>NC_141691.1:1817483985-1827483985 GCF_964263255.1 Lissotriton vulgaris
TTAATTGAAATTTTGTCTTGCAGTTTGTGACCTACAGATTGTCCCGAGGAGACCCACCATGAGTCTTCAAAATGCCTGTTTTTTTTAATTTTTATAAAATGTTTTGTTTGGTAATTCAAAGGTGAATTTGTGATGCTCATTTTTGTGACCACACAAGCATGATACCTGTTGTGATTGTGCGACATCGGGTGAAAAATGTTGTACATGATTTTGTGAAGTTGATGTGAAATGTCTTTGCCCGGGGAGGTCCTGGGGTGGTGGCGGTGGGTGTTGTGGCCCTGTTAGGGCTCCCAGCTGCATGATCAGTGGCTCCATGGCATCTGTTGCCCTTCAGGTGTGGCTCTGGCCTGGCCTCCCTTTTCTGGTGCAGGCAGTCGTCCAACTTTACACCAAATCAGAGCAGGTGTTAATTTCCTGCTGTTAACGTGCCTTATCACCTGTTTAGGGTTCTCATCTCCAATCTGGTTGGTCTTTGAGAATGTTGCGGAGTGGTGTTGTTGCGGCTTTTTGCAAGGCAAATCCTACTCTGCTCCTCATTAGCGATAGTTGACACGGTCATCTGTGGCGATGTTTTTTGCAGTTGCTATTGCAGGTAAACTGGAGATATGGGCTGTTAGCACCATCTTGTGAATGGTGCCATAAATGTATTGCGACTTCCACTATGATAATGTGCAGTTAACTCGGCGATACCCCTAAGAAATTTAACTTAGCACGTCTTAAAGTGTATATTAATTTGGATAATTTACACCGTCATGTTTGCACATTAAGCACTTTAACTAAGCAAGTCTTAAAGTGTGTATTTGTTAGGCTAATTTGTACTGATCATGTGTACATCTTGCACACAGGAGCAAACCACTGGGCAGATTTATGTCGGACTTGCGGCACTTTTGTGCCGCCGTTGCGTCACTTCTGTGACGCAGCGGCGGCGTAAACCCTGCGCCACGTTGCGACATACTTACATCGTGACGCATCTATGGAGATGCGTCACGGTGTAAGGCCCTGCGCCAAATGAAACCTGCGTCAGGTTTCATGTGGGCGTTTCCACACAGGGGGGGGGGGGCGTTCCATCGCAGGAACGCCCCTGAAAAGTAACTCAGTGAAATCTACAAGATTTCACTGAGTCACTTTCCCAACACTGATGTGTCAAAACCCTGCGCCTGCTTGAAGCAGGCATAAGGTTTGACGCACCACGTTAGAGATAGGGCAAGTTGGAATAGTGCTGAAGTTGCGTGCCGCATGCAACACAACTTCAGCACTGCGCCAACTTTACGACCTAGATGCGACATGCATCTGTTTATTCCTGCGCCATGGTGCACAGCATTGTAAATGCAGCGCATCATGGGTGGCGCAAAGATAAACTTGTGTGCCGTATCTTTCCTGGCGCATCTCTGCCGATTTGCAGAGAAGCGTCAGGCAACATAAATCTGCCCCCTCGCATTTATGCACAAGTATCCCATGAGTGGCATTTGTGAGTGCTGTTTGCAAATAGCATTTTGGGGGATATTAGTTGCTGCAATAAACATTTATCACATAATTGCACACATGAACAAACTTCGCATTTATGCAGAAGTATCTTATGAACGGCATCTGTGAGTGCTGTTTCTAAAAATAATTATAGAGATATTAGTTGCTGTAAGATAAATTTGACCTATTTTTTTATTATTGTTTGCATGAACATTAGATTCTAATTGAAATAGTTCTCAAATTAAATTAATAATAGTGCAAATGTGGATTTAAGTTAAGATAATCTTGGATGAAAGACATTTGTACTTCTCACCTGAAAGGCACCAAGCAACCTACAAGAACGTGTGATAATTATCGCAAAATTAGCTTAACGCAACTCTACACATGGCAGTCTATCGCAGCAAAATAATGTTGTGTTAATGTTGTACATTCTCAACATGGCGGTACTATGGGATAGTCTCACGATAATGCGTCAAATGACCACTTTAAAATCAATGACATGCCGCAAAAATGCGAAACACAAACGTGTAAAAAGCGGCGATGTCCCAAATCTCTATACAAAAATCTGCGATAACCAGCGACAGGCCTGCAATTCCCACACGTCATGTGGAAAAATGCACCATAAAAGCAGAGAAAAAAAATGGTGAGATGACATTGTACGAGTACAACCTCACATCCGTGATGTAGAACAAATGCCCATTGTCATGCATCAAATAGGCATCTCCTCACAAACAGTAACAATATACATTATACAATATACATTGTCATGCATTCTGTATGTAAACAGCGCCAATGCGTAAACATACATGGAACACACTGTGAAACTGCATCTCCCCTTCACATTGCAGAAGGACAATCAACCCTTCTGCAGAGCAGACCTTACATCATGTCAGTGATGTTGGAGATGCCCCCAAGGACAACAACTACTACTAACTCCAACGCTTTATGGACAACCTCCAAACTCCACCTCCGGTAGCATTTGGGACACATGTGAAAAGCTGATGTGTGGTATTTCGCACTACCTTTGACACCCACCCACCATCTATTAGCAAGCACTACATGTGGCACTTACACTTGTCTGATGTGCTTGTACAGATAATTGACATGCACACAGGGAATGTGTCTTGGAATGAATGTATTTGCACAAGCTGTGCGTGTGGTCATTTTGTACTGTCCCATGATTGCTAAGGACTGTGACAATGTGATGTGCTCAAGTGAAGAAATTGTCAATGATGGTGTTCCTATGGTTTATTCCTGATGCGGCTGCAGTGGGGTGTGGTCCACCTGCCTCATCTTCCTCATCATCGTCTGGTGCATCTGGCACTGGTATCCATGATACATTGGTGCGTACACATATGTTGTGCAACACAGAACATACAACCATCATCTTGCACACAATGTCTGGGCTGTACAGGAGCCTTCCACCTGTGATGTCTAGGCACCTGAAACGTGACTTCAAAACGCCAAATGTGTGTTCCACGATGCCCCTGGTGCGTTTGTGGGCCGCATTGTACTGCCTCTGGGCCTGTGTGTTTTGGGCTCAGAGGGGGTGTCATCATCCAAGGGCAGAGTGCATATCCTTGATCACCTGTAACTGTGCAGAGAGACATGAGTCAATAGTTGGTTCTGCAGGATGTGTTGGCAGGCTCACTGGTACACTGGTGTGTGATATATGGGAATAAGTGATTCCTGTTTGACATGTACTGCTTGCTGCAAATGAGCGGCATCAATGTATATTATGTTGCCTCATTGCTACTCCTCTATCCCCCGGGTCTATTTACTAGTGTGCGTAGTGCTGTGGCATCACTTGCACTCCTACGGCACACTATTGTCATGCCTGTCTGTGCATGTCCACAAGCCTGACGACACTGTGATGTTGTGCGCTGAAGGTGGGCGGCCATGTGTATGTAGGCCTATGGTACTGATAGGGAAGACACAGATATAGAGTTCATGGCTGGCAGAACTCGCACTACGGTTGAGAGTAGAACATTGGCTTATATTGTGGTTCATGGTGCGGTAATAGTGACATACACAACAGTTGGCATGTATGATCCCGGACCCCGAGCAGGCTTGTGCTCCCTCATTTACCCTTTGACCGAGTCTGCACTCCTGGGGCATGCTTCATTGCACCATTGTCCATTGTGGGATGGGTGAGGCGACACTACAACAGAGACACACGCATTAGCTACTTCCTTGGCAAGGCCAAAACATAACCACGCCTAGAACCCCTGGTTGATGAACCACACCCCTACGCTGGACTGTCGTATGCCCGTCCACTCCGTGTATGCTCACGGGGGTACGACCCAGCTACATAGCCCAGGTCTACCCCACATCCTGAGGTGACATGGTTGTGTCCACTGTACACAGAACAATGTGATGTAGTAGGGCCTGGGGCCCTCAGATATACATACTGACCACACGGACACACTTAGATAGTTTGTGGGACTGGCTATGGTCACGTGTGCCTGGTCCCTTTTATTGCCAGGTTCACATGTCCAGTGACGCCTGTGCTGGATGGGTGTGGGGTGAGTGTAAGCCAGCCCTCAGGGGGTGGTTGGTGCTGGCAATAACTACAACAGTGATCAGAAAATCAGAAATTCAAAGTTCAGACAGCAAGGGTCCATGACTTGAGCTGCACACAGTTAGTGGCCCTGGATGCACTGCGGCCGGAACAGGCACACCGCCACAGGACAGTGACTTGCAGTGCACTGAGGTAGGGCCACGCAAGCTGAGCGGGTCCTCGCCAATGTCCAAGGTGAATGTCTGGGAGGGTTGCAGGGGCAGTTGAAAGTGTTCTTCCAGGGCATGATGCAGAGGGCAGAACCAAGCAGAAACAGGCAATATGGAGGAGATGAATGCTAGAGACAAATTTGTAGCACCAAGTCTGTATCAGCTACGTTATGCTATAGACTCAGATGCCACCAAAGTTCAACCAGAGAGCATCCATTAATTTCGGGGCACAGAGTCAGTGGCACCAGTGCTGAAAGGGGATGCAGTCTGTGATGAGGCCGGTGTAATGATATAAACTCTGCCATAAATACATCAAGACTCATTTCCAAATGTGTGACCTCCTCGACCGCAGTGTACGCCTGAGGCAGCGGACAGCAGGGGCACACAGTTATGTCTCATTGGATTACGATGCACAGAGTTAGTGACACCAGAGCAGTTGTTGGTAGTGTTCAATCGCTGCCGCAACAATGATCCTTTTTTCCTCTGGACTGAACCGCGTCTTCCTCTTACTTGCATACAATTATATGAACTCTACCATTGAGAAATCAAAACTCCGTTCCAAATGTGTGACTTACTGGACCACAGTGTGGGCCAAAGGCAGTAGTCAGTAAGGGACCACAGACATGTGTGGTTAGAATGCTATGCACAGAGTTGGTGGCACCACATCGAAAGGAGTACAGTGATATCAAACGTCTCATTACCATATAAACTCGCCCATCAGGAATACTCAGTTTCAAATGTGTGACCTACTTGACCATAGTGTAGGCTGGAGGCAGCGGCGGAGTACGTCAACGAGAAAGGAGGGCTGCGGGCCTGTGTCACGGAGGCCATGATGGTCTGATGAGGCTATGTCAAACAAATGAAGGAGTATACCCTGAAGATAAAATGATGTCTACGCAGTATAAAATGAGGTGCACAAAGGGGGTAAACTACTCCTTTTTAGGAATACCCCTCACTCACCAACCTAGTTGGTAAAATGCTTCATCATAGGGGTCCCACCCAAATAGACGAGTGCTATCCGGGTGTGCTTCAACACCTGATTACAGTGGAGCCGGTTTTTTTCAGCAGCAGTGGTCAAGTGAGTGGAATCAAGTGAATAGATAATTGACCAGATTTAACTACCTAAAATATTTTATTATGGGGCAACCGGACAATGTTAAAAACAGTGTTAGATGCCGTGCTCGGTTAGATTGACCCTTAATAGTGATAAAACATGTAAAGTGGTCTACATGTTTCAACCTGTTGGCGATATTACCAGGTTTTCTTCTGGACATCGCAATGTGACCCGAGTGGTATACACTCGCTAAGGTGTACCCAACCCTCGATCACTCCGAAACCAAACCATGTACTCACGGTATGGTGCCCTCTCATCAATTGTAGAAAGGGAATTTCTGAAAGACAAATAAACAATCACACATGTATTTCAGGTCAATTACGTGTGCTGTGGTTCAGAGATGATGATTAGTGCTCCTCTTCATACAAGATCCAGTGTATTTGTCATTTAAAATACACGTACTGTGTCAAGTGATTGGTGCATATCATGCGGGTGTGCCCCACGTGATGTAAGGCAACAGTGAATGATAACTGCCAGTCGCACACTCACTCTGGGCTAATCATCGGCCCGTTTTTTTATATATTGCCACCCACATACAACATTCATAATAGTGGGTGTCTAAATGCTCGATCCAGTGGTTAGAGCGTACATTCATGGTAAAGAACTTAGGTTAAAAAGAGCATGCATGCTTATTTTGCGCATAAGAAGAAACTGCTGCAGTGAATATATATATATATTCACTGAAAAAAACATAGGTTTCAGGTATATTATAGTTAGGAATTATCGTTTATAAAACTTTTGAGATTCACTGAAAAACCCATAGATTTCAGGTATGTTATAGTTAGAAATTATCATTTAAAAAACCTTAGAAATTCACTGAAAATAACAAAGGTTTCAGGGGTGTTATAGTTAGCTGGACATGTCACTCATACAAAACCATTGAAATTCCTCGGTTATAGTTAGTTGTGCTAACTGTAACTTGTGCACCCGCAGTCCTCTGCTGATGATGTCACATATTACATCATTCATGACATGGTCAGTGACATCACTGATGACATCAGTAATGGTATCTCAAATGACATCACTGATGACATCATCCAGTGAATTTGGTTTGGTTTGTTATCTAAATATGTATTATATATATAGCAATCTGCATTGAAGAATGAATGAATATATAAATATCTGGACGGAGGATTTAGTAGCAGTGTGATTGACTGTTTACTTGACTAATTTATAGTTTCTCACTAAATATATTGGATAACTGTATACTTGTAATAGTGATTGTATAACACACTAAGTATGAGTTACTATCTATATGAATAAATGAAGTGGTGTTTATATTAGTGTGTAGCTGAGAAAATGTAAGTATGATCCATTGTTTGCATAAGTGAGTAGGATGACTGTATACGTGAATAGGATGTGTGCTGGTTTGTAATGTCGATATAGGTGTATAAGTATATTTGATAGTGTTCTATTGATCATTGACAGCATGTATGAGTGAATCTATAGGTAAGTGATTAGATGTGTGTGTAGATCTAGTAATCACTGAGTGTGTTTTTAGAAACTTTTATTGGTGTGTCAATGGATTCAAATTTGGTACTCTGTATTTTACAGTGAGTGATAAAAGGTTATACTAGTGTATGATGAGGTGTATCTGATTGTCACGTGGATGATGTCATCATTGATGTCATCAGTGATGTCATTTGAGATGTCATCAGTGATGTCACTGACCATGTCATGAATGATGTAATATGTGACATCATCAGCAGTGGATTGCGGGCGCGTGAGTTACAGTTAGTACAACTAACTTTAACAAAGGAATTTCAATGGTTTTGTATAAGTGAAATGTCCAGCTAACTATAAAACCCCTGAAACCTATGTTTGTTTCAGTGAATTTCTAAGGTTTTTTAAATGATAATTCCTAACTAACACCTGAAACCTATGGCTTTTTCAGTGAATTTTTAAATGAAAATTCCTAACTATAACATACCTAAAAACTATGTTTTTTTCAGTGAATTTCAAAGGTTTTTTAAATGCTAAGTTCTAATTATAAAGTTCATTAAGCATATCTGTTTGTCTATCTTTTTTAATTATCATCCCATTCTCAACCTAGTAAAAACTGCAAATATTACCACTCTTCAATTGATTCCTTCCTCTAAAAAAATCGCCACAAACCAGAACCACAACTAACGTTAATGATATACAAACCGAAGGTGCTCCAAAGGCAAGCCTGTCTGTGCCCGTCCGTGCCCAAACGGGCCCAGGGGCCATTAACCCTGGCCAAACCATTGTCTATTCTTCTCTGGCACTAAGATAGTTAGCACAACCGCATGTCCTGTTAGCTCACGCTGTATATAACTGTATCCTGACCTAACAAGGTCAAGTGGGTCACTCCACTCTATCTTTTCCGGCTCCCCACTCCTCCCCCATCATTTGCCCCCTCTCAGTTAACCCAATCGCTCTTCGTGTCCTCTACCTCAACACTCGTTCTCTGGTTAAGCACCAGCTAGACATTTTCATGCTACTAACTTCAGAAAAAACTGATGTATTACCCAGGACTCCACACCAGATATTTTAGCGGCGCTCCCCTCAGAATATTATATTCTGAATGTCAATCGGCCCTCAGGGAAGTTGGGTGGGGGTGTCGCTGCCATCATACATAAAAACATTTGTCATTATGAATTCACTTGAATTGCCAGAAGTAGAGAACATTGTCATTACACTTGACTCCAATACTGGGTCTCTTGCACTTCTGCTTATCTATCGCCCCCCACAGACTATGCCCTCTTTCCCACTTTCCTTAAGTGAGCAAATGGCCAACCTCTTCCTGAACCATGCTAGGGTCCTACTAATCGGGGACTTGAACTACTGGTTCAATGACGATCATGGTGGACCACAGGCGGCAGAACTCTCCGAATTGCTCTCCAACTTAAATCTGTCCCAGCTCCTATCTTCCCCAACGCACATAAAGGGGCACACCCTGGACCAATTTTGGTCCTACAACCGCATATTGTCGGTTTCCTTAATCTCTCCCTGCATTTGGTCAGACCACAATCTGATTGAATTCACTGTCACTTTCAATGGCAGGATCAAGAACCCCAAGGTGGCGCGAGGATTAAAAAGAAAGTGGAGAACCCTCGACAAACAAGGATTTATTAACACCCTAGCAAGCTCTCTACCCACCTTTAATTCTAACATTAATTCAATGGAAAAGAACATTGCCGACTGGCTAGTGTCGGCTAGCAACACACATACTCCTCTAATCAAATTCTCTCGTGCTAGACACTCTGAATGCCCACAAATGGTTTACTTCCGAATTAAAAGATCAAAAACCCAAGCTCCGTCAATTGGAGAGGAAATGGAAGCTCTGCTATTACATCGAAGATAGACAGCAGTGTCTGTTAGCTCGCAAGGATTATAAAAAAGCCATACTGACTGCTAAAGCTGCTCATTTCTCAGCGAGAATACTTAACGCCCACAATAAACCCGAGGACATTTTTAAGATTGTAAATGATCTTAGTAGTGAGGAGAGAATATTACCTAGCCAGGCTTCCACCCCAGAGCTGTATAATTCTCTGAATATTTTTTTCTGGGAAATAATTGCCATCATCAATGCTAGCATTCCCCACCCACTATTAATATCGAACCACTGGATGACATCTCCAGAAATTCAGCCACTATGAACCATTTCCCAGCTATATGTCCTAACACACTTTCAGATCTCATGACCCGTGTAAAGTTGGGGTCTCCCAATGACTGCTGCACACCTCCTGTCCTTAGGAACACATTCTCAGCGTTACCGCATAGCATTCTCCCTTTCCTGAACGAATCTCTCAGCAAGGGGGTGGTACCCAGTGCCTTCAAGAATGCCACAATAGTTCCTCTCTTAATAAAAACCTGGGGCAGATGCCCTCAATCCCTCCAACAATCGTCCTATGTCCCTTCTTCCCCTCTTGGCTAAGATCATGGAGACCCACGTGGCCAGGTGCCTTTCGAACTTTATTGAACAATCAATATTTAGAGCCAAATCAAGCCGGCGTTCGGCCAGCTCACTCCACGGATTCAGTAAATCTTTCAGTTCTGGATACGTTAAGAGCAAGTGCTGACATAGGGGTCCCCCAGGCTCTGGTGCTCCTGGATCTGTCGGCTGTGTTTGACACGGTTGATCATAACATCTTGTTGAACCGTGTCGAACAAGCAGGTATTCAAGGTCCTGCATACAACTGGATCAAGTCTTTTCTTACAGGCAGAACTCAAGCAGTACGGCTTGGTGCCTTTACTTCTCCTAAAGTGTCAACTTCGTGTGGGGTCCCGCAGGGTTCATCCCTTTCCCCACTGTTACTCAATCTCTACCTTAGGCCCTTGATGCACTCACTAAAAAACAGGAAAATACCCATCTTCAATAACGCTGACGACCTTCAGCTTGTCTTCCCCCTGGACTCTCCTAACTCTGCCGCGGAATTCCAAACTACCATGCTTCACATCCAGTGTTGGATGGATCGTAACCATTTGAAGCTCAACCCAGGCAAGACGGAACTTGTGCTGCCCGGGAAGAGCAATGGCTTCTCGGGACTACATTTCTGGCTGAGCAAATTAGGCCCTACCTCTACCCCTTCTCATTCTGTGAAAAGTGTAGGGGTTACAATAAATGCAGATCTCTCCCTCAGAGGACAAGTGGGAGCAGTCATTTCCACCAGTCTCTTCCAATTTCGTAAAATCCGGAAGATTGCTCACTTTTTTGACCCACTCAGCCCTCGTTCAGGTTTTGATAGCGCTGGTCCTCTCAGGCCTGGATTTCTCAAACTCTCTTTATATCGGTCTGCCACCGTTTCTGCTCAAACACCTACAAATAGTTCAGAATCAGGCGGCAAGATTAATCTACAAACAGCTGAGATGGCAATCGGCTAGGTCCTTGCTGATTAAACTTCACCTTCTCACTATACCGGCCATCAAACTCAAACGTCAGGGAGGCTGCAGGTTCTCTTACCCTGCCTCCAAATTCTGTAACTCTCTCCCATTGACAACCAGGAGCTGTGACAACCTATTGGTATTCAGGCAGGTCCTGAAAACATGGCTCTTTGGGCAAGCCTAATAAATATATCTTCACGCAACAACACTATGCATGATTAACGTCATGAAAACTTTGGTGACCGTGCGCTTTATAAGCTTTTGTTAACATAACATAACATAACAAACTAGGTGTTCCTGTAGAAAAAAAACAAAAAAACACCACTTCCCCATATTTTCCACAAGAAACCAAATCTGCAATGCTACCTAAAAAATAGGCCATAGTTCCACTTACCACTAACAAATTACCATCAGCATTTAACTAGTGTGAGGAGGTCGACTATATACTGCGTGAATTACATCCAACTCACACCCGTATTTAAAGATGAATTTGAGATAGAGGTACTAATTATGTACCTCCTACACCCAACAAAATCACACACCCAGCACCACCACCCCTACAACCACCGCTCCTGACCCCTCCCCCTCTACTACCTGAGAGGCAGCGCAAAACAGGACAACAAACCTTCCCAAAATAATATATCCCCTCAACAGCACACTAACTGAATGTTCAGAGATGTGGCAACCAACTATGTATAAGGGAGGAAACTCGCACATCAACAATAATTTTCACAATGCCAAGACTACCGGTATTATGCTATACACAACTCACTATACAAACCAAAAACTTTTCTGTGTGTAGATAAAGTATTGATACGTGTAGTGTACTGCACACTGGATGCAACGATATCATCTCAGACACTGGGGAATATCTCAGTCAGTTAGCTGCGTTGTCCCCCCCTTGAAGCAGAAGCGGAGTGAGCTGGTCCAACGTACGCAACTCCAGCATAAGAGTATAAATACATAGGCTAAGCCTTGGGCGTGGTTCACTTGTGCGAAGACAAAAGACTCCTCCACAGCGAAGGTCCTCACCCTGCCACGTGGCTGCCGCCATGACCACGTGCCTCCTCGATACAGGCCCATTGGGAACTCAGCACCACAGCACTGCAGACTTATGTCTGTATCAACTACTGCCTTTGATCTACACTGCGGACAGCAGGGTTCACAACTTGAATTCCGATTTGGATCTACACTACGGACAACATTGAATTAAGCCTTGCTGTTTTTAATGCAGAGACAATTGTACTATATGTCTTCGGATTTTGTTAAAGGGTGTGACAAAAAGCATTCCTCGATGTCTGTCCTGCCAACTGCCTTCGATCTACACTGCGGACAGCGGGGTTCACAACTTGAATTCAGCTTAGGATCTACAACACGAACAGCATTGAATTTAGCCTTGCTTTATTTAAGGCAGAGACAATTGTACTATATGTCTTCAGATTTTGTTAAAGGATGTGACAAAGTACACTGCGGACAGCAGGGTTCACAACTTGAATTCTGCTTTGGATCTACACTACGGACAGCATTGAATGTAGCCTTGATTTATTTAAGACAGAGACTATACTGCGGACAGCAGGGTTCACAACTTGAATTCAGCTTTGCATCTACACTACGGACAGTAGAGAATTGAGCCTTGCTTTCTTTAATGCAGAGACAATTGTACGATATGTCTTCAGATGTTGTTAAAGGATGTGACAAAAAGCATTCCTCGATGTCTGTGCTGACTACTGCCTTCAATCTACACTGCGGACAGCAGGGTTCACAACTTGAATTCAGCTTTGGATATACACTACGGACAGCATGAAGTTCAACCTTGCTTTATTTAAGGCAGAGACAATTGTACACTATGTCATCAGATTTTGTTAAATGATGTGACAAGAAAACATTCCCCAATGTCTGTACTGACTACTGCCTTCAATCTAGATGGTGAGGGCTCACAATTCAGGTGGAATGGTGATTGTACATGACATTGTACCAGTGCGACCAGCCCAAACCACGAATCATCGCAGGGTACACACACGCTGAGTTATTCAGGTACCACTAACTCACTGCACCACAAGTCATCTTCACGTGGCCTTATTAAGGCAGAATTCACGAGGCAGCAAGGCAAAAAACATTGCTGCAAGTTGCGGCTGCCTGTACAATGCATACTTGCAGGCTCCACAGAATCTTGCTTCAAGTACCACTAACTCAGTGTTATCATTGCTGGCTGCACACGCGCTAAATTACCAATACTGTGCAGCTCTCCTCAACGTCACGTGTTCTGGGCCCTTGCTATCTGCTGCCTCCTGCCTACCCTGCTGTCATGATCTGGACTACGAGGAGTGCTACCTCTTCTGGCAAGTAATAGCCATTAGAACCACAACTACCAGAAGGCTTAGCACGAGGGAGGAGCCCAAGTCTATTTAGGGGTCTGCCTCCCGGAGAACGTTGTACGTGATTTTGTTTGATTCTTTGGAGTTCGAACCCTGGATTGTTTGCCTAGGTTGTGTTCAGACTTGGGCGTACTTTGATCGAGTTGTTGGGGCGTGCGGCGGCTGCTGCGTGTCCTGGAGTTTTTCTGCATATCCAGAAGAGCCGGTAGGAACGTTACCGGCGTGTTGAAGCAGGAAAGGCTGCTAAATTCCTGTGGCGGCATCTCCACCTTTTGGTTCCCTCGGACGAGAGAACCCGAGTGGGGAATTATTTGCTCTCCTTCTGAGCGTTCAGCGGCTGCTGAACGCGATACCGACACCGGCTGGTGTTGGAGTCTCAGCGAGGGGGAGACGGATTGGACTCGCTGCATCTACCGATCCGTGAGTTGTTGTATCACTGAACGTAAAGCTAGCGCGTTCTTGGAGAAAACGCTACAGGAACTTGTTTGTTAAATTAACGGTTGCTTCTGATGATATTGGAACTGTGGGCAACCCAAAACCTGGATTGTGGAATAGTGCACACTGGACTATGGATTTGCATAGTTACTTTTTGAGAAACTGTTAAAGACTCAATTGATCGTTTTTTGGAGCACTCTTTTTGTTTGCACTTGGATTCACATAGGGTATTTTTGGAATTAGTTTGGTGATCCCAGGAAGGCTGGAAGGTGTGTGAGTAACTGCATGGGACGAGTGTCTGGGAAGGGTGAAGCAGTGTAATCGATGCTTACCGTGTTTATTGCTTTCCAGAGTGGGGTATTTTACTTGGAAGAAGGCTTCCACACTACCTACCGGGAAGGAGAGGAAAGCTTAGCTAGTCCCCATGGTAGGTGGTGTTCTAGTGAGAATATACTGAGAGTAGTTAGTTTGTAATCTGTACTAATGCCTGTTTGTTCTTCTTGATTTCTTCTCTCCTTACAGCCTCCTGTCCCGTTCCAGTCCTATCCTGGCCTTTTTTCCCTCACCTGATTTCCTTATTCTCTGTTTAGTTAAAATTCAGAGGATAGGGCAGTCTGGAGTTGGACCCCTATATAGCATCGCCCTGATCCTGAGGATACACGGTCGTGACACCTGCGGTCATCTGAGCTCACAATTAAATAGACTATACATTCACTATTTGCAGAGTGCAGTAACCAACTAAGTATAACGTCCCTCAAACTTATACAATAACCCTCTAGTATCCTTCCTTCAAGAACTTCTTTTATATCAGTTATAGGTTTAGTTCAATAACAATAACATAGTTCAATAACAAAATTCACCCTGCAAGTGCAAAGGAACAATGAATAGCAGTCTACACTGTGGACAGCACAGGTCACAATTTGAACTATAATGTCCCTGAAATCTACATATTTTGACAACGTATTCCATATATGTTTCATCTTTTATTTGAATCAAGATTTCAGATGATGCAGTCCAGGAGGCAACAGACAATGCTTCCAGTGCAGCCCATTCGGACCACGCATCATTGCAGGTTGAGCACACGTTGAGCATCAGACGTACCACTAACTTAGTACACCATAAATAATTAAGGCAAAATCCAGTAGTCAAAAGACATTCTTACCAGTCCGGTCTGCCTGGACCATGCATCATCGCAGGTTCCACACAAACCGCCCCTACCTCAGTGCACCACAACTCATGAACCCTTTACAATAGAATCTTCTGTGTATTATTTCACATGTAGTGGTCCTACCTTTGTACAGCAGAAGTCATAAACCATTTATGATGAAATATCTGTGTATGATATGATGATTACTATTGTACTTGTTACCAACAGCACCGTAATAAAATGGAGTCAAGCGCATGTGCACATACTCACTTCAACTATCTATCTGTGTCTGTGTATTCATTATGTTTGTAACAATATATTGTGCTGTAAACAGTTTATGCAACCATCTTACCTCTGGCAGTAACAAAAACTTCGGTTAGATAACTTTCCCTCGCTCATTCTACAAATATGAATGTAGAAACTGGATCATTACAATACTGCAAGCAAAGTGTATAGTAAATTTATAAGTGTGTGCTTTTTTTTTGTAGCATATTTAAATAGCGCGAAGTCGACCCAAAACTATGTCAGCGATTAACATGAGCATCGTATTTACAGTACATTTTCAGTCATGCGTAGATTACGTGATTTGTGTACAATAACAGGATGTGGACGCAACTCCAAGGCTTAAACATTGATTTCCAGCACAGAGTTCTACAGTATACCCGAATGACCACATAAGTATATATATTAGCTGCCCTTCATGTGCCAAAAACTGCAACCTAAAGCTTTCATAGCCCTGTATTACTACAACTACAACACTCCACTGAATGTCCAACAAACATTCATATTTGCAGAAATGCATCATGTCCACCATCTTTTATGTGTGGAACTATGGATAAATGTAGGGTCAGTGATTCCTCGTACCTTCCATGTTGGCCATGTTGTGGGACTTCACAGACATAATGACACATTTGCGTTTAAAACCCGGCTGACGGCAGCACTACAACTCAGACACCCAAATCAGTTGATTTCTCATATAGCTCACGACGGAGCCATGCCCATAGCTCCGGAGTCATTGTTCACATCCTCGCGCAGCACTGGCATACGTCAGGCCAGCCCACTCCGCTTACGCTTACGGGAAAACACAACAATGCTACATGGCCCAGATTTTCATTGTAGTGATTTGCTAGTTCCAGTTCTAGTTGTCAGAATGGCACACACACACTCCCTGGTATACACCCACACCACACCCATCCAGCACAGGTGTCACAACACATGTGACCTACCAATAAAAAACACCGAACACATGTGCTCTATGCCATTTTAGAGTTCCTTCCATTGCAAGCGCTGTGATGGCCCGTCCTTGTGGTTCGGACGCCTCATGTAGGCCTGAACTACCTAGTAGGGGGCCCACCACCACGTGCGTGGCCTCTTTGGTAACTGAGTTAGTGCTACCGGAAAAACTGAGCGGGTGAACACCCTGCGATGATGATGGGTGCATGAGTATGTCCTTTGCCATAGCGATATCAAGACTCATCCCCAAATGTGAGACTTTTTGGTGGCAGAGCGGGACTGCATGATGTAGAAGGTGCTCTGTCTGCAAAATGGTGAGCAGTGAGGCCTGGGTGCGCACCAGAGGGAGTAGATGCGATACAGCAGACTGGATACAAAAAGGCGACGCAGCAATTTAGGCATACGCAGTCCTACATACCCTATCTTATTGCATTTGTATTTTTTTCAAATAGCAGGAAAGTTTTTATAGTCGGTCAAATGTCAGTCGCTCCCACATGCGTAGCGAAGTAGATGAGTATTTTTGTTTTATACAATGTACATTTAAATTTACCATCTTATTTTGACAATCTTTCCTTTCTCAATTCATTTAGGACTCACGCCTCCGTTGCTGTATGCAGTACAGCTCCTGCCTTCGATGGTGTGCACAGCACAGCTCACGCAGCGCAAGAGATTTTCTATGTGAAAAAATGCGGATATGAACCTAACCTACGAATCGCACACGCTCCTGCGTGTCTGTTTCCTTCCGTGCTAAACCATTGGCCTTTGGGTGCGACTTATTCCAAATGACTGCATGCAATTGGCCAGAGGCAGGAGCATTGCTCCGTTCATAGCCTATTGGCATCTATTATGTGCTTGCTGCGTGTAATAGACTACAATAGCACATGAGGTTTCAATTATCGTGCCCATACACAAGCGTGATGATTGAAACCACATGTATGACTGCGCACCACTTGTTTTCTATTACCGGAAGGAAAACATTACTACTCTACTAATTGTTCAGAAATTGAAGCCCTTTAAACAAGTTGGAACCGTACAAATGGTTGTATTTTCAATGGGGGCGGGAAGGTGTTTGAAAGGGCGATGTTATTCTACTCCACATTTAGATAGTGGTAATTACCAATCATACCATCTTTTACTATCTTTTAGATGTGGAGCTTCATGGTGCACTATGTCCCAGCATGTGGTGGAAGACACACTCGTGACAGAAAGGTGAGCTGCGAATATTCTTTTCAGAGTCACTCTCTATCTTCCTCTCTCCTTTGATGAACAAGTGATGCACAATCTTATCTTCCTTTTTATCTAACAGGTTGTGATTAACAAATTGGCGCCCCCCACACCTACAAAGTTCAACGTTTGAGGAATCTGCGAGATAATGCGGGGCCATTGTAACAACATTTAAAAAGGTTGCTTCGACACGTGGTGGACCCTCTTTGAAACACACCGGTGGCACAAGGTGAGCAAAGAAGCTTGTTTCCGAAGCCATTCCATTTCATGATCTTTATTTCGGCAATACATGCCCTAAAAGACGTACATACAATCATAAAAACAACATTCCTCTTTTTTTTTTAAAAACATTGGATGAAAAAAAACAAATTCGTACTGGTACAAGATCTGCATGGTAGGTAATTCAAATCAGTCAATAACCTCTACATCATCATCTGAAAAAAATTTCCTTGAAAAGTGCGAGTGCAGTTAACAAATTTGTACAGTGTTCACCACACCCCTGCGTTTAAGCCATATCGCCGTAAGAAATTTTGCAACTGCATAAACAACTATAGGTGACAAATCAGTTTTAATAATGCAATAGGCTTGCATGCAGTGTGTAATTCGCATATTTTTACATAAAGGCACCAGCCAGTGCCTCCTCGTTTTTCGATATGCAGGGCAAAAAAACATGATGTGTATTTCGCTTTCCAGGTCACAACTGCAATTAGGACAGTTTTTTAGAGTAGCTGGAGACCAATTACATGTAAAAGCTCTGATTGGTAGTAAACCATACCTCCACTGCAAGTGTAACTTCCTCGTAAAATCAGGGAAGATGTCATCCACAGTTTCAAAACGATAAAAATCCTTTTAATTTAAAAAACAATCTGTTAAAGTGCCGCTGTGTACATTACATATGGAGACAGTTAATTTATTTTCATAAAAAAGTTTGGACAGGCTTTTTCTTGGAGTCCTAGGACGAACAATTTCAGGGTTATACCACATTTGCGGGAGCCCTAGCTTGATAAGTTCATTTTTAATATAAGCGAGCCACGGGATTTTCCACGCCTTTGGTAAACTTAAAATCTCTAACAATTCCTGTCTATAAGCAGAGAGCTCCGGAGTACTCCATAATCTCCGCCAGAACGCTAGAGGCTTCAAGGCCACGACCTTATCTATTGGCCTAAGTCCCATATCAAATCTAATAGGTAGCAGGGGAGTACTAGGGGGCAAAGTCAACAGTTGCCTGAGGAATTTATTTTCAGTAACAACGATCTCAGGCCTGCAGGCATACCCCCAAAGTTCGCTCCCATAGGTGACTGCCCCTTTCATTTGCATTTTATAAATCTCCACAACTGGTCGAATAGGTTTTATTGTAGAGGTGTTAGAGAGCTTTAAAATGCCCTCTGTGGGCTGGGACTGCCTAAATTGAGACTTGATTTGATGCGGGGTCCACGTCATATTTTCAATAAATGTTACCTCTAGGTAGTCAAAAGTCTGGACTCTTTCTAGCCTGATTGTTCCAATTACGGGGTTAGGTCTCGTGGGTACAGGGGAATTGAAAATCATGAATTTGGTTTTCGAAGCGTTGATTTCCAGACCCCTTTCCTCACAAAATCCCACAAAGCCATCCAAAACCTTCTATATCCCCATTGGAGATTTTGACAGCAGCAGGGTATCATCTGCAAACATTATCGCAGGCACCCTACTGCCAGCTAGTTTGGGGGCGTCAGTATGTTGTATTCCATTTAAGTGAGAAATTACCCCTTTGACATAAAGGCAAAACAGGGTAGGCGCTAAAACGCAACCCTGTCTCACCCCTCTGCCAACGAGGAATTTTGCTGATAGGAGACCATTTCTTCCACACCTAACCCGTGCAAAGTTGTCACAGTGGAGCCGTATTGAAATATGTAAAATTCGATGGAGGATGCCCAGTTCGTCAAGTACAGCCCATAACTTGCTTCTTGGGACCAGGTCAAAGGCTGCTCGTAAGTCCACGAAGACCGTGTAAAGGGTTCCCCCTTCGATCCTAACAGACTTCCAGAACAGCATGTTTAACTGGAATATCTGGTCCATTGTAGATATATTATTACTGAACCCAGCCTGGTATGGGCTTAGTATGGAATTTTCCTTCATCCAGTCCTGGAGGCGGTCCAATATTAACCTGCCAAAGATCTTTTGTGGAACATCGATCAAACGGATCGGCCTGTAGTTGGCTGGGAGCAGAGGTGATCCCTTCTTGAAGATAGGCACAATCTCTGCGCCCAGGCAAGTACCAGGTATTGGCATCCCTCTCAGGACTGCGTTGTAAATAACTGAGAGGTATGGGGCCCATACTGCGGGTTCATGTTTAAAAAAATCACCCGGGAGCTTATCCAGCCCCGGGGCTTTCCCCGCTGCCAATTTGGAGATCACATCACTGACCTCCTTCACCGGGAAGTCAGTGACGTCTAAATGCCGTGTTTGATCCGGTAGCACCACCCCCAGATCTCCCTCCAGGTTAGTGGGTCCTGCTGCGTAGAGGGTTCGAAAGTGTTCTTCCCAAACACTTTCAGCTATGTTTGCCTCTACAGCTACTGCTGACTCTGCCGAGCCTGTGTTTACAATCAACCAGAATTTACGAAGATCTCTGGCTGCGAGAGCATTAGACAAGCCAGTCCAATTGACATGGTCCCATTCCTCTCTTGCGCACTTCATTGCGCACTTATAGTTAGCTCTCAGGGTCTTTACTACTCGCTTAGCAGCCTTATATTTTATGGCAGAGACAAGCTCAGCCTTTGCTCTTCTGCAGTCGGAATTGTACCATGTAACCCTGTTACCCTTTGCTGGCCACTTAGCAATACAAGGGTAGAACACGTCTGACCATTTGTTTGTTAATTGTTCATATAGAGTCCCTAACTTACAGAAAGAATCAGAGGGATGTTCACCATTAATTACAACACTACTCTCCTCTGAAATGGGAAGGATTGAAGCATAAAGCTCCGAAAATCGCTCTGGCCTTTCCACTATTTTCGCCCACTTTATTCTTCTCCTATCATTAGTTAGGAGCATTCGCGGGTCTGGGGCGCCACTGACATCTAGGGTCTCTCTTGTGACACCAGGCATGATGATTTTTAAACTTAGGGCATTGTTGTCGCTATCATTTCGTGGGATTACAAAGAAATCCCTTATTGTGGCCTAGGATCGGGTTTCTACAAATATGTAGTCCAAACGGGACTCATGACCCAGTTTATTAAAAGTACATTTTGGGGGGAGATCTGATTTGACACGCCCGTTGCATGCCCTAATGGAGTGCTTAAGTGTTACTGACATAATTTGGACCACCAATGGTGTCCATGGCCTAGGAAATAGAGCCTCCAGTGGCGGTGTTTCCCAGCGCGCATCCTCCTCCAGAAGGCCTCCATCTGCCAGGCCTGCCAGTGGCTCGAAGTGACAATTGAAGTCACCCCCAATCACAAGCTGGGCACCACTGGGGATGGAACTCAGAAATGAAAAACAATTCCTCAACTGTTTTAGATTCGCAGTGGCACCCACTAGTCTAGAGTTTACATGGACCAGTGCAAGCTTGGAGCCATTGGGCCATTCCAAAAGTACGCACTGCACATCATCAGATAGTGTATTCAGGGTCTTGGCCATACAGCCTAGGTGGGAACCCACTCAAACTGTAAGGCCGCCGCTTCCCCCCCATCTTGCTGGTATGGAGAAGGATGCATAGCCAGTGCGTGTCTTATCCTCTCTGGCCCATGTGTCGTAATTGGCATGGCCGTGTTAGCGATCAGCTGAAACTACACGTTTTTCTCCTTAACTTGGCTATATATGGAAACGCCATTTTGAGTGTTGCGGCGGCCATCTTAGACCATAAGCGGCCTCGTGGCTGGCGTGCCCTTTAGTCCGTTGTCCGTACCACTGGCCACTTCAGTTTGCCCAGCAACAGGCTATTTTTAGTACTGGTCAAGCTTGCACATGCGCAGTCCCCACTGACCAGTTACCCTTCAGGAATGTGTGCCAAACTGACCAGCGGAGTTGTGTCCCCTCCAATGAGCTGGCTGTGTTCCAAAACATGACCATATATGTACATAATGTGTTGTAACTTTGTGCCGCCTATCTTTTATTACCTCAAAACTGTATAAAAGACGGGGTCACACCGGTGTTCGGTGTGATACCTCTTGCATTACTGAAGGGTGCTGTATGAGTGTACCACCACCCCATGGGGTCTTAATAAACTTGTTCTTTGACTTTTACAGTTTCCGTGCCAACAGTTCTTGAGTGTAAGTGGGTTATCTACGGAGCATGTAGGCCTTGGGAACCCTGATTACTTCACATGTTTCTTGGAAAAGACACACATCATTTCCATCTATGAATTCTCCCCACTCTGGGCAATCAATCTTTTTACAAAGGCCTGCCAGATTCCATGATGGTATTGTTAGAGGGCCCTGATTAGCATAATTGGCGGTACCAATCCTGCCCCCGATAGGATCTCCCATAGTGGGTTCCACCAACTCCTGTGCCACCTCAGGAGTGGGTGGGCCATCCAACTGGGCAGGGTGAAGAGCAAGAATACCAGAATTAAATTTTGGGATGTTTATATCTGCTTCACTATTAATCTTAGCATGGATTCATTCGCACTGCAGCATCTATGTCAAGCTTTGCTATGAGTGGCCCCCTAAATTTTGTCATGCCACTGCGGCCTGTTGGTTCCCAGCCATCCTCCCACACCACATAGGGGGGGAGTCAATCGACCAAGCCCAGGGGGGCTAAAGCGATTGCAGCTCAAAAGGGGGCCTGGAAGGTAGATATTAGCATTCCCAACCCCGGTCCCACTACTTCCTCCCCTGGAACCCACTCCCATCTGACCATCCTCCTCCTCCCCACTAGGACTCCAAAAACCAGGCCGATAGAAGAAAGACAGAGGAAGGGACTGAATAGCAGTATTAAGGTCTCGGTATGGCCAGGAGCATATGTGGGAGACTGTTCTCGGGTCTCAAAAATTTACCAAAACACAGTCCCCATTAATATTTTGAGTAGTGTTGCCTATCCACTGCACCCTGCGGACCATCAAAATCTCACTAGAGGTTTGGGGGGGAGAGGCCTGTTCTTACTCAGCCAGCTGATTACCTTATTTTTCAGTGACTGGAAAGATTTCCTGGCCGAAGCCTCCAACTCTGGGACCCCTGCTAATACGACCACGAGGGGACTCACTTCTGGAGGTAAATTCATTGCCAACTTGTGAAATGGACAACCAACTACATGGGTTTCCCTTTGGGCAATTTGATCAGAAGCAGTCTCTGTCCTTGTGATCTCTACCAGTGATTGTATCAGGGCATTAGTAACAGTAATAGTAGGTGGCCTTTGTACTGTGGATCCTACACCTGATGGGGAATTAGAGATGTCAATTTGGGTGTCTCCCTGCCCCTTCTTAGCCCCCTTTGCATCCTCCCTCAGCATTGTTTTAACCTTATCCAGGCCGTCACCAGCCGAGACAGTAGCCCTCTCTATACTAGACAGCCTTGACTCTATCTGGGCTAGTCTGCCTTCCAGGGGGTCGAGCAAAGCCTTGCAAACAATACTCAGTTTAGCAATCATTGGATCTTCTTGCATGGGTGCAAAATTGCTACTATTGGAATCAACCGTATTCATGATTGGGGAACTTGTCTCTTGTGGGGCAGCTGGTCCTGAAGCCCTTGCGGAGGGCATCCCGTGGGGTTCTGGGCCGCTCACATGTTTAGCGAGCTTGGCCTTTCGCCCACCTAATTTGTGGATGATGCGTTTCCTTTTGGGTATAGCCCCCTCATGATGCCCCCTTGGATTACTATCATTCTGCTTCTCCTGAATCGCGTTAACAGATTTAGCATTGGCATTAACATTAGGCACAGGATTAACTTCCAATACACTTGATTCAGTAGTGGAATTACAATAAGAACGTATGTCCCCCGACTGGTCTACCCCTTCTTGTGCTGCATTGTCCCTTGTTTCCACTTGATCAGCAATGTTTGTAGCCACTCCCCTATCTTGCGTCTTAGCATTTATGATTAGGGCTCCCGGTTTTCCGTTTAAACGGATTTTTACATATAAATACAGACGGAAAACATGTTTTCCTTTGTCTGTATTTATATGTAAAAACGGGAAAATACTAGCACAATTTGCGCGCTGCTGTGCTCCAGCAGAGTTGCCTCGCACGCCCTCTTGCTGATTCTAGGGCTGTGGGGTCTTTTTTGGGCTTCTGTCCGCCTTTTGTTAGCTGTCCCAACCATGTCTGGGGCCCCGCTCCGTCCCTCGTTCCTCGAGTGAGCCTGGCCAGGCATTTCAAAAGAAAGGCAAGTACGTGCTAATCCTGTGAATTGTTTTAGCACTCAGTAAGTGCCTGCACAATGGGGGTCGTAGCAGGAGGCACTGTGCCCTGAGCTCCCAGGTGATCCAAGGCTGCCAGCGCCAGGAGGCCTGCATTGTTCTCAGCGCCCCACCTCCAGGTGAATCACTGTCTCACTGTCACACAGACTGAATTCAGCCCCCCCTCCCTTCCCTTGGCTCGGGCTGCGACCTCACTTTCTCACAGATTCGCCTGGGGTAGACAGGGGGGAGTGGGCAACAAAGAGAAGAAAAAACGATTCCTTGTATTTTCAGCCCGGGCTGCGCTGGAAGGCAGGGATCAGTTGACTGACACACAGGGAAGCAGTGCTTAATTTGTAAAGTGAAAAGTACTGGTGCCAAAAGTGTTCTTTAGCAGCCTGCCACCCCCGATCTCGTATTGATTCAGTTCCTTGCCTCGCTCATTCATTGGCATACTCTCCTCACTGTTTCAATTCACTTTGGCACGTTCATTTTTCATCCTTGCTTTCCTCCTTTGGCACCGTTTCTCCCTCTCCTCCTCCTTCTTTCCTATATTGATGCTTTTCTCTATATTTTTTTATTCTTTTCTCTCTCGTTTGCGTAAATGTCTTATTATAATTAAAGTCCCCGTAAATGAACGCTGGTGGGCCCACCTACAGCCGCCCGGCTCAAACTAAGCACTGAATCCAGCAGGTTCTAATGGTAAAGTGCTGTCAAAACGCTCCTCTGGAGTTGTAAATCTGCATTCGTAATGTCCAGATTGTGTGATCCTGGACAACCAGTCTTAACTTAAAGTGCCTCAGCTCTGTTCTCTTCCCACGCCAGCTCTTAGAAGCAGATTAAGCCCCAGTATGAACATCTGACACTTGTCTTACAAAAGTCTTTTTCTGGCATTTTTCTATTCCAAAACACGGCTTCAGGGGAGAGAAAAAAGGTTTAAAAATACGAATAATAAATAGATAACTAAATAAAACAAGACAGAGTAGTTGCAAAGTGGCCAGATTGGTTTTATTCAAACCCAAACACATTAGCGCCACCTTACAGAGTTTGCCAGTCAAGCGCTACTTTTCTTTTCATGTCCTTAGCTTTCTGAATAATGAGTGTAAAAGCTTTAAGTTGTATTCCCTATGAGTGTTTAATTTTGTCAGAATATTGTTACTTTTTTCAGGCAGCAAATTACTCGTGTCTAGTGCATAGTTTGAATTGAGTTGCTTTAGGTGTTTATAGCGGGGCACAATTGGGTTGTAGCTGAAGGGAGTGTGAGTTTCTCTCAGTGGGGCAGGATGGTGTTCAGTGGGGGAGAGGATGCAGCACTCTGTGCCGATGACAGAAACTGCAAGGCTCTGAGACAAATGGCTTGTGAAAGCACTTTTAAGCGTATTTGGGACATTATGCGAATGACAAAGTTTTCTGATGAATGTATTGTGTTGACCAATAACAACCGAATGCATGTGTGCATTGTTAATTTAAATAAATGTGGAAAACTACTAGCTGCAGCATTGCCTTCTGCTTGTGGCAAAAATAAATGTGGATAAATACAGATAAAATGCCCCAAAAATAAATATGGATAAATACAGACGGAAATGGCAATAAAATAAATACCATAAAACCGGGAGCCCTATTTATGATGTGTCCCAAGGATGATCTTTTAACATTTAACTGTTCCTGTGAGAGGCGCCTTTCCAGAATGGTAATTTCATTGGATAAAAGTGAGCTAACTCTGATAATAAAATTATCCAATGTTCCTACTGTACTACCGGCCGCAGTTATGGTTTTGCTCCTCAGCTCGTGGCCTGCCATCTCATTCAATTGCAAACACACAGGAATAATGTTTGTGAACTTGCAGATCATCTTACCTCTTACTTAGAGAGAGTAAGGGTATTTTTTAGGTACCGACTCCTGAAACCCCTAGGTTAATTTTTACAAAAACAATGACAGGAATAGTCACCAAGACATAAAACACTAATAGTCTCGAAGCAGAGAAGAAATGAATGAGAAACAAAGAAAAAAAAAGTTTTTTTCTTTTTTATGAAACCCCTCACTCACCGACCTGGTCGGTGACATGCTTCATCATCGGGGCCCACCCAAGTAGCCGAGTGCCACTTAGGTGTGCTACGACGCCTGCAATTGCAGCGGAGCTGGGTATTTTGTGTGGTGAGGGGTGAAATAAAGGATTAGTGAGGTGATTAAAAAGTATACATCAGATACTCCTTCAGAAATTTTATTCTGGAGTCCGTGTAACCAAATTAAAAACTAGTGAGATACTACTCATGGTGCTATTGGCCATATAATATCTGGAAGTGATTTAAAAGGTGGTCGACATATTTCAACCTCTTGTAATTATACGTTTTCTTCAGGGACACCGCGCAGGAAAGATAGGTTTCTGGCAGGCTGATGCCGACCGACAAAATGCTCGGAGGTTACCCACCCGTGATGTCCATGAGGCACATTTAGTACCTTATCTAAGTTCTTACACAGAATGCTGTACATAGAATGACAACCGCGAGTACGCGGTATTTGCACTGTAGGGTCTGAGAAGGGTGCTCCTTAGCGTGTGCAGACCTCTCGTCCCTCCCATCCTGGTCCTGAAGAAAACCTATAATTGCAAGAGGTTGAAACATGTCGACCACCTTTTAAATCACTTCCAGATACTATATGGCCAATAGCACCATGAGTAGTATCTCACTAGTTTTTAATTTGGTTACACAGACTCCAGAATAACATTTCTGAAGGAGTATCTGATGAATACTTTTTAATCACCTCACTAATCCTTTATTACACCCCTCACTACACACAAAATAACCAGCTCCGCTGCAATTGCAGGAGCCGTAGCACACCTAAGTGGCACTCGGCTACTTGGGTGGGCCCGGTTGATGAAGAGGATCTTCTTACCTCGCCCACGTTGGAGTAATGGAAAGCCAAAGGGGGTAACCCGGTCCGGTCTCTGCCGGTCTCGAACGGGCTAAAACGGGCCCGCCATTGGCCCGGGCTTCACCCGGCACTCACCCGCGAGCGTCCCACATTGCGCAGACGGGGCGTGAATTTATTCCACAGGTAGGCGGGACTATTGCGGGAAGAGGTACCAGCTGTGGGGAAGCAAAGAATGCTGGTCCTCACAGTCCCACAATCCCGCGTTGGCTTCTCTGCAGTCCCAGGATTTATAAAGGGCGATCAAAGTTCCACGGCAGAGCCCACGGCCAGAGTTCCACGGGGAAAGTACCACGGTAGCTCCCAAATAGTCAAATGCACAGCTGCGAGCGGCACCCTGAAGCAACGAGAAGTCACCTATGGGCAGAGAGTGTGGATAGTGTGCAGCAACTTGAGTGCGTAGGAATGTGCAATCACCTCCGGGCAGTGGGAGTGGATAGGTTGCAACAGTCTGGGTGCGTAGGAAAGGGCTCTCACCTCCAGACACTGGGAGTGGATGGGGTGCAGCAGTCTGGGTGCGCAGTAATGAGAACTCACTGCTATGCTGTGGGAGTGCATGGGGTATAGCACCCTGGGAGAAAAAGAGTGCACAGACACCTCCTTGAGGTGGGAGTTGATGTAATACAGTAGCCTGGGTGTGCAAAGGCGTAACACAGAAATATATGTGTGCAGTAATATGTACTCTGAAATTACTAATTGTATACTATCTTTCAGATCACTAAACTTGAGGGTGCACTATTACCCAGCACACGGCTGGACACACACCAGTGGCAAAAAGGTGAGCTGCAAAGATTTTCTCCACTATCAACACTACCTCTCCTGCTCCATCTATTACTTTCTATAGCTCTCACTTTCAATGTCTTTCTTTCTCTCTTTCTCTCTCTCTCTTCCTCTCTCTCACACTATATCTCTTTCTCTTTTCAAGTTATGAACCCTGCTGCCCACACTGCAGTAAATCAAGGCTGAATTTAACACTGTCTGCAGTATAGATCCAAAGCAGAATTCAAGTTGTGACCTCTGCTAAATGCAGTGCTTTCAAAAGGTAAGCTGAGCCGCCTAGGTGCACAAGCCCTCCAATAAACCGCGGTGTGAACAAACAATATTGTCCTGCATAATGACGTGATCTCTCACCTCATTCTGTCTCATCTCTGAATCATTTTAAAGACCTGCTGGACCATACTGTAGATCTGAGCCAGCGGGCACTTCCCTCCAGACACCTCTTCAACGCGGACCTACGAGAGGGGTGGGATGTATCAGGCACACTGCACATGTGTGAATAAGCAATATTGCCAAGTGTTATGTTAATTTGTGATCTTTGACCTCATTCAGTGACATATACCATAAGATAGGCCTAAGCCTACGAGCAGTGGTGCCCTACAGACTCCTGTTGAGGGTGATTCTGCGGGAGGGGTGGGGTGCACTACCCTGATTGTGCATGTGAGTAATGATCTCTCACCTCATTCAATCACATCGATCTAATTTTAAGCACCTACTGAACCGTACTATAAACCTCAGTCAACAACAAGTGCTGCTCTACAGATATGTGACGTTAGCTTTTAGGACACTTTAGTTACTTCCTTACTGACTGTACATGCACACAGGCTCCCACCACTGCATTACAAGTGAACATTAAGGGGCGGATTTACAATAACTGGCGCATCCCCAGGGATGCACCAGTTATTGTGCGCCGCAGCTCCGCCACGCATGGTGAACTGCATTTACAATGCAGCGCACCATGGGGCAAAAACGGCATAGATGCTTGATGCATCTGTGCCGTAAAGGCGGCGCATTGCTGGAGTTGCGTCGCAAGCCTGACGCAGCTCCAGCAAGGCTCGGGGGTGCCCTATCTGTCCAATGCTGCGTCAAGCCTTACGACTGCTTCAAGCAGGCGCAGGGTTTTGACGCAGCATTGGCCTAAAAGTGACTGAGTGAAATCTTGTAGATTTCCCTCAGCCACTTTTAGGTGGCGTTCCTGTGCAGGAACGCCCTCCCTGCAACGGAACGCCTCCTATGGCGCAGGGCTTTACAACGTGATGCCTCTCCCAGATGCGTCACATTGTAAATACCCCACACCATGGCGCATCTTTTGCGCCGCCGCTGTGTCACAAAAGTGAAGCAATAGCGGCGCAAAAGAGGCGCAAGGGGCTTGTAAATCTGCCCCTAAGTTTCTAGCATACGCTCTATTCCTATGTATATTATCATTAGCATGATATATTATAATATAACCATGTGTGTTCTAGCGCATCCCAACTACTCTTTGAACCACGATTATCACTAACGATTAATCGTACTCCAAAAACGAAAGATGCACTCAACTCCTATTTTCTATCAAGCATAAAACAAACATTCATTTACCTGCATACGTTTCCACCATTAAATTACTTCACTCTTTACAGATATTAATTGATTAGCTGAGAGGGTCTGAGCGGGAACTCTCTCCTGCAATGATGCCCTGAGCATTCTAACACCTTCCATGGCAGTATCAAGACACCGTTCCATTATGGAGACAAGCTCTTCCAGACAAATGTATCCCGGACTCAGAGATTACAGCAACACGTCATGGGACACACCAGTGGTGGCAATTGAGCAGTGAAGCCTCAGTGTGCAAGACCTAAAATTGAGCACATTGTGGGGTAGGTACTGGGGTACAGCACTCTGGGTGCACAGGTGCATACAAGCGGTTTTCCAGTAAGTAATAATGTTGGATTATATTATCAAACAACGGCGATGTCTGGCTTCATGTATTTAATTTTGAGGACTTCTTAAACCACACTCTATTTCGCAGATCCTTGCATCCTAGACAAATGAGTGACGAACAGTAAACACTAAAGACTTAGTGTAATAAGCTGACGCTCTATCTCCTCCTGCCTCTCTACTTTTAACTCTCCCTCCACTCCTCACTTCCACCCACTACCCTCCCTTCCATTTTCACTATGATCCTTTAAATACTTTAATACGAACTATCTTTTTTTACCTCTTCGACATAGCACAGATACTTTTGTTTCATTTTTGTTTTGTAGGTTAGCTACGCTGCTACCACTGGAGTCCATCTCACGTTTTGTTTATTATACTTTTCTAGTAAAGTTACGTTTATATTTATTTATTTCTGTTTTAATAATGGATAATTTGAAAAAATAAAAAAATAACTGTGTGTATACCTTTTCTTTTTCTGACAAAATTTGACTATTATTTAGTGTGATAATAATCTGCTTAAAGAAGATTTTAAAATCAAAACTATTTAACATTACAGAGTCACTACCAAAAAGCAAGGGTAAAAACAACCATAGGATCACCCCCACTTCCCCCTGGTATACTGATCAACTAAAAATTTTAAAAACAGGATGTAAGGCACTAGAGCGAGTATGGAGAAAGAACTATTGTCCCGCTGCTAAAACTGAACTTCGCGCAGCCCAAAAAAGCTACTACGCAGCAATAAAAACCGCTAAAGGGGAATTCTATGCTTCTAGAATTCAAAAAGCCAAAAACAACAGCCGAGAAATCTTCTCCATAGTTAAAAGCTTTACTGCCCCGGTAGCAGAGAAAACAGCAATTCCACCCTCCACAGACTGGTGCGAACAACTCTCTACTTTCTTCATCGAAAAAATCCAAAAAATTCAAGACAGTCTGAGTATCCCTGACCACCCCCTTACCCCACAATCAGACCTAGCCTTAACTGGCCAACCTCTTTCTCCTTTACGTCCCCTACTATCAAGAGTTAAAGCAGAACTGACCAAATTTACTCAGGTAGAAAGTACAGATGTAATGGCCATATTAAAAACTCTGGGTCACCTATAGATCCTTGCCCTGCAAGGGTCCTGAATGGAACAGCTGAAATTATCACCCCCATGGTCACCGCACTGGTTAATGAATCCCTATCCTCAGGAACTGTGCCCACCAAGTGGAAACAAGCCAAACTTCTCCCTCTAATAAAAAAACCTACCGCAGATCCGTCGATCACCTCTAACTACAGACCCATATCACTCCTACCAGCCCTTGCCAAAGTCTGTGAAAAGGCGGCATTCCGGCAACTAGAGAGATTTGTGGAATCCTCTGAAGCTCTCCATCCTGCCCAATCAGGGTTCCGCACCTCTTTCAGTACAGAAACTGCATTGGTGGAAGTGGCTGAGGCCATCAGGGAATGCTTTGACAGAGGCGGAAGAGCGGCCCTTATTCTTTTGGACCTCTCTGCCGCATTCGACAGGGTGCCCCACCTCCAGCTCTTAGCTAGACTGGAGGATATAGGCATCTCTGGCACGGTCCTAGATTGGATTAGGTCTTTTCTATCGGACCGTACCCAACAGATTTGGCTTCCCCCATATCATTCCTCTAACAGAAGGGTGGAAACTGGCGTACCACAGGGGTCGACCTTAAGTCCCCTTTTATTTAATATTTATTTAACTCTTCTTGTCCAGCTAGCAGAGAGCTGGGGTGCCAAGATAATGGCTTACGCCGACGACTCCCAGCTTCTCTTCACCTGGAAAAAGGAGAACTTGTGCACCTCTGGAGTACGCCAATGCCTTTCCTCTGTATTCGCCTGGCTAGCCAAATCATGCCTCAAATGCAACGAGGATAAAACAGAAATCCTGCTCTACGGCCAATTCCCCAGTGACTTTAAGGAGTCCATCTGGCCCGGTGAATCAACATGCCCCAAGGGAGAGAACGGGCTTGCCAAGAACCTGGGAATTTGGTTTGGAGCCGACTTATGTTTCCGCGACCAGATTTCACGCTTGGCGGGAACGTGCTTTGGAACTCTGACCACTCTTCGCAAGTTCTTTCCCCTCCTTCCTCAATCCGCGAAAGAAACGGTTGCCAGGGCTCTGGTACTCTCCCGGCTGGACTACTCAAACGCCCTCTATTTAGGGGCTCCTGACTATATGATCAGAAAGCTACAGGTTGTCCAGAATGCCACGGTGAGACTCATTTTTAACATCCCCAGGAGACTCAGCGTTCGCAAACAGCTGAAGGATCTTCACTGGCTCCATGTGGCACAACGAGTACGCTTTAAAACTTTGGTCATCGTCTACAAAGCCCTCAATGGACCATGCCCTTCTTATCTAGCCAAAAGGTTCACACCCTACCTCCCAACCCGACAGCTGCGATCCACCTCCAAAAAGCAGGTGGTCATCCCCAGATTTAGAAGAGTCCGCCTGGGCGGACAATCCCTCACGGTAAAGGGAGCTCAAATGTGGAACGCCCTGCCAGACGCTCTTAGACACGCTCCCAATCTGACCAATTTTAAAAAACTGCTCAAAACTCACCTCTTTCAAACTCATGAATAACATATTTCTTTCCCACTCTGTTCCAGTTTCTCTCCCGTGCCAGGACAGTCTTGACTATCGGAGCGCGTTACAAAACCACATATAACATAACATAACATAACATAACCTACAACAAATAATGTAAGTAACTCCTAGGCACATAAATCCTGAGTAAATATACAACTACAAGAGTTCTATCAGTGTATCACTTTATAACATCATAAGTACTTTCCATGTGATTACAAAACAAATAAGGCACTGCCTAGCACCACCGAGGCTTCGGAGACTGCAGAGGCACACCCTGCATAACAAAATAAAGATCCTGAGTATGACAATTCCCGGACTTAAGTTGCCTCCAACTCCTCAAACAATTAGTAAATAACTCTCGGGAAGGTGGCCGTCTTCTAGACTACAAAACATATCTGTACCCTTCCGCGCCCAATTCACATGTGCCATTAACACAGTACTTGGGGGCATATTTACAAGGAAGCCATTACAATTATACCCCTTAATTTGTAAAAGAATAACTGACAAGGCTCAAAGTTTTACTAAGAAAAGAATGATGTTCATAACTAGAAGTGTAATACCGGGGCTAACTCTTTACCAGCTCTTTACCAAAGGCTGTAGCTGCGAATAACGGTTCCAATGGAAAAATGTTAAAAGTCAAGCACACTTGCTGTTTGGATTAGCAACATTTTTTATTGATCCCAATCAGACACTGCTGCTACTCGTTTCCCAGTGTGCACTTCACTAAATACTTTGTGGCTATTTAAATGGGAGACAGGATTGTCAACATTCCAAAACTTAGAGGCATATGTACAAGGGCGGCGTTTAAATTATCGCCGCTTTAGCGGCAGCAAACTGCTGGTAAAACGTTGATAATGGACTTGAAAATCCATTGTAGTCTTACCTGAAGATTTTTTCTACACTGCTGTTTGCTATGGCAGGGTGTGAGCCGAAGCTCCGGCCCTGCCATAGCAAACTTGGTTTGGATTTTGAAAGAGAGAACAGGGAACCCTGCCCACTCTTTCAAAATGCAAAGCAGATTGCTTTTCCCCACGGGAGCTGCATATTAGCAAGTCCCAGTGTGGAAAAGTAATGGCGGCTTCAGAAGGACACGGGGAGCTGGCTAGGACCATAGAGACATTAGGACTCTACCCACGGTCCCCAACGTTGCATATACGCCTAAACAGTAAACAGGGCGATATAATTTCCACCACATTTTTGCCTTTTTTTAAAAAAAAATGTGGTGAAATGGCCTTTGTTAATTTCCCCTCAAGTTTGCTATGACAGAGCGGGAACCTCAACTCCACCCCTGCCATACCAAACAGCTGAGTCCCAGGGGAAGGCACCCCGAGACACAGCAGGAGCCGATCCTGGGGAGTGGTGTTCCCCAGGGCCCTCGACTGCTCCAGAATGGGGGCCACGCGACCCCCCTCCCACAATTTAAAAAGCCCCGGAGGGTAGTGATCCAAAGAGCTTAGAGGGACCTTTGAGCCCCCTTCCCCCATTTTTTTGATAGCCCTGAAGAGTAGTGGTCCCCAGGGCTGGAGAAGGCCTTTAAGCCCCCCCAACCCAAGTAATTTACTGGGGTAGTACCTTTGAGCCCCCGCCCATTTATTTGGTAGCACCGAGGGATGGCGGTCCCCGGGCTACAGGGCCCTTCTGGACCCCCATCAAACTTAATATTTTAGACCCCAGGATTTGGCCCCCCAAGTAGCAATTTTTTAAACAAGCACAGTACCCCACGCTTCGTTTTTATTTTATTTACGGCAGATCCATGCACCCTGCGCACATTTCTCAGTTTTTAAAGAAGGGTCCAAATATTTCTAACCTGCTGCCTTAACACGTTTTGAACACGTGTTCCACTGATGCTATTGGATTCATGCTAGACTGGCTGTTGAGGGGTGGTATCCCGAAACTGGTCCCAGGATGCTTGTTTCCTGTCCAGGGAAAACCTGGCTTGGCAGTTCAGGCAGGACTGTTCCAGCAAGGAACAGGGTCAAGACTGATTTGCATATAGCTGGGTCTGAACTGGGGTGGCGAAGTGAGCTCAAGAACGATGATGGATTCAACCCAGATCTGTGACTGGGTGTCAGTGACTGAAAAGTTGCAGTGCTCCATTCATCATCTCCTGGCGTTTGCTTTGTTGGCCCTAAGTTGGCAGGGTATGTTTAGATGTGGGTCCTTCGCTCACTTTGCCACTGGATTCATGCTAGCCTGGCTGATGAGAGGGGTTACCCCAAAACCGGTCCCAGGATGCTTGTTTCCTGTCCAGGGAAGACCTGGCTTGGCAGTTCGGGCTTGGCTGTTCCCACAAGGAACAGGGTCACAACTGGTTTGCATATAGCTGGGTATGAACTGAGGTGGTCAAGTGAGCTCAAGAACGATGATGGATTCAACCCAAATCTGTCACTGGGGGTGAGTGTCTGAAGAGTTTTGGCGCTCCGTCCATCATCTCCTTGTGATTGCTTTGTCTACCCTAATTTGGCAGGGTATGCCCAGACGTGGGTCCCTTGCTCACTTTGCCACTGGATTCATGCTAGCCTGGCAGATGAGGGGTGTTACCCCGAAACCGGTCCCAGGATACTTGATTCCTGTCCAGGGAAAACCGGGCTTGGCAGTTCAGGCTGGATTGTTCCCACAAGGAATAGGGTCAAGACTGATTTGCAAATAGCTGGATCTGAAGAGTTGCAGCGCTCCATCCATCCTCTCCTTGTGTTTACTTTGTTATGTATGCCAAGACGTGGGTCCCTTGCTCACTTTGCCACTGGATTCATGCTAGCCTGGCTGATGAGAGGTATTACTAAAAAAACGGTCCCAGGTTGCTTGTTTCCGGTCCAGGGAAGACCTGGCTTGGCATTTCGGGCTGGACTGTTCCCACAAAGAACAGGGTCAAGACGGATGTGCATATAGGTGGGTCTGAACTGGGGTGGCAAAGTCAGCTAAAGGACAATGATGGATTCAATCCAGATGTGTGACTGGGGTTGAGTGTATGGGGTTAAATAGTTTCTCGTGCATAATCAATCAATCAATTAAGAGTATTTGTAAATTGCGCTACTCACCCGCTAGGGTCTCAAGGAGCTGGGGGGGCTGCTACTGCTCGAAAAGCTAGGTCTTGAGTTGCTTCCTGAAGGAGAGCTGATCCTGGGTGAGTCGTAGGTGGGTGGGGAGGGTGTTCCAGGTCTTGGCCGCCAGGTAGGTGAAGGATCTTCCTCCGGTGGTGGTTCTGCGGATCCGTGGGATGGTGGCGGGGGCGAGGCTGGAGGACTTGAGCTGGCAGGTTGGCGTGTAGCACATGAGGCAGTTGTTGAAGTATTCGGGGCCCAAGTCGTGCCGGGCCTTGTGTGCGTGGGTGAGGAGTCTGAATGTGATCCTCTTGCTGATGGGGAGACAGTGCAGGTCCCTCAGGTGGGAGGAGATGTGGCTTTGTCGGGGGATGTCCAAGACGAGTCATGCTGAGGCATTCTGGATGCGCTGGAGTCTTTTCTGTAGTTTGACGGTGGTCCCAGCGTAGAGGGCGTTCCCGTAGTCCAGACGGCTGGTGACGAGGGCCTGGGTGACCGTTTTCCTGGTTCCAGTGGGGATCCAGCGAAAGATCTTACAGAGCATGCGGAGTGTGTTGAAGCAGGAGGAGGTAATGGCGTTAACTTGCCTGGCCATCGTGAGGGAGGAGTCAAGGATGAAGCCCAGGTTGCGTGCGTGGTCCGTGGGCTTGGGTGGGGGGCCCAGAGCAGGGGGCCACCAGGAGTCATCCCAGGCGGAGATGGATGGGCCGAGGATGAGGACATCTGTCTTGTCTGAGTTCAGTTTCAGGCGGCTGAGCTTCATACAGTCTGCGATGTCTTTCATTGCGTCCTGGAAGCTGGCTCTGGTGGAGGTAGGGGCGTTGGTGAGGGAGAGGATCAGTTGGGTATCATCGGCGTAGGAGATGATGTTGAGGTTGTGCTTGCGTGCGATGGCTGCGTGGGGGCCCATATAGACGTTGAAGAGGGTGGGGCTGAGCGAGGAGCCTTGAGGTACGCCGCAGATGATCTTGGTGGCTTCTGTGAGGAAGGGCGGGAGACGGACTCTTTGGGTTCTGTCAGAGAGGAAGGAGGTGATCCATTCCAGGGCCTTTCCTTGGATCCCGGCGTGGCGGAGGCGGGTTGTCAGGGTGCGGTGGCAGACCATGTTGAACACACCTGAAAGGTCGAGCAGGATGAGGACAGGGGTTTCTCCATTGTCCAGCAGGGTCCGGATGCCGTCGGTGGCCACAATGAGAGCGGTCTCGGTGCTGTGGTTCGCTCGGAATCTGGACTGCGATGGGTCGAGGGAGCCATTCGCGAGATGGGGTGGAAGTTCTTGAGGTCTGAGGGGTCGGCGGTGGGTTTCTTCAGGAGGGCGCTGATCTCTGCGTGCTTCCAGTTCTCCAGGAAGGTGGTGGATATGAAGGAGTTGTTGATGATGTCCCGAAGTTTGGGTGCAATGATGGAGTTGGCTCTGTTGAAGATGTGGTGTGGGCAGGGATCGGCTGGGGATCTCGAGTGGATGGTGTTCATCGTGTGGGTGGTATCTTCTGTGCTGACCTGAGTCCAGGTGCACAGGGTGGTGGTGGGGGGTGTAGGTTTGGTGGTGGTGTACGAGTTCTGAGCGCCGAAGCTGTCATGTATGTCGACGATCTTATGGTGAAAAAAGGTGGCCAGAGATTTGCAGAGGTCTTGAGAAGGCGTGATGTCGTTGTTGCTGGCGTTGGGGTTGGAGAGCTCTTTCACGACGTTGAAGAGTTCCTTGCTGTTATGGGTGTTGTTGTCCAGTTGTTCTAAGAAGGATGAACTTTTAGGGGTGCGGATCAGCTGGTGGTGTTTGTGGGTGGCGTTCTTGAGGGCTGTCATGTTATCCGTTGACTGGTTGTGGCGCCAAGCTTTCTCGAGGTCACGGCAGGATTTCTTAGAGTCTTTGAGATCGTTGGTGAACCACGCGGCTTTCTTGCTGTTGAAGTTGCTGGGAGGGTTTTTCAGTGGAGCAAGGATGTCGGCGCAGTCGGTGATCCACTGTGTGAGGTTGCGGGCTCCCTCGTTGGGGTCCGTGGTGTTGGTGGGAGGGTATAGGCTCAAGGAGGTGGTGAGTCTGTCGGTGGTGATCTTGCACCAGCATCTTCGGGGGGTTTGTTGAGTGCCGTGGTGGGTCGTTGTTTTCCTGAAGTTGAAGTGTACGCAGCTGTGGTCAGTCCAGTGGAGCTTGGTGGTGTGGCTGAAGGAGATGTGGTTGCTGGAGGAGAAGACGCGGTCGAGCGTGTGGCCGGCGTAATGGGTGGGGGTGTTGACCAGTTGCTTGAATCCAAGGTTAGCGAGGTTGTCTAGTAGGGCAGTGGTGTTGTTTGTCCTGGTCGTTCTCCAGGTGGAAGTTGAGTTCTCCTAGGAGGATGTAGTCGGGGAGGCGAGGGCGAGCGGGCTGATGAAGTCTGGATGGCCTCGCTGAAGTGTGAGTGTGGTCCCGGGAGTCTGTAAATGAGGGTTCCTCTGAGGGTGGTCTTGGGGGTCGGTGTGAATCTGGAAGTGCAGTTGCTCTGCGGTGGCGAGGGTGTTGTAGGTGTTGGTCGTGATGCTGATAGTGTTTCTGTGGGCGATGGCAATGCCTCCTCCGGTCTGGTTGACGCGGTCCCTCCGGATGATCTTGTAGCCATCTGGGATGGCAATGGCGATGTCGGGGGCTGAGGATGCGTTCATCCAGGTTTCTGTGAAGAAGGCGACGTCTGGTGCTGTTTTGTCCAGGAGGTCCCATAATTCGACGGTGTACCTATGGATGGAGCAGGTGTTGAGCAGGATGGACTTGAGGTGGTTGTTGCTGGTGGCTGTTTTGGCTGGCGCGGTGCAGGACCGAGTGCAGGTGAAGTAGCAGGCGTGGCATGTGAAGGCTCTGTGGGTGCGTTTCGGGGTGGCTTGGTAGCAGGCTGGATGTCGGTCGGTGTTGAGTGCATAGAGGGTGACAGCATCGTAGCTCCGTCGGGTTGGCTGGCGGGGTCCAGGGGTTTTGGCGCTGGGCGCGGTCCAGGCTTGGACAGGCGTAGACGGGCTTGCCTTTGGTGCACCTTCGGCGCGCAATCGGTTATGGCAAAGTGAGAGGGAGGAGCAGCTTGGAGGCAGGAGCGGCGGCGAATAGGGAGAGGGAGACAGGAGAAGGGGGCGGGCCGCAGGAGAGCAGCGGCAGGGAGCAGAGGGGGGGTTGGAAAGAGCGGGAAAGCGGAGCGGGGGAGAGTGACGGCAAGCCTGGGCAAGCCTGGAGAGCAGGGGCCCTAAGGAGAGGCTGCAGCAAGAGGGCCAAGCAGGCAGTGGCAGCAGAATCCGGGCACACGGGGCCGTGCGGTAGTGGAGTGACCGGGTCAAGGGTCACAGCTCACTGCCGCGCGGTCCACCCCATTTATGACCAAGTGGGAGGGAGGAGCAGCTGGGAGGCGGGAGCGGGCGGCGAATGGGGAGCAGGAGACAGGAGAAGGGGGCAGGGCCGCAGGAGAGCAGTGGCGGGGAGCAGAGGGATGGTTTGGAAAGAGCGGGAAAGCGGAGCGGGGGAGAGCGAGGGCAAACCTGGGCAAGCCTGGAGAGCGAGGACAAGCCTGGGCAAGCCTGGAGAGCGAGGGCAAAGCTGGAGAGCAGGGGCCCTAAGGAGAGGCGGCAGCAAGAGGGCCAAGCAGGCAGCGGCAGCAGAATCCGGGCACACGGGGGCTGTGCGGTAGTGGAGTGACCGGGTCAAGGGTCCTTGTGTGCTGACGCCACTAGTGTGCAAACTCACTCATTAAGCTTTAGTACACTTCCGGAATCAACGCCAATTACAATCCACTGCGTGTAAAAATAAAGGAAAAACTTATGATGCTAAAAGGTATTAAGTCTAGTGGTATTGAATAGCAAAATTAAATTAAATTCATGAATCATCTGTTATGTTGGAACTCACTAATAGAAATAGATATAATTATGAATTTAGCATCCTTTATTTTTCTCTGTAAAATAGAAACAAATGAAACACTCAAACTGCATTAAACGTGTTTGTGTAAGGTCGTTATTAGTCGATCTATATTGCGTTTACTACCTAATTAATGTCTTCAAAGCAATATATTTAGTTTTATTATTCAATATTAAAGAAAGCAATTGAAGCGCATTTTGCAGTCCAGAAGCTCAAAATTAACCTCAGCTATTCATTAAAAAAAGGGAGGGGTATAGTATGTCTAATGGGTGAATACATTTTCGAAAATGGATAATGCAACAAATGGGTTGAGCTACTAGACTCCACTACTGTGTGATTCACTATATTGAAAACTAGAGATGTAATTTCCACTCAACTTGTCATTCAACTGTTACCATAATGATACTCTGTGAGTATCAAATCCAATGAATGTTCCTAATCCTTTAGATCCTAATGATAGGCAAATAGATAGAGATTATTTCAACACTGTTTTAATCTTTGAAATGAAGATCACAACATAGGATAGGTTGATCAACTGGATAACACTAATGTGTGGTTGACAATAATGCAAAATAGAGATGTGATTGACAATCAACTTATTTTTCTACTGTTCTCATTCTGATACTAAGGGGTCCATTAGGATGTCGGGCAGTGGCACCTCTGCGATGCTGGTGGGGCGGAAATACGCTTTTTTACGCCCGCGAGCAGCGGAACTCACGTCCGCCGTATTAGTATAGCAAAACCTAGGTAATTTCCCGTCCGCCGCAGATCGATGCGCACCGCCATCAAAGTGCGCCCACCACCGCGGCGATGCTAGCCAATGGAGACTGACCGCCATGCGGAATGACGTCCGCCCTGCTCCACAAATTAGGATGGCCCAAACAGGCAGATGCACCACAGCAGAGACACCGCCCAACCAGAGACGGCGGATACTCGATAGCGGTGCTCCATAGCACAGAGCCTGTTGTCACCACCCGGTCATGAATGCCATGGACCGAGCCTTACATATGCATCCAGTCATGTACCATATGTGTATGTTTTGTGTAGGGGTGGGTGGAATTTGCGTAATCGCGTTACGCAAAACTCAGCGAAACGGTAAAAAATCTCAGCGAACAAGCAGAAATTCCGCGAACACACAGAATTGCTTGTTCGCAATGCTTTTTTACTGTTCGCAATCGCTGTTTGCGTGCTCGGGTAGAAATATCACACAAACACGCATTTTGAGAACGCAAACAAGCAAAAATGTCGCAAAGTCGCAGAACGCAGCATATTGAGCAATTTTGCGTTCTCCGCGTAATGTAAAATTACCCAAATTTTGCAAATTCAGCGAACGGAATGGAATGTACCGCCCAGGCCTAGTTTTGTGTAGTGTTATGTCTGTGATGCCACAATGTCACCAGTGACTGTTGTTCTGTTGTGTCTCCCTAGGTGCTTCAAAATAATCCAGCCCTACATACTGTACATCATTTGGACACATCATGGACATTTTCAAATTGTAAATATTGCACTAAAAACAATGCAGCACAAAATCTGGTGCGTCAGGTATTTTATTTGCAAAGTGGACATGTGAGGGGTGTGTGAATATTTACATGAAGGTGGTGAAGGAGCAGTGGGTTGACAGTCATGGTAGATGAGATACAAGAGCAGACACCACATGGATGTGGTGACCCAGTCCAACAGACAAGTGCCATTGCCAAGGCAGTGTGGGAAGGACAGTCCAAACAGTCAATGCAGTGGGGATGAGGGTTGCCATTAGGGCTGGCTCCGTGACTGGCGTGTGGCTGGTGCTTTGCCTCCGGAGACTCCCAGGCTCTTCTTTTGACGCCCCCTTGATATTTTTTGGCGGGGGCCTGCTGAATGGCCAGCAGTGTCTGAGGACTCACCTCTCTCTGTTGGTGCAGGGGAGGATGGTGCACTGTCATCCTGCAGCACAACGGAAGGGGGCAGAGGTGTTGGTGGTGACGCAGGCCTGTCCCTAAGCAACGCCACTTGCTGGGCCATGAGGTCCACCATTTGATCAGTGCGTGTGTCGATGGACCTCATCAGCAGGATGAGCTCACGTAATAGTTCGTCCGACCGGCGACTTTGTCCCTGGACCTGTTCAGATGCACCGATAACTCTGGTGAAGTGGTCCAGGGATGGTGTGCCAACCTCCTGAGGTCTGGGGGGGACCCTGGCCCTCCCACCTGCCCTGCTGCCACAGACCTGTTGCCTCGCCATGGTGGGTCCTTGCACACTATCCCTGCCCTCCACAGTTGGTGGTGTGTCCTCGTCGTCCCCTGGGACAGGGAGGGTGCTGATGGTGGTGGTGGTGATGGATGGTGGCTGAGGTGGCAGCGGTGGAGGCACAGGCTGTGACTGCAGGGGTCTGCTGTGCAGTTGTTCATGCAGTAGATGTGGTGGTAGGGAGGATGGGGTCCTGGGACCGGTTGGGCCCTGGCACACCAGATGGGCCGGCCCGGAGCTCATCGTCCAAACTGTCCTGGGAGTCTACATCTGAGAGTCCATGTACCGGGGGTGGAGACTGGTCATTGTTGTCCTCAGCAGCAAGATCTTCATCACCTGTGGATTACATGGGGAATGGTCAGTGTTGTGCAATGTGCAAGTATTCTGTTAGCTGCATGTCATCTGCTGTCTATACACTACACTACACAATTGAGACACCTTTAGTATTATTGTTAAATGCAATACTGGCTGTTATTACATGGTGCAGGGAAACATCAAATAATCATACATGTCCTGTATCGATGCACTGCATGCAATTGGTGCCGTGTGTAGTGTTGCAGGTCTCACAACCACAAACAGTCAGACCTGTGACGTTGGCTACCTACCTGTTAGGTGAGGGTGAACAGTGCAATGGCTGACACGTGCTCCTGGGTGGGTGAGGCCTCCATCTTGCTCAGGTGTGGGACAGAGGGCATGGTGGGAGTGATAGTGCAAGCCTCCCTCCCCAAAACAGGCCTCCCAGTGAAGATGGCTACCTACCTGTTAGGTGAGGGTGAACAGTGCAATGGCTGACACATGCTCCTGGGTGGGGGAGGCCTTCATGCTGCTCAGGTGTGGGACAGGGGGCATGGTGGGAGTGATAGTGCAGGCCTCCCACCCCCAAACATGCCTCCCAGTGAAGATGGCTGCCTACCTGTTAGGTGAGGGTGAACAGTGTAATGGTGTTTGGGTTGTGCAAGGAAGTACTTATCAGTTTGTCGGTTGCCATTTGTTTGTACTTCCCAGGCTCCGTTCCCCTGACTACTCCTGTGATGCTCTCAGGATGCAGTATGGCAAGCACCTTCTCCTCCCATGGTGTGAACGTAATCTGTGGGATGGGAGGGTCACTTCCAGTCCCGTTAGCCAGCTCCCAGTTCTTGCTCCTCCTCTCTTTGATGACCCTCTTCAGATCATGCCACCGCTTCATGATCTCCTTCTTGGATCAAGGTTGGTCCCTACTGCATTGACCCTTTGGAATATCCTTTCCCACATTTATGTCCTTGTGGCTAATGGTGTCTGTTGGACCAGGCTACCAAACATTTGTGGTTCCACTCTCACTATCCCATTGACCATGACTGTCAACTCACCCTCTGTGAATTTTGGAATTTTCTGTGCTGCCATGGTGGTTGGTGTTTGCAGTGTTTGTGGGTGCAGGGGTGTGTGTGGTGGGTGTGGTGTTGAGGTGTAAGGTGTTTTGTGTGCTGGGGGATTGTTGGTGCTGGTGTGATGGTGGTAGTGATAGTGGTGGTGGTGTGTGTGTTGTGTTGTTTTGCCTCTCCCGCCAGATGCGGTGTTTGCCCTTCTCTTCTGGAGTGTTGCAAAGGATTGTGGTCAGTAAAGGGACTGTTTTTATACTCAGCTGTGTGGGTGTGTCCAAGTGGGCTTTTGTTGTGAGGTGTATTGTGGGTGTTGTCCTGGGAATTGTATTTTATATGTTTGCATTTGTTTTATCATTGGTATGTGTTTTGTGTATTTGTTGGGCATGGCTACTTTGATTTGTGCTCAGTTAGGCATCGTTGCAGTGTTTTGGCTTCGTCCGCCATGTTTTTCATGTACCATCCGCTGCGGTGACTATGCTGCAGCTCTTCCTCTGGCTCTCCCATTCACTGCAGTGTGCGACCGCAGGGGTCGAAAACAGCAGTTCGTACCGGGGCACCAACGGGGAAAACTAATTTCCCATTCGGTGTCTCCGCTTTGCTTGTGGTGGGGTGCAGCTTTTCCGCTGCATTTCCGACCGCAGCGGTCGGTTTTAGGACATCACCTCCCGTGTCGGTCGCTTTTTGTTAGCCCGCTACCGCCGTGGTCAGTTTTTTTTTGCGGTTGATCCTAATTTGACCGCCGGTTTATCCGCGGTCCCGGCGAATGGTTGTTTTCCGTCTCCATGGCGGTTGGGGTGATTTTCTGCTGGCTATCCTAATGGGGTCCTAAGAGTATATACTATAACTGGTATGTCTAACATGAATATCCTAGGAGTAGGTCCAAAAAAACAAGACTGTTGCACACAGTTATAATAATTGAAATACAAATCACAAATAGGCATGTCAAAAATAATAGTGTGATTCCTCTTCTATATTAAAGTCTAATGTAAAGGCTTTAAGTTTAAAAATCCAAATGCTGCTTTAAGTGTAAAATCTAAAAGCTTTCTCTTTCATGGAGTCTTTTTTCAGGATCTCCAATTTTCCGGTGGGGTTTAATGGTTTCAATTGCTACAAACTGTATGGAGGGGGAGAGGAAGGGGGCAGGAGCTTGGGATTTATGTGCCGTACAGGTGCAAGGTCGAAGAGGGCAAGCCTGGCTGGGGGATAAAGACAGTGAGCTGTGTTGCAAGGTGAGGTAGGCCACAAGTCCCTGGTCATGGGGTGAGGTGCCGCAACTTGTGTACTTTGGATTTATTGCTTTGACGACATTGCAATATCCCCAGGCAGAGCTATTTGTTTTCTACAAACTTTATTTTTTGCAATAACTGTTCTGTAGTCATATCTTACTAACTGTATGTTGATTTTTTGTCATTTTGTACTTGTTGAGTTTAGATAAAGATACTTTATTCTCCTTAACTGGTATGGTGTCCATTTGTGGTGTTATCACTGTATTTCTATGTATTTTGAGTACAAATGCTTTACATATTGCCTTTGGGATAAGCCTGCCTGCTCGTGCCAAGCTACACAGGGGGTGAGCAGGGGTAATCTAAAGTGTGTATCCCCCTTATCCTGACTAGAAACAAGGGTCCCTGTTTGTACAAAGGTACCTACCTCTGTCAACTAGAGACCCCCATTTCTAACAACATATCTCTGGCCTGCAATTGTGAAGCCTAGGGTTGCAATTAAAATTTCCAATTCGACCTGGCAAAATAAACCTTTGCTAGGCCCACACCTTCCTTTTAAATTCAAATAAGACACCCCTAGAGTAGATCCTGGACAGCCCAGTGGGCATATTTAAAAAGTGGAATATAGGCTTTCAAGTTTTACATGTCCATGTAGTGAAAACAATCAGAAATTTGTTTTCCACTACTGCAAGCCCTATTTCTCTCATAGGTTACAATTGGAGTTGCCTCATTACATTTTATAAGTGTAATTTCAAAATGGAAAGAGACAGTTGTCATTGGCCACTGTGGATGTCTGCCCTGGTGGACAGAGTTTCCCCTGGGAGGGGGACATGAGTCAACCCAGGGGTTGACTGGGCCACACTACTGGGCTGGCCATGTGGGTACTGTATGCCTTTTGGGACACATCCATGAGCAAAGTAAGTTTAGGCACTGCACAGATGGAGTCCACAGGTGAGGAGAAGGGTTCCCCATGGGTTAGGTTGGTAGGCACAGAGAGTATGGATAGAGGGGACCAATTGGGTTCAGGGAGGTGTAGAACGGGAATAGACCCCTGCTGTTGCAGCCAGGTTACATGTTCTATTTCCCCAAGCAAGGTAGCACATCGAGGTATGGATTGGTCTACCCTGGGGTTAGGCTGGAAGGGGGTTGTGTTGGACTTTGCCCTTTTTTCCAGGTTATCCCCAAACGTTTAGCTTCTTCCTCCTATTTTTTTCCTAACCTGTTTTTGTTGGCTATAGGACTTTAGGCAGTTTACCACTGCTGATCAGTGATAAAGTGCATATGCTATCTGGGTAAATTGTGTTTATGGATTGGTGTTTCTATGATTGGCATATATGATTTACTGGTAAGCCCCTTGCAAAGTGCACTGAGTGTACCAGGGCCTGTAATTCAAATGCTACTAGTGGGCCTGCAGCACTCATTATGCCACACACATGAGTAGCCCTGTATGTGTGTCTTAGAACATTCACTGTAGTGTCTGCACAGGCTGTTCTAAACTGATATGTTAACCTGGCAAGTGCACCCACTTGCCATGCCCTAGCCTTCCCTTTTCTTACATGTAAGGGGCCCCTATAGTAGGCCCAAGGTACCCCCCTGGGCAGGGTGCAGTGTAAGGGAAAGGTAGCGGTGTGTGACATGTCCTGATAGTGAAATTCTGCCAATTTCATTTTTTACTATTGAGAGGCTTTCTGCCCCATAGGAGAGAATGGGTGATACTTTATAACATCTTACAAGTATAAATTCCCATTGGGACAAGGTAGAGAAATAAAGTGTAGGCTCTCAGAACTCAGAATTTAGTAAAGATGGTATTTAAATTGTGTGTTTGAACCCCACATTAAGAAAGCAGCCATTTTCTTGTTTAACCATTATGTGTGCCTCTGTCTGTTTGTGCATTGACTATCTGGTTTTGGAGTGACAGGGGATGTGTGCATTCACTGTAGACACAGTCACTGGGGGGTTTGGTGAGTGCATGGTCCTTCCTGGATGACTCAGGAATTAGCTGAATGGGGTTTGGCTGAATTTGGAGTAGTGGGAGGAGTTTTTCCAACACCGCCAGTGACACCGCTGCAACCTTGCAACCTGTACCAAGGCTTGGGGCACTGCTCATGAAGTACATGATGCACTGCCCAGTCTTCACCACAGCTTAGATGCCTGCCGACTCCCACAGTGTCAACATTTCCCGACACCAGCACTAGCACCAACTCCGTCATCGCCAGTGCCTGCATCCTTTTATCGCTGCGCCGATAACCGCCAAGGGTGACTCCACGAACTCACCGACTTCACATCATCACCGGAACCAAGGCATCACCGTTGAACACCTGCCTTCCCCTATCCTGAACTGAACACGTTGTCTCCTTGTGGACACAATGCCTCGCCTCCTTCATGGCTGCCAGGGAACCCGCCTCGACACCAACATTAAACCGCACAACACCATGCATCTTCATAGACTTCGTTTCCAAGGTACTATTTGTTTGGGGGTCAGTGTGACTCCGTGCCGGACATCGCACTCCTCACAGTCAGTGCTGTATTTTGGATTTACTGCTGTCATAACGTCGCAATACCCCCAGGTGGAGCTATTTGTTTTTTACAACCTTTATTTCTGCAATAACTGTTACATCTTATTTACCTGATTGTTGGATTATTTTCGTTTTGGTCAAGATACTTTATTCTTCCAAACTGGTGTGATGTCCATTTGTGGTGCCATCTTTGTATTACTATGTATTTTGAGTACAAATACTGGGTATAAATATTGGACCTCAGTGACCAACTCTTCATTACACTTCTGGACCTATGGATACTCTGTCAGGAAGAAGGCCTGCACTCTGCTGGACTCCTGTTTTGTTGTGCTGACCTGCTGCCTGTGGCCCACTTGCTGAGTGAGAAGTATTGTACCTGGATCTCTTGAAGACAGAGCCCAAAGTGACTCCAAGGGCTAGCTGCCTGGCCTCCTGATCTGAAGACTCAGGGACACAACAGGCTTCATACAACCTTGCATCTGCACCTGAGTTCTGTCATCTGTGAGCTTACCATGCCATGTGGTGACACCCCAGTCCTGGACCGTTGGAAGTGGGCTTAAGGTGATTTGCTAGCATCTGTGGATCCAGTGGAACTGATGCATCTTCTCTGCTGTGTGGCGCAACCCTGAGCAGAACAGACACATCTGCGCTGGAGCGTGGATTAGACTCATCGCAGAGACTCACATCACTGCCGCAGCCCACCTCACCTTCAGACCCACCACTGTTCAATGCAGCCTTGGCCCAGGCCCTCACATCTCTCACATCTCCCATCAAAAGCACCCTCGATGATGACACCAGACTCTGCATTTCAGGTCTTTGAAACAATGCATCGCCCCAACTGCATGCCCTATCCCGATGCAGAAATTGGCATTGCAAGCCTGATCTACGAGATCCCTGGTGTTGAAACAACCAGACCTCGCACCACAACCTTACCACATCTCGGAACCTAGGCATCACCTCAGCTGTGTGATACAACTTCTACATGGATCCACATGCTCTGCAAATCAGGATTTAAGGTTCTCTGTTGAATGGGCCTAACTGGGTCCCTGTAGCCGGCCCACAGCCCATCACTGTCAGCCTGAACGTGTGTCTTTGCCCTGGTCCAGTGTGACCAGATATTCCCAGTTGGCTCTTTATGCCTTTTGGTGCTATTGTCCCTAAAAATGTTAAATGGCAATATCTCCAGTTCTACTAATTCAATGGTGTGTTTTCACTTTGTGAGTTTTGAAGTGTTGCACAAATACTTTACACATTGCCTCTGAGTTAAGCTTGATTACTCTGTGCCAAGCTACCGGAGGGTTGACCACAGGTTAATTTAGCGTTTCCATGTGACTTCACCCTGTGAAGAATTGTAGTTGCTCGTTGAAAATAGTTCTATCCCCCTCAATCAGTATCTCACTTTCTTATATCCTTCACTAAAAGTGATTTAATTTTGGGAACACTTGGCGATTGCTGATTGCCAATCATTAAAATGTACAGTAGTAACTGAATGTAATCACCCTTCTCTTGGGTCAAGACATCCCGAATTAAGAAGTGACCATTGTGACAGGCTATGGACAGTCGAATCATTATCAGAGACCGAGTTGTGAAAAAAGTGGTGGCTGTTGTAGGGTCTGTTTGAAAGAATTGTGGTGTCCATTGCTGTGAGCCACATGGTGAAATTGATGAACTCTTTAAAAAGATACAGCTGTCATACGTTTGATTTACAAAGTTCAGTACTATGCTTCTTTTAAATTTAACCTAGCACCAATGATGGTTTTAACTTAGTTCCCCTGATCTTCCCATGGTATCACTTTGTTTACCTGTACTCATGGTTTGAGGGATCTTTTTTATGATCTTCTGATAAAGCATCTATGTCTTGGGTTGATGTAGTCTCCTGACCCTCGTATTTATCTGGGTTTCGTTCTTACAAGTGTAATAGATATTCAAGACGTGCTTTTCTAAATAGGACTGTTGGACCTGGCCCTCTATGCAGGGTAACCCCCAAACTCTTTGGCTTTCTCCCTCCATTTCTTTGCTGAATTAATTTTGGTTGGCCTTTAGATTCTGTACACTTTACAACTGCCAATCAGTGCCTAAGTGCTTGTGCCCACTCCCCTAACATGGTTTGATTGGCTTACATCCGCTTGGCATATTTAATTTACTTGTAAGTTCCTTGTAGACTGGTATACAATATACCCAGGGCCTGTAAATTAAATGCTGCTAGTGACCTGCAACACGTATTGTGCCACCCACTGAAGCAGCACTTTAAAACATGTCCCAGCCTGCCATTGCATCCCCAATTCAATTCTAAACTGCCAATTCAAATTGGCAATATAACCCTATTATCAAACCTCAAGTTCCTATTTAATTTAATTTACGTCACCCCCTAAGGTTGGTCCTAGGTAACTCATTGGGCAGGATGCATTATAATTAAAAGGTTTGACATGCACTTTTAAGTTTTACATGTGCTGGTATTGAAAAAGTCCTAAAATTGTTTTTCACTACTGTAAGGGCTACCTGTTCCCTTGAATAGCATTGTGATGCCTTATCTTATCATCTAACAAATGCTGACTTTTGATTGGGACCAGGTAGCCAGTGTACGTTTGTTGTCTATGAAAATATAATGAAAACTCTTCTGCAATGGTAAAGTCGGCTTTTTAATTAGAATTTTGAAAATGCTACTATTAGAAACTTCGCATTTTTCTGCCTTTATCCCTTCTGTCCCTACACCCTGTTTTGGGTGTAACCGACTGTTAGACTGGAATTCCTCCCAGACAGTCACACAATAGAGGGATAAGGTGTGCCAGAATGGGTCATCTGCTGGCAGGAAGGGAGCACGTATCTGAGCACAGCCCCACTTCTAACTGAAAAGGGTATGATTTACCTTCATAGAAAGGGGTTATCTCTTCCATATTGTCACTGCAGCCATCTTGGAGCCAAGGCAGGGGAGTCGGGAAATTCCCTGCACTTCAAATAACCTTTTTATAGGATTCTCCCACCTTCCAGGTGAAGTGCAGCAGGGTATAAAAATAGTACCTTCAGACCCACTCTTTAGATTACTCTTGGACCTGCAGAAGGATTCTCACAGGATTGCCTACTGCTGTGACCTTCTGTGCACTCTGCAAGACTGCTGTGCTGTACATGGAAGGACTGCTTTGCTACCTGGAGCCTGTTTTGAACCCTCAGAAGCCCAACCTGCTGTTGCGTCTTGCATCTTCACCTGAACCCAGGACCACCAGAGTGGCTCCAAGGGCTAATTTGCTGGCATGCTGCTCAGAGCTAGAAGGACACAAAGTGCTTCCACCATCTTTAGCTCACACTTGGGCCCAGCCTGAGTGAGTCAAGAACCCCCAAGGGGTGTCCCACCAGGCCTGGATCTTTGGCTGTGGTGCTAAATGTGCCCAGATGGCCAAATCTCATAACTGAGGACTTCGAACTTTTTTTGTCAAAAACTGCTTGTAAAGTGATGAGGAGACTAAGACCAACCTGCTCAGCTATCGGCCTGAGGGGTATCGCCAGTCGGTATTCATTTGAGACTTCTCTAGATAAGTTCTTCTCAGGACCAGCAAATCTTGTTCAGAGGTCCATCGCTAAAGTTGTATCTGGCTGTGTGGAACTTTCTTTGGTTAAAGCACTCTACCTCATCCCACTAGAGATGTTCTACTTCCAGAAATAAGACTAAGTCTGAATGTAGAAATCTTAACTTCGGCTTTAGCGTAAGGCTCCCTGATGAAGATGCTCCCTTCTTTGACACCTCCTTCAGCCTTGCTCTGCTGAAGATTACCTTCTCAGATAATTTTTCTCAAAATTTCATCGAAGTCTGTCAGTAGGCGCTGACCACACCTGATTCAACTTCTCGTATCCAAACCAAGTTCCATCATGACTAGATGTTTGCAGTTGGCTCCTTGATCTTTTTGTCGCTAGTAGTACTAAAAACAAATTTCATTCATAACCATTGTCATACTGATTGGATTTTTGTCATTTTAGTATCAAATAGGTTATTAAAGAGTACTATATTTTTCTAAATTGGTGTGGTGGTGTTACTTTATTACTGTTTATTTGCCACATAAATAGTCTACATATTGCTTCCAATTTATGTCTGCCAGCTTTTTGCGCCAAGCTAACCAGGGTTAAGCACAGGAGAAGTTTTGTGTTTCACCCTGTAAGGACTGTTTAATTGATCTAAAATATGGGCCCCACAAATTAATAGTGCATTCTCCTGGCTTCCTGACAGTAGTTTCCTTCCCCATATGGATCACTGGAAATAGCATTATATGGTTAATAGCAAACATTGATAGCATCTCTCTTACACCGATGTTTCTGGTATTTCAGGAAATACAAAAATCCAATCCCGTTTTTAGATAGCAAGGAAAGCATATGTATGCTATCTATTTAATTATAATAACATTCTATGGAAGAAATGTGCATGCTTGACAACCAATGTAAAAAGTCCTACTGCATTTGCATACTTAGGGGCTAATTTAACCCTCCATTACATCCACCACCCTGCTAGATGGAAGACCTTATTTTGAGTTCATCACTGGTCTGGTGGTGTTGTCTGTGCATTCACAATGCCACTGCCGTGGCAACTCCTGTTTAAGTACTGAACGTTTGGCCTGCATCCGGTGTCTTTTAGGAGGCCAGACATCAAATATTTTTGTCTTTCAGAAACAAAATCAAAAAGGTGTGGGGTCATTTTTTTATCTGTTTGAACTGCCAGGTTTTATATGGAAGTGATCGACTGAAATAAGGACAGCTGACCATTCACTCTAAATAAGGAGGGGGTCTGAGTCCTTTCCTCTGATGGTTTTACTCTGTTGGGCCATCAAAGTAAGCTTTCTGATGATATCCATCAGAAAGCGTATAGTCAGCCAGACTCAAAATAGAGCGGGCGGACTAAGGGGCCAAGGGACTGAAACACTCCAAATCCAGCCTTTAGTATGCTCATTAAAACAAACCTTTTTTAAATGCCTTGTGTCCCAGTCTTTCGTCTCTTTTTATTTGCTTCATTATTGTCTACAATATTCAAGTTCATCACTCTTCCATGAAAATCTCAATCAACTCTTTTGCAAAAATCTTTTATCTTCCACATGTTGCCTGCCTAATATCTTCCAACTGTCCTCTTTCTGGCCACCAAATCATTCTGACAATTTGATCTAATAAAATGCAAAGCCGAAAATAAACATCAGGCTGTGTCAAAATGCACAATTTCTGATTCTTGTTAGCATGCTTACATGGTAGAAAACAAAACTCTGACTGTATTATATACAAGGTGATTAAAATATGTACAAGGGAAAAGAGGGCCAGAATATTATGACAATCACAATAACTCTTGCTTTATACAAATTAATCAATCATTTGCACCCAGAGCCTTGGTAAATCTGGTCCATAGAGGATTGTCGGCGTTTCAGCCCAATCTATGCTCAATTCAGAAGTCAAGGCAGGTCTTCATCAGGACAGGTGTGGGGGAGTAGGGGATGACATCCCTCAGTGAAACACAGAATCAATCCTGATAAATTGATCATCATTAAGAACGAATAATTCAAGTGGTCTGATCATGCGTGATCTTGCCATCTTGCTACATATTTTAATCATCTTGTATATAATATATACACCAAGTTCTATCACTGAGCACCAATGTCACTTTAGCACACATCACTGTAAGCTTCACCTTGAGTTGACAGCCTTGTTTACAAATGTGTGAGTATATATAAATACTTTAATTGATATAAAACACCATAATACTCACCAGTTTGCGTCAGTGGTTTTTGCTATGTGTTCCATATTTCTAAACATCTCAGATATCATTGTTTGAAGATTGTAGAAAATAACATAGAAGAAATAATTGCTTACAAAAGAAATAGTTTGTACGCCCACCAGAACCATTGTTTTTGTTCATATATCCATACCCAGGTTCTGAGGGACACAGAGTCACCCTATTGTTGTTTTCACAAGGAAAACATCCACGCTGAGTAGCACCCTTCACTACCAGGGTTTACTATGGAAATGTGTGGTTTTTGCGGGCAAAAACATTTTTTCCTTTAGTCAAAGTTTTTTTTACATTAAAGAGGGCCCAGCAGCTTCCCATACAATATTGTTTTTGCGAAAAACCATAACGAAACAAGAATGGCCAAAAAGTTGGCGGCCATTACCAGACCTATTGGCTTTGCCAAATACCTTCTCCAGGCTAATATAATGTAAATGTGTGTGTCTTGTAAAGCACACTGCTACCCAGAGGTGTCCTGGCGCTATTGACCGCTGGGGAACCCGTCCTGGCTTTCCCTGTGAGATGTTCCCTCCTGGGTATCTCCAAGGGGAGACCAGGCATCCCCAGCGTTTGTGGGGGCTGTTGTGGAGATAAGGCAAACTGATGCCCAGAGTTGCCGAGTGTGATCCCTGGTTAGAGTAGGCACCGAGGCGAGATTTATCGAGTCCGCTGGCCCTGGTGCGTCGGGAATTGAACCCTGGTCCCGTGCCGTGCTCTGCTTCCAGGTCTGCCGCCTCTAACCAGTGAGCCACACCACTCCACTATATAATGAGCAGCAGAATATATGTGGACATTAAATACATTGTAAGCCTGCATTTATTGAAAACTAAATTTAGAGAAATTGGTATTTTTTGTATTCTAACCCAAACATTTTAATAATGTTAACAGATAAAAGGCCCGTGTCCGCAACATTTTGAAAAGCCCATAAAAAGCATGCCGCACATGCCAGCATTGGAATCAAGGTTTATTTTGTCTAGAATTTTTTTTTTTTTAAATAATTATCTGACTTTGGAACAAATACCGACTTGGGGAGATTAGGGAACATGTAGTCTTTTACATTAACATTTTCCAGTCTTCAGAATTCCCCAAAAGTCTCGTGCCTTTGTTTTAGGGCTGAAAGCCAGTGCTGCACAACTAAGCTGTACATTCTGCAGACATCTGCAGAAATAAATGATCTTCGAATAACATCCCCCTTTTCCATTTCTGTGTACTCCCCACGCAGAACAAGCTGGCAAGGGCGCAAACACCTTTTGGCACTTACAGTACTTGTTTTCTGCTAGAAATGTGTACATTGCAGTCAGAAGCTCAACGTTATCCCAGTGATGTATCGAGGGAAATATAGAGGAGGATTGCAAGCATCTGGTATCTGTGCTGGTCAAATCATTTGACCCACTCACAGGGTAAGCAAAACAATTTCAGAGCTTGAAAGCATTGTCAAGGGAATCTGTAGCAAGACTTATTTCACAACGCACAATAATGAATGTATAGGCTAAAAGAGTTCCTTCGCCTTCAATTTTACAAAAAAGTTCGAAATATGGTCCTTTACTGGGCACATTTTGCACCATAAAATGTAAACAATGTATATAAGATTTTCTAATATATTGTTTACTAAATGACGATGGCCCTGCAATGTATTTGGAAACGCCATATAGAAATAAAGACCACTAGGTTATTTCATCATGGTAATGTAAAGTATATTATAGTGTAGTACATAATTACAATACAATATAGTTTACCTATTTGGAAACTTGTGTTAGCGAGAAGAAGGTAAAATGCAATTTCTGAAAGAAAAAAAGGTGAGCAAGCATAGGTCCTTTATGGGAGTCAGAAAAAGAAGTAGATGGGAAAGCTGTGGCTGAGAAACAAGTATAGTGCACCATGTATGTCTTTATACGTACATAGACTGCTAAGGTAGCTACAAGCATCTCATCTCCTGATTACCGGCTCAAGAAATACGTTTCTTCATGAAAATCCAAAGTATGACATTTAGTTTCTTTTATGCTATTGTGCTCCTTGTATAAATGCGCATTATTGGAAAATAATCTTTAGACATTAAATCAAGAACGCATTAATATTGTTTTTCATCGAAAAATGACTTGTTAATTTGGGCAATTATTGTGGTCATGTTATTATAGTCGTCGTAGCAATTTAGCGCCTCGTTGTTCCTCTCAAATAGCTCCCTTCAAGTCATGTTTTGCCCGTTGCTTTCAGAAATGCGTGTCGTGTGGAGGTTACCAAAGGCACAAAGGCACTTCTTAGACGAATTTAAAGATTTACTCCACAGGCACAGGTGTAGATTATAATCTTCTTTGAAAAGTGAACCAGGACAGCACCGACCACCTGGCAGGTCAAAGAACAATCCAGCAACAGACGCTTGCCCAATCGTTCCAGAACCAACCTAACAGTCCCTACAACACAGGTCTAAAATAAAACATTGCATCACAACATTAGCATAGATTAGATGATTACAAAAGCATAAGTCAATGCTACATCATCCCCTTTCCTTGCACAAGAAATAAACATAAGGAAAAACGTATCCTGAAATTTGACAGGTAACTTCACAATGCATTAACTGCGAGTAGGTATTGTCTCAATAGGATCACACCAGAAGTTTTCAAATCATCAGCCGTTGGTCTATACAGGTGATGGTTTGACTCTGTTGAGGTACATATACTCAGTTGTGGGTTGTATGAATTAGAATCGGTTTTCGCATATATCTTTTGTCAACATGAAATCGTCAACTCCATTCTCAGAATGTGTACGAAAATATATCTCTATTTGTGAATTAGACTACACTATCTCCGTTCAACGAGCCTTTGTCCTGTTAAAAACAAAAGCTTTGCTTGTCTTTGCTTCTACTAGTAATGAAGACCTAAACTCTTGTTAACACTGAAGGCTTTCTTAATTAAAACCCAAACACTGACTTCGACAATAACATTTTCACGTAATGTATTTTCTGCACTTCCTGTTAAAAAAAACACACTCTCTCTCTAATATACTCCTCCTTGAACTTCCTCTGATGTCAATTTAACAACAGAAACGTTTTCTAGCCAGGCAGGTATTAATTTAGACCTAGCTTCTCTCCCCCTCAGTGTTTTAAAATGTGTAACCCTTGTAGAACAGTGCAGTGTGGTTAAGTATGCCCAAATATTTTCCTTCAGAAAGGTTGAAACAACAATATTCTCTGCAATGGCAGTTTGCATTCCCTCTTTCAGTATTCGGTTAGCCCTTTCAACAAGACCATTAGAGAATTGGCTATATTGTGCTACTTGCTAGTATTCGATATCAAATTTAAACATACATTTCGTCATTTCTTTGGGCACAAAATGCATGCTGTACTCAGTGACTATATTCAGTGGTGCATCTTCAATCAAAAACACCTATTCAAGGAAAGAAATCATTGCCTTGGTGTTAGTTGACTGCCTGAAAGAATAGTCCATCCATTTAATAAACTAGTCTATTAGCAATATTAAAAACATTTTGTTCTTCTGGGTGGTGGTATAGGATAAAGTGGTTTGTAAGAAGTTCTCCAAAGTTTATCAGAGACCACGCATTAAGGATATTTCTCAATAAAAACAGAAACCTGCTGCTCTAGACCAGGCCACTAAAATGTATGCTGTAATTTTTTAGAAGTAGCAGAAATACCCATATGTCCTTCATGAGCAATTTTCATAATGCTTTCTCTCAACCCAACCGGTGGTACAAATAGCCCATTCCTCAAATAAATTAGATTTTCCATGAACACCTGACAGAAACTTCATAGATCTTCTGATAATGTCTTCTCACAAGGCCAACCAACTTCATGTAATGCAAAACATTCATTATTATCTTGTCATTTGTCAATGCAACCATCCCTTCTTCTTCAGAAACAGCACCATTACAAGCAGAGAGGGCATAGACAACAGCTACCACACACTCCATTTCAAGATCATTCAATGGGCACTCGAAAGGTAATGGTAATCCTGTCAAGCAGTTGACACAAAAAAGTTTGCAGCCTTGTATGTATTTGACTGTCATGTCATACTCCTGCAATTGTGTCAGAAGGCAAAAAAAAGGGCAGAAGCCTTGCTCAAACTGTTACCACCCAGGACTTAGACACATGGTTAATGATCGGTTTAAATGCCAAAGGAGGGGTCCCAAATGAAGGTCTTGAATTTCTGTACTGCTCAAACACATGTTAGTGCTTCGTGCTCAATAGTGCTGTAATTGGCTCCAACTTCACTGAGCATTCTGATAGCAAATGCAATAGTTTTTACTTTACCATCAACCCACTGGCCGAATACAGCTCCAAGTCCTTTAAGCTAGTGTCTACAGTGATGATGTAGTAATGGGAGAGTGAAGGACCACTTGCTCTCCTGGTACTAGCAGGTTGTGATACACGCCCTCACAGAACCCCTGAAGATGGATCCCCATGACAATGCCACTAGACCCCGCCATGCAGAAGGCAAAGGTTTGGACGATGTAAGGTTTATGAAAAGTAAGGCATGGGGGACACTTTAGCTATGCCCTATTATGGATAACCTGTAGCAGTACTCACACGACATTCAGAATGTGTTAACCAGATGGATGGTTAGAAGCATGGGTAAGGGTGTGAAAGGGGGCAGTTTTGTCAGTTGTTTTTGAAATTGTTCATTCATATACCACTGGTATGTATGGCACACTACTTTTTTATGTTATTCAGTGTGTTTAAAGTACTGAACTTGATATGGTTGGAACAAAAAGATGCCTGATACAAATGTCATTGTTGTGTGTTCCGTTATACTGTACATGCTAATGCGTTTGAGAAAATGGCAACAAAAAAGATATTAAAAAACAGTGATGAATGATTAGCCTCTGGGAATATATGAGTTCAGTGCCAGAGCATTCAGGACATGCTTCTAGATATCCTCAAATGCCTTGCATACCTTATCAGACCAGTCAAATGTACCTGAGATCTTAAAGTTTGCCCTGCTAGTGCAAAGCCAGCACACATTTGGGGATAGTATTCACATAGTCCTAGCAATGAACGTAAGGAGTACCTACCTGATAGCAGAGGAGCATTTCTTTAGCCTTTTTCTTACAGAATTTGCGGTTTGTACCACTGCCTGATATAGTGTGACCCAGTAGCTCAACTTGTTGACCCAACTGATTAAATTTTTGGGGTTTCACTACCAATCCCTTAGTTTTTAAAATGTGTAACACTATTTCTAACACCTGGATGTGTTCTTCTCTGCTGCCCAAGAAGATGTAATTTTGGAATGCTTGTACATCAGGTAAATCATTAAATAGGACATCCATAATTTTCTGAAAAACACTCACTGTGGATGCAAGACCGATAGGCAACCATAGATATTTAAAAGCCCCAACAGTAGCGGTCGGCAGTAGGTGTTTCTATAGGGCGGTGACGTGGGCAGGAGGAGGGGCAGGGTGGGGGGAAATAATGTATGGATTACGGAGTTTTACAGGTAAGTAAACATTTAAATACATAAAACGAATTTCGTTGCGCGCACTGCATCACATTTGGTGATGCAGTGTGCGCAACGAAATTCGTTTTATGTATTTAAATGTTTACTTACCTGTAAAACTCCGTAATCCATACATTATTTCCCCCCACCCTGCCCCTCCTCCTGCCCACGTCACCGCCCTATAGAAACACCTACTGCCGACCGCTACTGAGCCCCAAGGAGTATTACACATGTGATGAGTTTTTGCGACTCGGATTTGATGGCATGCAGAGTGTAAACCGAATGTGGAAAATTATATTGCTCCTCCAATATGTGCAATTATTTCTTGAATTTGAGGTAAAAATGGAAATCCACCAATATGTTTTGATTTAAGGAGCTTAAATCTATACATAATCTTAGTTCTCCAGGTTTTTTTCATTGAAACTACTGCAGATATCCATGCTGAAGGGTCATTAAATGTTATGAACCCTTTAAGGCATAGTCTCTTTAACACTAACATCACATTTTGTCTGACACTCGTGGGTATCGATTTAACATTGTGTATGTCAGGCGTCACTTTTTTTTGTTTAATTCATGTTCTAATCTTTTGACAGTACCTACTTTCTCTTTAAAAACATTTGGAAATTTCAGAATCATGGCTTTCATCATGAGATCCTTTGCTCTCACAGACAGCACTGGCATGTCACCCAGCACCATAGATATTTCATGCCCGGATGTAAGAGGATGCCTAATTTTGCTAGTTCAATCCAACCGATTATATCTCTGGCTTTAACCACAACATAAACCTGTGTCACTGTTTGTCTCCCCAGACACTCCAGAGATTGCATGAAATGCCCTACAAGAGCAATATCTTGTTTTCCAAAAGCCTTTGGGTTAATGTCAGGAGGAGATAAATCTATAGATTTTGACGATAATCTATAAATAGTGAGATTTGTTAAAAGGATAACTGGTGCTCCAGAATCCACCATGGCAGTCAACTGTTTGCCATCAATATTGGCTTGACACATAGGGCACTAGATCTGTTTGTAAGTATAGGAATGATCAGGTATGTCAATCGTCAGTAAAACATTTGACAACATACTGGTACATTCTTGTACTTATTCCAAAATATCACATGCACTAATGTTATTTATCTTGAATTTGTCTGGTCCATTTCCTGTACTTCATGAACTCTTACACACATCTCTGAAAGTGACTATTTCAACAACAGTGAGTACACTTCTTCCTTAGGGCAGTGAAGGATGGACTGTTTTCAATGTGGTTATTAGGACCACACCTATAACATTATAACCATACTTTTTAACTCTATTTGTTTTGTGATTGACAAAACAAATAGGACTTTTCTCAGCCACTTAGTTAATAGGTTAAAGACCCCCTTGTTCAGATATAACTTGTGTTGTAATAACCGAGCTTTCTGTGTCCTTAGCAACATCTATAGTTTCTGATATAGTAGTATTATGACAGATTAACAAGTGCTCTAAGAATTTGTTTGAAAAATTATTGAAAACAAATTTTGTTCAGAAGTATACCTCAACAGTGCTCCAAAAATTTTACGTTGAAGCTAGCATCCTTAGCGTAGAAAAGTACTCTTCTACTCTTTCATAACCTGACTGCTTACCCTTAAAAAGAATGTCTATCAAGAAGTACACATAGCACTTCAGAACACTGCTTGCATATTCTTTCCTTCCTTTCAAGATATACATTACAAGGAGCATTTTCATCTGTGGGTGGTGGAGCTACAGTTTAGTTGTCTAAAACCCTTTAAACCGCTACCCCTAGATGAATAAATGGAAATCAAATTTCCTTGCTGGGTCATAACTGTTAGCATCAATAGGCATCACAACCAGCCTGATTCATCATTGTTAAATTTGGTCGCAAAGGGCCAGATTCTGAGAATCTGGCCCTTTGCGAGCGGTATTTTTGCATTTGGGATTCATCATCCCAAATGCAAAAATCGCTATTTAAGAATTCGCATATTTGCGAGGAATAGCATTTAAGGAATCTCTATTAGAGATTCCTTAAATGCTATTCTTGAAACATTTTTAAATTGCGAATTCGCAAAAATTTCCCGCTATTTACCGCGAGGTCAAACCTCGTGGTAAATAGCCGAAACTTAGAAAAATGCATTCAAAAGCATTTTTCTAAGTTTCATGTTACACACACACATGTCCTTGGGACATGTGTGCGCAACACCAATGTAGCATACATTTCAGGGGTGCTACAGGGTGTCCTTTGGACACCCCTGCACCCTTGAAATCGCAATTTCAATATGCGAATCACTAATTGCGATTCGCACATTGAAATGTCTTCCCATTCATTCCTATGGGCGTTTAGGCCCATAGGAATGAATGGGGAGATATTCCTTAATTGCGATTAGCAATTTGCTAATCGCAATTAAGGAATAATTAGAAATCACAATTTATTTAGCGATTTCTTGGTGAATAGCATTTTGCTATTCCTTAATAGAGATTCCTTAATAATCGCTATTAAGGAATAGCAAATACTCACCTTGATGAATCAGGCTGTAAGTTCTCAAACATGTGCAGCCACTCCCTCTATTTTTTCTCGGGTTTGCCAGAAAAGGCAGTGGTTGTCCTACACTCTGACTTTTTGTCATGACTCCCAACCCAATGGTATGGTATGTAAGTATTTTATAAACTCCCAGCAGTAAGCAGTACAAAGTTATAATAGTTTTAACAGACAATATTGGAAAACTATTTTTCAAATGTAAGTATCAAAACAATTAAATATGTTCAAAATCATAATGATAGAAAACTATATCCCAGATGTCATTTTGAAAAATAATATCCCCAATGTCAGCATCATTAACCCTCAACACAAAAAAGAAAAACTTGTTATATGTCGGATGGGACATCCAATCAACCTCCACAGTATTTGGGTAGAATATGCACCTTTTAAACCATCAGTGCTGGTATAACTGCTGTAGTAAATGCAGCTATACATTGTTTAATTGGCAACACTCCCTATGAGGAGAGATGAGTAAATGTGGTCATGCACTGTTCAAGTGGCTGCATGTACTGTGAGGAAATGCTGCCACATAATGTCAGACACATGGGTGCACCTTTTACTCCAGCAGCAATACTGAAGAATACCCAAGAAAAAATGGCCTCCGGTGCACTGTGTTGAACGTTGTGATGAACCCTCCATACAGCAGGAAGCAAAATGGCCACAGGCATCTCTCGTAATAGGCTGTGACGAACCCTCCAATTAACAAGCAGCACCTGGTCACATCTGCGTCTTGCATCAGACTCACTGCCAGAAGTCGAGATTTTCCTCTGTCATGGCTCCGCAGCATTCCCTGCTCACGGGCATCAGGTTTGTGTGAAATGGTGTTCACATGCAAAATTCCAACAGCATCACCATGGCAACCCATCACCGTTGAATGGAAAGGCACCTTATCCTTGGATGTATTCCACAAAATGTGCACTTCTTTTCTCAAGAAGACTAGAGTGAACGGCATCAGATGTGTGGTTCTCTTAATAACCAATTTGCTTGTCGGTGGGCCTCTGAAAGATACAGCTTTTTTTTAAATATTGGAATCCATATATCACATAAATTAGCATTTTACAATTCATACATCCAAATGTCAACATACGTGCATCAAAATTCAGCAATATCATCGGATTTGCAGGAATTAAAATATAACATAAACATTTAAACAAGATTTCATTGAGCTCTTAAATCAGCAGAAGCGAATAAAATCCAACAGCTAAAAACACCTATTGCCCTAAAATATTGTCAAATGTCCCCTAATCCCATCCATTTTAAACATATTCTCAGATCTTTCCTTCTTAGAGCGTAAACCCTGTAAGAATACGTATTTCAATTTAGGCATCCCCATTAAAGAACTCTGCCCAGATCTTGCCAAACTTCCTCAGCCCACCCGTTCATAAGGCATATGCTTGTTCGTTTTTTTTGACCAGTTCAATTTTCCAGATACATTCATATTTAGATGGTACTAAATCTGATCACCACCTTTGGAGCAAAGGTGACCTGGCAACTGCCATGCCAATATAGAGAGGTTTATTCGTTTTATCAGGTAGGCAAAGATCTGGGTCATAACCAAGAACTATAAACAAGGCATTGGGATCACTAACTAATATACGTCTGATGTTAAATAATCGAAAATGTCAATCCAAAATTTCTGGATCCGGGGACACTGTGAAATTATGTGTGTCCAATTGGAATATGGATGATTGTGGCACCGAAAACACTGCCCTGATTGATTTGGATAGGCTTTAGATATAAAGCTCAGGGTTCTATACAGTAGCCATTTACTAACAAAAAGCATCCTTTGCCAATTGGCTCCCCTGAGCGTGCTAAAATTTAATTTATATATTGTACACCACACATTTGCATTGATTTCTAACTCCTCATATTTTCCCCATTTAGTTATAGCTTTAGATTTCAAATCCATCCCCATAACCGAGGCAAGACGTTTTCTCCACACCTCTGTTTTTTTTAGCTATATCTTCTACTAAGTCATCGACTAGGCTTTTCTGATTGCTAATCTGGACCAAGTCCAGATTGCTGAAAAACTTCTTTAAAGCATTATATGACCCCAGGAGGAGAAAATTGCTACGGGTTAAGCAAGATATTTCCTCAATATTCAACCACCTGTCATTCCACAGGAAATCTGAGAGTTTCAAAAACCCTGCCTTAATCCGAATTTGAATGATGGTGGATTAATCTTTAATTCCTGCAGAGGAAAAAAGCACTACTATGGAAGTGGAACTATTAATTACGGGAATAGAATATCTTTTAATAACAGCCTGCAGTTTAAAGTAAAACCAATGTAGACACTTATACCGCACTAACTTAGGAGATCAAAAAATTGATAGTGGGTAATAGATCTGATTCTCTTTACAAATTAAGTTCATAAAAATGTTCACAAAAAAAGCCAAATGTAACTCCTGCTTAAATCTAAACATATATTGTGCAAAATATGCGTAATAATAATCCTTCAAATTGGGAAGAGCTAACCAACTGATTGCCCGCCTCGCATATAAAGTGCTAAGTGCAATGTGGGCAACCTTTTTGCCCCAGAGAAATGATGTTCACATAGACTCTAGTTTCTTAAAAAAGGAATTAACTAAAACACAGGGAATAGCTGAAAAGAGAAAGTTAATAAGTGGCAGCAGTGACATTTTGATCAGTGCCACCCTGCCTAAAATGAATAATGGAAAAGGATGCCATCGGGTAAGCAAATCTTGAAATCTTCGAAGTAGTGGGACATAATTTAAATCATATAAGTCTGAGATTAAGGGTGAAAAGTACACCCCTAAATACCGCTTTGGATTTGCTTTCAACCATGAGATAATATCCAGGTGTAAATCCCTAGATGCCCCACCTCGGCATAGTAAGACTTCAGTTTTTTGTTGTTGATTTTATACCCTCCGAAAGACTCTTACCGTTCAAAAATCTGGAAGGCCGCTACCTGCACATCCTTCTCTGGTTTTAAAATCAGCATGATGTCATCCGCGTATAATTTACTTTTATCCAGATTTGGCAGCAGGGGGCAAATATTCCTGTTGTTCCTAATGGCTATCGCAAGCGGTTCAATAAAAGGGCAAATAAAACTGGGGAAAGTGGACATCCCTGTCTAGTTCCTCTTTTACATTTTACTTGTCCGGCACGGCTGCATTAATAATAATATTAGCCTCAGCATTCAAATATAGCTTTTCGACCAGCCCCGTAATATTAGAGGGGATACCAAATGTGCCCAGGATACAAAATAAAGATTCCCAAATCATCAAATCAAAAGCCTTTTCGGTGTCTAAAAAGAGCACCAAGGCTGGTATCTTCTGGGCATCAAAATAGTCAAGTGCCCCAACCAAGAGTGCATGTTCATGCCTAGCTGCCTTCCAGCAATAAAACCATTCTAATCCTGATGGACTAAATAAGAAGCAATACCATTAAAACGATTTGCTAAAAGTTTAGTAATTATTTTGTAATCAGAGTTTAAGAGTGTGATGGGATGATATGAATTGGTGTCTTCGCTGTTTTTACCTTTTTTTTTAAAAACTGACTACACTTCCTTCTCGAAATGATGAAGGGATGGGCCTACCCTTAAAAACTGAGTTTATAACTAATAGTAAAGAATCCCCAACTATGTTTTTAAAAATTTCCCTGGTAAACCATCTGGGCCACAGGCTTTGCCGTTTGGAAGATTTTTGATGACCTCCCCTAACTCATCTTTTGTAAAAGAGTTCATCATATGCCCTTTATCTTCCTCAGATAGCCCCGGTACTTCGTGGTCCCGCAAGAAATCTTCCAATGCTGAGATATCAAGTGATGATTGCTGGCCATAGATCTTCCTATAATTTTTAATTTAGCTGAGGAATCGATCCTGGGATTCATTAACAAATAAAATCGCCACCCACGATCATTTCACCCGGGACTTGGATTAAAGATTGAAAATGTTCCATATATGGGAGGGGATTATCCTCGACTGGGGCGTATATACTAGAAAACTTCAGAGGTCGATTGTCTACATTACAAGTGACCCAGCACCATCTACCACTTTAATTGCTTGCCAAGTTAACCACCTCTGCCTGAAATTGTTTATTGAAAAAAATCGCAAAAAACAAAAATCACCATCTCCCTATGTGCGACTGAGGATGAAGAGAAACCCCTATAAGATGCCCAGGCTCTGAACATTGCAAACTCAGAAATTTTCCCTGATGGTATGTGGGTTTCTTGTATTAGAATGACCGAGGAGTTCTCTGTTTTAGTCCAAGTCTCAATAGCCAGCATTTTCCTTTTATTATTGAGACCATTGACAATGAATAACACTACTTTGACTATTTCCTTATCAGCCATTACAGAAAAAGAGTGGATTTCTGAATGCCCCCAAGTTAAAAAAATATTCCTTTTAGTAAAACTGAGGGAAGCCTCCCGCCCAGATCTAACGGAGATGACAGGTTCTTCTTTTTTGCTCTCACAAAACAATCAGCATAACAATCAACAAATGAGTATGAATTTAAAATATGGATTTTATTTTTCCCCCATGCTTCCCACCAACCCTTGTACCATTGTCACCCGGGCAGATTGCCTCCCCTGCCCCGTGGTTGACAACCTGTCCCACCAACCCTTCCTTCTACAGGCATGCTGACTTGGAGCCTAGTGTAGCTGAATAAAGCCCTACCCTCACTTCCCTTTCCTACCTTACAAAACCAAAATTCTTAACCGCCTTATACTATCATTTCCCTTCTTTGCCAAATGCTGACCCCTTATCATTTCACCTGTGTAAAAAGTTATACAATAATACAATCCTCCACTATTCCTAACCCAATAATACATACCACTCAGCATGTCCTCCAAATACTTGCTTCCAGCCCCTGGGGTTTATCTGCCAAAACCCTATGCCTCTGCGACATCACAAAAAATATGAAATTTGCCCTTGAATAACACTTTGAGCTTGCTCTTCTGAACTATCATGGCTTTTGCTCCTTGAGCTTTAAACAACTGAAGCATTTTTTAAAATACTTTCAGCCTTTTTGCAGTGGAGGCTAAAATGTCTGAAAAAATACAACACCATGGCACTTCTGCCGAGTAAAACTGTCTTTGACTGATTGCTCTAGACATGATCTGCTCCTTGACCCTAAAATCAGCAAAGTTAACCAGAATCGTCCGTGGGAACTTTGCATTAGCAGGAAGATGTGCGGGGACCTGATGGGCTCTCATTATTGTCAGATCCCCCTTGAAATTTGGAAGGATTTTTTTTTATGAAAGAGTCAACCCATTGTAGTATATGCTGGCCCTCCAAACCCTCTGGAATGCCCAGGATTCGAAAATTTGAGCGTCTGGAGTGGTTCTCCAATTCCGCAGCTTCATTTCCAATGAAGCTCTCTCGGACTGGAAAGTAGTCACTTTACGATTTAGAGATGACATCCGATCTTCTAATTGGGAGATCTGAATGTTGGCCTCCAGGAGCTGTGCCGGGACCTGCGTCATGGATTCCTCAATCTTCGTCAAGCGGGCGTTTATTACAATGATATTAATGGAATGGGAAGCCTTTAGGTCCCGAATCTCTTCCAAAATTAAATTGAGGTGGCTCTTAACGTCCTATTGCAAAGAAAAGAAGCCACCACCTTGCGGGGGATAAATCTGAATAGCGTTTGACCTATCCTCCACCTGGGACCCTAATGGACCCGTCAAGTCAAGGACAACTGGTGAGGGCACCATAAACACATCTGCAACCCAGCCTTGAAAGCAGCATGGGCTCTTCCTCAGCTGATGGATTTAGGGGAAGAGGCAGTTGACTACCAGACTTGGAGACTAAAGATTCTGGGCCGGTAACCAGCAAGTTATTTGCTACTGAAAGATCGTCCCCTTCCGTCTCCTGCATTACATATGCCTCAATCAAAGGTCCATCTTATTTGGCTTCGATAAAAATAGGGTATTTTTGGGCCCTGAGATTTTCGCCCGCTGCCTTAACTGGGATCCAAGTCTCTTTGGTGGAAGCATATAGGGGAATCCATCTCCGCCTCAAATTGGTCCTGTAGGGCTGGAACAGCACTCCCCCCCCCCCCCACAAGCTCAAATGAAGGAGGAAGATCCTGCCAAAATGCTAATGCATGATTCATCCGCGCTGTTGCTAGAGCTGCACGCTTTTTGACCATTTGTGCCAGGGACGGGATGCGACCGGGGATGTTGCTTTTGCCCCTTTGGCCAATTTTCTCATAGTGCCTTTCTTACAGCACCCCCCTACCGATAGCTGCTGAAAAATCTGCCCAGAACTCTAACAAAACCAGTTAGACATTTAAACGTCAGCTGAGTGGAATCTTCCCAGCGACCCTCAGCCAAGACAGCCACGACAAGTGAGCAAAAAAAATGCCATTTACCCCCTCTTGGTGAGAAATCTGGGGCCCCTGATGAAAAACTCCAGCAGCTCTCCTTTGGCAGAGTAAAAAACAAAAAAAACAAAAAACCCGGGCAGCTGGTTGTAATCCGTCCGTCCACGCTGTCGCAGGTGCCTCAAAGGAGATTTTTCTGTTTCATAAGAGGCTCTGTATGTTACAAAATGGAAATATTGCTCAATAGTGTTTAAATCTGTGGATCGAGGCAACTGCGCTCCAGGGCTTCAAAAACATCCAAAACTCCAAGAACTCCGGGAAATCTCGGTGCCAGCTCTGTGCTGCTGGCGGCGTCTGATGTCAGAGGAAGTTAGGGGGAGTGGAAACATCCTGCTCTCTCAACCGATCAGCATCTCCCAGCCCTCTGAAGGTTAACGCTTGCTGCTTAACAACTCTCTTGGTACCAAAATGTAGTTTGGAGGTTCCCAACGGTACAAAGGCACTTCTTATATGAACTGCAAGAATTACTCCACATTCAAAGGTGTAGACTGTAAGCTTTTCTAATAACAGGATTCGTAGATTTGAGCGTCTGACCAGGTCAGGGAACAATCCAGCAACTGACATTTGCCCCAATCGTTCCACATCCGAACATAGTAATCCCTAACAACACAGGTGTAGAATACAACATTACATCAAAACATTAGCATTCATTGGATGATTACAAGAGCATAAGCCAATACTACATGGTGTCCTGCAAAGCCCTGCCATTTCTCCCTGACACTTTAATGCATAGATGGATCCACAAGCACACACTTTGGATACCCACAATGTCTGCTATCACTCAAAAATATTCTTCAACATGAATGAAACTATGAAGTTGACAATGAGATAGTTAATTGCCTGAAACAAGTAGGAAGCTTTATGAATCAAAGTCTGGCTTTTCCTGACTGATCAGAAAACAGAAATCTTGCTTCTGGGCCAAACTGACCATTCACAGTTTCCTGTATACTTGCCAGTGGGTAGCCTTTCACTGCCAGTTCAAAAAGCTTAACATCCTATAGTCATCTTAAAACAGTAAACTCTCTTTAATCCCACTTGCAGAATTAGTCACTAAATTTGCGTGCATCCTACCGTTTCTTTCATTTACCAAAAAGATTGTATTAATTATTTCAGTGGGGCTGTCATGTAGCACTGCTCATCTATTGCTTCAGGTGCAAGGATGATATAATTCCTGCCTTTAAATTACCATCCTGGCTACCTTCCCAAATGAGACCCAATATCAAAACACTGAGAATTGTAACTTAATCTGTGCCTGTGTGCCAGGTTACAGATAATGTGCCTGGTTAAGAGTTTGGTTAGCAGAGGGTGAGGAACCCAGTTACACCCTTGAGGGCTTGGGTAGTTAAATGAAAGGGTAGAGAGGCCTTCAAGGGATATAATTCATAAGAGAGATCAGTTGTTCGATATGCTTATGGGATAAAGTTAAATATCCAATGTGTCAATCATATAATTCAATACACACAATCAGTTTGGGAAACACATAAAGACATGTAAACGTATAAACAACAAAGCACAAGGGTGTATCAAAAAAGAATTTTATCAAAGATTTCATTAAATCAGCAGTAAATCAAAAAAGCAGGTAGGGAGATGCTGATATGAATAGCATAGTGGCAAATAATCAATAATACAGCAAAACCTAGAAAAAACATCTATCTCAAAACACAAAGTGAATCAAACACTGTAGAGATAAGATGTAGGTCGACGTTTCGGTCTCTCTACAACACAGTTATCGAGACCATCTTCAGGACTGTTGTCATTAAAACACTGCTGTAAGCTGTGCTGTAATCTGTAACATAAATATTAACAAATTACAAATCTATTCTATTTAAAAACCATTACTCCATACACCCATGTGACAAACCTAACTACGGAAGGACGTGACTTAAGAGAACTAGACATAACTGACAATATAACAAATTTGGACTACAAGAATACATGACTAACTTGAAATGGACAGACACTATGTATATGATACAGAACTAAACGATATATATCTGCATTGTGACATTTTCAAAGAAACATACATTGAGCAAAGTTCATAATTCGTAATTGGCTCACATTTTCAAACTTATTATATAGATCTTTGAAGAGCCTGTCTTCATTTTAAGGTAAAGAATCCCAACAGACAGAGTGCAAGTTGCATAGTTAATTGAAGTAACAAGAATGATCAAATCCTCTAGTAGTATGTCTAAGAAACAAGTATTGATTTGTACATCGCAAGTATGTCATTATCTGACTCTGGAAAGCCTAAAAAGATAAGATTGTGATGGCTAGGACAGGGCCGTTACGTACAATGATTATCGAATAATGTAGATGTTTCACAAACATACCTAGATTGAGTGAGATACCACAATGTTGGTCTCAAGGTAACAATAGGCGTAGGACATCGAACGAATGCCTGCATGGAAAACCACGTGCTTAGTATACATATCGTGGCATAGAAATGCAAAAAATGGCACATAGTATAGAGAAAATACCTATGAGAGGAACACAAACGTCTAAGAGATGAACGCGGCACAAATATGCTGGTAGATCGATTCTGGATGGCAGATGGCTCAGAAAGTGAAGTCTGAATACACAAGGAGAGCAACTATCAGTATAGTGTGACTCTGAAAATTCTATTGATTATTTAAAACCTCGGTTGAACCCACCTCTATGACATGGAAATTATGGACCATGGATCCTTTTTTAGCATATAAAATCTGTGTCCATCGATATGGAATCTATAAAGGAAGGGACCTGCTTAGTCAAATATAAGCCTTAAAGAACAGTGTGAAACTAAATAAAAATAATAATAAATGCTCCATAGGGCATAGCTACCTTATGAGCAGACGCAGTTATCCAAATGTAATTACTGGGCGATTGACAGTATCGTTTCTTGGTTTTCTGTGAAAGTCAATATATGCCAAGAGGTCAGTATCACGGTCTGTGGACGGACCTGAAAAAGCAGTTTAGCACAAGCCCTTACTGGCGCATGTAGCTTACCTGGAATATGGAAATCGGGTCAAAATCAATTCGACTGGAAACACGGGAAAAGCCGAGTAAACCGCGAACAGAAAACCTCCCTATTTGAGGCATGGTTTGGAGCGCGAAATAGGACTACGCGCATGTCTGTTGTTCCCTGACTTTGTAAGCGCCATCTTGGAGTGGGTAATGAACGAGGAGCCTGAACTTATAACTCAACCAAGTGTTTTAGCCTTAAAAAGTATTATAGATTATTAAGGTAGAGTCCTCAGAGCCGGGCGTTTTTTATGTGACCTATTTAAGGTGCAAGTTATTTACACATAAAAACGGAGGATATAATGTTCATTTGAAAGTAAACTTTTCAATATATATACTGCAGGATTAAAATAAGGAGATATCTAACAGATAGGTTGGTGAAACATCGACATTTTAACATTCATGAAAACACGTTTGAGCAAAACACGTCAGAGGAATTATTAGCGTATTTTCAGAGTTTGAAATGTAAACATGACAGATGCAAGGACCGCATATTAGGGCTAGGCAGATTGTCTAAGATAGGACAGCAAGAGCATGCCATTCTGTGGCGGAATTCAAACCCCTTCTAACCGTATCGGTCAGGCAGATTAGTTTCCCTTCTCTTAATGAGAGGATTCTGTCAACATTATTCTGGCGTGCATTAGGTCGAATGACTTCTAACACCCACCAAATCATGTCGGTTTCTTTATGCCCCATTCGCAGATAATGTTCGACTAGTGGGGCATTCTCCTTCTTGCATCGAATCCGTGATTGATGTTGCAAGATACGTTTTTTGATAGGCTGTATCGTTTTGCCTAGATAATGCAGTGAGCAGGGGCATTGAATACAGTATACCACATTGGTGGTATTACAGTTGGAAAAGTTCTTGGCACAAAATTTGATGCCATTAATCGTGCATGTTTTCATAGTTATTGTAGTTGTACAAGCTGCACAGTTATTGCATTTGTGGTGGCCAGTTAGAGGGACAAGTTGTCTCATGTTGTCTACGGTGTTCTCTCGGGTGAAAAGTTTACTTTCAAATGAACATTATATCCTCCGTTTTTATGTGTAAATAACTTGCACCTTAAATAGGTCACATAAAAAACGCCCGGCTCTGAGGACTCTACCTTAATAATCTATAATACTTTTTAAGGCTAAAACACTTGGTTGAGTTATAAGTTCAGGCTCCTCGTTCATTACCCACTCCAAGATGGCGCTTACAAAGTCAGGGAACAACAGACATGCGCGTAGTCCTATTTCGCGCTCCAAACCATGCCTCAAGTAGGGAGGTTTTCTGTTCGTGGTTTACTCGGCTTTTCCCGTGTTTCCAGTCGAATTGATTTTGACCCGATTTCCATATTCCAGGTAAGCTACATGCGCCAGTAAGGGCTTGTGCTAAACTGCTTTTTCAGGTCTGTCCACAGACCGTGATACTGACCTCTTGGCATATATTGACTTTCACAGAAAACCAAGAAACGATACTGTCAATCGCCCAGTAATTACATTTGGATAACTGCGTCTGCTCATAAGGTAGCTATGCCCTATGGAGCATTTATTATTATTTTTATTTAGTTTCACACTGTTCTTTAAGGCTTATATTTGACTAAGCAGGTCCCTTCCTTTATAGATTCCATATCGATGGACACAGATTTTATATGCTAAAAAAGGATCCATGGTCCATAATTTCCATGTCATAGAGGTGGGTTCAACCGAGGTTTTAAATAATCAATAGAATTTTCAGAGTCACACTATACTGATAGTTGCTCTCCTTGTGTATTCAGACTTCACTTTCTGAGCCATCTGCCATCCAGAATCGATCTACCAGCATATTTGTGCCGCGTTCATCTCTTAGACGTTTGTGTTCCTCTCATAGGTATTTTCTCTATACTATGTGCCATTTTTTGCATTTCTATGCCACGATATGTATACTAAGCACGTGGTTTTCCATGCAGGCATTCGTTCGATGTCCTACGCCTATTGTTACCTTGAGACCAACATTGTGGTATCTCACTCAATCTAGGTATGTTTGTGAAACATCTACATTATTCGATAATCATTGTACGTAACGGCCCTGTCCTAGCCATCACAATCTTATCTTTTTAGGCTTTCCAGAGTCAGATAATGACATACTTGCGATGTACAAATCAATACTTGTTTCTTAGACATACTACTAGAGGATTTGATCATTCTTGTTACTTCAATTAACTATGCAACTTGCACTCTGTCTGTTGGGATTCTTTACCTTAAAATAAAGACAGGCTCTTCAAAGATCTATATAATAAGTTTGAAAATGTGAGCCAATTACGAATTATAAACTTTGCTCAATGTATGTTTCTTTGAAAATGTCACAATGCAGATATATATCGTTTAGTTCTGTATCATATACATAGTGTCTGTCCATTTCAAGTTAGTCATGTATTCTTGTAGTCCAAATTTGTTATATTGTCAGTTATGTCTAGTTCTCTTAAGTCACGTCCTTCCGTAGTTAGGTTTGTCACATGGGCGTATGGAGTAATGGTTTTTAAATAGAATAGATTTGTAATTTGTTAATATTTATGTTACAGATTACAGCACAGCTTACAGCAGTGTTTTAATGACAACAGTCCTGAAGATGGTCTCGATAACTGTGTTGTAGAGAGACCGAAACGTCGACCTACATCTTATCTCTACAGTGTTTGATTCACTTTGTGTTTTGAGATAGATGTTTTTTCTAGGTTTTGCTGTATTATTGATTATTTGCCACTATGCTATTCATATCAGCATCTCCCTACCTGCTTTTTTGATGTACTGCTGATTTAATGAAATCTTTGATAAAATTCTTTTTTGATACACCCTTGTGCTTTGTTGTTTATACGTTTACATGTCTTTATGTGTTTCCCAAACTGATTGTGTGTATTGAATTATATGATTGACACATTGGATATTTAACTTTATCCCATAAGCATATCGAACAACTGATCTCTCTTATGAATTATATCCCTTGAAGGCCTCTCTACCCTTTGGTTAAGAGTTTGTCAGAAAGCACGCCATCAAGTGCACAGGAGAGGCCTTTGCCTATGACACACTGGCTGCACTACCTCACACCATTTTTAGTGATTTTGATGAACCTTGGAGAGGTTTCAATGCCTTTACCACAGCAGGTCCTCTGAAAGCATTGAACGTTAGCAGTGTGGCCACCATATTTCATGTGACCACTTAGCAAACTTTTTTGTTTTTCAAAAGCAAACTCACAAAATGGAACATTTTTTTGAAAGTCGGGGTCATTTTAAAAAAAGAAAATTCTCTTCAGGGCCCCCTGCTCCAAATAGAGCAAACTGTCTAATGCATTTTCACAAAAGTCACCAACGGCATCAGACTATCGGTGAGGATTTTTCCTGGCAGAGGCAGCAGAGTCATCACCATTGGAAACTTAATGGTCTGCCTGACTCTAAATCAGAGGTCTTCAAACTTTTGTGTGCCGAGACCCCCCTGTCAACATTTTCAGTCATAAGGACCCCCTCCTGACAAACATTTCTAAACCTGTAGGCAGAGCTTCTGGAATTGCGAGGCAGGTGAGGACCAAATTACACGGAAGGCTTGACTAAATTGTGTGAGAGGAAAATGTAAATGTTATGTGATGCCACGTTATTTTGGGATAGAATTGCTTCATTATTTTGACATTTTTTTGCTCACAATAAAACAGTACCAGTTTACAACCAAAATACAGCAATTAACATCAGAAAGATGTCTAGTCAACCTTTGTGATGGGCCTTCCACTCCGCAGGAATACGTGCTGCCACATTAGTAGCTCACCTGGCCCTGTCCGGGAGCAGCAGGGGTCTCTAAAACCCTGCCCTCTGTGGATGAGGTGAGTGCAGGGTGAGCGATGCATCAGTATGAGAGTAGGGAAAGAGGAGTGACTGCAGGGTGAGTGAGGTGATCATATGAATTTGAGTGTGGATATAAGTGCAGAGTGGGATGGAAGAATGCATGGTTAATGATGAGCTTGTTTGAGTGAGTTGCAAATTGAGCAGTGAGGGGGCAGGTGAATGAGGTGTCACATGAGTGCAGGATGAGTGCAGATGAGTAGCGTGACTGCAGGTTGAGCTACAGGGAGAACAACGCAAGTGCATTGTGTGATTGCAGAGTGATCACTGTGAGTGCAGGGTGAGAGGGTGAATGATGTGAGTGCATGGTGATCAGTGTGAGTGCATTGTGATCGCTGTGAGTGCAGGGTGAGCATGAAAGTGAAGTGCTAGAATGAGGAGTGTGTTCTCTGAATGCAGGGTGCATTTCCAGACACTTGAAGTAACTCAACATATTATTGACTGCGGCGTAGGATTTAAGATATAGGTTAAACTATTGCTATTATGACATTAATCAGGGATCGAGGGTGGAGGAAATAAATATTCTGATCTTGCAACATACTTCCAGTCCTATGATTAGGGTTGCCTGCTCAATATTTTGATGTCCCAGACGGTACAAAAATAAGCAGTCACGTAAAGCTGTATATTTCAGCACTCATCTGTGCATACTTGGAACAGCAAATATAAATAGAAAGCACTTTTAATTGTGTTCAAGGGCTGCCTCAATGATCCATGACTGATAAAGGGAACAGAGACCGAAAAGTCACATTACGAATGTATTTATTTATGCGTTTTTATATAGCGCGGACTTTACCCGAAGGTGTCAGAGTGCTTCACAATGTATTTCATGAAAAGAAATAATGAAAAGTAGAATTGCCGGAAGAAAAAAATACCAACCATTTCTCTTGTAACACACTGTTTGCTACCTCTCACATTTTGTTTGCTTTATATACTTGCACAAGTGCCACCATTGCCTACGAAACGTTTGTTCTTGTGTTTGAGTGTGCCATTTATTGCAGTAGTATACCTCTACTTTTACTTTGTACGCTTTTGTAACCTGCACACATATCACTTTTTCCTCCTGTAATGTACCGTTTGCTACCTCTTGTATTTTGGTTGCTCACTATTGTCACTTTTGCCTCATGTAACTTAACGTTTGCTTCTGTAGTTTGTTCACTTGTAATTTTCTCCTCATGTAACATTACTGTTCCTATTCTCACACTATTGCAGTAAATGTAAAATACAAATGTAAGGGAAAGGCTGAGTTGGGGCCCAGGGGGTACTGGAACTATAAAAAAAAAACTAAGCCTCAGTGACCAGTTTTCAAAAGCTATGTAAATATGTAAATGGCCGTTAACGACCTGTGAAACTCAGGGGTGCCGGGCTGTGCTGGAGATAAGACTGCAGACACAGCCCAGCGCAGCTCACAGCAGCTCGAGCTGAGACACACTATGGGGGAGGAGGGGGGGGGCTGAATCCCTGTAGTCAGATGGGCCTGGGGAAGAAGTGTGATCGGGAATGCGCGACCCCCTTTCAATCACTCCGTGGCCCCCCTGGGGGTCGCGCCCCACACTTTGAAGACCCCTGCTCTAAATAGAGTAGGTGTATCATTATTGTGGAGGACAATCTGCTCTTCCCTAAATTGGTCCAGCCCTATTATCTATCCAGGCACTTAGGATCCTGCTGCGCAAACCTCCTGACTGCTCATCCACCTCATTCAAGTGGATTTCGGCCTAGAGTTCTGCATGGTCAGAGAAACTGCCTAAGAAACAATTGTTCTCAGTCTATGCAGCAAGAAAAAGTCTACATAAATTTAGAGGATGTCTAATTAGTCAACAGTTCCACTCCTCTCAAGACCTGGTCTCTATACGTGTCAGCCAGCTTTCTGCTTGATCCATAATTCAACTTCTACATTTGTGGTTATTCAAAAGCCTAAGACTGGTCAATCATTGTCACCCCTTAGCTTCAAGGTCTTTTGATAATATTGGACTTTTATTTCAGAAAATATTTTAATTTGGCTATTCTGCCCCTCCAGCAAATCATTTTAAAGATGTGCTATTTCCTCCCATGCCTAGCACTCTAAGTTGGCAATATGTGGTTTGAGCACATTACAAAACACTTTAATAATTAAAAGATAAAGAAATACATATTTCTGAGATTTGAAAAAGATTAATACTTTTAGAAATCGACACGTCTCACTTTACCTGGACCAAGTAAGATGAACACCAATGATGTATATTCAAGAGTAGATTCATTACTTTTGTGTTTGCCAGGCGTATTCTCAGTTCTGCTGTAAATAGTCACTGACCCTCCATTAGAGTCACGTGGAAGTTATGATAGAATTCCTACTGGGATAAGGAAGAAGATATGAAATGACACTTACTGTATAACTGTACAGTATGATGTACCATCCTGGAGCAGTGTTGTTAGCAGTGTTGTCAGTTACATGCATCAATAGAAAGTGCAAAGAAAAATTGCTTAATGAAGGGGAAATAATATGTGCTTTACACAATTGCTAGATGGACGCTGTAAATAAAAGCTGCATTGAACATTTTGAAGGAAGTCATTTTTGGGGCCTCTGTGGAGTTACTAAACTGTTGGAAATGCTTAGAGCAAGTACACATATCCTCATAGACCAATCAATTTTCTCGATTGGAATGAACAGCCAGGAAGGAAAGGAGGAATATCTCGTGAGGCCAGTTCAATGTCGACCCAATGAAAACTACAGAGAAGAGCAGAAGATGGTGTTATGGCTGGATTTTCTGATTAGATGGGATCAGCCCCTAGGGGCCCCTCCAACCCAGCCAGAACGTAACCACATCCCTCCTCAGGACCATCTATCCAGGCACCTGGGTACCTACCTGAGGATGGGGAACTCGCAATACACAAGCTCATATTATTAGAAACACCACTAAATCTATAGGGATACTAAGAATACTCACTGATTACTAAGGATATCCATGCCCTACACCACACTCATACCTTATAGTCTCGCGGCCACTCAGACCCAGACTAATCTACCCCAGGGCAGATATGACACACAATCCGGTGCGTCTACACATGGGCCTGCAGAACCCAATGCTCTCTTTTCCAAACGGTTTACAATCCGGCAAACCTAAACGCTGGTAATCCCCCCCCCCAGCGCTCTCACTTACACAAGCCACAATCCTGTGGGTATACGCGCTGGTAATCCACCCCAACGCTCTCACTAACGCCGTATATCAACGACGACCACATTCCTATTGTTAACCTCTGTTTCCTCAGGATCAGTATGTAGTTTTAAAAGGCCCCCTCCAGATCTATCCAAACCCAGTTTGCTATTAAAGCCGTGGGCTAAAGACGGATCAGATGAGGGCTGCAGGAACAAATGGGAAGGAAAGGAAGGGGACAGCGGGGAGGGAGAGCTGCAAGACAAAGAACAATAATATTGGAAACTGTTCTTATTCAAGGATACACAATCCAGTGCGTACATCTACTCTTTCCCTACCTGGATAACTGAAAAAGGCTGCGATACTCAGAAGATACTTCTCGTCTTCTGAGAACAGGCCCTGTCGGAATAACTGGAACCTCCCTTCTGAAATACACAATTGAATCAAGGTATGATATTTCATGCAAGAGAGCTATCGTATAACAGATGGAATGAATAAACTGGAGCTCCGCCTACCCTAAACTCCTTTCGTTCAGGTTTTAAGTGGGGGTCTATGAAACACGCCTTCACAACAGCCATAAAGCAAAATAGTGATGGATATGGGTTACGTCACCCTAATAAGGTAAGGTTAAGCAAGTACCTTTGTTGTTTGGAGACACTCTAAGCAGCCTCCAGAAGATGAAGAAGTGGAACCCTTGGTTAACTCCACCAAGACCTCTCCTCCAGAAGTAAATTGACAAATTAATCCTCTGCAATAGCCGGTGAAAAAAGGCTCGCCAACAGAGGATTAAATAGAATAGGCAAAAACCCTTTCCGCATTAGCCGATGCAAGAAGGCTATCCAACGGAGTAGGGTTACGGTAATATGGAAACACAACAACTCCGTTTCCGCATGAGCCGATGCAAGAAGGCTCGCCAACGGAAACGGGGAGAACTAGTGGCGCGCTGACCATGAGATTCCTGTCCTCCGCATGAGCCGAGGAGAAGGCTCGCCAACGGAGGTGCAGGGAAATCAGCGCACAAGGGAAACCCAGAACCGCCTTCCGCATGAGCCGATGAGAAGGCTCGCCAATGGAAAGCCAGGAAGAACGCGCATACGGAAAACAAGGTCTCTGGCTCCAACGAACAACGGGAGTTTCACCAACTCCTCCTGGAAGAAACAGCCAAACGAACGGATCCACACGGTAATCACGAGACAGAATCAGGTCACTAACCAGCCGGGTCAAGAGTCAAAATATCCGACACCGGAAACAGGAAGTTCAAGCCTTTTATTCCCTCCTCCATGCCGCTAAGCATTCTGGCCCCATAGTTGTACATTCCTAGCGTCTTTTAGGTGAGGCGCGAGTCGTACCATAACAGTATATCCCCCCTCACCTAGAGCGCCGAACAGGACCTGGACTCAAAGGATGCTGACGATGGAACTCGGCAACCAGACGGGGGGCATGCACGCCAGACGCCGGCTCCCAGGAATTCTCCTCTGGTCCGTATCCCTTCCATGCCACCAAATAACGCAACCCTCTTCCATGCCACTTGGAGTCCAAGATACCACTCACTTCGTATTCATTACCATCCGAAACAACCAAAGGCGGAGGCAGACGTTGGACAATCCGCGCCGCCGGCTTCAGCAAGGATACATGGAACACAGGGTGGATCCGGAGATGTTGAGGCAACCTTAATTTCATGGCCACATGATTGATACATTTAACGATAGGGAAAGGTCCGATGTATCGAGGGTTGAATACACTGTACTTTTTAAAGCGAAAGTTCTTAGTCGACAGCCACACTCTGTCACCCAACTGATACAAAGGGCCAGGACGTCGTTTCTTATCTGCTGAGGTTTTATACGCCACCTTCGAGGCCTTCAGATTGTTCTGGACTCTTACCAGGACGTCTTTAATTTCACCAATCCTCCTAGCCGCTTCAGGTACCGAGGTTTCTTGAATAGGATGCAAAAACGGCAAGAACCTAGGATGATGACCATACGTCCCATAGAAAGGGGACACCTTGATGGCCGAATGTGTGGCATTATTGTACGCCACCTCAGCTAGCCACAAATACTCCACCCAATTGTCTTTCCCTTGGGACACAAAACACTGCAGGTATTGTTTTAACGACTGGTTGAGACGCTCTGTCTGTCCATCGGTTTGAGGGTGGAAGCTGGTTGACAGTGACGTTTCAATGTGCAGAGAGGAACACCAAGACTTCCAAAACATAGCAGTAAACTGGGAGCCACGGTCCGATACTATGACCGCAGGGAGACCATGTAAACGCACAATGTTCACCATCAGCAAATGTGCCAACTGACCAGCTGAAGGAACCTGAGGACAGGCGATAAAATGGCCCATCTTGGTCAAAAAGTCAATGACCACTAACACTGCAGTACATCCCTGGTCCCTGGGCAGACCCACCACAAAATCCAAGGAGATTCTTTCCCACGGAACTGAAGGAGTGGGCATGGGACAAAGAAGACCAGCAGGACGCCGATGATCCGACTTTGCAGCAGCACACACAGCACACAACGAAATCCACCTCTTCACATCAGCCCGCACTGAAGGCCACCAAGATTTACGCGTGATCAGATCCAAGGTTTTTTCCACCCCCATATGACCAGCACTTGGGGAAGTGTGACACCACATGTACATTTGTTTGCGAAGAGGTTCTGTAGGGATCAACAAACGCCCCCGATTGACGGGGAAGCCATCCCTCAATTGCCATTCCGGATGTGATTGCAACCACTTCTGCCATTGCTCGGTAGTGGCGCCTCTAAGTATACCCTGCAAAAAGGCATCAGGTTGGAGGGCACCAATCACCTGCGTAGATTTCACAATGGAGGTATCATTCCCCGTTGTAGGTGTCTTCGAAGAAGACTGGCGAGTGAGTGCATCCGCTTTTCGATTATCCACCCCTGGGCGGAAAGTTATAATGAAATCGAATTCTGAAAAAAAAAGCATCCACCGAAGCTGTCTAGGGGACAAATGGCGTGCTGCAGTCATAAATTGCAAGTTTCTATGATCTGAGTAGACAGTTATCTTATGCCTGGCCCCCATCAGAAAGTGTCGCCATTCTGTGAAAGCGATCTTTATCGCCAGAAGCTCCTTCTCCGCGATACAGTAGTTTCTTTCAGCCTTATTAAGTTTCCGTAACATATATGCCACAGGATGCATAATGCGAGTCAGCTCATTGCGTTGAGATAGAACTGCCCCTACTGCCACCTCCGAAGCATCTGCCTCAACGATAAACGGTAACTCAGGATTAGGGTGAATAAGCACTGGTGCTGACACAAACGCCTGCTTCAAGGTCTCAAAGGCGGCCTGAGCTTCAGTATCCCAATCAAACCTCTGATCCTTGTGCAACAATTTTGTGATGGGTGCCACTACTCTAGAAAACTGATCAATAAAGCGGCGATAAAAGTTAGCGAATCCCAAGAAGCACTGAATGTCTTTGACATTCTTTGGGACTGGCCAGTCACGAACCGCCTGTATCTTGCGCTCAGCCATTTCCTGACCCTGAGGGCTAAGCATAACCCCCAGAAACTCTACTGTAGACACATGGAAGTCACATTTGGACAGCTTGCAGTACAAACTATGTTGTCGAAGGATTGACAAGACAGTTTTCACGTGACCTACATGCAGGGCCTCAGACTCTGAATAGATCAGGATGTCATCGATATACACTATGACATATTGATCCAAGATCTCCCGCAGCACATCATTAAGAAAGAATTGGAATGCGGCGGGAGCGTTGCATAGTCCAAACGGCATGACCAGGTATTCAAATAACCCATACCTGGTCTTAAATGCCGTTTTCCATTCGTCTCCCGACCTCATCCTGACTAAATGGTAGGCCCCTTTCAAGTCCAATTTAGTGAATATCTTTGCATGCTTCACTTGTTCCAACAAAACACTGATCAAAGGCAATGGGTATCGGTTCTTGACCGTTATCTCATTAAGCGCCCTAAAATCTACACACGCCCTCAATTCTCCATTCGCCTTAGGAATAAAAAAAGGGGGGACGCAGCAGGAGACTTGGAAGGACGGATGAACCCCAATTTCAACTGTTTGTCCAAATATAGTCTCAAATGGTTATTCTCAGGTTCGGTTAAAGCATACAAACGTCCCGAAGGCACCACGGCCCCGGGTACTAAATCAATCTGGCAGTCATATTGCCTATGGGGGGGGAGACCTTCTGCCAACACCTCATCAAAAACGTCTTGGAATTCATTGTACATGCCTGGTAATACCACGTCCTTTTCAGCAGCAGTAGCTACACTATTCCCATTAGCGAGAGCAAAAGAAGGACTCTGAGTACAACTAAAACAGTGCTCCCTACAGTACTGCGAATTCATGGTTACTATATTTGTACCCCAGTGTACTTCAGGGTTATGCCTCTGCAACCATGGTAATCCTATTATAATGCCATACTGGGGGGCGTGGATAACACTGAAAGTGACCAGTTCGCTGTGACTCCCGTACCTCATCTCTGTTTCAGCAGTCTGATAACAGACGGGACCTAGATCAAGCTTCCTTCCGTCCACAGCATATACCTCATCACCATGATCCTTAGGTATCAGAGACATTCCAATCCTTTCCGCCTCAGCCCTATCTATGAACATCCCCGTGGCCCCTGAGTCCACCATAGCTCGTGTAGGGACTTGCACCATACTGATCACCAATACTATATTGATAAACAAATGTTGCGCCCTTAATACCGGATTTACCATTGAAGGAATACAAACACGACTCCACGGACCCCCTTCATGCTCCCTAGAGTCTATTCGTTTTCCGCCGGTTTCTCAATCGCAGCGGATATCCCTCTGTTAGGACGAAACTTGGAGAATTTAGGCTTTACAGGACATTCCCTAACAAAGTGTCCTTTTTTCCCGCAATACAAGCAGAGGCCATTTTTACGTCTTTGTTCTTTTTCTGTAGGCGTAAGAGAGGCGCGTACTGCACCTATCTCCATGGGTTCAGAAGTGGAAGCGAGGGGACTATCAGGGGATTTAGTAGGGCCAGATACAGGGATGGTTCTGGATTTGACCTTGGAATCACCCTTTCTGTTCTTGAGACGGTGATCCAGGCGTAACACCAGACTGATTAAGTCTTCACAAGTCGTGGGCTGGGGATCAATCTGAGCGATGATGTCCTTCATGTCCTCTGTTAAACCCTGATGAAACAGAGACGACAGTTTTGCCTCCGGCCATTTGGTCTCGGTGACTAATCTCCTAAAGGAATTCAGATATGTGAAAATATCTTGATTTCCTTGCCGAAGCTCCAACAATTCCTTGTCGGCAGTATAAGAGTCGGCTCTTCTGTCGAAGACCTTAACAAACTCATCCCGGAATGCCTCCCAATCATGCATCAGAGGGTCATCCCTTTGGATCAGGGGAACTGCCCATTGTGCCGCATCCCCAGCTAAATAGGATATCACGAACGCTACTTTATTTTGATTTGTGGGAAAGGAGCGTGGTTTGCATGTGAAATGCATCAGTACTTGAGACAAAAACACTTGCACAGAACCAGCGTCTCCTTTAAAACGTTCGGGGTTGGCAAGTGGGACGCTAGTAGGGATTTCGAGTACCACTGGACTGGGCTGATTAGAACCAGAAGCCCCAGCATTAAAGGGATTTTTCTGTATGGTGTCTAATCGATTACGCAACTCCGTGGTCTCTTGTCTGGAGGAAAGTAGTTCGGATTGAACTATGACTAAAGCAGCCAACACGTCATCTAGGGTGGCCATGCCTACACACTGACCGGGAGGAGGTATAACCGTGGGTCGGATATTCTGTTAACCTCTGTTTCCTCAGGATCAGTATGTAGTTTTAAAAGGCCCCCTCCAGATCTATCCAAACCCAGTTTGCTATTAAAGCCGTGGGCTAAAGACGGATCAGATGAGGGCTGCAGGAACAAATGGGAAGGAAAGGAAGGGGACAGCGGGGAGGGAGAGCTGCAAGACAAAGAACAATAATATTGGAAACTGTTCTTATTCAAGGATACACAATCCAGTGCGTACATCTACTCTTTCCCTACCTGGATAACTGAAAAAGGCTGCGATACTCAGAAGATACTTCTCGTCTTCTGAGAACAGGCCCTGTCTGAATAACTGGAACCTCCCTTCTGAAATACACAATTGAATCAAGGTATGATATTTCATGCAAGAGAGCTATCGTATAACAGATGGAATGAATAAACTGGAGCTCCACCTACCCTAAACTCCTTTCGTTCAGGTTTTAAGTGGGGGTCTATGAAACACGCCTTCACAACAGCCATAAAGCAAAATAGTGATGGATATGGGTTACGTCACCCCAATAAGGTAAGGTTAAGCAAGTACCTTTGTTGTTTGGAGACACTCTAAGCAGCCTCCAGAAGATGAAGAAGTGGAACCCTTGGTTAACTCCACCAAGACCTCTCCTCCAGAAGTAAATTGACAAATTAATCCTCTGCAATAGCCGGTGAAAAAAGGCTCGCCAACAGAGGATTAAATAGAATAGGCAAAAACCCTTTCCGCATTAGCCGATGCAAGAAGGCTATCCAACGGAGTAGGGTTACGGTAATATGGAAACACAACAACTCCGTTTCCGCATGAGCCGATGCAAGAAGGCTCGCCAACGGAAACTGGGAGAACTAGTGGCGCGCTGACCATGAGATTCCTGTCCTCCGCATGGAAAGCCAGGAAGAACGCGCATACAGAAAACAAGGTCTCTGGCTCCAACGAACAACGGGAGTTTCACCAACTCCTCCTGGAAGAAACAGCCAAACGAACGGATCCACACGATAATCACGAGACAGAATCAGGTCACTAACCAGCCGGGTCAAGAGTCAAAATATCCGACACCGGAAACAGGAAGTTCAAGCCTTTTATTCCCTCCTCCATGCCGCTAAGCATTCTGGACCCTGTAGTTGTACATTCCTAGCGTCTTTTAGGTGAGGCGCGAGTCGGACCATAACACCTATGAGCACCTTCAGTTATATGTTGGGAAGTCTCTCTCTCTCCTATTCACTAAGGGCTTGCTACTACAATATTAGGAGTTAGCCAATTAATATATTGTACCTCTTATTCTTGGCATCAAAGGTCCACTCGCTCCCTATTTATGTGATCACCACTTACCTGATTGGGGTTACTCATCCATTCATATAAACAACAACCACCTAGAAGTTACATTTACCCTGATTGAACAAGAATACAAGGCACATTTCAGTTCACTAATAAACTGGGGTTTATTAACAATATAAACACCTACACAGATCTGTATGATAATAAACACATCCACATGTAACTGACAAAGACTATAGATAGAACACACCGCTGCAAGGAAAAGGATTAGCAATACAATAGCTTAGGGAATAAAGACAAGATTAAGATGCAAGTGTAAAGTAAACTAATGTGACAGGACCGATATCACCTGATTAGTGTGAAGTCTTGTTCTAGCTGTCATCTGGGTTCCTCTCTCGTCTGTGCCTTGGCTCATCTCAGACTCTCTCTCCTGCACTCTTGGATACACCTCTGCGCTGATCACTTTGCACTGGACTCCTCTCCCCCACGAACTGTCTCCACCTTCCAGCTTCAATCTAATGGTTTCTGCCGCTCTGATGCTCTTCATTCCACTAGCTTGTCCACTCTGTTTTAACTGTCTCTGTGCTAATGTCCAATTAACTCCAGCTGCTCCCACAGGTTAGTCCACGATCTCTCCTCCGTCTCTTCTAAAAGGCATTACTTCAGACTCCAGCTATTCACACCTCCTCCTGATAAGTAACTGCTTCTGACTGCTTCCTTCAGTTCCAGCTCACTGACTGTCTGTTTGTCTTCTCTCTGTTCCAAGCATGTCCTGTCTCTTCTACTCTTGCAATTCCACTCCTCCGACTCTACCAACACTCTCTGCTCCTTCAATTCAACCCAGCTCTCTCCAGCTTGAACCCTCTCTCTCTCTCCTACTCCAACAGCTCCTCACTCTTCTACCACTCCAGCTTGACTCCTCTCCGCCCTGCCAACTCCACTCGACTGCCTGACTCCGCCTCTGCACTGCACTGATATAGAATGCTGTTTCCTCATGGAAAGTTCCAGCCAGCAGCTTCCTCCCACCAATCCCATGCACCAGGCTCCTTGCGCTAGACGCTCCCACAGTGACCAGTCTGCTTGTTTCGTCTAGAGACCTGAGCCCGGGAACAATTCCTGATTAGATTCAGCTCTGGCCGGTTCTCTCCGGTTCGCTTAGGGCGAACAACAGCTTTAACTATAAACTTTACCTTTACTCTAAAAAGCCTCTCAGCTCCATCAAGATGGAGTCCCTCTAGTTCTAGGCCTGTAGGCCTGAAAGGGATGAAATACCCCTTAGCTCTGTCAGAATACCTACATACCATACCAATGTGTCAAATATGTCAAAGCCAATAGGCAATAGACAGGTTAGAGTCAAGAATAAGGGATCTATCATCATATTAAGCAGCTATCCTCTTCTAGGTCTGGAAGAAAGGGCTTAAAAGGGCCAACACAGGCTAAGAATACCTATCCTAGATGTGAGCAAGATTAAAGTCTATATCACTGCTAAATAGAGCCAAAAACCCTGCCATTACATTCCACCCTTAGATCTTTATCTTGCGAACATCTATAAACAACAACATCCATATAAACAAACATCAACACAATCTATCAACAAACCAAAAACCAAAAAGACTCTCTAAAAAGAATGACAACTGAAGGAAATTCCACCTGAAACTCAATGTAGGGAATACAAATCTAACAACCAACTGAAAACAAATCAAAGCACCCTTGACTTGAATGCTGAAACATATCTAAGATTCGATCTGATAACAACAGAAACTAACCAAAGCATCCTCAAACTAAATGTGCCTCAACTTCTAGTGATAACTGGTGAAATCTAGTGATGTAGGGACTTATGTGTTGAATGAAAACAGCAAGGGGCCTAAATGGGGCCTACCTACTTCGGACAACTTGAGAACTAAATGTGTTTCAACTTCTAGTGAAAAAACACCAAAGGGCCTAAATGAGGCCTACCTACTATGGTCAACTTAAGCTAATGATGACTCATGAAATCTATTGGTGTAGGGGCTTGTTTGTGGGATGAAAATAACAATGGGCCTAAATGAGGCCTACTGACATTGGTCAACTTAAGGAAAAAAAAATTGGTGAAATCTGAGAAATAAACATGACAAACGGTTCTCAAGGTCTGGGCAAACATTAATACATAATCATACTAAAATACACACCTCCCAGGACAACCTTAAGTCTAGGGTAACCACCCTTTGATCAATCAAGGTGAAAGTGTAATAACAGGAAAATAAAGACAACCCCATTTCTACAAGATAGCTGGTGTAGCACTAAGCATTGATATATATATATATAAATGCAGTGTATATGTCCTTCATTGGCAAAAACAGTTTTGCAGAAAACAGGACTGCATCCTAAAAAGCAAAGATAATACTACATAAACATCAAAACCATGATGACATGTTTTTTTTTAAAAAGTGGGGCCTGTTCGTAGTGATTGCAAAGAAAAACATGGGAATAATGCAGGCCAAGGAATTACATAACAAAATCCTTTTGCGGGAAATCGTATTATGATGGATTCTGTCACAAAAAAAAAAAAAAAATAATTGTTTTTGTTTTTTTTTCAAAAATATAAGTCCAATGTCAATTTTGGGACATCAGTGTAGGTCACCACCCTGCATCTTCTGTCACTTCCTCCGATGCGGCCATCCACCACCAATCTGGTCTGGTCTGGTCTGGTTCCATCTTCCAAAAATAATAAACTAACATAAAAACATGAAAGTAAAAAACTAAAATAAGAAAGGAAGTGGGGGGGGGGGCCGACCCACACACCAACACCACAACCCAGCAACCCTGGGACAAGAAAACAAGTATCATTAATCTTGCAAAATAAAATTTTCCATTTAAAAAGCACCCCAAGTGCTTTTCATTATTGAAAAAAAAATATCCTAATTAATTAAAAACATTATCAAAATCTAATTATTAAACACATCCAGAAGGGCCTAATCAGACCCTAATCCTCTGTGAGACAGCCCCTCCCTTCAGAATACGCAGGAGCCAGGCTACAGTGTGAAGTAATTTGAATCACTGCCAAGTGATGATCTCATAGCAGGAGCAGGGCGCTGCAAGCCTCACTTTCCCCAATCAGGGAAGCCCGCCCAGGCCTACTGTATCTAACTAACTCCAAGGGCCAAGAGTCTGCCAACTACTCTGCATGTGCAAGAATCCCTTATATGGAGGCAATGAAGCTGTCTGCGCCGACAGCCAGGAGGAGCGAGTTGACCCCCCCTTACATAAACATTCCGTCCGCGGAACAAAATTGGATTTTGGCCAATCATAACAAGACAGGCCGTGTTCGGAGCCTGCAGAGGAAAAAACCCGCCTTCACAAACCAGCTGGTCTGCCAAGGTCGACAAACACATTCTTTGTAAGCTGTTCCCAGGCCTGATTTCTCTAACTAACAAAAGCCAGCATTTAAAAAAAAACAAAAAAAAACAATTCTGTTACAATGTACTGCTACTTAAAAGCTCCACTTTCTAAAAGACTTTAGTCTAACTAATTCAGCTAAAATACAAGACATTTGAAACATGGGCATTTATTTACTATGCAGATCAACACACAAAAAGGGGCAATTTACTTCTGCACACAAGACTATACAGTCTGCATTTGAAAAAACGAATTATCATGGACTATTGGGTTTAATATTTCTCTGCACATACCCTTCTATCAACAGCTTGTCAAAGTACATAGGCGAGCCTTGTAACTAAATGCAAATTAAACTAATGTAAGGGACACATAGATAAATGGTAGTGCGTTATAGTTATCATTTTTAACAATATATTCTGCTCCACCCTAAACATACACACAAGCATCCAAAAAATAAAAATATATACTGTCAGATGTTGAAAGAGAAATAAATTTAAAAAAACAACATAAAATGCAGACATATTTCACCATTGTATTTTGTTCAACCAGGGGCAACATGTAAAATTGCATTGCAGCATAATTAATCATGCAAGCCATTTAATCCAACCTAATAAAAGGGCCAAATTCATATATTATCAAACAGCCATTTATTTTATAACTGAGTGGGTTAACTTACATATGCCGGTTTTGCTGCATATCAAAACATCTACATTTGAAAAAAGGTTCAGCTTGCATTTGGGAAAATAATAATGAGAATAAATTTATTTTTAAAAGCACACGGTTGCCTTTCACTAATTAAAAGCACATGTTACCATGCACTGTCGGGCAAGATTGATTATTCTCAACCTGTGATCATTGCAAAACATTGGCCAGCACATTCCTTTCTAGATGGAAAACCCTCAAAGAAATAATTAAGGAAAACAGCCCCGTAGCGCGCGCACACCAACTGGGCCATCTTCTAATATTTCACCCATTTTAAACCATGCATTCAAAAATAATTCTCCACACGTCTGTGGATGCATATTAAGAAGCACATTTAAAAGAAAACAGCTCTCTCCCTGCAAACCCTTATCTCAATCCGACTGGCTGATTTATAACTTACCGACCTCTAAGAGTCAGACACATGAAGTCATCAGTTCCAAGGCAAACCCACACAAATTCGTAGACGCATTTTAAAAAGAATGTCAAATGAACAGAGCCCTTCGCTCAGCACAAGATGTTACCTTTCCTTCAAGAAGCTGACAAAGCACGTAGGCAGACCCAGGAACCAATAAAAGTCAAAATCAAACCACCAATCATCAAAATATTCACTGACTTTTAGAGTCAGCTCAGATAACCATGCATGTTAAACAGCATGTTAAAATAAATACTGCCATCTCAATTCAAGATATTAACCCTTTGGCAGCTCAAGCACAATCATTCCCCAATGACTTCAGATACATGGGAAAATCATGAACTCATCTCTCCACGTTTACAGATAGCACGTACGCACATCTTCAAAACGTTATCCCCAAGCACCCGAGAGAGATCCAGCTCTCTCCTGCCTAACGTAATGATAACATGCCCTGTCCAAGCCATGACCACATGGCGCTATTCACAAGCCATATTTACAAGACAAGCTCTTCACAAACAACATATCCAAGGCGCAATGCACAAGGAACACAGCAAATCAACATAAGAACATGCACCTCACAAGCCACATTAACATGGCGCTATTCACAAGCCATATTTACAAGGAGCTATATGCAAAGAACTCCACAAATCATATTACAATGAACACATTTCACATTGCACAGCATAAGCAAATGCAGCAAGCAAGTTAATGGACAATTTAAAAGCATTTTTTACACACATTTATACATTTGGACCATCACAAAGATGTTACTGGCTCCCTCATGTAATACCATCCTTCAACCCTGACAGTTCAAACACCAAAACGAAAACCATTCCTTCCACCCTGAATAAGCCAAATGCCATGATGTAATGCAATCTCCTCACGCTGCAACTGTTCAAGCCCATAGGTCACACAGGCTACATAAACTGCCAAACTACGCCAGATGGAACTGGCGCTCAGGGCACTCCCTCACAACACATGGGAAACAATCTAAGCACATGGCCAGGCACACAGGATAAGTAAGCAGTTTGTGACGCCAGATGTTATGGCTGGATTTTCTGATTAGATGGGATCAGCCCCTAGGGGCCCCTCCAACCCAGCCAGAACGTAACCACATCCCTCCTCAGGACCATCTATCCAGGCACCTGGGTACCTACCTGAGGATGGGGAACTCGCAATATACAAGCTCATATTATTAGAAACACCACTAAATCTATAGGGATACTAAGAATACTCACTGATTACTAAGGATATCCATGCCCTACACCACACTCATACCTTATAGTCTCGCGGCCACTCAGACCCAGACTAATCTACCCCAGGGCAGATATGACACACAATCCGGTGCGTCTACACATGGGCCTGCAGAACCCAATGCTCTCTTTTCCAAACGGTTTACAGTCCGGCAAACCTAAACGCTGGTAATCCCCCCCAGCGCTCTCACTTACACAAGCCACAATCCTGTGGGTATACGCGCTGGTAATCCACCCCAACGCTCTCACTAACGCCGTATATCAACGACGACCACATTCCTATGAGCACCTTCAGTTATATGTTGGGAAGTCTCTCTCTCTCCTATTCACTAAGGGCTTGCTACTACAATATTAGGAGTTAGCCAATTAATATAATGTACCTCTTATTCTTGGCATCAAAGGTCCACTCGCTCCCTATTTATGTGATCACCACTTACCTGATTGGGGTTACTCATCCATTCATATAAACAACAACCACCTAGAAGTTACATTTACCCTGATTGAACAAGAATACAAGGCACATTTCAGTTCACTAATAAACTGGGGTTTATTAACAATATAAACACCTACACAGATCTGTATGATAATAAACACATCCACATGTAACTGACAAAGACTATAGATAGAACACACCGCTGCAAGGAAAAGGATTAGCAATACAATAGCTTAGGGAATAAAGACAAGATTAAGATGCAAGTGTAAAGTAAACTAATGTGACAGGACCGATATCACCTGATTAGTGTGAAGTCTTGTTCTAGCTGTCATCTGGGTTCCTCTCTCGTCTGTGCCTTGGCTCATCTCAGACTCTCTCTCCTGCACTCTTGGATACACCTCTGCGCTGATCACTTTGCACTGGACTCCTCTCCCCCACGAACTGTCTCCACCTTCCAGCTTCAATCTAATGGTTTCTGCCGCTCTGATGCTCTTCATTCCACTAGCTTGTCCACTCTGTTTTAACTGTCTCTGTGCTAATGTCCAATTAACTCCAGCTGCTCCCACAGGTTAGTCCACGATCTCTCCTCCGTCTCTTCTAAAAGGCATTACTTCAGACTCCAGCTATTCACACCTCCTCCTGATAAGTAACTGCTTCTGACTGCTTCCTTCAGTTCCAGCTCACTGACTGTCTGTTTGTCTTCTCTCTGTTCCAAGCATGTCCTGTCTCTTCTACTCTTGCAATTCCACTCCTCCGACTCTACCAACACTCTCTGCTCCTTCAATTCAACCCAGCTCTCTCTAGCTTGAACCCTCTCTCTCTCTCCTACTCCAACAGCTCCTCACTCTTCTACCACTCCAGCTTGACTCCTCTCCGCTCCGCCAACTCCACTCGACTGCCTGACTCCGCCTCTGCACTTCACTGATATAGAATGCTGTTTCCTCATGGAAAGTTCCAGCCAGCAGCTTCCTCCCACCAATCCCATGCACCAGGCTCCTTGCGCTAGACGCTCCCACAGTGACCAGTCTGCTTGTTTCGTCTAGAGACCTGAGCCCGGGAACAATTCCTGATTAGATTCAGCTCTGGCCGGTTCTCTCCGGTTCGCTTAGGGCGAACAACAGCTTTAACTATAAACTTTACCTTTACTCTAAAAAGCCTCTCAGCTCCATCAAGATGGAGTCCCTCTAGTTCTAGGCCTGTAGGCCTGAAAGGGATGAAATACCCCTTAGCTCTGTCAGAATACCTACATACCATACCAATGTGTCAAATATGTCAAAGCCAATAGGCAATAGACAGGTTAGAGTCAAGAATAAGGGATCTATCATCATATTAAGCAGCTATCCTCTTCTAGGTCTGGAGGAAAGGGCTTAAAAGGGCCAACACAGGCTAAGAATACCTATCCTAGATGTGAGCAAGATTAAAGTCTATATCACTGCTAAATAGAGCCAAAAACCCTGCCATTACAGATGGTCACCCCTACACAGGGTGAATTCCTGATAATGGACCTATTGAAAAACCTGAGTCCAGCAACTAAGGGTTTTATTAGAAAGCTTGCTTAACAGAGGGATTCTTTGGAGAGATGATACCGAGTTGACCATATGAAGCAAGCAGCTCTAGCAGTTAAATGCCAGTGTGGACAAATAGAGAATTAATATTAAAATACCTACATATATGCTGTTTCTGTTCATGGAAGAGTATGTGCCTGCAATAAGTCACATCAGTGTAAAGGTTTCCAGTTGATAATCACACCGCTTTTCAGCCAGATTACCAAATGGTCTGCACACAAATCATACATGATTGAGCTGGTCCTAGGATGCTTGTTTCTGGTCCAGGGAGGACCTGGCTTGGCAGTTCGGTCTGGACTGTTCCCATGAGGCACAGGGTCAAAACTGATTTGAATATGACTGTGGTTAAACAGGGGTGGCATGGTGTGAAAAAGAACAATGGATTTAATTCAGGTCTATTGACTGGAGGGGAATGTTTGATTTGCTGTGCATTCCGTCCATCATCAATGTGTCTTTTGCTTTCTTGCCCTAAGTGTGCCAGGTATAACTAGACATGGGTCTCGGGCTCACTGTGCCACTAGATTCAAGCTAGCCTGGCTGATGCGGGGTGAGGCCCTGACACTGGTTCCAGGACACCTGTTTCCGGCACAGGGAGGACCTGGCTTGGAAGTTCAATCTGGACTGTTCCCATGAGGCACAGGATCAAGACTGATTTGCATTTGGCTGGGTCTAAACTGGAGTCACATGGTGAGCAAAAGATCAATGGATTTAACCAGATCTATTGACTGGGGGAGACTGTTTAAATTGCTCTGCATTGTGTCTATCATCTGTGTGTATTTTGCTTTCTTTCCCTGAGTGCGCAGGGTATGCCCAGACGTGGGTCTTGGGCTCACTGTGCCACTGGATTCAAGCTAGCATGTCTGATGAGGGGTAATGCTGTGAAACCGGTCCCAGAATGCTTGTTTCCGGTCCAGGGAGGACCTGGGTTGGCAGTTCGGTCTGGACCTTTCCCATGAGGCACAGGGCCAAGACTGATTTGCATGTTGCTGCGTCTAAACTGGGGTGGCATGGTGAGCAAAAGAATGGATTTAACCCAGATCTACTGACTGAGGGAGAACATTTGATTTGCTCTGCATTCCGTCCATCATCTTTGTGCCTTTTGCACCTATTTTGCAAGTCACCACAATGGCAGTGCAAACATGGCATCTAAAAAGTGGAATTTGACCCATCAAAATAAATACTTTTGACAGGTCAAATATTCCTTTGAAGTACTATTAGGTCACCCCCAATGTAGGTCTTATAGCCCATAAGGCCGGGTGCATGGTAGGTAAAAGTAGGACAATATAGAAATATAATGTTAATATGTCCTTACAGTGATTAGCCCTCCAGAGCTATTTTCAATTTAGGAAGGCTGGATGGCCCATAGAGATTCACTAAGAAGCAATATCATTTCTGCTATTTCAGGGTGGGGACCAGCTAGAAGCATGATTAAACCTTTGCTTTTTATATTTATTAAAAGCCCAATTCACTGGTGAAGTAAAACTTTTAACAAATATTAAGGAAATCGTGCTTTTAAAGAGTTACCTTGTCCTTGCGTAAAGCCTCTGGGGACTGATTTGCCTTAGCATCCAGTTGCAGTCCTCTGAGTGTTCAAGCCCTGAACAAGGTATAAAGACTACTCCCAAGGCAGCGACAAAGTAGGTGTTTTTATTCCTGTGGCAGAATGACTATTTGACTCTTTCAGGGAACAGATGTCAGATTACACAAGAATGTAATTTGTTTCCCTCAGTTGGAGAGGCTCAAATCCCAGTGGTAGGGGAGCTGATCCCAGATCTGATTTTTAGTAACCCTGGGCAGAGTTCGTGAAGTTGCACAATGCGAAGCTAAGCGAAGTGCAAAAAAAACTCTGTGGCACTACGCCTAGCTCCGCAAATGGCGTTTGCAGTGATTGCACAGTGCCGGATGCTTGTCCACACTGCAATCATTGTGAACAGCACCATGAACAGTGCAAGCTCACCTTTTCTGCCTCTAGAGTAGACTTTTACTCCAGCTGCAGTTCTCTCAAAGCGAATGGGCAGTTTCTCAACGCAAGCGGTCGCTCGTGACCTGCCGTGCCTACTTGCAATGAGAAATCTGACCCCCTCCCAGTTGAGAAAAACTCGCCGGGAGGTATATTTTTCCGCGCTCGCCAACTTGATGAAACTCCTCGGGAGGTGGACGTTCCTCGCTCTTGCTCGCCAATTTGATGTTGGTGAACACGAGCGAGGAAAAAAACTCTGCTCCGCTGCGCAAAGCAGAGTTTTTCGGAACTCACATGCTCAGCGTAACATGCAGTGCTGGAAACTCCGCAATCTCCACAAGCAAAGAGGAGTTCACCACCCAGGGTTATTTCCCAGACCACACCTCTGATGTGGACTCATAGGTGCTGCATAAGTGGGCGAGGGTTTCACCATCTTCTATCTGGGCAGACAGGGGCACTATGGGATTGTCTGAAGTAGGTGAAACAGAAAATGTTGCAAAAGAGAATACTTTCTGGACCTAGGAAAAAACAGAAGAAAACTGGGGAGTCAGCCTGTGACCAGAAATGAACTCTGAAGCGCTGGACCTGTCCTCACTTGTACCCAGGAAAAAGAAGTGGACTACAATGGTCATAAGGCTGACCTCCTGTACAAGATGGAGAAACACATGAACATTTCCCTTCTGGCCTGTTCCAACTAGACCCGCCATTGACCCTGCTGGTGGTTTCTGCTGGAGTGAGTCCTGACTCTCATTTACTCTTTTGAGGTTGTGTAAACCTTGCTTGCATCTAGCTGGACTTCTCGTACCACCTATGAAAACCAGGGGCTTAGCAAATTTTTTGACTCCAAAGATACCTGGGGAACCAATACCAACTTGCCAAGCCTAGCCAACCAAGTTGCATTACCGCTGGGTTGAAGATTCAGGTTTGTCTTGCTCTTGGCTTTTAATTGACAGCAAATCCTCTGCAGCAGGATCTCGCAGAGACAGCAACTGACCTAATTGAGTCCTCTTCAGCGAAGCCTGATCCTCCTGGGAAAACATGAGCTCGAGAAAACTGACAAACTGCAAATGAAGAAACTTTGACGGGGTAAAAGTGCCAAAAGTATCTGGCTAGTGAGAGGACTTCTCTGGGTGTGAAATTCAAATTTTGTCCAATTCTGGCTATCCCGCCAAAATGAACACCTTCACTTGGACTGCATTTAATGATAATCCAACCTTGTGGAGCCTTGCTTGGCTACAGACTGCTACCTTGCTCCACTGAAAATATTTGATTTCGATTTTTGAGACAAAGGGCCATATTTATGACCTGGTTTGTGTTGCTCCTACACCATGCAAGGAGGTGCAAGAGTGAAACAAACCTAAAGTCATACTTTTGAAGCCAAGCAAACCAATTTTGAATAGCCTTGAATGGCTTTAACATATAGTAATGCCACTCAGCACAAATCACTGCTTTGCATTACTCTGTGCAATGGAGGCTCTCCCTAGGTGATGTGTGGGCTTTCCCACATAACTCCCATGGTTTTCTAAGCATTTCAAGATTTACTAAACCTGGTAAACCTAGGAATGCGAATGTGAATGTAGGGGAGAAGCCCACCTTATTTAACGTTTTAAATTTTCTCAATTTATATCTAACTGATCTACGCGTGCAACAGTGGTGGCCCGTTTGCCCTCACGAGCCAACACTTGAACCAACCTATCTCGAGTGAAGTCACACCCGACCACTGTGCACTGTTGCGAAACTGTTTTAGTTTATTTTATTTTGCAATTCTTAATGTTTGATTTCAAAATAAGGTTAAATGTATCACCATATCTTTTCAATTCAATACATTGAAAACTTCATACATGTTTGTTCAAATAATTTACACATTGGTACTTAAGGCAGCAAGATTTAAACAATAAACAAACAAAGCAAAAATCATCCAATTCATTATTCATTATACATTGTAATGCCCGATGCATTTCGAGCCTGGTGGGGCTCTTCTTCCGGGGCCTGAAATCTAAACAGAATGAAACACATGTTTTAAAAAACAGGTCGTTACATTTGGGACCAAGTGTTATTGAGTGTTGGATGTAAGTGCTCAGGTTGAACGAACCTCCACCTAATGGCCACGTGATTAATGAAAGGTGGGCTTACCCTATATTTCTTGGCGCAAGCAAAGTCCTGAAATTAATAGAGGAGAACATTTGTAAACATCGTCATGAACAAGTTCTGAATGCAAAACTCAAATCAAATGTACTGAAAGCGCTAACAAACTCACCCTCGTGGTGAAATGCAGCGTTGAATAATTCTACAAAGACAAAACCGAGAGGAGCCAGCGCCAGTAACCCAAATTAAACCACAAGCGACCGTAGGAAAACCGCTAGACATAGTGCATACCTTGGAGATTTAACAGATGACCTCTACTGCCGTATCAACTCTCGTGGCGGTTGCCAAAGGTTTAAATGCACCGGCAAAACTTCCTGCTATACGTAGCGCCACTTCCGTGTATAGACCAATGGAAACGCAGAACGTCTGAAACGTCACGGATAAACAACTAGAGCGAACCGGGCTCGGTGCCCACGGCTTGACTTCCTGGTTCTTACAGTCACGGGTGAACTCATACCGCTGAGTGAGTCTGGGGACTCTGTAGCTCGCAACGCAGTGTGGAAAAAAGTGACGAATGAAAGAAAACTGGTGAAATAAATTAAAACGTGTGAAATTAATTGTGTGTTTCATGCAGTGAACGGTGTCATGGGTGAAACGTAAGAACCAGGAAGTCGAGCCATGGGCACCAAGCCCGGTTCGCTCTAGTTGTTTATCCGTGACTTTTCAGACGTTCTGCGTTTCCATTGGTCTATACACGGAAGTGGCGCTACATATAACAGGAAGTTTTGCCGGTGCATTTAAACCTTTGGCAACCGCCACGAGAGTTGATACGGCAGTAGAGGTCATCTGTTAAATCTCCAAGGTATGCACTATGTCTAGCGGTTTTCCTACGGTCACTTTTGGTTTAATTTGGGTTACTGACGCTGGCTCCTCTCGGTTTTGTCTTTGTAGAATTATTCAACGCTGCATTTCACCACGAGGGTGAGTTTTTTAGCGCTTTCAGTACATTTGATTTGAGTTTTGCATTCAGAACTTGTTCATGACGATGTTTACAAAGGTTCTCCTCTATTAATTTCAGAACTTTGCTTGCACCAAGAAATATAGGGTAAGCCCACCTTTCATTAATCACGTGGCCATTAGGTGGAGGTTCGTTCAACCTGAGCACTTACATCCAACACTCAATAATACTTGGTCCCAAATGTAACGACCTGTTTTTTAAAACATGTGTTTCATTCTGTTTAGATTTCAGGCCCCGGAAGAAGAGCCCCACCAGGCTCGAAATGCATCGGGCATTACAATGTATAATGAATAATGAATTGGATGATTTTTGCTTTGTTTGTTTATTGTTTAAATCTTGCTGCCTTAAGTACCAATGTGTAAATTATTTGAACAAACATGTATGAAGTTTTCAATGTATTGAATTGAAAAGATATGGTGATACATTTAACCTTATTTTGAAATCAAACATTAAGAATTGCAAAATAAAATAAACTAAAACAGTTTCGCAACAGTGCACAGTGGTCGGGTGTGACTTCACTCGAGATAGGTTTGTTAAACCTAGGAATGCACCAACATGATATACTTACCAGGTGAGGCATAACAAGGAGAAATATCTTTAATTATCCTTGTTTTTTCCTCTTTTGAATTGTTCTGCTGCATGCAGCACACATTGGGCCCGATTTACAGAACTAACTTATGATAAAATCCTAAACTTACTACCATTTTGTTATTCACAGAAGGTGCTTACTCATTTTGGTATTCACAGACGGGACCTACTAATTTTGGTATTCACTGAATGCACTTACTCATTTTGGTATTCACAGAATGCGCTTACTCATACTAACTTTATGTCAGCACTCAGGCCGGAGATTCCGGCCCGGTGGTGGAGATTTCCGCCCGGAAGTGGAGATTCAGGCCGAGGGTTAAGATTCCGGCCTTATGGTATAGATTCCAGCCGGTGGTGGAGATTCTGGGCCGTGGCCCTGTGATGCAGGGCAGGGCAGCAAGGGGACTTGCTTTGCGGCCCAGAGCCACAAGGGTTATAAATATGGACCATAGTCCCAAGGTGAAACCATTGGCGATATTGAACCTTGGGGCATATTGTCAAGAACTGCAATAAAATTATCCCTGTTTAGTTGCAGGAAACTGCCACTAAAATGGCAATAATGGGCTTGATAATATGCCCTATTGAATTCCTAATAGCAGCCCAGGTGAACACCAGAGCCTGGGCTATTATGGGAATTCACAAGGACATATTATCAACAGTGTTCCCTCTAACGTGCGCGCGAGCGCGCGCGCGCACCTTGCTGACCCCGAGCGCGCAGAGTCCCGAGGAAAGCGCGCACACATCCTGTCAGTGCTTTCGCGCCGCCGCGTTTAAAACGCGAGCGGCGCGAAAACGGCAATTCCGTGTTTGGGGGAAAGATTGAAGAAGCTCCGCACTAATGGGCTGTGGCTGCGGGCTGTTTGTGGCCCTTTGTGAAAACATTTGTTAATTGCAGCGCCGTCATGCGCTGCAATTAACAAACATTTTCACAATGGCTCACAATCAGCCCCCAACCGCGCTCCCTTAAGAGAAGACATTTAGCAATTCCAAAAGCACGAAAAGTCATGCTTTTGGACTTGCTAAATGTCTTCTCTTAAGGGAGCGCGGTCGGGGGCTGATTGTGAGCCATTGTGAAAATGTTTGTTAATTGCAGCGCATGACGGCGCTGCAATTAACAAATGTTTTCACAAAGGGCCACAAACAGCCCGCAGCCACAGCCCATTATAAAACAAATTTGAACATACATCAGCTATGATTAGATCTTAATCACCATATTCAGCGCTTTGCCACTCCTCTTTAAAATGCAATTGATTTCATTTCACACCTTCACAAACAAAACAGGTAAGTCTGTTTGAAATAGATCAATTCTGTCCATCAAAAGGTAAACCATGTTTTACATGCATGTCTTATGACTCTTCGACGTTTATAACACTTTTACTACACTGCTGCTTTATTCATGCAGCTTAAGAGCCATCATTAGTTGTACAAATAGTGACTTGGAGGTGACAACAGGCCAAACCGTGTACTGGCTGGATGCCTCCTTAATTAAGTATAAGTACTGGCTTAGGATGCACCCATCCCTCATCCCAACTGTCCCATTAGAGGTCGCGTGTCTTTATCGCTTGCTCTCTTTAAACATCCGTGGAGGTACACACACAACATGTGCTGTCATATCTATGAGTACTTCACTATCTGAAGATAGAAAGTTAACCTGTTATCATAATGAGGGCCATACAGGGTGTGTTTAAAACATTTCACATAGGCCACTAACTCTTTAAACACTGTATATTTTCTGGTCGTTCCCTTCTGATCTAGTTTGCTAGGACATCAATGGAGGTACATTGACAAATTTTGCTCCGCATTAAGTTTATTCTGATACTCGAAGCTCTTTAAATATGACAATGTAACGAGTGGTCACTGCCTCATTTGTTATTCACAGTGCTTAACCCATATGTTCGGGGCCTCCTTGAACACAGTTAAAAATATAAAATGGATGATATTACCGCTTTAGACCAAATAATACCCTATATGTTACCAAGTGACTCACTGTCTCACGCTCTGATAGCTGTAGATTTATTCCATATCTACCAGGGAGTTGTACAATGGCATTGTCTTTCGAAGACGTTAAATGGCCGAAGCTATAGGGATGCGCTGCAGTCTCCCTTTTGAATTTGCGGAGAGCGGTGGTTGTGAGAGAGTCATGATAATATCTGTATAATAGGTTTTTATTTCACCTGCAGTGGTGTGAAAATATCGGTTTTATTCCTTATGGCTATGGCCTCAAATTGTAAAGCGCTCTGATATCCTTCGGGATCAAGTTTGCGCTATATAAAACTTTATAAATAAATAAATAAATAAATTCAGCAAAAGAAAAGACTGGATTAGGCGGTGTCTCCCACATCTATTTTGCTGCCATTTTCGTCACCAGCCCCTCCTCGCTAGTGGTACAGGTCTCTGTTGTGGCTGGCTCGGGCAGATGCATGTGCGCTCTGCTCAGCTGACAGTTCGAGCGGGACAGAGGCCATAGCTGCCAAGGTTTAAGATTGCTATGGGGGACATTTTTATAATTTCTATGTAATCTTGAGTGATATTTCAACAAATGAGTGACACTTTCAAGCAAAATCAAGCAATGAAGATGACAAAAACATAAAGATGAGACATTACACCCCTCAGATAGCTGTAATTTCTTTTATTTATAGGTCACTCATAATTACACTGTAATTATGAAAATGTCACACACAAGCAATCTGAAACCTTGGCAGCTATGTGTAAAGCACACATTGTGCTTTTGGGCTTGCTGCAGCCAAGCCTCCTAAAAGTTATACACAACAGTAGTTGGTTGCCAGATTGTGAGCTGTGCATGGAGATGGACGAAGGCCGCTGCGAGGCTTTGCTGCATGCAGCTGACTATACATATAATGAGGGTGTTGTCCTCGTGTGAAGAGTTGGATGCCGTGCATGTTCCTGGCCTCCAGCTATTTTCAGGCATCAATTAAAATGTCTAGATAACTCTGGTGATTATTAGTCTTGCTGAAAAGAGATAGAGGTTTGTCTAGTGGAAGTTTTGACACATCCAAAGGTCGCACAGTGGGTTAAAATGTCTCCTGCTAAGAACATGTGCCATGCAGAAAACAAAGTGAATAAATGTAAATAGGTCGGTGGGTTACTACTTCTGTAAGAGAGCTCATTTTGTTACTTGTGGTTTGGACAACTAGATTATTTGGAAAATTCCACACCCCTGATTAACTGTCATCAAACAGCTGCGTGTTAACTGCAAGTATTATGTTAGAGCAGAGGTCTTCAATCTGTGGGGCGCAACCCCCAGGGGGGTCGTGGAGTCCTTGGAAGGGGGTCGCAGATTCTGTCAGGGGCATGCAATTCCTGGCGTTGGCCTGATCGAGGGTGCTCATGGTGGAGGCCTAATTCACACCGAGGTGTGAAAAACATCAAAGGCTCATTAACAAGTAGAAGGTCTTTTAAAGACCTGTCAAGTACTCGGGTGTGGCTGTGTGTGGGTCCCTGAAATGGTTTCAGCCGGGCTCACATACACAAGCTGGGGGAGGGGGGAAAGTGGGTGGGGGGTGGGGTCTGGGGGAGCAGGCTGTAGTGTAGCCCTTTGAGTATAATGGATGTTGTGCGCCTGGAGCTGTGGGTCCTGCGACACGTCCCCCCCTCCCGCCCCCAGCAGGGAGGCACAGAGATGCCTTCCCATGAGCGGGAAAGAAGGAAGAAGACACAGAGATACTGACCCCCCCCTACATCCCATGAGAGAGTCACAGAAAAGGTGGGTGGATGAATGATGGGTGGATGGATGGAGGAAAGGGTGGGTGGGTGGATGGATGTATGGATGAAAGTGTGATGGAGGAAGGATGGATGTATGGATGGGAGGATAAAAGGGTGGATGGATGTATGGACGGATAAAAGGTTGCATGGATGAATGATGGATGGATGTGTGAAAAGGTGGGTGGATGAATGATGGGTGGATGGATGGAAGGTTGATGGGTAAAGGATAGATGTATGGATGGATGAAAGGGTGGATGGATGAAGGAAGGATGGATGTATGGATGGAAGGATGAAAGGGTGGATGGATGAAGGATAGATGTATGATGTAAAGATGAAAGGGTGGATGAATGGATAAAAGGGTGGATGGATGGAAGGATGAAAGGGTGGACGGATGAAGGATGGATGGATGGATGAAAGGGTGGATGGATGTATGGATGGATAAAAGGTTGCATGGATGAATGATGGATGGATGTGTGAAAAGGTGGGTGGATGAATGTTGGGTGGATGGATGGAAAGGTGGATGGGTAAAGGATGGATGGAAGGATAAAAGGGTGGATAGTTGAAGGATGGATGTATGGATGTAAGGATGGATGTAAGGATGAAAGGATGAATGGATGGATGTGTGAAAGTGTGGGTGGATGAATGATGGATGGATGTGATGAGGTCTAACAGGTGCATTTATGTTTATCAAAAGTTGATGATGAGGAGTACCAGTTTCTAGAAACTTTTGTCGGAAGGGGGTCCTTATGCCTAAAAAGGTTTTACAAGGGGGTCTCGGCAGCAAAAAGTTTGAAGACCTCTGTGTTAGAGCATTATGTTTTATTGCCCAGTCTTTTATTATCCTAATATTTCCAAAAGGGTTTATTTGGGTAAAAAAACAATTCTTGTTTTTAAGAGAACCTCTAACACATGGGGGCACATTTTGAATTCTGAATTCGTACTTTTCCAGAATAAGCATTGTTAAACTATATTGCCTACTAGTATCGATGACTCCTACACTGCACCTTGTAGTCTTGTCTGATGTAACACTTCCAATACACTGATTTACACACCTATGATTGTGTCTGTGCAATGTGTGTATTATGTAAATTAATCAGAGAGCCAGTGGTTCTGGAGACTTGAGGGCCGCTATTAAAGGGTGCTAGTGAGGGAATCCATGGTAGAGGTGGCCATTGGGGGGCACCAACAAACATTGTCACACAGGGCTCCACCAGTGTTAAAGACGGCCTGGCTTGTGCCTAGTTGAAGTTGGCTGACCAAAGTCCAATTGAACAGCATGTAAAGCACACGTCGTTCTTTTGGACTTGCTACATTTCTTTTACATATCACGCAAGATAGAAATCTCTCTGCTTAGCCTAGTGTGCCAACTGGCTGGTATTTTGTTGCTTCTTTCCGTCTGTGCATCCAGATATACAATACAACAAGTAATATTACATCTACAGCAGTAAAATCTTATAATGGTACTATAATTGGAGCCTTGTGCTTTTCTAAACCCGAAGTGTACTTGCCTGTATAACCAATTCATGTAATTGTGTGTGTCTAAATTGCAAACCTGCCATAAGACACTTAACGTGCCAATTTATGTGTGAAAATGCAGTCTTTTCACTTGTTTAAGCATGAGTTTGGAGTGATATTTGGCGCTGCACCCACACGCACGGTCTGGTTCCTGGCGCACATAACCATGGCTGCAGCGCACAGAGACCCCATACTGCCGCACACAGAGGAAAAAAATTAGAGGGAACATTGATTATCAAGCCCATTATAGCTGTTTTAGCAGCAGTTTCCTGCTGCTAAAGCGGCGATAATTTTATCGCAGTTCTTGATAATATGCCCCCTAGTTTCTGTATTTGAACCACGTTCCATTGCAGTAGTCTCAAATCACACCGAGGTCTTGGTCTATTGTGAAAAGTTGATCATGGTTACAGCCTAAAATTTGTTGCTGTTAATTTGAACTTGAAAGATTTATATCTCTGATTACTCTTAATAGATTTTTGTAGTTTTGGTTTCAATGTATTTATTAAAATGCTCTTTATTTTTCTGAACTAGTTTAGATTTTAGTTTTGTTGTGTTTTGACTTTATTTTTGTTTTGGTACTGCATAAATACTTTACTCTATGCCTGTCAATGGTGGCCTTCTTCCCTGGGATCAGTATGATGATCTTTTTTGTCCACCTCCAGGAACCTCCAACTCAGAATGTCTTCATTGCACTGAGTATTGGAGATGCCAGGTGAGGGAAGAGTTTTGGGATAGGAACAGAGGGGAAGGAGATCTTAAAAGGAAAAATGTTAGGCAAATTGAATACACATGACCTTTAATCACCACGCTTTACTGGAAAAATCACTTGCAAAGCAAAATTATTTATTCTTTTCTCTTGAATGCAAGTCCATACACCAAGGATGACTTCTTTATGAAAAAAAAGGCTTGTGATGCAACAGAGATGATAGAAAATGACTCACCTCACACGCACAGTCACACTCGTTTCAAGCATACTAGACAAATAAAAATCATGGATGCAGTACAGCCACTGCTATATACTTTCAGATATTTATTTGCCTTTATGTCACTTACTATAAAATGCACTAGTTAACTTTTCGTTGTCGACAATGTGAATTCAAGCCCAAGAACTGACTGTTAATTGACATTGCGATCAACACCCTCTTTAGTAGTTATTGTTTTAATGAGGGAAGTGTAGCATTGTTTCGCCAAAACAATAAACCTTATCTCCAGTTGTTTGTAGGATTGGTATCCCAAAGTATTACTTTACCAACAAAGGTATGAGGCTTACCGTGCAAGACAAGTTAAAGATCCAAGAGCAGATGGACAACTACTTGCCAGGAACACTGCAGCTTTGTGCCAGAAACCATTCCATCATATCTTATACTTTCCTAGCCATTTCCCTCCTATATTAAAATTTGTTTCATAATGTTGAATTCCTGAGTACTTACTGATATTTTATATAAGTGCTCTAGGGAAGTTGATTATTATTCTGGGGGGACAAGTGTCCATCTCAAAGGGTACAGCCACCACCTGCTACACGCACATTAAATAAAATTAATCTGTGGTCCGTTAAGGGTTACGTGACACAAAGCAGTCAGGCCTAAATCAAAGGCAATGTGCAAAGCATTTAAGTAGTGCATACACAAGAAAATCACACATACACGATGAAACTCCACAAACAAGTTTAAAGTATAGAGAACTAATTTACGTGCAATATAACATTGACATGCCAGTGAAAATAGTGCCAAAAAGCGCCAAGTGTCAATGATAGTTCATGGAAACAGTAGACTGGGACCTAGATGTGATTTGAGGCCAATGTTGATGAAGCCCTAGTTAAATATCAAAAGTACATTGGTATGGTGAAAGTCTGGAAGTCAAAAAAGTTTCTAACTTTCAAAGCAGAAACAGACTTTGGACCTGATTTATAAATGACCGCCAAGCTAGCGATCATTTATAAAACATTGACAGGAACCCCCAAATGCATGAGTACTGCTGATTGCAACCCTCACCATGGAAGAAGATCCCATGGTGAAGGGAACATTTAGCAGTACTCATTACCCCTTACTGCCAGGTCTTTATATGTGGTTATTGGGAGTGAAAAAAGACCTGTAATTCCGCCCATCTAAATTAGGTGGGCAGAAGGACAGTCCAGTCTCCAATGGCGCTTATTCACCAGAGCCGGAGGGGATTAATCATGGAAGAGCAAGAGTAGTCTCTGCCTTGATTAGTCCTATGGGCTGCAAGAGCCAAAAGCAGCAGGGAAGGACTCTTGAGGGAGCCGCTGCAAGTCCTGAGAGGTTGCCTGACAAAGAAGACAGGACTCTTCAGGAGACAGCGCAGTTCTGTAGCAGCTGTTAAGAGTGGGAGGTCCAGCCTTCTCTAGTGATGGCAGAAATGTGAGTGTCTCCCACAGGGCAGAGCTGCTCTTATGTGCACAGCCACACAAAAGATGTCCGTCATTCGGGTTATCTGGGTAATGTAGCCCCCAAACAGAAACTGGACTGTAAAGAAAAGGTGCAAATGTGAAAACACGCACAGGGCCATATACAATGCTCAGAAGCAGTATGCTATGCTCATAAGTGGTGATTGACACATAGCCACCAGCACGCAGACCCAGGAAACCTGTGACCCTTACCACAGGGTGGATCCCAACATGATGCACCCTATATCAAGGGGGAACCAATCTATGAGGATGATTGGTTGGGGTGGGCACTGCCTCAATACTGACAATGGCATAGTTACCAGGAAGTTGAACTCAGGGGAATTAATTGTGTTTAGCAGTTCATCCTGACAAGGATTGTGTTTATTACTTAAAGGGAGTAGTCACACCTCTTATCTAATAAGCCTATTTCTTACAAAGAGTACTACAAATCAGTGTCTATTTAATCTTTCACCTTCCAAGACAACACAAACTATATGACCGGTAGCTCCACAGCATTGGATTGAATTACAGGTGGCTTTTGTTCAATACTCCCAGCACCTCAGAAAAAGCCTCATTCTGAATTGTGACTTAGAGAATTCTTCTCACCTCCAGAGCACCAGATGGCCAAAACTGCTTCATATATCTGGCCTGTATGAATCTGGCAGCTACACTTTCAGCAGCAGTCCACTAGGATGATTTTTCTTCTCAAAAAGTGACAGAGGGACCGGTTTAATTCTTTGCAGCAAGAATACTCCCTTACAACAGTTACAGAATATCCTTACTGCCAATAATGTGGACCAACCACCAACTTTAAATGCGGGCAGCCTTTAGGACTAATCATGGCAGAGACTACTCCAGCTCTCCCCTTCAACTGCCCAGGGGAGTAAGGACTGTCAGAGGCTGACCTGTCATTCTGCCTACCTAATTTAAATGGGCAGAATCACAGGTCAGTTTTCACTGCCCATCTTCACCAAGAAAATCCTGGAAAACTGAAAAACGCTCCCCTTGCTGTGGGAGAGGACTCCCATGGAGAAGGGTGCATTGTAATTTTATTTTCAAAAAGAAAATTCCACTTCAGGAAATAAAAAAAAGTACTTGTTTGCTACAGAGCTCCATTGCGCAGATGGAGGCGTTCACCAAACAGGAAATTGCATTGACAGGAACTGCCATGACGATGGTTCCTGTAATGTTTTGTAAGTGACCGCCATTCATAAATCTGGTCCAAAGTTTGTTTTGCCTTTGGAACTTAGAAACTTTGACAATATTTTGACTTCCAGACATTTACTGGGATCAATCCACTTGTAATAACTAACTAGAGCTCCATCAAGGTTTGCTTTAAACCATGCCTAGGTCCCGGCCTACTGCTTCCATGGCTGCTTTGTGTCACATTACCAGAGACTAGGCACAGTTTATTTTATTCAATTTGGGTGTAGCAGGTGGTTGCCATCAGCCAAACTCCAGTTCACACACACTAAAATGCTCACTGGTTTCTAGTAGTTTTCTTCCCCTGCTTTGGGGCAGATAAGACACAAAATATCACTGAAACAGACAAAATATGTGCGTAAAAAAAGGGGAGCGACCCTTGTCTGTGGTGCCTCTCCCTGAAATGCCCATAAACATATCCCTGGTCCCTAGTGGGCTTTCTGTCACCCTGGGTGGGGGTGGGGGGCTATTGCCCCGATATGACTTCTGGGGCAGAAATAATTTTTGGGGGGAGGGGCATTAGCGCCCTCATTCTTGACAGTCCCCACCCTATGTATAAAAAAGGAAAAACATAATCTTGGGCATATAAGGGTCTATTACCCCCATCCGCCTCCTGGGGGAGGCAGAAAGACTGTGGCAATTTATTTTAGTGGGGTGGGGACATTGGCATGCCCATTCTGGGCAGCCCCCACTCCTATGTACAAAAAAAGGAAAGGCCCAGGTGCCTAGTGGGCTATCTGTCCCCTTGGGCAGCAGATAAGGGACTATTTTCCCATCTGCCTCCCGGGGGGCAGAAAGACTGTGTTAAATTTTGTTGGGGGTGAAGTATTTGCATTTCCATTCTGGGCAGCCCCCACCCCTACGTATGAAAAAACAACATAATACCTGGTGCCTAGCGGGCTTTCTGCCCCCTGAGGGAGCAGATCAGTGGCTATTGCCCCATATACCTCCGAGGGGAGGCATAAAGACTTTGGCAACTTTTTGGGGGGGGCATTTGCATGTTGGTCATCCCCCACCATTACCTATAAACAAAACAATCCCTGGTGCCTAGTGGGCAGATCAGGGGCTATTGCCCCATCTGCCTAGTGGAGGGTTAGAATCACTGTGGAATTTCTGGAGGGATGATGGCATTGGCATGCCCATATTGGGATGCTTCTACTTCTAAATACCATTAAAAATAATCCTTGGTATCTAGTCTGCTTTCTGCCCCCCAAGGGGAGCAGGTGGGGGCTACTGTCCCCCATCTTCCCCCCAGGAGTGGCAGAAAGAGTGATCCCAAATATATTTGGGTGGGGGCATGGTTGTGCTCTTTGTGGGCAGCCCACACTCCTCTTTTATAAAAAATCCCTGGTGTATAGTGGGCTTTCTGACCCACTAATGGGCAGGTTGGGGGTAATACCCCTCATTTGCCCCCTAGGGGGGGGCAATAGTCTCTAGAGGTTGTTGATGGGGCTTTGACATGCTCATTTTGAGCAGCCCCCATGTCAAAACACAATAAAATCAAATAATAATCCATGGTGTCTAGTGTGCTTTCTGCCCCGTCTGCCCCCCAGAACGGGCAGAAAGACTGAATTTGCCCAAAATGTTTTTTGGGGTAGCAAAGGCCCTTGCCTAAGTTGCTGCTCCCCCTCCCTGGTGTCTAGTTGTGGAGTTCTGCTTGGTGATGACCCTCCTGAGGCGATCCCCAAGCAGGGATCCACTAGGGTGCCATTGGAAAAGGGATATTTTTCCCTTTCCAATGATACCTCTCCCATCTGCCTCAGTGCTGAGGGGGCTGAGATAGGCACCTGTGCAATGACTTTCAGTTTCTCCGAAATTATGTCAGCGCGAAGTATGGGCTGATCGTCATTTCAGAGAAATGATCAGAACACCCTCTGGAGCTGGGGAAGCTCTTCCCCAGCTCCCGATGGTGTTTTGACTGAAATTAAATCCTTCTGGTGCCCGTACCAAAGGGTTTTACTGTGCTATGTGCGAGGACGCTGGGGGTCATCCTACGCACATGAGCAATGTGGCGTGGGTAGCTCCCGGCAGTCCCACACATGCAAGGGGTTAACGAAAACATAAAAACATACATCCAATCTAGGGAACCAGCAAAGTTGTGTTACTGTCCAACTATATAAAAAAACATTTGTAATGATTACTACAATTCAAGTTATTTTCTTCTTTCCTTGGATCATCCGCTGTTCCTTCCGGAAACCAGCCTACCGAGTCCTGTCAGGAGATAGCTGCTCAGCTACAGCTCAAGAAAATGGAGGCTATTGCTGGCTGATGAACACAGAGCAGCAGCAGGAGGAAGAAGTTGCCACCTCTACCAACTTGGCTTTCTCTGGTTTCTAGTTGAGGGCATCCTGGTCGCTCGGTAGCCACCATTGCAGGCAGTTGAGATCTTCCAGAGGATCCACTCCCCCCTTCAACAGAGACCCTAGTACAGCAAGTGCTGCAAAGCCTGGAGGAAGTCAAGGAGGCCCAGTGGGGCATTCAAAGCATCCAGTAACACATTTTAAGGGAACTGGAGTCCCTTGAGGGACAGTTAATTTAGGGACACAGTGGGTTTTTGTGGGAGGCAAGTGTGGGAGAAAGAGTTAGGGTTGAGGTAGCTAGTTTGTAGGTTAGTTTAGTGAAATTCTGAGGGTTTAGGAGAAGAGAAGGAGGATGGGCTTGATGTGGGACCTGATGGTAGAATATATTATATTTTTCTTCTAGTTAGTGAAACATCCCTGTTAAATACACTAGAAGCTGTACCAATTTTGAATTGGCAAAAACTGAACCCAGTAACTGGCCCATCACAAAGCAATTTTCCCAGTGTTTCCATCACCCGTCATTCTATCTTCAGTTTCTCACTATCTGAGCTCCATTTCTAGGTTGCATACCTTAGTTACCCTACCACCTTCAGTCCAACAACCTGCAATACCTGTACGAAAAATTAGCCTGACCATACCCAGCTCTCCCCCCTTTAATGGCTTTATCAGGCTGAGCAGCACCCAACCTCTGATTAGTAATAGGTGTGTACTTATAGCCCTTCCCTAGCGTATTTAATTATTGAGCAATAATGGTGTATGCCAACATAGAGCTAATCCTTCCTTTCTGTTCTTTGAACTTTCATTCTTACCTGATTAGAAAAAGTGATGTCTGCTAGGTCCCCAAATCCGCCCAATACCTTAATGAAGGGTATTTTTCAAAGGGCCTTAATTCTGGTGGTGAACCATAGCTAACAGGGAAAACATCACAGGAAAATCAAGGATCTTTTTGTGAATGATGCTTGTGAACCAGTTGTATGACTCTCATTCATCATCAAATGTACTAGACTAAAAGTAAACACAAAGTGAGTGGAAAATCCAAGACAGAGAACAATATGAGAAAACAACTGACATTGTATTATAGAATTATTTACTAAAGTAAACATAAGGAAGCACTAAAGTCACAGGACTCAGGGGAATGCTACTTCAGTAGAATCAATTGGGGATATATTGTGGAAAGACGTGCTCCCAATTTATACTTTTTTACCCATTTATTTTCTTTGTTATGATGTCCCTTTCTTGCCTGGGTAGGAGAAATGGCATAAACAAATTTGCAAATTTTGGTGGCTTCCTCCTATAACAGTTGGCTGGCTTGGCAGTTGAGGATGGACTGTTTACATTGGAAACATAGTCATGACTGATTTGCATATAGCTGAATCTAAACTGGAATGGCATGTGGAGCAAGAAACGGGATGTATTTATGCCCAAATCCCTGTACTGGGGTGACTCTATGACATTGTTCATCATTCTGTCCATCAATTGTTCTTTTCACATTTGTCACCCCAAGTGGTCTGGATATGCCCAGACCTGGGTCCAATGCTCTCCATGCTAGCCTGGCTAATGAGGGGTGAAACCTCGAAACCGGTCCCAGGATGTGTGTTTCCAGTCCAGGGAGGAGCTGAGGACCTGGCTTGGCAGTTCAGGCTGGACTGTTCCTATGGAGAACAGGCTCAAGGCTGATTAACAGTTACATGGGTCCCAACTGGAATGGTATGGGGAGCAACAAAAACATGCATTTAGTCCCAGATCTCATTACTGGGGTGAACATATGACATTATTTAGCACTCTGTCCACCAATTGTCCTTTTTATATCCTCCTATAACAGTTGGCATAGCTTGTAAAAGAGGGTAAGGGCTTCATGAATGAATGGTTAGAGGTAATTATGAAATGTGATAGATAGCCAATATAACATTCACCAGACCCACAAGCACATTGTAACTGTTGTGGAAAGAAGATGACATTTCAATTACCAAATTACCAAACAAAACAGTCTTTCTCTTTAGCACACCCCAGACTCTCAAGTTAGCTAATTATTACCTAAGCTAAACATATGCAAACTAGGAAGGACCCATACAGTTCAAAAAGTATTTATAATAAAATAAATGTTACATTTTTTACAGGTTGATGATGTATCTGCCTTTTTGTGGCATTGTCCAACTTGGGCCAGGGCTAAGCTACAGAGCAAGAGCGCCATAGAGCTTCCTCGCAGAAGAGAAGGCCTGTGGAATGCAAAAGGCAAAGACAATATTTGAAACACTAGGTAAGCATGATGCATGATAAATTAGAGGGTGGAAGACAGGCAGGTGCAGTGGTGTATTATTAACTAATACTAATACAAATACAGACAATTAGACAGCTAGCTACAAGTACCTAGCAGATTATCCAAACAAGAAAAGACAGCTATGCCCAAAACGTTACATGTCCAAAACCACAAACACTTAGAGTTTGCCACTGAAGCTACAAGCCTACTTTATCCTAATCAATGCACCTCTCACTAATCTACAGTGGTAGGCTTCTTTGTGTCATCTTGTTTACCCTTGAAGTGGATAATCAATGGTCCTTCTCATGGCTGTTGTCAATTGTACTTGCAGATTTTAGTTCATCCACAAAGAGATTGACATGTTGAACAAGAAAATGAAAACAAATTGAGACTTAGTCTAGTAAACTAGGGAAAGGATTGGTGTCAGAAGAACCCAGAGATCATGGAATTAAGTTAAGAAAACAACTATCAAGGAAAGTAACAATCCCAGTGGCAAGGGAAAGCCTTGATGATCCAGAAGGATCACCCAATTATTACATATATGGTTTGGTGTACCTGTGGAGACTCTCCCCACCCTCACATGAATAATTATCAGTTGGTTTTAATTGGTGAAAGTTAACTATGTAACTGTGGTGTTCAGTTTTCTATGTGTTTCTCCTTCCCATGGAAGTGACACACATTAGATGTAAGCATTTAAAGCCAGATGTAGGTAAATTAGATTTACCGATTTTTAATTACCGAATTTTACCGATTCGGTAATTAAAAATCGGTAAATCTAAAGGGTGGATATGTAGGTATTTCCAGATGTGGAAATACCGAATCTGTAACAATCGGCATTTACCGATTCTGTAAATACAGAATCGGTATTTCCCATTGATTCCTAGGGGCTTTGAAGCCCATAGGAATCAATGGGAATTGCCGATTCTGTATTTACAGACTCGGTAAATACCGAATTTTGCAAGGGTGCAGTGGGTGTCACTTTGACACCCTCTGGCACCCCACAAATAGGCATGTGCGCCATGTGGCACACAGACATGCCCTAAGGGCATGTCTTTCTGTCACATGGCTAGGTGTGCATGCACACATGTGCATGCACACCTGAATTCGGTATTTTACCACACAATAGGATTGTGTGGTAAAATACCGATTTTGTAGGGCCTTTGGGACTCAGAAGAGTCCCACCTACATCTGAGATTTACTGAATCGGTAAAAATACCGATTCGGTATTTTACAGAATCGGTAAATTTACTGATTCGGTAAATTTACCGATTCTGTAAAATTGTGCCCCTACATGCCAATTCTTGTATACCGGTCGGTAGCGGCCAAAAATACAGATTTTCGGCCGTTACCGACCGACCTACATCGGGCCCTATGTCTTTTGAATCTTCACGAACAGTCCACAATGGAAAGAAACAAAGGGTAGGGATGGATGGCATCTTCATGGTCTTTATATGAAATGGAGGCCTCCATAGCTGACTGATACCATTGCTCATTTCTACAGTTGATCTGAAGGTTGAACAGCCTGGGCAAAAAAAATGGCTGTGTCCTGCTTGATTGACTATCTGTTACTGACTAAACCAACGGTTAAAGAAACGGTATAGTTTTATGTTGAAATAAGCTATGAACTAACGTTTAAAAATCAAAACATGCTGAAATTTTCCAGTTATAGTTCAGTGACCTAACTAGCTAACTATAACTTGCAACCACGCCGTACATTGCTTACAGCCTCATATAGTACATTATTATTATTATTATTATTATTATTATCATTATTATTATTATTATTATCAAACGACATTTGTAGCTAGCGCAACTAAACCCGTAGGCACCAAGGCGCTGACGATGGTAAACGGAAAGCTCAAAAATCACCTAAGGAAGAATTAGAGATAGGCTTCTTGAAATAACCAGGTCTTGAGTGCTTTACGGATCAGAGTGTGGGAAGAGATCGCCTTGAGGTCGTTGGGGAGGGTATTCCAGAGTCTGGGTGCAAGGAAGCGAAAGGACCTTCCGCCCCATCTGGCCTTAGCTATACGAGGGACAACTAGCAAGCTTTTACTGGAAGAGCGGAGTGCTCTACCAGGGGTGTAATAGGCAACCAGAGCGCGAATAGCCTCCGGTCCAGACTCATTGAGGGCACGGTGTGTAAGGCATAAGGCCTTAAAATGTATCCTCGCCTGCATGGGGAGCCAGTGCAGGTTTTTTCTGATGGCCGTGCCCGAGGAGCATTTGGGGGCACCCACAATAAACCGGGCAGCCGTATTCTGCACAGTCTGGATGCGCTGGACCAGACCATTGCTAATGCCAAAGTATAGTGCATTGCAATAGTCTAGTCTGGAGGCAATGAGCGCCATTAATACCTGTTTGCGTGCCTTAGGGGAAAGATAATGAATGATTTTCCTTAAGATCCTCAGAGCATTGCAACAGGTGGACACAGTCCTGTTGACCTACTTGTCTAGCGAGAGAGTAGTGTCCAGAATGACCCCAAGGTTGCGGGCAAATAGGGATGGCAAGGGGAAGGCGCCAAGGACAGAAGGCCACCAGTCCATAAACCAGATCTCACTTTTGCCCCCAAAAATGAGGACCTCCGTTTTCTCCCCATTCAGCTTGAGGAAGTTCTTAACCATCCATCCGGCGACCGCCTCCATGCAATTTTTAAAATTAAGAGCAGTTATGCTCACAGATTGAGATATGGAGGCCATAATCTGCGTGTCATCGGCGTAGGAAAGAACTTCTAGCCCAAAGGATCTTATAAGCCTGGCGAGTGGGGCAACAAAGACGTTAAAAAGCGTCGGGCTCAGTGAGGAGCCCTGAGGGACCCCGCACTCCACTGCCTTAATGGGTGACATATACTCGCCTAGCTTAACCCTTTGCTTCCGTTGGTCGAGGAAGGATGTTAGGAGGCTGAGTGCAGAACCCTTGACTCTCAGCTCGCTGAGTCGGCTATCCAGAATGGTAGGGGACAGGGTGTCGAAAGCCGCCATAAGGTCAAGTAACACCAGTAAGGTGGTCTGACCGGTGTTGACCTTTGAACGGATGCTGTCAACAACCACTGTGAGCGCCGACTCAGTGCTGTGAGTCCTACGGAAACCGTGCTGTGAAGGATCGAGGGAGTTGGTGCTGTCAAGGAAAGCACTCAGATGGAGGTTAAGATGCGCCTCCAGGAGTTTAGCAGGGGCAGGGAGAAGGGAAATGGGACGAAAGTTCTTTAATATCCCAGGGTAGGTTTTTTTAATAGAAGCTTGACAGTGGCCAGTTTCCAGGAGAGGAGATAAATCCCCTCTGAAGTGGCCAGATTCATAATCTCCATCAAAGGGGGCAGAATAGTCTGTCTGCAATCTTTAAGGACCTTTAGGGGACATGGGTCTAACGGTGACCCGGACTTAAGCTTGTCCAGCAGCGTGCTAAGGTGTATTGAAGTGATGGGAGGGAACTGGGAGAGGGAATGGGAAGGAGCACGAACTTGGACTTCTGAAATAAAAGTAGGAGAGGTGGCAAGTAGGGAACTGGAATTAAGGATTTCCAGGTCTGTGTAGATGTCCGAGATTTTCTCATGGAAGAATGTGGAGATCTGGTCACACAGAACCTGGGAGGCTGTTATGGGGTCAGGTGTCTGAATAAGGGAAAGGTTATCAACTATCTTAAACAAATCACTAGGAGATTTGAGCGAGGACGTAAGTTTGGAGTAGTGGGCCTGTTTTTCTGTGAGTACAGCAGCTTTATAGCCTTTGAGAAGGATTTTATGTTTATCCTTCTCCATGGGGTCCAGGTGTGTCCTCCAAAGCCTTTCCTGCCTTCTACATCCTTGTCTGAGAGTCCTAAGGGATTCAGAATACCAGGGGGCCGAAGGCCGTTTCCTGGCAGAATAGTTTTGCCGGGCTGGGGAAAGCGAGTTGACAGCCTCCGTCAAGGTATTAGAGAGGTCAAGAGCTGCAGTGTGAACATCCCTGATCACTGATGACAATTTAAATGACGCCATTGATAACATCACTGATCACTGATGACATCTCAGTTTGCATCACTGATAACAACCCTGATGACATCGTCCAGTGAAAGTGAAAGTTTACCTTGCACTTTTCATACTGGCGGGTTTTCAGCGAGTTACACGTAGACCTTATTTTCATCCCCTCTGTAGTGCTAATGGGTTTAACTTTTAAGTGCATGCAAGACATAAAATGCATCTGTGATAGTAGCCACATTTAGCAGATATTCCTGTCATTCAAGTACAATAAGAAACTTAATATTTCTCTAGATAATAATAGGTTGAGCAATTTATTGAACCTTGAATACTGTTCAAAACAGTGCTTGGTCATTGTGTACCTTAATGCGTTTTACCTTTTAAATGCCTCAACTGACACATAATTTGAAGTCAACGGATTCTCATCTATGTATTAGGCATTGCTAAGGCATACACAACCAGGTCCTATTCACAACCCTCCATTGTTTCTAAAATGACTTATAAACATTCCGAAAATGAGCAAAATGCCATATACTATTCAACAACTTACATATCATACTGTGGCTTGAACCGTGTGTAAGTCACCCATACAATATATGTTCAATGACAATATATGATGCCTCAGAATTTTTGCTGAGCTTCTGCAAATTAAATATCTACATCTTATTTTCTCCAGTTTATAAAGAAATTCACAACATGACAAATCTTTAATGTCAGCATGTGGACATAAATCCACAGATGAATAATGTATTCTATTTATAAGCTTTAGATTTTCTCACATTTTTTGGCAGGAGGACTTTGATTTAAGCCACAACCTATAGCATATGTCTGCAACTCACACTAGTTACGCTAAGTTCCTACTTTGTTTAAATGGAGTACTGTTTGCACTTAAAAGTTTAGAGGTAGTGCACTATATAACTTTCAGCATACTGATTCAGACTTGTTTGCAGCACTGCACTATTTCTATTTTGTACGTGCACACATTAACATACAGTCAACAAATGCTGTATATATTTGTTTGCCCTTTACTACATAATTTGTTTTATAAAATAATCTAGGTAGTTAATAGGTAAGTAAGCTTTATTTCGATATATATAAAAACATATCATAAAAGCAACACGTCACAGTTTGACAATAAACAATAAAACAACTTACAATACATTTATACAATAAAGGGAAACTGTCCATTGGAATAACAACATATTAAAAGCAGGGGAGACCTCATTGAATCATCAGTTTTTTAGAGGTTCTTATACGCCAGGCCCATCCCAAGAACTTTGCCATACAGATTGAATAAAAAGGTCTTGTATCTGAAAGCAGTATTCTCAAAGCTTCAAGATGTGAGCGGGTACCTAGGCTCCTGAACAGGGGCTTCAACCACCTCCGTCTGGGAGCTAGATAGGCTCGACACTCAAATAAGAAGTGGGCCACGGATTCTGTTTTTAGCTCACAAAAAGGGCAGTCGGAAACAGTTTGCAATGGTGGTTTCCAAGTAGAGGTGAACTGGCACAACGGTAGGACCCCAACCCTGAATCTAAAATATAAAGCCCTATCATAAGAGTTATGTATCAGGTCCAGATAGGCTTCTCTGGAGGGGTTACATTTAACCGTCAGGAAGTTGGCAACAGTTTTTGGGTGGTTTGGTTTACCCATCCTCTCGCTATCGACCCAGGCCCAATATACCTTCTTTAATTCTTGTTTGGGAAGTGCAGTTTGGTTTTCCCAATTGCATCCTAGACCAAGCAAGGTAAGTGCCTTCTTAACCTCTCTAAGCCAGGGGATCTTATACCAGCCAGGGAGGGACAATACATCCTTTAGGGCATCCGCATAGCTTTGGAGTTCAGGGACATTCCAAATTCTGGACCACAGTAGCAAAGGGCGTAGTTTAGCTTGGTCACAGATAGGGCGAGTACCGGTGTCTAACAAGATTGGAATGGTGGGAGTACTTTGGGGTAACCTCATCAAGTCTTTAAGGAATTTATTTTCTAGGTGGGCCAGAGTGTCCACTCTCTGGGTTCCCCAGAGTTCTGCACCGTACAACGCTGCACTAACCACCCTAGCCCTATAGATGTCAAGCAGTGCCCCAATCGGTTTAGTAGTGGAGGCACGTTGTTCTTTGAGGAGAGCGCCAACAACCCTTTTGTGGGATAGGAACACTTTCTGGTGGTGGGCCTTCCAGTTCATACTGTCACAAAGGCGTATCCCTAGGTAGTCAAATTCTTTGACCCGCTCTAATGGGACGGAGTCTAGGGTGGGGGGTTTTACAGCTTTCTTCGGGGGGTTCAGAACAAGGAATTTGGTCTTACCGATATTTATTGCTAAGCCCTTAGAATCGCAGAAGACCTTAAAGCTGGTGAGTAGCGCTTGTATGCCTGCAGGTGTCTTCGAAATCAGGAGGGTGTCATCAGCAAACAGGAGTGTCGGGATTTTCCTTCCAGCCAGGGATGGTGCATCTGCAGGATGTTGTAGAAGATGCTCCACCACTCCGTTCACGTACAACGAAAACAGAGTGGGGGCAAGCACACACCCCTGGCGGACACCCCTGTCGACTGGGATACACGGTGTTTTTTCTCCCTGAGCACCCCATCTGATTTGGGCAAAGTTGTTAGCATGGAATTTTATCAGTAAGGCCAGGAGGTAGGGGGGTAGGCCTAGACCGTCAAGGACTTCCCATAATAGTGCTCGAGGAACCAGGTCGAATGCAGTTTTCAAGTCTATAAAGACTAGATATAAACTGCCTCCTCCTAGCACCACTACCTTCCAGTAGAGCATTAAAAGGCGGAAGGTCTGCTCTACAGTACCTGTCCCTGGTCTAAACCCCACTTGGAGATCGGATAAGATCTGATTATCGTCCACCCACTCCAGAATCCTGCCCAGTACTACTTTCCCCGCCACCTTTTGTGTTGTATCTAACAAACTGATGGGACGGTAATTTGCTGGGTCCTCCCTACTACCTTTCTTGAAGACAGGGACGACTTCAGCGCCCCTCCAGGAATCAGGTAGGGGTCCCCCCAATGTAGCCTCATTGAGTAATTCTGCAATTAGTCTGCTCCAAAATGGGGGATTGTTTTTTATCAGGTCGCCCGGAATCCCATCCGGGCCTGCCGCTTTGTTTGGAACAATACAACTAATTGCCTTCTCCACTTCTGCGCAGGAAAATGCATCTTCATTTGGTGGGAGAGCAATGGAGCTGGACCGTAATAGGGGGTCTGGTTGAATGGTCCCTGTTTGTACTGAGTACAAGTTCGAAAAATGGGTGAACCAGACAGTGCCCGGGATATTACAGGTCAGTTGATGATCTACAGGCTTCTCTCTTGACCTTAGCAAGTCCCAAAACCCCTTTGCGTCTTTCTTTGTGCTCGCCTCCGTTAGATCGCGCCAGAAATTAAAATCATGTGACCGCTTGGCCTCAGACACAGATTTCCTGTATAGTTTCCTTGCAGACCTGATAGCGGCTTGGTCTCTCCCTTTTACAGCAGCCACGAGTTCACTCTTTGCATTCCGGCAAGTCGCTGTAAACCACTTTCCATTTGTTCTCGAGGCGCCTTTATCTGAACTTCTAGCTTTGGGTTTAAGAATAGTAAATAGCCCACTTAGTGCTGATATTGTCTCTAAAAATAGAGTTGAATACTTCTTGCTTTCACCCTTTATGGAGCCAAACTTGGATTCAGCCTGTAATAGAATATTTTTGGCTTGCGTCATCCGTACCTCATCTGCTGCGATTCTAGCCCATTTGAGACGTCTCCCACAATTTGAAGGAATAATCTCGCGTGATGATTTCCATATCTGATTCGACGTATCCTTGGAGCCCGTGTGCCAGGGGTCAGAAATGGTTACAGCAAGGGGGTTGTGGTCACTATCACAATTTGCTATTACCTCCATGTCCTGGTGGTATGACCAGAGGTTGTAATTGAACATAACAAAGTCAATTCTGGAGGTGTGGCCCGTCCTGTTGTATGTGTGGGCACCCATGGGATCTGACCTAGAGCGCCCATTCGTTGCTCTCAAGTTGTACTCCATACAGAGAGCATTTATATCAATCGCCCGTTGTGACCATTTCGGAATCGGGTCGAGATTCAGGATCGGGATTCCCCTCCTGTTATCCTCATCGTTGGTGTCCAGGATATCTTCCATGGCTAGGGGCTCAAAACAGCAGTTAAAATCGCCTGCCAACAGAACTAGAGAATCGGTGTTACAGGCGGTCAGATTGTTATTTAGGCATATTAAAGTAGAAGATCCACCGTTCCTGCTGTCCCTTAAATAGATATTAAACAGTTCTAATTTCCTTCCCCCTTTATGTTGGAGTGTTAGCCATTGGAGGTCAGGAGATTCAGTAACTCTTTGAACAACGCTGAGGTCTAAAGCTATGTTAATCCAAATTAGGAGACCGCCTGACGGGCGTCCTTTGGAACCTTGTTGGTGAACAGCCGGAACATAAAAGGTCGAAAATCCCACTCTATGTCTGGGTTCCTGGCACCATGTTTCCTGAAGCAAACAGATGTCGTAAGGTGCCAGGAAAGTGTTCCATTCTGGGTTATCCAGGTTACGTTCCAGGCCAGCCACATTCCAGTTTAAAATCTTCAGTGAAGCATCACCAGATGGAAGGATTTTAGGAACATGAGAAGGGAGGAACGAGTTCCCTTCATCCGGAATAGTTGGTATTGGGGGGATCTTGGGCCGATTAAATTCGATGAGGGCAACACTGCCTGGCTGTTTGATCTCCATCAGATTAAGTTGGGCAAGAGGAGGTGGGCTTAGACTGTGAATGTCTGACCATTGTTCCATCCCTGTACAGTCTAGAGTAGCCGTATTGTATAGTTCCAAGATACGTGGCAAGTGAGTCAGGGATGCACCATCATTATTTTGAGGACTGTTGGTTTGATTTCCAGGTGGTTCTGAGACCAGGGGAGACTGAGCTTTTACAACTAGTGGAGAAGTAGGTGGCGCAAAAAGTCAATCGACCTCCTCCAGACCTCCAAATCTATTATAGGTTGAGAGGCCATTCCAATGTAGGAGGGTATCCGTTGGCCTCGAAGGATGGGTAATCCCTGGAGGGTACTGCGCCAAGGACCAGTTTGCAGCTTGGGTGTGTGCTTGCCATGGAGGGTAGAAGTAAGATAGCGGCCTCGGGATAACAAGGGAGTCTTCGCTGATTGGCCAGGAGCAAATATAGCGGGCGGTGTGTGGGTCATCAAAAGTAACGACTACACAGTCCCCTTGCTTGGATTTCTTGGTTGGGCCCACCCAAGGTATTCTGCGGACCATCATTACCCGACTTCTCCTCCCATTGGAAGCTGGTCTATTGACGTTGAGCCAGTGCATTGTTTTGTTTTTCAAGGACCAATGGTTTTCGTATTGGTCAATGCCAAGGGCAGGGACACCTGTCAACACAGCTACATACTCGTTGGCCTCTGGAGGGAGATCTATGTAACCTCCTCTAAAATTTTCTTTTGAGCGGGGGCCCCGGGTTTCAGGAGGATGAGGTTTAATAGATGGTAGGTTAGCGGTTGTATTTTGCGGCTTAGGATTCCGTACAGGAGCCTGCGGCTGTGGAGCCTGGGGTTTAGTGGTTGTGGGAATTTGGACCGTAGCCACCGTCCTTGGCTTGGGGACTGGCTTTACAACAGCAGGTACTAAAGAAGGGCGCTGCTCGATTTGTGCGGCAGGAGCTAGCGGTTGAGAGTCAGGTAAAAACACGCCCTGATTTTCAAGACTTCTCAGGCCAAGAGTGGCCAGAGCAATAATGCTCTTTTCCATCTCGAGTAGATTGTTTTCAATCCTAGATAACCTTAAGTCGAGTGGTGAGAGAAGTTTTTTTAGTGATTCCCAGACTTGGCCTATAAATTCATTATCACATTGTCCCTGATCCTGCGCCTGCAACCCCTCACCCTCTAAAGTGGTGGTGACTAGGTCGTCTCCCGTTCTATGGCATACTGGCTTTGATGTTAGTGCTGGTGAACCCTTAGGTAAGGCAATACATGCCTGGGTATTCGCCAATGTGAGATGTTGGGAACCTGCCACTTTAGCCTTTTTGCGGGAGTAGGCTGATCGTGAATGACGTTTCCTTTTGGGATGCGCTCTAGTAGCACTGAAAATAGTTGGAATTACTTGGGCAGGAGGTTTAGGGGTGAAGGGCTGAGTATGAAGCGGTGCAGGGGAGCTTAACTCTTCTACAATACGTATTTGTTCTAAAGGGGAAGTAAGAGAAGGAGTGGTCGGGGGATGGTGAAGGTCGGCCTGGGTGGTGATACTAACTGGGCAGGCAGGGCGAGCAGGGGTGACAGCAGAGGCTATATGGCCTAGGGATGATTTTTTTGAGTGGGCCATTACCTCAGACAGCCTGCGTGCGGCAGCCAGTTCAAGGGATACTCTTGTTTGAAGTTTGGATATTTCTTCATCAATAGCTATATTAGTGCGAGTGATGAAGTCATCCATAGGACCACTAACTTGTGAACCACCCTTGGCGGCCTTACTGCGTGTCATCCTAGTACTCATATTGCGTACTTTAGTATTATTATGATGGTGGCCCTCACACTCACTACTAGATGAGTTGCCTCAATTTTGGTAGCCTGACTTACCCTAATGGAAGATCGACAAGGGGGGGTTAGGGTAGCAAGGGGGAGTGGCCCGGGACCGTCCTCTGCCGTCCTCGAACGGCCTCAAACGGCCCGCTCTTAGCCCGGTCTTCGCCCCGAGCTGCGTCCCGCGCTGCGGGAGGAGTGGTCCCAGATATAGCGGAGCCTGAGGGCGGTAGGCGGGCCGGCAGGGAGAGCGGACCGGAAGTGGTCAACGGTCACTCAGGGACTCCTGGGATTTGGAGTCCCTGAAACGCTCGCAGCCCTGCAGCCCTCCGGTGGTAGAAAGCGCCTCCTCCTCCTTCCTGACAGCGAAGCGGCACCCGCGGAGCGGGTGCTGCAAGGTGTGGGTTCAAGGTCCTCCTTGCAGTGTTCAGCCACAGGTGAGCGCGTCCCAGCGTGCGCTAGCCAGTAAAGTCTCCCAATTGGCAGATCAGGTAAGGGGGCTTTAACAAGCCCTCAGGTGGGCGGTAGGCGGGCCGGCAGGGAGAGCGGACCGGAAGTGGTCAACGGTCACTCAGGGACTCCTGGGATTTGGAGTCCCTGAAACGCTCGCAGCCCTGCAGCCCTCCGGTGGTAGAAAGCGCCTCCTCCTCCTTCCTGACAGCGAAGCGGCACCCGCGGAGCGGGTGCTGCGAGGTGTGGGTTCAAGGTCCTCCTTGCAGTGTTCAGCCACAGGTGAGCGCGTCCCAGCGTGCGCTAGCCAGTAAAGTCTCCCAATTGGCAGATCAGGTAAGGGGGCTTTAACAAGCCCTCAGGTGGGCGGTAGGCGGGCCGGCAGGGAGAGCGGACCGGAAGTGGTCAACGGTCACTCAGGGACTCCTGGGATTTGGAGTCCCTGAAACGCTCGCAGCCCTGCAGCCCTCCGGTGGTAGAAAGCGCCTCCTCCTCCTTCCTGACAGCGAAGCGGCACCCGCGGAGCGGGTGCTGCGAGGTGTGGGTTCAAGGTCCTCCTTGCAGTGTTCAGCCACAGGTGAGCGCGTCCCAGCGTGCGCTAGCCAGTAAAGTCTCCCAATTGGCAGATCAGGTAAGGGGGCTTTAACAAGCCCTCAGGTGGGCGGTAGGCGGGCCGGCAGGGAGAGCGGACCGGAAGTGGTCAACGGTCACTCAGGGACTCCTGGGATTTGGAGTCCCTGAAACGCTCGCAGCCCTGCAGCCCTCCGGTGGTAGAAAGCGCCTCCTCCTCCTTCCTGACAGCGAAGCGGCACCCGCGGAGCGGGTGCTGCGAGGTGTGGGTTCAAGGTCCTCCTTGCAGTGTTCAGCCACAGGTGAGCGCGTCCCAGCGTGCGCTAGCCAGTAAAGTCTCCCAATTGGCAGATCAGGTAAGGGGGCTTTAACAAGCCCTCAGGTGGGCGGTAGGCGGGCCGGCAGGGAGAGCGGACCGGAAGTGGTCAACGGTCACTCAGGGACTCCTGGGATTTGGAGTCCCTGAAACGCTCGCAGCCCTGCAGCCCTCCGGTGGTAGAAAGCGCCTCCTCCTCCTTCCTGACAGCGAAGCGGCACCCGCGGAGCGGGTGCTGCGAGGTGTGGGTTCAAGGTCCTCCTTGCAGTGTTCAGCCACAGGTGAGCGCGTCCCAGCGTGCGCTATCCAGTAAAGTCTCCCAATTGGCAGATCAGGTAAGGGGGCTTTAACAAGCCCTCAGGTGGGCGGTAGGCGGGCCGGCAGGGAGAGCGGACCGGAAGTGGTCAACGGTCACTCAGGGACTCCTGGGATTTGGAGTCCCTGAAACGCTCGCAGCCCTGCAGCCCTCCGGTGGTAGAAAGCGCCTCCTCCTCCTTCCTGACAGCGAAGCGGCACCCGCGGAGCGGGTGCTGCGAGGTGTGGGTTCAAGGTCCTCCTTGCAGTGTTCAGCCACAGGTGAGCGCGTCCCAGCGTGCGCTAGCCAGTAAAGTCTCCCAATTGGCAGATCAGGTAAGGGGGCTTTAACAAGCCCTCAGGTGGGCGGTAGGCGGGCCGGCAGGGAGAGCGGACCGGAAGTGGTCAACGGTCACTCAGGGACTCCTGGGATTTGGAGTCCCTGAAACGCTCGCAGCCCTGCAGCCCTCCGGTGGTAGAAAGCGCCTCCTCCTCCTTCCTGACAGCGAAGCGGCACCCGCGGAGCGGGAGCTGCGAGGTGTGGGTTCAAGGTCCTCCTTGCAGTGTTCAGCCACAGGTGAGCGCGTCCCAGCGTGCGCTAGCCAGTAAAGTCTCCCAATTGGCAGATCAGGTAAGGGGGCTTTAACAAGCCCTCAGGTGGGCGGTAGGCGGGCCGGCAGGGAGAGCGGACCGGAAGTGGTCAACGGTCACTCAGGGACTCCTGGGATTTGGAGTCCCTGAAACGCTCGCAGCCCTGCAGCCCTCCGGTGGTAGAAAGCGCCTCCTCCTCCTTCCTGACAGCGAAGCGGCACCCGCGGAGCGGGTGCTGCGAGGTGTGGGTTCAAGGTCCTCCTTGCAGTGTTCAGCCACAGGTGAGCGCGTCCCAGCGTGCGCTAGCCAGTAAAGTCTACATCTTATTTTCTCCAGTTTATAAAGAAATTCACAACATGACAAATCTTTAATGTCAGCATGTGGACATAAATCCACAGATGAATAATGTATTCTATTTATAAGCTTTAGATTTTCCCACATTTTTTGGCAGGAGGACTTTGATTTAAGCCACAACCTATAGCATATGTCTGCAACTCACACTAGTTACGCTAAGTTCCTACTTTGTTTAAATGGAGTACTGTTTGCACTTAAAAGTTTAGAGGTAGTGCACTATATAACTTTCAGCATACTGATTCAGACTTGTTTGCAGCACTGCACTATTTCTATTTTGTACGTGCACACATTAACATACAGTCAACAAATGCTGTATATATTTGTTTGCCCTTTACTACATAATTTGTTTTATAAAATAATCTAGGTAGTTAATAGGGTAATTTGATAAGCCATCGGTGGTCATCAATGATGTCATTTGGGATGCCAACATGATGCCATTGGTATCATTTAAAATGTTATGAGTGATGCAATATTTGAGGTCATAAGTAATGCATGGCTGGGGTGCAATTTATAATTAGCCAACAGAACTATAACTGGTGAATTTCAGTTTATTTTGGCTATTAAATGTTAATTTATATCTAATTTCAAACCCTAACAATTTTGTTTACATCATATTCAGCCAACACCCTAGGAGTACATGACCATTAGCAGGAGGGTGTTTACCCAGGCCCACCCAATGCTGGTATCCAATCTACTGCAGCCTGCCCTATCTAAGCATTTTGTATCCCCTACCCCATCCCACATGCCCGCCATTCTCCTTCTGAATGACCCTTTCTCCTTTTGTCCTACCCCTGTTCTCAATGTGCAGGTAACTATCTGCCCCTCCCTCCCTGGTCTATTGTGCTGTCACGCCCCTGCGCTGTCACTTCCCTCTTTTGCTTTTCCTGCTCCTGCCTATTTTCTGCGTTGGTGACTGCCCCTTCCCTTCCAGGACTCCGTTTTTCCCCTACCCTTTCCTGTCACATTCTATGTGTGTGTGCCTCAGGTCTTCCCACGCTGTTTGGTTGTTCTGCCATTTTCTCTGTGCTGCCACTATCATCAGTCACTCCACCTGGAGCCTTTTCCATTCTCCCTGTTCTCCATGTGTGTGCTCCTTACCCCTCCCTCTCGTATCTGTTCCGTTGCCACTGCCCCCGTGCTCCCACAGCCCTCCTGTTTTGACCTTCCACCTTCTGTAGTTTATTTGTATGTGTGCCCCTGCTACCTCCATCCCTGGTCTGTTGCACTGCCACTGCTCTCCGTTACTGTCCCAGGCCTGGTCACCCCCACTGGTCTGTTGTGCTGCCACTGTACCTGTGCAACCATAGTCTCTGTTGCAGCCCCTATTCCTGCCCTCTCCCCCATTCTCATGTGTGTCCATTTGTGCTCCAGCCCTGCCCCTCATTGCTGCCCATTCCACTGCCCCACCCTACACTTGATCTCCATGTGAATGTCCCTGCCTCCTCCCTGCCTGGTCCATTGTGTAGCCATTGTCCCTGAGCTGCCACTGCCCTTCTTGCTGCCCCTCATTATCTGTGTGTAGCCCACCTCCCATCCCTGCCTGGTTAATTGTGCTGCAGTTGTCTCATGCTGCTGTAACTGCAATACATTGCTGCCCATTCCACCTTTCCCCGTCCTCCATGTGTGTGTCCCTGCCTCCTCCTACCCTGGTATGTTGTGCTGCCACTCCGTATTTGCTACTACTGCCCTCCGTTGCTGGACCTGTCCTCCTGTGTGTGTCCCTGCCCCCTCCTTCCACCCCCAATCTCTATGTGCTGTCCCTGCCCCTGTGTAGCCTCTGACCTTGATTACTGTCCCTTCCTCCACCACCCTATACCCCACATTCAAACTGTTTTTCTGTAGATAACTGTAGACATAAAACACTTGGTGTTGCCTTGGTTAAGGCAAGGATTTGGGATAATGTTTTATTTGAAGGAATGACAACTGGCACACATCCCTATTTTGCCTCCTGATGAGCAATGTCTTTGGTACTCAGGTTATTTTTTAACAGGAATCCATGACAAAATTACTTTTAGCATGCAGTGGAATATAAGAGGGACAAGTGTTTCTTTAATTGCTGGAGATTCCTTCTATTCCTCTACATCAAGTATGCACCATCAAAATGTATGAGAAAAAGTAATTGGGCTCTTCTGGGATTTCAGTTTATAAAAATGTATTCTCTCTAGCACAGGTAGGCAATATTGATACAATGGTGTCACCTGCTGGGTACTACATACCCACCACCTGCAATATTTTTAAAAACTTTTAATTAAGGGGTTATCTTTAGGACTCCCTCCCCACATAGCCCTAGGGGAAGAGGATGTACCTGCTCTGCACCTTTATTGGCTTTTTCCAAAAATAATTCAGGACTTGGGGATTGAGTTCCTTGGTCATGTCATGGGTGCTACAACATCCTGTGAATTAATGTGGTACTGCTGTAAAAACCTAGGTACCACAGTATGGAAATGGCCGAAGGTTAGAAAATGCCCCCTAGGTCAATTAGAAGGCCCATTTTTAGGTCTCACCTAGGCAGCACGCATATGATGTCTCTCAGAGACATCTAGAAATCAATATGCATGGTGAAACTCCGCCTATTGCTGGTTAATATCTCACCGCTTTCCATTAGTTCATTTGTGATTTTTTTTTGTTAGCAGGCTTTTTATTGGCTCTTCAGCCGATACCAACTTTCATCCATTCCGGAAGCAGCACCGCCTAACTTCAGTCTCCTTATGCTTTCACAGCGTAATTGTTTTTTTTTTTTTAAAGTGAGCATTAACATGAACGTGCAACCTTACATTATACGAATGCACCAAAATTAAAAATTTGCTAACATTCGTGCCAGGAATTTTCAATTCTATTAAGGACAAGAGGCGAGGATTATGCTTTTCTCTATTTCTTTACTGAGAAAACAACAGCAGCCAATTAGAACACAGTAAAGACAAAAACTACAATACCCATGAGTCCACAGATATTATAAATAGGGTCACAGAGGTCATAACTTCCTCTTTCTTGTCCAACAGTTAAGTCATGAATTCAAAAACGAAGAAGGAAAAACCAGGAATCCATAAAGAACATCCGGCCGCAGGACATCCAGAAGACGAGCAAGCAGGTAAAGCCAAGAACCAGGGGAAAGAGCCACAGCAGTAGTTGCAGACGCCGGATCCAGAGTTCATTTGAGGTCGGAACCTGAAATGGTAAACAAAGTCGTAATACCTACACCCAAACTAAAGAAGGATCAAAAAATCAAGAGAGGGCAGGATACATTGCATTATATTTTATAACAGAGGCATATATAGAATACAGCACAGAACAATGTATAAATGCATTATTAGTCAGAATAGCGAGGGTGGGATAATCCTCGCCTCCTGTCCTTAATAGAATTGAAAATTCTTGGCACGAATGTTAGCAAATTTTTAATTCTATGGCAGGACGGAGGCTCCGATTATGCTTGTTTAAAGCTGATCCACCACAACAGAAGCAACATCAACTATTGGTTTAAAATAAAAAGTTTTGAACACAGATTCAGATGACCAATCCGCAGCCTTCATGATGTCGTGAAGGCTAGCACCCATTGAAAAAGCCTTTGAAGCCATCGCTCCTCTAGCGGAATGAGCCCCAAACAGGTTAACATCAATGCCCGCCTCCTGCATGAGCCAACGTACCCAGCGCGCCAAAGTTGCAGGAGTAACAGGTTTGAAAGGCTTCTGCAAACCAATAAGAAGTTGACCTTGTAAATCATGTCGTAAAGATGCAGTGCTTACCTCATAATCCTTGAGACACTGGACTACACACAATTGAGGATTGTGGGGAAAAGAAGGATAAGAAACAGAAAAGGTATTACACTTTGTGCGTCTGGAAAGAACAAAAGTGGCACCTTCCGGCGAAAAAGTCTGGCCGGCAAGATCTAAGGCTCGCACATCAGAAACCCGCTTGCAAGAAATCAAACAAAGCAGCATAGTTAGCTTTGCAGAAAGTTGTTTACGGGTCAGGAACAAATTGGAGGGCCAAGACGACAGGAATCTCAGAACCACAGACACATCCCATAAGGCAACGTACTTGGGACAAGGAGGTTTTACCATCCTAATGCCTTTAAGTAATTTAGAAATCAAGGGATGTTCACCCGCAGGCTTGCCATCAATCGGGACATGACCTGCCGAAATGGCTGAATGGAAATTGTTGACAGTTCGATAGGCCAACCCAGAAGAGGCCAGAGAAGCCAAAAAATTACTAATCAGAGGGAGATCCGCTGAAACGGGATCCACTGACCGTTGTGCGCACTCCATCGTTTCCAACTGGACGCATAACGCTTGCATGTGTTGGGGGCCCAAGCTTCATTGATAAATCGGGTAGATTCTCCCGATAGTCCCGGGACTTGCCAGCGTCCCCCGAAATCCTCCAAGCCACCAACCGAAGTTGATCCGATAAAATCAGAGGATGAGGATTGTGCAGAGGATCCAAGAGGAGGTTCCACAGAAGCGGAAGGATGAGCGGAGTCGAGCAACTCATCTCCAGAAGAAGCGGAAACCACGCTTGGGCCCTCCACAGAGGAGTGATCAGAATGAGCTCCAAAGCGAACAGACGTACCCGGGCAAGAACTCAGGGAATCAACATGAAAGGAGGGAAGGCATAGCACAGGGACGGAGGCCAAGGCTGGAGAAAGGCATCCGTCGCCAGGGCCTCCGGATCCGGGTGCCAGCTGAAGAATCTGGGAAGCTGGGCGTTAAGACCAGATGCAAAGAGGTCCAGATGACAGGACCCCCAGAGGAGAGTCAATTTTCGAAAGACCCGAGGATGTAGCCTCCAATCGCTGAAGTCTCGGAGGGGACGGGAATTCCAGTCGGCAATCTGATTGCAAGAACCCGGCAGGTATTCTGCAATAATCGTGATCTTGCGTTGCAGACGTAGGTGCCAAAAATCCTTCGCAATCTCTGAAAGCAACTTGGACTTGGTCCCCCCCAGTTTGTTCACATACCGAACCGCAGAGATGTTGTCCATCCTAAGCAGAATGCAGCAATTCGTTTGCTGAGGGGAGAGGCATTGAATTGCAAAGGAACCCGCAAGAAGTTCCAGGCAATTGATGTGGAGGGACAGTTCCTCCTGCGACCAACGACCCCCCGTCGACACAGAACCGCAACGGGCTCCCCAACCCCAAAGGCTGGCATCGGACTCTATCACAACATTGGGGGTCCTCCCAAACAACGCCCTGCGGTTCCAGGCTTCCATGTGGTCAGGCCACCACAACATCTCCGAGCGAGCATCCTCCGAGAGAGGAACATGATCCGAGTAACGCAGACCCTTTTGAAGATGCCCAATCTTGAGACGCTGGAGAGCCGGATAGTGCAGAGGACCAGGAAATATCACCTGAATGGAGGAGGACAGAAGACCCACAATGCAGGCCATGGAACGCAAGGAAACAGTCTGTTTGGCAAGAAGGAGACGCAAGTCCCGCTTGATCGCCCTGATTTTCTGACCGGGTAGAAGGAGTTGACAAGAGACAGAGTCTATTCGAAAGCCCAGGAAATCCATCGACTGAGATGGAACAAAGTCGGATTTCTGAGGATTCACCAGAAAACCCAAAGATTGTAACAGATCAATTGACCATTGCAAATGTGAACCGAGAAGAATGGGACATTGCGCAAAAAGAAGGACATCATCCAAATAAACAATCAGCCAGACTCCGCGAGACCTCAGGGACTCCATCACAGGACGGAGAAGCTTCGTGAAGCACCACGGAGCCGAGGAAAGACCGAAGGGGAGAACTTTGAACTCGTACCAAGTTCCCAGCCATTGAAATTGAAGATAGCGATGATGAGGGGCAAAGATTGGCACTGATAGATAAGCATCTTTGAGATCTAGACGAACCATCCAGTCTCCCTCTTGCAGTAAGTCTCGTAGAAGATGAATGCCCTCCATTTTGAAGTGGCGATAGACTACTCCGCCGTTGAATTCCTTCAAGTTGAGGACCAAAAGAGACCCCCCCCTTTTTTCTGAACCAGAAAAACATTGCTGACAAAACCTTTGGGATGAGGTGTTGTCGGGGCTATGGCCTCTTTTGACAGAAGAGAGGTGATCTCTGCGGAGATAAACTCTTGATCTTGTAGGGAAAAAACGAGAGGACGCGGCCGAAGATGCTGGAGAGAGCGAGAGTAAAACTCGATCTTGAACCCCTGCACCGTTTCCAGCACCCAGGCATCTTTGGAGATCTCTTGCCAATTGAGGAGAAAAAATCGAATTCTACCACCTAAAATCACATCTGAGACTAGAATCAAGCTCACCTGAGGCGGAATCTGGACGACCTCCTTAGTTACCGTTGTAACCACCTTTTCCGAAGTTGCCTTTACCCTTTTTGGAAGGATAGAAAGAAGACTTGGTGCTGGGATAAGACTGGTTGCCACACTGGGCCTCTCTGCAAGGCCTGGTCAGCTCCACGGCCGGACGAACGTCCCCTTCGTCCAGCCCTGCCAAAAAGTGGACGGAAGGCACGTCGGAGATTGGCTTGAGCCTTGTCCAGCCCACTGAAGGTGGAGACGAACTTCGTCAATTCCTTAAGGAAAGGTGCACCAAAAAGTAAGCCCTGCGCCTGAGGACCAGATTCAGAAGCAGCTAGGTCTGTCAATCTGGGATCAAGTTTCATAAGTATAGAACGGCGACGTTCCGACGAGAGTGCACAGTTCGCATTCCCAAGAATGCAAATGGCGCGTTGGGACCACCCAACCAACTCGTCCGGGTCAAGTAAAGCACCGGATTCCTTGGCACGGTAGGCCATATCCAGGATTTTGGTGAGGGGTCCCAGCAGATCCAAAAGTTTGTCTTGACACGAACGCCAAGAACAATCCAAACCCTTCGTAGGATCCTTTGAATATTTCTTCATGTAAGTTATCATAGTGGGATCCACTTCAGGAGTAAAGGCCAACTTGTTCGAAAGATCAGGACCGGGGCACTCAGAGCGCAAACGCGCTCGAACCTCCTTCTCAAAAGGAGTGCGAATATGATCCTGTATGTAATCAGCGACCTCAGGAGAGGGCAACCAGGAGGAAGAATTTGGATGCACTATATCCGCTGGATCGAATGTCAGTACCTGAGGAGTCGCGGGGGCATCCACGTAATGTTCCTTCCTGGATTTCTTGGAAGGAGGCGGCCTCGCCGGTTCTGAAGAGGAAGAGGAAGACGAGGAACCATCATCTGAATTCGAAGCAGGGGAATCACAGGAAGGAGCAGAGCGTTTTTTAGCTCGTGGCGCCGATGACAAAGACTTCGCCAGTTTCACAAAATCCGAACGATGTGGATTCTTAGGCGACTTACCACTGCGCCCAGAGGAAGGAGGCAGCCAGCCTTGTTGGGCAGCATAATCAGATAAATGTTTCTTCAATGGCGCAATCGCCTGAAACAGAGCTTGTCCCATTAAATCATCCATTGAAGCAGAGGGCTCCTCCTCATCATAGAAGCCATATTCTTCCTCATCATAATAACCAGCCATAACTGGATATGGAAGCTAAAGTGCCAACAATATGAAGGAACGAAGTTCCAAATATGGAAGGCCAAAGCCAAATTTGGGGGAGTGGAACCCCTAATGCAAGCAAGAACACAAACCTGACCAGCAGGGTAGAATTCAATTGAAAGTGGAGGGAGGGCTTGCACCATAAACCAATATTACCACTCTAGGCAGAGCCTATGCGATTATTTTACAATCCCTGCAATTCTGAAGTTCAAGAGGGGCGTAATAGGGCTCAAGCGGCTGGCGGAATAGGGCAAGGCAAACCAGAAATCAGAAATTCCTCAAATGCCTCAGGAGAGATTCCAGCGCAACAACGAGCGTCGGTGAAATCAAAACAAACGCTGCCGTGCATGTGCGTGCAGCAGCCAGCCGATAGTAGGGACGCGCGCCACACGCGCGTCTCTCCAGCCCCTTGAAACCTCCCGCTCCACACAGAAGAAAGACGCGACACCGCGCGTCTTGCAGAGAGGCGACACACGCGCTCTCTAAACAAAAGCCGAAACTGCAATAAACAGCCATGAAGCACCACGGAGAAGAATTAACCAACGCGCCACCAAGCAGACACAATGCGCGAAGGAACCAACGCAGCAAACAAAGCGCGAGCAATATTACCACTAAAGCATCAATTGTATACAGCAAACACAAGGCATACAATGAACAGTGAGTAACAAAGGTAAATGCACTTAACTGGCTGCGAAGCAGCAAAGAAAGAGGAAGTTATGACCTCTGTGACCCTATTTATAATATCTGTGGACTCATGGGTATTGTAGTTTTTGTCTTTACTGTGTTCTAATTGGCTGCTGTTGTTTTCTCAGTAAAGAAATAGGGAAAAGCATAATCGGAGCCTCCGTCCTGCCATAGAATAGGCAAAGGCTTGTTTTCCTTGTGATCCCGGAAGCTGGCACCCACCTTTTTTTATTTTCATGTATTTATTTACTTTATTTAAAATTACGACACCCGCGCTTAGGCTTTGAACATCTTAAGCTAAAGCGCGGGTGTCACATTAGCTTTAAAAGTAAAGAAATAGAAAAAATCTTTACATTTACAACCATCGTGGCACCTGCTCTTTAGCTTAAGATGTTCAAAGCCTAAGCGCGGGTGCCGTCATTGTAATAGAAAAGTAGGTTACATTGCACACTGTCGTTACTGCAAGAGTCTGCAGTTATTTCTAGATCTTTTCTGCCTTCGACCGATAGCCCTAAACTGAAGCTCAGCGCATGATGAAGTCCAAATGCTTCAAGCGCCTGTTGCTGGCCCTCCCTTGTCAGCATTAATGTTTTGTGATAAACACCCAGCTTCAAAGATAAGGGAGGGTTGTTTGTTTTTTAAACAAGGCAGTTTTCTGTTTGCAGGACTGAAAAATTCATAGAGTAACTTTTCAAGCACCTTATGTTTCGGACATCTCCCCACAAAAAATAACCACAAAAACACTCAGAAAGGTCATGATTCTGCTTTGTACCTTCTCCAAGTGTGCTGCATTATTCAAATGCACATTCACGTCTCATACTCAGCCCCCGGAATGCCGCTGCCATTCTCCGCTGGTTTAAGGGTGTGTGCATAGAGCATAGAGCAGGTATTAGCGGCATGATCGTTTAAACTCTTTAACAGAGGGAGTGTGCAGGGTTCGCCAATTAACTGCTAAAGTCATGCATATATTGGTATCAAAAATGTCTTGGAAGCTATAACTTTCGGTTTTGAAAGCAGTCCTACATCATGAGGTGACCCGCGATCGGCAGCAAGTGTCACCATGGAAGCAGAGCTCACGCGCCATTGATGCACGGACACTGAGTGCGGGCACGAATGGAGTGAGCAACAAGGGACAGCCAGCAAGCGTGAGAGTGAGAACCATCTCTTGTCTTGAAGAAATCTCCGATAACAGCCCCAGTGAGCAGTGAAATGTGCTCCCAGATTCAAACTACCGTCTAGCGTCCTGTTGGAAGGTGAGCACACTAGCGTGAAAACTCAGAGGTGGGCATGAAGCTGACAGCTAAGAGGCTCTTTGGTCCAGTCCTTAACCTGAGTTGGTTCTGCCTCCAAACCCCCAAAGCAGGGGAGGGATGGGGTAAAAGTTTATCAGTGGATAGAAGGACACGGCCACCACCATTTGATGGTAAGGAGCCCGATGTGGACTGGATGATATCATCTGCTGACAGCAATTAACTCCTACAGCAATCAGTCTCTGATATAAACTGTCTGGTTCTCCTCATGTGTAATCTGCGTGGCCTTCAAGTCTGAAAAGTAACATCACTTTAAAAAAAAAACATAAGCAAACTCAGACATATTTTACAAATGACCATTGCAATAGGTCTCGCATGTATACGAGTTTAAGCTATTGGCATTGTTATTTGCAATGTCGATAGCTCAAACTCGCATAAAAGCGAGACCTGTTGCATTTAATGCTTTTTATTCAATTGCCGTCTGCTTCATTCCAGTGGTATCAATCATTCAGATATCACTTTTTAACTCCTTCATGGCCACAAAGAGCACCTCTTTCCAACGCAAATTCTGGAAAACATCTAATCAGGTTTACACAAATGCCATTCTTTTTTGGTAAAGATCTAACTTTTTGCCAAAAGATGTGTGATTCAGTTCAGCCGTTTCTTCTGTATTAGTTCTGAAATTTTTCTTTGGGAATTAACATTGGAAATCCATCTTTTTAGTTCCCTCCATTTTTCTTGGCCGCCTCCTGACCGATCAGCACCAAACGTTCCAGGAAGATGCTGAGGTGGAACCACTTTTTAAAATTATTAATTTTATTAAAGCAGCCAGCTCTGTTGTTATACCTATTAAAATGTTGCTGCCCTTGTGATGTCCAATCACAACTGATGTCCAACCACAAGCATTCATCCACAGGTGTTCCCTCTGGAGTCTGATAACTTTTGGAGATAAAATATTTATTCATGTTAATCATTGTCTGTCTAGCCTCATTTCAACGGAAGAGACTAGTCTTTCTTACTGAGACAACTTCTCCACCAGCACTGCATGAGTGCTCCAAAGACACACTGGCTAGGAACCTTATGCCATCCTACAGAGTTCTGGCCACCGTTCCAACTTCCCATGCCAATAGATCATTTAGTCCGGATCCAGGTACACCTCTGTTGCATCATCCAGATAGTCTTGGATGATATTCTCAATTATTATTGTTGTTCACACTGTGTTTGAGTTGACAGTACTTCTGAACTTGATTTAAGTCCTGCAATATAGAACCAACTCATTGCAAGAAGTGAAGCTGTTGTTGCTGTTGGTTTAGTAGAACGTATCGCTGGTATTGCATGCTGTTGCTGCAGTTGCGACAAGCTTCTAGAGGACCTAGTCAGGAGGTTAAAGTTAAAGGCTGCACTTCAGTTCTGCCATAGCCTAGGCTTTAACAAATGTTCATCTTCTAAATCAGCCAATTTTCTGACAAATTCTATAAATTGAGGCAAGCAATGTTAAAATGAATGTGGACATCACTTTTTGTACCTTTGATCCTATATGATGTCACAAATGTACTTTTCAGAGGACACAATCCCTTTTGCAGCATTTGATTTGACTTCATATGAAAGATTATGCTGTTCCCCAAAGCAGCTGTATCTTCATTAACATTTGTTGCCAATGTTCCTGCAAGAAGTGTAACCACAGGATCACTTGGCTCATCATATGTCCTCCTTGGGATGCCCTGTGTCATGATTTTAAAAGGTAGTAGCATTTGTCCTCCTCCATTGTCATGGGTTTGGCAGTTGCATCTGCTCACCTCTGTATAATCATTGATAGGTGTGTACTGCTAAGAAGAGTGTTACAATATGTAATAGTTAGAGTTCCAAAGTGTTGACACCACCAGTATGGGGGCCTTTATTGGACTCTATTACCATGCTGCATGATCCTCATCTACTTCTGGGCTTTGAACAAATAACTAAAATGAGTGCAAATTGTGTGTCAGGTAACCAGTAAATTGTTGATCACTTCTTGTTTAGAAAGTCCTGCACAATTGGGCTTGTGAAGTATGCTCTGTCAACCATGGCTTTAGCAATATTACTTCCATTGTCAGTGGCAACAAATCCAATGCTGAGACTACTGGGCTGAAGCCATTCATAGCCTGGTATAAAATTTGCTCAAGATGTTGGCATCCGTATGTGATTTCTCATGGTGAATACAAATGTTGCACGCCACTAATAGTCCCAAATAGCAATGCTGAGGGTTTCTTTCACTCCCTTGAAAGAGATCCAGTGTGCAGTGATGCTCATGTAATCTGATGCTTTACAGCTGGCCCACATGTCTGTGAATTGATGGACTGAAGAACACTAACATTCAAGGATTCACCAACCAATTGCAACATGTGATGGTGTCAAAGCTACTCTCCTTTCATGAAAGAAAAAGGGATCAGTTCAAGCAATATCATTTTGTCCAGCTTCTTATTGTTTATATTTTTTCTGGGTTTGGTGATACAGTGACTCCTTAATGAATATAGAATTGAAAGTGGATTTTTGTGACTATTTTCTTTGTGATTTATCCTCTAGTGTAATAGGGAGCAGGTAGTATGTGTTGGCTCTTTGAGGTGACTATTCCTCTATCCCTTTTGCCATTCTATAGTTGCTTCAAGTCATAACTACCCACTATGAGCAACAGTCGCAGGGTTGTTTTGAATGATTGTGACATTCTCTTCTTTCTCAGTACCACTTTGTTATTTCCGTTCAACTTCTTCTACTCTCTCACCAGCAGCTTTGTTTTTGAGGTGTTCTTCCCATGTGATTGTATGTTGATTTTTTCAAAAGGTGTCAATTGGCACCCAGTACTGTAATGTTCACCTGGCTTACCATTACAAACTTTTTTTTGCCTAAAGTAGAGCATTCTATGATGTGCTTCTCATGCAGTAAGAGTGTATTGAATTGAATTTATTAAGTGTTCGATTATTTAAAATCAGTACATTAAAAAAAAGAAAAAAGTGAAAAAAAAGAAAAAAAATGAAATAAATAACATCTATTAAAATACAGCAATTGTTAAGAACAATTTAGCCTTAGACCCATGCCTGCAGCCCCGTCCTTCGGTGCCATCGTCTTTACGAGGGCTTTGGTTCCTCGATTCATTTGTACATGCTCTCTGGGATTAATCTAAAAATAGTTTCGGAACTGGGGAGATTCTAAAATTATGAAGAACGTGCTTTGAGTAAAGGTATTGATCCTAGTGATGCCTCACAGGGACCCCCGTCACAATCACCCCTTTGTGAGTCCCAAATAACAAGAGATGAAAGAGGGTCATCAAACTAGCGCAGAAGCAACCTCTCCGTATGACACGTCCTTTATGGCACTCCTAATTATGTGCATACATTTCCCCAGTCTTTTAAAGTTTCTTTCCGTTGAATCTGAGAAACACAAAGCTGAGGCCTTCCTGCAGGTCCTTTCTCCGTTTGCAATGAGCAGCGGGCAAAGAAGGTGCTAGCACTCTCTGTTCAAATTAGGGCAGCAGCACAGTAGGTGTAGCCAGTATTCTTTAGCAAAGAGGCATATCCTGCTCTCAGTGCTCACCCTCTCACGAGCCCACTCTGGGTTAAAGTCTGTGATACCTAGCTTGATGAGTCTCATAGAGAGTATATTCCTGTAAGCCTCCTCTGGCAGGTCCTCCCGTAGGTACGGTTGAGCCTTTCTCAAAATATATGAATTGTCGAGTGGCTCTGTGAGTGAAATGGTAATGAGGGATTTGATTTCAAGAGCAAATGATGTTTCCAGGACCTTCTTACTCTTTCTTCCAAGAGTATATAGGAATTTCGGATAGTTGCAGACCTGCTGCCTCTATCTTTAAGGTGTTGATGGTCTGGCTGAGGCTAATTTGCCAGGATGTGCCTGTCTCCTCGAACACAGACCTTATTTGGTGTCTAAGCAAATCTTCCAGGGTCCTCAAGATCTTGATGTACAACTTTATCAGATCCCCCTGGCCTATCAAGTCCGGCCTCCGAAGGCCAAGCTCCATTCTAAGCCTTGATTTCCTTGCAGCTTGCAGGATTTGCACACTGATTTGTATGCCTTAATTTGACTTGTATGTAGGAACTTGTCCAACTCTCTGGGAAAGACCAGGTGACCTTAGCTGATGGCAGGAAGTAGTTTTGCTCCTAAAACTGTCAGTACCGGCTCAGCTGTTGGACTTAGCAAATGGTGGTTTAATTACCTTAGCAGATGAGTAACATTGTTGGCCTTAGTTTTAAGATATGTTTTCGATAAATATTTGATGTGTCCCTTTCTGAGAGCCATACCCCAAGATAGCTATAAGCTGCTACTCTATTGACTCGCTGGTCTCCAATGAACCAATAGGCTTGCTTTTTGTGCTGGTGTTTCCCAAACACCGTTACCTTGATGCTCCACTGATTGATCAGTAAATGGTTTTCTTGGTTGAAACAATCCAGCGCCTTCAGGGCTCTCTGAAGGCCAACACTAGTATGGTCCATTATTACTGTAGCATCTGCATATTGTAGTGCTGGCTACTTCATCCTGCCCACCCTTGGAGAAACTAGACAGGCATCTTGCAGGGCGGCCCCCATATCTGCAGTGTAATGATTGAATAAAAGAGGTGCCAGTAAACAGCCCTGCTTAGACCATTGTCTGTGGGAATTTTTGAGTATTAGCACTCGTTTTGACCCGTACCCAAGTATCTTCGTATAGCAATGTTATTGCTTTTAGTAAAGATGCAGAGATCCCCCATCTGTGTAGTTTCCACCATAGCCTTCTGAGGTCAACTTTGTCAAAGGCAGTTCTGTAATCAATGAAACAACAAAACAGCAGAAGGCTCGTCTTCTTAACTTCCTAGGATGATAAATTGACTAGTACTATGACATTATTAATAGTAGAAGAATGTGTCCTGATTTCTAAATGAAATGATGCCTTCTCCTTGTGCCCATTGCTCCAAATCTTTCCTAAGAAGGCAAGCATAGGACTGTGCTTCTATATCAGGAAGAGCAATTAACCTAGAATTTGCTTGTTTGGAGCGGTCGCCCTTCTTGAAAATCGTAGAGTATGGAGCCCCTCCAGAAGTCAGGTACCCTTGCTGTTAAAAAGTTGTTATTGAAAAGCAGTGTTAGGGCAGCTGTCCAAATGTCAGGTGCTGATTTAAATGCCGGAGCTCGTAGCCCGTTTGGCCCTGGTGCTCCATCATTCCTCATTTTGTTTAATTGTTTTGATGATCCCATTAGCTTTGAATGTTGTGTTGGGGTCCTGCAGTGTCCTGCTTCTGGGGTATTCAGAACTATATGACCGTTTACTATATTGTGGGGTGAAATCTGATAACCTATGGTGCCCTGCTCCCCTCTTGGTGCTTTTGTGGAGACTTCTTTCGAAGAGTTTCTCGTGTATAGATGCTTTACATTGCTTAGCCAGTCACTCTTGGCAACCCCATTCACTCTTGACCCTCCACCGTTGCTCAGCTGATTAATGTGCCTTCTGAGACTGCTAAGGTTCTTCTCCTTCATCAGCGAGAATCCTTTCAGCCATTCCTTTTCAATATATGCTCTTTTTTGCTTCTAAGCCTTTCTTTTGTAAGCTGACCTCAGATCTGTGAGGGAGAGTCCCTCTTGTGGGATTCACTCTCTTTTCCTGAATAACATGGCCTTTTGTATGGCTCATTTGCCATCAATTATGTCCTTAGAAAAATATGGATAGCCAATAATCGGAAAGGTCTTGTTGCCAGAGTGCTGTTGCTGTCTGTTTTCCAGGTACAATAGCAGATCTCCTACTATTTTCTCCTAGTCTTTTATTGATGAGACATATTTAAGTGATTCGGGCCATGCTGCTTTAATTCGGTCCATGCTCTCATTTTGTCTCCAATTTTCAATGCCCACTTAATCTTTTCAGAAACCTTATGAGTTTTTTCTCCTATCGCCTCCCCAAAATGGATTATAGGAGGTAGCTAATGGTGCCTCTAGTTGTAGTGTGGCCCTCAGGGGTCTATGATCACTTTCATCCCTATCTACAACTTCTATCAATCCTTCTGAAATGCTTTCACTAACCAAGATGTAATCAATCATCGAGATGTTCCTAAAGGTTGGTTTTGGGGTCCATAGTGGGGAACATGCCTCCTTTAGAGCATGGGTTGTAGTAAGCTTGTAGTTGTTAAGTAAATTTAATAATGATACTCCCTGACCCCTGTGCCTTGGTGCGCCAGGTGTTTTGTCTAGGTCCCTTAAGTTGAAGGCCAGCACAATAATTACTTGATGGATCTTATATTTAGATAAAAGGTCATCTAGTTAATTTGTCAGGGCATCCATAGATTCTTTTGTGATGGTATATACAGGTTTGATGTAACAATTGATTAGCAGGAGACGCAGTGTTTTTTTTAATGCAAACCTTTACTAAAAAAGGGCTTGAGGCTCGGGAGTCCTAGTTTGAACATCTGTGGCCACAAATTGGCAGCCATGCTTCAGAAAGATAGAGACTCCACCTGATGGTTGGCCAAAAATGTTCTTTTTCATTGCTGCAGCGTGATATTCATAAAACCCTGCCAGAGGGGTGCTGGCCAGGGCCCAAGTCTCTTGGAAGCATAATATATTGCCCCTTGTCAGAAAGTCCTGTATATGCTTCCCTTATACAATTGTGTTGATCCCTGTGATGTTCCAGGAAATTATTGTAGTTTGTTGCTGGAACGGAACGAACCTAATGTTAGGAATAATACTGCGTGTTCTTTGTGTTCCTGTGTGGTACTGGGTGGTGAGGATGGCATGTACATTTCGATGATTGTTGCGGCCGGTGACCCTGATGTTAGCTGGGGTGTTAAAACTGGGCAGACTGCTACTATTGCCTGCATTACTTAAAGTCCCATGCAATATGGAGCGAGCCCTGTTTTCCCCTCTGTTTTCTATGGGAACATGTGGGCATTTCCTTTGCATTGGTAGCTGAACGTCTATGCCCCATCCGGCAAATTGCTGAAGTTCACCCAATACTGCCTTTAGGAGATTCTTTTGCCTCAAACCCACCAGGGTTGAATCACCATCCTTGTCCCCCTGGAGTTTCTTGAATCTGACCCATACAGGGTCTTCTGATTGGGTTTGTTTCAGTGTGGCTATGTACTTAAAGAGAAAGCGAATATTACTCCTGTTCAGGATGTCATGTTGGCTTGATGTAATATCTGGGCGTAAATACCACTTCAACAATGCTTGTACTCAGCCGGTAGATTAATCAGAGTGTAAATAAAGAAGTGCCTAACTGGGGAGGAGAGCTGAGCCTGAAGAACTTGCTCAGGTAGAGTCATACTGTTTTTGTTCGACCTGGCCCTTTTTGCAGGGTTATCCCAGAACCCTTTGTCTTCCTCCTATATTTTTTCAGAAATATTTTTGTTGGTTTGTTGACTCTTGGCACTTTACCACTGCTGATCAGTGCTAAAGTGCATGTACACTCTCCTGCAAACTTGGTAAGATGGCCTACACCCGTTTGGAATATTTACCTTACCTGCATGTCCCTTGTGCAGTGGTATCTCATATACCTAGGACTTGTAAATTAAATACTACTAGTAGGCCTGTAGTGCTGCTTGGCCACCCACTGATGTAGCCTTTCAAACCTGTCTCAGGTTTCTGCCGGGCCTGCCTGCGCAGTTTACTGCCTCAGTGATGTGTTTACTATGTCTGAAACTCCCCTTTTACTACATATAGGTCACACCTAAGGTAGGCCCTAGGTAGCCCTATGGGCAAGGTGCTGTGTAGGTAAAAGGTAGGACATGTGCTTTTACTGTGTGGCATGTCCCGTTAGTGACAAACAGCCTATTTGGTTTCTCACTGGTGTGAGGCTGCCCTCTCAAAGATTTGCATTGGAGATTCCCTGATATATATTTCAGAGGTAATTTCTTATATAAAATGGGTAGTATGGCCACGCTTGGTATGTTTGGAAAAGTAGTGATAAATCCTGCTTATTGATGTAAGCGGATTTATTATTACTATGTTAGAAATTCAGCTTTTAGAAGTATGCATTTCTGTGTGCCTTTGACTCTGTCTGCCCTGCCTGGTTGTGTATTCACCGTCTGGTTTAGTCTGACAGGAGAAGAGGATGTATATTCCCACGAGACAGTCACAAAGGGGGTTGAGGTGTGTCATGCCTTTACTGGGTAACTCAGCACTGGGCTGAATAAAACGTGGCCACCTTTAGAGTGGTGGGATCAGTTTCCCTTGCACCTGAATAGGCCTGGTCTGCATTTAAAGTGGTGGAAGGAGCTGCATCTGCACCTGAATAGGGATGTGCCAGCTTTCACAATATTGTCTCCAACCCCCTGTAGTGTGTCTGGAGCCAGGGTTTGGAAATGGATGGGGGTGTTGTGCACTTCAAAAAAGTGCTTGAAGTGCCCCAGAACAAAGACTTTTGCAGTATAAGTACAGGGGCTGTGACCCCATGATTTTAGGCACTGTGTGAACTGGTAACCAGATGCTGCTGGCTCTCGTGACTGCACCTTGCTAGAGGCCTGCCAAGAAGAACCACCATTGGACTTGATTATTGGAAGGACTGTTCTGCTGGGCTGAGAAAAGGACTGCAACTCTTGCTAAAGAAACCCTTGTGCTGGCCTTCCCTTTGCCCTGTTGTTGGTGCTGCCAGTGTTCTCCGAGGGGGCTCAGCATGTGAGAACTGCTGGTTGATGCTCCTGCAACCAGAGCGTATGGTGAGCGTTTTGTTGACCTGCAAGAAGCTCTTGTAGAGCGTGGTATTTTTGCTTTCGTTTTTGGGGAAAGCAAGTGAGGAGAGCTTTTGTCTTGCACTGTCTAAGTGGTTCCGGCAGGATGGGAGGGGAGAGCTGAGGGGGAAGAAGTGCTCTCCCTCTCCATCTGCTCATGACTGCTGTAAGATGAGCGTGGATGTTGTCTGGCTATCTACTGAAGCGGACTGTGGCCCTAACCAATTTTTTGAAGCTCAAGGATGCTGGCCCGGGAGTCACAGTCGCTGATGACTCCGGAGGAGAGCAGAGCAACTCTGGTGAGAGGGGCCTTGTGATAAGACAATGACTGCACCAGAGAGGGGAATTCTATGTGAGTTCTAAGCAGAAACCTCGCCGCTGGTGGGTCACGCTACATTGCAAGAAGCTGGTGCCCTGTGTCTCCCACCTACTGAATGAGGGCTCTGAGCAAGGCAATTGTGCGGTGCCTGGGGCCTGTGCTCCTTTCTCATTGCTCCCGTGCAGTGGCACTTCCCCCAGCTAGGCTCACGGGGGAACCAAGTGAGGTCTCCTGCATTCCCTGCAGCATAGGCACCCTCCCACTACTCTTATGACAAACCCAGAGGGGGCCTGAGGAGCCACAACTGCCTTTCCAGTCCTGATGAGCAAGGCTAACGCACCTTGTTGATTCCCGTCAGCTTCCCTGATTTTCTTGGACCCAAGGGGCAGTCATTTACTGGCACTTGAATGCATGTTGTGCAAGACATATCACCATATTCCCTGTTTTAGGTGGGCAGGCAGCCCAAGAGCCTATGTGGAGGGAATAGAACACCAGATATCCATAATTGGAGCGCAGGTGCTGCCCTGCTGCCCTGGCTATTGATTATGCAATATATGGTGATATGCATATGTTTGCACCGCATATATGGTCTTTGTGTGGTTTACGGTACATTCTGTTGCACCTCAGGACCTGATAATATGATATATGTTGTTTTGCCTTACAGTATCAGGATACTGATTATTATTTCAGGAAGTCTCCTTTATGTGTATAGTGATGGTGTTTTTGTGACATGTGCAACCCATAAGTGTTACTGAGTTGCACTAACTTGTGAAGTTATGACAATTGCCTGGTTGTCAATGTGATTTTATGATCTATGTGATGACATGACAAGTGCCTAGTGGCACAGTGATTTATGTGATTATGGTCTAATGTGTTTTATGTGCAATATAAATGATTTTTATATAACCTTGTGTGGAGTCTCTTTTGTGGTGTGCCTAGTGTGTCCCTGGTGTGTGTCTCGCAAATGCTTTACAAATTTCCTCTGGGATAAGCCTGACTGGCCTGCCAAGCTACCAAGGGGGTGAGGCAGGGTTATCTGGTGTGCCTAACTCCCTTAACCTGACTATTGTGGTGGGTTCTGTCAGGCTTAGGTGCATACAATAGCCAACCAGAAACCCCATTTTTAACAGTTTTGTTTGCCTTTTGCTAAGAGGAGCATTGACTGCGGTAGGGGTTATTGTTGCTCCAGGTTTTTATGGTCAAAAAAGATGGAAGCAGGCCTTATTATTGAAACTACATGACTCAGAGTAGATCTGTACTACCTCTCTGCCAATCTCCACACTAACAATCGATGGTAAATCATCTTTTTCACTTCAAAGGCTTTCAGGAACATAGGAACCTTCCTTGCCTTTTGTCTCTCAAGTTGGATCTTGGTCAGGTTCCAAACAATGTCAAGGCCATTTGAAAATGGGCTTGGAGAAGATTGAGAAGTGGACTTCTTTTCTTTGATGGATATTGTGAAACTGATATGTCCATTTGAAGACTAGGCACCACTAAACTGTACTCCGCTGTGAGACAAACTTACTCACTGCTCTCTATGACTGCAGTCACTGAGTCACTGAGAAATATGGACTTTGGTTTTGGTGGCAATGCCAATAATGAAGAGGTGATCCTTCTCCCAGCTTCTTCCCCCCCAGAGGTGCACCAAGTATGTCTTGTTTTCAGAACAAAATGAAAGTGTGATGCCAGTGGTGGAATTAACAACATATGACTTCTACTCTCTGGGCATTTTCTTGGCAGGAACCTCAGTCTTGAAGCCATGTTCTTTGTTTCTTGTACGGGTTAGCACTCAGCACAAGCAGACACACTTAGCTGAAGCCCTTAGCAGAGTCTAGTGTCAGTACCATGCATGATACCTTGTGCACTAGCAGTCAATGCAAATTAAGCAGCTAGTCAGTGAGAATTGGGTAATCTAGTAATCCTCACCAAAAATGCTTAACAATAGGGTAGCCATGCAGAAACTAACTTTTTTCTAGACATTACAGAGGAATAGCTAAGTTGTTGGCCCCTCCAGAGACAGTGGAACCCCTACGGGAGGCAGGGGGAAGGCAAAAATAAAACAAATAATCAAAAACAACAACTGTATACTACAGACTGCTACAATCAATCACAAGCACAAAGAAATATATCGGGAAAAGTATTAGGAAAAAAATGAATAACAGTGACATGAGCTTCTTAATATCAATATTGCTAGAAAATTGAATAACAGGATGTCTAATCAGAAACACTCACTGACTCAGGGAAATGGTGGTCGCTCACCACGTGACATGGGCCAGCAAAGAAAGAGGCATGAAGAACAAAGACAAATTAAAAACATTGCCACATGGTCAGCAAGAATGGAGGCATGGAGAACAAAGACAAACTGTTCATTGCTATATGGTCAGTAAGAAAGGATACATGAAAAACAATGAAAAAACTGCCATCACCCACATGGACAACAAAAGCATGTATTGTATTTATTTATTTCAATAAGGTTTGCACAGAAACTGAAAAAAATAACATAAACAAACAACTTACACATTTATAAAATTACAATTCTAATACATTTTACAATAAAATGTTATTAGAGTTTAAGTAAACTATTTGAAAAAGTTGTCAACAAATTATAGATATTCAAAGTTGGCCTGTCTGACTAAAATCTTGGCAGTAAGGATGCTGGCACTACAAAAATCCCAACTGGCCGCTGCTGTCTAAAGTAGTCAAGTGTAGACTCTGTGGCTACAAATCAGAATCTCTTCTACATTTATTGTGCAGCTGTCCGAACTTGCTTGACTGCCCGCGAATCTTACTGAAGCCACTCTTTTTAATTAACGGCATAAGAACATGCAACCAAGCAATGAACTGGATTGTTAGTACAATGGTCCCCCTTGAACTCGCAAGAATAGGTAAATTTTTAAAAGCAGTGCAGGACTTCCTAAAAAAGAGTTAGCTTATGCCATAATTGAGGGGCATATTACCAAGCATATAAGCAATAATTATCGCTATGCTTGGTTAGCGGCAATCATTTTACCACTGTGTTTCGCCTATTTTTATCGGTTAGGAGCCTTGCTATTATCAAGGTTTATCTCCTAAGCAATAAAAATCGGCCGAAATGCATGAATATCGCTGAAAAGTCAGCGATATTCATTCATTACCGAGCTAATGCTCTTAGCCATGTTATCCAATGTGTTATCCACCTACCATTGGATAACATGGCTAAGAACTGCTCAGGGGAGGCGTTAGCTTTTGGAGATATTCGCCCTTAGCGCGAATATTTCCAAAAGTTGGTAATCGGAGATAGCGATGTTAGCTACTGTTTTCAGTCGCTAACATCTTTGCATGCCCACTTTGCATGTCATTAGCGATAATTATTGCTGACTTACAAAGTGCATGGATGAACTACACGCCTGTTCTTTACAATGAGAGCATGCATTCTGTTCGGATTGCATGCCCTCATTGTAAAGTATAGGATTACGACCAAACAGTGTTCGGTCACATCGTACCTGCTGGGCTGGAATCAATGACAGGAGGTTGTTCTGTTCCAGTTCCCAACCGATATCGGTCGGACTCCGGTCCGTCTGACATTGGAATCGGCCACTGAGTTGTTTGAATACATCAATGTTGATATTTATATATCTCCTAGTTTGGGTTTTAGGTCTTTTTATTACAGTTGGAAATCTGAGAAGTGAAGTGAGAATAATGATGGGCTTCAAACAGCCCTGCTTTAACTTATTGGAAATGCCCATTTTGCCCAGTACTCTTAAACATTTTTAAGAGTGCACATGTTTTTTTTTTTTTTAAATAATGTTTTTATTAAACAAAAGAAAACATAATTTAACATTCTGTGCACACCAGGTGAGTCACATAGCATGAGGGTTTTCGTTGCGTCACAGGATACATTAGTAATAATCACATTTAGGATAATGGGGAGTCTGACATTTCCAATGTGGGTACGGCTATCGGTGGTTCGCAAAGGCCACCCCTGTACGTTTCCAGAGCCCCCAGACCTTCCCCCACTTGCCAGGGCAACCCCTGTCGACATATACGTTCTTTTCACGCATCATGCAGCAATCCAGGTCCTCAGACCACTTGGAGAGGTTCAGAGCTCGAGTGGCCCCCCACAGTTGTGCAATATTTCGCTTTGCCACCATACATGCCAGGGTCACCCACTGCGTCTGTGAGGAATTCAGGTCAGTAGGTTCCCAGACATTCAACAAGCACCTAAGGGCCTCCAAAGGAACATCTATTCCCATCACCTCTGTCATTACCTCATGGATCTTGAGCCAATACACACTTACATTCTCACAATGCCACAGTACATGGATGATGGTTCCCAGCTCACCGTAACCTCTCTTACAATCACCACTCTCTCCCCGTCCCATCTTAACCAATCGAGGCCCGGTGATGTAGATCCGGTGTAATATTTTTAATTGAACCAGCCGGAGCCTCATCTGGATGGCTACCACCTTTGGGGAGGAAACAGCTTCGACCCAATCTTCTTCATCCAATATCAGACCATCCTCGCCCCACTTTTCACGTAGCCTCCTTAAAGGATCATCCATGTGATTTACGAGTTTCCTACATATCAGGGAAATAGTTGTTTCTGGAAGGTGGCCATCAAGCACCCGGTCTTCAAGAGGCGATGCCTCTGGGGGCACCTCACCCCTCGGGACTCGAGCCATCAGAGCATGTGGGACCTGGTGGTAGCGGAAGTGCTCGCTATCATTCAGTTCATATTTTGCTTTCAGTGACTCAAACGTGTGCATCTCCACCCCGTTCCAAACATCCTTCACCTGGGAGATACCAATCAACTCCCATTTATCAAATCCCTTTGATTTCCACAAGCTCCCCAGTTGCTCAGAGTTAATCAAGGGCGTTGCTAGTGTTAGTTTACCCTCTTAACCCAAAGACTTATTCGCAATGTGCCAAATTTTAACCGCATGGGCGGTGGGTCCCGTTATTTGAAATCTTCCAATCCCAGCGTACAACGCCCTACCGATAAATCCCCCTGGTGCCTTTTCCCTATCCATGGCATATCCCGGGTCTCTTGGAAGTCCGTATACAATTTGATTGATGGCCGCCATTTGGGATGCCCAGTAGTATTTCCTCAGATCAGGGAGTCCGATACCCCCGTCATACCAGGGAAGGGTCAACTTCAGAAAGGCTATCCTAGGTCTATCCTCCCATAAAAGCTCCCTCTGCAGTCCTTCTATTTCTTTAAAGTAGGACACGGGGACTGGGGTCCATCGCATTTTGCAGTGCATATAGAAATCTAGGATGGGACATCGATTTGAACTACGTCACCCTTCCGAGCAATGAGAGTGGAAGAGCCCTCCAGCGCACCACATCAGTCGGCTAAGAGGGAAACCTAGATTGCGCTCAAATCTAAGCTTTGCATCAAACGTTATATAAATGCCTAATTAAGTAAATCCCACCTTCTCTATCTGAAGAGGACACGACTGCGGGATCACTGGTGGTTCCCCGGACAAGACAAAGAGGACAGATTTCGACCAGTTAATCGCAAATCCAGAATATCTACCAAAGATTGACAGGACGTCCAAAAAACATATCAGAGAAACTCTGGGCCTGGTGAGGTACAACATAATATCATCTGCGTAAAGTGAGATCTTGTCTTCCCACTCCGGTGTCCATCTCAGACCGCTTATTTTTAGACCCATGCCGCCAAAGGCTCCAGCGCAAAGAGCAATGGGGACAAGGGGCACCCCTGTCTCGTGCCCCTCTGTAATAAAAAGTCAGCCGACTTACGGTTGTTGACCGTCACTCTCGCCAAGGGCTTAGCATAGAGCAGTCTCACCCACTCTATGAATTCCTCTCCAAAACCCAACTTTGCCAGCACCGCGAACAAATAAGGCCACTTTACTCTGTCAAAAGCCATGGTGGCTTCAAGTGACACCAAAACCGCAGGCTCCTGCAAGGTCGACGAACGACCGAGGATCCCATGCAGTTGACGCAGGTTTAGTGCAGTGTTAAGGCGCAGCATAAATCCTGACTGGTCAGGGTGTATCAAAGTGGAGACCAACTTAACCAACCTCACGGCCAGCAACTTAGCGAGGACTTTAGCCTCCGCATTAAGCAGGGAAATAGGTCTGTATGAGGAGCAGAGCGTCTTGGATTTCCCTGCCTTATGAATGACAACTATATTAGCAACTTGTTGGTCATAGGGGAGTTCACCCTCTTTCCTACTCTCCAGAAACATCACACGCATGTAGGGGGCGAGTCTCTGGGCATGTAGTTTGTACAACTCAATCGATATCCTGTTAGGGCCAGTGGCTTTTCCGGACTTTGTGCCTCTTATTACCTGCGCAATTTCGTTGTCAGTGAAAGGGGAGTCTAAATACTTCCTGTCTTCGTGGGACAAAGTCGGCATTGCTATATCTCTAATCATGGCACTATTTTCTTCCTCGGTGTAGGAGGCCGCCGAAGTGTACACCCCCCTGTAATATGAGGCAAACTCTTCCGCCATCTCCTGCGGATCACTAACACTGCACGCTTTCCTGACAATTAACTCAGGCACCAGTCTGGAGGCTCTCTCCCCCCGCTCAAGCCATGCAATTAATTTCCCCGCCTTATCGCCATGATCGTAGATTCTACTCTGTATATCATTGTATTGAGCAACTGCCTTCTCTCGGGCCATGCCCCTATACTCATCCTGACGGAGTTTCAAGCGATGGAGACCGTTCAGATTGGGCGACTCTGATATTTCTTTCTCTAAGGTCATCACCTCTGTCTCCACTCTAACAATATCTTTCTGATGTTTCCTTTTATTCCTCGCTACTAGGGATAGAACCTCACCTCTGATAACTGTTTTGTAGGCCTCCCAGAGTATCCCTGCCGAACGTACACTGCCAAAGTTTTCATTAAAATACTGGTCTGTGAGGCGTACAGTCTCCTTCTTCACGCACGGATCCTTGAGATACCACGCGTTAATGGGGGCAACTCTACCCGCCGACGGACCACCATTGTCTAGTCGCAACCACACGGGGGAATGATCAGATATACCTCTGCTCATGAACCCAGTTTTCCTAATGGTCACTGCTTCCGCGGCTGGTATAAGAATATAGTCTAACCTTGACATGCTAATATGCGCGGCAGAGACGTGAGTGAATTGCTACTGTGTGGGGTTTTGTGTCCTCCAGCTATCTACCAGTTATGTTATGTTATATTAAATTAATTTATTGAGCGCGCTAACACCATTAGGTTTCTTGGCGCTATACAGAAGGAGCAGGGAGGAGAGACAGAAAATAACATAACTGAGAATGGCAACTAGTGGTAGGCTACAGTAAACAGGTGCGTTTTGAGAAAAGATCTGAACACGGAGTAGGGGGAGGACAACCTAAGAGAAAGAGGTAGGGAGTTCCAGAAAGACGGGGCTAAGAAAGAAAACCTAAGGCCACTGTGTTTCTTCCGCTTGAATCTGGGGACAGAGAGTAAAGCCAATTGGGATGACCGCAGGGTGCGAGAAGGGACATAAGGATGGAGCAAGGAAGAAATGAAGGAGGGGCCATGACCAGTGAGGGATTTGAAAATGATGCAACCAAGCTTAAATTTACAGCGGGCAGAGACCGGGAACCAGTGGAGACTTTTTAGGAGAGGTTGAACATGCTGATCTCTGGGTTGATGGTAAATCAAGCGAGCAGCTTGATTTTGGATCAGCTGGAGTCTCCTGAGTTGGTATGCAGGAATGCCTACGTATAGTGCATTTGCGTAGTCAAGCCTAGACATGACTAACGCAAGCAGGGCCACGGTAAGGGCATCGGTGGTAAGTAGGCGGGAGATTTTGCATATTTTCCTGAGCTGGAAATGGCTGGAGGAAACTACAGCGCTGATCTGGGGTGTCATAGATAGGTCGTTGCTTATAACAACTCCCAGACTTTTTGCTGAGTTGACGGGACAAGGGGGGTTGCCAAGACTGGCAGGCCAAAAGGAAGAGTGCCAGGGATTGGAGGGCCCCCCGACAAGGACCAGCTCAGTCTTGTCGGGGTTAAGTTTGTGCCCCTCCAATCACTGATGAAGCAGAGGGTGTTTTGAAAAGTAGAGATAGATTGGTCACTGGAGTCGATGGTGAAAACCAGTTGGATGGCGTCCGCGTAGTTGAACGCGGAGACATTGAAACGACGGAGGGAACGGATTAACGGGGCCAGATATAAATTAAAAAGGAGAGGGGATAAAGAGGAACCTTGCGGGACACCACAGGTCAGCTCGACTTGAGAGGCGGAAAACTGGGACAGCCTGACAGCTTGATGGCGATGGGTCAGGAAAGAACGCACCCAGTCCAGAGCTGTACCCTGGATGCCAGCCTCTCTGACACGGTCGACCAAAATATCATGGTCGACCGTGTCAAAGGCGGCCGACAAATCCAGAAGGACCAGGGCCTGACAGGTGTTGGAGTCGGCGCCCCTGCGTAGTTCGTCCATCACATAGAGGATGACTGCTTCTGTGGAATGCGCAGGTCTGAACCCAGCCTGCTGGGGGTCCAAGACACAAGAGTCCTCTATAAAAGAAGTGAGGGTTTGAGTGACGTGGGATTCCAGGACTTTGCTGAGGAAGGGGAGGAGGGAAATAGGGCGGTAGTTGCTCATGGTGGACGGATCAGCCGTAGGTTTTTTCAGGATGGCGACCACCTCTGCCTGTTTGAAGGAGGCCGGAACCACCCCCAAGGTTAAAGAGTTGTTTAAAAGGGCCAAAGGGGGGTCCGGACAGGAAGTGAAAGCTTCTCGCAGGGCAGAGGGGGGGCAACAATCGCTGGGGGAGCCAGAAGAGACTTTGAGCAGGAGGGGGAGAAAAATCTCTTTTGAGATGAGGGGAAACTGGGAGAGGGTGTGGGTGGTGTGGTGAGAGGAAGTGCTAGCGGGGGGAGAGACAGGTGAGACATGAGCGGAGATGCTGGTTTTGATTTTAACAATTTTGTCCACAAAGAACTGATTCAAAGAATCACACAGAGGCTGGGAGGGGAGCGGGGCGATAGTGACTCTAGCCGGATTGGACAGTTCCTCAACAATTGAGAAAATATCCTTAGACTTATTGGTGGAGTTCAGAATCTTGTTGGAGAAATAGCTAGATTTAGCCCGGGCTATACCAGACCCAATGTTTCTAAAAATTCTGGGAGCCACCGCTGGGATTGACGAAGAACCCTCCCTGGGTGTCTATCAAGCTCCCCATCTAACACTGCGTTGAAGTCACCCCCCACAATGATGGGGCCCAGGGGGAGCGTGAGAAAGATGGTGCCCAGGTCTCGGAAGGTGTCAGATTCCGGGCCAGGCAGAACATACACTGAAAAGAATGTTGAGGTTCCGTGACAATTGTAAGTGGTGTTTTCGACTCGCACGAATATGGTCGAGTCGGGTATCTATGAACCGCAAATGACGAGTTTAGTAAGTGTGCGCAGTTTCGCTGTGCTAGCTTAAACCGTTCGTTTGTTATGTGGGTTTTTCATCTGTACCCACGGGTTCCATCTTAGATACGGCATCCATTTTGTCTCTTGCCCTCAAGTAGCCAGCGAACGGACGATGTCCGCTTCGCGACCCTGGGACTCCCAAGATATTTGCGGAAGACACATGTTCTTTGTGAGTGTCTTTATTACGAGGGGGTTGCTACTGTAAGGCAGATGGCGCCGCTCGAGGCTCATCTTGCCGCACGGACTTATTGTCTCAGCCGTGCACCTCATTAGGCACGTCCCTTTGATGCCTGTATCTCGTGTTTCCCGATACCTCCCCTTTTACACCCTTTCCGATCTCCCCACTGTCTCCGTCTTCCTCTGCACCTGTCTTTGTTCCTATTTCGATCTGTTTTACTGCTGATTGGAATTCACTAATAGTGGGAAGATGGTTTTTACAGTTGGGAACCGCCAAATGTTTCCGCACTTATGTTCCGGACCTCATGTGTTTCAAAGTGACCAAAGCGAACCCTCTGGGGGATAATGATGGGAACCGGGTTGTAAACTTTTGTGTTCAATGTTATCCTATGGGTAAAAACTGTATAAAAGGAGCGATCCACAGAACCAATTTGAAGCAGTCTCCCCAAGTTGCACGTGGTGTACTTGTCGTGATCTCTGTGTTCCCTGCAGCAAATAAAACCTTGAATCTTTGACGTCGAAGGAAGTGTCCCGTGTCTCTGTCATTCGTACGCCGGAGCAGGTTACCCACGAAGGTTTCAGGTGTTGTGCCCTGGCACCGCTGGGTCTTAAAGAACCCAGTCCTTCAGTTGGCGCCCAACGTGGGGCTGCATCAGTGGTACCGGTCCAAGCCTGACGATCGTGAGGAACTTCGTGTGAAATCTCCGAGGGAAGGTGCACTCCGCTTCATCGATCCTGTTGTCGAAATAAGTGGCCCGAAGACTTTTCCCGCGAAGATTCCCGCCTCCGGACGGCTGCGACGGACTGCTGCCCTGACTGTAGACCTGTTTTGGCGCCTGGCGTAGACCTTGGTATAGCGAGACGATTGACGGGCCTTCCTGGTGACGCCATCGATTTTTGAGTTAAGTATTTGTGGGTCGCTCCCATAGTTCTTGGTTGTTGACACTTTAGCGAGTGTTCTTGTTGTTAGCGCTGTGTGAGTGTTTTTGTCGGTGACACTTTGCTAGCGTACTTTGTTGTGTTGTTTGACGACTGCAGCCGCCAAAAACCGAGGGTTTTGTTCTTTGCTGGGACTTGGTAAATCCCGTAACCCTTGAAGTTTGTGAAACTCGGCTAGTGTGCAAGATGCCTGGTCGTAGTACTTTGTTTAGTTGTTTCAGACCTTGTGGTACGGATTCCCGATTGGAGGACTCGTGTCCGATACCTCCGGTTGGAACTCCCACGTATGAGCTCTATAGTAAGCATGGGCTAGGCCCAATTACCTTTAACGATTACTGGATTAAATACACAAAAAAGGACGGCGACCTTCGTTGGCCACCTCATGGTAGCCTCGAAGCTCCGATCTTAGATAACCTAGAGATTAAACTGTTCGAACGAAAGTCAAGGCCGGCCATGTTTGATGCCTTCCGGTTGTGGCGCAAAGAAGCCCGACAGAAAGAAATCAGACAGACTAAACGTACTCAGCGAGATAATGTTGCTACCATAGTGAAGAAAGCAGAGCAATTTCAGCGAGATAAGGAGGTTAAGGATAAGGAAGTGTTTGACCGATTACAGCGTATGACTGTAGATAAATGTTACCCCGCTTTGCCTACGGAGTCGGAAAAGAAGGAAGAGCCAGTTGAGGATCCCTTAATGTCTTATCTTATGAAGTCGCCACCTCCGTACGTACAGGGTACCGCAGCTCCTGTGGTCCCTGCCGTACCTATTCTTCCGCCTATTCCTCCTTTGCCTGTTCCTCAACCTGCACCTGTTCTTCCGACTGTTCCTGCTCCTTTGTCTGTTTCTATACCTACTGCTCCTCCGCTTCCACATACTCCTGCTCCCGCTACTGCTACTGCTCCTGTTTTGTTAACTCCTGTTGTTGCTACTGTTTCTACTCCTTCTCTTGTTAGCCCTGTGTCTTATACTTCTCCCTCTACTCGTAGTCGCAATTCTCCTCTTGCGGCTAGTTTCTTTCATTCGCTCGGACCTGTTCATGGGTCCGCTGGTTCTGATGGTCCTCAAAGACGTAGTCAGCTCCCTGGAAACAGAGAACGTGTTGCGCTATATAATATGGCGATGGGTTGGATGGTAAATCCTGTTAGATGTCCACCCCGTGTTGTTCTCGAAACATTTTGTCAATTCAATATACCAACCCAGAGATATGTGTTTAACGAAATGTGTAAGTACCTTTATGATCAAATAGCGGTTGATGCACCTGACGAGGTGCTCACCGCTCTGTCTGATCTCCAGCTTCAGTTCGCAAATGGACTGATAGTGGATACTAACGTTCGACGTGCTGTTGAACGATTGCTATCTCTTCGTCCCGCTCCAATCCCTCATGCATTGTTTGTTGAGGATATTGAAAAACAACCAGACGAGTCTGGCCAATATCCTATGCGTGAAGTTCCGCCGGTCTGGATACCAGCTAATCCTAATGCTCAACCTCCGACATTGGCGCACTTCCAGAAAGTATGGATACATCTCCCATGGAAACGCTCGGAAGTGTTACAGGTGAAGCAATCTTTGCCTGATCCACGCAAGAATCCTACAGGGTATTACAAAGAATTATCACAGCTTGTAGATGCTACGGTAATGAATCTTGCCGATATCGACATGTTGTTCGGCAATGTCGTGCCGCAACCGGTATGGGCAAAGATTCGACAGGAGAATCATCCGGCTGAATTAGGTGGTGCTTGGGCTGCCATTGTAGCGACAGACGCCGGACAAGTAGCTGCTACTAAACCCGACCAGTTGATTCTTGACCTTCCTCAAAGGATTATTACGCTAATGAAAACTCTTATGCCAGCTATGAAGGTGAACTGGGACAAATTGTCAGCTTGTAAGCAAAAGAAAGATGAGAGTGTTTCCGACTTCTTTACGAGGTTTGAGGAGGCATTCATCGACCATAGTGGTCAGGATATGGGCACTGAGGGTGGTCAGAGATTGTTTGTGGACAAATTTGTTTCGAATTTATTGCCCGATTTGAGCAATAAATTGAGGAATTCGGAAAGTGCATGGGCCGTTTCTACTTCGGCTCAGATATTGGCTACGGCACAATATTATGAGAATAGGGAGAAAGAAGAGAATGACCGTGTTGATAAAAAGACGAAAGAGCTCAAAACTAAAGTGTTGTTGCAACAAGCGTATCCTCCGCGGTCAAATCAGAATAATTCACAACAGAATAGGTCACAGCCACAATCGAACAGATCCCAAACCCGTAATGATTCCTCCTCCCAAAGATCCTCGTTAGGGTACAATCAATGTGCTTATTGTAGACAGGAGGGACACATTAAATTCAATTGCCCTGTTCTAAATGAACGTAATAGTGGTAACTCATCTAGAGGAGGTCGTGGTGGTTCGCAGCAGGCATCACGTGGTAGAGGTCGTGGTTCTCAGACTGATCGCCCAGATAACTCATCTAATTCTAATAATTGTTTCGATCAACGTGGATCATCGCAAGGACGATCTGCGCAGTACAATGTAGACGATTATTACGTCGATCAGGGAACTGACGACAGTAATTACTAGGACCGCCATAGACAAGGAGAGGGAGTGGTATCAGTTCCGGTTGATCAGAGAGGGCCTTACGTCGCAGTTGCTACATCGGGCGTCGTTGAGCCTTTTCTGTTGGACACTGGTGCAGCGAAAAGTTCTATCATGCATTCGAAACTCCCTGGCGCACCTTTGTCTGGCTTAACAAATGTTTCCGTTGGATTCTCTGGCGCCCCCGTTAGCAATCCAGTTTCGCGCCCTTTGCCCCTTAAAATTGGGCCACGAGAGCTAGAAGCTCCGTTGATTTTGACTACGGGTTGTGGTGAAAATCTTTTGGGTCTGGATTTGCTTAAACGTTTGTACGCAACTTTGTATTGTTCTCCTGCGGGTGTAAAGCTTATGTTAGGAGAGAGGGTTGTCTCTCCTATGTACTTGTCCCTCAATAAGCTCCCACCGGAATTGAGTTCTCTTCCTGCGTCTTTGTGGGCAACTGGTCCAAATGACGTGGGCCTACTTGATATCTCCCCTTATGTCGTACAGCTGAAATCTAATGTGCGATTGCCACGTATTCCCCAATATCGTATCTCCCTTGATGGTGAACGAGCACTGTTAGCGATCATCTATGATTTGATCGAGAAAGATGTTATTGAAGAGACTCGGGGAAACGTGTGCAACAGCCCTGTGCTGCCCATTCTTAAACGTACAGATCCTTCAAAGCCGCCTGTTTATCATTTTGTTATCGATTTACGGGAGGTGAATAAAATTGTGGTTCCTCAATTTCCTGTTGTGCCTGACATCACGGCGCTACTGACTCTGATTCCAGCTTCTGCTTCATGGTTTTCGGTGATTGACTTGAAAAATGCGTTTTTCAGCATCCCGATTGCCGAAGAGAGCAGGGACCTTTTCAGTTTCTCTCTCGGTGGACGCAGCTTCCGGTTCAAACGCGCTCCTCAGGGCTACTGTGAAAGTCCATCTATTTACAGCCAAGCCTTGAAGGGTCAATTGGATGCATTTAGGTTGCCGGTCGGTGCGGCCTTAATCCAATACGTCGACGACTTATTGGTGGCTGCCGATACTCAGGACATTTGCAAAATTGCTACGGTGTCGTTGCTGCAACATCTCTGTGAGCTAAATCACAAGGTGTCACCTTCTAAACTCCAATATTGTTGTCAAGAAGTTACCTATCTAGGTCACTTATTGTCAAAGGAGGGAAGGAGATTGACCCCAGAGAGAATTGCAGCGATTGCGCGAATGGCTGTGCCAAAAACCCAAAGAGATGTGCGTGCCTTTCTAGGTATCACGTCGTACTGCAGGCAATGGATTCCTAATTTTTCATTGCTAGCGAAACCATTGGTGGCTCTTACGTGCAAGGATGTTTCAACTCCTTTACCATGGACGGAAGAATGTCAGAAAAGTTTTTCTGAACTGCGTGATTCATTGTGTTCGGCTCCTGTGTTAGGTACTCCTGACTACAGTAAGCCGTTTACATTATATGTTCACGAAAGGGAAGGTTGTGCTTTGAGTGTCTTAACGCAACCTTTTGGTGGTAAGCAACGTCCATGTGCATATTTTTCCTCGACCTTGGACCCAGTAGCTAGAGCATTGCCGAGTTGTTTACGAGCAACAGCGGCAGCTGCGGTCTCCATCCGACAATCAGCAGGATTGGTCATGGATAATATGCTTACGGTGATGGTTCCGCATGCAGTCGATACTCTTTTGAATCGAACGAAAACTCAGCACTTGAAGAGTGCGAGGTTGTCTGGGTACGAATTGACGCTCTTGGCAAGCCACATTCAGATAAAACGTTGTAACGCTCTGAACCCGGCAACTTTGTTACCAATTGGCACAGAGTCAGATGAAGTAGCAGAACATGACTGCTACTTGAGGACTGAAGAGGAAACGAAAGGTCGAGTGGACCTTAAAAACACCCCATTGGAGGATCCAGATGGTACTTTGTATGTGGATGGGTCATGTTTTAAATTGCCGAATGGCGATGTGACTACTGCTTATGCTGTTGTAACATTGAATACTGTTGTTGAGACTGCAAGGTTGAATCAGAATTCTGCCCAAGCTGCAGAGCTGATTGCTCTTACTAGAGCATGTGTGTTAGCAAAAGGGAAACGTGTGAATGTGTTTACTGATAGTCAATATGCGTTCGGTGTTGCACATAGTTTTGGACGATTGTGGAGAGAGAGAGGTTTCTTGACGTCGCACGGTACGAAGATACAGCATGGCCAGCTTGTGAATGATCTTTTGGATGCGTTGACCTTGCCTGCGCAAGTTGCGATTGTTAAGTGTAGTGCGCATCGTAAGGTGACGGATGATGTTGGTCGTGGTAACGCGTTTGCTGATGATATTGCTAAGGAGACTGCCCGGAACCTTAGCACTCGAATGTATGTGACGAGTTCGGTTAGGTGGCCTACAGAATCGAGTATGTGTGAAGACACTATCGAGAGTGTGAAAGCAATTCAGAATGAGGCCACCGAGACTGAAAAGACGAAGTGGAAAGAAAGTACGGGAAGGTTGGATGCGAATGGTTGTTGGATTGATTTGTCGGATCAGAAAAGATGGATGTTGCCGGATGCGTATGTGCTGGCCGTTGTGACAATGGCGCATGGGTTAGCACATATTAGCGCGAAAGGTATTTGCAAGTTGCTATCTCCTGTGTGGAAGAATGATGGTATTACGAAATGTGCTGAACGTCTGGTGAAGAATTGTATGGTGTGTATGATGTACAATCCTGGCAAGGGAACCCCAACTCCTCCTGGCAGTTTTGCTCCTCCTTCGTATCCCTTTGAGGTGATTCAATTGGACTTCATCCATATGGAGAGATGCAACAACCTGAAATACTTTTTAGTTGTGGTTTGCGCATTCTCCCGATGGATCGAGGCCTATCCCCTCAAAGACAATACTGCTTTGTCTACTGCGAAAATCCTACTGAAGGAATATTTTCCTCGGTATGGAATGCCTAGAGTCGTGTGGTCAGATAACGGAAGTGAGTTTGTGGGTAGTGTGATGAAGAGTGTGTAAGGGCCTTGGAATTAATCAGAAATTCCACAGCGCCAATCATCCCCAGTCAGCTGGATTGGTTGAAGGGTACAACGGCACCCTTAAACTAAAGTTAGCAAAGATTCAGGCTACGACTGGCCTTTCGTGGCCTGACGCTTTGCCCTTAGCATTACTGTCAACTAGGGCGACTGTACACTCCCGAGTAGGGCTTAGTCCCTATGAAATAGTGTTCGGCCGTCCTGCGAATGTGTGGGGGGTTCCTAGGCCAGGAATGTTTTCTGATCTTGAGTACCCAATGTTGATCGATTATCTACATGACTTGACTGCTAAACTGAGGTTAATTCACCAACAGGTTTACGACGCACTGCCGACGCAGACGGAGGGTCCAGGCCACCAGCTCCAGCCCGGAGACTGGGTGGTGACAAGGAACTTTTCACGCAAAAATAATCTGGACCCGAGGTTCACCGGACCCTACCAAGTACTCCTGGCCACGAGGACTGCCGTTCGTCTTGAGGGACGTAAGAATTGGGTGCATGCCACGCACACCAAAAGAGTCCCCATCCCTTTGCCAGCAGACCCGTGGGTAAGGAGAGGCATTGCGTCATCTGAAACAGAAACATTGTCGGCGTTTGTGCCTTTTAGCGACGCACAGCTTGTTGAAGAACCCTCAGCGCAGCAGAAAGACATTGTTGAACAATTAGCATCAAAAGACTCAAGACCAGAACACTCAACCGATCAGCAGGACGCTGTCTCTTCAACGGATCCTTTGTTTGACGAGCAGACACGTCCTGGGAAAACTCGATACTTTTTGCGATCTCGCACTAAGGACAAATAAAAAGATCTTGCCTTGTTGTATTGACAACTGCATTACCCCGTTTTCCGTGATCAGTTTTGAACCCTCATGTTACTGTAATTATTTTGTATATATATTGAGCTTCATTCCTTGTATTTTTGCCTTTACAGCTGAGAGACTTTGTTTTTGGCATATACATATTGTGCATTGAAGGCCGTAGGGCCGCGCGCGTACTTCCTTCTGGACAGTAGGTCTTGACGCTAGGTTAAAGGCCGTCGGTTCCTGGGAACTCCTAGGGATTGACTATTGCTGCACAGAACGAAGTGCGTCAAGAAACGTTGCGGACGGTCGTAGGGAATGACATTCTCGAAGCTGAATGATTTGGAGGGAGCTCAAGTCCACAGATTCAAGCTGCAGCAACTCAGTCGTACCAAATGTTTTATATTCCAACTGTTTGTATTGTTCTTGACTGCTTCTGCATTATTGGCGGGTGGGGTGTATTACACGATGTCTTACTTCTTACCTGCTTCACCTATTCCTACTCCTAACCCTAACCTTACCTCTACGGTTTCTCCCCATTCCTTTCACATGTTACCGGAACACGAACAGGCTAGACGTGTAGAATTCCGCAACAATTCCTTTATTCAGCTCCTCCATCAGCATCAGTTAGTGGTTAACACTACTAATTGTTGGGTGTGTGGGTTGATGCCACATACTACGGATAAGGGAATTCCATATCTGGTGTTACCGTATAGTTCCCAAGGGTCAGCTCGAGCATTTCAAACAATGTTTCGAAGCGCACTGGGTTTCCACCCCATTCGAGAACCACGTTCCCCCTACTCTGGTCCTACTTCGTATCAAAAACCTTTGTCGATAGCAATAGAGGATTTAGATAGTGACATCTATGATCCTTCGCTTATCCCTGAAGAAGAGATACAAGCCTATAGGGTCCTAAGTAGAGGTGAATATAGTGCGTTCACTAGCGAAAAGCAGCTTAAAAGCTCGCCTCCGATATGGGTCGTACCCCACACTGGTAATTTTTGTCTTATGGGTCGTGGCCGAAGATCGCAAGCCCGACTTGGAGCAAGTGCTTGCACTGAGAATTACATTCTGCCGATGTTCTCGTCCCCTGTGTTTCTGGCTGCCAAGGGTACATACTTTATCTGTATGATCGTGCATACACATGGTTGCCCGCTGACTTCATGGGCTCATGTTTCATTGCAAATTTGTTGCCTCCGACGTTCACTGTAGATGCCGATTATCACAAGACTAGAGTTGTACGAGGCGTAATTAGTGAAGAGGATACTGCCGGTCAAGAGGCAGGAGACTTTTTCAAGGGTTTCCTCCCGTTTTGGGGACCTATGGTCAATAGTAGGAACCTGAGACAGTTGACTCGAGTGGTAGAATCGACAGCTAATATTACTGCCAGTGCCCTTGGTAATATCACCACTGAACTTCAGGCGGAGAGACTTATGACGTTACAAAACCGTATGGTTTTAGATGTCATCTTAGCAGATCGAGGTGGGGTATGTAAGGTGATCCATTCGAGCTGCTGCATTTTCATTCCAGATAATGCTCCTACTGTCTATCAAGCCATCTCGAGGTTGCATAAGATCTCCGAATCCATACACGTGGATGTAGGGGATTGGACGCTACTTGGATGGTTTTGGGGCCTGCTGTCGACTTGGGGTTGGAAGATTCTGATGATCATCGGAGTCGTTGTAGTGTTCCTGTTCACGTGTTGCCTTTGTGTGCAGTGTGGTCCTGCCTTATGTGGCCTCTGTGCTACAACGTGTATGAGACAACCATCTGTTACCAAGGGGACTCGGTTGGACAGAGCTATGCTACAGCAACATCTCGATGGTCTGATGAATATCGAATATGATTCCGACTAGTGCTTGCCTACATGAGGGCAAAAGGAGCGTCTGAGGTTCCGTGACAATTGTAAGTGGTGTTTTCGACTCGCACGAATATGGTCGAGTCGGGTATCTATGAACCGCAAATGACGAGTTTAGTAAGTGTGCGCAGTTTCGCTGTGCTAGCTTAAACCGTTCGTTTGTTATGTGGGTTTTTCATCTGTACCCACGGGTTCCATCTTAGATACGGCATCCATTTTGTCTCTTGCCCTCAAGTAGCCAGCGAACGGACGATGTCCGCTTCGCGACCCTGGGACTCCCAAGATATTTGCGGAAGACACATGTTCTTTGTGAGTGTCTTTATTACGAGGGGGTTGCTACTGTAAGGCAGATGGCGCCGCTCGAGGCTCATCTTGCCGCACGGACTTATTGTCTCAGCCGTGCACCTCATTAGGCACGTCCCTTTGATGCCTGTATCTCGTGTTTCCCGATACCTCCCCTTTTACACCCTTTCCGATCTCCCCACTGTCTCCGTCTTCCTCTGCACCTGTCTTTGTTCCTATTTCGATCTGTTTTACTGCTGATTGGAATTCACTAATAGTGGGAAGATGGTTTTTACAGTTGGGAACCGCCAAATGTTTCCGCACTTATGTTCCGGACCTCATGTGTTTCAAAGTGACCAAAGCGAACCCTCTGGGGGATAATGATGGGAACCGGGTTGTAAACTTTTGTGTTCAATGTTATCCTATGGGTAAAAACTGTATAAAAGGAGCGATCCACAGAACCAATTTGAAGCAGTCTCCCCAAGTTGCACGTGGTGTACTTGTCGTGATCTCTGTGTTCCCTGCAGCAAATAAAACCTTGAATCTTTGACGTCGAAGGAAGTGTCCCGTGTCTCTGTCATTCGTACGCCGGAGCAGGTTACCCACGAAGGTTTCAGGTGTTGTGCCCTGGCACCGCTGGGTCTTAAAGAACCCAGTCCTTCAATGTAACTGTCCTACTCTCCAACTGACCGGAAACACCCACATACCTGCCTCTCTCGTCCGCCCATGTTGATCGAATCTCTAAGGGAAAGGAGTTTTTTAACAATATTCCTAATCCCCTTGAACCTGCAGTGAACACCGCGTGTGCCACTAACTTATATCCTCCTTTATGCAGTGCCATACATCTATTGCCAATCAGGTGTGTTTCTTGCAACAATACGACATCCGGGGAGTGTCTACGTATGAACTGGTTCACCATGCCCCACTTGATCCTATCGCCCAACCCATTAGCATTCCAGCTCAGTATCTTCATCCCCAATCCTTTCCGTTCTTGCGACATTTACCATGACAGCAAACACCCGACGTGAACATGCACAGTTATTCAATGATTTCAAAAAAATTGAACGAAAACCAAAAACAATCTCCCTGACTCCCAACCCCACCGCCACCCTGCACCCCAGCATCAGGCCTGAGCCCCACCCCAACTCGCAGTGTGGGAACTAAAAGTAGTAATAGGGAGGAACCCAATGCCCAGCCCCTCCCTCCCCCTCCACAGCATTATTCCCGAATTATGCGCATCTGCAAAGTCCCCCTGAGCGCTACATTAGTCCACTACCCAAGTCCACAGAGTAAAACACCATTGCTGTCGACACCTTCCTCATCCCTGTCCATCTTCCTCAACAACGTGATGGTGATCTTTGGGATGTTCCGGCGCTCTGCTGTCTGCCCAGTCTGACGCCACCTCCGGGTTATCGAAGAACCAGGCCTTATGATCCGCTTCCACCCTAAGTTTCGCCGGAAAGAGCATCGAGTATCTCAGTCCCTTGTTTCTTAGTTTCCTCTTTACCAGAAGAAAACTCTGTCTCATTTTCTGCACGGCCTGCGCAAAGTCTGGAACGAAGGAAAGCGTAGTATTTCCATAATGCAGCGGGCCCGTGTAGCGTGACTACTGTAGAATCACATCTCAGTCACGGAAGTTCAGCACCCCGGCTATCATCGGGCGGGGTAATGCTCCTGGTTTTGGCTGACCTCCCTGCACCCTATGTGCTCGTTCGATTGTGAAAAAGTTGCTGAGACCCCTTGGCTTCAGGTGGTTAAGTACAATGTCTTCCACAAAAAGGTCGGGTGTTTGGCCTTCTACTTTCTCCGGTACACCAAGGATGCGTACGTTGTTTCGCCGATTGAGCCCTTCGTAGTCGTCCAACTTTTGGCGGGTATCCTCCCGTGCCGCCTGTAGGTCCTGTACTTCCCGTTGCAACTCCGCCATATCATCCACCAGGCTGGAAGTCTTTAGGTCAAGGGACTTGACCTTTTCACTGGTTTTGGCGTGATCAGCCCGCAATAGGTTGACTTCCAACTTCACAGAGTCCAATTTAGTGTCTAGTGTGTCCATTTTCCCGACCATGGCGGACTGGACGTTGTTTATCGCCGCCATGAGATCCGTCCTTGTCGGCTCAACCAATTCACTTAGTGGGTCTCCTCCGTGCGTTGGAGTCTTCCTCTGCTCCGAGGGCGATCCCTTCGGCTGAACGTACCAATCTATCTTATGAGTCAGCAAATTTTTTTGCCCACACCCTGACCTCGATGGAGGCTTCTCCGTTTCCGGCTCCAACGCCGTCCTAGTGTTCACACCTAGCCGAAAACAACCCCGTCAGCACCCCAGGGCACCACTGTGGCTTCACCACCGGCACTCAAGTCCACATCGGAAGGCGGCTCCCAATTATCTTCGCCAAATGTTCACCCGAGCTCATCGCATCTTCAGCGTATGAGTTTCGGTTTCGGATGTGGGCCGCAACTTCCGGTTAAAAGATCCGCTGTTGTTCAACTAGAGTCCGGGTGCATGACGCACCATGGTCCCCGGATCAAATGGGGTGTAGGCCTCTAAACTCCAGATGATGTTCTGATGGGTAGGAATGCTCGATTCAGTCCAAAATTTCACATGGGGGACCAGCTTCTTTTCCCCTACTGATTGCAGGGTTCGGGCATCAGGATTAATTCAGGATAGGCTCGACGGAGGGACGGAGTCTCCGGAGCTAAGCCTTCACGCGGCCATCTTGGTCACGCGCGTGGCTCCTCCTCGAAAGAGTGCACATTTATTGCAGGTTAAGGAAGATTGTCCAGGTTACCTAAGTTAATCAGTTTATGTCATAAGGTGGCTGTAGTCACAGAATCAAAAGCACTGCTAAAATCCACTAATACCATATAAAGCTTCATTTTGCAAAGAATGACATATTTATTTTCTTAAAACAGTTACACATAAAATATTATCAATTTCGGAGCCTCCTTTCTGAAAACCAGTAGGAGGAAAGATTAATTAATCTTTGCTGTTAATAGGGTTAAGAAACATTTAGCAAACATTTTCCATGACACACCAAGAACAGCTATAGGGCAGTAACTTCCATGCAAAGTACGATTTCACTAAAAAGTAATGATGTTACCAAAATACCATGACTCCGGAATCAGAATCACACTTAAGCAATAATCAAATAATGATATGAGAATTTCTGCCCATATGGTTGGATTAAATATGTTAGTTGGCGTACCACTGCAACATTGTGCTCGAGTATTATTGAGTTGAAAAATATTCTTTACTATCTCCACTGTTGTCTGATCACCCCATTAGGAGCTAGAGGAGGTAGGAAGAATTCTAATGTCCGGTGGAGTTATTTTACAAAATAAACACACCAGTGCTCTTCATTTATGGGTATTTTCTAGGTTTTCCACCGCAACGTACCAAAATGTATGCATATTACAGTATATTGCTTTGTGGTGTAAACAGAATCAACATTAGTTATAAAATTGTCAATAAGGGCCTAGTTACAATGTTGTTCGGAAAGCCTTCGACTGCTTGTCGGAGGCTTTCTAAACAACATTGTAGGTTTAAACTCCGACCACCATATTACAATGACGGTGTTCGGAGTTTAAACCAGCCGGGGAATCTGACTAGGTTTCAATGAGCTCAAGGAGCCTGTCGGCCACTGGTGGCCAGTCAGAAAGGCCCCATAAGCCTTAAAGGACGGTGTTTCCGCTGTTGGGATTATGAGGGAAACAACACTTAGAACGCAACTTTTACAACGCACTACCTTTACAACGAAACTTTTACAACACAACATCCATTACTACGCATACCATTACAAAGCAACCATTACAATGCATGTCACTACAACGCATACCACTACAATGCATGTCATTACACCGCAGTCATTACAATGCATACCATTACAACGCATACCTACACTATCCAACACTTACCCTACTGTTGCACCCCCTGGTGTTAAAATTGTAATTTTTACCCCTACACTATCCAATACTTACCCTAATGTTGCACCCCCTCGTGTTAAAATAGTAATTTTTACCCCAACACTATCCAATACTTACCCTACTGCTGCACCCCCTGGAGTTAGAATAGTAATTTTTACCCCTACACTATCCAATACTCACCATACATGCAATGTAATGGTATGCGTTGTAATGGTATGCGTTGTAAAGGTTGTTTCAAAGAATTTGTTGTAATGGCATGCGTTATAATGGAATGCGTTGTAATGGATGTTGCGGTGTAAAAAATGCGTTGTAAAGGTATACGTTGTAAAAGTATGCGTTGTAACAACATACATCCGGATTATGATGGCATTTTCCAACAACAGTTCTATGTTAGCCTTTCCACATGGAAATGCTGTTGGAAAGTGTCTTTGGGGCCCCTAGCATTGTCCCCTTCCCCTTGGCCCTCCCCATGTGGCCCCGGGGAACAATACACAAAGACTAGCTGTTAGCTACACCTAGCCATGTGACCCAGGCACAGACTGCAGCCCCCAAATGGTTAGGACAAGAAAAGGCCAACTTTCTGAAAGTGGCACTTTCAGAAATGTGTCTTAAAATCTGACTTTACCATTAAAGAGGGCTTTAGATCACAATTCTTTAGACTCCAAACTCGACCTATCTACCTCCACCCAGTTGAAAGTCATCACTAACAAAATAAAAGTAGGTAACCCAATGTAATCCTCTGGAAGAGGTAGGCTTTGCAGTAGTGAAAAACAAATGTTAGATTTTTTCACTACCAGGATATGTAACACATAAACGTGTATGTACAACTTTTTAAATGCACTGCAACCAGTATTCTAGGCTGTTCAGGGCCTATGTTAAGGGTGACTTATATGTATTAAAAAGGAAGGTGGGGGCTAACAAATGGTTTATTGGGTTACTTAAGTGGGTGGCATAATCAGTGCTGCAGGCCCACTAGTAGCATTTAATTTACAGGCCCGCAGTACATGTAGTACCACTTTACCAGGAATGCACCAGTACATCAAATGTGCCAATTGGGTTTAGGCCAATTTACCATGTTCAAAGGAGGGAGCATGAGCACTTTAGCACTGGTTAGCAGTGGCAAAAAGTGCAGAGCCCTAGAAGCCAATAAAAATGGGTTCAGAAAACAGGAGGGTGAAAGCAGAAAGTTTGGGAATGACCCTGCAGAAAGGGCCAAGTCAGGCAGTATGGCTATATTCTGATATGTTTAATTGTACATTTAAATTTGAGTTTAGATTAGGAATATCTCTTTTCAAATTTGTGAGGTCAACTTCTGGGAGAAATGCATCATCATATGGGTTTAAAAAATAGCTTCCCTCGCTTAGCAGGAAGGTGCTGATCGCTACTGGTGTCTGACACGTGAATAGAGAAGACTCTCCTGACTCTGCTTCGGGTGGAGCACTGGCGGTGGTGTTGCCCTGACACTTCTCCACTTACCTTCTGACAGCGCAGCACAGCCACAGCCAGTTGCTTTACCTACAGTGCAAAATACTCCTTCCAAAATGAGGAAGGCAGACGGTCGACAATCCAAGCTTCCCTTTGAAACCAAAAAGTCTGCCACATGATCCAGCTCAGAAGATCCAGGACAACCCAACGAAGAGCAGGCACAAACGCTACCGGTAACTCAAGAATATGATGTCAAAAGCCTACTAATGGCCATGAAACTCAACTAATTTTGGATCACGCACTCACGATGAAATGGATCAGTCAAAAAACTCAGGCATTTTTTCATTTGAAATACCCTAGAAGACTGCAACTATATATGTTGCCCAAGATCCACAAGGATCCCATCAACCCACCATTCAGACCCATCGTCTCGGCCTCTGGGTCCATCTCGGAACCTATAGGGAAATTCATTGACAAATTTTTACAACCACTGGTTCAAAGCAGTGAAACATACATAAAGGACACCACGGCCTTTGTAAACATGTTACAAAGTGCAAAACTGCAACATGGGGATACTCACTGGCTATGTACGATTGATGTGATCGCGTTATATACTTCTATTCCACACAAAGAAGGCATTGAAGCGCTCGAATGGAGCCTACTAAACAGCAACTTGGAAGAGTACCAAAAAATCTTGATTTTAGAATAATGCAATTCGCATTATACCATAGTTATTTCGAATGGAATGGTCAAATCTTCAATCAATCAAATGGCACTTCAATGGGCTTTGGGGGGGCCCCTCATACGCGAACATTTTCATGCAAAAGTTTGACAGAGTCTACATTTTGAGCAATCAAATATGGACAGAAGGTTTGATAATGTTCAAGCGTTTCATCGATGACATCTTCCTGATTTGGCGAGGATCAAAAGAATGACTTGAAAAAAACATTGAGAAGCTAAACTCTCACAATGATAGGATAAAGTTCACACACACCATTTCTAATGAAACCATAGCATTTCTGGATGTACAAATCACATTAGTCAACAATGAAATCAGCACGAAAGTTTTTCATAAACCCACAGATAGTTTCCATCCTGAAGCTCTCAAGAAACACCTGCCAACTTCACAATACATTAGACTCAAGAGAATAACATCAAATGAAGACGACGCAGGCATGTCAATCAAACAACAAACAGAGAAGTATATACAAAGAGGTTATCCCACAGACATTTTACAAAACGCTTTAGCTAAAGTGGATAAAATGAAGAGAATCGATTTATTGACACCTAAGGCTAGACAATCAGAACAGAAAACTGTCTGTGTATTGAAATATTCCTCAGACTCGAACAAAATCAAACGCATTATAAACAAACATTGGCATTTGATTCAAACTGAACCTGATCTCAACAACTTATATAATGATAAAATCACGTTCGCTTTTCAAAGATCTCAAAATATCAAAGAACTACTCAATACTCCTCCTAAGAAGAAAAAAACATGGAAAGGGATGTCCAAAGGTTTAAATTGTATCCATTGTAACAATGTGATGACGGGCAAAACTTTCATGCATCCAACTAAAGGCTTTCCTATAGAATTGCAGCACTCTAGCACATGTGACACTGCCAATTGCATATACTTGATCAAATGCCCATGTGGCAAAATTTACATTGGGCAAACGGAACGTAAAACCAAAGTCCGCATCACGGAACATAAAAGTAACATCAGACTTGGAAATATGAAATCGTCTTTAGCAAGCCACTGGAAAGAAATGGGCCATCAAATTTCCCAACTGAAATTCTTGGTTATCGAGACGATCCCACAACGCCCCGACCTGGATCCAGTTAAACAGAGACTAAGAGCTGAATTTCACTGGATAAAAAAATTGCACTCAAGCCACCCTATTGGTTTGAATGATCGGATTGAACACTCGTGTTTTTTATAACACTATTGATCTTCGACATTGACTTCTGCAATTACTCTGATCCCCATCATTGTTTTACAAATTGCTACATTTTTCGTATGCATTCAGCTCATATAATGTTTATTTATCATTGCAACATTTGACATTTCCTGAAGGCAAGTTTGTGCATTTTCAGTGCCTTGTGCTTTATCAATACTATTGATTATGTTCATCAAGCATAGCGCTACGTGCCCCTTAGTTTTGAAGCCATCGCACTCATAACATGTGATTTGGTGCTCGTGCCGAGATTTGTCATGGCCGCGATTACATGATACATATTCCACCAGTGATTGCTATTGTTGTAACACCCGTGGTTAACCGACAGAACACGCTGAGACGCGAACGCGCCCTGTCATTCGTAAGTTATGATTTTGTGTATAACTTCGTTTTGTAACATTGTTGACACTTATAGCGGCACAGTGAACCTTTTAATTATTCGTGTGGCATCATTTAGATATAGAGAGTGTTGTTTACCTGGTGGCGTTTACATTTCTGACTTAGGTGGCACTTTCAATCTTTTCTATCTTTCCGTTTTAGTAGTTAGGCAACTGTTTTTTAAAAAATGTGTGTTGCAATATTTGCGTTTCCTGTTACTTTTGAGTGATTAATTTGGTCCTGTTTGCTCCCTTTGTACAGACCCCTGACGAAGGGTCAGGTTCTTGAAGACCCGAAATGCATTGGGTGTAAAGAAAGAGTGAGAAAATGCTTAAGGAAGTATCTACATAAGAATTGAATTATGTCAACAAGGATACTTATACAGTTGAATTGAATTGAACTATTGGAATACATTCATGAAGTGAAGAAAACACATGAACTTTGATAAGAAACTTGTTTTCATCGTTAATTTGGAGCTCAGCCTCGAGGATAGGTGCTCCTACCCTCAACACTTTCATTCAGATCAAAAGGTACGCTTTGACTACGTGCGACGACTAGAGCGCCACTCCACGAACTTTATTAATTCAGTGGTTTAAATCATTGAACTCTTGAGTGCACTGGGATAACACTTTGTTTATTTGATCCACACAGTCAACCCAATCCCGGGAGCACCAAACGAAAAAATGCAGTTGGACGACATCGCACTTTTAACTACAAATAAAGATGAAACTTTAGGTTACACTGTTGAGGCCGCTCAAGAAATCTATGGGCTCATACAGGAGACCAGATGCATCAATCCTCAGAAAACCACTAGAGCTAAACTACTCAGACAATTTAAATATATGAGCAAAAAGGAAATCAACCAACGGTTGCATGCAACCACACTCATTCATTACCATAAAAATCAAAGGATTCCTCGGGGACTCAGAATAGCTCTCAAGCCAATGCTCTGTAAAACAGCAAGAAATTCTTGGAGAAATGGTATCAAATATTAAACAAATGCTCTCTGGATCTTATTTTACTGATTGTTGAGGAACTATCAAAGGTGCTCTTAGAGCTTGAAGAAGAAATTAAAACTTTAAAGGAAGAGTTGAATAAAATTCCTGACCTCGAAAAAACTTTAGAAGACATTAATCAGAAATTAGATCGATATGCCAATGAAAGAAAAGTACGTAAGTACCGACGCGACACTTTGGATTATAAGCTTGAAGAAGTGTATTCCTGGGCGGAGATCTATAATCAAAAGAAATGGCAAACACAACCTCAGAACAAAAAACCAGACACTACATCCTCGCAAGAAAGCGTCTTATCGGATTCTGACATTTCACAAAGCAGACCACCAGTGAGCATGACCACTAAACAGATCGTGAAGCCCTCCACCAGTCAAACGTCCGCTCAACAAACGTCTTTTTTAGACATAAGTCTGGCAGCAAATGCACCTCCGACAACATGCCAAGGGCAAGAAGGGCAAAAAGAAAAAGAAACAGAAGAGGAAGTGGCCCGAAGGACACGGAGTCAAGTACAGAAAATGACTTAGTCATTAACATGTCATCTAAACAGTTAACCAAGACTCAGATGTTACTGTTGAACAAAGGAACAACGTTTGTACCTACTTATGGATCTAATGCTGGTGAAACAGAAATTGCGCTTTTTAAATTTTTCCGTAATTTGAAATTGAGGTACTTTTTCAGAGACATTAACCAAACACAAGCACCTGAACCATGGGACCATGATTTCAAACCGCCTAGTACATTTTGTGGACCTACAAAACACAAAACCATAGAAGCATTAGAAAGAGCTGTAATGTCTGAAATTCAGAAAATTTCTTTCAACAAACCTAAGAAAAACAACCTAACCATCAAAGAATGGAATACGCTTAGAAAATTTGAGCCAAGATAAAAGTCTCACCTTCCAAAAAGCAGATAAGGGCGGCGCTCTTATAGTGATGGACACTCAATTTTACAATATGAGCGTCAACAACCATGTCTTCAACCAGGATATTTACCTACCATTACCAGGAGATCCAACACAAGAATATCAGAAAGTTTTACAACTAATATTGGATCACGCACTCACGATGAAATGGATCAGTCAAAAAACTCATGCATTTTTTCATTTGAAATACCCTAGAAGACCGCAACTATATATGTTGCCCAAGATCCACAAGGATCCCATCAACCCACCATTCAGACCCATCGTCTCGGCCTGTGGGTCCATCTCAGAACCTATAGGGAAATTCATTGACAAATTTTTACAACCACTGGTTCAAAGCAGTGAAACATACATAAAGGACACCACAGCCTTTTTAAACATGTTACAAAGTGCAAAACTGCAACATGGGAATACTCACTGGCTATGTACGATTGATGTGATCGCGTTATATACTTCTATTCCAAACAAAGAAGGCATTGAAGCACTCGAATGGCGCCTACCAAACAGCAACTTGGAAGAGTACCAAAAAATCTTGATTTTAGAATTAATGCAATTCGCATTATACCATAGTTATTTCGAATGGAATGGTCAATTCTTCAATCAATCAAATGCCACTTCAATGGGCTTTGGGTGGGCCCCCTCATACGCGAACATTTTCATGCAAAAGTTTGAGAGAGACTACATTTTGAGCAATCAAATTTGGACAGAAGGTTTGATAATGTTCAAGCGTTTCATCGATGACATCTTCCTGATTTGGCGAGGATCAAAAGAACGACTTGAAAAAAACATTGAGAAGCTAAACTCTCACAATGATAGGATAAAGTTCACACACACCATTTCTAATGAAACCATAGCATTTCTGGATGTACAAATCACATTAGTCAACAATGAGATCAGCACAAAAGTTTTTCATAAACCCACAGATAGAAACGCGAGCCTTCTATTTCAAAGTTTCCATCCTGAAGCTCTCAAGAAACACCTGCCAACTTCACAATATATTAGACTCGAAAGAATAACATCAAATGAAGACGACGCAGGCATGTCAATCAAACAACAAACAGAGAAGTATATACAAAGAGGTTATCCCACAGACATTTTACAAAACGCTTTAGCTAAAGTGGATAAAATGAAGAGAATCGATTTATTGACACCTAAGGCTAGACAATCAGAACAGAAAACTGTCTGTGTATTGAAATATTCCTCGGACTCGAACAAAATCAAACGCATTATAAACAAACATTGGCATTTGATTCAAACTGAACCTGATCTCAACAACTTATATAATGATAAAATCACATTCGCCTTTCAAAGATCTAAAAATATCAAAGAACTACTCAATACTCCTCCTAAGGAGAAAAAAACATGGAAAGGGATGTCCAAATGTTTAAATTGTATCCATTGTAACAATGTGATGACAGGTAAAACTTTCATGCATCCAACTAAAGGCTTTCCTATAGAATTGCAGCACTCTAGCACATGTGACACTGCCAATTGCATATACTTGATCGAATGCCCATGTGGAAAAATTTACATTGGGCAAACGGAACGTAAAATCAAAGTCCGCATCACGGAACATAAGAGTAACATCAGACTTGGAAATATGAAATCGTCTTTAGCAAGCCACTGGAAAGAAATGGGCCATCAAATTTCCCAACTGAAATTCATGGTTATCGAGACGATCCCACAACGCCCCGACCTGGATCCAGTTAAACAGAGACTAAGAGCTGAATTTCACTGGATAAAAAAATTGCACTCAAGCCACCCTATTGGTTTGAATGATCGGATTGAACACTCGTGTTTTTTATAACACTATTGATCTTCGACATTGACTTCTGCAATTACTCTGATCCCCATCATTGTTTTACAAATTTGTACATTTTTCGTATGCATTCAGCTCATATAATGTTTATTTATCATTGCAACATTTAACATTTCCTGAAGGCAAGTTTGTGCATTTTCAGCGCCTTGTGCTTTATCAATACCATTGATTATGTTCATCAAGCATAGCGCTACGCGCCCCTTAGTTTTGAAGCCATCGCACTCATAACATGTGATTTGGTGCTCGCGCCGTGATTGGTCACTGACGCGATCACATGATACATATTCCACCAATGATTGCTATTGTTGTAACCCTGTGGTTAACCGACAGAACACGCTGAGACGCGAACGCGTCCTGTAATTCGTAAGTTATGATTTTGTGTATAACTTCGTTTTGTAACATTGTTGACACTTATAGAGGCACGGTGAACCTTTTAATTACAGCGTTTCGTGTGGCATCATTTAGATATAGAGAGTGTTGTTTACCTGGTGGCGTTTACATTTCTGACTTAGGTGGCACTTTCAATCTGTTCTATCTTTCCGTTTTAGTAGTTAGGCAACTGTTTTTTAAAAAATGTGTGTTGCAATATTTGCGTTTCCTGTTACTTTTGAGTGATTAATTTGGTCCTGTTTGCTCCCTTTGTACAGACCCCTGACGAAGGGTCAGGTTCTTGAAGACCCGAAATGCATTGGGTGTAAAGAAAGAGTGAGAAAATGCATAAGGAAGTATCTACATAAGAATTGAATTATGTCAACAAGGATACTTATACAGTTGAATTGAATTGAACTATCGGAATACATTCATGAAGTGAATAAAACACATGAACTTTGATAAGAAACTTGTTTTCATCGTTGATTTGGCGCTCAGCCTCGAGGATAGGTGCTCCTACCCTCAACACTTTCATTCATGAAACTCAAACACACAGACAACTCAAGCAAAATTGACTCCATGGCCAGTTGCATGGGTTTTATAGCCCAGAAGGTAGAACAACATGACGGAAAAATCAAAGAGGCGGAAAAGCGGATCTCCGACAATGAGGATGCTATGACTCAAGTGAAACAACAAGTAGCGCAAATTTACAAACTCTTCAAAATAATTACTGCCAAAAATGAGGATTTGAAGGCGCCCATTAGGCGCAATAATATCTGCATCTTTGGATTCCGAGTGAATACCAACACTGGGTGCATGGAAGACTTCATCGAACGCCTGTTGCGAGACACCTTTGGCGCTGAGGCCTTTTCCTCACAATTGATAGTGGAAAGGGCTCTCTGAATATTAGCCCCAGGCCTCCTCCAGGAAGCAGTTCACACCTGATTGTGGCCGGTCTGCTCAATTACCGGGAGCGTGACGTAGCGCTGAAACTAGCAAGAGAGAAAAACATTATGATGGCACCAAATTCACAATTTATCCTGACTTCATGGCCCAGTTCAAGAAGTGAGATGTAAATTTCTGCCGGCCAAACAACAGCTTTGGAAATTGCAAATTGAATACGTACTCATGTACCCGGCACTCCTGCGGGTTAAATATCAGAGTAAACAACATTACTTCACCAATGGACAACAAGTAGATGATTTTCTCAAGAACATCATGAAGCACCCTGCACATCGTGAGTCCAAGGAACGCCTCCCCAGATCTCCCTCACCAAATCAGATTGAATCTTGATGGCATGACTCCTACCACTAGATATAATACACCTTAAGCTGTCTCTAACTGTACCTCATATTGGCCTTTGGGTGCCTGGGCGGTGACGTGTTGTTGCGGACTGCTGCTGGCAAGAGAAAGTGCACCACGTTTTATAGGCAACTTGTTCGTTTGGTTGATGATCAGAGACAGATAAGTGTTACGTGAAATAAACACACAATGGATTTTGGGCAGTGGGCACGGTGTATCTTATGATAATATTCTGGACTATGCCAAGCACCCCCCTTCCCCTCCTCCCCCTGACACTGGAAGGCTGTCCCTACAGGTATGGGAGAAGGGAGAACATTGTTGCCCACTAGTAACCCCCACAGGTGTTCCCCCTACCAGTCTGGGGTTTTTGATTGGTCTGTAATGACAAGGTTTGGTTGAATTCTGGGTGGGCAGCAAAATGCCAGCTTGATTGGGGTGCTGTTGTGGGAGTGAGTGGGTTAGGAATTGTTAATTCAAGACTTCCTCGTTGTTATTATCCAGCAGGTAGACTTGCGAGCGCACATTAAGAGGTTTATCCACAACCTTGGTATATACATACCGTTCGACTATTACTCCACACACTGAGATGCGAAAATTACTTCTCCTTACATGGAACATTAGGGGATTGGGTATCCCTGTAGGCATAGGCAAATACTTACATATCTAGATAGGCATCAAATTCACATTGCCATGCTGCAAGAAACACACTTCGATCCACACCGCACTCCTGGTTTTGCAAGCAAGTGGGCTACAGACCGAGTGTTCTCCACGCACTCAATGTACTCCAGGGGCACAGTGATTCTTATTAAATAGAATACTCCCTTCATTCTGGGTGGAGCTTATCGTGATTCACAGGGGAGGAGCTGCATGCTTTGGCAGAACACAATCTGTCACACTAGTGTGCTGCTAAGGGCCGAATGTAGATGACCCGTATTATTTCACCACGCTATGTGGACAAATTCTTAAGGTAGGCTCCACTCACATTATCTGGAGGGGCACTTTAACACAGCATTTCACCCCACCACGGACAGATCCAACCCTCTCCCTCACCAATACACCAAAAACAAATGGGCGCATTGGCGGACATGTTCTCTGCTCATGGACTTACAGCTGCATGGAGACATGTGCACCCGAGCGGGAGAGAGGGCACACACTACACATCGGAACACTCAATTTGGGCAAGATTAGCTCACTGGGTTGATTCCAGAGGTGTTGTCCTGTGGATAAATAATGTTGAGCACCTAGCCAGAACTTATTCTGATCATGCCCCAGTTCGCATGACGTTCTCACTCCCCAATTCGGTTGCTACTCCAAATTGTTGGAAACTCAAGCCAGAGGCTCTCTTGGACACCCCAATTAGGGCTGAACTGGGAACAGAAATCACTGACATTTTCCAGAGAAACACAGGATCCATTACGCACATGGATGCGGTTTGGGAGGCCTTCAAAGCCACGATGAGGCGGTCTTGCATTGCTAAGAGATTTCTTGTCCTAAGGGACATCCTGCATAGTCTGCGCAAACTTGAGGATGAACTGAAACAATTGGAAGGTGGCCTATGGCAGGATGCCTCTGGGCCTCAGAAGGTAACATTTAGAGATAAGCTCTCTAAATACAAAAGATACTGCTGAGACAGAAGTTCGATTCCGCAGGAAGCACTTTACAGCGCGCAAATATGGGGAGGGCGAGAGACCAGGCAGAGCTTTGGCGATGGAGGTTCGCCTGCCCACTTTTCCAATTATGTCCTTGAAATCCATTATAGTGCTGGTGCACGTTATAGAGACAGTCTTGATATCCGTAATGTTTTCGCAGATTGTTTTGCCGATTTGTATAGCACTCATAGAACCAAACCTCCTGACCTTTCAATATACTTGAAGGACATAGCTTTGGGTTGTTGGGTGATGCTCAGAGAGAATTTCTTGCAGCACCCCTTGAAAATGATGAGATATGAGCTGTAATTATGCTGATGAAGTCAGGGAAAGCTTCGGGGTCTGATGGCTGCCTCATTGACTTCAATAAAACCTACATCGATCAATTGCTACCTATACTAAAACAAGTCTACGAAGAGGCTCAGAAACTAGAGATCCTTCCGGGTACGATGAGGGAGTCTCTTATTACCTCTCTCCTAAAGCCTGGCAAACCAGCGGACATTTGTGACTCCTACCGCCCTCTTTCTCTAATCAATAACAATGCGAAAATTCTTATCAAAATATTGGCTAACAGACTTAGCCTGCTAAAGGAGAAGTTAGTCCTACCGACCAGGCTGGTTTCATTCCAAGTAGGGTGACATCACATTATCTGCGTTCCCTCTTCTCTATCCTGCAAACTGTAGACCCGTAGTTGGCTCTAGTGGTGTTTTTATTTAGAGGCCACAAAGACCTTCGCTTCAGTTGAATGGGATTACCTCTTTGTCACACTTCAATGTATTGGGCTGCCTAAAGGATTCCTGACATGGATACGCCTCTTGTATGCTGCTCCGAAAGCAAAGGTTCTAATTAATGGACAACCTCTTCCCCCTTTTCTATCACCCGGGGCACCCGGCCAGGATGCCCGTTCTCTCCTCTACTTTTTGCGCTGGCTGTTGAACCGCTTGAACCAAAATTAGGCAACATCATCATAATAAGGCTTTACGCTGCTTTTTCTATCCAATACTCATTTCCCTTTCCATGGACGAATTCACCCTATACGTTAGAGAACCATATCACAATCTCAATCCATTACTGCGGGGGTTTGTGCGATTCGGGGCGCTCTCCGGAATCCATATCAATTGGGCGAAGTCTCAGGTTTTCCCTCTCACTGCCTCGGTGATGCCATTCACCCCTGATTTCACAACAGAGTTGTGTGCTGCTGAAGTGAAATACCTAGGGATACACATCACGGCTAATTGGGTGGAACTGATACATCACAACTACGCAGGGCATTGAAGAACATCACAAGCAGTATAATAAGGTGGATTGCTCTCCCACTTTCCATGGCAGGACGCACCTCCCTTATAGAAATGATTGTCCTCCCCAAACTACAAAACCTCTTTTTAGATATTCCATGAGAGCCAGGCATACATTTCTTCTCCGTGCTTCCCTCCGAACTGATACGACTGACTTGGGGTGACAAACAGCCCCGGCTGCAGTGGTAAACACCCGTTAGACCCTATTCCCAGGGAGGGGTTTAATATTCTTAACTTTGAGCGATATTATCTTTGCGCACATGCTCACTATGCCCACTATTGATTCCATCCCCATAAATACATGCCGCAAGTGGCAACGGAACATTGGCTGGCAGATCTCATACCACTGGACGGTGCCATATTAACCGCAACCACGCCATGAGAGGATGACCCGACATCGGTCGTCTGCATGGTGAAAGCATGGCAACACATTGCCAGAAGTCTACAAGTCCCCATGCTATACTCCCCTTAACTTCCTCTGGTATACCACTGTAAGATCCCTGTCTTACAGGAAGACGCTTTAAAAAAAACTAAAGCTAAATACGATATCAATTGTTGGGTATCTATATTTAAATGGAAAGTTCTGTACACTGCAACAGCTGTTTTCAAAACAACAACCCTCTCTCATGGATATTTTTCTATATGTCCGAGTGCGACAAGGTATTAAAATAGTACACCCCTGCTTACCCACTGGAACCTCAGGAGGTCGCCCCACTGTGAATAATATTACACAATGACACTGCGTCACATTTAGTTTCTACATTATACCATAGCCTATACACCAACCTGGCTTCAACCCATTGTGCTGTTGGAGACAGATGGATTGCTGAGTAGGGCATGAAATCACTGACAGGCAATGGACATATTGTTGTATTCAGACAGAACTAATATCATCTAGCAGTCTCTTACGTATCACACATTATTCATTTTTGCACCGCACTTACTATAAGATCATCCGTAAGGACCGCACCGACCAAACAGGAGGAGGCATCGCTATCGTCCATAAGAACTCCATCCGCATCTCAACCAGCTCAGACGTCAACCTTTCCAGCGCCGAACACCTCCACTTCCAGATCCACACCGACCCCAAGACCACACTCAGAGGCACCCTCCTCTACAGGCCACCAGGACCCCGTGCACAATTCAGCGAAGACATCACTGACTTTATCACCCCACACGCCCTCCCCTCCGAGGACTACATTCTATTGGGAGACCTCAATTTTCACCTGGAAAAGAGCTATGACAGCAGCGCCACCACCCTTCTGGACAATCTCGCCAACCTCGGATTCAAACAACTTGTCACTACCCCCACCCACATTGCAGGTCACACACTCGACCCTATCTTCACCTCCAGCAAACATGTCTCATTCAGTCACACCACAGCTCTCCATTGGACGGACCACAGCTGCGTTCACTTTATCTACAATAAGACCGCAATCCACAACCATCCTCAACCCACCCTGCGAAGAAATTGGAACAAAATCACCATCGACCAGATCTCCTCATCGCTTCTTCTAAACCCCCCCGCCCACTCCTCAAACCCCAACCAAGCAGCCATTAACCTCACCCAATGGCTATCCAACAGCGCAGACATCCTAGCACCGTTGAAAAAACGTCAAATAAAACTAGGCAGCAAAAACGCCTCCTGGTTCAACGATGATCTTAAGAAATCTAAGAAACTCTGTCGCTCCCTCGAGAAGGCCTGGAAAAAAGACCCAAACACCAGCACCAGGGACGCCTTCAAAAACGCCACCCGCATACATCACCAACTAATCCGGTCTGCCAAGAAAGCCGCATTCAAAGACCGACTAAACAACAACGCCCACAACAGCAAGGAATTATTCAACATCGTCAAAGAATTTACCAACCCATCAGCCAACTCCAACGACATCACCCCCTCCCAAGCCCTCTGCGACTCCCTAGCTTCCTTCTTCCACAACAAAATTGCAGACATCCACAACAGCTTCGACAACCGACTCGGAGACCAACCCACCCAACCTCCCGCAGGACCTTCACCCCCCTTGAACGTCCTTAACAACTGGAACCCAATCTCCACTGAAGACACCATCCGCCTGATGAACTCCATCCACTCAGGATCCCCAACTGACCCATGCCCTCACCACATCTTCAACAAAGCAGACTCCATTATCGCACCCCATCTCCGAGACGTCATCAACTGCTCCCTCAACTCCGCCACCTTCCCGGAAAGCTGGAAACACGCAGAATTCAGCGCCCTTCTGAAAAAACCCACAGCTGACCCCAACGAACTCAAAAACTACCGCCCCATCTCGCTTCTTCCATTCCCGGCCAAAGTCATCGAGAAAGCTGTCAACAACCAGCTCGCCACCTTCCTCGAAACCAACAAATCCCTCGACTCCTCACAGTCCGGCTTCCGAGCCAAACACAGCACTGAGACCGCACTTATCGCAGCAACAGACGACATTCGAACTCTACTGGACAACGGAGACACAGTCGCCCTCATCCTCCTCGACCTCTCCGCTGCCTTCGACACAGTCTGTCATAGCACCCTTCTACAGCGCCTCAAAAACGTCGGAATCCAAGGAAAAGCACTGGAATGGATCATCTCGTTCCTCACCGGAAGAACCCAGAGAGTCCGCCTCCCACCATTCAAGTCAGAGGCCTCTGAAGTCATCTGCGGCGTGCCACAAGGATCTTCACTCAGCCCCACCCTCTTCAACGTATACATGAGCCCCCTCGCGGCCATCGCACGCCAACACAACCTCAACATCATCTCCTACGCTGATGACACCCAACTGATCCTCTCACTCACCAAAGACCCTAACACCGCCAAAACCAACCTACATGAAGGAATGAAAGAAGTAGCCGAGTGGATGAAACACAGCCGTCTGAAACTGAACTCAGACAAAACAGAAGTCCTCATCTTAGGCACCTCCCCCTCCGCCTGGGATGACTCTTGGTGGCCAGCTGCCCTAGGTAAAGCACCCATCCCAACTGGCCACGCACGGAACCTGGGCGTCATCCTGGACTCCTCTCTCTCGATGACCAGACAAGTCAACGCCGTCTCATCATCTTGCTTCAACATTGTTCGCATGCTCAAAAAAACATTTCGCTGGATCCCCACCGAAACTAGAAAAACGGTCACCCACGCACTGGTCACGAGCCGCCTAGACTACGGAAACACCCTATACGCCGGTACCACCGCAAAACTCCAGAAAAAACTCCAACGCATCCAGAACGCTTCAGCCAGACTCATACTAGACATCCTGCGTAAAGAACACATCTTTGGTCACCTGAAAAACCTCCACTGGCTCCCCGTAAATAAGAGGATTACTTTCCGCCTCCTAACCCACGCACACAAATCACTTTACGAACTTGGACCCGAATGCCTCAACACACGACTGTCCTTCTACACCCCCTCCCGTCAGCTACGATCCTCCAACCAAGCCCTGGCCACTGTACCTCGCATCAACAAAACCACCATGGGAGGTAGATCCTTCTCCTACCTGGCAGCTGAAACCTGGAACACACTTCCTACTCACCTTCCTCAGAACCACCTAGCATTCAGAAAGCAACTTAAAACTTGGATATACGACAAGTAATCCCACACCCATCCTCAAGCGCCTTGAGACCCTATGGGTATGTAGCGCGCTATATAAATCTCTTGACTTGACTCGACTTGACTTACTACACCCTAGTCAAAATGCGTAGATATAAACTGCGCTATAACAACAAATGCGACCGGTGTGGCATGGAGGCGGCGGACTTCCTGCACCTGGCCTTGGATTGTAACGCTGTACACTCTTACTAGTGATTGTAGCATTGGAGTAGATGACTTCACTGCAACTCCAGCTTTCCCCCTTGCTGGCTCTATTAGGGTATACGGAGAATCTGGATGATGGGGATTGGATATTTGTATCATTTGGTATCCTGCTGGCTAAAAGGAGAATAGCATGCAGATGCAGTCAGGGCAGGGCACCCACATTTAAGGAATGGATCAGTGAAATGACATTTTGGCAGGAACAAACATTCACATATGCAGAACTCCTCCACCTCACTTCCTGCACCTGGTCGATACCATAAGCACTACACAGAAAACCGGCTGTGGAACATAGAATCTGGCCTTTGGCCGCCTCTACACGATGCATACATATTATGAAGAAGAGATTGTGGATTCAGCTAACTCAGACATGTACCCTGATTACATTTGTGGATCTGTCATATATAATCAATGTTAAAGTGATTACTGCTTTGCATGTCGATCCAGACATTGTTATGTATTTATATGTTACCACAACTACTTTTTAAGCATGTATCCATCTATGTACTGTATATGCTAAGCTGGATATATGTTTTAAAAAAACCTAAATATTTTTTTTAAACCATTTATTAGGATTTATTTACAAACAACATATTTTAATCTTGGAATTAGCCTGTGACAGATCGGTTTTGAATTTTATCTCATTATTGATAGCCTCACTTATCATTGAATCAATTGTGTCATACTTATGAAACTCCTTGAAAATGTTAACTGGCTTGTACTCATATTTACTCTGCAACTTAAGATTGGTAGATAATGGTTTTAAAACTAAGATCAGAGTGGATAAAAAGTGTTCTTGACCCAGTCATTGTTTATTAATTAGTTTCAATATGGGGATGACAACCGAGCCATCATTCCTGCTATCAGAGCATCTATAATATGATGTTGTGGCATACAATTACTAATTTCTGCAGAGGCGTCTATTTGATCCAAAGCAGAGTGAAATTAATCAATCTTCAAAATAATTTTTAAATGTCCTTATATGCCATAATTGTTGAAAAGTCATTAAAATAAGGCATAGGTTCGGCATTTACATTAGCACATGGAATTTAGATGAATCCATCAAACCCTTCCCCCAGAACTTGTCTCTCGAGGAATGAACACTTTAGATTCTGTATGATAACTTTCCCCAAGGCTTCTCTGAAACAGATTCCTAGACACTAGACTGAACTCGTGTTGCCTTAGGAGGCTCTAATTCAAGTGAGAAGTAATCTGGGATAGTATGCTTTTTTTGGATTTGTCATGGCCTGTGCCCATTCACTGGACTGAGATCCAGAGAGCCACTAGAGGCCCTTTCATATGTAGTTATGTGATCAAAGCTCTTTGCAGAGGCATTTCTAATATCCTTTTCAGCTGACCTTCACATATAACAGAGCACCAAACGCTGATGATCAATATAAGGCTATGCACTGTCTCTATACACACTAAGGCCTAGATTATTAAGGGATAGAGGAAAATACTAAAAAAGTAATAGTCACCTTTCACTAGTTGGTTACCATATATACAATTCCAAGTGCAGGAATCGGAAAGTTAGTTCCCTGGGGTGTTCCTCCATAACACCCACTTATACCTATGACAAAACTACTCCACACATTTACTGAGACAACCATGCAAACAGAAAAGCAACAGGAGTAATCTGCCAACATAGTCACATAGGGCCGGATGTAGGTCAGTCGGTAACGGCCGAAAATCGGTATTTTCGGCCGTTACGACCGAGATTCACAAAATGGTATGTAGGGCCACATATTTTACAGATTCGGTAAATTTACCGATCGGTAAATTTACCGAATCTGTAAAATACCGAATCGGTATGCTCTTTCATAAGAGATGTAGGTGGGACTCTTCTGAGTCCCACAAGCCTTACAGAATCGGTATTTTACCATGAAATCCAACTTCATGGTAAAATACCGATTCCGGTGTGCATGCACATGTGTGCATGCACACCTGTGCCATATGACAGGCAGACCTGCCCTTAGGGCAGGTATGCCTGCCACATGGCCCCCAAATCTTTTTTGGGGGTGCTAGAGGGTGTCAAAGTGACACCCCCTGTACCCTTGTCAAAATCGGTATTTACCGAATCGGTAAATACAGATATTTATCGATTCGGTAAAAGGAACATCTGGATGTTCCTACATCTCCACCCCTTAGATTTACCGATTTTTAATTACCGAATCGGTAGAATTCGGTAAAAAAAAAACGGTAAATCTATTTTACCTACATCTGGGCCATAATGATTAAATGAGTGAGTGTAAAACGTGTCCCAGGACTTGCCCTCTGCATGCATCTCAACGTATGTTTTAAAACTAACTATATACAGATGAAAAAAATTGTTAGCCCTATAACTTCTCCAGGTAAATTAACATCAGACAAATCCACAATCCATACTCAAGCTGGAAGTTTCCTTATTGGTTTCCTTTAAGTGTACCCAGTACAATGAATCATAAGAGCCATACAAACCATAATGTCAAAGACTAAATTAAAGTGCAGGTGAATGTGAAAGCTGCGGTCAATGGCTAGTACTCCATCAGCCACATGCATCAACGATAATTGCATTCGCAAACGGTGCGAATCGCAATTTCCGGCCGTTTGCGAATGCAATTATCAAAATCGGAATGCATCATGTATTTCGCAATTTTAGGAATCGCAATCATGTTGCGATTTCTAAAATTGCGATTGCATTTAAGAAATCGCAATTTCAGATTTCTTAAATGCAATGCATGATCATTTTTAAATTGTGAATTATCAATTTGGAAGCTGTAAATTAGCATGAGGGTGGACCTCATGCTAATTTCTCAAAAACCTTCAAACCTGCACAAAAATGCATTTTTGAATGTTGCATTTTACACACACACATGTCCTTAGGACATGTGTGTGTGTAAGTTGCACTTAAGTTTAATTTCAGGGGTGCAGGGAGGGGTTCTTTGGACCCCCCCCTGCACTCTTGAAATTGCATTTTCAATTTGCGATTCGCAAATTGTAAATGCCTTCCCATTGATTCCTATGGGCCTCTTGGCCCATAGGAATCAATGGGAAGGGTTTTCCTTAATTGCGATTCGCAAATTGTGAATCGCAATTAAGGAAAATTACCGAATCGCAAAATAAATTGCGATTTTTTCATGCATTGCCGTTTGCGATTTCTAAATTGAGATTCCTTAATTTTCGCAATTTAGGAATCTCAAACGGAACCGTTGATGCATGTGGCAGCATATGCCTTCCCTGCGCATCTAAAGTTGCACCCACCGTCATCTTTACTCTGAGAATACTTGGCTCTGCAAAGAGCTGTGATCATGATCAAAAAAACCTGTGTATACATACAAGTAGCAGTGAGAATTATAAAAATACATACAAAATACACCCAAGTCCTACTGCAGGGCAAACTTAGCCCCAAACAGGAAAACACAGTACACAAGAAAATGATTAAGACGTTTGTAGAAAAATTCAAAAACAACTTAAACACTTGGGGCCTCATTTATGAGGCTGTGCGTCACTTTTACTCCGCCGGTGCGTCACTTTTTGTGATGCACCAGTGGCGTAAAAAAATGTGCCTTGTTGCACCATATCTACAAAGTGACGCATCTAGGTAGATGCGTCACTTTGTAAACCCCTGCGCCACATTATACCTGCGCCAGGTATAATGTATGTAAGGGGGGCGTATTGACGCAAAAAAGGGTCATGGAAGTGATGCAGTGAAATCAAAGAGATTTCACTGTGCAAGTTCTAGGACTCAAATGCGTCAAAATCTTACGCCTGCCTCACAGCAGACGTAGGACTGGTGCAAGCCCTTTCACGCTGGGCTCCCCCTATGTGAAAGAACACATTGCTGGAGTTGCGTCACTTTTGTGACTCACTCCAGCAATGCGTCACTTTTGCGCCTACAGATACGTCAGAAATACTGACGTAGCTGTAACTCCTTGTGACATGATGCGTCATTCTGTAAATATGACGCATCATTGATGTCGCAAGGAGGGCGCAATGAAAAGTGACTCATCACTGTTTTCACACAGCAATGTGTCACTTTACATGAATGAGGCCGTTGATTTTTTTCCAAAAAAAAGGAAGATTTCAAGAGTGTCAATGCAGGAGAGATTGTAAACAAACAGAGAGTGATTCTTTCCCCTAAAAATCCAAATCCAAAATGACCAAGAGCTGAACAAATTGAAAGAACGAGACTTCAAGACAGGAAGAGGAAGTTGCCACATTATAACAGTAGTCTACCTTGTGTGGAAGGCACTTTCCTCCTTTAAAAAAAAATTAAAAATTAAAAGAAAAATATTTTGTGTGCAAACGAATTACCAAAATGATCAGCTTAAGTGAAAAAATCCACCTAAAATGTATGTTGAAACCTGTGTAAAATAACTGCTGCTTGCGTTCTGAAACAGCTGCAGGGGTTCGTGTCAAAACTGCTGATTGCGTTGTTTCTGTGCTTATTGTGTTAGGATTTTTCCCCAAATCAAAATCCTGTAATGGGGCATGGCATAACATTGAGCATTATGTAGTAAATTTTGGAATGCAATGTTATGTTACCAAGATTATGCTGGAATAGAAAAATTAGGCCTGGGCCTAGTCAAAACTCACTTATTCTTGAACCCAGTGACCCAGAACCTGAAGGAATGGTAGTCAATTAGCGTGCAAAAAAGTACTCAAAAGAAGTGTGGATGGAAATTTTACAGATGCATAATGAATACCTTTCATAAAGCCCAATTAAAATGTAGTTATCTTAAAGTAGTACACAGATGGTACTGGTCACCGGCCAGATTAAAGATGTTATTTCTTTTACCATCAGCAGTCTGCTGGAGAGGTAAACATCCCAATAGTGACATTGTTCACATTGTTTTAGAATACCACTGAAACATATTGGGGAATGTCTCAAGAAGCACCTGGCATACACTACCCCCAATGGGACAACCGGCCTTATTACTCAATATCTCCATGTATTCAGAAATAGCCCACCGACACACAAGATAGTTTTCAACTGCTTTAGCCAAGCAGTGGCCAAGCAAGACATATTGAGATTGTGGAGATCAATCAAAAATCCATCAATTGAATGATGGCCGAAGGATATGTTTACTTACTCTGGCACTGTATGAGAGGACTATTTCATCAATTGATTGGCCATATAGGGAAGGTGGAGGAAGTATGTAGAGCAGTTTCCTGAAAAGACGGGTATCAGTGCCTGTTGCTGTTTACTTATTTCTAAATCTATATGGTCAGAAGATTAAATTGATATTGTGCTTTTATTTCACTCTAATTGCTTTGTATCCTCTTATGTGGCTTTCATTCTTTCACGTGTTACCATGATAGCACGATGGGGCATATTATCAAGAAACAGCATTAAAATTATCGCTGCTTTAACGGCAAGAAACTGCCGCTAAGGCGTCGATAATGGGCTTGATAGTATGCCCTTGAGAATTCCCGTAGAAGCCCATGTTCTGGTGTGAACATGGGGTTCTATTGGAATTCTCAAGGACATATTATCAAGCCCATTATCGCCATTTTAGCAGCAGTTTCCTGCCACCAAAGCGGCGATAATTTTAACACCGTTCTTGATAATATGCCCCCTTGTTTTACAATATTTATATGTAGGATGGGACACCAGAGATGCACTTATAATCAGTCTGCAATGTAGAAATTCTTATTTTCTTTCTACCAGTTTTTGAAGCTGTATAAAAGTGTGCAACTAAGCAACTCATTACATTTGATCACAATGTAACGTAAAATGCAAATAAATAATTGATATACAAACAGAAAAAAGAAAAAAAGGTGGTTATGGGACTTGGGACTGTATGACATAAAATGAGCACTACAGTGACACAGGCGGATTTAATATTCTTTGCACCAAGTTTGCATCACAAAAGTGAATCCCACAGTTGGTCTTGGATTTACATTCCAGTGCAAACATTTACTTTCTCTGACAAGTAGCCCTTATGTAATATAAAGTAGCACTAGTACTGCTCTGTGTTGCTTTTGTAAAGGGGTTGTACCATTGGGTGAAGCGTAGACATCCCCATGGAACCACCCAGGGATTTTGACACAAAGTCCCAACTACTAACATTTGGGGACAGGATTTTGCACTAAAAGAAAATGCCTGCTTAAGGCTGCCATTAATTTAGAGAATTTTTATATATCTACACTTTAACTTAGCATGTTCAACACACATGCAAAGTGGCAGAAGAGTTAAACTATGTCTCAGCATATTTCTTTGTATAGGAAAGGTACCCTTCCAGAACAAATCCTATGCTTGACATCACGCACATACCTTTGCAAAATAGTGCAAGACACATTATAGTCTGAAGGGTGCCAGTAGAGGGAGAGAGGAACACATCTTAGTAGACATGGTGCTGTTCTACTCTCTCCCGTTGACACAGTTCAGCAAAGCAAGTTTGACTGCTGTGTGAAAGGTTACTCTGCCCTGAGGTCTACACCACAGTTTGTTCTGACCAGAGCACAAAATATATGAATAGCTAGAGCGTGCTATTTTACAACCTTTGACAGTGGCAAATGGTTGCTTGCCACCAGAACTTTAAAACATGTGCTGATTGTGCCCAGAACATTAGCTGCATTTGTTGACATATCTAAAGTAAACAACACATTGGAAGATAATACCACAAAAATCTGTATAAAGCCACAATTAAAATGTAACCACAGCAGTCAAAGCAGAACGCAAAACAATACCACAGTGTAATACCTCATAACTGTGCAATGATGCAGCACAAAATTACACCACCACAAAAGACAACAGCACACCATCCACTTAGAAAAATGCCATACAACAAAAAATGTTGTCGCCCATTGCCATTACGAGCAACCTGCTTTCACAAAAAGTTGTTTGTAACAAGTACTATCTTAACTTACCACCAAGAACATGGAATAATGCCAATAACATTATTTTGTGATGTGGCCTCCGAAGCCCAGGGAAGTGAAAATGGTGTACTCCAGCTATGGGCAACACTGTAGGCTCCACAAACGCTTAAATCAACTAATTTACCATTTGAACACGACTCCAGACAAACTAATATGGACATATAAGACCTTTATGATACAATGTCATCCCCTAATAACTCGTAGAAATTTCATAAACACAATTTGCAATTTTAAAGCAACTAGTTTTCCTTTAAATGTGTGTCCAGGAAGGTTTTTTATTTCTAGTGATAAGTAAGCGGTCATGATGGTGATGCATGCCTGTGGATTTGGCCTGATGTCTTGCCGGCAACTTTGAAATGATTGCATCTTGCAGCAATTATTTTATACTATGATTTCACTCGCCATCTTTTTTACACAACCGAGGGAGATGCCTTTATATTAGAATGACAAAACTTTTAAACAATGTCAGATTTCTTAATTTTAACTGACGTGGATGTACGATACTATCGATTTAGAACAGATTCTTTGCTACATGAATTAAGTGCACATTTCGAACGGTACTGAAACAAGGCAAGGCTACCAGGGAATATATTTATATATTTTCAGCAAACAAATATAGATTTGTAACTTATTTGCCTATTTAAAAAAATGCACAAGCTGTGAATCATGTTCACACAGGTAGTACGACCTGTGTTGGAACACTTGTTCAGAATGCGTCATACATCTTTACTTCTGCTATCGCCACATTCTATATTATTTCCAAATGTATTTATCTCTGGCATCAGCCATTTTGTGTCCTGGCAATTGAATGCCTTTTTCCCTCCTTGGCCCATATTACAATTTTCCAAGAGTGGCATCATGGGGGACCCCACTCCAAGCAACTACACGTTTTCTGGTGTATCTGCACATGGAGTAATTGGGTACTCAGACTCCAGACCCAATAATTCTAGGCCTGAAGACACAAAATCCTGGAGACTTGTGAAGAGATGTGGGAGTTGCAATCAACTGCTGTGCACGACCCATGTCCAGGCCGTGCTCGCACTTTAGCATATGGGATCAGAAAAGCTCCCAGAGCTGAAGTAAAATAAACTCTGACCTCCCACAACCTCATGTCATCCTCTAACATCAACAGGGGCAAGAAAACAATTCCACACAAATGATATATACCACTCGCTTCATACAGGTGACAATTGTGTGCAGCTTTGAGCCTGTCATTTCCACAAGAAGGGCAAAACATGCAAATTGCATCTGGTATTTCTGTTCCGCGTGTTCTTCTCCTTACCAAGGGAAATACATCATGACTAATAATGTTAGACCTGACATCCTGCATCTGGTATTCCCCCAAACTTTTTGCCTCTACTGCCATGGTTTGCTGAACTCGTTTTTGTGAGCATAAGAATCTGTGCATATTATCCCTATGCACCAGATCGAAAGTGCTAGTGCTCTCGCCTTATAACATGGTAAAATTGGAGTACACCTATTTGGCACATGTACCTCACTTTTAAGACCCAGTAAATGGTAGTTCATGTACCCAAGGACTGTAAATTAAATGGTACTGCTGTGCAGTAGCACTCATGGTGCCACCCAATTAAACAGCCCTGTAAAACATGCCTACAGGTCTGCCACTGCAGCCTGTGTGTGCAGTTTCAATCAATCAATCAGGAGTTTATATAGCGCGCTACTCACCCCTGACGGTCTCAAAGCGCTGGTGGGCGGCTCAGGGATCAGTCGAAGAACCAGGTCTTGAGGTCCTTCCTGAACTTGTGCAGGGTTGGGGAGCGTCTGATGTTCACCGGAAGCTCATTCCAGGTCTTGGCTGCATTGTAGGAGAAAGCTCTCCCTCCAGTTCTGTGTCTGCGGATGCGGGGAACTTCTGCCAGAGCAAGGTCGGCAGAGCGGAGGTTCCTCTTGGGTACGTGGAAGGATATTCTTTCATTGCGGTATTTGGGTCTGATGTTGTGTAGGGATTTGTAGGCGTAGGTGAGGAGTATGAAGGCGACCCTCTTCTTGACAAGGAACCAGTGGAGGCCTCGTAGGTGTTGGGTCATGTACTCATGGCGCAGTGTCCCGAGGACGAGTCTGGCTGCAGCGTTCTGGATGGTCTGGAGTCTACGTAGGAAGGTTTTGTTGATTCCGGCATAGAGGGCGTTGCCATAGTCTAGTCTGCTGATGATGACAGCGTGTCTGACGGTCCTTCTGCAGTCGGAGGAGATCCACTTGAAGGTCTTACGGAGGAGTCGAAGTCAGATGAAACTGGTATAGGCGATGGCGTTGATCCTGTGGTTCATGTAAAGGGAGAAGTCAAGGATGATGCCAAGGTTCCGAGCGTGGTCTGTAGGGGTGGGTGGGCTCCCGAGGGCGGGCGGCCACCATGTGTTGTCCCAGGCTTATCCACCACCACCCTGCATTTTTTTTTACCTAACTCCTGGTAGGTCTTTTTCATCTATGCTTTTTCCCTTTATCACTATTCTTCTATGCTTTTTTTCTTGCCTCTTTTTTCCCTGATGGTCCCTCTTGCTGTGGGTTAAAACCTAATGAAGAAAACGAAGTCCCTGTGCCCATAAATGAGCGCTAGTGCCCACCACCAGCAACCACTGACACAGCAATGCCCTGCTTGACCTGGTTTATTTATGTCTTGTGCGTCGGTGTGTTACAAATACCTACTTTAAATTACTTATCATTTTAAGCAGCTTTAAAAAAAAATGTTGTGTAGGATTGCCATTAGGTAAAGTACAGTACTTGCACAAATCCGTTCATGGACATTAATATCGATCAAATGTACTGTCAGCTTGGAGAATAATGCAGCTAAGAAACTTTATAATTACGAACCAGCTGCAGGAAAAAAAATACAATAGTGATTGTATGTTTATCCAAATGTTTCAATTTCTGGTACCATAGTCAGGAAGTCAAGAGTCGGCTTAGGGTGCTCACACACCTTTTGCTAACAGCTCATGAGACATATGCAAAAGGCTTTATTTGCACTGGTTTGTGGTTGTAGCCACACTGAAAGCAGTTTTATTTCCAATCAGAAAAAGTCTTACGCACAATTAACTTTTATTTGCAAGCAATCCAGCATCCCATTTGGAAGTACTCAGAGAGAAATGTGCTCGAGGCTGTGAGATACAGGCAGCATTACTTGCTCCTTCAACACAGGCAATTTTTTAAACCGTGCAGGAAGGGGTACATCAGTGGATGGATTTTCAGTCTTTAAAATGCTAAGGCACATGTTGCCTTCTCTCTGACAGATGCAATAACCACACCTCCCCGCCTCAGACATCTTGATTTTATTCCACCGTTAAAGCCTGGAAGCACGGATTCTTTTAAAACAGCATGCCTTTCCACATGGTCATTATTATTCTAACTAATGTGTTCATGCCTTTACTTATTTTCAATCTACATGTGATGTGCAAAAGAAGTCCTTGGTGATCAGGCATAAGAGCGCTGAAGATTGAATTATCAATGTACCTCGCTAGAAAGCCCTACACATCTAGGGACCCGTAACATGAAGAAACAAGGCTGACAGTAAACACTGGCACAATCTTTCTCTGCTAAACACTCTCACCCCTTCACCCATCTGTAATACAGTTGACAGTCTAGTAGCTGAGGTGGGCGGAGCTAGGTGGGCTGAGGGGAAAAGGAGGAGCCAGGACAGGACGAGGGTCAGTTAGAGTAGGGACAGGGTTGATGCTGGACGTGAGAATAAAGATCCAGTGAATAAGTATACAGAGTGTCTGTAATTATTTGTAGCGCGATGCTACACCATCCATCCCGCCACTGCTTACTGCTGAGAAACCCCGCCTCTTTGAGACAGTCCCAAGCAAAGTCCTGTTCCTATTTTTAAGAAACTGGGAATCCCCTTCACTGTGGCAAAACATGGAGGAGCAGCGTGGACCGCGGATCGAGGAGTCTCCGGGTCGGTAGCGGCGGAGTCAAGCGTGGGGCTGGGTGGAGCTGTGTGCGGAGTCGAGTGGCGAAGGCAGGGTAAAGCCGCCCTCCGCTCCTCTGCTCTTCCACTCCTCTGCTCCTCTGCTCCTCCGATATCCGCCAATATTGCCGTCAATTGGCCAATCATCCACCACTAACCCCATTAACTTCACACAGTTGGGGAAGAGGAGAGCCAGGCTGTCGGAGTGCCGTGCAGAAGGAAAAAAGAGGGTACAGCAGCTTGATGGCTGAAGGCAGAAGTTGAGAGGCACAGGCTGTGAGGCGTTGGGGGAAGATCAACCTCTCCTGTCCCTTTGCCCCAGGGAAATTGGAGATTGGGGGTTACCCACAAAAGAGTCCCATAAAATACCACAAAATACAACAAAAGATCCACAAAAGACCCTCAAAAGGGCTGTGAGAAGGGGGTGGCTTTCAAAAGGGGCCAAGCCAAGGGGCTGAGGAGTATAGTCCCTACTTGGGACTGCCACTAGCGACAGCCACTAGCGAACTGCACCCCGCCCTATCCCTCACACCGCATGAGGGAAATTAGCCATATCTGACAACATCAGATTTTCCTGTATAAGCTGAATAAGCTGATCAAACCGAACAAACTTAGTACCAGAAAACTGGACAACCCGGTCAAACACAGCAACAAAGAGTCACTACTAGCTGCCTCAAATTTTAATTACTCAACAATTATCACTAAAAACAGGAAAACCAACAAAGCAAACAAATCAAATAATTAAGGATCAACCAAGGAATAATCAAGGAAACTTGTGTTAAAACATACCAGAAACACTCTAGAACAAAAACATTGCAAACAATCAACTTTAGGCAAACTATCACTGGGAGGTGTGCAATTTGGTCATTCAAAGATAAAAAGGCGGACAGAGGACTGGGGACCTTTAACAAGATATCGCAAAGTCACAATACGCATATGCAGCATATTCAAGATATCACAATTTTGCCGGACACGCCCCAGAAAACCCAAAAGACCCATAAGAAATGGTGCCAAAGCACGTTATAATTTCAGGAAAAATCAGGAAAGAAACAGCCAGCGTCCCGGCCAAACGGCGCAGGGTCAATAAGCGCAAACTTATAAACAACACAGATAACTCGCTGACTGAAGAAGAAGAACCTCTACTATTAGACCCAACGCCAGAAAGGTTTGAAAGGACTGGCTTACACACCAGTAAAACAGAAAGAAAGAACATTCAACCAAAAATCTATTCTATCTTTTCATTTCTGAAAGAACCTGGCTCTTTCCTAAGCACCTCAAATAGCAATCTTAAGGGCCTCCCCATGCCAATGGAGCCTGAAGGGGGTTGTCAAAGCTCCCACATAGAAATTGCGTTAGACAATAAATGTGGAAACATGTGGAACTTGCACACACCCAAGAAACAGAGTGCACAAACGGAAAGCCTCGACAAAGGCGACAAAGGCGACAAAGGCGACAGTAGGGTTGACAACGAAATGAACACATATATTAGCAGCGAAAAGGGTTACCCCCTCGAGCCAAAAGTTGTAATACAGACAAACGTGGAGCCACTGGCCATAGCAACAGGGGCCGAGAATAGTTGTAACAAGTCCAACATCGACACTAAAACAGATCCACTAGGAACCAGTGAGCCAAAAGCCCCAACCCAGTCAGTTATGGAGCCCCCAAAGGAGCCGGAACAAATAAACAAAACAAAATCCAACTCATGAGGCAATACCGGCACCGCGAAGGAGGCTCGGGCCACAGATCGGGACCAGGACATATCCCTGGGGATTCAGCTAGCCCAAAAACATGTCCACATGGGGCGGGGAAGAGAGCCAGTAAAAACGCCGGAAAGAAAGCGAATGGAAACAATCAAACTCACAGAAAAAAAGGAATATCAGACGCAACTCAGGCACATGATCAACCAGATGCCTTCAATAAAGAAGACAACTCGAAGCTAACAACAGAAGAGTGGGAGAGGTTGGTAGCATCTTAGTCACCAGCTATCAGTCAGGTCGACGGCAACTCAGCAGAGTGCACATGAGACCCGGACATGATTCCACCAACTGAAGATCATCCAAAAAGCGCCGAAGTCCTATGGTCATCACTGCTAAACACGCTTCAACTATCAATAAAGGCCATGCAGTACCACTCGGAAAAAATGGACATCCAACTATCCCTCTCAAATTTCTTGGCCACACACATAGCCAAAATTGACAACAAGTTGGCAGATATGAATGGCATGATAAAGAGGGTGCAAGTGGAAACCAAAATAGAGAAGCCAAGTTGTGCCTGCTATACAATTGTGGACAAACTTACTACAATCCCTCAACTCCTGGTTGGCATCCTGGCGGATTTGAAACATACAACATAAGATACAACCACCATCAACCCAGATTTTGGTGAAGAGGGCCCAAAACAACTCCTCAGACATCACAGAGACCAGTCAGACACTGTAAACTCACAGAACTCACCAACTGTGCCTAACAGCCAAAGAGAAGAGTGCGAGCCAAACAGCCCAATCAGTCCAGTAAACCTACTTACGAAACCTATGCAGGGGTCACAGGGAAATCCTTAAGGCAACTCCCCGACAAGCAAAGGAGCGAAGCCCCGGTGCAAATAAATATACACCCAGGAAACTCGCAAGGGCTGAAACTAGACACCTCTACAAGTCCCATAATGAAACCATTGGGAAAGTAAGCAAGAAAGAACCGAGGGCAGAAAACAAAAGACCCCAAAAACAAAAAAGGAAAGGAAGAAAAAAGACGGCTAATATAAAAACATTTTTCAAAAGGATAACCAAGACCCCAGAAAAAGAAGCAGTAGCCGAAACAGAAAGTCCGCCAATGACTACAAAAAGATCTTCAGTCAAGGAGACGGTAAAGACGACAAAAAGGGAGAATCCCACCCACTCAATCTCAAGGGGGGCATCGCCGGCAGACGGAAGCAAGGATTCCCCCCCCCCCGAAAAAGGAATCCATAGCAGCCCTCAACAGGAAAAATCGGGAAGGGCAGGGGGAGGACCTAACAGCAGACAAGACACACGACAGCTCACAGACAGAAATAGTTAAAGAAGATCTCAAAAATGGGAGGCCGGGCAGGCGGGAGCCGATAGGGGCATAATACTGTTCATTCCCGAATACCAGTCAAGAGGCAGAGGGGACACCCTCAATCGAGGTAATATCTTACACCTACTATCAACTTTCAGAAGTCTGAATGATATAGGCACTAAAGACCTAGAGGCAGTGGAATTCACCCCCTGTAACCAACTATCAGATCTGGAGGTTACAAAAAAAACATGGGCAAGGAATTAAACAGTGACGAGAATAATGGAACTAGAATCACACTTTCTATTCTGGGGGATATGCCTAAAAAGACTGGAAAAAACAGGGTACCCGGAACCACTATGCCAGGCATACAATGAATGACAAGGCCAAAACCCAATAAACAAACAACTTCATGCAAAAACTGAGAGCATCTTAAAGGGGGACAGAAGCCTCTCAGTCTCTAGGATGACCTCCCAGACCAATGGGCAAACACACGGGCCACTTTGACAAGATTATTGGAACTGGATAGCAAAGACAATCAACACAAGGGCCCCAAGGTTCTGACAAAACACTCAACAAAACTACGCAACACAACAACACCTAAGAATATGTTCTATGAACATAAATGGCCTAGGGAACAAAAGGGACGATACCGAGCTCTTTGTCTACCTCCAACAATTTGATAAAATAGCACTCCAGGAGACTTGGCTAGACCAACCACATCAAATCCAGGGCTTCATCTCACATCATCTTCCAGTGACAAGAAATGCCAAATATGGCCACCTAAAAGGCGGCCTAACAATATACACTGCCATTAAGAGCTTCAGTGATCCTAAGCACACAAAGGCGAAACATACAGGCAACAATTGCACACTCACTATAGAACTAGAAGTGAGGGGAAAATATCAAAAACAAACCTTAAGACTGATGTATGTATATCTGCATCCCCGGGAGAAAAAAGCTGGGAAGAACCTCTTGTTGGGAGAAATTTCAAAAACACTGGCAGAAGCGGAAACTCCCAACCTCATATTAACAGGGGATTTCAAAATGTTCCTGGGACGGCCTCAAATTATGTTATGTTATGTTATGTTATGTTATGTTATGTTATTAAAATATTTCTTAAGCGCACTGTCACCGATTGGTTTCTTGGCGCTGCGATCAGCAGTAACATGAACATAGATGAAGAGAATTGAGTTATTGAAATGCTTGACTGAAGAGCCAGGTCTTCAAGGCTTTCCGGAAAGAAAGAAGGTCTTGACAATTCCGGATCTCCAGAGGAATGGAGTTCCACAAGCAGGAGGCAAGTGTAGCGAACCTACGGCCTCCGGCGCGCTTACGTTTGAAAGAAGGCGTCTGCAGGAGGCTCAGATGGAGTGAGCGTAGGTTTCGAGATGGAGTGTATCTGGAGATTAGTTGATTAATAAATGTGGGGCTTTTGCAGTAAATGGATTTGAAAATTATACATCCGATTTTAAAGGCACAGCGCTGGGTGACTGGAAGCCAATGCAGTTTCCTAAGTAGGGGGTAGCTGCCTGTCGCCTTGGTTGGTTCAGGATTAACCTCGCAGCATGGTTCTGTACCATCTGGAGTCGTTTGGATAGGTAGTTGGGAAGACCTAGATAGATGGCATTCGCATAGTCCAGATGGGACAGGACAGTGGAGATCACAACCTGGGTGATTGCCTCGGGCGTAAGTAGACGACGGACCTTCCCGATTTTTTTTAGTTGGAAGAAACACTTGGAGACCACCTGACCTACCTGTGCTTTCAGTGAAAGATCACAGTCCACGGTGACTCCAAGTGTTTTGGCCGACGAGGAGGGTGTTGGAGCTTGGCCCAATTCAGAAGGCCAGTAGTGTGGGCCCCAGTACTTGGCGCTGTCACCGGTCAGGACTAACTCGGTTTTTCCCGGGTTCAGTTTAAGCTGGTTTTGGTCCATCCATGTTTTAATAAAACTCATGGTAGACTGAAAATGCAGTATGGAGTCTTCAGTGTTGTCGATGGTAAAAAGCAGTTGTAAATTATCGGCATAATTGAAGACTCTCACCTGTTTGTCTCTTAGAGTCTGAATCAGGGGAAGTATGTATAGATTAAATAAGTGGGGTGACAGGGAGGAACCCTGTGGCACTCCACAAGTGATGGATTGTTTGGCACCCACTAGGTCTACAAGACGTAGTGTTTGATTGCGGTTTGTCAAAAAGGACCTCAGCCAGCAGGCCGCTAGGTCCCGGATGCCGGCCTGTTCGACACGGTCGACCAAGATGTTATGGTCGACCGTGTCAAAAGCGGCAGATAGATCCAGGAGCACCAGGACCTGTGGAGAGCGTCTGTCAGCGCAGTCTCGCAACGTATCCAGGACTGTGGTGACTACTGCTTCTGTGGAGTGTGCCGGCCGAAAGCCTGCCTGGTGGGGGTCAAAGCAGGAGGACTCCTCAAGAAAGTTAGAGAGGCATTTAGCCACGTGAGCCTCCAGAACTTTTGCCAGATAGGGCAATAGAGAGATGGGCCGGAAGTTGGCTTTACAAGCTGGGTCTGCCCCAGGTTTTTTTAACAGCGGGATGAATGTGGCCTCTTTAAACGCTGAGGGGACTATGCCGAGAGTCAAGGAATTGTTCAGAAGTGTAAGGGCACGGGCTGGGTATGTCGAGAAACACTCTTTCAAGATGTGAGGGGGCAGCTATCTGAGGGGGCACCGGATTTTACTCTTGTCAGTAGTTCCCGAAATTGGTCCTGGGTTATAGGTGAGAAGCTACTGAGGGTATTTTGGTTAGGCTTAATTGTCATGCCAGAGGTGAGAGGGGACACCGGTTGGGGAATACTGGCTTTGATGTCCAATATTTTGTCAGTAAAATAAACATTGAGTGAGTCACAGAGAGGCTGGGTGGGAATTATCTTGGGGCGGACAGTGTCTAAGTTTGTCAGTTCATTGAGAATGGAGAAGACGTCCTTAGATTTGTTTGAGGATTCCAAGATTCGGGATGAAAAATAAGCCGCCTTTGCAGCAGAAATGGCGGTCATGTACTCCTTCCTAGTCTTAGTATAAATCCTTTTTAGCTCAGGATTGTAGTCGCTGCGCCAGTGGCGTTCTAACTGCCGTAGGGCCAGTTTCCTCGCTTTTAGATCAGAGGAAAACCATCTATTGGCGTCGGCACGTCGTGCTAATCTGACTTTTTTAAAAGGGGCATGAAGATCGCTGGCCGTGTGTAGCCAGCTGGTAAGCATGGATACTGAGGAATTGATCTCGTTCAAATTAGGGACACATGTTAGGAAGATCAGTTCCGGGCATGGAACATCCCACAACAAGCGACAAGCAAATGGGACAAACAAAATCGTCTATCAAGGGCCAGCGTAAAGGACCTAGAACATCTTAATCGGTCGCTTCATAAATGACAGCCCCCAGTCAGCCACCTTTCACGGTTCATCCGTCAGCTCCACCCTAGACTTCACATTCTCATCTCTTCAACTCTTTGGGAAAGTCACAGACTTCCGAATAGGCACAATGTCAGCTAGTGACCATCAGCCGCAAGAATTTAGCCTTAACTTCCAGGGGGCCGTGCTATCCACGCCAGCAACAAATTTAGGATGCTCGCTGTCGGTGGCACAGAAAATAATAAAATGCAACACAACAAACTTGGAAGGCTTCACAACGGATGCAATAAGCCGGTGGGAAAAGAGCATTACAAACCAGCCCGATTACCTAAGCGCCTGGGAGCAATTCACGAGTAGCCTTGGACAGGCACATACAAGGAAAGCTAAGAAACACACAAAGCCGGATCATCGAAACTTAAAAAACTAATAAAGTGGCTGGAATCAACTGGGAGCTGCTACAAGGCCATAAATCAAAATACCAAGATAAAGCTCCTCAAAAGAAATATTAACAGACTACTGCGGAAATTACACCGAGATGGACCGGACACCGTGATCCAAACGGAAATGCAAAAATTTAAACAGAGCAAAAAGAGAACAATATGGCACAAAAAAGGGAAGCAGAGGAGGAGTTATGCGCCAGACTTCTTCATGATGAAAAAGGAATCAATACGAGCAGTAGATTCTGGAAGACAGTCAACAGACTCCAGAATTCTAGAAGCCCTAGCATTGATTCTTACTTAACCGAGGAACCCTGGTCCAATCATCTTCAGGCCCACTTCAACACAGCAACACAGTTGGTAACAACTAGCCGACCGGATAAGGTCATAAAAATTCGAGCTTGGTCTCCACAACAGGTCATTACCTCAGTATATCCCACCGAAAAACAAATTATAAGCAGGATCGCGAAAGGAAAAACGGAGGGGGCGCCGCGCCCCAACGAGATCCCTTCAATTTTGTACAAACAAAATCCGGAATACTGGGCAGCTGCCTTACTTCCACTTTTCAAATAGATAACAGACACCACAACAATTCCAGCATTGTGGAAATGCTCAATGATGGCGCCGATACATAAGAAAGGCAACCTAAAGGACCCTAAAAATTACAGACTAGTAGCCTTAATTGATAATGAGGCCAAATACTACGCAGGCCTTCTTCTAGAAGACCTCTCAAAATGGTCGGAAGCAAACGCAGTAATTCCCATCACCCAGACAGGATTCCGTAAAGAATTGGGTACATCATCAAACATCTTGGCTCTTTCACTCCTCATTGATGCCACCAAGACAGCCAATCTGCCGTTGTATGTATGTTTTATAGACTTCATCTCAACGTTTGACAATATCAACAGAAACTTACTATGGTCAAAGCTGGAAGAAGGAACATTCGACCTGAGTTACTAACACAGCTGATCTTACTACACACAGGCACATGGGTCCAAATGAAGCTAGGGTCGGGAGACCTTCTATCAAGAAAATGCAGACCAGAAAAGGACTAAAACAAGGGTGTGTGCTGGCGCCAAGATTATTCAACATCTTTATGTCCGACCTTGCACAGCAGCTGGATGAAAGCAACTCTCACGCTTCAAGCATAGGTAGCTTTACTCTCTCTAATTTATCTCTCATCAAGTTTGGAATGCCGGCATTCCAAACTTGATGATTTGAACAATTGCCGCCATATGAAAATAATGTGCATATATGTTTCATTTTTGTTCATTGTTGATGTGTTGAAATTCATGTGTTGGTAATTCTATTTTTGCATAATTGCATTTAGTGTTACATGTTGCGTGTCTTTTTCAAACATGCTATAAAATAATTTTTGTATTTGAAAATTGAAAAGTGAAGGGTGAAACGAAATAAACCCACATATTCAGAAGTAGTCCTGATTTATGTGCTTTAAATTATCAAGCAGAAAAGAATTGTGAGGGGAGCAAGTTGTATATGTATGATATGTCAAAAGATGGCACAACACCCAGAGAGGAGAAGCTGCAAGTCTAAACTACCACCTATGGAAAGAGATAGAAAGTAAGAGCAACAGCGCGGCCGCAGAATATCTAAAGCAATCAATAAATTCCTTGTGCTTTCAAGAAGCCTGGAAGTGCAGCGTATCCCATAACATCTTCAAACTGCTAGTTAATAAGTCAGTAAGATCAATCCCATTATTGGAGGACAAAGCAAGCCTAGTCAACCGAGCTAGATGGATGGTCATTCAAAGCTACACAAGCAGCCTCTGCCAAAGCTATCTAGGGGTCGAGTTCACTAGGCGTGTAAAGGAGAAGTTCTTACGCTTACGGCTGGGCCTACTTCCATCCCAAAATCATCTCCCTCCATGGAAAAGGCCCCAAGCAACAATCAACTGCCGAATATGTGGGAACGCAAAAGAAGATATCCTATATCTAATCTGCTCCTGTAAAAGTTTGGACACAGAGCGCAGAACTCATTTAAAATTAGCCTTCAACAAGCTGGGTATAAGAACATGTTGGCAAGCGGTTAAGGCTTGCTTCGACGGAAAAAACATTCAATTAGCAAGCCATGTCGTCAAATTTTTGGAGAAAGCAGAAAAGAAACAAGAAAGTCAGATGGCAGACACTGGTTGAAGTTAACCTAAGAAGCAAACCTAAAGGGGCATTGAACAGTGAACCAACCTCCTAATACGGGCAAGGAACAGACTACTGACTGCAAATCAGTATACAACTAAATAGTAGGGGATTGCCAAAAATGTATAGACTGGTGAATAACAAGTTTCTTTTAAGTTTACATTTCAGCGTGGCTTAACACCCAGGGGCAAAACCTTCAACACTGCCACCACAGGCAATACAGGGGACTTAAGCTACCTCAATTAATGCTCAGTGTGAAAGTAGCATACATTTCTGTAGTAACCTCTATCTACCACATGAAGCTATTGCCATTTTATATCTTTAAAACCCAGGCACAAGACTTTCAATATAGTCTCCTTAAGCAATACAAGGGACTTATGCTATTTTAATCCATCCTGAGTGAAAAAAAAGCATACATTTCTGTTGTAATCACTATCTACCATATGAAGCTATTGTCATTTTATATCTTTTATTATAATTGTATTTAATCAATGAATTAATATTTGCAATGGTTTTAATTAACTGAGCAATAAAGATTACTTACTTACCTTCCCTGAAAGCATAAAAGGTTTCCTCCCCCTAGCAGAGCATGTCTTAATCTGTCTCTCAAGGCTTAAAAGGTTATCAGCGCATATTTCAGTATTTTTATGTGAAGCTTATTGATGATTGGTGCTTTGCCTCAGTAAAGGCGGTTGAGGTGCTACAGCATGAACAGTGCCTCTCGCCCCTGTGCTTGCTGGGAAGCTTCAGTGCATTCACGTCGGGCTTTCATTAAGCCCTTCATAGCAGGTCCTAATTAGTTTATGGAGTACTGTAGCTTGCGAGCACCGTGCAAATAAATACTCATTGGCGCCAGTGAGTTGGGTAAAGAAACCTCTTCTTCGGGAAAAATGTAGGTTGCTATAGAAACTTCTTACAAATCAGAACTGTCACTCTGGCACATAAATTGAAGAGTTCAGACATGTAGGTGAAAAGTACTAGGAGCGCCATCGCTGTGCTGGAGCCAGAGGAAGACATGCTGTCCCTGTCATGACCAGAGTGGCAGGCAATGAAGACAGAGGTAGTTCCTTCAACTTTAAATGAGCGAGTTACAAATAGAGAATTTTTTTGAGTCAACTGAGGATCATCAAGAGACTGTTCCAAAAGGGAAATATGTATAAGGTTCACGATTTCAAGATATGTTACCACATTAGAAGAATTTTGGGGCTCGATGCAATGCCTCAGCACTCCGAGGAAGATTTCTATTCTTAAGATAGAGTCCAAAATTATGAAAATCTTCCTTCTCACTGTGTCTTATAGAATATATTCATAAAAGAGTGCCAGTACAAAGGCGAATCTGTTTTCCATACTTCCTGAACAAAAGGTATCCCTTGGAGAAATTTTATGACAATTTTCCAAAAGTTCCCTAGGTAAATACCATACTATAAGGCATGGATTCTGAAGAAGCCTTACTGTCTGATCCAAAAGTTATAAAAGCAGGGTGCACTCAAGTACAAGCTCCTATGCAGCATATGAATCACAGGCCTTGTTAAAAGACCGTCAATTAGTGTTTGATTATCTACAAAATAGTTGAGGTCCTACAGCTATCTTTAGTAGTATTTAGTTATTGGGAACAGTTTTTGTTTGACACAAATATTGTTGTCAGGGCTGTTATTCGATGGAGTGTTGTAAATGATTCTCAGACCCTAGTATACATTTCCTGATTCATGCCCTTGTATAGGTATACTTTATCATTTCTTTATATAGGCATAGAAATCATTACCATATTTGGCCTAAACCATACAGCCTAAATACGGCATGGATACTTACAATAAGCTCCAAGAATTAACAAAGTTTTCTTGGAAAAACCCGCCTTCAGCAGCTCAGGATTTCCCCATGCTTGAATATTAAGTACTCCTAGAACTCCCGGCATTATCTACTTGCCCGACGCCCTGCAGCAGCAAGTGCCGAAGGAAGCCGGCCCTCCAGCAGACTCTGTCATTTCTCCTGCCGAGAAATCCTGCTCGAGGGTTTCCAGGCTACCCTTGCGGGTATCTGGGAAATCGAGTCCCGAGAACGAGATACAATACCTCCTTCATTCTAGAAAAAAAGGCACAGAGCTGATTAGACCTATTAGAGAATTATCGGAATCAGATTCCTGGCAGAGAACTCCTAGACTTAAACTACTCCTCTTATACTCCCTCCCTCTTTCCAGACTTAGGTTAGGTACACCGGGGTAGACGTATTTAGAAGCACCAGTTGAGTATTTTAGTCATCCTTTTATCACTGTATGTATTGTATGTATTTTATGTATTTTACACATTTTATGCACTTAATGGCTTAGAAACCATATCATGCTTTTACAGTACTACTTTATAATACTGTTCGTATTATATGCATTGTACTTCATAGTAATCATGACCCGGATGCTATATTCATCCCGGCAAATATAAGGAAAACCATAACTATAAAACTTATAGAAATTGGGGTATCATCGAGAGGTGATAAAGATATATTTGTGATAGAAGCACATGAATATCGGCAGACAGAGGTATTCTATTCATGGATTACTTTTCCACAAGCAAATCCAGTAACATGGGAGTTCCACTACTACAAAGTAGAGGAGCCTCCAGTGGAATACGTTCCTTTTGAGGACGTTGAAATTCCACTAACTTACCAAGAGCATCATGTCTGGTTTAATGGCGCCCTAAAACATCAAATTCATATTACCAGGCTCGGTCCACTAGGTAGACCAGGAGCTACATGGCCGGTTCTAGCCAGCTATACACCACATCCTAACATTGAAGAGATGTCAGATAGAGAACTTTTAGCTCAGCTAAAACAATTAACAAAAGCATATAGACAATTGGTTTGATTGACAATTGACAGTCCAACTTGCGGCCAGAAGTTAAAAGAAACAGATATAGCAGACCAACCATATGAACTTGCTAGAATTATTAAAAAATCATATGAAGAATTAGGTAGAGATAGTTTTGGTGGAAAATCATTGAAGCCCCAACTAACTGAAAATCCTGAAAAAACCTTTATTAAGAATAACCTCACTACTCCAAAAAAGAAGTGGGAGAGTAATAACCAAACTTCCTAGAGAAAAATATTCTCAACCCAGAGGAAGGTCTCCCCAACAGAGAGACAAGTCTCCCCAAAGGGAACCCTCTGAAAAGAGATATAATCTTAGGAATAGGGATAATTTGAAAAAACCTGATAGATATCAAGATAATGATGCACGTCCCTCTCGATCTTTACAGACTTCCTCGCAGAAATTGGAAAGAAGAGGACGGTCAGAACACAAGGAAGAACGTGTCAAGTCCAAAGACAAGGAACCCTTCACCAAAGTAAAAAAGCTCAGTTTTCCAAAAAGAAGGTAGCAAGCATAAAAGTCAGACATGCCGAGGATCTTGAGGACACAACTCAAGCACGGGGAGTGGGTTCAGACAATGCTAGACAGCGCAGCAGAAGTAACCATAGTTTGCAAGATCCTGAAGGATCATATGGAGACAGTGGACTTGAATGAATGCATTCAGGTTGAAACTGCAGACTCCAGGGTTAGTATACCCCGTAAATTATATAAAGTAACACTCCGGATGGAGGGGGACATAACTAGAAAAATAAGAGCACTCTTTTGGGAGAAGCTCTCTAAGGGCTATGACATTCTTCTAGCTGAACAAGACTGGCCACCTGAATTTGTCAGGGAGATCCCACATGCCGAAGAGATAATTATGCCAGCCTTCTCAAATCACATACCAATTCATAAAAATATACAAATGCCAGAAAATGGGCAGTAGCCCAAGCTCCAGCATTATATAAAAATCATGCAGGATAGGATGAGGATTCTCCTCACCATAAAATCCAGTTAAAAAACCAGCCCACTGCACAAAGGCAGTACCCAGTTAAGCAAGAATCTAAAAAACAGGTCAGGGAGATTTTAAATCAACTTGAATACCAAGTGGTGATTGAAGCATGCACCTCATATATGAACAATCCTTTGTTTCCTGTATCAAAACCAGACAATTAATATCATCTAGTATTGGATTACAGACACTTAAACTCTTGTTGCAAAACATTTGCAGTACAAAACTCACACAGTGCAGCACTGATGAATAACATCGTACGCAAAAAATATAAAACAATATTAGATATTTCAAATGGATTTTTCTGTCAAAATATTGCACCAGAAGGCAGGCATTTGACCCCTTTCTCAATTTTGGGGACACAGCGACAATTTTGTCGTCTCCCCCAAGGATTCAAGAATAGCCCAGGGTTATTTTCATCAAGAGTAATGGAGTTACTCCAAATGTACGATGATGAGGCATTATCTTATGTCGATTACATCGATCATACAGATGACAACTTGGACAAGCACTTGAAAAGAGTGAACACCATAATACTTGGGTTCGCTTCTGAGGGGTATAAATTCAATTTTAAAAAATCAAGAATTGCCTACCTCAATGTCATATTCTTGGGATATGAGCTGTCAAGTGAAGGCAAAAGCCTAGCAGCAAACTTTCTGGAGAAATGTGCGCTGCTCCAACCCCCAAACATGCGGAAAAACTTGCAATCAATTCTAGAATTCCAAAATTTTGGAAGAACTTACGTTCTGAATTACGCATAGAGGGTTATACCTCTCTACGAATTAATCAAACCTGATTTTAAACCAACACATCGGACTCAAACACACACAGAAATTTTGCGTTCAGTCCAAACAGACATGTTAGCAAAAACTAAACTAGACACACGCAACAACGTGCGCAACCTTGTAATCCGAATCATCCAAGGAAGATGCGGATTCACGTACCTAACCTTTAATGAAGGAGAAACTGTACCAATAGCTTACAAATCACACTTGTAAACACAAGCAGATATGAAGTTCACTTCTACAGAGAAAATTCTGGCAGCGGTTCAAACTGCTGTAGCAAAAGAGAGAGCTCTCGCGCAGGGTAAACGCATAATGATCGTTACACCTGTACCTGCCTTAGAGGCAGTGAGAAGAGCAAGCATTCCTAATTCGAAAGCTCTACATCCGAGATGGATACAATGGGTTAACTCTCTTGCTCCAACAGACGTTCAATACTTTTTTTACCCTAGTCTAAAGACACAAGAATTTCTCCAATATGAACACGAATGTCCTCTGCCGATCGAAATTCTTCCTTTTGAACAATATGGCTGTATAATATATACAGATGGATCAGCACAGCCCGCAATTGGGGGTAAACAAGCCTATAGTGCTGCATGCGCGATTGTTAAAGGTCGCTGGCGCGAAGGCAAATTTAGACCTATGGTCACAAAAACTCAATCACTCGGAGACTGTACAGCTCAGTGAGCTGAACTACAGGCTTTCAAGATGGTGCTTGAAAATACAGATCACAAATTCCCCACACTTATAGTGTGCGATTCGTATTACTGCGTCCAATCTTGCAATGAGTATCTGCATAACTGGGTTCAAAACGGATTCAAAGATGCTAACGGTGGCACAATCAAGCATAAGTTGTTTTGGGAACAAGTAGTTCTTTTGCAGAAAGAACTACAAAAGACTCACGTGATACATACACTGAGTCATCAGCGTGATGGCGTTCACTTTGCAGGGAATTCATTGGCTGATGAAGCCGCGAAGTCAGCTGTGCAAGCGGCTTCCGTAGCTACAATTAAACGCTCAAAAAGAACGATAGATGGTAAAACGCTATTAGCAGTAAAAGCCTCAATGGATGGCAATCAAGCAGCGTTACCTCTACACTATCCACTTAGAAATACATACATATTTGATGCAAACTCCGTTCCTTTTGCTCAAAGCTCTGGAGTGGGGCACAGAGTAATTCCAAACAGGAAGCGGAGAGTTTTCTTGATTCAAGAAGCACACATGGGAGAGGGTCTGAGACATTAAGGAATCTTGAAATCTCTAATAGAGTTAGAAAAAATGTACAGGTGGCCGAGACTGGGAGTTGATATATACAATTTTGCAATTAATTGCCCAGACTGCAACAGAGATCACAGTAATGAACCGCCACAGACACCTGACTACAGAGTAGCCAGCCAGATACAGACACCTCTGTTAGACAGCATTAGGCTATCTACCCCCAGACGTCCCTACAGACAAATGAGGCCCCACAACTACTAGGACGAGATTTATTTGGTTATGGCCCCAGCGCTTGGCTGATGCCAGAACTGTTTTAAAGGATTTGCAAGTCTTTATCGGCACATACGCAATAGGCACGCTACATTCTGATCAGGGTCCTGCGTTTAGCTCTCGAGCTTACAAAGAGGCCATGGTTAGTTTGGGCATTGCATTGCAGTATTCTAGTCCCTTCCATCCTGGGGGTAATGCGGTAGTGGAAAGAAAAAAACGTGACATGAAGCAATCCATAACAGCAAAGGTATTAGGTTTGGGTGATGGGTGGGTCAAACATCTAATAAGTGTCCAACTTAGTCTTAACAATCTGCCAAGAAATTCTCTGGGGGGAATCACTCCTTATGAGCTACTATTTGGTACTAGAATGATAATCGAGGATCTCGATTGTCAGACTTCAGTGGTAAAACAGAAACCCTTTGATGTCAAAGATCATTTGGCTGTCTTACAGGACTTAAATGAAGCAAGAAGAAGTCTGAGTAACACAACACAAAAGCCAACAGCCACTGAAGATAAACCACCTGTCCCAGCAATACCTGTCTGGATTCCAAAGATTGGGGATCTAGTTAGGGAAAAGATAGCGGTGAAGAAGGAATTTGGGCCTTCTTACAGAATAGCAGTACCTGACTTAGCAATCCAATTAACAAGATCAGTAGTACTACGGCCCCTTGCTGGTAAAAAGGAGAACAGAGTTGTGTCCATCGACCCGTAAAACCACAACATGTGACAAATAATAAGTAGTAAGCCAAGTGGACTCCCAAGATGTAGCAGACAGCCAAATCTTGTTACAATCCAAGAGGTTCAAATTGAAAGACTTATCACCTTTGATAAACCTGCAGTAAGAAAAGAAGGACTATGCAACAAAGCAATGGAACTCGTGCCTCTTGAGACCCAAATATCTGTTCGTCCAGAAACACCAGTCTACAATGATGTAGTACCTGAATACACTAACATGACAAAGGAGAAATCAGTTCCAGCGATTTCAAAAAACCCCGATGCCATTCAAACAATTGACAGAATTGCATCTGGATATTTCATCAACTTTGATAACTTTTCTGAGGATCCAAGTGAACCTGAAGATACAACAACAAAGAAAACTCTCAAAGAAAAAACGACAGAAATTTTTCATGAACTTGAAATAATATATCTGGTTTCACCATGGACTGAATTTTGGATAGGTTAGGTGCATTTTTTCTCCTGCTCTGGCTAATATTGGTGTTAAGCCTGGGACAAATGATAGATGGAAAATACAGTACAATGGACACAGCAAGTCAGAAAATCAACTTGGTCCTAAAACCACACAAATCATCACATGTTGAAAAAAGAGAACTGTCATCAGTAAACATCACAGCCATTCCTATACCAGGAGGTATAGTTTGGGATAGAACTGATTATGATATCTATGGCCCAGTAGAGATGCTGAGGATTCCACATCAGTTCAAGGTTTCTGTGAATGACTTTGTAACACCCAGCAGATTCTCTGATGATTGGGACTTTGAGACAATTAATAATATGATGTCAGATTTAGAAATGTCTGCGAAATATACTAAACATGACTAATTAGAAGGGTCATCAGACTATGAACAAATGTATTGTTTTAACCATTTTGGTCATCACTATTTGCACAAATCTGCAAGCCCGATAAATGTTTTTATGTATAATCAATGGGAACATTGTCCAACGCCACAAAAATGCAGCTCAAAAACATTTTATGAAATGTTTCCTTACTTCTCAGGGTTTAATGTTACAGATCCAGAAACGTTTTTATTTCAAAAATGTAAATAATACAGAATTGAAAACAATGTTGACCAATACCAAACAAATTTATTCTGCAAACTTTTATGCTAAGTTGTCCACATTGGGTTACGACTTCTAGTAAGACAACATCGAGACAAAAACTGTCTGGGGCACAAAAGAGTGGCAGGTGCAAGGTCTGGAAGCTTTATTCAGAGCCTGCATTATACCTGAACAAATAATGTTTTTAAATGACAATGTGCAACAAACCTCTTGTCTAGGCATAGCAAAAATAAAAGATTTAAATAAACCGTCTATACCAAAGCCCATACCTGAAAATAACAAAACGACAGAAGGGGAGATAGACGTACAATATGTTTTCAAATTGAACAGAACTAGTCTTCATTGGAAAAAATGGTTAATCTGGCCGACAGACAACAATAACTGTCAAGATAGATTCCTGAACAAAACACAGGGTTTAATTCTTAACAGGCCAGATCCAAGATACTCCCAGAGACAACATCCATGGATAGTAACAACATATAGTGTAGGGAAACTATGCCTTGAATGGCTGAAAACTTCTACGCTTCCAGAAATTAAACAACACTTGACTTGATTTGCAAGATTTCTTATTGGGACCTCGCAAACCACGGCAAAAACATTTCATATACACCGGTATATATGCTGCGTACAACGAGGCTTGGAAAATAACACAATTAGAAACTGCAGAAAGAATACGAGAAATTGATTGTATTAACTTGGAGAAAGCTCTCTCTGTAGTGGACAATGGGTTAACTACTCTGTCCTCCAGAATATATTCTTTGGACAGCCCTTTATCATCTGCAATTGACATAATGGAACAAGAATTGCTAATGTTACAACGTGGCCAGTCTCAATTACGTTCTCTATGGCACAAAGTGGAGCAGACTATACGGTGCTGAGCATTGAAAAACTGGAAAGATTACCATTGACATTTTCTGAGAAACCTGTAATAGAATGGATAATTCATGGCACCATCATGATTCCAGTGACGATTTTCCAATTTCAGTATTGTGTAAAGCATATACCAGAAGGCCTGTATGACAGGTTGGGTAAAGAATACATTAAGTCAACATGGACTTTACCATATACACACAGTTGTTGGAATAGGGGGAAAGAAGTATTCCTTAGTGGGAAAAATTGTAAAAATTCACTAAGTGGTACACTTCTGTGCCAGGGTATTAATTTACACGGAGCTTGCGATGGTTCTACGAATAACCTTTCATGCCACCTGCACGGTACTCCCTCCATACTGATAGAACCAGTTTTCAGGCAGCTATCCAATGGCAGTTACGTTATATTAAATTATCGCAGCTGCTGTGGCATGGTGCCAGGAAGAGTTTATCTGGTTACTGTGTCGTCCATGGTCACTTGTTGTATGCAAGTATTGTATTCAGCTCGCAAGTCAGACAGTCAGACGGCAATATGTCTTTCATTGAATATCTCTTCTATATGAATTGATACTTTAAGCAGACTAAAGTCTATTCTTTTGCAAAAATCTGTGCCGCTGACATCATCAAAAGAAACGTATGATCTGCAAGTTGCAAGGACATCTGCATAGATACATACATTATTATCAACAAACTACCCTGTACATTTCGCAGAAATGTTAAGTCAAATCTTAAACATGTCTGATACCAGTGGCATCACATATGTATTTAGGATGATTTTTTTACTGTTAGCACCATTTGAAGCAGTCCTCGGCATTTTCCCAAATTTCGTGCACTCTGTTTTCGGCGGCCTGCCTCTCATCCTAGGACTCATAGCAGGAATACTATTTTTATTTCTTCTGCTCCGATATGGCAAGTCCAGTAACCGGCGATACCCAGAACCTCATGGAACAGACGGTCCGTGCCCAGAGGTATCGTGAGAGGATAACACAGGTTCTCGGCTTGGCTCGTTTAAGAGATCTGAATACGACATGGCTTCTCTTGTTCAGACCAATCTGGCAAGATTGCATCTTACCTGTTCTACGATGCCTGCTTTGCGGAGAGGAATGCGTGTTAGACATTTGTCTTACACTTCCATCAGTCCTGCCATCGGATGTCGACGCCTTGCTAGGTCCTGTAACGGCTCATGCATTGTGTTGCCCCCAACGGCTACGGATCCTGATGACGGCATTCATTGAGATCTCACCAGTAAGTCTCACTGAGGGTGAGGTACGAGAAACACCAGGCACACAGGTACCATATAATATGACCATTGGTAACGCGGCAACAGGCGCTGACGGTAATGCTTCTCATCTATGCACATTTGATCTGCTGGATCAAGTGGTTCCACTTTCACCTACTGTGGTAGACGATTTCTTTGCCATCCTAGATTACTTGATCTTTTCTCCTGACACCGAGAATAACTTTTGAATCATGCACACAGTGTTCTCTGAACTCTGAAATTCGGCCTTCGTTTTTTCAAAACAATGACTTCTAACATTTGGAACTATATTTCCACAACAAAGTTGTAGTTTTTCTCTCTTTCCAAAACACTGAACTTTTGGCACAGACTAATCTGCTTAAAGTAGAACTATTCCTAGAGAACAAGTCATCTTTGAAAACTGACTAAAAGAATTATTTAGGCCTCATCCCTATTAATAGTAAGATTGCTATGACATGTTATTTTATTAAATGATCTCGACTTTTCTTCTGTATTTAAGAGACGTTATCATAAATGTAATCTCATGAGTCTTTTCAAATGGCATAAATTAGATAAAATACTGTATGCTTTGAAAGTTTCCCCTTAACTATATTGTGTACTGTAAAAAATGCAAAAAATATTTTTTCTACATACCCAGTTCAAATGCATATTCTTTCTATTGGGGTGGGATTGTAAACACTAGCTTTAGATATGTTCAGTGCTTGCTAGATTAGCTTTATTGAACTTAATATCTGTGGAGTGGGTGTTGTAAATGAATCTCGGACCCTAGTATAAATTTCCCGATTCATTCCCTTATATAGGTGTACTTTATCATTTCCTTATATAGGCATATAAATCATTACCATATTTGGCCTAAACCATACAGCCTAAATATTATTATTATTGTTATTGCATTTCTTATATAGCGCCAGAATCGACCCCCGAAGGGGTATCTCCGCGCTTGCCTTGGGAACCCGTCCTGGTTTTTCCCTGTGAGATAGCCCCTACAGGGCATCCCCAAGGTGAAAGCCAGGCATCCCGCCGCAGGGGGCCATTTTGGCATGGATACTTCCCCTAAGCTCCAAGAATTAACAACGTTTTCTTGGAAAAACCCGCCTTCAGCAGCTCAGGACTTTCCCCTGCTTGAATATTAAGTTCTCCTAGAACTCCCGGCGTTTTCCAAGAAATGAGCCTTTGAATGACGTTATTAAGTCCAAACATGCATCAAACTCGGCACCTTTAAAGTATAAATATGCCTTGATTTGCCTAAACAAACACACAGTGGTTTGGAGCAGATCAACTATCTACTTGCCCGACGCCCTGCAGCAGCAAGTGCCGAAGGAAGCCGACCCTCCAGCAGACGCACTGCGAGACTCTGTCATTTCTCCTGCCAAGAAATCCAGCTCCAGTGTTTGCGGGTATCTGGGAAATCGAGTCCCGGGAACGAGATACAAGACCTCCTTCATTCTAGAACAAAGGTAAGGAGCTGATTAGACCTCTTAGAGAATTATTGGAATCAGATTCCTGGCAGAGAACTCCTAGACTTAAACTCCTCCTCTTATACTCCCTCCCTCTTACCAGACTTAGGTTAGGTACACCGGGGTAGGCGTATTTAGAAGCACCAATTGAGTATTTTAGTCATCCTTTTATCACTGTATGTATTGTATGTATTTTATGTATTTTATACATTTTATGCACTTAATGGCTTAGAAACCATATCATGCTTTTACAGTACTACTTTATAATACTGTTTGTATTATATGCATTGTACTTCATAGTAAGCATTACTATTGTAGCAGTTCATTTTCAATGCTTGAGAAAGAAGACTGTTCAATAAATACCTTTTTATTGAAAACGCCTGTCTCTCTATTTCTCTTGCACCTCTGGTGAAACTAACACCCTGATTCATGAAGCAAAATTGCGCCCGCAATAGCTGCGAAAAAGCTATCGCGGGCGCAATTTCCAAAATCGGAATTCATCATAAAAAATGCGAAATCGCAAACACAGATTTGCGAAATCGCTAAAACAATCGCAGAATGCCGGCAGGATACCAATAGCGAATCGGAAATAGCGAGAATGCACGAAATCAGCGAAAATAATAGCGAATTCGCACATTACTCGCAATCGGTATTCATGAAAAATCGCTATTAGCGAAAAAGCCAAAAATCGCATTTTGCGAGGCGCAATTTAAGGAGAACCCAAAGCAGGTGGTAACCATCAAACCCATTGGAATTTTTTTTTGGAAAAACCGTTGGCCAATCAGTAACTGGTGCAGGCCTGACCAAACACACTTAAGGGGAAGCAGCAACAGCAGAAGGAGTCTCACAATGCCAGGAATGTACATGGTGGTCAGGCGGCGAAGGCTACAGCGAGCAGCAAGGAGGAGACGCAGAATCCAGAGGATATTCGGCCAGCGGGTCACCCTGCTGGGCCAGACCAGAGAGCAAATATACGCAAAGTACCGGCTGAATGGGGCTATGATCATCAAGCTTATACAGGACCTTGACCCCCAGATGCAGCACCCAACAAGGCGGACCAATGCCGTCCCAACACATGTCCAGGTATTGTGTAGCCTGCACCTCCTGGCCTCTGGGAGCTTCCAGGGGATAGTTGCGGTAGCTGGGGGGATATGCCAGCCCACCATGTCCCGCTGCCTACATAGTTTCCTTGACGCAATGCTGACCCACCTACACCAGCACATCAAATTTCCCACCAGCCAACAGGAATTGGATGAGACCAAGCTACAATTCTACAATGTTGCCCGTTTCCCACACGTGATAGGATGCATTGACTGTACCCACGTCCACATTTGCCTACCTGCTGGAACGGAGTACATGTACCGCAATCGCAAGTCCTACCACTCCCTCAACATCCAGATGGTCTGCAATGCAAAGACATACATCACCGACATAGTGGCACAGTACCCGGGGAGTACACATGACTCATTCATATTCCGCCACAGCGGCTTCCACACACGACTGGTCAGGGGAGATTTCAGGGAAGGACACCTACTTGGTAAGTACACTTTGCCCACAATGTCACATTGCGAATGACTAGCTGCGCTGCACAGGCACTCACCCTCTGCTCCTCTCATTCAGGTGACAGTGGCTACGCCCTGCCTGAATACCTCCTCACCCCATACCTCAACCCTTCTACACCACAGCAACGGCTTTACAACGTATCACACATACGCACAAGGAATTGCATAGAGAGAACATTTGGGCTACTGAAGAGCAGATTCCGCATACTTCACAAGACAGGTGGGGCCATGTACTACAGTCCTGAAGTGTGCTGCCGCATTGTGGCTGTGTGTGCTATCCTACACAACATTGCTACCAAGCACCGGATACCTGTCGACATCTCTGGCAGTGAATCGAAAGGGGACGACCGGCCACCTGCACATGCGTGCCATGCACGCGGGGAGAACCCAGCCTGCAGCTGATGTATACGCAGCATGCGTCTTTCCATGCTCATTCACGCCAGCCGCTGTCCATTCCCCCTCCTGCTGATTGTTGCATTGGTCTGCTGGCGAGACCTGCCACGCCTGCTTTGCTGGCCTGACACAGTGGCTGGCCGCTGTGTTGCCGCTGTCGCGGGCCCTGATGTAGAAGCACCAGCTGCTAGTGGTGTCACAGCAGGCGTTGCTGGTGCGGCATGGGGCTGGAGGCTCACTGGTAGTGGGCCTGGCTGTGGCTGTAGTTGTTGCGGCTGAGGCTGGGGGCACGCTAGTTGTGGGCCTGGCTGCGGCTGTAGTTGTTGCGGCTGAGGCTGGGGGCACACTAGTTGTGGGCCTGGCTGCGGCAGTGGTTGCTGCGCCAGACGCAGGAGGCACACTGCTGGTGGACCTGGCTGCTGGTGTTGTTGCTGCGGCAGGGGCTGGTGCCTGTGTATGTGGCGGCACCTCCTCCTCATCCTGGGACTCCTCATCTATTAGCAGCCTCTCGCTGTCACTGCTGTCTGCGCCACCTGTGAGGGTAAGTGGACGTTCATTAGTTGCATGTATCTGTCACACGTGCAGTTGCTACATGCTTGCTGGGTGACATTCCCTGACTGGCTATGGCTTTGCGTACTTTGGAACCTGTCTGGCTGCTTTGTGGTACTACTACATTGTGGCCACACTACATGTCCCACAATGCTTCAGGGCATTACCTGATGTGCAACAATGGCATGACTATGGAACATTATGGGAGGCTATATGGTCATGGACATTCATAGGGGACAGGGTCGCAGTCGCATGCCACTTACCTTGGATGTCTTGGGTGGGGCGGGATGAGTCCAGACGCGTAACTCCAATGCACGCCTCCCTCTTAAGCGTGTCTTCTACTTGGTCCTCCAAGGCTGTGTTTGGAGGGACTGTAGGTCCTCCCTCTCCAGTGCCCGATGCCTCTCCAAGGCGCTCAGCCACCTTCTCTTTGGCACGACCTCGGAGGTCGTACCAGCGTTTTTTTAGTTCGTCCAGTGACCTATCAGCCACACCCACAGAGTTCACCGTGGACGCTATTCCCTGCCAGATCCTCCTTTTTTCCTGTAGCAGTTCTACTTATTCCAATGAAGAAATCATCTCTTCACAGAAAGATTTATGCAAGGGGTACATTAAAATTGAAAATCCTTTCAGATCCATGACCCTGGTAGGGGGCCAACATCCCAGTCTCACCAAGTCCAGCAACCGCCGCTGAATGTATCTGGAGGGAGTCAGTTAGACAGAGTATAATAAATGTCTAGAGATCTTATCACTGGTGACTGGGCCCTTTAAATAATTCACAATAGATATTCAATAGAGATAAACGGATCACCTTCAGAGACATTAAGAAGGGAAAATAGTAGAGATACCTTATCCTCAAAGGGACAAGGGGATCTGTTTGATCTTGGTCCTTTCCGTGATCCCCTTCTATGCCCTCTCTGACATGACTCCTTTCTGTGCCCCCTGCATAGTGGTCTAGCACTCGGGGCTCATGTGTATTACCCCTGTGGTGCTTTATGGTACACTATGATTCCATGACCGAATCGCCCCTAAACCTGGTACTCCATTGAGCTTGGATTTCTGCAATCTTCCTCCAGAATCCTGTAGGCCAATGGCAATCCTTGCTCCCTCTGTTACTGAGACCTTGGAGTTGGTTTTCATTATGCATGTTTGAGTGAAAACTGTACATTTGTTTCCTGTTATTTGGTTCCGATCATCAAGTTGCACCTGCCTCTTCTGTAAGGTCAAAGGAAGTGTATTAACAAATGTTTTCTTTAAGGGTTTGAGAACCTTCCAGAAGGCCAAGTGCCCGTCAGAAAACCCAGGAGAATGAAGTAGCACCAACACAGGGAACCCAGTTCCCAAACATTTTTTAGACCAGAGCCCGAGGGCAGGGCCAACAGAATGAACCGAGGGCGGGCATGGAACCAGTACTCGAGGGACCACCAGACCGGCTGGAACTATTATAAATGGGGCCCGGATGGGCAGTGAACTACACAGACACCAGTGGAACAATGCACTCCACAGCATTGACTACTGTTTCTGGGATTCTGCAGATGGGTGACACCATTGTCCCTACTTCCACCTCTATTGCCTCATAATGTATTCTTATCTTTGACCTATAAATCATATTCTAGGCTCAGATGAAGTCTCCCTTTTGAGTAAAGGTCTTTTCTTTGTCATAACTAAAAGAGCTGATCTTTTTATTCTTCAATCTGAACGCAACAGATTTGTCAGGTGAGTCAGATTAAAAATGTATTTCCATTACAGGGAGAACTCCTCGACCCCTACAGAATCACATTTAAAACCAACATCCTATTTTATCTCTCCCAATGCTATGAGGCTTACAGAAATATTAGCCTTGGAAAAGGTGGTACTTGAAGACATTATTATTCTTAGAACAGCAAGGTCATTCACATCATAGTATATCTCATGATTTAAAAGACAATATCTAACTAACTGCCTCCTAGACGCCAGGCCATTCTATCAAGGAGACGGGCTGGACTGGTATATATATATATATTCACTGAAAAAACCATAGGTTTCACACCAGTTATAGTTAGGAATTAGCATTTAAAAAACCTATTAAATTCACTGAAAAAACCATAGGTTTCACACCAGTTATAGTTACCTGGAAATTTTACTGACATAAAACCATTGAAATTCCCACGTTATAATTAGTTGGACTCACTATAACTTGCGCGTGTAATGCACTGCTGATGACATCACATATTACATCACTCATGACATGGTCATTTCAGTGAATTTCATAGGTTTTTTAAATGCTAATTCCTAACTATATATAGGGCCTCAAACCTACGTAACTGGGCATGAGAGCCAGTAAATGTGTGAGTGGCTGTATGGATCATTGTGAACTTGTATCAGGGATTGTATAAGAGAGTAAATATGTGTTAGTATATGTTTGAATAAGTAAGGTGTGTATAACTGTATAGTTGAGGAAATGGAGGTGAGTGATTCTTTGCATGACTGACTAGGTGTTTGAGTAACTACATGGATGAGTAACAGTGTGTGAGTGTCTGTATACACTGAGTGTATCTAAGGTTATATTAGAGTCTATAGAGGTTCATCGTATTAGCACAAGAATGATGTCATCAGTGATGTGATGAATGATGTCAAATGAGATGTCATCAGTGATGTCATCAGTGATGTCATTTGAGATGTCATCAGTGATGTCATCAGTGATGTCATCAGTGATGTCATTTGAGATGTCATCAGTTATTTCATCAGTAATGTCACTGACCATGTCATGAATGATGTAATATGTGACATCATCAGCAGTTTATTGCGGGTGCGCGAAATATATAGCTAGTGCAACTAACTATATATGGGAATTTCATTGGTTTTGTATGATTAAAATATTCACCTAACTATATATAGTCTGAAACCTATCGTTTTTTCTGTGAATTTCAATGTTTTTTTAATAGCAAATATCAATAGCTGTAAAATAGATACTTCATTAAAATGAATAATGTATTTTATATTTATTTAATACAATTTTTTTATGTTTACATTTTTTTTTTTAATTTTTGCCCCGGTGCGCTCCCGTTACGCGCACCGGGCAGTGCACCGGTAAGCACAACTCTGTTTAGCGCCCCGGTGCGCGTAACGGTGAGCACCCCATCAGCGCAATTGCCGCGAACGAAAACAACATTGTGACGCGCCGCGTAAGCGTGACGTATCGCGTAACTGCGTGATGCGTTCTTTCGGCGCGCTGCGTAAACGCACCCGGAAGCGCTCCATGGTGCGACCCAGAGCGCGAAACGTAAGCGCGCCGGAGCGCGTAACGTAAGCGCGTCGGGACATGTGACCTGAAAATAACACTTTTCATTGGTTCTCAACTTTTTTTTCTCCAAATGATGAAAACCCCCTCCTTTTTTCCTCATTCTTACTTTCTTCTTTGAGAGAGCAAGAGCTATTTGTGAGCAGAGAAATGGCTTCAGTAGTAGCTGCAGCCGGTGCATCCCCACCACCACCACCACCACCCAGAAAGTAAGGTCCACCACCCCAGATCCTTCCAGGAGTTGAAGAAGAGGAGGAAGAAGATGATGAGGAGGAACAGCCTAGGAGATTCTTGCGGGAAGAACCTAGGGAAAGGCATGTGAAAGTGCATTTTATATGGGAGTACTTCTCCATCCCTGCTGGGCAAAAAAAAGTGAATGCCCCACATGTCACCTGTTTGATTTGCAGCAAAGTCTTCTCCAGGGGCAACCCAAAGAAAAAGTATTCTTTTGGGAATTATACAATGATCCGCCACATGGAGAGATGGCATCCTAACAATTTGGCACAGGCTGAGGTACGGGACATGCTTCAGAAGAACAGAGATACTCAGGCCAGCACCTCCACAGGTGAAATTTCGGTTGCAGCACCAGAAGGGCGCGAAATGATGCCAAACATACAAATTAAATTTGGTGGATTAAAGATGGTCTGCATTTATTGTGGAAAGACCATCTGCTACGGGCAACTAAGTATTTCCCTCATTAATGATGCTGTAGACAACCACCACTGCAGCAAGAAAAGAAAGCAGTAGATTTTTTTTTTTTAGCTCCTGTTGAGCCACTGTTAATTCCCAGTTTTTGGTTTCTTCCCTAAAAAAATATAAAATAGTTCATAAAAACCAAAAAAAACGAAAAATGTTCAGAAAAATAAAAAATATATAAAACAACAAAAATAAAAAAAAAGTTCTTTTAAGAACTACCTTCCAATAATAAAAATTTGCTATAATTTTTTAAACTCTTACATACTTTTTTTTCACTTTCGTACGCTCCCCGGTACGCTCCCCGGTACGCTCCCCGGTGCGTGTACCGGGCGCTCCCCTCGCAAAAATCGAAAAAAAAATGTATTTATCTTTTGCCCCGCGGGGCCCTTTTATTGCCCCCACATCAAACCTAGGGGGTCAGGGGGGGGGGGTCTACTCTGCCCCCTTATGGTCATTTCCCCCTTTGTTTTTGCCACCTCTTGTGTCTCAATCCTACCGAGACACAAGATGGCGGCCGCTCCGGACTGTTTCGCGTGTTTACAGACACCCGTGAGCCAATCAGCTTTCCGCGCTCAAGTCGCGTAGCGCGCTGGTTAGTGCCCTGGTGCGCGTACCGGGGCGCGCTTACAGATATATATATTTTTTTAACCTAAATTACTCAAAATCCACTGGAGCACATATCTTGAGACATAGCAAAGGCACATCGGGCTACCAGTCCCTACAATTTTGCCAAGTTTGGTGTAAATCCATTCAGCCGTTCGGGCTAAAAGTGAGGTCGACCGGCCTATGGAAATTAACATGGGGAAAATGCGTTTTGGGACCCCCTTTTATCTCGGCCCCCGCTTGACGCATGCCCCCCAAACTTTAAGGGAAAAACCGGAGCTCTACGAGGCCATTTTGAGGAAATTTTCAGGCAGATTCATCAACCGGCGCCAAAGTTATTCCAAATAGAATTTTGAGATTTAACATTGAAAAAAATCCTAACTATAACTACCTACTGGCGACCGCCAGTAGGTAATATATATATATATATACATATATATATATATATATATTTATATTACCTACTGGTATATATAGTTAGGACCTAGTTACCATAGGAAATCCCCAACATTCTATTGAGAATAACTTTGGCGCCGATTGAGGAATCTGCATGTAGTTTTCCTTAAAATTGCTTCACTCCTCTCCGCTCCTTCCCTGAAAGTTTCGGGGGGATTCATCAAGCGGGGGCCAAAAGGGGGGTCCCAAAACGTGTTTTCCCCATGTTACTTTCCATAGGGACATTTAAACACGGCTATACCCCGAACGGCTGAATGGAATTACACCAAACTTGGCAAAATGGTAGGGCCTGGTATGCAGATGTGCCTTTGCCATGTTTGGTGAAAATGCCTCCAGTAGTTCTTGAGAAAATTGAATTTGAAATTTTTCAAATGGCTTTTTCTATGGGACCTTTAGACACGGCTACAGCCCGAACGGCTAAACGGAATTACACCAAACTTGGCAAAATGGCAGGGACAGGTATGCAGTAGTGCCTTTTCTATATTTGGTGAAAATCCCTCCTGTAGTTGTTGAGAAAATTAAATTTGAGCAAATTATATATCTATATACGCTCACCGTACGCGCACCGTACGCGTATGGTACGTGTACCGTACGCGTACATTCGCGTACCCTTACGTACGCGAGCAAGTTTCTGATTGGCTGGCAGTCGACTGTCAACATTCCAAATTGTCCAAACCAGGAAGTGTTGGCCATCATCTTGTTTTTCAGGAGAACTGAGGCACAAGAGAGCCCAAAACAAGGGTGGAAAACACGAAAATGGGGCAGAGTAGAGACCCCCCAACCCTCTAACCCTTCTCAGGGGGTCCCAAAAGGACCCCTAAGGGCAAAAAAAAAAAAAGAAATTCGAAAAAATCATGGGTTACGCACACCGCACGCGTACGGTACGCGTACTGTGCGCGTACCCCCTGTGCTTCTGGGACCCCCTGAGAAGGGCTAGGGTTCAGGGGGTCTCAACCCTGCCCCCTTTTCACGTTTTCCACTCTTGTTTTGTGGTCTCTTGTGCCTCACGTCTCCTGAGAAACAAGGTGGCTGCTCGGGTGGTCCCAGAAGGATAATAACATATATAAACGTTATACGCTAATAGAATTAGCATTTACAAAACCTTTGAAATTTATTGAAAGAAAATATAGGTTTCACGCCTGATATAGTTAGGAATTAGCATTTAAAAAACCTTGCAAATTCACTGAAAATACCATAGGTTTCAAGTCTTATATAGTTAGGAATTAGCATTTAAAAAACCTTGCAAATTCACTTAAAAAACCATAGGTTTCAGGCCTTATATAGTTAGGAATTAGCATTTAAAAAACCATTGAAATTACTCCTATATAGTTAGTTGTAATAACTATATTTTGCGCACCCGCAATCCACTGCTGATGATGTCACATATTACATCATTCATGACATGGTCAGTGACATCACTGATGACATCACTGATGACATCTCAAATGACATCACTGATGACATCACTCTGGGTAGTTCTCAAGTTTAGGTGGAAAGCAGCTCCTGTTAGAGCACTCTCAACACCAGCGACACTCTAGATCTGCTCACCTCAAATGTCTGTTTTTCTATCAAAGTTGTTATGCATAGGATTAGCACAGTGCTATCCACGCCGAGATAGAAAATGACAAAGTCTTTTATCATTTATACAGCAAAGTCTTTAAGCATAGGACTAGTACAGTGCTGTCCTTGCCGAGCTGTAAAATAACAAAAGCCATTTATCACTCCAGGCACAATATTACAGCTTTGAATTGGTAAAATACCTACTCAAGCCAATCTGAAATGAGTAAAAGCAACCCCTGACACAGTGTTTCGCTCTAATTAGAGCTCTTCAGAGAGGTATAGCTTTGTCCAGACACAAGGGAGCACCCAATATTAAGTCAAAACAAAACCCTTTCAGGCAAAGAGTGACACATAAATTATGGTCCAGAAGTGTACTGATGAGCTGGTGTCTGAGGTCCAATATTTATACCTGGTACCTTTTATCTGGAATGTGGGAGAAGCTTCTAAAAATTCCTTTTGAAGTCCCAGGCAACTGGCTTTCCCTGCACTGGCCCCAGACTAACTACAAGGAGTATGCAGTCCTTTGTGTGGAGGCAGGAGACAGTCTTATCAAGTATATGTAGGTCTGGGCCATGCTCCTCCCTCCCATCCTGCCACTGATGGCCCAGACTGGCACACCTAAACTCTCTATTGTATGTGGTTGTTTAGGAGGACTCCACAAAGCCCAACTGTCAGCTACAAAAAATTATGTGAACAAGAGACAGGCCACCGGCACTAAATAGCTAAGGAAGAAAGATGGCAACTTTTTAAAAGTGGCCATTTCAAAATTGTAATTTAAAAAGACACAACATATTAACTGGATACCTTCTTCCATTGGGATATTACAGCTTATTAAGTGTAAAAATGTAACTCCAATGTTAGTCTTTCGGAGAGGTAGGCCTTGCAGTATTGAAAAAACAAATTTAAGAGTTATTCCCTATGAGGGAATTTAGCGTGTAAATTACATGTATCACTTTGAAGCAAGAAGTAACTTCTGTACTTCATGTTTATATTGTAATGCAAAAAGTTAATTGGTGGAGCACAATATGGGTGAGGGAATTGGTGAGTGACATACAGTTATTATTACCCAGATAACAGATTTAAAAGAGATTCACAAATCATCTATGAAGGCATATTTACCATCTGAGAGCCAGAAAGCTGAAAGCTATGTGCTAATGTGCTTTTGATTTTATTTTTACCTCTATCATTCTGAAACTGACACCAGTTCGTAAATAAATGAATTTCCAATTTTTTTTTAAATGTTTTGATTAAAATAGGTATAAGAAAAAAACTTGAGGTAAAGTAGGCAAATACACCCACAGCCACACAAACACAATCATATCCTTGGATTATCTGTCAGGAATCTGATTATTGACAGTTGTAAGTGGTTTTGGAGGCAAGATGGTGTCAGCATGAATCACTGCCCCTCAGCCACGCATGCCCCACACTTCGGCAATTGGCTATGTGAACTGACGAGTGACTGTCACGACTGTAGCCACATAGAGCACTACAATTCCCAGAATGCCTGATGTAGTCCCTTGTCTCTGTCCTTGCCTGCTGAAGTCCGTTTTCTATATACTTCCTTTCAGCGTGTGCAATGGTGCTTGTCACCTGAGTTTCCTCGTATCTTGTATTGAGCCTTGTGAATCTGTGCTTGCCTTGGATTGAGTTTCTCTGATGCGGAAGCCTTGTTCCGCGCTCGTTTTGCCGTTTGTTGGAGCACACTGGGATCAGTGGAGAGCAGCGTCGGGGAGCCGCGCTGAGTGCTGGAGAGAGACGGGAGCCGCGCTGAGTGCTGGAGAGAGACGGGAGCCGCGCTGAGTGCTGGAGAGAGACGGGAGCCGCGCTGACAGGAGCCGCGCTGAAAGTAAGGAACGCGGTATACGGACATAGGCTGCTGAGCCGTGGGGTGAGCTGGGGTTCCAGTGGAGCCTTAATTAGACTTCAGATTGACTTCAGCGGTTTGACAATTGAACGGTTACTAGCAGTTGCTAGATAGAAGAGTGTTTGTTGAAACTCTTCCTCTTATTTTTGCACAAACATTTATAGACATTCTTTTTTGTGGCAAAGGTACCTTGCTAAACATTTTGTGGATTCACTGTGAGCTGATGAGTGGCTCGGATTCCGGATTTTGTGACCTTGTGTTTACTTGAACTTTCCTTTTTGACCTGCTTATTGGATCCGTGGATCTTTTTGGTGTTATTCACCGGCTGGTGACATTACTGAAGAGAACTGTAGAAGTCGTGTACTTCTTACCTGATATAAGGATTCTGGGCAAATCCTTTCTTCTTTTCTTTTCTTTATTTTTTCCATTTTGCCTTCTTTTATGTTTGGTAGAGTGGAAGCCTCATCGAGTAAGTGCCCTTTCCTACTATCTCACACAGAAAAAGACAGGGAGTGGGAGGGCCAAAGGTAACTGTCTTGCTCTTGTATTCCTCTGCAGGTCCTTATTTACAACCTCTACGTTTGGCGTTTCTTCTGCTGTCAAGTCCGGTAGATGGTTTCTGGCTGCCACAACTTTATATTTTATTTATCCATTTTTTCCCCTTCCCGGGGTGGGGTTCTATATGCGAGTGCACGTTTGCATTCAACTGTAGTACCGTATCCAGGGAGGAAGGAAGTTTGCTTCGACCTCGCTCCTGCTGTACCGGATATCCAGGTTAGTCAATCTGGCTGATCATGACAGAGTGACAAGCCCACGTTGGATTACAGCCTGAGCGATGGAGACTGAGAATATTCTAGCTTCTATGTTAGAGACCCTTAACGCTCTACGAGTGGAAGTTAATGCCGTTAGAGGGGAAAACCAGGAACTTAGAAAGGAGATGGGTACCCTACGTCAGGAGGTAGCAGGAATGGCTCGTACCAGTCCTACTGGTTCAAGAGGAGCCCATTACATTAAAGAAGCTACTTTCCAACCTCCGACACACACTCAGAACCCCACTATCCAGGGAGTAGGGCAAGGGTCTTCCACTATTCAAGTAGTACAACCGATTCAGTTGCCTCTTGCGCCTCCAGAAAGGTTTATGGGGGACCCTAAGAAATTCGGTACCTTCCTGGGTCAGTGTAGGTTACATTTTTTATGTAAGCCAACGGTATTCCCTGATGACCACTCAAAAACAGCCTTTATGTTGTCCTATTTGGGGGGTAACGCAGCTAGCTGGTCGTTCCCGCTCATTGAAAAGAAGGATCCCGTATTAGACGACTTTGAGGGCTTTTGTGACGAGATGCGTAAACTGTTTGATCGTAAGGCACATATGTTGACATTAGATAGGGAACTGATTACCCTAAAACAAGGATCCCAAGACTTGTTGTCTTATATTACCAATTTTAACCGTCTTGTTGTTGAAACTGATTGGCCAACCTCAAAGAGAATCTCCTTGTTCTATCAAGGATTGCGAGGTGAATTAAAGGATGTGTTGGCGCAGGTAGTCACGTTGCCTACCACCTGCGAAGAATTGATTGACCTCACAGTGCAGCTTGACCATCGATTACAAGAACGCAGGGGCGACAAACATCGGTATGATTTCCGGTTTCCCATGGTAAAACCTAAGGCTGTTGCAGAAAGCGCTACAACCTCCGATACCCCTGAACCCATGCAAATTGGAGGTGTAAGAGGACCGTTATCTCCAGACGAACGTAATCGAAGACGCAATCTCAAACTCTGCATGTACTGTGGGAAATCTGGACACTTCATTAGGGAATGCAGAGCAAAGACTAAAGGTACCCGTTCTCTTTCCGTGGTGGAACATCCCCTCAATGTGGCGGGAAACGAGAATGCTCAAGCGAGTCACAGACCCCTTGCTTGAGCTCAGACACCGAATCAGAGGTCTACCATGCCATCGCCAATACGATGCAACCAGCCGTACCCCACATGAATGTCTGTGTTACAATCCAATGGCCAGGGGGTCAACCTGTGATGGTACATGCCATGTTGGACAGTGGAGCAACAGGAAACTTCATAGATCTGCAATACGCCAAAAGACTAGGAATTCCTTGTATCCAAAAAGAGACCCCTGAAGCTGTGAAGGCCGTGGATGGGTCTGACTTAACTTCCGGGCCAGTGTGTTATCATACAAGTCAGTTGGTGATGCGAGTGGGACAAAATCATCATGAATATATATCATTCGATTTAATTGATGCCCCGCAGTTCAAACTAATTTTGGGAATGCCCTGGTTGACTTTGCATGATCCTGTTGTTAAGTGGGCTGATCGGACTATCACCTTGAGTTCTGCGTACTGCAAGGATCATTGTTCCCTCCCTTGTATCCATGAGACCATCCACGTAGAATCTCCAGCAAGCACTCTGGCAGGAGTAGGAATACATCTCGAGGTGAATGCCATCTCTTTTCTTCCTGAGGTGTATAGCCAATACCGTGACGTCTTCGATGAGAAAGAAGCCAGCAAACTACCCCCTCATCGGGATTACGATTGTGTGATCGAGTTAGAGCCTGGGGCCAACATTCCATGTAGCAGAATATATGCTCTCACAGAATCAGAAAATGTTTATCTTCAAGAGTACCTGAAGAAACTCCTAGCCTCAGGTTTCATACGACCCTCCACTTCTCCAGCATCATCTCCTCTGTTTTTTATTCCTAAAAAGGAAGGGGGTTTGCGAACCTGTATTGACTACAGAGCCATCAATAGAGTAACCAGGAAGAACAGATATCCTCTTCCTTTGATACCTGTGCTATTGGATCAGCTGAAGGATGCGACGATCTTCACTAAACTTGATTTACGGGGGGCATACCATTTAGTGCGGGTTCGTCGCGGAGACGAATGGAAGACCGCTTTCCGCACTAAATACGGGCTCTACGAATATCAAGTGATGCCCTTTGGCCTGTGCAATGCCCCGGCGGCATTTCAATACTTTATGGATGAGGTGCTGAGGGGATTATTGGATGTATCCTGCATAGTTTACATCGACGACATCCTTATCTACTCAGCCACACAGGAGGAACATGTTAAGCATGTAATGGAAGTACTGGAAAGGCTCCAACGGCATGAACTATACGCCAAACTAGAGAAATGTTTGTTCCATGCCACTGAGGTAGAATTCCTCGGGTACATCATCGGCCCTAAAGGATTACAAATGGATCATAAAAAGATTCAAGCCATCACCCAATGGGAGTCACCAGGGAGTGTAAAAGCTTTGCAGAGCTTCATCGGTTTTGCCAACTTTTATCGGCGATTTATACAAGGATTCTCCATGATTATCCAGCCGTTAACTCACCTTTTGAGGAAAGGAGCTACGTTCACGTGGACTGAGGCTGCTGAGCAGGCTTTTCAAACCCTGAAGACGTGTTTCATTACGGCACCCATCTTACGCCATCCAGATGCCAGACAGCCTTTCGTATTAGAAACTGATGCATCGCATTTTGCTATCGGAGGTGTATTATCCCAGCGGAATCCAGATACCGGCCAGCTGCATCCAGTAGCCTATTTCTCCAGAAAACTGTCTGCTAGCGAGGTGAATTATAGCATAACGGATAAGGAGTTATTGGCTATCAAGCGAGCTTGCGAAGAATGGAGACATCATTTGTTGGGGGCAAGACATACCGTGGAAATCTTTACAGACCATAGAAATCTTCTCTTCCTGAAGAGTGCAAAAGCTTTAACACCTCGTCAATTGCGGTGGTCGTTATTTTTCTCCGATTTTGATTTCGTAATCAAGTATCGTCCAGGCACACAAAATGGCAAAGCAGATGCCTTATCCAGACCGGAATCAGTACTCAAGAATCAGTCTACGGCGATGGAAGATCCCCCCTTTCTTCTTCACAGAGCATCTTTCCATCAAACAGTAGCAGCAGTGGTTGGTCCTGCAGACTTCTTGAAACTAGTCAAAGACAAAAGCAGCCTTGTAGATACACAAGCCTGGGTAACCAAGGAGCCCCTGCAACGGCAGGAGAAAGACGGACTTCTCTTCAGAAACAATCAGTTGTTCCTACCGGATCATGAAGTACAGGAGTTAGTCCTTCAATGGACCCATGACTCCTCTTTGAGTGGGCATCCAGGTATCCTCAAGACTTTCCAGTCCACCTCCCAAAATTTTTGGTGGGAAACCATGAGAAAAGACATTGAAGAATATGTTACTAAGTGTCCCATATGTATCCAGGCTAAAGCACAACATCAAAGAGGTACTGGATTGTTGCGTCCTATCCCTGTTCCTCCCTATCCATGGCATACAGTTTCTATGGACTTTATAGTGGAGATGCCTATCAGTTTCGGCAACAACACCATTCTAGTAGTGGTCGACCACCTCACCAAAATGGGTCATTTTATTGCTTTACCCAAATTGCCCACCTCTGGTGAATTAGCTATAGTTTTTCTGCAGAATGTTGTGCGGTTGCATGGGCTTCCTTCTGTTCTAATAACGGATAGAGGCACTCAGTTCACTTCAAAGTTTTGGAAAGCGCTATGTGAAGTGATGAAAATAGATGCCAGACTATCCACAAGTTACCATCCACAGACGGATGGTAAAACAGAAAGACTGAATCAAACGTTAGAGCAGTATTTGAGGTGCTTTACATTACAACAGGAGGAAGAGTGGAGGACGTTGTTGTGGATGGCTGAGTTCGCCTATAATAACGCCACTCACTCTTCATTAGGGTGTTCTCCTTTCTTTTGTCTCACTGGATATCACCCCAATTCCTTGCCGTTTGATCAGTTATGCCCTTCTTCTCATCCCTCCATACAACAACATCATGCCCATCTTCAATCTGTTTTGAAGTCAGCCAAAGAACAATTGGAGGCAGCCAGAAACCGTGACAAACTGCAGGCAGACAGAAAGAGAACCCCAGAACCTTGTTATGTAGTGGGAGACAAGGTATGGTTGAGTACTAAACACTTGAGAATGAAAGGCAACACACGTTTACAACCTAAATTTGTGGGTCCCTATCCCATTGTGGCTGTGATTAATCCAGTAGCCATGAAATTAAAGCTTCCTTCTTCCTGGCACATACATCCCGTTTTCCATGTGTCCTTGCTGAAACCCTATATCCAAGGGACAAGAGCTGTAGCGAAACCCCAGCCAGTTAGGGTGGAAGGGGATGTGGAATATGAAGTTAAAGCTGTGCTGGATTCTAGAAGGGTGAGGGGGGCCTTGCAGTATCTGATTGATTGGAAGGGGTATGGTCCTGAGGAGCGTTCTTGGGAACCTCTTAGTAACTTACACTGTCCTGGTTTGTTACGGCGGTTTCACGCTACATTCCCTACGAAGCCTGGTGGACCAACGAGACGTCGGTCATTGAGAGGGGGTTCTGTCACGACTGTAGCCACATAGAGCACTACAATTCCCAGAATGCCTGATGTAGTCCCTTGTCTCTGTCCTTGCCTGCTGAAGTCCGTTTTCTATATACTTCCTTTCAGCGTGTGCAATGGTGCTTGTCACCTGAGTTTCCTCGTATCTTGTATTGAGCCTTGTGAATCTGTGCTTGCCTTGGATTGAGTTTCTCTGATGCGGAAGCCTTGTTCCGCGCTCGTTTTGCCGTTTGTTGGAGCACACTGGGATCAGTGGAGAGCAGCGTCGGGGAGCCGCGCTGAGTGCTGGAGAGAGACGGGAGCCGCGCTGAGTGCTGGAGAGAGACGGGAGCCGCGCTGAGTGCTGGAGAGAGACGGGAGCCGCGCTGACAGGAGCCGCGCTGAAAGTAAGGAACGCGGTATACGGACATAGGCTGCTGAGCCGTGGGGTGAGCTGGGGTTCCAGTGGAGCCTTAATTAGACTTCAGATTGACTTCAGCGGTTTGACAATTGAACGGTTACTAGCAGTTGCTAGATAGAAGAGTGTTTGTTGAAACTCTTCCTCTTATTTTTGCACAAACATTTATAGACATTCTTTTTTGTGGCAAAGGTACCTTGCTAAACATTTTGTGGATTCACTGTGAGCTGATGAGTGGCTCGGATTCCGGATTTTGTGACCTTGTGTTTACTTGAACTTTCCTTTTTGACCTGCTTATTGGATCCGTGGATCTTTTTGGTGTTATTCACCGGCTGGTGACATTACTGAAGAGAACTGTAGAAGTCGTGTACTTCTTACCTGATATAAGGATTCTGGGCAAATCCTTTCTTCTTTTCTTTTCTTTATTTTTTCCATTTTGCCTTCTTTTATGTTTGGTAGAGTGGAAGCCTCATCGAGTAAGTGCCATTTCCTACTATCTCACACAGAAAAAGACAGGGAGTGGGAGGGCCAAAGGTAACTGTCTTGCTCTTGTATTCCTCTGCAGGTCCTTATTTACAACCTCTACGTTTGGCGTTTCTTCTGCTGTCAAGTCCGGTAGATGGTTTCTGGCTGCCACAACTTTATATTTTATTTATCCATTTTTTCCCCTTCCCGGGGTGGGGTTCTATATGCGAGTGCACGTTTGCATTCGACTGTAGTACCGTATCCAGGGAGGAAGGAAGTTTGCTTCGACCTCGCTCCTGCTGTACCGGATATCCAGGTTAGTCAATCTGGCTGATCATGACAGTGACTGATCAGTGATGCGGAGCCCGGGAGGGAGAAGGACGTCAGCTACCACTTTCCATTTCCAGCTTGTTGCTGGGACCACTCCTGTTAGCTTTCACTGAGTATTTGCACTCGGAAGAACGCTCTGGACTTTTTTCAAATGCTGGCTGCTTTTCTGCTTCATACCCGCCATGCTCGCCTCAATTACACTCAGGCTGGTGATACGACCGAAGCGAAAATCGTCGGGAGGATGGCAGAGGAGCTGCATTATGGTGGCCAGAGGTGCCAAAAAGAACAAAGGCAATAAAACGAAAAATGCCCAACTTGCCCAGGTTAGTGCTACTCATAGGGATGCTGCGACTGACACTCTATCTAGAGGTAAATGGGAGACTAACACCATTAAAAAGACTATGGGGAAACTCGGGGTGAAGTTGCGATAAAAGCAGGTGTAAGTTCTCAACCATCTATAGAGAAAATGTTTTCTGGGGTAACACTCCATCCCTCACGTTAGATGGTACACTGGACTCCAACTCCACACTCCCGAAAAATGAACCGGACTGCTCACTAGTAGAGGCACAAAGGAGCCTGTACCCTAACCGAATGCCTACGGTCTTAAAGGAAGAATGCACCTCTGTACAACAAGAGATAGCGGTATCCCCAAATGAGCAACCGGAAGGCAGTGATGGCATACAAGGACTGTTAGATCCTAGCAATCCACCTTCCACCTTAGCCCACATGGCAGATGGCACTGGAACCACTGTAGATCTAAGAAAGACGGCACCTTTAGCTTCTGCTACCCCAGCCTTGGGCCTTACCCCACTGAAAGATGTGACAGAGATAAGGCCAACACTTATAGCAACCATTACCACAAACTACATCCTCAGAAGAAAATCTGGGTCACCAAGTCCCTTGGACTCTGGAGCTAAGCGATGAAAACTTTTACTCCATATCAGATGGCTCGCTGATGACTACAGATGAGGGTGGAACCAGTTCAAGTAAAGACAACACTATTGATCCCTCCAAAGACACTGGAACTGTGCTGTACCAGAAAAAATAGGAAACAAGACAAAAAGAAGCAGCCAGCTCAAATGGGACTACTCAGACTCTCAGATGTCTTACCCCCTTGGAGAGGAAACAGATCAGACATTGCTCTGGGAACATTTGAAACCCAAACCAGAATCCATAGCAGAACCTTCTCTAGCCTCTATACTAACTTCAATCAAGGCATTCCAAGAGGAGGTTCGCTCCAATAATCGTGCAGCCAAAGCGGTTGCTAAAAAACTACAAGGGGGCTTGAGAAAGCTAAATAAAATATGTACTGATATCAGCAACTGAGTCCACATGATGGAGGGCCACACGGAGAGTCTAGAAACTGATGTGACTACCCTAAAAAACCAAGGCTCTGCTCACGATGCATGCCTGACAGAGCTAATGATGAAGTTGGAAGAGCAAGAGAATCAACAATGCAGGAATAATCTTTGCCTGCTTGGTATCCAGGTAGGAGTCGAAGGGGATGACCCAAGGGGCTATATCATGAAACTCCTGTCAGAAACTTTCCCCGATCAATCGAACTGGAACTGGGACCATGAAATCCAGCGGGTGCATCGCTTTCCCTTTAATAGAAAACAAAGGTGAGATGGTAGCAACTTACAAGGAGAGAAACTGAGGGCTTTCCTCATTTTTTTGGGAACTTTCATCTTAGACAGCTAGTATACGATCAAGCCCGACCAAATTCACAGAAAGGGGCTAATGGGGTAATATATTTTGCTAAGCCTGATATTTGCTACTCATACGTAGAGCGGAGATGGCGCTTGCACCAACTAATTTCTCCATTCCAGCAGCTGGGAGCCCAAGTGTTTTTTAATGAATCCTGCTAGATTAAAAGTCATCTTTAATGGAGCCACCGGGTTTTCTTGTCTGAGAGTAAGGCGGGTGAATTTCTGGGGGAAGTTAAGGCAAAAAGAACGGCTGTGAGAAACCTATTATTAGGGCATTTTGTACTAGCTTATTGTAATGCCTTTTCTCTAACTTCTCTAACTTGTATGGGTACTACCTATCCGGCTAGATATATATATAAGGGCCTATTGTAGACTCTTCGCTCTCCTGCTTTCTTCATGGTTCTTCTCTCTCAAAGCCTTAATCATGTCTGTTAGAAATTAAGTAATGTGGTTATTTTACAAGATGTGGCCTTGCAGCAAGGAATCATTACTGACAACCATTACTCAGAGTTTCCCTGGTTGCCTTTATTTTTGGGTGGGGTGGGGGTGGGAAGGATGGGAGGATCACGGTACGGTGGAGAGGGACCAAAGATATCAGTAACTATTGTATTGGTTAGAAAGAGTGTAAAACAGCATCTGAAACCTAGAGGTTCAAAAATGAAAAAAAGGAAAAGGGGAAAAGAAAAAAGGAGAAAAAAGAATAATGTGCAAAATAAGTAAATATATGATAATGACAAAGAAGAAATATTTGAGACAACAATACATGCAAGATAATAATATCTATATAATACATAATGTGGGGTATATAAATGCTATGTTGGTTAAACTGAAACATCTGGAAAAAAGGAACCACTTTGCATGAACAAACAAAACACACATAGAATTATATCAGTAACTATATGTGGTCTAAACAATGCCCTGAAAAGACAGAAGGTAGTTCAGGGCTTGCGCATACTGGGGGCTGATCTAGTTGCCCTTCAGGAAACACATGTGGACGCATCCCAGAGACATTTACTGAACTCATTGGGTTATAGGGTCACAGGGTGCAAAGACAAGAGGGGTAGGGGTTATGGTACAAAACAGACACCCGTTAAAATGAACTCGGGTGAAAACAGACACTCTTGGTAGATGGGTTATAGCAGAATATCACCTACCCCAGAATTTCACTTTCACTTTATGCTCTATATATGGGAGCAACACTGATGACCCCGGGGTTATTAACTGTATCACAGGCAAACATACTCACTGGCCACTCCCAATTGTCATCTGCGGGGACCTCAACATCAATTTATCCAGAAACTGAAAAGTAGACGATCAATGGCACTAAGTAGGTAGAAAGCCTAGAGTATATCAAGACGTGCTCAATCTAATACAAACTCATGAGCTCTGTGATGTGTGGGCCAGCTTAAAACCTACACAGCCGGGATATACTTACTTTTCAGCCCAGCACCTCTCCCTAGTAAGACTAGATTACTTACTAGTTTCATCATCTCTAGTCCGAGACTGTTCTATAGATATTGCCCCACAATTTATGTCAGATAATGACCCACTCAAATTAAATATCAGGGGGCTTGGATTTAGTGGCGAGTTCCCGAATTAGAGTTTTGAAAGAGCTTTACTCTATGACTATGGTTATCGAAGGCACATGCAGGGGTGGTCCCAGTATCTATCTGAAGGTGTGCATCTAAGGAGAGAACTTACGGTTCTCTATAAGGAAAGAAAAGCAAGAAAAGGAACAGATCTTAAAACTGCAATAGAAGATGAAAAAGGGAGAGGAGAAACTGATAGCGGTAGTTCAAACGGGGGCTGAAATAGATGCCGCTCAACTTGAAGTAACAGTCAGCAAGGCCGAAATTGGGGCAATATTTGCTGAGAAAATGGCAGCTAAATGGGCTTCCTCGAGAGAGAATATATATGGATGCGGAGCGTGTTGGCCATCATGTATCCCTCAGAACAAGACATCAGGTGGCTGCTAGGAAAATACTCTCAATTCGACTTAACTCAGGAGAGATTACAAATGATCCAACAAAGCATTTTGTGAATTCTATCAGAATCTCTGCTCTGAGGAGAACATACGGTCATCAGACCTGAGAGAGGCTGAAATCTCTGAATATCTAGACAACATTACCTTATCCAAACTTAGTGCAGAAGATTATGGCCAATTAAAGGATCCTCCCACATGGGACAAAATAGCTAAAGCCTCGGCAAGTCTACCTGTTGGGAAAGCCGCTGGCGCACACTTCATCCTGGTCGAATTTTATAAAACATTTGCTCCCCAATTAAGTGCCTTTTTTACCTCTCTGGTGATATATATTTCAATGGGGTTTCTTCATTCGCATCCTGGTCCAGTCCTAAGATTGTAATATTTCTGAAGAAGGATAAATCTCCACTCTGAATTGGTACTTACAGGCCAATTACTTTAATCAATTGTGACTCTAAGATGTACGCTAAGATCTTTGCGACTAGACTATCCCTAAAAAATAGAATCTTGTGTCGCATTGGCAGCACAGGTTTATCCCCAAGAAAAGTACCACTGAACACATCCGACGGACCATCACATTATTTGACGCCGCACAGATCTCAGGAGACCCGATGTCATTAATTCTGCTTGACACTGAAAAAGCGTTTGACTTTGTCTCCTGGCAATTTCTGTGGGACGTCATGAGAAGGATGTGCTTCGGGCCCAATGCATTCCAAACAAACTCTTTATCTTAATCCTACAGTTAATGTCTCAATTAATGGGAAACTGACGGAGCAGATTAGAATCTCTCGGGGGACTCGCCAAGGTTGTCCGTGTTCACCTCTGCTCTTCGCACTATATATAGACCCTTTTAATAAAGTAATAGAAAACAACCTAGCTATCTGTGTGATGAGCAGATTTGGCTTAGACACTAAAATCATGGCCTATGCCGACGACCTAGCTATAGTGACCCCAGAGCCTGAGAATGCACTGGAACAAGAGGCCCAAGAATTTTAGAAAATGTCAGTGTATGCCCTTAATGAAGGCAAAATTAAGAGCATCCTAAACAACAGAATCAAATGGTAGGACAGCCGGGTTGTTCCAAAAGCTAAATACCTGGGGTTTACCATTGTCGCAAACACCGATCTGATTGTAGAAGAAAATCTGAACACATTGGCGATGGAAACTAAAAGCGCACTTAACTGGATAAACAATTTACACCTAACTATTGTGGGGCGGTGTAATGTTGTTAAGATGACCTATTTCTCTAAAATACTTTTTTAGGGCCATCCCCTTAGAGTTTAGCAAAACAATGTTTCAGAGATTCAAATAGCTCTTCTCCCAATTTATCTGGGCAAACTCCCAACCCGGATTGGCTTTTAGGCAACTTTCCCTCCCTAGAGTTAGTGGTGGGTGGGAACTTCCCAATCTGAGACTCTATTATTGGGCCTCACTTTTACAGTATAGCATGGAACTGCTCCAGGAACAGTCTTACATTTCAATTGCAGGGCTTCCATCTTCCTTTCAACTATTACTTGGGGAAGAGGCCCGGGGATGTCAATGGCGGCAATTGACATTTGGATACTACAAACGGGTCTGTTTCAAGACCCTGATGGTGCATACAAGGCTTTTTCAAACATCCGTATAATCTATGGGCTTGGCAGACTGAACTATTATACCCCAATTAACAATAACATCAATTTACCAGAAATGTTTGCTAAAGCCTATCTTCAAGATTGGTATAGAGCAGGAACCCTAAAACTAGGGTACCTGGTTACTAAAGAAGGCATTAAAACATTCGCTGATCTTAAAATGCAGTACAATCTGAGGGAACAAGAAGCTTTCTGGTTCAAAAGGACGGAGGGCATGCTGGGTTTTCAAAGGCGGATCTTATTGATAAATCTTTAAAAAACGCTCTACCTCGTCTCGGATATATTTATGCCACATTATGTAGCCTAATGCTCGATGACATGCTCAATATAGAAATAATTGGCAGGCAAAGCTGAACACCCCCTATAACACTTTTAACCAGGCTGAGCAATCTGCCCAGACTGATTTGATGTCTACTAAATTGCAGGCACAATTTTATAAGACTGCCTTTTTTCTGTATAGCACACCTAGCAGAGTTGCTAAATGGGGAACAGGAAAAGGTAAGCTCTGCCCAAGATCCTTTGAGTGGAGAAGTGTGGCTCAATGGTTAGAGCAGGCAGACCTCGATGCAGAGCTCTGGCCACGGGCCAGGGTTCGATTCCTGCCCTGGCGGGTCTCGGGCTCATTAATTCCCCTGACCGGATATTCTCGCTTCAGTGCCTATTCTGATCATGGGTCCCACGCTGCAACTCTGGCCAATAGCTTGCTTAGTCTCCACAACAACCCCCGCAACGCAAGGGATGCCTGGTCTGCACCATGGGGGTGCCCAGGAGTGGACACTTCACAGGGAAAGCCAGGAAGGGGTCCCTTGTGGTATTCGTACAAGCGCCGGGAAACCCACTGCGGGTAGCTGTGTGCTATACAAGTACAAAAACATTTACATTTAGCATAGATTCGGTACACCTGTTCACAACCTGCCTGAAATTAGCACCTTTTCTGGGAAAAATACAAGATTTTTTTATAAAAGTCCTTTCTCCAAATATCCAGCTAACTCCAACGATTAATATGCTACGGGTACAAGATAAGGTCAACAGAAAGAGTGGAGGAGCACTTATCTTTGTAGCGATGACCATACTACGTATTTGTATAGCTTCGTCCTGGATAGATGCAAACCCTCCACTATTTTCCCAATGGCTGCCTTGACTCATTACGGCGTGTCACACTGAGAAGGCCATCTTCGCCAAGAAAGCCATTTGAGGGAAAAAGAAGGGGCTAGATAGCTGGGAACCTTTAGTTGCTTTGCTCAGTCAGACATAAACCTTGGGATCCCAAAAGAGCAAAATCCCCTTATCCAAATATGATGTTAGATGTTAGGAAAGATTTGTCTTAATTGATTGTTATAAAGTATATAATAGAGATATCAGTTTGCACATGCCAAATGTTCTTTGCATCGTTTACAACTCATTATCGCCGATCAAAACTTGTTTTTGGTATGTGATTATTGATCAAATCATACACTCCATGGTCTAAGAAAGGATATTATTTGTGCTTTTGTGATAGTCTCTTTTGCACATTGAGCCGATTTTTGCTGTTTTTGCACATGTCAGAGAATTGGGTTGGTCGACCAATATCTGTTTCCAATTATGTACTCGCTTTTTGTACTTTCATAAAAAAAGAAAGAAAGAAGAAAAAAAAGGAATCTGATTATTAACTTGGGATAATAAACCCAAAAAGCAGACTCCGGTTAGGTCAAAGCTCAGTTAAGATACAATCTCTGCTCAGCCCCTGGAAGCTATTAAACAAGTAGCAAACAATCCACAGAGAAGCTGGAGCTAAGTTCAAGCAGTACTAAGCATTTAAAAGTGAATATTACAATGACATTCCCAAACCAACTAAGAAAAATAGAGAAAATTTAATTATAATTAAATTAAGGTCAAACCAGATTTATGATTTCCTTATGCTGTAGGGTAAAAATGGCCGAACAAAATTAAAGCACCAAGCAAAATCAGTGTTTGTGGTAGACCAGGATCCAGTTGTGATTTCAGGTGGACTGTAATCCCATCACTTTGTCACAGTTCTCCAGAGGTCAGAAATGAATGACCAAGGCCTGAGTTAGAGTTTATTGGAGATGTATTCCATCACAAATTTGATGGATATCCTGTCTGTCTTAGTATAACTGCCATAGGATATATTGCATTTGTAATAAGACTCAAAGGATATCTGTCACATTTGTGATGGAGCCACCTGTCAGCCAAACACTAAATCAGGACCTAAGTTCCAACTTTATCACAGTTCTGGGAAATGTCATCCCGGTCAGTCTGACAGTCAACAGTCCCTCAGAGCAGGCATCTAGGGATCAGGTATTTCTTCACCCAAGTCTCCAGCAGGGTCTAGTCCTCACTGGTCTTCTGGACCCTCTTGGGATTAAAAGCTCTTCTACGTTGTGTACAGATGAAGCAGGAAAAAGGAGGCAGTTCCAGTCCAGTCATGTTGAGAGAGTCATCCAGGATAGGCTATTTTTGGAGGGACTTTAAGACACTTATTTTGTGCTGACTTTTTCAGTAAGACTTTGCTTTGCATATGTCTGAGATACTCTTCGAGTAACTCTGGCTTACTATGGAATTCCAGGAACAAGCAAGTAGCACTTTCAATGCAACAGTAAATCACAAGTACTGAGAGAGGAATATGTGTTCTTTTTTTGCATGTGTTTACAACGCATGCCATAACAACGCGGTTGTTGCAACAACCGTGTTGTTATTTCGCATACTGTTACAACGCAAGGCGTGACAACGACTTGCGTTAGGGGGCGCTGAATGTTGGAATAGTATAAATTACTATTCCAACTCCAGTCTGTGTGGACACTAGGGAAGGTGTTGGATTTTAAATCCAACTACTTCTGCACCCCCAACGCAAGTTGTTGTTACGACTTGCATTGTATCGGTATGCGAAATAACATCCAGTTGTTGTAATGAACGCGTTGTTATGGCATGCGTTGTTACGCATGTGTGGTAAACGCTGTTTACCCTGAGAGAGCAATTCACATAAAATCTTAGTGAATAGGTTGACTAATGAATGAAAGAAAGCAGACATGGTCAAACATCTTTGGGAACACAGTTTGAGACATTAATGGAACGTATATATATCCCATACCATGGATAAAGAAGATGGTGTCTGATCTTCATAAAAATCTTGTGCACACTGAATATCAACAACGTACCAATGGCTCTACTTTAATCAAAGCACACAGACAGCTGGTGGCTGGAATCACTTCTGTAATTCACAGCAAATAAGATTTCCTTGGTTTCCCTCACTTCACACACTCACTTCACACAACTGAAACTCAGCTAGTGATTCATAACATTACATCTTCAAAAAGCAATAGACTTGTCCCTCTGCAATCTGTGATCCTTTCCACAGATGCCAGCTTGAAGGTCTGGAGTGCACTACTGAGAACATTGTGAACTCTGTGACTGTGTTCACTGGTGATTACTTCCTCTATTTCACGCTGAAATGAACTGGCTGGTACTTCAAATCTACTAACTCACTGTTAGTACACCTAATCTTACCTAAGATGGATAGTGTGGTAGTCATGGTGTAAAGTCAAGATTCAGGGACTTGGGGAGGTATCAGAGAAACTGTTAGGCCAGACAAAAGATATATTTTAAGTCAGATGTACCATGTTATAATCCAGTGTTCAGAAAATCAAGATGGATTATATTCAGCAGAGTGTGCCTATTGTCCCTGGATTCCTTTTACAAAAGTTGTTTTTCCTAGAAAGGGGAATCATTTGTCCAGCCAAGAAGGAACAGTTTGGAGTCAATAACATCTTGCTTCTGAATTAATTTTCCAGAGGATGGGAACCACTCACAGTTATGATCGAACAACTCTTTGTGCTCCAACACGTTCCACTGCTGACAAACTTACTCAAAATGAAGAGTGAGGGCACATTAGAGATTTGGAATGAACTCAGGTGAAAAAGAAGAACTGGTGGCCACATGTGCCAAATATTGAGATCCCCAAATTGTGCCACATAGGTAGATCCTCAAATTGCTTGCTGATTCACTTTCATGCTGGGACAATTTGGAGCTGTCTGATGAGAGAGACCAGATGAGAATCTTCCGGATCATAGCTCCATTACCTTGCCGTGCCCTTGGACTTTCCCCTTTATGAGCTTTATCCAGACCATTTGCCCATGCTAAGCGAACTCTTTTGAATAATCCTCCTGCCTTTATTGGTGGTAGGAAACGCAAACCTAAACCATCCTATTATGGTTTGTTTTATTCAGCAATGATATTACACTAATTAAATGTGTGGTTCTATGCTACGTGCTGTGAAATGTATGACAGAACTGCTTTAAATGTTATTTTATTGCATTGATTTGAGATCTTTAATACAATAACTAAATAATCTAGAATTTGTCTGAGTCTTTTGTTAAGTGTCTCAATGTTATTTCCATAGAAACTGTGCTTACAAGCATTTGATTTCTAATGCATTATAGAGACAGTCATCAGTTATTTTAGGAGCATCAGGTTCTGCTTCTTCTGTTCTGCATAGCTATCGCAGAGATACTGGTTTGTATGATTATAGTTAGACTGACATTTTTCAAAATGTTTGGTCTCCCTGTAGCCATCCTTTACATTTACAGTATGGTCCTGAGCGTGATGTATTTGAATTTGATCACTAACTTGTGAGTTGGCTATCAATTAATTGGTCCGCGTTGGGTGGCCAACAGTTCAACACCTTACTTTTCACCCTTCACTACGACCAAAAAGGTCCATCGGGAGACAAATGTTTCTGAGCATAATTCAGGATCAGATTAGAGAGATGAGGTTTAAGAATAGTACATTGTATTTGGGCCCAGAACAAAACTCCAGTTGCAACCAAACTTGGTAGCAAGTTAGATGGTTGGGTCTAGGGGTGTGCCCAAAAATACGTTTCTCTTTTCAGTCCAAAAAGTTCAAAATTTTATGGTTCGGCTGAAGGATTGATGGAGCACTGATGGAGTCGAGAATACTTGTAGCAGAAAAGGAGTGCGAGCATTAATAGGGATGCGTGCTGTGATTGCTTCGGCTTAGATTGTGGGTTTTTTATGGCTGTGTGATGTTATACAAAGTTGAAAAATTGTGTGTGTGTGATGCCTAATGCACTGAAGTTAAAGTTGTTAGTGGGTCTGTTTGTGGCCTAAGATCACAGGATCAACAGAATATAAATATGTGGTGGTCTCTGTGTAGAAGATAGTGAGTGTAGTTGTGTGCTGTGTTGTGGGGTTTGTTGTGAGATGTAGTCAACAACATCTTATGAATAGGGACTTTCCTTTGGTATATTAGTGGTATAGTTTATCTCTAGTGCACAAAGGAAAATCTTTATCAATTACTGCGAAATTCCGCTGGTTGAGATCGCATTTGAAGTGAAGGAGTAAGAAGAGGTGGGAAATATTATAATTTCATATTTCCTTTTGAGTGAGTGAAACATCTTTCCCTTAGTGGAGCAGACAGACTTAGTTGTTGAAACTGCTTGCATATTGTGAACATGCTTAGAAGAATGTGCTGTAGAAAATTATTAAGGAGGGTGAACTACTGTAAGGAAAGAGATTTACATCACAGTGTGTTGTGCTGAGATTTTTCGGTTGGTGTGAAGTTGCGCTGATATTGGTTGACTACGTTATAGAGAATCACACTGTTATTGGTTTGGTTTGCTGAAACAGGGGATTGTGGAAGAATTCAACTCCTTCCCTGTGGGGCTAATTCTCATGCTGTGCTGGGGAGAGGGGGGCGCGCACAGCGCCGCGGTGCTCATGACAAGCTGAGTTCGTCATGACCAGGCCCATTCCAATGGAACGCCCAGCACAGCAGGGTAATTATCCCCGCGTGCTGCCATAGCAGCAGACGGAGAAGTTAGGGGAAAATGAAAAGAAAAGTGAAAATGCATAGAGACAAAAAAGAGTGATGTTGAAATAGAAGGAGAAAATAGCGATGTAGATGATGATTTTGAATTACTTAATAAATAATCGTCCTTCACCATATAATGAATCACAGAGTGAGAGTTTGACAAATGGAAATCCACCTGAAATTCCAAATGTACCTATTGAACCTGGAAAATCTAAGAGACCACACATATTACTCCTCTAAGGGGGAGACAGAAAAACATCTTCTTTAAACCCATTTACTTTGAAAGCTCCAGATGCTTTGACTGTTGCTGTTACTATTGGTCTTGTTGTACATCTTTATGAATGGGGAAATGCTACCCATAACTTGACTATACCTGCTGAAATCAATACTGCATATGGTAACCCACTAGATTTGACAACGAAATCAATGCTGCAGATTTCTGTGGTTCCTACTCGAAGTAATACTACAGGTACTATGAGTAAAAGTTCCATTTCAAATCAGAAACTATTTGACCATGCAAGCAGAATCATGTCTCCAGAATAGGTGAACCTCCTGAAATATTTTACAGTGCTTCTAAGACAAATGTACTTATGGGTACATCTTTTATGAAATTTAAAACAAGTAAAGATACGACAAATATAGATTTGAATTCCATTTCTCCAGGAGAGCAATCAAGATTTACTCCACAAGAATTTGATAATTGGCACAAAGGGTTTGGTACCCCAAATACAAATAAAAGTCCTGAAACTGTTCAAGTCCCAGAGAGGGAAAGAACATTAGCTGTGGCATCCTCAGTGGTATTAAGGAGATATAACCAGGTAATTAATTTCCTAAAAACTAAGATTTCTCATAGAAATGATTTGTTGCAAATTGACAGAACACAAGAACTTAAAGAAACAGTTCATGTCTATTACAAGAGATTGATTCAAGTTTTTAGAAAGTACAGTGGAATGGAAAATATGGTAGAGAAAGATGTGGGACATTTTCTTTACAGATGTGTGAATGGTTTAAGACCTGAGATTTCTTCCTTGAGCTCTGCTCCGGCGAACGCGGGGGACCTCTGCCAATGCGAGGTCGGCTGAGTGGAAATTCCTTTTGGGAGCGTGGAAATTCATTTGGTTGTTGAGGTATTTGGGTCCGATGTTGTTGAGGGATTTGAAGGCGTGCATGAGTAGTTTGTAGGTAACTCTCTTCTCCACGGGAAGCCAGTGGAGTTCTCGCAGGTGTGGAGTCATGTGCTTGTGGCGTGGTAACCGTAGGATGAGCCTGGCGGCCGCGTCATGGATGGTTTAGAGTTTGCGTAGTAGGGCTTTGTTGATTCTGGTGTAGAGTGCGTTGCCGTAGTCAAGACGGCTGGTGATGAGCGCGTGTGTGACAGTCTTTCTGCAGTCCGGGGGGATCCGCTTGAAAGTTTTGCGTAGGATCCGGAGGCAGTTGAAACTGGTGGAGGAGATGGCGTTGGTTTGACGGTTCATGGAGAGGGAGGATTCGAGGATTAGGCCGAGGTTGCGAGCGTGATCCATCGGGGTGGGGGGAGGTCCAAGGGCGGGAGGCCACCAGGTGTCGCTCAAAGCGGCTGGGCGGGGCCCAAAGATGAGCACCTCTGTCTTTTCAAAGTTGAGTTTGAGGCAGCTGTCTTTCATCCATCTGGCCAGGTTTGTCATTCCATCCTGGAAGCTGAGTTTGGTGTCTTCAGGGTTGCTGGTGAGGGAGAGAATGAGCTGGGAGTCGTCCGAGTAGGACAGGATGCTGAGTCCGTGCTGTCTGACGATGGCGGCGATGGGGGCCATGTATATGTTGAACAGAGTAGGGCTCAGAGAGGATCCTTGGGGACTCCGCAAATGATGTCGGTTGGTTTTGAGAGAAAGGAGGGAGTATGACCCTCTAAGTTCTGTCGGAGAGGAAGGATCGGATTCGGTTGAGGGCGTTGCCCTCAATTCCAGCGTCACGGAGCCTGGTGGTTAGTGTGCGATGTGAGACGGTATCGATTGCAGCTGAGAGGTCAAGAAGGATAAGGGCTGCGGTGTGTCCCTGGTCGAGAAGAATACGGATGTCATCGGTGGCGGCGATCAGTGCAGTCTCTGTGCTGCGGTTGCACCAGAACCCGGATTGGGAGGGGTCCAGGATACAGTAATTTTCTATGAACGTGTTCAACTGGGTGTTTACGAGCCATTCTGTGACTTTGGCCGCGAAAGGGAGGAGGAAGATAGGTCGGTAGTTCTTGAGGTCAGCTGGGTTGGCCGATGGTTTTTTGAGGAGGGGCTTCACTTCTGTGTGTTTCCAGTCCCCTGGGCAAGTGCCCGATGCCAGGGAGGAGTTGATGGTACGTGCTAGTTTGGGGGCGATGGCTGCGGAGGGTCTGTGGAAGATGTGCGGGGGCAGGGGTCCGTCGGGGCTCCTGAGCAAGTTTTCTTCATAATGGTGGTGATGAGTTCAACAGATGCTGGGGTCCAAGTGGTGATAGTAGGTTTGGTGGTGGTGGTGGTGGTGGTTGGGGTGCAGGTCATGATAGGCTCGTTGAAATTTTCGTAGAGAGTCATGATCTTCTGGTGGAAGAAGGTGCTGAGCTTGTTGCAGAGATCTTGGGAGTGTGTGATGTCCGAGGCTTCGAATGAGGGCTTGGTCAGCTGATTGATGATGTTGAATAGTTGGCTAGTGTTGGCAGCGTTGTTGTTAATCTTTTCTCTGATGAACATTCTTTTGGTCTCTCTGATCAGCTGGTGATAGTTCTTCATGGCAATTGTGTGGGCTTTGGTAGTCTTCTGGTTTCTCCATGATTTCTCAAGACGCCTGCAGGTGCATCTGGACTCGAGGAGTTCGGTGGTGAACCAGGCGGCTTTGACCGGACGTATAAGACTGCCAGAGAGGAGCCAGCTTGTCTGCACAACTGGTGATCCACCGGTGGAGTTCCTTGGCAGCGGCGTCGGTGCCGGCGGTGTCTGAGGGGGGCTCGAGGAGGAGGGTGGCGTTGCGAATGTCTTCGGTAACCTTGCCCCAATTCCGTCGAGACGGACCAGGGCTTGTTTGGGTGCGGTGCTGGATATGAAGGTAAAGTGGATGCAGTGGTGGTCTGTCCAGGAGTGATGGGTCATGTGGGTGAACCTGATGTTTAACCCTTCGGCAAAGATGGGGTCCAGCGTGTGCCCCGCGATGTGGGTGGGAGTATTGATGAGTTGCTTGAGTCCTGGGCTAGTGAGATTTTCAAGTAGCGCGTTGGAGTCGGAGTCCCGGAGGATTTCGAGGTGGAAATTGAGATCTCCGACCAGAATGTAGTCCGTGGACGTGATGGCATGAGCTGCAGCGAGTTCCATGATGGTGGTGGTGGGTTGTGCGCGGGGACCAGGTGGCTTGTAGATGAGCGTGCCCCGAAGCGTGGTTTTGGGGTTGGTGTGTATCTGGAAGTGGAGGTGTTCTAGGTTGGGAAGAGTGCTGCTAGGACTGGAGGAGGAGAGTTGGTTTGAGGCTTTGTGTGGGATGGTGAGGCGTCCACCCAGGCGGTTGGGGCAGTCTATCCTCTTGAATTTGTATCCGTCTGGTATGGCTATGGAGATGTCTGGCCCAGAGCTGGCGGTAGTCCAGGTCTTAGTGAAGAACGCGACGTCCGGGGCGAGGGTGTCGAGTAGGTCCCATATCTCTATGGTATACTGGTGCAGGGATCGAACGTTGAGGAGGATGCAGTTGATGGTGTTAGCAGGCTTGGCGGTAGGCAGTACTTTGCTGGCTAATGGCATGACGTCGTTGGGGAAGCTGCTTCTGCAGTGAGCGCATGAGAAGGCTCCATGTGTGTTGTTAGGTGAGGCTTGTATGCAGTCGTTGTGTCGGCTGAGTTGGAGTGCGAGTAGGATGGCGAGTGTGTAGCGGTGGTGGACTTTAGGACCAGGGGTCCTGGTGCTGGGCGCGGTCCAGGCACAGACGGGCGCAGACGGGCTTGCCTTCGGGGCACCTTTGGCGCGCCAGCGGCGTGACCGCACAGCGGTTGCCGTTATGAAGGTGGGCGAGCTAGAGGAGGAGGAGCGCGGGACACTGGTGGGGGGTGGGGCTACAAGGAAAAGATCACCGGGGCTCGGGGGCGGGAGGCGGCAAGGCGCTACAGCGCTTAAAAGAAGCAATCAGGCAGATGAGGCAGAAACCTGTAAAAGAAAAACAGACACGGTGCACACAAGCATACAACATGCTCTGTCAGAGCGCGAAAACAAATTAAGCTGAAAACCTGTTGCAAAGTCGGGCGCAAGGCTTGAACTCTGCTGCTGGGCTGGATGAGGCGGAAAACTTCAGGTGGAGGTGCCGGGGAGCGTGCTGTCTGACCGAGGTCAGAACACCAAACACGCTCCCCCCCCCAGCGGTCGCCATTATGAAGGGGAGAGGGGCGGGCTAGAGGAGGAGGCGGGCAGAAGACTGGTGTGGGGTGCGGCTAAGAGGAAAAGATCACCGGGGCTTGGGGGGCAGGAGGCGGCAAGGTGCTACGGCGCTTAAGACAAACAATCAGGCAGCTGAGGCATAAACCTGTTAAAGAAAAACAGACACGGAGCACACAAGCACACAACACGCGCTGTCAGAGCGCGAAAACCAATTATGCTGAAAACCTGCTGCAGAGTCGGGCGCAAGGCTCGAACTCTGCAGCTGGGCTGGATGCAGTGGAATATTCAGGCGGAGCTGCCGGGGAGCGTGCTGTCTGTCCGAGGTCAGAACAGTACACGCGCTCTAATCATCCATAAGCTCAACCCAGTGACACTTCACCCAAAACGGAGATGAAGCCAACGCTAGTTCACTCCACAATACCCAAAACCGAGAATCCTCCCCATTAACCACAAACATAATGCAATGCCCAAGACCCTCCTATACAGCCATGAGTTGGAAGGACTTCAAACCTCTCACAGAAGAGGACATCTCCATGGTGATTGCCAAATCCAAACCCTCCCCCCATTACACAGACCCACTACCTGCCTCCCTGGTTAAAAACCTCACCTTAACCCCTCTATAGACCAAGATCATTAACAGCTCCTTGAACAAAGGGCTGAAGTCTGACTGCCTTAAACAAGGTCAAGTCACCCCCTGCTAAAACAACCAGATGCAGACCCAAACAAACCCAAGTGCTTTAGACCCATCACCAACCTTCCATTTATGTATCTATGCAAAAACTAATAAAATATTTTGAACATAAAAAAAAGTCCTTGAGAAATGTGTTCTCTCCCAGCTCAACCAACACCTGGACTCCAATAATCTACTCGACTCACACCGGTCAGGTTTTAGGAAGGGATAGAGCACTGAAACAGCTATACTGAGTATACAAGATGACATTCACAACTCCCTTGATTCAAACTGATGCTGACTGCTCATCCTCCTTGACCTATTGGCAGCTTTTGATACAGTTGATCACAAGTTACTTTTGGATGCCCTACAAAAGCGTACCAGAGCTGAGGTCTCTGTTCTGAAATGGTTCTCTTAATTTCTACAGAACCAATCCCAACTCAGAAAAATTAACAACTCTATGTCTGAGATCCAACCATAACCCGAAGTATCCTACAAGCCTCAGTCCTTTCTCCCACACTCTTCAATATTTACATGGAACCCTCCACTGAAATTCTAAGCAAGCACATATCTCCTATCACTAATATGCAGGCGACACCCAGCTCCACCTAGAAATATCATCCCTTAACAACATTCACCAACTTAACTCCAAACTCTTAAAAGTACAAACCTGGCTACCAAACAACCACCTCAAACTCAACCAAGAAAAAAATCGAAATTCTTGTCTTCTCCAATCACTACCATCCCCCACAGATCCAAGAATGGCTAAATAACCTGGACTCCCTAAACTGTACGTTTACTCTAGCTGACTCAGCTAAATCTCTGGAAATCTCTCTGGATTCAAGACTAAATATGAGCTCTCACATGACTCTACTGCAAAGGGCGCTTTCCACACATTGACATCCTCAACAAAATCAAGCCTTTCCTTCCATCTAATGACCAAAAAATGCAACCCAAGCTCTAGTTCTGTCCAGACTAAACTAGGCAAATGCCACACTCACTGGAGCAACCCAAGCACATGCAGCTCCCATGAGAGCCACCCTGAAAGCAGGAGCAAGAATGGTCACAGGAGCCAAGAAACACAACTACATCACCCTGCGCTGCAAAACTTAAAATGGGTACCTATTGGAGCACGTTGTTGTTTCAAAACGGCCTGTATCACCCATAAAGCCTACACATTGGTAAACCAGATTAACTCACAGCACTAAGCAGGACAATCAAGAAGTCTAAGAAGCTCCAACATGCTCCTTCTCATCCTCCTCAAAAGACATAAACAAAAAGCCCTCTCCCGCTTTTTTTTGGTCAACGCCCCTAAATTGTGGAATTCTCTCCTAATATGTATCTAGTTCACCTCGTATTCTGGGTAGCACGACGCAGAGCTTTTTGCTGATCCGATCCTCAACTCCTCATTTGAACTTCTCCACTCTGACTGAACAGACCTTTTACCACATAATATTGAATTGAGAACTATGTAGAATCTCTTTATATTAGTGTACTGTGACTGTTTATGATTCTGTTGTGTATGTTTCTGTAAAGCTATTTGATACCCCTCAGGTCGTGTTAGCGCTATTTAAAACTCCCACAAAATCAGATTCCAATAATGCAAGATGTTAATGGTTTTCAACAGCAGAATTTTCAGACAAAGGTTAGAGGTTATGGAGTTTCAGTAGTTTCTAGAATAGGAGTTGATGTGTCCGCTTTGAGGAACGCTTGGGCACTGGAAACGCGAGTTTAGGTTTAATATGAGCAATACTGAAAATCAGACACAGAATGGAGGGCATGCACATGCTCAGGACAATAACATGGTTCAGACTCAACAAACACAAAGACAGGTAGTTAAAAATCTTATATATCCTAATCAATGCAGATACCACAAGCTCCGATGCTGCAACAAGAATGTACAGGTACCAAGATATAATCTAAATTAGAGTCGGCAGTCAAATAGAAACTCTTTCCCAAATCAAGGTTCATCACAACAATATTTGATTCAGATGGATCTTTTGAATCAGGACCCATCCGCATGACTGTGCCTGTGGAGGGAGGACTGCGTGCTTGGCGCAGCCATAGAGGTAGACCAGAGTGGTCCATAATGGGAGTCATGTTTCATTCCTTGTTGACACTATTGCTACCCGCTCTACTGTGAGAATAGCAGACGTTCCTTGCCTACCCCTCTTGGGAGAAAGTATCCAAGTTGTAGGAGTTACAAATAAAAAGTTGTCCACACCAATTTCTGAAGCAGTTTTAGTTAAAACAAGATCCTTTGAAGATCAACTCCTACTTGTGTGAGTGTTTCAAGTTCAGTTAATTTACTTGGATGAGACTTGTTGTGCAAGCTTAATTTCTCTATCTTTTGCACTCCATATGGTATTGAATTTCATACCAATGATGTTGTTTTTTAACTTGTCAGATAAAAATCTGGTATCAGAATGTATCCTCATTTTACAAAGGATGACCTGCCCTTTGAATTATGAGACACTGTGTTATCCGAAGTCTGGGACTGTGCGGATAAAGATATCAGACTCATCAAAGGTGTTGAACCAGTCTGCATCACAGTGAAGTTAAATGCAGAATATCCAAGAATCCCACAATACAATTTGATTCCATATACTATTGCCAGTATTACTCCTGTGATTGACTCAATGATTGAGCAAGGAATCCTGAAGGAGACAATGAGGAATTCATGTAAGTCTCCCATTTAGGACTTACAGAAGCCGAATGGCAAGTGATGTATTGTGCAAGATATGCAGAAGGTGATCACAATTCTTATTACTTGTTATTCTGTGGTACCAAATCCAGCTGTAACACTATTTCAGATTCCAAGCGAGGCCAAATGTTTTTCAGACCTTGGGGGGTATTCTCAAGAATGTGTGATAACTATTGCAAAATTAGCTTAACGCCTTTTTAACAAAGTTTTCAGAACACGGTGGCACCATGTGATACTCACGATAATGTATCAAATGACTGCATTAAAACAAAAGCGATGCCGCAAAAATATGAAACACGAATGCAAAAAAAGCTGTGATGAGGCCAAACGCGATACAAAAATCAAGAAAAACAAGTGACACGCCTGCAATTCACACACGTCAGGCAGGAAAAATCACCATGAAGTTAGAAAAAAAACAGACAAACAAATGCCAAACAACAGCGAAGCACAATCGATGATACCGGAGCGAGTACGGATGACAACCGGAACCCCACAAGCCCCCCGGAGGTGTTGCCTGGGACCTTGGGGTCAGGGAAGGCCAAGGAGAAGAAGAGTAGGAAGAAGCAGTTTAGTCTGCAGGAAAACAGGATCCTGATAAAGGAGGTGGTAGAACACCATCAACAACTGTTCTTCACCTCCATTGTTTCATTGGCAACCAAAAATGGACGATGGCAGTCTATCGTGGACAAGGTGAATGCAGTGGGAGTGCTGGAGAGGACAATGGATGAGGTCAAGAGGTGCTGGAATGATGTCAAGCATAAAACCAAGCTGAAACTCGCCAATAATCGGAAGGCAATAATGCAGACTGGAGGTGGGAGTCCAGCGTCACAGGAGGAGCTGGAATATATGGAGGAAATGGTGTCCACAGTCATCAGTGGGGAGATGGTGGCAGGAGTTTGGGGACCGGACACAACAGCACCAGGGTGAGTAACAGCAAGGGACTGAGGGACCGGGGGAGATGGGCACAATGGCACACATGTACAATTGAGATGAGCACATCTGCAGACAAATTATGTCTCAGCCCCCAACTCCCACCAAGAGACCAATGTACTCAAGTATGCAACATCTCAGCACTGCATAAGCACAGAAATCAAAGGAACATCGCATGAAATAGAGAAGGGGCAGAAAAATCAGAGCTGCAGGGGCGACTCCCCCAAAATGCAGCACACACACATAACATGCAGAGCACATCAACACTGACAACAATGTGGTACAAACCGCAACATGTCCTCAACAGAACGCAGGACACAACTGGCCCTGACTGGGACTAGACACTGGCCAAATCACATTTGGCATTGAAGGGAAATGTGAGTTGATAATGTACAAGTACAAACACACACCCGTTATGTTGTCGAAATGTCCACTGATCCCCATCAAATAGGCAGCTCCTCCTAAACAGCCACAATGTACACAGTTATGCAGTCTGCATGAAAACATGTACAATGTGACAACATACATGTGGACACATTGTTAAACTGCATGTCCCCTTCACATTGCAAAGCAAGAATCAACATCTCTTGCAGCTCGTGGACAGCCTCCGCTGCCCACCTCCAGGAGCAGGGCAGCCCAGCTGCTAAGGGGACACCCCCCCTGCCCAGACCACAGAGTAGGCAGCACCCACCACCACCATTGCTGCCTCCAAGGACCCCCACGAAGAACACATGGCCTTCCAACGCTGTGTGTTGGGGTGCCAGGAGAATATGGCTGGACAGGTGTGGGTGGGCTTAGACCACATGGCAGACAAACTAGGTCCCATACGTGGGTGTCTAAGTTCCATTAGGGAAAACTCACAGTCCCTAACGGACACCCACAGTCTGCTCCATTCTCTCCAATGGACCATGGCTGACATTGCTGGAGCCCTGACTAAGAGAATAGACCAACTGTGCAGTCAGAGTGGCTCTAGCGATGACACACAGCAGTTGGGAAACATGCGGAGGTTAATGGAGACCATGGAGTGGGCACATGAGGAAAGAGCGGCTGCCACTGCTGCACACCAGAGAGTGGTAGCTGGGTTCCTCAATGACCTCAAGACCATCCTCGTGGCATTGCTGCCACAAGGCTTAGTGCTGGTGCATGCTGCTGCTACCACTACATCCACATCTCCGCCCCCTGAAGTGTCAGTGACACAGAGTGTGGCAGACATTCGACCTACGGCCTCTGAGGTGTCCCTGCCACACAGTGCAGGAGACAGAACACCACCACTCACACGTGAGGCACATGCAACAGCAATGGACGAAGATGCAGATGAACCTGCCTTTGTGGTACGAAGGATGCAGTAGCATTCTTCTCTGCCAAATGGCCAGTTTCTGCTTGGTACTGCCCTCTGCATCATCACCTTCCACTGTCCCCCGATGCACTCTGAGACACTCACCTTGGACCTCGACATGGACTGCTATTTGCTGTTTGATCGGCAATGACACAGCGATCAGACTGCGGACTGAACTCTTCCTTTGGACTTGTCATTCCCTGAAGGACTCTGTCTGGCCCTCCATGGGCCAACGTCATCATGTGGGGTTTGCATGGCCCTGTACTGCTCCAGATGCAACACTCCACAGAATGTGAATTAAACATTCCTAATCACACAGATGTGTCATGTCTATGGTCTTTCAAGTGCTGAAGTATGGATGAATGTAGGGTCAGTGAAATCCTCTTACGTCCATGTGGCTCATGTCGTAGAACTTGGGTCACAGGATGAGACATTGCTGAATGGGGTCTGGGTGGCGTAGACACAACAGGGACACACGCATTATTTACTTCGTTGTCCAGCCAAGTACGGAACCACGCCCAGAGCCCTGGGGTAATTGTTCACACCCTAACACTGGACTGGCATACGCCAAGCCAGCCCACTCCGCTTACGCTCAAAGGGGGGACGACAATTCTACATGTACCGGGTCTTCCCTGTAGTGATCTGCTGGTCACAGGTCCAGTTGTCAGCATGTCACAGCCACTCCCTCACGGCTGGTGTACACCCACACCACACCCATCCAGCACACGTGTCACAGGACATGTGACCCTGCCAATAAAAAGGGCCGGGTGCACGTGCTCGACGCATTTCCAATCTCTATCTGTGTGTGTCCGTGTGGTGTGCATGTAGGCATGAGGGCCTAGGGCCCTGCATCATCAAAATAAAATCACGTCGCATGGTGGGCCATCATTGCGACACGTCGGTGGCGGAAGGTGAGCAGCGAGGCCTGGGTGCAAAGGGGCAGGCAATCACCCCTGGGCGGCGGGTGGGGCTGGGATGCGGCTGCCTGGGTGTGCAGGGGCAGGTATGCACTGCTGGGCGGCGGGAGAGGCTGTGGTACAGCTGTCTGGGTGAGCTTCGGTGAACAGGTGATGATGTAGTGTGCAATTGTATGTACTTTGCCATTGTTCCATCTGGACTCTGTTTCAGAAGAGGGATCTGTTTCAGATGAAAGACCTGGTGAACTCCATTACATACCGGCACATGTTTGGAGACACACCAGTGGCAGCAGGTGAGCAGTGAGGCCCTCTCTCTCCCTGTCCCTCTTTTTCCATCTCTGTTTCCATCTTCCTCTCTCTCAACCTCTCTTTTTCTCTCCCTGTATCTCTCTCTCTCCTTCACTCTCTCTATGTCCTTTGATGACCGCATGACACACCTTCTCATCTGGATTTTTGTCTTGCGAGCTATGTCCTACAGATTGTCCTGAGAAGAGCAGCCATGAGCCTTCATTGATGTTCTTTTGAGCTATTTTGAATTCTAATTTTGGTACTTCGAAGGGGAATATGTGATGCTCCTTTTTGTGACAACACATGCATTTTACATGTGATTGTGCGACAGTCTGATTTTTGGTACATGATTTAGTGGAGTTGAGGTGACATTTCTTTTCCCGGGTTGGGGAGGGGTGCCCGGGGAGGGGGGGTCCTGGGGATGGTGGAGGTGGGTGTTGTGGCCCTCTTGGGTCTCCCAGCTGCATCATCAGTGGCTCCATGGTGTTTGTTGCCTTTCAGGTGTGGCTCTGGGCTGGGTTCTCTCTTGTGGTGCAGGCTGTCATCCGACTTTAAACCAGGTCAGAGCTGGGGTTGATTTGCTGTTGCTAAAACCCCTTATCACCTATTATGTGATCTTATCGCCAATCTGGCTGGTCATTGGGAATGTTGCGGAGTGGTGTTGTCGTGGCTTTTTGCACAGGAATGCCTACTCTGCGTCTCATTAGCAATAGTTACGGGGGTCATCTGTGGCGATGATTTTTGCAGCTGCTATCGCAGGTAGACTGGTGATATGGGCTGTTAGCACCAGCTTGTAATTGGGGCGATAAATGTATCCACTTTGGCTGCAATAAAGTGTTTTTAACTCAGCAATAACTGCTTGGGAATATGCACCCTTGACTAGTGACAGACCTTCTTTTTGATCCTTTTGCATTAGCATAGTCAATTTCTTTTTGCTTTTTGTTTAACCAGCAGTGTTTTGGCATGGTGCCAAGTCCCACCAGGGTGTACGGAAAGCCCCTCAATTTTTAATCAGATTCTCAAAAAGAATCTTGAGTCTCTGAAAATGGCAATGGGCTGCAAGAATACCTTTGTACAACACTGGCTCGTGGAATGCCTGATTATAAGAATTGCTTTATGTTATTTTGCAGTGAAAGGGAAGGCAGCATTTTTTCAGTGCTGACACAAATCCATGAAAGCAGTCACAGACCTATCACTTGTTTTTCAGAAACTCTTGACCCTGTTGCTGCAGCTTTGCCTGGTTGTTTTAAAGTTGTTGAATCTTCAGTGTTAAAGCAAATTGATAGGACATCCACTGTGTTTTTACCCCACATGGTCGAATTACTGTTGAAACATACTCATACACCGTACCTCACCAACTGTAAACTGTCAAAATATGAACAAAATATTTTGGGAGCAGAAAAAGTAACCATTAAAAGGATTACAATTTTAAATCCACCCACTCTTCTACTACTGCCTGGAAATTAAACTGTGGTTGATACAGTTAAACATGATGGCTTGGATGTGACTGAAGTATTTGAAAAGCCCATGCCTGATATTCAAAACATACCTTTGCCTGAATCCAATCATGTGCTCTGTGTCAGTGGTTCTTGTTTACAATATCATGAAGGAAATCTGAAAGCTTCATATGCTGTTTGTAAAGTTGCATGTGTTGTTGAAGCGTCATGGTTGCAAGGAGTGTATGCAGCTCAAGTTGCTGATCCTGTTGTCTTGACACCGGCTTGCAGCGTTTCAGAACGACTCAGGGTGACAATCTTCACCGATAGTCAGTATGGCTTTGGAGTCGTACATGACTTTGGGCAATTGTCGTCACTGAGTGTGTTCATGAGTTCCTCTGGATCACCTATATGAAATTGAAAAAGTGTCCCTACAATTGACTGCCAAATTTGCAGAAGTTAAGTGCATGGCTCATAGGCAGGGCACTGACTGCATAACAGTCAGCAATAAAAATACTGATGAGATGGCCAAATAATAATGCAAATACATTTAATGGGGATTTGCTCAATGAAACATTAGATGTCACATATTGCAACCACTATTGATACATGGGATGAGGTAAAGAGATGGCAGGAAGAGTTCACAGAAGGTGAACAGCAGAGTTGGATGGAAGCTGGATACAGCAAGACCTGGCTTTTAGAGCAGTGGTGGCCGTTCCCCCTCCCCCCAGAGCCTTGAGACCCTCACGGGTGAGTAGCGCGCTCTACAAGTGTATTGATTGATTGCTTGATTGACCAAGAGGGAGGATGACGTTTGGGTTTACACTGGTGCTAGGCATGTATTACCTGACAGTTTATTACCATTTATGGTCAAACAATATCATGGTCCTGTGCATGTAGAAAGAGTAACAATGATGAATCTCTTTCCACAGATGTGGTTTAATCCTAGATTCATATTGATTTCTCAGAATCTTTGCCATCGTTGTACAGTATGTTAACATCAAAATGCTGCAAGAGAAACAGGTTGCAATGAGTCATGTAAGTCCACACTATCCCATGGCTAAGGGAGTTACGGGGTTTGTTAATGCAATTGAAACTGGACCATTTATGGGACAACAATGACTTATCTTGCTTTCCTTCAAAGGAAAAGCTTAAAGATCTCTACTGGGAAATGATATATGTTGCAATGTTTAGGGACAATGTAAGTGTAAATTTAACATCTCGCTTCTTAAATTTAAAAATGTATCCCTCATATGAATCTTTTTGGGACCTTATTGAAAAACCTCATGACAGAAAACTGTATTTCCAATTCCGCATTGGCACACTACCTTTAAATGCGTTTAAGAAGCGTTGGTCCCAAAATTGGGCTGAACATTGTCATCATTGCAAAGAGGAAATTGAGCACATCTCCCATTTTTTGTTCTGTTGCCCACTGTATTCGTCCCCTAGACGTAAATGGCTAAAGCCAGTTTGCCTAAAGTTGGGAACCCGTAGCCAATCAGAAGCCCTTAGGATACTTGAAACAGACTGTACAACATTATATGTGGTTGGAGTAGCAAAATATTTGTCGTGGTCGTGGTTAATCCGAACCCGATCACTAATGGCTACTGTATTATAAATGAAATTATGCATATCCTTAAAATTGTATTTGCGACAGATCATGGCTCTTATTTTTTAAATCTTTGGAATGCACCTTTTTAAGTGTAATAATGTATTTTAAATGTATGAATTTTTACCATGTATTAATCGACATTTAACTGTTTAATGTATTTTTAGAAGTCTTTTTAATAGTAGTATTTATTGTATTAGGGCTAGGTGAATGCTTTTATGACAAATGTCGAATAAAGCTTATAAATTCAATTCGAGTCATGTAAGAAGATATATGATTTATTTTGTGATGTTGCTATGCGCTCCCTAAGTGGTTATAATTATGCCCAGATGTGAAACCCTTGCTCACAGCACCACTGGATTCAAGCTAGCCTGGCTAATGAGGGGAAATACCCTGAAACTGGTCCCAGAATGCTTTTTTCTGTTCCAAGTCGGACCTGACTTGGCAGTTCGGGCTAGACTTTTCCCATGGGGAGCAGGGTCAAGACTGATCTACATATGAATGGGTCCAAACTGGGATGACGTGGCATGTGGAATAATGATGAACTAGAGCCAGATCTGTGACTGGAGGAGTGTTTGAAAAGTCCTCGGTTTATTTTGTGAGGAAGATCAGTAGGTCCCTTTAACTGGATGCAAATGGACTTCATCGAAATGCCCCTTTGCAACAGTTTGCGATATGTGTTAGTTTTAAGTGGGTGGAAGCTTATTCAACACAAAGAAATTACCGTGTCATATTAGCTAAATTGTTGTTTAGAGAGACGATTCCAAGGTATGGATTCCCGACTTCTCTTGAGTCAGACCGAGGTGCTTATTTTAATAATGTGGTCTTGAAAATGTTGTGTGCAGCATTATAAGATGTGCTAAAGCTCCCTTGCAGTTACTCTCCAGAGGGCTTTGGACTCATTGAGCAGATTAGCAGCACATCAAAATCTAGATTGGCGAAGGTAGGTGCTTCAAAGACTTTGAAGGGGCCTGATGCATTGCCTCTTGTGTTGATGAGTCTGAAAAGTACACCAGAAAAGAGGAGAAGATAGTCGCCTCAGGAAGTCATGATGGGGAGAGTGATTAGTCTGCAGCTGTTCCTGCAATTGCTCTAGTGATATTCACCTTCAGGACCATACGTTGCACATAAATCTAAAACATGAATATATACAAATAAATACAATATTCTCCTTGTACATAAGGCAGTGTTGTATATCATGGGCTTACAGCAGAGTACAAAGTTCCCCAGGGAGCGTGTAACAGTGTGGAGCAAGGAGTTGGTATTGTAAATACCGTGGCTGCAAAAAAAGGGTTCCCTAGTCGGAACTTAGAGAGCCTCACACACCCAAAGTAATAGGCGTGGAACACACCCTTACTAGAGGGTGTCCGGTGTCATCATCGGCTCACTGCCCCTCGTCAGACCGGCGCTGCAATGTCTGACGGAGTCCTCAAAGGTACTCTTTTAACGGGGTTCTTTTGTTCCTTGCCGATGGTGGGTGTGGGTGAGGATGAAGAAAGGTGTAGTCAGTGCAATAGTGAGTGAAAGTAATAAAAAAGGTAATCAGTCCACTTCCAACTTTAATAACGTGGCTGATTCCTTAGTTAAAAGGGGTGGGAGGGGAGTTTAGAGACCGTAAAGGTATACAGAACAATAACTCTACCCCCTAGTGTGGTCTAAAAAAAAAAAAAAAAAAAAAAAGTGTTGTATATCACCCTCTCCTCAAAAGTTGCCACGTGTTTCAAGGATGTCACGGACACGTCCACATCAGGTCCCTACCAAATTTATTGTGGATTGTGCAAGAATCGCCCTGTGAGAATTACTTTATTTTTGGGGCGGATTTTTCCAAGGAGTGGCCATAGGTGCAATTTTTGTGCCAGATATAGCTAACCTGTATGTGGCAGCTTTTGAGGAGAGGGTGGTATACAACAATAACCCCTATCTTGATCATTTACATCATTATCTACGATACATCGATGACGTATGTCTAGTCTGGAATGGTACGCAAGAAGTTCTACACAGGTTCCATGAGTGGCTGAACCAACAAGACAGTAACCTACAATTCACACTTGAAAGTAATAGATTCACCATCAACTTTTTGGATTTACTAATCCATGATGACAACAATACCTTAGCAATGAGTCTATACACGAAACCAAAGTCCAGAAACACCCTTTTAAAGTATAATAGTCACCACCCGCGTAATTTACGCGATAATCTTCCCTTTGGGCAGTTCTTGCGCCTTCGGCGCAATTCTACCAAGAAGGAGGATTATTTCCGGGAAGCTAGAATTCTACAATCAAAATTGGTAATGCGGTCTTACCCCTGTAGATTAGTGAAACAGGCCATGAAGCGCGCCTGGTACTACAATCGAGATGCGCTGCTAATGAAAAAGGAAGGCATTAACTTTACTGGAGCTAGCACTAAGCCTTTGACATGTGTAACCACGTTTGGGTCTGAATCACACCAGATCAGGAAGATCATCAGTAACAACTGGCATTTGATTAGGAAGGTAGAACCTCATCTCAGGCAACCTAGATTTGCTTTTAAAAGAGGAAGGAATTTGAGAGACTTCCTAGTAAAAGCATACAAGGAGCCAGCAGCAAATACGATACAAACACAGTGGGGGTTGCCACCGGTTACGGGTCATTACCCCTGCGGTAATTGTGCGGCATGTGCTACTACAAAAACAATGAAAAATTGTAAGGTGAATGACAGAGATATTAAATTGTTTCATCATTCGAATTGTAACACCAAAAATGTCATATATTGGATACAGTGTCCATGCATGCTATCGTATATAGGCAAAACAAAACAAGAAGTAAAAAAACGCATATTACAGCATCAGTCTCGTATAAGATGCAATGTTACAACTGCTCCTTTGGTGGAACACTACCATCAACAATCACATCTGCCTAATGAAATGCAATGGTTTGTTATTGATGTGATCAGGAATAACAAACGTTACCATAATGTGGATCGTCTACTTACCCTAAGAGAAAATAAGTGGATCTGGATGTGCAACACTGTAGAAAAGGGTTTGAATTCTTTAATTGAGTGGCATACCGTAGCAACCATATGATGTGGCTGGTCTAGATGGTTCTTGTACTCTGATGGTCTGTTAATAAACATTTTAGAGTACTGCTGCGTTATGAGGCGCCGGTATAGACATATGTGAGCCGGGCTCCGCTCTAAGATGGCCGCCTTGATTACGCTGACGTGATGTAGACTTTGATGGCTCTGCTACATTAAACAGGATACCTTTCCGCTACAACCACGGGTTTATATCATCCTTTATATCATCTTTCACTCATATTGGAGTGGCGAATCTGGATATTGAGTGGCTCGAAGAGGTGGTGCTAATGTTTACACTGTGGTTTGGGAAATAGACATTAGCGTGCTTCTGTCTCTAAATTAAGCATTGGTCTGAGTGATTGTCATCTATAAGGTTATGCACCGTGGGTAGCTCCATTTTGGGTGCCCTTAAGTGAGATGTACTTTACTGCCTTTACCAATATGGCGCAACCGGGATACGGGTGACGCCATCACGCGGCTCATGTATATATGCGGAAGCGAAGGTCTGTGACTGCTTGGAAGGGGTAGCCGATTGAGAGGCGTTCCGAACGTTATTAAGTAAGTGCTTGGACCGGGAACGAACGACTTGGTTAATAGATATGTTTTTTGCTGTTCATAACATTAACGGAGGTGCATGCCTTAACTTACACTTAACGTGGCAAGCTCCTGCATTTGCGCATTCTGGAATTAGCCGACTGAGGCGTTTTGTGAGACAGATATTTTCATTACATCTGCAATTCCAGTATATCAGTAAGTGCTGTGGTTAAGGGCTTTAATTGCTGTGAAATATAGTTGACTGTTGTAAATGCTGCCTAGTCATGTGGGTGTAGAGAGGGTTAACGGGCTGTTGTCATTCTTGCCGTTTTTAGATTATCGCAAGAGAATGGTTAAAGAGGGTTTACAAACAGTAGTACCACCGGCTGGAGGTCTCTTGGTAAGGATCTATTCGGTATATAACTTCTGATTGGTAGATAGCAGACACAGTAATGTGGTCTTGTGGGTGTTTTTGTACATTGGTAGTGGTAGATTGAATGTATACACTGAAGGTATTGTTTTGGTGCCATACACATAGTTTTTGGTGTTATGTGGTGGTGGCTGCTCTGTGCTATACACGCAGGGTACACATGAGAACCTTTTTTCCTTGGGCTAAGTCGACGATACCTTATGTACAAGGAGAATATTGTATTTATTTGTATATATTCATGTTTTAGATTTATGCGAAACGTATGGTCCTGAAGATGGTCCTATGCATTTTGTTAACCACCGGGGACCGAAACGTCGACACTTGACATCTTTTTGCTCATGGATGTATCATTATTTGAAGGTTTATTGTGTTAACATGGAAAATAATTGTTAGATCATGGTATTGGTTTTCTCCATGCCATCAGCAAAAGTTGTCTAATACTACTGTCAAATTGATTTCACAAATTGAGTAGTATTTTTGTTGCCATTCGATATACTTAATGAAATAATTTTATATTAGAGAAAAATAAAGAACAGTTTAATTCTGTTTTCACCTTGCCTCTATGATATTAATGACCGCTGTGGCGGCAAATCAATCATTTGTAATTCAACCTGCGAACAAATCCTATTAGGACATTTTTGTATTTTGTTATAATATATACCCAGTCCTCATGGGAATATTGGGTGCCTCTGTTTTGGAATAACATTAATTACATAGCTGCACTTAGAGGGCTGACACAACTATGTGACTTTGGTGAACTCACTGATTCACTCATCAGGGACCAACTTGTCAGGTGTACAAACAATAGTCGCATCCAAGAAAAGCTTAATCCTTCTTGAAACTAGGTAAAGTCCTTAGGGCTATAGTTTCCAGTGTGCAGCAGGTGAAGTCCTTCAGAGTGCATTGCTTTGGGTGCAGGCCAGGGTTACTACAGTATAGTCCTTCTTCTACTTATAGTTTCAGACAGCAGATCTGTGTTGCTTGGTAACTCTTCCATATTTACGCAGTTTTCCTGGGTGTCAAGCAGAGGGGCAACCCTGACTCATGGGGTGCAGGTGTCAGCTAGATGAGTGACCACTTCCTCCAAAGTGTGGTTAATTGTTGCCCAAAAAAGCTACATTCTTCCAAAATCCACCATGGAATAAGTCTCTCCTGGGAGGCTAGATCAGGCTGAGCCAACACACTGATGTGACTAAGGTTCCCTAATACTCACCTTAAAGCCCTCTCCCTAATCTAATTCCAGGGGACCGGTTTGGATGAGGCTGCAGGGTGTGGGGGTGAACCTGTGCTGTCCCAAAGTGTAATTCTCCCTTTGAAGACCAGTTTGGTCATACCACCCCCCCCTTCTGCCTTCTGACTCTGCAGTTTCAGTTCTCCTCCCACAGGAAACTCATTGTCTCTCTTCAACAGGCTACTTCTCACTTCAGAGACTGGCCAATCAGGACAGAGCAGCTGGAAGCCTGGATTTTGGCTTACAGAAAAGAAAGTTTATTAGCTTGTTTCCTTTGATAGGTATTATAAATCTAACAGTAGCAAGTTGGATTTATCATAACAGTCATATTATGTCCTTGAATTCCATTTTTAGCTCCTTTTTATCAATATTATTACTTAAATAAAATATTCACATGTTAGAGAATCGAGCTAAGTCTACAATGGGGAAAAACTAAATTGGAAGTTCGTCTTCACCAGGGCACATAAAACATATTTTATAATGTCCCTGCTTATAGTTACATGGCACTCTACACCTAGGGCACATATATATATATATATATATGGAAATAAGGTAGATTACTAATTTGGAATTACCTTTAAATCCAAAGTCGACTTTAGATATAATTGTAATTTAAAATCAGCCTGCAAAGCTGGGCTGGCTTATAAAATGACTGCAGGTACCACAGTAGTGCACACTCTAGTGCAACAAATCTACTGGGCCTCTAAACCTCCCTGCCCTGTTATATACTAGGTAGTTATAGGGAGCTTGTATCCCCGTCTTAATATATACTAGTGACTTACAGGGGCCTGTCATTGCCAATTATAATTACACCTAACCATGTGGTTTTAATTAGAGCACCGGCCCTGAGACTGGTTAGCAGAGCCCAGGAAACAGTCCTGTTCAGTAAACCCGCATCTAGTAGTCAAAATGGCGGCAAAAAGTGGGAGGACATGGTAAAAAGGTCCTGATTTTTCACACTGACGTTTTTCAGAATTTCAGTAAAGGGATTATTACTCTTTTTCCAGACAGAAACATGATTGAGCAGAAATCGAAGTCTCTGAAAGTCACTGTTGCAGAGGATGTTTTGTTCTGGGCCCAAACATTATTTACTATTCTTAACATTGTCTCTCTAATCTGGGGCCAGATGTATGACCATTCTGTTTCACGGGTCGTAAATTTCGATCGTTTGTGACTCTCAATTTGCAACTTGGAAAACGGAATGTACTAATGTGTCACAGACAGATTTAGTGATTCCCAATGGGAATGGGCTACAATCACAAGGATGGTGGCCTGCTGGGGACAGCAGACTACTATTTATATGTTTGCTTTTTAAATAAAGCAACTTTTTTTCAAATGCAGCCTGTTTTCCTAAGAGGAAAACCGAATGTATTTAAAAGAAAGAAATGAAAAGTTTTCTTTTCATTTTTTAAGGGCAGGCAGTGGTCCATGGGACAACTTCCTGCTCTTAAAAAATATTTCCGCATACATTCCCAAAGGGGAAGGAGTCCCCTAGCCTTTTGCAACTGGCTCACCACATGCTTGAACTAAATGGTAAACTGCAATTGTTTGCGACTGCATTTGCGGTTGCAAAACAATTGTACATTCCCCTGCGACGCACTATTAGGAAGAGACGCCTTTTGCTCATCCCTTCCTAATAGTGACTCACAAGCCCTATTTTATGAGTCTGTAATAGGTTACTGACTCATAAAATAGGATTTGTACATGCCACAACCCTTGTTAGTGGTCGCAAAAGGTACATTTTCTGTTTGCGACAGCTAAAAATGGACGTACATCTGGCCCCTGATCCTGAATTACCCTCAGAGGCATTAGCCCTCCAATGGACCTTGTTGGTTGTAGTGAGGGGGAGAAGTAAAGTGTCAAACTGTTGGACACCCAAAGAGGACCAATTAATTGGTAGCCAACTCACAAGATAGTGATCAATTTCAAATACACCACCCTCAGGACCATACTATAAATATAAAGGGTAGTGACAGAGAGATCAAACCTTCTGAAAAAGTTCAGTCTAACAAGAATCATCAAGCCAGGAGCTCTGCGATAGCTACAGAGAACAGAAGTAGTAGAAGCTAATGCTCATAAAATAAGCTATCATGGTTTCTATAATGCATTAGAAATCAAATACTTGTAAGCACAGTTTCTATGGAAAAAGTATTGAGAAACACCTATTAAAAGTCTCAGACACATTTTAGATTATTTGGCTACTATATTAAAGATCCAAAATCAATGGAATTAAGTAACATTTTAAGCAGTTCTGTAATGAGTCTTACAACACATAGGGCCAGATGTAGGTAGCCCTTTACCGATCGGAATCGGCCGAAAATACCGATTTTCGGCCGTTTCCGATCGGTAAAGGGCTATTGAGATGTAGGGGCACATTTTCGGTAATTTTACCGAATCGGTATCATTACCGAATCGGTAAATTTACCGATTCGGTAATATGTACCGAATCGGTAAAATAATTACCGATTCGGTAATATTTACCGATTCGGTAAAATTACCGAAAATGCAATGTAGGTAGGCAATGTACCTCCTGCACATGGCTTACAGAATCGGTATTTTACCATGGAAAACAAATCCATGGTAAAATACCGATTCCGGTGTGCATGCACATGTGTGCATGCACACCTATGCCATGTGACAGGCAGACCTGCCCTTAGGGCAGGTATGCCTGCCACATGGCACCCACGCCTGTTTAGGGGGTGCCAGGGGGTGTCAAAGTGACACCCCCTGCACCCTTGTGAAATTCGGTATTTACCGATTCGGTAAATACCGAATCGGTAAAGCCTATTGATTCCTATGGGCTTTGAAGCCCATAGGAATCAATAGGCTTTACCGATTCGGTATTTACCGAATCGGTAAATACCGAATTTTACCGATTCGGTAAAAGGGAACATCTGGATTCCCTACATACCAACCCCTCACATTTACCGAATCTTAATTACCGAATCGGTAAAATTCGGTAATTTTCGGTAATTAAGATTCGGTAAATGTTACTTACCTACATCTGGCCCATAGTGTGGAAATTGGCAGAGATCGCTGTTAGCATGAGCTGAAGCCGTTTTGTTATGGCATCCATTTTAGTGAACCATGTGTTAGCCATGTGCTCCTTTCGTCTTCACTATAACCTGCTTTACTATTCTGCCTGAGTCATCAACTATAGTTAACTCCTTCAGTACTAAGCCAGAGCATTGCACATGCTCAGAAAGTCTTGTAGCTGTTAGAATGCACTTCTCTTAAGTGAAACTGTCAGACAGTTTCAAATGATGTAAGCAGTTTTGTTACCCCTCCAACTCTGTTGACTAAGTATTTTCTACTTGTCCATATTTGTGAATAGCTATTCTTGTGTATACTTGTACCACCTCTTTTTCAGTCTCCATGCTTACTCAGCAACAAATCCAGTATATAAGCACCATGGTTTCTGTATTCCATGTACTTCCATTGCCTGAGGGTTCTGTATCAATGTAGTTCCACTCATGAGTGATAATTAAATATTTGTTTGATATTACAGCTTCCGTGTCAATCTCTATTTTGTTGGTCTAAGGACTTGAGGACAAAGAAGAGAGAACCCCTGCACTGGTGGGCCTCTGAACAGGCTCCCTCCCATAGAAGAAAAGGGCTCTGCAGTATAATCAATAAGCAATCAAGCATTAGGATTCAGAGCTAGAGCTGGAGCTTGTCTCCTACCAGGGAAGTCACTTTTTATAGTTCCAATATTCCAATTGTGACATTTGTTGACACCCTATCATCATCTGATTGCCTTGTGATCATTCTTCTGCTCACAAGGAGCATCTGTCATAACAAACTAGAGTTGCTTCCATCCACACAGGTTTGTTGACACAGAACTTATTTACTTTGCTGCTCTTCGTGGTTTGAAATGAAAAGTTAGGTTCCCATGATTTCACTTGAAGGAGTAGAAAGAAAAGCAACTATCTCTTTAAGGAATGTTCATGAGAAACTTGTATATGATACATCAATGAGAATTATAGCAAGAGTCCTTCTTGCCAACATTTGAAACAGTGCTTAGCCTGAAGAAAAAAGTAAATTAAATGCATTTTAAAGTCAACATTTTTTATTTAGTAAATTAGCTCATAATTTAAGTTCAAGCAATGCTGGAATTCAAAAAGCATATCACATAGTGAAAGAATTGTAATCTGTGTCAATGATTATTGCATATAAATGTTCAATTATAAATATGGTTTACTACTAATTTCTGGAAGTCAATATAAAATAGTTGTTTTAGGAATACTAAGGCTCCAGTAGTATGATGCATTCATACAGAAAGTTTCATTCATGTGACATATTGCATACATATTTTACACCACTTTTTCCTTTACTGTTGGTGCATTACAACAGAGAAATCAAAGATGCAGTTTCAGTTTTAACATTTGCAGTCCTGTGTGAAACTCATTTACAATAATAATTATTTGTTGATTTCTATTATAGCAAGCATTTTCATTAGACATCTTTACATTACAACATTGTGTAACCCGTTTACCGCGGCCGTTATTTTGGCGCAGTGCGGGCGTTCTAAGGAGTGGGCGGGGTTGCGTCGGCCGTTGTCTGTTCGCAGCACCAGCCAGGTAGTGCTCGCGACGGCCAAAGGCAACACATCAAGTCATTACAGATTCTGATTTTGTTGTCTTAAGCCTTTTTCAGAACTTTCATTTCATCAAAGTATTTACATTGCTTGTCTTCTAATTCACCTTCAAGGATCTTTTAAATCCCAGTTGATTCTTTTTATACCTACAGAATGTGATAGATAATAACATCAAGGTCTACTGCTAATGGTCTCAAGATAGAAATCTGTAGTCCATTACCTAACCTTTTCAGATCTTTTTTTTAAATCAGTAATGTTTCTAGAGTAGCTTTCGAAATCTCTGCTTTTATCCGGTATGTTGGTTCAACAAACAACAGACTCCGCCCTCCTTCATGAAAAGGATGTCTAGGACAAGTTGTTTCTGAATCACCATTGATCTTATGTAGATCATTTCAATATCTACAACAGAAACATCTCCAGCTGTACTGGTGGCTAATGTATCTACTATAGTAGAAAGTTTTATAATTGTGTGTGAGTCTAATGCTACTCCTACAGCAGGCATTTAAGCTCCCAAACTATCACTCACTATTCCACATGCACTCTCACTTCTATTAATTCTCTATTTCTGCTCTTCTAATTCAGCATTAATTTTTTTCACGTGATACATTTATGAAAAAACAATTCCCACACTACAACTGGCAAGCCATCTATTCTATATTTTATAAAAAGCATTTTTGCCTCAAATATAGTACATGCCAGGAAAGACAGGATCGACTCCATCTAAGTATCTTCTCCAGTTTTCATAAACATCAAATTTATGTTCACCTTTACTTACACCTACAAAGTTTGTGTTAATAGTTGACCTTTTTCAATATATACAAATCTTTCCTTTATGTTGCCAGTCTAAATTTAATCATTCCTTCTACTATTTTATATTCTTCTTCTGGTCAATTCCAAAGGGTTTGTTTCAAAAGTGCATTAGTTTTTATTGTCGCAATATTTCATCTACTGTCTACTAAGTCTATAGTTTTCTTTTCAGCTCTCCTTAGTTTAGCTGTTAGGTTATTTCTATGTGCACAAGCCATGTCCAAAGATCGAGTTGAGACATAATACTTTTAATTAAAGAGTACCAGCACTTCTCAGAACTAAGCAGTACCTGCACTTCTATTTTTCCATTTCACGCACTGGTCTAAATAGATAGCCCATAGTCTCAACAAAAAAAGAGGCTTCTGGGTGTTGATTTAAACCTTTTAGCATAAAAGTTCAGAAAAGATCAGATCATTATTTGAATAATAATACTGCAAATTAATAAACTTGTTAATACACTACAAGAAATTTCATACGTTAATATATAACACCTTCAGCAACTGAGGTAGGTAATTGCATACATAAGTAGTACTCACTAACATCCATAATGTCAATATATTCCTGCAATAAACTAGTATATACATTCAGTGAATGATCAGTTTTTGTGAAATCAAGATGAAACGTATTTTATCATTCAAAGTGACAGAATCAGTGCTAATAATTTTGGTATCTATGGGTACATAGTATGGCAAGTTGAGAAGAATAGGCAATTCAACTAATATTAAGGCATTAATAGAAAATACTCCTGACTATACTTGTTTGTGTCTAAGAAAGATTTCAGTATTAGGCTTCACAACTTCTCACAATTCAGACTGTTTAATGAGCAAAATAAGGAATAGCAGCTAGTGGTTTAAGCAGTTCAAAAAATGTGGCAGAAAATGCAGATCAACTTAGTTGAGGAGTATACGTGGGAGAAATTGTGTTAGTTCTTATAGTAGTACATAAAGATCAAAATTCAATCCCACAACAACGTTTGTTTCAAGGAGGTTCAGGTGGACTCATATTGTTAAAGCAATAGGTATAGAATACCTTCTCCCAGTCGTCTGCTGCCAGATACGTTCACTCAGGAGAGAAGTACTTTTGGCTGGGTACTCTCGCTCTTTTTGACATCCTCACATCTGTTTGTTCACCATCACTACTGCTCTGATATAACTGCTCAGAGCGTTTAGGGATTGTTTGTGGTACTTGCCCTTCGCTTAGGCAATGTCTTAGTATTTTATTTCTTCTGGACCAATGGTCGGGGGTACAACTCTCGCTTTCCTACTGCATTAGGTCCTTGGCTAGAATCTGAATCTTTTGCAGTCAACTCTATTGGCTGACACCCTTCACTACAGTCAATAGCTGACTTTATTTGATCCCCTCAGGCCAAATGAGTACTGTCCCAGCTACTTGCTGATGGCCAACAGCTTGACTAACTTGCTCTCTCAATCTCACTGTAACCACCGGAACATCAGGAAAAGGTGCTGTTATATTATCAAGTGGACATGGACCTCTTGGAGTATGGGCACCATGTACTTAGGGGCAGATTTATGAGGCCCTTGCGCCACGTTTACGCCGCTGTTGCGTCACGCAAGGCGGCGTAAACGTGGCGCATCCCTAAGAACGATTTACAACGTGACGCATCTAGGCAGATGCGTCACGTTGTAAAGCCCTGCGCTGCTTGTGGGCGTTCCGGCGCAGGGTGGGCGTTCCGGGGCAGGTGCGCCTCGCAAAAGTGGCTGAGTGAAATCCATCAGATTTCACTCAGTCACTTTTAAGCCAATGCTGCGTCAAAAGCCAGCGCCTGCTTGAAGCAGGCGTAGGTCTTGGCGCAGCATAGTTAAAATGGGGCACTCCCGAGCCTTCCTGGAGCTGCGTCGCGCTTGCGACGCAACTCCAGCAATGCGCCACATTTCCGGCACAGATGCGTCACGCATCTGTGCCGTTTTTGCACCATGGTGCGCCGCATTATAAATGCGGCGCACCATGGCTGGCGGAGCTGTGGCGCACTGTGGCGCATGTTAACTGGCGCATCCCTGGGGATGCGCCAGTTAACATAAATCTGCCCCTTAATTCGGAAGGCATCCGCACACACAGAAGTTGTTGTGACCAGGTTTACCTGAGAAGGCCCACCCCAATGAGGTTCCAAGCACAATTTGCGCACAACCTTCTTCACCATTAACCATTTGCCAGGTGTTAGAAATTAGATTTCTGGTTGGATAGGGCTTGCGCCTAAGCCAGGCCAAAATCACCACCCTAGTCAGGGCAAGGGAGTTACACGCTGAAGATAACCCCGGCTCACCCCCGTGGTAGCTTGACACGAGCAGTCAGGCTTATCCTAAAGGCAATGTGTAAACATTTACACAACATACACACACAGGAGCACACACTAGGCATACCACAAAAGAAACTCCACACAAGTTTATATCAAAAATAGCCCTTGTGTTATCATAAATACATTAGAAACATAATCACACATTTACACTGTGCCAACTGGTACTAGGCAATATTCACAGGGGATTATATACGGGACCAGGCCAATTGGGCCAGAACCATCATAATTCACACTTAGTGAAAACAACCAGTAACTACTGGTAAGGGTACACTTAGCACAACAACATTATTCATAAAGCAGAATACAGGTAGTAAATATAAAACACAGCCAGTAACTATTGGTACAATAATGACCTCAGCATTATCACATATGGCATAAAACAAATTATGCATAAATCACATAGGCCCAAACCTCATAAGCAGAAACACATTATGCATTAGGCTTCACCAGCATAAACAAATTATGTAATATCCGCATAAGCAGAAACACATTACGCAATAGGTATAACCTTGAAGCAATAACAGTAGGGATAAATCACAGTATCCTAGAAACCAGAAAGACCCCAGGCCAACTGGCCTCTAAAGGGGGCCCCAATGCCCTCTGTCCAGAAAGTCAGGGCGAAGCTGTCAATGCAGCAAAACTACTTCGCAAATGTGCTGGGGCGTGGGGTGCAACTCACCCCCTGTCTCCTCACCAATAAAATGCCCCCAAACGTTGCAGCTGCCCACTTTCTGGCGGCAGCTGCGGAAATGAGCCCTGGCACTAACCATGCCTTGGGAGCCCCACTCTGGGACTCTTATACACAATTGCCCCCAAAGGAAAATAGGCACAGGCACCACAGTGCCTCCTGAGCACCACTGGGATTCTGCGCCCCACTGTGCCTCGACCAACCTCCACCCAACAAGCTCACATCTTAGCCCCACTCACCGGGTCTCCTTCGGGGACTCCGCTCCTCTCCTGGTGCAGGGAGTTGGCACCGCCAATGTGCCTTGACCGGTCGGGCCCCCTGGGCCTCTCCTCACTCCTCTCACCTGGGTTGCTTCTCTCTTGGGTCACACCAAGGCGGGGTAGGCTCTCCCTCGACCCAGGCTTATCTGGTTTGGGCACATGCGGGGCTCTCACCGAAATGGGAGCCCCGCTCACCACGGCAACACCTCTGCCTCACTTCTGTCTCTCTCTCAGGAAAAGCCCCGCCCACATTCAGGCAAGTAGCCTGACTTCCAGCTCAGGCCGCGCCAGTTCCCAGCTGATCCTCGGGGTGTCGGCAATGCGGGGTGGGCTCACGCTCTTAAAACACAAACGCGGGGTCAACTCTTGCTTCTATAGGCAAAATGCGGGGTGGGCTCCGCCTTGATGTGGCATAAGAGCGGGGTGGGCTCGCGCTCCTCTGAATCACCAATGAGTGGTGGGTTCCTGCCGAGAGTTGCAAAATGGGGGGTGGGCTCTCCTGCGCCATGCAGGGGAATCCCCACGCCAGGATTCCCTTAGGTCGTTCTAGCAGCACTGTGTTGCAGAACATGCATGCTCTGTGTCTCTTGGCAACAAAAACGTAGTGCCCACAATGTGCTAGAAAGCAGTCAGGAAGCAAAGTCCTTGGCAAAGCACAGGGTGGGCTCCCGCCTTACCGGCAACTCGGGGAAATCCCTATGCCGGGATTCCCTCTAACGATTTACAAAAAGGGGGTGGTGATGAACAGAGTGTCTGAGTTAAACAGACCACTCTTACCCAGTCCAAAGATCAGGGCTTGATCCATCACCGTTATTTATCTCACTGCCCCATCCCAGCTCGGAACCTGGCTATATGCAAATCAGTCTGTCCCTGGCCCAGTGCATCATGGGAACAGGGCAGACTAAACTACCAAGCCAATTCTTCACCAGAAAGGAGACAAGCTACCAGGGACCGGTTTCTGGCATTTCAGCCTTCTTCGGCCCGGCTTGCTTGAATCCTGATGGAGCAGTGAGAAAGGGACTCATGTCTGAGTATACCCTGCCACACCTATAGTGGCCAAAAACGATTTACAAAAAGGGGGTGGTGATGAACAGAGTGTCTGAGTTAAACAGACCACTCTTACCCAGTCCAAAGATCAGGGCTTGATCCATCACCGTTATTTATCTCACTGCCCCATCCCAGCTCAGAACCTGGCTATATGCAAATCAGTCTGTCCCTGGCCCAGTGCATCATGGGAACAGGGCAGACTAAACTACCAAGCCAATTCTTCACCAGAAAGGAGACAAGCTACCAGGGACCGGTTTCTGGCATTTCAGCCTTTTTCGGCCCGGCTTGCTTGAATCCTGATGGAGCAGTGAGAAAGGGACTCATGTCTGAGTATACCCTGCCACACCTATAGTGGCCAAAAACGATTTACAAAAAGGGGGTGGTGATGAACAGAGTGTCTGAGTTAAACAGACCACTCTTACCCAGTCCAAAGATCAGGGCTTGATCCATCACCGTTATTTATCTCACTGCCCCATCCCAGCTCAGAACCTGGCTATATGCAAATCAGTCTGTCCCTGGCCCAGTGCATCATGTGAACAGAGCAGACTAAACTACCAAGCCAATTCTTCACCAGAAAGGAGACAAGCTACCGGGGACCGGTTTCTGGCATTTCAGCCTTCTTCGGCCCGGCTTGCTTGAATCCTGATGGAGCAGTGAGAAAGGGACTCATGTCTGAGTATACCCTGCCACACCTATAGTGGCCAAAAACGATTTACAAAAAGGGGGTGGTGATGAACAGAGTGTCTGAGTTAAACAGACCACTCTTACCCAGTCCAAAGATCAGGGCTTGATCCATCACCGTTATTTATCTCACTGCCCCATCCCAGCTCAGAACCTGGCTATATGCAAATCAGTCTGTCCCTGGCCCAGTGCATCATGGGAACAGGGCAGACTAAACTACCAAGCCAATTCTTCACCAGAAAGGAGACAAGCTACCGGGGACCGGTTTCTGGCATTTCAGCCTTCTTCGGCCCGGCTTGCTTGAATCCTGATGGAGCAGTGAGAAAGGGACTCATGTCTGAGTATACCCTGCCACACCTATAGTGGCCAAAAACGATTTACAAAAAGGGGGTGGTGATGAACAGAGTGTCTGAGTTAAACAGACCACTCTTACCCAGTCCAAAGATCAGGGCTTGATCCATCACCGTTATTTATCTCACTGCCCCATCCCAGCTCAGAACCTGGCTATATGCAAATCAGTCTGTCCCTGGCCCAGTGCATCATGGGAACAGGGCAGACTAAACTACCAAGCCAATTCTTCACCAGAAAGGAGACAAGCTACCGGGGACCGGTTTCTGGCATTTCAGCCTTCTTCGGCCCGGCTTGCTTGAATCCTGATGGAGCAGTGAGAAAGGGACTCATGTCTGAGTATACCCTGCCACACCTATAGTGGCCAAAAACGATTTACAAAAAGGGGGTGGTGATGAACAGAGTGTCTGAGTTAAACAGACCACTCTTACCCAGTCCAAAGATCAGGGCTTGATCCATCACCGTTATTTATCTCACTGCCCCATCGCAGCTCAGAACCTGGCTATATGCAAATCAGTCTGTCCCTGGCCCAGTGCATCGTGGGAACAGGGCAGACTAAACTACCAAGCCAATTCTTCACCAGAAAGGAGACAAGCTACCGGGGACCGGTTTCTGGCATTTCAGCCTTCTTCGGCCCGGCTTGCTTGAATCCTGATGGAGCAGTGAGAAAGGGACTCATGTCTGAGTATACCCTGCCACACCTATAGTGGCCAAAAACGATTTACAAAAAGGGGGTGGTGATGAACAGAGTGTCTGAGTTAAACAGACCACTCTTACCCAGTCCAAAGATCAGGGCTTGATCCATCACCGTTATTTATCTCACTGCCCCATCCCAGCTCAGAACCTGGCTATATGCAAATCAGTCTGTCCCTGGCCCAGTGCATCATGGGAACAGGGCAGACTAAACTACCAAGCCAATTCTTCACCAGAAAGGAGACAAGCTACCAGGGACCGGTTTCTGGCATTTCAGCCTTCTTCGGCCCGGCTTGCTTGAATCCTGATGGAGCAGTGAGAAAGGGACTCATGTCTGAGTATACCCTGCCACACCTATAGTGGCCAAAAACGATTTACAAAAAGGGGGTGGTGATGAACAGAGTGTCTGAGTTAAACAGACCACTCTTACCCAGTCCAAAGATCAGGGCTTGATCCATCACCGTTATTTATCTCACTGCCCCATCCCAGCTCAGAACCTGGCTATATGCAAATCAGTCTGTCCCTGGCCCAGTGCATCATGGGAACAGGGCAGACTAAACTACCAAGCCAATTCTTCACCAGAAAGGAGACAAGCTACCAGGGACCGGTTTCTGGCATTTCAGCCTTTTTCGGCCCGGCTTGCTTGAATCCTGATGGAGCAGTGAGAAAGGGACTCATGTCTGAGTATACCCTGCCACACCTATAGTGGCCAAAAACGATTTACAAAAAGGGGGTGGTGATGAACAGAGTGTCTGAGTTAAACAGACCACTCTTACCCAGTCCAAAGATCAGGGCTTGATCCATCACCGTTATTTATCTCACTGCCCCATCCCAGCTCAGAACCTGGCTATATGCAAATCAGTCTGTCCCTGGCCCAGTGCATCATGGGAACAGGGCAGACTAAACTACCAAGCCAATTCTTCACCAGAAAGGAGACAAGCTACCAGGGACCGGTTTCTGGCATTTCAGCCTTTTTCGGCCCGGCTTGCTTGAATCCTGATGGAGCAGTGAGAAAGGGACTCATGTCTGAGTATACCCTGCCACACCTATAGTGGCCAAAAACGATTTACAAAAAGGGGGTGGTGATGAACAGAGTGTCTGAGTTAAACAGACCACTCTTACCCAGTCCAAAGATCAGGGCTTGATCCATCACCGTTATTTATCTCACTGCCCCATCCCAGCTCAGAACCTGGCTATATGCAAATCAGTCTGTCCCTGGCCCAGTGCATCATGGGAACAGAGCAGACTAAACTACCAAGCCAATTCTTCACCAGAAAGGAGACAAGCTACCGGGGACCGGTTTCTGGCATTTCAGCCTTCTTCGGCCCGGCTTGCTTGAATCCTGATGGAGCAGTGAGAAAGGGACTCATGTCTGAGTATACCCTGCCACACCTATAGTGGCCAAAAACGATTTACAAAAAGGGGGTGGTGATGAACAGAGTGTCTGAGTTAAACAGACCACTCTTACCCAGTCCAAAGATCAGGGCTTGATCCATCACCGTTATTTATCTCACTGCCCCATCCCAGCTCAGAACCTGGCTATATGCAAATCAGTCTGTCCCTGGCCCAGTGCATCATGGGAACAGGGCAGACTAAACTACCAAGCCAATTCTTCACCAGAAAGGAGACAAGCTACCGGGGACCGGTTTCTGGCATTTCAGCCTTCTTCGGCCCGGCTTGCTTGAATCCTGATGGAGCAGTGAGAAAGGGACTCATGTCTGAGTATACCCTGCCACACCTATAGTGGCCAAAAACGATTTACAAAAAGGGGGTGGTGATGAACAGAGTGTCTGAGTTAAACAGACCACTCTTACCCAGTCCAAAGATCAGGGCTTGATCCATCACCGTTATTTATCTCACTGCCCCATCCCAGCTCAGAACCTGGCTATATGCAAATCAGTCTGTCCCTGGCCCAGTGCATCATGGGAACAGGGCAGACTAAACTACCAAGCCAATTCTTCACCAGAAAGGAGACAAGCTACCGGGGACCGGTTTCTGGCATTTCAGCCTTCTTCGGCCCGGCTTGCTTGAATCCTGATGGAGCAGTGAGAAAGGGACTCATGTCTGAGTATACCCTGCCACACCTATAGTGGCCAAAAACGATTTACAAAAAGGGGGTGGTGATGAACAGAGTGTCTGAGTTAAACAGACCACTCTTACCCAGTCCAAAGATCAGGGCTTGATCCATCACCGTTATTTATCTCACTGCCCCATCCCAGCTCAGAACCTGGCTATATGCAAATCAGTCTGTCCCTGGCCCAGTGCATCGTGGGAACAGGGCAGACTAAACTACCAAGCCAATTCTTCACCAGAAAGGAGACAAGCTACCGGGGACCGGTTTCTGGCATTTCAGCCTTCTTCGGCCCGGCTTGCTTGAATCCTGATGGAGCAGTGAGAAAGGGACTCATGTCTGAGTATACCCTGCCACACCTATAGTGGCCAAAAACGATTTACAAAAAGGGGGTGGTGATGAACAGAGTGTCTGAGTTAAACAGACCACTCTTACCCAGTCCAAAGATCAGGGCTTGATCCATCACCGTTATTTATCTCACTGCCCCATCCCAGCTCAGAACCTGGCTATATGCAAATCAGTCTGTCCCTGGCCCAGTGCATCATGGGAACAGGGCAGACTAAACTACCAAGCCAATTCTTCACCAGAAAGGAGACAAGCTACCAGGGACCGGTTTCTGGCATTTCAGCCTTCTTCGGCCCGGCTTGCTTGAATCCTGATGGAGCAGTGAGAAAGGGACTCATGTCTGAGTATACCCTGCCACACCTATAGTGGCCAAAAACGATTTACAAAAAGGGGGTGGTGATGAACAGAGTGTCTGAGTTAAACAGACCACTCTTACCCAGTCCAAAGATCAGGGCTTGATCCATCACCGTTATTTATCTCACTGCCCCATCCCAGCTCAGAACCTGGCTATATGCAAATCAGTCTGTCCCTGGCCCAGTGCATCATGGGAACAGGGCAGACTAAACTACCAAGCCAATTCTTCACCAGAAAGGAGACAAGCTACCGGGGACCGGTTTCTGGCATTTCAGCCTTCTTCGGCCCGGCTTGCTTGAATCCTGATGGAGCAGTGAGAAAGGGACTCATGTCTGAGTATACCCTGCCACACCTATAGTGGCCAAAAATGATTTACAAAAAGGGGGTGGTGATGAACAGAGTGTCTGAGTTAAACAGACCACTCTTACCCAGTCCAAAGATCAGGGCTTGATCCATCACCGTTATTCATCTCACTGCCCCATCCCAGCTCAGAACCTGGCTATATGCAAATCAGTCTGTCCCTGGCCCAGTGCATCATGGGAACAGGGCAGACTAAACTACCAAGCCAATTCTTCACCAGAAAGGAGACAAGCTACCGGGGACCGGTTTCTGGCATTTCAGCCTTCTTCGGCCCGGCTTGCTTGAATCCTGATGGAGCAGTGAGAAAGGGACTCATGTCTGAGTATACCCTGCCACACCTATAGTGGCCAAAAACGATTTACAAAAAGGGGGTGGTGATGAACAGAGTGTCTGAGTTAAACAGACCACTCTTACCCAGTCCAAAGATCAGGGCTTGATCCATCACCGTTATTTATCTCACTGCCCCATCCCAGCTCAGAACCTGGCTATATGCAAATCAGTCTGTCCCTGGCCCAGTGCATCATGGGAACAGGGCAGACTAAATTACCAAGCCAATTCTTCACCAGAAAGGAGACAAGCTACCGGGGACCGGTTTCTGGCATTTCAGCCTTCTTCGGCCCGGCTTGCTTGAATCCTGATGGAGCAGTGAGAAAGGGACTCATGTCTGAGTATACCCTGCCACACCTATAGTGGCCAAAAACGATTTACAAAAAGGGGGTAGTGATGAACAGAGTGTCTGAGTTAAACAGACCACTCTTACCCAGTCCAAAGATCAGGGCGTGATCCATCACCGTTCCCTCTAAATCATCTCGCAGCACAGCGATGCCGGCTGCCAACACTCCTTTTCTACTGGAAGTATAAGTAAAGCACTCACAAGGTACAAGAGTCCTTCAGGGTTCAGGGGACGCAGCTGGGCCCAGGCAGGTCAGTACACAGGGCCATCTAGCAGGGAGGCAGGCCCTCGTGGCGGTTCCTCCTGGGGCCTAGCAGTAGCAAGTCCCCAAATAAGCACAAGGAACAGCTCACTTTCATGGGGTCACAGCCCCTATATTTATATAAACATTTTCTTTGTTCTGCCCTGGCACAAAGCTAGGGGAAACAGTTGCAACTGGTTCTAGGGGGTGTGGAGCACTTTGTGTACAGTGCTCACACCCTCCTTTGTGAGATGGGGGTTCTGCCATCAAACACACCACAGGGGGTAGAGCCAGCATTCACATAGGCAGGCACAGACCTATTCAGGGTCAGGGGACCCCTCTTCCCACTACTCTAAATGCAGATGCCCTATTCAGCCTAGCGCTGGCTCTCCCTGCCCCTCCTGGAGCCACACACACCTCATCAGCCCCTGTCACTCCAAAGCCAGACATGCAATCCACATCAGGCAGGCAGACACATAGCACACAGAAATGCCAACTTCTAAAAGTGGCATTTCTAAAATAGTTATAACACATCAAACAGAAAAACCAAGGCAGCAGACATTTGCCATCTATGCACTCAGGATGTCACCATGTTGAGCAACATCCCCCTATCTATCAGGACTGCTTCAATTAAGGAAATCCAGAAAAGAGTTAAAGATGCACCTTTTTATAGAACTATGCATCACTGTGCATTAGCAGAGCATAAACTAGCTAATACCCTACACTACCTCTTGCTGACTCTGTGCCTTTCTTTGACCTTGTACCGGGCTCTGTTGCCTTTGACTAGGTTTGCGCTATAGAAATATCAAATACATTCATACGTATGTACAGTGCGCATTATAAAGAATAAAACAAACTTTAGGCAGTGGCATTATTGATTGGTATGTTTAGCATCACGAGGTTTAGAAATTACTTTTCAAAGTCCGTGGTTACCAGGTTAGTGGATGTATGTTACTTAGTTGCTGCGTGCAGCTTAAGTTCTCGCAGTGTGTTTTCAGAATTTTGTGAATTTGTTCCCCATATTGCCTCTAGAACTGTACTGTGCATACCAAGGGCCTCATTTATGAGGCTGTGCGTCACTTTTATGCCGCCGGTGTGTCACTTTTTGTGACGCACCAGTGGCAGAAAAATAGCACCTTGCTGTGCCTTATTTACAAAGTGACGTATCTAGGTAGATGCGTCACTTTGTAAATCCCTGCGCCACATTATACCTGCGCCAGGTATAATGTATGCAAGGGGGGCGTTTTGACGCAAGAAAGGGTCATGGAGGTGACGCAGTGAAATCTATAAGATTTCACTGCGCCATTTATTGGGCGCTAATGCGTCAAAATCTTACGCCTGCTTCATGGCAGACGTAAGACTGACGCAGGCACTAACAACATGAGACTTGCCCATGTGAAAGTACACATTGCTGGAGTTGCGTCACTTTTGTGACACACTCCAGCAATGCATCACTTTTGCACCTACAGATACGTCAGAAATACTGACGTATCTGTAACTCCTTGCGACATGATGCGTCATATTATAAATATGACGCACCAATCATGTCGCATCGCTGCTTTTATGCAGCGATGCGTCATTTCTCATAAATGAGGCCCCAATAGTGTGGCGAGTCACTTGTACAAAATCTGCACCGCCCGAGCGCCATTCCTGGATAAAGCAAGTGACTAATGAAGGCTGACAGTCCCCATACTTTTATCAAACATTAAATTCAGCGGATTGGCTGACCTTGATAATGCAGAGGAGTGAAGAGAGGTGATGCCTAGAACAGAGTGTTCATCATACCTATGTGAAATCGAAGTGAAGCGTAGTACCGTATCGTAAATTCTGGGTAAAGTGTGTCTAGCTGCCATTGCACTGAATGCCAGGTTAAATGGATTGGTGTATTGCTGCATAGTTCATGAATTAAATGGATACCATCCAGTAATTACCTTCTTTGGACTGACGCCAGCAGCGCTAACAGACATTCTGGAACTAGACCATCTTGCTGCTGTCAATACACTTTGGAAATCAAAGCTCTTTAACGCTGCTTGAGAAATGGCATGATCCCTGTGGAATACAAATGTAAGCACCTCCAGCTAATCCCGACTTTTATTTCAGGGGCTAGTGGAATCCGAGAAACAAGAGCTTTACCATAATAAAAGTCTTTGAAAGGAAATGAATACATATTCTATGTTCCTAAAATGCAAGCGCCATTACATTAACAGCATGAGATAAAAGTAAGCTAAACCTAATCTCATGTACATGCTTCTTTACAGTCTAAGGGGTATATTTACAAACCACTATAGCCACAGGAACGTCACTTTTTACGACATTCCTTTGGTGATAGGCGTTTTGCCTTATTTACAAGGAGGCGTTAAGCCACTTAATGTAAATAAGGCACTATTTCACTCTGTACTTAGCATGAAAGGAGAGGGCAATGGTTGTTGGAGTGGGCATTCCGCTGCAACACCCATTGATTTTGACGACAACGCCTATTTACAAGGGTGACGTAAATAAGACCAGCGAAAGCAAGGTCTTAAAATGGTTGAACAAGGAGAAAGGTGTCACTTTCTGCATTCAAACACTCATAAAAAATTATCATTTTCTACTTCTATGTGTGCTGCACAATGCAGCACACGTAGAAGTTACAAATCACCATTATGGATTGTTTATGTACAGGAAGGGACTCATTTCTGCACATAAATAACCATTCCCTCAACACTGGCACCCTTTCACTATATGCAAGGGTGCCTGCATTGCTGCTAGAGATCTTAATTTAGCACCAGCATAGAGAGAAACGCAGGGGGCCACCGTATTATGGTAAATACAGCGCATACCTGCATTTCTAAAGTGACGGAGCGTCGCAATAGCTATTTTGGAGATAACCTGCACTACACCCCTTTATCATAAATATGCTCCTAACCTTGGCTAACAAGTAAATGTCTTGAGTTGACCTGCTCGTGAAAAATCATTTACTGTTTGATTGCACCGTGTCCTATTTCAGATCTTGGTTAAAATAGGTTTTTATTGCTCAAAACGTTACAATAAAATTACTGTAGGGATACATAAAAGGGGCTTTCAGTCAAGCTATTTTAATTTACAGGCCTGTCCAACTGTCATTCAAATGATGCTACTGCTAACAGCTAGCGTGCACCAAGGGATACAAGGTCAGCCCACTTCATCCACTGACAGTTTTGCACTGGGTCTCTTCGTCACAAGGGCAGAACCGACTGAAAAAAGTGCACTTCAGTGCCAAGGCAGGATTATCTGTGCACCTGGGCCACTCTTTTATTGTTACATTTTATATATATTAAGAATATTCTTGCACTAACTAAAATATATAACATTAGGTGGCTAACTTGCAATTATATTGTACATAGAGTATTGCTGTTTTCAACTTCCACCATGGCTGCTCCATTTAGAACCAATTAATGGGCCACCTTGGAATGGTAAGAAATCATATATTGTAGACAGTAGGATTAAAAAATGGTCGGCTAGTATAGAAGCAGTGGTTGTGTGGGCTGTGGCACACTGAGAATGAAATGAGCAGCAAGCATGTGACCAGCTCCACTGCGCAACATTTGATGAATGTAATTTAAAACCCTCTTTACTGGTAAAATATTAAATCATTATTCTGAAAATGCCACTTTTAGGAAGTTGCCATTTTCTTGTCCTAACCATTTTATGCCTGCAGATTGTGTACATTGTCTCATAACTGGGGTGTAGTTGGCCATTGGCCTTTGTGTATTCCTCCTCCGATTCCTAATAGCCAATAGCCTGACCCCATCCCTGAGACCGTCTCTTATTGGAGGACGCCTGTGACCCCATCTCCTGGGCCCTGATGAAGGAAGGGGGAGTGCCATCGCCCCCCCCCCCGCCCCACTGGAGGTAGACTCGCCCCATCCCCTGTGCCTAGGGCGAGAGGGGCAGCCAACTCATTGAAATCTCTTCCTACATGGAGCAGGCAACAGATAAGCTGGTAGCCGACAGAGCAGTGAACAAATGGCCTCTCTGCACTGCCCCAACAAAAATGGAGATGGTGAGGTGCCAGGGTGGAACCAGGCAGCACCCATTTACAAAAAGAAACAAATAAATAAATGGGAAAGGTGGACGGTGCAAGGCTACATATCAGTCAATAAACGCGGCCGGTGAATTAAATATAAAATCAGTGCTTCTAAAGGGAGCACCCCATAATGTCCAGCATGGCTTGTTTGCTTTGAGAACAGTGCCTTCTGGTGGCCCCCAAATGGGCAGGGCACCACGAACAATGTTGTTCCGGCTGTATCAGGCACAGCAGTCTCCCCAAGTATTCCACAAACAGTGACCCTATGTTTCTGGGGTCACAAAATTCATGACCCCCAGACTTCCCCTTTTCTGAAGCATTTCCAATGCTGAAGCTTTTGCTCTTCCGCTAGGATGCAGCACCCTCTAGGGATTGGCTTTACACTACAGCATATGTGTGTAAAAAAGTCACGGATGTGCTGTTCATTTCAAATGCTTTATTGATTCTCTTATGCTGAAAGTGACTTTTGATCAATATTGAATACTTTATTGACATTATTTATTGCATTTTCCATGATTATTGATTACAGTGAAATGATTTGTAGACATTAATGATTGCACCTACACCTGCTTATTGATAACAGTGAAATGATTATTTTTATTATGGTTATTGGTGTTTCTAATGTGGTAACCCTTGATCTATCCAATAGGCTTGCCTTATATCATTGATGTGGTCATCTCTGACAAACCTAATAGGCGTGCCTTATATATAGTTGAGATGACCCCTTGGCGAAGCCAATACAAATGTTTTATTTATAGTAATATCTACCAATGTGGTGAGGTGCTATCTAGCATAGATGGGGGACTGTGATTTATGGGGTCATGATCCTTTATGGGGTCAAATGTGACGCAATATTGCCACCAATGGTGAGTGTGTGTAATAAATGTACTTTTCCTTTTTCAAAGTAAAAGCACTGACTGGACTATCATTTATTCAGTGCTACTGTTGCATGCCAGTGAATGCAGATTACTAACCCATACCACCTCCCGCCTGAGTAGGCCACGAACCGCACTACTGCACTACCCTGAGAGCCAATCGCTACAATGGGGTGCTTGGTTCTCAGTAAGGAAAATTTGCTGACCTATAACTTGTGCAGGCCTCACATCCTACACAACTATTAACTGAATTTCTTATATTGGTGGCAGTGGTGGAATCTTTAACCAAGTGACTTTCCAGGAGGAGTTGGGGTCTGACCAGGGTACCAATTCCCTGCCAGCATACAATGAAGTCTTTGTAGGATGAGTGTGGAGTAGCATTCAAGTTCTCCACACCATATCATCCCCAAAACCAATGGTCGTGTTGAAAGATTCAACAAGACTTCAAAAGGCATAATCATGGGCCTATCAGTGGCCCTGAGGTGGAACTGGGCCATCCGCCATCCCCATGCTCTGCCTGTTGTTTGCTTACAGAAAGGTGTCTCAAAAGGGAATTGGGCTCATCTCCTTCGAGCTTCTGTACGGCCACCCAGTTAGAAGGTCTCTCAGCCTTGTGAAAGAGGGGTCACCTACATATTGCCTGTAAGATCCGGGATGAAGCAGTTCTGGAATATGTGGGCGAGGGTTGCTCCCATTTATTGTGGTAATTATATTGCCGGTTTCTGCCACCCCCTGAAGGCAGATTGGCATTATGTTGTATGCCCACAAAGGGAGGTCAAAGCCACTAGACACCAGGAATTTTCTTTTAGATTAATTTTGACGATGTTTGGGAGTGGCCCCTTAGGCAAGTGTCCCTCCCTTTATTAGGTTTCTTTTGGCCGTTTCTGTCTCCCTTGGGGGATATCAGCCTCGTGCTTTTAGGCTCACTTGCCCCCAATGGGGCAGAAGCCACTAGACACCATAGATGCTGGTTTCATTAGGTTGCTGGTTTTGGGGCGAAACCCCATTTGGAAGTGAATGTTCTGGCTTTATGTTTAGGCCCATCTTCCCCGCAGCTTGGCTGGTAGATTGTATGTTCACTGGTGCATAGTTTGCATATGTGATTGTAATGCTTTATTTCTCTTTTTTTTCTACTGCAAAGCTTTTGATTCTGGTTTGCAGTTTCGACAGTGGTTGGTCTGCAGTTTGCGTAGTTGCATGTGTTTGGTAAGAAAAACATTTTTGTTGTGTTTTCTCCAAATTAATAGTATTGTCATGCATGTGCAGAGTAGGTGGTGGTGAGTCTAGCTGATTTTGGCAAGTGAGTGATATCGTTTTGAAGGACATAGGTCTTTGTGATAAAGCCCCATTTTGTTTATTACTTATTTTACAATGTGTTTGTTGTTGTTGATTTGTTTGCCAAGTTACCTTTATTAATAAGGATTATGGCTAGCCGTAGGATGACTGCTCAGCAGATGGTTGGTATGCTTTTTGAATCTTCCGCTGACTATTATTATGAGAATGACAGTGCATCTGAGGCAGAGGAGGGAGTTCAAGATTCTGGCAGTGAGTTTTCTATCCACGAGGAATCATTGGATGATGAAGCTGCTTTCAGTGTGGATGTTTTAGAGGAGGACACTAATGTGTTGATGGTGCAGCAAGAGGCATCTATATTGCAGCCTGGGACCGCAAGGCTTCTCATTGGAAGTGCTGGACTCTGGGTTGATTGAACATGGTGCAGCCTGTGTTGCCTGCCTTTAGTGGTGATGCGCGGTGTAGAGAGAATTGTGATTTTTTTTTGCCTAGACAATTTTTTTCAGATGTTTATGGATAATGTTTTTTTTGCTGAGATTGTTGAACAGACTTATTTGTATGCTGAACAGTATTAAAGGGACGACAGTGCCAGACATAGGCCCTGTTCTTAATCTACCCGGTGGACTCCCACAAATCTGGATGAGGTGAATAAGTTTATGGGTTTAACTTTTTTGATGGGCTTGATAAGGAAGCAGTCCCTATCTTCATATTGGTCTGCCAGTCCCTTGATGGTAACAACCATATTTCCTGCAATTATGATTTGTGATCAGTATTTACTTTTGCCTCAGATGTCGCATTTTGTTGATAACGCTTCGGTGTTGCCACAAGATCACCCTGACCATCCACTCTGGATCTCTGACCGACCCCTGCCCTCACCACGTCTTCAACAAGGCCGACGCTATCATCGCACCCCACCTGCGGGACATCATCAACACCTCCTTCGACACCGCTACCTTCCCGGAGAGCTGGAAGCACGCCGAACTCAGCGCTCTACTCAAGAAGCCATCGGCTGACCCCACCGACCTCAAGAACTACGGCCTCATCTCGCTGCTCCCATTTCCTGCAAAAGTCATCGAGAAGACCGTCAACAAACAGCTGGCCGCCTTCCTCGAGACGAACGGATCCCTCAACCCCTCGCAGTCTGACTTCCGGGCCAACCACAGCACCGAGACCGCCCTGATCGCAGTCACCGATGACATCCGAGCACTGCTTGACAACGGAGATACAGCGGCCCTCATCCTCCTCGACCTCTCCGCGGCCTTCGACACTGTCTGCCATCGTACCCTAGTACAACGCCTCAGCAACTTCGGAGTCCAGGAGAAGGCACTGGAGTGGATCATCTCCTTCCTCGCCGGAAGAACACAGAGAGTCCGCCTCCCCCCGTTCAGATCTGAAGCCACCGAAGTCATCTGCGGCGTCCCTCAAGGCTCCTCGCTCAGTCCAACCCTCTTCAACATCTACATGAGCCCCCTCGCAGACATCGCACACCAGCACAACCTCAACATCATATCCTATGCCGACGACACCCAGCTGATCCTCTCCCTTACCAACAACCCCGCCACCGCCAGAGCCAACCTTCACGAGGGGATGAAAGAGGTTGCCGAATGGATGAAGAACAGCCGCCTGAAACTGAACTCAGATAAGACGGAAGTCCTCATCCTGGGATCCTCACCCGCCGCTTGGGACAACTCCTGGTGGCCCCCCGCCCTAGGCAGCGCACCCAAACCAACAGACCACGCACGCAACCTGGGCTTCATCCTGGACTCCTCCCTCTCCATGACCAGAAGAGTCAACGCCGTCTCCTCGTCGTGCTTCAACATCCTGCGCATGCTACGTAAGATCTTCTGGTGGATCCCCACCGAGACCAGGAAGACGGTCACCCAGGCCCTCGTCACCAGCCATCTGGACTACGGCAACACCCTCTACGCCGGAACCACCGCCAAACTCCAGAAGAGACTCCAGCGGATCCAGAACGCCTCAGCACGACTCATCCTGGACATCCCCCGTCGCAGCCACATCTCTGGACACCTGAGAGATCTGCATTGGCTCCCGATCAACAAAATAATTACCTTCCGTCTCCTCACCCACGCACACAAAGCCCTACACAGCCAAGGCCCAGGATACCTCAACAGCCGCCTCAACTTCTACGCTCCCAACCGCCAGCTTCGTTCGACCAGCCACGCCCTCGCCGCCGTCCCCCGCATCCGTAGAACCACCACAGGGGGACGGTCCTTCTCCTACCTTGCCGCCAAGACATGGAACTCCCTCCCCACCCACCTCCGCCTGACCCAGGACCACCTCGCCTTCAGGAAGAAACTCAGGACCTGGTTGTTCGAGCAGTAGCAGATCCCCCCCCCCCCCAGCGTCTTAAGACCCTCTGGGTATGTAGTGCGCTATATAAATTCGATGATTGATTGATTGATTTTTCAGGTTTGGCCTCTTCTTGGTCACTTTGTAGATCGATTTTGAGAGATCTATACTCCATGGAAAGAAATAGCTATTGATGAGCTTTTGGTCCTGTCCAAAGGCTGTTTGGTTTTTAGGCAGTACATTCCTAGCAAGACGGCTAGTTATTGAATCAAGATGTATATGTTGTCTGAGAGTGGGACAGGATATGTCTATAATTTCCGGGTGTACACTGGTAAGGATTCGACTACAGACCCACCTGGTTTTCTGTCCACTTTAGGAGTTTCAGAAAAAATTGTTTGGGATTATGGAAGAAGTATTTTTAACAAAAGTCACTATTTGTACAATCTGCTCTAACTGTAAAGGTTACCCAAAAGAGCTTGTTTGCAAAATGTTTGAGAGGGGACAGTGCAGTGCCTTGTGTCGTGATAAACTGTTGGCTGTGAAATTTGTGGACAGAAGGGATGTCTACGTGCTGACTACCATCCATGATGAAAGTATTTCACCTATGACTGTTCAGGGTCAGGTTGCTGAAGTGTGCAAACCTTTGTGCATTTTTAGAGTACAATAGGATCACCGATGGTGCAAATAAAGTAGATCAGAGGTTGGAATCTTTCACTGCTGTTCGTAAGGCTTACATTTGGTATAAGAAGTTGGCCATCCATCTCATCAACTTAGCAACTTTAATGCTTTTGTTGTGTTCAAGGAGTGTTCTCCAGTGTCAAGGATGACTTTTTGTGAGGTTTCAGGAATGTGTGATAGGCAGTCTTGTTTTAGTGGAGCAGGCAAGTGTGCCTAGAGTTGGAGTGGTGGAGGATGTGGCTAGACTGAAAGATTGCCACTTTCCTGATTTAATTCCTCCTACGCCCCAAAAGAACAGTCCCTGTAAGAGATGTGGTGTCTGTTTGCGAAGAGGAATATGGAAGGAGCGCCATATGCACTGTGCTGATTGTCCTTCTAATCCTAAGCTGTGTGTGACCACATGTTTCAAATAGTATCACACTCAAAAGAGTGTTTGGGAGCAACCGTAGGTCTAATAGTGAACTGTCTGGTCTGTTTTATGTTATGTTGTAGTTCTGTTTCACGGTTGGCATTAGAATTATGTATTTAGTTACCGCTGTTGTATTTGTAGTTATGGTATTGTATCTATTTGGCGTTTGGCATGGCAGTGTGCATGGACTGTCACGCATGAACTAGCGCTGCGCTTGGTAGGACATTTGTGTCCGCACAGCGATCCTACACACAAATGTGAGGACAATGACATTTTCTATGCTAAATTTGAGGTTTACAGGGGAGCCTGTGTAGGAAAACTTTGGGAGGTCCATGCAAGCCATACCTCCCTGGACTCCTCCGGGTGTCTAGTTTTCAGAAATTTGTGGGTTTGGTAGGTTTCTCCGATGGCCACCGAGCCCAGGACCAAAAACATAGGTAACAGACCCTAATAAGAGACAAACAAGTCAGCCCATCCTGGATTTCCCTAGGTGTCTAGTTTTCAAAATTATATAGGCTTGATTGATTTCCCTCGGTGTCGGCGGAACTACGGTTCAAAATCCACAGCAAGGCACATTGGAAAAAAAGAGCCTTTTTTCACTGGAAAAATATTGGGTGGAGATATTCAGAGAGCTGGGGAGAGTGGTGAAGACAGAATTGGTACCTGACTCAACGATGGCCTTACTGGGGTACACCAAGAAATTACCAAAGGCAATCCATAGAATGGTAGACATGGGGCTCCTACTAACCAAGCGTAGGGTTGCGATGTGCTGGATGAAGGGCCCAGTTCCGACATTACAGCAATGGTCACATGACATGATGTATTGCTGTACACAGTCCGAAAATTACAGTGAGCTGCTCCCGCCTAGGAGTCGAACGAAAAACCTTTGGGGACTATACACTACATATAAACTTAATGGCGCTGGTGGGTTGGACTGGGAGGAAGCGAAGGATGCGGAGGGGGATGGATGCAGGGTCTGAGGTGGCTGCGGAAGTAGTATAGGGTGTCCCCCAAATGTCGACTTCATGAACACTGTAGAGTGCTTTTGATATCTGTGAATTTACAAGGGGATGGGGAGAGGGGGGCGCCTGGGAGGGAGTGGAGCACTGAAGGAAATAGTGGGAACTTGGAGAGAGTACACCCGCAGTAAGTGTAGGTCACACATTTTTACTAAATCTCCGGAGATAACAAGCTGAGTATCCGGACATCTGTACAGTGGCTCCTAAATGCGACCGCCGCCGGCCCAATTGTTGGCATAATTGCTGTGTACACTTTCTCGAAAAATTATCTGCTGGCCGGGAGGCCGATATGGTATGTTGATGTTCCATGGCAGGTAGTTGTTCATAATGTGATGTACCTCAAGAAAAACTATTTATAAAAAAAAGGATGGTGAATTCATAACCACAACCCCTTTGTTGATGCCATGTGCATGGGAAAGTACACTTTCTTCAGCAGCACTTTTTTCCCACTGAAAAAAAAGATTGCTGTATTTTGGCTCATTTCTGTGTCCCCTCCAGGGTAATCTACAAACCCTAGATACCTTTAGATTCCTCAGTGTGTTGAAAAAAAGGATGCTAATTTGACGTGAATACGTTATGTGGAAAAAGAGTTACAGGGGCCTAAGCACAAAGTATCCCAAATAGCCAAAACAAAAGGCTTAGCACGGGGGGGGATAGCAGCAAAGGGCCTAAAGTAAATGAATATACTTAATACCTAGTTGCTGTGCAGGATGAACCTCATATTGGGTTTACTCCATTTTGGGTTATGTATACATCTATTTACGCCCACTCAAATAAGTCCAAAGTGAACCAATGTTTTTTATGCTACTGCATTTTACCCTCGGCTACCTGATTAGTGCATTGGATAAACCTTGCGTTTATTTGCAAATCAAGAGAACAACATGGCACAATGGCGGATGGGGCACAAGTTAAGGCTGTGTTATGTGCATTAGTTACCATAATTGAAAGGCACACGTTTGCCCAATTGAATACTCCACTCAAAGTAGTCAGTAGACAGAGCCAAGGCTATCTCTCAGTAGTGTGTCAGTAGTCGATTTCTGTTGATCAAATGAAATCTGTGGACAGCTATGCTATCCAGCCAGATGTGGAAAAACATAGCGCATGTGCCATCACCATATGTGTTGGTTTGCCAATGCATGTCATGTTTGAAGTACATACATAAAGTCCAACACTCTAGCAAATTCACAGAACGTTGGTTGCACTTAGTGCCCTGTGAGTCCACAAATGCTGGTTGAGGGTCTGTGGACATTTTTTTCTTGCAGAAGTACTGTAGATGAATGATCTTCCACCTTTGTATCCTGAAGAATAACAGTGGGAACACAACTATTTCTTGTGTTAAGGGTAGCTACAGGGAGAGCTGGAAGCCCCCAAATTCATACATTCTGCATATTCATAAATCTTTCTATTGGAATATTGCCCTAACTTTCTGCGCATAAACTCAATTGGGAGTGAAAAAGCACCAAAACACCGTCCCATTTTCTGGGGCGTCAGGAGAAAGGGTTACTTTGTCTGAAAAAGATGGTGATAAAAGAAAATGTTTCAAAGTGCAAAGCAACATTTTACAATGGTTATGATTGTGGATTGAATATCTGATTGCGGTCCTAAGGATGAAGTGTGGGGCAGAAGAATATGCATAGAAATGTGTAATTTCAATAGCTGTCAAAGTTCAAATGCGAAATTACTGTAAATGTCTAAAATGTGTTTAAAAATCATAAGACAAAAACAGCTACTTTTCAAAAATAATCATCTAACTCCTCAGTTAAATCCCAACTCAGACACATAGCTTGATTCTTAGTCTCAGAGTATTTCAAAATACTTTATTCGTTTTTTTGTGCAAAAACCATAAAAGTTCACATAGCATTAAAATTAACAATTCAAACATTACATATAAAAATATACAAGACAAGTTACTATTTTATAAAAAAACGGCTATTCATAACATAAAGATTCAGCTATTGGATAATCTAGAGGGGGGCAGGAGACACAGGATATAGGGCCCGTTGTAGGTAAAAGCGATTTTCCGATTTCAAAATACCGAGGCGGTCCGAATCGGTATTCTGAAATCGGAAAACGAGATGTAGGGAAAAAAAAGCGAATGAATACCGATTCGGTCGGCATCGGTAATGAGAATCGGTACGTTCCGAATCGGCACGGACCGAATCGGGAAGTACCGAATCAGCTAACAACGAATCGGAAATTACCGAATCGGCTAACACCGATTCGGATAGTCCTGATTCGGCTAACACCGAATCGGTAAAAGCCGAATCGGTAAAATCCGAATCGGCAATCATAGAATCGTAGCCATGAAAACACACCCATGGCGAAAAAGCCCATAGGAATGCATTGAAGAAACCGATTCGGTAAAATACGAATCGGATAATACCGAATCGGATTTTACCGAATCAGTAATTTCCGATTCGGTAAAAGCCGATTCGGCAAAAGCCGATTCAGCCAATGAGGTGGCTCCCCCTCCCCCACCCAAACAGGGAGTGGCAACCCTGGCAGGTGCAGCTAATTAAGAAGTTTCTGGAGAGCCAGCCTGAGCTCAACACTCACAGTTAGCAGCAGTGGGAGTAGGAGGTTGTCAACTGTAGTGAAGAACATGGCAGGCCAGAGCGAGAGCCAGAAGTCCTCCCAGAAGAGGAAGCCGAAGTTCACCACCACCGAGCTTCAGGTGTTGGTCGAGGAGGTGGTGAGGGTGCACCGCCAGCTGTTTGGAAAGCTGTCCCTCAATGTGCCAGACAGCACCAAGAGGAGGATCTGGGCTGAAATCGCCCAAAAGGTGAATGCTGCGGGTGTCACCCCCAGGTCCGTGGAAGAACTCAAGAAGAGATTCTACGACATCCGCAGCCTCACAAAAAGGAAGGTGGCTGAGATACAGAGGCAGGCTGGAGGCACTGGAGGAGGCAGGAACCCGGCGCCACCCCTCACCGAGCTGGAGGAACTGGTCTCCAGCACCATTGAGAGGGAGAGTGTCAGTGGAATTGGGACCCTGGACAGCTCTGCGAGAGCTACAGCTACAGGTAAGAAGCATGCGCATCATGACACACCCTACCAGACACCTCCCCATTAGACACAATGCATAGGCAAACCCCAGCACAGTACTGTCACCAACATACAAGAGACAAGCATCATGGTACATGTAGTCAGCAGACGTTAGCAAAATATGGCAGTGCAGAATCACAAGACAGGAAACAGTGTGACACAGTGTAAGGAGATGCAAGGACATGTGGAATGCTTTAATTGAACTGACTGTAATACATCGGCACTCAGTTTACAAATGCTTCTTTGTACCTAGGGGCACCATCAGGCGGACCAACATTGTCATCAGAGGGAGCAGCACCGTCTGACACTGCACTCGCAGGGCCGAGCACCAGCCAGGCTGCCCAGGAGGAGGAGGAGGAGGATGGAAACACCCTAGGGCTAGGTATGGAGGGAGACCTGGTGATAGACTTCGACGCACTGCACTCCCCACAAATGGCCAGCACACCCCCCTTGCAGTTCTCCCCAGAGAACTCCCCTACAAGGGACACCATTCCACCTACACCAGCTCCTGCCACAACCATGCCTTTGCCACCTGTACAACCTGTCCTGGGAGCAGGGGCTCAGGGACCGGCCAGCACCACACCCCCACCAGTGGCACCCCAGCCCACTCAGCAGGCCAGCAGCAGCAGTGCCCGGCGCCGTGCCATCACCACCACTGCTGCACCAGCACGGGAGGGCAGTGTATTCCTGGGCCTCGAGGGAAAGATGGTGAAGATACAGAGGCAGCAGGCAAAATCCACGATGGCCTGCCAACGCCAACGCCAGCTCCTGCAGCACAACCTGCAGATGGGAGAAATGGTAAAGGGATTTCAGGCCTTCGTGGAATCGAATAAGGAGGTGGCAGCAGGCTAACCACTGCCATAACCCAGTTGTGTAGCAGAATGGAGGAGCAGGAGCTGGTGCGCAGGCGGGATGCCCGTGTACAGAACCGCTGCATGAGCCGCCTTGCTGCGGCGACGGCACAACTGTGCCAGCGCAGCACAAACATGGAATCTAGCCTGAGTCAGAATACGGCAGAGCTCACAAGGGGGATGGCCCGGATCACCACTGCTATGGAGGCCATGATTATTTCGAACACAGCCTCCAATCCTGCCCTGGACCTGGGTGATGCTGGGGACAGCAGCAGCCGCAGCAGCCCGGCCAGCGCTGCGTCTGAGCCACGTAGGAGCACCAGGCGCTCCGCAGATGCTGCTGGTCATTCAGAGGGGGCTGAGGGACACCCCAGTGGGTCTAGCAAGCGGGCAAAGAAATAGCCTTGCAAGGGCGGGTGAGGCAACCTGAACCTTGGACTTTAGTTTTTTTTCCTATACACCATTTTTTGTTGCACATCAGTGCTGTAACTGTGTTGCAACAGTATTAAAATTTGTTTTTTTTAACAACCACCATTTAGCTGTCTTTGCATCTGTACTCACTCAGAAATAGTTCTCAGTAATCTCCTCACGTCTGTATCTGCCATCACTTGGCGTACACACCCCAGCTGGCTGTGTCAGTGGCACAGCTTCATCGTCCTCATGGTCCTCGTAGTCAGACAACTCCACCTCAGTGCCCTTCTTCACCGCAAGGTTGTGTAACATTGCACATACAGCTATGATCTTGCAGCAGGTGATGGGGGTATACTGCCTTGCACCTCCACTCTTGTGCAGGCATCTGAATCTACTTTTCCAGATACCAAAGGTCCGTTCGACAACATTCCTTGTGCGTATGTGGGCCCGGTTATACCTCCTTTGGCTGGGTGTGGAGGGGTTGAGGTAGGGGGTGAGTATGAATGAGCGGAGGGCATATGCACTGTCGCCTGGAAGACAAAGGGGTTACATTACACACATGCATACATGTATTACACCTAGCTACTATGTGTTATGGGGGTCTGATGATGTGTCTCACCTAGGAGGTATCCTTCACCAAATTCGCCAGCCATCAGCCGTGCATAGATGCCGCTCTGTTGGAAAATATAGGAGTCATGGGTACTCCCTGGAAATTTTGCTACCAGGTCTGTGCATTGCAGATCACCTGCACGTTGATGGTGTGTGTAGACTTCCGATTGCGGTATATGTATTCTGTGTCCGCTGGTGGGCAAATCGGAATGTGCGTGCCATCTATGCAACCAATGATTTGGGGAAATTGTGCCATCTGGTCGAAGTCAGCTTTAGTTTGTAGCAGTTCTGCGGGGGTTGCAGGGAAAGAGATGTATTGGTCCATCCTGTGTATCATGGCGTCAAGGAATGTGTGGAAGAACCTTGACAGGCTGCTCTGGCTCACCCCTCCTGCTGCTGCAACTCCACTTTGATAGCTGCCAGACGCTAGCAGGTGTAGGCTGCATAGCACCTGGATGTGCGCAGGGATGGCGTGTGCCCTTGGGGTGTGGTGGTCCAAGAATGGTTTGAGATCCCTGATGAGCTCAAGTATGGTGTCAGAGTCCAGCCTGTATCTCTGTAGTATCTCTGCCTCTGTGAGCATGAACAGGGTTATCCTCTGTCTGTAGACCTGTTCATTTCTTAGCCATTCCCTCTGTCCTTCCTGCTGTAGCCGTAGCCGCCTCGCAATGACATAAAAAGCTGCCATCCTGCAAGTTGCAATGCATTTTGGGACTGTTTATATGGGTTGGAGTTGGTTACCACCTGATTGGAATCCATGGTAAATACCGAGTGGATTCTACCGATTTTGAGCCGATTTCGGTGTTTCTGTGCCTTCCTACATCTCCCCATCTGTCGGAATCGGGGAATTTCCCGATCGGCGATTCATACGAATCGGTATGTTTTCCGATTCGGCTCATGTCCGAATCGGTCTATCTACCAATTCGGTACATGGACCGAATCGGTCCATGTCCCGATTCGGTGTCACTACCGATTCGGTACATGGACCGAATCGGTAATTTTCCGATTCGGTGTCACTACCGATTCGGTACATGGACCGAATCGGTAATTTTCCGATTCGGTGTCACTACCGAATCGGTACATGGACCGATTCGGTAATTTTCCGATTCGGTGTCACTACCAATTCGGTACATGGACCGAATCGGTGTTTGCATCCGATTCGGTGTTTTACCGATTCGTTACATATCCGATTTTCGGTATGTACGTATCGGATTCTTTCCCATTCGGTACTCATTCCGATTCGCATTTCACTCCGATTATGTATGTTTTTTGTTCCCTACATCTCGATGGCTGTTTACCGATCGGTAAGGGCCAAAAATCGGTATTTTCGGCAGTTACCGATCGGTAACGGCCTACCTACATCGGGCCCTTAGTTCTTGACAATTTTACATATCCAGACACTTCCTATACTTCATTGAACATTTTAAAAAACCAGCCACATAAGGTATACTTTCTGGGTTCAACATTTGTAGATAAAATAACGCAGGACAGGCTTGTACATAGTTCATCATTTTTAAAATAGGTTTAAGATAAAAAGCCCTGGGAAATTCATAATATTTACAGTAAAACATGAAGTGTAGCAAATCCTGAGGAGACAAGTTGTTGCAGCCACAGGGTGCTAACACCATCCCCTTGTGACATCCCCTGGGGACTGCCAGTAGGAGGTGAAACAAATTAAACCTAAATTTAATTAAAAGAAATCGATCATATGCTGGTAATGGCCAGAGTAAATACTGCTCCTCAGCAGGCGAGGTTATCAACATCAGATGGAGGCGTACACGGGGTTTCATAAGTCTCAGAGTAAATAACCACTGATAGAGGTAGTTCATGCTTCTAATTATTACGAGAACATGGACTTCTATTGGAATTCCCAAGGGCATATTATCAAGCCCATTATCGCCGCTTTAGCAGCTGTTTTCTGTCGCTAAACCAGCAATAATTTTTAATGCCGTTCGACTGCAAGAGTTTAAACCAATCTTAACAATTTGATCATTCTTTATTCCTCTTCCTTCTTTGATGAATTTTTGATAGTGGTCAGGGATTGGCAAAATAATATCAGATTCTAAAGAAATATAATCTTAAAGAATAATCATTCAATATAACTAAATCAATGACACTAATAATGCTGAACTCTGTTTAAGTCAAAATGCTTTATCTAAATAATGTGATTTGCTCTTCAAGTACAACACAGCTCGAATCATAAATCATCATACAAGAGAACAGCAAAGAAATAATTCACGATTGTACATATCAAATGTGAGCACAATGAGAGACTGGATAGGTGAAGAGACAAAAAGAAAAATACATTTGCAAATAAGATAAATGCCAATTCAGAATATCATACTAACCGATCACGCAAGGTTCTAGAAATCAGGAAAGCTACTCTCTGGCCATGAGAGTAAGCTGGGAATCTCCAAGAAGAAGTGCGGTGCAAAGTCAAAGAGTCAGGATCAGCAGAACAAACAGCCAGATAATCTAGGAAACAGCAATACAGCTCTCTCCTCTCGCAAAGTAGGAAAACACGTATAAACCCCACTCTCTTACTACTAATAATTATACCCTAAATTCACTAAGATCCAACCCCTCATGTATCATCACATATAGAAATATTTGCTCACATTGGTCCAAAACAAGGCCTGTCTAATAAAACGATCCCACAATGTCCTGACTTTTCAACAGTTCCTTTGTTTCTAACAGCCAACATCATTACCTTTCGGCAGAGGAAGTACAGATATAATTTCTTCCACAGCTTGTACATTTCTCCATCTTACTAATGTATCAATCTTGCAGTACAAGTGTCTACATACTCCACTCCGCAAGGAAGTTCCATTCATAATGTTCATTGTTTCCGCTACACAACCATGGCCATCATCAGGAACTTCATGAAGGACACATTGCATATTTTCGCCTTTCTACATTTCTAACCAACAATTTAAAACTAAAAGGACTCTTGAGTACTTCTCTGCAGAGCAGTTAAAGGCACTCAAGGAAAAAAAAATACAACTGAGATTATGAATTTTAATTGATAAATCTCTACTATTAAACGCTTCTATACATTCTTTTGCTTGCATTTTCTTACTCTTTGCACATTTAGTTTCAAACAGTAAAAAGATAATCTCGACTTTTGGCTGTAAATTTCTGCATTAATTGTGTGCATTTGCGGCATACATTAACTTTTGCCCAGCACGCGCTTGTGCAGCTTTCATATTTTCCCTTTTAGTTTTGCACTGTTAATTTTTACACCATTTGGATAATAATTTACACAATGAGGTGTTCAATCTGAACAGGTTTCATTTTGCGAAAACCCTGCTCCATCAGGATAAACATTATATTCTGTGCTAAGGACGCCCAGCTCATTACTCTTCCTCTTCAACAAGACACAAACTCCCAGACCAATTTCTCGACCTGTGTGACCAAAATCACCAGATGGATAAAACCTAAATTCCTTAATCACAACACAGACAAGACGAAAGTCATAACTTTTTGCAAAGATAACTCACTCTGGAACTCCATTTGATGGCCTGCCGAACACAAACCTACGCTGCTCCAACCAACCCATGCAAAGAACCTTGGAGTAATGAACAAAACGCAACCCACCATGACTAGTCAAGCAAATTTCTATCTCCTGATTCCACACATTACAGATGCCCAAGAAGATCTTCTAATGGCTTTCGCTAACACTCACAAAACTGTCACCCAAGCCATCATCTCCAGCAAGCTGGGCTATGGCAAAGCATTCTAAATTATATTCAGCACTGAACTCACTAGAAGACTCCAGACCATTCAAAACTCAATGGCCAGGCTCACCTTCAACCTCCCTCTTCACATTAACATCACCCTTCACCTCAAATACCTTTACTGACTCCTAATCCACAAACAAGCATTCTTAAAACTTTTCATACATAGCCTTTGGGGGCATTTGACCAGCTAGCAGTATTGTGCTACTCATTTTAACAATTTTTAAACTGTACTGAATTTGAATCTGATGTGACTGTGATTATTTTTAATTTGTTACATGCCACACTTTACCTTTTCTTACAGGCTTGAGAGGTCCCTTAATTGAGTCTGAACATTCCTCGATTGCACTAGGCATTGTGGAGATGGATTCTCGCCAGGGAAGTGGGGGTTCTAACTTTATCCTCTTCAGGGCTGAGACGCTAAGAGGCACCATCTTCATTGGTGCACTTTCTAGTCATCCTGCCCTCATGACTACATAAGGCATAGTTACTCCACATGGTGAGGTAATATGAATTTTTATGGTCAATTGTGTCCCCTATCGTAGACCCCAACGGCTCCATGTACGTGCTTCTAGTACATGTAAGTTCCCTCCACAACCAGCTATGAAGACGCAAATACATTTGCATCCAACGTTAACATGTCCTCTTTCAGATCCACCATGAATGGGTCGGATATTCAGTTCCTAAGTGTGCCTTGCCAACGTCTTTACATGGTGCACTTTCACGTTTTTCTAGCTCTGGCGAGTTAGGCCCTGATTCCTGCCATTCAAGCCTTTTTTCTGCCTTCCGCCTCTGGAAGCTGCAGCCTGGACCTGCATCTGTATCCATGACCTTTTACTTACTCCCTGCGCGGTTAGCGGTGCCTGGCTCGGCCTGCTCGCCTGCCAAGACTGTATTCAGCCTTCAAGTTATCTGCTCCGCTCCTCGAAAATACATTCCTGTCTAGTAGTTTAGGTAAACATCCTCCCCAGCTGCAGAGCAAAGGGCCCGGCCTTTCTGTCTCCTTGCAAGTAATTCATAGCTTCTGTTACCATGGTAGGCCCATGGCCCCCTTGCTTTACACGTAGACACGCAGTCGCATATGTACGCATTAGCAGTCAGTATAGAATAGCCTCTGCCCGAGAGACCTTTCCTTCTAGATAATACAGTTCCTCAAACACAAGATATTAGATATGATTTGGGATTAGGTTGTTCTGACACCCCAGACTTCTGTCTCCACATGTAGGGCTAAATGTCAAGTCCCCTTCACCCTCCAGTTACACGTCAATCACACGTCATGCTGCTGCGCGCGCATCTCTGCCTCATGTTTTTGCTGACTCTGCAGGATTCTTCTAGGGATCCACCCATATGTGACACCTCTATGTGACGTTTCTAGCACACACCTCCGTGTACGCCCTCGTGCACGCCTTCTGTTACGTATGTATGTTCTTATCTCGTTTCTCTCAGCTGTTACGCCTTCTGCATTCAATACTACTGTATGCATTGACTATATATATGATATCCTGTTAATAAATCATTGTACATGTCCATTGCAATTCCCATCCTGAACCCTCCTGGTGATGGATCATGCTACCTGGTTCGAACCAATTCCTTTTTAAGGAATAAAACCTTCATAAACCTCAGATGCCACGGACTCTGCCTTTTCATTTTGACTGAGTTATTCTTATTGAACTTTACCGCATAAATTCCGTATAGGTAATTAAAATTTACCACATAATTGGCGCCCGAACAGGGACCCCTCCCCCACCCCACGCGCCGGCGGTGCGTTGCAGGCCCGGTCCCCTGCCACAGCGCTGACGGACAATTACGCGTACCCGCAGGATTTCCTGTATCTCCCTCAGGCCAACGGAGGTGACTGAGGCTGCGATCGACACCCAGACGAGGCGGTGAGGAGTGCGGAGGATCCCGACCAGAGCCTAGCTGAGAGAGCAAAGTCCGAGGTATCCGGAGGCCCACCAGTTCCGAAGTTCCGAAGTACTTACGTCACGAGTCGAGTCAAGTCCAGGGTCCAGTCCAGTATCGAGTTTCCGAGGCCTTCTGTTCCGTGCTTCCCGGTGAGTACCGTTGCTGGGGACGCATCTAGACGAGCGCATTAATTTGTGCCGGTCAAGACGGGTTTGGGTACACAGACCCGGTCTGCACTGTTTAGCGGTGTATCTGTACTGTTTAGCAGTATATCGAGTATGCAGGTAGTTAGTTTTATCCTAGTTATTATTGTTCGTTTTCAAAAATGTTTAAATGTGTTTTAATGTCGTGGTATGAGTGATTGTTCGATTTACATCATTGTGTATATTGTATTAGTTGTGTCCAAGCTCGAGTAAGTATCAAGTACCAAGTGGCACGGCTAAGACATGCCGCTGTTCTCCAAACTGAGACAGATAGGAACTAGAAAAGGGATTCTAGAAGAAGCAGTGCCTGTTCCACCTAGGGACACTCCAGGGTACTTTATGTACCACAAGCACGGCCTAGATGCTGTATTATATCTCGATTTGTGGGTAGACTATACCAAAGAATTAGCTGAGAATCAGAGATGGCCCGCTGCTGGGACATGGGATGCTGATTGCATCATGAGAGTAGAAGAAGCGTTATGGAAAAAGAAAGCCAGACAGTCACAGAAAGATGCCATTGAACTATGGCGGAAAGAATCACACAGGCGCACAGAGAAAGCCCTCAGAAAAGCAGAAAAACATAGAGAGGATTCAGACAAGGCCCAAGAAAACGTATTAGTTGAGGAGGGGATACGAGTAAAAGCAGAACAAGTAGACCGACAACGAAACACTCTTATGAATGGTATGTATCCTCTGCTGGCCGAGGGTTTACCTAAGGCCACTCCGGAAATACCGAAGGATCTGCCCCCTCCATTGCTCCCGACTAAAGTACATCACAAGACCACAAAAGACATATTCCTGTCTTCCTATTTAGACGACGTAGCTCCTGCATATGCAAATAGACGTGTCCATGTACCACCCGATGACGGCACCCCACCCCAAAATAATCACCCACTTCCGCAACAACAAACTCCTCCTCCCGTTCCACATCCTGCACCTGTTCTCCCAACTCTTCCTGCACCTATTCTTCCTATCATGCATCCACAAAATCCTTTTGGACCTGGCACTTCGGGAGGGGCAACAGGAGGTTTTCAAACACCGCCACAAGCACACCGATTGACTTATAGGGATTTAGCACAACAACGTACACCTCAATCAGCGAATTACGACATACTTAAGGAGCCTCTTACAGACTGTAGATATGATCCAGTACCCGGTAAAGACGACAGAATGATGCTATCATCAGTACGTGTACGACGAGTTGCAAACTATTTAATGTTATTACCAGGAATGATTGATCATCTAGACAGAATATATCATTTTGTCCAAACAGGGCAAGGTCCCGAAAGTATTGGCGATGCCATGGCATACCAGAAAGTTGACACTCAAAAAATGATATTACGATTCTTCATAAACTGTTTGATAAGAAACCAAGATAGGCCTGGTGTGGACCAGGAAGAAATGAAAGCACTTAATAAATGGGGTCAGAATATAGCAGACGGAAAACATGATAAACAGAGTTGTATAGAAAATATGTATCGAAGGATCCGAAAAGTAGTAGAACAAATACACGAAAGAAGATAGCCTGAACCAGAAATAGATTCAGATAAGAATGAATTCTTGGAGGAGGAACAACCAGAAACGACAACAGGGGTATTGCAATTACCAGTTAGAGAAACAATAGCATATGTAGGTAAGGGAAGACCTTTTAATAATTCAATGCGTCCGGTACGTCCGGAAAGTAAGAGACTTTTTCAAGCTGCCATGTCAAACCCAAGGACCCCTGAACATCTATTTCAGGCTACTGATAGAATACTTCAAGAACGAATGGGGTACCATGTACTCAATACCATGGATGAACAAGAATTGGCTAGGTCAGCAGTACAATGGGCTGACAATCCTGATAAATATAGTGATGATGGTTTAGCGCATACCTTTTTGAACCTTTCCCCTGACGAACAGAAATTAGCTGGAATATATATGATTCAGCACCTCATTACATTATTCAAAGGCCAACATTCTGATCCAGGTCCCTTACCTGATATTTTAATAGAGCTACTCTCGCCACAATGGAGAGGTCTAGGTACCGACTTAATTAAAGTAATTCTAGAACATCAACACAGGTATAATACCTTTCTGAATACACAGTTTGTTCCAGCTCCACCTCCAGAAAGAAAAATGTATTACATAGACAGACAGAATCCCTTACGAGAAGTGCATCCAGTCCAGAATGATGATAATACCTTTAGACGCGTGTTTGTGTACACGCCCATAACTAAAATGGAACTATTAGAGATGAAGAAATTAGTGCCCAGTCACGATAAAGACCCTGCAGGTTTCCACCGTGAAATAAAAGACATGTTACTCATGGGTGATTATACCTATCCCGACATCATGAAAATATTGAAAGTATTAATGCCTGCCGGTATTTACGAGAAACTCAAAGAAAAAGATTGGGAGGTGGGAGAACAAAAGATTGATTGGACTGCATTAGAAAATGAAGAAAATCGTCGAACCCCAGGAACAGGGCTTGGGGACAAATCTAAAGCATTACCAGGATTGTTAGTGCAAGTATTGCCACGTTTATTAGCAACTAAAAAGGAGGACTGGGATGCAATCTCAGCCTATAAACAGAAACCCGATGAAGATACTAGTGATTTTTATTCCCGATTTGAGAAATGTTTTGGTATTAATAGCGGCCTGAAAGCAAGTAGCGAGTCATATCCACATCTTTTTGTAACAAAGTTAGTTGAGAATTCCCTGCCCCAAGTTAAGAATCGTGTACAGAAAGTCGAGAGCACATGGCAAGCAAATACGCCTTCACAAATGTTACAAATGTTACAGTACCACCAGAATAGAATTAGAGAAGAACATGAACACGAACAAAGACGTATGAAAGACACGAAAATGAAAATGTTAGTTGCTCAGTCAGTTCCAGCTGACGGTCAGAAAAAGGGCACGACACAGCCCAATAATTCAGCAGCTCCTGTTAAAGGGACATGCAACTATTGTAAACAGCCAGGTCACTACATAAACGATTGTGCAGTTTTGAAACATAATATACTTACTGGAAAAACTAAAGAAAGACCGCGTCCTCCTAGACAGGACCAGGTCCAACAACAAGTACCACAGAATATCCAGCCTATGCAAGCTTCACAACAGACAGTACAAACAGTAGCGGTGCCACAGCCACAACCGATTGCCGCAACACAACATGCATCTCAGCAGATGTACCAGTATGCCCAGACTGATTATCCCGACTATCAGCGATATACATGAAACAGCCTAGAGAGGGAAGTTGGCTTGCCTCTTATTGAGGTTCCTGTAGATCAAGAGGGTCCTTATGTACACAGTCAAGTATTAGGGAAAGACAGAAAGTTTTTAATTGATACAGGGGCAAGCAGGACAACTATAAGTCACGACGAGGTTCCAGGGGCACCCCTCTCAGGCTCACAGAATGTTTCCCTTGGTTTTTCAGGCAAACCTATTATTAATGAAGTATCGCAACCACTTCCCCTTGCAGTTGGTCCACTGACACGTACTACAGATTTATTACTCACAAAATCATGTCCAGAAAACTTGTTAGGTATAAAGACACTGAAAGCTCTAGGAGCTGTTATTTGCTGTTCTCCGGAAGGAGTAAGATTGTTTTTGCGTGACTTTAAAGGTCACTATGTGTTGAGAGATATTGATCCCAGATTACAGAATGTACCTGCACATTTATGGGCACAAGGCCCCACTGATGTAGGTTGTATGCACATTACACCATATCGAGTCACACTTAAACCAGGAGTTGTTTTACCACGAATTCGACAATACAAGTTACCCCCAGATGCTGTAGTGGCTTTACTGAAAACCATTGACGAGCTCATTGCACAAGGAGTGGTTGTAGAAACCAACTCGAATTTATGTAATTCTCCTATCATTCCAATTCTTAAACGTACTGATCCAAATGCACCACCAGTTTATCGATTAGTTATCGATTTGCGCGAATTGAATAAATGCATTGTACCACAGTACCCTGTGGTCCCAGATATCTCATCTCTATTGACAGCTATTGATTCCGAGGCAACGTTCTTTACTGTAATTGATCTGAAGAACGCCTTCTTTAGTGTCCCAATTGATCCGGAAAGCCAATACCTTTTCGGATTCTGTTTAAATGGACGAAGCTTCAAATTTGCACGCGCACCTCAAGGATTCACAGAAAGCCCCAGCATCTATAGCCAAGCACTGAAAAGACAACTCGATAGTATTCACATGCCTGACAACACTGCCCTACTCCAGTATGTCGATGATCTATTGATCACCGCCCGAAGTGAACCTGAATGTGAGCAAGCATCACTGACGGTTTTGCATTTCCTGGCTGACAAGGGGCACAAGGTGTCCCCTTCGAAGCTGCAATTCTGTGTTCAGCAAGTGGTGTACCTTGGGCACTTGCTGTCCAAATGGGGGAGACAGCTAACACCTGACCGCATCCAGTTAATTGCAAACATGTTACCACCCAAGACACAAAAGGAGGTGCGGGCTTTTATAGGCCTCACTTCTTACTGCAGACAATGGATTCCTCAGTATGCATTTCTAGCAAAACCACTCATACAGTTGACAACACAGGAGGCAGCGTCTTCGACTGTCCTCCCTTGAACTCAGGAACATACACAAGCTTTTGACGACTTAAAGAAAGCCTTATGTCAAGCACCAGTTTTAGCGACACCATGTTACAGCAAGCCTTTTACACTTTTTGTCACAGAACGTGAAGGTACTGCATTGTCGGTACTCACGCAGGATCAAGCAGGTTCACACAAACCGTGTGCTTACTTTTCTAGTACATTGGATCCAGTAGCCCAGGCTCTGCCTGCGTGCTTGAAATCAGTTGCAGCAACAGCTCTAGCAATTAGACAAAGTGATTCCATAGTGTTAGGACATCAATTGACAGTGCAAGTTCCACACTCCGTGGAAGTTCTTTTAAACCGAACACAGACCCAACACTTGACTATAGCACGACTGACAGGTTATGAATTGACATTGTTTCAGCCACACATAGAAATTAGACGTTGTAATACATTGAACCCTGCTACACTTTTGCCATTAACTGAAACAGACCCATTAGCACATGACTGCATTGAAGTCATTACCATCACGACGAAACCCAGACAAGACTTGACAGACACCGCATTACCAGATCCAGACCTGACACTTTATGTGGATGGTTCATGCATGAGAACAAGTACAGGAGAATTAGTGGCCGCCTACGCAGTCACGACAGAAACTGAAGTCATTGAAACGAATTGAATCAACACCCTGTCAGCCCAAGCAGCAGAGCTCATCGCTCTGACACAAGCCTGTATTCAAGCCAAAAACAAGAGAGTTAACATATACACAGATTCCCGTTATGCATTCGGAGTCGTACACAACTTCGGTGTCCTCTGGCGAGAGAGAGGTTTTTTGACTTCTCACGGTGAAAAAATTCAACACGGTCTCCTCATTCAAACTCTGTTAGATGCAATCCATCTGCCTACAGCAATATCCATCATGAAGTGCAAGGCACATACAAAAGTTACTGACACAATTTCCCAGGGTAATGACCTGGCAGACCGAACCGCAAAGCATACAGCTCAAAATCAGACTCACACCACTGACCTGACAAAGACAATAGTCGCGACACCGACACAATGCATGACAGTTAAGGATCCCGCCCTAGATGTAATTGACATACAGACACATGCTACACCAGACGAAATAAAGAAATGGGCTGAACTAGGAGGGATCCAGACAGAACAGGGATGGATGACAAAGGGAAAATCTACGTGGTTTCTCCCCGACTCTATGGTTCAAGTTATCATTAACACAGTACACAGTCCAGCACATTTAGGAGAAAAAGCCATGTTAGACAGTATTCAACACCTCTGGTTCAATAAACATTTATGAGCAGCAGCCAAACAGAAAGTGCGTACTTGCATGATTTGTTGTCAGTTCAATCCAGGTAAAAGCATTCCCGTAGAGCAAGGTGGATTTCATCCTCCCGATCACCCTTTTGAAGTCCTCCAGATGGATTATATCCAGATGGAACGTTGTCGAGGTTTCAAATATGTCCTCGTAGTTGTGTGTGCACTCTCCCGTTGGACAGAGGCATATCCAGTCCCAGATTACACTGCTCCGACCACTGCCAAGCAGCTGGTTCGTGAATTCTTCCCCAGATATGGTTTGCCCCGCATCGTATACTCTGATAACGGTCAGCCATTCTCGTCCGAGCTTATGAAGCAGGTATCACTCCTGCTAGGCTACCAGTGGAAGTTCCACTGTGTCCGACATCCCGAAGCAGCAGGTCTCGTAGAGAGACACAATCAGACTCCGAAAATTCGTCTTGCTAAAATCTGTAGGGAGAAAGGTGTCGACTGGATAGTAGCTTTGCCAGTCGCTCTCTTCTATATGAGAATGGTCGCACACTCCAGAACAGGGCTATCCCCGTACGAGGTGGTCTTTGGTAGGCCACCAAATATGTGGGGGACGCCTTTGCCTAGAAAAATTACCGATGTTGATTGTAATATGCTGACAGATTACCTTGCCTCCTTGATGTCTGCACTACAATCATGTCGTTCACAGGTCGCTGCAGCCTTTCCCGACAACACCGAGGTGAAACCGCATGACGTTGTTCCGGGAGATATCGTCCTAGTGAGGAACTTCGACAGGAAAAGTCCGCTGGAGCCCCGTTGGCAGGCGCCGAAGTTGGTACTTCTTACAACCAGGACCGCAGTGAAGGTGGAGGGCCGCAAGGGATGGCTTCATTCGAGTCACGTGAAGAAATTTCATGCATTGCCGCCAGAGACTGACTCACCCTCCCCCTCTAAGGACTGTCCAGATTCCAGTGACTCTAAACTTCCCCTGATAGAGAAAACTCCACAGCAGGAGTATAAAGAAAAATTGAGGTCTAGCAAGTCAGACAGTTTAATTGTTTAAGTCCTCCCCTAGGTGAATCGGTTAGACGTGTTTTCTGACATGTATCCCCTAGACCCCAACAGAGAGAGAGATAGACAGAAACAGCTCAAGAAACATGAATATTGCAAATCTCTTCGCAGCCACTGCATTGTGACACTATTGATTATGTTTTTTCTGAGCCTTATGATTATTGCTGCAAGTGTGCTGCTACATGTGTATTACCCTATTTTCAAGCGTGCAAATTCTTCCTTCAATGTTACTGCCGAGCATTCTTTCAGTGAACTGCCCCCGCATGAATTGTCTTACAGACTTGCGCTGCGCAACAACACATTCATTAGTATGTTACACCATTCCCATCAGACCAGCAACGCTACAAATTGTTGGATATGTGGCCGACTCCCTCCCTATCAGAAATACAAGGGAGTTCTGCCCCTTTTTCCGTACCCGTTCACACACAATGGATCCTGTGGTGCATGGTTTAGTTTGATTAATTCCTTAAATTCAGATTCTGTAGTTTACCAGGGCAACTGGGTATGGGGAAACCTGAACACTGTTTTGCATTAAGTATGTTTCCCTGACAAGGAGGGTCTTCCCAAAAGGACAGGTACTGATCTAGAAAATGAAGTATATGGATAAGGTAACTTTACACTTAACCTCATGATTCTGAGTGTTGAATCCGAAACAGAACCAGTCTTGCCCGCTATGTCCGTACTACCAGTCAAAGGTGAATTATGTGTCAGAAAGAATGGTTCAGTACACCTGGGTCATAGTAAATGTACTACTGTGATCGAATTCAGTGATAAGGGCAAGTCTACATTCAAAGCTTCCCGTCATTCCTATTTCGTTTGTGGTCATACCGCATATATACGCTTACCTCTAGACTGGGATGGCACTTGTTACATTGCATTCCTTCTGCCACCCGTTTTCCTAGCCCCTCCTGATTATCACAGGGACACCCATCTAGTACACAATAGACCGCAGAGAGATCTCCCGATTGTCGACTATACTGAAACGGCATGGGAGCAATACACAGATTTCAATAAAGGTTTCTTTCCCTATTTAGGTGCTGTCTTTAATAGTAAACTGATACGCAAATTAACTAGAACCCTCGAAGCAGTAGTGAATGAAACTACTTCCGCCCTAGGTAACTTAACAGAGGAGCAGTCTGCTATGCGGATTGTTGTTCTTCAAAATCGTCTCGTCCTTGACGTCATCCTGGCCGATAGGGGCGGAGCCTGTAGGGTCATCGGATCGAGCTGCTGTGTTTTCATTCCAGAAAACGCGCCATCAGTATATAGAGCCATTACCCGTCTTCACAAGATTGCAAGTCTGATACACCAGAATCCAGGCACCTGGACTTGGTCCGGTTGGTTCTGGACCACGTTGTCAGCCTGGCGATGGAAAGTCCTATCCTTCCTAGGTATTGCCCTTCTTATAGTATTCAGTTGTTGCCTATGTCTGCAATGTGGGCCAGCGATTTGTGGTTTGTGCGCCACATCATGTATTCCTCATTCAAGTGCACATTCAAAACGCCGTAAGAAGAAAGAAGAGCAAATGATGTTACATGAACAGATTGATAGATTAATGAGGATTGATATATCATGAAGGGTCCGTAGGGGACAAGGAGGGAATGAGGTAATATGAATTTTTATGGTCAATTGTGTCCCCTATCGTAGACCCCAACGGCTCCATGTACGTGCTTCTAGTACATGTAAGTTCCCTCCACAACCAGCTATGAAGACGCAAATACATTTGCGTCCAACGTTAACATGTCCTCTTTCAGATCCACCATGAATGGGTCGGATATTCAGTTCCTAAGTGTGCCTTGCCAACGTCTTTACATGGTGCACTTTCACGTTTTTCTAGCTCTGGCGAGTTAGGCCCTGATTCCTGCCATTCAAGCCTTTTTTCTGCCTTCCGCCTCTGGAAGCTGCAGCCTGGACCTGCATCTGTATCCATGACCTTTTACTTACTCCCTGCGCGGTTAGCGGTGCCTGGCTCGGCCTGCTCGCCTGCCAAGACTGTATTCAGCCTTCAAGTTATCTGCTCCGCTCCTCGAAAATACATTCCTGTCTAGTAGTTTAGGTAAACATCCTCCCCAGCTGCAGAGCAAAGGGCCCGGCCTTTCTGTCTCCTTGCAAGTAATTCATAGCTTCTGTTACCATGGTAGGCCCATGGCCCCCTTGCTTTACACGTAGACACGCAGTCGCATATGTACGCATTAGCAGTCAGTATAGAATAGCCTCTGCCCGAGAGACCTTTCCTTCTAGATAATACAGTTCCTCAAACACAAGATATTAGATATGATTTGGGATTAGGTTGTTCTGACACCCCAGACTTCTGTCTCCACATGTAGGGCTAAATGTCAAGTCCCCTTCACCCTCCAGTTACACGTCAATCACACGTCATGCTGCTGCGCGCGCATCTCTGCCTCATGTTTTTGCTGACTCTGCAGGATTCTTCTAGGGATCCACCCACATGTGACACCTCTATGTGACGTTTCTAGCACACACCTCCATGTACGCCCTCGTGCACGCCTTCTGTTACGCATGTATGTTCTTATCTCGTTTCTCTCAGCTGTTACGCCTTCTGCATTCAATACTGCTGTATGCATTGACTATATATATGATATCCTGTTAATAAATCATTGTACATGTCCATTGCAATTCCCATCCTGAACCCTCGTGGTGATGGATCATGCTACCTGGTTCGAACCAATTCCTTTTTAAGGAATAAAACCTTCATAAACCTCAGATGCCACGGACTCTGCCTTTTCATTTTGACTGAGTTATTCTTATTGAACTTTACCGCATAAATTCCGTATAGGTAATTAAAATTTACCACAATGGCACCTTCTAGGAAATGTTATGTCTCCTGTTTGACAGGGGTTTTATGTGAAACCTTTACATGTTCTAGTTGCGCCTGGACCCTCACTAGGCCTATCTCCTTCAGAATCCCTAACAGCACAGTTAGGGCAGGAAAATCGCAGAAACTGTTTAGGGCTGCCTTACTGAACCATATATCACTCCAGAAACATGAGCTCCAAGTTTTTGATTTATTAAATAATGAAGATTTAGAAACCTGTCTTATGACCAACCCCACACTGGATTCGGCCATCCCTCCTAAGTACATAATTTTGAGAAAAAAACATGAAATAGGCAGACGGGGTGGAACAGCACTTGCATATAAAAAAAAGAGTATGAATGCTCTTCCTTCATTCTAGAGGTCCTCGAGGAGGCAAAGGCACTTGGTTTCTTCCTGTTCCTCACCCCCAACAAGTCTTTGGCAGGGGTTCTATTTTACCGCCCACCGGGCCCAGCCAGCAGCTTCTTGAGCACATTGGGGAGTGCATTAGTTCCATGAGCAATTAATTATGCTCACTTCATGGCCTGGTCACATTTGTGACTTCAAAGTCCATTTGGATAGTACATCTGGACACAAAGCCAATACTCCTTTAGAAATCATGAGCCCTCTATCACTGAAACAGCAGGTTTTTGTCCCTACACACCAAGCTGGACATCAACTTTTCTAACTTGGACCTGACAGTATCTCAACCTACTCCCCTTCCATGGTCTGACCACTACCTCATTTCCTTTGCTTGGCCACAGACCAGCAACAGGTCATGTCTGAAGGCCAACTCTTTATATTTCTGTTGTGCCTATCATAGGTTGCAGACAGAGGATATTAATCATGCCCTCACGATGAACACTCCAGCCCTGACCGGCGATGTGGAGGAGGACTCTGCACACCTGGACTGTTGGATTTGGGAGACTATTAATTCACTAGCCCCCAATAAAAAGAAATGTCAATTTAGGTTACATCTGTCTTCTCCCTGATTCAAGGCTAACCTTAGAGCATGCAAACAGCTTGAGAGGGCATGGAGATGCAAGTACCATCCAGACGATAAAGCTAAATAAAAGGCTGAACTGAACAACTCTCAAGGGAAGATGTACTTAGCTGAAAATACCTTCTACAGCACTAGGATTGTGAAAGCTGATAATAAAGCAAAGGACATTTATAAAACAGTTAATTTTTTCCTACATCCCGTTGTCATATATAGAGTTTGCAATTCAATGGTTGAGTGGTGTGACAAACTTGATATTTTTTCTATGAAAAAAAATCAAGACCATTCAGAGCAGCTTTGAAAATAGCGCTCAAATTTCCCACACACAGGAACGTATCTCTCTCCTCAAGTACCCTTCCCTAGAATAATTCTTCAATGTCTCTGGCTCAGTCACATTCAGCATTAAAGGGCCTTAAATCAGGCTCCCCCTCGATCCCTGTCCCACTTCTGTGCTAACAATGGTGGCCCTTTTGATTAATTCTACAGGGGACAATATATTTAACACCTCGGCTACAGGTGTGGTCCCACTAACCTAGACAAAAGGCAAAAGTGCTTCTGCTGCTAAAAAACTGGTGGCGGATCACAAGCAAGCTGTAAATTATAGGCCTTTCCCTTCTTTCTGCCTTTTCATAGATTCTGTAGAAGGAAAATAATGACCAACTTTCATACTACTTGGAAGATTATAAAATACTTCAGCCCAGCTAATCTGGCTTTTGCCCTCATTTGAGCACAGAGACTGCACTTCTTGAAGTGGTTGAACATGTTCGGAACACTCTAGTTGCCGGAGGTAAAGCCATTCTAATACTTTTGGACCTTACAGAAGCTTTTGGCATTGTGCCCCACCTAAAGTTGCTTGAGCGCCTTTACTAGATAGGGATCAGACATTCAGCCTTAAACTGGCTATCATTATTTCTGAATAAATGTACTCAGGAAGTATGGTTGCAGCCTTTCACCTCACAAGCCAGAACCCTGACTGTGGGCCTCTCACAGGGCTCGGCTCTCAGGCCCACCCTGTTTAATGTATATCTGATGCCCGTGGCTACCCTCATAGAGTCCCTAGGTGCAAAATTAATCTCTTACGTGGATGACACGCAGCTTATTTTTGCTTGTGAGAAGGAAATTACTTAGATGGGTCTCTCCATGGTGTTTCACTGGCATGATTTGCACCATTTGAGATTCAATCCAGATAAAACTGAGATTGTGACTTTGAGATGTCCTCACAATTTAGTGGAAACCTGCTGGCTGAGTAATATGCCACATCCCGGCCCCCCAAAAAACTGTGTGAAGAACTTAGGGATCAAATTTGACCATTCCCTTTCATTTCAATGTCAGATTCAAGCTCTTATTGGCCCCTGCTTCAACATGCTTTACATGTTAAAAAAATTCTTACCTCTTCTATCTGAGTTTGCTGGTAGAAATTGGTGCAGGCACTTATCACAATGAGAGCCGACTATGGGAACTCTCTTTATCTCAGTATCCCTGACTATTTTCTTAACAGACTGCAGGTGTTGCAGAATTGGGCGGCAAGATTGTTACTCAGGCTCCCACCTAGGTCTCACCTGACCCCTCAGTTGAGGGCCCTCCACTTGCTCCCTTTAAGAAAGAGGGTGGTCTTTAAGGTTATGGCCCTAATGCATAAAGCTGTGCATGATACAGGAGCATCCTATCTTAGAGAGAGGATCAGCAAATATATTCCTGCGCGCACTTTGCTTTCTTCCTCTGTGCAAATTGCAAGAGTGCCCTGCATTAACCGCCTTAGAATAGGAGGGAGATCCTTTTCCTATTTGGGTCCACTCTACCAGGACAATCAGATCTTCGTCTTGCACTAACCTAGACATCTTTAATAGTAAACTAAATACCTGGCTCTTTAACAGCTAATCCTAGGGGCCCTGGTAGGTCTCCCATTGCCTCAGAGCCAGAACACTCTGTTGAGTATCTGCATGCTTTAAAAACCTGAATAGCATAACATATTTACAGAGCATTAGCCAAATATACTGTCACGAATGCATAAACTTTCACAAACCTACCAAACACCTCTACTCTGCCGTACTCTTACTACCCCCCACATATGCAGATCCAGATCTGGCAGTCTTGCCTTCTCTCACCTAGTTCCTAAAGCACGGAAGGACCTGCCTGTGACTAGTTCTTGAATTCCACAACAAATGTAATACCTGGCTCTTCACCTACCCTGGCCCTAGCTCGGTGCACACAGCTCCCAATTCTGGACCAAGATACACTTCTTTGTGTCATGAGCTAGATAAATACAGATAACCAAACAAAATACGCACACGTTCCCACACATACTCACACACATGCACTGCTAACAACACATTTCACAGAACATAAATGATTGCTATTTACTTTTGTGTTGAACAAGCAAACAGATAGAAATACAAGCTAAGTCCATTATCATCAAAATGCATAGTCGTCAAGTAGAAGGTAGGTAGGAACTTTCTAAGTAGATGAGGAAGGTTATTATTATTTATAATTCTTTAAATCTTGTCATGCTTACGTAGTAAGGGCAAGATGGCCGCTGACCAGCCATAGCAAGAAGGCGCAGTACTCTCTCCCCTCCTTTGATGTAAGCTAGGATGTAAGGATGCTGGTTACCTCTTTTCTCCTGAAACGACTGCCTGGCTGGGTGGTGGAGCATATAAACTGTAGCGGTGCTAGTCCCATGAGGTGACTCTATCAGTGGTATATGTAGTCCGCAGGTTTGGCCGTGCACTGAGGTCATTCTATCGCTGGAGTAGTGCGGTTCACAGAATGGCGCCAAGAGCGGCCAAACAAATGAAGGAGCCTAAGGATGCTAAGGACACACAGAAGGATGCAGCCATATCAGCTACTGGGGCTATGCCTGCGCTAGATATCAGGCAATCTCGCTGAGTGGTCTCTAAGAAGCCGGATGAGGCCGATGATACTGGTAGCGGCAATGGCAGCGGCAGCAGCTCTCTCAATGGTGGCAATAATGACATTACAACTGGCGGTGAAATTCGGAAAATTAGCAAGATTGCCAGGACAGTGGCAACAAATTTAGGGAAAACAATCTACGACAGCCTACCTTGATGGAGTCCTTCTCCGCGATTTCGGTGAAGCCCTCGAGAGTTTCTTCAGCAGAGAACTCTGTGAACCCTGAAGCCCTGTCGTGTACAGATACAGTGTTGCAGTCACAAGCTGGGCCTCCAGATAGACAGGGGGAGCCGCGTGGAGAGAACAACGATGAAACAGGCAGGCTTCGAGCACAGGGCGCACAGAGCCTCGAAGTGGAGGTAAGAGGCTCTGGACTCAGTTATTTGGAAAGTACGCACCGTATAATTAAAAATGCCTTGGGCCCGGAGCTGGACGTTGTTTGGAAGGCTAAGGGGGATAAAAATGATCCCGCTAGAGTTGAGCCTAGCAGCCAGGCTGTAATCCCCCATAGATAAGGTGACTGCAGGGGTGGCAATTGTGAAGCAGATGCAGGGGTCCATCCATCTCAAAGAAATTACTGGCTCACCAGAAGGGGATTGCTTTTTTCCCTTAACGATGACACAGACTCTTCTGTCTCGAGTGATGGTAGTTTATCTGGTGACTCCGACTCAGCGGAAAATTCGTCAGTACAAAGAGCACCCACTTTTCATAGGACCATTCATCATAAAAATAGATCCAAATCAAAATCTAAGTCGATAGTGAGCACACCCCACATGAATGCTGCTAGAAAGCTTCTATGGGACTAGTCAGCCACATTGCAGCTATATCAGGAAGACGGGGCAATAACTGTGCAAGAGGGTCATAACAACCCAGGCAGCTCACTACAGACTCCCTCAATGGATCTTCTCTATACCACGCTGAAACAGATATAGGGAGAAGCCAGGTCAGAGAGCCCGAGAGCAAAGCAGGCAAAGAAGAAAATACAGGGCTTGCTCAGAAAGATGAATAAACTATACGATGATATGGTGGACAGAGTTACCCAGGTGGAGGAGAGAACCGGAAGATTAGAGGATGAGCTCAGTAAGTGGCAGACATTTAAAAATGCACAAGAGAAGGCGGTGGAGGATGTCCAGTGGAAGCTCAAGGATTTTGAGAACCGCCAGAGGCGGAATATCATCAGACTGCTTGGGGTGGCTGAAGGTATCGAAGGACAGGATGTTATGGCTTTCGTTATCTCCATCTTGAAGGGGGCCTTCCCTGAGTTGGCTTCCTGGAACTGGGGGAAGGAGGTGCTGCGAGCACATCGTTTCCCTTTGACCCGAAGGAAAGGGCACACAGCGCCTCAAGCTGATAGACCTAGGGCAATCCTTGTGTACGTTGACAACTACCTTCTCAGGCATGAAATTATGGATAAGGCAAGGCCAGATGCCAGACCAGAATTTGAAAGTTCTTCATATTTTGCGTGCCCAGGCTTTTGTCATGCCACAGTGGAAAGGAGACAGTTGATTGCTCCTTTTCAGGGACTGGGCTGTGAGGCCTATTTACTGTATCCAGCACAGCTCAAAGTAATAGTTAAGGGGCAAGTTTAAATGTTTTTTTTCGGAAATTAAGGCTCAAGTATATTTGGCGGAGCTAAAGGAGCAGAAGGGGGGGTAATGGAGGGGTCCCGCCGCGTGTTGTTGTTAAAGAGAAATATGAATCCGGCATGGAAAATTAAGGGGGGCACAAAGAGTGGGCACAAGGGGAGGTGGGGAGCTACGGCTCTAAGCTGTCACACATAGGTCATTGCTGACCTATTTGCCCATAAAGGGGAGAGGGGGGCTTGCAATGGAGGGTTCTGAGGGGTGTGTGTGGTTCGAGGAACGTTCGAGGGTGCACAGGGTACAGCACCGCATCTGAGATTTATGGGTGGACACTGGAGGTGTAGCAAAGTAACTAAAAATAAAGAAAGAGGGAACTCAGAAATTAAGACGAGGAATCTAAGCACTGACTTAGAGGATAACTGGTTGGGACAATTGATTGATGTGTTTTAATGAGCATATGAATTGCTTCAGTTAATGTATGTGTCCTGAATGACCAGGTCAAAAGACAACAGGTTTCAGCAATTTTAAGAGCTATGCGGTTGGATTTCGTATGCTTGCAAGAGATGCACATAGAGGGTACAAGGGGGTATTTAATGAAGCAGTTGGGGTTTTATTTGGTTGCATATACTAAACAGGGGGCTAAAACCAGAGGGTTTGCTATACTTTCTAGGAGAAACAATGTCATAGTCAAGAGAAAGATGGAAGATCAGTGGGGCTATTGGGTTATGGCGGAATGTATCATAAATGGTGAAACGTTTATCTTGTGTTCGGTCTATGGATCTACTGAGGACGACCCGGATGTATTTGAATTGTTAGATCTAGAGTTAGCCTTATGGCCTATACCTGTTATCCTGTGCGGAGACTTTTAAATAAATGGTATGGGGGGTTGTGGACGGAAGCAGGGGACCGATATGTGGGTCATAAGAAAAGGACGTTTAGAGCAATTTCTAACCTGGCTTTGAATAACTCTTTAACAGACGTGTGGGCATGTATGAAGCCCAATGATCTTGGCAGCACTTACTTTTCTGTTCCACATAAGGTTTGTGTTAGGCTTGATTATTTTTTTAAATCGAATTACCCGTTGTCAAAATGCCAGATTGAGAAATTACCTTGGATCGTTTCCGACCACAACCTGATAGTTTTAACATTGGAAATTGCAAGGGCAGCTAGGTGCGAGCGTGTATGAACCTTTGAGAGAGGACTACTGAAACATGTAAGATAAGTGCATCATATGAAGGAATGGATAGTAGGTTTTTGGGATATCAACAGAGGTAGTACCTCTTCAGGGGTAAACTGGGATGCTTTTAAAGTGGGTGTTCGAGGGTAGACGCTGAGCTTTAGCCTAAATAGACAGAAACAGGAGGAATTAAGATCTAAAAAATTGTCCAAGGCGGTCGATGAAACAGAGTAGGAATTGAATGCAGCAATTATATCCGAGGCACCTCTGGATCAGGTTCTGCTTAGCGTCTTAGGGGAAAAGGTTCAAGCAGAGGAGATTATAGCTAACAAAACTGCTGCTACTTTTCTGGCAAGAAAGGAGCGATGCTATGAGTTAAGTAAGCGCGTTGGGCATACACTAGCGGTAGAAACAAGACAGAAAGTGGTTATAGGGGAAGTTAAGGGGATCTTGGATGGAAAGGGTGGGATAGCTAATGATCCAGATTGGATTCGAGAGGTTTTGTAGGCAATTTTATGCTACTTTGTATAATGAAGAACAGCCGAAAGACCTCCTGGAAATCCAAGGGTATCTTAGGGACATCTTTGCATCATCACTCACCGAGGAAGATAGGGAGAAGATCTTTACGGCTATGAATAGCCTCCCTTCGGGTAAAGCTTCGAACCCCGATCAGATTCCCATCAAATTTTATAAAGTCTTCGAGGAGGTAATCTGCTCCGATCTGATTGAAACAGCACAGCAGGCCCAGGCAGGAATATCTGTTCCATGTTCCTGGGCAGATGCCTATACAGTAGTCATCTTAAAAAAAGGTAAACCACCTATAGAAACAGGGTCTTATAGACCAATAACTTTAATGAACTCTGATGCAAAAATCTTTTCCAAGGTCATGGCTCTTAGGTTTTGTAAGGTCATAGGTAAATTGGTTAGTCCCACTCAGCATGGCTTTATCCCTGGGAGAGGTACTACGCAGCATGTCTGCAGGGTTATCACTCTCTTCGATGCCGCCAAAGTCTCAGGAGAACCCACGGTGGTCATGTTGTTGGACGGTAAAAAGGAATTTGATCGGGTCTCTTGGGACTACCTTTGGACGGCTTTGAAGTGGTGTGGTATTGGGGGGGATTCATCAATGCAATTCAGGCTTTCTACAATGCTCCCACAGCCCAACACAGAGTTAATGGAGCATGTACGGCGCACTTGCAAATTAAGCGCAGCACACGTCAGGGTTGCCCATGCTTGCCGCTACTATTTGCGATATGTATCGACCCATTAATTCGTAGGTTAGAAGCAAATGGCAGGATTTCCCCTATAATGGTTTATGGCTTAAAATATAAAACCTTAGCATATGCAGATGACGTTGCTCTAGTGACCCCATCACCTCCAAATGCCATAGCTGTAGTGGAGTCAGAAGCTCTTGCTTTTGGCTGGGTGTCAGGATATGCGTTAAATGGGCCCAAGACTCAGATAATCAAGAATGAGGGGGCCGTGTGCAACGACATACGGGTTGTTGACTCCACCGTCTATCTAGGGATCAACATCTCGGCGGATCTTGGTTAAGCATGGGCGAATTTTGCGAATCTCGCGTTCGCGAATTTTGCGGATTTGCGAACTCGCAATCCGCAAAATCCGCGAATTCTCGCGAATTTTTTTTTTGTGTGTTTGCGTGGGTTTCTGCCAGTTCGCGAGGGTTTTGTACAATGTCGCAAATTGCGAACTTACCTGTCGGGTCGCAAGTTTCGCGAACTTGTTGTTTCTACGTGTCCAGCCTGTTTGGGACACTCTTCTTCATCACTGCCACTCTCTGTCACCACTGCCACTCTCTGACTACTCATGCCACCCTCTGGCCCACCCATGCCACCCTCTGTTTCATCACAGCACCCTCTGGTTGTCCAGTCAGTGTACATTATTGTGGCAACGCAAGCACACCTTCCCTGCCTCAAGTGACCTGAATTAATTTGGGGCTGATTAATGTGTCACAGAATATTTTTTTAGCTGGCACCTGCTTCCTTAGTGCTTCCTGATTAGTGATCTTTTGAACTTGCTAAGTGCTTTCATTGTTGCAAAATTAGTTACAACACCTGCCCTGCCCCAACTGACAATAATGAATTAGGGGCTGATTAATGGATTTGAACCTCCAGCCTGGCTCCTGCTTGTCTCCCTTAGCTGTAATTCAGGACCTTTGTGGCATATGTGTAACTATTCTGAGGTTCAGAGCAGGGTCACATAATAGTTGCAACTGGCAACTGAACTCTGGAGGGGCCCCTCAGGAAGCACTACAGGAAATGGCTACTAATGATGAGCCTGAACTTTTGAACCTGGTAAGTAGTTTCAGTTTTGCTAAGATCGTATTTCTGCAATTTTGCACTTATTCGCGGGGCGCGAAGTTGTACTGGGAAGCCGCGAACTCACGCGAACAGTGCGAGCAGTGCGAGCAAAATCCGCTGCTCGCGGATTTGCGGATTTTGCGGGAGATTCGCAAATCTCGCGGATTGCGAATTTACCGAAAATCCGCAAAATCCGCGAGCGAAACGGATTTTCCGCCCATGCTTAATCTTGGTAAGACTGTGGACAGTCTTACCAATAATATTGAAAGCTAAAAAAGATCTGGATAGAATGCATAATCTGCATCTCTCCCTAGTAGGGCGTTGTAATGTAGTAAAAATGATCCTATTACCCAAGGTTCTCTATATTTTTAGGGCGAATCCACTTGAATTTGAGGCCAAATGGTTTACGTCACTGAAGCACTTGGTCAAAAGTAAGTATGGGCGTAAAATCCGTTTCCGGGCGAATTTGCGGATTTTCGGCAATTTCGCCATCCGCGAATCGCACGAATTTGCCCAAAAATCCGCAAATTCGCAAGCTACGAATTATTTTGCTTGGTCGCGCTTAAGAAATACAATATCGCACGCGCAGTGTTGACTTACCATGATTCTGAGTACGCCGAGTTGTTTTTCTCCCGGTTTGCGTGTGCTTCGCCATTTTCCATCTTGCGCGTGATCGCGCGAGAGTTTTTCGAATGCAATTACGTTATCGCGGCTTGCCATCTTGCACAGCAAGAGTTTGACAACGCGAGTACGTCATAAAGGCCCGCGATCACGCATTGCGGGAGTAAACAATGCTGAACAAGTAGATGCAGCGCGCAGCTGACTTCCGGCAGGAGATTTAAACAGCTCGCGTTCCAGAAATTAGAAAAATTGCAATTCTGCACAAGAAATCCACCGCAGGAAGCATAAAACTTGTGAAAATGATGATTTTGATCAGAATAACTCCTCAGATTGACATTTGGCTGCACTTTTTGGTGCAGGAGTCCATTTTTTGGGGTGAGGTGGGAGGAAGGAAGTGCCCCAGAGTCTCCAACTTCCTGTTCCTGTCCAGCAAGCTCCTCCCAGTGCTTTTTCCATGTCCTGGTCACTTTTGATTTGGATCTGGAGCTGGAAGGATTACTTTTTGTGGCTGCTGCTGGATATTTGTATTTGAGGACTTCTTGGACTTTGGAGTTTGGTGTCAGAGAGCGTACCTGAATTCCTTTGAATCCGTGGGAGCAGGTGACCAGGAGGTTCTTGCTAGATGCTAATTTCCCAACTCCCCTACACCCCTGTGCCCAGAGGACTCTGAGCCCAGGAATGAAAGGGAAAGGGGAAGTGGATAACAAACAGAGAGACTGCCACACAAATAACCTTCGGTTACTCTTCATTCAGGAAGGACATCTCCTGTAAAAGTAAGCAAAACATTACTACAGTTCCCCACTACACTCGGGCACTATCACCTGACTCTTTCCACCAAGTATCTTAACTCTAGTACCTGAATGTGTGCAGACTTTAGCCTCTCTGTATGAATGAGTCTGGAAGGTGAAAGTCAGGTAGGAAGAATGAAGTTCTGACTTGAGATGAGTTCAAACAGTTCTGGTAGTTTCAATCTTTGCTGCTGAATTCACGGTGGTATAACACTGTATAATTAATATGCATATCAACATATACAACCCTATACTTGATGTCATCTAGGCTCAGGAAGGATGAAGAAAACTTGCTGCTTGATCCAAACTCCTCAGTGAGTCTCTAGCTATAGTAGTCTAATAACTCTTTAACGCAGTCAAAAGTCTTACACAGGCCATAGAAAACGCCTATGCTGTCATTACTGCTTCAGGTTAGTTTTCCAATTCATAAGCAAGTTCTGAGCGCCTGAGAAAGACACTCGCGGTGCAAGAGGTTCCCCGGAGAATACTGGATGCAATGGGAACCAATAGAATCAAATTCTAATCCTTAAGTCCTTACCTCCCTCAGGAAGACCAAGTCCCAAAAAGAAGAAGAGTCCTACCAGGACCTGGAGTCAGGAAACTGCGTAGCTCTTGAAGCGGAATTTCGGGACCAGGAATAATGAAGTTGCGCTCTCAGAATACGTTGGGAATAGCGCTTGGGACTGAGGCGGGAAGGGCAACTATGACCAGAGTAGAACGGGCAGAAAAACTAAACTCGAAAAGACGCGCTAACTGAGATGCATCTTTCCCTCAGGAAAATGACCGTTGAAGTGCGCCGAACGAAAGGCACGAGCGCACAAAATGGCCGCCACGAAAGACTAGAGCGGTAACGCAACTAGTCAGTGGCGCAATCAGGAAGGGTATCTTTTAGCCGAGATTGAGCAACTAACTGCCTCCATACGCAAGCAGAGCGTGTGTAGTTGGAACCAGACTTGATTTTAAACAGCAGTCTGGGAGCAGCACCCTTTACCACCCGCTGGGACCTGACAGTACCCCCCACTAAAGCCCCCTCTCTAGGCTTCTGCGGATGTGTCTTGTGAAACTCAGCTACCAACCGCGGGGCGTGAACATTCTTGCTAGGTTCCCATGATCGATCTTCAGGACCGAAACCCTTCCAATCCACAAGGTAAAACAAAGTGTTTCTTTTCAATTTGGAGTACAAAATTCTTTTAGCCTCAAACTCCTCAGCAGATTCGACTTGAACTGGAGCAGGAGGATGGGTACGTCGAAAATTTGGAGGGTTTCGTTTAATTAGGGAAACATGGAAGGTAGGATGAATCTTCATAGACTTGGGAAGAGCCAACCGCACACTAACTGGATTTACCATGTCCACTACGGGATATGGACCTACATATCGAGGCTGAAACTTCCTGTTTCCAGTCAATCGCATATGGCGAGTGGACACCCAAACCAAATCTCCTGCCTCAAAGTCTGGACTCTCCCTACGCTTCTTGTCTGCCTGCTTCTTATAGTTCTGTTTTGCTTTAGCTAGATTCGCAGATGCTGACTGAAAAGCCTTATGTAAATCTTGGATTACCTCTTCTGCCGCAGGGACCTCAACCTCAACTCTTCCCACTAACATATTAGGATGTCTACCTGAATTAAGGAAGAATGGGGAGTAACCAGTGGCTGAATGGACTGAATTATTGTAAGCAAACTCCGCAGTACTCAATAGAGAGGGCCATTCTCCCTCTTGATCCATCAAGTACAAACGAAGATACTGTTCCAAATCCTGGTTCACCCTCTCCGTCTGCCCGTCCGTTTCTGGATGGAAACTGGTGGACAGACGAGAATCCACCCCCAAACCTTTCAAAAATGATCTCCAAAATCGGGAAACAAACTGCGGACCTCGATCGGAAATCACTATCTTAGGGATTCCATGCAGTCGCACAATATGTTGAACCAACAATTCTGCCAATTGGGAATCTGTTGGGAGACCTTTTAGGGGAATGAAATGACTCATCTTAGTGAACTGGTCAACCACCACCCAGTTTACAGAATAACCTTGACTAGAAGGTAACTCTACAATAAAATCCATAGAAATGGTATGCCAAGGAGAAGGTGCTATGGGCAAAGGCCTAAGTAACCCTTGGGGTGGCTGTCTAGAACTCATCCCTTTGATACATTGTTCGCAAGTGGTGATGTGCTGTCCAATCTGTGCTTTCATGCCAGGCCAATAATAACTCCTCTTCACCAGCTCCAGCGTCTTAGCAGCTCCTTTGTGTCCTACCAGTGGATGATCATGAAACTGTTGGATAATTGCTGACTGTAATTCTTCAACTGGAACAAACAGTTTCCCTTGAAAGTATGGTTTCCCATCTTTTTGTTCTCTTTCTGGACCTTCTGATATCCAATTGCAAAATTCTTTTCCTTGGAAGGCTTCTCGCACCTGCTTTTCCAACTCATCCACCACGATAACTGCAACAATCTTATTCTGGGGAATGACAAAACCTTCCTCCTTCTTGTCGGTAACATCTCCCAGGCTTAGACGGGAAAGAGCATCTGCCTTTCCGTTGGCCGATCCAGGCTTGTAAGTCAAGACAAAGTCATAGTCCTCAAAGAACAGGGACCATCTCAACTGACGAGGGGATAGGGTTCTGACTGACTTTAAAAACTGCAAATTGCGATGATCGGTGAACACAGTGATGACATGTTGAGCTCCAAGCAGATAATGCCTCCAAATCTGAAAAGCCTCTTTGACCGCCAAAAGTTCTTTGTCAGAAATGGGGTAATTTATTTCAGCAGTCGAAAGCTTCCGAGAATGGTAGACCACAGGATGTAATTGACCTGTTTGTTTCTGTCGCTGAGATAAAATGCCACCAATAGCAAAATTGGAAGCATCCGCTTCCACGAAAAATGGTTCCTTCAAATCAGGGTGTTGCAAAATGGGTGCAGATACAAAAGCTTCCTTTAACTGTTGGAAGGCCTCTTCAGGTTCTTTTCCCCAAACGAAACGCTCATTCTTCTTTAGAAGTCGAGTAATTGGGCTAACCTTCTCCGAGAAATTCTGAATAAAACGCCAATAAAAATTGGCGAATCCCAAAAAACTCTGAATTTCCTTGATGGAGCGGGGAGCAGGCCAGGATCTTATAGCTTCCAATTTAGAATCATCCATGTTGACACCTTCCGGAGAGAGTATGAAACCCAAAAATTCCACCTTGGCAGTATGAAAGACATATTTCTCCAGTTTCACATACAATTGATTCTTCAGCAGACGTTCTAAGATGACACGCACATGCTTAACATGTTCTTCCAGATTGTTTGAGAAAATGAGGATGTCATCAATATAGACAACGGCAAAGCGATCCAAAAACTCTCTCAGAATATCATTTACAAAATGCTGGAAGGCGGCTGGAGCGTTGCATAATCCAAAAGGCATGACTTGATACTCAAACAGACCTAAACGAGTGCGAAACGCTGTCTTCCATTCCTCACCCTCCGCCATTCGCACTAAATGGTACGCTCCCCTCAAATCCAATTTGGTGTAGATTCTAGCACTCTTTACTTGATCCAGAAGCTCTGAAATGAGAGGCAAAGGATAGCGGTTCTTTTTGGTAACCAGATTTAAAGCACGATAGTCTATGCAAGTTCTCAACGTCCCATCCTTCTTAGGAATGAAAAAGAGGGGTGAAGAAACTGGCGACTGAGAGGGTCGGATGAACCCACTCTCTAAATTCTGTTCAATATCCTCTTTAAGATGCTGGTTCTCAGGTTCTGATAGTGCATAAATGCGACTACACAGTAAAGTAGCTCCAGGCTCCAACTCAATACGGCAATCATATTCCCGATGAGGAGGTAATCACTTGGCTTCTTTTTCGTTGAAGACCTCCTTCAAATCAAAATAAACCTCTGGAATCTCCGGAGCTTCCACAGCACAAACCATGGGCATGAAATTTGCCAAATTTGAAGACATCGTAGTTGGCGAAGCATCCACCAATGCATGAAAACAATGTTCTGTACAAAATTCAGAAGTCATCTCAACAGTCCGTTTGGCCCAATCGATCCTTGGGTTATGCTCAGTGAGCCAGGGCAACTCCAAAATCATTTGAAACTGAGGAGCGTCAATGAGGTTAAAGCTGATAAAACTCTGATGTTCCTCTGGACCGACAACAGTTATGACTTCGGTATCAAACTCTATAGGACCTGACGATAATTCTGTTCCATCCACAGCTCGCACCGGTTCTGGCTTTAGTTTCTTTTCAAACTGGATGCCCACCATTCTAGCAAATTGTAGATCACAAAAGTTTCCAGTGGCGCCGGAATCCAACATCACAGACACCTTTTCTTTCCGACCCTTGCCAAACCATATAGTACATGACAAGATCAAATGTGGGGCCACAGCTTGCCATTCATTTGCTAATAGCTGAGTCTTGGGAGTTGTCTCATGGGCTGCTCCCACCAGTGCAACTCTGTCTACTGGTGGAGCTTGTCTTTTACCCATGAATTGGTCTTGGGTCTCTTTGGGCATTCTTTGACGAAGTGACCAGACTGACCACAACTATACTACATACAATGTGGGGGATCCAGGGGCAATTTTAACGACCAGCTCTGAATACGCGCCCAACAGACATATACCACAAAAGAGTATCAGAGGGTCGAGAGAACTTGGAAACGATATATCGACAATATATTGGTGGTATGGCGGGGCTCAAAAGAAAGTTGCCAGGATTTCCTGGGATGGTTGAACAGCCGGAATCCTTTTCTACGCTTCACCATAGAGATCGGCGAAAACAGTCTAGCCTTTCTGGACCTGATGATTAAAGCAACCTCTACGGGACTGCAGTCTGAACTTTACAGAAAACCCATGTCCAGAAACTCTCTGTTGTTATACGACAGCTATCATCCCAAGTCCCTACGGGACAACCTGCCGTTTGGGCAATTTCTACGTGTACAAAGGAATTGTTCCACAGACATTGCTTTCAAAACACATTCCACTGCACTCAAAAACCAGCTGGTCAAAAGAAAATATCCTCCACGTTTGGTGAATCGAGCCATGAAGCGAGCGAGCAACAATAACCGAACAGCATTACTGGAGCCCAAGATTCCAAAAGCACCTCTTGAGAGGTTGACTTTTGTACACACTTTCGGCACAATGTCTCACAATATCAAGAAAGCTGTGAAAAAACGATGGCCCATCTTAAACTCAGGACCTCATTCCATCCAGCAGCCACTGTTCTCATTCAAGAGAGGACCCAATCTGCGAGACAGAATGGTTCACACTAGACCGCGGGATGAGACCCCCAGAGCAATAGGTACCCTGTGGGATTTACCACCAGTGTCCGGCCACCATCCATGTGGCACATGTCAATCATGCGTTCAAACAACTAAAACCACTGAAATTGACATCGGCACTCCCAGACCTTAGAAACAGGTGAAGTTCACCAACTGTAACAGCGACAAGCTCATTTATCCTATCACCTGTCCCTGTGGGCTCAGGTATGTGGGGATGACCACTCGTAAGATCAAGGTGAGGCTGTCTGAACACAGAAGTACCATCAACTGTAGACGGCAGGCCACTAAACTCACTACCCACTTCATCACCCTAAACCACTCACCTACATCATTTATGTGGACAGTCTTGGAAAAACCATTTATTCCCTCTCATGTTACTAATGTGAGCGAATTCGTCCACAAGAAAGAACAGAAATGGGTTTTGAAGCTCGGCACAGACCGCACAGGGTTAAATGATGACATACCCTGATCATCTTTCTGAGATTATTACGAGATGGTTGTGGTCATGAATCCTTTCACTAAAAACTATGGTCAACAGATAGATCCAGCTTATATCCCTTAACTATTGGAGATTTAAATGAAACCTCTTATTTAAAACATTCCCTTTTTTACCAAATGCCGAAACCGGCACTATTTATTTGTTTATTTATTCACAACCCCAATAAACATCTTGATAGCAAACTACTAGCTAATTCTGCATAAACATCTTGATAGCACACTACTGGCTAATCCTGCTTCAATTTCAGTCCTTTACAGTATTCAAAACATCTCCTTGTTCTCCATATGCCGATATCGGCATCTTTTGTCGATGTTCATTGACCCACACTATCAATGACATCTAGATAGCTCGCCATTGGCTAATCCTGCTGTTGGATTATTCTATCCCAACGGCGGTAACACACACTACGGGTGACGCGCACGTTTTACGCGTCACGTGACTCTTGTGACCAATGGTTGGAGGTCTAATAAAACCGTAGGACAACAACCCGTCGGTACCTCCCCAAGACGGCACAGATGCCGCGTTGGAGTACCGACGGTTAGGTGAGTGTCCTTACTATCTGGGGCCCCTGTTTCATTTTCATTTTCTGCATCCTCGAAAGGAAGACTGGTCAGTTTCCCTATGCCGATTTGCCGCGATTATTTGTAATCTAACTCGAGCAGACGTGCTAATTTTGAGAGCGCTAATCAAGGCTATGCCTAACTACGGGCGCATTGCTTCTGTGCCAGGATATTAATATGCGCTTGTGTACTACTATTCTATCGCTATCAGTTATACTAAAAAACGAGCCCTCTTGATAGCGTCAATCCATGCAATGCTAGACCACAGTAGTTATACTTAAGTGCCCAAATACTAACATGCGCTTTTATCATTATAGCCAGCTGATCTACTCTAATAACACCTGATGTGTGATCACTAATCGTCTAAGCAACGTGAGACCATGGGAATACCATCTAGGTGCTGAGACATGAATGTGCATCCTCCCAATCTGGACAAGTGGTCCATTCTGATAACAGGGTCATAGTTATGATTATTTGATTTGGGGCAGCCTGAACACTCTATAAACAGCCCCTCCTGCTATGCTAGATTTCATGAGTAATTCTTACAAGACACTGATTCAATCTAGACAGACCTATGTTCAGCATTTTTGCGGTGATTAATTCAGTTCCTTGAATTTATTCACCCTTACAGAGCGGTGCTTCACCAATATCCTGAGCCGCAGCCAGGTGGGGTGAGGTATCTACTTCTCAAAAACCAGGTAAGAAGTAGTGTGAGAAACTTGTAAGGTTTCAATTTCTGAAAACGCAATTACACTAGTATAAACAGTGTGGTTATCTATAGTCTCTTGACATGGATCTCACCCAAGATGATAACTTTACCGGGTGAGAAAGAAGGCATTTTCGGGACGGATGGTGAGTGATATGCTTACGTCATGTCTTTATTTTTCAGTCCAATGCAGACTGTATGAGAAGACTTGGAACCAACACACCTAGGATGTCCAGGTGACATTTACACATTGTTACAGTTCCAATACCCTTTTTCTCCTTATGTATGACACTTCTATCACTTTTTTGGGGTTTTTTTCTGTTTGCAGTAGCGAAATATAGAGGTCCTGAAGAAAGCAAGGCTATTGGCCCTATTTGCTGAAACATGTCGACCACGTCCCACCACTAGACAGTTTATAGTAATTTCCCTGTCTTGGCTATTTTTAATATTGGTGTTGGGAGTTTAACCCTATTAAAAAAAATTCTTGCTCCCTAAACCAATTTTATTCACTTTTTTCCTGGGTTTTTCCCTTGCACTGCACGGTTTTTTACCCCATTGGCCACATCACCAACACCCTTTACCAGCATACACTGACTAACAGGAAGGCCCACTTCTTTCTGTTAGATAACAAGATCATGTACAGTGTTGGTCCTCAGAGCCCCAAATGATGAAGGGCGGGTCCGAGTGGTGACTGATGGGTGCCAGAGACCAGACACGTACCTGACCTGGCCTTTTTCATTATCTCTCCAGTCATATGGCTATAGATAGCATTTCACTTTCACCCTCTCTGTCCTGAACTTACAGACTGACCACAATACATGCATAATTTTCCAAGACGTCGCTTTTCTCTCTCCTCCTGAGACAAAGGGCCTCGAACCGCTCCAATCTGCATGGGTTCTTCACTTGTATGAACTTCACTATTCTTCGTGGGCTCCGAACGAACTCGATCAAAACGTGGTGGAAATGGTTTCACATCTTTTCGTTTCTCACTCCGGCGTTCAGCTTGTCTTTGATCAATTTGAAGGACCAAATCAATTAATTCAGAAACATCTGTGGGTCTTCTAGGAATTTGGGACAGCCCATCCTTTAACTCGTCCCTTAGACCTCTATAAAAAATTGCTGCTCTTTTTGCTGCAGGCCAATTAGTTTCCACAATTAACTTATTGTATTGTGCCAGATAAGCCACTAGTTCTCTGTTTCCCTGTTTCAGGTCCAGTAACTCGTTATCAGTAGTCTGAGAAATTGTTCGACGATCAAAGATTCGAAGAAACTCTGCCTTGAAATCTTCAAATTTATACAACACCGGATCATTAGAGGAGACCAGTGGCATTGACCACGCTGCAGCATCACCACTTAGATAGGACAGCACAAACGCCACTTTTGACTGATCCTCCTTAAATAATATGGGTTTACAGAGGAAATACAAGGAACACTGGGTCAAAAAGATTTGAGCCTTATGCGGATCCCCTTGAAATCTTTCGGGAGGGGCCAAAGGAATGGTAGGGGACATGGCATGGACCACTTGTGTTGTTAATGCAGATGATGACGAAGAGGTGGGAGTAAAGGTTGGAGCCTTGAGCCCTCCAAAATTGGGACTGGGACTCACTGAAAGCTCCTCAACCCGCTGCCTAAGGAAACTAGCCTCCTGATTGGACTTCCTAACCTCTTCCCTCGTATCACTAAGCTGCTTTTGCAAATCCTCAAGAATGGTTGCCAAAGCCTTAACATCTAAACCCTCTGCCATCCTGCCCAGACAGAAAGAATTTTTTTTAGGCACTTCAATCTGTCAGAGAGCGTACCTGAATTCCTTTGAATCCGTGGGAGCAGGTGACCAGGAGGTTCTTGCTAGATGCTAATTTCCCAACTCCCCTACACCCCTGTGCCCAGAGGACTCTGAGCCCAGGAATGAAAGGGAAAGGGGAAGTGGATAACAAACAGAGATACTGCCACACAAATAACCTTCGGTTACTCTTCATTCAGGAAGGACATCTCCTGTAAAAGTAAGCAAAACATTACTACAGTTCCCCACTACACTCGGGCACTATCACCTGACTCTTTCCACCAAGTATCTTAACTCTAGTACCTGAATGTGTGCAGACTTTAGCCTCTCTCTATGAATGAGTCTGGAAGGTGAAAGTCAGGTAGGAAGAATGAAGTTCTGACTTGAGATGAGTTCAAACAGTTCTGGTAGTTTCAATCTTTGCTGCTGAATTCACGGTGGTATAACACTGTATAATTATTATTATTATTATTATTTAAAGTCTTGTAGAGCGCGTAGTCACCCAATGGGTATCCCAGCGCTAGAACCTTTTTATTTACTCACGAAGGGGTGTGGTCCGGAAAAGTGACAGTTTAAGGGAAGAGTAGAGTTTTGAGGGCTTTTCTGAACCGGAGGAGGTTGGGTTCTGTTCTGAGGCTCAGAGGGAGTGCATTCCACTTGTTTCCGGTATTTACCGAGAAGCGGCGGCCACCTATGTGGGCCTTTTTCACCTTGGGGATCGTAATGAGGTTTCCTTGCTCCGAGCGGAGCGCTCTCGTGGGTCTGTAAGGGGTGATCCAGTTGTTTAATATGGGAGGGCCGGTGTTATGAAGAACCTTGTGGGCAAGACAGAGGGCCTTGAAAGTGACCCTTTCCCTGATCGGGAGCCAGTGCAGCTTCCTCAGAGCGGGCTTGGCAGATGATCTGGCCGGGGTGTTTGTTAGGAGTCGAGCTGCGGCGTTTTGAGCTTTTTGCAGAGTTTGAAGAGTGGATTCTGGGGCGCCCAGGTAGATGGCATTGCTGTAGTCCAGCCTCGATAGAATTAGGCCCTGGATCAGCATGAGGCGCAACTGGAAAGGTAGAAGTGGGATTACCTTCCTGCAAGATTTAAGTAGACCGTAGCAAGTGCCGGCCGTCTTTCTTGCTTGGGTCCTGAAGGTAAGGTCGGTCTCCAGCCACACTCCGAGACTCTTGACCTCCTTCTTGGGAGTGGGGGGTTCACCCATGCAGGCGGGCCAGATGTTAGAGGGGAGGTTCGTAGTTTTTTGCCCTAAGAGCAGGACCTCTGTTTTGGAGCCATTAAGCTTCAAAGCGGAGTCACTCATCCACTGATATACGTTGGAAAGGCAGTCGTGGAGGTTGGAGGGCGCAAGCTTGGGGTGGGAGAGTGTCACCACCAGCTGTGTATCGTCAGCGTAGCTGACGATAGTGACTCCAAAGGGTGGGACGAGTTCCTCCAGTGGGGCCATGTAAACGTTAAACAGCGTGGGGCTCAGGGAGGAGCCCTGAGGCACGCCGCACTGGAGGGGGATGGAAGGGGAGCGGCTTTCGCCTTCCCATACTTGATAGGAGCGTCGGGAGAGAAAGGACGATAGCCACTTCAGAGCTCTGCCTTTGACCCCCACAGTCCCGAGACGGTGGGTTAGGACCTGGTGACTGACCGTGTCAAAGGCCGCACTCAGGTCTAGGAGGACCACTGCCACTGATCCTCCTGTGTCGATGATTTCCCTAGTTTGTTCTACTGCCACGAGGAGAGCAGTGTCCGTGCCCTGACCTGGTCTGAAGCCTGTCTGTGAGTCGTTGAGGAGATGGTTTGACTCGAGGAAGGATGACAGCTTTTTATTTGCTAGTTTTTCGGCGACTTTACCTATCCAAGGTAGAAGTGAGATAGGTCTGTAGTTGGAGAGGTCTGTGGGGTCGAGCGATGGTTTCTTGAGAAGCGCTTTGACGCTTTAATATCCATATCAACATATACAAACCTATACTTGATGTCATCTAGGCTCAGGAAGGATGAAGAAAACTTGCTGCTTGATCCAAACTCCTCAGTGAGTCTCTAGCTATAATAGTCTAATAACTCTTTAACGCAGTCAAAAGTCTTACACAGGCCATAGAAAACGCCTATGCTGTCATTACTGCTTCAGGTTAGTTTTCCAATTCATAAGCAAGTTCTGAGCGCCTGAGAAAGACACTCGCGGTGCAAGAGGTTCCCCGGAGAATACTGGATGCAAAGGGAACCAATAGAATCAAATTCTAATCCTTAAGTCCTTACCTCCCTCAGGAAGACCAAGTCCCAAAAAGAAGAAGAGTCCTACCAGGACCTGGAGTCAGGAAACTGCGTAGCTCTTGAAGCGGAATTTCGGGACCAGGAATAATGAAGTTGCTCTCACAGAATACGTTGGGAATAGCGCTTGGGACTGAGGCGGGAAGGGCAACTATGACCAGAGTAGAACGGGCAGAAAAACTAAACTCGAAAAGACGCGCTAACTGAGATGCGTCTTTCCCTCAGGAAAATGACCGTTGAAGTGCGCCGAACGAAAGGCACGAGCGCACAAAATGGCCGCCACAAAAGACTAGAGCGGTAACGCAACTAGTCAGTGGCGCAATCAGGAAGGGTATCTTTTAGCCGAGATTGAGCAACTATGCCTCCATACGCAAGCAGAGCGTGTGTAGTTGGAACCAGACTTGATTTTAAACAGCAGTCTGGGAGCAGCACCCTTTACCACCCGCTGGGACCTGACATTTGGATCATTTTTGGACTTGAGATTTGACAAGTAAGTTGGTGTTGTTTGTTTGGGGCATTGCAGTTGAGGCAACTACAGTTCTAAAACTCTTTTCACAACTTTAACAAAATATATATTGTGGGTAGCCAGAGTATCCAGTAGGCCCTGGGTTAGTCATGGGTGCATTATACAAACATTTCTCTGATTTTATTTTAAACTTAATTCTCATTTATGTCATGGAAATTTAGCTAACTGTTATGTGTTGATTTTTTTATTTTATTTTGGGGTGCCTGTAAAGCCTCACTAGCCAGTAGGCCCAGGGGTAGTGAGTGGTGCATAGACCAAGTCTTTCTGTGGGGTGTCTTGAATGTAAACATCATTGAGGGCATGGATGGCATTGGATTGTGGTGATTTCTGAGTGTTTTTCGACTTTTTGGGGTGTATAACTGATGTTCCTCTGGCTTCCATTGCTTTTAGGAGCACAAGAGAACCAACAGTGCCAGGAAGAAGTCCTGCAGCGGTGTGTGCAGCACAACGTCACTTGACCTCATGTGAGTCCACAGACAAGACAACTCTACAACTCGTGCAACTGCAGCCTGTGGTGTTGGGGCCTGGCCATGTGGGTGGGGGCCATTTTGAGGCCTGGGACAGGCAGGGCCTGGCCATGTGGTGGGGGTCAAGGGCCATTTTGAAGCCAGGCAGTGTGCTCAGGCCTGCACCCAGTTTGCCTTGCTTTCAACCATTAGGCCCAGGGGTACTCAGTGGTGCATGGGCCTAGTCATTGTGTGGGGTGTCTTGAATTTAAACATCATTGAGGGCATGGATGGCATTGGATTGTGGTGATTTTTGAGTGTTTTTCGACTTTTTGGGGCGTTGTTGGGGCCTGGCCATGTGGGTGGAGGCCATTTTGAGACCTGGGACAGGCAGGGCCTGGCCATGTGATTGGGGTCAAGGGGCCATTTTGAAGCCAGACAGTATGCTCAGGGCTGCACCCAGTTTGCCTTGCTTTCAACCATTATGCCCAGGTGTACTCAGTGGTGCATGGGCCTAGTCTTTCTGTGTGGGATCTTGAATTTAAATATCATTGAGGGCATGGATGGCATTGGATTGTGGTGATTTGTGAGTGTTCTTTGACTTTTTGGGGCATTGTGGGGCCTGGCCATGAGGGTGGGGGCCATTTTGAGGCCTGGGACAGGCAGGGCCTGGCCATGTGGTGGGGGTCAAGGGGCCATTTTGAAGCCAGGCAGTGTGCTCAGGCCTGCACCTAGTTTCCCTTGCTTTCAACCATTATGCCCAGGGGTACTCAGTAGTGCATGGGCCTATTCTTTCTGTGGGGTGTCTTGAATTTAAACATAATTGAGGGCATGGATGGCATTGGATTGTGATGATTTTTGAGTGTTTTTCGACTTTTTGGGGCGTTGTTGGGGCCTGGCCATGTGGGTGGGGGCCATTTCGAGGCCTGGGACAGGCAGGGCCTGGCCATGTGGTGGGGGTCAACGGGCCATTTTGAAGCCAGGCAGTGTGCTCAGGCCTGCACCCAGTCTGCCTTACTTTCAACCATTATGCCCAGGGGTACTCAGTGGTGCATGGGCCTAGTCTTTCTGTGGGGTGTCTTGAATTTAAATATCATTGAGGGCATAGATGGCATTGGATTGTGGTGATTTGAGAATATTGTTTGACTTTTTGGGGCGTTGTTGGGGCCTGGCCATGTGGGTGGGGGCAATTTTGAGGCTTGGGCCAGGCAGGGCCTGGCCATGTGGTGGGGGTCAAAGGGCCATTTTGAAGCCAGACAGTGTGCTCAGGCCTGCACCCAGTTTGCCTTGCTTTCAACCATTATGCCCAGGGGTACTCAGTGGTGCATGGGCCTAGTCTTTCTGTGGGGTGTCTTGAATTTAAACAACATTGAGAGCATGGATGGCATTGGATTGTGTGGATTTTTGAGTGTTTTTTTACTTTTTGGGGCGTAGTTGGGGCCTGGCCATGTGGGTGGGGGCCATTTTGAGGCCTGGGACAGGCAGGGCTTGGCCATGTGGTGGGGGTCAAGGGGCCATTTTGAAACCAGGCAGTGTGCTCAGGCCTGCACCCAGTTTGCCTTGCTTTCAACCATTTTGCCCAGGAGTACTCAGTGGTGCATGGGCCTAGTCGTTCTGTGGGGTGTCTTGAATTTAAACATCTTTGAGGGCATGGATGGCATTGAATTGTGGTGATTTTTGAGTGTTTTTCGACTTTTTGGGGCGTTGTTGGGGCCTGGCCATGTGGGTGGGGGCAATTTTGAGGCCTGGGAAAGGCAGGGCCTGGCCATGTGGTGGGGGTCAAGGGGCCATTTTGAAGCCAGGCAGTATGCTCAGGCCTGCACCCAGTTTGCCTTGCTTTCAACCATTATGCCCAGGGGTACTCAGTGGTGCATGGGCCTAGTCTTTCTGGGGGGTGTCTTGAATTTAAACAACATTGAGAGCATGGATGGCATTGGATTGTGTGGATTTTTGAGTGTTTTTTGACTTTTTGGGGCGTAGTTGGGGCCTGGCCATGTGGGTGGGGGTCATTTTGAGGCCTGGGACAGGCAGGGCCTGGCCATGTGGTGGGGGTCAAGGGGCCATTTTGAAGCCAGGCAGGGTGCTCAGGCCTGCACCCAGTTTGCCTTGCTTTCAACCATTATGCCCAGGGGTACTCAGTGGTGCATGGGCCTAGTCTTTCTGTGGGGTGTCTTGAATTTAAACATCTTTGAGGGCATGGATGGCATTGAATTGTGGTGATTTTTGAGTGTTTTTCAACTTTTTGGGGCGTTGTTGGGGCCTGGCCATGTTGGTGGGGGCCATTTTGAGGCCTGGGACAGGCAGGACCAGGCCATGTGGTGGGGGTCAAGGGGCCATTTTGAAGCCAGGCAGTGTGCTCAGGCCTGCACCCAGTTTGCCTTGCTTTCAACCATTATGCCCAGCGGTACTCAGTGGTGCATGGGCCTAGTCTTTCTGTGGGGTCTCTTGAATTTAAACATCATTGAGGGCATGGATGGCATTGGATTGTGGTGATTTCTGAGTGTTTTTCGACTTTTTGGGGTGTATAACTGATGTTCCTCTGGCTTCCATTGCTTTCAGGTGCACAAGAGAACCACCAGTGCCAGGAAGAAGTCCTGCAGCGGTGTGTGCAGCACAACGTCACTTGACGTCACGTGTGTTCACAGACAAGACAACTCTACAACTCGTGCAACTGCAGCCTGCTGTTCTAACATCTCAGGAAGATGGCCCCAAAGAAAGTTGTCCATAGCGCCTCAGCGAAAAAAGTTGCCAGTGCCACTGCCATTAAGAAGGAGCAGAAGAAGCAAGTGACACCACCTACCAAGGAGACTGGTGTGCCCACCAACACCTTTTTTGGTAGAAAAAAAAATACGCCTGCAGCAGCAGTGGTGTCTGCCGGGGACTAAGCTGGAAGCAGCACCTCCGCTTCATTGGGCTTAGTGCCACCACGCCAAGTTAGGTCCAAGAACATGAGTGCTGCTGCGGCAGCCACTTTGGTTGTTCAATCACCATTGACCAGTGATCTTGGCTCATTACAAGAAAGTACCATCCAATCAACGCAGGGTGTAACTCAGCTGACGAGTGTTCAACAACCACAGCCGCAACCACAAACACAACTAGTACAAGCGCAAGTACATGGGCAAGGAGAGGCACGATCAGAGGCGCAAGGAGAGGCGCAAGGAGAGGCGCAAGGAGAGGCGCATGGAGATGTGCATGGAGAGGTGCAACTAGAGTTTCATGGAGCGGCACAACTGCCTACAACGCTTGTTCCTCCAGAAGTAGGGGCACATCAGGAAATTGATATTCAAGAGGAGGTATCATCTGAGAAAGCCACTCCTCCTGACGATGATCCATTGTCTTCCAGATCCCCAGCAAGAAAAAGGTCAAGGATGGATACTACTACTACTACAAGTTCTTCTTCAAGCCCCCTTAATTCTGATGACCTTGATCGTGATTGGAACCCAGCAATGCAGTCTGAGAGAGAGTCACGCCATGAGCCGACAAAGGGCAGCTAAGCCTAAAAGGAAGGCTCCCGCAAGGCTTCAACTTATGGGTGATGACGACGAACAAGAAGTGGTATCTTCTGCTGCTGATGAACAGACTGACGACGACCCAGTCATCACAGTCGTCACTCCAGCCCCAGCAGGCATGCAGCAGAAAAACATTTTGACCCTATCCTGAAGGGCTGCTGAGCGGGATATGGGCGGTGTGGCACTGGTGCCACCACCATTAACAACAACACCAACATGACCTACAGCTTCCATCTTTTTTAGTCAGAAGGGCCGGCATGGACCTCCATCCAGCTCGACCTCAAGTAGTGGTGCTGTATGTGAACAACAGAAATTAATTCAGCCACCCCATCCTCCACTTCATCTGGCATTGAAAGTCAAAGTAGCACCTCCACCACCAGCAGACATCACCAGTCCCCAGTTTGGGACTTCTTTACTGTTAGGGCAAAGGCGGAAAACATGGTTGTTTGTTCGATTTCTAAAGTATCCGTTAATCGGGGTAAGCTTGTTACCAACTATGGTACCGCAGGCCAGAGAGGTCATCCCAAACAACACCACCTTGTCCTGTGGTATACACACCTAAGTAAGATCGAGGAAGCCCAACAAAGTAGAACTGATCCAAAAGTATCCATTCACATTGCATCTGATGCTGACGAGGGGCTGATTGTTCAGGGGAGAAGTCAAGAATCGAGTGACATTTTTTCTGGTACACCTAGTACCCCTGGCAGCAGCACTGCAGTGGTAGCACCCACACCCTCTACCCCTTCAACATGCATGAGGCACACTAAGAGTCTGGGACAGACACCAATGCAAAAAAGTCTATCAATGAGCCTAACTGGTTTGAAGTCTGCATCATCATCATCATCCTCATCACGTAAAACGGTCCAGCCCACCATTAGAAGCATGTTTTGGTTGGCGGCGCCATTTGAACACAACGACCCAACGGTACGTCTGTATAACGCAAAGCTGGCTAAAATGCTAGCGCTGGACCTTCTCCCTTTTTCTTTTGTGGAAGGGGTGGGGTTCTAGAATTAGTGGCAACAGTCTGCCCTAAATGGAAGGTTCCTAGCTGGTCCTATTTTGCCAGAGTTGCGGTACCAGCACTACATCAAGATGTGCTGGAGGTTATTGGGGCAGCTTTGCAGAAGAGTGCTGTTCACACTATCCACTTGACAACAGACATGTGGACCAGTTGCCAACCCCTTGATTACATGTGCATCACTGCACACTGGGTCTCGTTTGCAGGGGTTAGAGACAAGTCAAGTGCAGTTGTTGACCTGGACACACTTTTTCAAGGAACTCGGAAACATGCAACATTAGCCATGTTTGCCAAGGAGAAATCTCATACTGCAAAAAACATTTTGGAGGAGTTTAATAGTAAGGTCTCTGAAAGGCTGCAACCAAGGAATCGCATAGTTGGTTATGTTTCCACGGATAATGGCAGTAATATAGTTAAGGCCATGCAGCAAGGTGACTATTTCAGAGTGCCATGTTAGACGCACTATATAAACCTGGTTGTGCAAGATTTCTTGAAAAATGAAAACACAGTCAAGAAGTTACTTACCACCTGCCGAAGAATCTGCACACATTTCAGCCATTCTTTTAAGGCCCGGAAGGAGCTGAGGAGCACTCAACATGAACATAAAGTGCCAGTCAAAGGGCTCAACCAGGAGGTGGCAACACGTTGGAACTCAACCTTTTACATGCTTGAGCGTCTGTCTGAGCAGTGCATGGTAATCAATGACTATGTCTTTTAACTAGGTTCTACTATGAAAGACATGATGCTAGAGTTGGAGGAATAGAAGCTAGTTAAAAGCCTGACAGACATGCTTCGTCCTTTTGAGGTCTTCACGCGTGAAGTCAGCAGGGAGGACTGTTTTTTGGGCAAAGCTATCCCATTGTTGGTCATGCTAGAACACCAACTGAAGGCGGTGTCTTCAACGTTCAGAGATGCTGGTGAAAAAAAGCAAGACGCATATCAGTTGGCGGAGAGCTTATTAAGCCGCCTAGTTGCAAATGAAAGGCTTAAAAACATACATACAGAACAACATTACATTTGTGCCACTATTCTGGATCCACAGTACAAAAAGGCAGGGGCCAGCAAAGCATTCATTCCTTTTGATGAAGCAGATGTTTCAAAGTTTAAAAATTGGCTAGCTGTGTCAGCCACTCGGTTAGAAAAAGATCGGCAGAAAATTCAAGGAGCCGGAAGAAGTCCAACTGAGTCAGCAGGCCACCTGCCGTCAAGTTCCACTTCTGAATCTGTGGGCGAAAGAAGTCACTTTCCCTCACAGCCGTTAACGATACCAGCAGCAACTGTATCATCATCCTCACCTGCACCAGGCCCAGCCATAATATTGTCAGAAGCGGATTGGCTAACTCATCAAGGGTTTGCTCGTTCCAGTGCTGCAAAAGCCACAGATGGTACACAAAGTGGAGCAACCGTGGAGAACCTTGAGTCGATGGTGCAGGCCTACCTGGATGACCCAACAGAGGTCTTTCTTAATAAGAACCCATTGCTGTATTGGTACAGGAAAATGGCCCTATGGCCACTGATCACCAATCTGGCTGTAAATTATTTGTCTTGCCCACTCGCAAGCGTGTCTTCTGAACGTGTTTTCAGTGCTGCTGGTGCCATTGTAACTTCAAAAAGGACCCGCCTCTCGGCCAAAAATTTGAAGAGGTTAACACTGATCAAGACGAATCATCACTTCATACCACCAGATTACAAAGTACGTGAATGCACTCAGGATGAAGAGGACACCAACTTAGGTGTTGGAAGTTCTTCTCTGTTACCTGACCTACTCCCGTCTCAATTCATGGAGTTTGAGGAGGAGCTCTACTTCCCTGACACCGAGCCCTGAAAATGACTTCCTTTTGTCGTCCTTATTCACTTTTATTTCTGTGTGTCTTTCTTTGTTTTGCAATTTTTACCACAACAAAACTCTAATCACCTAATCAGAACAAGTCCATCAGCAGCACTGTCTTCATCTTATATTCCTTATTGATTTGAAGGTGCCGCAGTCTGCATTCCTGTTATGTTATGTTATGGTATAAAGGGATTTATTGCGTGCACTGCTACTCAAGAGTGTCCTGGCGCATGGGGCAGTGGTAACAGAGGAGGCAAACAGCAGAGGCTAAACAAGTTGTTTAAACAGATGAGTTTTTTGCCGCTTTTTGAAGGTGGACAATTCCCTGATGTGCCGCAGATCTACAGGCAGAGCGTTCCAAAGAGTGGCAGCCTTAAACGTAAAGGACTGCCGCCCCCCCTTGGCATGCTCTCCGATATTCCGGAATCACCAGCCGTCCTTGCAAAGCTGACCGAAGAGGATGGCTGGGAGAGTAGAAAGCAAACCTAGAGGTGATATAGGCCGGGCCCGAGCCATAAAGTGCCTTATGGGCCATGGTAAGTACTTTAAAATGAACTCACTGCACCACGGGCAGCCAGTGCAGATTACTGAGCTGCTTGCGAAAGCTAAGGCACCTAGGACTATTAAATAGGAGCCTAACTACCGAATTCTGGATGAGCTGTAACTTCCCTAGGAGATATCCTGGGATGCCGATGTAGAGGGCATTGGCGTAGTCTAGCTGAGACAATATGCTGGCTCTAGCCACATGTCTCCTCCACGGAGTGGGGAAGTAGGGTAAAGAACCTCCTCAGGGCTTTAAGTGTGCCAAAACACACCCCGGAAAGTCTCTTGACCTGCTCATGGAAGCCTAAATCACCTCCAAACCAGATTCCCAGATTCTTTGCAACTCCGCACTCCCCTGTTAGGCAAGGAAACCCCAGAGGCCAAAGCGACTCTCTAAAAGCCGGAGGGAAATGGCCATAGAGAAGCACCTCCGATTTCTCTTCGTTACATTTCAGGCAGGCCTGAGCTAACCAGGAAAAAAAACGATGATAGACACCGATGGGCCACCTCTGTCTGAAGATCATTACCCTTCCACGTGACAAGAAGCTGGGTATCATCGGCATAAGCCATAATTTTGGCACCCAACTTCTCCGCCAGATAGATAAGAGGTGTCAGGTAGACATTGAACAGAAGGGGGCTCAGTGTGGATCCCTGGGGACACCGGTGGACACTGTGCTATCCGGCGACGAGAAGGGGGGCATCCATACCTGTTAGGACCGATCTTCCTAAAAGGATTTAACCCATTCCCAAGCCGTGCCAGTTATGCCGATGTCAGACAGGCGGGAGAGAAGCTGGCGGTGGGGTACCGTATCGAAGGCGGCAGAGAGGTCGAGCAAAACCAGAGCCGCTCTGCCGCCCGCGTCCAGGCATTCCCTAATAGCCTCTGAGATCTCTACTAGCACAGTCTCAGTACTAAACACTGTCCTAAACCCGGATTGTGCCGGGTGCAGAGCTCCTGAAGATTCCACAAAACTCTCCAGTTATTTAAAAGCCACTTTTTCACACACCCTAGCTAAGGCTGGAAGAAGGGAGATGGGACGGTAGTTGGCGAGCACTGTGGCGTCGGCAGAAGGTTTCTTCAGGAGAGGGAGGAGTTTGGCATGTTTCCATTGCCGGGGCACTCTTCCAGATAGCAGTGAGTTGTTAACCAACACTGCTATCTCTAGGGCAACTATCTCCGCCACGCCACTCAGGACCCTAGCAGGACATGGGTCTGCCGGTGAGCCAGATTTTAAAGATTTTATGACGGCTAAGACATATTTCTCCTCCGCTGAAATGAAATTCGAGAAGAGCTGCTTATGCACAATAGTGCTAGGGAGTTCACAACTCAACCATGCTCCTTTATACTCCTCTTCCAGACTCCCCCTATCCATTTCCCTCAAGGCAGATGGATGGATTACGACAAGTCCCCTCAAGTGGGACTGAAATTACTGACTGACTACATGCTTGCTGATTGCTGACAGAGTTACTTCTGATATTGACAGGAGAGGCTGCCCTGTGGGCCCTCACTTTCCGAAGAAGATGAGGACAAAAAGTAGAACAGGTAATGAATAATTGAGAAGATGGCATGCAATGGACAGCAATGGCTGTCTGGCTCTGATGAAACCAACTGCTGTTTGTTTTTTGTGCATGAAATGATGATGCATATGTCTTGTCTTAGTTATTGTTCAATCTTTTACACAGTAATTGTAACTCATGTCAACAACTCAGTTTTTTTACCATGTTTAATTCAAATTGTACTTCAAATTCAGGGGCCACTATATTGCATTTCACAATATGCAAACTGTCCTTGGAGCGGACTCACTTGCCAATATACCATAATGATTGATTAAATAATATATCTGTTTTCTTTACAGTCACTCACTGGGATGGATGGATCATCAGCGTCGGTTTACGGAAGAACTATGGCCAATTCGTGAGTGGCAAACAGTAAACCTGTCTACAACAACTACTACAGCAGAACTACATGTCTGTCTATTCATGGTATGTAGTGGTCGAGGGCGAGGCAGTGTACTGTTGTTGTTATGCCAGACAGCAGTTCATGTAAAATTGTGGCTATGTGGCTTGCTACATACAATTAGATATGCTTTGTCTGTCTGACAAAGAGCTTAGGTATGCTACAACAGGTTGCTTCACTCAGTGGTGCCTGCCTTGACCCTCTGCATGGCACTGCCTCAAGCTTGGGCCAAACATCTGTTATGTTTGCAAAATTTGCTGTTTTTTGGTATTTTGCAAATCTCGCGAAATTACCGAAAAATCGCAAATTCTTGAGCGGGAACAGATTTTTGGCCCATGCTTGCGGCAGAGCCATGCAGACGGTCAAGGCAGGCACCACTGAGTGAAGCATCCTCCTGATGTAGCATACCTAGGCTCTTTGACACAGACAGACAAAGCATATCTAGGGTTTAGGGTTCAGTGCGATTTACTAGGGTTTTGGGTTTAAGTGGGTATGGTTCACACTCACACTGATTCTAGGGCTCGGGGCCCAATGCAGGCTCGTTCATAAAGATGTTGGCAAGGTTTTAGGGGGGTTTGGTGTTCTTTGGTCCGGAATTGGCAGAATTTTGGCCTTTTTGGGTGTGTTGCGGGCGTGTGTGTTTGGGTGAAAACGAAGTGAAAACTAGTCGTAGACCTTCTTCTTCTTCATAGAGCGCAGTGGTTCGATTTTGTTCTGCCTTGCTGAGATTCTTGTGAATCGCTGGAACAAGTGACTGCCCAGGTAAGTTTCAAGAGGATCGAAGTAGTGGAAGTGCTGAAAACAGCAATGTTTTGTGAACAGCGCAATTTGCCATGTTTTGAATATATCAGTATTGCATGTTTTGGGGGGGGCTGTTTGGGGGTGTTCTAGATTTGTGGGGGAGGGTCTAGGGGTCTGGGAGCCCTGCTGGGATAGCATAATTTTGATTGCAAGTGATTTGAAGAAAATCCATGGTGGGAAAGAGGAGTTAGGGCCTAGCTGCAGAGCGTGTTTGGACCGATGTTGACTGGTTGGCTGAAAATTTTCTAAGTAAGAGTTTTTGCATTTTTGCTTTTTGCCTGTTTAGGGGTGTTCTGCTTTTTTGCGAGTGGCTGCAGGGGTCTGGGGGCATAGCTTGGAAGGTCTAATATCGGAATCAAGCGTTTTGGACCAAATCCATAGAAAATGACATCTCCCTCTGGCTGCAGTCAGCCAGTGACAAATTCGCCCCCCTTATTAAATTTCCCCCGACCAGACATCAAAACTCCCACAGATGGTTCTCGTATGACCTCACAAAACTGAAACTGAAGGTACGTCAATCAGAAACGGCATGGAGACGTAACTACTCCGAACTAGCTAGATCACAATACATCTCAGCTTGCAGAGACTATAAAACTGCCATAGTCTCTGCCAAATCTACTCATTTCTCGGACAGAATCTCCTCCTCGGACAACAAATCCAAAGAAATTTTTCAAAATTATGAATGAACTGACATCTGACGATAGAACCCTCCCAGGCCAGACTCCCACCCAAGAAACTTGTGACGCCCTCAACCTTTTCTTCGTCGAAAAAATCAATAAAATTAAGGCATCGATCTCCACCGTCCCTCAGATCACCATCCCGGAAACTCCCTCTAATAACCCTTCTGTTTTCACCGAATTCCCCCCTATCAACCCTATCTCCCTAGTACAGCTCGCATCCCGGATAAAATCAGGTTCCCCCAACGACGGCTGCCCACCCTCAGTCCTGCGAAGAGTATGTCACTCCTTACCTGAATGCATTCTACCTCTCCTGAACAGCTCACTCAGCACAGGCACTGTCCCGAGACCCTTCAAAGAAGCCATCCTTGTCCCGCTACTAAAAAAACCAGGCGCGGACACAGCGGAACTCTCCAATTATCGCCCCATATCGCTTCTGCCTTACTTTTCAAAACTCCTCGAAGCACATGTTACCAGATGCCTCTCCAATTTCATTGAGTCCTCCTGCTATTTGGAGCCTAATCAGGCCGGCTTCAGGCCCTCATTCACCACTGAAGCCGTCATCCTAGCTGTCCTCGGCACGCTGAGAAGAAATGCCGACTCAGGAACCCCCCAGGCTCTCGTCCTCCTGGACCTCTCGGCCGCGTTCGACACGGTTGGCCACAACATCTTGCTCAACCGTGTCGAACAGGCTGCCATCCAGGACTCCGCTCTCAGCTGGATCCGGTCTTTCCTGTCTGACAGAACCTAAGCCGTCCGCCTTGGCCCCTACACAGCACCCAAGACCCCCACAGCCTGCGGAGTCCCTCAGGGCTCCTCCCTGTCACCTTTCCTGTTCAACCTGTACCTCCGGCCCCTACTCCATTCACTCCGTAATTGGGACATTACAGTTTTTAACTATGCCGACGATTTGCAGATCATTTTTCCACTCAACTCCCCCAATGCAATAGACAACTTTCACTCTGCCATGCTCCATATCCAAGATTGGATGAATTCTAACCAATTGAAGCTAAACCCCGGGAAAACCGAGCTCCTCCTCCCGGGCTCCAGCCTCTCCTCCTGTGGAACCCAGTTCTGGCCTTCCGAACTGGACCCCCCGCCGACCCCTTCCACCTCTGTAAAAAGCCTTGGCGTAATAATCGACGACCTCATATCAGCTCCGTGATCTCATCCTGCTCCTTCCAGCTCAGAAAGATCCGGAAGGTCAGCCACCTGCTTCCCACACCTGCCTTGACTCAGGTTATCATCTCTCTTGTGCTCTCCCGTTTGGACTTTTCCAACAGCATTTATCACAGACTTCCAAAAACCCTCCTCCACCGCCTTCAGGTGGTCCAAAACCAGGCAGCCCGGATCATCTTTAAATCTCCAAAATGGCAATCTGCCAGACCGATGATGTACAAACTTCACTGGCTACCAATTGAACAAAGGGTGGCCTTCAAGTTGGGCTGTCTCACGTACAAAGCCCTCAACTGCCCCAGTCCTGCCTTCCTGATCTCCCTTATCACTCCCTACTGTCCAAACCGCAATCTTCGCTCTACCCATCTTAAATCACTTATCACACCCAAAACTAGAACTAACAAATTTGGTGGATGAAGGTTTGCCTTTTTGGTTCCGAAATTCTGGAACTCCCTTCCCTTGAACATCAAATCAAGCAGCTCCCTCCTTCATTTTAGGAAATTGCTAAAAACTTTTCTCTTTCCCCCACCCTGCTAACCCTGCACTAAACCTCAGTTCCGGAATTCGATGTCCCATAGCGCCAGGAAACTCATGGTGTCAGCGCGCTCTACAAATTCCATTTAACAATAATAATAATAATAATAAAGTTTTTCCGTTTTTGCTCACTTGCCTGTTTTTGGGGTGCTGTTTGGGGGGCTTCTAGGTTATTGGGGGTGGGTTTTGGGGTCTGGGAGCACTGCTGGCACAGTCTAATTTTGATTGCATTTGTTTTTCAGAAAATCCATGGTGGAAAAGGGGAGTTAGGGCCTAGCTGCAGAGCATATTTGGACTGAATTGAAGGTAGGCCCATTGTTGCCTTTTGCCTGTTTGGGGGTGTTCTGCTTTTTTGCGGGTGGCTGCAGGGGTCTGGGGGCATTGCTGGGAAGGTCTAATACCAGATAAAAGTGTTCTGGAGAAAATCGGAGGTGAAAAGGTTTTCCATTTTCGGACATTTCGCTCACTTTAGTGTTTTCAGGGGCTGTTTGGTGGGTTCCTGGTGTTTGTGGGGGGGTTTTGGGGTTTTGGAGCAACGCTGGGTATGGATACTTTTGATTGCAAGTGGTTTGAAGAAAATCCATGGTGGGAAAGGGGAGTTAGGGCCTACCTGCAGAGCGCGCATGGAGTGATTTGGGATTGAGGGCTAAATTATTCCGTCTCACTTTTTGCGGTTTTGCTTTTTGGCTGTTTGGGGGTGTTAAACTTGTTTTCGCCCGGGTTGGCGGGTCTGGGGGCATTGCTGGGAAGGTCTAATACCGGATAAAAGTGGTTTGTAGAAAATCGGAGGTGAAAAAGTTTTTTCCATTTTCAGACATTTCGCTCACTTTAGGGTCTTCGGGGACTGTTTGGGGGGGTTCCTGGTGTTTGTGGGGAGGTTTTGGGGTCTCGGAGCAATGCTGGGTATGGATAGTTTTGATTGCAAGTGGCTTGGAGAAAATTCATGGTGGCAAAGGGGAGTTAGGGCCTAGCTGCAGAGCGCGCTCGGAGTGATTTGGGATTGAGGGTTAAATTATTCTAACTTTTTGCAGTTTTGCTTCTTGGCTGTTTGGGGGTGTTTAACTTATTTTCGCCTGGGTTGACGGGTCTGGAGGCATTGCTGGGAAGGTCTAATACCGGATAAAAGTGGTTTGGAGAAAATCGGAGGTGGAAAAGTTTTTCCATTTTCAGACATTTCGCTCACTTTAGCGTTTTCGGGGGGCTGTTTAGGGGGTTCCTGGTGTTTGTGGGGGGGTTTTGGGGTCTTGAAGCAACGCTGGGTATGGATACTTTTGATTGCAAGTGGTTTGAAGAAAATCTATGGTGGGAAAGGGGAGTTAGGGCCTACCTGCAGAGCGCGCATGGAGTGAATTCGAAATGAGGCCTAAATATTTCTGTGTCACTTTTTGCGTTTTCTTTTTGGCTGTTTGGGGGGTGTTAAACTTGTTTTCGCCTGGGTTGACGGGTCTTGGGGCATTGCTGGGAAGGTCTAATACCGGATAAAAGTGGTTTCGGAGAAAATCGGAGGTGAAAAGCGTTTTGACACTATTTTTAACTTAGGGCTCGTTACGGTTAGCAGTATTGCATGTGTTTGGGGGTGTTCTAGATTTTTGCAACTGGGTTCTGGGGTCTTAGAGCACTCGTGGGAATGTGTAATTTTGGTTGCAAGTGCGTTGAAGAAAATCCATGATGGGTAAGGGGGGATTTGGCCGAGTTGCGGAAAGCGTTTGGTACTATTCTTAACTTAGGGCTTGTTAGGGTTAGCAGTATTGTATTCTATGTGTTTGGGGGTGTTCTAGATTTTTATGACGGGGTGGGGTCTTAGAACACTTGTGGGAATGTCTAATTTTGATTGCAAGTGGTTTGAAGAAAATCCATGGTGGGAAAGGAGGGTTTTGGGCATACTTTCCGAGTGCGTTTTGTTACGATTTGAAATTAGGCCTCTGCGAGGTAGCAGCAGTATTCTGCACGTTTTTGGGAGGGTAATGTGGGGTGTTCTAGATTTTGGGGATTGTCATCTCTGAAAGTGTCATTTTTGCACTACATAGCGTACCTTATATATTTTTTTCTCCGAGGTGTATTTATCACTTACTGTTGTGTTTTTCCATCAACAATTACAGGCAGGCTTTTACCCTGTGCCATCGATGTACTACTCAGGCTTACAATTAGCGATCCGCAATTCCACATCAGGCAGGCTGTGGACAGTGTGTCTGGTCACTAAAATTGATCGACGGAGCATCCACAGGAATGAAGGAGTACAGCGAATAGGAGGAATGGCTGGATGCATCAACTTCACAAATTCAACGGGACAACTACAAAAAACAGTTACAGTATCCAAAATTCTCCTTATCTTTTAAATGAAATTCTTGTGAACTTGAACTTACTTCTACGAGTGTGACTCTGTGCGTTTGTATGATCTCTGCTTCAAATTCATCCCTCCAGCTATTTGATACGTCTTTGCTATGTTTAACAGTAATTTAATGTTCTAAGTGTTTATTCTCTCTGAGGGAAGAGAGGCAAGTGAAATTGCGTAATGACTGCAGCCCTGTACTGTCAACTTGTTTCTTCGTAGTTACTAGTAAGTTGCAGTAAGTAGTAGTACTACTTTTCAGTAACCTAACCATCCATTTAGTAAACAACTTCTGGCTTGCAGTAGGGCACTTCCTTTATGTCCCTTAAAAGATTTATCAATATCTTCAAATCCAAAGATTTGTTTCTCTTCATCTGTTGTTTGACTGCCATGCTGTGTTTTTTTTCCTCTCTACCAAACTTTCCCAAAAAACCCCATTCCCATCCAATTTTCAAACCCTAACCCTCTTCCCCCGGGCTGTATGGTATTTCATTGAGGTGTGACTGACAACAATAATAAATTCCACACACTTGCTGGGGAGGATAAGGTCAAAGCAACCAAAATCATTTCAATCAGAGGTTCATGTGCGCCATCGTGGATTGATAAGAACATCCTCCTCCTACACGACGTGAACAATCAAATGCTTAATGCTTACGTTACGTTGATGATGTGTCCTTTGCCTTAATTTCTTATAGCAGTCAAACTCCACGCAACTCCTACTTATATTTACAATTATTTAGCACTGCTTAGGCTACAATTTAGGGCACTGTTGTCTACCGTACTATTTATTGTACTGTTTCTAATGCTACGCTCAGGCCACTTAATGTTTCATTTCCTTTTTTTTCATATGGTGATACTGACAGTGTGTACCACTACTACTACCAGCACAACAATGATATTGCATCCGTCGAGGATTCAAGTCAACAACCAACCTTAACCATAATTTACCGAAAATCCGCAAACTCGCACGCAGCGGATTTTTTTTCTTGGTGATACAATTTTGCGGCGTGCGGTGTAAGTTCGCAATTGCGAACATGTAGGTGCGGCGGGCAGCATCAATCTCGCACTCGCCAAATTACAAAAATTGCAATTCTGCACAAGAAATCTACTAGCAAGCAGCATAGACCTTCTGAAAATGATGATTTTTATCAGAATAACTCCTCAGGTTGACATTTGCCTGCACTTTTTTGGATTTGAGGCCTTTTGATTTTCTTTGGATAACTTTTGGATTAGAAATCAACTTTCTCATATAAGCTTGTTTGGGGCATTACAGTTGCTGTAATGCTGTTCTGCAGAAAAACGAGTTTTGCAAAAGTGAAAGCATTCAGCAGGTTCAAAAGTTCAAACTCATCATTAGTAACCATTCCCTGTAGTGCTTCCTGACAAGGGCCCCTCCAGAGTTCAGTTGCTAGTTGCAACAATTGTATGACCCTGCTCTGACCCTCACAACAGGCTCATAGAATAGCTACAAGTAGGCCACAAAGGTCCTGGAAAAAAAAATTGCACTGCAACAGAAAGCAAATTACAGATAAGGAAGCAGGTGCCAGACTGGAATTTTAAAACAGGGACACATTATTAAATCAACCCCAAATTAATTCATGTCAGTTGAAGCAGGCAGGTGTGCTTGCTTTTCCCCCCCATAATCTACAGTGATGATGAACCAGAGGGTGGCATTGATGTACCAGAGGGTGGCATGGGTGAAACAGAGGGTTGCAGGGGTGAAACAGAGGGTGCTGGGAACCTGTGATGATGAACCAGACGTAGAAACAACATAATTGTGACCGTTGAGAGCCGACATGTAAGTTCGCAATTGCGTACTGGTACAAAACCCTCGGGAACTGGCAGAAATCCTTGCAAACTGGCAGAAATCCTTGCGAACACACAAAAAAAATCTGCAAATTCTCGAGAATTCGCGGATTTTGCGGATTGCAAGTTCGCAAATTCGCAAAATTCGCGAACGCCAGATTCGCAAAATTCGCCCATGCTTAATCACCATTTGCAATGCAGGCAGCCCTAGGGCTACCCCGATACTCAAACACAAATCAAAGGTAAGATAAGCATATTGGAGAGGTAGTAGAATAATGGGCTAGGACTAAGTTGGGAGGAGAGCAGAGACAGACAGTTCTACTAGTAAAGTACAGTAGTAGGGCTACTGAATTGACTAACTCGGTTACTTGCATTTTGGTACATTTCAGGACTAGATGTTTCATTCATGCTGGTAAGTTTGAAGAAAACAAACGTCCAGTAACCACCGCCAACCCCCACACAAAATAATATAGGAACGCGTATACTGTGTTTTAGTAGGAAAAATATTTATTAAGAAATATATATTCATGTTGTTGTCAGCACAAAAATAAAATAAATTACCCCAACTCACCCCCCCTCCCTTACCCAACCAATGTCCAAAAGTCCCCTTTCCCAAACACCCAATTCCCCCCCCCCCCCCAACAGTCTTTAAAAAAGGGGCAAGGGACAGTCACCTCCTCCGGTGGCGTAGTTCGGACAGCTGGTGCTGCACGTTCCGCAGCTCTTTGTGGAGGTCCCGGAGCTGGCGCTGATGTTTTTCGCCCAACCGCTCCAGGTAGTCCACTCTTGTACGTAGCCGGCGTACACGAACCATCCAAGATCTGGGGGGGTGCTGGTTTTGTTGCTGCTGTGCGGCGGCGGCGGGAGGCTGTCAGGCCATGGCTCCGTTTGGCTGGAGGCTTCTGGCTAGTGGACCCGGGGGCAGTGGAGGAGGATGTAGTGGTTGATGTCTCCTCATGCTCCCGAGCCCACAACCGCCGATACTCGGCACAAATAGCCTCCAGCTTACGGGCCCTGGCCCGGACAGCCATCTCCTTGCGGGTGAGCTTTTTTGCAGTAGCTTCTATGAAGAAAGAAAGAAAAATACTGTAGCCAATAGTCTTTAACATAAAGTCAAAATAATTCAACGGAAAGTTGACACTCAGTAACACCAGCAAGTAGCAAACACAGTATAACATTTTGGCATGTATCTTTTTGCCGTCTTTGTAAGCCTGTGACATTACTGGGAGTTTCAGGAATTCCACTAGCAGCACTATGGGTGGACTTACTACTAGATACATAGTCAGAGAGTATAAAAAAAAGGCCTTTTTTACTTTGTTTCTCTTGCTTTGCAAAAGAAATTAGTGGTACGTGAACTTGTGGTAGCCGCCATAATGGCAGCTCACTCAGCTTTCACCCAAGAAATACAGACACAGGCCATGATGATGCAGACTCGCAGTACTTTAAGCAGTACATGCAGGTGGAGATAGGAATGTCTTACTTTTCTATAGGGGTGGCACTGCCACTGGCCATACTTCCTCCACTCAGCGTCTGCTCTTCTACATCATACACCTCTGCTATCGATGAGGATAAAGAAGATAACATCCAGGCTTCCAAAGTATGTCTATGATTCTTCTTAATGTCTCAAATGTACCAACATTTCTTTTTGTCAACAACCAACTAACACCTGTTTCATTATATTTTGGAAACCGCCGTCTTCTTATCTTGAATTGCATTCAACAAAACCATTCTTTACAGTCATAAATATTAAGACTTGCTCGTCTTTCATTTTACCCTTCTTTAACTTTTCGTTCTTCACATCCCTAAACTACATCTGATATGACTTGGCTTCACAATAAAAATTTGCCAGCTGAGTTGAAGTGAAATAGAGGGGGCCATTGGTTACCCGAGAAGTACCGCCGCTAATGCTATTACAAGTCTAGGTTGACTGTCTTCTCTGTGATAGCCCAAAAAGTAGTTATAAATTAGTAAATGTTCCTAACAGTACAGTCTACTTATACTAGTGTACTGTGTACTACTGTGCAGTACATCATACACTCCTTTGCGAGCCTACTCAAAAACATTTCAATGAGTAAGGAGTATAATAACTTACCACCGTCCGCCGCCACTGAGTCTTCCCCCTCAGCTCCTCCTGTTGGTGCCGCCGCATCCATAGCGGACCCCTCCGCACTGCTGGCCCTGGCACTGGTGGTCATCTGTCTCGCATCAGATGTTGTGACGTCTAGGAAAAACATGTCATATTTTCAGATGCCATACACAACCCCCTATTTTGTCTCGTAATGGAAGAAAATGTTACATAACACATTTTTTATTACTGGGATTGAAAAAAAGTAACAGTTTTGGGGAGGAAGTGGTAACCTTTTATATGCTTATTCCATTAAATGCTACACTTCTTCTTATGACAACTGATGAATTCTTGCTTAACGTGTACCATTTTTCTCATTACAGAAAGAAGATTCCATTGTCCTTCTGCCAGACGATTCACCAACTACTAGGAAGTCATCACCAGCAGTACTTTAAGTACTTTAAAGAGGGTGGGGGCTCCCGCACAGTTATTCTAATAATTTCATGTGTCTGTTAACTATTATTAAGTTTGAGTCATACTAATTTCATTCATGGGAATGTTGTTTAAACTTTAACATCATCGTCATCCATCACCATTGCTCGCTCCGAGTACTACGCTATTAAAAAAAAGAAATAATGTTTTAATTTCCTAATTGAAAATAAAACTTTAAAACTAACAATCACTGTGTGTTTTTTGTCCACGAGTGAGTGAGCGGAAGGGTTTGAACTACTGCACTTGGCAGTCATGTTTCAGTGACTCAGAACGCCGGGACTCGGCGGTAGTCTTCTTCTGTTCTTCTGGGTCGTAAAACCATTGGTCAGACACACTATATAGTCGGTCAGGGGATTGGGGGTTCAACTTCTGCTCGGACTGAGCTATGTCGAAAGTCGAACTGCACCTATCATCAACAATGTTCTATTTCTCTTGTCCATACTTCTTTGTGTGCAGAATAGTCCCTGAAACCCTAGCGGTATGGGATATGCTCCTCTCAAATCAAAGAAGGCAACTGCTACCTTTTACTTGGTGTAAACAATGACATTTTGTTGTTGGAAATTGTCAAAGCACTTACATTAAGAAGACTGGAATACACAGCAAGGGCAACCCAGAGGACTGCACTCAGTGCCTAGAGCTATTGGTGGATCGGAGTTTTGTTTCACACCGGTTGCCGACTGGGCAAGCTTAGCTACCTACACAGACCGACTCATAATCGTAAATAGTAGTAGCACAGAGAGTGATGGTAGAGGCAGGATAAGAATGTAGAAAGTAGTTTACATTAGAAGAAGATCAAAGACTATTTTGTAAAACATAGAATTATTTGGAAACAGTTTGTAATGAATAGGAGCTGTAAAAGTTAGGGAGGTATAAGTATTAATATAACAATAGAACAACTTACTGGGGCCAGCAGAGGAGCCTGCAAGGGACTGATCCTGTCCACCTTGGATGTATGACGTTACAACACATACTTTTACATCGCATACCTTTACAACGCATTTTTTACAACGCAACATCCATTACAACGCATTCCATTACAACGCATGCAATTACAACATATTTTTCAAAATTACCTTTACAACGCATTCCATTACATCCCATACTACCTTTACAACGCATACCATTACAACGCATAACATTACATTGCATGTATGGTAAGTATTGGATAGTGTAGGGGTAAAAATTACTATTCTAACTCCAAGGGGTGCAATAGTAGGGTAAGTGTTGGATAGTGTAGGGGTAAAAATTACTATTCTAACTCCTTGGGGTGCAACAGTAGGGTAAGTGTTGGATAGTGTAGGGGTAAAAATTACTATTCTAACTCCAGGGGGGTGTAATAGTAAGGTAAGTGCTGGATAGTGTAGGGGTAAAAATTACTATTCTAACTCCAGGGGGGTGTAATAGTAGGGTAAGTGCTGGATAGTGTAGGGGTAAAAATTGCTATTCTAACTCCAGGGGGTGCAACAGTAGGGTAAGTGTTGGATAGTGTAAGGGTACTATGTGTTGTAATGCTATGTGTTGTAATGCTATGCGTTGTAATGACTGCGTTGTAATGACATGCGTTGTAGTGGTATGCGTTGTAGTGTCATGCGTTGTAATGGTTGTGTTGTAATGGCATGCGTTGTAATGGATGTTGCGTTGTAAAAGTTTTGTTGCAATGGTAGTGCGTTGTAAAAGTTGCGTTGTAAAGGTTGCTTCCCATCCACCTTCTTCCACCGGATTCTCAGTCGCCGCCGGCGCCTTGCCCCTGGGTGCTGAAATAAAGAAACACAACATGGATGATTGTTTTTTTGGGAGTATTTGATTTCTTTGAACACAATCTAAAACAAATTAACAACAATTGCATCTGATCTGGTCAACTAGGAGGATATTAGTACAGTATTGCAGGATTCGCAGACCGTCTAATAGGAAAGTTATGTAATTCACTAAGTACACCAACAACAAAAAGGTTCTACTACGACTGCCATCACTCAGCAGCACGAGACGTCGCTTGACAGACACAGTCCGTCATCATGATTGCAGACCACTAACAAATGTCCTATAACAAGTAATTAATAATATACTCAACGTATCAATCCACCACTATCTCTTCAAAGTGGCAGCAGCAGGAGTACAAAGAAGCACTAGAATTGAGTCTACTGTCTCTAGCATTACGCAGTAACGCTCTCAAATGAGTAAAAAGTTGCAAACAAGTAAGCACAGTAGCAACGCCAATAACCAGGCGAGCACCTGCAATGACTGAAGCTATTTAAAGATTAATTTACCTGCAATGTAATCAAATCAGCAGCATTCGTACTCTTCAGGAAAAAAATAGATTAGCAATATAACAGAGCAGAAGAAAAAAAAGTAGTTATGAAATAGCTACTCACCAAGGCTAGAGATCTCAAATCCTAGCAGGTCGAGCATGTCATGCTCCCGGTCCAGGATGTCAGTCCACCGGTGTGTTGCTTGTTGGTAGGTGCGCCGGACCCCAGACTCCTTACACATGCCCCGGCACACCTTCTCCCACACCTTCTCCCACAGCTGGCGACCCTCCCGGAGGCCGTAACCGGAAGCAATCCGCCCACCTGCTGTCAAAAAACAAAAACCATCAAGGCGGCCGCCTCCACCTCAGAGAAGATCTCCTTGGCCTGGACTTCCTCCCCCTTCAAACGCCCGCAAGGGAGCCGGGTGCGGGGTGCTGGGCCTTTCCCCTTGCCCTTGTCGGCTCCCTTAGCCATGGTCCTGGGCATGAGAAGAAGGAAAGAAGAATAGGTGTGAAAAAAATAAGAGAGAGCGAAAGAAATAAAGTAGGTAATAAAGTAACAAAAAGTTTAAAAAAACACAAAATATAGATGCCAAAAAACCATAGCAATGAATGAAAAATAAGATGGCCGTGCCCATAGAGGACTGCGTGGGTAAGTTTGCGCGATATTTCACCCGCGAGCATGTAAAAACGCCCGCAAACCCGTACACGCGCCATGCGCACAACGCGAGCATGCAGCTAGCACCCGGAACCGGAAATACGCAATGCGCACAAGATGGCCGCGCCCATGTACGACCGCATGGGTAACTTCGCGGTCGATGCGCTGCAAGCGGCCCACGAAGACGCAAAAAACCCAGAGAACACGCAAAAAAAAAACAATCAGAAAATTTGCACAAATTCGCTGATTGAGAGTTCGATTTCACGCGAATTCGCGCCTCGCGAATCTTGCGAAATTGCAGAAAAACAAATTTTGAAAAACTGAAAGCACTTAGCAGGTGCAAAAGTTCAAGCTAATTTGTACCATTCCTTGAAGTGCTTCCTGAGGGGCCCATCCAGAGTTCAGTTGCCTACTTGCAACTTTTCTCTGACCCTGCTCTGACCCTCAAAGCAGGGTCGGAGAATAGTTACAAGTATGGGACAATGCTCCCGTAAAAAAAACTTAAACTGCAACAGGAAGCACTTACAGCTAAGGAAGAAGATGCTAGACTCAAAGCTCAAATTCAGTGACACATTAACCAGCCCCAAATTAATTCATCTCAGTTGAGGCTGGGCAGGTGTGATTTCCCCCCATAATCTATAGTGGTGAACCATAGGGTGCAGTGATGAACCAGAGGGTGGCAGTGCTGAACCAGAGGGTGGCAGTGATGAACCAGAGAGTGACAATGGTGAACTAGAGAGAGGCAGTGGTGAACCAGAGGGTGGCAGTGATGAACCCGAGGGTGGCAGGGGTGAACCAGAGGGTGGCAGTGGTGAACCAGAGGGTGCTGTGATGAACCAGAGAGTGACAGGGGTGAATCAGAGGGTGACAGTGGTGAACCAGAGGGTGCTGTGATGAACCAGAGGGTGGCAGTGGTGAACCAGAGGGTGGTAGTGGTGAGCCAGAGAGTGACAGTGGTGAACCAGAGAGTGACAATGGTGAACTAGAGAGTGGCAGTGGTGAACCAGAGGGTGGCAGTGATGAACCAGAGGGTGGCAGGGGTGAACCAGAGGGTGGCAGTGGTGAACCAGAGGGTGCTGTGATGAACCAGAGGGTGGCAGTGGTGAACCAGAGGGTGGTAGTGGTGAACCAGAGAGTGACAGTGGTGAACCAGAGAGTGACAGTGGTGAACCAGAGAGTGGCAGTGGTGAACCACAGGGTCGCAGTGGTGAACCAGAGGGTGACAGTGCTGAACCAGAGGGCGGCAGGGGTGAACCAGAGGGTAGCAGTAGTGAAGCAGAGAGTGCTGCGATGAACCAGAGGGTGACAGGGGTGAACCAGAGGGTGACAGTGGTGAACCGGAGGGTGCTGTGATGAACTAGAGGGTGGCAGTGGTGAACCAGAGGGTGGCAGTGGTGAACCAGAGGGTGGCAGGGGTGAACCAGAGGGTGGCAGTGGTGAACCAGAGAGTGCTGTTATGAACCAGAGGGTGACAGGGGTGAAAGTGGTGAACCAGAGTGTGCTTTGATGAGCCAGAGGGTGGCAGTGGTGAGTGCTGAGCCAGAGGGTGGCAGGGGTGAACCAGAGGGTGTCAGTGGTGAACCAGAGGGTGCTGTGATGAATCAGAGGGTGGCAGGGGTGAATCAGAGGGTGACAGTGGTGAACCAGAGGGTGAAAGTGGTGAACCAGAGTGTGACAGTGGTGAACCAGAGGGTGCTGTGATAAACCAGAGGGTGGCAGTGGTGAACCAGAGGGTGACAGTGGTGAATCAGAGGGAGTCAGTGGTGAACTAGAGGGTGATAGTGATGAACCAGAGGGTGGCAGTGGTGAACCGTAAGGGTGGCCACGATGAACCACAGGGTCGCATATAGGCTGGACCTGTAAAAACAACATGGTGAACCAGAGGGGTGTAGTGGTGAACCAGAGGGAGACAGTAGTGAACCAGAGAGTGACAGTGGTGAACCCGAAGGTGCTGTGATGAACCAGAGGGTGGCAGTGGGAACCAGAGGGTGGTAGTGGTGAACCAAAGGGTGACAGTTGTGAACCAGAGAGTGAAAGTGGTGAACCAGAGAGTGGCAGTTGTGAACCACAGAGTGGCAGTGGTGAACCACAGGGTGACATTGCTGGACCAGAGGGTGGCAGGGGTGAACCAGAGGGTGGCAGTAGTGAACCAGAGAGTGCTGTGATGAGCCAGAGGGTGACAGGGGTGAACCAGAGGGTGCTGTGATGAACAAGAGGGTGGCAGTGGTGAACCAGAGGGTGGCAAAGGTGAACCAGAGGGTGGCAGGGGTGAACCAGAGAGTGACAGTGGTGAACCAGAGAGTGGCAGTGGTGAACCACAGGGTGGCAGTGGTGAACCAGAGGGTGACATTGCTGGACCAGAGGGTGGCAGGGGTGAACCAGAGGGTGGCAGTAGTGAACCAGAGAGTGCTGTGGTGAACCAGAGGGTGACAGGGGCGAACCAGAGGGTGACAGTGGTGAACCAGAGGGTGCTGTGATGAACCAGAGGGTGGCAGTGGTGAGTGATGAACCAGAGGGTGGCAGGGGTGAACCAGAGGGTGCTGTGATGAAACAGAGGGTGGCGGGGTGAACCAGAGGGGGACAGTGGTGAACCAGAGGGTGCCATAATGATCCAGAGGGTGGCAGTGGTGAACCAGAGGGTGGCAGTGGTGAATCAGAGGGTGACAGTGGTGAACCAGAGGGTGAAAGTGGTGAACCAGAGTGTGACAGTGGTGAACCAGAGGGTGCTGTGATAAACCAGAGGGTGGCAGTGGTGAACCATAGGGTGACAGTGGTGAATCAGAGGGAGTCAGTGGTGACCTAGAGGGTGATAGTGATGAACCAGAGGGTGGCAGGGGTGAATCAGAGGGTGACAGTGTTAAACCAGAGGGTAAAAGTAGTGAACCAGAGTGTTACAGTGGTGAACCAGAGGGTGCTGTGATAAACCAGAGGGTGGCAGTGGTGAACCAGAGGGTGACAGTGGTGAATCAGAGGGAGTCAGTGGTGAACTAGAGGGTGATAGTGATGAACCAGAGGGTGGCAGTGGTGAACCAGAGGGTGGCAGTGAAGAACCGTAAGGGTGGCCACGATGAACCACAGGGTCGCAGATAGGCTGGACCTGTAGAAACAACATGGTGAACCAGAGGGTGGTATTGGTGAACCAGAGGGAGACAGTGGTGAACTAGAGAGTGACAGTGGTGAACCCGAAGGTGGTGTGATGAACCAGAGGGTGGCAGTGGGAACCAGAGGGTGGTAGTGGTGAACCAGAGGGTGACAGTTGTGAACCAGAGAGTGAAAGTGGTGAACCAGAGAGTGGCAGTGGTGAACCACAGGGTGACAGTGGTGAACCACGGGGTGACATTGCTGGACCAGAGGGTGGCAGGGGTGAACCAGAGGGTGGCAGTAGTGAACCAGAGAGTGCTGTGATGAGCCAGAGGGTGACAGGGGTGAACCAGAGGGTGCTGTGATGAACAAGAGGGTGGCAGTGGTAAACCAGAGGGTGGCAAAGGAGAACCAGAGGGTGGCAGGCGTGAACCAGAGGGTGGCAGTGGTGAACCAGAGGGTGCTGTGATGAGCCAGAGGGTGACAGCTGTGAACCAGAGAGTGACAGTGGTGAACCAGAGAGTGGCAGTGGTGAACCACAGAGTGGCAGTGGTGAACCAGAGGGTGACATTGCTGGACCAGAGGGTGGCAGGGGTGAACCAGAGGGTGGCAGTAGTGAACCAGAGAGTGCTGTGGTGAACCAGAGGGTGACAGGGGTGAACCAGAGGGTGACAGTGGTGAACCAGAGGGTGCTGTGATGAACCAGAGGGTGGCAGTGGTGAGTGATGAACCAGATGGTGGCAGGGGTGAACCAGAGGGTGGCAGGGGTGAACCAGAGGGTGCTGTGATGAAACAGAGGGTGGCGGGGTGAACCAGAGGGGGAAAGAGGTGAACCAGAGGGTGCTGTAATGATCCAGAAGGTGGCAGTGGTGAACCAGAGGGTGGCAGTGGTGAATCAGAGGGTGGCAGGGGTGAACCAGAGGGTGGCAGTGGTGAACCAGAGGGTGACAGTGCTGAACCAGAGGGTGGCAGGGGTGAACCAGAGGGTGGCAGTAGTAAACCAGAGAGTGCTGTGATGAACCAGCGGGTGACAGGGGTGAACCAGAGGGTGACAGTGGTGAACCAGAGGGTGATGTGATGAACCAGAGGGTGGCAGTGGTGAACCAGAGGGTGGCAGTGGTAAACCAGAGGGTGTCAGGGGAGAACCAGAGGGTGGCAGTGGTGAACTAGAGAGTGCTGTGATGAACCAGAGGGTGACAGGGGTGAACCAGAGGGTGACAGTGGCGAACCAGAGGGTGACAGTGGTGAACCAATGGGTGGCAGGGGTGAACCAGAGGGTGACAGTGGTGAATCAGAGGGTGCTGTGATAAACCAGAGGGTGGCAGTGGTGAACCAGAGGGTGACAGTGGTGAATCAGAGGGAGTCAGTGGTGAACTAGTGGGTTATAGTGATGAACCAAAGGGTAGCAGTGGTTAACCAGAGGGTGGCAGTGATGAACTGGAGGGTGGCCACGATGAACGACAGGGTGCGCACAGGCTGGACCTGTGGAAACAACATGGTGAACCAGAGGGTGGTAGTGGTGAACCAGAGGGAGACAGTGGTGAACCAGAGAGTGACAGTGGTGAACCAGAGGGTGCTGTGATGAACCAGAGGGTGGCAGTTGTGAACCAGAGGGTGGCAGTGGTGAACCAGAGGGTGACAGTTGTGAACCGGAGAGTGACAGTGGTGAACCAGAGAGTGGCAGTGGTGAACCAGAGGGTGGCAGTTGTGAACCAGAGGGTGGCAGGGGTGGACCAGAGGGTGGCAGTGGTGAAGCAGAGAGTGCTGTGATGAACCAGACGGTGACAGGGGTGAACCAGAGGGTGACAGTGGTGAACAAGAGAGTGATTTGATGAACCAGAGGGTGGCAGTGGTGAGTGCTGAAACAGAGGGTGGCAGGGGTAAACCAGAGAGTGTCAGTGGTGAACCAGAGGGTGACATTGGTGAACCAGATGGTGTTGTGATGAACCAGAGGGTGGCAGGGGTGAACCAGAGGGTGACACTGGTGAACCAGAGGGTGCTGTGATAAACCAGAGGGTGGCAGTGGTGAACTAGAGGGTGACAGTGGTGAATCAGAGGGAGTCAGTGGTGAACTAGAGGGTGATAGTGATGAACCAGAGGGTGGCAGTGGTGAACCAGTGGGTGGCACTGGTGAACCAGAGGGTGCTGTGATAAACCAGAGAGTGAGAGGGGTGAACCAGAGGGTGGCAGTGGTGAACCAGAGGGTGCTGTGATGAAACAGAGGGTGGCGGGGTGAACCAGAGGGGGACTGTGGTGAACCAGAGGGTGCTGTAATGATCCAGAGGGTGGCAGTGGTGAACCAGAGGGTGGCACTGGTGAATCAGAGGGTGACAGTGGGGAACCAGAGGGTGAAAGTGGTGAACCAGAGTGTGACAGTGGTGAACCAGAGGGTGCTGTGATAAACCAGAGGGTGGCAGTGGTGAACCAGAGGGTGACAGTGGTGAATCAGAGGGAGTCAGTGGTGAACTAGAGGGTGATAGTGATGAACCAGAGGGTGGCAGGGGTGAATCAGAGGGTGACAGTGGTGAACCAGAGGGTGAAAGTGGTGAACCAGAGTGTGACAGTGGTGAACCAGAGGGTGATGTGATAAACCAGAGGGTGGCAGTGGTGAACCAGAGGGTGACAGTGGTGAATCAGAGGGAGTCAGTGGTGAACTAGAGGGTGATAGTGATGAACCAGAGGGTGGCAGTGGTGAACCAGAGGGTGGCAGTGATGAACCGTAAGGGTGGCCATGATGAACCACAGTGTCGCAGATAGGCTGGACCTGTAGAAACAACATGGTGAACCAGAGGGTGGTAGTGGTGAACCAGAGGGAGACAGTGGTGAACCAGAGGGTGACAGTGGTGAACCCGAAGGTGCTGTGATGAACCAGAGGGTGGCAGTGGGAACCAGGGGGTGGTAGTGGTGAACCAGAGGGTGACAGTTGTGAACCAGAGAGTGAAAGTGGTGAACCAGAGAGTGGCAGTGGTGAACCACAAGGTGACAGTGGTGAACCACAGGGTGACATTGCTGGACCAGAGGGTGGCAGGGGTGAACCAGAGGGTGGCAGTAGTGAACCAGAGAGTGCTGTGATGAGCCAGAGGGTGACAGGGGTGAACCAGAGGGTGCTGTGATGAACAAGAGGGTAGCAGTGGTGAACCAGAGGGTGGCAAAGGTGAACCAGAGGGTGGCAGGGGTGAACCAGAGGGTGGCAGTGGTGAACCAGAGGGTGCTGTGATGAGCCAGAGGGTGACAGATGTGAACCGGAGAGTGACAGTGGTGAACCAGAGAGTGGCAGTGGTGAACCACAGGGTGGCAGTGGTGAACCAGAGGGTGACATTGCTGGACCAGAGGGTGGCAGGGGTGAACCAGAGGGTGGCAGTAGTGAACGAGAGAGTGCTGTGGGGAACCAGAGGGTGACAGTGGTGAACCAATGGGTGGCAGGGGTGAACCAGAGGGTGACAGTGGTGAATCAGAGGGTGCTGTGATAAACCAGAGGGTGGCAGTGGTGAACCAGAGGGTGACAGTGGTGAATCAGAGGGAGTCAGTGGTGAACTAGTGGGTTATAGTGATGAACCAAAGGGTGGCAGTGGTTAACCAGAGGGTGGCAGTGATGAACTGGAGGGTGGCCACGATGAACGACAGGGTGCGCACAGGCTGGACCTGTGGAAAAAACATGGTGAACCAGAGGGTGGTAGTGGTGAACCAGAGGGAGACAGTGGTGAACCAGAGAGTGACAGTGGTGAACCAGAGGGTGCTGTGATGAACCAGAGGGTGGCAGTTGTGAACCAGAGGGTGGCAGTGGTGAACCAGAGGGTGACAGTTGTGAACCGGAGAGTGACAGTGGTGAACCAGAGAGTGGCAGTGGTGAACCAGAGGGTGGCAGTTGTGAACCAGAGGGTGGCAGGGGTGGACCAGAGGGTGGCAGTGGTGAAGCAGAGAGTGCTGTGATGAACCAGACGGTGACAGGGGTGAACCAGAGGGTGACAGTGGTGAACAAGAGAGTGATTTGATGAACCAGAGGGTGGCAGTGGTGAGTGCTGAAACAGAGGGTGGCAGGGGTAAACCAGAGAGTGTCAGTGGTGAACCAGAGGGTGACATTGGTGAACCAGATGGTGTTGTGATGAACCAGAGGGTGGCAGGGGTAAACCAGAGGGTGACACTGGTGAACCAGAGGGTGCTGTGATAAACCAGAGGGTGGCAGTGGTGAACTAGAGGGTGACAGTGGTGAATCAGAGGGAGTCAGTGGTGAACTAGAGGGTGATAGTGATGAACCAGAGGGTGGCAGTGGTGAACCAGTGGGTGGCACTGGTGAACCAGAGGGTGCTGTGATAAACCAGAGAGTGAGAGGGGTGAACCAGAGGGTGGCAGTGGTGAACCAGAGGGTGCTGTGATGAAACAGAGGGTGGCGGGGTGAACCAGAGGGGGACTGTGGTGAACCAGAGGGTGCTGTAATGATCCAGAGGGTGGCAGTGGTGAACCAGAGGGTGGCACTGGTGAATCAGAGGGTGACAGTGGGGAACCAGAGGGTGAAAGTGGTGAACCAGAGTGTGACAGTGGTGAACCAGAGGGTGCTGTGATAAACCAGAGGGTGGCAGTGGTGAACCAGAGGGTGACAGTGGTGAATCAGAGGGAGTCAGTGGTGAACTAGAGGGTGATAGTGATGAACCAGAGGGTGGCAGGGGTGAATCAGAGGGTGACAGTGGTGAACCAGAGGGTGAAAGTGGTGAACCAGAGTGTGACAGTGGTGAACCAGAGGGTGCTGTGATAAACCAGAGGGTGGCAGTGGTGAACCAGAGGGTGACAGTGGTGAATCAGAGGGAGTCAGTGGTGAACTAGAGGGTGATAGTGATGAACCAGAGGGTGGCAGTGGTGAACCAGAGGGTGGCAGTGATGAACCGTAAGGGTGGCCATGATGAACCACAGTGTCGCAGATAGGCTGGACCTGTAGAAACAACATGGTGAACCAGAGGGTGGTAGTGGTGAACCAGAGGGAGACAGTGGTGAACCAGAGGGTGACAGTGGTGAACCCGAAGGTGCTGTGATGAACCAGAGGGTGGCAGTGGGAACCAGGGGGTGGTAGTGGTGAACCAGAGGGTGACAGTTGTGAACCAGAGAGTGAAAGTGATGAACCAGAGAGTGGCAGAGGTGAACCACAAGGTGACAGTGGTGAACCACAGGGTGACATTGCTGGACCAGAGGGTGGCAGGGGTGAACCAGAGGGTGGCAGTAGTGAACCAGAGAGTGCTGTGATGAGCCAGAGGGTGACAGGGGTGAACCAGAGGGTGCTGTGATGAACAAGAGGGTGGCAGTGGTGAACCAGAGGGTGGCAAAGGTGAACGAGAGGGTGGCAGGGGTGAACCAGAGGGTGGCAGTGGTGAACCAGAGGGTGCTGTGATGAGCCAGAGGGTGACAGATGTGAACCGGAGAGTGACAGTGGTGAACCAGAGAGTGGCAGTGGTGAACCACAGGGTGGCAGTGGTGAACCAGAGGGTGACATTGCTGGACCAGAGGGTGGCAGGGGTGAACCAGAGGGTGGCAGTAGTGAACGAGAGAGTGCTGTGGGGAACCAGAGGGTGACAGGGGCGAACCAGAGGGTGACAGTGGTGAACCAGAGGGTGCTGTGATGAACCAGAGGGTAGCAGTGGTGAGTGCTGAACCAGAGGGTGGCAGGGGTGAACCAGAGGGTGGCAGGGGTGAACCAGAGGGTGCTGTGATGAAACAGAGGGTGGTGGGGTGAACCAGAGGGGGACAGTGGTGAACCAGAGGGTGCTGTAATGATCCAGAGGGTGGCAGTGGTGAACCATAGGGGGACAGTGGTGAACCAGAGGGTGCTGTAATGATCCAGAGGGTGGCAGTGGTGAACCAGAGGGTGGCAGTGGTGAATCAGAGGGTGCCAGTGGTGAACCAGAGGGTGACATGGGTGAACCAGAGGGTGCTGTGATAAACCAGAGGGTGGCAGTGGTGAACCAGAGGGTGACAGTGGTGAATCAGAGGGAGTCAGTGGTGAACTAGAGGGTGATAGTGATGAACCAGAGGGTGGCAGGGGTGAATCAGAGGGTGACAGTGTTGAACCAGAGGGTGAAAGTGGTGAACCAGAGTGTGACAGTGGTGAACCAGAGGGTGCTGTGATAAACCAGAGGGTGGCAGTGGTGAACCAGAGGGTGACAGTGGTGAATCAGAGGGAGTCAGTGGTGAACTAGAGGGTGATAGTGATGAACCAGAGGGAGGCAGTGGTGAACCAGAGGGTGGCAGTGATGAACCATAAGGGTGGCCACGATGAACCACAGGGTCGCAGATAGGCTGGACCTGTAGAAACAACATGGTGAACCAGAGGGTGGTAGTGGTGAACCAGAGGGAGACAGTGGTGAACCAGAGGGTGACAGTGGTGAACCCGAAGGTGCTGTGATGAACCAGAGGGTGGCAGTGGGAACCAGAGGGTGGTAGTGGTGAACCAGAGGGTGACAGTTGTGAACCAGAGAGTGAAAGTGGTGAACCAGAGAGTGGCAGTGGTGAACCACAGCGTGACAGAGGTGAACCACAGGGTGACATTGCTGGACCAGAGGGTGGCAGGGGTGAACCAGAGGGTGGCAGTAGTGAACCAGAGAGTGCTGTGATGAGCCAGAGGGTGACAGGGGTGAACCAGAGGGTGCTGTGATGAACAAGAGGGTGGCAGTGGTGAACCAGAGGGTGGCAAAGGTGAACCAGAGGGTGGCAGGGGTGAACCAGAGGGTGGCAGTGGTTAACCAGAGGGTGCTGTGATGAACCAGAGGGTGACAGATGTGAATCAGAGAGTGACAGTGGTGAACCAGAGAGTGGCAGTTGTGAACCACAGGGTGGCAGTGGTGAACCAGAGGGTGACATTGCTGGACCAGAGGGTGGCAGGGGTGAACCAGAGGGTGGCAGTAGTGAACCAGAGAGTGCTGTGGTGAACCAGAGGGTGACAGGGGCGAACCAGAGGGTGACAGTGATGAACCAGAGGGTGCTGTGATGAACCAGAGGGTGGCAGTGGGGAGTGCTGAACCAGAGGGTGGCAGGGGTGAACCAGAGGGTGGCAGGGGTGAACCAGAGGGTGCTGTGATGAAACAGAGGGTGGCGGGGTGAACCAGAGGGGGACAGTGGTGAACCAGAGGGTGCTGTAATGATCCAGAGGGTGGCAGTGGTGAACCAGAGGGTGGCAGTGGTGAATCAGACGGTGGCAGGGGTGAACCAGAGGGTGGCAGTGGTGAACCAGAGGGTGACAGTGCTGAACCAGAGGGTGGCAGGGGTGAACCAGAGGGTGGCAGTAGTAAACCAGAGAGTGCTGTGATGAACCAGAGGGTGACAGGGGTGAACCAGAGGGTGACAGTGGTGAACCAGAGGGTGATGTGATGAACCAGAGGGTGGCAGTGGTGAACCAGAGGGTGGCAGTGGTAAACCAGAGGGTGTCAGGGGTGAACCGGAGGGTTGCAGTGGTGAACTAGAGAGTGCTGTGATGAACCAGAGGGTGACAGGGGTGAACCAGAGGGTGACAGTGGTGAACCAGAGGGTGACAGTGGTGAACCAACGGGTGGCAGGGGTGAACCAGAGGGTGACAGTGGTGAATCAGAGGGTGCTGTGATAAACCAGAGGGTGGCAGTGGTGAACCAGAGGGTGACAGTGGTGAATCAGAGGGAGTCAGTGGTGAACTAGTGGGTTATAGTGATGAACTAAAGGGTGGCAGTGGTTAACCAGAGGGTGGCAGTGATGAACCGGAGGGTGGCCACGATGAACCACAGGGTGCGCACAGGCTGGACCTGTGGAAACAACATGGTGAACCAGAGGGTGGTAGTGGTGAACCAGAGGAAGACAGTGGTGAACCAGAGAGTGACAGTGGTGAACCAGAGGGTGCTGTGATGAACCAGAGGGTGGCAGTCATGAACCAGAGGGTGGCAGTGGTGAACCAGAGGGTGACAGTTGTGAACCAGAGAGTGACAGTGGTGAACCAGAGAGTGGCAGTGGTGAACCAGAGGGTGGTAGTTGTGAACCAGAGGGTGTCAGGGGTGGACCAGAGGGTGGCAGTGGTGAAGCAGAGAGTGATGTGATGAACCAGACGGTGACAGGGGTGAACCAGAGGGTGACAGTGGTGAACAAGAGAGTGATTTGATGAACCAGAGGGTGGCAGTGGTGAGTGCTGAAACAGAGGGTGGCAGGGGTAAACCAGAGGGTGTCAGTGGTGAACCAGAGGGAGCCAGTGGTGAACTAGAGGGTGATAGTGATGAACCAGAGGGTGGCAGTGGTGAACCAGTGGGTGGCACTGGTGAACCAGAGGGTGCTGTGATGAACCAGAGAGTGACAGGGGTGAACCAGAGGGTGGCAGTGGTGAACCAGAGGGTGGTAGTGGTGAACCAGATGGTGACAGCGGTGAACCAGAGAGTGACAGTGGTGAACTAGAGAGTGGCAGTGGTGAACCACAGGGTGGCAGTGGTGAACAAGAGGGTGACAGTGCTGAACCAGAGGGTGGCAGGGGTGAACCAGAGGGTGGCAGTAGTGAACCAGAGAGTGCTGTGATGAACCAGAGGGTGACAGGAGTGAACCAGAGGGTGACAGTGGTGAACAAGAGGGTGCTGTGATGAACCAGAGGGTAGCAGTGGTGAACCAGAGGGTGGTAGTGGTGAACCAGAGGGTGACAGTGGTGAGCCAGAGAGTGACAGTGGTGAACCACAGGGTGGCAGTGGTGAACCAGAATGTGACAGTGCTGAACCAGAGGGTGGCAGGGGTGAACCAGAGGGTGGTAGGGGTGAACCAGAGGGTGGCAGTAGTATACCAGAGAGTGCTGTGATGAACCAGAGGGTGACAGGGGTGAACCAGAGGGTGACAGTGGTGAACCAGAGGGTGCTGTGATGAAACAGAGGGTGGCAGTGGTGAACCAGAGGGTGGCAGTGGTGAACCAGAGGGTGGCAGGGGTGAACCAGAGGGTGGCAGTGGTGAACCAGAGAGTGCTGTGATGAACCAGAGGGTACCAGGGGAGAGCCAGAGGGTGACCGTGGGGAACCAGAGTGTGCTGTGATGCACCAGAGGGTGGCAGTGGTGAGTGCTGAACCAGAGGGTGGCAGGGGTGAACCAGAGGGTGTCAGTGGTGAACCAGAGGGTGCTGTGATGAACCAGAGGGTGGCAGGGGTGAACCAGAGGGTGACAGTGGTGAACCAGAGCGTGGCAGTGGTGAACCAGAGGGTGCTCTGATGAACTGGAGGGTGGAAGTGCTGAACCAGAGGGTGACAGTCATGAACTAGAGGGTGGCAGTGGTGAACCAGAGGGTGATAGTTATGAACCAGAGGGTGGCAGTGGTGAACCAGACGGTGACAGTGCTGAACCAGAGGGTGGCAGGGGTCAACCAGAGGGTGGAGGTAGTGAACCTGACAGTGCTGTGATGAACCAGAGGGTGACAGGGGTGAACCAGTGGGTGACAATGGTGAACCAAAGGTGCTGTGATAAACCAGAGGGTGGCAGTGGTGAACCAGAGTGTGGCAGGGTTGAACCAGAGGGTGGCAGCGGTGAACCAGAGAGTGCTGTGATGAACCAGAGGGTGACAGGGGTGAACCAGAGGGTGACACTGGTGAACCAGAGGGCGCTGTGATGAACCTGAGGGTGCTGTGATGAACCTGAGGGTGGCAGTGGTGAGTGCTGAACCAGAGGGTGGCAGGGGTGAACCAGAGGGTGTCAGTGGTGAACCAGAGGGTGCTGTAATGAACCAGAGGGTGGCAGGGGTGAACTAGAGGGTGACAGTGGTGAACCAGAGGGTGCTGTGATGAACCAGAGGGTGGCAGTGGTGAACCAGAGGGTGGTAGTGGTGAACCAGAGGGTGACAGTGGGGAACCAGAGAGTGGCAGTGGTTAACCACAGGGTGGCAGTGGTGAACCAGAGGGTGACAGTGCTGAACCAGAGGGTGGCAAGGGTGAACTGAGAGTCGCAGTAGTGAACCAGAGAGGGCTTTGATGAACTAGAGGGTGACAGGGGTGAACCAGAGGGTGACAGTGGTAAACCAGAGGGTGCTGCGATAAACCAGAGGGTGGCAGTGGTGAACCAGCGGGTGGCAGTGGTGAAAGAAAGGGTGGCAGGGGTGAACCAGAGGGTGTCAGTGGTGAGCCAGAGGGTGCTGTGTTGAACCAGAGGGTGACAGTGATGAACCAGAGGGTGGCAGTGGTGAACCAGAGGGTGATAGTGATGAACCAGAGGGTGGCAGTGGTGAACCAGAGGGTGACAGTGCTGAAGCAGAGGTTGGCAGGGGTCAACCAGAGGGTGGAGGTAGTGAACCTGACAGTGCTGTGATGGACCAGAGGGTGACAGGTGTGAACCAGTGGGTGACAATGGTGAACCAGAGGTGCTGTGTTAAACCAGAGGGTGGCAGTGGTGAACCAGAGGGTGGCAGGGTTGAACCAGAGGGTGGCAGTGGTGAACCAGAGAGTGCTGTGATGAACCAGAGGGTGACAGGGGTGAACCAGTGGGTGACAGTGGTGAAACAGAGGGTGCTGTGATGAACCTGAGGGTGGCAGTGGTGAGTGCTGAACCAAAGGGTGGCAGGGGTGAACCAGAGGGTGTCAGTGGTGAACCAGAGGGTTCTGTAATGAACCAGAGGGTGGCAGGGGTGAACCAGAGGGTGACAGTGGTGAACCAGAGGGTGCTGTGATGAACCAGAGGGTTGCAGTGGTGAACCAGAGGGTGGTATTGGTGAACCAGAGGGTGCCAGTGGTTTACCAGAGAGTGGCAGTGGTTAACCATTGGGTGGCAGTGGTGAACCAGAGGATGACTGTGCTGAACCAGAGGGTGGCAGGGGTGAACCGAGAGTCGCAGTAGTGAACCAGAGAGTGCTTTGATGAACCAGAGGGTGACAGGGGTGAACCAGAGGGTGACAGTGGTGAACCAGAGGGTGCTGTGATAAACCAGAGGGTGGCAGTGGTGAACCAGCGGGTGGCAGTGGTGAAACAGAGGGTGGCAGTGGTAAACCAATGAGTTCTGTGATGAACCAGAGGCTGACAGGGGTGAACCAGAGGGTGACAGTGGAGAACCAGAGGGTGCTGTGATGAACCAGAGGGTGGCAGTGGTGAGTGCTGAACCAGAGGGTTGCAGGGGTGAACCAAAGGGTGTCAGTGGTGAACCAGAGGGTGCTGTGATGAACCAGAGGATGGCAGGGGTGAACCAGAGGGTGGCAGTGGTGAACCAGAGGGTTATAGTGATGACCAGAGTGTGGCAGTGGTGAACCAGAGGGTGGCAGTGATGAACCGGAGGGTGGCCGCGATGAACTACAGGGTCGCAAACAGGCTGGACATGTAGAAACAACATGGTCGCGACCGTTGTGACCACACAAGTAAGTTTGCGTTACCGAACTTGCAAAAAACCCTCGCAAACTGGCAAAAACCCTCGCGAACACACAAAAAAAATCCACAAATTTGCACGAACTTACGGATTTTGCAGATTGTGAGTTCGATTTCGCGCAAATTCGCGGAACGCGAATTTGCATATTTCGCCCATACTTAGTCAAAAGATTTATTTGCGCACATGGAAAACCAGGAGGGCTTTACGTTTTATGTCTTTACCTAGGGCAAGGGGAGGATGGGCTGTCCCTGACTTCAAAATGTATTACTGGGCGGCAGTCTTTCGTATATGTGTGGTTTATTAGGGGGGATGTGTCTGTTCCGCAGGTCAAGTCAAGATCTATAGATATGTATTCTATACTGATTGGCGAGGAGGCGGAGAACTGCTTTTTAAAATACACCGACCCTAGTTATTTGAAAAGAACCAGGTTTAAGACTTTGATGGCTGCTCATAAGGTGTGGATGTCTTTTCGGAAAAAAAGTTGACTTGGCAGGCTGAACGCTTATACTCAGTTATGTAGGAATCCAACCCTCCTGGCGGAAATGTTTGCAGACTCAGTAATGGTAGAATGGGGACGGCATGGAATCCGGATATTGGGTAATCTATTGAGGCAGAATGGAATTCACCAGCTCTATGATATGCAGTTTATTTATGGTATTAGCAAAAGGAGTTTTTTTAAGTTCTACAAATTCTGAATTTCTTAGGAAAGAAAAAGGGCGGGCCCTCTGGCTTTGGTAAAAATAAAATAATGGATGTTATTAAGGGGGATGTAGACTGCACCATACGAAGGTTCTATGCCGAGCTATCTGCGTTAAAAAATGATGATCTTGGAAAATATGGAAACAAAAGGGCAGATAAACTTGGGATAGATTAAGACTGTTTCCAAGATTCATTAGAATTAGACCAGACTATTTTGTGCTCTGTAGGGCTTCAAGACCAGCAGTATAAAATAATCTACTCCTTGTATTACATGCCTGCAAGGATAGCATAATGGGGAGGTGCAACGGGTACTAGATGTCCACGATGTGATAGTAAGGATGCTAAAATAGTACACATTTTTGCATCCTGCCCTCAGCTACAGGCTTTGTGGTGCGCTATAGAATCTTTTCTTGATAGAACTCTAGGATTTAAGATTTCTCTCACACCATCTATAATAATACTAGGGATAAATAGTGAAGATAAGCAATGTCCATCACAATACTTTTAATTTGTGGCCATGTAGGTTCTGCATATCTGTATTGCATCGGCATGGTTGGATAAAGCACCACCAACCTTTCAACATTGGCTTGCTAGGTTGCTCGCTGCTTATAACCTTGAGAAGGGGATCTATGCAAGGAAGGGCAAAAGGGGGAGAGCACTTGGGAAGAGTATATGGGAACCCATTTACAGCTGGAAGGAGAAGCAGTAATGATTAATATTTGTATTACTTCTCACATATTGGGGAATTATTCCCATTTCTGTATGATCAATATGGAGGCTAACTTTATAGGGGGCAATTGAGGGGCATATTATCAAGGGGGTTTATCTCTGCTTTTTTGGCTTTAAAAGCCAAGAAAGCTGAGATAAAATTATCTCCCTATTACCTAGCTGTCGCTAACACCAGTTAGCGACAGCTAATAGGAGATAGCGACCATCTTGGGCCCCGCTTTGCATATGAGTGATATTTATCACTAATGATATGCAAAGTGGGCGTGCCAAGATGTTAGCAACTGGAAACAGGCGCTAACATCGCTATCTCCTATTACCAACTTCTGGAGATATTCGCGCTAAGCGCGAATATCTCCAAAAGCTAACACCTGCCCCTGAGCAGTTCTTAGCCATGTTATCTAATGGTAGGTGGATAACATGGCTAAGAGCATTAGCTCGGTAATGCATGAATATCGCTGACTTTTCAGCGATATTCATGCATTTCGGACGATTTTTATCGCTTAGGAGATAAACCTTGATAATAGCAAGGTTCCTAAGCGATAAAAATCGCAGCAGCTCTGCGATAAAAATATCCCCGCTAAACCAACATAGCGATAATTATCGCTAGTTGTTAGTAATATACCCCACAGTTTTCACAAGTTAAGGTGAGAGCATCAACGTATACGTGTTGTAGCATCTCTGAATTAAAATAGAAAAAAATATATAAATAAAATATCCTAATATCTTGCCTGACACCTCTCAGGATCTTAGATACATTTGTGTTAAGAAGGTAGCAAGAAAATGCAACATAATTTATTGTTAGGTAAAACAATATGTGCTTCATAGTGTGTAGGCAAATGCTGTGGCCTTTAACCAGAAGATTAGCACACATAACAGGTTTAAAGAATTGAATTGCAGCGTTAAAAATATTTCAAAATGCTCTGGGATCTTGTCTTTGCTTTAATTTATCTTGAATCTGGTAATTTACTGCCAAAAGTTCATAATGTTCCTTTAATTGGTGCTTTCCCAGATGACACTTGTTTTATCCAACGAGCAAGGACTTTATTGTGGTAATATCCAGTGGATGAATTTATAGCGCTAGTATACCGCTAGGTCCTAAACTCATATTATGTGGTTGTAGCACAAATGGGTAATAAAAGCGAAATGTTCCAACTGTTTCCAGCATCTTGAATGCTTGAATGCTAGTTACTCCAGAGGGGGGTTACATTTCCATTAACTGTTTGCTCTACGGTCACAGAGTAGTCTGTAAGGATGAGAATAGAGCCATCAACTCAACTCAAAATATTATTCATATGCAGAGATACATTGAAGAACCATTATGATGCACAGAGAGGAAACAAACATAATTTATATGCAGAGAACATCACAGCAGACATTAAATTGTAGTTGGACACCTTATGATATCCTGAAAAAAGTAAAAGATCTAAAGTTGAACATTTTTTTCTCATTTTCGTTTGATTTCCTGGATTAATGCCTTGCTACTAGAACAAAAAGTGTTTGGCTGTGCATTTTATTAAAGGGATATTTTGAACTTTTGGCATAAAAAAAGAATAGCAGGAAGAACAAGATCCGTTCTGAAAATAAATTCTATTGAAGCTCCATTGAAGGACTTTCAATGTCGCATGGATAGCCTTCTGGTGCAAAATATATATAGGACTCTTTCCCATGATAAGATAAGATCCACATTAGCAATCCACAAATTTCACTTCTTGCTATAACTCTCTTGTTAACTGTAGAAGACATCTTAAAATGTGTTGGCATTTTACTGCCTAACAATCTTTCCTGTATGCACTGATACGAGATGTTATTATTTTTCAATTCAAAAGTACTAAATGTTTTTCTATTTGATGTATGCTGTTTTACACTTAATTGTGTGACCTTTCGGACTCATATGGATCAGTGCAGAATGTGCTTTGGTCCTCTAAGCTGTTGTAGGATCTACAAAACTGATTTTACAGCAGAGCTGTGGCTATTGGGCTAAGGGTCTGCTTTGCGCCTTGGAATGCAAATGGACATCACAAAGGGATTTACTACATACAAAGAAAATAGGAACATCCCTCTATTATTCACTTATGGACTAGCTATGGGTGGCATAAATTACTTGAGCTGTTGCATGTGCCCTAAAATATAGTGGGGCAGATTTACGAGTTCTGGCGCATCTCTGCAAATCAGCAGGGATGCATCAGAAAAGATGCGACACGCAATTCCCTCCCTGTGCCACCACGAATGCGGTGCATTTATAATGCGCTGCACCGTGGCGCAAGGATAGGGCGATGCATGTCGCATCCTGTGGCATAGAGGGCGGCGCATTGCTGGAGTCGTTTTGCAAGCGCCACGCGGCTCCAGCAATGCTCAGGGGCGCCCTATGCCTAACATGCTGCGTCACTCCTTACGCCTGCTTCAAGCAGGCGCAGGGATTTGGCGTAGCATGGACATAAAAGTGACGCAGTGTCACAGCGCCATGTTTACGTTCGCCGCTAAACCATCATAACGATAGTTATCGCTAGTTTTTAGTAATATGCCCCTGTATTTCTTTTAATGTTTTGGTATAATTTCTGTGTTTCCCTCCTGTTATCATGATCTCAGATGATTTTTGTACATTTCGTTATGCTGCTGTGCTTGAAAAGATTAAGGACTAATAAAAAATTTAAAAAAAATAAATATATCTTGTCATGCTTTTGTGATAGGAATTTCAGCTTTACATCAGAACATAGAGTTGGTGACTTAGAGATACGCTTAAGGTATACGATGCACTGTAAAAGATAAATACAGCACTTTAAGGACAGGCTATCAACAAATCTCTTCTTACCTTTAGATAGCCATTTCAAACTGCAGAAGTCTTTGCCTAGCAGAGTAATGTGTCAGAGTGGTATCAACCAGTGTCTCTGTTTTCTCTCTTATACCATTCCCATTTTCCCATTTCTGCAGTTGGCCAACATATTATTTTTTCTGTCTTATTACCATAACATGTGTATTTGTAAAGCACCCATTCACCCTGCTGAATAACAGATGTTTAGTGTTATCCAACTCAATGGACCTTCTTTGTTCTCAACCCCTGCTCCACTGTCTGTGAAAAATGTACCTACAAGGTCCAGCAGTTACCTATGCTAGGACAGCCATGGGTAGAGTAGGGGCCAGGTGCCAGTACCCGTTGATCAGAAAGGGCCCTATGTGAAAGGAAGATTGATGGGGACTTCTGAATTTTTTTAGTTGATAAGGGTGCAATGAATAGTTCAATTGCCCGTTCACTGGTCCCGGGGGCTGCTCTGTCAGGGCAAAATAACATTTCGGTGGGATTTTCTGGAATCCCGGTAGTGAGCCCCATCTCTAAACCTGTTCCGTTTACGATTGGCCCGGTCACGGTGGATTCTCCGTTTTTGTTAACTTCGCACTGTGGGGAAAATCTGTTAGGACTGGATTGGCTAAAGAAATTGCATGCTAAATTTCATTGTTCCCCGGACGGTGTTTATTTGACCATACAATCACCTGGTGAACATACCCGACAATGTTTCACCAAGAATGAACCCCTCCCTCCGGAGTTCGCTGCTATTTCATCGACTCTGTGGGCGACGGGGATACGGATGTCGGTTTATTAAAAATTCTGCCTGTCTCTATCACACTAAAACTAAACGCTTGTTTGCCTCGCATACCTCTGTACAAGATTTCACCGGCTGGTGAAAAGGCTCTGCTTGCTATCATCCATGACCTGATTGATAAAGGTGTAGTAGAAAAAACAGCTGCAAATGTATGTAACAGACCTATATTACCGATTTTAAAGAAGGCCCCTGTTGGAAATGAATTTGACCATGTTGATACTTATCATTTTGTAATTGACCTACAAGAAATTAACAAAATAGTGGTGCCGCAGTATCTGGTGGTTTCTGACATCACTACTATTCTTACCATGATTCCTCCCACTGCAAAGTATATCTTGGTTATCGATCTGAAGAATGCTTTCTTCAGCATTCAGATACATCCTGATAGCCGTCATATTTTCGGCTTCTCCTTATCTGGGCGCAGCTTTCGATGTTGCCGCGTACCCCAGGGGTACACTGAGAGTCCTAGCACTTATTGTCATGCTTTGAAAACAGTATTAGATGAATTGACCCTACTCCCTGGCAACGTGCTCCTCCAGTATGTTGATGATCTGTTGGTGGCTTCCGATACTGAGGACGGCTGCAAGGAAGCCACGGTTAAATTGTTATCTCATTTGGCAGCCAACAGTAACAAGGTATCCCTCTCCAAATTCCAATATTATCGACTAGAGGTGACTTATCTTGGTCATCTACTGTCGAAAGAGGGGAGGATACTAACTCCTGAACGTGTGACTACTATTTCTAACATGTCTGTACCTCGTACTCAGCGTGATGTTTGTGCATTTCTTGGCATAACCTCTTACTGTCGTCAATGGATTCCTAATTTTTCTCTTCTTACTAACCCCCTCCTGTATTTGACTACTAAAGATGTGCATGAACACATACCTTGGACAGATGAATGTCAGGAAGCTTTTGACACTTTGAAATCTGCGCTTTGCTCTGCACCCGTCTTGGGTACTCCTGACTACCGAAAACCTTTTGTGCTTTATGAACATGAGGTGGACGGTTGTTCGCTTTCAGTGTTAACACAAGGATTTGGTGGTAAGCAAAGACCTTGTGCTTATTTCTCGGCGGTGTTGGATAACGTCGCCAGAGCGCTTCCCAGCTGTCTAAGGGCTACTGCCGCTGTTGCGGTGTTCATTCAACAGTCAAAGGATCTCGTTTTGAATACCGACCTCACAGTGATGGTACCGCATGCTGTGGACACAATATTGAACAAAACAAAGACTCAGCACAATACGAGTGCTCGTCTTACTGGTTATGGATTGACCGTGTTTGCTCTCCATATTACAATTAAGTGGTGTGCCACTCTGAACCCTGCTAAGTTGCTACCCCTCCCTTCGGATGAAAAAACTAATGACATACATTATTGTATATTTCAGACTGAAGAAGAAACGAAGGGATGAGTAGACCTTACAGACATTCCTCTATCTGACCCCCAAGGGGAATTGTATGTCGATGGTTTCAAGTTACCAGATGGCAAGACAACAGCTTTGTATGCGATTATAACCCTCCGCACTGTAGTTGAGGCTTCTCGAGTACCTTATCAGTCAGCACAAGCAGCTGAATTAGTGGCATTACTTCGAGCTTGCGAATTGAGTGAAGGATTGAGACTAAACATTTATTCAGATAGCCAATACACCTTAGGCGTGACTCACAGTTTCGCCCGCCTCTGGGCAGAGAGAGGTTTCCTCACTTCCCATGGTCAAAGAATACAACATGGTCCTTTGATTTTTTACGATTACTAACATTAACGTTTCCAGAAAAGGTGGCTGTAGTTAAATGCAGTGCACATAAAGAAGTAGTAGATGCAGTGGGTGAAAGAAATACTTTTGCTGATCAGGTGGCAAAGAAAATTGCAAAATCTAAAATCCCATCTTTGTTTTTGACTATCTCTGCCAGGAGGGTTGCGGAGACTGAAAATGTTTGATAATACTATGGAAAGTGTTCGAGACATACAGAAAGAAGCTACACCCTCTGAATTGGCCTGTTGGGAAAAGGAAGTGGGAAGATTAGATGAAAACGATTGCTGGGTTGATTTGACTAAAAAACTGAGATGTTTGCTACCTAACGCATTGGTTAACGCTGTAGTCACCAGGGCACATGGCCCAGCACATATCGGGGCAAAAGGCACTGTGCTCTTTTGCACCCTGTGTGGAATAATCCTAATATTTCTAAAACTGCTGCCCATTTGGTATGATATTGCATGGTTTGTTTGCGACACAACCCTGGGGGCAGGGAACCAGTTCTCAGTGGGAACTTTGCACCACCATCTTTGCCCTTTGAGGTGCTTCAAATGAATTATATCCAATTGGACCGTGTGAATAATCTGGAATATGTCTTGGTCGTGGTATGCGCCTTTAGTAAATGGGTGGAGGCCTACCCGACCAAGGAAAATACTGCATTAGCAACAGCAAAGGCTTTGATAAAGGAGTTTTTCCCGTGTTATGGATTACCTCGAGTGATCTCGACAGATAACAGGGGACACTTTAATGCAGAGCTTATCAGTCATGTTTGTAATGGATTACAAATCAAGCATATGTTTCATGCAGTCCGACACCCTCAGTCTGCGGGACTGGTTGAAAAATACAATGAAATTCTGAAATTAAAAATGGCCAAAATTCAAGAGGGTACTGGGCTAAAATGGCCAGATCCCCTACCATTAGCTTTGATGTCTTTACGAATTACCCCACTTTCCCGATCTGGTCTGTCACCTTACGAGGTCATCTTCGGACTACCAGCCAATGTTTGGGGTGTCCCAAGACCCAGAACATTTCGAGATATTGAATACCTTATGATGACAGATTATTTGTATGCTTTGACTAAAGATCTTCGTTCCATTCATCAACAGGTGCCAGCAGTGTTGCAGCCCCTGCCGGAGGGTCCCGGACTACGCTTGGAACCAGGACAGTGGGTCCTGGTCCGAAACTATCAGCGGAAATCCAGTTTGGACCCTCGCTGGTCAGAGCCCCATCAAATTCTCCTGGCTACATCGACGGCGGTGAAGGTGGATGGCAAGCGGCATTGAATACACATCTTGCATTTTGAAGAGATTGCCCCTCCTGCTTCCACATGATCAGCGAAACATGGAAGGAATTTTGACCCAGGAGAGTGAACAAGCCCCTCGCTTTGTTCCTTTTTCTGACGCCCTGGAAATCTGAGAAGGGCAAGGAGAAGGAGTTGCGGGCTCGGAAGGGGTTTTGGTATCTGAATCAGCAATTGCCCCAGATTCTGTTGCTCCTGTTGTCAATCAACGACTTTATGATATCCCTATTGCAGAGGATGTACCTTCCGCTGTTTTGTTCTCTGATCAGGAATTACCTGGCCATGCTCGATACAACCTCGGTCCAGAAAACAACACGGTACCCCAGATGAAGATGGCAGGAGACAGTGAAAGACTTGAGTTATAGGGTTTGTTAGAAACCTTTCTGGGGTACTGAGCGGGAAACTGGAATGAACACGTTGAGAGCCTGGAACTATCTGTTTTCTCTGTTTAGAAAGAAAGACTGAACTTCTTGTGAAAGGTCCCAGGTTGTGTATTCTTCAAGTGTTGTGTGAAAACACAACTCCAACGCGAGGATTTGTTTTTGGTTTCTTTTGATAAACGGTAGGAGCCTGCCTGTGAGGCTCTAGACGGACACAGGAAAGAAGAACCCTCTGGCAGGTTGGACTGCATTACCCGAGTTTAGTTTTTGGACTCTTTAGTTAGCATGTATCCCTTTGCCAGTTTTGTCCCTGAGGAGGAACGACCTTTTGCACCCCGTTATTACCCTACGTATGTACCGTCTTTTCCAGTTCTGACAATGCGTGTAAAGATTGCTTTTGCAGTTACTATTATGATTTTGTTTATGATATTAATGAGTATCTGGAGTTTCGCCATCCTATGCCTACTATTCTGGGAACAACGACCCCATTTCCAGAGCATCTATTCTATACCTTGGCCCCACATAAAGAAAGGCATCGGCAAACCTACACTATAAATGTGTTTGTAGAAATGCTTCATCAGACGCACAGTGCAACGAATACGACTAATTGTTGGGTTTGTGGCTTTTTGCCCTCCGTGATGCATAGACATGATTTGTTTATTTATTTGCCCTTATCATATTTAGGAAGTTGTGAGGCTTAGTTTAAATTACTGTCCATTATATATATGCACTATACTGTAGATCAGGGGTCTCCAAACCGGTCCTGGAGGGCCGGATCCATGCCAGATTTTTGGGATATCGCCATTGAGATACATTTAGTAATTTTACAAATCTGGCATGGATCCGGCCCTCCAGGACCGGTTTGGAGACCCCTGCTGTAGATACTACTCGTTATTCTGAGAAAGACTATGAGATGATTTTAGCATACATAGAAATGCACCAGGGTTTCGACCCCGAGGGAAATAATGGAGAAATGTCATTAGATCCAAATGCCTTTATGAATATGTACATGGAGTAAGAAAATGCTTCTTGTCTCAGGAATGAGATCTTAGATTTTGCAGAGTTTAATTTCACCCAGTATTTCCAACAAATGAAAGAAAGAAATGTCACAGATGACAAGGCAATCCCAGTACCCATACTAAACAGTACTTCAGCTTTCTATATTCAAGGGGCAGGACGAATATCAGTAGGAGAGAGCCAGTGTAATTATACTTATCGACTACGCACTTTCAGTAGCCCTCCAATATTGACCCCTCCGAATGTATAATTTGTATGTGGAGAAAATGCATATACATGGCTTCCTCATAGTTGGGTGGGTCTTTGTTATCTGTCTTTCCTGTACCCTCCAGTGTATATAGCTCCTGCTAATTATCATAAGGATCATCGATTAGAGAAGCGAGGCCTACCCCTCATTAGAAATGTGAGAGAAATAGACACCACTGACATTGATCCAATGGTTACTGCAGAGAACCATTTCATGGATATAATGAAGGGAGCATTTCCAATTTGGAGACCCATTCTAACCAGTAACTAAGTAAGGCGTTTGTCCAGAGTAGTTGAAAGGGTAATCAATACCACTGCAGGTATATTAACAAATTTAACTGTAGAGCATCAAGCTACGAGACTTGTCTCGCTTCAGAACAGAATGGTTTTAGACGTTATCTTGGCTGATCGAAGAGGATCATGCTGTGTGATCGGCAGTTCCTGCTGCCTATATATCCCTGACTCCGCCCCTCTTGTTCATTTGGCTATCCAGAAGCTACATTGCTTGGCATCCGATGTACATGCCGATACAGGGACCTGCTCTTTGTCTGGTTGGTTCTGGGGTCTATTGTCCACTTGGGGATGGAAAATCTAGATGATACTAATGGGCATAGCTGGTGTCATAATTACCTGCTGCCTTTGTATACATTGTGGGCCAGCTTGTTGTTCTTATTGTGCTACTAAACTTGCCTCTTCCATAACCACTCCTTCCCCAGTGGCCGTAAAGGCTCAATTAATTCAGCAAGAAATAAAAGACCTAATGCAGATTGATGAAGGAATTTTTGAAGACTGACTTCTTTTTAGTTAGCTACATCATGCTAAAAGGGTGGTTCTAAGGGATAAAACTCAGATTTGCCCTATGTTAGTAGTATGGGTCATAGATATTTATTGTGTTAGCATGATGTATCTATATATCCTTAGTATACAGGAATGCATAGAAAGTAATCTATAACTTCTTTAGCTGAGTTAGTAGGGATATATGCTGTGTGTGTGTGTTCTGTTTTCATCGAGTAGGCCGAAAACTATTCAGACGCCATCTTTTCTTGTTTGCGTTAGGCACAAACAGTGATCACGTGCTACCTTCCAATGGCTGTCAGGCCCTAGCTTAGTTGATTTGCTGGAGACAGTTGATTACACGCTATTTTTCTCCTCTCCTGGGACTCAAGGTCGGATCTGGCTTTGGGTGTGATAAGCGCATTCCTGAAGGCGCCGTGCCTGCACTCCCGGGCACTGAGACGAAAGGGAGTCACCCCTAGTACAGTCGGTTCATTTGAAGTAAAACTAGACGACATGTCCCAAAATGCACTACTGCCGTAAAGAAACTTAGACTTGTAAACATGCTGGTGTTGTGGCACAGTCAAATGGTAAGCATCAGTCCAATCCGAAACGGCTAACCAGTGTAAATGTGGAGCACTCACCTCCTGATCTGTCCATACTCTAAAGTAAATCACGCTAAACGCTCTTGCTGCCCTCAAGGTATGCAGGAAGGCATTTACTGCTGTGAGACACAAAGTATGCATAACAGTACACCAGTTTGAAGGCCTAAAGAAATCTAGGGGCATAATAGGCAAGTTCTCCTTCATTATTTACCCACTACTGCAGATGATTTGTAGTTATAAAAACAACCAGCTGCCAAGTGGTCAGTGTCATGCGTGACACCTTCAGTCAGCCTGGCTTTTTAGCCAGCTGTGCATACTAAGATTGTTTTGCTCACCCTCTCAATGTTACAAGTAAAACTGCAAGTCCCAGAATTCATCATGCTGCTGCTGGATAACAAGGCAGAACTGGCCAATGGTGTCACCTACAGTAACAGGAGTTAAAATGGTGTAAAAGTGTCCAGTGTAGTAGGAGAAAAAGATTCAGTTGAGCAAAGTGAGGTAGCAAAATATTGCACATTTTCAAGGAAGTCGACTGGGAGAGGTATTTTGTCCTGCCCTCGTTCCCATGAGGTCCAGACCTCCGCCGTGCCTGTGGGGACCGAATAAGGTGCAGAATAAAAAGAGTGCCTTGCTAGAAAATGCTGACATGAGCTGATGCTTCATCAGAAAGCAGACTGGGGCCAGGGGCCCTAGGCAGTGTTAGAAAGCTTTCTAAGCAAACATGTATGTATGTATGTATGTATGTACTTATATAGCGCTCGATGTACCCTTGGGCATCTCGGCGCTTGCCTTGGGAACCCATCCTGGTTTTTTCCTGTGAGATCACCCGTGCTGGGCATCCCCAATGTGAAAGCCAGGCATCCCGCTGCAGGGGGGCCGTTGTGGAGATTAAGCAAGCTTGTGCTTAGAGGGGGCACCGAAGCGAGAATTATTGAGTCCGTGGACAATTGGGTTCAGGACCCCACCTCGTTGGGAATCGAACCCTGGTCCCGGGTCTGACCTCAGGTTCAGGGTATGCCTCCTCTAACCAGTGAGCCACACTTATCCACTTCTCAACATATCCTGGAATCCATCCTTAAAAAAACACACCACACAGAAGGTGGGGCATTCAATGTAATCTTTTGGCTGAAGCTTTTTCTAAAATGACATGTCTGCTAGAAAGGGATGTATGACGTTACAACGCGTTATTTTACAATGCATACCGTTACATCGCAATTTTTACAAAGCAGGATCCATTACAATGCATGCCTTTACAACGCATGTCATTACATAGCAGATACTATTACAACGCATGCCATTACAACGTAAGTATAGGTAAGTATATCTTTGTAAAAAAAATGTAATTAAGTTAATTTTATTAATTTAATTTAATTAATTTTATTTTATTAATTTTAAAAAAGTAATTAATTTAATTTAATTTATTTAATGTAATTTAATTATTATTAAAATTGTAATTAATTTAATTAATTTAATTTAATTTAATTAATGTAATTGAATTAATTTATAAATTGTAAATAATATAATTTAATTTAATATAATTAATTTAATTTTAATAATTTTGATATAATAATTAATTTAATTACATTTAATTTAATTAATGTAGTTGAATTAATTTATAAATTGTAAATAATATAATTTAATTTAATTAATTTAAAAAATGTAATTAATTTAATTTAATTTAATTAATGTAATTTAATTAATTTATTAATTGTAAATAATATAATTTATTTAATTTAATTTATTTAATTAATTTAGTTATTTTAATTTATTTAAAGTCGTGTTTTTAAAAAAAGTGAACCCTAAAAATACCCCTGTACCCCAAAACACAAAACCAAGCCCTAAAACCTAAAAATACCCCTGTACCCCAAAACCCAAACCCAGCCCTAAAAATACCCCTGTACCCCAAAAACCAAACCCAGCCCTAAAACCTAAAAATACCCCTGTACCCCAAAAACCAAACCCAACCCTAAAACCTAAAAATACCCCTGTACCCCAAAAACTAAAACCCAGCCCTAAAACCTAAAAATACCCCTATACCCCAAAAACCAAACCCAGCCCTAAATCCTAAAAAATACCCCTGTACCCCAAAACCCAAACCCAACCCTAAAACCTAAAAATACCCCAACACACCAAAACATATACCTCAGTACCCCAAAACATATACTCCTATACTCATACTTATTTTTAAAATTACTAAAATGAATATATTTGATTTATAATATTAAAAAACATAAATAAATATATTTATATATATTTAATATTAATAAAATTAATTAAATAATATTAAATAAAATAAAAAAAATATATATACTTACCTATACTTACGTTATAATGGCATGCGTTGTAATAGCATCTGCTATGTAATGTCATGCGTTGTAAAGGCATGCGATGTAATGAATCCAGCGTTGTAAAAGTTGCGTTGTAATAGAAGTCCGTTGTAAAAGTTGCGTTGTAACGGTGCAATACCCTAGAAAGGGCTTCTGAAAAGAAAAGTTTTCAGTTTCTTGTTCTGTTGAAGCAAAGAGCTTATTGTATCACGTCCACCAGGGCTTTTAGTGGGGTGAAAAAACTTGGGGGGGTGGGGGTGGTCTCTCAAGGGGGCGTGCCCAATGTAAATATAGGTGTGGCTTAAAAACACGTAAGCTAAAAAATCTGTGCTTAACATAGTGCGCCGCCCGACTTGTATTTTGCTGTTTCTGTCATTGCATCCAGATAGGATACAAGCAAAACCAAATCTACAACAAGCCAGGACTATTGGCTTTGTCAATGGTTGTTAGTTGCATAAGATAAATAACCAGCAAGTATGGCTTTTATACAATATTGATAAAGCTTCCACTTAAAGCCCGGGTGACACCAGGACAATGTTGCTGCTCCTGAGTTTCAAAAAGAGAAGGGAAATCCAGACAGAAAGTGACTGTCTTTAAAGGATTACCTGACATAACATTATGGGGTAGTTTCTCCATTAGTGAGAAATGAGCAGTGTGAGCACGCGCATATCGATGTGCCTGCTGTCACTGCAGTCTGTAAAAACACAGACCACCTGTGCCAAGGCACAAAACAGAGCCCGATAGAGACCCGTTTTTAGGTCCCCTGTAAAAAACTGCCAGTGCTCAGCACTGGTGAGACCCAGACCACTTAAAGCCCTGGCATCCACCTTTAACAGGTTAGTACATTAGGACAAAGGGTTGAGATCAAAGGCACTTGTAATAAGGCAGATGGGAATCTTTCCTGTTTGCAAAGAGTACCTGTCGACCAAACACAAAATCAGGCCTTTAGTTGGCACTAGACAGAGACTGGACCACTGCACCACATCTCCTACATAGCCCTAAGCTAGGGTGTATACCTCACTTCATGTTATCATGGACACTATATCCAGTCCTGGGCTTTAATGTAGCCAAGTCAATAAAAACCGGACTGGAGCAATTGATTGTTTCAAGCTATTCTGGTCTGAAGCGATGGGACTGAAAGATACATTGTATAGGGTGGTTATTTTAGACAGTTTTTAGAATGTTCACAATTGCACTATGATATCAGAATATCACACTGATCCACGTGAGGGTTGGCTTCTTAGGTACCTGGCTAGATATGACACTGTGGCCTAGTGAAATCTGGCTTCTGAGGGTGACTGATGTTGGGTACCTCCAGTGATGTCACACTCCTGCCCAGTGAGATCCACCTTCCCAAGGAGTCTAAAGACAGGTCCCAGGTGCGACATGAAACTCAGGCCTAGTGAAGTGTGACTTCCCACAATGACTAATGCCCTTTACCGCGAGTGATTTCACTATTCTGCCTAGTGAGATCTAGCTTCTACGTGGATTGACACCGACGTTGGCCTGGCCAAGCGAACTGCGGCCTCTGAGGTCAGATACCAGAGTCCTACCTAGAGTGTTGTCCCCCTTTGTCACTAAAAGTCCTGGCATGCTAAGAGATTGAAATGCGGTGTCCGGAGCGTGTGCACGCTCGCTGGGATGGAGCTCTCCGCTTCTACGAGGAGTGATGTCTGGTTCCTGAAATTCACCCCGTCCCAGATTGCACGCCATGATACCATCCCAGAATGCAGAGGTCATTGCTTCTAGGCACTTTCTGGGGAATCAGAACTTACTTTAAAGTTTAACAATCACTCAGCTAGCTCTGTGCTTAACTACATTTGAGAACTAGATGAAACTGAATTGTAAAGATCGAAGAAAAACAAATCGTGGAAATAGCGCCCTGTGCATCCAAAGTTTGAAGAGAGGTGTTAAGGTGGGGAGGAATGTGGTAATGGGGCAGTTGGAAAGGGCCGAGCGGCTGAGCTTGTCTTGTTCAAACATTGGTGACTTATCTGGAGGGCTGGTTCGTGGGAAGGGAGGCTGGGTGTCGTCCATGACGCACTTGGCGGGGTCTCGGTGCCCGGAATCGCAACATGTTCTTGGCCATGCTGTTGGAACTTTCGGACGCAGCGCTGAAAACAGCTTCCTCAGCTCCGTTGTTAATTCCTTTCAAGTGGTATGCAGCCGAAGCCAGGCCACATGTGAGAATGTTTCTTACGCTACAGGCAAAGTGATGTTCTCAGTAGTATGCACAAGCTGTCTCTGCAGAGCCAACGGGGGGAGGGAAAGTGGAAGAACGCGATGCGTGTGTTGTAGGCACGCCATGAGCGTGCACATCGGCTTGCCCTGTGGCTCGTGCCCAGTGGCGGCGCCTGCAGTCTTCGCCGCTGTACTTGAGGACTCCTGTACGGCTCTCGAGGCCCTGGGAGGGGGCCGGCAAAGCAACAAGAAAGCAGCCCCTGCACACCATGCTACACGTCCGAGGAGCCTGCCTGCCCAAGAAGAGCTACCGGGAGGCGACCAAGGTGGTTGAGTGACGCCACTGCCTTGCATGCGAGCGCCGCGCTGCTACTACAAAGTGCACTGAAGCAAAGCGCCTCACCAGCCGGTGATTACTTTCTAGCCGCAGTGCGAGCTTAACTTTAAGGTTCAATTGCGTGCGGCCTGCAGGGATGGGCGCCAGTGGTACATGTTAATGAAAGGCAACCGCTCACAGTCACAGTGGATGCTAGCGCGTGTTCACGTGCGCGTCCACATTTCCTGTCCGGCCTGCAGCCTGCGCGTGCCCATCTCCTGTCTCCCTTGAGAGTCAAGTCAGCGACAATAGGTCTCGCTGGCGACAGAGCTTCGAGCTGCGTCACCAGGTGCGAGACCTAAAAAGGGGGGACTAATAGGGCTTGTTAACGAGGTCCAGCACATGTGCCCAAGTAATGCCTAACCAGAAGAGTGTACTGTTCCCCTTCCGGTATTGCAGCGCCGACCCGAGGAGGAGCAAGTCCATATGATGAAGCATGACACCTAGCTTGGTGGATGTGTGAGGACTCTAGTTCCGAAATGGAGGATTTCCCTCCTTCTGCCTCTGTAACATTTTTTTTTTTTTGCTTGGGGAATAGTACACTCTTCTTGTTAGGAAGCACTCTATCTTTCCATGCCAATTTGTACATCAATGCTAGTCATTTCACCATGTCCGCTTGTTAGTATTTATAAAATTCCAGTGGGAGGTCATCGCTTCTCAGTGTTTTACCCATGCCTAGCTGTTTGATCACAGGCTCTATCTAACGTTCCTCTATGGGACCCTTCAGTCCAGTCTGGTCCTACATCTGAGACTTATTCCAGTTGCAGTTTCATTTGTGCCGTAGCTCCGTCAACTGGGGTCCACAGAGGGTGTGATAATAGTCAGTGAACATGGCTTTCAGGTGTCGTAAGGTGATGATTGGTGGGCAGAAGTTTTACGCTTGCAACAGCCCTGTGAGGACCCTCCCTTCTCTGAGCCCTCCACATGTTTTATCACTGCATATTCCTTGTCATCATGTCAGAATGACTGTGTTCTTAGTTCAGTGTGTTATCTGCGTTTTCGCACCAGTAGCTAATGGGCCTCCGAGTTGGCCACCTCATATGGTTATAGTGGCCTTTGCTCCCTTTGAGTGTGCGTTATGTGATCACATAAAGTGCTGCATACCCCAGGGGAAGTGTTTGTGCATATGCTATGGACTTTGAATATGTCCCATTCAATCAGAGGGTCCGGCGATGTGCTTGTGTTTGTGTCGAAGTAATGTCAGATTTCTTCTGCAATAGTGCTGCTGTTTACAGTGTTCTCTTGCGCTGAGCACTATAAACGCCAGGTGGGATAAGTGGGCGTGTGGGGCCCCAGTGCAATGAATGTCACCATTAGTGGATTGTGGTCTGAGTGTGTTTCCCCAGTTAAATGGCATTGTGTACTGTGTCTATCAGCTGCTTGGAGGTGGAAATATGTCTATTCATGTGTGGAGGGAATATATGTGAGAAAAAGGGAAGACTTCTCTCTCTGTCGAGTGTGATTAGCACCATGTGCTATGATGATTCCACCAACGAACACATGCTGACAGGCTACTTGATGTACTCTGCACCTGGGGGTGAGGACCTGTCTATTGTAGGATCAATCACTCATTTAAATCCAGCTCCCATTAGATCGTTTGTTTGGAGGTGTGTATTCTGGTCCATATTGGAAGAGTATAGGCCAAGGAAGTGTTTGGGGCATCCATCCAGACACCAGGCCAGATGGATCCTAATTGTGAATCTCCATCTGAAAGGGGACCCCTGATTGGACTCAAGTAGGAACTCCTCTCGCATGGGCAGAATACGTGGGGAAATGGAGGTGGCCCCTCTTCAGTGCCAACAAGTTTTGGCCTTCTTGCTTGGCAAGGTGAGTCATTTGAAGAATTGCTATTGGGCTTTGCATCTAGTAAGGTATGCATGTATTCAATGGTGCTTGATCAGGTGATCCATTCCCCTATCATTCTATATCATAGAGTTGTAGCAATCTGGTCTAGCTAATTTATGTTTATGGAGAAACACGAGGCATACCCACAGGGCTCCTCTCCGCCCTCCCATGCCATGGAAGTCCCCAGCCACCTCAGTTTGTGTTTTTAGTCGCATCTGAACTAGCCAAGTCCCTGCCATGGTTTTTGTTTACCTCAATGCTGAAAAATTGAGGGTTCAAGTGCAAAAACCAAACTCACAAAGAAAAAACATTCCCACCTCAAAATCCCCCCAGAGCTTGGCTCAGAACCATGCCTTGCCCAGTCAACCAAGAACTAAGAAACAAAAAAAACAGAAACACTTTCCTTATCACATAAATCATGTATATGCAGCAGGGGTTGAGAGAGGACACCTGGCAATAACGTTGAAATGATAAGAGGCAGGTATAGGGCAGTAGGGGGGTGAGCTGGGGTAGGGGTGGAATGGAGGGATGGGTGAAGAGGGTAGAAAGGAGTGGGTCTAATCTGAAAGGTAGGGAAGAAGAGTCTTGAGTTAGACTTGAGATAGAATATATCAATACAAATGCTACTTAATATCTCAGGGGTGGCATGTGTGCCACAGCCGGCAGTAGATGACGACCATGCAGTGAGGCTTCCTCTTAGCAAGTGTGCGGTATTGCTAGGTGGTGAGCATGGAGTACGGGAGGAGTCTATCCACTCCCTGGTTTAGTGGCATGCCAATGTAGAATGGTCTTCTCAAGTTGTCTCGAGCTATACAAGATCATCCTCTGATTGTGGTGTGATCTGGGGAGCATTGTTGTCTCACCCTGGTAAATTGTGTGGGACGTCGCTCTCACCTCTAGTGTTAGAAGCAAGTACAGGTGACGGTTCTCTTAGGGCCACTGCAGCCTGCACTGGTCAGAGGTTTTTGAGTCATTGGGGTTGTCCAGTTGCCCACACTGCTCAATCTCCCTCTCCTCTGATGTTTGTACTACAGATATTGCTGTGACAAATGTCATTGTGTACTGGGCAGCGATGTGGAGCTGTGTTGCTCAACCCAGTTCTAGGCCTACTTTGGATCTTTGAATAAGTGTGATTTGCCGTCTTGAGTGATTCGTATTTTGGCAGGAAAAGCAATGAGTATTTTACTCCCACCTCGCGCAGTTTACGTTTCACACTGAGGAAAGATGTGCAGTGCTTCTGGACCACCATTGTGGAGTCAGGGAAGATGAGTGTCTTGCTGTTGCCCACCACATTATGTCTATCTGAGCTGGATCCCTGCAGGGTGGCATCAGTGAAGTGTTATACTTTAGTGTCCACAGGCCTAGGGGCCACTCCAGGAAGAGGGGGCCATGCAAGCCCTCCATGCACCAGCTCCAATGTGAAGAACGCAGATAATCCCTTTGGTGCTACTTCCCTAGTCAACCGCTCCTCCAGGAAGCCACCATGTCATATTCTTTCTTGCTCCAAGGGAGACCCACAAGCCGGATGTTTTTGTAGCATGCCTGCCCCTCCACATCTTTGGCTTCTTACTTCTGTACCTGTTTCCGACTTGTGAAGTTGCGCAATGTGCTCTGGGGGTCTTCCTCCTGTGGCTGCAGTTGTTTGTCTGGACTCTGCAATGGTGACTCTTTATCTTAGTTTCTTCTGGGTCTAACAAATGTACCCTACCTCCCCTGCCACTGCATCGATTCTTGCCTCTACTTAGGACTAGCTGAGTTGTCTGCTTTGGGTACCTCTGCAATTTGTCTGACGTGAAAGGCATGGAAGGTGGAAACTGTGCCATTGCGCCGTGTCTGGGGAAGGTGGCTCCCACAGTGGCATGGTGCCATCATCAAGGACCTGTGGTGAGGCATGGACACATTTGGGGTCTTCTGTTTCCCCACGGCAGGCCTGAGGTACAGCTCAGTCCACCTGTAATTGGCTAACCTGCCAGCCCTGTCCATTCCGTCGCGTGGCAGCATGATCAGCCATCCCAAAGGTGACGCTGCTGGCCTGATACTTCCAGCATCTGTTGGGCCGGCGATCCAGAAAAGGGCCCTGCGTGTCACCACCGGACAGCCGAGTGAGCCCATACTGTACCCCTGAACTCAGTGGGAGCGACATAAATTTGCAGTTGTTCCCCAAACCGGGAGGTGGTGCGGCTGGATCACACTGTATATGAGGGGTCTCCCTTACCCTAAGGGTGGGCTGAGTGGGCTGCCACCGGGCCTCACCAATTAGGCCAAAACATTGCATGCAGGTCCAAGGGCTCTGTGCTATGCCCCACAGGGTGTTTTGGGGTCCAGCCACTAAGGCAACACCTAAACAGCTCTATGTGCTGCAATACACCCAGTGAAACCAGGCTCCCCTCCACTCTGAAAGTATCATTGTGTGGGTTACCTACCTGTCTCCACCAGAAGTGTGCCCAGGTCCGAGTGTTCAGCTGGGTGGGAGGAGAAGTGCACTAGGCCTTGGTGCAGCCCAGGAGCCTTTCCCCAGCTGGGCATGGTGGCCACCTCCTTAACAAAGTGTTAGGAATGTGGCGTCTAACTACTCTGCAGGTCCCACTGGGGATGCCCAACTCCATCTCATACCGGATTTGAAATACTGATTCCGGATTTTATCTCAGTATACAAATTCTGCAATCACAAATTTAATCTGACCAAATGGAAAATAACTATGAAGGCCAAGAATGAACATTTATGTTTTCTTTTTTACATTTTCTATATCCTGAGCAAAGTACAACAAAACCAGCAAAGTACAAGGAAAAAAAAAGAAGACAAAAAGGGGGAGTGTAGCTGGCAATCAAAGTAGAAACAAAAATTCCAAGTCAAAACTTACTTGTTTAGGTAAAATTAGCAAGCCAAACAAGAAGATAAATCATAAATAAATGGTAGGAGGAGAGCAAGGTGGAAAAACTAAAACAATGCGGACTGGGCAGGGCAGTCCTGAGGAGCAGCCACCTCCGCCAACCACCCCAAACTGGATCCCAAATCTGGCCTAATTGTTTCCTCAAAGGACCATTCTCAATAAGCCCCATTTCCAGCCGGCTTCTGTAAAAAAAAAATCCCGCCACCAAAACCAGGGCCCTGTTGGAAAGCCAAAATCTTGCTAGCACCAGTCTAGCTAACGTAATAGAGAAAAATATACCCCAGATAGACAGACTGGGGTAGCTGGCAAATGGCCCAGCATGATTAGCTTTGGTTACGCTAGTATCCTCACCTTAAAATCAATCCCTTATTACCAATGAAAAATTCCCAAATGTGATTTAAAGCTGGGCAAGATGCAAATATATTAACTGCTTCAGCCCGAGTGCATCCACAACAAAAGCAGTCACTATCCAGCTGGAGCTTCATAGTATAGAGATGGTGAGAAGTGTAATATCAGACATAATGCATTTGAGATGGTGAACCTTAATGCAAGTGATGGAGCAGGGTTTTTGCTAAATAAAACCTGCTTGAATTGAACCCTCAGTAACATGTATTAACAGTGTGCTGTGAAACTAATGTGGAAAAGAGCCTAACATGAGGGAAAATTCTACTGCGCAAGCATGTACTAAAAGCACTGAAGTAGTCTGCACATGCTTCTTGACAAAAATAAAAGGACTAATGGTGCTTTTTGTGCACTTTATTAACATCGGCTAGGAAAATAATATTAACTCAAGTTGCGCATGGATAAATGCAGCACTGGGTGGGTGCGTAATGGAAAGCATTATAAGTGATTAATAATGCCTGTGTTTTTTTTCCGTAGAAGCATGGTTTTCTGCTCTGCAAGAAACTTTTGGGTTCATGAAAGGAAAACAAATTCTGAAAATAATGTAGAACAAGATGGGGAAGGTGGAAGACGAGTGTCCTTCATGAGTCCTGTGTGCCTGCCAAGAGTTAGAAGGAAGAAACAATGTATTCATCTAGTAAATTAACATTTTCTCTGAATGCAGCACTGGTGGAGAAATGAGACACAGAATTTGCTACATGACCGAAATGAAGGAAATGAATACCATGACAATGGCTTGAATTTGTATTTCTTGGGATGGAAGTAAATACATTGAATAAATAAACAATAAAACATTGAGTAAGATGGACATGACGATAGTGGTGTGAGACTACATCTCCTTCCTTAACCAATCATGTGTAGAGAAATCTTCTGTTCCGACAGGAATGTGGGTTGGACATCTGGGTTTTAGGGTATAATTGAGGTTTTTGGTAGGAGGGGTTAGGGTAGTCAATGGCTTGCTATCCTACCTGCATGAAGAGAGTACTTGTTTGCTGTCTCCTATTCTTGAGCTGGCTGTTTCTGTCTGCTGATTCCTGACTTAGTCTTTGCCTCTTCAACTCTTCTTGAGGGGCCTTACTGCTCTCATGGCCAGGGAGTAGTTTTCCTTTCCAATTGGTTTAGTATAGACAGAAAACTGAATTTTCAAATCATTCGCAAATGTAATTTGTCTCTGAACCTTTTGTCTCTTTGCCTTTCCACTCCTTTAAGCACTGTCAGATAAGATGTATTTTTGTCATTATTTCTCTGATATTGTGACTCTGTGATGATCTATGATTTGTACTGTATGTTGGTATTGATGAGTATTTATTTCAAATTAATTAGATAAATATTATAAATATACAAATGTATTGTATTGTATATAACTTTATTCGATATACAATATCATAAAAGTATAAAAACAATTTTAAAAAAGGGGAAAGGGAGGAAACCCCCCCTCATTGTTATATTCACACAATATATATAAAAAGAAAAATGTATAGCGTAGTCCATCCTCAGTGTCTAAAATACAATTGATCATATAAAAATTAGACATAGATTTAAAAACAATTTATCATAATATACAGGGTATAAATCATTAGAGGGTGGCAATCTACAGTTCCACGGCCTGGACTTGGGTAATCCCAGAAAACTTTGTCCTCCTCAACCAGGCACAGCCCAGGTATTTAGCCATCCCACAGATCACACTGGGGATCAAGGTCTCTGATGATAACATACGCAACGCCACCCTATGGTCTCTGCAACCCAAGTTGGAACAAACAGGTTTCAGCCATTTTCTCCTCGCCTGGCCATACGCTGGGCAGGCGAAGAGGAAATGAGTGCCAGATTCCGTAGGGAAGGCACAGCCCGGACACCACAAGTGACTCCCTCTCAAGTGCCTCCAGCCTGCTCTAAAGTCATTCAATGGGAGGGTACCAAACCTAAACTTCAAATATAGTGCCCTATGTTTCGGGTACTCAATGAGATCCAAGAGGGATTCAAGTTTAGGTGCAGGCTTCACATCCAAAACGTTTTACGCCAAGGTGCAATGATTCTTGTTTCTTGTTGCAGCTACAACTACCCAATCCCAATAGGCCTTCTTTACAACTTGTTTGGACGGTGGGTTCTGGCTCAGCCAGGCCTCTCCCAATCCAATCTCCCCCACTAACTGTTTCAATTTGGATAGCCAGACTATCTTATGGCCTACATCTAGTTGAATCAGTTTGGTCAAAGCAGAGGCATAGTGACATAGTTCCGGGGACCTTCTAAGGCGTGTCCAAAACAATAAGGGGTGCAGTCTTGCTACCTCGTTTATTGGGTGTCTCCCAAGATCATAACGGAGTGGGACTAGTGGGGTCGATGGCGGGAGCGAGACCAAGTCTCTAAGAAACTTGTTCTCTGATCTTACTAGGTCCGTAACCTTCTCGAAACCCTACAGTTCCGCTCCGTATAGAGTGGAGGGCAGGGCCTTGCCCTCGTAAACCTTAATGTCAGGAGCCACAGGTCGACTATAGGATAGGCACTGATGTGTAGCAATAGCCCTGACACGCGTTTATGAATAAGCAGCATTTTGGCCTGATGGGAGGACCAGTTCATCCGGCTATTAATCCGCACTCCTAGGTAGTCGAAGGCTGGAGTTCTGGACTTTTTGGTTCCGTCCAGAGGTGTCAGGGAACAACACCCGAAGACCCCAGAGTTCCACCTGTCTTGGTGCACAAATAAACAGAAACACGGGCTTCTCGATGGTGGCGTCAAAGACCAAAGGTTTATTACTGCAGGGACACAGAAGTCACAGAAACTACGCATGGGCAGTGTCTAGGAGCCTGTTCGATTTGTACAAAGAGGGTTGCTCCTTATATACTGAAAATTGGGCTTCAGGCAAATTCTTCACATGTTAGTACATTCCCAAACCTTTGTGTCCTAAACAATAAATATTTGGCGTTGCACAGGAATCGTCGACAATATCTGATGTCAAAACATTACGAACGAGGGGTTCCCACTTTTCCATCATAATCTCATGTCAACTTTTCATTCAAGACCCGGACCGCCTCATCGTAAATTTCGTTACCTCCCCCTAATAAAGGCCCAGAAGGAAAGGAGCAGAGACAGGTGCAGAAGATAGAAAAGCAGGATAAGGGATGTTTGTGGGTTGTAAATGGGCAAGGCTACCGGCTTCGGCCGCCTAATCGTGATCAAGCCAACGACCACAAGAACCAGTATAGCAGGACTGGCCTCGGGCAGAGGAGGCAGCCTTTGTCGAGTCATGCAGCTACAGCGTGTTCTGTTCCGAGGTGCACGTGTCACTAAAGAGGTGAATCACCGGCTAAGGCTACGTGTCCTTAATCGAAATGAAGTGATCAGAGGTTATTGCGTATGTGAGGGCAAGAAACACAAAATGGCTGCCATGATCTAAGATGGATGCCATGGGTAGATCGGAGAAATGTTCATAACAGTAGTACTCTTGCTCGTAGCGTAGCGAAAACACCAGGATATGCTAAATGGATCATTTGCGGTTCGCTGATACCAATATTATGTATTTCCGACAATATTGAAAACACGGGTTCAAATCGTCACGGAACCTCAGACCCTCCTTTTGCCCTTACATAGGCAATGACTCAGTCTATGTCAGAGTCTAATTCTATGCTCATCAGGTCAGTGACATGCTGTTGTATCATCATCCTTTCTCGCGCCTTTTCTCCAAACGCAGGTGGTTTCCTAAAACAGGTTGCAGCACAAAGACTACACAGAGCAGGACCACACTGGATAATCAGGCAGCATGAGAATAGGAATACTAAGATGACACCAATGACCATCAGAACCTTCCATCCCCACGCTGATATCAGAGTCCAAAACCACTCCATGAAGGACCAATTTCCCTTGTCTACGTGTATAGAGTCGGAAATCTTGTGTAGCTTAGAGATCGCCTCATAGACTGTTGGAGCATTATTGGGAATAAATACACAGCAGCTCGAGTGGATCATTCTGCATACCCCACCTCGATCTGCAAGTATTACGTCTAGAACCATACGGTTCTGCAACGTCATGAGTCTATCCGCCTGAAGCTCAGCTGTCAAATTGCTAAGGGCACCAGCAGTTTCGGTAATAGTAGATTCAACTACCCGTGTTAGCTGACGTATGTTTCTACTATTGGCCATAGGCCCCCAGAACGGAAGGAAGCCTTTGAAGAAGTCTCCAGCTTCCTGACCAGCGGTGTCTTCCTTGCTAAAAACACCTCTTGCTACTCTGGTCTTGTGGTAGTTTGAAGAAGCAGTGTATGTTGGAGGCAACAGTCGAGCAATATAACATGACCCTGAAAAGTCAACAGGCAACCATGTATACGCTCTGTCTTGACAGATGAAGTAGGTACCCCTAGCAGTAAGAAAAGCAGGGGAAGAGTTAGACGGAAACACGTAAGTCTCTACGCACTCACTCCTCCCTAGCTGAGCTCTCGGATTTCTCCCATTTCCTTGCAAACAGACCTGACCTCGGTGAGGTACGACCCAGATTGGAGTGGAGCTTTTACGCTTGCTTTCTCCCAAACTAAGGCGATACTCTGAAGAATTCCAACTCAAATATACTCGTAATTCGTCTCTAGGGTAAGATGGAGTATTATTGACGTCCTTGATCATGTCAATAATTCCCTGGACTAAAGCTTTGTTGGCAGAGTTATATCTAGTGGAACGTGGTGGACGCGGAGGATAGGTTTCAAGGGCATAAGCAAAGATGGTTTGAAAGGCCTGAAATGATCCATTATACCTAAAAGGCAAAACCAGGTAGGGAATGCCTTTATCCATAGTGTGGGGTATCAAGCCACACACCCAGCAGTCTGTGGTGTTAACTACCAGTTGGTGTTGGTGCAAGAGCTGTACGAAAGTGTTATTGATAAATTCTGAGCGTCGAGCTTGCTCATGTTCAGGAAACGAGTGAAAAGAGTGCATAGAAGAAACAGTAGAAGTAGCAGGATCAAGGGGAGGTACTGTAGTTACTGGCACAAAGATTAAATTTATCCCAAAGACGATTCCACCCACCAACGTTATTAAAACAATTAAAAATGTAATGGCACATTGTATCAGAAAACATTTACTATGAAGGATTCTGTAAAGTCTATTTCTGCGAACATAAATCACATTTTCTCGTTGCAGCGCAGGAAGCTCCATCTTCTACAATCCGCTCGCGACCACTGATGATGTGTACGTAGATGAAAATGCCTCTATCAGCCCTGGGAGTTCCCAGAACTAACAGAAAGATCGACCTTGTGTCTGACCCCCGCAGATTCAACTAGGTACACAGCCACGACCCTACGGCTACCCAGACGGCAAGGCAATTTTAAAAACAATAAAACAATAGCAAACTTCCTGGCTGAAGGCAAAAGTTCAAATGTCAAATATCACAATAGGCAGTTTCCTGCTTTATTTGTCCATATTACGAGATCGTAAGTTGTATCTTAGTTTTGCAGGAATCGTTTGATCAGGAAACAGTGTGTTGTCAATAGAGTTTGCAATGTTCAAGTTCGCAGATGGCAAAGTTTCTTCTGATGCAGAGGGCAAGTGTTCAGGAGTCAAAGAAGTAGTTTCAGGAGGAGAGTCAGAGTTCGGAGAATCAGTTATCAATTCGGCATCGCTGAAAGGGATAAACTTGGGTGTTTGCTCGAACTCAGAGGCACCAATTCCCTTCTTCACCCAGTTGTCGTAAGGAAGTGGTAGGGGCACACGTTTGACATGAGTTGCATGTATCCAGTGCTTGCGACCAGCCACACGAACAGCAGTTCTCGTTGCTAACAACACCTGGAAGGGACCAACAAATTTGGGTTGAAGGTTCTTCGTCCTCGTAAAATTTCGTACCACTACGTGGTCGCCGGGTTTCAGCTGATGACCTGGACTCTCCGGAGGCTTTGGCAATGCATCGAAAACCTGTTGGTGAATAAGACTCAATTTAGCAGTCAAGTCGTAAAGGTAATCAATCAACATTGGATATTCTAGAGAACAAAACTCCTTTGGCCTTGGCACTCCCCAAACATTCGCAGGACGGCCAAAGACAATTTCGTATGGACTAAGCCCTACTCTAGAATGCACAGTCGCTCTCGTCGATAACAAAGCCAAGGGTAGTGCGTCTGGCCAGGATAAACCCGTGGATGCCTGTATTTTAGCAAGTTTTAGTTTGAGGGTGCCATTGTAACCCTCAACTAAACCAGCAGACTGGGGATGGTTTGCACTGTGAAATTTTTGCTTAATACCGAAACCGGCACACACACTCTGCATAACTTTCCCTATAAACTCACTTCCGTTATCTGACCATACAATCCGTGGCATTCCAAACCTAGAGAAATATTCTTTGAGAAGAATTTTGGCAGTTGATAGGGCAGTATTGTCCTTTAGTGGATATGCTTCGATCCATCTAGAGAAAGCACAAACTACCACCAGGACGTATTTTAAGTTATTGCACCGATCCATGTGAATGAAGTCTAACTGAATCACTTCAAAGGGGCAAGAAGGTGGGCCGAAGTGACCAGCAGGAGTAGGAGTTCCCTTGCCAGGATTATGCATCAGGCATACCATACAATTTTTCACCACTCTCTCTGCACATTTACTAATCCCATCATTCTTCCAAACTGGGGCCAACATTTTACAGATCCCTTTTGAACTTATGTGCGCTACTCCATGTGCCATTGTCACCACTGCAAGCACATACGCATCAGGCAGCATCCAACGCTGTTGTTCCGACAAGTCAATCCAACACCCATTCGTATCCAACTTGCCCGTACTTTCTTTCCATGCACGTTTTTCCTCCTCAGTTGCCTCTTTCTGAATCTCTTTCACACTTTCCACTGTATCCTCACACATTCCAGACTCGGAAATCCATCTTGCAGACGTTGCAGCATACATTCTACTCATCATATCTCTAGCTGTCTGTTTAGCAGTCTCATCAGTAAAAGCATTCCCACGACCAACATCATCCGTGATTGCTTTATGCGCACTGCATTTCACAATCGCAACTTCAGTCGGCAAGGTTAGAGATTCCAACAAGTCGTTAACTAGCTGACCATGTTGAATCTTAGTCCCATGGGACGTAATGAAACCTCTTTCTTTCCACAAACGGCCAAAACTATGGGCCACGCCAAACGCGTACTGACTATCTGTGAAGACATTCACTCTCTTTCCCTTAGCTAAAACACACGCTCTTGTTAGAGCGATTAACTCTGCAGCTTGGGCAGAATTCTGACTCACTCTTGCAGTCTCCACAATCGTCCTCAAAGTCGTTACTGCATAGGCAGCAGTCACATCACCATTCTCCAATTTAAAACATGACCCATCAACATACAACGTGCCATCCGGATCTGACAATGGGGTGTCTTTTAAATCAATTCGTCCTTTTGTCTCCTCCTCGGTTCTGAAACAACAATCATTAGGTTCGGAATCACTCGACTCTTGATTAGCCGGCAACAGTGTTGCTGGATTCAATACATTGCATCTTTTGATCTGAATATGACTCGCTAGCAGTGTCAGCTCGTAGCCAGATAATCTCGCACTAGTAAGGTGTTGCGTCTTAGTTCTGTTCATGAGTGTATCCACAGCATGAGGAACCATGACCACTAGCATATTATTCATCACCAAACCAGCAGATTGTCGAATGGAAGCCGCAGCTGCCGCTGTAGCTCTCAAACAACTAGGTAATGCTCTAGCTACCGGATCTAATGTTGATGAAAAGTACGCACAAGGGCGTTGTTTTTCACCAAATTTCTGTGTCAGAACACTCAATGCGCAACCTTCTCTCTCGTGAACATAGAGCGTGAATGGCTTGCTGTAATCGGGTGTACCCAATACAGGAGCTGAACAAAGTGCATTTCGTAATTCAGAAAAACTCTCCTGACATTCAGCAGACCATGGCACCGGACTCGGAACATTTTTCCCAGTAAAAGCTACCAACGGTTTTGCTAAAAGAGAAAAATTTGGGATCCACTGCCTACAGTAAGAGGTAATACCTAAAAAGGCACGCACTTCTCTCTGTGTGTGAGGAACACTCATCTGCGTAATTGCTTTTATTCTTTCTGGGGTCAACTTCCTTCCCTCCTTTGACATGAGATGACCTAGGTAGGTCACTTCTTGGCAGCAATATTGCATTTTCGAAGGTGACACCTTGTGATTCAAATTAGACAAATGATGCAATAACGAAATTGTAGCTGCTTTGCAAGTTTCCTTGTCATCGGCAGCCACTAGAAGGTCATCTACATACTGTACTAGAGCAGAACCTGGAGGAAGTACAAAGGAATCTAACTGACTTTTTAATGCCTGACTGTAAATGGATGGGCTCTCACAATAGCCTTGAGGAGCGCGTTTAAATCTGAAGCTTCGACCTCCTAGACAGAAGCCGAAAATATCTCTGCTTTCCTCGGCTATTGGAATGCTGAAAAAGGCATTTTTCAAGTCGATGACTGAAAACCATGTGGCTGTAGCAGGAATCAATGTTAACAAGGCAGTAATGTCTGGAACCACAGGAAACTGCGGAACCACAATTTTATTAACTTCTCTGAGGTCTATAACAAACCTATATACTGGAGGCTTTGTAGGATCAGTTCGTTTCAAAATCGGTAATACAGGACTGTTACAGACATTTCCTCTAGTTTCTTCAACCACACCTTTCTTAATCAAATCTTGCACAATCAGTAAAAGTGCACGTTCACCTTCAGTAGAGATCTTGTATTGAGGAATTCGTGGAAATTTTACATTTGCTTTCAAGATGACTACATATGGTGGTATTTCTAAAAGGCCTACATCATTAGGACCAGTCGCCCAAAGAGTATCAGGGAGTGAACGCAGCTCTGGCGGGAGTGCATCCATTGACAAGTACATCGGAGAGGTGATTCTCTTACCCAACGTAAGCTGTACTCCTTCCGGAGAACAGTACAATGTCGCATATAGGCGTTTTAACAAGTCTAAACCAAGCAGATTTTCATTACAACCTGTCGTCAAAATCAGGGGTGCTTTTAATTGACACGGTCCAACAGAAATAGACAAAGGACCAGATACGGGGTTGTAAACAGGGGCGCCTGAAAAACCTACAGAAACATTTGTTAAGCCGGACAAAGGTGCGCCAGGGAGTTTCGCGCGCATGATCGAACTTTTTGTGGCACCAGTATTCAACAGAAACGGTTCGACTACACCTGATGTTGCTACTGCGACATAAGGCCCACTCTGATCCACTGGAACTGATACTACTCCCTTTCTCTGTCCATGGCTGTCCTAGTACTCATTTTGTTGAAATCCCTCATCATTTTCACAATAGTCTTCAACATGATACTGTTGAGATCTATTTTGTTGGGCAGACTGTCCATTTCGTTGATCAAAGTGATTGGAAGGGCGATCGTTCGTTTGTGGGGGCATAGCACCTCGTCCTCGACCTCTAGAATTCTGCACAAAACCACCACGACCTCTCTGAGCTGCTGCAGCATTATTTTGCGCTAAGATCGGACATTCATTCTTATAATGACCCTCTTTCTTACAATACGCACACTGATTCCACTGATATTGTGGTCTCTGAGAACCATAATCTGTCCTTTGATACGATCCTTGCTGCGTATTAGCCTGATTCATGCGAGGCGGATATGCCTGTTGCAAAAGAACTTTAGTCTTTAAGTCTTTCGTTTTCTTATCTGATTTCTCTTTCTCCTCTTTATCCCTGTTTTCATAATACTGTGCAGTTGCAAGTATTTGCGCAGTTGTAGAGACAGCCCACGCACTCTCGGAATCTTTTAATTTATTGCATAGCTCAGGTAACAAATTGTGTACAAATTTATCGACAAACAGTCTCTGTCCTCCTTCTGTGCTCATATCCTGACCACTGTGATCTACAAAAGTCTCTTCGAACCTCGTGAAAAAGTCGGAGACACTTTCGTCTTTCTTTTGCCTGCATGCGGACAGCTTGTCCCAATTAACACGCAATGCGGGCATCAGAGTCTTCATTAAGTCGATTATCCTACCTGGAAGATTAGCAATTAGAGGTTCGGGTTTGGAACCACCTATTTGCTGACCATCCGCTGCAATGATATTTGCCCAATCACCACCTAAGGCAACTGGATGATTTTCTTTACGAATTTTAGCCCAAATTGGTTGCGGAACTACATTCCCAAATAACATGTCAATGTCCGCCAGATTCATTACACAGGCCTCAACTGTTTGTGCTAATTCCTTATAGTACCCAGCAGGATTCTTACGCGGATCTGGCAAGGCCTGTTTCACTGCTAACACTTCAGCTCGCTTCCACGGAATGTGTATCCACACTCTTTGGAATTGGGCCGGAGCGGCAACAACACCGTTCGCCAAATCAGCTTGCACTGCTTCGCGCCAAATTGGAGGAACCTCCCTCATTGGATATTGGCGATTTTGCTTCGTACTACTTTTCTCTAAGTCTCTTGGTGAACGAAGTGATGGATCATTCCTATAACATAAAACCAGTTCCATCGCTTCTTTTATATTTTGACCTACTATCATTCCTGCAGCAAACTCTTTCTGAACATTAATTAAGTCTTCTAAATTCAATTCAGAGTCATCTTCTTCTAGTTCCTCACGTAAAAGAGAGCACATCTCGTCAAAGACATATCGTTGCGTTGGTTCATTCCACTGCATAAATGTATCTAGTACATCTCTCGTACTATATCTCCTACTCTTCGAAATCCATCTGAGAGCCATGGAATCTAATATTCCCCGTTCCTCAGTACTTGGGAGCTGACTACGTCTTTGTACAGAGTCAGAAGTAGGAGTCTTAATCAAAGATTTATAGAAAGGAGACAGAATGTTAGAGACAGAATCAGTGATTCTTCGACGAACAGAAAGCGGAGTCAACATACTGGCAGATGCAGAGAACACAGTAGCAGTTGGAACAGATAGCGGGACAGTAGGGGTATCGAGGAAGATAGCTTGTGAAACAGTAGGTGTAAGCGGTACAGGTATAGGTAGAGAAGTCGGCAACCCAGGAAGAGGAGGTGCCGTAGGAACATTTACATTAACCATAGGAGGTACAGGAACTTGGTTCTGAGGGGCAGGAGCAGGAATACCAGGTTGTCCAGCGACCGGCAATTGAACATTAGGTACAGGTGGAGTTGTAGCACCCTGTGCATACGGTGGTGGTGACTGTAACAAGTAAGACAACAGAGGATCATTTTCGGGGTCCTCTACTATCTTAGTCGTACTCGATGGCAAGGCAGGATAGCACTTATCTATCGCTAAGTTACGCTCTCTAGTGGCTATCTCCATTGCCTTCTCAGACTCGGTATCTTGCAGCTGCTTAGCCGCTTGTTCTAAAGTTAACTCTTGCTCTTTCTGTTCTTTTTTCAACCTTTTAATCTCTCTCTGTTTAGATTCTTTTCGCCAATAACGGAAAGAATCAAACATTGCCGGCCGGGCTTTCTTCTTAAACAATTTCACTTCTAAATTGTCAAGGATTTCGGGTTCAAAACTACCATGCAGTGGCCAACTAAGGACACCATCTTTCTCAGTGTATCGGACCCATACCTCGTTATACGATATAGGACCCACACCATGCTTACAGTAAAGTTCATATAGAGGAGTCCCAATCGGAGGAACCAGACATGAGTCCTCCAATCGTGAATCACTGTTGCATTCAAAACATGACAACATACAATTTCTCCGACTTACCATTTTGTAATCCGAAACACAGAACAAACAACACAAACAGGGATGTGCACTCGAATCAAGAACTTAGGCCTACCAAAAGCGAACAAATGTATCGATACCCAAACTAAACCAAATAGATTATCGTAACCAGAACAACCAGTGATAATCTTATGAAACCAAACCAAACTAAGAACCAAAGAAGGATTTTAACAACCCTCACGAAATAACCAGCTAGCAACCACTAAATACTTAACTGAGGCACTGAAGACGTCACCAAGGAGAAACCCGTCACGTTTCGCCGTACTAAGGACTGCACCTCGGGTCCAAGACAGGGCGACGGTCAAGGCAACGGACCACTGCAGCCGTCCTGAACGGGAACCCTCGTGGAAGAGAACGTCGGGCCACTTTTGCGATATGCCGGGATCGATGAAGTGGGGCGCCTCCCTCAGGAATCTTCACACGAAGCTTCTCGAACTCTTCAGGCTTTGGACCGGTACCGAATGACGTCGCCCCACTGTGGGCGCCAATTGGAGTTCTGGACTTTTTGGTTCCGTCCAGAGGTGTCAGGGAACAACACCCGAAGACCCCAGAGTTCCACCTGTCTTGGTGCACAAATAAACCGAAACACGGGCTTCTCGATGGTGGCGTCAAAGACCAAAGGTTTATTACTGCAGGGACACAGAAGTCACAGAAACTACGCATGGGCTTCAGGCAAATTCTTCACATGTTAGTACATTCCCAAACCTTTGTGTCCTAAACAATAAATATTTGGCGTTGCACAGGAATCGTCGACAATATCTGATGTCAAAACATTACGAACGAGGGGTTCCCACTTTTCCATCATAATCTCATGTCAACTTTTCATTCAAGACCCGGACCGCCTCATCGTAAATTTCGTTACCTCCCACTAATAAAGGCCCAGAAGGAAAGGAACAGAGACAGGTGCAGAAGATAGAAAAGCAGGATAAGGGATGTTTGTGGGTTGTAAATGGGCAAGGCTACCGGCTTCGGCCGCCTAATCGTGATCAAGCCAACGACCACAAGAACCAGTATAGCAGGACTGGCCTCGGGCAGAGGAGGCAGCCTTTGTCGAGTCATGCAGCTACAGCGTGTTCTGTTCCGAGGTGCACGTGTCACTAAAGAGGTGAATCACCGGCTAAGGCTACGTGTCCTTAATCGAAATGAAGTGATCAGAGGTTATTGCGTATGTGAGGGCAAGAAACACAAAATGGCTGCCATGATCTAAGATGGATGCCATGGGTAGATCGGAGAAATGTTCATAACAGTAGTACTCTTGCTCGTAGCGTAGCGAAAACACCAGGATATGCTAAATGGATCATTTGCGGTTCGCTGATACCAATATTATGTATTTCTGACAATATTGAAAACACGGGTTCAAATTGTCACGGAACCTCAAGGCTTCAACGAGTTCCAGAGGGGAATCGTTCAACCTGATGTTATTTTTAAAAACATTTGATGGAGCCAGTGCCATTAACTTTGTTTTGGATGTATTTATAATCCGGCCTCTGGCATCGCAAAACTGGGTGAAGCGGAAGAGTAGTTTTTGTAGCCCCATAGGGCTTTTTTGAAATCAGGAGGGTATCGTCCGCAAAAAGCAACGTGGGGCATCGGCTGTGTCCTCCCTCAAATGGTCCACCACCCCATTAACACACAGCGAGAACAGGGTCGTGGCCAGAACACAACCCTGGCAGACCCCCTCTCGACCTCTATCCTCTCAGTCAGTTGGCTCTGGTTACCCCACCTCACTCTGGCGTAGTTCGCCTCATGGAGTCATTTGGTGAGGTCCAGGATCAGGGCGGGAGTGCCAAGACCGAACATTGTCTGCCATAGCTTGGCACGAGGGACCAGGTTGAAGGCCGTTCTTAAATCAATGAATGCCAAATAAAGGCTGTCTTTTCCTTTCGTAACAAATTTCCAATAAAGAGCAAAAAATCTGAAGACCTGGTCCATCGTGCCAATCCCCTGTCTGAACCCTGCCTGAAAGTGTGACAAGATGCCATCTTCATCAATCCATGTCCTCACTCTCGTCAGGAGGACCCTGCCAACCACTTTCTGGGCTACATCGATCAAACTGATCGGTCTGTAGTTGGCAGGATCCTCCCTGTCCCACTTCTTGTAAATGGCCTCCACCTCTGCACCCTTCCAGGAATCTGGCACTGGGTGCCCCCTCACAATGAGGTTAAGGATCCGGAGAATAAAATGCACCCAGAAGTTTTTATCATACAGCATTAAATCACCAGGGAGTCCATCAGGACCGGCAGCCTTACCCGGCGCGATTGTTGCAATTGCTGATAAGACCTCACTTAGCCCAAACTGATCCCCCTGGTTATGGGACTCGGGAAGAGTCGACCCCGTCAGTTGCTCTGTAGGTACATTCCCTACCTCACTAGAGTACAAGCCATAGAAATGCACAAACCACGCCCTACTATGTGATTTGCTGTAGGGTCTACACCTTTACTTATGCTAATGCTGATTAGCTCCCAGAATCTAGTTGAGTCTTTCAACTGGGCGGCGGATTTTAGTTCTTGCGAATGCTTTTCTTCCCACAGACGCTTGGCTATGTCAATGATCCGGTAGTAGGTCTTTCTCGCTACAATTATACTAGGCTGATCGATTGCTCTTAGGGCCATTGACAACTCCTGCTTCCTTGTCCTACAAGCCTCTGAGTATCATGGGTTTTCAGACTTTGGACGAGGGGCCTTGTGGCCACCTTTTTCTTTAACCAGGAAGAACTTCCCTACCTTCCCCAGGGTCTCCTGGTAAACTTTTTTAAGCTTCGAATCCTGTGTGGCCACGGGGATGGGACTCGATATACCATCGAGTTTTACGATGCTCTGTTCCATAACCTCCCTGATGGTTTCCAGTGTTGATTCCTGCTTGGCGACCTGATTCCATCTCAAGCGGCAGCTGCAATTAGAAGGCGTTATCTCCTAGTCAACAGCCTAGTGGGGCTGGGCGGCTCAATAGAGGTGGTATCCCGTGCTCGCATCAACTGCATACATAGGGGGTTGTGGTCGCTGTTGCACCTGGGGGTCACCTCCATGTCGATAAGGTCAGCCCACAACCCCACATCTAATAGTATGTAATCGATGCATGATGGGGACCTAGATCTATTGTAGGTGTATGCTCCCATGGGGTCGGATCGAGTTCTGCCATTTGCTGCTCGTAAGTTATGCTCCAGCATTAGGGTGTTAATTTGTACAGCTCTCTGGGACCATCTCTTTATTGGGACCAAACTAAGTTGAGGAATAGCCCACTTGGAATCCTCGTCACCAGTGCCCAGGATATCTTCACTACACAGGGGCTCAAAGGTGCAATTGAAGTCACCAGCAACGATGATCCCTGTGTTAGTAGTGATGGCTGACAATTCCGTGTCAAGGATTGTTATAGTGGAGGTAGCCTGGGCACCTGGGGACCCTCTAGCGTAGATGTTAAAAAAAAGTGGGCATTAGCTTCGTCCCCTTCAATGGATATATGGAGGATGTCCTGGGACGGGGTGTCATGTTTAGATACTAGCCAATTCAGCTTGATGTTCACCCAGATAGTGAGTCCCCCCGATGGGCGTCCCTTGCCTGAGGTGGTTGCGGGGATGTAGTATGTGGTGAACCCTGATTTGCAAAGAGGGACCAGACTCCATGTCTCCTGGAACAAGATAATATCATAGTTATCTATGAATACGTTCCAATCCGGGTCGGCTACGTTTTTTTGTAGTCCGATATATTCCAGGATATAAATTGGATTACCCCCGGTGTTTTGTTGCTGGAATTGGCCTAGTTGGCTAGCCCTCTCCCCACTGAAACGAGCTTGTCAGGCGCGATCTCCCGATGAATCAAAGAGACAGTAGCAGCTCGATCAGGGGGAGCTTGGCTCGTAAATTCCCCACCCAGTGCGTGTGGATCAAAGCCCAAGGGAAGAATGTGTATACTCTCTAGTCAGTCAATTTGGCTCAACCCGGAGTCCTCTGTCGCACAGGCCTGCGACCAGAGAGGGAACCAGCGATCTGGATGGAAGAGTGTTCAGGAGGAGATGTTCTATAATCAAGAGTTAGTAAATTCTCTGCTATGATGGGGTCCAGGAATTTAATCTCCACACAATCCGTTGTTGAGTCAGCCCTAGTGATCCGCCTTACTCTAGCCATGTCATCTCTTATAATAGATCTACACCCCCTTGTGTGCCTCAACAAGTGAATTGATTTGTTATGAATTGACTCGTTACTTTCGTAGCGCCCCACCTTAGCCAATTTAGGAACGTAAGTCATGTTAACAGTTGGCCTAACAGGGGGACAGTATGGTAAAGAGTCTTGTGTGCCCATTGGTGGTGGAAGCCTGTTTGCAGCTGTAATGGGGCGAGCCACTGGTTGCTTGTGCCTTATTGGTGAGACTTGACCCAGAGCGGGCCCTATTGACATGCTGCGGAGTCTGCATATGACCTGGAGATGTGCAATGGTCTAGTTACCCTCCCACCACCCTTTGGGTAGTTGACCATTGGGGAGGGGGCATTTGGATAACTACTCTCTGTTGATCGGAAACTGCCATATTAGCAGTTTTTGGTTGCCCCCGAAAGGACAGTGGGGCAGAGTCTAGGCACCTGACGACCCTCCCTTGTACTAAACCCTCCACCTTTGCAGTTAAAGTTGACACTTAATTTTCCAGAATCTGGATCCTATCAAGGAGCTCCAGCTTGGTGGTCATGCACATGTTACAGCTAAGTTCTCCTCCCACTACTAGCTCTGCCAAAACTACCCCTCACTGCCACTCCAGAAGATTCTACTGTATCTGCACAATCTAAATTTAGAGGAGCAAACCTGTTTAAACATAGGACCAATGGCATCGTAACCGGATCCTGATCTGGTCCCTCATGAGGTTCTAGCTCTGATATTTTTTGCACAGTAAGTTCTGAGTTCGGTCCTGCTTTTGGCAAAGCACTAAGGCTCTGCTTTAGAGGGTTCTGTTTGGCAAACATGGTGGGGATTCGTTTTTTTTTCAACTTAGGTGGAGCCCTAACAGACTTTTGCACAGACTTTTGCACAGGGGTATCTGGAACCTGATTACTGTTACCGGTTAGAACCAGATCACAATCGATAACTATGTCTTCAATTCTGGATAGCACATAATTCATTGCAGCATGGGGCGTTTTTTTGGCCTTTTTCCCCTTTTTGCTAATGGATACACCCCCACCCTCCATGTCTTTCCATTTTCCAATAACTATGGGGTAGCGATAATTGAAGAAAAACAGGGAATGCTTGGAGCAGGACAGGCAATGTCAATATGGGCAAACAAACAGTCCCTTAAGGTGCAAAGGACATGTCCAGTAGTGGGACAGACAGGGACTCCAGCACCCCCTCTGAAGATGGAATTTAGAGTACAGTACCTTTGGGGGACAGCAGCATCCATTAACAGATGAAATGGGGGTGGCCCAGCCCGGTCTCTTCTGGCCCCAGACGGCCACAGACGGCTCGCCCTTGTCCCGGGCTTCTCCCGGCTCCGCCCGCACGCGTCCCGTGATGCATGGGTGAGGGCGTGCTTTGAGGGCTGGGGCCGGCGCGGTGGTGACGTTGCTCCCCTTGAGGCTGCTGGTAGTTGTAGGCGGCGGTGGTGATAGCCGCGATGCCGTTCCCCTCACGGCGTAAAGCTCACTGGAGTAGGTGTTCCCCTCAGGGCGCTGATGCTACTGGTGCTGGGAAAAGCTATCCGCCACACAGCGCGGCAGAGAGAGACCCAAGGGCAGCCGTTCCTCTCACGGCGCCAGGTATGTCAAAAATAGTCTGTCTTTATTAGTGGTGTTTTAATAGTTTATGTGTATTTGTAGAACCAAGTATTAGTTTACCAAACCCTGACAACTATATAAAGATAGCATCGCCATAATTGGTATATTAGAAATGAAGATACAAATTGGATTTTGGTAAGTTTGGTATTCTGTTTAGTAATTCACTAACCCAGGGTGAACAGACTTGTTGGGTAATGAAATTGGGTCTTGTTTGTAAAAAATTATTAGTCCCAGAATGCTGGATCACAAGAAGCAATCAAAGCTGTATGAAAGAATATATTAGTCTACCTACGATCCGCACATGCAACTTCCCTGTTGAGCCGAATATTTCACTCATGAATCCTCTCCTAAAACACGTCAATAATATGGTGATTAAAGTTTATATACCAGCCCAATATTCCTCTTGAATGGAGCGTTCCTGACAAAATCAAAACAGGGATTGTCCACACAACTCAAATCAGCTTCTCTAAGATAAAAAAGAAAATGGCGCATTTGCTAATATCTAAAAAAAAACTGTCTGTTGAAAAGAAGAGGCCCCCCTTGCTGTAGATTACCAAATGAAGAAAAGTCGGAGCCATCAAATAGTTGACCTAATGTCAGGAAATTGACTTTTGCCCAAGTATCCCTAACGCCGTAAAATTGGGATTATGACCCAAATATATGAGTTTATTGAAAGAGGTGAGGCCAGAAAATATTCTCTTGAAGGAACCCCAAATAAGATCACAGACTTTTAATGTCTTAATCCGAGTGCATTTAAATATAGTGTATCAACTATGTCTGTGCTATATGTTTTCACTAATTCCCAAAATATGCTTGTGCCTATTTTCCACATAAATCTGAAAGTGATGATCGTGTAAAAATGTGCATTGCACAATAACTTTTTTCTCTTCCTGGAGAAAATATTTTTTCCTGGTAGTATGTAGGTATACTTGTAGAGCGCGATCCTGTCACCCAGAGGGCATCCTGGCGCTTGAAGTTCGGTCAACAACACTTATCGCTGCGGTAGTAAAGCCTATTTCTCTACATACTCATTAACTACGTGTATACTAACTTCCTTTTAACTTAATTGAGAGAAACTTACTCCAGCCTTTAACAGGAATAATTGTGTAAGTTGTCCTGTGGGGAAAACAATATGCAAAAGGTTTGCGAATGCACAAAATCTTATGAGTTTTTTTCAACTGCATTTTGCACGCACCTCCACACCCTCTGTGGTGCCCACCTTCCCGTCCCTGTGCTTAATCTTGCAGTAATTGAAAATTCACAATTCTGGCAGATTTCCTACAATTGGTAACACATGTTGTACTTTGAAAATTCCATTCTTTCATAATTTATGAAATAAGTTACGCAATTTTCAATTGCAAACAGTTTTTTGTGCACCTCTGTTACACTTTGGTACCTGAACTTGGGACCTCACACGTACTTATATAATCAGAATTAGTTTGCCGGCACTTACTGCATATACATTGCTTGAGAACCTCTCTGATGCAGAGTGAAGGAGACATTTTGTAATTCATCCTTCAAAACAGGTGAAGTGATTATCTACAAACGTAATGGCACAAGGCCCAAATAATCACATTTCATTGTTCAGTTTCAAATTTTCTTGGGGCAAGGAGAATGTGAATAAATTGTGCATCAGCCTCTACCAAATGTAATTGCCATTAGAATGAATTCTATTGAACCATTACTTGTCCTTCAAATACAGAGTGCCTTGATTTAACTGCGACCCCCCATGGTGTACGCACACCATTCATAGCCTTGAGAAATACATATGCAGCATGGCAAAAAGCAGACAGTGCTGGCGCAAGTCTAACGCTGACTGATAAAACTTAAAAATTGATCTACAAATTAAGGGCCTCATTTATGAGGCGGTGCGTCACTTTTACGCCGCCGGTGTGTCACTTTTTGTGACGCACCAGTGGTGTAAAAAATGCGCCTTGTTGCGCCATATTTACAAAGTGACGCATCTAGGTAGATGCGTCCCTTTATAAACCCCTGCGCCACATTATACCGGCGCCAGGTATAATGTATGCAAGGGGGGCGTATTGACGCAAGGAAGGGTTGTAGAAGTGACGCAGTGAAATCTATGAGATTTCACTGCGTCACTTTTAGGACACCGTTGCGTCAAAATCTTGCGCCTACCTCACAGCAGGCGTAAGACTGACGCAGGCCCTTTCACATGGGGCTTGCCCCATGTGAAAGGACGCATTGCTGGAGTTGCGTCACTTTTGTGACACACTCCAGCAATGCGTCACTTTTGCGCTTACAGATACGTCAGAAATACTGACGTATCTGTAACTCCTTGCGACATGATGCGTCATACATTAAATATGACGCATCAGGAATGTCGCAAGGAGTGCGCACTGAGAAGTGACGCATCGCTGCATTCACGCAGCGATGCGTCATTTCTCATAAATGAGGCCCTAAGTTCCTTCTGAACTGCGGAAAGGTTGCCTGGAGTCAAGAATGGCGAAATTTGCCTTTCTCCAGAATGTCTTTCTCTGTTAGTGGGAGGTTATTGCAGCCATCAGACTTTTCTGAAGAGGCTATTGAGTTACTGTCACAGTGCCACGCGCATGAGTGGGATGTAAATTGTGCCCCGCATGGAAATAATAACCTGACTACTGACAGGAAAGGCCTACAGCATACACAAGTATTGATACAATCACGTTTCACATTAAACCTAGATGCACGTTAGCGGTTTATCTGCAATTTTACGGTACGTCAATTAACCTCAGTCTCCTTCAGATGCGAATGTCTCAAAACATAGAGATCGGCTGTCTTTGTGCATTTCAATAGAGCTTTATAAGATTTCTTCACAGCTGTGAAAACGATAACATTGTTATTCTCGTCCTATTGGAAATAATGTCTCTGTCACCATTCTCAGAAGAGAGGTATCCTAGAAGGAAAACAACTCCGAGCAAAATCATGCACTACAGGGCACAACGTGCCCTTTCCTTCAAGAAATGAAGGGGCAGATTTACAATAACTGGCGAATCCCTGCATATCAGCAGGGATACACCAGTTGTGCGTTACAATGTGGCGCACCATGGGGCAAAAACGGACAGATGCGTGACGCATCTGTGCCGTAAAAGCGGCACATTGGTGGAGTTGTAGCGCAAGCGCGACGCAGCTCCAGCAAGGCTCGGGGGTGCCCTATCTCTTAAATGCTGCGTAAATCCTTACGCCTGCTTCAAGCAGGCACAGGGTTTTGACGCAGCATGGGCTTAAAAGTGACTGAGTGAAATCTTGTAGATTTCACTCAGCCACTTTTAGGGGGAGTTCCTGCGCCGGAATGTCCCCCCTGCGCCTGAACGCCTACTTCTGGGGCAGGGCTTTACAACGTGATGCATCTCCCAGATGCGTCACGTTGTAAACACCCTGCAGCATGGTGCCTCGTGACACAACGGCGGCGTAAAAGAGGCGCAAGGGGCTTGCAAATCTGCCCCGAAGTTTCTATTCATCAAACAAGCATTGCCTGTATATAGTTTGTTTCCTCCACCTGGTGAGCTTAGTCAGCGTAGGGCGCTGAATCATACAGTAAAGGAAGGATAAAAGGAGGAGCGGCCAGGGCAGCTAATGTGACGACAGCTGAGTCTCAGCTCCAGTCGCCACGGCCTGTTAGTCTGACAATTTTCCTCAGATACGGATGCCACCTGTCAACATTATACTACTGCAGGCTGGGAAAAAAGGCACAGCGATATAGTTCCACCTTTTTTCGACTTGAATCATTCCAGTAGCAGGCCGCTTCCTTGCACTCGAGTGAGGCTGTGTAGGGTCCAAGGGGTGTGTGCATGGCAGCAGACATGGGGACATAACAACCAGGTCTATCAGACAGCGTTTGCAGAGCAGAGTGAACCTCCATCCACCAGGGAAACTCTCCTTATCCCAATTCCCTAGTGTAAAATTAAGTTGAAATTAAATAAATGAAGAATTAATATTGAGAATAAAAAAGCAGGTTTATTCCAAGAAGAAAAGGTCCCATCCCTCCAGTAGGCAACGTCACGTGCAACTGACCAGCTGAACATCAGGATCACTAGCCCCAGGTTCTATCACCATGGTGCTACTAAAATACATACAGATTAGCACAGGCAGTGAAACACAATGAGTATTTACATACAAGTACATTGCTGGGATACATTGTACATTACTACACACCTTCCCTCTTCATAAAACAGAAAACTAAGTACAAGAATCACAGAAAACAACAAACAAAAAAAACTTTATAAAAAACAAATATAATAAGAATCATGACATAACATAGTCTTTGAACATAGAGGGTTGTCTAGAAGCTCTTCTTTCTCTTTGGCATGCCACTGTCTTGGAATCTTTCCACGAGTAGACTTCTCTGCTCGTGATGAGGATGAGTTTAAAGACAAACCAATTTTCTCATTATCTGCAATTTTTGTGTTCTTGATAACCACAACTCTGTTTAGATTAAAATGCATGAATCCTCTGTCTTAATAGCATTAGTTAAATATCACCAACTTTGACTGGGGTGATTTTAACACTTTTCTTGGAATCAAAAGTTACCTTGCATCCCTCTACCTTTTCATTTTTATTAAGTTTCCACTTACCATCAGAAACTGTCAGACCCCTCCTTGATTCAGCTTCATTAACCCAATAAGGAGCAATCAAGGTGTTAGGACTCCTACCCCTAAACAACCCAAAAGGAGTGCGTCCAGTGGTGGCATGAGGAGAAATTCTGTATATTTCACCTTTTTAACAATTTCCTCCTTCTAATCTAGACAATTCTGCTTAGCCATGGAAATGGGTTATTTAAGGACACGATTAAAACATTCCACCATACCATTTGCCTTGGGTTGGTATAGTGAAAATCGCTTGTGCTTGATGGAACAACTTAGCAAATAGTCTTTCCTGTCCTTTGAGACTAATTGAACTCCATTGTGTGTAAGTATGACTCCAGGTAAACCTTCCCATCCAAACACTTCTCTGAGGAATGAAATCACATGTCTGGTCTCAATACCCTTGGTGATTTTTACTTCCGGCCATCTGGAATACATGTCTATGAGTACGAATACATAATTTTCACACCCATTCCCTTGTATGGGCCCCAAAATGTCAAACGCTAATTCTTCCCAGGGTCCCTTGGGGCGTTCTCCGACAATCATTGGTTGAACTCTAGGTTTAAGTCTCTTCTCAATCAAACTGCACGGCACACATTCTCTAACCAAACGTTCAACCTGCAGATCCATCCCAGGCCACTAATAATTGAGTTTAAGGGCCCCATTAGGATGGCAGGCAGAAAACCACTCGACCACCATGGACGCGGAAAACAACCGTTGCCTGGATCGTGGGTAAACCGGCAGTCAAATTACGATCAACTGCCCAAAAAGACCGACTGCGGCGGTAGCAGGCAAATAAAAAACACCCGAAGTGGGCAGCGACTATATAAAACCGACCGCGGTGGTCGGAAATACTGCAGAAAAGCTATAACCCGCCACAATCATAGCGGAGACACCGCACAGGAAATTAGGATATCCCAGACGGTCCCACGGTACGTCCGGCGTTTCCGACCGCCGCTGTCGCACACTGGATTGAATGGGATAGCCAGCTGAAGAGCTGCAGCATAGCCACAGCATGGGACGATCCATCCAAACCATGGCGTACGATGCAAAAGCACCACAACAATGGCAAACCTAGCACAAATTAAAGTAGCCATGCACCCCAAATACACAAAACACATCCCAATGAAAAAAATGCATGCCAAACAGAAACATACAATTTCAAAGACAACTCCCACAACACACCTGACAGCAAAAGCCCATTGGGACACACCCACATAGCTGAGTGTTGGACTTGGCCCTTCTGGCAGGTTCACCCCTAAACTTTTTGATTTTTATGGGGACCCAGTGTTAGTGATTTTTGGCTTCTGCGCACTTTACCACTGTGTCCCAGGGTAAAGTGCGTGCGTGAGGTAAGGTTGGCCTGCCCTTAACCAGAGAGAAATTAGCTCTGGAGAGTAGGCTATACCATGCGCACAGTTATAATTTTCTGGATTCCCCAGGGAGGGTTGAGTCCAATGGTGGCAGCGATATAGACTTCAGTTCAGGAAGTCCCATTCCCAGTTCCCAGAGTATGTTACCTGTTTCCCAAGAAGAGGAGTATAGGTTGAAATTCAGGGGCAGTAGGAAACTGTCTAACCAGTCTTGGGAGGAATTTGTGGATGAATGTTATGGAACACTGTCTGATTGGGTATGGGTTCACACGGAATAACATTTTGAGATACTGTTTGATATGGTTCTCAGAGAGCACTTGCTTAGTGGTTGTTTCCCAGGGTTGCGCCAATACCTGTTGGAATGTGGGTTTACTGATCCAGGGCTCCTGGCAAGGGAAGCAGGTGTCTGAAGAGTCATTGGTGAGTGCTTCCAAAAGTAGGGGTTCAGGTATATTCCAGCCCAGCGTGGTGGAAGAGGTTCAGAGTAGCCCAGCTAGGTCCCAGTATAGCGAGAGGGGTGTAGGGGCTTACTACCTGTCTCAGTGGAGCGGGAGTGAGTGTGTGACCGAGAGTCCCCAGATGCCCCAAGCCCTGTCTCAAAACCTGGGTGGTTTCTTAAGGGAACACCAGGTTGGGGACCTAGGCTGTCCTGTTAGTCCATTTGAGGAAGATCATCTAGTGTCTAGAGAACCTGGAGCGTCTGTAAATAGAGCTCCAGTGATTCTAGTGTCCGGCAGTGCTACTCCAGTTGGGAGGGCATGGGAGTCCGAAGTGAGGAGTGATTGGGGGATGAGTTCCCCAGTGGAAGAACCAGTGGGTCAGGGACTACCCAGTTGGGCTAAGTTCCTGTGTAGTGACCATGGTGACACCACTTCTGTTCTGGGGGATCTTCCCGCACTGTCAGGTGGACAGGGGACGGGAGATCTGCGTCACTCAGACAGTCACACAACACATGAGTCATGTGTTAGCCTCAGGTTGATGGTGTGTAAGTCCCCAGAAATCCTGGAGTGTCAGGCAAGTATTCCGCCAGAAGTTTTAGAGCAAAGGTTGGGAGGTCAGGTTCAGGAACGCCTGACCTTGAGGGAAGGACGTCTATAATCAGTGTCCTGACAGGTTCATCTTCCAGGGGTACCGCTCCAGTTGGGAGGGTGCAGAACTCTGGAAGGGGGTGCCGAGGGTGGGAGAGCCCGCCTCTGACCCCAGTGCAACCTGAGGGGTTAACCCTAGGTTGAGAGAATGGCGTTCTAAGGCTACCCCACGCAGGAGGAGGAGGAACCCTAGACGGGGAGGTAGGGGGAGGAGAGCCTCCCCTGAGACTCCTGGTCTGCCTGAGAGTGTAGACCCTAGGCTGGAGAACCAGTCACAGTCTAGCCCTGTAGCACAACTACTCCCAGCATGCTCCCTTGCCCACACCCCAGCAGGATGAATCACTCCCCACCCTACCCTCAAGCATGTGTCAGCCATTGCATCACCCTCATCAAAATTACAGGTAGGTAGCCATCATGGCTGGGAGGCATCTTTGAGGGAGGGAGGCCGGTAGCACTACTCCTACCATGCCCCGTATCCCACACCCCAGCAGGATGGAGCCCTCATCCACCCACAAGCACTTTGAATCCATTGCAGTACACCAAATGATCTAACAGGTAGGTAGCCATTTTGGCTGGGAGGGTGTTTGGGGGTGGGGGCCTGCACAACTACTCCCAGCATGCTTCGTGGCCCACACCCCAGCAGGATGGAACACCCCCACCCCACCCCCAAGCATGTGTCAGCCATTACATTGTTCTGCTTCACCTAACAGGTAGGTAGCATGCACGTGCAGCCACACATCTGTTACCAATGAAATGGTGCCATATGGCAACACCAGCCCTCTCCATGCACCAATGTGCATACATACCCCGCTCAACACGCACAGTGTGCACAAGGGTAAGCAAAGGGAACTGTCTCAGATAACAAAGACTCACACACCAATGGATATGCTCAAGTCTGTGCGCAACCATGCACAGCACACACCGATGAGTGCATTGCCATGAGGCGCAATCAGCAAGGACCATGTAAAATTACAGAAAGTATGTGAGGGCTTATCAATACAAATATGTACATAACAGGACAAAGTCATGCAGTACAATACAATGGCCAGATGTGACGTCAGCCAGGTCATACGAATCAACAATGAGAGAACCATGAAACTCATTTGTGCTGGTCCCTACATGGCAACTGGTCCCTATGAACATGATCACAGCACGATTTGCATGCTATGCATTGACAACTGACAACATGTATGAGTAATGTATGTACCCCTGCCTCATGTTATGAGGCACAGTATTGCACATAGCAAAAGATGTGAAGAGCAGTCAATTGTGTAGTGGACAGACACTGTACGACACACAGCTAACAGAATTCCTGCTGAGTGCACAACACTGACCATTCCCCATCTAATACACAGGTGACAAAGAACTCACTGTGGAGGACAAAATTGATAACCAGCAGAGCCAGTCTCCAACCCACATACATGGACTCTCAGATGTAGACTCCCAGGATTTTCAGGACGATGAGCTTGAGGCCGGCCCATCTGGTGTGCCAGGGAGCACCAGGTCCCAGGACCCCATCCTCCCCACCACAACGTCTGCTGCAAGAACAACAGCACAGCAGAGCCCTGCTGTCACGGCCTGTGCATCCCCCACCACCACCACCACCAGTGCCACCTGCAACACCCTCCCTGCCCCAGGGGATGACCAGCCCATACCAACAACTGTGGACGGCAGGGAGAGTGTGCGTGGACCCACAGTGGTGAGGCAACAGGTCTGTGGCAGCAGGGCAGGTGGGAGGGCCAGGGTCACCCCCAGAGTCATCGGGGCCTATGAACAGGTCCAGGAACAAAGTCGCCGGTCTAACGAACTCTTACGCAAGCTCATCCTGCTGATGAGGTCCATTGACACCCACATCGGACACATAGTTGACCTCATGGGCCAGCAGGGGGCGTTACTGAGGGACAGTTCTACATCCCAAACAACACCTCCACCCCCTCTGTTGAGCTGCAAGATGACAGTTCATCATCCTCCCCTGCGGCCACTGAGAGGGGTAAGTCCTCAGATGCCGCTGGCACCACAGCAGGGCCCACCCCAGCGAAGTGACCAAGGGGCCGTCCAAAGAAGAGCCTGGGAGTCTCTGGAGGCAAAGCACCAGTCAAACGCCAGTCATGGAGCCAGCCCTGATGGCAACCCTCTTCCCCACTGCATTGACTGTTTGGACTGTCCTTCCCCACACTGCCTTGTGAATGGCTCCTGTCTGTTTTACTTGGTCACTCCATCGATGTGGTGCCAACACTTTCATCTGATTTACCATGACTGTCAACTCACTGCTCCATCACCACCTTTATGTTAATCTGCCCACCTCCTCACATGTCAACTTTGTAAATAAAATACCTCACACACTTTCATCGTGTCAGCATTGTCTTTAGTGCAAGATGTACAGTCTTCAAAATGTCCATAATTTATCAGAAAGATGTACTGTATGTAGTAATGGATACATTTGAGGCACCTAGGGAAACACAACAGAACAACATTCACTGGGGTGAGTGTGGCATCACAGACATTACACTACACAGACCATCTACATAACCCACCATGCAGACAACACAATGGGCAACAAGTGTCAACAAACAAGTCCCGTTTACATTCACACATTACATGTCATTGTCACATATTCCCACACAGGTTGACTTCACATCTGGCTCTCTGTACCATTTGCACATAGCCCTACATGACAACAGCAATCACACCAGACAATGTACATGTACATTGTCACCCACCTTCAAGTGAAGTAGCGGGTGAGGAGCTGTTGATGCATGTCACCTCCTCCCTCCTCTCGACTGTCCTCATCATTGGCTTAGGTTATTGCGCAGGTGGAGGCCTTGGGACCTCATCCTCATCCAGGAGTAGGGGACTATCCTTGTGAATGGCCACGTTGTGGAGCATGCAGCATGCCACTATGATCTTACACAACTTCACAGACGAGTATGACAGTGCACCTCCAGTTTTGTCAAGGCAGCGGAAACATGATTTGAGCAGGCCAAAAGTACGCTCAACCACACGACGTGTCCTGCCATGGGCCTCATTGTATTTGATATCAGCCGGGGTCCTGGGATTACGCAGTGGGTTCAGCAGCCATGGATGGCTGGGATATGCAGAGTCACCTAGGAATGACAAACACACATTGCAATGATGCACAGGCATAGGGCAGCAGGTCACACACCAAGCACATCATACGACTAGGCATACTCACCCACAACCCAAGCATGCTGGGAAAGCAGATTAGCCATCAGCTGGGGCACAATGATGTTCCTCTGGACGTATGAGTCATGGGTCAAGCCGGGGAATCTGGCACACACATGCGAGATGGTCATATCTGCCCGGCACACCACCTGCACATTGATCGAGCGATAATGTTTTCTATTGCAAACAATTTGCTCACTTGCCTGTGGTGGCACAAGACCGACATGTGTGCAATCTATGGCCCTAATTACACGTGGGATGTGCCCAAGTGTATAGAAGTCTCTCTTCACATCTGCCAATTCTGCACCCCTCGTGCAATGTACATATCTGTCCTTGTAGATCATCATTGCGGACAGAACATCCCACAGCACCATGCTGAACATGGGTTGAGACATACCTGCTGCGCACGCCACGGTCTCCCGGAACGATACAGGGGCAAAAAAATGGAGGGCTGCCATCACTTTGTAAGTTGGGGTGAAAGCTGTTGGGTATGTGTGGCGAAGCTGCTGGTGGGGGGCCAACAGATCACTAACGGTCTTCAGGGTGGCTCTATCGATACTGAATTTGCGAATTGATCACCACATCCTCATGTCCTCCAGCAGTGTCAAGTGACGTATCAGATTAGGCCTCCTCCTAGTTGCAATGAAAGTGGACACATGTCAATGACATCCATCATGAGATAGCCACAGCATATCCCGATCAGGTTGAAACAGGAAAAACAATGACTGACTTGAGGAATTTGTGACACACCAGGTAACACGGGTGAACGTTTGAGCCCCACAGAGTGCACACCTCTCCATTTACAATACACCAGGGCCTCATACACCACATTGGTCAATGTGAATGCACATATTTTCATGCCCACATTCCACATGTGCACGCCTGGGAGCGTGGCATCCAGCCATTGTGTGACAAATCAACACAAGTGTCTCATACTCATCTGCTGTACCTATCACACCTCAATGCATCATTCAAACTTGGCACACATCCACAACACAATGATCACAGATGGCTGTGAACTGACAATTGCGTATGTGAGCACACAGAAAAGCACAAGTAAGTAACTACATCATACAGTCAGATAAGCCTTGCGGAGGTCATCAACAACGATCTGATGCATTTGTGACATGGTAGGGACAACAGACTAATGTTCGTCACACATACACAACCATAGCATGTTGTGGAGTGGTGTGGCTCACTGTTTAGAGGCAGCAGACCCGTAAGCAGAGGTCCAGGGTTCGATTCCCGACGCGGCAGGGTCGTGGACCAGGGTCAGCGGGCTCGATAATTCTCGCCTCGGTGCCTACTCCAGTCAGGGACCACACTCAGCAACTCTGGGCATTAGCTTGCCTCATATTCACAACGGCCCCCCAGACCGCCGGGGATGCTTGGTCGCACCTTAGAGATACCCATTAGGGACCATCTCTCAGGGTGAGCCAGGACGGGTTCCCCAGCAGTCGAAGCGCGGAGATACTCCTCCGGGAGTCGATTCCTAGGGCTATATAAACCCGCAATTAATTAATTAATTAATGGCACATGCAGGCACCTGTGGAGTGAATGGGACATTGGCATTGTGTGCACGATGACGTGCCCTTCAGCATGTGGCCACTGTGTGCTGTTGAGGTGGGTCCGATGGACATTGCCATTGTATGTGCCCCAAATCGTGGTAGCTACTGCCTGGCCCCAGCGGTGTGTCACCAGCGCCCCCCTGACACAAGTGCCGTAGTCATTGGCATGGAGATATGTCTAAATGGCGGTGGGCATTCTCCACCACCCAAATCGCGGTCGCTACCGTCTGGCCCCAGTGGTGTGTCACCAGCACCCCCCCCCCCTGACACAAGTGCAGTAGTCATTGGCATGGAGACATGCCCAAATGGCGGTGGGCATGCTTTGCCACCCAAATCGCGGTAGCTACAGCCTGACCCCGGCGGTGTTTCACCACCATGGAGCATTGCCTAGAGCCAATGGGAACGATGATTGCGGTGGTATGATGCAATTTTCAAAATCGCAGTCGGCGTGCTCCGCCACTGCAAAGGCAGTCATTGGATGCTTTTGATAGATGCACCATTGCTGTAGCGCTCCCCGGGCCCCTGCGGTGCATCACAGCTATGGACCATGCCCAAGAGCCAATGGGAACAATGATTGCGGTGGAATGATGCAATTTTGAAACTCGCGGTCAGCGTGCTCCGCCACCGCATAGGCGGTCATTGGATGCTTTTGAAAGATGAACCATCACTGTAGCGCACCTCGGGCCCCTGCGGTGTATCATTGCCATGGAGCATGCCCAGGAGCCAATGGGAACAATGATTGCTGTGGCATGATGCAATTTTGAAAATCGCGGTCGGCGTGCTCCGCCACCACGGAGGCGGTCATTGGATGCTTTTTGAAAGATTCACCATTGCAGGAGCGCACCCTGGGCCCCTGCGTTGCATCACCACCATGGATCATGCCCAAGAGCCAACGGGAACGATGATTGCTGTGGCATGATGCAATTTTGAAAATCACGGTAGGCATGCTACGCCACCGCAGAGGCGGTCATTGGATGATTTTGAATGAGGCAGACCTGGGCAACCAATTGTTGCAGGTTGGCACCTTTGGAACGACCCCAGGGGGCTATATATGTGGGGGAGTGAGCCTCACATTTCCACTGCTCACAGAGGATGCTGCCTGAGACCCTCATCTGCTGCTGCCTCCAGAGCCTGCTGCCTGAGACCCACATCTGCTGCTGGCTCCAGAGCCTGCTGCCTAAGACTCCTCACCACCCAATTCCACCACAGGTATTCCATGTCCACAGGGATGGCAAGGACAGAGAAGATCCGTGCCAGTCCATTCACAAGCGAGGAGCTGGAGATCTTGGTAGACGAGGTGCTCGCACAGTACCCAAGGCTGTACGGTGCCCCAAATGTTGTGTTAAGTCATTGAAAATGGAGGTGTAGGGCAGGGGGGGCACACATGTAGTTGGACCGCTGCAGTATATGCCAGAGGGTGTGGGGTTGTGTCATGCACTGACAAACATGCTGTCTCCAGGGGGAAGGAGTGTGTGTCCCAATGTCACAGGTTTCCCTGCTTGCAGTTGTAGGTCTTAGTGAAGTGTGTTGCATTGTCAGCCATACAGAGACACCGTATGTTGGATATGCAGGTGCCATGACAGTGATTGCTATGCAGAATGTCTCTGTGTGCCCCTGTTGTCAGACTCAGTGTGAACCCAGGCACTCTCCACAGTGCCCGACCACCAAGATGAGATCACATCACTGCACTACTGTGTCCTTACTCTTGTTCATTTACACTGACAGCCAAATATGCACCATCTCAGCCCTGTATAATTGCCCACGACCACACTTGTGTAGATCTATATTATGTTGGTGAGTCTATGTCCCCCGATGACACACACATGACATACAGATATGTTCACTGGACATGCTCATTGAATGCTGCCCAGTCATGCACACAGTGAGTCTACTCAAAGACACAGGTCGACAAGTAATGTATGTAGTGGCCAGACATGCATAGGACTTGAGATGTGTGCAAGCCACAGAGGGGGTTCAGTGCTGTCATCATGCATGTGTGTGAGATTGGCAGGGACCCTGTACGCCCTAATAAATGCATGCAGTCACATCGGCTTAGCCCATGCAGAGTGCCCATGTGACATGTACCCCAGGGTGGGATGGACAGAAATAACATTTGGTAAAGAGTCTGGGTCTTGCAACTGTACTGATAGATGTTGGAATTAAAATCAAATCTTTTGATTGGGTGTGAGTGTTTGATTGATTCAGATGTTCCATCCATCACCACCCCTTTTTGTACTGCTTTTGGCCGCCATAAGTGTGGTAGGGTATGCTCTGTCGTGAGTCCCTTGCTCACTTTGCCACTGGATTCAAGCAAGCCGGGCTGAAGACGGCTGGAATGCCAGAAACCGGTCCTCGGAAGCTTGTTTCCGGTCCAGGGAAGAAATGGCTTGGCAGTTCGGGCTGGACTGTTCCCATGAGGCACAGGGTCAGACTGATTTGCATATAGCCGTGTCTGAACTGGGATGGCAGTGGGCTAAAGAACGGTGATGGATTAAACCCAGATCTTTTGACTGGGTGTGAGTGTTTGATTGATTCAGATGGTCCGTCCATCACCACCCCTTTTTGTACTGCTTTTGGCCACCATAACTGTGGCAGGGTATGCTCAGACGTAAGTCCCTTGCTCACTTTGCCACTGGATTCAAACAAGCCGGGCTGAAGACGGCTGGAATGCCAGAAACTGTTCCTCGTAAGCTTGTTTCCGGTCAAGGGAAGACATGGCTTGGCAGTTCGGGCTGGACTTTTCCCATGAGGCACAAGGTCAGACTGATTTGCATATAGCTGTGTCTGAACTGGGGTGGCAGAGTGGGCAGATCTTTTGACTGGGTGTGAGTGTTTGATTGATTCAGATGCTCCGTCCATTACCACCACTTTTTGTACCGCTTTTGGCCGCCATAAGTGTGGCAGGGTATGCTCAGACGTGAGTCCCTTGCTCACTTTGCCACTGGGTTCTAGCAAGCCGGGCTGAAGATGGCTGGAATGCCAGAAACCGGTCCTCGGAAGCTTGTTTCCGGTCCAGGGAAGACATGGCTTGGCAGTTCGGGCTGGACTGTTCCCATGAGGCACAGGGTCAGACTGATTTGCATATAGCCGTGTCTGAACTGGGGTGGCAGAGTGGGCTAAAGAACGGTGATGGATTAAACCCAGATCTTTTGACTGGGTGTGAGTGTTTGATTGATTCAGATGCTCCGTCCATCACCACCCCTTTTTGTAACGCTTTTGGCCGCCATAAGTGTGGCAGGGTATGCTCAGACGTGAGTCCCTTGCTCACTTTGCCACTGGATTCAAGCAAGCCGGGCTGAAGACGGCTGGAATGCCAGAAACCGGTCCTCGGAAGCTTGTTTCCGGTCCAGGGAAGACATGGCTTGGCAGTTCGGGCTGGACTGTTCCCATGAAGCACAGGGTCACACTGATTTACATATAGCCTTGTCTGAACTGGGGTGGCAGAGTGGGCTAAAGAATGGTTATGGATTAAACCCAGATCTTTTGACTGGGTGTGAGTGTTTGATTGATTCAGATGCTCTGTCCATCACCACCCCTTTTTGTACCCTATTCACTGCTGTTCTGCCCTTGCCTGTGCAGATTCTCATGTCCTTGCTCTGCACTTTGGCAAGCCCACTGGCCTTCCTGTTCTGCCCTATGCCTGTGCAGCCTCTCATGTACTGGCTGTGAATTTTGACCTGGACACTGGCCCTGTTGCTCTGCTGTATTTGACTCTCCCTTGTGCAGCCTCTCATGTACTTGCTGTGCAGGATGCCATGGACACTGGCCCTGTTGCTCTGCTGTGTTGGACTCTCCCCTGTGCAGCCTCTCATGTACTTGCTGTGCACCCTGCCATGGACACAGGCCCTGTTGCTCTGCTATGTTGGACTCTACCCTGGGCAGCCTCTCATGTACTTGCTGTGCACCCTGCCTTGGACACTTGCCCTGTTGCTCTGCTGTGTTGGACTCTACCTTATGCAGCCTCTCATGTACTTGCTGTGGTTTTTTGCCGCGGACACTGGCCCTGTTGCTCTGCTGTTTTCGACTCTCCCCGGTGCAGCCTCTCACTTACTTGCTGTGCACCCTGCCATGGACACTGGCCCTGTTGCTCTGCAGTGTTGGACTCTATGCTGTACAGCCTCTCATATATTTGGCGTGCACCCTGAACTGGCCACTGGCCTTCCTGTTTAGAGTTTGCCTGTGCAGATTCTCTTGCATATGCTCAGCATTTGGTGCCTTGCTCTTCTCTACTGTTGTTCTACTGTCACATCTGTGCAATATGTGAATAAAGACAGTTACTCTTGTTATCTATTTTGTCAGTGTCCTTGCTGATTAAAGTTCTTTTGGTGTGTGCATTTGGTTGACTGTGCCCCATGCTCTATGTGTCACTTCAACATTGCCAATCTCTTTACCCGCATCACATTTTTTAACAGGGGTGACAGGTACTACAGTCCATTCAGACACTGATACTTGTGTTATCTGTGGTGTCAATTTGACCTGTCATGCAGTTCTCTTTTTTGTGGTTTGCTATTGTTGGCTACATTGTTCACATGTCAGGTTTAGGGACACTGCCAGCACAGGCTGTGATACTGTGCACAGGTTTGCATGCAGGCAATGTTATCCTGTATGTGTGTTATTCCTTTATGTGTGCTCAGCTGTGTATGTGTATGGTCATCTTGTGATAGACCTTAATCCTGGTTCCATTGCCTACATGAGATGTGTTCTCTTGGGTAGTCAAGAGGTGTGCAGTGTGAAGGGTGTGACTTTGTAGGGGGTGTGGATGTGTGTGTGCCCCTGAATTGTGATAGACACACATGTGTCAAACAGGAGTTGTGTGCCTGTTTGGATTGTTCAGCCCAGTGGATGTTGTTGTGTGCACATGTGTGAGTTGTCTGTTGTGCACTGTGCAGTGTGTTGGCATGTCTGTGCTGTTCTGTCTGACTCATACTTGTTGTTTTAGTCACTTGTGAGTGTGCAGAGTGTGTGACTTGCACATCACTGTTGTGTTTGTTTGATCATCCATGTGTCTTGAGTCTGTTTGTGATGACTGTGTATCCCTGCTGCTCCACACAGCCATTGTGGTTGTGTTTATCATGCATTGCAGCCACATGGTGCCTTTTATCCTCCTGCATGGCATGTTGTCTGTGGTGTAATGACATCCCCTATGTGTGCCACTTATGCCTACCCGTTGTGAGCCTGCACTCCCTCTATTTGTATATGGTACACCCCTTACATGTTAACTACTGACATGCAAGACAGTTCACTTTGATGTCAGCTGTACTCTTGGTGTACATGTGTGTGTGCCTCCCCATCACTTCATTTGTGACACTGTGCTGTGTGGTGCAGTTCTTGTGCCAAGTGAAATGCTCTACTCTTGACATTGCCCCAAAGGTTTATGTGTGATATTCTTGTGCTAATTATCAGACAGGATTGCTCATGTGCACTTCAGCTGTGTGTGCTGCCCAGTGCTCTGATCAAGATGGTTCTGCTCTTGTATCCCAAAGTGGTGCATCTGTTGTTGTGTTGGATGTATGTGCGTTGGCTGTGGTATTGCTTCACCTCCTGGGTGTGTTGTTGTGTTTGTACTATGCTGATTTGTGTTGTGTGTGTTGATGTTGTGTCAGTCATGTCTGTGTGTGACTGTTCTGGATGGTGTGCACACACTGCTTGTTGTGCATACGGTGCTGTGTGTATGTGGCCTTGGCATTGCCTGATGTGCATCTCCTGATGTCCTGTAGTGTTTGTTCATTTTTTGTATGTGCATCTGTAGTTGGTTTGATGTGGCAGTGTTGTTCTGTGATGGTGAACTTCTTGTGTGATTTTTGGTATATTGTGTGTGTTTTGGTCCTGGGTGATGGGGTTGTGAACTCCTGTTGTGTCTGTGCTCCCATTGCCTTTCCACAATTTGGCTGACAGCATATGTCTGTTTCTGATGGGGTTCTGTGTTTGTTTCTGTGGTGTTTTGTGTTTGTGTTTTTTGGGGGGGCAGACATCTGTTCTGGTATCACTGTGTGTGTGTTATGTGTTTGGCTAGGGTGTGTGTTTATTTGTGTGTGTATGTATTGGCAGCATTCAGTGTTGTAGTGTTGTTCCTATATTCCCAATAGGCTCTGCGCATTGGAATATCATATCCTATAGATTAGACGTAGGACTGAAGTCGACTAGGTCTCTATCGAATATATTAAACTTAATAGTGAGTGCCAGCTAGCTCAGAGGTCACTGGAAACTTTCTCGAATACACAAGAAGGGATTAGTTTCTGATACCCGCATAAACATGACAACTTTGTTTCCCAAGAATAAGCAATGTATCTCTAGAGTCGTGGAAACAATAGATAAGTATTTCACTCAGTCAATCGTGCATGCTTCATTTCAACAGAGGTGCAGAGAAATAGAGAGACGGGCATTTTCAATAAAAAAGATTTATGGAACAGTCTTCTTTCTCATGCAAGCACAGCGAACTGCTACAATCGTAATACAGGCTGCAAAGGATAATGCATACAGCCAGGGCAATATTATAAAATAATACTGTAAGAGCATTGTATAGTTTCTAAGCCTTATCCATATCCATACTAATATAATAAAGAGAGAGCCCAAACGTTTGAGGCGGGTAATCTCAGGAACCACAGCACCAATCACAACACCCAATACAGCGTTGGAAAGAGCAGTTGCAGCAGAAGGACATAGGCTATGCAGACACCCACCATATACACTTAAAAGGTAAAAGAACCGTGCCAGCAAAGTAGTCCCTTGTGGGCGTGTCTGCATTGTGCTGGGGGCGTGACAAACACTGGGGGCGTGTGGTACGTTCCGCCCTTCATGCCATGTCTCATATTGTGTGCTAATCCCACCCTGCTCCCTTTAAATAACCTTGCAACCCATAATCATAACCCACCCTTACTCCTTAAAATACCCCAACACCCTTAACACCTTGGCTGCTGTGACTTTTCCCCTCATGTGCTGAAATTCCTTGAATTCTATTGTTTCAAGACGAGCTCAGCTCGTCATAAGCACAGCTCAACTGTGCCTCATGACGGGCTGAGCTCGTCATGAGCATCGAAAGGGTTAAACACTAACCCATCTTAACCCTATAAACAAACCCTGTACCCCAAAACCCAAACCTAGCCCTGAAACCTATGAATACCCCTGTACCTCAAAACCCAAATCTACCCCTGAACCCTAAAAATACCCCTGTACCCCAAAACCCAAACCTAGCCCTGAAACCTAAAAATACCGCTGTACCCCAAAACCCAAACCTACCCCTGAACCCTAAAATACCCCTGTACCCCACAACCCAAACCTAGCCCTGAACCCTTAAAATACCCCTGTACCCCAAAACCAAAGCCTACCCCTGAACCCTAAAAATACCCCTGTACTTCAAAACCCAAACCTAGCAGTGAACCCTAAAAATAACCATGTACCCCAAAACCCAAACCTAGCCCTGAACCCTTAAAATCCCCCTGTACCACAAAACCCAAACCTACCCCTGAACCCTAAAAATACCCCTATACCCCAAAACTCAAACCTATCCCTGAACTGTAAAAATACCCCTGTACCCCAAAACCCATACCTATCCCTAAACCCTAAAACTACCCCTGTACCCCATAACCCAAAACTATATCTGAATCCTTAAAATACCCCAACACCCTTAAACACTAACCCATATTAACCCTATAAATAAACCCTGTACCCCAAAACCCAAACCTAGCCCTGAACCCTATAAATAACACTGTACCCCAAAACCCAAACCTACCCCTGAACCCTAAAATACCCCTGTACCCCAAAACCCAAACCTAGCCCTGAACCCTTAAAATACACCTGTACCCCAAAACCCAAACCTACCCCTGAACCCTAAAAATACCACTGTACCCCAAAACCCAAACCTAGCCGTGAACCCTAAAAATAACCCTGTACCCCAAAACCCAAACCTACCCCTGAACCCTAAAATACCCCTGTACCCCAAAACCCAAACCTAGCCCTGAACCCTAAAAATACCCCTGTACCCCAAAACCCAAACCTAGCGCTGAACCTTTAAAATACCCCTGTACCCCAAAACCCAAACCTACCCCTGAAACCTAAAAATACCCCTATACCCCAAGACCCAAACCTAGCCCTGAACCCTAAAAATACCCCTGTACCACAAAACCCATACCTATCCCTAAACCCTAAAACTACCCCTATACCCCATAACCCAAAACTATATCTGAACCCTTAAAATACCCAAAAACCCTAAAACATATACCTCAGTACCCCAAAACATATACCTATACCCATACTTACCTTATCCAAACATTAAAAAAAAACATGCTTTTACCATTCATGCGTTTACAACGAATTTCGTTGTAAATGTATGCGTGGTAAAAGCATATAAAATGTAATGCAATGCGTTATAATGGCATTGCGGAGTCATGGTACTTTTGTAATGAAAGTATGCAGAGTGATGGTATGCGGAAAGAAAGTTGCGGAGTAATGGATGTTTACCCTCCCCCGGTAAGTACATTGGTGGCACGGCGGCCCACATCTCCAGCAACATACTCATATTTTTTCACCACCCATTTGAAAAATGCACAGGTCTCTCTCATTGATGGCCAGCACCGACATACACTTTTAGACACACCTCCCGCCACAAGTTCTAGAATTGCGAACTTTAGAGCTGAGAGCTACGTTCGAAACTCGGCATCAGCTCAACATCTTGTGAGTCCAGGCAAATCACTTTGTCTTTCCGTGCGTACCACAAATGAATGTGTTCTTCTGTAATGTAAATTGTGCTCATGCCATGTTGTCGAGTTCGCACTATATAATATTGCAAGGAAAAAAAATAGTAGGGAAACTCGAGTTCACACACTACTGAACGCGCACTCTTAAGTACATCAGCAGTGCACTGTGAATCGGAGCGTTTCACAGGCCTGTCACAGATAAGAAATGCTATCAAAACGAAATCCTACAAAACAATATACTACTGGCCAGCAGCAATTCATACCCAGACAATGTTGGGACGGGCTGGCAGTAAAAATACATAAATAAATAATAATGACTAAAAGAACTCAACTGGTGCTTCTAAAATATGCCTACCCCAGTGTACCTAACCTAAGTCTAGTACGAGGGTAGAAGTAAGTATTGTGTATCATAGGTTTAGTTTTCTTTGCCTAGAATCTATCCAAGATTTCCCTTAGGTTCTAATAAGCTCCATACCTTAGTTTAGAATGAAGGAGGTCTGGTATCTCTGTCTTGGGACGAGATGAGCTTGGAAACACTGGAACTGGATTCTCAGCCAGAGAAAGGACAGCTTCTCGATCAGTGCATCAGCTGGAGGGTCGGCTTCCTCCGGCACTTGCTGTAGCGAGCTGCGCCGGGCAAGTAAATAGTCGAACTGCTCCGAACCACTGTGTCTGGCTAGAGCAAGTGAAGGCATATTTATACCTTGAAGGTGCCTAGCTTGACGTAAAGTCTGGAATAATAACGTCAGTAAAGAACTCCGAGGGAATAGTAGTTCTTTGGAAAGTACATGAGTTCTTGGACAAATCAATATTCAAGAAAGGGGAAATCCCTGACTGCTTAAGCCGTTTTTCCAAGAAATCGTTGCGACGTTTTGGTACGGGTGGTAGTAGCCATGCCTGTATTTGGACAGCATGGGCTATGTCTAAATAAGGGAATGATTTATATGCCTATATTAAGGCAATGTAAATTGTACCAAAAACGCCATACAACACCCACTCCACTTTATTATGTACATTACAATGTTCTAAGCACATAAAACATATCTAAAACATGATGTGTTAAAACCCCCATCCTAAATACATAAAAATGCATTTGAAATGGTTGTACACGAAAAGAGCATTTGTGCTGTATGCATTGGAAAGCAATGTTTCATTCAAAGCATATAGATGACATTTAAAAGGGTAAACAGACATAATATCGAGTCCAAAATATCGTTTGGACAAAATATCGTGTAAAAAATATAGACTAGCCAAAATATCGACCAGACATAATAAAGACTACAAAAATATTGAGTAATATCGATATTAATAGCCAAAATATCGAATCAAAAATATAGACTAGACATAATATCGACTAGATAGAATATAGACAAAAAAATGGAAAATAAGGTAGTTATTAATAATTTTTAATAATTGTGTAATATAAATCTGTAGCGGGTTGTGGGTTTATAGGGGAATAGGGTGGGAAGTAATTTAATTATAATTAATTAATTATGTAAATTAATAATAATTGTTAATTAATTATTAATTGGTAAATAATTAAAATATAATTGTAAAAAAATAATAATAATAATTAATTTTTAGTAAATTATTTTCTGTAGCGGGTTGTGGGTTTATAGGGGAATAGGGTGGGAATTCATTTTATTATAATTAATTAATTATGTAAATTATTAATAATTGTTAATTCATTATTAATAGGTAATTAATTAAAATATAATTGGTAATTATTTATAAATATTTAATTGATAAATAATTATTATTTAGTGAATTATTTTCTGTAGCGGGTTGTGGGTTTATAGGGGGATAGGGTGGGAAGTAATTTAATAATAATTAATTAATTATGTAAATTAATTAAAATTGTTAATAGTTAATTAATTAATAGTCATTTTAACCCCTACTCTATCCAGCGCTTTCCCTACTGTTGCACCCACTGGAGTGGGAATGTAATTTTAACCGCTACGCTATCCAGCGCTTTCCCTACTGTTGCACTCACTGGAGTGGGAATAGTAATTTTTACCCCTACGCTATCCAACGCTTTCCCTACTGTTGCACCCACTGGAGTGGGAATAGTAATTTTAACCCTTACGCTATCCAATGTTTTCCCTACTGTTGCACCCACTGGAGTGGGAATAGTAATTTTAACCCCTACGCTATCCAACGCTTTCCCTACTGTTGCACCCACTGGAGTGGGAATAGTAATTTTTACCCCTACGCTATCCAAAGCTTTCCCTACTGTTGCACCCACTGGAGTGGGAATAGTAATTTTAACCCTTACGCTATCCAATGTTTTCCCTACTGTTGCACCCACTGGAGTGGGAATAGTAATTTTAACCCCTACGCTATCCAACGCTTTCCCTACTGTTGCACCCACTGGAGTGGGAATAGTAATTTTTACCCCTACGCTATCCAACGCTTTCCCTACTGTTGCACCCACTGGAGTGGGAATAGTAATTTTTACCCCTACGCTATCCAACGCTTTCCCTACTGTTGCACCCACTGGAGTGGGAATAGTAATTTTTACCCCTACGCTATCCAACGCTTTCCCTACTGTTGCACCCACTGGAGTGGGAATAGTAATTTTTACCCCTACGCTATCCAACGTTTTCTCTACTGTTGCACCCACTGGAGTGGGAATAGTAATTTTTACCCCTACGCTATCCAGCGTTTTTCTACTGTTTAATTCACTATAGTTGTTATAATAAATTTTAACCAAATTGCTATGCTACGGTAAAAATATTATATATGTTTAGTTAATAATATGTATTTATATATATGAGATTGAAAAAGGCTTCTTGAAAGCCGAAACGCGTATCTCTTATCTCAGGGGTTGAGGGTGGACCTGAGAAATAAATATTTGCCACATCTTGATTACCTCGTGTCCGTTCCTTCGTCCATGGAGTTTTCTGTGGAAGCTGGATTGTTTGTTCATATATATATATATATATATATATATATATATATATATTTTTTTTTTTGTATTTTACATTAATTATTTATTATTATTACATTTATTTAATAATTTCAACTAAGTTTATATTAAATATTTTTTTTTTTATATTACTATTAACATAATTTAAAGACATATAAAAAAAACAATATTTTGACAGTCTATATTATTTACAGTCGATATTTTAGAGTCGATATTTTTGTACTTACCTGTATAAAGATATAAAACTCGATATTTTGTCCCTCGATATTTTATCATCGATATTTTTGCAAGTCGATATTTATGGGCTCGATATTATTTCAGTGATCCATTTAAAAGAAACGCTATCCGAATGAACCATGCAAACATACATTTATGAAATGGCTCTTAAATACAGAAGAAAAATTTTAGACCATTCCATTACATAATTTATAAATCATTTGGTTGTGGACTAGGTCAAATATTGTTTCTTGGAAGTATTCAAAGAATTCTTGTTCTCTAGGAATAGTTCTACTTTAAGCAAAAGTAAAAAAGTAAAATCATGGAAAAATAGAGTTCCAAAGTTAGAAGTTTGTTTTGGAAAGTGAAGGTTGAAGACAGAGTCCCACAGAACACTGTGTGCTAAATTCAAAAGGCTGTCTCCTTGTTTGGAGAAAATATCAAATCTTCTAAGCTGGTAAAGAATTTGTCTACTACTGTAGATGAAAGTTGGACTACCTTGTTAAGCAGAACAATTGAATAAAGTTGAGAACCATGGCCGTCAGCGTCAGCCGCATTAGCAATGTTCGAAGGAGATGGTACCTGTGTGCCTGCCGCTCCACATATCTCACCGTCTGCAGTTTGCCTCTGTGAGATCTCAATGAATGTCGTCATCAGGATTGGTAGCCGCTGGGGACAACACAGTGCATGAGCCGTTACCAGTCCGAGCAAAGTATCAACGTCCATTGGCAGGACGGATGGGAGTGTCAGACAGATGTCTAGCATGCATTCTTCTCCACATAGCAGGCATCGTAGAACAGGTAAGATGCAGTCTTGCCAGATTGGTCGCAATGATAGAAGCCACAAGGTATTTAGATCTCTTAAACGAGTCAATCCCAGAATCTGTATCAAGAGCTAACGACACTTTATTGCCAGGAGAGTGTTCTCTAAAGTAATCTGGGTGTCGCTGGTGATTTGACTTGCCATATCGGAGCAGAATGAATAAAAATAGTATTCCTGCTACGAGACCCAAACGAGAGGCAGACCGCCAAACACTGAGTGCACGAAGTTTGGGAATATGCAGAGGACTGCTTCAAAGGGTGCTAACAGACATGTTTAAGATACGACCTAACATTTCTGAGAAATGTATAGGGTAGTTTGTGAATAAAAGGGCATGTATCTCTGCAGAAGTCCTTGCAACTTGCAGATCATACGTCTCTTTGGACGAGGTCAGTGGCACGTTTTTTTGTAAAAGAATGGCTTTCATTCTGCTTAAAGTATCAATTTGTATAGAAGAGATATTCAGTGAAGGCCATAACGGCGACTCCCCGTCTGATTTGGTTTTAGGAAACAATACTTGAAAACAGCAAGTGACCCTGGCTGACACGCTTATGAGATAGGGTATTCCTGGCAACATGCCACAGCAGCTGTGATCATTCAGCATAATATAACTTCCATTAGAAAGCTGCTTAAAAATTGGATCTATCACTGCAGCTGGAGAACCTTGCAGGTGGCAGGATAAGTTGGTCGAAGAACCATCGCAGGTCCCTTGTATGTTAATACCCTGGCACAAAAGTGTACCACTTAGTGCGTTTTTGCAGTTCGTACCACTAAGAAACACTTTCCCAGGATGTCTTGATGTATTCTTTACCCAACCTTACATATATGCCTGCTGGTATATGTTTCAAACAATACTGAAAATGGAAAATAGTCACAGGCAGAGTTATTGTTCCATGTACTATCCATTCTGTCGTTGGCTTTTCAGAAACAGTTAATGGTAATTTTCCAGTTTTTCAATGCTCAGCATCATATAGTCCGCTCCTCTCTGTGCCAAATTGATTTGTTTATCTGTAAGGTTAAATTCAGAAAACAATGGCGTGGTGTTGATTAGATGCCATGGCATACAGCCAGAACAACGATTTTGTATTTACAGCCTAAAAGCATTATAGAACGCAATTGTAACTGACCATGCTGTAACATGACCAGGTCCTGTTCCATTATGTCAATGGCAGAGGATACTATGCTGTCCAAAGAATAAATTCTGGATGACAGAGTCGTTAAACCATTGTAAATGTAAAAATGTAAATTGATACTTGTATAGAGCACTACTCACCCGCAAGGGTCTCAAGGCGCTTGTACGAATACCGCTGTGGAACCCATCCTGGCTTTCCCTGTGATGCGTCCACTCCTGGGCACCCCCAAGGTGGAGGCCAGGCATCCTTAGCGTTGTGGGGGCCGTTGTGGAGATTAAGCAAGCTATTGCCCAGAGTTGCAGAGTGGGACTCCATGATTGGAATAGGCACTGAGGCGAGAATGATCAGGTCCGTGGAATTTTGAGCCCAAGACCCGCCGAGGCGGGGAATTGAACCCTGGTCCCGGGCTAGACCTCTGCATCAGGGTCTGCCGCTCTAATCATTGAGCCACACTCAACTACAGAGAGAGATTTCTCTAAATTGGTACGATCAATTTCTCGTAATCGTTCTGCAGTCTCTGCTTGAGTCATCTTCCAAGCTTCATTATAAATGGCATAGATACCAGTGTATATAAAACGTTTATGATGCGGTTTCCTAGGTCCTTGTTAGAAGTCCCTTAAATCAACGCCATCTTTAAGTAAAGATAAGTATTGTTTTACCTCTTTTAGTGTAGATTTTTGTAGCCACTCAAGGCATAGTTTGCCTACACTGTATGATGTTACTATCCCAATATGTTGTCTCTGGACATATCTTGGATCTGGCCTGGTGAGTGTGAACTCTTGTGTCTTATTCAGGAATCTATCTTGACAGCTGTTTGTGTCTGTTGACCAGATTAACCATTTTTTTCAATCAGGATCTGTATTGTTTTTAAGTAAAATAGTTTGTATGTCGACCACCCCCTCTGTAGTGTCCTTACTATCAGGTGCAGATGTAGGTATTGACGGTTTGTTTAAATCTTTTATTTTAGCTAATCCAAGACAAGATGTCTGTTGAACAGTGTCATTCCAAAACATTATTTGTTCTGGAATAATGCAGGCTCTAAATAAAGTTTCTAATCCCTGCACCTGCCAGTCTTTTGTACCCCAGACAGTTTTTGTCTCAATGTTGTTTTTCCAAAAGTCAAAACCTTATGTAGACAGCTGAGCATAAAAGGCTGCAGATTAAATTTGCTTTGTATTCGTCAACGTACTTTTCATTCCTGTCCTATTAAAATTTTTAAAGTAAAATGCTTCTGGACCCAGTTGCGGAGGCGCAGGGGATGCCTCCCAGGGCCCTCCGGACACCATCCCAGGCACCCTGCCACATGGCAGGACCCTGGATAGAGCCCGGGGTGGGGAGGCCACCCTCCCCGGGGCCCTCAGGGGCCCTGGCTGGAGCTCCCAAACCCTGCCAAGCAAGCGGAGGCTCCCCGGTCACAACAGAATCCCGTCCCGGGCCTTCGGCAGTGTGGCAGACCGAGGGACAGGGCCCAGGACCCGAGCACCCAACCTGAGGACCGGCTGGCCGGGCCCCTGGACCCAGTTGGGGCTCACAGGACCAGAGGCGCAGGGGACACCTCTCCAGGCCCTCCGGACCCCATCCCGGGCACCCTGCCACATGGCTGGACCCAGGACAGAGCCCGGGGTGGGGAGGCCGCCCTCCCCAGGGCCCCTGGACCCAGCCCATCAGGGGAGTCTCCCCAGGCCCACCGGACCCCATCCAGGGCATCCTGCCACGCGGTAGGCCCAGGGAACGACACAGGGCTGGGGTGGCATCCTGGCCCGTCCAGCTGCCTGGTGAGGACCGCTAGGTTAACAGGGGTTCCAGAGTACCTTGTCCCTAGTATTCTGGAGAAAGGCTACCCCTCTTTCTGGGAACCTGTGCACACCACAAGGCTCAGGGGACCCGAGGCGTGAATGCGCCTGACCTCCTGGAGCCCTGGCTGGGATCTGGGAGGCGAATGGCACCTCATTGGGACTTCCAGGGAAGCCTGGCCATCTGGTCGCCCCATAGGAAAGCATTGGTTGTGACCCGATGGCCAAGGGGAGAGGTGCGACCAGATGGCCGGGATTGAAATGACTCCCAGCTGCCCACCCCGAGCCTTCGCGGTAGGGCTCCTGCCTGCCCACACATGGCAGGGCTCGGGGGCTCGGGGGCTTGGGGATCCCAGCTGGGCCTCAGGCACGGGGAAGACCACCAAAGCTCTCTTGCCCGGACGCCCGGGGGAGGACTTGCCGGGACCCATGGAGCCCATTCCGGGCACTTGGCCATGCCGTTGGCCTGTACCAGGGAGCCCCGGATGCTCAGGGTGACTGCCCGGGACTCATGGAGCCCATCCCGGGCACTTTGCCATGCTGTTGGACCCATAGATGGAGGAGACCTGCTATAAAGTATCCTGGAATGTTAATAATTGGGAGCCAATATTCTTTCTCGCTGAAGGAGCCTAAAATGCCATTGTGGAAAGCGTTACATTGGCAGCACAAACTGTCAATTGAAAAAGAGAATCCTCGAACATACAAGAGTGATACAAAACAAAGACTTAACATATGCCATGGCAAAAGACATGTTAACTCACAAAGGTAAAACGTGGATGGATATGAGTTATTTTGGATTGCCAATGATACCTGTCAGTGAGAGAGGAGGAAATCGAACTTTGAAATTGCGAAGATTAGAATCTAAGCTCATCATTAGATTCAGAACCAAATTCCCAACAGGATTGGATAGGGACGAAGAAATGTATATACATCTTTGATGACAAAGGAAACAAATGGCAAATCCATCTAATTCCATAACCAAGGACTAATCACAACGTAACAAATAATTCAAGAGAAGGCAAATTGGTAATGAAAGTTAGCAATAACCTCGCAAAAAGATGGCTCAATAAGGCACTGAGCCTAAGAAAAGAAGGTAAGGAGCAGTTCATATATATATACGTTCCCACAATAAACGCATTAGTTACAATAACTAATGAGAACAAAGTGCTGATTTAATGCAATACATTGGAAAGCAATAAACATATATAGTCACTGAGACTATCACGAAGCACAGAGAGGGAGAACTTAAAATACTGAATACAAAACTGCAAAAATAAGATAATTGAAATTACATGGAGCCAAGGACAATTACTATATGATATGCTAAATTGCTCTCTTTTTAAGTAATTTTTAGAATAACTGAATTTTGTGGCACAAAATGACAAATGGAGATATTATTTTACATACTATTTTGGTTAAAAAAGCATTAACTGTATTATTTTTGTTTTTCAATTGGAGTATGTGTCAAAAGTACTACCTGACCCATAATGCATCCTAACATGCACAATGGTGTTCAGGTATAAAATGTGGAAACAGTCAAGGGACTAATGTTTGTGTACCGTGATCAAGCCCAGCAGGATTGAAACGCGTTGGTGAAGGGAATGTGGCTCAGCTAAAGGTTGAAAAAAATCGTTATTTTGCCAAACCGGGAGATTGCTGCATGTAATTTTGAACTTTGGTGAAAGATTTTGTACAGGGCATGTCCAGCCCTGTCACGCGCACCAGCTGTACAAAGAGCGCCCTTCGAATAGGACCACATTGGTGAAAAAAAAAACCACATACATATATATATATATATATATATATATATATATATATATATATATATATATATATATATATATATATATTACCTACTGGCAGTCGCCAGTAGGTATATATAGTTAGGATTTTTTCTCTATGGAACCTTTGAAAATTCTATGTCTAATAACTTTGGCGTTTGTGGACGGAATCGGCTGAAATTTTCAGGAAAATTGCACATTTTGTTTCTGAGCAGCCAGAAAATTTGGGGGGGTTCTGTCAAGGGGGGGCCGAGAAAAAAGGGGGGTCCCAAAATGCGTTTTTCCTATTCATTTTTCCATAGGGCCTTTGGCCTCACTTTTAGCTCGAACGGCTGAATGGATTTGCACGAAACTTGGCAAAATTGTAGGGACTGTTAGCTCGATGTGCCTTTGCTGGGTCTCAATATATGTGCTTCAGTGGATTTTGAGAAATTAACGTTTAAAAAAACAGATATATCTGTGACAGCGTCCTGGATAGCGCACTAGATCGCGTACTTTTCGCGTAACGGCGCTTTGCGAAGCGAAGCTGATTGGCTCTCCGGTGTCTGTGGGCATTCTAAACAGTCCGGTGTGGCCGCCATCTTGTCTCTCGGTAGGATCGAGAGACAAGAGGAGGAGAAAAACGAAGGGGGAATTTAATGAAAGGGGGCAAGGTAGACCCCTCTTTACCCCCTAGGAATGATGTTGGGGTTATTAAAGGGTCCCGTGGGGAAAATAAAAAAAATTAAATTTTTCTCAGTAGAAGCGCTTCCCGGTTCGCGAACTGGGTAGCGAATCGGGACGCGAAACGGGAATTCGCCATTTTGTGTTTCGATTTAATTAAATTACTAGATGGAGGAAAACTATGTGAGTATTGGGTATAAGGGGGTACGGGAGACGTATCCTGACCCCCTATGTTTTCTGAGGGTGGTTGAGGAGGCTCATATATGTTGATACTTGTCTTCCAGCGGTTGCGCGTGAGCGTTTTTTTTTTTTTTTGCCGCTTGACTTCTGTTAACGTTTGATTCCAAGGAAATTAGGAAGTGTTGATCGCCATTTTGACACTGCGAGTAAATATATTGTAAAAAATAATTGTTATAAATTAATCAGTATTGATAAACATTGTCTGCGCCATCTTGCTTTTTTTCCAATGCTTTTATCGTACACGGCAGCCATTTTAGATGCTTTGACCAGACCCATTCTCTGCACATCGCCGATCCTCAGCATGGCTCCCCACCCTCGCAAGCATATCCCCCACACACTGGTCACCCCTGCTCTCTCTCTGATGCATGGGCCATAAACTTCCCCCCATCTGCGCTGCTCTTCCCTGAGTATCACACCCTGTGCCCGCCCGACACCTTCCTTTCACCCTATTCACTACCGCACCCTCTGACACTCCTCTTCCTCGGTGTCCGATTGTCCAGGCCGGTCCCAGGCTATCACCTAGCCCTGCAGATGTAGTTTATGGCCCCAGCTGTAAAGAATCACCCCTCTTCAAAGGAGTTACAGTAGATCAAGGCCCCTACCCGATGAGATCCGTCACACCACACGCGTTCCTGCTATCTGATAACCATCCTGTATTGTGCTTGGGGAGGGGATTCTCACTGTGAGGGTGTGTGGGTCCGAGCCTGAAGCGGAAGATTCCAGGGATGCCTCTTTGTACATCAAAGTTTTTACAATTATGTGTCACATTAAAAATATATAGCACTCCAACAAAGTAGTAGGATTATAAAACTTTAATAACTTATAAATATATACAACGCAACAAAAACAGTAAATACATTTAAACATTTTTTTGAAAAAAGAAGCAACAAGGGTCAGTAGCTGTCTTTTGTGCGAATAGTCCCAAGGCAGCACAATGTGCTGAGTTCTGGACGGCACCCAGGTGATGTCACCTGGGTGCCGCACTGGTTTTGGTATCCTACAATGTTGCTCCGAAAAATGGCGTGGGGCGTCCCGGGGGGTGCGGGGGGAGGCCTCGTCAATAGCGGTCTGTTGTGCGAATAGTCCCAAGGCAGCAGAACGTGCTGAGATGTGGATGGCACCCAGGTGATGTCCATTAAGTTGCCACACTGGTTTTGGTATCCTACAATGCTGCTCCGAAAAACGGCGTGGGGCGCCCCGGGGGGGAGGAGGGGAGGCGGCGTGAACGGGCCTCCCCAGGTGGAGGCTCGTCTGCTGTAGTGGGGCGCCCCTTTACCGTTTCAGTTGCCATTCCGCCCGCTTTTGGTACACTGTGCCAAAATCCGCCATTCAGCTGAGTTGCGCCCACTCTTGCGGTTCAGCGATAGGCGGCTGCTACAGGACTCTCAAAATGGCGGCAGGCTCTTTCCTTTTTGGGCCTGGTCCACTAAAATGGCCCTGGGACACCTTGGAACTCGGACGCTTGTCTGCTCGGTCTTGGACCCCATTCTTGAAAGCGTCCCATGAGCCTTGAAGATTCTACAAAAGACTTGGGCGCCCCCGACTCCTGCAGGCTTCCGGTGGGGAGCGGCTGCCATGATTGCTCGTGGAATGACCACGACGGAGCCACGAGATGGTGGTGCTTTCATGCTGACGCCAGCTTCAGTCTGAAACATCCAGAAACAAGGTGGGGCTTTCATCGTTTGGGGAAAAAAAATGTTCTAATCCAATGAAAAGTGTTATTTTTAGGTCATATGATCAAGCCTTCCATCATTAGGAAACCAAAAGTAAAATGAACCAATGAAAAGTTTTATAAACAAGTCACATGACCTGTTATGCGGCATAGGGCTATAAAAAGCGTAGAAAATCCGTTGGCACGTGAGGCGCTGACTCAAGCGTTGCTGCTGATGCTATACAGACAAAAACAGGTTTTCAGTTTGTACATTCTTCTGGATTTTTCCATCCAAAATGGCGCTGGTATAAATGGGACTCGTAACTCCTTGTTGTGTACTGGTTGCACAACCTTGATATCACGAGATACGTATGCAGTTTTGAAGCACATGGCGGGCGGGGACGAGAATTGATTGAATATTTCGACATCCCTATTGATATTAAGTTCTTGATTACTGTACTATTGAAAGTTCGAATTAACGTCACCCATGGTACTTGCCCGCAAATGTATATCTAGATAATTTTATTGTAGGTGGCCCTGTCGTAATGATGATGTAATATGTGACATCATCAGCAGTGGATTGCAGGTGCGCGATATATAGTTATTGCATCTAACTATATATGCGAATTTCAATGGTTTTGTGCGAGTAAATTAAGGTTTTGTAAATGCTAATCCCTAACTATATATTGCCTAAAACCTATGGTTTTTTCAGTGAATATATATATAGATATATATATATGTGTATATATATATATATCTATATATCTCTTAGAATCCTCTTGTCGCCTCCTTTACCCTCCTGGCGGAAGTCACGGAACAGCAAGCAGGTAGGTTTGTGCAATAAATGGACGGCCTACGCGTTTCGGCTACTGCTAGCCTTTCACTGGACCATATATATAGTGTTGTACTGTCCCACATATGGTGAAAGGTAGGTCCTGTGCTACATGTACATATGGCACAGGCTCTCAGTGCCCCATACACATATATCCCTTTCATTCACCAACATGTACATACATCTCCAGAGACCATGCACTGACTGACACACATGACAGTCATATCATAGCACCCCTAGTCACAGTATTTTGTTCAAACCATAGTCCATCGACGTTGGTTTAAAGTCAATGAAGCTGAGAGAGGGGGTGTCTGGTAACAATGCGTGAGTTACATGGCCTTCAATAGCTGATGACAATTTCTACTGATCAGATGTAGCTCTCATTACAGAAATGTTTAGAGACCTCTGCTCTAGACAGTCACACAAAGGGAGCTGGGGTGTGACATTTGAATCCTGATGGCCCATCACCAGACTGATGGGCATTTCTGGGCTAGATTGGGAGGGATGTGCTGACATTTGCACTTGAATAGGGCAATGTCTGTCCCCACACAAAGAGCTACATACCCTCTTGCAGCGTTGCAGCGAGACTAGAGCCAGGGCATGACAGGCAGGGACCTTGTGTTTGTCAATGGCCTCTTCGAAATCTCTCCCACTTCAAAGATGGATTTGGTTATAAGTACTAGACCCTGCCATAACCAAAACAGAACGTTGCTGGAACCAATGGCATTATGCCTGGAGGAAAAGCTGCTGTGGTGTAGGAGGAACTGCCACTATGCTAATTGTATTGCTGTGTTGGCCTCCTGCATGTTGATTGCTGTGCTGTAGTAGGGCCAGCCACTTTGCTACCTGCTCAGCTCTGTTGACTGGCTGCCTGCTGTTTCATGCCTAGGAGTGTAAAGGGTTTGAACTGTTCTCTACAAAATTGAACCCAAGTTTCTCCAAGGACTCGCTGGCTTAACTCCTGTTCTCTGAAACCTCATGGCCATAAAAGACTTCTTGTAATCCTACTGGAATCCTATCGTTTCCTGAGGTGCTCCCTCCAGTCCTGTACCTAGAAGTGGGTTCTCCAGCTGTTTTGCTTGAAAATCGACACAATTTCATCTTTGCGCTGATCAGAACTGACGCAGTGTCCTTCTATGTAGACACAGAGCTGATCCGACATCATTCCTGTGTGGCTCAGTGATGATATTGGACCTACCTGGTCCATATAGGATCAATGATAACACAGCACCGACCTGAAGATACCAATGTGAAGCTCGACTTCAACGCATTGACCTGACTGCTTCAATCAGAACGGACGCATTGAGTCTTCAACGCTGACACCTGCTCCAGCCAAGGTACTTTTCAGCATGGCTTACATCTGTCCTGTAGCCGGTCTGCCCTCCATCACAGTCAGCCTGGAACTTTAGATTACCCCGGTCTACCGCGACCCCAAGTAACCTTTTAGCACTAGTGACTTCACAGCACTGCTTTTATATTTAATCTTTAAACATCATATCTCAAGTTCTACTTATTAGCTGTTTGTCATGTTTGTCTTTTCTAACTCAAATACCTATTCTCTATTTGTCTAAACTGGTGGGAAGACTTTTTGTGATGCTTTCACCGTGTTACTGTAATGTAAGTATTGCACTAAACTTTAGACGTTGCCTCCTAAGTTAAGTCTGGCAGCTCTGTGACAACCTACCAGAGAGTGAGCACAGGGTAATTTAGGTTGGGTATCTCACTTACCTTGACTAGTATAGTGGTACCTACTTGGGCAGTGTGCAAACCCCTGTCAACTAGAATCCCAATTTCTAATGCCAGCCAATTAGTCCTTGGAGCCACTTGTGTACTCCTGGGTTCAAGTGATGAAGCCATACTCAAGAAGCGGGGCGGGCCTCTGAGATTCAAGGCAGGCTCCAGGCAGCAGAGGAGTTCTTCCAGGTGCAGCAAAAGCACTATTATGGAACAGGCCACTGCAGCATGCAGTCCCCTCGAGTCCTTCTAAAGAGTGAACTGAACAGTGGATCTTGGTGCCACTTTTTACACGTGGTGCCTTTTTTGAAGTTGGAGACGTTTCTAAACAATTCCCTTTGCAGTCTTCTAAGTTGCTGATTCCCCTGCCCTGGCTCCAAGCTGGCAGCAGGCATAGTGCAGTGGGACAAGTCACTTGTGTGAAGGCAGAGCACAGTCTATTCAGTTGTAAAAGAGGCTGTGTCCATCTCTGCCCCCACCGTGCCAGCGGATGGTCCATTAAAGCATACCTAATCCCTCTATTGTGTGACTGTCTGGGAGGAAAAAACAAAATCCAACTGCCGACTATACCCAGTCACTTGATCTAGGACAACCTACGGACATCATATTTCAAAGTGCAGGAAAATGCCAACTTTCTCAAAGTGGCCTTTTCATGATTGTAATTCAAAATTCGACTTTAACATTAAAGAGAATTTTAAATTATAACTTTATAGATACCAACAACTGAATGCTTATCTGTTACCAGTCAAAAGTTATTTCTGCTTAATTGTGAAAAATTAACCCAATGTTGTCCTATGGGACAGGTATACCTCACAGTAGTGAAAAACAAATGTAGGGGTTTTTCACTACCAGGACATGTACAACTTAAAAGTACATGTCCAACCTTTTATTTATAATAGATTATGCCCTTTGGGCTACCTAGGGCCTACCTTGGGGTTACTCTTGTGCAATTAAAGTGGAACTTAAGGCTTACCAAGGATATATCGTCAAGTCGAATTGGAAGTTTAAAACTGACTTTGGGCTGCAATGGCAGGCATGTGACATATTTTAAGAGCCTATTTAAGGTAGTGGCACAATACATGCAGCAGGCCCACTGGTATAATTCAATTTACAAGCCCTAGGGTATATGATCTACCACTCTACAAGGGCTTTATCAATAAATTAAATATGTCAATCAGTTGTAAGCCAATCTTACCATGTTTAGGGTAGTGAGTACAACCACTTTAGCGCTGGTTATCCGTGGTAAAGCGCACAGAGTAATAAGGTAAAAAAAATGTATTCAGCAAAAAATAGGCAGGGTACAGAAAAACGGTTGGGAATTACCCTGCAGAGTGGGCCAGTACAACATTTGGTATTTGTGGTGAATGATCTTCGCTGGGTACTTGATGCCAGAGGCAATGTGGCACAAATAACATTAGACCTTTCAGTTTCATTTCATGTCATCTCTCATGATATCATTCTGATTTATCTGCATGCTATAGGAATAACAGACAAAACCTGTAATTGACTTTCCTCCTACCTACATGATCACAACCAGGCAGTATACAATGTAGCAAAGTACTCATCTACACATCTAACCTAATTATACCAAGGATCAACCCAAGTATCATTACTAACCCTTTGCCCTTTAACATCGACATGACGCTGCATATTGGATTGCTTAGGTCTTTTAGAATTTCCTTTGTGACAAACACACAGATTATAGGCAACTCATCGTCTGCTTAGATGACCCTTCTCGAAGGACTAATAATCATTTTAAAAACTGCCTCATAGAAGTAGGATCATGGATGAGACAAATGGCCCTAAGGTAAATGCTGATAAGTGGATCATACTTATTCTAAATGATGCTATTAAAGTCTGTTCAAATAGTTGGTGACCATCTGACTTAGGCACTCATCCTGCTTAGGTGACTGGGGATAAGGACTTAAGGGTCCTCTTAAAGAACACTGTAAGTCAACAAAGTTGCAGCAACTTGTTTTTATTGATCTGCCCTTATCTTTCTCATGACTATCAGAAAATGGTTTGTCAAGCCATGATTCTCTCCAGGTTGGATTATTGCAATGCCCTATACCCGGGAAGACATTATGAGCTAAAATACTGCAGTTTCAAAATTGTGCAGTGCAGGTTATCTGCAAACTTTCAAGACAATCTTATGTCTCTTCTTTCAGGGCTTAGCTTCCTTGGCTCTTTATTGAGCAAAGCATATTATTTAAGACACTCCATCTTATTCATCATGCCTTACATCATTTGAGACCTAGTATTATCCATGCTTAATTTACATGCTACACTCTTCCCAGTCTTCTCAGATCTGCCTTCTTGAGCAAAATAAGTATTACCTTTTGTGGAAAGGGGCTCCAGGGTGGCTTCGACTTTTCAGTTGAGATGGAAGGGCTGTGAAACATGGTTTCTAATTGTCTCAGGTGCAAATTGTTTAATTTTAACTTGAGGAAATATTAAAGACATTACTCTTTCTTAATATCTGCTGGTGGGCACAGGTTATATTGTTCTTTATATGTCATTCTCTTAGTGACCGAACACCCTTTGGGGTAACAGTGTCCCTTTACTAATATAGAAAGTAACTTAACACAACATAACATAATACATTCTAGACTGATGTAGATGGATAAGATTTTAGGAGGACAAATAGCTTTGGAATTAATGTGCTGCACCGATTGCAGGACATTTGGTAAGTTTATTTGGCAGTTGTCTTTTTTGAATACAAGTTGTATTTGTGTGGATTTCAGGAAATTGAGAAATTATAAAAGGCACCCAAAATGCATCTGCCTCTATCAGAATAGCGGCACTGTATATCACAGCAAGGAGGATGAAGATTTTGTCTGGAAGGCAGAAAAGGAGGAGGAGATAGGATAGGATATTTGGGGTGAGGGTCACCCTGTTTGAACAAACAGAGTAGGAGAAACATGAGAAGCACAAACTCGGTAGTGAGTTAATCCTGGATTTCGTTGCAGAGTTACAACTTCAGCTGCAGACCCCAAAACTCAGCAACAACACAATCCCACCACATGTGCAGGTATTGTGTTTTCTACACCTACTAGCTTTTGGCAGTTTCCATTGGGCCACAGCAGTGGCAAGGGATGTGTCAAAAAAGTGCTTTTTGCAGATTCTTTCACCAGCTCCTAGGCATTATGGTTATCAAACTGAACTAATACAAATTGTTTCCAATATTTGCAGCAGACTAAATTAATATCTTAGTAGGTAGCACAGTTCCCAATGTTATTTGCTGTGTTGATAACACATATATTGCCATATGTCCCCCCTCAAGAAATGAGGTACCTTACAGAAATAGGAAACATACACACTCACTGAATGTACAGGTGGTGTGTGATTCCTCATGCCCTCATCCTCCTGGACCTCTCTGCGGTTTAACACTGTCTGCCACCGCAACATAGTGCAGTGCCTCAGCAACATCGGAATCCAGGAGAAGGCACTGGAGTGGATCATCTCGTTCCTCGCCGGAAGACCCTAGAGAGTCCGCCTCCCCCTGTTCAGATCCGAGGCCACAGAAGTCATCTGCGGCGTACTACAAGGATCTTCACTCAGCCCAACCCTCTTCAACGTCTACATGAGCCCCCTCGCAGCCATCGCATGCCAACACAACCTCACCATTATCTCCTACGCCGACGACACCCAACTGATCCTCTCCCTCACCAACGACCCCGCCACCGCCAGAGCCAGCCTACATGAAGGGATGAAAGACGTCGCCGACTGGATGAAGAACAGCCGCCTGAAACTGAACTCAGACAAGATGGAAGTCCTCATCCTGGGATCATCACCCTCCGCCTGGGACGACTCATGGTGGCCCCCTGCCCTGGGCACCGCTCCCAACCCAACGGACCACGCACGCAACCTGGGCTTCACCCTGGATTCCTCCCTCTCGATGACTAGACAAGTGAACGCCGTTTCCTCATCATGCTTCAACACCCTGCGCATGCTCCGCAAGATCTTCAGATGGATCCCACCGAAACCAGGAAGACCGTTACCCAGGCACTCGTCACCAGCCGACTGGACTAAGGGAACACCCTCTACGCCGGAACCACAGCCAAACTTCAAAAAAGACTCCAACGCATCCAGAACGCCTCTGCACGACTCATCCTGGACATCCCCCGACAAAGCCACATCACCGGACACCTGAGAGACCTGCACTGGCTCCCCGGCAGCAAAAGAACCATGTTCAGACTCCTCACCCATGCACACAAGGCTCTCCACGACCTGGGCCCCTAGTACCTCAACGACCGCATGACCTTCTACACGCCCACCCGTCAGCTATGATCAACCAGCCACGCCCTTTCCACCGTACCACGCATCCGCAGAGCCACCGCCGGAGGAAGATCCTTCTCCTACCTGGCAGCCAAGACCTGGAACTCCCTCCCCACCCACCTTCGGCGAACCCAAGACCATCTCTCCTTCAGGAAGCAGCTCAAGACCTGGCTGTTCGAGCAGTAACATACCCCTCTCGCCCAGCGCCTTGAGACCCTCCCGGGTGAGTAGCGCTCTTTACAAATGCCGATTGATTGATTGATGCCCCATACCAGACATGGTGGCTAGATTCCCAGGCAGCAACCATGACTCCTTCATTTTCTGCCACAGTGGAATACATAACCGACTGTCTCTGGGCAAATGTGGCAATGGCTTTTTACATAGTAAGAGAATTGCTGACTCAGCCCGTGCAGTGGACAGAACTGTTTGTGATATGTGACCTAATGGTCTATTATCTCTTTAAGAAGACAGTGCATATGCTTTGCATTGTTGTTTACTGTCACCATACGTGACTCCAAGAACCAGAAATGAAAGGCAGTTTAACAGTTTGAATCTGATTCCGATGAGGAATTACTACCACTACAGGTGCAGCAGGATGGCACGTGTACATCAGAGGGTCATGAATGATGCACAGAGATCACAACTTTTATTTTTGAGGTAGGATTGATGACAATAACTAATAAATAGAAATAATACATGATGGGAATACAGGGTGCATAACTGTAAATCCACAATGTATTCAAGTTGTGACAATAATGCATCTCTCCTAAATGAACTGTAACCATAGTGGATGTAACATTGTTTCAACATAGCAACAGAGTATGCAATAACCAACAATACAAAATAAGGTCAGGGGTCTGAGTGTTAAGGGGCTTTACTTTTTCTGGTCTCTTGAGTTGGGTGCTTTCTTGATGAAACTGCCCTGTGGAAGAGGGGCTATGTCAGATCAAGAGGTGTTTCTGCATGTATACATGGTACATTATCCCTCTTGCACAGTAGTAGCTCTGATACTAGAGCCGTTTTCACTCTCAGATGGCTGCAGAAGTTGGAGACAGACAGGTTGTGTGTCTGAATGTTTTCAAGGGCTGTGCTCGCTTGTAGTAGCCCATGTGCAACATCCTGACAGCAGTGCCTCATGTCATGCTGAATGTTGACAGATCTCTCTTTTCAAGAGAGGTCTTGGCTACGGCCAATCTATTGAATGAACGAGTGAGGGCATCGAAGGGTGCCATATACTGCCTGTGTCTGTGTCTTTGCAGATGGTGCTCCTTCTCTATGGCAGCAATCCAACGGTCTTGACCTTTCTGCAATAGCTGTATTGATTTAGTCAGGCTCAGAAGATGTCTATTTACACTGTAACTTGTTTAGTTTGCAGGTGCTGTACCAAGATGCTTGATTTTCCCAGGCCACCAAACACAAGATAACTGGCTGCCATGGTGTCTGGCACATTGGCATTGTGGACTGTTGCTGGTTGGATTCTACATTTTCTATGTTTTCTGCCCACAGATGTAATGGTATCCCTGCTTTGTGATTATCCGTCATCACTGTCCACAAAGTCTGGTAGAGATGCAGTGCTTCTTCTCCTGGAAATTGCGATTGGGATGATGGCCATAGGAGTTGCAATTGTGCTGTCCTCTATTCCCATGTGTGTGTCAGTAGCTTCTTCTGCCTCAATTGTTTCTGACACAGTGTCGGTGTGATATGTGGAAATGCATGTATATAGTTATTTTTAATGAATGGAAAATGTTTCCTCACAATATTTTTGTAAGTGTGCTTGATGTTTTTGTGACATGTTTCAGATGTACAGATATGTGTAGAGTAGTCATCAGCACACAGTACAGCATGCCACTTTGTTGTACTTCAACTCCCATGTTGCATTTCCGGTACAACAAACTTCAAAGTTGATTTTTTTAGCTGTGATGTTTTACTTGGGGAATTACAACCATTTTGTTAGGTTTGGAAAGTAAAGGGAAGTGGACACCTTGGCTGGTGCTTGCAGGATTCGAGCTGTCAATGCCTAATACTCCCAACACACTCTCTGGTTCCAGTGTCCCCTCAATCAGTGACTTTATGAGGGTGGGAGGGGGGTATTTGAAGGGTCCACTGTCTTTGCCACAATCCTAAGCCTTCCGGCTGGCTACCTTCTCCTTTATGTGGGATCTTAAAACTTATACAAGTGTTTTCTAATTTCTGGTATGGTCTTCTGGGTCACACAAGGTAGTTCACCTTCTCCGGGATGTGGTGCTATATCTCGGTCTTGAAGGATTCTGTAACAGTAAATTAGGCTTTCTGAAAGAGCTGGTCCATGTGTGCCACATATTTCTCAGTTAGATGGTCCAACTCCTTCTCAGAAAATATTACTTTCCTCTTCCTGCTGCCAACCTCTTTGGAAAGGATATTTTCCAGGAATTGCAAAATACCACTTCAAGTAGTGAGCCAGGAGTAATCCTTTCTTCCACCACTTTGCTAGGCTTCTAGGTTGTAGCCACACCCTGTATTTAACAACTTCCTGGTCTGACATCATCATTCTGCATCCAACATGCGACTTTTCCTAATTTGTGATTTCTCAATAGCAAATCACAATTTAGCGATTTCCATAATAGAGATTTTCTATTCACAAATGTGAATCTGTAGAAACTGCTTTTAGGGAATCAACTGTTACAAATATATACGTTTTTAATTCTCTAATATCGATTTCTACAATTTTGCAAATTGGAAATCGCTAAAGAAAAGATTCGTACATAAGCCCCATTGAGTCTCCCAGAGAACTGTCATTGATGAGACCTGAGACTTGTGGCTGAGATACTCACATCTCCATGAGCTGTTGCACTGACAAAGCCCATATGTCCTCTTGTGAAGTCCCAGATTCACTCTACACCCAATTCTTAACTTTAAAAAGAAAAGAGTTTCAGTTCCCGCTAACATAGTGCACATAGCAATATAAATGTACTCAGGGTTGTGTATTTTTACAGAAGTACTTAAACTATCAAGAATTGCACATTGTCAGCACTGCTTGCTATGTTTTATTTAAAAAGAAAGACCAGAGTGACATTACAGACCTGGCAATCAGATTGACTCACATGGTCCTCCCCTGATGCTACCCCATGCTTGTGCCACGCCCACTCACCCACTCAGCATGCTTCACTGCATCGGAAGGGGGTCATGGCAGGAGCTGGTAAAATGAGCCAAGTCCGAACCAGGACTTCTTACCTGTGAATGCCAGCAAAAAGCCTCTCTTAAGGTTTGGAGCTAAGCCTACCCCCGTGTTCTCCTCCGAAAGTCATAGCTGTTCTTGCAGTAGCCATTGCCTCATTGTCAAGCCTTACTGTTGCCTCCACACTGCAACTGCGCCCTGCTTGTTCCTGGAGATGGGTGTGTGTGGGTTTGCGGAAGGGCGTGGTGAGTCCGTTCTGCAGCAGATGCGGTACAGCAGCCAAGAGCTTTGTTCGTGGGCCTTTCATTGCTCTGCATAGTTGCCTGCTGTATGCGACCTTCGATCTTACTGCACTGCAGTATAACATGTGGACGGTGGATGGCCTTAACTAGATTCGATCGAGCTATTGGTATCTGTGCCTGAGATTTGGGTTCTGGACATTGGGCTTAACCAATTAAATAAAGAACTGTCATCCCTGTCGCTTGCTTGCATTCAGGGGGGCTATTAAAACCATTTCTTTTCCCTCCTATTTCCCAATGATTGTCTTACTGTTAATTCATCTTTTCCGTTTTTTCCTGGTTGTGTTCCTTCATCCAGATAAAACGCTGGGACGCCCCTTTGCTGGGGCAGCCGTGCGCTCTAAAAGTTGAATTAACATAACATAACATAACATAACATAACATAACATAACATAACATAACATAACATAACATAACATAACATAACATAACATAACATACCATAACATAACATAACATAACATCCTCTCCTTTGCTACTTGAAAAGAAAATTTGTGCCGGCATCTGCTGTGTCTCCAGTGCTACGTCCCCCCAGTGAGCACCAGGCAAAGGGAGGAGCTTTGGGTACAGCAGAACGCCAAACACCTCCAGCATCTTGCAGTGCCTGTCTTAGCCCGTCACAGATTGGATTAGGCTGGGCCATGGTATTTGGCTCCAACTTAGACTTGAGAAAGCTGAGGTGCCCATATATGCAGGGCCGGTCCTCGGACTTGTGGGGCGAAAGGGAAGATGTGAGGCCCTCTAATTTGCATGCAACATCACAAGAAGTGACATCATAGAAAACCAACATCACAAGACTATTGATCTTTGTCATTGCTGAAAAGACATAGTGTTGATATCAGTAACATGAATGAAAAGATAAATATCCACATGAAATACGTATATCTACTTTGAAACTGTATTAAGTGGATGACACCGTCGCATTGGATGGGAAAGCTAGAGGCAGGTCTCACAAAGATGGTGTAGTGACCGGATATTTTGTCCTATTTCTGAGTGATGGTGACTTTAGTCTACTACCATCATAGTACAGTGGATACTATTTTCAGCTTATTATTAGGGTTAGCCTACTGACTTTGGCATAAGAATATGTCCTTTCATCATTTTCGGATCTGAAGGCCTATATTAGAGGGTATATCCTTTATCCCTGAAACTATATTACCTATTGGCAGGGCTTGTTTATGTATTTAGATAGGCCCAAACGAGAGAGACTCCATTTTCTTTCCTGCCTCGACTGCTCGAGGCACTTGTAGGTCAAGAGTGATGTCTTAGTTATGAGCTGTTGTTCACTGGAGAGGAACCGGTCAGAGCTGGCCCTTATCGGAGGAATGTAAGCAGAGCTTGGGTTTTAAACGAAACAGCAGTTGGCCACTGTGGGAGCGTCGGAGGCCCGTAGCATAGCACAGGAATCTGGTGGGCGGCAGGTTACTGTCTGGAAATTTCCATGAACGAGGAGCTCTTTATATTATCGCGTTTTAAGTTGAGCAGAATTGGTGGCCGCTCCTTTCGAGTCCTGGCAGCGAGCTGGTGGAATTCTCTTCCTCCACAAATCCGGGCCATCGATGAGCTCCTTCAGTTTAGACGGGCTATCAAGACCTTTTTATTTGTTTAGCTCATCTGTTGTGTCTCTTCTCCTTTCTGCCCGCTTTTAATGCTGTGTTGTGTTTACCTTCTCAAAGCGCCAGGACGCCCCTTTGCTGGGGCAGCTGTGCGCGGTACAAATAAAAATAACATAACATAACATAACATAACATAACATAACATAACATAGAGGAGAGGCAGGCAGAAAGCAGTCGGCAGTTGACAGTTGGAGTTGCAGATGACAGTTCGAGTTTGGAACGATCGAAGGCTGATGATCTTTTGGAGAGACTGAAGTTACATCGTGAGTCAGTCTATTAGAGCAGTTGGAGATAGTTAAACGTCGGAGTTAGAACAATCAGAGTGAAGAAGTTAGTTGAATAGATGTTTTCCAGAGCGGCTGAAACTATATCATTAGATTGAAGTTTGGAGGTGAAGACAGTTCGGGGGAGAGAGGAAGCCAGTACAAAGTAATTGGTGCAGATCTGAGACACAGAGAAGAAGAAGACGGGAAAGGGCTCCAGTGCTTTGAAGGGGCAAAGCGGTGCAGACGTGTATCCGTGGGTGCAGAGTAGAATCTGAGATGAGCCAAGGCACAGCCGAGAGAGGGACCCAGATGACAGCTAGAACTGGACTCCGTAATTATAAGGTGAAGTCTGTCCTGCTATTATAGTGCACTCATACTAATTCTTTCCTTTACTTTTCAGGCTATGCTTAGATTGTTAGGTAATATTGTGACTTGATAATATAATGTTTTCTTTGTATGTTATTGTGTAATAAAGGGACCCCAGTTTGTAACGAACACATACTTGATTATTGTTTTCATGATAAAGCTAACCTTTCTTTACAGCCAGGTGTTATCGTATGGAAGGATGGGTGATTCCCTTCCTACAGGTAACTGATGCGGGAGATTGCTGTGAGTTTTATGTCAGGGAATAATTCTTAAGTGGAACAATTTGGCAGTTCTTGTGTGAGAGGATTTGATCTCCTATCTATCACATGAGGGATAACAATTTATATAAGATAGACCCCTAGTAAATATTAGTTATAAAGAAACTTCCCCAATAGAGAGAGAGAGAGGAAGGTATTAATAGGACAGTGAGATCGCTCAAGATAGGGCGTTAATGAGAACACCAATTGGGATTAGTGTGTAATGAGATTGCTCAAGATAGGGCATTAGTGAGAGTACCGATTGGGGATGGTGTGTAATGAGGATCACTCAAGATAGGGCGTTAATGAGAACACCAATTGTGGTCGGTGTGGTATAGCGAGCTGCTCTCCACCATGAGAAGGAGGTTAGAATAGTCCGGGCCAGATTGTCCCGGGGCTATAAGGTAAGATCATAGGATGGGACATGGAATTCCATAGTTATTAGTGACTATTCTTAGTAACCCCTTAGATCTAGCAGTGTTTCTGATGATATGAGCTTGTATATTGCGAGTGCCCCATTCCCGGGTAAGTATTCAGGAACCATTGTAAATAGGGTCCGGGAAGGGACGGTGTTATGTTTTGGCCGGGTTGGTTGTATCTAGGTGAGTGGGTGATTCTTGGTCTGAGAATCCGGTCGTATCACTGAAATAATATCGAGGGACAAAATATTGACTTGCAAAAATATCGTGGACAAAATATCGACAGTCAAAATATCGAGTTTGTATCTACAAACAGGTAAGTGCAAAAATATCGAGTACAAAATATCGTTTACAATAATATAGTTGTAAAAAATATCGACTTTATTAAAAACAGTGTTAAATTAAATTAATATTCAAATTTAATTACTAAAATATACTTAAAAATACTTAAATTATCTTATAATAATTAAATAATGAATGAAAATAATAAAAAAAAAAATTACAATCTTATTTGTTAAAACATATATATATAGTAACATACTATAATTAAATAAGATACTATTATATTACCGTACGATACCAGAAGTGTAAAAAATACTATTCCCACTCCAAAGAGTGCAAGCGTAGGGAAAGCGTTGGATAGCGTAGGGGTTAAAATTACTATTCCCACTCCAGTGGGTGCAACAGTAGGGAAAACTGAACCTGAACCCAAAGAATACCCCTTTACCCAAGAACTGAAAACTGACCCTTAACCCTAAAAATACCCCTTTACCCAAAAACCCAAAACTGACCCTGAACCCTAAAAATACCCCTATACCCAAGAACTGAAAACTGACCCTGAACCTTAAAAATACCCCTTTACCCAAAAACTGAAAACTGACCCTGTACCCTAAAAAAAACCCTTTACCCAAAAACTGAAAACTGACCGTGAACCCTAAAAATACCCCTTTACCCAAAAACTGAAAACTGACCCAGAACCCTAAAAATACCCCTTTACCCAAAAACTGAAAACTGACCCTGTACCCTAAAAATACCCCTTTACCCAAAAACTGAAAACTGACCCTAAACCCTAAAAATACCCCTTTACCAAAAACTAAAACCTGACCCAGAACCCTAAAAATACCCCTTTACCCAAAAAACCAAAACTGACCCTGAACCCTAAAAATACTCATTTACCCAAAATTAATTAATATTATTTAATTACCAATTAATTATTAATTAACAATAACAATAAAGTAAATATATTAGCACATTAGCTGTAATTAATTTAGTTTAATAATTAATATTATTTTTTCCCAATTAATTAATTAACAATAACTAAAAATTCTATATATAAATAAATTACTCTAATTAATGTAATTAACTAATTAATATTATTTAATTACCAATTAATTACTAATTAAAAATATGTACAAAATTATATTAATTAACTAATTAATATTAATAATTACCAATTAATTATTAATAAAAAATATTTACAAACATATATTAATTAATTAATTATTATTAAATTACTCCCCACCCTTATCCCCTATTAACCCAACATCCCGTTCCTAAACATTAACTACAATTTATATTACTATTAATAAAAATCTTTTTTTTTAACCTTTTTTCTACATATTATCTATATTTTTTACTTTGACTATTTATTAATATTTTGTCTTGTCAATTTTTTTGAGTCGATATTTTTGTACTCGATATTTTTTTATCATTATTTTATTCGATATTTTGACCAACGATATTTTTGTTATCGATATTTTATTGTTGCCGATATTTTTAACTCGATATTTTGTTCATTCGATATTTTGGAGTCGATATTTTGTCTGTGCACCATTGGAGATCAGAAGTAAAGTTAACTTGTGGAGAAACACAAGGCTCTCAGGTTAGAGAAGAGATCTTATATCAAACTGGGGGACCAGAAGTCGTTAGGTTTAGCATATAGGCTCCTTACAATACAATACAATACAATACAAATCTTACTATATATAATGGTCCAACAGTTCTATGAAAAGATATCTGGTAAAGTGCCCCCTTTTGGGTGCCCGTTGGGCTTTGCGGTGCTGGCCCGAGTAGGAGCTTGCCTGATGATGAAGCATGACCCGCATACAGGTGTGTGAGGGCACTTGCTCCTTTTGCAGCATATTCCCCCTCTGATAAATTGTATTTCTACACCCTTATTCCACTGTTTTTCAAAGGAACTGCATACTCTTGTTGGATCAGAGAAGAGGGGTGCCAAGATTGAAAAAATTGATAAATACTAATCTGTGCCATGATGCTCTCCTAGACAAAATAATGGAATCAGGGTAAGTCTTATTTCTTCAATTGTGTCTTTTTTACCCTGATATGTCAGGACTCCACATATGACTAAACAGCTAAATTCACAGCAGCGTTGGGCACAGGAGGCAATGTGAAAGGATACAAATACTCTTTTTTAGTTGCATTTTACACAGAAACTTGTACCATGTCACGCATTCAAGAAGTTCCACGTTTACTGAGCTCATTATTTTCTTAAAGGGTAAAAGATGAAGTATGGGAATCGTAGTTCAGAGACTACGTCATGGATGTCAGGAGATTGACTTTCAACATGTGATGGGGTGGAGCACATGTGGGTTTAAAATCGAGCTGGGACTGACAGAAGGTTATACGGGAGGAAGGCGTGCAAGAAGAACACAGTGTGGGAGGATTATATTATGTGAGCAGGTACCCGCCAAGTTGTGCTTCAGGTTTTCTGAATAATAAGGAGGAACGAGCAATGCGTAGATGTTTGGTAATTAGAAAGCGATACGCGCCTGTTAGAAGAAAGGTATTGACGCAGGAATCAGATGAAGATAGGCAGCAGGTAAAGCGTGAATATGCAAAAGGAAGCACTGCAAATATTAAGTTAACGCACCTCATACAAGGATGATATTTAACTAAAGGACATAAGTTAAATATGAAGGGAATGACGCATGAGTGAAAGTGAGGAAGCTCGATACCACAGTGTATAGACTTTGTCATAGACCATGACAAAGATGTTTCTGATATTTTATTGTGTTTACGGAAGGGATTATTTGGAGTATATAGGAGGCGGGGTCCGAATACTAGTTATGATTCACGTAATATAATGAGCTCAAATGGCAGTGGTGGATTGCATATTAAATATGACTAGCATGAAGCTCAATTATAATGCATGTGATGTCAATTGTAAATAGGCAACAAATATTAATGTTAATATTTTTGTAATGTTCACTTGCAGTTACCCCTGACGAGGGGCTAGAAAATGCCCGAAATGGATTGGGTTGTGAATAAAGAAGTGCTGCTCTGAACTACCTGTTGTATTGGGATCATATTTCCGAGGAGGCCTGGATGGGCACATGATAATACAAGAAGCTTCTCAAATACAATTTATTTTCTATGTTGACTAATCAAAAGAGAAGAAATAATGATGATTAATACCATGGTCAAGATTGGAATAATGATAAACAAGGTTTAATGGAATTTTGAATAGTTGGAACTAGTATCCATAATATGCAGTGCGACTGAGAGTTGAGTGTGGACCACACGCTCCCCACATGTCTGTAGAAATTCATAAAGGTCATGAGAATGTTTTCCCATGGTAGCTAGAATGAACAAGGATCCCTGTGACTCCAAGTAAAATATTGGGCTTGCATGGAGGGGTGATGCCAGCAAGGCAACACTAGGCAGTACAATTTGCTTTTGTGCTCTCAGGGCAAAAACCTATCAAGCGCTTTGTCACTCACCTTTCCATGTGCAGGGTACCAGTGAGGCTGGGTCTAAACCACAATCCGAATAAGACACGTCTGACTGGTGATTGCCTGCTTTTGACAGACTTCTGCAGCTTGAGAGAGGCTTGTGTGAAGTCCTGCTAAAAATGTTGACTTCCATCGGGTCCGTAGAAGTAGGTGGAATTTGGATGTTTTAAAGTTTGTGTTGTTTCTGCTGAGGTTGTCACCCTTGATTTCTCTTCGGCTTCCTTCCTCATTCATAAGGTGAACTTTTCCTGCATTAGCCCATATCCCTGCTAGGGGTGGTCGTAGTTCGCGAAGTTGCGCTACAAGTAGCTAGGCAAACTGCACTTCGTGAGTTACGCTTAGCACTTGGCGAACTGTGTAGTAACATGTTCGCACTGAGCAAGATCTCGTTTTCAATGATTGCACAGTGCGGCCAAGCATCCAGCACGGTGCAATCATTGAAAACGGCATTTTGCACAGTGCGAGCTGTACTTTTCTGCTGCTCGAGTAGATTTTTACTTGAGCTGCAGCTTTCTCAATGCGGACTGGTAGTTTCTCATCGTGAGCGGTCGCGAACATGCGCGACCACTCACAATGAGAAACCTGACCTCCCCGCATTGAGAATCTCGCCGGGAGGTTTATTTCCATGCTCGTGATCATGAACAAGGAAAAAGTCTCGTGAGGATGTCATTTTGCTTGCTTGCAGTCGCCAACTTGACGTTGAGGACCGCGAGCAAGCAAAAAATGACTGCTGCGCTACGCTACGCATGTTTGCACTGTGCTACGTGCAGTTCGCGTAGTGCGAAGTTGCGCAAACTTCGCAAACTTCTCGAGCGTAGCTTAGTGCTTTGCTCAGGGTTTATCTCTGCCTCTAAATAAATGAATAAATAAAATAGTGCATGGCTACAGCTTATGTGACCAGTTACCATTCTAGCGATTTTGGCATCTTTTCACCATGTGGATTACTGGGCCTTCTGTGATTATCACCCTTTTTGGGGTACAGGCACACATCATTCTACTATCACTGTGGCTAAGCTGGGAATTTGTCATTATAATAATAGTTTGTGAGTCTCCTTCTCACATACCCTCACCCATCTCAACCCCTGGTGCTGCTTTCCATAACGTAAGCTGTACCTCGTTGTCCATAATGCATGACATTAAAACATTACACATATGCTTAAAACAACACAACACCCTTCAACCACATACTTCCAACTACATGTTGTAGATTGCTATCTATGTTGGTAAGTGCTTCAGCGCCTCACATATGGGTAGTAAGAGCTAAACAAATGCTACAATACCATACAATATCTTAATTGTACACATCCAAGTAAAACACACTTGAAAAGCTAAAATCCCATTAAAATGAATTAGAAATGCTTCCAAATTGCTGCTGTGGGTTATACAGCATTGAATATGAATCTATAAGGCTGCTTGGTGGGGTAACAGGATTTCTGTTGTGATCGATGTGCAACCTCGAGCCGTCTAGATGCCAAGAGGTTGACATGAAAGTTCAGACCTCTCATCTTTCATGTAGAATTTCATCATAAGTATACCTATTTAATTACTCACTTAACAGGCTGTCCAGCCTACGATCATTAAACTGCGTAATAGTAATGTATGCTTTTCGCAACACTACAAATTACGTTTCTCAAGGATAAACCTTTGAAATGGAAAGCTCCAAATGGCTGTCATCTTGCCAAGTCTGAAGATGGGGATTAAGGAATGAGTTAGTGAGCATCATTGCCATACTATGGCTGCACCATGTGAGGCCAATAGGAATCCCTTGCACAATTTCCATCTTCTTTCTGATATCTCAGCAAAGTGGATTTGTGCTCAGTACATGCAACAAACAAGGCTAAATACGTGCCGGGCCTTTATCATTGTGCGTTGACACTAATAATTGGGGCCTATGAATGGATAGTAAATCTGGTGACAAACAAATACTGGAGAGGAGGCAAGCAAAGGCCGCAGTTGATAGGAGAATACCATTGTGAGTTGCGCCCTGGCTGTATAACTGAAGACCAGCAGTTTGATTCTATTCATGGCACAATCGTCCTTCCAAGATCCATTATCTGAGCGTCATTAAATAGTACAATAGTAACTCCTTAGAAAAAGTGGAATGAAAACCTTTGTATGTACGTGATAATTCAAATGACAGCTAAAAATAGCTTTGTCACACCCCCACATGGGTATTGTGCGTTTCACCACTGTGTTAATATCCAATGTGTTGCGTGCCTCTTTTTATGCTATATATTGTAGGCAAAAGCTCAGAATAACATCACCATTAACAAGCATTGGCAGAGCCAATAGGTCTTGCCTATAAAAAATATTGGCCTTGACAATGTTGCCGTTTTATACACCAGTGTGGCTGCTGTGGTTAAAACTTATTGGCATGGAGTGTCCTTGAGCAGAGTGGTAGGAGTAGGGTGTCATAGACTGGATTGGTTGGTGTTGTAGTTGTAGAGTGGAATAGGGGGCGTAGAGTGTCATATATTTGAGTAGAGGGGAGTAGAGTTCAGTGGTAGAGAGTGTCGTAGAGTGCAATGTTATCAAGTGCAGAGTTGTAGAGTGGAGTGTCGTAGATTGGAGTGGGGTGGACTGAGGTAGTGGGTGGATGTGGGTGGATTGAGGTGGATTGGGTTGAATTGGGATAGAGAGAGTTGGAGTGAGTGGAGTGAGGTGGACTGGGTGGGTGGGGTGGAATGGAGTGGGATGGATTGAAATGGGGTGATGTGGATTAGAGTAAGGTGTATTAGATTGGTTTGGGGGGGTGGATTGGAGTTTGGTGGACTGGAGGGATTGGACTAAGTGAGGTGGTTGGAACTCTGGAGGATTGGATTAGGGTAGAGGTGGGTGGATTTGAGAAAAGAAGAGTGGATTGAACTGCAGTGGGGTGGGGTGGGTAGGAGAGGGGTGGGCTGAATGTGGTGGATTAGACTGGAGTGGGTGGGTTAAAATGGTAAGGGAGGACATGATTGGGGTGGGGTGGATTGAAGTGAACAAGAGAGGGGTGGACTGGAGTAAAGGGGTGGACTAGAGTGGGGTGGAATGTAGTGAGATGGGGGAATGGATTGGGGTGAATTGAATTTGGGTGAATTGGATTGGATTGGGGTGGTGTGGGGTGGAGTGGATTGGAGTAGATAGAATTGCAGGGGGTGGATTGATTGGGGTGGGGTGAACTGGATTGGGTGAGGTGGGTTGGATTGGGGTGAGTGGGTTGGATTGAATTGGGGTGGGTTGGATTGGAGTGCGGAGGTTTGGTTTAGAGTGGGGTTGATTCAATTTGGGTGGATTGGATTGAAGTGGGATGGATTAGATTGGAGTGGGGTGGATTGGATGGAGGTGAGGTGGAGTGGATTGGAGTGAGGCAGATTGTTTTAGGTGGGAGCCGGCAGACTGTTTTGTATTGAAGTGGGGCAGATTGTTTTGGATTGGAGTGGGGCAGAAATCTTTTGGGATTGGAATAGGGCAAATTGTTTTGGATAGGGGTGGGGAAAATTGTTTTGGATTGAGTGGGTGAAATTGTTTTGTGTTTTGGATTGGAGTGGGGCCAATTGTATTGTATTGAGTGAGGCAACATATTTTGGGTTGGGGCAGGGCAGATTGGAGTGGGGCAGATTGTTTTGGATTGGAGTGGGGCAGATTGTTTTGGATTGGGGTGGGGCAAATTGTTTCAGATTGAGTGGGTGAGATTGTTTTGGAGTGGAAGGGGCAGATTGTTGTGGGCAGACTTTTGGGGGATTGGAGTGGGGTGGATTTAAATGGAGTGGGATGGATAGGGGAGGGAGTGGGAGGGATTGGGTTGGGATGAGGAGGTGAGTGGGTCGTTTGGATTGGGCTGGTTTGGGGTGGATTAAATTGGTGTGGGGTAGATTGGATTAGAGTGGATTTTGGTGGATTGCAGTGGGGTGAATTGGAAACGGATTGGAATGTGTCAGATTGGAGTGTGTCAGATTGGAGTGTGGCGTGGATTCGGGCGTGGCGGGGATTGGGGTGTGGCGGGTATTGGGGTGTGGCCAAGATTGTTTTGGAGTAGGGAAGATTGTTTTGGAGTGGGGCAGATTGTTTTGGAGTGGGGTAGATTGGATTGGTGTGGGGCAGATTTGATTGGTGTGGGCAGATTATTTTGGTGTGGGCAGTGGGGAAGATTCTTTTGGTGTGGGCAGTGGGGCAGAATATTTTGGAGTGGGCAGATTGTTTTAGAGTGGGGCAAATTGTTTTGAAGTGGGGAAGATTGGATTGGTGTGAGGCAGATTGGATTAGTGTGTGGCAGATTGTTTTAGGGCAGATTGAATTGGTGTGGGGCAGATTGTTTTAGGGCAGATTGGATTGGCAAGTGGCAGATTGTTTTGGGGCAGATTGGATTGGTGTGGGGCAGATTGTTTTGGAGCAGATTGGATTGGTGTGGGGCAGATTGTATTGGGGCAGATTTGATTGGTATGGGGGAGATTGTTTTGGGGTAGATTTGATTGGTGTGGGGCAGATTGTTTTGGATTGGTGTGGGGCATATTAGAGTGGGGCAAATTGGGATATGGGGAGGATTGCAGTGTGGTGCAGTGGGATGGTTTGGAATGGTCTAGGGTGGATTGGATTAAGTGGGGGTGGAGTGGTGTGGGGTGAGGTGATGTGGATTAGAGTGGACCGATTGGAGGTGTACCAAACGCTTATATGTTAAAGCATTGTCCAGCTACAGTACGTCTTTTCTGCCTTCCACCACATCCCACCTTCCCTGCTCAGTTAAACAAGACCCTGTGCAGCCCCATCATGGTCTCAAAACAGTATCTATGAAACCCCTACAAGTACCTAAATGGACAAGAAATTCACAGCCCCTTGGACATAAGTGACGGACTCATAGTGTGTCACAAAGCAGTCAATCTGCTTCATTCACGATAAGAGGGGCCACAGGGCTCCCTGCTGGGAAAATTGGGTGGTAATCAATTGTTATGCACTTAGCTGCATTTACAGCCCTCTAGGTTTATCATTGGTGGCCTAGACGTGGAAAGCAAGCATGCTAGTCTCTCTGGGAAATAAAATGTAATGATCTAGCAGTATAGCACTGTGAGGCAGAGGACAGGGCCCCCCCTGTCCTAGGCCTCCCAGCACTACAGAATGGCTACAAAGCCCTGCGACGGGGGTCCACCTCTGGACCTTGCAGCCTGATGGAGAGCTGTGATGCCCACCTGCCCTAGACTTCACAGCACTAGATAATGGTGCAAGTCCCAGTGAAAAGGGCCCCACACCTAACTTTGTAGCCTGATTCACTGTTTGGAGGCCCATTGGAAAAGGACCGCCTCCTCTGTGTCTCAAAGCGGTAGGGTGATACTTTACTAAACACTGCCCTACTGTGCCAGTCTGAGCTGGATTCTTCCTCCTCCCCTCATCAATCCCTCCTTACCTGTTAATGTCCGGCTCGTCTTGGAAACAAAAGAGCCTTCTGTCGCCTGGAAATGGAATACACAAAGGGCAGATCACCACGGGTTTTAAACAGAGGTGCTGCCCCGCCCTTGTCTCTGAGAGCCAACATAATTGCTGACTTTGCTGCTCTCATGTCCTCTACCCCTTTTTTACCCTCCCCCCAACTTTCACACGCAGGAATGCCACCGTTGCCTTGACCAGCGAGTTCAAGACACCTCACTGACAAAAACATTAGCAATGTGTTCGAGTTGGGTAGGCAGCCTGGGGGAGTAGGAAAGCTGACTGTGAAAGAGGGACAGCGGGCCCCCTGTTATTGAGCTGAGCGCGAGGCCCTGGGCAGCTGCCCACAGTGCCCATTCCTAGCGCCGGCCCTGCACATATGCTATATTTGCCAACATCAATTCAGCGGCTGTACACTTAATAATGGGTAAGAAATTACCGGGGTGAGCTCTCCACTACTCCGGCTAATAAATACACCTCTATAGATTGTATGCTTGAGAGGGCGATAGGAGTAGTTTCCTCTGAAATTGCTCTCTAAGATAGGATATTACCTCTTTGGATAGTTATTCCGCTACAGCGTCCCTCTTAAGCATGGGCGAATTTTGCGAATTCGCTATCCGCGAATTTGTGGATTTGCGAATTCGCGATCCGCAAAATTCGCGAATGTGTGCGAATTTTTGTTTTTTGCGTGCTCGCGGGTTTTTTTGCGTGTTTGCGAGGTTTTTTGCGTGTTCGCTGGGCTTTTTGCATCTTTGCGAGCCGCTTGCATAGCGAAGTTACCCATGCAGTCGTTTATGGGAGAGGGAGAGAGAGATAGATAGATAGATAGAAAGAGAGAAAAAGAGAGGGAAAGGGAGAGGGAGAGAGAGAACGAGAGAAAGAAAGAGAGGCCGGATCTCTGAAGGGCCAGATTCCTGAGTTGCCCCTACAGAACATACAGCTTTTTATTTTTAGCAAAATGCATATGAAAATTGTGCTGTAAAGGTCTCTTTTAGTTTAACCCCTCCTGACAACTCAAAATGGGTGTATTTGCCATCCTCTCCATTCTTCCTGTTTTTTTATTTCTGTAAGTGCTTCCTGATGAGGTTTAATTCCTTGGACAGGTGCCTCGTTGCCTACTTGTAACTATTCTCTGACCCTGCTTCAAGGGTCAGAGCAGGGTCAGAGAATAGTTGCAAGTAGGCAACGAGGCGCCAGGAAGCAATTAGCAGCAGGTGTCCAAGTTGAAGTTAATTTGTTTGTAACCCTTTTGTAAAAGGTTACAAAGAAATTAGGTTCAACTTTTGCACCTGCTGCTGTAACCCTTGCTTGGCTGAAAATTCGTCCTCGCTGATTTGCGGATTTTACCGCGATTTCGCGAGATTCACGGATCGCGAAATCGCGGAAAATCCGCAAATTCGCCCGCGAAACGGATTTTACGCCCACCCTTAGTCCCTCTCTCTTACTATGGAATTTGCCTCTGAGCCCCAAGAAACCACTGTACTGATACAAGAAGTCCCCCACAAACCAACTATTATCCTAAGATAGTCCGGCCAGTTCCGCCCTAAAAACCAACGTTTATCGGACAATAAAAACCTACAGCAATGGCACCTGACCCCAAAGCCAACAAGCATTTGCAATACAATAGGTCTTGCAATTGCGAGATTTTGAGCTACTGACATTGTAAATGACAATGCCTTTTGTTTATGTGTTTAAAAAAACCTGCAACAATAAAAGGCATTATCACCTACAATACCAATAGGTCAAAGTTTCTAAAATGCGAGAGCTATTGCATTGCAAATGCTTGTTAGAAAGTGGAATTTGAAAACACAGTGTTTCCTTCCATGGTTTAAAAAAAACATGATTTTGTATTGTTTTACCGGTCTGCTGCGAAAAACAACTTGGTTGAAGAATTGTACCTTCGTCTTTCACGTTCGATTAATAAAGGGCGCAGTCTAACAGCTTTTCTGTGCTATTATAGGTACCTCGAAAGTATCAACAGCGTACACATAAATTTACAGAGCAGCTGTGCCCATGCAACTGATTTTGAGCAGTTGCAGAGTGTGCATTGCACCGAATGTTATGCAGCTGTGGGTCATTGCGTGCAGTCATACCCAGGGCACAAGTCCTAAAAAATATTAAAAAGTGGGGGCACTAACCAAGTTTGGTAGAATGCAAGTGATATCATGGCACGTGACATCATGGCATGTGACATCCCAGTGCTGACATCACCGCAGGTAGCATTACAGGAAGTGTTATCACTACCCGTGACCTCCCAGGAAGTGACCTCCCAGGAAGTGGCATCACAAGAAGTGACTCACACATATGCTTTGCAGTTCTACTTTGAGAGCATTTATAATATTTAACAAATAGTATTTTGCATCAGGGTTGTGCCAAAAAGTGACTCAACACCTACGCAAAATCCAGACTTCAACATATTTATTTTTTAAAACCTTTCCACCAAGAAAATGGTAAGAAAAAGAAACGTGGCAATAAATCTGTTCTGCTTAATTGGTTGCAAAGTCTGCATTTTAAAATATCTTATGGTATTAGGACACTTGCTGCAGAGATCTTAGTGTGCCATCTAAATATCAGGGAATAATAATGGCAAGATAACTCTGGAGTATAACGTATTTGCTGGAGAGATCTGTGTTTTGTCTAGTCCCAGTTTTGAATCAAAGTCGCATTAATATGTCCTAACGCAGGTGACAGATTTTTCTTCATGTAGGTGGGTACGTTACTGCTTTTAACACAGAGATCCTTTTGTTACTGACCGTTCATAAATTGTAATCCTTTAATTATAGCACTGTGAGCCATGAAAGACGTGTGGTTCCCGGACCCTATAAACCTCGCTGTCTCATGTATCACATCCTACATATTGATTTACACACAAATGACTTATTGTCAATCTATTGTGCTGTGACATATATAAAACACAATTGTGGTATATTAATTGTTACTTGTGTAAATACTGGGAAAGAACAACACATGTGCCATTCTTACAGTGCATTCATATCTCTTATTTACAGGAACTAAACAAAGCCAAAGCACGCCTCTCTTTACCTTTAAGTGATAACCTGTGAGTGGTAAGCTGTATACCTTTGTCTGCCCTCTATTACAGTTAGATGTGGTGGGGTCAGCATGCTATACAGGGCTAGACAGTGTAACCCACAGAACACATTGTATTGCTATTTGCCCATTCCAGACCATCATATCCAGTGATTGTGCCCTGTTAACTGGGCTGATAAACATGTGATTGCTACGCGCACAAAGCTCAGCGATGCACATATAACCGCTGGCCTATCGCATAGATAGACACATGCACATATAAACACTGTGGCATTTCCAAAACTTTTCAACATAACTTCGCAGCGCTCTATAGTGTAACAACAACTATACCACTCTGTGCATAGGTTTGCGTCCCTGTACCCACCTGACTGAGCCACAGTGCAACCTGAGACACAATCATACGGTGCCCACTGAAACCAGAATGGCACATGCCCAGTGGCGCAAGACTGGCACGTGCACAATGGCGCAAGGCTGACACCTACACAGTGGCGCAAGACTGACACGCGCACAGTGGTGCAAGACTGACACGCATACAGTGGCGCGAGCAGCATTAACATGCGCAGTTCCAAAGCATTCAAAGAGTTACCTGTGCAGGGAATGCCCAGCCTGCAGCACAGAGTGCCAGCACAGCCAATGCCAGGGCACGCAGACAGCTGGGCTTGTGCTGTGCAGTTCTTTAAAAATAAAATGCACGGCCTGTCTTCTCCGGGGGGGCTTCAGGGGGTCAACCATCACTGTGAAGTGGCGGACTCTGTCTGACCCCTCCGCTCCCTTGCCTTTGGCCTGCTCTACTGGAGTCCTTTGGCGTTTGGCCAGATGGTCTAGTTTTAGAAGTTACAGCCTGCAAAGTGGGATAGTTATTACCACAGACTCTATTGTGCCTTAACAAGCCCTGCGCACAGCGCGAGGCCTTAACAAGCCCTGCGCACTGCGCAACAGATTAATTGTTTTTTGGGGGGAAGGAGGACAGGAGATGTGCACGCGCACGCGCCCGGACAGGCAATGTGCACGCCCACGTGCCCAGACAGGCGTTGTGCACGTGCACAGCACCTGTCGGGGCGCGTGCGTGTGCACATCTGCTGTCCCCCTTCCACCAAAAAAACGGAGACAATAGATCTCTCCAAGGCAGAGCAACGCATGCGCTGTGTCGCTAGGCGAGACCTAAAAAGGTAAAACGGCCGAAACAGCAAAGGAGGAGACAAAGGCTGCTACCCCCTTAACCTCTTCTATCGGACTTCCAGCTACACCAAGTGATGTAACACTGCAGAACGTTTACCAATCTCCCCAGCACTATATGAATACAGTAAGTGTGGCAGTCTTGAGGTTTTCTGCATCCGCTATAATGAAGATAGTGGAAACATGTGTCAACCATTTTAAAGAGATTTTAAAAGTGGAATTTTTAATTGGCAGTTTTTAGCATTATTTTAAACTAGATATAAATTGTGATTAGTCAGGAAAGCGCTTGCCTTGTGGCAGCTTGGGAACTAAGATAAGGGGTACACTTTTAACATGATAGCGAAAGTAGATTAAGTACTTTAGCCATGACCTGCCATTCTTATATATCTGATGCATAAGATAAAGTTTGTTCAATGAACTTTATATTATTTTAGATCATGGAACAATGTTCTATGATAATTTTAAAATGGATTAATCTCATCAACAAAACGTTTTGACTTTGATGCAATTGTCATAAGGACTGTTTTTATGTTTGTGTGAGTTATGGAATAACCGTCCGAAATAAACATTATTGACATTTAAAAAAAAATACCATAGCCTTAAATGCAGGAGTGACTACCGATATTTTTGGGGTATTTTATAGATCAAATACCCAGCACCAAAGAGTAGCTTCGCACTTTACTCAGACTGTGCTAATCGCAGCAGAGACATATCTAGCCAAGGCAGTAAGTAAAAAAAGTATGACAATGGGCCGTGTGAGAAAAAGTATGTGATAGTGGCCAGAAAGGTTGTAGTAAGTAAGTACAAGACCTAATAACAGAAGGTATTTATTTCTCATTACAAAAATGTACTCATGTGCATGTGTAAGTGGGAAGACCAATTGGTACAATGATATGAAATGTCCCAAATATGCAAGTGAACTAACGGACCACAAATATATTTTGCTTATTTGAGGTTTTTATTGTGAAGTGTTACTGTTTTGCTATGTGCTCTTGTGTTTTTTGCATTTGTTTATGTTATAGTGTGCTCTTTCTATTGTATTCTAGTGTTGTTGGTAGTGAATTGTGTTGTCTTGTTTTGTGTTACTGTGTTGTATAATTGTCAAGTGGTGTAGTCCTCTTTAATTTTTTTGTATTGCTATGTTTTGTGTTAGGGTATCGTATTATTGCATTATGGAGTTCTGTTACTGTTTTAGGCTACTCTTATACTTCAACTGCAGTTTGTTTACAATTGAAGAAGCTGCCATCAAAAGCTCATACTTCTTATACTGTGTTGAAAGGTGTTTGTAACAAACACTATTATTGCCCATTTACAACAGACATTATTGACTGATATTTTGTGATTTTCCCTTACAATATTTTTCTCAAAATGATTTCAGCGTTTGAGTGAAAACCAATGACATTTGCTTCAGATATTATTGGCTTAGAAAGGAACAGATAATTAAAACATTTAGAATGTATTCTGCCCTCTACTGGATCAGCTTGTTCATCACCGGCAGAAGCCAACAAATCAGACTGCCACCCTTCCTCTCCAAACCCACGGAAATCAATTGCGGAGTACCCAGACGCATCAATTAGCCCAACCCTCTTCAACATCTACATGGCCGCCCTCGGTGCCATCATCAGACAGCACAGCCTCAGCATAGTATCCTACGCCGACAACACCCAGCTAATCTTCTCCCTCACCAAGGACCCCACCACCACCAGACTTAACTTCCAGGAAAGAATGCCGGATGTTGCATTCTGGATGAGCAACAGCTGCCTGAATCTCAACTCGTAGCAGACAGAAGTCCTTGTACTCGGAACCTCCCCATCAGCATGGAACAACACCTGGTGGCCCACCGCTCTCGGCAGCTCTCCAACCACTACAGAACCTCTGCTTTTTATTCAACACCTCTCCCTCCATAAACAAGCAGGTCCAAGCCGTCATGTCCAGCTGTTCCAACACCCTCCACATCCTCCTAAAGACCTTCAAATGGATCGCCACCGTGTCAAGAAAGACAGTCACCCTACACTCATAACCAGCAAACTGGACTACTGAAACGCCCTCTAAACCGGCATCAACAAGTCTCTACTCCGCACGCTCCAGACGATACAGGACAACGCAGCCAGACTCGTCCTGGGCATCCCCCGACATGAGCACATCAACCAACACCTACAGAACTTCCACTGTCTCCCCATTGAGAAGAAAGTCACATTCAAGATACCCACCCACACCTAAAAATCCCTCCACAAAACAGGACCTCAATACCTCAGCACATAAGCAGAGCCAGAACAGGGGGAAGAGTCTTCTCCTACATCGCGGCCAAGACCTGAAATGAGCTCCCTATAAACATTAGATGCGCCCCCTTCCTGCGCTCGAGACCTGGCTTTTCGACTGAACGGAACAGCCGTGTACATCCCCCCAGAGCCTAGAGACCCTCATGGGTGAGTCGTACGCTTATAATTCCCTGATTGATTGATTTGTTACAGACAATTTTTCAGAATTTTACAGCATGAAATAATTAGTTAGACAACCCATGTGCGTGCATGAGTGCACGTATAAGGATGGCCATCTTTGAATAATTTTGTTGAATTTTATTTTTAAAAATTCATAGAAACTAGCATCTGCTTAAGTACTCACACACACACACTCGGGTGTCCATTTTTATTGTTTTTGTAAAACTTTGTTAATAAGCATTCAATCATAACAGCCTGTATATGTGAATGGGTTTGTGCGTATAGGCCCTCTGTGTTTAATGATTTTGGGGAAAAGAAAAATTTAAAAAACGTTGTCATTAGTAGAGCCAATAAGCCAGCTCTCTTTATCAGATTTTTGTATCTTGGCCAAAGCTCACAGTATTTGCATTATACATTTCCACTGTTTTAATGAGATCCTCATTCCACCAATAGAAGCCACTTATCAAAGCCACCAACAGAAGCAGAATGCTTTTCAAGGCAGTCAATTAATGCATCATCTTCCTGCTAGACCCACCTATTCCACGGACAAATGCAATGCCATTAACCTCCTAATCAGTAGAAAAATACAGATGATCTAAAAGCCTGCTTCATCTCTTACACCTACCCATTCCAGTAGAATCCTGCAATGGTCAGCCTTCAAAGTTTACTTTCAACTCCAAGATCACATCAATGCTAGCCATCCCCTTTAAGGCTGCAAATCGAAATTCACATCATGCTGCAGTACAGAGACTGCTACCTTTCACATCATAGTCAATGCCCTCTTGATCATAGATGAAGTTGACCCCTGCCTCCTGAGATTGCTCGACCTCTCAGGCGCCTTTGATAGTCAACCCCCCTGGAGTCTTGAATGGGATATACCTGCAAAGCTCTTCATTTAGTCCCCTTCTACATTTCCAATCAATATCAGTGTGTTCATGTGGGCACATCCAGGTCACAAATGATCACAATCATCTGTGGAGCCCCCCAGAGTTCCATACTGTTTCCCGTCATTTTCAAACTTTATATGGAGGGGTTTGGTACTCTATTCATAAATAACAGCGTCAAGACTCATCAATAGTCTGATGATACAGAACTCTACTTGGAACACTCATCTGCTTCAAACATCCAACACCTCAAATAGTGACTGCACATCATCCAGACCTGGATGTCCAGCAGTTACCTAAAGCACAACTGAACCAACCCCGAATTCCTGTTAACAAACATGAAACAGTAAAAGCCTTGCTCAATAACATGATCCTTGACTTTGAACCTTAACGTTCACTGAATGCCAAGTCACTTGGATTCACCATTGATACCAATCTCAACATTAAGGGACACATTACTAAAAAAAACAAATATAGCATGGCACAAGATCTCTCTTCTAATGAAAGTACAAACCTTTTTTTGCAGAAAGTGACTCCCGAACTGCTGGGAAGCCCTCGTACTCTCATATCTGGATTGTGGTAATGCCCTACTCCTTGGCCTTTCACATTAAACACTGGCACTCCTTCAGGGTACTCTACATGCCATAACACATCTCATCCAGGGCCTAAAGAAATGTGATCTCCCCGCTCCTGATGGAACTTGTTAGAAATTAGGTTTCTGGTTGGCAGAGGTATGCACCCTGTCCAAGCAGGAACCACAATCCTAGTAATGGTAAGTCAGATACACACCCTTAATTAAACTGCTCACCCACTGGTGGTGTTGTAAGCGTATCCAGGACTCTAACTAAGTATTCCCGACTCATGCCCCTATGTGGTTATAACAAATCATATCCTTATAAAGGCATAAGAATCACATCCATATTTATTAATAGCCAATGCAGTCCAAATACAGCAAGGCTACTTCCTTAGACTCCTAGAAAGTACAACGCGTTCTTTAAACAAACCAAACCTCCAGCAACCTGGGAATTCTCCTTGCTTTTGTTTTGATTTGTCCTAGAACTCCTGTGAGTCCTGAAAGAACTGCCAGTTCTTAGTGACGGTTCTTATTGACGTCTTATGTCTAACCTTACGTCAAACATGGCACCTTCCAGGTATAAATATACCAGCATTTGCCTTAAGCAACACACGGTGGTTTGGAGCAGAGCAGCTATCTACTTACCCGAAGCCCAGCTGATGGAAGTGCCGAAGGAAGCCGTCCCTTGCATTTGACGCACTGAGAAAGACGCTGTCTTTTCTCCTGCCGAGAAAATCCAGCTCCAGTGTTTCCAGTCACCCTTGCGGGTTACTGGGAGATCGAGTCCTGAGAGCGAGATACCAGACCTTCATTTTTAAACCAAGGTACGGAGCTGATTAGATCCTTAGAGAATTCTTGATTCAGATTCTTGGCAAAACTAACTAAACTTAAACTGCAACTCCCTTACTCCTTCCCACGTACTAGGCTTAGGTTAGGTACACTGGGTAGGCATATTTTAAAAGCACCAGTTGAGTATGTTTAGTCAACTTTTATCATTGTATGTAACTGTATATATTTTATCAGTTTTAAGTATCATATGGCTCAGAAACCATATCAATGCTTTTACAGTATTATTTCATAATACTCCTTTTGCTGTATGCACTTTACTTTATGATAAGTATTGCAATTGTGGCAATTCACTTCTCTTGCATGAGAAAGAAGACTGCTCAATAAATAATACCTTTTATTGAAAACGCCCGTCTCTCTACTTCTCTGCACTCTGGTGAAACTAAGTCTGCAAGATTGACTAAGTGAAATAACTATCTATTGTTTTCACACGACTCTGGAGATATACTCCTTATTCTGGAGGGAGCAAAGTTGTCATGTTTATGCGGTTGTCAGAAGCTAATCCCTTCTTGTCTAATCAGGAAAGTTAACTCCTTCCTGTTCATTCGAGAAAGTTTCTAGTGACCTCTGAGCTAGCTGGCATACCTAATTAAGTCTAACATATTCAGTAGAGACCTAGTCGACCTCAGTCCTACGTCTAAACTGCTGTTTATGTTATTCCAATGCGCAGAGCCTATTAGGAATATAGGAACTACACTACAGTGGCTTAGGGTAGAGCAGCCAGGCTTAACTTAAGGGGCACTAAATATATATATAGGGTATATGTGAAACACATCAAATAGTTACACAGTGAAACCATCACAAAAGGACTCCACATCAGTTTAGAAAAATAGATGTTGATGTTATAAAAAAAAGACCAAAATGACAAAAACCCAAAAAGTAGAAGCCAGGAAATACATTTTTAAAGATTGAATACAAAAATAGCACTTAGAATCAGTAAGCTCCTAAAGAGCTAATTGGTCACACTGGAGCCGGACAAACTCAAGAGTTGAGGCTGACCACAATGGAGTGCAGGCCAGATACAGAACCCACACAGGCACTCATGAGCAAAAGTACCTAAATCCTGATCCACAACAATGAAGTGCAACCAAGTGATACATCAGTGTCAAATGAGGAGTGTGTTGGTTTCTCCATGCAACAATGGCAATGCGCTGGTTAAAAAAGACAAAGCGCTGGATCCAAGATGCATTGGTTCTAAGGCCAATGTGCCTGGTTTCTCCAGGAGGTCAAAGGGATGTTTTTATCATCGTTCTCGGTGGTTCTGATGTGGAGGTTCCGATGGCAATGCATTGGTTCTGAGTATGATGCGCCGGTTGTGTTCCCGCAACAGCGGCGATGCATCGATTCTGCTCTTGCAGCAGAGGATGTGTCAGTTCTGCTAGAGCAAGCACCTAGGTCCACTTCCAATGAACCAGGCACAGGAGCAGGCTGGAATACTTTGATTCCCCAGAGTCTTCTATTGATAGGAGGCTAGTCAGCTAGCCCTTAGATGTCACTCTGGGTCAAGTGAATAGGATCCAGTCAAAAAGAGCAGCAGGCAACAGGACAGCAAGGCTGCAGCCATCCAGAGCAACAGTCCAGCAGAGTGGCAGTCCTTAGCACAGCAGTTCTTCTTCTTGGAAAGTTGGTTTCAGGTCAAGAAGTGTACTGAATTGGTAAGGTCAGAGATCTGAAACGTATACCCAGTTGTGCCTTTGAAGTGGGGGTGACTTCAAAGAAGGGTCTTTGAAGTGCAGAGAGGTCATTTATTCATTCCCTGGCCCCAGACTTACTACATGGGAGGAACGCAGCCATTTGTGTGTGGACAGGGCCCAGCCTGTTCAGGTATAAGTGTGAGGCTGTGCCCAGCTCTTCCCTCTCAGGAAGATGCAGAAAGTCACACCTAGCCTTCCTTTGCATATGACTGTCTAGAGAGAATACACAAAGTGATCTGTCACCAGACCAGCCAGTGATCAGAGACAAGTAGTTGACACCAAATGGTTAAGAGCAGAACAATGCCTAACTTTCTAAAAGTGGTATTTTCAGAATAGTAATGATAAATCCAGCGTTACTATTAAAGAGGATTTATCATTACCATTCTATATAGGTACTAAACATTACAACTCCACCTTCTCTCAATTAGGAAATACAGTGTATTAAATATAATGAGGAAAGAAACCACAATATTAACCATTGAGAGGGGTAAGCCTCTCAGTAGTGAAAAACAAATTTGTGAGTTTTTCACTACTAAAACATGAAAAACTTAAAAGTACATGTTTTACCTGTTGATTGCACAGCACCCTGCCCTTTGGGCTACCTTAGAGGCGACTTGTATGTAATAAAAGGGGTGTTTAAAGGCTTGGCAAGGGGTTTTAAATGTCAAGTCGACATGGCAGTGTAAGCTGCACACACAGGTTCTGCAGTGGTAGGCGTGAGACAATGTTAAGGGGCTACTTAAGTGGGGGGCACAATCAGTGGTTCAGATCCACCAGTAGCATTTAATTTACAGGCCCAGGGCACAGCTAACGCACTTTACTTGGGCCTCATAAGTAAATGTAATATGCCAATTGTGTATGAGCCTATGTTACCATGTTTAGGGGAGAGAGCCCATGCACCTTAGCACTGGTTAACAGTGGTAAAGTGCGCAGAGTCCAAAACCTACCAAAATTGAGGTCAGAAAAATAGATGAGGAAGACAACAACTTTGAGGGTGACCATGTAAAGAGGGCCATTTCCCAACAGAACTCCATTGGCTCGCCTTAACAGCTCACACCATTATCAAAAACAGTGGCAGCATTTGCAAAGCCATCACCTCTGAAAGACAATCTGACTATCTCTGGTGGATATCAGATCAACTGCATCCATGACATCCCCAGAATGAATTCAGAGTAAAACAAGTCATGAACACTACATTAAAATGCACTAGCTATCCACAACCCACTACCTTGCCTATACTTTGTTGACTGAATGCTTATCTTTAACTCTGTACAATACTCCACTGTCTTTTGGGCAGGCTTTTGCTATAAGAATACCAAATACATTCCGTGTATCATCATAAAACATGCTTAATATAGTTTATAGACATATAAAGAGTGATCAATTATCTCACAAATATATACAATCTCTTTGTTCTGCTAGTCATAGCAAAACAAAAGATGGGGCTGCAGGAAGTTATGCAAGACGTTGTGTGGATAAGAGACAGATTTAAGGGGTATGTTAGTTAATAGCGTTAAACTGAGCAGAGAGAGGTACGGATTTCCAGAGACTAGGAGTTAGTTCATAAAGATGTGACCATCTTTATTTACATTGTCTTCTAAAGTAAGGAACCACTGCAACAAAGACTAAGTGTCTGAATGCATGGAGCAACTGAGAGCAAGGGGCAAGGGGCAAGGGTCTGTATTACATAAGGTTAGCACTGGAAGTGATAATTTTAGACACAGTCATAGCCACATTGTTGGTGTGAATGATATCCTAAATAGTTGAATTACTGGTGGCTGAGATTGACTAAAATATTCCAATCATCATTTTTGTTTTTTCACTATGACACCCTAAGCATCCCAAAACATGGACCTCATGCTCACTGTGTCAGTGGAACCGAGCTGCACCCAAGTGAAGAGGACATAATAGACTGAACCGGTCTTGAGTTGCTTGTGTTCTGGTCCGTAAGGGCATGGATTGACAGTTCAGGCTGGATTGTTTCTATTGGATCAGGATCGAGGCTGATTTTTATATGGATGGGTCTAATTTGACGGGGCATAGTGGGAAAAGAAACAATGGATTGAGATAGGGCCCTTCACAATTAGAAGTGCCTACGATTCATTCAAGCATTCCATTCCTAACTATTTTGTAATCTTAACTATTTGTAGACCAGGAACAGCACTATCTTCGCAACATAGGCAGTGGGAAAAGGTTTCTTGTCACATAACTTTTATAGATGTGCTGATTTTGCCTCAAAATGTTGCAGCACTTGTTGACATAAACAACAGAACATATCTTAGAACATCCACAAAGAAAAATAACAAAACAATTCAAATTTAACAGGGCACAAAACAACAAAACAGTGGCAACAGAACATAATACAGCAACAACTGTACAAAATAACATCACATTGCAAAGTACATCACTCAAATGTACTTTGACAGAACACATCACCACCACATCAAAATGCCAAATAACAGATATAAACAAACATTCCTGTTACACATTAACACCTCCAGAAATATTGTTTCATAATACAGTGGTAAAAGGTGTTTTAATCGGACACTACCTTACCTTACCACTAGTGGTGGCCAGCTAGGCTCCTCATGGGTGGGGGGCGGGTGTGGGAGTCACGGGTCTCGTGGGGGCTTGCAGGACTCGGGCGGGGTTACAGGTCTCACAGGGGTCTCGCGGAGGTCACGCAGGAGAGGGGATAACAAAATATATAAACTTACCTTGAGGCCGGTCCTGCGTCTCTGCTCCTCCTCTCCTGTCTCCAACTCCACGAACAGGAGGTAGGCAGCCAGGCTCCCTCCCCTAAGTCAATCACAATGCTGCAATGCAGTTTTGTGATTGGTCTGAGCGCTGTGACACGGCTTGCATGGATAACGCGGAGGTGGGCATGACTGGTAAGTGAGGCCTGAGAGGGCTGACCTAACAGCCATTGCACACTTAGGAGTGGGTAAACCACTCTCCCGCTCCATGAGCAGAGCAGTCCCACCCATCTGCCTGCCTGCAAAACAGCAGGAAACAACATAAAATGATAATAACTCTAATTTATTATCATTTTATGTTTTTAATTGCCACTGCTTAAAAGCAGTGGTGCAATGCTCCTCGGCCATAGTGGAGTATCACCAATGATATGAAACAGTGCCTGTGAAATATTCTTTGTTATCCGGCTCTTAATAATGATTTACAAACACTGAGGGTCAAAACTAACTAGAGTTCAAAGGAGCATTAAAATGGTCTTAAAGATGATTCGAGCTGTGAAAGGGTGTGCTGTCACATTTTGTTTTTCATTGATGTGGTGGAGAACGTATTTGCATATCATGAAAGTGTCAATAATCCAGTCAGGATCGCACCAGAAGTGTGATGGTATGGAGACACAGCTTAAAATCATAAAATGGAGGCGGATTCTTCTAAAAACCTCATTTGATCGAAGTAGGCTTAACCGACCAATTCAATCTGGTGTGCTAAGGGCAGAAAGAGAATTGTGTGGTCCCCACGTTCTTCACTACATTCACCAGTTCAGCACACTGTTCTAGATCATATTACCCCTTGGTAGAAATGAGGACATCAGTTATGCTAGTAACAGTCATGAACTCAATTTACATTTAGTAGGCTACCCCCATCAAGTCCATGAACCCACCATACATTAAAAGAAATGTGCTATCGTGACATCCCAGTCACCTTCCAAACATAGATACAGAAGTGGAAATCATCAGACCACTTAACATAGGCAGGCGTCTCAATCTAGACATTGAACAGCATTGGTGAATATGGAAAACACTGAAGATTATAGCACACCAGAATCAGAAGCTCATTGATGAGAAAGGAATCAAACATAGCAGGGATCCATTCCAACTGGAAGTTAGTCAAGTGACACGCCACTCATACTTAGAAATGCCCCATATGATCCAGAGGAGTATAGCTGACATCTAGAAATCAGATTCTACTGAGTTCATTCAGGCCTACAAAAGAACAAAATGTGTCCCAGGGGTGTAAAACCTATTGATAACCATTGACGAGTGATGTAAATTTCGGAGTTGTACAACAACGCATAATTCCTGGAAAATTCAGTGCTTTGATGATACTGGGTAGAAAGGATACTGAGTTATAGTTCAAGGTGTCCGAAGGATCAAGAATAGGTATTTTCAGAAGATGGTTAACAATGCATATTTGAAAACATCTGGTGTTTGGCCTGCCAATCGAGATTTTGGGAAGATTTTTTGGCCTGAAGTGGAAAATCGTTAGAATGGCTCATCAGATACAAAATAAAACCTAAATCTGCAGCTATGTTATTGAGATATCACAAACTCCATAGATAGCATCTCATTTTACCTTGACAGAGGCTTCAAGTTACATAGTACAATTTTGCTGCCCTAAAATATTTTTGTTTTTTCACCTTTGGTTCTTTAGCAGATACATTTGATCTTATAAGCAAAACAACAAAATGTGTCTCTGTCTCAAAGGTATCAGGGAAGAACCATGTGGACATCTACACTATGGAACGGAATCACAAACTGCACTTTGTACTCTAAGGGGCATATTCTCAAGCAGCTATCGCCGAGTTATCAGCATTGTATTGCAGGCAAAGTCACGATAAATTTATCTCCCCATTCACAAGCTGGTGCTAACAGCCCATATCACCAGTTTACCCGCGATAGCAGTCACAAAAAACATTGTCACAGATGACCCCGGCAACTATCGCTAATGAGATGCAGAGTAGGCATTCCATGCCAAAAAGCCGCGACAACACGACGTCACACCATTCTTAACGACCAGCCAGATTGGTGATAGGTTCACAAAACAGGAAATAAGGCACGTTAGCTGAAGGAAATTAACACCTGCTCTGACCTGGTGTAAAGTCGGACTACAATCTGCACAAGAAAAGGGAGCCCAGCCCAGAGCCACACCTGAGGAACAACAGATGCCATGGAGAGACTGATCATGCAGCACAGACACCCAAGAGGGCCACAACACCCACCGCCAGAACCCCAAGGACCACTCTCACCCCGGGCACTTCCCCCAGACCAAGATATAGCAGATCAACATCACAAAATCATGAACAAAAGCATTTGCCTGATGTCGCACAAGTACAACAATCAACATACATGTGAGTACAGAAAATCTGATTCATTCATTCACCATTGAAAGTCCAAACAAAATATCACAATCAAATTTGTCCCCAAACAACTATTTGGAAAAGTCATGGCGGGGCATCAGTGGACAATCTGTGAGTCAAAGTCTGCAAGACAAAATCCAAGATAAGAAGGTGTGTCAAAGGACAGAGAGAGAGAGAAAGTGAGAGAGAGAAAGAAAGAAAGAGAGAGAAAGAGAGTGACTGAACAGGGAGCGCAAGGCCAATCGGGCCATTGGCTCATCATACATGCCAACTGCTGCCTGTGTTTCGCAATTGGTGCACCCCAAATCTAAGGCCTGGCATTAAAGTCAGCACAAACGTCACATCCCAGTTAAGAAATGCAATCAGTAGTCAGACTAAAATTAGGTATGAAAGATCCTTTGTCTCAATACACAAGGCGGAAGGACAAACAAACCTCTGACCTTGGTCCTGAATGCGGTTGGTACACCCTGAGTGAGATACCATTACAGCCTCTGATGACTCCCACACCACAAACTGCACTAATGGAAGACCAACATGCCCACACCCCACACACAGTTGTCCCTGCTCGAGCTAACCCTGCAAGGGATGCCCTTGACACCTTGGTAATAAACAACCCATACGTCCAAACATTGCACACACATACGACTCCTTAACCAAAACTGTGGCATATGGTCCACCGAAATGCCGCTGGTCTGAGGATTGCCGGTGCTTCAAGACCAACAAACACAATGGCACGCAATCCCAGACACACGTGGAACTGTACCGTGCACGAATGGGCATCTGTTGTGATCACTGCCAATGGCAGTGTTGTGGATCAGTTTCCCTCTATTTTTTTAGGTCTTGCCTACATCACCTGCGTCCAACCTTGGCTCCACTTTTGATCATGCACATTCGAGTGGCGCATAGAGGTTTGCCTAGCCAATGCAACGGTAGCTGAATTGGATTATTTATGACTTGTCAATGTGCCGCCAGTTGGCCCACGAACAGGAGTGTCACTGGGATACCTGTGCATGCGATGCCTTGATCTTTGGTGTATGTGCTGGCAGTTGTGCGAGGGAGATTGCACAACTCCTTATGTGCAGTCACCACATCGAGGCGCTCCCCTACTGGTATGTGTTGCGGATTGGTGAAACGGTGTGGACAGAGCACATCTGCCCGGACCAGTTAATGGATAGCTCTCCCTGGTGTTCCTTGAACTTGACAATGACGTACCTGCTGCCACATCTGATGGCCACCCAAAGCACAGCTCCCCACACCTTGTTGCGTCTTGGGGATACTGCTCACATATCCCACCACAGCAGTGGACATGTCTGCCTTCACCTGGACTCAGAATGCATGTGCATGGAACTACACGTGTGTACACACACCTGTACAAGGTGATGCAGTCCCATGGGAGGAACTGCACAGCGTTGTTTGACAACGATCCCAAATCTGAGAGTACACACATGTCAATGCAGTACGACATGTGACCTTGTAGGACCCTTTCACCTGCTCACTTGCAGCGGAGCAGACAGTCGGCACAGTCCGGTGGTACAGCACTATATCGATCCCATGGGCTGTGAGTCATGTACCCTGACACGGTGCAATGAGCATACACCAAACATCACATGACTCATCCAGCAAGACAAGGTGGGCTGAGCACGTTGCCATTTGTAATAATATGTGTTAATTTTTGCCTCCCCATTTCTTACACCTCGACTTGTTCCCATGCTGCCTGTAAGTGTCTTAAGCATTTGTCTGCATGCTGTGGCCCTTGCCTTGCACCATACTAACACGCACTTGTTAATAAAGTCTACGCAACTACACTAGTGTTCAACTGTGATGAGTATTGATTAAAATGACCAATCATGTGCCTCAATGAGCATTGTCTTTACACAGGGAGGGACTGACTGATGCCTGTACAATGGGGGTGGGTCCATTTAGACAGCTCCACCTATGTGAGCCACACATTGTGTTTGGGATAGTTGCTGGCAGACCTGTGCACTTACGTGTCTTCAGCAATGTATGTATGGTGTCCAACTACTGGCCAAGTAGAGCAATGTTATACATCAAAAGAGACTGTGTCCACACAGATGTGTGTGAGTAAGTATGCGAAGAGACATTCAGTTCTCACATGTGATAATGGACACCACTTCTGGCCTCCTACCGATTTTGTCATTTCTACACACAGCCCTACTTAATACATGGACGAGTGCCTACATTGGGGGTTGCGAGATTGTTGATCATGTGCAATGAGGGCACAGCTAGTTCACACCTTCACAATCATCTACTTGGCCATGTGGCTCAGGATCAAACATGCGGATTGATGTCATTCACCAGGGTGTACCTTCTTGTGCAATCAATGTCCCTACATCCATCCATACTTTTATTCTTCAGTGAACATAGACATGACACATCTTTGTGATTTATAATGTTTTATTCACATTCTGGTGAATGCCAGAGCTGGAGCAGCACATGGCCATGCCAAGCCCACATTACATGGTAGCCCAGTGGTGGGCCAACCAGAGTCCTTTGGGAAATGAAAAGTGAATTGGAAGAGGAAGAGTTCAGTTCACAGCCGGATGGCTCTGTCACTGGTAACACGAGCAGATATGGCAGTCCATGTTGGGGTCCAGTTGAATTTTGCAGAGTGTTCTGGGGGGACAGTGGGAGGTGTTGTCCCAGGGCATGATGCAAATGCCTGAACCAGGCAGGGAGAGGCCATATGGCAGGGATTAATGCTTCTACCTCCTTCCTCACACAGTGATTAACATCCACATCTTACTCCTCTGATACGTCTTCTGTGTCCGGTGTGTCAGGTAGGTGTGTGTGGTGGTGGAATGGCTGCATCACGGTTTGCAACTGTTGCATCAGGGTGCAAAGGGGATAGGGTTGCATCACTGTGTGCCACTGGCACTTCAGGGGTCGGAGATGTGTGTGTCAAAGTTCCTGCAGCAGTTATCTGGGACAGGCTCAGTGGCAACAATGGCAAGATGAGGAACTGCATGGCATGAAAGATCCCAGCTACATCTCGCTGGTGTTCAGCCGTGGCAGCCAAACTTCCAGCCTGCATCGGCTCCATGGTCTCCATTGTCCTGCGCATCTGTGCCAACTCTGTGCTGTCATCGCTGTTGCCTGTCTGACTAGACAGTTATTGTATCCGAGTAATGGCCAAAGCGATGTCAGTCAAGGAATGTCGGAGAGCATGGTGCGGACAATGGGTCTCAGTTAGGACTGTAAGTCGGCCATGATCGGAGTCAGACACCCACGTATAAAATCAAGTTTGGCTGCCACAAGCTCGAAACCCACCCGCAGCTGATAAGCCATCTCCTCCTGGCAACCCAACACACAGCATTGGAATTCCATGTGTTGGTCGGGGGGTCCTGGGAGACAGCCGTTGTGTGTGCTTCCTGCTGTGTGGTCGGGCAGGGGGTGGGGTCACCTTGAGGCAGCTGGGCTGGCCTGCTCCTGGAGGTGGGGTGCGGAGGCTGTCCATTAGCTGTTGGAGGGTGTCTAAGCATATGTGCAGGTCCTCTTCATCATCACTGATGAGATTTGTGGTCTGCTCTGCAGGAGGTTTTGATTGGTAAAGGGGAGATGCAGATTAACTGAGTGTCCCATGTATGTTGACGCTTTGTAGATGTTTACATACAGACTGCATGACAATGTACATTGTGACTGTTTTGGAGGAGCTGGCTATTGGATGGGAGACAGTGGACATTTCAACTACATGAGGGATATGCAGGTCTACTCGTACATTATCATCTCACAGTTTCATGCAATGCCAGATGCGATTGGCCAGTTTCAATGCTGTCTAATCCCCCCCCTAATTGGCCAAATTCAATGCTGTCTAAATCCACCCCCCTCCAGTGTGGTGTCCCTCAGTGCTCTTCATTGAGCCCTTCTTTGTTCAACGTTTATATGGCCCCACTGGAGGAAGTAGTCGCCCCCTTTGGGATTAAAACAGTCACCTATGCGGACGACACCCAACTAGTCGTCTCGCTAACCCAACAAGAAGGATGTTTGGATAATCTCTCCGCCTGTCTTGTTGAGATATTCTCATGGATGTCCAGTTCGCGGCTTAAACTCAATGGAGCGAAAACAGAGATTATGCTCCTCGGTCACCATCTTACATCTTTCCCTAAAGCCGCCTGGCCTTCTTGCCTAGGTGAGCCGCCCACACCAAAAGAAAAAATTAAAAGCCTAGGGGTGTGGCTTGAGCCCGAGCGGACTTTTAAGACTCATGCACAGAAAGTTGCAGGGACCTGCTTCGGACTGCTCCGTTCAGTGCGGAAAGTTCTCCCTCTCCTGCCTCCCCAGTCCAGGGAGAAAATTACAAAAAACAATTTGATGGACAGAATGTAGATCAATGTCTTACATTCACCCCAGTACAAGGATCTGGGCCTAAATCCATCGTTTTTTGCACTCCACACCACCCTGGGTTAGATAATGACTTTATGCAAATCAGCTCTGACCCTGTGCCCCATGGGAACAGTCCAGTCCGAACTACACAGCCATATCTTTCCCAGACCGGAATCAAGCATCCGAGGACCGGACCGGTTTCGAGGTAACACCTCTCATCAGCCCGGCTAGCTTGACTCCAGTGGTGTGGAGGCTCTGGGACCCACGTCTGAGCTACCCCAGTACACTCAGGGAGAAAATTACAAAAAACAATTTGATGGACAGAATGTAGATCAATGTCTTACATTCACCCCAGTACAAGGATCTGGGCCTAAATCCATCGTTTTTTGCACTCCACACCACCCTGGGTTAGATAATGGCTTCATGCAAATCAGCTCTGACCCTGTGCCCCATGGGAACAGTCCAGTCCGAACTACACAGCCATATCTTTCCCAGACCGGAATCAAGCATCCGAGGACCGGACCGGTTTCGAGGTAACACCTCTCATCAGCCCGGCTAGCATGACTCCAGTGGTGTGGAGGCTCTGGGACCCACGTCTGAGCTACCCCAGTACACTCAGGGAGAAAATTACAAAAAATAATTTGATGGACAGAATGTAGATCAATGTCTTACATTCACCCCAGTACAAGGATCTGGGCCTAAATCCATCGTTTTTTGCACTCCACACCACCCTAGGTTAGATAATGGCTTTATGCAAATCAGCTCTGACCCTGTGCCCCATGGGAACAGTCCAGTCCGAACTACACAGCCATTCCTTTCCCAGACCGGAATCAAGCATCCGAGGACCGGACCGGTTTCGAGGTAACACCTCTCATCAGCCCGGCTAGCTTGACTCCAGTGGTGTGGAGGCTCTGGGACCCACGTCTGAGCTACACCAGTACACTCAGGGAGAAAATTACAAAAAACAATTTGATGGACAGAATGTAGATCAATGTCTTACATTCACCCCAGTACAAGGATCTGGGCCTAAATCCATCGTTTTTTGCACTCCACACCACCCTGGGTTAGATAATGGCTTCATGCAAATCAGCTCTGACCCTGTGCCCCATGGGAACAGTCCAGTCCGAACTACACAGCCATATCTTTCCCAGACCGGAATCAAGCATCCGAGGACCGGACCGGTTTCGAGGTAACACCTCTCATCAGCCCGGCTAGCATGACTCCAGTGGTGTGGAGGCTCTGGGACCCACGTCTGAGCTACCCCAGTACACTCAGGGAGAAAATTACAAAAAATAATTTGATGGACAGAATGTAGATCAATGTCTTACATTCACCCCAGTACAAGGATCTGGGCCTAAATCCATCGTTTTTTGCACTCCACACCACCCTGGGTTAGATAATGGCTTTATGCAAATCAGCTCTGACCCTGTGCCCCATGGGAACAGTCCAGTCCGAACTACACAGCCATATCTTTCCCAGACCGGAATCTAGCATCCGAGGACCGGACCGGTTTCGAGGTAACACCTCTCATCAGCCCGGCTAGCTTGACTCCAGTGGTGTGGAGGCTCTGGGACCCACGTCTGAGCTACCCCAGTACACTCAGGGAGAAAATTACAAAAAACAATTTGATGGTTAGAATGTAGATCAATGTCTTACATTCACCCCAGTACAAGGATCTGGGCCTAAATCCATCGTTTTTTGCACTCCACACCACCCTGGGTTAGATAATGGCTTTATGCAAATCAGCTCTGACCCTGTGCCCCATGGGAACAGTCCAGTCCGAACTACACAGCCATATCTTTCCCAGACCGGAATCAAGCATCCGAGGACCGGACCGGTTTCGAGGTAACACCTCTCATCAGCCCGGCTAGCTTGACTCCAGTGGTGTGGAGGCTCTGGGACCCACGTCTGAGCTACCCCAGTACACTCAGGGAGAAAATTACAAAAAACAATTTGATGGACAGAATGTAGATCAATGTCTTACATTCACCCCAGTACAAGGATCTGGGCCTAAATCCATCGTTTTTTGCACTCCACACCACCCTGGGTTAGATAATGGCTTCATGCAAATCAGCTCTGACCCTGTGCCCCATGGGAACAGTCCAGTCCGAACTACACAGCCATATCTTTCCCAGACCGGAATCAAGCATCCGAGGACCGGACCGGTTTCGAGGTAACACCTCTCATCAGCCCGGCTAGCTTGACTCCAGTGGTGTGGAGGCTCTGGGACCCACGTCTGAGCTACCCCAGTACACTCAGGGAGAAAATTACAAAAAACAATTTGATGGACAGAATGTAGATCAATGTCTTACATTCACCCCAGTACAAGGATCTGGGCCTAAATCCATCGTTTTTTGCACTCCACACCACCCTGGGTTAGATAATGGCTTCATGCAAATCAGCTCTGACCCTGTGCCCCATGGAAACAGTCCAGTCCGAACTACACAGCCATATCTTTCCCAGACCGGAATCAAGCATCCGAGGACCGGACCGGTTTCGAGGTAACACCTCTCATCAGCCCGGCTAGCTTGACTCCAGTGGTGTGGAGGCTCTGGGACCCACGTCTGAGCTACCCCAGTACACTCAGGGAGAGTCCAGGACACTTCTGATTCAGGGGTTAATACTATCGAGGCTTGATTATAGTAACGCCCTTTTTCTGGCAGCCCCGGAAGCCACCCTTAACATTCTCCAACGGGTGCAGAATGCAGCAGCCAGGATGCTTGCAGGCACGTCGAGAAGATCTTCGGCCAGACCGGCCCTGAGAGCACTCCATTGGCTGCCAATACGCGAAAGAGTCATCTTTAAAGCGTTATGCGTCACCCATAGGGCTCTGCAGGGCAAAGGACCTCCGATTCTCAGGAGCCTGATATCCCCTTATAAACCATCCCGGGCTCTCCGGTCGGACCGTGGTAATCTTGCAAGGGTCCCCAGAGTTAGGAAGGCACGCACAGGGGGTCGCCGTTTTTCCTTAAATGCAGCAAAAAATTGGAATTCTCTCCCCAACTGGATCCGTGCAGAACCTTGTCATTTTAAGTTTCGAAAGGCACTTAAAACTATTCTTTTTCCCAAGGACCCCTAATTATTGGTTTCATCCTCAGTTTGCTTTTTGTTCTATTTTCTGTTAGCGCTGGGACGCTTTCGGGCAGCCATGCGCTTTATAAATCTAATTTCATTTCATTCACTTCATTTCAATTTCATTTAATTTCATTTCATTTCAAGTAGCACCTGTTGTGTCCTCTGTCCTGTGGTGTAAGTGTTCCACTTTGTACCACATTGTCGACAATGTTGATGTGCTGTGATTGCTATGTGTGTCTGCTGCATTGTGGGAGAGTCGCCCCTGCAGCTCTGATTCAGCGGACCCTTCCCCCATTGAGGCAGTGTGCCTTTGATTTGTGTGCTGTTCGGAGTCTGGGATGTTTGCCACTTGGGTCATTTGTGCTCTTGGACAGATTTTGTGGTCTTGTGCATTGTTTGTCTGCTGTTGTGTTATTGACGCCATGTGTTGTAGGTGCACGTGGATGTGTCAGAGTGTGACCTGCTCCTATACGGATGTGATCCAAACTGGGCCATTTCAAGGTCGAATCATGCACCATGTCAATTATTTTGACTGTAACCATGCTATTGGTCATGCAATGTCACTTGCATTGTCAGTGTGGCTCACATAGCTTTTGTTTTCCTGGATTCTGCACATGTGCATGGGTAGGTTGTGGCATTGGTGATATGGAGGGGGCCCCTTTGTGCACATAGTGGACGGGGCCCTACTTAGTGTTTCTATGTGTGCTGCCCCCAACTCCTTGCACTCTGAAGACTGAGGCCACCATTTCCTCCAGCTCATCAAGCTCCTCCTGTGGCACAGGACTCCCACCACCATGCGCATTTGCTGTCTTCCTGTTGGCGGCTAGTTTCTGTTTGGTCTGGCTTTGCACATCATGCCAGTGCCTCTTGACCTCCTCCATTAACCTCCTCAACACTCCCACTGGGTCCACATTTTTGGCGATGGACTGCCATATTTCGGTTTGTGTTGCCAATGAAGCAGTGGAGGTGAACCCCATCTTCCGCTTCCTTTTCTCCTTACCTTTTCCCAAACACGGGGTTCCTGGCTGGTCCTCCGTGGGCCTTGTGGGGTTCGAGTTGTCCTCTGCACTCAGTCCGGGTGCATCCATGGTGCTACGCAGTTTGCTTGGGTTTTGGTGTGTTTTTTTTGTTGCTTTTATAGTGCATTTTCCCGCATGACACGTGGGAATTACAGGCCTTTCGCTGGTTGTCGCAGATTTTTGTATTGTCATTTGGGGCATCGCATCTTTTTTGACGTTCGTCTTTAGCATTTTTTCAGCGTTGTGTTGATTTTCACGCAGTCATTTGGCACGTTATCCTGCTACTATCGCATGGTGCCGTCGGGTTGTGAATTGAACGTTAAAAAGGTGTTATTTTGTCGCGAAAGACTGCGATATGCAAAGATGCGTTAAGCTAAGTTTGCAATGTATATCACACGTTCTTGTGAATATCCCCCTAAATTTAGTCTGACTCCTTTTGTGCCAGGCTACCAGAGGGTTAAACACAGGTTCCTTTAGCCCTCAAAAGGATTGTGCTTATTTCTGTAGTGGGGTTCTCATCCCCTAAACTAATAACCAAGCTTCTTACAAAACTCTAGAGAGTTTGCTGTCTGCTCTGAATTGCAGTTCATTGCCAGTGCACTGCCGCACATCGCATCCTCCTCATACACAACCATCTCTGGGGTCACTAAGCACAAACTGCACCCAAGCACTGCTACCGCAAAGCACAGACCACATTCCATATAAAACGGTACCTCGAGCCTCAATCCCTCACACCTTCAAAACATTATTTTGTGGATCTTTTACATAGATCTAAATTGTTTCCTTAATTAATTTTCACACAAACCAATAAATGTTTCACAGTAGGCATGCAACTTTGAAATGTCAGTGTGGCTCTGTGCTCCTTGACAGCCAAACAATGGTTTGACTTTATAAATCATATTCTTTATGTGTCTTTTACGCTCCCTTTCTGAAGAAATAATGATCCTTCAATACACATTATCCCCCCTCAAATGTGCCTGTATGTTATGTGATTGACAAAGTAAACTAACTTTCAGTAATAATGCACACTTTGTTTGAATTAGTTATTGTCTGAGGGGCATATGTAGGAAGGCGTTTGCGATTAGCAAACGCTGGAATTCGCAGGATCGCAAATGGTGTTTTGGAATGTAGGTGCCACATAACAAAATAAGGAATCGCAAAAATTGTGATTCCTTATTTTGCTCAAGCATTTAAGGAATCGCAACTGTGCGATTCCTTAAATGCTATGTAGGGGTGCCTTTCAATTTGCGCTTTGGGCATAAGAAATAGCAAAATACCACCTACTCCAAGTAGATGTTTTTTTGCGATTTCCTGTCAAAATGCATTAAATTTTTTTAATTCAAAGTGCCATGTGGCGCATGTATGTGCGTCACATGTACTTACAGGCACATTCCAGGGGTGCAAGAGGTGTCCTTTGAACACCCTGGCACCCTTGGACTAGCGATTCTCAAATTGCGATTTTCTCAAAGAAAATCACAATTTGAGAATGTATCCCTATTCATTCCTATGGGCCTCTTGGCCCATAGGAATGAATGTGACACTTATTCCTTAATTGCGAGAATTTTAGGGATTCGCAAAAAAATTGTGAATTATTACCTACATTCCATTTTGCAATTCTCTAATAGCGATTCCTTAAAAATTGCTATTTGAGAATCACAAAAAGTAAATTACCTACATATGCCCCTGAGTGATTAAAAGAGCTGATTGATCTCTATTCCAAAGCAGGGATGCAAGAAAATGAATGAATATTCCCTTGACTGATGCTCTTAGGATTTTAAATATTTTTAATGAACAGAGCACTTTACAGCATAGATTGTGGTGTTCTGGTAATATTATTAGTTTCTGTTCTGGCTTTGTGGCGTCACACAATCATGTTATACTATAAATTCTTTATAACATGAATGAGAAAGAATCTGTGGATGACAGACACCATAGTCTTGATCTGAACCGGCACTGAGCTCCTAACCAACCCAAACAATATAACTACAAAAAGGTAAACTGGAATTTGTGAATTATTCTGACGGACTCCTTAAAGGTTTGCTCAAGCAGCAAAGACACACACTTTCGCTCACACTCTTGTACTTGTCCACAATAAGATCTGACAGAGACACAAACAAGTTTAAAATATTAATTTTAACTAATGTGCTCTAATATGCTTTATATGTGCTACAATGAGCAGAAAAATGCATAACACAAATAAGGTCAGCAGAGCAAGTAATCTGTAGATCATAAAGTCAGCTGTCCTAGAGAGAGGCAGAGTAGCCTAACATTTCTCCCCTTGCACAGCAAAGGATGATTATATATCTGAAGATCTCTGTGCATTTTCTGCTGACCCCGTACCTCAAGCTATAGATGGTACATGTACATCATAGGTGCTGTCTTGCTCTTCTCCTTTGAAAGGTCCCTCTCCCAGTTTATGCTACCTATTTTTGTATTCCAATAAGACCAAAGTATGTATTCCCAAACAACAGCTGCATCTGTATGTTTTTTCTAGATGCTCGGGCCTGACCAGAACAGATCGCAAGGGACATTGTTGATCGACCGTGCTCGCAACGTTCGGATGAAATGAGTACGAAGGAATGATTCAATGAACAAAACATTGACAATTCGGAAACAATAATGAACAGAGCGATGCATTGAAACCAACCAGGCTGGGCCTCCCACCGAACTGGAGCTTTCCTGACTCTGAAAATTCTAATCCTGATGTATGCCTTGCCTGCGTAGTGCCACCCTTGGTAATGTAAAGCGGAACACACTGTGAATTCTGTTTGATGCTCTGCCCGGTTTGAGGCCAAGAAGAGCAGAAACATATTAATTATGAGTGGGGGCTTGAAATCGTCTAGGGATCTGCTTTCAAATATTTCTGTAGATGGTGTGAATAAAGTTTGAGTTTCTCACTGGTATACATTTTTAATCATTACTCCTGGAAAGGGGAGTCGGATGCTGTTTTTGATAATCATGCAAAAGGCGAGGGGAGGAATGCTTACAATAAGTCTTAACCCCTTGCAATGGCTCGGGCTGTCTTCCACCTCATCCCTCTTTTTACCCACCATGCCAGGGCAGTTCTGTGCCATTGATCATTTGTCCTTCGTGCGAAGAGCAAACGTGTGGCACTTCATACACCCTGGGTATATATGTATGAGCACAACATTTTAGAAATCAACACTGCTGGCACGTGACCATTGTCAAGCTCTCTGTGCTACCTGGTTCGCCTTATTACATGTAAGGAGGTGCCTTCCCTGATACAACACATTACAGGTCATGTGTGTCTGTTGAGGATTGCACGACGCTAAATCACCAGGGAATTCAGAGACATCTGCCTGCTTCATAAGTGTAGCAAACACACATCAGACCTGCCTGTACTCGTCATGCCATTACAGTGACTGACATGTGTCACTTTCTTTCCTTCCAATCCCCTTCATGATACTCCTTAATGATTGAAAAATGAAGAAATATGATTTAAGTGTAACAGTGATCAATTTATCCATGTGCACACCATGTGTCTCAAAAGAAATACAAGCAAGCACTTATACTGACCAGAGGCATAATAAAGGACATTTTTGGCACACTCATATTGAACCCTAAATATTATGATTGTACTGGGGAGGTGTTAGAAATGTGTTTCCTGGTAGGCTAGCGTTGAGAGTAAGGGGTCCCAGTGAGCAAGAACATATACTTACATAAAAAATAGAAAAACTAGTAAACAGAGAATCATTGCTTCTATAATGTTTTAATCACATTATAGGAAAAATGCGTGATTGTATATTCAACAAAGCATATACACTTATAAATGTATTGGTGCCCCTGAGGGTGAGGGGGGGGGGGGAAAGTGATATGGTGGAGGTATAGTGAAGGGAAGGATAAGTGACAATAAAAGCGTGATATTGATCAGGTAATAAAAGCGGAAAATCAAATGTTCAGTAATACACAAGATAAACCATAAATCATTGTTATAATTCCAACAAAGCACATGCCCCAATGTCCATTTAATGCAAAATTGGTGGGTTAATTAGGGCTGTTGTAGGGTAAGGGTGGGTGTCGACGTTTCGACCCTGGAAAGCAGGATTGATTCACACTCCTTGCACTCGGGTCTTCTTCAGGACGGGCAGTACATAGGGGCAGCCAACCTGAGTATGTGATGGAGTTGATCCAAAGAAAGGTCCTTAATATTAGTTCAAAGGCTAAGGTAAAAATTCGGGTTCCTTTACAGGTCAGAAATTGCTGGATGAAGAACCACTCGAAACATCAAATGGCTTGGCGCTCGGCGTCTGACTCCGGTTCACCGCGAGGAACCGGAGTCAGACGCCGAGCGCTAAGCCGACCGACACCGCAATTGGATCTAATCAACAATTCTGCCTCAAACTAAGACGAGCGGATTCTCAAGCCATTTGATGTTTCGAGTGGTTCTTCATCCAGCAATTTCTGACCTGTAAAGGAACCCGAATTTTTACCTTAGCCTTTGAACTAATATTAAGGACCTTTCTTTGGATCAACTCCATCACATACTCAGGTTGGCTGCCCCTATGTACTGCCCGTCCTGAAGAAGACCCGAGTGCAAGGAGTGTGAATCAATCCTGCTTTCCAGGGTCGAAACGTCGACACCCACCCTTACCCTACAACAGCCCTAATTAACCCACCAATTTTGCATTAAATGGACATTGGGGCATGTGCTTTGTTGGAATTATAACAATGATTTATGGTTTATCTTGTGTATTACTGAACATTTGATTTTCCGCTTTTATTACCTGATCAATATCACGCTTTTATTGTCACTTATCCTTCCCTTCACTATACCTCCACCATATCACTTTCCCCCCCCCCCCTCACCCTCAGGGGCACCAATACATTTATAAGTGTATATGCTTTGTTGAATATACAATCACGCATTTTTCCTATAATGTGATTAAAACATTATAGAAGCAATGATTCTCTGTTTACTAGTTTTTCTATTTTTTATGTAAGTATATGTTCTTGCTCACTGGGACCCCTTACTCTCAACGCTAGCTACCCAGGTCCCAGCGACTTTTTGGGTCAACCCTGTTCTTACTTAACGTCCTGGTAGGCTAGGGCAAGCGCCAAAGCCAAGCTGAAACCCCTGTTCTAGTCAGGGCGAGGGGAGTTACACCCTGAAGATAACCCCTGCTCACTCCCTTGGTTGCTGGGCACAAGCAGTCAGGCCTATCCCAGAGGCAATGTGTTAAGCGTTTGCGCAACACACGCACACAGCGGCGACACACTAAGCACACCACAAAAGACACTCCACACAAGGTCATATAATAATAGCCTTTGTATTATAAAAACACATTAGAATCACAATCACAGATATATATATACACTGAGCCAAACGGCACCAGGTCACAATTTACAGGGGACTATATACAAGGCAGCGCCAATCGGGTCGCGGGTCGCTGCCAGAACCATCACCAAAGTACAACTAATAAGTATAAAACAACCAGCAATAACCACCAGTAACTACTGATAAATGGATGAACCTAGCATCAACACCTTAGCATAAATCCCATTAGCATGAACACGTTAGCTCAGGCATAACCGTATCACAATATAACATGACCTTAGGCATGGGACACATTAGCGTGAGGCATAAAAACGTAATCAGACATGAACCTAGAATATCACAGCATGATATTAGCCATCATCATTAGGCATAAAAACACATTATGCATCCAAGTTCAAGTTCAAGTTCCAGAATTTGTATAGCGCACTACTCACCCAGAGGGTCTCAAGGCGCTTGGGGGAGGGAGGTGCTTTACTTATCGAATATCCAAGTTTTTAGTTGCTTTCTGAAGGAGAGGTGGTTCTGTGTAAGGCGGAGGTGGGTGGGGAGAGAGTTCCAGGTTTTGGCCGCTAAGTAAGAGAAGGATCTTCCTCCCATGGTGGATCTGTGGATGCGCGGAATTGTGGTGAGGGCTTGATTGGACGATCGTAGCTGGTGGGAGGGGGTGTAGAAGGATAGTCGCGTGTTGAGGCATTCGGGACCTAGGTCGTAGAGGGCTTTGTGTGCGTGGGTGAGAAGACGGAATGTTATTCTCTTGGTGACAGGGAGCCAATGGAGATCTTTCAGGTGGCGGAAATGTGAGCTTGCCGAGGGATGTTCAATATGAGTCTGGCTGAGGCGTTTTGGATGCGTGGGAGTTTTTTCTGTAGTTTGGCTGTGGTTTGTGCGTAAAGGGTGTTTCCGTAGTCCAGTCGGCTTGTGACCAGTGCGTGGGTGACCGTCTTTCTTGTTTCGGTGGGGATCCAATGGAAGATTTTTTTGAGCATGCGAAGGATGTTGAAGCATGATGATGAGACGGGGTTGACTTGTCTGGTCATCGAGAGGGAGGAGTCCAGGATGAAGCCCAGGTTACGAGCGTGGTCCGTAGGTATGGGTGCGGTTCCCAGGGCCGGTGGCCACCATGAGTTTTCCCAGGCAGAGGGGGATGACCCTAAGATGAGGACTTCCGTTTTGTCCGAGTTTAGTTTTAAACGGCTATTCTTCATCTACTCGGCTACTTCTTTCATTCCTTCGTGTAAGTTGGTTTTTTGCTTTGTTTGGGTCTTTGGTCTGCGTAGGAGATGATGTTGAGGTTGTGTTGGCGTGCGATGGATGCGAGGGGACTCATGTATACGTTGAGGAGGGTGGGACTGAGTGATGATCCTTGTGGTACGCCGCAGATGACTTCGGTGGCCTCTGAGTTGAAAGGGGGGAGGCGGACTCTCTGGGTTCTTCCGGCAAGGAACAATATGATCCATTCCAATGCTTTTTCTTGTATTCCGACGTTGCTGAGGCGTTGTATGAGGGTGCTATGACAGACTGTGTCGAAGGCTGCGGAGAGGTCAAGTAAGATGAGGGCGACTGTTTCTCCGTTGTCCAGTAGTGTTCGGATGTCGTCTGTTGCTGCGATGAGGGCGGTTTCGGTGCTGTGTTTGGCTCGGAAGCCGGATTGTGAAGGGTCGAGGGATTTGTTGGATTCGAGGAAGGAGGCGAGCTGACTGTTGAGGGCTTTCTCAGTGACTTTTGCGGGGAATGGGAGGAGCGAGATGGGGCGGTAGTTCTTAAGTTCGGTGGGGTCTTCTGTGGGTTTCTTCCGAAGGGCGCTGAGTTCGGCATGTTTCCAGATTTCCGGGAAGGTAGCGGAGTTGAAGGAACAGTTATGACATCGCAGAGATGGGGTGCGATGATGGAGCCTGCTTTGTTGAAAATGTGGTGGGGACATGGGTCGGTTGGCGATCCTGAGTGGATGGAGTTCATCAGGCGGATGGTATCTTCGGTGGTGATTGGGTTCCAGGCGCAAAGGATGTTAGAGTGCGGTGTTGGTTCGGAGATGGGTGGAGTGGACTTGTCTTCGGACTGGTTTTCAAAGCTGTTATGTATTTCGGCGATTTTGTTGTGGAAGAATGAGGATAGAGAGTCGCAGAGGTCTTGGGAGGGAGAAATGTCGTTGGTGCCGGCGGTGGGGTTGGTAAATTCTTTGACGATGTTGAATAGTTCCTTGCTGTTTTGGACATTGTTGTCAAGTCGATCCTTGAATACTGATTTCTTGGTGAATCGGATCAGTTGGTGGTGTTTGCGGGTGGCGTTCTTGAAGGTGGCTAGGTTATCAGTGGTTGGGTTTTTTCCCCAGGTTTTCTCGAGAGTACGACAGAACTTCTTGGATTTCTTAAGGTCATCGTTGAACAAGGGGGCTTTTTTGCTACCTTGCTTGATTAAACATGGCATCATCCTGTACATCATGCCCCAATCAGCAGTGGAAACATTAGGGAAAAGCGGGGCACATTACAAATGTCGCCAACATTGCAGATTAGTCTTTGGCCCAACTGCACCTGGGGAGTCCCACTCTGGGACTCTAAGATGGAATGCCCACGTTGCAGCTGCCCGCTCCTGTGGCACTGCTGTGGAAATTAAATCAGTACTGGACAAGTTGGAGCCGCCCTCTGGGACTCTGAAGGTAAAAATGCCCAAAAGAGTACTGTCACCACTGTTTACATAGAAGCCCCACTCGGGAGCTCTGAAGGGAAATCTTGCCCAAATGTTACAGAGGCCCCCAACGGCGGAGCTGCTGTGCAGCTTCAAAAACATTGACACCACAAATACTGGGAAGGCGGCGCCCACCACACAACAGCCAGAGCCGAGTCCCACTCGCCTCTCCTTGGGGACTTGCCAGGTGAGGTAACAGCTGGACTCGCTCTCCGCTAGGGCTGCAGGATTCAGGCAGTCAGCATGCGGGACTCTCTCCAATCACGGGAGCCCCGCAGACGAACAGGCATGAGCTCGCCTGACTCCTACGATGCACTGCTTCTCTCACCGATGGTAGGCAAACCTTGGCACGCGCACGGGGCTCCCCTCTGCTCACGGGGAGCCCCAACCTATGGATCAAACTCTCTGGAGTCCTTTCGGCGATGCGCCAGCACGGGGTAGGCTCCTGCCTGGCTTTTTTGCAGTCACTGCGCTCCCTCAGCACCACGGGAGCTCCTTTCCTTACTTTCGGCCGGTTTTGGGTGAGGCCCCGTCCCCTTCCAGGTCGCTGTGGGCAGCGCAGCGGCCCTCCACTGATCCTAGGCATTCTCAGCGGCAATTCGGGATGGGCTCCTGCTTACTTTAAAAAGTATGAAGCGGGGTGGACATTTTTTGGGGAAGTGTTTGGTTCCTGGTCCATGCTACACTTTTTACTGTACCAACAAAACAGAAGTACTCATCATGGGCCCAAACCCCGACGCCTGGAGCGACACCTGGTGGCCCACCACCCTCGGAAACCCGCCAACCCCCACAGACCACGCACGCAACCTGGGAATCATCCTGGACTCCGAGCTCAAAATGGACCGCCAGATCATCTCTGTCTCATCTTCCTGCTTCCACACCCTCCGCCTCCTTCGTAAGACCTTCAAATGGATCCCCCTCGAACACCGAAAGACAGTCACTCACGCCCTGGTCACAAGCAGACTCGACTATGGCAACGCACTCTACGCCGGAATAAACAAAAACCTCATCCGCAAGCTACAGAACATCCAGAACGCCGACGCAAGACTGGTCCTCAACCTGCCAAAACACTGCCACATCTCCCAGCACCTGCGCACACTCCACTGGCTCCCCGTCGAGGCGAGAATCACCATTAAGATGCTCACCCACGCACACAAGGCCCTCCACGGCACCGGACCAGCATACCTGAACAGCCGACTCAAATTCCACGCACCCCAAAGGACCCTACAATCAGCCCAGCTTTCCTACGCCGTGGTCCCTCGCACCAGAAAGACCAGATCGGCAGGCCGCTCCTTCTCCTTCCTCGCGGCCAAAGCATGGAACGCCCTTCCGCTCCACCTCAGACAGACAACATCGCTCCCCATCTTTGCAAGAAACCTCAAAACCTGGCTCTTCGACAGACCCCCTCCTTGATGGAAAGAAACCTGCAGCCCCCCACCCCCCACCCCTAGCACCTTGAGACCCTTACGGATGAGTAGTCGCGCTTTAACAAACTCCTGATTGATTGATTGATATTCACGATGTCTCCCTAGGGTGGCCTTCTCTCCACAGGTGTTGATCTATAGCTGTTTTAGCTAAATATAACATATTAACATGGAAAGTGAGGGGCCTGGGGTCTGTCTATGAGCGGCATCGAATCCACGCCCAGTGAACAGGCGTAAGCTCCACATCACTCTTCTTCAAGAAACACACATGGCGGATTCAGAGGTCACCAAACTCTAGAGGAAGAGGAAAGGGCAACTCTACAACACATCTTACTCTGCCTTTACAAGGGGCTCACTTATCTGGGTCCGGAACGCGGTACCCTTTGAGTTGTTGGAACAGAGGAGAGAAACTTGACGGAGTTACGATTGTCCTAGGCAGTGTCTATGCCCCAAACTGTGAACATAATACTTACCTTGCTAGCCTCAACGTGGTCTTAATAGACTGGGTAATACACCCCTGGGTTATCGGCAGGGACTTTAATTCTGTCTTGGATGTGCATCTGGACCGCTCTAACCCCCGGTCCAGGGTGTAGTAACTACTAAGACTACGGATTTCTTACACGTCCAGGCTGTGGGTTGGAAGATTAGTTATGTGTGGTGTATGCAACACCCTGTTAGCCAGGAATATTCATTCTACTCCCCTCCACATCAGCTACACACACGGATCGGCAGGATCTTTTGCTCAACATCCCTGTCACCCCAAGTAGTTGAATCCACGTACCTTGGGAAAACATTATCTGACCATTGTGGCCGATTACACTTGAGGATGGGGTATTCCGTAGCACCTTAAGTACCACCATCACCAATTACTTCAAAGAGAATGCTGGTTCGGCATACTCATGCTTAGTTGAATGGGTCCCGTTTAAACCAGTGATCTGGGGCAGCTATAGGGGCTATTGTTGGGGCTCGACAGGAGCTGCACAAGAACCTCATTTCAGTGCAGGACTCATTGAATAAACTAGAAAATGAGGCTATCACTGACCCCAATCCACAGGCAAAATTGCAGGAAGCCAGAATTCAACATGCGGAGCTCCTTGAATGACTCTGCTTAATAGACTACAGTACATATACACAATATGGTCATAAAGAGGCAGACAAATCAGGGACCCTTTTGGCTCGTCTCAATCGTGACACACCTCCAATGGTCCCCATAACAGAGGTATCCCTCCCAGATGGCACTGTAGCCTCTACCCAAGCCGATATCAATGCGGCATTCTATATTTATTATGTCCCATAACCTTCTAACTACTTTCCTGAACGATCTCACCTTCCCTACACTGTTGGCAGATGCGCAGTCGGATTTGAAGGCCCCTATTACCAAACCTGACATAATAGGAGCCCTTAAGGATCTCACCAGAAACAAGACCCCGGGTCTGGGCAGATTGATGGCAGAGTTCTATTTGACCTATGCTGGGCAACAAGCCCCACACCCAGTGAACCTTTATAAGACAGCGCTAGATAGACACACACTCCCCATCACGACTATGCAGGCACTGATTGTTTCTCTCACCAAGCCTAATAGGGATCCTCGTGATATATCAGGATATCGTCCTCTCTCCATGTTAGACACTGAGTATAAAATACTCAGCAAAATATTAGCTCAGCGTCTGATCCCTTACCTCCCAAAACGTATTCATATTGATCAGTGCGGATTTGTACCGGGCGGCAGGACCTCTCTCAATATCAGATGCCTGCATTATCTTATAGAAACTGCAGCTGCCCTCTACGACTCTGCTGGATGTATCTATCTGGATATGCAACAGGCATTCAACACCCTTGACTGGATGTGCATGCTGTCTTCTCTTAAAAAATTCGGCATTCCACAGGGCTACCTGCAATGGGTCGAATTATTGTACTCCTATCACACGGCTCGGGCTCGGACAGGCACATATATATCGGCTGCATACCCAGTGGCCAGGGGGGCCGGTAGGGCTGCCCCCTGTCGCCAATACTGTTTGTCTTGGCACTTGAACCCCTACTCCTCAAGATTTGTAAGGAGGCCCGGGCTTGAGGATAACCACGTCTAACATGACACATATAGCATCTACATATGCTGATGACATTACCCTTTATTTTAATGATGTCACATCAAGCCTAGAACCCATTCCGTCTCTATTTAAAAGTTTTGGGCGGTTATCAGGTTTGCTTATTAACGCCTAATTGTCTCACGCCTTCTTTATGCGGCATCGGGACGCCCCGACCCGATAGCTTTTGGAGATCTTCTACTAATGACTACCCCAGACACTTTTAAGTACTTGGGTATACAAATCCATGGAACTCCCCAGGACTTAATTGATGGTACTCTACAGAAGGCAATACGGTCCCTCCAGAAACAGATCTCTTTCTGGACCTAACTGCCATTGTCTGTGATTGTCTGTGATGGGCAGGATAGCCTTCCCAAAAATGGTGATGCTTCCCCGCCTCCTCTATTTCTTTGCCAACATACTGGTTATAATCCCATCTATCTTTAATTTTTAAGACCTTGGACTCTCTACTGTTGGACCTTGTCTGGGGAAAGGGACGCAGGAGAATGGGACTAGCAAAACTACAGCTCCGACCTGAGGAGGGCGGTCGAGGAGCGCCGGAATTTCGGGCATATTGTTATGGCCAGACAATTACAATTGTTGTCTTATTGGTTGGCGGGTAGACACATCCAAGAAATTGGGTACCCTGCCCGACTTCTCGGTCAGGGTACCTTTCATGCCTTACTTTTACCACAGGCTAAAATCCCGCCTACGGCTCCCCCCTTGCTTAGGACAGCATTAGTGTACTGGAAGAAGACTCTTCAATATACAAGTAAAGCCCTCCCAATATTCCATTCCTTGGGATCCCTGTCACACACGGGTTAATTTTGAAACGAATTGTGTCCCCTTCTGAATGGGAGGGGGTGTCCACTGTTGGGAAACTGTTCATACAGGGTACACTAACGAACCATGACAATTTCACCCGTGCTCAGGGGGTCCCCTCGACACTGTTTCTCCTCCACGCTACCATCATCCATTAGGTCAAACACCATTGGTCCCCCAATGGAATAGAACCCCAAAAGCATGAACTGGTACACGCTACACATCTGATGGGTACTGGTCATCATCTTACCCGATGGGTTCATAGGGGGATTCACATACACTCAGGAACGTTGCTAACTCCACTCCAGACTAAATGGGAATTGGGTTTGGGGAAGGAGCTAACAGACAGAGAATGAACTTTTATACTAGAATTTACCAAGAAAGTCTACTGCAATGCTAAATTTAAATACATATAATACATGATTCTACACAGGGCCTATCTTACTCACTGGCACTGCTGATTGGTTGGCTGCGGCTAGCTGTCTACTAGGTCTGCATAAACGCCCCAAGAAACAGAAAGTTTCATATAAATTTGCAGATCTGGCTGTGCTTGTGGCAAAACGGGCCATCACCATGAGGTGGAAATCCAGCCACCCCCCTAGAGCACTGGTCGGCACTACAGAGAGCGCAATTATTAGACAGGAAGAGTTCCGAGGCCCCCTTAAGACTCCCATTTCAATGGAATGGGACCAAATGTTAGAAACACTCAACTCAAAGCCCTTGACTCACTCACCAACGCACCCCCTTCCCCTCCCTCCCCGGTTTCCCCTGCTGAACCTATGTTGCACGCAGTCCCCCTGTCCCCTATAGACAACCTGCCCGAAATTGAGTAACATCATGCTATGTTCTGTTGTCAATGCCCAGGGATGAATGAATATGTGTGCCCCACTGTGTGGAGTTTTGAATTCTCACACAGTCAAACCAGTGAATGCAATTTTTCTTGAGTTTAACATGCAGAGTGGGCCAAGGGACCAAAGGGGAGGGGGTAACTTTGTATGCTTTCCTTTTCTTTTGTTTTTCTTTTTTCTTAGTGATGTAATGGTTAGTTTAATAGAAAAGCTTGCATTTTCTTTACTGTTTACATGGCCACGTACACGCACCGCTTGGCGCATCTCTGCGCCTTGATGGATGTGGATGTTATTTTACCAAAGGTTGGATCACAATTTAAATGAGTGTATATTCTTGCATATGAAAACTCAATAAAAACTATGTTTTAAAAAAAAACATGGATGTGGCAGATGTTGCTGGTACACAAATGTGTATGGATGCTCTGGTGACTTCACAATGCATTAACCGCTTTTGCGTACCTTCCATTCCAGTGCGTCACATTTTGCCCTTTTCCTGAGCACCGTTTCTTTTTTTGTTAAACATGCTGGGCCTCATTTAAGAGGTTTTGCCATAGGGCAGTGCAGCAGGCCTTCCTGCTGCACTTCCCCACGGCAAAAGAAAAGCACAGGAATGCGCTGTGTCTATAAGATCCTTTTCCCCTGCGCCGGCGCACAATGGGCCGCATACGCCAATGCAGGCACCTTTTCACCATGGGGCAAGGGTGCCTGCTTTGCGGGGATGATTATTTTTTTACAGGAAGGGAAATCTTTCAGTACAAAAATAATCGCAAGAGGCATTTACCTCTTTCTATGTGTGCTGCAGAATGCAGCAGACATGGGAAAAAGAAAAACGAGGAGAAATAAAGATATACGATTTCATGTAAATCTGGGGCAGTGTCAAAAGGCCATGGATGCGGCTGGGAACGCCCCACGCACCACCCATTGCGCGCCCCTTTAATGCAGAACACTGCGTTAAAGGCACTGATAATTTATCACCCAGCATTGAGCCAAAAAAAAGTGGCTTAGTGCTGCCTGATAAATATCACACAGGCTTCTGCACCACGAACGTCACAAAAAGTGACGTTCCGGAGGCGCAAGCAGTCTCATAAATGAGGCCCGCTCTTTATTGAAAGATTTGCATACACAAAAAAGGGAGACACATATCCGGCCACAATGTTCGGGACTACTAACAATTTAGGGAAAACAATGCTATCATCAGACAGAGCACAGGCCAAGGGCACATTTCTTACTGTATTACACGATGTGAGTGGTATGCTAGAGCATAAAGGAAAGAGAGCATAGTGAAAGTGATCACAGAGCAAAGTCAGCCAGAGCCAATAGAATTGTGCCTCACCCTATACCATGTGTGGCGTGTCCGACTCAGTAATGCAGCAGTAGAATCTCATCGCTCTCAGCATGTACCCAACGCCAAAGATAAAGGGGCTTATTTACAAGTCCCTTGCGCCGCCGGTGCGTCACTTTTTATATGGGAAAAGGTGACGCAACGGCTGCGCAAGGGGCTTGTAAATAGGCACCAAAGTTTCCAGGCAGGCTCAAGCAGGGCCAGCTGTAGCGCTGGTGGTGCCGGTGCCACAATCTTTTTTGGCACCACCCCATGACCTTCCACTCGGATACCTTCACTACCGCCCTCACCTCTCAATAGTCCTTACCTCACATACATTTAATTTGTGTTAAAACGCTAGTAAAGACTGGCTTTTCTAATCCACTCAGCTATCAACATAACATGCACATCTGTTCTTCGCAGCAGGCATATTAACCCTCTGCTTATTTTATGGTGGGTCAAAAGTGCCCTTAGATAAAACTCTGATCTCTCTCTCTAGCAGGAATATTAATCACAAGAATTATCTGAACATTTTATGTTGCTGCCTGAAAGCTGGACACACAAGCAACTCTGCAGCAGGTGCTTTTAAATCATAAGTTATTACTAAACACAGGGCTTCCTCCAGGTCAGCGCCCAGCGCGGCGACACAGGTCTCTCTGCCCTAAAGCCGGCCCTGGGCTCGGGTGGGACAGAAGCCGCATTCCAGTTCATTGCTGTCACTTGTTGTACTAGTGTGAGAGCCAAATCAATGAGATTACACCCACTACTGTCCGTCCTAAGGCAGGGCATAGGACCCAACATGTCTTCATGGTGCTTGCCTGTTCCATAAGATAATCACAGACATCAGCCCAGAAGGGCCGCAATGTCGAGCATCAAATAATAAAGCATGCATGAATGTACTCTCACCTGGGACGTTTATGTGAGGCAGTGTCAAACATCCTTTGTATCCCCGTTGGAGTCAGATATGTATGATGTATGTAATTAAATGGTACCAGTTTCAGGTGTGTGTATCTTCCAAATCTTAAGAATTGAGTCCAATATTTTAAACCAATCCTTATCCAACTGGCCACTCTGTAAGTCTGAACTCCGTCAGAGCTGGAGGGCAGGCAACTCAGACCCCACCCCCCTCCCTAGCACCCTCTACACGGTTGTAATCCTATATCTCTTGCGTGTGCACGTCAGAAGTTTATGCATTTTAGGGTTGCTATCAGGTTCAACGCCTGGGTCCAAACCACCACGTGTGCCAGAATCCGTCCCGATGGAAGCGCATACACCTCACAGAGCTCCACAAACGTGATGCAGCTCCTGAACAGAAGAACTGTCGCAGGGACTCAACGGAGGCGAGTCTCCACTGTGAGCCACCGAACCAACCTTAGTGAAGATAGGCAGGCACCAGAGAGTGAGATCCTGGGAGAACGCGGCCTTGCAATGATTAGGATGAAGATATTAGGACCTGCAGGGCCAAATCACCGGGAGCAGTGCCAGTAGGAGCCGCCCCAGGATGTCCCTTCGTACAGACAAGCGAGTCACCTGGGAAAAAGTACCTCACTTCAGTGGTCACTTCAGGTGACGTCTGGTCATGAGCCATTGCAACTGTGCTGCTAAATAATACACTACATAGTCCAGAGCACCCAGGACTACTGGGATACAAGTGAGGAAAACTATTTATCGAGGTCCCACCTCACAACTGCTGAATGGGAAACAACGTTTACAATGCTGTCTCCACAACGCAATGCCATTACAACGCGGTTGGTACAACGACTGCGTTTTTAGTATGCAATACCATTACATCACAAGTCATTACAACAACTTGCTGTAGGGGGCGCACTGGTATTGGATTTAAGATCCAACACCTTCCCTGCTGTTGCGCAAACTGGAGCAGGAATAGTAAATAATACTATTCCTAAGTCCAGCCCGACCCCTACTGCAAGTCGTTGTAATGACTCACGATGTAATGGTATTGCGTACTAACAATGCAGTCGTTGTAACTACTGCGTTGTAATGGCATACGATCAAACCGCATGCGCTGTAAGGAGCAAGGGTCATGTTTGCGCTATATAAAACCTTCAAAATAAATAAATCTACATATAAAGAAATTGAATGATCATGGCCTGCTATCTGCAGACCGTGTCTAACACTCTGTAGCGGAATCTTGCACGCTAGTGACTCCATTGCAAGAGCAAAGAGCAAGGGCAATAATGGGCACAGCCAAGTGCCCATATGAACCTGCCACAAGTCTGAATACTCTTGCCCAATTTGAATCAACGTGATGGATTTGCATAAAGCACCCAAATCCAGGACAGCAACTCCTCACCGGACCCCAGGCGTCATTGCACCATGAATAAGTACTGCCAGATTAGGCCAGTAACCCATCCAGAACAAGGAAGAGGTGCCTGATATTCGAGGATGTGCACCTGTTGGTAAAAAACTGCACTGGTCAGGGTGGAAAAAGAAGGACATGTATGGTTAAATGCAGTTTATTATTATCTTTTACAGGATTTTACAATCTAATTTAAAGATGAACAGTGAACGGTATGAACTCCTATCTTGGGGGTCACCCTCTTCTTTGATGATCATGATGTTAAGGACCTTCTGTGAGGACAGCAGGAATTGTCCTGCTTCTCAGGCCACTGTATTATCTGCTAATTATTTTATGAGATTTTCCTGGAAGCCTTTTCAAAACTCTCACGGGAGGCCTTTGTCCGCAGACACCTTACCTGCTGCCAGCTGTTTGATCACAAGAGCGATCTCGTGTTCCGTGATGCAACCTTCCAGTTTGAATCTACTTTCTGGGGTCAGAGTCCTCAGGGGAGCGTTTTTAAGAAGGGATTCAGCTGGTCCACATTCACATCTGCTGGAGGATCATAAAAAGACTGGTAATCATCCAAAAACACTGCGCATAAGTCTTCCTGCCGATGCCTGCTCACAGTGTCCCTCTGGATGACAGGTAGCGGTTATCATGGAATGATGATGATGATCCACTCAAAATAAAACGCCCAAAGTCTTCCCGCTGCATCCTTCTCCTCATGCCTTTGCACTGTGTATACTCTTAAGCTGTGTTGAGCCAGCCCAGAACTTAATTCAGTGTGTTGCTACCACTTCTGAACCAAGATGATTTGCATGGATGTCTGATATTGTCCGTAGCTCCAATGGATGTGGGTTCAGTGGCAGCTCCTCGTCTAAAGTGGAGGAGGGTCACCCCATTGCTCCTAGGCAGCGAAAAAGGGAAAAATAAACGTATAAGAACAACGTTTTTATCACTTTTTTTCATTACTGTGGGGCTGTGTTAGGGTGGGGCGGGGCTTGATGCTCAAGGAGGAGGCGTGGTTGGTGCACACTTAAGTGCGCATGACAGCTTGGTGGGCCGTCTTAGCCCAGGCAAACAATCATGCAAACTTTTTAAAAGCATCCCATGCAGCCAGAGAATTAGATGCTGAGCCTGCGTTTGATTCAAAACAATGCCTAATCTCATAATGTCCAGCTATGCAGCATCATGAATACTGTCGGCAAGCGCTGCGTGGGTATATGCTCCATCAACAGGCCCTACTGCAGTGATGGGAGGAGTGGTCTGAAAGTGCACAGCCCAGCGACATGCTGGGAGGTGTGAAACATATCTATTGTTGTGTCTAGGGCATGAATTTCGGGTAAGTGGGAGCATTGTCTGGTTAGCGGATGTGCCAAATACGGAACCAAGAGGCCATGTTTGCTGACGCCTTGAGAGCCTCTGCACCCGAAGGGAATGGAATCCATCTCCATCTATATGGACTATACAGATAACGTTTCTGCCCACCAGCAAGGGCACAGTGACTGTTCTTTCGTTCAGATCATCCGAGGTGTAAAGGAGTACCTTCCTCCCTGAATTGAGGCTACTTTCCACTGCAAAACTGGTTTTGTGCTGGAAACTAATACTTTGTTAAGTTTTCTGCACCAGTTTGCATCACTTTGTGTGACTTTGCACTGGCACATTATCTTGATGAATCTGCCACTTTGTGTCCACAAAGGCAGTGAGGGAGATGTTGAGGCGGCTGAAAGTTAGGAAGAAACCATCCTGCAGGCAGTAGAGATTCATTTTAGTGTTGGAGAATGTAAAGGCTGCCTAGGACAGGGAGCTCATATTCCTACTGTCTTTGGCCATCCTAGATCCTCATCACTCTCTCTTCCTGTCAAGATGTCCAGGTCCACCCTTTTTATCGTCTTGTCCACACCCCTGTGAGTCATTACCCATAGGAGGTGTAAGGGCCTGGCTTGCCTGTCTACATAACCTTGCAGGAGGAAGTGCTGTTGGTCACCATCCCATAGGACCATGAAGAGCTTTAGCAGGAATTTATTTCACTAAACCAGGACATCCAGGCCTCTAACATATCAGGAGTGATTTAGTTTTAGTTAGACTTTGCTTTTCTTTGGAAATGTATTTTTTTTTTATTTCGAAAGAATTTTCATTTAGAAGTTGATTTCTGATGTGTTTCATCATTTGATTTCTGGTTTGGATATTTTTCACCTTCGATTTAGAGGCCTGATGAGTTTTGTGTATTACAGTGTAATGAAAAGAATTGAAATAACCTTTGTTATATATGAAATATGGTTTGTTGAAATGTAACATCAAGCTGATGTGTATGGTTCTCAAGATATGTGAATAATGTTTAGACTCAACGTTTGTTCTATTGTGTAATTGAAATGGGTGGTTTGACATAATTTAACTATACATTTTTGTATTTTTTCAGCAGCGAGACCAGAACACTACAGTCCTGATGATATTCCTGAAAATATTTGAACGTAACTGAAACGTTGACTCTGTCATCGACTGGACATTAATACCATCATTTTTCACAGCACTTTAATTTACTCTGATTTGGGCCCCAAAAGCTTTATAAATAAATATATGTATATAATGTTTTCATCTCACATAGTAACTTGGAAAGTCAAAACATCCACATGAATATCTACTGTATATATCTGAACAATGGCACAAAAATAGTGAAGTTAGAAATTATGATGGGCTATTGATGGGTATACAGAATAGATGTATTCATTCCGGAGCGCATCATTTGCGTGTGGAATGGATCAGGACACAAATAAAAAGTCAATTAATATGCGGTTTTAGAACTACATATATCCTCCTGTGTATGAGGCTTTAACATTTAGCAACCTTCTTCCTATAAAAGATTGGGCGCAACTCAGACTCGGTTATTGCTTCACAGTCCGTGAGTGGCAGCATGCCAGCAGGGGTTAAAAAGATGGAACCTGCATGGAGATGAAGAAAAGCAAACATTAAAAACACCTTCTCTTGCCCCACACTTGTAGCTTTTCTGGATACATTTGAATAACTCAAACTAATATTTCCCTTATTTTTCATTTGACGTTTGACGTTTATTTATTTATTTTATTTATTTATATTAAAAGTTTTATATAGCGCTGGCTAGACCCGGAGGTATCAGAGCGCTTTACATGAGTATCAGACCATAAATTGCAAGTTACATCGTTACAAAAGGTTACAGATATTAGAGCCTGGCAACATAGTGACAAGTGAGGTCTAGACAAACAAAAAGGACATATACGTAAGGGAAAAAGCAGGCAAGGGGAGAAATTCAGGAGAGGAGGGGGAAAGAGCAGGGGAAGTAGAGATAATGGAGAAGGGGGAGAGGAGGGGAGGGTGATAAAACAAAGCATGGAAAGAGGAGTGGGAAGGGTGACGGGGACACAAACCGGTAGACGAGTCAGAGCTGCGTCTAAAATCCAGTAAACTGTGATCCCAGGGGAAGTGGTATCATTTCCCCATCTCTGTTGCAAGAGGCTCCCTATACGCAGTGGACTCTCTCAGAGGGGTATCTGAGACTCCAAGGCCTACATACTGGATCCTTCCCCAAAAAGGGGAGAGGGAGTGATTCGGCAAGGGGTGCCATACAATACCTCAATTGTGAGTGGCTCCCTTGGTGCAGTGGACTCTCTCAGCAGGTTCGCTGAGACTCCAGAGTATAAATATTGGATCTTTCCCCAACAAGGGGAGAAGGAGTGCTTAGTTAAAGGGTACAAAAGAACAGGGGGGCTAGGCGGTGTAGCAGGCAAGGGGAAAGATTCAGGTGAGAGGGGATAGGAGCAAAAGAAGTAGACAATGAGAGAAAGAGTGCTAAATGGGAACAGATATATAGATAGGAGACAAGGAAAAAGAATAGTTACAGAACTATGATGGGAGGGAGGGCGAGACAGGAAGAAAAACTGTGCCCAAAGTCCAGCTGGGTAAGTCACGGTCAGGGGATGAACCAAGTCCGATCTCCTCAACAGCCCGACAGAGCAGCTCCACCAGGTGTCGGACATAGGGCTCGGGCTCCGCTGTCAGTGTGGAGATCAGGAGTACTCAGAGATTGTCAGATTTGGGAGGGGAGAAACCATGGTCCGAATGAATTCCAGACACCATCTTGAGGTCTGACACAGTCCTGGTAGGATTATGTAAGGAAGAGTTTAGTTAGGACTCTTGGAAGGCAAGGTGCTGGCATCACGGACTCGTACAGCCCAACAATGCACACCCTGCCAGGAATGCAAACAATTACCAGGAGAGACCTCCGCTGTTTCCAAGGAGAATCTGGCCAATAATAAGGGACAGAAGGAGGAATATCAACACATAGTACTGAATAGGATTAAAACACACACACATACACTTCCACAACACAATGAAATGCACGCCAGATTTGACAGGACATTGCCAGGTGGGGGACACAGAAGCATGTGCCCTTGCAGTGGCCAATTCTCAGACCACAAGTATGAACTGTGACTACAAACTCAATATCCAATGGTATTGCTGCACCAACAGCTTGGAAAGGTATTGCAGGTAACTTGCTTGCCCACTTTGCAAAACCCATTCTGAGATTAAGGGCACGCAAGCTGATGCTCAAAAAATGTGGTATTTTTTTAGTCATCATCACCCGTGCCTACAACATTCTGTGATATTGCTTATGTGAAACTATTCACTGTCATCAGCCGATGACCTTGGTATGCACTAGTGAATCTGAACTTTGTATCTTTTGAGCTGCATATGCGAGTGCAGAACCACAGTAAGGCAGACAGCTAACAGTTTGAGATGAGGCATTTTGTAATGCCCTCAGTATTAGTTGATGATCAATGTTTATTGTGAGCTGCAGCCCTGTGAGGAGTTTGCCAGACTTTATCATCAAAAAAGTTTTTGGACTTTAGCAAGGTTACGAGCCTGTCTAGAATGGAGGTGGGGGGGATGAGCCAGTTGTAGAGAGAGCTAGTAGGAGAACGGATTTCTGCTGATTAAGAATTCCAGGCATGAAGAGGAACACTGAAAAACAATTGAAACAAGCTCAAAGTAACAGCATTTGGAAATGCAGTTGGAGAGGTGTAATATACCGACTCAATCACACTTTTCAGCTGAGACAATAGAAAGAAATGGTGTTGAATGAGCAGATCTACTAAGAGTTGGCAAATGTATGCCACTCATTTGGTCACCAACTACAGAAATTAGCCCCAAAGGGATAATTACAATTCAAATCAAGCATTTGCAATGCAATAGGTCTCGCATTTCGAGAGTTTGAGCTATTGGCATGTAAATGACAATGGGCCAGATGTATTAAAAACCACAATAGCGATTCCTAAATAGCGATTTTAACGAATCGCTATTTACGAATTGCAAACCACAATGTAGGAAAAAACTCGCTATTAAAAAGCAATTCCTTAAAAATTGCTAACCTGAATACAGAATCGCAAATACTGAGTCGGTATTAGCGAAATCACTATTTCAAATAATCGCAAATTAGCTAATTTGTTATCCAGGTGCATTCTGATGAAATCACATTCAGGAAGTGACCCCACCCATGCTGTTTCTGAGTGTCTGAGGCTGTGGGAGAGGCAGGGAGCTAAATAACACATCCAGTAGCTGTATAGGAGTGCTCGGGCAGCCACCAACTGCCAGGATGGACACACAGTAGAAGGGAAAGGAGCCTGCAGAAAGGAAAAGAAAGCCCACATTTAGTGAAAAGGGAAGTAGTGAAGACCCGTGAGCTACTATTTGGCAAGAAATCACTGCATGTTCCTGAATCACAGAAAAGGAAGATTTGGCTGGAAATACAAGCCAAGGTCAATGCAATTTGGGTCACACAGTGCTACTTCGACAACCTAAACAAGTGCTGGTATGACTTGTGCTCCAGAGCGAAGGACAGGGTTGCAGACAGGCTGAAGGAAGCCAAAAAAACAGGTGGAGGGCCATCCACAGTGCCAGCAACAACACCCCAGGAGGACATGGTGAAGTCCACCCTCCAGCCTAAGAGCATAAGTGGCGTAGGAGAAGTGGACAGTTCATGGGCAGACAACACCAGAAGAGGTAAGATGCATGCACAGATTGCCCTGAACCCTCACCCTTCTAAATCCCCAATCCCCAATAACACATGAGCAAGTTAGATTTCCACTCCAGTCCACATTTTAACAGCCAGCAATGCAACATGGGAGATGTAGCGCCAAACATCATATAGCAAAGCAGTGACACAGTTGAACACATTCGCAGTGGACTCACACTGGTCAATAACAAAACGGAACACTGTTAGTGTGAATACCAAATCATAAACAGTTATGTAATTTAATTGATTTAAGGAAACACAGTAAATGGTCCTCTTTTATCCACAGGCGAACTGCGCCACAGGCAGTAGACAGGAAGAAAGATGAGGCACCTGGGCAACAACATGCAGGGGAGGAAGGGTCGCAGACAGGCACAGATAGCACACCTACACCAAGACCTAGGAGGTACACCGTGGAATCTCTACAGGAGATGGAGGGAGGATTGGAAGAGACACAGGAAGATCCATAGACCATGCCCGAAGAGCCAGCCCAGTCTCCAAACCAACACTTTCTTGTGCAGCGTAGTCACACTAGTGGTCTCCGACCCAGACCAAGGCCACAACATGTTGTTGAGCAGGGTGAGGGATCGAGTGCTTTGCGGGTCTTGAGGGCACCATGGTCAAGGTGAAGCAGCTGCAAATTAAAACAATGAAGTTAATGCAACAGCAGCTGGTGTCCCTGAATATGAACATGTGGGACACTTAGGAGGGCATTACTGATCTGAATACAACAGTTGCAGTGGGTCAGAGGGCCAATACAGAGTGCATGAAGGACATGACTGTGGGAGTACAGCAGCTATGCACCACCATGCAGAGGGAACATGGCTCTTTTGTATTTAATAGGTCTGACCTACCTATTCATTTGTTGAATTAAAACTCAGCTTTCCCCATTTTATTTATAATAGTCAAGATCTATACTCAATGTATATGATTATATGCATGCCGTTTTCATATAAATCTAAATAAATGTGAGGAATTCTTGCTATTTATAAAACAGTCTGGTTGTTATCCTCCTCTAAAAATGTTGCCACGATTAGAAAGGCTCAAAGTAATGTCTATTATCAAAGTTTGTTAAATTGTGTAGTTTATTAAAGAACATAGCTAATCACTGATTGGTCAGAGATCTTGGGCAGTATTAGACTTGCCATCCTTGGGGTGGCTTCCCCCAAACATTTTGCCTTCAACCCACCTATTTTTCTGACTTCATTTTTGCTGGCCTTATGACTCTGCACACTTTACCACTGTTAGCCAGTGCTAAAATGCCTGAGCCCTCCCCTAAAACATGGTAGAATTGGCTGGTACTAAATTGGCATATTTAATTTACTTGTAAGTTCCAAGCAAAGTGGTACAACCTGTGCCCAGGACTTGTACATGAAATGCTACTAGTGGCCCTGCAGCACTGATTGTGCCACCCACTTAAGTAACCCGTTAAACATGTCCGAGGTCTTCTATTACTACCTGTGTATGCAGTTTTAAAACTCCCATTTTGAATTGGAAAAATAAACCCTTTGCCATACCCAAACCTCCCTTTTTAGGTCTCGCCTCTCAATGCGCATGATCATTGAGCGAGACTATAGGGGCTTAAATAAGGTTTACCTAGACTGGCGATTGACTGGCGATTTGATGCTGTGCCCGTGCGCTTTTAGGTCAATGCGCAAGCGCATTGACCTAAAATGCGCATGCACATCATCAAATCGCCAGTCAATCGCCCGGCAGCACTCCTCCCACACCTTTGAAGTGAAGCTTAGCTTCACTTCAAAGGCCCCTGCCGCTTCACACCCTCACCGCCGCTCTCCCCGCTCCGCCCCCTCCCCTGCCCGCCGTGTCGCATTTCTCCTCCCCCTCCCCTTCTCTGCCTTCCCTCCGTCTTGTTTGTAATTTTGGCTCTCCCCGCTCCGCCCCCTCCCCTGCCCGCCGTGTCGTATTTCTCCTCCCCCCTCCCCTTCTCTGCCTTCCCTCCGTCTTGTTTTTTAAACGCAGCGCTTACAAACATAGACAGCATACACAAAAGCTTTCTCAAAATACAGCATGAGTGAATTCTTCACACACACAGACACACATGCACGCACTCACACACAGATACACACACGCATGCACTTGCAAACAGACTCACATGCATGCACTCACATACACACACCCACATGCACACTCAGACACACACACACACACACACACACACACATGCACACACACTCACACTCACACTCACATGAATACTCCCACTCAGACACACACGCACACAACTAGCACAACTAGCGGCATCCAAGGAGTGTTATGTTTTCCCATCACAAGGAAAGCATGTTCAGCACATTTTCTGCCACATACGAGAAATATCACAAACTCTTGCGTAGGATGTATTTTTATGTTATTTTGTATGCTAAAGTACTCAGAGAATAGAAGAGTAATTAAATACTTAGTTCCCCTAGAGCTTTCACAAGGACATTCCCTGCCTTTTCCAGGAGCAGCTAAATGTGTTTCTTCTTTGCCGCTATGCAACCACACAAATGGCCAAATAGCTGATGCCGATTCACAATTAATTTGAAAAAAAAGTCTCCGTAAGTCAGGAAACAGGCAGGAAAGGCTACAAAAAGAAGGTAGCAAGCCTCACCTGGCAGCAGTGTATTAAGGGGAGCTATTTTTGTTTCATTAAAATGAGCGATCACGCACTCGTGGCCCGTGACCAGTTCTTTGCCTGGATAACCTTGATCCATCTTTTGCCCATGTCCAGGATTATGATGCACCAACCGTCTTGTTATTTTGCCACTAACTTTACCAAGAAGTGGGCTACACTATGGTAACATCACTCAGTGCTTTATGTTATCTTGGATGTCAGAGAAACAACAGCCTTCCCCCTTTTAAACCAGCTGGCTTCATTGCCAAGCTTGTTTCCTTAGTATTGTGACAGCGGAGGTTCCTAAGTATTGAGGACTCCCCAAGGATTTATGCAGCTCGGTTTCATGTAAGATGAGCGAGTGAGTGAATACTCCCACTCAGACACACACGCACACAACTAGCACAACTAGCGGCAGGCTGAAACACAAAGTAAATAATAAATAAAAAACAACATGTAATCTTTATGACAGGGATAACACTGCCACTGACAAAGGTAAACAAAAGTTAGCTCAGGATCTGCAACACTGCATGTTCTTCTCTTCCCTCAAGTTTGACTTGCAACTGTGGGGAGGGGGTGGTGTATTCGCCAGAGCACTTCCACCTCATAATCTGGAAGCATAAATCACCCCGCCCTCCCTCTCCCCATTGTTCGGCTCCCATTTCCTGTAAAGTTCAATTCACAGTTTCTGTATTTTGTGGTCGCCTTTACATACTGCATTACACAGTGAGTTACAGCCCTCAGTTCACGACAGGCGACACTGTTTCAAGCTGTTTTCAAACTTTCAAACTTTATTACAAATCACAAAAAAGATTTAATATTTCACTTCTGTTCTTGGAATTTCGTCACAATAAAAAACACTGAATATAATCTTCACAAACGTTATTTACAAAAGTTTAAGCTATTGCCATTACAAATTAAATAAATTATTTAACAATTAATTTAACAAAAAAAATAAAAGCCATTGTTATTTGTAATATTAATACATCTAAGTCACGTAAATAAAAAATATGTTGCATTACAAATGCTATAGGTGTCACATTTGCGAAAGTTATAACTATTGGCATTGCAAATGACAGAGCTATTAATTTAGCTATTTTAACAAACACATAAATAAAAAAAATGTCATTTATAAGACCAATAGCTCAAACTTTCCTAATGCGAGACCTATTGCATTTCCAATGCTTGTTATTAATATATATGTCACCCCTGGGTTAGGCCCTAGACAGTTCAGAGGGAAGGGGGGACTTATGTAAAATGTGGGACAGGTACCTTAACATTTTACATGTCCTGGTAGTGAAATACTCTTAAATAAATTTGTCATTACTGTGAGGCCTACCTCTCCCTTAAGATAACAGTGAAGTTACTGTTTTCCATTTAATAAGTTGTAGCTACCAACTGGTGTCTTTGGAATTGTAAAGAAGCATCCTCTCGTATGGTAAAGTCAGATTTTGTGATTTTAAAAATTTCCACTTTTACAAAAGTCAGTTTTCCTGTGTTAGCAATTTAGAGCCTGTATCCTGTCGCTGGGTCACATGACTGAGTGTAGCTGATAGTTGGGCTTTGTATTTTCCTCATAGACAGCCACAAAATAGAACACTTAGGTGTGCCTCGATAGACTATCACTAGCAGGATGGGAGGACGGAGCTGGGCACAGCCCTACTTACACTTGATTAGGCTGTGTCCTGCCTCCACTCCACAAAGGGCTGCATTCCCCCTGTTGTTAGTCTGGAGCCAGGACAAGGTAGGCAGGAAACCATCATACCTCAAATGGAAACCACTTGAATCTTCCCCCACTACAAAGGAGGCACCTGGTATAAATACTGGACCTCAGACCCTAGCCCTTAGTACAGCTCTGGACCAGTGGAGACTCTACCAGGAAGAAGGAGTGATATGCTGCTAACGATGCTGCCATTCTGCTGGACTGCCATTCTGCTGCACTACTGCCATGCTGGCCTGCAGCCTTTTAGGACTGCTACCCTGACCTTTTGCCTGAGTCTGAGGGATTAGACCAACACCTGAACCTATGACTCCCAGAGTGACTATAAGGACTAGTCTGCTGGTTTCCTGTTCAGAGCCACAGGGACATAGCAGGTTACCAAACACTTAAATCTGGCTGGAGTAAGGCCTGACCCCCAAGTGATGCCCCTCAGGCCCTAGACCCTTGGTGTGGCCTCAGTAGCGGATAATTAAAGTTTTTGGGCTCTTTGTGATCGTAAACGGGCTGTTTGGCTCTAAAATATATCTCACACTGCACGGCAAGGTGAAAATCCATCAACCCATCTCTTTGCACTACAGCATCGACCGCTTGCGGGGAACAGCACCGCGACATCCGGCTGGACCATTCGTAACAACAGCAGGTCTTTCTCGCAAAAGTGATGACTGTCCACGATGCCAGGCCTGCTCTTCATGATAAATTGACAACCATCCGTGACACTTACCTGCTCTTTCTGATCTCCTCCACCGTGAACTGGACTCTGCGCTTGACTGAGAAGGTAACTTTTTAGCTGGACTAATTTGGTCCTTGTATCCGACTTGTGCTTCAACGCGGTCGGCTGAGCTTGTGACTTTCTCCTGGGCTTACACAACTTGATAACCGCCAGTGATGCTTTGGATTTTTGGCACTACATTCACCTAAATCTTTAATATTGCATTTGTACGATTTGTACGATTCGACTGATTGGACTTTTGGTCTGATTTATTTGTTAAATTTTAGTCTATCTTCCTATACTTGTGTGGAATTTTTTTGCGTTGTGTTTTCACTTTACTACTCTTTGTAGTGCTGCTTAAATACGTTACACATTTTCTCACTGCTCTGTACCAATCTAACACAGAGTTGAGCACATGTTATTTTGGGTATGCTTGTGCTTCACCCTGACAAGGATTTTGATTGTTGCTTGAGTATAGTTTTACCCCTTTCAGCCAGTAACTGCATTTCTGACAAGCAATGACTGTTACTCCTATAACTCTATTGCTAACATTATTGGAATTTAGGAAATATTCTTTCCTACTATGAAATTTTCAAATCAAACATAAATTCATTTTCATGAGGATTCGGCTTTAGACAAGGATGAAATAGATCAGGGTAGAATCTTTTCTTTTGTTCTACTTCTGTTCGACTTTCCTTTGTTTAAAATATTCATCGTCAACAGTGTTTGGAAAATATATAGTTATGACTGTAAAGATGCTATTCCTAACTTTCAGTGTGGCAGCAGCCCACTGCCAGTTTTTATCAGATTTTTTAATATTAATTTGTTGCGACTTACTTATCAGAACTGTGGTTCTCATTAGGGTTGGGCTTAGGCATGAGGTACAGCTTGTACTAAACAGTAGAATATCTTAATCATGGATATGTGTCTCCCAGAGAAGCATAACATCTGCTCCAGAATTACTTAATTCTGGATATGTATCTCCCAGAGCAGCATAACATCTGCTCCAGAATTACTTAATTCCTGAACAAACACTCAGTAGCGGCTCCTCTGCTAAAGAGCAATGTCCCACTGTGCAAAAAAGAAGATAAGTGACAATAACGTATTGTTATTGTCATTTTATTTTTCTAATGCATGGAGCCTTTGTGCAGTGTGGGGTGGGGCTGGCCAGAGCAGGGGAGGAGAGGCTTGCACTTCCAAAGTGTGAATGAACTGTTTGGCCGGTCCTCTTGGGCTGACCAAACAGTTCATGCGCAGTTTGCATGTTCCTACCAGGCTGCATTACACTGCCTGGAAGGAACATGCGCGGTCTCCCTGTTCGAGTCTGAGCACCGATTCACGGTGCTCAGACCAATTACAACACTGCATTGCAGCGTTGTGATTGGCTGAGAGGAGCCTGTATGCCAAGTGCTTCCTGCTGCCCGCCGAACTGCAGGAAGGAAGAGGATGCAGGGTACGGGCGAATGGCCAGTCGTTCGGCCACCCGTTCTAAGGTACTTTCTTTTGTTTGTTAATTAATCCCCGTCAGGTAGCAGCCGCTACTGCAAACACTGCTCATTTTTCCTTGAGTAAGAAAGTGGGTTAATTTTTGATGTGGATGTAAATCCACCATAAGGAATAAGATGATCAACTTGTCAGGTTTAATGAACACAAAATACGCACACGCTGACAAGCAGTTCTCGCTTGTTTCGATCCAGGTCTTCCGTCATTATATGGGAAGTTGGTGAAATTCCTGAAACTATTGGAGTTCAAACTAATAAACCATGAATTTGGCCCTGACTAGATCAATTGAACTATGGCCAAGTCAACGCTATGAACAACGCTCACCCCCATATCAAACTCACAGCTTCAATTATTTACAGGTAGATTCATCAAGCCGAAATCGGCTCGCAAAGGGCCAGATACTGAGAATCTGGCCCTTTGCGAGCGCTATTTTTGCATTTGGGATTCATCATCCCAAATGCAAAAATCGCAAATCTAGAAATCGCTAAATTGCAAGTAATTGCATTTAAGAAATCGCAATTTGAGATTCCTTAAATGCAATTCATGAACCATTTAAAAATTGCGAATTCGCAAACCTGGGGCCGCTATTTACCACGAAGTCTAACTACATGGTAAATAGCAAATACTTTGAAAAATCCACTAAAGTTCATTTTTCAAAGTTTCATGTTGCGCAACATATATGTGTGCGCAACATATGTGCACACATCAATTTTAAGGGTGCAACAGGGTGTCCTTTGGACACCCCTGCACCCTTGAAATCGCAATCTCAATTTGAGAATCGCTAATTGCGATTAGCAAATTGAGAATGCCTTCCCATTCATTTCTATGGGCCTCAAGGCCCATAGGAATGAATGGGGAGATATTCCTTAATTGCGACTCGCAATTTGCGAGTCGCAATTAAGGAATTATTAGAAATCGCTATTTTTGAAGTGATTTCTTGATGAATAGCATTTTGCTATTCCTTAATAGCGATTCAGTATTTTTCGCAATTAAGGAATCGCAAATTGTGTTCTTGATGAATCTGCACTCAAGCTTTTTGGTAGCTATGGCACAGAGTATTTAACAGTAACAAAAGAGGTAAAAAGTCAAAATATAACAAAATCCAAATCCCACAATCAAACAGAAAAACATCTAATGAGTTACATGACACCAAAATAACACAAATCCAATTGGCAAACCAGAATATTTAAAGATTTAGAGAAAAAGTACAGAGAAAAAATAAACCGACAATCACTAGCCACTATTTGCAGTAGACAGGGACCGAGACACGGTGGGGCTTATTTATGAGAGGTGTGCACCGTCAAACAGTCACTTTTTTTGATGTTCCCAGCAGCACAAGCCGCTCAATCATTTCTATGAGGAGACACAAAGCCACTCTGCATGGCTTTGTATGGCCTCATAGATATGGAGTAAGGCAAAGCAGCACAAGTCATTGCATTGCCTTACTCTGCACCAAGGAGACGTTCCATGAGCGATGCAGTGGGTTTCCCATGCAACACCCATGGATGTTGATGCTGCCCCAGACTTATTTAATCATGTACACCTAAGGCAGTGCCAAAACCTTACACCTCCCCAGAGCAGGTGTAAAGAGGAGAAATATTTTTATTTATCCTCATTTTTTTACTTTCCATGTGTGCTGCATTCTACAACACACAAAGAAAGTGGAAAATGCCTTTCGGGAATATCATTGTGCAGGAAGGTGCCCCTTCCATCATAAAAACAATCCTGCCTGCAACAGAGGCTCACTTGCACGATGTTGCAAGTGTGCCTATGTTAGGGTTAGTGTAAGGCAGCACATTGTGTGCCAGCGCAGGGGGAATGTACAGGAATGCAGCGTATTTCGTAAATAATGGTGCATTTCTGCCCTCTAGCATAGGCATAGGGCAGCACAGCAAGAAGGCTTGCGGCGCTGCCCTACTCCAATTCCTCATAAATGCAGCCCTGTGTTTAATTGACCAAAATAGATCATGGGTCAGATATCCTACGTGGGTTCATCCTAGTTAAAGCTTTTACCTACTGATTTAGGCTCTGAAATGGAAGTTGAAATCCTGAAGCAGGCAATGTTGCATCCAATATTGGTGAGAAAAATTGAAATGTTATGTCTGATGAAATCCTTGTATCAGACGGATACTTTGAGCACCTTCGCAAGGTTAAGATTTCTGTATTTGCATTCAGTCTTATTTATGGACTTTAAAGTCATCCAGTGGGGCAAACCTCAAGCTCTAGATACACACAAGAAAGTGGGATCATATTTTTATATTGTATTTTATGATTTCTGTTTTAATGGTCACAACAAAGTCTCGATTTCATTTTTCCATAAAATACATTTTGATGTGTTATCGATCAAAATTTCCAATCTTGAAGGTTTTTGAAGAATACTTCATACCCTGTTTCTTTAACATTTGTAAAATAATTTTGCAGCTCCTAGAATTTCTAACTGCTTTTTTAGATGTATCAAGCCTTACTATGGCATTCTCATGTATACATGGAATAGAGTTGTTGGTGGTATTACTAAATATAGGGGCATATTCTCAAGGAGCTATCGACAAGTTAACAGCACTTTAACACAGCTAAAGTCGCGATCAATTTAACACCCCATTCACAAGCTGATGCTAACAGCCCATAGCACCAGTTTACCTGCAATAGCAGCCGCAAAAAACATTGCTACAGATGACCCCCATAATTATCGCTAATGAGATGCAGAGTAGGCGCTCCAGAGCAAAAAGCCACAACAACACCACTCAGCAACATTCTCAATGACCAGCCAGATCGGTGATAAGATCCCAAAACAGGTGATAAGGTGGGTTAGCAGCAGGAAACTAACACCTGATCTGACCTGGTGTAAAGACGGACTACAGCCTGCACCACAAAAGGGAGGCCAGTCCAGAGCCACACCTGAAGAACAAAAGATGTCATGGAGCCACTGAACATGCAGCCCGGACACCCAAGAGGGCCACAACACCCACAGCCACCGCCCTCAGGAGTACCCCTTAATACCCCGGAACCCCACCCCCCCCAACAAACACTGAGGCAGCGCAGACAAAGTCAGCGATTCTCCCAAAATGCACCAACCTTACAGACCCAACACCAGAGAATGTCATAGCCCACCACAGGCACAAAAGCTCAAGCATCCTCCGCATCATGGCCCCCATTGCACACAGGCTGACAGTACCAACACAGCTGACAACCAATATCCCACCGCAGACCAAGCTACTGGCCGTGATGCACCTGTTGGCCACTGGTACCATCCAACCAACATACGCATGAGTCAGAGGAGTCACACAGTCAGCCCAATCCAAGTCCCTCACAACGGTCATGGATGACACCTTCAGCTTGGTACCCCACTATCTATACTTCCCACACACTGCACAGAAACAGCTGGAGACCAAGCAAGCCATCAATGCCACAGATGTCTTCCCACAGGTGTCAGGGGGCAATTGACTGCACACATGTCCTACTTGTGCTCCCACACAATAAGCGCAACAGAAAGCGCACATATGCCACCAATGTCCAGGGAATATTGGAATCCCCGCCAACTTCGCCGCCAACCCTCCAGGCAGTGTACATGAGCCCTACACCTGTCGACAGTCCATCATCAACCTGCACTACCAATATGGCAACCACAGAAATGCACAGCTCGTTGGTCAATACCAAATGAACACACTACACACCTTAACTCCACAATCATTCAACTCACAACACAGGAAATGCACATGCACCAGACACGACAGAGCAATTTACACTGGAAACCTGGGCCAGCCATGTACATTAGCCATCAACGGCATGGCACCTCGGCCACACAATAGCAGGATATGGGAAGAGGTGGGGAACAGGCATGTGCGAAGAAGGCAAGTGACCCAGGAATGAGAATGTTCACAATGCCAAGTGATGGCCCCTCTGTATGCAGACCCCACACATATCCATGTTGACACACATCTTTGGTGTATGGAGTGTAGTGGACAGTGGACGCAACCATGTCACCCCGGCCAGTGGGGAGGAACACGGAAATGTAGCTTGCTACGCCCCCCCCATAACCGTGAGTGGAGTAGGCTAGCCCGGCGTACGCCAAGCCAGTATAGGGGTGTGAATAAAAGGCACGTAGCTCTGGGTGTGGTTCTCTTCCGGAATGCCCAATGTCTTTGCCAGTGCGACACCTCTCACCCCGCCACGAGCCCGAGGCCATAGCAGTAAGCGGAGTTGCCAGCGAACCTGTGCGCCTGCTACACCCTGGGACCAGTGGGACCCGCACCTGCGGACCCAGGCCTCAATGCCCACCTGCCGACACCGGCGTGTGTCAAAGAGGATCCACCACGTGCCGGTGCAAGCTCCGCTCCCGAGACCTGTGACCCTGGCAACCTGCTACGTCCATCACTTCCTCCACGAGCAAGGGCCACAGTACTCCTTTCTCATTGACGTACTCTACTGGCATACAAGGCATACTAGTAGGTCACACATTTGGAACTGATTCTTGAATAGACTATAGTTGAGGACGATATGTATGGCTGAGCTGAAGTTACTGTACTCTCTACGATGTGGTGCCACCAAGTCTGTGCATAGCATTAAAACCACACATTTCTGTGGGCCCTTGACAGAAACACCTACTGGCTATACTGCGGTCGAGTTGGTCGCGCAATGGGAACTGAGCATTGATTTTTCAATGGCATAGTAAATATTGCACACAAGGAGAGGTGTAAGAGGATGACGCATTGCAGTTAAGAGCAATAAAGGATCATCGTTACAGAGGTAATCAAACACTTCCGACAACTGCCCTGGTGTCACCAACTCTGTGCATCATGAGCCAACGACACTGGGCTGTGGGCCACTGCTTACCACTGCCTCCGGGATACACTGCAGTCCAGTAGGTCACAGAGTCTTGATTTAGCAATGGCGGAGTTCATATCAGTGTACCGGCATCATCGCAGACTGCATCCCTTCTCAGCCCCTGTGCCACTAAGTCTGCTCCCCGACATTAATGGACACTCACTGGTCATACATTTGTGGCATCTGAGTCTTTGGACTAGGGGATAGTTTCATCCTCAAGTAGCTGATACCCAATTGGTTCTGTCAACGAGTTTGTAGCTTTCCACTTTACCATTTGCTGCTTCCAGATAAAATCAGACCTTCTGCATCATGCCCTGGAGGACACCTTCCACTGTCCCCCGCAACCCTCTGCCACATTCACCTTCGACATCGACGAGGACCCGCTCAGTCTGCGTGGCCCTACCTCAGTGAACTGCAAGTCACTGTCCCGTGGCGGGGTGCCTGTGCCAGCCCCTGTACATCCGGGGCCACTAACTCTGTGCAGCTCAAGTCAGGGAGCCTGTTTGATTCAATATTTGATGGCCTCTGAGTCTTGAGGTCATCAACGTCATGTGTCTGTGGCCGTGTGCTGTCCACTGCCTCCGGCCTCAATTGTGGTCCACCAGGGCTCACACATAAGATCGAGTCCTGACTGGCCCAGAAGTGGCATCACTGCAGGAGACACACTCCACCATCGACAGTACCACCTCCAACCGCCATCTGCCAGAGTCGAAATAGTGGTACTGACAGACTAACGGAGGTGCTTGCACCTGCCATCATCTGCATGTAACCCTGATCAGCACTCGAGGTGCCAGTAACTCAGTGCACCGCAACCCTTGGACCGTCACTGATTGAGTTTTGTGCTATGGGGAGTTTGCGCAGCAATGTCACCTCAGGCAGTGTGGGAGACCTGGGACGTTGAAGTGGAAGATGATGCAGGTCTACCACACCCCACTGCGTCTGCATCAGGAATGTCCCAAAGGGACACAATACAAGACATTTTCATCTCATGAGCGCGCTCAGCTCTAGTGCCACTACCTCAGTGCAATGCAACTCACTGACACTTCTGTTTGTATGTTGGGTGACCTCTGTACTTGCCCCGGATCCCTCCATGTTGCCCAGCAGTTGACTCTGTTATGCAGTTTTCTATGTTTCTGTTGCACTGGTGTCCACTGTTCAGGTTGTGTCCAGCACCAAACACTCCATGTGGGCTGGCTTACACTCACCCCACACACATCCAGCAAAGGCATCACTGTACAAGTGGCCCTGCCAATAAAGGGGCTGGGTGCACGTGCCCGTAATCAGTTCAACATGATATCTGTGTGTGTCCCTGTGGTCTTCTTGTATGCATGAGGGCCCCAGGCCATACCACATTACTATGTGCTGTGTACAGCGGATGTAACCATGTCACCGCAGGCAGCGGGTTGGAGCGTGGAGATGTAGCTTTGTTCTATAACCACCTAATTTGTAAGGGGAGTGGACTGGGCCATAGTACGCAGAGCCAACGTGGGTGTGTGACTGATGTTTGTGTGCCCTTGGGCGTGGGTATGTACGGGGTATGTGCATCTGCATGCATCAATGGCAGTGTGGGTTTCCTTTGTGGGGTGTAGGTGGTCCCTGAAGGATAATGGACCCCAACGTCTTAAATCTAGTTCGCCTTCCATAGGTTCGGACCTCACCTGCACCTGTTCAGCCACCTCCTTTTGCCGTTTTGACACCTGGCATTGGGGTGCCATGTGTGGCTCGGTGAAGTGTTGTGAGCCAGCTGTGCTTGCTGGTGCTTCCTGCTGTGGGGTCTGTTGCAGAGTCTGTGTTTTCCTCTGCGTAGCTTGGCTGCCGTGGTCCTGGTGGTGGGTTATGTGGGATGTCCATGGGCTGTTCCAGGACGTCGGTGTCGAAGGTGTGGTGGTCCTCTCCGGCATCAATGATGTGTGGTCTTCTCTGCTCTGTTGGAAGTGTTATTTTTCCCTCTGCAACGTGAAGGGGAGATGCATGTTGACATTGTGTTGACATGTATGTTGGCGCATTGTTCTTGTTTACATGCAGACTATATGACAATGTACATTGTGACTCTTTGGGAGGAGCAGGATTTGGATGCGGGACTGTGCACATTTGGACTACATGACGGATGTGAGGTTGTATGTGTACATTTCCATTTCATGTCCTCTGTTATGCAGAGTCATGTTTGCGCATTGTACCAAATAGTCGTCAATGTAGGAGTGCTGTTCTTGCTATGTGTGTGTGCTGTAGTGTGCTAAGGGGAACATGAACATGATCCTGGGTCATTGTGGGTGTGCAGTGTGCTAGAACTCGTTGTGCATGTGTGCCATTGTGCCCATCTCCCCGGTTCCCCTAGTCCCTGGTTGTTACTCACCCTGTTGATGTTGTGTCAGATCCTCCCGAGCTGTGTTTGCACTCTCATCTCCACACTGATGACTGTGGCCTCCGTTTCCTCCAGCTCCTCCTGTGGCGCAGGATTCCCGCCTCCTGTCGCCATTGCTGCCTTCCTGTTGGCAGTGGCTTTGTGCCTGGTATAGCTTTCATATCATGCCAGCGCCTCTTTGCCTCCTCCATTGGCCTCCTGAGATCCGACTGCATTCCCGGTAGTCTAATTGTGGGCCAGTTGATGGAAGTGTCATGTCACCTCGGTGACGCTGATCTGGTTTTCCACTGGACTGCACCCTGTCTTCCTCTCCCTCTTCTCCCTGGCCTTCCCGACCCCGTTGTTCCTTGCTGGTGGTCTTTGGGGGTTGTGGGGTACGCGTCGGCCTCTGCACTCGGTCAGGGTGCATTCATGTTGCTACACACTTTGGATTGTTTCTGGTGTGTTGTATTTGTAGCTTTTATAGTGCATTTTTCCACATGACGTGTGGGATTTGCAGGCCTGTCATTGCTCTTCGCTTCTTTTTGTACTGCGATTGGCCTCATCACAGGATTTTAGCATTTTGCAGCGTGGCGTTGATTTTTACCCGGACATTTCACTCGTTATCTGGAGGCTATCGCATGGTACCACCGTGTTGAGGATGCTTTGTTAACAAGGCGTCATTCTCCCACGATAGACTTCGATGTTGGAAGTTGCGTAAGTAAGTTTTGCGATGGTTATCACACGTTCTTGAGAATATGCCCCATAGTTTCTATAACAGAGCAGATAAGGAAATGTGGTAAGATGGTTCTAGGTTTCGCCCGATTTTTCTTAGATTGTATAGAAGGTCCTCTTTTAAATCAACTTAATTTCCCCTTCCAAGATCATTGTAGAAGGCAAATTGGGGACTTCATTTCATATGAATCCAATCACATTATATTTAAGTGAAACACTCTTCTCTGGTAGATCAGGTACTCTAATAAGTTTAATACTATTGCTGGGAGAATACTTTCCCAGCTGCTTGATATTCTGTTCAAAGACCTTACATTTCCTCAGAAACCCATCCAGTGTTTTAGAGTGATTGTTCTCCTTTTCTTAATTTTTTTCCTACTGCTTGTCTATTTTAGAACTGGTTTTCTTAATCTGTTTGGGTTGCTATTGGAACTGTTTCTTTGTTCTCAGAAGCTGCGTATTAATTTCGATACATCTTATGTCTGCATTATTAGAAGTTTCTTCCATTGTATCGTGTATTCTTTCTAATGCATACATTATTTATTTGATATCTCTAAATAATTGAACTTGTTTTCCTTACTTTTTTCTTTTAGTGGTCCTTTTCTACTGCAATGGTGAGGAATCAGGTTAGGCTTCAGGCACACAGGGTGGGAAGAAAAGCTGGGGTGTGGAAGTTTAGACGGGCAGGCATCACTAGACTGCTAACTTCCTGGAGTTGCACACTCACTCACTCCCTAGGGTAAGTTCATTTCTAAGTACCGAGGGGTAGAGCCCGATTCAGACTCCTTGAGCCCTTGGTTCAGTGCTTGCCAACAAGTTGCATGATTGCATTGGGTTTTCTGATCCTTACTATAAATCGGATGCTTTTGGCGTCCCTTACTGTTTTTTGGTTCTCTCAATTAAATTGTTGGCCCTCACCTTAGCACTGCCTTCTTGGGTTTCAGTCTAATAATGTGTCTAGTAGAGTCTTAAGTGTAGGTCCGGTAGTGTCCTGGAGCCTTTATTTTGTTTTTGTTTATTTAATAGTTTTTACAGTTCGTGGTTATCACTTTAATATGTCACATTAATTGATCATCTTCATATCAACTAAAATTCAGACCTCCCATCTGCGAACTATTCCATTTTTTTCAACAAGATGTCCACAGCATATCACAATGAAAATGCATTCAGCATTGCTAAAGTGTTGGAAAAAAAGAATGCGCTATTTTAAAGTGTCTCTAGAAACCAGTGCTTTTCCGTACATTAGTTAAAACCACTGAGATCCTAATTCATCACCTAATTCAGCTTACCTATTCAAAGTCATTCATAAATTTCACAACCAGTAATCCCACAATAAATTAATATAACATACACTCAATATTGTCTAAAGTGCATAGAGAGAAACATGCTTTGATAATGTACCCTTAGTTAAAAGTGATTTGCCTTCAATATAGTGCATAAAACATTGCCAAGCATATTAAACACGTTTCTGCCACTCCCTGCCTTTCTGGCATACAAAATCTCTTTGTTGTAAACTCCAAACAGCTCATTAAACCATACGTGAAAACCAGGCAGGTCCCTTGATTTCTAATGACTGGTTATCACTGACCAAGCTGTTAAAATTGTTGTGTACCACCAGGCGCACATATTTCATATCCTTATACCCATATGTCTAGTACTTCTTAACAATATAGTTTTCGTATCTGGTACAAGCCAAGCTCTTAAAACCACTAAACAAGCTATGTACATTTGCATGCACTTAAAATCCACTCTTCTAAACAACTGAGTGAAACTTCAGACCAGTCTCCCTCTGCCAGATTCAATCTAACCTCCTTCCTCCACTTCCTTTCAGCAATATTGACCATTTAATCAGCCTTTCTATGTCACACATGCTACCATTTTAACCATTTCCAAGCTTTTTCTTTGTGTTTTTGTAATCATTTATTATCTTTACTCTCTCCCTTGAGTCCTTTACGTGGAGCGGAAGATAATTCTTAAGCGCCCTTTGTATTTGATATTACTCCAGAGTATTAAAATCCTGTTCTGAGGGAAGACTCGCCTATACTAACTCCCATGAAACATTTTCATTATTAGTATTTAACTAATCTCCCATTCTTCCCCATTTATGCCCAGATGCATCAAGCATTTTTGGAGTCGCAAACGGTGCGATTCCTTAAAATCGGCCGTTTGCGATTCCAAAAATGCTTTTTGAGATGCATCATTTGTTTTTGTAGAAAATCGCTAATTTTGCGATTTTCTAAAATGCGATTGCATTTAAGGAATCACAATTTCTGCGATTCCTTAAATGCAATGCATCATTTTTTAAAAATTTGCGAATTTTCAAATTGCAAGTGCAAATTACCACGAGGTTGAACCTCGTGGTAATTTGCAAAATTGTTTAAAAATGCACAAAAATGCATTTTTTAAACTGTTAAGTTACAGACACACATGTCCTTAGGACATGTGTGTCTGTAACTTATAGGTAAAAGTGCATATCATGGGTGCAGGGGGGCGTCATTTGGACCCCCCTCTCCACCCTTGAAATGCTTTGTTGAATTGCAATTTCAAATTGCGAGTTCACAATTCCCATTCATTCCTATGGGCATTTCAGCCCATAGGAATGAATGGGAATTGCGAATTCGCAATTTGAAAATCGCATTTTTTATGCGATTCGGTAAAAATTTTGATTTTTACCGAATCGCAAAAAAAATGCGAGAAAAATGATGCATACCATTTTGCAATTCCTAATTTGTGATTCTGTAAATTTCGCTAATTAGGAATCGCAAAAAAGTAGTTTGATGCATCTGGGCATTAGCTCTTTCTCATTTTCTTATAGTATGCTTTAACTCTAAGGGGCAAAGAAATTTAAGGGGAAGTGCTGCATGAATCTGTTGAATAATAAGATAACTCCAATGCTGTTTTTGCTTGTGCTTAAATAATGTTATGGCCGTATGTTTGACCAACTTGGGCCTTCTCTAAGTGGATTTAATAAAGCTTGAATATGGTGGAGCTTCATTCAGATTTTTTTGCATGTACAAATTGTCTACCACTAACCCTATCAGTATATTATTTATCCTAGCATGCATAACTAGATATGGCATCAGATTTTACGCTTTCCAATCAGGCATTGCTATACCTCCCTCTTCCCAATGAAGACTTACATTTATTATACTTATTCATGGATTGGCTGCATTCTATATAGATTGTGAAATCTTTGCATTCAGTTTTGTGAAAAATGCATTATTTAGGTGGGTTTGAATGGTCATAAAGAGAAACTTTAATAAGGGCAACATTTGCATCTTAATCATTGCAACCATGACAACAATCAAGACTGGAAGCTGCTACCACCTGACTCAGGGGGGGATATCATTTAATTCATTAACCTCACCATGATTTTTTGTAATCCTTATGCCCACAAACCTATCAGGTCTGTGTGTATGAACCTTCTGGAGAGCTACTGGCAAACTCTCAACCTCTGCAGTAAAAAAAAAGCAGTTGCTCTATTTCTGCAGGATTAATAATATATCCAGCAACAGTCGTAAAAGTTCCTAAAGGCACAAACGTTTCCGTTATACCTATTGTCACATTCATGGTGTGCTCCCGGCTCATCATTTCATCATCCACCGATGGAAGTGCAAAGCTTTGTTTCAGTTGTTACGTGTGTGATACAGCCCGCTGGTATCTATACTGAACTTCTTTCCTGTGTCTTACACCTGATAGGATTTACCTAAGATTCATACCATCAAGGCAGGGAGATGTTGTCCCTTTAAACAGAAAAAGTCTTAGAGAGTGATCTCCTGTCCAGGATTTCTCTTATTTCATATCACTGGTTCTCCCTCAGTTGCTGTGTCTAATGACACTTATCACTCTGCTCACCAGGACAGCAGCAAAGGGATGGCAGAGGATTTCAGGGGTAACACAACTCCAAATCCTGACAATTTGATAGGCTCAATATGCACCCATCAGAAAGTCCCATTCAGATGATGGCTCAAGCCATTAATAAGATTCACAAAGAGTTACGAACCTATCAGCCAGGGTAAGCGCATCTCTTGAGCCACCTGAACCAAGTCCTGGCTGCACTACCACCTTGTCATGTAATGATACTTCCACAACAAGTGTTAGGAACACTGCTGATAAAGTGAACAGATGTTCAGAAGTAGACCAAAGTGTGATTGTTAGCCCTAATTTGGTTTGAGCCTCGCTGAAAAAATTCTGATGATTTCATCAGCAGTAGGGGTGGTTAAAAGGAATGCTGCCAGGTGGTGACGTGGGGAGGGGCAGGGTGGGGGGTAACAATCTATGGATTATGGCCGATTACAGGTAAGTAAACATAAAAATAAACAAAACAAATTTTGTTGCGCCCACTGCATCGCATTTGGCAATGCAGTGCACGCAACGAAATTCATTTTTATTTATTTTTAGGTTTACTTACCTGTACTCTGCCATGATCCATAGTTTACTACCCCCCCACCCTGCCCCTCCCCTCCTCACATCACCGCTCGGCAGCACTCCCTGGACCGACCGCTACTGTTCATCAGAAGTGCACAACTTTATGAATCAGTGTCAATTGCACTTCTTAGCAAACCTCAAATCTTTAATAAAGACAAGTCCGAAGATACTTTTGTATCTTCATCCTTACCTACCACGCCTTAATGCAGGCTTCAATGTTCATATGATTTCAAAATCCTCTATTGTCCTGTTGGAATCAATTAATGGACCTGTTATCTGCTAACATCCATCAGAAACATATCACTCAATCAGTCCATGCTGTTCTATCAATGCTCAAACAGGAAGATCAGGATTAAGTGAATTACATCATTAATTTCTAACACCTGGCATCTGAGGTGGCATGGATGGATGAGTCTGCTGCTGCTGCCTCTTACCAAGGTGTCTGAGATGATTAAAACATTTCTTGTAATAAGTGGCATATTTACCAGATACATCAGCAGCTTTAATCACCCTAATGCTGAAAATGGATGCTTACTGAAAACTGCAGAGATCAAGTATTGAACCTCTATTTAAAGACCCTGCCCTAATAAAGTCCTGAATGGCCATGGTTGTACTCCTTATGCTGAAGAACCCTTTGCAGATTGGGAAATCACCAAAGATCACTTGTCAACTAAAGAACATAGGGTGTGTTTCTACTTCAGAAAGTCTGGATAGTTGGTAAAAGCCTGCCTGCAGTTAAAAGGAAACAATTCATCCCATCCATGAACAATGGACTCGGCTCATGATCAAGCTCATTATTTCCTGCAAGTTATCATTGATACTTCTTTAGGGCCAACATAGATTCTTACCTTGGTAGATCCTGGAGCATCCAACTGCCTTATTGGCAATCAACTACAAGCTGTGTGCCAGATTAATAGGAAGGAGAAAACCATGAAGGGAGAGATACAAGGAGTAGATAGAATTGTTCCTACTTCAGGAGCAGTAGTTTTTTGGGATCCTTCTTTTACTTATGGCTATTCTGACAGAACAAGTAAAAAAAAGCACTTTGATTTAATTAATACCCCGTCCTTTTCTATTGATCTCGGCATACATGCTTTAGGGAACATAATACCCACTTAAAGCGATTATATTCAAGAGTTAACCGTTAATTCACAATTGAGGCAAACAATGACTTTCTTAAAACAGCCACTGACAAGACTCAATCACTGACATTCTTTGTGCTGAAGCCTAATTCCTTAGACCCCAAACAGAAGGATGTGGAGGCAGATCCTCCACAATACAAGGGATCTCCAGACATTTTAGTAAGAATGGAGTCAACACTCTTGTATCACATCAAGAGTGGGCCTGTCAAGCTGATCTATTGCCTTGAGACCCAATTTCACGCTAGAGCATCTATCCATGGACTTTGAAAGACGATGATGTTTAATAACCATATTCTCAGGAAAATTAAAACTAAGGCTAAATTTGGCACTCCCCTTCTTCATTGGTGCCAATCTTCCTCGTGGTAAAGGTGAATAGAGAATACCCTCCACGCATAGTTTATTGAGAACTGAATACTATTACCGTAAGAAGCCGATATCCTCTAACTATCATATATGTATTTTTGGGTCAAGTTAAATCTGCCAAAATATTCACAAAGCTAGATCTTAGAGAGGCATATAACTAAGTATTGATATGTGAAGAAGATGAATGGAAGAAGCCATTCAATTACTAAGTAATGCATTTCTAATATCAGGTGTTGCATTTTTTTGCATCTGCCATGCTCTGTAGCATTCCAGCATTGGGTCACCAAAATATTCAGAGACATTTTGGATATGTACATTGTGGCATATCTCAATTACAATGTGATCTTCTCATCTTCTGAGGGAAAACATCAATGTCAGATTTGGAAAGTGTTACAAAGATGAAAGAAAGATTTTCTGCAGGCCAAAACAGAGAAGTGTCTGTTCATAGTTTCTACAACATTCTTTCTCAGTCTTGAAATCTCTGAACATGGAAAAGCAATAGTAATGTAAAAGGTAGTAAGGTAAAAGTTACATTAGAATGACCCTCTCCAAGAACATTCATTAACTTTTATCATCAATTCATACAGAACCTTCCTTCTGCCAATAGTTTACTTAACCAGAAGGGGTGAGAAGTTCAGGTGGGGTAAAGAACAGGAACAAACCTTTAAACTAGTAAATACAGCCTTTACTTCCTCTCTGATTTTGAGAAATCCCAATGATTTACTGCCCTTTGCAGTAGAGACAGATGCCTCCTCTTTTTCTGCAGTATCACAAAGGGATCCAGAAACTGATGAACTTCATCTAGTAGAATTCAACTTACTAATCTTAACAGATATGAAAAAGTATTACACTACTGGTTATTGAGAGTTTGTAACAAAGATGCATTTTCTCATTGGAAACACCACTTGGAATTTGGTTGGAATAAAATTAATATATGGACTGACGACATGAACATGTTATATATCACCACTATGAAACATGCTAATTCTCGTCATGCTATATGAACCTTTTTTTCCTACTTTGATTATATCATCACGTATCGACCTAGAAAACAACATGGAAAAGTGGATGCACTGTCTTAAAAAATAAACTCTGGTTCCAAGTCAAATGAAGAGACCCTCTATATTCATGCACTTCCTGCCTCACTCAATACTGCCTTTACATTTTGTGTACCCACATCGCACAAAACTATTGAAGCATTTGAAAGAACTGTGATGTCAGAAGTACAAAGAATTCCTTTCAAGAAACCCAAAAAAAGCAATTTAACATCCAAAGAGTGGAACACACTTAAGAACTTGAGTCAAGACAAAAGCCTTACTTTCCAAAAAGCAGATAAGGGCGGCGCCCTTATAGTTATGGACACTGAATTTTACAACAGGAGTGTCGATAACCATGTGTACAATCAAGAGATTTATCTTCAATTAGAAGGAGACCCTACATAAGAATACCAACAGATCTTGCAACACATATTTGATCATGCATTGTCAATGAAATGGATCAGTCAAAAAACTTATGCATTTTTCAACTTGAAATTTCCTAGAAGACCGCAGCTATATATGTTGCCGAAGATCCATAAAAGCCTTACCAACCCGCCATTTAGACCCATTGTCTCGGCGTGCAGGTCCATCTCGAAACCTATTGGTAAATTCATCGATAAATTCTTGCAACCTCTTGTCCAAACCAGTGAGACATACATTAAAGAAACCACGGCCTTTCTGAACATGTTGAAAACTGTAGCTCTACAACCAGGAGAGGTATATTGGCCATGCACTATTGACGTTATCGCGTTGTATACATCTATCCCTCACAAAGAGGGCATTGAAGCATTAGAATGGCGTCTATTGAACAGTGATCTGGAAGAGTACCAACAAATTTTGATTTTGGAATTAATGCAATTTTCACTTTACCATAGTTATTTCGAATGGAATGGAAAACTTTTTTAACCAATCCAATGGTACATCGATGGGTTTTGGGGGGGCCCCCTCATATGCGAATATTTTTATGAACAAATTCGAGACAGACTACATCTTGAGCAACAGAAATTGGATCGAAGGATTAATCATGTTTAAACGCTTTATTGATGATATTTTTCTGATTTGGCGAGGACCTAAGGAACAACTGGAAATGAACATTGCATCATTAAATACGCAAACCCAAGAATTCAGTTCACACACACCAGCTCTCATGAAACAATAGCATTTTTGGATGTACAAATAATGTTGACGAATTATGGCATCAAAACCAAAGTCTTTCAGAAACCCACTGATCGGAATGCGAGTCTGTTAATTTAAAGCTTCCACCCTGATGCCCTCAAAAACATCTTCCCACCTCACAATTCATCAGATTAAAAAGGATCACATCTAACACAGAGGATTTACAATGTTCATTGCAGTCACAAACCAGGAAGTATGAAAAGAGAGGTTATCCTTCAGATGTCTTGCAGAATTCTTTGGATAAAGTGAATAAAAGCAACAGAGAATTGTTACTTGAGTCTAAAGTCAAAACGATCCAACAGAAAACTGTCTGTGTGATGAAATATTCTACGGAATCAAGTCTATTAAACGCATCATTAATAAACACTGGCATCTCATTTAAACTGAACCTGATTTGAACAACTAATACTGCGAAAAGGTAACATTCGCTTTCCACACATCAAAAAATCTTAAAGAACTACTGAACACGCCAAAAAAGGAGAAACACAAATGGAAAGGGATGTTAAAATGTTTGAATTGTATCCACTGTAATAACGTAATAACCAGCACTATCATCAGGCATCCCACTAAGGGTTATCCCATCGAGTTATGCCATACCAGCACTTGTGACACTTCGAACTGCATTTATGCAATCAAATGCCCATGTGGCAAAATTTATGTTGGACAAACCGAACGAAAAATCAAAGTTCGCATTACAGAACACAAAAGTAACATCAGGCTTGTGAATATGAAATCTTCCTTAGCATGCCACTGGAAAGAAGCTGGACATCAAATTTCACAATTAAAATGTATGGTTCTAGAGACCATCTCGCAACGCCAAGACATGGATCCAGTGAAACAAAGATTAAGAGCAGAGTTTTTCTGGATAAAAAAATTTAACTCGAATCATCCGATTGGTTTAAATGATTGTGTTGAACATGCTTGTTTTTTATGATTTCATGACATATACTGCATTGACTTGTGAATGACTCTGATCCCCATGTTGTAAATTTCAGAGTATGATATATCATTTCTGACTGCAATGTATTTTGTTTTGGCATAAGTGCATATGTTTTCTTCATGATGACATGATCGTGTTCTGTTATGCTCACTTCAGTTCATATTTGATGTCATGTTCACGCATTTCGGAGAGCTTTGCCCGCAATGTAGATCGCGTACAGCGTTTTGTTTTGAAGCTTTTACTCTCATGTCACATGGTGGAGGCTATCTGAAACACTCGCGTTGCCATTGGTTGAGTTCGCGATCACATGACGTTGGCTTAACCAATAATATACTCTATTGTACAAAGGTCTTGATATCGCTGAAACTTCTCGAGACGCGGTGGTGTCCGTTATTCTGTGAGTTATGGAATGCTAGTGATTGTTAAAATTTCTCTCGGTAAATATTTTTGGGTCTTTAACTACACGGGGATTGCTCGCGTCTGGTTTCACTCACATTCTTGAGTTTTTGTCGACCGATTGTGCACGATGTGGATGTGGCTAGTGCACTCTCAGCATGTCTTAAATTACTTTGGCATTTCACCTAGCTAAATCTTTGGGCATATTTTCGTGAACATGTGGCACGTTTGAATCTTATTTTATTTTACAATATATGGGTTATTTGGTATGTTCAGTATTATATCGATAGCATTAATAAGTGATTAATATGGTCCTGTTTGTCCATTGTTTCAGACCCCTGACGAAGGGTCAGATTTATATGACCCGAAATATATTGGGTGTATCAATGAAAGGTAGGTTGATATCAACTTTGCTACATAAGAATATCATTATGTACACTAAGAAGCTATGTTGATACATGACGTCGTAATATTCAGTTGAAAAAATTAAAACTGGTGAATAAATTCATGGATTGTAGATAAGAAACCATGTTGTTTCTAAGTTAATTTTGCGCTCAGCCTTGAGGATAGATGACTCTACCCTCAACATTTGCATTTATTTAGAAAGGCACAACCTGACTTCTTGCGACGACGAGAGCGCAGTGTTTACACGGATACATTTGTTCTCATTAAAAAGGTGAATACGAGTGCACAGGGATTACAAATTTTTTCAATGAAATCTGAAGTGAACATGGTTTCCAGGAAGGTATGGAACACCTTGTAATGAATATTTCAGTGTGGCACAGGTTCCATACTAGTGTTCACAATGGCACTAATCTCACAGAAGGTCTTCAAGTAGTACCACCTGATGACAGGATCGAAGGGTCATGACATCCGTGGCCACTTGAAATACCTTTTGGCCTGGAAAGGGTCTGATATTTCAGAAAGTTGAGGAGAACATAAAGATTTTATTCATGCCACCAGGTTGGTGGAGAAATTCAGTAGACAGTATTCATTTAAAGCAAGATTGTTACACCTGACTTTTTCAGCGGGTTTAATCACAGACTTACTTCTTTTTACACTCCTACTTTTGAACCTGTTTTTATTGGTTTTAGGACTCTGGGCATTTTACCACTGCTGATTAGTGCTAAAGTGCATATACTCAATGTGTAATTTGTTAATATGGATTGGTGTTTCCCTGATTGGCTTATTTGGTTTACTACTGAGTCCATAGTACAGTGCACTATGTGTGCCGAGGGCCTGTAAATCAAATGCTGTCAGTGGGCCGGTAGCACTGATTGTGCCACCCACACAAGCAGCGTTGTAAAAGGTTCTTAGTCCTGCCACTGCAATGGCTGCATGCAGTCTCTACTGCCATGTCGACCTGGCAAGTGCACCCACTTGCCAGGCCCTAAACTTCCATTTTATTACATGTGAGTCACCCCTAAGGTAAGCCCAAGGTACCCATGGGGGCAGGGTGCAGTGTATGTGAAAGGTAGGTCATGTCCAGATGTGTGTGGCTTGTCCTGATAGTGAAATACTGCCAATTTCATTTTTCACTATTGAAAGGCTATCTGTCTCAAAGGATAGAATGGAAGTTTATTTATAACATCTTATAAATATAACTTCCCATTGGGACAAGATAGAAAGTTGGCGTTTAGTATGCTTGACCTCAGAATATAAAAATGGATCTTTTAGTAAAAGTGATTTATATATTGTGTGTGATAGACGAACTGGGAAAGTTTTTTACCATTCCGGACCCTAGCAATCAGAGTACCCAAAAAAAACAACTTTCCAGGCCTTCTAACCTGTGATACTTAGACGTTTGCAGGGAAAAGAGATGTAGCCTTTCTGCGGCTCTACAAACTAATAACGCCCCTTCGGTTAGAATAGCGAGGAAAGAGTATGCAAGGGCAGTAGAGCTAGCTAAGCATAATTGGGAAGAACAACATTGGCAGGAACTTAAAGATGCTTCCCTTTTAAAAGATACTGCCGTGTTCTGGGAAATACTTAACAAAGGTATTCGGAAGGGTTCAGATCAGATCCCAAATCACATCACTGAACACGAAAGGCACGCCATTTTCTCGGCCTCTACTGTGTCACTGGAAATAACTTGTTAGGTCACAGTGAAAATAAATCATTAACAACTGGGGGATTTAGAATAGATTACTAGCTAGTGTGCTCAAGCTCAGTTGAACCTTTTGAGTTAATTGAGGTCTCATCTGCAAAGCTGGACTAGCCGCATGAAAGGCGGCTGGTCCCGACGGCCTCCCAGGTGATCTACTGCTACGGGATGTAAAAATGTGGGCTGATTTTATTTTGCTTGTAATTAATCCGGTAGCGAGAGGCCACCCCGTCCCTTACTCTTGGAAGGGCGCAGAGGTAGTTGCAATATATAAAAAGGGCAACAGGGAGGACCCTGCCAACTACAGGCCGATTAATCTAATCGATGTAACACAAAAAGTGGTTGGCAGGGTCCTCCTTATGAGGATAAGGTCATGGATGGATGACGAAAATGTCCTTTCGCACTTCCAGTCTGGGTATAGAAAGAAAGTAGGTACGATGGACCAAGTGTTCAGGTTTTGTATGTCAGTCAGTCAGTCAAAACCACTTTATTCGATTAATTAAAATCATAAAAGTGTACTAAAACATGTTAGGTACATATTAAAAACAGGATAAAAAGTCAAATTAATACAATTAAATTCATGATAGAAGTTAAAAAAACATTATTCTCCCCTTTTTTTCCCCCTATTTAGAGGAAAACTATTGCACGATTCCCTTTCCATACAAAACCCCATAATCGATAATTCATATACAAAATACAGTTTTAAAAAGGATGTTTTGCAGTATTAAAAGTCCAATCTTAATCTCCTAATTCTTACAGCAGCTGTCAAAAAACTAGCAATACAATACATAATGACAGGGGTTTTCAACATTAACAAAAATAGCAGTGCAGGTTTATACTGAGAAAAACTCATCTCTTTCAGCAAAGGTTTGACATATCGCTTCCGTGGTTCAGAATACCAATGGCAAAAAAATAGAAAATGCGCAGTATCCTGAACAGACTTGTCATCACATTTACACGGGGTAGAATCCTCTAACTTACACCAAATTTTCATATCCCATAAGACCGTATGAATTTGATTGAAATGGAATTTTGTCAGTAACCATCTATGGAAAAAGTTTGTTACCACTGTCAAATAAGGCGCCATCTCAGGAGTGGTAGTTGTCATTACATGACTCCTCACTGAGAGTTTGCCCAGTTCCTCCGCCTCTCGCTCCGCGTCACAGTGTCCGATGAAATTGGTCTTCACCCATACTAGATCTTCTTTACATAGGGATTCTGGACTTCCAAAAATCTCAGGGCGTCCTAGCTTTGCAGCCACATTCTCTACATATGACAACCACTGGATATCCCTCACGTGATCTAGTTTCATACAGTCTTTAATGATTTTATGGTTCAGACTAAGGTTCTGGTTTAACCAGAGTTTTATCTATAACACAATGGGTGCTAATTTTAGCATATCAGTGATAAATCCCACCCCTAATTCAAGGTGTAGGGGATAAGTCGCTGTTTGATGGGGCAAACCAAGCAATGATCGTAGGAATTTATTTTCTTTCACTTGGATGCAGTCTGTTTTTGTGTATCCCCAAATTGCTGCCCCATATCGTGCTATAGAAACTGATTTGGCTTTGTAAATGGCCAGAATAGCCTCTGTGGGTTTCCCCCCAAGTCTTTTTGCGAACCCCAAGACTGCGGAAGCAGAACTTCTAACCGCATTTGCCTTCGAGGTTAGCTGCGGTACCCAGGTTCCCCTTTGGTCAAACACTACACCTAAGTAGGTGAAAGCCTTTACAACGGAGATAACTTCACTGCCACAGAAGAACGTTTTTTCTTTGCTTTTGGAACAACCCACTGACATTGTATGCGATTTGGCACTATTAATGACCAAGTCCAGATTGGACATAAAGGATCCAAAAGAATCAAGGAGTTTTTGTAGGGCATAGAGGAGCACCGGGATTGGCCTCCCCCCATGCACGGTATGTCCTGAGTATTTGGAAGAAAAGTAATTAGGAACTAATATTTAGACAAAGGACAGAGATGTCCTGAGTTACAGCTGTTAGGTTGGCCTCCAACGAATTCACGTACAACGTGAACAAAATGGGGGCCAAAATACAGCCCTGGCGTACCCCTCATCGGGACCTAAAGCTCGCTGTACACTTCCCGTCGGTAGTCATCCTAATGGAGGCATTTAGATCTTTATGCAGCTCCGCCAGGAAATGTACCAAAGAGGAATCAAGGCCCACTGTCAGGAGCATAGTCCACAGCTTTGATCTATTGACTAGATCAAAAGCTGTGGATAGGTTCATAAAGCCTAGGAATATAGATCCCCTTTTAGCCCTCGTGTACTTTGATATTATCAAGTGAAGGTTGAGACACTGGTCCTCTGTGCTCCTCCCTGCTCTGAAGCCATATTGTACATCCGTCAGGATATTATTCCTGGTAGCCCAAGATGTTATTCTGGCTAGTACAACTTTTACTAAGATCTTAACAGAGGAGTCCAAAAATGATATGGGCCTATAGTATCTTGGATCTCCCCTCTGGCCTTTTTTAAACACAGGGATTATAGTAGCTCTGGACCAAGATTTCGGGAATCCCACAACAGTCGAAGCATTAAAAACTTTAGATAAAATATCTGCTCAATATAACGAGTTAGCCTTAAACATATCCGAAGGAACCCCATCGGGTCCAGGTGCCTTTTGACCTGCGCTACTCTCGATTGCTTCAATGACTTCAATTATGTTGAAATTTACTGGCGCTAGAGGAAATTCAGAAGCAGGGAGCTCAAAGAGCTCCTGCTCCATGTTACTTCCATAAATCTTTTCAAAATGGTTAAGCCAGTCATCCTCAGTGATATTAAGTTCCAGTTCCTCGTTTTGATCACGTGCAAACAGTGGGTTATTTATTATTGACCAGAACTTCGAGCGATTTTTTAAGGTAGCTCTATCCATGAGCTCAACTCAGGCTTCCCTTTTTAGATCATGTTTACGTGCTTGGGTTGCCCTGGAGTAATCCTTTCTCAGCTGCCGCACTAAGGCTATATCCCTCGGCGGGTATTAAGTGCTTTTTTAGGCGGTTGTGGGCTTTACTGCAGGTAGTGTCAAACCAACCTAATGCCGGTCTATTTTTCCCTCCCTGACCTTTGGATATTAGATTCAGGGATACTATATGGCAGATGCCTTCAAATGAGGTTAGAACCTCCTCGCCTTTTGAAAGGGGATTAACACAGATGTTGAATTGTTCTGCAGCCTCAGTGGTTAGGGTGAGAAAAAAATCATCTGGTACTACCTGTCCCCACCAGATCCTCCTCCCCTGGTCTTTAGTCTTAGTTGGCAAAACAACCTGAGATGTAGCAGTAGAATTCATAAGGGAGAAGCCATTAACTAGCTCCATCCCCACGGGGTTATGGTCGCTCGCTGGCATCGGTATAGCGTTATAAGAAATCACGAATTTAAGAAGACCTATCGAAAGAAATATATAATCAATTATTGAATCACAGTCCCTTCCAGTATATGTAGCTACCCTAGAATTTTTGTCTAAAAATTCTGCCTCATATAGATCATTGGTCGTTAGTAGATTTTCCATAACCGCCCCCTTCTGACTGTGTTCAAAATGCGGGGGGGAAATACTGTCAGGGGTATCTGAGTCGATTAGGTCACGATTTACACATAAATGTACATTAAAATCACCCAACAGTATAAAATGGCAGTAAGTGGTTTGCTTTTCTTTATATGTGATTAAAAAGTCTGTTAGCCACACTAAGTGTTCATTTACAGGGTAGCCATTCGGTGAATTATAATAATTCACAAAGAGTATTTTGTTGCCATCAACCAAAGTTACCTCTATGACTAGACAATTATGGGTGTCTCAATCAACTTTTATAATTTTACCCTTTACATTCACCGAGACCAACATCAGCAGGCCCCCTCTGTTCCTTCCAGCAGGAGATGGTAATGCCAGGACAAAGAAAGAAGTAAATCCATCCAACCAAAAGTCACAGTCCATGTCCCAAGTCTCCTGCATAGCAACAATATCATACGATTTTAAAAAGTTCAGCTAGTTGGAATCTACTCTCTTGGACCGTAAGCCGGCAATATTCCAGCTTAATAATTTGATCTTATCCCTTTTATCAGGGGTACCCAGCTCCGGTTTACATCCATTGCTATCTGAAGAAGGTACAGGAGCCATAGGGAGCAGCAAAACAGAAAGGTCCATAGATTCCCAAATTTGAACAACGCTTATATAAGCTCCTTTTATAGATGGTTGGAGACAAACTCGCAGCTCTGGACCTCTTGGGCTTCATAAAGGGAGACAGGTTTGAGAAAAGGAGAGTGTGTACTCCAAAAGAAATCAACAAGTACTTTTTTGGATTATTATCCGTTCTTTGAAGTCGTCATACAAGACCAGAGCTACTTTATATTGCAGTGAGACATCTTTATTGTTTGATGATAAAACATAGACAGCCGACACGTGTTTCGCCCCCTATTGGCGAGTTGCGCTGGGGCTTCCTCAAGGCTGTGAAAGAAAGATGGATGAGTTATATTAGAGTGTGTTAAGATAGCAGCTGACCCCAAGCAAGAGAGAAGAAGTAGACACCTAGAGTGAGAAGTTGTTTAAATATTTTGTGATGTCTCAGCATTAAAGCACTCTTGTGTATTGTACTCTACAAGGATAGTGAGACTGAAATGTATCATGCCTCAAAAAGCTTAGTCACAGGTTCTCATGTGCTCATAGACAGTACAGGTGAGGAGGGCAAGGGTGAATACAGGGGATTTAAAAATAGGATCTAACCACAGGTGATATTAAAACCAGATAAAAAGGTGCGCTTTCCCAATGTCTCAGGTCGACCGAGCATTAGGTGTACTCTAGTGATACAGAGAGAAAACAATAGTCCCCAAACAAGCTGATAGGGTGAAAACGGGGCAAAGATTGTGTATAAGGAAGATCAAGACAAGATCTAACTGTCATACCTATTTCCACATATACAGCATATATTATTTCATTCCTGGTTCCAATTTGACAAGTTCCAAAAACCAGAGTTCAAATACTCAGGGAGCAGAGTTCTTCTGTAAGTTAAAAAAGGGGGAAATGTATATATGTCCACAGATTGTTTGTAGTCTGATGTTAAACCCAAAACAATTCAAACAGTACATACTATTCATCACATTAAGCATTTTTAAGGACCTACATTTAATTTGGGGAATATGTGTAATATAAGTTCAGTTCAGTTCAAAAACCTTTATTTCGGTAAAAATTTACCATAAAAGACAATCATATAAAACAATTCATTTAAATGATTTGTACAGTGAATTTGTAAAATTCATAAAAACTATACTGGAAGGAATCTTTATATAATAAAAACAGGTCCATACTCAGTCTATATTTTGAGGTATTTCCTTCTGATGGACCAGAAGGCGCCCAAATATTTGGCCATAGCGAACACAATGAGATCTGACAAGTCAGATTTTAGGACTCTAAAGGCAGGTAGGCACTTCTTGAATCCCAGATTCCTACATAGGGGAACAATCCAGTGTCTACGAATCCCACAATAGACTGGACAGAAAAAAAGAATGTGGAGCTCACTTTCCTCCGAATTTCTACATGCTGGACAGGAACTACTCGAATCATGGCTCCATTTTGCTGTGAAAGTTCTAATGGGGAGAGTGCCATGTCTCCACTGGAGATATAATTTTCTCAATACAGTAGGATAAATTTTATCTAGAGTAGGTTCCATGTTGTAATTAACCTTGTGAGAGAAAAAGGAAGCTGTCAAGGACCCGGGATGTTGATGGTTGAGTATCAGGGATAATTTGAGTTCTCGGTATGACCTGGCTAGATCTTTTTTAGAGAGGGTGTGGCACATGTTCTGAGGGTCAGACCACATAGTTGAGAGACCTAAAGCCTCCAGTTCTAATTTGATAGATTTGAGCCATTTGATTTTTCCGGCACCTGGAGTGGCAAGAATCTCCCTTAGTCCTTCCCTGTAGCTGGCCAACTCAGGAGTTATCCATATTCTACGCCAGAAGGCCAGTGGGCGTAGAGCCAAGTCCTCATCAAGCGGGCATAGGCCAAGGTCCATCCTCAGGGGTATAATGGGGGTGCTCGGTGGTAGCCCAACAAGATTGCGAATACATTTATTTTCCACCTTCAGCAATTTTGAAGTATTTTCATGGCCCCAAAGTTCAGATCCATAGATTGCAGCCCCCTTGGCCTGAGATTTGTAAATCTGTATTGGGGGGCCGATCGGCCTGACTGAGGATTTGTTGTTTGCCAAGAGCTTCATTATTCCTCCCGAGTGCTGGGTCAATTTCAATGCAGCTTTCTCCAGGTGGGAGATCCAGGTAAATTTATCATTTAGTACAATTCCCAGATATTCAAATGTTTTTACCCTTTCCAGCTTGATATGTGTGATACTAGGACTGAAGTGAAATTTCTGTGGGGGGTTAAGGACCATGAATTTCGTCTTGGTGGTGTTGATTTCCAATCCATGGGCCTCACAGAAGTCCACAAAGCCATCCAAGGTACGCTGAATGCCGTTTGCCGACTTGGATAAAAGCAGTGTGTCGTCGGCAAACATGATGGCTGATACCCTCTCAGCGGCCAATTTCGGGGCATCAGAGTTGGGTATGCCCGCTAGGTGGGAGATTACCCCGTTGACATAGAGGCAAAACAGGGTTGGTGCAAGCACACAACCCTGCCTTACCCCCCTGCCAACGGGGAACTTCTCAGACAATTCTCCCATCCTGCTGCATCTAACTTGGGCATAATTACTGGTGTGGAGACGTATTATCATATTCAAGAGACCTTCAGGGACCCCCAGTTTATCAAGGACCTCCCACAGCTTATTCCTCGGGACCAGGTCGAACGCTGCCCTCAGGTCCACAAATACAGTATAGAGGCTGCCACCCTCCAGCTGTACTGTTTTCCAATATATCATGGCGAGGCGAAAGACCTGGTCCACTGTGGAGACCTTCTCCCTGAAGCCTGCTTGAAAGGGGCTAAGGATGTTGAAGTCCCTGATCCACTCATGGAGATGGTTCAACAAAAGCTTGGAGAATAGTTTCTGGGAAACATCGATTAGGCTTATAGGCCTATAGTTTACAGGGAGGAGGGGAGACCCCTTTTTGAAAATTGGCACTATTTCTGCCCCTAGCCAGGTGGAAGGGATTGGCAGACCTTTCAAAATGGAATTAAATAATACCCCAAAATACGGAGCCCAAACCTTAGGTTCATGCTTGTAAAGGTCGCCTGGGAGTCTGTCTAGGCCCGGCGCCTTCCCAGCAGACAGGGAGGAAATTGCCAGGGTGACTTCTTCTATACTGAAAACATCCATATCGGTTAGGGTATTTTTGATTTTGGGGGACTCTCCGACATCTTCACTTCTTCCGCTATCACTGCTATGTGGAAGGTATAAGTTTTTGAAGTGTTCCTCCCAGACGGATGGCGCTATACAGGCCTCGACTGCTGCAAGTGGTTCGGCCGAGCCATGCCTGACGATTTGCCAAAAAGTCCGTGAATCTTGGCAAGCGAGGGCAGCTAATATTTTTGTCCAGTTCTCCTCGTCCCATTCTATTTTTGCATTGTGGAGGGCAGATTTGTAGGCTACTCGTCTCTCCCTAATTGTGTTCGGAGTATCTCGTGCTTTCAGTGATTCTAACAGTAGGGTTTTTGCATCCCTGCAAGAGGCGTTGAACCAGGTTACTCTTCTCTTTTTTGGCTTACGTGGCTTAGTAACTGGGTTCAATACCTCTGCAAGATTAGTACATAGCTCCGAGTGGATATTAACAAGAACAGCCAATTGTGCCTGAGGGCCCGAACTACCCGTAATTTTAATCTCTGATTCGCTGGTTGGGTGGTTCATGCAGCACTCTACTTTTTCCAGGACAGGGGTAACTAGTGCATAGATTCTTTCAATATTAGTGTGATTTTCCAGCAATTTGGTCCATTTTATTCTACGCCTATTGCTGGTTAGCACTAAGTCGGGCTGTGATGGTGCATTAAGATCTACCTTATCTAATTGTCGATAGGGGATCTCAAATTTTAATGAAAGCAGGTTGTGGTCACTATCGTATCTATTGATAACTTTAAAATCTTTCACCCTCCTCCAGTCCCTGGTTGATACCATTATATAATCGATCCTTGACTCGTGACCCGGCCTGTTAAAAGTATTTTTAGGCGGGATATCACCCTCCATCCGTCCGTTGCACGCCCTCAAGGAGTGACTAAGAGTGAGGGACATTATCTGGATGGCGAGAGGGGAACATGCCTTGGTCACTGGATCTATCAAGGTAGGAATGTCCCATAGGTCATCCTCCTCGGCGGATATACCTTCCATGTAGACAGGGAGTGGTTCATATTGTTGATTAAAGTCACCACCTATGATTAAGGGGGAGGAAAAATTGTGTATATCTAGGAACTGTGCTAACTCTTCCACTGGGCCTGATGTTGCAGCTACCCCGACTGGCCTTGAATAGAAGTTAATCAGTACCAGCTTCCCTCCACATGGCCATTCCAGGGTGACACACTGGAAGTCACAGGAATTAGTTTCCAGGTGTGTGGCCCTGCAGGCCAGATGGGACCCAATCCAGGTCGAAAGTCCTCCAGAAGGGCGGCCCTTTCCTCCCCATTTTGCTTCAGTGCTAAAGATAGCGAATCCCTGGCGGCTAAGTTGTTCTCTTGCCCATGTCTCTTGTAAGAGACATATGTCATAGCCCTCCACTAGATCTGTCCAGTCCGGGGTGTCTATTTTGTTAGCTAGCCCTGCCACATTCCATGACAGAATAGAAATTATGCCTTGGGCCTCTGGTATGCTTCTAGTGTCTAGTGTTGCGAGGCGCTCAAGAGCTACAGATTTCCCACACTGGTTGGATTGTGAAGCATCCAGTGAGACACTATGTAATTTGAGGCTGTGTGATGTAAGGCAATTATGTTTCAGCCTCTGGTTAGAATCGATAGTTTCGCCCTTGGGTGAGCATGCGGTTTGCCTACCTGCCCCTACTCTAGGTTCATTTAGCACTCTGTGGGCTGATGTTGGTAAGAGAGATTGACCAACCATATGTATTTTTTGAATACTGGTTGTTGGTGCAATGTCCATGGGCTGAGTACAGGCACAGACTGGGGAGGGTGAGGGGGATGCAGTGGTTATTGAGTGTGGAAGTCAGTCCACTTCCTCCAGACATCCATATCTATTGGAAGTTGGGACCCCATTCCATCCTCCAAATGTGTCTGCCCACCAGTTACTTTGTACACCCCATGTGTGGTTCCTTACCTGCAACATACTCCTATTCCCTCCCTGGGTTAGAGGGGCACAAGGTGGATAGAAGAAAGTGAGGGGTCTTGCTGTTATTGATGCAGTTGAAGTATGGTTAATCCATGAGTAAATGGCATGTGCAGTGTTGGAATCCTCAAACGAGATAATCACACAGTCACCGCAAATAGATTTTTGTGTAGTCCCTACCCAAGGTACTCTCCGTACCATAAGGATTTTGCTCCTTAGGTGGTTGGGTATTGGTTTGTTGACGTCTAACCAGTGGATCACCTTGTTCTTTAGAGAAGCAAAGTTTTCCTGCTGGTTGTACATTAGTTCGGTTACTCCAGTCAGCACCACAACATAGGGGCTAACCTCAGGGGGAAGATCTACAAATCCCCTTGATCGTATAAAACTGGTGCTGGCTCTCTGCGATGTTGGGGGATTTGAGTTCTGGCCATTTTTCCTCGGGTTGGGAGGGTCGGTTGGGGCAGGTGCTCTTTGACCAGGTACAGCTAAGGGGAGTGGAAGAGTGGATGCAGCCCCCGGTTGCATGGAATTTGACATTACCCTGCTAATAGGAATATGTGTTTCTACCTTGGTTCGGGGTTTAGGTGTTGGTTTTACCTTAGGTGTAACAATGGGGGTAGTAAGGGAGGAGATTGCAGCTGGTGGGAGTGTGTTAACAGTTCCTGATAATTTGACCTTGGGAAGGGGCCGCGGATTCGCGGCAGCTTTAGCAGTAGGATCAGAAATTGCCACTGGCAGTAATGGTCCATTTGTGCATGTAGTTTTAGGGTTCTGCATAATAATGGTTGCCAGATTTCGTATACTTTTTTCTATTTCTAATAGCTGCGTTTCAATATGCGTGAATCTCTTTTCTAGTGGGGAAAGTAGTTTTTTTAATGTTTCCCAAACGATAGTGAGAAATTCAACGTCCTTCCCTTTAATAGTACATAGGGGGGTTCCTGCAGTGTCACTTTCTATGGTAAGGTCGTTATTCTCTTGAATGACTACTGTGTGATGGGGGGTGATTTCTGGGCATGTTGCCAGGGTAGGAGATATTGGTGTTGGCAATTTAGGAAGGGGAGATACTTTTATTGGTAGCTGGGCCTTCGCCACTTTGGCCTTTTTTCTTGAGTATGCCGTGGTAGGGTTGCGTTTCCTTTTATTGTGTGTAGGCTTTTGTGCTTTAGGTAAACTACCCCCTTTTTCCTGTGGAACAGGGGTGGGTTCAATTTTAGTGGAGGATAAGCCCTCCTCTGTTCCCTTCTTTTGTTCTGCATTCACCCCCAAGTAGGAATTTGGAGGGAGAATGGGGTTTTGTGAAAGTTTCTCCTGTAAGGGGGGTGTACTATCTTCTAGTTTGGCGTGGATTTCTGCCTTTATAGCAATCAGAGAGGGTGTAGAGCCTATCAACCGTTCTGGTGTTTTTGCCCAGGCAATGGGACCTAGGGAGGATTTTTTGGCGGCAGTTAACTCGACTGACAGTCTTCTGGCAGCTTCGAGTTCTAAAGAAACCCTATTTTGCATCTTTGATATTTCGTTGTCAATGGCAGTGTGGGTCCTGGTGATGAAATCATCCAGGGTGCCATTTTTAAGTTTGGATTTGGCTACTCTATCTCTAAACTCACGGGTTGCCATACTGGATTAAAAAATAAGATAAGATGTGTACTTAAAAATCAATTGGGGTGGCCCAGCCCTGTCTCTAACTGCCTCTAACGGCCTAAAACGGCCCGCTCTTTGCCCGGTCTTAGCCCCGGCCTTTGCCCCGCGCGCGTCCCGCGTTCGCGTTCCAGGCACTGTTTATCTAGGGGAAGGGCTGGTGGAGGGGGCGGGAAGAGGACCAGCTGCGGCCGATGATCGCCGCTCTGCACGCTGGTCCTCGCAGTCCCGCCTCAAGCCTCAGTGACAGTGTCCGCTTTCAGGGATGCCGCGTTGGTGCTCCTATGCACTTCCCAGGGACCCGGTGGTCAGTTGCTGCAGAGTCTTGCGCCTGCGAGCGGCACCCGCGAAGCGGGGGCCGCGAGGCGTGGTGTGGCGCAGCGGCCGGAAACAGGAAGGAGAAAACCTCTGCTGTACTCCCACAGGTCAGGAGAGAACCCACGTAGCTTTGCTCCAGCAGGATTTTATCAGGTGGAGGGGCGGGAAGAGGACCAGCTGCGGCCGATGATCGCCGCTCTGCACGCTGGTCCTCGCAGTCCCGCCTCAAGCCTCAGTGACAGTGTCCGCTTTCAGGGATGCCGCGTTGGTGCTCCTATGCACTTCCCAGGGACCCGGTGGTCAGTTGCTGCAGAGTCTTGCGCCTGCGAGCGGCCCCCGCGAAGCGGGGGCCGCGAGGCGTGGTGTGGCGCAGCGGCCGGAAACAGGAAGGAGAAAACCTCTGCTGTACTCCCACAGGTCAGGAGAGAACCCACGTAGCTTTGCTCCAGCAGGATTTTATCAGGTGGAGGGGCGGGAAGAGGACCAGCTGCGGCCGATGATCGCCGCTCTGCACGCTGGTCCTCGCAGTCCCGCCTCAAGCCTCAGTGACAGTGTCCGCTTTCAGGGATGCCGCGTTGGTGCTCCTATGCACTTCCCAGGGACCCGGTGGTCAGTTGCTGCAGAGTCTTGCGCCTGCGAGCGGCCCCCGCGAAGCGGGGGCCGCGAGGCGTGGTGTGGCGCAGTGGCCGGAAACAGGAAGGAGAAAACCTCTGCTGTACTCCCACAGGTCAGGATATAAATTAAACAGGTATTCATGTTTTAAGATTTTGCATTAGTCCTTATCTAGCACATCAAAAAACACATTGGTATAAACATGTTAAAGCGAAAATGACATTCAATATTTCTGAAACCTGAGAGATGACCTGTGGATTTCATGTGACTGGAATAAGACCCAGGATCTGGATCCCCGTTTCATAGGGTTTGCAGTCTCTACAGCGCTGCTTACATGAAGTAAAAAATGTTTTCAATTTGCACTGAGCGTTTGAGACCATGTCCGACAAAAAGCCAAAAGTTATAGATGGCTTTGTTATTTATAGCTGTCTGTGTAGAATATAGCGAGGACCAGATAGTGATACGTATCTGGTATCATGTACATGCCTGTCCCGTTGTGACCACAATTTGGGGCTCAAGGGATAACCATGTAGTTACTGGCAAAAGTATGCCTAGACTGAATTTCTGCTGATTGAAAGGAAAGCAAGACACCTTTCAAGGTCGCATTTGATAAACAGCATGAATGTCGGGTCGCGTGTCTTCTCACAAACGCGCCCGTCTTGTAATAAAAAAGGTAGATACAAAGAGTAATTAAAAAGAAGTCACAAGGTGCCCGCATTATTTTAAGCGACAACATGTGTCAACATGTTTAACTCGAAGAAAGACAGAGTCCCGTGGGCATATAAAGTATTAAGAGCGAGACGCGAATATTAATGGATACGCCAAGTATGATGCTGTCGCAGTTATTACATTACTTACTTTTGAGCTGACAGGTGTGATGTAATCCCTGCTCGTAGCTCTAGGGCTGGAGGTTGATATATGGGTTAAATCCCGGAATTCCCGTCGTACGAAACCCACCCGGCAGTTGTAGTCAAGTGACCGGAAAGGAACCCGGGAGGTCATGATTAAGTTAAACAGTCTCCTTAGTTTGTAAGCGAACAACAGTGCCCTGTTAAAAGTTAATGAGCTAGTTTTTTTTAATGTCTTATTTACAAGGGGTTTTTTATCATTCAAGTCAGATGTTGAATTTGGGCATATTAAAACCCGGACGCGAAGGTGCAATAGCGCCGCCATTTATAAGTGGTGTTACAATCTTGGCTTTAATGGACTTAAGCTCCGTAGGGGGGACTGTCACTGGAATGCACAGGGTCTAGTAAACATTTTATTAGATGGCAGCTGAACCTTTTCATGTAATGAATTTTACATATTGGTATTTTATATTTACCCTGTCCCATGGTTCGTAGGTTTCAACGTTATTTATGTAAAATAGAGTTTCTAGTTTTTGGGGTTCATTAACGTGAGGGGATGAAGCCTACGTTTTTGGACAGGTTACATGTAACAGCCAGATTGTTAATTTAGGCATCCTAGTATGTGTTCTAGTTGGGCTAATTTGATACTTAGCGTTTTTTGGGCATTTTTTTTAAGGTTTTTTAAACATTGTTCCCAGTAAAAATAATTAGGTGGATATTCACTCATGCATAGTTTTGTTCTGCAGGGAGCATGAGAGAACCTAAACTTTTACCATGATTATTCTGTATACTGAAGATCTCTGGAGGATATATTTACAAAGCATAAACTATTCCTATCCTAGTCACATGCTAGTAAGTGTTGTATAATTATATCCATAGGGAACATGCATCCACAATTTGGGAGTTTTTTATAGCCAGTGATGCCATTCATATTCCTGATTTAGTCCCTTTGTTACTGTCTCCATTCCTATGATTAGATACCTCTCTTCTCTATGTAGGAGTAAGTCCAGATCTCCCCCCCCCCCCGTTTTGGTATTTTTAGTTTTTTTATACCCACAAACGTGAAGGTCAAAAAGTTGCAATGATATTGTCGAAAGTGTTCAACTAGAGATTGTCTACTATCTGTTCCATGGATGTTCCGGTAATGTTCTTGTATCCGTACTTTTAATGGTCTCTTTGAACTTCCGATGTAGTGTTGTCCACATGGAAATGTTATCAAGTAGATCACATAGGTGCTTTCGCAATTGATTAGGTCTTTGATCTTGTAGGTGTGACCATTGATTAGGACTTCCTTTGTTCTCGATTTACCAAGTTTGCAAATTGAACAGTTGGTGCAAGTGTAGAAACCAGATGTTTGGGGTGGAAAAGGTCTAGATTTTGGTTTACTATCCAAGAAAGAAGGGCAGAGAATATCTCTTAGGTGTTTGCTGCGTGAGAATCCCAGTTGGGGTTTATCTTGTAATGCATTAGTCAAAGTGGGATTGTCCGTCAGAAGGTGCCAATGTTTTTGCAAAGTTTTGCGAATATATTGTTGTCCACTGTTGTATTCAGTGTTGAAACGAATTGTTTGTTTACTTTCTCTCATTTGGTTATTGTGTAGTAAGCTTTGTCTATCTGATGTTTTGTATTTGGTTAAGGCTTTGGTCAATGGTTGTTCCTTGGAGCCCCTCTGTTTTAAACGTTGCGTTATGTTGATTGAGTGTGTTTCATACTCTTCCATCGAGCTGCAGTTCATGCGTGCTCGTCTGTACTCTCCTCCTGGAATGTTTGTAATGGTATGCGCAGGATGACTGCTAGTGGCATGAAGGATAGAATTTGCAGAGCTGGGTTTCTTATGGATTTTGGTGTGTAACTGATTGTTTGCAATATAGATTGATAGATCCAAAAAGTCTATTTCAGTTTTCGAGATGTTGTAGGTAATTTCAATTCCCCACTGGTTTGGTGACATAGACTTGATAAATGATCTGAGTTTGTTCTCTGTTCCTTGCCAGATCATTAAAATATTGTCTATGTAACGACCCCACATTTGGGGACTATTGTTTTCTCTCTGTATCACTAGAGTACACCCAATGCTCGGTCGACCTGAGACATTGGGAAAGCGCACCTTTTTATCTGGTTTTAATATCACCTGTCGTTAGATCCTATTTTTAAATCCCTTGTATTCACCCTTGCCCTCCTCACCTGTACTGTCTATGAGCACATGAGAACCTGTGACTAAGCCTTTTGAGGCATGATACATTTCAGTCTCACGATCCTTGTAGAGTACAATACACAAGAGTGCTTTAATGCTGAGACATCACAAAATATTTAAACAACTTCTCACTCTAGGTGTCTACTTCTTCTCTCTTGCTTGGGATCAGCTGCTATCTTAACACACTCTAATATAACTCATCCATCTTTCTTTCACAGCCTTGAGGAAGCCCCGGCGCAACTCGCCAATAGGGGGCGAAACACGTGTCGGCTGTCCATGTTTTATCATCAAACAATAAAGATGTCTCACTGCAATCTAAAGTAGCTCTGGTCTTGTATGACGACTTCAAAGAACGGATATTAATCCAAACAAGTACTTGTTGATTTCTTTTGGAGTACGCACTCTCCTTTTCTCAAACAGGAGCCATAGGGGCATAGTCCACTACAGCAGCATCTTCCATACCCTCTCCAGCCCCCTGTCAATCACACAACTCAAGACCTGACAGAGCATCAAATCTATTGTGTATGTATGCTACACTGGAAAGTAGTGACTATTGGGAAAGGTAGTTTATACCTGGCCTTTATAGACCTCGAGACCGCATTCGACCTGGTCACACAAGCCAAGCTTTGGCAAGTACTGTCTGAGCTGGGGATCCCGCCGTTGATTCTCGATTTCACCAAACGTCTCCATGAGGGGAATTATGCCAGAATCAGGTCGGGCAACCAAGGACAGTTAACTGAAAGGGTGGCGGTGAATAGGGGGGTTCGCCAGGGTTGTGTTTTGGCTCCGACTCTCTTCTCCCTCTTCGTTAACGGGGTGATAGACCATCTGAGAGAGGTTCCAGCAGATGCCCCAACCCTGGTTGGGGATGGGGATAAAACCCCCACCCTCCTATTCGCCAGTGACACACTATTGGTGTCAAAGACCCCCAGTGGCCTACAAAAGTTAATGGACAGGGTCTATCGATTAATACCAGCAAAACGAAACCGATGACACTCCATCCAAACGTTTTAAGAAGAGTATTAATCTAAATGGCGCCCCCTCGTAGAGTCATTTGACTATTTGGGTATCAGGAAGAACAATTTGATGAAATGGAATACCCATCTGGCCAAAATGAGCAATTCTAAGAGAGCAGCAGCGCTCATCTAGCAGACCAGTAGGCCCGGCCCTCGTGGCCTACGACGGTAAAGCACTGCCCTCAGCACTTTACAGGTCAGAAGTCAGGGGATTTGAGAATGTAAGCGACCTGGAAAGATCTGAGAATAAGTTCTATAGAGGGTTGGTCTCTCTCCCTCTATCCACCCCCCTGATACCACTCCGCAAAGACCTTGGGAAGCACTCCATCACAAATATTGTAAGACTACGACCATTACTTTTCCCAAATGGATCAAATGGATCTGCAAATTAAGGCAGCTGGTTATGGAAATTGGGTTTGGAGAAACATGGGCAAGCCTGACCCCACCAATCAAGCAAGTGTTAAAGAAGGCATACTGGAAATGGGTAAAAGGGAAGGAGGCCCGAAAATCCAACTGGAGGACCCTCACAGAACAGTTTCTTGAGCAGAAGTCTGATGCTAAATTTGAACATTATCTTGATTACATACAATCTCCACGAGATAAAACGCTTTATATGAAGTTCAGGCTAGGAACTCTCCCCCTTAATGTGATGGTAGCGGGCTGGAGAAATCAGTGTTCAACTTCTGTGAGATGCCCTGGTTGCCAAGCGCCCTCAGAATCCATTCCCCACTTCCTCTTTGCGTGTCCCGCTTATAGGGCTGCCAGGAGGAAATGGCTGAAACCTACTTGCTTGAATTTGGGGTTTACAGATTATAGGGTAGCATTGCGTTCATTTAAATCGGACACTTCTTCCATTGGCACGACTTGTGCGGTAGCTAAATACCTAGGCAGTGCCTGGTGGACACGTACTACTAAGATGCTAAAGGCCAGTATGAGCTAGTGTGCCAAAGGCCCAAAACGGTTACTATCTAACTTTCAGCTGATGATGTCTGTTTTTATTGTATATACTGTACTCTTTTTTTATTGGATTTTTTTAGACAATTTTTTACATGCTCAATAGTTGTATGAAACGATGGACTTTTATTGTTAAATCCCCTTTGTTCATGCTTTTATGATATTTTTATATTGAATAAAGTACATGCAACAAATATTGTGTGTTTGAAAGTAGGATTTTTTTTGCTTAGCTATCCTGTGAATTCGTATTTACACTGAAGATCATTTTTCCCTCCAAAGGGATCACCTGCTGCACATTCTCAGGTTTCTCCTTCTGCTTCAATTCATGCCTCTGCAACAGAGTGAATGTCACATTCAGATATCTCCTGATGTTGGCTTAGTCCTGGGAGGCCCCTTGAGTAGCAATGCACTTTAGAAATCTTCACAAATAGAATAGAATAGCTTCACTGCGGTGCAGGGTGTAGCACACTGACTGTCCCACAAATGTTTTGCTTTATAGGTGCTACGCAAAGTGGGCTTACTCATTCAGGTATTAGGAGGAAGGCTCTAATTCAAATGCTTTCGAAGGGTACCAAGTTTCATAGATAAAACTGATCATGAATCATTAAAGGAGATTTGAATGAGAACAGGACTAGTATATTATGAAGCTATGTAAGTAAGCTGGTGATGAGTGTTCAAGATCACACGTTCAGAGTTACGATTTTACCTGGTGTGGCAAATAAACTGTTATATTTGGTTATCTAAGGCTCATTTCTCTTTTGGTGTCCTGCAAAATATCTTTTCTGTAATATGAGGTGAATCAAAAAGTAACAACATACTGCAAAATGTATGCACCACGGGTTTTTCCACCTGAGCTAATTTATGGAATACTTCCTTAAAGAGGGGTGCCTGCAGCCGTTCCGAAAAAAAGGTGTTGACTAGTGGCGGTCATGTGGAGTAATGCATCATCTCTCTATTAGGGTTAATGATTTACACTTCCCCTTTGTTATGGAATTGTCACAGTAGGCTTCTGGAACTGTGAAAATCTAATGTCAAAATTGTAAATGGATGGGGATTATTAATTCTGCATTGTTCTAAATAGCTCTGGAATCGCACAGAATCACAACATTGTCTTCCAATTTTGAGGAACATATTGAATAGTCTAAGGTAATGCGAAGTACATTTGTTATTTTTAATTAATTTCAGAAAAAAACAGTACACCCTATAGAAAAAGCAATTGTCCGTTTTTATTTTGTATACATTGCACTGAAAATTTACATCATACTTTTACAAATTCTCTTTTCATAAAAATATATTTCTTTACAAAAGTGTATGCATTAATATAAGAGGAGTAGCCAGCTGTTGAAGAAATCTTTGTTCAAACAATATGTTTAATGTATTAATTTAACATTGATTAATAGGTCCTATTTATTGCAATCATTTTAAGAAACAAGAATAAATAGCAACAGGTGAAATAAATCGCAAAACAACATTTAGCACAATGAATTAATTCTTAAATAGAACAGCATGATTTACTTTTCTAAAACATGTTTTCTTTTGTGTAACCAAAAATTCCTAACAGCAGACCTGGGTAAATGATTTTTTGGTAGGCACTCTGTATGATGGTGTTACAAAAGAATGATTGAACAGAGTTAATTATGGGCATTTGGAAAAGTAAGAGAAGATGAATTTTGTGGGGATGATGTGGTGGCCTTTGCTGCCTGGAATACAAAGTGACATTGTAAAATGTTCTATTTTGAGTAATCTATATGGATTTGTGTCTCGGAGGTAACACTTCATTTTAAACCCATTTAGTAAGGATCAGTAGATTTTAGCAGTCCGTCTAATCTACCTCAATAGCTATATTTTTTGGGAGGTGCAACCTTTGTGCTGTGATACAGTGAGGTTTATCATTTATTGACATTATCCTAATTGCAAAATGATGTCGTTTTTGCAGTAGTTCACTACACTTCAACGAAAATCCAAAATATTTGCTGATGGCATGACAATATTAAGATTTTACAGAAATGTATTTATAAATCTCCCCGCATTTCTATCCTTTGTTTTGTTAATTACCCATATAAATGATGATTTGTGATGTGTGGTTAATAATAAATAGGTAATACATTGATTGGCTCACATTCACCCTACTAGTCAATTGAAAAAGAGAGAAAAATTCAAAGGGAATTCACAGCACAGTTGTTCACGTTCTTTCATTGAATTTAAAATCCATGGAATGTTATTAAGATCCAGCATCTTGATTTTTTAAGGGGAGGTTGGCATGAGGCAGAAAGGTCAGTGAAAGCATGATTATACACGGTTCTCATTAATTCATTCATGGAGTAAATGTTTTAGTACTGTTTGCTATCACTCTAATTAATATCCACTTAAGCTGTTACTGCTAAACAAGCCAATTCTGTTCTGATTAAACAGGATAGAAACTTCAGCATTTTGAGGGTGTATTTCAAAGAGAAGTGCCATTTGAAATGTGTCTTCCATTGTCTTCAAGTGCACAGCCTCCATGCCTTCCAACTTTGCCTCCCTTTATCTGTGTACTCCACAGTTGGGTCGTGTACACCCAGACATTTTAATTTTCTTTGATTTGTTTGGCTCTCATTTATAAACGTCTTTAAGAATTTTTTTTTGTCTTTGTGGTTTCCTCCTATTATTTGAGCAGATTTCTTCCTTTTTGGGAAACACTGAAATTCCCACGCATACTTAGGGTATGCAAAGTATACCAAATGCAGAAGTTCTTTCCTCTACGGCACCTACAATCGTGGATATATTTGGACATTTCAAACCCAATTTGTGCACTTAATCCCAACATTTCTGTTGCTAAAGTTTAATGGGCTTATTGTCTCTTAAATGCTCTTTATCGTTAAATAAACGTTTTTGAATGAGGACCGTTTTCTCTATTTATCATTATGTGAAGTTATGTATTTGCACTCTCCTTTGAACTTTAAATAAAAGGGCAATACAAATGGAATACATATAATCAAAACGTTCAAATGCTGCTCATACAGGTACAACTATGCATGCTGTTTCATCTTGTATTGTGGGTATCAGCAAAATGAATTTAAATGCTTCACTGGTCATCCTACTATCCTGCATATATCCATTCAATACACTATTAGATTCCTGGAGGATTCTTTAACAAATATGTGAACTATCCTGTTTCTGCCTTTATTATTTTAAAAATTGGACCTGCACAGATCTAAACATAGATCTTTTAATCGGAAGCACAATTAAACTTGAATTGCAGTATTTTTCCACATCGCCCTTTATATAACTCTACATTTCTCATTAATCACATACACACATTCTAGATATTTTACACTATTGTGATCTCTCCTTAAATGATAAACCCAGGTCCCTTTCCTTTTTGATGAAATTTGTCATCTGCTCTCCAGCATGTACATTCTTTAAACAAATGACTTAATCGAGGACATCAATGGACTTTGGTACTGCCCAACCAGATCACTCCATCAGCATTTATTTGTGATTTCCTGTGCACTTACAAATTTACTGAGGAACACTAGATTTATATACCTTCATATGCCCCCACTGTGTACCACACATTGCTGAGCGACACATAACTGGGCTATGCTTTCTGTAGAAGTAGGCGTAAGAAGCGTAATTTGCGATGGTGTAATTATGTGAAATTATAGCTAAATTACATCACATGACACTGAATTATGCAAGGAATAGAACCCGGCATTTAGGGCTACTTTCTTTGCACAAAATGGACTCTTGCATCCAAATTAGAACCAAGTATGCATTTCGGGTTAGGAAAACAGCTTTTATGCAATAGAATACAAACAGGAACAGCCAGCAGCTGCTTCCTAATGTTGTTGTTCCTGTGCTCCTGCAGTAGGATTTCTGTGTCAAATTACTCTTAATTACACAAAAGAGTGTGATCACATCATTTTCAGTAATTTCATGACAACACTACCAAAATAACTCTCAATACTCAGATGTGATTAAAGTTTTGTCCAGACCTAGTTTTCTGTCAATGTATGTCTAGTTTATCTAACTATCATATAGAAACACTGTAATATTTTTGCCTAGAACCAAATTTGGGTAACGCTACAACTTGTAACCTTACACACGCCTTTGGCTCTCTAGATGCATTGAATTTTATCATTATAGTATATTAGATTAACACTGCTCTAACTTCTAACATTCACCAAACGTTTTGCGATATTTAGTTGAGGCAGTCAAAAGGCAGGATACAGAATCTTCAGAAAAAATTCCATATAACACTTTAAGAGTAGACATAATGATAAGAAACCTAATTACATCCCCTTTTGCCATATTCTGCTGAATGCAAAAAATCTTTTTTTGAGATTTTCCATAGAATTTACTGATTTTTGTTTAGTGGACACATTCTTTGCTGCTAGTGTGCTCCATATCAATAGGATAATAAAAACACATCTCATTTGGTGTAGTATTTGAATTATTTTTTTTAGTGTATCTTCATATAAAGAAAAAGTTATCTACTGCTGCCCCAAATAAGATTTTAAAAACTAAACACTAATTCCTAGAGATTAGACTGAAAGTTTTTTTCTGTCACAAAATTCAACATTACCTCACCAAATCCTGTTTCCTTACTGTTCAAACATTATTGCATTGTATTTTTTTTAAAACATCAGATCTTACCCCAATCAAAGCTAGGTTTTGTACCTTAAATTCCATCTTTAATACAGAGAATAAATCCTCCAGTAATAATAGGACACCGAAAATTGTGCACAAGTTGTGCACAAGTTGATAGGGATGTAAGTGCTGATATGCATCAATATAAAAGTATCATGAAGCTGAAATTATTAATTTTTTAAACAATGTTAAGATCTAATTTCCTTAACCCCTTCCATGCTCATGACAAGGTCAGCTCATCATGGGTGTTACCTGCGCTGTGCGTTTGACGAGCTGACCTTGTCATGAACAATGGGAATTGTAAGAATTGTAAGAATGCAGCACAGGAGGGGAAAACCCCTTAGCAGCCAAGGTGTTAATACTCCCTAATTGTGATCGAACTTCAAACCTATCAAAATGTGATACAGTACCTGAACTGCTAATTTTACTGCTAGTCATTAAGACATTTGTGAGAAAAGGCTTGTATATAGTTTTTGAAAGAGCTCTCTGAGCTGACTTGCAATTTCATAACTAAACAATGTGTTGGGAAATATAACATTTTCATAAAATATAGTGAAATATAACCAATGTAGTACACCACAACTTCAATTCAAATTAGAGATATTATCCAAGAGATTTTTGATTGAGAATGATGTCATGAGTAAGCATTGATTTAATGCTTTCGAATCCTCACGTGTTGTCTTTATGAGGCTGGAATAGGTTTATGGGCTTGTTGATATTCTAATTAATTTTTATCCACCAGCTGATGTATACTCATCTTATTGGTCCCTGAATTGCATTCTTAATCTTAAACCATGGCCTCTTCTTTACACTGTGTAAATTATTGTTTTTAAACTGTTTTTAAGATCTGGAAAATAAGCACCTTTGCCCTTTTGAACAAATGACTGTTTTTAACCGTATATAACACAACAAATAATAAATTTAATTTGATCTAATATTGCAATGGGTTAATTAATCATGCAATAAATAATATTACTTACTTACTTGGTGGAGCCACAATATTCAGTTATCTGGGTAAAGCCATAATCTATTAAAATGTACAATCATTTTTTTTAATTCACTTTTTACATGAATTAACAGCACATCTGACATGTCCGTCTAACTGAAAACCTACTAGTGTACTTTGCATTCTGAATATTCTGCAAGCCTTCTGTTGGAATTTCAGTTGTTTTCCTTAAAAATGAACACAGAATGTGTAAAAACTATTACAGGCGGTTAAACTTCCACAATCAAAGAAATATCCTTGAAATTCAAAAGTATTATATTTAGAAATTTCTATAGTTCTATAAAAATCCTAGGTATGTACCATTCTTAAAATTATTCTGGGGAATAGAAACACCCCTTAATCGAAATGTCATTTGAATATATCAGACATTTTTTATGACAATTCAAAGGGCAAACACAAGGTATAAATAATGTATTTTCACAAGATGGTTATTCTATAGAAATTTTTGAGGAATCTCTATAAAGTCTAACACCTGAAGTTCATGTTGCCCCTACGATAAAAATACAAACTGGTATTCTTACATTAGTAAAGTAAAATACTTTCCTTGTGAAAGAATGCTTTGTAGGTTTCTGCTTTGGTACCACTGTAAACGGCCAGTGTTTAGAATATGGAAAAGAAGCAAAATTATTTATTATTGTATACTCTGCATCGTATGTTTTTGTTATTGAAGAGTAGTGACATCAAAATAGACTCCAATAAGTTGGTTATTATGTACCGCTTTTACATACGGATTGCTGGTCTCCCATATATTTATTTGCAGATGTGGTGTTATTCCCATAATACCCCAGTGTTTTTGTAATGAATTATGCTATTCATCATAGTTGTTGGCTTTACTCCTATTGCTTCACTCTCAAGGTTTTTTTTTATTTTCCACCACTATCCACTATCCATAAGTGATTGAAAAATATTTTAGATTTACTCCTATTGCTGATAATTGTTGGTTAGCATTTTTAAAGAACAAAATAGCCACATTGTTTTCCAATTTAGAAATGGAGTACTTTTGAAATGCAAAATGATTTCTGATTGGCATGGACCTAATGTCCTCAATTATTAAGCATTTTGTTCATGATGTAGCAAGCACGGAAGTGATGAGGGCAAAATATGAAAATGAATATAGATGGATAATTTCTCTTAGGGATGAGAAAGCATAAAGGTACCCTTAAGTGGGATTCAAAACACGATTACACACTCAATGACACATATTGAGTGGTCTTCACGGATGCGGAAAATAGTGAAACATTTCATATGCAACATAGGACATACATTTGTAAAGAAATAATATATTAAATCTTTCGGGTTGTTAAAATATCAGATATCTTTTGCCTCTTGAAAGTATAGCTCGTTTTTTCTATCCTATGTCTTTCATTTTTTTCCAGACCGGCTAATATAGTTTATAAAGCACAAAAATAGCAATAGTGGATGCTCCTCCAATATATGCAAATAAGTTGTTTCAATAGAATAATCTTCTTTTTCAAAAAAGAAATTAAAGTGTGAGCAAGCACTCATGGAGTGCAGCACCTCGTCAACACTCTCCGTGGCAAGCACAAAGAATGAGTCTCTCTCAGTTCTTTTAAAAACATTTGTCTCTCGTTCTCCAGGAAGGTAGGCCAAGCAGTCCTGAAACACCTGTGCTTAAATTTTAGCAGTGAACCAAAGCGCACTGTCTTCTGTTTCAATAGCCAGCTTCCTGAAGTCGACAGGCTCGTGACATCATACCATTGTGCAGACAGTGTTCAAGTTAGGGTCGAATCGGACAGCTTTGCCCTCCACAGACTTGGCATTGGTATCATACATGGGGTTCTCAAAAGCAGCTTGACCATTGTTATTTTCATGTACAGCGCATCCCGTGTACTGCGTCTTGGGGGCAGTCCTGTTGGGAAATACAAGCCAATGGTGAAGAATGTCAATATTACTAATGTATATATACATCATGTGGAAAGACTGTACATGTAAAAAAGAAATAACATTTATTAGCTACAATTAAGGCCATTTGTTTATTGCACTCTATTTTCTTCCAGCAGAATGTTATAATGTAAGTTTCCTGGTAGAAGGAAACGAGGTAGCTATGCCTCTGGGCAAGTGCTAAAAAACAAAGTTTATAGGAAAGTAAATCACACTATATTCGGACAGAAATAAATGTCTTTACTTAAAAGCAATAATGATGATAATCCATCAATTGTCAACTTAAAATACGTTTCCATTTTGCACCTTAGAATGGACAACCTGTGTGTGCGATTTTATATGATGCCCTGACTGCAACTGCAGTAATGTAAATATATTTTTTTCAAAGGAGGGGGATTTCTTTCGCAGTAAAGAAGAGTGTATGTATATTCGGGATGGTTTCATTGTAAAGATGAACAAGATCTGAATAGACAAGAATGAACATAAGTAAAAATAAATGCTTATACAGTATTTGATTTATGGACTAGGTAGATTATATTAACAAATTATTACGTTGGTACCTATTCTCGAGCCAATACATATAGATTGAGGGAAGAAATACTGCTCTATAAGTCATAAAGCAAAAGAATTACAAGAAAACTGAAATTGATTTTAAAGGCTCTGTCTCTCTTTTATCAAGTCAATGTTTAGTCTATAGTTTGAATACACTTAATGTATTTGGTCCTTAAAGTTCCAATGCAAGCTGCTTATCACTTCCACATTCCCTGCCATTGAGGCATAATGCTTCCTGGAAACATGGGCATAACAGGAAGAAAAAGTTGCATTACTCTCAAGACAGGAAAACTGAATTACAGTATTTTTCTTATGTCTATCAGTGTAGACCAACTCTTGGTGTATCCATATATGAATAATGTACAACATCTTAGGATTTGTAGTGAAATACATCCTTAAAGTAAAGTACCACATAATGAAAAACTGGAGTCTTGTTCATGGATGTCGCTGGTACTAAAAGTGTAGGTTTCATATCTGTCCTTGCCTGTGGCCTAAGATCAGCGGTGCATGAGTAAGAAATCCCAGGAGATGATAAGGTATGGAATACGTATGCAGCAGTCATTACTTCCTTGCCCTGCTCTACATTATGGAAAGCTGTGTGGTTCACATCCTTCCACGCCTGTGCTTTGTCATCATTAAAAGACAAATGAAAACTGTGTAGAATACATGTCTCTATACATTTTCTGAGGCGAGAAGAACTTCCTGAGTTGACTATTGCTAATTCACATCTTTAGTATAAGCAATCAATTAAAGTCAGGGGACAAATCTTGGACAAGTATTGCTATCCTCTAAGAAGTCATATTGGCTAAAGCTTGTGGAAATATAACTTTTGTATATGTGCTGGATTTTTTTTTAGATATTTCTGGCTTACGTTTGAGGGGGCTGATGTTAGCAAAAATTAGAAACATAATAAAAAGGAAGGTGGTCTGGGACAGATAGTTGGGAGAATTTTTTTTTAAATCTCTTTGTGATTTGGAAGGCATTTTTCTGAAGCTACTTGAAAAGAAAATGACCTATTTTCTGAAATAAGGCCCATTTAATTATAGACAAGGTTTAATTTAAAAAAGGCCATAGCTATCCATTTTGTGACTTTAAGATTAAGGTTCTATTTAAAGTGTATCCCAATTTTAGTGACTGTCCTCCTGCACCCATGAGGTTAACTTGAACCAATGGCATTGATTTTTAAACCATGGAGAGAGAAAGGAATTACTTAACGTTAGATTTTCACGCTGGGATTTTACCAGACTAGCACTGTGGGTGAGAAACTCCAGGCCTACTGTGTTTCCACACTTGTTGTAATATCGGTGGGGCTGGTCACTACAGTTACTGGTCCTTCCTGTATTACTGTCTCTGACGTAATGTGGACCTAAGTTGAATGATACTGTTCCTTTACAATGGTGAACTAAGGGGCAGGGATGGGGCAATTTTAGACTAATTATTTATCTATCCTGGTTCAAGTTTGCCTCCTTCGTTCTTATAATCAGAGAATTCCTATGAGTTTAGCTTTTGATCCTTCCTTGATGGGGTTTGATTGTTAGTATCATATCAAGAAAAAGTCATAATGGAAGCCTTTGGGTTTCAAAGGCCAGGATGGCATAGTAACATAAACATTCTGGAGAACAATTACATTAAGGCACTTTTTTCCCAATAACAGTGGTACAAATGAAAACAAGGAAATGAAAGAACAGTTTGAAAAGTGTAGTGCCATATAGCATCACCCTACACAAAGTAACTACTGTCTCTCTTTGCATAATTCAAAGGCAATGTCTCACTGAAAAGCCTGTGAGCATAATCCAGGGTAGTACATCTTTCTTAAAAATGTCACCATAATTCTAGAATCCTCATGTTACCAAGAAATATTTTACTATTTCTGAATATTTGATTTTCAGTTGGATACCAGCAGAATCTCTTACATTGGTTCATTTCCAAATATGACACTCATTTAAAGTCTTACCTTTGTTTATAAAGATAAAATCCAAAACCTGCAAATATAAGAGCAAAGAAAGGCACAAGGATAGCTATGGCAACAGAGCTACTGTTTGTACCATGTGGAAGGTTTGGTGAATTTGGTCCTTCTGACATGTTAAGACCTGGAAAACAAAACAACATTAAATTACTTTTGTGAGATTTACAATTTGATTCGTTCAATGTAATATACTGTTGATTGCAGAAGGGGAGACGTGTTCTACTCTAACTGGTATTCTAAAATGTTTATGACTGCTAAAACCTTAATGACAAATAATGCTTGAGATTTTGTTTCTATAGATAAAGAAACTGTGAGCACAACCCAAAGCAAGTTTCGATGCCCAATGCATTTGAAATCATTAGAAAGAATACAATGTCTTTAAATACGAAGCTACATATTTATTAGTTTAGATTAAGCTACATTACATAACATCAGAAGGATGGTTAATTCAGGCATAAACCTAATCAGCACACAGTCTTTGACAATGAATGGTATATTCTCTGTAATTCAAAAAAGCATTATACGGTTGGATTTGAATGTTTACAGAGAGATTACAAAATTTGCACTAAAAGGCATTACTTACCTTGATGATAAATCGCATAAAGCAGCCATTTTTTGTGTATCGAAGTTAGTATTACAGAAAATTCCATGGGTGAAAGTTCCTTACTTGCTTAAGAGTGGTCACTGATTTACAAAGAAGGAGGTATCTCTCAAGCAATTAATGTAATCTACATTGCACAACAGGTGTTCTCAATAACCGATTTCCGAGAAACATTCTCTTAAGTGCTTTGCTTGGGACTACTGTCTAGTAGTTCTTAAGGACCTGAGGATTCACTTGTAAAAAGGATTCATTGGTCCCACAAATAGATGCACTAATAAAATGCACAATATGTTAACATGCAGAGCTTCCATTATTCATAAAGGAAATAAAGTGTGTGTGTTATACAAATAAATATCACTCTTGCATACCATCGACTTCACGTGTTTTCTGGTGTAAGACAACCTTTTATGACCGTATGAAGCTGAGAAAATAAAGGGATTGCATTTTAAATCAAATCTATTAGCTCCATTTATTCATTCTATTAAAGTGGGCATATAAAAGAGGCCTCTACAGCAGATGGACCCTGCTAATCAACTCCAGCTATATGTGGTCTGTCTTAAAAATGATAAAAAGATCGTTTAAATTCTCAGCTTTATTATTTGTGTACGTCCGTTGTAAATGTTAACAAATGGTCTGTACAGTTTTACAAAGTTCAAATCTGAGATGTAAGCATGCATTTTCACACTAACATCTAAAAACCTAAACATGCTTAAACTGTGCTCAGATTCGGGAAGCTTCCATTTCACAATGTGAACAATTTGAAAAACACAATTTTTCTAAGCTTTGTAAGGAAATTCATAGACGTTTTAAATCTGCTGAGTAGACATTAATATATATAGCAAAATAAATGTAATCATTGGGGGCCTTATTTATGAGGCCATGCGCCAGTTTTTCGCTGCTTTTGCATCACTTTTTGTGACGCAACGGCAGCGTATGCCCCATGTTGCGTTCTATTTGTAAACCCCTGCGTTACATAATACCTTTGTCAGGTATAATGTACGCAGGGGGGCGTTCCCACGGAAGTAAGCCTCGTAGAAGTGACACAGTTAAATCTATGAGATTTCTCGGCATCACTTCTAGGTAGGGGTGGGCGGAATTGCATTACGCAAATCTCCGTGAAACGGTAATAAATCTCTGTGAGCGCGCAGAAATTCCACGAACACGCGGAATTGCTTGTTCGGGGTGCTTTTTTCCTGTTCGCAATCGCTGTTTGCGTGCTCGGGTGGAAATATCTTGCAAACACCATTTTGAGAACGAGAACATGCAAAAAATTTCACAAAGTAGCGGAACCTAGAATTTTGGGCAATTTTGCGTTCTCCGCGTAACGCGAAAATACCCAAATTCAGCGAGCGAACCAGAATTTACCACCCAGGCCTACTTCTAGGACGTCAGTGCGTCAATATCTTAGGTCTGCCTCACAGCATGGGTAAGACTGATGCAGGCCCTTTCACATGGGGCTTGCCCCATGTGAAAGGACACATTGCTCGGGTGGCGTCACTTTTGTGACACACTCCAGCAATGTCTCATTTTTGCGCCTTCAGATTCGTCAGAAATACCAACATATCTGTAACTCCTTGCGACATGATGCATCATACTGTGAATATGACCGATCCAACATGTCGCAAGGAGGGCGCAATGAAAAGTGACGCATGTGAGGGTTGGTTTCGAGGAGTAGTCAATTAACCGCTGCAATGAAAGGTTGGCCATCGAGATGCATAGCGCAGTGGTGGAGTCAGTGAAGCCAATCCACAGGAGCTCACGAGGTGAGACCTTGCGCCATCATAAAGGAAGCCATCAACTGGAGTTTGCGAGGAATTGCGATGTGATTCATCGCCACTTAGGAAGATATGTCATGCTAGGCCTATGTCTGTGTCAAGATGCGTCGTCAAAGAGGCCACCTGAAATTCCAGGTCGTTGCTCTTTGATTCATTTGCCTGGAGGACGAGATACATTGTGCTGGATAGTGAGCTTGAATGTTTTGCATCAAGATGTGAGGAGTTGCCTTGACATCGAAGAAGCCTGATATGTCCTTACTGACCCTTGGTGATTTCACACAGTCCTTTGTCCACACAGGCAGGATAGATTCAGCCGGGCAGCTAACAGCAGCAAATCATCTTGATGCAGAAACAACAGGCCTTGGGCAGCCAAGCAATCCTTGGTCAGCAAAGCAGAATTTGGTCAGCAAACAGGATTGGGCAGCAGGGCAGACTTCACCGCTGGGCAGTCTTTCTTCCTGGCATAGTCCATAGGTCCAGCAGTGATCTGAAGAGTTGGGTCTGAGGGTCCAATGTTTATATTTGGTGCCTAATTTAAAGTGGGAGAAGCTTCTAGCATTCTTCTACAGAGGTGTTTTGATTTCCTCCCTTCCTGCCCCGGTCCCAGCTTGTCTGGTGGCACAAAAGACTTTTACTATGGATTTAGAGCCCCTTTGTGAGTGGGCTGAGCCAGAGTTTTTGTCATGTACAAGTGTGTTAGGTGACAGCTATTCACCCCCTCATACTGACAGAGATGGCCCATTCTGACAAAACATGTTTCCTCATTGTCTCACTGTCTAGGAGTGAAGCACAAAGATCATCTGCCAGCTACACCTGGTAATGTGTCCCAGGATATAGGCACCAAATGGTTAGGACAAGAAGGTAAAGTGCCCAGAGCCTTAATGCCAACAAAAAATGAATTCAGCAACACAGAAGGAGTGAAGGCAAAAGGTTTGGGGGAATACCACACCAAAGATGTCAAGTCTAACAAACACATAGCATGCATAGAGTTCCTGGTTAGCATGCCGGGTTAATATGCCAGGCAGTATCTCTGTTTAAGTGGGAGGCAGGTGAACTATATTCAATGCACATGGATGAAGGCAAACTGAGGCACTTTAGCAAAGATCTGTAAGATATTATAATAATAATAAAACAGAGATGAGATCATCCTGGATTGAGGAGCCATACGACTGCTGAACCTGGTCTCTAAATTGAATGTTATGCAATTTTTGGAGGGCAGGACTTAATCATTATTGCCTAAGTCTGGAGTGGGAATGGTAGACGGTTGTGAGTTACCTTCCATCTAAATGGAAATGTTGGCAGTTAGAGAAAGGGAATGGAAATGTTATGACTGCTATTGGTGGGTGCTATCGGGATTAGAATAGGGATATCAGAAGCTGAGCCAAAGTGCAACTGCATCATCAAAGCTGTGTGTTAGCTTCAGTACTGGAAGTTTGTATATGCTGAAGAACAGGTTTGATGTTCACTGTTAGTATCTCAGTTTAAATAGCAGGGAAAATCACTGGAATAACGAATGGGGTGTACTGCCAGCACAGGGAATTACGGCCAGTAGTATAAGAACTCTCTATTGTTGATGCATTTCCCCAGATTGTGGCTCTGGAAAGTTGTTATTTGTACATATTTACTAGCTATGGTTGGTGCATTAGTGCTCAGACACAAACACACTAAATAAAAGGACAACCATTTTAAGTCCAATTATGTTTTATGTCAAACTACAGATAAGGGAGTCAGAGTGATGGAAAGCTCTTTCCAACTGGTGCCTTAAAATGTAAAATGTGCTTTAGGAAAAGTTATGTTTTATACAATGAGATGACAAACATATCCCATCAACATTAAGTTTTTTTTTCTATTTTCACTGCCTTCGTCAACCTTATCGAGTTACCATCTCCGTAAGTCCGGTTGTCTTCAACGTCCTTTCAAAGAAGTTATCCGGCTGGGTTTTGGTATTCCTGTTCTTCATGGGTTTGACCAGAAAAGGTATTTGAATGTTATCTGTTCGGAGCTCCCATTGGCCCGCACTCTGTTTATTTACTTGTGCTTTAACTGGAAACTGTTTCAACTTTAGTAAGAGACTCCTATTGGCCAATGAATTCGGAGTCTTTTTATTCTTGCCTGTGACTGGATTGCACGTATGTTGAAACAGCCAATTGCTTATTGAGGCTGGTTTATTTACCAGGAACGCTGCACGCGCTGACGATAGACGTCTAATAGCGCCATCATTGAAATCCTACTGGATACATGGTTTCTTTATGAAATCTGACAGCGCATTTGGTTTCAGTGACGAGCATGCTTAAATATATTTGGTTAGAAGGCAATTTTCAGTGCGTAGATAGTGTATCAGCAACGTGCACGCTTCACCTAATTAGTATTAGAATTCAAACTGTACATTTGGGTTCTTCAACAGCGAAGAAGTGAAACAGCGTGTGTGAGTTCATACAGCACATTTGTGTTCTTCATCAGCGAGGAATGTAAACAGGGCATGTGTGTTTTTCAGCAGCGATGCGCCGCTTTTCTAACAATTTGTTCGTTTGAACACTCTTCTGCTAAACTGTATTTATAGATATTTTAAGCATTTTAACTACGGTATGTCAGAGTTTTCATCAGTTTCATTTATTTGTTCTTCTTAATTTATTTTCGTGCATTTACATAACCTCCTCGTTTTCTCTGCAAACCTGGTAGTCCTGAAATCATTTGGTCAGAGCGGTTTAGGCTCTTTGTAAACCATTTAGTGGCTATTGACACTGCTGGCTATTCTAATGCCCGGAAATTTGCACTACTTTTTGGATGCCTTGGTCAAGCTGCAGAAATAATTTTTCATAGTATTGTACCTATACCTCCACCGGCATTCCATGTAGGTGACGGACAGTGGAATGTTTATATAGGAACAGTTGCACGTCTAAAAAACTATTCTCAGAAGAGCCAAACATTATGTTAAGGAGTCATAATTTGTACTCGAGAAAGCAAAAAAGGAGGAGGAAAAAGTTGAAGAATACATATCTGTACTCAGAGTTTTGTCAACCACATGTGATTTCGGACCGTTGTCTGATAATTATATCAGGGATCAGTTTGTTTTTAATTGCGCTTCACGTAAAATTAAAGTGAGGATCTTTGGATGCAAAAATCCTTCTCTGACTGAGTTAATTGATCTAGCTTTAAGCATTGAGCGTTCGACTCTATCCAGTAAAGCAATGCAGGATACCTCTAAAAGCGGAATTAAGCTTGTTTCATCATCAGAAACTGACCAAGACAATGCCATATGTGCAGTATATGTCAAGAATAAAAATTTTACATTTTGTTTAAAAGAAGCAATCGTTATTTTGCTATAGATGTGGGTCCAAAAACCACATTGGGAATTCTCCAAATTGCCCTGCAACCAACAAATGATATGTCATTTGTAAAAAGTTAGGGCATTTCCAAGGGGTATGTAGGAATGTTAAAAAGTAATTTAATGTGAACTATATTGATTCAGATGTGGAATCCTGTAGCAATTCTCTCAACACCATAATTGTTACATTGGATTGTGATGGTGAAAAGGATTCTATAAAAGGTCCGTTGTGTTCTGCTATAATTGACAATGTTCCTTTACAGGTGATGGCGACTTGGGTTCACCGATTACGATTCTGAGAGATACAACTTGTTATGATTTATGGAACAGGGGTGTTGATCTCCTACACTCTGATGTAAATCCAAATGCATTTGGGGAAAAAGACATAAACATGATTGGGTATTTCACTTGATTAGTGCAATGTCTTGGAAGGGGAACTTTGACTAAAATGTATGTTGCAGAGAAAAGGAAGACTATCATCGGCTGGAAAGACCTGCTCATATGGGCTTATATTTGGTCCCTGGGGACGAGAATCCTATTAAGGTTGGGGAACTACTGGTCTGTATCATCAAATGTGGCATGTCTGATTGAGATTCTAAAGTTCTAAAACAGGTTATTTCTGAATTCAACCCAGTTTTCAGTGACACAGTTCCGGGGGCTCAACCTATTTCACATAAAGTACTTTCTGTCCCTTTACGTGTGAGGAATGAATTGAGGGAAACTTTAAAGAATTTGTGTGATCAGAGTATTATAGAATCTACCGATTCCTCACAATGTGTTGCACCCATCGTTGTTGCGCGCTAAAAGTCTGGCGAAATTAGGCTTTGCGCAGACTTGCGCGCCTTGCACAAAAATATTATTGTAAACTGCCACCCCCTACCTAAAATTCATGAGTTATTAACAAATCTTGGAGGTGCTAAGTGGTTTTTGCTGATCGACTTAAGATCAGCATATCATCAAGTTTCTTTATCAAAAGAACCCTAAAAATTAACAAATTTTGTTACCCCTTTCGTGGCATACAAATTGCTATGACTACCGTTTGGCCTAGCGTCGACTGGGAGCGTTTTTCAGAAACTCATGGAATCACTGTTTCGTGAGTATTTAGGACAAACAGTTTCCAAGCAAGGCATCAAACCTAAGTTTTCTGTTATGAGGGCCATTAAGGATGCAAAACATCCCACTGAAAAAGACTCCTTACGAGCTTTCTTAGGATTGGCTGAGTATAATGCAAGATTTGTTCCATCCTACGCTGAAGTGGTGAGCCTTTACACATGCTATTGAGGAAAGGTAATAGTTTCAACTGGTCTACCAATCTCGACAAAGTTTTCAGTGTTGTCAAGAAAATGATTGTATCTGCTCAAGCTCTACATGTTTTCAGGGACGAAGGTACATTTATCATGACCGTAGATGCCAGTATTTCAGGTCTCGGGGCAGTACTTACACAAAGTGTAAAAAGTCACGAACAAACTGTAGCATTCGCATCAAGGTCACTCAAGTCTTTTGAACGTCAATACAGTACAATCGAAAGAGAGGCAATAGCATGCGTATGGGCAGTGCAGACATTTAAAATGTACATTCCGGTTGGAAATTTGAACTTGTGACTGACCACAAACCTCTGATTTATACTTTTGACAAAGTAAATTCTTCTTGTATGTCAGCCAGATTGATGAGATTAGTATCCAAACTACACGAGTTTAATTTTGATGTTAAACACATCCAGGGTGATAAGAATTTTTGAGCAGACTGCCTTTCAAGATTGTCAATGCTCAAAGATGATAATGAGGACATTTCTACTGAGGACATCGAATGTGTTGCGATTGTGGATGCAGTTTGTGAATATGGCTCAGTGTTATCAGAAAAAGACTGGAAGTTGGCGTGTGAGAAAGATGTGGTCCTTCAAAAAGTCATTGATTATTCTACCCATTGGTGGCCTGAGTCTAGGTGCTTAAAAGGTGACTTGCGTAGATTCTCCCAAATTTCTGAAGACCTTTCAGTAGAGAACGGAATTGTTTGAAGGGGGGACACATTTGTTTCCCATCTAATTTACGGTCTTTAATTGTGAATGAGGCACATTTAGGCCATTTAGGGGTCACTGAAACCATTAGGAAAATAAAGCAACACTACTGGTGGCCTTCGTTAGATACTCAGGTGAGAAAGGTAATTGATAATTGTCCTGAGTGCCTTTTATCTGACAAGCATTGGCAAAATTTTAGAATTCCTTTACACCCCACTGAATTTCCACGTACTTCTTGGGAAAGACTTGGTCTCAATTTTTCTGTCCCCTATTCTGTGTAAAATCAAGAAAAGAAATATGTTATTTTACTGATTGATTATTATTCAAAGTGGATGTACCATGATTTGTAAACGCTCCTGATGCAGACTCAACAATTTCATTTTTAAGCAAGATTTTCCATTTGGAAGGTTCCCCCAAAGTAACCATTACTGATAATGGTACCCATTTTGTATTTGAAAAGATGTGCACATTTTTGAGAGAATTAGATATTAAAGAACTAAAAGTTGATGTATGTTCCCCATCATCGAACGGTTTGGTGGAGAGAGGAAATAAAGTGATCAAAGAGGGGATAAAAACTGTGTTGGCCTCCAATCTTAATGTTGAAGATTTCATTAAACAAAAAGTTTGGAGTCACAACACCGCACCCCACTGTACCACATGGTTACAAAATATTGCTGGGGAGAAGAAAATTGATTTGAAAGAGATTTGTGACAAAGTAAGTGAAAAACAAACTCAAATGAAATTTTATTTTGATCAAAGGTACAATTCGTTCAATGCGGATGTTTTAGTAGGTGACCGGGTTTTAATAAAAAAGCCAAATAAAATTAGAAAAGGAGAATTGAAATTCCTTGACCCAGTTCAGGTTCTTAAAGTTAGTAAAGGTGCTGCTTTTATTGATAAAAAAGGATGGTGGAACAAGAGACATCTCGTAAAGGTATCTCCTGAACAAGTGGAAATTATGCAGAGTAGGTGTGGGAGAGTAGTAGAGGATTTAGATTGGAGACACTGGTTAGATGTATCAAAAAAAGACGAAATTCCACCTCAAACATCTATAACTACTTTTCCTCACTCTGTTAGTTTAAATGCTCAACATGGTTATGCATGTTCTTCTCGTGGTCGTACAATTAAGGTTCCAAAAAGATTTGTTGGTTTTGTCAAGTATTAAGAAATATGGGGCCTTATTTATGAAGGCCTTGTGCCGCCGGTGCGTAATTTTTTCCCATTTTAAAAGTGACGCACCGGTGGGGCAAGGCATTCATAAATTAGGCCCATGTATTTTACCTTCCGTCATAATTTATTTAAATTTTTTTTATTGTAAGGATGAAAGTAGTGTAGTGGTAGCGTGCATCGCATGAGTATGGTGCGATGCTGTTATGTTCTTTAATTGTTCATGTGCATGTTGCGCGTAATGTCTTATGCTTATTGTTGTGATTCAAATATGTGGCTCACGCATGGTGGGTCTGTTTAGTGGAGGTTCTAATGATGTTTTGCAGTCACTGTTTGGTTTTCCACTGAAGGGATGCTCCGTGCGCTGGGTTGAGTTACATTTGAATAAACTTCTTCTAATCATTTCGGATCTCCTGGATTACTTACTTGTACAAGTGGTCAGATTTGTATTACCTTAACTGCTTTACCAGTTGAGAAATACTAAAGTTAGCCTCCTTAAGATTAGCTCCATTTCATCCCAAAATGGCATTCACATTATTTGCTGACATCCTGTTGTTCACCCCTTTTTTGAGCCTTTAACTGGAAGAGTTAGGAGCTGGTACTTGAAAGGAAAGTTACACAATAGGCTAAGAAAGAGGAAGGATTATGCTTATAGATCTTCTAACTCACTTGGGCCTGTGAATGGTTGTTCCAGTACTTTCTATAGTTGCGAACTGACCCACACATCAGGGTTTCTATATATATTGGATTGAGGCAGAGAGTTTCTCGCATAATTGGTGCCAGAAATAGGCCAGCTCAGGTTTGAAGATGGAAAAAGCTCAGCCCAAAGTAAAAAATGGGTCTGCCATGACAGTTTCTGTATTTAAAGGTACTATGAAGTGACACTCTACCCGAACACATACACAGAGAATAGATCCTGGGTCACACTGCTGCAAAATACATGAGAGTGCAGCCTCGAATATTGTTCCAAATCTGCCAGTAGTCATAACCAATAGCTTACAAATAATGTGGAGCGTTGCCTGGAACACAAAAAAACGCAAGATGACACCATGCTGATTAACTGAAAAATGGCTGCATGTTTGACTAAAGAATAGTAGTCTACCCCTGATTTGAGCTTCTGGTTTTGTGGCACCAGACTCTTGCTGACTCAGAGAGGATAGGTCCACGTCTTGTACATAGTGGCTGTTTTGGACAAAGGAAAACTGTGATGCTGCAGGGAAATTCCAAGTAGCAGTTGAAAGTGAACATTTTACTGGAGACCTGAACAGGGAAAATGGGGACTGTCTTCGCAAATGGTACCTATTGATTGATTTATGAAGATACAGCCCTGAAAACCTGAAATCAAAGATTGTGGCCTTTTTAATATATTGGGACTTTAGGCATAATACGGTCAGTCAGTTAACCAGGGGTCTCAATTTGAATGAAGAGGTATATATTTATATTTTGGTTAAATCTGCTGCCTTCTTTTGACATGAAATGTACAAAAAAGTGATTCTTGGAACGCTTTGATGAGTCTCAGATACTGTAAATAACTCGGGCCGCAACCCAGTCCATTGCATTTTGCATACCATATGTTGGACTTGGTCTTCCCTGCAGAGTCATTTGCCAAACGTTTTGTCTTCACCCTCCTGTTTTCTGAACCCACGTTTTGATGGCTTTTTGAACTATGTTCACTATACCATTGCTAACCAGTGCTAAAGTGCTTGTGCTCTCATCTTTGAAAACAATAAAATAGTTTTTCACCCAATTGGAACCTTTAACAAACTTGTAAGTCCCTAGTAAAGGGATACTATATGTGCCCAGGGCACGTAAATTGAATGCTACTAGAAAGCTTGCAGCAGGCATTGTGCCCCCCGGAATTGCATAGCCTTTTGAAACATGTCAACAAGTCTCAGCCCTTCCATTGCCTCCTGTGTGTACAGTTTTAAACTGTCATTTCGACCTAGAAAAATAAACCTTTTCGGCCAGACCAAAACCTTCCTTTTTAATACATATTGTCACTCTTAGGGCAGGACCTAGAAAGCCCACAGGGCTGCATGCATTGTATTAAAAATGTTGGGAATGTATTTTTATGTTTCACATGCCCTGGTAGTGAAAACCTCTCAAATTCGTTTGTCACCATTGCAAGGCTTACCTCTCTCATAGGATAACATTGGACTACCGTATTACATGAATAAGTGATATCTTCTGATTAGGAGCAGGTACCAGTGTCAAATTTGGGGTCTAAGGAACTATCATTTAAACCCCTCTTTAATAGTAAAGTGAGATTTTTTAGTCACAATTCCCAAAAATGCCACTTTTAGTAAGTTGGTATTTTCTTGTTCCAAACATTTGGTGCCAGCATCTGGATCACATGACTAGGTGTAGTTGGCTTTTGTGTACTCCTCTTAGACAGACACACAATCGAGTGTCTGGTGTGTTGGCATGATGGTCCATCTCTGACCTGATGGGGTGGCGGAGCTGTCACCTTCCACTATTACAGTTCAAAGGAGATGCCACGCCACACACACACCAAGGACTTCACACTAGCCTATTGGGCCCCCAGACAGACTAGAACCAGGGCTGGGAGGCAGGAAATTTCAAATGCCTCTGTAGGAAGAAACGCCAGAACATTCTCCCTCTTCAAAGTGGGTACCAGATATAAATATTGGAAACTCTGACCAAACTCCTAAGTACACTTTGGGACCTGTGGAAGACTCAGAAGAAGGGCTGCAAGAAGCTCGGTCCTTCTACCTTAGTGAGAAGGAATGGACCTGTATCTTGAACGCAGGTCCACCAGAGGGGCAAACAAAGGCTAGTTGGCTGGCTTCCTGATCAGGGGCTCAGGTAAAGTAAAGGCTTTAACCATCTTGAAACCTGCACCGGTACTCTCCCTGCTGTGAGTCCTAACCCACAATGTGGTGCACCGCCAGTGCTGGACCTTTGGGAGTGGGAATGAAGGTGCTTTGCCAGCCCAGGTGTAGTATCTACCAAAACGTACGCAGTGTGACGCAATACTGAAACAGCTCTTTGTGCATCATTGGACCCGACGTAGTGTGACACAGCCTCGATACAAGTCATCATCGCAACTCTCTCAGCTCATTGGAACTGCTGCTGCAATATGCGTCCTCAACACCGCCCTTGCATTACTCCTTGGGACTGCTACTGCATGGTTCAACTTTCTGCAACCAGGATTTTAGGTATGCTTCTCAACAGGACTAACTTGGTGCTTGTATCGGGCCCACGCTTCATCACGGTCGGCCGGAACTTGTGACTATATCAAGTTCCGGTGCAACCAGATAATTACTGATGGAGCTTTCTGCTTTTAAGCACTATTTTTACCGGAACCCTTTAAAATTGCTTATCTTCGGGTCTACAAATTGTATTGTCGTCATTTTGGTGGCAAATAATTTATTACATTTTTGACTATTTTTCTAAATTAGCGTGGGATTTTTCCTGTTTTGTGTTTTCACTTTATTACTGTTTGAAGTGCTGCTTTAATATTTTACACATTGCCTCTAGGTTAAGCCGGATTACTTTTCTGCCAAGCTACCAGAGGGATGAGCACAGGTTAATTTGAGGTTGCTTGCATTTCCCAATGGCAAGAATTGTGGTTGCTGCTTGAATAAAGTTTCACCCCCCCTCACCAAGTAACCCACATTTCCAAACCATGTCACCTCAGTTTAGACCCTGCTGCTTGCAAATCAGTCATGACCCTGCTCTGAAGGTAACAGTCCAGCCCGAATTGTCATGCCAGATGCGCACTGAAACGGAGCGCAAGCGACTAAGGACCAATTATGACTCATTAGCCAGATATACCTTGTTTCCAGTGGCAAAGTAGTGCATGCGACCCACGTCTGGGATGACTAATGGAAGTGCTCAGGCCTGCTTAGAGTAGTATTTCAAAACTATTAAACTCTACGCAAAGGAATAAGAAATCTACAATGAAGGTTTCTTTATTGAAAGGGACTATGAGGTGGTGTCTTGCCAACAAGCATATCCGGAGAACAGTACCATGGTAACATTGTTGTGAAATATGGGACCCGGCAGCCAAAGAGCCTTAGTTAAATTCACCCAGTAGTTGTGGCCAATAGTTTACAAACTTTACGGAGAACTGCTTGGAGCACAAAAAATTAAGAAAGACGACCCTGCTGCTGCTCTGAAGTAGTCCTGCATGCCTGTCAGAGCACTGGAAAGAGAAAATAGTTCTACTCTGCATTGATTTATCTCGAACCTCGGGGACCAGCAGTTTGACAGCTAGTGACTCCACCCTTTTGCACACCTTCAAGAGGATCAGGGTCCCTGTCTTGTTCAAAGTGCTTGCAGTGGGCAAAGGAAATAGGAATTGCTGCAGAGACATTCCAAGGGCCAGTTGAAAGTTAACATGTTGCTGTGGACCTCAACTACAGAAATGAGAGCACCTTTGGAAAAATGGAGCTAATGGATAGAATAATGAGACTATAATCCTGAAGATTTTGACAATTTTTTTAATCAGAAAACTAACATTATAGAGCTTTTTTATTATTTATTTGTGTATTTATTCATGTTAGTATTTTGTCGCTTTACACACAATTACGGCAAGTGTGTTGATCAGGTATCTTGGTTTCATTGCCCTGTGGAATCTTTTACACTTGGGCATTCCGCTGCTTTCTTTTAGCCTAAGCCAGCAGAGGCGGATTACAAAAAGGATGGCTTATTCATTAAAATATGCACTGTATGATTTCTGATCGCCACACTGATTCATTAATGCCATTAAGCACCTGTAAACGGTTACGAAAACATACCCCTCGGGAATGGTGGTGCCCGCGCCCTTATGATTGTTCGTTTCCGACTTCTCCACAGACTCACGAATGGGAGCACGGAAACGAGACTGATAGCGAGTACGAGGAGAGCGGCCCCTTTAAGTGGGCGTCAACAACTACGGAGGAAGCTACATGACGTCACGGAGACCGCATTGGTGAAAAAGGAGGAAATCCTGTATGCGGGGTGTGGAAACACCGCGGAGGAGAAGGCGGGAGCGGAAGAGATGAAGAGCGGACGCCGAGTCGAGGAAGGAGACTGAGAGAACCGAACAGAAGATCGCGGAGGAGCAGACAGAGGAACCGAGTCCAGAGGCGAGCCAGGAGGCCAACGACCCTGCGATCCGCTGTGCCACACTCCCGAGGGAGGAGTGTGGCTGTCAAAGGTACGGCGGCGTTGGGCAGCCTGGGTGGGAAGATGAAGTGCTAGCGAATAGTGTGTGCATATCCCTGTTTGTCCATTCCCTTAAACCATTCCTACCCTTCCAATACCCTTCTCCTTCCCTCTTTCCCTACTCAAACCCACCCCTCTATATGTCTTACACGGAGCACTGTTAAACTGATAACTTGAGTCACCGGGTTTTTCTCCTCACACTCCCTGGGTCCCTTGGTGCAACCCTATTAGAGGACTGTGACCTAACGGCCTTCCTTCTTGTTGGTCTTTCTTGCATGTGGCGAGCCCATCGGTACCTGGAGTGAAGACCCCTATTCTGAGTGAAAGGAAACCGGTAGAAGACCAGCGCCACGGACCCCAGTACCTTTGCCCAGGAAAGACTGACCTTTAGGACCAGAAAGACGTTCATTTCAAAACCCCTAAGAACCTTAAAAATAAAACCCTCTTTAAACCCTACACCTGGTGTCACGGTCGTCCCTTCACCCACGTCCACAGCACCCCATATGTAATTTAAACTGGTCAGGCCAACACATTTTAGAGACTGACATTCAAATTCTGGCCAAAAGAATTCAATATTCAGTTCATTAACCCCTTCCACGCTGATGACGAGCTGGGCTCGTCATGGCATAGCCTCCTCGCACGCGGATGACGAGCCCAGCTCGTCACGTAAAGTGCGTTTTCGCAAATCCCAGCGTGCGAGCGGAATTCCGCTAGCGCGCATGGTGTTAAAACCATTACAATATTAAATACGCTAATTCAAGGTCAATATTAAATGAATGGTCATACAAACATGGGAACAAAGGGTAAATGATATGAAATATTTAAAAACTGGAGATGAGTTCCGCACAATATCGTATATGGAAATAATCTTTAATCAGCAGGGCCAGACCTCATATACAGAGCTCTTTATCTGCATTAGCACTTCTCACCGTTCAAAGAATAAACTGAGATTGCCAAGCTTTGAGAGTTTCTCCATACTCATCAATTGAGCTCTCTACAGAAACCTGGCCCTCGCAGTCAGTCACGGACAGGAATTCAGTAGGGGAGGGCTTTTTTTCCAATAAAGTAGTAAGAGAAACGCAGTGACCAGAAGTTGCCCCTTGCTTCTTGCTGCCCCTGGGAAGCATGAACATAACCACTTTCTAAATGGCGCTTGGTCCTTCAGCAAGATCTGACTCTCATCCCTCTTATTTCGTGCAGAAAGAGGATTTTAGACACAGTATGGGCCGTGTTTCCCACTGGAGTGAAACCAACCCTGTCTGGACCTGGAGAATACTAATTGCCTGATGACAACCCTTACCTATTAAGACATTTCATAGTAGGTAAGATCTGTAAAAAATAAACAAACAAAAAACAGCAAATGGACAAAAGAAACCTAAGTACTAAAAGTATCAAAAAAGAACCTAAAGTACTTAAATTACTGATATTTTGACTCTATGAAATCATGGATACAAAAATATTAGCCAGGTAAGTTGCTCACTATTCACTCGAATATTGGTCGTTTGTTATAGTTTCAAAAGTTATGAAGGGAACTAAAGTACTCAGATTCAGCGGCCCTTACTAAACAAGTAGGTGTCACAGGACAGTTCGATGAACCTTATTATCAGCCACGAAATTAGCTTTATTGCAATGATGGAAGGGTATTGAATCTGGCTGCAGCCCTGCTTTTCACCTCCAGTACGAAAGGCCTATAAAACGCTAGTGAAATTGCCTAGCTCCAAACAGAATAGCATCAGTGAGAAGAAAACAGACAATAGGTTGTGATTGCAAAGAAGCTTTTACAACAGGGATGACATTGGCTATAGGTAGCAAAAAGCAGACGAGCCTTATGAAGAAGATTCGAGGCTAATACAATTGCAAAGCTCTTCTCACATTATAAAACCCCTCGCAGCAGCTTTTATTTGTCCTGGAAAAGGAAAATGAAAATCATTTTCCAATTTTAACAGGGAAGTGTGCAGTTTACCATTTTTTATGGCACAATCTAGTTTTAGATTCCTCAGCACATTTAGCAGGGAGCTTGGCGTCAATTCAAGCATATTTGGAATTGAAAGGGGAAAAAAGTCATCAAGGAAACTCATTTCATTTCAATAAAGTCAGTAGGCTTATGGTGTGCACTCTGCATGGTAGAGGACCAGAAGGGGAGAGTAGAGCCATTTATATGGCATACATGTATTAAATTGACTATTGACACCTCTGTATTACAGAGTGAATATGGCGGCGGCAGAGAGGTTACGCGAGGTAATGAGTGATCAGCATTTTGCTAAACTTGGAGCATCACTTTCCAGAATGGTTTGGGCACTCTGCCAGGTCTGTCTTCTCTCGGCTTGGAAAGCGGTGTAATGAGCTCTCGGAGAGGGATGCCAGGGGGTATTTACCAGTTGCTTAGATAATTAACCTGCCCGTGGCCCTGCCATTAGAGGCAGTCTGTGGCCTGGTATCAAAGTCTGTCTTATGTTTCTGCTGATATTTCTGCGGGTGGTGTTTCATGTTAGGAAATGCTGAGCCCACTCTATGGCGCGCCCCTGCCGTGCTGCGAAACGTGGGATGTTTTGTAAAACACGTATTGTTGAATGCGAGTGTGTGTGTGTGTGTGGGTGTGGGTGTGTGTGGGTGTGTGTGTGTGGGTGTGTGTGTCTGCGTGCGTGTGTGTTTGTGTGCATGCGTGGAGAGGTGGGTGGCTGCACGGGGACGAGTGTTTATATTTATTTCTGATATCGGGTTTACCTACACAGCGAAACAAATCGAGAAGCAAAACGCATTGTTGAGCATGTTTGCACTACAAGGGTACAATCACACTTGGCCTAGTTCGTTTTCTTTAAACATCTTTACTAGTTTTCAAGGCCAACAAGGTAGTGTATGCAAGTCGGTTGTACGGTGTGCATATTTCAATGTCTTGGATTTTAATAGGTGTTTATATGTTACTCAGTAGTTCACTGTGGGGATACATAACACTCATATATGTGACAGAGAAGGTGCACCCTGCTTTTACAGGATGAATGTTTGTAAATAGTGCATTAAAAGGTATAGACGAGAGCACTGTGGAATCCTTTTGGAACCAAGAGCAGGATATGTGTCACGACGTGTCGTGAGATGCCCGCTGTTGTGTCTGATCCGATATTTGGGTAAATTGGCAGTGTGCAAGAGTGTGCCCTGCTTGCATGAGAAGCTTGCAAACCGTGGCAACAGTCTAGGGGATAGGGACGGTTCAAGAGGGTTTTGACACATTGTTTGGGACAGCTTTCAGCTTTCAACCCAGTTATTTGCTATTGGGAGTTTCCTCAATAATCTAGTTTCCTCTCACTGCAGGGCTTTGCTTTCAGCTTCGGCAGATTGTAATGGGGCTGGGGGTTTATTGGACTTCCACCTTAATGTAATCACTCTGTAGCCAGCAGGAGGGCAAGGTCAAGGAATCTGGTCTTCATGTTGAGGGTTTTATATCATTTGAAACGCCCCACAGCTCAATGTTCCTAACTGCCCAATTGGCAGTGACTGACATCCACAAGTGAACTCTTGTTACTCCCATGGCCTGTGTTGCAGCACGTCCTTTTACCTATTTATTCAGATACAAAAAATGCTTTGAATGCTTTCCTTTCATCACAATTAGGTTATTGTAATGTTGTTTATTTGGGATTGTCAGCTTCTCTTTTTAAGACATTACCACTGATTAAAAACTGTGCAGCAAGGTTGGCTAGTGCTACAAAAAACAGTGGTCCCTACTCGTGGACACAATGGTATACTGAGTTAATAATCACACACCTGATAAGTGTTATGTCTTTTGTCCAGCCGGACAAGGAATTTATTTAACAATGTTCTTAATAAAACTGAATGAACACATTAATAACAAGTGGGTGTAACACCAGAACCCCACCATCCGCCACAGCGCCGCCGACTTCTGCATACCGAGATATTACGCTCTCGGTCCAGACGACTCTCCACGCTGGACAAGGCAGTACCGATTCCTCCTATGTTCATGGTATCTGCTGATCCGATGATTTGCCTGTTGTAATACGCAATTGCGCTAAAAGGCAGTGTAATATTTAAAAACAACAATCACTATATTTTTGTCCTGATGATGATGCCCCTCATTTGACTTAGGCATCGAAATGTCGTTGACCAAAAAAACCCTTATGCAATATGACATTTAAAATATTGTGAAACGCAATGGTGTGGTTATAACAATCTCTGTCTGTAACACTGACTACAAGTACACAGACATATTTTTGCTTTGCTCCTTTTACCATTCTGTTTGTTGTTTTGTCTGAATGTTGTGGGTCACGGCTGTGCCCACTTGTTATTAATGTGTTCATTCAGTTTTATTAAGAAAATTGTTAAATAAATTCCTTGTCCGGCTGGACAAAAGACATAACACTTATCAGGTGTGTGATTATTAGCTCAGTATACCATTGTGTCCACGAGTAGGGACCACTGTTTTTTGTAGCATGAAACTGCCCAAGGTCCCTATGGCATACCTTTTGGGTTCCCTTGTCTTTCCTAAACACACAAGCAAGGTTGGCCAGTGGCACACAGCACAGCTTCCATATTGCCCTAATTTTGGATCAACTGCACTGGCTGTCAATAAAAGAGAGAATTACTTTCAAATCCCTTTGTCTAGTTCCTTAGATGATCTATTCGGCTGGTAGATCCCCTCCTAGGGTGTGTTTTAGACAATATCTTCCTACACAGTATTTTAAGGTCAGCAGTTCACTACAATCTAATGGTTCCTGAGTTCTGTTGTAAGATAGTCAGTGGTTTTTCTGTCATAGCATCCCAGAAATGGAATTCACTTCCTGTTCCATTTAAAGATAAACCAGTTATTTTACAATACATGAGAAACTGTCTTACCATGTTGTTTTCCTCGTGTTTAACTGTGATCACCAGCAAACCATGCTATAATCTGTGTGTAACCTGTTTCCAGCAACAAGACACAGCAGTGGGATGACAGATACCCTCTACAGGACATAACATGGGAGGTAAATGTCGAATGTGGGCTGCACTGCATATTTACAGTGTACACTCCTGTACTCTGGCTGGGCTGCAGTTTAAAGGCACTGCAGTAACACCTATCAAGGAAAAGTGCCTCAGCTATGCAGGGAAACCTATTTATACATATTAATAAATCACCCTTATAAAAAGCTACACACTATATATTTAAAAAGGATGACTCTACAGTGACAGAATACCTAAAAAAGGTTCCACTGTGTAGGCTCAACTACGTTTTCTATGTGGCAAGCCATTATGTAATTAAAATATTTATTTTTTTCTTTTTCTTGGAACATACTTGAAATGCAATACAAGTTTCAAAATCTGATTTAATGGTGAAAACAGATTGTTGATCATTCAAGTGGGAAAGTACACTTATAAAAATGTGTTTTTTAGGCTACATGAGCCAAAGATTATTTAAATCCAGGCCTGGCACTACTCATACCTCCAGAGGTGGAATGAAAACCATGAGCGGAGAGAGTTAATGACTCTGACTCAGAAGACAATGGCCTCACTCTAAGCCCAGGAAGAACAGGGCAGCAAGATATCAGGTATAAGAAAGACCATGCTTAGCAGTTCTTATTTTCAGTTGAGGGTTTTTCTATCCATCCCCAGGCTTCTCTTAGCCAGCCTAGTTGTAGGCACAGTGGAGCCAAATGTGTCCCTATTTGATTAAAGAAGAGCTCATCTAAATAGGAGAGTGATTAAGAAACTTTAAATAGGCCTATTGCGTGACAGAAAAGTTAAACTACTTTTAACGAGGGGCTCCCGTTTACTTTTAGAGTTAGATAAAGTGCTGCAAAAGAAGGTGGAGATAGTATGAGAAAGTAGCCAGGATTGGATGGGAAAGATTCTCAAATTACTGACTAATGCAGGGGATATACCTGTTACCGGCACCAGGGGTGGCCTACAGAAAGAGGAATTCTCAATCCTGTCGGAAGGAGGGAACTCACTCAAGGAGAAAAATTACTGATGACGACTACTACTGGGACAAAGACTGGAACTTGTCTTTAAGGGTGAAGCTGCTGGCCTCCTGTTTGACTGCTTCAGGAATACCAAAAACAGAAAGCTTCTAACTAGAAGAGGGACTAGCTGGCCACAAAGGATTGGATCCGGCAGGAGACTTGACTAGTGAAAAACCTGCTAACTACAGCCTGCTCTGAGGATCTAGATGCTGAATGACGGACCAGAAGGAACTTTGACAGCAGCTGAAGATAGGTAGAACTTAGGTCCTCATTTAAAATTTAGCAGACAGGGTTCAGTCCCCCAAACATGGAAGAGTACCCTGTCCACCTGCTCTATTTAAAGTCGGACCAATCATCATGTTTAGGCCAGGGGTGCCCCTGCTTGCTCTACTGGCGGAAACCTCACACTGACAGACTGGCCACCATTGGTGTAAGTACATCAATCCTATTTAGGGTCAACCTTCTGAGGTTCTTTTCTTTCTGCTTGGGACTGCCATGTAAATCCTGAGGGTACCAATTAGAAAAATAAACAAATGGCCCCAACACTCTGGGAAAAAACTCCCAGAGGATCACAGTTATTATTTTTTGTTTGTTTTGCAAAAACAAGTTCCTGCTTGGGGAGTTCATCTTTGTAAAACCAAAAAGTCTTGCAAGAGGCTGTATGAAATATGTCAGCTGCTCATCAATCTGTCAAAGCCTTAAGAGGAGATGTTGGGGCAGCGCCTTAGCCAGGCAGGAAGAAATCTCTAAATATGGCAGGTAGTTGTCTGCCATTGCAGCAGAGGTTATCAACTCAGAACCTCCTGCAAGAAGGTGGGCCCCCTCCCAATCCCTCAATGAGGGCCTTAGCATTTTCTCTACATCTGAACATAAAAGCTTTGATAGCAAATACCTGGTTGCTGCATTCAAACTGTCCTCCATCATAGTCATTCTGAAATCTTGCCTGGATTTTGGTCAACTGCAAATTGTTATTTTTCAGTAGTGTTTTAGATTTTCTGGGTCTTTTTGCCTGAAGACTGTAAGCATGCATCTCTCCAGGTCCCTTCTCAATTTTTTATGATTGTTGTTTTCTTTTTGCTCAGTAAAATCTGCTCTATTTTTCTAAATTGGTTTGAGGATTTTATTTTAGTTTTTTCTTGACTTTAAAATTGTCAGTACAACTCTGAGGAATTACCTGCTGCTTGTACCACAGCTATAAAGGGTTAAGCAGAGAGTCCATAAGAAGTATGGGGCATATGTAGGTAATTTTTATTTTGCAAATCTCAAATAGCGATTTTTAAGGAATCGCTATTTGAGAATTGTAAAATGGAATGTAGGTAAAAAAATCGCAATTTTTTTCCCAATTGCTAACATTCCTTAATTACGATTTGCAAATTGCGAATCGCAATTAAGGAATGAGCCTCCCATTCATTCCTATGGACCAAGAGGCCCATAGGAATGAATTGGGATACATTCTCAAATTGCAATTTTCTATGAGAATATTGCAATTTGAGAATCGCAATTCCAAGGGTGCCAGCGTGTCCAAAGGAAACTTGTTGCACCCCTGGAATGTGCCTGTAAGTACATGTGGTGCACATAAATGCCCTAAGGGCATGTCTGTGCGCGACATGGCACTTTGAATTTTTAATAAAAATGCATTTTGAAAGGAAATCGCAAAATACCATCTACTTGGAGTAGGTGGTATTTTGCGATTCCTTAAGCCAAAATCGCATTTTAAAAGTCACCCCTACATAGCATTTAAGGAATCGCAAAATTGCAATTCCTTAAGGGCCCGATGTAGGGGGCAAATACCGGTCGGAAACGGCCAAAATCGTCCGTTTCCGACCGGTATTTGGCACTTTGAGATGTAGGGGGCCAGTATTTACCTATTCGGTATATTTACCGAATCAGTAAATTTACAGAATCTGTAAAATACTGAATTGGTATTTTTACCGATTCGGTATCTTCCAGATGTAGGTGGGACTCTTCTGAGTCCCACAGGCCTTTCAGATTCGGTATTTTAACACCCAATCCAATTCGGTGTTAAAATACCGAATCCAGGTGTGCATGCACATGTGTGCATGCACACCTATGCCATGTGACAGACAGACATGCCCTTAGGGCATGTCTGTGTGCCACATGGCACACAAGCCAGTATTGGGGGTGTTAGAGGGTGTCAAAGTGACACCCCCTGCACCCTTACAGAAATCGGTAATTACCGAATCGGTAAATACCGATTCGGTAATGCCCATTGATTCCTATGGGCTTCAATGCCCATAGGAATCAATGGGCATTCCGATTCGGTATTTACCGAATCGGTAAATACCGATTCCTTCCCATTCGGTAATTTTTAAAATAAAATTACCTACATCTGCCCTTCTCTTTTTTACCACTTCTTAAATACCGATTCGGTATGAATCGGTATTTATGAAGTGGTAAAAAAGATTTACCTACATCGGGCCCTAAATGCTTGAGACAAAATAAGGAATCGCAATTTTTTCGATTCCTTATTTTGCTATGTGGCACCTACATACCAAATGGCCGTTTGCGATTCGCAAACGCCGGAATTCTGTGAATTCCGTGTTTGCGAATCGCAAACACCTTCCTACATAAGCCCCTATGTTTCAGTCTAATCACATTGTGTTTATTCAGTTGGTGGAGTCACCAACCCCTCCACCCCCAATTAATAATACAGTTTCTTGCAGTATTATGCATATTTATGCCAGTATGTTATCTCTTTCCCATTACTTTGATTTTAATAAAGTTCAAGTTCAAGTTCAGTACTTTGTATAGCGCACTACTCACCCAGAGGGTCTCAAGGCGCTTGGGGGAGGGAGGGTGCATTACTTATCAAATAGCCAGGTTTTAAGCTGCTTTCTGAAGGAGAGGTGGTTCTGTGTAAGGCGGAGGAGAGTGGGGAGAGAGTTCCAGGTTTTGGCCGCTAAGAAGGAGAAGGATCTTCCTCCCATGGTGACTCTATTGATGCGCGGAATTGCGGCGAGGGCTTGATTGGATGAACGTAGTTCGCGGGTGGGAGTGTAGAAGGACAGTCGTTTGCTGAGGCATTCGGGTCCTAGGTCGTAGAGGGCCTTGTGTGCGTGGGTGAGGAGGCGGAACGTTATTCTCTTGTTGACCGGGAGCCAGTGGAGATCTTTCAGGTGACCGGAAATGTGAGCTTGACGGGGGATGTCCAGTATGAGTCTGGCTGAGGCGTTTTGGATGCGTTGGAGTTTTTTCTGTAGTTTGGCTGTGGTTCCGGCGTAAAGGGTGTTTCCATAATCTAGTCGGCTAGTGACTAGTGCGTGGGTGACTGTCTTTCTTGTTTCGGAGGATTTTTTGAGCATGCGTAGTATGTTGAAGCATGATGATGAAACGGCGTTGACTTGTTTGGTCATCGAGAGGGAGGAGTCTAGGATGACGCCCAGGTTCCGTGCGTGATCTGTAGGTGTGGGTGCTGTGCCCAGTGCTGGTGGCCACCATGAGTCGTCCCATGCAGAGGGGGACGATCCTAAGATGAGGACTTCCGTTTTGTCCGAGTTTAGTTTTAAACGGATGTTCTTCATCCATTCGGATACTTCTTTCATTCCTTCGTGTAGGTTGGTTTTGGCGGTGTTGGGGTCTTTGGTGAGGGAGAGGATTAGTTGGGTGTTGTCAGCGTAGGAGATGATGTTGAGATTGTGTTGTCGCGCGATGGTTGCGAGGGGACTCATGTACACGTTGAAGAGGGTGGGACTGAGTGATGATCCTTGTGGTACGCCGCAGATGACTTCCGTTGCCTCTGATATGAATGGGGGGAGTCGGACTCTCTGGGTTCTTCCTGCGAGGAACGAGATGATCCAGTTTAACGCTTTTCCTTGAATTCCGATGTTGCTGAGGCGTTGTATGAAGGTGTTATGACAGACTGTGTCGAAGGCGGCAGAGAGGTCAAGTAGGATGAGGGCAGCTGTTTCTCCGTTGTCCAGTAGCGTTCGGATGCCGTCTGTAGCAGCGATGAGGGCGGTTTCGGTGCTGTGTTTGGCTCGAAAGCCGGACTGTGAGGGGTCGAATGAATTGTTGGATTCAAGGAAGTCGGCGAGCTGACTATTCACGGCTTTCTCAAGGACTTTGGCAGGGAAGGGGAGGAGCGAGATGGGGCGGTAGTTCTTTAGTTCAGAGGGGTCCGCTGTGGGTTTCTTCAGAAGGGCGCTGAGTTCGGCATGTTTCCAGCTTTCTGGGAAGATGGCGGAGTTGAAGGAGCAGTTGATGACATCGCGGAGATGGGGTGCGATGATGGAGTTTGCTTTGTTGAAGATGTGGTGGGGGCATGGGTCAGTTGGTGAGCCTGAGTGGATGGAGTTCATCAGGCGGATGGTGTCTTCAGTAGTGATTGGGTTCCAGGCGCAAAGGTTGTGAGAGAGCTGTTTTGGTTCGGAGGTGGTTGGAGTGGGTTGTTCTTCGGAAATGTTTTCAAAGCAGTTGTGAATGTTGGCGATTTTGTTGTGGAAGAAAGAGGATAAAGAGTCGCAGTGGTCTTGGGAGGGAGTGATGTCGTTGGTGCCGGCGGTGGGGTTGGTAAATTCTTTGACGATGTTGAATAGTTCATTGCTGTTGTGGGCGTTGTTGTCGAGTCGATCCTTGAATGCTGATTTCTTGGTGGATCGGATCAATTGGTGGTGTTTGCGGATGGTGTCCTTGAAGGTGTTCAGGTTGTCAGAGGTTGGGTTTTTTCTCCAGGTTTTCTCGAGGGTACGACATAACTTCTTGGATTTCTTAAGGTCATTGTTGAACCAGTGGGCCTTTTTGCTACCTTGTTTGATCTGATGGTTTTTCAAGGGTGCTAATGCGTCAGCGCTGTGGGTGATCCATTATGTGAGTTTGATGGCAGCTTGGTTTGGGTCCGATGATATGGCGGGGGGTTTTGGTTTAGCGATGTGAAGAGTTAGTCGGTGGTGATTTTGTTCCAGTTTCTTCGAGGAATAGGTTGTGGGGGGGTTGTGGGTCATGGTCTTTTTGTAGCTGAAGTGGAAGCAGCTGTGGTCCGTCCAATGGAGAGCTGTGGTGTGATCGAAGGAGATGTGTTTGCTGGAGGTGAAGATAGGGTCGAGCGTGTGTCCGGCAAGGTGGGTGGGGGTGTCAACAAGTTGTTTGAGTCCGAGATTGGCCAGGTTGATTAGAAGGGTGGTGGTGTTGCTGTCGTTTTTCTTTTCCAGGTGGAAGTTGAGGTCTCCCAGTAGAATGTAGTCCTCGGAGGTGAGGGCATGTGGGCTGATGAAGTAAGTTATGTCTTCGATGAATTGTGTGCAGGTTCCTGGTGGTCTGTAGATGAGGGTGCCTCTAAGTGTGGTCCTGGGGTCGGTGTGGATCTGGAAGTAAAGGTGTTCGGCGGTCCCGAGGTTATCATTGGAGCTGGTCGTGATTCGGATGGTGTTCTTATGGACGATGGCGATGCCTCCTCCTGTTTGGTTGGTGCGGTCTTTTCGGATGATCTTGTAAGTGTCCGGGATGGCTATGGCGATGTCGGGTGCTGATGAGGCATTCATCCAAGTTTCTGTGAGGAAGGCGACGTCCGGCAATGTGGTGTCGAGTAGGTCCCAGAGTTCAGTGGCGTGTTTGTGGACCGAGCGGGTGTTCAGCAGGAATTACTTCAGGTGGTTAGAATCGGAGCTGTTTTTTGAGGAGGAGGAATTGGTGTGGTTCCTGATGCAGGTGAACTTGCAGGATTGGCAGGTGAAGGGTCCATGGGTGTGTCCTGGGGTAGCTTTGCAGCATTGTGGTGTGCGTCCGGGGTTAAGGGCAATCCAGGCAGGTCTTATGTGCCTTTACAGTCTTCCCAAAGTACTGTGCCTTCAAAATATGTTCATGACTGTTATACTGCTATATAAAATTCTATCACTCTGCACCGCAATGATTTACCTCAATTCATGCCTTTGAAATTAATGAATCTACCACATAGAATAACTTAACTATATTTTGTCTCAATTCCATTTAAATCAAACCTTGATCTACTTTCACCTAAGTCCAATGATTTTTTATTAAACTTTTTTTCTGGTTACCAAACACAATTTCATCTAGAAGCATTTATTAAGACGAGCATTTCAACATATGACCACATATTGGTTCCTTTCCCACATTTTTGGTTTTGTTATGTTATATCTCATAGAATATTTGGGTAGTATATCTATCACTTATATTATGCCTTCTACTTTAATTACTGTGGTAAGGTGTTTCACTGCTTCTCTTTAATTAATACCCACTGAAGTATGGCACGTGTACAGTGTTTTACAATGACATGATAAAGGGGGTAAAAGGACAGCGTTGGGGCCTGGAGAGTAAAGTCTCTGAACCCAATGTTATCAGGTCAGTGGACACCAACCTACCTATCGCTACAGGCAGATAGGATACCACAATTAAAAATCAGGGATTTTTCTGTTCTTTTCTTACAAACTGAATCATAAAACCTACAATGTTTCTCCAGGTCTATGTTTAGTTGTGGTTATCGTTTTAGTGTGATTCCCCCTACTGTGCCTTGGTAATAAGACCTCTCTCAAAATAACTCTTCAACCCCTACTGACTTAAGTAACAATGCAGAGTGTGGCATGTGTGTAGTGATTTCTTAAAGCCACTCACATGAATGGACCGCCCTTACCCTCTTTAATTTAGAAGAGAGCTCAAGACACACCCATTAAGGAACACCACCACCCAACACAATACAGCTTTACCGCTCCATTCAGAACCCACCACCCGCTGCCTAAATTCAATCTCTGCATCTATGTCTTTGACAATGTACAGTGCTCGGCTTCCTTTTAGGAAGGATCATACTATGCAAAAACAGTTACATGCGATGAATGAAGTTGGTGTTGCTTACTGGTTCGTGCTTTACTTGTTTGTTTGCGTTTTTTTTTAAAACAGTGCCTTGCTTATTTTATAAGCCGAACAGTTTACTTCATGAACAACATGGACAAGAAGGACAAATACAGAATTAAAGTATTAGAGTCTACGGGTAATCAAGGCATTTCCATACCCAATGGACTCACGCCTAATATATTTACTTAACTGTCTCGCAAAGCACCAGGTTGTTATGGGCGTCACTTGGTAGCGCTATGGGTTGGTGCCTGTTCATGTTGTGTGAACTGTTCACTTACCTGGATGCTGCACGAGGAGATATGAATAGTTTACTGGTTTGAGGGGGTCAACAGTGCTTCGACATGCGTCCTTCAGGGGCCCCGTCATGCAATAAGTGGATTATCCCATAAGAACGAAAAACTGCAAGTCATATGGAAGCGTTGCACGGTTTTCTAAAAGTAGTGCACGGTCCAAATCAGGTAAAACGAGGACTGGTAACAGTAGAATTAATGTCCTTTTCAGAGCTGTTTTAGCATAAAATTATGACTGGAAATATTTATTTTCAAACTGAGCAACGCTTTTAGGGTTTAACAATGCTTAGCACATGCGCCCCATTAGGCACCCCATTAGGCACCGCATTAGGCACCGCATTAGCTGAATCTGGTTTCATGAAGTATGCGATCTTCCCGCATATTAGAAAATGACATGCAATACATCTTGGGTTTACAAGAGAGGCATGAACAAGATCAAAGCATTGTTTGAAGATTAACAGCTACAAATCACTTCTCCCGTTTCGGTTTCAAGTGCTATCTCATCCCTGCCTGCTGTTTACGGCGCAACTCTCAACATGATATTAACATTTCATTATTGAAATTCTATTATGTGCTTAAATATCTGCGTTTCAGATAATATTCGCAATTGGAAACACATTTAGTCAATCAATGGGGCATTGTTGCTAGAAATGGAAGCTGAGCACTGTGCTTTGTTCATCTGGAGTTCTTTAAAGGTAAGTAGCAAAGTGAGGGGATCGGTGTGTAGCTGCGCAGCACGGGTACCACCTAGGCTCTTGTCTGCAGTATAATGCACATTTGCATCTCGCATTCCCACGCTATCCTTCTGCACTCCAACAGAACCTGATACAGAACATATCAATCGCTTGCACGCGCTGCGCCAATTTGCTTCGCTATGTTCCACTTCAAAATAACAAAGTTAAATGATATAAGAAGCTTTCTTCCAATTTTACAAATCATTATATTTCCATTTCTCCAAAGGTACACTATCTTTAATTTGGATGTGTGTGTGTGTGGGGGGGGGCTTATTATTAATACTTAGAGCAATGGGGCAGGACAAGCATTTCCAGGGGTGGGGTCAGAGCTATCCTCATTGCCAATATGAGAATAACAAGTGACAAACTGTGCAATTTACACATATTGGACAAACTTCAAACTTTAGATTATAAGGAGCATGTTTTTGAAGATTTGGCACTGTTTCTAGGCTACTTACAGTGATCTTTGAAAAATCGAGTGAGTGCACTGACAACTAAACAACAGCTTCTATAAATCAGAATCCAAAGACCATAAGATGTGTTTTCACAAAGTTATTTCAAGACCACACCCTTTTTGCCAATTACCTGGTTCCGTTGGTTCGGGACAATTTTCTTATAATTGCAAGTCCAGAAACATGCTCCTGCCCCATTCATGTCTGGAGGTACAATTTAGTTTACCCAATTGGATGTTGCAAAATATTCATGGGTGAGGCTGTCCTTACCTAAAGGTTTCAACATATTAGGCTTAGCGGCAGTGCCTAATTTGAGCCAGTGGTTGCAGAGGAAGCACATGTGTATTTATTTTTGAGGTCCTGAACTAAGTTTTACTCGCCAGACTTTGTTCCAGAACACAAGAAAGAAAAACACAAAAGGGGGAAAGGATAAAGGTGGAAAAATATGACAAAGGGAGAAAGCAAAGACAAAAAACAAAATGCAAGAGTGAGAAGAATGGGCAGGCAGTGCCTGGTGGTGGATGAAAGTGGCACCCAGTGGAATCACGTCTAGGCAGTCTTGGTATTCACTTATCGTGACATTTGAAATTTTCAGACACAAACTCCTGAGCAAAACGTTGAGCTCCACCCTTTATTATTTTACGATAAGGACTGCTTTGTGGGTTACCACAGTTCAGTTGGGGTGGGTAACTGGTAAGTCACAGGTTTAGGACCCAAAAATCATTCCTTCTTTTGTAGTTAATTGTGTGCCAACGAGTTGGTAACATTACTGTATGTAAGGGCACTGTCACACACCTGTGCTACACTAAAAAGAAATCCTGTGGTGTTTGTTAGTATGCCACATTGTGCAGTTGCCATATATGTAAGCATATTGACCCACATCCAGGAAGGAATGCGCCAGACTGTTATTGACGAGCTGGCAAACAAAGTTGACTTGTAGGGAGTATAATTGGTATAGGGGCCAGTTTCAATGGCAGACGTCTAGCTAAACTATAGATACAAAGTTATTTTTTAAGACGATTCGTCCAATTCCAAATCCCTGTATAGAAGGACAAAATCAAAGGCAAGGGAGAGATCAAGTGATTGGCATGCCGGTACTCCTTTTGAATCCATTCCAGTGTTTAAATCATCCCGTGTGGAAGTCAGTGCTGCTTTCGTGCCACAGCCATACCACAATCTGCTTTGGAAATCTAATGGAAGGCTACTTTCTTCGATGAATGTAGCTATTTGTATTGACGCCAACCTTTCAGTCTTTTTGCCTAGTAACAGTTTGTTATTTCCTGGAAGTTAAAAGGAGCCGTTTTTTGAAGGCCTCTTTGTTTTAGGGAGTTCTTTGGAGAAGAGACCTTTGTCCAAGTAGTTGATAGTTCTTGCTAGGGTAGTTGCAGTGCTTATAATGAGGATATGTGTGAATTTATGAGCAGGGCCTGGGTCTACCAGTGATCATGCTGGCCTACAAGCCTTTGCAGCCTTAATGTAGTCCTGTGTGGTCAGGAAGTTAAGGGTGAGTTACTGTTTTGTTTCTATAAATTGTTCTCTAGTGAACTGTGCAGTGCTGCTGGAATTGTGATTGAGCAAAGGAGAGGGAAGCAGAGAGTCTAACATCCTTTAGAGGGTTGTAGTAACACAGGTGTGTCAGGCATACAGCAAGGAAAGGTCCAGAGGCCTTTGACTGTGCTGCCAAGGCATCCGGATGCGCTAAGGTACTGCCATTTCAGGTACTGTGGTTAGAGGACACTTTTACATGAGAACTCTTCCAGTGGGTCTGTCATTGTGATCTAAAGGCCATCATCAGCTCACCCTGTTCAGATCTCCTGTCTCATGTTTAGGTCTCTTGGCCACAGTCTACTCTTCAGGCTACAGGTGATCCCTTCAGGACATAGGGCAGGTTTCTCTGAAGCAAGGCAGATATCAGTTATCATGGTGCAAGTCAGCTTTCCCTAATATTTATTCCTAATTCTAATACACATTCCGACAGGACAACTATGCACTGTGCACAACCTAGCTCCACGTGGTCACTGTCATACACTTAGTAAGATTTCAGTGAGAGTCAAAGGCAAAATTGGGGCAGATAGGAACTGTGTAAGAGGATTGGCAATACATGCATGGAAGGAAGAAACGAAAACTGTAATTTTGACTAAACCTGAGAAAGTTAGACACCCACTGCACTGCTTCTGGAGAATGAGTTATGTCATGCCAACCCATGACATAACTCCATAGGGTGGTCTAGAAAAATTACAGTACTGGTATAGTGATGTGAGGTGCTTTGTTAACAGCACCATTGTAGCACAATACAAGTAGTTACACAACTAGAAACAAATAAATCCTCTTTAAAAAAAAATTATCACAGCACCCACTTATGAAATGCTTGACAACTTTGGTAAATATGTTTTTAAATCCAGTAACACTTTGCATGTTGGGATTTCCAGAACCATCGTACAATGTAAAAAAACATGTTCCAGAACTAACCATTATGGTGAAAGGAAAGCCAGGAATGGCTTTAAGTGTCACACAGTACAATGGGCAACTATATAAAAAGCTTAAAAACAAGTTTCACTTTGCGATTTTCATCCTAAATAATTTGAACCAATCAAAGATTAAGCAGGGAAGTGGTGAAAGCGCAAAGATTCCAAGTCATGTGCACATTTTAGGATTCAAGTGAAAACTGTCAAACATCCAACTCTAAAACACTGAAGCTTGCTAAAAATGGACTCTATACCACAGTGACAGGTCCGAGAGGCTATAGGGCCAATGCTATAGCATCACCTGCAACCCTTTGGTCACACTGTGTACTAGCAGCAACTGAATATGTCTGAATTGAGAAGATGAACAAAAAACTTTAATGCTGGTGCCTGTGTTCCCATACAGAGCATATGTATGGTTTAATGAGCCCCAGCCTCTCAGCTGAAATATTGTTGGTAATTGAGCCCAAATGTAAGCCCGGGGTAAGATGAGGATAAACAGTGTGAGTGTATGGTGAGAGGTGTAGGTACAGTATGATTGATGTGAGTGCAGCATGAGTGGTGAGACTTCAGGGTAAGCAGGGTGCTAATGTGAGTGCAGGGTAAGCGGAGCCTAAATGGCATGAGTGCATAGTGAGCGGTGTAAGAGCAGGTAACGTCAAATTTCAGAACGACTGCAATGAAGTACCAGCTGGCTACAGGCCCTGGTGCACAACGAGATGTGTCAATCTTCTCCATGCTGTGAAGGCTATGAATCAGTCGAGAAGCATCGAGGGATGTGCTGGATTCTGCCATGCAGTCGAGGGGATGCTTGGATCTCACCAAGCTGCAGCGGCTGTGATACTTTGTCCGATGCGTTGATCTCAGAGGGCAAAGTGCTGGTTCTGATGCAGTGTGCCGATTTTACTCTGCAACCCAGTAGATGTGCCAATTCTGTTACACACAGTGGGGAATGTGTCAAAGTCCATGTTATTAGTCTCCCTGAGTCTCAAGCAACAAAAGGCAAGCCAACAAGACCTTGGTGATCATTTGCTGTGAAGGTAGAGTCCAGCTCTACTTAAGCTGAATCAGATAGCAGTAAGCAGCTGGGCAGCAAAAGAGAAAAACAGGTCTTCCAAGTAGGCGTGGGCGGAAAATCCGTTCCGCTCGCGGATTTTGCGGATTTTCGGGAAATCCGCAATCCGCGAGATTTGCGAATTTCCCGCAAAATCCGCAAATCCGCGAGCAGCGGATTTTGCTCGCACTGCTCGCACTGTTCGCGTGAGTTCGCGCCCCGCGAATAAGTGCAAAATTGCAGAAATACGATTTTAGCAAAACTGAAAGTAACTACTTACCAGGTTCAAAAGTTCAGGCTCATCATTAGTAGCCATTTCCTGGAGTGCTTCCTGAGGGGCCCCTCCAGAGTTCAGTTGCCAGTTGAAACTAGTATGTGACCCTGCTCTGAACCTCAGAATAGTTACACATATGCCACAAAGGTCCTGAATTACAGCTAAGGGAGACAAGCAGGAGCCAGGCTGGAAGTTAAAATCCATTAATCAGCCCCTAATTCATTATTGTCAGTTGGGGCAGGGCAGGTGTTGTAACTAATTTTGCAACAATGAAAGCACTTAGCAAGTGCAAAAGATCACTAATCAGGGCGCACTAAGGAAGCAGGTGCCAGCTAAAAAAATATTCTGTGACACATGAATCAGCCCCAAATTAATTCAGGTCACTTGAGGCAGGGAAGGTGTGCTTTGCTTTGCCGAAAATAATGTACACTGGACAACCAGAGGGTGTGGTGATGAAACAGAGGGTGGCATGGGTGGGCCAGAGGGTGGCATGAGTAGTCAGAGAGTGGCAGTGGTGACAGAGAGTGGCAGTGATGAAGAAGAGTGTCCCAAACAGGCTGGACACGTAGAAACAACAAGTTCGCGAAACTTGCGACCCGACAGGTAAGTTCGCAATTTGCGAAAGTGTACAAAACCCTCGCGAACTGGCAGAAACACGGGCGAACACAAAAAAAAAAAAAATCCGCAAATTCGCGGGAATTCGCGGATTTTGCGGATTGCGAATCCGCAAATCCGCAAAATTCGCGAACGCGAGATCCGCAAAATTCGCTCATGCTTACTTCCAAGTCTTCAGTCCAAAGATGAGTGCTTTAAGCAAAGCAGCAGTCCTTCTGACAGAGGGTTAGTTCAAGATCTAGAAGTGTCTGATTTTAGGGGATCAGAGATTGAGTACTTATACTCAAAAGTTCATTTGATGTGGTTGGTGACTTCAAAGCATCACTCTGAAGTGCACAAGAATTCCTTTCATCCCAGCCCAGAACTTTCTGTCGGACTATCGGTAGGGGGTAGTCAGTCCTTTTTGTGGGGACAGGACACTGCCTATTAAAGTGAGGGGATAGCCCCTCCCTTCCATCCTGCCCAGGCTAGGCCATCAGAATGCAGATGTATGTAGATGGGTACTTAGACACACCTGTCCTTCCTGTGCTGTGGTTTTCTAGAGGAAATGTAAATATTGTAGCTGTCACCCACCCCAGACATTTATTGGAGACGGGTTTATAAAGTGCAGAGAAATATCCACTTTGTAAAAGTGACATTTCTAAAACAGTTATGTTGAATCCACACTCTTAGGCTAGCATTAGGAACTCCTTAATACACAGTTAAGAAGTAAACACACACAAAATGGAAGGTGCACACAATTAGAGTCACAAAGAACAATAATGTATTAAGTGTTTTCTTCTTTATTTAGTGTCTTCTCAGTAGGCCAGGGCTGTCTGATGTCAGGTATGTCATAAGTTGGTAATCACAAATGAGTTAAATATCCAAGCGGGCTCTAGTATATCTCGCGTAGTTCCGTATCCCATGGCGTCACTCCAGGACGCCACGGGATACGGAACTACGTGACAGGAGCACCCTATTATAGGTGCTTGGTGGTCATTGCCACAAACACATTACCAGATTACGGACTGGTGGCGGTTACGTCCACGTAATTGGCTCTTCCTGGAAAACGAAGTGATGAGCCACACTATAAAATTCCCCACAAGATATACTAGAGCCCGCTTGGATATTTAACTCATTTGTGATTACCAACTTATGACATACCTGACATCAGACAGCCCTGGCCTACTGAGAAGACACCCTTAGGATTCCATCTTTTTTCTAGTGAGGACGCTGTCCTTTCAGATCTTAAGACTTTGACCTACATTTGGTGATTACTGGATTGATCCTTATAAACGTATCCTACATCGGCAACAGTACAGATATTTATTCTTTTGCCCTGACGAAGTTCCTAAAGGCAGATGGAACGAAACGCGTTGGCTGTGCCTATGTCCAATGAACTTTACTAAATAAAGAAGAAAACACTTAATACACTATTGCTCTTTGTGACTCTAATTGTGTGCACCTTCCATTTTGTGTGTGTATATTTCGGATTTATCCACCTCTTGGTAGCGGGTGGAGGAAGTAGCTTGCACCACCCTAAATCTAGAACTATAAGATCCTGAGTGCTTGACCTGGTCTGCTGCCTTGGTCTTTTTGAATTTTTCAGTTAAGAAGTAATTCCTGGTCAAAGAGGAGTGTCTTTTTCATGTTTCATATGTTTGGAATGGAAATGATAAATCCTCCTTACTGGTGAAGATGGATTTACCATTGCATATGCACAAAGAAACTGTAGGCTGCAGGAACAGCTGCACACCTACTACAGATGGTGGGGTAACATAGGCATGAAACATTGGGCCCAGGACCTCCTGGGCCCCTGCTGCCTGTTATATGTTCCTCTTAGGTGAATGAGGGCATGGGTAGGCCAGTTCCCTGACTCTAACAAATTCCTGATGGGGGGCTCTGTCAAGGACTCTTTGCCATGCGGATAACCAAAGCACAAAAATGCCCCAGGTATGTGTCAGCGATGAGGGAGACCAGGTCCCTTCACTCCTACTCCACTGCAGAGCGACAAAGACAAGATGGACAAAGAGAAGAGGAGGTGTTCCCTTTAAGGGAGTTATACTAGGGACAGCCCTTCCCTGGAAGCAGTACTGCTGTGGTCCTTGGTCCAGGAGAAATCCTCAGGGACCCGCACTGACGAAGTGCCAATGATATCTTGGGATCAACGGCAGGGCAAGAAAACAAAACACCAAGTAACAGCCCGGGGTCTGCGCGATTTGTCTGGTGACTCGTGCACCCGGGGGCTGAGCAGACAGCACTGCTCTGCTCAGCACAGTGCGGGCTTGGTTTCAGGTAGAATCAGTGAGTGAAAGTGGCAATCACAGTGCGAAGCAATGCAGCGGCTGCCCTGAGCGGGTGTCACAAAACCTGCCCTCAGCGGGGTAATAGTTCTCGAGATCAGTGTGGATCACACACACGCTCCTTGTTGCCATGAGTGGCCTGCTCAGCATGCACTTTCTGAGAGTCATGAGCAGCACTCACCACACGCTATGGTTGCAGGCGCCAGGGGCAACAACGAGCACTCACAATGTGCTGGGAGAACACTGGTAGGAAGAACACACAGCAGGCAGCAGTAGACAAAGAGGTCAGCACCCTAGAGACAATTAAGGGTGGTTACTTCTGGCTGTCCAGCAGTGCCTAGAAAGCCCAGAGTCAGGGAGCAGGCTAGCAGCAAGGCAATACTCAGCAAAGCAATACAGTGAGTCCCTTTGCAGCTTGGTCCTTCTGGGAGAGGTTCATTCTGTAGAGCCAGCAGCCTCTGGTTACAAGTCCCACGCAGTGCATAAAATCATGGGGTCACAGCCCCGGTACATATACCCACCAAATCTTTGTTCTGGGCGTCACATCAAACAACTTTAAAAGTGCACAACACCCCCATTCAATCCCAATCCCTGGCTCCAGACACGGTACAGGAGGGCGGAGAACGAATTGTGAAAGGCAGGCACAGCACTATTACGGTGCAGGTGATAACTCCTCCCAACACTATAAGGGCAAGCCAGGTCTATTCAGCCTGGCTATGAGTCACCCAGGAAATGTAGGACAGACCTCCACCCCCCTTGTGACTTTCTAGAGTGATGTAATCACCAACACTTGTCATTCTAAACCAGACATTGAATACACTACAAGGCTGGGCACAAAGAGTAACCAGAGGCCCAGATATTAAAGATAGACCCTGTGGGCACTGGGACCGCTGGATAGTTTTTAACCTGTTCACGTATCACTCCACCACCACTGCACTCTCAGTAACATACCAGCTAAGCTGTAACACAGGCGTTGAAGCACACACAGGACACATTCAGTGTCACCGGGTGGGCCCGATGATGAAGCATGCCACCAACTAGGTTGTGTGTGTAAGGGCTTCATGAAGGAACATATTCTGTTCCCCTATACATACAGTTTTGAGTCCTGTACTAAACCTTGTTAGACCAGTCCATTTTTGATTACACACTAAGAGTAATAAGCACACAGAAATGCCCACTTCTAAAAGTGGCATTTCTAAAATAGTAATAACAAATCCTCTTTCTCCAATAAGCAGGATTTATGACCACTATTCCAAATATACCAAACATGGCCACACTGCCCATTCATATCAGAAATTATCACTGAAACACATATCAGGGAATTCCCAATGGAAACCTGTGAGAGGAACAGTCTCACAGCAGTGAGAAACCAAATAGGCTGTTTGTCTTTTTTTATCTTTTTTTTACTTTATCGATTTTGTCAAAAGCAAATACAAAACATCGGTCACATTCAAAGCAGGCATATAATGCGCAATACATCAAGAAGATCCATAGTACATAGTATCCAATTATCACATGTCCGAATATACACAACACAGATAATAATTAAAAAAAAGACAAAAATGTAACAGCAATCAAATCAAAGAATCAGGGGTCGTCTTAAGTAAGTCAGGGTGTTCTCGTAAATAATCAGTAAGTGGTTCCCAAATATCTGAGGGTTTAGAAGCAGCAGGCAATTCTTCTGCATACAAAACAAAGTTATCCCTGCAGTACACGGCATCCAATATCCAATCTTTGAACACTGGGGTTTTAAATAGGCTGTTTCTCACTACCAGGACATACTACTTAACAAAGGCACATGTCCTACCTTTTACCTCCACTGCACCCTGTCCATAGGGCTACCTAGTGCCTACCTTAGAAGTGACCTATATGTACTAAAAGGAGAATCAGACTTGGCAAACACTTTAAATGCCATGTCACTGTGGCAGTAAACTGCGCATTCAGGCCCAGCAGCTGCAGGAGCCTGAGATAGGTTTTGAAAGGCTACTTCTGTGGTGGCGCAAGCTGCGCTGCAGTCCCACTTGTAGCATTTAAGTTTCAGGCCCTGGCTATATAGGATGCTACTGTACGAGGGACTTACAGGTACATTAAATATGTCAAACAGGTGTAGACCAATCTTAGCACTGATCAGCAGTGGTAAAGGGCCCAGAATCATAAAAAACAACAAAAACAGGTCAGAAAAAATATAGGAGAAAGGCAAAATGTTCTGAGATAACTCAGCAAAACAGGCAATGTCCAACATTGCTCTTTGCATATTTGCCCACTTTCTGCTGCCAACCAGTGGCCCTTGCCCGGTTAATAATTCTAGTGTTAGTCTCATGAGTAGCCATTATTTAAATACATTTTTCTAAAAGGGGGCGAGCCACTCAAAGATGCCTGGCTCTGGCTCAGCTCAAGATTCTCTTGGAACCTAAAGCCCAATATAGCTGAGCTTTTATGTGGCTCCTGCCATGCTCCCTAAATTGTACTGTTTCCACTTTTCAGTAGGAGCTGTTAGTTTGTCGGACAACATAAATGCTGGGACGGCGGCAGACTGATTCAATGCATTCTATCAGGATATGCTGGCTATAGTCCTGCTAGCTCGCGGTGACACCATAAGTACCTCCAAATCTGGAAAGGCAACTAATGGCATGGGCAACCTTAAACACGACAACCCTGACAGACTAATTCGATGCACTCCATCAGGCTATGCTGGCCTATAGTCCTTTTAGCTCACAGTGCCACCATAAGTACCTCTAAACCTGGCAAGGCAACTAATGGTTTGGGCAACCTCAAAACATGATAACCCTGACTCCCAGGGAATATTGTTAACAGATCAAGAACCTTTTCGCTAAGTCACTCGTGCTTACTCAGAGAGATACACAAGATGTACACAATCTGGCGTTTTCAATATTTATTGAACCAATGCTATTCTAGCGTAAAATAAATGCACTGCAATGATTAATAGACAGAAGCAGACGGAATTGATTAGCAATATGAGGACTGTGAAAATAATGAACAATTTCACCATCATGCTAAAACATTGCATATATGCTGGCATATGAATTTTGTATATATTGTACTACTATGCGTTCCCCAACCTAGTTGCCATGGGTGGATGTTCGACCAAAAATTCCCTACTGGATGATCTAAATCCCCATTACTTGAAGGCAAGGTATGTAGGTTCTGCACTGAAACACAGGCAAATGTGTGTCAAAAGTCATCATGTGGAAAAAAGACGACAACTTTAGAAACGTGTCCATGTAAAATTGCAGTGTTTCTTCCAAGGCCTAACTTAGCCAACTGACAGCTGTACCTTAAAGCACAAAGTTAAAAAACCAAAGCGTTAACATTTGACATAAAAAGGAGAGACGGCTACCCATTTGGTGGCCGATATGTACAATGGGAAACAGAAAACCTGGGAGTAATCCCAGCAGCACCACTTAATCAAACTCTGTGATCACTAATGCATTGATTTAAGTTCAGATTCCATCAAAATACTTTCACTTGATGCATCAGCAGGGCCTCTAGTATGGAGGATGCATACTCTGTAAGCATGGATCTTATCCCTTATCTAAACAGATAAGCGAGAGAATGAGTGCAGTCTAGTTTAGAAGTCGGCAAGCAAACAAATGAATACAGAATTTGAATTTGAATTTTAACAGATTTGTAGAGCGCGCTTATACCGGGACGGTTTCATGGCGCTAGGTAGCGGTGAACCAGTGGACATAAAGACGGAGGCTAGACTGCTAGGGATCTGGAGAACAAGAAGGTCTTAAGATGTTTGCGGAATTCCGCATAGGATGTAGAAGCTCTAAGGGCAGAAGGGAGAGAGTTCCAAAAGGATGGAGCTAGGAACGCAAATCTTGTCCCCCCGGACCTCTTCTTCCTAAAGCGGGGAATTGTCAAGAGGGCCTGGTGAGATGAGCGGAGCTCTCTGGCCGGAAGGTAGGGTGATATGACATCACAGAGGAAGACAGGGGCAGTCCCTGACCTAGCCTGATAAGTCATGCAGCCCAACTTGAAGAGAGCCCTCTCCTTCACCGGTAACCAGTGCAGAGATTGCAGCAGAGGGGTGGCATGATGAAATTTAGGGAGCCCGTAAATCAGGCGGGCAGCCTGATTTTGAATCTGTTGTAGGCGACGAATCAGGTAGTCTGGGGCGCCATTGTAGACCACATTCCCATAGTCAAGGCGCGATAGCACCATGGCCATGAGGATAAGCTTAAGGGCGGGAACAGAAAAAAAAACGGGAAACCTTACGAATAGTGCGAAGTGAAAAGAAGCAAGAGGACACCACTGAGTGAACCTGCGTGTGAAGGGAGAGATGGGAGTTGATAAAGATGCCCAGGGTTTTAACCTTTGGAACCGGGAGGGGAGGGGGACCAAGTGAGTCGGGCCAAAAAGACGGGGACCAGAGACTGCAACCACTCCCGGTCAAAACCAGTTCGGTTTTGTCGGGATTTAGTTTGAGGTGGTTGCAGTTCATCCAATCTTGGATGAAGAGCATCACCCTCTGGAAATTCAGGGCAGAGGAGGGAGAATGGGAAAGGTTAAAGATAAGTTGGAGGTCGTCGGCGTAATTGAACACCGAGACCTCCATCTGCTGTAAAGAAAAAATAAGGGGTGAGATGTATAAATTAAATAGCAGGGGAGACAAAGAGGAGCCCTGGGGAACGCCGCATGTCACTCTACGAGGAGGGGCAGCAAAGTCGGCCAGATGGACAGCCTGCTCCCTGTCCGTTAAAAAGGACCGGAGCCAGGCATGGGCCGTGCCCCCAATGCCCGCCGCCTCGACACGGGTCAGCAGGATGTCATGATCCACCGTGTCGAACGCGGCGGACAGATCTAAGAGGACCAGGGCCTGGGGGAGGCAGATGTTAATGCCCTCCCTCAGTTTGTCCATCACCGAAACTACCACCTTCTCGGTTGAGTGCAGCGGGCGAAAACCTGCCTGACAAGAGGAAAGGCGGCCGGTAGACTCCACAAAGGAGCTCAGAGTTCCGGTGACATGAGCCTCTGAGACCTTCGCTAAGTAAGGGAGAAGGGAAATGGGACGATAGTTAGCGGGCAGAGATGGATCGGCACCTGCCTTTTTCAGAATCGGAATGATAACTGCTGATTTATGGACGTTTGGGACGATGCCAGTTTTAAGGGAGTGGTTGATTAATGTGAGTGGAGGGGAATAACAGCTGGAGAAAATCTCTTTCAGGGCAAAAGCCGGGCCGATGTCCTGGGGTGAGCCCGATTTTACCCGAGCCAGTATGGGAAGGAGGGTTTCTCGTGTCAAAAGGGGAAGTTGAGTGAGGAGTGGAGCAGCGGGAGGCAGGGGAGCAGTGGACGGTGTCGGGAGTGAGGGAGGGATGTTGGCCTTAATGAGAGCTACCTTCTCAATAAAGAAGGAGTTGAGGGAATTGCAGAGTGATTGAGACGGAGGAATTTTGGAAATCACCCTGTCGGAGGCAGCGAGCTCGTGTACCGTGGCGAATATTTCCTTAGATTGATTTTCCGCTGCCAGAATTCTACCAGAAAAGTACTCAGTTTTAGCTTTTAATATGTCCCTTTTATATTCATTGAGTACCAGGCAGTACTTTGCTCTGAGAAGGGGACTATAGGTGCGTCGCCATGCTCGTTCTGCTCGGCGCGCCGCCAACTTCTTGTCCCTGAGGAGAGGAGTGAACCACCTGTTGGCAGCGTGGGCGCGTTTAATAGCCACTCTCTTAAGGGGAACAACACTGTTGCATGCCTTTAGCAGCCAGTTGTTGATGGCTGTGAGCTGAGTGGGGAGGGATAGATCACTAAGCTCAGGGCTAGATGCCGCAAGGGAAGAGCAGACTTCGGGAAGATCAGCCTTGTCCCACTTTCTAACCCAGATGTTTTTGGGCAAAGAAGGTTTAGGCGGCTGTCCAAGGTTTAGTGCAAAGGAGATAAGGGAGTGGTCTGACCAGGGACAGGGCGAGGTGATAGGAGAGTTGGTTGGGATGTTGAGGGTCCATATTTGGTCAAGCTGATGACCTAGGATGTGAGTTGGTGTAGCAAGCTGGGGGAGGAAGTTGAGACTAACAAGCTGGGCTGTGAACTCCTTAGATCTGGCGTCCTCCGCCGGGTCATTTGGCCAATAGTTTAGATCTCCGAGAACCAGGACCGCTGATTTGTTCACTACTAAAGTGGCCAAAAGGTCCTCAATGGAAGTGAGAAATTGGGGAGTGGACTGAGGGGGACGATAAATAAGTACACAAGTCAGGGGAACCCCAAATGAAGTGGAACGGACTACTAGACAGTCTACAGCGGGAATAGGGGAGGAAGGTAGTGTCTGGAAGTGAAAATCAGTGCGGGTTATCAGGGCGACACCTCCTCCTGTCTTTCCCCCAGAGCGATCCATTCTAATAGCCGAGTAGGTCGGGGGCAGCATGGCTAGAAGGCTCGGAAGGGAATCATCCCTGAACCAAGTTTCTGTGAGAAACAATAGGTCGGGATGACGAGAGTCGAGCAGGTGGAATAGCTCAAGCTGATGCCCGACCGCAGACCTGGTGTTGAGGAGGATCGCGGTGGTGGTATACTGGGGGCTACAGGGGGTGCACGGAGGGGTGTAATTGAGAGTGGGTGCCTGATGATCAAGGGGTGGTGGGGCATGAGGCCGCTGGTGTATTGACAAATCAGGACGTGATTGTGCAGAGGGAAAGCTGCATAGCCCAAGAGAGGCGATGCGCTCTAGCACTGGGGAGGGTGGAGGACACAAGTGCCAAAGGGAGAGCATGGCCGCCGGGGGGTATCTGATGAGTGATGGGGCAGAGTGGCGGGCCCCTAGCCCCGGCCAGCCGCGGACGGGCGCAGACGGGCTTAACTCAGGCGCAACTCCGGCGCGCCTTCGTCGCGCCCGCTGCGCTGACACATACTGCCCGTATAAGTAGGGAGCAGCGTGGGGGGAGTGGCTACCAAGTCAACTCGGCTTTCAACCCAAGCCAAGATGGCGCCCGCGATCGCGGGAGCCCCTCGCCCAGCCCACAGCAAACTCCAGAGCCCCTGAAAATGTAAGTACAGGTTAGACACACCTGTTAACTTTGAGTACAGTGGTTAGATTAAAAATGTGCAGGCAACAATAAAATACATTGCAGCAACTCGTAGTCAGCAGTGCAAAAAGTTAAAGAAAACGAAAACTGTGTCCACAGCTCCTCGGTAGTGCCAGGTAAGACCATCTGCCACTGGGTCAATTGCAGAGAAACGAGTCAAGGGTCTGGCTTGGATCTTAGAGCCAGTGTTCGAGCAGACCCCTGAAAATATTTCCTATATAAATCATACAACAAACATCACGTAAAATATGACGAAGTTTCTTCAAAATTAAAAAAAGTGTATTTCAGTTGTGTAACATTTGACACTAAAACATCACATTATACCATTGTACTGATAAGTACATATTAAGAGTTTTCACACATGGACCAATAATGAACTAAGAAACAAGACAGATGTCATCTAAAGCACATACATGGGCCAGATTATTATAGAGCAACATTAGGGTCTATTATATCAAACATATTAGGTATTTGTATAACTGGCATTCTGAAATCACACATTGAATGAAAAAGGATCTTTGGTAAAAATAAAATATTTACCTAAGATCACACAATTTAAATGGGGAAGCTAACATTTATCATGGTTTTCTGAATCCACTGTGTACAAATTAGCCACTGAATGTGTATCCTAGTTGTCTTTTTCTTTATATGTTAACTCTGTTTTTACCTCTCTCTGCATTTGTATGCATGTTTTGTACAGTGCTAGTGCGACTGAAGATATTGGAGTGCTTTCCATAAGCACCAGTTACAATATATAAGGTTACGTTAATTTGTTTGGAAGGGAGAGTTCAAGGGCATGGGGAGATTAAAGTACTTAGAATCCTGTTTCTTCTTTCCTAATTATGAATTTTAGTGTATTAGGAAATGAAAAAAGCAATGCACAAATGTCTGTCATACACCTTTAGAGACTCCTCATGGGGTCGCAATAGACCTACCTCATTAATATTCATTAGGTAGGTCGCAATTTTCGCCCCATTGGGAATCGCAAACAACAGAGGGTTGGATGCCTGCTTGGGTCAGCAGACCAGCATGTATGTGATTGCCTAATAATAAAGCAATTGTTTTTAAATGCAACCTGTTTTCCATAAAGGAATACAGGCTGGTTTTCAAAAATAAAAATGAAAAGTTTTCTTTTCATTTTTTAAGGGTAGGCAGTGGTCTGTAGGACCACTGCCTGCTCTGAAAAAATGTTTCTACAAACATTTACAAAGGGGAATGGATACCTTGGGGACCCCTTCCCATTTGCGGGGGGTTACCACCAACTTGCAGTTGGTGGTAAAATGTGAATGTGTCGCGACTGCATTCCTTTATTCAATGTGATTTGGTATTGGGAAGCGACGCCCTACATGCCCCTTTCTAACACCGAATCACAAATCCTATTTGTGTTTTGGAAATAGGATACCGAATCGCAAATAGGGTTTGGTACGGCAGAAAATGTTTTTTTTTGTCGCAAACAGCCCGATTCTGTGTGCAATCAGACAGAAAGTTCGTACATCTGGCCCTAAATGAATTGCCCAGAATTACAGGATGTTGAGCCCACGCCGAGACTCGAACCTGGTTCGCTGTTGCCCAGACTGCTAATTCCAAACACAAGCAGATACAGAGACAAAGTCGACAGCTCTGATTATAACGCCACATACTGAGTAGACTCAGCATAGAGAGGGTGGCAGTCAGAATCCACATCCACTTCTAGGGTGATCGAATAGCATTTTCAGACAGGGGGCCTGCACAAATCCTAAAAGATAAAAAGAAATATAGCAGACTGCTAGATAGGAGCTCGGGCATAGCAGAATATCAGTTCACTAGGAAGAATCCCAAACTCGGGGAAACAATGCCCAGGCAAAGGTTGGCAAGCACAGGACATGAATGTAAATGCAACTCGCAGGCTACTAATTGCAAACACAAGCAGCTACTGGTTCAAAGTTGGCAGCTCTGGCTGTAATGACACATCCTGGGTAGAGTGTGGTTAGCAGGCAGAATCCACAAGAAAAGCTTGGCTCGGGGTTCCAGCAGGTCCTCGAGCTGAGCCAGAGTCTAGGTTCACGCACAAGCTTTCAGTGACTTGCACATCTCAATTCTAGTTGTGATGGATGCCCTTCCACTGACTCACTAAACACAACTTTGACAGAAACGTGTTGCCATCATGCCATTCATTCCTGTCTTCAAACAGATATTAATTTATGGAACACGAGTCTAGAATCAAATCCAGAGAACGTTTTGCTGTTCTCTCAGTAATCTGAGTCAGAGTTTGGCATAGACTATGAAACTAACCATTGGCTAATGTGAGGCTTGATAGCCCATTAATTTAGCTAAGTGATGTTCATATTTAATTACTATATATGTAGTCTATCTGACTGAAAATTCTTTATGATATGCCTAGTACTCTACCTAGTACTTTGACTAGCTTCTGCGGCAGGATTGCCTGTCCCTTGACCTTTTGCCTAATTGCTTCAGTCATTTCCTCATGTTGCTCTTTGACCTCAAGTGTGTAGAAGCACAAGACAGCAGAATTTGGTGCTGTGGTGCTGAAACACTGTCTTTAAGATGGACGGATCATTCCACTGTGAACCTTGGTCTAGAGGTTGGTGATTATAGAAGGCAAGGTATGTTTGTCTATTTGGTTGGGGAGGGAAGATTTCTAACAGAGAACGTTCAGAGGTCACCAATAGCTCAAAGAATTTACCAGTGAAATCAAGACTAATCATCCTCACATCCAACATGGACTGCCAAAAGATGGCCCATTTCCCCTGTATCTCAGCCTTCTGAGGCCCATATTCTTCACCATTGCATTCTGAATAACCAAATGTAACCCAACAAGCCCCCATCTGCGTCTAAAGAACCATAAGCAGATCACAAAGGTCAATAGTGACCTTTTAGGAGGCTACCTATTTTTGCTGAAAGCTCACACAAGCAAACAGTTTTACTATATTAAGCTCATTCAATTGCTTTTACCGGGTATATGAAAAGTCCAACACTTGCCACCATCAGCTCCCATAAGACAACCTGCTCATGGAGGGTCACTACATCAGTCCATTATAAAAGCAATAGTTGTCCCCTACAAAAAATAACCTTGAGGCTGTCGGCATTTCCCAGAATATCAGGACTTGTCTTCTGCAGTTCCAGGAACACTTAAGCAGCTTCTAAACTGAACACCGGTCACATGAAGGTCAGTAGTCACCCAGAGCCCACTCAACTGTAGCCAAGGAACCACACATGGCACTTTCTTCCTACCTGTCTTTGACAGGATTAACAAGGATTGCCAGATACATGAAGAGGCCATCTGATATTGCAATGAGCCTCGAGAAGTCGTTCCACAGATCAGATCAGATAGATAGCTAGAATGATAGACAGACAGATAGATAGATAGATAGATAGATAGATAGATAGATAGATAGATAGATAGATAGATAGATAGATAGATAGATAGATAGATAGATAGATAGATAGATAGATAGATAGATAGATAGATAGATAGACAGATAGACAGACAGACAGATATGGATAGACAGACAAAACACACCCTCCTCGTCCCAGTGCAGGCCAATGTTCTCCACAGACAATAGTTGAAATATCTAGATACTTCCTTTTGAACATCACAAGATACCTCTGCATTTTCCAGTGTAGACAATGTGGCTTCTATAAGTGCAAAAGGTCACCAGAAGACATGCAACACTGTAGAGTACATTAATAATCTGCACTTGGCATTCAGCATTTAATTATTTATTGAGGTGGATTGCAGCCCAACACAAGTAATAAAACACTTAGCTGTTATGTTCAGTCAAAGCTTTAAATCAAGAAAACCTAAGCGCTCAACCCATGGTAGCTAATGCACAGAGCAGGCAGGCTTAATTTAAAGAAAACTTGTAAGGCAGTTAGTGAAACTAGCAGCCTGATTCATCAAGCTTTTTTGCGCTCGCAAAGGGCCAGATTCTGAGAATCCGGCCCTCTGCGAGAGCGATTTTTGCATTTGGGATTCAGCATCCCAAATGTAAAAATCGCTAATTGCGGTCTCGCAATTTTGCGAGGAATGACATTTAAGGAATCTCTATTTGAGATTCCTTAAATGCAATTCAACATCCTATTTAAATTTGCGAATTCGCAATTTCTAGGTGCAATTTACCGCGAGGTCAGACCTCGCGGTAAATTGCGAAAACTCAGAAAAATGCATTTAAATGCATTTTTCTGAGTTGCATGTTACACACACACATGTCCTTTGGACATGTGTGTGTGCAACACCTGTGTCACAGATCATTTGAGGGGTGCTACAGGGTGTCCTTTGGACACCCCTGGCATCCCTTAAAATCGCTATCTTATTTGCGATTAGCAAATTGCTAATCGCAAATAAGGAATACTCACCATTCATTCCTATGGGCCTTTTGGCCCATAGGAATGCATGGGGAGTTTTTCCTTATTTGCGATTAGCAATTTGCTAATCGCAAATAAAGAATGTGTAGGAATCGCAAAAAATATTGCGATTCCTACATGAATCCCGTTTTGCGAGTCCTTAATAGCGATTCGCTATGAATCGCTATTAGGGCCTCGCAAAACGGGAGAATGATGAATCTGGCGGTAGAACACTTAAAGCCACAACACAATAAAAAAAATCCAACTTCAAAGTATTCAAATAATGAGAAATATGATAAATAAAATAACACCAAAACAAAAAAATCCAATAAGGAGAACAGAAGATATGAATAATTAAAGATGTAGGTGTAAAAAGGCCCACGAAAAAGAAAGTGCTCAAAGTAAGTCAATGGTCTTGTTAGATGCATATTAGGCCGGCCCCAATGGGGCCAGGGTTAGATACCTCTCTTGAAATTCTGGAAGTTGAAACATACAAAAAGTTTTAAGACCTACTTCCAAAAGGGCCTCTGTCATTTTTTTGGGGAGGAAAACCTTTCCCATGAAGTTTGCAGATGAATCTGTAACTGATGCCATGGAACTGAAGGTAGAATACCTGAAGCAGGTTGGCCCTATTTGCACTCTGATGTTTGGTGTCCAGTGGAGTTTTGGAGGAAAAGTTTTCAGACTTTATTCTGGTGCCTAAATTAGCACCGGAGTGCACTTCAAAGTCCCCGAACACATGAAGGGACGTACATAGAGACTTTCAGTGTGCCAGGCAAAGGTCAACAGCAATGAACAGTCCAGGTCTGGTTTCTACAGGTCAGCTGGACACTTTTGGGGAAATGCCTCTTACACTTGTTTATGTCCCTGTAGCTAGGCAAGAGGTAAGCCAACTGGTCCTTGGGGTCGGCTTTTTGTCCTTTGTACAAGTGGGAGTAAGTTGAGCCCATCAGCGCCTTTCGCTGGTTTCAAAAAGCAGGAGTCCTTCTGTTCCTTTTATAGGTCCACAGAGTGTTCTTAGAGTGCCATATTTAAGCCTAGCTACTGGATGGGTGTGATTCCAGGCTCTTACCTGATTCTTCCAATAATGTACCTTATTCTCAAACTCCAAGATGTGGGAACCCTTCTCCTCTTATGAAGAGCCTGAGTGTCCACCAGAGATGTGGCCAGGCTAATAGGCTAGCACCTCCTCTGTAAGCAATCAAAACACATTTTAGGGGTAGAATGGATCTAAATTAGCCTCCAGGAGCTGAATGTAGGGAAAAAGCAACTTTACAAAAGGTAATCTTTCTTAATATTTATTAAAAACCCAATTTAGCATTGATTTGGATTTTTAGTAAATATTAAAAAGAGTGGTTTAATTATTTTTCTAGGCTAGTTCTAACACCGAGATACAGAATAAATATTGTAATATGTATTCTAGTTTTCTCATAGGGTAGTCAGGACTTTCCACACTAAAAATTGCTGTTTGGGGTTTGTCACTGGCGGGAGATGGGGTCATTAAATTTCTACCTGACCCTTTTTAAAATACTATGCACTCTACTTTGTGAGCTACTAAGGCCATCCAGAGTTGTTTAGGCCTTTCCAAATGGACCACCATGAGAGTCCCAAGCCGCCTGATGCTCCTTGATGTACATTATTAGCCTATTAGACAATCAGTGGCACCACATTCCCAAGACACTCCTTATCAAACTATTATCAATATGCCTCTAAAAGTCTACAAGTGGCTCTCTGATGTTGTAAAGCACTCATATGCACAAGGTTGACTGATACACTTCTAAAGAGCCCATGAGTTCCTATGATTTGCCCTCAGGCTAACATGACTGTCAACCAATCAGTCACTCAGGGAATTTTAAAGCGTGCTACTCACCCATGAAGTTCTCAAGGGACTGGGGGTGGGGGGTACAGGTCCAGGTTATCCGAAAAGCCAGGTCTTGAGGCTCTTCCTGAAGGTGTGCAGAGTAGGGGAGCGCCACATGTTGACTTGGAGCTTGTTCCAAGCCGTGGGAGCTATGTAGGAGAAAGCAATTCCACCTGCTATGATTCTGCGCATCCGCAGGGTTTCTGCCAAGACAAGGTCGGCTGAGCAGAGGTTTCTTTTGGGGACGTGGAAAAAGACTTTCTTTGAGGTATTTGGGTCTGAGGTTGTGGAGTGATTTGTAGAGGTTGGTGAGTAGTTTGAAGGTTATTCTCTTCTCTACGAGGAGCCAGTGGAGGTCTCGCAGAAGTTGGGTCATATGCTCATGTGGTTGGGTGCCGTGGACGAGTCTGGCTGCGCTGTTATGGATGGTCTAGAGTTTGTGTAGCAGGTATTTGTTGATTCCAGCGTAGAGGGAGTTTCTGTAGTCGAGTCTGCTGGTTATGAGTGCTTGGGTGACGGTCTTTCTGCCTTCGGGTGGGATCCACTTGAAGGTCTTGCGGAGGATGCAGAGGGAGTTGAAGTAGGTGGAGGCAACGGCATTTGTTTGGCGAGTCATAGTGAGGGGGGAGTTGAGGGTGATGCCGAGGTTAGGGGCATGGTCAGTAGGGGTGGGTCTCCGAGGGCAGGGCCTCCAGGTGTTGTCCCAAGCGGCAGGGGAGGGTCCAAGGATGAGGACATCAGTCTTCTCCGAGTCAAGCTTTTGGCAGCAGCTGGGCATCCAGGCTGCAATGTCTTTCATTCCTTCCTGGAAGCTAAGTCTGGTGTCTTCTGGGTTCTTCTTAAGGGACAGAATGAGCTGGGTGTCATCAGCATAGGATACTATGCTGAGTCAATGCTGAGACTGTGGCAAAACCTGTGAAACAGTTGTTGCCTGAAAGAGGCATGGGGTAATTGCTGTCTGCATCAGTCAGGAACTGGTGGAAAAATTGACAATGTTCATGTGATGTAAAATGAGATCACCTGCACTTCAGTTCTGTATATTATCTTATTTCTTGCAATTTATCTGAACTTCTACTTTAGTGTCAGTCCTTGCTATGTATTCCTTGATGTGCAAAGATTATTTGAAAATCCTGATGTTTGCTAACTCAAGGGTTCCTCTTAGACCTGGCATCCTTGGTGTGTTTTCCCACTAACATTTTGCATTCAGACCTCCTGGTTTTGCTGTTTTTTTTTGCTGGTCTTAGGGCTCAGGACACTTTTCCACTGCTAACTAGTGCTAAAGTGTGTGTGTCCTCCTTAAAACATGGTAAGATTGGCTTATACACAATCAACACATTTAATTTACTTATAAGCCAATAGCGAAATGCAATTCATGTGCCCAAGGCCAAAAAATTAAATGCTACTAGTGGGCCGGCAGCACTGTTTGTGCCAACAACTGAAGTAGCACTTTAAAAATGTCTCAGGCCTGCTGTTGCAACTTGCATTTGTGCAGTTTTAAACTCCCATTTTGAGCTGCCAAATAAACCTTTTGGCAGGCTCAAATATTATCTTTGAATATAAATAGGTCACTCCTAGGGTACGCCCTGGAAAGCTCAAAGTGCAGGGTAAAATGAATTTAAAAAGTAGGGCATGTTTTACATGTCTTGGTAGTGGAAAACTCTTAACTTCATTTTTTACAACTGCAAGGCCTAAATAAAGGATAACATTGGAATGACCTTATTAAAATTTAAAAGTGTAATTTTCAAATGGGAACAGGTAACCCCTTCATGTTGTCTCTGGAATCACAGTTTAAAACTCTGACTTATGGTGAAGTCTGATTTTAAATTGCAATTCTGAAAATGATACTTTTAGAAAGTTGGCATTTTCTTGACTTAGCCCTTTGGTGTCTTCAGCCTGTTTATGCGTCACACTTCTAGGAGTAGGTGGCAATTGGCCTTTGTGTATTCCTCCTAGACAGTCACGCACAATTGGGAACTTAGGAATGACTGGATGGGCCATCAATGGCAGAATGGATGGGAGGAGCTGGGCCCAGCCCCACTTACACTTGTATAGGCTGTGTGCTGTCCCAACAGAAAGGGATGCATACCCCCTGTAGTTAGTCTGGAGCCAGGGCCAGGAACACGGGGCATCTGTGTGCTTCAAATGAATGCTTCTAGAAGCTTCTCCTTTCTTCAAAGGCACAACTGCGCATACATTCTGGACCTCAGACACCAGCTCTTTAGTATGCTTCTGGATCTTTGGATACTCTGCCAGGAATAAGGACTACAGTGCTGCAAAAAGGACTGACACTCTGCTAGACTGCTACTCTGAAGGAGCTACTACCCTGCGGTGTGCTGCCTGCTGCCCTCTTGCCTGGGAAGGAAGACCTGGACCTGCAAATTCTTCTTAAATCCAGGACCCCAGAGTGAATCCAAGGGCTAGTCTGGTAGAGTCCTGCTTTGAGCCTCAGGGACATAAAAGGCTTCATATCGCGCTCCTGGACCCATCTGCAGCAAATTCCTGTCCCCCAAGTGGTGCCTCATTGGTCCTGGAGCCTTGGTGTTGCTCACAGGGACTAAGAATGTCGCACTTGCACCAAAAAACAGCACAGAGAGTCGCCAGCACATTTCTTCACACTGCAGCATTGACGGTGAACTGCCAACGTGAAGCTCCAGCACACCAATCTGCGACGCCAGGCTTACTTTTCGCACCACACCAATAACCTCCTGCAATGCTCTCCTTGTTCCTCGCCGCTCTCTTTAATGCCAAATCGGACTCACCACTAAGCCTGGGCGGTGAACTCTGCTCCGTTTGTGGTGTTTGTGGAGGTTTTTGCACTCCGCAGAGCTTGCATAGTTTTTTCCCTTGCTCGTGCTCGTCAATGGTAAGTTGGTGAGCGAGGAAAATCCAACCCTAGACCACATTTCTGTGAGATTTCTCAATGCAGGCGGTCGCGGATGGTCGTGGCGGCTTGTGTTGAGAAACTTTCCGTTCTCATTGAAGAAGCTGCTGCTTGAGTAGAAATTCTACTCGAGCGGCAGAAAGAAGCAGAGCCCTCTTGTGCAAGATGCCGTTTGCATTGATTTTACAGCACAGGAAAAACACCAGGCACTAAAAATCAGTGCGAACGGTGCTCTATCATGGTCAACCTGAATTTTTGACTTTCAACTGGTCCAGGGAAACCAGATAACCGCGGTTGGTACCTTATGCTTTTAGGTGCTATTTTACACTTTATTCTCTGAAAATTCATAACTCCAGTTCTACTGATTGGATTTTTATTGTTTTGGTCTTGTTTTATTCATTAAATGCAGCTCGATTTCACTATATTGGCGTGGGATCGGTTTTGTATCTTGTTTTCACTGCTTTACTGTTTGAATTGTTGCATAAATACTTTACACTTTGCTGAATTAAGGCTGACAGCTCGGTGCCAAGAACCACAGATTTGACCACGTGTTAATTTGGGGTTTGCGTGTGCCTTGCCCTGATAAGGGCTGTGGTTTCTGCTTGACCAGGTTTCACACAACAGTCAACCAGTAACGCAATTTCTCACGGTTCCTGACCACTAAATACCTTTACACAGAATACAAAAGCCCTGTTCAAGTAGAAATAGCCTTTCCTATTAGGGACTTCAGATAGATATTCCAATTTGCAAACAGGAGGGGAATCTCCATAAGATTTGAGATGGGCAGTGAAGTGCATCAATGTTTTATGATCGCAATTGCACACTCAGATACCATTGCTTTCTTGCTGAGTTTTGAGTTCAGGTGGTAACTAAATCAGAAAAAGGTGACAGCCCTAGTGGGACACCTGGCAGTGGTCTCGGACGACCCCATGGGGAGCAGTAAATGGCACGGGAACAACTGCGTGCTCCCATGATGTCTTGCTTTGAATGTGAATACATTATTTTCCAAAAACATTCCATGATCTTTTAAGGGACTGGGAATGCTTTAAAAAAATATTAACATAGAAGAAATGCGAACAGGATATTTCCATTCTGTGCTCTGTAGGTTTCCATCCCTTTACTTATAGAGGTTGCAAAATGCACCCTTCCTCTTTAACGTACATGAGGCAGCCAGGAGGTTAAACAACATGAAAACATCCTTTTTGCAATGGACGATTGCAGGTAGTGACCGATCAGTACTCAATTTACACATATTGATTTGTGCCCTGCTCCCTGATACATCAGTTACTAAGATCCATATTGGCGTGTAACAGGTGAGTATAACAGACTTTACAATTAATTACATTGCAGTAGAATCAGGTAGGGAGTGAAGATGGAAAATGCATGTTGCGTTTGCCTTTTCATTACAATAATGTAGTCTAAAATACAAAAATATATGGCCAACAAAATGCAGTTGCACCTCCCAGCCCATTTTAGGTGCATTTCTATTTTTTATGAAAGATGGGTTTTGAAGAACTATGGGAAATCTAATGTTGCCAAAACATACCAATATCATTACAGAACTTTACATGAGCCCTGAGAGCACGCCCTTCAGACAGCAGTCTGTATATATAACTTACTCAGTACAAAATGTATGTGTTACAAAAGTAACAAATACGCTTGCCTTTCCAAACAGAACTTAAAGAAGAAGATAGAAGGGTGTGTAAACATAGGTTTGCATATGGAAGATTACCCAGCTCTTGTCCCCTTTAACTTCTAATTACTACTATGTTGTCATATGCTGTTCTTACATTTATTGAATGTTACCATATATGCAGGGCACAAACTTCAATTACTTGGCATCACAGCAACTTCCAGGTTCTCTGGTGATAAGAACGCCATATGTTACTGTAACAATGAAATATTGTGTCACATACTTCTGCAGTGATCACTTTGTGTGCACTTTAAATTTTGAGATGTTCATATTTGGAACGCTAAAACACTAATATATTTTTTTTCCTTTTAATTATAGCTACAAGTGCACGTTTTAAAGTAAAGTGTTAAATACGTATTTATCTAGCCTGTAAACAATTAGGCAGAGGCGAGTCACGTTATGCCATGAGCAACTCATAAACAATACATTTGCTGTCTTTGAATGTGTGCAGTATTATCCAGATTTGAGTAATTTGGGATTTATACAAAAAAGAAAATAAAACACAACACAGGCATGTATAAATTAAACAAAGCAAGTAAGATCCTTTCCCTGCTAACACATACAGCTTGTAGAAGAGCTATAGTCATGTCAAAACCACTTTACTGAAAGAGGGTAAAAAGAGAGTATGACAAGAGTAGACATGAACGTTTTTCTTAAAGTACTTCGCAGCAAACACATGCAGGATAATCTATGAAGAGATCAACACTAAACTAAACTGAGTATTTGTCAAAAACAGTTAAAGAATAAACATCTGTGACTCTGTGGTACTATTCAGCACTGTTGTGTAGGGAATGAGAGCTTAGGAAATATTTAAGTAGGAGCTTAAACAACAGCTTAGTACATTAGTTAGAGTCTGGCGTACAGGATACTCCACCATAAATTTGGTGGGGTATTCCATCTGCTAAAGTTGTGACTCCCCCATTTTTTTAGACACAGGAAATTGCCATATTTCTGACAGCAGAGCCAATGCTGGCACCACCCTTAGAAGCCTTTGACCGACGGTTCGACTGACATTGGATGTCAGTCAATGGATATCAGCTCATCCGCCCTATAGACAGCATATTTTCCAATGCCTATTTTTCCTGTTCAAGATTGCCAGAGAAAGCCTGACAGCCCCAATCAGGAATAGTGATAATAAATCTAACGTGCTGGGGGAAAAAAAGGAGGTCAGGCTAATTGTTAGAAATGGAGGTCTCTGGTTTGCAGTGGTATGCACCGTGTCCAAGTAGGGACCCTTAATTCTAGTCAGGGTAAGGGAATTACACGCCCAAAATAACCCCAGCTCACCCCTTTGGTAGCTTGGTACCAGCAGTCAGACCTAGCTCATTTATACATAAAGCGCGCAGCAGCACAGTGAAAACACTACAAATGGACACCACACCAGTTTAGTAAAATAACCAATCTTATCTAAACAAAATAGGATCAAAAAGACAAAAAACCAACAAACATAAGCCAAGATATCACTTTTTAAAGGTTTAAGCAAGTTTGTCGATAGAACTCTATGGATGCATTTATTTTAGCACAAAGTTACTTTGATGCTGCAAAATCTGAGACAAAATACAGCAGCAGAGAAGGGAAGCATATAAAAACACAAGCAATGCATTGCTTCTTGAGTCCCAGGGGAATGGAGTGTCAGTGTTGCGTCAATTCCTTACTGCAAGGAAAAGTGATGTGTCAAATTCCAAACATGCAGCCTTAGGCTCCTTACGGCTTTGCTGGATACTTGGCACACAAGTGCTGATGCATGGAAAATACAGGGGCGCTAGATAAATGCAGCAGAAAACAGTCGATTTTCACAGTCGTGTACAGGTGATTCCTTTAGTCGCACATCAAGGCCTGCATCTAAGTCAAAGCAGAGGTCTCGGACGTCAGAGACACGGTGCTCAAGATTCGGGGTGCTGTGATTTCTCAACGCACGACATTGATTCTTCTGCTGCAGTCCGTGATGCATTGTTTTTTCAATCGCACAGCAAGCTTGCAGTGAGAAAAACCGGAGCTGAAGGGCAATGCATAAACTTTCAGTCCTTATGCAGCGAAATTACCTCCATGGGCCCAGAAATGGAATTGGCACTACTAGTCATGTTGGAACTCGCAGCAGAGGGGTTCAGTGGAGAAGAAATATTTGATGGCCCTGAGACTTCCAATAGGAGGCAAGCACACACAATCCCTTGAAGAACCTTGATAAGCAGGATAGGAAAGTACAGCACAGTCCTTCCTCTGCCCAAAACAGAAGCAGCAAGCAGCAGGCTAGCACAACACAGCAGAAAGCAAAGTGGCAGTTCTCCTAATACAGCTTTTGCATCTCTTCTTCTTGGAAGAATCTCCTCTTGAGTCAGACATTTTTTTTAAATGTGGGGTTCCAGGTCCTATACTTATACTCCTTTTTGCCTTTGTACTAGGCATGCTTCAAAGGATAGTCTTTGTTGTGCGCAGATACTGCCTTGCCCTGACCTGACTCCAGACACACTACAGAGGGTTGGAGGCAGCTTTTTGCGAGGACAGGTACAACCCAATTCAGGTGTCAGTGACAACTCCTTCCCCCACTCTCCCTCAGCAAGGCTCTTCAACCTGGTGATAGGCAATCAGGATATGCAGGGCACACCTCTGCTCCCTTTGTTTGACTGTCTAGAGTGAATGCTCAAGCAGGCTAACTGTCAGTCTACACCAGACGTGGATTTCACAGGCACGCACCCCAAACTCCAAATCTATATATTTTCCCAATTGAAAGTTACACTTGTAAGGGGTTACAAAGCAGCTCCAATGATAACTTTTGGGAGAGAAAGTCCTTGCAATGGTGAAAACGAAATTAGCAGTATTTCACTATCAGGACATGTAAAAGACACCGATACATGTCTACCGTTGACATACACTGCAGACTAGCAATGGGGATTCCTTGGGCCTGTCTTAGGGGTGCATTAAATGTAATAAAAGGGAAGGTTTGGTACTGGGCGACAGGGCAGTTTAAAACTGCACTTGCAGTCTCTGCAGTGGCAGGCCTAAGACATGTTTGCAGGGCTACTCATGTGGGTGGCACAATCAGTGCTGCAGGCCTACTAGTAGCATTTGATTACATGTGCTGGCCACACGCAGTGCACTTTACTAGGGACTTACCAGAAAATCAAATATGCCAATCATAGATAACCAATAATAATCACAATTTGAACAGGGAGAAAATGCACTTTAGCATTGGTCCGCAGTGCTAAAGTGCCCTGAGTTAAAAAAAAAAAACAGTAAAAACGAAGTCCAGCATACAAGCAAAAATACAGGAGCCAGAGGCAAAAAAGACTGGGAAAACTGCACCAAAGATTCGTAGTCTAACAGTATTTGTTTCTAGCAACTAACTATGACTTTGTAAGTTCATTTAGAAAAAAAAATCTGTGCAGGCACACTGAAAATTGTGCCCAAACAGCACTGCTTTAGTGCCTTCAGTAAAGCCATCATGAGAGCAGTTCTGCTGGAAGGCCAGACACTCAGCATGCCAGGACAGTGGCGTACATCAATCCACTCACCTGGTAAGAAGGTGTGAAGTCTGTCATACTTTAACTAATGCCCCAAGTCACTAAGAAAGAATCTGAAAGCAGTAACATGCAAAAAAGCAAATTTTAGGTCCTAGGAGAAAGATAGCTTTAAATGTCTTTTGACAGACCTATTCATTCAAATTCATAATGCATCTTTGGCATGGGCTTTGGATGAGGCCCTTGCTCATGATTTGATGGCATTGTTGTCTGTTGTTTTTCATCCTATTTTGTGTTTGTCCTGACCAGTAGCATTTTGGTTTCACAGCAATCAGATTCGATGAGTTGCATCTGATGTCAGGAGCTATTGTTGATTTTGTTTGTTTCTAATTTATACAACTTTTAGCACTCAAATGGAAAGCATTCTCACCCAATTACTCTCTCCAGTTGTTAGCTCTTTGTGTCTTCCTCCATTTCCACCCATCTACTATCTTCCAAATCACTGTTCACACTCTGTGTCTATCAACTTCTACTTCTCTCTTCTTTCATCGCCTGTTATTGCTCATACGCTCTCAGAGTTTTAATTAACTATGCCCTTCGTTTCTTTCCGCGTTCCTCATAATGCCTACTTTTCTTTCTCTGAGCATCGCACCAGGGTATTTTTACCCTCTTCACTTTTTCCACAATCTTGCCTCATTGACTGCTACTTTTTTCTTCTTCACAGCTTGTGATGACTAAAGATGCAAAACAAAACATCATCAGAACTTGAATTGTCTTAAGCATCTAAGAAGTCATAGTTACTTAGTTAATACCTGAAACTATACATTCAGTTTTGGTTGTGTATATAAATCACCAATATATTCTTGCAACAATAGGGCAAATTCTTCAAAACTGTTAAGGAGATTCACTCAGATCCTTGTCAATGACTATCATAACAAGCTAAAGTAATTTAAATTTAGGACTCAAAAAGCTATGCAATTGTTTGTGGTTTGAATTCTTAAACAAAATCACAATGGATTTGTTCATAATTGTCTTATGACCAAAGATTGAGGAGATACTTTCGGAAAACTATAGGCAACTCAACTAATCAATTAAAAAACGTCAGCCTGCTACAAGATACTGTACCAGCCTAAGGTAATGCATCTTGTTTTGTGAAAGCTGAGTAGTGAATAACACTGCACCCACCTCTATCTCCTCACCAATGATTTGCCAGGACGTTTCTTTCTCTCTTCACTTACCAAGTATCCATGCATATCTCTCATTATCACTGCACACAAGCAAATACGAAAACAGAGCTTGAACTACCTTAAGCATTTAAGGACATAGCCAAACAGCTCAGCCTTTAAACAATATTTTCTGTTTAGTTTTTATATATAAGTTGCTCATATATCATACCAATGATAGGGCAACTTGTACAAAACTATATGACAAATATTGTCCAGAATCTAGTTAAAGTGCAACATTCCTAATCATTGAAATATTCATATAGTGCAGAGAAAAACAAAAATGCTTAGATTTGCGTAGGTGAATGTTCAAACGTATGTGTTTTAGTCCACCCCCTCTGTTTGATCCCCATGGGTAAAATGACAGTAACATTAGGTTTTCTAGGTCTTTTCATAAGACTTCTGTTAACAACTTAAGATATTTCAGCATACTGCAGTGGTCCCTAATAACAGTCCACGGTACTGCAGTTTCCCTGGAGAAAGAGGTTTTTGATAAATGCTATTAGAGCCAGTGGGCAGCTGCCGCCAACCTAAAGTTGTAGGGTGGCTGGTGGTGGAGAGGGAGGAGGGTTGGGGGGGAAAGAAAGAAAATATAATATAAAATAAAAAATACTTTTATATGCTGCTCAGCTTCCGCTGGCCCTGCCTCGTGACTTCTGACTTCGGCCGGCTAGAAGGGGATTGGCCCTCATGGCCTAGGTCCACACCCAATCCAGATGCTGCTCTCAAATGGGAGCAGCGCCAGGATTGGTCTGAGTGACCTCCTTTACTGCTCAGATGGTGAGTTGGAGCCTGTGGCCTTTCTCCAACCTGGCTCTGTAACACAGCCAGTTGGTGAAACATATGTGCGCCTAGGATGGACGGCCAAACACACATTCTCACTTATGAGTGCACACTACTCCATCTCTCTGCCATGCCCGGCCTGGCATTGCCCTATACCTATTGTATTGAAGGGCTCAGACAGCATACATAAAATGATAACATTGGGTTATTATCATTTTATTTATCGTCTGCTGGCACGGGGTGTGGGGTGACTCTCCTCCGCCATTACGGAGGAGCCGCCCCTGATTAGAGCTTTCCCTAAAGTACAGCAAGACAGCAGGTTTAAGGCAAATGTTATTACATTCCCACTTTGAACTGTGCAATGATGAAATCTATAGATACATGGCGCTGACACAATGATGGAATATTTGGGTACGTTTTGACAAAAGTAACATCTTTCTACATTTTTGTTCTTTGTGTGGCGGTTGTTACTTGTGATTTGCTTTATACATCTATGGTCTCCCATATTCCACACCTTGGTATTTTCAGTAATATTACCCCTAGTAATTGCTTAGAACAGCAGCTGTGTTATAGAAAATAAAACCCAGGCCCACCAGTGGTCTCAGAGGTCCTACTACTGGCTACTTTACTGTAGTGTTTTTTTTTACAATCGTTGTTGAGAAACCATCTGCGTTTTTGCCTGTAAAATGAAGGGCCTGAATATAGGGATCCAATTCAAAGTCAGTTTTTAATTACTGCTGGGTATGAGAAATGGCAGGATCTGTCCCATTGAAAGCTTGATTCAAGGTGTGCCACAGAAAACAACCAAGTGAAACTGACCAAGCGTTTAAAGTCCCTGCTTTACTTGCAGCTGTAATAAAATGTGAAAGATACATTCAGAGAACTCTGATTTTTGTTTTGTTTTAGAATACACTGAAAGGAGGCTGAGGGCCCGATTCACAGAATGAACTTAAGACTTAATCCTAAACTTACTACTATTTTGGTATTCACAGAATGCACTTACTACTTTTGGCATTCACAGAATGCACTTGCTACTTTTGGTATTCACAGAATGAACTTACTACTTTTGGTATTCACAGAAGTTAGGATTTTGTCTTAAGTCTGTCTTAAGTCTGTCTTAAGTTTGTCTTAAGTCTGTCTTAGGTCTGTCTTAAGACAAACTTAAGACAAAATCCTAACTTCTGTGAATACCAAAAGTAGTAAGTTCATTCTGTGAATGCCAAAAGTAGTAAGTGCATTCTGTGAATCCCAAAAGTAGTAAGTGCATTCTGTGAATACCAAAATAGTAGTAAATTTAGGATTGACTCTTAAGTTCATTCTGTGAATCGGGCCCTGTATTCGCTGCTCACAGTGTTTAGTTTGCTGCATATCCTATGTTTTTTGAGACATGATTAAGTTGTGTAAAAGAACCGATCTGTTTCTGGTTACTGATAATTACATCTATAAATGTAAGTGTGTAGAAGTTTTTCTGGTTAATAGTTCACTGCTGAATTTTTAGGAGCTTGTACTAACTAGTCTTTGTAAAAAAGCAAAGTATTGTAACTTTTTATTTTTAAAACATTTAGTAAAATGCTTACTTTGTTACTATACAAGACCCTTCAATGTGCAATGCAATAAAGCACTGACAAAGTCAATAGTTTGTCTTTCTTACAGCTGAGGCATTTTGACGTTGCCAGTGCTTGTTTTAAGTAAAGTTAGCAATTAATTCCAGAGTATCAATGCTGTGGAATACTAAAATTACAATTGGCTGATTTATTGTGATACAGCATACTGACCAGCATAATTTTTCCTCATAATCAGTTTTCATAAACGACTTTTCAACTGGCAAAAGGCCCTTAAAAGGACATAGGGAATAACGTAGCAAAATGATTCGAACTAACGGGTTGGGACCAGGGTGAAAAGAAATATTTAGAACGATGAAAGCAACTAGCTATTTAACAAGTTATACTTATTGCAACTTCTTTGATGGAAAAAAAGTAAACACATGATGTAACCTAATCTAACCTGAACCTGTGTTATACATAGATCCCATAGGAATCCATGTGGCAGGAACACTAGCTGGAACACTTTTTCCATGGGTATGCATTAAAGTGAAGCTGTATACATTACGCGGTGAATGTGTGCTTCTGGTATGACTACAGCTGTTCATCGGAACTTCAGGGAATATGTGTGCCGCAATCCCTCATTAAATATTTAGCTTTTAAGCGAGAATAGAAAACCACAAGAGCTAACCCTTAGATGCTGCTTGGAGTTAAGTGCCCAGTTAACTCCAATATCGATGTTGACATAGATAAGTAGGTTGCCAGAAATGGAGATATGTAAAGAATCCTTTTAATGTCCTAAATATCAAATGAGACATGTAAACTTGTGGCCTTTAACAATTTCAAATGAAGACTGGATAAAGGAGGACACATTCTAAGCACAAGGAGTGACACCATTAAAAGAGGACTGCCTTGGTCTATCTGCTTTTCGTTCAAGTTCGCAAACCAAGAACATCCACATCCACTGAAGGAAATCTAAGAATGCCTTTTGGCGATATCACCCACAGAAGAGGAATGGTAATAGGAAAAATGTGTAGTCTCTCAGATATGACTTTCAAATGAGGAAAATGTTTATTCATCTCCACGAGTTGGAATATGCTTTCTGGCTCTTTACATAGAACAAGACTCTACAGAAAGTTGGATAGCTTTGGTCCAGTATTCCTGGGCTTGGTTGAAGCCTTTCAGTGGACTACATGAGTTTGGTCTTGGGACAGTGTTGCGCTATTGATACTACAGGATTGGTCATAGCGCTGTATTAAAACTCAAAAAAATTGATTACGTCCACTGTACATTTCCTGGAGAAGGTAGTCTATACAGACCAGTGACCATCTAATGCCTTTTTTATCATTCAGCTTGAGTAAGATGATTTAAAATAGGATATAAAAAATAGGTGAAGAGTTCAAATTAAATAGGTAGAGTATTTTTCAAGTATCGTCTTTGGCGGGTGTCCTGCTTGGCGGAAGCCATCCACTACAGCTGTGTTGGAGATCATCAAAGGTCCAGTCAAAGACATTATAAAGAATGAGGAAGATGAATTTACAGAGAGGGCTATGCAGATGTGTAGTGTAAAGAACTACAATAGATAAGGTTAGAGTTTGAGAGTGGTGGCATGAGGTGTAATGACAGTCAACCCTATAACAAAAGCCAAAAAAGCACTATTGTGAAATCTGATTAATTCAAATCGATATTGTCTCTGCTATATTTAAATACTAAGTTGATCCCTTCTGACCTCCTCCCTTCCCAAGATCTTATTTATTTATTTATTTTGTAAGTTTTGTCTTGCGCGAACATGACCCAAGTGGGTATCAGAGAGGATGACTAAGAGAAAGGCATATAGTTCAAAGAGACACACCAAGTTACAAGTGGGTCAATGTGTCACAAGAGTAAAACTTACATGGTTGAGGGCAATAGGTAGCAGGCTATTGCAGCATATACATCAAGCGCAAAAGGGACATTAAGGTAGGGAACAATAGGTCACCACATATGACATGTTACAGCTAGGACAACCAAAAAGTCTTGAGGTTTGAGTAGCAAGGTTTCTAGATCAGCGCCATATTCATTAGTAGTTTTTTCATTTCCCTTTTGAAAGCAAAGGTGGATGGAATAAGCCTTGTCACCACTAGAAGGGTGTTCCAGATTTTCGGGGCAATGCCTGAGAATGTATGGTTGTAGGTTTCAAGCTTATTGAATTTCTTTGGCTTGAGCCGTAAGGTGCCGGTGCTCCTCGTGGGCCGGGAGCCCCCAGAGAGATCCAGTTTATTTGCCAGGTAGGGAGGGGTATTGAAGTGAAGAGCTCTATGGGTCATACAGGCAATCTTTAATTGGATCCTTTCCTCAAAGGGTAGCCAGTTGAGTGATTTCAGGTCAGGTGAAATGTGGTTGGTTTTCTTAGAACCCGTGATGAGTCTCGTAGCCGCATTTAGCGAAGCTCTGATAGGGGCTAAACTAAGTTTTGGTAGTCCGCATAAAGTAGCACTTCCATATTCTAGTCTGGAGATGACAAGTGCCTGCACTGCATATTTGAAGTCCTCATGAAAAAGTAAACATAGTTGATGATAAAATCTCAACAATATATAAGACAGAGGTTATTGAAATTGACAGTTGGGCACTTTGAGCCAAATGTGGCACCTCCTTCTTTTCTAGTGGCTCTCCCTTCTATTCCTATTTTATTTGTGTACTTTAATTCAATTTAGATTTTATAATTGGTATGAAAATACACCCATAGACTTTTTGCTTGTTTCCTACCTCACCTGCCTATTAAAAGACCATATTTTTCTTTTGGAACTTATGCTGCAGTTTGATTGGTATCATGCCTCTAGGTCTGAAAACTGGCATTGTCCCTTACATACAGTTGGGGAGAGGATGTGGCCTAACGGCTAGGGCGGTGGACCTCAAAACTGGGGAACCTAGTTTGAGTTTCAACAACGATGCTCAACATTGGGCAAATCACTTCATCTCCCCTGCTTAACAAAAATTCATGTGCCTATCTGTAACAAAACTGGTGCTCATGTAAAGCGCTCTGATACCCGATACCTTTGGGTCAAATTCGCACTATATAAAACTCCAAGAAACAAATACATCTTACAATATAGACCAGTCGAGGCCCAATTATCCATTATGTTGCCAGCTCATTTGTGGCATTCTTGTTGTACCCAGGTTCATCAAAATGGCTGCGGTTTTACTGCTAGAAGGAGTTTGTGCCACTCAGTGTTCTGTCTTAACACTTCTGCAGTCATGTTTTAGATCTGGACAAATGGATAGAGACAGCCCTGCAGGGGATCTTGAATGCTCGGTCCTGTGGATGGTGGAGTCTATGGTCTTACAGGTCACATGAGACAGTTTGGCTGACCTTTGCGGTTCTAGACAGGGGCTTCCTTCTTGGTAGATAGGAAGTGTCCAATGTAGTTTTACATACCTCAGAGCATGTAGTCAAAGTTTTGTTTATGCCTGTTCCTCCTCGACTGGACACATCGGCTGTGGGGCCCCTCAGTGACCCCACATTTCCTGAACCCAGTGTCATATGCATTTTGTTCTCTTGTTCCTCCTCTTAGCAAGGCTTCAATGGCATTGCCAGCCAAATGTCAATGATAATCTCTAACCCAGGTATTTTCCAACCTGTCCGATTTAACCTAGACATAGTAAGGGTATGCTTCAGAAATAAGTATTGATTATTACTAGTAGACAGACTAGAACTTACTATCCTCGATATGAAATGTCAATTAGCCCTTTTCACTATTTGCTCGCACTTGATTTTAGGCACAACCCTAGAGCTAGTTATTTTTTTGTTAATTTGGAAATGACTTTGTCTTTGCAAAAAAAAGTGCAATAAAAATGTTTCCATATTTCCCAACTTCATCTGTTAACACTGCAAATAATCCAGTATAATTGTGTCGTAGTTGTGTGGGCTGCCAGCCATTTTTACACATTTTACTGCACTTCACTCTAAGATATTCTCCCTACAATCTTTTTTGAGTGACTGCAGAGACAAGAATGCTACAGTCCATTCAGGATCTGCATCTCAAAAGACGATTCAACTGGGTGCAGACCCCGCATGAACAATCTCTACCGAAACCGGTAATCAGGTACATTACCTGTTCCAAATGATGTGATCTTTCAATTTTGGAAAATACCCCCCTCAAATTCACTTCTAAAGGGGGCTTGAACCTATCGGTTCAGGCTGATAATACTTGGAGCAGTGTCCCAGAGTCTCACTCTATGACAAATCCACATATGATATTTCAGAAATTGCTTAACACCCAAGTCTTTGCTTAAGTCCCCCTACTTTCTATGTGGCACCATTGCTTCTGTTCAGTTGTTGTTCAGACCAGTGTCTAAACATTTTCAGGGGAAGGAAAATGGAAGAGATGGGGAGAGGGATAGGCAAAGGGGGTGGGGAAACAGAAAAAGGTAACGGGGAAAGGGGAAGGGAAAATGGGAAAGAGTAAATAGAATTGGAAAGGGAAAGGGGAAGGGAAAATGAAAGGAAAAGGGGTAGCGAAAGGGGAAGGGAAAGAGGAAAGGGTAGGTGAGGCTGAAGGGGAAGGGGAGGAGTTAGGGGAAGGGAAAGTGAAAGGGAACCGGAAAGGGCAAAGGGGAATTGAGAAAGTTGAAAAAGAAAGGGAGATGGAATGGGATAGCATATTATCACCAGAAACATCGTATTTTACCTAATCTTTGAAGACCGAACTGCCCATAATCCCTTCCCTGGATAAATCCTTGAAAGACATACGTAGCACCATCTGGTTCAGCAGAAACCTATGAATAGTAGATATGGAAAGAAATATGACTCAAACAAAATGTGACATTGGGAAGAATATAAAGCATAACTTTATATAGTGACAATGATATACATGAACATAATCTGCTTGCTAAGTATACATAGCAAAATGAAGGGCAAAAATGTCTAGCTTTTTATATTTTTTTCATTTATGTTGCTTCCTATCGAAAATATGTATTACATATACTCGGCAGCATGAGTAACGGTTAGCACATAGACAGCACGTTTGAGAAGCACATTTAAATCATGAAAGAATATATTGTAATAAATTATAAAAATATGTTTGAAACCATGTTCTTTCTGCTCTGATTTGAGCCTGAAGGTTTGTCCAAGTCACTCTCATATCTGAATTTCCGAATGTACATTTTGGAATATTTTACCAAACAGTGCAAATTCTTTTAATATTTGATTAAATTAGGAAAACGCTTGCAATGTGGAAACGATAGGCATACATGGCCTATTTTGGATTGGCCTTCTGATGCCTCATCTATCAGCTATTTAACACTTTCGGACTTCCTTAGCTACTATGGAAGCACCAAACAAAAGTGGAAGTGTCCCGACACACTAGAAGAAAACACACAGAGCATAGGGGACATTCATTGAACATTTTTCTGAGGATAGATTCCTCATTTTGGGATTTTACTTTAGAAAATGTAAATAGTGTTGACTGGTCTGCTATGCTGCCACAGCACAATATTCTCTGCAGTCTCGTAATGCAATTATTTGTTGTTCTATATATAAATAATAGTAACGGTCCATTTATACAGCGCAGAGCAGCTTCAAAAGAAGGTTCTAGGCGCTAACGGAAAATAAAAATGTGTACGTATCAAAAAAGGTTTAAAAAGGAATGATTAAAAATAAAGGTCTTTAATCGTTTTAAAGATGGACCCAGAGGGGGCCAGGCATATGCAAATGGGAAGGATATCCAAATGTTTTGAAGTAAGGAATGAGAAGGATCAGCTCCCTCTTCTGTTTCTAGGGACGTTTTGGACATGTAGAAATGCCTGAGTGAGTTCACTGGATCTGGATGGAAAATATGGTTTGATCCTTTTTCTTATGTAGATAGGGACTTTCAAGGATAGAGCTCTAAAAGTGAATGTAATAGTCTTCAATTGGATAAGTTTGACCACTGGAAGTCAGCGCAGGAGTTTGAAGTGTGGAGAGATGGATTGCAGATTGGAATTTTTAAAGTCTTGCAGCTTCATTCTGTACACTCTGTAGCTGATAGATCAGATAGGCAAGAAGGCCCAAATACAAGCTGTTAGCGTAATCCAATGTATATGCTTCTACAGCGTGCACAGTAGTTTTTCAAGTATGTACTGAAACAAATTGAAGCATTCTTTTGAGAGATTTTAGCTTAACAAAACTCAGAGAAGAAATGTGCTGGATATGAGGTAAGAAAGAGAGATTAGTGTCTGATTTTATCCCCAAATTTCTCACTGTGGAAGAAGAAGGCCTGGGGCAGGGACCATGTTCAACTGGCCATGATCTACTGTGATCAGGAAGGCAGTGTGACCCAAAAACAAGAATTTTAGATTTATCTAAGTTCAATTTGAGACAGTTAAAGTATATCCACTTAGCTAGACATTGCTCAAATGTTGTCAGAGCCTCATCCTTGTTTTTAATTAAAACACAGGAGAAGTTGAGTGTCATCTGTGTAAGAAATCACTTGTAGGCCCCAAGATTCAGTTAATTTAGCCAGTGGTTCCAAATATATGTTAAATAAAGTAGAGCTCAAAACTGAGCCCTGCTGGACCCCATAGCACATCGTTTTTGGCAATAGATGTAAATTGCGGGAGATGAACCACCCGAGATTTGTCTTGGAGCAAAGATTTTATGAAAGCAAAGGCCTGTCCTTGAATGCATTCTTTCTTACCCTACCTGGAAGAAGTTGTTGAGACACTGTATCATGTATGTATTTCATCTATTGAGTATATTATTTATTATTGGATTTAACTCCTGCCTACACATACTCTAGAAAAACATGATTGCATACAATATTTCTAAACACCATGTACTCTGAGCATTGTTTATCTTTCACAATTGTGGGAGATGCAAACTGAAAATGAAGCCAATATTATAAGTATCCAAGCGGCATGAGGTAGTTATTCCACAACTTTTACATCTTTTGGCATTATATATCCACTCTTTCATGGTAACTGCTAATGTCTGTGAAGTTATACTTACAAAACCATCCATGGCCCATTTCTCTTCTTTCATCTTGCTCACTGAAGTGTGGGCAGGAGATTTTATAAGAACTATATGAAGCATTAGACGAGCTTCTTGGCTTTTGTAAACGCCTGTAGACAAAATGAACAGTTTCTGTTTCAGGTTACCATGTAAATTCCCATCCATTAGTCATACATATATGTCAGAAACAAAACATTCAATTGAGACAGGCTTGTAATACACTTAATACATTGATAGACATGGTTTCTTGATGTTCAAATATGACCTAAGCACACATTTTTTTATCTAAACTGTTATTATGCCAATAATGTGTTTTGCGAGTAAGTCACCAGCATGGGCTCCAAGGAATCTGGAATCCAAGACATACATGCTCCAATTGTATGACCTTGGAAAAATGCCTCATCTCCATTTGCTTGCCTAAATTTGATAATAACTACAAGCGCTTGCAAAGAGACTTTATGTATACATGAATGTCTCTAAAGATGACTGAGCATTTGCATTGTGTGTGTTCAATTTAGAATACAACATGGATCTTCTACAACAAAATATAACATGAACATGCATTGGCATAGTCAATAGGTCTCCCCTTTGGGGCTGTTTAAGTGTTTAACCATGCAACAGTGGATGTTGTTGCATCAAGGATATTATGCTGCATAACTAATATGTATAAGGTCCCAAAGGCGAGACCTATTGGCTATGCCAATGCTTGTTTTGTTTAGCCTGCAGTTTACTTTCATGTTGTGCATTTTAAATATTGAGCCATTGGTTGGGACTGCATGTTTACGCTGATGTTCCCCAGTAGAGCACCACATTCCGCCGTCTTGTGATATGCTTCCTAGGAGTAGCCTCAGCAAGGTATCAGAAGATATGAGCAAGAGAGAGAGAGAGAGAGAGAGAGAGAGAGAGAGAGAGAGAGAGAGAGAGAGAGAGAGAGAGAGAGAGAGAGAGAGAGAGAGAGAGAGAGAGAGAGAGAGAGAGAGAGAGAGAGAGAGAGAGAGATGTTTTTTTATGGTAGAAGTGTGATTTTATTTCCTCTTCGTACACAGGTGGGTACGTGGAGTCACTTTTCAGAACATGGGACATAATAGTTATTTACCTTTGGTGATTTTCCTACCCCCATAGTGGGTTGTCCGCATTCAATAAGCGTACAATCTGACTTTGGAACTGAACAGCTTTCTTGTATTATCAATCTACACGGATGCATTTTGTAACAATAAATAATAATGTCATAGTATCATTGAGCACCTATTTGCTTCTTTGTTATATGGACAATGTGCGTAACAATTGCCATACAGAGAGAAATAGGAACCTCAGTTTCTTCGTGTCATTGTAATTCCCTTTTATCCACCATACTATAAGGGCTTATTCACATTCACCTATTTCTGGAGATTTTGAAACATGTTTTCTGAATACCTTCTCACAAGTTTTAGATTTTGACATATGTCACACTATTCGATTATGGACTGTTGTACTCTGAGCCAGTTTGGTAAACATCATGACAACCATTGCCAGAGTTCCTTTAACCAAAGAAGCCAGAACCTACTATGAGCCGACTGAATTGCCAGGAATCTCCCTTTGAATGTGACTTTGAAGGGGAAGCAAAGTTTGAGGAGCTGAGGCTTCATCTTGCAGTGTGTTCGAAGTAAAACAACTAGTTCAGTCAGCCCATGTGTTAGTCACAATAAATATAATGCCCAAGTAGTAATATTAGTTTTGAAAATGAGATGATAATTTTATTTATAGTAAGGAGATATGATTAACAGCTTAAGGAAGCCTTATGCTACTGATCTGTTCCATTTAAAGTAAATGGTGGGGGTTACTCTGTAGTTACAAGTATGCTCTAGCAGGCTTTGTGTGCATTTGTGGTGAGTCTAAAATGTAAGCTTACCTTTGTAGCAAGAAGAAATCTTACTCATTCTTAGTGTGGAGCCCTAACAAATCTGGTCAGGTAGCTTTAGGGAGAGCTGTGCCTTGCAGACACTGTTCATGCCAGGCAGCAGAGACTCTTCCTCTCTCTCTCAGTTGCTCAGGTGGTCTCTTCAGAGAAAGAGAGGGGGGATACAATATCTACAGCACATCCCTCACCATTCATGCAGCAAATGCAGCAGTTTGTCTCGCTCACTATGATTTGGAACAATTAGAGAAGGTGGGCAGACTTTTTCCCTGGTTGTTAAATAGGAAGAGCCGAGAATGGTTCTGGCTACAATACAGTAGCATCAAGAGATGCCTTGAAGACATACGTGGATAGGTGGAAACGTATTCCACTTTTCGAATGGGAAATGCAATACTTTGTTTCAGACAAAATATTTTTGCACTTTATTTTTATTACATAAGTAGCAAAAGTAGTGCAAACTGAGCTGCATTTTTTATAGTGTCGTTTGTGGATAACTTTGCACTGGGGCAGAAGCGTTCACATTTATTTGCTCCAATCTTTTGACTTGTAAGATAGGAAACGCAGAAATGGTATTTGCTCAACCATGCCAAAATAAATAAATAAGAAAAAAATTACTATGAAGCTATTTCGCTTGGTTTAAATAATAATGAACTGATCAGGTGTATACAGCTTTTCAAACGTGAAAGCCGAGACTAAGCTCGAGGCAACATATTTTGTCCCTTTCTAAGTATCAACGATGATGAAAATTAAAATGACCCTTTATGAACTACAAATGGTTTTGTAACTTTTAAATTGTAATTGCACATTGATTTATAATCCATTTTTTGTTGCAGATTTATATAGTGCGAACTCGACCCGGAGGTATTGAATCGCTTTCCATGAGCACCAGTTACATTACACAAGGATACATTCATCCATTAATATAACTAAAGTGTAAGCAATGGCTCCCACTTCAGTTCATGCGTGTAAGAATCGGCCTGTCAAATGGTCGGGCGTTACCTTTCTAGTAATCATTTTCAAGTGCGCTATCATTAAACATAGCGAAAAACTGACTTGTTCTGTTTTGCTATTTGCACTAGATCAAAGATTCTTCAATACATCCTGTCTCTTCTTCACATCTCCAGGGAGATCAGGTTATTGCTCCTTTGTTCAAAAATAATGACGTTTTCACTGGGGCTAGTGTTGCCATCGTCCCCCCTTAAACCGCAAAGTGTTACTGAATAAAATAAAAGTGAATCTCTACCTGCAGTCGGATTTGTATGGAATAAAAGAAGGGGGAGGGGCAGCTGCTCTTTGGTGTCCGGGTTTACAGGGGTGATTGCCTGCACGCTCGGGTGGTATCTCTAAAGGCAGGGAGACAAAGGATAGGAAAGATAAGGTGTGAACGGCCTTTGCCCCCCCAGCTCCCATAAAGCTGGCATCACCCACAGACCCTCCCACAGATTAGAGTGCTCGCTCGACCCAGACTGCCTCAGCGCCCATGAACTTTAGCGGTGTCCCAACCCTTGTCTTTAATGACGTCCTGCAGGTAGCACCACTTTACGCTGAAGGGAGTCTCACTCCTGGGCGGGGACCGTGGTCCCATGAGCATTGCTGGGGTCCCCCTGCTTTCCAGGACCCAGGTAGCCCTCAGTGGATTTTAAGAGGAAAGGATATGTTGCGTCAGCATCTCCGTGAATCACCACGAGCCAGACATGAGGAAATCACGGGCAGGGGGCGGTCTCCGGACGGCTCCAAACTGAGCACATCTTGGCAACAAACAGGATTCAAGGATGCGACATCTGAGCGGCTCCTGCGGCACAAAGCACCCAGGGTTGGGATCAGAGGCAGGAGGCGCCCCTGTGCGGCACTGTTGTGAGATGTGAGAGGACCGGGGATTGAGGTGCCCGTCTATTTTGTGGCTCAGGTGACCGGGAAGGGAGGAGAAAGGGGGGCAGGAGTTTGCTGCCTTGAAAAAACAGATGGCGCACTGCAGGCAATTAAGTGCCAGGGAAGCGGAGGAAAACTGTAGTTAGGCACCGCTGCCTCAGGACTACAAGGAAGTTACCATAGGATCAACAGCCAACAGAATGCAAGAAAACAACAGCAATGCTAGACTGAAACCAATCACAAGGGACAGGAGAAATTACACGGAATTACTTTAAGTCTCACTGATACAGCGCATGCGTTGCCAAGCCGAGACCTAAAAATAGTTAAAACGTTTCCTCTTAAGTGTAAAGGATATTGAAGTTCCATCTTAACAGTGATAACTCTGGTATTCAAACACATGACATGTCAATGTCCTCCCCCAATTGGGGACTGAACTTGAGAACTTCCGCATCAGCTCAGAGTCCTTATTTATGGGACTGATGACATTAGTGCATTCCTTGTGCCCCATCATGAATCAACATCCAGCAATGTGAAGGAGAAATTTGGCTCCAGCAGATGGCAGCATCATTGGTGTATGGCCCACAGTTCATCTCCCTGTCTACTGATAAGAAATTGAAAGGTGGAAAGGCTGATCTCTTCCCTGCCTGGGATCACTGACGGAGAATTATGCCCTATCAAGAATCCACCAGTGGACAGCACGGATGATTTTCATAGGTGGAGCACCACGGGAAAATGCTCAACTCCCAGCATGCATGGCACTTCATTCACCCTTGGTGAGAGAAAGAGGGCTTATCCCATTATGCTTTCCCTAGTGGAGCTGACAGTACCATTAGATCACGAGGAGTTAGTTTATCTGAAGAGCACACGCACTAGCATGTGAAATGGCTTTCACACTCATTGAGGATACAGCTGCCTCTCAAACGTCCTGGTACTTTACTGTTTACCTGTCAATGCCAGAGAGGTGGAGATGTTCGTCAGACACCAGGGACCTGAAAAGACACTTGACTACCAGCACTTGATTTTCTCTGGAAGAGTGCCCATTCCTATGTTGAGATATTGCTTATCATTACAAGCAGCAGCAGCAGCCTCTGAACACACCAGGGAATGCAGATCTGAGTGTTTTACCCCATAATGAGAGCTCATTTCACATTATGGAATGGTTCTTCACAAACATGCAAATGAATACGATTCCATTAATCCGCGCTCATTGAACGTTACATTACATATTCATTTGAGGATACATTGTAGTGATATTGAATACAGATGGGACGCATCGCCGAGCATAGCATAGCTACGAGACTCATAGCACTTTCATTCACTGTCATAGTTCCCCATGTAACCATCCAGATATTGTGTGAATTCCTGCCACTATATATAACCTTGATGGCTTGATTAATGGCAGAGGAGGGAGGCAGGTATAAGATGCAACATTAGAAATGTTCCCCCTGAACTTGGGATTATTGATGACCGTTCCTCTAGACCTGGTTCATTTCTTTGTGATGTGATACAATTTTAACCTGACAGCGAGGAACTACCATAAGATGTGTCAGGAGCATACACTTTGAACCTAAAGAACCACAAACACATGTAGATATACCCACACCGAGAGCTTCAATACCACACTGGTTGCTTATCAATAACACAATGTGACAACATACCTGATGGACGTGGAAGGATACTTATGAGAACGCAACGTCAATCTACTCTGTCCTGATGACACCCATGAATTGATGGTTGGGTTGTGTACTGGTCTACTCTGGGCAGAAGGAATTATGTGATGTCCCGCTTTTGCAGGTCCACACGACCTGTTGTCCAATGGAAGAGTTCTGTATGCCTCTGAGTACTGGGGGATATATGGGACAATATGCAACAAGTATCTAATATGCACCTAATACATAGACAATCAGTAAATGCTTCAGAAATAGGCACGACCGCATTTGAAGCTAAAACGAGAACCGGCGACGCTGTGACGAGGAGCAGGGAGGCCGTAATTATTGAAAACGAGTGCAGTGGGATAAAAGAACCAGAACGGGAGGACAAACCCCCGAAAAACTTTCTGCGCAAATCCCGATATAGGTGCAACTGACTGCAGCGGTTTGACGCTAAGAGAATAGGAAACTCTACATGCAGAATACAACGGTGGCTCCCTCGCTCAGTGTGGTAGGCCAGACATCTGATTAAATAAGATAGACAGCCTCTGAACAAAATTCAACCGATGACAACAGATCGTACATGACTGGGGCACTATATACCACTAAAAATTAAAGTGGACTCAAATATAAGGATTAGTGTTAAAAGAATCGGTCTTGAAGAAGGTGTCTTATAAGGAAAACCGAAACGCCGCGTCGACTTAACCTGTGATTCTTGTTGTTATGTATCGGATTTTTATTTTGAATTCATTTGTATAAAACTATGTTCATTGATATATATGTCTGTTTTTACTGCTGTTTTTAATATTACAATAGGTCTCAATCTGTATGAAAAAAAGAATAAACTCACACTTTTTTACCAGAATTTATTTGTATTAGTTTATATTAATGTCACCCTATATCTGAAGCATTTACTGATTGTCTATGTATTAGGTGCATATTAGATACTTGTTGCATATTGTTGCTAAATCCCTACTAGATCCCCCAGTACTCAGAGGCATACAGAACTCTTCCATTGGACAACAGGTCATGTGGACCTGCAAAAGCGGGACATCCCATAATTCCTACATATATTCCCCCTAGTCCCAGACAACTAGCAAGGGGGGGCCTCCTTAAAAAAATGTTACTACTCTGGGCAGACACAGCTACTACCCAATTCTAAAAAAAAAACCTTTTCTAGAAGAATGTGTAAACCCTCTAGATGGTTTGTTTTTGGAACTATTCATATGCTGGGTGATAGACCCTCCTGTTAAAGACATTTTATGAGTATGTGTTTTGTAACCAAAGTTTTATGTTTAATTGTGATGCTGATGACAAAAAACGGTTGAATCTACACAAGACACAACACTGGACTCTCCTAGGTCTCTAGTCTGCAGTAAGTCTGAAGTTGATAGGATTTCTTGTAAGCAGGCCAATCATGGCACCAAATATGGCAGCATCACACATACCAAAAAATAAAACTTTTCATGAAGAACTTAGATGCCTTTTATATGGCCATTATTTTTGTCTTTTCATAAGAATCGTGCAGAATCGTAAAATATTGCAATTTTCTATTACATACCCCTGTATTTTTGCTTCCTGTTATGACTGTCAACTAAAGAAGTTTATGGAAAAATAGTACTAAGTATCAGCTCACGTTATAGGTAAAGCAAAACTTGGAATGATAGGAATGGCCCATGATACCTAAATTTAGATACTTGGATAGATTTTATAAAATTCATAGCTATACTTCGTGACAATTGTTTTAAAAAAATGACAAATCTTTGTTTGCCAGGGCTCAGCTGTGGACTTTGGGTATTATATGTTTTTAAATAAACTGCAAACTTCATATATCCCTGCAATCAGAAGAGCCGATTTTGCATATTGTGCAAAAAGAATCTGATCAGTATCTCGCATTACAACTGAAGTGAGGGCACATCTCAGGTTGAAATGTCATGTGAAATACCAAGATGGAGCGAGGTTGTGGAATTTTTTTTACTAGGCTGGAGTTATTGTTTCCGCAAGACATTTTCTTACTTTTGAATCAAAACTATTGCGAAATTTGGCATCTGTGAATGGACAGAAATTTGGAAAATGTATGAGATTTTGCCAGCATAAAAAAGGTCCATGCCTACATTTTTCCCCTTTTACATCAACTATTTTTCAATTCGACCAAATGTTGAGCGATGTATACAAATTAACTCTTCCTAACTTCAGAATGTTTAGTGTTGTCAGAAATGTATAGTTTCCTGGACTCATCCATGGTTCTCAAACTTGCTTCTCCAACAGGTAGAAAACGTAAAAAAGAAAACTGTAAACAGTGGTGATTTTTTATCTGCCTGTTTCTACAAACTGGAAAGACTGTGTTCTTTACATAGAAAGCCATTTATGAATGCTATTTTAGAAGAAAACATGCACCTTTTCTTGCAGTGCACTGTTCACACTGTCTCAAGGTCCTCTAGGATAGTCACAATCCTGAAGTTCTCATATAATCCCCAACACTTGGGAATCCCTATACTTAATGACCTGGCTAAAAGCGCGGGAAATTACACTATGAAGGAAAAACACAAACTGGCCACAATGCCAACAAAAGGCTCAGTCCTTAGGGTTTAATATGCCATCATCATTATTAGGAGGTGGCAGTAAAATTGCTTCCTAATTCAAAGTAAACAAAGCTACAGTTCTTCTAAAGATCCCAAATTATGTTATGCAAAACTCTCAATGATGGTCTTGCCCACACACTCCTGAATGTACAGTGTAAAATGAAAAATCTTAATTACAGCTGTGGGGCTCCTGTCGCTCTCTGAGCTGTATTGCACCATTCTCCTTACCTACAAATCCTCAAAACAAACTCTCATGGTTTTCCAAACGTAAAATCTTCCACACGGAAACAGCCCTTAATTTTTATATTTGCAGTCCTAGGTTTTGGCATAGCAGCTGGAAAAGGGAACTCGTTCTAATGTGTTTGAAAAACATCATTGAAACAACATATAGGACTCTGGGGCCTCATTTATGAAAAGTGACGCATCGCTGCGAGAAAACAGCGATGCGTCACTTTTCATTGCGACCTCCTTGCGACTCCAATGATGTGTCATATTTACAATATGACGCATCATTGCGCAAGGAATTACAGATACGTCAATATTACTGAGGTATCTGTAAGCGCAAAAGTGACGCATTGCTGGAGTGTGTCACAAAAGTGACGCAACGCCAGCAATGCGTCCTTTCACATGGGGAAAGCCCCATGTGAAAGGGCTTGCGTCAGTCTTACGCCTGCTGTGAGGCAGACGCAAGATTTTGAGGCAACAGCGTCCTAAAAGTGACGCAGTGAAATCTCATAGATTTCACTGCGTCACTATTACGGGGCTTGTTGCGGGGGAACGCCCCTCTGCATACAATATACCTGACGCAGGTATAATGTAGCGCAGGAGTTTACAAAGTGACGCATCTGCTTAGATGCGTTAATGCGTCGCTTTGTAAATAGTGCGCAACAGGAGGCATGTTTTACACTGCGATGCGTCACAAAAAGTGGCGCACCGGCGGCGTAAAAGTGACGCACGGCCTCATAAATGAGGCCCCAGGAGTCTTTACACAAACTGCGCTTTTGAGCACGAGATTGGCGGATTGTCTCTCGCAGGGTAAAGGCTGCAATCCATGCTAACACAGGACCTTGTCCTATTGTAAGTACGGGGTATGAGCAGGGTCATATTTCAGCCATCATCGCGTGCAAGCAGACAAGGTTAAGCGAAAGAGACATAGTTAATTAACAAGATGGCGCTATAAAGAATGTTTTTAGCTGAATGGACAATTTAGGCATAACGCGGGAAACATATCTTGCAGGGTTCAAGCCGAGACCAAGTGTTACGAAGCACAATGAATACTGATCACCGCGCTCCGGCCTTCCTGCAACTTCTTCGATTTATCTGTTGGCAAGCAATTTTCGCGGTACTCTAAATAATCTCGGAGAAACAAGCTGCTGTTCGGGGAGGACATTAAATGACTCCGGTGAGATTAAAAATCCGTACAACGCCAATATGTCACTGAAATAAATGCGGCAGGCTCGAATTTTCAATATACCAAGGAAATGACCAGGTGAGCAATTGGTCACGGTGGGATTGATAACTAGCGAGCTGCGAGGGACGGTCTATGCAGGATGAAAATAACACCGGCCCCTGACCCTTGATAGTAAAACCGGGCGAAATGAGGACTCGAGGAAAAGGAAAATTGTGCCCTGCGGGGCGCCGTACCTGAGAGCAGGAGCTCCATGTTGCTGTTCATGAGCGTGGCATTTACTCTTCCGTTGGATGCGTTGAAATTAGTAATTGTCAAGGTCATTGGCTGCTTCCTCCCTTTAAAGTTGTAAGATCCTTTCCAGATATAATTTTGGGCAAAAACATCATCTGGAACTAAGGAGATAAGAAACTCATGTTACTGGCGGCGAGGCGGTGTAAAGAGAAGTACTATAAAATGTGGGGAAATTGCAGATTACAGACACATTCATAAAATAATACAGTTTTGAAAGCATGAATTTGAGACGAAAAAAAACAATAGGCAACTCACATTTTCAACTAATGATGCAGTTCAAAAACAGTTTTTTCTTTTTAGCGGCCTGCACAAAATATCATCAAGCTGCAACACCAGCGTTTTGAGGTACATCCAATCCTTTGATATGAAATATGATTTGAATATTGTGATCTTGATAGTTCTTACACAGAAGAAACAGACCTCTAGATAGACAACTTTGCTTGCTAGAAAGTAAACTAACATGAACATTGACTGCTGCAGCTCAGGGTTATTCAGTAAAATGCACTCAAGCCCTCAACGCCTGAGCGGTCTGCTTTTCTTTCAACTGAACAAATGAACGTCCACAAAAGGTTTGTCGAAGGCAAGGAAGAAATCACCAATGTAGGCCAAGATTTACTCACACTCTCCATCATTACAGTATTGCGACGCATTCTGGTGCAAAATATTTTTGGGGATTTTTTTTGTACTTTATGGCCACTTTGCTGCACCAACCACGTTTTGTGCAGTAAAGTAGCCCATAAGTAATGAAAATTAGCGCTTTGTGTTCGTTTGTGTCAAATGTGTTGGTTCCTTGTCAAGGCATCTTGGGGTGGCAGAAGCTTCCACTGCTCGTCTTTGGAACCAAATACCTTGGAATTTGAGGAATCAACCTGATCTCTTGGCCTTTAGGAAATCACTAAGAACTTGGTTATTTACCCTTCCAGGGTAAAAATTTCCCCAGGCAGCTCTCACTCTCTTCGCTACATAGGTAGCATGAAGACGCCCTTGGGCATATGGTGCGCTTTATAAAATGTAATCAAATCAAAGGGTGCCTCCCATGAAAAGTGCATGGGCATTCTCATGCAACTAGAAATAAGTTTAGATGCAAAGCCCTACATACTAAAACTGATAGCTTTTTGTCCCAAAACATGACACCGCTTTCAGGCAGGTGTAAGTTTGGAGCTTTATTTAAATGTCTCAAACTTTTCAAACCTTGGTTGTGTGCTGCACTGTACAGCACACATAGAAAGTGGGAATAAGTGTAAGTATGTTAAAGCATGGCATTTCAGCACTGGAAGGGCGTGCTTTCATCAAAAACCCTTGCTAGGATCGTGCAGACATTCTTGCAATATGGTGCAAAGGGGTTGTGTGCTGCTAAGTTGCCTGATAGAGCACCAGCATAGGGCAAGAGAACAGCAGCGACATATCTTAATATCTATGGCAGTGCCTTGCTCTTCTTCTAGGGCTGCAGAGGACATTTCCTTCCTGTTCTGCGATGCACTTATAGATTAGTAAAACCCCCTTTTAGTGTTTATAATTATTCCAAATGTTTTACATCTAAGTAAGGTGCCATGTTTTGGATTTTTAAGCGCCTCTTAGTGAGACAGTTGCAGAGGAGTTGGTTTATTTTCTTTTTAGCACAACTCAAGGCAGCAACCAAAGTTGGCCCAGGGGGCAAAGCAGCACAGTCACATTTATTAAAAATGGTGGGATGCTGCTGTCAATCTCTGTGCCAGTGCACTATAAAGGCTGTATAGCACCACACACTCACTTTACACCACTGTGCAGAGATGAGTGTGTCCTGCCTAGCATAGGAATTGCACTGAAAGTATAACCTTCCAGTGCAGAATACTGTGCCTAGAAAAATTCTGAAACATTCCCCAAACCATATGCATGCTTTGCAACTCAGCACACATGCAATATGTGGAAAGTGTGGAGATTTTTTGTTTGCTGTCTGCGTCAAGAAAGTGTTACTTTTTGCTGCAACCTCCCCCCACGGGTGCTTGCATCAAAAACTGCCCACCCGAGGAACAAACCCTGACACAAAGTGGTGTGAAGCACAATTTGGGCGGATAACAGATGCACTCACTTCAACACCCATGAAACGCCCCTTTCATACACTGTTCTGCGTGAAAGCCTCACATATTTGTAAGGCGATGAAATGCCATGTAAAGTAGCTTTGCCTGGCCTTGTAAATATGCTGCTGCACATTGAGCCACCGGAGCGTCAAAAAAGCGCCACTCCGGCAGTGAAAAAGTGCAGTTAAAGGCCACGTAAATTAGGTCCTGAGCATTTATACACTTCAATGTAACTGCCTAATTTTATTTATAACTTATTTTCTGTGCCACAACCGACCTCCAATTGCCTACAATGTAACGTAGGTAAGACAGAGGTCATGCTCTTTGGAAATGCCCCACTCCTTTTGTCACCTGAGTGGTGGCCCCCTGAACTAGGTACGGCCCCATGCCCAAAGGAAAACGTAAAAAATCTGGGTGTTAAGCTTGACCAACCTTTGGTGCTTAAAGACCATGCCATACAGGTCACAGGAACTTGTATGAGGGTGATTGGCTTACTTAGAAGGGTCTTCCCCTACTTAGCAGATCACCATAGGAAAACACTAGTGCAGACCCTAGTAATTAGCAGGTTGGATTACTGCAATGGATTACTCATATCTGCTAATGAGGAACAGCTGGGGAGGCTACAGGTAGCCCAGAATACGGCCGCTAGGCTGATTCTCAATGCCCCTGCCAGATCTTCCTCTCGTTCCATACTAAACAAGCTACACTGGCTTCCCATTCACCAGAGAGTAAAATTTAAGATCTGCTGTACTATCCATAAATGCTTGTTTGGAACTGGCCCTAGATATCTACCTGAAATCTTTAAACCTTATCAACCAGGTAGAACCCTACGCTCAGAAAATCAAGCCTTGCTCCGGATCCCCAGGATCAAAAGAGAGAGACAGGGAGGTCGAGCCCTTTCATACAAAGGCCCCACTATTTGGAATTCATTACCCCTCACTCTTAGACTAAATTCCAACCTATCCACATTTAGGAAATGTCTGAAGACGTACCTATTCTCCACTCAGTAACTCCAGTAATGCCAACAGATATCACTGTTCTAGTCCTGCTTTCGGAAAAAAAAAACAAAGCGCGGAGATATCTCCTCGGAGATCGAATTCCAGTGCTATATAAGAACCGAAAATAAATGAAAAATAAATATGCACGTCATTATAAGATACAAACAGTGGCCTAAGGGAGAAAAGGCATATTTCTTTTCAATAGCTATCACGTATTTTTGAATGATCAGATTGCTTACGGTCACTAAACAACCTTGCCTTTCTCTTTATAAATAGGTGCTAAATCCTTTTCAGCCAGCCCTTGCGCTCATATTTTCCCTTTTTTCAGTTTTGCCAAAGTTCTCTTCTCTATTACACTTCAAGTGTATCTTGCCTCATCGATAGTATATTTTTCAAACATTCTTTTCTGTTTCTAGCACATAATGCACATCTGCTCGTGAGTACCTAGGAAATATACATTTGAAATCAATTAGTAACAGTAACAGTAATAACCCAAAGCCTAGTCTTCTCACTAACCCCATCTCCTTCCAACTGGAAAAAAAGTTCAGCAAGTTAAGGCTCACTGTTGACATTTAATATGGCAGATCACAATTTGAATTCTGGGAAGATAAATGAATGCTTTTCTAGTTTATAAATTAAGTAACTTTGAGATGAGTATTGGTAGCCCCTGTCACATATAGTGCTTAGAAATTGCAGACTAGTTGTATAAAGTTTTATGTACTACAAATCATGATTCGCAAATGTAATTTACACAACTGCTGGGAGTATGCATTGTCTATCCTCATTATAAAGGTTGCTGTGAAACAAAAAACATTTCTTTCACTGAGTGCCTAGGTTTGCAGGCAGACCTCGCTTAGTTCTATGTTAAGAATAGCTTCCCTTTTCCCTTCAATTCTGATATTTCTAATTTTGCTTGTAAAAAGAAAGTACCTCAAGAACAAAAAATTTCGAGTCAGATCTAGGAAGCATTTTTACGGATGCAAACATTCCAATTCGAAGTGAGCAATTTTAAGATTTATTCTTCAAACACCTGCTGATTGCTGATTTCTAGGCACATTTTGTCTAGAAACATTGAAAATCCACATCTCCAGTGCCGCTTGAATTATTGAAATGAATGTGATATCTTTTTCTTATTTCATGTTCTCTACTTTTCCACATAGGTTAAGGGATGTATTGTGTTTTTTACGTAACTTTTAATTTGTTTTTACTGCTGATTGCTGAAACTTAGTACCTCTCCAAACTGACTGCAAGTTGTGCCATGGTTGAGCTGAAATTCTCTCAGAACCGCGTTCTGGCTAACGTTATTCTGTATATTAAGTTCGTGGATGTCGCCTCTCACAGATTAATTACCCAATTTCTGGCAGGCCTGATAACAAGTGCCCAGGACAATTCTGACTCCAGAAAAAGCTCCTGTATGCACTTCTATTTGAAGCTGTGTGCAATTTATAGCACCTGGTATTTAATGGGTGAAATACAGTTGGCATCTTCTAATACATGCTGGCCGATCAAAACTGATACATTTAGGAAAAAAATCCAGGTACATATCAAAACTTATGTATTTTTGTGCAGGAAGGACCAAGATCCCCATTTTCATGGTCGATACGTTTGATACAATTTATCACACCTGATAAATTCAGAACCCAGGGGTGTCAGATTTTACCAGGGCAATCAATTCCATCTACATGACACTTATAACCAGGAATTGGCACTGTGTGCTGCTCATAAAATGACCATTGCCCTGCGCTTTGAAAAACGACTTTTACAGGGCCGGGTACTAGCCTTGCACTTATATGCATATCACTTTTAATACATGGCATATTGTAGGTTGCCAGTAATAGCTCCAGCTGTTTGCACATTTAAAAATATGGGGCCCGATTCACAGAATGAATTTAAGACTCAATCCTAAAAGTACTACTATTTTAGTATTCACAGAATGCACTTACTACTTTTGGCATTCACAGAATGAACTTACTACTTTTGGTATTCACAGAAGTTAGGATTTTGTCTTAGTTTGTCTTAAGACAAACTTAAGACTGACTTAAGACAGACTTAAGATATACTTAAGACAAACTTAAGACAAAATCCTAACTTCTGTGAATACCAAAAGTAGTAAGTTCAATCTGTTAATACCAAAAGTAGTAAGTGCATTCTGTGAATGCCAAAAGTAGTAAGTCCATTCTGTGCATACCAAAATAGTAGTAAGTTTAGGATTGAGTCTTAAGTTCATTCTGTGAATCGGGCCCATACTCATTTATTGAAGAGTGAAATAGAACGTTTTGGTTAACATTCCCATTATGCAAATTTGTAGCTTAAACATTCATATTGGAATGGCAGCTAGTTTAAACTGTACCCTTATTTCTCACAACATATTGTAAATTGGCATTTGTTTAGTATCAGGTCCTGTGACCGTGAATTATCTAATGGCTGAAATTCACAAGGATACTGATTTAATCATTTCACTCAAAAGATACAAAATATAACATTATACAAATGTACCCAGTCTTATGGTAATTTATGTGTATAATTGAGTTTAGAGTCTTGAAAGAGTATTCAATGGAATTGTCCTCGCAGACCTACTGCTCTCAGAAATATGCCAAGGGCTAACTTGTTTGTTCATAGTTATGTAAGGAGTATCTTTGTAGTTCTGGGGCTTCCTGTGAGTTCTTGAAAAGGTCCAGTCTTTGGAGATGTTTCTTTTTAAGTGAAATAGGTTTGTTACGTCTGAGAGAGTATTTGTTCTTAACATTTTTTTGCAAATCTAATGTTTGCAGACTTGAAGAGGGAAAGCACAGCTGAAGAAGTCCCAACAGCACACGTAGAGAAAACACCTAGGAATTCGCCCATATATTTAACACGAATACTACCATTAGAAAGGTGTTGTTACATATTTTTAACTAAACCCCCAAATTGGTCTTCCAGGGAAAATGAGATCTAAACCACTGCAGATTCGTAACTCACTAAGAATCCGCTGACGAATGTGGGAATGATAGTTATCAGCCTGAACTCTAATTCTGAGTGGGTTGAAATCTATTGTATGGTGTGGAGTAGCTCTGTGTCAACTATGTCACTTCTACAGAGCATAATAACAACTACAAAAGAGTAACAAAGGGTGCAAAAAAGGGAGAAATCAATTGTATTCAATTTGTCCAAATATTTGCCACCATAAAATAACTTAAATGTCACAGAAAAGGTGAATCAAGTGAAAAAGAAAATACCTTTTCTCTTTAAAAGAACTTCTACAGAGCAGCCAGATATGATTTCCCCCAAATGATATGATATGTTTAAAGGAGTACTCTCAGGAAGATGAGATTCATTAGGATCTAGTAGAGAGATAACTGCTTTTATCAAATTGTAAAACTGAAACCAGAAAGTTTTGAAGAGGTATGCAGTTTGATATCCAGAAAAGTGAGCATGCTTCTGGGCATAGCCTCTTCAAGTGTCCTTTATCATTTGAAGCTATTTAAAGGAATTGTTCACAGTTCATCTAGGGCTCCTTAAAGATATGCTCAAGCCCCTGGAATCCAACTTAAATAGATCATGGAGGTTCTCTCAGTGGAATATCTTTGCAATCCATACCTTGGGGCATATTATCAAGAAATCTCGATACATTATCGCCGCTTTTATCGGCAGGAAACTGCTGATAAAGCGGCGATAATGGGCTTGATAATATGCTCTATGGAATTCCAATCGAAACTCATGTTAGATGTGAAGACCTCTAACATGGGCTTCAATTGGAAATCCATAGAACATATTATCAAGCCCATTATTGCCGCTTTATCGGCAGTTTCCTGCCGATAAAAGCGGCGATAATGTATCGAGCTTTCTTGATAATATGCCCCCATGTTTTATGTCACAACATAAAAGTGCCAAACAAGATGAGTTAACAACATTTCATGTGATCTTGATGAACTTGAAGGTCAGAAAAAGTGTATACTTTGGCTCTGTGCCAGCCTTTGAACTTAGACATTTAAGTTATAAAGGAGCTTTGCTTTAGTTCTACTTGACCTTTTGGAATGAAAATGAAACAACAGAAACATGATATAAGATTTGCACTGACTCACCACTTAATTTTGGGCTGGGGGTTCCCAAAGCAGGTCGATGATCTTTCACTAAAATCTTAGATCCAGCTGTTGAGCAAATGAGATATGGCACAATTAGTAACTTAATAGATTAACATAATATAATAAACTATTGCTTTCTGTTTATTGTTCACATTTTTTAGGGCTGTCGCTACAGGCAAATGTTAGATAGAATCAGCCGAATGTCCTTGTTTTTACGTATGTAGTTTTATCAGTATTTAAGGAATCCTTTAAATGAGATGTTCAGCAGATCAGAGATATAGCGAAATGTATATTATGGTAAACACTAATATGGTAACAAAAATATATGACAAATAATTATCAATTCATGCCATTGGTAGAATCTGCAAAGTGATACAAATGTAAGAGATACACAAGTTGCACATTTAATTTCGAGGTAATATTATATTGAATGCTAAGCTGTACGTTGGTTCAAGTAACCACAAAGCTAGCGGGAATGTTATATGTATGTGTCTCAAATTTTCAACACTCTTCCAGGTGATATATTTCTTTCAAAATGTATCGAGGCATAAACAGCTGTTCAACTAGTTATAAATATGTCTTATTCAATGTGCTTGGTACGTTTTTATGTAGCTATTTCTTTTTGCCACCTGTGCTATGCCAGTAGAATTACAATATATGAAATTCCTCTGAGGTGCTTTGTGCATTTATGGTCCCTTGCCATGCTGTGCAACTTTAATTTATCGCTCAGTCATATCTATCAACTCAACATGTTCCTGTATTTATTGTTTCTAATATCCAATCAATCACGTTTTTCCTTAATATTATCACCCCTCCGGGCAGAGGCCTCTCACCTCTCCCTACAACACACTTATTGTTTGCCTCCTAGTGAAACACAACATCATCTGTGACCCATTGGCCTTCCTCTTTTAGTATACTGGCATTTGAACACGATTGATCGACTCGTCTCCATACTTTAAAAAGCAACCATAAGTGCATTGTACTTGTGTTTCAATGTTTTTAGTAAAATAGTATCTCCAGACTCGGCCCGTGGAGGGAGTTGGGGTGGGGCAGAGAGGTGGGGCGGGGGAGGGGCAGGGTGGGGGGTGCTAAAAACTGGCATATGGATAATTGGAGGTAAGTAAACAATTTAATAAATAAAATAAATTTCGTAGCGTGCCCTGCATCACAAAATGCGATGCAGCGCGCGCTACGAAATTCGTTTTATTTATCAAATTGTTTATTTACCTCCAATTATCCATATGCCAGTTTTCTAGCACCCCACACCCTGCCCCTCCCCGCCCCGCCTCTCTGCCCCACCGCAACTCCCTCCACGGGCCGCGGCTGAGTATCTATACTTACCTAGCCTTATGTTTGTCACAGATTTATACCGCCCTTTTCAAATGAACATATGCCATAGTCTTTTAAAAAAAATACTAATGTTTATTACTAACAGCAGTTGCACAGCAAATACACATTACATTTTATTATATGACTCCCCTCCACCTACCAGTTACATTATCTGAACATTGTACTACATACATTTTTTATTTGCACTTCTAGCAGCAATTCGTTTTGTTACATTCATAAAATGTGGAACAAATATAACATTTTGACATAGTACAATTTAATATATTATATAATATGATTGAGGGAACCATGATATGTTGAATATCTTACAGCATAGACAATATTCCTTAAGATTGTGCAGAAAGACATTTTCAATACAGGCAAGGCTGCCTCATTTGTACTTAAGTATACTTTAAAAGACACATATCAGGACAAAGCATTAGTTTTACTCTGAATGAAAAATTATTTTGGATACGGGAACTGCCTATCAGAATCGAATTCCATTCCAAAATACTTTATTTCGGTCTGTAAAACCTTGAAAAGTACACAATACAAGCAATAATACATAAAACAATCAATATATGAACATAGAATAAGAACAAAGCGCAGTTTAAAAACTCCAAATGATTCCTCATAAAAAAAGAAAAAACTAGTAGATTATGGATGCTGCTAGTCAGGAAGCACCAGTTGCCCCTTTTCAAGTTAGCAGCTTCTAGATTCCATTTGTTCAGTACAATCAATATTTAAAATATAACAGGTTGAAAACTGGTTAAAAATGTGTTAAACGTTTAAAATAAGTGAAATGAGAAACATATGTCAAAATAAAGAGTGTGAGAGACTTGTTTGATTACAGAGCTAAATTTAGCAATGCCCTCCGATGGTGCCACATAGAATCCAAAAAGTGAGAAACAGCAAAAACTATGGATGGATGGGTATCAGTTCGCAGTAATCTAAAAGTCTCCCCAAACTGCCTAAACCCCAAGTTCCTGCAAAGTGGGACTAGTCATCGGCTTCTAGCAATTTTATATCCAGGACAGAAAAAGAAAACATAAATGTTGGTCTTGTTGGTACAATTACATCCAGGGCATGCCAGGGGAGAGGCTTTTGACCATTTATTCTTAAAGGCACGAGCGTCAAGGTGCCTATTTTGAACTGGAAATACAGTTTCCTTGCCATAAGAGGCTGGACAGCGTCCTTGCAGTGCTCAAAATGATTCTCAACCAACAAAATGAAGATGCCAGTACTGATATGCATAATAACACAACAACTAATGACTACCACAAATCTGAATGAACAATCAGAAGAGGGGAGTGACTATTCAATAGTATTTTATTCAAGGTATTTACAACATTTATCTTTACCTTTTAGTTTTTTTACATGGACATTTACAAAAGAACATATAGGACGAAGAGATATGTGGAATTACCTTACAAACATTCATTCAAATTTCAGACATATCACAAGCAACCACAACAATTATACAACACTTTCGGGAAAAAAGGGAAGGGAAATTCGTGAAAGCAATAAGAGAAAAAACCGAAATCTACAAATATTTACAAAACCATTTGAGTTAACTGTTTTGTATGTACATTCTTATATTTACAAACACATTCCAAACTTTCATAAAGATCTTGTATAGTAATGTACAATGATGTGCTCTAGGCTCAATCAATCGGCTGCCCAAGAGTTACTGTAGATTGGTGAAGTGAGGCCTACCCGTTTCGAATCCCACTTGAATCATGGGGGATTCTCTTCAGGGCCGTGAGAGTTCCTATGACGAAAAAGAAAACACAAGGTAATTCTAATACTATGCAGGCGGGGACCGACACAAGACACCCACCAAGCGATGCAACAACCAGAGATTTCAACAGTATTAGGGCCATATTCAAACTGGTGATTAAAAAGTGACACCCCTCACCTAGCTGGACCTTAGGTTTAAGAAAAGGTACTGAGCTGACTGGGAGGCGACTGTGTTGAAAACCGGGGCTAGGGAATTTACCTTTGACTGACAGAGATGAGGATGTCCTATTGAAAAATGTCCTCGCATTGTGGCACTACGCTGCGCCTTGTCAACCAACTACCTATAATGAAAAGGAATGACATATAAACTACTATATAGGTGAGGCGGCCCTTTTAGCAGCACGGGGTGAGATTGAGATAAACTTACCCCTTAACGTAACGTCTTCTTTCTTAAGGGCTCATGAATAAACCGGCTGCAGGAGTACTCTAATGACGGTCAAAACTGTGAACAAATGAAGGAGGCATTTTATGTCAGGCGATATCATCGCTATTGTGCAAGTACTCACGGCGGTTTTAAAACAAGCAAATGCCGGTGCAGTGTACTAAACTTAGCTTCTTACCCAATGTGGTGGGTGCCTGATTTCTATCCTTAAGTCGAACTAAACGATAAGTTGCCTCGGATGGAACAGTTGTGGGAGCTAGTTCTTCAAAAAGTTTTCTGTGGAGAATAAAAGAAAAGAATGAATCTGAGGATAACCTACGCATTAAATGGAGGCGGCATGAGTCATACAAACTCACCTGAGTATTAAAAAGAATTTTCACAGCCAAAACACTCGGTAAAAAATGTTGATGGCTGGGTTGGATATACGTAGACTGCAGGTAAATCACGTCACTAGTTAGAAGAAGAGAGATGGAATCAAGATCTAAACTGTGTATTATGAGCGCGAATATTAGCCAGTCACAAAAAGAACACTTACTTTAGAACGAGATTTAGCCGTCTCCGTGTTAGTATTGAGGGCTTCCATATAAGCGACTGGCTCATAATACACAGTTTAAATCTTGATTCCATCTCTCTTCTTCTAACTAGTGACGTGATTTACCCGCAGTCTACGTATATCCAACCAAGCCATCAACTTTTTTTACCGAGTGTTTTGGCTGTGAAAATTCTTTTTAATGCTCAGGTGAGTTTGTATGACTCATGCCGCCTCCATTTAATGCGTAGGTTATCCTCAGATTCATTCTTTTCTTTTATTCTCCACAGAAAACTTTTTGAAGAACTAGCTCCCACAACTGTTCCATCCGAGGCAACTTATCGTTTAGTTCGACTTAAGGATAGAAATCAGGCACCCACCACATTGGGTAAGAAGCTAAGTTTAGTACACTGCACCGGCATTTGCTTGTTTTAAAACCGCCGTGAGTACTTGCACAATAGCGATGACATCGCCTGACATAAAATGCCTCCTTCATTTGTTCACAGTTTTAACCGTCATTAGAGTACCCCTGCAGACGGTTTTTTCATGAGCCCTTAAGAAAGAAGACGTTACGTTAAGGGGTAAGTTTATCTCAATCTCACCCCGTGCTGCTAAAAGGGCCACCTCACCTATATAGTAGTTTATATGTTATTCCTTTTCATTATAGGTAGTTGGTTGACAAGGCGCAACGTAGTGCCACAACGCGAGGACATTTTTCAATAGGACATCCTCATCTCTGTCAGTCAAAGGTAAATTCCCTAGCCCCGGTTTTCAACACAGTCGCCTCCCAGTCAGCTCAGTACCTTTTCTTAAACCTAAGGTCCAGCTAGGTGAGGGGTGTCACTTTTTAATCACCAGTTTGAATATGGCCCTTATACTGTTGAAATCTCTGGTTGTTGCATCGCTTGGTGGGTGTCTTGTGTCGGTCCCCGCCTGCATAGTATTAGTATTACAAATGTAACTTACTCTGTGCCACTCATGATTGTTTTCTTTCCCTTCCTTCCTTGTGTTTTCTTTTTCTTCATAGGAACTCTCACGGCCCTGAAGGGAATCCCCCATGATTCAAGTGGGATTCGAAACGCGTAGGCCTCACTTCACCAATCTACAGTAACTCTTGGGCATCCGATTGATTGAGCCTAGAGCACATCATTGTACATTACTATACAAGATCTTTATGAAAGTTTGGAATGTGTTTGTAAATATAAGAATGTACATACAAAACAGTTAACTCAAATGGCTTTGTAAATATTTGTAGATTTCGGTTTTTTCTCTTATTGCTTTCACGAATTTCCCTTCCCTTTTTCCCGAAAGTGTTGTATAATTGTTGTGGTTGCTTGTGATATGTCTGAAATTTGAATGAATGTTTGTAAGGTAATTCCACATATCTCTTCGTCCTATATGTTCTTTTGTAAATGTCCATGTAAAAAAACTAAAAGGTAAAGATAAATGTTGTAAATACCTTGAATAAAATACTATTGAATAGTCACTCCCCTCTTCTGATTGTTCATTCAGATTTGTGGTAGTCATTAGTTGTTGTGTTATTATGCATATCAGTACTGGCATCTTCATTTTGTTGGTTTAGTATTAGGCTCAGCCTTACTGATTAGAGCCAGCCCCTCGTTGTTTTTCCCAAAATGATTCTCAGCTTTGATGTTTAAAAAGTCAGCTGTCAAACGATTCAGTTGGTCATTCCCCTCAATGTCGGACAATATGAGTGATCTGTATTCTCTGACCACTACAAGGCACGGGGTGGCCTGGCATGCTACTTCGAGTTATTCCACAGATTTGGAAGGCCTAGCTTGTAGCATGTGTCCCTTAAATAGGCGAGTCATGGCAACTTGCCCACATCCGGTAAACCCAGAATCTCTTTAATCTCTGACTGATACCCCAACCTGGCCCATAACCTGCGCCAGAATGTTAGTGGTCGGAGGCCAATCTCCTCTGCTATTGGTCTAATACTAAGGTCCATATGTAGAGAGATAAGGGGAGTACTTGGAGGAAGACCCAACAACTGCCTCAGGAGGTTATTCTCGATTTTAGACAAACCCCCAGTGGGGCAGTGTCACCAAAGCTCAGTCCCATAAATTGCAGCGCTCTTAATTTTCACTTTATAAATCTCAGCTACCATGGCAGCCGGTTTGCAAGAGGAGTTCCTGTAAGTTTTTAATACTCCACCTACCATTTGGGCACGTTTGAGGCTTGCTTTGGCTAACTTTGGGCCCCAATCAAGCTTTTCAGATAGTGTGACACCAAGAGAATCAAAAACGGTTCCCAGTTCTAGCAGGGTACCACTTAGAGAGAGGTTGGGGCGAGTGGATTTAGATGGATTTAAAACCATACATTTGGTTTAGAGAGGTTTGATCTCCAGCCCCCTGATTGCACAGAATTTTATAAAGCTATTGAGAACACTCTGAATGCCCAATGGTGACTTGCTGTGAGCCTACTTGGGGGCGTCGTTGTCCACAACCTCGTTTAGATGGGCAACCAGAGCATTGATGAAAAGGCAAAAGAGGGTTGGGGCAAGCACACACCCCTGTCTTACGTCTCTATTGACTTCAAAACAGGGGGTTAACTCCCCAAATTTCCCATACCTTACTTGGGCATGATTGTCCACATGCCATCTCATGATGAATTTCAAGAGATAAGATTGGATTCCCAATTGTTTGAGTGCCTCCCACAATTTACCTCTGGGTACCAGATCAAAGGCAGTTTTCAGGTCGACAAATATCCTATAGAGGCTGCCACCCTCTCTTGATACCGTCTTCCAATATAATAGCTGTAGCCTTAGAGTTTTGTCGAAAGTGGAGATGTTTTTCCTAAACCCCGCCTGATAGGGGCTCAAGATTTTACACTCCTCCATCCACACTTGAAGGCGATCGAGGAGAACCATAGCAAACAGTTTCTGTGAGATATCGATCAGACTGATTGGCCTATAGTTCATCGGTAAAATAGGTGAGTCCCTTTTAAAAACAGGAAAAATTTCAGCCCCCATCCAGTTACTCAGAATCGCCAAACCTCGCACAATAGCATTGAAAACTCCCCAAAGGTAGGGAACCCATTTTATTGGTTCTACATTATATAAGTCTCCTGGGATCTTGTCTAGACCCGGTGCTTTATCAGAAGGTAACCTCCTGATTGCACTTAGGACTTCAGATAGGGTAATCCCTTGCTCCTCGCCAGCTAACGTCGCGGGGGTTGATAGGGGGCTGCCAAGGTCTGAGTCAATGTCTGTTTCCAAAGTATAAAAGGATTGGAAGTGGGACTTCCATGCCGCTGCTGCGATGTTGGGATCTAAAGCTGTTTGACCTTCTTCACTATCTGACCACACTATTGTCCAGAACGACTTCATGTCTCTTTTTCATAGAGCTAGTATAATGGTGAACCATCCATCTGTCGCCCAGGCCTTCTTTGCTTGTTTAATACAGCAGCAGCACCTCATTTGCTTGATCAACGATCTGTGTCTACTTTTGATGGCATTAAGTAGAGCTCTCTGTTCCTTGCGCAAATATCAGTGTACCAAATGGATTTAAAACTCTGTTTAGCTTTGGAGTGTAGAAGGGGGTTGAATATATTAGCCAAACTAGTTGTTAGTTCTATGTGCAGCACCTCTATTGTTGTGTTCATTTCCCCAACAATTGCCCTTTTCCTGGATGGGGTTTATAGTTAGAGCCTATAATGAAGCTATCTTATTCGGAGACTGCTTTAATGTCCCCCATCTAATTCTCCTCCTATTATTAGCGAGAATTAGATTGCTAGCTACATGGGTGCTGGTATCCATAGAATTGCTAAAGTTTGGGAGCTGCAGCTCCAATCGCAGAGCGTTGTGGTCGCTGTCATGCCGAGGCAGGACAACGAAGTCAACCATCCATTTCCATGATCTAACTTCAACTAGAATATAGTCCGCAGAGAGGAGTGTCCAGGTCTATTAAAGGTTGTCTTCCACTGTCTGTCTGACTTAGTACGACCATTACAAGCTCTCAAGGAATGAGTTAGTGCAACAGCATTGATGTGGAGTCTCAGAGGATTCCAGGCCTTAATTGCTTGTATCTGAGGGTCGGGGATTAACCATAACCGATCCTCAGCACGAGAATTCGTAACAGGAGAGACAACAAGGAGCTCAAATTGGTGGTTAAAGTCACCACCCACAACTAATCTTATGTTCGTGGGAACAGAACAGAACTGATAAAGGCGTTCAGTTGCTCAAAAATCTGTGACACGTGGCAAATACTTACAGGTCAGGAGTAGATGTTAATAAAAGCAATTTTGAGGCTAGGTGGGAAGGTAAGTATGATGCACTGAATGTCCTTAGACTGGGTATTAAAGTGGTCCACTGAGCAGTACAAGTATGTAGCAACCCAGGTGCTAAGGCCCCCAGAGGGTCTACCTCTCACCCCCTGTATAGCTGGGATGTTAAAAGTTGCATATCCCGTTCTCACAAGGTCATCCCTCGCCCAGGTTTCCTGAAACATGCAGACATCATGGGTACCCACAAAGAGCCCCAAGTCTGGGGAGTCCAGTTTGTTTTTGATTCCGGCAATGTTCGAGGATAGAATCCTCAACTTATGGTCAGATTTAGAGTGTTCACCAGAGAGAAGATGGTTATTAGAATCTGGGCTGGAGGTTATCTCATACTGAGCCAGAGGGGCAGCTTCCACTCCATCTTCGACATACCAACAATAGCTACTTTAAGAAAGTCAAGTTTAAAACTATTGTAGGGGTTTACAAAGTGTGGAGTAATGTTCGTAAGATTTTGGGGTTTGGCAGATTTTCATTTTATACGCCAGTGAGCAGGAATAATGATCTACCCCCAATATTTCATGATAGCTGTATAAACAGATGGGTCTCGGCAGGGGTGGTACAGTTGGGCTGCTTTTATAATCAAGGCTGTCTTAAGATGTTTGAAGATCTACATGGGGAATATAGCATTAGCCACAGGGATTTCTTTAAGTTTTTGCAGGTCAGACATTTTTAACAAAGAAAACTGGTGGGCGGGAGAATTTCCAGAATAATCAATTGATTGATAATCTGTGAAAAAAAACGACTCCCAGGATTGGGGAAATTTATGAAATTCTGAATTTAGCTTCCCCAGATGATACGGATAAACAATGCGCTGTCTGGCAGGTCCAGCTGGGAGTTCATACAACAATCTCCCGCCTGGCCTATGATTTAGCCCTAAATTCGCTAATGTCGATAAAGTTACAAGCACAATTTTATAAAAATTTTTCTCCCTTTGATATACACCGAGGAAAATCGCCAAATGGGGAACAGGGAAGGGAAGTACATGCTCTCGTTGTGCACTCTTTGGGGCTGATATTATACATATGTTTGCAACATGTAACACGCTCTCCGGTCTGATTAGAGATTTATCGGAATTTTTATCAGAAGTATGCCAAATAAGAGTAGAAGTTTCAACAGAGGAAATCATGTTAGGGGTAGCGAACGGTGAGCAGCAGACAAACACACAGGGATTGATATTTGTGGCCATGACAATACTACGACTCAGTATAGCCTCAGCCTGGCTAGAGTCTAACCCACCTGCCTTCCAACAATGGAGGGCTAGGCTATTAGCGACCTACAGTCTGGAAGTGGCAATCTATAGAAACAAAGGAGCTAAAAAAATAATTAGGGGTATGCGGATCTGGGCACCGCTCTTGCTGTGGATTCAGAGACCTACATAGGGTGTCACGTATGTTTTTGTCTTTTTCTTCCTTTTTCTTTATTATGACTGAGTTTTTTTTCAGGATATGCTTGACGAATTATAATGGATTAATTTCAGATTTATGAATGTAATAAGTCGTTTCTTTTTTTATGACATGATCTTGGTCGGGGAGATGGGTGGGGGGTGGGTGGGAATGTGTTTATTATGTAAAAACTGTTAATAAAAAGATTTTTTTTTAAAGTTGCATATCCCGTTCTCACAGGATCATCCCTCGCCCTGGTTTCCTGAAACATGCAGACATCATGGGTACCCACAAAGAGCCCCATGTCTGGGGAGTCCAGTTTGTTTTTGATTCCGGCAATGTTCGAGGATAGAATCCTCAAATTATGGTCAGATTTAGAGTGTTCACCAGAGAGAAGATGGCTATTAGAATCTGGGCTGGGGGTAATCTCATACTGAGCCAGAGGGGCAGCTTCCACTCCATCTTCGGGCAAGACGTTGCCTGCTGTGCCCGAGAGTGGGGAATTCCATTCTTTCCGTTCGTTGTAAAATAGTTTGTGATAGAGAAATTAGTGATAGATCCAAAGCTCTGATTAAAAAATATGTATTTATATATATTGGACTCAACTCAGAGGTGGTGCACATACATGTGTTTGTATTTATATAGCGCCTTCTACCCAGAGGTCTCGTAGCGCTGTATTCATACCGCTGTGGAACCCTTCCTGGCTTTCCTGTGAGATGTCCACTCCTGGGCACCCCCAAGGTGAAGCCTGCAATCCAAGCGCTGCTGGGGCCATTGGGGAGATTAAGCAAGCTATTGCCCAGAGTCACAGAGTGGGACCCACGATTAGACTAGGCACCGAGGCGAGAATTATCAGGTCCGGGGAGATTGAGTCCAAAAGCAGCCGAGGCAGGAATTGAACCCTGGTCCCGGGCCAGACCTCTGCATCAAGGTCTGCCGCTCTAGCCATTGAGCCACGCTTCTCCATTACATACTATTGACTAGGCTTAAATGACGACCTGGTCCATATAAGAAACTCTCGATATTTTGTGTGCTGAACTTTCCTGTTGTAAAACTAAGACACTTATCTTAACAATCAAGGTTCTTTCTGTGTAAACCAACAAAAACGGATGCTTTGAGAAATGCATCTCTGGAGGACAAAGCCCTGAAGAAGTCTTGTGAAAAGAGACAAAACGCATTGGCTATGCTGATGTGAACTTATCCAATACCAAACTAAAGAATTTTGAACATACAACATGTTTGAAGCAATCTTAATGAATATGAGAAATTCTGAAGAAAATTTGGCAAATTGAACAAAGTTCCAGAAATAGTGCTGTATTGTACTTTGATGTTGAAACAGAACAGATTATCTGGAGAATATTGACATATAGTGAGTACTGATCTTTTTTATATATAAATGTGTGGATTGTATCTGCTTATGGGTACCCAGGAGGCTCTGTTCCCCTGATTTGAGCACCACATTTTTAAATTAAACCGTATATTTTGGTGGGTGCGGAATTGAGAGTCTAGGCCTCTTTCTTGTAAATCGCTTGATGGTTATGGTAGTAGTTTAAAAACTAGAATCAATCAATACGAAATCCCCCGATACCTGGTAATGTATGGAAAAAAGCTGTATATATTTGCACTTAATAGAAAACAGGCACATTGCTCCCTTTTGAGCTCATGGACAAGCAGAGATTGGAACCAGTACATGGCAACAATGTTTTATTATTTGTGTGCTAAAAGCCACACTATAACTAAAGGCTGTGGTCTTAAAAAAGTGGAATCGTCCTTCTCATAAGCAGCTGTAGCATAAAAAAATTGTTCTTTTAATCTGGGTCATGGTGTTTAACTCATAGGCTACAATTATCTCAATCTACACTGAGTTTCGAAACACTATCCATAATGTGTTGCGATATCTGCACCCTTATTTTGTATGAAAGAGAGATTATATACCGTCAATGCGAGATAATTTTCTCATGTTACATATTTTCATTTCTCACTTATGTAAGGATTCTGTTAAGAGCTGAGTGAAAGGCTACTTAAAGACAAAAGCCCGCTCAAGGTATAAAATGTCATATGTAGAAGTAGATGTAGTCTAGTTGCTTTCTGGCTTGTGTTGAAACCTATGGATGTTGAATACAATGCCCTTTTTGTTTCTGCACTTTACCAGAATATTCTAGGTAATTTTACAAAAATTGTCTTTTACTCTTCATTTTGAATTCGTAGGTTTGAATATTGTAAAACCTGTCAGTAGCTTGTGCTAATTGCAATGTGCCAATTACATGATCTCTTTTTAACCACATCAGAGTTTCTGTAACCTGATCTCAGCCAAACTCCACCCACCTTGCAGTCCTGGGTACCATTTTTTTAAAAGATGCTTCTTTCGCAAAATGTGCTGTTAGATAAAGATTTCAGAGCTAGATCACTGTTATATCAAAGGGAATAGGAATGCTTGCTTCCTTCCACTTTGACTTAAAATGACTATGTCAGTGGTTTTTATATTAAATCCTGATGTGACCAGTGTGTGGGAGAAAATGCTCATGCTAATAGTGTGTGTGGGAAAAAAAGATCTTATCACATTGGTTAAGAAAATGTAATTTCTTCTGACTGCTCTTTTGACTATCCGTAAAGCAGGCATATACATTTAAAGCCCTTATTTTGAGCAGTTGAACCGCTGCCGACTATCAAGGCACTCTGGAGACCACCCGATAAGTAAGCAGTAGTCAGACCACCCAATTACGATAGGACCGCGGTGCTGGCATCCAGAAAGTGCACTTTAACACTGTGGCATGTGCTGTGACCCTGGGAAAGTTCCCCAGTACAAGCTGCAGTGTTAAAGTGCACTTCCTGCTCATTCATGCACAGTGTTCCAGGCCACATGGTGCATGGATGTGTGTAGGTGCACCCTATGTGCCTCCAGGGCCACTTTACAGTGGCCTACGGGGGACGGGAGTCCTGTTTAGGGCCCCCTAAGTCCATTTCTGACAATCTTTTCATGGTGGTGTGACCGCAATTAAAAGGCTGTCGGAAAGGGACATCGTAATTCCAATGACGGTGCTTGCCTTGCCAGCTCCTCCATTTGGGACTACGATTCCGACCGCCGCCCTGTCGGTACCAGTAGATCCTGTCGGAGGTGGTGGTCTGTTCCCCAACTGACAAGGGTCCAAACGCCTGCATCAAAATGCGGTGGTCGGACCGAAGGGCTGCCTGGCAGTTACAATGACATCTTAATCAGCCCCTAGCCTCACATTACAGTGGCAGTTGTATTCTCTCTTTTTCCATGATAACTTTGCTATATTGATTGTAGCTTCTTTATGTCTGTCTCTTAAAACAGGATTGTTTTGTGACATTTTGATCCAATGCACATTCAAATAAACCAATTGAGAAATCTGAACCTTTTCATTTACACACTATTGCTAAATACTTGTGGTGGGCAATATCCCATCACTCCCTAGAAATGTCTGCCTCATCATCTATTAACCCTTTTGCAGTATGGCTGAGAAGGTCAATTACCTACCAGTACCAAAAAGAAAGAGACAGCTCCATCTGCGTGTTATGGCATAAATGAAACCTTTTATTCCGATGCACTACATGTTCTAAAATGTTTTTACTCCCATAATAAGACCTAAGACACTAGCAGGCCCTCTAAACCTATATAAGAACACATGAACACATTTTGAATCATCTTAAGTGAAATATACTCACATTAGTTCAATACATTACTGTGCCAAATGATTCAAAATGACTTGAATGTTTTATAACACGATTTTCCCTTCTCAAAAAATTGTTGCCAGAACAGAAAGTCATAATCAGTGGTTGAACCACCTCAAGCACCATCAAAACCAGAACAATGTTTGAGTCTGTGGCACCCGAATATTGCTGTCAGAATAACCCCTGCCACAAATATGTAAGAAATATGATTTACAAAATATCATCCAATTGGAGGAAATAACCAACATTTTACACCAAATTAGATGATGGTTTTGTTAACAATATTTAGAGCACTATATTTCTGTTTAAGATGTTTTGACACACCTCAGCTAGAGAGCCACATAAACCTCAAATAACCTCTGGTTCAACCACATTCGACTTAACCTATGACGATGGATGAAATATTGTTTTATATCAAAGTAGAAGAAATGTTTCTGTGTCTGCGTCTTCTGAAAATGGTTCATTTTTATTTCGCCATGAACTAGGGTATGAGTAAAAACATTGAACCGCACACAATATTGGGCAGAACAGGCTTTGTGCAAATATGGTTTCAAATGAAATTACATATCTTGATACTGCTTTAAAAAATACTCCAAAAGAGAAAACAGACTACATCTATGATCATGTTTTGCTAATATAGTAGATTTGTATATTTTTGTACAGCTGACCATAAAGGACTATATTCTGATGTTGGACAGAATTGAATAAATACTTATCTAGCTTTTCTCAATAATTAACTCCCATCAATGTATTAAACATCTATTATAAAAGTTGTCTTAAGACTTTACAGATAAGAGTTTTGGAAGGTAGTCTGATTCAGCCATGCTTGCATTAAGACATCTGAACTATAAGAGGGGCTCTAAGGGGCCAATTCACAAAATTAAATGTACTCATGAGTAGAACTACTGCTACTCATACATGTAAAACTCCACTTTTTTGCTATTCACACTTTCTGAGTAAAGATTTACAACTATGTGTAGATTTTCAGGAATGTAAAGTTTACAAATATAAAGTTATTTATAGTAACTTCCCAGCTGTTTTGGGAGATTGTCGTCACCAGGGTGGAGTTCTCTTTATGAGGTATAATAGCAAAAATATAATGTGTATTACATTTTTAAGTAATTTAACTATATTATCGATATTATTTGCATTTATAAACAATGTTTTGAAATAATTAAATAAACAAAGTCACCCACTCCTGCTAATTTGATTTATTTAGTTTCTAGAAACTTGGTTAAAAATGATGTCATTAATTAAGTTTGCATGTTTTATACCTTTAAAATTAAAGTTAAAAACTTTAGTAATTTTTTTAATTCAGTAAACTTTTGAGGGTTGTCAGATCGTTTCCCAGTGGTAAACAGGTTGCATTTCAGTCCGGCTTGGAGGCAGAAAATTTGGAGGTTGTCTCTTCCTGTTCTCTCCAGGACAAGGCGTGCAGAGCCAATGTTGGTGTGGTGGAGGGAGGCACTTTACTCTCAATCATGATTCGGTATCCTCCCTTTGTATGCTTTAAGAAGTGTTGAAGGCAACAATTAAAGGGTGTATCATACGTTACACTACTGGGTAGAATTGCTGATGAATCCAGTTGATCACAGACCTAGAGTTGCGAGCCCATAACCTGGAAAGCCTATATTACATGGATCGGAACGGGGCATTAACCTTGCACATACCAAAGCACTTCTTCACCAAACTTTAGTAAATGAGGCAAAGATAATATGGATGGCATCCTGGTCCTACCTTTATCAGTGCGGTGACAAGTCTAGCGGCATACTTCACAGGATTTGTCACAATATCTTACCTTGGAGGGAGTGACCATTACGGGGATTGGGACATTGCAGCATAATTTGGCTGATACCTCTCTAATCTATAAGTGCAACGTGATACTATACCACATGAAAGTCCTTAGAAGAAGACCTTGTGGCAGGGGAACTCAATGCAGGTTTAAGTAAGTTGAACTCTGGTAAGACCCTGGGCCCTATTGCCCTCCTGCCAGAATTTTTTAAGGCCTTTATGCATACACTAGGACAACCCTTTGTGCATGTAATAGAAGAGGCAGCTCACACCAGGAGCCAGCCCCCAAATTTTTATGAGGCTGAGATAGTGGTGATCCCTAAGCCATGGTGACATCCTGACTGTTGTTTCTCCTACCACTTCATCTTCCTATGGGCCCTCTAGCTCCTACAAATCTATGAGGAGACATCCAGCCTCAACATTAATGTGTCTAAGTTGGTAATATTTCAAACTAATACTCACACACAGGACCTAAGATGGGCAGCAAACCTACAGGTATCAGCATTGGGTTTCCAACATCTGAGAGTTTACATTACGAGATACCCACATTGACATGAGAGATGAATATTCAACTGCTGATGGAGAAGGTTGCTACTGATTTAAAGGGCTGGATGGCACTCCCCATGTCCCTCTAGAGTAGATCAGCCATATTAAAAATTGTGTAATTGCTGAGATTTTTATGTCAATTGAAGAATTACCCCGACAGCATCTCAATCCCTTTTTCCACAAATTCAACTCCATGATTTGTAGTTTTCTGTAGAATAAAGGCATACCACGAATTTCCCTGATTAAATGCTTCGAATCCATATTTGATGGGGGTATTGCAGCTGCCAACATCGAGTAATACTACAGAGCCTCACATCTGATCATAGTGAACAAATGGTGGTGCGATGCTTTAGGTGAATCCGCAAATGCCCCTGAAAAATGTGCCTTAGGAGGGATATCGATCCAACATGTGTTAGATGGGGTGAAGCCATGTGCTCCTCTTCTGCCGGCGACAAAGGTGGTGCGTTGACTGTGGAGGCTCATGTGCAACAACCAGGGTGGCACAATAAGTTGATGGGACTTACTCTTCCATTGAAGTGCACCCTACCAAAACAAGTGGTGAACTTACCGGGGTTCCAGAAATGGGACATCATAGGGATCTCCACATTCTCCTGCAGAATCTTACCAGACACTGCAGGAGGAAAACGGGATCCACCAAAGCCAGGTTTATCTGTATCTGTAGCTCATGTATGCTCTGACACCTTACATTTCAGACTTAGATGATCTCCCCGATTATATCCCGTTAGAGACAAAACTCCTCAGGGGTGATCTGTGAGACCACAAAGTCACATATGTGTAAAGAAAAAAAATGAGTAACATGGCTGACCCCTTTACTTCCCTATGAGCTGCTTGGGCACTGACATGGGCACTGACGGATGAGGAGTAGGCTGAAGCCAAGTAAGGGCCACAACATCAGGCGGTCTCCTCCAGACTCCACTTGATACAGTTGTGAATCCGCCAGAGAACCTACAGCACCTGACATAAATTGTAGAGGATGGAATGATAGCCTCCCCGGTTTGTCTCTAATAGGTGGAGCCAAAGGGGGCATGTTACATATGACTGGGTCTGCCTCCAAATTATCATAATACTGGCTGCAAGTGCTTTCCTGCTTGGGAGGGGGTCCTAAGGTGGGCCACACTGCAGGACCCAATGTTAGTCCTATCACACATCAGCTGTGTTCTAGATGATAGCAGACACAAACTCACCCTGTTTTGGCTGGTGCTCACAGTGGCCATGCGTGTGTAAGCGGAAGAGAGGGAAGGACCACAGTATGAACTTGGAAAGACAGGTCAATTAGGCCATAGCCTTCGTCAAAAATAAACAAAAATATGGGTGGACTTGGTGAGATATTGAAGGATGGCCCTCATTCCATGAATCACCAAGAGAGACATGCTTGAGTCTAAATATGCCCAAACATAGGGTGACGTCTGAACAGCTCGGAAGGGCGGACAGACAGTGGACCGAGTCCGGGGTGATGTGTTTGGCTCTCACCTGATGGAGGTGAGGAGGGCTGTGGGGAAGGGGGAGGGAATAGTATGTGTTAGACCTGAAATCCTTAGCAGGGTTTCCCCAGGCTTTTTGCCTTCAGACCTCCTTTTTTTGCTGACTTCCTTTTGGCTAGCTTTATGACTCTAGGCACTTTACCACTGCTAACCAGTGATGAAGTGCATGTTCCATCTGCTCAAAAAATAGTAACATTATGCCCTAGATTTTATGACAGCCACGATCACCTCCCTTATGTATAAAAAACTTAGGAATAATTCACCAGAACCTTTGGGAGCTTTGAGGGAGACATGGGGAACTGACATGGGTCTGTTAGCGGATGATGATAGGGTGAAGGGGCTTCAAATTCTTAGAAACATGCTTTCCGGGCACGCTTCAGACAACTACAGCTGAGAGTCTTCGACAGATCCTATTCCTCCAGAACAATTATGCACCATTTTGGAAGATGTCCTTCGAATCAATGTGCCAGGGGGTGTGGAGAGACAGGGCAGTTGTTTCATATGCTATGAACCTGTCACATTATTCAACAGCACTGGCAGGTAATATGGGTCATGGGCGAGGTTGCAAGCTTAGCAGTCCCACTCAAAGCAAAGTAGCATCTCATGTGTATGACAGGAGAGATGATATGGTCTAAATATACCAAGATATGGCTTATGGTGACAATCATGGTGGCCACATGGAACATAGCTAGGGCTTTGGGAGCAGATCGCCTGTAGAGACTGAGTTATTGGAAAACTGATCTAAATTGGCGAAACAAGGCAGAAAAAGTATAATACCAGAGTCGGGGTTGCCAAAAAAAGAGAAGATTTGGGAATTGTGGTAGGCATTCATGGGCTACTGAACCAATATCTGGGAAGAGAGTGGGTGAATAAAAATATGTTATGTTAGAATACCCGACAGCATATCAAGATATACTTTGTAGGGGCACTTGCTCTGATGCTTTATGTAATATTATGATACACTGCAATGAAGGACTATATTGTAGTGTGTACTCTGACAAAAAAAATATGCAAAACAATCCAACAGTATTGAGCAAAAGTTGAATTAAATTTCCTTTTTTTACATTAGCATATTCACAAATGGCATTTTTAATTTGTTCATAAGTCCCTGGTAAAGTGCACTATTTATGCCCTGGGCCTGTACACCAAATACTGCTATTAGGCCTGCAGCACTGATTGTGCCATACATTTAAGTGGCTTTTTTAAATGTGTCTGAGGCCTGCCACTGTAGAGCCTGTGTTTGCAGTTTTAAATGCCATGTTTTGCCTTGACAAGTTAAACCTTTTTCCAGGTAATCCTCTTACCAAGGCCCAAACCTTGGCTTTTCAATACATCACCCACAATGTAGCTTCTTTTCCTTTTTATGTGTATAATATATATCTAACTTTTGAAAACTGATTGAAAATCCAATTGTTTTATAATTTTAAATTTGGTAAAGTTTTATCTGCTTTTTTGTAAGATTTTAATTAATCAAACAAATAAATAAAAAATACAAATACAAATACATCACCCCTAAGGCAGGCCCTGGACAGCTCAAGTGTAGGGTCCAGTGTATTTAAAAAGTAGGACATGCATCTTAAGGTTTTACATGTCCTAGTAGTGAAAAATTCTTATATTCGTTTTTCCCTGCTGCAAGGCCTATCTCCCCCACAGGATAACATTAGGATGACCTTATTACATTTTGTAAGTGTAATTTACAATTAGGAAGAGGTGGAATCCCACGTTTAGTGTCTCTGCAATAACAATGTAATACCACAACTTATTGTGAAGTCGAATTTTAAATTGTAATTCTAAAAATGCCACTTTTAGAAAGTTGGCTTTTTCATACTTTAGCCATTTGGTGCCTGCTGCTTGTCTCTGAATATTCATCTAGGGTGGGTGACAGGTTTCTTCAATCCCTCTAGAAAGCCACAACAAGGAAATGTATGTTTGACTTAATGGTCCATCCCTATCCGATGGTCCATCCTGGGCAGGATGGGAAGGAGGAGTTGGAAACAGCCTTGCACTTATGCCTGACTAGGCTATGCCCTGTCCCCACACAAAAGGCTACATTCCCCTGTAGTGAGTCTGGATCCACAACAGGAAAGACAAGGACTCTGTACACTTCAAACACATCTCTTTGAAGCGCTACGAGGCCCCTGGGTTGTTTGCGCTTAACAAAACACAATTAATAATAATAATAATAATTTGAAGTCTCCCCTACTTGAAAAGTCCAGAGGTATAAGTACTGGACCTCAGACACCACCACTTCAGTCCACTTCTGGACCTGTGGATACTCTGCTAGGAAGAAGAACTGCTGAGTTGCTACCAGGACTGACACTCTAATGGACTACTGCTCTGCTGGGCTCCTACTTTGCTGTGCTGACCTACTGGCTTCTTGCCTGGAAGTGAAAAGCACTGGACCTGCATCTTTACAACCCAAACCCAGAAGGACTCCAAGATGTATCTGAATGGCCGGCCTCCTGATCTGAAGTCTCAGGAACATAACAGACTTCCAAATATCCTGCTCCTGCACTTGGAATCTGCCATCTGTGAGTCTTCCCTGCCAAGTGGTGCCATCCCATTCCTGGACTCTTGAAATTGGGCCACCTTCACCTCATCATGAGACTTCACAATGCTGGAATCCACAACAAGGCCCTAGACTGGATACACTCCTTCCTCACCGATCGAACGCAGCAAGTCAGACTACATGTGTTCCTCTCCGAACACATGGAGATCAGCTACGGAGTACCCAAGGGCTCCTCCCTGAGTCCCACCCTCTTTAACATCTACATGGCTCCTCTCATGTCCAACGTCAGGAACTACAGACTCAACATTGTCTCCTATGCTGATGACACCCAACTGATCCTCTCCCTCAGCAACAAACCAACAACCCCCAGAAACCACTTCCACAGTGGGATGATGACCAGTACTGCCTGGATGAAAACCAGTTGACTCAGACTCAACTTACGACAACCTGGGACCAACCCCCTCAGCCTGGAACAACTCCTGGTGGTCCTCCACATTGGGAACCCCACCCACCACAACAGACTGGACTCCTCACTTACAATAAACCATCATTTCAACCCTGTCACCTCATCATGCTTTCACACGCTTCTCCTGCGTCAAAAGACATTTAGATGAATCCTCACTGAATCCAAAATATGGTCACCCACGCACTAATCAGCAGCAGACTTGACTATAGCAATGCACTCTATGCCGCTGTCACCCAGAAACTCCTAAGGTAATGACCGAACTTTCAAAATCCTGCATCCAGAACGGTCCTTGACATCTCCCGCCGCTGCCATATTATCAAACACCTCTGAGAACTCCATAAGCTCCCAGTCACCAAAAGAATCACTCACGCATGCCTACAAAGCCCTCAATGACACAGGACCAACATACCTGAACCACTGCCTCTCATTCCTCGTACCCACCAGACAACTCCATTCGTCCAGCTTGCTCTGGCCACCGTCCTTCTGATCCTCAAGACTAGAACTGATGGAAGATCCTTCTCCCACCTCAACACAAAGACTTGGAACACCCTGCCTCGCCACCTCAGACAATACCCGCCATGGACCCAATTCAGGAAGGATCTCAAAACAGGTTCTTCAACTGGAACCCAGTACTCAGACATACCGGCAGGCCCCCCAGTGCCTTGAGACCCTCATGAGTGAGTAGCCATGCTTTACAAACCTTGATTGACTGGTTGATTGATTGCTCCAGTGGAACTCTCTTACGAGAGCAGAATTGATGAATAGCTGCCGCTGCAGTAGCAAGATCAGCACATCGTACACGGAACTGGTGCATTGCCTCTGGAACCAACGCCTAACTGCCACCACTTGAAGAAGATTGACACATCACCTCTACTGCATAGGGAAACTCAGCGCCCAGCCTTCGGAACCAGGCCATCTTCCTCGGAACCGACTAATCACCGCTATTGCACCAACTGCTTCGGATGCACTGGCACATCGCTTGGCTGGAACCTGCGTCTTGGGTAAGGCAACCAGTATTAAGGTACTTTTATTCAGTGGGCCTCATTAGGTCCCTGTATCTGGCTCGTACTCCATCGCGGTTGGCCAGGACTCTTGACTTTGTCCTGGTCCATCGCGACCAGATAACTCACATAAACGCTAATTTGTTCTAAGTTCTATTTTACTGTTTATTCTTTAAAAATTAATACCTCAAGTTCTACTTATTGAATGTTTGTCATTTTGGACTGTTTCATTTATGTATTAAGAATTTTTTTCTAATGGGGTGTGGAATCTTTTTGGGTGGTGTTTTCTCTGTTTGAAGTGTGGCACAAATACTTAACACACTGTATGTTAAGTTAAGCCTGTCTGCTGTGTGCCAAGCTTCCAGGGGGTGAACACAGCTTAATTTAGGGTATGTGTGTGACTTTCCCTGACGAGGATTGTGGTTCCTGCTTGAACAGGGTGCATACCACTGCCAACCAGAAACCCAATTTCCAACAGTATGTTATGGCCCTCTGTTGAACCATTTCATGGTTTGAAGGTTCTTTTAAAAGCTAAATTGTATTACTCCATGTGCTGTACCTTACAAAATTCACTAACATGTATTGTTAAACAAATGAAATCAATCAATAATCACAGTTATTGTTTGTCATCTTTTTAAATATATAAGTTAAAGGAATAAATGAATTCATTTAATTATTTAAAATGTAATTCCTAATATTGGATGTTAGTTTAATTCCATGCCTCTGTTGTTTTCTATGACAGTTTAATACTTAAGGCTAAACTGGAGTACTTTTAAAGCTGTTTTGACATTGATAGGGATGCATTTAATTTTGAAGTGCATTTTGTGACTTTCAAGATCATTCTTTTTTGTGGGTGTATTTCTGGGTTAGCATGTCCATTACTAAACCCCTTCTCAAAGCTCCCTTGGACTCATTCATTTTGTAGTAATTATTCCCAATTTTCACATCTCATCCCTGGCCCCTACCCTATTTACTACTAAAAAACACACATAAGTGTGCAAAGACCTCCTCCACAATTGCTGCTATCTAAGTACAGAATAGACAGAAGGGGCAGAAGTGAGACACTTCACTCACAGTTTTGTGCACTGCATAATATATTAAGTAAACAATTATGGACTACAAAATGCAACCTGTTCAGAAATACATTGCTTGAATGGACTCTTATCAGTTGGATTATATCACTGACAAGTCAAATAGTGATGCATCACATCTGCAATGTTGGCAGTGGTGGATCTTGGAAAATTATGTACATGGTAAAAAGTGTAATGATATATTATTTACAAATTCAGCCTTGTTACCTTCACAGGTTGGAACCTTCCCACTCCAGGTGTTATCTGATCTGCAGACTCTGTGCTCTGTGCCACCAGAGAGGAAGAATCCAGGATGACAGGTGTAGATTAGTGTGTAACCAAGTGAAGGAAGATCCATCCCAACAACATTGGCATGCGCAGGAGATTCTGGCTGTTTGCAGTTGTGAGCTGTAACAAAAAACATCTATTTACTTTTCTGTATTAAAATTGCATTTCAACTACTACTTTCTTCCAAAGTAGAAAAGTGAAAGATTGTCCTTATACTCACAATAATTTAGGTGTTGTATAATCATACATTCAAAGCTATTTGGCACAATATTACATACAAGTGCAAATGCCTTGCAAGTACTCAAATCAACGTTTTCTGCCTCATTGTACTGAACATAAATCATGTGTTAGGGCTACACTCATTCCTCACTGCTCTGTTGCACTATATCTAGGATTGTGCATACAAATACCTCCACATATATAAAACTGTACTTTTGCAATAACAGTCTTACCAATTTAAATTGTATGCAGTGCACCAAGCTATGACAAATATTTTACATTAATACAACTTTGGAATGATTGGTTTACAGTATCTGTTCATTGCTTTCACATTCTGGTGGTGCAGAGTGAACAGAAATTCAAATAGACATACATGAGCCTTTTTTAAGATTGCACATTTGGCTTGAAACTCAAAAGAAATAGTTATCCAAAAAGTATTAACATTTGTTGCAGATGAATTTAAATACTACATGTCATCATCCTTTTTGGAACATCTACAAAAAGAAATGTATTAAAAAGATGTTACCATAACCAACATCTAAATAAAGCTAGCACCGTGCATCTTTTTGAAAAACTGAAGTATTCCCCCATTCCCCAAATGTTTGCATTAAGTTTCGGCTTTTTATGATTGATCAATGGAAAAAAGGCTGGCAGAAGACAATGTGCATTCTTGACGGACCTATACCACTTAAACGTTGTTTGCCCCCTCTATAGTGCCACTGAAATTAGCTTTTAAATACAGGATTAAACTAATTGGGCCTTAAAAATAGTTTTCACCAATTGAGAGATTGTAAAGCCATCAGAAGTTGTTGTGGCCCAAATTCAATATAAAGGACCTGGTAAATACTTAAATAAATGCTCTTCTGTAAAACAGCAAAATGTAGCTTATAACATGTTAGCTATAATAGGTATAATATTTCCTTCCCAATCAACAATCGAGGAATACATTTGATGAGCATCAAATTATTGCATTCCCTTTGTCTCTCTTTTTGCATCTTCTCCCCTCTAAAGATGCTTCATGGTCTGTGAAATTCCAACTCAGAGATGATTCTAAAAAACTGCTGTAGTTGTGGACTGCAGGTGTACTAGTGATGTTCATGTGAAACTGCTTGGAAAGAGCGAGCAGTTTCCATGAGGCGTAAGAAAAATGTATGTAAATACCACATTTGAATGTCCACAGTAACCTAAAATAGGAAATTGATCACATCATGTGATGTATCAGCATTGAGTGGGAACTATAATCCCTTTCTTTAAGCTCTGTAAAGGTAATTGACAGATGTTCACTATGCTGTTTATACAAAACATGTGTCAGTGAATCATGAGCTTGGCTAAAAGATCATCATTTGCACTATATCTTTTTTTACCACACACACATTTTACCATATCAACATTGTTAGTCAGCAAGCCCACTGGATTGCTTTGAGTCAATGTGCGTTTTACAGTGAGTCACTAGAAATTGATGAATACATTTTATTGTCATCATCATAATGCGAGCTGATTGATCAATCTCACGGATAAAGTTCCCCAGAGAAAGCATTGTAAGTCCCAAACAAAACAAGCTGGCCTAATGTTTCTCATACATGTAGTGCACATGATTATCTTCTTACATAAAACGTCTTCCTACTGCGAGCTAAACCATTCTGGCAACCGCAGGACCATTAGCTAATTCACAAAGAAATGTATTCACCCTTATTCAATCATTTATTCTACTTTATGTGTGGACAAACAAATAGGACTATATTGTGATGATCACATAGAGTTATCAAAGAATTATCAAATATCAGAATAAAAGAGCACTTTAAAGAGATTTAAAATTCCACATTATACCAAACTCTTTGTGTACTTGGCGCAGGCAATGCATACATAACCCACATGTAAGGGCATGGAAAGTCAATTATCTGTCATTCTTTGCAAAAAATCAATACCAATGAACATAAATTATATGGGCCATGTCTTTGATGGCCCTCCTGCGGCACCGCCATCGCTCCGTTCGCAGGAGGATCACCAAAGGCTGTGGTGCGCCCGCCCGCCGAGTTTAGAGTTGTATGCAGGTTGGGCAGGAAGTGGTATGTTAGGCTCATAGGAGAGCCTGAGATGCAGGCCACCGCTGTGAGAGCGCCAAATGCACATTCCTGCATGGTGTGCAATTCATGGGGGCACAGCATGTGCCCTCCTGCATGCACCCCCAGGCACGGCAGGGGGCCCTGTGGAGCAGGGGAACCAGGTTCGAGTCTCTGCGTCAGTTCAACAAGCTGTGATTCAGGGAAAATCACTAAGGGGCAGATTTACAAGCCCATTGCGACACTTTTATGCCGCCGTTGTGTCACTTTTGTGACGCAGTGGCGGCGTAAACCATGCGCCACGTTGTGCCTTATTTACAACGTGACGCATCTAGGCAGATGCGTAACATTGTAAAGCCCTGCGCCACATGAAACCTGCATCAGGTTTCATGTGGGCGTTCTCGCGCAGGGTGGGCATTCCCTCGCAGGAAAGCCACGTAAATCTGACGCAGTGAAATCTACAAGATTTCACTGAGTCAGTTTTACGACGCTACTGCGTCAAATCCTTACGCCTGCTTGAAGCAGGCGTAAGGAGTGAGGCACCATGTTGAGTATGGGCGGCCCCTGTGCATTGCAGGAGTTGCGTCGCGCTTGCGACGCGACTCCAGCAATGCGCCACCCGTGCACCTCAAGATGCGTCACGCATCTGCCCCTCCTTGCACCATGGTGTGCCGCATTGTAAATGCGACGCATCTGTGGTGGCGCAAGGGGGGGATTACGTTACGCATCTGTTCTGGCGCATCCCTGCTGATTTGAAGAGATGCGCCAGAAGACATAAATATGCCCCTTACTCTCCCTGTGACTAAAAAAACATGAATGTGTCTTTGTGTAAAGCAAGTGATAATCGTGTAAAAGCGCTCCAATACATTTGGGTTGAGTTTGTGCTATATGAAACTGGAAACAAAACCTATCCACATGGGTTTCCACAATATTCACCTCTGCTGTAAGCCGTTAACTGTGTTGAAAATGTCCAAAAACCTTTTGGGCTGCCAAGCATAGTTTTAGTAAGAGGGTAAATGAGACACATTTTAAGCCCTCACCCAAGTCAAAAGAAAGGTTCACAATGGTAACAAAGTGAAACAATGAGTTTGCTTATCATAATAAGATAGAAACACAGCTCTTTAAGGTTTTTCTATAGAAACGTTAGAGGTGGCTGTAACATAACATTACATACATTTAAAATCAAAACATAAAATGAAACGTTCACAGGTTATAGTATCGAAATTAGCAATTGCGATTCTACCTGTCTTAAAGTTCATGAGCACGTTTCTTACATTGAGATATCTAATCTCATGTCAATATAGATGGAAATATGTCTATATATAGTGATATATTTTAATTTAGAAAGGCAAGTCCTCACTTACGTATGCATTCAGTCTGAGCTCCACTCCATGTCAAATCCTGAAGGCATGTTCTAGTTGTTGATCCTTGCAGTAAATACCCTTTTTTACAGTGAAACTGAACAACACTTCCGACCTAGGTAAACATCAACAGATAAAAAAAATATATTACTTTCCGAACATTTTCATTTTTTATATCATTACCACGTGTTTAATACAGAAAACATGATATTTGAAAAGGGTTTATTTTATTTCGTATTTTACATAGTTGAACTTTCAGTAATGACGTAGGAACATAGTACTCAACTTACACCTCGTAGGTGTAGGCGTATTGCCACAGCACCAGATACACAGCAAAATGCAGTGCCCTATGGAAGGACCACCAGTTGGCTCCTATACAGATAACCATTATATTAGTGTATACATGTGTAGCTCACTGCCCTGCACTCTTTCACATAGTAGCAGCCACACAAGCCATTCTTTGAGAGAGCCTGCACTGTATACTAGCCCTGAAGAAGCCATTGGTCACTGACCCATTTGACAAAACATGTGTTGGCTTGAAGTTTACACCATGATACCTATTTCTTGAGGTGTACATGTGTGGCTTATACCTCTTTTTGGGGTAATTTTTCGTGCTATATAAATATCAAACATAACATAAGTTTCTTATTGGTTGAATAGCAGATATGAATTAGAGTATTGAGGTTTCTCTCTTTTAAACACCTACTTTGACTTTGAGGAAACTTACTAACACCTTTACTTGTTGCTTGAGGTTGGTGTGTGAACATTATTTTTTGTTTTACCTGGATCCCTGTATGTTCCAACTTGGAAACTACTAAGATGGCTGTGCTCCCTTTTTGCTGGGGTTGAATAACTTTCATAACGAACATCCTTTGGATATTGCATTGCTATGTAATCAGGTGTTGGTGTGCGCCACGTTACCTTCTGCAAATTTTCAGCCACTTTATAAAGAACGTACATCATCCTGAGAGAAAAATCTGTTGAAAGATGTGTTTTTCATTGCAGTTGTAACAGATCACTGTTCAGAACTGCCATGATGGCCTTTCATGGGACAACTGTTGTGGAGAAATACTTTAAAAGTCCCATAATTGCTACAATAGGTATATCCCTAATTCACAATGATATATTATGCACTGGATGAGCTGATCTGAAATGTAATAGCCAAGGTAAAGCAAGTAACAAAATCAGCATTCACAATCGATTCTCTCAGGCCTAGTGCCACTGTAAAAGAAAGAGCTGCGAATCAAATCATTGTATGAGTCAGTCGCCTCTGGACATATTGCAAAACAAAGCCAGGGTAGCATTTTATGAAACATTGGAAAGTAAGGTTCTTCCTTAACTCACTGCCATTGAGATTTGCAGAAGAAATAATAATCTTTGTGGGTCTGAGAGTAACTGCAAATGACCAAGTGGTGGAAGTGACCCATCTTTACAGCTCCCTGCCTTTTCCAAACCATGGTGTGTGTCTGGCAGGCTGTGTAAAGTTCAACTTAGCAGGCACTCACCATGTCCAAGTCAGGCAGCGAAGCTTTTTACATGGGCTAATATGCAGGTATCTTTGCCGCCTGATTCCAGCTTTCGGGGCTGGAGATGTCACAGTCCTGAGGGCAGTGACTTAAAGAGCACAGTCTTGTAAGGTCTTCCCCCTCTTGATGAGGTCAGACTTGGGCACTTTAGGATTAAACCCAGACATTATCAAAAATACGAATTCCGCATTAATTCAGAGTTTGAACATTAAGTAACAAACACTGTGAAGCACTTTGCTAGCATTAATATTTTAATCACATGCAGGCCTGTCCTATGGACAATGTAGCTGGGCATAGACAGTGAAATAGATTTACACCACCAGTCACTGTGAGGGCACACTTTTTAAATACAGAGTGAGCACGTTAGGCAACCTGCCATGTAAGCTTGCAATGTATGCTTTAGGATTGACTTAATATATAAAAAATAGGGTTTTCTACATGGAGAGGGTCATTTCCTTTCCATGCACTACTGCAGTGGTTTTAAACTGCAGCCCACCCAGAGCACAGCCGAGCTCCTTACAGCAATATATTCTTGTCATGTATGTGAGTGGTGTAAACACACACACACTGCGGCCCACATATACCATTAAATGCCAATGCAAATGTTACAGTTCTGAGACATATACGTATACATATACCAGGCCTTACTAGAACATTAAATAGACCCACTGGGTAAAACCATTTCTACTAATCCCATTTTTGGGCTAGAACACACAGGCTGTTGCACTCAGAAGAAGTGTCAAACTGCACAGCAAACGTAAGGTTTGAAGAAAGGCAAACACTCTGGGCTAACCAGGCAGGGAAGGCAAAGTTGGCACATTATGCATATAAAATATTTACCAATTTAACTAAGTAAATAGAGGGCATAGGGAATCTTCTGAGCAGGCTGAAGAGTGAATTTTGCTAGGAACATTTTTGCAATAAGGGTAACGTCATACCTATACATTTGACTAAGATTCTTTAGAAATAATTGTGTCTTACTCTTTAGTAATGAATTAATAATGGGATGCAAGTATATAATGCTTTAGAAAGAATAAAGAATGCCAGGGCACAATCGAGTCCATAACAATAGAAAGAAATTCTTTCACTGCCAACTACAAACATGTAGAATAAGCAAAATGGAAAAGTAAACACAAATGGAAGACACTGTTTCAATGGATGGTAATAACTGCGGCAGCCTGCTTGGACCACCCTGCCTCTCCAGCTCAGGCAATCCCCGTCGCTGACACAATTCAGGAAAAATCTCAAAACCTGGCTCTTTGACTGAAGCCCAGCACCCATATGAAATATTGCCTTCCCCCACTCCCTTCCCCAGGGTCTTGAGGCCCTTATGGGTGAGTAACTACACTATACAAACCCCTGATTGTTCGATTGATTCATTGATTCAGCAGTACGTTTCCCAAACATTATGGGAGATCAACCACTCTCGATAGGAGTGTTGAGCAGACTTAGTTATGAGTATAGTTAGCAAAGTGCATCTTCAGGAAGAGCTGGAGGAGATTTTCTGCCAGCATAACATCAAGTAGCCACCCTCATCTAAATGTTTCTCTAATGTGGTCAAGATTGTCAGGCTGAAGTTAAGTAAGGGCTCAGCTTTTGGACACAACAAGGCTGGCCTAGTGATCAAAAAGTGTGAGAGCTGAAAAGCTGTGCAGTGGGCTGGTGCTGACACAGCTGAAGACATCATGTCTTTGTTGCTTCAGTGAAAGCACTTCACCCTTTCAAAGGGATCATTTGTGTACTTCTTTAGCGTTCCATTTTAAAGCCCAGACGTCGAGAACACTGGGACAAATAAGTTCCCTGAAAGACAATAATTTCTAAATAACAAACCGATGTGCTCAGAGATGGATATTTTACTCCATCTTCTCCGTCTTCTTTGAGCACCACAGCTACTACGCTTCATTGACACCAGCTATTTGGGTCTTCCTAACCAAAGCAGGTAAGACGTTCAAAGCAGCAGGTTGAACACAGCACCGATCCCAGAAGTACTGTGGGGGCTTCCTTATCCACTATTGGTATTACAGTAATCACTAAAACTTTTATGGTTCAAGGCTTGAGGAAAATCATTAATCCCCACTGTGTCACTAAGTTGCATTACAACTGGGATCTCATTTAAGAAATGTCTAAGCTTTAAGTGGGTCAATGGTAAGCTATTGTCAAACATAAAATAACCTACACCAGCTTGTACAACAACTTGACTTTACACAAATTCTTAAGAGACCCTTCAAGCAACTCAAATCGGACAATGTAGTTTTACTGCAATTCCAAGATGGCAGCCGGGTTGGGTTTTGAGCGAGAGCTCATCCATCCCTTTCTTTACTTTCATTGGATCTCTCTTTCAAGTAGCGAGATGGTAGCACAGAAGAAAGGGACCCATGCAGTGGTTCGAGCCTACACGAATGGCTTACTAACAATGACTATACAGAACCTCTCACCTACCTTATCAGTGTACTAAGCCTTACTCAAGTAAGTGAATTCACACATGATTGCTTCCATTCGTCCTGTTGAGGCGAGTAAAAACATTCACAGAGAGGTTTTTGTATGTCTGTCTGAAGACTAATCAAAGCAAGTGTGTATGACATGTGTAAGTTTATCTTAGGTTTCTATATCTTTCCAATGTTCTAAAGTTATCAAGTACCACCTGGGATATATACACGTATACTTTAGTGAGGTTAACAAGTTATACGATTCACAACCCTATAGCGATCGTATTTATATTTAGTCTGAAAAGGGCGAGCATAGTGGTAGAAGCTGGGAAGCTGGGAGCAGATGAGTATTTATCCTGTGCTCGGTCTTGTTCAGCGGTAGGTATCATTTCACATTCAAATGCCACATGACATACTTACAATTTTAATCAAATTAAACTTTTCCTAGGAGACTCGTAGGCCAGGCCTTAGTTAGCTCTGTTTGCGAATGTGATATGCACTCTAATATTAATTGATTAAGCATCTAAACAAAGTACGTGAGTTATGTGGTAATTAAATAGGCCAGAGGAGTATGCATAGCATACTTGCAATGTGCCTACAATTTTTTAGAGGATACTGGCAAGTTGGATGACATGCTTTACATCTGTAATTAGTTTTCATATCACTACATTTCCATAAGCTACAGGGATATTTTGAAGACGCTAAATGAATATATTAAAATTGTCCATAAACTTATTTGATTCTATAATATTTTGGGAAACATAATGCAACTACAGGGAAATAGTAACCTCTTTTGCAACACGAAACCACATAATTACTTATTGAAGCGGATATATTAAATATTTCACCAAAAGAAAGTGGGTACCATTTTTAGATAAACTCCCCATGGCACAATACCCAGAAGAAACAGTGGCACGTGCCGCATTGTGCCTGCGTAATTCAGCTTTAAAGTGTGCAAAGCCTATTTCAGGGTGGACTAAAAGCTCATTTTGCTTGGGGTCCCTGTGAACGAGCTCACATATGCCACTACTGAGATAGTACAACATGAGCAAGTAGGCCAGCATCACCAAACTGGATCGCACCATTAGGAAAAGCCATAGGTTGGTCATATGGTATCATCAGGGGGAAGACTAACTTGAGGGGTCAAAGTCAGCAGAGCATACCTGCTCTGAGTGAATGTACTCACCCTGCAGAGGGATATGAAGTGTGCTCCGAGACTGTCTCTATGTGAAACCCTTCTTGTGGAAGGCCTCTCGCCCGCACGTCTAATAGTGCCACCAGCACACTGTTTCTTCTGCTGGGTGTCTCCTCAGCTTACAAAATTGAAGTATGAACTCAATTCAATTCATGAAGCTTTATTCGGTGCATGTATATGACCATAAAAGCACAAAACAGAATATAACAATCCATTGAACTCATGTTCCCTACACAGTGGGAACGTTAGGTATTAATACAAATGGGGCTTTTTTCCTGATTAATATTAGTTAAAAGAAAGAACGAAAATGTTGAAAAGGCAACAGGAGAAATGCAAATTATAAAGTCAGCTCATAGGGAAGAAAAAAATGAAAGAAAACGTTATGTTTTACCTATCAATAGAAACGCGGTCTAAGAAGGGAACAAAATACAAGTGAAATATAAGGAATGGAGCGTCCTGCTGTGATGTGATCAATCTTTTAAAGTCAGCAGCGCTTGATATGCAAAACGGTATTACATTACAGAGTAAAACACTCTGGTAGCTCAATTCTAGCTGCAACTTTCTATGCTGGTTATCCTCTATAAAGCTAAGTTTTGCCAGAGTGAATTGTACATTCTTTTCGCATCCACACTCCCTCTGGGCTTTCATGCTGGAACATCGCTGAATGCCTCCCTTTCTGTAAAATGCGAAATTTGCGAGATGAAAGTGAACATTCTTAGACACTGTGAACAATCTAATGGGTCATGTCTCTTATTCTTGCATAGTATTATGCAGTTTTCTAAATAATTAAGGATTGTTTTCATTGTGCAACAGCTAATAATAATCAAAACAGCTAATAATAATAATAATCAAAACAGTGAAATCCGAAGCACCTTCAAATTTTCTGGTAATGGATTCATTGACGGTCTATCTAATTTCCTTCGTGATTGCTTGAGGAAAGAACACGTCTTGCCAGTAGTCACTGTGTTAAAACCAACTTTTTTAAACACTTGAAAAGTGTCAAGCATGTCATTGATGATAGGTCCCATTTAGGTGGGAGGAAGCCATAAAGGGCAGAACAATCTTGTTGTCCATAATGGTACTTCTTAATTTCATTTAACATTTAATGCAGAGGTTAAAAAGCAAGACACCAAAACCACCCTGAAAAAGAGATTAGAAATATCCCAACATACAGTCTTCCAGAAGAGGGAATTCAAAAGTAATACTGCTGAAGAGAAAGGGAGCAAACACTCCAGACACAATTCATCAGAATGGGCCATGTACTTGTAGAAACATAGGGTTAAGCAGGAAACGAGATCGCAGGAAAAAGATTGAGACCATTAGGGAATGTAATTTCAGGGAGAATAAACTGGAGAGGGGGCCTTCTTGGACAGGCATAGATATACAGATAGTCATGCCTATTTTTTCAAGACACATTCTGTGTCCAACAAGTAGCAAGTAAGGAAAAATAATCCCGAGTTTCACATCCATCACACCACTGTGTCCTGCCAGTTGCTTCCTACACACCGCACTGCACATCACTTGCCATTGAGTGGCCTCTACCACATAAATGCTGATGCCGCTGGGCAGTGAATAACTTCTCATGAAGCCAAGTATGAGATTTAAAAATGTATTGTCATTTTCTTGCAATGCACAAGGCCCAGAAAACTTGCTGTACCCTCCAGGGAGTTCTGCTCTCTTCTGAAAACCTGAGTTTGTCAAGTTGCCATGGGAACTAGTAAACACAACAAGATGATGGATGAAGTGCTGAAACATTTTAACCACTCACCCCCAGTCACAGATCTGGGTTTAATCCATCATTCTTTTGCTCACTATGCCACCCCAGTTTGGACCCAGCCATATGAAAATCAGTCTTGACCCTGTTTCTGATGGTAACAGTCCAGCCTGAACTGCCAGGCCAGCTCCTCTCTGGACTGGAAACAAGCATCCTGGGACCACGTTTGGGATATTACCCCTCATCATTCAGGCCAGCTTGAATCCAGTGGCACAGTGAGCAAGGGACTCACGTCTGGGCATACCCTTGGCCATGTAGGACAATTGAAAACCAATAAAAGGGCAGGGACTGAAAAAGTATCTCCCTGAGAGTGTTTACTCAATGGATAATCTTTCCGATGTATTACAGCTTGAAGATGTCCTCAAAAGACTCAGGAATCACAGATATATTAAACTTCATGCTCTGGGTAACCCTGCACCTCAAGATTTGGTGGGTCTAAAGTTAAATGACACAAAAGATCAGAAACATATGGTTACATTTGTGAAGCATGAAAAACAGGATAGACTTTCCAAGTGGGAGGCACCTTGAGGTGAAAGTTTGCAGGATTAACCTGATGAGTGATAAGAAATGGACCAAAAAAGCTTGCTTGAAAAATGCCTGGCAATATATGTACAGAAAGAAATTAGTAAACTAGCCGAACCTTAGCAGCATGAGCAAAGGAAGAAGTTGACCTATGCTTACCTGCACTATATCTCAACTTGGGTTTAGACTAGATGTGTTTGGTTCTGTACATGATTCATGTTAACTTTTAAATGCTGGGACCAAAGTATCAATGTGAGCTGATAGAGGGAAGGATCTAGGATCAAAACTTTGCAAGGAGAAACATGGTGAAACTGTAGTGGCACTGTGAGTTGCAATGTTATAGGATAATTCAGCTATTGGTGAAGGGCATGCCCAGAAATCTTGAAAGGCATTACAGAGAAATTGTTTCAGAATTCGATTTGTTTGCTTTGTTTGCCCAGTGGACTGAGGCAGATAACCAGAAGAAAGAGATTGTTCATATCCCAGTGCCTTACAGAATGCCTTCTGAAAATAGGAAAGACAGTCAGTTTCATTGCCAGAAGTCATTGAATCTGACAGAACATGAAGACTAATAATATATTAAAAAGTATTTGACAATTTCTTCAGCTAAACGTCATTAAGTTAGAGGAAATAAATGAGTCAACTTTGACAAAATTTAAATGATAACCATTATGGGTCAAAACCTACTGAAGGTTGAAGATCTGTGATGAAATCAATAGAAAGTGTATGCTAGGGTTCAGGGGCCACTGGTAAAGATTGCAAAAATCTAAAATGTTTACAATATAAACATGTATTTTTGAGTACAAGTAGGAAAAAAGATGGCATATATTTGAACATCAGAATGAACATTAGGCTGCCATAGAGATTGAAAGTTCAAATGTAGACCTAAATCTTCCATGACATGCAATGGCAAACATTCTGGCACATGAACATCACATGTCATTGTAGTTCATACCGCAAATAAAAAAGGGTGTTGACTAAAATACAAATCATTACATCATGTCAATAACCCCCTGTTTGGATCCAATTGTTCTTGATCCTCTTAGGTGCTTTTTAATAAGGACTCAATAATTTCAGGCACATGATGTGAAGGAAATAGAATGTATTTGTTGACTGTGGATAGCGAAGAGACAAGGTATGAGTATGATCAAGTCTGATTTCAAAGGGTTCCATAGGTTCCGTCAATAAAAGTCATAGGGCCCCATTATGATGCCACCGTAACTGAAAATGGGACAGACCGCCACTGGCAGGCACATTCTTGCCTTTAACATTGCGGTGGGTGGTGCTGTAAACAGCACCCACCGCAATGTTAAAGAGACATATTGTGCATTGCAATGCACAACATGACAGGCACCGCGCTGTGCCTGCCACCTTGTGTGTGGCAATGTACCATAGGTACCCCCCAGTGCAGCCTCCCAACCGTAACGGGCCCCAATGCAATTTGCGCCACTCTTTCCATGGCGGCATTGCCGCCATGGAAAGGCTTACAAAAAATACCCATCATAATATGGATGGCGGTGCCTGCTCGGCAACGCCACAATATTCTGCCCCATAACCACACAGCAGGCAATCGTAACGATTGCCTGCCCATGGAACCCCCCCATACTAATAATGCAGGGGGTAAATCAGGTCCAGATGGCAGGCGTATCACCACCGCCAGGCCCGCCATCATATTAGGTCCTAGCCATCTTCATGGCTACTATCTCTCTTTACAAATGAATAGTTCTATTCGCTTTCAGGCAGGACATGGGAAAGATAAATGACAGTATGATCTTGCACATCAGTTCCGTAGAGACTACAAGGCAGGCTCCTTTGTCCTCTCAGCAGCATCACCACTTTACAATACATTTGCTAGAGGGGTCAAGATGGCATACAACTAGAACTGAAGTAAGCATCATTTTAAGCATATTAAATGTTTTTTCAATTGAACCATTCCAATAAACATCTGCTGTTTTCTACGTTTAGAGGGGAGTAATGTCACTAGTCAAATATTCAAAATTCTTAATGAATTGGTAATAAATATTGGCAAATCTAAGGCAACATGGATTTCTTGAACACTGGATAATTGATTCTTTCTTTGCGTTCATAGACAGACCATAGGCATTAACCCTTTGTGTGTTTCGGACTGCCCACAGCCGCCTGACGTCCCGGTGGGCGTGTTCCAACGACGGCCAGGGGCCGTCGGAATCCCACCTACTCAATAAAACCCCCGCACATTGTGAAAATCCGCACAGCGCGGAAGGGTTTAAGTCTAAATCCAAGGTACACAATCTCTTCTTTTTAGAAATCACATTTTTAAAAGATATTATTTGAGCTTTAATAATACTAGTGTCACATATTCTTGATATTCCATAAGTGATTAATAAAATAGTCAATATCATTAAACAAATCAGTAGAAAATGATTTAAGAGATCAGAAATAATGGAATCCATGAAGTAATGAAAAACAGCTGGATCACTGCACAACCTGAATGACATAACACAATATTCAAGAGGCTTAAACGACATATGAAAAGTCATTTTCCACTCATCATCCTCTTTGTTATGTGGAAGATGGTGAGCACCTCACAAACTGAGTTCAAGGAATATTTATACTCCTTGTACTAATTCCAGAATGTCCTTAATAAAGGTGAGGGATTCCAATCCACAGCTTTGTTTGCCTTATCCCTCTAAAATATGTGTGCTTTTTGTACTGATTGCAGAATGTCCTAAATAAAAGGTGAAGCATACCAGTCCATATCTGTATTTCACCTTATCCTCTACAGTCTACACAAGGTCTACCATCTTGATTCTTATTCGGGAAAAAAAGATGCCCAACCTGGAGAAGATAATGATATAATCAACCAATTATTGACATTTACGCTAAAAGTAGTCCTGAACCCCTTCGATGCGTGTGACAAGGTCAACTGGTTATGGGTGTTACCTGCGCTGTGCGTGTGACGAGTTGACCTTGTCACATAACGCGGGATTTTTGAAATCTCAGCACTCAGCGGGAAAACCGCTAGCGCGCATGCGGTTAAGTATCTCCTTCTCGTTTTCTAACAAGGAATAAATGCACCAAAGCAATACAACACCCCCAGATTAAAGTGGAAAGCATGGAGACCTCCGTGGTTAATACATATTCTGTAAGCTCTGCTGTAATTTTAAGGATCTTCCCATTTAAATTGTTAACACTAGGGATATGAGATTCAATAGACTGTTGGATTTAGCCATACATGATGGAATATAAGGAAACCATCTCACACAAACTCCCTTCTTTATTTCCAAGTATTGGTGGTTACCTTATTTATTTTGGGGATGTACTGCACAAGTACATTTCATATACCCAGAGTCAGCACGTAATAGACACAGTCCCACCTTTCAAAGGGTTCCTTTTTCTCCAGTCTTAACAGACTTCTAGGTGTTCCTTTTTTAATAGGTTCTTCTTCGGGAGAGCGATCCACATGAGTTACTGATTTACAAATGGACTTCAATTTTGAGAAAACTTCACTCAAGACTTCTGTGTTTCCTGCTGTTTTTCCAGTAGTCTCTATACTATTAGCAGTGCTTTTTGAATACGTTCAGAAAATGAAGTGGGATAGTCAGTGTAAACTAATTTGACTTCGATTTCTTCTATCATACCCAATGGAATAATGTAATTTGGGTCCCCTAAACCAAATTAGAATCTGCTATCAATTAGCAAAAATAAGTCAATACATTCATTACACTTCCTGAATATCACACAGAGCTCACGCAGCGGAATGCTCCAAATCAGAATTCTCAAGTATCTTCTTAAAGGCCAGGCATCCTATCAATCCTAGCCGAAACCTTAATTCACAGGTGCAGTAGGACGACTAACTTTAAAACCTGCCTTTGCTCAATCTTGAGTGAACTGTGCAGGTCACAAAATTAAAATGCACAGGTACAGAATCTAAAAGGTCTCTCAACAGAATTCTAGGAACAATGTGGAGCACCTGAATGGACTATGTCATGTCATGTGTGTTCAGTAGACCTTAAAGCTAAGGTCTGTTTTAAGAATTCTCAAGACATAATATTTGTAGTTCTTGAGCTATATTCTGAGAGGGATCCTCAACTTGGATAGACCAATAAAGTCTTAGGCATTACCATCTGTCAAGTACAGCATACAGTGATTGCCCGAAGAAAGTGTGATTCCTGACAGTTGCCATGGTGTCATCCTGCGTTTTATGTACTCAGGAAAAGTGCCAACTGTCTCCTTAAAATGGTCCCAGTTAAAAAAAAAAGCCACAGAGGGCAGAAAAAAACCTCCTTGATAATATATGGAAATCTTCAATATTGTTACTAGTGTTCGAAAGCGAGCAACCAAAGGCACCCTAACTCAGGGTTGGGAATGGGCCTATCTGCAAGGAATCCTGCTGAAAAAATAGAGAACATTCATGTAGTAAACAATGTCAGATTGGTTGTGAAACACAATGAGAAATAAGGGAATTGATACAAATTCACCTTACTCTAGGAAAAAAAATGAACACTATTTTTGTTGAGAACTTCACAGAGCAAATACTGAAGATTCAACCATAATATGGCTAGTCGTGCCTACTCCTCCAGGATAATGAGGTTTCTAAATGGCTAAATGGCAAAGGAGAAAAGACAAACCTGATGCTTGACATTCCTCTCGCCAGGTGCCTCCTCCACCAAGCACTCTGTTTGACCTGCAAACTACCCTCTGAGGATCCACAACTGCACAAATGCTGGTGGCAGAAGAGCAGTGTTAAACTCCATGCCTTCTGCCAAGTGAGAAAATCATAGAGGCTGTATTCCTCTTCTGAATAACGATGCAAAGAAAACATGGTGCTGCCTCTTGTGTCTCTTGTTCAGAAATGCACCAAGGAGGACATATTATTATTTTAAATTCTCACTGTATCTCATTATTCAGGCTCCAACCTATTGCCGTCATTTAGAGTTGCACATGTCACTGAATATTGCAATTTATTCCTCGGGACAGCACACACTTTGTGCTCTACCTCAGATTTTTCATTGTCCTGGTCAACAAAACAGGAAATCCAGATCACTTCCCCCATGGATATTTTGCCTCGGATTACCAGGAGAAATTTTGGCGGTGAAACTTTATGGGTCCAAGCGTTAAGGGCAGGCCTTGAAATATCATACTGGATGCAAAGGCACATTTGCACCTGAGTTGATGTCTATCTTAACACTCAAAATTATGCCCTTCCACTGTTCCAAAATTGCTGTCCTCCAACCACTGCGGCTAACTTGCAGGCTCTGGGAAACTAGCCACCTAATTTAAAAGTCAGAATAGTGGATTTCCGGTGTACCATATTGACCAATTTATAGCCTTCACTAATGAGACAGTTCAAATTGTCACATCTTTAAGCCTGTCCATCAAAATAAAGGGGGTCTGGTTCCCGCAAGTGACGAGACACTGTCTCTCATTGCCAGCATGGAACGTTTTTGCCAGTAAATGTGGACACTGGGAACGTGCCTCAGGGTGGGAGGTACAAAGTCTGTGCCCACCCAGTAGTCTCCCAAAGATGCTGGCATACATTCTTAAGTACAATAAATTTAACTTTAATCTCTACCATTTCCATGTATGTCGTTCTTGTCGTTAACTCCCCTAGACATAATATAAGAAAAGTCATCCTGCATAACCGCGTCAGAGAGATTTAACTTTGAGAAGGAGTGAATCTGTGAGCTGCAAGCCTGCTATTATGTACACTAAATTAGGTAATTTTGCCACTGAAGGTCAGATTCTCCATTATCACACTCTTTGACATTAAGCTGTGCTTTTTGTTATTGCCTACCACACTCTTCTTTTGATGAAGCCCAGAACCTGCTCAGGATCTTCTACAAATGTTTGCCCTCAATCTTTTATCAAGCGAAAAAATACATAATTGTTTAGAATAGGTATGATTTTTATACATAAAACTTTTCAATTGAGACCTGAACAAGTCAGGTGGTTTGTTGCATGTCAGATATGTGTTAATTCTACTTGATTTTTCAACAACTTTTTACATGTTGTATCACACCTCTCTCCTTCATTGAAACATAGCATCCTAACCTGCAGTTGACATTGTCATTCCAAGCCTCTTGATCATGTACTACAACTAAGACACCCTTAACATTGTCATGTGAGTCAGCCACATATGATCTCACATGGAGGTGTTCCCTGTTATTGTTAATTTTCCCGCGCTAATAGTTCAGCAGATTATTTGGTTTCTTCTTCGCTATTGTGCCAATGACCGGAAGATCATGATTGAATCGGTAGCTGAGAAAGAGGGCTGCTGTAGCTGATGGATTTACAGAAGTCATCAGCGATCACATGGAGATTATATTGTTGAAAAACAATTCATCAAAGTCAAGCTTCCTTTTCATTGGTTCATACCCACGGCGGGGAAGTCCTCTTTCTGACCTCTATTTTGGTTCCAAATCCCTTCCTTCCAACTCTTCTGTCAAATGTTAAGTTTTTAAGAGTGATTTGACTGTTAGTCCACAGTTATTTTCAGTCATTCATGCCTGCCTATCGTGTCTTGAAAACTGCGTCTGCATGCCCTCCCATCTTCCCTATGCTCATGACATTAGTTCCAGCTAGCCTCAGCTATGCCACTCTTGTGGGACTGACCAGTCCATCCATTTGACAGACTGCACTGATAGCAAAATGCATTAGTGCGGGGACCTTTGGACCCAAGTGTAGGTGTAAAGTACAGTTAGCTCTTCAAATCTTTCCGCTTGCTTCAATTTACAACATATCGTGTTCAAGGTCATGCATCCCACTCAATAGGTCATTAAAAATATTTTCCAATGTATAACCCAGGTAAAAGCTCCAATGATGCTGCCGAGAACAACAAGGGATTCTCATTTTAAATCTTCTCAAAGTGTGTTGGACTAATGACCAGCTAACAGAGCAGCTTCTACCAAATTTCCATTTGCACTGCCAATGACACATTTTTGGGGTATGTCCGTTGTAACCTCAGCTGCGGTCAGTAGTGGGGGTACCTGCCGGGTGGTGACGTGGGGAGGGCGAGGGGCAGGAGGGTAGTAATCCATGGATTACGAAGGAATACTGGTAAGTAAACATTTAAATAAAAAAAACGAATTTCGTTGCGTGCACTGCATCCCCAAATGCGATGCAGTGCGCGCAACTACCAACCGTAGATATATAACCTACAATTTAGGTTTACACCCAGTATCCAAAATAAATTTACATAGCGCCTCAAACTTACACACAGTTTAGAACAAATCGATACGTTATGGAAATATTAGGCTAAAACAAAAAACATTGCAGGTATTGAAACTTTATTCTTCGAAGTACCCTTCTAAAACAGCCTTCTTAGCCTCAAACACCTGTATAGTTCTCCAGTAGGCGACACGGTGGGAAACTAATGACTTTAAATAAACATTGCATTTCGTTATTTTACCTGATATCCAAATGTATTGTTTTGCAAGCCATGTCGCGGGACCGATGGACTTTCACAGGTCGTGCGAGTAGGTTCTAAAACAAAATATAAACATTGAATTGATATTTAAAAAAACTGTGAAGAAACTATAGCTTGTACAAAACGATGATGAAAAGTATTCTATCGGAATGAAAATATGTCCCACCCCTTCACTATAGTAAACATCCTTTACGACAAATGCGTTAAAACGCATGCCAGTACCCGGCATTCTTTACTCCGCAAAATGTTTTACAACGCAGAGCTTTACACCGCATTCCCCAAAGCAACGCCCCGGGGGAGTTAGAATAGCAAATTGCGTTGTAATGGATTGCGTTGTAAAGCCCTCCAGTGTAAAAGATTTTGGGAAGTAAAAAATGCGGGGTAATGGCACAAGTTGTAAACGAATGTGGAGTAAAGGGTCCTATTCTGACCAATAATATCACGAGTATATAAAAGTGATTAATACGGAAAAAAACATAACAGAAAGTAAAAAATGAAAAAAGAGTTAAAGTGAATGACAAACAGAGTGATTGTTCTGATGAAGAAAGGGAGGTAAATAAGAAAGAGGAGGAGGAAAGCGGCAGATAGAGACAGTAGGAAGAAGGAAAGATTGTGTTAGGAAGGAATGAAGCAAAGAAAGGAAGGAATTAAAAACGAGAGCCCAAAGAATGAACGGAGTGGAGAAAAAGAGAGAGAAGCAGAGGCAGGATGGAATGGATGGGCAGAGGAAACGGTATGTAAGAATAGAGGGTGTTGAGGACTGAGTATAAATAGAGAAAGATCACGAATGTGTGGGAGATGTGTTGAACATAATGAAAAGGCAGAAGAGATGCGAGCAAGTAAACGAATGGAGGAAGGAGATCATTGAATGAATCATTTGTCAGTAACATATTTTCACACACCATATAAGCTCTGGCTGATACTATTTCCACTTTGCCTGGAATAGTTAGTGAAACAGATTCTGGACCAACTGTCAGAGATTGGCTGACAGACCCAGGGCCACCATCTTTTCCCCAGACACTGGGCAGATTGTGCGCGTAATTTGCCAGCTTTGAATCGGGAACAGGCTTATGATTGCGCACTGGCAGCGCATGCAGAACATTTACTGTGTGCCAACAAACAAATATGCCTGCAGACTTTTCTCAAATTGCTGGAACAACTTTCATTTTGTCAGAATGTTGTTGTTCCCGTTACCTATGCAGCGTGGCGAGGCTCCGCTCCATGAGCCATCTGCTTGGCATATCCGCGTGCTCGAGCCCACCAAGATGTAGGGGGGACTGCAGCTGAAGGACACCTCGGACTGGTAGATGAAGCTCCTGCCGTCTCGTTTACCTTGCCCAGGTATTCCAGGGTCGCCACAAAACTTCGCTGCGGAAGTAAACAACATGTTTAGACTTTCTAGACAGCTGCTGGAGACATTGTGATGGGGACAACTCCAACAGCTAGCTCGTCAGCTCTTTTCCTTACCAGGTTCTGCGTTGCTGTATTGAGTAGAATCAAATAAAAATTATAGAGGTGCCACCTTGTTATTATGGGTACATGTAATGCAAAAAGCACAAGGGCATCTACAAGCATGCAAAGGGCTGTTTTTAATAAACAATCATTTTATAGTGGTTCTTCTGAGGAGTGAACATTCGGTAACTCTAAGGTTCCATACATACTTTTAACAGACAACAACAGCACGTGCATTGCAAAAGGAGGTGAGATGAACTTGTTTTGTCAAAGATGGATAAGTCCATTCAAATTAAAGTTACACTTTTTTTTAATTCACAAAAAAGAGTATATATTTAAAAAAGAGCATGAGGGATGCATGTGCACTAGGATCTCTTACAAGTTGGTTGCTGTCCAACGGTCAAGGGCTTTGAAAATAATCTGCAGCGCCTCTTCAGAGTTGTAAACCCTCAATTGACTGAGACCCATATGTACCACAAGTGTGAGTCGTGGAAATGCTTGTTGTCCATTTCTGCAAAGCTTCGACTGAACTTGGTGTCCTGCTGGAGCTTTGAGGGTCTGCCCTGCTGTGCTGCTGGCCTTGCCCACCTGGAAGAGGCTACTTAGCCCAAGGATTGTGGACGCCTGGACATAGAGCACCAAGATCCCCAATCTACCCCTCATCAGAGACCAGAGGAGCCGTACCCATTGAACGTCCATCTACAAAGCATATTGAGTTCTGCATCTGCCTGGTGAGCACACTTCCTGCTGTGCGTCATTGTTGGAATCCCCTGAACACCCTTTGGCAGTAGTCTTCTGATGGTGTCGTGTGGGGATTTACACATAATCAGCTTCAGTGGCCTGGGGGGGGGCCAGATGAAGAGTCTCGGAGTCATACTTGGACATCCCTTGACCCTTGCGTGCTGGCCAGAGGCCCACCAACTGATTCATCAGTGTGCCACCAAGGGCCTATTATCTCGAAGTGTTTCTGCAATGTTCATAGACTGTGCACTTGTGTCTGTGGCCTCACCCACCGATTAGCCCTATGAATCAGGCCAGAGCTTGCTTGTCAGCCGTTTTCAAATGGCTTTCATGCTGTGGAGCTTAAGTGCAAAGCTGGTTAACCGGTCTACTAAATGTGAACTGCAAATTATAAGACAATTGATTTTTATGTGAAAGAATCTTGTTACCCCCACATCTGCTTGTGGTCATTTTCCTAGTGGCTGCGATCAACTAGTGATCATGAACTCTGTTTTAGGAGTTACTATTTGTGTGAGGTTCACGATCCTCTGGTCCTAATAAACATCATGAATATTACAGCATTTGCAGTCAGTTAATGTTTGAAAACTGTATAACATGGATGTAATGTGGGTGCCCAGTGTTACAGCAGAATTTCAACTGTGTTATAATTCATTATCCTTTCAAATACAAAAAACACTCTGGTTTTGTATATTCCATCTTTTTGTGCAAAATCTGGGCCTTGACTGCTCTATCAGCTGCATGAGAGAGTCGAAGAGGCTTGGTAGCCCAACTTTCCACCCCAAACGGATTAGCCTGCATTCTAGTCCTTATCAAAAGCTCACAATGCATCTCTCAATATCCTCGCAGTTGTCCTTGCGACATGAAGGGCTTGGGTGAAAGCATGATAGCAAGAGTTGTGGTGTCCAGCAAGATGGTTGAAGAAGATTGATAGAGGCATCTGGCAACAGGGACCGCCGTGAAATTGTAACTCTTCCTGGGGTAGTTGCAGACTGCGGCCTCCACATCAAGCCTCAGCGGTCATGAGATGGCATTCATTAATAGATGAGGCACATTATCTTGATTGTACATCTGCCCCTTTGTAAGGTGGGTAAATTAGCACATTTACAGGAAAGCTGCGAGGGCTCTTTATTGAAATGGCTCAACTTTGGGCCTGCATTGGTAGTTATCGAGCGTGACAGGTTCTAGCTACAGAGAAGCGAAACAAGATTTTGGGTGAAAGTATTGTAGAAAGTATCTATTACCCGTGGCCTGCAAGTGAGCATTTCTACAGCATTTATTCATTAGTGCTCATTTTATTCCAACACTGGGAGTCCACCTTTCCATCCGTCTATGTGTGGCCAGGGCTGCAGGGCATGACGCCACTCCAGGGCGTACATTTCCAGCGGGAGGCCTGCAGCCCGCTGCTTACTTCCTCACCCTCTACCCACTGCCCTCATTTGCCAAGCCCTGTTTTGTTTTTCCCATGTCAGCATCCATGGGTACTTAGGTTCTTTTTAAAGACGAGTGGCCCCTACATGTGCTTCTGCCCTGTTTTCTGACACTGTGGCTTCCTTATATTGCCAGTGGCTGTAGTATTCAAACCTACCTCTGTGTTCTGTGGCCCCTCTTTGATTATCTTTTATTTAGAGGGCCTCTTTTCGCCACATCCCTGCATCTTGTCTACGTTTTGGAGTAGCCACCAGTCTCCACCTTTTCACCAGTCTCCACCTTTTCACCAGTCTCCACCTTTTGACCTTGCTTCACCTTTTCACCAGGCTCCACCTTTTCACCAGGCTCCGCCTTTTCACCAGGCTCCACCTTTTCGCTCTTTCTTTGGCAGTAACTGTGATTCTGGTCAGGGCAAGCATTCCGAGTCTTTGGCCACTCGGTCAGGGCATCTGTGTGGCTACTAGTTTCCCACGTTCATATTGACAATATGGTATGTCGGGTAAATCTCGCCGGCGATAGATTGCATTTTGACTGTTCTACATGTGCCGTCAACTACAGTTCGTCCTTGCGCTTCTCTCGCCGCAATCCAAAGCACAGATGAGTCTGAGTTGCTCCTGTGCAGTCGTATTGACTTTGCTTTCTTAGCGCTTCGTTTATCAGGAAAGCTTCCGTCGTATTGGTGGCTTTGTCTGTCACGACTAAAGCACAGTTTGCTACACATGACGTCCTTGTGCCAAAGAAGAGAGGAGAGCTCCCACCTACACAATGCGCATCTCTGTTCACCACCTTGTTCACCTCTCAAAAGTCACTCGCTTGAAAATCTTTTTCAGCCATCCCTCGGTCACACTGTCAACTCTCATCCCCCCTCACTGGGGTTACCAAGGAAACCGGCAACTATGGCAACAGAGCAGTTCTATTCCTTATGAAGCTAGAGAGAAGCCCAAAATACAATACTCCCTTAATCTCCATCAGGTTAAAGATCAAGCTTGCCGCTTTTTTCCCAGGCACAACACCAGCAAAATTCTATTTTTCTCCATTCAGAGGCCTTTTGTTAACGTTTTAGCTAACATTTTTACAGGCACATAAATGTCGACTTGATAAACTATACAAAAGTATGACTAGGAAAAACAAAATATGTGCATTAAATGTAAACCTCATTTGAGGTTGAAAATGAAAAAATACATTCAATGAAAATTGATAATCATTTGCTTCTCATACATAGTCATGCTCTAGCGTGAACACTGCATCCCACAGACGGAGTTCACATCATTTGCTTCCCTAGGGAGGCACAGTATGTGAGGAAAGTATAACAATTGAAAAGTATCTCAAAGTTTTACAAAAAAATGATTGGCAAATGAGGGCACAGATGCAACGCTACCAAGTGGGAAACAGAGCTTGCAAATGAAGGAAGTAGCACATCAGGCGGCTGCTTCCACGGTGGGACGCTTTGATATATAATCTCAGAGCAGGCCTGCAGCACTTTTCACAGGACCCTAGATGGAAGAACAGGATTGCCGAGACAGCCACTTTGATATTTGACGTTCTTTGGGGTTATGTGAGTATATGAATGCATCAGTACAGATTTTCCATTCAAGAATTGAGATGCCTGCTCCACCTGTTTTTTATTTACATTTATCTTTGTATAATCCCGGACAGGGTATAATAGTAACACACTTAAACCTGCGATAGAGTGCACTAGCGGTGACCCTAGATTGTGGTTGTATAGTGCCAGTTCAGACTGTGTGGCTTATGTAAGGATGCTCACGTATACGATGTCCTAACTGAAAAAGTTGGGGAATGGCGGAGGGTCTGTATGGCTGTTTTTGTTCCTTCAATGGCTAAAGGAAAGGAGTTTCTTAGGAGATTTGACTTGTAATTGGACAAAATGCCTGTCAGTCACGTTTGTTTGGTCGGTACACTTGTCAAAAATGCTTTAAAAGGCAGTGCTCTTTAGGTGGCTTTCCAAGACATTGAGTGAGAACAGTGACCAATGAGATTTGGTTTCATGTAAGAAGCACCAGTTCCTGCCATATAAGAGCAGTTTGCCTGAAGATGGTTAAGGATTTGTACTGAGGATGTCCTTCTTGGTTTGCCTTCTTTTTGCAACTTTTTGGACCTGAGCCTGGTCCAAGGCAGTTCTTTGTGGTTTCTCCTAATCTTAGGTAGATCCCTGGTCAAAGACATAGCCTCAGAGAAACCAGATTCCTGCTTTATGAGCCAGTGATGGACTCTGGCCCCTCTGAGGATGAGATGGTCAGGCTGGAGATTGGATTTCAAGCATCTCAGAGGAGAGGATTTCTCTTTTACTCAAAACTCGAATGACTGATTCACCATTACATCCTCATCGGGCTTCCTGGATGCGGTCTTAATGCATGGGATACTCCTTCTTTCTGGCAGAACCAATTACATAGCTGAAACTAAAATATTCTTCTAAGACGGCCCCCATTACCTAGGAGCCACCACAAAAGGGAGGAACTAACAAACGGACCCTAGGCTGAAGCTCCTTTACTGATTGGGTATGTGTTTCTCTTCTTTTTTCTTACTTGAAATGTATACTTTCTGTCGGATTACCGTTTGCAGCATTTATTTAGTGGTTTTCTTTATGCCCTTTTGCTCAGCTTTAGTAAGCAGGGCTTGGTATGTTTTTACACGTTCGACCTTTAGTGTGGCGTGTTTTGACTCCCCACCCATGGTATCCTACTTTAGCAGGCAGGGCTGGGGCAGCCCGTGCACTCCACCACCCCGGTCAGCCCTGACTGTATGAAAGTGTGGCCTCCTGACCCACTTATTGTTCCACTTCCCAGTTGTCTTCAACCAAGAAATGGAGCATGCTGAAGAGTTCTCAGAGGACTGCTGTATGAATAGAGCTGCTCCTTGTCTGACGGCCAGCATCCCAGAGGTGAGCAGACATCACCTGGAGTCTGACATGGCTGGAAGAAGCTGCAGCCCTGCCTCCTGAAGTGTCTGAAAGCTAACCTATCTGTTGAAGGGACGCACGAAGAGTGCCAACCCTGCGGGAGGTGTGGTTGTCCAGGGCGAGCCAGAAGCAGCAGAACCCTGTGCTGGATGGCCATTCAACCAGGAAGACAGGGACAGCTATCCGTGAACCACAGGGAGCACAGCACATCTCTTCTGAGGAGTACCCTGTATCATGCCATTGTGAAGTTGTGCTCAAGGAGACAGTGCTGCTGTAGCGTGTATTTCTACCTGAGTGAATTCGGCAACTGTGACTTTGAACTGCAACTAACCAGCCTGTGCTTCCAACCCAGTGAGTGAGCCATGATGGGGCTCTGCTCCCAACAGAAGACTTCCAGACATGGCTCCATGAACCCTGATGCAGTGGCCCACCACCCAATGCACCTGAAGCCCAGAGCAGGCTTGAGACAAGCCCGTGAGCTGCACTGATGCCAGAGCCTACAAACCTATACACCCGCCAGTGGCGGCCTTTGCAGCTGCCTTCGGTAGACTGAAGAAGCGTGCCCGAACACTATCAGACAGTATGTCTGCTCCTGGAGGAGGGGAAGAGAGAGACAGGTGTGTGTGGTAGACTCCTGCCATGGTCAAAGAGCAGCTGAATCTCCACAGTGGTGAGTTGAAGACAATTGGGACTAACAGGAGTAATTGAGAGCACAAACACTAAAGAAGGGCATGCGCTGCACCTGAGCCTGATAACTGGCCAAGTCCACGCTTTAACTCAAGAGAAAAGAGGAGGCCAAAGACATTACCGGCCCACGGTACAGTGGGTCAGGGCCAGAAAAAACCTACCTGTGACTTTTAGTGTGTACTACTAAGTTTTCTGTGTGCATTAAAGTACTTTCTTTTTATCAAAGGTAAGCCCTGGGTGCACGGTCTTTTATTGTGCTACTAGGGGTTTATTGAGTCCTGCGTTTGAAGCAGCCCCGCACTACCTCTTTGAAAAGTCTGTGGCTTGCTGGCCATTGCTACCACTGAGAGCCATGTACGGAGAGGGCTGCACTCGGCAGTGTGCAGGGCAACAGTAGGATGGATTCTGGGACATCGGCAGTAAATGACCCAGGCACCACATCCAGGGTTGGATTGGGATTAAAAATCGGCCCGGGCACGCGCAAAAAAACGGCCCACATTTGCATAATGCCTTCCTTCAAATCACTGCTTTCAGCGTAGTTTTACATAAAAAGGAGGGTAAAAAAATGCACGCATTAGTTTACACTAGTGAAAAACACCTGAAAACAAGTGAGGCCACTTCTACTCAGGCTCCCTGCCCCGCTTAGTATGCCTACATTAATGGGAGGCCCAGCGAAAGAAAAGGGGTGACACCTCTACCTGCTGCTGCTATATGGGAGGTAATGAACGCCCATCTCCCTCCAAAAAGTCTACTCAGACAACCACTGGGCCGCTGGCGGGATAGGTGAACAATAGAGACACCGCTCAAATCGGCCCCCAGGCTGCTCAAAAGCAACCATCAGCTGGTAACGGGGGCATTGCCCGAATGCCCCCGTTACCAATCCGACGCTGACCACATCAGAGATCCAGGAGCCCATGTTTGCCCCATGGCCCCTAAAACGGAGTCTGACAAAGATACATTTTTCTGGACGTAAACACTTATACAGGCCATGTTTTTGCAGATGCGGACGGATGGTGGCGTTTAAACACACCAAAGATTAAATATCAAAAAGGCATTCATTTGTAGAGACATTTCATCACTATGAGAAATTACTTTTTCATATTTCATATTATGGATGCTCTCAAGGGTGAAATATGATTATCTTATGTGAATCTGAAAGAGCATTTATTTGTCCTGCTAGGCTGGATTTCATTCTATTTGCCTATCATCCTACCAAAGTAATTTATCCGTGCGTAAATCAGTTCATATGATGTACCATTCACGGGCAATCAGGCTGCCTCTGCCGTCGCTAGCACTCTCACGCTGGAACCAAATTTAGCCACTTGCCATCTTATTGCATTTTTATTTTATTTTTAATATTTCACATATCGTGAGCCTAGCTTCAAGGAGTTGCGAAGCATTTCACAGAGTACTTGAAATACCAAAATGCCCTCTCCTTCCTGACTGCCATCCCGGGCGTCTCTTCAGAAGCACTGCAATGGACTCACTTCGGGTGTCGCGCGACTCCTGATGCAGTAATATCGCGACTGCGATTTTCAATACCATTGGTGCATCTTTTCATATGCATCTTTGAAGCTCTGGGCTTCCGTCATTAGCGTACATTCATATTAATTCAGCATACACTAATACAGATGGGGAAGACCTGCAAGCAAGTGCTGCAGCGGCGGCAAGGCAAGCCCTTTGGCTGTGCCATGCTGCGGCACTTTCAGAGCACAGGAATGCAACATATTTACAATGATATGTCGCATTCCTGTGCTCTCCCCTGCGCTGGTGCACAAACAGCTGCCATGCCCCGGCACCCTTGCACCATGGTACAAGGATGCCTGCGTCATGTGGAGATTGTTTCTGTGCCAGAAGGGGCACGTTCCTTCACAAAAAACAATCACTACAGGCATTTTCCTCTTTTAATGTGTGCTGTAGAATGCAGCATGCATTGAAACATCTTTACTTGTTGTGCCTTAGGCGTAGCATACTGACGCATTTCCAGGTTTAGCATTCCTCGTAAATCTGGAAATGTGTCTGGTTCTATGGGTGTTGCGTGGAAACACCCACAGCAACATTCAAGTGCTGTGCGGAAAGGGGCCATATTTACAATGACAGGAAAAGCCATGAAGGTTGGCTTTTCCTGTCCTTGTAAATATGGGTCAGACAAATGTGCTGCCAGTGCGTCACAAAAAGTGACGTACTGGCAGCGCAAGGGGCTTGTAAATCTGCCCCAATGTTTGAGAAAAATAGAAAATGAATGCAAAATGGAAGCATGAAGAAACTACTTACGTAGACATTGCGGCACTTCGCCGCTCCAAGTTCCGTTCCCAACGCATGTCAGAACTGCAGGAAAGGATAGCTCATATCCCGCCGAGCAGATGTAGCTAACGCTGAATCCCCAGTCAAAATTTGTTCCTTCCAACCTTCCATTAAATATCTGTGGAGGCGCTGGGCAGGTAACAGCTGCAATACCGTTTAAAAATGATTAGGCACAGATGCTGCAATATCCCCTAGCGGGCTCGGTTACTAGAAGTACCATATGTGCTAGTTTAACCTTTTTGGAGGACAATACATTTAGAGATACCTGACTGGTTAATTAGTCAATGTATTTACTTCTATATTACCAAAAGAAAATTAAGAACATTCAGTCGCTAGACAAGCAAATGTATTTCAAATTAACCAATTTTCTTTTTTTGCAGGTCACTTTACCATTTTATCTTCCAGATAGAATTTTAACAGTAATCTTATTCTTGGCACTAGTCCTTTGAAAAAATAAATAAATCAGCAAGCGACTTGGTATTAACTGTCTATGGTTTCTAAAGGGCGTTGTGTTTCAAAGCGAAGTTATTTTTGATAAATTACCTGCAATGTATTCAAGATCTGGATTCAAAGCATTTTAACATAAAAGAAAGCAATATATTCTTGTTTATAACATTTATAGTCATTGAACAATGGGGAACACATGCAGCCATATTTACGGAAACATTTTCACCTCGACACAGAATGGGTACAACCCTTTGATGCATCTGACCATTGGTCACAGTCCCCAAAGATTATCCTCGGAATATGTGAGACTCTCTCTTGCAATGCACCTGAGCATCTCAATATCAGGGATAAGATTATTGGCTCAGTCAAATAAGCTTAGCTCTGTTCTGAGCAAGAGAAGACCATTTCTGGATTTGTCAAAGGGGGAGAGGGTCTAAGGGGACTGGTGCAAAGAGGCACATGAAGGTACTTAGTAGCAACATCTAAGGTATTTCCAAGCCTGCCTTTTTCTGGCTTGTGCGCCATGGAGAAGTCAAACTCGCCTCTGGCCTCATCTGCGATGGTCTCTTGAGGACTTATTGAGAATGTGATCCAGGACACAGTCACCTACACCAAGTATGCCTGGAAGTGAGGAGTACGCCAGAAGTACAGAAAGAGTAAGTCACAGCAAAATCTTTGCGGACTGGGCCCAATATCTTAATGTATGGTTTCTAGAGTTTCTCGACCGCTAGCTGTAGCACAATTCGTATTCAGCATATTAAAAAAAAAAAAAAAACTACTGTTCAATATTACTCCATGAGAAGCAGTTTCAGCAGGAGGTGGTAGAACAGTGGTGACAGGGGAAATGCAAGTCAGGGTTTTAGTTTCATAGAAAAAATCTAAACATATACAAAAATACATATACCTCACTGGGATCTTTGTCTGTACTGTACTGTGTGCTGCTTGACTATGGAATTTTCTGTTTATAAGAGGGTAGTGGCAGCATTATTTGGTGTCTAACTGAGGTGTTTTGAGGAGTGTCTAAACAGGTGAACCCACTCACGTTACAGGCTGGCTACAGTGGACAGTTTACTGCATGTCTGTGGCTTCCTGTGCAGCTATTTGTAGCATTGCTTTTCACCGGAAGTTCTGCTACAATAACAAGAGCAACAACACTGGTAGTAGCTTAGCTAACCGGATGAGCAGGTGGAGGCTTAGCTAACTGGCTGAACTGAGGGCACCAACTGATATCATCCTCAGACACACCTGTTACAGTCCTATATCCAAAGCAATGTTTCCTGGTTGTGGCTAATGTCTATACCCTTCTCATGTCAGCCCACCAGACACCCAAGCCTCTCGCAGTTACAAAGCTGTTAGCACTGACAACCTGCTCCTAATCCAACAGCACATTTGATCAGAGAAAGAGTGTAGCAGGTAGGCAAGATGAGAAAAGCATTACATTTATTTGTAAGGTAAATAGTTTTTTGATATTCATAACTTAATTTTTAGCTCGGTTTACAGCTTTTGAAACTGAGCTTGTGTCTTTCTTCACTGTTTATGCTTTTGTTTCATATTGAAATTCCTAGTGAAACCCCATTTTCTGCTTGAAACCGATTGCCTCTACCAGGGAGCATTATATTTGTTGATTCAATCACCTTTACTCTGAACCTGACTCTATTGTTGCCTTACCTTGTACGACACTCATTACATTAACTTATCAAAAAGGGGGTGGAAGAAGGCCATGAAAGTTGTTGTTCTTGCAATGCTTCAATTTCCTTCTAGTATAGCTTCTATGTCATCAAGAGAGGGTCAAGTAGAGTTGTCAAGGGTGCACCATTAGAATGCAATAGCAAGAAAATAAAAAAAAGGATCAACAGGAGGGGAAAGTGCAAATAAATCTTACTCTTCTGTGTGGTCTCATCTGATTTATTGCTTTCATGGGACTAGAATTACTGGTCTATTCTAATTCTTGGCACTGGAAAACTGCTATGCATGCACCTCTGCATGTGATCTGGCCCATAACATCATAATAAATTATTCATTCTAATAGGCATATTTGAGATTTTAGTAAGACCACAGTAATATGGTGCAGGAAGAGCAGCAGTGTCGTAAAAGTCAGGTCCATATGATATTACACCATCCACATATGAGACTATTAAAGCATGGCTTCAGGACTACCATGCAGGCCTGCATGAGTCTAATCAAAACTGTAGTCAGCAAATAAAAAAATTAATGGTTTACATCACGTGAAAAGGCCTTCTTTTCACATTAGTCACGCCACCCATAAGTAGATCTTCACAGCCCACAAGGAAAAATAATTCAAAATAACAACTGACTTTACTTTGCGGCAGTATATATTAGTGCAAATAGTAACACGAGATAACAATGAAAGGTACTATACCTTTACAGAATGGCATTGATCCACTCCATGTGCCATTAGTAGTGCAAGTTCGAAACTTTGAAGTTTTTGGTTCCATGGTGTAGCCTGGTTGACATATGTAGGTGACATTCTGCCCCACAATATAATCATCGCCATAACGAAGACCATTGGCCGGTACACCAGGATCCCCACAACTGATTACTGCAAAGATGGAGATGAAGATTACCAACATTAAAGAGTAATAGATATTAGATATTTTTTGTACAGAAAAAAATATCTATCTTGAATTTGCTTATTAATCAACTAGTGTACACATACCATTCTTATTTTTGTAAATTTTGGGAGTTTAAAATCAATTATTTGCGTTACTGTTCACAGAGACAAATTCACATATCCCTTTTGTACAGCTAAATATCTCCTAAGGGTGCCATACGTCGACCAGAAATCACTAATCATGATTCACAGTATCAAGGTAAAGTAGGATGTGGCTTTCGACAAGAAGTGAACAAAAACATATTTCAAACGTTTGCGTAATGACACTCGATGAATCCTGCTCTGTCACTGAAGGAGTATGCTAGAGAAAGCACACTGGCTAGGCCTTGGTCTATCATACAAACTAGGTATTTGAATTTGGGGCGTGGATAGTGCAAGCATTGAAATCAACATGCTACAAGCTAAAGTTTGCCAATTTACACCAGTAAATATTTGATGGTTTGGCTGTGGCCAGTGGCAATTGTGCAGACACCCAATCCTTTCCCCCTCCACGCTTGGGCCCAGAGATTCCTTAAATATTCATTGAACCTTTTTCTCCTACTCTCCCACAAGCAGTTCGCCATGAAGGATGCTGCGATGGCTGAATAAGCAAATACTGGCCTGACACAGCATCCTTTAGGCTAGGAGAATGGGATGGCAGAATATGTGATGAGAAACTGACTGAAGAGAAGGAGAAGGGCCAAAATATGATTGGTAGTTGAGGGAGAGAGGAATTCTGCTTCACATGGAGGAGCAGGGAAACAAAGAAAGTGTGAAGGAAGCTAATGTCTAGTGAAGCAGAAGGGAGGGTGAATGCTGGCATAGTAGAGACTGGCTCTGGATGTAGAGATGTAGATGTACATAAAGGGGAAAACATTGGGCAGGTGAGGGTGTATTATGAGAGAGTGTGTCTTGTGAGACGTAGAGAAACATTTTGGTGAAGGAGAGAGAGAAGCTCTGTTGTAGTGGGGGTCTTGGAGTAGGGTCAAGAAGCGTGTTGATGCAATTGATGGGGTGTTTATGCGGAGGAACGTAAATCTTTGAGCAGGGGAGGGACATTTTAGGCGAAGGGGGGAGGGTATTGTGATTCAGACAGATATAGCTGGCAAGTGAAATCAGATCATGTTTGAAACCATCAGGCAATCTTAATTTTAATTGAGAACACACTGAATTCAGGAAAATAGAGTAACTTTGCACGTATAGAGAAGATGAAGGATTCTGTTGTCTAGATGTCCACTGGCTAAGTTCATTTTAGTGTATGTGTCACGTGGGAATAGTAGTGAACTTTACACTGGTGTTGAGAGCAGATGAGGAGTGGATTCCAATATTTTAGATGTAACAGTTTCTAGTGTCAAAAAGACTGTAGCACAAACTAAAATATTGTCTTAAGACATATAACACAAAAAATCATGACTATCAAATGAGTGTCCTCCTCTGGTCTGTCTGCTTGGGGAATTTCCAAGACCTACAAGGTGTAAAAGTAGTACAAGATTTATTGATTTAGCTTTGGCAGTTGCAAGATGTGAAATAACTATGAACTGGAAAGTGAACAGGGCACCTGGGGTAGCAAAATGAAAAGCGGAGTTGGATTGTGGGGCGAGTTATGAGAGTGCAGTATTGAATAGTGATATGAGGAAATGAAGAGAATCAATTGAAAACGTTTGTGCATGGGATCATTTATTATATTCCCTTGAAGATTTAGAAAAGAGTGATGATTCTGGGGAAGAAAATGGGTAAAAATGGAATTCGCAAATTAAATCTGTGTTGTTTACGTGCTCTTAATGCGGGCTGGACTTAAGAGAGTGTGGTGGTAGTGGTGGTAAATTGTTTAATATTGTTATGCATGTCTTATTATGAATTCTAAAAAAAAAGAATACGTTTTTCTTAGGAATCTAGTGGAAGAGTGGATTCAGAAAAAGAGGGTGACAATTCTGCCTACCAGTGTGTTCAGATATCATCATTGATCCAGAAATCAGCCTTGCCTCTTTTATTGGTTTTATGTTTTGGGTGAGAAACCTTCACCTGATTTGGGGAAGGTTTCTCTTTTATTTAACTGTAAACACCCACACAATACAGGCCTATCGATCTACAGATCTTGTCAGTATGAACTGCTTTAAGAAATGTCACAATTCACTCTTCAATGAAAAATCTTGTGTTTGTATGCAGCCCCTACTGTGAGGATATAAAGAAATTATATAAAATACATAGGAACACTTGAATTCACATGATCTCAAACACTTGAGAAACAACTCTAGTCTCTAATACTGTAAGTGTAAGATCAATAACAGGACAGTGAAAGGGAAAGATGAACCAACCCTGACACCAGGGGAAGCTCTCTTGCAGACAGATTTGCAGTGTGCCTGAATACTTGAGGAACTTTTGCATATATGTTTGAATTATTCTGATATGTAATGGCAGAGACATAGCAAACAAAACAGCCGTATAACCTTTCTGACAAACTCTTATTAACAGGTTATTAAACAGGCAAAACATATTCATTGCACATTGTGAGAAAGTGCCCTTTTCTGCATGTTCACCTCCATTTGTTTGACTGACACAGCTGGCTTTTTTGCTCTGTGAACAGAAACACTGCTAATCATGCTCCAGTGCATGTGATTGGACTCCTAAAATGTGGAAAAATTAGCTAATATCTACTGGAATATTTAAATTGCCTATAAGGACAAGTATGGTGCAGAAATAAGCCCATGGCATGGAAAGCTAAGGGTCTCCTGTAGACTACAGCATTTATTTTGGCATTCACTTGTGTGACAGAGAAAATGTGGCTTCGGTGTAACTGGTGTAACCTAACTGCTGCAGTTTAAACCTGCAGTCCGACCTGTCAAAATATCCTCTTCTGACAGAGAATTATCTCCCTTTTGAATATTAAGAAGTCACCCCTGTCTAGCCTACAAGATAAGGTTCAGGGTATTTAAAAACGAGACATGTAGAACTGCATTGTTATTGTGTCCGGCCAGTGACAAGGCCCAAAAAGCTATTTTTGCTTTGGAAGGCTCTGGCTGTCCTGTAAGAAAAACCAGAGTACAGATTAAAATATTAAAGTGCTATCCTGAATTTGGAACTAGCTTGAAAAACGTTTAAATCACCATTTTTAATATTTTTTAAAATTCCAACCTAGGGGTAAAGTTAGATTTAAAACAAATATTTATGAAAAGTGACTTTTACAAAGTTACCTTCTCCCTGACTGAAGCTCCTAAAGGCTAAATTAATTGTGTTTCGGGGAGGTGTCCAGCCAGTACTGAGCTTTAATGAGACTTGAACACTATTTTAGGGCAGGGGCAATAGCCTAGTTGTGGGGAAGTGCCCTTGTTTCCTTGTCAGGAAGACAAGTTAGAGTGGACCCAGGAACATCATTATCTTGTGAAGGTGCCTGCTCTTTCACAAGTGTAAGGTGAGAACACGGAGAAGGAAACCATCTGCTCCCCAAGCCAGTCTAGCATCAAACCCAATTGGAGGCCTCTTAGTTCTGGTTTTGAGTGATCATGGAGGAGGGAACTGCACATCTCATTGCTACTCCTCAGGCTGTACAGACAGGCTCTTCACAAGGAAGAATGGGTCCCACATTTTTTGGATTTTGCGAGTAATGTGATGTGTGGGATTGTATACAGTACGGTAATCAGGAACTGCTGCAAAGTTGGGGAGGGTTGAACTTTCAACCTCATTAGTTAGGGAGGAACTAGGAGTCAACCCCGCCCACATGCTGGTGTAAACCATAAATATGGAGCCCCAAGGTACCATCCTGGTAACACTTTGTGGACCTTCTGAAGAACAGAAGAGGACTGGACCTGCGGTGAGTGACCTGAAGGATTGGACCAACTTCTTCTTGTACTCAGGAAAATGTGTACGCTACAGGTTAGTTGGCTGACCTCCTGTGTGGTTGCAAGCTTCAAAAAGCCTTTCCCTGAAAGTGTCCAACTGATCAGAGGCAACTGAACATGGACTAGACTTTGCTGTTGGCCTGTACCTGTCCTGGAGGGGCTTAACATTGTATTACTATCATTTTTGGGGCGCCAGAAGAAAGTTTGAAAACGTTTTCAAACTCTGTGTCCCAGATTTTTCACTGGAACAAATCCACTTATTATATCTGACCAAGACTTGATTGTGGTCAGCCTCAAATTGTCCCTACTTGCCAGTCTACCATTCCGATAGACTATCATTTGAGCTTACTGCTTTTGGTGCTAGTTCTACTTAAAACTTAAAAAAATTATATTTCTGTTTCCTGTTACTGGATTTTTGTCATTTTGGTGTCATTTCATGTATCTGTTTGAGGGGTTTATTGCTTTGTATTTTTTACTTTATGAAACTTTTTGTACTGATGGAGCATAAAAGTTGAATAACGGTTGCCTCTATCAATTCTCACTGTCAAAAGAGATTTATGATAATTAATTCTTGATGGAATTGTGTAAAATGGTTGAAACGAAAAATGTGAGATTTCATTCTGCATCATAAAAGTATGCAGCAGTGTTTAAAACATGGAAATATGAAAACGTAAAGGAAGAGAGAAACAGATATTATTTGCCTATGCATGTAATTGCGAGGTTTGAGAAACTAAAATTAATTAACACTGAATATGTGATGACAATAACTTTTAAGAGGTGTCAAAATGAAACAAAGTCTACATAAGAAAGCACCTAAAATGATTAAAATGCTTACTTTAGCAATGTCAGATAATATGAAAGTTTGCAGCTTATTCTAGTACTGAGTGATAAAAACGTGTACTTTAGAATGGAAACTTAAATAATTTTGTTTCGAAAATGGTAAACATGCAAATAACTTTTGTCAGTGCCTAATATTGACTTTTAACTTCTAGAGAAGAAGGATTGAATTAATTTAGAAAATTGAAATATTTATATTAATGTATACTTTGTATTAATCATAACATGGTAATAATTCAGTACATTTTCATGTACGCCTCAGATGCTTTTCTTTTCTTGTTCGAAAAACCAGAATCTAGTTGAGGTGTTCATTTTAACGCTGTGAGAACTTTTTTGAAGTTTCTTTCTTGTAGTCTAAAGATAAAGAACTCTCTTTTGATTCAGCAATACTTTTGACAAACATGTATCAATAAAATTGCAAACCCAGAGAGAGAATCTTGGAACGGACATAGAGTGAACAAAATTAATCTTCTTAATTCTGAGGAAAGGATGGAAATATAAAATAATTGAGTCCTAATGGACTGAACTCTGATTTCTCTTTAATGCCAAACCCATTTGAACTGAACTTTCCTGAACTGACTTGAACCTGCACTCACCGGCTGGTTTAATGTGCAGAGGTAACCCTTTCGGCTGAAGAGTTTACTGACTCTTTCTTATGGCACGTTGAACTTTCAATTCTGTATTATTTGGTTTGCATGATTGTAGGAAAGTAGGATCTGCTTCTATGGCTTCCCCTACTTTTTGCCTGGTGCTAATCTGTTTTTGACTAGTCTGACTGGGATCCTGCTAATTAGGGCCCCAGTCTATCTACTTTCACCCTAAACTGTTGTGTTCAGTACTTACGTACATCATAGATTGGAAACTGGGGCACCCTTATAAGTCCCTGGAATATGGTACTAAGGTACCCAGGACATAGGTACCCCAGATCTCTCCCATGGGCTGAAGCATGTATTATGCCACCCATAGGAGAACATTCAAAATAGAACTACAGGCCTGCCATTGCAACCTGTGTAAGTTGGTGCTAACACCAATTACTAAAGATATATGTTTCCTATATCTAGGATCACTGCACTTAAAACCTATAAGTCACCCCTACAGCAGGCCTTTGCAATCCTGAAGGCAGGGTGTGGGAGGTTTGATTTCAAGCACTGGAAGAGCTCTCTCAGTGTTCCCGGTATTAGACTTCTTTACCCAGACAGGACAAAATGGTTGCTGCAGACCAGAGACACAATTCTGCCCTCCTGCTGCTGAGCCAAGCTTGAGCAGGGGAAGGCTGAACAATAGGCATTCTGTCACAGGGAGGTGTGACCACCTCCCAGACAGGATTTACTGTATTGGGATGGGATGGGGCACATTTGGTGTCCCTGTGCATAGTCCAGTTCAAACAAGTCCTGGGAGCCATTGGCTCCTGCTCTGGTGCAAATCTGGACAAAGGACATGGAAGGAACCTCCCCCTGTCCAGACCCTCCCCTGGGAGGGTCCCATGAATCTTCCCAACCCTTTCCCTATGGTACTCAAGTTAAGGGCTTACCTGGCTGTAGGTCTCTAGATTCATCGTGGGATAAAATTCAGATCAGACATCACTGCTCTTCTACCGTCTGGGCACTCTGGACTTCGCTGGACCTCGTTTGAGCCTGACTTCATCTTCCTTCCAGTCTACTGCATTGTCTGTGCCTTTGCATCATACAGAAAACTTCCAAGGTCTGTGAAGCATCAACGACACTTGAAGAAATCTCCCATGGACCTCGTTTGGGCCTGACTTCATCTTCCTTCCAGTCTACTGCATTGTCTGTGCCTTTGCGTCATACAGAAAACTTCCAAGGTCTGTGAAGCATCAACGACACTTGAAGAAATCTCCCATGGAGTGCAGAAGTCAATCCCCTGCATTCGCAGGCACCACAACTAAGTTGACCAGTCTGCTGATCCTGAGCTCCTTCAGACTCCAAATGCTTCTGCAACACAGGTGGCAGTTTTACACATCTCGAGACACCTGCCCTACTCTCTCACAAAGTTTGAGGCCAGTATCCCTTGTGGGGGTTGCAATAACCAAACCCCTGTGCACTGTGTCAACTTGCATTTGCAAAGGCTTGTTGACTTCTTTCCAAGAAGATCTTCAGTATCCAAGTAGCCCTCACCTCAAGCATCTCCAGTGACAAGAATCTTCACCCACACTGCATTGTGTGCATCATGGCTTGCATCTTTTGGTGAGCTGCTTGAGGTCCTCTCGCATCTCCAGTGCCTTCAACCGGTGGGTTCACTTGAGGGTCATCATTGTTTGTTTTGGTCTCTCCTGATTGATTGGGGCCTGCCCTGATTCCCCTGCTTTTGGTGAGTCTCTTGGACCTTGTTGGTCCCGACGTTGCTCCTTCTTTTATTCCTGCGTTAGTTGCATTTGCCAAGGCTTGTTAGTGCTCCCGCCAGACACCAACCCCATAGCGCTCAATATCCTTTGTGGGACAGATTGTGCAAGGCTCCTGGTTCTCCTCAGAATTGACTGGTCCTCACAGCTGCTGAGTCACGGTCATCATGATCCATCCTGCAACACCCGGCTAAGGAGGTCATTCGTCTTCCAAGTCTCCTGGTCACCCTTGATTGACATAGACTCTATCCCCTCTGCTAGCACGTACCTCTCACCTTTAATATACATTTGGATTCCACTGAACACTTCCCTTCCAGCGGCAGAACTTTCCTGAAGTCCTCCATTGAGTTCAACTGCAGTTTCCGACATCACTTCACACGTATGCAACCAGCTTCCATGGTGTAGGTAACATGGGTACTAGGGTATCCACGGGTGGGGTGGATCTCTAACTTTCTGTCTTCCATGGGCTTTCTTCGGGGTCCACTGGGAAGGGTACTTAAACTTTAAAAATCGAACCGCGACTCGCACGTAGAGTTGTACAGAGCACACAGTAGTGTTCCCACACTGGGCACGCTCTCCGTGGGGTCCATATCTACTCACCTTGGGTGGTTATATGGGTCCCCAGCACTCCTAGGTCCTCTCAACCTGGTCTGGTCTAGTCATGGTTCTTATACCACTTTCTTAGTATATGGTTTGGTCCCACCATGTCCACTGAGTATTTTGTGCTATTTAATGGGTTTATTTGCTAAAGTATTGTGTGCTTTGTGTTTATTTTCATGTAGGAGATAGTTAAAGGTACTAGAGAGTATTATATAATAAATACCTATTTTTAGAAATACTTGGAGTGGTTCTTTTCACTTAATCTATACTATTAGATTGCATACTGGTAAAACAAGCTACTTTACCCTCCTTCTGGAGTCAGCCTGAAGGCTAAGACTGAAGGCTCCTCCCCACAGCTACCACTTAAAGAGCTTTCTAAGGTTGTCTAAGACCTCTTAAATAACCATAAGGGTTGTCTGGACTGGTGCAATTAGTGGACATCCTATACCAGGTCAGCTTCTCACAATGATATAACACTGAATCTCGATTTCCCATGTTTGTCTCTCATTTTTTTTCTATTCAACAAGGGAATATTTTCGTTATTTGAAATCTGTATAACATTGTGTGGCTGAATTACTAATTGAATATTATTAAATTTGATTATGAAATGCAATTTCATGTTTCCTGACTATTCGAATTGAGGCTTTAGATAAATGATTTAAATCAACAAATCTTATCGGATTTAAGCCATTTTTGGAGTGAACCTCATGATTTTGGAGTTACAAAGGTGAATTGGTACATGAAAATTGGTATGTCTTTGGTATTTCTTATTCCACGTCCCATAGCCTCACATTTTCTGAATATCCAAGTCTCTATTAGCTCACATAAAAGAACCATTGGAGAACCAGTGATTTCAGTAGGTTATGTATATAGGCCCAGTGAGTAAAAATGATCAGATTGGTAATTTAGTAGTGAAGAGAACATTTTGCCCAGTTTTCCGCTGCAACAGTACTGTACAAATACATTACTTATTGCCCTAAGTTTAGCCTGCCTGCTCTATGCCATAGCTATCAGAGGGTTGAGCCCAAGTTAATTTAGTGACTTTAAAGGTTCACACTGACTGAGTTGTGATTATTATTGGAAGATGTCGCCCACCTCAAATAATAATCCTGTTTCTTGCAGTGAATTTCCATCCTTCCCAATTATTTATTCACTTCCCTTCAAGCATTACATCTCCTACTACATAATTGAAGATTGTGCTAATACTTCTGATATATCGTCTAGCAATTGATGGAAGAACTAGGCATGGATAGTGGCCTGCAGTTAAAGGTTTTCCACCCAAAAGCTGAAATTTTTAAGTCGAGCCTAGTGTCAGCGTGCATGCGCTGCTCTGCGAGACATGACGTATCTCCTCTAGGGAGTTTAATAACGCCCCAGGTGTCCAGTTGGCTCTTTGTGTGCTTTCAATTTTTTCATTCATTTTATTGGCTCATTATCAAGTTTATCCTGCATTTTCGCCGGGTGGTTCCCACCCCTGGCGACTGGCCCTGTTACGTGTAGTATTTGCCTTCTCTTTTATTTGATCACGTCCTACCACTTCTTTTTCTGTTTCCTTGTTCCTAAGTAGTGTGGCTGCATGCATTTCTTTTGCCTGCATTTACTAACTGTATCTGCTCACTGAGGTCAATCTTGTGCAGCTCGCTGCTTCTTGCACCGCAGTAATGACGATGCCCCCTTCACCTCCTTTACACCCCTCTTCTCACCCCTCTTCCTATGGCTAAGTGAATCACGTTTTTTTTTTTAGCTCACACCCCGACTAGCACATGAAACAGTACACCAGTTACAAAGTTGGGCCGGAAGTCCAAGTCGACCGTAAGCAGAGGCTGGCCACGGATTTGTTGCTCTTGCTGACTAGCCTGCAAAAAGTATAATTTGAAAGTTGATAGTGCTGCCTAATAAAAATATACTTTTACACTGTTCGTGATTACATTTCTTCTGAACTGCCACACTGCTGTGTCTTCTCACAGACGTACTAATTCCATTCTGTGTCCTGGGGTGAGCCACTATGGTGCCAGTCGGCCCTACTTGAAAACACCTACTCGGTCCTCGCATGGGTATCATTGCTAATATTTTTTATGTTTCCCTTGTCTTCATTGCTTAATTTTGCTAGAAAAAAAGTTTTACTCAGTCATTGAAATATCACACACAATTACACAGAAATTTGGAAAATGCCACATATGGCAATCAGAAACCTGTGTTTAAATAATTCCTTTTTAGAGGAAGCGTGAGATCAACAGCTGCTTGCAGTCAGTGCAAAAGACACACGATTGATGGATGGAATGCAGAGCAAATCAAAACATTCACGCCCAGTCAAGAGATCTGGGTTAAATCCATCATTCTTTTGCTTACCATGCCACCCCAGTTTAGACCGGGTTTCACCCCTCTTTAGCCAGGATAGCTTGATTCCAGTGGCACAGTGAGCCCAGGACCCATTCGGGGCATACCTGGCGCACTTAGGGCGAGAAAGCAAAAGTCAGTTTGCACCGGGCTGCATGTTAGAGAACTTTAGCTAGAAGCCGTGGAAAGGCTGCAGGACGGGCTACCAGCTGCGTACAGTGAACAAGTGTGACTGTGTGAAGTGTGGCTGCACTGTGTACTGCACAGGGGCATGTTGTGTCACATCATGTTAAATGAAAAGACATTCTTATCTCAGTCTAATAATGTAAAGTGATGAAGCAAAAAACTGTAAGGATTAGAAATGCGCACCATGTTCCGTCTCTACCGTCTCAGCACTGGTGTTCCATCGGTCGGAGCTCGCTAACACTAGTACCACTAATTGGTTGTCTGCTGTGCCCAGCATATGCTTAGCAGAGGCTTGCTGCCACCTTAATCATGGCACCAGAGGTTCAGGTCCCTGTTGTGGCTGGCACGGGCAGCTTACAGCTCGGGTGAATCAGAATTGCACCCTACAGGACGGCACTCCTGTCCTGCAGCCCTACTGTTTAGGCACTGTCACTGAGAGGTCTCTGGTCAGTGCAGGCTGAGCAGCAGCAGGATTTTCTATTTCAAATTCCTGTCACAACCAAGAATGGCTTCTGCCGCTGCAGAAGTCGGAAATTAAACAAAGTCCATGACCACCTCCACACTGTTCCCCTCCCCTGGTCGTGGGGGTTCCCTGGTGGCCATTCAAGTCATGGTGAGACTGAGAGCGGGCGCCGTGTGTCCCGATGCAAAGGCACAGCTCTAAAAGTGTGCCACGCCATGACCACTCACCCTTACTACAATCCAGAGCTGGAGATGGGCCAGTCTTACCCCCAGCACATCACAACGCTCTCAGATCACCTGTCTGCAGCGAGTGACCCCACAGACTTCAGCTACAGCGACTAGGCTAAGCAGCAGGAATGATTTACCCAGCCCTCCATGAATCTGTGGGTAAGTGAAAGATAAAATGCTGATTAATCATGTTGCTGCTACAGAGAGATTAGAGTTGTCTCATGCAACTTTTTTCTCACAGAGGGATAACATGCCTGCTACAACAAACGTGTATTATGCATATCAAAGAACAGCATAAGAACAGTATTTTATGTGGTTAGCTCAAGAGGTTACTGCTTTTGTAACAAAGATGCTTTTCTTACGTGCAATTCATAAATTAAATGTCAATCCTAATCTACACACTGGCCTACAAACTATTATCAAGGACATCAGCTGCATGTAAAGTGCAAAGTATGACTGGATTCGTCGTGACTGAGCTGGCCTGTACTGTGGTGATGCTCGCTCTGTCACTCACACTAGTGGCAGAAATAGTTATATCCTAATTTTATTTAGTTAAGTTACACTTCTGCTCACAGTTCTGTACTGACTAAGCTCAGTAGTCGAGAACTTTGACTGTTCATTAGGTGGTGTCCAGGGTCTGTGGCGCACTTCTTCACCAACTCCACACACTACCCAAATGCATCCCACCAACACACACCATATAACACACCACTAAAATCCACACAATGCCACTGCCCCCACGTCACTGCAAAAAGCAGAATTTAGACACCAAGTTTGCAGAAGAGTGGACAGTAGCCACACTGCTCTACAACATACTAAAACATCTAAAACATTGCAAAAGCCAATAGCTCTGGCTAAACATTTATAAGGTCCCAAAAGCGAGACCTATTGTCTATGCCAATGCTTATTTTTTATTATAGACTGTACTAGCTAACAGTTTATTTATTAATTGAAATTATACAAGTTTTGCAACATTCATATATGAGAAGAGATTGTTCTTCCCACTTGCATAATAAAATACTGTTAACCTTTATTAGCTTAGCCTATGGGTAAATACGTACGTCGAAATCAATGGAAATATTACAGTCTGAATGCCTACAAACTTTGTTCAGGTTTTAATGTTTGTTCTGTTCCCTTTCTGAAACTCAGCAAATATGTTTAGCTGAGGCTATTTTATTCTGCTGATGGACCATCTAAGGTTCACATCTCATTGTCCCTTTTCACATCTAATCTCCTCTGGGGCTGCAGTGACCAACTTCAAAGGCTTCAAGGAATAACTCAAACAAAAGATGGAGGAAGAGAGATGTAATTTGGTCGCACCTACTTCCAGGTCACAGCTGCAAGTGAAAGAAGGGCACAGGCAAAAACTTGTTTTGAAGACAACAGGGGCCACTTTAAACATGCGATGGGGAACAGATGGGTCCTGAAATGTGGAGATTTTTGGGGGATCTTTAAAGGGGGAACTGGGTAGTACTTTGACAGAAAAAAATAAAGTAAGAAGAAGTTTGCAGCTCATACGTTTCGTTCTTGGAAGGCAATGGACTCTTGGATAATTTTGCAGTGAAAAATATATTTGAACAAAGAACAGGATAACTTTGAAGTTTTATGAGGAGAAAATATGAGCATTTCAGCTCTATTTGCTTGCCTGTTGTGGCCAATCACAGACTGGTTTTGCCTTTTGAAAATTGCTCCATGACCCATTCTGAGAAAAAAAGGAACTCGTACATGTAGGAATATTTCCCTGGAAACTGTTCAGATGGATTATTGTCTCCCTGCTTGCTTCCGTAATGATGAAAGTGTACAGAGTATTTCACCTGAATCCCTGGAACTAGAACTTTTGCCATGTTTAATCATACCAGACTGCTGCTGGGCCCCACTCACTTCGGGTCCACATCAGGATATGAAGCCCACTGCCCTGAGGAAAGCATCTCCTCATGATTGAAGCACATACTGTCCTAAAGACAGAGGTGCCATGACTTCCAGGGACAAAGTGTCCATCGACCAAATGCAAATTGGACATTTCCTCATCCTGCACCAAATGAGAGGTTTACTTTTTATCTGGGAGCGTAGAATGCCCTGTGAATGTAGGAAGATGGAGCTGTGGCAGTAAAATCCAGTGGACCAATTGCACTGAGGCTTTTTGCTGTGAATCTGAACTGGAGTTGTGAGGGAGTCTATAGGCTACTATCTGGGGAACCAGTGCTGAAGATTTTGACATTTTCAATAAAGATATATTTGAACAAATCCTCGTTTTTTGTAGACGAAAACATAACATGAACTTTTATAAAGTACACCATCTCCTAGCACATGCTGTTAGCTGATATGGTAAAACAAAGCCGCTACATATGGGTGTGCATTTTCATTGACTTCTCTTCTGAACTGCCTGCAAGTTCTACATTTCTTTTTGTGGTTTTATGTGAAAATTGCGTTGCAAACTGAAAAGCTTGGCTCGTGTTTTTTAATTTTTTTTTAGAGTTGTCCTGTTGGGGAGATCCCACCCTGTTGAACATCCTGGAGAAAGTTGATCTTTCTTTCTTTACTCGTTCAATGAAATAAGGGACAATATTTCTAACCTAACAATTTCAAAGTTCCCCCTACGGACACTAAATACTCATAGTGTACACTGGCAGATGTGCTCTCCTGGAATTGGCATGTCTCTACTAGGGGTGACTCATATTTCCCCTACAGGCACTGTACACTTTGCATTAGCTAAAAGAGGATGGAAAGAAAGGAAATATTGTACAATGCTTAGAAGCACTAAAATAGCTTGATTACCCGGGGAATTGACCTTCAGAAGTACAGTGCAGAGAAGGCTTGAATTCTTGATTTAGGCAAAACGGAAAGTAATACAAAAATGATATTACAGTTTAACTCTCGGCCCACAAATTTCAGTTGATAGAGAAGCTAAGACTGAAACACTGTATTATAGTAGTGGCTATATATGCCTGCCTTCTTAGGGTATTTATATTAAAGTTGTGGCTATATATGCCTGCATTCATAGGGTATTTATATTATAGTTGTGCCTATATGTGCTTGCATTCATAAGGTATCTAAATGAACTGAACTGGATTTGATAAACTAGTCTAGAACTGAAAGGGATGTATCTGTCTGTCTAACGTGCCCAAAATGTATACATATGTCACACGGTTAGTGTCAAGTTATGCATTGCATTCTCTATCCTGCAGTGATTTGCATTTTCAGCAAGGGATGATCAATCTGAGGACTCTAAAGCCCATTTTAAAAGGGACACGGGATCACTGACCTTCCATTATGCCTTGAAAATTATCAGTGGCACTGTACAATCAATAAACTCCCACAAAAGTTAAGTTTGTTTCAAATAGATTTATTCTGCGAAGGTCCTAAGCACAGCCCCGATTTCTATCTCATCTCCTATACCATAACCCTTTTTCCTAATAAAATCGGCATAAGGTACAACTGTTGGGAGATTTATATTCAGTAAACCTCTGACATTACAATTAAGTCACAGTATCAATCCTGTTCTCCCGACCCCATTCCTGTTTTTAATTACTATGGAAGTAGGAAGTGTAAGGAATCAAGGTGTACCCCTATAGGCTTTACATCCGTCTGAATGACCTTTATGTTTCTGACATGGATGCCTGCATGTTTCCTCTCATATTTCCTACTACAGCAATGTCTACTTAAGACTGTTCAGCCAATGTTTCATGTACAGAAGATGCATACCAATTTGTAGCAAATGGGATCCACCTGTTTATTCACTCTGGAATATTCACTTTTAGACTAACTGATTTAGGACTTGACTGGGAGAAAGTGCCACTGCTAGAGTCTAACTCACAGTACATTCTGTGGCACTGGACAGGGTGCTAACCACCAGTGCTCTCCTTTTATGGTAAGGCCACAGCTGTGCACTAGGGATACGAACCTCTTGGCCTGTTAAACATGAGTATACGTATGTTGGCTGCACATGTGAGGCTACCATCGTGTGCAGCGTGGTATCTGTGCACATGTATTCTGTCACAGAAGGTGCCACTCAAGGATTGGTACTTTACTGGTTTAGGCCTTATAATGAGAGTGTAGGTCTGTAGCACCTACTGAAAGTCTGTGGAGTTTATACAAATTACATATTATAGGCAAAATCTGCATCTAAATACAGTTTAGCCTCACTTAAGACTACAGGTTCCAGTGAGGTATCAATATTAGTAAACCTTCATCCAGAGTGTAGTTCCACAGTCATAAATGTCACTTTGAGAAATATCATACATCACTACTTCAGCCATAATCAGATTCCAGGCCTTAGTTCCCCCTAATGGGACACATACAATTCCCTGTGGACCAGCAAGAGGATCAACATTCACTTCACACAATAGGGCCATTAACAATGCTTGAACCCTAGGAAAGGACTGTGTGGGGAGGAAATCTGCATCTGTTAATTACCGGTTTATACTATATCTGCAAAGCAAATGTCCAAGCCCACATAAACAAAGAAGGGAGGCTAGGCCTCTGGAATCAAACTCCAGAATGGTGTGCAGGAGGGTTGGGGCAGGGGGTGGAGTAATGATATGGCAACCTTTGATTGGCCTCGAGTGTCTAGTTTCTAGAAACTTTCAACGTCACAGAATAATCCCCTGCCCAAGGTAGGGACTTTTCAGAAGATACAGGACCTGGAAGCGACAACAATGAAAAAATACCCAGCTGGAAGGAGAAGCCATCTGATGCCGCTGTAAGGGTGGACTGAAGGACTTTAACTCTTGCTGGTCCCCATGACTTGGCTGGGTCTCTCCAGGGCAAGTGATGCTGGCCCTCTTACGCACATTGAGGAACAGTTAGGGAAATTGACCTGCTGGGAGACACACAATTGTCTCCCTGGGACTACTGTGGACTAGCTTTTGACTTAGCTTATACAAAGGTGCCTTTCAAGTAGCCAGGACTTTGTGAGTCCTTGGAAGGGAGGGTAATCAGCTTGTTTGCTATGGAAGGGATGTGGAAGACACCCCGAAGACACAGAGCACTTCAGGAGCTTAGACAGTGGACAGGTCAGTGAATGGTGCAGCAAAACCTTGCTCCTCAAATACAAGCCAATTTAGGGGCCAGGCAGCCAGAAGAAAATGCTCCTGGGAGCTAGGGCTAGTACACACAAGAAAAATTAGCTTAATATTTACTGTGAAAACTGCTCCTAGGGGCCTAAGAAATTGACGTAAATCAGCCTTGCTAGCTTGGGGATTTGGCAGAGAATGAGGCAATCAGTATTCTGCCTTATATTTACAAACTGCACCCAGGAAGATGTATGCCCATGCGGGTTGATGCATCCTTTAACTCTAATTCCCACTGGAAGGGGCATGCTTGGGCCCCCCTGTTTGAGCCATTCATGACCCCAGGAACCATCCCCTGTACCTGATGTAATGCAATGTGTCCTGGGGGACTCCATCCCCCTGGGACAGAAGAATAGAGGCCACAGAGTCTGGGGTGCTCCACCCACTGCCTCTGCCTGTTTCGGGCACGCACATTCCACTCCAACCTACCTGCCCATGGTCAGCACAGCCAGAAGCACAGAAAGAGCTGGCATCTGCGCAGCAACCAAAAGAGTGGTACCACGGCTTGAGGACCCAGCAGGGACTGCGTGATCTCCCCGCATTCTCCCAACTATTGCTACATTGGGTAGGAATAAAAGCATGGGAAAGATGCAGTGTGAGGCCTCAGTACCTAAGAATATCAGAGCAATTAACAAAGTGTGTTTGGGGGCTACAGGAACTGCAGTAGTGCTCCACAGATGTTTTCTGAAAAGTCACCCAAAATCCCCAAGAGGATTGAGTCCCTGACCCTGGGAGAGGCTTACCAGGTTGAAGCTTGTACTGGAGCTTTAACCTGAGAGCCCTGGGGTGTGGGGGCCCCTGCTAGTTGGTCCTAAAGCTCCAGTGGCAGGACAGTAAAAGTAGAAAGAAGAGTCTGGGACACCTGTTTTTCAATATAATGCTTTTTGACGATATTATTGAAAGTGCACAGCTGTATATTACTATGAATATAGTATTGAATATTGCCACACTCCCTATTGAGTTCAATATGGGTGCAGTGGTGAATTATGACAATCTGCTGCTTTGATTGATGTATTGACACTCTGACAAAGCCAATAGGCCTACCTTATTTATAATGACACCCCTATATTGTGATTTCCTGTCTAGGCACCTGAATAGAGGTACTATAGTTCACAGCTATGTTCTGCAGTTGGAATCAAAGGTATTTCCATGTATCTCCTTCTATATATCTGTATTTACTGCAAAGTATGTAGTAGTGTGTGTGTGTGTAATAAAGTACTTTTTATTGTGTAACACATATGAAGGAGTCTCTGGTTGGCTAAGGCTTGCGCCAAAGCCAGGCCGTGACCACAACTCTAGTCAGGGCAAAGGAGTTACACGTCAAAGATAACCCCTGCTCACCCCCTTGGTAGATTGGCATGAGCAGTCCGGCCTATCCTGGAGGCAATGTGTAAAGTGTTTGCGCAACACACACAGCAACGACATACTAGGCACACCACAAAAGGAACTCCACACAAGGTTATATCAAAATAGCCTTTGTATTATCATAAAACACATTAGAATAGTAATGACACAATAAACACTGTGCCAACTGGCACTGGGCAATATTTACAGGGAAGTAAATACACATGACAGGGCCACTTGGACCACTGTCAAAACCATCACTTATTAAAGATATTAAATGTAGAACATATAATAAATGTAGAACACAACCAGTAATTACTGGCAAACACTGTACTCACCATCAACCTGTAACACAAACCATATTATGCACAGTATCATATTTAGGCATGAAATATATTCTGCGCCAACCTCATAAGTCTAAACATATTAGACTCTCTCCTCCTAAGCATAACTCACGTTAGGAAATAATCTCACTGTAGAGAATAGCTCAAACATAAACACAGTATGCAAAACCTCATAATCATAAAACCACATTTAGAGGCATAAAACAGGGTGCGTAAATTATAGCAGATAAATCACATTTCCTTGCACCACATAAATCCCATGAGGGCCTAGTGCCCTATCGCTCATCCCCCTGGCCAACTGGCCTTTTTAAAGGGGCTCAAATGTCCTATGTCCAAAATGTTAGGGCTGCTGCCAAGGCAGCGGAATTCACACAAGTGCGCCATTGCACTGGGGCGTGGGAGTGCATCTCACTCCTATCTCTCTCTTTGAAAATGCCCCCAAATAACTGTTAGCCTAAACGAGGCAGCTGATGCTAATTGCAGTGCAGCTGTGAAAGTACTGGGGCCGAGTGCATCTCACTCCTATCTCATAAACATGCCCCCAAAGAACTGTGGCCTAAACGTTGCAGCTGATGCTAATTGCCGTGCAGCTGCTAAGAACAAATAAAGGTCCTGGCACTCATTGTTTCCTTTGAACTAATGGGGCTCTAAAACACCCTTATGATCAACATGTTGCAGCTGCCCTTTAGCAAGCGGGCAGCTGTGAAATGGCCAGACTGCGGCAAACACGTGCTCCTCTGGGGCCTCAAGCAACAATATGCCCCCTTTAGGCATAGATGGCACTGGCACATATCAGACTGTGCCACAAAATGCCTCCCAAGCCCCACTCTGGGACTTGTTAGACTAACTGGCCACGTTGGAGCGCAGGAACTGACAATGTGCCCCGACGTGCCCCTCTCATCAGGGAATCTACTAGACGTGTCCCATCATTGGAGCGGCCCGCAACTGCGGGACCGCTCAGTCTGAGGCACCCACACTGGACACCGATCTTGGAGCAGCCTGCTCTCGCTCGCGGGTCCACCCAGCCAAGCAGGACTGCCCAGGTGCTTTGTGTGCACCACCGCAAAGAAGACCCTCCTCAGCCCCTGTCACTGGGCTGCTGTCGGCAGGCTCCTCTTGCTGCGGGGAAACTCTGCTCTTCTCAGGCGGCGGCGCGGAACTCTGTGGCGTCAACCGGCCGCCATTAACAAATGCTGCTCGGGGCTTGGAACTTCTCCCCTCGGATGTGTGTATTGTGGCGTTTTCAACAGGGCACCACACACCAGCACCTTCTACATGTCCCAATGGACGCACATGCGTGTGATCCGCCAGGAGACCTGTGACTACTCGCTCATGCTGAGCGCGCTGCTTTCACTGCTATTTTGGCAGCCTACTCAACATGGTAGGTGCGGACGATGCCTAGTCTAGTGGCTTTAATCTGTCTCTGCACGTACTTCGACCTAAGTGCTCCATGCACTTGTTTTGCATTACAAATCTACTGAACAGGTTTTTAAACACCCCCTACGGTTCCCTCTTAACCTCCAGGCCAGTAGAGGAGGGTAGGTCACCAGTACTTCTGCATGTAGAACAACATGAGTACTGAGGCAGATATTCACTTAATACCTTTTATTCTTAACCTGATCACTTGCTAATACAGATGTATTTTCTACTCGTTTTTCCTGCAGCATTGCATGGTCCTCTACCCAAACCTAAGGGGCAAACATTTGACTCAAATAGGGTAAGATCCCTCTTACCTGTATTTGGGAATGTACTGATGTATCATGTCCCATGTGTGGGTCTTTGGTTTGTGCTTTGTGATATCACATGTGTTTCACCTGCTTGTGCGCTTTTCCTTTTTTAAGTATCGATCATCACAGCTATGCATGATCACACCTATGGCATGCTTTTATTTATTTTGGCCTAATGCATATTCCAGGTAATAAACATAGGTATCATCCTATTTTCCATGTTGGTGATACCTTTTATAAGGTTTCTTTTCTCTTACAGGTCAGATTATATTTGTTCTTTAATGTATGAGGTATAGTTGACACTATACAGATGATTTGATGATTGGGTACCTATAATAGTACTACAACTCTATTCCCAATTTGGTATAGGGTAAGTTTAATTTTGTCCTAACGAATTGCCTAGGATCCTGCTTGACCACGTAGGGCAAGAAACATGTTGGCCTGTGATAATATCACTGCTTGAGCTGTCAAGAGTCAAAGCTCCCAGGACAGTCTTCTTTTGTTTTTATTAATTTCTAGTCATTTTTAATCGCTCACTAACCAATCTACACTCACAGCACTCACACTCACAGACTTCATCAAGGAACCTTATGTTTAAGATCTCCAGCGAAGAGCCCCTTCGACGGCCTGTTGGGCATTGCAGTGCTGTCCGGAAGAGGAGCTAACCCATGATGAAGCATAACAACCATCTGGGTGTGTGAGGCTATTGCTTCTGATAAATTCGATCTGTCAAATCCAGTTGCTGTGCTCTTTTCAAATGACAGCCTCACCCCTCTTTCTGTCGCGAAACAGCACACTTTAGGGTTTCTGATACTATGGTGAATGTCTTGTGAAATCTCCCAGTGGCTTCTGTCCCCATTCCAGCTACCCAAATACTGTAAAATGCCATACAGGTTCAATGGAGCCACCTGTGCAAATGCACAGTTGCTTTTCTGATTCCATGCTGGGGAAACATTTCTGTGGAGAAAACGTTTACCCAACATCAGGACCACAAGTGGTTGATCTGTTTCCATTCCCATTGTTGAAGTGGAGTCAAAGATGCACATAGTGGTGAGCGCACTATACCAGTCCCATTCAACCAAGCCTAGAAAAAGAAGCTCCATTTCCAGGTACCAGCTTTGCTTTATAAACCCATCTGTATTCTTCCTGGATTAGACATGATATAGTCACAAAGTCCCCATGAAATCTTGGAAGGCAGCTGGCATGCTTCATCAAAACAGAACTTATCAAGGCAAGTATTGCATAATGAAAATCTTTTCAAGATGCTGCTTTGCCCAGATGAAGAAATGGCTCACTGAAAAGTGGTCCACAATTAACTGAGGCTTTGTGTGCAAGGAGAAGAAGAACTTGTCATGTATGTTGTGCTTAACAACACAGAGCAATCATCACATATATTGCAGTGTAGAATGTTGAACATTTCATGAAGGGGATCATCTAGAACTTTTTTTGTTGCAGATTTATATTGCGTGAACTCTATCTGAGGGTATTGGAACCCTTTGCATGAGCAAGAGTTACGTTACACAAGGACACATTCATTTTTTGGTAGGCACTGGGAGATTAAGTGATTTGACCAGAATCACATGAAGGTGAGCCGACGCTGAGTCTCAAACTTGGTTCCGCAGCTCCAAAGTCAGCAGCTCTGGACATAAGGCCACAACCTCTCCCCACTTGACTGAAGTAAATCTTCAACAATGTCCAGGGAGAATGGAGAGCAGTTTGAAAATGCCCACCAAAATACATTTTTGTAGGCCTTCCCAAATGTGGGAAAAAAATACCTTGGATCACCCATTACCACCCACTAAGAGAGATAACTACTTCAGACCTGTCCTCACTTTGTTAGAGAAATCTGCAGAAGATAATGTATTTATAACTACCAATGATCACTTGTTAATTACTGGTACTTGTAAAGGGAGGTATCCTCAGCCATAAGTGTATGTTTAAGGCATTAAAGATCTTTCTCCACAGTCACGTTTTTTATGTTCCACTTAGGTAATTGACAATGGCTGTAATATTTTAATTCTGGTTGTCAGCTTCTCCCAGTTTTGTTTTCCTATCACAAATATCAAGTGTTTTCCAATAGATGTTTTTACAAATAAAATATCCCTTAGAAGCACTGATCAGCTCTCCTTCCTAGATACATTTATTTTCAGGACGGAAAATTATCAGCAGATAGAGCACATTTACAGGAAAGTGCAAATATGTTTCTTCCCAGCGTTATGAAGCTTCTGTTAGGAAATTGCATTTTAGGGAGTTTGGCTAGACACCAAAGTCAGAAAATCTAAAGGAGTCTGCCCCTGACACAGAACCACAGGTTTTCGATTTTAAGGGAGGAAGAGCATGGCATTTGTCTACACTAACTCAGGATAAATAAAGTAATGGTCAAAGTAAAATTGTTCTGTATACGTGGAGAAGGCAAATGTGACAGCTACAGACCTCTCCTCAAGCAAAGGCCCAATATTCCTATAAATAGGCAAAAGGCATTGGACTCGAAGGAGCACTGCGCTGCTATGGGCTCCCAGACTAGTTATCTTCTTCCACACACTCACATTCATATGCATACTGATTTCAATGATGTTTTTATTTACTAATATGACTTCGTATCCTATTGAATAATGTGTTATGTTGTGCATAAGATCAAAGTAGATTTTTCACTGCTAACACATTTTAAAATGACCCGCAATAAAAATATTTATGTACTTTTTGGGGCTTTAATCAACACTATGAAGACTGGTCCCCTCTACACAGTATATACTATACAAAAAAACATAAACACGTGTACAGACTCTCTATCTTTCTTCTATGACCTTCTCAAATGGAAATTCAGATCTAAGTGCAGAAATATTTACGTAGGCAAATTAGTATTCTCATTAGCCGAGTCACAAAATATCTCTCCATTCATTGGGACAACCAAACCCCCACCACTTTGGCTGAGGCCTTCGACAAGCATATTGCACCCAGTCTAAAAAGAAATTTAACGTGGCCATTCCTCCTACAAAATGTATACACCTATACACAATCAAGAGAATATATTTTACTGGCGCTTGAGAATGAATGGCAAAAAGATAATGACCCTGCGGTAAGAATTACTTATTGTCATCAGCTGCGGAAATGTTGTTTTTTAATAAAAGCAGCCAGAAGACATTATCAAACTAAATTACAGCCATAATGTTAAAGCCCTGTGTCTGTGTCACATAGAATGCCTATTTGAATACATAGAGCAAATAATGCTGCAGTGAAATTGTGCATTTGTGAAATATGTGAAGGACCTTCTATTCCACAGTATAATTACTATAGCTAAGGAATGCTTTCACCTAGAACTTTCTTTTCAAATGTATATTGGTTTGTACACTTGAAATTCCTACCTAGGGTATTAAAACAGACACATTTCACGTTGATTTAGTAATAAAAAAAACTTTATTGCTCAAATTCACGCTTCAGGGACGTTTGGTCCCACGAATTTTAGCTACTTACAGTAGTGCCTGATTAGTAATTTAGCCCAAACACACAAAAGGTGATGGGAGAATGCTTGCAAAAAGTCTAGCCACTGGCAATCACTCGGACAACATTTCAGACCAGCGTTCTTTTTCTCACCATGTCACCCTCTGTTGGACCCAGCCATTTATAAGCCAGTGTTGATCCTGCTCCAATAAGAACAGTGCAGCCCAGCCAGGTCCTCCCTGAAGTGGAACACAGGAAACCCAAAACAGGTTTCATCCTGATAATTTAGCCCACCAAAAGCCACTAGTAACTCTGCCCCCTTTCAAGTATTTTTTTTTTAATTTATTTATTTAACTTTATTTCGGCCGTTTTTGGCCATAAAAGTCATGTACATACATAAAATCATCATTAATATAACAATATAAAAAAGAAGGGAACAAGTGTTATACGGACATGGAATAGTTTTCACAATTCATTCATGTTTTTAAAAGGACAATAATACGTTATATTTCATTTCGAGGGAAAAAAAAAAAAAATTAGTTTAAAGAATATCACAAATGCAGGGATTGGATAAACATGTACACTTTTCCAACTCAGAGACAATGTCCTTGTTTTTTCCGGATTATAAAAACAGAATGTAAAAATTTGCTTACGCTGAATACAATAAACTGGGTTGTGTTACTTTTCATGATCCTAAAAGCTATTGAACAGGACCTAGTCCCCAGGAGGTTGCACATGGGTTTCAGCCATTTCTTTCTCGGTTTCGCGTAAGCGCTACAAACAAAGAGCATGTGAACCTCATCCTCGGAACAGACAGTTGAGCACATAGGGCAGCTATTTATTTTATCAGACAAGGCCCCCAATCTTTTTTGTGCCCATCTTTCAGTATTGTAGTTCAGCATAAGTGTCCCATATCTAAACTTTAGGAAAAGAGTTTTTGCAACAGGTGGCTCTATCTCGTCCAGGAATGGTTCAAAATAAGACTCATCTTTAAATGATAAAAAAGCCTGGACTGCAGAACCAACACTAACTCCATCCACTAGCTTCCCACTTATATGGTTCCAGAATGCTCGCTTAACTACCATTTTAGAAAACGTAGGCATTTTATCTGGAGTCTCCCACATAGAATGTAGGTCCAAGAGTATAAGCCATTTTTTAATGTGCACTAGCCAGTGCAGGGAGTTAAAGGAATCAAGCCTCATCAGTTCTTGCAGGCCATATCTATAGTCTATCAGTTCGGGTGTAGTCCAAAGCCTAACCCAGAATAGTAATGGCCTCAACATAGTTAGATGATCTGTTCTCCTAAAGTTTAAATCAAGTTGGAGTGGTAAGAGTGGTGTACTACTAGGAACCCTAACAGAAGCACGCATAAATTTGTTGTCCATAACATGGAAACTATTCTTTGCCCATGGGCCCCATATTTCTGCTCCATATAGTACAGCAGATTGTATTTTAAATTTAAAAAGTTCTAAAACCGGGGTAACACTCTTGCTTGTACTGGAATTCATTTTGTTTAGGATTGGTTTGACATTTTGGGCATAGGTTATTTTGCTTTTCTCAATTTGGGGTTTCCAGCTTTGTTTGGAATCGAGTACAACACCCAAATAAGAAAAGTTATCCACAGTATCTAGTTTTTGGCTGTTTAGGGTCAAAAACCCTCTATCTGGCATACTGGGATTTAGTGACATGCATTTCGTTTTATTTGCATTAATTTCCAAGCCCTTTGTCTGGCAATAGCAGCTGAATGAGTTAAGGAGTGCCTGAAGACCCTTTTTTGTTTGGGATATGAGTATAGTGCCGTCTGCAAAAAGCAGCGCGGGCACCCTTACACCATTGAGCTGCGGTGAATCGTTAACACAAGCATTTAAATAGTCAGGGACATCATTAATAAACAAGGAAAATAAAGTAGGGGCCAGAACACACCCCTGGCGAACCCCACGTTCAATGGGAATGTTGCGGGTCAGCTCACCAATAGGGCCCCACCTGACATTTGCAAAATTATCTGCATGTAACTCTACTATTTGTGCTAGGAGGCATCCCGGCAACCCAAGGTCTTGCAGTGTTTTCCAAAGTAAGCTACGTGGGACTAAATCAAAAGCAGCCCTCAGGTCAACAAAGGCTACATACAGATGACCTCTTTTCAGCTGGACATATTTCCAAATCAAACAGCAAAAGCGAAAAATTTGATCTGTTGTGCTTGTCTTGCTACGAAAGCCAGCCTGGAATTTGGAAATTATGTTCGTAGCTTCAAGCCAATCGTTGATTCTGAACAGAAGATGTTTAGCATACAGTTTTTGAAGTGTGTCCATCAAACTGATTGGCCTGTAGTTAGAGGGTGTCATTCTATCCCCCTTTTTAAATATTAGCACGACCTCCGCTGCCCGCCAGCTGTCAGGAAAGTTGCAATTTAAAGATAGGGCGTTAAACAGACGATTCAGATAGGGGGCCCAGACTTCAACCTCATGTTTATAGAGATCCCCCGGTATTCTGTCCGGACCAGGGGCTTTAGAGTTTTTAAGATCGTTAATCGCCCTTACTGTCTCATCCAGTGTGAAGTTGAGCGGTTCAACCGGCCGCGGGGACCTTAGGCTCCATTGGCTATCACTGTCATATTGTTTGTAAAGGTTTGTAAAATGAGATACCCAGGTCATTTCATCCAAGAATACATCTTTCACGACTCTCCCAGCATGACCGCCATTGGCCACTAGTCTCCAGAAGCCAACATTGTCATTGGTTTTTGCAGCAGATAACATGTCGGCCCAGATCGATTCCTCCCAAAGTTTTTTAGATGTTTCCAACGTACGTTTATATTCCACCCTTGCAACTTTTACTTCTTCTTTGGACTTGTTTTTAATAGCAAACAGTAGGTTTGTTTTGGCAGTTCTACACGCGTGGCCGTACCATAACTTTCCATGGTTTGCCACCCTTTGATTTTGCTGCTTCTTTTTCGGCATTTTTGATAAGAGCATTTTTATTTCCGAAAAGAAGATTTTGTGTAGATCAATAAAATGTTCAAAGTGTTCCGGTAGGAAGGCATAGTCAACTACATGTTCAAATGTTTGTTCAAAAAGAGAATAAACCAGTGATAAGGCTTTGCCATCTGCCAAAACACGTGGCCATCTCACCGCACGTCTGTTGTTACTTATGTGGACGTCCTCACATGTGGTGACTTCGGTGGATTCAATTGTAGATAAAGTGATATCGCTAACCATGCTCTTGTTGATGTAAAGTTCCAAAGGGTAGTGATCACTTTCCCCCCTACTTACTACTTTCAAATCTATCATAAAATGCCATATGCTGAGAGAAACAAGTACAAAGTCTAAGTTGCTGTTAGCTTTGGAAAAGGTTGGTTGTTTTTGGAGGTCAGATGGGAGTCGGCCATTGCCTGCTCTGAGGCCGTGATCTGCGGAAAGTCTTAAAAGTTGGCTGGCCAATGTCGAATATTTAACAAATTTAGTGGTCTCAAGCTGAGGGATGTTATAGGCTGAGTCCTCATCTTCAAACACTTCAGAAATGCCCAGAACAGGTTCAAAATTGCAGTTTAGGTCTCCTCCTAGAATGACCGGGGTGTCTACAATTACGTTTTTAAGCAGGAGCTCCAGGGCCTCAATTGTTGTTGATACCTTCGAGTGACTAGTTGGTCTATTATAGACGTTCACAATGTACCATTCATTGCCACACGATGGGGTTGCCCTTAGAGCTAAGATATCCGGGGAACCTGTATCCACAATTTCAACCTGCATGGGTAAGGTGATTTTTAGCCAGATTAATAGACCCCCTGATGGTCTTCCTCGGTCAGACTGAACTGCCTTAGTGCCAAAGGTTTTGTAACCTACCCGATGGGGAACTTCTAAGGCCCAAGTTTCTTGTAGTAGACAAATATCACAGGTGTCAATGTAATTTGCCCACTCAGGGTCTTTTAAGTTCTTATAAACACCTGCAATGTTCCACGATAGGATAAGTAAGCAAGGGTCAGTACTCTGGATGGCAGGGGGGGGAATAACTACGCACTGATTGCACCTAGTGCCTACTTGCAGTGATATTATGTCTTTCTCTGCAACCTTTATCTTTTCCCCAGCTGCGATAGTTGTACTCCTATCCCGACCACCCTCAGCTGTGTAGCAGCATATCTTTCCAGCTCTATAAAGTGGTCCCTTTTTCTGTGGATCGGGATTAAGCTTATGCATCCTACTCTTGTTGGGCTGTTTATCATCATGAAAGTGTGCAACATTTTTTGGTTTGGGGTAGCCTTTGCCCAATCTACAAAAATCATCATATAATTCGTGAATGCAGTTAGGCATTGTGGCAAGTCAATCCACAGCCTCTAAACAGCTAAATCTGTTGAAGGTAGAAATGCCAGACCACATGTTGTAATCACCATGTCCACCCAAGTTTGGAGCACCAGACCACATATTATAATTTCCATACCTAACCAAGTTTGGGGCATTATCTGAATACTGCTTAACAGGATTCCAATTTTGGCCATGGTGGATAGGTCTTGGTGGAGGATAAAAAAATGATAAGGGTCTGGCTTCAATAGGGGGATTCATACCATACGATTTCCAATTGCAGATTTGCTCAGCACTCTGGGGTTCCTCAAAGGATATGACAATACAATCGCCCGGGATTGATTTTGGGGTTGGCCCTACCCATGGTACCCTCCTAACCATGAGAATCATACTTTTAAGGTGGTTGGGAATAGGTTTATATTTGTTTAGCCAAAAAATCACTTTATTTTTTAGCGATTGGAAGTTTTCCTCGTATTGACTGTCCAGTTCTGGCACCCCTGTGAGAACGGCTACAAATGTACTAGCGTCTGGTGGCAAGTCTATGTACCCTCCTCTAAAATTGTTGCGAGTATGGTTGGACTGGTAGTTTGAGTTATGGGAGGCATTAACAATGATTTTGTCAGGCATGGATTGAATGCCTGCCGCACTAATGTAGGGATAGGTGGGAATATTAAGTTGAGTTTTATTTAAAATTGATGTATTCTGAATGGAAGAGTGGGAAGAAGGGGGAATTTGTGGTAAGGGAGAATTGGTATATGTTTGGTTTTTCTGCATCGGTTTATTAATAGTATTTACAGCTGTAGCCGTGGATGTTGAAGGGGTTAAATTTGGTTGGATTTTAGTGCTACTTGATTGAGTAGTATTTGTGTTATTAGCTATCCCTGCCTTTTTTTGCTGCACATCTAATAGCTTAGTATATGGTTCTTTTGATGTGGTCGGGACAAGGACCGGAACTTGCTGGGTGACTCTAGGCACTTCAGTACAATTAAGACTTATACTGGAAAGAGTGATAACACTTTTCTCAACTTCAAGAAGCTGGTTCTCAATTCCAGTTAACCTGATTTCTAATGGTTTAAGTAATGTCTTAAGCGTCTCCCATACTATTTTTAAAAATTCCTCTCTTCCACCATCTGGTTCTACCATAGCACAGGAAACTCTCTTTCCTTCGCAACCTAAGCGGTCAGACTTATCTAGGGAAATGTGCTCATCTATACTAATGTTGGTGTTGTCAGTATTTACTAAATCTTGTACAGGGCTCTCGGGTATTACAGCAGGCATGTTAGAAGTCCCACCCTTAATGTTATGACTAAGGTTGATTTTTGCTTTTTTTCTAGCAAAAGCGGTGAGATGTTTACGCTTCCTTTTGTGCTTTGATGGAACTTTGCCTGGAGATTTTGTGGAGGACTCTGTTTCAGCTAGCAGCTGACTAGTAGGTACAGGACATGTAATTAGTATCGTCCCTGCTAATGAATCACAGGACACCCCATCTGGAAGGACTTCGACTTTCTCCTTTGAAAGTATCAACTGAGATGAGCTTCCTGACTCGGCCCCAGCTGGAAGCTCATGGGATTCCTGGGTGGTGGGAGGAATTAGTTCTTCTACTATCGAGTGTACCTCAGCTACGGCTATGAGTGGTTTTGGACCAGAAATCCGCTCAGGAGTTTTAGATGTGGCAATGCTGCCTAGGGAAGATTTTTTCCTAAGCGCAAGTTCAGTAGAAAGCCTCCTAGCGCATTCGAGTTCGGTTGATACTCTATGCTGAAGTTTGGTAATTTCATTGTCAATAGAGAGGCTAGTCCTGGTGATAAAGTCATCTAGGGTGCCAGTGGCTTTTTTGGGGATCTTTGTAGCCTTACTCCTAGTTTCACGTAAGGACATTATGGGGAAGAAAATTTACAATCAATATATAAAATAATTCATGTATAGTACTGTGACTCCAGACAATAAAACCAAGGGAAGTAGCCCGGTCCGGTCTCAATCGGTCTCTAACGGCCTAGAACGGCCCTGTCTTTGCCCAGTCTTAGCCCGGGCTGCGTCCCGCGCTGCGGGAGTGAGCAGGTGTTTTGAGGCCTCAGGAGGGCGGGGGGCGGGCCAGCAGGGAGAGCGGACCGGAAGCTCTCCGTCGGTCTAGCAGGGACTTCTGGGAAATGAAGTCCCTGCACGCTCGCAGCCCCGCTGCAGCCACACGCCCAAGCCGCTTACCTCCTTACTGCCTCTGTGCTCCTTGCTCGCAGCTGCTGGTTTGCTTCCCTCCACAGGCGGGCGAAGGGGCACCCGCGCAGCGGGTGCGCCGAGAGGTGGGTGGATGACAGGAAGAGGCTTGGTGAGTCGCTCTAACTTGTTGCTGGCGCTAGTTTCCTCCGTGTAGCGCTTGACGTGGCAATACAATTCTGAACAATGTCCCACTCGCTTTTACTGTTGGCAGGTGTTTTGAGGCCTCAGGAGGGCGGGGGGCGGGCCAGCAGGGAGAGCGGACCGGAAGCTCTCCGTCGGTCTAGCAGGGACTTCTGGGAAATGAAGTCCCTGCACGCTCGCAGCCCCGCTGCAGCCACACGCCCAAGCCGCTTACCTCCTTACTGCCTCTGTGCTCCTTGCTCGCAGCTGCTGGTTTGCTTCCCTCCACAGGCGGGCGAAGGGGCACCCGCGCAGCGGGTGCGCCGAGAGGTGGGTGGATGACAGGAAGAGGCTTGGTGAGTCGCTCTAACTTGTTGCTGGCGCTAGTTTCCTCCGTGTAGCGCTTGACGTGGCAATACAATTCTGAACAATGTCCCACTCGCTTTTACTGTTGGCAGGTGTTTTGAGGCCTCAGGAGGGCGGGGGGCGGGCCAGCAGGGAGAGCGGACCGGAAGCTCTCCGTCGGTCTAGCAGGGACTTCTGGGAAATGAAGTCCCTGCACGCTCGCAGCCCCGCTGCAGCCACACGCCCAAGCCGCTTACCTCCTTACTGCCTCTGTGCTCCTTGCTCGCAGCTGCTGGTTTGCTTCCCTCCACAGGCGGGCGAAGGGGCACCCGCGCAGCGGGTGCGCCGAGAGGTGGGTGGATGACAGGAAGAGGCTTGGTGAGTCGCTCTAACTTGTTGCTGGCGCTAGTTTCCTCCGTGTAGCGCTTGACGTGGCAATACAATTCTGAACAATGTCCCACTCGCTTTTACTGTTGGCAGGTGTTTTGAGGCCTCAGGAGGGCGGGGGGCGGGCCAGCAGGGAGAGCGGACCGGAAGCTCTCCGTCGGTCTAGCAGGGACTTCTGGGAAATGAAGTCCCTGCACGCTCGCAGCCCCGCTGCAGCCACACGCCCAAGCCGCTTACCTCCTTACTGCCTCTGTGCTCCTTGCTCGCAGCTGCTGGTTTGCTTCCCTCCACAGGCGGGCGAAGGGGCACCCGCGCAGCGGGTGCGCCGAGAGGTGGGTGGATGACAGGAAGAGGCTTGGTGAGTCGCTCTAACTTGTTGCTGGCGCTAGTTTCCTCCGTGTAGCGCTTGACGTGGCAATACAATTCTGAACAATGTCCCACTCGCTTTTACTGTTGGCAGGTGTTTTGAGGCCTCAGGAGGGCGGGGGGCGGGCCAGCAGGGAGAGCGGACTGGAAGCTCTCCGTCGGTCTAGCAGGGACTTCTGGGAAATGAAGTCCCTGCACGCTCGCAGCCCCGCTGCAGCCACACGCCCAAGCCGCTTACCTCCTTACTGCCTCTGTGCTCCTTGCTCGCAGCTGCTGGTTTGCTTCCCTCCACAGGCGGGCGAAGGGGCACCCGCGCAGCGGGTGCGCCGAGAGGTGGGTGGATGACAGGAAGAGGCTTGGTGAGTCGCTCTAACTTGTTGCTGGCGCTAGTTTCCTCCGTGTAGCGCTTGACGTGGCAATACAATTCTGAACAATGTCCCACTCGCTTTTACTGTTGGCAGGTGTTTTGAGGCCTCAGGAGGGCGGGGGGCGGGCCAGCAGGGAGAGCGGACCGGAAGCTCTCCGTCGGTCTAGCAGGGACTTCTGGGAAATAAAGTCCCTGCACGCTCGCAGCCCCGCTGCAGCCACACGCCCAAGCCGCTTACCTCCTTACTGCCTCTGTGCTCCTTGCTCGCAGCTGCTGGTTTGCTTCCCTCCACAGGCGGGCGAAGGGGCACCCGCGCAGCGGGTGCGCCGAGAGGTGGGTGGACGACAGGAAGAGGCCTGGTGAGTCGCTCTAACTTGTTGCTGGCGCTAGTTTCCTCCGTGTAGCGCTTGACGTGGCAATACAATTCTGAACAATGTCCCACTCGCTTTTACTGTTGGCAGGTGTTTTGAGGCCTCAGGAGGGCGGGGGGCGGGCCAGCAGGGAGAGCGGACCAGAAGCTCTCCGTCGGTCTAGCAGGGACTTCTGGGAAATGAAGTCCCTGCACGCTCGCAGCCCCGCTGCAGCCACACGCCCAAGCCGCTTACCTCCTTACTGCCTCTGTGCTCCTTGCTCGCAGCTGCTGGTTTGCTTCCCTCCACAGGCGGGCGAAGGGGCACCCGCGCAGCGGGTGCGCCGAGAGGTGGGTGGATGACAGGAAGAGGCTTGGTGAGTCGCTCTAACTTGTTGCTGGCGCTAGTTTCCTCCGTGTAGCGCTTGACGTGGCAATACAATTCTGAACAATGTCCCACTCGCTTTTACTGTTGGCAGGTGTTTTGAGGCCTCAGGAGGGCGGGGGGCGGGCCAGCAGGGAGAGCGGACCGGAAGCTCTCCGTCGGTCTAGCAGGGACTTCTGGGAAATGAAGTCCCTGCACGCTCGCAGCCCCGCTGCAGCCACACGCCCAAGCCGCTTACCTCCTTACTGCCTCTGTGCTCCTTGCTCGCAGCTGCTGGTTTGCTTCCCTCCACAGGCGGGCGAAGGGGCACCCGCGCAGCGGGTGCGCCGAGAGGTGGGTGGATGACAGGAAGAGGCTTGGTGAGTCGCTCTAACTTGTTGCTGGCGCTAGTTTCCTCCGTGTAGCGCTTGACGTGGCAATACAATTCTGAACAGCCATTTATAAGCCAGTGTTGATCCTGCTCCAATAAGAACAGTGCAGCCCAGCCAGGTCCTCCCTGAAGTGGAACACAGGAAACCCAAAACAGGTTTCATCCTGATAATTTAGCCCACCAAAAGCCACTAGTAACTCTGCCCCCTTTCAAGTATTAGTGAACAGCCACTTAGATTTTTTTTTCTGAAAACATCAGAATCAGAAATTAACATGTGGAACAGGATCGATCCACAGCTCACCCTACAATCATATGGACCCGCAATACAACAATCAAGGATTCATCATGTGTCTCTTTTAAACCCATCATGACTGCAGATTTTGCCAAACTAATAACTTACAGTAAACCACCAGGCTCACCAGACGATCTAATTTCATGTTCGCTCTGGAAATGTATAAAAGAATAGATAGGCCCTTAATGAATAGAACTCGTGCATTCTTCATTGTCACCTAAAACCTTCCATGACCAGTTTAAACATGTCATTATGCATCCTCTTCCTAAAAATAAAAGGCACTCTTAACATTTTTAGTACTATTTCCGTGTTTTGAAAAGACAATGATCTACAGTTCCAGAGATGTATTGGAGATAATCATGGTCTGCAGGACCATCAATCAGAAATCATAGCTGGCAGATGCACCCAATTAGTTGTAACAACCTTAGAATAATGTTGGATTGTGCTGTGAATGGTGGTGGATGGTGGTGATGTGGGGTCCTAATTGTAATTGACCTCACTGCCTCCTTTGATACCACTGACTCGACAAACCTACTGCAATGCCTCAATTCCTTTGGAATGGGTGGAACTGTTTTATCATGGATCACATCATTTTAACCAAACAGGTCTCAATTCATGCAAGCCAATATCTTTAACTCCCTGACAAAGCCACTTCCATGTTAGGTTTAAAAGGAGCTATAATTTCGTGTTTTTTACTTTATCCTTACCTACGTCCTCGTGCATTCCTGCTACAGAAGTATCAATCAAAATCTTACTTTTATCCTGACGACAAACATGTATTTGTGTTCTCTCCTCCAATCCTTCCATAAATACCTCAGATATTTCCTTCACACCTGAAACCATCAAAAACTCAGTGGTGTTACAAAGGCCCCCTCAGTCCCAGCAGTGCCTGGGAGGGGGGCCGTAGTCCAGGGGGCCCCCTCAGTAAAGTATCCTGGCCGGAGAGCTCCTGGCGGTCTCCGGTGGGGGGTGGGCTGCGGCATGTACTTTGCAGGGGGCCCCCTCAAGTTTTGTTACGTTACTGCCAAAACCAGATGAAAAACTATTTCTTGAAACTCAGCCACAGCAACATTGAAATACCCCCGCTCTTCCACAAAATAAATAGTTGGGACCTTATTTAATGGCTTTCCACAGTGTGCCAATGCCCTGCACAAGTTGATTCTGTCCAGATTCTTGGCATTGTGATTAACACTAACCTTTCTTTAGAGTCCTAGATATCAGCAGTCACTAGCTCCTGTCCTTTTACCGTAAACAATTAAGAAGAATCTTCCTATTCCCTTAATCTCCCACATAGTAATATTAGCAAATGTCTCTGTGCAGTGAAGACTGTTATATCTAATTGTTTAAAGCAGTTTGTGAAATGCACAAACTATTTTATGGCATAATTTCAGTTTGTGCCAATAAATTTAGGTAATACCCTCCTCAACAGTTTAGAGCAGCTACATCTACTTTTACATTGAGGAATATAAATAATTTATGGAAGACATTTTTGAATTCATCTCAGCCATAACTAATTATAAAGCCTGCATCCCAATCCATCACTGTTTGCCCTCCATGTCACCTCAGATTAGACTCAGTCATATGTCAATCAGTCTTGGACCTGGTCTAATAGAGACCGTGCAGGCCAAACTGCCAAGCCAAATCTTGTCTGAACCTAAAGCATACCAAGACCCAGAAAGGCCCATCTGGGCCTCTTGAATTTAGGGCAGCTTGGGTACAGTGGCATAGTGGCCATGGGACCCGTGTCTTGGCATACCCATCACACATAGAGCATCGCAATGAAGAAAACAACAGTACGATTTTTTCTTTTTGCCGCTAAATCCAAAATGTATTCCCCTCTGGAACTGAGATCATCTGCCAAGCCTACTTTTACAGTTCCAAAATTCAATCTTCTCAAATAGGGAAGGAGATTCCTCCAGGTCCTTGGTCCATCCCCCTGTAACACACCTCCTTTACACTCTTGCTCAGAATGTTATCTATTTAAATCCACAAACTTTAAAAAAAATCTGGCATTTTACTTTATGAAAAATGGCACACCTAAGCAATATCCCCTCAGCCATATAAATGAGTCCCAGAAAATGTTTTATATGAGTGAAGTTGAGCTTTACACATTATTATAAACAATTATAACTACATGGTCACCCAATAGCATCAAGGCACTAAAATTGAAAACAGATAACCCTAAACATAAACAGATATCAACAGACTGCAAGATTCACCAACCAAAACCTACCAAAAAAGAACAGACAGGCACATAAAGATGTGATTGATGGAAAGGTGAATTTTTAGTACTTTGAGGAAGATGAGGTTCGCAGTTGCACATTACTCCAAAGGATTGTCACTGAAGTGAATCCTTTTTAAAACAAGATATCTTCACCCAGGAGGGGATGTTTATCATCACATGCATGCAGGCATGCACGGCACAATTGAGCCAGACAGGAATTTAGGGGCAGTTTTATGGCTGGCCCGTTGCATGAGGGCCACTTAATTAAGACTCTTTCATTGGTGGGAATACAGAGTAAAGCTCCACATGCCTCAGATATGAGATAAATGGTGAGCACATACAGAATCAAATTTTAAATACCTTGGATTTTCTCAGCTGCTTTTCTAGAAGACCAAAGTAAGCCACATTCACATAATCCAATTGAGAAAAAATAGTAGTCTTCACTACTGAGACCCTTTTTCTTAGGAAGTAAATGGAAACTTTTTCAGCAGATAGAAACAGAAGTAATGACGTTCATAACATAAAGAGCGGACTTAGGTCCGACAGTTTCCATTACTGAAATCAGAATGTCTTGGGTAGGTTAAAAGGGCTTGATAAATGAATATTCAACATAGCATATTTGAAACATAGATTTGCTTTCAAACTTACTTGTACAGTTCGGTAAGGCCCCTGACCATGTTCCATTAGCGGTGCACTGCCTTGCAGATGATCCAGAAAGAACATATCCTTCCATGCATGAATAAATGACAGAGCTGGAGAATGCTGTTCCATCAAGGCGAAATACCTTGCCATTAGCTGGTGTGCCAGGATTACCACATTGAACTGCTGTAAGGTGAAATGAATGAGGCATTATTAATGTGTTAGGAGCATTCAAATACACAGATTTAAGACAGCAATAGCACTACATTGAGAAAATATGTTATTGCTGCAATTTACTCTAGCAGTACTCCTGAATTCTATGAAAAAAGACAGAATAATTGATGTGCTACTCCAGAAGTAATCAAGAAGTGCTACAAGAGTAACTTACTCATGCTACAGTCTTTGTGAATAGGGTCCAATCTGTATATAGACATGATGTTCACATGCATATTTTTTTCACCGACTTTAGTGATGACTCAGACTCAGGGACTATATCTACTAAAATACTGTTGGACGTGGTTCTTTATGTAGGGTCATCCCCAAAGGTCTTGCCTTTGCCCTCCACTTTTTGCTGAATTCATTTAGTTGGCATTAGGAGTCTGTTACTTGACCACTGCTAGCCACTGCTAATCAGTGCTAAAGTGATTGTGCTCTGTCCTCAAAACATGTTACATTGGCGTATACCGATATTGGCATATTTACTCTACGTATAAGTTCCTAGTAAAATTGCATTACATGTGCTAGTGACCATGCAGTACTGACTGTGCCACCCACTTAAATAGCACTTTTAAGATGTCTCAAGCCTGCCATTGCAGAGCCAGTGCGTAAAGTCTTCAGCTTCGATTTCGACCAGGCAAAATAAGCCTTTTACTAGGCCCAAACCTTTCTTTGTAATACATATATGTCACCCCTAGGGGAGGCACTTGACAGTACAGAGGGCAAAGAGTGCAAAGTTTTACATGTCCTAGTAGTGAAACACTCTTACATTTGTTTTTCGCTACTGAAAAGCCTACCTCTCCCATATGATAACACTGAAGTTGCCTTATTACATTTTATAAGTTTGAAATTCCAATTGGGATTAGATAACTAGATTAAGTTTGGTGTCTTTGGAATCCCAATTTAAAATCCTAACTTATGATGAAGTTGGACCTTAAACTGCAGTTCTGCAAATGCCATTTTTAGCAAGTGGGCATTTTCTTGCCTAAGTCCTTTGGGGCCTGAAGAATGTCCCTGGGTCACATGAGTTTGTGTAGTGACAGTTGCGCTTTGCTTATTCCTCCTACACAGCCAGACACAAAGTGAAGATCGGATGTGACTGGTAAGTCCATCACTGGCAGGAAGGGTGGGAGGAGCTCAGCCCAATCCAACCACATTTACACTTAAATAGTCTTTGTCCGCTTTCCACACAAAGGTCTGCAGTCCCCTGGTAGTTAGTATAAAGCCAGTGCCAGAAAGGCAGAAGATGAGGCTTCTGTTTACTTCAAATGCATGCCTCTCGAAGCTTCTCCTCACTTCAAAGTCACAACTGTGTAGAAATATTGGACTTCAGACATCACAACTTCAGTATACTTCTGGACCTATGAATACTCTGCCAGTAAGAAGGACGGCTGTGCTGCTACAAGTACTGAGTGAAAAAGAGAGGTACACCTTGAGTAAGCCAAGGGAATTGGGGTTGTTAAACCTGGGAAAGAAGAGTGTTCCCTTGAGACAGAGCTAAGTATAGGTTTAGAATACTAGACCTTACAGTGTCAAAAGTACATACAACAAAAACATATGGAAGTTAAAAATTCATTTATTTTGAATAAATTATAAAAACACACAATAGGGCAAACTAATCTAGATCCCTAATCATAAAACACAATAAAACAATTCACTCAATAATGACCCGCACTATTGAGAACAGACAGAATGGGTACAACATAAACATTGTTGGTTACAACTTGTACATTCCTGCTCCGTAGTTAAACCACCAGTGTTGTACTGCTACGACATCGGCATATCAAATCTGGTGTTGGACACTTGAATTATACGGTATGTAGCGTCAACGCGTTTCGGTGGGTTCTCTTATTGGTTACCACCTTTATCAAGACAAGTAATATTCTGTCTTCACCAGGGAATGTATACACTTGCCCCTAGATTAATGAATGGACTCTTATAATGTTCAGAGTTAACTTCCTGATCCCAAAAAGCAGTACCACTGAAGCCTTCTTGAATTTCTGCTACCAGTAGGTTGTCCTGTTGTGCCTGTTACGGTTCGTATGAATCCCCCTTAATTCACTATTCCAAGTTAAATTAGACGAAGTGAAAAAGACAATTTTTTCGGTTTGTTTGAAGACTAGGCCACAGTTGCCATTGGAGGTGTCCGTGAGGTCCCAGCTAGCGCAGGTTGTTTATAGGTTTGGTCCCTTCTGGTCACTTCCTCCCTCTTGGCTTTTTCAGTAATTATCTACTAGGATGGCACGGGGTTCCAATGTCCATCTAGTAATCTTTCCTGGCCTTTATTCAATTACCTATTTCTAAGGTACTTGTTCCGCCATCTGTGGGGGTCCGCCTTGAATGCATTCAAGGCGGACCCCCACAGACGGCAGAACAAGTATAAACAACCTGCCCTAGCTGGGACCTCACGGCAGTGTAGCAGTACAACACTGGTGGTTTAACTACGGAGCAGGAATCTACAAGTTATAACCAACAATGTTTATGTTGTACCCATTCTGTCTGTTCTCAATAGTGCGGGTCATTATTGAGTGAAGTGTTTAATTGTGTTTTATGATTAGGGATCTAGATTAGTTTGCCCTATTGTGTGTTTTTATAATTTATTCAAAATAAATGAATTTTAAACTTCCATATGTTTTTGTTGTATGTACTTTTTACACTGTAAGGTCTAGTATTCTAAACCTATACTTAGCTCTGTCTCAAGGGAACACTCTTCTTTCCCTGTTACAAGTACTGCCACTCTGCTGGACTGCTTTTCTGAAGGAACTGCTGCCTTGCTTGCTGACCTCTTGCCTGGTGAGAAAGAACTGGAACTGCAACTTCATCTTGAACCCAGGACCCCAGAATGATTCCAGTGACTAGTCTGCTGACCTCCTGATTTGAGCCTGAGAGACATAAAAGGCTCCTCAAACAGATCCCAGACCCATCTGCAGCATGTTACTGAACCCCAAGTGGTGCCTCTCAGGTCCTGGACACTTGATGTTGCTCAAGGGCTCTTAGATCAAGCTTCGGGCTCTTCGCAATGAACAAGCCCAGCCACACTGAGACCTTGCCGCTCGCACTGAAAATCAGTGCGAGCCCCCACCAACTTGTCTTTTCACACTGCAGCCTCGACTGCTCATAGTGGACTGACAATGCGAAGCTCCAGCCCACTCATTCGTGATGCCCAGCCCGATCTTTACACCATGCCGACAGCATCCTGCAATGCTTTCCTCATGCCTCATAGCCCTCTACAATTTGAAAGGGTCTCTTGTTACAAAACCTGAGCAGGTAAAACTTCAGCCAGACTAATCTTTGACTGTATTCAGCTTGTACTCCATCGTGATCAGCCTGAACTTTTGGCTTTGACCGGGTCTAGCGCGACCAGATAGCTGCCATTGTTGCTTTATGCTATAAAAACTCATAACTCTGGTTCTTCTGATTGGATTGCTGTCATTTTGGCCTTTTTATATTTATTAAATTCAGCTATATTTGTTCTATCTTGGTGTGGGATCTTTTTGTATGGTGGTGTCACTGTCGTGCAGTTTGAAGTGTTGCACAAATACTTTATACATTGTGTTAGAACTGGGGGTCTCTAGTTAGCAGAGGTAGGTACCTTTGTCCAAATGGGGACCCTTTCTTCTAGTCAAGGTAATGGGCATACACACTTTAGATAACACCTGCTCACCCCCTCGGTAGCTTGGCACGAGCAGGCAGGCTTATCCCAAAGGCAATGTGTAAAGTATCTGTACCAACACTCACAGTAACACAGTGAAAACACCACAAATGAACACCACACCAGTTTATAAAAATAAAATATCTTTATCTAAACTAAACAAGACCAAAACAACAAAAATCCAACATACAAAACTCAGTAGAATGTCTTTAGAAAGGTTGTTGCAAAAATAAACTTGTAGCTGATGAAATGGACAGTTTACTCACAAAGTACCTAGGACGCATAACACAAAATAAACAAAAGGGTCACAGAGAAGGCGATGCATTGATTCTTCCTGCGCTCTGGTTTCGATGCGACAAGATGGCACCTCGATGCATTGCGGCGATCCGGCGCGATGTGAGAAAATGGCGTCTTTACTGCGATGTGAGAACATGGAGGCAATGTGTGCAAGCGAACTCAGTGGTTTTCTGTGCCGCGACAGGCCCTGCAACTCGCTTCTCTGTTGATGCGACAGCACCCTCGGTGACTGGGACACGCTTCTCAGGCATTGCAGCAGCATTCAGGAGCAGTGTATTTCCTCAGTGATGTGACGGCCCTGTGGCCCGCTTCTCCGGTGATGTGACATCAACCTCTGTGCAGCGGCATGCTTCTCCGGTGATGCGACTGCGAATAGCGGCAGCGGCGACATGCTTCCTCGATGATGCAACAGCGGCTGCTGCAGCGGCATCACGCTTCTTTTGCAGCGTCGTGCTTCCAGCTCCCTTCAGCAAAAAGGCCTCACACACAGTTACAGGCCCTCCTGGCAAACTGGAACTCCCTGCACGGAAGTTCAGGGAAGCTGGGGGTGAAGTGCTTTTGTGCCTGGGACTTCACAAACAGGAGGCTAGCTCTTCTCAAGCCCTTGGAGACTTTTCTTCAGAGGGACACAGCACACAGCAAAGTCCTTCTTCAAGCAGGGGACACAGCACACAGCAAAGTCCTTTAGTTCTCTCTTCAGTAGAATCAGCAAACTGCAGGCCAACCCCAGACACACAGCAAGGGCAGTACTTCTCCTCAGTCTCTTCAGCTGATCTTCTTTGGCAGGGATTCCTCTTGATCACGAAGTAGTCTGACTTTCAGGGGTTTCAGCTCTCATATTTATACCCCAAAAGTATTTGTTCCCTATGTGTGAAGGGTCCTGGACCCAGTCCAACCTGTTCTGGGTGCACTCTGCCAGTGCGCAACTTCTTCTTTTGTCAGTGTGGGCCAGGGTCATCAGATGTACCCTAGGAGGTGGAGCCAGCATTGTGGACGGCATGGAACAGCCCTATTCAGGCCAAAGTGCTACTCCTCCTACCACTACAAATGCAGATAGGTATATTCAGCCTAGTGCGGACTCACCCAGACTACTAGAGCCACCCCAACCCACCAGACAATCAATCCACAAACAGGCAGAGGCACAAGAAAGGTTGAACAAGAAAATAGCCACTTTCTAAAAGTGCTATTTTCGAACACTGAATTTAAAAACCACCCTTCCTAAAATATGTGTTATTAAATTCTGAGTTCAGGGGTAGCAGATTCCAATTTTCTATCTTGCGTCAATAGGAAGATATGCAGGTAAACATGTTACACAGCATTCCCCATTCTGTCTTATGGGCAAGATAGCCTTTCAATAGTGAAAAACGAAATTGGCAGTATTTCACTATCAGGACATGTTACCCACACTAGTACATGTCCTACCTTTTACATACACTGCACCCTGCCCAAGGGGGTACCTTGGGCCTACCATAAGGGTGTCCAATGTGGAAGAAAAGGGAAGGGTTAGGCCTGACAAGTGGGTGTACTGGCCAGGTCGACATGGCAGTTGAACTAAGCACGGGTACTGCAGTGGCAGGCCTGAGACCTCTTTTCGTAGCTACTCAGGTGGGTGGCACAATCAGTGATGCAGGCCCACTAGTAGCATTTGAATTACACACTCAGTGCACTTTAATAGGGACCTACTGGTAAAACAAATAAGCCAATCATGGATAACCAACCTCAATAACAATTTACACAGAGAGCATATTCACTTTAGCACTGATCAGCAGTGGTAAAGTGCCCAGAGTCCTATATCCAGCAACCACAGTCAGGAAAAACAAGGGAGGAAGAAGCAAAATGTTTGGGGATAACCCTGCAAAAAGGGACATTTCCAACACATTGTCTCTAAGTTAAGACTGACTGCTCTGTGCCGAACTACCAGGGAGTTGAGCACAGGCTAATTTGGGGGTTGCTTTGGGCTTAACTTGACAGGGATTGGGGTCGCTGCTACCAGGGCTCACACTCCAGTCAACCAGTAACCCAATTTCTCACACAATCCTTTAATGAACACAACATATTTTCTCTGAATTTGTTTCAAACTCAAATACATTGGCATCATATAGCGGCTGGCTTACTTTTTCCACATTAAAATTAAAAGTCTTCCTTCAATAACCCTCATTGAAGCTACACAAGCTACACAAGAATTTCAGTGGGGTCTTGGTTATTTTTCTCTCCATTGTACAATAGTCACTGCCCCTGTCTTGCTGTTCAACAGTTTAACAGTTTAAGCAAAACATATGATGACAGCAACATTAAAAATAATAGAAATATGGGCTGTGCAGATAGTTCAATACATTCCTATCTTCACAATTCTCTTCCCTCCATTTTACTTTTTTGCACCCTACATAAATAGCAATCTATCTAAGAACAGTGTGACACTGGTGCCTCCTTGTTGGAGTGAAGCTAACTCAAAAGAGGGATAACCACTGCAAACCCAATGTGCCAGCTGACTAGGATCATAACAGAGGGACTAATTTTCTCCAGATTGCTCACTGAGGGCTGTTCCTCAGTGGATTGAAAAGCATTCAGCTTTCTTGAAATCCCCTCACAACAGACGACTCAAAAACGCTGCCTCCAAATGCCCATTGCTGAGAGGACTGACTTTGAGAGGTGGCTCTGTGGGTCAAAGGATTTTGTAACCTCCAGTAAGGCATGCAATAACTAGTGTTCAGTCCACTCTAAAATGCTGTCACTGTTCAAACCACTGCTGTGATCTGAGGATGTGGGACTCACTCTGACTCCGTCTGTGACTAATTATTCCTTGACTGAATTGAGCTCCAGAAAATCAACCACGTGGAGAATTCACTTTTCTCAAGTGACCTAATTGTTCACCACATCACAGCCACTGACATTTAGAGTCTGACCATGGTTAAAATATTCCTAACAAGAGCAAAGAGGACACTTATATCTGCACTTTTCTGTCTGTATGATAAATTTAGTACCCAGGGCATCAACGCTCCTACTTGTCTGTGCTTTCCCCAATTACTCCTATTTTGACTTTTGACTTTGTTGAGATACCCCTTCAAAGATTTTTTAATATAAGATATCTACCATGTGTACACACTAGGGGGCAGATTTATGAGTTCTGGCACATCTCTGCAAATCAGCAGGGATGCGCCAGAACTGATGCGTCACGCAATTCCCTCCTTGCGGCACCACAGAAGCGCCGCATTTACAATGCGGCGCACCATGGTGCAAGGAAGGGCAGATGCGTGACGCATCTTGTGGTGTACGGGCGGCGCATTGCTGGAGTAGCGTCGCAAGTGCGACGCAACTCCTGCAATGTACAGAGGCCACCCATACATAACATGGTGCGTCACTCCTTACGCCTCCTTCAAGCAGGCGTAAGGATTTGACGCAGCAGCCTCGTAAAACTGACTCAGTGAAATCTTGTAGATTTCACTGCGCCAGTTTTACGGGGCTTTCCTACGAGGGAACGCCCACCCTGCGACAGAACGCCCACATGAAACCTGACGCAGGTTTCATGTGGCGCAGAGCTTTACAACATGATGCATCTGCCTAGATGCGTTACGTTGTAAATAGGTCGCAGGGATGCGCCACGTTTCCGCGCCGTTGCGTGACGCAACGGCGGCGTAAACGTGGCGCAAGTCCGTCATAAATCTGCCCCTAGGTTCTTCTTCTCCGAAAAAGGTGCATCTGACATGTCCTTCTCTGGGTTCCTCTGACCTTTTCGTAGTGTTAAGCCGTAGCACAGTCACTCCAACTACAAGTAAAGCCAATGGTGTTGGCAACGATTAGGCTCAGTCTGGCCAAAGGCAGCCTGGTAGTCCCAAAAAGACTGATATGACAAGTCCCGTTTTATGGTCTGGATGCCGGTTTTTCCTATTGGTTCCCTTGATAGTACTGCAAACATTGCCTGCAGCAAGCACAAATGCATGCAGTCTCCAAAAACCTTGAAAAACACTTCTACAGTGTGTCTTATTTACAAGTTCAAAACCACCACGATTTGCAAACATAGGTCACTTTTTATAGCATCTTGGGTCGTATTACAAATATACCTCTACGCACAGCAGTGCCCCTTCAAATTGGTGCTTAGGTTGCAAACAGGAATAGTGCTCTATAATGATTTTGTGTTGCCCTGGGGGCAGCTCATTATTGAAAGGCAAAGCACAGCCGATGCATCTTTCATTGTGAAAGCAGCACCAGCCTGCACTTAAAAAGGAGAGAAAGAGATTCTGCTACAGGTAGGTGCAATGAGTGACTGCACCTACAAAAAGAGGGATATCTGGGGGTCCGTAAAGCCCTTTTACCACTTCCAGAGAGCTAACCGAAGGAGGTGCACTGAGTGTGCATAAGAAATTGCAGTGCACAAATAATTGTGGTGCACAATCAGTGCGCGTTCTGATGGCCTCTTTGCCTCTGCGTCCATAATACGGCACAAGCACAAAGACAGAGTGCTTCCATCATTTGCAAGAGGGCACACACTCATGCAAGTGAGGGAACGACCCCTTGAGATAGCATGGATGGTATATGCAGACTGGCATTATTGGTATTACAGAAGGGGTCACACAGGCACATATGACTCCTGTAAAACTGGTGCTGTGGGACACAAACAACGGGTGTCCATGCCTGTTGCTCCCCGATTCACTATTGTGGGTCACTTTTATTTTGGTGCCAGGGCCAATTTTCTATCCCATCTGACCCTGGCAATGCTTAGGTAAAACATACTGTCCTACTATGCACCACCGTTAGAAAGTCACAGGCTAGATGGCTAATTGGAAGTTCTGGATAATCAATATTAGGTGGCTACATGTCTGAGCTTACTGAAAGGTGCCCTGGTGATCTGTGTGCCCTGCTCTGCAAAGAGGCGGAAGGTGTCAAAAACACACGGTTACACTGGTGGTGCTTTCTGCACCTACACTATCCCTTGCTGGGGTCAGTATTTAAGCACTTTATCAGTACCCAACTCAAATGTTTGTTCAAGGAAGTATTGTGAGATTTACTGTGTCATGCATCTGATAACAAACAAAGTCAAAATGCTTTGAAGTGAGCAGACAGACTGGGAAGTGGCGGTGCTTCCACCCAAGGTGTATCTTATCACTGCCTTCTGCAAATGTGCACTAACTGCATGGGCCATGGACACGCGTTGTGTTTGATTAAATAATTTGAAAAACTCCTTAATGTGCAATGATTTCAAAAGCTTTAGAACCAATATAAAATATTTCCTTAGAGGGGATTGTGTCTGCTGACGAATCAACAAAGATTCACACCAGTATTCGGTGGAATAAGCGGTCTTGTCTTAAAAAAGATTATTATCTTTTACATGAGAATGGAAAATATTGATAACATGATTAAAAGGAGCGACAACTTTTAAAGTTAAGCTACCATAGACGTTGATTTCCTGTGGGAGGGTCGCAGCTGGGAATTGTTTTCTATTTATGAGACAAAACTGATTGAAATAACATATGATGGCTCATAAATGACTGGTTCAGTGCTGTTTTCAGATTGATACATCATGTCTAGTTTACAAATGAATTTGACAGATTCATTTAATCGTAAAAGCCTTGCCTCAAGTGCATCACTAATAGAACCATAAATTGAGTAAGGTCTAGAGCTCAAGTTTGGAAACACATATCACAATCACAGATTGAAAATCACTTCTCCTGTGTAATAAATCGGGGAAGAGTAAGTAAGCTGCTGTAAGATGGTGCTGCGCGGTTCCGCTCCACTGGGTGATCTGGCGATCGGCTGTCCACAGGAGTGAATCTAGGCTATAGGGACATGCAAAATGCGCAATATACCCTGGGAAGGAGATGCATCTGCCACCAGCGGATCAGAAAAAGAGGACTGCAGGAGAAACACCAATCATGAGAAGAATTCCTCATTCTGAACTTTGAGGAGTGCAAGGAAGGCGGAAGTATTGTACCACCTTGCACGGTCAGTTGACTCTGGTAATCCTATTAACTTCACACAATGACTAGCCCCCGGCAGAGCTTTAGCTGTGCTTGTTTGCCGTAAGATTAAGAAACACTTATGAATGCCACAGTCCATCTATAATGTTGGATGCTGAGGCCAGGCACGATAGTACAAGATCAAGCAGCATGTCTCCATGGTCTTTGTGAAGTCTCAAATTTTATGGAAAACCAAGGTTGTTTCTTTGTCAGGAAGAATTGACATCTTGAGCCGGTTCTTCAGAGATTAACTAGTTCTAAGTACTACATTTTTCCAAACGTTCTGCAACTTCTTTCCCAGTACTTCAAAACTTCCGGATTAGCCCAGGAAAGCTTCCTGGTCACTAGCCATGGGTTCAAGTGTAGTAAATGAATTTTCCCACTTTGAAGCAGCTTCATAGTCAAAAGAGTAGACACCATCTGTATTGCTGGGTGTCTTCCCCGGCAAAGCAGTTGTTTCTGTTCTTGCAACCTTCTACACTTTCCCACTGATATAAAAGAGATTTGCCAGCAGCCAGGGTCCACCAGTCACAATCTGAACTCTCTTCTCAAGGTGGGTTAGCAATAGTCTCCTGTGGTCCCTAGAATTACTTTTTCAGGTATTGCACATCAAGCCAAAGCAGGAGTCTGCACTTCTCAGTCCTTCGCTTAACAGATTGGAAGTCTTCCAACTAGGGCATTTCTTTTCTTAGTTCAGTACAACTCCTTGCCTTGAGAATGGTTACCACCAATAATATAAAATGCACTTAGCAACACTTGGCTGAATTCAGCTAAAGCTCGCAGACATTCATCTGCTGGCTGTTAGAGCACCATGACCAGTTAATTCTTCTCAAACCTGACTTTCAATCAAAGTAATCCCATAATGCTGTTCTCCTATTTTGCAAATTGGCAATTTGAGCTGGAATTAAAGTGTCCTCTTTTTGCGTTCTTAATCGCTCCCAAAGCTAACCTATATCAACCCCTAGAGTATCAAATTCTAACCTTTCGGCTTTCCCCACTGGGGAAGAGAGGATCCTTCAGGTTACAGGTTTACAAGGTCCATTCCCTTCACATACGAGAAGTTACACGGGTCACACTGGTAAACATATGTCATAAATTTATCTTACCATATTTTTATGAGGAGACAAGGAGGGTTTGTATGGACATTGTAACCTACAAGCCATATGTTTCTCGACTGAAGCAAGCAAACACTAGGTTTTACCAAACCTCAAACTTTTCAAATTGTGCAGGTCCTCTTCTACAACATAGCTTTTGCAGGTACATTACTAGTTAATTAAATTGTTTCAAATCTGGCTTTTTTAAATGTCGTGACAGAATGATCTTCACTTCAAACCTAACATGGAGTGGTACATGGCTGTTTTAAACTCAAAAAGATTCCTGTGGAAATGAGCATCTTAAATATGATGTTTAAGATGACAGTTATCTTGAAAATGTAATCACACAAAAACAAACTATTTTACAGAAGGGAATTTGAAATTTAAGACATGTTAGCGTGGGTAGACAGTCAAAATATCGAGTTGGAAATATCGACCTACCATAATATCGAGTCTGAAATATCGAAGGAGCATAATATCGAAGGCAAGAATATCGTAGGACAGAATATCGACCCAAGGTAAGTAATATCGAAATACTTAATATCGATGTAAGTAATATCGAAGTTAGTAATATCGATAGCATATATATCGATGTTAATAATTTCGATGACACTAATATCGATATTTGTATTATTTTATAGTTTTTTATTATGTATGTGTTATATGTTTAATTTAAGTATTTAAAATAATTACTATTATATGTGTATACATTTTCTATAATAATATATAAATTTATAAGGAAATTTGATGTTTTAGTACCGGAGCGGGTTGTGGGTTTATAGGGGAATAGGGTGGGAAGTAATTTAATTATGGTAAGTTAATTAATAATTAGTAGGATTAATTAATTAATTATAATTATTTGCTAATTAATATTGATTAATTGGTAAATAATTAATTGATTAATTGATATATATTTTCTGTAGCGGGATGTGGGTTTATAGGGGAATAGGGTGGGGAGTAATTTAATTCTAATTAATTAATTAATATATGTTTTAAAATATTTATAACTAATTAATTGGCAAATAATTAATATTAATTAGTTAATTAATTAATATCATTTTGTACATATTTTAAATTAGTAATTAATTGGTAATTAAATAATATTAATTAGTTAATTACATTAATTAGAGTAATTTATTTATATATATAATTTTTAGTTACTGTTAATTAATTATTTGGGGGAAAATGATATTAATTATTAAATTATATTAATTACAGCTTATGTGCTAATATATTTACTTTATTGTTATTGTTAATTAATTATTAATTGCTAATTAAATAATATTTTTTAACTTTGGGTTAAGGAGTATTTTTAGGGTTCAGGGTCATTTTTGGGTTTTTGGGTAAAGGGGTAATTTTAGTGTACAGGGTCAGTTTTCAGTTTTTGGGTAAAGGGGTATTTTTAGGGTTCAGGGTCAGTTTTCAGTTTTTGGGTAAAGGGGTATTTTTAGGGTTCAGGGTCAGTTTTCAGTTTTTGGGTAAAGGGGTATTTTTAGGGTTCAGGGTCAGTTTTCAGTTCATGGGTAAAGGGGTATTTTTAGCGTTCATGGTCAGTTTTCAGTTCTTGGGTAAAGGGGTATTTTTAGGGTTCAGGGTCAGTTTTCAGTTCTTGGGTAAAGGGGTATTTTTAGGGTTCAGGGTCAGTTTTCAGTTTTTGGGTAAAGTGGTATTTTTAGGGTCCAGGGTCAGTTTTCAGTTGTTGGGTAAAGGGGTATTTTTAGGGTTCAGGGTCAGTTTTCAGTTTTTGGGTAAAGGGGTATTTTTAGGGTTCAGGGTCAGTTTTCAGTTCGTGGGTAAAGGGGTGTTTTTTGGGTTCAGGGTCAGTTTTCTCGACTGTTGCACTCTCTGGAGTGGGAATAGTAATTTTATCCCTACGCTATCAAACGCTTTCCCTACTGTTCCACTCTCTGGAGTAGGAATAGTAATTTTTACCCTTACGCTATCCAACGTTTTCTATAATTAATTGTTAAAATATCACATGTTTATTTTATTTTTTATATTACTTACATTTTATTTATGTTATTGTTTTATGTTTGTAAATGTATTAGTAAATTAGAATATATTTCATTGATTTATAAATTAGTAAATTAAATATTATTACTTATTGTTCAGTACATATATATTATATCTTTACTGTATATATTTAATTAATGTATTATTAATATATATGTATTATTTATTAATTTTAAACATTATTAGATACTTTTAAATATGTATATTTTATTTATTAGTGTTATATACTTACTTTTACATTCATATATATAAAATAAATCGATATTTTTAACATCGATATTTTTTACATCGATATTATTTTTTTGATATTTTTGTACTTACCATGTTGTAGATAGGATGTCGATATTTTTGCCCTCGATATTGTTGACTCGATATTCTTGTAGGTCGATATTTCTGAGGTCGAAATTCTGTCAGTGATCCGTTAGCGTGCTCTAGCTGTCCGAGGCCAAATACACCATCTATCCAGAGTCCCAAAATGAAATATTTTCAGAGCGAAATGACGGTGGGCATTTTCTATATTTCCCTTAAAGTATTTAAGGTAATCTGACGTTGAACACCCAGTGCACATACATCAGCATTTCCTCCCCTCCAACTCAGCACATATTAAATATTATATAGGGCCCGTAACCCTCAACTCTCTGCCCTTCTTTATACATTAGAATAATAAGTATCATGGAAACTCTCCCATGACTCACCACTTTCCCCATTTTACCCCTTTATACATTTGATATTGTAAGAAAATCGATAATTTGCTAAAGAGGTGACAACCCACTTCAAAGTATAATCACAATCCTTGCCAGGGTGAACCATGGAAAACCAGTGCTTACCTCTCTGGTCGCTTGGCACAAAGGCAGGCTTAACTTAGAAGCAATGTGTAAAGTATTTATGCAGCGCTCAAACAGTAACAGCACATGAAAAACCCAAGCCAATTTTGAAAAATATAGAATATTTTAATTAATAAAATGATACTAAAATGCAAAAAATGGAATAAGTGCAACTGGATTTCTGAGTTTATTAAAGTATGAAAGAAAAGTTGCGCCAAAAGCACAAAGCTCCAACAGAGGGTATCTTTTCGCCCTGGAGTGTGTCAAAGTCAAAAGTTAAGGCTGTCTGCAATGGAGCATGGTTCGCATACAGGGACCAGGTTCATCCCAGTGGAACGTTTACCTTCGGCCATAGCATAATTTGACCATTGATGAATTATCTGTGTCGCAAGCTGCATCTGATGCAGGAAGTGTTGACAGCTGGTTGCTAAAGAGCAGGGTGCTGGCGCAGTTGTCAGCGAAGGTGGGAAATCTCTGAGTCTGCAAAGTCCGTGCCCATGAAGGCCTCGTAATTGGTGGGTAGTGACATTCTGCCAGAATAAAGTTGATTCTGATCTGATCTGGTAAGTTTCTGTTCAGTCTTGGTCTCTCCTAAGTTTTCTATGTTCTTACTTAGAAACCTTTCTGAATGTCTGATGTCCTTCAGCGGGGCACATCAGCAAATTGAACCTGACCCGCAATTCGATGTCAACAGCTTCTGCTTGAAGGAGGTCCTAGTCTCCTGCTGGTTCTTTGGAGGGAAAGTTGGCAAAATGCTTCTAAGTCCCAGCTTGGACAGGAGGAGTACACTCTAATACCAGTCAAGGGTACAGGACCAGGGAGGCACAACTTATGGGTTAGGATATACTTCAATGGAGGCCAGCACTACTGGGGACCTGGATCCAAAGTAAGAAGCTCCAGTATTCCTACAGATATCCTTCTTCAGATGTTCACAGGTCCAGGAGAGTTCTGAGAAGGGAACTGGCGATGTCGCTTTCATGCCAGGTGCCAACCTATGGTGGGGGAATCACCCGACTTCTCTCTAACCAATGGTATAAAATTTCCCAGCAGTGACCTTACCCACTTTTACAGCACTTCCTGTGTATTTTACTGTAAACTATTTCATGGGACCCTTCACTGGTCAGAGTTCTCACGGCCCACCTAGAGGTGTGGCAATGATAATGATCCAGTTGAGGGGCAGCTCTCCCTTTCCACTGGGTTTGGAACCAAGCTGACTAGGAAGTTACAGGGAGGTAGTTCAAGGTTTGAGCGACATCTTCGAGTGACAGAGTAGACACACTTTGAAGGAAGAAAAACACCTCTCCACATCCAAAACTTTTGTCCACATCACAACACAGGAGAGCAATCACCAGTCAGGTGATACTGGCAGAAATGCACATTTGGCTATGGCAGGAAAATGTCAACTTTCTAGATGTGTCATTTTGAAATTAGTTATATGAAATTTGACTTTACCATTACATTGGGTTTTAGATTACCATTACAAAAGTTCTTAAATCATTTTTCTAGGTGCTCTCAAACCTAAGTTAACCATTATGTATTGTTATAATGTAACCCAGGTTTTCCCTATCGGGCATCCAGCCTTGCTACAGTGAAAAAAGTATGTTTTTTATTCTGTCAGGACATATAAAACATTAGATATACATGTCCCACTTTTTAAATGATAGGCATTTAGGGCCTATTTTAGTGGTGACTTATGAGTATTAAAAAGAAAGGGTTTGGTCTTCCAAATAGTTATATGTCAAGATTAAACTGCCCACTCCGGCTGCAATAGCAGACCTGTAGTAGACATGTCCACTAGTTGCATTTAATTTACAGGCCCTGGCTACATGTTGTTCCGCATACTAAGGACTTAAACGTAAATTAAATGTGACAATTAGGTATATGCCAATTTTATCATGTTTAAAAGAGATAGCACAAGCATTTTATCACTGATTAACAGAAGTAAAGTACACAGAGTTCTATGGCCCACAAAAACAGGTTCAGCTAGAGAAGACAAAAACACGTGAGGTATCACTCATAAGATGGTAGATTCGAACAGATATTCTTTAAATACTGAAATGTTCTCTAATTTCCCTCTGCTTTCCGTATTTCCTCTCTTCAGATGTTACCACTTGTGGTACAACCCATCAACATTGATTGAACTCTATTAAGCTCCTTCTCTGGATATGTTAACATATTAGACAGACTGTGAAGCTCCCACAATTCCCTTCTTTACAATGTCCCACCGTTTGCTTTTGGAGGCAGAGATCACACTCACTATGCACAGTACAGACCTCAAGCGCCCTGGATAAGATGGAAAAGTGGCACAGCAGCACCCTCCTCTCTCACCCTTTAGTCAGTTCTATAAGGCAGCTCAACAATCACTCAAATTTCGGAAGAACAATGGCAAATGACTGTATGATTCTCCAGTGCTAAATCCCAGTACACTCACTTTGGTTTAATACAGAAATACATGGTATCCTTTGGGTGGAGGAAGTAGAGAGGCTATTAATAAAAGGGCTTAGGGTGGCATGTTTTAGAAATTCATTGCATCATTTCCAACAAATTAAAATAGAAGCCTAAACCTGTTTTGCTTTGCTTCAGACTTGGGTCAGAATAATTATTTCCAAAGACTATAAATAAATCTATTCAGCTGAGAAGAGTTTGATTGGTCATGATCATCAGTGTTTGCGAGAAAAAAATGAGATAAAAGAGGCCAGGCATATATTTCCAGACCTTTCCTTTTCTATTTCTGTGAATGCGGAGTGTTTGTGATTTAGAGAATTGTGAAGTAGGAATTTGGTAGGTGATACTGAGAGATGGGTGAAGCAAACTTGAAAGCTGCTTTTGCTATAAGGATCATAATTTGAGATAAAAAGAGATTTGAAGTCAGAACCGGAGGCAAGTATTATGCATAATCCTCACCTCCGGATTCTTAATAGAAATTAAACTTTCCTCAACAAATGCTAGAAAAGGTTTCATTCTACACTGGCCTGACTGAATGATGGGAACGGTGTGCAGCCACCTAGACACTTCTCGACTGAAGGACTGTTCCATCATAGCAATCATTGGCAGTAAACATTTTACATGAATGAACTCTATGATAATACAACTCACAACTCACCAGTCATTTACCCTGGTTCTCAAATTGTTCTACTTCCAAGGTGGTGATTTTGTGCAATTATGCATGTTATATATTTAAGTGTCAATACATCAGTGATTGTTGCTGACCTTTTTTAGACTGTCTTTTACAGCTTCTTCTCGCTTCAGTGAGCAATATCCCGAGCTTAAAAAACAGCCCACTACGCGCATGTTTGGGGAAAAGATTTTGTTGGACTTAGCCCTCTCTGCAGTGTCATCTCCACATTTTTTGCCTTACCACTCCTGTTTTCTGAATCACTTTTTGGACTCTGCACATTTTACCACTGTTAATCAGTGCCAAAGTGCTTGTGCTCTCTGCTCTAAACATGGTAAAATGGGAGGTGTCCAAGATGGATTCTGAGTAAGTAGCATCTCCCAGAGCTCCACTGGATTTTTACGCCCCATTCTGCTACAGCTGCAGAGGATGCCCCTCCACACCTGTATCCACTCCCATCTGTCTGTTGGACGTGCTTGTTGCCTTGCTGGAGATACTGCCTGGGCGGTTGGAGAGTGAATGGGTGGCGTTTGCAGCAGGGCGGCTCATAGTAGTGGAGGATCCATTCTTGGGGAGGCCGGCGAGTGAACACTGGGTGAGAGGGCACTGCTTTGGGTCGGCCTGCCCAGTGTCCTGCACCTGATGGTGTATGGTGACCCCTGGGAAGAACAATGGCAAATGATTGCATGCTTCTCTAGTGCTAAAGCCCAGTATAGCCCAGAGTTATCATGGTCTTGTCCCTACTGTGCCTCACTGATCGAGGCCTCAGTGCACCTGCTAAGTGACTGGTTCTCCTTTCCTTCCTTTAGGATTCTAGACGCGACATTTGCATGTTGCAGGAGACCCATTTGCTCTAGACTGACTGGAGGAGACTACACTCTTGCTGGTTTGACTGTCAATATTTCTCCTCAGGGGTTACCAAGAAGGCTGGGGTGGCGATTTTGTTCACTGCTCATTCACTCATTTTGCTGGTAGGGTGGAGCGGGCTTTTATGGAGACACCAGTCAGACTTTTAGCATTGCATGTTTTAATACAGAGCATCAGGTACACTGTAGCCATGGTCCATGCACCCAATGAACTCCAGGAACCATCTCTCAGTGACACTCCGGCCCATCTGTTGACCTCAAAAGACAAGGAACTAGTAGTAGACGGGGATTTCAATATTGCAATGGACACAGGGAGAGACAGGTAACCTCACAGGTGGGACAAGTTGGGAGACTCACACAAGGCACTAGTCAATGCCTGAAAGATGTGGTACTAACGGATATATGGCGGCATACACACCCCACAGAGCTGAACTGCACTTTTTTTAAGTTGCCCATAAGACATATGCAAGCATTAACTACTTCTTCACGTCCTTAGGGGTAATAAGAGACAAGTCTCAGTGGATATTGGAGCAGCAGCTCTTCCCAACTACTCCCCCATTGTCCCCTTGTTCAAACCTACCGGGCATCTGGTGTCCCTAACTGGCGAATTAACACAAAACTCCTGACCTATGACAAAATATATGGGGACATGCAGACGGCCATAACCACTTTTTTTGGAAATCAATGGAACCCAGGGGTCTCCGTCTCCACACTGTGGGAAACATGGAAAGTAATGATGAGAGGCCACTTTATCAGCCTGGCCACGGGCTATATCAGAGAAAGGCAAACCAAGCGCCGCCAGGTGGAGATGCAAATGAAGGACTTGGATGCCGCTCATGCCCAGTTAGGCTCAGTGCTTGTCCGCTGTCAATTTACAGCTGCACAAAAACAATTGCAGGCAGTGGATATGGGGAGGGTGGAGTATGCCAAGCTCAGAATACACCAGAAGTACGATGCGCGTGGTAACACAGATGGGTACATGCTGGTGCATTGTATCCAAGCCCAAATGGTGGACTGAAGTATCCCCGAGTTGCAGGGGGTGGAGGGCTGCATGTGCTATGAAGATGAGGACAAAGAAGATGTTGTCAGGGCTTATTATAAGACCCTCTATACTGCAGAAACCTGTTGGACTCTGATGTGAGGGCTACCTCTCTCAGACGCCCCTCCAATGCTAATGTGACCACGATTACAGCTCTAGACATAGATATCACACCACAAGAGGTCCTGGTTATGATCCAAAAACTACAGCCCAACAAGGTGCCAGGCCAGGATGGCTATAGTGCAGAATTTTACAAGGTCTTTGGCACACAGCTGACTCATGTTTTGGCATGACTGTTCAACTCATTTGGTGAGACAGGCACGTTACCAGACTCCATGCACCTAAACACCATTACAGTGATTCCTAAGATGGGCAACAACCTCAAATGCTGGGCCTCCTACCACCCGATCTCCTTTTTAAATGTGGATGTGAAGAGCTTTACTCTCAGGGGTTGGTTGATCCCCACCAGGCCGGCTTTGTCTCAGAGCGAGGTTGTAGTGACAACACGAAACGGCTATGCCCCCTTCTGGGCAAGGTACAACATCTGCAAATAACTGCCCTCGCGCTATCGATCGACGTTGAAAAGGCATTTGATCATGTACAGTGGCCCTATTTGCATCGGGTCCTGGAATGTACGGGTCTCAGCCCGCATATCCGCAGCTGGGTCAAGTCCTGCTATACAGAACCCCAAGCTAGAATATGTGTGAAAGGAGGGATGTCGGCTCCATTTCCTATAGAGCAGGGAACTAGACAAGGATGCCCATTGTCCCCCTTGCTTTTCTGTTGCAGATCTAATAAGGACCAAACCCCGTATAGCGGGTATACCGATTGGAGGGAGGGAGCATAAATTATGCCATACGTGGGCGATGTCCTTTTGACCCTCACCGACCAATATATCTCTTTGGTAGCCGTCATGACAGAACTGGCCTAGTTTGGGGAGGCCTCTGGCTTTAAGACCAATCTGCTGAGGTCCTCGATCTTTAGCTTGACCATTTCCGAATCAGTGTCTTACACTGTATAATGAATACATTGCATGGTCTGATGTAAATATCCACAGAAAAAAGTCTTTCTCTTGCACAGCTCTTATTATTTATGATAGTCTGCTTTTGTTCGTATGTCAATATGCACTACAGGGGATATAAATGCACTGGTTATATCAGTATCAAAGATATTGGGAAGTGAGGTGTAGTGGGGAGATTCTCATAAGGAATTATTGGCGAAGGACACACTGAATACTTACATGAGCTAAGAGTCAAAATAGTGATAAATCCATTGTGTAAAGGGTACCACTTTGAATATTAGTACACTGATTCCACCCCTTGCTACCTTAACAAGACCTTTCCCCGTTATAATAGACACACTTTTGGAAAGTTGGCATTTTCTTTTCCTAACCGTTTGGTGCCTGCAGTCTGTATCCTGGGTCACATGACTAGGTGTAGCTGGGAGTTGGTTTGTGTGTATTGGTTCCAGACAGTAATACAAAGGGCAAATAGATGTTGGCATTGTTAGCCATCTCTAACTTGTTAAGTTGCACAAGGGTCACCTTTCACAATTGCACATCACAAAGGCACTGTATTGGTACACTCACAAAGGGTTTGACAATAGTGTTTTGTGCACCCAGTTAAGCTGGAGCCAGGGCAGTGAGGAAGGAAATTCCAAACATTTCTGTGGGTGGACACCACTGTACACGGCTCCTACGTCGAACGTGTGCACCAGGTATAAATAATGGACCCTCAGACCAAACACTTCAGTACACCTCTGGACCTGTAGAAGACTCAGAAGACTGCTGTGCCCTGCAAGATGGACAACTACTCTGCTGCCATGCAGCCTGAGTGGAAAAGACTGGACCTGCAGCTAGAACCGAGGGCTACCAGAGTAACTCCAGGTTTTCCACCTTGAACTCAGGACCACCAGAGTGACTCCAAGGGCTAGTTGGATGGCCTCCTGATCATTACCTCAGGGACAGCAAAGACTTGCAGTGAGTCCTTTAGTCCAAGAAGTGTCATCCCAGTCCTGGATCCTTGGGAGTAGAACTATAGGTTCTCTGCTAGCCCAGTTGTGGTCCTGTAAGCAGAACTGACACAGTACAATGCATCTCAACACAGCCACATCAGTACAGCTGCTGCACAATGTATCTCTAAAGAAGGCCTTCGCATCGCAAGCCCCTTGTTAACAGCATCCTCGAAAATGATACAGAACCCCGCATCGCAGGCCCGCAGCTTCCTCAGAACAGTCACTGCACAGCGTATCATTAACGCAGGATCTCACAATGCTCCACAACCATGATTTAAGGTACTTTGTTCAGCAGGCTTAGCTTGGTCTCTGAAGTCAGTTCCACGCTCCATCATGGTTGGCCTGGTCTTGTGACTTTGTCCCAGTCCAGCTAAACCAGATAACAACAGTTAGCAATTTGTGCTTTTTTGAACTATTTTCACTTAAATCTTTAACATTCTATATCTCTGTTTCTACTGATTGGATTTTTCTTGTGTGGTGTTTTCACTTTATTACTGTTTGAAGTGCTGCCCAAATATTTTACACATTGCCTCTATGTTAAGCATGCCTGCTTTTGTGCCAAGCTACCAGAGGGTTAAGCACAGGTTAATTTGGGGTTTACTTGTACTTCACATGACAGAGATTATGGTTGCTGCTTGAGAAGGGTTTCACCTCTCCTCAACCAGTATCCTTTTTCCCTTCAGATTTGTAGCAGCATTGTTTAGTTTTCCAGTGCACGCTCAGCTTTGCAACTTCAGGTCCAATAATTTAAGTCCTGCTTTAGCCATGGACCTATGCAAACTTTCCTGAAGAAGAGGGCAATATTATTATCACTGCCCGATGTTTGACTTACCATCTCCTATTTTGTCACAAGCTACGGTGAGTGCACCAAGTTCACCGATCTCTATATACATTGGCCACCATGTGAGTAGAGGAATTTGATTTTCATTCTCCACCAAGGAATATTACAATGTGGTTGAAGTGAAATTTATTTGTGATTTGTATTTTTATACTGCTTCGAGATGTGCTCTTTCACTCATAACTGTATTTTGATAGTAAGAATGTACTTTATATTTGATGTGCTATTGATTTTTATACTAGAAAGCCAAGTTATTACTTATGCTTCTTAGATGATAGTAAAATGAGAATCAGATTGCCTACATTTGTTACACCCTGTAGTGAAAAATCCAAAGTTATATATTCCATTTTCCCAGTTACCGTTTCAGTTTGTCTTTCAGGGATGCATTCACATCAAATGGCTGCATTGTATTTATTATCTATTTGTTTAGATTTTCATTTTAGTTTATAATTTACATGGTGCAGGATTTAAATACCAATCAGTCTAAGAAAGAAATCATGTGATTTTTTTTTAGAAGTGTACACATCAAAATTATATTTGTAATGATAATCACAAAATCGACAGAAACTCGTTTAGTAGAACAGAGAACTTTATGTTCTTTGACTTACCTTTACATTCAGGTTGCTTTCCGGTCCAAGTTCCATTCCCCAGGCATGTTCTTTCTTCTGAACCATGCAGGATGTACCCATTCTCACAGTTAAAACGCACAACACTTCTGGTTTTGAAATCAGTGTCCTCTCTGGAGCCATGAGCCGGAATTCCCGGATCGCCACATTGTCCACTTGAATCACCTACGAATGACAACAGTTAATGAACATCAAAGATAGCGAGAGAAGCTCAAAGACTGAAAAAGTCATTAATTTGAATCCTCTGGGATAGTCTTCCTTCTCTGAAATGATTAACTTTTGTTCTTTGAATTCACACTTGAATGAGATTAGTTTTAGGTCAGTGTTTTGAATGAAGACTCTTATAGCCAACTTTTCAACCACAAATGTTGCTTATATCACAATGAAAAATATAGATATTTTTCTACTGAAAATAGCTGCCCATGCTTTAGAAGGTCCTTACTCTGGTTCCATTATGTGGAAATGTGAACTAATAATTGTGTTTAACAGAGAGGGCAATAGTTCTGCATGTACAAACGGTAGGAATGAATTTGGTGATGGTTTTAATACAGGGTATAAAGAAGTTTGTGATTCTTTACAATGCTATTTGTATTGTATCAAAACTGAGAATGCGTGCCCTTTTAAAGGGGGAAGAAAGTTTTATGAAGTGAACTAAAGTAGAACATTAAAAGAATGTATAGACAGTAAAGTTCAAATTGCTATTTAGTGAACATCGAAAATAGTCCATTGTTATATATTGTATAGTTTACCTACCTCTAGCCTTTGGGGTAGAATATTAATGCCAATTTAATGAACCAATAATGTTAACTGGAGGATTCTATTCCATTTACCTGCAGAAGATGACTGTGCAATTCAGGGCCGGCAGGGGAACTGAAACCGGCCCTGACAAAGAGCTTGGCCAGCCAGGGGGGGTGTGAGCTGTGTGCCGATTTTGTTGCTGAGGGACGATATTGCAGGTATGCTGCAAAACAGGCCACCAGTAAAAAAACAGCCCCCTCAGGGGTCTAAAACCGGCACTCACCCTGGAGACCCACTGGGGAAAAGCCAAGGGTGCCCGCTACGGCCAGTCCGGCCCTGGAGCATTGAGGCTACCGCCCACCCTTCCTAATGCAAAGCATAAGAAGAAGTAGATCGATAGTAGACCCTTACCTCTCAGGTTGGGACATATAAATGCCCTAACCAGAAGGACACAACTTTAACCTAGAGGTAGAAATTACAATTAAGATTAAATATTTCTTAATGGACCTTTTTTAGTTGTGTGACATGTCTTTAAATAGAAGCTCAATTTAATAGAACCCATTGCCCAGCTGATAAGATGTTACTACATAGTACATTGAAAAGAGCCAACATCAGGTATTTTCAATGTGAGAAAAGCAAAATGCGATAAATTGAGCAACAGAGAACATAGAGACTCTGAATGAGTGGTGGGCATCTTTTGAGATAATTTCAGTGTTAGAATTAGCACCCCAATCGGAGGATGAAACTCCCATTTCCAGAAGTTTGAGTGAATTATTTGATACTGATCCACATAACAAGAACTTAGCAGCTTTCAAGCAACAACACGATTCTCATGTGATATAGCCACGGTATGAATAGAAGCAGAAGAGCAACTAATGAAAAAATGGAGACAACCATCTCATACCAGGTACCAGTTAGAAGTAAAAGAAATGAAAAGACACTACAGAAAACATATTAGTTTGGCAAAACAAAATAAATTTTGGAAAAAATATGGAACGCATTGCAGGATGCCTGTAACATTAAGCACTGACAAAATCAGCAAGCCAGTATTTGCCAAGGTAATGCAATGATTACAGTATGTCTAAAAAAATCAAGAAAAAAACAACAAGTTGCAGTCGAAGTATCAATAAGCTTACCGTACAAAAAAAGCATTACACATAGTATTCGTTGAACACTAGGGGCCTCATTTATGAGGCCCCTTGCGCCATCGGAACTTCACTTTTCATGAAGTTCCGTGGCGCAGAAGCCTGCGTGGTATTTATCAGGCAGCAGTACGCCAGTTTTTGTGGTGTACTGCTGCCTGATAAATATCAGTCCCTTTAACGCAGTGTACTGCGTTAAAGGGGCGTGCAATGGGTGTTGCTGGGGGCGTTCCCAGCAACATCCATGGCCTTTTGACACTGCCCCAGATTTACGAGAAATCGTAACTCTGAAGCAGTGCCAAAAGCTTACGCCTCCCCAGGTGAGGCGTAAGGGAGGCGCAACAGGGAGAAATGTCTTTATTTCTCCTCGTATTTCCTTTTTCTATGTGTGCTGCATTCTGCAGCACACATAGAAAGAGGAAAAGCCTCTTGTGATTATTTTTGTACAGAAAGGTTTCCCTTCCTGTACAAAAATAATCTTCCCCGCAATGCAGGCGCCCTTGCACCATTGTGCAAGGGTGCCTGCGCTGGCGCAGGCAGCCCATTGTGCGCCGGCGCAGGGGAAAAGGACAGGAATGCGCCGTATCTTATAGATACGGCGCATTTCTGCCCTTTTCTTTTGCCGTAGGGAAGCGCAGCAGGAAGGCCTGCTGCGCTTCCCTACGGCAAAAAGTCATAAATGAGGCCCTAGGGGAGCTTCCTAAAAGGCAGGTGCCCTCGGAACAGATTTAGAAATCCTTTTTTTTAATGAATATCAAAAAATATGAATATTATTGTTTCAAAGAAAAGGTATATTTGGTTTTCAATTACTATAACATGAAAACATAGGGACCTATTCATGAAGGGCATTTTGAAAAACATGAAGTAGTAATCCTATAGCACTATATTACATGTCTCAGAAATGGGAGCAAAACATATTTCATGGAACAAAATCGTATTTTAAATATATATATATATATATATATATATATATATATTCACAGAAAAAACCATAGGTTATAGACCATATATAGTTAGGAATTTGCATTTACAAAACCTTGAAAATTCACTGAAAAAACCATAGGTTATAGACCATATATAGTTAGGGATTAGCATTTAAAAAACCTTATTTTATTTGCACAAAACCATTGAAATTCCATATATAGTTAGTTGCACTAACTATATATCGCGGACCCGCAATCCACTGCTAATGATGTCACATATTACATCATTCATGACATGGTCAGTGACATCACTGATGACATCACTGATGACATCTCAAATGACATCACTGATGACATCACTGATGACAACACCCAGTGACTGTATGTTTCTGTAAAGTTAGAATATGTCTTACATATTGAAGAATGAGTGGATGTATAAGTGTCTGGATGAAGGATTTAGTAGGTGCATGACTGACTGTATGAGAGAATGATTAAATGTGTCTCACTGAGTGTATGGGTTAGTGATTAAAGTGTCTTAATTTGGCAATCATTATTTATGTTGTTCTGTAAACTGCTGCATTTTTAAATCAGTAGCTATATCAGTAACTATATGGGTTATTGAATGGTTGCCCAAGTATTTGTATGGGAGACTGAGTATGTGTGTGGGTGGCTGGGAGGTGTATAACTCTGTGCATAGATGTGTGAGCAGTTGATTCCCTAGGTGTATGGGTTCAAAAGTGCATGTAGAAACAGCTGTATGGACAGTTGACTGTGTGCATGAGTATATTGGTGAGTGAATGGATATCTCAGTGCTACAGGTCAAAGTAAGTACATATGTAAAACACATTCCATGTGAGAGTTGACATATATAAATAACTGAACATAAGAGCCAGTGAATGTGTGAATGGCTGTATGAATCATTGTGAACTTGTATCAAGGATTGTATAAGAGAGTAAATATGTGTTACTATATGTTTGACTAAGTAAGGTGTGTATAACTGTATAGTTGAGGAAATGGAGATGTGATTGATTCTTTGCATGACTGACTAGGTGTGTGAGTAACTCCATGGATGTGTGACAGTCTGTGAGTGCCTGTTTACACTGAGTGTATCTAAGGTTATATTAGAGTCTGAAGATATATTATCACATAAATGATATCATCAGTGATGTAATCAGTAATGTCAAATGAGATGTCAGTGATGTCATCAGTGATGTCATTTGAGATGTCATCAGTGATGTCATCAGTGATGTCATTTGAGATGTCATCAGTGATGTCATCAGTGATGTCACTGACCATGTCATGAATGATGTAATATGTGACATCATTAGCAGTGGATTGCGGGTCCGCGATATATAGTTAGTGCAACTAACTATATATGGAATTTCAATGGTTTTGTGCAAATAAAATAAGGTTTTTTAAATGCTAATCCCTAACTATATATGGTCTATAACCTATGGTTTTTTCAGTGAATTTTCAAGGTTTTGTAAATGCAAATTCCTAACTATATATGGTCTATAACCTATGGTTTTTTCTGTGAATTTCATTGGTTTTTTAAAAGCTAATATCTATAGCTGTAAAATATATTCTTTATTAAGTGACGTATCACGTAGCCCGTGAGACGCCTCATGATGCATCGCATAACCGTGACGTATCGTCTCTGCAGCGCAAACCAAACCCAAAACGTAAGCGTGCCAGAACACGCTTAAAGATATATATATATTTTTTTAACCTTAATTAGACAAAATCCACACGTGCACATATCACAAACGTTCAAAAAACACAATATGTCGGACTCCCGTTACGCTGCCGGTTAGCTGCCCGGTTAACGTATCAGGAAGCACCTTTACCGCGAAAAATCGCAATTTTTTTTTCTTTTGCCCCGCAGGGAACTTTAATAGCCCCCTCATCAATCCTAGGGGTTCAGGAGGGGTCTGCCTTACCCCTTTCATTCATTTACACCTTTTTTTTTTCCACCTCTTGTCTCTCGATCCTACCGAGAGACAAGATGGCGGCCGCTCCGGACTGTTTACAATGTTGACAGCCAATCAGCTACTCCTCAGACTCCCGTTACACTGCCGGTTAGCTTCCCGGTTAGCTGTCCGGTTAGCTGCCCGGTTCGCGTACCAAGACCCGTCTCTACGGCGAAAAAATCGGATTTTTCTTTTTTTTTTTTTTTGGCCCCGCGTGGCTTTATAATATCCCCCTCATCAATCCTATGGGGTCAGAAGGGGTCTACCTTGCCCTCTTTCCTTCATTTCCCCCTTTGTTTTGGTCTCCTCTTGTCTCTCGATCCTACCGAGAGACAAGATGGCGGCCGCTCCGGACTGTTTACAATGTTGACAGCCAATCAGCTACTCCTCAGACTCCCGTTACACTGCCGGTTAGCTTCCCGGTTAGCTGCCCGGTTCGCTTACCAAGACGCGTCTCTACGGCGAAAAAATCGGATTTTTTTTTTTTTTTTTGGGGCCCCGCGTGGCTCAATAATATCCCCCTCATCAATCCTAGGGGGTCAGAAGGGGTCTACCTTGCCCCCTTTCCTTCATTTCCCCCTTTGTTTTGGCCTCCTCTTGTCTCTCGATCCTACCGAGAGACAAGATGGCGGCCGCTCCGGACTGTTTACAATGTTGACAGCCAATCAGCTACTCCTCAGACTCCCGTTACACTGCCGGTTAGCTTCCCGGTTAGCTGCCCGGTTCGCTTACCAAGACGCGTCTCTACGGCGAAAAAATCGGATTTTTTTTTTTTTTTTTTTGGGGCCCCGCGTGGCTCAATAATATCCCCCTCATCAATCCTAGGGGGTCAGAAGGGGTCTACCTTGCCCCCTTTCCTTCATTTCCCCCTTTGTTTTGGCCTCCTCTTGTCTCTCGATCCTACCGAGAGACAAGATGGCGGCCGCTCCGGACTGTTTAGAATGTTGACAGACACCGGAGGGCCAATCAGCTTCGCATCGCAAAGTTCCGATACGCGAAAAGTTCGCTAACCGGATCGCTGCCCAGAGCGCTGTTACAGATATATATCTTGATTTAAACGTTAATTTCTCAAAATCCACTGAAGCACATATATTGAGACCTAGCAAAGGCACATCGGGCTATCAGTCCCTACAATTTTGCCAAGTTTCGTGGAAATCCATTCAGCCGTTCGGGCTAAAAGTGAGTCCAACCGCCCTATGGAAATTAACATGGGAAAAACGCGTTTTGGGACCCCCCTTTTTTCTCGGCCCCCCCTTGACGAACCCCCCCCAAATTTTCAGGAGCTGCTCAGAAACAAAATGTGCCATTTTCCTGAAAATTTCAGCCAATTCCGTCCACAAACTCCAAAGTTATTAGACATAGAATTTTCAGAAGTCCCATAGGGAAAAAATCCTAACTATATATACCTACTGGCTATCGCCAGTAGGTAATATATATATATATATATATATATATATATATATATATATATATATATATATATACATACATATATATATATATATATATATATATATATATATATATATATATATATATATATATATATATATATATATATATATATATATATATATATATATGAAATAAACACTATGGGTAACAGGATTTTTGCCCGGGGCAAGTATCCCAGCTACTGGTCCCCACCAGTATTTTTTATAATCATATAACACTACACATTGCTTAGATAATCACAAAAAGCAACAATAAACAGCAAAGTCTTCTTGTTAGGTTTCTTTAGTTGTATTTATTCTTATAAGCAGTCGGAAAAAGCCAACCCGTGTTTCGCAATCCACTGAACTTCTTCAGGGTTTATAGATCTGTCCTTGAAACTTGTTTGTTCTAATGTCCCCCTTATCTATACTACTATTATGAAGGAAGAACTTTGAGGCTTTGAGGCGGGTAAACTAGGGAACCACAGCGCCAATCCACACACCCGATACATCGTTGTAATCCTCAGGGTGTGCAGATGGACATAGGCTATATAAAGTTAAAAAATACGTTATATTTAAAAAAAATTACATTATAAAAAAAGTAGTCCCCTCGAAGTAGTGCCGGGCCGCGACCTGCGTGCTGACGTCAGGAGAGCAGGGAGGTGCGGCGTCCAGGAGCACGAGGAGGAGCGGTGGACATGGCGCGGGGAGGAGCGGTGACGAGCGACAGACATGGCCCGGGGGAGGAGGTGAGGAGCAGCGGACCGGCCGGAGGAGCGGTGACCAGCGGCGAGGAGCGGTGAACTGAGAAGCGGCGGCTGAGGTAAGGGTCCGGGGGACAATGTCGGGCAGGCGGGGGTCGGGGCAGGCGGGGGACGGGGATTTACACCAAAACAGAAGGAGGAGCGGTAAACTGAGGAGCGGCGGCTGAGGTAAGGCTCCGGGGGACAATGTCGGGCAGGCGGGGGTCGGGGCAGGCCGGCGACGGGGACTAACACCAAAACAAAACAATAGAATTTAGATCGGCTGAGGTAAGGCTCCGGGGACAATGTCAGACCAGGCGGGGGTCAGGGCAGGCGGGGGACGGAGAGTTACAACAAAACAGAAGGGTACAATTTACATCGGCTGAGGAAAGGCTCCGGAGGACAATGTCGGGGCAGGCGGGGGTCGGGGCAGGAGGGGGACGGGGACTTACAGCATCTGCCAAGGAGATTTATGCAGAGCGCCTCAACACTGGGCCTTTGTGACATCCGGGGGACAATGTCAGGGCAGGTGGGGGTCGGAGCAGGCGGGGGACGGAGCGGCCGGGGGCCCGGGCTGCTGGGCAATATCGGGGCAGGCGGGGGTTGGGAAGACTGATTGCTCCCGTACAAGTTTGGGACGGGCCTCTAGTAATATATAAATCGTTTACTTCCTCAGTGACTAATTTCTCCTAGAACTATACTGCCAAATGTTGCGTCCCCTTTAGTAACTGTACGGGTTTCTGTTCTCCATATAAAGATATATTACGGGTCGTCCACAGGCTGGAAGGCTGGAAGCCTCACGATCCTTCCCCTTCGTGTTTGCGGGACCAAATAAAGATGCAATAAGAATCTGCATGTAGCACCAGCACACACCTATATATATACATATATATATATATATATATATATATATATATATATATATATATATATATATATATATATATATATATATATATATATATATATATGTATATATATATATATATATATATATATATATATACCACAAATCTTCACCACTTCTGACACACGGCGAAATGAAGACACGGACCCCAGGCTGTCGGCAAGGTAGATTTATTAACCTCTCAGGCGACGCGTTTCGAGCAACGAGTGCTCTTGTTCACACACCATATATATATACATACATACATATATACATACATACATACATATATATATATATATATCTATATATATATAAATATATATGTAGATATATTCATTTATCTAATTATAACTAAGCTGGAACCTTAGTTTTTTTTCATTTGGGAGAAAAATAAAAAATATATCTATATTAGTACATATATATATTTATAATTACATGAATGGAAGAATATACACGTTTGCCAGGAAGTATGATCAAATAAGAAATCAAATGCCCAAACCAGCGACAAGTAACCAGGGGGCCGGAGTTGAACAGAGCGGTAATGAACTAAGCTCGGAGTACGAGACAGACGCTGAAAGCAATCACAGCGCAGGCAACACTGGTCCCCCACCAACACCAGCAGAAAAACTAGCTTTTTTACGGATACAACGCCTCAGAACACTAAGACCACGACTACAGTCGAGACAGGAGGAAGGAGGTGGCCAAACAAATCGGAAGAAACAACAACAAAAAGTAGACGGAGAAAAAACAGACGCTGGGGAAAAACAAACAGGAAAGCAAACAAAGCAACCATACAGACGCAACCGACGACGATAATGGCAGGAGACAACACTGTAATCAATCTAACGAACCTAGAACTCTCACAACAAGAACTGGACATTTTATCTTTGGGCCTATCTTACTGCAGTAACACAAACTTTGATTACGCTCAAACCCGAATAGATTTGTTCATGTATGTCAGAAAGTTAAAACTTCAGAAGTATTTCTATCAAAGCCAACAAACAAGTGATGTTCCAGACCAGGAACAACAAGAACACATCCTAAGTGTAGCGAATATGGAAGCATTGCAAGATTTGATAGATCTTGAACAAGACAACGACACTGTCTTAATCAGCCCCAGTGGAGCAGCGGCAAATTCAGAAATAGACATCTGTCAAAGAATCAAAACTGGTTTCAAACCAAAATCAGTGTTCATGCCGATAATGCCAAAAGATGGACTAGACATGTTTTCAGAATGTGTGATCAAGGACCTAAAGGAACTATCCATAAAAAGCACAAGAGAGGGCGTGGCAAACAACAACGACCAAATGAGAAGATATAACAACTTGATGACAAAAATGAAAGCAAGATCGGACATAGTGGTGAGATGGTCAGACAAGGGGGGCAACATAGTCCTGTGGCCTTTGGAAATGTACAACCAGGAAGCACTTTCTCAACTTCAAGATCGTGAATGCTATACAAGAATAAGTCCAACACACATCATAGGCTTACAAGAGAAATACCACAATGAACTATATAGGTGGAAAGGCATGGGCCTGTTAAGCAAACAAGAGTTTGAGTACCTGAAAAACGACTACCCAGTAACTCCTCAACTATACTTAATCCCCAAAATTCATAAAAACAGCAGCGTGCCACCGGGCAGACCCATTATATCTGCAATAGGGAGTCTATTTGAAAAGACAAGCATCTTCATAGATCATTTCCTACAGCCGGAGGTGAGGGCGTTACCTGCTTATTTGAAAGACACAGGCGATTTCTTGGCCAAAATCTATGATGTGGAATGGAAAGATAACTACTTGTTCATGACCCTAGATGTACAATCCTTGTACACCATCATTCGACACAAGGACGGCCTCAATGCCCTGAAACATTTCCTCGGAAAAAGACCAATAAACCTTTTCGAGCATACCCGCATGATCCTAGAAATGACGGAATGGTGTCTGACCAACAACACCTTCATATTTGACAAACTTCATTACAAACAAATGCAGGGTTCTGCTATGGGCACTTGCTTCTCCCCCAGCTATGCGAATCTGCATATGGGCTGGTGGGAGGAGAAAGTCTTGCAAGTCACTCACGCAGAAACAATAATCAACAACATTGTAATGTACAAACGCTTTATCGATGACATTTTTATTCTGTGGCAGGGCAGTCCTGAAAGTGCGGAAAAATTCGCCAAGGAATTGAATGAAAATGCATTGAACTTGAAATTCACATGTAATATTAATCGTGATACTATACAATTCCTTGATGTTGAGTTGTTTGTGATGAATAATGGTATACAGACACGCACATTCAGGAAACCCACAGCAGGCAACACGATCTTACACGCGCAAAGCTTTCACCCGACACCTCTGAAACAGTCTATCCCATATGCTGAATGCCTTAGGATGACTAGGAACTGTAGCACACAAGAAGAACTGTCTAAAGCTAAAAAGAACCTTTTTCATAGGTTAAGAAACAGGGGGTACACGGAGAATGCCTGTAGGGGGGCTGAGGCCAAGTGTGAAAACAAAACTAGGCAGGAACTCATATTCCCTCCTAAAAACAAGAACATTCCTGTAATAAATGAACGACAGCCACCTAGGCTAATAACAGGATACAACAGGTATCACGCCAATCTCCGTAAAATTCTCAGGAGACACTGGCCACTAGTACACAACGATCCTACCATTGGCCAGGTGGTGGGCAAAAGTCCCCTGGTAACCTATAGAAAAGCAAAATCCATGCGCAGTGAACTGGTATGCAATGCCCCAGTAATCAAAAAACAAACAAATTGGTTACAGAACCAAAAAGGCTTCAAAAAATGCAGCAAATGCAAAGCCTGCAACCATGGGATCAACACTACTAAAGTCAGTATACCATTCAGACACAAACCATACACCATAAGAGCACAATACTCGTGCAAAACCGAATTTGCGGTGTATGTGCTGACATGTGTCTGTGGAAAGAGATATGTAGGTTCCACCATCCACCCAGCACATGTCAGAATATTGCAGCACTTGAGGGCAATAGTGAACAAAGACCCTACATACCCGGTAGCAAGGCATATCAACCAGCTACATGAAGGTAATGCCCAGAATCTCACATATTATGTCATTGACAGTGTACCGAAAAATGCGAGAGGAGGCAATCGTAAACTAGCCCTACGCCGATTGGAGTCCAGATATATAATCCTTCTGAACTCCAAAATCCCGTTCGGATTGAACGCGGACGAAGCCCTGAACGTACACTTATGATTCAGTCTGTACTCTGCCCATCCCTCAGAACCCATTCCTTAACATCTGCTGTTCCCCTCTACTTAAAACTGATTTTAACCACAAGCACAGCAACAAAACCACCTTTCCACGTAACTTATCACAAATAGCACTAGTAATCACTTTTAATTTGTGAACCTTTTTTATCACCATACTAATCACACTAAAACAAGTCACGAGCGATTACTCCACTTGGAGAAGAGAGAAACCCATTATGTTAAGTATTGCATTAACTAGCTGCGCCGGCATGTATATGCTTGACATGAATATTACATATAGCAATTGACTTAGCTGACGCTAAAGCTGGGGTAATGAATGACTGTAACAGACAGTGAAAATGCTGCTATATATGTATATCATTAAGCGTATACTATCAGAATTATGGCACATGCGTTAGGGAGCCACATAACCCACCTGGGTCTGTACTCCTCGCATTAGTCCTACAAGCATGTCCTCACACTGTTGGTCACGGAGGGATGTTTCCAGCATCACCATTACTGGCCGCTAGCACAACCAGCAGTTATCATTTAACTAATGGCAGACAATACACGAGTGCACAAGACTTGAAATTAGTGTGGACGCACGTTTTATTTATTTATGTCATTTATTTTAAAGTGTTCTCAAATTCATGAATTATACAAGTGTGAGGTTAACACATGTAACAATGAATGCATGGGACCGCTTTGCAATGTGGTTCAATTGAGCGTTACCAAGTTGCATAAACATAGGTGAAAGACTGATATGATGTAACATATGCAAGTCATGAAACTTTTCTATGTCCACACATGAGGGTCAAACATGTAACCATAACAACCCTGGGCCAATTGAAATTTGTAACACATCGAACACCTGAGCAACCATGTAACATTCATGTGTATTTAAAGTGTAACAAAATGTCAATGCAGATGTAGTGAACAAGGCGGGGGCAAGCCGCCGAAACGCGTCTATGCAGCAAATGAGCCATTAAATATCGTTTGGATTATGATTCACGGAGTCAGCGCCTTATTTTGATGGAAAGTTTGGTTTGGTGTCGATATATATATATATATATATATATATATATATATATATATATATATATATATATATATATATATATATATATATATATATATATATATATAATTTGCTGTTTTTCATGGACTTGGGCTTCAATAGTTCTTTCTGTGTGTGATTTAAAAGTGACAGGGTGCTCAATGCCTTTCCAGAACAAAACCGCCCTGCAGGGATGGGGGCTCCCAGCAAAGTGGATAATTTTGTTTGGAACTTTTCAGAGATCATTTGGGGAGCATGTCTCGCTCGCCCCTGCTTGCAAAGATGATCGAGTTTTTCTGGTTATATTGCACGGAGGTGTGAAAGGGAGACTGGAGTAGTAGTGTCTCCTCTAACCATTTTCCTGGAAAACATGTGTTTTATGGAAATTATGGCTGCATTTATCTCAAGCACAACAGCATGTATAAAAGATGCAATTCTGCAACTCTTGACTAATGTGACTATTTAATATGTGCACTTGAACAATATTGTCTTGTGAAAACCTGTTTGATGCGTTGGACTGTCACGGTGGGCGTGTGCAGAGGACGGCCAGGGGCTGACCGAATCATGCCCACTCATTATTTCTCCCGCACAACGGCAGAATTCGCACCGCCGTCAATGAGTTAAACGCTAATGAGCACAATGTAAATTGCAACTTTACAAGTCAGTGAAAGATACTTTACATTTCAAGTGCATTACGGGATATAGAGGCTTAAATAAAAAGTCACGTGATGGCAGTGGGATTTAAGGCCTACCAGATTCTAAGTATGACTGTGCTCACCTGAGATCATGGCTGACTAACAGCCAAAATGCGTAAGGATAGTGAGAGAATGCAGCCTCCCAGAGTGAAATAAAAAGGCTGTTTTTCAAGGACTTGGGCTTCGATATTTCTTTGTGTGTGTGATGTAAAAGTGACAGGGTGCTCCATGCCTGTCCAGAACGAAGCCAGTAATTTGTGTAAAATTCCATGCATATTAGAAGATATAGTCTATTAGGCATAGTTCCTAACCTATTTTAAATGTGTAAATCGCTGGCCGATTGGCCTCCATTCTTCCATTTATAGCAGACTAGGCCCGTTCATCTCAGAAATGTCCCTAGTCCATATCTCGTGCTGTGAGATCAACCTTAGGGAAGCTGGCAGTGTTTATAATATATGAGGAACGGATCTCTTTACACCATGGATCAACTCTGCAGTGGTGTAATTTGTAGTTAAAGTCTCCCATTAAGATGAATAAGTCTTCTGGTATAAGTCAGTCACGACCTGTATATCTTCTTTGTTCTCCAGTTCTGGCTTATATTCAACAACTCTGTCCCCTGTACATTTGCTATGACTAGCGGACCAACATTACCTGAACTGTACTGGATTTGACCAGGTACTTTGTGGGAACTGTAATCCAAAATCCCCAAGAGGCTAATCAGACCTTCTGGACCATTGGCTAGTGTTCTGGACCTGAAAAAATACAGTGGGAGGGTCAAGAAGGGCATTTTTAACGACCAGGGCAACTTAGGCCCTTATATCAACTAGAAAAACAGCAAGAAAGTAGCCTGGTCCCAAATCAATGCTTGTGTGCCATGTAGAGCCTAGAACCTAGACAGCAGACAGCACACTCATTATGACGCGAGCGTTTCTCAATATAGAACGCTTCGCGTGTACTGCGCATGCGTTTTAAATTAGTATTGACAGGCGGCGCGAGCGTGTTTGTAACATTAAGACCCCGCAGCCTAGCAGCAAAACAAGGGTTCTTCCGACAGCTGCATGCAATTAACCAATTTGGTTAGGTATAAAAGGTCACGTGAGCTTCTGGGTCAGTTACCTCCACTTCCACTCGGACGTAGGAGCTGAGGTACCGACGGAGAGGTAGGATGCTCTTTGCTATGACCCCTAGTCTAGGTTTAAAGACCTGTAAATATATACTGCTTGATTTGACATTTCTTTCATCTTATTGTCATGCTTTTAAGCCATACTTTCTATACAGCTATTTAGTTTTGGCTTCTCCTTTGTGACTTACCCTGCATAGTGTATGTCATGTGTTCTAATAAGGTTGAGTCTCCTTCTTTTACAACTAGATTTTGTTAGTTAAATACTGGAAGTAGGTGACCACTTGGACCCTAGTACCTTTGATATTTTTCTGAGGTGCATTTTATATTTCCAATCTAACAGAGCGGGGCCTCCTTCTTCCCGAGTGGGTGCCGGGTGAGGTGAGGCTTAATCCCACAAAAAGCTGGGTGAGTTAATATATCTTTGAATGTCTTGTGATTTATACACAGTATACCAGGTAGTACCTCATGACTACTGCTTACTGAGGAGAGTTTCTCCTCTGTTTTGTTTGTGTGCCTGTCTTGTCTGTTGTACCCTAGATACCATTATACACCTCTGATAGAGTTGTACACTCTTTCTTTTTGTTTTAGGAAAGACCGCATGATTGGATTACCACTAGTATACATCTGGGCTCAGAGTGACTGGTAGGATTTATCCATTACAAGTGTACAAGCTCATTATTTTTTGTAATTCACTTTTCATTTGCAGTCGCAGTATTCACTAGGTCCTGAAGAAAGCTAGGACCAATTGTCCATCTAGCTGAAACATGTCGACCCCACCACATCACGCCCGGATATAGTTATTATTTAAAACTATTGGGCTCTGTTGTTTTAATCTTGACCCTAGCACCATACCTAATAAATTCAATTTTGGTTCTTTGAGTCAATTTTATATTCACTTTCACTTTTTTTCACCTGCACTGCACTCCATTGGCATCACCAGTGAAACACTGTGGGCTAAGACTATATCTACAGAATCCATCTTTTGCATCAACATTGGATGCCTTGAGTAAGATCTGGATTCATGATACATCTCCCACATGACGATACTCCACCAAATGGGTGGGCTGATGGGACTTTTTCTAGCTCAGTGTTTTCACTCAAGTGTCACTAATGGATTCTAGGTTCTAGGCTCTACATGGCACACAAGCATTGATTTGGGACCAGGCTACTTTCTTGCTGTTTTTCTAGTGTTCTGGACCCTCAAAGGACCTTTCAGAAGAAGTTCTGAATGATTGGGAACTTTTGGGCAACTTTTTGGAAAAACCTAAATAAGTCCGCTGACCTCAATGACGAGAGTTAAGTAGCCCTGGTAGTAAACTCCACTCCGCAGGCAGATTTGGCAGAGTTTTTGTCAATTTGCACTGCGCTTGGAACGTGAAGTTTGGCAAAAACTTATCGCCCTCTGCCCACCACCATAATGAATTTAGCTGAAACGACCAATGCAATGAAGACTCCTTAACATACTAATTTTGGAACCATTTAATTTGAATAAGGCAATTTATAACAAAAGATGCAATGGCATCCAGCAAAGGCACTTTTATTGTCCAAGAAACAAGAACGGTTTACCATGTTGTTGCTTCTACCTTGCGTTGACTAATTGTGGCAGAGCATAGTTAATCAGTAGTACAGTGTGAGTTAATGACTGCAGAGCTGTATACGTTGAGGCCCACACATTATATCTGTAAGCCTCACTAGTACGCAATGTTTCCCCAGGTCTTTCTGTTTGAATGGAGCTTGAGTTTCTGTTGAGCAGCCATTTAGTTTAATGTTTATTTCTTAATTAGAATTTAGAACCTCCTAAATTTGGCAATGGTATGTCAGTCAGCAAAACCAGCTTTCCTGAGTGGCCATTTCTCTGTCTTCAATCTTTAGTCTTTGAAATAGAATACTGGGAAAGAAGCAGAGGCAGACTGATTTTAAAGTGAGACTCCCAGTGGAGTAGGGCAGGCTTATTAGGTTGACTCCTGCTCTGGGGCACCCGAGGCAGTGATCATGCACAATGTTTGGTGCACAGGCGGCAGGTCACTGGCTGGCGTGCCCCTTGGTGATGGGCACCGACTGCAGCCTGGTTTGGTTCCTCGCCCTGGAGCTGGCCTGGTGCCGGCTCTGCTAGTGCCTTGGGAGAGAGTAATGAGGAGACAGCTGGGCTGATGCATGCCGTGTCTTGAGAGCCAGTGATACTATCTGCAAGGTAAGTGCCCAGTGTCTGTGTATACATTTGCACAACTTTCACAGTTATGGTGTTTGTTTATTTAATTACTTTGGTGATGCTGTCTTTGGACATAATATTCTGCCTTCTGCAAATGAACGACTACATTGGAGCTGTTCGGGCAGTCATGTCGAAACAGGCGCATGAACACCAATCACACCTTATTGTTTGTTAAAGGAATGAAAGCTACATTCCTGTAGCTGCTGGCTGGGCTGAAAGTGACACTGGTTACCCATTACGTGTGTGCGGAACACAGCGGAATTGCACTGAGCTTTTATGTCACGCCACGGAATTTGGCAGAGTAGAACTCGCTGAACTGCGCCCACCCTTAGTCGAGCTGGCGATGTTGAACCGCAAATCCGCCTGACCATGCATGTTTGCCACATTGAAGGTTTCAAAGCTCTTTGACTTTGATGATGAAGACAAAGACAACCCAGACTCACCGAGGCATCACACTGCAGCAGGCCACCGTCATTGGAATGAAATCTGGATTAATGAAGTGTATCACTCCAAAAAAGTGATGAAGTGCAAAAGTAAAAACTTGACCAACCCCAACCACTCGTTGTATCAACCCGTGCTCCATCATGGTCTGCTTGAAAATTTTGACTTGGTCCCGGTCCAGCGCCACTGTTGACGCTTTTCACTTTTAGGAGCTAGAAAGCATATTTTTGCATTTAATCTTTAAAAATGCATATCTCTGGTTCCCTACGTTGGACTTGTGTTGTTTTGTTGTAATTTTAAAGATACAAATATTCTCTATGTTTATAAATTGGTGTTGGGTTTTTATTGTGTGTTGTGTCTTGCCTATTTACTGTTTTGGTGATATTAAATGCTTTACACACCTGTCTCCTTTGGAGGCCTGATGCTCATTGGCAAAGCTACCAAGGGTTGAGCAAAAATTAATTTATTTCTACTTAACTGAACCTTATTTATGATTGTGATATTATTACTAGCTGCAGTTACCTGATTGTGGTATTACTAGGCGTAGGTACCTCTCTGCATGTAATAATAAATCACCTTCCAACATTTGGTGTGCAGTGGTGAGATCTTGAACTTGTGCTTAGTAACAGCATTCAGCATTTAAGTGTGGCAATTAAAACGCCTCTAAATTGACCTAGTGTACAAACTGTCTTAGATTTTTAATTTAGACTAATATAAAATCCTTTTTTCCATTTTTATCTAATGTGTTCTAATCTCAATTTTTGCAGCAGTTATTGTGTGCGACCCACAACTTAGGTATACCATGGCGTTTTATTTGCCTAGCATACCGACACTCACTGTAGCAGAGCTTACGGGATTTTGTAGTGCTAGGGAGCTACCAGTTTCCACCAATACTAGGAAGTCAGAGCTGGTGAAGTTACTTGTAGCCTGGCCAGAGGTCAAGCTAACAGAGACATCCTCTGGGACTGATGAAGCTCCAGAGATGGAATGGCACCCCCAGGAGGAAGAGGAAGAACAACTGTCCGATTACTTAGTAACTTGGGCCCTGTCTAAAGCTAATGGGAGGAGAGGATCCACCAAAGGAAGAGTAGAACTGTCCCTCAGGGAGTGATAGCTTGAAGCCCAGTCAGCCTACATAGCTTTGAAGTGAGAAGGCAAAAAACACACAATTGTTGGACGGAATGTAGAACAAATCAAAACATTCACCACTAGTCAAGAGATCAGGGTTAAATCCATCATTTTTTTGCTCACCATGCCACCCCAGTTTATACCTGGCCACAGTCAAATCAATCCTGACTCTGTGCCTCATGTCCAGCCTGAACTGCCAAGCCAGGTCCTCACTGGACCGTAAACAAGCATACAAGGACCAGTTTCGGGGTTTTACACCTCATCAGCCAGAATAGCTTGACTCCATTGGCATGGAGAGCATGGGACCTACATCTGGGCATACCTATCCCACTCGGGGTGACCAATGCAAAAACAACACCTGATGGACAGAATGCAGAACAATGTCATACATTCACCCCAGTACAGGGATCTGGGCCTAAATCCACTCGTACAAAACCAGAGAAATTCGGCTGGTATAGTTAGTTGAGCTAACTATAACTCATGCCCCCACAATGCACTGCTGAAGATGTCACATATTACATCATTCATTACATGGTCAGTGACATCTCTGATGATATCACTGATGACATCTCAAATGACATCACTGATGAGATCATCCTGTGACTGTGTTCTTATAAAGTTTAAATATGTTTATATATATATACATATATATGGCAAGGTGTATTGAAGTATGAGTGGGTGTATGAGTGTCTGAGTAGATGATTTAGTAGGTGCGTGACTGACTGTATAAGTGAGTGATAAAACATGCCATACCGAATGCATGGGTTAGTGAGAAACTGTGTAAATGTCTGTACTAGTCTGTCAGTTGGTGGGTAAACGCCTGCATGGGTTGGTGAGTAGCTACATGAGTATCTATATGGGTTATTGATTGGTTGTCTAAGTCTCTGTGTGGGTGCCTGAGTGCCTGTGTGGGTAGGTGGGGGGTGTATGACTGTGCATATATGTGTGAGTGGGTAATTCACTGGGTGTATGGGTTCAAGAGTGTATCAGTGAAGGGTTGTATGGGTGTGTGAGTGTGTGTATGGTGTGTTGGTGAGTGAATGGATGTCTCAGTGGCACATGTGTGAGTAACTACACATGTCAAAGGCAGTATATGGGAGTGTTGGAGTAATAAATCACTATATGTGAGAGTGAGTGAATGCTAGAGTCGCTTTATGGATGAGTGTGTGCTTGTATCATTGATTGTATAAGAGAGTAAGTATGTGTTAATATCTGTATGAATAAGTGAGGTGGTGTGTGTATAGCTGTATCGGTGAGGAAATGGGAGTGTAAGTTATTCTTTGCATGATTGACTAGGTGTGTGAGTAACTCTATGGATGAGTGGCAATGTGTGAGTGTCTGTATTGGTGTATGAGTGCAAATGATAATTATGTATTGATAAGTGATTGCATGGATGAGTGACTGTATGGATGAATGAGTGGATGTGTGTATAGACCTAGGAATCAGTGAGTGGGTATGTAGTAACTGGTATTGGTGTGTCTATGGTTTCAAAAATGGTAGTCTGTATTTTAGAGTGGGTGTATCAAAGGATTTATGAGGGTGTGAGGAGGTGCATCAGATTATCATGTGGATGATGTCATTTGAGATGTCATCAGTGATGTCACTGACCATATCATGAATGATGTAATATATGACATCATCAGCAGTGCATTGCGGGGGCGCAAGTTATAGTTAGCTCAACTAACTATAACGACCAAATTTCTCTGGTTTTGTATGAATGAAATGTCCAACTTACTATAACATCCCGAAAACCTGTGGTTTTATCAGTGATTGCTATGTTTTTTTACATGCTAATTTCTAACTATAACGTCCTTGAAACCTATGGTTTTTTCAGTGAATTTCAAAGGTTTTTTAAATGCTAATTTCTAACTATGCCTACAGAGGTAGGACATGTGAAGGAAGAGGAAGAAAGGTGCAGAAAGGAGCAAGAGTTATGCAGAAAGAACTGACAGAGGTGCAGAAAGAGGCCTTGTTTCAAAGTCATCCTGTGCCCCCAACTTTTTACTGACTGGTACTGGTGGTAACTGACTAACCAGGCCCGAAGGCAGTGCTATGCTGAAAGACAATTAGAATACAGTGAAATCATCTACATACACTAGGATACGCTATGGGTTGGGGTATCCCCGTGATTGGCATGATCTCCCCTGTAAGGCCCTTGTATATAATAAGACAGGGGGATTAAAACTACCTCTAATTCAGAGGTGCAGAAAAAGGCAAGAAAGGTGCTTAAACAGGCAGGAAAGGTGCAGAAACTTGGAACAGGGTTGCAGAGGGAGGCAAGTTAGGAGCAGAAAGAAGTAAGAGCAATGCAGAAAGAACCAACAGAGGTACAAAAAGAGGCTAGAGGGGTGCTCAACGAAGGAAGAGAAGTGCAGAAAGAAGCAACAGAGGTGCCAAAAGAAGCAAGAGACGTGCAGAAAGAAGCAAGTGAAGTGCAGAAAGAGGCAACAGAGGTACAGACAGACGCAAGAGAGGTACAGAAACAAGAAGAAAAATGCAGAGAGGCAAGCGAATTCCTGAAAGAAGGTGCAGAAAGAAGCAAGAGCAGTACAGAAAGAACCAACACAGGTGCTGAACGAGGCAACACAGGTGCAGAAGAAGGCAGTAGGAGTGCAGAAAGAAGGAAGAAGAGTGCAGAAAGAAGCAACAGATGTACTGAAAGAGGTACAATGGGTGCAGAAAGAAGGAAGAGAAGTGCAGAAAGAAGCAACAGAGGTGCTGAAAGAGGTACAAAGGGTGCAGATAGAGGCAAGAGAAGGGCAGAAAGAAGCAACAGAGGTACAGAAATAGGCAAGAGTGGTACAGAAAGAGGCAATAGGTCTTCAGAAAAAAAGCAACAGAGGTGTTGAAAGAGGCAAGTGAGGTGGAGAAAGAAGCAAGAGAGGTGCAACAAGAGGCAATATAACTACAGGAAGAGGCAAGAGGGGTGCAGAGAGATGAAAGAGAAGTTCAGAAAGAAGTAACAAAGGTGCTGAAAGAGGCAAAAGGGGTACAGAAAAAGGTAAGAGGGGTGCACATAGAGGTAAGAGAGGTACAGAAAGAGGCTGGAGGGGTGCAGAAATAAGGAAGAGAAGTGCAGAAAGAGGTAAGAGAATTGCTGAAAGAAGCAACATAGGTTCAGAAAGAAGCAAGAGAAGTACATAAGGAGGCAAGTGGGGTGCAGAAAGAAGCAAGAGAGGTGCAGAAATAGGCAATAGAACTACAGGGAGAGGCAAGAGGGGTGCAGAAAGATGGAAGAGAAATTAAGAAAAAAACAACAGATGTGCTGAAAGAGGCAAAAGGGGTGTAGAAAAAGGTAAGAGGGGTACACACAGAGGCAAGAGAGGTACAGAAAGAGGCCAGAGGGGTGCAAAAATAAGGAAGAGAAGTGAAGAAAGAGGCAAGAGAATTGCTGAAAGAAGCAACAAAGAAGCAAGAGAAGTGCAGAAAGAGGCATGTGAGGTGCAGAAAGAAGCAGGAGCAGTGCAGAAAGAACCAACTGAGGTCAAGTCAAGTCAAGTCAGAGAATTTATATAGCGCACTACATACCCAGAGGGTCTCAAGGCGCTAAGGAGGGGGGGAGGATTACTTGTCAAATATCCACGTTTTAAGTTGTTTTCTGAAAGCTAGGTGGTTCTGGGTAAGGCGAAGGTGAGTGGGGAGTGAGTTCCATGTTTTAGCAGCCAGGTAAGAGAAGGATCTGCCTCCCATGGTGGTCTTGTTGATGCGAGGTACAGTGGCGAGGGCTCGGCTGGAGGAACGTAGTTGGCGGGAGGGGGTGTAGAAGGACAGTCTTGAGTTGAGGCATTCTGGTCCAATGTCGTAGAGTGATTTGTGTGCGTGGGTTAGCAGTCGGAAAGTGATTCTCTTATTGACGGGTAGCCAGTGGAGGTCTTTCAGGTGACCAGAGATGTGTTCGTTGCGTGGGATGTCTAATATGATTCTGGCTGAGGCGTTTTGGATTCGTTGGAGTTTCTTTTGGAGTTTAGCGGTAGTGCCTGCGTAGAGGGTGTTTCCGTAGTCCAGTCGGCTTGTGACTAGAGCATGGGTGACTGTTTTCCTGGTTTCGGTGGGGATCCATCGAAATGTTTTTCTGAGCATGCGAAGAATGTTGAAGCAAGATGAGGATACGGCGCTGACTTGTCTGTTCATTGAAAGTGAAGAATCCAGGATAACGCCTAGGTTCCGTGCGTGGTCTGTCGGGATGGGTGCTTTTCCAAGGGCTTCCGGCCACCAAGAGTCGTCCCATGCAGAGGGGGATGTACCTAGGATGAGGACGTCTGTTTTATCTGAGTTCAGTTTCAGACGGCTGTGTTTCATCCATTCAGCAACTTCTTTCATTCCTTCATGTAGGTTAGTTTTGGCGGTGCTGGGGTCCTTGGTGAGAGAAAGGATCAGTTGAGTGTCATCCGCGTAAGAGATGATGTTGAGGTTGTGTTGGCGGGTGATGGTCGCGAGGGGGCTCATGTATACGTTGAAGAGGGTGGGGCTGAGAGAGGATCCTTGTGGTACGCCACAGATGACTTCGGTGGCCTCGGACTTGAATGGTGGAAGGCGGACTCTCTGGGTTCTTCCGGTGAGGAACGAAGTGATCCATTCAAGTGCTTTTCCATGTATTCCGATGTTGGTGAGGCGTTGTAAAAGAGTGCTGTGGCAGACTGTGTCGAATGCTGCAGAGAGGTCGAGGAGGATGAGGGCGACTGTGTCTCCATTGTCCAGTAGAGTTCGAATGTCGTCTGTTGCTGCGATGAGGGCGGTCTCAGTGCTGTGTTTTGCTCAGAAGCCAGATTGTGAGGAGTCGAGGGATTTGTTGGCTTCGAGGAAAGCGGCGAGCTGGTTGTTGACAGCTTTCTCGATTACTTTGGCCGGGAATGGAAGGAGCGAGATGGGGCGGTAATTTTTGAGTTCGGTGGGGTCCGCTGTGGGTTTTTTCAGAAGGGCGGTGAGTTCAGCGTGTTTCCAGTTTTCCGGAAAGGTGGCGGAGTTGAAGGAGCAGTTGATGACGTCTCGGAGGTGCGGTGCTATGACGGAGTCTGCTTTGTTGAAGATGTGGTGAGGGCATGGGTCTGTGGGGGATCCTGAGTGGATGGAGTTCATTAGGCGGATGGTGTCCTCAGTGGAGATTGGGTTCCAGTCATTAAGGATGTTCGCGGGGGGAGAGTGTTCAGCATGTGGTTGGGTGGGTTGGGCTCCGGGTTGGTTGTCGAAGCTGTTGTGGATGTCTGCAATCTTGTTGTGGAAGAATGAGGCTAGGGAGTCGCAGAGGGCTTGAGAGGGGGTGATGTCGTTGGAGTTGGCCGAGGGATTGGAAAACTCCTTGACGATGTTGAAAAGTTCCTTGCTGTTGTGGGCGTTGTTGTCAAGTCGATCCTTGAGTGCTGTTTTCTTGGCCTTTCGGATTAGTTGGTGGTGAGTGCGGGTGGCGTTTTTGAAGGCGTCCTTGGTGCTGGTGGTTGGGTCTTTTTTCCATGCTTTTTCAAGGGTGCGGCAGAGTTTCTTGGACTTCTTAAGATCATCGTTGAACCATGAGGCCTTCTTGTTGCCAGGTTTGCTTTGACGTTTTTTCAGTGGTGCTAAGGTGTTGGCGGTGTTGGATAACCATAGGGTGAAGTTGGCGGCGGCTAGGTTTGGGTCCGAGGAGTGGGCTGGGGTGTTTAGAAGGAGCGATGAGGAGATCTGGTCGGTGGTGATTTTGTTCCAGTTTCTTTGCAGAGTCGGTTGGAGGTGGTTGGTGGGTTTGGGCTTGTTGTAGGTGAAGTGAACGCAGCTGTGGTCAGTCCAGAGGAGATCCGTAGTGTGGCTGACGGAGACATGATTGCTGGAGGTGAAGATGGGGTCGAGTGTGTGACCTGCGATGTGGGTGGGGGAAGTGACCAGTCTTTTAAGTCCGAGGTTGGCGAGGTTGTCCAGGAGGGTGGTGGTGTTGCGGTCGTTGATCTTTTCAAGGTGAAAGTTGAGGTCTCCCAGAAGGATGTATTCTTTGGAGGGGAGCGCGTGTGGAGTGATGAAGTCCGTGATGTCTTCACTGAATTTTGCGCGGGGTCCTGGTGGTCTGTAGAGGAGGGTGCCTCTGAGTGTGGTTTTGGGGTCGATGTGGATCTGGAAGTGAAGGTGTTCGGAGTTGGCGAGGTTGGCGTCAGAGCTGGTTGAGATGCGGATTGATTTCTTATGGACGATAGCGATTCCTCCTCCTGTGTGGCTGGTGCGGTCTTTGCGAGTGATCTTATAGTCTTCAGGGATGGCAATGGTGATGTCTGGGGCGGAGGAAGCGTTCATCCATGTTTCCGTTAGGAAGGCGACGTCCGGGGAGGTGGTGTCTAGTAGATTCCATAGGTGCCTGTGGACTGAACAGGTGTTGAGAAGGATGCATTGTAGGTGGTTGGGGTCGGGAGTCAGTGGTGTGGTCGTAGCGGAGATGTTGTCGGTACCGCTGAATTTGCAGGAGTAGCAGGAGAAAGGTCCGTGGGCACAAGGGGTGCAGAAAGAAGGAAGAGGAGTGCAGAAAGAAGCAACAGAGGTGCTGAAAGAGGTACGGAGGGTGCAGATAGAGGCAAGAGAAGTGCAGAAAGAGGCAATAGATCTGCAGAACAAAGCAGCAGAGGTGCTATAAGAGACAAGTGAGGTGCAGAAATATGCAAGAGAGGTGCAGAAAGAGGCAATAGAACTACAGGAAGAGGCAAGAGGGGTTCGGAAATATGGAAGAGAAGTGCAGAAAAAGCAACAGAGGTGCTGAAAGAGGCAAAAGGGATACAAAAAGTAAGAGGGGTGCACACAGAGGCAACAGAGGTACAGAAAGAGGCTGGGGGTGCAGAAAGAAGGAAAATAAGTGTAAAAAGAGGTAAGAGAATCGCTGAAAGAAGCAACAGGGGTTTAGAAAGAAGCAAGAGAAGTGCAGAAAGAGGCAAGTGAGGTGTAGAAAGACGCAAGGGCAGTTCCGAAATACCCGACAGAGGTGCAAAAAGAGGCAAGAGGGGTGCAGACAAAGGGTAGGAGAGGTGCACAAAGAGGTAAGAGAAGTGCAGAAAGAGGCAAGTGAGGTGCAGAAAGAAGCAAGAGCAGTACAGAAAGAACCAACACAGGTGATGAATGAGACAACAGAAGTGCAGAAGGAGGCACAAGGGGTGCAGGAAAAAGAAAGAGGAGTGCATAAAGAATCAACAGAGGTGCTGAAGGAGGCTTGTGGGGTGCGGAAAGAAGGAAGAAAAGTGCAGAAAGAAGCAACAGAGGTGCTGAAAGAGGATAAAAAGGTGTAGAAAGAGGCAAGTCAGTTGCACAAATAGCGAGATGGGTGCAGAATGAGGCAGGAGGGGTTCAGAAAGAATTAACAGAGGTGCCGAAAGAGGCAAGAGAGGTGCAGAAACAAGAAAGCAAACTGGAGAAAGAGGCAACAGAGGTCCAGGAAGACACAAGAGATGTGTAGAAAGAAGCAAGAGAAGTGAAAAAAGAGCTAAGAAAATTGCTGAAAGAAGCAACAGAGGTGTAGAAATAAGCAAGAGAAGTGCAGTAAGAGACAAGTGAGGTGCAGAAAGAAGCAAGAGAAGTACAGAAAGAACCAATAGAGGTGAAAAAAGGAGGCAAAAGGGGTGTAGGAAAAGGTAAGAGGGGTGCACAAGAGGCAAGAGAGGTACAAAAAGAGGCCGGAGGGTGGTAGAAAGAAGGAAGAGAAGTGCAGGAAGAGGCATGACACTTGCTGAAAGAAGCAACAGAGTTGCTGAAAGAAGCGAGAAGGGTGCCGAAACAGCAAGAGAACTGCAGAAAGAGGCAGGAAAGGTGAACAAACAGGGAACAGGAGTGCAGAAAGAGGCAAGAGATGTACAGAAAGAGAAAAGAGGGGTGCAGAAAGAGGCAAGAGATCTGCAGAAAAAAGCAACAGGGGTGCTGAAAGAGGCAATTGAGGTGCAGAAAGAAGCAAGATAGGTGCAGAAAGAGGCAATAGAATTACATAAAGAGGCAACAGAGGGGCAGAAAGAGGAGAGAGAAATGCAGAAAGAAGCAAAAGAGATGCTCAAAGAGGCAAGAGGGGCAGAAAGAAGCAAGAGCGGTGCAGAAAGAACCAGCAGAGGTGTAATAAGAGGCAAGAGGGATGCAGAAAGAGTTAGGAGACGGGCACAAAGAGGCAAGAGAGGTACATAAAGAGGTAGTAGGGATACAAGAAGAAGGAAGAGAAGTGCGGAAAGAGGTAAGAGAATTGCTGAAAGAAGCAACAGAGGCGTAGAAAGAGGCAAGAGTAGTGTAGAAAGAGGCAAGTGACATGCAGAAAGAAGCAAGAGCTGTGTAGAAAGAACCAACAGAAGTGCGGAAACAGGCACGAGGGGTGCAGAAAAAGGAAGAGAAGTGCAGAAAGAAGCAACAGAGGTACTGAAAGTGGGCTGAAGGGTGCAGAAAGAGGAAAGAAAAGTGCAGAAAGAAGCAACAGAGGTACAGAAAGAAGCAACAGAGGTACAGAAAGAGGCAAGACTGGTGCAGAAACAGGGATGCAGAAAGAGGCAAGAGAGTTGCAGAAAGAGGTAAGAGGGGTGCAGAAAGGGGCAAGAGATCTGCAGAAAAAAAGCAACTGAGCTGCTGAAAGATGCAAGTGAGGTGCAGAAGGTGGCAAGAGATCTGCAAATAAAAAGCAACAGAGGTGCTGAAAGAGGCAGGTGAGGTGCAGAAAGAAGCAAAAGAGGTGCTCAAAGAGGCAAGGGCAGTGCAGAAAGAACCAAGAGAAGAGCAGAAAGAACAACAGAGGTGCGAAAGGAGGCACAAGTGATGCAGAAAGAAGGATGAGAAGTTCAGAATGAAGCAACAGAGATGCTGAAAGAGGCACGAAGGGTGCAAAAAAAGGCAAAAGATGGTGCAGAAAAGGGGAATAGAGGTGTAGAAGGAGACAAAGGAGTTGCACAAATAGGGAAGAGGGGTGCAAACTAGGCAAGAGGAGTGCAGAAAAAAATAACAGAGGTGCCGAAAGAGACAAGAGAGGTGCAGAAATAAGCAAGAGACATACATAAAGAGCTAAGAGCATTGATGAAAGAAGCAACAGAGGTTTAGGAAGAAGCTAGAGAAGTGCAGAAAGAGGCGAGTGAGGTACAGAAAGAAGTAAGAGCATTTCAGAAAGAACCAACTGAGGTACAAAAAGAGGCAAGAGGGGTGCAAAAAGAGGTAGGAGAGGTGCACAAAGAGGCAAAAGAGGTACAGAAAGAGGCAGGAGGGGTGCAAAAAGAAGGAAGAGAAGTGCAAAAATAGGCAAGCGAATTGCTGAAAGAAGCAACAGAGGTGTAGAATGAGGCAAGAGTAGTGTAGAAAGAGGCAAGTGACGTGCAGAAAGAAGCAAGAGCTGGGTTGAAAGAACCAACACAGGTGCTGAAAGAGGCAACAGAGGTGCAGAAGGAGGCACAAGAGGTGCAGAAAGAAGGAATGGAGTGCAGAAAGAAGCAACAGAGGTGCTGAAACAGGCACGAGGGGTGCAGAAAAAGGAAGAGAAGTGCAGAAAGAAGCAACAGAGGTCCTGAAAGTGGCACACAGGGTGCAGAAAGATGAAAGAGTGGTGCAGAAACAGGCAGGAAAGGTGCTGAAACAGGGAACAGGGATGCAGAAAGAGGCAAGAGAGTTGCAGAAAGAGGTAAGAGGGGTGCAGAAAGGGGCAAGAGATCTGCAGAAAAAAACAACAGAGGTGCTAAAAGAGGCAGGTGAGGTGCAGAAAGAAGCAATAGAGGTGCTCAAAGAGGCAAGGGGACATAGAAAGAGGCAAGAGCAGTGCAGAAAGAACCAAGAGAAGTGCAGAAAGAACAACAAAGGTGCAAAAGGAGGCACAAGGGGTGCAGAAAGAAGGAAGAGAAGTGCAGAATGAAGCAACAGAGATGCTGAAAGAGGCATGAAGGGTGCAAAAAAAGGCAAGAGAAGTGTAGAAAGAAGCAACAGAGGTACAGAAACAGGCAAGGGTGGTGCAGAAAAAGGGATAGAGGTGTAGAAAGAGACAAAAGAGTTGCACAAATAGGGAAGAGGGGTGCAGAAAGAGGCAAGAGGGGTGCCAAAAGAATTAACAGAGGTGCCAAAAGAGGCAAGAGATGTGCATAAATAAGCAAGAGATATACAGAAAGAGCTAAGAGAATTGATGAAAGAAGCAACAGAGGTTTAGGAAGAAGCAAGAGAAGTGCAGAAAGAGGCAAGTGAGGTACAGAAAGAAGTAAGAGCAGTGCAGAAAGAACCAACTGAGATGCAAAAAGAGGCAAGAGGGGTGCAAAAAGAGGTAGGAGAGGTGCACAAAGAGGCAAGAGAGGTACACACAGAGGCAGGAGGGGTGCAAAAAGAAGGAAGGGAAGTGCAGAAAAAAGCAAGAGAGTTGCTGAAAGAAGCAACAGATGTGTAGAAAGAAGCAAGAGAAGTGCAGAAAGAGGCAAGTGAGGTACAAAAAGAAGCAAGAGCAGTGCAGAAAGAACCAACAGAGATACAAAAAGAAGCAAGAGGGTGCAGAAAGAGGTAGTTGAGGTGCACAAAGAAGCAAGAGAGGTACAGAAAAATGCAAGAGGGGTGCAAAAAGAGGTAGGAGAGGTGCACAAAGAGACAAGAGAGGTACACACAGAGGCAGGAGGGGTGCAAAAGAAGGAAGGTAAGTGCAGAAAAAAGCAAGAGAGTTGCTGAAAGAAGCAACAGATGTGTAGAAAGAAGCAAGAGAAGTGCAGAAAGAGGCAAGTGAGGTACAAAAAGAAGCAAGTGCAGAAAGAACCAACTGAGATACAAAAAGAAGCAAGAGGGTGCAGAAAGAGGTAGGAGAGGTGCACAAAGAAGCAAGAGAGGTACAGAAAAATGCAAGAGGGGTGCAAAAAGAAGCAAGAGAAGTGCAGAAAGAGGCAAGAGAATTGCTGAAAGAAGTAACAGACCTGTAGAAAGAAGCATGAAAAGTGCTGAAAGAGGCAAGTGAGGTGCAGAAAGAAGCAAGAGCAGTCCAGAAAGAACCAACAGAGGCACAAAAAGAGGCGAGAGGGGTGCAGAAAGAGGTAGGAGAGGTGCACAAAGAGGCAAGAGAGGTACATAAAGAGGCAGAAGGGGTGAAAAAAGAAGGAAGAGAAGTGCAGAAAGAGGCAAGAGAATTGCTGAAAGAAGCAACAGAGGTGTAGAAAGAAGCAAGAGAAAGGTAGAAACAGGCAAGTGAGGTGTGTAAAGAAGCAAGAGCAGTGCTAAAAGAACCAACAGAAGTGCTGAAAAAGGTAACAGATGTGCAGAAACAGGCAAGACAAGTGGAGAAAGAAGCAACAGAGGTACAGAAACAGGCAAGAGTGGTGCTGGAAGAGAGTTCTAGAAAGAGGCAAGAGAGCTGCACAAATAGGCTAGAGGGGTGCAGAAAGAGGCAGGCGGGGTGCAGAAATAATTAACAGAGGTGCCGAAAGAAGCAAGTGAAATGCAGAAAGAGGCAACAGAGGGGCCACAAGACACAAGAGAGGTGCAGAAACAAGCAAGGGAAGTACAGAAAGAGCTAAGAGAATTACTGAAAGAAGCAACAGAGGTGTAGATAGAAGCAAGAGAAGTGCAGAAAGAGGCAAGTAAGGTGCAGAAAGAAGCAAGAACAGTGCAGAAAGAACCAACAGAGGTTCAAAAAGAGGCAAGGGAGGTGAGGAAATAGGTAGGAGGGGTGCACAAAGAGGCAACATAGGTAAAGAAAGAGGCAGGAGGGGTGCAAAAAGAAGGAAGAGAAGTACAGAAAGAGGCAAGAGAATTGCTGAAAGAAGCAATGGAGGTGTAGATAGAAGCAAGAGAAGTGCAGAAAGAGGCAAGTAAGGTGCAGAAAGAAGCAAGAACAGTGCAGAAAGAACCAACAGAGGTTCAAAAAGAGGCAAGGGAGGTGAGGAAATAGGTAGGAGGGGTGCACAAAGAGGCAACATAGGTAAAGAAAGAGGCAGGAGGGGTGCAAAAAGAAGGAAGAGAAGTACAGAAAGAGGCAAGAGAATTGCTGAAAGAAGCAATGGAGGTGTAGAAATAAGCAAGATAAGTGCAGAAAGAGACAAGTGAGGTGTAGAAAGAAGCATGAACAGTGTAGAAAGAACCGACAGAGGTGCAACAATAGGCAAGAGGGGTACAGAAGAATGTAGGAGCTGTGCACAAAGAAACAAGAGATATACAGAAAGAGGCAGGAGAGGTGCAAAAAGAAGGAAGAGAAGTGCTGAAAGAGGCAAGAGAATTGCTGAAAGAAGCAACAGAGGTGGAGAAAGAAGCAAGAGAAGTGCAGAAAGAGACAAGTGGTGTGCAGAAAAAAGCAAGAGCTGTGCAGAAGGAACCAACAGAGGTGCTGAAAGAGGTGTGAAGGGTGCAGAAAGAGCATAAGAAGTGCATAAAGAGGTAACAGAGATACTGAAAGTGGCAAGGAATGTGCAGAAACAGGCAGTAAAGGTGCAGAAACAGGAAACAGGGGTGCAGAAAGAGGCAAGAGAGGTGCAGAAAGAGATAAGAGGGGTAAAGAAAGGGGCAAGAGATCTGCAGAAAAAAGCAAAAGAGGTGCTGAAAGACACAAGTGAGGTGCAGAAAGAGGCAAGATCTCTGCATAAAAAAGCCACAGAGGTGCTGAAAGAGGCATGTGAGGTGCAGAAAGAAGCAAGAGTGGTGCAGAAAAGGGCAATAGAAGTGCAGAAAGAAGCAACAGGGGTGCATAAATAGGCAAAGGGGGTGCAGAAAGAGGAGAGAGAAGTGCAGAAAGAAGTAAAAGAGGCAACGAAGCAAGAGAGATGCCGAAAAAGGCAAGAGCAGTGCAGAAAGAACCAAGAGAAGCATTCTCATTCACCCACAAAATAGTAAATGCTTTTGATTCCATGAGACAGCCCTCTCTACTTCCTCTCAGCATATGTACTCATTTTCCTTCGGAACAGTCAATATTTTGATCATAAATGTTCTTTGATTATTCAAAACATGACAGCTCTCCCATTACTAAAGATAGTTTTTTGAGTTTTATATAGCGCGAACTAGACCCGAGTTCGGTTATCAGAGCACTTTACAAGAGCACCAGTTTTGTTACAGATGGACACATTCATTTTTGTTGGGCACAGGGAGATTAAGTGATTTGCTTAGAATCACAGGATGTTGAACATCGCTGCCGAGGCTCGAACCCGGTTCCCCAGCTTCGAGGTCGACCACTCTAGTCCTAAAGCTATATCCTCTCCCCTTTATTGACCCTCGTACTTTTCAAACTATGACCAATTATGAGCCCTACAATCCTAAAAGCATAATTAAAAGAAATTCTATAATGAGCATTAATAAAATAACCTCTGATATGTTATCCATGATTACCTCCTCAGTTTCCGACAAAGCTGCAGCACTGAAATCGTAACCAAAAAGGACTAAATGTGTGCTTGGTGCCCTGGGCTTGCTAGCTCTGTCAGGCACTTTTAATTCCTTTCCACACAAAACCATCATTCAATATACTGTCATCATGCATGGAATTTGACTATGATAGAGTATTAAGACCACTCTCCTTTTCCCATATCTTAAATTAACTTTAATTCTGGCACCGCCATAAACCAGCTGATATTCATGATTATCCCAAACCATAAACTTTTCAGTGTCTTACCAGCCACCCATAGGATTGACATTCACCAGCATGCAAAAAAAACAACTCTGTCTGAACATCAATAAAAGTGAAGAGATTGATCACAGTCATTGTAAATATAAGCAAAAGATCTTACCAGAACAGTGAGGCAAAGATCCACTCCAGTGACCATTCAGCTGACAGGTGCGTGTTGAGTGGCCTATTAAAGTTCTCCTTCCAGTGCAAGAAAAGCGAACAGTCGATCCAAATGTAAATTTTTCACCAAACATATTTGCATTTGGTGGTACACCAGGATGACCACAGTCAATCACTAGTAATTAAAAGCAATTGATTAGCTGATTAATAAAATACATACTATTTTATATAAATATATATATAATCATTTATTATCAACTTTATTTTGCATTAGAAATACATAAAAGTTAATACAAATAATCGATTTCCTTTACAAAATTTGATTGCATTACTTCAGACATACCTATCCACAGTTGTTTAAATAACAATAAAATCTAAGAGTAACTTATTGTTCTAGTCAAGCAGCATATCATCCAGAATTTAATTTCATTTAAAATTATTACAATGCATCCTGTGGTAAAACTCTTTAAAATGTATTATGACTAGCCATTAAAATCCTATATACTCCAAAATTTGCCTTTATCAAAAAAATAAATATATATGGTGCTAAATAGATCAGGTTATCCTTCTTAGATTCATTGGACAATAATTACAAACCATTTGCAGAGATTCCCTGTATAGCTGTACAGTCTCTATTGATCGTATCAGCAATTTAAGCCAGTAGATGCTAAATATTTAAGTAAAACATAATGACTATGGGGCTGGAATGTTGAAATAAAACATAATGTGTTAAAGGCTGAGCTAAACATATATAAAGGGTCAATTGATTTGACTTTCCATCATAGGGACATGAGGGAATATAGAGGCATATTATCAAGCACGGTGTTAACATTATCGCCGCTTTAGCGGCAGAAAACTGCCACTAAAACGGCGATAATGGGCTTGAATACGCCGTAGAGAATTCCCACAGAAGCCCATGTTCACACCAGAACATGGGCTTCTATTGGAATTCACAAGGGCATATTATCAAGTCCATTATTGCAGCTTTAGCGGCAGTTTTCTGCCACTAAAGCGGCGATTATTTTAACGCTGTTTCTTGATAATATGCCCATAGTTTATTGAATATAGATTTGATGGATAACCCAACATTAAAGGAATGTAATTGAAACAAAATCTTAGCAAAATATAATTGTGCTGCGGGTTCTTAACAAAACATAGATAGGAATGGGAACCATACAACGCAGGAGGTAAACCATAGTATGCAATTATTTTACCATTTCCTTTGTTCCTTTCCCATCTATCTTTTGTTCTTTTGGCCATAAAGCATTCATTATGCTAGGGCTGGGCGTAGTCTGTGAAGGAGCACTATGCAAAGTGCACTTCGCACTACTCGAGCTACGCGTAGCACTAAGCGAACTGTGTAGTACCCTGTTCGCACTGTGCAAGATGCTGTTTTCAATGATTGCACAGTGCGGACAAGCATCCGGCACTGTGCAATGATTGAAAACGGCATCTTTCACAGTACGCGCTGTAGTTTTCTCCCACTCAAGTAGTTTTTTACTCAAGCAGCAGCTTTCTCAACGTGGACTGGTAGTTTCTCATCGCGAGCGGTTGCGAGCATATGCGACCACTCACATTGAGAAACTTGACATCCTGCGTTGAGAATCTCGCTGGGAGGTTTTTTTCCCACGCTCCCAATCAGGATCTTGATGTTGCTGATCGCGAACGAGGAAAAAGTCTCGCCGGGATGTCATTTTGCTTGCTCGCGGTCGCCAACTTGACGTAAACGACCGCGAGCAAGCAAACAATGATCGCTGCACTACCCTACGCTACGTGTGTTTGCACTGTGCTACGTGCAGTTTGCAAAGTGCGAAGTAAAGCATATTTCACAAACTACACGAGCGTAGCGTAGTGCTTTGCCCAGGGTTACTTTACGCTTCGATTTGGGGAAGCTTTCACAAAGAGCTGGGGTGTCATGAAGGTCATTTAATCCCATGGAGATAAAAGACTGTCTAACATAAGACAGCCAAGAGATTCTAAGGTCCTGATCTAATTTCATGATGTCTTTTACCACAAGTTGGTTTAATTGCACTGTATTCCTTTTCCATATTAACCCTTTCGATGCTGATGACGAGCTCAGCTCGTCATCACCCACGGGTGTCGTGTGCTGATGACGAGCTGAGCTCGTCATGGAAACGGCAAAATGGTAATTCCCAGCACAGGAGGGGGAAAACGCCTAGCAGCCAAGGTGTTAAAGCCAAAATAACAGTAGGGTCATCATAATGATGTCCCTGATAAAAGGTAACCCCAATTCCTTATGGCAGACATAGTTGGAGCATGCACTTGGCACAGACAACAGCCTCTTAACAAACATATCCTCCTCATGTTGCAATGCCTCAGCATCCGCAATACCTCAGATTGCAGCCCATATGTAGCAAAAGATGTAGTTTTGACTAAATACACTTTAATCATTTCCTGGACAGGTTTAGAGTCCAGTTTTTTTGGAAAACCTGAATACTGCTGCTTTGCTTTTGCCCATGAGGTTTACTCTGTTTAGCACCATCTCCTTCCATTTCAATTTAGAGTTGAAAAGGACACCTAAATATGTTCATTTTTTTCATTGACGTAGTTGGAGTCTCAACATTCTCTTAGACTCCTCCCCTACAACCATAACAAAAGTCTTTGTTTTATGGACATAGAGTTCCAAGTCAGCCATAAAAGACAAGTATTTCTCGATTTGATTTTGCAGGACCATGTATATTCTAGCAAATAGCGTAGCGTCATCTGCATACATCAGAATAGGGAGAAGAGTTGAGTCAACAAATGGGGTAACTTTTCCATTTTAAGACCTCATTTAGCTTATTGGTGTAGAGGGCAAACAAAAGGGGTGGGCACGCATCCCTGTCTTACACCTTTTCCAATTTTAAAAGGCTTGAGCATTCCCCCTGCTTCCCATACCGTACTATGTACGATGCACCTATCAGAGCCTCCATTCCCATGTCCGCCATAATGGACCAAAGTCTACTACGTGCCATGCAGTCAAAGGCTGCTGAGAGGTCCATAAAGGCCATGCAAAGTTGACCTTTCATTACTATGGAATATTTTGCTGCCACTAAAGTCAGGTTTAGGCACTGATCTAATGTACCCTTGCCCTTCCTAAAACCATACTGAATCTCGGCGAGAGACTTTTTTTCCACCACCCAGTCTTCAAGCCTGTTCAGTAAAAGTTAGCCCACTGGCTTAGCTGTGCTGTCCATTAGGAAGATGGGTAGGTAGTTAGCTGGGTTAGAGCCTTTTCCGTTCTTATAAACTGAAATGATTAGAGGCTGCTTCCAAGAAGGCATCAGCCCTATTTTAGCTATTGCATAAAAAACAATTGTCAACAGTGGGGCCCACAATTGTTTGGTTGAGAGGAAAATATCCACAGGGAGCCCCTCTGGGTCAGCAGCCTTCATGAAAGGAGACTGAGAAAGGACAAGCTCTATTTATTCCAGTTCAAAGGACCTAGGAAGATATTCTTTTGGGGACATCCAGGCAACATCAGAGAATGTATTCTCTGTCTTTTGCAAAAACGTCTGATAGTGAATTACCCACGTATGCTCATCTGTATATACATCCAGTAATGGCACACCCTCTTCTGACAAAAATGGGGTATTAACTACCTTCCAAAAGGCTTTACTATAATTTCTAAGTGAGGCTACCATCTTTAACCGAGAGAGCACTAGCACGAAAACAGCAAAAATATAAATAACATATTAACTAATCCTAAATCAGCTTTAAAACTATGTGGTTTATACTCAGGTGAAATAGGTGATAATGGGGTACAAACATATCCCCTTTCGCACGTGTATATAAGCCCTTTTCAAAATATGTGACTTATGTTTCCAGCTTACTACAGGAACGGGAAAAATCAACTGTAGTTCACTTAAACTATGTAATACTTTAAATTAGAATGTAGAGAAGCACAGTAAAAAGTATATATGCTGGTTTAATTTTGTACAAAATTCCAAAACAATTTACAGGAAGGAAGGAGCTGAAGAGATTTAAACAGAAACAATGATGTCTAACAAGACATCTATTTGCGTTAAGTGGTAATTTGTCTGATGTGCATCAAAAGCTTTCAAGATTCTAGTAATGTTATGCATGTTTACAAGTAGTATGAATAGAGATGTGATTCTGAAATAAATTAACGGTTGACTCAGTCTGATGGAAAACACTCAAACATAATTGACATTTAGTAATTTGAAAAGATATGGTTTTGTTTTACGTACATATTTTACAATATTTCACAACTTTACCAAGAAAGTTTTCAAGATGTGAAAACGTATAAATATAAATCTATCTATCTATCTATCTATCTATCTATCTATCTATCTATCTATCTATCTATCTATCTATCTATCTATCTATCTATCGATATATATATATATAAATATCAATATATATATATCAATATATATATATCAATATATATATATATATATATATATATATATATATATATATATATATATATATATATATATATTTTTTTTTTTTTTTTTTAAAAAAACATAGGTTTCATGCCTTATATAGTTAGGAATTAGCATTTAAAAAACCTTGCAAATTCTCTTAAAAAACCATAGGTTTCAGGTCTTATATAGTTAGGAATTAGCATTTAAAAAACCTTTGAAATTCACTGAAAAAACCATAGGTTTCAGGCCTTATATAGTTAGGAATTAGCTTTAAAAAAACCTTTGAAATTCACTCAAAAAAAGTTTTAGGGGTGTTATAGTTAGCTGGACATTTCACTCATACAAAACCATTGAAATTGCTCCCATATAGTTAGTTGTACTAACTATATTTCGCGCACCCGCAATGCACTGCTGATGATATCACATATTAGATCATTCATGACATGGTCAGTGACATCACTGATGACATCCAAATGACATCACTGATGAGATCACTGATGACATCATCCACGTGACAATCACATACACCTTTTCATACACAAGTAAAATCTTTCATCACTCTTTGTAAAATACAGAGTATCATATTTGAATCCATTGTCACAGCAATACAAGTATCTAAAAACCCACTCAGTGATTCATAGATGTATACACACATCTAATCACTTACCTGTAGATTCACTCATACATGCTGTCAATGAATGATTAGGATGTGACCGCCACCCTGGCGGTCACATCCTAATCAGCACAGAGGGAACGCCGCTGCCCATGCGGACGTTCCCTCATACTCTGGGGTCGCGGACGGACTCAAGTCCGTCCGCGATCCTAATGACCCCCTTAGTGTGGAATCAGGCATCCATAGTTTTCTAAGGACCAAGTTGCTTGAACATTTTTAAAGTCATATTCTTATCACATGTATGTTGAATTTTTGTTGTTTTGATACTGTTGAGTTTAGATAAAGATACTTTATTTTTCTAAACTGGTGTGTCGTCCATTTGTGGTGTTATCACTGTATTACTATGTGTTTTGAGTACAAATTCTTTACACATTGCCTTTGGGATAAGCTTGTCTGCTCGTGCCAAGCTAGCAAGGGGGTGAGCAGGGGTTATCCAAAGTGTTTATCCCCATTACCTCTGCCAACCAGAGACCTCCATTTCTATCATATATATATATATATATATATATATATATATATATATATATATATATATATATATATATATATATATATATATATATATATATATATATATATATATATATATATATGTATATGATACACATATTTATATATCACTAGAAGGATATGGGTGATTCCTTGCTCTCTACACTACAGCTCAAATCTGAATGTCGTCATCTTCCCGTTACCGGAAAATGGGATATGTTTTGACCTGAGCTACCAAAACTGGAATTTTCTGTATTTTAATGTCTTTTTTTTTAACTATTATTTGATTACAAAATTATTAAAATAACTTCAAATGATCCTCGTGTACATAGCTAACATTTTAAATATGAGGGTATATCAATTGAAACAAGTTTATCTGCATCAAAATAGTTTGTCCTGCAGGGATTTGCAAGCAAACCTTCTGAAAATCTGGAATCAACAAATTAGTAATTTAGGAGCAGGTAGAAAGATAACAATAATGGCAATGGATTTAGAAAGACAAAATGGAGCAGAATCAAAAGGGGAAGGAGCGACAGATAAAAAAGCGACTGAAACACTGAATAAAGAGAGAACAAACCATGGAGTAGAGAACAAGTCTATAGTATTGAGAAGGAGAGCTGAGGGGAGCAAGATTAAGAAGGAGAAGACAATGTGATAGAGGAGAAAGAGAGAGGAATGGCAAATTAGAAGAGTGAATAAAATGAGCTAAGATGTACAAGAAAGATGACAGGTGAAACAGCATAAAGAAAGAAAATGGAGATAGATGAGAGACAAAAAGAGAACAGATGTGGGACATGATAGAGCATTAAAGATGGGAGAGAATGTAATATAATGAAGAGAGTAAAGAAATGCGACATTAACATGGGAGAGAGGAGAAGGTGGGATGGGAGGGGTGGGGAAGAAGAGAGAAGAGATTAGAGTAGAGGAAGCAGAATTATAATAAATGGAGTGATAAGCAGAGAGTGGAGAGACTGTAGATATGTACTGTGGTTATATGTAATGGAGAACATTTTTTTCAGACTGAGATAAGATAAATAGGAGAGAAAGACAGGAGGGGGAGATAGGAGGGGAGAGAAAATATATCAAAAAGGGAACAGCACCGAAAAAGTGGAAGAAGACAGTGAGATAAATTGATTAGAAAGGGAAGCATAATAAGAGGAGAGGAATGAGAAGTGTAATGATATTTAAAGACAGAGGAGTGAGAGAGGGTGATAGGGGACAGAACAGTATGTGCATCATCTGGACAGAGGAGAGCAATACAGTGTAGCGGGGGGAGAAGGGAGACTGAGTGCAAACAAAATCAGGAAATGAGCATGAAATAGGATACTTTGGAGTAGCAGGAGTAAATGATAGATTATCAAGTAGAAAAATGAGCAAAAATAAATAGAGGAGAGGTACGAGAGTCAGAAGATAGGAAAGAAAAAAGAAATGAGTAGGCAAAAGAGAAGAAAGGAGAGATGTTCATTGTTTGAAATCGGAAACCTAGGCAATGAAAACTGAGGAATTTGGAATAGAAAAATGAGATGGGGAGATGTGACAGAGAATGGACAGACAGAGAAAGACCTATAATTGGGAGAAATAAAAAAGAATAGAAAATTGTAGTGTGAATGTAAATTAGAAGTGGGTATAGAGGAAAATAAGGCCTGGCGAGGTAAAAAGGTATGGATAGACAAAAGGTAAAAGAAAAGTTAAGAAAAGGAAATGGTGAGGTCAGGAGGAGGTGACATACGCCGACCTCACCCTCACCACTATCCCACGCATCCGCTGAACAACCATCGGTGGCAGATCATTATCCCACCTGGCCGCCAAGAAGTGGAACACCCTCTCCGCCCATCTACGGCAGACCGAGGACCTGCTGACCTTCAGGAGACTCCTCAAGACCTGGCTGTCCGACCAGTAGTGTCTCCATCCACCCCCTAGCGCCTTGAGACCCTCACAGGTGAGTAGCACGCTCTGCAAAGGGCTTGATTGATTGATTGAGAATAAGAAAGAAAAAGAGGGGGATAACTGAAGAGATACAAAAGGACCGAAAGTGGATGTGATTGTAAGAAAGGAAAAACAAGATAGAATCAGACTATGAGAGACAACAGACTGAAATAGAGTACATGAAAGTGAGCATGAAGAAAGAGAAGGAGGGGGACACATAGGGTAGTCCTTTCCTGTGTAATTTAAATTCAAAGGAGTATAAGGTTCTACTGAAAAATGCATTGATTAACAGCAGGCCTGTTGCAATGCTGATGAAATTGACGAAAAACTTAAAGATGCACTTCTTTAAAGAACATCTCGTCACAATGCATTAACTGTCCACAAACCTGCTACCTCTTCTATCACTTGTTGATCTCATTCAAGTTTATGCCCATGTACAGAACTCCACTACTTTTTGGATAGTTTCACACTAACGAAATATCACAGAAAGACAGGCATAATGCTATGGTGGATATCACCAATGCAAGTAATGTTTGCTGCTGGTGACACATGTCCTACTAAGTAATGTAAATTGATGGCAGTGTTGATTTGTTTGCTTTTTCTAGATCACATCAACACAGGGATGGTTTTCAATGTGTTTTACACGCTGTGCCAATTGTATAATTAAAGCCTATTGCATCAATGCATGCAAGCTGGATATGACTCTACATACTTTTCTCATATTTTACTTCCCAAACAACTGACAGTGAACATGTGAATTGTAGCCTGAATATAGTGACGATCCACACCAGTGATGGTTTCAAGCTGCTTGAACACCTACGGAAAAAGTACTTTTTGGAACTACCGTTCTCACTTAAAGAAGACCTAGTTCTGGAATGTCCAGCATAGTTTCAGCAGGTCCACCTCCTTGCCAAATTTTCAAGATGTGCAAATTAGATATATTTACATACAATACATCATAATGGAAACAAAATACAGCTATGTTGTTATCCTGATAAAAAGAAACAGATCAGGCCACCTGTACCTATGTTGGAAAAGTGTTGTTTGCTAATGGGTGTTTTGCTTAAACGTTCTTTCTACATTTCAAGGCCCCAAGTGATTAGTTCTGGCTGAGATGAATTGAAGCATTCCTTCTACCACTTTGTTTGTTGCTATACATCCTAACATCAACATGCCAAGGGCTTCCTTCACACTTATTTCCTGAAATTCTTTAACACTGCTGAGCATTTTACAAATCATTATTAAATGTAATTCGAGCCAAATACCTAGTAAATAATATTTTGGTTTAATAATACATTTTTATATACGAATTACAAATAACTGCTAATAATAAATCACCATTATCCAAAGATGGCAGTATCAACACAATCCCTAAATCCTTGAGATGTTGTAAACATCTTGTCAATGGTGGTGCATCAAAAATCAAATCAAATTATCCAAATATTCAGACATACCATTGAAGTAATTCTATGAATGCACTAAAGCTATGAACTAATAAAACTTGTCAGTAACAGGGAATGGTACAAATATTGATGTTTTGCTAAGGAATTATTAACAAAACTTTGGAAGGGTACTGATATTACACTTCAACAAGATAGAATGGAAGAAATTGTGAGCATTTAGACCAGTATTGACAGTTAAAAGACAATCATGTTTGACTTCAAAATGATTATCACACAGCTACTTCATCCAGATACTCATTCTGAGAAAACATATAAATAGAATTCAATGTTAGCCCAGATATTCCTCAAATTGTATTAACTGATCAATACAATTCACACACTCTCTCTTCAAATTATATGATTTACACATTTGTCGAACCACTTTAATAAATAGATTATCTTTAGAATATTTTTCCAATTTAACATTCTTATTCTCATTATCCTTAAGGATAAAATATGAAGTTAGGAAACAATTCCCAAATAAACTGTCTAATAGTTGTCTGAGACATTCAACAAGAAATGTCTTCAACCAGTTTTCTTTCTTTTGATTTGGACTTAAAAATTATGGACTATTCCACGATTCCCTTAGATCAATGTATTTTCTCTCTTAAGATAGGATCAGATCAAATTCTAATGTAAGTTGACCAAAAGACCTGGAGCTTCACATTGCTAATTAACAATTTTCCAAAGAGTTACATTATGTTAAACCAACTTGATTCCTCCAGTTCTTCTGAAAAACTGGAACACATCTGGACACTTACCTGTAATATTACATACCAGTGTCAATGTTCTCTTATTTTTCCACTAATGTAACTCATTCAAAGTACTGGGGCCAATCCAATATTGTAAATGATATAAACTAAAAACCTTGCAATACTTATTCTGTAGAGAATTAGTAGTGGATTATTGTTGCTGTCAATTAACTGGTGAAATGGTCTGTCTTAAAGGTCATTAGAAAAATAAGGTGTAATTGATATTTGTAGAATATTTGGGAAATGTCAGAGGAGGGAAATATTTAATTATGTAGCATAAAGGATTTGAATAGTAACTACTACTGTAGGGAAAGATAACATTGTTAAAACATGAATATTTTTTGACCGAATGTAATGCTGACCTCTTCTTTCATTAAAATATGCATCACAGAAAACAGCCATTCTTTAGTAGACTCAAGATTTAAATAAAATGGAGAATAAAATAATACTTTTGACTCCTTATATTTGAGTTAAAAAGTGAAAATAGTAGCTTTGAGTATTACCTAGGAGTAGTGGTCATCTCAGGCCTACATTTTGCTTCAACTAGTATCCATCCTACTAACCTTCTGGAATTGACAAACCTTTTGGGATGCCAATTATATAAAAAACATTAAGGAGGAATTACCCCATCTGAAAAGTCAGAAAACAATCTGGAGTGGACAGACCTAAAGATGTTTTTTTAATGTTACCTGTGAATCACCATAGCTGATGGATACATACTTGGTACAACAATGTAGCTGACTATGGGAAGGCATGTGTAAACCATGTTAGCTGTGATGAGGAAAGCTTTGGAAACAATTTGAAATTAAACAACTGTGGTCCTATTTTTTTTGTAAAAAGCGATGATTATTCTTTTTCCAAGAACTGAATAGATTCGCCCAACATAAATGTTTGCAGATGAGACGAGATCTTTAACTTATAAAAGGATTATCAGGAGTAATTCAATTTACTACATTATGCTAAAAAGAGACAAAGATGGGGATCAGGGATACTTTGAAGAAGAAAAATCTTTTCAGTTGCTGAAGTTGGCCTTTTTGTTTAGGCACTAAAATGGTTGGAATTTGAAGAAGAGGGCATACTTTTGGTGAGCAATAGTCGCTTTATGATTCTGCTAAAACTTGCATTTCACTTATGGCTAATGGATTCACTTTGTGTTACATCAAGGAGTAGATGGAAGTTATTCCCTATTTTACTTCTGCTTATACTAGAGACCTTATTCATATAATGTAAATGTGGCACAGATTGCAAAGGAGCTGTATTTAATCATGTTGGAATTGAGGTTTTGAACAGACATTTATTTTTTACTTATCAAGATAGCATAGCATGATGATAACTGAGTACAATTTGCCGTTGTCATGATAGAACTGTAGCCTAGCAACAAAGTATCTAGCAGTGGCTGGTAGTGTGAAAGAAAATATCTTTATTTAAAATGTACTTGAACATTAGAAAATGCCCTAAAATATCTAACAGAATGTTAATAGGGTTAGTGAAATTCTTGAAAAATCAGTGTTCTTGAATCAACTTGGAGAGATGTAATTCGTATTTGAACTCTCTGTAAGAAAGAAGGTCTATATCTATGTTTAGATATTATTACTCATTTTCCTCCCTCAATGTTTATGCAACAGTTAATCATTTTTTTTACCTGAAAATTAAAGGTCAGATTCTCAAAGGAGTCAAAAATTTCTTGTGAAAAGGTAATACTTTCTATTCATAGATTTTCTACGAATATAGGTGAGAAATTTAAATGAGCCATGTCTAAAGAAAGGGACGTGGCCACCAATAAAGTGAAAGCGCAGTATGGGGCACTTTTACAAAAAGAAGCATTTGTTTGCCGACTTGACAAACAAATGCTTTATTTTGTAAACGCGCCCCATGCCACGGTATCACTTCAAAGGTGGCTATGCCCCTTTCCTTAGAAAGGCAGTTGAAAAAAAAGTTAACAAATACTAAAAGAACAACAAACTAGCAAAAGAAGGGTTGGAGCAAAGTGCCTGCACCTGTTGTAGTCAAATACTAAAAGAACTATGCAGCCGCGTGGGTGCCGTAAATAAACCAAACACACGGCTTCCACTGCATAAGCATGCAGTAAAATATTTTTTTTTTATTAAAGCAATGGGGGAGAGCGTGTCAGGCAGGAAAAAACCATTTAAGCAAATAGTGCTTGGAGGCTGTAATGAATAGTCTACCAAGTAACAACACATGTAACAGGGGGTGTCCTCATGGGAGGTTACAAAATGAGACAAGGTGGAACTAAGGAGGGACTACTAAGCCAATAGGCTAGAACAATGAAAAGCCACAGTTTCTAAAGGACAATGACACAAGCCAATGTAAAATATGGGCAGGGAGTGGGCAGAGCATCCACATCTGAATACAGTATGCCTCGCAGAGCAGGGCATGTGCTGCCCAAGCTCAGCCTAAAAAGTTTTGTTTTTAATTCTTCTCTAAATTATGAAGCCCTTGTGTGAGAAATTAGGCTGTTGTTTGACTGGGGTGTTAGCCCTGGTCAAGCAACAGCAACAATCCTTGTCAAGGTGAATCACAAACAGTCACTAAATTAATGTGCACTTAACCCTCTGGAAGCTTGGCACAAGCTGCAGGCTGGCTAAACTTAGAGGCAATATGTAAAGTAATTATGCAGCAGACAAATCATAATAAAGTGAAAACACAACACAAGAAGAATCACAATACAATTCTGAAAACAGAGTAAAATATTAGAAAATATTTCAATCAATCGATAACTTTATTTCGGTCACAACGAACCATAAAAGTGCATGTTAAAATACATACATGACAAAAAATAAAAAGATTAGATAACATAAAACAATACAAGGTCAATTCAAATAATATATATATACACATTATTCACAAGATTAAAACTGTGGCTTAGTCCATCCCGTCATAAAAACGTATTAAACATTGAATTGGTTATCAAAAGAGTTCATAACATTTTATACAAATATTCCTACTGTCCAGTTAAATCATTAAGAAATTTCTATGTCTATGCCACATCCCGTTTAAAAAACGCGAAACGGCAAAAATAATGGGGGGGGGGGGTGGGTGTCATACTTTAGGACTCTAAACGCTTGAGCACACTGTCTGAAACCTAGGTTTCTGCAAATTGGTATCACCCACTGTTTCCGTACAGACTAATAAGCCGGGCAGAATTTTTTTTTCAAGATTGTGGTTACGTGCTGGACACTCAGTGTTCTTATTGCTGTCCCATTTGCTAGTAAACGCCATGAGCGGAAGACTACCCATCCTGATTTGTGTATATATAGTTTCCTCGCCAGTGGTGGATAGATCAAATCTAAAAAATCTTCCTTTTTATAATCTTCTTTTACTTGAAGAAACTCAATTATCAATCTTCCAACTGTGGAACTCGCATGGAGAGACAATAGATTATAGTGCCTGAAGTGGCGAACCAAATCAGCCCTAGTTAGCGCTGGGCAAGCTACATCAGGTGTTTCCCAGAGCTCGGGTAGGCCAATCCTAGTGCTAATTGCCTTAATGTGTGTTAGCCACAGGATTTTCTTTGTTCTCAATACATCCCAGATCTCCCAAAATTCATGTTTATAGTAAGCAAGTTCAGGCACTGACCATAATCTACCTCAGTAGGTTATTGGTCGTAGTGCCACTTCCTCCTCAATAGGGAGTAGCCCTAGGTCCATACGGAGGGGTACTAACGGAGTACTCACTGGAAGACCCAGTATATTCCTCATAAATGTATGTTCTACCTTCATGAGGTTAGTAGGCCTTTGGTGTCCCCAGAGTTCCGCCCCATACAAAGAGGCCGCTCTAGCCTGTAGTTTGTAAATTTCAATGACAGGGGCAGCTGGCTTAAACTCAGACACTCTATGCATTTTCTGAATCCCCTTGCTACTTGGGTTAACTTAGGAGCAGCCTTTGCTAACTGGGTATCCCATTCCAGAGGATGGATGTCGTTACTACGCATGCTTTTACAACGCATGCCTTTACCACGCAGGTTTTACAACGCAAGTCGTTACAATGACTTGCGTTGGGGGTGCTGGATAGTGAATAGTTTAATTTACTATTCCAACTCCAGTCCCTGTGGATAGTAGGGAAGGTTTTGGATAGTAAATTAAACTATTCCCTATACTATAACGCCCCCCAGCGCAAGTCATTGTAACGACTTGTGTTGTAAAAGTTGCGTGGTAAAGGTACTGCGTGGTAAAAGTTGCATTGTAAACGCTGTTCCCCATTCCAGATGTTCAGAGAGAGTAATGCCCAAGTACTCAAAGGTCTTTACTCGCTCCAAAGGAGATCCGTCCAGAAGTGGGTTTGGGCGTGTCTGCCTGGGAGGATTAAAAATCATAAATTTAGTTTTAGCTAAATTTATCTCCAGGCCTCTCAATGCGCAGAAATCAGCAAAGCCGACCAGGGTTCGTTGGATGCCCGTTGATGTCTTGGACAACAACAAAGTGTCGTCCGCGAACATCACCGCAGAAACCCGACCTGAGACTAGCCTCGGAGCATCAGTATCCTTTACTCAAAGTAGGTGGTCTCTAAGCCCATTAATATATAGACAAAATAAGGTGGGGGCCAGAACACACCCCTGGCGCACCCCCTGTTTCACCGGGAAGCGAGCTGACAGTTCTCCGTTCTTCCCACACCTAACTTGAGCATAGGTATCAGTATGAAGCCTCAATAACACGTCCAGGAGACAGGGTGGTAAACCAAAATCGAGCAGTACACTCCACAGTTTATCGATAGGGACCAGATCAAACGCAGACATCAGGTCAACGAAGATGAGGTAGAAGCTGCCACCCTCCACACTCACCGTTTTCCAGTACAAGACCTGAAGTCTGAATATCTGGTCCACTCATCCTGAAGCTAGCCTGAAAAGGGCTCAAGATCTTGTTTTCCTCGATCCATCCCTGGACTAGGATAATCTGTCCCATCAGTTTTTGGGTGATATCTATCAGGCTGATAGGCCTTTAATTGGACGGTTTAAGAGGACAACCTTTTTTTGTAGATAGGGACTATCTCTGCACCACGCCAGGTATCCGGCGGGTCCATGCCCTTTAATATGGCATTAAAAAGTACACATAGATATGGTGCCCATATTTTTGGTTCAGGCCGAAACAAGTCCCCTGGGAGCTTATCTAGGCCGGGCACCTTATTAGGTAGTAGTTTGACGATGGCGGCTTCAACCTCACAGGAAGAGATCTCCCAGGCCCCCTCCAATCAATGCTCAAGGAGGAGGCCTGAGATTGGGGTTGAAGAACCGTCATCGCCCGTATATGCATACAGGGCTCCAAAATGAGCTTCCCAAACTGCTGCAGCTATATTGGGTTCAGTCGCCAATCTACCCTCCCTCCCCCCAGAACTAACAATTGCCCAAAAAGATTTTGAGTCCTTACACTTAAGTGCAATTCTAAGATCATCCCATTTATTGGCTACCCAATCTTTCTTTTCCCTTGGGATGACCCGATTGTACCTAAGCCAACATTGCCTAATCCTTTGCTTGTCCTTAGCTTTTACAGCAATTAACAAATCTTTTTTAGATTTCCGGCAATTGGCCTTCTACCAGGGATGGGCCGAGGCAGGTTTTGCCTTTTTACTTCCTTCCGGGTAGAACACATCAAACAGTTTAGAAGTCAACTCTTTGTGTATTTCCAGAGGCCTGTCCTCTAAACCTGAATGCATATCCATTTACCCAACCTCTCCCATTTGTCTTAGATGTGGCAGGCCTGTTGGTAGATATGTGAGAGTTTGTTTGGGGAACCTTGTATGTGTGGCCATTTAACTCTCCGCCTGTTGTTAGTTAGCAAGAGTGGATGATGTAACGAATTGGGCTCTGGTGCGGGGTTAGACAGGCCCAACTCCCTAGTTTAAGTGTCATAACCAGGGCATTGTGGAAGATCTGAAAGTCCAGAACACCATCCCATGTTCTGGGTTCAACCAAAATATAATATATAATGGAATTTTGCCCTTCTCTGTTGAAGGTCGGTAGACCGGGTCTGTCCGATTTTGTCCTCCCATTACATGCCCTCAGAAAGTATTTCACACCAAATCACCAAAATCCAATTAGTAGAACCACAGATTTGCCATTTTAAAGGTTTGACATAAGTATAGTCGATAAAAGCACAAAGCGCTACTCGTTGCTATCTGGTCATACAAGACTGTGTAAAAGTCACAAGTTCAGGCCAACTGCAATGGAGCAGAGGCCAGATACAGGGAACAGGTTAGTCCAGTTGAAAAAGTTAACTTCTAAAGTCCAGTGCGCAGAGTTCTGTTCGTAATGGAGGAGCCCGCAAGGAACAGGAAGAGTGTAGTGGATAATCATATCATTGCTGTAGCATGAAGAGCATATCGGGCATCATCGACAGTCGTCACTGTAGGGCGACAATCCTTTCGGGCATTAAGGATGGTTGTTGCTATAGATTGGAGTAACCAATCATGAGGGTTGTCAATGCTGTAGCGTGAAGTACAGATATTGCGTAGCTTATGGTTGCAGTGGCGTGAGCAGTCGGGTTCCCCAAAGCTTCCCATTGTTCAAGGTCATGAAGAGTCCAAAACTTCAGGATTTCTCCTCTTATTCATGAAGGAGCTTAACAGATGCCAGACCAAGGATCCACGGCCTGTGAGCAGGAATCCACTCCAGCAGAGACCAGATGGCAGAGCCAGCTGAAGGTCCAGTTGAGGTAGGTCAGCTGGACAGTGACAGAGAGGCCTCTGGAGTTTAAGCCATGTCCCAGCGCTCATGACATGTCAATCATCTGACCCTTGGAGTCACTTCAGCCCGGGATGAATGGTGCAGGGCAGGCTTCAAGCAGCAGGGCAGCAGGGTGTCTTTCTTCTCTAGTATCCACAGGCCCAGGAGTGAACCGAAGCATAGATCTCAGAATCTTTATACCTGATGCCCCCTCTGAAGTGGGAGAAGCTTCTAGTGTTTCCCTCTCTATAGGGGTGACAAGAATTTCCTGCTGCCTTTCTCTGGTCCCAGTATGTCTAGGTGCACAATAGGCTAGTGTAAAGTATTTTGTGAGTGTGCTGGGCTAGTGCCTTTGAAGTGCAAGTGTGGTAGGTGACAGCTCCGCCCCTCCCATGAACTCAGGATGGGACATCCTGCCGACACCTAGACCATCTATTGTGATACTGTCTGAGAGGAATACAGAAATGCCAACTGCTAGCTATATCTAATCATGTATCCGAGGACGCAGACTGCAGGTACCAAATTGTTGGGACTAGAAAAGGCCACTTTCCAAAGATGCCATTTTCAGAATTGTGACTTCAAATTTGATTTTACCATTGAAGAGGGTTTTAAATTACAATTCCTCAGATGCCAAACATTACATTCTTACCTGTCCCAACACAAAAGTTGTCAATTATTAAATGTAATAAGGTATGCTAATGTTATCATATGGGAGAGGCAGGCCTAACCGTAGAATAATACGAATGTGTGTGTTTTTTACAACCAGGACATATAAAACTTACAATTATGTCACACATTTTCAATAAAATGCACCCAGACATATGGGCTGTTTAGGGCATTAGGGGTTACTTATATGTGATAAAAATTGAGTTTTAGACCTGTTTATTTTTTCAGGTTGAAATGGCAGTTTAGAACTGCACACACAGGAGCAATGTCTGTCCTGAGACAAGTTTGCAAGGGCTACTTAAGAGGGTGGCACTATTAGTATCCCAGGCCAACTAGTAACATTTAGTTTGCATGTCATGTGTACCTGTAGTACTAGTTTACTAGGGCTGTATAAGTTAATTAAATGTGCTACTTGGGTATAAGCCAATTTTACCATGTTTAAAGGAGAGAGGACAAGCACTTTAGCACTGGTTAGCTGTGGTAAAGTATGTATAATCCTAGAGCCAACAAAAACTAAATCAGCAAAACAGGAGGAGAGAAGGCAAAATATTTGGGGATGACCCTGGAAAGAGGGCCAGATTCAACAATATAGAATTATGCATACAGTAATTGCTTATGCAAAAATGCCTATGCATGCATACAGTTGCGTTCTTCTCCTTCTCCTACTTGGGGAAGAGTGTTTCCCTCTGGCTATCCACAGACTACTTCTGGGTGTGTTCTCTGTCTGTTCCCACCATAGAAACACATTTATTTCAGGTATTGCCTGAGCAATGGGAAATGGACAAGACTGTGACAAACGTTTGTGGGTTTTGCTATACTTTCCGGGACATCCAAATCATAGATCACTCACTCCCACCCCTGCAAAGCAAATGTTCCCAAGCATAATATTTTTCCATGGTGGGGCATCCTATTGCACCATATTGGGATACTATTATGCCTAAGTAACCCAATTTATAAATGCAACTTCACCATTTCTCAATAGCTTGCACACATACATTGAGGTATTTGCACACATGAGCTTAGCTTACACATACAAATAACTATAGTTATTGGACCCAACATGTCTGTGTTGTCTGTCATTATATGTGTTTGAGATGTCAAGAGCATCAATGTGCCATGAGTTAGCAATATATTACAAAGTAATTGAATTTTGGAAAGCCATATAATATAACACAGATTGCCTTCCATTATATATTACTGCCATATTCAAATACTTTGATATCTTGCAATTTTACATTACAATGGTATTCTTTTAACTTTAACACAGTCAAGCACAGAAAAAGCATAAACTGTTTAGGTGATGTGGTCCCTAGTGTTTATCTTAGCTATACTCTTTTGTTAGAACTGGGCAGAAAAACAACTATGGATTGTTCACACTGTTCATTTAATGTACATACATAATAATGATAATCAATCTGAAAAACAAATGTCTGAAACATCATTATTTTTTCAAAACATAAAATATAAACTTACTAATGCATTCTGGTAGTTGTTTGTCCCAGTGACTATTAGGCTGACATACTAACACAGAAGATCCAAATAGGTAATATCCTGGATTGCAGTCATAGAACACCACAGTTCCATAAGTGAAGTTTCCATGTTCTATTTTGCTTTCTCGAATGGAGTTCCCAGGAATCCCTGGATCAGTGCAGTTGACCACTGTGCAAAAAAAAAAGAAAATTAATCCCTTTTTGAAGTTTTTAAAAATAATCTCATGAATACCCTGTCAAAGGCCAGATTATATAACAAGCCAGGTTGTTATTAGTTTTTTTAGATCTGTTCTAATTTGCACAGAGGTGCTACTTTTTTTTTACAGCAACAGATATGGATGTTCATATTTTGCAAACAAGAAAATAGAAAAAATGTATGCTGTAATAAAATAGGAGTAACCAGGGCAAACAGAAAAGCACCAATCAAGTAAGTCGTAAAAATAATCAATACAGTGATAACTGGGGCCTCCACAGAATAGATCAGAACAAATAAGATTTCCATCAGGGAGGTTTATGGATTGCCGCACGTGCCAGATTTGGAGACATGTTCTTTCTGATTTAAAACTTCCACCTTGGCTGAACTGTCATTTCCAACTGCTATTAACAAGGGTGTTGGTGTGTAGTTCCTAAAAATCTATATAGGATCTGCACGTTTAGACAATATAAACCAAGGGACTGGTGTCCAGACTGATTCAGACACCTCCAAAAGATACATTAGCCTTTAGACCAGCTAGCTCACAAAGGGCCAGATGTAGGTAAGTAACATTTACCGAATCTTAATTACCGAAAATTACCGAATTTTACCGATTCGGTAATTAAGATTCGGTAAATGTGAGGGGTTGGTATGTAGGGAATCCAGATGTTCCCTTTTACCGAATCGGTAAAATTCGGTATTTACCGATTCGGTAAATACCGAATCGGTAAAGCCTATTGATTCCTATGGGCTTCAAAGCCCATAGGAATCAATAGGCTTTACCGATTCGGTATTTACCGAATCGGTAAATACCGAATTTCACAAGGGTGCAGGGGGTGTCACTTTGACACCCCCTGGCACCCCCTAAACAGGCGTGGGTGCCATGTGGCACACAGACCTGCTCTAAGGGCAGGTCTGCCTGTCACATGGCATAGGTGTGCATGCACACATGTGCATGCACACCGGAATCGGTATTTTACCATGGATTTGTTTTCCATGGTAAAATACCGATTCTGTAAGCCATGTGCAGGAGGTACATTGCCTACCTACATTGCATTTTCGGTAATTTTACCGAATCGGTAAATATTACCGAATCGGTAATTATTTTACCGATTCGGTACATATTACCGAATCGGTAAATTTACCGATTCGGTAATGATACCGATTCGGTAAAATTACCGAAAATGTGCCCCTACATCTCAATAGCCCTTTACCGATCGGAAACGGCCGAAAATCGGTATTTTCGGCCGATTCCGATCGGTAAAGGGCTACCTACATCTGGCCCTATGCCACTATAAGCCCCCTAACCTTACCCAGGAGTGAATAGTTTCTGGCAACTATTGAACATAACATCAAACTATTGAGATTTCTCTGTCGCCCCAAATGTGCTGTTTGTTGATCCCCTGGTGGGCACTGGGGCACCCATCTATAACCCCAAGGTGGTGGGGTTCTTGGGGCTTGAGAAGTGTCAGGGAGTGGGGGCCACCTATCCCCTCACCCATTTTGTTATATAAATGTACTCAGGGGATGGGGTTCTGGAGCCTAATGAGGCCCAGGGAGGGGGTCATGCTTGGTGGTTGCCCAAAGATGGACAATAGGTCACCCACCTATAATTTGAGAGGCCCGAGAGAATGGCTTCCTCGCGCCACAGTAGGCTAGGGGCTGGGAGGCCCTGCTGCCCCCTCCCTTTTTTAATGGATTTCAGCCCGGGGAATGGGTTCCCTGGGGCCTTTTAAGGCTCAGGAATGGGACCACATGGACCCCCCTCCTTTATGATTGGAATTAACGAAGGGGGATGGGGTCCCCAGGGCCAATTAAGGATCAGGGAAGGTGACAACATGACTCACTTATTTATTTATTTATTTATTTAATAGGTTTCTAAAGCGCGACAGCTACCCAAAAAGGGTTTCCCGGCGCTGAGAGACACTAAGTTCAAGAGCAGATTGTGCAACTCTGAGAGGGAGCAAGAGCCGTTTACTGGTTAAAGAGCCAGGTTTTGATGGCTCTACGGAAGTGGTTGTAGCGCGTTTCTAAGCGTAAGTGCAATGGGAGGGCATTCCAAAGCTTGGGGCCCAGCAAGGAGAAAGACCTACCTCCAATCTTTGCTCTGCGCACTTTCGGCACGCTGAAGAGACATTGAGATGCCGATCTAAGGCAGCAAGCCGGCATATAAGGCTGCACAAGGGATTGTAAGTAACTTGGGGCTTTTCCCCATTTAATTTTGTGCATAAAGCTCAATGTTTTGAATTTGACTCGGTTTTCAACTTTCAACCAGTGAAGTGCCTTGATGTGGCCTGAATTTCTTTCCCTTCTGGGACACTTACACAGTAGTCTAGCTGCGGCATTTTGGACAAGTTGTAGACGTCTCATGGCTGTTTGTGCTGATCCTAAATATAGGATATTGCCGTAATCTAAGCGGGAGGTGATGAGTGCATTAACTACTGTTTTCTGAGTGTCTTCTGGCAGCATCCAGATGATTTTTCTGAGCCACCTCAGGATGGTAAAACAGGTGGCAGATAAATTGTTAACTTGTGGCTCCATGGTTAACTTATTATCTATGATTATGCCCAGGTTACGTACTTGAGGTGACGGGATAGGTAGCGATCCCATTTCATAGGGCCAGTGTCTGGGATTCCAAAGGTTGTGATCAGGACCCAGTATTAGAACCTCAGTTTTGTTGCCATTCAACTTGAGTAAGTTGTCACTTATCCAAGTTGCAATTTTCCTGAGGCCGGTTTGAAGGCAGGAGGGGGCGTCCTGATCACTGTTTGAAAGTGAGAAGACAATCTGTGAGTCGTCCGCATAGGTAAACATTTTTAATCCTGTTTCTTCTGCAATCTGAGCCAGAGGGGTTGCATACAGGTTAAAGAGCAGGGGACTCACAACTGATCCCTCAGGGACACCATAGGGGGATCTATGGATTTTAGAGGTTGAGGTATTGGAAGCAATCTGAAATGTCCTAACTGAAAGGAAGGATGCAAGCCAGTCCAAAGCAGTACCCCTGATGCCCATGGCCGAGAGGGATTTTAACAAAATAGGGTGGGAGATGGTGTCGAATGCTGCGCTGAGATCCAGAAGGATCAGCGCAGCAGACTCCCCTCTGTCGACCAGGAGGCGAAGATTTTCCATCACCCCGAGCAATGTTGTCTCTCTCGAGTAACCAGGACGGAAACCCGATTGCGAAGGGTCTAGTAAGTCGTTTTTCTCCGCATACTTGGCAAGAATGCCGCGGACGTGTGTCTCCAAAATTTTGAAGAAAGCAGGTAGTAAAGATATAGGACGGAAATTGGCCGGGTTTTTAGGGTCAGCTGATGGTTTTTTCAGGAGTGGTGAGACCATTGCATGTTTCCATATAGATGGAACCTTTGCAGAGGAAAGGGATAGGTTCAGGGTCTGGCATATGACAGAAAGGTGCGGAGTATCGAGGAGTTTGAGTACTGAAATAGGAAGGGGGTCGATAGGGGAACCCGATTTCAGTTTCCCTAAGTTGGCTTGAAGGTCCTGCATATTGAGTTCAGGCCAGGATAACAATGGCTCATGAGAGAGGTTTGTCGGGTAGGAGGTGTTATCCTTACTGGGATCAGGGTCCGAGAGCATTTTGGTCTGCGTCTGTTGTTGCAGTACTATATCCTGATAGATAGTCTCTATCTTATTTGTAAAGACCAGGGCCAGTTCTTCACATTGAACATCGTTCAGCGGAAGAGGTTTAGCTGTGGTATTTGCCCCAGCTAAGTCCTTTACTAAGTTGAATAGTATTTTAGATTTGTCTGTAGCCTCTGCAATTGTTTTTGCCACATAGGTAGTCCTAGCCAAGGTACACGCTTTGTGGTAAAGTTTTAGTTCATTCCTATACGTCGTACCAGCTGTGCAGGAGTATTCCTTCCTCCCTAAACGTTCCAAACGTTTGCATTTGGATTGTGTAGCCTTCAGTGATTCGTTGTACCAAGGCGCAGGAGGGTTGTGGGTTTTAAGTTTTTTGTGAGCCAGGGGCAGACAAATATCCAAGGCTCCTGGCAGCCAGTCATTAATCTTAGTAGCTACTGTCTCGATATCATTCGTGTTAAATATATCGCCCACTGGGGCGGAATCTAAAGTGGAAAGGAGTTGGTTTATATCCAGCTTCTTCCAGTTCCTATATTGAGATCGAAATGTCAGGCTAGAGGGCCTACTATCCGTTGGATTGGGTACACTGAAATGGACTAGAAAGTGATCAGACCAGTGTAAAGGTAAAGCAGGAGGGCAGTGTGATATAAAAATGCTGGAAAAAATAGGATCTAAAAGATGGCCTCCTTTGTGAGTTGCTCCCGAGTTCCAAAGCGCCAAGTTCATGGCCGCAAGGTTGTGGATTAAGTTACTGCCTAGCTTGTTAGATGGGGCATCCAGGTGTATGTTTAGGTCGCCTATGATTGACAGACTGTCATAATTGCTCCTAACCGAGGCGATCCAATCCACGACCTGGGTGGCCCAGGCTAGGGCAGGACCAGGTGGTCTATATATCAACAGACCAGTAAAGGTGAATTTGGGGTGCAGTTGGAGTTTGAAAAGGGCTGTCTCAGAGGCAATTAACGAAATTGATTCCAAAGTGCAATGAAATGATTTTTTGAAGATAACAGCTATGCCTCCCCCCGTTCCGCTGATTCGGTCCTTTCTTATAATGGCATAGTTAGATGGTAATGCTTCTGCAATATCAGGACCCGCACTATCGTGTAGCCAAGTCTCAGTGAGGAACAGGGCATCCAGTGTGTCCTCAGACAGGAGGTCGTGGATGTCCCTTTTGTGTTTGCAGAGTGATCAACAGTTCAGACTGCCTAGAGACCACTTCTGTATGGACTGGCAGCTTATGGTAAACCGTTTACAGCGCTGGGGGACCTCTAGATGGAAGTTGCAGGAAGGGCCTGTGCTAGAACTAAGCCGGTCGTTCTGTAAGGGCTTGCACGTATGTTTGACGGGGAGTCTCAGAGAGTGAAGCGTCTCTGATGAATAAGTTCGCCAAGATGAACCAAAATTTCCAGGGGTTTGGGGCCCTGGGCTCGGCCTGGCACAGACGGGCACAGACGGGCTTGCCTTAGGCGCGCCCTTGGCGCGCCCGCTGCGCCTCCAGGGAATGCACATACTTGTAGATGGAAGGGGGCGTGGCCTCCAGCAGTGGGCGTGGTCAGGGGGTTTGACGCGCGAAAGGCAGCGCTGTTGGTTCCTACCCGTAAGCGTTAGATCCGCTGTACGGTGTTGATTCCCGCCTCGTTTCTCGAGGGAAAGTGCTCAGGGGTGAGTGGCAAGTGGTGTTAAAACAGGTACAAAACAAAGTAATAACAGTTTTAAAAAACAATCAAATGCTCCCGGCTTCCGCCTCAGGAACTAAGGTCTCAGAAATGCGACTAGTATTCAGTGCGCTTAAGAAGCCTGTCAGGTGGTGGGCGTGGCCTCCAGCAGTGGGCGTGGCCAGGGGGGTTGGCGCGCGAAAGGCAGCGCTGTTGGTTCCTACCCGTAAGCGTTAGATCCGCTGTACGGTGTTGATTCCCGCCTCGTTTCTCGAGGGAAAGTGCTCAGGGGTGAGTGGCAAGTGGTGTTAAAACAGGTACAAAACAAAGTAATAACAGTTTTAAAAAACGATCAAATGCTCCCGGCTTCCGCCTCAGGAACTAAGGTCTCAGAAATGCGACTAGTATTCAGTGCGCTTAAGAAGCCTGTTGTACGGTGTTGATTCCCGCCTCGTTTCTCGAGGGAAAGTGCTCAGGGGTGAGTGGCAAGTGGTTTTAATATACTCACTCCTTTTAATATATATGTTTTGGCCCAATGGCATTGAGTCAGGCTCAAAGACCAAGCCTACACGGCTCATGCCAAAGGTTGCCCACGGCATGGTGCTGGCAGCCTGTGGGGGAAGTTAGCCACTGGAGCTGTCCAGAGACCAACCTCTCACCACCCACAGCCAAAGGCCATGTGCAGTGTGGGGTTGACTGCCTGCAGGGGGCTGGAATCTGGGTCATAAAAGATGTCACTGAACATGTCATGAGTGATGTAAAGTGTGAGGCCATGAGCAGTTCTTGGTGGGGGCGCAAGTTATAATTAGCTCTGCTATCTATAACTGGTAAGTTTCTGTACCTGTTTGTGCTCAAAAAGTTATGTTGTTACAGACATATTCACCTAACTATAACTTTTTAAATAATAATTTCTAACTATAATGCCACTTTAACCTTTGTTTTTTCCAGTGAATTTCCAGAGTTTTTCTTTACGCAATGTAATATTTTATTACCATACGTAAAGCCAATCTCTGCTGTGCATGGCCTGTGTCAGGTAAGCTAGAGGGTTGGCTCCAAGGCATGCAGCCAACCACCCCATAAAGCAGCCAACGCCACGACATGCAAGTTTTTAGGTCATGCGTGGTATGGGGTTAGCCAGCCAGGCCCTCTGTTCAAACACCCACTTGTAGCCAACCCCATGCTACACACAGTTTTTGTCCGTTCACAGCAGGTGGTTTGTCACCAGGCAAGGCCTGCAGCTAGGCCCTGTGAAGAAATGCCAATCAGGCAGCCAACTCTATGCCGCACATGGCTTTTAGCCTCGGTGCCCACTCGCAGGCAGCCAACACCCTCCAGGCTGCCAACCACATGCAGGCATTTGGCATGCATGGCATAAGGTTGGCCTTCATGCAGCATGGACTGGGGCATTTTTTTTAAAGAGGAAGGAGATGCGCGGACACCTCTTCCGGAGCCTAATTTAGCCCCAGGAACTTCATCCCTGGCCCCAAATTCTAGGAGGGGGCATTCACCCCCCTTTCAGAGCCTTATAAGGCCCCAGGGACCCCATCCCTAGGGCTAAATTAAATAAAAAGTGGAAGGATGCATGGCCTTGCAGTATCAAATGAATTGCTAGGGCTAGCATGTTGTGATTCAGGGACCATAACACTGATCTATAAGAAGCTGCAATGCTGTCACTGGTCAATGCTGTTAGTCATTAAGTGCGCAATGGCACTTCCATGCTTACAGCAGTGTATGATGTCCCATGACCAATCTAGAGTCCCTACCAGGTAATATTTCATTTCTGTATTGCTGCATGCCTGTTTGATGTTTTCAGGATCAGAGTTGAGAACTTATTTGTGATGAGTTTCCTAATGCTTGACCCAGAATTTGGCTGGTGGTTTTTCGGTCTATATTTTGAATAAATTCCCTCCTTTGCTAATGGAGGAGAGTAAAATCCATCAAATTGTAAGCTTTGTTATAGCCAGGAGAATAAACTCCATCAAAAAACTGACCAAATACATGTTGTGCACGGCAAATGTACGATCCTGACACACCCCATTTTGTTGTAAAAGTACATTGTAAGTTTCTAAGAAATTAGTGTGTCTTATTTGTGCCAGGCATTTTCCAGTATGTTAGGGACACTCTTATGTGAAAGAGTGCATATCTTTCCCATGTCTTATTGCAGAGGTAACAATGTAAGATGTGGGAGCAGACAAGTCAGTATTGATGGGTGTATAGTCAACCACCATTTCTAAATGCTTGATCTTCTCAACTGGAAAGCCCCACTGGTAAAGCCAAAGTAGCTCCTGCTCTCATAAGGCCCATTTTCTGCCTAACTCTAATCATAAGGACATATCTGCCAACTCACATGGTGCCACTGTTTGTCACACAATTTTGGCTCTGTTCACAAGGTAACCCGTGAGGATCCAAAATCACATTGTGGCCGGGAAGACGAACCAGAAACCACTGCACAAAGTGGCTTTCAAGCTCATCTCTGGAGGCAGTTAACAGCTGATGTCCATTAAGGAGTTTGAAAACACCACAGGAAATTGGCGATAGCCTGAGCAACCCTTTTTGGTTTTTGAGGGGAAGGGTGCATTGGGGGTTTGTGGAGGGGAGAGTGCCTCTTATGTAGCTCTCGGCATGAGGCAATGCCACCTCTAAATCCCCGCCACTATCTCGCACAGTGGAATGTATTTGTAGGCTGACAGGTCTGTAACAGATTTGATTCTGGTGTCATGAGGAACAATCTGACTGGTTCACAGCGACTCTTCCTTCGGCGCTAATGACGAGCTCAGTTCGTCATGAGGCACAGTGGCGCTGTGCTCATGACCAGCTGAGCTCGTCATAACCGCCGTGGAACGCCCACGTGGGGATAATTCCCCTGCTGTGCTGGGCGTTCCGTCAAACGGGCTTGGACAGCAAAGCGCCACTGTGCTGCATGACGAGCCGAGCTCGTCACTAGCACCGCGGCCCCGCCAGCGTCCCCCCTCCCCCCGCGTTGCGGGGAATTAGCCCTGCGGCGAAGGGGTTAATCACTCTGCTAAACCCGGTCATATAAAGGCTAGTGTGGATGGATGTGATGAAATTACAACTATGAACATTTTATTTGATCTCATCTGTAAACAAGAAAGCAACACATTTTCTTCAATAAACCTTTGATTCAATAGTACAAAGTCGAATTAATGTTACACATACCTTTACATATTGGTGGAGGGTGACTCCACTGTCTGTTTGCCTGGCACTGCGCACGCGTAGGGCCTTGCATGACGTACCCCGTGTTGCAGGCGAAGGAAACAACATCATTGAAGTTGAAACCATTTCCGCTTGTTCTTCCATAAATAGGGCTGCCTGGGTGACCACAGCTAACAGCTGGCACAAAATAAAAGGAAAGAAGGTTGAGAAGTTTCACAATTTCCCATAAACAACATGTAATCAGGCAGTGAACATTTGAAACCTGTTTGTGGATTCCACTTTTGTATGGATTTTTAGTGTTTTCCTAAAAGTGTGGTGGGGATGTTGCAGGAGAGCAGGATAAAGGTTAGAATTCAAATTTGGAATAATCTCTTGTGATGATGGGTTGGCTACACAGACAATTCAAAACGATTTATTATCACAACCATGGCATATCTTTCCTAAGTGAAGCAAGCACAGTGGCTCCAGGCAGAGGGAATGTAGGGGCAGGCCAACTGCCCTGGGGAAGGAGGCCCATTTCACGTGATTGAATTTGGCCCAGAGACATACTTCCCTGGTTATGCCATTGAGAAACACCTCAAGGAAACTTTAAGAGCTGCCTCACTGCCAAATTCTCCCTCCCCAACAATATCTTCTGTTCCAAGAACTGCCACATACAGTGGAAGCTTTAAAATATATCCTATAAAGATGTGGGAAGATTGATGATAGACATATAACATGCCTAATAATCAACACATCAGTAAAGAATTTGTGCCCATATTCCAAAGGTATTTTCAGCCAGAAGCATATGTTTACAACTAACACTACCTCACTTAGACCTGCCAGGAGTTCCAAAAGTAATTCAATCAGACGTTTATGGATTTGTGTTGAGCGTTTTCAATGACGATCATTAGGAATTTGGTGTCATATCCCTTATGAATCTGTGAACGTCTACTAGCATGCACCTTTATGAGAACTCACAAATTCAGACTCTTTCTCGTCCTGGATATGGTCGGAAAGTTACTCTAGCAAAGAGATTGAGTAAACCCTCTTCCTGGATGGGAAGGGTTCTGTGAAGTGTCATGGAACACCCCAAGATCTGATCGGAGTCTATGTACTATATTGTCCGGCGGATAAGACGACTGGGCGTATAAGACGACCCCCTACTTTTCCAGTTAAAATATAAGGTTTGGGCTTTACTCTCTGTATAAGACGACCCCTCTTCCAACGCACATCAAATAAAAATTAAAAAAACATCAGATTTGATTTTAATATGGTAATTGTAATTCAAATGCTTATGACATGCAGGTACTTAGTAGGAAAACTTTCACTTATAAACATAAGGCTGTTTGTCATCAAACATGTAAACATAAAACAGTGCAAGTGGATTCAACTTTCCTAATTCACTCTAAAGCTGAAAGGAAGGATAAGACAATAAACCCATGGGAGCTGCCATGCTGTTTGTTTTCAAAGCTCTCAACCACACTGGAACTGATGATGATAAGAGGAAGATAACAAACAATAGAGAGCGAGCAAGTGCTGGGCAAGTCCCTGGCGAGTCAGCAACGCCCATCATAACTCCAAGCTATTTTTACAGGATTTGCTTGCGTGCCAGTTTCCCTTTAAAAGCCTTAAAAATCCTCCTGTTCGTCATCTGATATCATAAGTAAATCAATAACATCTTGTGATATATTTGTAAGGCAGTCATCGTATGGATCTAATTCCGTATCAGATGGTGTGGTCTCGGCTTCGGCTTCCTCTTCATCTTGCCACAAGTAGTTGTTCTCCATACCATCTAATGAATTTGATATGCCACACTTCTCGAAAGACTTGATTACTGTTTCTGCATCAATATCATTCCAGGCTTTTATGACAAACTTTCACAAAACAACCAAATGTGGAGCATACATGTTTCCTCCTCTTGTGAATGACTTTTTGCCGCTAACCATCCACTCATTCCACTGTTCTCGAATGCGATCTTTAAATGGCTTGTTTAGGCACACATCCAGTGGCTGTACCATTTATGTCAATCCTGCAGGAATAACTGCCGCATCTGTGTTTATTCTTGCCAGCCTTTGCTTGGTGCTGGGAGTTAAATGAGCCTTGGAACATATCCCACACCAGTAGACTACGTTTTTGAATAAGTCCACCTGGTCGCCTGCTCCATACATTATCAAGCCATAGCTTTACCCCTTCTTCATCCATCCAGCCTTTTTCATTCACATGTACAAAACAACCAACAGGAAACTTGAGTTTCGGCATTGTTTTTCTTTTTAAAAATAATCATTGGTCTCAGTTTGGCGCCATCAGCTTTGCATACTAGTAGCACTGTAAAGCAGGACTTCTCATGTCCTGTTGTTTTAATTAAAATAGTTGTTTCACCTTTTGGATGGACAGTTTTATTTCCAGCCATATCAAAATTCATTGGAGTTCCATCCATATTTCCGATACTACTTAACGCGTGGCCATGTTTATTGGGCTGTTGTATTACGTATCGATGGAAACTATGTACTTGGGCATCAAGATCTGCAGGTAATTTTTGTGCAATTTTCGTCTTTTGCCTCAGTACCAGATTATGCCTGTCCAAGAATCTAGTACACCAGGATACAGTGGCCTTAAATCTGTTGCTGTGATCTTGGTTAGATTTGGCCCACTGAAGTGCAAACAAACGTATTTTATTTAGTGTCACTACATAACCGCTTTGGCGATGCTCATTCACCATGTCTGTTACATGTTTTTTGAGTTCAGGCCAATGTGGGGTGCCTCTTTTTGATGCACACTTACCCCTTGGCATACTCTTTAATGCTTTTTCATTTGCTTTCCAGTCCCGAACCATCTTTTCTGTTACTCCATATTGTCTTGCATCAGCACAGTTATTATGTTCCATGGCAAAGTTTACAACTTTAAGTTTGAAACTGGCTTCATATTTCTTTCTTCCTGCTGGTGGAGCCATTCTGGGGTCTTGACTGTTAGCCATTTGTATACTGTACTGTATGTACTGGTGCTGTACTGTATGAACCGGTACAGATACTGGTGCTGTGCTGTACTGTATTCACCACCAAATGTATCTGCTCACCAGATAGACTGCCTTCCCTCAGAACCGCCAATCCCAGTATACAACAACCAGCCAATCACGGCAAGCGATGTACCGGTATTTCCTGTGCACACTGCATACAAGGTCTGCTTGGATTGGGTGGGTCAGCTCTACCTCCCTGTCTGCCCAGCCCTCCCTGTCTCCAAGACGATCCAAGCGGTAGTACGCAATGTGAGTACGCATGAGAGCAGGTAGAGGGGGCGGCTGGCCGGGATGCAGTGCACGGTGGCTCAGCTAGAGGGCGCCTGTCCCTGAAGTTTCAGCTTGCTGTATACCAGTTTATAAGACGACCCCCGACATATAAGATGACCCCCGACTTTTGAGAAGATTTTCATGGGTTAAAAAGTTGTCTTAGACGCCAAAAAATACGGTACATGACTTTTCTAAAAAAAAAAAATATATATATATATATATATGCTGAGGTGTGCTGTCTCCCCGACGAAATAAAATACACTGCTCACCTGCACTTGGGTCTCCTCTCTTCTTCTGCGCTGCGGTATCCAGGATTGGGCTCCAGGCGAGAGTAAGCAGGGATTGTCCCAGCGATTTGACGCGTGAAGGTCGGTCAGGCTAGGCATAAGCGAGGCACACACACAGCGATTGACAGGCAAGGCAGGAATGAGGAAATCACTGGGCTCATGTGGCAGGAGGGTTTCTATAGGAACGAAACCATGCATGGGGGCGGATGATGTAATCAATTAACAGTGAAAATGAAAGTAACTCGTTTATGTCAATCTAAAGAGGACGACGCCCATATTACCATGGGAACTGGGTTTGACTTGAGTGTGAAATGTGAAAAACAAGCTAAAATGTGCATGGAAACAGGAGTTAAACGTGCATGATGTAATGCAATGACTAAGGGGTATAAATACAATCACAGTCTGTCATGATGTTGTGAACAAGGCGGGTGCTTACCGCCGAAACGCGTCAAGCAGCCTAAATGAGAGAATAAACTTATTTGGAATCAACTAATTTTCACGGAGTCAGTGCCTTACTTGGATGAGAAAGTTTGGAGTGTTCCAGATATATATATATATATATATATATATATATATATATATATATATGCAGTGCAAATCCTCGAACCTCCACGCAGGCAGCGCGGCGAAAGAAGAAGGCAGACCCCACGTTTTCAGGCAGGATGTTATATTTATTTAAGACCTTTCAAATGACGCGTTTCGAGTACGATGTACTCTTGTTCACACACCGTTGAACCAGTCAACCTGTTAATTTATATGCTTTTTTTCCCTGACCCTTCCTAAGGGCCACACCTCCTGTCATGCATCACATGACTTTGAGAACAAACATAGAAATGGGTGCAACTTTCCAAACGGAAGAACAGACGACTGATTCTTGGTGTAATCACTTGATCACAACATTGCAAGAAAAAATTATGTATGTATGTAATGTAATAAACAATATATACCACAGTTCATGCTATTATAAAATATACTAAAAGTCATCATGTGTTTAAAAAATGTACATTGCGACATTTATAAACATAGTTCATTTCCTATCATTAATAATATTGCACATATCTCATGAATGGCCCCAATGAATATCATAACTGCTTGAATGCAGAATACCCGAACCACGGGCTATTAAAGTGACTGGTGCTTGATATTCCCTGCTTGAATGCAACTATCCAACAAAGGATATAAAGTGCCTAATGCAGATTTGTGCAAATTGCAAACCAGACTGATAATGAACATTAAGACCAAAATTCACTAGAACATGTGATGTAAACATATAAGTGGCAACTAAACTGTGTAATACCCACGAGCTAATGTCTATAATATTTATTTAAAAATTCATAATTCATGAATTTACACATGTCATAAATATCAAGACCTATGTACAAATATTTACAAAAAATTATAACTGTATATCTACAAATGGTTTAACATAACCACCACTAAATTAGTGCTCATATGTGTATGTGCCAATGTGAGTGGAAAAAACAAATTGGTTGGGAGAAAAATGTAATACTATGTACAGTCCCCAAAAACAACAAAAGAAAAAAGTTGCAACTTTCATAAAACACACGTATTTTCAACATGTACCGGATATATAAATATATATATAAATATTAGTTATAGGATTAACCCATGCGCCTCAGATACTCATCCAGCACTCTCCGGTAGGGTAAAAAGTCCTCTAAATTTATTTATAAAGAATGACACAATACATCGACGCGTTTCGGGAGTCGAACTCCCTTGTTCACGAGCTATCTATCTCAGTGGAGGAAAAAACCCTGTGCTCCCACTGAGAGACAATAGTGCCCCACCAGGGGAGTTGGTGAACTACAGTGGGAATCCTGCTGCCTATCATAACTGTGGACCAACATTTACCACAACAGACAGGACATGCTGATGGAAATGTGGGTCAGGCTGTCTGGTCGTTCTGGGCTTGTATGCAGTTCTGGTGAACGTTCCCATTTTCGATCATGAGAAGAGTAGCCATACGCAAGATGATAGCCCTCCCAAGACTGTTGTATTTTTTTCTCTGCACTGCCAGTAAGGATTACACGGGCTTTATTCCAAGATCCAGACACACTGACAACAACATTTTTATGGGGTTCAGGCTGGAGGAGGGTAGCCCCCTTAAAACTGCAGCACCCTTCGACTGACAGGGGCCTGGTAGTACCAGAGTTTGAATCCTATTATCTGACTGCACAGCTCCAAGGGTGCAGTGGCTGCCACGTAGATAGTCCACAGACAGGGTGGCAGGACTCTTTACCCCAATGCTGACGAGATTGATGAGAAAATTGCTAGGGGTGGGTAGCACATCAGAAGAGGACAAACAAGAATTCAGAGTTGTGCGTCAATGCTGCATTTGTAGTTTGCAGACAACAAGGACGCAAAACTCGTATTCCCCAGAACTAACCATGACTATGTTGAAAACATTACCACATGGTGGCAGATGGGAGGGTATGGCTGAATGGTTGACTGCAGGAGGACAAATGCAGGCGATTTGTTCAGTGCAGGTGAGCTTTTACCGTTTGGAGACTTCCATGCAGAGTTCGACCTGCCGTGAGCCACTTTTTGCTACATAGGGCTGTTATTGCAGCTTTTCGAAAACACTAGAAGACAGGTCCTACCCCCACGGATCGCCTTATCTTATCTTAAGAAATATATAACTAATGGTGGTCTTAAGTTCTCTGACTTCAAATCTTTTCACTATGCGTTTTCTCTCAGACAAGCTTCTCGATGGTTATCTACCGAGTTCTCCACAAACCCTCTAGTGTGGTTATCCATTGAAAAATCCCTTACCTCGTCGTTTGACTTCCTTGAAACACTTGCATTTACTGCAATTGCTTCTTTTCTGCACTCTCCTGTTATTGCTCATACACGTCATAATTTAACTCCCCTTTTACCTTCCTCATACCCTTCTCTTACTTCCTTATCTCAACAACCTATTTGGCATAACAAATTACTTTGCATCAAAAATCACACTTTTTTTCTGGAAATCCTGGCGATCCAAAGGCTTATTATGGATTTCTCAACTTCTGCTTGATAATACGCCCATAGCCTTTTCTGATCTTGAATCTCAATTTCTTCTTCGAAACTCTTTTAGGAAACAATATGATATTCTGCTCCCTGCCCTACAAGAATATCTTCATTCACTCCCTTCCTCTTCTGACCTTCCCACTTCTTTTTGCACGATTTTTTCGCTTTTGAATTCCTCTCCTTCTGCTTCTCGTATTTACAATTTTTTTTTATTTCCTTCAGACAGGCTCAAAACAAGGACTGAATTGGCTTGGGAACAGGATTTGTCAATATCCTGGTCTGTTTCTTTATGGGATAAATTATGGTTAAAGATTCATAAAACTTCAAGAGTAGCCAACACTACTCAAACCCTTTATTTCATTTATCAACGTTTATTATACACTCCAGCAAAATTTGCATCTTTTTCCCCTGATCTTTCGTCTAAAGGCTGGTCTTGCCCATACCCAAATGCTGACCTACTTCACATGCTATTTAATTGCCCTAATATCCATGCCTTCTGGCAATCAATGTGGTCTTGTATGAACATTAGTTTTTAACATGCAAGTTCCCTTCTCCCCTTCAACTGTTCTCCTAGGCTCCTTATCCCCATCCTGGCCTCAAACCTCTTCTCACTTTAAATTGCTCGACTTATTGCTAGCTGTAGCTTTACACTTGATAACCTCCAATTGGAAAGATACGACTAAAGTTACTTATTCGGCCTGGTGGAATACCATATGTTTTCATCACAGACTAGATACTAATTATGTCACTCCTATTTTTCTAGCAACTAAAAGAGATCTATTATGGATCCCACTTACTACATATCTCTCCACACTCTCCTCCCCAAATCCTTCTACTATTACTCAAGCTAATAAGTCAGATGATGTTCGTAAACCACCATGATCATCTCTTGTTGTCTTTTTCTTTAGTTATTCTTAATATTATTGTTTAATTTATACTTATATTTACTCATGCTCTTATTTATAGCTTTATTTATCTGCATACAATGTTATACTTAAAACTGTTTTACTTTGTTTACTGGAAAAATGTATTATATTATTCTTCCTTTGTTTTCCCTTTCTTTCCTTTCCTGGTTCAGATATTATTGTTTATTGAACCCATTCCATTACGCATCTTTAATATGTCATTTTAATTTTCCTGTATTTTTTTATATTGTTTTGATGCACTGTTACTATATTCCTTTTTTATGCCTGGTTTCAATAAACTTGAACTTAAAAAAAGAAGACAGGTCTTACAGAATTGTACCCCACACTGCCTCCCAATACTTGCGCTATTGGCGGACATGGTTTAAGCAGTCCCATAAGCACAGGAAACTCAAATGGTGGGCTGGTTATGAGGGCGAAGTGTTACTGAGGTAAGCCAGAAGGGGACAGAGCCCAGTGGAAATGGCGAGGGCCTTGGAAGCCCTGGTGGACTGCTTGAAGGAGTCAGAGGTGCAGTCACAGGGGTTTTCATCGGGGATATCGCCGGCCCCAACCCCATAATAGCTATGGGAACAAGTGGCGACCAGGATCAGCTGCTTGCCCCGGGCGGCCTACTAACGCTTTCCCCAACCCTCCGACAGGCTCCCCCCTACATACTGAACACACCATTAACATTCTTCAGTCATGGACAAGGTGACCGGACGGGAGAACAATCATACATATTTTTAGCAGGAAGGACTCAAAAGGAACGAAAAAGGGGAGGGGGTGGAAGAAAGTTTGAGGAAGTTCAATCGATTTATGTTGAAATGCAAATGTCTGATGTGTGCACAGAATCACAGTAATTTGCGTTCACCACTGAACTGATTGTATTGCCGGCAAAAACATTCAAAAAATCCTGTTTAAAAAAGAAAGGATAAAAACCCAGGGCCTCATTTATGAGGCCGTGTGTCACTTTTACGCCTCTGGTGCGTCACTTTTTGTGACGCATCAGCAGCGTAAAACATGCCTCCTGTTGCGCACTATTTTACAAAGTGACGCATCTAAGCAGATGCGTCACTTTGTAAACCCCTGCGCTACATTATACCTGCGTCAGGTATAATGTATGCAGAGGGGGCGTTCCCCCGCAAAAAGCCTCGTAATAGTGACGCAGTGAAATCTATGAGATTTCACTGCGTCACTTTTAGCACGCTGTTGCGTCAAAATCTTGCGCCTGCCTCACAGCAGGCGTAAGACTGACGCAAGCCCTTTCACATGGGGCTTTCCCCATGTGAAAGGACGCATTGCTGGAGTTGCATCACTTTTGTGACACACTCCAGCAATGCGTCACTTTTGCGAAATATTGACGTATCTGTAATTCCTTGCGCAATGATGCGTCATATTGTAAATATGACGCATCATTGGGGTCGCAAGGAGGTCGCAAGGAAAAGTGACGCATCACTGTTTTCTCGCAGCGATGCGTCACTTTTCATAAATGAGGCCCCCAGTGCGTTTGGACAGCGCTATAATCCCCTTGTACCAATTTCTGCGATAGTGTGAATAGGAGCCGTGGGCGATATCTAATGACATTCCGGCATTATTAGTGAACTGAAAAAAATAATTGTAAAACTAAATTCCGCCTTTAATAGTTTTTTACATTTTCATCGAAAGCTCGTTCTACTCATTTCAAACACAAAAAAAACTGTTGAAAATCTAAGGAGTCGAACACGCATTAAATGATTCATATGCGCATCCCTTTAATGGTGGGTCAAATCGAAAGCCTAGACTAAAATGGCCGTGAAGATTTTTCCTAAGTGCCCATTGTTCTTCTTCTGAAGGTGCCATGGCATGGCCACACGGCAGCTCTAAAACACACACATGGCAGACAGACATCACTCGCAAGGAATGTTCATCTGAAATAAAAGCTTTTAGCACGCCTTCTCCACTTCCTCTGAATACTAGGGGTTATTGTTTATCGCTCTGATAATGGCAGGACGTTTGTCATTACAGTCCATTCCCTGGCGCGTGTCCTTCTCCACAGCGTTGCATTGCATAATGCGCTGCTCACCAGAGCAGCGGCAAGTCTGAGGTCTCATAATTGGATGCAGAAAAATACAGCGTTCACCTCTGCAGCTGTTAGCAGTGACCCGTGAGAAATTATTTCCCATTTCCATTGTTGATGTTAACCCAGTGATTTGGAAATCCATGTTTAACTGTGTTGGATTTTAGCCTAACGAGTATCGATAAAGGGACGGGTTAGGTGTTCGCGCTCTCGCGATACCTCAGCCTAAAAAAAGAACGTCATTGGCACTGCTTGACTTTAGATCAGAAAGCACGAACGAACAAAGACAATAGAGGTAACTATTGAAAATTGTCCATGTTGTCTTACAAGATTTGATAGAGAAGGCAGTCAGTTGTTGGGCTCTACTGATTGCAGCCTGTATCTGCAGAGGCTCTGTTGATCAATACGTAGTTGTTTTGGTGAGCTGTGTCCCAGGGAGTTTGAAAATATTATTTGAGGTATAAACTAAAGGTATGCTCTGCTGTCTGTTTTCAACTTGCAATTGAAACCAAGGGGCATATTATCAAGGTGGGCAAAATTAGATTATCGCCGCTTTAGCAGCCGTTTACGGCCGCAAAGCAGGGATAATTTTATCGCCCTATTAGCAAGCTGGCGCTAACAGCAGTTAGCAACAGCTTGTAGGCGATAGCGAGCGGTTTGGGGCCCGCTTTGCATGTTAGCGATATTTATCGCTAATGACATGCAAAGGGGGTGTACCCAACCTGTTAGCGACAGAAAGCAGTCGCTAACATCGCTATCACCTATTATCAACGCAGGCGTAGCGATGAAAAAATTTGCGCTAAGCGTGAATCTCGCCAAAACCTAATGCCTGCTCAGACCACTTCTTAACCTGTATATCCAAGGGGAGGTGGATATTCAGGTTAAGCCCCTATTAACGATAATGTGTGAATATCGCTAAATTTCCAGCGATATTTACACATTTTGCCGCTATAGCCGGATATTTTATCACATTGGAGATACACGTTGCTAATAGCACGTTATCTCTGCGCTAAAATACGGTGATGCACGGAGATAAAAAAAATGTTGCGAAGCTCATTTAGCAATAAATATCGCTAATTGTTGATAATATGCCCCCTAGTTTGAAAATCGTGCAAGAAAAGTTATCTATAGCACAAGATAAGATGCTATCTGCCAGCGATGTATGGATGTGGTTCTTTGCAACCCGCCTCAAGGACAGCAAAAGTGGCTGAATGGTGAAATGCTGAATCCGTAACTGAGGAATGAGTAGCTTAGTGACATAACATATAAGCGAAATTTGATTGGCCAAGGAACTTGATCATGACCCATAAGACAGGTTCCAAGGATGACATGGGAGGACGATGCTTTGATGCTGGTTTGTTCCCAAAGAGCCAGCCTTCGAAAAATCTGTAGAACCTTAAATAGCACCATGTAGTTTCACAGTGAAAGAAGCTAATCTTTCAAGCTGTAGCTGAAATGTGAAATATATCTGTACGGAGTGCATGACTATGATTTGATCAAAGTCATTATTTAATAAATGAAGTGAGCTTCCGAGCTTTGTCTACAAATGGTTTTTAGTGGGAAAGACTTCATTGGCCCATTGTTTTCTTGTCGCCATAGCAATCTGGATATTCAATGAAACTAAATGCTAATCTTTTTCTTCAGAGAGTTAAAATAGAGGGGGTGTGATGCCTTGTGGGATTCGTAACAAAAGGCCTCTATATATATTTTCTGGGTTGTACAATGACAAAACCCCAATATAAATGGCTATAATATTGCACGTGCGTTACAGGTGTGAAATGTTTCATCTCACTAGCAAAACAGTAAAGAAAGAATGTTCCAAACGTTACACTGTGATATGACTCAGTAAGTGGAAGACACCACCACTGCAATATACGTTTCTCAAGCAGCAGTTTTCAATCAAAGTTTTAGTTTTCCACTAGGACTTTTCATGTTAAATCTATAACTAGACTCTTCATGGAAAAACAATTCAATGTACCAATTTACCAACATCCCAGTTGAGATCAGAACTGCTCCAACCCTCTGCAATCCAAGACGAATCTGAAAAAATGAGCTCTGCAAACAACTTACTTACGTATGCCTACTACCACCCTGGAGTATAGGCCATCAACCAGGACTCTCCAGCCATCGCTGCCCTGGACTTTTCTTGCAATTAGGCCTGAGATCGTGGAGTTCTGCTGCATAGAACTCCGTGAAGTGCCGAAAAACCTCAGTCGTGTTCCGTGGAGATCTGCGAACAGTGGAGTGAGGTAAGTTGTGATGCTCAGGCTGATTTTTAGTGCAAATTTAGTGAAATTAGTGCAAATTGCACCACGTCCAGCGCAAAAGGGTGCCTGTTCTTTCTGTAGTTCGAGTAGATGTTCTACTCAAGGTGGAGCCTCCTCATTGCAAGCGACAGGTCTCTCAACGCGAGAGGTGTGACCTTTCGTGACTGCCTGAGTTGAGAAATTCCACTTGGTGGTGGTCTAGTGCACGTTTTTTCTTACTCACTAACGTAACTTTGGCAAACAATGCAAGAGGGAAAGGTCCGCTCTTCGCTTTATAGAGTTTTTTCGGAACTCCACGCTCTGCCCAGTGTGGGCAAAACTTCACAAACTTCGCTGGCAGAGCGTAATTCTTCACCCACCCCTACTTGCAATCATCTGACTCCAAGTGTATCTCATCTCCTTGAAGTCAGCATTGAGGCCTTGACACCAGGTGTGTGTTGGCCTTCCATTTTTTATTTTCCGTTGAGGGTTCTAAGTGAGGGTTTGCCAGATGATGTTTGATGCTAGTTTGCAGAGTGTGAGCTATCCAGTCCCAGCGTCTTTTCATGATTTCTTCATGAGCAGGGAGTAGGAAAGACTGCTGCCATTGATCATTGTTGTGGATCGTGCTTGGCCAGCTGGATTCAAGCCAGCCTGGCCGATGAGGGGTGTTACCTTGAAACCGGTCACAGGATGCTTGTTTCCATTTCAGGGAGGACCTCGCTTGGCAGTTCAGGCTGGACTGTACCCATGAGGCACAGGGTCAAGACTGAATTGCATATAGGTGGGTCAGAACTGGGGTGGCGCAGTGAGCAAAACAACGATGATAAATTCAACCCAGATCTGTGACTGGGGGTGAGTGTCTGAAAAGTTTCAGAGCTCCGTCCATCATCTCCTTGTGTTTATTTTTTTGCCCTAATTTGGCAGGGTATGCCCAGAGGTGGGACCCTTGCTCACTTTGCCACTGGATTCAAGCTAGCCTGGCTGATAAGGGCTGTTACCCCAAAACCAGTCCCCGGATGCTTATTTCCGGTCCAGGGAAGACCTGGCTTGGTATTTCGGGCTGGACTGTACCCATGAGACATAGGGTCAAGACTGATTTGCATACAGCTGGGTCTGAACTAGGGTGGTGAAGTGAGCTAAAGAATGGTGATGGATTCAACCCAGATCTGTGACTGGGGGTGAGTGTCTGAAAAGTTTCAGTATTACGTCCATCATCTCTTTGTGTTTGTTATGGGAGAGTAGCACCAGGTAATCTACAAAGTCCATTTCGTCGAGCTGGGTCCAAGGTGTCCCATTGCTTCTCCTTGCTGTAGGTGTCTTCATGATTCAGTCGAAGACCAGCAGGAAGAGAAAATGAGAGAGCAGACAACCTTGCAGACTCTGGTCTTCACTTTGAAGGCTTCCATGAGCTGTCAATCCTCCATTGATTATTCTGCATGTCATTCTCTCATAAGAGTTCCTGATGATTCTTACAAGTTTATCCAGCACACCATACTGGTGGTGGAGCTTCCAAAGCTTCTCTCTATCTACGCTGTCAAATGTCTTCTCATAAGCATAGACCTGATTATTTTTATGGGTTTATCTGGCACACTGGAGTGGAAAAGGAGCTTCCAATGCCTTCTCATAGTCGATGAAGTTGACATAGAGGGGGGAAATCCATTCTATCAATTGCTCAATGCTGATTTGCAGTGTTGCAGTCTGGTCTGTGTAGGATCTATATTTTTGGAAGTTGGCTTGCTGGTCTCACAACTGAGTGTTGACTTGTTCCTTCATTCTGTTCAGGCTGACTGTTGAAAATTTGCCTGGGGTTGATAGAAGACTTATCCCTCTGTAGTTTGCAGAGCTACTCAGGTCACCTTTCTTGGGGATTTTTATCAGCTATCCCTCTTTCTAGTCTGATGGCACATTTTCGTCTTCCGAGATCCTTCCGAACAGAGGGGAGAGCATGTTTATCGATGTTTCAATGTCTGCCTTCAGTGCCTCTGCAGGAATGTCGTCAGGTCCTGTTGCCTTCACATTTCTCAAATATTTAATGACTTGCCATATTTCTTCCTTGGTTGGTTTGCTGCAGTCAGTTGACAAGTTATTGCCAGCAGTCTGTTTGTCTGGTGGAGACTGTGGCAAGGGCTGGTTCAGCATTTCTTCTGAGTGCTCTACCCATCATCTTTGTTGGCGTTGTTATCCTTAATTGCCTTCCCAGCTTTGTCTTTAACAAGTCTTTTTGGTTTGCTGTATCTGCGATTGAGTTTCCTTGTTGTGTGGTAGAGTTCTTTCAAGTTTTCTTGGCATGCTGCTTCCTGGGATTTTGTGGCAAGACCATCAATCAATCTTCGCTTGTCTGCTCTTAAGATTCTCTTTCCTTCCTTGTTGGTTTTGGTGTATTCAACTTGGGCCTTTGTTGTTTTTGCTCTTGTTTGGATGGTGTTGACAGCAGCTTTCTATGCCTTTCTCACATGAGTTTAGCAGAAAGTCTTGGTGGAAATCCATTCTTTAATCCGGTGTATAATGGACACAGTACCCCCTAGCAGATTGAGGTAAAAAAAAAAATTGATCCTCTCTCACTGGCTTTCTACTGGGTGTCTGTAGCCCTTTAGTTCTTGCAGTACTTGAAACTTGGTACTGAGGCCGACTGAGCCTCAAAGCGGTGTTCCTTGCACTACATCTTTTTCTGAGCATTCACTCTGTTTCTGTGCATCTTTTAAGGAGGGTGGTGTTATATTGCTGTTGTTGGTTCGTCGGTTTCGTCTAAGCTTTCTTCAGCTTTACCTTTAGCTTGGCCCTGACAAGGTGATAGTCTGATGGCGAGTCTGCTCCTCTCATCACTCTTACATACTGCAGGGCCCTCCAGAACTTCTTGGCAATGTAGACATGATTGATTTGATTCTTTGTTGAATGTTCTGGTGACACACACATTACCTTGTTTATTCAGGTGTGGTGAAATACACTATCGCGCCCATCACTAGACTGTTCAGGGCACATAGATCTATGAGTCTTTCACCATTCTTGTCCTTATCTCCAAGGCCATGGCTGCCCATTACTTCTTCCTAACCAGCGTTGTTGCCTCCAATCTTGGCATTGAAGTCTCCCATCAATATTGTTGTGTCTCTCTCAAAGCATTTCAACAGGATGGACTTGAGTTTGTTGTGTAAAACTGTTCTTTTTCCTCTTCTTTTTTGTCATTTGTAGGTGCATAGTACTTGATAACATTCATATTGATCCTCATTCCTTTGTGAGGAAGGTTGCTGTGATAATTCTGGGACTGTGGACTTCCCATCCAATCAGAGGTCTGTTGACTGCTGGCCTTAGCATCAGTGCTGCTCCTTGAGCATGTGGGGCATTCTATTCTTCATATACAGCAGCATTTCTCCTGAAGCCAGTCTTTTCTTGCCGGACTGTGTCCAACTGGTCTCACTGATGCCAAGCAGGGCAAGTTTGTATTTTCTCATCTTGGCTGCCACTTGGGCTGTCTTGCCTATCTCGTACATGGTCCTACATGGTCCTAATGCTTCATGTCCCAATGGTGATAGTCTTGGCCGAAAGCAGGTGAATCGGTTTTGTGGCTTCCAGGGGTCTATAACTTTCACTACACTGGTTCATAGTTCTCCGTGGAGGAGATTCCTCTCTACCCCAACCCTGGATGTCTTTTGCCCTTTTGCTTGACGTTTCTGGGCTAGCTACCTCACCATGTAAAAAGATCCTACCTTCAGAAACGTCTTCAAACAGCACTATTTCCACAATACATAAGGACCACATCTGTTACCTGACTATCTTTAACTCTTCTTGAATCATTCCCTACGGCTTGTCCATTGTTTAACAATGCCTTATTTTACAGCTAGATTTGCACTACACAAAATACTCCCACCTAAATATTTACTTGGATTTAGAGTAGATCTAATGGTGCACACTAAGAATGAATATGTCACAGTCATGGGTTTACACCACAGATTCAGGAAAGTCACAGATCTCAACAAGTAGACTTGAATGTCACCTATTTAACATGGCACAAAATGTACTAGTTGAAATGGTGCACAAAAGCAACTCTCTAATGTTCATCTTACCCATAAAGATATCCTTTTGGAGGACCACACTCAGTGAATTAGCCATTCATTGGTACATTAACAATTATATCTAAACTCAAGATGGCACTCTTTACACCATCCTTTGCTGCGAGGATGCTACCCTTAAAGTCAACAAGAAAATTAAGGTGGTTTACGAATACATCATGCCAAATCAAGTGTTTCTTCAGAAGTGAAGTGATAGATCCCATTAATTACCTTCTCTTCTCTTCTATTCCCTAGCTTATCTGATATCTTTTGTTAATTCTGCCATTCTAATTCAGTGAGAATATTCCTCTTCCACCACACACTCTATCTCATTACCCTGTACTGGCTTTCCTAACCATTCTTTCACAACTTTGTTTTTTAATTATCTTGTTGTTCTTTAAATGCACTCATTGCCAAACTTTCCACCATTTTATTTTTCTCATCCATCTCCAAGCTAGACCCGAATACTTATGCCCTTTCTCTCATATACAGCTGATCTGGTATCCCGCTTCTCCATTATGTCCTCTTTCATTTTCAGTCATTACTCCACTATACCTTCACTTTTTTATTTGTATTATTTATTTTGTCTCTTGATCAATTTCACCACTTGGTTACTTTTGTCACATACAGATCTAGGGTGTAATGACATAATATAGTAAATAAATTAATACTTTATTTGAAAAAAGAAAGATTGTTTATTTGAGTCTTGGCTGAGCTAGTTCATTTCCACTTGCTGTTTCTCTACTAGAGTTCATAGATTTTTTACCATGTTTTTATTATATCGCTTAGACTGCGATTTTAAGATAGTTACATCTTTCCCGCTCATAATTACAGTCTGCTGCTTGCTACGTTGATTCGGGTTACTTTTGTAGGTGGTTGCCTCTATTTTTTAATGACATCGGCTAGCCCTCAGAGATCGTTTTCTACTGTTTCACCTTTGATAGACTATTCAAGGCAAACACACATACTATTCTCTCTATTGCCTGTTTACTAAAGAGACACACATGCATTTTTGTTAGCACATACATTGCAAAGCAGATTTTGGGAAATGTAATGGATCCTTGATGTGATTATGAGATTTGTGATGAGTTTATTCCACCCTCACTGCTTATACTAAAGCTAATGTGTCCACTCACTGTCAGACTAGACATTGTGAGAGCCATTTATTGCAACATTTGATGCCTTAGAACACCACACACACATTTGTGATTTCTTTTATTTGACTAGGCTACAACCTGCCTAATCTACAGTGGACAAAACCACTTTCCTTCGGGGTGAAGGATCCCAAATGATGTAGGGCGGTACAGGTTGGCAATCTGATGGGAACAATTATTTCACCAAGAGATACTCCTTGTAGATTTTGCGGTTGTACCCTCTAGACACACAGACATTTGTTAGATAGTATTGTTTTTTGACCCATTGTTATCCTAGTTGCTGGTATTGAGAGCCATTTATATCCAAACTAAAACTAATTATTACAATCAATACTATATGAAATTACTTCGTTGCTCAAAATATTGCTTTCCTTTTCTGGACTGAATTAGTCATTTCCGGGGGGCAGGCCTTGGGGCTGTTGTGTTTAAAACTGGATAAACAGACCAATAATACTTCGAATTCAGTTTTTCTGTGCAAAAGGAAATGCATGAAGGTAATCCATATCCACCTATCAATGCTATTAGGAGAAAGGGCAGCCTGTTGTTGAAAGCTTTGACTTTCATAGTAAGCATTCTGACCTTCACCCCGAGGACTCTGACATTTGTCTCGGAGCCAAGACAGAGAAAACAAGCACTGGCAAAGCCAACACATCTGACTTTCCAGAAGTGCATGGCAGGTGTGTTTGCACAGAGGGAAATTATGCACACACATAAATTGGCCCACATGCACACAAACCACATAGGTAACACACTGAGGTGCCCATGCACACACAGACATGCACACATCAATGTAATGCCTGTGTGGAGTCTGTGTACCAATTTATTCTATACCATTATGGCTGCTGAATGGTCTCTTTAAGCCCTTTAGTGTCTGCATGAATGACTACTGGTGTATTTATGAATACAATTCCTAATGGCAGTGCCACAACAGGGAAACCTTTGACAAATCCAGCTTGTACAAAGTCTGATGTGACTTTGCCACAGCCACATATTGTTTTTCCAATCCTGGGCCTCAGTTAATTGTCTCTTCGGACCATATTATCAAGCAAGGGTGATACATTATTGCCGCTTTTATCGACAAGAAACTGCCGCTAAAATGGGCTTGATAATTTGCCCTTGTGAATTCCCATAGAAGCCCAGGTTAACACCAGAACCTGGGCTGCTATGGGAATTCACATTGGCATATTATCAAACCCATTATCGCCGCTTTAGCAGCAGTGTCCCGCCGATAAAAGCGGCGATAATGTATCGCCCTTGCTTGATAATATGGCCCTTCGTTCTTTACATTATATATGTTATCCTTTTTTTCATTTATCCTCTTTGGTAGCCCCAAGATCTCGTTAGAAAGAAGATTCCTAGATTTCATCATTTTCTCTTCAGCTGCTACTTCTGTTCATAGCTAGGCCTACCTCTACAATTCCACAATCTGTCTACTTGTGGAGTACAAACCTGGTATTTACAATTTTCTTTCTCATAAGTCACTGCCTAAGTTTAGATATGAAAAACAGAAGCCAGTCTTATTCTCCTTCATAAGTCTTACCAATTACCCCTTTATGCATAATACTATATTCAGCGATTCCCAAGCCCTTACCAGCCAGCAGTAATTTTTAGTGTTAATTGGAGGATGCAATATTGCATTTCTGGCCTGTATACTTACGCACGCATGATGGAAGCTGACCCGACCAGTGGTGATCTTGTTGGCAAATTCGGACCGAAGAACCAATTAGGCGGAAGCCAGGGATGCACTGATACACAACTGTGTCTCTGTAGCCATAATTGTCTCCAATGACTTGACCATTAACAATGGGTTCTGGTGTTCCACAGTGGCCAGCTGCAAAGATATAATCAAGAGGTAACATCAGCGTGCCATATCTTACCAGCAATGCAAAGTGATAATGCTAGCACTTCTTACAAATGGCTGACTTGTTGGCAGGCAATTTTAAAAAATGTTTTCAAATTGCAGGTTATGAAACCTATTTTTATTGCATTCTGAAAATATGTTCTCCTCAATATTTTGCAAAACAATCCACAGTTTTATGAGAATAATTGTTAGGATCTTAATACACAACAGATCTTGTGGTTTCATCTGTCACAGTTGTGAACATATTATTGCGCATTTAAACATGGATAAAGTTGAAAAGATGCAATTTCAGGTCAGTTTTGTTGTGGGTTTGAGCTGGCAAAGTGTCCCCGAAAGTGATGAAAACCCGAAAAAAGTCTTGATTTGTGGTTTACTATCAGTATCCCTGAAGCAATACAAAGTAGTACTACCACTGTTTTGGGCTAAATTGCCTGAGGAGTTCGTCCCATGGGTGGTACAAGGGTGTTTCCCTGCAGTCACCCATGGCTTTTGAAACTTATCCCTATAAAAAAAACTTACATTGGGTTCGTTGTTATTTATACTTTACATGAAGCATCATAAACTAATTTAGTCAGTACTTTGGCGACAGATTCTTTGGCCTAGTCACTGGCCCATAAATCAGAGGGTTGATAAGGAGCGCAGGTGGCCTTGTGTTTGTGTAAACATAATGCCGGCCAGTGGAACATGTCCAAATTTCCGGCATGAGCAGCATGTGATCACTGAATGTAGTGTAGTGTGCATGCAGTGTTCTAATTGGCTATGTGCTCCTAACTTAGTGTGGCATCTAACTTTTTGGTGTTTTTGAAATGTGTGCCCCTCTGACCACTGTATTTTATTTGGGCCAATCTCCTGAGACCATTGTAGTGTCACTGCCTGTCTGTGAGATCGATCTGGCTTTTGCTCCTGGTGCACTCTGTCTAGGGTTACAGGTCTCCTCCAGCTGTGATTTGTGAATCAGTTGCTTCAGTCCTAGGTCGCAGGGGCTGCCTAAACACACATTTCTGACTCGGGATTGAGGAGAAGGTCACATTGGGCGAATTCTACAACGTAGATGTGAGATAGTTTTTATTCGTACATATATCATGGTGTACAGAATGAACGTTTTTTCAATAATTAATAAAGTTACACAATAAGGCTGATTAAAAACCATCTGTTCTGCCAACTGTTCTTGCCCACCATCAAGTAATCCACAAACCATAAAGACTTTCCTTAACATATGGACCATTAAACTCAGCTTACAAGATATATAGGCAACAACGCTCCGATATATCACTCTATTTTCATATCACCATCAGATACTGGAACTCCTATATGTCAGGTGCAACATGATGGGGGCACACCTTACAACTTCACTAGTGGCACCAGAAACCAACAAAGTTACACTGTTACACCTAGCCCTTTTTGCAGAATCAACTCCAGGTGTTTGCCTTTTTTTGCTGCACCCTTTTTTGTGGGCATTAGGACTCTGTGCACTTTTTCCTGCTAACCAGTGAGTGCTTGTGCACTCCCCGTAAAACATGGTGCAATTGGCATTGCCCAGATTGGTACATTGAATTTACTTGAAAGTCCCTAGTAAATGGTACTAAATATACCCAGGACCTGTAATTTTAATGGTAATAGATCAGCAGCAAAACTCCTTGTGAAACCCACTGAAGTATCCTTTTACAATATGTCTCATAAATCTTTTGCCAGGCCTGACCCTTCCTGGCCATCTCTGCAGGGTCATGCCCAAACCTTTTGCCTTATCACTCCTGGCTTCAGAACCTGTTGTGTTGGTATCTAGAACTTTAACACTTTTAACCAGTGCTAAAGTGCTGGTGCTCTCTTCTTTTAAAATTTCCTTAGACTCTACTGGTATATTTAATTTACTCATAAGTCCCTATATGGTAGTACTTGTACATATGGCCTGTACAGTAGATGTTACTAGTCGTCCTGCAGTATCTATTGTGCCACCCACTTAAGTAGCATTTTTAAACATTGCTCAGGCCTCCTATTGCAACCTTTGTGTGCAGTTTTAAACTCACATTTTGGCCTGGCACAATAAACCTTTTGCCAGACCTAAACCTTGCATTTTAAGACATACAATTTACCCCTAGGGCAGGCCCTAAACAGTCCATTGGATAGGATGCATTGTAGTAAAAAATGTAGACACTTTTAAGTTGTACATGTCCTGGTTGTTAAAACCTCTCAAATTCGTTTTTTTACTATTGCAAAGTCTACCTTTCCTACAGGATAACATTGAGTTACCTTAAAATATTTAATAAGTGATAACTTTTGTTTGGCAGCAGGTGGGAATATCATGTTTGGTGTCTTAGGAATTGTAATTTAAAAGCTTCCAAAATGTTAAACAATTCTGAAATGTTCACATTAAGAAACTGGAACTTTCTTGCCCTAACCATTTGGTGCCAGCATTCTGTTCGTGGGTCACATGACCGGATGAAGTTGGCTTTGTGTATTGCTCCGAGACAGTATCACACTAGTGTCTTGGTGTTGGCAGGGTAGGTCATCCCGACATAATTGGGGGGGCAGAGCTGTCATCTACCACACTTGCCCTTCAAAGGCACTCTCCTAGCACACACACACACACAGGATATCATGTTAGCCTCTGGTGCACCCAGACAGACTGGGACCAGAGCAAGGAGGGAGGACATACTAGACACTTCTGTAGGGGGAAATTCAGAAGCTTCTCCCTCTTCAAAGACTAGACTTGAACACTTCATCCCAGTCTGAAGTGACTCCACGGTTCAGCTGCTTGACTTCATATTCTGAGCTACAGGGACATCACAAGATCCAGAAGCCTCTCTGAAACAGCCCTGCTGACCTGCTGCCACTGGACCTGCAACTGGACCTGCCTGGAGCTTTAGCTGGGCATGACTAAGCCCGAATGCCCTCTGCTCGAGTGAATTTCGGGTCCTCATGGGGTGCCTTCCAGGTCCTGGACCCTTGGTGAGGCATCAGTTGAGCTCCTCCATGAAGAAAAGGACAGAAATATGAAGTTGTGGGCTCTTCATTCATGGATCTTCACCATATCCATTCTTACCAACTGCCAATGTGAAGCTCTGGTGAACCATAATCTTTGCACTACAGCAACCGCCAGAGATGACAGGCAACGCGATCGCTGCACTTCGCTCTACTACATCAACATCCCGTGGTGACTGCCACCGCAAACCTCCAATGCCTTTGTGACTTCTGACAGGATCTTAGTGCCCAGGACGACCCGCCTGCTCATTGTGGCTTTCTCCCCTGTGAATGGAACTTTTCATGCTGGGCTTTAGAAGAAAGCTTTTTCAGCGGGACTAAACAGATCTCTGTATACCTCTCACACTCCATAGCAGTCTGCCTAAACGTGTGACTTTGTTCCACCAAGCATGACTGGATGACTGCAAATGCTGCTTTTAGAACTATATCTACCTTAAAGTTTAAAATGTAATATCCCTGTTTAATTGTTTGTATTTTTGTTATTCTGATACTTTTTTATTTATTAAATGTTACTTTATTTGTCTAAGTTGGTTTGGGATTTGGTATTTTTTGTGTTATATATTCATTTTATTACTATTTCTATGCTACATAAATAATTTGCATATTGCCTCTATGTTACCCCTAACTGCTTTTGTGGCAAGCTATTGGAGGGCTGAGCACAGGTTAATTTAGTGACTTTTGTGGTTCACGCTATTGTTTGAGTGGGATTCCACGCCTCTCTACTAATAACCCAGTTTCTCACAAAAAGTAATCCAAGCTACAAAAAGGGAAGAGTGGAAGGAAGCAATCATTCAGAATATATATATATATATTAGCTCCTGTAATTCTAACATTTATGAATATTAGTCCTGCTTACATCACTCCTAGTAGCTGCATAGGAAAGTGTTTTCTTCTATCTTACCCAATGGCAGTAAATGCCTTGTACACAAATAGACTGTCAATGGATTCTGCAAGGTATCCTTGTAACAGTGTAAAAGGAGTTAAAACTGCATGCAAAGGCAGAAAAGTAAGAGATTCCTTCTCTGCAGGAAGTGTGATGTTTGCTTGTAGAGTATTTGGGCATGTTGTTTGTACTACCAGAATTAGGTATTCTGATAATACAATTTTAGCAACCACTAATGCATCTCCCTGGTTTAATGGCTAGACCAAATATTGGCAATAATCCTGTGTACAGTGAGGGTTGTTCCTTTCACAGAATCTATACCTTGAAAGGACAGACTTAACATCATCTTCAAGTACTTGTTGGCAGTAAGAAATCTGATGTTAAACTACCCTGTCCAAGCAAATCTAGTAAACTAAATTATTATTCTCCTTGCCTGCAGTCTCGTGGCAGCAGGGTTAAATCTTTCACTACATAACGAGAAGGCCACTAGAATTATGCAGCAACGGTAGACCGAATAATGCAACAATAATAGACCAAATTATGCTGCAGGGTTGAAAAAAATGTGGCAAGAATTGTCAAATCATGTGGCATGATCGATGGCAGTATTATATGGTTATTTTGTATTTTCACAAACATTCAGACTGCCCTGGATAGTTTTACCTCATTGGTGACAGCTCAACAGTACAATACAGCACTCGGGTCCATAAAAGTGACCAGTTATCCTTGCCAAATCTGTTGATTAGTGGACTCACAAGCGTTCGAGCTTTTAGTTGTTTCTTTGTGTGTACTGGAAACTATTTTATTCGCTCAAATTTGCAAATTGCATGGGAATTGTGGCAAATTCATAATTTTGTGGGAAACAAGGCAGCCACAGAATCACATTTTACCAGTGGCCCTGCATCAATCCATTAATGACAACCACTTCAATGATCTGGAACTAGGACACAATGCACTATTTGCGAAGACTGCTTGGGTGTGGACTGCTGAGTGGAATACATGTCAGAATCATGGAATAAGAACGCATGCTTTGTATCTACTTCCGAGACGAGCGAAGTGCTGTCAACATTAATCCTTGGGGCACTGTCCTATGCTTAGTATGTACTACTGTTCATGGTAAATGCCAGCAAGGGCCACTTTGGACCATGCACTACGTTGCGCAATGTCCACTGTCCACACCACGGTCTAATTATACACTTTCTGTTTTCATTTTCTCATAAATCACTGAGAGAATTTGCATCAGTCCAAGCAAAGTGTCAAACTTTTACAAAAGTCTAATTTATGGTCCAGGTGTTACATATATCTCTCCATTGTTTTGCTGCAATGAAGAGCAGATACCCCGTGGGAATCTGATGGAAAATGCTCTTTTAAACCTCTCTGTAAACCTTCCTAAGTCAAGATGCACAAAACTGTGACAGGCATTTCTATATGCATACATGTTTTTGGGTAGCCTGTGCAAATTCATCAAATGTTCCCTAACGATTCACAGAATGTAACTCCTATCACAATTAGAAAACAACTAGACCTACAAACTTAGGGGCAGATCTACAAGCCCCCTGCGCCACCAGTAAGTTTCGTGACGTACCGGTGATGCAGGGGGCTCCACCATATTTACAAGGAGAGGAAAAGCCACCCTGTGTGACTTTTACTCTCCTTGTAAATATGGGCCCTTCACACACAGCACTGTGCGTGTAAGGGGCGTTCCATGGGTGTTACTGTGGGTGTTCCCACACAACACCCATGGAACAAGCACATCTCCAGATTTACGAAAAATCATAAATCTGGAGATGCGTGTGAATGTTACGCTACCCTAGAGGTGGCGTAGGGAGGCGCAACAAGGAGAATTTTTTTCATTTCTCCTCGTTTTTTCCACTTTCAAAGCGTGCTGCATTCTACAGCACATATTGAAAGAGGAAAATTCCTGCAGTGATTGTTTTTGTGCAGGAAGGTGCCCCTTCCTGCTCAAAAACAATCTCCCCACGATTGCACCATGGTGCAAGACTGCCTGCGCCAGCACATGGCTGCAGTTGTGCGCCAGGCCAGGTGGAAGCACAAAGATGCGCAGGGCTTTAAGTGGGATTAAAAAACTGGGGTGTCTCTCAAAGGGGTGTGGCAGTGTAATTAGGGGCGTGCTTTAAAACACTTATGCTAAAAATCTGTGTTTAGCATAGTGTGCCCCCCGACTTGTATTTTGCTGTTTCTGCCATTGCATCCAGGTATGTGATACAACAAGTAACATCGTACCTACAACAAGTAAGGACTATTGGCTTTGTCAATTGTTATTAGTTGCATAAGACAAATAAGCTGCAACTATGGCTTGTTACATATAATATTGAAAACGCTTCCAATTAAAGCCCTGGTGAACCTACCACAATGTTGCTGCTCTTGCGTTTCAGAAAGAGAAGGGAAATCCAGAAAGAAAATGACTCTTTAAAAGGATTTCCCTTCCCCCACAACCCTCACCTGGCATGACGTCATGCCGTAACTTCTCTGCTAGTGAGAAGTGAGCAGTGTGGGCAGCGCACATCGATGTGCCTGCTCTCTCGTAACGGGTCTCTATCGGGCTGTTTTGCGCCCTGGCTCTTTTTTCCAGACTCGAGTCACTGCAGTCCGGAAAAAAACGGACCGTCTGTGCCAGCGCACAAAACAGAGCCTGATAGAGACCCGTTTCACTTAAAGCCCTGGAGATGCAACATATTCTTGTAAATATGTTGGAACTCTGTGCTTCGGAAGTGCCGCAGCGTGGCGCAGCCAAAGGGATTGCGGTGCCGCGATGCAGCACTTTCTTGTAGATCTGCCACTTACTATCTGCATATCACCGTAGCAGACACACACGTTCGAATTGAATTCATAATTCTTTTTTCTTCTCTGATTGAATGCTTGCGGGAAAGCTTCATCTATATCAATAAAGTGCTGGATATGTAAACTATAAATCTGACTGAAATGATAGACGTAAGAGGCATTTCCTTGGCTTATTCAGTATTATTTCAGATATTAAATTCGCAAAAGGTAAAGGTCAAAACGTTTCAAATCCTATTAATGCTAATACCATTTAGCAGAGATCCTATCACAGTCTGCAGGCTTTTCAACCCTTCGACAGAGGGATTGTGTAATCTTCTGATATCATTTGGCGAATTAATAAACGGGGAAGTCACTTTGTAATGACTTTTTGTTTTACTAGAATTGCGCGGGTTGGCTTCCGATTCCAAAGGGAGTTTAATCCTCGCCTGCACCACAGCCTCCATTTCCCTGAGCTGAACTCAGAATCCAACAGATAGGCCTTAATTGATACATGTCCTGGAATGGAAATGTGCTCATTTCTGAAACAATGAGGCCTTCTTTTTCAAAGCGGCTCCACACGTGTGGTTTTTTCCTATCATTTGAAAATGCATTTTACACCCCGGGTGATTATGGGAAAGGCTCCGATTTAATCAGAGAATCTCCGGCATGCCAGGGATGTCTCGGGCTAGATGTAAGCTATTTGTTTTCCAAATGAGATTGACCTCGGGTTAAAAGAGAGAGACACTTACATCATTGGGAAGGATTGTTTTGGGTGATGATTGTGAACCATCGCAACGTCTGTGTATGAAGCGCACAGGAGCAGAGGATAATGTAAAACTTTTGAACAATGGGCCAATTTGTAATGGAAGCAGGAGCTTCCAGACCATTATTTCCTAAACCATATGCTTTGCTTCCCTTGTGCAATTGCAAGGTAAAGATGTCTCACGTAATTCTGCTGCAAATGATTGCTTTGGACTTGCATACCTAATGTGCTTTATATGATATGTGCAGAAGAGAATTAGGGTTGTTCGCTTTTTTTTGCATAGGATTTCTGATATTGCAGTGAGGCTAGGAGAGATTGTGTGTGTGCTTTCAGACAATGCTATGCTTTCCAATCAGTGAAACAATGGAAGCCATGTTCAAATATAGGGGAATGCTCTCTAAAATGGCACTTAGGGTTGCATTCAAATGAGCACAGATTGCCTGTAACACCTTTTGTTAGGCTCTATAATTGTTGCCATCCTTGCCCATGTTTCTCGTTAAAGTCCTTGCTAAGGGTATGCCATCTTCACAGAACAACCTGGGGCCATATTATAGAGAAGGCCCTAGGGACACAGCAGGAAAAGGCACTGCTTTGTGTGCCCCACTGACACTTTGGTATCACAGATGGGGCCAGCGACGCGTGTATGTTTCTTCTGCAATAGACATCGAACCAGTGCTTTATGTGTGCCAGTCTGACCTCAAGAGAGGATGCCTCATTTGCAAGGGGTCACGTCCCTAAACGAATGAGGGGATCCATTGTCTTTCCAACCGCACCGTATTACAGATGCAGGCACAAATGCAAATAGACTGTCAGGAGGTGACACTTGAAAGTAATAGGGGGAGGGGGGCTAGGGCCCACCAGGTATTCACCTGCAGGTAGAACAGTCACTCACTGCTTCTGCCTGGTGGGGGATCTCAGCCTCCCTTTAGAACTCAGCCAGATTGCTGCCTGGACATTGACAGGTGGACTGGTGACTTTAAACAGAGATCAGTCGTTCAATAATGCATGCATCCAAGTGCAAGAGCCAGTTCACACTTGCACTCGAACAGCACACTCACTGTAGTAGGACGTTCTGCACCAGTCTGTAACTTGCAACCCAGTTAAAGTAGAGCCACACTGAAAGCCATACATGTAATACGTGTCCCAGTCTGCAAATAACAAAGTGATAATTGTGCTTTTTGCTGGGGATGCACAGGTCCAGCATGTTTACATATGAGACTCTCACACGCCATATCTTGGTCTGTTTGTTTAGCTGATATGATGGCTATATGCTGTAATTAGTTCTGGTACTAAGCATGAGCTCATGCTGCATCCCAGCTCATAAAACAGCAGGTCGAATCAGAATCAGCAGATGCAACTCTCAAGGCATGCATGCTAACTGATAACCAATCACCACATTCGTGCTAAAAGAATGGTTAGTTTTCCTAGTCCCAAGCAAATTATTTATATTGCTCTTACATCATTGGGACCCCTGGATTTTAAAATCCTGTTTGTTATCACAGAGTTGAGCCCCTAATCAAGCACCAGCAGGTTGTGCAAAATGTACAGACTGCAGACCTGGATTCATGTGCTGGACACCATGGTTCCGATTCACAAAAGTAAATGTACATGTGTATATTTACTCTTGGGTACTGCACTAAGTACTAAGTTTACACTCTTTGTCATTTAACATTTCCGAGTGTAAATTTACTACTAGGTGCAAACTTTCATTTCTTCACCACCTCAAAACTGGGAGTGGAGCTTGCTAGAACTGGATTTACAAGTGTGAAGTTATGACTAGTAACTTTGTAGTTGGAGAAGGAGGTCTCCGCCACCGGGGTGAAGATCTCCCCATGGTAAATTATGGGAAAAATCATAAATGCTAATAATCAAAAAATAATATTATCATATTCAAGTACATTAATTTGCAATCATTATTACCCTAGAAAATATGTTACAGAACAATAACTCATCAAATGTTAACGAAATTGATAAAATAAATGACTTCATTTAAAATACAAAAATCCCTCCCTCACTATACTTTTCATTTATATAATTATTACTTAATGAATGTATATAACCTTTTAACTATATATATATATATATACACATGTGTGTGTCAATTCAAATTGCAATTTGAGAAAATTCCATAGGAGGTGGTTGTTTTAAGTCCCTGCCTCCATTTCTTTCTAGGGGAGCGCTTTGCAGAATCTGTAAGTGGCCATTTGTGGTGCTGGAGCTACTTCAAGGCTGCGCTAGAGTACATTTAAAACAGTTTTGGGAATTTTACGGCTGTTGTAACTTTAGAAGTGCCGTTAGTGAATGGCAATAGACATACTTTCGTCCTTCAATGCTGCTGACAAGTGACCAGGCGCAAATAGAGCTCCTGAAAGGTACTGCAGAGCTCTGGGTTCACTCCCCAACTCGGAAGAGGGAGGGTGGAATGCTGAGGGCTGGCGACAATTGGGATTTACTATGCTTGATTTTCAGTTTAACCCTGACTGTGTTCAGTACAATTTCCTGCAATACATTGTTTATACATAACTGTTATTGTAGGGGAGGATTGAATCTTTATTTTTCCCACCCTAAAGAACCAAAGTCTGTTTCCAATGCTGCAAATGCAGGCTCCTATGAATTATACCGCTAAAAGCGTATATTTGCATGCCATGAAGTATGGATACAATTATTACAAAGGCCTGTATACAGATCACATGCATGTCCAATGCTTCTTTAATGACCCTCATTATTCTACGCATTACATTAAATCGCATGGTCTGATTCCCCCTATGGTTCTCTGACTAGTGGTTGAGTGACCTCCTGATAAGTGCTTTGATTCATGGTGCAAACTGCGCCCCTATTTGCCTCCTTCCGTCTCCTCAATATCATTTACTCTTCACAAACTGTGTTATCCTCAGCATACATGGCACTGAATGCAAGCTTATGTGTCCTCCGATATCTGCCTCTAATGATGTCTCATGCAGGCCTCTCTGGTCACATGTCTGTGTTTTCTTTGTGTATTTCAGAGTGGCGTTTCCTTATAGATTCTTACCAGACAGATTGTTTTTCTTCCACATTTGCATCAACATGTCTTGTGGGTACTGATCTGTGCCATAACTCATCTGTCAGGCCCTAATTGAATTAATGTCTCACTGCACAGGCCCCATTTCCAAACACGTCTTTCTAATTTGAAGGGGCGGGAACGCACAAGTAATTCATTAGTTGTGTAATTTTTGTTTGCTTGGCCAAGAAGCACTACTCTACATTTTTTTTCATTATTCACAAATTATGATTCTGTAGTTGTCGATAAAGCAAAAAAGTCACCCGTCTGTCATTTGATAACTGCCGTTTTTGATGATTTCTTAACAGCAAAATCAAAATAAATGCTTTAGGTTGTGAGTGGCCAAAATACGAAAAGTACCCAGAAGATATTTTAGACCAGAAAATTAAGTAAAAGAAAGAATGTAGGCCTTTCCCCAAAGGCTTTAATACAACCTGAGTAAGAAAGGACTCTTCTAAATATTGTGAATTTCTATTTGGAAAGGTATGATCACTTTCTTCCTAGAACTGAAAGTGAGTTTATTCATTCACTGTAAGGTTTTGTCTTGTTCATGAAGGTCTCAGTGCCCTTTAAATATCAAATTCACAGTGAGGCACACCTAAAAGTAACATTTGCCATTTGCAGGCATAATAGCGTGAGTGAAATAGAATAGTGTTGGGGAAAAAAAGTGTTAGACTGTAAGAGAATATAAAAAAATCTGCTGATTAAAAAACACACACACGCATATAACTTGCACCACCCTCTGTCGTCAGAACACTAACTTGCCAACAGTACAGCAACAAAGAAAAGAAAAGTCAAAAGAGCAAAATTGCTAACAATGGAAATTATGACATGTCTTGTGTGCGTTGGAAAACAAAAATGCATGGTCTTTTTCTGCGTTTTAGCCACAACATAACTACGGAGCATATTACCAAGGCCCTTATCGCCGCTTTAGCGGGAATTTTTCCAGCAAAAGCGGCGATAATTTTATCGCCCTATTACCTAGCGACAGCTAGTAGGAGATACAGATCATCTTGGGGCCAGCTTTGCATGTCAGCGATATTTATCGCTAATGACATGCAAAGTGGGCGTGCCAAGATGTTAGCGACTGGAAACAGTCGCTAACATCGCTATCTCCTATTACCTACTTTTGCAAATATTTGCGCTAAGCGCGAATATCTCCAAAAGCTAACGCCTGCCCAGAGCAGTGTTTAGCCATGTTATTCAATGGTAGGTGGATAACATGGCTAAGAGCATTAGCTCGGTAATGCATGAATATCACTGACTTTTCAGCGATATTCATGCATTTCGGCCGATTTTTATCGCTTTTGAGATAAACTTTGATATTAGCAAGGTTTATCTGCGATAAAAATCAGCGGAGCTCGGCGATAATTATAATGCCGCTAAGCCAACATAGTGATAATCATCGCTAGTTGTTGGTAATATGTCACTACATTTTTAACAGTATGTTTTTCAAAGAATATGGGAACTGGAACTTTTGGGACCCCAGTCCTGTTAAAGAACTGCTTGGTGAATGTGCAAAAACCTTGCCATGAAAGACCCAAAGTTGATTTGCCCTGTTTTTGGAAAGTGTCAAGCTGATTTGTCAAATGGTGCCAAAGTTGTTAAGACAGATGCAAAAGTCTGGCTTCACCATAACAACAAAGGCATATATATATGTATATATATATAAAAAAAAATGTTTTGACTTGCCAATATCTTTGGCACCAATTGACGAATCGTCACAACATTTTCCCCCCAAAAAAGTAATTCTAATTATGCATGGAAAATTTCGTGACGATCCAGCAAGCAGGGGCTGAGAAAAAAAGGGAGTTAAAAAAGGGCATTTCTTTGGTAATTACCGTAGGGATTTTGAACACAACAACAGCCTTAACTGCTGGAAGGAATTACACCAAATTTGGCAGAAAGTTAGCTTTTGGTCCAGAAAGAGCCCTTTTTGTTATTTGGTGTAAATCTGTTCAGTAGTTTAAGAGTTATTAAAAGAAATGTGTGTATATATAGGGACGTGATCCTTAAGTGAATCCTACTGCTCTCGTGCAGAGATCTGATTGGTTGCCAACATTTCAACAACAATGTCAAAAGAAGGGGGAATGGTACGAATACCCTGACCCTGTAAGCCTGGTGCTGGGGACCCCGTCAGAGCAGAAAAGCTTTTTAAAAAAGCAAAATTGGCAGAAATCACAATGGATCCCACAAAAATATATGGGTTCCTGCATTTATTTATTTATGAACCCGAGTTGGGCCAGGTCTCTGGGGCATGCAATATAATAGAGATATTGAAATGGGGTGCAAGTGCCCCCTCCTTGTGCAAGCAGAGTGTTACCCCCTGAGACCAGCAACTAACCGCAGCTTTTGAATGAAAAAAGAAGAGGGTTGTGCAGACTCCCCTCTTACTTCCTAATTGTCCCAGGGACTACCTTTCTGGGGCACAAACAAATGACAAGAAAGTGAGGGGGGCTCCGGGCTATATTGCCTTTGGGGACCAGCACCTTCTGGAGGCATGGTCAAGTTGAAAGGGTACAGGGACTGCGCGACCCCCCCTCCAGGGCCATAAAGAGCCCTTGACCACCTCCCCAGGGCCTTCCTGTGGAAATAGAAGGAGGGAGGGCTTCACAGCTCCCCTCCTGGAGCCATTATTTGCTTTGGGGACCACCACCCACCAGGTCCAGCTCTCTCTGGCCTGGGGTGCCCACCTCCAGTCAAACTGCTCCCGCTTGCTGGGAGTGGATTTTTTATCTATTCCGCTGTCATGTGGGCAGGGAAGCGGATTACAGAATTGCTCTCACACACTGGGAGAAGCATTTTAGGCTGCTCCCTACATCTTGGAGCAATACTGCTTCTGTTGGAGGTGGGACACCAGCGAGACCGCAAATGATTGAGGTTTCTCCAGTGGTCCCATACAGGGGTCTTGGGTACTTTGGGTGGGCTCCAGGTCACCGAGGAGAAAGAGGCAGGGAGCTGAGGAGAGAGAAGGAGCTAGCAGAAAAGGGCAAAACAGAGGTCAGAAAAGCTTAGAGAAAAAGCAAAACAGAGGGTAGAAAAACAGATAGAAAATGCAAAACAGAATACAGAGAAACAGGCAGAAAAGGCAAAACACAGGGCCGAAATACATGCATAAAAAGGCAAAACAAAAGGTAGGAAGATGACAGATCAGGCATAATAGAGCAGAAGAGGGCAATACAGAGGGCAGAAAAACGTGCAGCAGTAGCAAAAGGAGGACAGAAAGACGAGCAGAGAAGGCAAAACAGAGGGCAGAAAAATAGCAAGAAAGGCAAAACTGAGAAGAAGAGGGCAAAACACAGGGCAAAACAACAAGCAGAGAAGGCAAAATGGAGGGTAGAACAATTAGTAGGAAAAGCAAAACAAAGGGCAGAAAAGGCAAATCAGAGCAGAAGAGGGCTAAACAGGGTGGAAAAACAAGCCAAAAAGACAAAACAGAGGACAGAAAAATAAGCATAAAAGGGAAAACAGAGGGTAGAAAAACGAGCAACAAAGCCAAAACAAAGGGTGGAATAATGAGGCGAAAAACAAAACATAGTAGAAGTGGGAAAAACAGAGGGTAATCGCTCACAACCACTGAGACACTCATGCACTCACTAACATACTCTCTCAAAGGTTACAATTCAGAAATAAAATGTGAAAAGAAATTTGAAATTCACTTTTAAAAACAAAGGTTACAGGATGTTATAAAAAATAGATATTCACACAAAAAAACAAAGGTTAGAGGGACATTATAGTTTGCAAATAGCACTAAAGATACCTTAGAAATTCAGTGAAAAGAACAAAGGTATCTATCAAGAACGATCATGATTTGCAAATCAAACTGCAAAGTGAGAAACCTTCATTCATTTTACAAAAACCTATTGGTAGTCGTCTCTTCATGTGTAAACCCTGATAACGTTTTAAATAGTAACATGTTGTACTAAAATGTAATTTGGATTTCGAACTATAAGTCTAATACTTATGTTCTTTTCTAAACCTTATATGAAATGAAGAACAAAAATGTTTCTTTAAGAGTACATCTGGGATTTTATTTAATTTCCTGAACTATTAAGTTCAGGTCTTCTTCCACCATTGAATATCTTGTTTACGAAGTGACACCTATTGGAAAGCAATACATTTCAGTCCTTAAAGTAATGAGCAATTGTTTCCCCAGATATGTCTCTTTGTGGGATTTTAATGAAGCAATCTTGCTAAACGAATTCTAGGCAGAGGCTTAATAAAAAGGAGTTGATGATCCATTAGGCAATTTTAATTATATTCACAGTTAATAAAGCTCTTCAAAGAAGCAGGCAAGTCATATATCTCTCAAATAACATCTGAAAAATGTGTTTCCACTAGTGACAAGTGTGTTTCACCGGTGTTTTGCTGTTATTTTTACATAGCATGCATTTAAATGGGACTAACTTCTTCTCATACGTTGTTTGACAGTAAGATGTCTTTCCAATTTAAAATATTCATGTTGTCAGAGTTATAAGTTAAAACGAGTTATTCAGTATACTGAAGGTCTGCAAATGCATACATTTACATAATATAGTCTTATGGCCCACTGTTGAGGTATATACTGGTTGTTAAAAGCTGGCCTAAAACGAGGCAGAAGGGCTATAAGACTATTAGAACATTCCATCTACTAAGGGTAGAGTGTTCTTAATTAAAAAGGGAGAAACATGAAGACAAACATTGGAATGCTGGAGGTCCGGGCTTATTACAGCCATCGTAAGCAAAAGCTACTCTATTGTCTTCAATGGAGCTGCCAATATTCCAACGTTCTAATGTTCATTAGTTGTTGGTCTAGCATTGCTAATGCCCAAAGAGTGACAGACCGCTGTACACCACAGGTTAACAACATATTTATTAAGAGTAGGAAAGGATCTATGTTTAATATCAAGCAGCAAACAAATATGTCGGCAACTTATATGGGAAATACTGTAACTGCGGACATTGGGGCATATTACCAACAACTAGCGATAATTTTTGTCTCTAACTTGTTTAGAGACAAAAATTATCGCCGCACATCGGCGATTTTTATCGCAGATAAACCTTGCTATTAGCAAGGTTTATTGCAAATGCGATAAAAAACGGCCGCAATGCATGAATATCGCTGAAAAGTCAGCGATATTCATGCATTATCGAGCAAATGCTCTTAGCCATGTTATCCACCTCCCATTGGATAACATGGCTAAGAACTGCTCAGGGCAGGTGTTAGCTTTTGGAGATATTCGCGCTTAGCGCGAATATCTCCAAAAGTTGGTAATAAGAGATAGCGATGTTAGGGACTGTTTCCAGTCGCTAACATCTTGGCACGCCCTCTTTGCATGTCATTAGTGATAAATATCACTGACATGCAAAGCGGGGCCCAAGATGGTCGCTATCTCCTATTAGCTGTCACTAACTGGTGTTAGCGACAGCTTGGTAATAGGGAGATAATTTTATCTCCGCTTTCTTGGCTTATAAAGCCAAAAAAGCGGAGATAAATACCCTTTATAAAATGCCCCATTGATTATAGGCATGATCTAGGTTAGAGCAGTATCACAAAAAACAATGGGGCATATTACCAACAACTAGCGATAATTTTTGTCTCTAACTTGTTTAGAGACAAAAATTATCGCTGCACATCGGCGATTTTTAACGCAGATAAACCTTGCTAATAGCAAGGTTTATCGCAAATGCGATACAAAACGGCCACAATGCATGAATATCGCTGAAAAGTCAGCGATATTCATGCATTATCGAGCAAATGCTCTTAGCCATGTTATCCACCTCCCATTGGATAACATGGCTAAGAACTGCTCAGGGCAGGTGTTAGCTTTTGTAGATATTCGCGCTTAGCGCGAATATCTCCAAAAGTTGGTAATAGGAGATAGCGATGTTAGGGACTGTTTCCAGTAGCTAACATCTTGGCACGCCCACTTTGCATGTCATTAGTGATAAATATCACTGACATGCAAAGCGGGGCCCAAGATGGTCGCTATCTCCTATTAGCTGTCACTAACTGGTGTTAGCGACAGCTTGGTAATAGGGAGCTAATTTTATCTCCGCTTTCTTGGCTTTTAAAGCCAAAAAAGCGGAGATAAACCCCCTTGATAATATGCCCCAATGTGTCAAATTGAAATTCAATGGGTGGGAAAATAAACACAGGAACAGCAGGAATATATACTATATGCATAGAACCCAAATCATGAACAAAAGTAGTAAATTCCCACTGTAGATTTATAATTATGTCTGGATGCACACGGCCTATATTGTGTGATTCAGAAACACTCCCAGAACTACAACTGAAAGTAGAGTCAGGCGCAGGCTTTCAGGCTTACTTCTGAGAATGACATTCAAATATTCCCACGTGCTGTAATGAGTTCTCTGCAGTGGAGATGTCTGCACTGGAGGAATAGAGGCCACGTACAAAAGCAATTTTTTTCTTTTGATCTCAGAGAAAATTTTGTCTCAGTAGAGAAAGCCTTTTGTCTACACTCCCACTGTTGGGATGGAAATGCCCTCTGCATGGCTGAAGACATATACCCCTGTCATGTGTGCCCAACTATACTCTTGCATGGATCCCTAATGCTGATATTTTGCCTTAGGCAAATACGATCATGAATGTGTGCCAGGACAAATGCCTGTCTCATGGATTGCAGTCTTGTTGAACTGGGAGGGGAGCCTAAAGCACTACCTACATAGTGGTGGAAATCTACCGCTTCAATAAGCGTTAAGCAGCACAAGCACAGTGGTGGCTGCATACCCTACGTCCCTGGAGTGAAACCCACAGGCTCACTCACATTTGTAAAAGTTCTGCTGCTGTATGCCTAACTCACTCTTGGCCTACATAAGGTAGATGTGTAGTGCTGCACAGGAGTAGTTACTGCGCTGGATGCATGTGTGTACTGAGTAGTACATGTGGGATTGGTGAACGCTCTGAGTGTTTGAATGCCTACAAAGAATCCATGACATGAAAGATGTAATGCTGTGCAGTGTGTGTGCAATTAAAGTATGTGCTAAGTGTATGTGTGCTCGTGAGAAGTACAATACATAAAGGGTGAATTGTTGTGCAGTGTGCATGTGGTGATTGTGTGTGCTGTCAAAGTGTGTGTTTGTAAATAGCATACCATGGTACAATATAGAAAGGTTCAGTGCTGAACAGAACACTCAGACTGAAACGGTGTACTGAATGCATGTCTACTTGTAAGGGTACAATGCTTGGAGATGACAGTGCTGACCTGTAAGTGTGCTGTGAATGTACACTGAGAAAGTGTGCCTACAATGGCACATTACAAAGAGGACCGTGGGTTCCATTTTAGGAAGCCCAGGCCTGCCTTGAGAAGACATGAGGGGGAAAGAACCCCCCAGACAGATGTATGCATTGCTGCATGCCTGTGAGATCGGTGAGACAAACAGTGGAGGAAAGGAGGAAGGGATCCCTCTTTTACACTTCAAAAGGCTGCTCTTTGATTCAGAGATAGATCACAAGCAAGGAGTCTGGACACATCTCAGGGAAAGAGATGAGACTCATAAGGGAATCATAAAGAGTAGGGCTTGGAGCCTGGGGGTCAACATTTTTAGGCTCATATCATTGTGACTGACACCCAGGTATGGACTCTGAGCACTCCCATGAATTGTGTTATGGGCGAATCAGTTTCAGAGTATTGCCTCCTGTGACAGACATCTTTTCAGAAGAAAAAAGAAAGAGAGGAATGTATGCTTCAAAAGAAGCAGAAACCCAACATAAAACGTTAAAGACTCAGATTCTAAATCACGGAAGAAGTGTGGAGAAGTGTGGCTCAATGGTTAGAGCAGCAGACCCTGATGCAGAGGTCTGGCCAGGGACCAGGGTTCAATTCCCGCCTTGGCTGGTCTTGCTAGATCGTGGGCACATAATTCCTAGGACCAGATTTCTCGCCTCGCTGCCTATTCTAATCAAGGGTCCCATGCTTCAACTCTGGGCAATAGCTTGCTTAGACTCCACAACGGCCCCCAACAGAGCTAGGGATGCCTGGTTGCACCCTGGGGATGCCCAGGAGTGGACATTTCATGGGGAAAAACCAGGAAGGTTTCCCTGGCGGTATGAGTACAGCGCCAGGACACTCTGGAGTATCAGTGTGCTTTACAAGTACGTCTACATTTACATTTACATTAGCTATCTGGAAAAGGACTATAAGAAGGGGTGGATGAGACCCTAAAATGTGTCATCTGCCAAGCAGCCAGATGGGCTGTGTGAGGATGTGAAGCTCGGAAACACTTCTGCCTGTAACCAGGACTGGACGCAAAGGCTTGCTAGTCTCCCTTATGTGTATGGGGACATCACCCAAAAAAGGTGATGTCCCCATACACATAAGGCAGGTTAACCAAGAGCACCTGCCCTGAAGCCTGGAAAACCAGCACCTGCCTGCTGGCCAAGACCAGTGTGCCCTGTGAGGAAGAAGACACCACTAGAGGAAGGTAGGTCCAGGCGGGAGCCTTACCATGAGGACTCCCTGTGTGCAGTGGAGGCTGCATCTGAACAGGGGTGGTGTTTGGCGGGTTGGATTGAATAAAAAACACTTTTTCATCAGCATATGCCGCAAGTCTCTACTCATCTTCTTTTCTTCTTCTGCAGTCTGCTCCGAAAGCACCCAGGCTTCCGACTCTGCCAGCCAATCACGACACTACAGGAGGAGTCTCTTGATTGGTCTGAGTCAATCAATCAATCAAGGCATTTATAGAGCGCCCTACTCACCCGGAGGGTCTCAAGGCGCTTAGGGGGGGGAAGGGGGGGTGCCGCTACTGCTTGAACAGCCAGGTCTTGAGCTTCTTCCTGAAGGAGAGGTGGTTTTGGGTCAGGCGAAGGTCGGTCGGGAGGGTGTTCCAGGTCTTGGCGGCCAGGTAGGAGAAGGACCTTCCTCCTGTTGTCGCTCTTCGGATGCGGGGGACGGCGGCGAAGGCGTGGTTGGTCGATCGGAGGTGGCGTTTGGGAGCGTAGAAGTTGAGGCGGTTGTTGAGGTAGCTCGGGCCTTGGCCGTGTAGGGCTTTGTGTTCGTGGTTGAGGAGACGGAAGGTGATTCTCTTGTTGATGGGGAGCCAGTGCAGGTCTCTCAGATGTCCGGAGATGTGGCTGCGTCGGGGGATGTCGAGGATGAGTCTGGCTGAGGCGTTCTGGATCCGCTGGATTCTCTTCTGGAGCTTGGCGGTGGTTCCGACGTAGAGGGCGTTGCCGTAGTCCAGTCGGCTGGTGACGAGGGCCTGGGTGACCGTCTTCCTGGTCTCGGTGGGGATCCACCGGAAGATCTTCCGTAGCATGCGCAGGATGTTGAAACAGGACACGGAGACGGCGTTGACTTGTCTGGTCATGGAGAGGGAGGAGTCCAGGATGAAGCCCAGGTTGCGTGTGTGGTCTGTCGGTTTGGGTGCGGTGCCCAGGGCAGGGGGCCACCAGGAGTCGTCCCAGGCGGAGGGTGAGGAGCCCAGAATGAGAACTTCCGTCTTGTCTGAGTTCAGCTTCAGGCGGCTGGTCGTCATCCACTCGGCTACTTCTTTCATCCCTTCGTGGAGGTTGGTTCTGGCGGCGGCGGGGTCGTTGGTCAGGGAGAGGATCAGCTGGGTGTCGTCGGCGTAGGAGATGATGTTGAGGTTGTGTTGGCGTGCGATGGCCGCAAGGGGGCTCATATAGACGTTGAAGAGGGTGGGGCTGAGTGAGGAGCCCTGAGGAACGCCGCAGATGACTTCCGTGGCTGCAGATCTGAACGGTGGTAGGCGTACTCTCTGTGTCCTTCCAGCGAGGAAGGAGAGAATCCACTCCAGGGCCTTTTCCTGGATTCCGATGTTGCTGAGGCGCTGCACTAGGGTGCGGTGGCAAACAGTGTCGAACGCCACGGAGAGGTCTAGGAGGATGAGGGCCGCTGTTTCACCGTTGTCCAGCAGGGCTCGGATGCCATCGGTGGCAGCGATAAGGGCGGTCTCGGTGCTGTGCCTTTTTAGACACTCAGGCAGTGCCTGAGAGGCTAAGCATGTTCTACATATGGCTGTGCAACACAGGCCAATGGAGAACATGCCAACTACGCATGACTGTTTGACCGGCTGCAGAGGGTTGGTCAAAGCATCATAAGCATGTAGGGAGTGCAAACCACTCCTGCTCTTTGCGTCAGCGGGCCAGACCCTTCCCCGCCCTGAGTCACAAAATAAAAATAAAATGATAATAACTTCTGGATATTTTCATTTTATTTTTATTTTTCACTGCTCAACAAGCAGTGAGGAAATGCTACTCCGCCTTAGCAGAGGAGCCGCCACTGCCTGTGTGAGGATTCGCCTGTTCACTGATCAGGTAACTGCCCATGAGCAGTGTCAGCAAAGTGACCTCCATCTGCCAGGAGAGGGCTATAGTGGACTGAGCCATTAATAAAGCCTCATTAAGGACTGAACAGGCCCGCACCACTGCGCTGTGGTGATCCTGGATGCCATAGGGGGCAGCCATCAAAGTAGCTACTGTAAGAGTTGCTGAGATTCATAACCATGTTGGTGGGCACTATGTCCTATGTCCATACTATGTAGCTACACGACAACCCCATTTGCCAGGAGGGGGTTGCTGCAGAATTATGGCCACTGCAAGAAAGAGAGACTACCGCTATGTATGGCATGTTGGAACCGCACTATGAGGGAACTGCCCCTGACTGACCACTGAGGGCTGCTGAGGGCACCGTGGATGATATTGCACACTCGCTGGGCTCCATTCTGGAGCTGAGAAAGTCTTCCCCGGTGCCCTGCTGGGTTAAGCCAACTTACAGGATCTTTGTGAGCTATGAGCTTCTCCAACAATTGAGAGAACTCTGGCAACGCCGTACAAGAAGGAAAGCCTGCAGTGCCAGGTGCTACCGTGAAGGCAACCTGCCTTTTCAAAGCAGAGCAGCAATCGTGGTTGCTCACTCAAAGGGCAGCAGCTGCACCTCTGAACTGCAAGAGCGGGCAAGACGTGAACTGGGCAGGTTTGATAATCGGGGACCTGCTTCTAACCGTACTGTAGCACCATTGACATTTTTGACTAAACTTAAAGAGTCAAAAGGGAACTCCCGAGTATGACCTGGTAGTGGGTATTCACTGAATGTGAACACCAGTGAATGCGGAATACCCCCAAACATGTTACATAAAGGAAGGTGGTCAGGGATTTGCCTGACAACTAGTAGAGACCCAACCTCAAGGGGATTGTGTTGTTGCTTCCGAATGTCATACTCCTTTACATGTGTTAAGTGAGAAACAAAATGCAACTTTTTCTTATAAAAGCAAGATTTGACTGGGCATTGATTCATTATTCGTACTGCTTGCACTTTGATTTAGGAGTCATGTACAATTCTACCCCTTGAGGGAGTCTTGTCTGCTAGACCACAGCTACTACTGAAAGTCAAGTAAAGAAGGGGTAGTTCGGCCAGTTGGTCAGGCCCTATAGTAGGACCGGCCCTGAGATATCAGTAGTAAATGGCCTCAACCACCATGGTGATGCCCTGAAGCTTCTGTGTGCCTGTGGCACTCTGAAAGGTGTTCTGACAGCCAAGAAAACTGGAGATGATCTGTTCCCCTTCCTACCCTCAAAGTAGACTTACTCCTGCTCTTTGATGGTGTAACTGTTTGACAATTTCAAGGGTGGAAATGGGAATGTGAGGAGTTTAGAAATGCCTAACATTGTAAATGATTGTGGATGTTCCCAAACATCCAAGGCAAAACATGCTTTGGAATATCTATTTCGCACCCTTTGAATGGGATTTAGGAGTCTGGCATTCTCTGTGCAGGAAACATCCTTTACAACGCAACTTTTACTCCGCACTACCATTACGACGCATCTATTACAACACAAGTCGTTACAACGACTTGCGCTGGAGGGCGCTGTAGGATAGGGAATAGTTTAATTTTCTATCCAACACCTTCCCTACTATCCACGGGGACTGGAGTTGGAATAGAAAATTAGACTATTCCACTATCCAGCGCCCCCCAACGCAAGTCGTTGTAACGACTTGCGTTGTAAAAACTGCGTTGTAATAGCATGCGGAGTAAAAGCATGCGTTGTGATGACATACATCCCCCGGTGCATGGAAAATAAGCACTAAATGCATATACACCTGCCAGGAATCCCTTTGAGGATCCCCAGTGAGAGAATGTAAAGTTGCACTTATTACTGCATTTGCGTGTGAAGTGGCAACTCAGAAAAGTGGTATACATTAGTATGTAGAGAAAGAGTCACATGCAATTTCAGTGCAGAAGGATCTCTAATGCAACAATCTCAAATATTTACACCACACAACACTATTAATAATAGCATCTTCATTTTCAGAGTTTTGGGAAACTGGAATCCAAGGTCCATTCTTGGAACAGGTGTTAATATCTCCAAATGGTTACACTACATCCCTCTGTGTCTAAATTCAAAGCTCTATGTTTGGCATTCTTCGGGGTTTTACACTCCCTGTGTGTGTACTTGCTAACCTTTTAGCTCAGTTGGGTAGATGATACGCTGCTTTCAACAGGACTCTTCACCTACTCCATCTCTGACTAACAACTTACACCTTGTGCACGGGTGGATGTCAAAAAATGGTCTTAAATTGAACCTATCCAAAACAGAGCTTCTGGTTTCACTGCCTGAAACAGGACCCTCTGATGCCCTATCCTGGCCCTTTGTACTGATTTATGTCCTCCACTTCTGCCTCAGTTCATAATATAGTATCAAATAGAAATTACCTGGCCTCCAATTCTCATTACTGCTTATTTATTCAGCAGATTTCAAATACATTACATACAGTTATTGTACCTCACTTTAACATTTGTGTATATTACAATTTCCTTTCTACAACAGTTGTAAATTTTAAGTGCATTCAGGGATACTCATCTCATTCTTCAGAACAATTTGTGCAAACAATAATGAAAAAACCATTAAAAACATGTCAATACGGTAAAGCATATCATTGCATAGATTCTTTTGTAGATTCAACAATAATTACACCAGTCAATATTATACAACGTCTGCCTGCCTGTGCTAAGGTTATTCACACTTCATTCTTTTGTAAAGCACACATATGACGTGCTACGGGGAATTAGATATTCTTTGGATTCTCTCTAGGGGTGTGTTTTTATGTTATTGCACCCTCACAAGAGTCCCATTTAATAAGGTTTCCTTCTTATCGACCGCCCATCATCAACCATGGAGCTGGATGCTCGTTTGCCCAGCTGCATGGTTGATGATGGACTTTATTCAAAACGAACAAGAGAAATACATCGGAAATAAAGCAATGAAACACAGATGAAAATATTCAGTTCAAGCGAGCAACGAAAAGATTGTGCATCACAAGAATTACACTGTGGTTCAGCACTGATGAAAATCCCTGACTTCAGAACGGGATTGGAAACACATCGGCCTTTTTCCTTTTTACGACGGGATGGCAGGCGGACAAAGTCCGCCCGCCATCCTAATGTGCCCCTAAGGGTCACTTTGTCCGCCCGCCATACCAGTGGGAAATGGGACCGCCCACTAAGGGTGCGGTGGTCCCACACATCCCATTAGGATGCACCCGCCACACTGGCGGGCGCATCCCACATTTTTAACATTGCGGCGGGCGGTGCTGAAAGAACCACCCGCTGCAATGCCAAAAATGCATGCAGTGCCTGCCACGTTGTACATTCAAATGCAGGGGGTACCATAGATACCCCCCATGTGCACTCCCCCCCCCCCCGGAGTCCCTGGGGGCCCACAACAGGCCCCCCAAGCAGACTCTGCCTGCCTTTCCATCTTAATGGGGCCCTTAATGTTTGGTCTCTTTGCAAGTAAAACAGCTAATGCTTTTTTTTGTACCTGAAAGCCATTTGTAATATCCTATCCGTTGTGGACAACTGCCATCATGTTGCTGTTGTAAATGCTATTATCCAGCCAGAAATAGACTATTGCAATTGTCAGCCCTGGCGAAAACTATACACCATCCCTAATTGATTCAAAATGCTCAAGCACATCTAGTCTGTGGCATTTCTAAATGTCAACATATATCGTCCATTAGAAAACAATTACATTGGCTCCCTGTATGCAAATGGATTACCTGTAAATTCATGACGATTGTCCACCAGGCAATTCATTTTCAGAACCTTGATTTTATAGCTGCACTATTTGCAGTAGCATAAAGCTCTCAGTATGTTAAAATCTAATAAGCTATGTCTGTTAAATATTTTTAAATACTAATAGATCTTCCTTCAAAGAACGTCTATTTTAGCTGCTGCAAAATACGGAATTCATTACTACTATTCATTCATGCAGAAAAATCTACTTCCTGCTTTAGAGAGCAACTGAAAACTATGTCCGTTGCACTGCAATTCAGCAGGTTCATTCCTTCAAATTACAGACATCTTATCTCCAAGCAACCTCGTTGGACAAGCATTTGAAAAACACTTTTAACATACATTTTTTAAAGTGTCAACATTTTTCTTAAGAATACCATTTCTCATGACCCTTAGATTGAAATATTATATATCATAATGCTAAAATAAAGCTATGTTGTCCATTTAGTTAAAAAACACAATTTATCAGATAGTTTGAAGTTAAAAATCCAAATATGTAACAGAAAATAATTACTAATTACTAAGAGTACAATGTAACGAAACTGGGTGTATAATCCTGTTAAAATGCAGTGTGTCGTTCAACATCGTATCTTGACCTACTCAGACTAAGATATATCAAACTAAGTGGAAGCTCTATGCACTGGCACAGCACTATGTTATAACATTGCTCTTTCAGTTTCTGAGCATGCAAATAGCTCTTTCCGGGTATGCCATATGGATTAGTGTGCCACCCTATATATATTCTTTCATTTGGTCTTTTGACCTTTACTATGTCAATCCGAGGCAGCTGATTAGCAGTAGCCAGGTGGAATATAGCGATTATACCCCAAAATAAGTAACTAGTATCTGTTAAAAGGGATCATGATGAATCATAAAACATTTAAGAAAAGTGCCATGCATAGATACAATCATAAATCATATTTCCACTCCCTGGTTTAATTTCCCAGTCATGACACATTTATATTGACATGCCTTTACCATCTACGGGTCAATTAACATGGTCTTCTCACATCTGGGCTGGAAAAGGGACACAACTATCACATTTGAATGGTCATTTCCAACTGCTCACATGTTGGCATGAGAAGCACGGGCAAAGCTACATCTCCTGGAAAAATAGAAACGGTCTGCTACCACTCTTATCTTTTCAATGTGAAGGACAACCAGGATTTTTTGCTACCCTGCTCTGTTGGACATCGTTCTAGGGTGACAGCAGAAGATAATAAATTGTCTGAGAAGTTGAGTGGCCTGCCAAGTTGTTAGTGGATGGTGCTAAGAGTTAGGAGAAGTAGTGCTTAACTTATTGACAGAGTGACGAGGTTGGATTTGCATTCATTTGGTTCTAGTAGATTATTAGTTCTACAATCCATTCTCCAGCGTAAAGAGGCAGCAGCTAAATGGAAATTCTAATGTGGCTCGAGCGCAAAAGGAACACTAAAGACACTACTCAGCAGCTGGTAAAGAGGAAACATCTGTGCTCGAAGGAATGCTTGTAAAATGAGTACCTTTGTTGTGTGTTATTCCAGGTGGCAGAGAGTACCCCAGAGCAGTAAAACTATGAGGTAGGTTCCCCTCAGCAGCAGCTGTTGGCCCCTCGTATGGATCTCAATTACTTTTAGAACACTACTCTCTACCTGGAGATGAACAGAGTGACACTGTGAGAGGTTATGCCTTAATTCAAGCACTACTGAGGCTTTTACTCAGAAGCTGTGAGGTACATGGACCTTTGCTGTTCACTTCTATGTGATAGCTACGCTTATTTGTTATTGTGGAACTTAAACCCCCAAAACAACTTTTACTGTTTTAATATTTTATTGTGGAAGAATGATATGTGCCAATGAAAATTAAAAATGGTGCATACTTCCGATAGCACCATGAATTGTTTTTCACAAATCAAATGAACTGTAAGTGAAGGGTGGGGGGCGGAGCTAGCCAGCGTCGATGGTGGACGCATAAGCGCGAGGCTCATCACCATCACCCTGCAATAATCTGTCAATTGATCCGTTTTCCGACAAGGCCGGGCACCAAAACTACGGGGGCCCCCTCCGTTCCCCTTGCTTTGACTCCGGTGTGGATTTCAGATCGGGACGATCCCGAAAACCGACGGAAACAAGCCCCTCCCGCGAGCGCCGGACCAGGCCGCAATCACCGGTCTCTCCTGACAGGCGAGCCGCCCTGCGTCGCCCTGCGTGCGGGCACTGGCAGTACCGGCCCCCGGAGGCCCCCGGAGGCCTCCGGAGGTCCGGTGAGAGAGCGCCCGATACCGCATTTGGACACTGATGCGAGGATCGCAGAGCCGGAGAAGGGATCTACAGCCCACTGGGAGCCAGACGACGCCTGTGCCCCCCTCTTGGAAGCCCGGAGTGAGGACACGAGCACGGAGCCTGCGGGCGCCTCGTGGTAGTTGACGGCAGAGGCTTCCCCCCTGTGAGTTTAGCACAACTGGGAGCAGTGCCTGGTACATGACCGGAGGATGCCCAGCGGGGGGTGAATAGATGGAGATGGAAGGACTCGTGATACCCCCAGTGCGGCGGTGATAACTCAGATACGGCAGTCGCAGCTGTGGCCTACCTGACAGGGTGCACCTCGGCCTGACTGGCATCTGGGCATGTACAGCTCTGTGCAGGAACGACACGGAGGCTGCGGAGAGACTGCTCTATCCTCGTAGTCCTGCGGAGGAGTTGCCCTGGGGACAATACCGGAGTGGCACTAGCAGCTCCCCCTCGCCACCTCCCCCCTCCTCCCCTTTGGTGTGCCTCAAGCGCGGGTGTCTGGCCGCAATCCCAAGCGAGTGAGCACCGGAGGGATCAGAGACTTAAGCTGAGTGACACGAGCCCTGAGTGGGGGGCCTCACAAAGCGCCGGGACCTGGCCGAGCAGCGGCGAGAAGCGGGTCACATAGCAGTCACCCAGGGAAAAGGCAACCCCTGATGACACCAGTCCACAGGCACTCCCTGTCCTCACGGATCAGACATGGGGAAGGGTGATAGAATTCAGACCAAACTATCCATTGACCAACACCGGCAGAAGGAGCCGGAGCCAAGAGCAGAGCCGACACCACCACGCGGCGGAGTGCCGGGGGGCTCACTCTGTGCGGAGATCAAGGGCATGCTGACAACTATGGAAAAGGGGCTACAAGAAGGCATGTCAGCAATTGGCACCAAAATTGACGCGCTCTCATACCGCATGGACCGCATGTCCGAGAGAATAGACAAGCATGCGGAGAGATTAGACATGACGGAGAGGCGCCTAACTGAAGCCGAGGAAGCGCAGACTGAATGGGACAGTGACCGCAAACAGTTCAGCAGACTGCTGCTGGTCATCCAGGATAAGTCTGAAGATTTGGAGGCGCGCTCTCGACGATCGAACATTCGCATCACTGGAGTGGCAGAAACGACCCCAATGGGTAAGATGGAGCTGTTTGTCGAAAAACTTCTGGTCACTCTCCTGGGGGACGGCGTCTTCTCACCAATGTTTATAGTGGAACGCGCACACCGCACACTGGGACCGCGCCCACCCCCGGGGGCCAACCCCAGGCCAATCATTGCAAAACTGCTTAATTATAGAGACAGAGACGCGGCACTTAGGACGGCTCGGGAGAAAGGGAAGCTGCAGTATGAGGGAATGGACATATCACTGTACCCGGACTTTACGGCAAAAGTCCAGGAAGAGAGAAGGCACTTTGCCCCGTACAAGCAACAGCTCCGAGAACTTGGTCTAGATTACGCTATGTTGTACCCAGCGAGGTTGCGAATCAACAGGCAGGGGCGCTCGCATTTCTTCACGGACCCTAAAGAACTGCAGAAATCTTTGAAGGTATGGGCCAAGGAATGGCGCAGTAGCCCAAGAAGCCAGTCTGGGAAGCAAAGTGGCAACAACGACCTAGAAGAACAGGACTAAGTGGAAGGTGCAGTGTTCTGAGCGTCGGCGGTGACCTTCGAACTGGTGAACTGAACTGCAGGTCCTCCGAAGCGCTGGCGGAGGCTCCACAGAGCCCCTGCGAACATTGGTGGGGGTGATGACAGGAACCATACCGGGTGAGATCCTTGCATGCTGGTGTGGCGCCAAGGGGGAGGGGCGCACTGTTTTTTGACACTTCTAGGTCTTGGGGACAGTATGATATATGATGTCAGAGCGACAGGAATTGACTGATGCGGAGCCTCTATGTGGGGTGGGGGCGAGAGGGGTCTCCACCACCTACTTGTTAAGGGCATTACTTGGCCAATGTCGACACTTATGAGGAGGGTGATGGTGTAGGGGCAGACCTGCGATACTCGCCTGTAGGGCCAATCTGGAGGAGCAGGACAATGGGATCTGTGTGGCGACCTCTGCCCTAGCGCTGTCAGCAATTCTGGCCCACATTGAGCCCAGTTTGGGGATGGGTTTCGGGTGCTGGTTGGGGAGCAGGGGGGGGGGGGTGGTAGGGGTGTCGGTCTTACCAGGTTGGGGTTGGCTGGCTGTGGGAGGAGGGGGGGGTGGGTGTCTTGTTGTGGTTCATACATGGTGGGCGGTCTCCGGGAGAATTGTAGGAAGCTATGTCAATGAGGGTTGTCATGTTCTGGCTGAGTGCTCTAAGTGGTTTATGTGCTGAAGTCCAGGTCCCTACCCAACGGGTCAGATTTCACAAGATTCACTGTTCGAGTATTTTTGACAAGTATACTACTGTACACAGGATGAATATAGGCTGACACACCCGCGCCCCAACTGTTGGGATCCCATATATGGTGGGGGATCAGAGTCGGATGCTGAGTGCACATGTGATAGGTCGCTTAGGTGGTTACGGCGGACGTGCAACCTGGGAACTTGGTGGGGGATACCGAGTCCTTTAAAGCAATGACCTGGAATGTGAGGGGCCTCAATGACTACCGAAAGCTACGCAAAGTCCTACACTACTTGCAGAGGCATCAGATAGACCTCGCATTATTACAGGAAACGCACCTGCCTAACACCAGTAAGATGCTCTCTTATAGGGGGCTCCTAGGGAATATTACACATGCGGGCTTTACGACTCACGCGAGGGGGGTCCTCACGTGGGTAAATCCCAAGTCCAAATTGCAACTCTCACTACTGAGCGCTGACCCTTAGGGGAGGTTTGTGTTGTCCAGGTGTGTGGGTAAAGGACATGATTTTGTAGTCATGAATGTGTACGGCCCCAATTATGACTCTCCCGACTTTTATGCTGCTGCAGCCAGGCACTGTGTAGGGCTAGGCCCCTCTAGAATGCTGTGGGGAGGGGATTTCAACTTGATATTTAACACCGAGCTAGACAGATCTGCAGGCCCCCCCAGACGTCCGGCGGCTGCCGCTATACAAATGCAGGCCGAAATGGTACACTTGGAATTAGTGGACGTCTGGAGGGAGAGACACCAGGACAGAGGGGGCTACACACACTACTCTGCTTACCACAACATACACACCAGGATAGATTACTGGCTGGCCACGCGCTCACTACTAGAGATGGTGCGAACGTGCAAGATATTGCCGCGCACGCTGTCAGACCACTCCCCATTACTACTGATTCTTGACTCCCCCCAACGTAGAATCCCCCCATTCACATGGCATTTCCCCCCTTACTCACTGCAAGACGAGGGGTTCAGGGGAGAGCTGGGTGAGGAGATAGAGTCGTTCTTTAAAACTAATATAGGGTCAGTCGACAGTTTCCGGATGTATGGGAAACATTTAAAGTCTGCATCAGGGGAGTGGCGATGGCTAAACAATCTAGTGTGCTGAAAGCTATCAGACAGAGGTTGGCACATCTGGAGAGACAGATAGCAGACTTGGAGAAGCAGCACATAGTGGGCATAGCCGCGGCCGGGACTAGGGACTTGCAGGAGCTACTTACAGAGTTCAATGAGGAGGCGGACAGGGAAGTCCGGCACCTGGGCAAATAAGCAACGGTGCGGGTATATGGTGAAGGGGAGCGCCCTGGCTCCCTATTGGCTAAAATAATGAAAGGCACCAGTAGAAGACAAGTAGTCCCGGAACTGGAATCGGAGCAGGGGGGCTGCTCACTGAGGAGGGGGAGATTCTAGCCGAGTTCAAAAACCTTTATGCAGATTTATATACCACTAGGCTCTCCGGGGTAGAGGAACAGATTGATAGCTACCTGAGTTACATCAAGATGCCGTTCCTAGAGAGCTGGCAAAGAGACTTCCTGATGTCACCCATTCAATAGGAAGAGATCTCGGACGTGCTGGATAGTATGAGGCCTGACAGTGCCCCTGGAGTGGACGGTCTGACGGTGAGCTTTTACAAAGCATTTAAAGACAGGCTCCTCCCGCATCTCTCCATGCTATTTGACGACATCTGCGAGGAGGGAAGTCCGGCTGATCAGCAATGCAGCTTGGGTAGATAGATGAGTAGGTTGGTCCTGCTCTCCTGTCTGTTTTCAGTGCAGTTTTTAGCCAAAAATGTTTAAAGTCCACAGTTTGAAATGTTTGCTATCTGGGCACTCTGTTATGTTATGTTATGTTATGTTATGTTATTAAAAATTTATAAAGCGCACATACGCCCGAGGGCTTCTTGGCGCTGACTTGGTGCTGACTCTTAACACCACTTCCAAATGCCCAGGACTGGGAAGGCACCACTTGACTTGGAAGGTCAGGGCTCACCCAGGTTGGGTCCACACGGGGTCTCAGGTGCAGTTAGCATTTTCTGTCACTGATCTCTGATCAGGAAGCAGGCCAACTAGCCCTTGGAGTATCTATGGTAGCCCTGGTTTCAAGAAATAGAACAGGGCAGTCCATTGAGGGTTCAAGGCAGGCTTCATGCAGCCGAGCAGTCCTTCCAGGTACAGCAAAGCAGTCTTCTGAAGTATACATCAGGCCACAGCAGCAGACAGTCCTCCAAGAGTCCTTTATAAGGTCCTCATGTTGCACTGTTTTTTTCCAGATTTTTATAATTACTCTTTTCCATTTCAACCTCTCTTTTACAATCTCCTCAGTGGCCCATGATGTTACAAATAATGTTTCACAGAGACATGTATGCAAAATCTACTGAATCAAAGACCAGAGAAACACCTATGTGTACATTCTGCTTTTATTAAATAAAGAGCTTTCTCTAATAGGCGTAATGGTGTCACTTTGCATATTTCTAGTAGAATGTATGTGCTTCTTACCTAACTTTTATTTAGAATTTCAATTATCTCTACAGAAAAATTATGTGACAATTATTTATGTAAAGACAGCACCATGTACTTTTAATAGGATTAAAGGCTGTTGTGTGTTTTTGCTTTTAGAAAATTCCTTACAAAACGTTTTCTCATTGTAGCACTGTAAAAGCATTATTTGCCAATGCTAAGGTTAGTTGATTGATTGTACTATTGTCACAAGGATGAAACAATGGGATGCGATATTGAGGCTGAGACTGAAGCTCGTAAGTGCATTTGCACTTCTCGGTCACTTCAGAGCAGCCAATATCTCTACCAATGCACCAAGGGTTCCACAAGTACTAGTGATATCATGTGCTTCACAACTGACTGCAGTGTATCTTCAGTCCTCCTTTTCCCTCTAAATTGGAACATCCCACTACCTCCATGACATTTGACATCACTCTAGCTGTATGTACACAGAGACAATAATTTTGTATTTTCATTAATTTGAAAAAGTATATGTTCAATTGATCAATATGATTCACAGATTCCTTCATTATTTTCATTATTACCAAATTCATAGACCACATACACAGAAAGAAAATTGTTTATGTTAGATTGATCAAGGCTATATTTTAATTTGTTCAAACACTTAGGGTCCGATGTAGGTGTCAAAATACCGGTCGGAATCGGCCGAAAATACTGATTTTCGGCCGTTTCCGACCGGTATTTTGACATTGGTATGTAGGGGCACTGAAAACATACAGATTCGGTAATTTTACCAAATCGGTAAAATTACCGATTTTGTAAAATTACAGAATCGGTAAATTTTACCGATTCGGTAAATTTACCGATTGGTAAAATTACCGTATTTGTATTTTCCTATGTAGGTAGCACTTCTAACAGTGCTACAGGGCCTTTAGAATTCGTTATTTACCATGTAATACAATTGCATGGTAAATAACGAATTCTTGTGTACATGCACATCTGTGCATGTACACCTGTGCCATGTGGCACACAGACATGCCCTAAGGGCATGTATGTGTGCCACATGGCGCACAAGCCAGTTACAGGGGTGCAACAGGGTGTCAAAGTGACACCCTGTCCCCCTTTGCAATTTGGTATTTTAACCGATTCGGTAAATACTGAATTGGTATTTGCTATTGAATCCTGTGGGCTACCGAATTATTACCCACATCAGAGTTACCGATTCTAAAATACCGAATCGGTAAAATTCAGTATTTTAGAATCGGTAAATCTAAATTACCTACATCTAGCCCTTAATGTGGTAAACTGTTATTCTTATTGCTGAAAATGCTATACAGACCACGAATGGTGCTCCCTAGCCCTACAATTCATAAGCACAGTGAAAAAATCCTCACCCCAGTGCCATGTATGTCCAAATTTAACCCTATATAATGGGCCTCCTGTTGGAGAAGCAGGGTTCTGATTATGTGTATATACACTGGCTAGCTTCTCCTCTTTTATTCTAAAAGGCTCTCTCTGCCACTGTGTCTCCCATTACTGCATTATCAGGATCTCAAGGGTCCCAAATAAAATACTAAAGCCATTCCTAATGAAGACCATCAGAAAACTCAACAACGGCCACTTCGAAGGACACATCAGCATAAAAACTTGTAGAACCACGCAAGCCTCTGCTGTATGTATCTTTTCCAAGAGCACTCCAACATGGTTTACTGAAATGCCCTCTAAACTCAAAGTTCTGCATGGCCATCTATGTCCTTGCGCGGCACCTCACAGGCAATACTATCTGTACAGCACTCATAAGGAGGTCCATATATGTGCATTTGCTTGGGATTACATAATCATGAATATTTCACTGTTTATCAAGAAAGAAGTAAAAACAACCATCTGTGGTGCTATGTGCTGCCATGGCACAATGTGTAGTAGGTATCAACTTGTGCGGACAGTAAATTATGACATCCATCTTATCTTCTTGAGTTTTCAAAGCGTACACTGGAAATGTTATTTTATATTCCATCCAAAAATAGCTCAAATATCATAATTTTTAAGCGTTTCATGGTCACTTCATGATTTGTTTAATAGTCTATAAACATACAGTAAGGAACAATGTATCTACATTTTAGATTTCCCTTACTCTGTGTTGCAAATTTCCAACAAAATAATAAAACCACCTTTAAGGGTTTTCATAGACTTTGGGATAACTGGTGTATTAAAGTCTGGTTAAGCAAAAACAATGTGTGCTTTCAGAGGCTCCAGTAAAGCTTCAACCTTTTCTGAAAACCAGGACAAAATGATTTGGAGCTCATTATCCATTCTTTTGTGAATATAATAACACAATTGTTTCTACATTTAAAGGCACGTATTCTACAATGCAGGTCACAGTGTCCAAAAAGAGGATTTATGATGAAAAGCTGACTGTAACCTCTCATTTGATTTAATATAGCTACATTCATCTATACAGAGTATTCAATATTAGAAAACTGAAAATTAGATTCATTACTAGTGTTAATTGAAATATTATCCTGAAGAACTAAAATAGAGAAACATATTGAAATTATGAAAGCCGTATAATGCAGTTTCATGGATATAAATTTATGGCATATTTCCCCCTGAAATACTATATGATAGCTAGTTCTTAAAAACTGGAAGTTTTACATGTACCCCAATAAAAATTCCTGAAAATTTGAAAACTTGGTATTACACTCAAACACATCATATTAGACACTGTACCTAGGCATCTTGTTTCAGTTCCACTCCACAGTCCTGAAGAGAGGCACTCTCGTACAGTTGAGCCGACCAACATAAACCCCGTATCACAAGTAAATATGGCTGTTGATCCAAATGTAACTTGAGTTCCAATTTTATTCCCATTAGGTGGTGTAGGAAGATCTCCACATGAAATTACTGCAGGTATAAATTGATATATATATTATATTAGTTCTCAAAAATAAACTGTGTCCTGTTAATCATATGAAAAAAATATTTCAACACACTTATTGTACAATAAAATGGCTACAAGTAAACATAAATTCACCATAAAGTTTCAATTATATATCTTTGTCACAGCATTAGCTTTACAAAACACAAAGAGTTTTACGTATTTCTAGTGGCTTAATTAATGAGCTACTGTCTTTGTTGCTTTCTTAGTGCTACCTACGAATAAACTCTCTAATGCAACAAATCTATAAAGTATGACCGAAGTGAGGTTAAGCCAGGTATAGAACTTAAATTGTCAGGTAAGCATGATACTCACAAACCCGCCCCCCCCCCCCAAAAAAAAACACATGACTATAGAGACGTCTATGTGATACAAGAGCTATGATTATACAACTTGTAAGAAAAATAATTGTTCACCAGGGTGTATGGTATTCCACCACAAGTAATAAGGTCACTAACCCATCAGGTCCAGGAAAAGGTTTCAGTATTTTAATCCTGAGCTTAATCCCTGGTGGGTATGGCTCTGAGCAGACAGGCTTAAATTTGGGAAAACGTATCAAGCATTTATAAATATCAAAACAGTTAAAAAGTCAAAAACACAACACAATAAAACACCACTTCAATTACCAAAAACTAGGTACACTTTAATAATGTAAAAATAACATAAAAATGAAAAAATCCAATAAGGGAAATAAGAGATATGAGATTTTTTTAAAGATTTATGGTAAAAAGAATCAAGAAAAAGTAAAGCACAAATCATTTGTTTCTGTTTGCGGGTGACTGGCATCTAGGTGTGATTTTAGGCTGACTACAATGAAGCATGAGTCATATACAATAAGGAGGAGGTTTGTTCCTGTCAAAGACTTTACCGTATGACTTTAGGGCTGATTACAATGCGGTCGGAAATGGCTCTGACTGTTGGTCGGATCCTTTCCGACCGCATTGTAATATGCTGAACAGATTCCTTTCCGACAGCCTCATTACCATGGAGGCGGTCAGAAAGGAACCAAAATGGTCTTTCCAACTGGCTTCCGACAGTCTCAGAGAGCCCGTCTGCAAGTTGTAATCTGGCCAGTAATCCCTAGGTCGGCTCTTAGCACCCTAGGGATTACGATGTCAGGTTTTGGCACCCTTTCCGTTATGGCCTTTCTGACACAAAAAAGCTGTCGGAAATCGACTTTTTGGGTCCCCTGCAGGGACCCCTTGGGTGCACGGCCTCCAGATGGAGGCCAAGGGGGCGAGCCCAGTTGATCCCTGCATCCCGTGACAGGCACCATGAAGTGCCTGCCACGGGCTCCAGTTAAAATGAAAATGGTTCTGTCGGGTGAGACCAATTACGTTTGAAATATAGTCATTGAATGAGACCACAAGCTCTCTGATACAAGTCCAACAGTTTGGGAAAAAATGCTCAAAAAACTTTAAACCATGTAATCAAATAATTGTATTAAGAAATGTCAAACATTTGGTATCCGAATTGCAATCATTCTTAGATAACATTCAATGTCTGCAGTGACTGTCAAATATAAAGTGACTTTCAGTGAAAAGTGCTCTGTGAATGAAGGAATATACAGTGCAATTTATGTACAGGTATATACAAATATCTTCATTGGCCAGATAACAATTTTAAACCAAGGATTCCTAGAGTTCCTATGCAGATCCTGGTATCACTGGACCTATGATGTTCGTCGATGTTTCGACACTTATGCGCTCCGGTTGGAAGTCGCGGCGGGTCTTTATCAAGACAGGAGGGGACAGTTTGGGTCTCAGACCGGTGGGAACTCAGCCTGAGCCTATGGGTGGCGATACTGCCAATCAATTCTTGCAAAAACTATTTCAAATCCAAGCGGACGGAGGCGCTTAGTTCCTCTCGTGCAGACGCTGAATCACGGGCTGCAGGCATGAACTGTACCTCCTATTTTACAATGGGAGCATGCATTCCGGCCTAAATACATGCTCCCATTGTAAAGTATAGGAATGCACCAGAACAGTGTTCGGTCGCATCCTAATTAGGTGGTCGTGACCGCCGACTGGGTATCGGTCAGTCCCATGACTGAGACACTGTCAGGCAGAGGAAACTCCATCCGACATCATAGTAGGGCCCTTAGTTTCTCAAATGTAATTTCAATTCCTCTAGCGGGGCATGCTTTCAGACAGTATTTGAAGAAGTCCCCTCGAGGTAAACAGCAACTGGACAAGGTCCAGCTGAAACAGTTGTTTTTTACGGAAAAGGTGAGAGGGGGAAAACATAAAAGTGGGCCAGTAAGTCCTCTTATCGGCAGGATACTCTTCACACCTTCACCAGGTCAAGATTTCTATGTTTGGATCTAGTCTCTTTTTTTGAGAATAAGTCATGTTGGGCACTAAGGCTCCCAGTACCTCAGGGACATCACTTAGGGGTCAGACCTCACCCCAGCATAGCTCACCAGTAGCGTTCAGTCATCTTCCTATTACAACTGGTCACTTTAAGAAATAAGCTTTTTGCAGCTTGTCTCCTTATAGCCACACAGGAGGCCAGCCAACTGACAAATGGAGTCCATTACTTTGCCCTTGGGTATAAGAAGGAGCTGATCCAGTCCTTCAGACTCCTATCAAGTTATAGACAGCAAGTCAGATCTATAGCAAGTCCAGAACATGTTCTAAGGGAATTTCTGATGGTTCAATGTTTATGCCTGGCACCAGCTAGTGGTGCCTTCTCAACAATGTCTAACCAAAAAGGTATAAGAACTTGGGCCAATCAATAGTTCCTGTTTTCCTACTGCAAACAGGCTCAAAATGACAGGTGTCAGGACCTTTTCAAGATGGTGAAATCCTTAAGCCACACTAATCGTGGACTATTATCGATGGCTGTGTGTGTGGGCAGTGACATAGGGAGCTCACCAGAGTCCTCCCACATGTAACACTAAAATCCAGGTTGAAGCAGATAATGTAACCACACCAAACCCCAAAACAGAGCTATGGTAGGGCAAAAGAAGCCCCTTTCAGCAACCAAACAGGGAATACACAAGAATTGTTTTGGCATCCTCTCCTCACCCTTGCTAGTGTACCCCAAGTATGACATGTAGCTCAACAGACATGTCAGGCAGGATTTCACAGTGTGGTGTGACAGTATGCCCACAGCTCCTTCTCTGTCTAGCTCAGAGGAGGTGTCCCTGCCCATTCACTTCAGCCTATTTTTGCTCCTGAGTGGCAGTTCACACCTATTTCCAGGCTAGACATCGGGAGGGAGTTGCTTTATAGTTATTGCAAATTAGCCTTTAGGACTATCAGGCAGGGAAAACCTAACTTCCTTAGGGTTATTTTTCAATAATATTTGTCATGAATCTGATTTCACCATTGAATTGGATTTTTTTTTAAACAATTAAAATAGTGATTTCATTATTTTCCTAGCTAGTCACTTTCCTGCATTATTAGTAATTTATTACTCTGGTTTACTACATAGGACAGCTATGCCTGCAACACTGAAAATAGTTTTCTGGGTCTTGTCACTGTAGGGAGATGTTAGCATTAATTTTCTCCATGGCCAATTTTTAAATACTATGCACGCTTGCTTGTCTTAACAATATTTAAAAGGGATGTTTATATCTGTCAAAAAGAGTTATTTTAACAGGTCGTAGTGCAGATTTTCACTACACTATAGAGACTTAGAGGCAAGTTAAATATGCCAATTATGAGCAACCCAATTTAACCATGTTTAATGGTGGATTTCAAGCACTTTACTATTAGTTAGCAGGAGTGAACAGAAACCTAAAACTAGCAAGAATAGGGTTCAGAAAAAAAAACATATGGGGTGACCAACCATAAAAGGCAGATTTCCTCCACCTTCTCTACACAAAAACTGAAGGTTCAACTATTCAAATGTTATCTGATCTATAAATAAACTGATTCCTGTAATAATGGTCTTGATCCCCACAGAATTGGTCACCATGGGGAGTTGGAAACAGCCCACCACCCCACTGAGCAAGTTAAACTTTAGCATCCTAATTGTTCTAAACTTCACTTGAACAGTGTTGTTCTGAATTAAAATACTCTCCTGCTTCCAACAGTGCTGTGATGGTCTTGAAAAGACAAAACATGTGATTTTTAGGTTACGGTAGCTTTGAGTAGGAACATAACAGGAAATAGTAGGGAAGTGGATTATAACCACTTGGACCAAAATACTTTTTCTCATGAATTCCCAGATTTGTATCTCTTACAAATGGCCTTAAAGCATTCGTGCATTGCCTTCCCAATCCCAAATAGGGGCACCCAGAACACAAACAATATCATGGAAAAGAAAAGAAAGAAACTCACAATCTTTAAAAAACACTTGTCTGCTTTGCCCTCTATACATCAGCCTGATTGTCGCCGTCCATCAGATCATACCAGTGCTAAACAGCAAGGAGTGAGAACACATCTAGAAGCAACAATCTGTTACAGCAGTATGCTGATGTTTCCACATGCCCCAATAATTTCCGATTAAAGCCTCTACGTCCGTCCTCATATATTCATAAACCAGCAATATAACAATACAATAAATGTGCACCTCAACTCTGAAGTCAACTGATCATCATCATCAACAGAAATGCAGGCCAAGCTTATTACCTGAGTATCCTTGATACTTCAAGGATGCAGGCAGAACACAAACCTGCTGAACAAGGAAAGCAGGATAGCATGGCAAATACAACCACACAAGTAAATGAGCGGCACTGAAAGTTAACCATCCACAAATAAGCAAATGAGTAGCATCAAGATACCAACAGTATAATTAATTTTTTAATTACCCAGACAGACCCAAGAATAAAGGGAAACCGGGGATCTGTCGGAAGTATTTTATCTTTATACCCCCTTGCCTTTGATTTATTAAAAGAACTCCCAACACTGTGGTTGAGCCCACCCTGACTTATATGGGTCGGGGTGACCTGATGATAAAGCATGACACCACTAGGGTGTGTCAGGGTAATTAAAACAAAAATAGTTTTTTTTTCCCACATTCATGGTTGGGTTAGGTACAACCTTTCACTAGAGAGTTCTTTCCCTCTTTTGTTATTCTGTCTGCAGGTCCGGACATAGTCAGTCCATCAACACCACTGACCACTGGCTGGTCAATTGGAGTATTCTTTTGTGATATACACCACTTAGGCAGGATGTACTCCGGTTACTGATTAACCTCTCTAACCCTCTAGGTATTGGAATATTTCCAAGAACCCTTTTGTGTTTGCATCTAAGTTGCAGCCTGATTCTGTCCTCACTTCCTTTACTACTTGGCATCTCCATTCACTTCATTCCCCAGAATGTATTACTGACACATAAATCGAAAGTTGACCAGCAAAATAAACCTTTGCGTAGACACAAGCCCTGGGATTTATTAGGCGGCTTTGCGTAGCTCTGATTTACTTACTTTGGCAATGAGGCCTCTCATTTCTCCAGCTCCAGGTTCCATTGGCAAGACATTCAATTGAGGCTGGTCCCAACCGATAGTATCCCGGATCACAGCTGAAAACCACCTTTGTTTTGTACTCATAATGGGAGCCATTAACTATGCGCCACCGTCCATGCTCCAGGATGAAGGAGTTTATGCTTGCACAAGTAACAACTTGAAAAAAGGGGAACAAATGTGTGGTCACCCAGTGTTTAAGAAATAAAGAAAAACATCCATGCTTTAATACCCTGGATCATGTGTTAAGTTTAAGAGGTAGCCCCACAAATGTATCAACATCAATATCTCAATACATGCTGTCAGGTATGAGTCGAGATAGCTGAAAAATGACATGCTTATATCAGCAGCAAGATTTCCATGACACTATGCAAAGGTCGTTAAATTATAGGTATTATATGTATTTTATAGTAGTACAAATGTATTTGTTAAGTAATTCACGCATGCTGCTCATTATCTTTAATTATCATACAAGTACCGTAGCACAATCTCTAGCTAGTTCAACACAAAATACTCGAGATTTATTTCAGGAAAAGGAAAATTAGTTAAATCATCACATTTGATGAATTTCAAAATCCACTTTTAAAGTATGTGGTGATTATGTTGACATGTTTGATCCGGAGGCATTGGACCATGTAACTTTCCTCTGTATCAAACATGAACTATCCAGATGGTTAAATATCAAAACAATAATATTTTGGAACCCGAATGTATCCATAAAAATAGCACATTTCAGCAACTTTTTGAGTAACTGTAATTGAATGTCTGTAGGCTCCTTACCTACGCATCGAGGTGTTTTATTATGATTGCTCCATGTACCATCTGGTTGGCAAACTGCAGTAGTGAGCTCCTTTGAGGATAGTCTGAAGCCGTCGTTGCAAAAATAGGTAACGCTGGTCCCGACCAAGTAGTCCGTCGTTAATATTCCGCCATACAAGGGCGCTTTTGGGACCCCACATGATATAGCTAAAAGTAAACCACAAAATAAAACAATTGCAAGTTCTTGTTTTTTCATTAAATGTTTCATACAAGCAATGGCAATGCCAATAGTTCTGGCTTCAAATGAAAGTTGTATAGTAATGTGAAGAATTACAAGTAAATAGCGTATGGATGGATATGTATTTGTTTGCAAGCAAACAACTGTAGAATAATATAGGTGAAGGTTAACAGGTTTGGTGACAGTTCCACAGTAGAGTCAGCTCAAATCATCCATGTAGGTTAACAATTGTCCTCCTCCTATCCAATCTGCTGACAAACACACCATACATTATCTAGTTATCTGAGACACTTCAATAGCATTGCAATGTTATGGGTGCTCCCTCAAAGTTCAAGCTAAGACACCTGCCTAAATGATCACAGCTGTGTGGAGGTCAAGGACATTTTTTTTTAAGCAGACAACTTCTGCCCAATCAAAACATACACTCCTTGGTCCCAACATGTGAGCGGAGCCGAATATAGTGATGCTCACATAATTGTCTGCCGACAGCTGCGCTGTCAAGCCAGACAATAAATTGGTGATCCATGTTGACAGACAGAAAAAAAGCATTAGCAAATTCAAGAGGTTTGCTGTGAATTTCAGACCGATTGGCTTGGCACAGGCCTGGTGTTAGGCAAGACCTTTTGCTTTCTAATAAAACTATGTGCATAACAGTGTTACTGATAGGGGTATTCAGCCAGGATTCATACATTAGCCTGTTGCTGTGTCATTTCCAGTTTTCATCTAGCCAGTACATCATGCATCATGTGGTAATGGGACAGCACACTTCAGTCAATGACTGACTTCACTATGAGTTACAGCATAATGCCTTTTCACAAGAAGCCCATCCACGTACAAGGTAGACCCCATCTGTGTCAGGGGCTACTATGGTAATGTGTGGATTTTTAAACCCAAAACATATTTCTGCCATTAGCAAAGGATGCTTTTTAGATTGATGAGAGCGCGGCTGCTTCCCCAATTATAACGTTTTGCAATAAGCATGACAGGACAAAACAAGACATTCCAAAGCCAAAAGTCTTGTGGCCAAAGGCTTTGCCAATGCCTGTTGCACATGTTAAAACCATCTGGGCTAAGGTTAACCAGGTCAGTGCCCCCCACGCTTAGCCAACCAAAAAGTACACATTCTTCAACATGCAAATGACATGGTTATCCTAGATCATTACCGCATACAGAGACCATTTAATGTCCTTGCTCGCTATTTCACAGGAAGAGCCATCATGATCAGCCTAACCAAACCCATGATTTTTTGGCTGGAAAAAGATTTTTAAAAAATGGGCCTGGCATTTTGAAGGATCACACCTAGATTGTATGAAAAGCTTTATATATCTGGTGGGTGTACCTGTACGAAAGGGGCGCCAATGTGCACAAAATGAAGCTTTAAAGATGAAGCGCCTAAATAGAACTTGGCTTGCCCAAATCTTGGAGCACTATTTACATTCATGGGATGTAAAGTGAAGCCCACACTCTCATAGGGAGCCATATGTTCAAAGTTCAACTATCTGACTTCCTGGATAAACAGCATTGCGCGCAGCATTATCTGTCACCTGTTTCCACTCCTGGTTTGTATTAGCCAAGCACATACGAACATGTCAATGAATGCAAAAATTCTATTGGTGGGTCAAGATTTGCGGGTCTGAAAGAAAAAGGAACATAGCAGTTAGGCAGCAGAGCTCCAACCCCTGGGCCCCTTGCCAATCTATTTGTGTCTGCATCTCCCCAACATGGCAAAGCATGAACCTCTGAGGCTGGTTTGATACCACTAAGATGTTACTGGTAAGGATGCTGGAACAGAGAAAAGAGCAACCAATGTAGATTGTGTGCTAGGTCAGAGAATCTCTTCTGCATGTAATATGCATTTGGGAAATGCTCAAACCCATGAGGCAAAATTGCTTACGCCCAATGTTCTGAATATCAGATAATGTCGGGACTCTTTTCACTTTTGTTTGAAAGGGGATTGTGTCAGCTCTCAGGCCATTTTCTTCGACTCATGAAAGCGGTTGCAGTACACCATCAACAGGCAGCAGCTTCAGTCCTGCACCATGAGTTGCCTTAAAGAGCTTAAAAGACCCAGAAAGATAGAAACTAAGAGATATATCGACCAGATCTCATCCTGGAGCACTAAGCACATTCCTTTGAGTCTGTGGTTTTGGGACAGCCTGCGCACTTTACTAGGGCAGGGGCAGGTACAATAATAGGAATTATGGAATCCTTAGAGAAAGTCATATCAGATGATCTGTTTTTAAATTAGGGTTTTAATGTTTTTCAAATGCAAGGTCTAGGAGCTGACCTGCATCAGTAAGCTTTTCAGGGAAGGAAGGGTGAGGCTCAGCAAGCTACCCTGGATGAACATCTCAGAGAAATATTTGATGTAATGATTTCAACAAAATGAACATTCTTAATAAATTTGATTAGATTCGGATTTCACCTCATTAGAGTCCGTTTAACATCCAAAAACAGTACTAGACTACTGAAAGATGACCAGTGATCTTTTGCATAGGACATTCCATAGCGTGGCAACACAGGGCACTGCAATTTTAGTAACTTTTGATCCATTTTAACAACCGGTGGTTTGTCATTCTGCAAATGTATTTCAACTCATTATGCAAATTGCTCAGCAATCTGTAGTTTCACAACCAACGATGGGCAGTGGCAGCAGTTTTGTTGTGCCAGTGGTAATAAGATCCCACTGCAACAAGGAACAACTTAGTGCCCGTGTTAGATTTGGGGGTCTCTAGTTGGCACAGGTAGGTACTTGTGAAAAATAGGGACCCTTGCCTCTAGTCAGGATAAGGGGGTAGACTCCTAAAACAACCCCTGCTCACCCTGTTGGTAGCTTGGCACAAGCAGACAGGCTTATCTCAGAGGCAGTATGTAAAGCATTTGAGAACACATACAGTAATCCAGTGACAACACTACAGATGGACACTACACAGTTGTATGTTAAAAATAAGTATTCTTCATATAGATTTAACACAAGACCTTAAACAACAAAAATCCACAATACTGTACTTAAGATTGTAGAATTAGCTTAGTTCTCTTTAGATCTTAAACTGCAACACTTTGAGTCAATGTACCTTAGGATGCAACAAGCAGGGCAACGAAAATGTTGCAAGGATGGTGATGCGTTGATTCCTTACTGCATTTCCCGGGCGATGCGGCGAACAACGCCATGATGCAATGAAATTTTGGTGCAAAGAAATAAAGACATCATTTTCTTTCTGATCCGGCACGCTTCTCAGATGTTGCAAGGAGTCTCAACTCGATGCATCAGCTGCAGCAGTGACACCCTTGTCCCATGAGCGACAACAGAGGCTTTGGCGGTGACACTCTTGTCCGACGATGCGAGACGCTTCCACTCGATGTTGCAGCTGCTTCAATGACACCCTTGTTCCGTGATGAGATCGACAGTGGCTAGATGGCAGCACGCTTCTCCGTGGATGCAAGGCGCTTATCTTGATGCGGTGCAATGCAACAGCTACAGGTGCAACATCCACGATGCGACGCCAGCCGCTGCGATGGCGACACGCTTCTTCTTCGTTGCAAAACGCTTCCAGCTCCTTGCGACATGCAATCCCTCAGAAGGCCCCAAAACCGCAGCAGGCACTTCCAAAGAACTCTTGGGGAGCTGGGGTTGATGTCTGGTATCCCTGAGACTTCAACAGGATGCAAGCTCTTCTCTCAAACCCTTGAAGATCCTTTAAAAGTTTTATAAAGTACACATAGTTCCTTCCTCCTTTCTTTGGCAGTCAGGCAACCACTGCAGGCCAATCCCCCCAAGCAGCACTTCAGCTTAGGGATAGTCTTTCCTCAGTTTTTTCTGGTTCCACTCCTCAGCAAAGGTTTCTTCTCGTTATCCAAAAGTGATCTAAATTCTTGGGATCAGGGTCCCACTATTTATACCCCAAAAACCTTTGTCCTCTGAGGGCAGAGGGGCCTTTGCCTATTCCAAATTATTAGGACCTGCCACACACACACCAGGGCATGCCCTACCTTATACTTACATGCACCCTGCCCTTGAGCCTACCCTAGGGGTGCCTGATATGAAGAAAAGGGAAGGTTTAGGGACTGGCAAGTGGGTGCACTTCAGTCAGCATGGCAGTACCAGACTGCACACAGGCTCTGCAATGGCAAGCCTTAGACACACTTTTACAGGCTGCTTCTGTGGGTGGCACAACCAGTGCTGTAAGACCACCAGCAGCATTTGGTTTACAAGCCCTGGGCCCTCCTGGTGCACTGTACTAGGGTCTGACAGTTAAACCAAACCAGCCAATCATGGAAAACACTAATCCGTACATTATTTTACAATAGGGAGCCCTTGCACTGTGGCACTGGACAGCAGTGACACAGTGCCCAAAGCATTTAACACCAGCACAAACACATGAGGCAACAGCAAAAATGGAAGGGAGACCAACGCCAAGGTGCCAGGTCTTACAGCCCGATAGGCATGTTAGTGCTATTTCGAAGTTATCCTCTCTGTCCCTCCCTCTGAAATGATCCTTTCTCAACAGAATATTCCTATCTAGCTGGCCCACCAAAATTAAATATGTCACATCCTGATCCAGGCTGCAGTCCCTCTGGTCACCTATCTGCAGTATTCATTGCCCCGGATGCTATCTTGCATGCCAACAAATAGTTTTCATGAGAAGGTGCTGTTGTCCCATCTCCCATCCACCTTTTTGTTATAAGTCAGAATTTCACAATTTTCCACAATTGCATACATGTGAAAAATGCCCATACCTCTGGTCTGCATCAACAAATAATTGTTAAAAGAGCACGTTCTGAACAATGTTCATTCTTACATGCCTAATGATAGCTGGATTCTATTTTGAGATACCGTCATTTGATTTTCTCTTGCAGCTCACACTCACTGATTGAAAAGAAAGCTTTACATGCTGCATGATGACAAAAATAGAAGTGTATAGAGCTAAATCAACAGACTTCTTCATTGGAAAGAAGGCCAAATGCAACTACATCCAATAGAGAACCTGATACAACATCCAATCATAAAAGGAGTGCCCCTATAATTGGTCCTGAGAGTGGCATATTCAGTCAGCACCTATTTACAGTATGCTGCAGCCTACTCATCCTTCTGTTTAAAAATATCCTGTGGATGCAATTAAAGGCATAGAGAGAAGCAGGTTCTATTAGAAGGTGGATTATTAACTGGGGTGCATGAGAGTTCACCACAAAGAAAAAAATTTACAAACCTGTAGGGTAAAACATAGTTTCAATAATTTAAACTTGGGCTCACCCTCTGGTAGCTGTGACAGAGAGCAGACAGATTAAACCAATTTAGAAAAATAAAGAAGATAATGACAAGAAAAAGCGGTGAGACGGGGTGGGGTGTATTAAACAGACGACAACGAAGGAATATTAACCCCTTGGCCGCTGCGGTAATTCCGCCGCGGCGCTGGGGGGAGGGGGGTCACGCGCCGTCACCTTGCTTGTGACGGAACCACTCCGTCACGAGCCACGGGCGCGCTGTGCTCATGATGGAGTGGTTCCATCACGGCCCCGCCCGCTCATTAACTCAGCCACGCAGGCGCGGAATTGATGGAGCATAGGCGGACCGGCCGCGGCGTGATGGAACCACTCCGTCATCAGCACAGCGCGCCCGTGGCTCGTGATGGAGTAGTTCCGTCATGAGCACGGAACGGGTTAAATGAATAATACATTTTCCCTCATTGTCGTCGTCAGTCGAGTCCACCACCCACCCGCCCCTCTGCTCCACCAATCTTATCTGCATACCCCGCTCCAGGTTAATGACTAAAATTACACCAAAACTGGTCAAATCCAATTAGGGGTCCTGTCAATATGAATTCTTCAAGATTTAATAAAAAGAATGCCAAGAAAACCAAAAAGACAATCAGTAGTCACTGTTTGTGGTTAACTGGTGCCTAGGCACAATTTCAACGAAACTGCGATGAAGTGCAGGTAAAAAATACCAAGCGGGTTCATCCCAGTCAAAGATTTTACCTTTTGACTCAGTCTACAAAATGAAACTCAAGACTTTGAGTGGGCATGGTTGTAGGCTGTCGCACAGGCGGTTTTGACGGCAAAAGCTCAAAGGGGGAGCAATTGAAATTTCACAGCCACTAATGTCCTAGCATCATGCAGATACATTTCATGCCTTCGCCCAAACAGGATTTTTACCTTTTAACTTAGTTTATTTATGGTGCTAAAATTCATCCAGTGGGGTAAGCCTAAAGCTGTATCTGATGATGTGACTTTGAAGTCAAACATTTTTCCTCGAGGTCCAACTGACACTCTGCAGGTCTCGGAAGTCTAAACGTCCTAACTTTTTTAACATTCTGGGGCAGCTCCTCTTGGTCACTTCTGAGGTTCGGAAAACATTAGAGGCAGCACCTACTGTACAGTTGCTACTTTACAGGTGGGTACTTTAGGAACAAGAAATCTTGGCACATATTGTGTCTCCACACAGGTCCCAAACAATGCCTACAGTTCTTTTTCAGGGAGTGTTCTGATCAGTTGTGTGTGATGTGCCACCTTTTTAGCTTCCTTGGCCAGTATGTGGGTGTGACCTCTGGACACTGCATAACCAATGAGAAAAGAGATGCCAAGGGCAACCATTATCACTTTTGCAGCAAGTCCTGTTTGCCTTACTACAGGCTATCCCCAGTATACCATTCTGAGGCAAATCTAACATAGCAGAGTCTTTCTGCCCCCCTGAAGACAGCTTTTGTGCCGGCGAGGGGTGAGCTAAGGGAGATGAGAAGTCCTCTACTCCTCAATTACATCAAACTATTTCTGGGGCCAGCTCCCTCACTGGTGACAAACGTGCTACACGGTGCTTACAGTAGAAAATACTTCTCTTCTCTACACTTAACTGTGAATGGGCAGGCGCACCATGGTCCCTTTCAATTTCATGCAGTTCCTAAACCCTCCCCAACAGCCTGTCCTGAAATGATATTTGTTATATATCTCTCATCCATGTTTTCCTGTGCAAAGGCCTAAGTCATTGTTTCTGCTCTGGAAATAGTTTAACACATCAGTTTGAGGAAGCACTGGCAGTGTCATGTGCCAGCAGGTTGATGCTGATTAGCTTACTGCAGGCTCAGGCAGGTGAAGTATAACTTTTTGAAAGTCGCTTTTCCTAAATATTCACTAAAAATGTCATGTTACCAATTAATATGATTTTTAATAATTATTAACTATTGTGGTTTTTATTCACCTCTGTAGCTTATCTCAAACCCAAGGGTAACAGGCTTATGAATGTATTCTTCGCTTTAGTTCTTCTCATATGGCAGCTACAGCCCTTTATAGCAAAAAGCTTTTGGGGGCTTATATCTGCATGTACATAACAACATTTAATTTTTGCTTGTACCACGTTTAATCTATCTATCTGTCTATCTATCAATCTATCTATCTATCTATCTATCTATCTATCTATCTATCTATCTATCTATCTATCTATCTATCTGTCTGTCTATGTATCTATCTTTGCAACTCTAGCTGACTGTCTTTGTGTCTATTTAACAGTTTTATCTGCTTCTATATCTATCTGCGTATCGTCTTGTCTAGCTACCTGACTGTCTATCTTCCTGTCTGTCTACCGGTCTATCAACCAGTCTCTATGTACCTGTCTGTCTGTCTCTGTCTATTTATACACCTACACAACCCTCTCTATCTGTGCAAACCTCTCTATGTATGCAATCCTTTCTATCAATCTATTTATCTTTGCAACTATCTCTATCTATGCAAACATTTATCTATCTATGTAACACTATTAGTGTATGCCACACTATGTATTTTTCTTTGCAACCCTCTCTGTTTATTTAGCTTTTCAACCTCCTCTATTTTTCGTTTCACTTATCTCCATCTATTTTATAAAGATCAATACAAACTTTTCAAAAAGCATTAGCAAAAGCAAGAGCCTGGCAGCCACTGCCGGAGCAATTAGCTTTTTTAGGTCTGGTGTTAGCCATGACAATTTTGTTTACCAAATGATGTGTGTAACATGTTCGTTATATGGGTTTTTAGCCAGACTTCATCCTTTAGTCTTTTGTTGTGTCATTCACATTTTATTTCCATCCACTCCAGCATGCATCAAAAGGCAATGGGTCAGCTCAGTTCAGCCATTGGCTGACTTCACTAAGAGTTACGGCATGCTGGCCTCTCATAAGGAGTACCTTCTCACACTAAATAGCTACCTTCAGAGTCAGTGTGAGAATAGCTACCTTCAGTGTCAGTGACAACTATGGAGACCAAAAAAACATGCCTTTGCTTATAGCCAATGTGTTTTTTTTCTGTTTTTTAGATTGATGAGGGCACACCAGGTCAACAGCAATAAAGGCTTGCAAAAACCATGAATGGAAAAAAAACAAAAGGCTGGCAGACAGCGCCAGACCACATTGGCTTTGCCAGTGCTTGTTTTAACTGTAATTTGTTCCCTACTTCCAGCGCCTAACTGGCCATTTATCCTATTAGGTATGTCCTTAAGGGACCGGAGACATTGAGGGTGGGTTCTGAAGGTCGTGGGGAGGCTGCTGTTTCTTCAGTCTCTTGCTCACCTCCGCCAGGTTGGTAACAGCAGGCACTGCAGGAATTTCAGGAGAGAGGGAAGAGAGGAGAGAACAGAGAATGGATGGATGGAACTAGGAAAGGAAGGAAGGGAGCGGGGCTAGTCTGAACATTTTGACCAGGCGTGTTTTTGATTCTCCTTCCGACCATGTCCATTTCTCACACTGCTGCTAGTCACAATACTTAGATGGAGCTGCTATCGCCACTTAGTCGATAACATTTGTTTTTAATTTTTTTGATCAATTATACATTTTCACAAAGTTATCACGTATTGCAAATAATCCCACACGGCATTTCCTCGTCTACATCTATCGTAAACCGAAAGGCCCTTTGAGGTGAAATCCCATAGTGAGTAAAATCGATGCAAGGTTCAACAGGGGAAGCGGAAAGGACTCATAATGTCAATGTAAAGCCACACAAAAGCTTTTGCATGTTTTTTTATCACTACAAAGTTGTCACTTCTAATAGGTATTTATATTTAACGGTTTAATGATAATTTTATTTTGGACTAAAACGGGTCTTCAGTGGCAAAACTTTCAACCTGCTTATAAAAATCTTAAAGCAGAAACTGCTGTTTTCTGTTGCAACTGCATTCCGAATATGCCACATTTGTTCCTCAAAGGCATATCTCTTTAATCCCCTGCAGAAAACGCTTAATATGTGCTTTTAAAAATTGTCCAGAGCCGGAATAAAGCTCAGAGCATGCCTGCTGGGTCCGAAAACAAGTCTCGAGCGTGCAGCAACGTTTTATAGGGTAAGTTACAAGAGACAAGTGTATTTTATAGCGAGACAAGTAAACAGTTTTTCTACATGTCCTTGGACCATAAAAAACATCCCTCTTGGCAAAATAAAATAGTTGATAGTCATCTGTGATAGAGTGAAGCAATAAGTAAGTGGAATTAAGGCTTCAATTCCATTTTCTCACTACCTCTTCCATTAGCAATGCGAAGGAAGCCGTTGCTTTCTTGTACCATGCGCCTGAAAAACATTTCTTCCTAAAAACACATCATAATAAGTAAAGGAAAGGGTTGGTTGTTGCATTGTCAGGGTTCATGTGGCATGGTTTGTGGGATTACCTGTAATTTAACATTTTCTGTATGTTTAATACCGAGCGTCACAGTTTGTAGAAAGTAACATATGGACATATGGAAAATGGACATGGAGCAATTAGAGAAGGAATCATCAATTTGTACCCTGGGGAGAACAGCAGTTATTCAAATGCAGAGAACATGGCTCTCCTCACACCTCTGTAACGCACAGCAGCTTGTCCATGTAAGTACTGCCAGACTGCATTGATTGCCTGCTGCCTTATTACCTCAAAGAACCACCACTTTTCTACCAACATTCTTTTTCTGCACAGACATCCTCAGTTACTTTTTTTCCACCAAAGAACCAAAATTCAGAAGAATTATAATGCATAAACTAGATCTGAGAATTTCATCAACACAAGCTCTGGCTTACCTTCATCCAAGCATGGATATCAAGTGGCTACCTCAAACTGAACGCAACTAAAACTTATTTCTGAACACCAATTACCAGACAATTTCCAATCCAAGCACAGTTTGCCAAAATGAAGCTGGCTGGTTTAATGCCCTAAACTCTATACTAAATTAGTTGGATTCACCATAAGAAGCTATTCCACCTTCAAAATACACATCTCAAAGAATACCAAAAGAGCTTGCCACTAGCTGTCACTTATCTGCAGAATAACACTCTTCCTGCCCAAATCAGGGTTCACAATTCTGTTCAAGTCCTGGCCCTATCCTTGCTTTATCGAAGCAGTGCCTTTCTCACTGGAGTCCAAGTACTCACTGGTATCTGTGCCTCCATGATAGCATCACATTAGGGAATCCCACACTCTTCTACCTAACTTGTCAATGTAGATGTTCATTCACACCCAGATTGAAATGTACCTGCTGAATTTATGAGCCTTTACCATCTAGAGCTGCTACGACATTACTTACAAGCTAACAATGACCTCCACATAAGCCTAATGAAGAGAAAATATAGATCTACACACCAGTTTGATGTTCCTTCTTGTTTTATGTGTCCAGCAAATCAGACCCCACCAATCAGCGGTCAGAGCTCCAGTGCTTCTCAGCTCCAACTCCACTTTACTTCATAGCATAACTGTTAGACCTGGCACAATTGGTGTGGGTCTCCCTTCCATTCTTGCTGTTGTCTCATGTGTTTTTGCTGGTGTTAGCTGCTCAGAGCACTGTGCCACTGCCAACCAGTGCCACAGTGCAAGTGCTCCCTACATAAAAATGTCTACATTGATTGGTTTCCATGATTGGCTTATTTGGTTTACTGTCAGTCCCTAGTACAGTGCACCAGGAGTGCCAGGGCTTGTAAATACAAATGCTGCTGGTGGGCTTTTCTGTTTATGTTGGCGTTAGGACTCTGGGAATTTTGCCACTGCTATTCAGTGCAAAAGTACATGTGCTCTCTCCTTTAATCTTGATTTTCTTGGTATGGTTGGTCTACACCTGTTCGACATATTTTATTCATCCATAAGTCTCATGTACAGTAGTATCCCATATGCCCAGGGCCTGTAAATTAAATACTACTTGTGAGCCTGCAGTGCTGCTTGTGCCACCCGCAGAAGTAGCCTTTCAAACCTGTTTCAGGCCTCTGCTGCTGCAGGGCATGCATGCTCAGTTTACTGCCACATTGACTTGGCATTTAAAGTTGCTTGCCAAGCCTGAAACTCCCCTTTTCCTACATATAGGTCACCCCTAAGGTAGGCTCCAGATAGCCTTATGGGCAGGGTGCTGTGTAGGTAAAAGGTAGGACATTTGCCTTCATTGGATGGCATGTCCTGGTAGTGACAAACAACCTACTTTGTTTCTCACTGCTGTGAGGCTGAGCCTCTCATAGCTTTTCATTGGGAATTCCCCAATATATTTTTCAGTGGTAATTTATGATCTGGAAGGAGTAGCGTTACGATGTTTGGTATGTTTGGAATAGTGGTGATAAATCCTGCTTATTGATGAATGTGGATTTTTCGTTACTATTTTAGAAATTCCACTTTTAGAAAGTGGGCATTTTTATGTACTAATGACTCTTTGTGCTTTGCATCCTGACTCCAATTCAAATCTTGAGTAGAGTGACACCTGGGCGTGTACATACTTTCCAGCTGGCCAACACACAGGAAGGGTTGTGTTTAACAGAGTTGCATCTGCATTCATCTGCGAACTGAATGGTCTTCCTGGGCTGGAAGAGCGAGCGGTGTTGACACTTTGCATTTGTATAGGTTGTTTCATGCCCTCACACAAAGGGCTTGGTTATCCCATATTGATGTCTGGAGCAAGAGCTGGAATTAAATGGGGTTGATGTGCACTTCTAAAGTTCTTTTGTAGTTACCTCGAAATCAAAGATATTTTGAGTACAAGGTCTATGACCCCAAGTTTTTAAACATTGCGTGAGACATGTGAACAGACGCTGATGGCTCTACATTCTGCACCTTGCCAGGAGGAACTGCTGGGCTGTCAGGAGAAACCACCACTAGGATTTTGCTTTGTTGTGCTGACCTGCTAAGAAGGATTGCCTCTTCACCTACAAAGGACCCTCTTTACTGGACTGCTGCCTGCACTCCTGCTTTGTTGCCCCCCAGTGATCTCCTAGGACTTGGTTGCCTGCATTGTGTGATTGAAAAGTTAGCATGTGCCGAGGCAGAAATCACTGCCAACTGCCACGACCCACTCCAAGAGGGGCCCCAGAGATGCAGAGAGCATGGCTGAGGGAAGATGAGTGGTGCAGAGCCATGTCTGTGGCTCCCTCTGTGGTGCTGGCAATGGGGCCCTGATAAGGAAAGTGAAAAGGTCGCTGACACCTCATGCCTCATAATGCCCGGATCCGGGACCCAGCACCCACAGAGGCATTGAGGAGTGAGTTGGGTCTGGAAGTGTAGTGAGGCTCCCGCCCTCGCGCTGACAGTTCTGGTGGCCTTACCAAGAGCAGCTCCAGTGTTGCAGGACCATGGGCACACTACTTGCAGCTACTGTTTTCCCTGGAGGGACACACGCTTTCCTGTGGGCAAGTGCATTGATGTGTGCTCCCCAATGTCTTTGAGCACTTGGGGGAGCACCGGATCTGGTCCCAAAGATGGGGTGAGACCACAACGTAGTCCCCCGCTTCGTGTATCTAGGGATTTCCCTGAAAACATCAGAATCCCCATAGTAAGAATGCAGGTGTTCTTTTGCCGACAGTTGGGGGACAATTTACCATAGAGATTATAATAAAACTGCAAGGGCACTGTACCTCAGGGTTCTGTACAGTGGTGGGTGATATTTGGGAATTTACGGATCTACCCCTACACCATACTGCAGTACCCGCAAAGTATTTATGGTTGTAATCATGGTGAATCATATGCTTTCTTGCTTTAGCCATTACATGCTGCTTTTTATGCCCTGAATGTATGGATATATGTTATTTTGAAACTTATACTGTCAGGATACGTATTATTTCAGGAGTTGCATTTACATGGACAGTGATGGTGTTCTTCACAACGTTTTGGTGATGTGTGCAACATATAAGTCTTTATCGTAATGCACTAATTGTGATATTTTGACAATTGCCTAGTTGGCAAAGTGATTATTGGTTTATGTGGTTTTGGTCCATGTTAACATGCAATACAGAAACATATGTTTGTTATAAAATACTGTGTGGAGTCTCTTTTTGTGGTGTGCTTAGTGTGTCACTGGTGTGTGTTTTGTGCAAACGCTTTACACATGGCCCCTGGAATAAGCCTGACTGCTCTGCCAAGCTACCTAGGGGGTGAGCTGGGGTTATCTTGGGTGTGTAACAACCTTACCCTGACCAGAGTGGTGGCTTCTGCCTGGCTTAGGTGCATACCCTAGCTAACTAGAAAGCCCTTTTCTAACACCTTCATAAAAAAGAACACAAGTACTCATGGCCTCTTCATGCTCAAACGCATGAACTGTAATAAAAAAGAGACCAGTAGATAAGCACGCTCATTGAATGTGCTCATGGTCTGGAACATAATCCCTTTGCATATCAGACTCACTACTTCCTTCATCAGGCCTATAAAATAAAAACAAAGATTACGACATTAACCTTTCTTTGCATAGTATAAAATTCTGAACTATTCTTTTGAAACCACATTTAGCTCAGGAGGGTTAACACTTCACTTTCCATTACTCTAAAGTTGTGTTTGAGGAATAAGTATAAACACATACATACATATTCAACAGACCAAATAGGATGATAAGTAGGTGCGGTATTTGCCATAAATGCGTCTAATACGACTTAGAAAACAGACGCCCTTATGGATACAACAAACACTGTCAGTAGTGCACACCATAATGAACATGTGTGCCCTGCATAGAATACACCACTACTGCCTTCTTAAGTATACCAATTCAACACCCCAGCTCTCCTCCTATCCCATAATCACACCTAATGGAGTGGCAAATGCTAAGCTACCTGCTCTTAGAAGAGACACAGCTGGGCACTACATTCCTGAAATGTATCTATCTTTGTAATTCCACCTGACATACATGACTAGAAATATTTTAAACAGGTATGTTAAGGAAACGTGACATTATTCAAAGGTTTCCCAAAGCAAAAGACGTATGAAACTCGGGCAACCATAGGGGGCACACTTACAGCAAGGATGTATTGAACTAAAACGAATAGGACAGAAGTACAGACAAGTTGTCTTCTACTTTTGCCGGAAAAAAAAGGCTGCACGGAACCGGAGATGCACAGTAACCCCCAAATCAAGAATATATTCATGAGCATCGAGATGTCTGGCCGAACAACACACCCCACTGCCATAGCCGCAAAATCTCAATGAGAGCCTCTAGTCTGACAGGACGTTTGCCACAGAAATCAGCATCACAACTGGCCACAGGTACTCCCTAATCCACTACATTATTGTATGCACCGTGAAAAAGCGGCGTCAGGAAAGCTTGAGCCGTTCTCCTCTAGAGGACTTGACAGAAAAGAACGCACTGTGTGAAGCTCCAAAGCCCTGCATAGCAAACAGGATAAGGCAAGCACTATGTGAGTGTAGTTGTGTTGAACAATGCATATACGACAATGACTATCATACAATAGCAATATCTATAGTTTGTGGTCTGATTGTGAAGGCAACAACATTTTATGCTAAGGATATTTACTGATAGCTTTCTATACTGATGGATGCCTGGGAGAGGCCATGGCATCTTCGAAGGTTCAGTAACAAAGTGCACATGTTTTTGGTAGTGGAGTTTTGACCGCTAGGCTTGGGTGACATGTCAATTAAACAGTAATACTTTTCGAAATTTCCGAATTTTACACTATGTGAAATTTTGAAAATGTTGCTTTACGCTATTTCATGCAAACTATGTGTAAGGGAGACAGGCTTGCATAGAAAATGTCTTGCTGCAAGACACCCGATGCTTGAAGGAAGCTCCGGGCATGTATCATGTGTGTAGCTTTTAGGTTAAATACGTCCTTGTGTGAAAAAGTCATGCAACATACTAGCAAACCATGTTTCATGCTGAAAGTATAACAGTGTTCAAATTTGCAAATGTCCCAATAATATTTGCAATAATTCATGGAACAATTATGCAATTTTGCACAGCTCTGAGAAAGACCACGTATGTTCTAATTTTGGATTCCCAAATAGCTGCATTATGTATTTTATTTTCTAAATTGAATGCTTTCAATTGCATAATTGATGTAGATCCATAATTATAAGCAGTGACTAAACTATGAAATTAAATATTTGTTATGCACAGATTTTTAAGTGTGCACACTTTGTAACGATGCCAGCACCTAGAATCTCTACGTCCATCTCATCTAAACGAGTTAGAGGGTGTGGGGCTATTGCAGTATCGGTGGTGAGCATTGTTTGACTGTAATCCATGCAATTCAACGTATTTTTCCAACTTTTTCAAACTTTGTAGGTGTGCTGCACTGTATAGGAAACATACAATGTTTAAAAAGTTTAACATATGTCTTAGCATAATACTTTTTCTTGATATTGTACATTTCCAGTACAAAACTTATGGTAGACATCGATATTGTGCAAACGTGTATGAGTCTTAGGGGTGGCTCCTCCACTAGGATGGAGGACCGTAGCCCCACTGCTTTCTCGCAGTAAAACATCAAATTAAGCTAATAACTACCATTTTATGTTTCTGCTTCTCGCACTGGGGGTTTGGTTGTGGGTGGGCGAGGCTGCTCTGCGACCATGGGTGGGCAGGGGAGGAGTGTTATGCCCAATCCTGAGGGCCCAATGACTGTTTGGTCGGCCCTCTGTGGCCGCCCAAACTAGTCATGCACACTCTGCCCTTTCTCCATGCAGGCTGCACTGCAACCTACATGAAGAAAATTGCCTCCCCATAAGCACCTGGCTGGGCAGTGTCACCACCAATCACAACACTGACATTGTAGCATTATGATTGGCTAAGGGGAGGGGAGGGGAGGGGAGGGAGGCTGCCTGTTTCCTGTTCCTGCCGGAGGCAGGAGAAGGAGCTGAGTAAACATGGGACCCGGCCTGTGGACAGGTGTGTTTTTTTATTAATTGTTAAATTTACCCCCACCAATCCTCTCCGAACGACACTCCCCACGCTACCCCTAACCTCCCACCTGCGCTTACTGCCGGCTGCGACTGGTGACGAGTGTCCCTAGGCACCCTGAAAAAAACGTGAGTGCTGAGGAAGAGAGTTGGAGTGCCATATCTAAGTAGGTTTGCTGCTGTCCTTTTGTCTTTTTGTAATGCAGCTCAGCAACTTGTTTCTGTGCAAAACTTGGCTAGATTTCAGTTAATCTCCCCTTTTGTTTGGAAGCTCTGCTGGGCAGACTATGTTTGAGAACTGGAGTTTTTTGCCCGATCTAAAAAAATATCTGGACATATGTCTTTTGAGGAAACGTCCTGTTTAGGTCCCACTTTTAACAACACTGAAGAAGGAAAGGCTGCGATTTCCAGAAAACAGAGGGAGATGGTGGCCAGAGATGTCCTGAACATACCGAATTAGGTTTGAAAGAACCAATCCTGATTCTTAATTACTGCACCATTGGGTTTTGATAAAACTTCCTTTACTCGCTTGAATATTCAACTTTGCAGCAATATTCGGATCAAGCTGTGTACCAATTTGGAAAAGCTTGCTACTATACTGACAATAACCCCTGGCCTAATGATGTTCATTCTTGTGGTTGGATGTTTCGAATCATAGCTACTTCTAATTACTAACTGTCTTCGAACTGCACATTTGCCATGTTTAACCACATGCGCGCTAGCGGAAATTTGCTCCTACGCTGAGATTTTCAAAACCGCATGTTACGTGACGAGCTGGGCTCGTCATCAGCGTGCGAGCGGGCTACACCATGACGAGCCCAGCTCGTCATCAGCATCGAAGGGGTTAAGAGGGAGCTACCAACTTAGTGTTGGCTTGACCAACATCTAAACATGACTTTGCCTTGCCAAGAATTGCATCACATGTAGATCCACAAAAAATGCAGCTACTTTGACTCCTTCCCAAATAGCACCTTGTGTAGACAAGCCTGATAGTTGGCCCCTCCCATCTGGAAATTTAAAAGCTTGTAAATTGGGATCAGCATTATTTTAAACAAACTTTAATTGATGTTGGCCTAAGAGGCTACAGAATTAGGTTCTACTCACTGTAACTTGTTCTATTGGAAAAAGTCTGCAAGTGAGAAAGCCCAACCCAATATTTACAAAAAACAATTCAATTTAGGTCCTATGATATTCTTTTTGCTTTCTGCATTGTATATTGCTTAACTCCTTACACGATTTGCCTCTCTTGCTTTGATGGGTAATTTTACATTTTTGTTTCCCATTATGAAGTTTGGACTCCATGAATAACTTGCCTTATTGTTCATTTTTGGCTTATATAGATATTTTTTTTATCCTAACATGGTTTGAGGTTTACGGTATTTGTATCTATTGATGTTTCACTGTGTTGTTGCTCGTAAGAGCTCATGCATTTTGTCAGATGGTATGACCTACATACGTTGCAACAAAAAAATCTTAGAAAAGCATGCTTTTTAGACATTGGGATTCTTGTTCGCAGAGGTCTGCACACTGTCCAAGTAGGAACTTAGTCAGGATAAGTCAGTAACACACTCTAAATTAACCTGTGCTCACCTTCTGGTAGAGTAAAATTTGATGGTGGAAGTCAGTCCATGGCATATGCGATCTTTCAGAAGTTAATGTTTGTTTATAGCACTTATTTGAGGTATTCTCTCACATATAGTGCAACACCCTTTCCATGTCCATTGTACTCTTCTGTGAGGACCTCTCTTGGTAGTATAATGCAACATGCTTTCCATCTCCATTGTAGTCACAGAGCCGTCAGGCTCAACTAAGTGGCAATGTGTAAATATTTGTACACACAACACACACAGTGCAAACACCACAAAAGGACTCCACATCCTTTTGGAAGAGTTGCCAATATGTATATGAGTAAAACAAGACTAAAGGGAAAAACATCCAATAAGTAGAAGGCAAGCTATGTTTTTTTAAAGAACAAACTGTTTTGTAGTGCTTAGAAATGAGTAGCACCAACCGGGGCTATCTGGTCGGGTCTTGGCCTGCTGAACAGTACCTTGTATATGTTGATGTTGAGAACGATGCATGGAGCAAAGTAGGCATTGCAGTGCTTTTGATATTCGCAGAGGGGTGATGCATTTGTGATGAGCTGCGTAAAGTGGAGGATGCGTTAAGAGTCAGGATTTGATGAACATCAGGGCGATGCACTTTTATCGTACCACTATTCAGCAGGTGTGGCACAACGCACTGCATTGCCACTGAGCCAAGCAAAGTCAAAGGTGTGGTGGGAACAGGGGATGATGCATCTCACCTTCGGCGATGCAGTGTCTGCGGATCATGCATCAGTGGAGATGTGTTGGTTTCGAAGGAAATGAAACCGTTCCAATTGGCACAATGTCACTGATACATGGATTTTCTGAGTAGCAGCACTGAAAGCTCACTTCCAAGGGCCCAGGACTTGATTGGCACTACTTGGCAGAGGAAGGGCTCAGAGCAGACAGAGTCCAGATGAGTACCGGCTCCTCTGCTAAGTCAGAGGAGGGTCCCCCACTGCTTTTTTACAGTGAAACAAAGGGAAAATAAAATTATAATAACTTGTGTTATTATCATTTTATTTTCTCCTACTTCCGCAACTTTGCATGAGTGGGCAGGGCAGGGGAAGAGTGGTAGACAGAACCCTCCTAAGTGCACAACGACTGCTTGGCCATCCCTCTCAGCCCGCCTAAATAGTCTTGCGTACTCCACATGTTCTCCATGCAGGCTGCATTATAACCTATGTGGAGAACATGTCCAGGCCTCCAGTCAGCGCCCGAGCACTGAAACACAATGCTCAGACCAATCACAATGCTACTAAGGCAGTGTTATTGTTGGCGGACTAGTAGTTTGGGTGTGCTTCCTGTTGAGGCTGAGCGAGGGAGGACTACTGAGGAGAGAGGCGGCGAAGAACCGGCAAGAAGGTGCGTTTTTGTTTTTTATTTTATTTTTTTATACCCGCTTCACCTCGCGTCCTCCCTCCTCCTACCCTATTACCTCCAATCCATATCAGCCGCCGCTGGTCCAGGAGCTGGTTGCAGGCTGCACGGTGAAGTCTTTGATATCCTTGAGACTTCAGAAATAGGAGGCAAGCCAACAAGCACTCTGAGATACTGCTTGAATGTAGAGATGCAGGTCTAGTCCTTCTGACTCCCAGGCAAGAGGTAGCAGGCAGCAGGCCAGTGCAGCAAAGCAATTCAGCAAAGTGGCAGTCCCTCCTGGCAGCAAATAAGTCCTCGATCATGGTAGAATATCCTCATTTCCAGAAGTGTTCTTCTTTGGTGGTCTTAGACGTCCCGTACTTATACCCAGTTGGGTATTTAAAATAGGGAGTCTTCAAAGAGATGCCTTTGATGTGCACAAGACCCTGCCTTTCCCGCCTTGGCTCCAGGCGCACTACATGGGGGTACGCAAAGCTTGTGTTGGGACAGGACATAGCCCTTTCAGGCGTAAGTTTCAGCTCCTCCCTACCATCTTGCTCAGGATAGCCCATCAGGCTACAGATGGCCACTCAATCACACCTTCCCTTCCTTTGTATGCAGTTATGTAGAAGGAATGCAGGAAGACAGTTGTCACCAACCCCAGACATGTATTCAAGATGCAGGCAGAAGGCACCAAATGGTTACAGTAAGAAAATGCCAACTTTCTGAAAGTGGAATCTTCAGAATTGCTATTTAAAAACCAACTGTCATAAGTTGTGTTTTTTATTTTGATTCCAGGGACAGCAAATTTGGTGTTCCAATCCTCTCCCACTTGGAAATTATGTGTATAAAATGTAATAAGGCACTCTCAATGTTATCCTATGGGAGAGATAGAACTTGTTGTAATGAAAAATGAATTTAAGAGTATTTCACTATTGGGGCAATGCAAGTGCTTGCGAGAATATGCGACCTCTAAGAGAAATCTGACCGCCTGCGGTGAGAAATCTCACCGGGAGGTTCATTTTCCACGCTGGTGCTCTCCAACTTGACTTTGACGAACACAACCGTAACGCGGAGTGTGGAAATCTCCGTAAACTCCGCAAGCGGAGCAGAATTCACCACCCAGATTTAGTTTTAAGTAAAATGCACATGCACTTTGGCATTGGTTAGCAGTGGTAAAGTGATCAGATTCCTAAAGCCAGCAAAAACAGAGTCAGGAAAACCCAGAGGACAGAAGGCATATATTCCTCACTGTAGACTGAACAGATGAAAATTCATGCATGGGCCGTTTCTCACAGCAGCGCTGAGACCTATCCTACTAGAAGTGAGAGGACACACAACACGTTTGGCAAAAAGAGCTGTGTGGAAGCAAATGACCTACTCACCTGTACATTTATGAGATTTAGTCATTCTGTTCTGCTTACAAATATGGAATATGACAAATGATGAAAAAGTTATGAATAGTAACTTAACACCATAGAAAATATACCAATGACATATGAGAATTTCACTATGAATGAGCAAATTATGCCCATAGACCTTGCAAATGATTCCTGATTCTCTGGAAAAGAAGCAGATGAGTTATTCTTACCAGAGCTAGCTTGACTTCCAGAGCAAAGATTATCAGATTACTCACCTTGGCGGGCCTTGCCTAATGATGCTGTGGTTTTGACCATCTTATTGTAGGAATTTCAGGTTCAAGGAGGGGGTGTTTTTGGCCTGGTGGCTGTTGGGTTCAGGAAGACAGAGGGAGTCAGGGGTACAAACAAAATGTATTTAGTTCTATGATGACAGCATTTGAGCATGCTGAGCCTTTTCCTAGATGGGTATTGCCACATACCCTCTGACACTTGTTAAGTTTTGTGAACTGGACTTGGTCATAGGATGACACATCTGAAATTAAATATGGATATTGGGATTCTCTATGATTTTAATACTAGCTTATAGTTTTAAATATATAAATTTGTCTATGTTCATGGTTCAAACCATATAACCTTGACTAGGAGATGTCTAGTGCGACATGGACACCACTAATACCAGTTAACACTTGAAGATTTCTCTTATGGTACAGAATCTATATGGAGTGGTCCATGAAATGGAATTGTAGGCCATGGAAAGCTCTTTAGGTCTAGTTTTCAAGCGGAATACCTTGAAGTTCTATGAAATCTCGAACTGAAGAAACCCACTGAGAATATGGCTGACTGGGTTGAGGTCTGTGGAGCAGCCGCACAGTGCAAAGTCAAAATGACTGTGGAGGTTAGTCCAAAAATGTGGGCTGACCACTCAAAAAGAAGCACTTTTCTTTGCCTATTGTCCATGAAGGGACAATGTTTGTGAGGTTCAGTACAAAGCTGAAACATAAAGGGATGAAGTGTAGTCTACCCCTCAACTGGGGTTACATTGTAAATATGAGGTGCAAATCTTGTACTTTTTTCTCATGACAAAGGTTCTAGTGCACAGGTTTTGTTTTACCATGTCCAGGTCAGGATGTCCTGGCTGCACTAAGTTATTCATGAGGTAAGTGAAGTAGTGTGGCTCACTGGTTAGAGGCGGCAGACCCGAGAGCAGGGGACGGCCCGGGACCAGGGTTCGATTCCCGGCGCGGCAGGTTTCTGGACCAGGGTCAGCGGACTCGATAATTCTCTCGCCTCGGTGCCCACTCTGATCAGCGATCACACTCGGCAACTCTGGGCATTAGCTTGCCTCATCTTCACTAACGGCCCCACCAGACCGCCGGGGATGCCTGGTCTCACCCTGGAGATACCCATTAAGGGACCATCTCTCAGGGAAGCCAGGAAGGGTTTCGCAGCGGTCGAAGCGCCTTGGGACCCTACGGGTAAGTAGTGCGCTATATAAATGCCTATACATACATACATACATATGCTGGAGAGAACAGAAGTCCAAGAAATCATCTAACCTCAACAGAGTCCCTTGTGGGCAATACTCGTTTCATATTATAATTGGAATTGTAGGGTCTTTGTGTTATACAGCTGAAGTTCTTAGAGCATTAAATGGTATAATCAGATTCGTATTGATATAGTTGTGATGGTACCTTAAAGGATTTGTAAAATTGACATTACACTCGCGCAGTCACACTTTTGACATTTCGTATTCTGATATGAAGTCTGTACAATGAAATCTGTATCCGCTATGCCCTTGCATTTTGAGCAAAATGTATTTAATATATTAAGTAGAATCTTTAAGGAATGCGTGATATTGGCATTATATTTGCACACTTGCACTTTTTGACATCTTGTATGCTGCTATGAATTTTGTACTGTATAAGGAAATCTGTAATGGTTAGTTCCCTGCATGTATGTTGCACAGGGTCCCCTCTGTGCAAAATGTATTCTATATTATAAATAGAATCTTAGGGTATTTGTAATATGCAGCTGAAGTTTCTGGAAGAGTTAGCAGTACAGTTCGATCGGCACGGTCATATTTAGCAGTGTATTTAAAAGGATTTGTGAAATTTGTTTTATATTTGCGCACTTGCACTTTCAACTTATTGTATGCTGTTTACATGTACTATTCAGTGAAATCTTTAATTGTTAGGTTTTTTTGGTACGTATTTTATCTTGCTGTATTATTATTACTAATCTCTGGAGATTTGACAACTTGCAACTTGACCTTGACTCATCACTAAGCCTATAACATGCCACATTCACTCATGCTCTGACTTACATTGTAAACACATTATAAGATGTTTCTATTTGAATTACATTTCCCACTTACTTACATGAAGACCATTAACTTCCATTTTAACGGTTGCCAATTCTGACTTTCATAGAAAAAGCTACAATCATTTGTTCCTGACTCATTTAGTGGTCCTTTAGTTAATATATTAACTCAATGTTTATTCAACCTTGGGTTTGACCTATCATTATTAATCTTCTCAACCGCACTACGTTCTGAGTTGTTGATTTTTGTGTCTCCCAGTATCTCCCCGAAACAGAGTCTTGGGTTTGTCCAGGCTAATCACATGTAAGCCAAAAAGATTGGTGGATGCTCAGCAGGGACGTCATATGAAGTATATTATATAACATAGTTAATATATACATATACAATACTTTAGTTACTCTCACGCCCCAAAAAAGTGATTTGACAATTAATGTTTTTGAAAATAGAAGCCAAGAATAGAAAAGAAAGGAAAAATTGAATGTTATGCCTTGGCACTGGAGTCATAAAAATATCAAAGCGGAACAAATGTGAGAGCTAATATGTTTCTGTGCCATAAGAAAAAGGTCACTCATGACTGCTGATAAGGAATACCCAGGTGATAGCAGCTGCTACCCCTGACTTACCCTTTTGCACACCTGTCACCTGCCTTGCTACCCATGTCCTCAGGAGACTCAAAGGAAGCACCAAAACAACCAGGCACGTAAGTCCCTCCTTACTGGTGGTTACAGTCCTTAGACTTCCCTCACCATTTAGTGGCAATTCTTAGGTTTGGTGATGGTCTTAGTGTGGGTCATGGTGGCAACACTGGCAAAAGTTGCTTAATGTTAAATGAACCAACTCTTATTTGTTTCAGAATTCTAGATGCACTGCTAACATTACACTTCAGGGAAGGGGCAGATCAGAAACTTGTCAGCATGGGACATTATTTTCCAATGCCTGAATACGATATTTGCGAAGAAGTCATAGGTGGTTCTAAGTGCTGCATATTTAGGTGAACAATCGAGGTGTGTCAAGTTTTTTAGTGTGTGTGCCAAGTTCTGTATAGATCTAAATTCCAGGGCTAACCATAATTTTTGTTGTCTGCTCCTCATAGATTTAGACCCTGGCATAATTTTTCTCTGCAAACTGTTTGGATCTCTTTATTTCAGTCATTTTTAATTAATTCTCTGTATTTGGGAAGCAACATTAAAAGGAACGTGTTCTTAGAATATTGAACTTATTGGGAGCACACAGCGTAATGGCATGACTGACAAAACTACAATCACCAGGCTTCATGATACCAATAACATTGGCAAAATACATTGTCAACCCCGGCCTCTAAGTAGCACTATTAAACAACCACATTGTGAACGTAGGCAATCAACAGTTGCAATCTCACATGAAGGCATTAGCATGAGGTAGGACAAGTGGGCTGTGAACATACATTTTCAAATCAGTGAGATCACCAAGCACTTTCTCATCCATTATATTGTTACCCATATGTAAGGCTTAGGTTTTTTCCATTACAACATTCTTCCACCCTTCTTCTAACGTTTCGTTCTGCCTACAGATCCAACGAAGAATACTCAACATTTCACTGTAAATCATTCTAAAGGCGTCAGCTTCTTTCTACTCTTGCCCTACTCTGAGGCACGGGATATACTCCACAGTTTGTTCAAAATCACCGAACCCAGTTCCATTCTCAGCCCATGACCACTCTCCGGGACTAGATTCTCCCAGGGTATTGCTAAAGCAGGAGGAAACAATGTGTTTATCGAGCACTACACATTAAACAGTCGGGATTGCAGCCAGATCTACCCCATGCATCATGCCCGAGGTCAATATTTTATCCCAGTGGTAGTTGGCACTTAAAATCAATGTCCAATTTACTCTCAAGCTACATGTAAAACCATCTCCCTTGTGGCACTGAATTTAAGTATACCCTAGTGCTCTTTTTCTTGAAAAAACTGAAAAGGGACATGAAATTCCCGATTTTCATGTCAAATCCACATGAGGAAATCTTAACGACCTATGTGGAGTATCTGCAAGATTTCTGAAAATTATGGAACGTTTTCAACAGCAAACATTAGCTGCTTTGCAGGCCACGCTCAGCATCGGACAGGAGCAAGACAAGAACATGGCCGCCATTGTGGGTGAATTTAAAGTACCCTATTTGTTGGGTGATGGTCTTCTAAAGGCCTGAGAGACAGTCAGTCTCGATTATACGTATTGCAATAAATCACCAAATCCTGAATCAATTAGGATAAAACATACATTTCCTCACAGAGGGTACTTCAACAACTTTAAACCATTCTTTTAAAAATATATCACGTACTGCCTTTTTAACCCCTTTCGTGCTCGTGACGGAACCACTCCGTCACGAGCCACAGACGCGCTGTGCTAATGACGGAGTGGTTCCGTAACGGTGCAACCGCCCCACCTACGCGGCATCAATTTTGCGCCTGCGCGGCCGAATTGATGAGCGGACGGGGCGGTGATGAGCACAGCACGCCCGTGGCTCGTGAAGGAGTGGTTCTATCACGAGCATGGCGGTGCCGCGCGGCCACCTCTCTCCCCCAGCGCCGTGGCGGAATTACCGCCGCGGCCAAGGGGTTAAACCACACCATTCATGATATATCAAAACTGTCCAAGTGTTTTCCTTTAAGATATATATATATATATTGCAGCTCGACTGGGTGTCACATTCGAATGCTGCTCCATTCTTTTTCGAAAACTGTGATGAAAATGTGTATTTTAAATATTAACTGAGCAAGCACTGTGTTTTTCTGTGTCTCTTGTACTTCTTGACCCGCAAGATATGTTACCTTGACAAGCTGGGACTGGAGCATCCCACGCATAGTACCCATAGGGAAACTTCCTGCAGACCGCGCTGCCTTTTCCAATCAGTCGAAATCCTCGATCACAAGCCCAGCGCACCATGCTGTTGAGGTGGCCACCAGTTTGGCTGATGATGAAGCCGTGAGGCGGTGATTCTGGAGTACTGCAGTAGAGAGCTAACAAAAACAGACAAAGTACATTTCTACATGTCACTAACTGGAAGCAAAGCAAAGAAAGTTAAAGCAGCAGTACAAACTTATTGGCACAGTAAAAATATCTTGAAATGCCCAGATTGCTTCAATATTGAAAATATAATTTGTAACCTCATGAACATTTACCACATTCATAGCATAACTCATTCCAAAATAAACGTTTGTGACCATGGACAAATGGGTTAATTTGTAAAGATTTGCAAAGTTTGCAAATATAAATGTTTGCACTCATCTCAATTCAATGCAAAACGAGACATAAATCAAAGTAATTGCACAGTAGTGTTTAGTTGAAAAGTAAAGTAACGAGCAAAAATCCTAGAGTCTGATAGCCACCCAGGATGTTTATAGCACCCTGAAGTGTCGGTAGAGCCAGCTAGACAAGCAGCCAACTGCGCTTTCACAACATCTCATCAACATTTTCTAAGGTTAAATATCGGATAGTAGGGATGTGGGGGTTGCAGAGGATCATTGGATGTTTGTGGACGAATGTATGACGTTACAAATCATTCATTTACAATGCTTGCCTTTACAACACAGTTTTTACATCAAAACATACCATTACATCGCATTTAAGGTAAGTGTTGGATAGTATAGGGGTATAATTACTATTCTAACTCCAGTGAGTGCCACTGTAGGGTAAGAATTGGATAGTGTAGGGGTAAAAATTACTATTCTAACTCCAGTGAGTGCAACAGTAGGGTATGTTTTGGATAGTGTAGGGGTAAAAATATCTATTCTAACTCCAGTGAGTGCAACGGTAGAGTAAGTGTGGAATAGTGTAAGTGTACAATGCGTTGTAATGGTATGCATTGTAATGACTTGCGATGTAATGCCTGCGTTGTAGTGACACACGTTGTAATGACATACATTGTAGTGACATGCAATGTAATGGCTGCGTTGTAATGACACGCTATGTAAAGGATGTTGCAATGTAATGACCGCTATGTAAAGGTAGTACGATGTAATGACTGCGTTGTAAAGGTTGATTCTCTTTGTGGACAACAATAGTCATTGAGGGTGATTCTTCTACGTCCCTCCTCTGGACTTCAAGTTACAGAGGGAGACAGGCCGACAACTCCCCTCAGAACAACGAGGCCTTACAACATGACTACTCTTTTGTCTGCCACCAGCCAGTACTTAGACATACAGGACCAATGGGGCTGCCCCCTTAACTTACAAGGCAGGGAGTTGAATTTAGGGTCTTCCCCTCAGGGCTCATTCACAAGTGATGTGGAATATTAAAGGATCCCAAAGGTATCGTTAAGAATAACCTACCTGTATTCCCATATTAAATATGTTTAGTATATTCGTATCTTGAGACATTTGCTTTTTACATTGTAAACGAACACCAATCAAATGTTTACTTCTAAAGGTTACTTCTGTGTCCTGAGGTATAGAGAAACAGATTACCTGTACATGTCCATTTGTTATTTAAAAAAAAAAGCCAATGAGAAAACTAAAAGCTAAAGACAATCATTTGCCGCCTTCTTTGCTCTATAAAGACATCCACCAAGGGGCTGGCATTCGTGGGGGTTTGTGTGTGTGTACAGAACGCGAATAAAATGCTAATGTGCTACAAACTTTGAAATTATGTTTCATGACAGTTCTGCTTTTGATATTAACATTGCCCACAGTAATTTAAAGCCATTCTTATAAAAATGCGTGCTCCAAACTTCAGGCTGGGCAAACACTGAAATCCACTGTGGCCTGCCACAACACATTTGAATCATGTCTTTCCTATACGCACTTCTTGACTCGTTTCAGTGTTGGGAAAGTCTCTGGAGAAACACTGGCTACAGAGAACAGTGAGGAGATTTTAGTCACCAGGGAAACCAGTTCCCTGTCAGCAATCACAGCTGCCTCGCGTCCTCCTGGCACTCTGAGTGCCATAATAAAGATAACATGCTGAAGACAGAAGAGTCTCATAAATATACAAAGTAAACAAATAAAAATACATGGAGAATCGGTGTGTTTATTGCAATTAAACATTTTAACAAGGAGCAACTGTGATTTAAATTAACTGCTTCTCAAATGTGCGAGATAAAAATACATTTAATAGCATAATACAATTTTAATTGCGAGCCATCTGTAAAATTCACGGATACATAACGTTCATGCCACTACATTGTTGAAAGTTTTACAAAAGTATGAATTGAATTAAACATCGGCTCTATCAGATCACTACGGAGGTCCCCTATGTGACAACATTTGAGTTCAGTATCTTGATGGCAGGGGTTGTTTGTGGCATACTGTATTAAACCAGGCTTGCTTGAGACTCAAGGCAGGCAGGTGGAACTGGAACTAATTAGTGGAACTGGTCCCAATTGATGGAACTAGACTCAATTGTAGGAACTGGGGTCTTTTGCCATGGTGTCACCCAACCTCCGTAACGTAGAAATCCCCCAACTGGGCAGCAGGTACACCCTTTTATCACTTAACTCTCAGGGCTGCGAGGTAGGGCAGTCCAAGGTTGACTCCGGAACCCAAAATAAAGCCCTTAATAAATCGCTGTTCAGTCAGTTGTTTTTTACTTATAAAAAGGAAAAGTACTTCATTATACACACTTTTAAAATGCTATAGGCAAATAAGAAAATGTATACAAAAGGGCAGGTGAAAATGGCTGTGGTACTACTCTCAAAAGTGCACACACTAAACAAAAGTCCCACAAGTTGGGGAATATCCTGATTATGATGATCATCCATCGTTGTCGAGGAAGACCTCAACATCTAATTTGTTGGTTGACCAGGCTCTGTGCATGCGCAGATGATTTATCAGTCCGATTCAGGCATGAACTGTCCTGTCACAAGTTGGGCAGACGTGGTGATGTGCAGGCAGTTCTGAACTTGTGCAGATTATGCTTTCTTTGAGCCTCAGCAGTGCGCCGGGATTCAGAGGTTTGGCAGCCTTTGTGAATGTTCCTGAGCCAAGCTGAATGGTTCAGTGCAAGGGTTTCCCAGGTGCTGGTGTTGATCTTGAGGGACATCAGGGAGGCCTTCACCTTGTCCTTGAACAGCTTTTTTTTGTCCTTCATGGGAGCACTTTCTCTGTGTGAGTTCTTCGTAGAGGAGCTCTTTGGGGATGCGGTCATATGACATTCTGACAACATGTGCAGACATGTGCAGCCCATCTGGTCTGGACTTTCATCAGCTGTGTATGAATTGGTAGCAGACTGGGTCTGGAAAAAACTTCAGTATCCAGCACTTTGTCCTGCCATCTGATCCTCAAAAGCTTGCACAGACAGGACATGTGGATGTTAATGAGCCATTGTGCATGACTCTGGTAGACAGTCCACGTATCACAGGAGTGTAGCAGAGTTGGAAGCACCACTGCTCCGTAGATCTTCAGCTTCATTGGCAGGCAGTTCCCTTAACGCTCTCAAACTCTGGCTTTCGCATTTATGCAGTCTACTTCAGCATCGGTTGACAGTGCTCAGGAAAGAGTACATTTCTGGTGTGGGAATGGTCACCTGCCTGCAGTCTCTGCCTATTTACAGTGATGGATGGTTTTGTGCAGGGGGCGTAGGAAGCTGGTTGGCTTATAGCCCCAGTTATGTTGATGGCAAGACCAAAATTGCTGCACACAAATGAAAACTGGTCTATACAGCAGTGCATTTCTGGCTCTGTACAATCATTCCGAGCACAATCCTCGGCAAAGAGAAAATCTCACAGGACAGTTTCCTTCACCTTGGTGACAGCAAGCAGTCACATCAAATTAAAAAGTTTTCGGTCCTTTCTATACTTTAGCCCTAGTCCCCCTGGGCAATGCTGGAAGGCATCAGTCAGAGTGGCCGAAAATATCTTGCTTAACTGCATGGGTGCCAGAACACACCCTTGTTTGATGATGTTGGTGACTGGAAAGGCCTTAGAGTTTCACCATCATCCAGGACATGAGCCATTATACCGTCATGAGGTTGCCATACCATTAGTATGAATCTGTCAGGACAGATGAATTTCAACATGATCCTCCACAGTCCCCGGTGACTGACAGAGTCAAACACATTTGTGAGGTTCACAAAAGTTGTGTAGAGTTTGCGATTCCGCTCTTGACTCTTCTCCTGAAGTTGACACGCAGTGAAGATTATGTCAATGGTCTCATGGCCCTTGCCGAAGCGGCACTGCATTTCTGGCATTAAGCCCTGCTCCAGGAGGGTGATCAGATGGTTCAGCAGAACTCATGAAAGAACTTTCCCCCTCAGTTGATAGCAGAGAGAATTCATGGTGACTGTTGCATACTTGGCGATTGCCCTTCCTCTTAAAGAGGTTGTTGGACTTGGCCTTGTTGGCTAAAGTTCACTTAAACTGTTTGTTTTTCCCCTGGACCGTTTTCCTGACAGATTGCTGTGATGTTAGATGCTGTAGGTACTTGCCACTGCTAATCAGTGTGTAAGTACAGATATTCCCTGTATAAATTGTGGTGGAGTTTGGTTGTCTCTGATTGGTATGTTTGCCTTACTAGCAAGATCCCTGAGTGATGCGCACTGTGTGTGCCAGAGCTAGTACTAAAGAAATGTGCAGAGAGGAAACACAGGTCTTCAGTGTAGGGCCTGCGTGCATTATGCTGAATAAGCATGTTGTCCTGACAAGTACTACCACTTGTCAGGCCTTACTTTCCCTTTTGTGTACACATGGGGCACCCCTGTAGGACTTCCTGGGTAACCCCTAGGCAGGGTGCAGTGTAGGTAAAAGGCAGGACCAGTGCCAGTGTGGGTGCTAGGCCCTGACAGTGGAAAATACTCCATTTCATTCTCCCTGGTGAAAGGCCATCCTGCCCATCGGACAGAATGGGAGAGGCTGGGTGTAGTATTGTTAGCCTAGTTTCTCAAGAATTGGAAATGGAACAGTGAAGTTTGGTATGTCTGAACTCATAACACATCTTTTTGGGTAGATGGTTCTGACGCTGTGTGTCCAGAAACTGCTGTTTGAGAAAACGGCCGAGTTTGTGCTTTAGACCTTTTTGTGTGTCTCAGCAGAATGTGAATTGCCTGCATGGATCTGGGAGAGGTGAGAAAGGCTGAGGGATATCGTGCCCCAGGGGAGGGGTGGGGACGGCGCCAGGCTGCCGTGCACCTGGAGCGGGAGAAGGAATGGCTTTGCGAGGTGAAGAGGCCTAGTTCGGAGCCATAAAACAATAGACCCATCTCCCTCTGATTGATTAAAGGTCCAGGCCCCCAGTATCAATGGGAGGACAGTGACACTAGGGGGAGATACGCTAGACTTATTTAGGGAAAGGTCAGGGACCCCTGAGCACAAGGAAACTTCAAAGACAATGAGGGGTATAACTAGAAGAACTGTAACCCCAAGACTTTGGTTTTTTTTATTTAGACGATTTCGTTGAGAACGGTCTCAGTATTGTTCAGAAAAGTGCGGGGAGCGCTTTGAAGATGCTTTGGACTGGTCGAGTCTCTGGTGGCTTTGACCTGTCCGGGATCAGGAAGAAAACCTCTGCCTCAGGAAGAGTTGCTGAATAGGCTGTGGGAGACACTTTACCTTGCTTCGTGATCTGGGGCTTGTGGGCCGTTTGTAGCTCTTGACCGAGGAGAGACTAAAGGGGTGCTGCAGTGGGTCATGCCCCCCCCCTTCTTCCTGAGCAGTACTTTGGTGTTTGCTGCGTCCTGTACCCCAAGGGCCCGAGATGAGCTGGCTTCCTGTTCGGAACACACAGGAACATAAAAGTTTCCAGGGAATCTCAAGTGGCGTGGTGGTGGGACCGTGCCGTGGCAGCCTGAAACCTACGAAGGGGTGCCTAAGGTGATCGTGGGCACCCGGAGCGAATCAAGACTCTGACGTGCAGGATGCGTGTCTTTGTGTGGCTACAGGTGTTGTAGCACCTGTGGATTGTGGACATGGTGGAAGAGAGCCGAGATTCGGAACGCACAGAGGGTGCGTGTCGCAGTACAGTCCAGGCACTAATGAAGAGTTACAGGACATTGTGGGCACTAAGAAGAAGCGAGTCTCCGACATGCGGGTAGGCAAATGGTGGTGCAGTCAGGGCGCTTGCTGAGAGAGCCTGGTACCTCGTGTGCACCAGGAGGAGAGGTGAGACTGAGACGTGCAGTGTGCGTGTCCGGGTGCGACTCAGGCGTTAGTTGAGAGCGACAGAAAACCGTGTGCACCAGGAGATGGAGTGAGTCTTGGACGCGCCAGGGGTGCATGTCGAAGGTGCCACCGGAGGTGCTGGTTAGAAGTACTGGGGAGCGATGAGCACCACGGGTCGAAGAAATCCTAACAGCGCCGGAGAGGGGGCCAAGTGATTGGGTTCTCGAAAGCAACGAGAGCTAGCACCAGCGTTGTGTGAAAAACTTTGTGACAGGAGTTTGTGCTGAACATTGGCGGCACGGTCCGGCAGCCCCACAGGAGCTGAACTACCGGTCCGATCGCACCTTGCCCTTGGTGACAAGGTTCTGGAGTGAGGCCAAGTCACTGTGGCAGGAGAGGAGAGTGGTGTTGTGTCCCCCCAGGTAAAGTGGATCATCGCCTGGGGCGGGATGCAGAGGGACACTCTCTCGGCCTCTTCCTGCCGGCAGGTATGAGCGCCTGTTGCTTCAGCCCAGATCTCTGTCCATGCTGGTCCCGGACGGGGCAGTACAGGGGCGAGGGCCTGGGTGAAACTTGGGTGTCATCGTTGATCCGTGTTGGGGGCAACCAGTCTCACAACTTCTAAAAACAGTCGCATAACACTTTTCATATTTGCTGCTAACGAACTATCGAATTATTGGACAACGTCTAACACAAGTGCTTAACAAACTCCGGTGTTAGTGCACTACGCACTATGTTATGTTTCTCTTGCAGGATACAGGATCTTAGCATAGAGCACTGCATCGGTTGTTTACTGCACTGTACTGAACTGCATTGTGACACATTACATTATTCCTTCCCTGCACAGGGCATGCTGGTGGTGATACGCATTGCATTGTTTTCCTTTCACACTGTATGTAATTGCAGCGTGACGCATTGCTGTATTCCTTTTTTGAACAGGGCATGCTGGTAGCGAACCGAGTTGCATTATCTTGTGTGGACTCAGTACATGACCTTGACGCTACACATTGCAGGGTGTCACTGTGGCACTGAACAGGAACCCATTGTTAAGTAGTACAGTATTCCTTGTCTTTTGCAATGTGTGTGAATCTAGTGATACGACGTATCTAACCTGTTGAGAACGGTCTAAAGTCAGTGTAACTGTTGGTTAGAAGTGGTGGTTGGGGATTAGGACCGCCCAACCCACCGGGAACAATATTACCGAGTGTGTACATGTGGGAGCTGTATCGTGTGGTCATTTCATATATCTTTTTATATAAAGTGTACTTGTTTTATACAAACTTGTGTGGAGTTCATTTGAGGTGACATCATTGGGATTGCTGTGGGTTTGGTTGCACATACTGAACACTCGTGCCTTGGAGATAAGCCTGGCTGCTAGTGTTGCTAATCCTCCCCTCCTCTTTCCCTCCTTCACTCTCTGTCTACTTCCTCTGCTCCTACCCCCCCATTCCCCGGAATATCTCCCCTTGCCTGCTTTCACCACCTAGCCCCCTGTCCTTTTTTGCACTTTGACTATGCACTCCTACCCTTTTTGGGGAAAGATCCAAGTTATATACGCTGGAGTCTCAGAATACCCGCTGAGAGAGTCCAAAGCGCCAAGGGAGACACTCACAATTGAGGTATGGTATGGCACTCCTGGCCAAAGCACTCTCTCTCCCCTTTTTGGGGAAGGATCCAGTAAAGAGGCATTGGAGTCTCAGAGACCCCTCTGAGAGAGTCCACTGTGCTTAGGGAGCCTCTCGCAACAGAAATGGGGAAATGATACCACTCCCCCTGGGATCACAGCTTCTGGACTTTGGGCGCAGCTTTGACTCGCCTCCCGGTTTGTGACCCTGTCACCCTCCCCCTCCTCTTGCCATGTCTCTAACCCTCTCCTCCTCTTTCCCTCCTCCACTTTCTGTGTACTTCCCCTGCTCTTACCCCCCACTCCCCGGAATATCTCCCCTTGCCAGCTTGTTCCCCTACCTATATGTTCCTTTGTGTTTGTCTCAACCTTACTTGGATCTAAAATTGCCATGCTCTAATAACTGTGTAACCTTTGTAAAGCTGTAACCTGCAATTTATTGTCTGATACCCATGTAAAACGCTCTGATACCTCCGGGTCTAGCCAGCGCTATATAAAACCTTTTAAATAAATAAATAAATAAAATACTAAGGGGGTGAGCAGGGCTGTCTTGGACGGGGTCCTTTCTTGGCCTAACGTGTGTGCAGGGGGTCCGGGTCGCGCACTTGACAACAACGGTGCACAAGGGAAATCTGGCTTCAAACAGAGGTGTATGATATACACTTCTCTCAGTTCCTGTGGAATGGATCCTTGCTTACAGAAGAACGGAAACAGCGTGTTTCCATTCCAGCACAGGATCATCAACTTTGTAACCTTCTGCTGGTATAGCATTTGACCCCGGGGATTTATCACTTGACAAGTAATCGAGGGCATACTAGCGAACCCCAAAAAGCTCTTCTAGGAACACTCCTGGAGTAGTGGAGTATCAGTAGAGGGACTGCCAAGCTGTCTGAAGAACCTGAATAAAGATTGGAGCTGCTTGCCTCAGGACAACTGAAGTGACAACAAGCTCAGTTGGCTGACATCCTGTATGAATAACAGGAACACAACAAGCTTTCATAGTCCACTCTCACTGCAACTGCCATAGTTCCCGCTCCAGAACAGTGCAGCCAGGCGCAGTGTGGCAAGTGAATAAAGCCGGATCTCACCTCTAAGTGTGGTCAGTGACCCAGGCAGTAACACTGGACACAAACTGGAATTCGCAGGGTCAAGTGTGGCCTCTCAAGATGCAGACCAACACGGAGCTAAGAGGGAAATACAGACATAGGTCGCCCTCCACTCAAGTAGTCACAACCACAATAATGACCTAGGTCTAGGGCATTCAATTTTAATTGAGCTGTGGTATCACATGTCGCAATCAGTTACAACAACCTCCCATTTCTTATGTATGTAGGGTAGGGTAGGGTAAAAGCCTGTCAATCGTCTAAATAACAAAAACCAAAGTACAACTTGGCTCTATAGGTAGTAGCCTTTTTTAATGTACGCAATCAGCATAAAGGAACAAGAATAATGTTATCTGTTCGTGCTGTATGCGTGGTTTTATGTTTTATGTTATATGTTGTGTGACACCACTATATGTGTTACTTGTATTGTTTCCACTGCACTCATCACTGTTAACACAGTTGTTTTCACTTGGACACTTTTCTTTAAGCTCGATGGCACCAATGATGACAACAGGGCCGTCCTGGTGAGTACCTACCAGGGGTCCCATTGGTGGGGCGCCCGTGAGCTGCTATCTGTCTTGTGCACATTTTTTCTTACCACATGTTGGTGTGGGTTTCTCCTCTGTCTAGATAAGAGGACGGGCTTTTTTTAGGTGGGCAATTGACTGGCATTTACCCTACCCTACATACATAAGAAATGGGAGGTTGTTGTAACTGATTGCGACATGTGATACCCCAGCTCGATTAAAATTGAATGACCTAGACCTAGGTCATCATTGTGGTTGTGACTCTCAAGATGCAGAGCAAATGTCTGAGGGCCGATGTTCTACACTGCGCCCAATATACCTCATTGAAGTGCAATCTATGTGTAGCCAGACTCCAGTTTCATAAGGGTACTAGCCCTATTGACCCCTGATGAAGTTCTCCAAGAGAGAATGAAACACGTTGGCTGAGTTTAATGCTTCTATATTGTGAGAAAATTAGCAATTGAAAATAAAGACTTTCTTTGAAAATCCAATACCAATCGTTGGACTTCATTACCAGGCGCATGCCCACACCTTGCTTCATATAGGATCTGAAGCACAGAGGCCTCACCTGACAGCTGATTCCCGGGTTCGTTAAGCTGGACCTTCACTATATTTCAAACTAGCGTGAGGTGTAGAAGCATTAGTACGCTGTCATTTTCTCTCAGAGGACCTTCACACCCGAACTACTTCTTTAAGAAGTACATGTTCATGATGCTCATTCTAGCCCAAGTTCATTGTGCCGTGTATCCAGGCAACTGGATGGTGGTGCTCATTTCCACATTCCCATTTTGCAATATCAAAGATGCTACCTGTGATTCCAAATGGGCCACAAGCATTTGCACTTCTCTGTGCTCCCCTTCAGCCTTACCAGCAGCCCTAGGGTGTTCACAAAATTGATGGTGGTGGTTGTTGCTTATCTTCAGAGGTCAAGAATACCAGATGACTGGTTACTGAAGGCAGGCTCACCTCAAACAGTCCTAAACCACCTCCACACAATGACCAACCTGGTGAGATCTCTTGAATTTTCCGGCAACATGCCAAAGTCACACCAGACTCCTTCACAGAGGCCATCCTGCTGTATCAAGCCTTCCCTCCACCTTAATGAGTCTCGGGAATTCAAACTATGACCCCTATGATTTAACCCTTGATCGTGTCTCAGTGAAAGCAGTTCTGAGGCATTTTGACCTCATGGCCACCTGCATCCTGCAATTATACCATGTCAGGTGGCAAAGTAGTAGGCTAGCAGTGAGATCTGAAGCCAAGGGAACCTTTCACAATCCATGTAGGTGTTAGAACAGGCTGTGAAAGATTTTCAGTGGTGGTTGCTGGATCGCGATTGGATTAGCGCTAAAGCCCTCTCTCTTCTCAACCCAGAACTAACAGTAATGATGGCTGTAATGCCAGAAACTGGTCCTGGGAAGCTTGATTCTTGTTCAGGGAAGACATGGCTTGGCAGTTCGGGCTGGACTGTTCCCATGAAGCACAGGGTCAGACTGATTTGCATATGGCCATGTCTGAACTGGGGTGGCGGAGTGAGCTAAAGAACAGTGATGGATTAAACCCAGATCAGTTGACTGGGGTTGAGTGTTTGTATTGTCAACGCTACGTCCATCACCACCTTTGTTTTTTCTTTGTTTGCCCTAAGTTGGCAGGGTATGCTCAGACGTGAGTCCCTTGCTCACTTTGCCACTGGAGTCAAGCAAGCCCGGCTGAAGACGGCTGTAATGCCAGAAACCGGTCCTGGGAAGCTTGATTCCGGTTCAGGGAAGACATGGCTTGGCAGTTCGGGCTGAACTGTTCCCATGAGGCACAGGGTCAGACTGATTTGCATATGGCCATGTCTGAACTGGGGTGGCGGAGTGAGCTAAAGAATGGTGATGGATTAAACCCAGATCAGTTGCCTGGGAGTGAGTGTTTGTATTGTCAACGCTCCGTCCATCACCACCTTCGGTTTTTCTTTGTTCGCCCTAAGTTGGCAGGGTATGCTCAGACGTGAGTCCCTTGCTCACTTTGCCACTGGAGTCAAGCAAGCCCTGCTGAAGACGGCTGTAATGCCAGAAACCGGTCCTGGGAAGCTTGATTCCGGTTCAGGGAAGACATGGCTTGGCAGTTCGGGCTGGACTGTTCCCATGAGGCACAGGGTCAGACTGATTTGCATATGGCCATGTCTGAACTGGGGTGGCGGAGTGAGCTAAAGAACGGTGATGGATTAAACCCAGATCAGTTGACTGGGGGTGAGTGATTGTATTGTTCAACGCTCCGTCCATCACCACCTTTGGTTTTTCTATGTTCGCCCTGAGTTGGCAGGGTATGCTCAGACGTGAGTCCCTTGCTCACTTTGCCACTGGAGTCAAGCAAGCCCGGCTGAAGACGGCTGTAATGCCAGAAAACGGTCCTGGGAAGCTTGATTCCGGTTCAGGGAAGACATGGCTTGGCTGTTCGGGCTGGAATGTTCCCATGAGGCACAGGGTCAGACTGATTTGCATATGGCCATGTCTGAACTGGGGTGGCAGAGTGAGCTAAAGAACGGTGATGGATTAAACCCAGATCAGTTGACTGGGGTGAGTGTTTGTATTGTCAACGATCCGTCCATCACCACCTTCGGTTTTTCTTTGTTCGCCCTAAGTTGGCAGGGTATGCTCAGATGTGAGTCCCTTGCTCACATTGCCACTGGAGTCAAGCAAGCCTGGCTGAAGACGGCTGTAATGCCAGAAACCGGTCCTGGGAAGCTTGATTCCAGTTCAGGGAAGACATGGCTTGGCAGTTCGGGCTGGACTGTTCCCATGAGGCACAGGGTCAGACTGATTTGCATATGGCCATGTCTGAACTGGGGTAGCGGAGTGAGCTAAAGAACGGTGATGGATTAAACCCAGATCAGTTGACTGGGGGTGAATGTTTGTATTGTCAACGCTCCGTCCATCACCACCTTTGGTTTTTCTTATTTCCATGTTGAGGCAGTCATCTGGGAGAGGTTTAGATCAGATGACTCTAATCCTCAGCCAAAGTCCGCCCTCACATCAACTTGTTGGAGTTGTGGGCAATCCATTTGGCGCTAAAAGCCTTCCTCCTATCCATCAATAGAACACTGGTTCTAGTTCTTACGAACAAATCCACAGCTATGTGGTCCTACAACAAACAGAGCAGGTTAGGGGTCATAGAACCTGGGCCAGGAGGCTCTATGCCTTTGGAACTGGCTGATTCATCAGGGAATACCCTGCTTGTGCAACACATTTAATCTCCAGGGTGTAGAAGTTCACTTGCTGTTGCCTAGGGAATCACAAATGGAAGCTATACTCACAGGTGGTAAAGGGCATCTTCCAAGAAAAGGAGAACCAGACTTAATCTTTTTCCTCTGTCAAGAACATGCAGTTCACAGAATTGTATGCATTGGAATTCCCAAATAAGTTCTCTCTCAGAGACACCTTTTATCTGATTTGGAGCATGGGACTCCAATATGCTTCTCACCTTAACCTCTCCTTCTTACATTTCTGAAGAAGATCAGAAAGTACTGGGCCCTAGTCATCTTAGAGGCTCTGGATTGGGCCAGGAGAGTCTGGTCCACAGAAATTCCGTCCATGAACATCAGTCCTCTGATTGAGCTGCCACTTCAGGAGGACCTCCTGACAACAGTGCAGGGTACTTTAGCTGAGCCTGTGCAACTTACACCTCCATACTTGGAGATTGAATGGCGACAGTTGAATGCCTCTGGTCTCCCTTCTGAAGTCTTGCATGTGATTTTGGATGCCAGGCATTCTTCTACATAGACTATCAATGCAGGACACTGGTAGAAATTTGTGGTATGTAGTTATTCTCAACAACACATCCAACCCTTGTATGCCCTGTTATTTGTTCCATGTACTTTAGGCCAGCAAGGCCTTGCTGTGGCAACAGTTAAAGGTTATTTATTAGATTCAATAGCTTTTCTACAGTTCCACAATGAGCCTTCTTTATTTAAATCACCAGTTGTGACTAGTCTTTTTAAAATGATGGTCCATATGTTCCTGCCAAAACCCTTTGTGATGCCCCGATGGGACCTCAATCTGGTTTTAAGTTTCTAGATGTGCAATCCATTTGAACCAATACACAGTTGTGTTCTAAGGTTGCTTACCTGAAAAACGGTCTCTCTCACAGCAAACACGTCAGCAAGCACTTTCTGTTCATCCACCATTATCTTCCTGGACAAATTGGTGCTAATTACTAAGGCTACATTTCTATCAAACCCTGCGATGTCTTTCCACACTGATCAATCCATTACTCTATTTATGTTCTTTGCTCTTTCTCATCTGGTCAAGCAGAAAAACAGACGCCATGTGCCTAGACACGACAAGAGCTTCCATTCTACATCTATGATACTAAAGATCACCTAGTAGGTGATCATGGTCCTGCATAACTTTCGTGACTGAGCCATTCTACAGACATACCACCAGGAAAAATACTGCTTTGGTATATATTAGCAAGGTGAGTAATCTGTGGTTCAAAGTACCTATTAAAAGAACAACTTACTTACCTTCGATAATACTCTTCATTGTTGATACTCTATCTCACTGCAGATTCCTTACTGTTCCACTATTTTCCATTCTTTAGAATCGCCTTTTGGTCATTCCTAAAAAATTCCCACTTTGAAATCTGCAGACTGACACAACACGCACATAACAGCATGGACAGATATCAGATAGAAACTAAGGTTGACATATGAAGGTGAAGGTTATAATGTGGCTCAGAGGTCACTTTTAGAGTGGGGCAGGCCCAGCACCCCAGATTCCAGGCCCTGTCTGGCTCCTCGGGGTATTCAAAAGTAGGCCTGGGAGGTAAATTCCACATGTGGAATATGCAGATTTGGGTAATTTTGTGTTCCTCCGAGAACGCAGAATTGCCAAAAATTCTGTGATCCGTGTCACAAGATATTTCTCCACGAGCACGCAAACAGCATTCGCGAACAGAAAAAAAGCTTCACGAACGTGCGGTACAAACAATTCCGTGTTTTGGCAGAACTTTTGCGTGCTTGTGGAGATTTTTTACCATTTCCCAGAGTTTTGCGTAGCGCGACTACGCAAATTCTGCCCACCCCTATTCACAAGGTGAGAAATCTGCAGTTAGAAAGTCCACCAGGAAGAATGCACCAAAAGTAGGTTGCTTGTCTTTTATTCAAGAAGGACTGAACCCTTTTTCAATTGTCTTAATTTGTTGTCACTTACTTTAACCCATTAGCTGCTGCCGTCGGCCAACGGCCGTCGCAAGCACTACCTCGGTAGTGCTGCGCAGGTCCGTTGGCCAACGCAGCCCTGCCCGCGCAATAGAACATTCGCAGCACGGCGGATTTTGCGCCGGGCTAAACGGGTTAAAAACTTTTTTTTGTCTTTTGCACTTCTACTTCTTTTAACTGTATTGATTTTCAGGTTTTCTAGTTTTCTTATATACATATCATATACACTTTTCCTTGAAGGTTTGCCTTGCTTGTCAGGTCATAGTACCAAATGTGGGAAAAGGAAAAATGGTTTAATTTGATGAGTCCACATGGTTAGGTCGTGTGGGAGATCAGTCAAAGCTTACATCACGGCTATAGCTCTCGTCCCATAGCCTGCCAATGAGATTTCCTGCAAGTAGCAGTATCCCTCATGGGTTTGATATACCTGAGAGCCACATTTGATTTCTTCCACTTGCTTAGAGGAGTGCTCTTCACAGCTCTTAAAAGCTGCTCAATCACATTTTCATTAGGAAAACCTAAAGAGTAGCTTTCTCTTCTGAAGCTTTCTGAACAACAATTAATGAATCACACTGAAACGTGACCCAAGTGGAGGTTTTAATTATGACAATGTTTCTATTTAATGGAGGTTGAACACAACACTATTTTTAAAATTAATTAAACAATCACAGTCTCCGAAAGAAATTGTTGTTGTTGTAAACTGAAAATGTTCAATTCACTTTTAGAGCAATGCAGACTTTAATAAAAGTAATTATAATTTAGATCTCGGAGAAATCGAAGAATGCTTTGGAGCTGGGTGTATTCTGCTTGCTGAGGTTAGTGGCTGTATGGTAGGGCATTTCTACTCTATTAAGGACGTAAACTATGAAACACACAGATGAGAACGGAAAAGGAAAAGCTGGTTAGGAACTTGCAAAGACAAATGGCAATTTCCACGCACCTGGGACACTAATTATGAATATATAATTTTAGTTTGTGCTACATACCTGATTTGAAAACTATATTTTACTTTTTTCTTGTACATATCTGTGGTACAGGACTGTTGCTTGAATGGTGAACTGGGATGCACCCTTACAGGGAGTGCCCAATTACATGTGAAACTGGAATACTGACTTTTATGTTGATGCTGGAGTCACGCTAATCTAGCTATGCCTCTACAACAAAATAAAAGACACACAATTGGTGGACGGAATGCATAACAAATGCAAACATGCACACCCAGTCAAGAGATCTGGGTTAAATCCATATTTCTTTTGCTCACCATGCCACCCCAGGGTAGATCTGTCATATGCAAATCAGTCTTCACCCTGTGCCTCATGGGAACAGTCTGGCCAGAGCCTGGCCTGGCAGTTCGAGCTGGACTGTTCCCGTTGAGTGCAGGGTCAAGACTGACTTGCATATGGCCGGGTCCAAAATGGAATGGCATGGTGAGAAAAAAAACTATGGATTTAGGCCCAGATCTCTGTACTGGGGTGAATGTATGACATTGCTCTGCATTCTGTCCATCAATTGTTCTTTTTGCATTTACAACAAAATACGCATTGATAAGGCATGTTTGGCAAAGGCATATGCATAGAAAATCTTATTAGGTAAGAGTAACTCCAAAATATATATATATATATATATATATATATATATATATATATATATATATATATATATATATATATATATATATATATATATATATATATATATATATATTCACTGAAAAAACCATAGGTTATAGACCATATATAGTTAGGAATTAGCATTTACAAAACCTTGAAAATTCACTGAAAAAACCATAGGTTATAGACCATATATAGTTAGGAATTCGCATTTACAAAACCTTATTTTACTCACACAAAACCATTGAAATTCCATATATAGTTAGTTGCACTAACTATATATCACGCACCCGCAATCCACTGCTGATGATGTCACATATTACATCATTCATGACATGGTCAGTGACATCACTGATGACATCACTGATGACATCTCAAATGACATCACTGATGACATCTCAAATGACATCACTGATGACATCTCATTTGACATTACTGATCACATCACTGATGATATCATTCATGTGATAATACGATGAACCTCTTCAGACTCTAATATAACCTTAGATACAATCAGTGTAAACAGACACTCACAGACTGTCACTCATCCATGGAGTTACTCACACACCTAGTCAGTCATGCAAAGAATCAATCACACCTCCATTTCCTCAACTATACAGTTATACAAACTTTACTTATTCAAACATATACTAACACATATTTACTCTCTTATACAATCCCTGATACAAGTTCACAATGATCCATACAGCCACTCACACATTCACTGGCTCTTATGCACAGTTTTTTATATATGTCAACTCTCACATGTACTGTGTTTTACATATGTACTTACTTTGACATGTAGCACTGAGATATCCATTCACTCACCAATACACTCATGCACACAGTCAACCGCCCATACAGCTGTTTCCACATGCACTTTTGAAACCATACATCTAGTGAATCAACTGCTCACACATCTATGCACAGAGTCATACACCTCCCAGCCACCCACACACACACTCATTCTCCCATACAAATACTTGGGCAACCAATCAATAACCCATATAGTTACTCATATAGCTACTTATCAACACATGCAACAGTTTACAGAACAACAGACATAATGATGCACAAATTAAGACAGTTTAGTCACTAACCCATGCACTCAGTGAGACACATTTAATCACTCACTCATACAGTCAGTCATGCACCTACTAAATCCTTCATCCAGACACTTATACATCCACTCATTCTTCAATATGTAAGACATATTTTAACTTTACAGAAACATACAGTCACTGGATGTTGTCATCAGTGATGTCATCAGTGATGTCATTTGAGATGTCATCAGTGATGTCATTTGAGATGTCATCAGTGATGTCATCAGTGATGTCACTGACCATGTCATGAATGATGTAATATGTGACATCATCAGCAGTGGATTGCGGGTGCGCGATATATAGTTAGTGCAACTAACTATATATGGAATTTCAATGGTTTTGTGTGAGTAAAATAAGGTTTTGTAAATGCGAATTCCTAACTATATATGGTCTGTAACCTATGGTTTTTTCAGTGAATTTTCAAGGTTTTGTAAATGCTAATTCCTAACTATATATGGTCTATAACCTATGGTTTTTTCAGTGAATTTTCAAGGTTTTGTAAATGCTAATTCCTAACTATATATGGTCTATAGCCTATGGTTTTTTCAGTGAATATATATATATACATACATATATAAACATATATCATCTGTATATCTATATAAATACAAACATAAATGCATGCATACATATACTTATATGCATACAGATGCATGTTATTTACATGAAAGTTGAAAAAACACTAATAAAAGCAAAGCTAAAAAGCCACCTCATTACAAACAGAATGGCTTTAACTTAAACAAGGGCGAGATCTATTGCATTTTCAATGCTTGTTTACTTTGGTTCCATCAAGAAGGCATTCAGATGTGTCACACATTTGCCATAAATTCTGAATGTTAGCACTCTAGTTGCACATTAGATCACTGTAGTAAAGCTACTGCTCACCAGGGACGTCTGCTGCTGGTATTCAAAGTGCATGTTTTAGTCTGCCTGTCAGAATTGTTTTAATGAAATAGAAGAGGATTTGAGAAGTCACTCAAAATGATCCCTAATTTTTCTTTCTGAAGCACTAATCATACTTTCTATGGCAAAATTAACCCCCTCATGTTGTTCCTTTTTAAATTGAGTGTTTTCAGACTTACCACTTCATTCCAATCAAGATGGCTTCTGGTGTGCCACACTTTTGTCATAAGTAAGACTGTTAGCGCTCTAGTTGTTCTTTAGAACACTCTGGGACATTCTGTCATTGGGCTATACTTGGGGTACATCTGGGTGATGTTTGGGCTACATTTAGGCTCTTTTGTCTCTGGTGGCCATCTTGGGAGACTGTATGTCAGAATTTTTTAATGAAATTGAAGAGGGTTTGAGAAGTCACTCAAAATGTGCCCTAATTTTTCTTTCTGCAGCACTAATCATAATTCATATGGCAAAATATACCCCCTCATTTTGTTCCTTTTTAAATTAAATGTTTTAAGAGTTACCACTTTATTCCAATCAAGATGGCTTCAGGTGTGCCATACCTTTGTAATAAGTAGGACTGTTAGCGCTCTAGTTGTTCTTTAGAACACTCTGGGACATTCTGTCATTGGGCTATACTTGGGCTACATCTGGGTGATATTTGGGCTACATTTGGGCTCTTTTGTCTCTGGTGGCCATTTTGGGAGACTGCATGTCAGAATTTTTTAATGAAATAGAAGAGGATTTGAAAAGTCACTCAAAATGTGCCCTAATTTTCCTTTCTACAGCACTAATAATACCTTCTATTGCATAATATACCCCCTCATTTTTTTCCTTTTTAAATTAAATGTTTTAAGAGTTACCACTTTATTCCAATCAAGATGGCTTCAGGTGTGCCATACCTTTGTAATAAGTAGGACTGTTAGCGCTCTAGTTGTTCTTTAGAACACTCTGGGACATTCTGTCATTGGGCTATACTTGGGCTACATCTGGGTGATATTTGGGCTACATTTGGGCTCTTTTGTCTCTGGTGGCCATTTTGGGAGACTGCATGTCAGAATGTTTTAATGAAATAGAAAAGGATTTGAGAAGTCACTCAAAATGTGCCCTAATTTTTCATTCTGCAGCACTAATCATACTTTCTATGGCAAAATATACCCCCTCATGTTGTTTCTTTTTAAATTAAATGTTTTAAGAGTTACCACTTTATTCCAATCAAGATGGCTTCAGGAGTGCCATACCTTTGTAATAAGTAGGACTGTTAGCACTCTAGTTGTTCTTTAGAACACTCTAGGAGGCCACAGTAGAACACAAAGGAATCAACTGACAGTCTCTGTCCTTGTTGGATGTACATGTTTTACTGAGAATGTCAGACTTCATTTTCACATGACTGAGAAAGATAATGTGAATTTACAGAAAATATGCTTTCAGTTTAGCTTATAGATCCCCTTCCAAACCACTGTGGGAAAATCATGAGATATTAGTTTTCTTTCAAACAATATTCATGATATCACAGCAGAAGGTTTTTTCACATGGTAAAATCACCTTAGAACCCATCACAATTCCTAAAACGAGTATGGTACCATCAACAAATGATTTATAATGTAACTAAAGTCCTAAAACCCTCTATTAACTACAATGCTTTTTAATGAGGTGCTATCATGTATATTGGTCCCAAGATGGCTGCCAACACTTCTTGGATGAAGTGCTGACAGCCAATCAGATCAGATGTGTGGTTAGGCTCCGCCCAGATATATATCTTTTTTTGAACCTAAATTACTCAAAATCCACTGGAGCACATATATTGAGACCTAGCAAAGGCACATCGGGCTAACAGTCCCTACAATTTTGCCAAGTTTCGTGCAAATCCATTCAGCCGTTCAAGCTAAAAGTGAGGCCAACCTCCCTATGGAAATTAACATGGGAAAAACGCGTTTTGGGACCCCCCTTTTTTCTCGGCCCCCCCTTGATGAAACCCCCCCAAATTGGCAGGGGCTGCTCAGAAACAAAATGTTCCATTTTCCTGAAAATTTCAGCGGATTCCTTCCACAAACGCCAAAGTTATTAGACATAGAATTTTCAAAAATCCCATAGAGAAAAAATCCTAACTATATATACCTACTGGCGACCGCCAGTAGGTAATATATATATATATATATATATATATATATATATATGTATGTATATATGTATATATATATATATATATATATATATATATATATATATATATATATATATATATATATATATATATATATATATACAATCCCTGTTCTCAGCCCTTAAACAGCCCCCAAAGCCACAAAAACTACCCTGATCCCTGCCCCCACCTAAGTCCTAAAATGGCCTTTAAAGCCCAAAAAACGACCCCTTCCTCCCAACCCTGTGACCTAAGACTACCCCCCTCTCTCCTGAAAACCAATCACCCTCCCCGAGCCCTTAAACCGGCCCTGCCCCCCAAACCTTCAAAATTCCCTGACCCACCTGAGCTCTAAAAACTTTCCTGACCCCCCGGTCGAGCCCTAAAAACTCCCTAACCACCCCAGCCTGAAAGCTACACCCAACCCATAAAAACTACCAACCAAAACCCGTCCCCACTTACCTTACCACATCCTCTACTGATCCTTCCTCTTCCTGGCCCCGACCGTTCCAGCAGCTTGACCGCAAATATGCCTTAACCACGAATATGCTTGGTTAAGGCAAGCATGGTTGCGCTTGCATTGTTCAGGTACGCGTAGCTGAGCCTGTGTTGTTCCAGCCGTTTCCCATCAAAGCACATTCATCATGAACTGGAATGCGTTATGCTCTTCCAGGACAGACTTGGCAATGAGGAGAGATGACCTTGCTGCAACAATATGAACTGCATCGTCTTCCCAGAGGGAATGAATGGAGAAGACCCCAGTGATTCATGGAAAATTGGTTGGAGAAACTTGTGGCCCGGGCTCTATGTCATCCTGCTTATTCTTTTATAGGTTATAGGGCGCAACAGGTCCTGGCCCAGAGTTCACCTCCCGGATAAACCCAGACACTGGCGGCTCAATGTCAAAGAGAGGGATTAGATACTGTCAGAAGTCCGAAAAAATTATCAGTTCCAGTTCGACACCTCAAACGTCATTCTAGATTATGCACTTTCTGTTCAGCGCATCTGTTCCTCATTTATGCAGTTCAAAAAGAAGCTGCACTCCTTGGTACATTAATACACTTCGTTAGTTCCTGCCAGTAGTCACAATTTATACAGACTCAAAGTCTTCCTTGGACGGACTGGAGGCCCGGTAGAGTCCGGCTCCACCCTTATCTCTGGTTCCATCATTTCAGGATCCTCTTCTGGACAAGGTCTCGGCAGAGGTTCCATGCCTGTGTTCTCCTTTTTGATTGTGGAGTGGCCTCTAAATGCTCCAAATCTCCCCATTGCGTATGCTGTATCTCACTTCACAGACACTGTCTCTGCTTGGATTCTGTTTCTTTCAGTTCTTCAATGTGGTTATTACGCAGCCATAGTAGCTTCTCGGCAGACGGGCCTCGCCATCTCCACCATGCTGCTGTGCTGGGTTTTAACTAACTTTTGCGGTGTTCTATGTTGGGTATTGGCCCTAGGTTTTATTGTTGGCTGTTGGTTTGTTGGGAGTTCCTTTAACATGCATCGTTTCTGACATTAGGACCTCAGATTCCTTTTGAAAGGGGCACAATCCTTATTTAGCCCCTCACCACTTAGGCCTAGTGAGTAATTGTTATGCTTCCCTGTTGTACTCCTAACTGTACCATTCACAAGTCAGTATAAATTGGTAACTGGGAATTGCAGGGGGATGTATTCTCCCCACATATGTTACAAACTCCTTTCCACTCTGGTCCGGTGGAAAACACACATGGCTATTCTGCAAAAAAAAAACAGCAGCTGGCTGAGGGGGTCTCCTGACTATGCAAAACATGGCGGAGGTCAGTTGTTTGGTATTAGCTCCTCCACATATACCAGGGGGGTGGTACTTTGAACCAAGGTCAGAGTCCTGTTTAAAGTTGAAGCTTCCAAGATTGGTGTAGATGGTCACTATGTTTTGCTTTGGGCCAGCTGGATGGCTCTCCCCTGGTACTTGGCAGTATTTATGCCCCCAACATGGCTCAGACTAGTTTTTGGGCCACTGTGTTTGACTGTTTGCTAGACTGGGTCACAATCCCGTCGGTTTTAGGGAGTGACTTTAACTGTGTGCTAGACATGACCCTAGATTGTTCAATGCCCCGTTTCCACAATCCTCTTCAATACCGGCATCAAGAGTGCTCTAGACTAGGCAGGAAGGATGGCAACTACACAGGACTGGGAAAAAAAATCTTAAAAGTTGCCTGACAGCCACATTCGATTGGATGGGGAAGAACCATTTGAAATGCAACACGGGAAAGACGGAAATCATGCCAATGGGTCCACATAATGACTTTGTCCCTAAACTATGGTGGCCGGAGAATGTAGAGGTGCCACCTCATACCACCAATGCGGCACGTAACTTAGGTATTAAGTTTGACTCCGCTCTATCTTTCAAACAACAATCACTGACAGTAGCAGGGACCTGTTTCAATGTCATTAAGGGATTAAGAAAATTTTTTGCCCTACTTACCTTGGCAGCTAGGAAAATGGTAACGGTCGCCCTTGTGACATCAAGATTAGACTATTGCAACAGCCTATATGCAGGGACCAACAAGGTGGTCATGCACAAACTCCAGATGGTACAACATGCAGCAGCGAGGTTGGTGTTGAAATGGCCAAGGAAATCTTCGGCATCCGCGGCATTAAATACCTTGCACTGGCTACCAAAAATCAAGCGGGTCCTTTTTAAGATCCTGGTTATTACCATTAGAGCCTTCCATTTTTAAGGGCCAAAATACCTACAGGGGAGGTTCTCAAGGTACCATCCTGTGCGTACTTTGCGGTCCTCCAATGCCAACCTGCTGTCTGTCCCTACCATTAGACTCAGTTCTAGGGGTGGCAAATCTTTGCCAGTCCTAGGGTCAAAGGCCTGGAATAAAATCCCCCCTCACCTCCGTGCCATAGAGCGGGAATCGGAATTCCGTAAGGCATTGAAAACATGGATCTTTAATCTGCCTGACAGCTGCGCCAGAGTACTAGTGTGATAAGTCCGGAGGTACTACCATAAGCTGCCTGACCAGTGCTTAGATCTTCCTGGTCAGTAGTTGCGCCTAGATGCTCCTTGGAGCGACAGTTGCGCGGTACAAATATTGGATTACATTACATTACATTACAACTAGGAGATATTTGGCACCTGAAATTCCGACTCCGGAGGGACTACTTCTACAATTCTCCAGTTAAATTCAGCAACTCTAAAATATAAAGGCTTGCAGGCACCCCTGTCATCCCCTCATATATCATGTCTGCTTCATATAATGCCAGGATGCTGTTGAACTATAACCCCCTTCATATTGAATTAGTTTGGGGACGGTGACTGGTGCCGATTCTGACCTTTCATCTGCAGACGATGTGGTGTTTCACCAATCCCTCCATGAACATATTGATTCCTATTTTGCTGACAATAAGGGCACTGCCTTATCTTCCAAGGCAGAGTGAGATGCCTTTAGGTTGTCACTCATGGGGTTGCATTAAGTCTGTGGTTGGGGCACTGATGGTTTTTACAGGGGAGCTTACTCAAATGGAGACTTCACTGCAGACTCTTAGCAGCTACACCCAAACAACCTAGACAAGTCAACAGAAGGTAAATTGGTTAGACGCTCCAATTTTGACAGCCTGGAAAAATTGCACTGCTTTGATTACTTTGCCTATTGAGCCAGGACTTAAAAGGAAGGTGATAGAGCAGGTCGGCTCCTGGCGCATCTTGCCATGCCATTGCCTTCAGGTTCTATCCCACTCCATTTAGCTCTTCCCTCTGGTGAGACACTATTTATCAATCGGCTATTAATGATGCTAATGTTACTTGTTACAAAGACCTGTATAAAGCCCCAGCTGCCTCCACTGCTTGTCGGTTGGAACCTTCCTCAGCTCACTATCATTACCTCTTTGGCTGCAAAGGCTAGGCAAGACCTTGATTTTCCTCTGTCATTGCAGGAGCTCAGATCTGTCCTACATGATCTGCCCCAGTGGAGGATTCCCGAACCTGATCCATGGTAATTCTACACTCTTTTTTTGCCCCCAGTTGGCACCCTGGCTGCTTCAGCTGTATTCTATCTCTCTGGGTCTGGGTCACCTCCCAAGCTCCTTAAATGAAGGTATCCTCTCTACAATGCTTAAACCCCATAAAGTACAGACAGACATGTCAACTCTTAATAATGATTTTGAAATTCTAACTAAATTACTAGCTTACCAATTGCTCCTGAATCACCGCCTGTTGATACACCCTGACTAATCAGGCTTTATTCCAGGCCATGACACTTAACATAATCTGAAAAGGATTTGGAATGTCATTGGCAGTTCCGCTAACGCTTTCCAGAGATCTGCATGTATTGCCTTAGGTCTTGAAAAGGCATTTGACTCTCTTCGCTGGGTCTACGTGATGGAAGTCTGGCTAGGAATTGGTGCTGGCAGAATCAGGAGTAAATGGATTTGCCTTTTATATACAGCTTCGACGGCCAGGTTGAGGATGGGGCAGTGTATGTATTTGTATTTGTATGGAGTATTTCTAGAGTGCAACTGTCGCTCCGAAAGGAGCATCCTGGCGCTAAATCTAGTGTACATTGCGGTGATAGAAACCTAAATGGCAGCCATTACAAAACCTTCTGACAAATTGTAAATCCAGGTTTTTAGATGCTTCCTGAAGGCGCTCTCCTGGACAAGGAGTCTGAGGCTCTTAGGTATGGCATTCCATGCTTTAGAGGCCAGCACAGTGAGGGTCTTACCTCCCTTGGTTTTATACTTGAATCTGGGGATGTTGATTAAATTACCATCAGACGACCTCAGGCAACGCGAAGGATCATAGCGTGCAAAAAGTCTTGCAAGATACCTCGGGCGTGTGTTATTAAGAGCTCTGAAAGAGGTCACCAAGATCTTATATAGGATCCTCTTGTGTAGAGGTAGCCAATGTAAGGTCTGGAGTGCAGCCGCAGCGGAAGATCTTCTTGGTAGTTTAAGTACCAGTCTGGCGGCTGCGTTTTGCACACTCTGTAGTTTTTTTAGCGTAGCTTTTTTCACTACAGCCATAAGGCCATTACAGTAGTCTAATCGCGATAGTATCAGAGCAACCGCCACTGACTTTCGGTCGGTAGGCAGGAAGTCAAAAAACTTCTTAAATGACTTGATGATACTAAAGCAGCTTTCCGCCGTATTTCTTACATGCGGGTCGAAAGAAAGAGCAGAGTCAAATAGGACCCCTAGATTTCTTGCCGTTTCAACTGAATGGGGTGGAGCAGGTGAATCCTTAGGCCACCAGTCCTCGGGGCAGAAATGAACATCTTTGCCCAGAGGTAAGATTTCTGTTTTGCTAGTGTTGCATTTTAAGTGGTTATTGTCCATCCAACGGAAGACTTCCGTCAAGCAGATCTTAAAATTTTGTTCCGCATTCTTGGAGTTTTTATCCATAGAAACCACATGTTGGGTGTCGTCGGCGTATGATGTTACAAGTATTCCGTGTGACTCTATTAATGCAATAAGGGGGACCATATAGGCGTTAAATAACAATGGGCTTAGGATGGAGCCCCGAGGGACCCCGGATAAGACCTTTTTTTCATTAGATAAAAAGGGGCCCAAGGAGACACTTTGGGATCTATTAGTCAGAAAGGACACTATCCAGGCCAAGGCAACAACTGTTATACCTATATCTCTCAACCTATCGATCAGGATTTTATGAGAGATGGTGTTGAATGCTGCTGTGAGGTCCAACAGGATTAAGACAGCATTTCTACCCTCATCTTGTATGAATTTGATGGAATCAGTGAGTTCAATTAGGGCGGTTTCGGTCGAGTGCCTAGGTCGGCAGCCTGACTGTTGGGGATGCAGAATATTGTGACTGTCAATGAAATTTTTTAACTTTAGATGGACCATCTGCTCAGTTATTTCGCCCAAAACTGGGAGCAGAGATATTGGGCGGAGATTGGAGAGGTGGGTGGTGGATTTATTGAGTTTTTTTATTAAAGGCTTAACAGTTGCCTTTTCCCACTCCGGAGGGACTACCCCTGAGCATAATGAAGCATTGACAATCGCGTTGATGGTGGGATTAACTACATCGATTAGCTGATGGAGTATTAGAGGAGGGCACGAGTCAGAGGGAGCTCCCGATTTACAGGCCAGGATGACTTCTCTAGTCTGTGAAAGAGAAGCTGGTTGAAAGGCACTCAGGGTGTATGGCTTGTCCTCTCCCCGCCCCAGATCGCTTAAGGTGGAGGGAGGTAAGGGGGTTGGAAAATCCGTCTGGATGAGCACAATCTTCTCCTCAAAAAAGTCTGCGATTTGATTGCATAAGGCTGCAGATGGAGGAATTATCGGCTGAAGGGCTTTCGGGTGAGTGAAGGACTTTACTATGGAGAAGACCTTTCTTTGCTTCTGCTGTGCCTCATTAATGGCCTTGATGTAGTATTCCTTTTTAGCCAATTTGATACTGGCCAAATAAGATTTTCTTTGCTGGACATTAAGAACCTTAGCTGATTGATCGTAGGTTTTTCTCCATTTCCGTTCCTTTTTTCAACAAAGTAGATTACTTTCTGCCAACCCTTGAGAGAACCAGGGGGCGTTTGGTTTTCCCTTTGTGCCCTTATATTGGCGACTTTTGGGCGGGACGCATTCTGTGATGACTTGGTGCATCCAGGAATCAAAACCTATGGAGTCCTGGGTTACATCTCCCGATGTTGTGCTCCTTCATAGTGGATAGGGGCACCCGTCATGGATGCCCTCTCTCGCCATTACTTTTTGTGATTGCAATGGAACCACTGAGATAATGTGATGAACACTGGGGTGTAACTACTAAAGCCGTTCTCCATACAGTGACATTGTGTGCTGAGGATATTCTTCTTTATGACGGAGATGCCCAATTGGAACTTGCCCCCATAGCTCGTCTTTTGACTGACTTTGAGGCGATTTCCGGACTTAAGTTAAATTGGTCCAAATCCTATATCTTTCCTCTCTGTGCAGTCTATGTACCCCTGCCTTCTCTCTAGTTAGTTCCTTGGCTTCACTGCAAAAAGGTCCTATTTTGGTATCTTGAGATTAATGTATCATTCGCCAGAGCAGTTTGTGATGGTAATCTGGAGAGAGCACTACGGTCGCTGAAGGCATAGTTCAACCTATGCCCTTGTCTGTCATGAGCCAGATAGCATTGCTTGGATACGATACTAGGCGAGTTTGTTTAGCATGGGGGGGTGCTGACAAGCAGCAAGTCTGCTCTTAATTTTTTAATTGAGGCTGGTGGCTTGGGACACCCGGATTTTGAATAATATTATGATGCAGCACAGCTTTAGTGGCTGGCTCACTGGTTGGCAAACCACATGCTCTCTGAGATTGTGTTGTCCACGGGGAATTGAAATCAGGGTCAGTTGAGCTCCAGGATTCTCTCTATGAAACCTCCCCTACCTATTCCTTCCCCACTGCTATCCACTGCGTTGTAATGCCTTCAGCACTCGCAAGGGTGTCACAGGCATAGGTCTCTACGCTCTAAGTCCTAAGGCCTCTAAGCTCCTGTGGACTCTCCCCTTCCACCCCCAAGCCCCTTATGGGATTGGTAGCCTTCAGCTATGCTATTCAACTGACCTATATGGAATTTCAGGTTGAACGGGGAATCCCTGCCATCTCTGATTTATTTTGAGCCGGTGACCTGCTAATGTTTTACACACTCAGGGCAGAATTTTCAATTTCTTTTGGCCACTTTTTTTTACTTATGCCCAAATTGCTAAGGGCGCTGCTTCAGGTTTGAGACTTAGAACCCTCCTTCAATGGAGTAATTCAATCGCTCTACATCTTAGGGGAAAGTTCACATCTGATCCGATGGCTTTATGAAGCACATCTCCAACACTGGGATCAGGCAAGAAACTCCCTTTGAGCAAAATCGGACAGTGACATAGGCCACCCATTGCATGATTTGTTATGGCACTGAATGTTATCATACCTTCATAAGCAATCTTGCAATTTGTGCTTTAAAATATATCCAGGTTCACATTCTAAATAGGGCATATCTTACTCCACGTTGCATTTCTAGGATTTTACCAATTGGCATCTTCAATCCGTCCTCACTGCAGATCCCCGAAGGTGGGCCTGCCCAGTGTCTTATGGTTGTATGGGTCGCTCATCCGATATTGGGCTAGGATCATTGATCAACTGTAGCCTGCAACAAGGTGTCTATTGAATAATTCCCTGGAGGAACTGGTATTGTGCCTTTTCTCTTGCCCAAGCCTCGATACGGCCTTGAATACATTTTTAAATCTGACCCTACCGTTAATGAAGGGCCATATTATGATGCAATGGAAATACCCTGTCCCTCCAACGGTACAGTCTTGAGCAAGATCCCCTGGCTGTCATCTGAGAGCGCCCACCTCCAGGGGGAGGAGAGAGAGTGAGGGCTTATGCAAGCACCCATTGGGAGTCCCTAGTCAAAGCATTTGATCAGGGCATCAATAATTATACACATCCCCCTTTGCGCATTCCTTACTATTTCATTACATCATAAGTTATTTGGTTTGTTAGTTTCTAACTGACGTGGATGTGTTTATGTTTAAAAGTTCAGACATTGTGGACTACGGCTATGTTTTTTTTTTTGTTTAGGCACGACAGGGACACCAGAAATCAGCTGGCCCGCAATGCTGCTGCCCATTAGGTTGTCAGGCAAGGAAAGGAACAGATTGGGATTAAAGGGATGGGATGGGACAATATCAAAAGTTGAGGTCGGTCGGTGGGTTAATTTATGGTATAATGGTACAGGGAAAAATGTATATGGCAATGAGAAAATGGCATATCAGAATCGCTGTATCTGTTTAACAAATAGGATATCTGGTCTCCTATTCATAAGAGTATGAGTGGTAATGTGCATTGCATTTCTTGTTCTTGGCACGTACATCGCAAACAGTATTATTCCACTGGAGCTTGAGTTTTGAGGGGACCTTTTTCTGCTGAAGCACAATATATCAAATTGAAATTCAGATTTATTTATTTATTTGATTTAGTTCTCTACTGAGAACAACAAATAGAATAATAAAACAATAGGATTACATTTAATAGTCAGCAAAATTGTGAACGCTTTTCCTAATACAAATTTTAGAAAGTTTAAAAAAATTTAAACAGATTATAGCATACAAATTCATTCGGAGGGAATTTAAAAATGGAAATCAGACTCTGTACATTTGTAGGGTTACACTTTGTTTGAACTGGTTTTAAAAATCGCTTTCTGGCGGCAACTACAGTAGGGTTAGGACAAACAAACAAAATATGCATCAGATCTTGAACTCCTCCTTTACAGAGGTCACATAAGCTAGTTGCATTATTGTTATTTGTCCATTTACAGGTAAAAGATTTGAGAGAAAGGATCCAAATCGGAGTAAAATCATACAACGCCGGGCACCGTGTCTCAGAGTGTAGGAAAGATATTGTTGTCTTTGTTTGAATTCGATTGACTCAGCATATAACTTATAACATTGTAGTTTTGTGCATTGCTGGAAATCGAGATCATAGCTGATCCTTGAAGTCAAGTGTTTTAAAAAAAGTTTTAAATGTGCCGGGGTCCAGGTTTTCAGTAGATCAACTGTACATTCTGACAACTTCAATGCAAATATTACATTTCGATAAAAGACGTATTTAACGGATCCTTCATCAAAAATTTCCAGTTTTAGTAGAGCTCTTAAGGAGCCTTTTTCAGCATGTAAAATGTTATACGCCCATTGGATGATACTAGTGATTCCTCTAGCGAATGTACTAGTTAGAGAAAACTCAAGGCGCAGGGCTTGCACGGGTACAGATTGAGACATTCTGGTTATTTTTCAAAGGATCTTGATTTCTTTGAGTTGTATTGGATGCCAATGAGTTATAGGAATATGCTCAAGAGCGTATGAAAGAACTAGAGGGATCGTAATGCTAAAAACCTGTAAAAGGGTTGAAAAGTGCCTATACCCGGTAGAAGAGTATAATCTTTGCAGTGCCCCAGCATGAGCATCAGCTTTGTGAGCCAGGTGCGGAAGATGGGAGTGATTTTTTAGGGTTTGAGTAAAAATACGACCTAAATACATGCATTATTTCACTATTTCTAACGATTGACCTCCCAATGTCCAGTTATAGTTTACGTATCTCATATTTCCCCGAAAAGGAACTATTTTTGTTTTTGTTATGTTAGGAACCAAAAAGGGTTGCACAATATATCAGATAGTGTGCAAAAGGAAAGATCTCCTAAGTATAGCACAATAGTTTAGGAAACCCTGGCACTTATTAGCAAATAAAAAGTAGACGCATGGCATGAAACACCGGAAAATACATTTACTAGAGTCTGGGAACCTTAACTATAAGACATGTTTAGAATTGCATACGAAGGTTACAGGATCCTGACACAAAGGATGCACTCATGCGAAGCCCTAGGTTGGAGTTGGGATCTTGTACTTTGACGTTTTGCTACCTTGACCGGTCGCCATCAGCCACGACTTACGATCTGTGTACAGAGTAACTAAAAATCAAAACGGAATATGTCATGGAAACATCCGGTACACAGGTTGTGTTTGTCTGAGCTGTGACTCGGGGAGCATTTGAGATCTTTTCATTTCAGTGAAAATATGACATTTGACAGTGAAGCATATGAGACATTTTTCTCAGATAGAGATGTGAGAACCAGGTTTCAACCTCGGATATCTGTGAACAAACTACAATTCCTTGTAAAATAGTGTGTTCAAATACCCATCTAAGGTAAAAGGACAATTGGTTTTAACAGACCTCGGTTGAACCATAGGCATTTATTATGCTCAAACTTCTGGCTACAGAGCAATGAATTAGTACAGTTTATGAACGCATGTTTCTAACTGAAGCATGTGAGTGAATTAATTTCCAAAGTTATTTATTAGCACTCTGAAAATTTTTTATCTGAACTCAACAGTCATCTGAGGGTCCAGAAACTAAAGTATTCAGCTTTTATGTACTTTAACAGCTTTTGTTTTAATATAAGAGGTGGGCCAAAGCTTAGAATGCATTCAATAATGTGATAAATTATATTTAGTCATTGTTTGAAGCAAGGTGTGATTTTCTGCATGTGTAAATAATAACGGATAATGTTTATTTTTAGCAGTTCTCTAGTAAATAGACTTATCTACGCAGAATTACAGCTGGTCAGAATTTTCAAGCCACGATTTGCTTGTATAGCTAAGATTGTAAAGTACTTGCTTAAATGGAGGTGTTGATCTTTCAGATATAGGTTAATATTTCAGTTGCAGTCTGTCCTCATGTAAAAGGCACCCAGCTGTTGTACCCCTCATCCAAACCATCAATAAGAAATTGTCTTAAGTAGCTTTTTAATGCAAGCCCAACAGAAATACATGTTCTGCCTTCTACTGCCTTTTGTAATTAAATGTAACATGGTGCTGGTAATGGCTTCTCTGTAAAATAGTTTATGTCTCTGTTCATGGTCACTGCAATTTACTAGAGGAAAACTAGAAATACTACAAGGCATCAAGAACAGAAACTATTATAAAACTACCCATAAAATGTACAGTATAATCGATGAAGCCGTAAAAAAGAGAACATCTGCATGGGCCCAGCTAGCTCCCTACTCCAAATCAGAGTATTTATTGATTTTTTTATCATGAATTTATACATGTACTCGAAAGACAGGCAACACCACTATCCTCTTGGGCCACAGTATCCGTTACACATGCACAGGTCCATGCACACCATTACCTCCGCGGACCTTGTGAGCAGCATCCCATGAATGTGCCAAAGAACGACAGACCAGAAGCAGGCACGAGGCAAGAGCACCAAACCAGTAATCTATAAGGTGAGTCCTTATAGAACACACCTATTTCAGTCGCGAAATTAGAGGTGAGAAATATCCCCTGAATCCAAAACTTGTTAAAGTCTCACATTTGCTGAAATCCCTGAAATCACTAATATTATTACCTATTCCAGATCACAAGTGTGGATTTCCTTCGTTGTTGCATAATAAGGTTAAAACATTAAATTCTTCTTTCCGATTTGTGTATATTTCAAATTGTATATGATGGGAAGAACACATTGGCTAACATCACCATATTCTTGGGTAAACAATAGATTGTGTCACTATTTCTGTGACATATGACATCGCCATAGAATCCTTTATGCCCTCTGTACATATAAGATATTATTTAAGCATTGGTCAAAAAGGAAAAATAAAATGATAATAATGTAACGTTGTTATCATTTGATTTTTTCTATACCAGTAAGTGGCCACAGCAAGGGGAGGAGTTATTTTCACTCCCAAAGTTCTCATAACTTTGGCAGGCCCTCCTGTGCCTGGTCAAACAGTCATGCACACTTTGCATGTTCCCCACCAGGCTGCATTACACAGCCTAGTGAGGACAATTCACTGGGTCCCTGTCCCCGCCTGATCGCCGAACCATGGCACTCGGACCAATCACAACGCTGAACTGCAGCTTTGTGATTGGGTCAGGGGAGCCTGTGTACCTGGGTGCCAGCGGGGACTGGAGCCAGGAAGAAGGAAGCTGAAGAGGATGGAGGAGAGGCGGTGGCCGGCCGTTCCATGTAAGTCCTTTACTTTTTCGGTTCTTTACCTCCAGTTCACCCCCTCGTCCTCCTCCCCAGCCCACCACCCCCATCCGTTAGCAACCTCTACTGCTTTTCAGCAGCAAACAAGCAAAAATATGTCATTGTTTACCATGTTCTCAACATCCAGAGAAAGATTAGCTGCCAGAAACAAAGAACAAGTAACCAGAATCTGTGACTGAAATATAGCATAATGTGAAAATGAATTGTGATCACAAACGTAGTTGTTTGATTGTCTATAGTCCCTGAATATGTGTGTTGCATTGGGCTGTCTTGTTCTTAAGAACTCTAATTACATGCGTCATCTACTTCCTCCTCCTCTAAAGGATGATGTGCATGTTATGGTGGATGTCTACATGGACTTCTGGTCTATGTTGGGGGGACAGGGTACTCCATCAAAAACCTGCTGGAGGTCCCCTAAGGGCTTAACCCACTTCTTTGTCTAAAATGAATCTGCTATATGCATGTTGTTAGCGCAGTTTAAGTTCTTTTTGGCTTATTTTTTACAATATTTTTAACACCTCTCATTTAGCTGCTTTAAAATGTATCTGTCAGGACCCACCAGCAGTGAGTTAACAGTGTTCTTTGGAGCTGTTATGCTGGACTGGATGATAATCTTTTTAATACCCTTCATAATGTACCTTTTACATTTATATAGCACAGCCGCCACTGAGGTGTCTACAAGAATAATGTAGAATGGGGCAAGTGCTTGTGAATATATAGTAGAAAATACCTTTTTCCAGCTGGCTCTTTCACCTCTGTCGAAATTGGGTTATATTCATAGTCTTATTGCAGGACATCATTCTCATCATTTATCCTCAGACGTGATATGATAGAAAACAATTAAAAATATTCGAACATTGTTCCAAAAAGTAGCACCATAGCTGAGATCAAAGGGCGTGTACAGAGCTAGCTGAAACCACCAATACATACGAAAGAACGCTATATTACCACTGTGTGGACTTTCATCTTCAGAGAATGCAATACGGATTGGGCCAATGGCTCTAGGAGGAAGCCCTGGACTTTGGCGCCACAGCTCTGAGTATGAAACAAAGCTGGTTTTCATAGCCACTGAGGTGGCTTTATTGCTTTATTCGATTTGTGGCATTGCCACAGTCCAGCTTTTTACTTCCAGACTTACTCTGTTTTTTGACCTTCATAACCATCCAACGGGGCAGGGCTGGAAGCTGCAGACAGGTGTGGCTCCACAGATATGTTATCTTCACTAAGAGGTCCAACTGAACCCATTTTCAGCACACTAAAAAGTTCTGAGTAGGACAAAGCTGGATTTCTTACCCCGCTTGGGAGCGATCCCCCTCAACAAGTCTCAGCACCTTTGTCTGGTCCTCCAATGGTGTAAAGACTGACTAATTCTCTCTTACTTTTCTGCTGGGAAAGTTCTTTACGGTGAGCCCTGCAGCCCCAAAGTCATCAGGGCAGGCTCCCACAAACTATACATTTCTTCATCCTGGAGATGTGTAGGGTCCAGACATTTGTTGTCAAATGGGCCCTCTTGGGGCCTGGAGTCCTTATCTTTTTTTTTCCCCTGGAGCAGGGAAACAGGAGATCAATTACGTGAACCTTGGAGGGTAGATCCAGTCCCTGGGTGTTAATAGAAGCCAGGAGTCATCAAGTTCTCTTCTTCCAGCAGCAGTCTTGTTTCTTCCATCAGTGCCTTCTTCTTGAGATGTAGATTTCCAAAGCTCATGAATGTTATGAGGAGGTGGTGATGGGGTACAAGTCCTAACCACAGCACTATCAAGTGATTGGAGAATATCACTATACAATCTTGACAACGTTCTCACCCAAAAACCACCTCCTTTTATAGAACTTCCTCTTCAGTTTACTCTACAAAAACTCAAAATTCAAGGTGGCTGAATCATTCTTGTCTTTATATGATATTAATTTATCGAAATAAAGGAATTGACTGACTGACTGAATCATTCTTCTTAATGGGTGAGCTTCTAGCTACACCATTATTTATATGAGCGTTCACCCACTCTATCATAGTGAGAGCTGGCTCTACCTCCTGCTGGGGGTAGAACTAAAGGGTTTAGATGAAATGAAATTTGATTTGTAGAGCGCATGGCTGCCCGAAAGCGTCCCAGCGCTTGCTTAGGGAACCCGCCCTGGTATTCCCCTGCGAGATAACCCATTACTGGGCATCCCCAAGGTGAAAGCCAGGCATCCCGCTGCGAGGGGCCGTTGTGGAGATTAAGCAAGCTATTGCCCAGAGTTACAGAGAGGGACTCCATGATTGGAATAGGCACCGAGGCGAGAATTGTCAGGTCCGGGGAAATTTGAGCCCAAGACCCGCCGAGGCGGGGAATTGAACCCTGGTCCGGGCCAAACCTCTGCATCAGGATTTGCCGCTCCAACCACTTGAGCCACGCTTCTCCACATCACGTCACAGATGGACTCTGGGAATGACGGGTGCAGATACTATATTCCCTATTTGGGATCAGCACTCAAACGAACCGTGTTCTGCCAAAAGCTCCTACATTGCTAGTTGCTACAAAGTGGACAATAGTTGACAAAACTTCTGCATTTCTAGTTCCAGAAGTCTGGCTATTGTCATAAGCAGGTAATGTCATCAAATCCAGCTAGGAATATATATTTGCTTATTGTGGTATGATAAGTGGCAGAACTGGTTTTAAATCAGTTCTGGATCAGGCAAGCCCAAACTACATTTTTTCAAAGTTACTTTCCCACTAAAGTTATAAAACATCTGATTTCATCATTAAGCACATTCCAAAGTGGAGATGTGAAATACATATTTTAATCACACCTAAGACTGTATTATTGAAATTTGACTGAGCCTGCTGAGTTGAAATAATTTTAAGGCCGGCAGTCACTGTGAGAGCACCTATCAGAAATATAGTGTGCTTCTTTTTTATTTATATATTAGGTACTCTGCCTTATAGGCATCCAATGCACACTCTAGGGGTTAGTAATGAAACCCTCCTCAGAAAAAGGTTATCTTACATGGAAAATACACGTTTCCTGTCACGGGTCACCACATTGCTTTTAAGGTGTAGCTGAGCTAGATGACAGTTGTCCTCCTGGCACCCATATCTTTTTTTATCATATATGTGGGTGGTGGAAGTGCAAACTGCATCCCGCATATTACATGTAACATCTCTTACACTGGTGCAGTTCAGTCGTTTCAAGTCCGAAGAAAACACATGCTACTTGTGAGATGTGAAAAAACTGTGAGACTTGTTAAGAACGGTATACAATTTTACAAAGTGGATACATTTAGGAAGCAAACGTGTAATTTAAGTTGCTACCTTTTAAATCCACATACTCCAAATCACATACTCTGGAAGTAACAGTGCAACTGAGGTTTAGCTGTTGTCATGGAAGTGTTTGAACAAGACACATATGCTGACTTGAGTTCTGCCAATAAAACATTTGCTTTATTATTAGAGGTTTCCTATTTATAAGACCATGTCATACAGATTTACAAAGTATTCCATTTAAAGCACACTCCAGAAGTTGCTGCTTTAAGAAGTATCTAGATGTGTGTATCAAGAATGCACTCTGAGCATTTGTAATAATGTTAATATCATTGACAGATCCATGTCAAGCAAAATCACAAAATGTGGAAAGATTACCTTTTAGGAAAATCAGTTTAAGCTCTGCGGTTACGTTAAGAATTTTGGAAGAATTAAAAATAATTGTATATTTTCAGTTCCAAAATAAGATCTAGCATTGAGTATCCATAAAGCCATATAAAAAAGGCTACATGGCCTATAATCGCAAAGAGTCACCCAACTGAATATGTCTTGGGTCTTACCAATTCTTTGTATCTCTAATTTGGTCAATTTTTCATAATTTGCTACACATCATCATACTCAAAGCGAGTATTTACTGACCTGACTTTGTGTGGCAACTGGACAAATACATGTGATGAGTAAACATCCAAATATGCTGATATAATGGAAGTTAATAATAAACCGCCTTAACTAATCCAAAGGCACATTTGGTGTGAAGTGGGCCTGCAGCCAGTGCCGACAATCAAGACCAGCATCCTCAACATCCCAACATATCACCCATTCCTAGATCTGAAATCTTTGACAATTCACAGCAAGTCCATAAACCTCCATCTCTTCACACATTGATACAATGAGTGGTTCCTGCTAACGAAGCAGTAAAAGAACCTTTGTCTCTCAGAAATGCCTTCTTAACTTTCCTCTTTTCCAGCATCGGCCTACACAAACCTAACCGCCATAATGTTAAACACCGCTGACTGTTTCATAGGATGCTGGTGGAAAGTCATGCTTGTTTTTTAAAAGATATATTACCATCACATCATCACAAGATTAAACATTCTATACTTGCACAGTTATACCATGGTTATTCAGAGGTGTCTACTATAGCCTTATAGCCCGCCGTAGAGGGCTATACCAGCTATTAAAGGCCCTCTCCAGCGTTAAAGGCCCCGAGCCGAAGGCGAGGGCCTTTAACAAGGGAGAGGGACTTTAATAGCGGTATAGCCCATCTGCGAAGGGCTATAAGGCTATTAGAACATTCTGTCACTAGAGGACAGAATGTTCTAACAAAAAAAACAAAGCCTTTTGGGAGCGTGAGGGGATTGGAATCCCCTCAGGTTCCCTGAAGCCTTTGTTCACAGCCAGAGCTGTGAACAAAGAAACATTGGAATGTTGGAGCTCCAGGCTTATACCAGCCATTATAAGCCCAGAGCACGCCATTGTTTTCAATGGCGCTCCCAACATTCCAATGTTCTAATTGTACTTATGGCTTTTAGGATGTGTTTTTATGTAGGCAAAAAAATGCCCCTTTTAGAAGGTTGTATAAAATCCAGTTTCGAAAATCAGATTGTGACAACTTTATTAAGTAGATATAATGTCTAATTCCTATGTGGAATTTTCACCAGAGTGCTCCCAAAACTAAACCTTCCTAGACCAATAGAGAATTCTATTCCTTAAAAAGTTCCATCACTGCAACGCTTCTCGTTTTCTGTTAGGTAAAAATAACCCATTCTAGAACATGGAATCTAAGACAAGTTTCCCCGATCTATGGAACCCCCTTTGGAACTGTATGAGAAAGGAAAACCACCAATGTCCTAAAACAAGATTACATATTTTTTCTACAGCATTCCATACCAGAATAACCACCAGCTATACTGAAATCTCTAGAGGTACTTCAGAGGTATGTGCACGGCACCAGCCTCCCCTCCCCATCTAAAGAAAGCACATCACATTCCAAAATGCTGTAAAACAGAATTCAATCATGATTGCCTGGTTCCCTGGTATCAGGCTCAGACAATGTTAAACTAAGGGCCTTCTCTAGAGTTTATAGTACAGATACTCTGTCAAATCAAGGCAGATATCCTATTTGCAATAATACAAGTGCCATATACTATAATTCACTTGCAGTGTGGCAGGGGGAACTCCCACCACATCTGTGGCAGAGTATCTCATGCCTTAAACTTTAAATAAGGCCATACATCTTTAATGTAGTGTGAAGCTTTTGATACAGAGCCTTAAATGTATGGAAGTGATGATTGCAAAACAACTGAAATTGCTTATAGATGTCCATGTACACTAATCAGTGACTTCTGATGTCCGCACACAGTCACAGCAGATCATAATATGAGAGAAATGTCTTCTTTTGCAACTGATACTGCTCATGCTGTTCTTGTTAGGAATGCAGGGCAGGATTTTTCAAGGGATTGCAATACCATGTGTCATGCAAGGTGAGGCAAGGGCAACGCAAGCCCTTAAGTGATGTTTACTATGTCACGCAGAGCCACGTTGCGTGGCATAGTAAATCTGGAGTGACGCAAGGAAAGGCAAGTTACTACATTGTGATAGTCTGCCCTGGGAAGGCTTTCCATGGGTGGAGTGTGGGTGTTCTCTAGCATTCATCCATGGTTTTTGGTGCATTCACAGTTTTACTAACACTAGTAAACATAGGAATGCATCAAAATCGTACGCCTTCCCAGGGGAGATGCTTTCTCCAGCACACTCAGAAAGAGGAAAAAGCCTCAAAACATTGTTTTTTGTACAAGAAGGTTTCTCTTTTTTTGCAGGAAGGAAGGTGTCCATTCCTGTAGTACAGGGGCATGCCAGCTATCAGTGCGGGGTGGGTGGGGGGAGAGAGAGAGAGAGAGAGAGAGAGAGAGAGAGAGAGAGACTGCAGCATACCTTATTAGTTTAGGCGTATTGCTGCCCTCTCCATTTGATGCAGGGCGTCAAGTTGTCTTGCTGCGTTGTGCCAAATATTAGTAAATCTGCCACTCAATTCTCTGTGTTATGGCGGTTCCAGCGTGTTTTTTGGTAGCCTTTTATGGACTATAAAGCTCACATGGTTATCCACGAAACAGCAATAAGTACCAGCCAGGTCACTTACACCTTCACAGACAGTGTTTGCGCTACACAAAAGCAAACATTTACAAGTAAATAGAGACAGTGCCCCCCTCAGACGTGCTGGAATGGTGTGGGTCACAGTCGGAAATAGACAAGGAACTGTTCCTTTCGAAAATGGCATTTTGCATTTTTCTTCGGATTGTAAGTGTTTTGTACATTAGCAGTACTCTTAGTTTCGCAGGCACATGAACACTGACACATTTTTGGTTTTGCAGTTGTGTGCATTCCTCTACGTCTACCTCCTGTCTCAGAGTTTTCTGAAGCGCTCAGGTTGTTCTTATTACAAAATGCAGCAGGCACGCCATTTATTGACTGTTTAAATTGATCGCCAAGAGCGAGCAATAACTTGCAATCTGATGGAAAGATCATATTTCAAAACAATGAAGCAGAAAGAATTACAGTTCAGAACGTGTTTCCAAAATGAAGCCAAGTGGTAAGAAACTTCTGTCACATTCCATGAGCTGTTCACCGCAGAAGCACATATCAGTGAGAAGCGATAGGTGCCTTATACCAGGAGCAGACACAAGCTGGTAGTGAGAACTCTGCCCTTACCTATGTAGCGGATCCGGAAGCCCCTCTTGTTGGTCCCGTGGTCCGCTGACCAGCGTAGAAAGACTTCATGGCCCGAGCTGCTCACGTTAGGAGAGGCAGCGAAGTCTCCACTCAGGGAGATTAGCAGGGGGCTGTGGCTGTTCGGCCCTTCAGACAGGAAAAAGGATAGTTTAGGTTTGCAAAGAATGCGATATCCTACAAAGACCCAGAAAAGTCCTACAAGTATAGAGGAAGGCATGTCAATTGCATAGCATATTGTTGAAGCGGCAAGTAGAAAGGAAGGAGTACCCCTAATCAGGCACTCAACTTACCGCCTTCTCCACTACTTTAGCCCTCATTATGGGCCTCATTTATGAAAAGTGACGCATCGCTGCGTGAAAACAGCGATGCGTCACTTTTCACTGCGCACTCCTTGCAACACCAATGATGCGTCATATTTAATGTATGACGCATCATGTCACAAGGAGTGACAGATAAGTCAGTATTTCTGACGTATCTGTAAGCGCAAAAGTGACGCAAGGCCTTATAAATGAGGCCCCACGAGTCAAGTGGTGTGTGGGCCCAGTAAAATATGACTCCACCGGTCAGAGTTTATTGGGTCCGATTAAATAATCCAAATAATTAGTTTGTCCCCAATAATGGGGACCAGCCTGCAGATGTTGGTCCTTAATGCAAATGTTTATTATTGAGCACTTCAATAAATTTCAGCAGTGTGCTCTGCAGACATTCATCAGAGGAAAACTGCAGGGGCTTATTTATGAAAAGTGACGCGTCGCTGCGTGAAAACAGCGATGCGTCACTTTTCACTGCGCACTCCTTGCGACACCAATGATGCGTCATATTGAATGTATGATGCATCATGTCGCAAGGAGTTACAGATACGTCAGTATTTCTGACGTATCTGTAAGCGCAAAAGTGACGCATTGCTGGAGTGTGTCACAAAAGTGACGCAACTCCAGCAATGCGTCCTTTCACATGGGGAAAGCCCCATGTGAAAGGGCTTGCGTCAGTCTTACGCCTGCTGTGAGGCAGGCGCAAGATTTTGACGCAACAGCGTCCTAAAAGTGACGCAGTGAAATCTCATAGATTTCAGTGCGTCACTATTACGAGGCATTATACCTGGCGCAGGTATAATGTAGCGCAGGGGTTTAAAAAGTGACGCATCTACCTAGATGCGTCACTTTTTAAATATGGCGCAACAAGGCGCATGTTTTACGCTGCCGATGCGCCACAAAAAGTGACGCATCAGCAGCGCAAAACTGACGCAAGGCCTCATAAATGAGTCCCCTGGGCTGAGGTGTTGGCCATCAAATTCCTAATGACAATGTGTGGTAACAGGAGTCACCACACATATCGCAACTACCTGGGTCACTCATAATGAGGGGGGTTAAGGTTTACCACTGAGTTTCAAGGGGCCGAATAAATGAACACAAGACAAACACACGAACTGGGAGGAAAAGCGATGAATCAGGAGCAGAGAATGAGAGAAGAGAGACCCTGAATTATAGGCAAGGGACGAACACAGAGCCTCGCAGTCCATCTGGGGTACAATAGGTCTGCTGTAAACAGCTTTCTGTCGACGAGGCCTAAGAAAGAAACCTCACTGGACGCTTTCTCACAAAAGACTCCCTCCCTAGAATGTTTCTGCCTCGTTTGATGAGCACGTGTCTTTTCTGACATATGAAATGGCACTTTATTCTCATTCAAATTCTTTGAAGCGAAAGAACTATGAAATCATCTGCGTGAGCGTGACGCATTTACCATCGAACACTTCAAGAATGTCAAACTCCTTTTCAGTCTGGAAGAATTCGAAGTAGAGGGTGATGTTGTAGCCTTTCTCCACGTTGATGCTCCACGCGCACATCTGCAGGTTGGGGTAGCTCTCCGGGTACCCGGGGCTCAGGATGATGCCGGTGGAGTCCAGGCGCATCTCATTGGCTGGGCACAGGACTGCGGAGTGCAACAGAAATGCATAAGTTCCACTTCTACTGAGTTATTCAATAAAAACAGAAGCAGGCTGCAGGCCATGTTACAACCGAATCATAATGTAATTTGCTGCTATGGAAACTGGGTTTCTGCTGTGATTTGTTTCATTATTTCTAGCAATGGTTACTATGAAGAGACCCAGCAAGGCCAACACACACTTCCTCACCTGACTTTCTGAGTGTCATGTCTTGGTTGTAACCTGTGGGTGAAGCCATGCACTATTCTGAATGCTAGCCTTGTGTGGAAAGAGAGCTGCGCAAGGGATATAGAAGGATTTTCTAAGCCAGGTGGACATTTTAAACATCCCATTCTCAAGTTATTCCAGATGTAATTTCTCATTTATAACAGGTCAAGTATTTCAGCAATACTATTGTATTTCGTCCTATCACCTTTATTCGTACGCAAGCTGATTTGCACACAATCCTATTTCTGCCATGCTTATGTTGTACTTCGGGGCACACTAAAGTTTTCACAAGTTTGATCACATCCCTCCTTCAAATGGATTGTGCCACGGGTCAGCCTCCCGTTCCTTTCGGGTTTTCCGGGTTTAGAGCTGGGATGAGCGCTACGGGAGGAGATGCAATGCTAGCAAGGGACAACATGTCCCCCACCAGCAGGTCGGTAGACCAGAGAGTTACATTTCCACTCTTAAGCTATGAATGGACATTGAACTCTGCGTTCACAAGTAGGGATCCCCCTGAGGACTAACATTTCAACCCACCGTCACGGGTTATGGGACGTGGAATGGGGGTGAGGAGCAGGGGAGCTGCTGATATTAGCAGGTCCCCGATACCATGCCCATGTGTCTCCTTGGAACCAAACCCCACCAGAGCAGCTGTTGGGTGCCTACATTTTAGTAATATGTGGAAGGCTGTCCTGTGCCAGTGAACCAGGAGAACTGGCCTCTTGAATTGGGTGCTTGACACTTACCAAGGACATTTAGCCCTTCGCACTTGAAAAAAAATATGTTCATTATTTTTCTGGAAATTGATGGGTATCCAGCGATTTGCATGTTGACATTTAAGTAACAGGGACCTTTTCTCTGTTCTTGTTGATATAGGCCGCCATTACGTCACCTAGCACTATCAACTGTTTAGAGCCTCGACATATAGAGACCCAAAGTACTTGATAGCAGTTGTCACCCATTGAGTTGGGTAGTGTTAAACATCGGCTATCCAGCAAGAGCGCCAAGAGGCCTTTTTAGAGGTCAACCTGCGCTCCACAAAACAGCCAAGTGAAGACAAATCACGGTGGTAGTCCTGATACATTGAAGGTAAATGCCAAGGAGGTAAAGGGTTACACATGAAACGTACCCAGAACCACCTAGAGTTACCAGACCATTTCATTAAGAGTATTTAGCTAGTATTTTTTCATAAACATGTCTACTTTGTTGTCATTGTAATTGTAATTACATTTACATAGTGCTTACTATCCCTGATGAGGCGTTGAAGCGCTTTACCCCAGGCAGGTTGCTGCTCCCGACCCCAAGGTCAGTGGTTAGTCCAGTGTTACTGATTACTATACGCTGAATCAAATCATGCCATGCAAGCATTCCAGTTTGTTTGTGGTAGATTAAACTAATAGGAGTTAGGTGTGATCATTCTTGGGGAAGGCACGCACCTATTTGAGTTCATACAGGTGTTAGGTGGGGGGTTAATAGATGAGCAAGAGCAGAGTATGTCGTGTTAGGTTGGAGGGGTATCAGTTTCCTAAAATGGAGACATTGTGATTGCTGAAAACAGTTGTGGGTAATTTGCAGACAGTGATGGGGATTAAGGTGAAGATGCAGTGACTTAGGGCTGTGCTCAGAGAGAAGAGGGAGGCATGGAGATGATGAAAAAGGAGAGAGACATTTTAAAGGAAAAATGAGATGTGACCATCAAACATTGTAAGTAAATCTTGTTTTTTGTTTTTCATGGCAGGTTTTAAGAATACATCATCTTTATTTGGGGTGGAGAGTGTGCCATTTGAGGATGCAAGACTGTTGAAAAAAGAAATATTATTTGCATGTGAAGACAGCAGTACAGTAGGTACTTTGATAGGCGCTAGAGCAAGGCAAATACATTGGCCCAATCTTAAGTTACCACTAGACCTCCGCTTTAGCAAGGGGCATGGGAACGGAAAGGAATGGCTGGATGCAAACATTGAAAGAAGATTTTGCAACTGTTGGAACGGAAGTTACTGAGATTCACTCTCAAGTTGGGCTCAGTATGAATGATAAAGCACGGGATCAATTTAGGATCTCTGCCTGTGACAGCGCACTCTGTGGAGGGTGAGAACAGCTTCCCCAGACAGTGGGAGGATATTGCCTGCATTCCTGAGGGTGGAGATCCAGGCACAGGGGTGAGGCGGCTCACTGTACACATTCATTGAATGCTTTGCTAGAAAGGGGCTAATGGTTAATCTTTCTGACAAGTTGCCCTTTCCTATATTGTGAGAGATCAAGGTGGGACTGCAGATTTCTGTTGTGAAAGGCAAAGGAGACCCTCCAGGTGAAGCATAACCTATTGTCTTCCTTGATCACACTTTGTTTGGCTAATGGCAAGGAATTGTTGAAACCTCACACCTCTTTGTGCCTCTGTTATAAACTCTTGTGCTGAATGTGACTGCCTGCCTCTGAATCGAATAATTCTGGATTTGTGTTGCACTTGATCACACACCAGGATATTTGCCCTTTCAGATATACAAAGTAATTCTCTACATAATCGCACCACCAGTGTCTGCAACTAACTACTTTGAAATTTAAATATGATGGTATGCAACTAACCAAGAAACTACAAATGCGCCACATGGACCCATTTGCTTTGTCAAGGCAGGGTTATTTTTTCTGCCTTTCCTTTAAATGTGTTCATTCCCTTTCATCTCTATATGTGCTCACTGTGTATTTCTTATTTTCTTCCTCAATCCCTTTATACTGCTTCTCCGTCGATTATTTGTTCCAAGACCACGCTAGAAATACCAGTATTTTTCCACCAGGCATTTCCCCCTGGGCTAGAACCTTTGAGGACGTTTTTAAGGGTAGAGACAGTTTTTAGGGTAGGGGCATAGCTGGGGCCTCTGTCACTGTCTCCAAGCATGGGAAGGGGTCCTTTGGAACAGCGAAAGAGAGAGATGAGAGGAGCAAGGAGGACTAGAGCAGGGCTGGTGTGAACATTCTTGCAGAGGATGCTTCTGGTTTCCAGTGTGGCCATGTCCATGGTCTTTCTGTGGGTCAACTCGTTCTCACTCATTTATTCTTCCAGCACCTCAGTGAAATATGTGCATCTAAGTTACCTACTGTTGTGAAGCATCAGCATCACAGGAAAGAAGACAAACAACCAGGAATAAAGAAGTTCTTTACTCGAAAGCAAAACCTGGCATACAACCACCTCAATGACCCAGCTGCAATTGGCAATCGTAGAGTGCCGTCAGCTTTACATTCTAGGAACACAGTGAGCATGAAAACTCCAACCCGGTTAACAAGCAGGCAACAGAGAGAAAGAGTGACAGAGAAAGACAGAGGCAAGTTACATCAACCACCTCAACGGCCCAGCTGCAACTGGCAATCGCGGAGTGCCGTCAGCCTTACATTCTAGGTACAGTGAGCATAAAAACTCCAACCCAGTTAACAAGCAGGCAAAGGAGATAAAGAGCGACAGACAGAAAGACAGCGGTAAGTTACATCACAACACCTACCCTTGAGGAACTGTTGAAAGAACATCTGGCACCATCTCACTAACTTTGAACTTGGGCTGTAAGCTGTCACTAGAAAACTATGAGAGCATCACTAGAACGGGGCATTGGTTCCATCAACAAGTTGGGGAGCCATGAGTACATGTTTTGATTGGGCAGAAGTTGTGTGCTTTTCACGTAAAAGTGCTTGCCCTCCACACATCTGTGATCAGTTTGTTTAATTATCGAACAGCTTGAGCTTGAGCTTTCAAGAGAACACAATACATTGTAATGCGGTAAAAGTGTCTAAGAAAACTAGATCATTTATGGTGTTTTTCTCTGGCAACAGCACAGAGGGGAGGATGGCAGTCCTTTACACACAGATATATATTCATTCAATGCTATTTACTGGTAATTCTTCGCATTAACATCCATTCCTCTAAAGCTAGACCTGTTGGCATTGCCAATGCTTGTCCGTATCCACTGTAGCATTTTGGCTAAACGTGTTACAGTAACTCAAATAAATAGCACTCATTGTTGGAAATTTTTATGTACAGTGTCCAGTTTGGGTCCACAAAAACAAAAGAAACACAGATGTGTCAGACACTTCTGTCCTTATGTCAAATAGTAGAATTTAAGCAAAGGACTACAGGAACCCAACCAATTAGTATGCCAGGAAGTGCAAATAATAAATGACTCAAATACTTGGAGCTCACAACATAACTCTGATGCCTCGGATGTTGAATTGATGATGCAACTTTGGAGCGTGGGTCTGGTGAGAGCAGCAAATTCTGATTCAAGGAACAGGTGGGCATTTTTCACATTGAAGCAAGGAATTAGAAGGCAACCATGCTGTGTGAATGCACACTTAAAGTGGACAAGCAATTTGCATCAGCTTAGAACAGCAAAAACCGTACTTTAGTCTACCACAATACATTGATAGACATGCTTTATTTGAATAAATAAACATATCTACAACACCATTTAGAATAGTTATTTTTTATATTTAGAGTTTTGCAGGTTGGTTATTCCATGACAAATGTAATGGATACCTCGACCTCTGTATTACAATTGTGATAGGCCTGTCAGCCTTAGGGTGGTCCCCAAGCTTTTTGCCTTCTTCCTCCATTTTTGCTGATTGCATTTTTGCTGGCCTTAGGACTCTGTGCACCTTACCACTGCTAACCCGTTCTAAAGGGCATGGGTTCACTACTCAAAGGCGTATCCTCAATTGTTATATTTCATTTACTTACAGGCCTCTGGTAAAGGGATGCTACATGTGCCTAGCACCTGTAAATTATATGGTGCAAGTAGGCCTCCAGGACATATTGTGCCTCCCACTTGAGTAGTCCTTTAAACATGTCTCAGGCTTGCCATTGTAGATTGCATGTGCACTTTCAAGCTGCCATGTCGAACTGGCAAAGTAAATGTTTTGCCGGCCTATTCCTTCCTTTTTAATACATATGTCACCCATAGGGAAGAGCATGGACAACCCAGGGGTCAGGGTGCAGTGTATTTAAAAGTTTGGACATGTGCTTTTAAGTTTTACATGTCCTGGTAAAGAAACCCCCAAATTTGTTTTTAACCACTGCAAGGCCTACCTCTCTCAATAAATAACATTGTAGTTACCTTATTGCATTTATTAGGCTGTAGTTTTCAAATGGGAAGAGGTAATCAGTTCACGTTTGATGTCTTTGGAATTGTAATGAAAAATCCTGCCTTGTGGTAAAATCAGATTTTAAATTCCAATGATGAAAATGCCACTTTTAGCTATTTAATGCTTGATGTACGAAGTTAAGTGTTTGTGATTACCAAATGGATCATTTCTGAGATTCGTTTTTTCATAATCGCACACAGCAATGTACAAATTTGTGGTTAACACATTTTGAAATTTCCAGTGGGCCGCAAATTGACCAACTTCATTAATATTCATGGGGTAGGTTTCGGTTTGTGGCCCATTAGGAATTGCAAAAATCACAGGGATGGTGGCCTGCTGGGGTTAGCAGACCACCATGTCTGTGACTGCTTTTCGATAAAGCATTTTTTTTTAATGCAGCCCATTTTCATTAAAAGAAAACAGAATGCATTTTAAAGAGAAAAATGAAACGTTTTCTTCCCATTTTGTAAGAGTAGACATTCACAAAGGGGAAGGGGTCTTTTGGGAATCCCTTCCAATTTTTTAATGGGTTACTAACTACTTGAAATAGGTGGTAAAATGTGAATGTTTTGAGATAGAATTTCAGTCGCAAAGCATTCACACATATTACTGTGGTTTTGTACTAGGAAGGGACGCCCCAAACATGCTCCTTCCCAGTACCGAATGGTAAACTAAATTTGTGTTTCGGTAATAGGTTACCAAATCGCAAATTGGGCCTTTAAACATTAAAAAATGCCTTTTTGGGTTCACAAATGGCAGGATTCTGTGAATCGGGTAGTTTGTGAACTAAAAAAGCTTTGTACATCTGGCCCTTAGGGCCTGCAGCCTATCTCTGGGACACATGACTGAGTGCAGCTGACAGTTGAGCTTTGTGCATTCCTCCAAGACAGCCACATACAAAAGGGAGCTTAGGTGTGCCTGGATGGACCATCACTGGCAGGATGGGAAGGTGCAGCTCCATACAGCCCTACTTACGCTGGAATAGGCTGTGTTCTGCCTCCAGATAGAGGGCTGCATACACCTTGCCTGGAGCCAAAGCAAGGGAGGCAGGAAACCTGCGCACTTCAAAGAATAACAACTAGAAGCTTCTCCCACTTCAAAGAGGGCACCTGGTGTGAATGTTGGACTTCAGAGCCTCGCACCTCCTCAGAACTGTTGCCTCACCTCGGCTGCGCAACTCATCCTCGATGCCAGACTCCGCATCGCAAGCCCCCATCAAGGGTATCCTCAACAATGATGCAGGACCTTGCATCGCAGCTTGGCAGCTCCTTTAATTCGGCCCTGTGAGACACATCCATGAAACAGACCAGGTTTTAAGGTACTCCTGGTCAGTGGGTTCAACTGGGTCCCTGTAGAAGGCCAGTGCTGCGGATCGACCGGATATCAAGAGTTGGTCCTCTGTCTTTTTTGGCATCGATATTTAAGGAAATCTTTCAAACTGCATATCTTCGGTTCTACTGATTGGATTTTCGTCATTTTGGTTTTGATCTATTAATTAAAACCTACTCTATTTTGTCAAAATCGAATGTGGAATCCTTTTGTGGTGTGTTTTAACTGTGTTACTGTTTGAAATATTGCACAAATACTTTACACATTGCCTCTAAGTTAATCCTGACTGCTCTGTGCCAAACTATCAAAGCACAGATTAATTTAGAGTTTGCATGTGAATTTGCCCTGACAAGGATTGTGGTTGCTGCTTGAATGGTGTGTCATCCCTCTCAACATGACGGCCAATTTTTTACATTATGGCATTTATAAAAATATCAGACGGAATATCTGTCATGTTTTTGATGGATTAATCTATTTGCCAAACTCTAAATATGGCCCCTAGTCTTTTTTATGGAGCTCAAACTGCTCCAGCAGGGCAAACCTGAAACTGTATATGGCAAAGTTGCATCAAAATCAGACACCTTGGTTGGAGGTGCTGCCGAAGATCAGGAATTCTAGGGAGTCCACAATTGTTTAAGTACCAACTTTTCAGACTTTCTGGGGCATCTCCTCCTAGCATCTTCTATGGGTCCCAGGACCTCATGGACAGCACTAATGGACGAGGACACAATACACCAGAGGCCCCCAGCAAGCTCCAGTCCAGTTGTAAATGGTCCACTGGTCACTCGTAGAAAAAGGTCTCCTGCAATTTGTTATCTACCTGGAGTAACACAGGAGTTCAGCTAATTGACCCTTGGAGTCAGGACTGGGTACAATTGGGAGCACGTCCAGCCTTTTAGGTCTTCTTAAAGTTTACCCATAGCAGGTCCAGTCTATTTCTCCTTTGCCACAGGTCCAAAAAGTATTCTGAGGAGCTGGAGGTGAGGTACTACTTTGTAAACTTCACCAGCCAGAGGGTGACTCCTGGACACTCCTTGACAAATTAGCATATAGTTCCCAAGTGCAAACATTACATATTTGCCTCACTGCAAACTACCCCACTGTGTCTCATTTTTAATTAAATATGGTGGAATGTTTACGCCTGGGTCAGGAGCTTGTGACTCACTTCAGTCTGTGTATAATGTAATGGTCAGGGGGGGAAGTATCACTTGTCCTGCATAACTTTGGGTTTGCCGTAACTGTTCTGAGTAGTCTCAATAAAAAACCCTCATGCACGTGCTGGTAAATTTAGCGGTGTTTAGGCGGTATATCTTGTTTCTCCGCCATCCCTCACACGTGTGTGCATAATCATAGGGTTAGTTTTTTATGCAACCTCCATCCAGGAGGCATTACCCATTGTAAAAACAGTAATGATCAGTGATAGTGATTGTGACGTGAAATAGTGAAAAAATAAAATTGTCTCTCTTATCCAGAAAAATTAATTTTATTAGTTCTGTTTTGGAGGCAAAAATTCTAAAAATTCAATCGGTGAACTAGAGTGATTATGACTCGTTCACACTCAATAAGTGGTATAGGTCGACATGTTTCAGCCCTAATATCGCCAGGTGGGTCATATGGGCTTTCTTCAGGACCACAGTGCAAAACAGAGACCTCTTACGTCTCTATTAGTTCTAATGAAAATCTGTTTTCCGGGACGAGAGAGTGGCAGAGTCAGCACAAGCAACTGATGGAGAGCCAGAGAGTGCCTCCCTGACCCACCCAGATCCTGAAGAGGCTTAATATAGCCAAAAACGAAGGTACAATATTGACCTCAATAGGAGCAACATAACGATATGTTCCATTAGAACTTTTTTCTTTTTCACTAATAGAGACGTGAGAGGTCTCTGTTTTACACTGTGGTCCTGAAGAAAGTTTCTTTATAGAACCAGCTGCAACCTTAACAGTGAGAACAGATTTTGGGAGCTAGTCACTGTAATAACATGCAAACAGTAGAATCTTACATGTTCCACTTTTAAATATCAGACACCCTACCTGGTGGTCCACAAGGCGTACTTAGGAACAACTTACTTGATAATTTTAGGAATTTCCATCCTTAAAAAAAAGGTATATTTGGACAGGTCTGTCAGCAGGGTTAAAAGTTGCAGCGGTCAGGCTACACGTGTAAGCATGAAGCCATGTTTTCCTTTTCAGCCTTGTGAATGGTGCAATAGGTACTGCAGTTCTTAGGTGATATTTATCTTTCTAAGCTATTTTTACATTTTCTTACACCTTATACTGTAACCTTAGTCTAATGTTAAATATCACAACTGGGGACCAGCCCATTTAACATGTTTTAGGGTTCAGGGCACATGCCCAGGGGACTGGAGAGAAGTTCAAACACTGGAGGAATCAGTCAATAAAAAATGGGTATGATCAAGTAAAAGAGGCATTTTCTCACAAATACATAGGGACTATCTTAGTATCTTCAATTTACATTATAAAGAAGCCTCATGCAAACATTAATACAATTAGCTAAAAGTGTTGTACATTTTCCCCAAATGGTCAGTTTGAAGAGTCAATTTTCTGAATATCTTCTTGTAAATAATTGTTTCACAAGTTATGCATGTATGTGTGTATGTATGTATTTTGAATTTCAAAAGCGCAAATCCAGCTAACAGACCGCACGCCTTGTACATGGTGAAAGCAAGCATAAAATCAATGAGTAAGAGAACAGGATGCTGGGTTGTGATGGTTATTTCATTTTAATGTAATGTTCTTTAAAGTAGTGCGTTTTCAAATGTTTCCTACACTGGAGCAAACTTGGGCCGATCTTGATAGATACAGGGATGTTATTCGAGATACTGGGTGCATAGGTGAAAAACGCCAGCTGTCTTTTGTTTTTTTTTGACACTTTGTAGTCTGATGGTATCATTGCTGTGCGTGCACTGAGTTAAACAAGGGATGGTGAGTTTGTCTGCAGTATGTGTGCGTGCTGGTCATGAAATCTGTGTAAATTATGCAGTCGGTTTTTAAGATGGTGCAGGCCAGCAAGGTGAGTCAATGGAGTTCCATCAGGACATGGGCTATATGATCATATTTCTTCAGGCACTGGATGAGAGGTGCTGCAGCATGTAGGTTGCCTCTCGGCGTGTCAGTTTGGAGTCTGGGAGTCTATGGACTAGAGATTTAACACCATCCAATTGTGATAATATGAGAGCTTGAGCAGCAGTTCTCAAAGTCGCTTTCTGGAAGATATGGTTTGACTATATTTGGAAGAGAAAGATGGTACTAGGTTGTCAGTTTTTCTGGCAACGTGTTCATTGAGTGTGAGGATGGGGTCCAGGGTAAATCAAGTGAATTGGCATTTGGTGAAAGTTGGTATTTGAAACAATCAAGATTCCTGCCATTGAGCCAGGTTTGTAGTGCATGGAGCTTTTTGTTCTTTGCAAAGAGCAGGAATTCTGTCGTGACTGGGTTGAGCTTCAGGCATGCACTGCACGGCTAGCTCTATATGATGAGCAAGCAGTGTTTGGGGCACTGGATGACTGAGAGGAGACTTTATAGTACAGTTGTGAATTTTGATTCTGTTACCTGTAAGCAGATCACCAAGAGGCTCTATGTAGAGGTTGAAGATGACAGGAGACTATATGGAGCCCTGGTGGACTCCACAGGTGATAGGTATCTTTTGTGACCTATGTTCACCCATGTGAACAAACTGGTGTTTGTTGAAATGGTAGTAGGATAACCAGTGAAGGACATTGCCAGTGAATACCATTCAAGACTCAATGGAGAAGACGGAGGTCCTCATCCTCGGATCCAACCCCTCCTGGTGGCCAACCACACTGGGAACAGCACCGACACCCAGTGACCATGCACACAACCTAGGATTCATCCTCGACTCCTCCCTCTCCATGTCTACACAGGTCAACGCTGTCTCCTCCCCCTGCTACAACACCCTCCGCATGCTCTGCAGGATCTACAAGTGGATCCCGACCGAAACAAGAAGAACGGTTACACAGGCCCTCGTCAGCAGCAGACTGGACTACGGCAACACACTCTATGCAGGAATCCCAGCCAAACACCTATGACGACTACAACGCTTCCAAAACGCCCGATACGATGGGAAATGCTTTCGATGTGCTGCATCAGATGCAGATATAGACCATATTTTTTATACGTGTGTTAAACTACTTCCTTTTATACAAGCTATAGAGAGATTCCTATCCCAAATAATAGAGATACCTGTTAAGATAACCCCCGCGTTAATGATGTTAGGGATGGGTCACGAGGTTTCAAAGGAGGGTAGTTTGTATAAATGTAGATACTTTTTATTTGTCGCAATGACCATAGCTCGTTTAAGTATAGCGGGGGAATGGTTGTCTCAAGAGCCTCCGAGATTTGAGGTATGGAGGGCGAAGTTATTTAGAATATCAAGCTTGGAATTTAGTCTATATTCGTTAAAAGGAGCAAGGAAACGGAAAATGGGACTAATGATTTGGGAGCAATTTATGGGCTATATGAACAATTGAAAAGCATATTGTGACTAATTATGGTGTAGGAGTGTTTGTTTTGTTTATTTACAATTTTTATTATACTTTTTTTTTCTATTTTGAAAAATTCTAAAAGAAGACTTAGTTTGTTAAAATATGTATTGTAATGAAAACTATGTATTCATGGTGATGAAAAATGTATTTTTTCAAATGTTAATCTTGTTATGGAAGTGTGGAAAGAATAAAATATTTTTTAAAAAAAACGCCTCCGCCCGATTGATCATCAACCTCCCCTGCCGCAGCCACATCACCCCCCACCTGAGAGACCTACACTGGCTCCCCGTTGACAAGAGGATCACCTTCAAGCTCCTCAACCACGCACACAAAGCACTTCACAACGCGGGACCAGCCTACCTGAACAGCAGACTCAGCTTCGACACCCCCACCCGCCAGCTCTGCTACGCCAGCCTCACCCTCGCCGCTGTTTCCCCGCATCCAACGAACAACCTCCGGTGGCAGATCCTTATCCTACCTCGCCGCCAAGACCTGGAACACCCTCCCAACCCACCTACAGCAGACCCAAGACCTACTCGCCTTCAGAAGACTCCTCAAGACCTGGCTCTTCGAGCAGTAGCGGCACCCCCCTCCCCTCAGCGCCTTGAGACCATCACAGGTAAGTAGCGCGCTTTACAAGTACTCTGATTGATTGATTGATTGGTGTGTATGAGGGTGGGATGTTCGACTGTGTAAAAGGCAGCTACATCTGAAGGAAGGGGCTATTTTTATCTGTGGTAAAGAAGGCATTGTCTAAGATGTGTAAGGTGGCTTGTTCTGTCCTGCAGAAATATCTGAAAACTAAAGTCATATACTATACTACTGTATTCTGAACATTAAAGGTCAATCATGAACAGTATTCTTAATGGCCATTTTTCTGCAGGGAGTGTCAAAATAAGTTATTACATCTGGAGGTATTTCTTTGGTTCTTAAACATCTGGAGGTATTTCTTTGGTTCCTAAACTCTTGTTATTCTCTAATGGGATTATCCATTATACAAATTGGGCCCCACATTATGCTTATATTCGTCAGGGGCCTGTAAACTCCTTGATTCATAAGGGAAGCAATACATCATGGGAAATAACAGGTCAGCAAATGAAATATTTAGTAGATTCCATGGGTTACAGACAACTGTGTATCAATTAATTGTTCTACATTGTGGAACTAGGTTTTCGTGAAAAATGTTTCACTGTAGTTCACATCACTTTGCTCATTACTGTAGATATCTTCAAACCTATACCCAGAACCCTCTTCCATACCTTAATGACTATGTCTGGAGCATTTATTACAGAGGTCAGAGTGTTTTAAAACTGAGGACTTTGTTTGATTATAAAATCAATAAAAACCTTGACAAGTTGGAGGTGTTCCATCCATCTGAAGTCGCTCTCCTAGTCTGCAAGTTAGAATCTCATTACCAACCAATGTGAAGCCTGGTGAGCACTGGTATCTTATGATGTCACCTAGAAGACAATAACAGTGTTAGATAACCATTTATAGTTACTTTGTGCTTTTGAAAAACGTGATAGCATTTTATATAATGATCTTTATTGCCTTACATATGAATAGGCAAATTTCCACCTAGGGTACACTTTGTTAAAACAAATTAAAAAAATGAACATGTTACCTGTTCCTTTATGGTGTAGTTGCAACTCCCTTATAGAGTGAAAGATAGTTAGTTGATGCTAGTCAAAGCCATTGGGATAAATAATATATGCTGGAACCCACCTTTCAAGCTGGAAGATCCATGCTACATGTAGAGAGGACCTAGGCTAACAGTTTGAGTGTGAGCTGGGACAGATTTGTGCCTTGTTTTCCACCCTAACAGAAGCAAAATAGTGATATAATGCAGCTTGGAGAGAACATTACATATAGCACACAATGTTTAGTCACATATATTCAAGTCAACACATTTAGACAGCTTCTTTAACATCATTTATAAAATATAATAGTCTATGTATAGTAATATATTACTATGTTGATGACATTCATCAGGCCATTAGCGATGCACAGATATACAATTTAATTTATAAATACTCCCATTTCTTATAAAGGTAGGGCCACAATTGGTCTTGTTACAGATATTTACTTGGCAAGCTAACATTGAATGTATTTAATAATATCAATTAAAAAAAAGACCAGTCAGAGCCTTCAATGATCCCATTTATTTTATATATGTTGTTGTTTTTCAAATTTTAAATCACTGAAAAACTTTACAGACCTGTCATGGTGAAACATCAGTGTAGCTTGTTTTCCACAAATCAAGATGGATCAACCACTGGTATTTATTACCCCAAATGGTAAAGAATCAGCTAACACGTGTTTGACCCATTGGGATTTTCAATGACTTTTTTAAGGCAAACCAAATAATCCTGTTTCTAATAACCTTAATTTGCCGAAATAAGATTAGGTCAGGAGAGAGCTCATCTCAAAAATATTGTCAATTGAAGCCATGAGATGACAACATGGCTTTCATGGATGACATTTGGGGAGACGAATACTCATCTTATTCCAGTAGCTCATCAAACTTGCCAAAAATCTGCTTTTTTAATTAAGGCCAATAGGAAGGATATTTGTTGTCTTGAATTCCCAATGGAAAGCGTCCATTTGGTGTTTGATCGCTAAGTAAATATAGTACTTAAAATCCTGAATCTCATTTCAGATCATTAACGGATACTGAGCACTAAAGTAAGCCTGGTCTGTGGAAATATGGTGTAGGACTCATTTCTGGTAAAAAAACAGACTAGCATCTATACTGTTGTGCACTGTATACAAATGAATGTAAGTAAAAGCTTCAAGGTACCTTAGTAGTCCAATAATTGTATACTCTAAGAACCTTTCAGTAGGGAGAGGAAAGAATAAACAAGAATTGCCTAAAACAAAGTGAGTCACTTGAGGTTATATGAATTTCTCAGGCTGGAGGCTTGGCTTTGTAGTCACTCGGGATTCCAGGTCTTCTAGGGCATATTACCAAGCAATAGCGATAATTATCGCTATTGCTTGGTTAGAGACAAAAATTTACCGCTGAGCTGCAGCGATTTTTATCGCAGATAAACCTTGGTATTTCCAAGGTTTATCGCAAATGCGATAAAAATCGGCCGGAATGGATGAATATCGCTGAAAAGTCAGCGATATTCATACATTACCGAGCTAATGCTCTTAGCCATGTTATCCACCTCCCATTGGATAACATGGCTAAGAACTGCTCAGGGCAGGTGTTAGCTTTTGGAGATATTCGCGCCTAGCGCGAATATCTCCAAAAATTAGTAATAGGAGATAGCGATGTTAGCGACTATTTCCAGTCGCTAACATCTTGGCACGCCCACTTGGCATGTCATTAGTGATAAATATCACTGACATGCAAAGTGGGGCCCAAGATGGTCGCTATCTCCTACTAGCTGTCGCTAACTTATGTTAGCGACAGCTAGGTAATAGGGAGATAATTTTATCTCCGCTTTCTTGGCTTTTCGAAGCCAAAAAAGCGGAGATAAACCCCCTTGATAATATGCCCCTTAGTTTTGTGCTGGCCTACTTGGCCCGGCTGGCAAGGTGCATTTACATGGAAAACAAGACTTGAGCAATGTTATTCTGATTATATGTGACATGGGGGCAACTCTGCACTGATCATAGGGGATATACTGTAACTTACTTTGTGCCAACGTCTCAATTGAAACTATGTAGGAGCTTCGGTTCTCCAGGCCTTTTTGAGAAAGCAGTACAGAACCGACGTGCAATGAACTCTTTTCAGTAACTGGTTGGTGCAAAAACTACATTTGCGGCACCGAACCAATGCAAGACTGTTTGCACCATTCACCTGGTGCACAGGTTCAAGCCCTCTGAACTGTGCCCCATGTAGGACCAAACGAGCTGTAACAAACCGAGTATCCGCCTGCCAGTTATATTAATACATATTCTGGATGTGGGTGGCAATTTATTTGTGAACTAGATAAATCATATTGGTATTAATATTATCAGTTGTAGTTGTTATAATACGAACATTACAATAAAACAGACTGTTTTGTTTTCAACATTACTGTACTTAGCTACAGACTTAGCCTTATAAAAGTAATAATATTCAAGTAGGAAGCAATATTTTATCCTTTAGCAGCAGAATTTATTCTCGACGATTCACACGTTATTGTAGTGCTTGGGGTAAAGGACTAAGGGCTTTTGATCAACTTTCCACTAAATTACATTTTCATCTCCATCATTTCGGTAGAACTACTGGCTAAAATGTCTGAAAATCGGGAATCTTCTTAAAAACCAAGCTTCCTAAAATTCAGTTTGGACGTTGTGCATTTCAGATCATGAGTTAAAAACGTCTCAATTTCTACTTAATAATCAAAAAAAATGCCCCCTGTTGTAGAGCCCAAAACCAGTATCTCAAGATCTAAGGAACACCTGGTTGCCACTGAACGGCTACTGTAATGTAAATAGTTGCCTTGTAGTGTTGCTTAACTCTATGCGATCGACATTTACAATGAGGATGTCAACTTTAATTTTAGCAGGCACAATTATTCCATTTTGCCTCTTTATTCTGAATGTGAGTCCAGGCCATGTGTGTAATTAAACTGCCACCAGGTTGCAAAGCACGTGCCCATATCCAGGGGTATAGTTTGGGAGCCTGGCCACATAAGATAATTACAGCATAAACCCTGGCTCAGCATGGACAGGGATGTGACACCTCCACTTTTTTTTTTTTAAGGCAAAACATAATGAGATTTTAAAGGAGGTAGAGCATTTGGTGGTATTTAAAAAAAAATCATTCAAATGTGACAGCTGATTCTGATAAGTTGCATTACATGGTGCAATTCAAAATATAACTCGATGGGGTTGTGCATTCAACAGCAAGGCACCATTAGGGAGGTGTATGGCAAGTGTTGCGGTTCTAGGCACCGTTTAACCCCTTCGCTGCGGCGGCAATTCCGCTGCAGCGCTAGGGAGGCGGGGGGGCCGAGCGGCGCTCGCATGCTCGTGACGGAGCCGCTCCGTCACGAGCTGCGGTTGAGCTGTGCTCGTGACGGAGCGGTTCCGTCATGGCCCTTCCCACTCAATAGAACGCGCCGCGCAGGGGCAAAATCAGCACCGCGGTGGCAGGGTCATGACGGAACCGCTCCGTCATGAGCATGGGAGGGGTTAATAACAACCATTTCTAATAATTCAAAATAACTGAACGAGGTTTGAAGGCAGTTCTAAACACATTGACTCCATTTTGAGTTCACAGAAATGGTGCCTACATGTAGGTATCTGACTGCCTGTCAGCAATGCTTTCTTGTGGGAGAAACCTCAATTGAATAGTCAGCTGGAGAGAAAGACAAGGTAGACGGAGGTTTTTCGGACAGCATGGGCATAGGTCGGTGTAGCAATGCGCCTACTTCTGCTAACCAAAAGGAATTAGAACCAGTCACGCAGCCACCTTCGGAGCCTTGGGCCTAAGGCGTAATTCATGTTGGTTGTTTGTGGTGGCAAACATCAGCACTCATGTTCAGGGCCACAGACTTAATTGTGATTATCAGACTTTGACCAAGACCAAAATAGAGGAAACTATATCGAAGGTTCAATAAAACGATGGCGAAACCGCAACAAAGGGGATACCATGGCTGAGAATGAACCTTCAAGATTAATAAAAAAGTAAGGGAAGTGTAGGGTGGTGAAAGAAAATAGCACAAGATGGAATCAAAACTAGGCAGCCTTGATATTCAGTAGGTCAGGCATTCAGAAATACTGAGAAAGTCTTCTAAGAAACTCTTCTGCACTAGTATTTTTAGAAAGTAAGCACTCCTTAACCCCCAAACCACTAACAGGGAAAAAAAGTTATACATTTTAGGTCCAGATTCTTACACTGCATTGGTCTCTTTCTCTTTATGTGGCTACCAGCTGAGTTCTTCCAAATTGACTAGGTAGGTGAAGGCAGTGCAATTTAACACCTTGACCGTGGCGCAAAGTCCGCCTCGGTACTGGAGACTTAATGAGTGGGCGGGGATCAGGTGGCCCCCGGCCGTCCTCCCCACATGCCCTCTGTGATGTCGGACGGCCGGGGGCCGACCGACGCATGGAACGGATTAAATGATGGAGGGTCAAACAACAAGAGATAGAAAAACAAGCCCCTCTTCTTCTTTCTGGGAACTCTGAGAATTAACATGGACTGAGACTGGGTTCTGGTTATTTTCGGCGAGGCATAGGAGTCATTGCATGCAGAAGCTGAGAGGTTGTTTCACAGTCTCAAGAACAAAGATTAGGATCTATTACTAATGAACAACATTTGCCAACATTATGCCCTCCTGGCACCACTGGCTATTAAAGAACGTTGTTCCTTTGGGAACATTGATTTGTTTGCTGGCATGGTCTAAGTGTCTATGATCTCTTAGTCTATCTTACAGGCTTGGTCTTTGTGTCCATGAATTAGTGTCTCTATATCCTTATGTAACTCTGCCAGTGACCTTGTGTAACTTTTGGTACACTTTAATGGAACACTGTGTACTTTATCCCCATGTCCCAAAGTCATGGTCGCAGGGGGTCTCCCTATGGCATTGTCAGTCACAGTGTTGATGTATCAGTGTCCCCACATCAGTGTCCAAATGCATTGTCCCTTTAACAGTGCTAGTGTCTCTATGTCCAAGTCTCTTAGCCAGGTTGTCCCCATATTGCTTTAAATGTTCCAGTGTCAGTGCCCCACAGTATTTGTGGCTTGGTGCTAATGGCAGCAAATAATTTCTCATTTTACACCCTAGTGTTGTGATCCAGTGTCAGTATTGATGTTGACCTTCCTGAGTCAATGTATCCATAACAGTGCTCTTGTGTCAGGGCCCATGTGTCAGCCTCCCTATCTCAGTGTTCCCCATCAGTACATATGTGCAAGTGTTGATACTGCAATATGTGTCTCCCCACGCAGTTTTCCCTGTGGAAGTTTGGATTTTTTAGTTCCAGCATCCCAGTGTCAGTGCTTCCATGCTGGTGCTGGGTGTATGTCACTTCCTAGTGTTACTCTTCAGGTTTTGTAGCATCCTGTATCAGTGACCCAGTGCTGGTGCACTTGTGCACTTGCTGGTGTTCCCACGTCAGTGTCCCCATTAAGTGTTAGCACATATGTGTCAGTGTCCCTCTGTTTGTTTGCCCTCATCAGTGTCCCAGTATCAAGCATCAGTGAAGCTTGTTTTCCACAAATCAAGATGGACCAGCCACTGGTATTCATTATCCCAATGGTACAGAATCGGCCAACATGTGTTTGACCCTATTTGTTTTCTACCCAGCGTCAGAATCCCAGCATCATATTCACCATGTCCCTTCTTCTGTATCTTTGTCCAAGTACCAAATGCAACATGCCCAACTCTATTTCTCTGATACAGTTCCATCATGTCCCAGCATTTGTGTTCCTTATATCTGTTTTCTCTGTGCATGTATTCATGTGGCAGTAACACTTCATAACGTGGCAGTGCCCAGTGTCCATGTTAGTGTCTACGTATCAGTACCAATGTCTCTATCCCTTTGTCAGTGTCTTTGTGAGGGTAGTACAATATCGGTGACCCATGTATGCAAGCACAGGGCAGTAACGCAATGTTGTGCGCATTCAGTCAGTGACCTTGGGTTAGTGTCCATGTTCCATTTCATTGTCCTGGTATTGTAACTAAGCACCATTACTTTTTAAGTTCAAATAAAATTTTATTAGGGTAAACAAAATTGTCATTACAAAAAATAATATGCAATACAACAGTAGCGATAGGAATAATAAGCTAGGATAACATTATTAAATTACATCAAAAATAAAAAGTGAAGGAGAAAAGGAGGGGAAGGGTAATCAAAAAATAGTAAATGAGGCTTGGGATACAAGGTGTATACTCGATGAGGCTTTGTACTTCAGGAGACAGTGCAAATATAAGCGGGAAGCTGAGTATTAAAGAAAAAGAGGGAACAAAAGGCAAGTCATGGGGGTTTCAAGACCTCTTGTTGCGATGGGGGAATGTGAGATGAGCGTTTGGCGCAACCATCCAAGTAAAGGGTAACAGGAAGCCACAACGCATGTCTTTTCGGGGCCAGGGTGATGGGATAAATAAATGCAGTATCTAATCTATGATTAAAACATACATTGAACCACCAAGCTTTAAACATAATACCCTCAGAATTCTTCCAGTTAACAGTAATCTGTTGAAACGCAACAGCTAATAGCAAATCAATAATATGAACATTCATTTCAACTTCAGTCCAGGAAGAGGACAATGAACCGAGGAATATGTCAGTGATAGAAAAGGGGATAGAGGTGTGAAAGATAGTATTGATTTGATCCCATACTTTGATCCAGAATGCTTGCATGCGAGGGCAGAGGAAAAGCATGTGAAAAAGCGTGGCATTGGGGGTGGAGCAAGACCAACAAAGGTCTGGAATTGTAGGGAACCTTTCGTGAAGAAGAGAAGGCGTGTAAAGGAGTCGATTGTAAAGAAAGAAAATTGTTTGTGTAAGAGAAGCAGCTCTGGAAGACTTGCGAAGCTTGATCCAAATTTTATCCCATAAGGTGGTAGGCCAAGAGACTTCGAGTTCAGATTCCCATTGCGCCTCCACCGCAGTTTTAGGCCGGGGTAATGGAGGGTTGTGGAAGGAGTGATAAATGGAAGATGCTGAGGGGTTTGAGCGCAATTGAGAGTGTAAAGAGGAAGCCAGTGAAGTAGAATTCGTATTTGGAGGAGAATGAGAAAGGGAATCGTATGCGGACATGACAAGCACCATTACTTTAGTGTGAGTATCCCAGTCTTCCATGTATTTTCATTCTCTCACTGCCACTGTTCTTGGCCACTGTCCCAGCATCAATGTTGGTGCCCCTTGCCTGCATTCTGGTATCACTGTTTCCAAGTAAGCATCCTCATGTAAGTGTTGGTGCTCTCGTTCAACTGTGTGACTGTGCTGCATTGTGATTGCAGGCGCCTCTATTTCAGTGTTTCAGTGTCCTTGTCTCAATGTTTGTGATGCATGGCAATATTTCAGCTTCACTGTCCCCATGTCAAACTCTCCATGTCAGTAATGTGTTCCCTGTTAGTGTCCTAGTGTGTGTGTCTCAGTGGCAGTACCCCATACCAGTGTATCCATACCAATCTCTCTTATCTCTTACTTATCGTCAGTATCTGCATTTCAATACACTAATATCTTGTCCTCACAACAGTGTGATATGTCATATCACTTCACTGGTATTGTGTTGTAGTGTGCCTTTGTCACTCTCCCAGTGAGTCCCCTAGTGAAACGACTCCATGCCACTGTACCAGTAATAGTGATTGTGCCCCACATGAGTGCTTTAGTTTCACAGTTCGGGTGACAGTATAAGTGCTTGTGTTTTAGTGCCTTCTGTGTCAGTGACCTAGTGTCAGTGCTGATTTGCCTTTGTCATTAAACAAGTTACAGTGCATATTTGCAATTGCTCTTGTATTAGTGTCACTTTGAAAGTGTCCTAGTGTCAGTCTACTGTGTCGCTGTACCCATATCAATGTCCCCATGTCAATGTTGGTGCTCTTGTGCAAGCCAGCCAGGGGCCCTGTGTCATTGTTGGTACCACTGTGTCTGTTTATAGTTTCAGTGTGTGTTTTCGTGTCAATATATCAGTCTTAGAGTTCCACATTATGTCATTGTTTGCTTTTAACTGCTTACCCATCTACTGCAAATTAATAAGGGAATGGTTGAGCGCTGTGGGCTGGGGATAAAGATGGATAGTTCTGCAGAGGTAACGAAATGGACCAAGGAAGATGGATGTTTTAACCCCTTAAGTGCTGCTGACGACCAATGGTCTACCTCCCCAGTGCTGCGCACGACCATTGAACGTCCATTCAGCACTAGTTCTAATGGACAGCGCAGCACTGGGGAGGAATGTGTAATAGCAGCTATGAGGTTAAAAAAGATAGCTTGAAAAAAGTTGTGAAATAATGGAGCAGATTTATTAAATTGTAGTGCAAATCAGCACAGCAACCTACGTTGATGCATTGGCTTACACAAGGGGCAGAAAAAAATACAGAGCTATATCTAATAAATTTCCTGTAGCTGCTTTCTGTGTCTGTGCTTGCATAACAGCAGACACACCTTTACAGCAATATGCAAGGACACATATGATGTCTGGCACAGCTTTTGTACTAGAAGTGTGCCTCCCGAGTATAAAGCCTGTACCAAACATTTTATTACATTCAACAGATTGTGTTTGGTTCCTGCAGCGTACAGAACATAGGCAATGTGTGAACTGTTAGGAAAAACAAAATATTTGTCCAACCATGTGCCTTCTTCTAGGAGGTGTTTTTATTTTTTTTAAACAAAGCCCTGTCCTCACTGGCGGCTGGCAGGGCTCGTGAATGGTGGGCGGGCACGAGGGATCGTGCGGGTGGGGGGATTGTCGTGCTTGGTGCAATAATAATAAAAAAAAAATGAAGAAATAAACCCACCTTGCTGACGGCCGGGTCCTGCGATTCCTGCTCCTGCTCTCCTCTTGCACATCGAGGAACAAGAAGCAGGCCCCACTGACCAATCAAAAACTCTGCAATGCAGTGTTGTGATTGTTGCGCACCCAGTCTCCCCTTACCAATCACAACACTGAAATGCAGCGTTGTGAATGGTTTTCCATGTCCTGGTTTGATGCATAACCAGGGAATGGGGACCTGGGCCTGTTATCCATGCCCGCTGTAATGCAGCCTGCACAGAGAACAGGAAAAGTGCGCATGACTGGTTTGGGCAGCCCAAAAAGGCTGAACAAACAGTCATTGTGCACTTAGGAGTGGGCAAACCACTCCTCCTCTGCCCCTCTCCAAGAGCAGAGCAGCCCAGCCACCTGCAAAGCAGCAGGAAGCTGCTAAGTTATTATCATTTTATGTTTCTGCTTCGTTCCTCCACCATAGGGCAAGAGGCGCCACTGTCAGTCTTGTTATATTATTTGATCGGGATTTGCATAAAAAACATAGGGCCTCATTTATGAGGCCCCTTGCGCCATCGGAACTTCACTTTTCATGAAGTTCCGTGGCGCAGAAGCCTGCGTGGTATTTATCAGGCAGCAGTACGCCAGTGTTTGTGGCGTACTGCTGCCTGATAAATATCAGTCCATTTAACGCAGTGTTCTGCGTTAAAGGGGCGTGCAATGGGTGTTGCTGGGGGCGTTCCCAGCAACATCCATGGCCTTTTGACACTGCCCCAGATTTACGAGAAATCGTAACTCTGAAGCAGTGCCAAAAGCTTACGCCTCCCCAGGGGAGGCGTAAGGGAGGCGCAACAGGGAGAAATGTCTTTATCTCTCCTTGTATTTCCTTTTTCTATGTGTGCTGCATTCTGCAGCACACATAGAAAGAGGAAAAGCCTCTTGTGATTATTTTTGTACAGAAAGGTTTCCCTTCCTGTACAAAAATAATCTTCCCCGCAACGCAGGCACCCTTGCACCATTGTGCAAGGGTGCCTGCGCTGGCGCAGGCAGCCCATTGTGCGCCGGCGCAGGGGAAAAGGACAGGAATGCGCCGTATCTTATAGATACGGCTCATTTCTGCCCTTTTCTTTTGCCGTAGGGAAGCGCAGCAGGAAGGCCTGCTGCGCTTCCCTACGGCAAAAAGTCATAAATGAGGCCCATAGCTTCTTGTTCAATGATGCCGAGGTACTCCCCCCTTAATTTAAAATGGTACTATGAGAAATTGGGTTGTTGGTTGAAGAAGGTGTGCACCCTTCTAAGCAACAGCCACAATCCTCGTCAGAGTGACCCACTAAAGTCACCAAATAAACCAGTGCTTAACCCTCTGGTAGCTTGGCACAAAGAAGTCAGGCTTAACTTAGAAGCTTTTGGAGCTGGCCCTTTAAGCAGGGTCACCCCCTAACATTTTGTCTTTTTCCCCCTCAACATTTGCCTCAAATTCATTTTTTTGTTTGCCTAAGGACTTTGTGCACTTTAACACTGTTAACCAATGCTTAAGCAGCTAATTTCATATTTAATTTACTTATATGTTCCTTGTAGAGTGGTATAACATGTACCCAGGGCATGCACATTTAATGCTACCAGTGGGCCTGCAGCACCTATTGTGCCACCCACCTAATTAGCCCTCCAAAACATGTTCCAGGCCTGTAATTGCAACCTGAATGCAGAGTCACACTGCCATGTCGACTTGGCATTTAAACTCCCTTGTCAAATCTTAAATTTCCCTTTTATTACATATAAGTCACCCCTAAGGTAGGCCCTAGGTAGCCCACAGGGCAGGGTGCTGGGTAACTAAAAGATTAGACATGTGCTTTTAAGTTTTACATGTCCTGGCAATGAAAACTCCTAAATTAGTTCTTCACTTCTGTAATGATAAACCCTCTTAATGGTAAAGTTGGATTTTTCAATACAATTTAAAAAATGCAATCTTTAGAAAGTTGGCGTTTTATGCCTGCAGCCTGTCTTGAGTCACATAACTGGGTGTAGCTTACAGTTAGTATTTATTAATTCCTCCCACTCAGTCACACAATAGAAGGATTATGAGTTCCTCAATGAGACATGAGCTGTCAGAATGGGGGGTGTGGGGGGGGAGGGGGTGGCGGAGCTCAGCACAGTCCAGTTTCAACTTGAATAGGCTGTGCCCTGTCTCCACATAAAGGACCTAACAACCCAGGATTGTCCCTTCAGCGAGCTTGGAACCAGGGCAGGGGAATAAGGATATTTCATGCATTTCAAAGGACCTTCTCCCACTATCCAGAGGAAGGGCACCATGGTATAAAAATAAGGATCTACAGACGTACTGTTCAATTTACTACTGGACCTGCATAAGTACTTTCAGAGGACTTCAAATTGTCACCAACAATGTAGAGATCACACATTCCAGGTTAGTGTCACTATTGGAATGCAGTCTTTTGAGGACCAGCAGTGGAATGATGTCATGGCACCACATTTCATGCCTTGAGCTGTAACAGACTGTCTGCTACTGTGACTTTCTGTGCACTCTGCCAGACTGCAGCTGTACCTGGAAGGATTGTTTGGCTGCCTGGAGTATGATTTGAACGCTCAGAGGCCAGCTTTGCTGTTTAGTCCTGCATCTTCACCAGCACACAGAACTACCAGAAGTGACTTCAAGGGGTAGTTAGCTGCCCTCCTTTGGTGCCTAGCAGAACTTCTCTGTCTCAGACATTTTTCTTCAAGAATTTTTCTAAGTCCAAAGATGACTGGACCTAATCTACTTCTTGTATCTGAACCATGCTAAATTGAGGTAGGTCTTAACTTTCGACTTTGACCTGGTCTCCTGCAGCGAGATCTCTGCGGTTAACTCTTTGAACGGTTAGGGGGTAAACTTCACTAAAATCTTTAAAACTGCATAACTCCAGTTCTACTTGTTGGATTAGTGTCAATTTGGTGTCAAATAATTTATTCAGATTTACTCTGTGGCCGGGAGATGATACTGCTCTGCAGCACATCCGGGCATGCATACACCAGTGGATTTGCAAATGCATGGGTCTCGTACACCTTTTGATAATCTGTACCTGGTTAGACAAGTGGTAGAGATCTGGAAATGAGTAGTTACTAGAATTATTAAGAGATCACTCTATGCTAGGGAGTTAAGTATAAGGACATTGCTCCGATTTAGGCGAATTGCAGACATGCTTGTGCAAGATGGAGGGGGGTTGTGACATGCTGCAGGCCTTTTTTCCAGGGGATAGCTTCATAACCTTCGCAAAGGCATGAGAGACATTTGCGATTGATGGTGGACAGTTCCTTCAATATGCTAAGTTGTCACACCAGATGTGGATTGAATTCCCAGACACTACCAGAGTGACGGAAACACTGCACCTACTGCTGATGGTGGGGTCAGCTAGGCCTTTGATAGCAAGCATTTACAAATCACTTAAAGCCGACAGAGCCCGGACTGAACCGGTGGTGGATCGAGCATGGGGGACGGAACTGAAGGAGCAGCTCACTAAGACAATGGACCAGAATATTGCTGAGTAATTAGTAATTAAGGTGTCTTGTAATACAGGATTTAAATTGGCACACATAAATTTCTTGCATCATACGCATGACACACTGGTTAAACTCAGCAAGATGTAAGTAGTTAGGATGGCGAATTTTTGTAGATGTAGGGGGAGCTGCCTCTTTTCTTCAAATGGCCGGGGGCGGCCCAAGTGTGCAAGATTATTGGTGAAGGGTAATAACAAAATTGACAAAGGTGACAGCACTTGCGTTAGATCAGACACTCCAGATGTGCCTACTTGTCATTGTCGGGATACCCAGGCAAGGTAAAATGCCCTGGAGATTCTTTCAATTAGCACTGGTACTAGATAAAAGAAGGTTGGCCATAGAACGGTTAGGTAGTAGGCCTCACTCTCTTTCATTGAGACACAGAAATGTAGATGTTATTTGCTTTTGCTGAGGAAATGCACAAACGTAGCCGTAGGAATGAAAAATTACAGGAGGACATAGATACCTGGGCCCTGCTGTGTTGTGTTTTCACTTTATTACTGTTTTTGTGCTGCGTAAATACTTTACACATTGCCTCAAAGTTAAGCCTGACTGCTTTTTGTGCCAAGCTACCCAGGCTTATGCATAGGTCAATTAAGTAACTTTTTTTGTTTCACCCTGCAAGGAATGGTAGCTGTTGCTTGACCAGGGCTCATACTCCAGTCAATCAACAACCACATGTTTGTAGATTCAATGTATACATCTTTTTTTACAGTACACAAAAAGCAATAAAGTAAAAACAGAAAAATCTCATACCAATTTAGAAAAATAGATGTAAAGTTGTCAATATTTTTAGACCGAAATGACAAACATCCAATCAGTAGAATTGGAGATATGCAATTTAGATAAAAGTAGCACCAAAAGGCCAAAGTATCAACTGAGGGTATCTGATCACGTTGGACAGGGAAAAAGTCACAAGTTCAGGATGACTGTGATAGAGCGCAGGCCAGACACAGGACCAGGTTTGGACCACTGAGGATTGTACCTTATGTCCTTGGTGCATGGTCTACATGGTGTTGCTTTATGTGGCTTCACGTCATCTGGCATCATTCCCGATGAGGCTATGTGGCAAGGCTTTGTGGGGTTTTGCATTGCTTGTGTCAGTTCCAATGAGCAATGTTACAAGGTTTTGTGTTACTTGGCTTTCATTCTGATGAAGCGGTCAGCTGTGAGGGAAGGCTTTGTTAGGCTTCGCACCACTTTACAACGTTTTGATTAGGTTGACACTGTTTAGGGAGGCTTTGCATCACTCAGCGTCTGTTACAAAGAATCTTGCAGCTGTACGGCAAGGCTTTGACGGGCTTCTGGATGGTTTTGGTGGAACTTTCAGTTAGGTCAGGAGGAGCTCACTCTGATGTCAGCCAACAACCCAGAACCTGGGTAGGCACAACTTTGGGCTTGGGAACTCACTACAGCAGAGGCCAGCAGGGCTCAGGCAGGTCCAGTTGCAGGTCCAGTTCAGCTGGACAGCTGAGCAGTTGCAGGGAGGCCTCTGGAGCATGTTGTGTCCCTGTAGCTCAGAAAAAAGATCAGACCCTCTGAAGTCCCTAGTGTGTGAGCTGGGCCAGTGCCTTTGAAGTACAAGTGTGGTAGGTGACAGTTGTGCCCAGTCATCCTGCCAGAGATGGCCCATTCTGACAACATCCGGACCCGTTATTGTGAGGCTGTCTGGGAGGAATACACAAAGCCCAACTGCCAACTACACATAGTCATGTGCTCCAGGAACATGCTGGAGGCACCACATGGTTAGGACAAGAAAAGGCCAACTTTCTTAAAGTGACATTTTCAGAATTTTGACATAAAATCCACCTTTACAATTAAAAAGTGTTTTAAATTGCAATTACTCAGACACCAAACATGACTTCTCAATCAAAAGTGATCACTTTTTAAATTTAATACGGTAATTCAATATTATCCTAAGGGAAAGGTAGGCCTTGCAGTAGCGAAGTTTTCCACTACCAGGACTTGTACAACTTAAAAGAACAATTCCAACTTTCTAAATAATGTATCCTGCCCTACAGGCTGTTGAGGGCCTACCCTAGGCATGACTAATATGCATTCAAAAGGAAGGTTTTAAATGGCAGCTTAAGCCTACATACACAAACCCCAATGGAAGGTCCGGGATGTGCTTTAAAAAGGCTCCTTAAGTGGAAAAATTAGTGCTGAAGGCCCAGTGGTAGCATATAATTTACAGGCCCTGGGTAAGTAGTACCTCTTTACGTAGACCGTACAGGTACATTAAATGTGCCAATTGAATTTAAGTCAATTTCACCATCTTTGAAGAAGTGAGAACAAGTACTTTAACACTGGTTAGCAGTAGTAAAGTGTGCAGACTCCTACGGTCAACAATAACAAATTCACCCTAAATAAGAGAAGGGTGCCAAAACGTTTGGGGGAAGATCATCTGATGGCTGACAGATCTAACAGGTACAAAGTAGTGGAAAGAGCAATCTCCACTAAGAAAAGGACACATTTTCAGTGCAAGATGCCGTTTCTCCTGAAAACAAAATCCCTTTCCCAGACTTTGCAGCACAAAGTCTTAGTAAATCAACTCCAAAATGTTTCCTAGCAAGAGTGAGAGAGACCACTTCAAAAAAGTGTGAGTTGACAAGTAAAACATGCTGTTGACAAATGCACACACTAAAGACTCATGCAGCATTATGTTCTGGGGACCGCATTTCTCTGACAGTGAATGTGTCCTGACTAGGGGTACAAGGAAAGGCCCTCCCCAGGTGCCAGCTAACAGCTACATGTGACAGCCCCTCTTTTAAGTTAAACAACTTCCTGGGAACAACCCTGATGGTCTAATTGCCGGAGGAACAGAACCCCAGATCTCAACATCCAAATCCTTTGTCTCAGCTCTGGGAGCATGTTCATACCTCAAAGGGGCTATTCAGCTCCTGCACAACTGTTGGACCTCATGCAAATCACCCTCCAGAGGCCTTAAGAAGGAAAAAGGTAACATACTAAAAGTACCTTTTCCAAAAAATGTTCTTACAAATCCAACTCTACCAGTAAATTAGGGTTATAATAAACATTTTTAAAAGTCCAGGGATGAAATATGTAGATGTTGAATAGCTAGAGATACAATTATGAAATACAACATTGTGTCCTAGTAATTTTCAATGGAACAGCTAACCCCTACAGTGGAAATTCCTTTTGGAGCCTTTTCCCTGTAAGAGTGGCAAAATCAGTGATGCAGGCCCACTAGCAGCATTTGATTTACAGACCCTAGGCATAAACAGTGACTATACTAGGGACTGACTAGCAAGTCAAATATGCCAATCGTGGAATCACTAATACATAACAACAATTTACAAAGGGAGCACTTGCACACTGGCACTGAACAGCAGTGGCAAAGCGCCCAAAGCGTCAAGACCAGCCAAACACACATCAAAATAACAGTAGGCAAAGGCAAAAAATTCAGGGGAAACCCATGCCAAAACTTACTTCATTGATAGGTGAACATGTTGGTTAGTACAGTGATAGCTAATATTTCTAATGCATGGACAGTCTTGCTGTTTATGGATGTTCATCATTTTTAAATCCAGTTCAACTATACCAGTACATTGCTCCATTTATGGGCTTACCAATTTCAAATTCATCATCCTCCATCAAAACATCTGAATTCAGTATTGTTTGTGGAGACTGGCACACTCTCAGCTGGTAGGCTACAAAAAAACAAATGTACAAATCTTTTACAATAGGTCAATTCTCCTAAATTTTGAAGATTGCTTTTTTAATCAAACAGAGTCATCAAGCAGTTAGCGACACTAATAATTTACCAATCTGACTAATTATGACTTTTAAAATTATAACATAATTTTTTGTACTAAAAATAAGATTTTATGTACCTATTGTAGACCATTGTACTATTGGTGAGGATAGCAAAACTGTCCTCTATCATGCCCCATAATATGGTGAGAAAGACAGTAATACAGTGCATTCTCCTCATCAGCAAGTGATTCAGTAGTGCCTTTTCCAGGTTATCGCCTCTCTCGAGTTCTCATATGAAATACAATGAAAAGAGTATGCTAAAATCCAGTCATACCAACCAGATTGCCTGTATGCCAATCTCTATTCTTTCAAAAAGGCATTAATCTTCCAGAAGTGATGCTCCTAAACTCTACAAGAACTACTCTTCCTGAGATGCTTAGCTCTGCTTCAGCGCAATTGGCTACAGTTTTACCAGTGACTGGTAATAATTGTTTATTGGCATGAATTGATGACAGTGTGTACTACCACCCAGCAATGGGCTCCAATTTTCTGAAACCCTACAGATCAAGCATCAAAGCTGTATGTAAGATACCCAACACCTTTCCTGATTCCTTATACTGAGGCAGCAGTAGCTTGCATATCTTGATAGTGCTGACAAATTCAGACTTACTGATGACACTGAAGAGGTTGCAAATACTTGCAATAATATAAATAAATTGTGTCAGGTGTCATGTATAGTTGATTAATCTGTTGAGGAGACCCTAACAAAAGTATGCGGCCACAGATTATCTATTTCCAACAGTTGGGATCCAATTTAAGAACAAATTAATTTAATCTCTAATTTCACCAGCCTCAGCATTAGAAGTTGACTACCATGTAAGTGTAAATTGCTAGAGAATTGCAACTTAAAAGGTTGACCACCAACCAAGCACACCGTAACTTCAGCTATACTTTGCACAGATCTACTTCTTGATGAGCTAACACTTGGATTAAGTGAGAAACATAGACAGACTAAAGTAAACTGTTATGAAAATGATTAACAGACAAGAAGGCTATAGGTTTTGGGAAGAAGTACAGCAAAAATATTGAAGTGTTGCCTTTATAGGATTAAGCTGTCTGGATCCCATGCCCAATAATTCACCTAGATCCAGTGGAAGCCACAATTTGAATATTACATTGAAATCTCAAACTCAACCTCCTTCGGAGCAAGCAATTTCTGCATACGAAGACTGGCAATCACTTTCACAGGGTCCCTTTATGTTTCCCAAAATTTCTGTAAATGCATTATAATGGCGCACACACAATCATATCCTCAAAGTATGGCTTCATGCTTTTATTCCTTGCTTTTAAATCTTATTTTTATGAATGAGCTGCACAGCATTCATGTGTATGACGTTTAGCATAAAAATCAACACACAATTTTCAAATACAAATACAATTATTCAATTTTTCACTGTAATTGTATTTTGTACTGTTGAACACAAGTATTTATGAGCCATAAGTCAGTCATCCACCAGAGTCAAAGCTGAATCATCCTTATCATCATCTGTAAAAGAATTATGACCTATGTGTGCCTCCATAAATACTGTCTACTTTACCGTCAACATATGGTCATCTCCAGTGGGTAAAGTAGGAGTAGGAGAGGTGATGGAAGCAAACTCACATCTCATTTATTATTAAAGTCTGTTCTGGTGTTTCCTTAAACCTTACTCCATTTATCACTTCTTCTGTTTCCCTTTCAAAGTCAACACCTCAACCTCAAAATCTCCACTGTTATTACTTTTGACTTAAACTCAGTTTGTATGTACTTCAGACAAGTGCATTTTTGGATGTCTCCATTGGCAAATCACCATGAGTTATAGTTGCATTCACTGTAAAGTTATATACCAATACATGGTTATTAGCTACCACTGAAAAACGATCAGCTTGTATTTTCTAAGTTTAGTAACTGATTATGCTTGATCAAGAGGAAATACTTGACTGCCTATACATTCTATAGATTTCAAAAAACGACTTCAGTGAAAGGACTCAGCAGAAAACAATTCATTTGGACCCATCATTCCAAGTTATACTTAACAGATCAGGCCGTGTTTCCACATGTTTTTATTGCAGCTATTTGATAAAGAGTTACCAATGTTATTTTTTTTCTTGGCCTCCTGTAACATAACTGTGAACAATGCAGTTCACTTTGCATTATGAGCTGTTAGTCAACTTAATATTAAATGCGTTATTTTGGGGAATTGTAGTATGATCTTACTTCACATGAAAAAAAATTCACTGGTAAAAAATGTTAAAGGGATGTTAGAGTTAGGCGCAATGTGTAATTAAAATATACTGCTTCAAACTAACAAAACCACTGAAATTACCCAGTTAAAAGTTATCTGAAATAACTATAATGTGTCCCCTAGATTAACTATACCTTGTGCCCTCGCCATGCACTGCTAATTACATATTACATCACTCATGACATTTTCTATGTCATCACTGCAACTTCTGAAAATACATAATTGATTCCAACACTTTGAATGGCAGGGACATAAATGGACATACTTGTAGAAGAGAACGTCAACCACATTCTTTTGCAGGTGTTGCTCTCGATGCATCTTTAGAAATACCACATTCGAAAATGTATTTCTAGTCTAAACCCAAGCTTGTAAGTTTTTTTTTTAAAGAGTGTGTTTCTACTTTGTCAGGAAGATGAACCACATGACTCGACCTTTACCACAAAGAAACAAAGCTGAAACAAAGAATTCTGCTTCTTTGTTTTGAGGGCTTTTCACAGGAAATGTGGACTATTTTTCTTTTTATGAATGGTATTTTGCTCAATAAATGTTACACTATATTGAAACTCCACTGGAAAAAAAAGGTTAATGGGACTTTATAGTTAGGTACAAATGTTAGTTAAAACATACTGCTTTAAACTAACAAAACAACAAAAAATATCCAGTTATAGTTATCTGACGTAACTATGATTTGTACACTAACATAACCATACCTGTGCCCTCGGCATGCACTGCTAATTACCTCCCATATTACATCACTCACAACATGTTCTATGACATCAATGCAACTTCTGAAATGACATAATTGATGACAAAACTTTGCATGGCAGGGCCAGAGTTATATTTACTTTAGGGCACCAGTTATAGGAGTTATGAATGATATTTACAACTAACTATAACGTCCCCTTAACCTTTGTGTTTTCACTAAAAATGTATATATATTTGCCTTCACATTTTGCCTTGTTTTTTTTTTAAATTGAAGCCACATTTTATTTCTAAGAATGAAAAAAATGTGTGCATAAACGGACATACTTGTAGAAGAAAAGTCAACCACATTCTTCCACAGGTGTTGTTCACGAGGCCTCTGTAGAAATACCACATTCAAAAATGTATTTCTAGTATAAACCCAAGAAAGTCTTTTTTTAAAAAAAAAAGAGTGCGTTTCTACTTTGTCTGAAAGATGTGTCACATGGCTCGACCTTTACCAGAAAAAAGCAAAGCTCAAAAAAAGAATTCTGCTGCATTGTTCTGACGGCTTTTCACTGGAAATATGGACTATTTTTGTACATTATGAATGGTATTTTGCTCGGTAAACTTCACACTATATTGAAAATGCAGCAGCTGTCACAATTTCCAGTAAAAGACCATTGTATTTATCTAAAGTGCTTCACCTGGACTATTAATGGGCGCGTGAAAGAAAAGACAAATTATAATGAAACGAGTTTCAAGCGTTATGCTCTTCAGAATTGTTTTATTTTTCTTTCAAGTATGCCGCATCACATCAAACAAGTAATTCGCTGCTTCAATTCTGATAATGAAAACGTGGCTTTAAGCTTAGATATCATGTCAGACAGGCTCACAGGCAGACGTTTCCCAGCAGTGTCTTTTTTTAAAACCTGTCAGTGCTTTGTGCACTCACAAAAAGGCTGAGAAATTGGGCCTGTCCACACAATACGTCTATTGGCTTTTCGCCAAAATTCATTACTTGCACTTCCTTAAAGGAATCGCTGCTTTTCCAGGCCTGAAGACTGCAGAACGGCCTCCTTTTATTGTGGTCCAGCAATGTCAAACTCTGCAGTTTTAAAAGTGTTGATATTGTGCAGCATGTGCAACTCACCTTTTACAATTGCAGCTCATATGTGTAAGCAATTATAATTGATGTTAAATGTTGTAAGAAGCCACACACAATTACAATTGCGTGGGCACCTTTTCTGCTTCCTTGTTCCATTTATACATTTGATTGAATGTTTATATTTTTAGCATAGGGCAGTCTTGTCAGTTTTAAAGATGAATGTAATAATTAACGTGCCAACCCAATCAGCTCTTAGCCTATTAGGTAAGCACAGTCACTTCAGTTAAGTGTCTGCGTGGCGTGGCAATGGTTGTTTACGTACAAACGGATTTGCTGCGCTTGTCACTTGCTGCATAATTTACTGGTTTTAACAAAAATGTTTGTAGTTAACATGAAAAAAGTTAATCAGCTGCTGCACAAGGGAATGCAGCGCATGGTGATGTAGCGCCGCAGGAAACAGTGGAAAAGTCAACAGGTAATAGTATTCCACTGATGTTTACTGTATTTATCTATTAAGAGTAGTTAAAATGTCGGACGTGGATAATAAGTGACTTTTTCAGCAAAAAACTCGTGCAGTTTAAAATGGGGGAAAGCATGATTTTTCATGAAAATTTACTTTTTCACTATAGAAATTCATCGTTTAGTTACAGATACTCTTATAAAATCAGCGGGTTTTAAGGCACCAGCTGTTTTCGCAAGACAACATTCAAAAGAAAATATTCTAAACCTTGCTGCATTTCTTTTTATTTCCCTTTACTTGAATCCTGAGGTCCCTCTTAGTGAAACGCATACATAATGAATATGCAGTTTAGTAATGTGGCCTCCATGGCGGTTTCTTAATGGAAAATAAATGGTACTTTAGCGCTTACAATGTGAACAAGAGGTAAACCCCAAAATGAAGACATGTTTTAAAATATACTGGAAGGCGCAGAATAAACGAGGACGAGTAATTATCTATATTACAGATGCGTTACACAAACGATTTAACTACGGTATATGAGGAAAAAACTTTGTGCTTATAATGTGGGATTTCTGTGCTTTCAAGCAAGACAAAATGAACGGCGGAGCACAACATTTCGAATAGGACCTGTTAAATATTTTTTTAGGTCATCTAGGAGCCTTTTCAATCAAATTGTAATAACATCCTGCTAATAATTTGATGGAATGTACGACCTACACATTTTGCTTTTAATCACATTGTTAGCATTCCATTGGTCGCTTACTGTACTTAGTTTTTGCTGGTCGTTGGATGCCAATTCTTCTGCCTATTTCTCCCTCTCCCCGCTGCCGCCCTGCCACTGCTAGCCCTTCCCACCTCCCAGGACTACTCATGGAGGCCGCCGTGCAGGCCTAGCGGATGCGGGCAGCAGTCACCCCAAAGTCAGGCCCCTCTGCGCCTGTCCTCGCTTGGATTGCGCCCAGTGCCAGAACCGCTGGCCCTTCCACCCTATGAAAGTACTTCACTGCAGATCTCCGAGCCCTGGATCCCGGACGCACCACCAATCTCTGCTGCCGCACACATCCACGGATCACCAAAGGACCATTCTCTGGCCTACACTGCAGTCTCATCTTCGGCATGGAAGCAACCAATGGCACCAGCAAAACCACTAACACAGTTACACCTGCTACATCAACTGAGACTGACATTCCAGTGTATCCTACTCAATGCGTGTTTGCTCTTGAAACACACCCTAGAGATCTGGGACACAATCTCACCTCTGACGTCATCTTTCTCACAGAAACCTGATTTCATCCCAAGTCCGCACCAGACATCCCCACAGCCGTACCCAAAGGTTACAAGAAACGCAATGGAACTGAACCAATAAGCAAGGAGGCAGAATCTCCATCATCTACAGAGGCACCTTCCGCTACACAGCATCCTGATGACCTAGTGACAGTAACGGAGCACCTCAATTTCCAACTCTACACAGATGGGAAAAAAAGTGTAAATGTAAATCCAGTATTTGTAAAACGCGACAATTACCCAAGGCAATGAAGGTGCTGGGGGCCGTCAAGAAGAATTAATGAGCTAATGCCCTGAGTCACATGGTACTGGGCAGACCTGTCGCCAGCACAGGGGATCAAACCGTGAACCTCCGTGTTCCAGAGTCAGCCACGCTGGCCGCTGCGCCACACCTCTTCTAACAGAGGCACACTTGTGTACAAACCACCAGGACCACGCCCAAACTTCTACAACACCATCCTGGATATCATTGCTGTGTCCCAATTGACTCTGAAAACTACATATTCCTATAAGACCTCAACTTCCACTGCAATTACCCCAGTGAAGCCAACTCCACTGACCTCTTAGAAAGTATGAGCAACATCGGTGTCAAGCAGCTAGTCACCGACCCCACTCACATTGCAGGACTCATGTTCAACCCCATCTTCACCTCCAGGGGCAGAGTCAGATACATTCGCACCACACCACTCACCTGGTCTGACCATCACAGCATTCACTTCACCATCTCAGGGCCCATCTACTCCGGAGCAGGGCTCCTCATATCTAAGTGTAGAACCTGGAAAAAGGTATTAGAAGACCAGTGGAACAACACTCCCAGACTCTTCCCACAACCCCGAATAAGCAACAAAGAACTTCGCCCAGTGGATGATCAAGTGCACCAACACCAGTGCCCCTGCCAACACAACAAAGGTCATAAAACAAAGCACAACAGCAAGCTGGTTCACAGACGAAGTGCACTCCACCAAATGCAACGGCCGACAACTGGAAAGGAAAGCGGCGTATTAACAAAAAAATAGAAAACCACACCACCTACAGAACCCCCCTCAACCAGTACCACTGCCTCCTAAAAGAAACCAAAAAGAATACCCTGGCAGACTGCATCAAAGCCAGCACAAACCACAGCAAAGAACTCTCCACCTTTGTGAAGGAGCTCACAAATCCCACAGCCACGAGAACAACATTACGCCCTCTTAGGAACTGTGAGACAATCTAGCGGACTTCCTACACAGAAAGATCTGGGCCATCTAAAAAAATTACGCTCACCAACCCTCCTGGACAGACACGTCAACTGACTCACACCCATGACCACAAACATCACACACCTTCTCACCCACTGCTAACTCCTCACCACGCAAGACACCATTTCCATCATGAACTCTGTTCACTTGGGGCACCCACATAGTCATGCCCCCACCACATCTTCAACCTCAGAAGCAAGGCAAACAGGGACGAGCTAAGGAAGGTCCTGAACCCCTCCATCACAGCAGCCATCTTCCCTGTGGACTGGAAACACGCTAAAGTGAGCACACTCCTGAATAACTACTGATCCATCTCACTGACTCCATACCCAGCAAACATCCTCAAGAAAGCAATAAAGCAGCAACCCACCCAACACTTGGAAGATCACAACCTTCTGGACCCCTCACTATCCAGATTTCGAGCTAACCACACCACAGAGACAGCCCTGATCATAGTCACAGACAACATCAGAGACCTCGGGACTGCAAGGAAACAGCTCATCATCCTTGACCTAGCTGCCGGGTTGGACGTAGTCTCCCCCACATCCTAATCAACAGACTCCACCACATTGGAATTCAAGGAAACACCCTCAAATGGATCACCTTGTACCTCAGTGGCAGAACCCAAAGGATCTGTCTCCCACCATTCACCTCAGGGGCCAATAAGATAGTCTGCAGAGTCCCCCAAGGTTCATCCCTCAGCTCAACCTTCTTCAAGACCTCCACGACCCCCCTGGCCAACACAGATGCATGATGAACGTTACGGATTGGATGAAGGATAACTGTCTCTAACTGAACTTGGAAAAAAAGGAAGTCATCATCTTTGGGAAAAAACTTCACTGTGGAACTACTCTTGGTGACCCATGGAACTCAGCACACCCCTGACCCAAAATACCACGCTCGCAAACTAGGTATCATCCTGGGTAGCAAGCTGTACATGCATAAACAAATCAATGCAGTCTCTTCCACCTACTTCCACACCCTTTGCATGCTCACACAAGATCTTAAAGTGGCTCCCACTCAACACCAGAAGGATTGTCATGTAAGCCCTCATCACCAGCAGACTGGACTACAGAAACCTGCTCTATGTAGGAATCACCCCTCCTGAAGAGACCCCACACAATACAGAAATCCACAAGAAGACTCATACTAGACCTCTTCAATAGAACCCACATCACACCTTATCTCAAGAAACTACATTGGCTCACGATCCAGAAAAGAGGCCAGTTCAAGATGCTGACCCACTCTTATAAGGCCCCACACAATGAAGGACCTGCATACATCAACAGATGACTAACATTCCACCAACCGTCCAGAAACCTCAGTCAACCCATGGATACGTCAGGTCAACAGCTGAGGATGCTCCTTCTCACACCTGGTGACCAAAGCTTGGAACAATCTCCCCCTGCACATCAGGACCGCACCGTCACTCCACCAATTCAGAAGAGAGTTAAACACCTGTCTATTTGGTTAATTGCTTCCAAGCAGCAGCAAAAAAAATCCAGCGCATTGAGACCCTCATGGGTGATTTGCTGCGCTCTATATTTAGTGATTGATTGATTGAATCACATCAAATTATGTGGATTTTTATTCTTCCTGTAGAGTTTGCTCATCAGTGTCAAATACCTCACTGACCTTGTTACATATTATAGTCAGTACATTTTCCATGTTTCACAATTGGATTTTGGTCACAAAACATTATATATCCTGTTTGGAAGTCACACAACAACATGACCATTTGAAACAGTGATTCATTTTGGAGTCACAAAACAGTTTATGAGTCAGTAATTACTTATCAAGTCCTAAAATGGTGTTTAAATATATTAAAAAACCTTTTTACAGTTACAAACAGTCAGAATCATTGTTTGCAAGCGTAGAATAAATTTGTACATCAGGCCCCAAGTATGGCGGAAATGTACTTTTGCGCATTTTACTTTTTCCTTAACATGGAGAACATTTTATATGAGGAACGTTTCTACTCTGAAAACTACTAAAAATAGGTATTTAGGGGGCTTTTTCACAACATCTGGGTTTCCTTTCAAAATATTACTACAGCCATGTACTGTATTTCAGATCATACACTGTTCTAGCCTTTTAAACCAAAATTGTTTTTAGTATGTAATTTTTCTTCAAGATGTAATGCTGATTGCACGTACCATGATAACTGAGAACAAAGAAGCCACTTGTTGTGAAGTCACTGTGAAATTTAATCAGAACTTGGTTAGATGTGCTGTAGACTGACTCTAGTGCTGTGTTACCGCTGAACTGTCCAATCTGTGGTGAACTCTGATCTGGTCCATCCCTGGAAGACAAAAAAGACAATGACTAAGTGCAGCCTACATGTGAATTGACTGTGGCTAAGCAAATGCTGCAAATGACACACAAGGGAGCTTTCAATTTAATTACCCAAACCTCTCAGCACAATGTATTGAATGTACTGAAGTCAAGGAAAAATAACCCCTTTATGGCAGAGTAAATGTAAATGTTGTAGTGCTTATATAGCGCACAATCACCCCAAGGGGTATCACGGCACTGTACACATACCGCTCTAGAACCCCTCCTGGCCTTTCCATGTGAAGTGCCCACTCCTGGGCCCCCCAAGGTAAGGCCAGGCATCCTGGCGCTGTTGGGGTCGTTGTGGAGATTAAGCAAGCTATTGCCCAGAGTTGCAGAGTGGGACCCATGATTAGAATAGGCACCGAGGCGAGAATTGTCAGGTCCGGGGAAATTTAGCCCAAGACCCGCCTGAGGTGGGAATTTAACCCTGGTCCGGGCCAGACCTCTGCATCAGGGTCTGCCTCTCTAACCATTGAGCCACACTTCTCCAGAGTACATGATGTTCACTTCCTCTGGACTGTTCTTCGCTACAGAGGACGTGAACATCACAGCCTCCAACTAAAGGAAGGAAATGCCTCTTGTGCTCGAGTTGTGGGGAATCACTTCACTCAAATCTCATGTATTTTGTTTGTTAGCTGTGACGTGCAGTACATCATGTGCACTGACCTTATAGATTGAGAAGCTGAAAGCAAATCAACCATAGCCTTTAGGCTCTGGATGATTTCAATGTGATTGGTGCTCTGTGGCATTACTCAGGCACCTGAGCACTAACCGCAATGGAGGAGGAGCTCCTCTTTCAAATGGTCCCTCTTCCCAGTGGATCCCTGCTTGGGGATTGTGACAGGACAAAGATTCCCAAGCAGAGAACCACTGACTAGGCACCAGGGAATCAAAGGATTGGATTCTAGCACTTGATTGCATCTTTGGCAATTACTCTACCTGCCCACCATGGGCTACAACAGTCCATATGTCCAACTGGAGGAGTAAATTTGGGGGTTAAACCAAAATCTGCCCCCCCCCCCAGTGTGGCAATAAGTCAACTAAACACCAGAGCTATTTGTTTAATTCATGTAATGGAGTGACGGGTAGGCCATCCATGCATTTGGCCTAAGCGCCACACTAGACACCAGTGATAACTGTTTAAAAAATTAATTGAGTGGGTGCCAGTCTTGGTATGGACTGCACACTCCATAAAAACCCAACATACTTTATTCCCCAACACGGGGTGGGACAGATTAGGGGAGTTGCCCCTGTTTGTCCTCTGGGGGATGTAGGATGCAGGCAGCGCATTAAATACCAGGTATAGACTCTTTTTTTATTTAAAGAAAGGGTTGGCGTAATCTATACTGACTTTGGGCCATGCCCCAACCCGTAAGGACCCAACAGTATTTCTGACCCTCAGGTGATAGATTGGTAGGTTTATCCTCAACCTGCCCCTCCTATGGGATGGCGGGGCAGAAAGTCCAGTGGGTGCTAGGGACATCATTTTAAAAAAAGAATGAGGAGAGGCTGGCCTGTCCTGGAATCAGGCTGCACAACCCTTCCCTAAAGCCCCAGCAAACTTGCTGTCCCAGGGGTAGGTTGGATTGTTCTGGTTTATCTGCCCTCTTGGGGAGCCGACATTTCACTATAGTAGCACACATTTTGGCTGGCTGGTTCCCTGGTCTGGTGGGATGTGACTCCATGCAAATGAGAGAACTCTTTGCCTTTGCAATTACACTGTTTTACAGATTTGACTGCAGAGACAAATCCCTCTTGGGAGGTTCACTAGGGCAGTGGACAATCAGTGCGGACCCTACTGTGTGGCGAGAGAGAGAGAGAGCAGCAGAGGGGTCCAACAAAAAGTTCAGGTATCCTCCTTTTCAAGGTGGGGGTTGTCCAGCTTCAGTCAAAGATAGATTTGTGGTTTCGACCTGCAACTATGGGTTTCACTAATGCCTTTTCCTCAGCGCTGGCTGGAAATGTTATAGTATGCACATGTCCTAAGAACAGCAGATTTCTTTGCAATTGAGCCAATATTTTCTGGACTATGCAGGGCACACCCAAATAACAACATGCCATAGCACAAACTGGAAAAAAACTGCAAAAAACACAGTTGATGGACAGAATGTACAACAATGTCATACATTCACCCCAGTACAAGGATCTGGGACAGTGTGATCAATGCCTAATTCTAGCTAAGGATTGTATGTTGTAAATAATGTGGTGCAACTCAGTATGTCCTTGCGCCAGGCCATACTGCAATCCAATGCAGCCCAAACAATCTTTCGGCCACAGTGGGGTCTGGTGCCTGAATACAAGGCAAGCAAGAAGAAATTTGGATTCCTTTCTATGTAGTATGGGAAATAATGTGGCATAACTGCCATAGCTGCCCACTATGGAACTTGGGTACCAGGTTTGAGTCTCGGTGTTGAGTCAACATCATGTGATCCTGGGCAAATCACTTAATTTTTCCATGACTACCAAAAACGCATGTGTACTTGTGTAATGAAGCGTGTGCTCATGTGAAGTGCTTCAATACCGTCATGACTTATTTGCTCTATATAAAATTGCAAAAAAGAAAAAAGTATTGACATGTGGGCCTACGAAGAAGGGGAGGGTTAAACATCCCTGTGTGGGCAAAAATGATATCTGGTTCTCAGGGGTATGACCCAATGCCAAAACAGGCCAACACCTCACACCGCAATTTTTTGGAACACCAAAACACAGTTTCTGTTGGGATTTCACTCTATGGGCAGGAGGTTAGGAAGCAAACCCTCTAATCTTCTCTAATTGGGTAGAAATGTTGCCTGAGATTTGGTGGGGAGGATGCCATGAAATGCTAGGATACTCAAGCTTCACACCCCATTCTGTTATTCTTTTTTTAATGTTTTTTGCATGATAGTCTGGTGACCTTTAAAATTCTAACCCCCCCCCTTCACCCAAGATGGGCATAAAGTTGGTAAAAACCACGATCTGCCATCAAAAAGTGGTTAAATCTCACCAGATTAGTACTGGCCTTTCTTGGCATAGGTAATAACCCCATCCATAGAAGTTGGGTAACTTTTTCATCAGAAGTGTGGAAACACTGGGGCTGGGACCTTTCTTTATCCCCCATAGATTTTTTAATTTTCCCTCACATAAGTGTAAAAATATTCTGTGATTTTAGTCAAAGATTTATGTTAGCAGAGGATTCTGGCAACAAAAGAAAGAGTTTAATCCAGAAAAGCCACACCACCCTAGATGGCTCATGTATTAAGGTTTCAGAAATATCCTTTTTTGCTATTTTTTCCAGGTACTGTTCGACCCCAGGCAAACAGCCTACCCACCCACAATCCCAGAAGGATTAAACGTTCAAGGAAAAATCGGGGTGTCTCCATGTTGCACTGTGAATCTTTTTCTGTTACTGAGGAACCCACTCAAAAGGGTACTGTTTTATCTGAAGAGGGTCGGAACACAGAACAGTAAGTCAATGTGCAACAGAAAACACATTTTGCCATCCTAATCAAATGATAAAATGGCTACCACCATTTCATTCATATTAATGGCCACCATTCTTAAAGTTAGATTCTTCCGCAAATTCAAAAAATGCATAGCTTCTCTTCATACTGATTGTTCATTCATTAGATTTTACCTAATAAATCAATACATTGATACTTATTGAAATACCATTATAAGCTGCAACTCGATTGATCACTCTGGGTGTCATTTTTTTGGCACACTCAGCGTACACTATATATCTCTGCAACATGAAGAATTTAATTGTATATAACTTCTATATATCAGCCACCAGCACAAAAAAGACAGAAGAATGCTAACTTGTTAAACATATAATGTCTAGTTTTCAGAAATGTACAGTGATGTGGGTTCACCCTTTGTTTTCACACCAATTTTCCCCACAAACTGCAAGTAGGTAGACACTACAAAAATAGGACATGTTGATGCCATTTTTAGAGAGAGAAAAACACACACACTTTCCTGATCTCGCTTTTTCCCATTAACATTTTTTTATATATATTTTTGCTACATTTTGGTTACTTTCTTACTACAATCCAGGGAAATCTGCAAACCCTGGATACCTTTAGAATCCCCATTATGTTGTAAAAAATGTAGCAAATTTAGCCTGAATACATTTTCTGAAGAAAAAGTTATAAAGGCCTAAGCATGAACAGTCCTAAATATCAAAACCAACAGTGAATGGGGTGGAAGAAGCATCAGCACTTGGCATGTAACCAATACAGCGTTTACACTGACAGGTTTCAATAGAGAAGGTAATGCAACTGGATATGTACGTATGGCAGCAAAGCAAACACAAGGAGATGATGGACGGAGCGCTGACACTTTTCAGACACTCACCCACAGTCATAGATCTTGGTTGAATCCATCATCATTCTTAAGCTCACTTCACCACCTCAGTTCAGACCCAACTATAGGCAAATCAGTCTTGCCCTGTGCCTCATGGGAACAGTCCAGACTGAACTGCCAAGCCAGGTCTTCTCTGAACAAGAAACAAGCATCCTGGGACAAGTTTCTGGGTAACACCCTTCATCAGCCAGGCGAGCTTGAATCCAGTGGCAAAGTAATCAAGAGACCCACATCTGGGCATACCCTGCCATCTTAGGACAAACAAAGCAAACACAAGGAAATGACGGACGGAGCGCTGAAACTTTTCAGACACTCACCACCAGTCACAGATCTGGGTTGAATCCATCATCATTCTTCAGCTCACTTCACCACCTCAGTTCAGACCCAGCTATATGCAAATCAGTTTAGACCATGTGCTTCACGGCAACAGTCCAGTTCGAACTGCTAAGTCAGGTCTTCCCTGGACTGGAAACAAGCATCCTGGGACAGGTTTCTGGGTAACACCCTTCATCAGCCAGGCTAGCTTGAATAAAGTGGCAAAGTGAGCAAGGGACACAAGTCTGGGCATAACCTGGCAACTTAGGACAAACAAAGCAAACACAAGGAGATGATGGATGGAGGACTGTCCATCAATTGATCTCTTTGCGTTTGTTACCCCGATTGGGACAGGTATGCCCAGACGTGGGTCCCGTGCACTCCATGCACTGGAGTCAAGCTATCCTGGCTTACTAGTGCTGAAAGCCGGAAACCACTACTAAGATGCTTGTTTCCAGTCCAGGAAGAACCTGGCCATGTAGTTCATGCTGGACGGTTCCCATTGGCTGCAGGGTCAAGTCTGATTTGCTTTTGACCGGGTCCAAACTGGAAGGGCATGGTGAGCAAAAAAACGATGGATTTAGGCCCAGATCTCTGACTGGGGTGAACGTATGACATTGTTCTGCATTCTGTTCATCAGTTGCTATTTTTGCATTTGTCACCCCGAATGGAACGGGTATGCCCAGACGTGGCTCCTGTGCTCTCCATGCCTCTGGTGTCAAGCTATCCTGGCTGATGAGGGCTGAAAGCCCAAAACCGGTCCTGGGATGCTTGCTTCCAGTCCAGGGAGAACCTGGCCTGGCAGTTCGTGCTGGACTGTTCCCATTAGGTGCAGGGTCAGGACCAATGTTCCCTCCTATTTTTTTCCTCTGTGTGCGGCAGAATAAGGTCTCTGTGCGCTGCAATTAAGGCTATGTTCACCAGGAACCAGCCTGCGCGTGTGGGTGCAGCGCTAAATATCACTCCAATCTTTTGCCTAAACAATGAAAAGATAGTGCATTTCCACACATGTAGCGCCACATGAAGTGTCTTAAGGCAGGTTTTCAATTTAGATATACATGCAGTTACATGAATTGGTTACACAGCCAAGTACACTTTGGGTATAGAAAAGCATGGGACTCCAATGGTGGTATACTAAAGATCCTCAATTCGAGCACTGGTCATAGGTCATAGGGGGGGAATGTTGGGAGCCTGTACAAGATCACATATATACACAATTACATAACATATTTACAATTTGATGTGCAAGCTACGGAGTAATGTTTGGCTATTCCGTCAGATAGTTTGTCACCAGTCCAAAAACCTAGCCCCCTACAGCAAGTCGTCGTAACAACTTCTGGGTTATAGTAACTTGTGGTAAAGTCGCAGTCAGGGCAGTGAATGCTTTGCAAAGGCTGGTCATTGTTGAGACTGCGAGGTAAAGGAGGTTTTCTGCGATTAATATTTCTGCTGGAGAGAGTTGTTTGTCTACTTGCAGTTTTGACTCATCATAAAGTAGTACATAGGGTTAATATGCCTGGTACAAAAATGTGTACCATACACACAACAGAACTGTATTTTATGTGGATAGCTCAGTAGGTTACTGCTTTTGTTGTAGAGATCCTTTTGTTACTTGCAGTTCATAAGTTACAATTGTGATAGAGAACAGTAACTTATTAAGTGTCAAAGAGCTGCTTGCAAACTGCATGGTATAGGTTAAAGAATTATGTTTTATTCCTTATCTGTCACTATACTAATGGTAAAAAGGGGTGGTTTGGGTAGAAATACATACTTATTATTAAAGACAACCCTAACCACTCCAGTATGTTTTAAACCCTAGACTTCTCCTGCAAACACTGGCTCAAACTAAGCACTAGCAACACAGTCTGTTGTCTTCTGCTAGGGCGCACTAAGTTGGGTTAAATCCTTTCTCGCCGACCGCACTCAAGCAGTAAGGCTCGGCAATTTCACCGCCCCCAAGTTCACCTCCACTTGCGGGGTTTCTCAAGGCTCATCTCTGTCCCCGCTATTGTTCAACCTTTACCTCAGGCCCCTGATACACTCTTTAAAAAAAAGAAAGGTCACCATTTTTAACTATGCCGACGATCTGCAGCTGCTATTTCCACTGGACTCCCCGGACTCTGCTGCTGAGTTTCATGCCACCATGCTTCACATCCAGCGTTGGATGGATTTGAACCACCTGAAACTCAACCCAGGCAAAACGGAATTAGTGCTACCTGGGAAAAGCAAGACCAGTTGGGGCCCGCACTACTGGCCGATAGAACCTGGGCCTCCTCCCACTCCTCGGTGAAAAGTCTTGGGATCATCATCAATGCAGATCTCTCACTTAGATGACAGGTGGGAGCGGTAATATTCTCTAGCTTCCTTAAGTTGCGTAAAATCAAGAACATCGCCCATTTGCTGACCCACTCCGCTCTCATAAAGGTAGTGATAGCTCTGGTACTCTCACGGCTTGATTTTTCGAACTCTATCTACTTAGGCCTACCAGCTTTGCTAATAAGACGCTTGCAAATTGTTCAAAATCAAGCAGCTAGACTTATCCATAAACAACCTAAATGGCTCTCAGCCAGACCCCTGCTGTCGAATCTCCATTGGCTACCAATAGCCCAGCGGGTTGCCTTCAAGACTAGCTGCCTGGCCTTTAAGGCCCTAAACAGGAAAAGCCCCAGATTCATCAATAGCATGATCTTAAAGCATGCACCCATACAAAGTCTCCGATTGGCCCACCTCCACTTGCTCACCATCCCTTCCTTTAAACCGAAGCGGCAAGGAGGTTGTCGTTTTTCCTACCTTGCCCATAAATTTTGGAACTCCCTACCCCTGACACTCAGGAGCTGTGATAATCTCCTGGGCTTTAGGAAAGCTTTAAAGACCTGGCTGTTTGAGCAAGCATATGCATAGGCACCCTACTGCGACATTCTTTACGATTAGCGCCATGAAACCTACGGGTGACTGTGGGCTTTAGATGTTGTTATTAACATAACATAACATTAACGTTCAGGTTAGAAAATTGAGGGGAGTTCTGTCCTCAGCAGTCAACAACTTTATGAAAGTATAGCAGTTGGCACAAGCCACGATCCAAACCACCAGCTGCACAGGATTTACGGCAAAACAGAAAAACAGTTCACATAGATGATTTTATAGCTCCCAATCCAAACTACAAGTAATGTTAGTATTAACCCGTGTTTGATATTGCAGGACAAATATGTGATAGTATTTTTAAGGCACATTTTATTTGTTCTTAAAAAATGAACATACATGCTTTTTAAAATTAGATGAATATATTAAACCACATTCTGCCTGCAAAGCTAATAAAGACAGCATCCGCTTTACAACTACTTCATTTAAATAATAACCGTCCCGCATTTGCATTTTTTCTTTGTTTTGGGATTGAAATGTAGAAGACCAAAAGATTCAGATTTAAATATCCTTTCCCTTTTATGAAATAGTAGAAATGTCTTGTGCCTTTTCCTCCTCACATATGGAAGGCCTCAAGGTATCTCTATTTCAAACATATGACAATAAGCAGCAGGAGCTTAGTGCCAATAATGATCAATCTCTCTCTTCTTTCGTTACCTGCTTGCTATGGGTGATAGCTGGTCACTGCAGGGTAATGACGCAGTGATGGCTGGTGCCATAATTAATCCATGCAGGGCAGGAGAGCTTCGTCCTATCATTGGAGAGGGTGCAGCACCGAATATTTAAAGAATTACAAAAAATAAAAACACAGGGAAGAGGGCACAATAAAACAAGTATTGTTGGAAATGGCCCTTTTTGCAGGGTTATCCCCAAACTTTTTGCTTCTTCCTCCTTTATTTTTCCTGACCCGTAGTTGTTGGCAATAGGACTCTGGCCACTGCTGATCAGTGCTAAAGTGCTTATGCTCTCTGTATAAATTGTTATTGGGATTGGTTATCCATGACTGGCATATTTGTATCACCAAGAAGTCCCTTGTAAAGTGCACTGAGTGTTCCAGGGCTGGTGATAAAAATGCTACTAGTGGGCCTACAGCACTGATTGTGCCACCCACATGAGTAGCCCTAAAATGATGTCTCAGGCCTGCCACCACAGTGCCTGTGTGCAGTCTGTGAACTGCCATGTCAACCTGCCCAGTGTCTCCACTGACAAGGCCTAATTCTTCCCTTTCTGTACACATTGGACACCCGTATGGAAGTCCCAAGGTACCCCTCTGGGCAGGGTGCAGAGTATGTGAAAGGTAGAGCATGTACTAGTGCAGGTGACATGCTCTGGTAGTGAATTAGAGCCATATTCGTTTTTCACTATTGTAAGGCCATCTTGCCCATAGGCTATCATGGGGAATGCTGTGTATAGTGGTTACCTGCATATCTTCCCATAGGAGCAAGATAGGACATAAAAGTGTGGTATCCTTGAACTCACAATTTAATAACACATCTTTTAGGAAAGTTGTTTTTTGAATCCTGTGTTTGAAAGCAGCACTTTTAGAAAGTGGCTGCTTTTTTGTCTGACCTTTCTGTGTGCCTTTGGCTGTTTGTGAATTGACTGTCTGGTTTGTGAGTGACAGGGCTGAGGGATTCCAGGAGACAGAATGAGTCCGCCCAGTGGTGAATAGAGAGATCTTCATCTAGATGGGAGGGAGGAGTTGCACCTGGGACCTGAATAGGACTGCGCCCACCCCCCACAGTGCTGGCTCCACCCCCTGTGGTGCGTCTGATGTCTCTGCCCTGCACTGTGAAAGGAGAGAAGGAATCATGTCAACAAAGTGCTCCAGGGTGTGCTATCCCTCCACAATGCTGGCTCCACCTCCTGTGGGGCGTCTAATGTTTCTTATCTGCATTGTGAAAGGAAAGAAGGAGTCATGTAAACAGAGTGCTCCAGAACTGGTTTGGACCGGGCTCAGAGCCCTTCTGCAGGAAGGGAACAAACACTTTTTGGGGTATAAGTACAGGATCCCAGACTACAGAAAATGAGATCATCCTGGAATCAAGAAGAAAACTCTGCCAAGGAGAAAGCTGGAAGACTGAAGAGGAAGGACTGTCCTGCTGTTTGTTTGTGGGCTGACCTGCAGTTGCTTTTCTGCCAAGGAGAGGAGAAGGACTTTGTTGGAGCTTAGTCCTCTTGCTTGAAGAGATCTCCAAGGGCCTGAAGAGAGCTGGCCTCCTGTTAGGAAGTCCCAGGAACAAAAAGACTTCACCCCCAGCTTCCCCCCCTGAACTCTGCTGTGAGAGTTCTACTCTTCCTAGAGTGCTGAATCCGACTGAGGGGCCTCTGGAAGTTGTGGTCTGCTGATTGGGAAGCTGGACAAGGAGAAACAAAGACAATGTGCAAATTTTCACGCATCACTCAGTTGCGGAGCACATCCCGACAGTGAGAGGCAATTCCCACTGCCGCGAAGATCAAGATCGTCGCAGTGCCTATTGCCACTTCACGAACCAACGCATCCTTCGCTTGCGGAATGCATTGTATCTTCTTTACCTAAACTCATATCTAAGAGGCAGGTGTCACTTATAGGACAAAGAAGTTATTTATCTTTCAGCACAACTAGTTTACTCTAATCCACTGCAGAGGAAATCCAGCCAACAGTAGACTTGATTTATCTCCCTAGGACATTTAAATGTAATGTGCATGAAGGGTACCCCAAATCAACTTTAAATTGTGTGAGCACTATTTGTGCGCCATCTGTGATTTTTGGTGATAGATGACTTTCAGCAAAGTCATTATGCAATGGTTGTGAACAATGGCCTTCTAGTGTATCCTTTGGCACCACAGCTGGATTAGTCGCAAATTATAATTAGAAAATACATGGACACCATTTGCCAAAACAGAAATGCAACATAATAATGTAGTTATTTTCTATTTAACTGAAACAATCGTCTGTAGAAAGCCCTCCTATATTTAGTGCAACATTAATGCTGACTAATGAAGGAGAGACTGTTAGAATGATGTATCCTATACCATATTTTTCACACATGGTGCAAATATATTATTTTAGGTATTACTGAGGACTTAACTGGGCTGAGTTAAGCATATTTAAATGGTTGTCTAGTGTTCTGATAGACTGAGGTATACAATAGCAAAAGCTTCACCACAAAGCACATATTTCATCAAGGACGGTAATTGTGGTATATCCGTGATCAAATTAATCATTAACGGGTGTTCATATTGGCAAAATGCGATGCAATTCCTTATTTACTAAAGCCTTTCAGTTCCATCTTGCATTCCTCTAGGATCCCTTTGGCTTGAAAATTTTATAATATTTGTCAAGTGTTCAGCACCCTCCCTTTATTCTCAGCCCTGAGGCAATGCGTAAGGTAAACAAAGTAAACCTATGCCTTTTTGTCAATTACGGGGAATACTTTGAAGGCATATATTGAAACTTACATATGGCTAAATGGCACTAATAGGACCGAGAAGGACCTCACCCTCACCTATGATAAAGGTGAAGAATTATGGGATTGAAGAATTATGAGGTTTGTGGATTACCCTTCTGGCTATACCTTTGTATTGATTCCTCCTTCTTGAATAGTACTATACTTTTCTGGTATTTTATAACTTATGTTAAACCAGAAATTCATTTGTGTCTGTTGATATCTTGCACTGAAATTTATGTTGCCAAGTGATCCACATACATTTCTTAACATGGCTTTAGGGAAATTCAAGCTAAAAGCTCTAACCAATCAAAACAGTGATACAGACTGTAAAGCTAAACTGTGATATTTGCACTATATTCTCCTTACATGTTTTGTTTGAAATGGAATGCTTTTTCTGTTCTCTCTTTAAAAAAGTGCTATTTGAATTGGTGGTCAATATTAATGGAAAACATATGCTTTTATGTTCATTTCAATTTATTTTCTATTTTGAATAGTTTACTTTAATAAATGAGCTCATTATTGCACAGCACCTTAAATATTTATTCTGCCAGAAAAAAACCTACACAAGGCATCTTGTGCACAATTTTCAAAATGTTTATGTGGATAAAAAATGGTTATTATGCACATCTATATTGTGTATATGGTTGGTTTTTTTTTAATGAATATACATTGATGAAAATTGTTCTGAAAAAGGCTGGACTAAAGGGGTATTTTGTATTTTATTTTTACGGATCACTTTGGAATGGGTTTTGTCAGACTGGACTCAGACCATACCAATGGTCAAATATTAAGACTTTAAAATATACAAATTAGGGGGAGCATGCCCATTGGATGGTCTTGGATGCCCATTCAGAATAAGATTTAGGTGGAAACAGATTTAGCCTGAAACCGTAAAACATATTTTTTTATTAGCAAGAGCATTTTATTAGGACACTGCATTGCTTAAGGTAACAGTATGTGATTGTATTGCGAAAGCAAATTCATGTGTCACTTGTACTAAGAGTGCTAGCTTCTGTGAAAACCTCTCATGTCTAAAGGACACTTTCCAAGACAGTGAGACTGAAATTGAGATTGAAAGTGGGTAGATAAACATTTCCTATCTAAAGTACTTTTCGCAGAACACTGTTATGGTAAAATGACCAGGGACTGTTTATAAATCAGAAATCTTTTGGATGCTGGACATGGCACTGCAGTAAAGGGAGCTGGTTCAACAATATGACTATGTATTCCAAGAGTGTGACTCACACTGAAAACGCATAACTGACATCACCACCACAATATGGGCCAAGTCCAAAAATAAATAGACCAGGGTCATTTTTACTTTTGATGGAATTAATAAACTTGGAATATGTTTTGCTTAATGCTGAAAGAAATAGGAGAAGGAATTATGATTTTTCCTTTATATTGACGATTGTTCAATGTTTACATTTGATATGCAACTACAGCTATTATGGAACATGTAACACGTGTGTCATTTGGTGCTGTAGATGAAGATACTTAGGGTTTGGATATCTGTCCAACATCAATGTTTATGTAATATATCTTTCTATTACAGGCCCGAAAAGTGGTTCACCCCCACCAACCACGTTTTGGCTGTATTGGTGGTTTTTAAAATGTTCAGGAATATTACAACACAACATCATTTGAATGAACAGCCCTGAAAGATCTTACGATCACTTTATTGATTTCTAGATGTAGTTTCAAGTAGAGCTCCGCAACTCCACAGCGAGCGAGGGAGGAGCTGCATGATGACTTGTGAAGGCAACCCTTCTTTCCACTTTTCTCAAAATGCACCCAGCAGTAATTTTAACTATCTAATGATGACATTTAATTTGTGCCCTGCTAATAAACACATAGCTCCATGCATGGTCTATGTCCCCTGAATTCTGTGGGTAAAGGGCTGGGCTCAGGAATTGATTTCATTTCACTGTCTTCTACTCTTTCTGCCAGGGTTGGGGAACAGCTAATACACTACCTCGTCATGAGCGATCACCTTTTCCAAAGCCTTGATAATGATATCAGGGACTGGCGGGCCTAGGTGGGTATCTCTAGGAGTTTTACTGGCATCACTGCTAACAAGACAAAGGGCACTCCTATTAAATTGGTGTTTTTCTACCCTAAAACAGTCAAAGGCAATTGTGCCTTACTGCAAACCTGTCTGGATGCAGAAGCCGACATAGATAGCATTGAAAAGGCATTTGCCATCTCTCAGAAGCAGTCTCATGTGCACTACTTAAGGCTTCCCATGAAAGCTCTAGGAGGGCAAAGGATTGATGTGATGCATCTTGCTCCAAGCACGCTTCAAGCTCAGCCCAGGTCTGCTGTTGAGGTTGCACGCTACAGAAAGATATACAAGACAGTGATTACTGCCCGCAAAGAAACTCTCAGATTACAAGCCTGGGAGTTGCTCCAGGAAACATCACTTAGAAATGATCATAAGGTCTTTTGGTGTTTTATCAATCAACCTTTTCTTAAGAATACCAATGACCGCAATAGCAGCCATGACTGGGCTGATTTCTTCAGGGAAGTTTATTCCAGCGAATAGGATAATGGCAGTGCCTCATTTGCTGTTCCAGGGTATCCAAGTATTGCTCCTGGTCCGGATTGGGTCCCTCTGGATCTTTACAACAGCAATCTGGAATTATGGGCCCTTCTTGTTGCTTATGTTCTTAGAGCAGTGAGCATTTCCACCAAGCGTCCTTCCGGGTCTATCTAACTCATTGTTCCGATCTTCAAGAAGGGCAATCAAGAGGATCCTGGCTGCTACCACCCTATTTCCCTCCTCGATCTGCAGTGAAGGTACTGGGAAGCATCCAGTTATCTCACCAGGAAAACTGGGCAGAGGAGAGTGGCGCTCTACCAGACATCCAATATGGGTCAGTAGAGGGATGGGGACAAAAGACCAGTGTATTAACCTGTGTCTTTTCCTGTGTAAATATACAATCACCAAGTGTGGAGCTTTGTACCTGGGATTTATTGACTTGTGTTCAATCACGTGTACTCCACTCGAAATTGGTGGGTATCATGGAAGGCCTGCATATAGAGAGAACAGTCATTAACACCATCAGGGAAATTTAATGCGACTCCAATGCTCTTGTTAGGTTTGGTTTTGGCGTGGAGTGCTCTGAATCATTCAAGGTGAGTAGAGGTGTTAGACAAGGATGTGTGCTTGCACTCTTTTTATTTTCCCTATACATAAACCATTTTGAGAGAAAATTAGTCTTAAGTGCAGGGACATGCACCAGATAGGCAGTTGTCCTACACATGTGCTCTTGTACCCAGACAATGCTGTCATCATGGATCATACACCAATAACTCTGTAGCATCTTCTGAATGCCTTTGCCTGTAACATGGAGGGACACATATGAATATTAAAACCAGCAAGTAATTTGTAATATCCTGTGGCCACAGGTCAGGGCTGAGGCCAGCTTTTTAGCTCCAGGCAACCCTTTTTATTGATGAGGCTAACTTTAATTACTTTGGGGTAACCTGTACCTGCAGGGGTTCCTGGTTCCCGCAGATAGATAACAATGAGGGGCACATGCTACACATTCTGGGAGGAAGAAAGATGGGTTAGGGTGTCTGTACTCTCTTCTGTCATCCAATATTTGCTGCTCGATTCGTTCAGGTGTATGCAGTCTTTCCTAACATTCTATACACAGCAGTTAATGCACTTTACTCTACTTAGGTTTCACATCAATATTTTCCACAGATTAATCACCTTTCCTAAATGTAATGACTGGTCATGTAATTTAGTGCCTTGACCGTGCGATTACTTGTCAGTCCAAAGCACTTTACATGTCATGTTTTCTGCATTCTTTCGGCTCCTCTTAGAGCTATGGTTCTTAAACCATGTTTAACCCCTTCGATGCTTGTGACAAGGTCAACTCATCATGGGTGTTACCTGCACTGTGCGTTTGACGAGTTGACCTTGTCACAAACAATGGGATTTTGAAAATAGCAGCACACAGCGGGAATATACGATAGCAATGATGCATTTAATTAGGCAATCCCTGCATTGTTGCATGAAAGCTTTGCATTCTTTACAATCTGCCGGATTAAAGGAGATTGCTATTACTGTGTACTCTTTCTTGAGACTGGTGGCTAAAATGAGGAAATGGTACAGCCAGTTTTGTAAACAGAAACAACTTTTTAGTGTGTTATCAAATACAGCCATTTTAATTTAGTTTGTTGGCCTTGACTGCGCAGCCTTCGGGTAGAATTGTTTGAAATGTTATGTATTATCTTCCTTTTATGACAGATGCCTCAATTTTGCAGAACTGTATATTCTGAACTGACTCCTTTAGACTCTATATAACACAATCTTCCATTATTGTATTATGCACTGTTTTATAAGCTTTTATGGTCTATTTATTATGACCGAATAAAGTTATTTTGACTTGACATGATTGTATATGATGGGAGATTTGTATTTCAATCACTTTCCTTTTACGATTCCTTGTGTTATTAATGATATTTTATTCTAAGCTTTTCCTTTCACAAGGAGAGATGAATATAATTTGACTCTCTTCCATCAGTTTGCAAAGTCTCATGTATATGGTTTATTTATGCTCAGAGAACGCAGATAAAAGCTGATATTGCATGCAGGTCACTATTCCTTGAACTGCTGGGTGCTTACATATATATTGAACCAGAAATTCATTTTTGGTGCTCGGATGGGGCACACGTGTCATCCGTGCCTATAAGGAATTATGGCATAATTAGGTGCTCATTTAATACAGTTTGTTGAAGCTGCGTTTGACACATCTACCATTGTGGGTCTCTTTGTCCCAATTCCTTGGTGTCTCCTACCTTTATTATGTCCTGATCATGGCACTGATCTACATAATTGTGCTAAAAGGAATCGTCGACAATAATTTTGATTGTAGGTTTTGACACTCATGTTATGAGTGCCATCTATAACAACATGCTGCCCCAATGTGACCCAATACTTACACCTAGCTGTGCCTTTGAGGTGGGGGTGACTTCCGAGAAGGGTCTCTTAAGTGCACAGAGCCATTTCTTCCCAGTCCTGTTATATCATTTATTCTTATAAAGCGCTCTCATACCAGAGGGTATCCTGGCTCTGCCTTGTTAAAGAAACAAGTGAGAACTGTAATTTTTGCTAACAAACCTAACATAATAAACACAATTATTTGTATAAAAGAGCCATGTTTTAATAGCTTTCCTGAACTGTAAAAGATTGGTCATTTCCTTCACTTTGAGAGGGAGAAAGTTCCACAGACTTATTGTGCAAACAACAAACCTTTTAAGTCCCCAACGGGAGTTCCTAAATTTGGGAACTATAACATTCTTTGCCAGCACCAAGCTTAAATGTCTGGTAGGGATATACCAGGAGAGGTTTTGTATTCGATACTCTGGTCCTGTGTTGTGAAGTGTCTTAAAGGCAATACACAGAGCCTTGAAAGCTATTCATTTTTCATGGGTAACCAGTGTAGCTCTCTAAGTGCAAAAGTTGCTGACTGATATTGGTAGTGCAAATAAAAGACATGCTGCAGTGTTTTTGCAGTGTTTACAATTTGGTCAATAGTTTTTGTTGCATATTAATGTACAGTGCATTACAGTAGTCCAATTTAGATTGCAGAATATCAGTAGGGGATAATAAGCTTTTGTGTGAGGACAGAACCCTGCCTATTCACATATAAGTGTCATCTACTCCTTCTCTTCCTGCCCGGGAAGAGCCAGCAGAATGCAGATAAGTACTCAAACATACCTAACCTTCCAGTGTTTGTAGCTGTCTAGAGGGAATGCAAAAAGTGAAGCAGTCACACACCCTAGACGTTTATTGGATTCAGGTTGCAGGCACACAGAGCAGTAAGAGCAGAAAAAGTTCCACTTTATAAAATTTGCTGCATCAACAAATAATGGACAGAATGCTGAATAAATCAATCATTCACTCCCAGACAAGTGATCTGGGTTAAGTCCATCTTTCTTTTGCTCACTACTTCCTGGACCGGAAAAAAGCATCCTGAGATCAGTTTCGGAGTATAACTCTTCATCAGCATGGCTATTTTGAATCAAGTGGCACAGTGAGAAAGGGACCCACGTCTGGGCATACCCCTCCCACTTAGTGAAATAATTGCTGCAGCAAAAAATGATGGACAGAATGCTGAATAAATCAAACATTCACCCCCAGTCAAGAAATCTTGGTTAAATCCATTGTTGTTTTGCTCATTATGCCACCCTAGTTTGGACCCAGCCATATGCAAATCAGCCTTGACCATGCTCCTCATGGGAACATTCCTGGAGAATGATGTATTTAACCCATATCGTAGGAAGGATATGCCTAGATCTATTGACTGGGGTGAATATTGGTGCAGCACTTCATAAAAGTGCCATGTCTAAAATAGTAATGTTAATCCAACTTTACCAGTAAAGAGGATTTATCATTACCATGCCAAAGATATAAAACATGACAAAGCTGATCCTTTCTAATGAGGAATTACAACTGAAAAGTGCATTAAGGAATTCCCAATGTTAACCTGTGAGGGGAGTAGACCTCACAGCAGTGAAAAATTAATTTGGGATATACAAAACCTAAAATTATATTTCTATATTTTACTTACACAGCACCCTGCCCTGTGGGCTACCTAGGGCCTACCTTATGGGTGACTTATGTGTAATAAGAGGGGAGGTTAAGGCCTGGAAAAGGGGTTTAAATGCTAAGTCAAAGTGGCAGTAAACTGCACACACAGGCCCTGCAGGTCAGGCCTGAGACAGATTTGAAAGGCTACTTGTCTGGGAAGCACAATCAGTGCTGCAGTCCCACTAGTAGCATTTAATTTACTGGCCCAGGTATATTATATACCATTTTAAAAAGGGACTTATAAGTAAAATAAATATGCCAATTTTGTATACACCAATGTTACTATGTTTAGGAGAGAAGCACATGCACTTTATCACTGGTCAGCAGAGGTATAGTGCTCAGAGTCCTGTGGCCAACAAAAGAAATCAGCACAAAGAGACTGTAAGCAGGCAAAAGGTTAGGGGAAGAACACCCTAAGAATGACAGGTCTAACACCTGGCTTAGGCTTTTGTTTGATACCAAGCGTGGGGATCACATAACACTTTAACTGGTGCTACTCAATATACTTGGTGTTAAGTTAAGGGAGTCCAAAGTGCAAACACCTTTCACTACGATAATATTCAAGGAGGTTTTTGGGAGTGGCAATGCGGGGCAAGAATGTTCGCACACATTTGTTATGTGGCTTGTTGTGGTGGTGGTGATGTGTTCTTTTGATTTTGTGGTGCTGAACATATAGAACAATGTTATTCAAACAATTGACACTCACGAGCAAAAATGTTGACCATACTCATCACAGTTAATTAAATGAGTATATGCTGATAAACATTTGTGCAGGTAAAAAGTGAGACAAACATCTCATGGATATACCATGGGAGTCTAGATCTGCTCCTTACATTACTTCCCAACCTCATCTTTGTTGTTTGAAGACCTCTCTTGTCTGTGATTCTAAATGAATAAAATAGCTTACTACCCCTTTTATTTTTTCCCTTGCTTATGTTCCTCACAAGGTGGGATAACTTTGACACGTAGCTTAAGAAGTTTACTAAATACTAGTATTGGCCCTAAACTTTCAGTGTAGTAACTCAGTAACATTTGTATGGGTCTTAAACTTTCTTGATTAAAAGGCACAGTTACTGACTATTCTATCTGTCATTACATTATACACTTCTACAATTCATCAAACTATCATATACGCTGATATTACCAGGAACAGTTATAGGATTCTTCTACTCTTACACTATGTTGCTTTACTTATTATTTTTTTTCACTACTGTGAACTGCCTGTTAAAATAGAATATGGGATTATATGAATGCCACTGATGAACAGTCCAGTGACCAAAGATCACGGATGGAGGAAATCAATTTGGGAAGAACATTTCTCTTGTGATTAAGATGAATTAGTGAAACATTAGTGGTTGACATTTCTCTATGTAAGGCAAAATATGCACAATTGTCAGCATTTTATTTACAAGCGCATATATAAGTCAAGCGGAGTGTCCCTGTAGACTGCCCCACGCCATGTAATATTTGGAACATGGCCTTAAAAAAAATCTCCAGACCAATCATTATTATTATTTGAATAGTGTAAACTTCCTTATCCAGGAAATAAAACAAGCTTTCTGGATTGAAAGAAGTACAATTAACCATACATTGACAATTTATATACAGAATTATGGATAGGTAGCTGCGAGTTACATGGATGGTTTTCACTGAGGGTTTGTAAGTGACATCAAATAGATGCTATCAAAGCTAGAGTTGTCTACAATGTCGCTCAGAACCTCGAGGGTAACAACATCCCAGTAACTCACTGTTATCCATTCATAATATTATGTATGCCCCCCCAAATCATCTGCCCCTGCTTACAACTGCCAAGCTGAGAAAAAGGATAGTGGGGAGCCATGCATACTATTACCGCTTCTCCCTGTCCCAAATGTGAACAAATTACATTAGCTAGCATTCTCCGTCCCCCCCACCCTCCCTGTCTCAAATGGGAAAAAATTACATTAGCTGGCATTCTCCGCTCCACCCCCCCCCCCAAAGTTGACAAGCAGCAATGTTGACAAACACTCAGAGAGCCCTAGCAGTCTGGCCGGGAAGGCCTTTATGATGTTGCAAGTGTGTGTAATGAGTTTTTCTTATCAGTTGTTTTTACGTCATAGCAGTGAGTTACCAGATTTAGAATCTGGCATTAATGATAGAGACTGCCTAGGGAAATCCATGCATACCGATGCGAAAACTGCTATAGCCAGACAATCAGCCAGAGTAAGTACCCTAAGATCTCTCATTGCTCAAGCACTCAACATGAGTAGACAGTGTGTTGAACTTGGCTTTCAAAGGTGGATGAAGAATGCAAAGTAAGAACTTTGCCTAAGTAAATGTGTTCCGTAGGAGTCCTCATTTTGGTTGATATAGCACTCTCTTTATTACGACATAAGGCAAGTTTCTCTTTAAAATAATTGGTCTGGTAAAAGTTAAAAATATCATTGAAAGGTGTGGGTTTCTGCCTGTTATCATTGTGTAGTTGGCGACAGCGGTCAACCAGGTTATTTAAGCTTATTTTCCAATTTGATGTCAGTGCTTCATATGCGCGGGATATAATGGTAATGCCGTACCTCTGCTGCTGCAATAGTTGGTGAATCAAGTACTTCACATGTCATTGATTAGTTCAAAATCTCTCTTAAGCTACAGCAAGACATGTAAATAACCAAACGTTGCGTGCATGCCCTCAGTGTCCAAATGGCACTTTTTAAAAAAAACTATTTGAACTTTTGGTACTGTATATATTGGGTTTTTAATAGAGTAATGTAATATGGTAGTTATATTTATGTTAAATGACTTTTTTAGCAATTTTATGAATACTGTGGGATACTTTTAATACATGAATTGTAATTGTTTTTAATGTGTATTTTGAATGTATTGTATGTTTCCCCTTCTTTTTATGATATTGAATTATCGAAATAAAGTACTTTGACTGACTGACTGTCCTAATAGTGTACATCCGGTGTATGCCTCGTTGTTTTGAAACTGCTGCAAGATTACCTATGGTGCAAATCTGATACAGAGTTGGGCCTCCGTTTGTTTTGTTTGAAAAAATACAATAAAACTGTCTTAAAATAATGACCCACGAGGTCTTGCTAATCTCTAACCGCTCAGGAGATGGTTGCAATTGTACTCTTTAGTGTTTTAAGTACCATCAATGCTGTTTTCCGACTGAATAAACCCTGAAGGAGAGGTGATTTGATGGTGAAACAGAAGCTTTAATGTTGTACGGCCATGCAATGCAAATATTCTGAAAGAGTCGCACAATTTTTAGACGCACATCAACACAACTGTTTTGTGCATTGTCAGGGGTGAGATGGGAAGAATTTTAATGACGTCTTGTAGCATTAAAGTTGCTCCTGCTGCCTTTCATTTCCTACATAATAAAGTATTGAAATCTCTGGAGTGAAAAGACCAATTATCTTCCCGGCTTGAATCAACGCCAGTGTACTGGAGGCGGATGTTGTTAAAATTAATACATTCTCACTAATTGTATGCAGGATATTGGACAGTACCATCAAGGTCTAGGTTGTTATAGTGGCAGGAGCCCGGGCTCAGATATATAGAAGCATATAGCAGAATTTCATGTGAAAGCCATGCACGTGGAAATTGGAAAAAATACAAATATAGGTTAAAAAACTCGATTTTGAAACGCTGTCATTTCTGGATGGTGCCGTTGCGTGAGGTGCTCACGGAATGTGCGCTTTTAAGAGTTACCTGTATGAATAAAACAACCCAAAGAACTACATTTTAAGCTTAAACCAAATTCCTCAAAATAATAATAGGAAAGACGAATCCTCATTGTCCATTTTAAAATGTGCATTTACTTGCCAGGTTACACACCACTTCCAATTTCGCTTTTCCTGTTCGCATGAAACCATAGGGTTTTACTTTCTTTAGCACTTCATCAGATAGTTTCCCACTTACATAATTCAGTTAATGCATGTGCGACTGTACAACCTCTCATTCATTCTGTGCTACAGTACAGTAATTAGTGCATGTGACACAGTACAGTCTCTCATTATGTCTCTGGTACAGTACTGTCATTGATGCACGTGCAATAGTAGAGCCTGCCATTCAGTCTGTGCTACAGTGCAGTAATGAATGCACATGCAACTGTGTAGAATCTCATTCAGTCTGTGCTACGGCACGGTAATTGATGCAGGTGCAATAGTACAGTCTCAGTCTATGCTGCAGTAGAGTAATGTTTATGCGACAATACAGCCTCTCTGTCTATGCTGCAGTACAGTCATTAATGCACGTGGGACAGTACATCCTATCAGTCTATACTGTAGTGCAGTCATTATTGCACGTGGGACAGTACAGCCTCTCAGTCTTTGCTCCAGTACAGACATGTATGCACGTGAGACAGTACTGCTCCTCAGTTTTTGCTGCAGTATAGTAATTAATGCACGTGAGACAGTACACCTCATCAGGCATTGCTGCAGAACAGTCATTTTGCGCACGTGGGACAGTACCACATCTCTTTCAGTCTGTCTTGCTGAAGCACATGCCCTGAATTGTGTACAATGAGCTGAAAGAAATCCATAATAGAGACAGCTGATAAATTTAAAAGTCCTTCTTCCACCTCTCTTTGGATTTTTATTTCACTAGCTGCTCCATACATCAACAGAGGTACTTACCATACAGTAATAAAGTCATATATCGGTTCAGTTTGAAGGACAGTAAAATTGATATAGATCCCGTTCCCTGGTGGGACTCGCACAAGCCAGAGGCAGTCTTGAAAATTCGGGTACTCATCAGGATAACCAGGAGAGTAAATTGTACCATTCATCGCAGTTATATTTCCTCCACAGAGAGCTGCAAAAAGGAATATCAAGCTGTAATTCTAAAACAGGGTATTTCAATTGTCTATTTTTTTAGTTCATGAATTAGTTTATTGATATTCCACCCCCCTTTTTTCCTAATAATAGCTGAAATTGACAAAGGGTGAATTCTCTTTACATCAATATATTTCTTTCTCTGCACCTGATAACAAATAAATTACTATAAAAATTGCTACCTGCTTCATAGCATGATTGATGCTGTCAGGAAGCAACCCTGATAATAAGGAATTCGTTTGTTGACGAATACATTTTGTCTCCACTCAATTTAAAGCAATGTTCCTACAAGCTTGTTTTGGTAATCAGTGAATCAATGCAATGCAGATTTGAATGTGAAACTCATCCTAGACAAGCACAGATCCTTCTAGATGTTTGAATAATGTGTTAAGAACGCAAGAGAAATTGATCACCAGCATATTCTATTTGAAATAATTATGTCCGTGAACGATGCTTGCGGGCACATGCATCACTGTCATTCGCAAACGGTGTAAATCGCAAATTTCGAATGCAATTGACAAAATTGGGATGCATCATGTTTTTCGCAATTTTAGAAATCGCAATCATGTTGTGATTTCAAAAATTGCGATTGCATTTAAGAAATCCCAATTTGCGATTTCTTAAATGCAATGCGAGAAAATTTTAAATTTGCGAATTCGCAAATAGGGAGAGGTAAATTACCATGAAGGTGACCTTCATGGTAATTTGAGAAAACTTTCAAAAATGCACAAAAGTGCATTTTTGAAAGTTTTTTTTACACACACACATGCCCTTGGGGCATGTGTGTGTGAAAAATGCACTTAAGGTTATATTTCAGGGGTGCAGGGGGGTCCTTAGAACTCCCCCTGCACCCTTGAAATTGCATTCTCAATTTGCGATTCGCAAATTGCTAATCGCAAATTGAGAATGACTTCCCATTGATTCCTATGGGCCTCTAGGCCCATAGGAATCAATGGGAAGTTATTCCTTAATTGCGATTCGCAAATTGTGAATCGCACTTAAGGAATTTTAAGAAATCGCAAAAAAAAATTTGAATTCTTGGTGCATAACCGTTTGCGATTTCTTAATTGTGATTCCTTAATTTTCGCAATTAAGAAATCGCAAACGGCAACAATGATGCATGTGGCCTTTAGGGCCTTCATGAATGTGACTCTGGCCTTGACTTTCAGTACTGGACCTTTCCTCTGGAAAGGGCAGGTTATCAAAATCCATTGCTAATGTAAATGTGCAACTTTCAGTAGTAACATTTATATTGACTATATCAAGAGAAGATTTCTAAAATGTATTTTCTGTTTTATGGCACACATACTGTTCGCTATCATTAAGTTGTTAGTTCATAATTGTCAGAAATAATTTACAAACATTTAAACATCACTACAATGTTTACTTCTACGTAGAAGTCAATATACATCGAGAGTTCATGTCCTGATAGTGAAAGCCATAAACCTGCATCTCATCTGAGAATTATTCTATTCTCAAGAAGAGTTAGAATGACTTGCGTCACCTGTAAGAAATCTAGAGGCCAAGGTGTTGGGTGGTGTTCTAGTGCTGTTGTCGAAATGCGTTATGTAGTGCTAGTAGAGCACACTATTATCTTTTACGTTCTAGGTGCTGAGAATACTGTGGAACCATACAATGAAACATTGAAGTTAATCACTCATTTAAAAATTTGGAAAATTAACAAGGGCTGGCAGCTTCCATCCATGTCAAAGGAAGCTATATCGAAATTCACCAGCATTCGCTTATAAATAAAGAAACACTACTGCATTCCCACCAAAACCATCTTTAAAAAGAAAATACAAGAAAGCTGATATCATTTCCCATCATCTATTTCAACATGAAGACATCTCCAGATTTTCTAGGATCGATCTCCAGAGAAAGTGGCATATCTGGAATTCACATTATTCATTTCCACAGGATGTGGCATCACTGGTTCCCCACCAAAACATCTTTTCAAGAAGAAGCCAGGTAAACAGACTTCATTTTCCAAACATCCATCACAGGTAGCCATATTTTCCTGCATCCATATCTACAGAAAGTGACATCCCGCCATTTCCCAGCATAAGTCCATTCAGGAAGTGACATCGCTGGTTTCCATCTACTTCCTTTTTCCTCCCTTACTTTGGCCAACTTTTCAAGGTGTCCCATCAACTGTATGCCCTCAGCTGTTGGAAGGCATCTGTCTGTACCTTCTAGTAAATTAACTTCAGCATGTGCCACATTTCACACAATGTTTACACTCTCACCCAGACTACACAAACAAATTTGCCTTCATTCACACATCTAATGCCCCAATGTGCAAACTCACTCACCAATTTGCACATCTTGCACCACTAACCTTGTTTATATACTACTCATTAGAACAATCAGCCCTCCCACAATACACTTATTTGAAGCTCATCAATGCACACTGTTCAGTAACACATGCTCCAGACTTTGCTGCCATAATGTGATGCATCCTTCATCACTGAAACCTGGTTCACATCTTTCGCAAAACACACCCTGGATGTCTTCATGCCAAATGGGAACTGACTTGCAGTCATATAAGGACATGCTGGCCCTGAACTTTAGCAGTCTTACAACACTGAAATCTTTTGAGCTCCTTTCCTTCTGTGCTACTTCCCTCTGTCAACCTCCAAAACAGCTTCCTTCCATCTAATCTAAAGACCACTAAAGCCAAACAAGCATATCTTCTAAGGAATCTCAGATATCCTATCTCTGCCCCCATTCAACATACCAACCACACGTTCGTAGGACACTTATACCTTTCGGGCAACTCCATAACAAAATAGATGAGGAGGCATTTGACTCATTTTGCAAAAAACTGGAAATAAAACAACTCATCAATAACCCAACCCACTGCACCTTATTCTATCAATGTCCCTTAATATCCACTGCCAGATACCCATAGCTTTGGTTGGGCTGGCCACTTCACCATTGTATATATTGCACCTCAGCATCAAGGACAATCAAACAGAGGAACAATAACCTTCTGATCCATTGAAGATATCTATCTGGAAAATCTCCAGAGCATGTCCAGTTCACCAGAGATGCCAGGATGATCATAATCACATACCTACTTCAGTCAATAAATGTAACACCAGCAACCTACCCTTCACTGAGAAGACTGACATATTCAAACCTAACATTATTATTACATATACAATCCCTACACTTTCAGCCAGTCCCCAACACTGCACCATCGAATAAACCAACATCAAATCAGTCTCACACATATAAAATATCCTGAACTCTCTCAATGCAACATCATAGGAAGACTATAAATCTCCTCTCTCCATCATCAAATAGCTTAAATGAGAGGCTCTCACACCCCTTATCCTCATCGTAATGGCTCCGTAAGGCAAGGAAAATTCCCAGACACCCTAAAGACAGGTCAGTTCCTCTTCCTGCTAAATAAACTGTTTCTGGACCCAGAGAACCACTGCAACTTCTGCCCTAGTGTTTACCTTCAACTCATAGGGACAATCATCAAGAAAGCACTTCCCACCAGCCACAGGGGCACAATCAAGCTTCAGACCCACTGCAGTACTGAGAAAGAGAAATTGTTGAGAACTCCACACTCCTCAATGACAAGAACAATCCCTGCCCTTGTGGTGCTGCTTGACATCGCTGTAGATTTTGACATAGTCGACCATTTAGTCCTGATCAACACCCGGAAAACACACATGGTATTTTCAGGCACTATCTCAAAATGGTACACATTCTACATCACCAGCCAGTGCCAACTTCTCCAAGTAGGTTCCACAAGATCACGGATACTTCCAGTGTCCTGTTGAGTACCCCAGGACTCCATCCTTTCTTTCCTCATCTTCATCTGCTTCATGGCACCTCTCCAATTCCTTTTTTAGACAGTAGCATCAAGCTCGATCAATAAGCAGATAATACCCAAGTCTACAAAACAAGTCCTTACCTAATGACATAGAGACTCAAAATATTGACTAAAATTCATTTAATCTTGGATGCAAAACTAAATTCCCAAACATTAAAGTTTATTTTTTTTTAAAAACAGACCTCGCCCCTCAACTTTTCAAATCTTCCTCAGCACAGATTTTTGATTTAATAACATACAGCAAGGAAGAGCAAGACATCTTGGTTCTAATGCTCCTTGATGCAGAAGGTGAAGCAGAACTCATGGAAGATGACTCCACAACAACTGTACAATCCTTAGTACCTTTGAATCCAAGCCGAAGGCAGTGACCTGCTCAGTGCTCTCTCAAGTTTCACCCTAGCACCTCTTAAAGGAAATCTTGCATGTAGCAGCATGGCACACCAATGTATCAAATAAATTCAAATAAATAACCCCCATGTTAAAAAAACCACACTGGTTCCCACTCCAGCCAATTTGTCTTCAAGACAAACTCCATCAGTAATCAAGCCCTCAACAAGAAGATTCAAACTTGTCATTTCAGTGATACATGAGTCTGGATATTGCCAGACTGGAAACAAAACACTGCAAAATTGAAAAAAAACAGAAGACATGCCTTCTCTGTTCACACTCCAAGTATTTGGAACCACACCTCCATTGACATCGAATCAGCCTCAAATCTCCTAAAATTCTGAAGAATCTGAAGACACACATCTTCAAGGATCACTTCCCTGACCTGACATTCTACCCTTGACCGTCCCCCAGTAATTCTATCTTCTCGGGGGCCACACACCCTGTTCAGCACTCTGCTGCACTCAAACTAGATTCATGCTCTTCAATACCAATATATAAAGAAAAACTCATAGACAATGCAGACTACTCAAGGGCAAATATATAGTTTCATTTAAAAAAGAAATAACAGACAAGGTGTAGGAGGTTTATCAAGTAACTAAATTATGAATGAGAATGTTGCTGGAGAGACATCCAAGTCCCAGATAAATCGTTAATTGTCAATGTGGGAAGGTTGCTGAAATATGTGTTTTTCTTATAAATGGATAATGCAGGGCTTTACAATCAATGATGGAACTTTTGTTGGCTGAAGACACAATCTATTAATTGAGTTAAATGGTTAAACTTCCAGGGAAGCAAAAGTAAGGCAATTTCTAGTGGGGTGAAACACCCTAAAATGTATTCTGTATTGCAGGTTGAGAATAAGTATAATGTTAAATGTTTCAATTATGGATGCTAATATGTCACATGTAGATTCATTTTTACACAAAGAAACTCACATTTGTAATACATTTTAATGGTTTACCAATAAGCATCTAATTAGCAATATTGGCTAGTATCTCCTGTGTGGTATATCCATATATATCCAATTAGGACACATTGGTATGGCCTATTGACTACAGTAAATTTGGAAAAGTATGTTTACATTAGGGGTGGGCTGAAAAATTCAACTCCACCGGCAGAGTTTTGCCCAACCCACGTTAAGCTTGTAATGCGGAGTTCTGGAAAAACTCTGCCAATCGCCACGCGGCAGTGTTTTTTTCCTGCATGTGACTCACAAACGGTAAGTTGGCAAGAGCGTGTGTAAATTTGCATCCCCTAGGAATATTTTCGTCTGCTATTATCGCACCCAGGGAGATTTTCTCAACGCGGGCAGTCGCGACCACCTGCAGTGAGAAAGCTGCTGCTAAAGTAGATAATTTACTGGAATGGCAGCAAAGAAGCAGCACTCTCTGCCATGCTGCCGATCTCGCTGATTTTGCAGTGCGGAACAAGCTCCTGACATTAAAAATCAGTGTGATGTGCCAGTTCCGCCTGCTCGCGGAACTCTGCGGAATCTCACAGAGTTTTCATGTAACTCTTTGGAAGTCTGTGGCATGAAACTCCACAAGTTCTGCCCACTCCTAGTTTACAGCTGTCAGAAAATCACAAAGGTATTCTAGCAAACTTGATTCCATTAACATTTGCAAACATCTCTGCCAGGAATGTGGAGTTGTCTGCGCTCATAAAATCCCACTCAAGTGGAGAGTGGGCATTCCAGATCAGGGCTTGCATTTAAAATGTGTGAACACCCATAAACATGGCTGTTTATTACATCAACAAACTCCACTTTCACCTTTCCACCCAAGAAATAGTTGGAAATGTGCTCAAGTCAATGGCTGGCAAAACTCCATCTGCTGTGGAGAATTCGGCACATCGGGAATAGTACCCACTTGGGAATCTTACATGCCCTTCCCATGAACACACATGGAAATGTAACATGCACAGCTTTACATGATTTTTCCTGTGAATGTTTTGTGAATTGCAGGAGTCATGAATCTACGTTTGTGCACAGGTATAGATAGACCTGCAAATGTAGATTGATCATTTTCTTAGTCAATCAGGTCCAATAACGTCCTAAAAGAGAAACAAATCTGCACAAACCCTCAATTTATAAAAATATGTCGTGTCAGGGGAATGCCGTGTAATCTTCCTAAGGCTCCTGGTGCTGAATGATTAAAGTTATTACCATATACCCTATCTCCTTCTGAATGGTAGAAACATTAGAGAAAAAGGGACAACATTCCTGATCGCAAGACAGTAGTGAATCTTAAACCCTGAAAGTACTCATACAAAAGGGTGCATTTTTTCTCCTTTTTGGTAGCAGTGGCATAGAAACCTGTGGCAAACCCAAGTTTCTAGATTTACTATACACATTTCACATGATATTTTTGGCTATTGTTATTTCCACGAATGCAGCATATAACACACAGGGCAATTTTGTATTTGGAAAAGCAGCCCTCCTGTACAACTGCACATTTTCCATTTGGGAAAATGTTTTCTCATGGAGAAACCCTATACCGTACACCTGCATGAAGTTTGGGGGTGCTCTGTTACCAATCCCACCCTGACAGCTGATTCACTCTAATTCTTTGCTGAAGCAATTCTCTGACAATGTATGAGGTTAGAAAGGGTCAGAGAGGAATGTTTGGTCACAAACCTTCAAGGCAAACCACACCGTGATTGGTTCACTAACTACCCCATGCATGAGGTTTGCATATTTGTAACCAGTAGTGGTATACAATTATGGAATAGTAAATACATTTGTGCCTGCCAGGCATCCCATAGTGGAAACACGACTGCCGTAAATGGAGTCATATTGAGATGATGTCTTATCTTTATGGCTGAAGAAGGGTTTGTGAACTAGATACAAACTCACAAGTTATGGCTGATGAAAATCCCTTTCTTGTGGTTCTCTACTTCTTAATAGTATGCAGTTTTGGCATGCAATTACACAGACGTAAATACATTTACCACTGATAAGTATCCTTTTGGGGTGACCCAGTGCCTGAACACCGAGTTCTCAATCAGGCCGAATGTGTGACATGACATCTAACAAGCGCCAATTTAATTAAATATGAGTAAGATTAAGACTTGTTGTTCACCTACCGTCACATCTGGGCAGTAGATGGTTCCAATTCCGGCTAACCCCATGTAAGCAAGTGAGAGCCGAGTCTCCGATCAGAGAATACCCAGGAAAACATTCGAAAGAAACAGTCTGTCCTACAGTAAAGTCACTGCCAATCACAAAACCATTCCGAAATGGCCGGGGGTCGGGGCAACTTTGAAGCTGATAAGCTAAAATAAAATGAGAAGTCGAAAGAGATATGTTTATTTAGTATAATGTAATTACAATCACAAGATTTACTATAATCATATTCTGAAAATAATGGATTTCTTCAAATCAGTGAGCAGTTTGATATGCAGAACAAGGACGGTGTATTGTTGTGAAACAGGCAGACAGGCAAAGTTGGAAGATGCCAGCCTATGGGTCAGCAAGCAGCAGTGTCAATGTCATCTTCGGGATGTTGGATGCCAGGCATTCTTTAAGGGCCCCTGGTTGGACCACCTTTGTATTGTATTACTCAGTGTCTGCAAACTCAAGCCCCACGATGCCTTACAATAGTGCAAATACTAAAGGGTGAGAAAGATGTGAGGTAAAGAGAAATAAGGGGGCATATTACCAAGCAATAGCAATAATTATCGCTATTGCTTGGTTAGAGACAAAAATTTACAGCTGAGCTGCGGTGATTTTTAACCGCAAATAAACCTTGGTATTACCAAGGTTTTACGCAAATGGGATAAAAATCGCCGCAATGCATGAATATCGCTGAAAAGTCAGCGATATTCATGCATTACCGAGCTAATGCTCTTAGCCATGTTATCCACCTCCCATTGGATAACATGGCTAAGAACTGCTCAGGGCAGGTGTTAGCTTTTGGAGATATTCGCGCTTAGCGCGAATATCTTCAAAAGTTGGTAATAGGAGATAGCGATGTTAGCGACAGTCGCTAACATCTTGGCACGCCCACTTTGCATGTCATTAGTGATAAATATCACTGACATGCAAAGTGGGGCCCAAGATGGTTGCTATCTCCTACTAGCTGTCGCTAACTGGTGTTAGCGACAGCTAGGTAATAGGGAGATAATGTTATCTCCGCTTTCTTGGCTTTTAAAGCCAAAAAAGCGGACATAAACCCCCTTGATAATATGCCCCTAAGGTTCTCTTTCTCAGGGGCCCCGCTTTGCCCACGCCTTAAAAATTCTCTTTGAAGTAGTCCCAATTTTGCACTGACTGCTAGTTATAGTAAGAAAACAGGCTGCTTTCGTTAATAATCCTCAAACCTTTAACCATGGAGCTGGATGTGAAGACTGGCTACATGCAGACTGTGTACGGTGGCCATCAGACTGGTCTCCGGTGAATGCGGGCAGGAGGCCCGGTAGATCAGTGGAATGTCTGGTTTGTGATGGTAGTAGGGCTCACAGTGGATCAACATCAGAAGCCGACTGATCCCCCCCCTCTTTGTCCTTAGTGGCGCCTGCCAGCAGTGGTGATCTACACTCTTTGCATAGCTCATATTATTTGAAAACACATTTTTAGTTTCTAGTCTTTGACTTTCTAAACTTCCAACACCCATACTGATAAGGCCCTTCTTTTCTGAGCAAAGGGACATTTATTTAAGGAAAGAAGGATGTTTAACACTTCTATATGGAAGCGACTCTGTTTTAACAGAAAAAGCCATATTAATAAAATTACCAAAACTGAGGCGTACTTAAAAACAATTTATTAAAAGTACCAACACTGAGTCCTACTGAAAGATATTGCCTCAAAATGAAACTATGCTTTGCTTTAGCAGAGATGCAGGCTTCAATCAGGATCCCTCATGGAAAGGAGTGATGAACTCATTTTACCATGCAGAAACACAAAATCAGTGACACATGCTGACCAATTTGTTTTTAATGGTTAGGCTGCTAATTAACATCGACAAAAGGTCAACAATAGCATTAACGTATTGCTCAATGGTGCAGACAGATTCGTTGCTTAATGTTTTAAAGCCATCTTTAGTTGCCTGCTAGCCTCTTGCATTAAAAAAAATCATAATAAAATTAATATCATTTGGTTTAGGGCCTGATTTAGGTCCTGGTGGACAGGTTACTCTATCACAACAATGGGATATCCCATCCGCCAAAATATAAATCCCATTATATCCTACAGGATTTTTATTTCAGTGACGGAGATATCCATCCAGGGAGTTACACCTCCACCAAGAGCTAAATAAGGCCCTTTCACCCAGATGCATCAAGAACCCATTTTGCTATTCCTTAATAGTGAAAAATAACGATTTGCTATTAAGGAATAGCAAAATGCAATGCATGAAGAAATCACATAAAAAATAGCGATTTCTTAAAATTCCTTAATTGCGACTCGCAAATTCCGAATCGCAATTAAGGAATACCTCCCCGTTCATTCCTATGGGCCTAGAGGCCCATAGGAATGAATAGGAAGACGCGCGGCGTTTGACACCATCTCCCAAAACACACTGCTCGCTTTCCCTCTCCAACATGGGCATAAAAGGAAAGGCACTAGACTGGATTGCATCTTTCCTGACTCTGAGGACATTTCAAATCTCTTCCAGTAATGCGGCATCCAATGTCCATTTCTCCCCGTACGGTGTTCCACAGGGATCAGTATTAAGCCCCTTGCTTTTTAACCTCTATGCAGCCCCGCTGGCCCAGATCGCTGAATCAGCTGGTCTTAATATGTTCACATACGCTGACGATTCTCAAATCGTTTTTTCACTCTCAAACGATAACCATGACTTCCCTTCGCGCCTACAGACAGGCCTTAGGAACATCTCCTCCTGGATGAACAAAAACATGCTTAAACTAAATGGAAGCAAAACCGAGGCCTTGATAGTAGGTCCCAATCAAAACCTCTGTAATTCCAGACACTGGCCATCCGAAAGGGGCCCCCTGCCAACTCCATCGCATCAAGTCCGTAATCTAGGCATTACCATTGATAACGGCCTAACCATGGAGCCCCAGGTGAACAATCTCACAGCTACCTGCTTCACAATCCTGAGATGGCTCAGAAAAATCATATGGATGCTCCCGGACGACACTCAAAAGACAGTGATCAACGCACTAATTACCTCTCGTTTAGACTATGGTAATGTCCTTTATCTAGGGGCATCTCAGGCAGTCATGAGGCGCCTCCAACTGGTACAGAATGCTGCAGCCAGACTGCTTTGTAAATGCAACGGGAGAGATCGCATGTCCAGTCACCTAAAGGCGCTCCACTGGCTAAAAATCGACAACAGGGTCAAATTTAAAACTCTCAGCCTCATGCATAGGATAAAGTGGGGCAATGCACCCAGATATCTTCAAACCCTCGTACACACCTACACACCTGCCCGATGCCTGAGGTCTGTCACTCAAGGTATTTTTTGTGTCCCTAAAACATACCGTGCGAGGATGGGAGGTAGATCCTTCTCTCTCCTAGGCCCGAAGCTTTGGAACTGCCTCCCGCAATCTCTCCGTCTAGAAACTCGGTACACCCATTTCCGCAAAGCCATTAAGACCTGGCTTTTCAACCAGTGACCTGTTCCGGTTTTCATCCTATAACTCTTTCCTGTCTCTCTGGTTCAGTATCTGTTATAGCACCTGGAAGCCCTTTTTGGGTAGCTGTCACGCTCAATAAGCCCAATAAATAAATAAAATAAATATTCTCAATTTGCGAATCACAATTAGTGATTCGTAAATTGAGAATGCGATTTCAAGGGTGCAGGAGTGTCCAAAGGACACCCTGTTGCACCCCTGAAATTGATCTGTGCACATATGTTGCGCACACACATGCCCTGTGTGTGCGCAACATGAAACTGTGAAAAATGCACTTTAGTGCATTTTTCAAAGTTTTTGCAAATTACCATGAAGGTCAACTTTGTGAGCCCTATTAGCGAAATCGCTATTTTTTAAACATTAATGCATTGCATTTAAGGAATCTCAAATTGAGATTCCTTAAATGCAAGTAATTGCAATTTTGCGATTTCTTAATTTGCGATTTTTGCATTTGGGATGATGCATCCCAAATGCAAAAATACCATTCGCAAAGGGGCAGATTCTGAGGATCTGCCCCTTTGCGAGCGGATTTTACCTTGATGCATCTATGCCTAAGTCTTGGTTAGGCATTTGTCTGCTGAAGTGGCAATTTGGTTTTTGTTCAACCCTCAGAACATCAAGCATTGGATGGGGATGTGTCAACCCCTTTGTGAGACATTAGGTTATTAATTGAGGGTTGGTGACCAAGGGAGTAGGCATAAAATGTAAATATTATCCACTTTGAATCAAATCTCTAATGGCAGCCGAGCAAGTAGAGCAAGTCATCATTACCCTCCACATAAGAGCTCTCTTGTAACTTCCATACTAGCATTTATCCATTCATCCTTTCATCCTTCCTTGCACCAGCTGACATCCACCATTTCACGTTATATTCTGTCATCCATTCATTCTTTCATTCATATTTCAGTCCTTCACTATTCTGTCCCTCTGTCATCCATATTCAGACCTATCCATCAAACCCATCCTTCCTTTCACTCATTCACTCATCCTTTCACTCATCTGTTCAGCCATTTACCCTCTCATTCATCATCCATCCATCCATTCATCTACTCCCCCTTTCACTTATGCATCCATCCTTTCACTCATCCATCCATCCATCCATCCATCCATCTATCCATCCTCCCTTTTACTCATCTACCCACCCTTTCACTCATCCAACCATTCCTTCACTCATCCTTATATCCATCCATTCATGCATCCATCGTTCTCGTAATCCATCTATCCCTCAACCCTTCCACCCATCCATGTATCTTTTCACTCACTCATCTGTCCATCTTTTCACTCACTCAACCATACTTTTACTCGTCTATCAGTCTTAAAAAGCAACAAAATGTACCGGAGCTCATCCCCTGGTAGCTATTTCAGAGAGCATACTGGCTTAAGTTAGGGCAATGTGCAAAGCACTAATGCAGTATCAAAACAGTAACAAAGTCAAAACACAGCACAAGAAAAATCCAACCCCAATTAAAAAAAATAGAGTAAATGGAAAAAAATAAAATGACCACACATGTCAAAAATCCAATCTGGGGAACCGAAGATTTGAATTTTCAAAGTTTAAACTGAAAATAATACCAAAAAGCATTAAGCACCTACCACGGTCAATGGGTTGCAGTATACTGAGACCTAAGCACTATTGGAGCCGACCAAGATGGAGCGTGGGTCAGATACAGAACCAAGTATCACCAGATCAGAGTTTCTATTTTGACACTTAGGGCCCGATGTAGGTAATTTAAAATTTTCGGTTCTTAAATACCGATTCATACCGAATCGGTATTTATGAATCGGAAAACTGAATGTAGTTAAAAAATCTGAAAAAAATACAGCATCGGTAACAATCGGAATCCACACTCGGTAAATACCGATTCGGTAATTTCTGAATCGGTAATATCCGATTCGGTATCACCCATTCAACCCTATGGGCCTCCAGGCCCATAGGAATGAATGGGAGATACCGAATCGGAAATTACCGATTTGGAGATTACCGAATCAGTATTTACCGAATCGGTAAAATCCTATCTCGAAAATTCGAATAGAAGACATGTGAGCCAGTTAACCAATCAGGGACACCCACCACACCCCACAACAAAGCAACTGAGAAATCAACCAATCAGATGCAAGTACCACACCTCAGTACCTGGAGGTGGCCACACCCATGCAGGTGCAGAGTCACAGAACTGTTTCGAGAGCTGGAGGGAAGACAGAGAAGCAGGCTGCACTGAGCCCAGCAGAGCATCACCATGGAGTCCCAGGAAGGCCAGAAGGATGGAGGTGATAGAAAAAGGAAGCTAAAATTCAGCACAACTGAGCTCCAGGTGCTGCTGGAGGAGGTAGTGCAGCATTACAGCCAGCTTTTTGGGAGACAGTCCCTGCAAGTAGCAGAGTCTGTCAAAAGAAACACCTGGCTGGCGATCCAGAGCAAAGTAAATGCCCTAGGGGTCAGACATCGGGAAATTGAAGATATCAAAAGAAGGTGGTGTGATCTGAGGATCACCACCAAAAAGAAGATTTCAACCCAGAGGAAAGAATCCTCAGCCACAGGTGAAGGGAAGAGCTGTGCACCAAGCCTCACTGAACTGGAGCAGCTGGTGGAATCCACCATGGAGCCGAAATGCATACGTGGGATTGCGGATGCTGACAGCTCAACCAGAGCTGCAAGAAAGAAAGGTAAGATGCATGGACATGAATCCCCACCCATTCCCTGGCCCCTTCCCCAATGTGGGTGACTGAATCACAATCCAGAACACATGTCAGTACTCACCACCAATGCATCATGGTAGTCGTAGTCATAGGAACATACATCAAAGCAGCCAACACAGAATTCAGCATGCCATGCCGCACTCCCCGTACACAAGCAGTTGAGGCGTAGGAAATTGTGTGATAGGAATGTGTATAATGAAGACACACAGGTGATAATTGTCCATGTCTGCCCACAGGAAAGTCATCGCGCAGTGCAGCGCAGGAAGGGGAGGCGAGTGCACCAGCAACGGCTGCGAGGGAGAAGCCTTCAGACACATCAGGACCCAGCAATGTCCCTAAGGACACTTCCACAGCACAGGCACCCACAGCATTGGAGGAAGACACCACAGCACAGCCACTATCACCCCTGCTGTTTGGTACACAGACTCCGGCAGCACCTGCAGGTGCCACAACACCAAGCTCAGGGTCCTCTGTGCATGTGAGGCCAAGGAGGAGGGTGTTCCACCACGCAGGATCCTAGCAAGCTCTGATGAAGAAGAGGTGGAGGTTCACACACACAGCACTCCACCACTGGCTGGCAACGCAGGGCAACATGGGTCATCAGGATCTGTGCGTGCAAGTGTCCGTGGTCGTAGGGCACGTGAGAGAGACGAGGGGCAGGAAATGCAGGGGGTCTTTGCTGGTTTGGAAACCACTATGGTGAAGATCCAGCGCATGCAGGCCAAAGGGATAATGGCAGTGCACAGACAGGTGCGCATCCTGAACAGCAGGATGTCAAACATTGATCGGGGGATATGCTACATGGCCCTCGGAATGGAGTCCATGGCAAAATGAATGGGTGCAGTGTATGTGAAAGGTAGAGAATGCACTAATGTAGGTGGCATGTTCTGATAGTGAAATACTGCAAATTTCGTTTTTCACTATTGAAAGGCTATCTTGCCCATAGGCTATAATGGGGAATCCTGTGTATAATGTTTACCTGAATATCTTCCAATAGGAGCAAGATAGAAAATTGAAGTCTGTATCCCTGAACTCAGAATCTAATAACACATCTTTTAGGAAGGATGGTTTTCAAATCCTGTGTTTGAAAACAGCCCTTTTAAAAAAGTGGCTGTTTTCTAGTCTGACCTTTCTGTGTGCATTGGCCTGGTTGTGAATTGACTGTCTGGTTTGTCAGTGACAGGAGCTGGGGTGGCTCCCAGTGGCTGAGTGAGTCACTCCTAGGCTGAATAGCTCAATCTGCATCTTGAATGGTGGGAGGGGATAGCACCTGGGCCTGAATAGGGCTATACCTGCCTTCCACAATGCTGGCTCCATCTCCTGCTGGGCGGCTGAAGACCCTGCCCCTCTCTCAAAGGAAAGAAGGAGTCAGGTAAACAAAGTGCTCTAGGACTAACCAGAACTGGTTTGGACTAGGCAAGGGTCTCTCTGCCCCCTCAGAGAACAAAGAGAATATTGGTATAAAAAGGGCTACCCAGACTTTAGAAAATTAGATCATCCTGGAATCAAGAAGGAACCTCTGCCAAGCAGAAATCTGGAAGACTGAAGAAGAAGGACTGGCCTGCTGTAATTCTGACCTGCTGTTGCTTTGCTGCCAAAGAGAGGGGAAGGACTTTGCTGTTGCTGTGTCCCCTTGCTTGAAGAGATCTCCAAGGGCCTGAGAAGAGCTAGCTTCCTGTTAAGAAGTCCCAGAACTTCCCAGCTTCCCCCCTGAACTCTGCTGTATGAGTTCTGCCCCTCCTGAAGTGCTTTATCCAATTGTGGGGCCTCTGGAAGTTGTGCCTGCTGTTTGGGGAGCTGGACAAGAAGAAAAGAAGAAGATCTGCAAATTTTCACGCATCGCTTGCTTGCAAAGTGCATAATCGACAGTGCGAGAATATTCACGCCGCCGCGAAGATCGTCGCAGCACCTGTTGAAGCTGCAATAACCGAAGCATTGTTCGCTTGCGGAGCGCATTGCCCCGGTGCGGGAAGATTCCTATCACTGCGAGTATCGTTGGAGAGCCTGTCGTCGCTGGTGTGAGATCGTCGCACCGCTTGCATCAAGTTGCTGCTAACATCGTCGCAGAGCCATTGCATCGAGGGGCCGCGAGAGGAGAAGATCGTCGCTGCGCCGCGCATCACCGCCGCACCTGAGATCGTCGCCGTCCCGAAGTTCGACGCATTGTGCCTGTGCAAGACGCTTCCTACCGAACCTGTGCACCAGAATCCAAACAAGGTATCACATCCCTCCCCATACAGACCAGATTCTTCGCATCATGCTCCGCTGCGTCCAGCGGGGCTGTCGCATCACCTCCCCAGGGTCTCAGTAGTGACGCATCGCTTGTTTTCTTACACTGCAGCTTCCATTTGGAACTTGTGTTGCATCTACAGTTACTTTGGGCTAAACGTGATGCAACTGTGGATTATTTTGACACAAACCCTAGAACGCTTTTAAAGACTTATTCTTGAACTGTGAATGCTGGATTTTTATTGTTTTGGTCTTGTGTAGTTTAGATAAAGATACTTTATTTTCCTAAACTGGTGTGGAGTCCATTTGTGGTGTTTGCACTGTGTTACTGTGAGTGTTGGTACAAATACTTTACACATTGCCTTTGATAAGCCTTTCTGCTCGTGCCAAGCTAGCGAGGGGAGAGAAGGGGTTATCTAAAGAGTGTAATCCATCCCCCTTACCCTGACTAGAAGCAAGGGTCCCTATTTGGACATTGGTACGTACCTCTGCCAACTAGAGACCCCCAGATCTAACATTTGTGGAACAGAACCAATGTCTACTGTAAAAATGGAAACAGTCATCTTGTAACAGAACAAAGGGAAAAATACTAAGCAGCACAAAAAAGAGCCAATAGTAATTGGAAGGAGACATTTGGCGAGACCAACTTTATGAACCAAAAGTAAAAGAATATAAACAGTTTGGGCAGACTATAGCCAAGGGTACCAAGAATAGTACTCTGGAAGAAACATTTCACATTCAACCACAACTCTGAGTTAATCATTGTAGTGCTTTATACACAAATTTGTAAGATAATCATTTATATGAAAATGTGAGGAGAGCTTTGGGGATTGTGCCCTGTGGATCCAGATCTTTTTAACGTGGATGAAACAAACATGGCCCTTTCTACATTACCTACATTACAGAGGGGCAAGGTCCGGGGCTTGGATACAATTCTGGTTGACCTCCACCTCTCAGAACAAGAAATATGGAGTTTTATCCTTAAACAAAGTTTTAATGCAGTTTTATTGGGGGCAGAGGTACCAAATTCTTGGTAAGGCACTGAAGTGGTGACAGTTTTGAAGTAAGCTGAAAAGGAGGATCCATCAAATTACATGCCAAAAAGCCTTATTGATATATTTCAGCAGTTGTTTTCCAGGCATTTGTTAGAAAGATTGGAAGTCTGGATCCTAGAGGGGAACAAACTGTCACCATTGTAAGCGGGGGTTCAGAGCAAATGCAAGTACTATGGACCAAATATTTACATTTCTTTTAATTCTTTGGAAGTATGTGACAATTATGAAAGAACAGGCGAGGATGTGGCCTAACGGCTAGAGCAGATGACCTCAAAGCTGGGGAGCTGGGTTCGAGTCTTGGCAGGGACGATCATCATCCTGTGATTCTGGGCAAATCACTTAATCCCGCTGTGCCTAAGAAAATGTATGTGTCCATCTATAATGCAATTGGTGCTTATGTAAAGCTCTCTACTACCTTAAGGTCGAGTTAGCGCTATATAAAACAAAAAATGTATCTACCTAGTCTTTGTTGACTTACATGCAGCCTTTGACTTCATTCCTCGAGAAGAAATATGGATTGCATTAAAACGTATTCAAGGTCCTGACTACTTGCTGTTTCACACTAATATTTGTGCCCAAATAAGATGAGAACAGAAAGGTGAACTAACTGAACGTTTTAGGGTGGACAGGAGAGTTACCCAAGGTTGTGTATTGGCACCTACCCTGTTCACTCTATACATTAATTGGTTGATAGAGATATTGGATAATTGTACTGGTGGCACCCCTATAATTTCTGGCCAGATGGTATTGTCATTATTATTTGCTGATGATACCTTACTTGTCTCTAAAACCCCTAATGGATTTCAGAACCTTTTGAACTAATTCTCATTTCTTGTTGGGAATTTGGGTTGGGAATAAATGTAACAAAAACGAAATTTATGACATTCAACCCACACAGGTTCTTTAAGGGTAAGATTACGTTGGGTGATATATATCTAAAGAAGGTGAAACTATTTGATTATTTAGGGGTCAGCCTTACTAATACTCTCTCATGTTCCTCACAAATGACTAAAAGCCAGGCAACACTTCATTATGTGAGGTGCGCAATTGCGGAAAGGCTCAAGAATTCGGCCATGAGACTCATATTATCGGTTAGTGACTTCTATAGGGCAAAAGGTATTGCAGCCGGCTTGTATGGGGCTGGATCATGGGGTGCTAACAATATAGGTGACATTGAAATCATTGAGAACAAATTTATCAGTACTGTTCTTGCTCTGCTTTGCAGCACGCCCTTAACCCCTATTCATTTAGATCTTGGTTTGAAAAACATAGCTCATGTGGCTGCATTTAGGCCATTGGCATTCTGGGTTAGATTATGGACTGACTCTCCTCTTTTTCTTCCAGAATCGGTTAGTCAAATTCTTGCCCTAGATCTAAAAGGGAAAATATCCTGGTTATTTATGGGTACACAGTTTTGGGATGCCTGAATTATGGAATAACCCTGCAGATATCTCAAAAAAGCCCTTCATTAGTTTTAACCTCATGCGCGCTAGCGGAATTCCGCTCGCAAGCTGAGATTTAAAAAAACGCATGTTACGTGACGAGCTGGGCTCGTCATCAGCGTGCGAGGAGGCTACACCATGAGGAGCCCAGCTCGTCATCAGCGTGGAAGGGGTTAAGCAGAGGTACAGGGACTACATTAATAACCAGTGGCTAGGCCGCTCCCGGGTTGGTGAGCTAACAAGTAGATATCTGGACTTCAAAAACAGAATAATTGGTGAGGCCTTTCTTATTTGTCTAGAACCACCGGAGGCAAGATCTCTATATTTAAAGTTCAGATACAGCATTCTTCCACTGAATGAGACCAGGAGCACATGGGTGGGAAGCATTAGTTCTCCAAATGGTCTCTTTTGTACAGATAAACCTGATTCTGTGGACCATTTCTCTAAATACACAGCCACCAAGAGAGTTTGTTTGTTCCGATTTGTCCTATTTTATCTTTGAGCCATCCTTGGGAGACCGTTAGAATCTTAAAGTGTGATACTACATCTTGGCTAGTGTTTGCTGAATCAAGGTATTTGTTACATGCCTTGTGAATGAGAAGTAAAAAATGTGTGTCTGTATTAGGGCCAAACGAGAGTATTTGGAAACATATTTAAACATTAATTGTACATTTTTATACAGTCAAACTAATCATTTTGGTACATATTTTAGATACAGGATTGATTTATTTATACACTCGCAATTTATAGAACTGGATTGCTCATGAAGTAGGTTGAACGGTTGATAATTTGAAGAAGTATATATATTTATTGTATGTGAGTGGCACCAATGCAGGACATTTTAAAATTATTATCTGTTTTTCTTTTTGACAAGGTTTGAATATTTCATAAGTGCTGTGATGATTAATAACTGTTCTTATGTAACAAAGCGTATGATTTGTATCTTACCTAGTGTTTTTTATTTTTTTATGTGGTTTTATTAATGTCATTGGTTTTAATGATTTTTTTATGTACTATTATGGTTTTTAATCAAAACCGAATAAATATTATTAATATTATCATTATTATTATTATAACTGCCTACTAATGTGGATGACATGTGAATCCTACAACTTGTAATTCTAATTGTTTTATGTAACATTTCCTATAGAGTTACACCTGTATGATGTATAATGTGTGTGATGCAAAGTGTTTTGACGCCTTATAACGGTATGCGTACAGCTTTACAACAAATTACATTCATATGAGAGAGGGAATATAGAGAGAGAAGGGCACTGTTATAGGATGAGAGGGAAGCCATTGAGAAGGAGATTGTCGCACCCGATACCACCAGCGCTCAAGACGGCCCTGCCTCTACCTCTTCTAGGACTCAGCAGTCAGTGCAACTTGAATGCCTTCTTTTTCAATATAAATAATTTCTGTCAATTTAGGAGCAGTATTGTTAATGCATTTTTTAACGTGCACAATTGATACCATGGTCTCTCTCCCTTACGTGCACTGGAGGTGAATGTAAATAAATGCGGAATGGTTATTTTTGTATACGTTTATTCTTGTTAACTCTAAGATGGCAAATGCCCTTTGCTTTCATCTTTTCCAGACAGCACATTGATTTTAGTTAATAAAACCTGCGGATGCACATAGGGCATTGTATATAAAAATATTTAAAAAACATTAATATCCGGACAACCGTCCATGCTCGGAGTGTACTCTGACGTGTGGACATCTTTAAATGTTTTTTAACAAGTTGTTTAAAAACAGTTTCAAAGCAAACAGACATTAGCAAAGCCAATAGTTCAGCAGATGCCAAACATTTATATATTTCTAAAGCTTGTTTCATAACCGATTGTGTTGGGTACTTTCACTTCGCAAACCCAATCAGCCGCCAGGTGTTGTACCTTCACATTTAAATGGAGGAGTGATTAATTGGATATCTGTTCTAAATACAAATGTTTCTTTTTGTCCCGTTTAGACTAGAATATAAGAATTGAAGTACAGTGAGATTTGGACATTTATTCCTAAAGCACTTGATTTTTATAAACAGAGGTGCCTTCTGTGATACAAACTCTGCTTGACAGCCACATGGCCATTGTTACTACACGCATGTGAAACACATATAAAACAAAGCAATATATGCCTGGGCCTGAAATTCAAACTCTAGATTCGTCTCTGCCACCAGTGAGAAGCGACCTCTGGTGCATGAAAAAGGTGGCCTTTACACTTTATTGTCTTTCATTGCCAATTATTCTGGGTTCTCCTGTCAGCCTTTTATGTTTATTCCCTGAGTGGTTGTTCTTGTGAAGCTATTATATCTACTCAGCTTTCATTCACCCTAAGAGAGGTCACTGCAAAATGATTGCTCAGCATAGATGGATCAGTTCCTGCTTGCAAGTAGTCCCTGCTGTAGAGCGGCAGTAACTGTTAAACTGAGAAGCTATCGCATCGAGCATCATGTCTGACCTAGAGAAGTAACCCACCCATTCATCCATCCATGCACTCATTCAATCATACAGGCATCCATACATATATGTGCTCACCCACCCACTATCACTCGCTCATTCAATCATCTATCCACTCACCTAACCATCAAACTGTTGACAAATTCTTACATTCACCCACTCACCCAGACACATCACAACAGACACAAAGTTGGCTAAATCGCCAGAACTATATTGTAAATCTCCTAAAGCGTCAACTGCCGAGCTCATGCCTGCCCATTCAAAGGCCAAACACTAAAATCATAGAGCTGCAGCATAACCTTACAATAAACATCTAAAGGTGTCTGAGAGACCTTCAAGCCACTTTTGCTCCCCCCTCGAGCTTACAAGTTCTCCTTGTATGGCTTTCATGTTGCTACTGTGCCTGCAGCCCCTTGGGGAGCAGAGCAGGGTTGGGCATGTGGCAGACCATGCATGCCAGCCCCAGATGCTGATTCAAGCCATGAATGATCTTAAGCCCTTAAAAACGGGGTAGTAGGAGTGTGAGCTGTGTGCAGGGTGGAGGTGGTAGAAGCCAAAAAGCAAAGCTGTTTTGTTGGAAGGAGGAGGTAAGTGTGTGCCTTTCACCTCAACATCTTGGAAGCTACTATTCAGTGCAAGGCATAAAGCACCAGGGAGCACTGTAGAGACAAGGTGGATCATAACAATGCGTTAAAGGAGGAAACCGGGGAAGTGAAGGGATCCTTTTATTCATGTAGACCTGAGGGAAGCCGAATAGTAATTGGAGACTAGAGACCGGTGACTGGGACTGAATTGAATGAAACAGGAAGTGAGGTGATGAAAGATTGGAAGTGCTATTAAACACCAGAATGCCCAAGAATAAAGCTAAAACACGAAAGGCAGTAACACCAAAACACTGAGGGGGCAGAGTACTCAGGGCTGAGAATCAAGATCCACTGGGTAATTTAGTAGAATGTACTACCACAATGGTGAATGCCTCAATAAGGCAATCTGGAAGAAAAGATCTATGTACGGGTAAGCAGGCAAAACCCAGAGTTAGGAGAAAGTGAAGGATTTTATTGAACAGGGAATATAGGAGGTTAAAAAAGCAGATATGAAAATTGGAGAGAGAATTTAAAAGAAACTATATTTGTTTGTTTAACCTTTTTATTTCGGATGCAAGGATCCATCAATACAGCAAAGCAGGTAACAAAGTAAAAACAGATGGATAAAAAAAACAGTAACTACCAGCAGTCTCATACACGCAACAGTCCCACAATCAATAAATGAAAAATAAAAAAAAATAAGGAAGAGGAAACTCCAGCAGGGTTAGAGCAGCATTCAGCATGGATACAGAAAGGAAAAGTGTACTTCCAAGGCATCATTGCTTCAGCACTTTGACACTGCACATGTGGATAATCCAAATAGCTTTAAAAATGTCATCATCTCAACAACATTTATCTCTCGCATGTCTGAACGTAAAGTGTGTAGTGCCTGAACATTATGACTAAAACCTAAAAGTATACATGCTGCCCTTATCCACAGTTGTCATGGTCTATCATAAGCAGGACAAAAAAGGCATAATGATGCAGAGTTTCCTTTGTTAAAGTGCATGTTAGAGCGACAGTATTGTGCACACCATTTTATACAGAAACATTTTAATGGCAGAGCCCATACTTCCATTTTAAAAATAATTGCGAAGGGATGGGACCTGGAAGGATAAGTTGGAGTGAGCGTAATGTATAAGAAATAGTCAGACTACCTGCTTTGACATATTTCAGTTCCCTCATCCACAGATGCCCCTTTAGTCATTCTTTAACCAGGAAGCAAAGGACTTGTTTTGCTGTGACAGGGATATCCCAAAACAAAGGCAAGCCTATCTCAATCAGCACAGCCTTGATATAGGTATATCAGGCAAACCTCTCGCAACACAGAAATTTTAAGAGAGCCCTGATCACAACTCACAAACATTCTGGGACACATGCATCAACCTATTTAGGAAGTGCAAACGGTGCGAATCGGTAAATTCGGCTGTTTGCACTTCCTAAATACGTTTTTGGGATGCATCATGCATTTTTGTGAAAATCGCTATTTTTAGCGATTTCCAAAAATGCGATTGCTTTTAAGGAATCCCAATTTTGCGATTCCTTAAAAGCAATGCATCATTGTTTTGAAATTTGCGAATTTCAAAATAGGGGGTGCAAATTACCACGAGGTTGAACCTCGTGGTAATTTGCGAAAATGTTTAAATATGCACAAAAATGCATTTTTTAAAGTGTAATGTTACAGACACACATGTCCTTAGGACATGTGTGTGTGAAACATGCACTTAAAAATACATTACAGGGGTGCAGGGGGGGTCCTTTGGTCCCCCCCTGCACCCATGTAATGCATGAACAAATTGCGATTCTAAAAAAGAAAATCGCAATTTGAAAATGCCTTCCCATTGATTCCTATGGGCCTTTTAGCCCATAGGAATCAATGGGAATTGCGAAATCGCAATTTAGTATTCCCATAATATTTGCGATTCGGTACAAATTGCGATTTTTACCGATTCTCAAATATTGTGGGAAAAAAATCATGCATCCCATTTTGCAATTCCTAATTTGTGATTCCCTAAAAATCGCAAATTAGGAATTGCAAAATCAAACAATGATGCATGTGGCCCTCTGATTCATCTATATAGACCAAACTCTGTGCCAGAACATAATGGGGCGAGACATAAAAAGTTGATTTATAGGGACCACCCCAAGTCCAGGAGTTGGTGGAGGTACAGGGCTCTCTGCAGGAAGTTAAGAATGCAAATCAATTTTAGTTTTCCCCAAGGTTGTGACTCTTGGACTGGCTCTACAGTTATACACCATACATGACTGCTCTTTTTGCTTTAATATTTTATGTCTCCCCCACTGTTTCTAGGGAACACTCATGGACCCGTTTACGTAGTTTGGCTACAGCACCGGCTTCTTGTTGCAGTATTAGAGAGCATATCTTGATGTGCATGGACCAGCTCAGTTTGTGATTCTGACAAACCCCCATATACACAAACTCCTGCACTTTTTATAGAGTGACACCCTGCACTGTAATAGTTGTTGTAGCAGATTTATAAGAGTTAAAAGCCATGTAGTCTGTTTAATTGATATATAATTCAAGGCCACAATCACTGCAGAAAATTAAAAAGTGATCAAGTAGTGCCTGCATAACACATATAATTTTAGACATTAAAAGTATGTCATCTGCGAGTTTGGGTGCATAATTTCTGGGGACGTCAAGTGCATGTACTAGCTCATTAATATAGAGGGTAAACAGTGTCAGGACCAGCATACAACCCTGCCAGACAATGTTTTCAATCTTCAAAGTGTCTGTGAGCTCTCCGCAATTACAATACCTGACTTTAGCAGCATTGTATGTATGCAATCTAATGAGAATGGACAATATGTTACGGGGTAAACACATATTTTCCAGAACTTCCCACGACTTAGGCCTCGGAATAGCGTCAAATACAATATTCAGATCAACAAAGAACACATAAAGGTGGCTTTTATTTAGCATAATGTTTTACCAATATAGGGAGCATAAGCAGAGGCTTTGACCCACCGTACTGACCCTATTCCTGAACACCACCGGGAGCTCTGAAAAAGTTCTGTCCTTGTCCCATTCAGGCAGTTCTCCCAGAATCTAATAACAGACAGTCTGGGATGTGTCGATAAGATGGGCCTGTAGTTCCCCAGATCTTCTTTGGACCCTTTATTGTAAATTGGGACAATCTCTGCGGTCAGCAAGGAGTTAGGAATTGGGCTACTTGCAATATTAGAGTGGAATAGAAGCTGGAAACTATATATATGAGAAAATAAATCCTACCCCACAGAGCGAGAAGAGAAATAATTTTTTTTAAGGATAATGAAAAGGATCACTACATGAAATGCTAGAAGGATATGCTAGAGGTGATGGAAACAAAAATGTTAAGAACATTTTGGCAGCTTGTGCAAATAAGGGATAGGAAAGAGGTAGTGAATATGCTGGGCCTCATTTACGCCGCTGGTGCGTCACTTTTTGTGACGCACCAGCAGCGAAAAAAATGAGCCTTGTTGCACCATATTTACAAAGTGAAACATCTAGGTAGATGCGTTACTTTGCAAACTCCTGCGCTACATTATACCTACGCCTGGTATAATGTATGCAGGGGGGGCGTTCTGACGCAAGAAAGGGTCATAGAAGTGACGCAGTGAAATCTATAAGATTTCACTGCGCCACTTCTAGGACACAAATGCGTTAATTTCTTATGCCTGCCTCACAGCAAAGAGTAAAACTGACCCAGGCCCTTTCACATGGGACTTGCCACATGTTAAAGGACACATTGCTGGAGTTACATATCTGTAACTCCTTGCGCCATGATGCATCATGAAAAGTGACGTATCGCTGTTTTCACGCAGCGATGCGTCACTTCTCTTAAATGAGGCCAGCTGTGTTTAGTTAGATGCATGGGTCATTTAATTAGAAGAAATATATTGTGATGGGTATGGCCAAGAGAGGAAAGATTCATAATGGAAAGGAGTTCTCCCTAAAGTTCATAAAGGAAACTATGCTATAAAATATTAGGAGAAGTTGGCCCAGGTAACCTGCCAGGAATTAGAATTAATGCAAACATAGATTGGTGGACAAAATTATATTATTTAGTGTTCTAGAGAATTCTAATGACAGGACAGTTCCTGGAAAACTAGAATGGAGGAATTAATAGCCCTAGCGACAAAGAAGAGGAGGCTGCAATTTACCAAAACTATAGGTAAGTTATTTATTAGATGCTGGTGAAAAAGTGTTGTCAAAAATAGTTCTAAGACTGATGACAGATTAGACAGAAACAAGTGACAAATTTTCCGTAGTATAGGGAGTGTTTAAAGAGGACCACTTGACAATAGATCACTGTTTCACTTTGTGGTTATTAGCGCAAAAGTCTATAGAACAAAGGGGGAAAATTGTTCTGCTGTTTCGTAGACATTTTCGCTGCATTTGATTTGGTGCACCCTAACCAGCTATTGGAAAAATTGATAAAATTAGGGATTCTTAAGGGCCTTCTTATTATTCTGCGAGTATTCCATAAGCAGAATTGAGCATGGGTAGTTGTACATACTGTTGGAACATTGGCTCAAATTACTAATCATCAAAAATGGACTGCGACAGGGCTGCGTACTGGCTCCTTTGTTATTCTCTATAATTCTAGCTAATGTACCTGCTGCTTTATGGGCAGCAAAGGATTTGAGTACAAAAATGAACGGTTTAGGTGTCCCAGGCCATTTCTATAAAAATGATTTGGTCATCATGGACATGACAGAAAAAGGCCTTCAAAGAGAATTAGAGGTGGTTTATGAATGTTGCAGCAGGAAGAAATTGACACTAGATATGAAGAAGACAAACATTTTAACCTTTGAGAAAGGAAAAACAAACTACAACTGGTACATGGGAGATAGAAAACTAGAGGTAGTTAATAAATATAAATACCTGTGGATGTCGGTTGAGGATAAACTGCATTGGAGGAAACATATTAAACTCCTAAAAGCCAGAGAATTGTCCTCAGTAAGTGGTCTGAAAAAATAATTAATGAAGAACATGGTGGTCCCTCCTCAAGACCAATTTTTCAACCGAAAATCTCCATGACTCATCCACAATTCCAACTTGGTGCAGAACTGTTATGTTTAAGCAGGAAGCTTGATTGGGATTACAAAGACGGAAAATGCTTTAAATGTTTGATGCCTCTACCGTCATTAACAATGAATAAGGCATATGAATGGAAACACGGTTTGAAGCCTAGATCAATTAAGCATATGCAGGGGCAGTTAAGTTCTGGTCAAGATTAGAAAGGGGAGGCCGAAAAACAATAGCCACCTTCTACAAAAATGGGATTATACTCAGCCAGTTGACCTGGGCAAAGAATGTTAAAAAGACATTAAGGGATGTTTGTAGGAAGTTGGCAATAGGATTAGGAAATCAAAATATGGAACTCAAGAGTTCAAAGGCTGAATTTCACTTGTTAATAAAATCTAAACTAGAGAATACGTTATGAGGTACTTAAGCAGTAAAACATCCACCCGGTTTTGGAGCCACTCCTGGGAAAGAGATGAGGGGTCTTATAAATTGATGCATTAGCTTGTCCCACCCCTAGACAAGCAGTATTGATGTTCAGGAAGTGGACTAAACCCATGTTATATACGCAATGCAGTAAAGACAGCTGTTGAAGATGGCAATTGAATGTGTACATGTGGGCTAAATATACAATTTTACTCTTCACATGCGCTGTTCCATTGTCAGAGGTTTTTACTTGCATGTAAAACAGTTGAAAGCCAATCCTTATAAAATATTTAATATTACAAATAGGAAACTGGCTGATTTTCTGATAGACTTGAGGACATTGGATGTGACTTGGTGTTTGGTAGCTCTAATTAACTTTTTAAAAGAAAACCAATGAGTTAGTTCTTAATGAAAGTTCATGAGAGGATCTGTTCCTAACAGGTTTTTAACTAATGTGAAGTATTTTAAAAGGGTAAATAATATTACTAATCAAATATTTTAATGTTTTAGGTATAACTGTAGCCATAAGGTAAAATTACAACATGCAGAAAGATTTTTTAAAAGTCTAAGGTCTAAATAAAAATAACTTTTGACTGGCTGACTGACTGCCAGATCTACTGGGTTTGCAGTCTAATGCTTGTTCTAAATTCTGTCTATGGCAAAACAGCAGTGTGCAGATGCACACTACTTGTGAGACCTAGTTATGTGGTTTTTTTATGGGTGGCTGACTCTGAAAATCAGGAGTTATGACATTTGTTTCGATTCTGAGCCAAAATATGAATCTTTTTACCTATGTTTGAAGATATGTGAACAGACTGACTGAAAGATCTGGAAGCAACTGTTCCTCGTCTTCTCTGTACTAAGCTTGATACAGGTGTTTATAGCACATGTTCTTAATTTAAATGAGCAAACATATTACTGTTCACTTGGTTTCTCAGTATATGCGATACTCTGGGAAGGTGTTTGGTTTCGGTCAAATCTAGGCCAAATGTTTCCCAAAATGTAGATTTTGTAGTTTAATAATGTCTTCTGAGACTTTAATTGCTTCTTATTTGCAATCTGTTTTACCTCTGTCAACGTAACTTATCAATGCATTATAGTCTCACAATATTTACTCAATACTGTATTTACAATTTATACATTTTAACGGCTGTCTTGCCACCCATGCCTGTATCAAATTGGACAGGTTTCTGAGGTAAAAATAAAAATAACTGCTATACATTTAGGTAAGCCACTTTTTATTTGATTATTGGTGATAAGCCAGAAGACAGGCACAACGGGAAGAGAAATTAAAGGCTTAATGCAGTAGACCTGTTGTTCAATCACATCTTAGAAAACTAATACAAATCAAACTAATTCACAAAGCTATTTTCATGTGATAGTGTAATACTTACCTGGAAAATTCACAACTCACTTATCTACAGTTTACCCAAAAGCGCATTGAACAATCATAATGCATGCATTGAAGCCATGTACAATATAACCTCTCATGTCTAGAAATTCCATGTCTCATGCCAGTTATGTAAATATTGTGCACAGACCAGTGTATCATATATTATCTCATATGAAGTTATAAGCTCATATCATCATAGATGTTGGGACTCAAGATGTGATATTAAATTAATGATATTCAAAATATATATGTGACATTTAGTAGAGCTAAGTGATATTTGTTTGTAGAGATAGCGGCCCACATCTACAGAAATGGTAAATCCTCAATTTTCTAAGGGAACATTTTGTTGAATCTATTGGCTGAATTTCTTTCCTAATATTATCCACATGACAGGAAATTCAGTCAGTGAGTTGTAGTCTAAATTTGAATTTTTTTCTGGGACTTAGGGGATTTTCAGTGTCCTCCAACTGCTAAATAAGGTCCATTGTTTCTAAGTCAACTATTTTCACTTGAGAATGTTGCTAAATGCTGTGCACTATCTCAGTTGCCAGCCAACCATCACTGATGATGCAAATTCCTTATGATTTCAGAACAATAGAAACCACAACCTTCAAACCCTCATTATTGGCTTAGTCAAAGAAGAGCAAATTCATATGAAACTTCTGTGCACAGTGAAGAATCCCCCTCTACCTGAGAATTTCAGACTGGTGGTTCAATCTCTTATTGTCACAGGTTTGGACTATGGTAATACACTACTAACAGGGCTATTAAGACTCTATCTTGATCCCCTGAAGGCAGCTCTCCACATTACTGTCAGAATACAATTAGGATCAAGTAAGTGTGATCACATCTTGGATAAGAGGATTTAATTAAATATGCTACAGATTGAAGCAAGATGTATTTTGAATCAAGACTGCACAAATCCCTCGGAGAAGCTGATGAAATCTCATTAATAGCTCCAACGACCTCAAACTTGATGTTCTCTCCTGCCAGAGAAAAAAAAACTCTCAAACATTCCCATGATGTGGTTCCAGATTGTAGAATGCTATTCCCCAATAAATCAGATCTAAAAGTTCTCTTGTGATTTTTTTGCTGTTCTTCCTGCAATTTTTCAGTGGGCCCATTACTTTCTCTTTATAGCACCCTTTCAGAGAAACTGTCAGATTGAAGCATAATTGTACATCTTCTACCCTAATAACTATCACTCAGACTTGATTGAAATGGCACGATATCTCACTTTTTACCTATTCCTCTATACATATTTTGAGATATCCCACACATTTACTTATTGATATAAGGCCCTTCTCTTTCATGCCTGCTAACTGACTCATTGTAATTCTCATCCTTTGCCATTTTATTGTGTCTTGCATATAGTTATATATATATATATATATATATATATATATATATATATATATATATATATATATATATATATATATATATATATATATATATATATATATATATATATATATATATATATATATATATATATATATATTGTTACTACAAAGTGCCCGGAAGCTTTAAAAGACGCACTCACAGCAGCTGAAGTCGCCAGACTTATTTATTCAAGGAAAGCCAGCATTAATATATATAATTTCTTATGTTGTTGTTCCCTCTACTCTGATACCCTTTGGGAGTCAAGTCCAACATAAACAGAAAACTCTATAAATAAATGAATTACACCAATGTTTAAATTATGAGAAGCAAACAGAAAATCTTACTTAAATGGCCACCTCAAAGAAATGTACAAACAGTTTTTAAAAAGAAATCATAGCTTCCTGGGATATGATGAAGTGAAGTAATTATATAGTGTGCCACATTTGGAAAGGATCTGTATACTTTAATTCCTTTGTTCTCAACAATGAAGACAAATACACACTATTTGGGAATCTGAGGAATTGTTTGCCTCACTTGGAGAAATCGGTCCTGCTGGTATACACACTATTTGGAATCTGAGGAATTGTTTGCCTCACTTGGAGAAATCGGTCCTGCTGGTATCAAACGTAACATATTAATAGCTCTTCCTATGTTCTGTCACATGAAAACTAACAAGTTTGAACTGCTGGGAGATAGGAACCTTGGTGAAGGAATCTATTGACAACAAACTCAGCAATATGACATTTTAGAAAATATCACACATGGATATTTTTGGTGTGAAAGCAATTATCCAGCAATCTAGCAATTTTATTTTTGTTGTAAATGTGGACACTGTGAACCTTTGTTTCACAGAATTCACCCAGAGATTCTCACATTTTTCCGAATAACATTTGCTGTATCTCAATAATCATTGTACTAGACACATTCAATATTGTATGCTTTCATTCCTTCTGAGGAAATTGGAACACTGTTCTTCTGTCTCAGGTTCTCTGTTGAAATTAGCCTAATGTTTCTGTATTAGTCAGATCTTCTAATGACTTGTGATACTAATCAGCAACTCTCTTGTAGCCACATTGCTGTGTGAGCAAGAGAGACATGAAGAAAGAAAGTGGAAATGTATGAATTTAGAAGATTTGTGGTGCTGTTATTACCCTTTCAGTGGGCCATACAGCAAGCAGGGTCCAGTGCGCTTCATCCTTCATGGCTGGGGACATTTGCCTCTGATGTCCTACGGTCTGTCCTAATTTGGGTGTGAAGACTGGGCCACCCTTTGATCCTTGATTTTCAGTGAAAGTGATGGTGAGCAGTCACTGAATTCTCAGGGGGTAGTGCGAATGTGATGGAGCTCGCAACTAAACAATCACCCAGCACTGCAATAACTATTTGTCCAACCCAGTGATTCTAGTTTATGAAAAGAATAGAACTTTATTATCAGCTTAAAATACCAGACACACAATACCTAACCAAAACAGTCTAGAGAACTGGTGCTTGGTGGACTGTACCTCAGTATGCCAGCCTCCTTCCCCCCTCATGTGTTCCTCTTTCTCTGAATTTGACAGGTCCACCTGGAGGTTAGAGTATTTCCGAAGGCATGAATCGAGGCTCAGATACAAATTACCCCGGATAGATGTGGAAGTGCTCAGTTACGTAGAGTTCACCTCTTTCAATTTGTAAAGCTTCACCCCACACAATTGACATCCTGCCTATTTCCGGATGCCGCCAGTGAGGGGGCTGATGTGGGAGGGTAACACCACCTTGGGTTAAAGTGGCACAGGAAACAACTATGGGCACACTTTTCTGGCCTCAATGAAGTGGACAGCCATGGGCTCACAACTCTTGCTGTCTGTGGTGTGGATAGCTGCATCACATTTCTCTTGGTCATAGTAAAGTGGGCAGCCCTGCTCAATCTCCTTGGGTGGCAGTGGATTAGGTATCAGCTCAGTACCACGAAGTCTGATACCCACCTACACTTGAGGCATGCACATCTCTCTCCTATGTCATCCTTTCTCTGTCAGCCCCCACCAGCATCCGGGTCTCACTTCTCTCTCTTCTTGGACAGCCACACCACCTGCAGGGTTGGCAGACTCCTTCCCTCTCTCAACAGGCAAGCCAGTTCCTAAATACTTCAGGTTCACTGTGCAGCTTCTCCCAGAAAGGGAAGCCTTCAGCCTTCACCCTTCAGAAGTTAGCTCTCAAGCAGACACCAGTTCTGGTTGCACCTCAGTCCTCTGTGTACTCTTTCTGCAGTAAAAGCATATGAAGATGTGGATCAACAATTTGGGTTTTAACAGACAGCTTAGGTTGTTTCTCCTCTCAAATGTCTTTTCTGAACTGCTCTGCAGATGTGCCTTTATGCAGAATGATGCTCTTCGCAGCAGATAATTTAGTAGCCTGCAACATCCACAGTACAGGGAGCCACAAAAAGATCTGGTCTCTCTACCCATGGCTGTCATCAGCCACACTCATGCACATAAAGTATTTACAATACAGTTCACATTACCAACATGCCCAACTTAGAGTTGGGATTTTAGCGTCAGGTACTGGGTTAGTGCACAGAAGCTGAGCCTTACTGGAATGGCCATTAGGCCTCCTCTCCAGTGTTCAGTGGCAGAGAAAAAAAGGTCTTTTCACAAATATGGAATCACAAAACGCAGTACATTGCCGGCGCCGCTCTACATGCTAAACTCATGTCAGGAAATGAATACACTGTCAGTGTAATGGGAACGCACTTAGTGCAACCCTCCAGGTCACATGGTTGATTCAGCACTTTATTCATTTAAAGGGACAGGACTATGCCTCTGCGCACACATTAGATTAGTGTTAGGCTAAGGCCCAGAAAAAAAAGAATACCAGATATTGGTACTCAGGTTCCTGGGGCAGGAAAAAATGAATGTACCTTATGGAGGGGACAGTCCTATCCCAACAGATGCTTTCTGTCTTGTGTTTTGTACCTAAGAGCTGACAGATTTGTACAAGGTGGCAATGGAACAATTTTAAGAGTGGAGACACTGCCATTAATGTTACATTACTGAAGTCACAGAGATTTTGGAAAATCCAAGCATCAAACTAAGAATGTGTGTAGCAAATTAGCTGGTGGTACATATAGCAGCACACTGTCACACATATATTACTAAGGAATGGTGAGATAGCACACTGTCACTTACGCTCAGCCCATTTTCCTCTGACATTTGAACAGACATGCAACATGCATGTTTGCTGATAAAACTATATAGCATACAAACAACGTGTGAAAATCTGATTTGACAAATACTTATAATTTGTGCATCGTCAAGTAAAGTGCCTTGCTTTGCTTTTATCTATTAAATCTTTGTCTTCATACCTCAGATCCACAAAAACGTGCTTCATTTGTGTTTTCCTAGCTAATATATTTTGAAATATTTGTACAGTTCATATACAAGTATTTAGATTTTTTTGTGCTTCTAAAAAATCAACATTGAATAGACTTCCTTTCACTCTCCCTGTCCCCCAGTAAGATTGTCACACAGTTCATTTTACAAAATCCTCTCACTTTACAGTCAGAGGAGAAACATAAACATAAACCTCATTGTTTGAAGAAAAAGCTGCAGTTTGAAAAAAGGCATAGCCTGATTTGACTCTGATTTGAATTCATTGCAAATGTAACATGATAAAAAGAAAATGTGAAGATATGTTAACTTCTTATTCATGTCTGAATTCAAGCATTCTGGGGGTGCCGCAGCACTCTGTCCGCCCCTAAAACTAGTGCGATGTTTGTACCTGGATATTTCTGGCCAATCTTGTGAGAATTCCAGTGTGTAAAATTCCAGGTGTAGAGTTTCTCACAGAGTATCTAATATCATTAAACAATCATTTTTGACTTGCTGCTTTAATTAAATAAACAGAAAACACTGGGCAGCTCCTCCAGCACCAATATTCAATTGTATCTTTTTCAGTTCCTTTGAATTCCTGCACCACAGGTTTAGCATGCACAAACAAGTAGTATACAGTGTTGTAGAGTCCTTTCTAGTCTACCAAACATGTACTGGAGAGAGGAAAGCTAATTAAAAGCAACAATGAGACAACCTGCTGAGAGCAGTAATTGCAGATTTTATGATCTTGTATCAATCTTCTGCAATGAAGAATTCCTTCTACTGCCAAGATCTTTTTTCACTTCAATTTTCTTTTCCACCAAGATGAGATAAATATACTGTATAGCCTTGTTAATACCTTCTCAGATGCAAACTTGGGTCAAATCTCTTGGGTCATGAGTTTGCACGACAAAACTAAGAGCAGATTAACGGTTTGATTTGGAGATTTGTGTAAAAGCTAAATGTACATATTCACAGACAGTGCAGTACATTTTCTTTTGGTGGGTTTACTCCCAGTGGAATTATTGCCATACTACAACATGGCATTGGTAATTCTACTACCAGGGAGCCAATCATCATCAATTCCACTTTGGTATGATATGACACTTGTACACAGATTATCCAAAATTTACTTTGTGTACTTATCAACAATATGTATGTATCCCTGTGCCAAAATTAACCACTTTCCCCAAATTACTTACATTTAGTTCTGCATGATTCCATGTCAAAGATCACTCCTACCAACTTCTATTGCGCTTATTAGACCTATTTTTTCCATGTTTATTTAAAAACATTATGGATTTTATGTGTTTATCATCATTTCATTCTGTTTGAATCTCAAATTCTATTTTTTCAACTGTATTGTTGCTTAAAATGTTCATACTTTTACATGTCTATCATTGAAACTTGACCTTGACATACTCTACTAATATGTGAGCTAGGAATTCTTTTTAAAAATCTTAGGCTTGTGCTATTCCCTCACAGATCTGAAACGATGCACATATGCATTTCTAGATATTTAAGATATAGATGCCCTTTACAGTTAACATAAAGAAGGATAAGGTGCAAAATCTAATTATAGTTTGTATAGTTTGGTACTTCTGTTAAATGTAAGATGCAACTTCATCTACATAAAAACATTATAACAACAAATTAAAAAATAATGAAAGTAATATAAAATGGCTAATAAATACATTTACAGATAATACATTATGAGAGGGCTGCTTGTCCCCATAACATTTGTATACAGTTTCTGCAGCATATATAGGTGTATGTAGATTCAAACTCTCTAAATAAACTGTTCTACTTAAAAATATACCTTTGGCTAATTACTGTATGCCTTTATGATCACTGTTCACCAATTATCAGTTTTTCTAAAGGCTCCTTTGTAAGTTGAAAAAGTACTTTGCACACTGAAAGAGTGCTCACCTTGGTATAGGATGTGGAATCCCTGTTTATTCTGAGAGTAATCACTGTGAAAGTATAAGCTGGTTTCATGAGTTGTACTGAACAGTGACGTTGGAAGTTGTGGACCACTCAGTCTCCCAATTACAGTTCCAGTTTCTGTAGAACCACTTCTCACCTCCAGATAATCATGGATGGTCTCAGTAGAAAAATTTAAAAACTGCAAATGTACACCTAGAAATAAAATAACAAAATTCATGTTTTTACTGATAGTTAAAAACGTGACTAGACGATGATTGTGGTTATTATACCCTTCACTCTGTTGAACTCACAAACTCCATTATAGACTGTCAAGTTAAGATCTAAAGGAATATTCTGCAGCAGATGTCCAAGTACGCTTTTGCTTTTTATTACATATTAAGAGTCATAATTTGCTTTGCTAAACAGATAGAGAAGTGTGTGATGCACTAATTACCTTAGACAAATATTTGTAAATTACAAGATGCATGTAATGTATCCTTCACCAGTACAGAGAACACCTCATTGGTGGATAGCAGTAGACACATTATTTTAGTTATGTGACAATTTACTATGATTAGCCTTTTTTTAAGTCATACACCAATGGAGAGAAAGTTACATAAATAATATTATTGTAATATAAATAATACTCTGATGCACTGTTAAATCAGTCCTCATGTTAATTGTTAGAAGTAGAAACTGTGCATCTCTGAAAACCTAAAAGAGGATATACCAGGGGTAAGGTGACTTGCAACCCCGGTGGAGAGACTCCTCGTAGCTCCATCTATGGGGTGGTTGTAACAAAAAGGGGAAACTTATCAATTAAGCACCAGGCAGAAATGATGCTAAAGAATGTGCAGACTGCCACTTGTTACATTTTGGATGTACTTGACAGATGTGGTAAGTATAATAATATAAAGAACCATCATTTGTAAGTGTGTATGACTTTTTAAATGTACAATAGAGAAAATTAAATGCTAGTATTACTATAAGTGTTCATGAAAAAGTCCATACTTGAATCTCTGATGCTTCTAAAATGTAAAGTAGCAAAACCACAAAATAATGCATCACTGCTGTACCTTAAATGTAATGTACTATTCTAAAGCCTTTAAAGAACAATCTTTACATAACTGAAATGCTACAAGACCACATACCAAACCCTATTGGGAGCTTAATTGTCCATGTGCAATCTAAGCTGCTTGGGTAGTTTCCAGGAAATCCAGGGCTGAGAATCACTCCACTGAAGTCATCCATTGCACCCCCACATTGTGCTGAAATTAACAAGCAGAAGAAGTAATGCGTGATATTTTACTCTATTCAAGAAATAACTTAGGCAAAAAGGGCTAAGTTTCAATTACATTTCAAACATGATCTGCCATTTGTCTGCTATTGTTCTTAAGAGTTTACAAAATCTACTCTTTTCAAAATTAAATATATATATATATATGCATTTAATCGTATTATTGTTGCTGTGATTATTATTGTTTTAGAATTGTTACAATTATGATTACCATTAAATTGAGCACAGCTCATATTAAGGTTTGTGTTGCTAACTTTGTTATTCTTATTGCTATAGTTGTTAACAGTTGCAGTAGAATCATTAATAATTAAAAATAGAACCTGCTACACCTAGATAATAAAAATAGAAAAGGTTAATTGGATCCAGAAGGCAATATAAAATTAAGGAATATGTTGATTGGATACTTTTTTAATTCATCCCATCAGCAATAATTAAACTGAGGCTCTAGTACATATGGCATACTGTGGTGCTGATATACATAGTCAAGACAAAGTAAAGTATCATCCCATGCTAGGGTGCAAATACATTTTTGTAAAAAGTAAAACTTTGGCACACAAATATGAGTTCACCAACTGTGCCATTCTGGTACATGTGATGCTTAAAAAGCCATACATGTTTTAAGCACTTATTTTATGACCAGCAAATTTGGCGTTCACTTAATCCTGTGCAGGAAATGGAAATGGAAACAAAGTGTTACCACTGGTGAATTTACCACAAACTGGGCAGACACAGCACTTTACACTTACTTATCCCTTTGTGTCCATGAGGGGAGTGTGGATGCACACCAAGAATTCAAAATTCAGGAATTGTTTAAAATAAAGGTAAGGAGAGCTACATGTCAACAGGTCAGACATTTGTCAATCAGATCTTTGAATAATGCAATGTTTTAATATTTTAAATATAAAAGTAATAATATTTGAAAATATACAACTACTTCATGCAAAATCAGATTTACATTTTTTTCCTAAAATATTAATCCAGTTTATTTAACCTGTTTCCAATTGTTCGAATCCAAAGTGAATTTTCACTAACACAGAAATTGCTTTTGAAGTGTACCCAAAAACCCAATAGGCCTTTTCACAAAGGTATTTGGAGGTCATAAAAAGTGTACCCATATAGTAGTTGCATAGTCTTACTCCCAATTTGTAAAAGTGCAAAGAGGGTAAAGTGCTTTAATATGTACAAATTGCATATTAATATTCCCTGCGTATTCTCATTTTGAATGTTTTGTAATTATTTCAATGAAGCATGAAAGAGTACATAAAAGAATACTACAGGATTATGTTTTTAATACTTCAAATATACTATTTAACACATTCCAAAATTACTTTGAGAATATAGTCAAAACTTGTATTATATTTTTTCATAACCAAAATTTTTCAAGCATGTTTTTTCAACAGATGGGAAACAAATTTGACATCTGGATGAAGATAGCGGTGACAAAAAAATGTAGTAATACTTTTCAAATTCTGGGGCATATTATCAAGCCTGTGCGCTAAAATTATCGCCGCTTTATCGGCCGAAAACGGCCGATAAAGCGGCGATTATGGGCTTCATAATATGCTCTGTGGAATTCCAATCGAAGCCCATGTTAGATGTCTTCACATCTAACATGTGCTTCGATTGGAATTCCATAGAGCATATTATCAAGCCCATTATCGCCGCTTTATCGGCCGTTTTCGGCCGATAAAGCGGCGATAATTTTAGCGCACAGGCTTGATAATATGCCCCATTGTTTTTTTACCACATGCAATTTTTGAGCACTAGCATCAAGTGAATATTTGACTCTGAGATTGTGTGCAGTGAAAAGCTGAAGTCTAGAATTCTATTGAGACTGCTAAGACCTTTATACCTTTCAGATCACTAATATTTGCACTACCTTTTTGGATCAGTGTTCAAGCTGCAAGCACTCCACCCCGGACTTACTATTTCTATTATCATCATACTCATCAAAAATGTAGTAGTGGTAGTCGTAGTAGTAGATGATACATCATACGCATTAGACATTTCTATTGTTATTGCTTTTCAGCAGAATTAGACACTATTATATTAACTATCATCTTAAACATAATCATTGTTGAATACAAGGCAACTGCTACCTGGAACTAATAAACAAAAATAATATTCTGATATGAACGCATATAAGAAATTCACCAAGAACACATTAAATCTCCTTAAATTACCTAAGCAAATAGGAATAGGATAATTCCACCTCCTTACTGGTCCTGGCATGCAGGTGATGTGTGAATGCCCCTAAATAAATAACAGAAAAGAGTAATCAATTAGAAGCATTTTCTCACCAAGTACATGCTTCACTGCTTTTTGGGTAAGTTTTTGCTTTAAAAGTACCATATACATACATACATAAAAACTTGTTAAGAAAGAAAGGGATCATCTACGATGCATTGATTTGGTGCTAGGTTTATATGTGCAATTTTTGCTTTGCTTTTGTGTTGATGATAATACACTTCAAGGAAAAACTCTACTACTTACATAATACCATGTGTTGTGTTGTTGGTGCTCAAATTGTAAGTCTGAAGGGAATGCACTCTGAGTCCAACTCATGTTCAAATTCGTAAGAGGATGAGTGGATTTCTATGATTTCACACGAATGTACTTTGAGACTTTATTTGGCATGTCAAGTTTACTATTGCAATTGCTATGTTACTTTTAAAATCTTCCAGTTCTCCAAGAGCGGCCCAACATTCCAAAGAACATGTTTTCTATTTTGTTTGTACTCTGTGAGAAAAGCTAATGACAGCCCAACACCCTGACAAAACACTGAAATTGTCTATTCCCTCGGCCCATCAGGATGAATTTACCAAAATATCAAGGATAATGGACGTGACATCACAGACCCTTTTACCTTATAGACATCGAAGGAAGTGACAACATATGACCTTTGACCCTGAATCTTCCTACTAGACCTTAATCTGGCTGACATTACAATAACGGACAACACTGAAGTTACTTTATTACTGTGTCATTATAAGAAAAATACAAAACAAATATCTTTTTTGAATTCACCTATTTTAGGCTGCTCTCGAAACCTTTTAAAGTAGTGGGGTGTATATGATAAAATATTCGCCCTAACCTGTCCTGAGCAACAATGTACACAGTCCTTTTAAAGGGTTAGAGGTAAGATAGTCTCCCAATCAAAAAATGGGTCAAATAGTACATTTAAAAGTATATTTTTCACATAAACCTACTAAAAAGCAATGGGCTATCAAGGGGCACTCATTAAATATATAAGTTATTTCATGGTCTGCAATGGAAATTAAACCTAATGTACCACAAGAGTTGAGCCCCTTCAAATGTTGGTATGGTTGCCTCCATATGCCCAAATGTACTCCATTGTGCCTGGGCCAGCTTTTTGCCATGGGTGTCCCCTATAAGCCATGGTTGTCCCCTCATGCCAACAATAATATATAATATCTAGTCCTGGAATGTTATCCATGTAGCAATTGTGACCCTTGTGTCAAAATGTACCACAAGTACGATAGGGCCAGCATTCTAACATGTTTGTCCCCCTCCTATATGCCCCACCTGTCATAGTTTATGCCAAGAATCACCTCCAGTGTGCTAGCATGAACATGTTTCCGTTGGTGTCCCATTCTAAAAATGACCTCCAGTATGCCTGTGCCAGTCTTTTGCCATGGATGTCCCACATATCAAGTATTAACTCTAGTATGCCACTCTAATTGTCCTCACTATGCCAACACCAGTATTTTGAAAGGGCTAAAAGCAGACCTGCAAGCATACTTACATCCACTAACTCACACTCATTCTCACCTACTCACTCTTACTCAAGCATTGTCATGCATTGCACTCATTCCTTATCCCTCATGCGCTCAATCTTACAATCACTCACACATTACTTACTCTTATACTGATGAACTCATGTCTACCCGGAAACACTGACTTGCACTTACTCACTCACTCACTCACTCTATCATTCTCACTCACCCTGACTCACTCATACTCACTTACGAACATTTATTCTCATTATAGCCACTCATATCACTGTCTGCCAATTTCACTTACATTAAGACATTCTCACATACATGACATAAACACTCCTGTCACACAGACACACTCTCAGCCACTAGCACGCACACAGCATACATTTAAAAAATGCTTTACTTACCTGATGCTCCAGTGTTTTTAACACTAAAAGTGAATAATATGCAATTATTGCAGAAGCAAACTAAGGGCCCTATTACGAGTTTAGCGGTCCTTGTGTCAGACCGCCAACATAACATTTTATTTTCGAACGGTCTGGCTTAGGAGAGAAACAATGCTATGCTAGCCCATTATAAAACACTATGCTCCTGTATCTAAGGTAGTCTGCCGAATGTGGCTTGGCAGGCATTGCTCTTCAACTAATCAAAAATTGAGGAAAGTTATTTTTCCCAAACCAAGAGATCCCTTAAAGATCTGTACAGTCAGCAAATGTTATAAATGCACCTTGCAGTCTCGGAGGGAGGAACTTAATAAAAAAGCCTGTAAACTCCTTACATTTGCATTGCTCTCAAAGCATTTTGGGAAATCAGGTAAAGGCATGCCCGGCATTACACAATTCTATGCATTAATATTTTCAGCTCAGATTGAGTGAGGGACTTTAAAGGAAGCTACCAATTACCAGCAGTAGATAAGGAACAAGAGATACTTTGAAGAAGTGGTAAGGGCATTAAGACAAAGTTTGGCTGGTAAAGTCATTTTCCAATGGGGTCCCTATGGATTTCATCAAATGCAATATTGATTTATGGGGCCTGCTGCTCACAAATTCGTTAAACTTCTCTATGGGCCCTTTCAACTTTAGTCCCCATTTTCAAAAAAAGGACATTGTATGTCCAACAAATGCTTTTGTCCTAGCTCTCCCTAGGATAGCACAGTTTTGATACTGAGAAGGATTATTTTCAGGCTCTGGTTGTTCATAACAACATTTTTTGCCCTTTTTAATGGCTTTCGTTCGGGCTGGGTACCATGGAGCAATGATTACATTTACCTCTGATTATAGGCAAGTACACTATCGCTAGAAAAAACCCTCTGTACCTGCTTTTATGGACCTTTCAACAATCTTTGATTGCATTAATGGCACCAAACATTGGCTGATGTTCTAAGATTTGGGGGTGGATAAGGCTTTAGGGAATGATTTATGCATCTTGTACAAAAACTTAGCAGCCAAGGTTTGATTTCGCCCAATGGGAGAGCCCTTCGTACTCTTGTGGTGTCTTTTGTAAATTTTATGAGTTAGCTAGACCGTGTTACAAATTTTGGTAAGTCACACATCATGGCTTGTGGCCCAGGAAGGATAAGTGCCCTCAAACTAACAATAGACAGCCAATCACTGGGCCTTGTGAATAGCTTTACATTTCTGGGAGTTGTTTTAGATGCCCTGGGTTGTGGCAATGATGGACCAGATATTCCTGTCTAAAACTAGGTCAGCAAGAGCAATATCAAACCTTCCCCACTTAGTGCGAAGGGTAACCATGGCCCCCCAAATGAACCTATATAATGACCAGTGTGCCCCAACCCCATACCCTAGAGACTGAAATATGTAGGCAGGTTCTTTCCATCACTCCACTACCTCTCATTTCATTATCCAATCAGAACTCAGTTTACAGTATATCACGGAGCGGGTGGAGCGAGTAGAGTTTCCACCTCTCTTGCTGTGGGTTGCAATATGGGCAATTAAAGGAGTTCAGTCTGAACAGGGACATCCTATGGGATTGCCTTCGTTTGGAGAAAGGTTTGTCAATCCCATGGCTGGGCTTTGTCCAACATATCTTTTTTAGTCACCATGCACCCTTGTTAAAGGTGATAAACAACTAGTTAAGTGTTGGTTCTTCGAATACAGTCAATCACAGAGGTTAGAAGTAGAACTGACTAAAAGCTCAAAGCTCACTACAGGAGTAAATTATGTTTTTAGCCACAGTTGAACCTGAATTGTATTTAACACTGGAAATATCTTGGTGTGAGAGATTTCTTCTTTTTCCTTTTAGAGCAAGCACAGTGTGGAGCCTTCTGTGTTTTGGGAGGGGCAGAGTGCCTTTTGGGCAAGTGCATCTGATTGCCTTTGTGACAGGCTGTCCATACGATTTTGCCTCATTCTATGTTTATTGTAATTTCTATAGATTGTTCTTTCAGCTTTTTTCAAAGCCTACTTTCATACCCCAATTGTTTTGTGAGCACAGGGATGCGCTACAATACTTTTAGAGGATTCAAATATCTGCTTGATAGTATGTTCTGTTTAAAGGTGGCTTTAAATATGAGGGAAATGTGGAGGGAGGATTGTTGCTATTCTATAGTTATAGAGACGAGTTTATAAGGACCTTCTTATGGACTCCGGAGGGCTTTGATACCCACATAGCCTTTTACCCAGCAAAATATCCCAGTGAACATTTAATTAATTTTTATGTACTGTATGCGTGTTGCATTTTGCACTCATTGTATATTTTCCTTATTATTTTATTCTTTTATCCATAATGTGGTTTAACCAACATGCTCTCTGTATGTGATGAATTTTTTTCTTTTATGGTTTCTTTGTGATCAAATAAAGGTTGATTGAAAAAATATACACAATTATTTACTTTTAGCATAATTAAAATGTAGCTAAAAACAACAGGAGCAAAGCCATTTCTGTATTTTTCTTGCCACCTCCGAGGTCAGAAATCACAAAGGCAGTGTCAGGGTCAGTAAGCAAGCCAAGGCCATTGGCTAGTGCAAAATTACTCCAATGCCAACCTGGAAGGGACTTAATCCAATCCTTGGTTGGATTAACTCCATGACTATATCTGGGGGAGGGGGAGAGTTGTCAGATATGAGGTTGTGATTGCCCATAGTTGTAAGCATGCTTGATGGCATTCACAAACCTACAATGTAATGATTCACATTTTGTTATGGCTACTTTCCACCCAATGTATGCCTTCCCAGTATCCTTTGGTGAACTTGCCAGGTATTAATGAGGTAATATCTGCAGTACACTTACACTTCAATAAACTAATGTTTTGAATTCAACCTGATGTGTTCTTGCACCTATAGGTTAATTATAGTGATAAGGGTTTAAGCTTGTCTTTGCATAGTGTTTATTCAGCTGTGAACATGGCGAGAGAACTACCACATCAAGTATTTTTTATATCATATAAATATTTTTGATTGTGCGCTAAAATATTCATGATACATCAAAGAAGCTGGTCTAGTCAATATGCAAAGGTGTGTGCTTGGCGCTAGGCTGTCTGTTTCTACACCAGAGCTGGGAAAGACAGCAGCAGCAGACCATAAATAGTACAAATGTCTCTGAACTGCCTACTTTCCATTTCACAACTTTGGTTCCTGGACTGTGCCCCACTCTATTTAGTTAATTGGCACCTTAATATAATATTCATAGTATTTATGTTAAGCTAAACCATTCTCTACTAAACAATGATTTTTAATACACCACCAAAAAGAAAATGTGGCAAAACAATTAGCCAGATTCAGACAAGTCATAATTCTGAAAACTGTGCTGGCCTAATCTTATTTGTAGAGAATAAGAGAGACAAAATAAATTGCCTTTCTTTCACCCCTGAAGATCATCTTTATGGTGCCTGTTAGAACTGGCATCCTTGCCCTGGTATTCCTCCAAACCTTTTGCCTTTACTACATTATTTTTGCTGAATGTATTGTTGTCTTTAGGACTATGTGTTCTTTATACCTGCTCTCTCTAAACTCTCTTGTGGATTTAAGTTACTACGCATTTACTCCCTTATTTTTGCTGAACTTATTTTTATTGGCTTGAGGACTATGTGCTCTTTATTCCTGGTCTCTCTAAAGTCTCTTGTGGAATAAAGATATTATTCCTATATGGTCCTTACTGGGACTGAACGCGACAATATTAACTTTCTATGCTTGAAATACAACTTTACAGAAAAGCTTCAAATCTCCTTCACTATTTGCTGCATTGCACAATAATCTAATTGCTTGTATTACTGATAATTTTACCTGTTGAGGAGAGTTGTTAACACATGTCATATAGGAGCTTATTTTTTTAGCTCGAATATCTACATTGAGTTCACATATTTTAATGCATTCAATAAACACACAATTCCAGGATGTTCTCTTCTCCTGCCAGCCTCCCCTGCAGCTTCCACATAGACTTATCTCTATGAACAATAACTGCTGCCTGACAAGCAAAAAGCAATATCAGTAATAAAATTCAGAAAATCCATTAACAAGGCTGTTTCACAACTGTTGGTCATGCTTCTTTCAATGTTACTGAATTCTTCAGTCCAAAAAAGCTCAACAGTAGACAGCTGCACTTTATAAATTCCATGAACTGCTAATCACTTCACATAATACATCACTGTTTTATGACATCATTAATAACATCACTGCAACATCAGAAATTACATCATTGATTACAACGCTGTGCATGGCAGGAGTGCCAGTTATAGTTACTTTAGGGGATAAGACATTGATAATTGAGAGAATTATAAATGGGGAATTTCAGTGGTTTTATTAGGTTAGAACAGTATTTTGTAACTGACTTTTCCATCTAACTATATCGTCCTTTAACCTTTGTTATTTTTTTGTGAATTTCTGTTTTTATTTTAATATAAAGTAAGATAATATTATTTATCTCAAGTAAATATAACTCTTGCTTTAAGTTAACTATAACTCGCTCCCTCGCTTTGTAGTTTTCTCATCATTAATTTCACTGCAAATGTTGCTGTGATATTATGAACTATGCCATAGAAGATTTCATGACTGATGTTATATGTGGATAAATAGCAGTGCATGGCGAGGGTGTGAGTTATAGTTACCTTAGAGCACAAATTATAATGACTTCAGATTACATTTTCACCTAACTATAACTTACTTTATGTCACAAAATAACGTCCCCTTTGGACCAATTCTAAGCAGACAGAAAACCTTGCATATATATCACACACTACTCAATTCAAATTTTCATACTAGGCAGCAAACATGATGATGTAAGAATAGTCAGAAAATTATAAAAAAGTATACAATTTATTATGCCATTAAAAAATTCACAATAAAAAAAGATAAACAGTATATCCTAAGATAATACATGCAGAAATAGTCACAAGGTGGGAACAAAAAATTAACACATTGGTTAAAAAATGCAAAGGGATACTGTGGTCTGACTTATGTAAATCCTGCCCCAATTTTGTAGAAATATCTTTGAATTGGAGACGTTATCTTAGTCCAATGATTTAGTTTATCCCAGTATGCTCCAATTTTGTAGAAATATCTTTGAATTGGAGACGTTATCTTAGTCCAATGATTTAGTTTTTCCCAGTATACAAGAGCATCGACGCGTTTCGGCTTTGGCAATTAGATTTAACAGCCAACACCTTCATCAGGATAAAATTTACAACATTCCCACAATATAAGGATAATCTCATTATTACGATGTCAGGCGAGTTACAGAACCCCACATTGACGGAGGCACACCTTTTATGAGCAGACTGCTAGCGGTCTTGCATTTTGGGAGGAAAACCTTATCGGAGAAGAAAGGCCATTGTTTGCAACGTTTGTTTACGTGCAACTACGATTGAATTAAGCTCTCGAGAAAAATCATTGACAAGATTTACCCTGATAAAGCTCCTAGAGTCGGATATTACATTGAAGTCCATTTGGTGGCAGCAATAGAAGGTGTGTTATTTGTTCACCTAACTTGAGATTTCATATTGGAAGGACCTAAAAAGTCCTGACATCGTAATAACGAGATTATCCTTATATTGTGGGAATGTTGTAAATTTTATCCTGATGAAGGTGTTGGCTGATAAATCTAATTGCCAAAGCCGAAACGCGTCGATGCTCTTGTATACTGGGATAAACTAAATCATTGGACTAAGATAACGTCTCCAATTCAAAGATATTTCTACAAAATTGGAGCATGATTTACATGAGTCAGACCACAGTATCCCTTTGCATTTTTTAACCAATGTGTTGTTTTTTTGTTCCCACCTTGTGACCATTTTCTGCATGTATTATGTTAGGATATACTGTTTATCCTTTTTTATTGTGAATTTTTTAACGGCATAATAAATTGCATACTTTTTATAATTTTCTGACTATTCTTACATCATCATGTTTTCTGCCTAGAATGAAAATTTGAATTGAGTAGTGTGTGATATATATGCAAGGTTTTCTGCTGCTTAGAATGGGTCCAAAGGGGATGTTATTTTGTGACATACTGTCTTTTGGAACCCTACCCCTTTGGTATTCAGGGTCACCCAAAACAATGTTCATCATTATTGACTACTCAAAAAATATTTAAGAATGTTTTATTAAACTACACGTCTGTGATTCTTTCTTTTTAGTAGTTTTTAATATTACATTTTTGGAGTGGAAAATGAGAAAATAAGGAGTCTGAAATACACAATTTTCACTCCAAAAAATCTCTTTTTTTTACTTTTTAACATTTTACACCCCTAAATATATTAAAAATAAAACCAAACAGATACAGACCTTGTAATTTATGGGATATACTGTATCACATAAACTACAGAGAGGTCCTTGGAGGCTCTGCAATCCTAGCTGTAGATTAAAAGCACAAGCCTGAAAAATGCAAAAAAATATATGATAAGTTCTCCAGGTGGTCACAGTCTGAATGATCCAGGAAACATACTTTTTTCTTGCGTTGCTGGGTACTGCAGAACTCCCTACAGTCCCACTGCAACATTAAAAAACATGCTGATGTCCCTGCCTCTTCTAGGGACATCTCTAAAGCACACTGTACCACAATTGCCCTCCCAGGGCAATATGAGGCACTCCTTGAAGGAGTAGTGAATATTATATGAGCGGTTGTGGCCGCTCCTTTATTATTCACTTCATTAATTGTTTTATTTTGTTTGTGGCTGTCCTGGCATTTTCTTTTTAAAAGGTCATGGGTCCTGGTGCCATCCCAGGGCATGACACAACTTCTCCTTAATTTTTCTTTTGCTCCTGTGGGGTTGGAGTGATGCAAAGCAATTCCCTACCCAAAAGTGTGAGCAGGGAAACGCTGTGTTCTCTCACTGACGAGAGCAGCTTTGTGCTCCTGTCTGCTGAGAGGACCTTGCATTTTCTCTGCCTGCGCTCGCGGGAAGGGAAGTAGATGGTGCACCTTGGTTGGGGACCCCAAAAAACAGTCATTAAACAACCCTGTAGGATGGGACCTTTGGGCCATTCGATGGCTCAGGAAAGAGGAATTTAAAGCCCCCTTCCTCTTCGGTTAATTTACCAGCCTGTGGGGGATGGGGTCCTCGGGCCTCTCTTAGCATGTGGAGGGGGGCCACACAGTTCCCCTACCCTCTAATTTAGTTAACAGCCTGGGGTCCCTGTGGCCTCCCCAGGCCCATCGAGGGGACATGCGGCCAGATCCCTTTCACTTAACCTACTAGCATTAGGTCAGGGACGGCCCTCTCCCCTTCAATTTAGTCAACGCCCTTGGGACGGGTCTCCTGACCCTGTGGAGGGGGGCCAGCTAGCCCCCTTCCCTTCAGTGTAGTGACTGGCCCTGTGGGATGGGGTACCAGGGGCCTCGTGGAGGCCTGGGATGGTGGACCACATGGGCCCCTCCCCCTTAACTGTATGGTGCTCCTCCCCCCTGGCCCTGGATCACGGGGGTTATTTTACAATTCGCGGGAGCCAACACTTTTTTAAATTAAATTTTGGTGATGGATTTGTGGTTCCTCCATAAATATGCTGCAACATATTTAAAAAAAAATGTTTTGGGACTCAGGTTGGTTCCCCATCAACACTAGTCATTGGGTGTCAGGGTATTCCTACCATGTCCCCTATGTCTTTTGTACAAAAAATTTTTAGTACTCAGGACTGTGTCCTGAGTCCTTAGATGACTGTCACCACTTCCTGGTTGAGGTGGTGGCAGCCAATCTAATCTCATCTTGAGATCTGTCCGGATCCGCAAAGCTTCACGTCCTTAGATATACAACATTTTTTAACATTCATTGCTCAAAAACTACTAAACAGATTTATAGTAAAATACAAAAACACTCATTCTGGACCAAGATCTAGCTTTCTGCCAAATTTGGTGTAAATCCGTTTGGCGGTTCAGGCTGTCATCGTGTCTAAAGTTCATATAGGAAAATGAATAAGGGAAATGCCTTGTGGGACCTCCCTTTTTTACTACCATTTGACAGATCACAAAGAAACTTTCCATGCATAAAGTAGACAAAAAGTAACATTTTTTTAGAGTTTTATAGAGATGCTGCAAATGGCAGCAAAGTTATTCGGAACACAAAAAATGCATTTCCTATGGAAATAAAATCCTAACTATACAAATATGAATAAAGTAAGGCTTAATGCCGAGCCGTGAGGCACTCCAAATGCTGCCTCATGATTTATGGATGAGAATGGGGGTGTACACACTTCTTGGCTTCTAATATTCAGGAATGAGGTCAGCCACTTCAAGGCATAGCCTCCAATTCCAATGGATTAAAGGTGTGTCAACAATCTCTCATGGGGAACTGTATCAAAGGCCACCAATAAAGCCAACATGATCAGGACGGCCTTTCCCCCTTTTTCCAGCAAAATATGTTAGTGTGTGTCACTCCCACTCCCAAAGGAAAGACCAGCACTCTCGTTAGAGGTAAATCCTCAGATTTGGATTATAATTGCACAATACAAACAAATACTTTTCGGCATTGAGCCTTTGTCAGTGTCAATGGCCGCCACCCTGACAATGTTTTTTATGCTACTCACTCTTCATTGGCAGCATAAAAGGACCGCATTTACAAGCACCTTGCCTGGCTCCATATTGGAACATGCAATTCTGTTCTCAAGCATATATTATGCATTAATAAATATAGCATGCATCACATACAATTCACACAGACGCAGATCAAAATTACATATATGGTTAGCGAGTTCCCAATAGGGAAAGTTATATACATTTCTCAGCTTAATAATATTACATCTTCCTTGCAAAATCTATGACACTTGTATTTGCCCCTTGTAGGCTATATAGCCTGCTCCCACAATTGTGCCCTAAATGTGCAATGGTCGATCTGGTCTCCGGTGTATGTCATCATCTCCCATCATTCATTGTCTCCTGCGGTCACTAGCTATTGTTTATTTCTATTTATGTCCCTTCAGTACTGCCCTGTGCTGTACCACAATCCTTCTAGTGCTATTTATTATGGCTTGTTCCTACTCTTCAGTTGAGTGACACCTCCACCCATCACAGATGTATTGCTTATTCCTCCCCACTGTTGAAGCCTTCCAGTGATTTTGTCTGCATGTCAATTATATAGCATGATTCTAGTCGCCTCAAATTTGGTCTCCCTGTCCCCTCCTTTAACGTCTCTTGATACATGATCTAGACAGAAGCATTGAAGAAGGGACCTATTGCTTTGATGATAGCTGGCAAAATGATGTGCTACTGGGTAATTGACGTCCTTATTGCTTATCGCTCTCTGATGTTTCAAAATGCGTACCTTCACTGAGTGAATGGCGCTCCCCACATATCGTAGATCACACGGGCAGACTAGACAGTAGACTATATATGTAGTGTTGCAGTTCATACATTTTCTAATTTTCTTCTCTTTGGCCAGGTCTTTGATCTTATAAGAACTCACTCAGTTACTGATGATGCAGGCCTTACATCTTCCACATAGAAAAAAGTCAGTAAGAGACTGCAAGTTAGACTGCTGTTTGTTGGCCTATAAATGGCTCTTTACCATCTGGTCTCTTATTGATTGTACTTTCCTGAATGTCATCTGGGGGTGTGATGGGAGATCTCGACCGATCACTTAATCTGATATCAAAATTCTCCAATTTCTTTGCAGAATATTTCTCACCTTACTTGCAGCATTTGAGTAACTAGAAATCATTCTAAAATTATTGGTCTCCTTACTGCCATCTTTCCTCTGTTCCTCCTGAAGCACCTCTGCCCTTTCCTTTCCCTCAACTTTCTTTTGCGCATCTTTTAAGACACCCTTTCGATATCCTCTCACTTTAAACCTCAAAACACTCTCTCTTGCTGCTTGTTGGAAATCACTATCTTTCGAGCTATTTCGCTTGATTCGCAGTAGCGCCCTATATGGAATACTCTTTATTAGGTTAAACAGGTGACTACAGGTTCCATGCAGCAGTGAGTTACCCGTTGTTGCTTTCCTATGGAGGTCTTGTTTGGATCTTATTGTCACTCACAAATATTCTCAGATCTAGGAAATTCACCTGAGAGGCACTTATCTCAAAGGTGAATTTGAGATTCAAACTGTTGTCATTATGGCGAGTAAAATATCATTTAGCAGATTCTTCAGTCACTTTCCATATTATGAAGAGGTTGTCAATATATCTCCTCCAACAAACGATCAGGTCCACCCATTCGTCCATGGTATTGGTCCAGGCCACTTGCTTCTCCCACCAGCCCACGAACAAGTTTGCGTAGATGGGGGCAAAGCAAGTGCCCATCGCCATACCCCATATTTGTTTGTACCTTTGATCCTGGAAAATAAAGTTGTTATTGTTCAAACAAAAAGTCAAAAATGTAAGCAGCATATCGCTGTGCTCCAGGTACTTCAGGGGTCATCCTCTCAAAAAGTACTGAACTGCTTCCAATCCAGCTCTGTGCCTGATGCTAGTATACTAAATCATTACAGCCAGTGTGATCATGAGACACAAAAGGGAATAGGATATGATCCACACATGGGGACATATTCTAAGGCAGGCGCCCTATTGATGTGACGATCTGTCACCCTGAGGGATTTGTCTTATCTTTATGGGCCTTGGGTAGATGGTAAAAGGTTGGTATCCTTGGGTGCTTATTTTGCAAGTAGTACAATTCCTCTGTGGATAGTATACCTTTACTGTACCAATTCAAAACTAGTTCTCCAAATGCCTGCACACTTTCTATAGGCTTCTTTCCAAAAATTAGCTCTTGTTTGCAACACTATATTTCCTCCTTTGTCGGAGGGTTTCACCACTGCTGACCGATCCATCTGTAAGTTCTTTAATGCTTGTCTCTGAGCATATGTTGTGTTCCATCTCTTTGGTCCTTTCTCCCCCTGTACTTGTAGGGTTAACAGTTCTTTATTAATGTTCTCTGTGAACACATCAAGGGCATCCATAGGTATTTGCGGATAGAATTTTGAAGATGGCCTGAAGGAACTTGGAGCGCCTATCTGTGTTATCCCTAGATCCTCAATTCTATCCATTATCTCTCTTCTCTTTCTCTCTTGTGAACTCCCATCGTTTCAAAGTTCTTCAAAAACCACCAGGGTGTCCAAATCTCGTATTGTGATGATATTCATGTCCTCTTGCGGTAATCCTCTGTTCATTCTTGTCTGTCTAGAAGTTCTCATTTGAAGTATTTATACAGTTTGACCTTCCTCAAGAACTATCTATTCATGTTTGTGTGTATTCAAAGGTTTCAGTCGGACAAAATGTTAGTCCAAATCTGAGGACCTACTCTTCATTTGTCTTTAATTTCCTTGGTGTCACGTTTAGGATGGTGATGTGTCACTCATTGTCTGTAGTTCCTGCCCCTTCTGTTTCTGGTGTTCCAGGCTACTCCATCGTTTTTGTTGCTTCCACCTGCCCCGTCTCCTTGTTCTGTGGCCTTCGGCTCTGGTGGTCTTCCCTTTCCTCCTCTCATCCAGGTCTGACATATTAGGCTGAATTCTTCGTGGAAAACGGTGTTGAGCAACCTTATTTGGTCCAGTGTTGTCTCCTACCGCTTCGTATTGCTCTGCATCTGTCACTTCTGATTCTGAAGTTTCACAGTGCTCTGCCACGGTCCGTTTCATGGTTCTCAGATCCTGCCTCGGAGCATCATATCTCCTGGCAAACATCAGAATCCTTCCTAGTCTCAAAAAGAAGGAAGGAACATGGCTCAACACGAAAGGCTTTGTGAAATGCCATATGTGCAAAGCCTGCCAAATTGCCAAATAAATAAAGGAGATCAAGATGAATGACAACAGAGTTTGGGAAATCCGTCAGCTGATAACGTGTAAGACACAATACACAGTATATATAGTGGAGTGTCCTTGTCCACTAAAGTATGTGGGAAGTACCATCTTGGAGTTAAAAAAACGAATCTTGGAACACATAAGGGCCACAATACACAAGAACCGAGCCAATGCTGTGGCTCAGCATATGAAGCGCTATCACCAGGGAGACTGGAAACAACTGAGGTTCTACGGTAGTGACACGATCCCGAAACATCAACGAGGTGGGGATCGAGAGCGACAGTTGCGACAAAAAGAATCTCGCTACATTCTGAAACTAAGAACACTGCATCCATTTGGTCTTAACCAATCAGAAGAACTTTAAATTCATTTATAATAAAAGAGCTTCAGTATCATGAAAATGATACCCAGTGAGGAAAAAGAAAAAAAGAAAAAAGAAAGCAATCACATAAAAGAAATAAAAGAAAAAGAAGAACCGAGGGAGCAACAAACGAGTAGAAAACAAAATCTGAAATATAAAAATATAAAAGAGTAACAACAGAAAATGACGTGAGAGGAGAAAACAGGACAGATACATAAAAGAACTAAAAAGGATGGACCCACCAGAGGGCACTATAAAGTAGAGCATCTCAAACAGAAGATAAACATCAATGACAAAGGATAAAACAAGTTGTCACCGATATCCGAATAACAATCTAGGAAATCAGAAATTACCCACTGGAGGGTAAAACCAGAATGCGGAGAAATTCATAACTGAGAAATTGAGAATGAAGTATAACTTTATTGATAAGAACAACGGTTTTCTCCCCATGAAGGGAAAAATATTATGAAGTAGACAAATTTCGTTTAATACAAACTGAACTGGAATGAGCACAATATGTAAAATAAGGACACGTGAGTTAACAGTTAAATGTCACATTCACTTTGCTTCACTGTGAAACACTCGGTTTATTTGTGTATAAGGTTGATAAAAACTACATCCTCCAGAAGGCTCAGGGCCATTCAGACAGCAAACAGGAAATGATGTAATCACTAGTTTGAACTTATATGTGTTTGTGGCCTAGGACCAGGTTGATCGGGAGCAAGGGATAGGTTTCCCGAAACGCGTAGATCTGTGTACGCGTAGATCTGTGTCTGCCTGCCATGATCTCCCAACAACTGAATCATTATATATATATATATATATATATATATATATATATATATATATATATATATATATATATATATATATATATGTATATATATATATATATATATATAAATATATGTATATATATATATATATATGTATATATATATATATATATATATATATATATATATATATATATATATATATATATAATTCACAGAAAAAACCATAGGTTATAGACCATATATAGTTAGGAATTTGCATTTACAAAACCTTGAAAATTCACTGAAAAAACCATAGGTTATAGACCATATATAGTTAGGGATTAGCATTTAAAAAACCTTATTTTACTCGCACAAAACCATTGAAATTCCATATATAGTTAGATGCACTAACTATATATCGCGGACCCGCAATCCACTGCTAATGATGTCACATATTACATCATTCATGACATGGTCAGTGACATCACTGATGACATCACTGATGACATCTCAAATGACATCACTGATGACAACACCCAGTGACTGTATGTTTCTGTAAAGTTAAAATATGTCTTACATATTGAAGAATGAGTGGATGTATAAGTGTCTGGATGAAGGATTTAGTAGGTGCATGACTGACTGTATGAGAGAATGATTAAATGTGTCTCACTGAGTGCATGGGTTAGTGATTAAAGTGTCTTAATTTGGCAATCATTATTTATGTTCTTCTGTAAACTGCTGCATGTTTAAATCAGTAGCTATATCATTAACTATATGGGTTATTGAATGGTTGCCCAAGTATTTGTATGGGAGACTCAGTATGTGTGTGGGTGGCTGGGAGGTGTATAACTCTGTGCATAGATGTGTGAGCAGTTGATTCCCTAGGTGTATGGTTTCAAAAGTGCATGTAGAAACAGCTGTATGGACAGTTGACTGTGTGCATGAGTATATTGGTGAGTGAATGGATATCTCAGTTCTACATGTTAAAGTAAGTACATATGTAAAACACACTCCATGTGAGAGTTGACATATATAAATAACTGAACATAAGAGCCAGTGAATGTGAGAGTGGCTGTATGAATCATTGTGAACTTGTATCAAGGATTGTATAAGAGAGTAAATATGTGTTAGTATATGTTTGAATAAGTAAGGTGTGTATAACTGTATAGTTGAGGAAATGGAGGTGGGATTGATTCTTTGCATGACTGACTAGGTGTGTGGGTAACTCCATGGATGTGTGACAGTCTGTGAGTGCCTGTTTACACTGAGTGTATCTAAGGTTATATTAGAGTCTGAAGATGTATTATCGCATAAATGATATCATCAGTGATGTAATCAGTAATGTCAAATGAGATGTCAGTGATGTCATCAGTGATGTCATTTGAGATGTCATCAGTGATGTCATCAGTGATGTCATTTGAGATGTCATCAGTGATGTCATCAGTGATGTCACTGACCATGTCATGAATGATGTAATATGTGACATCATTAGCAGTGGATTGCGGGTCCGCGATATATAGTTAGTGCATCTAACTATATATGGAATTTCAATGGTTTTGTGCGAGTAAAATAAGGTTTTTTAAATGCTAATCCCTAACTATATATGGTCTATAACCTATGGTTTTTTCAGTGAATTTTCAAGGTTTTGTAAATGCAAATTCCTAACTATATATGGTCTATAACCTATGGTTTTTTCTGTGAATTTCATTGGTTTTTTAAAAGCTAATATCTATAGCTGTAAAATATATTCTTTATTAAGTGACGTATCACGTAGCCCGTGAGACGCCTCAGGATGCATCGCATAACCGTGACGTATCGTCTCTGCAGCGCAAACCAAACCCAAAACGTAAGCGCGCCAGAACACGCTTAAAGATATATATATATTTTTTTAACCTTAATTAGACAAAATCCACACGTGCACATATCATAAACGTTCAAAAAACACAATATGTCGGACTCCCGTTACGCTGCCGGTTAGCTGCCCGGTTAACGTACCAGGAAGCACCTTTACCGCGAAAAATCGCAATTTTTTTTTCACCCCCCAGGGAACTTTAATAGCCCCCTCATCAATCCTAGGGGTTCAGGAGGGGTTTGCCTTACCCCTTTCATTCATTTACACCTTTTTTTTTTCCACCTCTTGTCCCTCGATCCCACAGAGAGACAAGATGGCGGCAGCTCCAGACTGTTTACAATGATAACAGCCAATCAGCTTCTCCTCATACTCCCGTTACACTGCCGGTTAGCTGCCCGGTTAGCTGCCCGGTGCGCGTACCAAGACGCGTCTCTACGGCGAAAAAAACTGGATTTTTTTTATTATTTTTTTTGGGCCCAGCGTGGCTCTATAATATCCCCTCATCAATCCTTGGGGGTCAGAAGGGGTCTACCTTGCCCCTTTCCTTCATTTCCCCCTTTGTTTTGGCCTCCTCTTGTCTCTCGATCCTACCGAGAGACAAGATGGCGGCCGCTCCGGACTGTTTACAATGTTGACAGCCAATCAGCTACTCGTCAGACTCCCGTTACACTGCCAGTTAGCTTCCCGGTTAGCTGCCCGGTTCGCGTACCAAGACGCGTCTCTACGGCGAAAAAATCTGAATTTTTTTTTTTTTTTTTTGGGCCCCAGCGTGACTCTATAATATCCCCTCATCAATCCTAGGGGATCAGAAGGGGTCTACCTTGCCCCCTTTCCTTCATTTCCCCCTTTGTTTTGGCCTCCTCTTGTCTCTCGATCCTACCGAGAGACAAGATGGCGGCCGCGCCGGACTGTTTAGAATGTTGACAGACACCGGAGAGCCAATCAGCTTCGCTTCGCAAAGTTCCGATACGCGAAAAGTAAGCGGACCGGAGCGCAGCCCGGAGCGCTGTTACAGATATATATCTTGTTTTAAACGTTAATTTCTCAAAATTCACTGAAGCACATATATTGAGACATAGCAAAGGCACATCGGGCTAACAGTCCCTACAATTTTGCCAAGTTTCGTGGAAATCCATTCAGCCGTTCGGGCTAAAAGTGAGTCCAACCGCCCTATGGAAATTAACATGGGAAAAACGCGTTTTGGGACCCCCCTTTTTTCTTGGCCCCCCCTTGACGACCCCCCCCCAAATTTCCAGGAGCTGCTCAGAAACAAAATGTGCCATTTTCCTGAAAATTTCAGCCAATTCCGTCCACAAACGCCAAAGTTATTAGACATAGAATTTTCAGAAATCCCATAGGGAAAAAATCCTAACTATATATACCTACTGGCTATCGCCAGTAGGTAATATATATATATATATATATATATATATATATATATATATATATATATATATATATAAATGATTCAGTTGTCAGTTGACAGACTCTTGATTTCTGCAGCAGCCGCTGGAAGTTTTATTTTTTCATATTTTTATAGTGCTATACTGTGTCCACTACCAAACGCGTTTCGGCGATCCCGGTCGCCTTGCTCGCTGGTAACGCTGTGCTCACACCCCCCCTGGTTTTGAATTGCATTACAACTAATTGCTGGCCATTACCATTGCATGAACATAGTAAACAGACTTTACGTATACATATGTATAAAGTGGAAATGCATTTTTATACAAAGACAAACTCTATTTCCGAGAATTGTCTAAAAACAACTATACAATACATTTCGGTTTCTAACTAAAACACGTCATTAAAATATGTACATCATTTTTTTTTTAAACGTATCAAATACATAAATTTCTGTGTTTTAAAATAACGAAACCGATTGATTCTCTGTGCAAATACGCTTTGCATGATGTAAACAAATGCGACGGTTTACGATTAAACATTCTGCATTTGTTTATTACATCCCCATATTTATTTGGATGGCCAGCAAAATTTTTGTGCAAAAAACAAAACATCTAGTGCATATTTAAAGTGCTTAATGTACTTGTGTGACTCCCGGCGGGAAGTAAAAGTGATTCTCTAAATAGTTTGTTCATAAAACTAGGTAGGGTCATGGTTAATCGGGCAGATTTGTTTATCAGTAGATCTGTTTTTTGTTATCGGCACAAATACCTTATGTAGACTCTACTTACAATCTTCAATTCCAGCAATAGACATTTTCAACATACAGTGATCATCAGCAATATACAATATGCAGTGACTATTTCAAAAACAGTGATATTACGTTCCATAGGTTATCCACAATTTAGATCTATAGGGCTTATTTGATCAAGATCCCTTGATATATATATATATATATATATATATATATATATATATATATATATATATATATATATATATATATATATATATATATATATATATATATATATATATATATATATATATATATATATATATATATATATATATATATATATATATATATATATATATATATATCCAAAAAGAAAGTTGCCCACATTTAGAGAAGCCACTCACAGGAAGGTTGAACTGCTTTTAATGGAGCAGGCTGCAGAATGCTGTACAAAAAGGTTTGACCCCAGAGTTCAAAGAGCCTGATGCGTTTCGTGCGGGAATCGCACTTCATCAGAGGCATCACTCGTTCCCTGCTCCTGACTGTATCTTTTTTATGTGGCTGGGACCACGTGCACAAAGGGCGTAGGGTCAAAGTAGTCCTTGTTAGTTAAACTTCAGTGAGATGCTCGCAGCAGGGAAATGGATCCAAATGTAAAAACCCCAGTGGGCTGGGGAACACTTTAGGACATAACATCGTGCTCCGTGTTACCTCTCCACTTGCCCTTCCTGTCCCTTGGTGCGCCTCCTCACCAGACGAGGCGCGGGTCCACATCAGAATAGCCGGGCTTCTCCCCGACCGAGGCTGGCCGCTTTATATCCAAAAAGAAAGTTGCCCACATTTAGAGAAGCCACTCACAGGAAGGTTGAACTGCTTTTAATGGAGCAGGCTGCAGAATGCTGTACAAAAAGGTTTGACCCCAGAGTTCAAAGAGCCTGACGCGTTTCGTGCGGGAATCGCACTTCATCAGAGGCATCACTGTGGCTGGGACCACGTGCACAAAGGGCGTAGGCGCGCCCCGGGCATTGTGGTCAAACGCCCTTTGTGCACGTGGTCCCAGCCACATAAAAAAGATACAGTCAGGAGCAGGGAACGAGTGATGCCTCTGATGAAGTGCGATTCCCGCACGAAACGCGTCAGGCTCAACCTTCCTGTGAGTGGCTTCTCTAAATGTGGGCAACTTTCTTTTTGGATATAAAGCGGCCAGCCTCGGTCGGGGAGAAGCCCGGCCATTCTGATGTGGACCCGCGCCTCGTCTGGTGAGGAGGCGCACCAAGGGACAGGAAGGGCAAGTGGAGAGGTAACACGGAGCACGATGTTATGTCCTAAAGTGTTCCCCAGCCCACTGGGGTTTTTACATTTGGATCCATTTCCCTGCTGCGAGCATCTCACTGAAGTTTAACTAACAAGGACTACTTTGACCACAATGCCCGGGGCGCGCCTACGCCCTTTGTGCACGTGGTCCCAGCCACATAAAAAAGATACAGTCAGGAGCAGGGAACGAGTGATGCCTCTGATGAAGTGCGATTCCCGCACGAAACGCGTCAGGCTCTTTGAACTCTGGGGTCAAACCTTTTTGTACAGCATTCTGCAGCCTGCTCCATTAAAAGCAGTTCAACCTTCCTGTGAGTGGCTTCTCTAAATGTGGGCAACTTTCTTTTTGGATATAAAGCGGCCAGCCTCGGTCAGGGAGAAGCCCGGCCATTCTGATGTGGACCCGCGCCTCGTCTGGTGAGGAGGCGCACCAAGGGACAGGAAGGGCAAGTGGAGAGGTAACACGGAGCACGATGTTATGTCCTAAAGTGTTCCCCAGCCCACTGGGGTTTTTACATTTGGATCCATTTCCCTGCTGCGAGCATCTCACTGAAGTTTAACTAACAAGGACTACTTTGACCACAATGCCCGGGGCGCGCCTACGCCCTTTGTGCACGTGGTCCCAGCCACATAAAAAAGATACAGTCAGGAGCAGGGAACGAGTGATGCCTCTGATGAAGTGCAATTCCCGCACGAAACGCGTCAGGCTCTTTGAACTCTGGGGTCAAACCTTTTTGTACAGCATTCTGCAGCCTGCTCCATTAAAAGCAGTTCAACCTTCCTGTGAGTGGCTTCTCTAAATGTGGGCAACTTTCTTTTTGGATATAAAGCGGCCAGCCTCGGTCGGGGAGAAGCCCGGCCATTCTGATGTGGACCCGCGCCTCGTCTGGTGAGGAGGCGCACCAAGGGACAGGAAGGGCAAGTGGAGAGGTAACACGGAGCACGATGTTATGTCCTAAAGTGTTCCCCAGCCCACTGGGGTTTTTACATTTGGATCCATTTCCCTGCTGCGAGCATCTCACTGAAGTTTAACTAACAAGGACTACTTTGACCACAATGCCCGGGGCGCGCCTACGCCCTTTGTGCACGTGGTCCCAGCCACATAAAAAAGATACAGTCAGGAGCAGGGAACGAGTGATGCCTCTGATGAAGTGTGATTCCCGCACGAAACGCGTCAGGCTCTTTGAACTCTGGGGTCAAACCTTTTTGTACAGCATTCTGCAGCCTGCTCCATTAAAAGCAGTTCAACCTTCCTGTGAGTGGCTTCTCTAAATGTGGGCAACTTTCTTTTTGGATATAAAGCGGCCAGCCTCGGTCGGGGAGAAGCCCGGCCATTCTGATGTGGACCCGCGCCTCGTCTGGTGAGGAGGCGCACCAAGGGACAGGAAGGGCAAGTGGAGAGGTAACACGGAGCACGATGTTATGTCCTAAAGTGTTCCCCAGCCCACTGGGGTTTTTACATTTGGATCCATTTCCCTGCTGCGAGCATCTCACTGAAGTTTAACTAACAAGGACTACTTTGACCACAATGCCCGGGGCGCGCCTACGCCCTTTGTGCACGTGGTCCCAGCCACATAAAAAAGATACAGTCAGGAGCAGGGAACGAGTGATGCCTCTGATGAAGTGCGATTCCCGCACGAAACGCGTCAGGCTCTTTGAACTCTGGGGTCAAACCTTTTTGTACAGCATTCTGCAGCCTGCTCCATTAAAAGCAGTTCAACCTTCCTGTGAGTGGCTTCTCTAAATGTGGGCAACTTTCTTTTTGGATATATATATATATATATATATATATATATATATATATATATATATATATATATATATATATATATATATATATATATATATATATATATATATATATATATATATATATATATATATATATATATATATATATATATATATATATATATATATATATATATTACCTACTGGCGATAGCCAGTAGGTATATATAGTTAGGATTTTTTCCCTATGGGATTTCTGAAAATTCTATGTCTAATAACTTTGGCGTTTGTGGACGGAATTGGCTGAAATTTTCAGGAAAATGGCACATTTTGTTTCTGAGCAGCTCCTAGAAATTTGGGGGGGGTTCGTCAAGGGGGGGCCAAGAAAAAAGGGGGGTCCCAAAACGCGTTTTTCCCATGTTAATTTCCATAGGGCGGTTGGACTCACTTTTAGCCCGAACGGCTGAATGGATTTCCACGAAACTTGGCAAAATTGTAGGGACTGTTAGCCCGATGTGCCTTTGCTATGTCTCAATATATGTGCTTCAGTGAATTTTGAGAAATTAACGTTTAAAACAAGATATATATCTGTAACAGCGCTCCGGGCTGCGCTCCGGTCCGCTCACTTTTCGCGTATCGGAACTTTGCGAAGCGAAGCTGATTGGCTCTCCGGTGTCTGTCAACATTCTAAACAGTCCGGCGCGGCCGCCATCTTGTCTCTCGGTAGGATCGAGAGACAAGAGGAGGCCAAAACAAAGGGGGAAATGAAGGAAAGGGGGCAAGGTAGACCCCTTCTGATCCCCTAGGATTGATGAGGGGATATTATAGAGTCACGCTGGGGCCCAAAAAAAAAAAAAAAAAAATTCAGATTTTTTCGCCGTAGAGACGCGTCTTGGTACGCGAACCGGGCAGCTAACCGGGAAGCTAACTGGCAGTGTAACGGGAGTCTGACGAGTAGCTGATTGGCTGTCAACATTGTAAACAGTCCGGAGCGGCCGCCATCTTGTCTCTCGGTAGGATCGAGAGACAAGAGGAGGCCAAAACAAAGGGGGAAATGAAGGAAAGGGGCAAGGTAGACCCCTTCTGACCCCCTAGGATTGATGAGGGGATATTATAGAGCCACGCTGGGCCCAAAAAAAATAATAAAAAAAATCCAGTTTTTTTCGCCGTAGAGACGCGTCTTGGTACGCGCACCGGGCAGCTAACCGGGCAGCTAACCGGCAGTGTAACGGGAGTATGAGGAGAAGCTGATTGGCTGTTATCATTGTAAACAGTCTGGAGCTGCCGCCATCTTGTCTCTCTGTGGGATCGAGGGACAAGAGGTGGAAAAAAAAAAGGTGTAAATGAATGAAAGGGGTAAGGCAAACCCCTCCTGAACCCCTAGGATTGATGAGGGGGCTATTAAAGTTCCCTGGGGGGTGAAAAAAAAATTGCGATTTTTCGCGGTAAAGGTGCTTCCTGGTACGTTAACCGGGCAGCTAACCGGCAGCGTAACGGGAGTCCGACATATTGTGTTTTTTGAACGTTTATGATATGTGCACGTGTGGATTTTGTCTAATTAAGGTTAAAAAAATATATATATATCTTTAAGCGTGTTCTGGCGCGCTTACGTTTTGGGTTTGGTTTGCGCTGCAGAGACGATACGTCACGGTTATGCGATGCATCCTGAGGCGTCTCACGGGCTACGTGATACGTCACTTAATAAAGAATATATTTTACAGCTATAGATATTAGCTTTTAAAAAACCAATGAAATTCACAGAAAAAACCATAGGTTATAGACCATATATAGTTAGGAATTTGCATTTACAAAACCTTGAAAATTCACTGAAAAAACCATAGGTTATAGACCATATATAGTTAGGGATTAGCATTTAAAAAACCTTATTTTACTCGCACAAAACCATTGAAATTCCATATATAGTTAGATGCACTAACTATATATCGCGGACCCGCAATCCACTGCTAATGATGTCACATATTACATCATTCATGACATGGTCAGTGACATCACTGATGACATCACTGATGACATCTCAAATGACATCACTGATGACATCACTGATGACATCTCAAATGACATCACTGATGACATCACTGACATCTCATTTGACATTACTGATTACATCACTGATGATATCATTTATGCGATAATACATCTTCAGACTCTAATATAACCTTAGATACACTCAGTGTAAACAGGCACTCACAGACTGTCACACATCCATGGAGTTACCCACACACCTAGTCAGTCATGCAAAGAATCAATCCCACCTCCATTTCCTCAACTATACAGTTATACACACCTTACTTATTCAAACATATACTAACACATATTTACTCTCTTATACAATCCTTGATACAAGTTCACAATGATTCATACAGCCACTCTCACATTCACTGGCTCTTATGTTCAGTTATTTATATATGTCAACTCTCACATGGAGTGTGTTTTACATATGTACTTACTTTAACATGTAGAACTGAGATATCCATTCACTCACCAATATACTCATGCACACAGTCAACTGTCCATACAGCTGTTTCTACATGCACTTTTGAAACCATACACCTAGGGAATCAACTGCTCACACATCTATGCACAGAGTTATACACCTCCCAGCCACCCACACACATACTGAGTCTCCCATACAAATACTTGGGCAACCATTCAATAACCCATATAGTTAATGATATAGCTACTGATTTAAACATGCAGCAGTTTACAGAAGAACATAAATAATGATTGCCAAATTAAGACACTTTAATCACTAACCCATGCACTCAGTGAGACACATTTAATCATTCTCTCATACAGTCAGTCATGCACCTACTAAATCCTTCATCCAGACACTTATACATCCACTCATTCTTCAATATGTAAGACATATTTTAACTTTACAGAAACATACAGTCACTGGGTGTTGTCATCAGTGATGTCATCAGTGATGTCATGTGAGATGTCATCAGTGATGTCATCAGTGATGTCACTGACCATGTCATGAATGATGTAATATGTGACATCATTAGCAGTGGATTGCGGGTCCGCGATATATAGTTAGTGCATCTAACTATATATGGAATTTCAATGGTTTTGTGCGAGTAAAATAAGGTTTTTTAAATGCTAATCCCTAACTATATATGGTCTATAACCTATGGTTTTTTCAGTGAATATATATATATATATATATATATATATATATGTGTGTGTGCATGCTGGATAAAGGTAGTAAGGCCGACTTGATCAAGGCACTTCTTGGCTTCAATTATTCAAGAAGGGGGTGTTGGTTTTATTGGTGGCCTTTGATACAGTTCCCCATGGAAGATTGTTGGCATGTTTTCGATCCATTGGGATTGGAGGCCATGCCTTTAAGTGGCTGACCTTCTTCTTGCATAATAGAAACCAAGAAGTTTGTACACCCCCATTCTGATCCCCAATTCGTGAGTCGGCAGTTGGAGTGCCTCAAGGCTTGGCATTAAGCCATACTTTAGTCTTTGTCTATCTCGCACCTCTGGCGGTGCTAGCAAAGATATTGTGGGTGAAGGTGGCATCATATGCCGACAATACACAACTGCTGTTTACATGTGAAAAAGGGCAGACCTGGATGGAGGAACGATTAAAACTTGCCTCACTAATATGTTTAAATGGCTGTCCACTAACCAACTAAAATGCAATCCTCACAAGACAGATTGTGTTTTTGGCTCCACCTCACCTAATTTCTTGAGAACTTGTTGGCCTCAGGGTACCCCCTCCCCTGGCCCACAACAGAGCATGGTAAAAAAAAACATAGCTGTCAATATTGACAATGGTCTGTTTATTTAGCCTCATATTCAAGCTCGAGCAGGCTCCTGTTTTGGGCTGCTACCCTCCGTGCAAATGCTCTTACGTCTCCTGTCTATCGAATCCAAAAAAACTGTAATTCAGGCCCCAATTACTTCCAGACTGGGCTATGTAAATGTACTTTTCTTGGATCTACCAGAATACTTTGTTAGGAGACTCCAAGTGGTGCAGAATGATTCTTAAACTTGCTCCTAGAAATCACATGACCATGCATCTAAAATCACTCCACTAGCTCCCTAATAAAAAGAAGATTCTCTTTAAAGCATTGATCCTGGCTCATAAAGCCGTTCATGAGAATGGAGTGGTGTACTCAAGGAAGAGGATTTGGGCATATGTCCCTCCGAGGAATCTACGGTCAACTTATGGTTCCTTAGCCAAAGTTCTGAAAATATGCCAGAGCAGAATTGGAGGCAGAACCTTTTCCTACCTTGGCTCGATGGCATGGAACAATCTACCCTTGGAACTTTGGTCCATCTCTGACCTATCAGTCTTCAGGAATAAGTTAAAAACCTGGCTCTTTCAACATGATTGAAGGGAAGTTCAGCAAAGGCTCAGCAGGCAACCTTTCAGTTTAGCGCCAGGAAACTCCTTGAAGTATGTGTGTATTTTACAAACGCCTTTTCATTCATTCATACTGCCCTGTAATTGTTGAGCGCACATAATATGGAAGACTCACCTGAAGAGAGTATCCTTGGTCGCACTGGAAGGATGCAACATCACCAACCATGTATCTGTCACCAATTTTGATTCCATTGCTTGGGGTTTGTGGCTCTGAACAGGAATCCAGACCTATGGCTTTGAAAAATAATTATCTTGGCATTACAAACTCTGAAACAAATTAAGTGCTACAAACAATATTGAATTGCTACAATCATGACTCGGCATTACGTTTTCAAAGAACATATTCATTTTACTAATATAGTTTTGATTCTGGTACAAACATGCAACACTGGTGAATTTCAGTGGTTTTGTGAATTTTTGCCAGAACTACAGCTCAGTTTTTCATTGTGGCAATATCAATAGTTTTAAGAATTAAGAGGCACATTTACAAGGATGGAGTTAAAATTTAAATTTAGCCGCAGGAAACTGCTACTAAAGCGGCGATAATGGGCTTGATAATAGGCTCTTGAGAATTCCAGAGAATTCCAATTGAAGCCCAAGTTTACACCCGAACAAGGGCTTCTATTAATAATAATAATAATCGCTTTATTGCATGATTAATTAAAACCTTTGCAAACAAATAAAACATGTGTTAGAAAAAGCAAAACGACTTCATTAAATAATGCAAAAAATTGCTAATGTACAGTAATTCCATGAAATTGCAACGGAGTAAAAGCTAGTGTACGAGGCAGCCAGTGAGTGGGATCAGATGGCGCAGAGTACAACATTTGTCGGAATGCTGATCAGTGGGGGCTCCTGTGTAGTCCCAATTGCTTTAAAGTTAATATTAAAAACTTGGATCTTGAAGATGTTTTGGTATGTTACTGGGCGGCAGAGAGCTTGTTTTGACGGTAGCGGAATGTAGTTCATCATGATACTTGCTCTCCTGGGTTGTTGCGCCCCGTGGTAAAAAGGTATATGAAAATTTATGTCGCTGGGCTTCTATTTGAATTCTCTGGAATTCTCAAGAGCCTATTATCAAGCCTATTATCGCTGCTTTAGCTGCAGTTTTCTGCCTCTAAAGTGGCGATAATTTTAACTCCATCCTTGTAAATATGCCCCACACTTTGTCCCCACATCCAAACCTTTGGAGTTGGCCAATCTCCTGTGGCCATGAGCAGTAGTGGTCTCCCGCATTGTCTGGTCTGCGGCCTAGCCCTGCATTCTTGCCATCATGGGCAGACATGTTTCTGCTGCAACCGGCATAAATGTAATCTTTGTAGCAGCCATCTTTCAAAAGTTAGTAAATATTTGTAAATATTATTTTAAATGCTACTTTTCGGGAGCTCAGTAGAATGACTGCCTTCTGTCTGTCAAATGTCGTATGGATTTATTGCTAACCTAGTGGGAAACAATGTTACCAGGTAGTCTGGTACGGTAAGTATGGATTTAACAAGAAAGAGAGGGGTTTGGACAGTCAATTTACAGTACATAGGTTTTTATAATGCACAGTCCATATAGGACTGTCTAATGTCAAGCTTTTCAGCGGCTGACAGGTGCATCACAGCAGGAAAGCCATTTTTGAGTTTATTGAAGAAAAAGAGTAGAACATGTAAAGAAATGAACAGCGTATAAGCAAAAATACATTATAAGAAGTAATGTTATACATTGTAGAACAAATTACATGCTAGGCTTTAAGAAAGAAAGAGGGAGGGAGGGTAGGGGAGGGGAAAGAAGGGGGGGGGAGAAACATCATTAAACAACAGTACAGGCAAGAAATAAAACTAAAAAGTAATGCAACATCCAGAGGTATCAACAAATATAATGTAAATAGAATATACTCTAAAATATAATAGATGAAAAGGAAAAAAGAAGTCACATCCAATAATATACGCATAGAGGAAAGCCATTTTAAAATGAGAAAATTGGCTCTAGAGGCATTTCAGCAGGCTTTCGTATCCAAGCAGAAGTCGTCCCCTCAAACAGGGAAACTCAATATACCTGTAGACACCTCCTTGAAAATCCTCGACCCAAAACCTCAGTTTAGGACTTTAGAGACTTTGTGACGCTACCACGGCAGCGACATTCCACAGATTCATTAGGCCCTAAAATACTTAACGTGGGGCAATTACCTATGAAAAAGAGCTCTTTGTCAGATAACCTTTACTTCCGTCAGATTTTACAGATGCAAACAGGTCGTGAACGATGGGAATGACTTTGAAAAGCTTGACCGGAGCTAGTCAGTACAGTGAATTAGGCACTCGGTGCAGCACAGATGAGACAACCACTGGAGTACTGTACAAATACAGCACGTTGGGGTTTTTCTTTCTTTTTAACGTTTTGAGGTAGCGAAATTGTTGCTCAATTCTGTAATCGGTCCTTGGCTATAGCAAGGATCTTACAATTAGTTATTTGACATTAATATTTGTTAACAACAAACTATAGAAAGAGTTTATATTAATAGAACTACCTTTTCATTTCGCAAACAGCAGGTGTTTTTAGCCAGCGAACATTATCCATTCATGTTGACTAATTAACTTTTTTCTCATCACTTGCAAATCAGTAAACTAATTACAGTAATTATGTAATCAAGTATTCTAAGGTGAATATTTTCAGAAAGATTCAGCTGCATTAAAACCACTGGGATGCCTGGATCTCCCATCCGTGCGCGCATGTATCTGAGTGCATTCTGTTGGGCATTTTGCAGGATTAATCATGCAGTGACCCAAAGTTGATAACTTCAGAATTGGGAGAGATAATTCACTCGCTAATGGGCTTGCTTTGAGGCTGTGAGACCTGAACGGCCTGGAGATTAGAGGTTCACATACAAGGGGGGTCAGCGCAGCCTCTCCAGCTCTGCAGAGGTACAAAAGGTGCCGTTTGTAATTAGTTACCGTACATGCACAACTTTTTCCGGGAAGTGCTTTTTAATTCAGAGTATGTTCTGGAATTCTCTGCTGTGTTATTACATTGCAAATTACCTGTCTCTACATTTTCACTCCGGAACTTTCTGTTCTTTCAGTGTCTTGACAAGCGTGTTGCTAACTAAATAGATAGAACACGTGCCATCAGAGCCCCATGTTCAACATTTATTTCAATGTTTTATTTCGAACACTCTCTTGGGTGCAGGTGGTGAGGAGTCTGTCATAAACAGCCCAGTTGTAAAAATATATATATAACGGGGCTGTGCCCTTTTCTTTAGCGCGCCACTTTATTTATTTCTCTCCCTTGTGTCTTGCCGCAGCTTGCTCAAACTCTTTGACGCGGCGCTGCCGCTGACGAGTCTCTTACCTGCGCCACCTTAGCCCCTTCGATTGTGGCCTTTCCGTAGACAGAATGTACCCGTCTCAGCTGGTCTGCGTCATTTAACGGCGCCCGTTGTTGAGCCAGGGAATTATGAGAAACACTCACGGGGCGAGGGACAAAACTGCACAATTGGTACACAGCTTAGGAGAACTAACCCCTTGAAAAGTTATATGAAAAATCATTTCAGTTCTGAAACTTCTGGGAGAGAACAAAACAAGCAGTTCTTTCTGTCACCCCTGTGGAGCTTAGTCTGAAGGCCTAAATGCTAGAGTTATGTATTGCTTCCAGAGACTGTCTGTAGAAAAGGGTCTGCCGGAAGAGTATGTCTACTTTGAAAGAATAACACAGACCTTGCCACAATTCTTGTATGTGCCCCTGAGATATACTCACAAAGGACTGTTCCTTTATAAGGCCCCGCCTTTCTGCACATCCCTTTAAAAAGAAAAATTGTAGCACTCTGTCACCCTGCTTGAAAAAGTAGCTTGCACCAACTCATGGTATGTTAAGTTTAGAGGAGTTACCGAGCTCATACTGACACATTAAAAACAAAGGGGCATATTAGCGACAACTTGAGATAATTATTGCTAACCGTGCTTATCGCAATTTTTTTTATCGCCTCCCATCGCTGGAGTTTATTGAGGAGATAAAGCAGTATTACCAACGTTTATCTCCACGGCGATAAAAAATCCAGCGATGGCGGCGAATCCCATCTTTAACGTGGGATTCCCAGGTATAAAAATCTTATCGCTAAGGAAAATCTCGCTAATAGGCAGGTGGGGACTTAGCCGTAGAATCCCCCTCCCATTGACTATTATGGCTAAGTCAGGTTTTTACCAGGTGTAAAATCCTGGTGCTAATTGCGGTTAGTGCGTTTTTTATCGCGTTGCGGGTATTGCTAATAGGCGATAGCTGTGTTAGCGACTGTTGTCAGTCGCTACAAGTTTGGGTACGCCCACTTTGCAAGTCATTAACGATAAATATCGCTGACATGCAAAGCGGGCCCCAAACCGGTCACTATCGCCTGGAAGCTGTCGCTAACTGCTGTTAGCGACAACTTGGTAATTGGGCGATAAAAAATCGCCACTTTATTGGCAAAAAGTGCAGATAAGGCGGCGATCTGGCCCTTGCTAATATACCACAAAGTAACTGAGACTGAGACACTAGTGACGCTCTGGCATTCATTTTTCGTTATGCACAACATATACTCCAATGTGTACATTATATACACGTATATAAAGATTTTCACGTCAGCTTAGCTATAGTTCATGTAGGCCTTAGTTTAAATGACTCACTGATATTAGAGTGTCATTTGGCTGAGAGGTTCTGTCTCTTTTTCAGGATCCAAGCTGCAGTAGTTCGGACTAATTTGATTGTTGTGAAATGTTTTGTTTTCTTTGAGAATTGTTTATCTGTGTGTGTTTCCCTGAACGATGAATAATGAATTTGTAACTTTGCTAAACTGCTAAGGTTTTCAAATCTACTATTCTCTGTCATCCTTGGGGGGCCTCATGTGCTTCACTGTCATCAATATATTGTAGAATTGTTGATGTTAAAACTCAGCCAGGGACTAAATGGCCATACGTTCGGGTGCAGCCGGTACTAAGGTTTGCACCAACAATCTGCACGGTGTAAACCCCAGTCATGTTGCAACAACAAACAGCACAAACGTTTTATATCCAACAAACTGAGAGAGCGCAAACTGAACAAAAAGTATGAGTACATCAAAGTTAAAAGTAGTACGCACAAATCATAAGAGAAATGCTATGAGTGTTGAAATTATATTCACCTATACTTCGAAAATGTAGTTAATTTAGAGATTTCATATAGAAGTGGAACTAATGTAGAAATGTGTGAAATGTATAACCTTATTAGACGTGATTAATCATGATCCATGTTGTGTAGCTGCTAAATAAGAAGAATGTCATGCTGCAAGGCACAGAAGGGAACGGGCCTTATGGCTAGGCCAGAAGGGTAGAAACGTATACACCTTTGCATTGACATGCATTGCACTAATGTTATAATGATTTGTTTATTCGTTAGATTTATATTCCATAGATGTGTTTCTTATTTCCTTAACAATGGGATGCTAACATGTTATTTTAGTTTAACCTTTGCTAGAATTGTTGTAGGCCTGAAGTGATAAAAGGGTTTCTGATTTGCACGTACTGGTACAGGCCGACTTGTGTCAGGAAGTAAGTTGCAAACTTCTGTTAGAAGTCTCTGGGAATGGAGATTCAGCTACGGATGTCTGTCTGCATATGTGAGGGGATCCAATTAATAATTGGATGAATAGAGTTCTGTTCAAAAGACTGGTGCAGACATGGAGGAGGGTTCAGGAATGTTTTAGGGGGTATCGGCGGGCCGGAGAAGAGTCTGAGAAGCAAGGTCAACCCTAACGCACGAGGCCCAGAGGAAGATCATCATGGAAAATGCCAGAATCGACACCACGTGAGGGGCGTCTCACGAGGGGCGTCTCAAATGTTATTGTGTTTTGTATTAGGGTCAGCACCCCGGGGTGGAGTTAGAGCAGTTGCCTGAGGACCCTTCAGAGAGCGGATGGGTAGGCAGAGAGGGTTCATGACTGGAGATCATAGGTTTTCACTCAGAGACTAAGAGTGGGTGATCTTCCTAGGAAGTCATTCACAGCTGACACCTTTTGATAGGTTGGGATTCTGTTAAGTAGGGATACCATCCAGAGCAGGGTAGGGACAGCCTAACCTGAAACCTTTCCCTCCTGCTGTATATGACGGAGAGATCACAATATGTGTCTATGCTTGCAGCCCTTTTAATTTTGGAATTAGTCCTAGTCGTGTTCTTTGCTCGCCTGAGGGCTTTTCGAGAGCACATGTACGTAGTGGTGCCTGTATATCTTTTGAATCTCATTTTGAGATGCCTGTACTTGCAGTTAACTTTGACTCTGTAATAAATCTTTAAAACTTAGAAGTAGTCTGTGGTTTTTCAGAGTCGAGCCCATTATTGATCAACTAACCTGGTACTGGATGCACTTTCTTTCCTCAACGACAGGCAATTAAGTTTCAGTCGACCAGAACGGGGTTTTGGTTCTAGAGTAATAAGATAGAGATCTAAAATCTCGCCCCTGCAGTTGGTAGCTCTAGAGGATGGTTGCCTTCTTGAGGAAGGTGATCTAGGCCAGGTTAGATTACCCCAAGGCCCCTAGAGATCGATGACCGGAAGAACCGCCCGCCGAAGAAGGTCCGGATGACGTGAGACAGAAAAGCAGCAGTATCGGTCGAGAGTGAGTATTTAACGGTCATGCGTGTTAGATTGCGGTGTTTTTGTGTTGTATCTATGTTGTAATGTCTTGCGGAGTTGAATGCCTGTAGAGTGACTGCGGAACAGGTTGTGAGCGCGCGCAACCGGTGCAAATCTTAAGTTCAGATGAGAGCTTAAGTGGTTCGGGTGTATCGGACATCCAGAGTAATTGTCAACCCAGTGTAAAGGGGGTCATGAGGTACCATTGATCGCCCGCAGGACCGAGATAGGGGGAACGTAAGAGTGAGTGCGTGAGTAACGGACGCTGGTCGGAAGTTACTGTGTGTAAGCAACCTATCAGAGAGACGGAAGACATTTCGTCAGTTGTGGTGACAATTACAGATAGACTGTGGACGTACAGTCAAGAGAAGTGACGGCTTGGTTGGAAGTAGTCATTTTTCGGTGTATGAATGGGACGCATGTGTGACCGGGAGACGAGCTGAGAAAGGAGGGGTGCTGCTGCGAAGCGGAGACGAGTGACGTCAGAAAGTGCCGCGCTGGGATTGGCCGGCTGGAGCAAGACCGCGCTGTGATAGGCCAGCTAGCAAAGCCGCGCTAGGATTGGTGGATTGTCATCAGGAAGTAAACAGAATAGCGAGCCTGGAAATTGTACGTTTAATCATGAAATGTTTTAAATGGTTAAGAGCGGCGTTTAAAAGAGAGAGGCGGAGATCTTATGATGGGGAAGAAGCCCCGCCGGAGGGTACGCCGGCTTATTATATGGCGACAAATGTTGGGTTACACACTATATTGTGGATTTCAGAGTGGAGTAAGATTACAGAAGGAAATGAGGAACTGACGTTTCCAAAGTACGGGACGTTCAGATTAGAGGTGCTACACCGATTAAAAGCAGTCATGACCTCAATGAGACCTATGCCTAGACCGACCCAGTTTGAAGCTCTCAATGCATGGATTAGGGCAGCGCACGAGAGGAACCTGAATAGACGACAAGAAAGGGTGAAACGATCGGTAAGAGCAGTGCAGGATGCCAAATGGGATGCGGATGCTAAAAGATGGAGAGTGAATAACCTAGAAGTAAACAAACTGTACCCAGTATTAGAGGTGGCAGGAAACAAGAGCCCATTCGAAGAGGATGAAGAGAGCGAGACAGAAGATAGCCTGATAAATAGGTTACTAACAGATAGGCCACCCCCGTACAATAAAGAGACAGGAAATGTCGAGCCATGCAGGGAAGGGGGGCCTGGCATAGGGGAGTATGGACCGCTTCCCACTACAGATTGGGATCCCACGGCAAGTAAAGAGTTGTCTCAACCTAGTCCGGTGCAGAAGGTAGTCGGAAGGTTTGTGGTACAAAGGGTCCCAGAAACGGAGTGTGCCACTTCCTACGCACTGCCAGATGCCCTGCAAGTACCCGTTACTATAGGTCCTATAGTATCGATTTATGACCCAGAGAGAGCAAGAGGGGAGGAACAGGTACGAATGGACAGGGAGAGAGCAAAAATGACAAGGAGGAATGATACAATCAATTCCCCAAGTCAGTTGACAAGACCGAGAGATTGGAGCACCCCAGTACATACAGCAGTAGATACAACAGGAGATCCGGGGGGCCCTAGATGGCCGATGGACCTGAGGGGATCAGGACGGAAATCCTTCCAGGAGCTAAGCGAGTACATGAAGAAATGGGATGAGGCAGTAGAGGCTCACAAGAGCATCATAGCAGCGGAAGCGGGAAGGGAAAGCCAGGATAGCAGGACCCGGACTCACTGTGGGGCTGACGAAAGCAGTCCGGAGTGGGACGGGAAGGGTCAGGAAGGTAGCGGAGACACTCGTCATACCAGGAGTGGAGGTAGACCAGACCTGGAAAACAGGAGCCCTGAGTGTGGGGGGGGTGTCTCGCCCAATACACAGCGAAGGGGATAGGAGAACGCAGGAGTACAGGAACAGTTTTAAGTGCACCCACTATGCGTCTGGCAATAGTAGACAGAACGAGAGTTGCGAGAGGCCTCGCCATAACCCCTGTGACTACGGACATGAACGCAGTCCTGGGGAGATGGGGAGCCGAGAAGGAACTTACCGAATCCTGAGTGACACTAGACAACGAGAGGATAGCGACAGGAGGGAGAACAGCAGGGAGTCCTACCAGGGAGCGAGGGAGGACAGAGAGAGTGGACAAAATGAGATCGGGGGAAACAGGCCCTTGTTTCATCACCTTCCAAGACAGGATGGCCGAGCATGGGACCTAGAGAGATGGGAACAAGGGAGAACTCTCCTCAACTCCCCTGAGCCCAAGCGTAGGACTCGGAGTTGGGACGGTAGAGAGACTAGTGAACCCCCTAAGAAAGACATACTGCGAGCCGAGATAAAAGCCAAGAGACTTGATGTCGCCAGCCTAAAGTTAGATCTGGATGACATGGTGGACGGTACCTTGCCTCTAGAGAGAATGGAGATGTATGAGCAGGACGAGATACTGTTCATGGCAAAGGACATCACTCGGAAAGCGAGAGCGGCACATGAGAAATTAGTCGAACTGGCAGGAAAGTATATGGTAGACCTGTCGAGGACCAAAGCATTACAGGGTAACCATAGGCTACATTATTCAGATCAGGACCTAGATGAGAGAAGAACAATAGGATTAAAAACACACATAAGGGAACTGATCACAGGAATAAAGACATGGAGAGCGCTGGATAAATGGGAAGAAAGGTGGTCCAAGAAAGGGACCGTTAGGAGAAGCATGCTTGGGATGACCCCAGAGAGAGGACTGCAGAAAGTAGAGGCATACCCTTTGCGTGAGGTTGCAAACGGGAACTATGTGCATGTGCCATGGAGTAGGGGGGACTTAGCAGCTTTTACCAACTCCTTCCCTAAATTGAGGGAGAATCCAGTTGAATGGTATAAACAGGTGGAGAGGTTCGTAAAAATCTCCAAAGAACACACTGTTTGACATTGTGGTACCAGGAGACTTGTGGACAGCATGTAAGGTTAGTGCTGAGTGGCCCACAGCAGAACCAGAGAGAGATGCACGGACCAATGGACCGTCCGAGACAGTAAGGGTAAAATACGAGAGAGTGATGACTTGGCTGAAAGACAAAGTGCCAATGCAGGACATAGAGTGGGTCAAAATAGATCGAACTAGGCAGGAACCCAAAGAGACAGTTCATGAATATTATGAGAGACTGCTGAAGGCATTTAAACAATATAGCGGGTTGGATGTAATGGACCCGAAAGACATAGGGCAGTTCGTGTCTAAGTTTGTCTTGGGTTTGAGACCGGATATTAGTTTAATGATTCAGCAACACTTGATTTGTTGGCAAAATAAACCTTTGGACGAAATTCTGAGATATGCCAGGTACTGCTGTGATGAGATAGACTCAAAGGCAAAGAAGCTAAAAGAAAAACTGATGGTGATACAGATGCAGTCAGCTGGTAAGGGTGGACAACAGCAACAGCAACAGGGAACAGGAACTGGGGGTAGGAAACAGAATAGTCAGAACAAGGGCAATGAGGAGAACTCCAACTTTAGACCTAGGGTAGACATTGTGGCATTGAAAAAGACGACCCGGTGCCACCAGTGTAACGAGGTGGGGCATTGGAAACGCGAGTGTCCCTAGAATGTTGAAATTGGAGAACAAGAAGTAGAGGAGGAAGAGGTTCAAAGCACTCCAGGAAGAGGGGTAACGCCGTACCAAGGAAAGGTGGTCAAAGGGGGGACCCCAGCTCCGCGAGCCCAGTTCCCTCAACCACCCAGAATAGGGACAACAGGAAAGACCTATAGACAGATGCCTCTGTTCGTAGGAGGAGAGGAGTGCTATTACGTTGATCCCTTAACAGGACAGAGAGTAGAGAGAGAAGACTGTACCCTCGGGGCAGCCTTAGACGTGGACCAAAGGGGACCCTACGTTGAGGCCGAAGTGGCAGGGTGCCCCACGACATTCTTAGTAGACACAGGAGCCACCCGATCCACGATAAGATCAGCCGCAGTTCCAGGCCTGCCCATGTCTGGAGAGACAATTCAAGTGGTGGGGGTCGCAAACAGGAGAATAACAAGCCCATTGACAGAACCAGTACAGGTGAAAATAGGGAAGTACAGCGATGAGCATCAGTTTGTGGTTTGCGATTCTAGTCCTGTATGTTTATTGGGAAGAGACCTTTTGTGTAAATTAAATTGTACAATATATTGCACCCCGCAGGGAGTGGAGGTATTAACCAATGATGATGACGCTGACTTCAAAGTCGCAAACTCAAGAATATGTGTGGAGCTGTATCCCACTTTGACAGTGGATGAGCTCCCATGGGATCTAAGGGAGACCGTGGCACCAGAAGTGTGGGACTTCACTGGGGAAGAGATTGGACTGGTCAAAGGAGTAGACCCAGTGAAAATTATAGTGACACCGCATGCTGAGTTTCCAAGGACACCCCAATATAAATTGACTCCAGAAATGATTGCAGGAATAAAGCCCGTGATCGAGTCCATGATTAAGCAGGGAATACTGAAAGAAATCGTGGGTAGTCCGTGTAACTCCCCGATTATGGGTTTGCAGAAACCAAATGGGAAATTCAGGATAGTGCAAGACCTTCGAAAGATTAACAACATAGTTGTCTCATGTTGTCCAGTGGTACCGAATCCATCAGTGATATTGTTTCAGATACCGTTCCAAGCCGAATGGTTCACTGTGATAGATCTTTGTCAGGCTTTCTTTTCGATCCCTCTGGACGAGGAGAGCCATTTCCTTTTCGCTTTTAAGCTGGAAGGTCGCGTATTAACATGGTGTCGTATCCCCCAGGGGTATACAGAGAGCCCATCGATCTTTAACCAGCTGTTGAAGAAAAATCTTGAAAGTCTAGTGTTGCCCCAGAAGTCAGTTCTGGTCCAGTACATAGACGACCTTCTGGTGGCGTCAGAAACTGAAGAGGCTTGCAGGGAGGACTCCATTGCTTTGCTAAACCACTTAGCTGCAAATGGGCACAAGGTGTCCCCGGGAAAATTGCAGTACTGCCTGACAGAAGTGCAGTACTTGGGGCACAGAATAGAGAAGGGGAAACGGAAGGTGTCCCCAGACAGAATAGAGGCGATTATGAAGAAGAATGCGCCCAAAACACAGAGAGAGGTCAGGATGTTCCTAGGGATGGTGGGGTATTGCCGACAATGGATAGCAAACTTTTCACTGAAAGCAAAACCCTTGCAAAAACTGACGCACAAGGAGGTGAGTGATCCGGTACCATGGGACAAGGACTGTTTGATGGCGTTCCTGCAGCTGAGAGAGGACTTGTGTCGTGCTCCTGCTCTGGGAATGCCAGATTACGATAAAACATTCTTGCTTCATTGTTGTGAAAGAGAGGGTTGTGCTTTGTCTGTCTTGGTCCAAATCCATGGGAATGCCCGTAGACCAGTTGCCTACTTCTCGGCTACCTTAGACCCAGTAGCCGCAGCGTTGCCCGGATGTCTCAAATCCGTTGCTGCAACAGGTGTCAGTATCGAACGTTGCAAAAACATCGTTATGGGGCACCCGTTAGAGGTGTATGTGCCGCATTCTGTTGAACTGTTAATGACCAGGACCAAAACACAGCATTTGACCAATAGCAGGCTCACGCACTATGAGCAAGTCATTCTTGCTGCAGAGAACGTGACCCTCAAGAGATGCTCTGTTTTGAACCCTGCCACCTTGATGCCACTCCCAGGTGACCTCGATGATGATGTATGTACAGACCATGATTGCCTTGATGTGACTGAACTATGCACCAAACCGAGACCCGACATCGTGGATGAGCCACTGACTGACCCCAATGAAGTTTTCTTTGTCGATGGCTCATGTGTAAGAGACGAAGTTGGGCAGTTGAGAGCAGCTTATGCTGTTGGTACAATTACTGGAGTTGTGGAAGCCGGATGCCTGGAAGGAGTACACTCCGCTCAGGTAGCTGAAATTATTGCATTGACGCGTGCCTGCCTGGCAAGCAACCAAATTCGAGTCACCATATACACCGACAGCCAATATGGTTACGGGGTAGTTCATGATTACGGGCAATTATGGTCTCAAAGAGGTTACATGACTTCTTCAGGTTCACCCATTCGAAATGGAGAGTTCATACGTTTGCTGTTAGAAGCTTTGCAATGTCCAGCAGGTATTGCAGTTGTAAAATGTACCGCCCACACTAGGAACATGGACTTCGTGTCACAAGGCAATAGATATGCCGACGAAGTTGCAAGATATTGTGCAGAACAAGGGTACTCTTTCACGGAGGTGGAAGTGGGCGGAATAAATGTAAGAACTGAATTAGCCATGATATTGGAAACTGTAGACACGTGGGACGAGTTAAAATGTATGCAAGAAAATGCACCCGATTTTGAAAAGCAAACCTGGGAAACTGCAGGATGTGTGATAGGTGAGGCGCATTTCTGGGTCTCAGCAGATGGAAGAGCAGTGTTGCCTAATGAGATGGTGAGCCCAATGGCCAGACAGATACACGGTCCAGTACATTTAGGGAGAGATGCTATGCTGAGAGTATTCAGACAAACCTGGTACAACCCTAAGTTCAGAGTAGCAGCAGAAGCAGTGTGCCAGCGTTGTGTGACCTGTCAGCAGTTGAACATAGGAAAAAGAACACCAGTTACATTGAGTCACATAGGGAGGTCTGGAGGTCCATTCAATAGGATGCAAATCGACTTTATTGAAATGCCAAGGTGCAACCGCCTTCGTTATGTCCTGGTGGTTGTTTGCATATTTTCCAGATGGGTCGAGGCATACCCTACACGCAGGTGTGACACCCTCACAGTAGCCAAGTTACTGCTTAGGGAACTCATTCCGCGATTCGGGGTACCGGCCTCTTTGGAATCAGATAGGGGAACACATTTCAACAGCGAGCTTGTGAAGATGATTTGTGCGGCCCTGAACATAGACCAGAAATTGCATTGTAGTTATCGACCAGAAGCATCAGGAATTGTGGAGCAGATAAACAGCACCATCAAGTCCCGAATTGCCAAAATGTGTTCATCAACGTCCCTGAGTTGGCCCGATGCTCTGCCATTGGTCCTTATGAGCATCCGTAGTACCCCAGACAGAAGAACGGGACTATCACCGCACGAGGTGTTAATGGGGAGGGCAATGAGATTGCCATCAGTACCAACTGCTGCACTGTTAAACATCACAGACTATTGTAAGGGGCTGTCTGACGCCATTCATTCTGTGTCCCTTCAGGTGCAGGCTGCTGAGGTTCCGTCGTGCCAGGACCTGTGCCATGACCTGTGCCCTGGAGACTGGGTGCTTGTGAAAAAGCACGTAGGAAGAAGCTGCCTAGATGTTCGTTGGCGTGGGCCCTACCAGATCATCCTGATCACGAACACTGCTGTGAAGGTGGGAGGCCTGCCCAACTGGATCCACGCGTCTCATACGCGGAGGGTTCCAGCACCTCTGGAAGAAACAGCTCCTCTTTCGGATGGAAGTCCAGCTGCGGACCGAGAAGCCATAGAGGGGGCCAGCCAAGCTGTAGAGGTGCAAGAAGAAGAAGGGAACGTGTCTGACCAAGCTGAGGACGGTCAGTACAACAGCGAAACGGACGACGCTACAGAAGGAGGAAGCAGCTGGGAGTACGAATCAGACACCGACCAGTCTGAAAGAGAGCGCGAGCAAACCAGAAGGACAAGGAGTAGAAGGGTAAGGCGTGGAGAAGCCAGTTGGCCGCAAAGAAGGAGTTCTAGCCTGAGGTCAACTCCAGAGAGAACCCTTGCTCCAATATCGGAGGACTCAGACCCGGATGAAAGTGCTCAGGGCGCTGAAGCACCAGATCTAAGAAGATCAAGGAGAGTACGTGTGCCTAACAGAAGATACGCCACTCCTGAGTGGTCATATCTGGTGACAAATGTCTTGGGAACGAGAGACAGGGAGGATACGAGCGGTGCTGGTGACCAGCTCCGAACCCATCCTCACAGTGGAAGTACAGCTGCTAGTGCCCGGAGTCGAAGCAGAAGGGTCACTAACGTTCACACTCCCCAACCCTCCCCGCCTAAGCAAGTTAAAGCACATGTTTTTCACCGAATTGCAATTCCCCGACTTTGGAACAAAGATAACAAGCCATGAAGAGCACATTCTTCGTCTGGAAATATTGAACTATGCTATCCGAGCTGCAGGCACAAGCCTCATTGTAGATGCTTAAAGACTTTGTAAATAAGCAAGAAAAAGAGAAAAGAAGATTACCTAGCGCCTAGGAAGCAGAGAATCTTAGGGACCTTCCTATCAGTTGACGGAGAAGGGCTAGGGTTGTCTGTGTTAAAGCTGTAAAAGACTTTGCAAAAGGAAATTGCCAGCTTCCAATTGTGTGGTTCTAAAGACTGAAAGATTAAAAGAGACTGTAAAGGAACAAAGAAGAAAAGAATTTTGAGTTGAAATAGAAAGAAAGAACCATACTGTCTGAAGAAATGGAGGCCGGTAGCCTGAATCGTAGAGCCAAATGTATAATAGGCACACTAATAGTAGGAGTGATACTTCTAATAGCTTTAGTAGTTACTGTATCATATGTAATGGGACATGAGAGTGAGGCAAGGGTAGCAGACGAGAAGTCTTTAGTGACACCAAAACCCACTGTTGCTGGTAAGAAAGGGGAAAACACACAGGAGAAAGCGTTATTAGCAGCAGAAGCCCGTAAGTTACACATGGATGAGTCCCAAGGCGACTATAGGTCAAATGCTTATGCCAAACTTTTGTATGAATACGTGGATGCCATGGAGGTCAAAGATTGCTACGTCTGCATGCAACTGCCGGCGTCTGTAGATGAAGGCATTAGATATCATCACCTCCCGTTGACATATGGCATTACATGTAGCTTATTGCTTAGCATATTTTACGGAAGAGATAGTTTTGAGTATTATTTCTCTAACTATGATTCCGTGTTACCAGAAGTCCCAAATTACAAGCAAATGAACAAATGGGACTACTGGAAGAGTGAAGACAGATTGGCCAAGTTCTTCATTCCTTGGGATACCTTAGATACTTCACATGCCCGCAGAAAAAACCTGACATGCAAAGTGTCAGAAATCGAAAAGAACTTTATAGGGCAGGTGGATGATCGATATAGAAGGCAAAAGATTTTGAAAAAATCAGGACAATGGAAAACAGATTGGACCGAGGAAGAGAAGGCACACAAGAGAAAGGGTAGTAGTGGTCCAATAGCTTTGGATAAAACGCAGAGAGGGAAGTTATGTCTTCACAGAAGTAAAACGTACTACGAAAATGTATTCGTAGGAGAAGTCAGTTGTGAACATGCTTTTAGATTAGAATATTACACTAAGGATTTCTTGAAAGGAATGCAAGTGATTCCAAATGTATATTTTGTATGTGGAAGAAATGCCTACGTGAGACTACCTGATAACTGGTATGGATCATGTTACTTGGCAATTGTCTTTCCCAAAATATACGATGCCCAAGACTTAGAGATCATCGAGGGCAAGGCCTCGACAAGAGGGAGAAGAGACCTAGGAGATGCAGAATTAGTTGGAGATGTATTTGGAGCTGCATTTCCTCTCTTAGGACTGATCCTCAATGATGTCAAAATTAGGCGACTGGCAACAGTCGTAGACAGGTTGTCTGCCAGCACTGCTAGATCCTTAATGCTGGTGGAAGGAGAGATGCAATCGATAAGGGCCATGGTGCTTCAGAACCGTCTTGCGTTAGACGTCCTGCTAGCAAAAGAAGGCGGAGTCTGTAAGGCTTTGAAGGTCCAGGAATGTTGCACTTACATTCCAGACAATTCAAAACCTCTTGAGAAAGTTATTATGAATATAACTAATATTCACAAAGAGATCGAAGACCTAACTAAAGTAAATGTTTGGGAAAAAGTGGGTCATGGAATGGGTGAAGTTGGAGGTTGGTTTGCCAACCTAGGGAAGGGTTTTGTATGGTATGTGCTGAAACCTATCATCATAATAGTGATCTGTGTGATCCTGTTGTGGGGATTGGTGAGGTCATACCAATGGTATAGATCAAATAGATTGGAGAGATCCAGGAGAGAGCAGTTACAGAGATTGGCTGCAATGCAAGACAATCAGTACCGGAGTCTGAGGGCTCTAGAAACGCAGAAACGAGGGGCATTAGCAATAAGTTCAGTTTAAATGTTGGTGATGACCCCTAGAGGTCATCAAAGGGGGGAACTGAGAGAGCGCAAACTGAACAAAAAGTATGAGTACATCAAAGTTACAAGTAGTACGCACAAATCATAAGAGAAATGCTATGAGTGTTGAAATTATATTCACCTATACTTCGAAAATGTAGTTAATTTAGAGATTTCATGTAGAAATGTGTGAAATGTATAACCTTATTAGACGTGATTGTGTAGCTGCTAAATAAGAAGAATGTCATGCTGCAAGGCACAGAAGGGAACGGGCCTTATGGCTAGGCCAGAAGGGTAGAAACGTATACACCTTTGCATTGACATGCATTGCACTAATATTATAATGATTTGTTTATTCGTTAGATTTATATTCCATAGATGTGTTTCTTATTTCCTTAACAATGGGATGCTAACATGTTATTTTAGTTTAACCTTTGCTAGAATTGTTGTAGGCCTGAAGTGATAAAAGGGTTTCTGATTTGCACGTACTGGTACAGGCCGACTTGTGTCAGGAAATAAGTTGCAAACTTCTGTTAGAAGTCTATGGGAATGGAGATTCAGCTACGGATGTCTGTCTGCATATGTGAGGGGGATCCAATTAATAATTGGATGAATAGAGTTCTGTTCAAAAGACTGGTGCAGACATGGAGGAGGGTTCAGGAATGTTTTAGGGGGTATCGGCGGGCCGGAGAAGAGTCTGAGAAGCAAGGTCAAGGCTAACGCACGAGGCCCGGAGGAAGATCATCATGGAAAATGCCAGAATCGACACCACGTGAGGGGCGTCTCACGAGGGGCGTCTCAAATGTTATTGTGTTTTGTATTAGGGTCAGCATCCCGGGGTGGAGTTAGAGCAGTTGCCTGAGGACCCTTCAGAGAGCGGATGGGTAGGCAGAGAGGGGTCATGACTGGAGATCATAGGTTTTCACTTAGAGACTAAGAGTGGGTGATCTTCCTAGGAAGTCATTCACAGCTGACACCTTTTGATAGGTTGGGATTCTGTTAAGTAGGGATACCATCCAGAGCAGGGTAGGGACAGCCTAACCTGAAACCTTTCCCTCCTGCTGTAAATGACGGAGAGATCACAATATGTGTCTATGCTTGCAGCCCTTTTAATTTTGGAATTAGTCCTAGTCGTGTTCTTTGCTCGCCTGAGGGCTTTTCGAGAGCACATGTACGTAGTGGTGCCTGTATATCTTTTGAATCTCATTTTGAGATGCCTGTACTTGCAGTTAACTTTGACTCTGTAATAAATCTTTAAAACTTAGAAGTAGTCTGTGGTTTTTCAGAGTCGAGCCCATTATTGATCAACTAACCTGGTATTGGATGCACTTTCTTTCCTCAACGACAGGCAATAAAGGTTCAGTCTACCAGAACGGGGTTTAGATCTAGAGTGATAAGATAGAGATCTAAAATCTCGCCCCTGCAATACCTACAGACTCGTATTGCTTTCTGGAAAATGTGGGTAACCCGTAGTGTTATGTTTATTTGCTTGCGGTTCGCAGGGACTCGTTTTGTATGTTCTTGGGGCTCGTTAACCTCAGATAGGCCCTAAACCAGTCAAGAACAGACTGGGTGAGCACACATCTGCCTCTAAAGTGACCCAAGTGAAGGTCATGCCATTCCTTGTCAAAATCACACAGAGATACAGAGGAATGATCTTATTAGGTGATGCCGGAGAGTGAGATCTGCTCACAAACACTTGGTAATTCTCCTTTTGTTCATTTAAAGGCAGTTTAATAATAGCATGGATAAGAGACAAATTAGAGTGCTGTACACAGAGCCGTTTCGTAAACAATTGTGAATACATATAATAAACGTTCACAGAATGAATAACATTCAGTAAGATCAGAGCATTAGTTTATAAAGTACCTGTACTAAAAATTACTGATGAGAAATACAAGCAATATTTCCAGAACTACAGGCAGTGGTGATATAGCGAAAGCATCTGTTAAGGACTCTGCCTGGCCCGCCGGAAGCCTTTTACCTTTCAAATTGACAACAGAGGGACCTCCTCCCGCCAAATCATTATGTACACTGCTTCCAGTCCTTGACCTGTGCGTCATAGCATAATGTGTTGCAGGTGCTGTTCTGCTTCCATTAAACTAAATAGGCTAACCAGCCTGAAACCAATGATTTGTGGTTGAAAAGTATAGAACTTGAATCGAAGTCAAATATGACCTAGTGTGAGTTGACCACCCTAACTAGCACTGAAATAGCAGGCATTTGGAATTGATTTCCAGGCTTGAATAGTCCTTTGTGAGAAGAAATGTTTTTGTGTTTTCGACTAGCGGAAGGGTGGTATCTCAGGGACAATGGTATCCATTCTTCCATCACAGATGTTAGCCTCCTGGTGGGACCAATTGTTTAACAAGGTTACTAGGGATTGCCGAAATGAAACGCTTTATGCTTGGTACAGCTTAATCTGAATATATTCGCCACCCTGAGCAGCATCAAATAAATTTCAGTCTGAGAGAGGTGGTCAAATTATCCCGCGTCAGTGGCTACCCAAGCAGCTGTTTGAAGGGCGACTATGACGCGCCGCAAGGGGCACTTTAAGATTTCCAAAGCAGGAGTTTATTGTAGCACAGTCCCAGCAGCCTGAAGGGTTGGAGTACTTCCCTGAAATGTGCATCCAGGCTAAGGCTATGGCATTGAAGCTGGACATGTCCTCTTTTATACACTGTGTTGATTTGTGTTTGGAGAGTAAGTGTTTTGGACAGGAACAAACCCTCCCTGTTCAAGGGAAACTTTTTCTACTTGCATGCTCAGAGTATTTTTAATCTTGCTAGTTGCTAAAATTAGTCAATAGCATGGTCCATCAAACATTCTGTGCTGACTGAACAAATTTAAACGCACATCCAAATGATAATAAAGACAACACACCAATGCAACAATGATGTATGGCTTTGGATCAGGAGAGACCTTGGCTGCACACGTGTTCTGTAAGGATGTGAAGAGAATTACACCTAAAACAGTAAAGCAGCTTCCCAGCTCCAAGTGAAATTAGGCTGAAAGTCACGTTTAACAGTTAGGGGCACCCTGGAGTTTACTTCTATGAGTTTGCAAAGGGCCAAGTGATATGCACAGCTTTGTTTCCTGATCCAAGAATGTTTGGTTGCATTCAGAATTGTGAACATCTGATGGTTCTGTGACATGCCTGACTTCAATTACAAGAAGGAAAAGAAAAACGGGATGATAATTTCTTTAAATGAAGCCAGCAGTGCAAACTGCTTTATGAAATTAATAACATGTTTACCCAGATTTACAGAGTGGGGCTGAAGATTATGGAAAAAGGGGAAAAGTGTATTTACTACCATTCTGGATGGAGAGCCATGAGACACAATTCTTTAGCAATCAGTGAACAAAGGTTGTTTATCTGATTGTTGTCAATACATTGAGATCGAGTGTTTTTGAGATAGATACGGTGTCTCATGAAGTGCTTCTCGACCGTCTGAGGGGTGTAGGGCTGGGAGGGACGGCCCTGTCTTGGGTAGAAAGCTTCCTTTCCTGTCGCTCTCAAGAAGTCAGGCTGGGCTCCCATAAATCCATCTCTAGGGAGCTCACCAGGGGTGTGCCACAGGGTTCATGCCTTAGCCCCACATTATTTAATGTGTATGTGGCCCCCCTGGCCGACTTAGTGAGGCCATATGGGTTTACCCCGATATCCTACGCTGATGACACCCAGCTGCTGTTCCCCTTTAAGACTTTTACACCTGCCCTGCAAAAATCCTTTGCAGAAGGCATGAGGGCTGTGTCATGTTGGATGGCTGAGAACTGCCTACAATGCAACGTGGGCAAAACAGAAGTTTTATTGTTTGGGGAGGCAGCAACATTATGGTCCGGGGAGTCGTGGCCCACAGAATTAGGACCAGTTCCTGTCCCAAAGCAGACTGTCAAAAACCTGGGGGTGTTATTCGATCAAGCCTTGACTTTTAAACATCATGTCAACCAAGTTGCGGGCACCTGCTTTAGAGCCATCGGACTATTGAAAAGGGTGTTTCCCTATATACCCGATAGTCACAGGAAAACCCTAGTCCAGGCACTAGTGATCAGTAGATTGGACTACTGCAATGGCCTTCTTCTGTCAACTAATGAAGGCCAATTAAACAAATTACAAGTAGTCCAAAATACGGCGGCGAGGTTAGTTCTCAATGTTCCATCTAGAACTCCCTCCCGCCCTCTACTAGCTAAACTCCACTGGTTGCCACGAAGTTCAAAATTCTGTGTACCATTCATAGGTGCCTGATAGGAAAGGGCCCCAAATATCTGACTAAAGCTTTTTTACCCTATGTGCCAGGCCGAGCACTTCGATCGAGCAATCTTCACTTACTACAGGTCCCTAAAATAAAAAAATCTCGTCAGGGAGGTCGTGCTTTGGCACACACAGGACCCGTCCTTTGGAACTCCCTTCCTCTTCACCTCAAACTTATCACCAACCATTTATCCTTACGCAAGAACCTTAAGACCCACCTTTTTACTACCAATTAATCAGCTTATGATTCACTATCTCTGTTTATGACCAGGCGTGGGACAAATATCCTTATCCATCATAAGCGCAGAGATATCCCTTCAGGGATTTAGTCAGGCGCTATATAAGCACATAAAATAAATAAAAATAAATACATAAATGGCTATACCAGTTAACTCATGGAATGACAACAATAAAGCATTATGGGGGATATGTACAATGAAGTGGGGGAGGGTGACGTTAGCCTCCTGGGCTTAACAACATGCTCTGCCATTTCGGAAATGAAAGGCTGCACCATATTTACAAGAATGTGGTGCAGCCTTGCGTTTCCCCCTGCGATGGCACTAAGTTTAACAACTTAGAGCCAACGCTGGCACCCTTGCACCAGAGTGCAAGGGTGTCTGTGTAAAGAGGAGGGTTGGTTCTGTGTAGGAAGGTATCCCTTCCTGCACATAAATAATCCTAAAATTCCCTTTTTCTAACTTTCAAGTGTGCTGCTTCATGCATGGCATTTTGCTTTTTCAATGTGTGCTGCACAAGGCAGCACACATGGAAAAAGCAAAAACGAGGAGAAATAATGCATTTACCCTTGTTTCGCCAAATACAATGGGTGTAGCGGTGGAACGGCCACCACGACACTCGCTGCATGCCCCTTTGACGCTAAGCATAGCAAGAAAGGGTGCCTTATGTACAAGGCAGGGTCAAGCCACGTTAAGTGGCTTATCGCTGCTTTGTACATAAGGCAAGGCCCCTATCGCCACGGGAACCTCACAAAAAGTGACATTCCTGTGGAGATAGGGTCTTGTACATATGCCCCAATGTATGTTAGAACTGGTCTAGAACACTTAGCTCACATCTCCTTCATAAACCAGGATCTCATAAAAAGAATGGTTAGATACAAACCTGTAACCGGCTCAATGCCTGCTACTACCAGAGGTAATATTTTACTTTCTGATTACAATTTCTAGATCATGCCAGATGATGTATAGATATAGTTAGTATCTTTGTGGATGCCGATGTTCTGAAATCACACAGGGATATGTATCTATGCAAAGCCAGTTTGATCCATTGACCTCAAATGTCATTACTTCACACACTGTGCAGGACAAACAAGAGATGACCTGTAATCTGTTGTGTTTTGAGTAGCTACACCAGGAAATTGTTTTGCAGTTCAGTATATGTGAAAGGAGATCCAACCACACTGGTTTATCCTTAGTGGACCTACAGCAGTGCAAACAATTGTAAATGTGAGGGTGCTATCTGGGGTGAGGCATATGAAGTGCTCACCTGCAGCAAGATCTGAAATGTCCATTATCCGTCATTAGAGAAGCTGAGGGAGAAGGACACTAGTCTCCCCTGCTTGAACCCTGGTAATGGTAGACCAGATATCTCAATTTGAACAGGAGCTGGTATTAACGAAGGACATAAGTGTGACCTAACTGGTATAAGGGGCATTTCTGTCCTTGGATCAGGTCTTTTTTCTCATGATGTTACAGTGCTTAAGAGGGAATAAGAAACTTCAGAATGGTGAAATGTAAGGGGCAAAAAATGTGCAGCACCAAGAAATGAAAACATTTGGCATAAAGGTCACAGGGGCCTATTACCAAGATCAAGCGATAATCATCACTTAACACGGTTAGCGGCAATATTATTATCGCCGAGCTCCGCCGATTTTTATCGCAGATAAACCTTGCTATTATCAAGGTTTAACTCAAAAGCGATAAAAATCGGCCGAAATGCATGAATATCGCTGAAAAGTCAGCGATATTCATGCATTACCGAGCTAATGCTCTTAGCCATGGTATTCACCTACCATTGGATAACATGGCTAAGAACTGCTCTGGGCAGGCGTTAGCTTTTGGAGATATTCGCGCTTAGCGCGAATATTTCCAAAAGTACCCCATTGTAGGTAATAGGAGATAGCGATGTTAGTGACTGTTTATAGTCGCTAACAACTTGGCACGCCCACTTTGCATGTCATTAGCGATAAATATCGCTGACATGCAAAGCGGGCCCCAAGATGATCACTATCTCCTACTAGCTGTCGCTAACTGGTGTTAGCGACAGCTAGGTAATAGGGCGATAAAACTATTGCCGTTTTAGTGGGAAAAATTCCCGCTTAAGCGGCGATAAGGCCCTTGGTAATATGCCCCACAGTCTCTCCTCCAAAACGGATCTCTTGCTGCCCGCTTACGTCACCTCACTGAGTCCCTCTGCTGTGCGGTGTGACCTGATCTTCGCCTCCTGTGAAGGAGTGATGGCGTGGCAATGGTCCAGGGCCTGTCACATGAAGCAAAGCCCAGATGCAACTGACAATCCACCATTTGCCTCTCTGCTGCACCCGGGGCCAGTAAAGGGGCACGGGGCATGTGTGTTACATGGGGACCATTCTGGACATTTTCAGGATGGACTAACGTGTGCGCAAGACTCTCAGGCATGTGTCGGGTGCCTTTCCCAAAAGTGATACCCAGCCACCAGCCAGATTTGCAGTCCTTGTTGGCTCCTCGATTCCTGGGGGATATTCGTGAAAGTCTTTTCTGGAAATCCTTAGACCTGCACTTTACATGGACTATCACGCCGCCTCACAATCGACTCATTGAGGCTTCTTTACACAATAGTAAGCACGTGCTTCTGTGAATACGTTCCTCCAATGAATGCTGCATCCCTTCTTCAGGGACTCGTATGACTGTGGATTCCAGTTCTTGTGCAGTATATACACTCTTATGCACTATTCAGTCTTCTATCAGCGGGCTATGCATATTCGATTACAGGTTATATGCACATTTGTATCTACTGCCAAATGCACACTGGACCACAGGAAACTTGACAGGTAGACAACCGAATTTTGACTTTCTGTTTGCTGTGCATAAGGCCGTATTATTTACACAGTCCCAGTGTAGATGGAATGTCGACTGTACTCGTAAAACCTCTAATCCGAATCACATTAATTATCGCTTTGACTAATGGAGTGTGTAATACTTGTGGCTGCTGTAGGCAAATACTGATTTTTAACTTGTCAGGAAATTCATCACCTGCTTTGGACTTCTGTTCATTTAACGTGGTCATAATGAATAAGCCAACACAACACCAGAGTTATGTTACCGTATAGGTATATTACTGGATATTTATTGTTCCCATTTTTCTCAGGGTCCCAGAAAATACTTTTACATATACAATAACCCTTCACGGCGAACTGTCTTGTGCCAGTTTACTAACCTGTGTATTCGAGATGAAATCCAGCTGCCGAAACACTAATGTCGGATTGAAAATTGAGGTGCAAATTATTAGAAGTGCTGTTCAGGAGATGTGGTATGGTAGTGCCTAGTAAAATAAGAGGAAAAATAAACACGCGGTTAACAGAAGAAATGTACCAATGCTCTACATTCCTGCAAGAAACACCGTGAAAAGTGAATGAAAAAGGAGACATGTTCACTTTACACCAATACTGCATGGCTCTCGCGGAAGCAATTCAGCTTGTCAGTTGCTATAAATTGAAGGAGGTGTATTCAGATTCTAAGGCTTGTGATAAATCCAGGGCAGGGAGAATATTTATTGCATTTGGATCAGCGTTCACCTGAGTAGCTGCCGAGCCTTGGAGCGTTATTATCAGCACCATCATAAAAATCCAGGGAATCCCAGTTGTGTTCGGTAGCAAAACTGACAACTTGCACCTGCGGGGGAAAATACAGCAATAATAAGATGCAGCTTTTTTATTGCGTGCAAACCGTATGAATATATGTTTGGTACCAATAAAATGCAATTCAAACAATAGGCGAGATTATACAATTGCAATACAAAGGTGAATTCCGGATGCTAAATTCAACCCTTACAGAATGCTAATGTACCGTGCAAGAAACCGTCTTAAACATGATTGTAAGAAAATATACTATTAGTTACAGGAGGTGAGAACTCACTTGAAATCATAATCACAATCCTTGCCAGGTGAACCACTAAAGTCACTAAATAAAGCTGGGCTTAACCCTCTGACAGCTTGGCATAATGCAGTCAGGCTTAAAATAGAGAAATGTGTGAAGTTTTTCTGCAGTACTCAAATAATAAAAGTGAAAATAAAACACATGAAAAATCCCATAACATGCTAAAACAATAGATAATATTTTAAGAAATTAAATGAAACCAAATCAACACCTATCCAATAAGTAGAACCAGAGATGTGGATTTTTAAAATACGATTTAAGTATAGCACCAAAAATACATATAGCCAAGTGTGGTTATCTGGTAAACTGGGTCAAAGTCAAAAGTTAAGGCTGGCTGCAGGTCGAATACAAGGATCAGGTTTGCCCCGATTGAAAGGTTATCTTCCAACTTGGAAACGATTATGAGAAAAAGTGGTCGTTGACAGGGCAAACTGGATCCAAAGTGGGGCTAGATGTAAGCGAGCTGCTGAAAAGCAGAGTCCCGATGCAGTTGTCGATGAAGGTGGGAAATCTCTGAACAGGCACATTCTGAAGATTGCCCCCAGAAAGGTATCAACTTCAATCCTGATTAAGCCCTCATCTTTCAGATTCAGAAATGTTTCTAGAACTCAGATATCTTTAAGCGGGGTAAAACAGCCAGATGAAGCCGACTAGCGATTTGACATTGGCAGATGTGGCTTCAAAGGTGAAACCAGTCTCCAATAGTTCTCAAGACAGAAAGTTGGCAAAAAGTTTTTAAGTCCCACTTCTTGCAGTTTGGGGACAGGAAATGCATACACTAGAGGCCTGTAGTAGTGTCGAATGCAAGTACAGTTGCAAATGGTCAACTGGGTGATTGGAGGGAGAGAGGCCTTTGGAAGATGGTTGAGTCTCTGTAGCTCAAACAGGTGGTCAGCCACCTGACTCTTGGATCCATTTCTGGAATCCTGAATTCACAGCAAGAAGTTCTAGTCTTTCTTAAGGTCTGGGCAATCCTTCTTCTGTTCTTTAGAGGTCCAGGAATGTTCTTAAGAGAGTTCTGTAGGGGTCCACTCTTATGCTGAGTGATACAGTGTGGGTGGATGGTGAGCTCTTGTCCACCCCAAAGCCGATTCTGATCAGTTCCGCTGCTTCCACTTAGCTCAGTGTCAGCCTGACTATAGAGACAAAGGGGTGGCTGGCCTAGGTGTGAGCTTCATTTACCAGTGACAAGATTGGCATCCTGTGAAGCTCAGGAAAGGGCAACCCAAAGGTCATCCTGTCAAGTGAGGAGTCCCCCTCACTACATCTACAGGTGAGCGAGCCAACTGGGGTCAGGCAATAGCTGGACAATGGCAGAAGACCCTATTGCTTTTAGGCAGGAAAATGACAATTTTCTAAAAATGAAGATTCCCTGGTCCACAATGCAAACTTTATCAGTTCCTCCATCTCCCTGATAATAAGCCCTGGCCCCACTGACCAGTAACTCTCCCTGAATTAAGGAAACCTTTGATTTGCATAGAGGATGCCTGCTCACCTCTCTCTCAGAGTGTGTTTTCCCATCCCAGCACTCAGGAGTGCCTGCCATCCACACTTCCTGTCTGAGTTTGCAGTCCTCAACTCCACAAGCCTCTTTAGGCCATTGGCTTCCAAAATGGAATGTTATGTACCATACATAGGCACACACATGCATTCCAGCAAGCACATGCAAGTTTCATCACCTGCTCACCGCTCACCGCTACACACATCCATGCAGACCAATTGTGAGTTAAATACACAGCCACTGAACTTTAGATGAGTGGGCCAGTAGGCCCCATTCCAATGTTACAGGTAAAAAGGCCTTTTTTACACCGCTGAGTAGTACTGAATAAAAAAGGGTAGGCTGACACCACTGTGCTTGTGTTACTTGCCTCCAGCTAGGCACAGTAGCCCTCTACTACTACAAGGGCATTGCTTGGTGCGCCCATCCCAGTCTAGCCAAACCACAGTATTGTGATACAGAGCTAAGTCATGATGCACATGCATGAGTCATACTCGCCCATAACAAAAAGTAATTATCAATATTTCACAGATCCATGAAGTTGGGGCACTCAAGATAAAGATACACGTCCGGCACCATGCAGGTGACTTTTCTGCCACTACTTCGTGGTTAAAAGAGGGATGTTACCAAGTAAAGGGTAGCTGGGTGGCCTTTAGGAGAATAATAATAACCCACAAAGTTGTTTCCTAAACATTATCAAATGGTTTATTGCAACAAATTCTGTGACTTAAAAAGCAGCATAAACTATGGAAATTGAGTATGAAAAAAAACCTAAATGCACCCATACTCGCTGCTCATGTAAGAGGAAAAAAGTGACAATGCTTTTAAGCCTTAACCTAAACAGAAGAGACCAGAATTTGCACTGCTTGAACATATGTTGACCTATATACAGATTACATTTTTAAAATGTGCCTTTTAAAACTATCTGCTTTTGCAGGTATTGGGATTTCCACTGATAACAATAGCATAAAGCCTATGTTTTCCCACTAAAACATGCACTGTGCATTAAATTGCCCAAATGGCGTATTTAATGTTATTATGCACTCATGATAGACGCCAGAGAAAATGCACCAATGGCACTGTAGTTTAATATCAAATTATTGTGGTGGTGTATTTACACCGCCCAAATATATGACGAAAATACAGGACTACCAGGAACAGCACTGTGGTCTGTCTCAGCTGTCGCTTAAAAACACTGCAGTGACGCATCGGAAAGAAAAGTGCCTTTGCTGTGGAGGAATTACTCATATTTCTAGATAACGATATGTGACACCTAAAATGAGTATTATAAGTCCACTGGTCATTGTGCCTAATATAATACAAAAAATGTGGACACTACACATCTCAAACGGTGTCTTCTCACCGTGACTCAAAGTTCAAAAGCTATGTTTATGGAGTAGGCTTAGGCTACATTATTCAGGAAGAGGCGTAGGAATATTTGGAAATGATTAAACATACTAGCAAAAGTATTCAAAGTTATTTTCCAATTGATTCAAAATATAATGTGATAGCAAAGGTAGATAGTTGATAACTGTAGTGGAAAAGTAACTTTATAAAAATGTAATTTGTGTTATCCTAGAACCACTATTGCCAGTTATCACACCTCTGGAGCCCAATACACACTCCTTGCTGCAGGTAATACCTCATCCCTCCAGAGGACAATAGACTGGGGTGTTGTCAACAACTTTCCACTTAACATGAATTAGCTATCTACAAGGGCTGTATGGCTCAGTTAACAGATGAAAGGACAATCTTAACGCTACTTTGTTTAAATTGGAGATGTTACATTAGGGTGGCAGAATATGCTCCCAATAATTCACAAAGCACACCTATGAGAACCAGCTATAACCTAATCTGTGAAAAACTGTTCTTAGTCTTTGTGAGAAGCTGACCTGGAATATGATGTACTCTTATGTAAGTGGACACCTTGCACCAAGCCACGCAACCCTTATGGTAGGTTAAGAAGTCTTAGACAACCTTGGAAAGCTCACTAAGTTGTAGCTGTGGAGAGCAGCCTTCAGGCTTAGTCCAGAAGGAATGGAGTGTAAAGCAGATTGTTTTACCAGAATGCAATCTTATAGTATAGATTAAGTGAAAAAGAACCTCACAAAGTATTTTTAAAACTAAGTATTTATTATATAATACTCTCTAACACATAGAAATGTCTAGATACCTGGAGATATATACACTACACAGAATACTTTAGCAAAGAAACACAGTAAATAGCACAAAATACACAGTTGCCCCGGGGGAGGGGGACCAAACCATATACTGAGAAAGTGGTATAAGAAGCACGACTCGGGTAAAGACAATGACGAGAGGACGTAGAAGTGCTGAGGACCCAAGGAACCATCCAAGGTGAGTAGATAGAGGCCCACAGAGAACGTGTACGTGCAGTGTGGGAACACGACTGCGTGCTCGGTACAACTCTACAGGTAAGTCACGGTTGAATTTTTAAAGATTAAGGTCCCTTCTCAGTGGACACTGAAGAAACCCTCTGGAAGACAGAAGGTTAAAGAGCCAACCCACCCGTGGATACACTAGTACCCACGTGGATTTTTTCTATCCATGGATGCTTCTTCTATGCTTTAGATAGAAGACTATTCCCACTCTAGGGATGGAGTTAAAGGAAAAGAGCACCAAAGAGTGACCCGCTACACCACCAAAACACCATCCATACCAGATTTAAATCTTCTGGTCCAAAGATTAAGCATGGTGTATGGCCTATAGAGTGCATACAGTCCTTATCTAACAAAATTATCCATAAGCGGCCATGACACTAATATGTGTGTCAGCCCTAGTACTTAAAGGAGGGTCAACCCAGATGTTAAAAACATGGCTACTATAAAATTGGCGCATGGAAGGAGAGTCGGAATATGAAGTGAAGAAAAGGATCAACGAAGATGACTATGTGTTGTACTTTTAAATGTGGATTTTCCATTTTGACCTTACATGTATGACTTTGTTATTTATGAAATACAACATATGCTTTTATTAAGTTTGGTATGTGAGAAACATTTTTCGACTATACAAATTAGTACATGATTAAGTTATGATTTACGTTGTACATCTATGTATTTGTTTACTGCATATATTTGAATACCATAGGGTAATATGTTAATAAAACATTATATTTAGTCTTATTTCCATGCTTAGTTACTTAAAAAATAAACTCAATGGGGAAGTTTGGTATCAAACAGGTTATTGCAATAAAGAGGCCCTAACTATATATGTTATTAACAGCTTCATTGCTCTCTAAGGGCTATTCTAGAACACCGGCCTCTTATGGAATATTACCTTATTGCTATTGTATATGCAAAATCTTTACATTTGTTTTTTAAATGAAACATATATAGTCAAAAATCATAACCTTCAAAACCACAACGGCGGACTGTAAGCACTGCACCTCGCCCCTTGTTTCAACAAATCAAAGTTCCGTGCACTGCAGTTCCTGAATCTGCCGTTGTTTGGTACTACTTTCCAGCAGAAGAATAATATCCCAAAATGGAAAGGTGCGCTGGGAAACGTGTTCTCCTCCAAATCATTTTTGAGGCAGTATTGATAAATATTCTTTCTTGTTTTTATTTTTATTTTATTATATATGCTTCTTCACAAAAAATCCATCAGTGGACATCTATCCTCCAGCCAATGTGTTTCATTTAAAATATATATATTTGAACTTCATCAGGGCTCACGTATATCGTGTTTATCAAATATTCATGTTTCTCTTTCAAAAAGACTCACATTATATCCAAATATATCAATAGTTGAGTGAAAAGCGAACTCGCTTTTGAAAACTAGAGGAGGGATACAAGATATTTGAAGGTATCTATGACTGACAAATTTTCCCCATTCCCGTACTGACGGATTAAGTCATTCTCTCTCTGGGATTTATATGACCTCTTTTTTTAAGGAAGCATATTCTCTCATCCACTCAATTATTGATATATTTGGATATATAGCGTATTTCTCAAAGTGAAACATGAATATTCGATAAACACGATACATATGAGCCCCGATGAAGTTCAAAGATATATATTTTGAACAAAACGAGTTGGCCGGCGGATTTATGTACACTGATTGATACTGTGAGATACTGTGCTTATATCAAAAACAAATAATTGAGAGGCTATCTGAATAATTTTTTAATACCATATATCTTAAGTTCTTTTATTGAATTTTAATAATTTTGAAGAGTTTGCTTCCAAAATGTGTGCATATGTTCCTGAATGTATTTGGGAAATGTATTCTGTTCTTAACTTTATGATTGTTGATACTGTTTGAACTTAACACACATCTTTCTTGGCAATTACCTGGTGTTTGTGTCATAACTACCAGGGGTTGAGCAGTGTTTCATGGAGACTTGTTTTGAGACCTAACCAGGGTGTTTTTATTAAGTTGACAAGACCTCCCTTTCCAAAGTAATAGTCTGCTTTCAGACACCAACCAGCAAACAACCTTTAATGATTAGCTTCCAGCTGTGAAGGCTTTCAACAAAAAATAATTGCCCATGGAGCTTCTACTTGCCTATTGAATCCGCACAACCGTAGTTAGGTTTTGGACATCGAGAGCTCTACCAGAAGTTGTATTCACTATTTGCTAACCTTATTAGAGCTGAAGTCTTTGTTAAAGCTTTCCAGGTGGGTGAATGAATACATGACTGCCTGCTGCCCATTGCGTTTTCTTGGATTGAATTAACTCAGTGGTTGGTCCTGGACAGAATTTTATGTTATTGGTGTATGTCACCTCACCATTATTTCAGAGACTCGTTATCAACTAAATTTACAGCATGTCTTCATAATGATGGGAGTATTATAGCTCTGGTGATGGCATGGATATATGAAGATCAATGATATACCCTTTTCGATTTGATGCACAGCGTTGATAGTAGACATTAAAAAATATTTTACCCTGGAACTTGACATATTTATCAGAAATGTGTGCCATTCTAGAGAGTTCTTGGCACACTTCTATTTGACTCTTTCTTATAACACAAAACACATTTAGGAGCGTTAGTTTTAGATGTAGTGGTCCATAAAAGAAATCAAATTAAATAAAGCTAAATGTCTATGTTTTTGAATAAACCAAAAATGCACAGGTGAAGTAGGATGTCTATATATTAAGTATTTTTGCAATATGCGTGCATAGAACTTCCTAGAACCTATGTGTATTTGGTACATCTAGAAACCTGTATAGGAGAAAACATTCGCATTGTAAATGAGGAATTCTGAAGAATGCCTGGCTAGGAAATGGAAGAAAAGGAATGCAAAAAAAATCAGTCTCAGGATGACACGTATATTCTATTTTGTGAATCAAGTGGGAGGCTGTCTAGTTTCGGATTTCACTGAGATGCATTGAATCTCTACCTTTCTAAACTCATGCAGAGTGATTCCATGACAATTTTCTCTCAGAATTGGTCCTCCGTGTACCCTTTCAGACGATACGTGCCTCGGTGGAATAGTGCATGAATCCAAGATGACACTTGCTAATAGCTTGCTAGAACTTTTATGAATATATTATTCCTTTCATGCTATCATGTTCAAAAAATTACCTTCAAACATATGACAATTGAGAGCAAATTACACAGGTTCTTACCTGAAGGCCAGCTCCCTCTGGCACTGTGATCTTCCACACACAATTCAGATTGTTATCATAAGGCTCTGGATAGCCAGGAGACAAAACTGTCCCTTTGCGCTTAGTTAAAATTCCACCACAGGGCACTGAAAGCAAATGCAAAAAAAAGCATGAATCTATGTACACAGAGCTGTGAAACAACTGTCATGGTCTGAAATAACAAGCAATAAAGCGAGTCACAATAAAAAAGCTACAGGAATTTAAGCAGAGCTTCAAGTGGGATGGAAATGGTGGGATGATCTAAAACACGTGAGGCCCAACATGCATATCTAAAAAACATCAAAAAGAGACGTGGCCTATTTATACTCGCAGTCTAATGCATGTGAAATAGAATCCTAGGCCTGACAAAATCATACAGAGTCTTTAGAGAAGAATTAACCAAACTAAGCATGCAACACCATACTTATATAACAGTTCATTCAGCATCTTTATCTTGCAGTACAACACTTGACAAGACGCATTTAAAATGAACAATGATAAATAACTTAGACACTCAGCTGAAATGAAGGACTATCTTTGACCTAGGTGCGCCAGTGGTTATCCCCCCAAGATGCCAAGTGCTTTTGGCCTGTGTGACTAACAGGAAGACCCACATAACCCACTTCATACAAATACCAATCACTATTTGTAAAAAAAAAAAAACATTTAGGTTTGCTACACATTTTGAACCACTTTCTCTCAACACTAGCAAATTAAAAAAACGTGATAGATAAGTGGTTTAGACTCCTGCAGCCTTCATGTCTTGAACTGGCTTCCCAGTGGGACCAGTCACTTTTTAATAAGAGTGCCAGAATCCTAAAATCTAAAGATGTGACTGGTAGACTGAGCACGAGCATCACTGATAGTGCGACGGCGGAGTAGAATGGTCTTGAAAGTGAAAACAAAAAGAAACCAACCGTAATTGTAACACAGAGTGATGCAATTTTAGCCAGTAGGCTGCCTACCCCGAGGGTGCCTCAAATCACCCGATCTGTGTAGGGTGTACCTGCTAATATGTGTAATGAAAATAAACAAGTCATAAATAGGAACATGCTGGTCTGAGCAGTACCATCTCACAGTGAGTGGAGAGAGGCACTTGGCAGACACAGGCCTCCTCTGTGGATGGGTGGTGATGCTCCAATCAGAGAGAAGACTTGGCGGTCTTTGTTTCCTTGTGCACAGTGGCAGCTCCTCTGCTAAGTCAGAAGAACATTGCCCCACTGCCATTTCAGCAGTGCAAAAAAGAAAAACGAAATGATAATAAAAGGATATTCTCATTTTATTTTTCTTTGCGGGAATCGGAGCCGGAGTGGGGCGGGGTTCTGTGACCAGAGCAGAGTGAGGAGTGGTCTGCACTCCTCTAAGTGCGCATAACTGCTTGGTCGGTCCTTTTAGGCCGGCCAAACCATCATGAGCACTTAGCATGGTCTCCAGGAAGCTGTGTTGCACAGCCCAGTGGAGAACATGCCCAGGCTCCCAGGCACAGGCTGAGCAGCAAAACAGGCCGCTCAGACAAATAACAACGATGCTCATGCAGTGTCATGATTGGCTGGGAGAGTACAGGAGCCTGTGTGCTTCCAGTGCTTTCCAGCATAGGAGGCCGGAGGAGAGACATACGGGGGCGCTGTGGCGAAGGTACGTTTATTTTTGCTATCTTTTATTTCACCATTTCCCATTGCCACCGGCCCCACCGCCCCCTTTTCAAGGCAGCCACCACTGCTTGTGCAGTAATTATAACATCTTGACAGCCTCACTGCATTACAGTTCCCATTATAAAAGCCTGCGACTGAGGAGGGCTAACCCTTCGCCCAGGCCACTTAAGCTGCCCAGTGGGCTTAGCCAACTTTAAGTGACAGAAAAAGAGATCCATAACAAAGAAATGTTGCCGCAAAGCCCATTTGAGTATGGATAAACCTGATTTAGACGCGAGACTCACAAATTTCTAAGCCAAAAATGGCTTTAGTTTAGGTATCCCCCGCCTAAAAAATTGCCTTTGCTTCAATAAAATCCAATGTGGAAAATACATTCCCACTATTTTGTTTTCAAAATCTCCCACTTGGAAAATGTTAGCATCTGTGACTTATTATGTGTAGTGCTTCTTATTTATAAAAGCATTTTTGAGTATGAGAGGTAGTACAGGAGTACTCTTTTACATACCCCTACATATTGTGAATTGGACTTCACCATCAAACGTGCTATTCGGTGCCATGCCTTTTGAGGTTGACCTAGAGACAACTTTAGCTGTCCCACCAGCCTCCATTTTCGCTCAAAAAAATACATAGGGGGTTATTTAGAAAGGCATTTTGGAGTACGTAAAGTATTACTCTTCAGGAAATCCTTTATGACTCTCTTGCCTAAGTGAATTTCCCCCAAAACATTTATTTGGGAATATGATGGGAACATTCATACACAAATAGAACAAATAAAAAGAACTGTGTCCTATTTGTGGTTATAACATTAGGGAATTGGGCTTTTCGGGCCGATTCAAAAAGGCTTGTAAGAGTATTTCAAAGAGTAATCCTGTAGTACTATTTTCCACACTCATACATGCTTTTGTAAATTGGCCCCTATATTTAAACCAAAACATACATGCACAAATTCCGTTGATGAGGTGAGACAAAATCCATCTGATACTAAAGCTGATATTTACTAATGACAGACTTTGGTAAAATCTCAATGCCGTGCACCCTAATACACGCATGTGCCCAATCCCTGCTCTGTGGTATATTAATACTAGCAACACATGTAAGTAACATCAGTCCGGCATATATCCAACAAGAAGTGTTGACATCTTTGTGTATGTGTTTTTTTGCAATACTCTGGTGAAGAATGGAATACAGACCATACATCTCATTTTCTTAGAGGTAATAACTACCCTTAAGCCTCGGGGTCACGCACTCCCTACCAAGAGCAAACCAAGATACCAAAATTACATTGAGTAAAGTGCTATCTAACATGTTGGCTGCTAGAAAGATGGATGTAGTGTTTCGCCTGCACCAATTGAAACCGATATATCATCGCAGTGCACTTGTATCAAGTCTCTGAGCTGATTGGATTAGCTGCAGACACAGAGACCGGAAGAATATGCGCAATAGCCCAACTTATCGCGGTGTTTAGTACAGTAGCTGCATGCCGTACTAGAGATAATTGATAGAATCTGTCTTGGGTACATGGATAATGTAAAGGTCAGTGTCACTTAAAGTGTTTAAGTAATTACTGGTAAGAGCAGGACAGGCCGACGTGATTGATGTTCGGCTTCTGCAAGGAAGCATTTAAGAAATTGCTGGAAAGTTAAGTCAATTTTATATGGGCACGTCTACCGCTTGAATTATTAAACTGATTTGGTTCAGTGCCATTTTCAATTCATACATATTTTATAGTCTATATCGGCACATCGATTTGTGTAGATGAGAAGTAATTAATACTTTGGGCCTGTAAACCTCCCTCAGTTTAGAAAGACTGAAAGGCGCCTCAGACATTGTACTGATGAATGCTCACCAGGGAACAACAAAAGCAGGGTGTATGGAAGAGTGGATTCAGTGTCCTGCCTTTCTGTCTGATGAATTTGCCAATCGACTTGTTTCCGGTCTGAGCTCAGACGGCAGCCTCCATTATGGAGAGCCCTATGGAAACGCTTAGTGTCACCTCGGAGGCAAAAAGACAACACGTGGAAGGCTGGCGTTTCACAGCACAGCAATAAGGTGTATGTGTGTTACTTTCAGACGCAGATCCAGTCGAGGCTGATGTTTGTGCAATATATGGACGACGTGTGAAATAACGTTCAAGTCTTAATACTCATTCCCCGAATTCAACAACAGCCATTGCTTTAGAACACCGACTTTACTTCTGTAAAACTGCCTGTTATTCAAGGTATATGGAATGCAAAATAGATGTAAACCAACTGCACTTAGAAAATATTGAAAATACATATTATTAAATAATTGTGCTACTTTAAAATTGTAGAACAAACGGACCGAGGCTCGGAAGGTGTACGCTCTCGAATGTTCCTGAGGGCGCACTGCCTTTGTTCGCACTATGCGCCTGGTGCGGGTGTTGGCAGTTTGGGGCCTTATGTAGTTTGGTGAATAGGTTACTCCATTCGAACGTGTCTGGTGCCCCGTCGTCCGTGTTTAGAACGTCATTGATTATAATGAAGTTGTAACGTGGGTCGGGTCATCTTTCCGTCACAGTGTTCATGTAGCTGCACCATGTCAGCCAAATCAGGCCCGCTGTGTTTGAAACGGTAGTGTTAGGCAGCAAGCCCTGTGTGTCATTGTTCAGGTGGCTCAGATCCCATCATCCGGCTCACCGAGGCCACTCAATCAAAACAGCTCCAGACACAGGTGACAGTAAATGTGATGCCAGTAAGAGGGAAGAGTCCGAATAAAATGATCCCCGAGGTAGTCAATATCTTTCTTTCTGTAGAAACCAATAATGCATCCATGGAAATAGATACCTCATTACCTGATTCTCACAGAGAATTTGTCCTTCCATTGTTCCATGGAATGACACTCACGCTCTCCAAATACCCTCTTTATTTAGAATAAATGGAACATCCCACTTCAAAAAAGATCAACATTAACATCAATTAGGTGTCATTCGATGTGGAAGCTGCTATCCCAGACGTGTGATTAGTCCCTGTCCTGTGCTTTACAGTTGAGACCCATTTGTCACAAATAATAGTGACAAGTTAAGAACGTGACGATTTAGTTTTGGAAGTTTCCCGCCCTTTGCACTTCCTTTAATCAATCAGGGCCTTATTCATAAAGGTAACTTTTGATTTGATGTTACAATGTGTTGGTATTCATTAACTAGGGGTGTAGTTTTACATGAAGTATATTTACGATTGTGGGGAACTAAAAAGACAGGACAGTCTCTGCAGTCGTAAAAATACTACACGTAAAGCTACACTTAATGCTAAAAAAGAGTAAAGTTACAATAAAAGTGCAAGTTTACCTTTGTGAATAAGAAGTACTAAAGGTGCTCAAGGAATGGGACTTGCACAATCCTTTGTCCAGCCCATAGTAGCACACTGACTTCCTCGCAGAGGAAACTTGGACCCGTTTGCCTTTTTGCCTGTTGCTGCAAGGAGCCCCGTTGGGCATTGTAATCAGCGCCTGGAGCCCCTGGAGCCCCGCTGGGCATTATCTTCATCTTTGTGGGAGAGGTGCTGCGCAGGAGGACGGGACTGCGAGGCCCAGCAGGCTGTGCGTGTGACATCGAGCACACCTGCCGCCTCTTCCCGTGCCTCCGCCCCCTGCTGACCATTTAAAACTCCTCGCGGCCCCCGCTCCGCGGGAGCCGCTCGCAGAGGAAACTTGGACCCGTTTGCCTTTTTGCCTGTTGCTGCAAGGAGCCCCGTTGGGCATTGTAATGAGCGCCTGGAGCCCCTGGAGCCCTGCTGGGCATTATCTTCATCTTTGTGGGAGAGGTGCTGCGCAGGAGGACGGGACTGCGAGGCCCAGCAGGCTGTGCGTGTGACATCGAGCACACCTGCCGCCTCTTCCCGTGCCTCCGCCCCCTGCTGACCATTTAAAACTCCTCGCGGCCCCCGCTCCGCGGGAGCCGCTCGCAGAGGAAACTTGGACCCGTTTGCCTTTTTGCCTGTTGCTGCAAGGAGCCCCGTTGGGCATTGTAATCAGCGCCTGGAGCCCCTGGAGCCCCGCTGGGCATTATCTTCATCTTTGTGGGAGAGGTGCTGCGCAGGAGGACGGGACTGCGAGGCCCAGCAGGCTGTGCGTGTGACATCGAGCACACCTGCCGCCTCTTCCCGTGTCTCCGCCCCCTCTATTTCCAGTCAGCATAAGCCCGGGTCTAATTACGCGTTAGCGGGACGCGTGTGCGGGACATCACCCGGGACAAAGCCCGGACTAAGGGCGGACCCTCTGAGACCCTCAGAGGCCTGAGGAGCCTGGCCTGGGCCACCACCCCTGTTCGTTTACATTCCGCCTAAGGGACAAATGGACATATGAACTGTAAGTTGTCAAAAACCCTTGATTAGCGTCTGTGGGCTGTTAATCAATGTATTAGTTAACTGTTATATGTTTAGGATCTTTATTACCCTCTACCCTGTGCATTAAGGCTGTTTAAAAATCGGTGGTGGGGTGTACCATGAACTGTCGTGAAACCCGGAGCATGGCAGTCGCAGAAGCAAAAAAATTAACTGGTACCCTAGATGATTTCATTGTTCGTACGCATGCACTGATTGACGAGGGTATAATATTAATGGATAGGAGGGTGTCGCAAGATCTGGCTATGGCCAAGAGATCATCTCTAGGCCCAATTGCCCAGGCCTGCACGCCTAACCCCGAGAGTCGCCCTATTTCCCTTGCTTTGGTACACAATCCTGGGGACACTGGGGATTTTGATGCCTTAAACTCGCAGCAGGATCTGGAGGCCACCCCCAACCTTGATCTCATAACAGTAAGCGACCCAGACAGGATAGAGTTAGCTAATCCCACCGGGGCCAGTGATATACACCAAAAGGGTCTAAAAGAAGGAGCAATTCCCAAGCAAAAGGTAAAAAAAATCTACCACTACTAAAGGGAAGAAAGCACAAACGGCCAATAAGCGTAATAATTTCATCTCAGTTCCATCAAATACAAATGGGGCAGTCTGTACAATTGATACCGGGGGGACACACTTAACAAACAACGGCTTGCCTCTAAGTCATGGGTACTCACAAACTTTCTCTCGGGGGCCAAATTTACAGTGTGGTTTGTGTCCGAGGGCCGCACCGGTGGGGGCGGGGTCAGTGGAAAAGGGGCGGGGCTAAAGTAACAAAAAAACTGTGACCATAATGTTGATCATAGGTCCCTGCAGCGGACTCCTTCGTCCACTGAGCCACCAAACCCGGCATAGACACACATCTCTCTCCCTCTCCCTCTCTCCCCCTCCCTCTCTCACCCTCTCTCCCTCCCTCTCCCTCGCCCTCTCCCTCTCTCTGACTCTCTGTCTCCCTCTGACTCTCTCTCTCTCTCCATCTCTCTCTCTCTCCATCTCTCCCTCTGTCTCACTCACTCTGACTCTCTCACTCAGTCTTACTCACTCTCTCTGTCTCCCTCCCTCTCTCTCCCTCTCACTCTCCCCCTCTCCCTCTCCCTCTCACTCTCCCCCTCTCCCTCTCCCTCCCCCTTTCTCTCTCCCTCTCCCTCTCTCTGTCTCCCTCTGACTCTGTCTCCCTCTGACTCTGTCTCCCTCTGACTCTCTCTCTCTCCATCTCTCTCCATCTCTCCCTCTATCTGACTCACTCTGACTCTCTCACTTTCTCCCTCCCTCTCTGTCTCCCTTCCTCTCTCTGTCTCCCTCACTCCCTCTGTCTCCCTCACTCCCTCTGTCTCCCTCTCTGTCTCCCTCCCCCTCTCTGTCTCCCTCCCTCCCACTGTCTCCCTCCCTCCCACCCTCCCTCTGTCTCCCTCCCTCCGTCTGCCTCCCCTTCCCTCCCTCCCTCGCTTTCCATCCCTTGCTCTCCCTCATTCTCCCTCCCTCCCTCCCCATCCCTTCCCCTCCCTCTCGCTCTCCCTCGCTCTCCCTCCCTCACTTTCCCTCTCCCTCTCTTTCCCTCCCTCTCTCTGTCTCCCTCCCTCTCTCTGTCTCCCTGCCTCCCTCTGTCTCCCTGCCTCCCTCTGTCTCCGTCTGCCTCCCTTTCCCTCCCTCCCTCTCCATCCCTCCCTCGCTCCCTTTCCCTCCCTCACTTTCCCTCTCCCTCTCTTTCCCTCTCTCTAGCTCTCCCTCCCTCTGTCTCCGTCTCCCGATTAAGAAGGGAGACTCCTGATTTTTAAAGCCAAAAAGTGCTTTATTTTGGCTGGCTCCCGCCCGAAATGTGGAAACGGTAATCCCAAATTACAATACACCAGATATTGATGCAGCCCACTGCTACTATAACATACTGCCATGGAACGCAAAGCATCAGTACATCAAAACTGCTCTGCTTACATGTACATTTTGCACGAGGCCAAATGCCAAAATAAATTAACAGCAATTGAGGTACTGCTGCTATACATACTTACAAGTGTCAGTTCCAGTGTGTCCCTTATGCTGGTGGTTTAACGGTGTTTGGGAGTAGACAGCCAAGAAGACACTCTCTTTGAGCACTGTAGCACTGCTGTAAATCCGTCGACCTGGACCCGGACCTTCGTATCATTTTCAAAGGACCTGGCCCGAGAAGGGAGGGGTCAATCTGCGTGACTCTCCGAGGGTCTGAGAGGAGCTGTGCTGCTCTCCAGGTGCTGAAATTGCCTTCCTCAGTGCAATTGTGTGTCCCCTTGGCCCCCACATGGAAGGCAGGTGAATATTACAGCTCTATCTGGCGAGGCTGCCTGAGTCACGTAATCCGCCAGGGAGGGAAAGGCTGCTGAGAGGCAGGCGATCGGTGCAGGGCCTGCAGGAATTTCCAAAACTAAGTGAGAGTGAGTGTGACCTGTAGGGCCACAAACCATGGACCAAAATACGGGCCCACTTCTGTCTGTTTCCAGATGGAAGGTAGTCTGTAGTAGTGTAGATTGACACACACACACACACACCAAGTTTCCTGCTAGCATTGCTCAAAGGGGCTCCTGCGTATAAAACTGTGAACCCGTGCTCAGGGGAAATGCCTTTCCAGGGCATGCATATTGGAAGTCATGCAGCAGATCTTATAATTGCTACAAGCCACAATGAGCACCGAAGCGCACTTCCTACCTTTGTTCAGCCGGGAGTCTGTGCGCTATGCAGGAGCCGGATATTGCGCTAATCACAGGCACGTGACTCGGGCGTGATCTGTAATTCAAAGGCGGCCGTAACTCCTTAAGTGACGTTTCGTGTGATGTTGTAGTGCCTGAACCAAGGGGGTATTGTATTCTTTGTTTCGTGCATGAATGTGCAAGCCTTTAAAACGCATTGCGCAAAATATGTTTTCCTGGAAGTGTTTTGATAAACGTGGGATATGGTTGGTTGGTTCGTTAGGACTATCTGTTACATTCTATCTGAGGATGGCCTGAAAGCATGAATAAAGCTGTAGTACCGGCACTGAAAAATAAGTGCCGGTGCTCACGGAAAGCTCCGGCACAAATTAGGCCCATGTAGCACTATTCCCTCCCTCGCTTTCCCTCCCTCCCTCCCTCCCTCCCTCCCTCTGTCTCCTTCATTTTTTTTTTTTTTTTAAAAGGCTGTCTGCAACCAGAGCTGACTCTGCTGCCTGTGGGGGCCGGGCGATTGCCGCCGTAGTCAGAGTGGGGCTGCAGGGGCGCTGAGAGGTGAAAATAGCCTCATTAACATGTTAATGGTGACCATTAACATGTTAATGAGGCTATTTTCACCTCACAGCGCCCCTGCAGCCCCACTCTGACTACGGCGGCAATCGCCCGGCCCCCACAGGCAGTAGAGTCCCTGAGTCAGCTCTGGTTGCAGACAGCCTTTTTAAAAAAAACAAAAAAAACTCGGGTAGATGTCTGAAAGGTCCGCGGGCCGCCAGAGAAGGCTTGCCGGGCCGCCAGCGGCCCGCGGGCCGTACTATGAGTACCCCTGCTCTAAGTCTTCCAGACGATACCATCATAGATAAAAGTCTGGAGGAAATTATGGAATTAAGTGGAGAAATCACTAGCTCAGTTCAACACAGTCAGGAGGGGTGCGGGTCAAGTATGTTTGACAACAATAACATCTTGAACATATTAAAATCTCTACTTGAACCCATGGAGGTTAGATTGCGCCGCATAGAATCTATCTTGACTAACATCCATAAAGATATTAGTGCCCCTAGCCTCACCATGAACCCCAAAACATCCCACACTACTAATACAGCCACCAAGTCTTCTATGGCTGGCAAAAAAGCTACTGTGGTTAATAGTAACGCTTCTAACAGTACAAGTAACACCCCTGCTGAGGAAGCCACTAAATCTAAGACCACGGTGATAAAACAACCTGAGAATCCAACTAAACCCAAGCCACCCCCCCAGGTTAAATCAAATGACCTCATTCCACCGACCCCAAACCCGGCATCGACAACCGGACCTAAGGTCGTGGTCCGTAGAAACATCCATCTCCCCCCAGATGCCTGCCCCTATGTAGTGATTCTCACTGGGGTCAGTGAAATTTCATCTCTAGAAACTGAATCCAACCAGGCCTTAAAAAATAAAGTGTGCCATTGGCTCTCTAAAAATTATCCCTTACCGCCTAATATGCCAAGTAACATTTTAATGGTGGAAAGAGCCCCTTGGGTGGGAGGAAACAGGAAAAGTCTGCAAGGGGACTGTGTGGTGGTCACCTTTGAGAACACACAGGTGGTAGATTTAATTTGTAGAGGGTCCCCTAGATACCAAGCTAGTACTGTCACCGCCAGGCCCCTCTCTTATTTCTATCTACCGGGTAACCAAACAGATAATAGATGGAGTTGGTTAAGGGGCCCACAGGAGTCAAAAATAACTCATAGGCAAAACCCCCCTTGGGAGGCACACCCTGCAGGCTGGGTTGAAGGTGTTAATGCGGGCTGGAACCAGGTTAGGTCAAGAAGAGGAAGACCGCCCTATGGGGGTTTTGCGGCAGAGCCCCATAATAGCCACCCACTCAACTATCAACAGTTTGCTCAGGGATATGACAATTTTTTCAATTTTCCCACTTCTAACCGATATGATTACTTGTCAACCTTAGACGGGAATGATTGACAAATACAGGTCTCCCCCTGTACAGAAAAGCCTGAAAACAACACCTCATTCTCTATGCAAACGGATAAGAGCATTTTGGGCGGGCAGATGTCCTGTTCAATTACCACTAACTGTGAGGGTGGGGAAGGAGGAGAGCCTCTTAATGTAAAAATGGCTGGGCCCCGGGGGGGCGAGGACTTCTCAATGGCAACTTGGAACATTGCGGGACTTAAAAACAAAGTGGATAACCCAATTTGGCGGGACCTAATAGGTTCCATGGATCTAATAGCCCTGCAGGAGACCTGGGACACTGAAAATCTACTGACTCTGGATGGGTTTACTACCTTCTCAATTCCAGCAGTTGGATCCTCGAGGGGGCGTGCCAGAGGGGGTTTGGTCACTCTGATTTCTGCCAAAATCCCTGGGACATATACGCAAGTAGCCACTGGTTGTCCTTACTGTGTTGCTGTCTTAATCTCCTATAGGAATCATCATAACGTCTTGGTCATAAATTTTTATAACTCATTTGACAGGGACAGTTCAGTAAGTAATTTGATGATGTTAAGTACTTTTCTGGCCGACTTTAAAGAGTCGGCAGAGCATGACTGTACCATTTTGTTGATGGGAGATTTCAATATTCATAGATGTAAGGAAAACTGCCCCCCCAATGTGTTATTTGGTACCCCGGACGAAGAAAATACCCACTTTGAACATTCAGAGCAGGGCACCTTTTTGGAAATAATGTTGGCTGAACATGGGCTTATCTTACCAAAGGCGGATGATGGGGATATCCCCACTTTCACGGGCCATGGCAGTGGCTCTGTGATTGATTATATCTTCCTCTACAGCACCAATGGAGCCCAAAGTAGTAGCTACTCAATCTTAAGGTCCCATTTTAGTGATCACAATCTTGTGGTTTTAAAAGTAAAGAACATATTTTTCATCAAGGATAGCTGCAAAAACCTGACAGACAAGCATGATCTGCGCTTAACGGATCAAGCACGCAGAATCAAATGGTGTAAAGTAATCCCAAATGAGTTTTTTTGTAACTTGTGTGAGAGTAGTAGGGATGACCTGATGTTGTGTATGGATGATCGGGCTGGGGATGGTGAAGTAATGGAGGCGTATAAAAAGGTCTGCATTGATATTCTCTCCAAATTAACTGCTCATGGTAAAGGCAGAACACAAGGGAATGACGGCTGGTTCGACAAAAAATGTTCAGCGGCAAACCATAAACTCAAGGCTGCCCTTAAGTCAGAACCAGTTGATAGACGGCTAGTAGCTGCCCTTAGGAGAGATTATAAGACCACAATTGAAAAAAGGCGGCGTGAGATTAGGGAGGATGCTTGAGCTGATCTAACCTCTACAGATGTATTAAAAAACAGCGCCAAGTTCTGGGCAGTGGTAAATCAACCTTATTTCTCGGACTCCAACAACAATGAATTGGATTGTGGTATCCAGGAAGAACGATGGCACATGCACTTTAGTTCGGTTTATGAAGACGAGACCCAGGTGGTAGAATGCCCGACCGCATTCCCTCAATCACCATACATCTTATCTGTGAATGAGGAGTCGGTGGCAGTGGCTATTGGTTTGATGACCAGTAACAAAGCCCCCGGGCCCGATGGCGTCCCCTCTGACCTTTTCAAAGCTGAGACTTTATTTTGGTCCAAAGTTTTAACTAATGTTTTTAATAGAGTCTCTAAGACGGGCATTCCTGAGTCATGGTCACAGTCGGTAATTGTGCCAATTTATAAAAAAGGGGACAGGGGGGACCCTGGTAACTACCGACCTATATCCCTTATTGACTCTGCAGTCAAGGTTTTGGGGAGGGTGGTTTTAGGCAAATTGACCACCTGGCTAGAGGAAACCAATACACTTTCACCTTTACAGTACGGTTTCCGTAAGGGACGTAGTACAATTGACCAAAGCCTAAATCTACAGTTGATTATTGGGAAGTACACCTTAGCTAAGCCGGGTTCATTGTTTATCGCTTTCATGGATCTGTCCTCGGCGTTTGACCGGGTAAACAGATCCAAACTGTGGGGCCAGCTCCTTAATATCGGAACAGACCCCAACATAGTTTATTTCCTAGCAGATCTCCATAGGGATCTTACAGCAACGGTCCGCTACGATAGAAAGGGGAACTGCACGGAGAAAATTAGCATTATTAACGGTGTGAGACAGGGGTGCATTCTTGCTCCCCTGCTCTTTACACTATATATCAACGACCTTGGCAAAGCTTTGAGTGGAGTTAGTAAGGATATCCCGAAGGCTGGGAAATATCTACTGCCTGCCTTACTGTATGCGGATGACGCTGCCCTCCTAGCTAGAACATCACTAGGACTCCAACGCCCGCTGAACTCCTTTTATGTTTTTATGGATAAACTTGACCTGAGTGTTAATTTTGGGAAGTCCCACGTCATGGTAGTAGGTCACAAAGCCAAGTCAAGGAAAAATGTGATGTCATTATTTTGCAACAAACACAAGCTGTCACGAGTTTGTAGATTTCCCTATTTGGGGGTGGTCTTCGATGAGGGCTCCACGTGGAACCCCCAACTGGTGGAGTAAAAAACCTCCCTGGCACGTTCAATCTCAGCAGTACTAAGATTCTCCCGTAAACTAGGAGTGAAACCCATTGAGGCAGTACTAAAAGTATACGCCTCCAAATGTACTGCAATTGCCACGTATGGGGCCGACTTGTGGGGCTTCAAACAGGTCTCATCGCCCCAGGTCTCAGAGGACAATTTTTTAAAAACTCTTCTTTCCTTGCCTAATTCTACCGCAAACTACATAGTCCACCAGGAGTGTGGTGTAGGCTATTTGGAAGACAAAATTGCCCTGGCCCCCTTATTAAAATGGTTGGCAGTTTGGTTAAACCCAGAGCTTGATGTAAACCACGAAATCTTAAAAGATTGCTTAAGCCTGGACCACTGGGATAAAATCACCTGGTTGAAGTACGTGCAACAAATGTGTGTAAAACTGGGACGACCAGAATTGTTTGATAAACCTACAAGCTTGGTGAAAGGGGACATGAAATGGGTCAAAAATACCTTCTTGCTAAATAGAGGAATGGATAGAGAGGGCAGGGAGCTGCTCAAATCCTCTGTCAGGTCCCACCAGCTGATTGCCTCACCCGACCCTGAACCGGAACTGTACCTCAAAGTTGTGAATAATGCTAATCACAGGTACCTGTTAACAAGGTTCCGTTTGAATAAAATACATCTTTTAATTTCTGGCCGCCCTGTTTGGACTAGGAGTAAGGACCTAGCATTATGCAAATGTGATGGTTGCTCAATCATGGACACGGCTCATTTTTTGTTTTTCTGTGACCACTTCAAAGGTATTAGACTTAAATTTATTATACCATTACTAAAAGGAAAGGGTTTTAGGCAAGTGAAGCCAGCCCTGCTGTACCTTCAATTGTTGGCAGAGATTTGGGTCATTTTCAATGTGGCTAAATTTTTAACCATCGCAACGAGACTTGGCAAAAAGATTGCTTGGCCTTAGAGGACTTCTTATAAATATAAACTACTGTTTAAAACTTTAATTAAGGTCACTGATGTGTACACTGTTGTTTTTAAAAGGAAAAAATATCCTGCCATTATACTCTGTACATTTCTGTTTTTTATCCATGTTATATGTTATATTTTATCCTGGGTGGGTTGTGGATTGTTTTAATGCTTGTACACTTTTATGGTTTTTGTGATTTAAACCGAATAAAGTATCTTTTGAATTTGAATTTTGACTTCCTATTTTATGCTAAAAAGGTCGAGGAAGTTGCAAAAGGTGGGGATCTTTCTAATATGATAGACAAATCAAGTGCAATTTAAAATGAATTAATTTCTGCAGCTCCATGGTGATCCTCCAGCTCTCGATTTTTCCTTTCTGTAATTACCACATCGACTTTGCAAACGTGCTTCTCAATTGCACTAAGAATTCTCATACGTGTATTCATTTCCTAATATGGAACATAGATCTTTGATCCAGAGTCCACTGTAAAGTGGCGATCAGAAACTTGTGTCAAACTTGGAAGAACATACTGCTATTAACATTTGCTTGAGTATACACTCTCAACACATGATTCAAGAGCTAATACTTAAATACAACTTACTTCAGACACTCTTATACTTTGTCCTTACAAAGCCACATGCAAAAGTCCCAAAACACATACTGGCAAAGGAGGTGTAATCAATGAAACTGCAGAATTAGCTGTGTATCAGAGTAAATCAGTTCTTGGAAACACCTACTATATATTACATCCGAATGCCACTTTGCAAATCAGAAGGTATGAGCATCTAACTCCTAATCAGTTGTTTAAGAAACAATATTTATCTGTTTTTTGTGACATATTTCAGATTTTGTTTCTTTAAACCAGTGCAGGGTATGTGCATTTTAATGCATAAAAGGTATTGAATCATATGTCACTTATGCTGGATATGATATACATAGTTCAGAAGCATAGGTACCTATCCAGTTGACCAACGACCCAATTGTAAGATTGTGCAATACAATATGTAAGTTGCCCTCTCCGAGTAACACATAGTGTTTTTCCATGAGTTGCTTCTCCTGACCCCATGCACCCTAATATAATTATGTTTTATTTCCCAAGAAATATTAAAAAAACGACTATGCATTTCTCCTTGATTTAAGAAAACCAGAAGAATCTTGAAACCAGGTTTTCATTGTGTTTGTTATCTGTGAGTAGGTGTATCAGTGTCTGAGTGGGTCTGTCACAGGGTGTGTAAATGCCTGAGTGTGTGACCGTGTTTCTAAATGTATGTGTGGGTATCTCAATAGTTGTGTCTGTGGCTGGGGTGCATCAAACGCGCCTGCCCCTTTATCCAAAAAGAGTCTACGGTTTAGCACAAAATATCTACCCAAGTGGTGTACTTTCTACTTGTTAATTACTAAGTGCTACCTCCTTGGGCAAATGTCCAGCACATATTTTGCACTACAGCTGTGTAAAGGAGCACGAGGACATTTTACCATTGACCTTGTGTGTGTTTTGGGAATATGATTTTCCTCTTGCATCTTTATCTACAAATTTGTGATAACATGAATTTTCCCTTAGGAAACACAACTGCACAAGCCTGTAATAATTCGCCAAATAGTGGTGGCCACAGGTACACAAATGTGGATTTCCTTCAATTTCTCGAGAACTACTGAACAGATTTACACAAATAACTGAAAGCATGATCTGTCGAACAAAATTTACCTTTCTGCCAAATTTGATGCCATTCCGTACAGCAGTTCGGGCTGTAGTCATGTTCAAAGCGCCTATGTGAATTAATGTGGGAAAATGCACTTTATTTTACCCCTTTTTTTCTCTGCTCCACTTAAGAGATCTCCCTAAAGCTTTCCATACACAACAAGACCGAATGTGACTATTTTTGGGGGTAAACATTTTGAAGATTCGTCATAGGATGCCTAAGTTATAGGCAAGGCAAACCTTTATTTTCCTATGTAAATATGGTCCTAACTATAACTAACTACTGGTGACGCCTATTCAAATGATACTGTATGGAAGTGCCACAAGCCCCCCCCACCACACCAAGAGCTGATACATTTATCTGAAAAAAAGTGTAAATAGTACTTGAGCTGAGACTTGTTTGTTAATGGTGATATTAAGAAAATATACCCCTTGATTTATACAATCTACTCCGCTTTGACTGGTGTTCAATGCACTAAATAACCAAACATACTTGCACTTTCTCTTATAAAGTAGTTTTTTATACTTTAAATCTATTTACAAACCATTATTTTCTCATCCTTTTTCTAAACATGTCAAATCCTGAGAAAAAAGAATAAAATCTATGAATCAAAATATTTGTCTTAAATGACAATGTATTATAGTTTGTGTTACTGTTCTAAGCGCACTAAGTAAAATGTCATATGTAAAAATACAAATCAAAAAACGGAATTCTCAGACTGTTTAGAGCTGTACATGCTGGTGAATAACAAACTGTCAATACGTATGCCAAAACATGGATAAAGAATTTGTACATTAGTGTACATTACTGTCTGTGTTCCCCTATAACTACTTCCTTAATAACAAAGAAAAGAGAAAGGGGTGATGTTAGACCTGACAGCCTTAGGGTGGCCTTGCCACAAACTTTTTGCCTTTCTCCTTCACTTTCTTGTACTTAGTTTTTGCTGGCATTACGATACTGCACACTTTACCACTGCTAGCCAGTGCTAACATGCATGTGCTCTCTCCCCTTAATGTGGTAATATTTTTTCATCCACAATTGGCATATTTAATTTACTTATAAGTCCCTAGTAAAGTAGTACTCTCTTCACCCAGGGCCTGTAAATTAAATGCTACTTTTGAGCCTGCAGCACTGATTATGCCACCCACTTAAGTAGCCATGTCACCATGTATCTGGGCTGCCACTGGAGAGCCTGTGTGTACAATTGAGACTGCTATTTTGACCCGGCAAAATAAAACTTTTGCTAGGCTCAAAAAAATACATTATTCGCTGTTGCAAGGCCTATCTCTTCCACAGGAGAGCATTAGATTTACCTTATTACATTTGATAAGAGTAATTTTCAAATGGGTACAACTGCTTTAAGTTTGGTGTCTCTGGAATCATATTTTAAAATCCAAACTTATGATGAAGTCTGATTTTAAATTGCAATTCTGTGAATGCCACTTTTAGAAAGTTGGCATGTTCTTACTGTAGCCATTTGGTGTCTGCTGCACTGATCACATTTCTGGATTGGGAGACAACTGGACTTTTTATATTACCTCTAGCCAGGCACACCCAATGGGAGCTCAGGTGTGACCTAATGAGCTACCCTAGCAAGATAGGAGGATGAAGCTGGACCCAGCCTCACTTACACCTAAATAGTCTGTGTCCTGTCAACCCATAAAAGGCTGCATACCCCCTTGTATCGAGTCTGGATCCAAGGTGGGAAGAGAGGGCCACAATGCACTTCAAGGATATGTCTTTGAATTCTCCCCCACTTTAAAGGCACAACTGTCTATATGCACTGGACCTCTGACACCACATCAGTACACGTCTGGACCTGTGCAGACCCTGCAGGAAGGAGGACTGCTCTGCTGCTGAATGGACTGCCACTCTGCCGGCCTGTTGTTTTTCTGAACCCCTGAATTACTGGGCTGACCTGCTGCACTCTTCTCTGGGTGAGAGGACCGGACCTGCATCCCTTGAATCCAGAGTGACTCCAAGAGCTAGCTGGCTGGCCTCCTGATCTGAAGTCTTAGGGACATAAAAGACTTCCAAACAACCTGCTTTTGCATCTAAGACTGCCATCTGTGAGTATCCCATTCTAAGTGGTGCCAGCCCAGTGTTGGACACTTGGAAGTGGGCCTAAGGTATAACTCCAGTGGAACCTGTGCATTCTGTGCTGAGCAACACATCCTCACGCAGAACTGACGCATTGCCTTGGCTGAGCGGTGCATCACCGATCAGAACTGATGCAGCTCCTTGGCTGAGCGATGCATCTTTGAGCAGAACTGACGCATCACCTTGTTGCATGGATTAGGCCTGTCTCAAAATAATCCCATCACCGCAGTGTCCCACACCTGAGACCAATGCATCGCCTTCGGAACCGCCACTAATCGATGTCTTACACAGAGCAAGCTCCTCACATTCCTCATCAATGGCATCCCCAGCGATTATGACGGATATCCACTTCGTAGCTTCAATGCTCATCGAAACTAATGCTTCGCCGCTGCTGCATCTCACATTCTTGACTTCGGACTTCCAATTGCAAGCCCCATCGACAGTACCCTCGCTACATCTTGGAACTGATGCATTGCCTCAGCTGCACGCTGCTGCTCCGACGCAGATCCACGCAAGCGATCTGCAACTGGGATTAAAGTACTTTGGTTGGCCTAACTGGGACCCTGTAGCCGACTCGCTTTCTATAGCGGTCGGCCTGAACTTGTGATTTTGTGCCAGTCTGGTGTGGCCAGATCTCCCCAATAGCACTTTTTGCTTCTTAGTGCTATTTTTCACTCTAAACTTTCAAATTCAATGACTCAAGTTCTACTTATTGGATTTTTGTTATTTCCGTCTTGTTTTATTTACCGAATGAAGTTCTATTTTTCTAACCCGGTGTGAAATCTTTTTGTGTGGGTTTTCATTGGTTTACTGTTTGACGTGTTGAACAAATATTTTACACATTACTTCTAAGTTTAAGCCTAACTGCTCTGTGCCAAGCTACTAGAGGGTGAGCACAGGTTGATTTGGGGTTTGTGCCTTACCCTGACTAGGATTTGGCTTTATGCTTGACCAGGGCTTACATCCCAATCAACCAATAACATAATTTAAAATAGGTGAACATTGAATGTTTATAGTATATTTACCAATACATATATCAGAAAACCAAAAGTACTATGACTGTACAATTTAATTGGTAGCAAAAGCATTACGTCAAATTAAGGCATCTACATTAGTAAGCCTGAAAGGTGTGCTTCTGAATAATGCTTCATCTTTCTATTGAAAGAATTAACTTCCCACAAAGTAACACAGTGAAATGCTTCATCATCATGCTTGCTCATACACCTTATGTAGGATGCAATGACTAATGTTGGCTTCCTGCAAGTCAGCAGCACTTGGGAGTCTTTGATCCAGTGGTCCGAAATACAGTCAATGTTCTAGTGTGCATCCTAGATTTAATTAAATATTGCCTATGCTAACACCAATATCTCAGTGTTGTATGTTTTTAGGCAACCACAGGAATCAAACAAGAGGACTGTAGTCAGTCTCTTCATATAACAACTGTAAAATTAGTTCTGCCTTTAAGGAGCACAATGTGGTTATGTGGAATTCCTTATGACAGGGCTTCCATGTGTCCTAATCCATCCTCCTGACTCTCTATAATTTCTAAGTGTCTGAGAAGATATATGTATGTGTAAAATCTGAATGTAAAACATAACAAATTAAAAGATGTACTCAATGATGTTTAGACATCTGGTAAACTAGAGTGAGAGGAACCTAACAGGTTCTGTGTAAAATTCTCACCATGGAAGACAAAATGTGTGCTAATGACAAAAGGGATTAAGTACCCCCAGCCGTAAATCATATGAATATAGCAAGTCACCAAGGAGTTCCATAACCATATTGAGGAATGGGGCAGAACGCCGAGCTCCTATATAAGGTAATTGAACTACTAGGTGACTTGTAATATTCTTATAATGTATGCCAGGGTTTAATTTGTCCCATATAATACATGGTCACACCATCACTTTCTCCGCAAACCTCTTAAAACCTAGGTGCATATTTGCAAAAATAAAGAATACAAATAAAACCCCTACTGCAGAATTAAACACATCAAAAACATGTTAGTTATTTGTTGCAAATAGATATTAGAAACAGTTCAATACAAGTGAGTATTTTTTTTAAAACTAAAAAGCTGCAGAAGTTCGGAATGTGTAGAAACATGTAGAACGATTCTAGCTTTTCACAATCTAAAATGGGCAAAAATAAACACATTCTCTCTGCTTGTTATTGTAAGCTATTAAAATAGAACAGGGTAAATACACGCAAAATTCCTTTTCTATTGCTTTAAACAGATGCTGCATGACCTGACATGCCTTTCACTTTGGCTGCTGGTTTTGGCAGAAGTGCATTGTGATGTGAGAACTAGACGGTAATAACTTATAATAGTCAAGTTCTGATGTCATTTCTTTATTAAATTATAATCAGCAAATTAGTGAATGACTAGTCACTAATTATAAGGACGTTAGAGACATGCATGTAAGGGATTACAGAATTGCATGCATTATATTATCATATCAACACAGTTCAAAGCCAGTAGGCGTACTATGTATTAATTCATAGTTGCGTAATTATTCTTGCCAAAATGAAAAAAGAATTCACCCAAAGGACTGCCTTGTGCAGTAAGGTACATTTGTTTTGCACACACAAAACCCAACTCTGCCAGTAGACAAGATTCACTGTGATGTACCAAGTGCACCAAGTGCACTTAGATTACTGCACTTCCGTGGTCAGACCACAAAGCAGTGTTATTTAATCTCTCTGTTCCAGAGCATCTTTTGCAGAAGCCAGTTGCAAAAAAGAAGCTGGTAAAAAGAGCGTGGAATAAAGTAGTGGCTGAGGATCTGTGCGATACCCTCAATAAGACCATAGGCGTGCCCCCCTCTAACCTAGAAGATGCAACATGCTTCTTCACTAGCTTGTTAGAAACAGCAGGGAATGTGCTTGCTCCTAAAAAAATGTTCTACCCCACCAGATGGCTGCCATCCGCCCCATGGTATTCACAGGTACTCAGGGAAAAAAAATTGATATGTAAACATTTGGAGAGAAAGTGGAGAACAGACTATAAAGATACCGACAAGAAGAAGTATAAATGTGCTCTTGCCATTTATAAACAGCAGGTTCATCAGGCAAAACTTCTATTTTTCTCTATGAGGATTAATAGAGCAAAAAATTCAGCGAGGGAACTGTTTAATACAGTTACCAGCCTGGCCAATCCAGTGTCGATCACAGCTATACCTAGTCAGGAGTTATGTGAAAAACTGGCTAGATTCTTTTTTGAGAAAGTAGATGCTATTTTTTCCACTTTCTCAAATGCTACAGCTAAGAACATGGCGAATCAAACTGTCGATCGACAGATGGAGATGAAGGTGGTATTAGACAAATTTGTTGCACCATCAGCTATAGAAACTGGTAAACTTCAAAGTCAGGTGAAATCTGGATCCCCCTCGGACCCTTGTCCGATTGCTTTATGAAAGCTAGCGGCTGTGCCAGTATCTCAAATTCTGACACCTATTTCCAATTTAATGTACTCAGAGGGATATTTCCCATTAGACTGGAAAAAAACTTCTATTCTGCCCCTCCTGAAGAAACCTAATCTTGATAAAAAAGACCCAAACAATTATAGACCTATATCTAGACTTACAGTACCTGCTAAAATTATTGAGAAAAATTTAAATATGCAGCTTAGCCAATTTCTGGAGTCCACTCAAGCCCTGGACCAAACACAATATGGTTTTCGAGGGGGCCACAGTACTGAAGCTGCCCTTTTGAAATCTACAGAAGAGATAAGGACTATTCTAGATCTTGGTGGTAATGCGGCCCTGATCCTGTTAGATCTCTCTGCAGCATTCGATACGGCCCATCACGTTTGTTGATGGACCGGCTGCAGGAGATCGGAGTACAGGGCTCGGCTTGGAGACTCTTAAGATCACTTTTGTCTAACCGGACTCAGCAGGTGACGTTGGGGGAATTCGTATCTAAACATTTTTCATTACCATGTGGGGTCCGTCAGGGGTCCTCACTGAGTCCGACACTATTTAATATTTTTGTGTCCTCCCTCGCACCCCTTATTTAGTCCTTTGGGTTTAGTCTGACCAGTTTGCAGATGATTCCCAAACAGTGGTGTCTCTTCTTCCAGCTGAATTTAAAAAGTACGGCAGTCCGTTTTAAAGATTGTATGAACGCAGTGGGGACATGGATGGCCCAAAACTGCCTTAAGTTAAACTCCAGTAAGACGGAGGTGGTATGTTTTGGGAATTATCCCAATTTCAGGAATCCAGAATGGTGGCCAGATACCCTGGGTCCTCTTCCCGCACCCAATAGGAAGGTTAAAATCTTGGGGTGTGGATAGATCAGAAGCTTAATTTGAAAGACCAGGTTAATTCAGTAGGTTCTGCCATGTCTCTCGCCCTTAAGTCCTGCAAGAAAATTCTGCCTTTGCTGCCGATCGAATGTCGTAAAACAGTGATCACAGCTCTCACTATGTCGAGGCTGGATTACTGTAACAGTTTGTACTTCAATATTCAGGAAGGTTATTGCAGAAGTTGCAACTCCTACAGAACGCAGCTGCTAGACTGCTGCTGGGCATTCCTAAATATGCTCCAATAGCGGAAGAGATTCGAAGACTACACTGGCTGCCACTCAGGAAGTGTACTATGTTCAAGGCGATGTGTCTGGTCCATAAGGCTCTTCATGTAGTAGGGTCGGCCCATTTAAAAGAACGACTTTATTGGTACACGCCAAGTAGATTACCACGTTCATCTCATGCTAAACTGGTTTATGTGCCATTTGTTAGAAAGGCCACTTGGGGTGGAAAAAGCTTTGTGGCAAATGCAGTCAAAGCATGGAACAAGCTTCCCCATAGGCTTAGAGGTATACCGAGACTCTTTACCTTTCGAAAGGCTTTAGAAACTTGGCTGTTTACTGAATAGTTTACTAAGTAGCATGACACCGGCTGGACCCTTTGAAAGATCTCACATGGCGCCAGGACACCCATGGGTAACAGTGCGCTCAATAAATGCTATAAATAAATAAATAAATAAAAGTTAGATTAGTTGTAATGTCACCTTCATGTTCTATATAAAAGGCATGGTTATAAGTCCACCTTTGTCATTGTATCCAGAAAAAGGTGTAAAAGCAAGCTAAAGGACAATCCTTGCCATCAATGGGGTCGGGTGGGGGAGGGCATAACATCCTCTCAGTAGGAAGACGCTGCATTATCTAGAGCTGCACATATTGGTGTCATTCTTATAGACGTCATGGATTGATGTAAATATGTTTTTGGTTTCTAAAGTTTAGAGCTCATCCAAGCCCTTTAACTACATTCTGAAATCTATCTAAATCCATCTGTTCACAATAGAATAGCACATTTATTTTCAATCTCAACAACACCGTAACTAATTATATTATTATAACTTATGGATCTCTTAATAGGAATGCAATAAATAAAAGCAAATTAGTAAGACAATAATGTGGACTAAAATTATCGCTATTTTTCTTTACCACACTGGATAGGCCTGATTGTCAAATCGACCTATGAGGGAGTGAAAGTTTGCACCAAGAATAATGTTAACCATATTACTTTTGCCAAAAAGTCAAGCATTTCTGTTAATAAAGGTTATCGCAAACACAACAAAATGATGGACGGAGTGCTGAAACTTTCCAACCACTCACCCCCAGTCAAGAGATCTAGGTATAATCCATAATTCTTTTGCTCACTATGCCACCCCAGTTTGGCCCAAGCCATATGTAAATCAGTCTTGACACTGCTCCTCATGGGAACAATCCAGCCCGAACTGCGAAGCTGGGTCCTTCCTAGTCTGGAAACAAGCATCCTTGGACTGGTTTCGGGGTATCACTCCTCGTCTGCCAGGCTAGCTTGAATTCAGTGGCACTGTGACCAAAAGATCTCTTGAATGGGGATGAATGTTTGAGATCTTCAGTATTTCGTCCACCATTTGTTACAGCAGCATTTTTTGCCCTAAGTGGGATGGGTATGCCAAACATGAGTGCCTTGCTCGCTATGCCTACAGTCATTCTAGTAAATTAATAAAAAATACTGGTACATTGCATTTTTTTTTGGTTCTGTGTCAGAATATTGTGTTACAGAAGTATTTTCTTACATAAATTGTGTTCTAAATAAAGCCAAGAAAAATGCTGGCCCAGTGGGTAGAATTTCTATTAGTAACCTGCACCCTTTATTCCCCTGCTGCAAAATGTCCCTCGGCCAAGCAATCATAAACCTGTTAATTGAAAAGTATAATTTTGTCAGCATTTAATACCAGCCACGCACGCCCATAGAAAACCAATTTACACAAAGTATACATTTTTGTACAAATTATTACATTTTTATAAGCACGGTGATGACAGTAATGGAAGAAAGGAAGGAACAGAGGAGAAATTAACAGCAAGCCTTTTTAAGTTTAATATAGAAATAAATGTCTTTCAGGATGCAACCAGTAATAAAAGGCAGAGAGGCAGGAGCACTCACCGATACATGTAGGCAAGGAATCGTTCCACTGCGCCAAGGCGTTCGGCACCGTATCACATCGAATGGATGCCGATCCGTGGAGAAGGTACCCCGGGTTGCACTCGAAAAGCACGTGCGCGCCCACCGCGAACTCGTTCCCAATTCTTTTTCCAAAGCGCGGCTCAGGCACAGAGCTGCACTGCGTGGCACTTGTTCTTGGAACAGCTGCACAAACAACGAGTAATTATTTACTTGCACTTTTTGCATCTGGGTAGGAGATATAACGAAGACTTTGAAATGCAAACATTAAACATGATTTGTGGAAAGCATCGAGGTATAGGTAATTGGGAGAATTTGCATAATTCTCAAATGGATCCTCTAAATGAAGATTTAATAGCATCAATTTTATTCTGAATTGAAATATTACTAAAGTGTGCAGAGTCATTTGTATTCTCGCCAAGATTGAAAACACATTCGGATATCAGCTGAGAATTTCTAAAGATGCAAAAACATCCAGTCTTGCAATGAATTTTTTATTCAGTCGGTGCCGTTGCTTGAAAACGTAGGCTGTCTGAAACTGTGTTTGCCTTTTGACTAGGGGTTAGAAAAATGTGTTCTGCTTGTCAGATTGGGATTAAAAAGAAGCTCATTGTAAATTATGGATTCTCAGTATGGCAGAGGCTTCAGCACCTGCAACCTTTAATTTCGAAATGAATAATGAAACTGAAGAAACCCTGTCAAAAAACTGAGCCTTTTTTAATTCTGCCCAGAGAAAAAGCATTCCAGTATGAATATTAATTTTAGAAGGTCACTTCCAGGCAGTTCAAAGATGCACTGGCAATCTGATAAATTAACTCACATATCTGTTAGCAAGCAGGTGTCTTTCTACTCAGATATATGTGCAAATATAATAATCTGATTGGTGAGAAGCACCGTACACCAGCTAATATTTCAAATGTGTGATGATGGACGTTATGTGTGATCTTGGACATTCCTAAACGTTTGTGAGCCAGAGAGGGCATTCGCTGTCTGCGCTGGCTGCCAGTCAAGAAGTGTGTGACTTTCAAAGCCCTCTCACTAGTTGGCATTGCCCTCCATCGTCAGGGGCCGATGCACTTGAGAACGGCCTTCCACTGGTATAGCCCCAAAAGACAGTTGAGGTCTGCCTTTCTTAGGGAGGTGGAGGTACCAGGGGCCTCATTTATGACTTTTTGCCGTAGGGAAGCGCAGCAGGCCTTCCTGCTGCGCTTCCCTACGGCAAAAGAAAAGGGCAGAAATGCGCCGTATCTATAAGATACGGCGCATTCCTGTCCTTTTCCCCTCCGCCGGCGCACAATGGGCTGCCTGCGCCAGCGCAGGCACCCTTGCACAATGGTGCAAGGGTGCCTGCGTTGCGGGGAAGATTATTTTTGTACAGGAAGGGAAACCTTTCTGTACAAAAATAATCACAAGAGGCTTTTCCTCTTTCTATGTGTGCTGTAGAATGCAGCACACATAGAAAAAGGAAATACGAGGAGAAATAAAGACATTTCTCCCTGTTGCGCCTCCCTTACGCCTCCCCTGGGGAGGCGTAAGCTTTTGGCACTGCTTCAGAGTTACAATTTCTCGTACATCTGGGGCAGTGTCAAAAGGCCATGGATGTTGCTGGGAACGCCCCCAGCAACACCCATTGCACGCCCCTTTAACGCAGTACACTGCGTTAAAGGGACTGATATTTATCAGGCAGCAGTACGCCACAAAAACTGGCGTACTGCTGCCTGATAAATACCACGCTGGCTTCTGCGCCACGGAACTTCATGAAAAGTGAAGTTCCGATGGCGCAAGGGGCCTCTGAGGCCCCAGGATTTTGAAAAGCCAGGTGGGGGGGAGGGGGCGCTCCTTTCGAGTCGCAGCTGCCAATTTATGCTTACCCTTTCCACCCACACTGCAAGTCTTTCCTCCCATGCTGGTTTTTGTAGGCACTTGAAAAAGTGACTTTTTTTTACCTACCGGGGTGGTCAGGTCTTGTCACCTCTCCTGCAGTTGCTCTTACAGTCAGCTACTGCTTTGACACCATCAGTTATAATGTCCTCTACATATGTTCAAATACATATGGAAACCCGTGGACTGGATTATTTAAGGAACATATGTGGACAAGTGGACATGCAAGAGTACAAAGATACCTGATACAAGCAAGGTCAATGACCCACCCCGCACCCTCCTTCCCGGCTATTTGGGTAGTAAAATACAGTGATAAACAGGATTTTGTTGAACTATTGAGGCATCGGGGGATCTGTACACCCACACCTTCTGAAACACTGAAAGCTACATCCATTGGGCCTTCTGTTGAATCTACCTGTAATTCTGTACCATAATGCATCGACTGAGCAAGCAAATGAGATGAGATGTATTCTCAATTATTGCCCTGTGCAAGTAATGGCTAGCATTTTTAAAAGATACTAGGCTCGTATGCGCATTGGGGTTTTCAATCTATTTCAGTAAAAATTTTCAGAAATTAAAAGTTTGTGCCATTTCGGCTTCTGGTGTGGGAATTGCACGTTGGTAGTTTCGTCTGAAAATTCAGACTTTATTTTTACAACAACTTTCAAACCAGGTTTTAAATTTAAACAGGTAAATATTATAATTTAGTTAAAGATAGTGAACTCATGCATTGAAAGTGCACACGTCATATCCGTTCTAACATTGACAGCTATCAGCAACAATTTCTATGTCTATCAATGCTGGCTTCAACTGGATGCTGGTGGAATTGGACAGAGTGGAATATTCCTGCACCTAACACATATTGCACATTGTCTCATTATCTAGCCCTTAAAAAAATGAAGCTCACACTGCGAAGTATTTTGCAGAAACATGCACAATTTAATTAGCAACTTCCTAGAATATTGCACACATGTATTGTCACCTTGCACGGATACGTTCAATGTATTAACCACCCTCTTTGTTGCTATATAAGAACTGTCACTAAGATGCTTTCCCTATTACAATTCAGGTAATGTAGGACTTGTGTAATTGAATTGGTTTCACTAACGACGTTATCCCTACTTTAGGTGCACAGTCAATGCCATATCTGCTGCTGCAGAAAGCCAACGAGAGTGCTGTTGAAATATTCAGCTTTCTTATTTATTTACTTTTTTAACTTGTATAATGTACATCACGTTGATGAATTTACATTTAATTACTGGGCCTTGGATGATGACTCATATCAATTGTTTTCTCTTTGTGATGACTTTCCTGAAACTATGTCCCATGGTAGGTCTGGAAATTCGAGTACGCTGTGAAATGCTAGTTATATATACCCTTCTCTTCATCCCTCACATTTTCGAAAGGTATAAACAAGTGGTAATCAATGATCATTGATGATGTAATTCCTGATTTCAGCAGTGATTTTCAAAGTCATTACCATGTCTGTTATTGACATCAATGTTGCAGTACAACCTCTGACAGCTTCAAAATCTGTCTTCAGGGATTTTACAACGTAGAATTATTGTCCAATTATCTGTATCCTTACAAGCAAAGTTTACATAATGGGTATCTACATATTATGGCTCTATAATGCAATAACTGAGTTTACACAAAAATAAAGCTGAATGTCAAGTGGTTCCTAAAACCACACCTATGAATGCTTCAATGAACTGAAATAGATATCCCCCTTTGTTTTTATACATTTCTTTGAAAAAAAGAAAATATGTGCTTCAATTGGATATATATTTGTGTCTAAAAGAAGCACATATTCTTCTTTTTATGTAATTGTAACATAATGGGTGATTATATGAGTGATTTTGTTTGATACAAAAGCTTACATTATCAGAAGTGTTTGCCATACTTGAGAGTCTCAACTTTCCCTTTCATTATCACACATATTTCAACATTTGCCAAACCTCAACAACTCAATGATATATATTCCACAGTGTCAGTATTTATTTTTATTATTTAAGTATATGCCTCATCAGGGGGAATTCACACATACAATCAGCCCTTTTAGAGAGAAAGACAAGCAAACTATTTTTCAGACATATTCCTAATACATTCCAGTAAATAAATGCAGAATTACAGCATTCACAAATGGAAGCAAATGCATTGTTTGCTCAATTTGTCTAATTAAAAATTAACTAAAGCCATTGTTCTATTCAAGGTTTTCTAAAAGCAAAATTACTTCTATTTGTAGAAAAGAAAGGATCAATTTTCCTCCAATGTAAGAAATGGATTGTTGACCACCCACTACACAAAACTATTGGAAAGACATTCTAGAACACCGCTGACTTTTACACATGCAGCATAACATACACTCTGAATATAGTACATAACGCAGATCCCGGAAAATAAAGTTATGCTTTCTAGAACTTAACACTGTTATGTAATATGTAGAGCAATAAAGTGAAATGTTTCGATATTAGTGATTCATAACAGCATAAAACCGATAACAATCTAAAGAATAAAAACTGTTTCCCTTGTATACCGAAGTATAACTCATATAACACTGCTATAAGTTATTAGTGTATATAAAGAATGAACCAGTGTTGGAAATAATGTATTTGAAACATTTACAGCACTTTATAAGTCTTTGCAAAGTAGTGTATTGAATTCATAGTACATTCAACCAACAAATAATATGTTGTTCAAATCTAATGATCATTTACCTTGATAGACAAAGTGAAATCCCTTAGCTGTTACGGGTCCCACAGACGTAAATTTAATTGTGATCTGGTTACCTGTACTCAGTGGAAGAGATTCCCCTACTCAACAGAATAAAAAGAAACAACGTATCATAAGCACTCTGAATGATCTGTTGCCAAATTAGCAATGATATATAGTCATCTATTTTTTCTGTTTACACATCATAATATAAAATGAAAAATGATGTACATTAATATACACAGGTGACGGAGATAACAAGATATGACTTAATTTTACAGCACTCAAACAATCTCAAATGTCCCAGTACAATCCCCTATAAGAAAATTACCCAGAAAGACATCTTTACCACCTCATTCAAAATAACACAATAAAGTAAAATACTGAATGGGGAAATCCTATGGTGCTTTCATCAGATAGTAAGTGCAGCACTCTTCTGTAGAAGTTGCTGTAAGAAATAATTTGTTTTGTTTACAACTTAATTTACAATACTAAAGAAATGATGGAAGGTGAGGCTAAATTCACGTTGAAACATACTGTACAATTGAAAACAGCAGTAGATCATTAAGCAATGGCAAAAAAATAATAATAATTAATATTTCACATTTTATAGATATCTGATTGAAAATATATTCTAAATTTATGCAGTGAACAAGACTGCAGTAAGAATACATTATATCATTTGAGAATAGTTAATATTTCATTGCAGTCTTACCTACATTTCTCAGTTATTTTATAGTGTGCCTTGATTTTCAATAAGATGCAACTATATTAATTACTTCATTCATATGAAAATCTCCTGCTCATCATTACCGCAACCATTTTTATGAAATTTGCTAACTATTAGATGGATATTATACCTACTGTTTAAAATACCCTTTTTGGCACATGAACATTAAAATTATTTTTTATGAGGGCCTACTGAAGGTTCAGCTATCTATTAAATATCACTATTTAAATATTTAATATTGTTAATATAGCAGTTCTCCTTACTTGTCAGACCCCCTTTACTATTTTGAAATTTGGCATAAATCTTAAAAAAAGAAATGTAGATTGCATTGCATATTTTAATTTCACATGGGCTTTGCATGGATTTTTGGATTTAGTGAAGCTTTTCTTTAAACAAGTGCACGTTATCTTACACATGCTGCACAGTGGTTCATTCTGCTGTTCTTTTTATATATATATATTTAGACAAGTGTCTTGAAGGCCAATATTTGTATGGGAATATTTAAATAATGATTCTACAAAAATGAAGATTTATATAATTCCTCTTTGGCTTACAAATTTGGTTCTGAGTATTTAATAATACATTTTTTTCAGCAGATAGATATATGTATTAACAGACCACTCGCAATGTATGTGACCAACAAGCAGCCTTTTGAGGACAGACAATTAATCACTAGGGGCCTGATTTAGATCTTGGCAGACTTGTTAGTCCATCACAATGCTGACGGATATCCCATCTGCGAAATATAAATCCCATTGAATATAGTGGGATCTATATTTTGGATGACGGGATATCTGTCACAGTTGTGACAGAGTAACCAATCTGCTGAGATCTGAATCAGGCCCTATGAGGTTAGAGCTTTCTCATGATTCAACATTATTAAGTGTACAATTGCTTCGAAAGGATGAGTTTAATGAATATTTATAAAAACGAAACATCATGAATTAGAACTCTGTTACTATATGTTCTGTATTTGTAGTCTTCACCTTTAAGCATAAGACCACTCGCATTAGAACACTTATCCATATGATTTGAATGAAATTACTGATGCAAGATAGTTCTATTAAGAAATACCTGAATGAGATCCTGAGAGAGAAGATAAGAGAGCCGACTGCTGACTTGGTCCGTCATACACCTCAACCACATCATGGAGTGATGTCTGGAAAAACACAAACTGGCCAAAGACCACTGTGCAGCATCATAGAACAACAAAATAAAGGGGAGAGAAAGAAAGATTGAGACAATGGAGATAGGGGGATTGTAGTAAGAAAATGAAAATAACAGAGATAGAAAAGAGAGCAAGTACTTAGCTCAGAGGTTAGTATCTACTACGCATTACTTTTTAAAAACTATGAAATCATTCATTAAATAATTTAAAATGTAGCCATTTTCCAAAATGTGAAAATTGTACTGCCTAATGGAAGTATTCTATCATTGGTTCTAATGTTCTAATGTTTAATTGTCTATGTTTAAAATCTAGCACTAGAGATGTTTGAAAAAAACAGACCTAAACATATAAAATTGAAAGCAATTTTTCTAATACAAAAGCCTGAATGTTTTACAATTTATTGATACACAAGTCAAAAGCCAGACTATCATCATTTTTAAAATAAGGGCACCATAATCTTCATTGAAATTTCTCATTGTGATTATTTTCTTTAAACTGAGTAGACTAGCTCAATAACCTTCCTTTTTAGTGTTTAAAGTTAAAAGTATTTTCACTTGTAGAGAAATGTAAGCCCACAGGAGGAAAGAGCATTTGATGAAGTTGGGCATATCTGTTTTGGGAATAAGTGATCGCTAGCATTACAAATCCATAGCTTATGTAGCCCTACTGAATTATATTCTTTTTTAAATGTTAAATTGATAGAACACTTCATCCCTACTGCAAGTTGGTGTGCTGACTAAACCATTTTCCATGAATAATGTGGGCTTCATCAAGACTGTTCTGTGGCAGTGTTAATCTAACATTTTTGTAAAGGAAAGTACACATTTGACATTGATTTCCTCAGCAACACTGACACCTCCTACTGAATCTCTTCATGGAAATGTATAGCTTGGTATATTAATACCTATAACATGATATATACTGGGAAGAAAAATTAAGAGCCTGATTTAGATATTTGTGGTTGTGGACTGAATATATTGATATCTATGCACTCTGAATCGGACAAAGGAGACATCTGTCACTTTTTGGCACATGTGCCACATCCACCAAACTCTAAAGACCATACGTTCCAAAGAGTATATTAAGAGAAAATATATTCAGCAAGAGCTCAGTACTACTGTAATACTTATTGACTACATCATAGCATGAGAGACTGGAGCAAACAACAGTCATTCTGGATTATATGGCATCACTCTCAGCTCCTCTTGGAATAAGGAACACGATTAAGCCACTGCCAAGGCACCCAACAAAGGGTACTGAATCTAGGTCCCAAAGACGTGTGACTGTTCTAAAAACAAGCATCGTATGTCTATGCTGCCCTTTTTGATTTGCTTTTGACCATTAACATGCTTGATCTCCATGTTGTAGCTTTATAAAGTGAGCACATCACTAGTGGCCAGTGTAAATCAACATTTTAATTTCCTAATTAATATAATTATTATGACAAGGCACCTGTCTATGTGTGTGGCCTCTGCACAGTTGAGCTCACTGCAGATAGTAGAAAAGAAAATATTTTCCCATTGAAACCTGGAAAAACAGAGTTGCTTACTGAAGCACATATTGGTAATGTGTAAAAGTAATTGCGACCTTACATTAGCCAACTATGATACACTGGTTGTATTTACTTAAGTTGCAATAGAACAGCAACAAAGCTGATTTCAGTTTTTGTGCTAATGCCTGAGCTCAGCTGAATGGATTTCAGGTGTCTAAACATTTATAACATGGATCACTCTTCTTTGACATGTTCTGGGAAGGTGGGGATGCAATCTGCTGCTTTACTGAGTTGGCCACAAAACACCCATGATAGTAGAGGGGAAATTCCAGTTTGTTACTGTTGGACTTGGCCCTTTTTGCAGGGTCATCCCTAAACTTTTTGCCTTTCTCCTACCCTTTTTTCTGACATGGTGTTGGTGGTTTCAGTAGCACTGTTGTTCAGTGTAAACTGTGTGTGCTTTCTGTGTTAAATATGGTAAGATTGGTGTACACCTGTTTGACCTATCTAATTAACCTGTCAGTCCCTTGTAGAGTGGTACCTGAGATACCCATGGCTGCTAAATTAAATACTACTGGTGGGCTTGCAGCGCTGATTGCGCCACCCACCAAAGTAGCCTTTCAAACCTATCTCTGGCCTCTGCCATTGCAGGGCCTGTGCACGCAGTGTCACTGCCGCTGTGACGTGGCACCTAAAGTATGTGCCATGTCTGTGACACCCCTTTTACTACATAACAGTCACCCCTTATGTTGACCATAGCTAGCCCTATGGGCAGGGTGCATTGCAGGTAAAAGATAGGACATGTACCTTAAGTGTGTGACTTGTCCTGGTAGTGACAAACAGCCATTTGAATTTCTCACTACTGTGGGGCTGCCCTCTCATAGGAATGCATTGGAGATTCCCTGATAAGTGTTTCAGTGGTAATCCCTGATATGAGAGGCGCAGCGTGGTCATGTTTGGTATGTTTGAAATAGTGATAATAAATGCTACGCAATGGTGTGCACAGATTTATTATAACTATTTTAGAAATGCCACTTTTAGAAGTTGTCATTTCTGTGTGCTATGTGTCTGCCTGCCTGATGTGAATTGCATGTCTGGCTTTTGAGTGACAGGGGCTGGTGAGATGTGTGTGGCTCCAGGAGGGGCAGGGTGAGTCAGCGCTATGCTGAATGGGATATCTACATTTTGAGTAGTGGGAGGAGAAGTCCCTGGCCCCTGAATAGGATTCTGCCTGCCCTAGTGAATTCTGGCTCCGCCCCCCTTTGGTGTGTCTGATGACGAGCCCCTACCTAACAAAGGGGAAGAGGAGCTTGGAAAACAAAGTGCTCCAAATCCCCCCTGAACCAGTTGAATCTAGTTCCCCCTTGCCCTGCACTGAAGACAATGAAATGCTGAGTATAAATATAGGGGCTGTGACCCCATGATGTTGTTCCTGTTCTGTTCTGTCCTTGCTTGGAGGGGACCCTCTGCCAGGAGGAACCGCAGCGGGACCCAGCACCAAGGACCCTTTAGCATGCCTGCTGGAGCCAGTGCCTCGTGAGCGCTGTATTCAAATTGCTAGAGGAGAGCGCATGGACCCTGCAGCACGGAGCTGCAATGTACCTCAAGGGAATCCCGACACGGGAATTCCCTCTCCTGAGTGCAGAGAGGTGACGAGCAGGAGCCTACCATGTTTTATGGTTATTGATAAAGCGGGTGCCCACCCCACATGCAGCGCTAGTTGCCGGGTGCCCACCCCGCTTGTATGTGTTGGAGGAAAGCGGGAGCCTACCCTGCACTGCGCCGTAACAGGGAATCGACGCCTCAACCCGGGGCAGGCAAAACCGGAAGCCAGGCAGAGATGCCTGTTTGGCGGTGGGGTGCTCCGTGAGCGGGAGAAAGCAGACGGGAGCCTACCCCGTACCCAGGTGACCCAAAGAGAAGAGCGGGAGCCTACCCCGCCTCTGTGCACACCAGGAGGAGCCCTGCGGAGTGGCCTTCAGCACCCGTGAAGTCAGGACGGGACCAGAGGAGGCACAGAGTCCTGCGAGCTGAGGAGTAAACAGAGACTTCGCTCCCTGAGGCCTGAAGCCTACCAGAGAGCACAGTGAGTGGGGCTCACAACGATCAGAGTTGATGTTCCCATTTTTGGTGCCTGGAGCATTGTTGACGCATCCGGAGAAACCCGGTAAAAGGGGGCTGAGTTGGAATCTTCATGTAGTGCTCCCCGGGGCCCTCATAGTGTCAGTGCCCGTTTCATTACAACAGCTGCACCAGAGTTGCGAGCAGCTGCAATGTGGGGCCGCAGTTACTTTGAAGTCCCTGTGGGGCTCTAGAGGCACTGTGAGTGCCTGACCTTATGTGCGAACTTTTTACAGCTGCCCTGCGAGAGCACTAGGCAGCTGCCACATTTGAGGCCAGTGCCGTCTAGGTCAAGAAGGGGTGAGTGCACCCCAGGCCCCAATGCTCTGGCGCACTTTGTGTTTGCTTCTGAGGCAGCCAGGGGGCCCTTTGAGAGGTCCCTCTTAGAGCCCTGACTTTGCTGGACAGAGGGCATTAGAGCCCTAGAAAAGGCCAGTTGGCCTGGGGATCAGTTTAGATTGCTGGTAGGGCACAAGGCCCTAACGTGATGACCAATGGATAATATGTTCATGCCTACAGTGGTTGTCAAATGTGATTTATGCCCCTGGTCTTTATGCATAATGTGCCTATGCTAACGTGATATAATGCGGTCATTATTTTGTCAGTAATCACTGGTTGTGTTTTACAATTGCCACTTTTGGTTTCTAAAGGTTCTGATAGTTGCCCGATTGGCCCAATCATATGTATATAATCCCCAGTGAATATTGCCTGGTGCCAGTTGGCACAGTGTGAATGTGTGAATATGTTTCTAATGTGTTTATGAGAATACAAAGGCTATTTTTCATATAACCTTGTGTGGAGTTTCTTTTGTGGTGTGCCTAGTGTGTTGCTGCTGTGAGTGTGTGTTGCGCAAACTCTTTACACATTGCCTCTGAGATAAGCCTGCCTGCTCATGCCAAGCTACCAAGGGGGTGAGCAGGGGTTAACTTCAGCATGTAACTCCCTTACGCTGACTAGTGTGGTGGTTTCTGCCTGGCTTTGGCGCAACCCTTAGCCAACCAGAAATCCCATTTCTAACAGTTGCCATGTCGGTGATTTGAAAAGACAGCTCTAGCACCCTTCTTATACAGGAGATTTCCAGGCCTCAATGGAGTCAGCCACTAAAGGAGGACTGTCCCAACAAGTGATTAATAGGAGTAGAATCCTTTTCATGCTTAGTGGGATAAACTGGGAGGGGATGGTGGAGGTGTTTGACATGAAACTTTCCCATACACACCTGAACCGGGGGCAACCATCTTGGCATTTGGGTGCAAAGAACTCTATAAGATATGTATTGCCAAACTCCATAATGCCAAGAAAAGAAATGACTTATGCATCTTGTTAGTCCTGGCCCTTTTCACAGGTTTATCCCCAGACCTTTTGCCACCTATTTTTCTGACCCTTTTTTGTTGGCTATAGGATTCTAGGAACTTTACCAATGTTGATCAGTGCTAAAGTACATATGCTCTCTGTATAAATTGTGACAATGATCGGTTATCTATGATTGGAATATTTGATTTACTGATAAGTCCCTAGTAAAGTGAACGGTGTTGGCCAGGGCCTGTAAATCAAATGCTACTTGTGGGCTTGCCGCACTGGTTGTGTCACCCACATGAGTAGCCTTGTAAATGTATCTAAGACCTACCACTGTAGTGTCTGCGGACACAGTTGTGAACTGCCATGTTGTCCTGGCAAGTGCACCCACTTGCAAGACCCAAACCTTCCATTTCTTTACATGGAAGGCATCCCTAAGGTGGGCCCAAGGTGCCTTCATGAGCAGGGTGCAGTGTATGTGAAAGGTAGGACATGTACTAGTGTGTGTGACATGTCATGATAGTGAAATACTGTGTATTTCATTTTTCACTGTTGAAAGGCTATCTTTCCCATAAGCTTATCTTTGGGGTTGCAGTGGACCATATTTACATGTGTAAAGTTCCCTAGGGATAAGATAGAAAAATTAAGTTTGGACTCTCTCAACTCAGAATTTATTAATACACCTTTTGGTAAAGGTGGTCTTTAAATCCTGTGTTTGAAACGCCACTTTTAGGATTGCATTTGTCACCCTGAGTGGGACGGGTATGACCAGAGTGGGTCCCGTGCTCTCCATGCCACTGAAGTCAAGCTAGCTTCTCTGATGAGGGGTAAAACCCCAATACCAGTCCAAGATGCTTGTTTCTAGTCCAGGGCTGGACTGTCCCAATAGGGAGCAGGGTCAAGACTGATTTTCATATGGCTGGGTTCAAACTGGAATTTCATTGGGAGTAAACAAAATGACGATTTTAGGCCCAGATCTGTATACTGGGGTGAATGTATGGCATTGTTCTGCATTCTGTCCATCAATTGGTCTTTTTGCACTTTTAGAAAGTGAGTATTTTCTTACTTCAGCATTCTGTGTGCCTCTGGCTGCTTGTGGATGTATTGTCTAGTTTGAGTGACCATAGCTGAGATGTGCATTCACTCTAGACAGTCGCTGGTGGAGGTTGAGGTGTGCCCTGCCTTGCCTGGGTGACTTAGCGCAGGGCTTTCTAGAGCTGGTCTGCAATTTGAGTGGTGGGAGGAGTGTTACTTACGCTTGAATAGGCTGTGTCTCCTTTTGCTGTCTCCGCCTACTGTGGTCATGCTATACCAGTGAGGGCAGAACTGGTTTTGACTGGGTTCAGAGACTCTTGCCACAAAGAGAACAAAGACATTTTAGGGCATAAATATTACAGCTAATACCCCAGGACTTTCGATTACTTTCAGGAACAAGAGGACCTTGACAAGAAGAAGAGCGAAGTACTGTGTGAGGAGCGTGTTTTTTTCTGAGTGAGGAGTGAATTGGCTTGCAGTTACTGCTTCTGTCTGTGGTGGAGGAAAAAGAGTTTCTCTTTTTGCCCTGCTGTGGTATCCTGCTTGGGAAGGACTCTCCAAGGGCTTGTGTGTGCTGGCCTTCGGTTAGAAGTCTCAGGTGTAGAAAAAACTTCAAGGAGAAAAGATCCCTGTGTGGTCTAAGAATCACCTGCCTGGTGGGAGAGCTGACAGACTGCGTTAAGAGCCCTGCCCATTGGGGGGCAGGCCGACCTGCAGGGCTGCTCCTGGCTACAGCATGGAAAGGAAAAGACTGTCCTTACACTCCTTTTACAAGCTAGTGCATGTTGAGTGCCGTATTTCTTTTATCTTACAAGTGAAAGCTCATTGGGATCGCTCTTTGTGCTGTAGGAAGCACGTGAGGAGCGCTTTGACTCTCTTGTACAGTAGGGGCTCTGCCAAATTGGCCCTGCTCTGTTGAGGATTGCTGCAAGTAAAACCAAGAAGAACAGGCAGCAGGCATCGTGAGGAAAGAGAGCGGAGTCAGCAGGAAACACCAGTGTTGCTAAGTGGCCCCTGCAACAGCTGGTGATCATCCAGCAATGCCCAGTGAGTCTCACCCAGGAAGTGGAAGCGGCGTCACCAGCGAGAAGCAGCCATAACTAGGTCTGAGCTGCCCGACTTCGTTCTGGCTGCACCGCAGACTCGCGGGCAGTGGCTCATCCTTAACCCGTTCGATGCTTATGACGGAACGGTTCCGTCATCAGCGTCGGTTGGGCTGTGCTGATGACGGAACCGTTCCGTCAGCACAGCGTGAAAATTTGCGCTGCGCTGAAGAGGTTAAGCAGAACTGACATATAACTGCTTGGCCCGGGCGGACCTTGTGGAGTTCTACTCCATGGAATTCCACAGGGCTACTGAAAAACTCAGCGAGATTCCACAGAGTTCTGCAAGAGGGTGAAGTCAGTAATTTTTACCAAACGTCCCAAACATTTTGCCCCCTTTAGGCCTCTGTCTGGTGCAGATAAGCGTGCAAGCCTAGCTGAGGATAAATGAATGGGAGCCTGGGACCGTGCCCAGAATGGCTAGAGACAGAGGCAGTGTAAGTTAAGGCCCTGTAGACTGTGCCACCATGGGTAACTTTTAGTACCTGAGGGATGACAGTGAGGGCAAGGTTCATGAAAGGTGTCCCTGAGTGTGCAAATGTGCCTGAGGATGAACTGAGGCCATGGGGTGTGTGGCTGGAGACATGCTAGTAACTGAAGCTGTACATGGTAGCAGAGGTCATGCATTGTACATCGAATAGCGGGTGATGACGAGCATTGTTCAACTAAGGGTTTTTAATATATACATTTTTTCACCTGGATACTCACCCTTGGGGCCACCACTGAAGACAGTGTACCACAGAGAGAGAAATGCACACAGAGCCAGCAGCAGCATAAGGAAGGTGCCATGATCTAGCTCATTGTGAAGCCTCATCTCTGCTGTCCAGCAGCGGGCCCGTGCATGTCTGAGAGAGTGTGTTTCGATCTCCACGTCTTCGGGGGAACTACTTTGGGGTTAGCTTTGGCAGATGCACTCTCTGCCCCCCAAGTGGTTGGGGATCTAACAGGAATAAGCAGTCCACAAAACGAAAAACCAAGCTTGCGACTGCCCTTCCCGCATGAACCCAGGGCATTTCAGGTGCATGCCTCCCACTGCTCCCACAAACTTGGAATCAGCTCGAGAGTCATCGCCCAATCGCACTTGCAGCCACCTACCACACTAAGTTTGCGGAGTGCAGGGGGGTAAGCGCAAGTGTTAGACATTCGCAGTTCGTGCCTGACTATTAATATTACACTAAGATGAACTAGAGTACTAACCTTTAAGGAGCCATTTTGGGTGGATGAAGACAGAAAACTCTGCTAAGCGGCGTAGGCGGAGTTATATGAAGTGACAATGCAGTCTTAAAGCTTGGGTGGCACACTGCTGAATGGTGTACTGGTGAGGGCTCCTCAAGTTCAGAGGTTTCAGTGATCTATGTAATCCTCCAGGAGGTGCAGAATCTCCTCATTTAGGGATTCAAATATGGTGTTATCATGAAATAGTGATTGCAAATTCTCAGACCTGACCTGACACTATTGAGTGGTAGTTCTCCAAACGTGATGCCTTTCGCCCCTGCTGTTTTCTGAACCTGTTGGCTTTTTGGTCTCTCTGCACTATACCACTGCTACCCAGTCCTGAAGTGCTTGTGCTCTCTCGTTACAACATGGCCTACACCTGATTTTCATATTTAATTTACTTTCAATTACTTAGTATATAGCCCAACATAGTGCCGAGGGTCTATAGATTTTATATATCATGAAATCTGTGATATAGAATTGTTTGAGGTTTCTTGGGTATGCTATATTAAATGTTAATTGTTGGATTTACCATTAAATATAATGGGATTATCCTGTGTCCCTCAGAACATGGGTATACAGTTATGAGATAAAAACAGTTCTATCAGTTGAACAAAATCTCCTCAAGGGGAATTGTAAAATAATGTTTTTCATTAAACATTAAATACTAGAAGGGCCTATAAATGATGCCTCAAACGTGTGTATATCTAAAATCCACTGACACAACGCAACCATTAACTTGTTTTGAATATATTATTTTTCATATATCAAAACATGCATATCTATTTCTTTTCATATTCTTCTTTTCAATGGCTGTCCAGAGAACATAAAGAACAATACATCACATTAACATATACATAGTAAAATCCTAAAATCTCACAGTGATCACATACACAAACATCTGACCTAGGAACCACATATAATCAAAATGTTCCAAAAATGATTTGTTCAGTCAAGTCAAGTCAAGTCATAGAATTTATATAGCGCACTACATACCCGGAGGGTTTCAAGGCGCTCGGGAAGGGGAGGAGGATTACTTGTCAAATATCCACGTTTTAAGTTGCTTTCTGAATGCTAGGTGGTTCTGGGTAAGGCAAAGGTAAGCGGGGAGTGAGTTCCATGTTTTAGCGGCCAGGTATGAAAAGGATCTGCCTCCCATGGTGGTCTTGTTGATGCGGGGTACAGAGGCGAGGGCTTGGCTGGAAGAACGTAGTTGGCGGGAGGGGGTGTAGAAGGACAATCGAGAGTTGAGGCATTCTGGACCGATGTCGTAGAGTGATTTGTGTGCGTGGGTAAGCAGTCGGAAAGTGATCCTCTTATTGACGGGTAGCCAGTGGAGGTCTTTAAGGTGACCAGAGATGTGTTCGTTGCGTGGGATGTCTAATATGAGTCTGGCTGAGGCGTTTTGGATTCGTTGGAGTTTCTTCTGGAGTTTTGCGGTAGTACCTGCGTAGAGGGTGTTTCCGTAGTCCAGTCGGCTCGTGACCAGAGCGAGGGTGTCTGTTTTCCTTGTTTCGGAGGGGATCCAGCGAAATGTTTTTCTGAGCATGCGAAGAATGTTGAAGCAGGAAGAGGATACGGCGCTGACTTGTCTGTTCATTGAGAGTGAAGAATCCAGGATGACGCCTAGGTTCCGTGCGTGGTCTGTCGGGATGGGTGCTTTTCCGAGGGCTTCCGGAGTCGTCCCATGCAGAGGGGGATGTACCTAAGATGAGGACTTCTGTTTTGTCTGAGTTCAGTTTCAGACGGCTTTGTTTCATCCTTTCGGCCACTTCTTTCATTCCTTCGTGTAGGTTGGTTTTGGCGGTGCTGGGGTCATTGGTGAGGGAAAGGATCAGTTGAGTGTCATCCGCGTACGAGATGATGTTGAGGTTGTGTTGGCGTGCGATGGCCGCGAGGGGGCTCATGTATACGTTGAAGAGGGTGGGACTGAGTGAGGATCCTTGTGGTACGCCGCAGATGACTTCAGAGGCCTCAGACTTGAATGGTGGAAGGCGGACTCTCTGGGTTCTTCCGGTGAGGAACGAGGTGATCCATTCAAGTGCTTTTCCTTGTATTCCGATGTTATTGAGGCGTTGTAAAAGGGTGCTGTGGCAGACTGTGTTGAATGCTGCAGAGAGGTCGAGGAGGATGAGGGCGATTGTTTCTCCATTGTCCAGTAGAGTTCGAATGTCGTCTGTTGCTGCGATGAGGGCGGTCTCAGTGCTGTGTTTTGCTCGGAAGCCAGATTGTGAGGGGTCGAGGGATTTGTTGGCTTCGAGGAAGGCGGCGAGCTGGTTATTGACAGCTTTCTCGATGACTTTGGCCGGGAATGGAAGAAGCGAGATGGGGCGGTAATTTTTGAGTTCGGTGGGGTCCGCTGTGGGTTTTTTCAGAAGGGCGGTGAGTTCAGCGTGTTTCCAGTCTTCCGGGAAGGTGGCGGAGTTGAAGGAACAGCTGATGACGTCTCGGAGGTGCGGTGCTATGACGGAGTCTGCTTTGTTGAAGATGTGGTGAGGACATGGGTCTGTGGGGGATCCTGAGTGGATGGAATTCATCAGGCGGATGGTGTCCTCAGTGGAGATTGGGTTCCAGTCGTTAAGGGTGTTCACGGGGGGAAGATGATCAGCAAATGGTAGGGTGGGTTGGTTTCCGGGTTGGTTGTCAAAGCTGTTGTGGATGTCTGCAATCTTGTTGTGGAAAAATGAGGCTAGGGAGTCGCAGAGGGTTTGAGAGGGGGTGATGTCGTTGGAGTTGGCCGAGGGATTGGAAAATTCCTTGACGATGTTGAAAAGTTCCTTGCTGTTGTGAGCGATGTTGTCAAGTCGATCCTTGAATGCTGTTTTCTTGGCTTTTCGGATTAGTTGGTGGTGAGTGCGGGTGGCGTTTTTGAAGGCGTCCTTGGTGCTGGTGGTTGGGTCTTTTTTCCAGGCCTTTTCAAGGGAGCGGCAGAGTTTCTTGGACTTCTTGAGATCATCGTTGAACCATGAGGCCTTCTTGCTGCCAGGTTTGTTTTGACGTTTTTTCAGTGGTGCTAAGGTGTCAACGGTGTTGGATAACCATAGGGTGAGGTTGGCGGCGGCTTCGTTAGCGTTAGAAGAGAGGGCTGGGGTGTTTTGAAGGAGCGATGCGGAGATTTGGTCCGTGGTGATTTTGTTCCAGTTCCTTTGTAGGGTAGGTTGGAGGTGGATGATGGGTTTTGGTTTGTTGTAGGTGAAGTGAACGCAGCTGTGGTCAGTCCAGAGGAGGTCCGTAGTGTGGCTGAAGGAGACATGGTTGCTGGATGTGAAGATGGGGTCGAGTGTGTGACCTGCGATGTGGGTGGGGGAAGTGACTAGTTGTTTAAGTCCGAGGTTGGCGAGGTTGTCCACGAGGGTGGCGGTGTTGCGGTTGTTGATCTTTTCGAGGTGAAAGTTGAGGTCTCCCAGAAGGATGTAGTCTTTGGAGGGGAGCGCGTGTGGGGTGATGAAGTCCGTGATGTCTTCACTGAATTTTGCGCGGGGTCCTGGTGGTCTGTAGAGGAGGGTGCCTCTGAGTGTGGTTTTGGGGTCGATGTGGATCTGGAAGTGAAGGTGTTCGGAGTTGGCGAGGTTGGCGTCAGAGCTGGTTGAGATGCGGATTGATTTCTTATGGACGATAGCGATTCCTCCTCCTGTGTGGCTGGTACGGTCTTTGCGAGTGATTTTATAGTCTTCAGGGATGGCAATGGTGATGTCTGGTGCGGAGGAAGCATTCATCCATGTTTCCGTAAGGAAGGCGATGTCCGGAGAAATGGTGTCTAGTAGATTCCATAGGTCAATGGCGTGCCTGTGGACTGATCGGGTGTTGAGAAGGATGCATTGTAGGTGGTTGGGGTTGGGAATCTGTGGTGTGGTCGTAGCGGAGATGTTGTCGGTGCCGCTGTATTTGCAGGAGAAGCAGGAGAAAGGTCCATGGGTTTGTCCAGGGGCGGCTTGGACGCAGTTGGGAGCGCGACCGGGGTTAAGGGCTAGGAGGGTTGCGGCATCGTAGGTAATGCGGGGGAGCTGGGCAAAGCATATTCCATGAATAGCTGACATAGGACATAACATAATGTTGTTGACGTTTCAACCCTGTGTTCAAGTGTTATTCACTATACATCATGGCGGGTCTTCCCCATGACATCTCAGACCCCAGCCAGGATTCACTCGATGTGAGGATGGGGTTATTTTTACCCTCCTCCAATTGTAGTCCTCTTTGTCCAAATGGCCTTTATTTAAAATATACAGCAGCAGCACCTGTTGTGTCTACTGTCCTTACAAACTTGAATACGGAGTGACTCCAAAGGATAGCTGGCAAGTCTCCTGATCTGAAATCTCAGGGACATAGCAGACTTCCAACCACCCTGCTCCTGGACCATTGGAAGTGGGTCTAAGGTGCTTGCTCCAGCTGAACTGATGCATCCTCTGCTGCCAAAGTAGAATCGATGAAGTACCACTGTTGTGTGAACAGGACGGGCACATCGCACGTATCACCACCAGGACAGCCGCTTTAGAACGAGTGCATCGCCACCACTGCGAGGAGAGGATTAACTCATCCCTTCTAATGACTCGAGAAACCCGGTGCATCATCTTCAGAAACATCACATCTCAGAACCGGTGCATCATCTTTGGAACAGATGCAATGCTATTGTTGCATGGAGAAAATAGATGCATCACCTCAATTGTGGGATCAACACAAACACAGTGCTCAGCTGCACCCCACATCTTCGTTGTTGCAATCAGGATCAAGCTTTTGTTCAGCGGGCCTCATAGGGTCCCTGTACCCAGCCCACGTTCCATTATGATTGGCCTGAACTTTTGACTTTGTCACGGTCCAGAGTGACCAATTATTCCAAATAGGCGCTATTTGCTTCTAAGCACTATTTTCGCATTTATATTACATATCTCAAGTTCTACTTATTGTCTTTTAATTGTTTTGGTCTAGTTTATTTATACAACTGAGTTCTATTGTTCTAACCTGGTTTGGAGTCCTTTTGTGGTGTTCTCACTTTGTTGCTCTTTGAAGTGTTGAACAAATACTTTACACATTGCCTTTTAAGTTAGGCCTGACTGCTCTGTGCACAGGTTGATTTAGGGTGTGTTGTTGACAGGGTGCATACCTCTACCAACCAGAACTCCAATTTCTAACAATCCCCCTGCAGATTCTAGGCCTTTGCTTAAATTAGAGTGAACTCACCACAGGCTAACAGTAAGTTTCCTCAGAACTGAATCCACATGATGAAACCCACTGAAGTACCTTGCATCACAGCCCTCACACCCCCTCATTGGAACCAATGCAGTGTTACTCGCTCAACACAGGGCCTCACTTCAAAGCCCTCGCAGCTCCTCATGGCAACTGAGGCATGGGGCAGTAACACAACACAGGACCTAGCATCGGAGCCCCTCATCAGCACCAGCGCAACACAATGCTCTGCATCCAGGACATACTTGTTCATACAATTCTCAGTACGACTAACTTGGTCCTTGTATCTGGCCTCCACTCAATCATGGTCAGCCTGAACTTATACTTTCCCCAGTCTAACACAACCAGATAACAACAATTGCGGCTTTGTGCTTTTAGACACTATGCTTATCTTAAAACTTTGAAATTGTATATCTCTGGTTTTACTGATTGGCTTTTTGCATTTTGGTGTCAAATAATACATTACATTTCACTCAGTTTTTTCAAATTGGTGTGGGATTTTTCTAGTGTTGTGTTTTTACATTATTGGTGTTTGTGTGCTGCATAAATACTTCACACACTGACTGTGTTTGTGCCAAGCTACCAGAGGGTTGAGCACAGGTTAATTTAGTGACTGTTTGTGGTTCACCCTGACAAGGATTTTGGCTGTTACTTTAGAAAGGCTCATTCCTCCCTCAACTCACAACCTGATTTCTCACACACATGGATCCAGCTTGCTAGTGGCCCAAGGACAGGCCTCATATGTCTTATGCGTGTGACCTGTTCACACACCAGCCTGGTCTAGTCCACTGATTCTTCATTGAATTCTCACATCAAAAGCAGTTAATGACCATTCACTGAAACCTTTAATTTCCAGTCATAATTTCCAGGTTAGAAAATATCATGTCATGTATTCTCTACGTAGAAGAAAACCCCCACACACTAAGCTTGCAAGAAGCAGTGTTGATTCTCTTACCTTACAAACCTCCCTCTCACACCTAGTCAGCAGCTGCAACACCCCAAATACCCCCGCAGAAGTTCTACTTCCAAACCCCTGCTTCACCTACTCATCTGGCACTGAATGATGAGGGAGCTTCAATGTTTGAAACACAGGTAGCTCAGTCACTTATACTGCACTGGTGTATTTGTAACTATTCACACCCAAAGTTTGATAATCTTTGGAAAGTAACTACTATTTCATGTTTTTCAGTGCAGTCAACCACTTCTTGAAATGAATAACTAATAAAACAAAACAATAATACATACATAGGTTTTTGGTTCATCTACCTTCATTCATTGTTTGTGTAACCACTATCTCCAAATGCCTCACTCACTACCACTGCAGTGCATACACAGCACTACTGCTACTAGCACATAGCACCCCACACATTTGAAACACAAGCAAGTAGAAGTGCAAGTTGGCTTTCCTAGTGCTTATACTGAATGTTTTTGATGTCACCAGCATCCCGTTTACATATTTCATTGTCTCACATGTCCTACCATATACCAGAGGCTTACAGGTAGGTTGTCAGTGCCAACTGTAACTACATCTATGTGCCATATACTTTTTCATCAGAACACTGGCCCTGGGCTTGGCTAACAGAGCATTTAATCAAATCCTTCTTGGGAAAGCTTTAAATCCAAAGTCTCCTGTTCCATAATGACATGCAAGACTGCCTCATATTTGTCCGAAATATAGAATGCTACCAGTCCAGCTGTTCGTTGTTAGTCAGTGATGAACCCAGAGTAAAATATTGGGGAATCAACTGATTTGGAAGTGCATCATTTACTCAGGATTTCAGATTTTGTTTCTCCAATGGTTGAGAAATATTTATGGGAATTTCCTGAAAATGTGCATCCATTTTGCTACTGGTCTATTAACCATAAATTCCTAGAAAGATCATGAGAGAAAACATTTTCTAGCAAAGCTGGTATGTGAAATCCCAGTAGAGAGTCAGCATTTTTCATAGGAGAGCATCTAGAAATAACTACAATTCCTAAAATTAGAATGATCCAACAATAAATTAGTTATATTGTGACTTAAACAATTTGGTATCAACTGGGTTTCTTGTGTCATTCACAAGGACCAAATGTGTTTTTTTTGCTCTTTGGCATAGGACATTTTAATATTACAAAGTTTATTTGTATCTCTGGGCTATCAACTGCACTGTGGTAAAGGGGTTGGGCTTGAATCTTGACTTCTCTGGTGGTAACAATCCTATCATCCGGACCATATTTCTTAATTTAAGAAGCTCTTTTCTTGACACCTACAAAATCTCCTTCCTGATCATCTTCTCTTTCTTCTCTGGAAGCTGCAAAACGTCTTCCTTCTCATCTACTTAGAGACCTAAAAACTCCAACTTTTAAGTGAATTCCAAAATGGACTTCTCTCTGCTTTTTTTTAAAAATCCTAACCCTTCCAATATGCTCCTCACTTGTGATACATTTTTTGTCTAAATCCTGAGACATAAGCAAGATATTGTACAAATAGACACCAAGGTGCTGAAGGCCCAAACCGGAGACACTGAAATTGGTACAATCTGACTTTCCAACAGAACTGTAAACCAGATTGGAATATTGAAGTAAGCATCCTTTAGATATAGCTTCACCAACCAGTTGTTCCGTAATAACATTTCCCTCCAGTTTAAAATGCCTGCAAATCAAAAATGTGTTTAATTGAATGGGATTGATCATCGGTCTCCATCCCTGGTCCTTTTTGTCCCAACAAATTGTACCTATAAAGCGTTTTGCTTTTACTTCTATGCGAACCACTGCATCTTTCTAAATCAGAGATTCTATCTTAAAGTCCACTACCTTTCTTAACTCTTCATTTACTGTCAACTCTCTTGAATCCTTTCTCTGAAACACCAACTCTAACAATTTTATTCCATAACCTTGCTCTGGCTCCAAAACCCAGGAGTCCTGGGTTAACTTCTGCCACTCTTTTATGAACTTTCTCAATCGACCCCCGACTCTTCCTAGGGAAAAACCAAAAACAATTCCCATAATCAACTTATGTTCCGGATGAACTTTGTTCTCTCTGTGGAAAAATCTTCCCCTTCCAGTTCTCCCTGCTCTTTGGCGATTAGAATAGAAGCTGTTTGATACTTTAAAACATCTTCCTATGGACTGGCTGTAATTTTGGGACCTTAGAATCCCTCAGCCAGCAGAGGGTCCCCTTTTACTGCAGTTTCACAAAACTCAACTACCAGACACCTTCCTCATATTTGTTTGAGCATTATAGAGAGCTGTAAATGTTCCCACATATTTATCCAGGCTCTTTTTCAAGTCCTTCACCAAATAGTAGTCCCTTAGCATCATCACCAGGTTCTCTTTGTGTCATGTACCCCAACTTTGGACTAATCTTCATAAGTATTGCCTTCCTTTTCTCCATCAGTAAGCCTGCGTCCGCATTGCCTAGCAGAACCACTGCTTTTTGGCTCCATCCCCTGAGCATTTCCACATCAACCAGATTCTCATTAACATGGGCCTTTTCAGCCATATCCGTACTCCTACCTATTGGTCCCATTACATTCAAAATCTTATCTTGACAGATATTCAACAATTGCTGTAGACCCTTTCTTGGATCCCAGCCCAATCTAAACAAAAAACATATTAACTCAGGGTCTAAATTAGGCGCACTGCACACCGTTTCCTCCATGTCTAGCCTTGAGCACTCAGCTCTCAATACTCGTCTTACCTCCTTAAATAATGGCTTGTGAATCCACTCCTTAATTAACACACCCACATGCTCCATAGGCCACTAGTCACCACTTCTCCGGTGTCTTATATAGAAGGATGAGAACATCTACTCACCCAATGGGTCCCTAGGCACTCTGCAAAAGAGTCACTTTCAATATTATCAAATTCCTTTTCAAATTCTCAACTGGTTGCAAGTCCAAAATATATTAATTCCACTCTTTACCATTTTCAGATGTTACACTTCCATCAGCTTTTCTGCTTCCATCACCTTCCGTGCTGCGAAGGATACCTTTTCCCTGTGTGCCGCTTAGGACACCCATTGTCTGCGTGCTGAATACGACACCTCTCTTTTTGATGGAATTTAGGCCATCCTTTCCCTTCTTAGACACATAAATGTCTCCCATATGTTTTGTTTTTCTCAACCTTTAACCTCCTTTTCCTACCATATGCTCATCCTCCTCAGACATAGAGATCAACTCTTCCCCAGACTCTAAATCTTTTCTTCTCTTACTTCCTAAAATGATTTGTCACAGACTCCTGAACTGTATTCTTCATTTCCTGTTGAACCAATTTCCTCACCAACTTCTCATCTATAATTGACCCACTTGCTCCAACACTACTTACCTGCTCCCACTCCATACCTACTTTCTATTTTTTTTTAAGAACTTATCCTAATGCAACAATCCTTAAAGGTTTCCTCAAAAGCTACTAAAAAAAAAAAAAAACTTCCTATAAACATTCACAGAGTATACTTATTAGCCTCCTGTCAAAATATCTAAGCTTTGAAATTTGCATTAAATACCAAATGCCAACCTATTTAAATGACCTCTAATTACTCCACTCTCCAACACAAAATGTGTTGAGTTTATTCTGTTCAGCCAGTTGCTTTCAAATTAAAGGTAACATTCCAAGATATGCGCTAGAGTTTTCTGCCTTAATTTTATGTGTCTGAGCTCAAACCATCATGGCACCCAAATCTCACGAGAACTCCCTGCACATCAGCTGTAGAGTGGCCTGTTGCACAACTGCGCATGACAAGGAGCCGCAAGGAACGCTCCACAAGCGCGAGAGAATCTCAAGCCTTGATGCCGCAATAACCACACTGTACAGCCTACATGCCCCTGCCTCTCTCTACACACTTGAATCATTAGTTCAGAACTGCCTTGCTACTCGGCTCGTCGGTACACAACCACCTTACCTTTAAGTGGATTTTTACCAGATCCTATCTCCCACAGTATAAAAACATACACTAATTCTAACGTATCGAGCTTCAATAAATCAGAAGTGTTTTGTGTTCTGCCTAAAGCATGCAACCTTAATACATTTTCTAACTACAAGTATATTAAAAAATCCATGAGAAATACGTGTTAAAAACAAGCGATAACACTACTCATCTTTCAAAGAGTAGCATTAAAAAGAGGAAGTGTGTTCTAAAATGGGATGACTTATGGACTCTAGTGTTCTAACTCTAGATTGTTTATTGCTTGGATGTTCTTGGATATTTTTTTAAGGTGCTGCAGTAGAGTGGCATTAAAAATGTTATGCATAATGGTAGCCGGTCTTGAAACAAAATCAGCAGATGTGGGTCAGGATTACAAAACTTTTTTGACTTGCACTATTTCATGTTCCTGGTGATAAGTTAAGGTAGTGCTTGATGCAAACATCTCTTAACACTGTTATGGCACTGTGTTTTGGTGGTGCTAAGTTTACTTAGTGCTCACTTTAGTGCTCACTTAATGTCAGTGGCCTCCGCAGTCACAATGAAGTCTAAACTTCAGCACGTCTTTACCATGCTGTCTTGGCAGTGTTAGAGTTCAGATTCATGTTCAAAGACTAAGAAATGGCCACTAAACTCTTTCCAATTGCACTTTCTCTTCACCAAACTGTCTATCATCTCCTCTAACACTAGCAAAGTCACATACTACTATTTAAAACGTTTAAATAAATTAACAAAAAAAGAAAGCTGTGGACAGAAAAGCCACAAAGCCTGCAATGCTCTAGCTGCATCTGGGAAATTATACTTTTCTGTACTTCACTCTTTGCTACACAATCACTCACATGGGTCCCATGCTGTTTTCTGTTGTCTGCCAAAGTACAGCCAGTGCATAAGCACTACATATATAAATTCACAGAAAAAACATATTTTGCTGCTTGAGTGGATCTGTCAGAGGGTTATTACTTCATGCAGTCACTCTGGCAGGAACAAATAAACATAATGGGTGTAAGAACTGCTTTGGAAAGGGGTACTATCAGTGTAAAGCACTTCCGTTAAGGAGCTAGAACACAACACACATTTTTACTTGAGCTATTTAATTTCCTTGTTGGCAAGGCAGAGCTTGGTGCAAACACCGTTTAGGTCTCCAGCTTGCAAATCTTTTTTGGGTGATGGCGGTGTGGTCAGTCATTTTTAGTGGTGCTGTTTTTTGCAGCATTATTATAATGTGATGATGTTGTGCTGTAGCTGTTATGCTGGCACTGTCTCTTGACTGCTTTCTCTTTTTGTCCCCAGTTCTGTCTGAACTGTGTTGATATGTTGCATGGTGTGCTATTGTGTTATGTTCTAGTTTTTACTTTCGATATGTCAACAAAAACTTCTACATTTCTAGCTAAAAGCAGCAAGTGTCGATAAATTTCCGGTGACAAGAAACCCATGTGTCCCTGTCTGCGGCAGTAAAATAGCGTTGCTCCAACTTAGCACTTGCTCATGACTACAGCTCATGTTCTGTTAAATCACAGACGGTGGGAGACATTTCTAAACCAAATCACGTCCAAAGAAGCAGACTGATGCAGAATGCTGCGCTATATGTAAAATGGTACATGTTAAATTACACATCATCTCTTTCACAATAAAGACCATTGGTATACACAGTATCATCGTAATGATTTTTGGGGCCCGCCCAAAACCCATTTTAGGGGCTCCTTTTCTGAACACATTTATTACCCATTTTCTTTTAATTCAGGAATGCACAATTGCAAATGCCGTTGAATTTTGCAATTAACTTTTAAATACTTTGCCTCAGAGAAACAGAAATAATGTCTTCTCTAGGGCTAACAAAAATCGATAAGATGACAGTGGGTAAACAAAGGAAGAGGTAAATGTAGCCAGAGAGAGGGGGAGAGGGAAAGATAGAGAAATAGAACAATCATTTTCGCGAGGGGCCCTAGGAAGGTCGGGCCCTGGGCAATTGCCCATGCCTTAAAACAACTGCATATACCTACAAGTGCAAAATACAAATACTCGCTTACGCATTCACTCAGCTGCGTGTAGCCTGTCGGTATCATTACGAGTGCTTTACAAATGTCGCACACAAATGGAAAATGCAAACATTTCGTAACTAATTTGATGTAGCCCATGGGAATTTGTTTTATACAAAACTCACATTCAAACGCATGATGAAATATTCACTCCCTCGCATAATCTTCGTTGGTTTACGCCTCCCGATTTGGGAATTTAACACTTCTATTTCAGTCGGTGAAACAAGAAAAAACAATGATTGTACGCCAAACCGTTGCTCTAGCACTGCTTGACTTACTGAATTATCGATGTTACAAGCTCTCTTGCTATTTATTTATGTCTCTTCCGAATGGAGTCTGTGTTTACTGGAAATACAGACGACCTCCTCGAAAACCTCTCATTTTTGCCGAAGGCAGAACACTTTATAGATACTCTCACGACGCCACCTTTACATCTATCACACCCAGCATCCTAGAGCTTGTCTTCTGACCTTTTCTTTAATGGGCCACAATACGCTGTCCTATTTGCTGTTAGGTTCACATGCCTTTAGCTTATTCCTGCCCGCAAAGTAACCCATATGAATTCATCCTGACATCAATCGTCTTCTCTGTTCCTCTGGTCACAAATATACTTTCATAGACCTGTATGGTAGAGTTGGTTTTAAATAGTTTCCCAGTTTACGAAATATGCCTTTTACACCAAATTAAGCATCGTGAGACAGTATGTTAGTCTGCATCTGACTTTCGAAGACACTAGAAATATGTCACCAGTTTCATTACATATTAAACTTTTGAATGCATATGAAAAAAAGGAATATAATGAAACCAATATGTTCCAACCAATATTTATAACAAGAATTGGCAATGCAAATAGTCAGAATTATAAAAAAAAGTGCCTATTCAGCTACTGGTGAATTTATACATCCAATAGGTCAATTTAGCTTAAATAACTTCATTTCGACAACCATGGTGCATAAAAGTGCGTGCGAATGAACAAATACAGATAATAGATAACACAATACATTTTCAAAAGGAGGAAAATCACAATTCATAAAAGAATAGATATATTAAAAGAATTAATTTTAACGACTGTTTAAGAAAAATCTGAGTTAAAACATAGCAATATGTACAAAGATGCAATAGTTTTGAAAGAAAAAGTGCACTTAAAAGATTCAGCAATGTGGAACCAGGTGATCAGTATAAACACCATCATACTGCTGAGGGGACGGGTGAACCTTCCTCCTAAGTACCCACATAGCACCCAGAAACTTGGCAGCAGAGATGGCAAGTACCAGGTGACTATCCGCTCTAAGTATACGAAAGGGAATAGGATGGCTGGTACACCTGGCAGCCTACATATAAGTGCTAATCAAGTTCTACAGGGGTAAGAGTAAGCTGGGCAAGTAAAGAGAACATGCAACACACTTTCCTCTGGAAAAACAACATCAATTTGGTTTTAGAGGAGCTGATCTTCAAGCCACGAGTAAGACAAGAAACCTGTCAAAGTAGGCCAGAAATTTCTGCTTTGAGTCTTGGAGATCAACAAAGTGTTGTTATCAAATTAGAGAATCTGTGGTTTAACTTTGGACCAGAGGCGGCGTCTATGTCGACCTGGGTCAAGAAGTGGACAATATCAATAATAACTAACGAAAACTGTGGGGGCGCCAGTATGCAGCCCTGGCAGATAGATGTCTTTAAGAACGGGAATCCTGTCAGTCAGCTGGTCCTGTTCCCGCCACCTAATAATTGCGTAGTTGTACTTGTGTAGGTGTATAATAGTGATAGGATGACAGGTGGCCTTGTCAGATAAGTAAGGGCTTTCCAGACACCAGGTCGGGGGACTGATGAGTGTATATCCTTGATAGGTCATTATAGATAGACTTTATAGCTCATCCTTGCAAGCATGCCTCCATTGTTTTTTAAGAGCCTGACAGACAACTAAACCTGTCCTGCTCTTCCAGAGTTTAACAATGTTTCCCCACTATGCACCGCTTTTTCCCCTAGGAATTGTCAAAAGTGGTAACCACTTGGTTACTAAGATATTCTGTGGGAGTCCATGTAACCAAATGCCTACAAGCTTTAATACAATGTAATAACACTATACCTTTGACGGCTATTGGCTCTATCATAGGCTTTTCACAAAAATTAGTTAGATCAACTACATTTTTCACATTACAAAATAAACAAATCAGATCTGTCACCTGAAAAAAAGTATTTTTGAGTAATCACCCAATTATCCTAGATGTTTCTGCTTGTTTTTAGACTCTACACATGGGGAACCTGGTGTTCAGTTTCTAGTGCATGCAATCTGACCCCTGAAGTATGCTAAAATTTCCTACACTCCTGATTGGTTAATTAAACATACCGTATAAGTCCTCACTTCATAGTATGAGTGTAACCAGAACCTGTAAGTTAAATGACACTAAAGGACTACAGCACATCTTGTACCACCACTAAAATGACAGTCCAAAGCATATTCCCATACCTGTCCCTGCACAATGGGTGTGCAGTTTTAATACTGCCATTCGACCTGGCAAAATAAACCTTGTCCAGGCTTAAACCTTCCTGTGTGATGACACCCCTACAGTGGGCTCCAAATGCCGATGGAGCAGGGTGTATGGAAATCTAAAAAAGCAGGACGTATATTTTATATTTCACATGTCCGGGCAGTGCAAAACCTCCAAAGTGTGTTGCACTGTTGTAAGGTTGGTTCTCCCACAGGAAAACACTAGGTTTACATTTATAATACCATATAAAGATTAGCTTCAGTTTGGGAGTCACTGGAAAAGTATTTAAAAGCCCATTTTAATAGTAACGTAAATCCCCACTTAATCGTCTAGTCAGATTTTATATTAATATTTTTGACATGACACTTTTAGAAAGTTGTCGTTTTCCTGCCTGGGTCAAGTGTACCTTTCTGCCAGTGTTCACTGTCACCCAGGAGCTGGTGACATTTTGCTTAGGTGTGAAGTGGCTCCCAGAGTTGAGATAAAGGGAGCATAATTGACCTTGCCCTGGCAGGATTCACATTTGGGCTATGCCTAGGAAGGATGAATACCCTGTCACAGGCAGATGTAGCTCACAAGTGGGCTTGCCCCATCCATTGCCTGCTAGCCAGCCAGACATCACTCCCAGTGTCAACAGGGAGGTTTTGCTTTTTCAAATATTTGACTAATGTCTTCGGCCCCTAAACTATAGCTAGTGTCTGCGTGTATTTGTCACATCTGAGGTGGAAAACGAGCGTCGGGGATTTCCTGCCACCTGTTGCTGTTTGGGGAGAGCGGGGGACACAGCAGGACTACCTGTCCCAGGAGGCTCCGAGTAGCGGACCGGCAGCCCCACCCCCTGGACACCGGGCTACTTTGAAATACTTCTCGCGCCTCCCGCTTCGCGGGAGACGCATCGACCCTGCCACCAGTTGCTGTTTGGGGAGAGCGGGGGACGCAGCAGGACTACCTGTCCCAGGAGGCTGCGAGTAGCGGACCGGCAGCCCCACCCCCTGGACACCGGGCTACTTTGAAATACTTTGAAATACTTCTCGCGCCTCCCGCTTCGCGGGAGACGCATATCGACCCTGCCACCAGTTGCTGTTTGGGGAGAGCGGGGGACGCAGCAGGACTACCTGTCCCAGGAGGCTACGAGTAGCGGACCGGCAGCCCCACCCCCTGGATACAGCGGAGGATAAAATCAACGCTCCATTTCCGGCCCGTGGGACGCGCCGGGCTAAGCCCGGGCAAAGGGCGGGCCCTCTGTGGCCCGAGGAGGACGGGACGGGGCTATCCCCCTTGACTCTTTGTTAAGAGGAGGTAAAGAACACTTGCTTCCTTTTGGCTTGCCACCTACTGACTTTGCCTTTCTCCAAGGACATTTTTTTTCCCGATCTTTCGGATTTGTCGATAACTATTTTGTTACACCCAAATCACACTATGACTCCCAAGGGGGATAATATAAACAGTACAACACTGTCCATTGCTACAGAAGTCGATAAAGGCACATCTCCCCCGCCCACACATAATAGATGGACTAAGCGATTGCCCTCACAAACAGTAGACACAGACCAAGCTTTCTCGTGGTTAGATGAGTTAAACACCCTGTGCAAAACTACACATGTTTTAGTAGAATCACCGCTTTCCGCCGAAAGCTGTGTATCACCCGATACCGACAGTCCCTGCCAACCCATCCCATCATCCGAAAAAGCCAACACTGAAAACTCCCAAAGGATTGCATTTCCCCCGTTCTCATCTGCTAAAAGGAAACGTAATGGGGTTAATAACATTGGGAACCAATCAAAACTCCAAAAATTGTGCTTAAGCCCCACAGTTCCAGTCAGCAATTCTTCCACGACCCCTGAGGCAGTCGAGAAATTAGTCGCTCTAGCATCTCCTATACAGCTGGATTTATTATCCCTTATTGAACAACTGGTCATCTCTATGATATCACCACTGATAGAAAAAATAAACACACTAGGGGACAGGCTGACAGGAATGGAGGAAACCATCAAGTCTAACCTGATAGCCAATAAAAGTTTTGTAACACCTAATTGTTCCAATCCACCTTCTACTCCCAAAGACCCTAAGCCAATCACGCAAGACAAAAGGGTTTCAACCCAACCAATAGTCTCTAACGCACCAGCCCCAATAGCTCGCAAAACCTCTCTTACACCTGTTTTGCCGCAGCTTGCTGCTCCTAGAGCACAGTATGATAAAGTTACTCCTATCCAACTCCCACCGGAGGCAGCTCCTTTTGTGTGTGTCCTCGCGGGAGTACCAGTACTTTCACCTGGGAAAACCGAGAGACAACATGACCTGCTGAACAAGGTTAAATTTTGGCTGACAAAAAACAGACCCCTGCCACCTAACCTCGAGGGTACAATAATGAGTGTTAGAAGGGTGGGTTGGCTGGGCTCCCTCCAAAAAGATATCGCTGGTGATCTAGTACTCGTTAGATTTAGGCAGAGACACATTGTCCCTGTTAGACCTGACATCATTGGCTTGAGTCTCTCCTCCATTTTTCCTGTTTGCCTCTACTGTTTTACGATGTTTTGCTGGTATATGCTTTGGGCGCCGTGTCACTGCTGATCAGTGCCATAGCGCAAGTGCTCCCTATGTTAAAATGATGTATCTCTTGTATCCATGTTTGGCTTATTTGGTTTACTGTCAGTCCCTAGTCTAGTGCACCAGGAGTGCCGGGGCTTGTAAATGCAAATGCCGCTCGTGGGCTTGCAGCACGTGTTGTGCCACCCACAGGAGCGGCCTTGTAAAAGAATGTCTACGGGTCGGTCATTGCGAGACCCACGTGCAGTCTTGCACTGTCACGTCGGCTGCGCAGGTATACCTACCTGCCAGCCCCTCCAACCTTCCCTTAACTTCATGTTAGTCACCCCTATGGTAGGCCCATGGGCAGGGTGCATTGTAAGTGTAAGGTAGGACAAGCCTGACCAAGTTGGTCTGTCCTGGTAGTGAAGTGCCGCCATCTTAGGGCTTCACTATTGCAAGGTAGCCTGCTCTCCGTTGTGTAGAATGGGCCGCCGGGATTATTAACGCTATAATCCTAGCTGGCTCGGGGAGCATGGTGCAATGTCGAGTTTGGTATCCCTGAACTCGGGGTTTAATTACGCATCCGTTGGTGTGGATGGTTTTTGGACTCTGGGTTCGAAAATAGCACTTTTAGAAAGTGTCTATTTTCTTGTCTAACCATATCTGGTCTCTGCTGGTCTGACGTGTGTGTGACAGGAGCTGGGTGGCTCCAAGAGGTCTGGATGAGTCAGTGTGGGATGAGTGGGACATTACGTTGAGAGTAGGGGGAGAGTAGTTGCTGATAGCCTGCCTTGCCTGATACAGTGCTGGCCCCGCCTCCTGCCGAGCGACTGATGGCTCTGTACCTGCCATGGACGATCCTGGCCCCACCTCCTGCCAGGAGGGCGATAGCTCTGCTCCTGCCTGATACAATGCTGGCTCCACCTCCTGCGGGGCGTCTGAGGACCCGGCCCGGCTCAATGAATAGGCCAGGTGCTACTGCCTAGCTCCACCCACCGCAGACCCAGGGTGTTGGGAAACCCCCGGCATAGACAAAGGGATCAAAGACGAAAAGGGGTATAAGAGAAGGACCCCTGAACCAAGAATTTAGATCACTTCTGACAAGGAACCCTGTAACCCAGGACAAGAAGCCTGCTGATCTAAAGGACTGTCTACCCCTTCTGCCGGTGTGCTGTTGTTGGGGGAATCCTGCAGTGCTTCTTTATTTTTGCCAAGGAACCAGGAGAGAGGAACTGTGTGTGTACTCTCACGCTTGCTAAGAAAATCTCCAAGGACTGGAAGAGTGCCAGTCTCCTGCCGAAGTCACAGGGCTAAAGGACTTCACCTGCTAAAAAGTGCTATCCGCTGGAAGTGTGAATCCAGCACCTCTGAAAGAACCAGCGACCACGACGATCGGACGCTGGGCCCAACCGACGCCAGCAGCAACGCCAGTGAGTAGGAGTACGGCTCTAACTCCAGAGTACCTCGTGTCTGCCCCTCTGCTGATCGCATCAACCGTGTGCCCTTCGACGCCGTGAGCGCTGCTCACTCTGTGCAACTGCATCATCGACAACGCCTGCTGAGGCCTGATCGACACCGAAGACGCGACGCCGGATTGCTCGACGCCGCTGTTCATCGTGTGCTTCATTTTCCTAAGGTACTGTGTTGTTGGGGGTCCGTGTGACTCCAGGCCCGACGCAGCGCTCCTCGCGGTCGACGCCGAACCTGTGGATTACCTTTGCCCCAGCGTTGTGTAGCTCCCGTGTGAGTTACCCTGTTGCTAAGAACTGTGTTTCCAAGAAGAAGATTTGCTTGATACTAAAAGACTTTTGTGCTAAAGAAGAAACTACCTTTGAACTATCCCTTTTTCCTTCCTGAACGTATTTATTCCGATTGTGTACAGTTTTGCCGTTATTTGGTCTTGTGCTAAGTCTTATATAAAAATACTTATTTTTATAATACTACGGTGTCGTGTCCATTTGTAGTGTATTCACTGTATTACTGTATGTGGTCATAATTGCTTAACACACAGCCTCTGAGATAAGCCTGTTCTGCTCTGCCAAGCTACCAAGGGGGTGAGCAGGGGTTATCGAAGGGTGTGATCCCCTTGCCCTAACTAGAAAAGGAGTGTCCCTATTTGTCAGAAGTGCATACCTCTGCCAACTAGAGACAGCCGGTTCTAACATTGGATGCAGCGGTGAGGATTTGGACCTTGCATTTATGACCCATGTACAGTGATTAGTGTGCGCTACGTAGTGAAAGCAGACCATAACGCAGTCACAATCTGATTCGGAAGGATCCTATTTTTGTTCTCCGCTTTCCTGAAACTTGATTTTCTGAACACTGCCAGTTTTAACCATGAGTGACAACGGAGTCACTGCCCCTGCTATCGTTGTTGTGGAGGAGTTCGAGAGGAGTAAGCTAAAGAAATACAAGAAAGATGAGCTGAAACACTTTTGCGACCAGTTTGGAGTTCCTACCACCGGCCTCTCGAGAAAAGATGATTTTTATAAAGCATTGCAGGCCTGGTGGGAGTCCAGAAATCCCTCTGATGTGGTGGTGGTACCCACAGAGGAAGGGGATGAGGAGGTGCCAGTGAATGGACCTGTGCCCTCTCCCGGAAGCAGTGTTTCCTCCAAAGGTCTTTCCCCTGAAGAAAGAGAAGAAAGGGCGAAAGAGCGAGCTTACAACATGGAGATGGCAAGGTTAAAGATAAATGGGCAGTTGGAGTTAGAAAATGCAAGAGGTAGAAGGGAAGCTGATTTAGAGATCAAAAAGTTGGAGTTTGAACGAGAGAAGTTAGCTTTGGAGCGTGAAGCCAGGTTGAGGGAACTGGATATCCAAGCTAAAAAGTTAGAGTTGAATCCCTCTGGTGGCAGCATTCCATCCGAGCCTGCAGAAAGTAAGTTTTACTTCCCGAAAGATGTGATCAAAGATTACAATAAGAATGAAGATATTGGTCAATGGTTTAAAGCATATGAGTTAGCATTGTTGGCCCACCAGGTCCCTGAGAAGAATTGGGGAGCGGGGTTGTGGGGTCGCTTTGTGAATGAGGGAAGAGATACCCTGTTAGACATGCCTGTTGCGGATAGGATGTTGTATGCTCATATGAAAGATGCTTTAATGTTGCGATATGGTTTAACCCCCGAGCAGTACAGACAAGCTTTTAGAGAATGTAAGAAGTTGCCTGGTACGACGTGGGTTGAATATGTGTCTTATTTTTGCAGAGCCATGGATGGTTGGGTAAAGGGCAGCAAAGTGGAAAGTTATGAAGCTCTCTATGATTTGTTTGCGTGGGAGCACTTGTCTAATAACTGTTTTCCAGAGCTGCGCCAGCACCTGATTGATAGCAAGATATCTAACCCTAGAAAACTTGCTGAGGAGGCGGACCGTTGGGTCAGTACCAGGGTCCACAAGGGTCCAGTGGGAGACTCAGCCAAAGGTGGGCAGGGTCCCCAGCAGAAGAGTGGGGGGGACAAGGGTAAACAGAAGGAGTCTCAGAAAGGGCCCCAAAGTAATCCCCAAGGGAACCAAGGGAAGGGTTCCCAGCCTCCCCCTGAGAAGAAGTCAGGGGCCCCAACGGGTAAACCTGTTCATAGGGGCCCCCTAACCTGCTACGGTTGTGGGTAGGTGGGACACCGGTTTTATGACCCCCAGTGTCCCAAGAAGGATTCGAATGCACCGCCGCGTGCACCCCCTCGTCAGTTGGCAAGTGTAGCCTTGGGAGGGGAGGAGATGGTTGTCCATGGTGGGAGGGGTCCCGCAGAAATGTCCCTGGTCTCGCTCGGAGACATGCAAATGGTCCCTCCGCCCCCTCTGCCTAGTAACACTAGTAAGTATAGGCAGTGGGTGACCATTAATGGCCATGGAGTGGAAGCCCTCAGAGACACCGGAGCGAGTGTGACAGCTGTCAAGTGTCACTTGGTGTCCCGAGAGCAGGTGGTTCCCCATGCATTCTACCCCGTGATAGCTGCCGATAACTCCCAGAAAGAGTGTGAGGTGGCTCAGGTTTCCTTTGAATGGGGGGGAGTTTCAGGTACTCTTCAGGTTGCTGTGAGGCCCGCCATGCCTGTCGACTGTCTCCTGGGCAATGATTTGGAAGACTCCCCTTGGGCTAAGGTGGAGCGAGCGGCGCATTTGAAAATGTTGGGTGTGCCAGAGTGGGTGTGTGCAACCACTCGATCCATGACAGCGAGTAAGGGTGTTAATGGGGTCCCGGAGCCTGGAAGTACGGCCCAGGACCCAGCTGTGAAGAGAAGAGGCAGGAGGCGCGGGAAACCGGCCCCCGTTGTTTCCGTGGTCCAGAAGGAGGTAGACCCTGAGGGGGATGCCCTGGAGCCCACAGGGGAACAAATTGCCGAACTGGGAGATCTGCCCGAGCTGACCCATTGGCAGCAGGATGGTGGTCCCTCCAGGGAGGAATTCTGTGCGGAACAGAAAGAGTGCCCTTCTCTTGTGGGCATGAGGCAGCAGGCCTCAGCCCAATCCTCAGGTGATCAGTCAGGGTCACATTTTGTGTACTGGGAGAACGACCTCCTGTATAGCGAGCCTAAGGCTGCTGAACCTGGGTCAGCCCGTGTGCTGGTGGTCCCCCAGCGCTTCAGAGCCTTCCTACTGGGTTTGGCTCATGACGTACCGTTAGCTGGACATCTGGGGCAGGACAAGACCTATGACAGGCTTGTCACCCATTTTTATTGGCCTCAGATGCGTAGGGATGTAGACATCCATTGCAAGACTTGTCGCACTTGCCAGGCAAGTGGGAAAAGCGGAAGGAAGCAGAAGGCTCCCCTCCAACCTTTTCCAGTGGTCAGCACCCCCTTTGACCGGGTGGGTATTGACATTGTTGGGCCCCTGGACCCCAAGACAGCCCTAGGCAACAGGTTCATCCTGGTCTTGGTGGACCATGCCACGAGGTACCCGGAAGCCATCCCTCTCAGGACAGTGACGGCCCCCGTGGTGGGACGGGCACTGATGGGTGTTTTCTCCCGGATGGGGTTCCCCAGAGAGGTGGTGTCCGACCGAGGCACCAACTTCATTTCGAACTATATGAAGTCTCTGTGGAAGGAGTGTGGGGTAACCTACAAGTTCACCACTCCTTACCACCCCCAAGGAAATGGGCTGGTTGAGAGATTCAACCGGACCCTGAAAGGCATGATTATGGGTCTTGAAGAACCAATGAGGCGGAAATGGGACGTCCTCTTGCCATGCCTGTTGTTTGCTTACCGTGAGGTGCCGCAGAAGGCTCTAGGGTTCAGTCCCTTTGAGCTCTTATACGGTCACCCGGTAAGAGGACCTCTGAGTCTGGTCAAGGAAGGCTGGGAGCAATCTCCCAGGAAACCTCCCCAGGATGTATACAGTTACATGCTGGCCTTTCGGAACCAGACTCGGCGCTACAGAGAACTTGCTCAGGCAAATCTGGAGGGCAGCCAGGAGGAGATGAAGCGATGGTACGACCGGAATGCCACTCTGGTAGAGCTTCAGCCTGGTCAGGAAGTGTGGGTCATGTCCCCTGTGGAACCTTGTGCGCTCAAGGACAGGTGGACTGGACCGTTTAAGGTTGTGGAGAAGAAGAGCGATGTCACCTACTTGGTGGACTTGAAATCTCCCAGGAACCCCTTGCGGGTCCTGCATGTCAACCGTTTGAAGCCCCACTTAGAAAGGTCCGAAGTGGGCATGCTCTTGGCGACAGATGATGGAACGGAGGAGGAGAGTGAGCCTCTTCCTGACCTCCTGTATGCTAAAGAGCAAGACGGGTCAGTGGATGGTGTGGTCCTCTCTGACACACTGACCCTTGAGCAGAAACAGGATTGTCGCCACCTGTTGGGACAATTCCCGTATCTGTTTTCTTGGTTCCAGGTGTCACGCATTGGTGTGTCCATGACGTTGACACCGGAGACAGTCCTCCTGTGAAGCACAAGGCTTACAGAGTGACTGACAAGGTCAGAGCGTACATTAAGGAGGAGGTCTCCAAAATGTTCGCGTTAGGGGTGATTGAGTCCTCTAGCAGTCCTTGGGCCAGCCCAGTGGTCTTGGTCCCGAAGGCTGCCGCGCCTGGTGCTTCACCGGAACTCCGGTTCTGCGTGGACTACCGAGGGCTCAATTCAGTCACGAAGACTGACGCGCACCCCATCCCCAGAGCTGATGAGCTCATCGATCGGTTGGGGGCTGCCCGGTACCTTAGTACGTTTGACTTAACGTCTGGGTACTGGCAGATCGCCTTGACTGATGGGGCAAAAGAGAGGTCAGCATTCGCCACACCAGATGGGCTATACCAGTTCCGGGTGATGCCCTTTGGGATGAAGAATGCCCCCGCCACCTTCCAGAGGTTGGTCAACCAGGTCTTGGCTGGACTGGAGGAATTCAGCGCCGCCTACCTGGACGACATCGCCGTGTTCAGCGCCAGCTGGGAGGAACACGTGCGTCACCTCCAGGAAGTGTTGTTGGCTCTGCGCGGAGCAGGCCTCACAATCAAGGCCAGTAAGTGCCAGATTGGGCAGGGTTCTGTGGTGTACTTGGGGCACCAAGTGGGGAGCGGCAAGGTTGCCCCCCTGCAACCCAAGATTGATACCATCCTGGCTTGGGCACCGCCCAAAACCCAAACACAGGTGAGAGCCTTCCTAGGACTCACGGGTTATTACAGGAGGTTTGTCAAGGATTACGGTAACATTGTGCACCCCTTGACTTCGCTGACTTCCAGGAAGCAGCCACGAAACGTGATCTGGACTGATGCCTGTCAAACGGCCTTTGACACCCTGAAAACTGCAATGTGCACAGCACCTATACTCCAAGCACCCGACTTTTCGAAAGAATTCATTGTTCAGACGGACGCTTCAGAGCATGGCGTGGGGGCTGTTCTAGCTCAGGTGAATGAAGAGGGCCGAGACTTGCCGGTAGCCTTCATCAGTAGGAGGTTACTTCCCAGGGAAACGAGGTGGAGTGCGATAGAAAGAGAAGCATTTGCTGTGGTCTGGGCGCTGAAGAAGTTAAGACCCTACCTGTTTGGGACTCACTTCCGGGTTCAGACAGACCACAGGCCCCTCAGATGGTTAATGCAAATGAGGGGTGAGAATCCAAAACTGTTGAGGTGGTCCATTGCTCTACAGGGGATGGACTTTACGGTGGAACACCGCCCTGGTACAGATCACGCCAATGCTGATGGTCTGTCCAGATTTTTCCGCCTTAGTGATGAGGACTCCCTAGGTTAAGGGTAGTTCTCCCCACATTTCAGCTGGAGGGGACACGTGTTAGACCTGACATCATTGGCTTGAGTCTCTCCTCCATTTTTCCTGTTTGCCTCTACTGTTTTACGATGTTTTGCTGGTATATGCTTTGGGCGCCGTGTCACTGCTGATCAGTGCCATAGCGCAAGTGCTCCCTATGTTAAAATGATGTATCTCTTGTATCCATGTTTGGCTTATTTGGTTTACTGTCAGTCCCTAGTCTAGTGCACCAGGAGTGCCGGGGCTTGTAAATGCAAATGCCGCTCGTGGGCTTGCAGCATGTGTTGTGCCACCCACAGGAGCGGCCTTGTAAAAGAATGTCTACGGGTCGGTCATTGCGAGACCCACGTGCAGTCTTGCACTGTCACGTCGGCTGCGCAGGTATACCTACCTGCCAGCCCCTCCAACCTTCCCTTAACTTCATGTTAGTCACCCCTATGGTAGGCCCATGGGCAGGGTGCATTGTAAGTGTAAGGTAGGACAAGCCTGACCAAGTTGGTCTGTCCTGGTAGTGAAGTGCCGCCATCTTAGGGCTTCACTATTGCAAGGTAGCCTGCTCTCCGTTGTGTAGAATGGGCCGCCGGGATTATTAACGCTATAACCCTAGCTGGCTCGGGGAGCATGGTGCAATGTCGAGTTTGGTATCCCTGAACTCGGGGTTTAATTACGCATCCGTTGGTGTGGATGGTTTTTGGACTCTGGGTTCGAAAATAGCACTTTTAGAAAGTGTCTATTTTCTTGTCTAACCATATCTGGTCTCTGCTAGTCTGACGTGTGTGTGACAGGAGCTGGGTGGCTCCAAGAGGTCTGGATGAGTCAGTGTGGGATGAGTGGGACATTACGTTGAGAGTAGGGGGAGAGTAGTTGCTGATAGCCTGCCTTGCCTGATACAGTGCTGGCCCCGCCTCCTGCCGAGCGACTGATGGCTCTGTACCTGCCATGGACGATCCTGGCCCCACCTCCTGCCAGGAGGGCGATAGCTCTGCTCCTGCCTGATACAATGCTGGCTCCACCTCCTGCGGGGCGTCTGAGGACCCGGCCCGGCTCAATGAATAGGCCAGGTGCTACTGCCTAGCTCCACCCACCGCAGACCCAGGGTGTTGGGAAACCCCCGGCATAGACAAAGGGATCAAAGACGAAAAGGGGTATAAGAGAAGGACCCCTGAACCAAGAATTTAGATCACTTCTGACAAGGAACCCTGTAACCCAGGACAAGAAGCCTGCTGATCTAAAGGACTGTCTACCCCTTCTGCCGGTGTGCTGTTGTTGGGGGAATCCTGCAGTGCTTCTTTATTTTTGCCAAGGAACCAGGAGAGAGGAACTGTGTGTGTACTCTCACGCTTGCTAAGAAAATCTCCAAGGACTGGAAGAGTGCCAGTCTCCTGCCGAAGTCACAGGGCTAAAGGACTTCACCTGCTAAAAAGTGCTATCCGCTGGAAGTGTGAATCCAGCACCTCTGAAAGAACCAGCGACCACGACGATCGGACGCTGGGCCCAACCGACGCCAGCAGCAACGCCAGTGAGTAGGAGTACGGCTCTAACTCCAGAGGACCTCGTGTCTGCCCCGCTGCTGATCGCATCAACCGTGTGCCCTTCGACGCCGTGAGCGCTGCTCACTCTGTGCAACTGCATCATCGACAACGCCTGCTGAGGCCTGATCGACACCGAAGACGCGACGCCGGATTGCTCGACGCCGCTGATCATCGTGTGCTTCATTTTCCTAAGGTACTGTGTTGTTGGGGGTCCGTGTGACTCCAGGCCCGACGCAGCGCTCCTCGCGGTCGACGCCGAACCTGTGGATTACCTTTGCCCCAGCGTTGTGTAGCTCCCGTGTGAGTTACCCTGTTGCTAAGAACTGTGTTTCCAAGAAGAAGATTTGCTTGATACTAAAAGACTTTTGTGCTAAAGAAGAAACTACCTTTGAACTATCCCTTTTTCCTTCCTGAACGTATTTATTCCGATTGTGTACAGTTTTGCCGTTATTTGGTCTTGTGCTAAGTCTTATATAAAAATACTTATTTTTATAATACTACGGTGTCGTGTCCATTTGTAGTGTATTCACTGTATTACTGTATGTGGTCATAATTGCTTAACACACAGCCTCTGAGATAAGCCTGTTCTGCTCTGCCAAGCTACCAAGGGGGTGAGCAGGGGTTATCGAAAAGTGTGATCCCCTTGCCCTAACTAGAAAAGGAGTGTCCCTATTTGTCAGAAGTGCATACCTCTGCCAACTAGAGACAGCCGGTTCTAACAGTCCCGTACCTGCGTACCTGTGCACCCCAAGTGGGAGACGGCCCAATCTCCGTCTGGGATTTGCATGATTTTTACCCTAGAATGCCGTGCATCCCCTCACCCAGTTTAAAGGTAGGGTGTAACATGTTAATGGGCAGAGGACTCCATGTATTGAGCGGCTGTGGTTTTCCCACTTATACCCGACAGGAATCATTGTTTTATAGTCCTAAGTATTGGAACACCTATTAATTACTGTCTGATTTAATCTTAACCTGTGAAAAGTACGTTATAATTAAGATATTTATCCCCACAGGTTGGGCAAAAGTTTTTAACTTGAAGATATTATGTGTTATTGTATGTATGTTTTTATGTATAACTGATTTAAATTGTATGCTTTTATGATTTTTGAACCAAAATCGAATAAAGCTATACTGACTGACGACTAATGTGACAAGTCTGATCAAAATAGTAGATATTTAAATGCAGTGGAATGGATCTGAAAGGATATATGGTTTGTACATGGCATGATAGTCTGCAATTCAATCTTGTGGACTAAAGGTATTAAACCTTATTCAGACAATTAAATGAAAAAAGTAAGCTAAAGTACAGCGAGCCAGTGGAGAGTAAAAGATTTTCAGAATTGACACAGCACCCTAACAAAATTGCTGTTTGTAGACTTCAATAAAGAAAGCATCATTGAAAATTAAAGCCAATGCCCAACACTGGCACAAGGGTGTACATTGCAGGGGAATACTGTGGCATCTCAGTGGTACAGAGTTATATTTCACTGCTGCCTTCTTCAGATGCATGGAGAGGAGATCTTTCCTGATCGCTCTTGTGTGGAAGCACTCATCTCCACAGTCCCAAGAATCATTAACACAAAAGAAAAGTTGAGTGAGTGGCTAAAACCAAAAGTATGGCTTCCAAGTTTACTTGAACTCACTTCCTTGAACTGTTCCGGTCCTCCAAATTACAGTGGCTTTTTTTAAAATATTTTTTAAAGTGTAGAGCAGCAGAATTTCTGCGATGATGAGGCACACTTCCTAGCACTCTCATTAATAATGAATTGCAGTGGGCATTACAGCACTAGGTAACTGGAGTGAGATGCTTTTTAAGTGTTTCAAATCAGTGTTTCATAATGGACATACATTTATCCATACATCTCCCTATTACCAAGGCCTTCATACTTCCATATATGTAAGAAAGTAAAAGGAAATGGGGAAATACCAGGGATCGAAATGGAAGGATCGCCATGAAAACAAAGGTGAGATTTATTCACTCTATTGAGTCACATACCTTTCATGCGTTTCCACTTTACAAACAAAACGGTTCTATAAATTCATGCGAAGTATTTAAATAACAGAAAATCACGAACAAGAGAAAGTAGGCTCAAGAAGAATAAAACATGTTGCATACAAGAAATCAATATGATGTCAGTTGAAATCATGAGAAATTCTTAAAATGTAAAGTGGCAGTGGTCCCTATATCCTGTATAAAATCAATTATTATAACGCAAAGCTACTTAGCAGCAGTAAACCATTTCTAGAAGTAAAACGTGGTGTGATCATTGCTAAGGAGGTAAGTGGGTCCAAATCATATAATTGTAAAGATTTATATGGCGTACCTGAAAAACAAACATTAATAAACGTCAATTATGGAAAAATTCAGACATTCCTGTAAGAGAACAAATCCCTACCATACTTAGTCGGCTGCACTAGTTACCAGTAGTAGTAAGGATTTATTTTAATATCCTCAACCTGTCCTATAAAATAACCTATGCATGAGCACCAATGTAATTCAAAACAGAATGCCAGTATATAATCTAAATATAATGCTAAATCCAATATATATATATCTATATACATATATAAATTATATTTATGCAAAAAGAAGCAGAGAACTCTGGGTAGTTCCCAAGTTTAGGTGGAGAGCAGCTCCTGTATAGAGCACACTACAATACCAGCAATACTTCGAATTTGCTCATCTCAAATGTCTGCTTTTCTATCATAGTTTTTAAGCATAGGATTAGCACAGTGCCATCCAGACTGAGATTGCCATTTCTACAGCAAAGTCTTTATGCAGAGGACTAATCCAGTGTGGATGCCACTGTGCGAATCCCATGCTTAAAAACTTTGATAGAAAAGCAGACATTTGAGGTGAGCAAATTCAAAGTGTCACTGGTGTTGTAAGGTTCTCTATACAAGAGGTGCTCTCCACCTGAACTTGAGAAGTACTCAGAGTTTTGTACTTATTTTTTTCATAATTTATCCAGCACTCTATGCCTGCAAGGGTATTGTGTGACTGTGTGTGTGTGTGTGTGTGTGTGTGTGTGTGTGTGTGTGTGGGTGTGTGTGTGTGTGTGTGTGCATGTGTGTGTGTATATATATGTATATATATGAACTGCAACTCGCGAAAACACCGCCTGAACGCGGAATCACAGGCGTAGACCAACTCTGGATTTCAGCATTGTTTTATTTTCTCCTCACATTCTGTCAAGACGCGTTTCGGCCGTACATATATTTACTGAAAAAACCATAGGTTTTAGGGCGTTATAGTTAGTTGGACATTTCACTCGTACAAAACCAAAGAAATTCCCCCGTTATAGTTAGTTCAGCTAACTATAACTTGCACCCCCGCAATGCACTGCTGATGGCATCACATATTACATCACTCATGACATGGTCAGTGACATCACTGATGACATCTCAAATAACATCACTGATGACATCATCCAGTGTTTGTGTGTTTCTGTAAAGTTTCAATATTTTTAATATATATAGGGAAAGGCCTATTGAAGAATGGATGGGTGTATAAGTGTCTGAATGGATGATTTAGTAGGTGCGTGGCTGACTCTATAAGTGAGTGAATAAACGTATCTTACTGGATGCATGGGTTAGTAACTAAAATGTGTGAATGTCTGTATCCGTCTATCTGTTGGTGTGTAAGCAGCTGCATAGGTTTATGAATAGCTACATGAGTGTCTATATGGGTTATTGATTTGTTGTCTGAGTATCTGTATGGGTGCCTGAGTATTTGTGTGGGTGGTGTGTGTGTGACTGTGACTCTGTGCATAGATGTGTGAGTGGGTGATTCACTGGGTGCATGGTTTCAAGACTGCATCTGTGATGGACTTTATGGGTGGGTGAGTGTGTGTATGGGTGTGTTAGTGAGTGAATGTATATCTCAGTGGTACATGTGTGAGTAACTACATATGAGAAAGGCAGTATATATATGTGTTGGAGTGTATAAATGGCTATAAGTGAGAGTGTGTGATTCTGAGAGTGGCTGTATGGATGAGCGTGTGCTTGTATCAGTGATTGTATGAGAGCGTAAGAATGTGCTAGTATTTGTATGAGTAATTGAGCTGGTGTTGAAATAACTGTATAGGTGAGTAAATGGCAGTGTCATTAATTATTTGCATAACTGACTAGGTGTGTGAGTACCTCTATGGATGAGTGGCGGTGTGTGAGTGTCTATATAGGTGTATGAGTGCATATCATAGTCCTGTACTGACTGACCATAAGAATGAGTGACTGTATGGGTGAGAGAGTGGATCTGTGTGTAAACATAAGAATCAGTGCGTGGGTATGTAGTTATTGGTGTTGGAGTGTCTATGGTTTTGAGAATGGCAGTCTGTAATTTAGAGTGGGTGTATCAAAGGTTATATTAGGGTGTGAGAAGATGCATCAAATTATCGCATGGATGATGTCATCAGTGATTTCATTTGAGATGTCATCAGTGATGTCATCAGTGATGTCACTGACCATGTCATGAGTGATGTAATATGTGACGTCATCAGCAGTGCATTGCGGGGGCATGACTTACAGTTAGCTGAACTAACTATAACGGGGGAATTTCTTTGGTTTTGTATGAGTGAAATGTCCAACCAACTATAACACCCCTGAAACCTATGTTTTTTTCAGTGAATTTTCAAGGATTTTTAAATCCTAATTTCTAACTATAACGTGCCTTAAACCTATGGTTTTTTCAGTGAATTTCAAATGTTTTTTAAATGCTAATTTCTAACTATATTGTGCCTGAAACCTATGATTTTTACAGTAAATTTTAAAGGTTTTTCAAATGCTACTTTCCAACTATGCCTACAGAGGTAGGACATGCGATCAAAGAAGGAACAATGCACAGAAAGAAAAATAAATGCAGAAAGAAGCAACAGAAGTCCACAAGAATGAAGAAAAGTGCAGGACGAACCAAGACATGTGCAGAAAGAACCAACAGACGAGCAGAAAGAGGCCTTGTTGCAAAATCATCCTGTGGCCACAACTTTTTCAGATGGGTACTGGTGGTAAATGACTAACCAGGTATAGAGCCAGTGATATGCTAAAACACACTTATATTACAGTGACAACACCTACTTACACTAGAGAACACTGAGTTGGGGTACCCCTGTGATTAGTATGACCTCCTCTGTAAGACCCTAGTACATAATAGGGCAGGGGGATTAAAAATACCTCTTCCCAACTTAAAATGCACCACAGGCGTATTTGCATATGTCTCCTCTGGCCCTGCCCCCTCCCTTTACCACTGCGCAAAGGCGCCCTGTGGCACGTTTTAAGTTGGGGGATTAAGTCCCCTCGAATCCTGAGAGTCCCTGGGTCCAACTAGCTCACCGTGTACCTCCAGGAAGCACCACAGAGCTGCGGTGCATAGAGGTGGTCCGAGGCCATGCCCCATTTTACACCTCTCTGCAATGCAACCCTGTGGCACTTATTGGACATACCTTGTGGGTTAGTTGGCCCTCAGGGAGCCTCAGGATTCAAGGGGACTTAATTCTCCAACTTGTGGCATGTTTCCACACTTGTGACATCAGGCCACGCCCCCTCCCTGCACCACTGCGCAATCGCATCCCCTGGTGCATTGTAAATTGGCAGATTAAGTCCCCTTGAGTCCAGAGGGTCTCTAGGGGCCAACTAACCCACCACTTACCTCTAGTAAGGGCCACAGACCTGCGTTGCAGAGTGGTGTCAAAAGGGGCGTGGCCTCTGAACACCTCTCTGCAACGCAGCTCCCTGGGGCATACTGGAGTATCTGGTAGGCTAGTTGGCCCCCTGGGACTGTTAGTATTCAAGGGGAATTAATTCCCCAACTTACAACTCACCAGGGGATGCGTTTCCACAGTGGTGAAGGAAGGGGGCTGGGCCTGAGGTGACATGTGTGCAAACATGCCCTGTGGCACATTTTAAGTTGGGAAATTAACTCTTCTTCAATCCTGAGGGTCCCTGGGGGCCAACTTGCCCACCAGGTGCCTTCAGTATGAACCAGCAGGCTGCGTTGCAGAGAGGTGTTCAGAGGCCACGCCCCCTTTTACACCACTCTGCAAGGCAGCTCTGTGGCGTTTACTGGTGTTTGGATTTCCCACCTGGTGTTTGGATTTCCCACTTACTCAAAGGGGATCCACGCATGGACTGCATAGACCAGCATGCAGCTGCCTGTTTCAACAGCGCAAGTTGAAATATTCCTTTAAGGCAGAGGAGAGTCCTTGACAAATACTCTATGGGAAGTGGCAAAGGGAACATTCAAATGGCCATCAGGTGCAAGGACCCACTGATGTAACAGGCACTGAAGAAAGCTGGAACTGCTGAAAAGCGTCTGCCGGTTGTTACACTACTTGCGCTGTGAACTGAATTTGAATAAATCCTCTCGATTTTACCTTTGCGGTGTCAGACCCCTCAGTGACAGAAAGTGGGGATTTGGTTTGTATATAGGAGGAACAAGTGATAGATGAACTTCAAATAGTAAATCTGTCAAAAAGACAAATTACTGAGACAGAAATCTCACTTCTAAAGAGAGTCATCAACTTCTGCCCAAAAAAGAAAATTAACACAAGTGAGAATAGACTTGTACCTCTATGTAAGGAAAATAAAACTGGCAAAATTCTTTGCTGAAAATCAAGTGAAACAAAAAACACGCATGTTGGGCGACACAACATCCAGTTTATCAGCCAAAAGATCCAGAGAGTTATCTCACATTACTGAATTTGGATACAACTGAGTAGGATGAAATACCATTAAGTCAAGCAACTATGCAAATAGGAGCTGGTTTAAGTGGGAAAAAAATGAAATCAAAATTCTATCCCCAGTTACCACCTGGAAATAAGGTGGATCTTTTTCAAGAAGTGGTAATTCAAGACCTATATAAAATCAAGGGATAAAATTATGAAGACAATTTAACACAACATGAGAGAAAAGCACTGGAAAAACTCACATGTGATGATCAGATCGAAATTAAAATAGCCGACAAGGGAGGCAACATAGTTATTTGGGACAAGACCGCCTATATTGCTGAGGCACATCGACAACTAAGGGACACCAAATACTATGAAAAACTAAAAACAAATCCATCACCCCAAATAAAGAGAGATTTGGATGATAAACTCCGAGAATGGAAAATGAAGGATGTGATTGATGATGAAGAGTAAAGTATTTCACAGTATCCCATTCAGTAACGGCAACAATTTACTTTCTGCCGAAGTTGCATAAGGATCAACAAAAGCCCCCAGGAAGACCAATTTTATCGGCGAAAGGATCAGTATTAGAGCCTGTCTCAAACTACATAGATTACTTCCTCAGACCATATGTGGCTCAATTAAGTTCATATATAAAGGACACAAGTGATCTATTGCGAAGACTCCAAAATACGCCTTGGCATGAAAACTCAGTTAATCACAATGGATGTCATATCCTTATATACCAACATAGGACATGGGCATACAAGCGTGTAATTACTTTTGATCGGAATATTCAATACAAAAATCACAACCAAATGCTACTTGACATGATCTCGATGTGTCTAACTAAAAACATTTTCCTATTTGGTGAGGAGGTATATCGCCAAAACAATGGGACAGCCATTTTTTTTTCCTTTGGAATTTCGAATTTCGTAGCACGCACTGCATCGCATTTTACGATGCAGGGCGATCTACGAAATTCGTTTTATTAATTAAATTGTTTACTCACCTCCAATTATCCATATTCCGGTTTTTAGCACCTCCCACCCTGCCCGTCCCCCGCCCCGCCTTCCTGCCCCACCGTAACTCCCTCCACGGGCCGCGACTGACTGCAAACTCACCCCCGTGGAATGATCCTCATCATCAAATTTGGTTTATACAAGGTAAGTGTGCACAAGTAACGTGGCATACGTGCATCTTACTTTACACTGACATTAAGACTCTTTCAGCGTTGATACCATTTTATCAGTCTTACATCATGCAGCCATTATATCAGTCTTCGATCATGCAGCCATTTTATCAGTCGTAGATCATGCAGCTCGGGAACAAGCTTCTCAAACCTGACCCGCAGTGTTAAGGAAATGCTTTTGAAAGCGTTTCAATCCAAATGTCATCTCTATGTTCATTTTTTAATGTAAGTGGACACTTTTCCTCCCACTTAAAGAGGAGTCGACACATTATAAAATATAAGGATAACATCTTCAAGTAATAGGACAATCGTAAGACCAGTAGCAATTTATGAAACAGCAGGAGGGAAACTCATTTTACAAAAAGAAAATCTTTCAGTGGCATAAGCAGGGCAAATAAGGTGCCAAGTGGAGCTAGAGACAGCGAGAAACCTGCCCCCCTCAGGGCTGCCATGAAGAACACAACCCAAGCACAGAGTTTCAGATTATTTATGTGTTTGTACTTATTATGCTTGGAAATGAAATTGATATTTTCTAAGACACAGCACAATGTTCTTATTTTTTAATAAACCAGATGATGAATAGGGGTGCCACACACTTCAGCCAAGCCACCATAAAGAAAAGGTTTGATAGAGAGTGGCCTTTCGTAATACATACTTCATAATATCCTTAGCAGGCTACATAGCGGCAAAATGTGTTGTCTTCAGAAAAGATGAAGTCGCAAAATAGCTGTGAATAGGCGAAAGTTAGAAATTGGGTTGTAGGTTGCCTGGGGTATGAGCCCTAGTCAAGCTGCAACCACAATCCTAATCAGGGAACTTAACCTATGCTCACCCTCTGGTAGCTTGAAACAGAGTCTTGACTTTAGAGGCAATGTGTAAAGTATTTGTGCAACACTTCAAACAGTAAAAAAGTGAAAACACTACACATAAACATTCCCCACCAGGTTCGGAAAATAGGACTTAATTTACTAAATGAAACAAGACCAAAATGACAAAAATCCAATAAGTGGATCTTGAGATGTGAATTTATTAATAATAAACTGTAAAATAGTGCTATGAAGCAATAAGCAGCAGCTTTAATACCTAGTCACACTGGACCAGGACAAAGTCAAACGTTCAGGAAGAAGGTGATAGAGCGCAAGCCGGGTAGATGGATCCCCATGAGGACTGCTGAACAATAGTACCTTAATCCTGGCTGTGTCGATGTCAAAGATGCGGGCCACCATGGAAGTGATGCGTCGGTGTTGATCCACACAATGAGGGCAAAGCACCAGGCATGATCTGTGCAACAGTGACAAATGCATCAGCTCCGATGAGCGAGCTGCTGTGATGCGGATATAAGCATTCATCATCAAGGATGCTGTCGACAGAGACGCAGAGAACTTTTGCAGTGGTAGTTCTGAAGGTGATGGGTCGGGACCCATCCACACAGCAGAGACAACGCGCCATTTCTGGTTCCGTAACAGGAGCGATGCGCTGGTTCTGATCCATGCAACAGGAGCTAAGTGCTGGTTCTGATTCATGCAACAGGAGCTATGTGCTGGTTCCAATCCATGCATCAGGAGCTATGGGCCTGTTACAATCCACGCAACAAGGTTGATGCACCGGTTTTGAACAACGCAACGGTGCCAATGCACCTGTTCAGCAGAGGATGCGTGGGATTTGGTAAAGCAAGCACCTTAGGCCTCACTTCCAAGGGTTCAGGACTGGGGGGCACCATTTAGCAGGGCACACTCACAGATGGCAGAGTCCAGGTGCAGAAGCAGAAAAGTTGGAAGTCTTTAGTGTCCCTGAGACTTCAAATCAGGAGGCCAGCCAGCTAACCTTTGGAGTCACTCTGGGTTCAAGTGATGCAAGTCCAGTCCTTTTCATCCAGGCATGGAAACAGCAGGCGGAAGGGAAAGGCAAAAGTCCAGTAAAGCAGCAATCCATTAGAATGGCAGTCCTTCAGCAACACAGCTGTCCTTCTTCCTGGTAGAGTCTGCACAAGTCCAGATGTGTACTGAAGGGGTAGTTTCAGGCATCCAGTGCTTCTATCCAATGGTATTAAACATGACTGAGCTTCTCATTCTCAATCAGGAATTACAGCTTAAGAGTGTAATAATGAATGCCCTTGTTAACCTATAAGAGGGGTATACCTCATAGTAGTGAAACATGAATGTAGGTGTTTTTCAATGACATGCAAAACTTAAAAATACAAATACTAATTGTTTACTAACACAGCACACAGCCTTATCAGCTACCAAGAGCCTAACATAGGGTTGACTTATGTTAAATAAACGGGGAGTAAAAGGCTTGGTAGGGGGTTCTAAATTGCCAAGTCCACATGGCAGTGTAAACTGCACACACAGGCTCTGAAGTGCCACCTGAGACATGTTTTAAGTGGTACTGTTGTGGGTGGTACAATCAGTGTTGCAGGCCCACAGGTAGCATTTAATTTACAGGCCCTGGTGGTGCTCTCTACTAGGGACACAGGAGTGTGGCTCACTGGTTAGAGGCGGCAGACCCGAGAGCAGAGGACGGCCCGAGACCAGGGTTCGATTCCCGGCGGGGCAGGTTTCTGGACCAGGGTCAGCGGACTCGATAATTCTCTCGCCTCGGTGCCCACTCTGATCAGCGATCACACTCGGCAACTCTGGGCATTAGCTTGCCTCATCTTCACTAACGGCCCCACCAGACCGCCGGGGATGCCTGGTCTCACCCTGGAGATACCCATTAAGGGACCATCTCTCAGGGAAGCCAGGAAGGGTTTCGCAGCGGTCGAAGCGCCTTGGGACCCTACGGGTAAGTAGTGCGCTATATAAATGCCTATACATTTACATACATTTACATTTACATTGTGGATAAGTCAATGAAACCATGTTTAGTGGAGAAGCACATGCACTTTAGCATTTGTCAGCAGTGGTAAAGTGCTCAGAGTCCCAAGGCCAACCAAATTAATACAGCAAAAAGTGGGGTGAAGCAGGCAAAAAGTTTGGAGAAGAGCACCCTGTGGCTGTCATGTCTAACACTCTTCATATGGCAGATCATAAACTAGAAGTTGAGTGTGTCACCAATGGAGTTGTGAAGCTATTTTAGTGGATATTGTCCTGGGCACAAGGGCTGGCAATCTGGCATGCCATGTATACAGAGTCTGCTGCACAGCTGGTTTGGGTAGGACAGGAGTAGACTCAAGCTCTTGTTCATTGGAAAGTGTGAGCAAAATGCTAGACTAATTTATGTGCCCCTGCCCACTGACCATGGTTCGAGGCAGTGCACAGCTATTTAGAGTGGGGTTGAATTGGTGGTGGCACATAGCCTAGACTAGTTCTATGCTAGACCCTGAGGTTGGTATGCATGACTGAAGAACTTACATGTTTTGGTTGAGATTGGCAACCCTACACCAGTGCCGAGCAAGACTTGGCTTTTTATTCCTTTCTGCATTCTCAGAGGCAATTTCTTTCTGTGGAGCAGTCTAGTGTGCTCATCTCTTGTCCATACTATTGAGTGATTAACATTACTTGTTAACCAACCAGAACCAAAATATGTGAATTTGTCAATCAAAGTTGTTTCTCTTGTGAGGACATTCTAATTCTTTTTCACACTGGTATTTTTTCTCATCCTAGTGGCCGGAACATTGTCTGTATATACTTCCCTGTTAAATTAATATGGAAAAATGCATAGGAATTTTCTACACACATTTGTAATTTTCTGCAGTCAGGATGAATCTGGCATCACTTGCATTTACTGCAATTTTCCTTTTGAGGTCACGCAAAGCTACATATATACTTTGATTTGGATGACGAAATACACATATATACAGTGCTGGCTAGTGAACTTTGAAAGTGTTGGCGCATACATTTGCCTGTGTGAGCAAGCACAGTGAGCATGACAGTCCTAGTAGGGGCTTAGAAGGGATCCTTTAAAAAGAAGTAGTAAAATGGTAGACTTTCTAGTACAACTTCCCTCACTTCTCTCATGCCTTGCCTTTACAAAGAAAAGTTAAAATCAAACACCAGCTTGCACTGCTCCGCCTCCCTCAATGCAGCTCAGGCTTAACAGGCAAGTCTGGGTGAAAGTAGAATTTGATGCATATCTCTCTCATAGAGCTGCAGGCTACTGTGCACATGTAACTCCTTGGCTTGAAACAAGGCTGTGTTTCGTCACTGACCCAAAAGGTCCGACAGACACAGATTTCGACTGAATTCCTTGGGGCTAACACAGAGCTCACATGTACAGCAGGTATTGGATGGATCTGCAAAGACCTGGAGACCGCATGTTTCATGTGTCCAAAGTGGGAATAACTTAAATGGATGTTAAGAATTATCTGTCAAACACAGACAGCTGAGTCTCAAGCTAATGGACGGAAAATAATCTCTACTCTGTTTGATTGAAAATGCAGCACATTACTATGTAGATGCTGCCTGCCAGAGAGCGCTATGGAAGTCAAGCGCTCTGAAGTCCCTTTTATCTGGGGAGTACAAAAATATGTGCTTTCACACTGTGGAAGTGTACAAGACAAATGTTTGTTGTGTCATCAAAATCGTTTCAAGCCAGGGACATGTAGAGATGGGCAAGCTAGGCAAGGTTTAAATCAAATTGCCTGGTTTGGGCTCAGCCTGCAGTGCTTGGCTCTAAGATGGAGTTTATGACAATCACACCAGCCACTACACCCTACAGCTACTCGTGCATTTTTTAACACAAAAATCATGAAACTAGGGGCGGGCGTAACTCAGTGTAGTGTAACCATGCTGAATTACCAACATTATTCCAATTAACCCAGCGTAATTTAGATTTCAACCAGGCATACATGAAACACAAGACAGTTAAGCAGACATATAGTATCTGCTCATCTGCTTCAAGTAAAAACCAGAAAAAGAAAATGAATGTCTGCTTCTGGCATCTGCACTTCACAGTGTCTCGAGAAGCCCTGTACTCGGTGGAGGAGGTCGGGCTTCACACTCTGTGGAATTGCTGTCATTGAGGTTGTGAGCCATGTCTAAAAACTGAGGGGCATATTATCAAGGGGGTTTATCTCCGTTTTTTTGGCTTTAAAAGCCAAGAAAGCGGAGATAACATTATCTCCCTATTACCTAGCTGTCGCTAACACCAGTTAGCGACAGCTAGTAGGAGATAGCGACCATCTTGGGCCCCACTTTGCTTGTCAGTGATATTTATCACTAATGATATGCAAAGTGGGCGTGCCAAGATGTTAGCCACTGAAAACAGTCGCTAACATCGCTATCTCCTATTACCAACTTTTGAAGATATTCGCGCTAAGCGCGAATATCTCCATATCTCCAAAAGCTAACACCTGCAGTTCTTAGCCATGTTATCCAATGGGAGGTGGATAACATGGCTAAGAGCATTAGCTCGGTAATGCATGAATATCGCTGACTTTTCAGCAATATTCATGCATTGCGGCGATTTTTATCGCATTTGCGATAAACCTTGGTAATACCAAGGTTTATTTGCGGTAAAAATCGCCGCAGCGCAGCGATAAATTTTTGTCTCTAACCAAGCAATAGCGATAATTATCGCTATTGCTTGGTAATATGCCCCTGACTGTTTTTGTTAATTCAGGGAGAAAAAGCTATTGACATAACAATAAAGTGTAGTTCCTTTCCTTTCTTTAACAGTGAAATGTTTGCTACAAAGACTCAATATATATAGAGTGTCCCAGTGGATATATTACCTAATTTAGTTAATAAAAATGGAGGAAAAGCAATGCCCTCCATTGTATTATGGGAAATAGAAGTAACAATTTTTGTTGCAGAACTGTTCTCTCTCCTGCCTGCATACGCTACGCTAACTTTGTTGCTGTAACTTCATTTATTTATTTAAATCTCAAACGTCTGTACACTCATGCCTGCTTATAGAGTTTAAAAATGCAATGCATGTAATATATACGTGTTCACGAACATGTACCAGCAAATACGGAAATCTGGAATCTGCTGGCAACAATACACAATCAGATATGCGACACATATACGTGTTGTTGGAATTGTTCAACGTGTAGCACTTACTTCTAGACCATTGCAATTTGTAATTATTATAATGCATATTGCTACATATACACAGAACACAAGTATATTATAACGTGCAAATATAGTCAACTCTGTTAAGGCATTCTTGAAGGTAGATGGATGTAATGGTGACGGTGCAGCTTAAGTGCAGGAAAAGTGAGTCATTAGAGCGCCTTGAGACCCTCCGGGTGAGTAGTGCGCTATATAAATGCTTTGATTGATTGATTGATAGAGGAAAATACAGTGCACATAGCGTATCTATGCCTTAACCGTCAGGAAATACATTTGATTGGAATCCAACAAAATCAACTTTTCTGGGTTTCCTAGCGTTCGGCATCATTTGCAGAGTGGACTGACAAGTTGATGTTTCGGCCCATTTAAATGATTCAGATGGGGTCTTTCTTAGGGAAAAATAAAGTGATAGCGACCTGACCAAAAGGATCTTGGACACATCATAACACTCAAGTGATCCACTACTTGAGAAGTCCTAAGTAGGCCAACAAATGAAAGTCAAACCTTAAAGATTGTATGAACTCTATAGACAGCTCCCTTAGCATGTTGGTACCCAGAACCAGAACAACATGTGGCCAGTGAGGGAACTAAATCCATTTTATAAGCTAAGGGAGCTATTTGAAGTGTTCTTAACATCTCTATTCAAGGTTTTCCTTTCTGCAGAGTCATAGAAAAGTTTTTTTTTAATTATTCCTTATGAAACAGTGTTTTGTATGAATGGCTGATAAGACAAAGGGCAGACAGACTGGCTTAGGTTTGATTCTCTTCAAATCCTTGACTTGGACAATTCTGCCAGCTAGCAGTTTTTTAACTGTTTCCCTTCTGGACCATGTAAGTGGCCTGGTCCTACACTGACTAACGATATGGTGAGGATTGCTTGCCACTGCAGCACTTTTGCGGCCCAGAAAGGGTACATTTGTTGTAACAGAGAGTACTGAGCATACTGGTGTTGGGGTTACAGATCAAAAGAGGAAAAGGTTTAACATAATGTGCTAAAGTGTTCATTACATCCAGTAGGGGCTTCTCATTCTGTTCAAATCTAAACATGTTGATTAAAGACTATACAAAAAGACATATGGCAATGTGACTGTTTTCTATTGTGCATCTCAATAAGGTACCTGGTAATGAAGGTGCACTGTGCTGCCCACCTTCCACCTAACATTATACTATTTTTTGCCCTGATTAAAACCCACACCAAAATAAACTATACTGCTGCTGTGCTGATCAGCTCCAAAATGAAACTTCACATCTCCCGCCATCCATCCATATCACCCTCCAACAACTTCACAGGAACTACATTTAGGATGCTTTTGGGAGCAGCCGACTCTCTGCTTAACAGCTGAGTCTAACCCTCTTGTTTCTTTTAACCTCAACCCTTCCCAATTCGTGTATAGTGTGGTAAGTCACTGATACAACCCCCTCTCTAGCACAAGATGGGAAAGGGTGTGGTCAGTGTAGGTTACTGACCGTACCACACCCTGAGATGGGAACGGGTGGGATGTAAAACTGACTGAAGCGTAGCCCAGGGCAATGTAGGGATTGGGCCTACAGAGACCGGGGCTCTCTTTACCAGTGCCACTTTTGGATATCATCGGGAAGGAGACCCTGAGGCTTGGAGGGCATGTTAGGCAAAGCCTGTGTTTTTATCAACCCTGATCAATCACTTTAATTTTCAGCACAGACACCTTCATATGCATGAGCTAGCCATCGCAGAGATTGACAGACTCATGCTGCCGAAAAGGGTTGAGTAGTCACTATCAATGAAATTAAGGGTCAAAAATAGGGTTGACCAAGCCCCCATTCCCATGTCGGGGAGGGCGGTGATGTGTGTGTATTGAACATCATTTTTAGTTGTAAATATGCATGTATGGAAAAAGACACGTGGATTTAAGTCTGTCTGGTATTATCCCCAAAAGGGTACCAGCAGATCTAAATGTGTTGGTTACTCTGCGATTGTGTGATGCGTCAGTGTGGTTGTGCAACAGTAAGCCTTCCACAAGGGATAGGGAATGAGCCATAAGGGGAATGCAAATGCCCTGAACTTCGGGGGAATGTAGAGAAAAGAGTTTCTCCATCTGTAAAAAGTTTACACATGTCAGTAGATTAGCACATGTATCATGGGCCCTAGTGTAAGAAAGGAAATGTGTCCACGGACTGCTGTTTGAATTATAAAATACAACAATAATCAGGGTTCAGTGTGCCCTTCATGCTTCTGGGCCCTGGTGCCATTGCATCATCTTCACTAGTGAAAGCTACACTGACACTTATGAACACATAAGGACATTTCCAATTGCAGAGTGGGGCAGTCTTTCACAATATGTAATAGTACTGTGTGTACAATTTAGCACTGGGAAAACAGCAATGTGCAAAAATGTTCCATGCTATTCCATACTGTATGTCTGAAACCCTGCGACAGGTGCACAGCTGCTAAAGTTTGTTCATTGCAGATTCGCATCTGTTCACAGAATTACTGCTGCTGGTTCGGAACTTCTATTTATGGTGAATCCGGCATTACCTCGTGTCATTTTATGTTGCTAAAAGAGTTTTGAAAGTCAATCTGCATTGTATAATAGGACATTCATCTAAAATCAAACATGGCAAATATTAAAATGCGCAAAACACTGAAAATATGTATGAATATCATTTGTGTAGACAGAGCACAGTATTTTGGTCCATGGCGCGCTGATAGTGACATTTTCTTTTCTACTTCCCACTTTTCTAAATTTAATTAAATCAGCATCAGAAAAACATTAGTAGGCGAAGGCTGAAGCTTTATTTGAATAATACAACAATACAGCCTCACGACAGCATTAATCATAATCATCGCTGCAAACTGGAGACAATAATACTGTTAATCTTGCCTAGAGACAGGCTTTGCTTCTGGGAATAACATGCCACTCCAACTAAAAGGCCCCATTTCTCATCCCCATGTGTCCCGAACATGGCATTCATTTCACTTACAGGTGTGGGTCCAGCAGCCACTGAGGGAGGCTGGAGGGTGTGGGGTGCACAGATATTGAGTGTAGCGCCTGAAAAAATGGCACGTTTATTCAATAAAGATTTATGCTTGAAGTGTCTCTTACATATATACATGCCTAACCCCTCCCCTCCCCCACCCACAGATACGGTGTAATAAGAACTAGCTCATTTGGTATAAAAAAAAAACACAGGTTTCCTTTACATACACGCCTAGCCCCCAGCCCCAAAAATACTGTATAATAATGACAAGCTCAAATGGGATCAAAAAGCATTATTTATTGAATGAAATGCATTTCTTGTTTTATCTGTAGTGTGTAATTTTGTGGACCTCCGTAGGAGTTCCATATCATAATAAACTTGATACTTGGATCAAAAAGCAGTGTGAAATGAAATATAGTTCGTTAAAATGTCGGATTTTGGGGAAGTTTTCACTGGAAAAACAGGATGAATGTTTTTCTTACTGATTGTTAAGTGTTTTTGTTTCATTCCATGGTTATGCCATTTCATCCAGGTGGAGTGACCGAAGGATGAACGAAGCAATGTGATATCAGATCTGAGCAGAGATTCCCGGGTTCTGCTCAGGCAGTCAGCCAGGGGCTGAATAATGTTAAACAGAAGGGCGTTACATGTTTGGGGTGACATTGAAGGATGGTAAGAACATTTTGAAATGAGTCTCTCACAGACTGTGGGGAGGTGAGGAGAGCTTCGAGCAGGTGTTAAAGCGAGATTCAATTATTACAAATACATTTCATTAGCTGGTGGCACACCATGGTGACTGTAAAGAGGAGGGGGTGTTCTGCTCAGCAGGCTGCAAGTTAAACATGGATGCCGAGCATTTGCAGAGGAAGAAGTGACAAATACCCACTAGGGTGTAATAAAACAAATATTAGGTGTTTTTTTCAAATTCCTTTATCTATGTAAATGTATGCAGTTCGACTCACTAGTATAACCATTTACCTTCTGTTTGGTATTGCTATACTCATATTTGATGGCACCTGCATGTTTACGTGAATATGTGATTATGCGTCTGTCACTGTCCTTATGTACTGATACTCACAATATTTGTTTTTCAATATTTTTCAGTACCTATTCAGTGAACATATCCATTTTTTCACCTGACCCTAGAGGATACTTTGTTTTTGGAGTCTATACTAAATCTGTAAAGCAGAAATAAAGTTTCTCCTCAAAATTAGGTTAAGTTATGTAGATTTGATGATCAATGCAGAAACAAAGTTATAGTAGTAGCAGCAGCATTATTGCTTGTGTTTTGCTTCTATTTCTATTCGCTACAAACAGCATTTTAACCCCTTCCATGCTGATGTCGAACCCCAGCCGTCATGCACTACGGTGATCGTGTGCTGATGACGGCTGGGGTTCGTCACAGCCCGCCCCTGTTTGTGTTGCTTACAGCACACCAGGGGAATCGCGGCCGCATGGAAAGGGTTAATGGTGGGCAATGCAGGATATTTAAGTTAAATATTTATTGATCTTTTGTATAAAGGGCAACTCAACTGAGGAATGTGATATGTAACCCCTACACTGTACAAAATACTCATGTCACACATTTTGAACACTAATGTGATATTCCAAATTAGTGTGTGTTTCGAAACTTATGCAACTGTCAATGAGCTAGTATGCACAGCATACGTAGGATAGTTAATATGTATTCTGGAAATAGCACCCATCATTTATGCACCCATGCTCATACCATGTAATTACAATAATTTTAAGCTGGCAGAAACAAAGTTACTTGTGGTGTTTCTGCCCACATTTGCTAACTACCCTGTCTGGTAATAGGAGCTGTTGTAAAGATTCCTTCTTAGGAAGTAGGAGTCAGGTAGCCAGTTCTTGAAAAGTACCAGTTTGCAAGTTTATTGAGGAGGTTAAAGATTGCACAGTAAAGTAACCCACAAGCAACAGCATCATCTCTGCTCAGTACAATCTAACTGCCAACCAACCTCCAGTCACACACCAACATTCCAAGACAGCATAGCAGATTAGAACACATCTCCTTCCCTTAGAAATAATACAATGCAAACAGGAAACATAGGTAAAAATAATAAAATGCAAAAAGAAGATGTAAGAAACTCTAGCTTTGAAAAATCCTATGAATTATTGACACAGTGGCCGCATCCGACCTCATCCATACAGAACCAAAACCACACCCATTACAGGTCCCACCGAACGTTAAACACACCACCTATTACTTAACCAGGCACTAACAATCAAATTAACCATAAAATGGACATCTTTAAAACCTCACTCCACTCATAACAGGGTATCTTGTGCATAACACAATGAGTGTCTTTCAACCCTTGCTCGTCCCAAAGCAACAGGATGTCACATGAAATGTAGCAAAGGGTCCCTTTCAACCCACACTTATACAAAACAACAGAGCATATTGTGAATTTAGCAACAGGAATAGCACTACATGTTTACCCTCTACTACATACTCCTGCCGGCTTAGGGACATCCACCCTCTACTGCATACTCCTGCAGGTTTAGGGACTACCATCACATGTTCACCTTCTACTGCATACTCTTGCAGGATTAGGGACTAGCACTACACTCATCCTCTATTGCATATTCTCGCAGGCCCAGGACCTAAAGCTCTCACCCTATACTGCATACTGTTGTCGGACCAGCCCTTAAAAACACTCACCTTCTACTGCCTGCTCTTGCAGGACCAGGGACCTAAATCACCCACCCTCTACTGCATGCCCATGCAGTACCATGGATCTACATCTCTCACTCTGTGCTACATTAGTTTGCAGGACCAGGGACATAATTGACACAATACATCTAATGTACGCATGGAAAACATGTTCAAACTCTACTGCACACTCTTTCAGAACCTAGGACTTAAATGGCACCCTACCTTGCATGCAACACATATATAAAAGCATTTTCCTGACTACTTCAGAACATTTTGTACAATGCAACCAACATAACATGTAAACATTCAGCAAAGCATTAAAAAAAAATACTGTTAGGCAGCCTCACCCAAAATCCTCTAATCTTGTGAGCAACATTTTACCCAAACATTTGTGTGGAACACTGCTAGTAAATCCGAGTTGGAGATGCAGCGAGCGTAAGATAAATAGTTTTGTTTATTTATTTACTTACTTTACTCCTGACCGTTGTATGTCCGACTCCACTATCCCCCCACCCTGACCCTCCCTACCCCCAGCCCACCGCCCGCAGTACTCCCTTTACGAGCTGCCACTTAGTTTAAGAACTAGTGGCAATGATATTTAACAGCTGTGCAGATCAGGTTCTAGGCACAATTTGAGGCTGGCTGCAATGGCATGTGGGTTACAGCTACAAGGTTTATGTTGGTCAAAGATTTTATTTTTCGATTTAGGGCCATATGTATTTTGTATTTTTTGTATTTAATTTATTTATAAAGCGCTAACAATCATCCTAGGTAGGATATCACGGCGCTGAGGTTTGGTGCTGAGGGGTACGGTGACCGCATCGATTACTGATTATTCTGGTTTAGGGAAGAGTAGTGTCTTTAATTGTTTCCTAAATGATAAGAGACATTCTGTCAGTCTGAGATTGGGAGGTAGATCATTCCACTTAGTTGCAGCTAGATGAGAGAAAGCCCGCTCTCCCATCCTGACAGTCTTCATGTGGGTAGTGTTTGCTCTTCCTGAAGTTCTGGATCGAAGGTTCCTCGATGGTCTATGGAATTTGACTTTATTGTGTAGAATGGTAGGGCCTGTATTGTAAAGTACCTTGTGTGTGATACACAGTAATTTGAAGTTGGCTCTTTGTCGCATTGGGAGCCAATGTAGTTCTCGCATGCAACTTTTGGCCGAATCATATCTCTTCTTATTGCATACAGCCTTTGCCGCGGCATTTTGCACTATCTGCAGTTTAGAGAAAAGATAGTCTGCCATTCCAACAAACAGAGAGTTGCCGTAGTCCAGTCTGCTCATCAGCAGCGACTGGACCAGGGTCTTCCTACACTCAGTCGGAATCCAGGGGAAGACTCGTCTGAGCATTTTCAATAATGCAAAGCCTCTGCCACAGACAGTGGAGACATGTGATTTCATGGACAGAGCACTGTCCAGTACCACACCCAAGTTTTTCGCTTTTATGGTAGGATTTGGGGGCAAGCCCAGGTTACTTGGCCACCAGCTGTTGTCCCAGAGCTGGGGATTTTTGCCAAACAGGAGGATTTCTGATTTGTCTGCATTTAATCTCAGACAGTGCTCTTGCATCCAATTGGCCAGCTCAGTCAGGCATTTTAGTAGTCGAGTTTTAGGATCATCTTTCTCATCAATGGTGACCATCAGCTGGGTGTCGTCAGCATAAGAACACATTTCAACACCCCACTTTCTTCCAATGGCTGCCAATGAGGAAACAAATACATTAAACAGGGTTGGGCTTAATGAAGCCCCCTGAGGAACCCCATATTTAATGTTTCGCTGGGGAGAAATGAAATCACCCAGACACACTGATTGTGTTCGATCCGCCAAAAAGGATTGTAGCCATCCCAATGCCTTGTCTCGAATACCTTTCTCTTCCAGGGCTTTCAGTAGTTGGTCGTGTGGTACGGTATCAAAAGCCGCCGATAAATCCAAGAGTATCAGGACGACTGTCTTACCCTGATCCACCTGGGCCCTGATATTATCCGTCACCGCCAAAAGTGTTGTTTCAGTACTGTTGTTCGCCCTGAAACCTGTCTGAGAGACATCCAACAGTTCATTGGCTTCCAAATAAGTGGATAGCCGTCTATTGACCAGTTTCTCCAGCACTTTTGAGAGGTAAGGTAACTGGGATATTGGTCGATAGTTGGCAGGGTTGTTTACATCTAATCCTGCTTTTTTTACTAATGGGGTGACTAGGGCCTGCTTCCAAGATCTTGGAAATTTAGCAGAGCCTAAGGAAAGATTGAGTGCTTTCGTTACGGCAGGGCATATGTATCAAGGCGAATTATGATCACAAACGCTGAAATTCGCAGATTTTCATCGTTTGCAATCGCAATTTGGCCTAGTGCTATGTATGAAAGCACAACGGCCTCACAAATTAAGGAACCACAAAAATTGCGATTCCTTATATTGCAAATGGCTCTAGGCCCAAAGGAATAAATGGGGAGGAATTCCTTAATAGCAAATCGCAATTTGCGGTTCGCAGTTAAGGAATATGTAGGATTTTCAAAATGTATTGCATATCCTACATACATAGCGATTTGCGATTTTCAAATAGCAATTTTCAAAAATGCAATATTTGAGAATCAAAAAACCTATCATTGATACATATGGCCCTTAGTCTTTTAAGCCCCAATCCACCACAGAAGTAGAATATTAAAGTCCCCCCCAGGACCTCATTGGAGGCACTGACAGACTCACAGGGTGTCAGGCAGAGGCCAACAGCGGGATTGCCATTGGTCAGCTGGTTAATTCCAGTAAAAGGCCTCTTGTAGTTTGTTGTCTTCATTTAACCACGCAGGAGAACAGCAAACTGCCACATGGTGCCTACCTCTTTGTCGTGGGTATACAATGGAGTGGGAGTTCACAGACAGCAGGTCCAGTACTTTTCTGCTCTTCCAAATATCTGTAGTTTTTTTAAGTGGGTGCCTAGAGATGCCACATTTATACCTGGCACAAGCAAGTAAGTGCAGTGACTTGTGGCCCATCCCTGACCAATTGTTTAAAGTTCCTGGAGCTCACCCTACCTAATTTTCATTAGGTCATGTTTGCCTTACTGCACACAGGCCCAAAATACAATTATTCTGGGCATTTTCAAGGTGGTGAAAGTCTTCGGCCATGCTAAATCTGGACACGTAGGGTCATTGGTGTATGTTAGGAGGGTACTATGGTAATCCTAGTGTCCTCCCACATCTAAAACTGTAATCCACTTTGAGGTAAGCACTATTTCAACAACAAACCCAGAGACAGAGGTATGGTAGAACAAAATCAGGGTCCATCCAGCAGCCAGACAGCAGATACACAAGAATTAACTTGCCATCCTGTTCTCTTCCTTTAAAGGTTACCCCAATTCTTACAAGTGGCTTAACAGAACTAACAAACAGGATTTGACTCTGCAGTGTCTAAAAGGACGCACACAGACCCCACCCTGCATATTCTGTGAAGTTCCAAAAAATCATCCCTGCCCGTTCAGAGATGATTGCTTTATAAACTATCTGCTTCTGGGAGACAGTTCACACCTATTTAAGGCTGAGATCTTCTGACAGGGAGGTGAAGGTTAACCTTCTAAATATTACTTTTACTTGATATTTATAATTTTGCCACAAATTCATGGAAGATCCAAGGCAAAATAAAAAATAAAAAAACATGCTTGTCTCATGTGCTTGTTTTACTTAGCCCCCTGGTAGGTTAGGTCCTGGGAGGGCAATTGTTTATATTATTATGGGGGGTGCATGGGGCCCTCTCCCCAGGCCTTTTTGGGCCCTGGGACCCATTCCTCACATTGCCCAGCCAATATTAGGGATGGGCAGCACATCTCCCTGCCGGGCCAATTTCTATCCCGGAGACCCCGTCACCAACGGCCTGCCCTTATTAAAAGTGGGAGGAGAGCACACAGCCCCCTTCACTGGGCTGATTTACAGGAGCTCTAAGAATGCACTGGCCAGCTGGGAACTGACCTCAGATTAAATGAAATGAAAATGGTACTTATAAAGCGCATGGCTACCATAAGGCCTCTGTTGTATCTTGTTCTAATTGTATTTCATATTCTTTGCTCTGTTCCTTTAACATCTGCATTCCTTTTAGATCCTTCATTGCTGATGTGTTCTTTCTCTGTATCTGGTGCGGCAGTTGCCTGCTAACCTGGAGAGGGACACCCGCTGATCTCTGTAGCTCTTGAATAAATATATTAAATCCCTTTTATAACTCCTTAGTCTATGTTGTATCTTTCCCCTACATCATTTGGCGATTTTTATGGTTAGCAGAAGAAAAAAGAAAGAAGAAGAAAGCAGAGAAAAAGGAAACAATTTCAGCTGGTGAAGAGGACCACGCGTGATTTGACATTTTTAATGTTTTTGAGGAGAAATTACTCTTGAAGACTCACAGACAACCCTGAAATACTTAATGAGGACAATCCAAAAGTGTACTGAAGATTGCGAAAGTTACTTCAGAATATCAAAAGAAACTGGAAAAGTGTTGGTGTTATCCTCAAGGTATCTGAGTGAGTAGAAAAACTGTATTGAAATTTGCTGTAAATTACCCATAATAGATTGGTAGTCAGTGACTCTCAAAGTTGTTAAGAGGATCAGCGCAGTGCAACGTATGAAACTTGTGAAAGATTGCGCATGCAACGTTTGAAAGATGCGGAAGGTTGCGCATTTAACTTTACAGTAGTATACATAATCGTCAAGGTGAAAGGCGAACAACCATTGTAATATTTTATGGAAAAGAACGAGGAATTGTATAATTTAACGCATGTAGTTTGAAAGTTTATAATTAAACTCAGCCGCGGTACGTTACTTCGAGCTTGCCACTCTGCGACATTTGAACCTGGCATACGCTTACCACGAGGAAGAACACTGCTATTGTTATCCTCTTGATCGATGTCTTCTGAAGCTGGGAACGCATTGTGCGATGACGCATCCCGTCACGTTTGCGCACATTGACGTGTCTTCGTCATATGTCTAGGCTGCCATTTTAAAACATCTGTTGCTTCGCAACACCGTATGGTGCAAAAGTAATGGTCTGATTTCTCTGTCGAAGAGAAGAAAGACGGAGAAAGTTTCCTATAATATTGTGCATATATCGCACTGATATTTTGAATGGAAAATGATAATGTTTCAAATTTTATTCACTTTTAAAAAACGACACTAAAGATTAGTTACCTATGAGTATTGGTTTATGCAGCAACATTTCTACAGTTTAATAAAACGTACTGAAGAAGTGTGTTTACAAGGAGAAGGAATTACTATTTAAAGAAAATGGAGAGCAACAATGTGGTGATGCCACCACTGTTCTTGCAGCAAAGTGGTGATCCCCCAATCGAATGGGAGGAATGGATTGAGGTTTTTGAAAATTACATTGAGGCAATTGATGGCAAAGACTTTAGTGCAACAAGGAAGAGATCATTATTGTTGAGTACTTTTGGGAAAGAGGGCCAACATGCTTTTAAATTTTTGTCTCCTGGCACTAATGCTGAAGGAAGAGTTATAACTAACGTGTATTTAGAGGCAAAGGCACGGTTAAAGAAACGATATTCAAAGGAAGTGAATATTGTCATGGCAAGACACAAGTTTTACACACAACCTCAGCGGCAAGATGAGAGTGTTGATCAGTTTGTCACTCGTCTAAGGGAATTATCGTTAAAATGTAACTTTGGCAACATCAGAGATGAAATGATAAGGGACCAATTTATTGTCCAGTGCAAGAATAAGAAGATGCAAGAAAAACTTTGGGCAGCAAAGAACCCTTCGCTGCAGAATGCAATTAATATTGCAAAAGTTGTCGAAGAGTCTGGTGCATGCACGAAAGAGATGGAAAGAAAAGATAGTATGAAGGAGAGTGTGTCGTGTGTTGATGTTGTTGAGGAAGTGGAAGCTATTGGTGGTAAAAAATCCTTTGAGAAGAGCGAGAGGAATGTGGGGAAAAGGTTTAATAATGCTTACAGCAGCAATGATTCCAATAGGAATAAAGAGAAAATGTGTTCAAGGTGTGGCAGTATGTACCATACTGCTGAATATAAGAAATGTTTTGCGTTGGACAAAGATTGTATGAAATGTGGAAAGCGAGGACACTTTTTAGGGATGTGCAAGTCTGTGGGTAGAGGAAAAGTTGCTGTAGTTCAACCTGGACCAGTACCAGCAGATATGATTGTTGGGGTAGAAGGAGCTAATAAAATGTTGTGCGTGAGTGATGAGGAATCAGAGATGAACCCCAGGAGGAGGGTGAGACCTAAGGCTATGTTTGTGATTGATGGAGAACAAGTTGAGTTAATGGTGGATTCTGGGTCATTATGGATCATCATTCCGGTTTGCTTGTTTGGTGTAAAATGGCCTAAGGTTAACTTAGAACCGAAGGACATCAATCCAAGTGGGTTTCAAGGTGAAAAGATTGACATCATTGGATTCATGTATGCAAATATCTCTTTTAAGAGTAGGTCAGTAAGAGGTAAGGTGTATATTGGTCAATCTGGTCCGGCAATATTAGGTTGGGGACATCAATATGATTTACACATTGTGTTAAACCCAAGAGCGAAAGATCAGGTTATGGTGGTAGAGGAGGTACCTACTGAATCGATTGTTGAAAGTACATCTGAATTGTTCAAGGAAGAGATTGGGGAGTTGAAGGGTTATGCACACAAGATCATGCTAAAACCTGATTCTGTTTCGTTGCAACATAAGGTTAGGAAGGTACCTAAAGTGGCTAGGAGTGAAGTGAAGAAGATGTTAGGTGAGATGTTGAAACAGGGAGTCATTGAGCAGATTGAGACCTCAAGCTGGATTTCGCCAGTCGTGATCACGACCAAATCCGATGGCAAGTACAGATTCTGTGTTGACTTGCGCACTCTGAATCGCAACATAATTGTGGACAGTTTTCCCTTGCGAAATATTAATGAGTTGGTATTGTTATTAAAAGGGGGAAAAGGTTTCACGAAATTGGACCTCCGTAGTGCCTATCATCAGATCAAACTGCATGGTGAGTCTAAGCCTATTACGGCGTTTGTTACATCTGAAGGCATTTTTCAGTTCACGAGGATGCCGTTTGGCTTGGCCTCGGCACCTGGAGTGTTCCAGCGGATGATGGGTTCGGTTTTGAGTGGTGTAAGAAATGTGGTTCATTTTCAAGATGACGTATTATTATTTGGTAAGACAAAGGAAGAGCATGATGTTATCTTGAAGGAGGCCTTGGTCAAGATGGAGTCTGCAGGATTAATTCTGAGGAAGGATAAGTGTAAGTTTGCAGTGGAAGAGGTGGAATATTTGGGTTATACCTTGTCTGCAGAAGGGGTGAGACCCAAGCGTGACTTGTTGGAGCCAATTCGGAATGCACCTGCACCGGTTGATAGAGACCAGTTAAGGTCATTCTTAGGTCTTATAGAATACTATGCGAAATTCATTCATAATTTTGCGGACAAAACAGAAAAAATAAGAGAGTTGCTCGGGAAAGGTTGTAAGTTTAGATGGGGTGAGAAGCAGGTGAGAGCGTTTGATGGGATTAAAAAAGAGATCTGTGATGCAGGTATCTTAACACCTTTTGATACCAAACTGGAGTCGGTTTTGACTGTTGACGCGAGTGGTGTTGGTTTGGGCGCTGTACTTGCACAAGTTCATCCTTCTGGAGTGAAGACGGTACCATTTGCGTCTAGGTCACTTACTTCTTCGGAGAGAAACTATTCTATAATAGAGAGGGAGGCCCTTGCTGCTGCATGGGGTTGTGAATACTTCAGGATGTACCCGTGGGGGTTTCATTTTAGTTTGCAAACAGATCACAAGCCACTGGTGAGGATATCGTCGCCGGGAGGAGCAGGGAAAGGTTCTGCGAGATTGGCAAGATTGGCAGCGAAGTTACAGGTGTACTTGTACAGAGTAGATTATATTCCTGGTTGGAAGAATAATCAGGCGGACGGTTTGTCGAGACTTCCGTTACCATGGGAGGAGGTTGATCGGTCTGGTGTGGAGTCATCTTTGAGGGAAGGATCAGTTGCGCCTGTTGCTGATATTGTGGAATTTTGTTCTGGTGCAGTTGGTAAAGAGAAATGGAATGAGAGCATGGCAAGGGATGCTGTGTTGTGTAAAGTAAAGGAGTTGATTGTGAAGGGCATAAGACGTGAGAGTACTCTTGAGAGTACTGTTAGATCATTTCTAAAAGTATTAGATGAATTGTCTATTTTGGATAAGGAAGAGAATATAATAATGAAGGGCGATAAGTTCATACCTCCGATGGATTTGAGATTCACGCTATTCAAATTGGCGCACAAAGGCCATTTCGGTCAATCCCTTACCAAGAAAAGGTTAAGGGAGTATTTTTGGTGTCCAACCATGGATCAACATGTTTCTGATTGGGTAGAGAGGTGTTCAGATTGTTTTGAGAGCAAGAAGAGATTGAAACTTGGCAGTCAGTCAACTCAAGGCACCATTGAGGACCCACATGCCCCCTGGCACTCGGTGTGCATGGATTTTATTGGACCATTCAATGGTTTGAGTATAGATTTGAAGTTTGCCCTGGTCTTGATTGATGTTTACTCTAGATGGCTGATTGTTAAGTTTTGCAAGGAGATACCCACTAAAGCGACTATCCACTTGTTGACGGAGATTTTTAGGAAGGAAGGGTTTCCCATGAAATTGATAACTGATAATGGCTCTCAGTTGACTTCTGATGAAATGGCAAACAAAAATTCTGCTTGTGGCGTTGTATAGTAGGACATCCTTGTACAACCCACAGGGGAACGGAATGGTTGAGAGGGCGAACCGCATGGTGAAGGGTGCAATACAGATGGCTCTTACCACTGGTGGTGCTGTGAAATGCATGGTGGATGAATTAGTCTGGGCATATCGCACGACGGAGAATTATTCGTCGGGAATGATTCCGTTCACTATTATGAGGGGACGCACAGCGGGTACAAAGTTAATTCCAGCCTGGATGAAGGAGTGCATTGGATTGGGGAATCCTGGTGGTGAGAAACAGGCTGTGGAAGTGGTGCATCAGGACTCACGTAAAATAAGGATGAATGATTAGGTCAAGGTGAAACCTGGACGGATTAGTGGTGGTTTGACAAAGTTCAGAGGGCCTTTCAAAGTTAAATCTGTAGATGATAGTTATGTAACTTTGAGTAATGGAAAGAATTGGAATCTAAGGAGGGTGGCCCTTTACAAAAAAAACCTTATTGAGAATGAGAACAAACTGGTTGTTAGGGGAAAGGATGTGGTGGATGTCAGTTCTGATGGAAGGAGTTTGGTAAGAAGGGTTAGGAAATAGCCCTCTTACTTACAAGATTATTATTGTGATGATCCTTAGCTGTGCTCGGTATTTTTTTTTTTTATTTCTCTTTTCTGCAACAAGTGAAGGAAAGAGGATATGTTGTATCTTGTTTTAATTGTATCTCATATTCTTTGCTCTGTTCCTTTAACATCTGCATTCCTTTTAGATCTTTCATTGCTGATGTGTTCTTTCTCTGTGTCTGGTAACCTGGATAGGGACACCAGCTGATCTCTGTAGCTCTTGAATAAATATATTATATCCCTTTTATAACTCCTTAGTCTACGTTGTATCTTTCCCCTACATCAGCCTCCCAGTGCTAAGAACCTAGTCTGTGAGTGCGCGCCTTAACTGAATGGGAATAAGACGTCTTCAGCTGCCTACGAAAAGCCAGATGGTCTTCTTTCAACCAAATGGTACAGAGCAGGAATATCGTCGCAAAAATATCGCCTAACATAAATATCGCTGCAAAAATATCTACAGGAAGAAATATCGATGACAAAAATATCGTCTGACCAAAATATCGACAGACAGGTAAGTAATATCGTTAACATTAATATAGTTGTAATAAATATCGTTTACAAAAACATAGTTTACAATAATATCGTTTTTTAAATAATTATAAGTAATGTAGTGTTTTTAATGATTATTTTTAGTCAAAGTAGTATTTTTAGTAGTATATTATTATTTATTAATGTATTTTCAGTTGAATTTAGTATTAATAGTTCCGTAGCGGGTTGTGGGTTTATAGGGGAGTAGGGTGGGAAGTAGTTTAAATATAATGAAATAATACATTAATTAATGTTTTAAATGAATATAAATAGTGTAATAAATAATAGTTAATTAATTTCAATTAGTTATTTGAATCATAATTATGTAATTAATTATGTTAATTTTTTTATTATTTTTAGGTGTGTGTACAGGATTTTTTTAGTGAAAATGTTTTTGGGTAAAGGGGTATTTTTAGGGTTCAGGGTCAGTTTTCAGTTTTTGGGTAAAGGGGTATTTTTAGGGTTCAGGGTCAGTTTTCAGTTTTTGGGTAAAGGGGTATTTTTAGGGTTCAGGGTCAGTTTTCAGTTTTTGGGTAAAGGGGTATTTTGAGGGTTCAGGGTCAGTTTTCAGTTTTTGGGTAAAGGGGTATTTTTAGGGTTCAGGGTCAGTTTTCAGTTTTTGGGTAAAGGGGTATTTTTAGGGTTCAGGGTCAGTTTTTAGTTTTTGGGTAAAGGGGTATTTTTAGGGTTCAGGGTCAGTTTTTAGTTTTTGGGTAAAGGGGTATTTTTTGGGTTCAGGGTCAGTTTTCAGTTTTTGGGTAAAGGGGTATTTTTAGGGTTCAGGGTCAGTTTTCAGTTTTTGGGTAAAGGGGTATTTTTAGGGTTCAGGGTCAGTTTTTAGTTTTTGGGTAAAGGGGTATTTTTAGGGTTCAGGGTCAGTTTTTAGTTTTTGGGTAAAGGGGTATTTTTGGGTTCAGTGTCAGTTTTCAGTTTTTGGGTAAAGGGGTTTTTAAATATAATGAAATAATAGATTAATTAATGTTTTAAATAAATATAAATAGTGTAATAAATAATAGTTAATTAATTTTAATTAGTTAATTGAATAATAATTATGTCATTAATTATGTTAATTTTTTAATTAATTTTAGGTGTGTGTACAGGATTTTTTTAGTGAAAATGTTTTTGGGTAAAGGGGTATTTTTAGGGTTCAGGGTCAGTTTTCAGTTTTTGGGTAAAGGGGTATTTTTAGAGTTCAGGGTCAGTTTTGGGTTTTTGGGTAAAGGGGTATTTTAATTATATATATGTATTATTGTTGTTATATAAAGTAATGTGTAAAATTAATTTATATGTCCACATTTATTAAGTTTATAATTAAAAAGTGTAGTAAATTTTTTTGAAATAGTTAAAAAATAAAAGTAATGTAATGTATTTTGTTAATAATACTTATATTTATTTATTATTTAATGTAATTTTAATTATTTTAAAAAGTCGATATTTTTTACATCTATATTAATTACAACGATATTTTGGAGTCGATATTTATGTACTTACCTGTTTAAGTATAGGGTGTCGATATTTTTGTAAACGATATTTTTGCAACGATATTTATGTCAGCTATATTTTTGTTATCGATATTTTAACACCCTACCCAACCAAATATAGGGGCAGATTAGGATAGTGGTTTTTCCGCATCCTTCGGGCCGGCGGAAGCCACCGCCGGCCCGGAGGATACGGAAAAAACCGCAGCGGACCCACAAAAGACCCACCGCCACATTAGGATGGCTGGTGGGTCCTGGTTTCCGTCCACAGCTTTTCCGCCGCGGTTGGCTTACAACCGCGGCGGAAAAGCTCTAATATGGCGGCAGTGGCTCTCAGACACCGCCAGCCATATTAGGATGCCCAAAAAGAAATGCTTTTCCACAGCAAGTTTTCCGCCGTGGAAAGGCATACGGGGCTCCACTGCGGGGGCCCATTGTGGGCCCCCTGGGTGAAGGGGGTGGGGGGTGCACATGGGGGGTACCTATGGTACCCCCATGCATTTGTATGCAGTAATCGGAAGGCACCGGGCGGTGCCTGCTGCTTTCTGCATACAAATGCAATGTATGCATTTTTAACATTGCGGCGGGTGCAGCTTGAAGCCGCACCCGCCGCGGCGGTCACATCCTAATTGGACAGGAGGGAACTCGACAGGCTATGCGGAGGTTCCCTCCTCCTCGATGGTCGCAGACGGACTCAAGTCCGTCCGCGATCATAATGAGCCCCATAGTCAGAAAGAGTGTTCTAACTTCTGGAGGCAACATAAGAGAATTGTTGGCTTCCACTTCTGGTCTTGTGAATTCTCTGAACAGTAGCTAGGTGTTTGTTTCCAGAGCGCAGAGTTCTATTGCGATGATATGGGACAATGATTAACTGTAAAATTAGCGGGCTTTTGGCAGTAATAATCTTTTGGGTGACACAGAGGGCTTTAAACTGAATCCTCTCTGCAACAGGTAGCCAGTGCAGCAAAGCTATGGCTGCTCAAGCCGATTCTCTGCGGGGAGTATTCAGAAGTAGTCTGGCTGCACAATTCCGCACTGCCTGGAGTCTCATTATTGTGGATCGTGGTGATCCGACCTAAAGGGCATTTGCGTAGTCCAAACGGGAGAGGATTAAAGCTTGGACTACTAGTTTCTTAGCCTCCCAGCGCAATATCAGAAAAACTTTCCTCATCATCCTTAGTAATCCAAAGCAGCATCCTGCAACCTTCTGCTCTTGGACTTTCATGTTTAGTTTCTTGTCCAGCCAAACTCCTAGACTTTTTATTTGATCTTTGGGCGTTGGTGCGCTGCCCAAGCAATTAGGCCATAGGGGGGTGAACCCTCTGGGAGAGGTTTACCCAGAAGCATCAATTCCGTTTTTGCTCCATTTAGTTGAAGGAAGGAGCGCTCCATTTCCTGGTTGGTTGAGGGATACTATCAACTGGGTGTTGTGAGCATCTGTAATGATTTGAATGCTAAAGGGCTCAGCCATTTCGGCCAGGGGGTTCATATAAATATTAAAAAGGGTGGGGCTTAGCGATGAACCTTGTGGCACCCCACACCTCAAGGGCATGCTTCTGGGGGTGCAGTTTTCCTCAAAGACCTAGAATGAGCGGCATTCTAAAAAAGACTTAAGCCACCTTAGTGCAGCTCCCGATATCCCTGCCTCTCTAAACCTAGAGACCAGCAGATGATGGTTAACAGTATCGAAGGCTGCAATCAGGTCCAGGAGGATAATTGCTGCCAAGCCTCCAGAGTCCATAATTTTTCTTGTTTCCTCAGTGACAGCAATCAAGGCTGTCTCTGTGCCCTGCTGGGGTCTAAATCCTGTTTGCATACAGTGAAAACAGCTGTTCTCTTCTAGATATGTGGACAGGATGGAATTCATGTGCTTCTCTGCGATTTTTGCAATCCTTGGCTGCAATAAAATGGGGCGGTAATTCGAGAACCCTTCTTGGCCGGCTCCTGCTTTTTTAGGCAGTGCTCTAACCATGCTTTGCTTCCAAGAGGATGGGACCTTCCCTGTGCTCAAGGATAAATTAATGAGTTCTAATATATTCAGAGCAACTGTATGGGAGACTTGATTTAGAACAGTAGGGGGGGCCATGTCTCTCGGGGAGCCTGATTTTAATTTATTCAAATAGATTTTAAGGGATTCCAGATCCAAGGGTAGAAAGACCTCCAGATCTGTTGCTGACCGGCTCCCCCCATTGTCCATCTAGGGGGGTTTTGGGGGGTGGTTGCCGGTGGAAATGTTAGGTAAATGGATTAAATCTTGGTGTGAAAGAATTCTGCTATATCATTGCGGCGTTTAAGTGTGTCAGCTACAGGTGGTGATGGTGGTACCGGGGTAGTGAGTGTTTTGAAAATCCTAAACACTTCTCACGGGGCATTAGAGGCTGAAGAGATTTTAGTTTCATAATATTTGGCTTGGGTTTTGCAGATTTCTGATTTGTACAGTTTTACATCTTCTATGTACATTTGCTTTTTTTTCTCTCAGAAATCTTTCCTCCACTGTCTCTCTGTTCGTTTGCACTTTAATTTCAGTTCTCTAAGGCCGGGAGTATACCACCCTATCTTTTCCAGGCCCCTTTTGTTGTTCCTAAGCTTCTTTGAGTTCCCCATGTCTAAGGAGGCTTCAAGCCATCCATTAAGTTCCAGGTTTGCTGATTCTGGGTCCCCTTTTATAGTTGGTCGAGTGTTATTAAGGTTATCTGCCCAAGGCTCAACAGGAATCGTAGACTAATTCTGACTAAGTTTATTTAGGGAAGCTTCAGACCGATCGCTGATAGTGTGGACCAATTAAAGGGTATAAGATAGTGGTCACTCCAGGGTAGAGGGATGGGGCTATCTACTAATAGGTTGGTATTAGTGAAAATAGTGTCAAGTAAATGACCTTTGAGGTGGGTTAGGCCATTCACTTTCAGGTTAAGGGATAGGGCCCCTAGGTTGTCAATCAATTCCTCTACATTAGATGAGGAGGCATCATCAAAGTGAATATTCAGATCTCCCAGTGCCGAGAAGTTGGACAGGGAGCTTGCTAAAATAGCTATGTTTTCAGGAAGATCAGTGTGAAAGTTCCAGAGGCTCCTGTGGGTCAGTAGATTAGGACCCCAGAAAAGATGCATGTTTGGGAAAATCAGATCGCGAAAGAGATACTTTTACAGTCACAAATCGACCCCTCATTCAGAGAGCATCTAAATGCATCCCTATGTATAATGGCGAGACCCCCTCCTCTGTTAAATAGGCTATCTTGCCTTTGTATGGCATAGCCTAGTGGAAGTGCCTGGACAACCACTGGATCTGACTAATTATCTGGATCTGACTAATTATTGAGCCATGTTTCCATCAGAAACATCACATCTGGGCTCTTTTCTTCCAGGATTAGCCTAATCTCTATGGCATGTTTGGTCATTGTTCGACAGTTAAGCAGAAGCATTTTAAAATCTAGGGTGGGGTCTTATCATCTGAGTGACCAGATCTGTTTCCCTGCTCGCAGTGATGCAGGCAAGGAAATGCATCTAAATATTGCTCCCCCAGCAGGGAGCAGTATTTGTAGATGCGGATAGGAGCACTGCCGGACACAGCTGGATGGGGGGGGGGGCACTGGGGCCATGGGGACCTTATGGCTCACCCTGCAGCTCCCAACGGAGATATGGACCCACATTTTGTTGGCTGGGCCAAAGGGATGAGGCCCCTGGGGGCCGATATTGTCCCGTATAGGGAGATGTGTGCCACCCACCCCATAAATATAGTGCTGGACTCCAGGGAATGTGGTTACTGGGGACAGAAACACCCATGGGAGGTGTGACACAAACCCTCCACCCCATTACAAATGCATCTGGGGGACACATGCCTCCTCCCCCACAACTGTGCCTTGGGATATGGGTTCCCTTGGCCCAAATTAGCCTGGGAAGGGGTCTGCATGCCCCCTTCCCAATTAATATAGTGCCGGGCCCTGGAGGATGGGGTCCCCAGGGCCAAAACCAGCCGGGGGAGGGGGACTCATGCCCCCTTTCCCTAAAATAGGTTGCCAGAAGAGGAGGTCCCTGGGGCCAAAAGCGTCCAGAGATGGTGCCGGGAGAGTGGCTGTCTTTGAGGCATTGGTGACAGGGACTGATGGAAGGCTGAAAGCTGTGCGCGGCATTGGCTAAATGCGGGGGATGGATTAATGTTGGTAATTAAAATTACTTTAAGTTTAAAAAAACTAGAAATTCACTGAATAAAACAAAGGTTGCAGGGATGTTATTGTTGGGATATAGAATTGAAAAAATCTTAGTAATTCACTAAAAAAACAAAGGTTACAAGGATGTTATAGTTAGGTTTAGCTTTTACACACACCAAACCATAGAAATTCACCAGTTATAGTTATCGCATGTAAATATAATTCATACCCTAAGGTAGCTATACCTCGCATCACTCATTAGATCATCAAGATATATATAAATATGTATATATATATGCTGGATTCCACAAAACGACTCACACAGACTTACGCCGCTTGCCAAAACATGGACACGGACCCAGGTATGTACTGATCAGGTATTCTTTATTCCGGAATTGCCAAGACGTGTTTCGCAGCCACAGCCGCTTGTTCACTCAACAGTGAGTGTGTACATGTTTAGTGTTTTTAAAGTGCTAGTGCATCCTGTGGGAACCACGTGACAGATCGAGCAATAGAAATCAACAACATACTCGCCCCTAACAAACGTTATAATACATTGCACCAGTTGTAACAATAATAATGCAGTGTTGGAATAAACAAACTTCATCAAATTAAAAATGAAACATCATCGGCAATCTCCAATAAATCTCATGGGTGAAAAACAAGAAAAAAATGTTTTGTTCACCAGAGCTCATTTTGATTTGTCACATGGGCAGAATTTGTGTGTGTGTGCATAAATGTGCAAAGTGCAAATAAAATAATGATCTGAAACCCACTACCGCTGGCAACCCGACTGATATAACATGCGTAGTGGCAATTTGATACAATCACTGTGGAATACATTTGAATGCGGACATGAGCAAAGTGGGAAAAGAGGTAGTGATAACAGTAATAACAATTGCTCAATGCATCACATATATATATATATATATTGCTCTGTGTTGAAATAAACCGCAGTGATTGAACCACAGCCACAGGAGTGCCAAAGTCATCTTTTACAAACATAGGTGAAATAATTGCTTATTTATAACTACATATATCTATCTATATATATATGTATATATATATATATATATATATATATATATATATATATATATATATATATATATATATATAGATAGATAGATATATATACCGCTCCAACTCGCCTTCACTTCTTTATCTGAACTCGAACAGACAAGCGTGGACCCCATCTTTTTTTCAGTGCATTATTTTATTCCGTCAATGCTGCCATAACACATTTCGGGAGATCCCTCCCTTGATCACATGACAACTCTTTTTGCTACTCTTTTTAAAGTGCAGTGCAACCAGCAATAAACATAGAGGAAATACTACCAGTTAATACCTTTCCTTGGTAATCTTTTCATGAAATAAAATTTCATACAAAAATAGCAGCATAAATGCTTAAAACAACCATGAATTTCCAACTATGTTTAAAAAGAATATATAGTGAGACCTATACAAGTGTTAACTAAATTAGTGCAATATATATCAAAGTGAATAAAATAAGTTTGCAAATCTTAGTCCAAGTTTGACGGTTCTTAGTAAAGTGACGTGTACATAACTGTTATGAATTTTAAAGTGCAAATTTTGGCTGCAGGCCATAATATACTCATTTCATATCATAGGCTCACCCATCCATAAATCACTATTAATAACTAGAAGTATAAAAATATACTTTCTACTTAATGATTTCTAAAATCAATCCTTAATATAATAAATACATAAATACCATTGTCCTAAAATCTTTTTTACAAATTAAAATGTCATATCAGGTGGACATAGTAAACGTTCCAAATTTCATTGATTGTAACACCCTCAGGCTTTTCATTTTAGAGTCAATAGATGATTTTTTACAAAAAATATATATATATACAGTATACATTTCATCCTTATTCAGTTAGCCTGCATATTTTATAAGAAGGTGTATAAGTCTTCTCTGGTATTCAACCCATTTAGGTGCTTGGAGTCAAATTGCAAATTATATGTTGCTTCCAGACTCCTCAACCTAGACTTCCTGTCCCCTCCTCTTTTCTGCTGTGATATAGATATATATCGTGAAAGGTCGGATTAAATAAAGAATATCGACTTGCCTGAAGCTATTGGGTCCGTTTCTTCATTTCGCCCTCGAGGAGGTTATGAGGATTGCTGTGCTGATATATATATGAATGATGTAATATGTGACATCATCAGCAGTGGATTGCGGGTGCGCGTTATATAGTTAGCGCATCTAACTATATATGGAATTTCAATGGTTTTATGCGAGTAAAATAAGGTTTTGTAAATGCAAATCCCTAACTATATATGGCCTAAAACCTATGGTTTTTTCATTGAATTTTCAAGGTTTTGTAAATGCAAATTCCTAACTATATATCGACTATAACCTATGGTTTTTTCAGTGAATTTCAATGTTTTTTTAATAGCAAATATGAAAAGCTTTAAAATGTCAAGTACGTGATAGATAAAAACATTTTTGTATTTATGCACGCTGATGTGCTTTGAATGCTGCCCCCCTCCCCTCTTTTCTCTTAGTACTACTCTCTCTTTGCAGATAGTGAAGAGTAGTTAACGCAGGCCTTTACCCCCGTTGTAATCCGTCCTGCCTGCTTCTCTCTCCATTTGATTGATTATTATCCAAGCATTTACTGTTTTACAATTGATTCTCTTTGGTTCATTCTCTATTTACAAACAAGCACAAAGTCGCAATACTCTGTTTAGTCTTTGCAGATCGTGAAAAATCGTGTAAAAAAATAAAAGTAATCGAGCAAAATCAGTAGGCCACTAATTGGATCTCTTTTTGACCTCGCTAAAATAGAAATATTATAAACAACCCTTCATGAGAAATACGAAAATAGTGAGATGAACTGAGCTCCACACCATGAGGGCTGCAAGACAGCTCGGCTCCGTCACCCATCCCGCCCAAAATAACGACAAACCCTATGCAAATATTAAAAATATAGACAACACACCAGCAAAGAAACAGGGTAAAACATTTTATTAAATAACTATTTACATAACGTTGGTTTATAAGACGATGTCAGTAGTGGACCGATGTGTGAATAGGTCGGAAGCAGCACAAGGCGCCAAGATCCGGATGGAAAGTCCTGGATGTTGGGTGCCATAGTTCAGAGTTCTGAGTTTGAGCCTTTTTCAATGCCTGTGCTTTGTTGTTTCCCCTCCATCAAAAACAAAAAAAAAATATAAAACTGTGCAAAAATACAAAAAAATCAAAAAATGTTTACAAAAGCAGTGCTTGTAAGACTGTCTGAAGCTTATTTCCACCTACTGCAGCTTCACTATTCTCAAAGTAAGTGAGGGTCGTTTGTGGACCTGACTGCATTTGAAAACAATGTTATATGGTACCTCCCTAAACCGCTTGACGGAGGCCCCCGAGGGGCGGTGTGATGGCACGGACTCGGAGAAGACGCTTGGCTCCGACCCCCTCCCCAAGTCTTATAGCACTGGTGTAGCCTGAGATCGCCCCCGACATAGGCGGCCGGCTCCCGGGGTCCGGCGGAACTTTTTGCCTTTTGATGACTCTTCTATTCTGGACTTTGTCCCACAATCCGTTTGACCTGAAGACACGCTGTAGTGGGGCGCCCCTTTACCGTTTTAGTTGCCATTCCGCCCGCTTTTGCTACACTGTGCCTCTTCCGCCATTCAGCTGTTTACCGCCCGCTCTTGCGACTACAGCGTCTCGCTCACCATGTAGTTGAGTTGCTCCCGCTCTTGCGGTGCAGCGATAGGCGGCTGCCACAGGACTCTCAAAATGGCGGCCGGCTCTTCGGTTTTGGGCCTGGTCCACTAAAATGGCCCTGGGACACCTTGGAACTCGGACGCTTCCCTGATAGGGCTTGGGTCCCATTCTCGAAAGCGTCCCCTCAGCCGTGAAGATTCTACAAAAGTCTTGGGGGCCCCCGACTCCCGCAGGCTTCTGGTGGGGAGCGGCTGCCATGTCTGCTCCTGGAATGGCCACGACGGAGCTACGAGATGGTAGTGCTCTCATGCTGACGCCAGCTTTAGTCTGAAACATCCAGAAACACTGTAGACTACCAATTCGATCAGTTCCGGTAGCGCCCCAACATGACCCGGAAGAGAAGAACTTGCCCTCCCCTCTTTGACTGATGGTTCTTGTTGCCTGTCCCCTCTGTTGTCATTTAACAGAACTTTTTGGACTGCTGAAAGGGGTTGTGTTCCGAACGCTGGTTGGTGGAGACATTTTGACTATATTCTTGACCTACGTTGTCGCGTAATGCGTTATATGACACGCCGCGTTAGCGCACCCGGAAGTGATCCGGGGCGCGGCGCGCAGCGCGTAACGTAAGCATAACAGGTCATGTGACTTGTTAATAAAACTTTTCATTGGTTCATTTTACTTTTGTTATTTTAATGATGAAAAGCTTGGTCATATGACCTAAAAATTAAGCTTTTTATTGTTTTCGAACATTATTTTTTTTAAAACATATATGTTATAATATTCCAGGCTAATGTACTTTCCCGGAAAATTTACAACTGTCCTGCAAGTAAAATATATTCCTTTTTCGAGAAAAAGGGCGTTTCTTCGTTCCATGACGGAGCCGTTGAGTAAAAGAGACTCGGCCTGCTGTCTTAGTCGCCGATACGCCTGATTATCAGATTCTTATCGATCACTTTATGTTGCAGGAGTGGAAAACACAACTGCCCTTGACCATTTATCTTTACTACGTTCCTACATATTATACCTTTTATCCGTCATGTAATTGGACTGCTTTATTTCACTTGCCTTTTACTGATTCGAAAACAGTGACTAAAAGTAAAAACTTTACCAATGTAAATACTACTACCGTGTTTTGTTTTAAAAACCTTTATTGTGAAAATGTCAGTATACAAATACGGGCCTATAACCACGTGGGCCGGCCACGGAGCAAACTGAAATCGTATATGATGAGGAGACATTTACACTGTAGAGGAACGTAACGAGCGGGCCATTAGGTTGCAAGAACTAAGGTGTCTAACAGTTGCGGAATCGGTGGACGTACATTTTGTAATTAAAATAAGACAGGGCCACTTACAATAAAATTTTCTAGATATACATTTGCGGGCAAGGAGTTACGAGTCCCATTTATACCGGCGCCATTTTGGGCGAGGCCGGGCAGGTCCAAGATATAGTCAAAATGTCTCCACCAACAATCGGCCAGACCAGAACCCCTTTCGGCCCTTATGCTACAAGATGGTGTCTTCCATTCAGAAAATATTGTTGGCAGCATTTTGAAAGGAAAGATAAACAGCCGTTCTCCTAGTGAGTCTCACATTGTTACATTTAGGAAGAATGTTGAAGAGTAATATGTGGAAAATCTGAAGCCATTTTTCTACAAACTCTCAATCAGCCTAAGTCATGGGCGATCTTTGTCCACACCAGGGCAATAGTGAAGCTGCAGCAGGTGCAAAAGAGCTTCAGACAGTCTTACAAGCACTGCTTTTCTAAACATTTTTTTGTATTTTTGCACAGTTTTATATTTTTGTTTTGTTTTTGATGGAGGGGAAACAACAAAAAACAGGCATTGAAAAAAGCTCAACAGTGCAGGGCGCCTTGTGCTGGTTCCGACCTATTCACACATCGGTCCACTACTGACATCACCTCATAAGCCAACGGGGCACCCCACACTGACTTTCGGCGCAGCATTGTAGGATGGCCACACCAGTGCGGCAACTTGCTGGACACCACCTCGGTGCCATCCGGATCTCGGAGCGTTCGAGTCACTGTACCGCAAGAGTGACCGGAACTCAGCTGGTCACGCCGTCTTTCGGCGCAGCTTTGTAGGATGGCCATACCAGTGCGCCAACTTGCTGGACACCACCTCGGTGCCATCCGGATCTCTGCGCGTTCGAGTCACTGTACCGCAAGACTGACCGGAACTCAGCTGAACACGCCGTCTTTCGGCGCAGCATTGTAGGATGGCCACACCAGTGCAGCAATTTGCTGGACACCACCTTGGGCAACAGTGAAGCTGCAGCAGGTGCAAATAAGCTTCAGATAGTCTTACAAGCACTGCTCAGAACTCTCAACTATGGCACTCAACATCCAGGACTTGCCATTCGGATCTTGGCGCCTTGTGCTGGTTCCGACCTATTCACACATCGGTCCACTACTGACATCACCTCATAAGCCAACGGGGCACCCCACGCCGACTTTTGGCACAGCATTGTAGGATGGCCACACCAGTGCGGCAACTTGCTGGACACAACCTCGGTGCCATACGGATCTCGGCGCGTTCGACTCACTGTACCGCAAGAGTGACCGGAACTCAGCTGGACACGCCGTCTTTCGGCGCAGCATTGTAGGATGGCCACACCAGTGCGGCAATTTGCTGGACACCACCTCGGTGCCATCCGGATCTCAGCGCGTTGTGCTGCCTTCGGCCTATTCGCACATCGGTCCGCTACTGACGCCGCCTCACGTGCCAACGGATTTTCTACGCTTTTTGTAGCCCTATGCCGCATAACAGGTCATGTGACTTGTTTATAAAACTTTTCATTGGTTTATTTTACTTTTGGTTTCCTAAAGATGGAAGGCTTGGTCATATGACCTAAAAATAACACTTTTCATTGGTTTAGAACATTTTTTTTTTCCCAAACGATGAAAGCCCCACCTTGTTTCTGGATGTTTCAGACTAAAGCTGGCGTCAGCATGAGAGCACCACCATCTCGTAGCTCCGTCGTGGTCATTCCGCGAGCAATCATGGCAGCCGCTCCCCACCGGAAGCCTGCGGGAGTCGGGGGCCCCCAAGACTTTTGTAGAATCTTCACGGCTGAGGGGACGCTTATCGAGAATGGAGCCCAAGCCCTAGCAGGCAAGCGTACGAGTTCCAAGGTGTCCCAGGGCCATTTTAGTGGACCAGGCCCAAAACCGAAGAGCCGTCCGCCATTTTAAGAGTCATGTGGCAGCCGCCTATCGTTGCACTGCAAGAGTGGGAGCAACTCAACAACATGGTGAGCGAGACGCTGTAGCCACAAGAGCGGGCGCAACTCAGCTGGATGGCCGCCACCTGGGGAGGCCCGTTCACGCCGCCTCCCCCACGCCCCCCCCCCCCCCCCGGGCCGCCCCACGCCAATTTTCGGAGCAGCAATGTAGGATACCAAAACCAGTGCGGCAGTTTACTGGACATCACCTGGGTGCCATCAACATCTCAGCGCGTTCTACTGGCCTTGGGACTATTCGCACAACAGACCGCTACTGACGAGGCCTCCCCCCTAGGCATGGGCGGAAAATCCGTTCCGCTCGCGGATTTTGCGGATTTTCGGGAAATCCGCAATCCGCGAGATTTGCGAATTTCCTGAAAAATCCGCAAATCCGCGAGCAGCGGATTTTGCTCGCACTGCTCGCACTGTTCGCGTGAGTTCGCGCCCCGCGAATAAGTGCGAAATTGCAGAAATACGATCTAAGCAAAACTGAAAGTAACTACTTACCAGGTTCAAAAGTTCAGGCACATCATTAGTAGCCATTTCCTGTAGTGCTTCCTGAGGGGCCCCTCCAGAGTTCAGTTGCCAGTTGCAACTATTATGTGACCCTGCTCTGAACCTCAGAATAGTTACACATATGCCACAAAGGTCCTGAATTACAGCTAAGGGAGACAAGCAGGAGCCAGGCTGGAAGTTAAAATCCATTAATCAGCCCCTAATTCATTATTGTCAGTTGGGGCAAGGCAGGTGTTGTAACTAATTTTGCAACAATGAAAGCACTTAGCAAGTGCAAAAGATCACTAATCAGGGCGCACTAAGGAAGCAGGTGCCAGCTAAAAAAATATTCTGTGACACATTAATCAGCCCCAAATTAATTCAGGTCACTTGAGGCAGGGAAGGTGTGCTTTGCTTTGCCAAAAATAATGTACACTGGACAACCAGAGGGTGTGGTGATGAAACAGAGGGTGGCATGGGTGGGCCAGAGGGTGGCATGAGTAGTCAGAGAGTGGCAGTGGTGACAGAGAGTGGCAGTGATGAAGAAGAGTGTCCCAAACAGGTTGGACACGTAGAAACAACAAGTTCGCAAAACTTGCGACCCGACAGGTAAGTTCGCAAATTGCGAAACTGTAAAAACCCTCGCGAACTGGCAGAAACACGGGCGAACACAAAAAAAAAAAAAAATCCGCAAATTCGCGGGAATTCGCGGATTTTGCGGATTGCGAGTTTGCAAATCCGCAAATTCGCGGATTGCCAATCCGCAAAATCCGCTCATGCCTACTCCCCCCGCACCACCCGGGACGCCCCACGCCAATTTTCGGAGCAGCATTGTAGGATACCAAAACCAGTGCGGCACCCAGGCGACATCACCTGGGTGCCGTCCAGAACTCAGCACGTTGTGCTGCCTTGGGACTATTCGCACAAAAGACAGCTTCTGACAATTGTTGCTTTTTTTGGTGAAAAATGTTTAAAAGTTTTTACAGTTTTTGTTCCGTTCATTATATTTAAAAGTTAATAAAGTTTTATAATCTTACTTTGTTGGAGTGTTATAAAAATTTTTTAAAACGGGTGAATGGGGCCTTGAATCGGGTTATTGTCATGTGTGGGCTTTGCAAGTGTACTGCTACAGGATCGGACATTTCAAACTCAAATGCACGTTCTTTTTCTTACCTTTCCGAAGCATAGAGCGCAATAGCAGGCAGAGAAAGGGTGATGCAAGTGTTGAACACTGCCTAGCCTGGAAGTTGCTGGCAGTGCCCCCCCCCCCCGCCCGCTCCTGAAAGAGGACACACACACACCGCCGCCCCGAGTACTTCACAGAACTTTAAAAGACCATGCGCTTGTTTATGAGGCTTAAATGGTTTATCACCCCTTCTAGAACCCCTGCATCGACCCTCTGACGTTTCCTGGAAGAATTACCACGTAACACAATACCAAGCCCTGTCAGCTGAAACCCCCGAGGAATCATGGGGCATATTATCAAGGGGGTTTATCTCCGCTTTTTTGGCTTTAAAAGCCAAGAAAGCGGAGATAAAATTATCTCCCTATTACCAAGCTGTCGCTAACACCAGTTAGTGACAGCTAAAAGGAGATAGCGACCATCGTGGGCCCCGCTTTGCATGTCAGTGATAGTGCCCTGAGCAGTTCTTAGCCATGTTATCCAATGGGAGGTGGATAACATGGCTAAGAGCATTTGCTCGATAATACATGAATATCGCTGACTTTTCTGCGATATTCATGCATTGCGGCCGTTTTTTATCGCATTTGCGATAAACCTTGCTAATAGCAAGGTTTATCTGCGATAAAAATCGCCGATGTGCGGCGATAATTTTTGTCTCTAAACAAGTTAGAGACAAAAATTATCGCTAGTTGTTGGTAATATGCCCCCGGGTTTTTGCTTGCAGAAATCGGGAGGCGGGAGACTAGCACTGAAATCAGTAGTCTCACGCCTGAATCGGGAGGGTTGGCATGTCTGGATTCTCTACAGCTGGGGCCATAAACTACATCCGCAGGGGTAGGTAATAGCCTGGGACCAGCCTGGCATCTAAAATGGCTGCCGTGCACGACAAAATTGTGACATTGGAAAAAAGGCAAGATGGCGCAGACAATGTTTATCAATAAGGATTCATTTATAACAAAATATTTTATCGCAGTGACAAATTGGCGGTCAACACTTCCTGATTTCCATCGAATCGAACGTTAACAGGCGTCACGCAGCAAAAAAAATAAAAAGCTCATGCACAGCCGCTGGAAGAGATGTATCAACATATATGAGCCTCCTCAGCCACCCTCATGAAACATAGGGGATTAGGATACGTCTCCCGCACCCCCTTATACCTAGTAATTTAATTAAAACGAAGCACAAAATGGCGAATTCCCGTTTCGCTACCAGTTTGCGGCCCAGTTTGCGGCCCAGTTTGCGGCCCGTGAAGCGCTTCTACCGTGAAAAATCATTTTTTTTTATTTTCCCCACGGGACCCTTTAATAACCCCAACAACATTCCTAGGGGGTCAAGAGGGGTATACCTTGCCCCCTTTCATTAAATTCCCCCTTCGTTTTTCACCTCTTCTTCTCTCTCGATCCTACCGAGAGATAAGATGGCGGCCGCTCCGGACTGTTTAGAATGTTGACAGACACGGGGGAGCCAATCAGCTTCGCATCGCAAAGTTCCGTTTCGCGAAAAGTAAGCGAACCGGAGCGCAGCCTGGAGCGCTGTTACAGATATATATCTTGATTTAAACGTTAATTTCTCAAAAACTACTGGAGCACATACATTGAGACCTAGCAAAGGCACATCGGGCTAACAGTCCCTACAATTTTGCCAAGTTTCGTGCAAATCCATTCAGCCGTTCGAGCTAAAAGTGAGTCCAACCGCCCTATGGAAATTAACATGGGAAAAACGCGTTTTGGGACCCCCCTTTTTTCTCGGCCCCCCCTCGACAAAACCCCCCCAAATTTTCAAGGGCTGCTCAGAAACAAAATGTGCCATTTTCCTGAAAATTTCCGCCGATTCCGTCCACAAACGCCAAAGTTATTAGACATAGAATTTTCAAAAATCCCATAGAGAAAAAATCCTAACTATATATACCTACTGGCGACCGCCAGTAGGTAATATATATATATATATATATATCAAAACAAAGGGTCCTGCAATGCGTCTCCTCGCACCGCCGTGGAACAGATCACGAAACACCAAAGGTAGATTATTCAAGATGTGGCTTTATTTTTCCCTCGCCATCGGCATGACGCGTTTCGGCCGTCACAAAACGGCCTTGATCACAATATATATATATATACAAACAGTATTCTCCCAGTAATCTCTCGCACTCCAGCTGGTAATGCTTCTGAGAAACGGGAAACGGACACCAAATATTGTGGTTTTGGCAGGTCTTAATTTATTTAGCCATCGTCTAACGCTTTTTGAATACCTAAGCATCCTTGGTCACTGGCGGAAACGCAGTCCGCTTGCTATTTTTATGCGGTGTTTTTTTGTTGCGATGCTAACACCCGGGTCACGTGATATTATAAACATAGAAAAACCACTATTGGCATTGTGTTTTTTTCTACATTTTGACACCTTGTTCACGATAATATGCATACATTGCGAATTATTTTGTAAGGCACCACAAAAAATCATATGCTGAAATGCAAGGGATCATACTGTACATTGTTCATTGTTTTCATGAATTTAAATACGGTAATTGAATGATTGATGATATTTTGACAAATAAATATATAAATAATTGAATAAGTACCATTTTTATAAAAAATCGTTGATACAAAAATATATTTCAATTTGCTTCAGTACTGAAAATTGAACAAAGGTGAAATTGCTCATTTATATATACACATACACATACTGAGAGGTCCTCAAGGGCTGCCCAGGATCGTGAAGCAATGCTTGCAGGAGCTGCCACTGCTTAGGTGGCAGATCAGAGGAATGCCGCAGCGCGTCAAAAGAAGCAGCAGCCGCTGCAGTTCAGCTTAAGATGCGGGCCTCACAACTTGACCAAACTGTCATTCTTATGGATGCCAACCAACTGATAGGGTATAATTCTCAGTGTTCGACAATATCAAAATCCTTACTCTACCTTGACCTGAATGTCTGTCCCTTTAAAGTTTTTTCATTATTTTCCATTGTGCACCATCGTGAAAAGATTTATTGTTTTATGGTTAAAAAGTTTCACTATTCAGATTGTCATGAGGGATAGTGCTAAAATATTTTTAATGCAAAGGGTAAATGCACTGAACCATTACTTAATTTGAGAACAAATTTAGGGTTATATATTTTTAGAGATTTAACAAATAAATCTTTTCACATGGCAAAAACAGAGCCCAGTTGTTAAAACTGGATTAGTGTTAGACAGCCTTTTTAAAATTTGAAGCACTTTACAAGAGGGTACATTTTTCTCAGAACTTCTGTCATCCGATTTATATAGGTCTCAATTAAAAAAAAAAAGCACCCACACAATTATAAGTTTATTGATATTCATAATGATTTTGCCCTCAGTTTGATTAATGAGCGTTGCTGCAGATTTACTTGCATTAACATCAAATGCAAATCTATTTATTCTGTGGAAATGTATCAGAAACATCTCGAACATGGGGGATTTACAGGTAGCAGCCTATCCATGGAGTAAACCATTTCCTCTATTGAGAAATATAAAAACAAGTTTTAAAATACAAATGCCTAGATATATTATTTAAACATATGCAGAAATGTAAACTTTCTACTGTCTCAAATTGAAATCTAATTAATATGGGGTGGAAAGAGTCATAGTCTTGGTGTGAGATGTGACTTCCTCAAAGCCCAAGCAATCTGAATCTTATTTTGACCAGCAATGCTTTGCTCTGAGAAATGTGTATAGTATTTGTGCAACAACTTTGAAACAACAGTACCGTTAAAAAACAGATAATGTAAATGGTAGATAAATGGTAGGGCTGGCATCTTGTCAGAGTCCTCCAGAGCAGAATTTCTTATAAGCCACAACTTTCATAGGAAGTTATCTAAATTTGTTTTGTTGACTTCAAATGTTTCAAATACTCATGGGCTTAAGTTGCAGGAAATTGCTCCACAGCTCATTAAAGATTCCTTCACAAATAGTCCAGTTGCAAATAGCTCTGAGGGTGTCTCTGCAACACTGCTAGCTTCCTTAGTCCCTAGAACTATTTTCACTCTCTAAGTACTGAGAAACTTTTCAAAGAAGCAGAAATGTATAATTAGTTTTTCTTCTGGTTCGCTGGTTTCCATCCAGGCAGGTCACATCACTTTCGTTGCAATACCCTCACTCACTAGCACAATAATAGACACTCCACAAGCACCAGCATGCTTCACTGCCTAGAATAGGTCCTCTTCAAGTCCCAGAGATTCAAGACAAAAGGGATAGGTTTCTCTTAAGCCTCTTTCAGGTATTCACTGAAACAAGTAGGAATGTTCTTCGGTTTTCTTTCATGCCATTTATTTAATTGCTGATAGTGAGTGGAGCAGGATACGTTAACTACTATAAGTAGGGGGGCATGCCTAGCCCAGATGGCTGATCGGATGTGATCTCTATCAGCTCCATCGCCACGCAGCTGTCCGAGCCAGATTTAGAGCACAAATGTAACCCCAACTTACACCAACCGGACCCTGAAGTGCTGGGCCCACATAGGAGCCACGATGGACCATGCTCTGGGGGGAAGAAAGGTCAGCGCTGAGCCAAATTCTGGGATCAGCAGCGTGAGGCAAGATGGCCCTGCGACTCTTCAGCAGCTGTGTCTACATTGAGGAGATGGCTGGGAGGAGCAGGCCAGGTGAAGACTGAAGGCAAGATAAGCACCACAGGCAGCAGTGAGGTTTCCCTCCAAAAACTCACTTTGGCAACGTCTGGAAGGATCGGGGACCCCAGGAGGGCCCTGCCAGATAGCTGGAATGACAAGGAGCAGCAGCATAAGAAGAGGAGAGGCATGGCGGCAGTAAGTGAGGGAGCCGCGAGTTAACCGGTTCGCCTTGAAACTGACTCTGGAATGGTGAGGGCTCCCACAGGCTCTCCGAAGGTGATTCCAGTAGGAGAGTTACACTGAGCCCTGGTCATGCCTGAATCCAATATGGCTCCCATGATGTTATAGCCAAGGACGATACTAAAGTAGCTTACTGCAGCTGGAGACCCACCCCTGAATCACCGGGGCAGTCCCTAGAGCTCTTGGAGACACAACTCGGGGGGATAATTTGTCACCTATAATCAGAGACATTAGCATCTCAATGTGCCTGACCCTAAAATGGTGCCACTGTTCCCTTGTAGGTGGAGGGGAGGCCTTCTGGCTGCTTCTATTTGACCTGGCGAGGCGCCATGCCAACTCCTCCCAGAAAGGTACTAGAGGGGGCGACTGCAATAATCTGGGGCCATTTGGAGGCTCTGGGGCTCATTGCGCACCCAAAAGGGAAGGGGGACGCATCTAAGCCACCAACAAAAGCTGTAATCAAAGTCACATCTGTTTTTACACCTATGGAGAAAAAGCAACCTCAAGACCGAAGGCACACCGAACTAGAAATGTCACTCACCAAGGAAAATCTGCCGGCCTCCCTGAGGAAATTTAAGGTCTAACTACATACGGAATTAAAGAGTGACCTGCAAGCCTCAATCGAGCAACTCAAAGCAGACCTGACAGTGCGTATGACTTTCCTCCAACACAATGTGGATTCCATAGGAACAAGAGTTTTAGAGGTGTAAGGCCAAACATCGTACTTTGATGAACGTATGGCTGAAACCCAAGAAAGTGTACAGGACCTGTATAAACAACAACAGTTGGTGTAACCTTAAAAACTAAGGTCTGGAAAACTGCTCAAGAAGAAACAACATCAGAAGTGGGGAGTGGCGCGATTTGGGGGCCTTCATGGAGGGGCTCTTTGCAAATGTAGTCGGGCCATGTCAACTGAAAATCAAAAACAAGAGGGCACACCGTGTAGGACGCTCAACACCAGGACACAGAAACCGTACCTGCGATGTCCTTGTCAAGCTCCAATCCTTCAATGTTAAGGAAGCCATCCTACAGGCGACAAGGAAGAAGGATACGATTGCCTTTCAGGCTAAAACCACTCATGTTCACTATAGTCCTACCCGACCAATCTGGATCTATTCCATCTTGTTCCACTGCACATAATCTGCGCACCATATTTGCCCTTTTACATCAACTAAATCCGGAGTTACAAGCTGTAACAGTGCTACTAGATGCGGCTAAAGCCTTCGACTCTGTCGAATGGACTTATATGTTCACAATATTACAAAAAATCAGATTACCACCCATATTCATCAACTGGATTGTCCTCATATACAATAAACCCACTGCCTGCATCAAAGATAATAGACATATTTCAGAGGTAATACAATGTAGAACTAGACAGGGTTGCCCATTATCCCTCCCTACGTTTTTTCTATTGCATTAGAATCTGTAGCTTGCAAAATACGTCAGAAATATGCACACACTGCATTACGGTTTAATTTAACCCCTTTGACGCGGGTGACAAAGCCAGCTCGTCATGGGCGTTACCTGCGCTGCGGGCATGACGTGTTGGCTTTGTCATGTAACGCGGGATTTTTGAAATTCCAGCGCGCAGCGGGAAAACCCACAAGCGTGCATGCGGTTAAGACCTTTTAGCATATCACTATACGCGGATGATATGGTACTTTATCTCAGAGACCCTGAAGCAAACCTCTCACCACTACTAAGAGAATAAATACAATTTGGGCGCTATTCGGGCCTGCAAATTAATTGGAGCAAATCAGCGGTGATACCGTTGATGGCGATTACAAAAGCACCACTGTTGGAAATGGCCCTTTTTGCAGGGTTATCTCCAAACTTTTTGCTTCTTCCTTCTTTATTTTTGCTGGCCTGAGGTTGTTAGCAATAGGACTCTGGGTATTTTACCACTGCTGATCAGTGCTAAAGTGCAAATGCTCTCTATATAAATTGTATTTTTGATTGGTTATCCATGATTAGCAGATTTGTTTCATCAGTAGGTCCTAGTAAACTGCACTGAGTGTGCCAGAGGTGATGATTCAAATGCTACCATTGGGCCTGCAGCACTGATTGTGCCACCCACATGAGTAGCCCTAAAATGGTGTTTCAGGCTTGCCACCGCAGTGCCTGTGTTCAGTTGCTGCCATGCTGACCTGACCAGTGTCCCCACTGGCCAGGCCTAACCCTTCCCTTTCCGTACACATTGGACACCCCTATGGAAGGCCCAATGTACCCCCTTGGGCAGGGTGCAGTGCATGTGAAAGGTAGAGCATGTACTAGGGGGGTGGGGGGTGATATGCTATGATAGTGAAATACTGTCAATTTCGTTTTTCACTATTGAAAGGCTATCTTGCCCATAGGCTAGAATAGGGAATGCTGTGTATAATGTTTACCTGCAGATCTTCCCATAGGAGCAAGGTAGAAAATTAAAAGTCTAGTATCTCTGAACTCAGAATCTAATAACTCATCTTTTAGGAAGGAAGTTTTTTTAAATCCTGTGTTTGAAAACAACACTTTTAGACAGTGGCTGTTTACTTGTCTGACCTTTACGTGTGCTTTTGCCTGTTTGTGAATTGACTGTCTGGTTTGTGAGTGACAGGGGCTGGGGTGGCTCCAGGAGGCTGGGTGAGTCAGCACTAGGCTGAATAGCTTCATCTGCATCTTGAGTGGTGGGTGGGGTTAGCACTTGGGCCATAATAGGGCTGGCCTGCCATCCACAATGCTGGCTCCACCTCCTGCCGGGCGGCTGACGACCCTACCTCTCTCTCTCAAAGGAAAGAAGGAGTCATGTAAACAGAATGCTCCAGGATTGGCCAAAACTGGTTTGGACTAGGCAAAGGCCTCTTTGCCTTCAGAGAACAAAGGGAATATTGGTATAAAAAGGGGACCCAGACCCCAAGACTTTGAATCAGCTTGGAATCAAGAAGGAACCTCTGCCAAGGAGAAAAGCTGGAAGACTAAAGAGGAAGGACTGCTCTCCTGTGTGGATGTAGGCTGACCTGCAGTTGCTATTCTGCCAATGAGAGGGGAAGGACTTTGCTGTTGCTGCTTGAAGAGAGGTCTCCAAGGGCCTGAGAAGAGCTGGCCTCCTGTTAAGAAGTTCAAGGAACAAATGGACTTCACCCCCAGCTTCCCCCCTAAACTCTGCTGGTGTGAGTACTGACCTGCCTAGAGTGCTTGATCCATTTGTGGGGCCTCTGGAGGATGTTTCCTGCTGTTTGGGGAGCTGGAAAAGAAGAAAAGAAGAAGATCTACAATTTGCACGCATCGCTCACTTGCGGAGCGGATTGTCGACAGTGCGAGAAAATTCCCATTGCCGCGAAGATTGTCGCAGCGCCTGTTGCTGCTGCAAGAACCGACACATCGTTCGCTTGCGCACCGCATCGCCCCTGTGCGGGAAGATTCCTGTTGCTGCGGATATCGTCGCAGAACCTGTCAACGCTGTGAGACCGTTGCATCGCTTGCTTGTGGACGGCATCCCGTCCCGAAGATCGTCGCATTGTGTCTTTGCGAGACAGTTCTACTGGAGAACCTGCACCCCAGAATACACAAAAGGTATTGCATCGCTCCACATACAGATCAGATTCATCGCAAAACACCCGCTGCGTGCAGCGGGGTTGGTGCATCAACTCCCCAGGGTCTCAGGAGTGATGCATCGCTTGTTTTTCAACACTGCAGTTGCCGCTAGGAACTTTTGGTGTATCTAAAGGTACTTTGGGCTAAAAGTGAGGCAACTATGGATTATTTTGACACAAACCCTAGAACTCTTTTAAAATCATATTCTTGAACTGTGTATGTTGGATTTTTGACATTTTGGTCTTGTGTAGTTTAGATAAAGATACTTTATTTTTCTAAACTTGTGTGGAGTCCATTTTTGGGTGTTTTCACTTTGTTACTGTACTTCACACACTTCACACTTACACGTTACCCATTGCCTTTGATAAGCCTGTCTACTCGTGCCAAGCTACCAAGGGGGTGAGCAGGGGTTATCCAAAGATTGTATCCCCCTTACCAGAAGCAAGGTTCCCTAATTGGACATTGGTGCGTACCTCTGCCAACTAGAGACCCCCAGATCAAACAATCGCAAATGGAGTTCCCTCTTGTATGGCAGGAAGGTCCAATTAAATATCTTGGAATTTGGATCCATCGAGACTCTCAATTAGTACTCAGATAAGACTATGGCACCGCAACAGACCGCATAGAAACACAAATAACTAGATGAATAACTCTTCCACTCTCTTTAGCCGACAGAATATCACTCATAAAAATGGTATTGTTACCTAAGCTGCTATACCTCTTTATAATATACCGATACCACCCCTACTTCATTTTTTAGTAGGATAAGCACAAACCTCATTAGATTGATATGGGCAGGTAAACATGCCAACATAAGTCTTAACACCTTGTCACTTCCATATGCCTCGGGCTGATTTACAGTCCCCAATATTTATCTATATTACCTATTTGCTCAGGCACAATATGCACATTATTGGTGTCACCCGGTACAGTACCTGCCGCACCTTGCAGTAGAAGATGGAGACGCTGACCCAGTACCACTACCCAGCATACTCACACATACACAACCACATTTGTCAATACGTGAAATAAATGCAATACAGACAACCTCACTAGCGTGGCAACGCATCAGTCAATTAGCGACCAAAACCCCCATATACGCCCCAAATATGCCGCTAACACACCACCCTGCTTTATCAGTCCCACAAGAAAAAAAACAGCATGATGATTTTAGAACAAGTAGGTATAGCGGAGATGGGCGACCTATATCCAAATGGAACCTTCCTCACCCCGACGACCTGTCCTATATCAGCAACTAATCACTATTATTTCGATTTATTTATCATAGAATAAGGGATGTTATCAGTGTAATATATCCTACCTATCCTGCTGAACCTCCTGCATTACAGTCATTACAGACGCTGATAGTCACCTCAGCTCACTCTCACATAATTTCACGGCTATATAAGCTGGTACAAGTGGAAATTGGCACACATACCCTCAAGGCCTGTGACAACTGGAATAAACTATTAGACACTCCCTTGACGGACAAAGACTGGACTTCCTGCTGCACACTTACTACACTGCTCACACCCAATAGCAATCTCCGAATTATCCATTACAAATATATGCAACAAGCCTATTACACTCCAACCAAATTGCTTAAATATGTGGACTTGATCAAGCAGATTTTGCACACCTTGCATGGAACTGTGGTAAGATAAAAAAAATACTGGGAAGCTGTGATCTGCCATCTAGGTACATTCATATCATGTAAACCGTCATGTACACCACAATTATGCTTATTGGGCCTTCATATACCATTGATGTCTCCTAAGAAGAAATTGGTTGTTGTAAAGCTGCTCTTGGCAAAACGAAGAGTAGGGATGCACTGGGATAGTAGGCAAACCCCTACTCTAACTCGTTGGATACTAGATGCTGTCTACTGTAGAGACAATTTTTTAATATACGCAGAAGAACTACCAACTGCCTCTAAGCCATTGGATATCTAGGAACCACTCACTACATATCTACGAGAACATCCTGACCTACTTAAGACTTCTCAGTAATTTAAACACCTGAACTTTCACTGAGACACTGCTATGCTGTACAATTGCTCAAGTGTTTATTATTAGAAAATTTGATGTAAATAATTCCTTATTGTATTGTGCCTAACAGGATTGTTATTGCTGTGATTACTGCTATGTACAATTACCAAAACCTTTAATAAACAAAATAAAAAATAACATTTTAAAAAAGGATATGATTGCCTTTCAGGGGGTTCTCCTGCATGTTATTCCAGGATTGGGCGCAATCCACCTTCCAATGAAGGCAAAGCTTTAGAATGCTCACGGAAAAGCTATGAGTGGACAACATCAGATACAGTTGGACATATCCGTGTTTTGGCTTGCCTTTGAACTCCACAACAAGACGTGGCATATCACGGAGCTCTGAGAAGGCCTGGAAGTTTTGGGTCTCCCGGTCCCGGTAGAGGAATTGTCTTCGGTCCCCTTGTGCATGAATCCTACCCAGTGGCTGACAGTGTCCAAGGGTCGGCAAACCAAGACATTGGGGAAGGGGAGACTTGCTCCAGTCCCAGCTGGGTAAGTTTAGGAAGATGCTAGTAGCCGGGGGAACGAAAGATATTGAGGGTATGTAGATGGTAGAGGGCAGCAGCTATGCCTAAGGCAGAGAAAGGAACTGATTCCAAAGTTGCTCCAGGTCGCAAATGGACACAATCAGGCTATCCATAACAAAAGGGAACATTACATCCTATTGCCACCCTTAGACAGCTAGCTGTGGGCCTTGGCCAAGGCTCCCCCAGCATGTCCTCAATCTGGAGGGACTTCACTGTGATGGGGCCCATTGGCCCAGCAGTCTAGGTTTTTCCACATTGTTTGTTTTCATAGTTCTAGGGAGGTATACTCTTGTAACTTCATGGAACGTAAAGGGCCTAACTACCTGCCCAAGCGCCACAAAATATGGACAATTCTGGTTGATCATCAATGTGGCGCTTCAGGAAATACACTTAAAGAGATCTGAGGAGCTCAGGCTCCAGCATAAAACTATTCCCTTGAATGCAGGTCCTCGGCCGGCACTAAATATAATGGTGTTGCGTTATTTCACAACCACACCAAATTTTAGCCCAAGGGCATAAAAACGGACAGAGAGGGGAAAGGTGGTGATGCTGAAGGGGAAGCTGTGGGGGAGATTTACCACCTTTGTGTCGGCCAATACCCTAATACAGGCCAAGTGGCGTTTGTGACCTCTCTCCTTGACCTGTTGGGGGTATTCGCAGAGGGACCGATAATACTCACGAGGGACTTTAACCTTAAATGCCACCCAGAAGAGGACAGCACACACACACACAGAGCCACTGGGGAAGTTTCTCCAAGGCCCTAAAACACAGGTTTCAATCTCTGGGACTCACGGACGCGTGGAGGAACCTCAACCCAGACGTAAGGGACTACACCTTCTTTTCACACGTCCACCAAACGTACTCAAGATTAGACTATATTTTCGTTAACCAGGGGCTTATGGGGTTCATCTAGGATGCCAAGATCCACCCTATCACGCTTTCAGATCACAGCCCAGTCTCAATTTGCCTGTATTGAGGAGGTATTGTTCACAGGTCGCCTAGATGGTTCTTTCCTGTCTCTTTTACGCAGGACAGGTTGTTTCGAGATTAACTACGCTCGGCAATCAAGGAATTCTTCCAATTAAATGATTCGCTTGCCACCTTGCCATTGAATAATTGGGATGTCTTTAAGGCAGTGGTACGAGGCAAATGCATTGAGCTCATGGCGCACTGAATAAACAGAGAGCTGCAGGCGATCACCCTTGGAGGCAGAGCTGGTTCAGATAGAAACTGACCGTAAAAAAATGCCCTTTCGAATTTTAACGTGTCGACTCAGTGAATTAAAGGGGAAACTCAACGCAATATACACTAACAGAGTGGAACTTACTCTCCTGCTTATGTGCCGTGCTACATATACCCAGCGCAGATACCTGGACTCTCTCATGCTGCCCAGAGTTCCTCCAAACTGGTATGAGCAGCTAAACCTCCCAATCTCTGAGGAGGAAGTGAAACATTCACTCACAGCTTTAAAACCTCATAAGTCCGAGGGCCCAGAAGGGTTGACAACACACTAGTATACAACGTACGCCCCAGTGATTATTCCTCACCTGACCTCACTCTTTAAGACGATAGTCAAGGGCCAACAGGTGTCACCATCCATGGCGGAGGCTGTGATTACAGTGATTCCCAAAGCAGGGAAGGACCCACAAAATTGCACTTATGAACTTAGACGCCAAATTAGACTCAGCCATCTTAGCGGCCAGACCAGAGAACCTGCTGCCAGATATAATTCACCCCAATCAATCAGGTTTTATAAGGGAGGGGCAAACTCATGATAATATTCGCAGGATACTACATCTTACAGAGACAGTTACCAAATTCAGGACACCGGCCATTTTGGTAGGGCTAGATGCAGAAAAAGCCTTTAACAGGGTGGACTGGTCCTTTCTCTTCCTTACACTAAAAAGCTTTGGATTTGATGAACCCTTCATCAACATGATTAGAGTTAATTACGCTCAGCCCCGCTTGAGAATATTGCTTGTTGGGGCAAGCTCCAGGTCATTTGTCTTTGGCCGGTGGAATGCGGCAGGGGTGGCCACTGTCCCCGCAGATGTTTGCCCTGAGTATCGAGCCCCAGGCGGTGTGGATTAGGGCAGAGCCAGAAATCAAGAGTATCAGATTTGGGGGTGAAGACCACAAGCTGTCACTTTTTGAAAACGATATACTGATGACACTTTCCTCCCCCCACTCCTCCCTGCAAGCCATTCAGGATGACCTGGGGGAATTTAAAGAGGTGGCAGGTTTCGAAGGAAACCTGGCTAAGCCTTCCATACTAATCCTGACTGTCAGGGAGGGAGAAAACTTTTATGCAGGGAGAGACCACCTTCTAATGGGCTAAACAAAAACTCACATATCTGGGGATCCAGATTACGCCAAGTCTAGAGGGACTATTAAAGGTCAACATTCCCGCCCTGCTACTCCTGATCTAACAAGATCTCAAGTGGTTGAATTTTCTGTTTGTGTCATGGTTGGGGCGCATACACGCAGTCAAGATTTCAGGTCTGCCTAAACTCCTCTATTTATTCCAGGCGCTACCGATAGAGCTGGAGGGGGACTTCCTTCTGGGGTTACTGTCCCCTTTCATCACACGCTATGTATAGCAAAATGGCAGAGCTCGCCTGCCGTTCCACGTGTTAAGACGACTGAGGAGTGAGGGGGTGTGGCACTACCAGATTTTGGCCTCTTCTATAATCCAGCATGACTGAGGGTGGTGGCGGAGTGGTTCATGAGAGAATCAGACAAGCACTGGCGCCACATGGGCCTGGTAATAGTTGGAAGGACAATTTGGGATGTTCTTTGGAAGCCGAAGAAAGACAGATAGCTCAATGCCTACCTAAGAACACCCACTTGAACAAACCTTAAATGTCAATAGGGTCTGGTTGGACGAAATTCCCTTCCTCGTATACTCTAATTCACTTTAACCCTGAATTTCACCCAGCTTTGCGGGCGGACCTGTTCGACACTTGGAGCCAGGGGGGATGCCTTGTACTCTCAGATTTGTTCCATAACCATGACATCCTCACATATGAACATTGCCAAAGGGATATCCATCTTCCACCTTCTGAACACGTCTGCTACCTCCAAATTAAACACTGGGTACTACACCCCCCTATCAGGGAGGCCACCACACGAGATCTGACACCAACAGAGTCCTTCGATAGACAGGTGGGTTCCATGAGGGTAGCAATTAACTTTTTGGACAGTCTCTTGGTCTCCACAATGCATGCCCCGAAGCCACGCTACTGCCAATTTTAGGAACTTACATTGGGAAGGAAGGTGATGGAGAGAGACTGTGGGCTGATATCGCCATGAACTACACTCACTGGATCTAAGGGAAGCCCACTATAAGAGCCTTTTAGACTGGTACCTTGTCATCATCAAGCTTAAACAGATTTTCCCTCAGACCTGTGTTGGAGGGGGTGTGATTTTCTAGGGGATTTTCAACACATTTGGTGTGGCTGCCCAATTGTTAGACCGTTCTGGGAAGAGATATTGGCCCAAATGAAAGAGATGTTAGGATACCCTATTCCGACTTCAGCTGACATGGTTCTTCCAGGTCTCAGGGATCCAGCCTTGAAACACCAAACCAGAGCTGATAGGGCGATTAGGGGGGGTTGTTATATATGTTATGAAATTTTCTGTGCGGACAGGGCGGGTCAGACGGTAACAGCTGTAATTATGTTGATACTCTCGAGCATTAAGACTCTGTGTATCTAGTCGCGATGGGTGGAATGAGGAAGCTGACAATGTGATGTGCCGCCTCTCTGTGGATGCACACTCTTAATAAAAAGAAGTTTGACAAAAAATAATAATAAAAATAGTGTATAATTGACATTAGCCCTATAGTGAAGGAATCTGGAATTTACTTGGTTTTACCAACCTAGATTTTCAGCAAAGTGACTGTTCCAAGAATACATTTTTCAGGAAAAAGCTATTCCAGATTACCTTTCAACACAGAAAGCCATGCACTCCCATTAAGTATTATAGAACATCTACACCTGCAAGCTAGCATATGGATTCGCTCCCATGCTGGGTTTGGCTTCACTTTTCTGATTTGGGACCCCCGTCTCAAAGCAGTATAGAGGAGTGGGTGATTTACACAAGGATTTGTAGCCTGTTATGTTTGGGGACAGTTTAATTTCCTTTTCTCAGTCTGCCTAATTGCAGCTGGAATCCTCAGCTCGCAAGTACACACTTAACTGAAATTATGCATATGACCAACTTAGAGGTGCGAGATAGCAAAATATAACAGGCATTTGTGTTGCCAATGTAGATTGATAGAGAGTGGGAGACTGTGCTATTGCCTCTTTCTGAAACACAAATATAAGCAAATGGAAAAAGAGTCCTTTATCGTCCTTGGTTCTTCCCAAGTTAGCTCATGAGCAATGCTGTACATGCCTTCAAAGCAACCAGGACTGAAACTGAAAACAGTAAATCCACTTGCACAGGGGATACCTCTCGTGGCAGATTTACAATGGACTGCTGGAGGGAAAAAATAATAACAGCTATCCAGCCTGGAAATTAAGAAGATGTATTGACAAAGAGACATGGCATTTGCCCTGCACCATCAGGCAAATTGAAACCTTCTCCTTTATATTTCAAACTGCAACTCACTAGCAGTGTTGTACTGCGAAACCAACAAATATTAATGTTAACCTCAATACCGACTGATGTCAAAAGAATGATCCATGGAGAATACCACCACCTTCCAAATCCTGGTCACATGAACATCCTCTTTTGTTATATTGAACAAAACATCAAGCAACATTTTTCTTCAGAGAACTTCCAATATGTTTTAATGTTTTACAACTTAATTTATAGTTGTCATAGTGTCCTACGAATGTTATTTTAGCGTCTCTCAGCCAGACGGAAGCTCTATTTTCCTAAAATAAACTGGGGTAATATTATGAAGTGTTCAAAGTCTATTAAATGTAATGTTACTGCACACATTATTGTCTGCTTCTACAATCAACATTTTCACAGTGTGGGATTGGAATCCTCACCCCCTACCTTTTCTGCTCTTCAGTTATTTGTGTTGATTAATTTGAGATGTCATTATTTCCTACATTATTAGTCGTTAACATGAATGTAGCTACTTATCACTATATGAAATCTTCAGGGCCCAATTTAAAAAGGAGGTCATATTTATTTTGATGTGAATCCTCAATCTTTCTATTGTAGGAATTCATGCCTGTATAAATAATTCACCAAACAGTACACATATTGTTAAGACCAAATCTAGCACTTAAAGCAAGAAAAGTATAACATTCTGAAATATTTCCAGCATGTTTATCCTCCTTTATCCCATTATTTGTAAAGGTATCACATATAGAAATCATTGTACAGCAACCAATATTTAAGGTATTTATAAGCATGGAAGTTAAATAGATGATGCTTGGTATGTAGGTGCTGGAAGGGCGAGATTTTGATCGATACCTTATCACTATTGATCTAAAACCCCGATCTGGTCGACTGAACCTTTGTTGCCTGTCATTGAGGGAAGAAAGTGCATCTCTTACCAAGTTAGTTCACCCAATAAAGGACTCCGCTCCAAAAGATCACAAACAACTTCTAGCTTTCAAAGATTTATTATATAGTCAGACTAAGCTGCAGATACAGGCATCTCAGAATGAGATTCACAAGATACACAGGCCCAACTACATACATGTGCTCTCTGAAAGCCCTCAGACGAGCAACGAATACTACGAGTACAAGTTCTAAGAATAATAAGGCTATCAGCATTGACACGTATTGAGGTCTCTCCGTCATTTAAGTTGGAGGGAAAAAAAATACAAGTTAGGCTGTCCCTACCCTGCGCTAGATGGTATCCCTACTTAACCAGGTCTCAACCTAACAAAGGTGTCAGCTGTGAATGACTCCCTAGGGGAGTCACCCACTCTTAGTCTCTTTGTGAAAACCTATAGTTCTCCAGTCATGACCCCTCACTGCCTACCCATCCGCTCTCTAAAGGGTCCTCAGGCATCTGCTCTAACTCCACCCAGGGGTGCTGTCCCTAATACAAAATACACAACAACATTTGGGACGCCCCTCGTGAGACGCCCCTCACGTGGTGTAGCTTCTGGCTTTTTCCATGATGAGGCCTCGTGCGTTAGAGTTGACCTTGCTTCTCAGACTCTTCTCCGGCCCGCTGATACCCCTTAAAACATTCCGGAACCCTCCTCCGTGTCTGGGCCGTCTCCTGAACAAACCTCTATTCATTTCATTTATAATTGGATCCCCCCTTTTCTCTTGCAGACAGACATCTGCAGCCAAGATCCCAATTCTCATAGACTTCCAACAAAGGTTTGCAACATTTCTCGTCCCAGACCAATACGTGTAAATCAATGGCTAAAACATTTCAGGCCTACAGCATTTCTCATAATGATTATAGCATTCAACTACTTCATTAATTAATAGCATGTTACTACTCTTATTCTATTATTCGGTAAACACATCTATAAATCATGGCCCATTAACGTTATTACTAAAACATTAGTGCAATCCATGTTGTGAAATGAAAAACCTTTCCCATCCCTTCTAGCTCTGGCCCTGAGGCCTACCACGTTCTGCGTTTAACCGCCTGCCATCTTACATTTTAGCAGCTACACGACATGGATTCAGGAATAATCACATCTAATAAAATCATATAGTTTCACACATTTCTGCATTAGTTCCACTTCTACTTAAATCTCTAAATTAACTACACATTTCAGAATATAGATGCATGTACTATCAGCACTCATGGCATTTCTCTTCATGACTTGTGCTTACTACGTGTAAGTGTGATGTACTTATACATTTTGGTCAGTTTGCGCTCTCTCAGTTCCCCCCTTTGATGACCTCTCGGTGTCATCACTACTCATTTAAACTGCAGTGATTGCTAACATAACTCGTTTTTGCGTTTCCAGAGCCCTCAGACTTCTGTACTGACTGTCTTGTATGGCAGCCAATCTCTGCAGCTGTTCTCTCCGTGCTTTCTCTGACCTTCTTACTCTGTACCATTTGAATACCCTCACCAATCCCCACAACACGATCCCACAGATCAATATTATGATGATAGGTTTCAGTATATACCACACAAAGCTTTTGCCTAATGTGGTGAGCCAACCTCCAGCTTCACTCATTCCGTGGCCCACCTTTTCCCAGACATTTTCTCTACTCAGGTCTTCGATCTCCTTGTGAATATCAGTTATGTTCCTAATAACCTTCTCAAGGGGCTTTGAATTGTCTGGAATGTAAGTGCAACATTCCTGGACCTTCAAAGCCTTACAGACTCCGCCCTCTTTTGCTAGCAGGACGTCTAAGGCAAGACGGTTCTGGAGAACCATAGCCCTTATCGATTGCATCTCTCCTTCTACCAGCATTAAGGACTGAGCAGTGCTGGCAGACAACCTGTCTACGACTGTTGCCAGTCGTCTAATCTTAACATCATTCAGGATTAGTCCCAAAAGAGGGAACACAGCTCCAAAGACATCTCCAACCATTTCTGCATCTCCTACATCTCTCCTTCCTCTCGATGATGCCTTGCCCTCGATGATCTCTAAGTCTTGGGCATGATATATTTTGGGGAAGATAATTGCCAAGTAACATGAGCCATACCAGTTGTCAGGTAGTCTCACGTAGGCATTTCTTCCACATACAAAATACACATTTGGAATCACTTGCATTCCCTTCAGGAAATCCTTTGTATAGTACTCTAGATTGAAAGCATGTTCACAGCTAACTTCTCCCACGTATTCGTTTTCATAATACGTTTTGGCTCTATGAAGACATAACTTTCCTCTCTGCGTTCTATCTAAAGCTATTGGACCACTACTACCCTTTCTCTTGTGTGCCTTCTCTTCCTCGGTCCAATCTGTTTTCCATTGTCCTGATTTTTTCAAAATCTTTTGTCTCCTGTTTCGATCATCTACCTGCCCTATGAATTTCTTCTCGACTTCTGACACCTTACATGTCAGATTGTTTCTACGGGCATGTGAAGTATCTAAGGTAATCCAAGGAATGAAGAACTTGGCCAATCTGTCTTCACTCTTCCAGTAGTCCCATTTGTTCATCTGCTTATAATTTGGGACTTCTGGTAACACTGAGTCATAATTGGAGAAATAGTATTCAAAACTATCTCTCCCATAAAATATACTAAGCAATAAGCTACATGTAATGCCATATGTCAGCGGGAGGTGATGATATCGAATGCCTTCATCTACAGACGCCGGCAACTGCATGCAGACATAGCAGTCCTTAACCTCCATGGCATCCACGTATTCATATAAAAGTTTAGCATAAGCATTTGACCTAAAGTCGCCTTGGGACTCATCTACGTGTAACCTGCGGGCTTCTGCAGCTAATAACGCTTTCTCTTGAGTGTTCTCCCCTTTCCCACCAGCAACGGTAGGTGTAAGCGTCTCTACAGATTTCACATCAGTTACCCTTGCTTCTTCCTCATGTCCCTTTACATAGGAAACGGTTACTACTAAAGCTAATAATATTATCACTCCTACTATTAGTGTGCCTATTATACATTTAGCTCTGCGGTTCTGGGTGCCGGCTTCCATTTCGTCAGACTGTATGGCTCTCTCTCTTGTCTCTGCACAAAGTTCTTTCCTTCTCGTTCCTTTACAGTCTCTTTTACTCCTTTAGTCCTTAGAACCACACAACTGGAAGCTGACAACCTTCTTCGCAAAAATCCTTTAATAGTTCAATACAGACAACCCTAGCCCTTCTCCGTCAACTCAAGGGAAGGTCCCTAAGATTCTCTGCTTCCTGGGCGCTAGGTAATCTTCTTTTCTTCTCGCTTATTTACAAAGTCTTTTAAGCATCGTGGTCTGTTATCCTTGTACCAAAATCGGGGAATTGCAATTCTGTGAGAAACATGTGCTTTAACTTGCTGAGGCGGGGAGGTCTGGGGAGCATGAAAGTTAGTGACCCTTCTTGTTCGACTCCGGGTACTAACAGTCGTATTTCCACTGTGACGATGGGCTCAGAACTGGACACCACCACTGCTCGGATCCTCCCTGTCTCCGGTTTCAACGACATTTGTCGCCAGATATGTCCACTCAGGGGTGGAGTATCTTCGGCTAGGCACACGCACTCTTCTTGACCTTCTCAAGTCCGGTGCTTCAGCGCCCTGAGCACCTTCTTCCGGGTCTGAGTCCTCTGATATCGGAGGAAGAGTTCTCTCTGGAGTTGACCTCAGACTAGAGCTCCTTCTTTGCGGCCAATCTGCTTCTCCACGTACCCTTCTACTCCTTCTCCTTCTTGTCGGTTCACGATCTCTGTCAGACCTGTCAGTGTCTGACTCGTACTCCCAGCTACTTTCTCCTTCAGTAGCGTCATCGGTTTCGCTGTTGTACTGACCGTCCTCAGCTTGGTCAGACTCGTTCCCTGCTTCCGCTGGCACCTCTACAGCTTGGCTGGCCCCCTCTATGGCTTCTCGGTCCGCAGCTGGACGTCTATCCGAGAGAGGAGCTGTTTCTTCCAGAGGTGCTGGAACCCTCCGCGTGTATGACGCGTGGATCCAATTGGGCAGGCCTCCCACCTTCACAGCCGTGTTCGTGATCAGGATGATCTGGAAGGGCCCACGCCAACGAACATCCAGGCAGCTTCTTCTCACGTGTTTTTTCACCAGGACCCAGTCCCCAGGGTACAGGTCATGACACGGGACCGGGCACGATGGAACCTCGGCGGCCTGCACCTGAAGGGACACAGAATGAATGGCGTCAGACAGCCCCTTACAATAGTCCAGGATCATATCATCTGTGATGTTAATCAGTGCAGCAGTTGGGACAGAAGGCAACCTCATTGCTCTCCCCATCAACACCTCATGGGGAGACAGCCCCGTTCTTCTATCAGGGGTACTACGGAGGCTCATAAGGACCAATGGCAAAGCGTCAGGCCAACTCAAGGATGTTGATGAACACACTTTTGCAATTCTGGCCTTGATAGTGCCATTTATCTGCTCCACAATTCCTGAAGCTTCTGGTCGATAACTGCAATGTAATTTCTGATCTATGTTCAAAGCCGCACAGATCATCTTCACAAGCTCGCTGTTGAAATGCGTTCCCCTATCTGATTCCAAAGAGGCCGGCACCCCGAAGCGCGGAATAAGCTCCCTAAGCAGTAACTTGGCTACTGTGAGGGTGTCGCACCTACGTGTAGGGTATGCCTCAACCCATCTGGAGAATACGCAAACAACCACCAGAATATAACGGAGGCGGTTGCACCTTGGCAGTTCGATAAAATCCAACTGCATGCGGTTGAAGGGACCCCCTGACCTCCCAATGTGACTCAATGCAACTGGTGTCTTTTTCCCCACATTCAACTGCTGACAGGTCACACAACGCTGGCACACTGCTTCGGCTGCTATTCTGAACTTAGGATTGTACCAGGTCTGTCTAAACACTCTCAGCATAGCGTCTCTTCCTAAGTGTACAGGACCATGTATTTGTCTAGCCATTGGGCTCACCATCTCATTGGGTAACACTGCTCTGCCATCTGGTGAGACCCAGAAATGGGCCTCGCCCACCACACATCCTGCTTTTTCCCATGTTTCTTTTTCAAAATCAGGAGCATTTTCTTGCATGCTCTTCAGTTCGTCCCAAGAGTCAACAGTTTCCAGTATCATAGCTAATTCAGTTCTTACATTTATTCCACCCACTTCCACCTCTGTGAAAGAGTACCCTTGTTCCGCGCAATACCGCGCGACTTCGTCGGCATATCTATTGCCTTGTGACACGAAGTCCATATTTCTGGTATGTGCGGTGCACTTCACAACTGCGATACCTGCTGGACATTGCAACGCCTCTAACAACAGGCGCACAAACTCTCCATTGCGAATGGGAGAGCCTGAAGAGGTCATGAAACCTCTTTGAGACCATAACTGCCCGTAATCATGAACTACCCCATAACCATATTGGCTGTCGGTGTATATGGTGACTCGAATTTGATTGCTTGCCAAGCAAGCACGCGTTAGGGCAATAATCTCAGCTACCTGAGCGGAGTGTACTCCTTCCAGGCATCCAGCTTCCACAACTCCAGTAATTGTACAAACAGCGTAAGCTGCTCTCAACTGCCCAACTTCGTCTCTTACACATGAGCCATCGACAAAGAAAATTTCGTCTGGGTCAGTCAATGGCTCATCTACGATGTCGGGTCTTGGTTTGGTGCATAGTTCAGTCACATCGAGGCAGTCATGGTCTGTACATTCATCATCATCCTCAATATCGTTTGGGAGTGGCATCAAGGTGGCAGGATTCAAAACAGAGCATCTCCTGAGGGTCACGTTCTCTGCAGCAAGTATAACTTGCTCATAGCGCGTGAGTCTACTGTTGGTCAGATGCTGTGTTTTGGTCCTGGTCATTAACAATTCAACAGAGTGGGGCACATGCACCTCTAACGGATGCCCCATGACAATATTCTCACATCTCTCGATGCTGACACCTGTTGCGGCAACGGATTTGAGACATCCGGGCAACGCTGCGGCTACTGGGTCTAAAGTAGCCGAGAAATATGCGACTGGTCTACGGGCATTCCCATGAATTTGGACTAACACAGACAGCGCGCAACCCTCTCTCTCACAGCAATAAAGCAAGAATGGTTTATCGTAATCAGGCATTCCCAAAGCCGGAGCACGACATAGGTCCTCTCTCAGCTGTAGGAACGCCATCAAACAGTCTTTGTCCCACGGTACCGGATCGCTCACCTCCTTGTGCGTCAGTTTTTGCAAGGGCTTTGCTTTCAGTGAAAAGTTTGCAATCCACTGTCGGCAATATCCCACCATCCCTAGAAACATCCTGACTTCTCTCTGTGTTTTAGGCGCATTCATCTTCATGATGGCCTCTATCCTGTCTGGTGACACTTTTCGTTTGCCTTTCTCAATTCTGTGTCCCAGGTACTGCACTTCTGTCAGGCAGTATTGTAACTTTCCCGGGGACACCTTGTGCCCATTTTCAGCTAGGTGATTTAACAAAGCAATAGAGTCCTCCCTGCAAGCTTCCTCTGTTTCTGACGCCACAAGGAGGTCGTCTATGTACTGGACCAGAACTGACCTCTGGGGCAGCACTAGACTTTCAAGATTTTTCTTCAGAAGCTGGTTGAAGATCGATGGGCTCTCTGTATACCCCTGAGGAATACGACACCATGTTAGGACGCGACCTTCCAGCTTAAATGCGAAAAGAAAATGGCTCTCTTCGTCCAAAGGGATCGAAAAGAAGGACTGGCAAAGATCAATCACAGTGAACCATTCTGCTTGGAACGGTATCTGAAACAGTATCACTGATGGATTCGGTACCACTGGACAACATGAAACGACTATGTTATTAATCTTTCGGAGGTCCTGCACTATCCGGAATTTCCCATTTGGTTTCTGCAAACCCATAATCGGGGAGTTACATGGACTACCCACGATTTCTTTCAGTATTCCCTGCTTAATCATGGACTCGATCACGGGTTTTATGCCTGCAATCGTTTCTGGAGTCAATTTATACTGGGGTGTTCTTGGGAACTCAGCATGCGGTTTCACTACAATTTTCACTGGGTCCACCCCCTTGACCAATCCAATCTCTTCCCCAGTGAAATCCCACACTTCTGGAGCTACTGTCTCTCTCAAATCCCAGGGGAGCTCATCTACTGTCAGAGTGGGATACAGCTCCACACATATTCTGGAATTTGCGACTTTAAAGTCCGCATCATCGTCATTAGTCAATACCTCCACTCCTTTTGGAGTGCAGTATATGGTGCAGTTTAATTTGCACAAGAGGTCTCTTCCTAGCAGACACACAGGGCTAGAATCGCAAACCACAAACTGGTGCTCATCACTGTACTTCCCTATTTTCACCTGCACGGGTTCTGTCAGTGGGCTGGTCATTCTCCTGTTAGCGACCCCCACCACTTGTATGGTCTCTCCAGACATGGGCAGGCCTGGAACTGCGGCGGATCTAATCGTAGATCTAGTGGCTCCTGTGTCTACTAAAAATGTCGTGGGGAACCCTGCCACTTCGGCCTCCACATAGGGTCCCCTTTGGTCCACCTCCAAGACTGCCCCGAGGGTGCAGTCCTCCCTTTCCACTCTCTGTCCAGTTAGTGGGTCCACGTAATAGCACTCCTCTCCTCCTACAAACAGGGGCATCTGTCTATAGGTCTTACCCATTGTCCCTACTCTGGGTGGCTGGGGAAACTGGGCTCGGGGAGGAGGCCCCCCCCCCTTTGAGCACCTTTCCCTGGTACTGCGTTACCCCTCTTGTAGGCGCACTCTGGACCTCTTCCTCCTCTACCTCCTGTTCTCCTATCTCAACGTTGTAGGGACACTCGCGTTTCCAATGCCCCACCTCGTTACACTGATGGCACCGCGTCGTTTTCTTCAAGGCAGCTATGTCTATTCGGGGTTTAAAGGTGGAGTTCTCCTCATTGCCCTTGTTCTGGCTATACTGCTTCTTTCCCCCAGTCCCTGTTCCTTGCGGCTGTTGCTGCTGTCCCCCCTTTCCGGCTGCCTGCATCTGTACCACCATCAGTTTCTCTTTTAGCTTCTTGGCCTTGGAATCTATCTCATCACAGCAGTACCTGGCATACCTCAGTATTTCGTCTAGGGGTTTGTTTTGCCAACAAATCAAGTGTTGCTGTATCATTAAACTAATATCCGGTCTCAGGCCCAGGACGAACTTGGACACAAATTGCCCTATGTCCTTTGGATCCATTACATCCAGGCCGCTATACTGTTTAAACGCCTTCAGCAATCTCTCATAGAATTCATGAACTGTCTCCTTGGGTTCCTGTCTAGTTCGATCTATTTTGACCCAATCTATGTCTTGCATTGGCACTTTCTCTTTCAGCCATGTCATCACTCTCTCGAATTTTGCCATCACAATCTCGGACGGCCCATTAGTCTTAGCATCTCTCTCTGGCTCTGTTGTGGGCCACTCAGCGCTAACCTTGCATGCTGTCCACAAATCTCCTGGCACTACGATGTCAAACAGCGTGTTCAAATCTATCCATAGGACCTTCGAGATTTTTACGAATCTCTCAACTTGCTTGTACCACTCCACTGGGTTTTCCCGCAATTTGGGGAAGGAAGTGGTAAAAGCAGCTAGGTCTCCCCTACTCCACGGGACGTGCACATAGTTCCCATTTGCGACTTCACGCAAAGGGTATGCCTCTATTCCCTGCAGTCCTCCTGGTGTCACACTAAGCGTGCTTCTCCTGACGGTCCCCTTCTTGGACCACCTCTCTTCCCACTTATCTAATGCCCTCCATGTCCTTATTCCCGTGATCAGTTCCCTTATGTGCGTTTTCAGTCCTATGGTTCTCCTCTCATCTAGGTCTCGATCGGAGTAATGTAGCCTGTGGTTACCCTGTAACGCTTTGGTCCTTGACAGGTCCACCATATATTTGCCTGCTAGTTCGACTAACTTCTCATGAATTGTTCTCGCTTTCCGAGTGATGTCTTTTGCCATGAACAGTATTTCATCCGGCTCATACATTTCCATTCTTTCTAAAGGCAGGGTACCATCGACCATGTCATCCAGGTCTGACCTTAAGCTGGCGACATCGAGTCTCTTGGCTTTTATCTCGGCTCGCAATATCTCTTTCGAAGGAGGTTCACAGGGTCCTCTCCCATCCCAACTCCGGGCCCTACGTTTGGGTTCGGGAGAGTTAAGGAGTGCTCTCCCTTGTTCCCATTTTTCCAGGTCCCATGCTCGGCCATCCGATCTTGGAAGGTGATGGAACACGGGCCTGTTACCCCCAATCTTACTTTTCTCATTCTCTCTCTCTTCTTTCTTTTCGCAGTATGCCTCTCTGCTACTCTCCCTCCGGTCTCCATTCCCTCTCGGTCTGGTATCACTCAGTATCTGATATGACCCTTCTCGGTTCCCCATATTCCCTGGACTGCACTCATGTCCGTCATCACAGGGACTATGGTGCGACCTCTCGCAACTCCCATTCTGTTCTCTGTTGCCGGGCACACAGTGGATACACTTAAAGCTGTCTCTGTACTCCCGAGTCCTCCTGTCTTCTCCGCTAAGTATTGGGCGAGACGCCCCCCGTTCTCTGGGCCCCCGTTTTCCAGGTCTGATCTACCTCCACTCCGGGCCCAATGGGTGACTCCCCTACTATCGTTCTCCCTCCCGTCCCACTCCGGGCTGCTCTCCTCAGCCCCGCAGTGAGTCCGGGCTCTGCTATCCTGACTTTCTCTTCCAGCTTCTGCAGCTATGATGCTCTTGTGAGCCTCTACTGCCTCATCCCACTTCTTCATGTACTCGTTTAACTCCTGAAAGGATTTTCGTCCTGATCCCCTCATATCCTCTGGCCATCTATGGCCCCCCGGATCTCTTGCTGTGTGTACTGGGGTGCTCCACTCTCTTGGCATCGGCAAGTGGCTAGGGGAGTTGATCGTATCATTCCTCCTTGCCATCTCCGCTCTTTCTCTGTCCCTCCGTACCCGTTCCTCCCCTCTGGCCCTTTCTGGGTCATATATCGATACTATAGGACCTATGGTAACAGGTACCTGTAGTGCATCTGGCAATGCGTAGGACGTGGCACACTCCGTTTCCGGCGCCCTTTGTACCACAAACCTCCCGACTACCTGCTGCACCTGGCTAGGCTGGGACAGTTCTTTCTTCTCGGCGGGATCCCAATCGGAACTGGGAAGCGGCCCATGCTCTCCTGCATCGCCCCCCCCTTTCTCACTATTCTCGACATCTCCCCCTGCTCTGTTATACGGGGGTGGCCTGTCTGTCAATAATCTGTTTATCAGGCTGTCCTCGGTCTCGCTCTCGTCATCTTCCTCTAGGGGGCTTTTGTTCCCGGGCATCTCTAACACTGGGTACAATTTATTTACTTCCATGTTATGCACTCTCCATCTTTTAGCATCCGCATCCCACTTGGCATCCTGCACTGCCCTTACCGATCGTTTCACCCTTTCTTGTCGTCTATTCAAGTTCCTCTCGTGCGCTGCCCTAATCCATGCATTGAGAGCTTCAAACTGGGTTGGTCTAGGCATGGGTCTTATTGAGGTCATGACTGCTTTCAATCTATGTAGCACCTCTAATCTGAACGTCCCATACTTTGGAAACGTCAGTTCCTCATTTCCTTCTGTAATCTTACTCCACTCTGATATCCACATTATCGTATGGAGCCCAACATTTGCCGCCATATAATAAGCCGGCGTACCCTCCGGCGGGGCTTCTTCCCCTTCATAAGATCTCCGCCTCTCTCTTTTAAACACCGCTCTTAACCATTTAAAACACTTCATGATTATACGCACAAATTCCAGCCTCAATACTCTGTTTACTTCCTGATGACAATCCACCAATCCTAGCGCGGCTTTGCTAGCTGGCCTATCGCAGCGCGGTCTTTTTCCGGCCGGCCAATCCCAGCGCGGCACTTTCTGACGTCACTTGTCTCCGCTTCGCAGCAGCACCCCTCCTTTCTCAGCTCTCCTCCCGGTCATGCATGCGTCCCATTCATACTTTGAAAAATGACTACTTCCGACCAAGCGGTCACTTCCCTCGACTGTACGTCCACAGCCTATCTGTAATTGTCAACACAACTGACGAAATGTCTATCGTCTCTCTGATAAGTTTCTTACACACACAGTAACCTCCGACCAGCGTCCGTTACTCACGCACTCACTCTTACGTTCCCCCTATCTCGGTCTTTCGGGTGATCAATGGTACCTCATGACCCCCTTCACACTAGTTGACAATTACTCTGGGTGTCCGGCACACCCGAACCACTTAAGCTCTCCTTGAACTTAAGATTTCCACCGGTTGTGCGCGCTCACAACCTGTTCCACAGTCACTCTACAGGCATTCAACTCCGCCAGACATTACAACATAGATACAACACAAAAACACCGCAATCTAGCACGCATGACCCTTTATACTCACTTACTGCTGCTTTTCTGTCTCACGTCATCCGGACCTTCGTCGTCGGGCGGTTCTTCTGATCATCGATCTCTAGGGGCCTTGGGGTAATCTAACCTGGCCTAGATCACCTTCCTCAAGAAGGCAACCATCCTCTATAGCTACCAACTGGAAGGGCGAGATTTTGATCGATACCTTATCACTATTGATCTAAAACCCCGATCTGGTCGACTGAACCTTTGTTGCCTGTCATTGAGGGAAGAAAGTGCATCTCTTACCAAGTTAGTTCACCCAATAAAGGACTCCGCTCCAAAAGATCACAAACAACTTCTAGCTTTCAAAGATTTATTATATAGTCAGACTAAGCTGCAGATACAGGCATCTCAGAATGAGATTCACAAGATACACAGGCCCAACTACATACATGTGCTCTCTGAAAGCCCTCAGACGAGCAACGAATACTACGAGTACAAGTTCTAAGAATAATAAGGCTATCAGCATTGACACGTATTGAGGTCTCTCCGTCATTTAAGTTGGAGGGAAAAAAAATACAAGTTAGGCTGTCCCTACCCTGCGCTAGATGGTATCCCTACTTAACCAGGTCTCAACCTAACAAAGGTGTCAGCTGTGAATGACTCCCTAGGGGAGTCACCCACTCTTAGTCTCTTTGTGAAAACCTATAGTTCTCCAGTCATGACCCCTCACTGCCTACCCATCCGCTCTCTAAAGGGTCCTCAGGCATCTGCTCTAACTCCACCCAGGGGTGCTGTCCCTAATACAAAATACACAACAACATTTGGGACGCCCCTCGTGAGACGCCCCTCACGTGGTGTAGCTTCTGGCTTTTTCCATGATGAGGCCTCGTGCGTTAGAGTTGACCTTGCTTCTCAGACTCTTCTCCGGCCCGCTGATACCCCTTAAAACATTCCGGAACCCTCCTCCGTGTCTGGGCCGTCTCCTGAACAAACCTCTATTCATTTCATTTATAATTGGATCCCCCCTTTTCTCTTGCAGACAGACATCTGCAGCCAAGATCCCAATTCTCATAGACTTCCAACAAAGGTTTGCAACATTTCTCGTCCCAGACCAATACGTGTAAATCAATGGCTAAAACATTTCAGGCCTACAGCATTTCTCATAATGATTATAGCATTCAACTACTTCATTAATTAATAGCATGTTACTACTCTTATTCTATTATTCGGTAAACACATCTATAAATCATGGCCCATTAACGTTATTACTAAAACATTAGTGCAATCCATGTTGTGAAATGAAAAACCTTTCCCATCCCTTCTAGCTCTGGCCCTGAGGCCTACCACGTTCTGCGTTTAACCGCCTGCCATCTTACATTTTAGCAGCTACATGACATGGATTCAGGAATAATCACATCTAATAAAATCATATAGTTTCACACATTTCTGCATTAGTTCCACTTCTACTTAAATCTCTAAATTAACTACACATTTCAGAATATAGATGCATGTACTATCAGCACTCATGGCATTTCTCTTCATGACTTGTGCTTACTACGTGTAAGTGTGATGTACTTATACATTTTGGTCAGTTTGCGCTCTCTCAGTGCCTAAATTATTCATACAGGTGTGTGGCTTGCCTCATTGTGTAAGTTCGCATTAAAATACCACTGAGGATCACCTTTCAATGTCTAGAAAAAGTACGTGATAAATGTCAGAGGGCTCAGCTATAACTGAAAAAGTCAGTGGAATGGTGATTTTTGGCAGAAAATATTGCAAAGTCAGAACATTCTGACAAAAGGAGGCACAGAGAGAAATAAGCCATTTTGACCTGTTCTCTGTTATCAAACTAAGCTAAACTACCCTAAACTAAGGCATGTTTCTCTTACAAGCCATTTTTGATCAGATGATTACTGGTTTAATAACAAGAATCTATCATCATTTTAAAATAAGTCATGGCAATATCAATTAAAATAGCACATAAGATAGAATAAAAGTAACAACATGCAATAAGTTATTTTCTTCACATACATTTCAGATATTGGGAAATTAGAATGCAATTGTATGCCACACACACTTACATTTAGACTTGCAGTACTACTATCAACAGTGCAAACATAATTTATTAAAATGAATTATTTAATCATAAACCTCTGCATTATATTAGAACAGAAAATAACGAAACATAATTAAAGCACCTAATTCTCATAATTGTGACAGTGTTTTGTTGACGGTAGTTACATTAACTTATACAAATCTCACTTCCCCAGATAGAAAAAAAGGTCATAAAAATAGAGTTGTATTCAAGGATTCAAGAGGGGTAGGAAATATACAGTTATGACTAATGCTCTACATTTTATGTCATGTTTCCACAGGGATCAAACACTAATGCACCACTATTGATACACAAAAGAAAAACCTGAATAGCTTTGGATATGGGTCAACACTGTCTTAAAGGCACTTTAGGTAACACATTGCTTCCAGGAAAATGTGTAACATATTTTCAGATGCTAGTTTAAAACAACCAATAAAGCATGACTTGAGGTAATGTATGTAAATAAAAAGTGATTTCCTTTCAGTATGTTAAAATTTGCACTTCCTGCACGGCCACCTGGACATTTTGCCTTTTTGACTAGTCCTATTTTTGCAGTCTGCAGAACTCTGTGCACCTTACCTCTACTCACCAGTTACCAGAGTTAAAGTTCTTGCTTTTTTCACTGTTAAACATGGTACAATTGATGTGCACATGATTGGCACATTTATTTGCTTCTTAGTCCCTATTACATGGTGCCACCTGTACCCAAGGCTTTCAAATTAAGAGCTGCTAGTGGGCTGCAGCACTCATTGGCCTCCCATTAAAGTAGCACTATAAAACATGTCTCCACGTCTGTCGCTGCAGCCTGGATGTGCAGTATTAAACTGCCATTTCAACCTGGAAAAATGTATGTTTTCCAGGCCTAAACTATCCCTTTTTAATACGTATGTCACCCCCAAGGTAGATCCTAAATGCCGATAGAGAGGGGGCAAGGTATTTAAAAAGTAGCCCATGTATATTTAATGTTTTACAGGTCCTGATGTTGAAAAAACTCCAAAGATGTTTTTGCATGGTGGCAAGGCTGGAACACAGCACTATTGCCTTTAATACGTGCTAAATTCATTTTGGGAGTAGCTAGGAAAATGATTTAAGGACTCCCTCTAATAATAATTTAAAATCCAACTTAAGGATGAGACCAGATTATATTATTCATTATTTTAAAATTGAAACCTTTAGAAAAATTTCATTTTACTGCCTAAACCCAAAGACTTTCCTTCTGTTGTCCAGCTGGCCCCTCATGGATCCCCTGTGGAGAGATGGCTATTCTTCCCAGATGGTTGACAAAGGGCTTTGGGAGTGGGGAATGCAACACCTAGGCCACCCTTCTCTTTGTCTCTCTAATTAGGATGACACCAAAGCCAGTGGGGTAGAGTAACTGACAAGAAATGGTTTAGGGAATGGACAAAGAGTTGCCCTCCACCCTTCTTCCTCAAACTGCAAAAAGTGGGTATTATAAACATTTTGCTAGTTTTCTGCCTGGAGAACTGTCAGAGACTGGGACAGCTATGGAAGTTCAGCCTCAGATTGCTGGTTTACCCCACTAAAGGACGTCTGATTTACAGAAAGGTTTCTAGGTCTGAACATAGAGGGCTCCACCTGGACCGCTGCTGACCTGCAATCCATCCACGTCTATGCATTTCTGAACACAGACTCGAATTTTCCCTCATGGAGCTTTCCAGATTTCATTGCTGACCACCCCAGGACCCCTCTCTTCAGCCCCCTGCTGTCGTTGAGCTCTGCTTCAGATTTAGCTTGCCCTGCCAAAAGGTTTTTGAATAGGACTTATTCCCCATAGAAATTTTAAGTCATGAGGTAAACTATCCATTGGGACAAACCTGGTCTCTGTACCTGACCCGTGGTACATCAAAGTTGGCCTTAGCTAGTGGCTATGACCTGGTCTAGCCTTACCAGAGAACCACAGTTTTCCCTCTCTGTTCTTTGGAACTATTTTTAATTCCAACTTTAAAATTAATATCGCTGGTACTACCAACTGGATTTTTTTTATATTGGTGTAATTTTATTTATGAATGTATTCTCTATTTTTCTAAATTGGTTTCAGATTTTTCATGTGTTTTGTTTACACTTAAGCACAGTTGAGTGCTGCATAAATACTTTACAAATTGGCTCTAAATTTAGCCTCACTGTTTTGTGCCAGGCTACCAGAGAGCTTGTGATTATTATTTGAGGTTGGTTCGCCCCATCAACAAATACTCACATTTGTTACACAGTATCACCTAAAAGGGAAATCTTAGAGGATGGTCTTGATGGCAACACGCATGTATAAAACAAGAGTTTCTCAATATCTGGCATGAAAATATTTGCAAATGTCTTTACTCTAATGTCATGCAGCAGTGGCATGGTAGTTTGATAGTATGCAGATTCACATGCTTAAATCATTCCTAAATCAAACTCCTGTTCCTGTATTCTTGTGTAACCACATTGAGAATGTTAGTTTTAAGCCAAAATGTGATGACATTTGTGCAAAACAGGATAGCACTGCACGCTCCAAAGCCACATTATTCTTGATGGGCCAATCAAATCAATTGCTTAACCTCTGTAAGCACCCTTTCCTGTCATTCCCCTTGTGAGATATGAAGATTCTACAGATGTTTACTGATATCCATTTCTTTATATTAACTAGTGGGGTCATGTACCGGTAATTATATATTATTCTGTACATTATATTACTTTATAATTGATTTTAGAAACTCTTAATATAATTCACCATATCCCCAAAGTCATAATATGTAAATTAACCTAATATGCCGTGTTCTTTCCCCACATTTATTTTAAATTAATTCGAACAATGTTGGTAATTGCTATAAATTAATGTCTTTTTTCCAGATGCTCCTAATATTTTGGCTTGCTATGAGCATATTCTCTCCATCCAACCTCACCATCTACTATTCAATATTTAACAAAATAAAAGTTTCATAGAAAAGATCAGCAACTTCTTAAAAACCACTTATTTACTTGTAAAAATACCATTTATTGTAATGCACATACATTTCAGCTTGTTCAATGTTTATCGATCTGAGGAATTTCAAGAAATGGAACATTTCAGCCGCACACTTGAGTTCACATTATGGCAAGCATCAAGAAAGTTAAAAATTCACTAAAGGTAACTCTGCAATGAAACGGCCAGGGCCTGCTGCTGAGAGGCGTGACCCATCTTTCTCCAAAGAGTCAGCCATGTCTGACTTCTCTGTAGGCATTCACTCACTTAGCATTCACCTCAAGCCGTCTACCAGTCAGCGAGCTGCACTCCCGCTGTGCGCCATGATCTGCTTCCATATACTCTGGTGGCCTAAACTCACATGAACCTGCCTGATTCTGAGATAACAAGACGTGATGTGACACAGCCTTGTCATTTGTCTTCATACTATATCATTCAAATGGTGGTGAATAAGACGTCCTCTTGACCTTGAATTTTATCAAGTGAAAATCAGTACTTACATATCATGCACATACACTGGTTATATTTTGTATCCTTACACACATAACTTTTCCCTTAACAGCATTTTATTATTAATATTTTTTTGTGAGCTTCTTTAATCTTTAAATCAGCTTACAAAATCAACACTTTGTCCTACAGTTGTTTTATTATTCAATTGAGAATCCATACTTCGTCAATCACAAATAATTAGTTTTGCTTAGGTTAGGAGTACAATGCACGTACTTCAGAGTGATATTTGAACATAATTTGGCAAAAGGATTATAAGTAAGAAAAAGAACCTAAAAAAATTAAACTAGACTTAATATACCACTTCAAAATGTATCAACTAGTCATTTATTGAAGTGCCACAGATTACAATGCAGTAAAGTATCGCACATGATGGGGCGTGGCCTTGTTGCAGCTAGCGCTCCCCTCAATATCTTTTCTGTGAAATTGAAGCTTTCTATACAGTAATGTAATGTATATTGTGCAGTTGTGCAGAGATTTATTATTGAGATATTTTTTTAGACAGATATATTATTTTGGCATGACAATGCATATGACAGACACAAAGAGCTGTCACAACCAGCTCAAATTTGTCATCAGAAGTATTTAAAGATAGAAGAAACCTTTAGATTCACTTTGCCCAGAAGAATTTACATTGTCCTTTTGTGTTTGCTTTAGATGTAGATGGTGTGTGTACTCTCTCTGCGATTCAGAGGCTCAATGAAGATTTTCCAAAGACGTCAGGTTTAAATTGATGTATTGGCAATGATTAAATTATCACACTTTCTTTGGTTCTACTGTAAATCGAATCATAACTGGCTGGGCTAGCTATTGTGCAGCACATATTGCATATTGCATCCAACATATCTACAAAATAATTTGCATTAGCATGAAGTGTAAAAATTAGTGCATGCACAATCTTCCCCCAGTTCTGATGTCCACTCCTCAGAATGGGACTAATGCACCCTTATTGTATATTAGACCCCCATCCGTTGTGTGCAAACAGTGCATGTGTGATTTTTACACTCATGATTTAACCTGCCACATATTGTGGATGCAAAGACTAATTTGTGACTAAACTACATCCTTTTTTGGGAGCAAATGTGAGTTTGCACCCAAAACAGAATTAAAAATCTTTTTGTAATCCCTGCATCTTTTGCATTATAAAATATTGTTTTTTTCTTCAAATTTTAACACAGGCTCATTCAAAACCAGTTCCAAACATGTTAAGTGTATGTAGGGTTTTCAAGAATAAAAAACTATACCCATTTAGCAGATATTGTTCTAAATGTAAATATGTTGGACTGTAGCAGCGTGGCTCTAGATCTTTTAAAGCACGGTTGCATCGCCTTCAACTTTTGGATTCAGAATAATGTTGCTCAGTTGTTATATGATATTATCAACAAGCACTTTTTATTAGAAGGAAAAAACGATTTTCATTTTTTAAAGTCAGCCTAGTGTCTATTCGTACAAACTGCCCACTGTTTGCTATTCCAAGATTAAACTGAGTTTTATTGATAGTGAGAATGAACTGATACCCTGTGCTTCCTACCTTTCACCATATTTTATTCTGTATTTATAACTTTAGAACTGGTATGGTCCATTCCTAAAAAGGTATTATAGATTTGCATCTTTTTATGGCAGTTTGCCGAATAAAAGCATTTGATTGACTGTAGGCAACCTTTTTTTACATTGTGTGGCAGATTCCTCAACAATTAAGTTGAGTTGAAACCATTACAGACTAAACAAGAAATGCCAAAGTCAAAAGGTTGTAGGTTAAAACCAGACCTATTGGGTTTGCCAAAATGTTTATCAATGTTGCATCTTATATTATAAGCATGAATAACTATTAACTATTTAAATTAAGTCATTGCTTAGATTTTTTTTTGATGGCACTAAATTAACTATAAAACTGTGCCTGTATATCCTTTCACAGGGACGGCCTTAGGCATGTGCAAGCTGTGCAAATGCACAGGGCCACCAAACCCCAGGGGCCACCACGCCAATATATATCCTTAATATAATAATCCTCTGAGGATGGATACATATTTGCGTGGCGGCCCCTGGCAGGGATTTGGCGGCCTCCGCCTCTGTTCCACTTCCAAACACCCTGACCCCCCCTCTTCACTAGCCTCTGCGCTCTGCCCCGCCCGGACTCCCTCTTCCGGGGCCCCCTACCTACGATCCCTGCCCAGGGCCGCAATGAGCCTAGAGCCACCCCTGCCTTTCAAGACCGCACAAGAAAATTATCGATATTGTTTGTTTTTAAATGATTCACCTTTTAATACCACTGTGTGGAAAAAGTGCACACAATTAACATGGTTTTGCTAATTCTCATTCTTTTCTTACATGAATTAGGAAATGTACATACTGGGAACGATTAGTGCATACATGCTTGTTACGTATATAGATTTGGAAAGTGTGCTTATTTTCTTTGCAATAATTTTTCTGAATGGATGCAATATGCTCCTTCAGTCGCAGCCGGCATGACTTGCTGGGTTGCGCGGGGAGGGGGTTGTGCAGTGAGTAGTGGACTGGTTTAATTTAATAACATTTAAAAAATGTAAAACTTACCTTCAGCCTCCGGGTCCTGCGTCATTTCTCCTGATCTTTTTCTGCTCACAGGAAGCTAAAGCAGGCAGCCTCTCCCTCCTTCCCTAAGCCAATCACAAAGCTACAATGGCAGCATTGTGATTGGCTAGAACGCTGTCCTTACAGGCATCTATGAGGAGGCCGTTTTCTCCATGCAGGCTGCATGTAGCCTACATGGAGAAAACGATAGAGTGCTCATGACTGGTTTGGTAGGCCCTGGGGCCGCCCAAACGTCAGTGCCCATAACATTGGGCTAGCCACTCCTCCCCGAGCCAGCCCGCCTCCAACCAAACCCTTCTTCTGCTTTCTCACAGTGCGAGAAGCACATACATAAAATGGTAATTATACAATTGTATGTTTCTGCGAGAAAGCAGTGGGGTGATGCTCCTCTGCCCATGTGGAGGAGCCGCCCCTGTGCTCATTGCATGTACACAATGTATACGGGGAGTTCATGCCATAAACACTTGTAAAGCAGAATTTCTGAATAAATGCATGCCTTTTTTCCTTTGTTAGGTACACAAGATAATTCATTCATTGTGTACATTATAACCCTTTTTAATAATGTGCATCTGAACTAATCGGCCTCACAGCAGGCATCCTCCACAGTCTAAATTAAAGTTTTTACGTGGGTGATCTATTTTTTTCACAAAATGTGTAATTACACACACAGGATTTTCCATCATAAAAGGATGTGAATTAAAAGGATTAATTTTTTCAAGTAAAAATAAAAAGGCACTAAAAACATAGCATGCATTTAGGTATGAAAACGTTCAGCGAAACACTCATTGATTGTTATTTTTATACTCTTTAAGACAGCTGCGCTCCAGAGAATAGCATAGGATCAGCACAGTAATAGGGACCCCCATATGCTACATTTAGAAGAGAATCCCCTTCCCTCTGGGGACTAACTGGCCCAGTTTTGTATTAGAATATTAGGGAACATACACGTCATCCCTCTGAAAGCTACACATACATTGTTGCTGCCTGAATCGGCCTTTAGAAAGAGAACACCTTTTCCTAAGTGACAGCAACAGATGTTGGTATACACAAAGTATGTTGTAGTTTAACTTTAGTTGGGCAGACTCATGAGTTGATTGTGTCGTTTTGCTTTTTACATGCTGGGGCACCTTTCCTCAAAGGCATGCAGACACCATAGCCCTATGCGGCCTCTATTTTACGACCAACCAAGGTTTGCCTTAGATGTAAAAAACGATTCAGAAAAGGGGGTGGTGATGAACAGAGTGTCCGAATTAAGCAGACCACTCTTACCCAGTCCAAAGATCAGGGCTTGATCCATCACCGTTTTTTAGCTTACTGCACCATCCCAGCTCAGAACCTGGCTACATGCAAATTAGTCTGTTCCTGTCCCAGTGCATGATGGGAACAGGGCAAACCAAACTACCAAGCCAATTCTTATACTGGGAAGGAAACAAGCCCTTTTCTGAATCTTAGATGTAAAAAAGACACAGTTGATGGACATTCCAATAGATACATTTGCATGAAAGGACCAATACAAGGGCTTGATACAAAACCCATGAAATCTGGTTGTTTATAAGGTTCGCGACCAGCAAGCACGCAAAAGAGAGCAACCCCTTCATTAGTGAACAGTCTCATAATTTTTTTAATCTGTATAATTTTTTCCACAAACATTTGGTACAGGAACTTTAAAATTGACAACGTAGTTACAAGAGCATAAAATACATTTTTACCAGTACCAGATAATGTCTCCTAAGCATCCAAAGGTTTGTTTCAATGTACATATTATATTATACAACAAGCAGGCCTGCAAGTCCATAGTGCATTGTTTTAAAGTTTGACGAAAAGGTGATGTACATTTTTAAGTCCGAGACAAGTCTTTTTTTTGATGAGCGTTCCTCTGCTTTCTGCAGAGGTGAATCAAGCATCAGCCCTTCACCATGTCAACCTTGCCTTTGCCGCTCTGTGAAACTCTGCTTTTACGCAGTGTTTGATCACATTAACTTCCTGAGGCTGCCTTTGATTGAATGTGTATGCGTAGGTTGAAAAGTGGGTTATATGATTATGTGAGCCTTGCACTGTTTCAAATTACTTTTGGTAAAATGAAGCTGGAAAAGGCACCCTCAACAGCAATATATACACTTCAGTTTTTTTTTAAAGTTCTGAATGATTCCCTTTTTCAGTCTTGTCAACCTTTAACAAAAGCATATTATTCATTGTGAGAAAGGGCCCATTTATCACTGGTCAGCCCTATTTTATGGACTGCTGCAGCCAGTTTTATGACCATGCACTGTGGCACTGCAAGCAGGCCCCAGTGCATGTGCTCTGAAACCTTAAACATGATACAATTGGCTAACTTCTAATTTACATATATAACATTTTCCTATAAGTCCCCCTTTTGGCATGGTCACTCTCATGTTTTTGCAATATTCACTAAATTTCCAATTCAATGGGTAAGGCTTATTTTTAATAAATATTTGGAAATATGACTTTTTTTAAATTACCTTTTTACTGCCTGAAGCTGCTCCACTTGTGCTTGACCCTAATTAGGTGTGAAAATGCTCCCAGGTCTGATGACAGGATGGGCTCGGTGTGGAGCAGGTGCCACATATCAACTCAGGAAGGGCCCTCTTAGGTCCTAGTGAACATATGTTTGGTGCTTTACTCTATCAAGGTACTTTTTATTCTACATCTTTACAAAATCATACCTGCAGTTATCTTTATTGGCTATTTACAATTTAGGTATTTTTTAAAGTTTACTCTAATTTTATAAGATGGAGTGGGATTTTCACTATGTTTTGCTTTACCCATTTTCTTTGAGTACGGTCTGTCTGCTCCGTGCCATAGCTATCTGAGGCTGAGATCAGGTTTAAATTAATGGAACCTCTGACTGGACCTTACAGGTTAGTAACTTTATAACATGTGGGGGTCTTATATCCACCACAACTAACAATTCACTTTCTTACTTTCAGAAAAGATGAAATTGCAGTCTTATTGTGTACAGTAACATAGACAATTTATTAGATATCATAGAGGCAGAAAATATAATTAGCCTTAAAACCAGAGAGGATGTGATATCGGAAGGATTTGTTCTGTTCAAGCTTCCAATGGAAGTCTTCATCAACATTATCAGTCTAAAAACCCAGGTATTCACTACTCTAACATCAAAGTAGAACAGAGATAGTTATTTTTTCACTATTCTTAAATCACTGGAAATATTGACTTTGAAGCCAATGTTTAGGTATACACTGATCTGCTGCCTTCCCAGTGTCTCCAGTTGACTAGATGAGGTGATCTAACATTGATTGATAATGCTCCAGATCCCCTTCCTTGTTCTTTGTCTCCTGTTAACCAACTGTGTCTGTGAAGAAAAATAAAATGTAGGAGATTGTTTCCCTAGCTAACAAGTGGCTCTGTTAAAGCCAATGTCTAGCTCTACACTCCCCCATTCATACCAGCAAACCCTCAACGTTGGAGTGGGACGGAGTGTAATAGCTGATGGCATGGGGTCTTTTCTTTTTGTTCAAGGGACTAGTGAGTGAAGTGATGGTGGGTGACAATATACCAGGAATTAAATAAAAAAAGAAGTTAAAAAGTAAAGTACAGTGAAAAAAAGAAGGAAAAGTTCCAGATACCAGATGTGTTTGGAATTTATATGGTGGTTATTGATGAGTAACACAGGTGCATGGAATATTAACAGGTGTTTCTTTTGTATTTAATATACCAATGCAGAGATGGAGAACCAGAAGGGGACTGGGAAGTCTAGCAAAACTATCTGGATATTTTTACAGTATGGAGGCGTAGGGAGGTTAAGATGCAAAGAAGGTAACTAAAGACATTGATATGCATGGCTCCCTGATGACTCTATTTTCACTGTACAGCTGCTCAATATGATCATGTTAGAAAGGGAATGTTTTTTGCAAGCATAAACATTATAATATTGGAGACAGGTAGCGGTGGATAATGAGGAGGTTTTTACCGCAGGGTTCAAGTGGCTTCATAGACAACTAAAACCTCATGGCCATTGCCTATGATGTCATTAGAATCCTGAAAATAGAATCAAACTCCTGTTGTTTTGTTTTTTTTTCTTTGTGAATAGTGCTTTTATTCATGTTTTGAGGGACTTTCTAGCACATTCAAATCTGTTAAAAGCAGCTACATCCATGGATTATAAGCATTTCTCCAATAGCTATTATTTTCTCTTTCAAAGTGTTGGTTCTCACTTTATTTTTTTCAATATCACATCAGATATGCAACATTGTAATATCATACACCACAAATAATCACTTGATGATGATTCCCACTGTAATATGTCCATCTCAGTGCTGTGTAACAAGATACCTATAAATCATTCTGAAAAAAACAGTTCACCATTTGCAAATACTTTCTACAGGATATAACTGATCAATATTCCAGTTGAGTCCTCGAACTTTCTACTTGTTCGTACAGACGCCCTTTGATTTCAGTTGATATTTTTTGTAGACAATGGAATTCTTTAGACGTGCATTCTAACACATAAACCCCCTTATTTCACAAATAAAAGCAGCAGATTTTATTTGCAGCCAGTAATCTGGAATTTCCACGGGGTTCTAATTTTACTTTTATCCAAATAAATGTATCATTAACTCACCAGAAACTATAATCATGAATGGGATTATATATCATTCCGTATTTTGGTCAACTGGACTTCATTCTTATATGTGGCATGGAATATATCTAAAATATTATTTTCAATGGCCATTAACAGTCTATTGTGTAAATTAATGGGATGATGAAAAATAAGAAGCAGCATTAAAAACCTTACATTGATTGGATCTAAACATAGGGGTCGCTTCACAGAACTAATTTACGACAAAATCCTTAACCTACTACTTTTGGTTTTCACAGAAGGCATTTAGTAGTCTTAAATTCGGATTTTGTCTTAAATTAGGAGTGTGTCTTAAACTAGAAGTTTGTCCTAAATTAGGGTTTTGTCTTAAATTAGGACTTTGTCTTACATTAGGATTTTGTCTTAAGTTAAACTTAAGACAAACTTAAGTAAAACTTAAATTTAATTTAATACAAAATCCTAATTTAAGACAAAATTCTAATTTAGGACAAAATCCTAGTTTAACACCTTGGCGGCTGATGGAATTTTCCTCCTGTGCTGGGCCCCTATGATAATGGGTGTCGTAGTGACGGAACCATTCCGTCATCAGCACAGCTCAGCCGTGACTGATGACGGAATGGTTCCATCATGAGCATCGAAGGGGTTAAGACAAAATCCTAATTTAAGACAAAATCCTAACCTAGGAAAAAATCCTAATCAGGACAAAATCCGAATTTAAGACAAAATCCTAACTTAGGACAAAATCCTAACTTAAGACAACGTCCTAACTTAAGACAAAATCCTAACTTGAGACAGAATCCTAAAAAATCCTAATTTAAGACAAAATCCTAATTTAAGACAACGTCCTAACTTAAGACAAAATCCTAACTTGAGACAGAATCCTAAAAAATCCTAATTTAAGACAAAATCCTAATTTAATTCAAAATCCTAATTTAAGACTACTAAATGCCTTTTGTGAATACCAAAAGTAGTAAGTTTAGGATTTTGCCTTAAGTTAGTTCTGTGAATCGGGCCCTAAATCTTTTGAAGAAAGTCATTCTCCACCACTTAGCCACCAGTACAAATGCTGTCAAGGGAAAATCTTAACACCAAATTAAATTGAACAGTAAATGTATAATTCTATGTATTATAAAATCTTCCGGGTTCGCAGATGAACAACATAAAAAATACATCTATTTTTTACATACCTGATTGTGTAAGATCCACTGATTATAAAATGGAGGTCTGTGCAGCGACATACTTCACCACCATAATGCATGTGCATTTTGCAGATAGCATATGTTCTACTGTCATGTAGTTTCTATAATCCTATATAGGATCTGCACATTTAGACAACATACACTGTAAGATTGGTGTCCCAACTGATTCTAGACACACCCACCGGGTATGTTAGCCTGTATAGCAGCTAGCTCACAGTGCCACTAGAAACCCCTCTTACCAAGGAGAGAATAGTTTTTGGCAACTATCGAATATGACAACCCTTTCCCATCAGGGCTCATGGAAACAATGCTATTTTTCGCTCAGTCACTCGTGCTCACTTTGTCTCAGAGAGAGATACACAGAATAAAAGGCGTGGATGTTTCTCAATACGTTTTATTGAACCAGTATCATTCTAGTGTAAAATAAGTATGTTGAAACAATCATTAGACAGTAACATGTATAAATGATTAAAAGCTAACAGAGTAAACGGATGGTAGATTTCTACCATAGTGCTAAAACGATAAATACAGGCAAGTATAAAAATACATGACAGTAATAAAAGTGTACTCCTACAATGCGTCCCTAACTAGATGTACCTGTATGTACTGAGCATGGATGAGGGTGTAAAGCCAAGAATACCTCTAGGATAAAGTCAACCCCATTTCCTGAAGCGAGAGACTGTGGGACCCCATTCTGGTCTTGAGGTGGACACCCTGCAAGGGATGTAAGACCACTGCGAGCTGGAGTGTCTGCGTGCAGGAACCTCAGCACCTCACATCATTGTGTCGTCATGGAAGTACACTTCTCCTCTCACTACCTCAGCAAGAAATGGTGTATACATACCCAAGTTTTTTTACACTTGGGAATATACCTCGCTGTGTCACGTTGAACTGGTATGATGGAAGGAATGACCCTTGTACATAGATTTTATGCAGGAGATGGTAGGCCTGCTGTCCTACTGTGATTCCAAGAATCCTCATGTATAATGAATGAGGCTTAAGCTTTGCAGAAAAAGCTCCATGTCATCGTTGGACATTACCGTAACTAGGTAAAGGTCAGTACTAAAAACCGTTATTTAGTGTAATGGTATTGAAAATATAGGTGAAGGGTTAGGTGACTACCTGAGCCTATATTAGGGTACCTATATGAAACATAACATTACAGGGGAAAACTGTAGGAACGCATGCAAAAAAGGAGTTCCTGATGCTTCTGGAAGATGTAACGATCTGCAGACTGTATTTGTTTCAAGGACCTTTGTTACAAACATGGGACTCAGGCTGGGGGTACATGATTTCTGAGATAAATCAAGTGGACAGGTCTATTTTCACACATTTTTCCTTAGTACAAATGAGAGCCAAGACTTATAAAGGGGTGACCTAAGAAAGGACAACAACAGGATGTGGCTGAAAATGTATGGTGGTTGTTTTATAACACTGTTGTAACCACTGTTGGCAGTCAATTACTGTCTTGTTTATTTTGAAACAAAGTGCAAAGTAAAAATGACAAAGACTTGCTTTTTAGCTGTGCATACAGAGTTGAGGAACCTAATTGCCTTGATGAGACTTTGCGGTATTGATTACAAAAGAGCACCAAGCAGCAATCTTTAGTGCCTCCAGTATTTGTGTCAGACACTCTCTCTGATCTTGTATTCTGTAAAACTACACACAGTCTGGATTGTGGGTTGATACTCCTTAGTGTATCTAAACAACCTGTGCATCATCTGAGAGGGGTGTTTTCACCAAGCGATATAGAGGGAATGTTGGAGAACTTCTATATGGGTCAGTGGCGGACTCTGGTGGTACAAATCCATATAATATGGATGTAGGTTCATGAATGTCATGTTTTTTCTGAAATTTATAAACTTCTATTACTTCTGTGCAATAATATCTGAGACTTTTCTGGGGTACCAGAAGGACATTTCCTTTGGGTGTGTTGTGTCACCCTGCTTCCCTATATTTATCAAATTGAATAGTATACTTGTTTTGAGTTCTTATTAAAGAAAGAGTCTTATTCAAGGCTTGTGGCTCTCTCCCCTAATCGAACCAGTATACATTAGCAGGAGTGTGTATGATCTTAACCCACCACTTTCACTTGTGTGCCATGCTGTCTACAGTGTGCTTTGTATACACTATTACCTATGAATGCTTTTCCTTGCAGAGTGACATCTGCACAAATGTTTGTTAAAGCTTGATTTTTCTGAATAATGTTGTGTATTCTTCATCACTCTCTCACAGGAAATGCTCCAAGACCCGAATAGGAGTGTGCTCTATTGTATGGGTTTCTTATGATTGTCTTTATGTGTTTCAGACTTTTAGTACTAGATGAGACGTATAGGGACCAACAGACAGTCCTTATGAAGGTCTCTTGACATTGTAAACTAGGTAGGCTGAAATATTTAGACAGGATTTAGGAAGGTAGGGAACTCATTTTCAGTTCTATCCACATCTTGCTTTTTAATCTTGCCCAGGGACACCTAGAGACAATAAGCCTATGGAGGTGTTTTCTCTAGACAACTGTAATCTACCTCCAACAGTAAGGGCTATCCTTGGTCACCTTAACCTCATTCCATGCGTCAGACATGCCGGAGCCGTCTGACTCAGTGGTGCTTGTGTGCATCGGACGGCTCCTGCGTGTCCGCGCACATACCACTGGAAAATTCCTAAGGTGTCTGCATCATAGGGATTTCCTTTGTTTGCCAGTTACAGAGGCTGTTCTGTGCTTTAACTGAAATGACAATCAGCGTACACGGCGGGCTGATGTCATTTCACTGAAAATGAAAGTGAAGTGAGCCAATGGGCTAGTTTCACTTTTAATGCCTATGTGCTCATTGGGCTATCTCAGTCCCCTGAGCTCATAGGCAGATAGGAGAGGTATGTATCATATGAATGGGGAGAATCGTCCCTTTCCAATGATGTCCGTCACTAGTAGATCCCTGCTTGGGAATCGCCGCAGGGTGGCAGATGTTAGATATTAACTCCAATATGCCACCTGGAGGGGCAGAAAGCCCATTAGACCCAGGGATTACTTTTCTTGTGAAAGAGGGGTGGAGGCTGTCCACAATGGGCAAGACCATGCCTCCACCTTAATGTAAAAACAAACAGTCTTTATGTCTAGAACACTAGACACCAGGGATACTTTTGGATGTAAATTTCGGGATGCCCCGGGGGGGAGGTATTTTTTTTTAATAAAGGAGGGGTAGGGGCTGCCCTCAATGAGCAAGACCATGCCCCCACCTACATTAAATTCCAAACAATCTTTCAGTCCCCCTGCAGGGCAGATGGAGGTTCTAAGATTTCGTATACATTCACCTACAATGGATGAGATCTATTGGCTTTTGAAATGCTTTTGTTATTTTACTATCTACACTCCATGTGAGTTCATGTATTTTCATGCTCTTTCCCAGAGTGTTACCTCCTCCACACGTCCCTTCCTCAGGCTCAAACATTGCTTCCTCTGTCGCTCACCGTCCCGCTCAGGCTTTTATTTCCCTAAATGCAACACATCACTCAAGTCTTACATCTTGATCTACCCACTTGGTGGTGTTTACTGTGAACCCAACCTCTGCTCACTCTACATTTGGGTAAATATGTCTTATCTTATTTTTTTTTTTGTCTAGCACATATTTTATTATTTTTATTTTAATTCATCCCCCTCAGACAGCTGTCCACCATCTTGAAAAGGTAAATAAAAAAAGATGAAATGGCGTCGCATCAAGATGACTGCACCTGCGTCATGATTCATAAATGTGAACATGCCACAATGCATGTTATTAGTGGTGGTAAATCTGCATCTACCACTGGCAATAATACCACTATGACAATGTAGGGCTGAGAAATTATTCCCATGCTCAACCCTTCGTAGCTTGGCTTCGATGACAGGTATGTAAAGCATTTAAAAACACAAATTCAGTAACTAAATAAGACACTAGACATAAAAATCCAACACTAATTTAAAAAAATAGGAAATATGTTTATATTTAAAATGACAGCAACACTAAAAGAATCCAATGTAGGGAACCGGAGATATGAATTTTTTAAGATTTAGCAGTATATAGCACATAGAAACCTATAGCGCCTATTAGGACAGCTGCTCGCACTAGACCGGGACAAAGTTCAAAGTTTCAGGCCAACCCCTATGGAGCCCTGTGCGGCTACCTTTCCCGGTATGTCTCAGTCAAAGTTTTTACCTTCTAACTTAGAACCCTTACTGGAGATTTTGTTACCAGTGTCCCTTGAAGCTCTCAGCCAGTCCGGATTTAGAGATGGTTCGCTGGCTTGCCTTGCAACGAGCTCCCGGTCAATTATGTGAAAGTATGACCTTCAGAACATTCCAGTGGGATGAACCAGAGATCCAGGCTGGCTCGCGGTTGAATGTGAGGGGGCTTGACTCTCGCGGTTGGTCCTGGTCACCTTTTCCACGTTCAGACTTGGAAACATTTAAGGAGCTTTTACTCGCAGGGTCCCTCAGTGCTTTTCACTAGGCCAGATTGAGCGAGTGTTTGCAGGATAGGGGTTCCACCAACTACCGGTCAAACTCTGGAAGACGGACCTCCAAAGCTTTTCAGCGGGACAAACCTGGGCGGTAGGCTGGCTCATAGTTAAAGGTTGCCGGCTTGGCAGGCCAGGTCGAGTCGGTCCACTTATTAAACCTTTTTCCAAAGTTGCTCCAAAGTTCTCTAAAAATCGAGAACTTTTCCCTGAAGTTCCCTAGAGGGTCCAAATGTATCCAACACTTAATTCAAGGGTCTGGAAGCTCCAAGATGGTCCTTGAAAGTTTGGGACTTCAATTCCCACAATCCACTTGGACAAAACTCCTACAAATCCACTGGCAGTACTCCAGGCTGGGGATTCTTGGTGGTGATGGTCCAGGTGAGCTCTTTTAACCTGTAGCTTGCAGGGAGTCCACTTATTAGTCCTATTGAAGCAGGTTTGATCCACAGAGATGTAGTGCCAGATTGAAGAATATTGTTTATGACCCCTCCCCCTGGTTCTGGCATTCCTATGGAGCAGAACCCTCTCTTCCCAGAAAGGCTCTTTAACCCCAGGGGCTACTTATCACCTCATCAAAGTAGCCTGTCTAATCCACTTAACTCTGACCAACCAGGACAGATCGCTTAGAAAGGAAAGTCTTATAACTTTCTGTCTGTACATTTAAGGACAAATTCAATAATAGTAGATTGTTGGATTGATCAATACCATTCTAGTGAGCCATGAAGGATATTTTTCAGCTTATCCTGGCGGGAATTATTAAGGAATAACTTCTTACCATGTTAAAATATATGACTGCGGATATACAATGGGGAAAACAACTTTGGAATTTTTTCCGGCATCAGGGTTTATTGAAAATATCTTATAAGGCCACTGCCTTACAGGTCCCTGGGATACCTAGGAGAGATTTTAGAGGTTCTGAATATGTAAAAATATTGCAGATCCAGATTTTGGGAAGCACATTACGACAATGTGGGGATTGAAATACGCAATTTCATTAAAACCAAGGCATATAAATCTTATCTTATGATGGTCCTCCTTGTAGGTACCTGACCCCCACCCGACACTTAGACACCTAGGGGAGACTCTAGGGGTACGTATTATGCTAAAATATTGTAGTTTAATATTTGTAAGAGCCCCAAACCCCAAAGACGCGTTTGGGCACAGTTTGCATTTAAAAGCAGTCCTGCAACACAGGGTTGCTTTACACTTACCTCTGCCTCAGCAGTGCACACATGCAAGTGCAGAAAGGGCTTCTGGCCTCTAAGCTACCATGTCCTATTATATATTAGAGACTTAACAGTAATTTTGATCCCTATGCCCTATCATGTACTAGGGCATTATAGGGGAGGTCATACCTATCATAGGGGTACCTGGTGTATGTAGGTGCTTCACTGTATTCTAAGTGCCATTTCAGAATAACACTGGTCCTGGGTCTGGTTATGCTACGCCCAGGTACAGTCAAATTCCAAAGTCAGTTACCACCAGTACCTGTCAGAAAAAGAATAGGGATGCACAGGGCACAAGGATGACTATGCAATAATGGCCATCTTGAAATAGGTATCTGCCAGTAGATAACCCAATCCAAAATTGGCGAGCTTTTGTGCACATGTGTTTTGACGCCTGAATTTGCATATTTGTATCAATAATCATTGGCAAAGCCAATAGCATGGCCATTTATAGCCAAAATCAGTTGGCGTTGTCAATGTTTGTTAAGATTGATAGCTATACTGCCATGACATTCAGAGACTACGATCTAAGCCACCTTAATCAGAGGCATGAGTCAAAGACATTGTTTGTAGAACCTTGTGCACAGGTGTGAATAGCATTGTGTAAGATGCATTGTTTCGAAGTAAGATCTCTCTTTCATCTCAAGCCAAAGTAGCAATGGTGTGGGTGATGTAGTTAAAACACCCTATGCCAAAGAAATGCCTTGCTCCATGTTTTTCAATCTTTGCAGTGTGTCTACCAATTTTATTTTAGATGGTCCAGGAAATATATTATCTCACTAGACCAGGTGGGATGACTCCACATTGTTTACTGCACAAACATTTGGGGACTCTAGATGATAGGAACATTCTGTTAAGTAGACATAAATTGATAGAAGGCAAATTGAGGGATTAGATTTCATTTGTGGCTCGAAGGTGATTTTGTTGTGGAAAGTCACACCACATTGCAAACATTATTGAAAGACAACACTGAAAATCCCATACAGCATGGGTACAAGAAATCAAGAAGTGATATTCTCATTCAATCAAACAATCAATCTGGATTTGTATAGCGCAGCATGTCCCCAATGAGGGTATCCAGGGTCTGAAAGTACTGCTGCTGGGGGCTTCATTGAACATCCAGGTCTTGAGTCATTTTCTGAATTTCCCCAGAATCTACTGGAGTCCCAAGTAACATTTCAGATTTATCATTGTTCACTCATAACTATTTTTAAGTCACCAACTAAACTTCCAATAGAACCCAAACTGAGCCTGTGCACAATTATAGTATAGTTGCATGTCAGGTGCACCTAGGCCCCCTGTTCCTGCTCGAACAGAAGCATTAGGGTCTCCCAAGAAACTCGAGGTTGCTTTTCTCCTCTTGTGAGAGATATCAAGTTCGAACAAAGCCTCCTCTGACTTTTAAGATTTTTATTTCGTATCTTTAAAGTATTTTTGCTTGACTATTAAAGGAAATTCACACCTTACTTTGTCCTTCAGGCTAAGCAGCCTAAATGTAGTTTCTACTGTTGGTTAAATTATTGGGCTGTGTGGGAGCTCAGTCACATCCCACTTGAAGACTGTGACCTGTTTGTTCTCTACAGCCTGGCAGGCATATTTCCTAAACTGACAATGTAGTGAAGTTGGGTTTATCATTTCTCCTTCACAAACTATAGGCATTCATTCCTCCTTCACAAGCAACAACAAACCTTCAAATAAAATCATTATAAACTTTTCTATAAATCACAAGGCTGCAAAGTGTAAATGAAACACTAAACATTAGCAGAAACAGTAATTTTGTGTTAAGGGAACCATTTTCTTATATATTGTTATTGGAAATTATAATAATGTCATTATAACAAAAAACAAATACATTTTAAAACACACTTCATGAGATGAGAAGATTGTTAACTAGAAATGTGCTGTACAGAAAAAAGGTGCATGTATTAATGCTTTACTCACCATACAAAATAAAAATAATAAAACCATATCCCCATTCAAAAGATACATCTTTGTTGATGTCTAACTTTGAATTCATTCTGCAGCAACAAAAGATGGATGGGATGCTGAATAGATCAAACATTCACACCCTGACAAGAGATCTGGGTTAAATCTAAGTTTGGGGAGAGGATGTAGCCTTACGGCTAGAGTGGTCGACCTCGAAGCTGGGGAACCAGGTTCGAGTCTAGGCAGGGACATTCAACATCCTGTGATTCTGGGCGAATCACCTCATGCACACGTGCCTCACAAAAATGAATGTGTCCATTTGTAACAAAACTGGTGCTCATGTAAAGCACTCTGATATCTTTGGGTCGAGTTTGCGCTATATAAACTATAAAAAAATAAATAAAAAAAACCCTACATCTGTTACTGCCATCCCCAACATGTGGTACCATTAAAAGAGAGAATGCTAAAGCTAAAGAGTTAATTGAGAGGATAAGACAAACACAAAGGGGCCGATTCTGATCTCGGTCTGAAGGGCACCGAATCGGGTTCTGCATTAGCGGATTCGATTCAGAGTCTGAATTTCCGTCCGAGTCGAACACGGGTCCGGACGACGAAGTACGATGCGAACAACCGCGGAATCTCTGTCCGAATCGTTTCCGGGTCTGAACCGCTCCATACAACTCAGTCACAAGCAAACTGTGGCGTACAATGGAGACGCTTCACGACGGAGCTAGTACAATGCTCGATTCGGACATCCGGATCGAGTCGAAGCATCCGCTCGCAATAGCTCCCGGAGTTGGACTTCGGGGGTCTGCGTCGGACCCCCTGTAACCCGCAGCCTTACGACTCGGACACATGGAGAGACCCATGGGTCTCCCCAACACAGGCATGTACGGTGCGGATGGCACCGACACCTACCCTCTGTAGGGGGCGCACTTGTCCGCGACGTAACCATTCAATGGGAGCCCATGTACGTGTTGTAAGACCGGCTCCCATTGATTTCTATGGGAGTCCGACCGAACCGAGTCTGACAGCATACGGCTGAATCGTACTTGCTCGGTCAGACTGCAGGAGTCCGGATCGGTCGGAAAACACCCCATATCAGGCTCGGTCGGAGTGCTTTCTGACCCAGATCGGAATCGGCCCCAAAATATGCTTTTTGCAGTAGGCACTTAGGGCCTGATTCTGATGTGGTTAGGAAAGCATTTACACCTAGAGCCTGATTCTGCTGCGGTTAGAAAGGCCTCCTAACGGCATTTGCTCCTTCCAAATCGGATCGGAAACGTGTGTTTCCGACCGAGTGCCCAATTATGATTAAATTAGGAACATATGCTCCCATTGAAGTCAATGGGAGTTCAACCAAATCGAATCGGGGAGTATCCGGATGCATCGTACTCCGTCAGTCGGACTCTCCCGATCCGAGTGGGTCGGAAACCATTTCCAAACCGATTAGGTCGGGAAGCTTTCCAACCCGCATCAGAATCGGGCCCTAAGTGTTTCTTTTTAATTCCATTTAGTAATTCGATTCACAGTCACGTCCGAGAATCAACATTGGGATTTATTAGGATGTTGGTCGGTAAGCCTCCAACCACTCATCGGAGGCTTACCGACATCCTTGGTATAATAATCTCCAACCACCTTATTACAAAGAAGGCCATTTGAGTTTCAATTATGTCAAGTCAAGTCAAGTCAATGAATTTATATAGCGCGCTACATACCCAGAGGGTCTCAAGGCGCTTGAGGAAGGATGGGGAATTACTTGTCAAATAACCACGTTTTAAGTTGCTTTCTGAATGCTAGGTGGTCCTGAGTAAGGCGAAGGTGAGTGGGAAGTGAGTTCCAGGTTTTAGCTGCCAGGTAGGAGAAGGATCTACCTCCCATTGTGGTTTTGTTGATGCGAGGTACAGTGGCAAGGGCTTGGTTGGAGGATCGTAGCTGTCGGGGGGGGAGTAGAAGGACAGTCGTGTGTTGAGGCATTCAGGTCCGATTTCGTAGAGTGCTTTGTGTGCGTGGGTAAGGAGCCGGAAAGTAATCCTCTGATTTACGGGGAGCCAGTGGAGGTTTTTCAGGTGATCAGAGATGTGTTCTTTACGCGGGATGTCTAAAATGAGCCTGGCTGAAACGTTCTGGATGCGTTGGAGTTTTTTCTGGAGTTTTGCGGTGGTACCGGCGTAGAGGGTGTTTCCGTAGTCCAGTCGGCTCGTGACCAGAGCGTGGGTTACTGTTTTTCTAGTTTCGGTGGGGATCCAGCGAAAAGTTTTTTTGAGCATGCGAAGAATGTTGAAGCAAGATGAAGAAATGGCGTTGACTTGTCTGTTCATCGAGAGTGAGGAATCCAGGATGACGCCCAGGTTCCGTGCGTGGTCCGTCGGGTTGGGTGCTTTTCCAAGGGCCTCTGGCCACCAAGAGTCATCCCAGGCGGAGGGGGAGGTGCCTAGGATGAGGACTTCTGTTTTGTCTGAGTTCAGTTTCAGACGGCTGCGCTTCATCCATTCTGCTACTTCTTTCATTCCTTCATGCAGGTTGGTTTTGGCAGTGTTAGGGTCTCTGGTGAGTGATAGGATCAATTGAGTGTCGTCGGCGTAGGAGATGATGTTGAGGTTGTGTTGGCGTGCGATGACCGCGAGGGGGCTCATGTATACTTTGAAGAGGGTGGGGCTGAGTGAAGATCCTTGTGGGACGCCGCAGATGACTTCAGTGGCCTCTGACTTGAATGGTGGAAGGCGGACTCTCTGGGTTCTTCCGGTGAGGAACGAGGTGATCCATTCCAGTGCTTTTCCTTGGATTCCGACGTTTCTGAGGCGTTGTAAAAGAGTGCTATGGCAGACCGTGTCGAAGGCAGCGGAGAGGTCGAGGAGGATGAGGGCGACCGTGTCTCCGTTGTATAGCAGAGTTCGAATGTCGTCAGTTGCTGCGATGAGGGCGGTTTCAGTGCTGTGCTTGGCTCGGAAGCCGGATTGTGAGGAGTCGAGGGATTTGTTAGTTTCGAGGAATGCAGCGAGCTGGTTGTTGACCGCTTTCTCGATGACTTTGGCCGGGAAAGGAAGGAGTGAGATAGGGCAGTAGTTTTTGAGTTCGGTTGGGTCAGCTGTGGGTTTTTTCAGGAGGGCGCTGAGTTCGGCATGTTTCCAGCTTTCCGGGAAGGTTGCCGAGTTGAGGGAGCAGTTGATGACGTCTCGGAGGTGCGGTGCTATGATGGAGTCTGCTTTGTTAAAGATGTGGTGAGGGCATGGGTCTGTAGGGGATCCTGAGTGGATGGAGTTCATCAGACGGATGGTGTCCTCAGTGGAGATTGTCTTCCAGTCATTGAGGATGTTCAGGGGGGGTGGGGGTCCTGCAGGGGGTTGGGTGGGTTGGTCTTTGGGTCGGTTGTCGAAGCTGTTGTGGATGTCTGCAATTTTGTTGTGGAAGAATGAGGCTAGGGAGTCGCAGAGGGCTTGAGAGGGGGTGATGTCGTTGGAGTTGGCTGAGGGGTTGGTAAATTCCTTGACGATGTTGAATAATTCCTTGCTGTTGTGGGCGTTGTTATCTAGTCGGTCCTTGAAAGCGGCTTTCTTGGCATTCCGGATCAGTTGGTGGTGTATGCGGGTGGCGTTTTTGAAGTCGTCCTTGGTGCTGGTGGTTGGGTCTTTTTTCCAGGCCTTCTCAAGGGAGCGACAGAGTTTCTTGGATTTCTTAAGATCATCGTTGAACCAGGAGGCCTTCTTGCTGCTTAGTTTGATTTGTCGTTTTTTCAGTGGTGCTAGGATGTCGGCGCTGTTGGATAACCATTGGGTGAGGTTGGTGGCTGCTTGGTCTGGGTTTGAGGAGTGGGCTGGGGGGTTTAGAAGAAGCGATGAGGAGATCTGGTCGATGGTGATTTTGTTCCAGTTTCTTTGCAGAGTGGGTTGGGGTGGTTGTTGGATGTGGGCTTGTTGTAGGTAAAGTGAACGCAGCTGTGGTCAGTCCAAAGGAGAGCTGTGGTGTGGCTGAAGGAGACATGTTTGCTGGAGGTGAAGATAGGGTCGAGTGTGTGACCTGCGATGTGGGTGGGGGTAGTGACGAGTTGTTTAAGTCCGAGGTTGGCGAGGTTGTCCAAAAGGGTGGTGTGTTGCGGTCGTTGTTCTTTTCAAGGTGAAAGTTGAGGTCTCCCAAAAGGATGTAATCCTCGGAGGGGAGCGCGTGTGGAGTGATGAAGTCCGTGATGTCTTCACTAAATTGTGCGCGGGGTCCTGGTGGCCTGTAAAGGAGGGTGCTTCTGAGTGTGGTCTTGGGGTCGATGTGGATCTGGAAGTGAAGGTGTTCAGAGTTGGCGAGATTGACGTCTGAGCTGGTTGAGATGCGGATGGATTTCTTATGGACGATAGCGATGCCTCCTCCTGTGTGGCCGATACGGTCCTTCCGGGATGGCAATGGTGATGTCTGGGGCAGATGTGGCGTTCATCCATGTTTCTGTTAGAAAGGCGACGTCCAGAGAGATGGTGTCTAGTAGATTCCAGAGGTCAATGGCGTGCCTGTGGACCGAGCTGGTGTTGAGCAGGATGCATTGTAGGTGGTTGGGGTCGGATATCTGTTGTGTATTCGTAGATGAGGAGTTGTTCTTGGTGCCGTCGAACTTGCAGAAGTTGCAGGAAAAGGGTCCATGGGTGTGTCCAGGAGCGGCTAGGACGCAGTTGGGGGAACGGCCGGGATTAAGGGCTAGGAGGGTGGTGGCATCGTAAGTAATGCGGGAGGGGTGGGCAATACGAGGACCAGGGGCTCTAGCGCTGGGCGCGGTCCAGGCGTAGACTGGCTTACCTTTGGCGCACCTTCGGCGTGACTGGGGCGCGAACGCTGCGCGTGAACGCTGCGCGATGTGCCATTGGACATAAATGGTGTAAGGGGAGGGGTGAGGCAGGGTCAGCTGGGAGGCGGGCGCGGGGTGGAGCTACGTCCTGGGAGTCACAACAAGCCACAAAATGGATGCTAAAGGGGAAAGCGAAACTCGGCGAGCCTGGGTGCAAACACAGTCCAAATGGAGCACTATCGCTTCAAAGCGCTACTACAATGCGTATTCTTACAGCGCAGAACAGAAAAGCATACAGGGACAATGCACAAGTAGCACTACAAATAACACAGATCGAACTATGCAGGCAGCGGAAGTATTGCGGGAGAGGACGCGCTGAGGAGTCAGCTGGAGGCGCTACGATACCGCAGGGTGGTTGAGAGGCGCTTCTGAGTCAGCACTCTTAAGGAGCGTGGAGCGAGGAGGGGAGTGACCTCTTCCCAAGCAGGTCAGGAGAGTCATCTGAGAATTATCTGGTCCATCTGACCGGCTTCCGATGGGATTAAGGAGCCCGTGGACCAGTCGGAAACCAATCATAAACCCTGATTGACTGTGTTTGCACCGGCCGGATTATGATGTTGTTTTCCAACAGGCTGTCCACGTTGGGCTTTCCGACATGGAAATCCTGTTAGAAAGCGACTTTGGGGGCCCCTAGCAAGTCTACCTTCTCTCTGCGGCCTACGGTTGTGGCCCGGGGGCACCTATGGTGGCCCCCTGTAAATCTACTGTGTGTGGTTGCATCATATTTGCTGTTTCGGACAGCTGAGCCGAGGTCAGTCGGTTTAGAAACTGCAGAGATGTTGGTCAGAGGCAACCCTGGCCGACAGCCTAATCGGCCCTATAGTAGTTACAGTAAACACAAAATATAATTAAGATGTCTTTTAGAAAACTTCTCAAAACATGGATTTTCAATCTTCCCGACGATTGGACCAAAGCTTCCATCTAGCCTCCCCCCTACCACTCTGTGACCTGGCTTCAAGGACTTTCAGCGCCATGATGCTCCTTCCGGAGCGAACGCCGCGCTCTATAAATACCCCTCCAAATATCCAAATATCCAAATATCCAAATGTCAGACTACATGCCTGTAACTCAATGTTGGACTCCCTTTCCTGCCAGTTTTCTTTCTGTTTCAGTCACTGCAATACCCTGCACACCTCCATTTCTACCTTACAAACATTCGCCATTTCCTGACTCATGGTCTCTAACCAGTTTCAACAATGTTGCCACTTCATGATCATGTTCATTGTTAAGAATAATGAGAAAGACAGTGGAAATGCAATTTAACCAAAGGTGTTTCAGGTCTGATGTCAAGCCTGTAGATAATTTCTTATATTTCACAAGTCATGCTATTAGCAAATAATACATTCCTTAATATGACCACATTTTTATCACTTCACTCCATTAAATGCCAGGATCTTTAAATGACCAAAACATAAAAAAACTTTCCAAGCAAAAATAATGGGGCAGATTTATGAGGCCCTTGCGCCACGTTTACGCCGCTGTTGCGTCACGCAAGGCGGCGTAAACGTGGCGCATCCCTACTAACGATTTACAACGTGACGCAACTAGGCAGATGCGTCACGTTGTAAAGCCCTGCGCCGCTTGTGGGCGTTCCGGCGCAGGGTGGGCGTTCCGGGGCAGGTGCGCCTCGCAAAAGTGGCTGAGTGAAATCTATGAGATTTCACTCAGTCACTTTTAAGCCAATGCTGCGTCAAAAGCCTGCGCCTGCTTGAAGCAGGCGTAGGTCTTGACGCAGCATTGTTAAAATGGGGCACCCCCGAGCCTTGCTGGAGCTGCGTCGCGCTTGCGACGCAACTCCAGCAATGCGCCACATTTCCGGCACAGATGCGTCACGCATCTGTGCCGTTTTTGCATCATGGTGCGCCGCATTATAAATGCGGCGCACCATGGCTGGCGGAGCTGTGGCGCACTGTGGCGCATGTTAACTGGCGCATCCCTGGGGATGCGCCAGTTAACATAAATCTGCCCCAATGTATTTTTCACAATCAGCAATACAGAAAACAAAACAGAAATATGTGGTACAATGAGTAGTCCTTAACCAGTAGTACTTAGTCGTTTGAACATTGAAGGAAGCTGCTACGGTCCTGTATATTTCCGCAAACAAAATATGCTTCACAAAAAAATCAAAAAGCAAAAAAGTTTTTAATACAATTTCACCTACTGTCTAACATAAAGGAACAATAATTGTAATTTTTTTTTCCTCGGATTTCAAACAGGTTTGGGTGTCAATATGTATTTTAACTTCCAGACAGCAGACTGCAGGTGTTCACCCAGTGCACTTACTCTGCCAGCAAATAATACCTTTAATGCTACTCGAGTTGAGTCTTTCAGATATATTAAAAGATGTTTTCATTATAGTAACACTGTATTAATTTTGATATCGGAAAAAGACGACTGTGTGTGTATTTGACGTGAGTATTTAGCTATTTTGTTTTACTATGATTCATTAACTTCCTACTGAGGATAGTTAACGTTACTTGTGATCCCAAAACGTATAGTTTGCTGAAATGAATAAAATATGTGTAAAACCAAACAAACATTTAGCTAAATAAATCTACATTTCTTTGTCGTCTTTTGCCCTCAATTTTTCAACAAAACTGATGCATCTTCAGTAGTGCACTGAAGAAAGTATTTTGGTTTTGCAGTGTTTTCTGTTGTTTTATTTCGTAATTCCTAATAACGTTGTATGAAGTGGAACAGATCAGCTGAGCCAGTTTAGGAAACATTTCAGAGCATAAAGGAATACAGATCTGCATTTTAAAGGCAATCAGTCTTGGATTGCAAGGTTAAATAATTATAGATCATTACAGTTTTGTGAAACATCAGTGAGAGAGTGTCAGAGATGATGGGACTTGCATGTTTACAAAATAGCGTGCCCAGGGCAGACTGTGCGTTTGTGAATCATTTATCTTTCAGCCGAAACCTGTCATTGTATGAAATATTGCTGTTGTGATTCTGCATGACAGACTAATGAAACAGTCAAAAAGGGTACACTTCAGCGTTTCTCCTATAGAACCCCAGCCATGAAAACTGAAGATTGAACATGAACTACATTTCTGTGCGAGGCAACAAACAAGGCTTGGGTTCATTCACACTCCCTTTAAAGAGAGTTTATGTCAGCTAAAATGTGTTTAACAAATTATTGCATAATCTCAAAATAGAAACAGGATAATTTGGATGCTCTGTTCACCAATTGCATTTAAAGGTGTCTACAGATTCACCAGTGAACTAGTATTAGATGGATATTGACAACGGAGACAACTGAAGATATAAAGCCTAATGCAAAATAATGTAACTTCTTTCACTTTAGAATAGCTATTCTTTTTAAATAATAAACTGAGAATCAAAAGAGAACTTAAAACTATTCTCGTTCAAACTCCCACATTGCATGAAACGTTTCGAAGAGTTTTTACTGAGAATCTTCAAAGTTTTGCATCATTTTGTTGAAAATGCTCAAAATATTTAAAACACTAACTGAGCTCAAATCTGGAGGCCGAAAACAAGTTGGTCTTTTGGATTAAATGTTTCACTTGTCATGTAGTTTTTAAAACATTAATTTATTTTCTTTGGTGTAGTAACTATTCTTTATACTCATGATTCACAGAAGAGTCGGGAGAGGGGCAATATATTTACTCCATCACTCTACAAACCAAGGTACGTATTGAAATACACAACTGGGTTTGAGAGTATCCATGGCAGCAGTGTCAGAAAATGATTATGCATTGAGCAATGCCTCGGTTGTGTCAGAGTCAAGATGTATACCACCTTGCTAAACACACCATTATAGTATTTCATTACATAGAATAAAATGAAGCAAACATGTAAGCAGGCTGTCGATTTCTTACATGTGTGATATAGACCTAACACATTAATAATGCATTCTTAGTTGAACAGCATCTAACAAACCCAATCGAATAAGGATATTTTGTAAGAATTTGACACTGTTGATGTCATTTGGTGCCGCCGATAAAACGTGTTACACATGATGTAGTATTAGGTTGTACAGCAAAATATACACATTCATTATTAATCAGTGCATTAAGAAGGGTTAACAGCTGAAGTATTTTGAAAAACTACTTTCAAAGAACACATTGGTTTTTTTTGGAACTCCCTAGTGACCATAAATTCAGTGCACATTCCTGTGAACTAGACTCAAAATGCAAATACATAAAAGGTGAAAAGAATACAAAATCAACAACCTATGGCACGCTCTTTACACATTAACCTCTGCATATGGCCATAGCACGTATGCCGTGTGCAGCATTTTCTGGGGCCCTGAGGGCTGGTGCTAAGTATGCTGGAGTGGCTGAATGTCACTCATCATTGGTCAATGTTACATTTGCAACTGGAAATTGTAACACCAATTTACTGTTATTTTCAAGTAGGAAGATTTATTGTAACCGTTCAATTCGTTGTACATGTTAATAACAACTACACCACAGGCTTGCCCTCTTCTCTCTTTTGGTTATGATTTTGAAAAATATCGGACTTGAGAGAAAATCAAGTATTATTATTTTTTTATTTTATTTTAAAACAAACTCAGTAACATTCTTTCAGGGTAACATTTCGCAGTTGGGGACATATTTCACAAACAGGCCGAAAACTGCAAACGTTTTGCCTTTTTGAAGGTACTCTTATCACATAGACAGGACATCTCTTAACAAATAAAATTAACATATTGACAAAACAAACATGATATTCAACAGAAAAACAACCTGTTTACCCAGAATATTATATTGAAGGTGGTAGTGTTTCAAGAGAATGTTTCAAGTTCTGCAGCAACTCAAGCCAGCCACTCATCAAGCTCTCGCCATTTCCCATCTTAATCATGTGCATTTCCTCTAACTATGTACATTCATGGACAACTCTGTGCCGCAATTCCCATTCTGTGCCTACAGGGTTGTAGTCAATGTACCTTTATGTGCCACTTGGCAATTATCAGGCAAAGGGCATCTAGATTATGTTGGGTCTTCTCTTTTTTCAGTATTCTAGTTAGTCCTAACAGGTAGGCTTGGGAGTGCCGATAACTATATGGCCAATCACCTCCTATACTCCTGGCACAAACACATTTCAATATTCCAAAACCAATGGGCAGGACCAAACCAGATGAAAGAACTCTGCATTGCCAATTCTTCAATGACATCATACATCAGATTGATTATGTAATATCGTTTGCAAAAATGCTTGAGTGAGGTACCTTCTGTGAAAAAGACTGAGTGTGCTTAAACTGGCCATTGCTAGTTACCTTTTTTTACAAGAGTGAATATTGCATTCCATTCAGCATTTATAAAAGAAGTCTCACATTCAGAATATCACAATCAAGCATGGAACATTTTGGCCCACCGTGACATAATGCTCCACAGTATGTTTAGGTAGGTCTGCCTTTACGTTGACTCTTGATAACAAATTCATATCTGCCAAGAAACCCATCCCAGGTCAAATAAACAATCCTTGTGTGTCTTGTATAAAGTAGAAGTGCTGCCTCCGCAGACCACACTCTAGTGGGGTATCTTAAAGTATAAGGAAATCCAAACCGTTAAACAGGCATTCCATGTCAAGTTATGCTATGATCAATTATGCTACAACACCTGTGTGGTGCCGAGTAAAGCTAAAACGCATGTTCTTTAGAGTTCTGGTCAGGCAAAATATCTGTAAAGCATGTTTTCTTGATTGCCACCAGCAATCTGTTAGTTAACTTATCTTTTGCATAAGATTCGGGGTAGGGAGCTGTTAACCATCTCATAAAAAAGAGCAATTAGGCATGAGCACTACCAAAAAGCCGCGAAATAGGATTCCTTATAACATATTTAGGAAACAAACTTCCTGCCTATTAAGGAAGATGTAAATAAGCACATACTCATATTAGGATTGCCACACTCCTAATCAGCCATAAAGGGCTCAATACAGCTTGCCCATATCACCACTCTCCTTGACAATGACAACAGTTGTCCCTGGTATCATTGACTAAATGTTTGCTTTCAAGTGGATTTGGGTCTGTTCCCTGCTGTAACAATAATCGGGCAAACTGCTGCTTCAAAAGTCCTCATATTTTCTAGGTAAGGAGCTGCCCTTTATTCCCTATCCTGAGCCATTTGTGTCCCATGTCACTTGCCCAGACATTGAAGTGACCCTTCAATTCTACTGTCATTTTTCACTCGAGTCTTCTGCCACCATTCTAGCAACATGGAAAATCCTGCTCTGACCATTGCAATCCAACCAAACTGTTAGACCTGACATCTTAGGCATGGTATTCCCCCAGACCTATTTGCCTTTTCTACCCTGTGTTTGCTGAACTTTTTTTGTTAGTATTTAAACTTTGTGCATTTTATCCCAGCTAATCAGTGGTAGAGAGTCTGTGCTCTCTCCCTCAAGCGTGTTGTAATTGGTATCAACCTAATTGGCATGTTCAAGTTCCTAGTATATGGTACTACATGTACCCAGGGCCTGTAAATTAAATACTAAAAGTGAGCTGCAGCATACATTGTTCCACACACTGGCATAGTACCGTACAGAATGTTTCAGGCCTGCCACTGCAGCCTGTAGTGCAATTTTAATCTGCAATTTCAATTTGGTAAAATGCACTTTTGGCCAGGCCAAACCCTACTTTTTTATGCCTATAAATCACCCCTAAAGTAGGTCCTACCAGCTCATATAAAAAAGGTAGGATATGTGTACTTCTGTTTTACATGTCCTGACATTTAAAAACTCCTAAAGTTTTTGTTTTTCACTGTAGTAAGGGTATATTTCCCAGAGATTAACACTGGGTTACCTAATTACACTTATGTGATAATGTTAGTTTGGGAACAGATAGAGAAATACTTCTTCCACTCATGAATTTTAATTTAAAATCCTCTTTGATGGTTAAGTCAGTTTTTAAGTTACTATTCTGAAAAGGCACTTTTAGATAATTGTCATTTTCTGCCTGAATCAAATGTGCTTTTCTGCCAGTGTCACATGACTGAAATGGCGCCCCTGTGGTTTGATGTGTATTCCTTCCTGAACTGGAAAATAAAGGCCTCAGGTGTGGGTCAGGGCGTTCTTCTGAGCAGAATGTACTGGGGTGTTGTACTCAACCCTTCCTGTTTTAAAGGATAACCTTCTTGACTTCTGAGGATGCCTGCTCTATCATTGCAAATGCAGTTGACACCTGGGCCTCCCATTGTTACAGGTTGGAGCCAAAGCCAGGGAAAAGAGCAGAACACATCACAGGCAGTTTCAGGGTAGACAAAGAGAGGGCCCCCTCTCACTGGTTGGAAATGATTATAAAAAAGTATTCCTCAGAATTTGTATTTAAAACACTCCTGGACCTGTGGATGATTCAGAAGAAGGACTGCCTTGCAGTGTTGAAGAAGAAAGACTGGCTCTGCTTGCCTTGCCCTCAAATCCCGGAAGTGAATCAAAGAGTCAGTTGGCTAGCCTCCTATTTGTGCTATACAGACTCAATAAGCTTCCAGAGACTTTCCCTTCAGCAGCCGAGCTGAACAGCACCATGTGTCACTGCCTGTGCCCTGCTGCTGACCTCTGCTGGAGGGAGTCCTGATGCCCAAGAGGTTCTCACAGGTCCTGTGCCCTTGCTAGCATCAGAGCGTTCTCCTCCTGCTTCATGAGTTGCATGTGGGAATCCAGAGCAGGCTATTTGCATCACCAAGGACTGTTGTGTTTCCCTCCAACATGAAGTAAGGAAGGTGTTTTGTTCTTCTCGTCAAACAGTGACGTCTGCTCCCCACGCATACAGCATCTCTCTGCGCCCCCTTCCACCTTGAAGCTCCAGTTGAGTCAACTCACTAGGGCTTTGAGAAGGTAAACTGTTCACTTGGATGAACTAGGTCCCTGTATCTGACCTGTATCCGATCTGTGCTCCATCATAGTCAACCTGAACTTGTGTCTTTGACTTGGTCCAGTATGACCTAAAAACCGTGAGTGGCGCTTCGTGCTATTTGGCACCATCTTCACCTGACAGTTTATAAATTAACATCCTGTTTTTACTTTTTGGATCATTGACATTTTGGTGTCATTTTATTTATAGAAATGTACTAATTCTTCTCAATTATTTGGTATTTTTCTTGAGTTGTATTTCACTGTATTACTGTTTGTGTGGTGGGGCACTCACCCCTCTCAACTGATAACCCAATTTCCTACACAAACATAAATAATTATATCATCCCACCCTGCCCCTACCAGGCTAAGAGGCTTCCACTATAGGTCAAACATAAATATGTCCTTGGATCCTCAACACTGATTTAGTTCATTTGAAACAGACTCAGTCAGGCAAGTAGTCATCCTCTAACCAAAATAGACACACTCAACTAAACATTTAACATACATTAAACTACACCAAACCAGCAGGAAAGCACAAAAGATCACATCCCCTCATGTGTGGGGCATAGCAAGTATCCAGTCAATTGTTCTCACGCCCTGTAACAAGAACATAGACAGCATACAAGTGTAATTCCTGAATCCTCAACCATGCTGATCAAAAGATCAATACTGTAATGTGTGAGTAAAGCAAAATGTGAGCACCCACATTACATCCTTTCATCAAGACAGTCAAATTAATGGGGAAGCGGGTATGGGCTGCCCACATGGCTTTGAACACATCTTAACCGTGCTCTCAATACATACATGGCCATCCTGAAGCATTTTTCTCTGTCTGCCAACTAAAATCTAGAAACAATGCATATCAAACTTTACCCTCTATGCTCGGGTTAATACCCTGATGCACTTACTGGACCATAACTAGCCCTGAAGAACCCTACAAGTGTGAAACGCTTTGACTGTGTTGCATTATTTGTCTGCAAGTCACACTATGAATAAAAGGATTGACAACAGCGTTTGAAAAATTTGCCTCTGTCATCGTATTTCCTCTTTTGTTACATTGACTAATCCTAGGACTATGTTTTAAGATGTCTCTGTATATGTGCCTCTCTTATCTCTGTGTTCATTTGAAATGAAAAATCCTACCTTATGGTGAAGTAAGATTTTAAATTACGATTTTGAAAATACCACTTTTAAGTTGGAATATTCCTGACATTTGGTGCCTGTCTCTGGTCACATGACTGAGTGTAGCTGACAGTTGAGCTATGCATATTCCTCCAAGACATCCATACATAATAGAAGGCTTAAGTGTGTCTGGGTGGGTCATCACCGGCAGGATGGTAGGGCAAAGCTGGGCACAGTCCTACTTACACTTGATTAGGCAGTGTCCTGCCTCCACACAAAGGGCTGCAGTACCCCTGTAGTTAGTCTGGAGCCAGGACAGGAGAGTCAAGAGACCTTTGCATGTCAAAGGGAAACTCTGAGAAGCTTCTCCCACTTTAAAGGAGGCACCTGGTATATACATTGGACCCCAGATGGCAGCTCTTCAGAACACTTCTGGGCCTGTGAAGACTCTGCCAAGAAGAAGAGCAGCTGTGGGGATGAAAGGACTGCCACTCTTCTGGACTGTGGCCTTACTGGACTACAGCCTTGCTGGACTGCTGCCCTGCTACCCTTCGGCCTGAGTCAGAGGTACTGGACCTGCATCTAAATCGAGGACTCCCAGAGTGACTCCAAGGGATAGTCTGCTTTGGCTCTTGTTCACAGCCACAGGGACATAAATGGCTCACAACTACCTAAAGCAGCATCTTGATCCACCTAGCACAATCTCCTGACCCCCAAGTCCTGGATCATGTGTGTGGCCTCAGAGAGGCTGAATTGAAGTCTTTTGGTTCCACACAACTGTGAACAGGGACAGTGGTGTGAAATGTAGTCACTTGGACAGTTCGTCGATGCGAGGTACTGTGAACCCGACTCTTCGCTCTACAGCATCAACCACTTTCAAGGAGCACCACCGCAAAGCTCCTGCTCACCTTTGTGCAACAACAGGACCTTTTTGCTAGAGTGATGATGATTTGTGATGCCAGGTCTGCTCTTTATTCTACATTGATGACTGTCTGTGATTCTTCGCTGCTACTCGAGATCCCCTCCACAGCAGATTTTGAGCTGGACTGAGAGGGTAATTTTTGGGCAGGAATAACCCGGTCCTTGTATCCGATCCGTGCTCCATCACAGCTGGCCTGATCTTGTGACTTTCTCCTGGTCTCGAACAATGAAATAGCTGCGAGTGACCCATGGCTTTTTGACACCATTTTCACTTAAATATTTAAAATGACATATCTTCGGTTCTTCTGTTTGGATTTTTTTACTTTTGCGCTTGTCTTACTTATAAAATGTTGCTTTGTTGTTCTAAATTGGTTTGGGCATTCTCTTGTATTTTGTTTTTACTTTAATACTGTTTGCAGTGCTGCATAAATACTTTACACATTGCCTCTAAGTTAAGCATACCTGCTTAGTGCCAAGCTACTAGAGGGTTGAGCACAGGTTAATTTGCCCCTTGCTTGTCCTTCACCTTGACAAGGATTATTGTTGTTGCTACTTGAGTAGGGTTTCATCCCCTTTAACCAGTAACCCAATTTCTTGCACAATCCATCTGCACTTGTGCACTGAAATGGAAGATTTGAAAAAATCGATATGTACGAAAAAATTACTATTTTAATATGAAGGAGGTTGAAGTGGCAGATGATGGATGGTCTGAAGACACAGATGTGGAAAGGAACGCTGGATATTTGCAGGAATCTCTCTCATTAACATTTTTTTGCCATTCATAAATATAATATGTCGCAAGGACTAAAACAACATTTCCACTCAAATTCATCTAACAATAGGTTTCTAATTTCAATTAATCCCTTAATGCTCATTTACTTCAGCATGTTGCATAGATATGATTTTAAATTCAATAGCTCCTATTCTACCAACATGATGTCCAAAGTGGAGAACCTTACTTTTGTCATGAATAGGAAAAGTTAATGTTCAAGTTGTTTATTAGAATTCCATGATGAAGCTAGAGCAGAAAACTGGACTACTACAGTTGGAGGTGCATTTCACTTAGAATGCGTAATTATGATATTTGAGAATTTATGAAACTTGTGCCCGTGTTTTAACTTTCTGTTGCTCTAATTATAATTTCAATCATGAAAATAAACTCCTGTTTTTTTCAGATACTAATAATGTCCACGTGATATGTTTTCAATTCTACTGCTTCTATTCCAGCAATAACACATTCAGATGTCTCATTATATATGGAATGTTTGTATTCTACCTGTTCATTAGTGAATTGGCAGGAGAAAACTAGAGAATCAGCTAACAGGCTGCTGCTGTTGGCAGTGCAAGTTATACTCTGCTTGTCAGACTTCTCACTTGGAGGAGGAAGATATTTCTGAATTTATAGAAAATATGTCTTTGTTTTTGCTTCTAGCCCACTAACAATAATTTTCAAGATAAAATTGTGGTTTATTTTTTCTCAAAGTCAAAAGTATCTTTATTCGGTCAAATTAATATATGCATAAAAGCACAGAATATTAAATACATCTTCAACAGTTGCAAGCGAAAGGGATAATAATACATTACATTCAATTAATAATTTAAAACATCATAATACAAATCTCCACAAATTATAGTTAAGATGCAGATTTTTTTCTTAACTTCAGAGAAGCAAAAATATAGCTTAGTACAGTAAAACAAATTTCAGGTGAAGTTAAACTTTGTAGGTATCCCAGCCCTTCTTTAGAGTAAGTAAAGTGCTTGTGGAAGAGAACTGGGTGTAAATAGTGGCCTCTTAGGGTGCGGTACTATGTGCAAAAAATTATAGAGTACACAGTGGCTTGGAAAGAGGCAGCATCACATGGGCAGAATGGAAGAGAGGCAAACAAGGTGCCTATAGGAAATGGGTCGTATTTAATCTTAACTTGGTTAAATAAATTCTGAGCCCAGGATTAATGATCCAGAATAAATAAGGTTCCATGCCTGAGGTGGGAAAAATGGGCATGTATCTAATTACTGAACCAGTGCCAAGTGATTTCTGAATTCTGTATTCCATAGCTGCGATCATAATGATAGAGGGGCCATACTAACTTGATCATCCAAAAACAAACCCCATACTAGTTCCAAGTGTGAGATAAGGCTTGGGATAGTTTTAGGGATAGCTAGAAGTCTACACAATTTTTTCTTTCAGCTACCTGCAGTTTCCCTGGAACAACATGACCCCAAACTCCTGCTCCATATATGCCAACTGAATGGCGCTTGCTCCTATAGAGCTGGGTCATATCCTTAATCAGCTTGTGACATAACCTTTTAGCAAACCTAAAATTTATTTCACAGGCTGCCCCTATTTTTTGCTTTCTCTGGTTAATTACCTTATCCACATCCTGGTGGCATCCAACAGAATACCTAAATACTTAAATGATGTATTTTTTCTATTTGTGTTCCCCCAATAAAGAAACGTTAGGGCTTAATGCATTTGGAGCCATTAATTTTGACAGAAAATCATTAAAGGCATTAAAAGATTCCGAAGGCCATTGGCAAAAATGACCACATAATCCGCGTATAGGACTGAGTGAAGGCCAATTCTAGGAACATCTCTACTACATGACCCTAAAAGGAATTTAAAGAATCAATATAGAACACGAACAGGAAGGGGGCTAATTTACAGCCCTGCCTGACACCTCTGGTGACCATTATTGGTTGTGTGCAATCCCCTTGCGGTGTATAACGCACTTTTGTTGTAGTGTTCCAGTGCAGGCACATTACAAGGTCCAACAAAAGGTGTTGGACACCTGCCTGCTCTATCAGTTCCCACAGCTTCTCCCTATCTACGAAGTCAAAGGCACAGGAGAGCTCCATGAAAGCCATATGCAAGGCACCTTTACTGCTTTAACATACTTCCCAGAATTCTGGGTAAATTGAGAACTTGTTCCACAGAACCTAAACCGGGTCGGAACCATACTGGACTGGTGAAAAAAAGGAATTGGCCTATTGGCCAGTCCTCTACTTTACCAAGGATGGCCCACCCTAGGATCTTTACAGTGGAATCAGGCTGGTCCTTGACCCTATCTTCCCAGGGCACTGGATTTATCAATACCTATACTAGTATCAGGCGGTTGAATGTAGGATTGTAAGGGGTCTACTTGGAGTACACCTTTGATGTTAGATGTGTTACTGTATAGTACCTCCCCTATTACTGAATTTTCCCTGACAATATTTTGATATGGCACAATATTTAATCCCTAAAAGATGATGATGTTCTCTCCAGAGAGCAGATAATAGATTGGCAGCAGGATTTGAGGTGATCATTAATTTTATCCATCTTATTTGAGCCTGCCTGATGTAAGGCGCCAGTAGGTGGCAAAGTCTCATTACACCCAAAGAAAGACAGACCTTTATGGATGGACCTTGTCTTTTCTCCTCAACTCGTTTCCTCTTAACCGGTGGTGGGCCTTTTGGCGAGATGGAACTCATTGAGTCCAGGGCTATTCAACTACTGTTATAATGTACTGCCCACAGGTTTCTTGAGCTGGTCTTACTCACCTATGCGACTTTGTGGATGTGTATTGTGTGTCCTTTTTCCTTGGTAACAATTTGGGAGCGTGTTGAGGATCTCATCAAGGGCCTTCTGGTTGAGTTCGATAGATGAAGATGTTGGCTCGGTAATCAATTTTTGTACCGCTTCAATGTAGTCTTTGAACAAATTAAGTTCAGTGGAAATTGCTCCCATGGCTGAGGTAAGATAGGTAGTTAAAGAGGGCATAGTACGTGGGCCGTTCCCACCACCCTTAGTGTCCACAGCAATTTTCTTCCCCATCAAGATTCACAGCCCATACCTCCACGAGATTAGTAAGGAGAAAAGTCAATCGATTGTCATAGCTGCCCCAATGATAAAATAAAGTGGAACCAACCTGACAGCAGCTTCACACTCAGGCATTGTATTAGATAAATATGAAACCTAACAGGAACTAGACCCAAGAGACAGAGCCCAGCCTTGTTCAGCCTCAGACGGGCACCGATGGACGCCCTCTTGGCCCAGGAATGTGCTTGGATGCCTCCAGTGAATTTACGACACTCTGGTGCATGATCGGCCTTTCTGTGCAGTCAGCAAAAGCTAGGGGAAGCAGTCCCACCCCAACAAGTAGGCTTGCAGGGCAAAGTCCGGCCACAGGCGAAGCTTTTTTATCTCAAATATGGTTCAACAAATCCCATCAGAGGATTAGCTTATTATACAGCTTACAATCACATTAGAAGTCACAATTATTGTTATTAGTATGTCACAATCATTATTTATATTGTGAATTTAATCTTTTACTGTCTTTCTTTGTACCCCATTCTGTGACCATAAGCCAGGTATTCACTACAGTGCATATAAAGAGGAAATAATCGCAGAGCCTTATCAGATTTTAAAAAAACCTGCTATGCTTCTTGCAATCTTCCACTTCCATAATACCATGCAGAAACCACCATGTACCAAATAATTTAGCAAATATTGCTCCTAAATTGAAAGGCCTGATTTGCAATAGAAATGTGTGATACATGGGGGAGGGCATTCCCATGTAGTTATTGACCAAGGTAGAATAGGCACTCTTGCTTTGCCTTGGGGATTCTGGCTCCACTCCTCTCAATAACTCTCTAGAATGTCCTCCCCTTGGGTACTAATGTTTATTTAGAATACTGGAATGTTGGGAGTTCCATTAATAATTAAAGTTTGGTAGAGGGCCCATAACAACTGGTTAAGAACTTGTGCTCCAACATTTCAAAGTAGGTCTTTCGGTTACAGTCTATTTAATTTAAAACATTGTACCTCGGTGAGGGGAATGTTGTAATTGGATTTCAGCTCTTCTAACTTGGTTTATGCTCATCGGTAAAAGCCTCTTCCTGGCTCAGACCAATAACTGAAGAAGAGTGCCTTCACAAACCATGTACCACCTGGTTTTGGTCTTCAGTGAGGCCTTTGTTTTACAAATTAGAACATTCTGCCTTCTAGGGTTGGAATGTTTTAATAGCCTTAGAGCCCTCTGTAGTGGGTGCTACTGAACTGGTAATGCCCTCTGCCTTGTTAAAGGCCATCGCCTTCGGCTCGGCATTTAACACTGGAGCAGGCCTTTAATAGCCTGTAGAACCCACTATGGAGGGTTCTCAGGCTATAATATCACATACTAAATATTATTTACAAATTATTTTTTGAAAATCTATTGAAACAGCACATACAAATCTGAAACAGACACTTCTTTCGTCAGAGCGATAGCATCAAAATAAGAATGACAAAAATGTATTGCAATCCATTAATAGCAAGGAAAATAAGTACAAATAATCACACGAAAAAACTATTATTTTTCATTTTCACAGAAAAGCCATTCTTTTACACCTCAGCCACTTTTTATTGCTTTTAAAGCTTGTTTATCTTACGCACTTTAAACTACTACAAATCTATTGCATTGTTTATTGAAATAAAAGCCCTTTGTGATTTTTCAGTGCTGTGCTAAGTGGCATAGCGGTAGTTATGTTTGAACCGCAGTGCCTTCATAATGCCTCTGTGAAGCAAATATGAGAACTATGCCACAAAACAGATGGAGCTCAAATACCAACATTGTAGTAAATGGACACCGAAAAACATTTGGAAGAGGTTTTGTTGTGTTCTGCTACAGAGGGCACTGAAGTAAAAAAGATGGAAAAGGGACAGAGATAGAGTGCCAGGAACTCTCAGCTAAATATGCTCCTTAGTTTTGGCTGGAAAATCTTGAAAACCCAATTTACATATATGTTCTTATATCTGGCTGGCATAAATCAGTATATTGTTAATTGGTATGTTAGCTCTACGTGAAAAGAAAACATTCAGTTCTATTTCTACAATATAGGAAATCTGTTTAAAAAACAGATTGAGAACAATACTGCAGAGCAAATCGGCATTTCTCCCATCTGTAAAAAAAATCTATCATGGAAATCATAGTTAGAAATTTCTTAGTCCTTTTTATAGTATTTTTTTATTATGAGCGTATATTCATATAAATGACAGCTGCCTCAAATGCTGAACTTGTGCAACATGCTCAAAGCCTTTAACTGTCTGTGATACAGGGTGAACAATGCATGAAATAAAATGTTTATGTGTAAAATAAAAGATGTAAACCTTGGCAGTATGTGAATAAGAAGTCAATCTTCAAATGTCTTTCTCTCATATATGTTTACCATAACATACAATGTTGACATGGTCTGAATAAGGGCATTTTGGGATTTAGGTTATTGAACGTAGCAGGCAGAGAAAGTGCTTTCAACGCAGTACATATGGCAGACATATGTCTTTTAGTTGATGCTTGAACTGAATCCTGCACTAAAAAATCCTTGGAATTTCACTTAAAAACAATGGGTTAAACAACATTATGGTTAGGTGCAAATGTCGGCTAAAATATACTGTTTTACACAAACAAAGCCACTGAAATTCACCAGCTATAGTTATTTCAAGTACCTATACCTCATTTTCTTAAAATAACTATATTTTGTGCCCCCTCCATGCAGAGAGTTGTCATCAATGATGTAATTTCAGATGTTACAGTGATGTCATCAATGATGTCATAGAATGTGCTATATGACCGATGCATTTTAGGAAGTAATTAGCAGTTTATGGCAAGGGCATGAATTATAGTTATTCCAAGACCTGGCCAACAAAAGTTGCATTTTTTTCCACCCAATTTCTGGATCTGCCACACTGCAAACAAATATATATTTTTGGACCCCAGAGGTGGTGGGGGCCTGGGAACACCCGAACCAGGCCTAGCACGGGCAGGGTATTCCTTCCCTGTCACCATATATACTTTTTTTCATAATTTTTCTAAGACAGGGGCAGTCCAAAAATGGCTCCACATCTTTGTTGATGTGGTTGTTGCTAATCAAATCTTTTCTTTAGATCTGTTGAGTCCTAGGATCCTTCGTGATCTGATTCATACATGAAATTTGAATCTTAATTTCTCAAACACTACTGAACAGATGTACACAAATCCCAAAAATAAACTTTCTGGACCAAGATCTAGCTTTCAGTCAGAATTTGGTGTAATTTCATTCTGCTGTTTTTGCGGTATCGCTGTTTAAATTTCCTATGGTAAATTGCATGCGGAAAATGCCTTTGGCACCCTCCTTTTTTCTCAGGCCCCCATTTCACGGATCACCTCGAAACTTTCCAAGAAGAAGCAGAGCTGGTTGAACTTTTTGGGGAAAGTTTAGGGAAGCTTCATTAAATGGCACCAAAGTTATAAACACACCCAAAAATAAATTTCCTGTGGAACTGTGGACCTAACTGTAACTACCCAGTGGTGAACACTACTGGGTAATATTAAAATAAACACACACATATACGTTTTAGGCTAACATTGGTTCAACATAACAGAAGTCATGATTGTAGGCAACATCAAGTAAATAGGATCTTAACTGTTAGTGTGTCTCTGTGTTACAGGTGTAGAATTTGAACACAAGGTGTATCCTAATTTCAAATATTATGCATGGACTGTCATACTTATTCCAAACTGTTATAAAAGTACCAATTATTGATAAATAATATTTTATATAAAGATTTCCTCTACAAAATCTTAAACTTTTAGTGTACTGATGGAACCTTTCAGACAAGAAAGCTTGCATTCTTGGCATTAGTCCCTAAAATATGTGCACAATCTGGTGTGGTGGCTTTGTTTTTTGGTTTAGATGCGCCGGACACAACTTAAAAGCAGTATATGCATTACATAGGGGGACATAGAGGTGCCAGTTCACAAAAGCATAATCATTTATTTACTCTTATGTGCCCTTGTGAAATGGTCCCAAAATGTCTAACTTCCTATTAGTTAAAATGTAAAGATGGCACAGTCTATATTTATTATTGAGTGCATGTAAGACCATTAAATCAGTTTTTTAGTCCATGCGAGAGAGAAATTAAAAATGCATAATTCTGTGGGACATTTGGACACATGCTTTCTTTAATATAGATATGCAGTTACAAAACCAATTGATTTGTAGCCTCTGAGTAAAGGTCTATATTTATACTAATGAAAATAAAAACTTTTCCTATCATTGAATCCATGCTCAAAACCAATGATTGGATGAACGGTAACAGTTTGAAAATATTTTTGACTTTTATCATAAATAAACTCTGTGGTTTATCTTTTACTTAGATCCTTGGCTATTCATATTTAGTCCTCAGCAGAACAAAACGAATACATTAAGAGGTTTTTCAAATAAAAATTGCTAAAATGATGCATTGTTGCTTTTAGACATTGAGTGCAAGTCAAGAAAAGCACTGACCAATTGTTTCTATACAAAGGTCATTACCAAATATGCTGCACTCAGAGAGTACAGAATGCCACTGTTTTTGTCCAGTTCTAAATTGGGTACAGAGAGCATATTTATCCTACATTCAAACCTCTATATCATCAGTTGTTGTTTAAACTACTGAATAATCAAATTCTTCCATTATCGTGTTCATTCAAAAGAAACATATTTCCCTGGAAATTCTCTAGGATGCACTTGATCATGGGCTCTCCCACCAACAGTAACAAACAGAGCAAATGGTTTCACATTCTCAATATTAAAACATCTTTGAGAACACCTTTCCAATTTGATTTAGAGCAAATGCCTACCACTTTTGAAGAAGCTAAAAACTGAATTCGTCCACAATACGACTCTACACTGTTTCAACTCTGTTATTGTGCTGCAAGCCAAAAGACTTCAACATTTGGGTAACATTAGGTTTAACATAAATTTATAACATAATATATACCTGCACACTTCCACTAGCTTTATTTGGACTACATTTTCAAATATTCTTTGAAGTTGCTCCAATATTAATTGACCTACATTAAGATAGCACAATTGCCATAGTCAGTGATCACATTCCTGATAGTCACAAAGCATGAAAGGACTGCTTCGAAACCAATGAAACCGAGATCCTGACAATTGAATCTGAAGACCCAATACTGGTGCGATTCAATTGACCAGTTCAACTTGAACCTCCTAATGCTTATGTCATGACAGCACACAACCTCAGGGTTCCATTTGACTTCCGTTCTCTCCTTCACTCCACAAGCTCAAGCAATAACGTAAATGCTCACGGACTGTTTTTTTTTTAACATATCCAAAGTATGCTAGTCATACTTCAATGGATCTTCCTAATTCTAACTACAGTATTATCCAGACTATGCCAATGTTCAACAGTCTTTCTCAACAGCTCATAGAAGTCTCTGAAAGAAATGTAAATGCTTCAAAACAGTACAAAAGGACTAATCGTTGGTTTGAAGTAACATCACTAGTTATCGTTCTGTATAGAAAAACTAAAAGGGCCGCCAAATAATGAACAAAACAAATTAACACCTTCTGTACTATCTGGAGGCTAACACTTCAAAAATAACTTAAATCCCTCGCAGATGTATGTATTCAAACAAAGACTGAAACTTCTGCTCCATTAAAGAGTCCATGCTGTCTACCTACAAGTGGAGAAAAAGGCGGGATGGAAAATGTGTTCCAAAATTGTTGCTTAAATGTGGAACAACTTTCTCTCATTCATGACAGAATGAATTCTTCACAGAAAAACTGTTCCTGCTAAAAGCTTTCAAAACTACACAGACAACCTTCTTAAGAACAAACTCTACCCTTATGCCTAGTGAGTCCCTAACTGCAAAATTACTTTAGCATTTGACTGCTCTTGTAACCTCCCCCTTGTAAATGTCCTGCTTTTTGACTTTTTCTCTTCTAGCCCTGTTCGCCTTCACCATTTCACCCTGAACCTAGATTGTTTTCTGGTATTGTTTAGTATGCTAAGTAAATTAAATACAATATATAACTGTAGTTGGATCTACAACTAGAAAGGTTTTCTTCTAAAATCTAAATTGCAACTATTCTTTCACATCATTATAACTCAGACAAACCTCTAAGACAGTGACCTTGCCTCTGATTTTCCACAAATCCTCTTCTTCTGGAAAACCGTAAACACACAGCTCTCTGCTATAGTGTAATTCCATAAATGTAAATTCTTCCAAACGCCTTGGATAGCGGAAGCAACGTCACTTTCACACACTGTCTCTCACATATATTCCCACCCACAAACACGCACACAACATACATTTAAAAGCATTGTTTGCTTACCTCACCTTACAGGGAGGGTTATATTCCAGCTAATTGAACTCTATGCATTATTATAGTAATAGTGAATTCACAATTAGTATAATAAACTAAATGACAGAAAATACGGAAAGTAGAAACACAACTGACGTCCATAAGAATGAGCTGCCCCTATGTTCTCAGCAGTGTTTCTGCCAGGGGTTCACAAAGGCAATGCCAGGGGTTGCAAGGGTCCAGCCAGGGGTCACAGCTGTGACGCTGGGAACCCCTTAATTGACATCTGTGGGTAACTTTCTGCCCTTCCTCCTTTTTCCAACTCAGCTCATCTTGTGTAATTCTATCCACCTCATCAGCAAAGTTCTTCGATCGTCTTCTCTAAAGTGACGCCCTAGCTCTCCAAAACCTTTAACAAACCTTTCCTCTCTGGCATCTCTTCACAACACTTTAAATCCTTGGTGGCTATTATACTGCTAGAAAAATAAATTACCAACCCCTCTTTCCAATCCAGCTACTGACTCCTCTCTAATTTCCCTTTGCTCTTAAAGAAGTCAATCAGCGTAAAGTTCAACTGACTGTCATTACTTCAGTCCCTCAGGAATTCCCTCACATAATTTTAAACATCCTATATTTGTCTGCCATACTAACATCTTTTTATCCTCAAACTTCTCAATTTATCAGCAATCAACTGTTAATCATGTCAGCTATTCTTTTCGCCTAGGTTTCATTGATATAGCAATACACACATTTTTTTCAACCTGCCTTTATAGTTGCATATTCTCTGCTTCAGCAAGCATCTCGCTCTTTCCACCTACACACCTGCTAATGAGCATCATCTCAGGATTAGACTTGAACCTTCTTTTTTGCTCCACATCACTTCTGCCTGCAATACAACTTTTGTTATGGTTACTCTTACTGCCTCTGATAATGGGCATGCATATACTTTTCTTCCCATTAATTATCCTGAAACAGAATCGCTGCTTTTGTCACCCCTCGGTTTTGGAGCACCACAAATAGAAGTTTTGTTCAGAGGAACCCATTGTTTGGTAGGGTCAGGTACAGAATTAGGTGGTTACTCAAAAAATAGTGGATGATACAAAGGTTAGTTAGATGTTATGTAGATAGGATTATTCACAGTGGAGCAGCTGGACAAGGGCTATTATATTTCCTAAATGTTGAACTATGTAATGAGCCCAGGTTCCATGAAATCATCAGCAACACAGGTCCTTTTATGTACATAAGTGTAAACATTCACAGAGTCACTTAATTCACTAATGTCAGCCATTTACAGTTACCAATATGGCTTCCACACCACAATAAAATGTGCATATTCCGTAACATCCACTGGATGTATAATGTTTGACTTGATTTCTATGTTTTGATTATCTCATCAATCTTATAACAAATAATGCCAATTTACTAGGATGAAGAAACTAATCTCTTATCCAAACAAAACTATAGTCTCTCCGTAAAATGTTTAATGGATAAAACTCACAACTACTTCTTGACTGTAAAATGCTTACATCAGACTACACTGCTAATTAATTTAAAGAGAGGAAATGAAGATGTGTGTGGCTTGGATTCCTTAACAATGCAGTCTGTAGCCTAAACATGAAAGCAGTTAACAACCATAAATGGAATGGTCCTTCCTATTGTGAGTGATGATGCGTAAGCTCCTCCTCAGTGACTAAAACAATTCTTCTAAATTAGCAAGTGAGGTAAGAGCTAGTGAATCTGCCCCATTCCACCAGCAATCCAGTCCATCGCCAGAGTCATTTAGTTCACTGATATCATACTGTTGCTTGAGGCTTTCTTTTTTTCTGGCAGTGCCTTTACTATCAACAGTGAAAAATAAATAATAAATTCTATTTGTACTCACCAAATTCCTTTGGAACCGCAATAGAGTAAACACAGTTGTGTCCCACGCTGTAATTTTTGGGATAGTTTGGAGAAAGAACTGTGCCTTCAGAACCTGTGGACCGGCTACCACAAGGTGCTGCAAAATAAACATTAACAGAAATGTTTAAGTTATGGTAAAATAGCAATATGAAAATATCTGACGTTATAGAAAGTGTGCATAAACATTCAGAATTTATAAGCATTTAATCAAGAACTTGCACAGATATATTTGGATTTAGTTATCATATTACAGACTATTAAACATTTGCCACCAGGGGTTTCAGCTGTTTAAGACTGCAGGACCTATTGTTCTACATGCCCACTTATTTTAGAGGTTTAGTTAAAACATGTTTCAGATTTTTAAATACAATGCTGTATATCGTTAAAATGGTATGTTTGTTCAATAAAATATATCCAATCCTGTATCTGTCTTCATCAGATGGCATTCAAATAATTGCTGAGCTCATTAAGTAAGTGACTTCCTAGAACAAAGTCATACTAGGATAACATAATGCATGTGGAATGCAAGAGATGAAAATATATGCAAACACACACAGATGTGCCAAGCATACATCCTGGAAGAGACCCTTCAAGGCTCAACCAAAAGACAATTGAATAGCAAAATAGGCCTTGATTACAGTGTGGTAAATCATGTGTGAAAATTGAATATCTGTTAATTATTGGTACCACCGATTTGACTCTACTTGCACTGCTGTTCAACCACAGATGGGACTGTTCACCCAAAATTGGATTAGCCTACCACTTGGCATTAGTACCTTTCAGGGATTGTGCGCCATATTTACAACATGCTTCACATTCACAAATGATGAACTATCTTTGCAGATTTTGTTTACTGTAACTAAACTTCTCCTGAGAAAACCTGCAAGTGTGGTGGGTGTTCTACAAATGTAAGTCAACGACTTGGAATGATCACTTGGTCAAAGGTTTATAGGTATTCCCTATTGTTTGTACAGCCTGCTCCAAAGTGGAAACACACATAAAAAATATCATATAATATCTTATAATAGGTAGGAATATTTGTTGGTTCAGTGGAGGGGGCTGTTATAGACCTAGAAAATTAGATTTCTGCAGTAGAAAAGCAAAAAAAATGCATGTTTTAAGGGAGATGAATGTCATGCTTAATCCTGAGTATTGTCCATTCTGCAGAAAAAATAGAGTAGGAGTGGGGAAGATTTTACTTGAACATTTATACATTGTTTAGATTTCACCACATGGGGATGATTCACAAAAGCATATATGAGTACTAGAAGTAGTGCTACAGAAGCACTCTTATGTACTCCGGCATGCCTTTGTGAATTGGCTCCATAACATCCACCACCATATTAGTAAATGTGAAAAGAGGGCATTGCCCTTCACTTTTATACTAACTGTATGTGAATATACCCTGAGCATTCCCATTTTAATAACATTTTAGAGGTGTTGGGGCCAATTCCTAAAGGTGTGCAGGAGTATGCAAAGAATACTACAGCAGTACTACTTTATGTACTCAAAAATACCTTGGTGAATAGGTTACATGATGTTCTGTGAATTCTCTAAATTGCAGAGACCTGTAAACCATAGATTTTCAATTTGTGTAAATGTGTGAAATATGCAATTTTTAGCAAAGTAATGACATTATTTTACAGACAACGCATTTTACCTACCAAAGAAACATAAACTGAGAAAACTACTGTCTCCTCACAAAGTAAAAGATCATATATGTTTACAGATTTGTGCCCCTAAGCAAATTATTGACAGATAACAAACAACGCCACGTATGACACCATCATATTGAAACAAATATATCACATGCTTTACTGTGGTATGCCAACAAATAGTATATTCCAAAGTCGAAAAGTGTAGGCCAACACTTTTTATGAACATTGAATGGTTTTAAGCATGTCTACAATAAATGTTGAAGGTTCGTTTAAATTGATGCTCTGTAGCTGTTTAGCAGGAAGGGTCATGCGTCCGTTTATGGAAAATATAAGGCATTGATTACAGGAATTACTTCCCTGATCAGAATAAATGTGCACTTAGATTGGAGTAGTAAAAATCCGCTATATAAAAGTACTAATAGTGATGTAAAGTTTTCTATTAAAGTTACGATGAACTGTCCTGTCTTAAAGGACTCACTCAATTTCGAATGATTTGTTGAGTACCTTCACACTTCGAATTCTATTGACGTCTCTTTAGATAACTAGGGCATATTATCAAGAACGGCGTTAAAATTATCGCCGCTTTAGCGGCAGGAAAATGCAGCTAAAGCTGCGATAATGGGCTTGATAATATGCCCTTGTGAATTCCCATAGAAGCCCAGGTTCTGGTGTGAACCGGGGCGATAATTTTAATGCCGTTCTTGATAATATGCCCCTAGAATTTTCAATGTAGGAATATTTGCAGTTGTTATAAATGGGGTCTCTAGTTGGCAGAGGTATGCACTCTGCCCAAGTAGTCACCACCACTCTATTCAGGTACATTGAAGTATAGTGCTTAAAAGCAGAAAATGCCAACCAGAGACAGGTCAAATCTAAAAGGTCAAGCTGACTGCGATGGAGCATGGGTCAAATACAGAAGTCACGAAGGCCCCACTGAAAACAGTACCTATCCAAAGGACGTGTCGACATCGACGAGCAACTGCGCTGGTTCCGTGTCATGCAGTCAGGTCCCACGTTGTTGTCAACCCCTTTTACACTGAAGATACTGTGTCTCCTTCGAGCCTCACAGTCGGGCTCAGCTTCTTTGTCGAGCACCTTACGATGAAGTTGCTGCATTGTCATTGAGCCATGCTGTTGATGCTGTGTGGATTCAAAAGCGGCATTGCATCGGCTTTGAAGGTAAATGCATCTGTTCTGACTGCTTCAACGCAAGCAATGTGTGGATTTTGCCAGAAAACTATTCCAGAGCCCCTTTTGAAGGCCCAGGACTGGAGTGGCTCCACTTGACAGGATAGGACTCCAAGTTGTCAGAGTCCAGCAGCTGAAGCAGAGTTGAATGAAGTCTTTGTTGTCCCTGAGACTTCAGTACAGGGAACTTGCCAGCAAGCCATTGGAGTCACTTTGTTCTGGGGATATAGAGATTTAAGTCCAGTCCTTCTGACACCCAGGCAAAGGACAGCAGGTAGCAGTCCTACAGATAAATACTAACAGAACATAGGGGCATATTATCAAGAAAGCTCAATACATTATCGCCGCTTTCATCAGCAGGAAACTGCCGATAAAGCGGCCATAATGGGCTTGATAATATGCTCTATGGAATTCCAATCGAAGCCCATGTTAGATGTGAAGACATCTAACATGGGCTTTGATTGGAATTCCATAGAGCATATTATCAAGCCCATTATCGCTGCTTTTATCGGCAGAAAGCAGCGATAATGTATCGAGCTTTCTTGATAATATGCCCCATAATGTGTTTCCTGTTATTTGTAAAAATGGAAAAATACAGAAAACTGTGCTTCCTGTAAGGGACTCTCTATGCTGTCTTTCATGAATTCGGTTTTATTAAGTTTTGAGGCCAGGTATTTTGGTTTCCCTGTGTACAGGGCTTTATGCGTGAGGCAGGCAGTTCTTTGGTTTAGCACGCATTTCCACTTGGAGCCATTTTAGTTCTCTGAGAGCGGGAGATATGTGATCATATTTTTTTACTCCCGTGACCATTCTGGCAGCAGCATTGAGAGTTGTTTTGAGTGGTGCAAGGTGGGAGAGAGCTGTACCGGAGAGTACTGCGTTCCCATAGTCCAGTCTGAACAACACCAGTGATTGGGTGGCTTGTTTGAGGTCCATGGGTGTTATGTAGGGTTGATTTTATTGAGAAGCTTCAGATTGAGGAAGGCACTCTTTGCGGAGTTCTTAATCTGGTTGTTCATGGTTAGTTTTTGGTCAAGGGTGATTTCAAGTGATTTTACAGAGTTTGCCAGGGTGAGATTACCGTTGAGAGCATCGATTGCTTTCAGCCACTCTGCGATTTGCGGGTTTTCTTCTTTATTGGAGATTAGGAGGATTTCCGTTTTTTCCTGGTTGAGTTTAAGGTGGTTAGTTGATAACCATTGTTCGATTTCTCCGAGAGCATTGTTGAGTCTTAGAATGTCATTAATGGAGGAGGTTTCCAAGTAGATCTGGGTGTCATCAGCATATAGGTGGAGGGGATGTTGGCTTGTTTTAGAATGGTGGTGAGGGGTTCCATGTATATAATGAACAGTTGAGGGGAGAGTACTGATCCTTGGGGGACACCTCTGTTGACAATGAGTAGGTCAGACGTAAAGGATTTGATTTTTATCCTTTGGGAGCGATTGTGAAAGAAGGAGGATAACCATTGAAAGCACCTCGTCTGCACCTACTCGGTCTTTGAGAGCCTTGATGAGAAGATTGTGATCCATTGTGTCAAAGGCTGCCGACAGGTCTAGGACCGATGAGTAGGCAGCAATGGTCCTTGTCAAGGGACTTGAGGATGTCATCCACGATGTTAAGGATTGTGGTTTCAGTGCTACAACCTTTTCTGAAGCCTGATTGGTGTTGGTCTAGCAGATTGATATTGTCAATTTGTTGGTTCAGTTGACGGAGAACGCATTTTTCGAGGATTTTGGCTAGGAAGGATAGATTGGAAACAGGTCTGAAGTTGTTCAGATCGTTGGTGTCTAGGCCTGGCTTCTTCAGAAGTGATGTGACTTGGCCAACTTTGAGGCAGTCTGGAATGATACCAGTTTTTAAGGAGCTGTTTATGATTTCACACCAAAGTGGTGCAAGCGAGAGTTTCAGCTTTTTGCCATTTGGGAGGGTATAGAATCGAGGATGTGGGATAAGGGCTTGGAGGAGGAGATTAATTTGAGAATCTCAGTTTCAGGGATAGGGTCGAATGATATCCTGGTTTTTGAGGGGAGTAAACTAGAGGTAGATTCTATTTCTGGGGAAAGGTTTTTACCGGCAGGATGGAGATTGATGTCAAGTGATAATTCAATCTTGATGATTTTTTCGTTAAAGAAGTTGGCGAAGTTGTCACATAGGTCTTTGGAGGCCTGGATTATAGTAGTAGAGTACTTGGACGTTTGTTGTTTGATGATGTTAAAGAGTTATTTTGGCCTGTTTTTCGCATTGTCAAGCGCGGTGCAGAAAAAGTAGTTTTTTTCATTGTTGATATGACTTTTGTACTTTCTTCTTGCTTTTTTGAGTACTTCACAGAGGGTAGATGAGGGATTCTTTCACCAGAGACGTTCTGTGGCTCCAAGTTGCCTCCTTTCATCGTTGATGTCTTTGTAGAACCAGGGTCTGGAGGGGATGTTCTTGGATTTTCAGTTTCAGTGGAGCTAGTTGGTCTAAGATGGAGGACATGGTAGTGTTGTAAAGGGATGTGTGTTCTGTGGTTGAGAGGCTGTCAGGGAAGATGGGCAGGAGGGTGCTTATTTTTTCTTCTAAGTCAACTGTGTTGATTTGTGTTAGGTTTCTTGACCATCTAGGGGGGTCTTGGATGGAAGGTTGGCACATGAATGGTTGAGCGATGTGGAATAGGATTAAGTGGTGGTCTGACCAGTCGACCGGAAGGATGTGGTCAATTGTGATTTCGTCGTGTTGGGTGATGATGGCATCTAGGGTTGCCCCTCTGCTATGAGTTTCTTTTAAGCAGTGCTGAATAAGGTTGTTAGAATGCAATAGCTCGTTCAAGTTTTGTATTGGAGCACTGTTTTCATCATTACAGTGGAGGTCGCCCAGGATTAGGTTGTTGCTATCTCAGAGAGAGCTGTGTGCGATCAGGTCTGATAAGTGTTCCCTGAACATGACGGTGTTGCCTGGGGGATGGTATAAGAGATGGCAGTGTAGAAGCTTGTTGTTACTGGTTTTCATGTTGGCAGTTAGGAATTCGGAGGAGTTGTTGTTGATGGTATCAATTTCGGTCACTAACAGGTTGTTGTTGTGAATGATTGATAGACTTCTGCCTTTTTGGTCTTTTCTATCTTTGTTGATGATAGGGAAAGCCGGGGGTACGAGCATATCCATGATTGGAGGGGAGGAGTTGTTTAGCCAGGTCTCGGTGATGAAGGCTATATCTATGTCATGGTTGAGAATGGATTCAGCTAGCTCTGTGGCATGTTTAGTGGCTGATCTGCAGTTAATGTGCATGCAGTTTGTACGGGGAGTCTCTTTTTTTGGTTCAGTTGTTAGTGGAGCAGTAGGGATGTTGATGAGAGATGCTGGGGGTCTAGGGGGTTTCGGAATGGAGTATCATGTACACTTAGTACAATCTTAAAATAAGCATTTTTTTTACCAATGGTGAAATCTGAGCTCCAAAAAAAGTGACCATGTCAGGATGTAGAAAAAAACTTGACCAGGTGAAGGCATCAGAAATATTTGGCCATAAATTTGTTATTTTCCCACTTAGACTTTTCCCTTCTAAATCAACAGCTTTATGAATGGCTATTTCTATATTGAGGAGTCCTTCGTGGATTCCCTGCCCAATGAAGGACTTTGGCTTCCATTTTCAAGTCCAAATCCAAAGGTATTTTTAAAATCTGTGACAGGGTCGAACTTGATTGGTGTATTAGACCAGTGTTCCTTTGTGGTCAGCCTCAAATCAGGCCTAGTTCCTGGTCTACCATGGGCAGTCGATCCACATTGGCGTTAAACTCATTTTGGCACTATTTTTAATTATCGGATTGTCATTTTGGTGTAATTTTGTTAATTTGAACATTCTCTATTTATAATAATCATAAATTGGGGATTTAGTAGTGTTCTGTTTTTTTACTTTTAACTGCTTCATTACTTCTAACTTCCTTACACATTTTCTTCAGATAATCATTGCCATTCTGTGCCATAGGTACTATGGATTAAGCTCAGGTTTAAAATACTGAAACTTTTACTGGAACTAAAACGGATAGTGTCATTTTTACTCATGGTGGGTTCCCACCCATCCCAACTAATATTCTACTTTATCACATTCAGAATATAGAGAAAACATTACATTCTTCTTATGGAATACTGAATGTTAACAACATAGGACTATCCATCATTCTTCTGATGTGATATTCATGCAAGAAATTTTAAAACTCATCCCTATGACTCATAGACAAATTTACTAGGGACCCCTTCCTGTATGTGAGTGGATTATCACCTACGTGAAGTGGGTAGTAAACTGTGAGTTTTTTGCAACCACATTGCGGTCAAAACAATCATACATACAAGTGTGACTTGCTATTAGGAAAGGATGCCCTTGGCACACCCTTCCTAAGAGCAGCCTGCAAATCCTATTTTGTGAGTTAATAATTCGTTACAGACTCACAAAATAGGGTTTGCACCTACCACCACCCTCTTTAGCGGTCGCAAATGGCCCAAGTTTCCATTTGTGACCGCTAAAAACAGGTACACATCTGGCTCATGCTTCTGTAGATCTACTACTATATGTAGAGCAACCATATGACTTTTTGGGGATTCAATAAGAGTCTGTGGGTATATAATGTCAAACTACATTTACAGTTTTTCCGGGTTTATATTCATGTGCAGCGTTTTAGTAAGTAATATTTACAAGAGGTGAAAATTTGCATAAAAGAAAAAATGCCTTTTATTCTCAAGACATTTTCCTGTTGAAGAAGTAGACCATTCAAATAAATGTGTAGAAATTGTCTATGGGAGGCACTAAGAAAACAAGATATCCCAAATTACCTCTTACGGCTAATTCAGGAGCTGCATAGGAGGACCTGGGCTCAGATTATTTGGATACCAAGGGGTCTTTAACACAAATATTATAAGTGAACAATGGATTGTGACAGGGTTGTGTATTATCCCCTCTGCCCTTCTTCTTGTTTGTCGCTGACCTGACCGCGACATTAGCAAATGGTTTTAGCCCCAAAATGAATAGTAAACATATGGCATGCCTATTGCAGGCCAATAATTTTGTGATCCTAGGCCAGACCGAAATAGGTCTGCAAAGGAAGTTTGAGAAATTTGAGAGTTATTGTAGATGCAAAAAATTAGTGGTAAACATGGAGAAGACAAGAGTACTTTGCTTTGGGTAAACTAAAAGAAATTTTAAGTGGCACCTAGGCTCGGAGAGAATTGAAGTAGTAAATGAATATATGTACCTTGGGTTTCATTCAAGCAGTCTCGGAAACGGAAATCTCACCTAGGGGCTTTAAAGGCCAGGGCTATAGCCTCAGTGAGTGTGCTGAAAAAATGTAATAAGGTCTTTGGAGAAATGTCATGTAGACCAGTGCTAAAAGCGTATGATCCCCCCGTAACTCCAATATGGAGCTGAGTTGCTATTTATTAGTGGTAAAAACAGGTGGGATGTAGACGAGAGGAAATGCCTGAAGTATTTATTGTCACTCCCCTGTTCAATCATGATTCAAGCATTAAGATTAGAAATGGGCAGGACCTCGTGGAACATGCTGGCAGCAAAACACCTAATAGGATTCTGGGGAAAACTGAGTGTGGAGGACAAACAGAAAATTTCTCAGTGGTGTAAGAATGCAATTGTGCAAAGCAAATAAAAATGGGCAAAAAAGGTTAGGTTTAAGATGGCCGCCGTCTGCACTGCAATGAAGGTAAAACTACTTCTGCAGACACTTCAAATAGAAATCTCCAAGAGCGAGCTAAAGGCGCTATTCATAGAATTGTCTAAAGAAAAGGATTATCAATATTTAACTGAGAAAAAATCTGTATACTTTATGTTAAATGCATGGCAGAATAAAGTGAGTTATCCATATGTGGATACCCTGCTAAATCAGATGGTAAGATTGAGGTATTGAGAAAAAGAACTGGACTCAACCCCTGTAAGATAAGCACTAATGCAAAACGAAAAAATGATTGGTACAGGAGGTAACTGTATCTGTGGGTTGAACACCAAATGTGACATGCTGCATATTTTGTTGGACTGCTTAAAACTCGAACAATAGTGGAAACAATGGTTACGCCCAATATTTTTCAAATATGAAATTAGGACCCGAGGGCATGCCGTAGAATTTTTAGCTTAGATGAGTTTTTTTAGATATAGCATGTGCTATGGGAAGATTTTTGAGGGCTGTTAGTGCAATGCTTATTGAGAACTAGTAGGGGTATGGACATGTTTTATAAAACTATTAGCAGATTTTTATTGAAGTATATATTTTATCTGAATAGATTTATATATGTTTTTTATTGCTACATATGTATTTTATCACCTTTTTATTGCTGTATTGTTTAAAGACCACTGGTCTAAATAAACATACTTTTGACTTGACTTAAAATGTCAGTGAAGCTTTAACAATATAACTTTTGAAAGACAATACTTCTAATTTTGTCATGAGAAAATTTTAGAGCAATTCTAAGGGGAAGGATACTACCTTGAATTAGTATCTGAATACACAGGAACTTGCAGTCTAGCTCTGTTTGTCTGGCTCTATTGGTGTTCACCTGCATTCAACAGTATGATCACTCTGAAAGTCCCAGACAAATTCAGCATGGTAAATTTAGAAAATGATCATCAAAGAATTTACCTCACTGATTTGCTGGCTAAGCAGGAGTAAAGTGTGTACTCCCCCTCTTTAAATATGATTACATTGGCTCTGCCATGAGTGACATATTTAACTTGCCTATATGTCCCTATTACTTGGTGTAGAAAATGCATCCTGGGCCTAGAACTTAAATACCACCTATGTACCACAGCATCTATTGTGCCATCCACCCAGGTTGGTCTGTGAAACATGGCTTCAGGTCTACTGTATGGAGTCTGACTGCAGTACCCAAAAAACTGTCAGTCAAACTCTGACTTTATAAGTAAATAGGTCACCTCTACTCTCACCTTTTAGCCCACGGGGTAAGGTGTATGTTATTAAAAATGGAATGCGCGAAGTAAAGGCTGACACATGTCTCCAGTCCCCCTTAGCAGCTATTTTCACTGGGAAGGCTGTAGCAGGATACTAGAAAATGGCAAAGTATAGTTTATAAACTTTACTCTAACATTTGAAGGGGAGGTAATATTTCAAAGACAATTTTTTCATATTTAATAAAAAAAATGCAATTCAGGGGTGGGGTTAGATTTTTTATAAAGATTTAGGAAAATTAACTTTTAGAAAGTTCTAACCTTAATAAGAACCCCTTACCTTAATGAGATGTGAACATTTTTCCCAAAGCAGAACAATGACCCAGGCCTGGTGACAGCTGAACTGGGGGGTTGGGGGGTGAGATGTATATCAGTTCAGGAAAGGCAACTGAGAGGGATACAGGAAAATAAAATACTAGAAAGAAACAGAGGTGAAGCCTTCCCATTCATAGTTTAGTGCAAAGGGGGGACTCAGGAAATGACAGCCTTTGTTCCTTAGGCTGATTGAAGCCAACCTGGGTTCCAGTCCAGTCCCGGCACTGACTTTTTTGTAGTTAAGGAGTGGACTGCTGTTTGCCCGACCACAACTGACTGGCACACAAGCTCACTCCAAGGCCAAAAGGCCTGTGCAATCTTGGATTTCACATTGATCATCATGCAATGTGGGATAGTTTACAGTAAAGCAAACCGGATGTGCTTTAAATGTGGGGAGGGTTACTCACTGGGAACATTTTCGCCATTGGTTAGGATTGCACCTCTTCTACTTGCTAGTGCAAACCATAAATGTGGCACCCCAAGAATCCCTCCTCTGAGCTCTTTTCTAGGCCTGCTAAATATCAGAAGAAGGCTGGAACCTGTGTCTGTAACCTTAGAAGAGCTCTAAAGGATTTGACTTACTACCTCTTGTACCCAGGATGGAAAAGTGGATTACAAGAGTCAGTTAGCTGATATCTTATGTAGCTACAGGGACACAACATGCTACAAGGGGCCTTTTTCCTAAAGTGACCAGTCTCAGCTGCACCTGAACTAAAACATTATGGTGACCTCTGCTGGAGTGAGCCCTGGCCCTTCAGTGATCCTGAGGATCTGGGAGTCTTGCAATTAAGAAGGACTGAGTTTTAATGTTAGGTCACAATTATTGGTGACTTTAGATATTGAGGCACTGTACACCAACATCCCCCAGGATGACACCATCATTGTTATCAAAAACATCCTGGAGGATGTTGGTGTTACAAGAGGCGCCAATGGAGAGTTTCTAACTGAATGTATAAATTTAGTACTCAAGGATAATTTATTATTGTTTGAAGAGGACTTATATCTTCAACGGAATGGGACCAGCATGGGCGCAACCTGCGCTCCAAGTCTGGCATGTGCATATGTAGGATACTTTGAGACCAAACACATTTTTAATGAATCAGCCCTGTTCTATGAAAATGTGTCTAACTGGCACAGATTCATAGACGATATCTGGTTCATATGGACAGGACCAGAAACATTACTCAAAGAATTCTTACTCTGGCTTAATCTTGGAGATGCTAATTTTAAATTCACAGAACACCATAGTAACAGTGTGGTGAATTTCCTTGACCTAAATATAAAACAAATAGCAGGCAAATTGGAAGTAGAATTGTACTCTAAACCAACATACAAAAATACATTACTCAATGATATGAGTTATGATCCCAAGTCCCAAAGGGATAACATACAGTTCGGACAGTTATGTTCTTCATTGACTGATTTTTATAAACATTCAGAAACTTTGAAACTCAAATTGAAAGATAGAGGTTACCCCAAGAAATTAATTAATCAGTCTTTCAAACGAGCAACATTGTATAATAGGGACAGAATGCTGGATAACTCACAGGGAAAGAAACAAATGGGTGCAACAGCGAATACAATTATTTTTGTCAGCCAATTCTCCAGCATTAGTAATAAAATTAAAAACATCATTAATTCTAATTGGGCTTTACTTAATGATGGTGAATCAACAACATTAGACCTCCCAATTTTTGCGTTTAAACGCAATAATAATTTTAAAAGGAATCTGGTACATACCTACAGAGAACCGGGGGTATTAGACAATTAAGTTTAAAAGGAAGTAAAGTGATGGCAATTACAAATGCGGGAATTGTAATAGTTGTAATCAAGGTATTGAAGGGAAGAGTATTACCTATAATAATCAAACAATTATAGCCAAAGACTTGAACAACTGCAGGAGTAAAAATCTATTCTATTTCTTACTATGCCTCTGCAGATTAGGTTATGTGGGTGAGACGGGACGTGAATTCAGGACACGACTCATAGAGCATAAATCAGCAATCAGGAATAAGAAGGTGAACGCTCCTCTGGTGGAGCACTATGCCCAAATGAACCACACACATGTAGATGTGAGTTGGTTCATTTTAGAAAAAATTAGTGGCAGCAGACGGGGAGGGGATATCACTGCCAAACGGAAACACTGTGAGCAGTGGTATATTTCCATCCTCAATACAGTAAGAATAGGGTTAAACTCAAAAGAGGATTGGGAAAGGCTCATTAACTAACTGATGCCTTAAGATAAAATGCTGTGATCAACAGATAGGTTCAGAACTCCAGCCTACTACATGACTTAGGATACGGGTACACTGGTTTCTGGGGAACATTAATGTATGAAATACAGGATAAATATTGATATCTTAACTTGTTGCGAGGCAACAAGAATCCCTATATTTAAGGAACTCGATATTCGAAATGTTGAAATACTGATCTCAGTCATATGAGTGATCATAAAAGTTTCAGCTAGTCGGCATGTAACATTATTCAGAATAGGGAACATTTAGGAGTATTACGGTAATGAGTGGAGGACCCAGGAATAGGCGGCTCCATGATATTATAAATTTAGACAGATCAGTGCACGGTGGTAACTCTTTTGAAATCGGATATGTGTATAAACCGGGAACTCAGCGGAGGTCCACTGCAATCAACCTTTTCATCTAGGACGATCGTTGAGGTGTCTCTATTACAGACTTCACAGTATTTGTGAAGCCCCCAGCCCGTTGAGGTGTCTCTATTACAGACTTCACAGTATTTGTGAAGCCGGGAAGCCCGGGCGCTCAGAGAGATGAGGTAGAACTCATGCGACACCAAGAAACGGAGACAGCGCAAACAAACTCCCACAGGTGTGAGTAATTTAGGGTGATATAGTCAGTATTGAAACTCCAGCATAGAACGGGTGTTTACTCCATTACAACCCGAGACTGGTACGTGACATGCTGTTTCTTCAGAATATAAGGTATGTGTCTTTGCAGCGAGAATAGATGTAGGGAGCTAGCTACAAATAGATTAGAACCATGTGTAGCTATAGTTACCACGGGGGATGGAGACATATACGGTTCCCATTAACCGGGGTTAAAATTCTTTGTTTTACATTTAAGATTTACCGTAATTGGAAACCGCAGCATCTATAAAGTTCTTGAAACCCAGTGGGGATTTTTTAACCAGCAGCGCCCCGCAGCATTGAGTCCCCGGAGCAGTGAGGACGACATATGTGCCATATAAAAATACAGATTGCTGCAGGTAATGAATCATCGCCGCATGATGAAGTTGGTATGGTTATGCTAAGGGGATTTAGGACCCTGTTTTAGCGGCCAGCATTGCAAACTCCTTTTCTTTTTTAGATCAATTACACAGAGGAGAGCTGTAGTAATTATACAGCAGGGTTGTTGTCTACTCAAGCAAATGCTTGTACCTTATGGACCATTACTTAGACCGGTGGAGAAGGTAAACAGAGGAAGTTGTGTCTATGTACCACACCCTTGAATGAATATAGGTAATTAAAGCCTGATGCCCTAACCACAGAGTCTAAGACTGAGACTGAGAATAGGGTCAGGTCGACAGTGGCCTTATGTATTTATTCTTGTTCCTCTGTAGTTTAGAAGGATTACTGCAGCCGTTTATAAGGATTACATGCAGTATTTGGCCCCAGGAGATACACCTTGGAGGAATGCGGTGGGGAGAGAGGGAGGGGGGGTTTCAATATGTAACTATGATTACTAAATTGATGTTTCCTCCTTTAAGGATGGCCTCTTTAGCTTATAGGTTAATTAATAGAGCAATGTGCTCACTGGAGTATGAAAGTGGATGAGTATGTAAGATGACATGAGTGTCTTTTCAGTGCCAGGTTGGGAGAATCTCCGAGTAGCTGTGGATAGAATCATTGTATATCACTGTATATTGCTGTGTATAATTTAAAAATGACCAGAGGAGTTCTCATTGAAAGGCGTTTTAGTCTAAAACAATACAGGACACAATGTTGAAGTCTTTTTAAGATTTGGGAAAATGTTCATAATGTGCTATGAGTATAATATACTGACATGTATTTTTATGTATTTTCATTTAGATACTTCGAATTTTTAATGTGCTGAAAGAAAAGAGACAATCAACAGCCCTTGTCTTGATAAAGGTGGTGCATAGAAGGCAATACACCAAAACGCGTCAACGCTTCTGTTGTGATTAAATTCGAGGGACTATGGTGTTAGGATTGATGATACTAGCCTAACGGTGACGATAGATCCTGACAAATTATTAATTTGGGTTGCTTTTGCAAAAAGACACCTGAATGTCTCTTTTGTGATGGTTTTAATATTTTTATAATTGTAGGGGTATTGTCAATGTGATCTATTCCTATTACTGTGCTTTTAACATTTTTTGATATCAATTACGAAAATAAAATTGAATATTTTTCTTATAATTTGGAGCTTCAACTTTTATGTGCTTGTACCCACATCTGTGAGGGTATCCTATTTTGGCATTGATACTGATGCATGATTGAATGGAAAGAATGATGACTGTGATTGACATTTGATCCAAGAGAATTTTTAAGTTACACAGTCTTGCAATTAACCCAGGGGACCAGTCCCAGAAAACTTTATGGTTGGACTTCCAAGGTCTTTGGAACAGTCACTAGGACCCTAGGGCAAAGGTGGCCATTGTTGATGCGCATTTGAAGGACACATCTTCAGGTTTGCCCCCCTGGAGGATTTGATCTCTATAAAAAAGACTAATGTAAAATATTCGACCGGAAAAAACTCACCAAGTGTATCCACTTGGCGCTCCAATGTTATCTACCTGATATCACTCCATGGTCTCAGTCTACAGCTTCCATAGATCATTATTGGCAGTTAGTGTTTTTGGGTGCTATTTAAATTTTTTTATTGCCTAGTTGTTTTGGATGTATTACTGTTTTGGCAATGCGTGAGTACTTTGCACATTGTCCTAAGTAAAGCCTGTCTGCTCTGTACCATAGCTGGCAGGGGGTTCTGCTCGGGTTAATTTAGTGCCTATGTTGGTTCACCTTGAGAATGTAGTGTTTTTATTCCATGCTGTGGGAGACTGCACACCCCATAAATTATGATCTACTTAGTAGAACCATCATTTGTGAATGCAGATAATAGTAATGGAATTTACATTTTCAGAATACTGTCATTGGAAATGTTGTGCACTTTAAGTGCAAATACTATGTATTTTAGTTTACATGTAATTCCATCTGTATTCAAGGCAAGTAATATATAAAGTCATGCTTTAATGTGCGGCAGAAATATTGTTTTTGCTACTACTCTTGTGTTTAGTTTTGAGCTTGGCATAAAATGTATTTTTGTTATATTAATTATTCTTAATGTTCAGATTTATTTTCTGTTAAAATGTCTTCTGAAATTTGGTGTTCGTTTGTGCCAAGAGGGAACAATATTAAGGAACAATTTCCATGCAGGTGATATTCAATTGCATAAAATGCTTAGCAGAGTGTTCTTTGTGTACAACTCTAAACATGAAGTGGTATTCTATCCTAACCTTTTTACTTTAGCTTCAATTCCTGTTTTTTCAAAGTGATTTGTATTCATGATAGACTGCAATGTTCATATAAAATATCGGATGTGGCTTTATTTTATATTGCATTGATCTCTCACCAAATTTCTCAGAAATTGCACATGTGCTAATGGCTTATTTTGTAGTAAAACAGCAGACACATAACCGGTTTTTTCTTTGCTTAATATGCTTCTTTGATATATTTTAATGTGATTTTATGAGAGACTAGGACACACAATTTCTTTACTGTTTCACAGCTTGAACACATTTTAGAGTGATGCACAGCCCTGTTCCAATATTACAGCAATAGCAAATGTAAATCATTGTTTAGCCATGCTGGTTTTAAAATAAAGTCTTAGATGAAAGGTAATTTTTAATGTTGGAATCTAGAATAATTTTATAAAAAGTATTAAGCGCAAATTCAAAGTTCTGCTATATGAACTGTGACCCTCGACTACATTTCCATGCAGTTCATTATGCAAAATATATGACAATCATAATCAGTTTCACAACAGAACAGAACTCATTTCGACGATTACCACAGGTATATAAACAAACATTCATGTCCTTACAAAATGTTCTTGTCACGCAATGCAGCTCAAATGCAAGGACCTAAGTTGTGAGGCTGAACAAGTTATTACTTATCTTCACTGTGAAGTAGAAGAATTCCATACACCAAACAACATTTCACTCTGTACTAATAGTATTGCAAATTGAAAAATGACAGATTGGTTTATAACAGAAAGAGAATTTTGGAACTCGTTCTCATTTTCAAATGTACTAAGGCATGCATTTAAGACATTAACAGGAAATATATCTGAAATCTGCATGTAGTATTAAATGTGTTACTGTCTCAGTAGATGTTAATTTACTTTTGCCCACTCAAAGGAATCACACAAGATCAATGGAACAAACACAAATTATGTGGTAAGGCACTGTGCATCAAAAGACTACTGTGAATATAAGCTGCACACACAAGTAAATCCCAGAAAAAAATAACAATGCAATAATATATTCATTATTTAAATACTCTGCTTCCTCCTTCCTAATCACAGCATTTTATAATTTTTATATGCATGTTGTCCGACAGAAAAGGCATAGGTATTGTAGGACTGCCTTGTCCATGCAGAACAAATATGGTAAAAAGAGACTCCACAAACTTTCTTTTGTGGATTGCAGAAGGCAACCTATGGACACAAATGAACACTACTCTAATTGTACTAAACGCTGTCCTAGCTTTCTGACCATAGAAACCACCAAATAATAGTTTTCAGGACCAGGGGCCATATTATCAAGGAAGGGCGATACATTATCGCCGCTTTTATCGGCAGGAAACTGCTGCTAAAACGGCGATAATGGGCTTGATAATATGCCCTTGTGAATTCCCATAGAAGCCCAGGTTAACACCAGAACCTGGGCTTCTATGGGAATTCACATTGGCATATTATCAAGCCTATTATCGCCGCTTTAGCGTCAGTGTCCGGCCGATAATGTATCGCCTTGCTTGATAATATGGCCCCATATTCTTCTGGAATACCTCATTTGGAGGTTAAAATCATAGCTCCTGTAAGGCAGCCAGTGCAAGTACCAGTTTCTGTAAGATGATGTTTCTCTCTCTCTGTTATTTAGGAAACGCCTTTGAGAAGCTGCTAAATGTAGTCGTCAATGATCTGCAGTAACAAAACCTCTAGGGTATCCCACAAATTCACTACAACTGACTTAAATCTGAGGATGTCATCCAAAAGTCTTAACTCGAATCATTCTTTTAAGACTTCAGAATCAAGGTTTGATTAATGTCCCGTGATGAATCATCACACGAAGGTTGAAGACAAAAGGGAAGCCAAAGTCTTAACTGTGCATGCAATCCTCTGAGACAAAACACAACTTTTGCGAAATAGTCTCTCACACTCCAGGCTGAAATGTGAGGTCTCAGACTATATTCAGTTGATAGTATTGGTGCTACCCTGTGAAGACTAAAAGATAGGGGTACATCTATTTATGCATGCTACAATCCAGGCAAGGAGTTGGAATCTCAACACATTCCTTCATCTTGGCATCACCACCAATTGGGCTCTCAAGATACATATCAACATAGTCAAACCTTGCTCTCCATCCCTACCTCCATCAAGGCAGAACAAAGCAGGGAGAGAAGTACACAGAAAACCTTAATCAGCTGCACCAGCTGAGATGCATCTTTCACAAGAGACAATAGTTCTGAAATGATTACCCTGCTCAGTTTCTTTAGCCCTACCCTGGCCTTGACTTAGCTCACATCTTACAAGTCTGACAGAATCCATCAACTTGAATTTTGACCACGTGTTTATTACTTGCAGCATCCCCCATCATTGCAATTATGATGGAGGAGAAGGTCTAAATTGTTTGAAACACCACTTAAACTTCCTTCCTGTGAGAAGAGTGTACTGAAAGATTCTGGTTTGTGTTGGACAGAAAATTCCCAAGCCATGTTTGAAGGAAGAATCCACAACTGCATCAGTTTAATTACATTGTCTACATCCAGGACCAACATATATTCTTTATTTGTCTCAGCACAGATGCATGGTGCAATGTGAAGCAGAATTTAGATAAAGGAAATAGTTGTTCATGTGTGAGAATATAGGCAGACACAATATAGCCTATGCAAGAGATTCATCAATAATGATTAGCAGAAGTTCATGCTTTTACTCCCCATTATGTTCTGTAGGACAATACATTTATAACAATTCTGACCCCCTCCCCCCCACCTTGTGTCGGTTAAATCAAGTGTATGCTGATGTTAGAAATTGTGTCAGTAGTTGGCAGTGGTTTGCAACCTAAGTAGAAACTATCAGTCTAGTCAGGGTAAGTGAGTAACACAGCTAAGATAACTCTTGCTCACCCACTTGGTAGCTTGGCCTGAGCAGTCAGACTCATCTCAGAGGCACTGTGTAAAGCAATTATACATACACACACAGCTACAGTGTAAAATACTACAAAATGAGTCCACATCAGTTAAGGAAACTAGACAATATTACCAAATCAACAAACATCAAACATACACAAGGAAATACATCACTTTTCAAACGTTAAATCACTTCCTTCCATAGAAATCCATTGATGAATCACCTGTAGCACAAAGTAACTTGGATGAGTCAAAATTCAAATACGAAATAGGGGCAGGTGAGATGATGTGTTGGCTCATTATTGCAAGGGAGGTGATGAGTCAGTTCTATAATGTCCAGGGAGGTGGTGCTTCAGTTCCGTACTGAAAGGGGAGCTGATGCGTCAGTCTCCAGACACGTGGACTCGGTTCCTTACTGCTGGGCAACATTGATGACAAAATCAGTGTCCAGGAACGATGCATCGAAAATCCAGATGTGCTGCGTCGATTCCACAATGATGAAACAGGCTCTGCATCGGAGAGGTGCCTCACAGACTTCAGTGATGCGGTGCTCAAAACTCACACCGCTGCAGTTCTTTTGACATGCTATGACAGAAAGCTGGGCCCTGCGGTGAAAGTTGTGGCTGATGCATTGATTTTGAACCACGCTCTTGTGCTGGCAGCACCAATTTGTGTTGAGGTTTGTAGTGGTGCAGCTATCAAAACAGACGCTAGGAGTCAATGCGTGGATTTTCTCTTTCAGTTCACTGATTCCACTTCCAAGGGCCCAGGCACTGGATTTGGCACTACTTGGCAAGTCAGGACTCTCAGCAGAAGAGCCCAGGCACTGGTAGGTGAAGTCTTTGATGGCCCTGAGACTTCTTAAAAGGAGTCAGTACACACTAGTCCTTGGAGAATCTTGGAAGCAGGATAAAGGAATCAAAGCCCAGTCCTTTCAATCCAAGGACGGACGAAGATTTAACTATGGACTCCAAACTGAATTTTCCTACTTTCAAGCCAGAGTAAACTGGCCAAAAATGTTCTTTTTGGGATCTGCATACATTTAATGCAGACCAATAACACCTTCTAACTCATGAACGGTCAGTTCTTTGCTTAATATTATCATTTTAATATATCTACATTCTATTTTAAGAGAGTGAAGAACCCAGATATTTGTGCACAAGATCCATTAGTGCACTTTCAAGGACTCAATCTTTAGTTATATGGTTCTGTTTTCTCCGAAAACCACATGTGTAGGTTGGTACAACAATACGAAACCATGGGTTCTGATGCGTAAAATCTGGCCCAGTGATTCTTAAAGCCAGACACAGGGCTAGACACAGGGGCCCTGTGATACTTAAAGCATGGTTGTTGATATAGCGGCACATTTTAGGTGGGCCTCTCTTAGTTGCTTGTGGTGTTTCCAATTTTGGAAGCACAACAGGGGCAAATTGGCCCCAAAAAAGTGCTGAATGTGCTCTTCCGAAATTTAGCTATTGTATTATATTATCAGGCCAACATGCTTATGGACAAATTAGACTTTTAGGGGCTTTTAGATATCTGCCGAGGAGCCAGTTAATAAGGGTAGAACCATGTGTGCAACACTTTCCTGAACTTCATATAGCTGTGTAGAGTTTGTTGAGTATATTAGGGCTTGTTTTTATAAACTATCCTAATTGACAATTTAAAGCCAGCCTGCAAGGGTACCTACATTTCAACATGGAAATTATCACAATTTACAGCCCTAAATAACAAAGGTAGCATTTCCAAAAACATAAACATGGCATCTCAAATAGTGGGTATCATTCTTTAGAGCACAGCAATTTGATTTGTCAATTTTTCTCCTGTGCACGACACTACAGATCAAAATGATGGTTACCCTCCACAGACAGTGGCGGCTCTCTGAGGGAGTGCTGCGGGCGGTTAGACGAGGAGCAGTAGGGTGAGGCAGGTTGGGGATGTTAGTGGAGTCCGACATACGACGGACAGGAGTAAGGTAAGTAATTAGATAAATAAAACAATTTACCTTGCACACGCTGCATCGTCGAGTAGGCGATGCAGTGCGCGCAAGGTAAATTGTTTTATTTATTTAATTACTTACCGTACTCCTGTCCGTTGTATGCAGGGCCGGACTGGCAGTAGGGGGCACCAGGCATTTCCCTGGTGGGCCGTCATGGTGGGCGGCTTTTTTGGCCCCTGGGGGCCGTTTTTGTTACCGGGAGTCAGCAATATCGGCCCCCTGTAACAAAATCAGCCAAAACCGGCCCCATCAAACAGCTCGGCTGCACCCCCTCCCCTCCCAGAGAGGACAGCTGAGCAGTTTGCCATGGCTGGTTTATGTTCCCAGTCCGGCCCTGGTCGTATGTCGGACTCCACTACCCCCCCACCCTGTCCCTCCCCCTGCCCCACCCCACCCCACCGCACCGCAGCACTCCCTCTGCGAGACACCACTGTCTACAGATGTCAATTGTGGTCATTACTTAGTTAATCTCTATAGCTGCCAGGAGTGCTATCGCATCTTGTGGTATATATTCTATTCCCACCTTACAGTTATCGCAAGCAGGCCCCCATTAATGAATTAGATAGCTAAAAAAGAGCCCCATGTTTGCAAATTGCGGAAATTTTTAACTTGTTGTATAAGAGTTGTGGAAGGTATGGAAGTCTGCATAGATTTGGACTTGGTCCAGGCAATGTTTGTATTAAAATGAGTAGAATCAGTACTACAAACGGCCCCCCAGACCACATTAAGGTCCATGAAAACCCAACACAAACAGCCCACATAGTGACCAGGCAGTGGGGCACTGCCTGAATTGCCTTGTAGGCCAGTCCAATCCTGATCACAGTTAAACTTCTGGAAATTGTAAAGAATGCAAGGGTGATATTGAATATGGTCTAAGCCTTACTTCCATTTTCATGGAGACTCCAAATTACCTTTGGGCAATTGTATCAGGGAGTAGTATAACCCATGCCACTGCTAAGTTTGTGGTTCCTGTTCTACAGCCGGACAATATCTCCATAACGATTTCAGTGTATGCCCATTTTCTTATTTCTGTCATTCAGTTCTCTACCTCAGGAGGTGAGCATGATTTCCAGTGTTGGGATAGCTGGCTCTTAGTCAGGTACATCAATATATCAAAATCAATTACATTAATATATCAATGGATTTTTTTTTCTATTTCAACCCTTAGGTCTGAGCATATAACTCAGGTTAAATAACGTGGGATCCAAGAAGGTTGGTGAAGTCAGGCTCTGTGCCTACATTAGGACATGCTTCAGACTACCTTCAGACTGCTGAGGATTGGTCATCTGTGGTATTGCAGTGTATGGCCTCTCACACCAGCCTTTAAGGTGACTCTTTTCACATGCACAAAATATTTTGGTAATATGCCCCTAAAATCCAGAACTCCATACCAGTACATGTGAGGACAAACTCCTCCCTCTTGAGCTTCAAAAGACAGCTAAAGGATCTCCTCCTCAGCCAGCATCTCAACTAGCGGGCAGGGCCGGACTGCCTTCCGAACGTTTTGGTGTGCTGCCAAGCTGGGGGTTGATTTCACTGCGGTGGGGGCTGATTTCATTGATGGGGACCTGCGTGTGCTTCTAAATAAACAAAGCAAAACAAATGATCCCATCAACAAAATCAGCCCCCAGCTTGGCAGCACACCAAAACACCCGGTAGCCAGTCTGGCTCTGCTATCGGGACATCAATTGTCCAATGAGACAGCATCTCTGTTCCCAGTTCTCCCTGTACCTCTCCTTTGTTATTTTTTCTCCCTCTATTCAACCTTTGATTTGATTGAGCTGTTCTCCTAATATACTCGATATCTGATAAGAACATGTTATTACTGTAAAAAGTTATGACGTCCTTGGGTCTTGCCAGTGCTATATAAATCTTTATTTTGAACAAATAATAAAAAAGTGTGCCATACACTAATTTGTCCATGGCATAGCAGGAGTTTACATGACTGTATATTCATCAGCGCTGGCAAAGTGCTTGATCTAGAAGGTGATCAAAAAACACATTTTCCATTTTATTATTATAATGATCACAAATAACATGAATATATACACAGTATCAGACTTATCTATTATGTAGGCTAACCATGGAATGAATATGTATAAATATATCCTTTGCATACGTGATCTAATGGTACTTGATCCCCTAATGCTTACTTTTTTTCTTCAGCTTTCTGCCGATATTTAGGGCTACACAAACAACCAATTCAGCACACTTGAAAAATAAAGTGCACAAAATGTTATTTTCGCACTAGGAGATGCAAATTGAACTGTTTACTTCCCCTAGGCCATTGCTGAGGATCCGTGCCAGCCAACAGTCTGGCTTATGTGTCGTGCCAGTCTCAGCCCTCGTGGTTACTCTTAATTTCCTCTGCTTGACTTCATTACTCAGGTCAGAACTGGCAGCCAACTGGCACTGTGCTGAGGAGGAAGCTTCAGAGTTTCACTTCGCAGTTTCAAAACAATTTCACAAAATAAAACCTGGTGGAAACAAGCTGCAAGAATCACAGCAAAACGAAGCAACTGAGTGAAACATTCAATAACCGTGATGAAAGCTGATTTTGAGCATTGGATAGTGGTTGCCTCTCTGTGTTTCCGAGCTGTGCTCTCTGCAGCTCGGGCACTTTGGGATCAATTACCAGTTCAAATCTATGCCTCCTAGTCAGTGCAGTCGCATGAAAACAGGTGCGTAGCACCGCCTTATGAGAGGGTGCACGGTCATGATATAGCATTTAGGGGCATATTAGCAAGAACCTCATTAAAATGATCACTGTTTTAGCGGCAGGAAACCGCTCCTAAAACGGCGATAATGGGCTTGCTAATATGCATTATAGAATTCCAATAAAAGCCCAGGTTAGATGCCCTGCACATCTAACCTGGACTTCTATTGGAATTTTATAATGCATATTAGCATATTTTAAAACGGCGATAATTTTAACGAGGTTCTTGCTAATATGCCCCTTGGTTTTTATTTTTAGCCAAGGGCTCTTTTTCTCTTATTTGAGTTTACACTGTCTCCATCATTCCTGGTGTTCTTCTTTGGCACCTATATTCCTTAAAAATGAAACTGTATTTTGTACAACTGCGTTGTATGAAAGAGAGAGCCATACCGGAACTATGGGTACTGTAAAGAATGTTCTGATTGTTTCTAGTCTTTTGGCACATACTTTTGCGACATACTTCCCCTATGTAGAACAAAAAGTGGGCCGTTTAATAATGCTTACAGTATAGTGACATTTACATGTATTACACGAATACAATATATAGAAAGCTGCAACAGCGATAATTTTAATGCCGTTCTTGATAATATGCCCCCTAGTTTGTTGACGATTGCTCAAAATGCTCGGACCATTGTAGGTACGCCATTTCCAACACGGAAGACATTTTTTTAGCATCCACTTTTGTCGTTTTGAGTTGCAGTACTGTAACTGCATATCTCTGCCTGGGCAAGAGTTTCAGAGACACGGTTTGCACAGGGAATCGTAACCCAGAGTGTCTTTTAGGTAATGCATTCAAATGAAATCCATTATTCAGACATACCAGGCTACAGATAAATCATTCTAATATAGCTGCCTTGTACGGCTGCACGGTAAGGACAAAATGACAAAAACAGATTCATTATTTATCATCTTAAACTAATATCTTTAGACCGGCTTACATCAGAAGCCAATGCGTAATGCTGATACAAGCTGACTTTACATTTTAATAAAATCACTCTGCTGTTGTAACGTTTTTTCCCCACAAAAGCCTCCATTAAAACACATGTAACTAGATTCGAAGCCATTAGAATAAATGTAGAAGCCCAAGTCTCTGATGAATATCCAGCCCGACCTCTGTTCCATCTGATATTAACAAATGACTATGTGAGATGTTTTATACGATGAGGCTTTCAAGCATGGGGTTTCTGTCCTCAGCAATGTACTGGATTGCAATAGACTTCATTACAGATGGATTAGGAGCTTCAGTGTGCTAATTTCGCTCCAATATTGTCATTAACAGGAGCACTGGTTCTTCCAGAATGTCCAGTTACCGGGCCCCTAAGAGCTAATCCTAAAACATGGAGAATAACAGAGAAATATATGCTGCTGCACTTATGGGGTTATTCCTCATTTTCTGACTAGTTTCCACAAGGATGTTTTAGCTGCTGTTGAATGCTGAGCTTGAAAAAACTCATAATAAGAACCAACTCTTGTTAGGTCACATCGGTTTCAGCATAGAACATTTTTACTTCTGTATTCTTTTTTGTGGCAACCCTGCATGTAATAAAAACCTGGATGTCATGTCATATCAGATCATATATTTAGCCTACTCTGGAAAAGGGATCTAAATTATTTGTTATGTGTATTTATAAAGCGCACTTTCACCCGTGAGAGTATCCTAGCGCTGAGGGTTGTTGTCTCTGCTGGGACACAGTGAATCCATATTGGAAAGGTGAGGGTGAGCGAGTAAAAAGCTCATTTCTAGGAGCAGTACAGTTTGCACCGTGGAATGATGACTAACACACAATAGATGTAGGCTCACACGGGTCACCTATATATCATTTGTCCCTGTTTACTCTAAAGCGTGACATCATCCCTAGTCCCTACTGTTAACCGTAAATTAATAGCAGTATTACATCTGTTGGCCCCTTTAGCACTGCACATCTTCACATCTTCTTGAGAGTAGTGAAAACATGATCGCCTCTTAACATGTCTGCGCTTGACAATATCAAGATGTGGTCATTTGTGGTAGAGACATGTGCAGATTCTAGTGATCTGCAATGGGACATGGTTTCCTTATGGTATATTGTCTTTCTGAATCTGATATCCCTAGATGATAATTTTCTAAGATATGTGCAACTAAGCATAGTGCCTATTTCCTGGCACCCATGAGAATGTAGCGATACAAAAGGGAATGATGGACGGAGCGTTTGAGTCAATCAAACACTCACCCCCAGTCAACTGATCTGGGTTTAATCCATCACCATTCTTTAGCTTACTCAGCCAACCCGGTTAAGACATGGCCATATGCAAATCAGTCTGACCCTGTGCCTCACAGGAGCAGTCCAGCCCGAACTGCCAAGCCATGTCTTCCCTGGACCGGAAACAAGCATCCTGGGACCGGTTTCTGGCATTACAGCCGTCTTCAGCCGGGCTTGCTTGACTCCAGTGGCAAAGTGAGCAAGGGACTCACGTCTGAGCATACCCTGCCAACTTAGGGCGAACAAAGAAAAACCAAAGGTGGAGATGGACGGAGCGTTGACAATTCAAACACTCATGCAAACAGGCCCAGTGCGACATTATCAGATTGATTCTTTTAATCGATGCTGGTCTTCTTCAGGAGTTTTTCTACAAAATGTAGCAAAAAGTTCCCAACCCTTCAGAAGTTCTTCTCTGAAGGTTCCTTGATGTAGGAAAGGGTCCAACAGCACCAGCAATGGTTCAGAAGCTCTGGTTTGCCTCCTGGGAATCAAACTCCCAAATGAACCTGGTCAGTCCAGGAAAATCCAGGTGAAGCTGGAGTTGTCCTTTCAATGGATGTTGCAGGTGGCTTCTTCCAGCATTGTTCTACCTAATGCTGCTCAGTGACTCCAATCCATACCATATAAGACAGGCACAGTCCCTCTTGTATGGCCCCTTTAGAGTGCAGCAGGTGCAGTCATTTCGAGTGCAGTCCTCTGTGGTGCCGTCCAGCTGTCCAGGAGAGCAGTCCTTCTTCTCCAGATTTGTCAGGCAGGGATTTGAGACGCTAATGCAGGTCTCCTATATTTATTCTGAAATGGAGTTCAAGGTGTCACAATCTGCCATGACAACTTCCTGAAAAGTGTGGCATATTTTCCTAATCTAATTGAGAGGCTCCCATTCATCTGGGGATCAAAGAAGTGGGTGGTAGCCTGGACCTTATGACATCTTATCTTCTACCTTTGAAGTTCAGTTTATCTCCCCAGCTCCCTTCCTGTCTCTGGCTTCTCCAGGTAGCACATTTCCTACTACCAAATGGCGGTATTGTTTCTGCCCCAGGCTTCTTACTACCTACTCCAGGAGCAGCTTGGCTCAGGTTGTCAGAGACTGGCCAATCAGAAGACGCTGAAACAGGCTGGTTTAAGTAACTTCAGGATAGTATGTTCTAAAACAACGTTCCTGCAATAGTTATAATCCATCCCACATTGGCAAGTTGTTGGATTTATTGTAATTATTATTTTGATACTTTGAAAATATGCTGCTAGCTACTTCCAATCAAAAGATAGACTTTACTAAAGACTAATAAAGCTGTCCCATGTTAACCTATGAAGCCTGCAGCACTACAATGGGGAAAAATGACTTTGCCTGTTTTTCCCTCTACAGGTCATATAAAACATATTTTATAATGTCCCTTTTTTATATAAAAAGGCACCCTAACCTTGGGGCACCTAAGGCAGATCTTAGGGGTGATGTATATGTAATTACAAAGAGGTTTTGGACTTTGGAAGTTCTTTTAATTCCAAAGTCGAATTTGGACACAGTTTTAATTTAAAACCAGCCTGCACGGCAGGCCTGGATTTAAAATGACACCAGACACCACAGCAGTGCACTGGAGTATATAAACCTACATGCCTTACCATGTACTAGGTACTTACAAGTAGGTAGTCTTGGCCAATTATGCTTACACCAATTACCGTACACCTTTTAAGGACAGAGCTATGGCCCTGGGCCTGGTTTACAGAGATCATGACATTTTCAGAGTCAGTAACCATCAGTATCAGTCAATAAATGGTGGTGATCAGAGCAAAAAAAATGATTTTCCTACAGTATCTCTCTGAACAAACAATGACAATGTGTCCATCTAGGTTGCATCTCTTTTTCATTCACTTTGGTACACATTCCTAAACAAGTATTTTCTCTTTTGAATTTTGCATTTCTCTGGTGATGGACATCTGTCAGTGGTGCGAGTATGAATGTTTTTGTGAGGCAGGGATTTGTGAGTACCATGGGCAGCTGGAGGCAAAAATATCAGAGCAAAATACTCAGAGCAGTGCAATCCAGTGAGATATAGCAACTATGGTCCCATCTCTGCTGAAAATGCTTTGCACCTTCACTCCACCCTCCAGAGGTGAAAATGTCCCAAATACTAGAAATATTCTATAACAACTTCTTTCCAGGTGCTACTGACCTACCCAAACCTCCAGTCAGCATTTCTTACATACCTTCATCTCAGTTCAAAAAGGATAAAGACTCCTCACCACATCCTATACGGTTCACATCTAAATGTTCATTTGCACTAGTCTACTAGTTTCCTTTCTGGTAAACATTGCAGTGTCTGTCTCTTAGATTTTTCACATTCTCCCAGTCATAAATGAAAATGTCCACAGCTGGAAGACTCCCCTATTCTGTATCAGGTCCTTTGTCTTTTTAAGGCAGCAAGAAGTTATCATAACCTGGAGACGCAGCTCTATAATTCTTTACTAAGCAGATGGGAAACAGCAAGTCATCTCGTTTCTCTATTCTCTTATATATCTCTGTCCCTTTAGAAAGCAGATTTTAACCAGTGAATTAATCGTAGGTTTAAATAAATAAATACTTATTAGGCTACATTTAATTCCCACAAATTTTTACTGCACCCTGGCAGAATGTCTGCCCCTTAAATCTGATCTCTATAATAGTAATCACCTAAACCATCTGCCCACAATCGAAACCCGGAAAAACGTTGGTCCGATTAGCTTTGCGGTCGTGACCGCGGCAGTGTGATTTTCCGCCTGCCACTTTTCAGCCGGTTGAAGTCCGCCCACTTGCCTGGCGGGTGGAGCTGGACCGCTACAATTGTGGCTGATCAGGGCCAAGCACCGCCGGCACAATTTTGATGCTGGCGGTAGCCAGCCTTTCCGCTGTGGTGGAACCGCCATGGAAAGGCATGCAGAGAATGTCTTCGGGGGCCCATTGCAGGCCCTCAATGAGTTGGGGGGTGTGAGTGCACTGGAGGCATGTCCCTGTATCAGGTGACAGGCACTGTGCAGTGCCAGTCACGCAGTGCAGGGAGATGCAGGACATGCTCCTTTTAACATCACGGCAGTGCTGCTGACAGCAGCGAACGCCGCAAGGTTAATCGCCAGAATCTGACCGCCGCGGTCGGACTTCGACAGCGGAGCATTCCTGATTGGACCGGCGGTTATGCTGCCATCCTTGCTGGCGGTCTTTTCCCGCTACCATGGCATTGGGGGAGGTTTGCCGACCGCCATCCTAATAGACCCCTGAGTCTTGTCTGAATTTATCCTTCTTGCTCCTTCAACTCTGCCCAAAACCATTTTTTCTGGCTGCCATAGAATCAAAGAAATATTCCAACATATCTAGTCACACCTGCATGTACACTCGGTGGTCTGAAACACTTTTACTCTGCGATGGCCCTCACTCTGAAGTGCCACAGAACCTATTAAAAACAGGTTTAATCTGGGAGGGATCTTCAGTGATTGGAAAGCATTTGTTCCGAGAATGTTTTAGAATGGGTTAGTTAATCGCCTCTCCAGGGAGGAAACAAGGTGTGAAAAGCAGCAACTACATTTCATCCTGCGGAAGCTTAACTAGAGAGCAGGAACTAAGCCATTTAGACTGGTTAGGAATATGAAAAACGCATATGCCGTTTTATCAATTTAGCAATAAAAACCAAAGCAGTGGTTTATTTTGTTCTATTTCCTCTACATCATGACGGAGGACTAGCCATTTCTAAACAGAATTTAGCAATAATTACCTTTAGACCAAAAATATCACAGGAGACGTCTTCTGGGTCTATGTTATCTCTTTTAGGTGCACATATAAGAACCTTTTAACTCCCAGCAATGTAAAATTTAGCAGCTGTGCAAATGTTATTTATACACTTTTACTGCTGACATGCCAGAAAATAAAATCTGACATTCAATTAGCAAAAGCAGCCCTAAATTTACATGTGGCAAACATGTCTGGCCTATGTTGCTACATGGCTGATTCCATGTTAGTGTTACAGTTTATAAGCAGAGTTAGCTTCCTTTGAATTTCTACATTTAGGATTTGAGCTTTTCCTAGCTAGCAAAATGAATGCATGTTACAACTGACTTACCAACAGGTTAAATATGTCAATTTAATAGTAAAAGTGGTTTTCCACTTAGGAAAGGACACACACAGTTAGGAGCTGTTTAGCGGCCCCCATTTGCCCAGGAGTCCAGGTCCAAGCTATACAGAAGAAGTATGAAGGGAGTCCATACAAAAAGATGGATTGCCAACAGCTGATGAATGCCACAAATAATTATGTTATTTTCCAACAAAATTCTCAGAAAAATACGATCATGTCTTTTGCCCATTCCAACTTGATATTATAAGTAAGCACCCTACCAAAAGCAAGGGAAATACATAGCCTGTGTTTGCATTTGTTAACCAGTATTCGGTTTTCACAATTTGAATCATTAATTATAGGTTTGTAATCCACTACAATAAAAGTTCTGTAAAATAGTATTGTAAATTGCCCATACTTAAAAATTTCCTTCGGGACAATCATCAGTATCATAGATTTAATACAATATAGTATGGTGTTGTTGCACAGTTATAGTGTTGCACTATTTTTTCTCTTTATGCAAACACTTACCATGACAGCTGGGTAGGGCTCTGTTCCAGCCAGGTCTTCCGTCATCTCCCATAATGCACGTGAGTGTAGAATAGCCCTGCAGTACATAGCCAGCATCGCAGTAATAGGTGACTGTTGATCCCAATTTGTAATCCATACCAAGTCTGGTCCCGTTCATTATATTACCCGGATCAAAGCAGGATTCGCGAAGTTTGGCTAAAAAAACATTAATTTATGATTAATACGTAGGCATTAATCTCATCACTTTGCATTTCAGATGATACACATCAATTATGATTAAACTGAAAAGCTTTTAGGGCACACATTTTCAGCTTATGTATGTTGAAATAAACAAAATCAAGCTTCCAAGCCTTTAGTGGGAAGCCCTCCTTATGAAGCCCTTTCAAGGAAATGTAGACTGGAGATGCCAGGATTTATGGATTCAGTTGCAAGCATCTCTTCTCAGACTGATTCAACCAATAGCTAAGTAATGTTAAGGGGGCTTAAATGTTGGTTAAAAAAACATTGTGATTCTGCATTTCACATCAATTCAACAACGGTGGATATAAAGATTGTATCCCTGTTCTATGAAAGGGGGTGTTTACTAGAATGCTTTGGATAGTGATTGAAGATTGACTGCACCTCACGTTGGATTTTGTTTCAAGGGCAGCACAGGTCACACAAACTTTGATGGTATCACGCAATGTTTGAGAAGATCAACCTTTAATGAGTCTGTGAGGTTCAAAAAGGATGGCATATGACAACAAAATCTATGTGGTTTATTTCTAATATTTTTATTGTGAAGACTACTGTAAATTGTGGGATTTGATATCCATTTAAGGGAATTTCATAGCTAATTGTGCATGTAGAACGTAAAACGCCACACCTATTTAACCACATGGCTGCTGCGGGGATTTTTGCCCTGTGCTGGAAAATGACTGATGCCATATATTCATGACGAGCTCAGCTCGTCATCAGCACACGACACCCGTGGGTGATGACGAGCTGAGCTCGTCATCAGCAGCGAAAGGGTTAAAATCAATGCATAGATGTAAATGAAACTGAAAAGCAGGGGCATTCAACAGTTGTATGCCTAAATTAGAATAATAAACTATTACATTAGGGGAGGATGAGAGGATCTGCCATTAAATATATTTATGAATTTACCTTTATATTCCAGGTGAAAACCAATGAAGCTCACAGATCCATCACTTCGAAAAGCAAGGTGCATTGAATTAGAGCTGCTTTCTATCCTCTCTGGTAATTTGCTATCTTGAAAACTTCCAATCAGGACACTGTTACTGTCTGAACCATCATAGATGTAGAGAAAGTCATAGTTTGGTTCAATACTAAAGCTGTAAAGAAACAATGAGAAAGCATTGCATTAGCAATAACTACATTGTGGTTCAAAACATACACACAAGTGCACATACCCAGACCTATACACATTTGATTCCATATTAAAGAGGAAGAAAATATTGGAGTGTGCAGATATCTAGTTATATATTATTTCTCTCTACAGGGCTTTGGGCAGAATGTCAAAGTCAAACATAGTAATACTGTTAGTGTTTAATATCATCTTGAAAGTCAGCTAAGCACAGCTTGACTGAAGCCAGAATCAATAATTGTGAGACACTGGGTTGTTGGTTGAGGAGGGTGCAAGCCCTTCTCAAACAAAAGCCACAGTCCCTGGTAGGGTGAACAACAAAGTTCACTGAATCAACCTGTGCTTAACACGTTGGTAGCTTGGAACAAAAGCAGTCAGGCTGAATTTAGAGGCAATGTGTCAAGTCTTTATGCAGCATTCAAACTGTCTTAAAGTGATATTCAACACCGGAAAAATCAAATCCAACACCAATCTTGGGAAATAGAGACAATTCTAATAAATTATTTGATACCAAAATGACAAACATCTAAGCAGTAGAACCGGATATATGCAGTTTTGAAGATTTAGGTAAGAGTAATTCTTTAAAGCGCAAAGTGCCAACTGTGGTTATCTGCTTGCGCCGGACCAGGACAAAGTCACAAGTTCAGGCGGACTTCAATTGAGCTTGGGCCGGATACTGGGACCAGGTTATGCCCACTGAGAATTGTACTTCATTTCCTTGATGCAAGTTACTGTGTCGCACAGTGGAGGTTCCACAGAGCAATGCAGGGTCCAGCATCAAGTTTTCTCTGTTCCGATGAGGAGCTGCAAAGACTGAGATGGGAGATCTTCATCGAGTTACATTCCACTGCATCAGTTCTGACGAGGAGTTCCAAGGGGTTTGATGTGAGTTCTGTTGAACAGCAGGTCCAATGGGGAACTGTGAAGACTGTATCAGGTGTTGGGTTGTGTTAATTCTGATGGGGACCACAGCTGGGCTAGTTGGGTACCTTTATACTTACAGCCAAGGGTCCAGGACTGGAGAGGCAATAAGTCTGTGGGGGGGGGGGGGGGTTATACTCCCAGCAGGCAGAGTACAGGTACTGGTTTGAAGATAGTTAGAGACTTTTGTGTCCTTAAGGCACTGATCAGGAGGCCAGCCAACTAGCCTTTGCAGTCACTCTAGTGGTCCTGGGTTCAAGGTACAGGCCCAGTTCTTTTAAATCAGGCAGCAGGGCAGCACAGCAGCAGGACAGCAGAGCTGTTTTTCTCCTGAGTCTTCCAAAGGTCCAGAAGTGATCTGAAGAATGGATATTAGGGTCCAGTATGTATACCTTGTACCCACTTTTTAGTGGGAGAAGCTTCTTGAGTTTCCCCCCAAGGAGGTTTCTGGGATTACCTGCCTCCATACCTTGGTCCCAGTCTGTCTGGGGGGATAATAGGCTAGTGTGAATTTTTATGTGTGTGAGCTGAGACATTGCCTTTCAAGTGAAAGTGTGGTATGGGAAATCTCTACCCCCTAAAGGGGCAGAGATGGCCCATCCTGCCAACCCCCAGGTCCTCTATTTTGATGCTGTCTAGGAGGTACGCACAAAGGTCAACTGCCAGGTCACATAATCCAGGAACAGGCTGCAGGCTCTTAATGGTTAGGACATGAAAATGTCAACTTTATAAAAACTGCATTTTCAGCATGTGACCTATAATCTAACTGTATCATTAAATAGGGTTTTAATTATAATTCTTAAGACACCAGGCATGGCATTCCCCCCCCCCTGCTCCCCAACAAAAATGATCACTTATTAAAGGTAGTAGGGAACCCAATGTTATCCTAAGAGAAAGGTAGATACTGCAATAGTGAACAACTGATTTTGGAGTTTTTCAGTATCAGTACACGAAAAACTTACAACATCAAACTTTTTAATTACAAGGCATCCTGCCCTATGGCCTACCTTAGGGGGACATGTATGTATAAAAAACAGAGTTTTAGGTTTGGCAAAGGGGTTATATTGGCAAGCCAAATTATCAGTTTAAAACTGCATGCAGGCTGCAATGGCAGGCCTGAAACATGTTTACACTAAATAGGTGGGTGGCACAATAAGTGCCACAGGCCCACATGAAGCATTTAATATACCAGCCTTGAGTATATGGTATACCATTTTACTGGGGACTTATAAGTAAATTAATTGTCTATTTGGGTTTAAGATAACTCCACCACGTTTAAAGTAGAGAACAGGTTAGCAGTGGTAAGGTGCATCGAGTCCTAAAGCCAATGAAAGTGAGTTCAGAAAACAGGAGGGTTGAAGACAAAAGGTTTGGGAGTGACCATGCAGAGAGGATCAAGTCCAGCAATAATCATACCTGGTTAACTATATAATTTGATTGTGGTCTACTCCAATAGCTGTTTTGAGACGAAGCACATAGATTGATTGTCTCAGATAGGTATTGAAAGTCCAGTAATTTCAAAGCAAATATTGCAGTCTTGACCATATTTTCACAGTGGTTATGAGAATCCGCAGAGCCTTTCTTCAAATATTCCACTGAAAAAAAGCATTTTGTCTCATAGATTTGTACAATGTTTCCCCATCTCACAGAATTGTTGTTTGGTCTAACGAACATTAACTTTGTACTTCTGGAAATGTCTTTGTGATGTTCTAGAGTATTTGCCAGCAACAGAATGTGCTTCTTGAAACCAGGGGGAAGAAAAAGGATCTTCTATGTTGTCTTAAGAATTTTATGCAGAATGCAGTACATGACATTAACACAGTGTCTTGATTCATGATGATCTCTGTTTTCATTTGGATGAAGAAGTGAGATGTATTGGTTGTTTCACCAGCTGCCTGCTGTAACACTAATAATGCCAGTTATCTGTTGCACAGATGGATAGAGGCACAGCCTGCAACACTGGTGCAGATGTCCTTTACTGGAAAATTTATAGCGAAAAGCTTCATTTATATTTGAATAAATCATTTTTTATATATAAAATGAAAACAATTAAATGATCAAAATAACACTGAAATATGGGAAATCTAATTTAGGCATGGAGATCTATTAACAACACAGAACAGATTCACAAAAAGGAACAGGAATTCCAAATCCAGCAAAAGTGAATAGGGTGCAAATGACTCGGATCCAGGCATATGCTCAAGTCATTTGGAAATGGAGTTAGACCAGATGCAGATTTGTTGGTTCATCACGGTCATGCTTTAAAAATGATAAGGGCTTTGTTGAAGGTCTGAGTATTATTTACAGCTCCTGGTCAAAAGTTTTAATGTCTGTGCTTAAAACGTTTCTAGAGATTAGAATTCTTTGGAAGGTGTGGTTGAAACTTTGGGAAGATCTATAATCTATTGGATAACCGTGGTGTGCTGTCCTGTGGAAGCCCTGCATGGTCAACCCTTCTAAGCAGAACAAGCCAAAATAATATAGACTTCAAAGGTTGCCTCCTTTTTTGGTAAGCTTGATATCTTGCTATAGTCTTCCAGGGATATTAAATATTCTAAGTCTCAACTTTAATGAAACTTATGTAATAACTTCTTCCCCAGTGTTGAAAGCATATCTAAACTTTAAGCAAAGTATTATTGAACAAAATGCCACAGATCAATGGATTAAAAGGTCTTCACACTGCGTATTTAGCCTATCTGGTTCCATGCCAAGGACTTAACAGTTACATCCTCAGATGTGGTGCTAGTGTGCCAAGGACGGAAACGTGTTGTTCTGATCACACCGCCCAGAAATCTCTCTGCTGTAAACAGCAGAGGGAATTCCTTTACTTTTTTTAGCATCAGGATGTGGGGAAGAGCTTCCCAAACCTCCTGAGGCATTTTATTTCTTTTCAATGTAATGCCGATCGTGCGAATGGAGCGCTGTCATCATTACATTGAAAGTGAAACTTAATTGAGCTGATTAGCTCGTTTCAGTTTCACTGCTTTGTGCTCATGGGGCTATCACACTGGAGCGGTATCATTGGAAAGGGGAAAATTACCCCTTTCCAATGGTACTCTTCTCTAGTGGGTTCCTGCTTGGGGATTGCCACTGGGATGCAGATGGGGCAATACCCTGATCTGCTCCCCCAACAGAAAGCACACTAGGCACCAGGGATTCTTTTTATTTGTATACATAGGGATAGGGTGTGCCTAAAAAGGGCATTCCAATGCCCCCAACCTCCCAAAAACAAAGTGGGAAGTTGTTCTATTCCCTGGGGGCAGATATGGGCAATAGCCCCTGAACTGCAGGGTGCAGAAAACCCACAAGGAACCATGGATTACATATTTATGTAGATTTAGGGTGGGGGGCTAAAATAATAGCCACAGTTTTCTGCACCTGCTCTGGGAGGCAGATGGGGTATATAGCCCCCAATCTGTCCATCTCCCCCGGGCCAGAAAGCTCAGTACGATCCAGGGATTTTTTAAAATATAAATGTATGGGTGGGAACTGCCCTGAATAGACATTGTATTGCTCCTACCCCAACTACAAATTGGCACAGTATTTCTGCCTCCATGTGGGAAGATGGGGCAATTGCCCCTCATCTGTCACCTCAGGGGGGCAGAAAGCACAATAGAAACCAGGGGTTCCACTTTTATGTACATTTTGATTAGGAGAAGCCCAGAAATACCATGCCAATGCCCCCACCCCTCAAGAATTAGCCACAGTCTTTCTGCCCCCCTTGGGGGGCTGAAACCTACTAGGAACCGGGGATTGTTTTTAAATGACAAGTTTGGGGTTAGGGCTGCCCTGAATGGATATTGTAATGCCCCCACCCCACCCAAGAATGGCCACAGTCTTTCTGCCCCCACTAGGGGGCAGTTGGGGGCAATAGCCCCAAATCTGCTTGGGGGGGGGGCAAAAGCTCACTAGGCCCCGGAAATTACTTTTTAATGAAAATGTAGGGGTGGAGGCTGCACTGCATGGGCATTCCAATGGTCCCACCCTCCCAAAAAAATAGCCATATTTTTACTGGCCCCTAAGGGAAGCAGAAAGCCCACTAAGATTCAGGGAGAATTTTCTTTAGCCAGAATGGGGTTGGGGGCTGCCCAGAATCGGCATGCCAATGCCTGCAACTTAATCAAAAACAAATGGACAGCATTTCTGGTCCCCGTTGGGGCATATGGGGGCATTAGCCCCTGATCCCCCAAAGGCAGAAAGCCCACTAGGAAGTCAGGGACTATTTTGTTTAAGTAGTTCATGGGGCTGCCCGGAATTAGGACCCCAATGTCCCCACCCCCTTACAAAATGCCACAGTTTCTTTCCCCGGAGGGGCTAGAAATCCCACTGGGCACCAGAGATATGTTTATCAGCATGTCAGGGAGCGGCCTCCTAGGCAAGGATCGCTCCCTTTTTTTTGTGCACACATTGTGGCAATTTCTTCTCCCTTTGGAGGTGGAACAGCGATATTTTTTGGCTCATCTACTCCAAACGGGGGTGTGGTGGGGGGGCAGAAAACCACTAGACACTAGCAAAGGTTTCTGAGTGTGTGAACTGGAGTTCGGCCGATGGTCTGTGTATACTGACGTTTGGCCGGTTTTTATGTGAACCTGCATTTTGCTGGTGGTGCGTGTGAAGGATTGTGCTTAGCTGGCAGTGTGTGTGGACTGGCGCTTGGCTGTCAGTGTGTGTGGACTGTCAATTGTCTGGTGGTGTGCGTGGACTGTTTCTTCGCTGGCAATGTGCTTGGATGGCACTTGACTGGCGGTGTGCATGGATGGTGCTTTGCTGTTGGTTAGCATGGATGGTGCTTGGGTGGTGGTACGGCTTGTGCAGATCCTCTAGCATTTTCTTACCCAGATCCCCTGCACACCTCAAATGTCTAGAAAAAAATCACACTTTCCTTACATCGCTTGAGGAAAAATTGTGGGATCACCGTGCTGGCCCAAATTTCCCATCATCCAGCGTTCCCCTCAGTCTCCTGATAAAAAAGCATATCTCACTTGTGTGGGTGTACAAAGCAAAGAACCTAAAAAAATATAAAATAAAAAACTGAGAGGGAACCAAAGTTGGTAAAAAAAGAGCATGTTTTTTTCCATACGTTTTTAGGCTGACTCTGCTTTATGCACTCACACAAGGGAGATGTCATTTTCATTGGGAGACTGACGGGAACACTGGGTGATGGGAAATTTGTGTCAATGTAGTGATCTCTCAATCTTCCCACACGCAAATATTAGGAAAATGTTACATTTAGCTACATTTTAAGTTTGTGGGTAAGAAAACATTGGGAGATCCATGCAAGCCACAGATCCCTGGACTCTTCTGGGTGTCTAGTTTTCAGAAATTTTTGGGTCTGGTAAGTTTCCTTAAATAGCCGCGACCAAAACGCCAGAGTCCCCTCGCTATCACAACAAAACCTATTGTTGTAAGGGAGGCAACCTGTGCTGACACATGGACTTTTCTTAATCCTTGTTAGCTTTTTCTCTACATGAAAGCAAAGATTGGGGGGCATAAAAAAGGAATAAAAAATGTGATCTTAAATGCAATGATGTGTGGTGTGGAGCCTAGGGGAACTTGGGACATGATAGAGAGGCATGGCTAAAACTCTTGTAATTCTTTTGTTGGCCTCTCCTCTACAGGTAACTGCATATAAAAATGTGGGTCCATCTACACATTTTCCTTGTATTTAAACACATTTTTATTTGACTTCTATACAGGTGTGCAGTGACAGGTTGGTGTTTGGGGTGTAACATTTCCAAATAAATCCATTCTTGGCTTGGTAGTTGCATCTAGGGGGAAAGGCTGAATCAGGTCTGCTATGTCTATGTCTTTTTTTCTGCCATGAACGAAAGACAAAAGAGTGACCATTGATCTGACAGTAATGCACATCTGGTGACTGAATTTCAAAATGTGAAAACATATAATCTGGGATCGATATCGGCTTCCAGGAATGTTCAAAATATGATCCTAGGCAAACATTTTATTTCACAGAGCCTCCTTTTCTTCATTATCACATTTTCATAGCACTTTTAAATACTTTAGTTCAGGGTGTTCGCTGTACAAGAACCTCTTATTTTTAATTAAATGTTTAGTGATGATGGATGATTTATAAGAACCTAGCCCGGGTTTAGAGTTTACATGTCTACTGACTTGTCTCTTATTTTGCTAATAGCTTTTTCTTACCAGGCGGCAAGCCAACATTCTTTCTGAGTTCATATTTGAAAACATATCACTTTTAGTAAAATGTCCATCTGTGCAGTGATATAATCTGATGTGCTGAGGTGAAACACCTCATCAACTTAAAGGAATACACTTTTTTGAGTTTTGTAGAGACTATCATATTTTTACACTATGCTTATTGGAAGTGTACCAAAGCTTTTAATGGCTTGGTTTGTGCATGAACTCAAAGTCATATCAGGCCCTGGCTCAGATTGCTATATTCATTTGCTGGTGTGCCAACCTCTATTTTCAACGGAGGCTTAGTACCTGGGCATATGAGTCACTTGCTGAAATGATTTGCAAAATGTGAGGATGTAAACTATTGCACTTATTACATGATCCAATTTGACAACCACACCATCTAGGCTTCTAATAGCAGAGCCCAAGAAAAACCCATGCTTTGAAAATACATGTAAAATAACTGATCCCAGTGCAGGGAATCCAGGCTGTTGTGTAGCACATGACTGTTTTCATAATTCCCAGGGAGAACTATCAGCCCTAGGTGGGATGGGAAGGAGTGCAGCTTCAGGTGGGTGTTTGCGGTGCAACATGCTTCCAAAAGTATTCTCAGCCTGATAGTTGGTTCTTTGGGCCCTGATCAGATCTGCTATGTATGTGTTGATTTTCTCGTCATTCTCATTTCACTAAGAGCTTTACTAAGAGTCCTTCCTGAACTTTAGCCATCCCACCCCTTCACCCTGAATCACACTGCTTTTATAGTTAGATAATTTGAGCTTCACCTTTCAATCCCCCCCAGAATCTCTCTGACTAAGCTACACCCCTGCTTCCATAATATAGATTACTGACATGCATGTCTGAAAAATGTGAAAAGTTTGCAATTCATTATAACTGGCTGCAGTATGTTTCGCAGTATGTTCATTTGTGGAAAGGAGATTGTTAATAGGATGGAACCTATGATATACAGGATACACAAGGATCCTGAGAAAAATGCATATTAATCCGCTGATCCACCTCCCAATGATTGAAACCTGTGATCATTATGTTACTGTTAGAAATGGGGGTCTCTAGTTTGCAGTGGTATATACACCCTGTCCGAGTAGGGACCCTTCCTTCTAGTCAGGATGAGTAAAGTACACACCTTAGTTTGCCTGTGCGCACCCTCTGGTAGCTTGGCACAGAGCAGTCAGGCTAAACCACAAAGGCAATTTGTGAAGCCATTGCATATAACACACAGTAACACAGCGAAAACAACACCGATAGACACCTCACCAGTTTAGAAAAAGAAAGGATGTTATCTAAACCAAACAAGACCAAAACTATAAAAATCCAACATACAGATTTTAAAATATGACTTTTAAAAGGTAAAACTGTTCTGTCTATAGGAAACAATGGATGCCTCGCTTTTTTGAGCAAAGCACCTTAGGTGTATCAAAACTATAGAATGAAAACAGGAGCAGGGAAGATGATGCATTGGTTCTTTACTCATGGGAAGGTGATGGGTCGGTTCCTTGCTTCAAGGGAGGTGATGTGTTGGTTCCTTACTGCCACACAGGGAAGGTGATGCATCGGTTGCTTATCAAAGAGGAGGTGAAGCAATGGTTTCTTACTGAAAAGCCCAACGTCATTGTAGATTTGGCGCACAGGTGTGATGCATTTGCACTGGAGGTAATGCGTGGCTTTGCAAGGTTTTGTGTTGTTCGGTGTCAGTGCTGGGAGCTAAAGGCAAGATTTTGTAGGGCTTTGCATTGTCTGGAGTCAGTTCAGAGGTGCTCTGGGCTGTGCGTGGGACTCAGCGAGGCTTCGTGTCCGCCAGTGTCGGTTCCAAGAGGCTTTGTAATTCTTTTTGCGCTGTTTCTTACAGTGATCAGCTGCACAACCCACTGCTGATGCCCTCTGACTGGAGGGATGCACCTCAGGCAAGAGCTGCAGGTGATTTTTGTGTCCATGAGACTTCTTAACAGCAGGCAAGCCCATGGAGAAACTTCACTAGCAGGATGCACAGCAAGGTCCACTCCTATGTCATCTCCAAAGCAAAGGCAGCACTGAAAACCCAGCAAAGCAACACTCAGCAAAGAGGGGGGTACTCCTCCTCACTGCTCTTCTCCTTGGCAGAGGTCCCTCCTTGTCCAGAAGTGTTCTACAGTTGTGGGGTCTTAGATCTAATATGTATACCTCTTTTTCCCTTTGAAGTCTGTCTCAGAAGGTTTTTCTTGCTCGGTAAAACCAGTTCTGTCCTGCCTGGTCCAGCCACACTACATGGGGTGAAGACAGCATTGTCCAAGGCAGCCACAGCCTATTCAGGTGGTGCAACAATTCTTCCCATCACTCTATCCCACCCAGGATGACTCATCAGCTTGTGCAGGGCATACCTAAGGTCCCTTTGTGTGTGTTTGAGGAGTGAATGCACAAACAGCCCCTGTCAGTCTAAAACCAGACATCAATTCCAGAAGCAGGCAGAGACACACAGAATGGTAAAGCAAGAAAATGCCCAGATTCTAAAAGTGCCATTTTTTAACACAATTTAAAAACCATGTTCACTTCTTTTTTAATTCTGAGTTCAGGGAACAAAAACTCCAAATCTAGCTGTTCCCTTGTAAGATGTTAAAAGATAGCTCCAATTATAACCTATGGGATATCTAGTCTTTGCAATAGTGAAAAACGAAACTGGAAGTATTTTACTATCAGGACATGTAAAATACACCAGTACATTTCCTACCTTTCATATACACTTCACCCTGCCAGTGAGATTACCTTTGGCCTTCCTTAGGGGTGACTTACATGTAAGAAAAGGGAAGGTTAGGGCCAGGCAAGTGGGCGCACTTGCCAAGTCAACATGGCAGTTTAAAACTGTTTGTGCAGACACTGTAGTGGCAGGTCTGAGACACCTTGTAAAGGTTATTTGTGAGGGTGGCACAATCAGTGCCGCAGGCCCACTAGTAGCATTTGAATTACAGGCCCTGGGCACACACAGTGCACTTTACTAGGGGCTGACCAGTAAATCAAATTTGCCAATTATGGATAACCAAACAAAGTCACAATGTGTCAGACAACATATGCACTTTAGCACTGATCAGCAGTAGTAAAGTGCCCAGAGTCCTAAAGCCAACAAAATCAGGTCATAAAAAATAGGAGGAAGGAAGCTACAAGTTTGGGGATAAACCTGTAAAAAGGGCCAGATCTCCTTACACCCACATTTCTGTAAAAGGTGCATTTATATTAAGCCTGGGCGTAGTTCGCGTAGCCGCACTCCGCGAGCTACGCGAAGATGCACTTGCACTCCCCGAACTACGCATAGCTCCGCGAGCATGCGTAGTAGCTTGCTTGACCGGTTCGCGAGCCATTTTTCGTCTTCGGGAGCGCTGTGGAACTCTGGAACCTGCTCGACACCACATCTCCAGACGTCGCCTTCCTCACGGAAACATGGATGAACGCCAACTCAGCGCCCGACATCGCCGTCGCCATCCCGGACGGATACAAGATCACCCGGAGAGACCGCGTCAACGAGACAGGAGGAGGCATTGCCATCGTCCACAAGAACACCATCCGCATCACGACCAACTCAGACGACACCCTCACAGCTGCTTAACATCTTCACTTCCAGATACACACCGACCCCAAGACCACACTCAGAGGCACCCTCATCTACAGACCCCCAGGACCTCGCACACAATTCAGTGAAGACATCGCAGACTTCATCAGCCTGCACGCCCTCGCCTCCGCTGACTACATCCTCCTAGGGGACCTCAACTTCCACCTGGAGAACAACAACGACAACACCACCACCACCCTGCTGGACAACCTCGCCAACCTCGGACTCATGCAACTGGTGAACACCCCCACCCACTACGCCGGACACACGCTTGACCCAGTCTTCTCCTCCAGCAAGTACATCTCCTTCAGCCACTCCACCGGACTCCACTGGACAGACCACAGCTGCGTCCACTTCAGCTTCAGAAAGACCACGACTCACCACCACCCGCAACAGGTTCCCCGCAGGAACTGGAACAAGATCACCACCGACCAGCTCACCACTTCACTGAGCCGGAACCCTCCCGCCAGCTCAACGGACCCCAACCAAGCAGCCAACAACCTCACACAGTGGATCACCAATTGTGCTCGCCCAACCAGCCTCGACCACTCGCAGTCCGGCTTCCGCGCCAACCACAGCACCGAGACCGCCCTCATCGCAGCCACTGACGACATCCGAGCCCTGCTCGACAACTGGGAAACAGCGGCCCTCATCCTCCTGGACCACTCCGCAGCATTCGATACGGTCTGCCACCGCACCCTAGTGCAGTGCCTCAGGAACATCGAAATCCAAGAGAAGGCACTGGAGTGGATCATCTCGTTCCTCACCGGAAGAACTCAGAGAGTCCGCCTCCCCCGTACAGATCCAAGGCCACCGAAGTCATATGCGGCGTACCTCAAGGATCATCACTCAGCCCCACCCTCTTCAACTTCTACATGAGCCCCCTCGCAGCCATCGTACGCCAACACAACCTCAACATCATCTCCTACGCCGACGACACCCAGCTGATCCTCTCCCTCACCAACGACCCAGGAACCGCCAGAACCAACCTACACGAAGGGATGAAAGACGTAGTCGAGTGGATGAGGAACAGCCGCCTGAAACTGAACTCAGACAAGACGGAAGTCCTCATCCTTGGATCATCACCCTCCGCCTGGGACGACTCCTGGTGGCCCCCTGCCCTGGGCAGCGCACCCAAACCAACGGACCACGCACGCAACCTGGGCTTCATCCTGGACTCCTCCCTCTCGATGACCAGACAAGTCAACGCCGTCTCATCATCATGCTTCAACATCCTACGCATGCTCCGAAAGATCTTCCGATGGCTCGCCACCGAAACCAGGAAGACGGTCACACAGGCACTCGTCACCAGCCGACTGGACTACGGAAACACCCTCTATACCGGAACCACGGCCAAACTCCAGAAAAGACTCTAACACATCCAGAACGCCTCCGCACGACTCATCTTGGACATCCCCCGACACAGCCACATCTCCGGACACCTGAGAGACCTTCACTGGCTCCCCGTCAGCAAGAGAATCACGTTCCAACTCCTCACCCACGCACACAAGGCCCTCCACAACCTGGGCCCCAGGTACCTCAACAACTGCCTGACCTTCTACACTCCCACCCGCCAGCTACGATCGACCAGCCACGCCCTCGCCGCCGTGCCACGCATCCCAAGATCCACCATGGGAGGAAGATCCTTCTCCTACCTGGCAGCCAAGACTTGGAACTCCCTCCCCATCCACCTCCGCCTGACCCAAGACCACCTCTACTTCAGGAAGCAACTCAAGACATGGCTGTTCGAGCAGTAGCGGACCCCCCTCCCCCAAGCGCCTTGAGACCCTCTAGGTGAGTAGCGCGCTATACAAATATCCTGATTGATTGATTGATTGATTGCCTGCATGCTCGGGATGTGTAGCGCGCGAAGTTACCCATGAGGTTTGTCCCGCCCGCTCGCGTCCCCTTATTTCCGGTCACTACTAACGTGTTCGCGAGTTATTCTGTGCCAGATTGCAGTTTCTGCGTGTTCGGCAACTCGATCTTACCGACAAGCATGCTCGCGCTCGCGAAAATGCTATTGAGCGCGCGAGAACTACGCTACGCAGCAGTTTGCGGAGTATTCGACAACTTCGCGTTCTCCGCGGAGCGCGGAGTTGCCGAAACTCCGCAAACTCCGCGAACGGAGCGTAGTTCTTCGCCCAGGGTTAATTTATATCCTAGGTTTTCTCATTGGAACCAAGATCTTGGCACCAGGAGAGTTTACTCAATGTGTTTTTTGACTGAGCTTACAATCTGTGAGCACCACTCTACATGTATGTGCAGTTAATCTATTAAACCACTGTAAGACATTGGGTTACTGGTTAAAGGGAGGGGGGGCAAAAGCCTAATTAAGCAGCAACCTCAATCCATGTCACGGTAAAGTCAAAATCAAACCCCAAATTAAGATGTGCTCTAGTAGCTTGACACAGAACAGTCAGGCTTAACTTAGAGGTAATGTGTAAAGTATTTGTTCAGCAAGGTAAACTGTAATAAAGTGAAACACAGCATAAGAAATGTCCCACTACAATTCAGAAAAACAGAGTAAAATATAATACATTATTCGACACTAAATCTACAAAAATCAAATCAATAGAACCAGTGACATGTCATTTTAAAGATTAAGGTAAGAATGGTGCCTAGAATTACAAAGTGCCAACTGTGGTTAACTGGTTGCACCAGATGGGGTTAAACTCACAAGTTCATGCTGACCTTGATTGAGCGCAGTCTGTAGACAGGAACGAAGTTAGACCCACTGAACAAGAGTACCTTAAATCCTGGTTGCAGAGCGTTGCAAGATTCCTCGACGAGGATGCATCTCGCATTGGCTGTTTCTAGGATTGCTTGGTTTTGATGTGAGGTCTTTCATTGCCATCTAGGTGTTTGCAATGGGAAGTCCTGTGTTAGAGTTGTGTCATGCACAAATGGTTCAGAAACAGCGGTGGGGCTAGCGATGCAGAGTCTTGCGTCATTGTCGAGGATGCCGTATATGAGAGGCTTGCAATGCATAGTCCTGTGCAGAAGATGCGTCAGGCACTACTGGTTCCAAAGAAGTTGCGAGCTCGTAATGTGAAGGCCTGATTTGAGGATGTGTGGTGCAGTGGTGGTTCCAATAAGTCTTTGGGGCTGTGATGCTTAGTCCTCCATCAGGGATGCATTGTATAGTGATGGTTCTGAAGCTGAGCTTTGAGGAGATGCATCAGTTCTGCCCACAGAATCACAGCAGGACTGGCATAGCACCTTCAGGTCCACTTCCAAGGGTCCTAGACTGGGGTGGCACCACTTCAAGGTGGTTGGAGCCTGTTCTGTTCCTGAAGCTTCTTATGAGGAGGTCAGCCAGCTGGCCTTTGGAGTCATCTTGTGTTCCTGGGTTCATGATCCAGGTGCAGTCCTTCACCCAGACAGCAGTACCACAGGCTTAGGGCATTAGAGTAGCAGTCTTCCTGGCAAAGCAGCACAGCATTCCTTCAGAGTCTTCGATAGGTCAAGCCACATAGGAAACCATGGGCTGAACATCATCTCCTACACAACGACACCCAGCTCATCCTCTCTTTTTCTAAGGACCCCCCACCACCAAGGCCAGCTTCCACCTCTGCATACCCAGCGTTGCCACCTAGCTGCAAGACAACTGCTATAGGCTCAACACAGTCAAGATGGAAGTTCTGATCTTCAGGGGCACCACTTTGCTGTAGGACGACTCCTGGTGGCCCTCCCCCTGGAATCCTCCCTCAAGGACAAGGCCCGGAACCTTAGCATCATCCTGGACAGCAAACGCACCATGAAGAGGCAGATGAACGCAGTCTCCATTACACAGATCCTCACCCTCCACATGCTTTGTAAGATCAAATGGCTCCCATTATCCACAAGATATTCTATCAATCAAGCCCTTGTCACCAGCCACCAGGAATATGGCAACCCTTTTTAAGCCGGATTAAATTCATACCTCCTGAAGAGACTTTAGACAATCTAGAACTCAGTGGTCAGCCTCATCCTTGTCCTCCCGAGATGTACCCACATCACCCCCACCTGAACAAACTTCACTGGACCAAGAAATGCCATTTCAAGATCCTGATTCATGCCTACAAAGCCCTTCACAACCAAGGACCAGCATATGCCAACCACTTCCTGGGCTTACACAGACCCTCCAAACTCCTGCGCTCTGACTCTCTCTCCCTCGCTTACACCCCTGTGTCCGCTGCAGCAACAGTGGAGGTTGTTCATTCACCAAGCTTGCCGCAAAATCCTGAAACAGCCTTCCCATCCCCCTGAGGACCTATCCCCCCAAGAATTCAGAAGGAGACTCAAGACCTGGCTCTTCGACTGAAGCTCCAGAGCAGTCTGGACCCAGCACCAGTATACCTCAGGGGTGATTACAGCGCTCTAAAAATCCTGCTTGATTGTCTAATGAGGTTTACTGAAGTGTTGGTTGTGAGTTTCCAATACTTATATCTGCCGCCCAGTTTGAAGTAGAAGAAGGTTCTTGAGGTTTCCACCCCCATAGCTGCTTGGAATTTCCTGATTTCCTGCCTGTCCTCAGATTGTCTTGGGTCACAATATAGAAGTGCAAAAACCCTTTGTGAGTATGCTCAGGCAGAACCTTTCCGGTGTACAAGTGTGGTAGGTGACAGCTCGTCCCCCTCATCAAGTCAGAGATAGCTCATATTGCCAAAACCTATCACCCCTTTGTCTCACTGTCTGGGAGCAATACACAAAGACCAACTACACCGAGTTGCGTGACCAGAACCAGGCTGCAGGGCACCAAGTAGTTAAGAGATTGAAATTCCAACTTTCTTAAAGGGCCATTTTCAAAATTGTAACTTAAAATCTAACTTTACCATTAAATATGATTTTGAATTACAATTTATCAGACACCAAACATGATATCCCTATCTGCTACCAATTGAAAGTTGACACATAATAATGTAATAAGTTAACCCAATTTTATCCTATGGGAAAGGTAGTCCTCACAGTGATGAAAAACAAATGTAGGGGTTGTTCACTAACGGGACATGTAAAACTTAAAAGTGCCTAGGGGCTACCCTAGCGTGACGTATATGTATTAAAAAGGGAGTTTTGGGCCCTGTCAAAAGATTTATCTTGACAAAAAAAAAGGGATCCGCCCAAATGGGAAAGTATAGAAGTGTTCCTCCAGACTACGTTTCTCTCCTACAATGGTCGAAAGCACACAGCTTTGTTTAAATACCAGTGCTCCCACATAGTCTTAGGTCGCAGCATGCCCGTCCCTCAGCGGGAAGAACCCGATGATGAAGCATGCCACCAAGGGTCCTTTTGGTGGGTGAGTGGTAGTTAAACAAATCTGTGTGCTTTCCACCATTGTAGGAGAGATACGTAGTCTGGAGGAAAACTTCTATACTATCCCATAAGGGTGGATTCCTTTATTTTTTGACAATATAAATTGAGGAGGACATATCCACCTCTTCGGCTCTTTTGAGCATTACCTCTTAACTCCCTTCTTGTGTTAAAAGTATTTATCTTGCCAGGTAAAATTACACACAGGCTGCAATGGCAGGCCTCATGCATGTTTTCAAGGCTACTTAGGTGGGTGGCACAATTAGTGCTGCAGGCCCTATAGTACCCTTTAATTTACAGCCCCTGTGTAAATGGAATACAATGCTCAATTGAAATTCCCGGCAATGCTCTGTGTTATGTGGGAAAACCAAATGCGAAATTTTAGGTCAGTGGAAAAGGCGGATGATTTAATAGCCACTATAAAGAAGCGGATTACCTCTTGAAATTCATATAGGAAGTAAGGAAGGATATTCCTTACAAATTAAATGATCTTGTATAACCACATGAACTAAACAATTGTAGGATCACTTAAATATGCTCGGGGGTAAAGGGAAAGGACAGAGTAGGGTCGGAAGTGGGGTGGGGTGGGAATACATTCTTTTTTTTCCCTCTTTTTCTTCATCTTTTTGTTCTCTTATTTTGATTTGGAAAGGATTTCCTCACTCCGTTGGTTCAAATAGGCATTTGTTTGCCTGAAGAGCAAGGTAGGGTTCCCCAGGGTAGAGGAGGGGAGGTGGAGGTAGAGGGTGGGGCACAGGGTGGGGAGCAGTGGGAAAAAAAATAAGTCTTCATGACAGCACTATTAACTTTAGACAGGGCCATGTTCGAAAAGCCATGCAGGTATGAAAGAGCGTGAGAATACACTCCAGGTGTTAACCTGGAATGTAAAGGGTCTCAGATCCAAAGCTAGGCAGAGGCTAATATTGAAATATTTGGAAGAATCTAAAGCACAAGTCATTATGCTACAGGAAACACATCTACCCATAAGTGAAAGCAGTGAACTGTATGCAAGGGAAAAGTGGATAGAGGGTTATGCTGTTTCAGATAAAGTAGAATATTGTAAAGGGGTGGCGATATCAACTAGAAGGGGCTCCGTAATTGATTTAACTACCTCCAAAACCAACAGTTCTGGGGGGTGGGTTATAGCGACTCTTAGATGCGCTGGCACAGAATTTACATGTGTGGCCTATTAAGCCCCTAATGTAGATGGCCCCCAGTACATAATTGATTTACATCTGTCGTTGGCTGAAGTGTCCACCCCCATTGTTATCAGAGGGGACTTTAACACCCTATTAGATCAATTACTAGATAGATCTACCGGCAAGATTAGGGAACAGGCTCAGGCACCCAGGGCAAGGCAGGCCCTGAAGCATATGATCTACGAAATGGGCTTGGTGGGTACGTGGAGACAGTTAAAAGGGCAAAAACAACCGCATACCTTTCACAGCAAAAAATATTGCTATTTCTCCAGACTAGATTATCTATTAGTAGACTGACGGTTGGCAGGTAAATTAAAAGAGATAAATATTTTACAAGGCCATATCTCAAACCAAGCTATATAAGATAAATGGAGATGAAATTGTCCCAGAAATGGGATTACTGTTTAATTCGATCTATAAGTGGGAGGAACAAATTCCAGCTTCATGGATGGAAGCTATAATTACTCTGATCCTTAAGCCTGCAAAGGATCCGAAGAGTGCGGATTAGTATCAGCCCATCTCCCTGCTAAATGCCGACTATAAAATCTACACTAGCATTTTGGCAGGGAGATTGGCCAAGGTAGCCCCCAACTAATTCACGTAAATCAGAAGGGTTTTATCCCAAAGCAACAGATTCAGGAATTGACTCTGTCCTTGATCTAAATTATTGATCTAGCAACCACGCGATCATTTCCCTTGGCGGTAATCACTATAGATGCAGCCAAGGCATTCAACTGCATTTGTTGGGCGTTTCTATGGGCGGTCTTGGAATCAATAGGCTTGATGTGGGTTATATTAAGGCTATAAAAAACTGTATCAAGGTCCTACAGCTAGGATTTTAGAAAACAGAGCTTTGACAAAGAATTTTAAGCTCACCAGAGGAACGAGGCAGGCCTGTCCATTATCCCACCTCCTCTTCGATATTTACATCGAACCCCTAGCCCATCTCCTACGGAAAGATGACCAGATAATCCCTATTCACTCACTCTGCTCTAGTAGCAAAATCTCCCTATTTGCGGATGATCTTACAATTTAATCCTCTGACCCAGCTAGAACGATACTAAGGATGGAACAGTTAACTAAAGAATTTGGGGAAATCTCTGGATATTTAGTAGCCCCTACTAAAACTGAGGATATGGTTTGGAATTTAGATGGTTTGGAAGGTAGAGGGTGTGAGGAGATAAATATCTAGGGATCAATATAGTTAAACAGATTAGTGATATCCCAATCCAGAATCTAGTTAGAGTGGCAAAAGAGATAGACAGGGTCCTGACTAGATGGGAGGGTGAACTTGATAAAAATGTCTATCCTCCCTAAATTAACATTCATATTCAACTGCATCCCGTTAAAATTCCCTAAAGAAATGATAAATAAAATACAACATAAAATAAATAGTTTTATCTGGGCCTCTCGCGGCATACGTCTTTCAGGGAAAAAGCTAAGGAGATGGCTCCATGTGGCTGGCCTAGCCCTGCCAGATCCTAACTTATATTGTATGGTATTCCAATTTAATAAAATTCGAATGCGTATAGGGATTTGTGGCAGGCGTTTGCAGACTGGTCAAGCTAGGAATGCTGAGATACCTGTCTCCTTCCATTTTTTTCCCCAGTCCTATGATTATACCAGAACATGGGAGAGGCGTCTATCCTTTGGGATGAAAGAACCTTCTTAAGGGTTTGGCTGAGAAAAGGCAATAGTCCATACGATATAAGGGCGCCAGATAATGGTCCTTGAATTGTAAGATGCCATGCTGACATGAGGACAAAAAAAAAGGGAAGGGGAAAAAGGGAAAAAGAAAGGACAAAGGAAAAGAAAAAAAGGAGAAAAATTGAAAAAAGGTTAAAAAAAATCACAAATTTTTTTAAAAAAGGAAGCAGCTATTAGAACAACGAGGTTTTAAGATGTTTTTAAAACCTGGTGCATGCTCTAATATAAAGGGGGAGTTTGTTCCAGTGGTAGAGAAGGCGCATTGAAGGCAAAAAATTTGAGGAGGACCTACAGAAAAAACTAAGCCCAACAAACACTAGACTAATTCACAAAAATTACAGCAATTAACTTCTAGGTTATTCATAGGACACAACATGATGATCACGTGTAGTTTTCTGTTTATTTTTCTGCAGTTTTCTCTCAATGCATACTATTTCCCTCTCTAACTTTACATCTCCTACACACAGTAACAGATATAATATGGCCATCAATTGCAAACTTTCCATAAACACTAATCAGGGACAGGGAAGGCAACAGCAGTACAAGTTTCATTCGCACACCAGTGTGAGCAGCAACAATGCAGATTCAGGCACAATAGGCTGACGTTCATTTGAGTTCTGCACTAGATAAACAGCCATAAGAAACCAATGACAGACTGAGGCACAATGCTCATCCCATCATCATAGATTGAAATATCAGTAATGATTTGTATCACTTCCAGTCCAATGCCTCACTACTAGGACAGCCAATGAAGGTTCATAATAAGTGACAATCAATAATGTGGTGTTTGCTTCAGGCACTGAACGGATATCATCTCTCACAAATGTCCTAAACAGAGATCCCTAATGTTTGTCGGTTATATCGGAATTTATGAGAGGACTCAGCCACTAAGAGGCTTTTGAACCATATTCCCTGACTCTTGCATACTCGTTTAATATTATGACCAAATCCTGCTCTTGCCATTCAATTGAGGGATGCCTACCACAGCCTTAGTTAGTTAACTATATTTGAAAGGAAAGCTCCCTAAGAATGAGTACAAAGAATGACCAAGAGAACTCACATTAATTAGCAATGAGGAGAGGAGTTGGTCTAACAACTAGGGCGGTCGACCTTAAATCTGGGGAACCGGGTTCAAGTCTCTGCAAGGACCCGCAACATCCTGGGATTCTGGTCAAATCACTTAATCTGCCTTATAAAAATGAATGTGACAATGCCACTGGTGCTCGTGTAAAGCACTCTGATACTCGGTACCCTTGAGTCAAGTTCGCTATATAAAACTCTGTAAAAAAAGAAAAAATTGTTAAGTTCAATATGCACTCTGCAGCTCATCCAACTGAACCCACTTGACCTTCCATCCTTCCTAGGTAAAAGAAATACGCACCCTTGAGCCTGGGATGTTATTTTATGCAACTTGGACATTTAGAGTTGCTTGGTGAGGAGATGTGGTCTTATGGCTAAGACTTCTTCTACGAAAATGGCAGGACTGTGATCTAATCCTAGGCGGAGCACGGAATTCCCACAGGTTCCACCGAGCATTTTTCATCAAAATGAAAGGCTTGAGTAAGGATTTACAGCCAGCATTGTATTTAATGGCCTTTCCCAAAGCCCTTTCTAAATCTGATAATCCACTGAAATGCTGGGGCATGATGCTATGGGCCATATATGGGGACACCGCGGAAATGACCTTTGTGAAACCAAGTGAGATGTTCACATGTTGAATGTACACAGCTCTGCTGAAGATGAGCAATACCACTGGGCACAACAACTACCATGAAGCAGCCGTCGTGCTGCTTCTAGTGTTTTACTAAATACATTTTAAAATGCCCCCAAGGTGGATAACTCAGCCAAAACAGGTAGATGCTAATCAACCTATTTAAGACCTTCACATTTCTTTCTTACAGCAAGTTCCTTTGACCGAATGTAGAGCAGCAAACCAATGGGTTTTATTTTTTATTTTTATCTTTCAGTCAACACTCTCCCAGCACATGAGGACTCCCCTCTTTCTACTTCATCCTTCAGCAGGTCAATGGCAGATTAACTCTTCTGGAAGAGTTGTTTTTTTAGTTTAAGAAGTTATTTTAGAAACTAAAAACGGCGAGTGAACCTGATCCCCGGTTGCTTCAGCTCCCTTGGACATACATCTCCGTGTAACCAGGATAACTTCTCCAGCAGCTTGTATCGAAGACTGGGCCTTTCCTACCTTGTCGAATAACAAAGGGGGGTGCCAGTACTGATAATGTTTATTTAATGCTAGAACTAATCACCCACAGCAATAAAATTAATTCAAGATCGGGTATTGCTGCTTAGTCGCAATTTTATTTTATAGATATTCAACAATTGTTACAAAATGTATCTTTACATCAGAAAAGAGAAGCATTAGAAAAATCAGGACAATTACGGACACATCAAACTACATTCAAATAGGCACTTCAAACATTCCAAAACCTCAATCATGTCACATTCGAAGGGCATTCACCACATTCAAACCTGGATCAAGCATACCACATACTACTGCTACAATAAAAAGAAAATACAAACTGGATCTGCATCAATTATACAATAGTTAAGTACAATTGTTTAAAAATCGTACATTCCCATAGATTTTTTACATTTTTCACCATTCATTGAGGAATAATACAGATAGGTAGTTTTCACAAGATGGTAAGGAGTCGAAATGACTCCTATACACTCAAGCAGACCAGTGGAAGATTAGGCCTACACGTTTCAAATCCCCTTTAGTTCGTCGGGGTTTCTCATCAGGGCCTCAAGCACACCCAAAAGGCTATGCGTAGAACCTATGGGGGTCAGGACGGGATAGGCTTCTCTGGGATGACAAGCCGCTCTGTGATTGTAGGTGAGCACAGGCGGTTAAAGGTTTATGGTGTCCGGTGAACCAAGCATGAATCTCGATTAGCGGTAAAGCCAACAATCGAATAAACCAGGAGAGAAGGCGTCGGCGTGTAACACGGGACGTGTCTCCGTCGCTGTCAGGAGAAGTAGAAACACTGCATGCCCAATGGATCAGGGATTCCAAGTCCTTAGGGAAGCGGTGGAATGTGGAAGACTTGTGCCGTGTTAATCTTTGGTACGTAATGAAGGGCAGCGTCAGCACATGCAGAATAGATCGCGTGTACAGGAAGCTGGATTCCAACGGTGTCTCCTTCGCGCTGGAGCCGGGCGGCGTCAAACTTGACACTAGTCACTCGCGCAGTACCAAAGATTAACACGGCACAAGTCTTCCAGTGAATACTCGACCCAGTCCCTGTCCTGAGGAGAACCTAGAACTATGTTGGTTCGAAACGCGTAGACCCCCAGCCTGTGCAAGAAGAAAGTGTGCGACTTGGGATCAATTTACCCCACTGATGTGGGCCCTAGTGTGCAACTAGATAGAACACAGAGTCACAGGTTTTGTGGATAGGCAGGCAGTTGTTTTCCACCTCGCATTCCGCCTGTCCACCGGTATTATAGTTTAAGGACTGGTCTTGTATTGATTTTTCATGTTATATGTTCTTGACTTTTCAATTGATTTAGACAGCATGTATGGAATTTTAAGTTTTTTTTTGGTGTCTATCTAATGTATAAAGATTTATTTTTCATGTCTGTATATTTTGTATTTATGGTGTATACAATTGCTTGTTTTTGTTTTGTGACTTAACTGTTTTGACGGTGTGCTTTCCTTTGATGTCACGTTCCCATTAACTTTGAAGATTTGTTTGATAACTAAAAATAAATGTTTTGCTAAAAAAAAGGCTTGACCACGCAGCACTCATTGGCTGTGTGGGTTCTGATTGTAATTCTAAGCAGTCTGGCCAGCCAAATGCTTTTCTGTTTTGGCAATTGTTGAGGTCCTGGCTGGTCAGGTTTTTGGACCCAATACCTTCTTGTACGCACATTTGTGTGAAGACAGCAGCTGAATTACAGAGGCCCCAATACCGGTAGCTTAGTTCTTGAAAGTGCCCCCAGGGCGCAACATTGTTTACATATGCTGCTTACACCACTTGTACAATTCATAATGACAGGAGGGGCATTAGATGATTTATGTCCCTTTCTGGAATACCGATTGGGATGCCACTAAATGTGTGCCTGCCCATTCCCAAGGATCATTCCATCCTTTTCATGGGGGCATAGCCTCATGGAGATGTGGGCATCCTTTGCACTTGTGCCATAGCAGAAGCTGAAAGGGGAAGAGGCTGTCAAGAGACACACTGACTGTGGTGGTGCACAGCGCTACCCCCAAGAGTGTTCCTCTAAAGAGAGACAGAGGGTATCAAGGACCCACCTAGGCCTCTCCACAGCAGTCCGGTGCAGTCACTCCCTCCACTGACCAGCAGGCGGATCTCTCATTTCCCTTGTTCTTCTTATTGCCATTATTCTGGAAGAGGAAGGGCAGGGGACAGACTTGAGGCTTCTCTTCTTGTGAGTCATGCCCACCCCCACACTCCACAATATGGTACATCTTACCGTCTCTGCATCTGCATATCATTCAATCTCTCTCTCGAAAACAATATAACATTTAAGGAAGACAATCATAAGTTATCCAATCAGCGAAGTCCAGTGCTTGAGCTTTCCTTTTGATTGAGACCTCGAGGAACACAGTTGCTGAGAAAGCACTTTTGGAGAAGGACCGCCAGTGCTGGGAACATATTGAATTCAAGAATAAAGAAGTATTCACAAGGAAATAACGCGGATGGTCATATTTTACAAGCCACCTCGCCGGTTGGAAGCAGACACAAGATAAAATCTCCTGCCTACAGAAAAAGATTGATCCCCTTGGTTCCCCGCACTCTGACAACAAGTCCCACAAGCCTTCTCCACCCCATAAAAAGAGCCTGACACAAAGAATAAAAGCCCTGATGAGAGCCCAGGGACGCTTGTCCTGGTCTCAAAACGCGTCGGCAGCTTTGGTGGAATAGAGCATTATTAACAAACAATACTAGGATTAGCCAGTCAAGACATTATCAATCTCGAGTCATTCAGTTGACCATATTCCCCATTCTTTCGATTTGTTTCATTCATTGATTTTATATGTATATGATATTGGTGTTTTGTTATGTATTAATTTCTTTGTAGGATGTTTGATGTTTATATATTATTTTGACATTGTTTGTTTCTATGTGTATCAAACCAATTGTACAGTGATGTAAATATTGAATGTACAGTCCGTTTCATTTCTGCCTATCAATGTTAAAAAAAGATACTTTAAAAGTTAAAACACTTGCCATTGAATAAGCATGCCTGGTTGGAATGTAATAAATATTTTTCTAACCTAAAAACGTTTTTTCGTTTAAGTAAGTTTGGTTTAGGCAATTTTTGTGCTTTATATTTTTTCCTTGAATAAGAGCATACATTTGACCAATGGAGCAGAGGTCAGGTAATGCACACATCAATGTAAACCAACATGCCTCCATGTCCTAAATATTAGCAGTTGTGAAGTTATTTTGATAATATATCCATACTTGCATCTCTGTGAATCTAGCATTCCTAATAAAGATGTACAGAAGATGTCACGTGCCACAGCTGTGCAGTAAGCAGTGTAAAACGATGTGCGGTTTCTTGCGGGGACACTTCCTGCCATGGTTCTCATCGGTAGGAACCGTGTGTTGTGCAGTTCATCGCATAATGATTATAAACAATGCACCTGTACTGGGTCAGGGATGGAGAGCTGCGGGTGCCTGCGTGACAAACAACAGCCCGTAATAGGAAAGTTAGTACATGCCGATATCTATCAGCTCCAAGTCATTACCATGTTTCGTCGTACCCTGGATCAGTCAAAGATCAAAAGAAGCTGAGAAAGGGTTCTTTGCGAGGTTTGGTTCATGCTTTTGAGCTGCGTACCTCCCACTATCTCTCGCCTGGCTCCACCTGTACTGTAAATCGAGCAGAGCACCGTTGCCATGGCAATTCCATCATCCGGGTGGGCCTTCGCGGAGCGATGTGCAGTGAGCAACTCTATCAGAGCGTCTCAAGCAAGACGTGTGCTGAGACAGAGGCCTTCCATCTTCAAAACAGAGATTCCGGTGTCGGTGTCGGCAGCAAAACCTTAGTTTGTTTTGTACTGTGTTGCGCACTAAAGACAGCGCGACAGCCTGAAGTTCAAGTACCTGGGAAAGAACCAGACGTCCCTTCGGCCAAGAGCAGGCAAGGAGCTGGCATCGTTGACGGGCAGTGTTTCATTTAACTGTGCGCGCAGGGTGCCATTTTAATTGGACTCATACCATCGCGTTGTAGACAACCCCGGGTTCCTCTTAGTTATGTACGTGCGTTTTACCTAATGTAACCAGCGTGGGTAGCAGCTAGTTGGAGCTATAAAATACTACCTTCTATTCTGTTCTGAAACGACACAGGCGGCCTGGTAACTCCATCTCAAAAGAGTTTTTGAAACCGGAAGTACAGTAACTCTGGGAGGGCTGGGTAGCTTGCACTTGCTTGCTTTTTACCACTGTGGCCCGGCCGAGGGACCCTGTGGAAATGAGAAATTACAGACCGAAAGAGGCCCGAGAGCTGTCAGTTACAGACTTTACTATTGCAAAAAGGGGCATTCAGTGTTCTCCATCACAAGCGCACATAACGCAAGAGGAAGAAACAATGCTGGTGGCCCGTTAGTTGATAGGTAGTGCATTCAGCATTACAATAGACAGGGCCAATAAAGCGCCTAGAGTGAACGTAGGACTGGCAGCAGGCTCTAGAAATCACAGATGGATTAAATGCATCAGTGCAGATACACAGTATTTTAAATGTTCCTCATCTATTACATTTTCGTTGTCTACAGGTCGCGCATCATATTTCTCTACATAATTATATCAAATCCAACCACGGCCATAAAAAGATTATTTTGTGTTAAGAATTACACTGCAAAACTCCGGACGTAAATTAAGTTCGGGCCCCAGACTCCAGCAAAACCAAACCTGACACAAATGACTAACTGGGGACTTATAAACACACAGCTCGGAAAGTGGCAAGAACTGCACACTACACAACTAATTAATTTCTGATAAGGAAATGTAGCCTTTTCATTTGCATTTTATGCTGTTAATCAGCAGTTAGTTGAGCGGTAATTAAGACGGAGGGAAATATATAATGCACATTTCCAATTAGCAGTAAGATATCCCTGCAGCAGGTCTACTAGAATACAAGACATAGGTTTATTAGAGGGGTATTAACTCGGCAATTTGTCAAAATAATATATGCAGCCAACGTTTCGTGTCGAGATCTTTGTACAGTAGGGAACTCTGCTGGGCCTACCATTCTAAATAAAATAAATCAGAAATTAACATATTCGGCATCAGTAAGAAACTATATAAATTATACACACAACTTCACAAACCCCAAGCTTCTCCAAGTTTTACTCTCTCTTTTTGTCTGATAATTAACTTGCAAATCAAGAAGAAAGAATCATTAATTTACAGCGCCAGGACATTTTCTGTTTGAAAAGCGCGTATTACACGAACCTTTATTGCGAATCGTGCTTAAATAAACGGCAAGTAGTTTTACGGTGAGACCCAAAGTTAGAAAAGCCCTGTCACTGGGTTAACGAGAGAACGTATTACAAAGAATCGTGCAGCCTTGCTAGGAAAGGTTGGTCTAGAGACACGCCAGACCATGGTTATCTTTTGTTTTCTCTGGGGGCAGATTGTTCCATCCGCCTGCGCTAAAAGTCATAAATCATGACGCATATGTATTTTTTATTACCGATTTTGCCGCGTGAAGGAGTAAAGTGCTCTCGCGTTGCAGACAATTAGCTACACCCGGTGTATGCATGCTCACAACATTCTTAGCCACTAAATCTGTTCCCTCCAATCTGATCCACGTTCCCCTGACAATGCGAAAACGAGCGGATAGCAACCCTGATTTCATAAGAATGTCCCCTGCTGCTACTTAACACACTTTACTTTTAAGAGATTTAAATTTTGATAGCGTTCAATATTCCTCCAGGTTGTTTGAACCCTGTAGGATTTGTAACGTTGATATTTTTTCTGAGCTCAAGAAATTCCCCGGCACTTCTGAAACTAGCTGCCCTGCCCTTTAAGTTAACCGCGATCCCTCGGAGTGCTGAGTTCAGTTGTGCCATTGTCTTTCCTTTCCTACAGCAGAGAATGGAAAGGGGCCGTATATATTCGTCAAAGTAAGAAAGTGCCTTTTTAACGAGTTAAACTGGAGAGACTTTAGTGCAGGCAGGTGCTGCTGAGGAGCAAATGTTTTTTTGCGGCTTATACACTGAACAAGCAACTCAGCAGATCATCCGACTGAAGTAAACATTACAAAACTATTAATTGGTTAATCGCCACATCAGCTATTTACACAGGCAAAGAATAAACAAAAAGTGTTTCGAAGTGGTATACGCTTTATTGATTTATCTCCAGAGCACACAGGATCTTACGACAATGATCTCTGCTCTTGAGGATCTTCCAGGAAAAGATGTCACCGAGTCCATCCACAAAAAAGGGCTGGAGCGAGTGTGGGCCTGATACACCTGACCTTACCTCACTCATTAACTGATCACACCAGGGGAGCCATGCACCATCCACTCCAGAGGAGCCATGCACCATCCACTCCAGAGGTCCCCAGTCGATGGAGCTCATGGATAGCCGAGCCTGGGAAACTCAGGCAGAAGGAAGGGCAGCACTCAGGGGGACATAACACACAGGCCCCCTGGCTTTATACACCTTTCAATCCTCAGTTTATAAATCAGATCCTTTTCCAATGGCATCATATGACGTGTAATACCCGTATGCTGCAAATGACAAAATCCTTCCTCCGTCGCTGATTCAATGCTTTTAATAATCATGAGAGACCCCAAGAATTCCATGTTGTTCTCCTGTTTACAGATTAATATTTGTAATCAATCTCCAAAGTGTATTTCTAATCCAGGTATTCATATTTGAATACAAATGTTGAGAATAATTGTTCCTACACAAACATGAATTTCATCATTTTCAGATTTCCTTTTTAATTCAATCCATTACACGTAACAAACAATATGAAAAACATTTTTCAAATAAGGGGCGAAACACATTTGAAAAGAGAGGCTCCCTTTGTTAAATTATTTATTACACACATGCCCCTACCATTGTGAATACAAGGCTGTGGACAGGAATGGCAACACTTTACATAAGCGTTTAAGTTGTAAAACGTAAACAACTATGACATACACCCTTTGCATGTGAGCGTTAAAAGCAAGATCTTCACCGAACAAAACAAGCATATGACAGTGCCAGCAAACACAGGGAGGCCTAGTTGATTCGACCAGCAAATACTGATCAACAGGCAATGTTGTTGTTACTAATGACTATTTCTATTGTTTTTGCTAATATTGAATAACTGCAATTTTAACCCTTTGTGTGGTGACGGAACCACTCCGTCACCAAGCACGGACGCGCTGTGCTGGTGACGGAGTGGTTCCGTCACGGCCGCCCCGCCCACGCTGCCGCGTTCTATTGAGTGGGCCGTGACGGAACCACTCCGTCACAAGCATAGTGCGCCCGTGGCTAGTGAAGGAGTGGTTCCGTCATGAGCATGGCACCCCCTCCCCCCCAGCGCCGCTGCAGAATTACCGCTGCGGCCAAGGTGTTAATAAATTTGTTGCATCAATAGAAGCAATAACTGCTGTATACTTAGGCAGTCCTTAACCAGATATAGGCCGATCTCGATTGAGTTGCTACCTATAACTGGGTTTAATCCATCAGCATTCTTTAGCTCACTCCACCTCCCCAGTTCAGAAATGGCCATATGCAAATCAGCCTGACGCTGTGCCTCATGGGAACAGTCCAGCCCGAACTGCCAAGCCATGTCTTCCCTGGACAGGAAACAAGCATCCTGGGACCGGTAACAAGCATCCAGGAAAGACATGGCTTGGCAGTTCGGGCTGGACTGTTCCTGTTGTCTGAACTGGGGTGGCGTGGTGAGCAAAATAACGATGGATTAAACCCAGACCTGTGAGTGGGGGTGAATGTTTTGCCACTGTGCAACGTTCCATCCATCATCTTCTGTGTTTTGCTGTTCGTCCTATGTGGGAAGGGTATGCCCAGACGTGGGTCCCGTGTTCACTATGCCACTGGAGTCAAGCTATCCTGGCTGATGACGGCTGATAGCCAGAAAACGGTCCTAGGATGCTTGATTCCGGTCCAGGGTGAGACATGGCTTGGCAGTTTGGGCTGGACTGGTTCCATGAGGCACAGGGTCAAGACTGATTTGCATATGGCCATGTCCGAACTGGGGGGGCGTGGTGAGCAAAATACCGATGGAGTAAACCCAGATCTGTGACTGGGGGTGAATTGTTTGCCACTGTGCAACATTCCGTCCATCATCTTGTGTGTTTTGCTGTTCGCCCTGTGTGAGAAGGGTAAGCCCGGACGTGGATCCTGTGCTCACTACGCCACTGGAGTCAAGCTATCCTGGCTGATGATGGCTGATAGCCAGAAACCAGTCCTAGGATGCTTGATTCTGGTCCAGGGAAGACATGGTTTGGCAGTTCGGGCTGGACTGTTCCCACGAGGCACAGGGTCAAGACTGATTTGCATATGGCCATGCCTGAACTGGGGTGACGTGGTGAGCAAAATAACGATGGATTAAACCCAGATCTGTGACTGGGGGTGAATGTTTTGCCACTGTGCAACATTCAGTTAATCATCTTGTGTGCTTTGCTGTTCGCCCCATTTGGGAAGGGTATGCCCAGACGTGGGTCCGGTGCTCACTACGCCACTGGATTCAAGCTATCTTGGCTGATGAAGGCTGATAGCCAGAAACAGCTCTTAGGATGCTTGATTCCGGTCCAGGGAAGAAATGGCTTGGCAGTTCGGGCTGGACTGTTACCATGAGGCACAGGGTCAAGACTGATTTGCATATGACCATGTCCGACCTGGGGTGGCGTGGTGAGCAAAATAACGATGGATTTAACTCAGATCTGTGACTGGGGGTGAATTTTTTGCCACTGTGCAACATTCCGTCCATCATCTTGTGTGTTTTGCTGTTCGCCCTATGTGGGAAGGGTATGCCCAGACGTGGGTCCCGTGCTCACTACGCCACTGGAGTCAAGCTATCTTGGCTGATGATGGCTGATTGCCAAAAACCAGTCCTAGGATGCTTGATTCCGGTCCAGGGAAGACATGGTTTGGCAGTTCGGGCTGGGCTGTTCCAACGAGGCACAGGGTCAAGACTGATTTGCATATGGACTTGTCCGAACTGGGGTGACGTGGTGAGCAAAATAACAATGAATTAAACCCAGATCTGTGACTGGGGGTGAATGTTTTGCCACTGTGCAACATTCCGTCCATCATCTTGTGTGTTTTGCTGTTCGCCCCATGTGGGAAGGGTATGCCCAGACGTAGGTGTTCCGTGCTCACTACGCCACTGGACTCAAGCTATCCTGGCTGATGACGGCTGATAGCCAGAAATCGGTCCTAGGATGCTTGATTCCGGACCAGGGAAGACATGGCTTGGCAGTTCAGGCTGGACTTTTCCCATGAGGCACAGGGTCAAGACTGATTTGCACATGGTCATGTCTGACCTGGGGTGGCGTGGTGAGCAAAATAACGATGGATTAAACCCAGATCTGTGACTGGGGGTGAATGTTTTGCCACTGTGCAACATTCCGTCCATCATCTTGGGAGTTTTGCTGTTCACCCTATGTGGGAAGGGTATGCCCAGACGTGGGTCCCGTGCTCACTATGCCACTGGAGTGAAGCAATCCTGCCTGATGACGACTGATAGCCAGAAACCGGTCCTAGGATGCTTGATTCTGGTCCAGGGAAGACATGGCTTGGCAGTTCGGGCTGGACTGTTCTCATGAGGCACAGGGTCAAGAGTGATTTTCATATGGCCATGTCAGACCTGGGGTGGCGTGTTGAGCAAAATAACGATGGATTAAACCCAGATCTGTGACTGGGGGTGAATGCTTTGCCACTGTGCAACATTCCGTCCATCATCTTGTGTGTTTTGCAAATGGAAATGTGGACATCAATCGCTAATGTAAGGAGTGCACAAAATGTGCCCTTTTTCCATGCACAAATTTCAAAATTGAAAGGAAAACATCACACGTTGTAGAATATATTTCTGATAATCTAACATCAATATTTCCCGTTATAAATCATTAATCAGAAAAACGTTTTTGGCATATTTTCTCTGAACATTGTGGCCGCTAACAAAATAAATATTTAACTTCAATTTTTTTGGAGGATATTATAATATCCTCTCCCTGCAAATAAACTCGGCATAGCCATCTTGATCGAAAACAAACGTCCCATAAATATTACTTTATTTACTTCTTGCTTGAGCCAGCAGTGTTTCAGAGGAAACAGCTGATTCTGCAAGGCATAATACTCTGAAACACATTTTCTCCCTCGTGGACTCAGGAAGAGAACTGTCAAACCTCCAAAAAGGCCATGGAAACTGACCACTTCTCTTACCAGCACACCCAAACTGCCAGATAATTCTTTCATCAACCTGTCTGACAAGCAACTTCAAACAACCCAGTGCTGCTCGCTGCTCGGAATGCGCCCACTCGCACCTACATTAAAAAAAGTTAATAGTAGCTCACCTGATAAAGGCCAGTGATATGACATAGTCCGGATTCACAGTGATTGTCCAGTCACAGTCCCTGCTGTGCGGGTATGGATGGGGGAAATTTGGAGAAAGAATAAAACCTGAAGAGCCTGTCAAGTTGCCCCCACAAGGTGCTGCAAAAAAGGCAATGAGAGGTTGATATTAGACTTTCTAACACATGCAGACACAACATTTTTTATTGAACTATTTACTCAAATCTGACATTCAGTTTAAAAAAAATCTTAGTTCACTCTAATATTCACCGTGTCCCTTTGCTTACTTTTAGCAGGAGAGGCAATCCTGAACTGTTTCGAAATTAACAAAGAAGCACAAATTGAACGCATACCGAGTAACTCATATGCATGGATTCACAAATATACACAGTAGTGTTCATTGTCAACATATCCATGATATAAAACATATATTTAGAATTCAATGACTGGTGAAAGTGTCAGAGCACAAAGTGCTGTCTGAGATTACAAACGATGTACAAATGTCTCAGACAGAAGTATTTTGAGAGATCAGGTCACCAGCTGCTGATGACCACACAACACTTTGATCATTTTTATATCAATAAAATACCACAAACACTCCAAATCCACAAGAAAAAAACAAGCATAGGCAATGTCGTTAGGTATGGTTTTAAAGGAATGTTGTATGGTAATGTGAAGGAGTACAAGTGGATAAGATAGGAAAGGATATGTATTCATGTGGAAGCAAATAACTATAGAACAATATTGGTGTGGGTTAAAAGGTCAGGTGAGAATTGCACTATCATGTAGGTTAATGACTGCTCTCCTCCCATCTGTGCTGCTGTGAGAGAAAAACATTATAAATTAGCTAGTTATATAAGACACATTAATAGCTTTACAATGTCATGTGTGTGCCCCTGAAAGTTCAAGCTCAGGCAGCTGAATAGATAAACAAAATGATCACATCTGTTTGGAGTCAAGCACTCTCTTGTAGAAGAATGCAATTTCTGCCCAATCAAAATGTTCTTTTGAATCCCAACATGTGGGCGGAGCAACAGCTCCACTTCTGGGGATTCTCAAATAATTTGCGACTGCTGCACTGTCCTCCCAGACGAAAACCACGTTGCTTTAGAAAATGTATTTGAGGCACATGGCAAAACATCAACTTAAAATGCAAAAATATCCAGTTTGGTGTGGGTAGTGTATATGTGGATTGTAACACACTTTTTAAATATCCAAAGAATTAGGACTGTCTCATATAAACAGGGCTGGACTGGAAACCGTAGGCAGGCAGCACTGAAAAAAGAATTTCAAATCAGCCCGATCCCTTTCCCATCTCTCATCACTCTCTCAATTTCCTCTCTCTTTCCTCCCACAGTCCTAAAGCATCTGCTGTGCCCACTGTTATAAACCTGGGCGAGCTGGAGAGAGTGGCCAAGGCACCGGAAGCGGCTCTATTCCTTCAATAACCAGCCTCTGATGACTTCATAGTCACTCTCCAGTCCTATTGGAGAAATGGCCAAAGGTATAAACAGGTAGTCCCCAGAAGTAAATGCGTAAGGATTGTAAGTCATGGCAATGGTCTAAAACACAATCTTGCACAGGTTTTGTTAGCATACACAGCTATGAATTTTTACAGAGTGGCAACAAAATAAAAGTGCATCATTTAGTTTGTCTATGCTGCTTTTTAGGTCGAGCCCACTGCAGCGCGCATGCGCTGCTCTAGGAGAGGGCCTCTTGTAATCACTCCAGACTTCCAGAGACTTCTCGGTTTGGGTCGGCCTCCGCCCACACATTCCATTGTCCTTTGCGTGTGCCTTTTAATAATGAAAGCACACAAATGGCCAAAGACGGGTGCATGTCCCGCCTTTTCTGTAAACATTCACTCCCATGGTTTAGGGGTCTCTGGAGTGAGCAGAGGTGTACAGGGAGGCTTCTGTATTCCTGTGCCCGCCCCACCATTTGTCTTGATCCGCTTGTTTTTGTTGTTTGCATTGTGAGGCTCTCTTTATGCACAGCCGATGTGGAAATCTAGATGCAATTGCTTTTTTAGGCCCTGCAACCCATGCCATTATATACATTTATGAGCGCGTGTTCCAGCAGTCATAGGAGTTCGTTTTTATTATTTTGGGTGAGAGTGTGATTAAGTTTAGAGAGAGATTTCTATTGCCAACACTTTTACACACTCGTGCTTCCACAGCTGTCTGACCCACATCTACTCTCTCAAAAGCTCATTTGCCCGGCTGTGTTTATAAATAGCTCTTAGTTCATTCTGACGCCTGCTTTGGAAATTTCAGCCTATGAAGTTGGGAAAAGTGTATGCCTAACACACATCCTGTGTTAGTCTGTTGGATCGTTGGAATATGAAACTTGATGCCTTTACTTAAGCCACGAAGGACTAAATGTGTAGATGTTTTTTTGTTATGCTACAAAGTGTAATGTATTTTGCGGCCCACTGAGTATTTTATGTGGTACTTACACATGTTTATTTTTTTTTTCAATGTATGGGAAAACTTTATCCTTTAGCCTTTATCTTTCGCATAGTGCCCTTTTCCCCTTCTGTGCCTAGTCTGATGCTGATTCCTGAAGGCCCCAGCGGTGCGTTCTTGTCAAGACCCCCCGCCCCTTAGAAAGGTCCCTTTCACAGAACACCTCTCTCCATAGGCCGCAATGATCCAGTAGTCCATGTACTCTCCAGATGGCACCAGGTTCCAAGCCCGTGCCTGTAAACCGTATTTTATTGATCGTGCTTCTTATCCGATGAAGCCTGCTTCTAAGAGCCCCGAATTTGGACCACTAGAGACAAGCAGTGCCAGATTTAAGGAAAGCTACTGTAGGCAGGTTCAACAGAAGATAGAGTTTGCTGAGCAGGGGCAGTGCATGGGATCCGTCAAACTCTACTGCTATAGCGCCTACACAGCTAGTGTACTGCTGTCAGCTAGTTGCCGCACAAACAACGGAACTGGTGACCAGTATGTTCCACACTAACGTTATCTGCATGAACCCACTGAGCTTTCTGGTATTTTAATCTGTGTCCTGCAGGAGTTACACAGATTTCTGCAGTCTGTGAACTGATGCAGTGAGTTGTGTGACTGAGTTTAGAACTAGTGGCCAGCAGGCTACACGTGTCACTGTACTAACCATCTGTGTCGCTGTGCAAAAGTGTGAACTAGTGACCTGCAGATTACACCACTGATACTTACCTGGAGCATTACCCCTTCAACCACGTGGTGCTCGCTGATCCTACCTTCTTAGTCTTTTCATTGCATTCTTTCCACTCTGTTTCTCTGGGTTCCCTTTGCTCTGTAGTACCTGTTTTCTTTCATCTTAACCTTTGTATTTATTACTTCTGCCTTTATCTTTCTCATAGTGCTCTTTCCCCCTTCCTCTTCTCTTCTGCCCCCCTTACTTATTTATGTATTCTTCCTCTTGAACTCTTTTAATCTCCTTCCCATGTTCCTGCCATTACTGGCTCTTGTCAGTTTTTTTTATTTGCTCATCCTCTGTGCTTTTCTTGCTCTGTTCTTATTTATCTTAGCATTCTGTTCTTCCTTCTTTCCCCACTCTTTATTTTCCCTATTCGTGTTTTCGTGTTCAATGGTGATGACGGTGCTCTAAATTGGTTACAAAAACGGAGGGCAGGGTCAATTAAAGAGTAAAGTAGGGTATAAAAGTGCACTGCTGGCTATGTTACTAACTTTTTGTGTAACGCACTTCTGTGACTTTCATGGCCTCGTAGCGCTAGTAAGGGCTGCCTCTTGCTATAGCTCCATATTACCCTCAAAATCTGGCATCTCCTCTAATATTTGCCCGTTACTCAAATTATAATTCATCTCCCGTGTTCCAATCTCTACACTTCCGTTATTTATATCTGCCCCCACTAAAAAAAAAAAACCTATAGCAAACGTTAAAACAGACAGAAAGAAGTTGCCAAAACTAAACATATTTTTATATACATTTTTATTTTAATAAGGTCATTCAATTAGACATAATCTCATCTTAATTATAGAAAAGGTAACAAAAAATGCTTATAACACTTTTTAAATGATAACTTTCCAACATGCTGCACAGCAGCCACTCTGCTCCACACTATAGCTTAAACACATTAGCAAAACCAATAGCTATAAGGTCCCAAAGGCGATGCATGTTGGATTTTCTAATGCTTGTTTGATTTTGATATGTTTTACTCAAAATGGCCAAGCAGTTCCAGTGTAAAATGTAAACAGCAGTGAGTCTCCCCTTTTCATTCAAAGCACATTTCATTGTGGCAGATATGGATCCATTGGTGCAAACCTACTGCACTGTGTACATTACAGTGACTAACCACTGAATTTACAACAGCTTGGAAACAGCTCTCTCTTTTCAGATTACCAGATTGACAGAATTATGCACATGTGGCTTGAAATAAATTTTGCAGCTTGTTTCCAGACACAATAATTTCAGCTATTATGATTATTTTCCCCCACAGTTGGGAATAGCATATGGGCTCATAAATACCAAATCTAAAATGTAAGGCAGTGTTCTCATTCGGGGGTAAAACCATATTGAGGGGGCAAACCTACCTTAATTCGCCACCTGTTACGAATTGAATCCAGGGGCTGATAATGGACATACAGGAGAACCCAGGAGCTGATAATGGGCATGAATATTTACAACAAGGGGTGGTGAGGGACAGAGTCTCTGAATTAAACAGAATACTCTCACCCAGTCAAGAGATCAGGGCTAGATCCAACACCGTTTTTTAGCTCACTGCACCATCCCAGTTTCAGAACCTGGCTGTATGCAAATTAGTCTGTTCCTGTCCCAGTGCATGATGGGAACAGGGCAAACCAAACTACAAAAGCCAATTCTTACACTGGGAAGGAAACAAGCTACCGGGGACCGGTTTCTGGCATTTCAGCCTCTTCGGCCCGGCTTGCTTGAATCCTGATGGTGCAATGAGCAAGGGACTCACATCTGAGTATACCCTTCCACGCTTAGGGTGGACAAAAATATTTACAACAAGGGGTGGTGAGGGACAGAGTCTCTGAATTAAACAGAATACTCTCACCCAGTCAAGAGATCAGGGCTAGATCCAACACCGTTTTTTAGCTCACTGCACCATCCCAGCTCAGAACCTGGCTATATGCAAATCAGTCTGTCCCTGGCCCAGTGCATCATGGGAACAGGGCAGACTAAACTACCAAGCCAATTCTTACACTGGGAAGGAAACAAGCTACCGGGGACCGGTTTCTGGCATTTCAGCCTTCTTCGGCCCGGCTTGCTTGAATCCTGATGGAGCAGTGAGAAAGCGGTCCCCGGTAGCTTGTTTCCTTCCCAGTGTAAGAATTGGCTTTTGTAGTTTGGTTTGCCCTGTTCCCATCATGCACTGGGACAGGAACAGACTAATTTGCATACAGCCAGGTTCTGAAACTGGGATGGTGCAGTGAGCTAAAAAACGGTGTTGGATCTAGCCCTGATCTCTTGACTGGGTGAGAGTATTCTGTTTAATTCAGAGACTCTGTCCCTCACCACCCCTTGTTGTAAATATTTTTGTCCACCCTAAGCGTGGAAGGGTATACTCAGATGTGAGTCCCTTGCTCATTGCACCATCAGGATTCAAGCAAGCCGGGCCAAAGAGGCTGAAATGCCAGAAACCGGTCCCCGGTAGCTTGTTTCCTTCCCAGTGTAAGAATTGGCTTTTGTAGTTTGGTTTGCCCTGTTCCCATCATGCACTGGGACAGGAACAGACTAATTTGCATACAGCCAGGTTCTGAAACTGGGATGGTGCAGTGAGCTAAAAAACGGTGTTGGATCTAGCCCTGATCTCTTGACTGGGTGAGAGTATTCTGTTTAATTCAGAGACTCTGTCCCTCACCACCCCTTGTTGTAAATATTTTTGTCCACCCTAAGCGTGGAAGGGTATACTCAGATGTGAGTCCCTTGCTCATTGCACCATCAGGATTCAAGCAAGCCGGGCCGAAGACGCTGAAATGCCAGAAACCGGTCCCCGGTAGCTTGTTTCCTTCCCAGTGTAAGAATTGGCTTTTGTAGTTTGGTTTGCCCTGTTCCCATCATGCACTGGGACAGGAACAGACTAATTTGCATACAGCCAGGTTCTGAAACTGGGATGGTGCAGTGAGCTAAAAAACGGTGTTGGATCTAGCCCTGATCTCTTGACTGGGTGAGAGTATTCTGTTTAATTCAGAGACTCTGTCCCTCACCACCCCTTGTTGTAAATATTTTTGTCCACCCTAAGCGTGGAAGGGTATACTCAGATGTGAGTCCCTTGCTCATTGCACCATCAGGATTTAAGCAAGCCGGGCCGAAGAGGCTGAAATGCCAGAAACCGGTCCCCGGTAGCTTGTTTCCTTCCCAGTGCAAGAATTGGCTTTTGTAGTTTGGTTTGCCCTGTTCCCATCATGCACTGGGACAGGAACAGACTAATTTGCATACAGCCAGGTTCTGAAACTGGGATGGTGCAGTGAGCTAAAAAACGGTGTTGGATCTAGCCCTGATCTCTTGACTGGGTGAGAGTATTCTGTTTAATTCAGAGACTCTGTCCCTCACCACCCCTTGTTGTAAATATTTTTGTCCACCCTAAGCGTGGAAGGGTATACTCAGATGTGAGTCCCTTGCTCATTGCACCATCAGGATTCAAGCAAGCCGGGCCGAAGAGGCTGAAATGCCAGAAACCGGTCCCCGGTAGCTTGTTTCCTTCCCAGTGTAAGAATTGGCTTTTGTAGTTTGGTTTGCCCTGTTCCCATCATGCACTGGGACAGGAACAGACTAATTTGCATACAGCCAGGTTCTGAAACTGGGATGGTGCAGTGAGCTAAAAAACGGTGTTGGATCTAGCCCTGATCTCTTGACTGGGTGAGAGTATTCTGTTTAATTCAGAGACTCTGTCCCTCACCACCCCTTGTTGTAAATATTTTTGTCCACCCTAAGCGTGGAAGGGTATACTCAGATGTGAGTCCCTTGCTCATTGCACCATCAGGATTCAAGCAAGCCGGGCCGAAGAGGCTGAAATGCCAGAAACCGGTCCCCGGTAGCTCGTTTCCTTCCCAGTGTAAGAATTGGCTTTTGTAGTTTGGTTTGCCCTGTTCCCATCATGCACTGGGACAGGAACAGACTAATTTGCATACAGCCAGGTTCTGAAACTGGGATGGTGCAGTGAGCTAAAAAACGGTGTTAGATCTAGCCCTGATCTCTTGACTGGGTGAGAGTATTCTGTTTAATTCAGAGACTCTGTCCCTCACCACCCCTTGTTGTAAATATTTTTGTCCACCCTAAGCGTGGAAGGGTATACTCAGATGTGAGTCCCTTGCTCATTGCACCATCAGGATTCAAGCAAGCCGGGCCGAAGAGGCTGAAATGCCAGAAACCGGTCCCCGGTAGCTTGTTTCCTTCCCAGTGTAAGAATTGGCTTTTGTAGTTTGGTTTGCCCTGTTCCCATCATGCATTGGGACAGGAACAGACTAATTTGCATACAGCCAGGTTCTGAAACTGGGATGGTGCAGTGAGCTAAAAAACGGTGTTGGATCCAGCCCTGATCTCTTGACTGGGTGAGAGTATTCTATTTAATTCAGAGACTCTGTCCCTCACCACCCCTTGTTGTAAATATTTTTGTCCACCCTAAGCGTGGAAGGGTATACTCAGATGTGAGTCCCTTGCTCATTGCACCATCAGGATTCAAGCAAGCCGGGCCGAAGAGGCTGAAATGCCAGAAACCGGTCCCCGGTAGCTTGTTTCCTTCCCAGTGTAAGAATTGGCTTTTGTAGTTTGGTTTGCCCTGTTCCCATCATGCACTGGGACAGGAACAGACTAATTTGCATACAGCCAGGTTCTGAAACTGGGTGCAGTGAGCTAAAAAACGGTGTTGGATCTAGCCCTGATCTCTTGACTGGGTGAGAGTATTCTGTTTAATTCAGAGACTCTGTCCCTCACCACCCCTTGTTGTAAATATTTTTGTCCACCCTAAGCGTGGAAGGGTATACTCAGATGTGAGTCCCTTGCTCATTGCACCATCAGGATTCAAGCAAGCCGGGCCGAAGAGGCTGAAATGCCAGAAACCGGTCCCCGGTAGCTTGTTTCCTTCCCAGTGTAAGAATTGGCTTTTGTAGTTTGGTTTGCCCTGTTCCCATCATGCACTGGGACAGGAACAGACTAATTTGCATACAGCCAGGTTCTGAAACTGGGATGGTGCAGTGAGCTAAAAAACGGTGTTGGATCTAGCCCTGATCTCTTGACTGGGTGAGAGTATTCTGTTTAATTCAGAGACTCTGTCCCTCACCACCCCTTGTTGTAAATATTTTTGTCCACCCTAAGCGTGGAAGGGTATACTCAGATGTGAGTCCCTTGCTCATTGCACCATCAGGATTCAAGCAAGCCGGGCCGAAGAGGCTGAAATGCCAGAAACCGGTCCCCGGTAGCTTGTTTCCTTCCCAGTGTAAGAATTGGCTTTTGTAGTTTGGTTTGCCCTGTTCCCATCATGCACTGGGACAGGAACAGACTAATTTGCATACAGCCAGGTTCTGAAACTGGGATGGTGCAGTGAGCTAAAAAACGGTGTTGGATCTAGCCCTGATCTCTTGACTGGGTGAGAGTATTCTGTTTAATTCAGAGACTCTGTCCCTCACCACCCCTTGTTGTAAATATTTTTGTCCACCCTAAGCGTGGAAGGGTATACTCAGATGTGAGTCCCTTGCTCATTGCACCATCAGGATTCAAGCAAGCCGGGCCGAAGAGGCTGAAATGCCAGAAACCGGTCCCCGGTAGCTTGTTTCCTTCCCAGTGTAAGAATTGGCTTTTGTAGTTTGGTTTGCCCTGTTCCCATCATGCACTGGGACAGGAACAGACTAATTTGCATACAGCCAGGTTCTGAGCTGGGATGGGGCAGTGAGATAAATAACGGTGATGGATCAAGCCCTGATCTTTGGACTGGGTAAGAGTGGTCTGTTTAACTCAGACACTCTGTTCATCACCACCCCCTTTTCTAAATCGTTTTTGGCCACTATAGGTGTGGCAGGGTATACTCAGACATGAGTCCCTTTCTCACTGCTCCATCAGGATTCAAGCAAGCCGGGCCGAAGAAGGCTGAAATGCCAGAAACCGGTCCCCGGTAGCTTGTCTCCTTTCTGGTGAAGAATTGGCTTGGTAGTTTAGTCTGCCCTGTTCCCATGATGCACTGGGCCAGGGACAGACTGATTTGCATATAGCCAGGTTCTGAGCTGGGATGGGGCAGTGAGATAAATAACGGTGATGGATCAAGCCCTGATCTTTGGACTGGGTAAGAGTGGTCTGTTTAACTCAGACACTCTGTTCATCACCACCCCCTTTTCTAAATCGTTTTTGGCCACTATAGGTGTGGCAGGGTATACTCAGACATGAGTCCCTTTCTCACTGCTCCATCAGGATTCAAGCAAGCCGGGCCGAAGAAGGCTGAAATGCCAGAAACCGGTCCCCGGTAGCTTGTCTCCTTTCTGGTGAAGAATTGGCTTGGTAGTTTAGTCTGCCCTGTTCCCATGATGCACTGGGCCAGGGACAGACTGATTTGCATATAGCCAGGTTCTGAGCTGGGATGGGGCAGTGAGATAAATAACGGTGATGGATCAAGCCCTGATCTTTGGACTGGGTAAGAGTGGTCTGTTTAACTCAGACACTCTGTTCATCACCACCCCCTTTTCTAAATCGTTTTTGGCCACTATAGGTGTGGCAGGGTATACTCAGACATGAGTCCCTTTCTCACTGCTCCATCAGGATTCAAGCAAGCCGGGCCGAAGAAGGCTGAAATGCCAGAAACCGGTCCCCGGTAGCTTGTCTCCTTTCTGGTGAAGAATTGGCTTGGTAGTTTAGTCTGCCCTGTTCCCATGATGCACTGGGCCAGGGACAGACTGATTTGCATATAGCCAGGTTCTGAGCTGGGATGGGGCAGTGAGATAAATAACGGTGATGGATCAAGCCCCGATCTTTGGACTGGGTAAGAGTGGTCTGTTTAACTCAGACACTCTGTTCATCACCACCCCCTTTTCTAAATCGTTTTTGGCCACTATAGGTGTGGCAGGGTATACTCAGACATGAGTCCCTTTCTCACTGCTCCATCAGGATTCAAGCAAGCCGGGCCGAAGAAGGCTGAAATGCCAGAAACCGGTCCCCGGTAGCTTGTCTCCTTTCTGGTGAAGAATTGGCTTGGTAGTTTAGTCTGCCCTGTTCCCATGATGCACTGGGCCAGGGACAGACTGATTTGCATATAGCCAGGTTCTGAGCTGGGATGGGGCAGTGAGATAAATAACGGTGATGGATCAAGCCCTGATCTTTGGACTGGGTAAGAGTGGTCTGTTTAACTCAGACACTCTGTTCATCACCACCCCCTTTTCTAAATCGTTTTTGGCCACTATAGGTGTGGCAGGGTATACTCAGACATGAGTCCCTTTCTCACTGCTCCATCAGGATTCAAGCAAGCCGGGCCGAAGAAGGCTGAAATGCCAGAAACCGGTCTCCGGTAGCTTGTCTCCTTTCTGGTGAAGAATTGGCTTGGTAGTTTAGTCTGCCCTGTTCCCATGATGCACTGGGCCAGGGACAGACTGATTTGCATAAAGCCAGGTTCTGAGCTGGGATGGGGCAGTGAGATAAATAACGGTGATGGATCAAGCCCTGATCTTTGGACTGGGTAAGAGTGGTCTGTTTAACTCAGACACTCTGTTCATCACCACCCCCTTTTCTAAATCGTTTTTGGCCACTATAGGTGTGGCAGGGTATACTCAGACATGAGTCCCTTTCTCACTGCTCCATCAGGATTCAAGCAAGCCGGGCCGAAGAAGGCTGAAATGCCAGAAACCGGTCCCCGGTAGCTTGTCTCCTTTCTGGTGAAGAATTGGCTTGGTAGTTTAGTCTGCCCTGTTCCCATGATGCACTAGGCCAGGGACAGACTGATTTGCATATAGCCAGGTTCTGAGCTGGGATGGGGCAGTGAGATAAATAACGGTGATGGATCAAGCCCTGATCTTTGGACTGGGTAAGAGTGGTCTGTTTAACTCAGACACTCTGTTCATCACCACCCCCTTTTCTAAATCGTTTTTGGCCACTATAGGTGTGGCAGGGTATACTCAGACATGAGTCCCTTTCTCACTGCTCCATCAGGATTCAAGCAAGCCGGGCCGAAGAAGGCTGAAATGCCAGAAACCGGTCCCCGGTAGCTTGTCTCCTTTCTGGTGAAGAATTGGCTTGGTAGTTTAGTCTGCCCTGTTCCCATGATGCACTGGGCCAGGGACAGACTGATTTGCATATAGCCAGGTTCTGAGCTGGGATGGGGCAGTGAGATAAATAACGGTGATGGATCAAGCCCTGATCTTTGGACTGGGTAAGAGTGGTCTGTTTAACTCAGACACTCTGTTCATCACCACCCCCTTTTCTAAATCGTTTTTGGCCACTATAGGTGTGGCAGGGTATACTCAGACATGAGTCCCTTTCTCACTGCTCCATCAGGATTCAAGCAAGCCGGGCCGAAGAAGGCTGAAATGCCAGAAACCGGTCCCCGGTAGCTTGTCTCCTTTCTGGTGAAGAATTGGCTTGGTAGTTTAGTCTGCCCTGTTCCCATGATGCACTGGGCCAGGGACAGACTGATTTGCATATAGCCAGGTTCTGAGCTGGGATGGGGCAGTGAGATAAATAACGGTGATGGATCAAGCCCTGATCTTTGGACTGGGTAAGAGTGGTCTGTTTAACTCAGACACTCTGTTCATCACCACCCCCTTTTCTAAATCGTTTTTGGCCACTATAGGTGTGGCAGGGTATACTCAGACATGAGTCCCTTTCTCACTGCTCCATCAGGATTCAAGCAAGCCGGGCCGAAGAAGGCTGAAATGCCAGAAACCGGTCCCCGGTAGCTTGTCTCCTTTCTGGTGAAGAATTGGCTTGGTAGTTTAGTCTGCCCTGTTCCCATGATGCACTGGGCCAGGGACAGACTGATTTGCATATAGCCAGGTTCTGAGCTGGGATGGGGCAGTGAGATAAATAACGGTGATGGATCAAGCCCTGATCTTTGGACTGGGTAAGAGTGGTCTGTTTAACTCAGACACTCTGTTCATCACCACCCCCTTTTCTAAATCGTTTTTGGCCACTATAGGTGTGGCAGGGTATACTCAGACATGAGTCCCTTTCTCACTGCTCCATCAGGATTCAAGCAAGCCGGGCCGAAGAAGGCTGAAATGCCAGAAACCGGTCTCCGGTAGCTTGTCTCCTTTCTGGTGAAGAATTGGCTTGGTAGTTTAGTCTGCCCTGTTCCCATGATGCACTGGGCCAGGGACAGACTGATTTGCATAAAGCCAGGTTCTGAGCTGGGATGGGGCAGTGAGATAAATAACGGTGATGGATCAAGCCCTGATCTTTGGACTGGGTAAGAGTGGTCTGTTTAACTCAGACACTCTGTTCATCACCACCCCCTTTTCTAAATCGTTTTTGGCCACTATAGGTGTGGCAGGGTATACTCAGACATGAGTCCCTTTCTCACTGCTCCATCAGGATTCAAGCAAGCCGGGCCGAAGAAGGCTGAAATGCCAGAAACCGGTCCCCGGTAGCTTGTCTCCTTTCTGGTGAAGAATTGGCTTGGTAGTTTAGTCTGCCCTGTTCCCATGATGCACTAGGCCAGGGACAGACTGATTTGCATATAGCCAGGTTCTGAGCTGGGATGGGGCAGTGAGATAAATAACGGTGATGGATCAAGCCCTGATCTTTGGACTGGGTAAGAGTGGTCTGTTTAACTCAGACACTCTGTTCATCACCACCCCCTTTTCTAAATCGTTTTTGGCCACTATAGGTGTGGCAGGGTATACTCAGACATGAGTCCCTTTCTCACTGCTCCATCAGGATTCAAGCAAGCCGGGCCGAAGAAGGCTGAAATGCCAGAAACCGGTCCCCGGTAGCTTGTCTCCTTTCTGGTGAAGAATTGGCTTGGTAGTTTAGTCTGCCCTGTTCCCATGATGCACTGGGCCAGGGACAGACTGATTTGCATATAGCCAGGTTCTGAGCTGGGATGGGGCAGTGAGATAAATAACGGTGATGGATCAAGCCCTGATCTTTGGACTGGGTAAGAGTGGTCTGTTTAACTCAGACACTCTGTTCATCACCACCCCCTTTTCTAAATCGTTTTTGGCCACTATAGGTGTGGCAGGGTATACTCAGACATGAGTCCCTTTCTCACTGCTCCATCAGGATTCAAGCAAGCCGGGCCGAAGAAGGCTGAAATGCCAGAAACCGGTCCCCGGTAGCTTGTCTCCTTTCTGGTGAAGAATTGGCTTGGTAGTTTAGTCTGCCCTGTTCCCATGATGCACTGGGCCAGGGACAGACTGATTTGCATATAGCCAGGTTCTGAGCTGGGATGGGGCAGTGAGATAAATAACGGTGATGGATCAAGCCCTGATCTTTGGACTGGGTAAGAGTGGTCTGTTTAACTCAGACACTCTGTTCATCACCACCCCCTTTTCTAAATCGTTTTTGGCCACTATAGGTGTGGCAGGGTATACTCAGACATGAGTCCCTTTCTCACTGCTCCATCAGGATTCAAGCAAGCCGGGCCGAAGAAGGCTGAAATGCCAGAAACCGGTCCCCGGTAGCTTGTCTCCTTTCTGGTGAAGAATTGGCTTGGTAGTTTAGTCTGCCCTGTTCCCATGATGCACTGGGCCAGGGACAGACTGATTTGCATATAGCCAGGTTCTGAGCTGGGATGGGGCAGTGAGATAAATAACGGTGATGGATCAAGCCCTGATCTTTGGACTGGGTAAGAGTGGTCTGTTTAACTCAGACACTCTGTTCATCACCACCCCCTTTTCTAAATCGTTTTTGGCCACTATAGGTGTGGCAGGGTATACTCAGACATGAGTCCCTTTCTCACTGCTCCATCAGGATTCAAGCAAGCCGGGCCGAAGAAGGCTGAAATGCCAGAAACCGGTCCCCGGTAGCTTGTCTCCTTTCTGGTGAAGAATTGGCTTGGTAGTTTAGTCTGCCCTGTTCCCATGATGCACTGGGCCAGGGACAGACTGATTTGCATATAGCCAGGTTCTGAGCTGGGATGGGGCAGTGAGATAAATAACGGTGATGGATCAAGCCCTGATCTTTGGACTGGGTAAGAGTGGTCTGTTTAACTCAGACACTCTGTTCATCACCACCCCCTTTTCTAAATCGTTTTTGGCCACTATAGGTGTGGCAGGGTATACTCAGACATGAGTCCCTTTCTCACTGCTCCATCAGGATTCAAGCAAGCCGGGCCGAAGAAGGCTGAAATGCCAGAAACCGGTCCCCGGTAGCTTGTCTCCTTTCTGGTGAAGAATTGGCTTGGTAGTTTAGTCTGCCCTGTTCCCATGATGCACTGGGCCAGGGACAGACTGATTTGCATATAGCCAGGTTCTGAGCTGGGATGGGGCAGTGAGATAAATAACGGTGATGGATCAAGCCCTGATCTTTGGACTGGGTAAGAGTGGTCTGTTTAACTCAGACACTCTGTTCATCACCACCCCCTTTTCTAAATCGTTTTTGGCCACTATAGGTGTGGCAGGGTATACTCAGACATGAGTCCCTTTCTCACTGCTCCATCAGGATTCAAGCAAGCCGGGCCGAAGAAGGCTGAAATGCCAGAAACCGGTCCCCGGTAGCTTGTCTCCTTTCTGGTGAAGAATTGGCTTGGTAGTTTAGTCTGCCCTGTTCCCATGATGCACTGGGCCAGGGACAGACTGATTTGCATATAGCCAGGTTCTGAGCTGGGATGGGGCAGTGAGATAAATAACGGTGATGGATCAAGCCCTGATCTTTGGACTGGGTAAGAGTGGTCTGTTTAACTCAGACACTCTGTTCATCACCACCCCCTTTTCTAAATCGTTTTTGGCCACTATAGGTGTGGCAGGGTATACTGAGACATGAGTCCCTTTCTCACTGCTCCATCAGGATTCAAGCAAGCCGGGCCGAAGAAGGCTGAAATGCCAGAAACCGGTCCCCGGTAGCTTGTCTCCTTTCTGGTGAAGAATTGGCTTGGTAGTTTAGTCTGCCCTGTTCCCATGATGCACTGGGCCAGGGACAGACTGATTTGCATATAGCCAGGTTCTGAGCTGGGATGGGGCAGTGAGATAAATAACGGTGATGGATCAAGCCCTGATCTTTGGACTGGGTAAGAGTGGTCTGTTTAACTCAGACACTCTGTTCATCACCACCCCCTTTTCTAAATCGTTTTTGGCCACTATAGGTGTGGCAGGGTATACTCAGACATGAGTCCCTTTCTCACTGCTCCATCAGGATTCAAGCAAGCCGGGCCGAAGAAGGCTGAAATGCCAGAAACCGGTCCCCGGTAGCTTGTCTCCTTTCTGGTGAAGAATTGGCTTGGTAGTTTAGTCTGCCCTGTTCCCATGATGCACTGGGCCAGGGACAGACTGATTTGCATATAGCCAGGTTCTGAGCTGGGATGGGGCAGTGAGATAAATAACGGTGATGGATCAAGCCCTGATCTTTGGACTGGGTAAGAGTGGTCTGTTTAACTCAGACACTCTGTTCATCACCACCCCCTTTTCTAAATCGTTTTTGGCCACTATAGGTGTGGCAGGGTATACTCAGACATGAGTCCCTTTCTCACTGCTCCATCAGGATTCAAGCAAGCCGGGCCGAAGAAGGCTGAAATGCCAGAAACCGGTCCCCGGTAGCTTGTCTCCTTTCTGGTGAAGAATTGGCTTGGTAGTTTAGTCTGCCCTGTTCCCATGATGCACTGGGCCAGGGACAGACTGATTTGCATATAGCCAGGTTCTGAGCTGGGATGGGGCAGTGAGATAAATAACGGTGATGGATCAAGCCCTGATCTTTGGACTGGGTAAGAGTGGTCTGTTTAACTCAGACACTCTGTTCATCACCACCCCCTTTTCTAAATCGTTTTTGGCCACTATAGGTGTGGCAGGGTATACTCAGACATGAGTCCCTTTCTCACTGCTCCATCAGGATTCAAGCAAGCCGGGCCGAAGAAGGCTGAAATGCCAGAAACCGGTCCCCGGTAGCTTGTCTCCTTTCTGGTGAAGAATTGGCTTGGTAGTTTAGTCTGCCCTGTTCCCATGATGCACTGGGCCAGGGACAGACTGATTTGCATATAGCCAGGTTCTGAGCTGGGATGGGGCAGTGAGATAAATAACGGTGATGGATCAAGCCCTGATCTTTGGACTGGGTAAGAGTGGTCTGTTTAACTCAGACACTCTGTTCATCACCACCCCCTTTTCTAAATCGTTTTTGGCCACTATAGGTGTGGCAGGGTATACTCAGACATGAGTCCCTTTCTCACTGCTCCATCAGGATTCAAGCAAGCCGGGCCGAAGAAGGCTGAAATGCCAGAAACCGGTCCCCGGTAGCTTGTCTCCTTTCTGGTGAAGAATTGGCTTGGTAGTTTAGTCTGCCCTGTTCCCATGATGCACTGGGCCAGGGACAGACTGATTTGCATATAGCCAGGTTCTGAGCTGGGATGGGGCAGTGAGATAAATAACGGTGATGGATCAAGCCCTGATCTTTGGACTGGGTAAGAGTGGTCTGTTTAACTCAGACACTCTGTTCATCACCACCCCCTTTTCTAAATTGATAATGGGCATGGGCGGGGAGGGCTTGGTGTACAGCAGAGGTTGTTTGCTGGTGGGAAGGAGAGTTCCATGCCCCCTTTTACCAGTGGGTTGATTGCATTCCTAGCCTTATGCGATTTTACCAGCCAAGTTTTCTGGCCAGTAAAATCAGGTCCTGTGTTCCAAAACCCAAGAAATCTAGGTGTGGGAGTAATGTACTGGTTATATGTGGATGGTGCTGTATTGCACCTGTGACTATGGCTCGACCGAATTTATATTCAGGTCCATTGTGGACCCTGAACAATAAATACAAGTAAATAATTTTAAGTGGCTAATATTAAAGTTAAAATAAATATAGCATTATTAATGTATTTGTATATAAATTAACAAGTAAATATGAAATAAAATATTTTAGCAACACATGTAATTGAATGAGTAATTATAAGAGAATAAAAATAGAATAATATAGAAGTGATTTATTAAAATAAGAATGCAAAGTTAGAAAGTATATGAACAATATTTTTTAAAAATGAACCTAAAAAAATTGTACAATGTTCCTAAAATGTAAAGAAATATGGAAAATATTTTATATTAAAAAAGTATTTGTTTAACTTATTAACAATATTAGATATAAAAATACCACTTAAAACATATGAAAAATATAGTGAGCTAGAGATCAGATGTCTGAAACATTGATGAATCGCAAATCAGTTGCAACCCTATTCACAAGCATAAAAACAGTGAACTGCAAGGGAACAACACAAGAGAAGACCATTTTCAACAACTGGCATATCAAATCTGAAAATTAAGAACTTTCAAAATAGTGACATTAATTGCAAAACACATATAATGAATTGCAAATAGTTGTTCACTAAAATGACGTATTGCACATTCCCGAATTGTGAATGACCACAAAATATGCAAATATCATCTGATTTACAACTTTTTGATGGAATCTTTATTAAAAAAATACGAAGCATTAAGCATCAACCAAAACATAAGGCAATCTTTCACAATGAGATTCCTTAATGCCATGTTGAGACAAAGGAGAAGTCTGGGAGCTCAGCCAGCAAAATATAGAGTTGAGAAGGAAGGGGTAATGCATGGAGGTAATAACTCTGGGAGTTACCAACTAGGCATTTATGTCATTCTAGACCTCATTGAAAAGCTACAGCCTTTGTTAGACAGACAAAATGCTATATGGCCAGCAACGACCCAAACATGTTCAAGTATTATGTAAAATATGCCTATTAGAGTCTAATAGTCACAAATCAAAAATATTAGTGGTACACTGCTGCTGGAGTTGGGAGGACTGTGGGCAGAATGGGGGAACAGACATTGGGGGTTACAAACGGATATGTTGACAGATGCACCTTTTTGACTGGAGTTGGCTGACTAAATTACTGAATTCATGGAAGGAAACTGGGGATTCGTCACCAGTTGGGGCATGGAATGGGAAGCACTAAAAGCATTTATCAGGAGGAAATGCATGAGTAAGACTTGTCGTGTAAAATTCCAGTTTCAGTCTGTTAGACCTGGGGGTCTCTAGTTGGCAGATGTAGGTACCACTGTCCAAATAGAGACCCTTGCTTCTAGTCAGGGTAAGAAGGATACACTCTTCAGATAACCCCTGCTTGGTAGCTTGGCACGAACAATCAGGCTTATTGAAGGCAATGTGGAAAGTATTTGTACCCTAGGACCACACTCAGAGGCACCCTCATCTACAGGCCTCCAGGAACCCGTAAACAATTCAGCGAAGACATCACTGACTTCATCAGTCCACATGCCCTCACCTCCGAGAACTACATTCTACTAGGAGACCTCAACTTTCACCTGGAAAAGAAAAACGACAGCAACACCACCACCCTTCTTGACAACCTGGCCAATCTCGGTCTCAAACAACTTGTTGACACCCTCACCCATATAGCCGGACATACGCTCGACCCAATCTTCACCTCCAGCAAACACATCTCCTTCGATCGTACCACAACTCTCCATTGGACTGACCACAGTTGTGTTCACTTCAGCCCCACAACCCCCCACAACCTATTCCTCGAAGAAACTGGAACAAAATCGCCACCGACCAACTCCTCACATCTCTCAACCAAAACCCACCCGCCCTCTCATCGGACCCAAACCAAGCTGCCACCAAATTCGAACAATGGATCACTCACAGCGCTGACGAATTAGCACCCTTGAAAAACCATCACACCAAACAGGACAACAAAAAGGCCCCCTGTTTCAACGATGACCTTAAGAAATCCAAGAAGCTATGCCGCACTCTCGAGAAAACATGGAGAAAAAACCCAACCACCGACAACATGACCACCTTCAAGGCAGCCACCCGGAAACACCACCAACTGATTCGATCCACCAAGAAATCAGCATTCAAGAATCGACTCGACAACAACGCCCATAACAGCAAGGAACTATTCAACATCGTCAAAGAATTCACCAACCCCACCGCAGCCTCAAACGACTTCACTCCCTCCCAAGACCTCTGTGATTCGTTATCCTCCTTCTTCTACAACAAAATTGCCGACATACATAACAGCTTTAAAAACATTTCCAACGAACAATCCTCTCCACCCCCCTCCGAACCTGAACCGCTCTCTAACAACCTCAGCGCCTGGAACCCAATCACCACTGAAGACACCATCCGCCTAATGAACTCCATCCATTCTGGCTCGCCAACCGACCCCTGTCCCCACCACATCTTCAACAAAGCAGACTCCATCATCGCACCCCATCTCCGTGATGTCATCAACTGCTCCTTCAACTCCGCTACCTTCCCAGAAAGCTGGAAACACGCCAAAGTCAGCGCCCTCCTGAAGAAACCCACTGCAGACCCCTCTGAACTTAAAAACTATCGCCCCATATCCCTCCTCCCATTCCCTGCCAAAGTCATTGAGAAAGCCGCCAATAGCCAGCTCGCCGCCTTCCTTGAATCCAACAATTCCCTCGATCCCTCACAGTCAGGTTTTCGAGCCAAACACAGCACCGAGACCGCCCTCATCGCAGCTACAGACGACATCCGAACACTACTGGACAACGGAGAAACAGTGGCCCTCATTCTACTCGACCTCTCCGCCGCCTTCGACACTGTCTGTCACAGCACCCTCATACAACGCCTCAATAACATCGGCATACAAGGAAAAGCCTTGGACTGGATCATCTCGTTCCTAGCTGGGAGAACTCAGAGAGTCCGACTTCCCCCATTCAATTCAGAGGCCACCGAAGTCATCTGCGGTGTACCACAAGGATCATCACTCAGTCCCACCCTCTTCAACGTTTACATGAGTCCACTTGCATCCATCGCGCGTCAACACAACCTTAACATCATCTCCTACGCTGACGACACCCAGCTGATCATTTCCCTCACCAAAGACCCTAACACCGACAAAACCAATCTTCACGAAGGCATGAAAGAAGTAGCCATATGGATGAAAAACAGCCGCCTAAAACTTAACTCAGACAAAACGGAAGTGCTCATCCTAGGATCATCCCCCTCTGCCTGGGACGACTCATGGTGGCCTTCGGCTCTGGGCTCAGCACCCATACCCACAGACCACGCACGTAACCTTGGCTTCATCCTAGACTCCTCACTCTCGATGACCAGACAAGTCAACGCCGTCTCATCCACCTGCTTCAACGTACTTCGTATGCTCAAAAAAATCTTCCGCTGGATCCCCTCCGAGACAAGAAAGACTGTCACCCACGCACTGGTCACGAGTCGAATAGATTACGGAAACGCCCTCTACGCCGGAATCACAGCCAAATTACAAAAAAAACTCCAACGCATCCAAAACGCATCAGCAAAACTCATTTTGGACATCCCTCGCCAAGATCACATTACCGGCCACCTGAAAGACCTCCACTGGCTCCCCGTCAACAAGAGAATAACGTTCCGTCTCCTCACCCACGCACACAAGGCCCTCTACAAACTAGGTCCCGAATGCCTCAACACTCGACTATCCTTCTACACACCCACCCGCCAACTAAGATCCTCCAATCAAGCCCTCGCCGCAGTTCCGCGTATCCAAAGATCCACCATGGGAGGTAGATCCTTCTCCTACTTGGCGGCCAAGACCTGGAACTCACTCCCCACTCACCTCCGCCTTACACAGAACTACATCTCCTTCAGAAAAGAACTTAAAACCTGGCTATTCGATAAATAATGAACCCCTTCCCCAAGCGCCTTGAGACCCTCTGGGTGAGTAGTGCGCTATATAAATTCTTGAACTTGAACTTGAATTATGGCCATGTCTGAACTGGAGTGGCTGAGTGAGCTAAAGAATGGTGATGGATTAAACCCAGATCAGTTGACTGGGGGTGAGTGTTTGATTTGCTCAAACGCTCTGTCCATCATCCCCTTTTGTATCGCTTTGTTCGCCCTAAGTTGGCAGGGTATGCTCAGACGTGAGTCCCTTGCTCACTTGGCCACTGGATTCAAGATAACCTGGCTGATGAGGATTATGAATCCGAAACCGGTCCCAGGATGCTTGTTTCCGGTCCAGGGAAGACATGGCTTGGCAGTTCGGACTGGACTGTTCCCATGAGGCACAGGGTCAGACTGATTTGCATATGCCATATCTGAAATGGGGTGGCTGAGTGAGCTAAAGAATGGTGATGGATTAAACCCAGATCAGTTGACTGGGGGTGAGTGTTTGATTTGCTCAAATGCTCCGTCCATCATCCCCTTTTGTGTCGCTTTGTTCGCCCTAAGTTGGCAGGGTATGCTCAGACGTGAGTCCCTTGCTCACTTGGCCACTGGATTCAAGATAGCCTGGCTGATGAGGATTATGAATCCGAAACCGGTCCCAGGATGCTTGTTTCCGGTCCAGGGAAGACATGGCCTGGCAGTTCGGGCCGGACTGTTCCCATGAGGCAGAGGGTCAGACTGATTTGCATATGGCCATGTCTGAACTGGGGTGGCTGAGTGAGCTAAAGAATGGTGATGGATTAAACCCAGATCAGTTGACTGGGGGTGAGTGTTTGATTTGCTCAAACGCTCCGTCCATCATCCCCTTTTGTATCGCTTTGTTCGCCCTAAGTTGGCAGGGTATGCTCAGACGTGAGTCCCTTGCTCACTTGGCCACTGGATTCAAGATAGCCTATTATGAATCCGAAACCGGTCCCAGGATGCTTGTTTCCGGTCCAGGGAAGACATGGCTTGGCAGTTCGGGCTGTACTGTTCCCATGAGGCAGAGGGTCAGACTGATTTGCATATGGCCATGTCTGAACTGGGGTGGCTGAGTGAGCTAAAGAATGGTGATGGATTAAACCCAGATCAGTTGACTGGGGGTGAGTGTTTGATTTGCTCAAACGCTTTGTCCATCATCCCCTTTTGTATCGCTTTGTTCGCCCTAAGTTGGCAGGGTATGCTCAGACATGAGTCCCTTGCTCACTTGGCCACTGGATTCAAGATAGCCTGGCTGATGACGATTATGAATCCGAAACCGGTCCCAGGATGCTTGTTTCCGGTCCAGGGAAGACATGGCTTGGCAGTTCGGGCTGTACTGTTCCCATGAGGCAGAGGGTCAGACTGATTTGCATATGGCCATTTCTGAACTGGGGTGGCTGAGTGAGCTAAAGAATGGTGATGGATTAAACCCAGATCAGTTGACTGGGGGTGAGTGTTTGATTTGCTCAAACGCTCCGTCCATCATCCCCTTTTGTATCGCTTTGTTCGCCCCAAGTTGGCATGGTATGCTCAGACGTGAGTCCCTTGCTCACTTGGCCACTGGATTCAAGATAGCCTGGCTGATGAGGATTATGAATCCGAAACTGGTCCCAGGATGCTTGTTTCCGGTCCAGGAAGACATGGCTTGGCAGTTCGGGCTGGACTGTTCCCATGAGGCACAGGGTCAGACTGATTTGCATATGGCCTTGTCTGAACTGGGGTGGCTGAGTGAGCTAAAGAATGGTGATGGATTAAACCCAGATCAATTGACTGGGGGTGAGTGTTTGATTTGCTCAAACGCTCCGTCCATCATCCCCTTTTGTATTGCTTGCGGACCCCATCATGTCGCTGCGAGAGTTGTCGCAGAGCCATTGCATCCAGGGGCCGCGTGAGGAGAAGATTGACTCTGAGCCGCGCATCATCGCCGCACCGTACATTTTCGCCTCCCCGATGATCGTTGCATCGTACCTTTTGTGAGCCGTTTCCACCGAAACCGGTGCACGGGTATCCACGCAAGGTATCGCATCCCTCCCCATACAGACCAAAGTCACCGCAACACACCCGCTCCGTCCAGGGTAGTTGTTGCATCGCCTCCCCAGGGTCTCAGGAGTGACGCATCCCTTGCTTTTCAACGCTACAGCTTTCACTGGGAACTTTTGTCGCTACTAAAGGTACTGTTGGCTAAAACGTGACGCAACGTTAGACAATTTTAATGCAACCTTAAAAACTCATTTGAAACCATATTCTTGAACTGTGTATGTTGGATTTTTGTAATTTTGGTCTTGTGTTGTTTAGATTAAATACCTTTATTTTTCTAAACTGTTGTGGAGTCAGTTTGTGGTGTTTTCACTGGATCTGGAAGTGGAGGTGTTCGGCGGTTGTAAGGTTGTCGTCGAAGCTGATCGTGATTTTGATGGTGTTCTTATGGACGATGGCGATGCCTCCTCCTGTTTGATTGGTGCGGTCTTTTCGGGTGATCTTGTAAGTGTCCGGGATGGCTATTGCGATGTCGGGTGTTGATGATGCGTTCATCCAGGTTTCTGTAAAGAAGGCGACGTCCGGTGAAGCAGTGTCGAGTAGGTCCCAGAGTTCAGTGGCGTGTCTGTGGACCGAGCGGGTGTTCAGCAGGATGCACTTCAGGTGGTTAGAGTCGGAGCTGTGTTTGGGGTTAGTGGATATGGTATGGATCTTGATGCTGGTAAATTTGCAGGAGTGGCAGGCGAAGGGACCGTGGGTACGTCCCGGGGCAGCTTCGTAGCATTGTGGTGTGCGTTCGGGGTTAAGGGCTAGGAGGGTCGAGGCGTCATATGTTAAGCGGGAGGATTGTAGGTTGCGGGGGCCAAGGGGTCTGGCGCTGGGCGCGGTCCAGGCGCGGACGGGCGTAGACGGGCTTACCTTTGGCGCACCTTTGGCGCGCATAGGGCGCGTCCGCTGCGCGTGAACGCTGCGCGCAAAAGCATTTGTCATAAGAGGGTAGTGGGGGGGAGGGGCGAGAGGCACAATCGAGCAGAAATGCTTTTAAAGTCTAACAATGGTGACAGGATTATGCGCGACTAGCAATGAGCAGCACTGAATATTTAAATAGCAAAAAGCAGGAAGTGACAGCAATGCGGGGGTGAGATAGCGCAATGCGAGGCTGTAGAGCGAGTGGAGCGCAGACGCGGTAGTGAGAGGCGGCAGGCAGGCGCTACGATACCGCTAGTCTGCTTCGAAGCACTCAGCTTATTTTAGGTCACCAGTCTTTGTGAGCGTGGGGGAGCGACCTCCTCTGATCGAATCTGGAGAGTCACAGCGCGGGAATGGAGGTGCTGTTCTACGAGTATCTGTGGGAGGGAGGGTCAGCTGGGAGGTGGGAGCGGGGTGGAGCTACGGGTTGAGGAGCACAACAACAACAAAATGGCTGCACCAGTTCGAAAGCGAAACTGGGCGAGACTGGGGCACAATCAGAGGCACAATCGAGCAGAAATGCTTTTAAAGTCTAACAATGGTAACAGGATTATGCGCGACTAGCAATGAGCAGCACTGAATATTTAAATAGCACAAAGCAGGCAGTGACAGCAATGCGGGGGTGAGATAGTGCAATGCGAGGCTGTAGAGCGAGTGGAGCGCAGACGCGGTAGTGAGAGGCGGCAGGCAGGCGCTACGATACCGCTAATCTGCTTCGAAGCACTCAGCTTATTTTAGGTCACCAGTCCTTGTGAGCGTGGGGGAGCGACCTCCTCTGATCGAATCTGGAGAGTCACAGCGCGGGGATGGAGGTGCTGTTCTACGAGTATCTGTGGGAGGGAGGGTCAGCTGGGAGGCGGGAGCGGGGTGGAGCTACGGGTTGAGGAGCACAACAACAACAAAATGGCTGCACCAGTTCGAAAGCGAAACTGGGCGAGACTGGGGCACAATCAGAGGCACAATCAAGCAGAAATGCTTTTAAAGTCTAACAATGGTAACAGGATTATGCGCGACTAGCAATGAGCAGCACTGAATATTTAAATAGCACAAAGCAGGCAGTGACAGCAATGCGGGGGTGAGATAGTGCAATGCGAGGCTGTAGAGCGAGTGGAGCGCAACGCGGTAGTGAGAGGCGGCAGGCAGGCGCTACGATACCGCTAATCTGCTTCGAAGCACTCAGCTTATTTTAGGTCACCAGTCCTTGTGAGCGTGGGGGAGCGACCTCCTCTGATCGAATCTGGAGAGTCACAGCGCGGGGATGGAGGTGCTGTTCTACGAGTATCTGTGGGAGGGAGGGTCAGCTGGGAGGCGGGAGCGGGGTGGAGCTACGGGTTGAGGAGCACAACAACAACAAAATGGCTGCACCAGTTCGAAAGCGAAACTGGGCGAGACTGGGGCACAATCAGAGGCACAATCAAGCAGAAATGCTTTTAAAGTCTAACAATGGTAACAGGATTATGCGCGACTAGCAATGAGCAGCACTGAATATTTAAATAGCACAAAGCAGGCAGTGACAGCAATGCGGGGGTGAGATAGTGCAATGCGAGGCTGTAGAGCGAGTGGAGCGCAACGCGGTAGTGAGAGGCGGCAGGCAGGCGCTACGATACCGCTAGTCTTCTTCGAAGCACTCAGCTTATTTTAGGTCACCAGTCCTTGTGAGCGTGGGGGAGCGACCTCCTCTGATCGAATCAGTCTGACCCTGTGCCTCATGGGAAAAGTGCAGCCCGAACTGCCAAGCCATGTCTTCCCTGGACCGGAAACAAGCTTTCTGGGACCGGTTTCGGATTCATAATCCAATTCAGCCAGGCTATCTCGAATCCAGTGGCCAAGTGAGCAAGGGACTCACGTCTGAACATACCCTGCCAACTTAGGGCGAACAAAGCGATACAAAAGGGGATGATGGACGGAGCGTTTGAGCAAATCAAACACTCACCCCCAGTCAACTGATCTGGGTTTAATCCATCACCATTCTTTAGCTCACTCAGCCACCCCAGTTCAGACATGGCCATATTCAAATCAGTCTGACCCTGTGCCTCATGGGAACAGTCCAGCCCGAACTGCCAAGCCATGTCTTCCCTGGACCGGAAACAAGCATCCTGGGACCGGTTTCGGATTCATAATCCTCATCAGCCAGGCTATCTTGAATCCGGTGGCCAAGTGAGCAAGGGACTCACGTCGAGCATACCCTGCCAATTTAGGGCGAACAAAGCGATACAAAAGGGGATGATGGACGGAGCGTTTGAGCAAATCAAACACTCACCCCCAGTCAACTGATCTGGGTTTAATCCATCACCATTCCTTAGCTCACTCAGCCACCCCAGTTCAGACATGGCCATATGCAAATCAGTCTGACCCTGTGCCTCATGGGAACAATCAAGCCCGAACGTCAGAGCCATGTCATCCCTGGACCGGAAACAAGCATCCTGGGACCGGTTTCAGATTCATAATCCTCATCAGCCAGGCTATCTTGAATCCAGTGGCCAAGTGAGCAAGGGACTCACGTCTGAGCATATCCTGCTAACTTAGGGCAAATAAAGCGATACAAAAGGGGAGGATGGACGGAGCATTTGAGCAAATCAAACACTCACCCCCAGTCAAATGATCTGGGTTTAATCCATCACCATTCTTTAGCTCACTCAGCCACCCCAGTTCAGACATGGCCATATGCAAATCAGTCTGACCCTGTGCCTCATGGGAACAGTCCAGCCCGAACTGCCAAGCCATGTCTTCCCTGGACCGGAAACATGCATCCTGGGACCGTTTTCGGATTCATAATCCTCATCAGCCAGGCAATCTTGAATCCAGTGGCCAAGTGAGCAAGGGACTCAGGTCTGAGCATACCCTGCCAACTTAGGGCGAACAAAGCGATACAAAAGGGGATGATGGACAGAGCGTTTGAGCAAATCCTACACTCACCCCCAGTCAACTGATCTGGGTTTATTCCATCACCATTCTTTAGCTCACTCAGCCACCCCAGTTCAGACATGGCCATATGCAAATCAGTCTGACCCTGTGCTTCATGGGAACAGTCCGGCCCGAACTGCCAAGCCATGTCTCCCTGGACCGGAAACAAGCATCCTGGCACCGGTTTTGGATTCATAATCCTCATCAGCCAGGCTATCTTGAATCCAGTGGCCAAGTGAGCAAGGGACTCACGTCTGAGCATACCCTGCCAACTTAGGGCGAACAAAGCGATACAAAAGGGGATGATGGACAGAGCGTTTGAGCAAATCCTACACTCACCCCCAGTCAACTGATCTGGGTTTATTCCATCACCATTCTTTAGCTCACTCAGCCACCCCAGTTCAGACATGACCATATACAAATCAGTCTGACCCTGTGACTCATGGGAACAGTCCAGCCCGAACTGCCAAGCCATGTTTTCCCTGGACCGGAAACAAGCATCCTGGGACCGGTTTTGGATTCATAATCCTCATCAGCAAGGCTATCTTGAATCCAGTGGCCAAGTGAGCAAGGGACTCACGTCTGAACACACCCTGCCAATTTAAGGCGAACAAAGCGATACAAAAGGGGATGATGGACGGAGCGTTTGAGCAAATCAAACACTCACCCCCAGTCAATTGATCTGGGTTTAATCCATCACCATTCTTTAGCTCACTCAGCCACCCCAGTTCAGACATGGCCATATGCAAATCAGTCTGACCCTGTGCCTCATGGGAACAGTCCTGCCCGAACTGCCCAGCCATGTCTTCCCTTGACCGCAAACAAGCATCCTGGGACCGGTTTCGGATTCATAATCCTCATCAGCCAGGCTATCTTGAATCCAGGGGCTAAGTGAGCAAGGGACTCAAGTCTGAGCATACCCTACCAACTTAGGGCAAATAAAGCGATACAAAAGGGGAGGATGGATGGAGCATTTGAGCAAATCAAACACTCACCCCCAGTCAAATGATCTGGGTTTAAACCATCACCATTCTTTAGCTCACTCAGCCAACCCAGTTCAGACATGGCCACATGCAAATCAATCTGACCCTGTGCCTCATGGGAACAGTCCAGTCCATCATCCCCTTTTGTACCGGGGTCTGCAAGCAAGCCGTGCGACGATCCCACCCAGTGACGACATGCTCTGCAACGATACTCGCAGCGATGGTAATCTTCCCACACCGGACTGGTGCGTCCCGTAAGTGAAGGATGCAACGACTCTGGCAGCGGCAACAGGCGCTGCGGCGATCTCGGCCTTTGTGGCGACTGGAATTTCCTCGCACTGACGGGGATGTGCTCCACAAGCAAGCAATGCATTAAAACTTGCAGAAAGTCTTTAAAATCTTGGTTTCCAGCTTCCCAACACAGGTACAACTTCCAGAGGCACCACAACTGGCCCAAGCACTCTAGGAAGGATGGAACTCGCTCAGTAGAGTTCAGGGAAGCTGGGGGTGAAGTCATTTTGTTCCTGGGACTTCTTAACAGGGAGCCAGCTCTTCTTCAGGCCCTTGGATATTCCTACAGGCAAGGGGACACAGCACAAATCAAAGTCCTTCCCCTCTCCTTGGCAGCAAAGCAACTGCAGGTCAGTCCAGCAAAGCAACAGCAGGACAGTCTTCCTTCTTCAGTCTTCCAGCTTTCTCCTTGGCAGAGGTTCCTTCTTGATTCCAGGATGATCTAATTCTCTGTAGTCAGGGGTCCTGTACTTTTACCTCTAAAAGTGTTTGTTCCCTTTGTGCAGGAGGGCTCTGGGCCCGGTCTGAACCAGTTCTGGGTGTTCCTTGAGCACTTTGTTTTCCTGGCTTCTCCTTTCCTTTCAGAGAGAGGGGCAGGGTCATCAGCCGCCCAGCAGGAGGTGGAGCCAGCATTGTGGAAGGCAGGCCCAGCCCTATTCAGGCCCAGGTGCTACCCCCTCCCACCACCCTAGATGCAGATGGAGCTATTCAGCCCAGGGATGTCCCACTCAGCCTCTGGGAACCACCCAGCCCCTGTCACTCACAAACCAGATAGTCAATTCACAAACAGGCCAGGGCACACAGAAAGGTCAGACGAGAGAACAGGAACTTTCTAAGAGTGGTGTTCTCAAACACAGGATTTAAAAACCACCTTTCCTCAAAGATGTGTTATTAAATTCTGAGTTCAGGGATACCAGACTTTTATGTCCTACCTTGCTCTAATGGGAAGATATGCTGGTAGCCACTGCAGCCAGCATTCCCCATGATAGCTTATGGGCAAGATAGCCTTACAATAGTGAAAACCGAAAATGAGTGTATCCAATTTTAATTTTGCTAGTTTATCATAATTTAAATGAATTAGTGGTTAGGGTTCTCTGTAACTTTGATGGTGTTAACTGACCATGTGATCTATACATGATCATAGGATGAAAAGGGATTAAACTGGAAAATGAAATAATTAAGGGATCAACAGCTGTGATGATTGTATTGATTTAATTATTAAGAAGGTTCAAGAATATGTATGCAAGATGTATTGTATACTATTTTTGATGTACTGAGGATGAAGCTATTACATGGAACAATGAAATGAACATTCAACTGATGGATGAAAAGGTTTGGAATATGTATTATCCATAGACGAGAGGCTCCAGTGGTACTAAGCTTGCCTATATTAAAAGTTATAATGTAATGTAAAAACCGCTGTATTTGTTTTTAAGAATTTATAACGGAGGTTATATACATTTTATATCACATGTATAGTGTCAAAATATATTTTTTTGTTTTTACTTCAGCTCTGATGAAGTCCCATGTAGGAACAAAACGTGTTGACTGTGCTATGTGTATTACATTTGACTATATAAGAACTTTAACAAATGGACAATAAAGAAATTGTGCTCTCAGATATGAAAATTATAGTCGTTCTTCTTTGGATCAAACTACAAGACTTTGTTATGAATGTGATGGACAAATACCAATAATTGGGATTATTAGACCGTAGAAAGGATTTGCAATGCAATATATTTGATTTAAGTACTAAGAGTGTTTCTCCTTTCAGATGAGTTTAAAGTCCACTGAAAATAAGTGTGTTAGCTTTGAGGGGAAAGATTTGGAAAATTAGACAGTGGTGTGATTTCAATTCTTCAGGTGTCAAACTCTAAGTATATTTATCAGTGATCTACAGGTAAAAAAGTTTGAGAACAGTCTTGTAAGATAAAAAGCTGTATGGGTAGAGGCCGCGCCAAAGTGCACAAAACCTGATGGTCTTAGAATACATACTTTTAGCGTCTTTTCACAGCTTACACGTTTTTGAAATGGAGAAGCCGCTTTCTTGTGTGCAATGAAGGATGATTTACAGCTTTGGGCGAGTTGGCATAGATGGTCTATCAAGCATAGAGTCACCAGGAGATTTGGTTCCAATACAAGAACCCCTAGATACCCTACTCCTCCTGAGATAACATCTGCAGCAGAAGTAGAGTGTTTCTGAAGACACGGAATCCTCTGTGTATGTTCTCTTTTTCATGTCTCAGCACACACTTGGGGGCAGATTTACAAGCCCCTTGCGCCTCTTTTACGCCGCCGCTGCGTCACTTTTGTGACGCAGCGGCGGCGCAAAAGATGCGCCATGGGGCGGGGTATTTACAACGTGACGCATCTCCCAGATGCGTCACGTTGTAAAGCCCTGCGCCAGAAGGAGGCGTTCCATCGCAGGGGGTGGGGGGGCGTTCTGGCGCAGGAACGCCTCCCAAAAGTGGCTGAGTGAAATCTACAAGATTTCACTCAGTCACTTTTGGGCCCATGCTGCGTCAAAACCCTGTGCCTGCTTGAAGCAGGCGTAAGGATTGACGCAGCATTGTGAAGATAGAGCCCCCCAAGCCTTGCTGGAACTGCGTCGTGCTTGCTACGCAACTCCAGCAATGCGCCGCTTTTACTGCACAGATGGGTGACGCATCTGTGCCGTTTTTGCCCCATGGTGCGCCGCATCGTAAATGCAGCGCATCCAGGGTGGCGGAGCTGCGGCGCACAATTACTGGCGCATCCCTGCTGATATGCAGGGATGCGCCAGTAATTGTAAATCTGCCCCTTGGTTTTTCAGGAAATTCACGAGCTGCATCTGTAAAAGCCTGCAGCTGAATGTTTCCTATTTGCACAAAGGACAGGAGAGAAATCCCACTAAATTAAAAACGATGGGCACGCACATACCATTAGTTCCAGTCCACTACGACCTATTGTCGTTATTCAAAGATCTTCTGGATTATTTTAGATGATGATTTGTATGTTCTACCTGTGTGAGATCATTTTTTTTTTTATCTATGCATAACCCTACACCCTGGTTTGGCAAATACGGTGTAACTGGCAGTTTCTGACTTGATCTCGTGCTGCAGAAGTTCATTTCATGTATAATTAATGTGAATGTTGTCACTATTCCGGTCTGGCGATTCTATAATGCCGATATTGGCTTTGCACAATTGGAACTAATGGATTTTACCAGTAAACTTCAAACAAAGCAGGTCAGTGTCATGGGCAATAGAAGGGGAAACAGCTGAACTATGTTTGCATAACACCAAAGGTTTTTCTTCTGATCATTATATATCTACAAAGGCAATTGACCTGTACCCACAACACAATTCTGTTGTTTTGTAACAAACGCTTAAGTCATTTATATAATTCGTAAATGCACACTTCAAAGGAAAAATAACAATTTTCAATGGTCTTAGGTGTGCCTCCTACAGTGAAATAAGCACAATTGTAACACACATATATCACATGATTTAGCATCACATAGATCATGATGCAACAAATGCAACTTCCGGTTCATTGTTCTAACATTCTGTTTTCACTCCTACCTTCTCGCCTAAATCCACGGTGGCGTCCAATGGCTGAACAAGAGTCTCTGAGATGATGGATGCACATACGAAATAAAACACAGTTTTCTGGTGGAAATCTGCTGACTTTGTGACAACACATAAAAAGTGATGCTTCTGGAAATTTTAATGAGGCGAGAAAGCTCCTTGGTCATTAAGTAATCTCCACAATAGCCTCAATCAATAAAGCTACCCCTGCAGATGAAATGGAAAATCCACGGTCTCGCCGACAAACAAAGGGAGAATTGTTGTGTCTGAATTGGGCTTTGTATTCCGCCGTTGTTTTTCTGGTTGGCTTATTTTTAAATAGAACACTTTAAGCAGCAACCGCAGGGTACTCCGTTTAGCCTGTCAACTAGAGGCTTTCCTGCTGCCTTGCATTCTTCGGAGTCAGCCGCATCAGCAGACTGACAAATGTCAGACGTGCTGAAAAACTAATGGCACTTGCGTGATAACCTTGCAGACTGACGCGGACTAGAGAACCAGAGAAAAGGCGTCTGGCATGATAATCACCTACGGCAAAATGCTCACTGGAAACAGGCACGACTGCAGGCAGAACCTTCGCTGGCGACGCTTCGGATGTGAGACTGCCACGAATATTTTGCTAAAATAGGTATTTACTTATAACGTGAACGATTGCATGTGTGCAGTCTAATAAGTAAGAGCATTCTCCCAACTGGGACATTTCCATAAAAAAGTGGGCCCTGGAGCCATCAGATGTGTATGCATGTGTATGCTTTCAGAGGTGAACAGGAGTTTCAGACGAGCATGTCACCGATATATACGGCCACATGCATCATTGTAAGGTTTTGCGATTCCTTATTTGCGATTTTTAGGGAATCGCAAATAAGGAATCGCAAAATGGGATGCATGATTTTATTCGCATAATATTTGTGATTCAGTAAAAATCGCAATTTTAACTGAATCGCAAATATTATGCGAATTCCTAATTGCAATTTCGCAAATCCCATTGATTCCTATGGGCCAAAAGGCCCATAGGAGTCAATGGGAAGGCATTTACAAATTGCGAATTTGAAAATGCGATTCACAATTTGTTAATGCATTCCAAGGGTGCAGAGGGGGGTCCAAAGGCCCCCCCGCACCCCTGAAATGCATTTTAAAGTGCATGTTTCACACACACATGTCCTAAGGACATGTGTGTCTGTAACATGAAAGTTTAAAAAATGCATTTTTGAGCATTTTCTTAATTTTTTGCAAATTACCACGAGGTTCAACCTCGTGGTAATTTGCACCCCCTAATTGCTAATTTGCAATTTGAAAAACAATCATGCATTACTTTTAAGGAATCGCAAATTTGCGATTCCTTAAAAGCAATCGCATTTTTGGAAATCGCTAAAAATAGCGAATTTCACAAAAATGTATGATGCATCCCAAAAACTTATTTAGGAATCGAAAACGGCCGATTTTACCGATTCGCACCGTTTGCACTTCCTAAATAGGTTGATGCATGTGGCCGTTGGAGACAACAGTGCACATCCTTAAAATAAATGATGATGTGTTAGAGGTAAACGCAGGGAGCAGAGAACATGTTCACGCCTTTTGTCGAGCATGTTTCAGTAGCTATTGTGTAGCTTTAGACAAACAAAAAGGAGTTTATTTGCATAGTGGATACTAAGTCGACCACTGTCCCTTCGACTGAAGCCCTGTCCTTGACACCTGTCCTATGACGTCCACATCTGCCACAGATGGCCACGGTGTGTGGGTCATTGAAGAGAGAGATTTGGAATTGATGCTCGCTCTGTAATAAGAAGCTTCATGCAAAAAGACATATGGTGGAACAACTGCAATTGTGAGTGCATCGAGTCATATCTTTGTAAAGGGGAATTTGCAGTTCACCCCATTCTTTCAGCGGCAACTGTTGACAGGGTATAAAGAACGGGCAGTACTGTACAAATAAGAAGGCCTTACATCTCCACACTGCAATTCAAAGTTAAGACACTTAAAAAAAGATAGGACGATACGTGTTTAGAGAGATCGTGAGCACTATAGGCAAGATATTTCACTTTCTTCTTATTTACTGAAAAACGCTTAATACAGAGAGTGTGCATCTCTGTGTTGCCTTTATCTTTCTACTGGCTGCATTGATAAAATTCCATAAATTAAGGACAATACTAAAATTCAATGAGCGTACCAGAAAACAACTTCTACACTCCTGTTAGACTCCATAACAACACTTATGCCAAGGTCAGATGGGGAAAGATGGTTACTTAACTGATCGCATCCCAGCTGATAATGCGGGTATGCAGCGGGGTGTCTTAGCACCAACTCTTTTGTTGCTTTATATTAATGGAGGGATTGCCTATCATAATGCCTGTAAATGGCTGGAGTAAGGTTCCCTGCTCTTTTTGTTGTTGATGATACTTTGCTCATATCCCAAACCATAATGGGTCTTCAATACCTTCTAGACCAATTTGTGGGTTTCTCAAGATGCTCAAAACTAAGTCCATGACTTTTAATCAGCGTTTATTGACAGTGGGTGAGGAAGCGATAGAAAGAGTGTTGTATTTTGATTATCTGGGGGTGAAATCTCAAAAACTAAGTACTGGTCCTCACCAATCGCTAAGAGCCAGTTAGTCCTCCAACATTCTGTGTTAAGTGTAGTGGAGAACTTTAAATCAACTACTGCTACATGAATATCACCAGCACTGGAGGTTTACAGACCCAAAGCTAGAGGGGCCGCAGCATATGGGGATGACTTATGGGACTTTAGCAATGTTTTCCATGCTGAGAATGCATTTCTAAAAGCTCTGTTTAATCTACTTCAGAGTAATCACAGCTCCATTTAGCTAAGGGTATTAAAGGTACTGTAGATGTAATCAACCTCAGAACACTTTTATATTTGTGCAGAAGTGGGCACACAGAGGAACCAGCCCCATACAGAGTGTGCTTCCAAGAATTTTATACATATTGATCAGGATTCAATCAGCCGTTTGTAGAGTGCAGCAAATCACCCGTGAGGTTCCTGAGGCGTTGGGGCTAATCGCTGCGGCATGGGTGTGATTACTCGAGCAACCAGGTCTTTAGGTGTTGTCTGAATTGTTGGAGTGACAGTGCGGTTCTGAGGTGCAGAGGGAGATTGTTCAAGGCCAGGGCTGCCTGGGCTGCCAGGTGCGAGAAGGAGCATCCTCTGCTGTAGGCTCAATGGATCTGTGGGGTGTTTGCGATGGAGAGGGAGGCTGAGCCGAGGAGTCTGGATGGTTGGTGAAAGATTAGGCATTTTTTGATGTATGCTGGTCCTTCATTATGCAGAGCCTTGTAGGGGCGGATCAGCAGCTTGAACTGGCAACTCTTTTGAATTGGGAGCAGGTGCAGCTTCCTGAGATGGAGTGAGATGTAGGTCCTTCTGGGGAAGTCGAGTATGAGTCTTGCTGATCAGTTCTGTATTGTTTGGAGTCTCTTCAGTAGGCACGCAGTGATTGCCACGTAAAGCATGATTCTGTAGTCTAGCCTGCTGGTGAAGAGCACATTTAAGCCTGGCACTAGCTGGTGGATGGTAATGACTACGGGGCATGCCCTAACCAAGTGGTAAAAGTTCCCGGGGCGAACGTCTTCATCCATATTAAACTTGGTCTCTGAGGGCTTGGGGTATGTGTAAGCATTGTATTATGGTATTATGGTAATCCTAGTGTTTTCCAACATCTGACACTAAAATCCACAATAACCTCAGAGATGTAGGTCTAGTAAAAACAAAGCAGGATTTTCCACCTTCCAAACAGGTATACAGAAGAAATGTATTGGTATCTTTCTTTGTACTTTTAAAGTGTGCCTTTGGTGTTACATGTAAAACCAGCAGACCTCTCAAGCAGGATTGGACATTATAGTGTTAAAGAGGATGGGTACAGTCTTTGCCCTGTGTATTCTGCGAGCTTCAGAGGAGTCATCTCTGCCCATTCGAGCCTATTTTGTTTTCTCCTGGGGGCCTTTCACACCAATTCAAATGCTAATCACTAGCCGCAAGAAGGAGAGCATATGCAAATTCGCCTCCAGGAACTTCAGGCAGGGAAAAGGTATATTTCAAAAAGTTACGTTTTGTTAATATTTATTCAGAATTTGACTTCACAGTTATATTGAATTTGTAATGCCTATCAACCAAGGGTTGTTTCAGTATTTTTTTTTAGCTAGGCCCATTCCCAAGACACTGTATTAGTATTTTAAACAGTACACTGGTTTTGTACAGAGACAGTTAGACCTGTCACATTGAAAAATGGCTTGTGGGTGCTAGTCGCTGTAAGAACATGCTAACAATAAATTACTACGTGTTTTACTTTTGATGATCATGCACTCAGCCTTGTGGGCTGCACGGACTACGTATGAGTGACTTATTACTATTTAAAAGGGAAGTTTTGACCTGTCAAAAAGGTTTGGTTTGACAGGTCGAATTGCAGTTTTTACACCGTTACAGTTAGACTACACTGGTAAGCCTGAATCCATGTTTTGCACTGTCACTGTAGTAGATGGCACAGCAGGTTCTACAGTCTACTACTGACTTTTAACTTACAGGCCCTGGTACACCTTGTATAATATACTAGGATTTAAGGGTAAGTCAAATATGGCAACTAGAAGAATACCAATGTCATCATGTTAAAAAGAAAAGTACCCAACATTATACCTCTGATTAACAGGGGTAGGTGCACAGTTTTGAAGCCAGTAAAAATTATATTTCTGCAAAAGATGATAAAAGTGGGATTGCCATGCAAAAAAGGCAGATTGCCTACAGAGGTTAGTTAATTTAGTGCTTGTTCAAGCACCATTCACTACTACATCGTAAACGGTTTACTGATGTGATATTGTGTGAATAGAATGTTCATGTACATTTATTATGTGACACTTCATTGGGCTGGTGATGTGTTTGGGTTCATTTTTGTGTTGTTTTTGTAATGTAAGTTTGTAATGAGATGCTTGCTAATTTGACTGTTGATGTGGTGTTTTGTTTCATCTGGTTTGCTGTGTTTTGTTGTTTACTTTAAATATGTTTCCAAATACTGATATTTTTCCAGAAAAAAAGTAACACGTGGCTTTAAAGATCTTTTGACAAACAACCATTTACAACCCTTTAAGATGGTAACATTGTACCATTCTTGCATGATCTTTTTAGGCCATCATCCAACCAAGTTTGTGGTAGAGAGTATGTCTTAAATTATTGCTTACAGTGAGCATTTTATGTGATATTTCCCTTTTTTTTGCTATTGTGGCCTACCCACTGTGCTTTAAATTATACTCAAATAATAAATGATTCTGATCCCTGCCATTAATCAATTAAACCAATCAAAATATAGAGCAGTATGGTCAAATAGAGATATAAAATATAAAGATAAATGTAGCTGTACGAGAGCTGTTTAATGAATGAACATTGTGATTTGCATATACCACCAAGATGTACAATATAGATTTTGATTCTGTTCAGTGACGTTATTGAATGTAAAACAGTTTACAACATTCCATTCGGGTCACATCACGCAACATGTTATGTTCACATTATGTGATAAAACTGCATTTTGACCAACCTGTACACACATCACACAATTCATGTATCCAATCGAAGTCATACAAACTTGACATATTAGAATTTCATGCTTTTGCAATGTCATTTTATGGCATGAACAAAATGGAGAGTAGATTAACTAAAACTCATTCTGTTGACCTTTAACCCTTTGGATGAACTGGACGGCCAGGGCCGTCCGACGTCACGGTCGGCGTGTGGTTCAGATGGCCGGGAGCCGTCCGTTATGCACACGCGTCGAATTTTGCCACATCACGGTCGAATTCCGCCCTCATTTAAAGCGTTAAAGCAGTAGTTCTGGTGAATTCTATCTTTGTTTTTGATAGTATGTATGATCATGAGCCCTATTTGAATTCAGTAGTCAGACCATAGTTCCTGCAAGAAAATCCGTGGAACGTTGTAATCATTTGTAGTGTACATTATCTCACTGTCCTCACATCTGGTTAATTGAACATGAATATATATTTTGCCAGAAAGATAGTACACAGTGACTAAAATTAATCAAGTTATGCAACAAATGTTTGTACAGGGGTTAGAGTTGTGTGATAAACCTCACATCCGTGCAGTTTTCCCCTTATATATTTTGGCAGATTGAATGAGCAGGTATTTACCACATTTGGAAAAAAACCAGCCTGCAGTAACAGTATTTGCCACGCATTAAAAATAACCCAACCTATTCTTCCCAATGTAATGAGGGCCACAGTGGGGATGTCATTGTCTTCATGGGACTGAGAGGTCGCACTGCCCAAGATAAAGGACCAAAAGTGATAAGCAGGTTTTAATAAAGTGTACCGTAGGTCATCTTTATTAGCTCATCCTGAGAACTAGGCACACCTCAGAGTGTTTGTGTGGTGTTATGTTTAAAAAAAAAAATAACACCACACTATACCCACGGAAATAAAGAATGTACATTTTTAGTAAAAGACTAAAATATAATTATTATAAATGTTGCATACAAAAGGAAATATATTGGAAGGAAATGTATGTGTATACAGTAATCGTTCCTAAAAGCTTGTATGAAATGGGATGGAGTTATTTTGATATGTGGTTACTTGGACTAAGCCTCTAGTCATTGCTTCAGAAGACCTGAGCGAGAGAGGCAAGGAGCCAGTGCAAGTGTTAAGAAGGAGACAGAAGCTGGAAGTAGTGAACGAGGAAGCTACACATTTTACAGTGGGAGGAATCAGGGAGTTTAGAATCATGGGCAACTATTCTAGAGAGATGAGCTTCATTCACAGAGACCTGGGAAGGAGGAAACAAATCCTTTACCACCATCTTTTTAGAACGTCTGTTTATGTTTCCTCTCCCTAACAAATATTTATGTCTCTGTGACAGTTGCTCGAGCTATGTTAATGAATTCACAAACACATACATTTGCATGCACTGAGATCCACTCAGGCAAACACTAAGAGGCATAGTCCTAGAAAGACTCTCTGATCAATTAATACACACAAATATTTACACTAACTCAATTGCATACAGACATACGTCTGTGCAAATACAGCAACTATGGATTTGTAGAGAACAGAGCGAAAGGAGAATGGAAAGGGGCGACCATTCGGTCCCCCCGAACGTATGGCAGAGTACCACGATCCCCCCGGGAAGCCATCTTGGGCGGGAGGCGAGTCTCGGCTGGTATGCCCGAAGCGGCGTAGCCGGGGCGCGCCTTTTCCCGCCCTGGAGTGGGCTGGCCTAGACACTGACGAGGCCGGGCCACGCCAACGGGGCAGGCCGGGGCGGGTTTACGCCCGCCCTGAAGACGGATAAAAGGAGCAACAAGCCAAGGAAGCATCCTCTTGTTCCTGTGCTCTGAAGCTGCACCACCTCGCTGCACTTGAGCTCGAGACGGAACGGAGAGCCAATTTTGAGCGTTATAATCTTCTTGTTTGTTTTGCAGATACTCTGTCGGAGAATGCCTAAGAAGGCGGGAAAGCGAATGACTACCGAGCAGATGCTGCGTGTTCTCATGAAAGAGGTGACCGACCTAAAGAAGCGAATGGCGGAGAAAGACGAGGAAGGGGGGCCGAAACGTCCTCTGGCGGGAACAGCTCCAGGAGGAAAAGGCAAGAGGCCCAGGAGGGGAACAGCTGGGGGAGACGTCCCAGTTCCCTGTACCCCGCTCGAAGCACCCACTCCGGTCCCGGAGGAAGGAAATCCGATTCCCGTAGTGGTCACCCCCGTGTCCGGGGAGGATATGCCGCCCGAGCTGGCACCACAATTAGCAGCGTGGTTGGGTAAAGGTAGCAAGGGCGCCACGGCTGACGACGCGCAGGTGTTGATGAAACAGCTGCGGGAAACAAAGGAAGCGACGAAGGCACCATCGCCGGCTGCGGCAGTTGAGAAACCACCTGGGTCAGGTCCAGTCGCAGATACAGCTTCCGGTTCAGGTAAGCGGCCATTGCCGATTACGAGGGATGAGTCGGCACCCTCTCGAAGGGAAAAGTTGGGTCAACATGTCCCTCTGGCTATCAAGGAGAAGATATGGGCAGGGGAGTATATAAACATCTTCTCGTTGCTTACCGATCATTATGAGATGGAGCATGTTAAGAGTCAAAAGGAGCTCATGCATCCGAGTGTTTGGCGCGCAAAGATGGCCGCCTTTAAGGTAAATGAAAACATTGGTAATTGGGGCAAAGCATGGGGGGTTTTTACATCCATCTTGGGTGAACGCAGGCCCGAATTGCTGCCCGAATTGCCGATTTATCAATCACGGATCATGGGGTATTCAGTATCTCACGAGGGCAACCATTGGTTTTGTTACGACAATATTTTCAGAAAAGCAAAAGAGCATGATAAAAACTTAACGTGGGATTGTTATGATTCTGTGTCCTGGTCCAAAATGGAGGATTCTGGTATGTTGAAGGTGCCATTGGTAGGGAGTTACGTGGGTGAATCCTCCCGCCAATATGCGGGGACGCCCTTTCGATCAAGTACGAGTAACGACAATCACTCGAGGCCAATCGGCAACGCAGGTAAAAGGGGGGTTTGTTGGAACTTTAACAGGGGGAAATGTACTAGGCCCCAGGGGTCATGCAAATTTAGGCACGAATGTGGGGGGTGCGGGCAATCATCCCATCCTGAGTCCATGTGCAGAGCCAAAACGGGTGATAACGGGGGTAGAGGAGGCGCCAAACAGGTCTGACATAGTCCGAGGGGCGCCTTTACCTACTCCGATTGATACCATGGCAATGATTCCCTGGCTCAGTGAATACCCGGATCACGCTTCCGCTGGGGTGTTACGGGACGGATTTTCGTATGGTTTCCGCATCCCGGTGAGGGAGTTTCAGGGTATAGAAAAATGTAAAAACCAGATATCGGTCTTACAGCATACGACCGTGGTACAGGAAAAGATCGGGAAAGAGGTGGCTCGAGGTCGAGTCGCCGGTCCATTTAATGTGCCACCAGTTGCTAACTTTGTTTGTTCCCCTTTAGGGGTGGTCCCCAAGAAGGACCCGGGTGAGTTTCGGCTGATACATAATTTATCAGCCCCACGTGGTCTTTCCGTAAACGAGGCAATAGACCCGGAAGTGTGTTCGGTGCGGTACGCATCCTTCGATGAGGCCGTAGCCATATTGAATCGCCTGGGGCCCGGAGCGCTGATGGCAAAATCTGATATCTAGTCAGCGTTCCGGTTGCTCCCGGTACATCCAGACGATCAGCGTCTCCTTGGTTTCATGTTTCAGGGTCACTACTACATGGACAGGTGTATGCCGATGGGGTGCTCTATATCGTGTGCCTATTTCGAAAAGTTCAGTTGCTTCCTGCAATGGGTCTTCACAAGGAAGACGGGGTTTAAACATGTTATGCATTATCTCGATGACTTTTTGTTTCTGGGGGCAGCCGGGGATCCAGAATGTGGACAGGCCTTGACTGCATTTTGTGTCTTGATGAATCAGTTTGGCGTGCCATTGGCACCAGGTAAGACTGTGGGTCCCTCGACTTGCCTTGAGTTTCTGGGGATCGAGCTCGATTCCAAAGAAGGTTGTTTTCGTTTACCAGATGACAAAGTGTTAAGATTCAGGGCATCCTTGCAAATGTGTATAAGTGAGTCTAAGGTGAAGCTACATCAATTACAGCAATTGGTGGGACAGTTGAATTTTGCCCTGAGAGTTATACCGATGGCCCGCCCCTTTTCTCGCTCGATCGCTCAAGCCATGGTCGGCCTGAGGGAGGGTCATCATCGCACAAGGCTCTCGGCAGAGGTTCGCCAGGACATGCGCATTTGGTTGGCATTTCTGGCGGATTTCAATGGTCGAATTGTCTGGAACAAACCGGCCGTGTCCTCTGAGGAGCTAGGGCTGTGGACAGATTCGGCAGGGAGCATTGGTTTTGGTGCCATATTCGGCACTCAGTGGTCGGCACAAAAATGGCCGTCATGGTGGCATGATAGTGGTCTGACAAGCAACATTGCTTTCCTAGAACTTTTTCCCATACTGGTGGCCCTGAGAACTTGGCCCGAGGGGTTCAGAGAACACTCTGTGGTATTCTGGTCTGATAACATGACCGTTGTTGAGTGTATCAATAGCCAGGCAGCACGATGCAAATGGATTCTGAGATTGCTCAAGGAAATTGTGTTATTGTGTATGCAATTGAATGTACTATTTAGGGCAAGACATGTCCCGGGGGTGATGAACCAGGCGGCTGATGCGCTTTCTCGTTTTCATATGCAGGCCTTCTGGGGTTTTCTGCCCACAGCGGACCCGGTGGCAGCACCCTTTCCCGAAGCTCTCTGGTCTCTCGGTGCCCAGAACTACAGAACCTCGTGGGAGAGAGTTTAGCACCCAGGACGAGGAAGGCATATGAAGGGGCGTTCCGTTCCTATTGGGCCTTTTTGGGGCGGCTAGAGGGGAGCTTTGGGGCCAGGAGGAGTTGGTAGTGAAATTCCTGCTGTCTTTACGTCAGGCAGGCAAATCAGTGGCTACGGCCCAGAGGCATCGGGCCGCCATTTCCTTTGTGGCTAGGGCTCATGGGATCCAGGACCCGACAGCGTCTTTCGTTGTGCAAAAAGCGCTACGTGGGTGGCAACGCCTTGAGGGTCGCAGAGTAGATGAAAGGCGCCCGATAGGTTTGGATAGGTTGGCCCTGTTATTATCTAGACTCCCTGCAACATGTTCATCCCAGTATGAAACGGTGTTATTCCGAGCCGCTTTTACGCTGGCATTCCATGGGGCTATGCGAGTAAGCGAACTAGTGGCGAGGAACAAGCAGGACGTGATGGGGGGACTGTGCCAAGAGCACGTTCAGATCAGAGGGGAGACGATGACTCTCTCGTTCGTCAGGTCCAAGACCAATCAGGGTGCAATGGGTGATTGCATAATCATACAAAGGATCCCCGGGTCCTCCATGTGCCCGGTGAGTTGTGTAGAGGAATATTTGGCACAAAGGGTGGCATCATGGGGGGGGACCTTGTTGAGACACGCTGACACCACCCCACTGACGAGGTTTCAGTTTCAGCGGGTGCTTGCGATGTCGATTACGGCTGCGGGCTTGAACCCGGGCGAGTTTGGGACCCATTCCTTTCGGATAGGGGCTGCTACAGAGGCTACAGCCAGGGGGCTGAATGTCGAACAAATTAAACGTGTGGGGCGTTGGTCCTCCAATTGTTATAAGAGGTATGTGCGGTTGCACATGTTGTGAAGCTGTAATGATGTACTCACGCTTGTTGTTTTTGTTTGGTTTCAGTTGCGCAAGCCTACGAGGCGGGGCGGACTATGCAGTCGACCCAACACCGGGCCAGCGGTCAGACTTCACCGGCTGTGAAAAAGGAGGTGTGGGTCGTGGGCCACTCATACGTGAGGCGTGCCGCGGACGTATTCAAAGCAGGTGACATGATTCACGTGGCTGGGGAATACGGGTACAGTATGTCCTTCTACGGAAAGGGCGGACTCTGTATTGACCAGTTTCAATCATTTTTTGAGGGTTTGCTAGGGCGGACGAGGTCACCGCCGTCTATAATCATAGTACATCTTGGGGGCAATGATTTGGTCACCACTGGTAGACGACTTCTCCTTGAGGCGATGCTTTCCACTGTAAGTTGGTTGGCGAGGAGAGTTCCAGGGTGCACGATTGCATGGTCACATATGATCCCACGAAAAGTATGGCGGGGGGCTATTTCTGTTTCTGCTCTGAATCATTCAGTAAGGAAAATTAATAACAAAGTGAGTAGATTGTTCCGTTCCAATACACTGCATTCCATTTCGCATGGTTGTATTACTGGTGACAGTATGTATTTGGGGGATGGTGTTCATGTGTCCCGGGTGGGGAACGAGTTACTCATAGGGGACTGTATAGCTTGGCTAAAGACTTTAAGACATGACCTTTAGGTAGGAGTGTTGTGGGGGGTCCGGATAGCCGGTCAACTATCCGGCCTGTGGCGGTAAGGTCATGATCGGTGAGCACTAATTGAAAGATCCCTATGAGTGGGCGTCACCCATTACGGATGGGAGCGCTCGAGGGAGGTGGCCATTGGCCCCTCAACGGGGTAGGCGGTCCCTTCTAAGGATGGGCCGCCGAAAGGAAAGGAAAGGCGGTCAAGGCCCCTTCCTGGGTAGGAGGGGCTACAGCCCCCTCCTGGAGAATTTCCCGGGGCCAGGTCATCTGCGACGGCAGATGCGGTAAGTTGTGTGGGGTTTGGGGGGGGTCTACGCTACCTTCTAGATACCTCACACGAGTCCTCGGACGACCTTTAAGTGGCGTCGAGTTTATTGGGGCCCCCGTCAAGTCAAGGGAAATTGGTAGTTGCACTCGAGGTACACCTCTGTGCGGTCGCCCCTCACAAGTGAGGGGGATATTTCTGGTTTAGGGATCTTGACACCGGTTACGACCTTGCCGTTGGCCCTTAAACGTTAGGATGTACAATTTCAAAATTTCAAGTTAAATGTTTTGTAGGATGTTAGTTCGGCTAGGAGAACCTTTGTATTAGAGAATATGTTAAGGTTAGCCAAACATCGCAATGTGGTAATGAAATTGTACATAATATGAAACTGTTATTTTAATGTTTTAATTTTGTTTCATATTTTAATAAATACGGCCGGGAGGGTCACTCCCTCCCGTCTTCCAAAAGTTCAGAACTGTTTCCGGTTTCCCATCCTTGGGGATTGTGTTGAGAGGGGGTGGCGGGTATCTCAGCCATATGGAAAGGGGTGACCATTCGGTCCCCCCGAACGTATGGCAGAGTACCACGATCCCCCCGGGAAGCCATCTTGGGCGGGAGGCGAGTCTCGGCTGGTATGCCCGAAGCGGCGTAGCCGGGGCGCGCCTTTTCCCGCCCTGGAGTGGGCTGGCCTAGACACTGACGAGGCCGGGCCACGCCCACGGGGCAGGCCGGGGCGGGTTTACGCCCGCCCTGAAGACGGATAAAAGGAGCAACAAGCCAAGGAAGCATCCTCTTGTTCCTGTGCTCTGAAGCTGCACCACCTCGCTGCACGTGGGCTCGAGACGGAACGAAGAGCCAATTTTGACCCACCCACCAGCCCCTGAGGACAGCAAGTGGTTTTGAATAAGTTTGATGTGATAACTCTTGTGTTTTACAGGTACCGGATTATTATCGTGATAACTTTGAATATGCAATAAAGAAATGGTCAATTGTGGTATGTTTTGCAAATAAAGTTATCCTGCTCTAGTGTTGATCAGTAGCATGCTTTTAATAAAGTGGTTGCTCTTAACTGTCCTTTAAGTAATTTAGCCATTTAGTTTAGAACTGTCGTATTTATTTTGGTCGGGTGGTAAGGTTATGATCGGTGAGCACTAATTGGAAGATCCCTATGAGTGGGCGTCACCCATTACGGATGGGAGCGCTCGAGGGAGGTGGCCATTGGCCCCTCAACGGGGTAGGCGGTCCCTTCTAAGGATGGGCCGCCGAAAGGAAAGGAAAGGCGGTCAAGGCCCCTTCCTGGGTAGGAGGGGCTACAGCCCCCTCCTGGAGAATTTCCCGGGGCCAGGTCATCTGCGACGGCAGATGCGGTAAGTTGTGTGGGGTTTGGGGGGGGGTCTACGCTACCTTCTAGATACCTCACACGAGTCCTCGGACGACCTTTAAGTGGCGTCGAGTTTATTGGGGCCCCCGTCAAGTCAAGGGAAATTGGTAGTTGCACTCGAGGTACACCTCTGTGCGGTCGCCCCTCACAAGTGAGGGGGATATTTCTGGTTTAGGGATCTTGACACCGGTTACGACCTTGCCATTGGCCCTTAAACGTTAGGATGTACAATTTCAAAATTTCAAGGTAACTGTTTTGTAGGATGTTAGTTCAGCTAGGAGAACCTTTGTATTAGAGAATATGTTAAGGTTAGCCAAACATCGCAATGTGGTAATGAAATTGTACATAATATGAAACTGTTATTTTAATGTTTTAATTTTGTTTCATATTTTAATAAATACGGCCGGGAGGGTCACTCCCTCCCGTCTTCCAAAAGTTCAGAACTGTTTCCGGTTTCCCATCCTTGGGGATTGTGTTGAGAGGGGGTGGCGGGTATCTCAGCCATATCACATTACTGTAATTTTAGTTCATAGCATACTGTTCCAGGGGACTAATGTTCATAATGTATTCAATATGACCTACCGATGCACACTGGAGGGCTGGGCTGCCAGAAGAAACGATTTTCAACCTGAATGCATGTGATCCGCTCCTCCCCTTGAAGTTCATATCCGGGGTCACATTGAAATATGACTGTGTCATGGGGTTCTCTTCCATCGCCATTTCGCGTTCCATTCATTGGAACCCCTGGATCACGACACGCTGTAGCCACAGAACCTGTGATACAATGACAGAGCACCGAAAATATGTTAATAGCAATATAATGTAATTACTTTTGTGTTTTAAAATACTGTTTTTTGTATGCAGTGATATATTTGAATGCCAAAGATATCACTTTTTCAAAAGTATGCAGATATGTGCATTAACAAATTGACTTATTTAATCGCTGAAGTAATGTTATCGTTCAAATAGAAAGAATCAAACACCAAGAATAGCCGAAAAACCATATATTGAAAGAGAACCAGTTCTGCATCCGCTCAATGATCCATGTAGCACTGGCCCTGCTGTATAATTAGAAACATGTGTGTTAATTTGTTAACACTTTCAAGCATTATTTTCTGTTATAGAAGTGTGAAGACGCGGGCAGGGTGGGTGGGCTTGTTCGCATTTGCACGACAGAGTTAGTTAGCATTACGGTTTACTATTTTTGTGATAATTTGGAACATTTTGATGTGATACCTTTTGTAAATGCCATCTCCAACACATTGAAGGCAGTAAAAACAGACCCAAGAGCGTCGTATTCTAACCTGTATGTTTAATCAGAACACACCACATGTTCACCTACCTTTCACAGGTTCCCTGTTTTTGCTTTCTGTGAGCCCTATTGTAACTATAAGACTATTCCCTTTTCCCCCTCAGAATATTTATTTTCTTGCGCTCAATAGAAGCCCAAAATAGACCGATATTGATTTGCATCTTAAAAAAACAGCTTTTGTGATAATGATTCCTGAGCATGTTTGATTAGCTCACCATGTGCACAAAATATTTATATACATAACTTGGAGGTCAGATATCTTGACCAAGGCTTGATATAATAGTGTCCTAGTGCATGGTAGATGAGAGGACTTAGATACTGAACTGTGGTCCTGCATGCAGAAAAATCTTAAGGCGTCAGAAAACAATCTGACTGCCAATGGTACTGCCTAGAGGCAGCCCTATCATTTTCAGCTTGAGAACGTATAGGAAGAATGGGTACACAGTACATTACATCCAGCCCCTACTAGAAACTAAAAACACAATGAAGGTGAACAAGTGTAAACATGCTAATCATCCAATGGTTAGCTGGCTCATAATAATTTAATCCAGACAGACATGTTTTCATGATGTAGCCATTAGGTAAGAAATACAATAACAAACCTCTCTTGTGATAAAGTAAATAAAGGCCAGATGTACTTATATCTATTGGCAAAATGCCATCAGTATTTTTGGAACCAGTAAAGGTTTTAAGGCCCAGCCTATGTACTAATCGGTCAGTTGTTAAAAGTCTGAATCGTAGTGGCGAGAATCCAACCTACCTCATGCATATTAATAAGGTAAGTTGCAAAGTATTACTCACTACATTTGGAGGCCCTACAATGAATATTGAATGTGCTGGGATCAGTAGAAAAGCATGTGTGTGATTGTTTTTAAATTAGACAAACTTGTTTTTAAAGTGTAGTCCATTTCAATAAAAGAAATTAGTTTAAAAAGTAATGTTTTCTACTTCGTTTGCTGTCAACGGGACCACTGCCTCTTCCTCTTCAACTTTTCACATTCATAAAGAGAACCGCTTGTCATTTACAAATGGGTTATACCCTCCTTTGAGGTGTCGGTAAAACTGCAATGTTTTGTGACCAGATTGCAGGCATTGATACATTAGATACTCAATTAGTGCTTGGAATGGACGTCTATAACTTGCCTGTTCCAGATATCGAAATTATGTCCCATTTTAGGAGTCAGAAAAAATGTTCAGACGTCTAAAATGGGACTATTAAATAGGAATACGTATTTTAACAGTTACAAGTGCTGAATTGGAGCATTTGCAACCGTTAAAATGCTTAGTGCACTTGGCCTTAAGTGCCAACTGCCCCGTTCCTTAAGTTCATTTTTTGGGATACATTTAACAGACCCACAAAAGTTGCATCCAGAGATTTTCAAAGCTCAAGTCTATCTTGATATTGCATTTCGCCATTTTCTGTGGTCATGGAGTTTCAGGTATTGTCTGTCCAAATTCTGCATATCACTTTTTCCCAGGTAAGTTGGAACTTCAAACTCTGGCTTCTTTTGTTATGAAAGTAGTCGAACTTACTTTTTTATATTGATAGAATGAAGGAGCAACTGGTTGGTGTGAAGAAAGGCAATTTTGTCCATCAATGGGTCTTTTTATGTGGACCTTTGCATCAAGCTGTTCTTCCCTTTTGCCAAGAAGTCATGTCTAGAGATCCTTCAGACACATCTCTAGAGCACAAAAGCTGCTATCATGGTTTTGGAGCTGGGGCATCCCAGTGTTGCCAAACTACTATGTGGGTGCTCCTCCATACCTTCATTGTGCATCACTGCATCAACTCTCAGATCCACAGGTAGGTAGGGACATTGCACCAGCTTGGTCCTGCAAAAGTCCCTGGTGTAACGTCTAATTCCCATATGCCCATTTTTGTGCAGTATTTCCACTGTATTTATTAAAAATATGAGGAATCTGTGGTTAGAAGTAGCCAAGAAGTAGAACAAATTACTTATGTTCAGTAACACTTTTTCTCTGCATAAGCATATATTTCTCAACTCCTGCTCCTCTCTACAATCCAAAATGGGGGTTGAACATTTTGTTGGTAATAAAGTTCGAAGCTCAATTTCTCATATGTTCAATTCCTCAACTGCCTCTCACTCTGCTTTGGAGGGCATTGAAAATTTCTATGGATAAGCTGATGTCAGTGTGCTGCCTATATGTGGTTCTGATTTCTGACATCTGAAAGCAGGACATAGATATGATAGATGCCAATGGTACCATCTACCAGCAAACAAGAGCTATTGTAGAGTTTTAACAAATTAAACCTGGTTTCTAGGTAAGGTGAGCAACATTTGCATAATTTATTTTCCAGTTATTACATTAAATTTGGGAAAATTATGAATAAATAAGGAAAAAGAAAATCACTATATTTTCATGCAAAATGCATCCTCGAGTCAATTATTGATGCAAGGATGCCCTTTGCACAAAAAAGGGCAAAATTAAAAGCAAAGCACTTGTATTCTGTTGTTCGCATAAACATTTACTGTGAATGGTGAGTTTCATGGCAAATTGTTACAGGAATTAGTTCATAGTTATGCAAAATTGCTTTATGGTATTATTTCAGAGATTTCAGGTAATAAGCATAATGTGAAACCCCCAAATTATGCATATTATGCACGCATAATTTAAGTTTTGCCCATACCTATTGCGAGCGAGGTTGAAAGTGGGAGGAATCTGTGATTAAAGTTTCCACCAGAAGACATTAATGAAGATAAGTAAATTGTGCTTCAGGCAGGATAGTGTTATTTAAATGCTTCACATCCACTAAATGTATATTTAGCCTGCTTCATGTAGACAAATCAGTGACAAAGAAAATTCGAACAAAAGTCTAAATGATTTTGAAGGGACTTTCCTGGATACAGCCTGCTGCCTTGCCCTGCTGTTGTGAATTTTTAGTTTCATTTAAGAAACTAAGTGAAAAGGAAAAAACTTTGACCAGAATGAACTTACTTGGCTAATATGACTATGCGCCAATGAGTCGGCCAGAAATTGTGCCCAGGTCCTGGTCATGCGCAAACAGTACTTTCTATTGGGGCATTACTGTTTCTTGGTGCTTTTTCTTGTAAATCTTTAAAAATGCATACCTCATGATCACGTTATTGGATTTTCCTTGTTTTTAATTTGTTCATTAATGTTTACTCTAATTTAATAATTTAATAAACTGGAGTTCCTTGGTAACATTTTAACTGTTTTCATACACATTTTTGGTAAGTACAGTCTTTCTGCTCTGTTCTGTGCCATAGCTACCCGGGGTTGCGCTCAAGTTTAAATTATTGAAACCTTTGGTTGAACCTAGTTTTGACAAATTAAAAAGGCCTGCAATCTTTATTTAAACACTATTTAACACACACCTAACGTCGCTTGTAAAAAAGCAGCTCTGCCAGCTTTTGTATGAATGTGACTTTAACCTGGAATGGGATTGACATTCTACTGATCTGAAAATACATCAATTGAAAAAAAAATCAGGATTTATTGACTATTTCTTCTTCCAGACAAGGCTCAGAATCCACAGAGCCTTACTTGCCTTTTGTAACATTCTTATCTACCTAGAACAAGAGACTTATTGATTACATATTACATACATTTTCTCCTTTCCTTTTCACAAATAGTATGTTCACATAAGAAAAGGAGAGAAGGATGGAGAGTTAAAGAATCTGGACTGTGGAATCAAATTGAACACTGTCAATAGTTCCCCTAGTACTGGAGTTTGGGCTACACATCCAAGGAGAGATACAGTTGCACTACTTGTTCAGGAACAAATGTGACCTTATAAAATTGTACTTTATAATATCCAAGGGGCACATTATTTGTACTGCTTACTGCAAAGTCAGATAGAAAAGAAAAAGACATATTGTTTTGTAGCTTGAAATAAATTTCAGAAATTACTTTCCTCCATTAGATAATTTAAAATGGTCCATTTTTCAATGACTCTAAAAAGCAAATGCCTTGCCTGTGCTGTTAGCTGCAAGCATTGCTCTTTGGTAATTATCAGTGCCTACAGAAATAGACTTCAGAACCAAAAGTTATGTTTCAATACACGATTCAAGGGAGTCAAGGGCTAAGAATCAATCGAGTGCCCTCCAGTGTGGAACATTTTTCTCAGCTGTCTATACTGTTTATATCTATGTTTAACACAACTTCAAAGGCAAATGTGATCAGAAATGGCACAGTTGACAAAATGCTTTGCCCAGTCAATTAAGACTCATATTTAATAACAATTTGCCCCTGGTTTGTTGTTGTGGTATTTGCTACCCAGTGCAAATCAGGATTTGTGTTGTAATAATGGCCAAAGTGGCACAAGTAGCGCTATGGGCTACATAGCATCAAGGGGACATTACAGAAGTGAAACATTGGCATCTTCATGCAACCATCCATAGGTTTTGATGTAAATTTCTTCCTACTGAAATTGGAAGTCAGGGATTTATGCAAACATATATGCCTCCTCAAGGCAGGCATAGCTGTGCAATACGTTTTAAAACACTGCATTTATCCAGCTTTGCATGTGTGCTGTACTGTACAGGATAGACACAAAGTCAAAAATGTATTACAGCATAAATTTTGCACTGAAAACTGTCACTTTTCAGTCCAATACCTGCACTTGACATAATGGACACACCCTTATGCTATGGTGCAAGGTTGTGTGTGTTGACACATGGCTGCCTAAGTGTGCAATGAGAGAGAAAAACAGCACTACACTTCAGTAGATAACGCACTGTTCCCCTTTCTCCCTTTCACGCAAAGCAGTTCATCAACCTTAGTGGCTGTGCTGATTTGTGTAAAAGGTTACTCACCCTACCCCTCAATGTCTTCTGTTTCCTGTAAATGAGAGATGCGGATTTTCAGAAATAGAACCTGTGTATTTATGGGTGCCCGTGGAAATTTACAAATGTCAGTGGTCTTTCCCATCCTAAGTGAATAACTAATGGCTTTCTGCACATGAAACATACTTAACATTTAGATCATTACAGGATCTATTGGGGAGGCTAGGGATGGAAGGGTTTTGGATCAACCCAGAAAGCCTTCTTACCATACCAATGGTGAGGCTTAAAGAGATGTTTTGGCAAGCTACATCACTTCAAGTGCTGACAAAATTGAAGGACGCTTGACCTGTGATTTTTTTTAACTCAAATTCTGTCCCCCGTTTTAAGGATACGATTGATGACATTGTCCCCCCTCTGGCACGTAAATTATTTATCCAATTTCAGTACAAGACCTTTCCAACAAAACTGTTTTGTAGAAAGAGGTGCAATGGTGCTTTTTATGAAGATTTCTGTCCTACTTGCCACGCTAGTTTTGAAACCATTGTGCATTTGTTTTTTTTTGTCCATATTACAAAATTCAGAGGAAAAAATGGATAATCCCCTTATGCAAATTGATCGGCCCGGGTCACTACCTTGAGGTGCTGAGAATTTTATTGATTTGATACACGTAGAGTAGTGGTCTTTGGCCTTTCTAGATATAGGCATGCACTGTGGATTACGCGTTCCAGATGCACTGTATGATGCACCTAACATTTTTGTTTTAATCCTTCCTGATTTTAAAATATTTTATGCCATTTTAAATATGTAAAACTAACTATTCTATTTTTGTATTTCATCATAATGTGCTATGTACTTTTTTATTTGATCTTTGTGATGGAAATAAAGTTATTGATGATGATGATTTAAAATATGGAAGAAAAAATGTTGCATGGACTGACAGCAGGCCATTCACTAGAGAAGATCAAATCACCACTAAAATTATTTAATTATCATAACTCCTGAATTTATTCAGACACGTTAGGAATAACCTGAATTTCATAATTCTAGGTAAATCAGAGGCATACGTTTAGGTTAGTATTTTTATAGATTGTGGCCTGAAGTAACCAATAATACCAAATCATAGAGTTGCGGAAAGTTCAGGAGGAGACAAAAGCCAGATTGTCTTTTGGATGGTTTTGCTTCCTTCATGCTGAACATGGTCTAAGATGGAGTTGTAACACTTTCCTACCTCCTCTGCCCCTGCCTCTGTTTTCCTCTTGATACACTGACTCTCTTCTGTAAGAAACATCAGTGGTGGTATTAATCCTTCCATGTCACCCAGGTTGATTTTGAACAATCATTGCAGGCAGTGGCTATTGCAGCCAAATCTAATTTCTCTTACCTCAGGTCCTAAATCTTTCTCTTTAGGGGCCTGATCCAATTTATTAACTTCTGAAAACCCCATGAGACCCACTTTTCAAGCAACAATATTTTTTTCAGGTGCTGCTTGTACCTTCAGTTATCTTTTTAGTGCCAGGACAGTCCTTTGGCGAAACAATGTATGCTATAAATTGTTATCAAATGTATGCTAAACCTATCCTCATATCTACGTTCACACTAGTGCCTGCTTAAAAATGTAGATTAAATAGAAGCAATGACTTGTTGGGTTGGGGAAAAAGAAGAATACTGAAAATAACCTGTGTGTCATTGCAGAAATGTTGAAAAGATTCTGACGTGCAGTAGCATTTTAATGCTATACATTAAAATGAGCTCCGGTCAGCATGAGCACTGAGGCAAGCGAGAGCTGCCCGAGTATGCTGGAAAGGGTGCTTTCCAAATGTGAATCTTGGACACCATACTGATGAAAATGTATGAAAACTAATCTCTGGTCTAATATGTGGCAGATTCATAAGCTCCTCCATATTAGCTTCCAGAACGGACTGGGATGGGGATATAATTATGTGGCCACGATGGCTGAGTGAGTAACAACTCCTGTGCAGTCTTCCATGCCTCAGAGGTCGACTAATAGAGCAATATTAAATTGGTTTACACCTCTTATCTAAAGCACTTACAAACCACATAGTTGGAGAGGGAAGTGTTACATACTAAGCACATGCTACTTCTCCTTCTTCTTCTAATAATATTAATCAGCATTAGAAGTAGTATTATTACCAACAGGTCAAGCAGCACAAGCTAAGCGGATTTCCTTCAATCAGCGATGTTCAGTGTATGGGATTGGACTTTGAATAGGTAGATTGTGTGTCCCTGTTGGGTCACAAACCTGGCTGCTATTTACCAACTATTATATTTCTCTAGGCTGTCTTGCAGCTGTATTAATTTTGATAGGATGAAACGTTTCATATTTAAATGTTTCTAATGAGATTTAGCAGGACTTGATTATTTAGGTTACTTTCCTAGTTAAATACACAGCTAATAAAATTAGGGAAGTTGGGCCTCCCAGAGCTCTATAATAAGGTCACGAGGTCAGAGGTCACCTGAACAATAAAACATGCTAAGTTTGTTTAATGATCGAATGGATTCTAATGGTATGACCTCTATGAAGTCAGACAACCTGCTGATGTATTTTGTGACCATCTAGCACATAATCAATCACAGTAATAAGATGAGACAGGAAAAGTTCTTCCACGTCATAGCCAGTGTCATTATTGAGAGGATCAGGAAGGTTTGATTACTTGTATTCTCAAGAACGCAATTTTTAAATTAATTGTTTTAACCTTTCTTGAAAAAGGAGTATAGACCCTTGAAAAAACCACCACTGTCCCTTTAGACGCAAGTTCAACCTACATATTCTCAGGACACAGTAAATAAAAGAACCTTTACTTTTGTGCTAGCACCCACCAAGCCTATTAAAAATTGTAAAAATCCTCGGTGCTCGGCGATATTTGTTTCCCGCTAACCAAGCAATAGCGATAATTATCGCTATTGCTTGGTAATATGCCCCGTACACTCTACATTACACTCACAAATGCCAGTTATCTATGCATCTCTAGTGCACGTCATGGTTAATGACTAGTTATAATAGCTTCGAGTGCTCCCCTCTAAAAGACGATAATTTAGAGCTTAGAAAACGGGGGGTGTTTTAGAAGAATCTTTCCTTTAAAAACAACACAAACATTTAGGTAAAAGAACCATTAATTAGTGCATAAATACATTTACAAATACTATATATTTGTGAAAGATAATCCCTATAGCCCAAAGTTTTCTTTAAGAATATTTCCTCAAAACACAAGCCCTAAAACCCTTCTCTCACGAAATGTGTCTGGAGTGTAAATTTCGTATTAGGGAATACATAAAGTTATGAGTGTTAACGCATTTCACAAGTGGATTCACTTCTTTTCTAGCAGCTACTTTAGTTCCGTGGAACCTTATCACAAAGTGAGTGCTGCAGCTTAATTGAAGACCTGTTTCTGGGGCAGTTTTGCCATACCTTGTGTCTGAAATACTCAAAGAACTGGCGCTGCAGTGTTTTTACATTATAGACAGCTGTGAGTGGATATTTATCACTAGAAAGAATGAGCTGCGTTTGGCTGGAAATATAACACGAAAAGATGACATCTCCCTAGCAAGCCAGGGAAAAATCCATGTAATCTGCTTTGCGGAAATAATGCGAAATACCCCAAAAATGCCAGTGTACGCTGACTTTAGACGTGATCTCAGTCCTGGGGCCCATTTTGAAAGCTGGGACGCATGTCAAGTTAAAAACAAAACAGTGAAAAATAGCACGGGATGTAAACAGCAGCAGCTTGCATTCTGTTTGTTTTCATTGTTCTGGTGAAAGGAATTCATTGCCACTGTGCACCTTACCCTGGTTTTACCCTGCCACACCACTCCAGTCATTTATATTTTCTGGTAGTCTCTCATTGGAGTCTGTTAATGTCTAACTTTGCGCAAAAGGCATGATTTCTTCTCTGTTATCAACTCATAAAGGGTTTGTTATTGAGCTCTGCATCATCCTCATAATAGACGTCTATACTATTTCCCCAGTATCCCAATTGATCAGGAAACAAACTTGAAACTCACATTGCTAGACTGATAACATCTTAATATTCACAAATTTTCACTTAGATCTGATAATCATTTGCATCTTCACCTGACAGTAGGATGACAATCAGCACACTAGCCATTTGACACTAAACTATACAATTGGATATAAACATTTCTCAAATCAGTAGCATACGTCATAAGTCTTCACTACACTCTAGGTTAGTAAATAAAGATAAAACCTTAGTAACGTACCCTCTTGTTAGAGCTACTATGAAAGGCCAATTTTATCCCAAGAGTAAAAAGTGTCATGCTAATATGTAATGAATCACAGGTAGCATGGCATACTGGACATAATGATATTTGTGTAATCCATACCCCTCTCTTTGGTCTCTTTTTTCATCTACACCTTACCATGGAAATATTATCCTGCCACACCACTTGAGTCATGAATTTTGCTCGATGCAACTTTCTGCAACTGATGTCCCAAAGACATGTCATCATGTGGGGTTACTGTAGCTTATCTGAATTTAATCTGTTATGGACTGGACAATGAAGGCGTCACAGTTCTTTACTTAAGAAAAATCCAAAAATGTCTGTCCACAGGTCATGCATATTTCTGAAATAATCTCAACGTGTAGATGGCATGTCATCAGGGCTGGAACTATACAATCTACTAATAAATGGAAACTCACTTCAGACAGTAAGAGGCATCACAGTGAACGCAGCAAGGAGAAGGGCCAAAAACACAAAAGTTATGTATAATATTTATAATACATGGTATACCTGTACCAGTAATGTGAATTTACAATGTCATCTGGATGTTTAGGTCATACACAGCTGTTTACATTAGGTCTTTTTTAAGCTCATTTCTTTAATATCAGGAGAGGTTTTTAGCAGAACTGGAAGTGGTACTATGGATACAAGAAACAGAATAGGAGACATAGTGTATCCTTTGTGACCTCCCTGTTGGAGAGCCAAATAATCTGATGAGAATCTTATAATGTTCATCCTAGATTAGGGATTCACATATAGAGCTATGATCATTTTTATAAAGAAGCACCAAGGACATATTGGTGTAGAGCACCTTTGAGTTGTGGCCACTTGATTTTATAAAAAGCCCTTTCACCATCCAGGACAACAGCAGCTGCAGGAGCTTGAGAGAGAGAAGCTTTTTCCATGATGTTGCAGAAGGAGAGGATGCTATCACTCGCTAGTCTACCATTAACAAAACTGTACTGAAAGACATGAATTTGTTTGTAATAAGTAATTCAAGGCGTTTGGCATACGTTTTTGCTTCCATGTTTACCAGTGAGAATGGTCTTAAATATTTTTGATTTAATGGCCCTTACCTTCTTTCAGTATCACCACTATGGTGGCGTCAGCAGTGGTCCCAGGTACCCTACCTGAAGAGGCAAAATGGTTAACGACCGCATCAAGAGGTGAAAGGATTACAGTTGCAAAGGTATTGAAGACCCTGGTGGGTAGGTCGTCAGAACCTGGGCCATTACCAACTGAGATGAGTTTCATAGTTTCCATAATCTCTTTAGTCTTAGTAGGTTTATTTAGGTTGACTTTGTGAAGTTCGGAGATTGTTTTTAGAGAGACAAACTTAAAAATTATCAATTCAAGAAGTATTTGTGGTCAGGGTATATAATGAAGCGCATAACTTCTTGAATACAACAAAAAATGCTTTGGGTTTTGTCTTAATAACTCCTTTACAGCTTTTATTCTAGATATTATATCATTTTTTCCGAAAACCTAAGATACGCAGCAAGAGAATGTGTTTATTTGCCTCTTGGAGCATTTACCCATAAGTGTGCATGATTACTAATTATAGTAAGGTACTCACAGTAAATGCACCTGAGAGATTCGACTATTGAGAAGTCTTTGGATTGTCTATTAAGAGTGTTTTTTTGGTTTTAATATCCGTGCCCAGTTTCTTTAGGGAGGTTTTCATTTCTTTCTTCTTCTTGGTCATGGGGCTTATTAGCTAGGCCCCAATGGAACATGTTAGAGCATCTTACAGTGCCAAAAGAGAAGAGACTAAATGTATCCCTTCTTATAAGAAGAGTCTGATTTCCCATTCTGATTTGTGTATGTCAGATTCAATTTCTAAAATGTCAATGCTCATATGCAAAGAGCAATTTTTGGGGCTTTGCAGGGGTAATTTATAAAGAAAAAGCTGTGATCAGAGATCACAGTTTAATCCATCAATGATAGTAATTGTTGTAGTGCTATAGGCACTCTAATGTATTGGGACCATGTGATGATCTTTGTCTACCATTGTTTCAATTGACTCTCTCATCACCATTGTTTTGATGGGCTCTAAGTGTTTTAATTCACCACATCATTCTTTGTGAACTATTATTGTAACTTATGATTTCATTTTGTGTCTCCTTAAAGCTGCAGAGCAGAAGTGTTTCAAACCAGCCTTGCCTGGAACAGAACGTGTGGGATGTGCGTTTGAAAGCATAAGTGAGAAAAATGTGTGGAATGTACTTCTCTGTCTCGGAGTGTAGTGTTATAGGCAGTGGTGCCCAAATGTGCATTATGTTGTACATTGGGCAATCAAGTATTTGATGCTGTAAAACAGTAGTGCACAAATGTGCATTATGTTGTACATTGTGAAGTTTTATAAAGTTTTTACTATTGGCTTTGACATGCTCTCATGCCATCTTTAATTCTGACTCCGGAGTTTTGCACACACAGGCAGACCCCAGGTTGCTCACGGTTATTTAGGTTATTGGTGTTTAAGGTTATTTCTTCTTTGAAGGGTGTTTTCATACTTTTTGAAATGTTTTGTACTTTCTCAAACCGGTGCAAGATATGGGAAACATGTAGTGTTGGAGACCAGAAGAATACATGAGAAATCCTTTGCCTTTTGAATACTTGTGGGAGATTGGCCAACTCTAGTAAGCGTCCTTGGCACACAGGATGTCTCCTCGGCAACATCTAGTGAATTGAGAGTACTATAAAACTGTAGTCTCTTGACTTGGAAAAACTGGGCTCTCTTCCTGAGGGAGGGCCACGTCTGCTCAGTATTGCATTTGTGGGTTTGAAAAGTCTCTTGGCTCCAGGATTGTCATTTGGGAAACCCTAGTCTTGTGCAGGCTAAGATGAAGCTATTGCAGCCGGAGAGGTATTTTTTTCTGATTGGTATTCTGATGTGTGAGTGTGCCTGTTTTCACATTCAGGTATTCAGTGTTATAATCATCTGATATATTCTGTGTATATATTTTACGTTTCCCTGCTTCCATTTGACAGGGTGTATTTCTTGTGTTGGATTACTTGCATTTAATAGTGCCTTTTTGCTTGCAGTGGACGTCCAGTATTATTATTATTAGCTTGTGTCCTTTTTCTCTTGCATTTGATTTATGAATGTGCCATTTTTATAATCTGCTAATGTGTGCCCCATTATTATTATTTGACTTGTAAGGTGTCACTATTTGCATGTGTTTTATTATTATTATCTGCTTGTATTTTATCCAATGCTTTTAACAGTTGCATTTGATTACTTGTGTGTCATTACTGCCTGCCTGCACACACACACATATATATATATATATATATATATATCATCCAAAGTTTGCCCTGCAATTGAGCCCGCACTCCACACAGGCAAGTTGGAACACCAACATGTATTTCAGAGTAAAGCAAGCATTTTAGTCTGAGGCTTATTTCCAGTTCACTGCTTGTCTCTTGCCTGACGCGTTTCAGAGAACATTTCTCCTTTTTCAAAGGCATGTGAGATGTCAATATTAAAAGCACCACAGTCACCGCTTCCTGCTCTGTTCAGCTAATGAGCTTCTGGTGTGCCTCAGCCTCCGGTGTGCTATTTGCCCAAAGCATTGCGGTATTTGTAGTACTTCCATAGTTATTACCCTCCAATGGGTTTCTATATTAAACATAAGTTTTAAACATGGAAATACAGACTGAAAGTCCTGCTTTCACTTTGCTTTTGAAAAACCTGCTTGTCGTTTATTCCCTGGCATAATTCCAAGACACAATCCCTATCTCTTTTTCTCAGGGTGGTGCGTTGACTCCACGGCTGGACCTGCAGTGTATAAATTATCCAAAGTTTGCCCTGCTAATGAGCCCGCACTCCACACAGGCAAGTTGGAACACCAACATTTATTTCAGAGTAAAGCAAGCATTTTAGTAAGAGGCTTTTTTCCGGTTCACTGCTGGTCTCTTGCCTGACGCGTTTCAGAGAACATTTCTCCTTTTTCAAAGGCATGTGAGATTTCAATATTAAAAGCACCACAGTCACCGCTTCCTGCTCTGTTCATTTAATGAGCTTCTGGTGTGCCCCAGCCTCCGGTGTGCTATTTTCCCAAAGCATTGCGGTATTTGTAGTACTTCCATAGTTATTACCCTCCAATGGGTTTCTATATTAAGTTTTAAACATGGAAACACAGACTGAAAGTCCTGCTTTCACTTTGCTTTTAAAATACCTGCTTATAATTTATTTCCTGGCATATATTGGCTTTATTCTTTTTCTCATTTGCCAGCATGACGTGTTTCGGCTGCGTGGCAGCAGCCTTGATCACATGATCAAGGCTTTGCATGTTGTTTTACCTGTTTTTTTCATTTGACATGTGGGAAAGCCTTTCTGTTAGAGAGTGTTGCACTAATAAAACCCCACGCTTTATTCTGAAAAACTGTCTCTTGATGTGTCTCATTTGGTGAGTGCTGCGACCGACACCTTTCCATGTTTCTTGTTTTATGTGGGAGTGCCTTCATTTGGGAGTTCTGAATTTCTTTCATTTGGGAGTGTAAAGGGAGACAAGTGTCTCCTGAAGTAAAGAGGCATCTACTAGTAGGCAGCCACATCTCATGCCTTCCCATGCACTGGTTATACCCTTGCCTACATCATCACTTGGCACGTGAAACCATAGCGTTCATAACAACAACTATAACTTCTAAAATGAAATTATTTGTCACAACACAGTGCATGATAAAGTGGTGAGTTATAGTTAGTGTTGTCAGGTTAGTGAGTAGAAAAAAATATGCAATGAGGTCTGCGTCTTATTATAATTTAATGGGAAAGGATCAATTGAAAATGAACATTTTTATTTTTTCTAGTTTGTGTACTTTAAACTTGGTTTGTATAGGGAAATACGTTTTCCTAACTATAACTAAGCTTTAACCTATGTTCTTTCACTCAAATTGCAATGTTTGTTTTTATTAGCAATAAAAATGTGTTTGAAAACATGGAGTCCAGTTTCGCAAGTGGAGTTTTGTTATGTGGAGTCTTACAATAGAGGAGAGTGTTTTAAAGTATATTGTCATAGGTTGCAGTATTGTATATTGGAATTGAGTGGAGTAGAGTGTAGCATATCATACAGTGTACTAAAGTGTTATATAGTGTAGTGGCATGGTGTCTCATATAGTGGAATAAACTATTGTAGACTGGATCAGCAAGTTGTATAGTGGAATGGTGTGTTAAAAAGTAGAGTAGATGGTTGTAGAATGTCAGAGTAGAGTGGAGTGTTTTAGAAGGGAGTAGTGAAGTAGAGTATCAGAGTGCAGTATCCTCAAGTGGAGTGTTGTACAGTACAGTGGAGCAGAGTGCCGTAGAGTGGAGTACCATATCATATAGTGGAGTGGCGAGTCGTTGAGTGTAGTACGGCGTCTTAGAGTGGATGGACATGGAGTGCAGTAGAGTGGCAGAGAGTGTAGTACAATGTTGTACAGTGGAGAAGCATACAATGGTGTGGTGAGACAGACAGTGCAACGATGTAGAGCGGAATATAGTACAGTGGCACAGAGCGGGATAAAGTGTAGTAGAGTGGAGTACACTGGAGTGGGGTAGTGTACAGTGCAGTAGAGTGTCAGAATGGAGTGGCAAGTTAAAGACTATAGTGACATGGAGTGAAGTAGAGTGGAGTGCAAAGCATACAGTCAAGTAACATGTCATAAACTGGAGTACTGTGTTATACAATAGAGTGTAGAGAGGTGTCATGCAGAATTGAAAAGTCATGTAGACTACAGTAGAGTAGAGTGGCCTACAGTCTAGTTGATTTTTGTGGAGTGGTGTACAGTACAGCACAGTGTTGCAGAGGGTGGAACAGTGGATTGACAAACAGTGTTTTAAAGTTCAATTGCATTGAGTGGAGTAGAATGGAGTGGCGTAGAATAGTGGAGTAGAATCTAGTACTGCGTCAGAGTAGAGTGGAGTAAAGTGGCATGCAGTGTTATATAATATAACAAGTTGTGTACAGTGTCGTATTGTGAACTAGAGTTGAGTAGAGTCAAGTAGAGATTTGTACAGTATTGTACAGTGTTGTACAGTGGAGTGAAGAGGTATAGACAGTAAAAAAGTATGGGAAAGTGGCATACTAAGCAGTAGAGTGTTGTAGAATGGAGTTGCATAGAGTACAGTAGTTCATGAAACAGTGGAGCTGTGTAGAGTGGATTGTTGTATAGTAGCAAAGAGTGACGTAAAGCCTTGTACAGAGGAGTAGAGTTGAGTTGAGTGGCGTAATGTAGTGTGAAATAACGTACAATAGAGTGTATTGGTGTGTTATACACCGGCACGGAGTGGAGTCAACATATAACATCCATATAACACTCCATTCCTACACTACACTCTCTTTTTTCAGGTAGTTATTAGGAACCAAGTGTGGGTATTAGAGGAAGGAGGAGGGTGCAGTGACGTATATGCTCCCTAGCACTATTCAATCTGATCCTTACATTTAAAGGTGTCAGATTGTATTTCCACGAAGAGTGACAACACAACACATTGAAAATCCCTATATCCTAGGCTTCCTTCTTGTCTGGTATTGCATATTCTCAAGTGGAGGAAAAGAAACAGTGAAGCCACGTTCATATGGTTTCTGCAAGACCCCACCATGGGAATAAGGTAAGAACCACGGTGATCTGACAAGTAAGTAGTCCATTACCTGATGCATACATTTAAAGCTTGCAGCTGTTTGGATGAAATAATAATAAGCACAACACGCGATAGCCTTGTAGTGTACATATTGTGAGTGTAAGAACTGATCTCCTCTTAATAGTAGGTCTAATGCAATTCTCTTTTGCAGATGAAAAAACTGCCTAAGAAAAATACTGGACATGTTATTGCAAGACAGATATTATAATCTGAGACATGTGTTTCTTTGAAGAAAGGGTTGATGCCCCCTTCACTGCATTATTTGTATAAAAGCATGCGCTACAGGCAAGGTCTGCAGCTTGGAAGCCCTTCTCACATAGATGATCCCAAATGCAACACAGAATCAAAAGGCATCTTTAAAAATGTTCTTGTCTCTTTTGAATGAGATGAAACAGCTACTGAGATCGCAGAGTGATAATGGGTGTTGGGGACAAGAAATGAGCAGTATGAAAGAACTGGCCATGGAAGATCAGTCCTCTGGCATTCTCCTCTGTGATGTTTCAACACAATTGGAAACCTTTCATCTATAACTTTTTCAGGAGCAGCATTGAGCATTTCAAGTTGCCAAAACCACAACGAAGGCGGGACACATATTTTCAGAAAATTGGACTAGAAATATTATAACCACTTGCAGTTAGTTTTATTTCTGGCTGAATTTTTGGGATGTTTTACAAAGCATCTTTCTTAAATGGAATGGTAGTACAAAAGGCTTCCAGATAAGTACAAACAAATAATTCTAATACTAACTGTAAGAAATTAGGTAATTAGTTGTGAAGGGTTATGGTTCTGCGCAACTAGTAGGTCCAAAGTAGTCTCCTTACTGGGAACCTAGTACCCTGTTGTAGCACTTGACTCTAAGAGTAGCAAAGCAGAGAGGTCCAAGGCCTACTTAGGGAAGGTGGTGTTGGCTTCTAATCTCCATTCACTGACACACAACAAGAACACTAAAATTATTGTCCAGTCAGTGCTTTTTCTTTTAAAAAGGATAAGTGCCTTTATTACACACACTACTAAATACTATGCATTACGTTATAGATATGTGCCCAAGATAAATGGAAATACATTTGGTGACCCCCTTATGTCATATTTCACTGCTACTTCCCCTGCTGCCCCCCCATAGCGAGACTCAGATTAATGATTTCTCTTATTGTTACTCAACGGCACAATCTGTTAATCAGATAGTTAATAGTTATTAGTTATACAGTTTCCTTTATATTGATAAAAATGTTGAGATATTTATAGACTGGCACATAATAAGTGATTATATGTATAGTGAACATTATCATTTTCTAACTCCATAAGCAAAAGGAGTTTGTAGCAAATGTTATTATGCTTTATATGTATCTGAATTAATAGACTACCCCTCCTATGGCCTATTTGAAACATAACTAAAAAGTTGCCTGTAACGAATTTATGCATGTCATAGTTGAGCTGTATTACGATGTTGAAAACTTGCTGAACTATATGATCGGACATTAAAATAAATGCCAATAAAATATATATATTTTTAAAATATTTCACTGCTACTTGGTCCTGAGCCCTATAATCACAATACCCCCTTGCCAGATGTAACATCACACTGTAAGGTTGTGTCACTTTAAAGAAGGCAGGCCTACAAGCTTTGTCAAGGGGTCACCACATCTATATAAAATGCTCGCTTTTTGGCTTTATCAAGGGGGTCTCCATATTATTAAAATGAATTCTCGCATTAGGATTCACAATTAAAACCAATAGTATTCATAATAATATTTAAGTACACTTCTTATTATAATAAGTGTTGCAATGTTCATCAATAATCCTGGTCAATAAAGTGATTACAATATTACATTGCAAAAACAATCACAACTGTGTCAAAGTCTTTCCTAAAATTATTCAGGTCACAGCATGCAGTCACAGGGCCAACCACATGGGACCACAGCACTCCATATCATAAGAAGAGAAGTTCAGCAGTGGGAGTACTTAAAATGAATGGGAGAAAGCCTGGGAATTCTACTTTTAAGTCCCCAGAAACGTGGGTCAAGCTTGGAAAACCAATTGAGACGGCTGCTGAACTCCCTGTATCCACCCCACTACACCTTTTAATCTGTGGATGGAGTCCCTATGCACTTCTAGGCACCACAAGTCAACAGTTATAGAAATTAAGCGGGATAGCCAATATTAAATGAGCGGGTCTCCAGCTGCTTTACTGGCTTTTTGAAGCCACACACCACATCCTCTTTGCTTTTTTTTCCTTGTGTTTAATGGGTGTCCAGGTTCCACCTCAGCTAACCAATTGTTAAGTGGGCTGTGGAGCACCTGCAACCCTACTGGCTATTTGCGTGCAGCTCTTGTACTGCATGGGAGCCGGCATCCTTTCTTATGCTCTCACAGTGGGAGTGGCTTGGTTTACTTCCGGGCAGCCCACCATCCCTCAGACACAGGCACAGGGGTGGCAACATACCCAGCAACTTGGTCCCTGCCTCAGGGGATGGTGTTTCCTTAAGGCAAGAGTCCCAATATCTCCCCATCATAGTAAAACAAGACCAAAACAACAAAAATCCAATAAACAGAGCTTGGGATATGAATTTTAAAGAATAAACTGCAATAAAGTGCTTAAACAGCAATTGCACTTTGGGGTTAATTGAGATTATGATGGACTGGGGTAAAGCAAACGTTCAGGCTGACCACGGTGGTGGGCAAGCCAGCTACAGGACCCATGCAGGGGCTTTTCAAAAAGTTCTTCGGATGGAGCAAGCTTTGGCATCATAGACTCATTGCATCAGTTCCGATCCATGCAGTAGGGTAGATGCTTCAGTGTCAAGCTACGCAGTGTGGTCCTGCATCGTCGCAGAACGCCTTTCGATGCAGGTGATGCACTGGTGTCAAGCCTTGCAGCTGGTTCCCATATTGTCTCTGAGCCACGCATAGATATCCTTGAATTGGTGCTGCCTTAGACATGACAGGGGTGCTCAACTCATCCGATGTATCCACAGACATGCTGATTAACCCCAGTATATGAAGGAGTCGGCCATACACCACACAACAGATGAAGGTGTTCGCACTGCCCCCAGTGCATCTGGATCACTTTCTCTGGTGCACCAGCAGCTCCCACCTTTTCCTTACAAGTCTGCATGGCTGGCAAACAGCAGGCATTGGTGTATGCTGCTCCAACCCCCAACTGGTATGTGACACACATACTCACACCCCATCTAGTGGATGAAGGGTTCTGCTGCTTCTCCGATTCTGCCCAAATTGCTTATTCCGTTCTGGGAAGGACATGGCTTTTGTAGTTCGGACTGGACTGTTCCCATGGGGCACAGGGTCAGAGCTGATTTGCATATCGCCATTGTCTAACCCAGGGTGGTGTGGAGTGCAAAGAAACGATGGATTTGGGCCCAGATCTTTGGACTGGGGTGAGTGTGTGACATTGGTCCACATTCGGTCCATCACCTGTTGTGTTTGCAAATTGCTTATTGCTTATTGCAGCACACTCTGGAGCTCCCTAATTCCCTTGAAGCTGTTGGGTCACGCATTAGCAGATGACATGCTCACTGCTTCAACCTTGGACTTTGTCACTTAAGTACTTCCTTCTTCAATTGTCCTGAGAAGGCTCACAGAAAGGAGGGATGAAACGTGTCACCTTTTTTTCGGAAGAATCATCCAATCTTCAATATATTCAATAACAATTTGGACACACTCCTACGAAATGTAGAACAGGATTATCCTCCATGTAAGACCATTCGAATGACTGCCTCCTATGTAGACCGCACAATAAATGAGGAGTGCAGCCACAGAGCTCAAATCAACTGGAAGACTGAAGCAAGATTCAAGTTGTCACATTTATTTTGTATCTATCACTTCAGAGATTGCTTTCCTTTTCTTGCGTTTTCTTTATATTTACTTTGATGTTTAATACTAATTTTAAATGCACATTTCGGGTACCAGAGTGAAGAATATTACACCCCCAAAGAGAAAAATAAATCATGAATTTTTGAAATCATACCTAGAGACTAATTAAAGTATTCACTGTGTCACTAACATCTGCACAATCTTTTACCACAAAATACTTTAGTTTTTGTTTAACTTGTTTCATGCCCAGTTATTGTGGGGTCATTAAGTCACACCCCTAGATTTTATAGTACATCTGCGTTGAAGGGCACTGCTTCTGTTTCAATTTGTTGCAAAGTTGTCACGCCAGCGAATTTTGCTGAAAAACAGCTTCAAAACCACCCACTTTCAAGGCCCAGGACTGGATTGACCCCTCTTTGCAGGGTAGAACTCACAGTTGGCAGAGTCTAGCAGCTGAAGCAGAGCTGAAGGAAGTCTATCATGGCCTGGGACTTCCAAACAGGAAACTTGGGTTCAAGGATGTAGAGCGCAGATCCAGTCCTTCTCACTCCCAGTCAAGAAGCTGCAGACAGCAGGCCAACATAGCAAAGCAGTTAGAAAAGTGACAGTCTCTCTTAACACACAGCAGCTCTTCTTCCTGGCAGAATGTCCTTAGTTCCAGCAGTGTTCTGAAATCATGGTGTCCTTGGTCGAGTATTTATACCCAATATGGCCTTCGAAGTAAGGTGACTTCAAAGAGACACTTTATATATCACAGCCTTTCCTGTCTTGGCCATAGATTTACTACAGGGGGGTATGCAATATGTTCTGTAGTGTTACGCACTGCCCTTTTCAGGTGTAAGTGCCAGCTCGTTCCTCTCATCCTGCCTCAGGATAAGCTATCAACATGAAGATGGCTACTCAGTCATATTAGTGCCCCTCCTGCAGTTGCACATGATCTCTGGGCCTTCTACTTTGTTTAGTGGACCTGGGTTGTCCCAGCCCAGATCCAGTGACACAAGCTGATTAATAGATGCAGATTCTCCCCTCAACCCTTTCATCTCCCAGGAACTAGGCCAATCACTGATAATTTCCCCTTCTGTGTGGGGTTGCCATCATCCCCTTTGCAGGGGAGCAGAGAAATGAACTAGGCCCAGAAGGGAGGGCATAGGCCTAAAATCTGATTGTGAGCTCAGCCACAGAAATAGAACAATTAGGAAAGTTCCATAATATCTTGATTTAGTGTATTTAGAACTGACAAAAAACCTCAGAGGGCATGTTTTAACACAGTTTCACATATTGCTGAACTGTGAAGGCCTAAGTGTACCAAAACTGCACTTTAAAGCAGATTTCACCTCTATGAATATAACACTACAAGAACTACAGATTTTCCAGTAAACCTTACTGACTGGTCTATGATTTCCCACTAATAATATTATGGCCTACTCCTTTGAGAATCCTTTCTGAGCCAGGCTACCTGTATTCAGTTACTGGCATGTGCAAACGGTAGTCCCACACCATGCAGCCCAAACATGTGCATGTGAATACCTGTTTAACCAGCCAAGCGCCCCAGATCCTAGTTATGTCACAGCAGCCTTCTCTTAAAAGATAAACACTGGTGGTAAACATGCCCAATCAAATTACTATGAAATTACCATGAGTGAAACTCAGGCAGAGATACTCATCCACAGTGAAGGTCCAAATATGGGTAAAAAAGCAAAACATCCTGAGAGACTAAATAGGTTGGACCTATGTGCAACACTATGGTATTATCATTGAAGTGTATCTCAGAGGCCAATAAGGGCTTTGATTACTTTGACAGCAGCGTCTGACAATGGACAACAGATTTGGGAGGTCAAATTCTTTATATCATGAAAGGTGTTTGAAAAAAATTACATTTTAAGGGCACTGCTGTCATATATAATTGTGTGGATTGTGGTTCGTAAAATGGTTTCTGATCTCTAAAGGAAATATAAGCCTATCAATTCACTGAAGAATAAACAAGATCTGCCTATGACAAGTGGAGAATCTATCAAATCTCTGATAGAATGTGGAAGAACGTATGCTGTTAATGCTACATTATCTCATTCAGATCACTTGTGGGAGTATGGATGACTTAAGTGAAGTCTGACAATAACATTAAAGTAGGAAATGGGCAAATATATATCATGAAAAAGACTGGAAGAAGTGATTTTTCTTTTTGTTGCATTCCCCGCCATGGCAAATTCATTTACTACCAAGTGGCTGTGTCTGCCAGTCGGAGAAAAACAAGCTCAAATGTGTCAAAAAAGCGGAGCAGGTCCTAAGAAAGTGGCATAGGAATATTGGCCCCTTCAAAAAGGAAAACAAAGAAAACCAAGTGCCTAGTGATCTGACGGATGCTCAATAAATACACCCATGGAGAACAAGGAGCCAAGGGTCAGCACAATGTCCACTTTTTATTTTCTTGAGGGAGAAGATGTGTATGGGTTACTGTCCCTCAAATCAATACATGCTGACCCTGAGGGCCCATCATCTCGATGGGAGCTGGTGTGAAAAATTGCCTGTCTCAGGGATCCTATCGCTGAAACAGGGACCATTCCTGGTAGGTACATTGCAGCCCCAGGCCTGTGACATTATGGGTTAGGTGCGTCGAGCACACCATTGCTGAGCATGCTTCAGAAGCAAAAGGAAGCAGTGAGAGCAGCAGATGATGTACCACACCAGTGGTGTGAGTGTAATTGTGGGGAGTGGATGGGGCTTTGGGGCTCCTCAAACCGAAAGCCTGTTGATGCACCTGGTGGGACCAGGGCATTAAAACAGCTAAAGCAAAAAGATAACAAATCCCACAGCAGTTAGAAGAAATCTGAAGGAAACCCTCACCCATTCACTATTCATAGTAACTGTCGAGGAGTGACCCATAGTGCCTTTCAACGGACTATTGGCATATATTTGTGCTTATGCAACGCCTCAACATTGGCAGGGGCACCACCAAAAATCTTTGGATATGTTTTTGGGGGGAGGGAAGCTGCAGGAGGTGGATGAGGCCCCCAGAAGGGTTTCCAAAAAACCTTACTCTAAGTTGTGTGGTCTTGAAATTATGACCCATGGAGACGTTTTCTATGATGTCAAGTTCTTGGGCTCTGGAGTGAGATTACATCATATGGTGGGCCCTATGACTGCATTGGCAGTCAAATTGTAATAAAAAGATTACTCTGACACATATTGTGAATTTCAAATTTTAAATTGACAGTGTTGGTGATCAGCAATGCTATGTTTACCAGTATAATAATGCATTTGAATCTGGTTACTATCCCTAGTGATTTTTATGGTGGTAAAATATAGAAACATGACATATGGTTAATTTTACTAATGTGGTGTCACCCTGACAAAGGTATTAGGCCGGCCACATATACAATGATATCCCCTTACATAGCAATGTTGCATCTGGTATTGGTGGTGGGTATTGTAGTTATAGGTTTCAGGACCTACTATGGGTTTAATGTGATATGAGGGTGTCACCAAGTATATTTATATGAACATAATGAATATATTTGTAATTTAATGCAGTAGCATTTATTAGTGTATGCAATAAAAATACTTTCCCATTTTAAGGGAAAAATAATTGAATTGGACAATGAGTTGTATCCACTGAATTGGGATTACTACCCCCACACCACCTCCCTTGATTAGGCCTGGGACTGCTCAGTTTCACTACCCTGAGAGTGTCAAGTGCTACAAAGGAGTACTTGGTTCCAATCAAAAAGATCATTACAAATGTATTGCTTGTACAGGATTCATACTCTTTACAACTAATAACTGAATTTTAACAAGCTAGCTTTCACATAAGTACCATTCACTTTTTTAGGGAGGCTGCTAAAACAACAGCAAGCGTGTAAATGAGCATTATGAGGAGAGACTGTCCCCAAATGAATGCTTGATTCACAAAGGCTATGCCAGATAATTTCATAGAGCACTTCTTTGCACCAGCAAATTAGAGTAGATATCAGAGAACTCTACTCTATAAATAGTTGAAGGAACCTGATTAGTGCAAACGTATCTTCTGTAGTTAAGAATGGTAATGGCAAAATACTGTTTGAAGCCTAGGCTTAAGGTGCTGTTCCCGAGCGGATCACTTGTAGGTATTCAGACAAATTTCAGGCTTTGACAAGTGTGTGACTAAAAGCAAAACATCCTTCCGGGTGAACCATGGAGTCTAAGCTTCAACAGTAATAATTTGATTATGGTAGGATTACCAGGTGGAATTGAATTTGTACTGCACCTGGGCTTAATTGTGCTATTGAGGCACTATATATGCGTTGGGTTTAGCAGACTAACAGTAAGAGTGGAACTAGGTACACCAATATCAGATACTAGGTCCTGAATAATAGACATAGGGGTAGGCTAGAAACATGTCAACCTTTAGGACTTGGGCACATTAAATCCCATGAATCTTAAGTTTTTACCCTGTTTTTAATCATACCAACTGGGGATAAAAATAAAAGTAGCACCACCCACTAGCCCAGTATTTTTAAACGCACACCTTCCTTTCCCTCACTCCTCCCTAGCAGAACCACCTGCCTCACAAAGTCATTACACACAGTTCTCCGACATAGTTTGTCTGGTCGCAGCATGTCCCATTCTGTAGCGGAACGGGAAGGACCCTATGATGAAGCGTGCCACCAAGGGGTAACCCTGGTGGGTGAGGGTTTCACACATAACTAAGTTCTTCCCCCAAAGTGAAGGAACAAGGAAACTAAGTACTCCACGTAGCAAGAGGCTGGGTCCTCTGTAAGATAACGGATATCAATGAGACGAGAAGGTACCTATGGGAGACAAGTAGAGCTTCCTTTTCTAAAAAGACCCCTCACTCACCAACCTAGTTGGTGACATGCTTCATCATCTGGATCACTTTCTGCTGTAGCCCTGCGTTGTCATTGACTTCTGTTGGGAGGCCAACACTGCCCCATGACGTCATCCCGCTTACACGTGACAGCGTCAAGCGCCACGTACCAGGAAACACAGCATCCCACTTCCAGGTTAAAAGACCGGGGAGACGCCGACATAGGGATACTCGGGACGCCATGTGGGATGAACGTCCAGGTTTGATTGCGGGTGGCATGGTTCGATCTAAATGATTTTAGATCATCATCAGGACATGGTGAGCTTTCCTGAAATTAGTCAGATGACAGAATTAATGTACATTGGGGTGGGAGAGTTGATCATTGGAGTTCTCAGGCAGTAGATTAGTATCAAGTTTCCTCAAGGGATGAGAGTTTTAACTTGGTCTTGCATTGCAAGGTTTCTTGTCTATGCGCCACAATCAAGGTTGCTGTGATCCTACTTAAAGCAAGACAGCGGTGGCAATTTTCATTCGTAATATTTTAATCAATTATTTGTACGTCGTCCCGGGGGGAGTAGATCACCGCGGTCCGTGGTTGAGTTTAGTCTGCCTCGCTGCTTGGTCGTTTGCTTCTGGTGATAATTGATTAAAATATTACGAATGAAAAATGATCAACTCACCCACCCAGATGTCAATGAATTCTGTCATCTGACTAATTTCAGGAAAGCTCACCATGTCCTGATGATGATCTAAAATCGTCTAGATCGAAACGCCGTCGACCCAACCAAGGATATTCCCCCCCCCCCACTTCATTGTATATAATTTCGTGGACCACACCTTGTTATTGTGACATTTCTGTGTATAATTTTACTTTTTTTCACCCAAGTCACACTATGCACCATGTCACCAATGTGAGCACCTGAAACATTTGTCTGCATGAAAATATGAAATAAAATATTCTTCTATATGTTACCCTACCAAAAACCTTGCTCCCTAGATTGATTCAATAACATAATTAGACCTTACTATATAGGACCTTTTTAGGCCACCCCAAACCATTGTTTCTTCTATAGAATATTTTAGATCGCATACATGTTCCTTTTGCGTAGCTACTTTTAAAATCCATACTCATTTTTATATGAGTATTTAAACACCTACACACACTAATGAGCAGTTGTTTTTCTAGGGGGTGGACACTCCACCTCTCTAATGAGAGCACACTGTTGCACCTGAATTGTGAATTCACATAAAAAATCCAGCATAGAATGTATGGAGCAAGGTGTGTACCACATCTAAAAACTCACTAATGAGCCATGAATGAGAGGTCCTGGAAGAGCACAACACACACATTTAACATTGAGTTTGTGTGTTTGTTACCTTCCTTTCAGATTGTTCCTCACAGAAGGCTGAAAGGTACCCACACTGTAAGTACACTGTGCGGATTGCGAATGACCCAGAGTAGGGTGCACCTTAGCGCGTGCATACCGCTCGGGCCATCATATGAGGTCCTGAAGAAAACCTGGTAATATCACGCACAGGTTGAAATATGTAGACCACCTTGATCACTATTTTAGAAGTAGACACTGCAGGTCAATTTAACTAAATTTGGTATCCCACCTATGTTTTTAACCATTGTCTTTTTGCTCCATATTAAACTTTCAGGAAGTTAAATAAAGACGATTTTTAATCTCCCTCACTTACATCACCACTGCAAATAATCTTGATCCACTGTAAGCAGGTGTTGAAGCACACCCGGGTGACATTCAGCTACTCAGGTTGGACCCCAATGATGAAGCAGGTCACCAAGTAGGTTGGTACGTGAGGGGTCTTTTCAAAAAAGGAAGCTAGGTACCTTCTCGTCCCATTGATATCCTTTATCTATGGGGTTACTCCTTTGTTTGTTTTTGATTCATAACCCAGGGGGACTGGGAGTATCCCACTAACCCTCACTCTCTATTTGCTGAATAGTCCTTTGTTTTGCCTTCATATATCAGGCTTTGAAGGGTGGCCCCAGCCCAAATATCCTCTAACTCCCCCCTCGTTTGTGTATAAAAACACTGTAGTAGTCCTAATTGGTTCCATGATTTTCATTGGAATGTAATCTGCCGTGATTGTTCCTCTTGTAGTTTTGTCATTGTGGGTTTTCAACGGTGCTGCATGAAGACTGCTGAACAGGCACAGAAGCACATGCTCTACTAAATGATGTGCTTGTACCTCCAGTTTCAGCCATAGCTTTTGAATGGCTGCCCTGACTTCATATTGGGATACGAGGCGGAAACTCAGACAATCAGTATATTAATAGACTTTTCAATATAGGCAATTAAAGGAGTACAAAGGAAGCCATGCCACCTATAAATCGGTGAAAACACACCGCTTTTTCCCCACAATCTAAGCAATCTCATACCTTTCTTAGTGTCACATCTTAAATAGTAAAAATAACTGCAATTGAAACTTAATAGGAAGACTTTGGTGGCAGCCATTAAGATCAAAAGAACATTTCATTTATAGCTAGGTTGACCTGCAAAGACCCAATTCACAATCATATTGTCCCAATCCTCTTGATTTGAAATCTTTTTGAAACCTGAAATTGTATAGTGAATTCAGTCAGACAAGTATAATGATTTGGAACATTTTTAACTGTAGCGGGCACAGACTAATACTCACCTTTTAATACCCCTGTCTGGCAGACCCTAGGCAGACCCCAGGCACAAGAACTATAAAAGGATTGCCCACACTATGTATGAAAAGAGGGATCAGTAAACCTGGGCCTCAATTTGGAGCATATGGCTATTTAATTATTATTAATTCTTCAAGCTAAGGTCTACTTTGACTTTTGTGCCTCTGGGATGCCTCATGGAAATAATAACATGAGTGATACGAAAATGCCTTTCAAGTGCACTGGACTGAACAGTTTTACTTGTGGGTGGACTGGGAAACCCTTTAGATTAGGTCACCTGCAATGTCCTTAACCAAACTGTAAAAAGTCCATCATATATAAAAAAAATGTAACTGTGGCATATGTGTCACACATTCCCACCTTTGAAGCACTGTTTTGTTAGATATTGGGGCTCACACAATATTCCATATCTCTTGCAACAATGCATGGTAGTATAAAAATATGGTAACCATATAACAAATAAATATTGGAGCACAATTGCACCTGTAGAAAGACAACACATAATATAGCACTCTGATAAGTTTGATTTCAGTCACTCAGTAGCATATAATATTTGGGCACTCCTTGAACTTAATAGTTTAAAGCTCATAGACAGTGATAAGGTGTTTCTTTACTCAGGCTTAGCACCATAAGACATACAATACAATAGGTTCAATCATAAAATATACCAATTAGCAGATACATGTTTCATCCCACCTCAGAATTTTTCATGGTTGATATGGTATCATGCACCAAGGACCCTTCTCCTGCCAGAACTGCAGCTTCACTAGCATGCGACCCTCTAACCCACCCACCAGGAATGAACCTACCTCAGATGCATTCTTTCCAACACCCACACCGCCCGCAAGCATGCCGATCGAACCCTGAAACCTACTCGACTCAACCTCCCCAGACGTTGCCTTCCTGACGGAGTCCTGGCTGAACCCCTCCTCGGCACCCGACATTGTCATAGCCATCCGGGACGGCTACAAGATCTCCAGCAGGGAGCGCAACAATGGGGTAGGAGGAGGTATCGCCATCTTCCACAGGAACACTCTCAGAGTCTCAACCAACACTGACAACACCCTCAGCACCGCTGAATACCTGCACTTCCAGATCCACACCGACCCCAACACCACCCTCAGAGGAACCCTTGTCTACAGACCCCCCGAACCCCGACCACAGTTCAGCGACTTCATCGCCGACTTGGTCAGCACACACACCCACGCCTCCACGGACTCCACGGACTGCATCCTCCTCGGGGACCTGAACTTCCACCTCCAGAACAACAACATCGTGAAAGAACTCTCCAACCCCAGCTCCAACACCAACGACATCGCACCTGCAAAAGACCTGTGAGACTTGCTTGCCACCTTCTTCCATCGCAAGATCGCAGAAATCCAAGACAGCTTCAACGCCACGACCTCCCCGACAGCCATTGAGACCTACGCCCTCGACCACCATCCGCACCAACCCCCTGCTCTCCTGGACCAACATAAACGACGAGGACACCATCAAAATCATACACACCATCCACTCCGGATCTCTGCCAGACCCATGCGCAAACCACACCTTAAACAAAGCCAGCACCACCATTGCACCCTACCTCTGGAAACATCTCCTTCAAGACAGCAACATTCCTGGAGAGCTGGAAGAACGCTGAAATCAGTGCCTTACTCAAAAAACCCAAGGCTGACGCCAAGGACCTCAAGAACTTCCAGCCCATCTCCGTGCTCCCCTTCCCAGCGACGGTCATCGAAAAGACCGTCAACAAACAACTAACCCGCTACCTCGAGGAGAACAGCATTCCTGGATCCGTCCCAGTCTGGGTTCAGCAGAAACCACAGCACCAAAACTGCCCTCATCACCGCCACAGATGACATCAGGGCCCGGCTAGACAATGGAGAAACCGCGGCCCTCATCCTCCTGGACCTGTCAGCCGCCTTCGACACGGTCTGCCAGTGCACCCTACACGATGCTGGGATCCAAGAGAACGCCCTGGAGGGGACCACCTCCTTTCTCTCCGGCAGAACCCAGAGCTTCCACCTCCCTCTTTCCGCTCCGAAGCCACCAAGATCATCTGCGGCGTACCTCAGCCCAACACTGTTTAACATCTACATGGCACCGCTCACCCACGTTGCCCGACTGCATGACCTCAACTTCATCTCCTACACCAACGACACCCAGCTGACCCTCTGCCTCAGCAAGGACCCCACACCACCAAAACCAACTTCCACAAAGGAATGAAAGCCGTCGCAGAGTGGATGAAGAACAGCCGACTGAAGATAAACTCTGACAAGATGGAAGTCCTCATCCTCTGATCCACCCCCTTGGCCTGGGATGACTCCTGTTCGCCGACCACACTGGGAACAGCTCCAACACCCACCGACTAGGTACGCAACCTAGGGTTCACCCTTGACTCCACTTTCTCCATGAAAAATCAGGTCAACGCCGTCTCATCCTCCTGCTCCAACACCCTCTGCATTCTCTGTAAGATCTACAGGTGGATCCCCATCGAAACAAGAAGAACCGTCACCCAGACCCTCGCCAGCAGCAGGTTAGACTACGGAAACGCCCTCTATGCAGGAGCCTCGGCCAAACTCCTGAAACAACTTCAATGCATTCAGAACGCCTCTGCACGCCTGATCCTCGACATCCCTCATCACAGCCACATCACACCCCACCTGAGAGACCTTCACTGGCTCCCCATCAACAAGAGGATCACCTTCAAGCTCCTCACCCGCGCACACAAGGCACTCCATAACACCGGACGAGAATACCACAACAGGTGACTCAACTTCTACAAACCACAACTGCCAGCTTCGCTCCACAGACCTCGCCCTCGCCACAGTCCCCCCCATCAGAAGAGCGACCTCCGGCGGCAGCTCATTCTCCCTCCACGCCGCCAAGACCTGGAACACCCTCCCCATCCCCCTACGGAAGACCCAAGAGATGCTGACCTTCAAAAGACTCCTCAAGTCTTAGCTTTTCAAGCAGGAGCAGCACCCAACCAAAATCTCCCCCAGCACCTTGAGAACCTCACAGGTAAGTAGTGCACTCCACAAATGGTCTGATTGATTGATTGATTGATAACTTAGAAAAAAGGAGAGAAACACAATTGATGTTCATCATAATTGTATTCCTGTATGTCATATGTTAATAGTGCTCCCTTGCACCCTAGTGCATGCACCTCCATGACCATCAAAATACAATTGTGTATATATGATTTCCACTTAGCATCAGTATTTCTATTTAATGGTAAAAACTGAATAAAATACTGCAACTCTTAGACGCATGCTTTCACCACAGAGTGATAATAAATCAGTGGTTAGGATAAATTTAAAAGCCAGTGCAAAACAACATGAGAGATTTGCTGATGCAGCACCCACCACCGGCACCTTTACTGTTTGAGAGATCAAAGAAGAAAAAAAAGCAGTCTTCGATATGAGCATTCCCCATGAGAGGGGAGAATAGAATTTAGGAATTTATTAATCTTGTTTTTGAAATTGTTCCTGAAAATCAGTCTGAGAAGACATATCCAGTTCAAATGCTATACCCAAATTAAATGTATTTTCTGAGTGAGGAGTGAGCCATAACTTTCAACCTTTCCTTCAATTGAACTCCTGGAACCCTGTGGAACATCTGAATGGCAAAGCGAGAGTTGATGCACTCTATGGCCAGCCTCCTCCATACAACTTTCTCCTGTCCCAAATAGTGACATAATTCAACCCTCTGCAGGCTCAGGCCAGCCCCGGGGGTTCGCGGTAAGAGAAAATGAGCAGCTCCTTGGCACCTGCATTACGCTTACAGGCATTCTGATGGTCCTGGAACTTCAAATGCATTCAGGCAATGGGCTTCCGTAATTCACTTAGGGAAGTTAAACTTCCAAATGAAGAATAATTCACTTTAATCCTAATCTGCTGTGTATTATATACTATACAAATGGGTATATGAGCCTACTTTTCATCATCTGTGTGGTGCACCAAGAACTACGGTGAGGTGAGTGACTTTTACTTTCTTTAAATATTTAACATTGAAACTAATGTTTTGGGGGTTGAATAATACATTGTTTTTTAAAGTACATATACTATATACCAATATTTCCATCTTTTTAATTTTGTTTTTGTTGTGCGCATATTCTTTATTGCTATTTAGATAACTTGCAGATCTGCTTTTCTTTCGATTTGTAAAAGTACATTTCTTTTCTTAAGATTTTGGGGGTTTTTTCCTGTATGTTTTTGTTTGTTTTACAGTGGCTATAATCTACATGCTCCTGAGGGTGATAAAAGGTTGATTGGTTCAAATGCACATGGTCTGTATGCAAGACAGCAGGAATGCGTAACTTTATCCTTTACGTTATTTTGATGAAAATAACACAACAAATTACTGTGAGATGAAGTGACAAGGCCTGCATATAAAAAATGGCAGAATGTTCAGACTAAACCTACTAAACTCTTTCGATTTGAATATTAGCTTAAAAATACAATGAATATGTACAGATAAAATTCAGAATGTATAACTATGATATACTAAACAATCAATGAAACACTGAATAGGTCTACACATTATCATTCCAAATGCTTACTTCCTCTCTATAGGTTTTCTTCAGTGGCACATCGTGATATACATTGCTGCATACATATTTAACAATAGATTGGTACATGTCCATTGATTCCTATAGTTTACATTTAAAGTGTTAACAGGTGAAACACAATCAATTTATCCCATTTATACACTACAAATATTGCAACAATATTTGTAGTGTATGAATGGAGATTATAAAAATGAATTTATTTGATGCTTAGGATCTGGACTGGAGCTCAGTTTTTGCCATGATTTGTTTGGATAAAGTGTATAGGAAACTGTGTTTCACTGTCTGGCGATAATGTAAGGTGAAGGCTCCCATGCCTGATTTTAGTTGCGTAAGTGTTTAGAATTGTAAACATTTTAAAAGTCAAAAGCACACAAGAGTAAAAATCCCATTGAAATTGATAAAAAAGATGAAAATCTCAAGAGAAATGACAGCAAAATGACAAAAATCCAGAGATATTGATTTATAAAAGAAAAGCACAAATCAAAAGTATTGTTCGAGTGTGACAGGGCCTAAGACACAATTTCAGGGAGACTGCAAATATGCCAAGCAGGTTACTCCTTGTCAAAGATTACATTTTTAGACTTAGCCTCGGAAATAAAAGTTGACATCGGTGGTTGGTGCCAGTCCTCCGTAGGTCAGGAATTCCAAAATATCAGAATATGTCCTTTTGGCCAAATCTACGGCTCCCATGACCTCAAGGACCTCAAGGACAGCAATTAGGGGTCAGGACTCACTCCAGCAGATGACACCAGAAGGGTCCAGCCTTATTTCAGTTGTAATTTGTCACTTAGCAGTTCTGGAAGTCCCTGTAGCTACACAGGTCAGCCAGCTAAACCCTGCATCCCACTTCCTTGGCTTGAGCATATGTAGGAGCAGGTCCAGCCCTTCAGGTCTCCCCGCAGGTCTCAGACAGCAAGTGTAGTCCTTCTTCTGTTCAGGAAGTGTTCTGAAGAGTTGGTGATGAGATTTGTTTGCACAGTTCAGTGGTATGGGAAAAAGCTCCACAGGCAACCTTACTCACTTTTACTTTATATCCTGTTTGCCTTGTTGCAAATTGGCCCAGAATGCACTATTCTAGGTGGAATCCAAGATGGCACAGACCTTCCGCCTTCGGGGGTGACTTTGTGCCCATAAGGGGTGCATTTAGTGAATTAAGCAGGCCACTCTTCCTAAATTACTCCAAACAGGTTCTAGAACAATCTCCCCCTCCCAGTGGAATGAAGCTATGCTGGCTACCATGTGGCCTGGGATCAAAGTGTTGTCCTGTTAGAAATGGGGGGTCTCTTGTTGGCAGAGGTAGGTACCGTTATCCAAATAGGGACCCTTGCTTCTAGTCAGGGTAAGGAGGAATTACCCTTTAGAAAACCCTGCTCACCCCTTGGTAGCTTGGCACGAGCAGACAGGCTTATCAAAGGCAATGTGCTAAATATTTGTACCAATACTCACAGTAACACAGTGAAAACACCACAAATGGACTCCACAACAGTTTAGAAAAATAGAAGTATTCAATCTAAACTAAACAAGACCAAAATGACAAAAATTCAGCATACACAGTTCAGGATATGGTTTTTAAAGAGTTCTTAGGGGTTGCGTCAAAATAATCCACAGTTGCGTTTGAATAGTTCCCAGTTGCGTCACGTTTAGCCAATTTAGCCAACAGTACCTTTAGATGCGACAAAGTTCTAAAACAGAAGCTGGTGCGGTGGAAAACAAGCGATGCGACACTCCTGAGACCCTGGGGAGGCGATGTGACAGCCCCGCTGGACGCAGCGGGCGTGTTGCGACAAATCCGGTCAGTATGGGTAGGGAGGCGATACCTCTTATGTATTCCGGTGCGTAGGTTCCATAGGGAGCGTCTCGCAAAGGCACAATGCAACGATCTCCGGTACGGCGGCGATGCACAGCCCAGCGTCACTCTTCTCCTTTCGCTGCCCCTCAATGGGATGGCTCTGTGACGATACTCGCAGTGACGTGATGCAGTCCGCAAGCAAGTGGTGCGCTGATCTCACCCAGCGACGACAGGCTCTGCAAAGATACTCGCAGCATAGTACTTTTCCTGCACCAGAGCGATGCGTTCCACAAGTGAAGGATGCGTTGGTTCTTGCAGCGGCAACAGGCGCTGCGATGATCTCGATCATCGCAGTAGCGGGAATTTTCTCCTGCTGACGGGGATGCGCTCCGCAAGCGAGCGATGCGTGAACATTTTCAGATAGTCTTAATTTCTTGTTCTCCAGCTTTCCAAACAGCAGGCCACAACTTCCAGATGCCCCTCAGTCAGATTTAGCACTCAGGAAGGGCAGAACTCTCTCAGCAGAGTTCAAAGAAAGCTGGGGGTGAAGTCCTTTTGTTCCTGGGACTTCTTAACAGGAGGCCAGCTTATAACAGGCCCCTGGAGATCTCTTCAAGCAAGGGGACAAAGCAACAACAAAGTCCTTCCCCTCTCCTTGGCAGCAAAGCAACTGCAGGTCAGTCCAGCAAAGCAACAGCAGGACAGACTTCCTTCTTCAGTCTTCCAGCTTTCTCCTTGGCAGAGGTTCCTTCTTGATTCCAGGATGATCTAATTTTCTATAGTTAGGGGTCCTGTATTTATACCCCTAAAAGTCTTTGTTCCCTTTGTGCAGGAGGGCTCTGAGCCCGGTTTGAACCAGTTCTCTCCTTTCCTTTCAGAGCGAGGGGCAGGGTCGCCAGCAGGAGGTGGAGCCAGCATTGTGGAAGGCAGGCACAGCCCTATTCAGGCCCAGGTGCTACCTCCTCCCACCACTCTAGTGCAGATGGAGCTATTCTGCCCAATGATGGCCCACTCAGCCTCTGGGAGCCACCCAGCCCCTATCACTCACAAACAGGCCAGTCAATTCACAAACAGGCCAAGGCACACAGAAAGGTCAGACAAGAGAACAGCCACTTTCCAAAAGTGCTGTTCTCAAACACAGGATTTAAAAACAACCTTTCCTAAAAGATGTGTTATTAAATTCTGAGTTCAGGGATACCAGACGTTTATGTCCTATTTTGCTCCTATGGGAAGATTTGCTCGTAGCCACTGTAGCCAGCATTCCCCATGATGGCCTATGGGCAAAATAGCCTTACAATAGTGAAAAACGAAAATAGCTGTAATTCACTACCAGAGCATGCCACCTACACTAGTACATGGTCTACCTTTCACATACACTGCCCCTTGCCCAAGGTGGTACCTTGGGCCTTCCATAGGGGTGACCAATGTATGCATAAAGGGAAGGGTTAGGGCTGGCCAGTGGGGACACTGACCAGGAGGACAGACTGTACACAGGCACTGCGGTGGCAGGCCTGAGACACCATTTTACGGCTACTCATTTCATTTCATGAAGCTTTATTCGGTGCATTCAAAGGTAATGACCATAAAAGCAAGCAAGCAAAATGTTAACAGTAGAGAAGCACATAAGTTAAAAACACATAAGGAATTTAAAAAATCATACTCTTCCTGAGTTGAATAGACTTACATAAAAACGTTGCAATAAAAAAACATTTGTCCGGCGAGTTCAATTCATAGATCATATTCATGGCATCCTCCACATTAAAAATAGCATATTTTTGGAAAAGGGGTTTTAAATAGACAATCCTCAAATTCATGAATAATGTGCAAATTAGCAAAAAGTGCAGGGTACTCTGCTTCGAGTGGCCATTACATGGGCATGGTCCAGCCGGCTGTCTCTTTAATTGTGGGAAAGCCCCCAACCCATGGGCTATCCCCAGCCTAAGCCTCGTCAGAACAAACCTATGGGCTGTTTTGGTTACCAGACTCAGATACATTTGAAAGCCACTACTTTGCACATATTTATTGTACGAGGTAACCGAAGTGAGGCGCCCACTTAGGGCATCATGTTTTTGGGCTCGGTATGCCAAGAAAATGTTTTTCAAGTCCGACTTGGAGTAGTTTCCCACAGAGCCGGGGTCTGCAACAATGTTTAATCCAAATATCTTTTGAAAGCTGTCCACAATATAACCGATCCATGATATCTTTAAAAAGTAGTCCAGTTTCAGGCAGTCCACAATGATAGACTGGTTAAAAGCTCTCCTATCTGTAGTTCAAATGGCCCTCCATAGCAATAATGGTCTTAACATAATCAGGTCGCTTAAGTAAGTAACTCCGACCTCCCTATGGGTAAGATCAGTGGAGGCAGAGATGGGGACACAAAGCAATTTTTTCAAAAAGCTGTTTTCTTCCCTTTGCAGGTAGTCGACATTTGAATGACCCCATAACCCTGCCCCATATAAAGCAATTGAAACAGTTTTCGCTTTATATATTTGTATCATATCATTAATTCTTCTATCACCCATCTTAGTTGCAAATTTAAAAATACCATAGGAACTTTTCTTCATTTTAGACCTTACATTCTGTAAATCATGGGACCAACTACCATTATGGGAGAAGATGACGCCCAGATAGCAACATTTTTCCACATCCTGAACTTTCACCCCATCAATAAAAAATACATTGTTTTTCCTGTTTCTATCTCCACATACCATCGTATGGGTTTTACTTTTATTTATGACCAGCTTCCTCTTACTAATAAAATCAGAAAACTGGTTCATCAACCGCTGCAGGCCTATCGGGGTCCTTGACAGGAGCACAGCGTCGTCTGCATATAGCAGAACTGGGACACCTGTACCACCGAACTTGGGGACATCTGCCTGGACTGTTTTCAGGGCCCGATCAACTGCGTTTATAAATAAAGTAAACAGAAAAGGAGCTAAGACACAGCCCTGTCTTATACCACATTTAACATCGAAGTTGGGGGTACACTCCCCCACAACCCCAAAGCGCACACAAGTTTGCATTTATTATATAATCTAGCTAGGAAGAAAATGATAGCCTCGGGTGCTCCAAGTTCCAACAGAACTGGCCAAAGAATTGAGTGGTCCACCAGGTCAAATGCACTACTCAGATCGGCAAAGCAAAGATATAAGGTACCAGGCTTAGCCCTGGTATACTTTCCGATAATTAATTCTAAGTTCAGGCATTGATCAAGCGTACCACGTCCCCTTCTGAAACCGTATTGAGAATCCGACAGAATTCACTTTTCAGCTGCCCACTCCTCCGGCCTGTACATCAGCACTCGACTCATGATTTTTATTTAGGAGTCTAACAAGCTGATAGGGCGGTAGTTACTAGCTACAGCCTTGTCCCCTTTCTTGTAAATTGGGAAGATGATACATTCCCCCCCAGGTCGCTGGAATCCGGGTAGTGACGGCTGCATTCAACGCCAGGGTTAGTATGGGTGCCCATAACTGCGGAACTGTTTTATAAACATCCATGGGTATACCATCTGGGCCCTGTGCCTTACCACCCTTACTCAGTTTTATGCTGTATTCCACCTCAATCCAAAGTGATATCTAAGGGAACTATAGGCCAAGTACTTAAACTATTACTTGTAGAATCAGCACCTTGGAAGATGGCTGAGAAATGTGAAATCCAGGCCTCACTGCTGACATTAGAAACAAGAAGGGGAACTTTATCATCACAGAGAAAAGGGGAATTAACGGTTGCCCAAAATAAGCAGTTATTTGAAGTTTCTGCAGCCTGTGTTAGATTGTCCCATGCTTCTTGTTCCAGCGCCTTCTTCCTTCTACACAAAGCCAATTTATAATCAGACCTCAAGTGGGAAATCAAAGTTTTATCCCGGGGTTTTGCTCCCAGGGCCACTTTCAGGCGGCTTAAGGTGGTCTACCTTTCACATACACTTCCCCCTGCCCAAGGGGGTAAGTTGGGCCTTCCATAGGGGGGACCAATGTATGCATAAAGGGAAGGGTTAGGGCTGGCCAGTGGGGACACTGACCAGGAGGACATGGCGGTTCACAGACTGCACACAGGCACTGCAGTGGCAGGCCTGAGACACCATTTTACGGCTACTCATGTGGGTGGCACGATCAGTGCTGAAGGCGCCTAGTAGCATTTGGATCACAAGCCCTGACACACCCAGTGCACTTTACTAGGGACTTCTTGGTGATACAAATTTGCCAATCATGGATAACAAATTACAGTAACAATGTATACAGGGAGCGCTTGCACTTTGACACTGATCAGCAGTGGCAAAGTGCCCAAAGCATCTAAACCAGCAAAAACGAAATACAGCACAGCATCAAAAATACAGGAGGTAGAGGCAAAAAGATAGGGGGAAACCACGCCAAGGATGCCAGGTCTAACAGTTACCTGCTCCCATTTGTAATTCACTAAATGCAATAAGGCACCTCCAAAGTTAGCCTTTGGGAGAGGTAGACCTTGCAGTAGTGAAAAATAAATGGAAGAGTTTTTCTCTATTAGGATGTGTAAAACTAAAATATAAATGTCCCTCTAAATACACTTCACCCTGCCTTCTGGGCTGACCAGGGCCTACACAGGGGTGACAAACATGCATTAAAAAAGAAGGTTCGGGCCTGGCAAAAGGTTCATTTTGCCAGGTGGAAATGCCTGTATAAAACTGCACACACAGGCCACAATGGCAGACTTATGACATGTTTGAAGTGCTACTTAAGTGGGCGGCACAATCAGTGCTGCAGGCCCACTGGTAGCATGTAACCCCTTGTTTGCTCATGATAGAATGTTTCTGTCATGGGCAAAAGTGCAAGTGTGCTCATAATGGAACTATTCGATCATGAACACACTTGCACAAAATCCCTCTGCTGTGAACTTTTTCTTTTTTGTTTTGCCTTGGGAGGTAGGGTTTTCCCAACCTCCCAAGGCATATGTTTTGTTTTCCTTGTAATGCCTATAGGGGGTATGGCATGCTGACGTCAATATGACGAAAACAAAACTGAAACTTAGGCTATCTCATCCCCCTTGGGCACTGAAACAAATGGAAGAGGTATTGTTGGAAAGGGGATAATCTCCCCTTGCCAATGGTTCCCTCCCCTTCCACCCACTAGCCACCAGGGAGTGGGAGCAGCCCCTTGGGCAAGGGCTTTAGCTCCTCCCAATTAATTTAATTCAGTCTTTCTGTCCCCCATGGGGGAATATGGGGGCAGTAGTCCCCAATCTGCACCCCAGAAAGCACCCTAGAAGCCAGGGTTTTTTTATAGGCAAGGGGTGGGGGCTGCCCACCCTGCCACCCCAAAAAAATACCCTGCCCCTCCAGGAGGTAGATGGGGCAATAGGTTTGGGGGCAATAGCCCCTCATCTGCCCCCCCCGCCCCCCCAGAAAGCTCATTAGGCACCAGGGATGGAAGTTTGGGGTTGGGGCTGCCCAGAATGGGCATGCCAATAACCCCACCTGCCCTAAAACTGCAACATTGTTTCTGCCCCAGGAGGCAGATGGGGGCCATAGCCCTTGATCTGCCCCCCGGGGGGAGGATTAAAGCTCAATAGGCACCTGGTGTGAGAAGTTGGCCTGGTATATGATGTTCACTATTCTAGTGAGCACCTTGCACCAGTCCAAACAACTCTTATGATGATGGTTGTAAAGTCAACCTTATAGACCAGCTATTCTAGTGGTAGCATGGACAAAGCAGCCTTAGGCTAAACTCAAGAGAGCATGTGAAGCCAGCTGTTTTACCATATGTAACCCCTTTAATACCAAATGAAAGGACACCACACAGGATATATATAAAATATAGATGTATTTATTTCTAGACAATCCCTCTGAACTCTTTATGAGGTCAGAGGGACAAGCACATAACAAGATACTTATCTAAAATACAATAAGTTGCACAAACTACAGTAGGGCCCTAGGGGCACGCTAAACCATATACTAAAATAGTGGTATAAGGACCACTACACGGAAATTGAATAGGCCTAGAGCCTAGGGAAAAGCTGGGGCTACGCTGTACTGCCAAGAGTTAGGAAGCAGGAGGCCCACGGGATGCGCGTGCAGTGTCTAAACACACACGCGGGTTACCATGGAGAATGAATGGGAACGAAAGAGTTAGAAACTAGTTCTTTTAGGGCACTACTGACTGGACTCGATGAAAGTTACTTGAAACCTAGACAGTTGGATAGTCAATACCCACAGGAGCACCGGAGTACTCGCGTTACCTCACCCACAGGAAGTGGGTGCATAGGTGTCAAAGTGTGTTGGGTTTCGTCACGGAATCCTATGGAGCCGTGAAGAAAGATGCTGCAGGCGACAAGGAGAGAAGTGTCGGGTTGGATCCAAGGGCGGATCAAGGATGAAGAGTACCTGAAAGCAGAGGGGACAGAGTCTGGGTCACTAGCCAGTGACCAGGAAGGAACCAGGCGATGTTGTGAAGCAATCAGGTGATGTCGTGAAGCTTGTCTCTGCAGCCACGTGGACCAGGAGGTGTCGACGACAACCAGGAGTTAGGCACGGACTATCCCACAAAGCCTCTCACTGTTGGCGGTGTCGGCTTCTGGATTGGAGTCAACAAGCCTTGGCAAAGGCAACCTACGCAGGAGTCGAAGTTGGCTTCTTAATCAGAGTTACACCCCTTTCCCTTTGTCCCGTTTTGCGCCAGAGCTAGGGCTGGAGTGCCCCAGCACCTGTTTGAACCGGACTATGCATGGGACACCTTGTGTGCCCCAGGCAGTGTCTCATTTCTTTCAGGCCTCCCTGCCCCAATACACTATAGCCTGTCGGGGGTGGTGCTAGCACCTCCCAAGACAGGAAACCTATTGTCCAAGCCTCCCTCGCTGGAAGGACTCCCAGCAGTAGGAGGTCAGACTTGTGTCTGTGGCAGCAGCATCCATTTTGTGATGCTGAGGCTCTGGTTAACTTTAACCGGGATTAGTAGGAACTACATGTCTTCTCCCTCTAGAAGGGTGGAATGCTACCCCCGTTGCCAGAACTGGCGAGGGGGTAGTATTCCAAATTGTATGACACCTTACTCGACATGTTTTGATAAAGCCTAACCAGAGTTAGCATTTAACTGCGAGGTTCATAATGCACTTAAGAGTATATGGTATGGCAATATCCTAGAACAGCTATAATGACATGGTTCCGAAAGCTGCAGACAGGCTCAGCTCATGCTAGAGCACCATCTCACATAAAACAAAGCACAATGGGCCCGATTCCCAGAATGAACTTACTACTTTTGGCATTCACAGAATGAACTTACTACTTTTGGCATTCACAGAATGTACTTACTACTTTTGGTATTCACAGAATGAACTTACTCATTTCGGTATTCACAGAAGTTAGGACTACTAACTTTAGGACTCCTAAATGCCTTCTGTGAATACCGAAAGTCTTAAAATTAGGATTTTTCTCAATTTAGTAGTAGTAAAGTTAGGACTACTAACTTTAGGACGCCTAAATGCCTTCTGTGAATACCGAATGTCTTAAAATTACGATTTTTCTCAATTTAGTAGTAGTAAAGTTAGGAGTCAATTGGTATGCCTTTAAAGCATTAAATGCACTCGTAAGGGTATTCAGATATTCTATGTTTCTAGAGTGTTCACTATTCATAGAGATGCAATCATAGAGGCAGGCCAAGGTTTTTGTGGAAGTTGGCCTTCAGGCACTGGAGTGTGCACTAGTTGTGCTCAATTACAGATTAAGCCAGTGCTTAATTTTAAGCTGGTGGGTATTTTTGCTACCTGGCTCATATTTTTATGCATCAGATATGTCCTGCAAGCTAGATAAGGAAAGTCACACAAAGCAGAAAGACGGAGGAAGAGAAAGACAGGAAAACTGTAACCAAGGGAGAAAGCAGGAACTGCAAAAGTGAGATAAAGCGGCAGGGGGTGTCTGGAAGTCGATCCAGGAGGCATGAGGTTGATTTCAGACTGTGCAGCTCTGGTATCCAGCTCACTTGTGCAGGCTGCGGCTTCTGAGCAGAGCTTTAGGCATCTGCACTCATTGATTTACAAATTAAGAACTACGATAAACACTAGTGCTAAATTGGGCACACATTGTGTTTGTTTTAGCACTAGTATAAGAGTTAAATGACTCGGCTTACTTCTTTTTCCTACTTCCTCCCTATAATTATGCCTCTTTTGGTCCTCTTCTTCCCAGAGTTGGCTTTCATGCAAATCACTCTCCTATCTACAGCAGAGGCTGCATCAGAGATCCTCACTATAATTGAAAATCCCTTCAGATTGACCTTTTTGCAAACTACAGTTAAAGAGGCAGTCTGTCATTAGTTTTAATAAAAGACCTTTGTTTTATTAAACCATTTTTACCATAGTCCCCATTATTTCTTACGTTTTTCGTGGATAACAAATGTCTGCTTCTCCATGCCATGAAAAGTCCACAATCACAGCCTCTTGAATATCTTCAAAATAATTGAGCGACAAATGTCAAGGTGGCCTAGCTTATTTCAGAATTTCTCCAAGAAACACATCATTTGTTAATGAATGCTGACTCTGGAAATAGAATCTGACAAAAAAGAGACGAGACATGTTCTAATTCACTTGCATTTCGATCTCATTGGTGCTCTTTTTCATAACGCCTTCAGCCTTTTTTCTCTTACCTAATGCTACCAGGCATGTAATCATAATCTAACTAGGACCCTTTAAGTGGTATCAAAGCAATTAGTTAAATATATAGTCCTTGGTGAAGTTATAAATCTGTGCCAGTCATAGATTGCTACGTAGCCACAGGGGCAGCTTACCCTTTGTGAATCAGATACCATCTTTTTTGAGATATTGGTATCAATGGGATGGTTCAAGACGATAATTTCAGTCACATTCACAAGCCACTGAGACATTTCTCTCTGCATACTAAATAGGACTGGGAAGGTACTATCACACCCCTCTAATGTACGGTTCGACAGGGATGCAAAAGCCCTTTTACTAGTCGGGAATCATTTTTTAACTTGTAAAAGTTCTTTTGTAAATAGCAAAAATGTGGTCAAAATCCTTGTGTTTCTGCGCTGTGCATGCTTTCTGACCTCAACATACCATTAACGATCTGACCCTTATAACCTAGTGGTCAGTTTGTAATATAGTGAATGTGAAGTACCAAAGCCATCTTCCGACTGAGCCCAACAGGGAGAAAGAAGTTATAAGGGGCATTGTGACCAATACTAATATTTGGATTATTGCGCAGAAGACTGCAATATCGGAGCAGAATGGTGGCCGCTAGACAACAAGCAATGCCATCACAGTCCTCCCATTGGCGAGTAACACACCAATGTCAAGCATGGATATATGCCAATCCCTGTGCAGCAGGCTATTTTGTTTTCCAAGCATTGAAGAAGGCTTTACGCTGAAATGCGTCTGCGAAGGAAATACCAATAAAGATTTTCAGAATCACAGGAGTATTCCGTACCTCTGTTTGCAAGTTGCTGTCTAGCAAATACATTCTCACCCTGGTTTCACGGATAATAACACCCGCCCTACGTTCGGTGGTCGTTGGGGAGAATGCCGGGCCCCGGGGGAAGCACAGTCGCAGACTAGTCATCCCCCGGGGTCATTCGCGCACTGATAGGGCAGGCAGGGGAAGGGGAGGATTTTAGGGGGTGGGTATAAGGGTCAGGGGAGGAAGGGAACTTCCTCTTCCTGCTCCTGGCACCATCGGGAGGGAAGCAAAAGGGAGAGCTTAGTGTAGGGACAGTGAAAGTGGTAGTTAGATTAGCGAGTTTGGCTGGTGTTTTTGACATCGGGGGCTGTTACACGGCAGCCGAGTCTGGACACGCCGGAAGCGTGAGCTTTGGCACGATGTCAGGCGTCTCGTCCGAGGAGGTCCGGGAGGCCTTGCTGTTGCTGGCCCGGGCTGGCAGGGAGGACTTGCTGCAGCCAGGTGTGTTAGGGCAAGCGTGGGTGGGCGCCCCGAGGGGCACGCGTGCGGCCTCGGCCGGGGTAAAGGCGGCTGTTGTAGCGTGTCTGGACGATGAGCCGGGCACACGTGGGCAGTCAGTGGAGCGGAGGGGGGGGCGGAGCGTCCAGGGACTCGGCGAGGGGCGGGAAGCGCAAGAGCCTGCCCCCGCGAGTCTTCCCCCCGCTCGATTTCATGCCAGGGGCCTCTGGGGCAGCAGTGAAGGGCGCGGCCCCCACCAGACAGCTGCAGCTGTTGGAGCGGTACCGGAGGGTGAGGAGGGTGGGGCAGAGCAGGGGGATCGCAAGGTGGGGGACCCATTGGTGTCTGTGGGAGCTGGTGGAGAGTCTGGGGATTCCTTGGAGGGGAAGCAGGTGGAGGACGTCTTTTCTGGGAAGGGCTGGAATGAGGGGGCTGTGAATGTGGACACTGGGCAATGGGATGACGCTCCCATCAACCTGTCCACCAGCTCCAGGGTGCCCACTCCTGCCCCGGCGGGGCGGGAGGTGGCCGGGGGTCCAGTGGTTCCGGGTGGGTCATCTGTCCCTGTCCCCTTGGGTGGTGGGGGGGGTGGGTCCCGGGGCCTACCCCAGGGGGTTTCTTCCCTCCGGGGGCTGAGTTTTTTGGCTACTGCCCGCCCCCGCCCCCGCAGATCTGGGGCTCCCTGTCCTGGGAGGATAGCGCCAGGGAAGAGCGGATTCTGGAACAAATCCGTGAGGTTAGGTGGGCGGAACAGTCTAGAACCAGAGTGGGGGCAGTGTGGGGGACTGAGATTGAGGGGCCCCCTACCGCGACCTCTGAGGAGGAACGGGAGGCGGAGCTGGAAGAGGCGAAGAGGTGAGTCAGGGCCAGGAAAGCTGTAGAGGAGCCCCCACAGAGAGTGATGTCCGGTGTAGGGATGGCCAGGACGGCTTTGAGGCCCGATGGTGCTGGGGCCCGCTCAGGCTGGAGCGACCTGAGGGGCGGGAGGGGAACCAAGCCTGCGGCTGTCTGCAGAGCCCGGGGGTGCCTGGCGGGGCGCAAGACGGCTCCAAGACGCAGGACAGAAGCAGCAGGGCAGTCTGCGGCGGCTGTCCCTCCTTCGAGGGCTCGGGCTCCTGCTGCGCGTGTGGATTCTGTAACGCGTGCGCCTGGGGGTGTACAGAAAGATGTGAAGAGGAAATGGAACCGGAGCTTGAGTTGGATTATGGTGATGAGAGTGATGAGCTGGAAGAAGGGGAGGTGCGGATGACGTAGAGGGCTTAAGGGGCGCAGCGGACAACAGCAACCTTGGTGTCTTGCAGGCCCCGACGGCGACGAAGACCAAAGCCAGGACGGCGGCGGTCCAGGTGGCGGCGCCCAGAGGACGGCCCAGGGAGCGGACCACGGAACTCACAGGTGAGGGCTCCTAGTGGGCAGCCTGGGATGACGGTCCCCGAGGGGGGAGAAAGAGGACGTGCAGGTCGGTGGGTGCGGGGGATGGCTCAGTTCGGGAGACGGAGGGGCCATCGGGCAGTCCACCGGGGGAAGGTGAGAAGGTGGACGGTAAGTCGGTGACTACGGGGGTGCAGAAGGACAAAGGGGGCGTTAAGGAGGAGAAAGGGCTGAAGGTACCGAAGAAACTCCCATATATGGGTTTGGCGATGCCCTTGGGTTCGCATCTTTCTGAAAAACTCAGGGCACGGATTTGGAGGCACGAATTCGTGGACTTTTTAAGTTGCTGCATAGGGAGGTGCAGGCCAAGGAGGGATCGAAGGAGGAAGAGTGGGAGCTGACGAGGCGCCCTAGGGTGCCAGTGACAATGGAGAACTGGACGTCAGCGTTTCTGATTTATGCCAGTATCTACTGTGAGAGGTTTTTAGATAGGGCAATTGCGTTGTTTAAATGCATGGACATCATTCGCAAGGCCCAGATGCAGTTTGGGGGATTTGCCTGGTTGAGTTATGACGAGGAATTCAGGGCTCAGGTTAGTGCAAATCCGGAGAAGAGTTGGGGGGAAGTGGATCAGGAGCTCTGGGTACAGTGGATGGCGTCCACGCACTCCACCGCATCCACGTACACAGCCAGCGGGTTGCCGGTAGTGTATCGGTCGTTTCCGCCGCGTCCCGCCCAAGGGGGGCGGGGGGAGGTGAAGTGCCCAACACCATCGTCTCAGGTCAGCCGAACAAGTCAGGTGGTTATTCCACGGGGGCTTGTTGGAGCTACAACAGGGGGTACTGCTCCAGATACCCCTGTAAGTTTAAGCATGAATGCTCGAAATGCGGTGGGAAGCATGCCCTCACCCAGTGCCTTACACTTGCCACTCCCTCAGAACAGTGGAGAAACGCCAAAGGGCGGGGCCACCCTGGACAGAAGGGCGCCTACACCAGTTAGGGTGGAGGTGATGGCCCCGTGGCTCTCGTGCTACCCGGATCAGGAGGCGGCATCGCAGCTTTTCTGGGGTTTCACAAAGGGCTTTTGGGTGGGCTATCAAGGTCCCAGGGTGCGCCGCTGGGCAGACAATTTGAGATCGGCTAAGGATTTGCCCAGTGTGGTATCTGCCAAGTTGAGGAAGGAGGTTGAGGAAGGAAGGGTAGCTGGCCCGTTTACTGATTGGCCTTTGGAAGATCTGATCATGTCTCCATTGGGGGTGGTACTGAAGAAAGAAGAAGGTGAATTTCGGATGATACACCATCTCTTGTGGCCGGAGGGTCAATCAGTGAACGATTTCATTGCAGAGGAGGATTCTAGGGTGCTCTATGCGTCGGTGGACGATGCGATCCGTTTGGTGAGGGTGTGTGGATCGGGGGCTGAATTGGCGAAATGCGACATCAAGTCAGCCTTCCGTCTGCTGCCCATTCATCCGGTGGATTTCTCACTCTTGTGTATGCAGTTTGGGGGGGCCATCTACGTGGACAAGGTTTTGCCCATGGGGTGCGCCATCTCTTGTGCACTGTTTGAGCTATTTAGCACCTTCCTGCGCAGGGGGCCATGGTAAGAGTCAGTGGGTGCCGTGAAGTCACCCCCTACCTGGATGATTTCCTCTTCCTGGGGAGGGCGGATTCCGGGGATTGCGGCAGGGCCCTGTCGTGATTCCAGGAGATGGCCTTCCATTTTGGTGTGCCTCTGGCGCCGGAGAAGACGGCTGGTCCCAGCTGTTGCCTGACGTTTCTGAGGATTGAGCTGGACTCTGTGCTGTGGCTGGCGCGCCTTCCTGAGGCCAAGGTGGCGGAAATCCTGGCATGTTTGAGATGGGCGGTTGAAGAAAAGCGAATCCCCTTGAGAGCGGTGCAGAAACTCCTGGGATTCCTTAATTTTGCGTGTAGAGTGGTGAGAGCAGGGCGGACTTTCTGTAGGCGGCTGGGCATGGCCATGTCGCGAGCGGTACTCCCACACCACAGAGTCAGGATTTCCATGGGGGTGCGGGCGGATTTGAGGACCTGGATTGCATTCCTGAACGACTTCAATGGTGTGTCCCTGGAATTTGATGAGGAGAGGGCGGACTGGCAATGCCAAATTTTCTCTGATGCAGCCGGGTCAGCGGGGTTTGGTGTATTCAGGGATGGAAGGTGGTGCGCTGAGAGCTGGCCTGCTCACTGGCTCAAACATTAGAGGAGCATTGCCTTCTTGGAATTCTTCCCTTTACTGGTGGCACTGGAGGTATGGGGGAGGAATTTCGGAACAGGTCAGTGCTCTTCCACGTTGACAACATGACGGTGGTGGAGCTGGTGAATCATCAGAGAGCTAGGGGCCTGAGAGAGCTGCGGCTGTTGCGGAGATTCATATTGGCTTGTCTGTGGCTGAATGTGGTGTTCCGGGCGGAGCATGTCCCTGGGGCGAATAATGACATTGCGGATGCTTTGTCTCGTTCGCAGTGGCAGCGGTTCCGGCACCTGGCACCGGGAACGGATACATGCAAGACCGAGCTGCCGGACGGCATCTGGGCCTTGGGGGAGTGAGGATGATTGGCCTGGTGGAGAGTTCTGTTGCAGAGACCACAAGGAGGACGTATCGTCTGGCATGGTCGGAATTTGGTGCTTTTATGGGTTGGAGTCAGGAATCTGGTATGGGTGACAGGTCTGCGGTGGAACAGGGAGTGAAGAGTTTTGTGCTGTGTTGTATTGACAAGGGTTTGACTGCGGCTACGATTTCCGGTAAATTGGCAGGGATCTCCTTTTACTGTGCTTTGTTTCTGGGTTTTGATCCAACTAAAGATGTGATTGTGAGCAGGATGCTACAGGGTTGGGGTAGGGAATGTAGGAGTGGGGGGGTAGTCTGCGGGAGGCGGTTACATTTGAGTTACTGGTCCTGCTGGTTGGGGTGTTGCCGGAATGCTGCTACGACCTTTTTGAGGCTGGCCTCTTTCATTTGTGTATGGTGTGGATGTTTTTGGGGGCGTTCAGGGTGTCTGAACTGTTGGGTACGAGGAGGATAGCTGGCAGGTTGTTTGAGGAGATTCGGGTGGATGGAGGTCGCCTGGGGATTTGGTTGCGGTGCTCGAAGACTGATCAGTTGGGCAGGGGTAAATGGGTGAATAAGGCGGATGGTGGGGCGGTCTGCCCGGTGGCTGAGTGGCGGACTTTCCTGGGGATGGCACATGTGTGGGAAGGTGAGATTTTCTGTCATGCATCGGGCGCGCGAATGATGGCTGGCCAATTGTTGACAGTGTTGCGCAAGGCCTTGGGACGATTGGGTTTGAATGCGTCTGGTTTCGGGACTCACTCCTTTAGGATCGGGGCTGCGACAGCTGCGGCCCGTTTGGGGTGGTTTTGGGATAGGATTGGGCGGATTGGGCGGTGGAAGTCTCGATGTTGCGAGAGGTATGTGAGAAAATAAGAAGGTCCTAGGTCGTCAGTTGTTGGGACATGGAGTTTGTGCTTCTTTTCTAACATATTTCTCTTCATAGGTTGCGTGGGTGGACCGGGGACTAAGACTGTGACATGGATTGTTGGGCACTCCTTTGTGCACTGGGCCTCTAAATATGCGGAACAACAGGTGTACGGCCGTAACCTGGGACTGAAAGGACACTTGCATGTGGTAAAATGGTGGGGCAAAGGAGGCATGCGATGGGGAGCACTACTGCCCTGGCTCGAGAAGATGATTCCGCAAAGGGGATGCCCGGATTTGTTAATTATCCATCTGGGAGAAAATGACTTGGTTCAGCTGTCAGGTTTGGCGCTTTTACTGCTGATGCAGAGGGATCTTGAAGTGTTGAAGTCTAGCTTGCAGGGACCTGCATTGCCTGGACGGAGTTGGTCCCCAGGAAAGTGTGGAGAGGGGCAATGAAGCATGGAGCAATCGAAAAGGCACGAAGGAAACTCAATAGGGCGATGAGACTTTTTTGCGGGGACAAGGACATCAAAGTGATCTCACACGGAGGGATTCGGTTGGAGGAGCCTTTAGTTTTTAGAGACGATGGGGTGCACCTGTCTCATTTGGGAAACGCCTATTACATGATGGAAATGAGAGATGTGGTGAGCAAGTTGTGGAATGAGGCGATCTAGTGTTGCAGGGAGTGAGTGCGGTCGGTGTCCTGTGTGTGGAACTGCAGACCCGGGGTGGGGCCACGGGGGGTTCCCTGGTTGCGGTACTGTGAAGGGACAGGGGGGTCAAGAGCGGGCACACCCATCCCTTGGGGGGGGGAGTTCGAATAGCGGGTAGAGGCATGATTGGAAGGACACAAGGAACGGGCTGGATGACAGGTGATTGCTGGGTATGAATAAGGTACGGTATGGGGCATGTAGTGGTTTGTGATGAGGTGGAACGGGTGAAGCGGATGAGAGGGGAGTGCGAGTGGGGGTTTTGATGTTATTTACCTGTTAATGATTATTGTTATGTATAGATTACGCCACCTGGTCTAATAAAATGGCCTTTTACGCTGACACACTGCGTGGTCTGTTTATTGCACGAAAAGGCTAAGGAATTAATTGGTTGACCGCCAAAACCGCTGCTGACAGATTTTCCTGCCGACCATTGAAGATCGTAAGTTCTGCACAATTAAAGATGCCTAGACATTTGCCTCATGCCTGCGGGCACATCGTGTTGTATTATCCAGCGGCTGTGGCAAGGGGTCATCAGAAGGTGCACAGAGGCTGCTTCCCTCAATGAGGGGCATTATGTTAACCCATGCAGGGCAATATTGCATGGAGGGACGGTATTAATTGGCCAGCGGTGGATGTGAAGTCCCACAGCCATCTTCGGACTGAGCTCGTCGAGGAGAAAGAAGTTATACGGGGCATTGTGACCAATAATAACATTTAAATGATTGTGAGGCGGCTGTGATATCGGAGCAAAACGGCAGCAGTAATACAACAAGCAATGCCATCACACTCCTCCCATTGGCCAGTAACACACCAATGACAAGGGTGGATATAGTATTTAAACCAATCCCTGTGCAGCAAGCTATTTTGTTTTCCAAGCACTGAAGAAGGTTTTATACTGAAGCGCTTCTGCAAAGGAAATCACAATAATAATTTCAGAACCACGTTAGTGCTCCATACCTCTGTTTGCAAGTTGTTGTGTAACAAACAAGCACTCACCCAAGTTTCACGAACAATAGCACCCGCCCTGAATTTGGTGGTCATTGAGAAAAAGGCTATATATATATATGCCTTCATTATTGTTCTTGCTCAGTTTATGTTTAGAGCTTGGCTCCACAAATTCCTTTCCTTATTTCAATACCATTTTTTCCAAATAGTTGTAATTGATGTTTGTATGCATAATACAAATGGCAGGACAGTTTGAAAACGCACAAAAGGAAATAAACTAAGCGTGTCATTATTAATTACATATCATAGGTACAGCCAATCATGAGAAGCACAGTAAAAATGGGGTTAGAAGGTAAGAAGTGTGGATAACATTCACATTAGGAACGTCGCATATTTCTGAAGGTAAACATAATGCACATGAATCGGCACATTTGTACAATATCGTACGTGAGTGGATTCGTAAACATTAGATGAGCTCCATCGAAGTCGCTTAAGGACTACTGCACAGTTCTTTAAAGCATTCTCATCACAATTGCCTTTAGCAAATCCCTTTACCCACTTCGCTAGCTTTGGCCAGGTCACGACATTCCTCCGGAAGCCATCATTTAATAAATAACAATTTTATTGATGTACTTTAATGTATGACTTAAAGGTAATTGATGTTGTTCTTTAAGAGCAGTCATGCCCGATTTATCAAACTGGTTGCATGACTGCTCTCTGTTCATCCCTCAACTATCCACTCGTTTTCATTCTAAATCACTTGCAGTTAGTTTACTGTAGGAAAGATGGAGTTGCAGTGAGCCTGGTATCTAGGTGTCATTTGTATGGTGCAAACCTAGCCAAAAAGGCTGTGGAGCACTTTACTGAGTCAAAAGGTCAGCACACGGTCAACGAGAGACAGCAGGTGTAGCTGGCTACTAGATTAATGCGTTGTAATGCAGTGTTCTTTAAAGATGTCTCTTGACTGGAAAATGGATGTTTTGATCATTTCGATAGGACGAGTTGCATTTTCTGTTTTTAAATGACTTATACAGTACACATCTCTTAATGTTTAAAAAAAAGGTGCATTCACTCCGTTTTCAAACCATATCCAAACAAACATTTCTATACGCAATAGCAATTGTTTCACTTTAACTTCAGCCACAGTTCACCAATGTATACCTTTTGTCACATTATTACAACTTAATATTGCTTAAACAAAGAATATGTAATATTCACCTAAGATGCATATAGAAAATAGTTAAGTGTTAAAAATGGGGCGAGAGCAACCGCTTGACTGCTAATATACTTGGATATTTGTCCCACAATGGGATCTAATCTGGTTTAATTTGAAGTTTTTATTTATGACTCGCTGGTTCAAATGTTATCAATGATAATTACCTTTAGACAATATTACCAATGTTACTCATCTTCAACAAGGATTATCATCTGTACATATTGCTAGAGCACATACCTATTCTATGTCACATAAGTTTTCCAAAAACCATTGTTAGAGTCTGCCAAAATTAACTTTGATTTATTCAAAATGCTGGAAACAACATATTTGATCATAATCGATTAGAACAAAGCTATGTCTCTAAATATTTATTAAACATGCATATTCTTCGGCACTGACTTCATGGACATCCTTGCATTTAATATTATGACATGAAGGACAACATATCCCACAAAGCTCTTTACTCCTACATCCTCAAAGAGATTTATTAACAACTTATGATGAAAGATCCATTAATAGTTTCAATGTTCAAATATCAGAATTTTCAGGCTGGTTTCCGGATTTTTCTACATGAATATTCTCAGAACCAGTTTGGGAGTCACAGGCTTAGCAGGTGATTCTGGGCAACACCTGTGGAGGTTCAAGCTTTTTACCACTATTCTATCACAGCTTGACCTACAATAGCACTACAAACTGGGGGTAAAGCAACCCTGTTCACACTTGAGTTTTAGGGTAGGCAGGGTGATAAGTACATAACAAGTTAGGGAGGTAGTGAAGTGGTAAATACTCCGAACTCAAATAGTGAAGGAACAGACACAAAAATTATTGGTCAGCCGAGTGATTTTTTGCTACACAGAGGAAATGTTCAGTAGCTCCACGGTTCTAAGATTTAGGATTCCAAACTCAAAGAAAGCGTCCTGAATATCTATGGCACAGTTGTAAACTCGCTGTATACCAGGTCAAATAGTTTCCCTTGTTCTGGGGTAATAGGCCAGTATGTATGTCTCACTGCTAAGGTTTTTTTGTGAGATTCAGTCACATCGGGTTTAACTCCCACAGAAGTTTTAGCAGGGGAAAACACAGTAAGGGTCGGATTCACAAAGGCACTTAAGTGTAGTAAAGTTACGAGTGTGAAGTCTCTGCACTCAAGGAGGATTCGATGCACTAGTGGTCGAATCTCCGCACTCAGAGAGTAATCTGCAGACAGTGGGCCCAAGAGAGGTTCCACCCTAATTTCAGAGATCCCACCATGAGTGCAGAGATTATTCCACTAGTGCAGAGACTTCTCACTTGTTGCTTTACTACATATACCTCCCTTTGAGAATCGTGTCCTGTAAGGAAGCAGGCCTTTCGTTGTGTGGCCTGCACAAGTAATGGGTCCATATTTTCCTCCCACTGGGAACAAAACACAGCGTAGTAGTGGTTGACTCTCTCAGGGTAGCGGAGCAGAGCAGTCCAAGGCCAACTCAAGGGGGGTGGGGTGGGTTAGTAATCACCATGCCCATGCACGCACTAATAACACTCAATAAATGATTATACGGTCTTTGCTTTTTCTTTTGAAAGTACGTTTATCACACACCCCCACATCTCAATATTAGGCAGTAATTTATAAATAAACACAAGGCTGATGGAAATACTTGTTCATGACATTGTGTAATCATTTCTGACCTTGTAGCGTTAGAGAGGATTACTGCATCTCAAAAACCATAATTTAAGGAGCAAATAAAATAGTCAAATATAACCACGAATGAATGCACTTATTATAGGTAATAAATCATATGTACTTTGATAACAAGTCAACATCATTATTTCAATAAAGCATTTACAAGAAAAATATGCATTACTCATGGGTCTGTGAGCATTCTGTATATCTGAAACAGTGGAAAAACTGCACTGATTAAAATTGTCCATAGAGGGCATCACAGTTTGATCACACCACACATAACCATAGGCTTCCCCCTAGAGAGCGCTGTACAAAATGTACTCTTTTTAAACTCCTTTAAGCCACAGTCATTGCATCCATAAACTTCACCTCTAGAGGGCACTGTCACACTCATCCTTCCTGTGTTTGTGGCTATCTGAAAAGAATGCACAAAGGTAGCTGACACCCACTCCGGACGTGTATTGGAGACAGGCTGTAAGGCACACAGAGCTGTGAGAGCAGAGAAATGCCCACTTTCTAAAAGTGGCATTTCTAAAATAGTAATGTTAATACCAGCTTTACCAGTAAATAGTGTTTATCATCACTATTACAAAGATATAAAATAGTAAGCTGCTACTCCGTCTGATCAGGAATTACAGTTTAAAAAAAATCCTTGTAGTAAGGAATTCCCAATGTTATCTTATTGGAGGGGTAGGCCTCACAGAAGTGAAAACATGAATTTAGGAGTTTGTCTACTAGGACATGTAAAACTTAAAAAGACATATCCAACCTTTTAATTATACAGCACTCTGCCCTCAGACGAAAATAGAACCTACCTTAGGGGTGACTTGTGTGTAATAAAAGGAGAGTTTGTGGCTTTACAATGAGTTTTAAATGCTAAGTTGAAAAGGCAGTAAACTGCACACACAGGCCCTGCAATGGCAGGCCTGAGACAGGTTTCGAAGGCTACTTGTGTGGGTGGCATGATCAGTGCTGCAAGCCCACCAGTAGCATTTAGGTTACAGGCCAGAGTACATTGTATACCACTTTACAAAGGACTTACAAGAAAGCTAAATATGTCAATCATGTAAATACCAATGTTACCATGTTTAGTCCTTACATGTTTAGGGGAGAAGCACATGCACTTTAGCACTGGTCACCAGTAGTGCAGTGCTCAGAGTGTTAAGGACAACAAAAAGATAAACAGGCAAATGGTTTGGGGGAAGACCACCCACAGCAGGACAGTCAGTCAGTCAGTCAAAATTTCTTTATTCGATTAATTAAAATCATAAAAGAAGAACGAGCAATACACGGTAACATTTCATCATGACACATAGTAATACATACACAAACATTTATAAATTTACAAAATTTTTAAAAAAAGTTTTTTTAAAAAACCCTAAAAACACATTATTACAGGAGTAAAATTGTACCATAATCTAAAAAATTCATTTAAGTATAGATGGTAATCATTGATCAAGGACACAGTGCCTGGCGTTGAAGCGATGCTTATTTATACGTGCGCCAGCAACCAAAAAACTAGCAACATGAAATGCCACTTTTAAACTGGATAAAAGTTGTAGAAACAACATAGAAGGTTTAACTTGGGTAAAACCCATATTGCACAGTATAGGCAGCAAGAATTTTTTTCTGCACTCTTTGTAATGACCACAGAACAAAATAAAGTGCGTTGTGTCTTGAATAGAAAATTGATCACAATCACAAGGATCGGCATATTCAGGTCTAGACCACTTTTTAAAATTGCCCAGTATAAAAGGAATTAGATCAAGGCGGAATCTTGTTAGGAGGAAACGATGGTAAGGTTTATGTACCAAACAGAGATATGGTTCCATACCTGGGACCGTTGTTATCATACAATGTTTCCTAACCGTATGTTTGTTCAACTCTGTGGCTTCCCTCTCCAAGACATAAAGCTCAGTCAAAAGATTTTTGACTGTCTTTATGTCTTCTAGATTTATCAGATGTGGGGAGGAAAAAAGTTCAGATCGGCCAACTAGAGTTAGCTGCGTCTTGACATATTTTAACCAAGGAATGTTATGAGCATTATCCAAGGCTAAGCAATCTTTAAAAATATGATGGTTTAGAGTGAGCTCCTGATTGAGCCACACTTTCAACCAACCAATAACTGGGGCTGCCTTCAGGGTGTCAGTAATATAGCCCAGGCCGAGCTCTGTATGTATTATGTAAGTAGAAGTTGACTGGGGGACTGAGAGCAGAGTTCTCAAGAATTTATTTTCAACTTTTTGAATTTTATCATGCTCGTGATTAGTGTGCCCCCAGATGACAGAGCCGTATTGGGCAACCGATATACATTTAGATTTGTAGACCTTTATAATGCTCTCCATGGGGCGAGCACCCAGCTTTTTAGCAAAGCCAAGCAGCCCAGCAGCCGCTCTTGCTACTGCGTTGCTTTTGGCCAAAAGCTGGGGGCCCCACTTGCCTTTTTTGTCGAAGATCACACCCAGGTAGGGGAAAGATGGAACTCTCCTGACCTCCTTCCCTGAGCAAAAGAAAGTTTTAGACCTTTTTTTCCTGCCTGCGGCTCCTACTATCATTACGTGGGATTTTTCTACATTGGTTTTCATGTCCAGTGAGGACATGAAATCCCCAAAAGCTGACAGTAATTTGCTCAGTGCCACTCCTGAGCGAGCTATAAGGACGGCGTCATCCGCGTACAGGAGAACAGGAATCTTTATGTCTCCTGCGCGTGGAATGTCCATGTGGGATGCTGCCAAAACCGCCTCTAGACCATTTATATAGCGTGTAAAAAGAAGGGGTGCAAGGATGCATCCCTGCCTAACCCCTCTCCCTGAGTCAAAGTGACAGGTACATCTCCCTTCTCTGGTCACTCTGACCGACGTCTTGAGATCTCTATGTAACTCTGCCAAGTAACCCACTAAAGGGGCATCAAAGCCCATGGCCAAAAGGACCCCCCACAGCTTAGCCCTGTTGACCAGGTCAAAAGCTGAGGAGAGGTCCATAAAGGCCATGTACAAGGAGCCCCCCTTGGCTTCCACATACTTACTAATGATCAACTCTAAATTCAGACACTGATCCAGAGTTCCCCTTTTTGCTCTGAAGCCGTATTGTGCATTCGATAAAATGCCCTTTTCTTCTAGAAGCAGGGTCAATCTGCCTAAGAGAACTCTTCCCAGAATCTTGACGCTTGAGTCGATTAGGGAGATTGGCCTATAACAGGCTGGGTCTGTTCTTTGTCCCTTTTTAAAAATAGGTATTATGGTAGACTTTGACCAGCTACTAGGAAAAACAAAATCTCTTGTGGCATTAAAAATATTAGAAAGAATCTTGGCGCTTAATTCGGGGGCGCTCTTAAAAAAGTCAGCGGGAACCCCTTCAGGCCCTGGAGCCTTTTTAGAATGTGTGTCGCTGATGGCTTTTTTTACCTCTTCTATACTAAATGGAGAAATGCGTGGGACTGCTTGTGTGGATTGTAATCCACAGCCTGAGGTGTTATCAGGACAGCTGTAGATATTACTGAAGTGGGTGACCCATTGGTCGTCCGGGATGGTGCAATCTGCTCTCTGCTTGTCTGAATCGACAAAAAAGGGATGATTTATTATCACCCAAAATTTTGAGCTGTCTCTCTGGACTTCGGGCGAAAGCAAATCGTTCCAGGCCTCAGTTTTGATCTCTGATTTTCTCTTCTTGATGGCGTCGTTGTAATTTTTCCTTAACAACGCTATCTGTATTTTATCTCTTGGCTCCGCTTTTAAAGCCTTTAAGAGAATTGAATGGGCCTTTGAACAACCTGTGTTAAACCATTTTTTACCTCTATGTGCCTGACCCTTAATCCTTACGGTCAGATCCAGGTCAATCTGGTTGCAGATGATATTAAAAGCCTCTATCAAGCTAGAAGACAGGTTGTTTTTATCTAGGCAGATTGCCACCTCACTCTCAACTTTGGACAGGGTATCCTGTATAAAAGTGATCGGGGTGACTTGATCCCACTTCAGCCTACGGTTCTGATCTCCCAATACTAAGTTAGTCGCGCATGAGGCTGTAGCTTCTCTCTTTCCCAATACTCCCTGGGATAAAATCTCTAAAATTAGTGGGTTATGATCACTAAAAACTGAGGTTTCCACCTTATAGGTTGAGACCTCAGACAAAATACCAGACGACAAAAAAATATAATCTACTATTGTGCCAGAGTTGTTTCCCACAAATGTCGGTAACCTCAAATCTCTATTACTACTAGAGAATTCATAAAGATTAAAAGTTGCTAAAAGTGATTCCAGTGCCTCCCCACGCGGTGAGTGTTCAAAGTGCGGAATACAGAGATAAGGGGGAAAATCTTCATATTCCTCCCGGAAATCCCTGTCGCATGGGTGGATATTGTAGTCTCCCATGAGAATCATGTCAAAGCCGTGGGCACTGTTTTCGCTGTGGGAAGACAAGAAATCTTCTAAGGTTTCTAAGTGCTCGTTGAGCAATTGACTGACAGGAGAATTATAAAAGTTTACTAATAGGATAGGCTGTGAGTTAAAAGTAGTTAATTCAACTGCTAGTATGTTTGTTGAGTTAAAATTAATTCGTCTTGGCTTTCCCTGAATGTTTACGGAAATATAAATAGCCAAGCCTCCCTTTGCCCTTCCGGATGTGCTAGGAATGGCAGGTACAGAGAACTGGGAAAAGCCGTCTAGAACAAGTCCGTCGGACGTCTCCCAGGTCTCCTGAAAAACAAGAATGTCATAGGACCTAACCATATCCAACCAGTCCTTGTTACCAACTTTTGAATTAATACCAGCAATGTTCCAACTCAAGATACTACACACCCTGTTACTTTTATTTTTTAAATCTAGATGTTCAGGGGCAGTAAAAGAAACAGTTAAAAAATCCTTCTTATTGGTATCTTCTATAGGAGCGAGTCAATCATTCTGGTCCATGAAGGACAATGGGGCATAGCGGTTAAATAACTGGAGAGGTTCGACAGAAGAATTTTGCCGTGATAAGAAGGGATATTGAGCTACAGAATTATGCCTTATATCCTGCCCTTGTCTGGGGTTGGAATCCCAGGGTCTATCCCACCCCAGCGCTGGAGTCCTTGGGTAGGTGACATTTTGTTGCTCCCCGTAGAAAAACTTCAAAGTAAGAGGAACAACTGTGCCCTTTCTGCGTTGAGGGGGGAATAGATTGGCCAGGATGTTTGGGAGGACGTCTTGGTTCAAAAGGGTCACTGCCACGCAGTCCCCCTTGAACTTTTTCAGGCGGTTTCCCAGCCAAGGGACCCTGGTCGCAGACGTGATGACATTTGCTAGATGATGTTTTCCCCCAGGGGCTAACCGCATATTGTTGGTTAGCCAGTGCAGAGCCTTACTAGTAAGGGAGGTAGGGCTTTTGACTATTCCCCCTTCCAGAGGGGGTACGTTTGCAAGCACCAGAACCACAGGGGTGGCCTCAACTAGAAATTGGTGAGGGACCGTTGTTTGGATATTTGCCGGGGGTGGTCCAACAGAAGGGGGAACCTCTGTTGGTATGGAAACCAAAAGAGGGCCCTCAGAAGTGGTAGACAAAGGTATTAATGGCTGGGGCAATGAATTATCAACAGGTAACTGAATCCCTTCATTATCACGAAAGACCTCATTAATCACATCTCCCCCTGTGTTGTTGGGCATGGTAGTGACTATCTTGGTAATATTCTCCACCCCATCTACTACCTTAGAGCTTAAACCACCCAACCTCTTGACCTCTGCATGCAATTTGTCTAACTTAGATATTAAGGGTTTGACAATATCATTGATTTTATGCTCAAGAAAGCCAGAGATCCTTTCAAAAAGAGCGTCCTCCAAATTATGACACTGATTATCCTCAATGACGTTTGCTTGTTTAGTCTTTGGGGTAGTAATCCTTTTCTTTCTAGCCCCTATACGCGGACCACTCAGTTTTAGAGGGATCTTTGTACATAAGCGTTTAGGTCTTGTGGCGTGCCCTTTAGGTGTCATCTCCTTGGGTGCAGCCTGTGCGTGTGTCTCTAGATCAGAGTCAGTGTCAGAAACACTACCACCCTCAGCCTGTGTGTTAGAAGACTCAATAGCCGTGTCTGCATTATCTGGTGCACTGCTTACATCCAGGAGAATGGGGCCGCTGATTACATTCTCCTGACTAGATTCTTGCAAGATGGTGTCATCAATCATGGTGGAAGCTGTAGGTGACAAGCAGCGAAGGTCTGGGGATTGGCTTAGACCAAGAGAGTCTCTCCTTTGCATATTAATTTTCCTAACAGTCTGAACTAGAAAATTATCAAGGGTCTTCTGTGGGGCTTCCTTGGTTTTCGCAGGCATACTTTTCAATGTGTTCACAGCCAACGTTTAAAACTTTAGATACGTAGTATATGGTTAACACCACTATATGGCTTACTTGGTATCAGTCCTGTAGAGTTTCTGGCCCAGCCCTGCCTCCTCGTGCCGATGAGGGCCGTAGAGGGCCCGCCCTTTGCCCGGGCTTCGCCCGCGCGCGTCCCGCGGGACGGGAGGCGTTCCGGTCTTTATTTGCGCCTCCGGGCGCCGCCTCTGACGTCCCGGGTGCGCCTCTGTCACTGGGGCACCTGGGAACTGTGGTCTGCTGGTGCCGTGGACTGCTGGTGGACCGGCCGTTTCCCTCACGGCGCTCGCTGGTCAACAAATGGGTAAAGTACAGAGCCGTTGCCCTCACGGCGATGCCTGCCGGTCAAGGAATGCCCCTCACAGAGCGCTCGGCGCTCCGGTCTTTATTTGCGCCTCCGGGCGCCGCCTCTGACGTCCCGGGTGCGCCTCTGTCGCTGGGGCACCTGGGAACTGTGGTCTGCTGGTGCCGTGGACTGCTGGTGGACCGGCCGTTTCCCTCACGGCGCTCGCTGGTCAACAAATGGGTAAAGTACAGAGCCGTTGCCCTCAAGGCGATGCCTGCCGGTCAAGGAATGCCCCCCACAGAGCGCTCGGCGCTCCGGTCTTTATTTGCGCCTCCGGGCGCCGCCTCTGACGTCCCGGGTGCGCCTCTGTCGCTGGGGCACCTGGGAACTGTGGTCTGCTGGTGCCGTGGACTGCTGGTGGACCGGCCGTTTCCCTCACGGCGCTCGCTGGTCAACAAATGGGTAAAGTACAGAGCCGTTGCCCTCACGGCGATGCCTGCCGGTCAAGGAATGCCCCAGGACAGGTCTAACAATCCATAAGCAGTACAGATACCTTCTTGGAACTTCCAGATGAATTTCACTTACAGGTTACACCCCTATTCGGTGTGTCACTGGTCTCTGTAGACCAAAGGGAAGCAAAAGCTGCACTCCACGGCAGCCCTCCCATAGGTGTATAATTGAGTGTCACTGCAGACAAGACAATAAACCACACTAAATTTCCCTATGAGTGTACACTAACATTATGAAGCCTACTCCAGGTCAATATCTAACCCTGCAGAGTTTCCTCTGCTCTAGGCTAGCTGTGTGCAGTAGCCGGACTGAACGGCCCCCCCACAGTAAAAGGTTGAAAACCATGTGATCAAAAGCGAGGCTGTAGATAGACCTCCATCTTCTAATATGCTATCCCAGGGATATCCAAAAAAGATCTCACTGTTCTTTGGAGGGTCACCTTCATAAACAACATTAGTTTCTGCTGCTAGTAACCAATAATACAACGGGGACCCTACAAAGACATGGTGATGTCAGTGCATGGTATGGCCATTACATTCAAGCATAACTTTAAACACACAGGGTCTAGAGGCACAACACTTATTCCAGGATATAAAAATGCTCTGCCAGTACTATCGATCAGAAAACTGGAATGCTGCTTAATGTTAATTACTCCTGAAATGGACAGCAGTGCCATGTTGACTAGATATTACAAATGGTGCGCTACTCCAAAGCTAAGCACCTTCACTCAGAACCATGATAAAAAGCCCTCAGCACTAATACTTGATTGTCATGTGTACGGGGCATACCAGGAGCGTGCAGGGGTATAAGCCTGTAATACAATGTGGGAATATCCCATCCCAACTTTTGTGTGAGTATTTCTTTGCACAAAGTAAAACAGTTGTGTATAGTAGCAAATTGTACCTTTATGTACAGTAAATACAAGAGCTATAGTAGATGGCTGTCTCACATAAGATTTTTTTTTTAATGCTTAAACTTACTTGAAAATTGAATGGCAAACCCAGATTTGCTGATGTAGAAATCGGTGTCAAATTGAATAGTAACTATATTCAGAGTGCTGTGAATTCCTTCAGGTATTAAAGATCCACTTATTTCTTTAAGCAACATCTCATTCTCAAGAGGTCCATCCCAGACTCGAAGGATATCATGTGATGCCTCAGTATCAAAAGCAAGGAACTGCAGGCTGTAAGAAAGAATGTCATTGTTAGGATAGGATCTGTATTTTCAAATTCATGATTTGGTAAAAATCTAAAATAACATAAATGTTCCTGGTAGTAAAAATTTGCTTCAAATAGGTAAGTAATGTATAGCAGAAAAGTCTTTGATTTCATTGTCATGAACAACTGGCATATATATCACACTTTAAAAAATAGAAATCAAAGCAATGTACGAATGTTCACCATCATTACTCAAGTATTCAGATTTTCTTACTGTATGCCATTTACTTTGGCACATTTACTCTGCCACAACCCTGTTTGACACCTTTATGTTTTCACACATTTACTTCAACAATATTCCTTCCCCGATACTGGCCAAGAGTGGTGCTATGTATACCGGGGAGAGATGAAGTTATCCCATCAGATTTCTTCCATAGCACCCCAATGCAGATAAATGGTATAGATGGCTCCTATAGGTCGTTCCTGTTGAGCGGTATAAGGAAATGAGAACACAAGAGCATCCATGGACATTGATAAAATGGCCTGACATGGGTAAATTAATTATTCTCCGTACAGTATGAATAAACACTGCAAAAAAGTAGCCTTCATGGTATTTGAACCACAGGGGACTGTTATCACGCTTTCAATCATCATCATAATGCTTTGGGTGTAGCACAATAATAACAAAACTGATATTATCACAGATAGGCTAGTAGTTAGTCATTTGACTACAACTATATAGATCAGGTGTAATGTATCATACACGTGATGCAGCTTCATATGGGAGCATCATCCATTGGAGGGCAGCGATATTCGAGGGCGGCAGCCTATACACAATTTTTGTGGATCTGCGGGCCACCTTCGACCTGGTGCCCAGAGGGAAACTATGGAGCGTTTTGGCTGAGATGGGCGTTCCCCCGGATATCCTGATAATCTTGCAGAGATTACATCACAACAACTATGCTCGAGTGAGGTGCGGGAGGTCCGGGGCACTGACAAATAGATTCCCCGTTGATCGAGGGTTAGACAGGGTTGTGTGCTGGCACCAACCCTGTTCTGCCTCTTTGTCAACGGGGTAATCGCCCACCTAAATGCCACTGAATACACTGACGCCCCCAAATTGAACGGCAGCAGGGTGCCTGCAATCATGTTTGCAGACGACACCCTGCTGCTGTCTAAAACCCCAATGGGGATACAGAGGATCCTCGATTCATTCATGTCCTTTTGCACTGATAGGGGCTTAGAAATTAATGCGGCTAAAACCAAGTTTATGGTCCTGAACCCAAGTCAAAAATTGCGTCCGAATCCGCTATTGGGAGCCTCACGGCTCGAGAGAGTTTCCACCTTTGAATATCTTGGTGTAACTCTAAATGAAACTATGTCTTGGGGATCACACCAGAGCAGGGCCAACCTCAAATTGGTACAGACTACAGGGGGTATCGCGCGGATGATGAATGGCTCCACATACCGTCCGCTGGGGCCGCTCATCCAGATCTATAAGGCACAGGCCAGGGGTGCCACTATGTATGGGGCGGAATTGTGGGGACATACATCTTGCCGCAGTCTGTCTTTAACTGAGAACAACTTCATCAGACAGATAGTTGCACTTCCGCCCAGCACCCCGCTCCTCCCCCTGAGGCTAGATCTGGGTTTGCGACCAATAGCTGACGAAATAGGTTTGAGACCCATAGCCTTCTGGCGAAGGCTATGGAGTAGCGATGAACTCTTTGCCTATAGGGCGGAACTGATGGAGCTAATGACCCACCCGAAAGCGCTACTGATCCCCTGGATAACATATATCCAAAAATCCTGTACAAAACTGGGGTTTCCTGACCTTTGGTCCGACCCTGCTAATGCCTCATTAAACATCTCATGGAGAGCTCTGGCCATTGCTTACCACGAACAGAAACTAGCCATGGCCTTAGACAGCCAGGGTGAAGGGTCATCTCCCCCGTGCTGGCCAGGAAGCGGTTTCTCCAATGGAGATATGGCACATTGCCCCTACGATCTTTTACCAGCTCCTGGTCATCACCGCACTCCACTAAGCAGTGCCCGGCTTGCGCTGGCGCGGAGGAAAGCGATTTACACGTGTTCCTGTTTTGCCCAGCTTATAAGGCAGCGAGGAAATATTGGCTCCTACCACTGATCAGAAACCTGGGTTGTAGGGAGTACCTCCCAATGTACAGAATTTTAAAAGCCGATGCTTCAAGCCTAACTGTGTTTGCATTAGCAAAATTTCTCACCAATGTCTGGCACACTCGCACCCGTATTCTGAAGATGCAGGCTCCCTCCTAATTTTAAGGTCTACAGTTTTAAATGTAATTTTATCAGTATGCAATTCCAAGGTTTTACACTGTATAAGTATGCATTGATTGATTATGTATGTTGATTTTATAGTGGTTATATATGTTTTTATTGTATATCTTTGATGGCCAATGGCCGAAATAAAGATCGAATGATGATGATGATATGGGAGCAATTACAGGTAGATTACCCCAAGGAGAGTAGCATAAACAAACATTAATGTGCATGTATAAAAACACCAACATACATAAATAGCAACACAGATCTAGATGGAACTGGCAACTCATAGGCACACTGTAAGGAAATGCCTCTTTTTAGATGTTCACCCCCAATTTTCACTGAATTGTGTTGCTGGTTTTTAGAATCTCCACACTGGGGCACTGCTGTTCAGTGCAAAGTGTATGTGCAGCGACACATAAAACATATAGGAATTGTCTAAGCCCTAATTGGTATCTTTTGCTATCGTACAAGGCCATAGCAAACGGTGTAGTAACTGCACCCATAGAATGGAAAATTCAATCTTTGAACTGGGATACTTATAGTGCAAACTGCTGCAGTTTAACCCGCAATGCGACCTATTAAAATAATCCTTTTTTATGATGAAACTACAGCGACAAGGCTTTAAAAACTATTTTCAGTGTGGAATGCCTAGTTGCCCTGTGTAGAAAATCAGAGTACAGGTTAAAATATGAATGTCCGGTTACTTACCGGTAATATTCATTACTCCGAGTGGTAGCCCTCCCCTTCACAGTTCAAACCACATGAGCAAAGCTTTTCCCACCAGAACTTCCAAGCAAACTGTAAGCCTATCCCTTCCCTCCAGGCCACTCCCACATCCTGTGGCATATAACCCATAACCCCCCTATCCACATCCTGTACCACCAAGCACAAATAGCCGAACTGGCAAGGAGGGATGGGAAACAGGACTGCGATGGTATTACTGGCAAGTAACCGGACATTACCTCCTAGTCAGCCCTCGCCGTCACAGTCCAAAACACATGAGCAGATACCAAAGCAAGAATTGGCTTCTCTTAGTAGCAAAAACAGACTTTATTAGCCAAGCAGAAAGTCGCACCACTGGGCAGAACGCAACACTGCGTTCTCAAACCCAGCAGACCTAGTCCCACCCAAAACCAAACGATATTGGGACATAAAGGTGTGAGGAGAACTCCAAGTAGCAGCCCTGCAGATCTCAGCCATGGAAGCCCCTTGAAAACAAGCCCAGGAAGCAGCCACACCCCGAGTCGATCTCCCCTGAACCGACGCAGGTGCCAACACACCACAAGCCTCATACGCAGAACCCACAGCCCACCGCAGCCATCAACTGAGAGTAGCCTTAGAAGTCTTCAGATAGTGACCAGCCAGCCGAAAAGAGAATCCACCTTACAAAAAGGTTTAGTACGCAGCAAGTACACCTCCAGAGCCCGCCGAACATCCATATAGCGCAGCCGCACCTCAACCTCAGAAAGAGGATCTGGACAGAAAACAAGCAAAACCAGATCCTATGAGCAGTGAAACGAGGAAGGGACCTTGGGAACAAAGGAAGGATCAGGCCATAGAACAACCTGATCAGAAAAAAACCTCAAAAAGGGCTCAGAACAAAGCAAGAAACCCAACTCACCAATCCTCCGAGCCGAGGTGATAGTGACAAGGAAAAGCACCTTGATCGTCAAAAACTGCAAAGACTCCTCATGCAGAGGTTCAAAAGGAGCCCACAGCAAGGCCTTCAAAACCAAAGGAAGATCCCAACTGGAAGCAAAGAACTTGATGACAGGTTTCTGGAGGAAACAACTCCTCAACAACCGGGACACCAAGGGGACCACTGGCTCACACTCAGAACCCCTAAAGGCCGGTACAGCTGCCCACTGAACTCTTAGGGAGGACACAAATGGACCCAAGTCTAATACATCCTTCAAGAAATCCAAGGCACGCACCGGATTAACCTCCGACGCCGACCAACCCAGTGCTGTACACCAATCCAGAAATGACACCCAATGTCTGGCATATGACTTGAGAGTTGAAGGGCGCCTGGACCTTGAAGAAGAATAACACCCTAAATCCACAAGTTTCAACCTCTCAACAGCCAACCTGCCAGTCGCAGGCGGACCAGAGACCCCCGAGAAGAGGGGGAAACAACAGGGGACACAGGACCACCGGCAACCTGCAGCAAGGCCCCCCCACCAACCTCAACAACAGAGGGAAGCAAGGCCTCCTAGACCAATCCGGAGCCACCAGGACCACCGAGGCCCGATCCAGCTTGACTTTCAGCACGACACGCGGAATTAAAGCAATCGGGGGGAAAGCATACAGCAGGCCCCCCAATAACCGGAAGGACAGGGCATCCACCCTCCAAACTGAGTCTGACTGAACCAGAGACCAAAATCTCTCCCTCAAGGTTTTTCCCGGAGCTGCAAACAGGTCCACCTACGGGACCCCGAAACGGGCCATCAGGCAACCAATTACCTCATGCGACAGGCACATGTCAGACATGGAGGGAAACACCCTGCTCAAAATCCCCGGCAGATGTAAAGCCCTCAGAGACAACAAGTTTGACGCCGCCCTCTGGCAGATCTGCTGAGCCAACAAGTTGAGGGAAGACACCTTAGCACTCCCCTGGCAGTTGACATAACACACCACCACCATGTTGCCTGACCAAAACATCATATTCCTCTGGAGGACCCAAGGCTGAAAATGAGTCAAGGCCAACTGAACCGTCTTCAACTCCCTCCAATTCGAAGAAATTCCCATCTCCTGCACACACCCCGGAATCAACAGCTCGTAATCCAGAGATGCTGGATCCCAATGCCCCAGAACATGATTCACCAGGGGATACAAGTGCAAACGGACCCAAGGAAAAATCATCACAGTAGAAGACCTTAGCCCCTGAACACGCAACCACTGGTGAGCCGTGGAAGACTGAGCCCCCAACACCCTCCTTAGTTTGCACATCAGAGTCAGTCTGCGAGGTTCCGACAGAAAGACCTATCCCAACTTGGTGTTGAAAATCCCCTCAATGAACAGCAATTCCTGAGTGGGGCAAAGATGGGATTTCTCTAAGTTTAGAACCCACCAAAACTGGCGAAGCAGCCTGCAGACTTCCTGGGTATGGGCCTGAGCCTGAAGGAAAGAAGAGGAAGAAATCAACCAATCATCCAAATAAGGGAACACCTGGATCCCATGAGCATGCAACAACCCCACCAAGGGTGTCAAAACTTTAGTAAAAAGCCTAGGAGAAGCTGAAAGTCCAATTGGTAATATCTTGAACTGGTAATGATCCACTCCCACACAGAATTGCAGAAACCTCTGCGAAGCCGCGTGAACCGGCACATGAAAGTAGGCTTCCCGGAGATATAGGCAAGCCAGGAAATCCCCTACCTACGGAAAGGGGAGAATCAACTGCAGAGACACCATTTGGAGATCTAGACAAGCCAGGAAATCCCCCACCTACGGAAAGGGGTGAATCAACTGCAGAGACACCATTTTGAAGGACCAATGAGGGAGCCAGGACCGGACGGTAGTCCCCATTTGGCTTCTGGATCAGAAACAGGATTGGGTAAACCCCCCCACCCTGCTGACTCACCGGCACCCACAACACAGCCCCTTTGGAAACCAAGTCCTGAGCACCCGTCCAACAGAGCCCGACACTTTATCCGACATCTGGGGACAGGGGTAGCTCTGAACAAGGATCGACTTGACAACAACGCCCACAACAGCAAGGAACTTTTCAACATCGTCAAGGAGTTTTCCAATCCCTCGGCCAACTCCAACGACATCACCCCCTCTCAAACCCTCTGCGACTCCCTAGCCTCTTTTTTCCACAACAAGATTGCAGACATCCACAACAGCTTCGACAACCAACCCGGAAACCAACCCACCCTACCATCCGCTGACCATCGTCTCCCCGTGAACACCCTTAACGCCTGGAACCCAATCTCCACTGAGGACACCATCCGCCTGATGAACTCCATCCACTCAGGATCCCCCACAGACCCATGCCCTCACCACATCTTCAACAAAGCAGACTCCGTCATAGCACCGCACCTCCGAGACGTCATCAACTGCTCCTTCAACTCCACTACCTTCCCAGAAGACTGGAAACACGCTGAACTCACCGCCCTTCTGAAAAAACCAACAGCCGACCCCACCGAACTCAAAAATTACCGCCCCATCTCGCTTCTTCCATTCCCGGCCAAAGTCATCGAGAAAGCCGTCAACAACCAGCTCGCCGCCTTCCTCGAAGCCAACAAATCCCTCGACCCCTCACAATCTGGCTTCCGAGCAAAACACAGCACTGAGACCGCCCTCATCGCAGCAACAGACGACATTCGAACTCTACTGGACAATGGAGACACAGTCGCCCTCATCCTCCTCGACCTCTCTGCAGCATTCGATACAGTCTGCCACAGCACCCTTCTACAACGCCTCAATAACATCGGAATCCAAGGAAAAGCACTTGAATGGATCACCTCGTTCCTCACCGGAAGAACCCAGAAAGTCTGCCTTCCTCCATTCAAGTCCGAGGCCTCTGAAGTCATCTGCGGCGTACCTCAAGGATCCTCACTCAGCCCCACCCTTTTCAACGTATACATGAGCCCCCTCGCGGCCATCGCACGCCAACACAACCTCAACATCATCTCTTACGCGGACGACACTCAACTGATCCTTTCTCTCACCAATGACCCCAGCACCGCCAAAACTAACCTACACGAAGGAATGAAAGAAGTCGCCGAATGGATGAAACAAAGCCGTTTGAAACTGAACTCAGACAAAACAGAAGTCCTCATCTTAGGTACATCCCCCTCTGCTTGGGACGACTCCTGGTGGCCGGAAGCCCTCGGAAAAGCACCCATCCCGACTGACCACGCACGGAACCTTGGCGTCATCCTGGATTCTTCACTCTCAATGAACAGACAAGTCAGCGCCGTATCCTCTTCCTGCTTCAACATTCTCCGCATGCTCAGAAAAACATTTAGCTGGATCCCCTCCGGTGGAGAAGTGTGGCTCAGGGGTTAGAGGCGGCAGACCCGGAAGCTGGGATCGGCCCTGGACCAGGGTTCAATTCCCTGCCTCGACGGGGCTTGGGCTCAATAATTCCACGGACTCGATAATTCTCGCTCCGGTGCCTACTCGACTCACGGGTTCACACTCTGCGACTCTGGGCAATAGCTTGCTTAATCTCCACAACGGCCCCTCGCGGCGGGATGCCTGGCTTTCACCTTGTGGATACCCTGCCGGGGTTATCTCACAGGGGAATACCAGGACGGGTTCCCTAAGCAAGCGCTTAGATGCCTGCGATGTGGGCGGTTTGCGCTATATAAATACATGTACATTTACATTTACAAGGAAAACAGTCACCCACGCTCTGGTCACGAGCCGACTGGACTACGGAAACACCCTCTACGCAGGTACCACCGCTAAACTCCAGAAGAAACTCCAACGAATCCAAAACGCCTCAGCCAGGCTCATATTAGACATCCCACGCAACGAACACATCTCTGGTCACCTTAAAGACCTCCACTGGCTACCCATCAATAAAAGGATCACTTTCCGACTGCTTACCCACGCACACAAATCACTCTACGACATCGGACCAGATTGCCTCAACTCTCGAATGTCCTTCTACACTCCCTCCCGCCAACTACGTTCTTCCAGCCAAGCCTTCGCCACTGTACCTCGCATCAACAAGACCACCATGGGAGGCAGATCCTTTTCATACCTGGCTGCTAAAACATGGAACTCACTCCCCGCTTACCTCCGCCTCACCCAGAACCACCTAGCGTTCAGAAAGCAGCTTAAAACATGGATATTTGACAAATAATCCTCCTCCCCTTCCTAAGCGCCTTGAAACCCTCTGGGTATGTAGTGCGCTATACAAATTTCATGACTTGACTAACACATCCACCAGAGGAACACCCAATTTGATCCTGTAGCCCAGCCAGACCACCTTCAGGACCTACTGATCTCAAACAAATTCCTTACAAACAGGAAAAGACATGAGGTGACCCCAAAACGGCACCCCCAATGAACTCCCCACATAGTCATGACTTTGAGGGACTGTAAGAAGAGGAAGCACCCTGTGACCCCAGGACTTGTGGAATGAAGGGACACCCCAACCAAGTCCCCTACCACGAAAGGGCTGGGCTGCCTTTCTAGATTAAAACGCCTACCCAAAAGCCCGCTTATAACCCGCAAACTTCCCCTCATGAGAAGAACGGACCAGAGCCACCCATTTCTTGTCTTCAGTTGTTTACTTAATCATTGCCTCCAACGGCTCCCCAAACATTTTAGAGCCCATGAAGGGAAGCTTCGGCAGCCTTCCGAGCAGCCTCTGTCTTCCAAGACTTAATCCACAACTGCCTCTGAGCAGCCACCAAGGCCCCAGCTGCTGCCGCCGCCGCACTAAGGGAATTGAAGGACAAATCCGCCAAGAAACGCAACTGTTGCTCCAACATGGACAAAAATGTTGAGAGATACTCATCCTGCAAGAGCTGCTCAGAAATACCCTGACAGTCTTTTAGAAGCCACTGAACTATGCAGCTGGTGTAAGCTACAGACCGAACTGCAAGATTAGGGGCAGCAAAGGACCGCTTCAAAGCCCCCTCAACCCGCTTGTCCCCAGGATACAAAGGAACTACATCCTCAGACACTACCAGACTCTGAGATGCCATATCAGCCAGCAGGGAATCCACCTTTACCACAGCCGAGAATTCCTCAACGAGTCCCTGTAAATAATACCTCTTTGCCAGAAACCGGAGAAAGGCATGTTTTCTCAACATCCTTCAACTCTCCTTCTAGCACATTTCTCACAGATGTATGAACAGGGAGGCTTTCAGACTCCTTCTTCTCTTAATTGGTGAAAAAGTCTTCCAACTCCCCACACTCCAAGGGACTAGGGAACCCTAAATTGTCCCAAACATGTTGCAGAATCCTGTGAAGGTCTACCTCCTGGACAAAATGACCCTTCACCTCCTCATCCGATTCCACGTCCAGATCCACATCTGCTGAGTCATCCAACTTCTGCTTCTTAAGCCCCCTAGGCTCACGAGCCATAAAGGCCGCAGCCACTGTTGCCTCAATCATCTTAAGCACATCAGCCAGGGATGGTGCAGTGGAAGACACAGCGACCACCACTTCCTCCTCACATCTGGGCTCACGCACATCTGAACTTCTATGATGGATCAGGAAAGCATAGAAACCAATAAATACCACTGACCAATCAAATCAAGACCCCCAAGGGCCAATCAGAGAACGCCAACCGGAACCACAGCCAATCCCCAACAGGACCTTAGGCCAGCCCCCAAACTGGACAAATCAGAGACCTCTCCATTCCCATAAAATGAACAAATGAATCAGGCCCCAGCTGTAAGGAAACCCGAACGGAAGCCCCTGCCACAGGAGCAAGGGAATACCCATTTAAGGCTCCCATCCATGACTGCCAACCCTGCCTTAATTAGTGACTGAGAACCCACAACCAGCGAAACACCAGTTTGTAACACATAACCATGTAGGAAAAAAACTGTGACCCTAATCCCTTAAGCCACAGTGACTCATACCCAAGTACCTTCACCCCCTGGACAAACGTAGAAAGAGACAGAGAGCACATGTAAAGCGGGGAGAAGCGGAAACTCCCAGCAGCCCCAACAACAGGTAGCCACAAAAACTAGCGGAGCCACCAGTTTTCCACACTCCACCTACACCAAATTACCCAACTAACCATTGGCACCCCGGGGGTGATACGAGGTGGAATCAGCCATTAAAAAACATTAACAGGAGTTACTGCCGTTAACAGATGGGCACTCGGACTCGAAAACGAGAACCGAGCCCCCGTGCAGAAGACCACCGAGAAGGAGCTTATCCGCCATGCCCCTGGCATGCCAAGATAGGCAAAACTGCGCCCAACACACCTCCCCTCACTCCCCGGGTGTTCCTGCTAGAGCAGGGAATGAACCCGGAAAGGGAAAACCTCAGCATGGGCTGCCACTACCCCACACCAGGGAGTCTGAGCCACCAAACTTCAGTCCCACTCAAGCAGGGACTTTGAATGCACTCAGGCAGATACGTCGGGAAACCAACGGCCGCCAACGCAGACCGTCGCACACTTTACGGTCGGAAGTGTTGCAGGCAACTCCCATGACGAGTCTTGCCTGGAACATCTTGCGTCCAGCAGAAAAAACAACAGGATGTGGATGGGGGTCATTGGTTATATGTCACAGGATGTGGGAGTGGCCTGAAGGGAAGGGATGGGCTTAGTGTTTGCTTGGAAGCTCTGGTAGGAGGAGCTATGCTCATGTGGCTTGGACTGTGATGGGGAGAGATGACGAGGAGGTGATACTGTATCTTGGGAAAGGCACCAGCTAGAAAAAATAATTCAACTTCAATTTTAATAGATATTAAAAACCCAATTCAATGTTGAGGTCAGAATTATTTTTATTGATTATTATGGAAAATAACCTTTAGAAAGTTTCCTTTTCCCTGCCAACATTCCCAGAGGCTAACTTGCATTAACACTCCAGCCTTTGCTCAACCTTGGGAAGAAGCATGAAATTCCTCCCATAAGTAAACAATAGGCTGGCCTGAATGGGTAAGTATGACTCCTCTGAGCTCAGTGGAATATGCAGGGTAGGTGCTCTAGGCATTGTGCTGACACCAAAGTGTTAAATCCTGAATCACATGTCTGCTAGAAGCAATTTCAAATGTTTTTTGCCCTCCAAAGGGCGCAAACAGGATGCTGGGACGTTTCTGGTGCATCCCCTGTGGTCCCTGCTTTTGACCTATCAGACCTCAGTCTCCCAGTTTGTGTTGAGTGCAATATCTGCTTCAAAGTGGATTTTTTATTAGGTATTGGAGGATATTAGAAATACAGTTGTACATGCCCCACTCACAGCCCGTTCATCCAGAGCCCAAGTTTAGTGAGGCTGCAGCTCATTTACCATCTTGGATTTGCCCTGGCACATTGCATTTTGTAACTGTTTGCAGTAAATCAAACAGAAACAATTGGAAACGTAGGCAGGTAAGGGCCTAAGCATAGTTACTCCATAGGCCCAAGAGGGAGTGTGAGAGTCTTATTGAACCCCCCGCAGGCTGGTGAATCCTACACAGTAAGACTCTTACCCAGTCTTCTACAGAACACTGCTGGACTTGCAAAAGGATATCTGTCAGACGAAACTTGCTGCACTTGATATCTGTAATCTGTGGAAAAAACCTGAGGAGGTTGGAATCCCCTGTGACTAGTGGCAACTGGACTTGGGCTGGATTTTACTTTTGGTCTATGCCTGGTACATTGATATTCTCAAAGTAGTACTCCTGATGTTCTGGTGGCCTTGGAAGTGTATTCCTGTATTTGTTTGGGCACTCCCAGAAGATTTGGAACTTTTTCAAAACGTTTTGCTACAGCTCTCTAATGGAACTGGCCATGAAAAGCATCTGAATGGCAATTCCATGGCGTCAGATTGGATTTCAGGTATTCCCCACCTCGAGAAAAGGTTTTCATCACAAAAAGGACAAAGCCCTTTTTCAGATTTGGACATAGAAACCTTTCCAAACTTGTCTACTTCCAGCCCCTAGCAAGGCCAATCTACTTGTACCCAAACAGGGCTCTATTATCTTGGCCTACAATATATCCCAATGCTTTTTTTTATTGTTTTGGTACTTTTAAAAGTTTACATAAGTTGAGACTGTTTCCTCAGTGCCACAGTTAACAAGAGCTGAGTTCAGATTTAAAATACTGAAATCTTTAATGGGACCTTACGGATCAGTGACCTTATTATTTGTGGTGGACTACCATTCACCCCAACTAATAATTCACTTTCACACACACGCATACACGGACACATACATATATATCACAGTGATGTTATAGCTAGGCTCAGATGTCACTCGTACATAACCATAGAAATTCAGCATTTATAGTGACCTGAGCTAACTATAACTCATGCCCCTGTAATGCAGTGCTTATGACCTCACATATTACATCACTCATGACATGATCGATGACATCATTGATGAAATCACAAATGACATCACTGATGACATCATACAGTGAGTGTGAGTGTTTTCTAAATGTTTCTGAGTGTTTAAAACATATACTAAGATACTACAAAAGGTAAATTACTATACTTTTTGTACTAATAATGAGTGAAACTATGTCTACATATATTATGAGAGCGGCAGTGTGCTTGTGTGCATCCATGTGTGAGTAGTTTCTGAGTGGCTCGATAAGTGTGAGTAGTTGTATGGGTGAGTGAGTATCTGAGTGGCTGTAGCAGTGAGTAGGTGACAGTGTGAGTAGCTGCATGGGCGAGTGAGTGGGGTGTTGGTGGTGCATAGGTGAGTTAGTGAAAAATGTGTGAGGCTGTATAAGCAAGTGATGAGGTTTTTGAGTGGCTGTATGGATGAGTGAGTGTGTGCATAAGTACTTATGCATGAGTGTGTGGGTGTGTGAGTGAGTGACTGTATGGGTGAGTGAATGAATGTGAGTGTAGCTGTATGGGTCAGTGTATGCTTGTGTCAGTGAATGTATAGGTAGGTGGGGACATGTGTTAAAATCTGTAAGAATGAGTAAGTGGATTTGTTAGTAACTGTACGGGTGAGTAAGGGTATACACCCGTTACAACGCATCTTTTACTCCGCACTACCATTACAACGCGACTTTTACAACGCATACCATTGCAACGCATTGCGCTGGGGGGCGCTCTAGGCTAGGGTATAAGTATAATTTACTATCCAACACCTTCCCTAGGGTCCACGGGGACTGGAGTTAGAATAGTAAATTATACTTACCACTATCCAGCACCTCAAAGCGCTATGCGTTGTAATGGTATGCGTTGTAATGGTCGCGTTGTAACGGTAGCTAGTTGTAATAGTATGCGTTGTAACATGGTACATCCGTGAGTAAGTGGCTGTTTGTTTGACTGTATGGGTGAGTGAGAAGGTGTGTGAGTAGGTGTATGGCAGGCTGACTGACTCAGTGTGTGAGTGGCTGTATGTGTGGGTGTGTTAGTGCCTCTAGGTCGGTTGGACTGGATGTATTGTTGAGTGAGTAGTTGTGTGAATGGGCTTGTGAGTGGTTGTGTGGGAGTGAGTGTATGAAAGGGTATATGGGGTGTGAATGGGTGCGCCAGAGATTCTCTGGATGATGTCATCAGTGATGTCATTTCAGATGTAAATGAAGAAGTAATCAGTGATCTCACTGACCATGTCATGAGTGATGTAATATGTGAGGTCATAAGCAGTGCATTGCGGGGGCATAAGTTATAGTTAGCTCAGGTAACTATAGCTGTTGAATTTCTATAATTTTTCTACAAGTGAAATCTGAGCCTAACTATAACGTCCATGTAACCTTTGTTTTTTTCTGTGAATTTCTACAATTCTATGTTCTAACTATAATGACCTTGTAACTTTTGTTTCTTTTCAATGAATTTCTAAAGTTTTTTAATTTTATTTCCTAACCATAATGTCCCTGTAACCTTTGGGTTTTAAGTGAATTTTTAATGATTTTTAATTTTATTTCCTAAGTATAACCTGTAACCTTTGAGAGTGGGTTAGTGATGAAGTACATCAGTCTTTGAGTGGTCCACAGGGCCAAGCCTTTAATTTTATGTATTTTTAACCATTTGAATGCGGGTGGAATCCACCGTGATGTGGCAACATTTTACATGTGCGCAGTACGGACGGCTCCCGGCCGTCCAACTCACACGTCCACCGTGACAACAGACGGCCGGGGGCCATCCAACACATCCAAGGGTTAATAGGGGATGGGGTCGTGTTGCCTCCTGCCTGGGCCGATTTTGGCCACGGGGATCCCATACCTCAGAGCCAACCTTCTCTCCTGGATGCCCACAGGGCACCTAGTGTGCAGCGGGATTTGAGGGGAGCATCAAGAACCCTGCAGTCCCTGCTGGGTCCCTACCTCCTAAGGGCGCCGGAAGTGCTAGAGCATGTACGAAGCTTCTGAAAGGCAGCTCCCTACCTGCAGGAGCAATCCCTTCATTTGTTTTCCTGCCTACTTGACAGGTGGTGGTCCACAGTGCCATATATGGCCATATGTGGCCCTGGAGTGGGTACGCACAGCCCCTCTTTTAGTTTTAATTACATTTTAGGACGTGGGGAGGAAGTGGTCCCCGGGGCCCAGTGGGGTCCACATGCCCCCCCCATAGTTTTCAATTTAGCCCTGTGGAGGTGGTGATCCCCAATGCTTGAACCCTGCCCAGGAAATGGGTTCAGCGGGCCCCCTCTATTATATTAAAAAAGTCCTGGGGAGGTGGTGGTCCCCAGGGCTTAACTGAGCCTCAGGAGGGGGCCCATGATTCCCCCTTCTTTTGATAAACTAACATTCCTCTAGGACCTGGCCTCCATTAGAGGCTAAATAGTAGAGAAGCACAGGAGCATGTGCATCTTTTTTTTAACCTCAGGCAGTGTTCCTGTGGGACCCCCCAAGAGGCCTAAAAAGTTCTTTCTGGACCAAGATCTACCTCTCTGTCAAATTTGGTGAAATTCCATCCAGCAGTTAGGGCTGCAGTCACGACTCAAACCTCTATCGTAATTAACATTTTCTTGGCCCCTACTTGATGGATCACCATGAAACTTTTCATGGCCACCTAGAATTATCAGAACATCAGAACAGGAGAAAATGGTCCCATTGGAACACAATTGAAAACAAACAATGATTTATAGTATTGTTAAATTACTCATAAACACTTCCTGTTCAACATTGTTTAATCATATTGAACACATGTTGGCATGTTCAAAACACAGTAAATATCTGAATAAATCATGCAATGGTTCCCCAATAAAAGAAAAAAGAGGGGTTGGTGCAGAAAAGTGAGGGGTTTGTGGAAAAAGAGGAGGGCTGTGAAAATATATACATCAACAATACTAATTACATACAAAGCCTGTTCAGCCTGATACAGGGCTACAAATAAATTTACAAAGCCATTATGTTAAGTTTGGTGCAGTGAAAACACTGTTGTTCACATTGGCATAAAGGATAGAGCTGTTGACGTTTTGACCCAGTGAATGTGTAGGGTGACCTAAAAAATCTTTTGTGTAGCCCTGGTTTAACATATAGGAGAAGGCTAAAAGTACCATTAAAACACTTCCCAGAAATGTATTAATAAACTAAACAATATGAATTTCTCCCAAAATGTACATACAAGAAGTTATAAGACTTTCTTGTTTGTAAGCCCAGATTCAGCATTCCAGTGGTCTGTCCTGATTGGTCATAGGTAAATGGGTCTGCTTTGAAGAGGTTATAAAGAGCCCCTGGGTTTGACCAGCTCTGCTTGGAGGGCAGTGTCTTGTTGCACAGGAATGCCAGGACAGGGGAAGGAGTTGTAAACAATGGACTTCAAGGGAAGGGGAAGACACCAGTGTCCTTTACAACTCCACTCTTTTGACATCCAGCCAGATGCTAGGATTAAGGAAGGAATGAGCAGATTTAAAGGGGAGAGACTATGGCAATTATTCATCCTAGGGGTGTGTTTAGCCGGCTCTTCTCTCCCTGCTGGAAAATCAGCCATTATGAAAGGAATTGGTGCACTCTGGGACAAAATAGTGCCACACTCTACAGGAAGTGGTCTGACCTGTGGGTGATACCCTGCAGCCTATTGGACAGGAGTGACCTCATGCTTGACCAAGAGAAATTGGAATAAATATCAGAGAAGGACAGAGCTCCTCAGATCTGCTGTTTGAAACCTAAGAAAGCAAGATGGGCCATGCTGAGAAGTTTGATGTGATGAGAAGGCCTGCGCTCTGAAGACTGCACCTTCTGCACCATCTGAAACTACAACCTGTGGGTTACCTTGCTGTAAAAGGACTAAAGAGTGGACTCCATGAACGATACAGGTTGACAGAGCTCACCTGGAACATCACCACCAAGGATCCTCAACCTGGAGCACTCCCAGTGGACTTGTAAGGGTCTTGTCCAAGTGGATTGTGGGAACTCAACTTTCAAGGACCATCTTGGAGCTTCCAGACCCTTGGAGTGAGTTTGAGACGCTTTGGGGAACTTCAGGAAGAAGTTCCAGAAGTTTGGAAAAAAGCTCCATAAGGGGGCTGACTCAATCTGGCCAGCTGAGCTGCCTGTCTTCAACCGTGACCCGGCCTGCCGCCCAGGTTAGTTCCGCTTAAAAGCTCCGTAGGTCCTACTCTCATAGTTTGACCAGAAGTAGTCAAAATCCGAGGCTGGAAAACCCTCACTGAATTCGGCCTGGTGAAGAGCATCAAGGGACCTCATGAGAAAAAGCTCTGTAAAAGTTTCTAAGTCCAAACGAAGAAAAGGTGACAGAAAAAAAATTCCTGAAAAGTTTCTAAATCTGAAGGTAAAACCTTTGACCGAGACCTACCGCGGCTGCATCACGGTTGGCCTGAAACTTTGACTTTGACCAGGTCTGTCATAACCAGATGTTCGGATAAGACACAATAGGTTTCTATGTGCTAGAAAATGTTAAATCTTTGAAAATTCATATCTCCAGTTCCCTACATTGGATGTTTGTTGTTTTGGTGTCATTTAAAGATAAAAATATTTATTTTATTTGGTGTTGGTTTTGTATTATGCATTTTGTATTAATTATTAACTCAATTGTTGTTTTTAAATGCTTTCCATTCCTGTCTTTGAAGTTAAGCCTGCCTGCTTGCAGCCAAACTACTAATGGTTGAGCATTGGAATAATTTTTTAAGACCTATTCTGAGCCCCATACTGTGTTAGTGGCCTTATTATTAGTGGCATATATACATTTGCCCCTACTAATAATCCACTTTCCAACACTAAGTAATTTGAAAAAAGTCAGCTTCCAAAAACTCTCCACTCTGACTAGACCACTGGTTTGTTTCTCCATTACCAAAAATTATCCAATTATGAATGTACCAATCACTTTGCCAAATATGGCAAACATTACGTGTCTAACAGGCACATGCATCATTTTTTGTGAGCGCAAACGGTGCGATTCGCAAAAATCTGCTGTTTGCGTCCACAAAAAGGGCTTTTGCGATGCATGAAAGTGTAAGGCACTCGCAATTTAAGAAATCGCAATTTATTGCGATTTCCTAAATTGTGATTGCAGTTAAGGAATCGCAATTTGCGATTCCTTAAATGCAATACAATAACCACTTTTACAGAGCAAGTGAACTGGTCAGTAATTTGCAAAAACTTAGAAAAATATATTATAGTGCATTTTTCAAAGTTTCCTGTTGCACACACACATGCCCTTGGGGCAACTGTTTGTGCAACATGGGTGCATATCACAATTCCAGGGGTGCAACAGAGTGTCTTTTTGACACCCTTGCACCCTTGAAATTGCATGCGCAATTTGCGAATACTTATTTGTACTCGCAAATTGTGCATGCAATTCCCATTCATTCCTATGGGCCTGTAGGCCCAATGGAATGAATAGGGCGCCATTCCTTAATTGCGACTCACAATTTGCGAGTCGCAATTAAAGAATGTTTAGGAATTGCAATTTTTATAGAGATTCCTACATGCATAGGCTTTTGCGAGTTCTGAATTGCGATTCCTTAATAATCGCAATTAAGGACTCGCAAAATCATGCCTTGATGCATATAGCCCTAAGTGTCTCTGAATTAATGTATTGGAAAGATCTTTTGGATTAGGAGATCCAAAATATATATGCCAGTTTAGTAATTTTGGAGCTCTTCTTTTTTTAAAATGAGAGCATCCCAGCTTGTCCAATAGACAGGCAGCTCGATTTTATCACCGCTGCTGTGCATCGCCTTACATGAGAAATGAGAGGCACTCCAGTGACCGGGTAATCTGCCTACAGTTGGGTGAAAGCTGCGTCTTCATGACCGATGATGGCTGTCACCGCAAAGTGCCAAGACCTTTTTCTCAGCATGTTGAAGACTGCAGCATGTTGAAGACTACACAATGACGCTGGGCGATCTGAATGCTGCTGCTTTTCTGGGGTTTTGAGGAGAGGCTCTGAAATATGGCTCCTGCTTTTACTTTCAGGTTCTATAGCAAACTTATGCACTCTCTTTCCAGGCGACCTGCTTCTTGGCAGTTCAACTACCCTAGATCTCCGTATATGCACAATGGAAAATTGAGATTGTTTTTTTCAGCTGTATGGCAATCTCTGTTCTCCTAACCCCACTCTTAGCCATCCCAGTTCAGCACACAAAACTACCAAGAACATTTGTTTCCCGGATTCTAAATGTGTTCCAGGAAATGTGTGGTACCTGGTTCAACCAATTGTCGAGAAATACCTTCTGTTAATGGTACACATTGATAGAACTTTCCTACAAAACGCCATGGAATTCAGGTTTTTATCATGTTCTTTTCAGTAGGTATATGTTTGGCTATTAGGAAAGTATTTATTCTAAAATCAGCTACAGTTTAGGATTAGGTGGGTTAATACATTGTTCACTCCTTTAAAGACAGCTGTCCGTGGTGGACATTGTTGTATATTTAAACAGAGCACACATAGCCGGCCTCTGTATAGGGATACACTCACAACAGGGGTGAACTCTCTGCATGTGCAAAGCAAGGGGGACAATGACCCTCCTGTACTGAGATGTCTTAAAGTCACCTCAGGTACACAGAGCAAGTCATTCTAACTTGACGTTCAATGGGGATTTTGACATTTATTTTGACTTCCAGGGTAGGCAAAGGTACCTTGTGGATACTCTTAATGAAGCAAGCTGATTACCTTGATAAGGAGTGGTAGATGGTGTGAATGACCTGAATGGGACTGAAGAACCTGATGCTGCGTCTTATTTAAACACAGCACGCCTTGCATTTAGTAGGTGTCACACGTTGGGGACAACGTTTCCAATTTATTTGGACAATGTCATTGTTTACTATTCATCCACACTGAGTTGGTTCACTCTATCTCATAGTTTCCAAGTGTTCTCCTTTCTTTCTTGTCTTTTCTGTGCATGATTTAAACACAATTCCACCTTTTGACATTTGAAAACATATTGTACTTTTTAAAAAAGCTGTTTACATTTTGGTTTAAGATAATAAGATGATGATTATTTATTCATGGTGATGAAAGGCCAGTCTAGCTTCCCATTCCATCCATATGAATGCAGCATACACCACTTAGCATTGCATCCTTCTATTTTTTGTTTGCTGAAAAGGTATCACTTTATATCACTGTTACCATAAACAAAACGAAGAAAGATGATATGGTAGGTGAATATTTGGAAGGAAAGTTCAGAGGTGTTGGTGAAAAGCACTAATGGCCTCATTTACGAGGCACTAGCGGCACTTTTCTGCCACCAGAGCATAACTTTTTTGATGCTCCTGTGGTGCAATGGCTTTTCATGGCCATGTAAATATATGCCCCTTATATGCAGAACACTGCATGGGTGTTGCTGTGGTTGTTCCCATGCAATACCCATGGAATCTGAAGCATTCCCAGATGTACGAAGAATCGTAAACTTGGGAATGCATCACAATCCTGTAGGAGCAGCGCAACAAGGAGAAACACTTTTATTTCTCCCCGTTTGTTCCTCTTTCTATGCGTGCTGCAGAAGAAAGAGGAAAATACCACCAATGATCATTTGAGTGCAAGAAGGTATCCCGCTCCACAGAAAAACAATCATGCCCGCAATGCAGACACCCTTGCAACATGGCGTAAGGGTTTCTGCATTGGCTCCCAGCTGTGCCAGATATAGCGCATTCCTGACCTTTTATTTTGATGCAAGGCAGCGCAGCAGGAAGGCTTGCTGTGCTGCTGTGCATCAAAATATAGTAAACGAGGCCCTGCAGGTCTTATAATACGAATAACGTTTTGAGTTGTGGAATATCTCTGACGGTATTGGAACTACAAGTTATATCTCCTAATTTCAACCCCAGAACAAAATTTAAATCTACAAGGAGACATGGTAATTATGTCCCATGCATAAGCATATAGTTCTAGTCCTGGTGCCATTCATAACGTATGTAAATATCGCTTTAAATTCTGAAATCAAGACAATTTATGATTCATAGTCCTGCATTATTAGATGAGATGAGTACCATATCCATTGAAGAATGAGTGGAACAATGACCCGTCGTAAACCGCTATGCTCTGATGATAAAGACAAGAATATTTAAAAAGTGATCCAAATTTTCTGAAATATGAAAGTTTGAACATGCGTCATTACAAGTATGATGTTTTGAAACAATACAGTCTTCAAATGGATTACATTATAAGTGTTCCCTTGGTCCAATAAATATGAACTAAAGATTTTAGGTACAAATATGTATCAATAACCTACCTGACGATATTTCCAAGATCCACTTCAATCATCCATGTGCATCGAAGATTATTGTCATAGGGAAATGGGTAACCGGGGGATAATATTCTTCCTGAAGATTCCCCTTTAAAACGACCTCCACATTCAGCTACAAAAGAGATCAAATGGTTTCAGTTTGTATTGATTTTTTTTGAAGACTTGCACTGATAAGACAATATACACAAAATCAATCAGCTAGAATACTTTTTAGCATGTTGCTAAAACCTTACAGAAACAAACATGTTGTATGTATGTACTATAAAAATGTGACGTTTTTTTTTGGTCGGTAGCTTTAGCCGTCTGGAAGACCACTTCATCAATTCTTCAAAAAAGTACCAGGGAGAGAGAGAGTGACAGCACTAGCGTGTGAGGAAAGAGGAGAGAAACTAAGAGAGAGAGAGCGAGAGAGAGAGAAAGAGAGAGAGCGAAAGAGAAAGAGAGAGAGAGACAGACAGAGAGATAGAGAGAAGGAGAGAGCGAGAGAGATGGGGAAGGCTAACTGCAGGATGTGCTAGGTGGAGAAAATAATAGGCTTCTTGCTGCCCTGTCATGCTACTATGCCTGAGCAAGCCCAATATTTAGTGGTACTGTACATGTTGAAATATTTCCAAAATAGCAGTGAGAATGCAGTGAAACACATTTGTATTTGTTATTCATATCCCAGCATATTGCACCTAGCTATCATTATAAATGTTTGGAAACCTTAAAATAATATTACAGAAGCACTTATTTACTGGAGATTGGCATAATGCCAGTGTTGACTCATATCCAACTTGCCCTATTGTCTACCAACTGCTGTAGCCTCTAGTTTGCATTATTCGATAAGTAAACCTCCCACCCCTTCCTCAAGCGCCTTGAGACCCTCTGGGTATGTAGTGCGCTATATAAATTCTGACTTGACTTGACTTGACTAAGGAAAAATGTTTACCTGCTCTTGTAAAGCACCCGTGAAGTAACCACAGCTAAGATCTGACAAGGATGTGAGTAATCCTCTGGGTAAAACTGCGAACTGTCCTCTGCTGTTTCCTGAGAGTTTATCTCCCCTAAAATCATGCATACAAAAAAATACAGCAAGCCACATCCCCATCTGTGCCTAGATGTATGAAGTTTTAACCTGAATAGTGAACGTACGTGCTCAGGCACAACACTGCCTGCTTCGTAGCCAGCCATCGACTATGTTAGGAGATTTCTTAAGGGTGAAAATACCACAATCAGTCAGTAATTACATAACTACAATTGAGTCTTCCTTGCCCCTGCAAGCCTTGTTGGTTTCCACTCTGTCCTGGAAGTGGCATGATCTTAAACATTGGCAAAGATAATTATTCATTTATACTGTGTTGATGTGGTGGCCACACTTCATAGCAGTCTCCTAAAAGGGCCGAATGTAAATATCAGAAGGGGTTAGAGTCCAGCCGGGTGGAAGGGAAGGGCCAACTAGAGAGTCCTCCAAAGCTACAGAGATTGGGAGGGAAGGCGAGAGCGTCACAATGGAGACGAGGAGGACAGCCCCAGGGAAGCAGGCTTTGCTTGCAGCAGTTTGCTTCAAGCGAGAACAAGCATCAATCAGTTTGCCGTTCATCTGTCTGGATGCTTCACTCTCCATCTGCACCTCACTTCTGATGCACTGTCTCAGTTATATAGGGTTATGTTGTCTGCATGTTTATAGTGTGTGTGCACACTCTTCATTGTGTTGTTGATTTGTACATGTGAGTAGCTGGCTCTCCCAAGCATCTCTTAATAGTCTGCCACGTATCCTGACCATCTCACCAGCCTTAAATGTGCCTGCTATTTCCTACCCTATTGCTTTCTACATCTTCCGGAAGCCTGGTTTCCTCTTGCCATTGTTTTGCCTACCTCCTTCATTTCTGTTGAGTAGATCCATATGGACAGATTTTCGAATAGTTTGCATCAGGCTTGATAAAACCTCAACCCTGTGAGCATTGAAGTTTTCACTTGAAAACACTTTTTTGGCTTTGGAGTGAAAGCAAGAGTTCAGAAAAATGTAATTATTTAAGGGCATCACCACTTTGCATAACAACCATAACTGTTGACGTTGGAATTGGTGAACCGGGTTCAAGACTCGACTTCGCCACTGAAAGATCCTAAAATGCAAGCAGCTATGGGCACTGTGCTGATAAAAGTCACGCAGCCGCACAAGCACCCACAGAAGTGCCCGTTGTACATTAAAAAAAAAAGTTACGTTTCAAAGACACGAACCAAAATGGAACAAGTGAAAGAGGGCAAGTCAACCGGGGATTAACCAATGGGAGTTAACAATTGTGAAACAGGTGGGACACGCGGCAAGCATTAGTCACTTAGAAGCAAGGAATTTTTAATGACACTGACAACCGTAAATCGAAAGCAGTAGGTGGGCAGTAGCCCACAGAGTGAATACAGCATGTCTCGAGAGAGCACATGTGAGCTACCTAGGCTCGACCTAAAAATGAGCATAACTTGTTTACCTTGTCTGTAATATTTGAAATCAATATTTCTTTTATTAAGAATTGAGAGACTGGCAATGACAGCAAGACAGGCTCTCGAGAAATAAATCAAAACAAAACCATGGGTAGTAATGTTATAGCTCCCGTGGGGTACAAGTGATTTTCACTGTTTTTTCCAATTTACAATGCCCTAAAACTAGTTATTACATAACTAGCTACACACTGTGTCCTGACTTCTTTGGCAATTATTTTACTGAAATGGGTTATTTCTACAATGATATTCTAATCACCTGCCTAGACCTTTCCTTCATCATTTAGCAATTTTGTGTTTGTTTGCAAATTGCCTCTTCACTGGACTCAGTGACAGTCCAGACCACGCAATGGTCATGAGTTGAATACTTCCCACATTTTGCATGGTGAAAACAAAAGACATTTTTAGAAAGAATCAGGTTTTTTATTTTCATTTTTGAACATTGTTGTCAGGTAAAAGAGGTTGGTACTAGTATGCAGGCACTTTTTCTCATTTCATGCATATTGCAACAACATAGGCAAAGGTGATTAGATGTGTGCCCTACATAAAGGAATGATTTGAAACAAAAGTATATTATTAGCATTAGCTGTTTCTGGTTGGAATTATCCAAGCAGGGTTTATTTAACTTGATTTCCCGTGTATTGGACATGTTAATCACCTCCTGCTGAGGAAAAGTAATTTAGAGTCAAATAGCCAAATCAGACTGACCACCAAAATCTGGCTTTTTGCCCTCAGAAACAAGGTTACAAATGTGTTGCTCTTGCTTAAAAAATAAACATTACAGTACAATTTGTATTTCATATATAGGAAACCAACTGGAGATGGGAACTTCTAAATTGACAAAACATTTTCTGTGAACAACGGAATTGATAAAAATGCACCTGGAGTTGATAAAAATGACTCCTTAATAACAATAATAAATATAATTTAAATTACCAATACACGATGGGAGAGGGTAATCCCATGCCCGCCTCTCTCCTGTCATGCACTTCAGTAGGCTGCTTCCATGCAATGTGTAGCCTGGGTTGCACCCATAGATGATGGTACTGCCAGCAAAATGCCCTTGGTCACTGATTTTGTATCCAAATTGTGGTACTCCTGGATCTTCACAGTGTGACAGCTCGAAGCCTGTTAAGGGAAAAAAGTTGCATATCACTGCATGCGAACTGCATATACAGGCCCATCTGGAAAAAGCATAACACCTGCCGATTGCTTTCTAGGATGTCCCCTGGGTAACTTTCCAATGGCTACAGATGAAGGGCAGCTAAACTCCCTCATTTCGGTGGTAGCATAACAATGAAATATTTTGCACTTGAGTAGGGGCATGTTGTCAGTGTGTGTAGTGGTCTGACGAGGTAATGCAAGCTGTCTTTGGTCAATGAGCTTGTTTGTTTGAGTGTGCGGTGCAAACTCTGGTGCAAAAGAGGCATTACCAAAAGACCAATCAAAAGAGTCTGCTGTCTAAGACCATGATTGGTCCACCAAGCTAATGGTGGCCGCTAGCAGCTGTCTAATAACAGAATGTTCTATTGGGTGGAGATTGTTGCCTGAAGCTCAGATCGCTTTAAGCCCTCGTGTATCTGGTGTTACAGGAGGTGCAAGACGGACTCTCCTATAAAACAAAAAATGGGCCTTCTAATAAATTGGTACACAAAAATAGATCGGCTTAATTTTTTTATTTTTTGGCATCAATGTTTTTTTAATATGAAACTATCTTCTTCAATAACTTGAATTATAAGATAATGCTATTTGTCAATGTAGCCAATCTAATATCAGAACATGCAGCACATATTTGATCAGGCTAGCATCTAATATTCTTTTGCAATTCTCCTCTAAGAACTTTCAGATATTATTAAAAACACGTATTTGTAGATCAGAAATATAATTGTAGTTGTATATCTCCAAAAACGGAATGCATGTGAACGTGCGGAGATAGATAACTATCTCAAATATCATGCTAAAGTTTTAGAAATCAGCCCAAAGTGAAAAGTACATTGGAAAGAAATCAGTTAGAGACTCTTGTTGTAGTTAAAACGAGCTAGATAATGAAAGCTGAGAAATATCCAGGATCAGGATTTGTTTGACACTAATCAATTACTTTAGATATGTATGCATTCTGCTTTGCTTCATTTAATTGCGTTGCAATATTTTTGGACAATAATTTTGTGATGAGGATTTGCAGAAGCAATTAGCACCAAGCCAAACGTTTCTTAGTGATTAAGGTTTAATGCGATTAACATCAATGTTTAATATATTCCTTTATAAAAAGTTAAAGAGTTGTCTTTTTAATTGCTGTCCATTAGATCATTTTTACTAGAATGCGATCTGAACTTACTTTTTTATTAAATGGAACTCATTCAGATGAACATTTTTAATGGTCATCTGTGATATCTGAGCTGATTAATAAGTCTTGACATATGAGGCATCGGTAACAGTCTGCCATTATAAGATCAGATTAAAGGGGCAGCTGATGAGAGTACAAGAGGCACCAAGAGGCGAGTAACAACCCCCTCAGCCTTCTTCATGCTCCACACATTCAGTGGTCGAGTGACTGTGTCTTGCATGAATGGTCCTTTATTGATATATTCCACAGTTGGAAAATTCCATTAGAACGACTTCTTTTCCTACACGCTGAGCCATCAATGGTTGCTCTTCAAATTCTGGCATCAAACTTCACAGTGAAGTCATTGAGGATTGGAAATTGTCCTCTAATTTTCATAGACACCCTGTTCCTCTTGCTCCAGCATTGCACCAAGGGTAAAGCTTGCATCTTACCTTCATATCCAGACTAGGAGTGGTTGAGAGTAATTAGTGTTTTGCAATATTCAAGAAGGACTATAGGAAAGTTTTCAATTTTTCTTAGTTTGAGAAGTTGTTGTATTTGAGTCATTTGCAGACAACTGTGGCTGGTGCAATAATGTATTTGCAAACTTGTTTCACCTTTACATGCAGTTTGGGGGGGCAATCAGTTCCCTGTTAAAAAAGATGCAGTGCTCTCATCAACTTGGAAGTGGCCTGTTTATTCAGCATGCTGCTTTTTGACTGGGAACTGGCTTCACATAGACCAGGCGGGCAAGGAATTAGTCACATCTCTGCTATACTCAAATGCATCCGCGGTCCGTGCAGGTAAGAGTTTTGGGGCAGTGGAGCCAGGTGGGACGATGACAAATAAAAAATAAAAAATCCCTCTTCATTACCGTCAAAATCCCCCCTCACCTGGCCCCACCGCCCTGCCGCTTTTACTTGCATGAGCCGCGGCTGCTCAAATGCCTCTAATGTTCTGTGGCACTCATTTTAGGAATTCCAGCCACAAATCCATGGGAGTGCAAAGCAGTTTTTTTATGAAGGAGACACTTTTTTCAGCCTATGCTGCAAATAAAGCTTCAAATGCTGGCTTCTCTGACTATTAAGTGCAGTTACAAAGCAAGGGTTCAAGGAGACATATGGTTTTCCCAGTCAGCAGACTTAATCCAGGCAGACCATAGGCAGAAGTCCTCTTTTTCATCTTCTGGTCTCCTGACAGTTAAGTTGCGTTCTGATGAGCTGGTGGCGGAAGTATTCTCAGTAGATCACAATTGCGAATGAATGGTAACAATTCTGGATCATAACCTAAAATAATTTCTGCTAACCTTGCCCTTTTTCTAGGGTTATCCATAAACGTTTTGCCTTCCTCTGACACTTTTTCTAGCATCCTTTTTCTTAGCTTTATGACTTAACCACTGCTAATTAGTGCTAAAGTGCTATTTGCACTCTCCTCTAACCAAGGTATGATTAGTTTACTCTTGTTTAGCATATTTGATTTACTTGTAAGTCCCTTGCAAAGTGGGATCCCATATGCCCAGGGCCTGTAAATTAAAGGCTACTAATAGGCCTGCGGCACTGCTTGTGCCACCCACAGAAGTAGCCTTCAAACCTGGCTCAGACCTGCCACCTCAGGACCTGTGTTTGCAATTTACTTCCACTTCGACTTGGCATTTAAAACTACTTGCCAAGCCTTAAACTCCCCTTTTATTACACATAGTTCACCCCTAAGGTAGGGCCAAGATAGGCCTATGGGCAGGGTGCTGTCTACATTAGGAACTGCACATTCTGCCGTTTTATGTTAAAGGTAGGACATGTGCCTTTATCTGTGGCATGTCCTGGTAGTGACAAACAGCCTATTTAATTTTTCACTGCTGTGAGGCCTAAGCCTCTCATAGGCTAGCACTGGGAATTCCCTTATATATATATTCAAGCCGGAATTCCTGATCGGAAAGGAGTGATGTTGCAATGTTTAGCATGTTTAGAGTAGTGGTGATAAATCCTGCTTATTGGTGTAGTTGGATTTTACATTATTATTTCAGGAGTGTCACTTTCTGAAAGTGTCCATTTCTCTGTGCTTATAACTCTTTGTGCTTTGCAGCCTGACTCCAATGTACTTCTGGGCTAGGTAACAGCTACACTTGGTGCATACTTTCCAGACAGCTGCAACACAATAAAGGCTGAGTATGATAGAGGATTCATCTGCATTCATCTGCGTACAGATAATCGTCTTCCTGGGTTGGGAGAGAAAGTGGTGGTTCACACTTTACATTTCTGTAGGTTGTCTCCTTAACTCACACAAAGGTCTGATTTACCCCCTACTGATCATCTCAAGCCAGGCAAAGGGATAGTTGGGTATATCTTTGGGTACCTTTGAAGTCACCCCTTCATCAAAGACATTTTAGGGTATAGGTACTGGGGCTCTGAATTTAATCTTTTAGACACTTTGTGGGACTTTTACCCAGACCCTGTTGGCTCTACAAAATGCACATTGCCAGAGGACTGTAGTGCTGCCAGGTAAACTACCACTGGGACCATTTGCTTGGTTGTGTGGACCTGCTGCCTACTGGGCTGCTGGAGGGACTGACATCTGCTAAAAGTAACCTTATGTGCTGTCCTGCCTGCTCCTTACCTTGCGCTTCAGTGTTCTCCAAGAGCATGCTGGCTTGACTTCTGTTTTTCCCAGAGTCTCAAGACCAGAAAATATTTTTCATCAGCATGTTTTCTGTGGGACTCTGAGTCCGGCAACTATAAAAACTTCCAACCAACCAATGCTTTAGGCTCCCTGGTTACCAGCATGTTTGAAGGAGCAGGCAGTGCAGGAACTTCCCCCGAACTGAGCATCCCAGGAGTTAAAACTGATGGCGCAGCACTGACGAGTGTGTTTGGTATAATCCCCATGCATTGGGGAGGATTATTGAAGATTGGCATGGTTCCTAGGGACCGGCATGCCCACCTTCTTGACTAGTGCTATACGTGCCCTGTGCACTGAGCCAACAGGCTACCTTCCTGCAGGGACGGGTTGACTGGCAATTGGAAGACATCAGCGCTGAGGAAAACCCTGGGAGCACTGTCTACACCCGTCGGTGGGGCCAAACCTGCGTGCCAGCAACGATCGCCCTGAGATGAGAAGCAGGATTGGAGAATTGCCTCGTTGTTGCCCTTTGTTTTTACCATGGAGATTGTGCCTGCGACTTGGATAAACCTGAGTGGATCCATTAGTGGTGAAGAGTTGTACCCAAGCAGCATGGTGTTGTGTAACTAAGGTACTTCCGTCATGCATTCCCTCGCGGGTGGCTTGGTTGCCACAAGTGGCACCACCCCCAGTTTGTGAGGGCAGAGAGTGGGAGATAGGGCTTCCAAGGTCCTTCTGAAGCCTCTCCACCCTCCTTTGTGGATGCCCTGTACTTTCTGAAGCTGCCTTGCTCATTCGTGGGCCGCTCTCCCTTGTACTTTTACACAAGTGGGACCCAGTGAGTTCTCCCTGATGAATGCTGTGGTGTGTGTGCCCCCACACTGTTGGGACATACTGTGACTGATTGTGGCATTACGGGGGGAGGACTTGACAGAGGCCCTCTGATCAGGATCTTGCTACATTCAGGAAAACTGCTCACATTACTGTATCATGAGCAGTAGGTGTACAGGTGCTTCTGTATCGAACACTTTATGCCTGCATGTAATTATTTTCATAGGGCTCACTATAATACCACATAACATGTAATAGAGGTGCAGTGTGCAGTACCTATGTGTTCCCTGCATTTGTATGCGATTTACTCCAAATATTTTGCATTACTTGCTAGATATATCACCAGGGCCGGGCTGGCCTTAGCGGGCACCGGGCAATTCCCCGGTGGGCTGCCAGGGTGGGAGGGGGGGGGGGGGGAGGTTTGGGCCCATGGTGGGCCGTTTTTGTTATTGGCAGGGAATATTGGGCCCCAGTAACAAAATTGTCCAAAACCCGCCCTATAAAACAGCTTGGCCGCACCCCCTCCCCCTGGAGGGGGAGCGGGCAGAGAAGTTTGCCAGGGCCTGTTTCGGTTCCCAATCCAGCCCTGTATATCACTGATGTACGTTGTTTTGCCTTGCATGGTCCAGGATAACGACTACTATCTGAGTAATGGCATTGGATGCCCGGTATTATTGGTTCATATCGTTTTAGTCTTCTTTTACTTATCATATTCCTGTGTGGAGTCTCTTGTGTGGTGTATTCATTGTGCTGCTGTGTGAGTGTCTTTCACAAACGTTTTACACATTGCTTCTGATAAGCCTGCCAGCTCTGTGCCAAGCTACCTGAGGATGAGCACAGGTTATCTTGGTGTGTATCTGACTTCCCCTGGCTAGAATGGTGGCTTCTGTCTTAGGTGCATGCCTTAGCCAACTAGACACCCTATTTCTAACCATTTCCTTGCACAAACCAGCCTAATTCTTCGAGCACTTCTTTTGTTTTCTGGTGCTGTGTTCTAGGAGTCTTTTAAAATGCACAACCGTCATGGCCAGTTTGTGGAGTTCAAAATTCCTACAAAGGGCTGGTGGATCGAGGTAAATCACCATGAAATTCAGTCCCAGCAGCTTTGGAAGGCATGCTCACCTACTATTCTAGTCTCAGAGGGGGCTTGTTGGCTAGAAGCAGACATCAACACTATAAGACTGTTTTCTATGAAGATGTTCCAGTCAATTCCTTCTCAAGTGCATCTGCTGCGTATGTCTTCTCCCCTCTCTGATAATTCAAGATAAGTAATAGGTACTAAGTACTTCATTAGGATGACGGTTGGACTTACATCCGGGCGCCATCCATTCGGACGATAGGGACTGCCCGAACACAAGTCGGCGGTCCAGCCAGGTGAATTAGGATGCGACTGCCCCCACCGCAGTCACAATGTCTATATTTTGTATTGCGGCGGGTGCTGCTGGCTGAAGCACATGCCGTAGTACAAAAAATTGACATTACAGTATTCCCTGCACTACGTGGCTTGCACCATGCGGTGTTTGCCACATGGTGCAGCGATATGAAGGGGAGCCCCATAGGAGCCCCCCAAATCCCAAAACTACGGCCCAGGGATGAAGGGGGGCCCACTACGGGCCGCAGTGTCCCTTTCCGCTAGCCTTTTCATTGCAGATTCACTACCATGAATGGGCCGGCAAAAAGGAACATTGTGATACCTACGGCGATACTTGGCAGGTACCGCCACCACTGTAGGTATTACTGCACCTCCGATGGACAAAAGAACTGCACACCTGCCTGCCTGCATAATGAGGAGGGTGGTAACGCAGTCACGGATGGTGGTGGGACAGCCCCCGATGGGGTGATTGTGGCGGCCCACCGCCATCCTAATGAGGCCCTTAGTCTCACATCCTTCCTGTCAACAGGTTAGTATTATTGTGCTCCCTCAGGAAGAACAATTTATCTGGCATCAAAGAGCTAATTACTGCTTCTAAGGGGAAGCGAGAGGTAATAATGCATAGACTCCCAGATGAAGACAAACCAGTTTTCACAAAGCCAACTTTGTAATGTATTTAACAAAAATGTGTGATCACTTCAGAATTAGAATTTTGATAAACATCATTACAGCGAGCAGACAATCGCTGTACATTTTACCTTCCCTGTCTTCTTGCAATGCCTATTCAACAAAAACAGAGCTTTTATCATTTCACTGCAAGCACACATTTACAAATCTAAAACATGCCCTACCTCTGGATATTATTTTTTGCGTACCTCAATGTGCTTCATAACGGAAACTTAACAAATGTAACAAACATTGGCATAGCCAATAATTCTTGCCTTTGGGGCCTTATAAGTGGACTACTGGAAACAACATTTGCAAAACAAGACACTAGAGCAGTAGAGACCTACCTTTCATTGTAAAGAAATGACAATCCAAGCATACATAAATACATACTGAAATGACTCGACCTAATCCTTGAGTGCAAGGAAGGATATGGACCACCTGTCTGCTGTTTGAAGGCAGAAACACAGCAATAAACAGGGTTTCGTGGTGGGCCCCTCAGTCCATTCTGCCCCGGTGCAACTGCTCTACAATTGATAGCTATGTACCTGGAATTACCCTATACGTTCCACGGTTTCTGCTAAGCTGTAATGTAACTTATTAACATACTGTTATCTCAAGATTAATAATTACTATTATACTCAAAAACCCAAAAGCATGTCCTCTGGTGATGCCCAGAGTATATTTCTAACTACAATGCTGAATGCAGATGGCACCCTTAAACTAGTGCCTCGGGGCATCACAGGGCATTCCATGAGGGCACAAGTTGTGACAAGCTATCTGCCTACTTTGAGGAAAGTCAGGGGGTATAGGTGGTCATCTGACAACATTCGTCTACTGGTTTAGTGATGGATACGGGGCCAGCACCCCTGCAGCAGCTGCTAGAACAGATCAGAATGTGTCTGCCAGGGGCTGCGAGCCAAGGTAGTGACAGCAGCATGCTGGGTGACCCCCAGCACAGGAGGTGGGGTGGGGGGGAGGCGAGGGGGTGAAGAGAGCCTGAGGGGAGAGCGAGAGTGAAGAGGTGTAGGGCAGGTTGTAAGAGGGTGCGAGGAATGGCCAGAGAGAGAGAGAGGGAGAATTATGACACGTGAGCCGGAGGGAAGGAAGTGGGCAAAAAGTGAGGAAGGGTATTCAGGAAGACACTGGGAAATAAAAGGGGGCCAGGTAGGAAAGATTGGGGGTCAAGTTTGAAAGGCGATGTGGGATAAGGAGGCTAAAAAGCATAGGGCGAAGCATAGAGGTGAAGAGGGAAGAAGGTGTGAGGAGCAGGGAGCTGAGAGAAGCACGGAAGTTAAGTGAAGCAAAGAAGAGAAGGATCAAAGAGCAGTGGGAGAAGTAAGATGAAGGCATAATAAGAAAGTGGAGGGGCAAAAGAGGCATGGAGAAACAGAGGAAGTAAGTTCAAGGAGTAGGGAGTGTGGAAGCAAACAAAGGAAGAGAGGCGAGAAAGGCTTAAATGCAGTCATGGGAGAGAAGAAAGAAACTAAGAAAGAGGGAAGTGGAAAAGCAGAGTGAAGAGATGGTGGAAAATAAGGGGGGAGAGGCAGAGTGTGGAAAGGGAGAAAAGTGGGGAGGGAACGATTGCCTTTTGCAAGCAATTAAATTAGTTTGCCGCAATACCGCCAAATCTGAAGTGCGTCTCTATGTAGGATGAATAACCATTTTTTATGCTTCTTTTATTTCTCAATTTAACATGCTCCTGAGCCCCGTAAACACATCTTCAAAACAGAAAGACAGTCATCTTATTGTAGACTGTTACTGCAGACATTTCCACAGTAAATTACTTTTAAGAGAAATGTCACAAATCGTATTGTCAAAACTCACGTTTTTGAATTCATGACTAAATCTACTGCACCTTGACAGACCTTACACAATCTCCATTTTCTTCCGCACACTTTACTCACCATTTTTGAGTTCTGCTGAGACATTTCTTTCCTGGTTGCGAGTGTATTTTCTAGATTAAATTCCCGTCTCTGAAGCCTACCTAAATACGCCAGTGCAGCACAGAAGTTTAGTGAAGCAAGGAATATAAGGATCAAGAAGCAGTGGGAAAAGTAAGAACAAGCTATCTGCCTACTTTGGGGGAAGTCAGGGGGTATAGGTGGTCATCCGACAACATTCGTCTACTGGTTTAGTGATGGCTACGGGGCCAGCACCCCTGCAGCAGCTGCTAGAACAGATCAGAATGTGTCTGCCAGGGGCTGCGAGCCAAGGTAGTGACAGCAGCATGCTGGGTGACCCCCAGCACAGGAGGTGGGGTAGGGGGGAGGCGAGGGGGTGAAGAGAGCCTGAGGGGAGAATGGGGAGTGAAGAGGTGTGGGGCAGGTTGTAAGAGGGTGCGAGGAATGGCCAGAGAGAGAGAGGGAGAATTATGACGCGTGAGCCGGAAGGAAGGAAGTGGGCAAAAAGTGAGGAAGGGAATTCAGGCCGATGCTGGAAAATAAAAGGGGCCAGGTAGGAAAGAAGGGGGGTCATGTTTGAAAGGCGATGTGGGATAAGGAGGCTAAAAACCAAAGGGCGAAGCATAGAGGTGAAGAGGGAAGAAGGTGTGAGGAGCAGGGAGCTGAGAGAAGTACGGAAGTTAAGTGAAGCAAAGAAGAGAAGGATCAAAGAGCAGTGGGAGAAGTAAGATGAAGGCATGATAAGAAAGTGGAGGGGCAAAAGAGGCATGGAGAAACAGAGGAAGAAAGTTCAAGGAGTAGGGAGCGTGGAAGCAAATGAAGGAAGAGAGGCGAGAAAGGCTTAAATGCAGTCATGGGAGAGAAGAAAGAAACTAAGGAAGAGGGACGTGGAAAAGCAGAGTGAAGAGATGGTGGAAAATAAGGGGGGAGAGGCAGAGTGTGGAAAGGGAGAAAAGTGGGGAGGGAACGATTGCCTATTGCAAGCAATTAAATTAGTTTGCAGCAATACCGCCAAATCTGAAGTGCGTCTCTATGTGGGATGAATAACCCTTTTTTATGCTACTTCTTATTTCTCAATTTAACATGCTCCTGAGCCCCTTAAACACATCTTCAAAACAGAAAGACAGTCATCTTATTGTAGACTGTTACTGCAGACATTTCCACAGTAAATTATTTTTAAGAGAAATGTCACAAATCGTATTGTCAAAACTCACGTTTTTGAATTGATGACTAAATCTACTGCACCTTGACGGACCTTACACAATCTCCATTTTCTTCTGCACACTTTACTCACCATTTCTGAGTTCTGCTGAGACATTTCTTTCCTGATTGCGAGTGTATTTTCTAGATTAAATTCCCGTCTCTGAAGCCTGCCTAAATACGCCAGTGCAGCACAGAAGTTTAGTGAAGCAAGGAATATAAGGAACAAGAAGCAGTGGTAAAAGTAAGATCAAGGCGTAATAAGAAAGTGGAAGAGCAAAAGAAGCATGGAGAAACAGAGGAAGTAAGTTCAAGGAGTAGGGAGCGTGGAAGCAAACAAAGGAAGAGAGGCGAGAATTGCTTCAATGCAGTCATTGGAGAGAAGAAAGGAACTAAGAAAGAGGGAAGTGGAAAAGCAGAGTAGAGAGATGGTGGAAAATAAGGGTGGAGAGGCAGAGTGTGGAAAGGGAGAAAAGTGGGTTGGGAAGAGATATGTCAGGAACTGGAGGCGAGATGGTGTAATGAGTGGTCAGAGAAACGGCATGGGAAAGAGAAGAGGGATGTGAATATGATCAAAGGAGGGAGGGGAGAAGCGATGGAGAAGAATGGAGCGCGCGAAATGGAAAACTACGAGAGAGAGAATAGATCAGAAAGGGAACAAGCAATGGCTGCGCGGCCGTGAAAGTGACACGGCCGTGAAATTGATCGTGCTAGAAGCAGCAGCATTTTTAAGCACACACGTGCATGTGGCACCATTCACCTTGCGGGAGCGAGCAACAGCCAACTAGCATGCGCGCCGCTGCTTGCTCCCGCAAGGTGGATGCCACCACAAGCACTAGTATGTGCTTCCAAACACAGCAGAGCGACGGCTAAAGGTGCTCCTAATCAGCGCATGCGCGCTGCATAGGCGAGACCTAAAAAAACAGAGGAGGTAACAAGTGAACCTGGTTAAGCCCTGGGTAATTAGTATGTAATAAACAACAATGTCTCAACAGGCAATATTTATAGGCAATTAAATAAAATGCTAAATAGATTGAGACCGATCATAAGTAAGGAGACATAAGTCAAGTCAAGTCAAGTCATAAAATGTATATAGCGCACTACATACCCGGAGGGTTTCAAGGCGCTTGGGGAGGGGAGGGGGGCTAGATATCCCTAGGGAGGGGGATTATTTGTCAAATATCCACGTTTTAAGTTGTTTTCTGAACGCTAGGTGATTCTGGGTGAGGCGAAGGTAAGCGGGGAGTGAGTTCCATGTTTTGGCAGCCAGGTATGAGAAGGATCTGCCTCCCATGGTGGTTTTGTTGATGCGAGGGACAGTGGCGAGTGCTTGGCTGGAAGAGCGAAGTTGGCGGGAGGGGGTGTAGAAGGACAGTCGAGAGTTGAGGCAATCTGGTCCGATGTCGTAGAGTGATTTGTGTGCGTGGGTAAGCAGTCGGAAAGTAATCCTCTTATTGACGGGTAGCCAGTGGAGGTCTTTAAGGTGGCCAGAGATGTGTTCATTGCGTGGGATGTCTAGTATGAGCCTGGCTGAGGCGTTTTGGATTCGTTGTAGTTTCTTCTGGAGTTTGGCGGTGGTACCTGCGTAGAGGGTGTTTCCGTAGTCCAGACGGCTCGTGACCAGAGCATGGGTGACTGTTTTCCTTGTTTCGGTGGGGATCCAGCGAAATGTTTTTCTGAGCATGCGAAGGATGTTGAAGCAGGATGAGGATACGGCGCTGACTTGTCTGTTCATTGAAAGTGAAGAGTCCAGGATGACGCCAAGGTTCCGTGCGTGGTCTGTCGGGATGGGTGCTTTTCCGAGGGCTTCCGGCCACCAGGAGTCGTCCCATGCAGAGGGGGATTTACCTAAGATGAGGACTTCTGTTTTGTCTGAGTTCAGTTTCAGACGGCTTTGTTTCATCCATTCGGCGACTTCTTTCATTCCTTCGTGTAGGTTAGTTTTGGCGGTGCTGGGGTCCTTGGTGAGAGAAAGGATCAGTTGAGTGTCATCCGCGTAAGAGATGATGTTGAGGTTGTGTTGGCGGGCGATGGTCGCGAGGGGGCTCATGTATACGTTGAAGAGGGTGGGGCTAAGTGAGGATCCTTGTGGTACGCCGCAGATGATTTCAGAGGCCTCGGACTTGAATGGTGGGAGGCGGACTCTCTGGGTTCTTCCGGAGAGGAACGAGGTGATCCAGTGCCTTTCCTTGGATTCCGATGTTTCTGAGGCGCTGTAAAAGGGTGATGTGGCAGACTGTGTCGAAGGCTGCAGAGAGGTCGAGGAGGATGAGGGCGACTGTGTCTCCATTGTCCAGTAGAGTTCGAATGTCGTCTGTTGCTGCGATGAGGGCGGTCTCAGTGCTGTGTTTTGCTCGGAAGCCAGATTGTGAGGAGTCGAGGGATTTGTTGGCTTCGAGGAAGGCGGCAAGCTGGTTGTTGACAGCTTTCTCGATGACTTTGGCCGGGAATGGAAGAAGTGAGATGGGGCGGTAGTTTTTGAGTTCGGTGGGGTCTGCTGTTGGTTTTTTCAGAAGGGCGGTGAGTTCAGCGTGTTTCCAGTCTTCTGGGAAGGTAGCGGAGTTGAAGGAGCAGTTGATGACGTCTCGGAGGTGCGGAGCTATGACGGAGTCTGCTTTGTTGAAGATGTGGTGAGGGCATGGGTCTGTGGGGGATCCAGAGTGGATGGAATTCATCAGGCGGATGGTGTCCTCAGTGGTGATTGGGTTCCAGGCGTTAAGGGTGTTAACGGGGGGAAGATAGTCAGCTGATGGTAGGGTGGGTTGGCTTCCGGGTTGGTTGTCAAAGCTGTTGTGGATGTCAGCAATCTTGTTGTGGAAAAAAGAGGCTAGGGAGTCGCAGAGGGTTTGAGAGGGGGTGATGTCGTTGGAGTTGGCCGAGGGGTTGGAAAATTCCTTGACGATGTTGAAAAGTTCCTTGCTGTTGTGGGCGTTGTTGTCGAGTCGATCCTTGAATGCTGTTTTTTTGGCTTTTCGGATCAGTTGGTGGTGAGTACGGATGGCGTTTTTGAAGGCGACCTTGTTGCTGGTGGATGAGTCTTTTTTCCAGGCCTTTTCAAGGGAGCGGCATAGTTTCTTGGATTTCTTGAGGTCCTCGTTGAACCATGAGGCCTTCTTGATTTTGTGTTGGCGTTTTTTCAGTGGTGCTAAGGTGTCTGCGGTGTTGGATAACCAAAGGGTGAGGTTGGAGGCGGCTTCGTTGGCGTTAGAAGAGAGGGCTGGGGAGGTTTGAAGGAGCGATGAGGAGATCTGTTCCGTGGTGATTTTGTTCCAGTTTCTTTGTAGAGTTGGTTGGAGGTGGATGATGGGTTTCGGCTTGTTGTAGGTGAAGTGGACGCAGCTGTGGTCAGTCCAGAGGAGCTCCGTAGTGTGGTTGAAAGAGACATGGTTGCTAGAGGTGAAGATGGGGTCGAGTGTGTGACCTGCGATGTGGGTGGAGGAGGTGACCAGTTGTTTAAGTCCGAGGTTGGCGAGGTTGTCTAAGAGGGTGGCGGTGTTGCGGTCGTTGATCTTCTCAAGGTGGAAGTTCAGGTCTCCCAGGAGGATGTATTCTTTGGAGGGGAGCGCGTGTGGAGTGATGAAGTCCGTGATGTCTTCACTGAATTTTGCGCGGGGTCCTGGTGGTCTGTAGAGGAGGGTGCCTCTGAGTGTGGTCTTGGGGTCGATGTGTATCTGGAAGTGGAGGTGTTCGGAGTTGGCGAGGTTGGCGTCAGAGCTGGTTGAGATGCGGATTGATTTCTTGTGGACGATAGCGATTCCTCCTCCTGTTTGGTCGGTGCGGTCTTTGCGTGTAATCTTATAGTCGTCAGGGATAGCGATGGCGATGTCGGGTGCGGAGGAGGCGTTCATCCATGTTTCCGTTAGGAAGGCGACGTCTGGAGAGATGGTGTCTAGTAGGTTCCAAAGGTCAATGGCGTGCCTGTGGACCGAGTGGGTGTTGAGAAGGATGCATTCTAGGTGGTTGGGGTCGGGAATCTGTGGTGTGGTTGGAGCGGAGACGTTGACGGTGCCGCTGAATTTGCAGGAGAGGCAGGAGAACGGTCCATGGGTGCGTCCTGGAGCGGCTTGGATGCAGTTGGGGGCGCGACCGGGGTTAAGGGCTAGGAGGGTGGCGGCATCGTAGGTAATGCGGGGGGGCTGGGGAGCGCGAGGGGCAGGGGGTCTGGCGCTGGGCGCGGTCCAGGCGTAGACGGGCTTACCTTTGGCGCACCTTCGGCGTGGCCGAAGCGCGTGGACGCTGCGCGTGGGGGCATTGGCCATAAATGGATGGTGGGGGGGAGGGGCGAGGGCGCTTCAGCTGGGAGGCGGGGCGGGCAAAGGACGACGACAACAACAACAGAAAGCGACAAAATGGAGGTGGAGGGGTCAGGGCGGCAGGAGCGCTAGGGGGGGAAGCGAATGCTGACCAGATAAATCGGCGAGAATAAAACACAGTGATCAACAGAGTCACGCTAGTAGAGACGCACTTTCAAAGGGCAAGTCGGTAGATTAAGTTATTAAAAGGGTAAAGCGGCGGTTCTAGCAAGCAGCGGTAATGAGGGCACACAGCAGGCAGTACTAGTTAAATTCAGACCAAGTTACAGCGTAGGCGCTGCAGAAACGATACCTCAGCAGCAGGGAGCAGGGAGCGACCACTCAGCTTGGAAGCAGAGAGTGAGTCACGGCGCTTCCTGGTGTGGGCGCGCTGTTTGTTGTCTGTGGGAGGGCGCTTCAGCTGGGAGGCGGGGCGGGCAAAGGACGACGACAACAACAACAGAAAGCGACAAAATGGAGGTGGAGGGGTCAGGGCGGCAGGAGCGCTAGGGGGGGAAGCGAATGCTGACCAGATAAATCGGCGAGAATAAAACACAGTGATCAACAGAGTCACGCTAGTAGAGACGCACTTTCAAAGGGCAAGTCGGTAGATTAAGTTATTAAAAGGGTAAAGTGGCGGTTCTAGCAAGCAGCGGTAATGAGGGCACACAGCAGGCAGTACTAGTTAAATTCAGACCAAGTTACAGCGTAGGCGCTGCAGAAACGATACCTCAGCAGCAGGGAGCAGGGAGCGACCACTCAGATTGGAAGCAGAGAGTGAGTCACCACTCTAAACAATTCTTTATGAAAAAAGCAATTTGTATTTAAGTGCTACATATAAAAATTGTATTAGTCACATCAGCACTAATACATTGTATATGGGTGTAATCCAAAGAAAGTGTGCACAAGGTGCTCGTGTAAAAGTAAATGGCGCAAGTGAACACGTGAAATATTGCAAAGAACTAGCAAAAAGGTGCAATAGTATTTAAAACTGATTTCAAAAGATTGGTAATGAGAACAAAATTAATGAAGGACATTTTAAGATCAAACAACGCCAAGGAATACGCTGAATGGTCGACAGCGTTTCAACCTGTTTGAATTTCAGGTCATCATCAGGACCAGGTTACATAAAATTCTGCAGTGCTGTGTCAAAAAGAAAATTAAAAGGAGAAAGGGATAGTAAAGAAATTAGACAGGGGGTGTAGAAAGGTATACAATTAAATTGGTAAATGAAAAGGTAAATTAATATCGGTGTATGAAAAATGAGCCTTTAATGTGAATGGATAGGTGAGGCGTCGTCAAGTGCACATAAGATTTTGTGCACACAATTGGGTAATATTGCGGCGTTCCAAAAGGGAAGGGGAGGAGGATTAACAAATGCCTAAGGAAGGGGAGCCCAATGATCCAACTCAGTTACATGAAGCTTACCTAATTGATTCTGTAGATAGTGTAAGCATTCAATCCAGTCAATCGGATACAGGTTCAATACACTGAAGCTGTAAGGAAATTAGATATAATTCAGCATATTCAGTATTTAGTTGAAGATTAAAGGACCAAGGCTGTTAGGAGGTTCTTAATTAGTAAGGTCAGAGTGGAGACAGACCATCAGTTACACATGGCTTATCCGAAGAGTCGAGAAAGCTCTGGCCAGTCAAACAAGCAACAATTCAGGCAGAGGCGGACGAAGAGTAATAGGATCCAAGAACGTCCCAAAGTTGCGGGCTGAAAAAAGAAGGATGAAAGAGGTTCAAGAGTAATCACAGCGTCCTGGGTCGAAGTGCTGTAAAACCGCGCATAAAGAGTCAGTCGGCTTACCTCAATTGTACAAATCCTGTGTGACCTTTCCCAAAAGGGAAGATACTCGGAATGCATTCTGTGTCTGTGGGCGTAAAAGGGTCTGGAGAAGGTCCAACAATGCAGGCTTCAAAAAGGGAAGAATGACAGGAGTCTCCACGGCATCCCAAAACAGGTGCTGCTAAACGCACATGAAGCATCAGCCAGCTTACCTCAATTAGTACAGTGCAGTGCGAGTCTGAGCCGTATGAGATCTTCCAGAGGGGAAGTGCTTTTGAGAACGAAATTTGTGTCTATAAGCATGCAATTGATCGCGCAACGGCATAAGCACAATGGGAAGAATTAAGTTAACCGGCAATGCAAGCCATTAGACTGGGCCAGGAAAAGATTGGGGAGGGCTTGACTAGTCCCCCTGGGTGAAAGTGTGAGAATGAAACAGAAAAAGGGAGACCGAAAAAAATCGTCAGGGGGAGAATATCATCTGAAAGATACAATAACTACAGTGCACAATAATAGCAGATGCTCATGTTAAATTTACCGAACCTATCTTTAACAAGCAACAACAAGCACAAGCGCGCGCACACGCCTCGCGCAGCAGCAGGAGGAGGGGAGAGATGACAGGGCCTGCGAAATTCACTTGCGGGCATGTTTTTGGGCGAAAAGGGGAACCGATGGGTAAAGGTCTCTTTCCTAAGCAGCGCATGTGCGCTGCGTAGGCGAGACCTAAAAAAGGAGGCTTTTGTACTTGTCAAAAACAGTTTTCCTTGAATGCTTCTTATGCAGCTTCGCTTACAGCGTTTGAGGGCTGCAGTGGCTGTCCTGGAGACATAACTTACAGTGACTCGTATGGTAAGTTTAAATCTATACTGAAGCTCAATTGATGGCAGCTAACTTGTATGCTACTTATGCTTTTTCCACAGCACTATATATGGTTCTTAGCTAAAAGCTAGAGAAGCCAATGTGTCACCGTGCTATAAGGGATCTGTAACATGTGGAAGGCTGTTCAACAGTTTCTCAGTGTCAACAGTCAAAATATGCAGTTAATTTAAATGTTCTAACGAGAGACAACCTCGGAGATCAGGTGAAAAGGAGGAATTCCCCACAACATTGCTTAACGTTAAAATGCATACTTCACGGAAAACAGTCATGGTTCTTTTCCTCCCATTTGCCATTGTTTATAGAAAAGCTGTGTAGAATGTAAATAAGTGAAGACATTTGCAAAGGAAAATTGAGCTTACACGATGAAGCAAGGATTTATGGCTAAAATGTGCACATTTTCACATAGGATGGGTCCAATTATATTGAGGACTATTTCACAGGGGTAGAAAAACTGGGAATGGTTGAAGGTGAAGGAAAATCATGATATTTCATAAACTATAAACCTGTTAAACAGAAAATTGCTGCAAATAATTTACTGTCCAGCAGGGTTGGACACATACATAAATTAACGAAACGGGCATTTTTAATCTAGTCGATCCATATGCACAAAATAAAAATGTACATACAGGCAGTCTGAACATCTACAATCTGCCATTCTAGACAAATAAATCAGAACAGCGATGCAGACACTCGGGGAATGCAGATCTGTATCATCTGACTAAGAGGTGTTCATGTAAATATAAGGCTGCACAAAGTCCTGGTCTAGAAGAAAATGAAATACTATCTGGAAAATGGGGCCTTGTCTGATAAAGGGCCCCCAATGTAGGGGTGGGCAACACTGATCCTCACAGAAAGAAGCCTTTCAATGACAGGATGCTGATATGAACTGCGTCTCTGAGCTCAGATGGGGTACCCATAAGTCAACTTTTAACGCTTAACTGTATGATTTCACTTTTTTGCTTAGTTTACACTAAGTTGTTGATTTTTATGAACCGATATTACAGCATTTTTTTATGTAATGGGATGTGAGGCTGTAGTTAACACCTGTCACTACATTTTATTTATCCCTTGTGAATCACAGTGTGTAATTGGCAAACACCACTTGGCATATTTAACTTTTAGGTTAGGTCCAAATGAAAATGCAGTAAACTTGAGCGGATGGCATAAATATTGGCCCTCTCGGGTGTGCGCGGGCAGCTGGTCAATGGCCTAGGAGCTCCAGACTAGGTCTAGAGCGGGGATGGGGGGAGGGTGGGGCTCTGCTTAATTTGCAGGGGGGCTCCCTCATGTTTCGTTACGGCACTGCTGAAGAGGGGAGTGAGAGTGTGGGACGTTATCCAGTGCTGTTGCTTAATCATTGGAGAGAGGTGGGGGTTAAACATTGAGGTGCATGGAAAAGGACAAGGTGCCAGTTACTATCCAAACATTTTAAAGCACAGAAAAAAGCAAAGCAAGAGAGAGGGGTTTTGATTTAATAATTCATGAGAAAAGAGAAGACGTCTGGGGAGGTGATACAGGACACCACTGCGCACCCTTTCTCCCTGCACAGCCAACGGGATCAATTTACATCACTGTGGGATCCATGCACACCTTAAAAGTGTAGATGGGGTGGCTATCAAACACCAGGAACGCTTCACAACTATAAATAGCTCGCACAAGCATTTCTAGAGATAGAATGCAGACCGCTGCATATTAAACTGGGGGGGGGCTGGGGGGGGGGAACTAGGAGTATACATTTCGAAACTGTAAAACAGTACCCAGTTTTGACGTCATCGCAGGCCACTTTATAATTTGCAAAAAGATAAAGAGGATGAATGGAAATCCCCTCGTTTTTTGCCCTAATGATAATATTTTGAAACATCACCTAGTAAGATGAAAACAGAAGGCCCTCCACCTACTCTTTTGGTCTTGGATGGAAGCAGCACCTATCTACCTTCACTAGCCACACAATGCGAATATAGCAATCCACTATATCTTGCTGAAAGAAACACACGAGCCAAGTCAATGCATGAGGGTGAAGTCATCTGTGCACAATCATGTGTGCTGAAAGAAGGCAGATACGCACGCTTTCACCTGTGTAGTGTGCAGCACCAGTAGCTTCTGCACAACGATTTCTATAGGCACTGGTGCCATGAGGAAACTGAAACATACACAAACATTCACACCTTGCCATAGACATTACATGAAGTAATCCGGTTTCCACACATTTTTAAAACTAAAAGAACACTGCATTCTCTTCTGACACAATTATAAAACTAAAAAATGCACAACTGAACAATAATGGCACACACTTGCAAGCATCCAGTATATTTTAGCATAACAAATGAATTATTTTTCAACGGATGACATATTACTGAGGGCAACAACCAACGACCGCCAGAGGAAAAATTCCTGCCAATCACCCATGGCAACACATTCTGCTAATATGCCGGCGACAGCAATCTTTCAGAATCCTAACAACGAAGGAAATCGCATAATTGAAGAGCGGCAGTCAAAACCAGGCGATACTTTGTTAAAGCCTTATTTATTTTGGCATAATAAATGGCTAAATAACTTTGCCACGCACCAGGAAGAATTCAGTCACGCTGCTCTAGACAGACCTCTGCCATTTCCTTTGCAGAAGCAGCCCTAAAAGGAACACATTTCAGGAGCTACTTGCCCCGCACTTCTCTGTGGTAATTGGGGGCGGTCTTCGGAGCTCGGGTCTCTCCCGCCCCAGACCGCATCTTTGGCCTGAGTGGAGTGGACCGACAAATCGACTTTAACTCCATATATGCTTCCCATTGAACAGCATTTGTGACACCCAGTGTACTGTTTATATGAACACTTACTTGTATAAACAAGTTGAAACCCCTCGTCGGTCACATCCGAGTCCGAGTTGAACTCCAGCCAAATGTGGTTTGAAGTGCTGCTTAATGTCAGACCCCTTAGTGACGAAGCTGTAAACGCCCCCAGCAGGTGAGCCGAGTTGTCTCTGCCATCATAGATCTGAAAAACAAGACATTCATAAACACGTCACGCGCACTGTGATAACTACAAGAAGGAAGGTTACTGCTCTGAGACAGGCGGGAGTGCACTCACAGCCCAGCAGAATGGACACGGGCTTAGATGAAATGCACTGTCTTTCAGCAAATAGCCTGTGCCCTCTAGAATAGATTGCTACTTTGATAGGGACCTAAATATTACATTACAAAATCAATATCAGCAACACATCGAAAGTTATTGATCTTTGTCTATGACTATCAAATGTTGGAGTAGACAGTCTGCACAATAAGATATTGCAAAGATAGCATTGCAGGTTACCAGGGAGACAGGGTTGCCCACCAAACACTCTCTGATCAGCACACCAAAGGGCATGCAGCTCTCCCAGGAGCAGCCATGAGCGGCTCAAAGGGGATCGACAGGCCATCTATGCCCCCAGTCTATTCTAAGTGAACCTTGGCTCACCTTTGTTCAGAGCAGTAAATCAAACATTGAACGCATGTGAAGTTTTATGTGTAACAGTACAAGCAAACATATGCTATTTTGGAATAACAGATCTGTAGAAAGTTAAACATGAAGTAAAACGAGAAAAAGGACCAAGGACCATTTCAAAGAATCCAAAAAAGGAAAGGAAACTATGAAATTCTCAATGATAGAGCAAACATCGAGTTGAACAAAATGGCACAAACCAGGAACTAGTAAATTTCTTAGTGGACGTCTGGTAACTTGTGGTACATTTCAGGGTGAGACTGAAAGTGTAGGGTAGACTGCAGAGCCGAGAAAAAGGAGGCAGGCGCTATAAATCCAGTGAAATCACCCTCCAGTTTCAGGGGGACCAGCTGCTTCGAATCTTCCACAAGGAAGTGCTGCATCCTGTGAAAGGTCATTGTGTCAAGATGGGAGCCCCGCCTCCACTGTCCAGTGAAATGAAGAGGAGCTGCACACTAGGTGCTGCTGGACCTGAATTGCTGAGCCCAGCTCTACGTGTTCCATGAACGATGGTTTTCGGTGCTCCTTACCCCCCTCGAAGACTGTGGCCACTGACAAAAGGGGTTATAAATCATCTCGGGTGAACCACTGTGAGTTTTGAGGGCTGTTGAAGGTAATTCTCCACCCTTGCAATATTTTCATTGGTCACCATCAATGTGTGTCTCTCTTGAAGGCCATGCTGGCCATGCCCTAAGGCCTAACCGATGCATCTGACCACAAGGGATAGATACAACACAGAAATTGACACACAGATATTGAAACCTTTTTCTAATCTAGAAGAAGAAAGATTGTAACTGTGAGTTACACAATTGACAGTTTACTGTGGCTGGAGATATCTCATCATGGGAGAATTGCTGATTGTGTATGTCGCAATCTCTCATATTGTGTGCAATCAATACCCCCACTGCACTAAGAAGGTACACACACAAGACCAATCACGGAGAAAGCCACCTTATTTAATTCACACGTGGAATAAAAACTAGCGGAGTTCACTTTTGAAATACAAACTTGCATGCAAAAACAGAGTAATAGGTTTTTTTGCATTCATTTGGCAAGGACAGCTTCGGAAAGTTTGCATTTGTGTCAATGTGTTGTAGAGAGAAAGAGAGACACACAGAACAGGCTCCACTACACACAAACAAAACATTAGTATTATAATAATTATATTAAAAAAGTTTATTGTTTCAGTTGATTAAAACCATAACAATACATTTTATAAAATCAAGTACTACAGATGAAACTCTTAATGTTTGTCTACATTCTATTTCCCTTAATCCTAAAACATTCTGTATCTAGTGCAAATATTTTCTTCTTATTCTTTTTTTTAAATATAGATGTTTTAGTGTACACAATATACAAGTTAAAAATCGATCAAAAAACATTTGTTGATCCATGTAAAATATGACTCCCAAGGTTCTGGTACTATTCTTTGTTGAGTTCAGGAGAGCCCTCTGCCGCAGAGTCAACCATCCTATTACCCTATTCTAGGCAGGGTACCAGGTTACATTTCAACGCTTGAACATGAGCCAAAAGGAACTTTATTAATAGGCAGTTCAAACGGGTGTCTGTTGGATTTAGGTTGTCATAATAGCCGATCTGCACGTTCTTATGCCTCGAACATTCATGGCCATTTTTAGGAAGATGGCTCGAGCATGGGCTAAATTCGGGCAGATGCAAACAAGATGTATGAAGTTGTCCTTGCTGCTCTCACATAGTCTACAAAATTTGGGTCCGTCATGAACCCAGATTGGCTGGTCCATGGTGGAAGGGAATTTTCCCAGTCGTAGCGCCATTAGCTGTTGTTTTCTATGGACCAGGAATGTAATTGTTAGATATGGGGCTGAAGTGAGTGTTTTGTATTTGGATATAACCATCCAGGCATGTTTTCTTGTGCTGAAGGTGGTTTTATCAGTTAAAAGTGAATGGAATTCTTCTGACTTATTCATGGCTTGCTTGAAGACCGGGTAAGGCAAATTGCTTTCCCAGAGGTTTCTTGTGCCAGTGTCTGTTAAGGCCTTCTCGTGAAATTGATTGTGTGGGGACTTTGCATCCGTTTTTATTTCGTCCCACAGTGCTTTGTGCAATTCTGAAGCTGCTATATTCTGTTTCAAGCTATACCAATGCTTGATAGTTGCATACTTCCTTTCCAGTGTTTCGTTTAGTACTCCAAATTGAAATGTGGTCTGAGCTGGTGAAGCTCCCCGGTGAATTTGGAAGGTTGATTTGTAGATAGCCGTCTGTACTTTATTCAGCAGATCCGCATCTTTCCCATTGAGGGCTATGCTGCCGTATGACAGCGTCGGGAGCACCTTAGCTTTTATTGTTACCAGTAGAGGTTTGTATGATGCCCCATTGAGCTTTTTTCCTGGAGACCTGAAGGCGAACAAAAGCGCGTTTGCTCTCTGGACAATGTAGGTTTTTTGCTGCTGGTGATTGTGTCAGTTGTCGAAGTAAAAGCCCAAGTACTTATAGTTAGGCACAGCTTCTAACTTTTTTCCCTCCAGTTGGACGTGTTGATTGACCATCCGTCGTCTGGGGAAGAGCATTGTTTTGCTTTTTGTTGTGTTTATCTCCAGGCTGTTAATGGTTATAAATTCCGCCAGCCCCTCAAGTGACCTTTGAAGGCCATCTTAGTTAAACTCATTAGTACGACGACGTCCGCCTAGGACAAATGAGTTAGAGGTAAGGGCCTAGTTTGGGTGGATGGGATGAGATCTTGTTAAGGCTTGATGCTAGGTCTGTCATAAAAAGATTGAAGAGATGCGGGGCCAGAACACAGCCTTGCTTGAGGCCTTTACTGGTATTGATTTTTCTTGAGAGCTGTGTTCCGTTCCCCAGTTTTACATCCATCCATGTGTTGGAATAAAGGAGTAAAATTGCTCTGAGTGTTTTTGCCGGAATATTCCAACTGCGCAGTTTCCTCCATAGGATATTGCGATCTAGGATATCGAAGGCCGCCTTTAGGTCAATGAAACAGAGATGGAGCTGCTGTTTCCTTCGTAGGTATTTGTCGGCTAGCACTGAGAGTGACAGGACATTTGTCATTGTTCCACTCCCCTTCCTGAAGCCTGTTTGGTTCGGCGGGATTCTCTTTGTGGCGTCAGACCAGCTTATCAGATCTTCAAGGAGTAAGGATGCATAGTACTTCGTGTCCACATCCAGGAGAGCGATCAGTCTATAATTTGCTGGAGATGTTCGGTCTCCTCCTTAGAAGATAGGTGAGATTATTGAGCCTTGCCAGCTTGATGGAATTTGATTTTCAATTTCTACCTCATTAGTATGCATGCTTGGATGTAGGTCAATTTAAAACATTTGTGGGTGGCTTTAGTTTAATGTGCATCTTTGCATATATCTGTGTTTCACTATGTGGGTGAACAAGAGATCAACGAATACGGAGCTCCACTCTCACAAGTAGCAACTCTCATCAAGACAATTCTACCTTTTCTCACAGTGAATGACTACATAATTTACCTTAATTACTGGTTCTGCTTATGGAAATTGAAAGTCTACTACACTTTTTTTTGCATCAATAGGTTTTCACTCGTTCTCAGACTATGAAACTGCTCCCTTCACATATAGTGAGTATCTTATATTCCTAATCAGTACAGGATATGTTACTCTTCAGCAATATTGAGAGTTGCTACGAGAGACATTTATAACATACCTCATTCTCAAACTGTATTTAGATACAATGGAATGAAAAGGAGCATGCACCTTCCAGATATTAAGGTATCTGTGGCGATATATAATGAAATCACAACTGAATACACTTGCTTGAAGACCCGTTAGAAATGGCCACAAAGCAGACAGTGGCTACTGGGCCCCAACCGTTTGGGTTGAGGTTGTTTGCCGCTGGTGCAAATGGGTGTGACATACTATGGTGCTGCAAACTTTACCAGGAATAATCCTTTTCTCAGTTGACCTTCAGGGTAGCAATGCACAGTGTTAAAGCCTTCTACGGTAGGTGGTGTGGGCCACCTTTAGCGCTGGTGACTTCCGGTGTGACAATCTTTTTTGGCACCACCCCCCTTGATGTCCTTTTCAATGGATTCCCAAACTACCAGCCTCCAACAGTGACCCTCATCTATCAAAATCCCCTTCCTCACGTGCATTACATTTGTTTTTTTATAGTGGTACTTATTCCATTATAGAGTTTCTGAGCACAGTACATCACACACACATTATACAGGGACAGTGGATCATACATGTATATATCAGTCTACTGGAAATGTTACTTAAGACAATAGGGATTACAATGTGTAAGAATCACATGTCATCCATACTCCTAGGCACTATGGGGCAGATTTATGTTAACTGGTGCATCCCCAGGGATGCGCCAGTTAATGTGCTCCACAGTGCGCCACAGCTCCGCCACCCATGGTGCGCCGCATTTACAATGCGGCGCACCATGGGGCAAAAACGGTACAGATGCGTGTCGCATCTGTGCCGTAAATGTGTCGCATTGCTGGAGTTGCGTCGCAAGCGCATCGCAGCTCCAGCAAGGCCCGGGGGTGCCCCATCTTCACAATGCTGTTTCAAGACCTACGCCTGCTTCAAGCAGGCGCAGGGTTTTGACGCAGCATTGGCCTGAAAGTGACTGAGTGAAATGTTATATATTTCACTCAGCCACTTTTAGGAGGCGTTCCTGCGCAGGAACGCCCCCCTGCGCAGGAACGCCTCCTTATGGCGCAGGGCTTTATAACGTGACGCATCTCCTAGGTGCGTCATGTTGTAAATAGGGCGCATTGTTTGCGCCAAATAAAGTGACGCAATTGCGGCGCAAAGAGGCGCAAGGGCCTCATAATTCTGCCCCCTAATTTTAAGAGTGTTTGGTCTGGAGAACCATAAAATGTACCACAGTGGTTGGGGTTGGTTTTACTAATATGAATATGTTTGTACCCAAACTAACCCTTTTTAGCAGCATTAGATAATGAAATACTGGAGCAAAACATATGATTCTAAAGTATTCCTTTCAGTTTGCATACAGCTCTTTGATGACAGTTCATAGTTCAATGTGCTTATTAGGATTGTCATTTATGAACTGCTAGTAACAAAAAGATCTCTATGACAAAGCAGTAACCCATTGAGCTATCGACATAAAAAACAGGTCTTTGATCTGCATAGTACATGTTCTTTGCACCAGTCATATTAGCCCTCTGCACTATTTTATGATGAGTAAAACTACCACTAGCCTAAACTTCATCTCTCTCTCCAGCAGAAACATTAATCACCAGAGTTACTTGTAATTGTTATTGCTGAGTGAAACTACACAAGGAGCTTTGCAGCGGGTGTTTTTAAATCCATTAGTGATTTTTAAACACAGCCTCTCCCCTCCTGAGGTCTGATCAGGTGCAGCTGCAACAGTCTCTCCCCCCTAGAATCACCCCTGAGTGTGGAGTCACAAGCTCAGTACACAACAATCAAACAGACTCAATTCAATTCAATTCAAAAGGCTTTATTCGGTTTGTGCAACAACCATACAAGCAAAAAGACATGATTTTAAAACACACATATAAAAACATTCAATACATATAATGATCCAATATTAGTGCATAATACATTTTCTAGCGGCAATGTGTTAATAGCAGTATCCAGTGCATAAAACAATCCAGTTAATTAACAAGTATAATAGATGTCCTAGCAGCAATTGATTTTAGAATATAAGAAACAGCATGGAAACATAACCCCGGGTCATAAAGCATAACCAATAAATTCATAGCAGCGTTGGTTGTTCTCACATTAAATTTTAAGAATATAGGTTTCAGATAAAATCGTTTTAAAAAGGAATAGAATTTCTAAATAGTAAAAAAGGGATGGTGCTTTGTTTAGATATCCCATCACATGGACATAGAGTCTGCGGGCACATTTTTGTGGTGGAAAAAGCAACTAGATGGTGTACTATGCCTAATCTCAAACTAATCAAAACAAAGCAATGAGATGGCCTGGTTACTACTGACAGGTAATCTTAGAAGCCTCCTCTAACCTCCAGCTGTTGATAAAATACAGAAGTGGGTTGCTTCCCAATCACTCTCATGCGCACTTCATTTTGATGGGGTTAAAAGGTATTTTTAATCTCCTGTTCAGATGCTAGTGTAATACAACCAGGGTCATCCTGGATAGAAAGATTAAATACGTTATTATACCAATCCTGAATATTCTTCAACCAGGGGATCTTGTTACTTTTATCCAGGGATAGACAGTCATTAATAATAGATTGAGTAAATTTTGTCTCCTCTTTAGCCCAAATGGATCTCCATAAAAGTAATGGTTGCAAGCCAATAAGATCCGATAAATAATTAATGCCTACTTCACAGTTTATAATTTCGGTGGATGCTGATGAGGGTAAGCACAAACAGCGTTTTAGAAAACAGTTTTCTTCCAGCTGGAGTGCTTGTGCATGATTATGGCCCCAAACACCTGTGCCATAGAGGGCTATGGCGACACATCTGGCCTTGTATATGTCAACCATATCCTTGATACAGCGGGTACCTAACTTAGCTGCAAATCTAAAAATCTCATGATCACTCTTAACCATCTTTGAGTGTACATTCATAAGTTCATTCGTTCAATTCCCATTTCCTGAATAAGTTACACCCAGGTAGCAGAAAGTATTAACCGATTCCACTGGGGAATTATCTATATAAAAAGATTTAATTTTCTTGGATTTCAGGCCACTAACCATTACAAAGGTTTTAGTCTTATTTATTAGCAATTTCCTATTCTTAAGAAAAAGACTAACACTATCCATTAGTCGCTGTAGGCCAAGGGGGGTTCTGGAGAGCAACACTTCTTCCTCGGCATAAAGTAGACAGGCATAGGTTTTCCAGCTATTTGTGGTGCATCTACCTTTATCGACCTAAGGGCTATGTCAAATTCATTTATAAATAAAGAGAAAAGTAACGGTGCCAAGACACAGCCTTGGCAGATGCCTCTTTTGACCTCAAAATATGGTGTACACTCTCCCCACTGTCCATATCTCACCTTGCTTGAGAGTTTGTCATACACCCTTGCTAAGAAAAATAATATTTCTTTAGGGGCACCTAGATTAAGTAAGGTTGGCCATAAAATAGAGTGGTCAACTAGGTCGAACACACTGCTAAGATCTGCAAAGCACAGAATCAAATACTCCAAAATCTGGTCATGTGCATGACTTTTCAGAAAGAAACATGCTATTTAGTCTCACAGCAGCCCTCAATAGAACACAATATAGTGTACAGAGTAGTGGTCCTGGTCATGACTGTCTTGTGGTGCTTCAATGCTATATGCCCCTCCAGGTAACCCTGGATGAAACTGTCCACAAGCAATTTATGGCATAAATAATGTTCAGGTGCTAGGTTTGGTTTCCCAAAAATCAAATGAGCAATCAGGTCAATTATTTGCTTGAATGTTTACTCTGGTGGTGTAGTAGGTACAGATTTAGTCTCATTCCTTTGTGGGCTACTAGCATGAGTTTGTCAGCTTGATCTCACCAGAGTTGAAGCCCCAAGTTTATTGGGTGCTGTTGGAGTGGAAAATTCTCTGCTTGGCGATGGACGTACTCTCCTGTACTTAGTACCCAGCTGTAGTGCTATCTGAATCCCTGGTACCGATATGGACATGGGCGACACGGATCACTCGTGCGCAGCATATTCCACAACTGTCTTATGGATTGTCGCCTTGATAAATCAAGAGGAGCACACAAAGCAGTACCCTTGCAATGGCGAAAGGCTCCTTCCCCAATCAAGAATTAAGTAGCATGAGAGTGGAGGTGGCAGCATACCATGTATTTCCAATAATGATCCGTAGAGTGAACTGGCCTTTTAACCAGTGCAGGGGCCTATTGGCCCACTCACGTAAAGTTCCACTACTGTGTGCTTAACCTGCCCTTGGCCTTCATCATGTTACTATGTAGTGCTATGTAGCAGTATTTATGTGTTTGTGCGTACTGGGATGTATATGCTTCTGCATGTAGTAAAGTTCAAGGAGACCTGTGGGTTCCATACTGAAAACTCAGAGCCATGGAAAGGCATGTGGATGTGGAAGAGCCATACCTAATAGATTTGGGGATTGAAACATTCCTGATATAGTTGGGTATGTGATACACTGGAAGAATGGGAGATCAGGCTCTCCTGTCCACTTCAAAAGAGTTCTTTGATTCTGAATAGGTCACTGGTCAGGGAGAGCTAGGCACATCCTCAGGGAGAGCATGGGACTGATAATAAAAGCATTGCAGGGAAAATGAGTCATAATGAGCAGGGGTTGTGTCTATGTAACCTTTTGTTGGGCATATATCCGAGAGGCTAGCATTCAGGTGTGATCCTCTAGTCACTGCCATTGCCTTTGTTTTTGGGCTATCGAAGCTGGAATTGCCCCTGCTGTGACAGACTGATTCCTGCATGAAGGACAGGACAAAGGAGTGGGCACATCAAAACAGGAAACATCCACATCCCAAACAGGAAGCAGATACTATGACAGGGAGCTTTAATCTCCAAAATATTTAAACATCGAACATTCAAACTTTGGATCGACGTTCATGTGGAGAAGCTCAGCAAGGCTTCTGCCAGTTGTGACCAAGGTGGAGGACCAAGTACTGCCAGTATCCTAGCTGGGTGAGAGAACATCACCCAAAAGAATCAAAACCACTTGCCCTGGATCACCAGCATCTGCCTGTCGCTGTACCAGAGGACCCTTTGAGGAGGAGGAGAGTGCCTGGAGCGAAGTCCAGTGGGGATTCTATCGAGTGGAACCCTGAAACCAGTCCTGCTGGGACAGCCACACCAATTGGACCATCAAACTATGTGACACCGTTCAAGGCCGCCATATGCCAGGGTGGGCGGGCACATGAAAATGATGGCCCGTCACCATAGTGCATCACTGTTACTGAAGAGTGACAACGTCCTGCGTAGTGCTGTGACTGCAAAGGCCGACATCTGCTGTACTGCTGTTAATGACCCTCATATATTACTTGGGTCGGGTGCAGTAAGTATTAAGGGCCATCACTCTGTGACCGATGAGGGTCTGCTTCCTGTGTACAACTACTTATGACCCCCATATGCCAGTTGCGGACAATGGTAAAGGGAGAGGTTTGTCGCAGATGAGCAGCATTTTAAAGGGAAGCATTGCAGGTTGGTAATACGCAGAGCATTGACTCAACCGCCTGAACCCAGAAGCTACCCGAATCAGTAGTCCTGGCACCATAGAGGCACTGGTTCAGTATCTGCGGCCCTGATCAGGCCAATGTGAAAATCAAGGAAGTTGCAACCCTAATTTGGTTGAGGGGAATGCCCTGCCAGTTGCAGCCCAAATATGGTAATAAAAAACACCAAGGAAGTTACAGGTCCATCCATGCTGATGCAAACATCAACGCAGGTGCAGCCCTACCAATACAGAAGCCAATGTGCTGAAGAACATATATTACATGGTTCTTATGGACAACATCAGAGAATTCGATAGACCCTCTACAGCATAGGTCACTCCTGGCTTTGCTCTCAGGTGGTTCACTTTCACCACGTGTTCCTTTTACCAGGAAAACACACAGCTTCTCTGTCTTGACCATCTCTAATACTACAGGGCCTGGCAGACCACTCTCAGCAAGCAGGCAGGCTTCTAGGCACTAGGCATCAGTCAGCTCCTCCAATACGAAGTGCAGACTTCAGCTGATATCCCCTCTACTCTAAGAGACTAGCTGTTAAAACAGACACCAGCCCTGGTCACAGAGCTGTCCATAGAGTACTCCGCGGAGTACTCTCTTGCTTGGTCATGAAGCAATTGAGTGCTTTACTATACAAAACAGAACTTCCTATGGAAAAAAAGATATTGAAATAACAAATGAAATGCTTCTTGGAAAACCATGTTTCACATCAGCATGAGCTAAATAAATTAGTAATCACAAGAACAAAAGCTTTCCCAAACTGCTGCAGATGAAGGGCATGGTTCTCAAACAAAAATACATGCACAAAGGACCTCATTCAAGTGTGATATTACGGTGCAACTGCATAAGATTGTGGGCATGAGCCAATCCTGCTCCAAATCAGCAGGGTTACACAGGAAGGATGGCCTGTAAAACCCTTTGAAACTATTCCCACACACAAGTTATTGGAGATTTGGGGCTGGATGTATCAAGATATCCTTTTGCGATTTCTAAATAGCGATTTTTTGCGAATCGCTATTTAGAAATCGCAAAACGGTATGTATGTACAAAATCGTTTTTTTTAATTTGCGAATTCGCAATTCGCGAAATCGCAAATAAAGAATGATTTCCAATTCATTCCTATGGGCCAGGAGGTCCATAGGAATGATGGTGCAATAATTCTCAAATTGCGAATTCGCAATTTGCAAATCGCAATTTGAGAATTATTACAAGGGTGCAGGGGTGTCTCAAAGACACCCTGCTGCACCCCTCATATCTACATGTGTGTGCATGTGGAACACAAACATGCCCTATGGGCATGTATGTGTGTCACATACCACTCTCACGAATGCCAATTATTATGAGAAATCGCAAATTACCACCAACTAAAAGTTGGTGGTAAATTGCGATTCCTTAACACAAATTTGCACTTCAAAAATGTATCATACATAACATTTAAGGAATCGCAAAATTTGCGATTCCTTAAATGCTATGGCAAAATAAGGAATCGCAAATGATTGCGATTCCTTAAATTGCGATTGTATGATACATTGGAAATAATGCAAAAAGGCCGTTTGCGAATCGCAAAGGCGCGATTCAAAAACGGCTTCATACATATGGCCCATACCCCTCTCATGATGAGGAGTGCATCAGTTCCCTCGGTAAAAACTGACTTAGTGGGTTAGGGGGTGTATAGGAAGTGCATTCAAAATCCGCAAGTGCACATCTACAAAGACATATGGCAGTAAATCTGTGACCATCAATGACTTTCAGGCATAACAAGGAAAATTATCATGAGTTCAAAAATTATGCAATCTGCAGACATACGACATTGTCAAGTGGAGTTTTTACTCGTTTTCTGAAACTTTCTCATTGTTCTTGTAACAAATTAAGTTCTTGGCTGAGGATGGTGAAACCTTTCTCAAGCAGCTATCACAATTCTTTTCAGGGTGAAGTCACAAGCAAACCCTCAACCTTGGGGTAGCGTGGTACTGGGCAGTCAGGCTGAACTCAGGGGCAATGTGTAAAGTATTTGTTGAGTGGGTGGGGCTGCATCGGCTAACGGATGTGCACAGCACCAGCGAGGTAGTGCTTGTGAAGGCCGTTGGACAACGCAAGCACGGAACAAGATATAGTAGCTTTTAATAAATAAACAGGGCCAAAACAACAAAAATTAAATCAGTAGACCCAGATATTCAATTTCAAATATTTGGGTGAGGTTGACCGCGATGGAGTACAGGCAAGCTACAGGGACCCAGAAGCGTCGCACAGCGGAAGCAATGCATCACTTCCAAGATGTGGCGAGGCTTCGTTGGGAGGTCCTGTAGTGTCATCATGGAAAATCCCATTGGCAAGGGCTTGTGTTGCCAAATCGGCAGTTAGAGCAATGTGTCAGTTATAAGGAGCTGCGGCGCTGAGATGTGTATTTAAGACTGTTGTCTATGAGAGATGTGTTCGGCAGCAGTGGTTCTGAACATGATGTGGGCTGCGGCGATGATGCAGGTCATTGCAAAAGGTCCAATGTATGCACCAGCAGAGATTTGTCAGTTCAGCTTGGGCTTGTGGCATGCAGCAGAGGGGAGGCACCAGTTTTGCTGAATCCACAGAAGCTGGCATTTAACTTAGGGCCCATTACAAGGACTAAGGACTGGGGTGGCACCACTTGGGAGGGTAGACTCACAGATCGCAAAATCCAGGTGAAGGTGCAAGGTGGTTGGAAGCCTTTTTTGTCCTTGAGACATCAGAATCAAACAGAATGATTCCCTTGGGTCGTGTACAGGAGAAGCTTGGAATTAGCTATAACACAATCAAATATAAACACACTAACTAAAGAAATTAATCAAAAATGAAGTTACATAACAATTTATTGAAACAATAAAAAGACAATTTACAATTACACTGGAAAAAATGTTAAAAAACAATTAAAATACTATATAATTTTGTGACCAGCACAAAAATGAAGGACAGACAAAACTCAATTGTAAAACATACAAATTGGAAATTACAAAGCGTACATTCACAATTAAAATTTCAACGTCCCCTGGTTTTATAACCTTACAATCTTATATACACCGGGGGGGGAAAAAGATGAATTGTACAGAAAATTGCGTCAACGCGTTTCGGTGGTTTGCGTATTATTATGTGCCACCTTTATCAAGACTATTGATTTGTTGTCTGTCGTGTTACTGGATCCTTATGGTTGTCCTGTTTGGTCAGGTGGGATTCCTTATTATGTAGGAGATAAAAATTCTTTCAGGATGTGAGGAGATATTCTTATTGGGCGGTAACTATCTGGAGGTTACTAATGATTCTCCTATCCGATAAGGATTAGAAAACTTTTCAAAGTCTGTAAATCTTCAGACACTTCTATGTCACTACTCTTTAGTTGTTCTTGACTTGTAGCGGGGATGAATATCAAGATCAATGGCGGTTGGCTTCAATGACCAGAACGAGTCTCTCTATAATGGTCAAAAAGAGATCTCGCAGTAGAAGGAATAATAGAGGCGCGGTGAGCTGCCTTTACTTTTGTGAGCGTTGGGGTAGTTTCTTAAAAAATGGTATTATTGTATCCCCTGCTACAGCAAAAGCGTCTGTTCGTATCGGGGCTTCGTTTTCAAATGAAATACATCACATCAGGAGGCCAGCCAACTAGTACTTAAAAGTACATGGCCAACTTTTTAAAGACAAATTGCCCTACCCTCTGGACTGTCCAAAGCTGACCCTAGGGGTGATATATGTATTAAAAAGGAAGACTTGGGGATTGGAAAAAGATTTATTTTGCCAGGTCAAAATGCCACTTTAAAACTTCACACACCCTGGCATACTTGAGACATGTGTAAAAAGATACTTAAATAGGTGGCACAATCATTGCTGGAAGCCCACCTGTAGCATTTCTTTCAGGCCCTGAGCCCATGTAGTGCCACTTTATTAGGGATTTACAAGTAAATATGGCAATTGGAGATAAGCCAATGTAACCTTGATTAGAGGAGTGAACACAAGCACTTTTGCACTGGTTAGCAGTGGTAAAGTTTGCAGAGTCCTAAGGCCATCAAAAAAGAAAGCAGGAAAAATGGAGGGAGAAGCCACCACTTAGGGGTGAAGACATCCCTAAGGCTGACAGTTCTAACAGTTCTCACCTCTCTTTTAAAAAGATTGAGCAAATTGCTTCAAAGAGAAAGTTTGAGAACAGGACTTCATTGAATAAATATATATATTTTTTATCAATAACAAGATCCTTGTAAAGTTGTTGATTATTTCATTGACATGAATTGAAATATTAACTCGTTGTTGTTTATAATGCAAAGTGCATCCCACATTGTCACTGAATTAAAAAAATAGTTAAGTGATCTAAGTACTAAGTTTTTCAAGTCAGTATAAAACATTGAACATTTGTATAATTGTCAGATATTTATACTTATATAAGAATTTGCAGTACTGCCAAGTGTCCCAGAAGCTCTGCCCGAGGGTGTAGAATTAACTGTTGCCCCATTACTGCAAGGGAGGTCTGTGGTCAAGCCCCTTCTACTGCCAGCCATGCATGGTGCAGACATCCTTGTAATAGGCATGCCTTATAGTAACTACAAGCCACGAAGTCACTGTGGCTAGTTCTTACTTTTTTTCTTTCCCAGACCAACTGTGATTGCTTAAATTTATCAGTGGTCCTAATTCAGCTATGGCTGTTTGAAGAGTAGGTGATTAGGGCAAATGGGACAGCATTAGCCTGGGTAACATGTCTCCCTATTGATAAGTTACTGGAACTAAAGAAAAACTGATTATGAAAAACTGCATTTATGATAACATATATTTTGAGCCTTTTGACATTTACCATGACTGGATAACTTAACGACTCAAGGACAGAGCACTCATACTCATTGCTGGATTATGACTGCTAAAGTAATAATTAGAGCTGATCGACATTTTCATTATGCCATTGTAATCTTGCATACTTTCTGACAATTTGAAATATGCTTGTTGTAAGAAATTGGGTTAATGGTGTACCGAATGTAAGGCCTGCACAAGCAATAGGTCCACTATTGTCTTTTCACCAGGAACCAACACCCCATTGTAGCATTTGACTATCTCAGGGTAGCGAAGCAGAGCAGTTCAATGCCTACTCTAGGGAGGTGGTGTGGGCTAGTAATCAAGATTTGCTCCTACACAAGCCTTACACTCAATAAATGATTGTCCAGTCAGTGCTTTTCCTTTAAATAAGGAAAAGTAAATATATTTCCAAAACACTATTAAATACTATGTACTATTTTACAAAAATATACAGATAGGAATATCTCTAGTGATATTCTTGGCCCCTAATTGTTTATGACCCACAAAATCAATGTACCCTCCATCAATACCAGATAGAATATCACAATATAGAGGGGGTATCACATTAAATAAAGCAGGGCCATTGGCTTTGGGGTCATCATAACCATATTAGAAGGCAAGCCTACTGGCTTTATTAGGCTCACCACATTAAAGGGCCATAAACAAGTGATAAAAATCAGGATTATTCCCCTGAATTCAATAAAGAATTACAATGTTTATCGATAATCAGTACCAGCAATATACTGTCAATAAAGCATCCAAAATCAACATGACATGTCTGAGTCTCTCTTGCATTCTTGTAGGCCACAAATAATTCAGCCATAGAACCAACCACTAGGGCTTGCTGCACTCCAGGACTCTGAAAAATACATTTCAGCCTTAGGAGTGCTTCAGAAATGATGAAAAAGTCTCCCCAAGTTAGATGTCCTATGAACTAGGAGAGCTAGAGTGAGACTTTATAAAGGTTGGGGGGGGGGGGGCTGCTGCACCATCTTTAAACCCCACATCAGTTTTAGGATTTGTTGGTGGTGCCCCTGCCATCCTGGGGTCACCATGAGCAGGAGAATGCATGGAAAAAGACCTATGTGGTGTATAATGAGGTTGTCCCAGGAAGGCACTCTGCATACTTTATTAGCAGCTCTGTCCGCTGTGTCTACCAGGGACGTATGTCGTTACTACGCATGCTTTTACAACGCATGCCTTTACCACGCAAGTTTTACAATGCAAGTCGTTACAACGACTTGCGTTGGGGGGCGCTGGATAGTGAATAGTTTAATTTACTATTCCAACTCCAGTCACGGTGGATAGTAGGGAAGGTTTTGGATAGTAAATTAAACTATTCCCTATCCTACAGCGCCCCCCAGCGCAAATTGTTGTAACGACTTGCGTTGTAAAAGTTGCGTGGTAAAGGTACTGCGTGGTAAAAGTTGCGTTGTAAACGCTGTTCCCCGTCTACCAGCATGACCTGGCACCACACGGTTACTTTTCCTCTTTTCTTCCTTTTTTTGTTGTTGTTGGTTTTTTTTTAAAGCAGGGGTGCCCGGGTCCCACCTACACTGAGGGGTGCGGAAGAAGCCCCAAGCTACAGCGACCATGGTCTGCTCCCCACTCACAGTTTCATGCTGGGAGTGAGCCGACAACATCTTTTCTACGGCTCCAACACAAGGAAGCACTTCCATTGTGTTCCCTTGGTGGGGAGAAGCTTCCTTTCTTCTGCATCCCAGGGATGAGGTATCAGGGCCAAGAACTGATACCTGGCCTGGAGATGGGGTCCTGGGTCCCTCTTCAGGTTCATGGTGGGCCAGGGTTGGGGTACCTAGGCTGAGGAGAATTCTGAGACAAAAGCTCAGGCATGCCTCCTGCACAGGCAAGATATTTAAATATAACCATCCTGTCCTGAAGGCGAACCCTCCTTTACATCTAGGCTCTTTTGTGCTGTGTATGGCTTCAATACACATTCCCAAGTGGGAGAACCATCACCAGGCCAAGCAGCTGAAAAGTCCCAGAAAATTCAGGCAGAAAAAAACAATTTTCTAAAAGTAAGAACAAAAGACACCTTTATTTATTCAGCACTATTTTTCAATAATGATCAAGTAATTTAATTGTCTTTACCTTGTTTATGATTTTTGGCCTTTTAGTTTTGGATTGAGGCTCAGTTAAGGAGATTCATCTCTAATATTGGTCGAAAACCGGTTGATCATAAAAGCCACAAATTTCAGGTATACTTAATGGGCAGTAGCCAATTCCACACTTGTTATGCGCAATACCTGCAATTATTCTACGCTCCACCATTTCAAGTCCATTCGGGTAAATATCCTATTGAAGAATCACACGAACAATGCAAACGAACAGGATGTGAGTGGCTATTTTTTCGGCAGTTGTGCTTCTTGTGCTTTTTTTCCAGCATGAAATGCGTCCTTGCGACCAAAATGTACACAAGGAGGTATGTTGAGCGAAAATATAGCACTAAGTGCCAGATTCGCATTTTGCATAATTTTTCTGAAAGTTCATGTAATTATTACGCATATTATGGCAAAAACGTGAATTTCACACACCTCTTGTTAATGTCTTGTAGATTGTAGGCTGAGGGAGGACTATGGTAAAAGATTACAGAGTGAATTTTGAATTTTGGGTGACGGAATCAATATTGATTGTATTGCCAATGAACATATCTTTACAAGACTGGGTGACTAATCTTTAAATATCTATTGGGGCGCTGCGTTTTTTTCCATTTCCATGTAGGTTTTTTTCCATTTAGGTTGAATAGAAATCAGAGAAATGCTTGGAATAAGGACTATATCTGGAAGATGTGGTAGATAGGTTAATGTCAGATGGGCGAAAGAAAGCCACACATTACGTAACTTGCACATTTAAAGCATGCGGCGGAAAAATATCTATTTAGCTTTAAATTTAGTAAATGGCAAATATTTCTGCACTGCCAGTTCAAGAAGGAACATTTGGTATTGCTTAAGTCTGAAGCGTTTTCTGAGAATGTTCTCTCTAAATGTGAAAACCTACATCTTTGCTGCTTCAGCATCCACTTGGATACTGTGTTATCAGCACCAGCACCTTTGGCGACTTCCATTCAGCCAATCGCGCTGCAGCAGTGTTGCAGGCAGGAACCTGCAAGCCAGAGTGGTTCAAGATGATGACGCAGCTGAACTGTAGACTCGGTTTCCTCACTGTCCTTACTCTTGGAAGAACATGGGTAAAAATAGCATTTTTAGAATAGCGTGTCTGAACATACTAATATGCCTGTTAGCGTAGGAGTTTGGTAAAGTTAACAAGAATGATATAAGTTTATAAAGGTTTTTAAACCTACCACAAAAAAACATTCAGTAGGGAACATTTCCAGCCATGCACGAAACCTTCAACAAGTGTAAACTGTAATATATGTATTTCACTGCAGAGTGCATGACGCTGTGCTGGCAAGGAAGAGTCATGGGGCTGTGACCTAAAATACACATTTCAGTTTATTAGATCAAAAGCCTATTGGCCTGAATCACAACACGTTATGATGAAATTGGTAATTCGTTTCTCTCATGTTATTCATATTATTCTAACAAAATAATAAGAAAATAACATCAATTATTATGTGAGTGGTGTTGAACTCGTCTCATATTGAGCTGAGTTAAGAAAAATGAAAAGCAAAAGAAATTAAAAAAACTAATTGGAATGAATGTAAACATTCCATCACACATAGCTGCCAAGGTTAAAGATTTCTGTGTGTGACATTTTCATAATTTCAGTGTAATTATGAGTGACATTCAACAATTATGAGTGACACTTTCTCACAAGAAAAAGGAAGTGCATGAAAAGAGCGAAATATGGGAAATTGCAGCCTTTTGTCAATGGGAAGCACTAAAATATCTGTGAACTGCTCAAAACCCCTGAAATAGAAGGTAAAGATGCTGATACCAATGAGACAACTGTTTAGGCCACCAATATCACATTGTAGCAGTCAGAAATGTGATAGCAATTGTGCTAAACGTTTGCAAAGGGCTGCAGAGTGTGCAAGGTGGAGCTTGTCTGTAGGATAAAACTGTGGAGACAGCTGCGGGTAGGTCCTGTGCACTCAAGCATGATGAGAGTAGTGTGCTCATTATGCACATATGGGCACTTCCTTAAGTTGAAAGGGAGGCCATGAACATCAGAAACCCTCAGTGAGCGATGCGGCTGCTTATAACCTACAAGAGCATGGGTATAGCAGCAAGGTACGTGATGTCCATGGACAGCGAGCAAGTGTTTCATCCAGTGAATATGGAGTGGTCTGTGGTCAGTTACAACACTTAAATTATCATCATCAAAACATGTAAGCCTAGCTGGAAGAAAGAGTCAGTCACTCATGAGATAACATCCATGTAGGTGGTGTTATATTGAACCACTGAAAAAGTGGAACGTTATCTGCAACATCTCTTACAAGATTCCCTCAAACAAGAAACACTGGCAGAAATTATACATGGCTGCACATGCTAGTTTTCAAAATGTTTATTTTAATCCGTTGCAAAGACCAAATTAAGGGGGTCATTAGGATGGCGGACGGACCTGCGTCCGTCCGCCACCCCCGAGAAAGAGGGACCGTCCGCATGGGCAGCGGCGGTCCCTCCATGCAAATTAGGATGTGAGCGCCACCCTGGCGGTCACATCCCCTACATTTAAGATTGCAGCGGATGCTGCTTCAAGCAGCACCCGCCGCAAGGTTAAAAAGTGCATGTTTACCTTTGCATGCACGAAGCGGCAGGTACCGCGTGGTGCCTGCCGCTTCGTTCACGCAAAGGCAGGGGGTACCATAGGTACCCCCCATGTGCTCCCCCCACCCCCGCTTCACCCCTGGGGGCCCACAACGGGCCCCCAAAGAAAAGACCGTATGCATTTCCACTGCGGAAATGCCGCAGTGGAAAGGCATAGGACCACCGCCATTCTAATATGCCTGGCGGTGTCTGATAGACACCGCCAGCCATGTTAGAGCTTTTCCGCCGCGGTTGGAAGGCGACCACGGCGGAAAAGCTGTGGACGGAAAAAATATCCCCCAGCCATCCTAATCTGACGGGGGTCTTTTTCCAGTCCGCAGCGGTTAATCCGCATCCTCCGGGCCGGCGGTGGCTTACTCTGGCCCAGAGGATGCGGATTATCCGCAATCATAATCGGCCCCTAAATGTTTGATATGGACCCATAGCTGCAGAAGGAGGAAATTCAGTAAAAGCAGGCATTCCCTTTCAAGCTTTTTTACATAGAATGCAATTTGGGATGGATAAGGTATTAAAATGTGCAAAAAAATATAAAGGTAAATAAATTAACACTGAGCAAGTCTTACACACTCATGCCATTGCACTTGTTAACCTAATGCATTTAAGTACATGTTGCTTTTATCAAATTACCACAGAGCACAGTAGGTGAGTAATCTTCCTGCTGCCATTTTACAAGAGCCTGGGGGGCTCAAAGGTGAGCACTTCGGCCAGCAGCTTTGTTTACACGTCTTGAGCTGCCACATTTCTTGGGCCTTCGAGATGGAGGGTCACAGGCAGGTCTCATCTCCTAAGGTGTGTCTCGCTCTGGTTGGCAGCAGTTTTGATGACTAGGGAACCCTCAAAAACATAGCAGGATTTAGCAAAATTAAACACTTCCTGCCTGGTAGTTGCACGCCAAAGTCCCTTTTCAAGGCTAGCTAAATAAAGCGCACCATCAATGAGGTGCAGCGTGCACCACATGATGCCGTCCCCACACTCTCTCTGCCTGCAATGGACACCGCACCAAGAAAAATAATGTTTAATGTGATTTTCTCAATGATCCAACTCAATTTAGCCAGCCAGTATCACACTGACTTTCCCTTTCATCACGTCATCCCTCCGATACTGCTGCCAGCAGCATTTGAGCTGAGCTCTTCAAACTGGTGGTGCGGCCGTCCAGCGCTGGCACTTTTAAGCCAGTGAACTGTGACTGTGTTGGGGGTATACTATACAAGACCCTTTGTGCTCTCCCTGCTACTGGTGCCGCAAAAAACATCTAGCACCGCACCTGTAGTGCCTCCTCCATGTGTTTGCGAGTGCAGGCACAGAGGTGAAGAGTAATGCTACACGGGATCCAAGTAAGCTGGGCCCTCCTCTCCCTATTGTCAGTTTCACACCGGATACACGTGGCAGAGATTCCGGCCTGAACGGCCTCACACTTCCGATACTATAAATAAAGTATCAAGCTCTGACAGTCTGTCACAACCGTCTCTACCGCAGTGCAGGGTCTAAGCCTCTGCTTAAAATTGTGCAGTCCCCAGCCCTCTCTGCCTTCTTTGGCACACGTAATGTTTCACAAATGAGTCCTTGTGGCCGGGCCATCATGTTCAAGCACTGGTGCTGCCCCATAATTATTTGCAGCCACCTTGGCTCCTTTCTGAAGAACAAACTCCCCACTCTCAGACCCAGCAGGATGTGACATACCCCAATGGAGCCCTAGCTTGGGCAACGGATGTGACGTCAGGCAGGCTGATACAGAGTAGCTGCTGCAACACGGCCGCGGATGATACGTTGTAGCAGAGAGGCATGGTCTGGGACTGGCAGGCGCTTAGCAGGAATCACTGCCTCAGGAACACGGCAGACGCAGCGCGCCGGCACAGGCACACCACAAGCAGTGCCTGCAGCCTGCTGCCACACTCACGTTTGCAGCCGTCATAAATGTACACCTGAGACTGTCAATATGCATTATGCGTGATAATGCATTTCAGTGCGGTGATGCTGCGCACCACACTGAAATGCATTAGTATAAGGTATGATGCGTGATACTTGGCAGGACTGATCATTAAAGTTTGTTTTTACAATTTTAGAGTTTGTCAAGCAACAACAAGATAAAGATCAGACGTAGTTACTCTCGCAACACATAAACTATTGTATACATTTTTTGGATACCCTTAATCCAAGAGGGTTGAACAATAAGTTAGAGCTTTCATGTTTTCTCTAAGATTGATCTCCCTACACCTGTTCAGTGTATGACACCTACTCACTCTTCATTTTGGTATCTCGGCACTTCTTCTACAAATCAGCCCGTTCTGGTTTCTTTACAAGATAGCCATCACACACACAACTAGTACACATTTTTTTCCCAATTTTAAATTTTTTTTTTGCTTTTAATTTTTCTTGACTCAGCTCATTATGAGATGAGTTCAACATCACTCACACAATCATTGATTTTATTCTCCTGGTATTTTGTTAGTTTGGGGGTTGGTTTTAGTTGTATTCCACTGTTTTAAGTGATTTGACACCACTAGTCACATGATATTATTGGTGATACAGTTTTGTTAATTTTGATAAGTTCATTTCTAAATTTATTCTGATAGGATTTCATCGCAAGCCCATTTTGTGACTCATTTCTGTGTGGAACAATCCTCATAATGTCTTGCTACCACTTCATCATCCTTTAGGCGTTTAGAGATTGTCTTGTATCAGATGCTTTGTGTGCATCTAGCTATAGTATTGCTGTCTTAAAGCATAACTTTAGCACAATTGTTTTATGCCTTGAGTTAGTTTTTTTAGTAAGTAGTAATAGTGATATGGTTTTATTTTGCCTTGGTATTTTCTTTAAGGCATTCAGTTTCCTTTTTTCATCTATTCATTTTTATTTTTCACATCATAATTTTTGCATCTTACACAATTGGAGTCTTTTATCCTTTATGCACTTTCTGCATAAAGGATCACAGGTGATTCATGGGCATAACCCTTCAATTTAATTAGTTATTTTTACTCGTTTTTCTTTTTACTCATCCGTTTTGTTCACTTTTGCAGACGTATTTATTTTCAGCAGAGGTATTGCACCTTATCCCTCAACGTGCTCTCTCGTGTTGATTAGTGGCCGGATTCATCTAACAAACTGAGAATTTGCCTTCACAGTATGGGATGTAATTATATATTTGTTAGATATTGTTATATGCTGATAAAATATACTTTTGTTCATAAGTTTCCGTTAATGTTCTCATGTATTTTTCACTGGATGTTTGATAGCAGAGTCTCCTGACGAAGGGCTATTGATTGAGCCTGAAATGCATTGGGTGCGATAATGTACAAACCTAGTCTCCAATGAATGTCAAGACTAGCAGTAATGTGAAAGAATCCATGATGATAATCATGTCTTTGTTATAAAAATCGGGTTGATTCAGATTTTTTGGCTATTCAGTGATATTTTGATTAACATTTTCGCAAGTTGAATATTTGTGTTGTCAAATCTACTGATTCATGCATTTCATCTTTCTTTGTTTAGGGAATATATACTTGAGATTTAATCTGTTTTCATCCCCTCGTTAGTGAATCTATAGTGCGCACTGTGTCCGCAACATTCGTTCTAGGTACATACTGTAGTTACACGAGGGGGATAGGTGACCCCCACACAGAGTGCGCACAAAGTTGACAGAACTTGTTTACTGGTTTACAGATAGTTTTGATTTTGAGCTACTTTTGAGTGCATCTCTACTTCTTCCTATTTTCACTTTCTCAAAGTGCCATTTTCAAAGACAGAATTTAAAAACCACCTTTACTGAAAGAGGCGGTAATAAAGTCTGAGTTCAGAGAGCCTAAACTTCATTTTTCTACCATGTTGCTATGGAAAGTTATACTTGTAAGGTGTTACAGTGTCAGGAATATCATAGGGACTACAGTCATTGATCAGATAACCCCCCTTCCAATGAAAAAGGTTAGGGTCATTGTTAAACCCTGCATGGTGAACTTCTGGAGAGACTTAATATAGGGATCTGACATCACTGTAAGATGGCTGCCCCATTTGTAGCATTTGTCAGGCACATTTAGAAACTTCCAGGAGGCTGTAATTAGGAACATGTGTGCACATGCCTACCACGGCGCACTTCAACTGTAGTTTTTCAGGGAATGCATGTTTGTCCCGTTTCTCCTCACGACTTGTGAGGTAGAGTGCGGGAATAACTAGTTGGTCAGAGGAGCTAGCGGAAAGAGTTTTTTCCATGTTTTGGAGTCAGAATTGAAGTTCCGAGTTGTGCAAGAGAAGTTATGTCGCAGTCTTCAAGAGAAGCCGCTTGAAAATTCCTGCAGCTGTCTAGAGCTGAGTCTGCAGTTACCGAGGACGTCTTCTTGTTAGCAGGGTCTGTGTTTAGGACGTTCTCAGACTCGGTTGGTGGGGCACCTGGAGAAGGGTTGTCCTGCCAAAGAACACTGCAGTAAGGTGTCTCTATACACACACTGCATTTTTCTGTTTCCAAGTTAACTCCTTCTGCTATTGCACAGCATCATTTAAAGAAGTTTCCTGCTACCTTTCTCTTGTGCTTATCCTTTCCTTTCCTTTCCTTCCTTTCTTTCCGTCCTAGTTCCTCTTTGCGCGTTCCCATTTTGCCTTGGAGCAGAAATTGGAGCACCATTTTCAGACTTTAAAAGGACAATAACCAACATGCAAGACATTTAATTACTAGAAATGCTTGATGCAAGAATATTAGCCTGAGGCTAGGTATAGTGCAGCTTGGTTTGTGTTCTATATCTAAATTCTGCTAGACAGTGATAGCTCCATATTGAATTATCCCTTTTCAGTTTCAGACACAGAAAATTAACATACAACGATAGACACCAACAAATAACAAAGAGTAGCTTATACTCCTTCCAAGACTGGTAGGAAGAATTAATGCAATAACTGTTAGTAGTGTAGAACTGTAATGAGGTTTCTTGTGTTCATCTCTTTGTCCCTCTGTGCATTAGGTACCCTTTCTCCTTCCTGGGAGCAACCCGCGAAGATAGCCTAGGAGTAGCAGAGGGAAGCAGTCTGAAGGTGTTGTCTCTTCTCTGTCCCATTCCCCTTTCCTCCCACACTGGTGAAATCGCTCTGTGAAATTTAGCGCAGTGTCACCGGTGGGTGAGCATTGGGACTTTGAGTCTATTCTGCTTCTGTGAAGATCAGGTACTTGACATACAGATAGCCTTTCAATAGTGAGAAACAAAATACACAGTATATCGCTATCAAGAGTTTCACACACTCCAGTACATGTCCTACCTTTCACATACACTGCACCCTGCCCATGGAGGTACCTTGAAAAATATTTGGGGGTTTTCCCTAATACTCCTACACCATCTGGGCAAAAAGATCAAGTGAAGAAACAAAATAATGTGGAGGAATAAATAAATAAAGAACTATTTCTATAGGGAAAAACAAATTAGTCCCTACCTATGAGTACTTGATCCCTGAACCATCTTTCTTCTTTATAACTCAAATACCAACTCCAGGTGTACTATTAAAGAAGTACTTTATCTTTTTTTTCAAATTTATCAAAGGAACATAAACATGTACCCTAATATAGACACATATACAGTTCCTATTCCTTCCTATTCATTATTACTAAATACGGTTGCTGATCACACACAATGAAAATTATTTCCGAAATCAATCCGGAAAGGAGGTAGTCAAATACACACTAGAAGGTGTAGATCAACCCTCCACATAATACAAGAAGTGTATATTCAATTTTCTCATATGCTAATCGTGGTCTGTCAGACTCCTCCATGCTGTAGGGTCGACGTGTTTCGGCCCATTGATTCGGGCCTCATCAGGACAAGGGCAAAAGGAATACAAAGCTGCTTGCTAGGGGATGTTCACTGCTCCATATAGATACTGGAGAAAGATTTTCCTCTATAGTGTCTCTGCAATGGCCTACCATATGGGTGCCTTACATGTAAGAAAAGTGAAGGTTGGGGCCCGGCAAGTGGGTTCACTTGCCAGGGCAACATGACAGTTTAAAACTGCGCTGCAGACACTACAGTGGTAGGTCTGAGACACATTTACAGGGCAACTCAGTGGTGTGGCACAAGCAGTGCTGCAAGCCCACTCATAGCATTTGATTTACAGGCCCTGACACACACCGTGCACTTTACTAGGAACTTGCCTGTAAATCAAATATGCCAATCATGGATAACCACTCATATAATAATGTATACAAAGAGCATATGCACTGTAGCACTGACCAGCAGTGGTATAGTGCCCAGAAACCTAGAGCCAACAGTCAGAAAAATTGGAGGAAAAAGGAACAATGTTTGGGGCTAAACCTCCCAAAAGGCCCAGGTCTAATGCAGATCAAATGGAAGGCACTTGTTCTGGTGAGTTCTTTTCTTGCTAGTAGAGATCAAACTGTGGCTCTTGATCACTTTGTCTCCAAACCTTTACCTAAGCCAAGCTGAGTCTCACAAGGTGCCTTGCTTAGTCCAACGTTGCACAACGTATATGTTACTGCATTAGCAAATTTGGTTAAATCCTTTGATTGCTCGCCTACCTCCTTTGTCAATGGCAACTATATTGTGGTGTCAGTATATAACAACAAAAATAACTTTGGGATTAGGTTTCATGATAGTATGCTAGCTATTAGCGAATTAGTCAATGGATGAGCAAAAACTCAATTATATTAAATTCAGGAAAAACAGAGGTTATCCTTTTTGAAAACTCTGCTTCTGTGTGGTCACCATCCTGGTGGCTGGAGAAACTGGGATCACTTCCCATTCCAGTGAGAAAGGCAAAAAATGTAGGAATTCCAATTGAGGACAAGTTGAGGACGATAAACCAATTCTACCCTATATCCGATTAGATGAACAAAAAACAGTAATAACGGCTTTAGTTCTATCAAAACTCAACTATTGCAATGGTTTGTATTTAAATATGCAGGAACAATATCTCAAGAAATGACAAACTTTGCAAAATGCTGCAGCAAGGCTGTGTTTAGGAATTCCCAAATTTAGATACATTTCTCGTGCATTCACAAGCTACATTGGTTGCCAGTTAGGAACCGTATCAAGTTTAAGGCCCTTTGCATAGCCTATAAGGCATTGAATGAATATCGCCTTGGATTTCTGAAGGATGCCTTAAAATTGTACGAAAGTAGCTGAAAGCTGCGATCTTCTGGGGCCAAACTTGTGTGATCCCCAGTTTCAAGAGGATGAAGTGGGGAAGAAGAAGTGTTACAAAAAGGTACGCCCAAGATGTGTAATGTTCTTCTTCCTCACATTAGAGCCTTGCCCTCCCTCATTTAGAAAGGAGCTGAAAACATGGCTTTTTAATAAACAGTGGTATGATCCTTTCCTTCTTGAGCTGAGTTAGTGCCAAGATATCTCTAGGTGATCAAGCGCTGCTCAATACATCACTTTAACATAACATAACTGTAAGGATTTGAGCTTGCTGCAGGCAATGCTTATTTTATTATCAGAGAAAACAGCTGTAAGAACCATCCCAGCAGATCGTAAAACAGTCCCAAAACTGTCCAAAAAAACGAACCACACTCTGACCTGCCAGATCATCCTATCCGGCAGTGCCTGATTGCCCTATAGGCCTGTCAGACCCTGCATCTCACTTTACGACCAAAATGTGGAAATTTACGTAATCTCACCAGGACTTCTTTAAACAAATGTCAATCATTCAAATAGTTCTAGCCACTGTTTCCTGAAGTAAGCATGATGTTGCGAAGAAAGTTGTATGTTGATATCTGCACTGTTCGTTCAGAGTTTTGCTTGTGAACATTTGTTTAAAGAAAAATAAGAAAACGGAGAATAAATAATGCTTTCTTTCATGTTAAGGCTATGTGAGGTCACCAAAGGGCAGCTTCAAACTCTAATTATATATACACTGACTATAACTCTGGTAGAGAAGTAATTAGAGAAATGTATAAAAGCTGTTTTGGGTCTCATGGTAAATAATTATTGCAAACATCTTAACAGCCACGTGCCAGCATTCTTATGTCGGGGCCCACCATTTCTGAATTTAATTTGATAAAGAAAACAAATGTTAATTACTGAGGGCTCCAGATGAAGGATCTGTTAGAAAAATAATGAGTGGATGTGCAGCATTTATAAATACAGTCCAATTAATTGGAACATAGTTTAATGATAGGTTTGTCCACGGGCACAGCAATAGTACAATGCACCAGAACATGAGACAAATGACTCTTGAAATGGGACTGGAATATAGCCTGGTTTGAAAAGACATTTAAAAAGCAAGACACAAAAGTTGTATTAAAGTGTTGCTCTGGCTTACAAATAGTGGGTTTATTTCCTCTGGATTGGAATATATAACCCCAGACCCCAAGTATGTGCCACATATTTTACAATGTTAATGCAATGTTTTGTTTCCAATCATCATTCCCTTGCTTTTGAAGGCAGAATGAGTTCTTGTCGAATTTTTCCTGGGTAAGTAGGAGATTTAAAACTTTTCATGGGATAGCCGGAAAATCTCATGGAAAACTATGATAATTGTTGGAATAGCACATGTGCTTTTACCCCGTGGTACTTTACAATGAATGTAAAATAACACCTTGACCTTTATAATCGTTGTACGTACATAAGTACACACCACACACACACTGAGAAGACAATAGGGTAAAGTGATGAAATTAACCAGTTATGGTTCACTGACCTAACTATACCTTGTGCCCCAGCTATGCACTGTTTATGACCTCACATATATTTTCAAAAAAAGGGCCCCCTGCTACTAATGTAGGTTCCTAGGGCAGGGAAAATACAATTATTGAAAAAAAAACCTAGGAAACTATTGATCTGTACAATATATAAGACCTAGTTAAATATAAGCATGATATCTATAGGCTCAGTGTACAGCCTAAATCAGTAAAAAAACATTTTATTCATAAAAATTCATTTAAAATGACCATTGTAGGTTTTTCAATATTTCCATGGAACAAATGTATGGAACAGTAACATCACAATATACCCAAGAAAATAAACAAAAATGAATACAATCAACAAACATGTGCATATCTCCTATGCAAAATATTCTGTAAGATAATCAATGGTCAAATAAACTATTTATAACTGTGAAAGAGTTACAAATTACAAGGGAGAATCGAAAGACACAATAAATCAAAAAAGTATTATATAATGAAGTGGCTAAATGTTTAATGATGAATCTTCTTAATGTCCATGTGTGTTTCGGTGTACAAAATGTCTTCTTCCGGAAAGCCACAGTAATTCCTATGCCACAGTGGAATGATGAAATGAGCCAGAGTAAATAGATATGGAGAATATGTGTGAAGTGTGAAATAAATGTCTCGTGGGTTTGAATTACAAGGTGCTACCCAGTCTTGTGGAGCCCATCTCAGCCACAACTTTATTCCTTGCTGAGGATTTTTATCTTCCATTCCCGAGACCAACAAAGAAGGTAAAATGTCTGACCGGGACGGACCTGGTTTTTGGAACATTTTTTATTATTTAACCACATGGCTGCTGTGCATTTTCCCGCTGTGTGCTGAAAAATTGAAAATGCCTGAGATCATGATGAGCTCAGCTCGTCATAAGCACAGCTCCAGTGTGCCTCATGACGAGCTGAGCTCGTCATGAGCATGGAAGAAGTTAAATCTTGAAAATGTGTATCTCCAGTTCTCCATATTGGACTTTTGTCCATTTTGTTTATTTTGTTGGCGATATTGTGATGTTACTGTTCCATACATGTGTTCCATGGAAATATTCAAAAACCTACAATGGTCATTTTAAATGAATTTGTAGGAATAAAATGATTTTTAATGACATCATTGATGCCAATGCCAATGCGGACCCCAACTACAAGTATACATTTTTATGTGGTACTTCCTGTGGTACCGCAACTCAATAGTCACCTCCATGATGCCACAAAACCATACAAGATCCACCCAGTGAAGCATACATATATATTACCTACTGGCCATCTCCAGTAGGTAGTTATAGTTAGGACCAAGTTTCCATTGGAAGAGCATTTTTTGTTTTGCTGATAACTTTGGCGTTGTTTGATGAATCTTCATGAAATTTTGCAAACTAATTCTTCTTTCATATCAGCTCCTATGGAGAAAGTTTAGGGTTGATTCGTGAAGGGGGGCCGGGAAAAAGGGGGTCCCAAAACTTGTTTTCTCCATGTTAATTTCCATTGGAAACTTTAGACAAGGCTACAGGTCGAACGGGTAAATGGAATTACCCCAAATTTGGCAGGGAGTAGGGTCTTGGTCTAGAAAGCACACTTTTGTTTATTTGGTGTAAATCCGTTCAGTAGTTTTTGAGAAATATCTAAATTTACAGATATCGATATTTAGGAATTCTGACATTGGCTGATGCGTTACGAGCACAAGCTTGCTGCTTATATAGTCTGCGAGCGGTTGCAACTAGGAAGTGTTGGCCGACATTTTGTGATTCTGTTGGAACGAGTAAGGGGAAAAAAGGGTGAAAAAAGTAGGAAAGAAGAGGGTAGGAGCACTGTAACCTCTGTGGGGCGTTTAGCATGTGCTATACAGAGGGTGCGAAGCGAAGTATTCATCACTACCGGTGGGAAAGTGCTGGGCTATGGATATTAAGTGAGGTATTGCCTGGAGTCTAATGCTGCTATGGTGAGCTTCTGCGGGACTCTGGGATTAAACCGTGAGCCCAAACTGTGTGTCTAATGCTGTGTAGTCATGTGCTCTGGGCGCTGTGGAACACCTGTCCAACTTGTATATGGTGCTTAGGTGTGTTGTACAGGGAGTGTTATAGGGTAGCTCTAAAAAGAGCCCTTGTGTTCATTAGTTGGAGCTACATATAAGTGAGGATGCACAGCTTCAAGTTATTCAGAAAAACTCGATTTCCCTGATCTGTGAAGTGTACTCCATCACTTCTGTAGATATCAGCCATATCAAAACGTATTTTGTTGTTGTTGTAGATCGACCCCATTCTGTGGTCTCTGAGGTATGCAGACACAGCTTTGTTGACATTCTTCCTAGATTTTTCAATCTGAGGACAAAATTGTTTTGACCATTTCCACTTCTGTCTTTGACATAAATTGGAATATACAAAGACAGTTTGAGGCAAAGGTAACATCAATTGTCCAAAGGTGTCCTTCATAAGCATTTCCAAACCTACCCCAGTCAATGTGCCTAGGTCGTTTCCACCACAGTGCACAATCATGAGGTCAGGGTGTTGGAGATGGAAACAGGTTTTTACCAAGGGCAACAATTGGTGCCACTTCAATCCTCTCTGTGCAAGCCATTTAATGTCCACATTTTTAAACCTAGGTCTAAGTCTATACGTCTCTGTTCTGCATACCTTTTGCACCAGAAAATATAGCTATGTCCTAGCATTTTGAAGGTATGGCTGGAAGGTATGTAGCTCATGCAGTTCGTTCATAGAGTAAGAGATATGTTTAAAGATGGGAAAAAATCTTTTTTTTCCACAGAAAAAGATAATTGATTGGAAGATAAGAAGCATTGGGTACTAAAAACTAGGGTGCATATTAGTTGCGTGAAAATGCATGTTCATCATTGGTTAATGAAGAGCAGTGTAAACGTGGAGTACATACGATAGGATTAAATGTGCTCAGCTCTAGTACACATGCTACTTGCATTTAGAAGGTACATTTTTTACCTAAAACAATGGTGAACGTTTAACCTGCAGGTGTCGTTGAATGTTCCAGAAAGTGTGGTGATGAAATCGGTTGAACTTCTGACCTGTATGTGGCGTGGAATATGAAGTAGATTTTCATATGGAAAATTCAAAAATAACCAATGGAAATAAGTTTTGGAATATCGTTGAAGGAATGAAGTATTCTGATTTGTTCTTTACATGTATTTATATGTGGAGTGACAGAGAAATTGTGCCATTACTGGTTCCATTCTTGGTGAAAGCGGTGCATTACATGTTGTGTGACAAAGAAAGAATTGCCTGCATGTGTGAAATTTGCAATCTGCATACCAACTACAAAGGTGAGGTAGAAATGAAGAAGGTGTGTTATGTGTTCTGTAGTAGTGATTGAGTATTTGAGGTAGTATTTTTAATTTTCAAAGTATTTTTTATTTCAAAATAATATACTGTTAGTAAAGTGTGGTGTTTCATATTGGTTATAAAATATGCCTAAAGTTTGACCTGTTGTTAAATGAGTACTTTATATATGTTTACACATTTTTCACAAAAAAGTAGTGTAGTTTGTCATCTTTAAAGGACTGTATGGTTTTGAAAATGAGATACAGCGTTAATTTGGGTTTGCTATTGTATTCAGGCGAGATATACAAAATGTCCCACATTTGTAAATGAGACTTTTTGTGGAAATAGTGGGGAAGGGGGGAGATGTATGTGTTATTAAGTTAAAAGCGATAACACCAAACCCATAAATGTTATGTGGAAAGGTTTTTGTCTCGTTTTTGACACTAAGAGGTACATTTGAATGTAAGTCGAGGTAGGTTGTTGTACTGTGAGGCCATCTACAGTGTTTTGGGATTACATGGAGAGGAGATGAAGATAGTAAAAGTGATACGTTCCTTTTATATGTACGCATAGATTGAATCATTTGATCATTGGTTGAGATATAACATGAACATGGTTTCTGGTTTGCATTTGGGTATAGTTAATAGTTTTAGTAGCTTCTGACTAGTTAATAATAAGAAGGTAGATATACTAAAATGTATGGTACTAAACGTATTAATGATAGTTTGTTCTTATGAAATAGAAGTGGTTGGGGAGTGTTTGTTTAGAAGAGATGTTTTATAAATGTGTGAGAGATAAAAAAGAAATGAAAATGTTCGGTATATTTTTTGCATGATTTTCTTTACATTAGTAAAGTACATGTGATTATAAGTGATAGTAATTGTCAGGCTGTGTCCCTGTGCTGTATATACGTAGGTGTTTAAGTGATTCGGGTTTTACCGGTGCTCATCTTCACCATCCCTTTTGAGTCTCTCGGCAATTCTTCATTTTATTTAATGTCCTTAATATACATAGAGTAAAGGGACGGAATATCAAAAGTTTGGAAATTACAACTTTGTTTACTCTCCTTATCCCCTGCAATACACTTTACAGATTGTTTAAATGACTTTAGTAACATACAGATGTCTAGCTAGTAAAGGTGGCGTAGTACCACTGGGCCCATTTATAAACCATGCTATGGGATGGTTTATGTTTTACCCGCCAATTTGCATGCTTGAATACTTTTTGCTGATAAGCATTCTGGCAGAGACCTGTTAAAATGAACCTCAGATATGGGTATAGTTGTGGTACTAGGAATGGGGGGAGTTTCTGTTTGATTTTGTACGGTTAGGCAAGGGCAGGGGTGGGGGAGGGAGAGGTGCGTATGTTGGTGATTAAAACAAAGACTTTAGTTACGTGCAGATGTCTAGCTACTAAAGGTGACGTAGTACCACTGGGACCATTTTATAAAGCGCCCTATGGCTTCGTATATGTTTTAGCCACAAATTTGCATGTTTTAATACGTTTTGCTGATGAGTGTTTCGGGAGACATCGTTGTTTGATTTCGTATGGTTAAGCAAGGGCAGGGGTGGAGGTGGGTATGTTGCTGATTATAACATGGACATTTGTAACAAGGACATGTGTAGCTAGTAAAGGTGATGTAGTGCCACTGGGTCTGTTTATAAAGCGCTCTATGGCATGGTATATGTTTTATCCAGAAATGTGCATGTTTCAATAAGTTTTGTTGCTGAGTGTTGCTGCAGTCACTTGTTGAAAATAAGTCCCTATATTACTAAAGTGGCTCTACCAGGTTTGCTGGGGCTCTTTTTCTTTTATTTTGTAAGGTTAAGCAAGGATGGGGTGAGGGTGGTGTAGTTGCAGTGGTTCCATTTATGAACCGCTTTATGGTATGGCATATGTTTCACTCGCAAATTTTCATGTTTTAATACCTTTTGGTGATGAGTGTTCCAGCAGACAACTAGGCAAATCACAGAACATTACTGTGGATAACAAATCTTTGTGCTGATAGACACCTTTGCACTGTGGTAGAAGGCTGCCAGCGTTGATGGTAAATTATGAAACTTGGTGCCATTTTAGATTTAAATGGAAGCGTTGACCATTTATTTGTTACAATGGTGTAATCAGGGCTTTAAGTGGGAGAAAAAAACTGGGGGTGCTCTAAAAGGCACGGGGAAAACCTCTTAAAGGGGTGTGGGCTATCCAAGTTGGGGAGTGGTGTAAATCAAGATAATTAGCATTGTGTGCTTAAGAAAATACCCTCCAATTATCCTACCTTCGGAAAAGACACTCTTTCAAGGATTTCCCTTCCTCCTACAACGTGGCTCACCTAGCATGATGTCTCCACTTCTCAGTAGTGAGCAAAATAAGCATGTGCACACCGATGTGCATGCTCTCATTGCAGCGCAATTTAAAAAAAACTGACTACGTTTGCGAGGGCCGAAAATAGAGCTCAATAGAGACCCCTTTTGAGGTCTCCTGAAAATAACTGCTGGTGCTGAGACCGGGCAAACTTAAAGCTGTGCATCCATCCATCCTAAGCACTGCGCCATCCAACCATTTTTTAATTCATCCATGCATTCCTACCTACATATATATACGTATATATATCTGTCCCTGCACTTATGGTAAGTATTTATAAGCCCACTTGTCTATAGTAAGCACTGTGCCATCCATCCGGCCATACGCCCATATCTCCATACATACATCTGTTCCAGAACCAATTCTAAGCATCTATCAGTCCACCCGTCTATCCTATGTACTGGTCCATGCAGCCATTCATCCTTCCATCCATCCATCTAGCTATCCATTCATTCATCTGGCCATCCATCCACTCGTCCTTTATTCAACTATCCGTCCTTAGGTCCGTGTATCCTCCGCTCCCAATCCTAAATACTGCATATTATACTCATCCACCAAGCCTCTTAAGGGGTCTCAAAGGCTGGCGACAAGCATTGACAGGCCGATGTTTCTGGTAAAGAACAAGAAAGCTTTCAGTTGCTCTTTGTGGACCATAGTTCACCACTCTTCTTTGGTGGTGTTTTAAACAAAGGCTAATCCAGCGAAAGAAATGTAAAGGAACTTTTCAGTGTAAGATGTTAATTTAGAAACATAACGTTTTGTCCATTTCTGTATGGGAACACTGCTTTAAACTGGCCGTGACTGAGAGATACTGAATAGCTGTAGTTCTTACATTTGAGAGAGTATACCAGATAGCTAATTTGGGGTGGTGAGAACCTGCACTATTATATTTCCATGTGATGCACAGTAAAGGGATTTAAATGTAATTCCAAAGCTACTATCTTCATATTAAAGAGGGGGTGTGAGAACTAAGTGAGGCAGGCAAAGCGTGTGTTTTCATAACACTAAAACAAGACACTGAGAAAGGTCAGAGCAGGGTCGTGCTTCTGTTGGCTGCCTGTGGTCGTCTCCAGAGGCGCAAGCAGAGCAAAATTTAGGAGGAGACTAAGTCTTTCAGCAATAGGCAGGGTGGAGATGTAGGGACTCTAAACAGGGGTGAAACAGAACAGAGCCTCATTTACAAGCAAATGGTGTTTTGAAGACCTGTGAAGTACTTGGGTGCGGCTCTGTGTGTGGGCAAGGGAAGCTGTCTCAGGGAGTCCGGGGCAACGGGCGTTGCGCGCATGGTGGTCTCTCTGCTAATCAACCCAGGATGATGTTGCTCCTGCAGTGCAAAAAGAGAAGGGAAATCCTGAGAGAAAATGGCTCTCTTTCAAGGATTTCCCTTCTCGTACAACCTGACTCACCTGGCATGATGTCTCTACTTCTCAGCAGTGAGCAATGTGCATGCTCTCACAGTCTCACTACAGTCCAATAAAAAACAAACAATGGACTACTTTTGCGAGGCCCGAAAATAGAGCCCCATAGAGACCCGTTTCAAGGCCCCCAAAAATAAACTGCTGGTGCTCAGACCCCCAAAGACCCCCCCCCCTCACTTAGGGGCAGATTTATGATGCCCTTGCGCCTCTTTGCGCCGCAATTGCGTCACTTTAATTGACGCAACGGCGGCACAAACAATGCGCCCTATTTACAACGTGACGCATCTAGGAGATGCGTCACGTTGTAAAGCCCTGCGCCATAAGGAGGCGTTCCTGCACAGGGGGGGGGGGGCGTTCCTGCGCAGGAACGCCTCCTGAAAGTGGCTGAGTGAAATCTATGAGATTTCACTCAGTCACTTTCAGGCCAATGCTGCGTCAAAACCCTGTGCCTGCTTGAAGCAGGCGTAGGTCTTGACGCAGCATTGTGAAGATGGGGCACCCCCGAGCCTTGCTGGAGCTGTGTCGCGCTTGCGACGCAACTCCAGCAATGCGCCACCTTTCCGGCACAGATGCGTCACGCATCTGTGCCGTTTTAGCACCATGGTGAGCCGCATTATAAATGCGGCGCGCCATGGGTGGCGGAGCTGTGGCGCACTGTGGCGCACATTAACTGGCGCATCCCTGGGGATGTGCCAGTTAACATAAATCTGGCCCTTAAAGCTTTGGGTGGAGTGTTATGTTTGCCAAGTTGTAAATAAAATTAATAGGCTAATAATGGTAATTGTGATGTGTGTTGTTTGGTTGATAACTTCATCCTAAATACATAGATTACAATTTTTAAAAATACTATCTATAAAGTTATCAGCGGTGGGTTGCAGGGGGAGTGTTGTGGGGTGGTGGGGTGCGGCGGAGAGGTGAAAAGTACGAGGTAGTGTAGCTTCATATAAATTGTAAAGGTGTATGTAAATAATTAAATAAATACTTGCTGTATGTTGTATGGCACTACCTGTTATCCTACTGCTCTCCTGTCGTGCTGCATCAAGTTACAGCACTGTCTCTGGAAGCCGTAGGTAGAAGTTATGTAATTTTATGTTATTATGTTAACATATTGAACAGATATAAAAAATAATTGAATCTATTTTTTCTTTTTCAGAAAATTATTTTGTTTGGATTACAATTTGAAAATGCCTACAAGAACTAAATAAAAAGGAAAGAAAAAAGAAATATATATTTCAACAAAAGGAAAGATTTTCAATTAGAAAAAATGAAAGTACGACACAAACAGTTTCTTCTGGTAAAGACAGTAGACAATTTCTGAAAAAAATATTATGAAAAGTTAATGAAAATAACAGCACACAAAGCAAAAATATGAAATTTTCAAGTAAGGAGAAGCAGACTTCAATTCCAAATACCAGGAAAAGAAAACATAATAAAGAAACAGTATGTGTTACCAGGAGACAAAAGCAATTTCAAGAAATTCATCAGAGACTTTTTCGAACTAGAGTGATCTAGAATTTAATGAAAACATGCTACAAATATAAAAAGAAAGTGCTGCAATTCAAACGGAAGCAGTGTATTGAAAGTATAGCGGATACTGCTTTCAATTCAAAACAGAAGTTATCCATTATGATTTTGAATAGGATTAAAGTGTTGGATAAAATAATGAAAGTGTTGAAAGAGAAAAGTAGAAGAATAAGACTTGTGAACAGAACCAACATTTGCAAAATCTTTAGTGGGCATTGGAAATATACTTCTACTAGTGACCCTTTTTTTAATGAGGAAAGTTACTTCCAGGAAAATAGTTTACCATTTGCACTTGATACTGAAGGTCGTTGCTATGAAGTTCAGGATGGTTGTCCCCTTCCAAAAGAGGAAATGGTTGGTAAAAGTGCAGAAGAGTTCATAGCTCAAGAAGTGCAAGGGAAACTTACACAAGCTCCTGTGTATAAGTGGGGTTGTAGCAGTATCTGTAGTATTCAACAGGAATCTATTGATATAATGAGACATTTGCTATGGGAATATACACAGAAAAGTATTAAACAGAAGATTAAGTTGTAACAAAGACTAGATCCATGTAATGTAAGAAAATATACTGAGAAGCATGGACATTCTCTGGCTTGTCTTTCAAGAAAAGTGTGTAAAATTGTTTTTCATCACTTGAGGATGTTAGCAGTACACCATTCAGAAATGTGCGAAGTTTGTAAGGAAACTGTACTATGTAAAAAGTCCTGCGATATGTTTAAGTGAACTTAATACATGTCTTTTACATGGTTCTTTATCAGATGTTCAAAAAAAGTGTGATGATATTGAAATGCAATATTTTGGTTCAGAAGAGCAGTGCATAAAAAAGTGAACGTTTGACAATTACAGATGTTGGAGGAGATGGGAAAGTGATTAACACTGATCAGTCTGAAGAAGAAATTGGAAAGTTTAATGTTGTGTGCTTTGAAATACCAAACTATTTTTGTGTTTGTTGTCGACATACTCATCATAAAAGTCAAACTAGGAATGTTGATTTGTATTTGAAAAGTTAAAAGGAGAACAATGGTAAGTTGGAAGAATTTGCAATTCACTTGTTGGTGGAAGGTCGATTTGAGTTAGGTAGTGATCAACGTATATGTAAATATTGTTACAACAAATTAGAAGAGAACAAAATGCCTGCTAGAGCAGTACATAAGAACGTAGAATTAGTAGCTATGCTGGAGGAACTGGCAGAATTGAATACATATGAGTTGGTTCTAATTCAATCTGTTCATCCTTTTCAAACTTTAATTCGGATGGAGCCTAAAATAGGTAAACTGCCACCAACAGAGTTGCAAAGAGGGCTGAAAGTAAGAGTGGTGTACTTACCTTTGGATTTTATTAAAAATATTGAAACTATTGCTGGAGAGAAAGAAGAAAATGAGGTCGTAGTCATTCTAGTAAATGGTGTACCAACAAAGAGTCGGAAAATATGGCGAGAATTTGTGGATGTTAATAAAGTTGAAAAGGCTACCTTATATCTTATAGAGAACAATATTTATTACAAAAATGTAAATGTGGATGAAAATGTTATAAGTTTAGAAGATGAATCTGAAATTTCAAGTGCTCAAATAGAGAAACTGAACAACAAGGACTGAAGAGATTTATGAACATTACACAAGATGTTCTTTGCATTCAATAGAAGTAATAGGAAGCAGCATTGAGTTATTTCAAATGAAAAAAGCACTGGGAACTCCAATGAGTGCATGGGAGAAAAGCTTGCAAGCTCGTTGTTTTCCACAGCTATTTCTTACTGGAGAAGGTGGACAATACGGATTCCAGCCTCAGAATATCGGTCAACAAGATTATATTCTGAAGATCCTAGGTTTCGACAGTGCTTTCCATACATATTTCACCTTTTGTTTGAAAGTGATCTCTCTTCTCTGTCGCATTCAGTGAACCACATACTTAAAACTGGAGTTCATCAATCACTTCATTCTGCAAAAGAATTTGTGGAGAAAGTTCAAGAAAGAGATGAAAATTTAAAAGCACAGTTATTCAATTTGATGGCATGTCAACGTGAAACAAATGAGTATTGGTATCGTCGTCATAGAGTACTTAAGTGCATGTTACGAAACTTAGGTACACCAACATGGTTTGTTACACTTAGCTGTGCAGAGTATGCATGGGAAGATTGGCTAGAGTTTCTAAGAGAAGTGAATTCCAATATAAAAAATGTTGAAATAAAGACTCCTGGTGAACTGTGTTCATTGGATCCTGTAAATGTGTGCAGATATTTAATCATAGGTTTCAAGCTATGATGTCTTTTATCTGCAATAAAAAGAATCCACCTCTTGGAGAAGTTACCGATTCCTTTTGGAGAAAGGAGTATCAAGCAAGAGGTGCACCTCATATACATATGCTACTATGGATCAAGAATGCACCTAAATTTGGAAATGATTCTGATGAAACAGCATTGTCTTTCATTGAACAGTATGTGACATGTGAGATTCCAAGAGAAGAAGGAGATAGAAGCTTGAGACAGCAAGTTTTACGTTTCCAAAGTCACCAAAGTGGAAAGTACTGCAGAAGAAAATACAAGTCTAAAGGAAAATTTTTCACCAAATGTCGGTTTGGTTTTCCACGTACAGTCCTTTGTAAAGGAAGAGTAAATTCTTTTTTTTCTTCTGTAAGGCACACAATAACTCGGAAATCTCCAAAGAATACCTACAACTTAAAAAGATCAGAAGTGTCAAAGTATATCAATGACGACAATCCAGTCATTTTAAAAATGTGGAATGCGAACATGGACATCCAGTATGTTGCAGATAACTCAATTGCTGTTGAACGTTATTTTACATCGTACATAACAATCTCAGAAAATACAGAGATGAAACAAATGTGGGAAGAAATTGCACAAGAGAAAAGCCTTAGCAAAAAACTTTACAGCTTGACTTTGAAATGCTTTCCCACTGAGAAATTGTATCCTATGAATTTTCAGACCACTTGTGCTCTTTAAGTTTATATGCAAAGTCACGAGGAATCATTTGGATAAGTTTAGGTGTTGCCTGCAAATGAAATAGAGTGTTGAAATAATTTGAAGAAATTGACCAATTAGCAGTAAATGAACCAGACAGTATAGACATTCTTAAAACTAATATGTTGGACACATACTATCTGAAAAGGAGTCGACATCTGAAACAGCTATGTCTGTATGAAGTACTTCAACATTACAGCTTCAAAAGAAATGTTAAACAGAAGTTAAAAGAAGGAAAATGTGCAGTAGTTGGATGTCATGGTTGTTTAGTAAAACATGCAAAGGGAAATCTTATAAACCACAAGAAACTCAATTGTGAAACTCCAGATAAGCAAGAATTTTACTATTTAGCACTTCTCCAACTCTTTAAACCATGGCGTAGTGAAAGTGAATTACTTGGAGACTTTGACTGCTATGAAGATTCCTTTAATGCATGTAAAGATAGCATTGCATGTACAATTGTCCCTACATATTTAAAAATGTTGAATGATGAAGTTGAACAGGAAAAGACTATTACAGTTGAAATAGCTAATGAAAGTTCTCAAGGTAGCCACATTAGTGGTCCATGTAGTCAAAATCCTCTTGGACAACCAATACTGGAAAACGAAGCAGCGACTGCTATGCATGAAGTCAAAATTACAATGCAACAAGAACACGAGGTGAATATTACATTGGAAAACTTAGAAGAACAACTAAATGTTGAACAGAAAGAAATATATGTACACGTGAGATAACAGATAGAACATGGTTTGTTGCATGAAAAAAAAGAATGTGTGTGTTCATCTTTTAAACCTCGTCTGATGTACATCAGTGGTCAAGCTGGGACAGGTAAAAGTGTTTACTTAAAGTTGTGACCAGTTATCTTCAGAAAACTACTGGTTAACATTTATGTTGTGTGGTAACAGCTCCAACTGGATTAGCTGCACACAATTTTAAAGAAGAGACTTTTCATAGATTACTGATGTTACCAGTTGAGCATGATAATACATTAGAATATCAGAAGTTGTCTGGAGAAGCTTTTTAATAAGTGTCAAGAGTGCTGAAGAAAATTAAACTTTTAATTATTGATGAGGTGAGCATGGTCTCAAACTTAATGCTTGCTTATGTACACTTAAGAATGCAACCGGCATTAAAAACATATTACGATGTTCTCTTTGGAGGAAAACATTGATATTTAAAAAACCTTTGACATTTTTTGAAAACACCATAGGTTTTACAGACCTTATAGTTAAAAATTTGAATTAAAAAATCATTAGAAATTCACTGAAAAAAACATAGGTTTCAGGGACGTTATAGTTATAAATTAGCATTTAAAAAATCTAGAAATTCACAGAAAAAACAATAGGTTTCAGAGATGTTATAGTTAGTTGAATATTTGACCCATATAAAATCAGAGAAATTCGCCTGTTTTAGTTAGTTGAGCTACTATAACTCGTGTGCCCGCAATGCACTGCTGATGGCATCACATATTACATCATTCATGACATGGTCAGTGACATAACTGATGACATCACTGATGACATCTCAAATGACATCACTGATGACATCATCCATGTGATAAAGTGATGCGCATCCTCACACCCTAATAAAACCTTTGATACACCCAATCCAAAATACAGAATACCATTTTTCAAACCATAACCAAACAGAGAAAACTCCATTAAGGGGAACTGGAGATATGAATTTTTAAAGATTTAAATAAGGAGGTTATGTATTCTCATCGTCAGAGATTAGTTGATGGACAACATTCACCAAAGTGTCTCAGACATAGGAGTTCATTATATACTAGAGGCAGAAAGTGTGCATCTAAATGGGTGGTACCGACATGTGTCTATTGTGCCAACACTATGGAAGAGAGCACTGATTAAAATGTGTGGGAAATGGCACTTTCATTGTTAGCATTACTGGCAAAAATGTTCTTATATATTATAAACTTTCTCCAGAATTTATGAGTATTTTTTGAAGAAACCTTTTCTGCAGGTTGTTATTGCAAAAATCCCCTGGTAAAACAAATTGTGCCAAAGGCAACTGAGAGTGACCCAGAAATTGACAGGTAGTAAGCAATATTACCAGGACATCTCCCATCAATTAATTTGAAATGTTTGGACAAAATGTTGAACATGTTTTATTTTTGCACCATCTACATTTTCTACTTGAGGGGTCAATGGTCCTCATTAAATCTTTTGTGAAAGCATCTCTTCTCTCCTGGCCTACTTCAATCACCTCTTGCCATTCGTCTGCCAGTGGGAGTTGATTACAGAAGTGTCTGAACCTTGTTGGGAAAGTTGCAAGGGGAGGGCAACATCAGCATGGCAGTGCAAGCCTCAGCATGCTGTTGTCCTTTAGCCACCTAGAAGTCTTTCAAGTTGTGTGGCAAATCCCTATCTGTTGAAGATCCCTAAGCCCTGGGAAATCATTGTACAGGAATCTGGGAGATATCCATGGGAAGGGGTAGCTCAAGGCATCATGATAATCATTAAAATAACCTTCCTTGGTCTGGCAAAGCATTGCTAATGAAAGGAGAACACCGATGAATTTCCTTTTTCTGCAGAACGCAGTCCTATAGATTACACTGATGCCTTTGGGGTGCCTATGTAACAGGAGCTGGCTCCCTGCCCACCAATTCCCCCGTGCTCATGGGATCCCCTAAGTGTCATCCTGGCCTGCCTCACTAGTAAAGAGTGTGGCAATATACAGAAGAAATTAATGAGAAATTTGGAACGGTAAACTAATCAGTCTTGAGCAGGCCAACCCACTGCAATTCTTCCCTTTTTCAAAGGCATGAGGAAATCAGATGGCAAATATCAGCACCCAATACTTACTAGTGTGTTTTAGGCAGGCAGCTAGTTTGGGTGGAGGCCAGGATCTGCCATCTAATTTGCACTACTACACCTCAGTCCTTGGCTTGTAATTTGCGGCAGGTTGTGGGGTGACACCTGTACATTTAAAACTACACTAAGGGCCTGAATTAGATTTCGGTGGACGGTTTATAGTGGCAATATCCCGTCTTCCCATAGGAAATAATGGCATTTAGATTTCAGCGGAAGGGACATCCGTCACTGTTGTGACAGAATAATCTGTCTCCCGGAATCTGAATCAGGCCCTAATACTGCTTTAGATTCAGGGTCAGTTATTTTTGTATAAAAGCTCCCTGATTTCTATGTATACATTAATTTAATTCTGAAAAAATTCCAAGTTCTGGGACTCCCCCACTTTCCGGCATGGAAATGGCTTAGGGTTTTTTCTCTAAGAAGTTCTAGTTTTACTCCAAATTATATCTGCGGATAATGGCTGTCATTTTCAACTGATCACTGCTTTCTAATTGTATGTGTACTATTTTTTTATTTGAGCAAATTATAGAGTGTATGTTTTGCTTCAAGGAAACAGTGCAGTGCCTTTTAAAGATTAATTAAAAGTGGTGATACAATTCTCATGCAGCCATTGTGATTAATTTGGGTTATATAGTAGAAGAAATTGGAAGCAAAGAGTGACTTAAAAAGAGAGGGATCTGCATGTAAACCTTACAGATAACATGCATATAACACAAATAAATGATTTTCAATAAATCTCTTGCAATAGTACATACATTCTTATGGAATCCTAAGGTTATATACCATCAAATTTAAAAAAGTCGAGAAGGCGTAAAAAATATATTTTTTCCATTTTAGCGAATTTGGATATTGTGACTATATTAACACAAAACTGGATCTTTAAATGTGGAAGTTGCGTTGCAGGTGTACTTTTGTGTTACTAACATGAAAATGATCCATCAAAAATATGTGATGTGGTATTGGCTGCATAGCAGGTTTATATATCAGTGCTTGCAGTTAGATGTGTATTGCTACACAAATAGGTCCACGCCTCTAATCCAGTTTGGAGTAAGGGTATTGGAGAGGTATTGGGAAAGTTTACAGGTGTTAGTGCCCAAGGATTGGTAAAAATAGGGTATTAAACCATACACACCGATTTACAGCTTGGACCCTTGAAATACAGATGGCACTTGACAAGTCCGATGGACCTTTGCCAAAGTATTGTAAATGGAGCAAGGGCAAAAGTACAGGTAATAAATATCATCAACTGTCAGGTTCTATGTTTTCAGGCAATGATGAGAAGTTTTAGAAGTTTTCCAAATCTTTATGTATCTTTAAAGGATTAGTATGGCTTTGTCATCTTTATTTCAGTTACTCCAATTTACAGAAATATTGAATAAAAGTTTGATTAATGACAGTATAAATTAAACAGAGTGATCCATAAAGGAGATTTGCCACAAGACTAGCTAAAAGAGGCTAGCCTACCCTGCCTAGAGAACCCATGAAGAGTTCCTTCAAGAAAAGAGCAAGATTTCTAGAGCATAGGCAAAGTCTTGAATTTCTCATTGAGTCGTTCTAGAAGCTCAACGGAGCTTTCACAGCTGCAGTGGATAGAAGATCCCTAAGCCCTAGCCCCAGAGGAATGATCATTGCAGTAAAATTGATGAGGGTAAAGTCACTGTTAAGAGTAGCTTCCAGCAACCAGGAGCGAAGCAGAAGAGTCTTCATAGAACGACTCTCTCTGAAAAGGAATCAAAAAGGTCTCCATCTCTCTAACTAGGAACACTCACATATAGTATAGAAACACATAATGAAATGAAAAGTAGTAGGTGTATGATGCTCTCATACAGTTGAAACTGCTCAACCGATGGTGTTGTCAACAACCATTGCTTCTCCTGATTCGCACAGTAAACATTCACGCTGGTACATAGTTAAACAAGTGTTGCAAATATTGAACATAGAGGAAAGTTCTCTTGAGAACCTTCTTACCTAAGCTATTAGCTGTGTTCAATGTGCTGTTGTGAATATTAAAGGCTATTCAAATGCAATGAAACAAATCTATCAGCGATGTCCTGGTTAAGCATAAACAAAATATATATAAATTATTATTCATTCTAACAGTCTATTCATTAAAAATCCTCAGAAAAGTTTATTGTTTAAGCAAGATGATCTAATATGGTGTGATGAAGCAAAATAACATAATCTTGAAGTCAGCACATGCTTTAGCAGGATGCTGGTGCAAGGCAAACATTCTAAATAAAGGTCTATTTAACTGTGAGCAAGAGTGGAAAGAAAATATGGCTTGGGCCTTGTTACAGAAGCACATTGACAATGATAGCCTACTACATTTATCTTCATGCTAATTTTTCCTGCATATTTAAAGCACACACATTTTCCCAACATGTGATTTACGTATACATTCTTTTAGCAGTTAAAGTGATTCTTTACATGTTTAAAGCAGGCATATTTTCCCTATGTGTTATTTTTCTACGTGAAATAATTTCTGCAAAGGTTTAAGCGCATCCTATAGTGCAATTCTAATATGGTGTGCAAGTCAAAATTTGCTTTTAAAATGTATTTAATGTATTTCATACACAGGTGACATAATAATAATATTTAACAATGGATTGCCTTGCTTGTACTTCACTCCTCCGCCACTCCACAGGCTCTGATTGTGAATTTGGATTGCTAAGATCAGGAACAGCCTCCACACATTTGCAAATAACGTTTTCCTAGCATAAATGTCACTGGTGTACTTACTGGAAGGTCACAAATAATGGGTGCAAATAGGGCAATTAATTGCTTAGCATTTGGTATTGAAGCCTATGCACTAATAAGTCATATTGCACAATGTATACTCAGAGGTGGATGCAAGCTGACATACTAATGAAGCACGTCACCGTTTGGGACTTCTGTGAATAGCTGTAAATGCAGGTAAGATGGCCAGCAAGGGAGAGTAGATCAACATTCTTGTATTTGCCTAATTTTTCCTTTAACAAAATCAACCTTTACTCATGGAAGGGAGAGGTGCTGCTTTTAAAAATAATTTGGGAACACATTGGGGGGACAGCAGTGGTCTCCTGGAAACCTACGGGTTGCTCCCAAGTCTGCCCAACAAGATATCTGCAGGGACAGCTTCCTCTTTTTACGGCAGACACCCACACCTTTTAGGCATCAGTATCTGATGGGTAATTCAGTTACAAAGCATTTATATATTACAATTGCGATTTCCAAAGAGGAGGAGTGGGCCCCTATCATGCACTCTACTATTTTTGGTTTTAAAGGCAGCGCAAAACCCCATTTACAAGTCCCAACATCTTTCCGCTTTTAAAAATGAGGTTTGTACATAGCAAAATTGTTTTTGCAGTCACAAACCCAGTATTTTTGTGAATCATACCCTAGTACAGTACTTCAATCACAAACGCCAGAAAACCCACAAAATGATCCCTTCTTTGGTCAATGACATTATGCATACTGAGGCAGGTAATTTGACAATGGTGCTGCTCTGCCCCGCATGTTTTCAGGTGTCGGATAGTGTCACCTTTTACAAGTGACCAAATTTAGGAAAATACTCAACAGTGGCAAGGCCTATTTGGGTCCTCACTGCCAAAGCATGTACTCACTCCTGTTTAACCTTCACTCCAGTTGTCTTTTCAAATTTAAAAAATTGCTAAAAACCTAACTTTTGTTGTCAAATTTCATCCTGTGGTGAATAAGTCTCCTTTTCTTCCACTGACACCAGCATACCTTATCCATGGGTACTTACCTGCTTGCAAAATAGCTAATCCAATTAAATCAAAGGGTTTGCGTTCCAGAATTGATTTTTACCTTAGGCCCAATGTCATGTAAATATAGTTTATAAAGTGAGGATAATAAAGTTTTGCCCCCATTGAGAACAGTCAGTCAGATGAATGAGCCTGTCTATTAATGAGGACACACATCGTCCAATTGCAAAAGGTCTTTCCAAGAGAGGGCACTTACAATTTTCAAGAGAGATACGGAAATGTGACCTTCGGGCGTTAGCAATGTTGGTTATGTCAGGTACATGATTACAGCAAGGCCCAAGACTCCCAGGGAGTCACATTCCTAGGCACTGTAGTTAATAAACCCATTAAATCACTTTCTTGGGGAATTAGAGGATCAAGAACTAGCCCAGTGACATTTAATAAACATATTGTAAACTGAACTATAAATCAACTACAGCATCATAAAGAAGGATTTGTGAACCAAGGGAAATATATTCAAACCACAGTGCTAAAACTTAAAATAACAGTTAAACGTCTACCTAGGTAAATATCAAAAAAGAATTTCATATGAGAGTGACGGTGAAATACTGTTTTCTCCGATGTTTACAAAACATTTGTCTTTAAACTGTTTATATTTATGGCATAACGAGCACATGTTGCATTAAAATGTTTTTATAAAAGGCTTAAAATGTTTTTAAAAAGAATGATCTATTCAGATGATTTTCCGAATTCAAGGGTGATATTTCAAAATTGCTGTGTTTCAGTTTTTGTGTAATTTTACATTGCTGTCATACAGGAAGTTCTTTTTGGGGTAGTTATTAAAGTAACACTTAGATAAACATAATATATACTGGCAACGAACAAGAAACAATTAGATAATTTAGGTAAATAGATTTAGATTAGTAAAAGAATCGCCTGTGAAGTCTGCAATTGCAAAATATTCAAAACAGATCGTGAAATAAGTAGATATCAAGGACCCTTGAGTGAAACTGATATCCTGCAGGCAAGAGCAGTGGGGCCGGCTTGGGAGTGATTTAGAGAGAAGACCACATGGGAAAATTAAATTAATTAATTTTTGCTTGTGGTTATCTCCCCAAATCCCCCCCACCAGCCTTACCCACCACTTCACCGTTCTTACCTGCAGCAGCCACGGCTGTATCCGTGGTGAACCACTCCCACTATACCAAAATGACCGCAATATCATGATTGATGTTACATATCATTTCACTGCAGACTGTTCAGTGTCAAAATTAGTCACTTCTATAAAAAACATGACTAATGGTGTATTTTATGGTTTACTTTACCACCCTCAGGGGGAATGCAGACCAACCAATGAGAAGGTTATACTTTTCCTGGAAATAATTTTTCAAAAACCTACATTTGGTTCATCAATAATGTCTAACCACGGCATGTTTCGAATTTTCCAGAACCAGAGGATGCTGGAATAGGTATTATCCAATAACTTAAGCACTTTGTTGAAGCATTCTAGCTCTGGCATGTGACTCCCATTGGCATTAGAACTTTAATGAGGGAGGGATTACCACAATCATTGAGGAAATTTCCTGAAAGCAATAAAGTTAAAACTTTGAACTTGCTCAGCTTGTCAGTGGCCTTTGATATTTTTGACCTATGCAACCTCATGAGGTTGCCTGCTACCCAGGCTGATCCGTGACCCTATCCATGATTCAGCATGTGGCTTACGACAGCAGCCACCTATCTGCAGTATTGTTTAGTACGTATGTGGTGCTGTCTCAGAAATGTAGCCACTTGTTTTACATCAAATTTGGTATTATAACGAAACTCAGCTCCTTGACAAATCCAACACTAGAGAAAATGTGATGCTTACAGACTGCTTATTTTCAGCTGGAATGATGAAATATCACAATTTTCTTAAGATGAACCCAACAAAATGAATATGGTGAATGTTGAAGGTCTTCCAGTTGTCTGGCCCAGACATGGACATATTCCTGTTACATGGGGTTTAGTAAGATATATTAGTATGAAAAATATTGCTATGACTCCTCAATAGTCAACATTTCTATCATTGCAGAATGGTAAAAAGACCCTACTCCTGTTGACCAGTGTTTATTTAAGCCGTCATATTTGATTTAATAATGTGGCTCTAACACATTAGAAAGCTGCTGTTCTGCTTTCTACAATGGCCTCTTTTATCTTGAATTGTGATGACCCACATTGACTTTCCATACAGGAAAGGATCAAATTCATAATGTTATAAACAGATCTTCACGGCAACCAGCAACAGGCTGTAATATATTGACAGCAACTGTTAAAAAATATGTGTTTGTAAAGGACCCAGCACCCTGCTGAAATGTGGCCTTTGTCAAACCTCGATTCAGGAAGCCTCAAAACTGTCCAAGCAGCCAGAGAAGAACATGCCAAACAATACCAGTACATGGAAATGATTGATCATCATTTATTCATTTGAAAGTCATTGAAAATATGCTCCTTCTAATCTTAAACTCTCCTTTCAGCATAGCTAGGAGGAGCCTGATTTCCCTTTCAGCTTCCAGGGGCCAAGAGGCAACTCTCATGCCATTTGCTGTGATTGAAAAATCCATATAACAATGTTTGAGAAGTTCAAAATATGTGAAAGGGTTGGCCTCTAGCTACTAATATCAATCTTATATGTTTCCCTGAAAGAGCTGCTCCATTGTTTGTGTCCCTGCCACTTTATTTTAGAGCCTGTGTCTTTTTCCTGATTTTCTTGCTCTGTCGGCTTGTCTTTTTGTCTGTGTCCATGTTACCCAGTCCAGGTTTTCATTTCAGACTGTCCCAGTGTGTGTATGCCTGCTCTCTTTCCAGTTTGGTATTTGCATCATCATGCCTCAGTCTCTACATCAAATGTCCCTCTGTGCCACTGTCTGTGAAACGTAAATCAATTTTGCAATTTGCCCTGGGGATGGTAAGAGTAAGACCCCAGAGCAGGACACATCCTGTCAGGCCAAAGCACTGCACATAACTTACGGCTCCATGTCATATCATTATACAAAGACTTATATTAAAGCATAGACATTCACTATTGTACTAACATTACAATGAGAAATCATATGACAAATGCAGAATAAGAGGAGCATAGAATGGTCTTGATGGCCTACTGGGTCTAAAAGAGTCATCCAAATGACTACCAAATTGTGTAAATACTTTTTGCTGATAAGAAACATCATATTGATCCAGTTTCAAATAGTTCACCCCTGGGATGGCCAGCATGTTCTCTGAGGCAGAGTGAAGTGATATTCTATAGATTATTCTGACACATGAGTCTGATCACATGAGATGGGCCCATAGCAGAAATGCATTTAATGTAAAATAAAAATGGCTTTAACCCTTATAGGCTCCTGTAATAGTTGCCTATATAGTGAGAGAAAATGGGCAGAGACACAATGTTCCACACAGTGGCATAGCAAAATATATAAGCTATGCATATTTTACTTAATGAAGTCTATTGATAGCATATTAGTTTATGTAAAACAGAGTACATTTCAGTAATGGACCCTAGGTGACACAAAGGCACTAACAAAGGTCACTCTATGCTAAAAAGAGGAAAACAAGAAGAGTCATCTCATTAAATGTAAATAGTAAACCTAGTGGTGTCACTGCAGCAATATGGGGCCTCTGAACTAGTTGAGAATCATTTTTGACACCCAGATTTTCCATACCACCATATGGCAGTGGCCAGGATATATATCCTTTCATAGGCTATCCTTCCTAAACAAAGCTGAAATCTTTATTTTTGGACACTCACATTTAAACTGGTATTTCATATCTAAATGTCAAGAACTGTCAATCAGACTTTAAAAATATTCATTGAAGAACACAGATTAATGTACTTCTCAGGTAGAATTTGGAAGTCATCGTTATAGGCATTGAACTAGAGCCAACAATCATTCAAGCAGTATAGCTCTACAGTGGTCAAAAAAGGATTGGATTCAATGGAAACCAGGGAATAGAAATGATTTGCAGCTAGCATAGTACAAATGTATTAAAATGACTAATGGCCCTGCTTGTAATGTGTGTTAAGTTCCTATACTTCCTTACAGCTTAGATACAACATATAAGAAGGGGAAGTAACTTGTTAAGGTATACCACAATCTTTTACTACAAAAGAATTTAACACTCTTTTTACCCCAATGGCAGATCATTCTCTCTTTTTTTTCTTTTTTTAACTTTTTATTGATTATAACTAAGACACAGTTATGCAGTTCACCTAGATAACCACAATCAGCAAAGAATGTACTTCCAGTTGTGTGCATACATCACCCCACTTTGGCACATCAATCGGGTGTTTCTCCAATAGCATTAAATAAGTTGTGCAACCCAGATTCGGCACGCTGCAATTCCACTGTGGAATCTAAACAAATGTATCCCCGGTAAGTGCTCCAAGCTGCCCACATACGGTCCCACTTCCGGGGGCATCTTCTATGTTTGAAAACGTCTTTCTCTGCAATCATGGCTCCGTCCATATCATCAGCCCAGTCTCTAACATACAGCATCTCCCACACACCCCATCTCTGGGGGATATTTAGTTTTGCAATGGCCTATCCCAAAGAAACCCATGAGTTCTTAGTCTGGGTGAGGATCTCTCTCTCTTGAGTTATGTGAGTTGTAAGCACATTTACTTGACTGTCTTATAGACCGTCCTGGAATATGAGATATGGAATGGTCATACTTGAGTGGTTTTCTCCACCCAGGGTATGTGTCTGTGATCAATTCAACTTTACTACTCTATGAATCAGTCACATGAAACTTAAGAGATTAGTATTTCCATGTGTATTGCAGCAGATGGCAAGTACATAAAGGTACTGCAACCCTTTAGACACAATATTCATATGTATGACCTCTTTATGCGATTCTAATGAAGCTGTTATAAGTGGCTGTGAAACACATCAATCCTGACCTCAATCAATGTAACAAGTTATTTTCTCAACGCGCTAGCACATCCTACTATAAAAAACACATATGTAACCTCCCCAATTGGATTTTAATCTTGAGGACAGACACTCATTAAAAATTGCCAGTGAGTGTGCACAGTTAAAATCTCCCCCAAGCGGTTGAAGGAAAGGATTGTAGTGCATAGGAGTTACAAACAGGCCCCATCAGTGACTCTACAAATAGGTAACCGCTAGGTTAAGGAAGGGGAAGTTTACAGCACCACCATCAGATGGTGTGTGTGCTTCACAGCTCCTACTCGTCAGTGGATCACTCTATTTATAGAGAGTTCCAGACACAGTTAGGCATTTATTTTATTTCAGATTCGTGCTCCTGTCAGCTGTTGCCCCTATATCTGATCGCAGTCTGCACTGGATGACAGCAGTAGGGGGCAGACAAGCCCTAAATTATGTGCATATTCATAGGTGAAGTATGCACAGCTTCGACACGTACGTTTGTAACTGTACGTATTGCAGCTGTGCATGGGTACTTCATTTCTCACTACAATTTATTAGTTGATTATCCCACAATACAACCAGGGTCGTTAATTGCTTTTACACACCAGGAAATAATTTGGCAAATGGTAAGTGAGTTAGGTAAGAATTGTGCCACATATTTCCATTTGATGACCATAGCAGATAGCTGACATTTCTCAGAGAGAACAATGTGGCACCGACCCTGCCATTCACAGATCATCAGGTTCACTAATCAACATGATTATTATGGGATAAAGACCAGGTAATGGGTCTCAGCCTAGAAACATCAAGATTCTGCGCATTTTTCATCTTTATTATAAAACTTCAGACAGGGCTTCAAATAGTCCTGCTGAGCAAGCTTTGGAAGGAGTGGTGTTCTCTTAGTCACAAGGACTGCAACTTGCGCAATGGATAGAGGATAAAACACATCAAACTAATGGTTTATAATGACTTCTTGAGTGAGGCTCGTGGTAAAGAAAAAGAGGCTGCTTCAAATACTCAGGATGAAGATCATTTGTACTCATCAAGGGCCTATTGAATAATTTCAGTTTCGTCTGAAAGAATAATAATGTTTTAAAACCCTGAACAGAAGGATATTAAAATATAAGTCACTAATTTGGCAACTTCTTGCAGGACATAACACAATTTATTAGAAAAGGTGTTAGAGGCAGTAGTTATATATAGAGTGCTTTACAACAAAGTTTTGAACGCAACTTATATATTCGTACAATAATTAAGAAATGTATAAGGACAGTGCAGAGGACACAATACATAACAAGAGAATCACTACTGAGAAGTAAGCAACTAGTACTTAAGTGTCCAGTTGAAATTAATGGAGACCGAAGGAGCACACCAAAGCTTTGTAGCGGAGAGTAAAGAGAAAAAAAGAGTGGAATAACGCGTTGGTGTGGGGTTGGGAGGAATGCTTATGATTACTTGTCTAATGAGTAACTACGGACAATATATAGATAACCAGGTTCATGGAACTAGAGAAAACAAGTATTGACCCTCAATGAGAATAACATTGCTCAAACCGGCAAGCCCATGCATGCTTTTATTATCTCCCTCGATTAAGTGGAATTCAAGTTATGCAAGTTATTTTAAATTTATAGGAAGGGAAGGACATGGGGCGCACCCACTTTCCTCATTATTGGTGTCAGTGCGGTATATAGTCAAAATTTCGAGTTTTTATTATCGATTTGCATTAATATCGATTAAAAGATATAGAATGGACAGAATATCGACTTCACAGAATATACACTACAAAAATATAGAAAAGGATAGCATTAATATCGAATAAAAAACATCTAGAATGGACATATTATCGAATGGACAGAATATAGACTACAAAAATATAGCATGGACAGAATATAGACTACAAAAATATAGAATGGACAGAATATGGACTACAAAAATATCGAATTTGAGGTAAGTAAGTTAATATTTATTTTTAAAGTGTTTTTTTGTTAGTATATGTTCTAAAAGTGTATATTTAGTTTATTATTTATTGGTATATATTCTGAATTAATTGTTAATTAATTATTAATTGGTAATTAATTAAAATATAATTGCCAATTACTTTTAATTAATTGATTAATTGATAATTATGCTAATTTTAGTAATTTATTTTCTGTAGTGGGTTGTGTGTTTATAGGGGAATAGGGTGGGAAGTAATTTAATTATAAATAATTAAATATGTTAATTTATTTGTTGGTATTTATATTGAATTAATTATTAATTATTTATTAATGGGTAATTAGTTAAAATATAATTGGTAATTAATTTAAATTTAGTGATTAATTGATAAATATGTTAATTTTAGTAATTTATTTTCAGTAGCGGGTTGTGGGTTTATAGGAGAATAGGGTGGGAAGTTATTTAATTATAAATAATTAAATATGCTAATTTATTTAATTGTATTTATTGTGAAATAATAGTTAATGAATTATTAATTGGCAATTAATTAAAATATAATGGGTAATTCATTTTAATTAATTTATTAATTGATAATTATGTTAATTTTATTAATTTAGTTTATGTAGTGGGTTGTGGGTTTATAGGGGAATAGGGTGGGGAGTAATTTAATTGTTTTTTATCACACTTTTTATTATTTTTTAATTGTTAATTAATGTATTGTTAATTGGTAAATAATTTGTATTAGTAGGTAATAATTTGTATTAATTAATTTTTATTTGCATTTTTAATTGATTAATTAATATATTACATAAAAGTGTTAAGTATTTTAATTAATTTGTAATTAGTATTAATATTTATTTAATTTTTATTTATATAGGAAGTATTTACTTTCCCCACTGTTGCACTCACTGGAGTGGGAATAGTAATTTTTACCCTCCTGCTATCCAATGCTTTCCCCTACTGTTGCACTCACTGGAGTGGGAATAGTAATTTTTACCCCTACGCTTTCCAACACTTTCCCTACTGTTGCACTCTCTGGAGTGGGAATAGTAATTTTTACCACTACGCTATCCAACGCTTTCCCTACTGTTGCACTCTCTGGAGTGGGAATAGTAATTGTTACCCCTACGCTATCCAACGCTTTCCCTACTGTTGCACTCTCTGGAGTGGGAATAGTAATTTTTACCCCTACGCTATCCAATGCTTTCCTTACTGTTGCACTCTGTGGAGTGGGAATAGTAATTTTTACCCCTACGCTATCCAACGCTTTCCCTACTGTTGCACTCTCTGGAGTGGGAATAGTAATTGTTACCCCTACGCTATCCAACGCTTTCCCTACTGTTGCACTCTCTGGAGTGGGAATAGTAATTTTTACCCCTACGCTATCCAACGCTTTCCCTACTGTTGCACTCTGTGGAGTGGGAATAGTAATTTTTACCCCTATGCTATCCAGGGCTTTCCCTACTGTTGCACTCTCTGGAGTTGGAATAGTAATTTTTACCCCTATGCTATCAAACGCTTTTCCTACTGTTGCACTCTCTGGAGTGGGAATAGTAATTTTTACCCCTACACTATCCAATGCTTTCCCTGCTCTTGCACTGTCTGGAGTTGGAAGAGTAATTTTTACCCCTACGCTATCCAACGCTTTCCCTACTGTTGCACTCTCTGGAGTGGGAATAGTAATGTTTACCCCTACGCTATTCAACGCTTTCCCTACTGTTGCACTCTCTGGAGTGGTAATAGTAATTTTCACCCGATTGCTATCCAACGCTTTCCCTACTGTTGCACTCTCTGGAGTGGTAATAGTAATTTTTACACCTACGCTATCCAACGCTTTCCCTACTGTTGCACTCTCTGGAGTGGGAATAGTAATTTTTACCTCTATGCTATCCAACGCTTTCCCTACTGTTGTACTCTCTGGAGTGGGAATAGTAATTTTTACCCCTACGCTATCCAGCGCTTTCCCTACTGTTGCACTCTCTGGAGATGGAATACTAATTTTTACCCCTACGCTATTCAACGCTTTCCCTACTGTTGCACTCTCTGGAGTGGTAATAGTAATTTTTACCCCATTGCTATCCAACGCTTTCCCTACTGTTGCACTCTCTGGAGTGGTAATAGTAATTTTTACACCAACGCTATCCAACGCTTTCCCTACTGTTGCACTCTCTGGAGTGGGAATAGTAATTTTTACCTCTATGCTATCCAACGCTTTCCCTACTGTTGCACTCTCTGGAGTGGGAATAGTAATTTTTACCCCTACGCTATCCAGCGCTTTCCCTACTGTTGCACTCTCTGGAGATGGAATAGTAATTTTTACCCCTACACTATCCAATGCTTTCCCTACTGTTGCACTCTCTGGAGTTGGAATAGTAATTTTTACCCCTACGCTATCGAGCGCTTTCCCTACTGTTGCACTCTCTGGAGTGGGAATAGTAATTTTTACCTCTACACTATCCAACGCTTTCCCTACTGTTGCACTCTCTGGAGTGGAAATAGTAATTTTTACCACTACGCTATCCAACGCTTTCCCTACTGTTGCACTCTCTGGAGTGGGAATAGTAATTTGTACCCCTACGCTATCCAGTGCTTTCTCTACTGTTGCACTCTCTGGAGTTGGAATAGTATTTTTTACCCCTACGCTATCCAACGCTTTCCCTACTGTTGCACTCTCTGGAGTGGGAATAGTAATTTTTACCCCTATGGTATCCAACGCTTTCCCCACTGTTGCACTCACTGAAGTGGTAATAGTAAATTTTACCCCTTTTGCTATCCTACGGTAAAAATATTGTAATTTTTTATTAATATTAAGTTTATATATATATATATATATATATATATATATATATATATATATATATATATATATATATATGTATTAACAAATCAATTTGTATGTTTTTTTTTCACCTACATTAATTATTTATTAATGTTAAGGTTTTTTAGTTATTTTAAGTATGTTTAAGTTCATTATATTTATTATTTCATTAATTTTTAATTAATTTAAAGCATTTAAAAAAAAATGATATTTTGACTAACTATATTTTTTACATCAATATTTTTGATTCGACATTTTTGTACTTACCTGATTGGAGATAGGAGGTCGATATTTTGGCATTCTATATTTTTACCTCGATATTTTGGTAGGTCGATATTTTGGCATTCTATTTTATGTCAGTGATCCGTCAGTGCACTGGTATTGGATGGGCACACATAGCTGTACATCTCAATCCTTGAAAAAGATAGATTCTGTTCAGATGAAACTCTCCTAACAGGGAGACACGCTTTGACCAGTGGTGAATGGATCTTGCCCTCTCAAGCTTTTATAGAATTTTTACTAAAGAGCAATGATGCTGAATGCCTTCTTGCAATCACAAATGGAGTTTAGTACTGCAATTTATTTGTGCCTTGCTGCTAAATAAACAGCCAGATCACAACATGAAGCAACATTGTCCCTACATGGTTTCAATACATTTTACCACATTTTAAGAGCTACATAGACTTCCAAAGGTAATTCTGCATTTGATAGTAGGATGTCTATATTTATGTTTTGTAAAGCGCATGGCTTCCCGAACGCTTCCCCACGCAGGATCACTCCCTGCACACAAAACAAAGGGATTCAGGTATTCCTCAATCTCTTTGCTTAGAAGAGATGATTGCCCCATGGACTGTACTCCTTTTGAGGGAAAAAAATGGTATCTGTCAATTTTTGGTACTCCATAGAGAAAAATTCTAATTTGCAGACAGTGTGTGAATACATTGTAGAGGCTTATATAGTATAATAATAAAAAATTACTTATTTGCTAATTGCTGGGTTGAGTTGGATGTCGCAGAACTTTCCAAATTTAATCTACAAATCAATTTCAATAATTGACTGTATCTAAATGATAGAGATTAATAGCCACTGAACATAGCAAGTTTGTCACATTTCATTTTTAAAACAGTCATGCCATTTGATCCATGTACCAGTAGCTTTTGGGATTTATGCTAAAGCTGCTTGTAGGGACACGTGAATACTTTTACCTCATGGGTCTAAGTTAAGCCCGGGCACAATTTGAATTACTAAGTTTAATTTATTTTAAATCAGTAATTTCGTGCTACTTTTGTTAATTGAAATTCTCGTAATTATGGTATTATAGCCCATTCACAGTAAAAATGTACTGCGAATGCACAGTTTGCAGTAAAAATGTACTGAAAACCCAGAACAACTATGCAAGTGACAGGTCGAGCGGCAGTTTTTCCAGGGTGCTTTGTTTTTTTGCACTTTTTTTTTAAACCAGAAAATGCAACTTTGAGTCCAAAGTAGATGTGAGTACACATTTTATGCTAAAACATAAAGGCAAATGCCAATTTTGCATTTCAGGTAACCTGTAATTTCACCATTTTGTGTAATTATGCAAAAGTAAATTGCGCAAATTTCTTACACTCCTAATCAAAATGACTCCATGAGTTTTCAGCTAATCAATTTAAATATGATGGCTTATTTAACACAAAACCATAGCACTTTTCAGTATGTGGCACACATGAATCCCTTTCCTGATATAAGGATAAACAATACATGAAACCACACTAATTAGCCTCGGTTTATATGAAGAAATTCCTGCTACAGCGTCCAGTCATTATGAAAGGCCAATTTTGAGTAATTTACTCTGAAAGCCTTTGGCTAAAATTGTGCCCTATTGCTTCAATTTACATTCCAAGCTAATAGGCTGTCAAAATAGGAGTATTATGCAATACAACTATTCGAGATCTCATGCTCGCCATCCTTATGTAACATTCGTTCAACTATTCGAGATCTCATGCTCGCCATCCTTATGTAACATTCGTCAAAACACACTCCCAAGGACATTTTTATCCCACGTAGGATATCTGTTGTGCAACATGAAGAACTCACCTTTAGAACATCCCCTTGTGCTAAGTGAAATGTTCTGGCTGAAATGTTGATTCCTTTTCCTGCTTGCACCTGGATGCTGTAAATGCATTCATGATTGTTTTCATAGTTCAATGGATAATTTGGGGAGAGTAATATCCCTTCATTGTTTGTTGTAGATGCTCCACATTCAGCTGGAAAAGAGACAAAATAGTGCAGTGTACATTACTGCATAAGTCTTAACTAACACTGAATAATATAACGAAATAATAGCATTGAAAATGGTAAACAGAAGAGATTTTTATGTCATTCAGTTAGGTTGTTCCTAATATTTTTTAGCATTTACATAATATTGATTTACACTGCCATGAATATTGTTTGGCACCATTTGTGAATGATATATAATTCCTAGTGATACCATTATTTAGAGTAGGGGTGTTAGCTAAGAGCTATCAATCGGCCTTGCCTTTGCCAGAGAAAGAAACCGTTTGTTGAATCATAAAAAATCAGAACCACTAAACTCTTCTCCCCAGTGGCCTGCTTAGTCATCAAATTTGCCCTCTCACCCATTTTTTTCACAGTCATGTTATCTAGAGGAAGTCTTAGTGAACACCTGGCTTGGCATTCATGCATATACTGCAGAAACAGTTGGAATTTCTTCTTACTAGTCACTTAGACAACAGCAATGCAAAACAATCGCTACAACCTTGTTAAACATTGATTGGAGACTCTCAAAATGGGATTACATCAATCTCCAGAAGAAACAATCTCCAGAATACTCCAATTCTGAAAGTTAAAGAAGGTCTGCGGACACAGTCCTAATCCTGATTCATTGCACGAATTGTATCCTTTCAAATGAGATCTATAAATGCTGAAATTCCTCGACTATATGTTTAGGCATAGGTGGGGTGGGGGGGGGGGGGGTCAACTGTTGCTGAGTGGTCCCACTTGCAAAATGAAATGAATTAGCTGTGAGCTTGTGGATGTTCTCATAAGCTTTGCAGTTTCATTCATAATTTAAAAATACTTGCAAATGTACTATTGTCAAGTCAGTATTGAAATGTTCCACAGTGAGAGTGTGGGGGTAAGGGCTCTATATTATATAATGACTCTATATTTTAGGGACTGTACAGGTTGGCGCATCTCCACGTGGAATATATTTTCCACAAAGAGGTAGAAAATAATGTTTAATGTTGTGATTGCGTGCAATACGTCTACAGGTGGTGATTTCCACCTGGTGAAAATCTCACATACATATTTAGTTCATGTGAGTGCTCTTGAGAATATACAGCGACTGTATATGTCTTGGAGCAGCCTAGGGGGTGTTCGAGAATCCAAAATTGCTGAAGTTTCTCCAATGGGAAGAGAAGAATTGGGGGAGTTAAGTTCCCATTAAAATGGAAAGGGGCGACCACTCGGTCCCCCCGAACGTATGGTTGGGGGCCCGGATCCCCCCCGGGAAACCATTTTGGGCGGGGGGCGTGTCACGGCTGGTATGCCCGAAGCGGCGTAGCCGGGGGCGCGCCTTTTTCCCGCCCAAGAGGGGTTGTCCTAGACACCTACACCGTTGGCCACGCCCAGTAGGTGTACCGGAGGAGGGTACACGCCCTCCCGAAGAGGAATAAAGAGAGCAGGAATCAGAAGAAGCATCCTCTTGTTCTTGTGCTTGGAAGCTGCACCCACTCGTTGCACGTGAGCCCTCGACGGAACAAGGAGCAATTTTGAGAACTTGTAATTCTTGTGTTTCTCTTTCAGCGACTTCGAGCCTACGGATCCAGGACCGTGTTGAGCAACGGGGATCGAATATCCGATAACAATGCCTGGCAAGAAGGCGGGAAAGAAGTCCGGGACTGACCAGATGCTTCGCATGCTGATAAAAGATATGGCGAGCATGAAGAAGCAGATGGCAGCGATGAACAATACTGGTAAACCGAAGAAAGTTATAGGCCCAGCATTGCCAGGAGTTGTCCCCGCAGGGAGGGGTAAAAGGATCAGGAATAGGATGGCAGGGGGGGAGGTCCCGGTTCCCGAGTTACCCCCGGCAAGCCCGGTCATTCCAGTCGAAGCCCCGGTACCGATCACGGACGCGGGCCAACCGATTCCGGTTGTTGTTACGCCCGCCAGCGAGGAGGACATGCCTCCGGAATTAGCCGCCCAGTTGGCCGCATGGCTTGGCAGAAAAACAGGGGGTGCTACGGCACCGGGAGACACGGCCGAAGAGGCCAAGTTACTAATACAGCAGTTGCGGCAGTCGCGAGATGCCGCGAAGGCGAATCTCCCTCTTGTCCCCCCACAGGTGACCTCGGAAGGACCGGCAGCTGGCGTCGAAAAAACAGCGGGAGCAGCAATGGAGCCGGGTAAGCAAGCATTGCCAATGGCAAGGGAGGGGTCTTTGCCCCCAAGACGGGAGAAGGTGGTCCAACATATACCGTTGGCCACAAAAGAATTGATATGGGCTGATAAGTATGTGAATATGTTTTCTCTACTGACTGACCATCGCAAGATGGAGTATGTTAAGACACAGAAGGATTTGTGGCACCCGAGTGTATGGCGAGCCAAAATGGCGGGTTTCAGGGTTGATGAGACAATGTCAAATTGGGCCAAGGCCTTTGCGATGTTTACTGCAATTATTGGGGAACGTAAGCCCGAGGTTTTGCCCGAATTGGCCTGCTATCAGGCATGAATAATTGATTTTTATGAAACGTATGAGGGCAATGAGTGGATGGGTTACGATATGAAGTTTCGTAAGGCCAAAGAGTACGATTCATCTCTGACGTCGGATTGTCTCGACTCGATCTCTTGGCAGAAGCAGCTCCTGCCGGGCGTGACGAAGTCATCCTCGCTAGGCGGGAATGGGTCGGGGTCTTCCCGCCAACAGCCTGTGGCGCCCTTTCGAGCGGGCCCCGCTGGCGACCACCAACCAAGGAATGGTGGGAATGGGAGTAAGAAAGGGGTCTGTTGGAATTTTAACAGGGGCAATTGCACAAGGCCACAAGGGACATGTAAGTTCAGACATGTGTGTGCAGGTTGCGGAAATTCTGCACACCCCGAGAGTTCGTGCAGATCCAAGAATAGTGATACGGGGGGTAGAGAGGGGGCCAAACAGGTCTGAGGAGGACCTTTGTGTACCGCTTCCTACCCCCGTTGATATCATGGCAATGATCCCCTGGCTAAACGAATACCCTGATCATGTCTCCGCTGGGGTGTTGAGGAACGGCTTCTTATATGGTTTCCACATCCCGGCGGGGGATTTTCGTGGGGAACCACTTTGTAGAAACCAACTGTCGGCTCAGCATAATCCAGCGGTGGTTGAAAGGAAGATTGCAAAAAGAGGTTGCCCTTGGCCGGGTTGCTGGCCCATATAGGCACCCGCCAGTAACTAATTTCATCTGTTCCCCGTTGGGAGTGGTTCCCAAGAAGGACCCAGGGGAATTTAGGCTGATCCATAACTTGTCAGCTCCGAGGGGTCTTTCGGTGACTTTCAAGGATTACACTTTGAATACAAAAGCAGCACAGTTTGATAAAGACTCTAAATCCTTCCAACTTGATCGGGTTTATCCTTTTTTAAAAGAGGATTTCTATACTTCTGGTGAGTCACGAGGGGCCCTAAATACATTCCAGGGTAGATCGAAAAATAGGTTCCTGACCTTTTCAGACACTACTTCCTCTGATTCTTCCACAGACTCAAGGCAGTCTAATTTTAACAAACGAGGCGCATCTAGAGGGTCGGCTCCTTTTTTGTCCAGGGGCGGCCAAACGCGACCTCGTTTCAAGCAACCATGGCAAATGCGAACTCGCAACAAAAATTACAACAACAATTAAATATGTCCACTATTGTTAATCTTTCTAATAAGGAACTATCTAGGGAAGAGGAAATGCTTCTTAACCTGGGCCTCAAATTCGTTCCAACGATGAGAACGGATTTCACGAAATTAAAATTAGAAGCACTTGATTTCTGCCGCAAGGTTAGGTTAAAAACTTATTTCGCTGGTTCCGAGGTAACGTCAACACAGGAAACCACTGGACTCAGAGTGAAGTCACGGTTCACTCCAACCTCGAATATTCCAAAACAGGTCATTGCTTTTGAGCAAGCTGTACTGTCTTCCCTCACTAAACTTGAGAAGAAAACTAGTTTCGTGAAAAATAACATCAGCAAAGGTGTACAAAAAGCCATTGATGATCTGAAATCTGACACTTCAATAGTCATAAAACAAGCCGACAAGGGCAGGGCAGTGGTCCTTTGGCCACGGCCTATGTATCTTGCTGAAGGCCAAATGCATGTGAACAACAGGGAATGGTACAGACCCTCAAAAGAAGATCCCGTCCACGCAATCCAGGACAAAATATCCAGGATTACCAAGGAAGGCTTGGACGAAGGTTTTTTAGGGCCGAAAGAACATGAATTTTTGAACAAAAAAATGCCACGTACTCCTATTCTCTACTTCTTACCGAAGATTCATAAGAACGAGAAGGCACCCCCGGGCAGACCGATTGTCTCGGGATGCGATTTGGTGCTTGAACCATTGTCGAAATATATCGATTTCTTTTTAAAACCTTGCATAGCACAAGTCCGATCGCATCTCAGTGACACAACAGCTTTCATCAAACAGATTGAGGGGCATGCATTCAATGATCAGACTGAGTTGATGGTGACATTGGATGTTGCCTCACTCTACACCCAGATACCGCAGGATGAGGCTCTAGAGGTCATTGAACTCTACTTAGATCAAAGAGCTAGACCCCACCGGGTGCCGACTAACTTCATTGTGGCACTAGCGGAGATCACTCTTCGTAATAATTATTTCAAGTTTGAGAGTAACTTTTTTGTTCAAATCAAAGGGACAGCCATGGGTTGTCCCTATGCACCGGAACTGGCAGTGCTTTATATGGCACAATATGAGGAGAGATTTGTCTTGAATGACAACCCTTTCTCAGGCCATATTACTCAGTGGCTGAGATACATCGATGACGTCTGGCTCCTGTGGCAGGGGAGCCAGGCGGATCTCGAGCACTTCCATCTGTGGTTGAACTCCAGGCACCCAGATATTCAATTCACACTGAATCACAGCCCTAAAGAAATGACATTCCTGGACGTTACTGTAGGAACTAGCGAATCTAAGTTGATTACCTCCTTGCACAAGAAGGAAACTGATCGCAATACAATTCTGCATTACACCAGTTCGCATCCTCAATCATTAAAAAACAACTTGCCCTACGGACAATTGTTGAGGATTAGGCGAAATTGTACCAATTTATGTGATTTTGACTGCCACGCCACGAGATTCTGCAGTGAGATGGCAGAGAGAGGATACCCAAAAAAATTGCTAAAACATTCGAAAAACAGGGCCAAATTTACTCCAAGAGAGACATTATTCAAAAAGAAAGAAAAGAAAGATTTGGAACAATTGGTTTGCGTTACAACATTTGGCCAACATACAAACCAATTCAAGAATATAATTCGGAACAATTGGCACCTACTCGAGACTTTGGAGCACCCCCTCTCTAAACCCATCTTCGCTATGCGTAAGAATAGAAGCATAGGGCAACATCTAATCAAAGCGGACAGTCACATCACAGCACCCAAAAGTGACCTTGTTGCACAGTGGAAGCTCAAACCAATATGTGGGCACCACAAATGTGGCAACTGTGTGTCATGTTCCAGTACGCTAGAAGGCGACACATTCATGAACAATGGCATCAGATGGAAGCATGATTGCTTCACGAATTGCAAAACTCGTAATGTCGTCTATGCGGTGGTTTGCCCGTGTAACAGAGTATATATAGGCAAAACTAACCAGCCCATTAATGTTCGGATTACCCAACATCGATCCCGTCTCAAGAAAAAAGTCTTGACTGCTCCCATGGTGGAACATTTCATCAGTAACAGCCATTCCGAGAATGACTTCAAATGGACCACATTAGCATGGATTGACCCCAAACGTTTCCAAGATGTGGACGCAATGTTGTTGCGTAGGGAGGCTTATTTAATCCTCAAGTTTGATAGTGTTAACAAAGGCCTGAATAGCCTTAGCGAAATAAATAGGGCATAACTTTCCCCGTTTAGAGACTACATGCCCCAAAATGCATCTGTGTTTTCTTTAAAAGAATGGACTGTGTTTTCTCTGAAACTACAGGCCCCAGAAAGCACCACAACTCGGCCGTTTTTCTGATTGGCCCGTTACGAATCACATGGTCCGGGATCTCCAAACCGGCGTTTGCCAGGGACACTCACATCCCTCTGCCTGTTGTTCTGGAGCGAGTACACTGAGCGGAGTTTTGGAATAATTGCGGTAAGCATGGTAGTCGCCGACAACTGGGACTGCAAACTCTGCAAATTCTAGCTTAGAAAACAGCGTATCAATGCGTTTATACGTTCCTCTCCTTAATCCCATAGATTCACTAAGTGGGTCACTGTTATGGATTAAAACGATTACAGAACTAGAACCCCAACTGCGGTCTCCGCGGACCGATGTCCAAGTAAGTGAACCTAGTTATGGCATATTCCAATGTTGGTACACGAGTTTGTCAGCAAGCAAGCAGTTTATTAAAACGCGCTCTGTCTACTTGTTTCAGAAAGCACGAATATAACCCCAAGTGAGCTAAGATATCGCACAGAGTTGCAAAGACCCCAAGATTTACACAGGTAAACAAACAGTAGTTTGACGTCCATGCCTAAGTTAGGCCCTCCCGTGTTTCTACACGAGACTCAATATACTCATTACTCTGTTGCAGTGCAAACCACAAAGCCTAGACGACACTTCTACATAAACAGGACTGACCGTGGGCAGGATAAACACAAGGTATGCTTTATTCCGGCACTCGCGTTGGCCTAAGAGTAGTGGCTAGAGGACCCCCTTTTTTAATAAACACTTTGCTTTGTTTTTTATTTTAAACAGTTCCCATGGACTAGACTCACACTGCCCTGACGAGAATCCTGCAAGTCACTAATCAGGTTTCGAAACGCGTCGGCACCCCCCTTCTCTCTTGGCCAGTTGGCCATTGTTATTGACGCAGAAATGGGCAATATTCCTGATATTTAATTGATTATATCCTGTTCAGGTCGTGGGAGTTGAATTATTTTTGAAAACACTTTGTTCTCTCCTCTCCCCGTGTTTTAGTAAATGTTTGTAAGAAGTTTTCCATCATTCACAAATGTACAAGGTTATTTGTGTCCATCTGTTAGAATTTATTTACGGTGATATTTGTTCTTTGGTAGAAAGTCACTTTTTTGTAAATGTCAATTATATGTTTGGTTCACTGTATATATGTATAAAGTGTTTGTGAAATTGTGTAGGCTAAGACATGAAGTTGATAGTGGTCTTAGTTCTGTGTTTTCTGAATTTCTCCTTTGTGTTTGTAAATTGAATACAAATTGAAAACATAAACTGTTTTGGGTAAACTAATAAATTGTGGTTTACTTGTACTTAAACTAGTGTGTACTTTAACTAGTTTGGAGGCATAGGCAATTATTTCTATGCCATTTCATTCATGGCGCAGGCGCATGGCATCAAGGACCCGACATCGTCCTTTTTGGTAAAGAAAGCCCTTCGTGGTTGGCAACGCCTTGAGGGTCGTAGAGTAGACGAGAGGCGCCCGATTGGGTTAGACAGGTTGTCCCTGCTGATGTCGATACTCCCCACGACATGTTCCTCCCAGTTCGAGGCAGTGCTGTTCCGGGCCGCTTTCGCATTAGCGTTCCATGGAGCTATGCGGGTGAGCGAGCTGGTGGCAAGAAATAAGAAAGATGTGGAGGGAGGTCTGAGTCGGGATCACATTCTGATTAAGGGTGATTCAATGGTGGTCACAATAGCCAGGTCCGAGACTGACCAGAGTGCTATGGGAGACAGTATTGTTGTCCAGCGCTTACGAGGGTCCCCCATGTGCCCGGTGAAGTGCGTTGAGGAATATTTGGCGCGAAGGGTGGACACATGGGGGGGAAGCCTGCTGAGACACATCGACGCCACCCCACTGGCGAGGTTTCAGTTTCAGAGGGTGCTAACAATGGCAATCGCAGCGGCGGGCTTGGACCCGGGCGATTTTGGGACCCATTCCTTTAGGATAGGGGCTGCTACAGAGGCTACAGCCAGGGGTCAGAGCGTTGAGAAGGTGAAACAACTGGGACGATGGTCCTCGAACTGTTATAAAAGGTATGTGCGGTTGCACATGTTGTGAAGTCAATGTCATGCACTCACGCTTCTTGTCTTCTGTTTGGTTTACAGTTTCGCGAGCATGCTATGCGGGGCGGACTGTGCAGTCGACCCGGCACCTGGGGACCAGCGGTCAGAGATCACCGGCTGAGGAGAGAGTGGTGTGGGTCGTGGGCCACTCATACGTGAGGCGGGCCGGGGACGTATTCAAAGCAGGTGACGTGACTCACGCAGCTGGGGAATACGGGTACAGAGTGACCTTTCACCGAAGGGGCGGGCGCTGTATTGACCAGTTTCAAGGTTTTGTCGAGGAACTGCTAGGGCGGCAGAGGTCACCGCCATCTGTAATCATAGTACATCTGGGGGGCAATGACTTGGTGACACTCGGTCGGCGAGTACTACTCGAGCGAGTTTTATCTACTGTTAGCTGGCTGGCGAGAAGGATCCCAGGGTGCATGATAGCATGGTCCCACATGATTCCCAGGAAGGTGTGGCGGGGGGGCCTCTCGGTGTCAGCACTGAACCATTCAGTGAAAAAGGTCAATAACAAACTTGGTAGGTTGTTTCGCTCGGCGCAGTTGCACTGTATTACGCATGGATGTATTCGGGGGGATCACATGTATCTCAATGATGGGGTCCATTTGTCCCGGGAGGGGAATGTCTTACTCATAGGAGACTTCATAGCATGGTTAAGGGGTTTGTAAAAGCATGACCTTTAGTAGGAGTTTGTGGGGGGGCCGGATAGCCGGTCAACTATCCGGCCTGTGGCGGTAAGGTCATGATCGGTGAGCAGTAATTTCAAGGTCCCTAGAGGGGGGGCGCCACCCACTATGGATGGGAGCGCCCGGGGGGGAGGCGGCCATTGGCCCCTCCCACGGGGAGGCGGCACCCACTAAGTATGGGTCGCCTAAGGGAAGACGGCCATAGGCCCCTTCCAGGGGAGGAGGCGGCTAGATGCCCCTCCTACGAATTTCCCGGGGCCCGGATATCCGCGACAGCGGATGTGATAGACAGTGTGGGGTGGGAGGGGGGTCCACGCTGCCTTATTATAGACACCCCACACGGGTCCTCGGACGACCTTTAAGATGGCGTCGAGTTAAAATGGGGGTCCCCGCAAGACAAGGGAAATTGGAGTTGGCACAGAAGGTACAGTCCTCTGCGCGGCCGCCCTCACACCGTGAGGGGGAGAGTTCTGGTAGTAGGGATCTGACACCGGTTGCGACCTTGCCGTTGGCCCGTAATGCTAGGATGTACAATTTTAATTTAGAAAGTATGCATTTGCAGGATGTTAGACTCGGCTAGGAAAACCTTTGTACTAGAGAGTTGTTAAGGTTAGCCAAAGAACATGTCTTCATCAAAATGTAATAAATGAAAATTGTACATGATATGAAACTGTTATTTTAATGTTTTAATTTTGTTTCATATTTTAATAAATACGGCCGGGAGGGTAACTCCCTCCCGCCTTCCAAAAGTTCAGAACTGTGTCCGTCTTCCCATCCTTGGGGATTGTGTTGGGAGGGGGTGACAGGCATCCTGGCCATATGGAAAGGGGCGACCACTCGGTCCCCCCGAACGTATGGTTGGGGGCCCGCATCCCCCCCGGGAAACCATTTTGGGCGGGGCGTGTCACGGCTGGTATGCCCGAAGCGGCGTAGCCGGGGCGCGCCTTTTTCCCGCCCAAGAGGGGTTGTTCTAGACACCTACACCGTTGGCCACGCCCAGTAGGCGTACCGGAGGAGGGTACACGCCCTCCCGAAGAGGAATAAAGAGAGCAGGAATCCGAAGAAGCATCCTCTTGTTCTTGTGCTTGGAAGCTGCACCCACTCGTTGCACGTGAGCCCTCGACGGAACAAGGAGCAATTTTGACCCACCCACCAGCCCCTTATGGCAACATTAGTACTGCAATAAAGTGATTTGCTTTGATAACATCTTTTTTCCCTTTGTTTAGCGGTTAATAACATCGCAATGTTAGTACTGCAATAAAGTGATTTGCTTGATAACATCTTCTTCCCTTGGGTTAGCGGATGATAACGGTCTAGTTTAATGATGTGATGAATGTCTAGTAGTATAGACAAATATTGCAATGTACAGTATAATTTTCTTCCTTAGTAGGTAAACAATTGTCGTATTTATTTTTTGGTCGGGCGGTAAGGTCATGATCGGTGAGCAGTAATTTCAAGGTCCCTAGAGGGGGGGCGCCACCCACTATGGATGGGAGCGCCCGGGGGGGAGGCGGCCATTGGCCCCTCCCACAGGGAGGCGGCACCCACTAAGTATGGGTCGCCTAAGGGAAGACGGCCATAGGCCCCTTCCAGGGGAGGAGGCGGCTAGATGCCCCTCCTACGAATTTCCCGGGGCCCGGATATCCGCAACGGCGGATGTGATAGACAGTGTGGGGTGGGAGGGGGGTCCACGCTGCCTTCTTACAGACACCCCACACGGGTCCTCGGACGACCTTTAAGATGGCGTCGAGTTAAAATGGGGGCCCCCGCAAGACAAGGGAAATTGGAGTTGGCACAGAAGGTACAGTCCTCTGCGCGGCCGCCCTCACACCATGAGGGGGAGAGTTCTGGTAGTAGGGATCTGACACCGGTTGCGACCTTGCCGTTGGCCCATAATGCTAGGATGTACAATTTTAATTTAGAAAGTATGCATTTGCAGGATGTTAGACTCGGCTGGGAAAACCTTTGTACTAGAGAGTTGTTAAGGTTAGCCAAAGAACATGTCTTCATCAAAATGTAATAAATGAAAATTGTACATGATATGAAACTGTTATTTTAATGTTTTAATTTTGTTTCATATTTTAATAAATACGGCCGGGAGGGTAACTCCCTCCCGCCTTCCAAAAGTTCAGAACTGTGTCCGTCTTCCCATCCTTGGGGATTGTGTTGGGAGGGGGTGACAGGCATCCCGGCCATATGCTTAATTTCTCTGATTGTGAATAGAGTCACTCTTTTTTTTACTGAAACCACTACTCTTAAAGAAGAGGAGACAAGACATCAACTACGTGATTGTACCCAAGTGTTTCCGACTGAATTATACATAGCCACAATCATAGGCTCCTTTATGTTGGAACTAGAAAATATAATGCATGTTGTACGTGAAGTTGATTCTAAATATGTTACAACGTGGTCATCGTTGCTTAAAATTCTTCTTGGAAATAACCCTATACACTTGCTTGGACAGTTTACCCAATATCATCCATAACAGATTTGTGATCAGAATTGCAAAAAAACTTCCTAAAGTCAGCAGATAAATTGGGAGAGAGAAAAAAACATTTACTAACAGTGTTCAAAGCCAGGAGCACCCTGCCAGCACTCTTGCAACCTGGTAAAGTAGTCTTCTTCAGACACAATGCACAACTCATATTACTTAAATATTAATTGACCTAAATTCAGCTTACCTGGCTAAATATGGATTTAAGTGTTTAGATCCTTCGGGGTTATACATGGCCACTATGTGAGTGGTCCCAGAGTCTGTTCTAGCTGTGTATGTTTTATGCAGAATGTAGATAATATCAATGCATCTTTAGGATGGGATAAATGATATACTTAATATTAGAAACATCTGGGACATACAAATATCTCTATAGCTTTTCCACTGAGAAACCGCATGCGTGTCTCCCAGGAGTGGCCCATGCAGGTAGGAGCAGTGGGGCTGGGTTGGGGTGGGAGGGGGATATTCGACTGACGACCACAGGGAAAATTGAATAAATAATGAATTTCCCCTCGTTGTTGTATGATGAAATCCACCCACGCCGGGCCCCACCGTTCTCACCTTCACGGGCTGCTGCTGGTGTCTACAGAATAATGCATGGTGGGCGAGACTGATGTAAGATTACCCCTTTTCATGTTGCTTATTGAGACTTGGAATAATACTGATTACAGGTTTAGCCATAAGAAGGTGTGCCCTGTCCTATTTCTATTTATTTATTGAATAGAGATCAACAGCTTTCATGCTGCAATGGCGCTAGCACTCAGAAAAAAAACGTGAAACATGTATTTCATAGAGTAGGGTATCCAAATGCACAAGCGTATTCAAACAACATGTTTTTTTTAGTTTCAACTTCTAGAGAATCACCCCAAAAATAATCCTTAAATGAGGTCTGTCAATAATCCCTTGTCCCCTTCTCGGGCATACAAATGCAGGAATTGAGGCTGAGGTAAATCGCACTACAGAAATCATTTCTCCATGAAGGTGTACACTAATGAGAAAGAGTTTACCATATACAATAAGCTGGCTTCTGCTTCACAGTGCCAGAAATTTGACTTAGTACAGACACTCACTTGATGTATTAATTCTTACAAAGGCCTCACTACTGCCGTGGGCCCAGTCACCAAGCTACGTATCCCCCAGGTCCAAGGTTTCAATTAATGTACACAAATGGTCTAAAAAGGCAGGAGACAGTGCCCCTAACCTATACACACACACGTCATTGGGATTCATGATGAAAATTGTGATCCCCATATGAAGGACAATAGTCAACATTTGCCTACAAACGTTTTTTTTTTCCAGTGCATGCCACATATGTAATTCTACACCAGAACGCCTGCCCTCTGTGTCAGCAGGTGCTTGTGAATACATAGGTTTTGTGAGAGCTGTATATTGTGATTTTATAAGTCCTCCATATGTGCTCACACTATGCTTTATTATCAAGAGGGTCGATCTACTGGTAGAAAATCAATTACATGGTCCAAACAAAATAGATATGACTTCTAGGAATCCACAGTGAGTGAGCTGAAGGATTTTTGAGGCATTATCCGCTTTCAATTCGATGAAGGGCTAATCTCAAGGTCCTATGCTATACAGGGCATGATGAAGGCAAATCAAACCAGAATGCCCATTGTGTCAGCACGACACGTAAATTGTGGAATAATGTGGGATGATCCCATTTGTTCTAGCAAACATTCTTTCAAAAGAACATTTTTCCTGGCTAAGTCATAATCTATAGACGGCTTGAAAGGACTTTAAATAATGTGGGGATATAATTACACATTATACTAAAACCCCTCTGGTAGTCTGGCACCCTTTCAAATTCAGGCCATTGGTACACTGTTTCAGAGCCAGGCTAAACAGCTTGGAACACAGAGCATTGCTCTGGTATAAAGAAATCGGCAGTAGCCACTTTGGGTGAGCATGATGGAATAGGTATACATGCATGTACTCTCGTGAAGCTGTGAAGAATGTTGTTAGCCGTTGACATAACATTTTAGTTCTATATTTTAGTCCTATTTCTGAGGACTGACATATAGGTTTTCAGATTCCAGTTTGTTTTCAAGTCAGTAAATTACGTGCTAGTACCTCCAAGCTAGGGGTTTCATGAACTCTTCCTCCTGAAGAAAAGAATATGTGACATTTTACTGCACAATATCACACAGTCAAATGTTCTACCAAATAAGTAGCATCTCGATTCTCTCTCTTCATGTATCCTGTAATAGTCTTCCTTATACCTAAACCATTCATTGATTGATTCATCCATATATATATGTACGCAAATGACCCAGAATCACGAAGTCCGTGGCCCGTAGATAGATGGCGAGTGTACGCCAGGCAGGTCTCCCCACAATAATAATCCCACAGCACACTTCTTCAAAGAAGCACTCGCACTCAGAGCAAACCAAAGTTTATTTTCTAAAGGCAATGCGTTTCGACAGCAAAGGTGTCTTGATCACACCAACTGGCCAGTGCTACAGGAAGTCTATACATAGATGTAGACACAAACAATGGACTATTTCTTGATAAGTGCTGTCAACTAACATAGCAGCCATATTTGAATATTGTACATCTATCAAAAATATGTGTTAAAAAGTGCATCTATTCACTGTTAGATCTCCTGATGCGCACAGTAGATTATAAACACAATAACATAATGGTAACATAATTCAATCGTATTGGTATGCAAGTGGAGCCACCTATGTCTTCTACATGCCCGAACTATATTTGACTTTCGTCGCTTGGAGTATACCTGTGTTACAGTGTCATGGCCAATAGTGCCACTAAGAATATATATTTATATATATCCAACAAGAAAGAAGTAACGTCCGCAAATCTCAGGCATCAGCTCCATTGTCACTGTTCTCCGCCGTACCTTCCGTTCTGGAATTCCACAGAGATAGAAGTTCCCTACAGTCACGTAAGGCATGGCACATAATACAAACATATACAACACAACACTTAGCCACTCTGTGATGTAAGGTACTACTGTCCTCCATAGAGCCACTATGGCGCTTTCTGATCTTGCAGCCCTGACTACAAAATCAGCACTACTACCTGAACCCTGCAGTCAAACGGCACAATGTGAACACTGGCACCACAATTAGAAATCTATGGTGTCCTTACCCAGACAAACTAGGATTCTCACTGGAGCCCTGCAAAGACACACACTACCCCTCACAGCAAGAGATGAGCTGGACACCTCCCATTTCACAGCCTATCTAATCCCCTACTGCTTCTAAAAAGTGGCAGACCTTTGAAGTCTAACTCATAATGCCCTTGGATACTAATCTTTTAACCATTTCCATAATCAACCTCCTGCCTTGTGCATGTAGTAACATTCAACTGCCTGGAATTATTAGGAAGACTCCAATACAAGTACTGATAGTGTGAACATCACTTTCTTTCTTTACCTAGTAAGCTGATCAAAGTCAGAAAAACCTAAAACATTCAAGTCAAGTGGCACTTATCTCATTACTCTTATGGTTATACCGTGTGATTGGATGATATATGCTGCTTTATGTTTACATCTCAGCCACAATGTACACTAGTGCTTTGTGCTGTTATGCATAATCAGGTCCTTGGCATTTCATCATGAGATCGGTTATATCTATAAGTGATTTAAAAGTTCTGGTATTGTCAAGCTTTGAGTTTCATAAAAAAACAAAATTCTGTTTTGTTTGTTTAGCAGATCTGCTCAAAATAATAATGGTGAAGTAATAAGATAGACAGTTATGCAGCCAGATCTGAGTTATGAATGTTCCCTCCAGCCTTGCAAATGCTGCCATGCTCCCATCAAATGCTCTAAACTATTTTATTTTGCGGACAATATATCTTGATGTGTTTAGAAGCAGTAGTTGCATCTATCAATTTCTTTTACATGCTGAGTATTGCCTATTATTTTACAGTTTGATATATGCAAGTCAAGATAAATCCACAGTTAATTTTAGTTCATACTGGTAATTCATGCAAGCTTAGAGATGACATTTTGAAATCTTATTTCAAATTTGATTGGTAAATATTATAGCTGGTGGTGGACCTGGTTTGGTCTGTAGGGTCACCCCCAAACCATTTGCCTTTACTCTCCACTTATTTTGCTTATATCCAATTGACATATACCCAAGTCCTGTAAATTAAATGTTACAAGTGGGACAGTAGCATTAAATGCTACCTGTGGGACGTGTTGTGCCACCCACGTATGCAGTACCTTAAACCATGTCCCAGGCCTGTCACATCAGCCTGAATGCAACTTTAAGCTGCCATGTCAAGTTGTCATTAAACTTCCATTGCCAAGCCTTAAACTCCCATTTACTTGCATATCAGTCTCCTATCAGGTCGGCCATAGGTAGTCCATAGGGCACGTGCTGTGTAATGAAAACATGTAAGTTTTAGTTTTACATGTCATGGTAGTGAAAACCTCCTAAATGTACCTCTCCACAGAATAATATTGACAATTCCTTATTAAATTTAATAAGCTTTAATTTTCAAGTGGGAGCTGGTAACTATAACATGTTTAGTGAGTTTGGAATTGCTGTGAAGACCCCTATTTAATGGTAAAGTCGGGTTTTTGTTCACAATTTTTAAAATGCCACGTTTTTAAAGTTGCCATTTTCTCCCCTTTGCCTTTTTGTGCCTGTTGCATGGCCTGGGTTATGTGACTCGGTGTGACTGACAGTTATATTTTGAGAATTTCTCCCAGAGAGTTACACAATAGAGGGATTAGGTATGACTGTATGGGCCATCTCCTAGTAGGATGGGGGGAGGCGGAGTTGAGTACAGACCCACTTACAACTGGAAAGCATATGCTCTGCCTTCGCACAAAGGGGCTAACAACCTCACATTGGTACTGTAGCCAGCTTTGAGCCAGAGCAGGGGAGGCATGAAATTCCATTCACTTCAAAGCTGCTGTCTATAAGCTTCTCCCACCATCCAGAACAAAGGCGTCAGGATATGAAAGTAGGACCTCAGACACTAACTCTTCAGTTGACTTCTGGACCAATGGATACTCTGCCAGGAAGAAGGACTGCTATGCTGCTGGAAGGATTTCCACTCTGCTGTACTGCTTTTCTATAAGACTGGCATCCTGCTCATAGCCACAGGGACCCAAAAGGCGTCCTCCATCTTAAACCTGGACCCAGCCTGAGTGAGTCCTGACCCTCCAAGTGGTGCCCCTCCAGTCCTAGCCCCTTGGAAGTGGTGCTAAAAATGCCCAGAAACGCAAAATCCCAAAGGTGGGGTTTTTGGCTAAAACCTGCTGTGAGACAAATTAGAAGACCGGGACCAGCCAGCTCGCCTATCCGCCTGAGTTACCTCATCAGTTGTATTGAATTTACAGATTCTCACGCTATGTTCTCCTCCCCAGAAGTGAATCCATTTGAGTGGTCCTTCGCTGTGGCGTTGTCCAACCTTGTGGAACTGTCTTCGGTACATCCCTTTGCCACAACCCGCAGGAGATTTTTAACTTCCATTTCAGAAACTATGTCTGAACATAAAAATATTTACAGCAATTTTGGCCTAAGGCTATCTGGGAATGATCCTCCCTTATCAGGCACCCTCCGCAGTCTTGCCCCACTGAACTTTACCTTCTCAGAACACTTTTCTCAAGAATTCCGAAGGTATGCGCTGAACAAGCCCGATCCACTTCATGTATCTGAACCACGCTCAATTGAGGTCTGCCATATTATTCAACTTTGACCCAATGTCACGCGTATAGATTTCATCAATTGGTGCTTTGATTTTCTAGGCACTAGTTTTTGCTAAAAACCTCTAAAATAAATAACTCCGGTTCTACAGATTGGATTTTTGCCATTTTTGTATCAAATAATTTATTTTAATGTACCCCGTTTTTCAAATTTGATTTGGGATTTTTTGTGCATTTAGCATTTTCATTATTACTGTTTGAGTGATGCAATACTTTACACATTGCATCTAAGTTAGCCGCGGTGCAGCAGTTTAGCGGAGTGGGCTGGGCCGCGTCGACCAATAGACGTGCGCAGCACGGTATACAACTGTTACAACAAAGTTTTTACCACGCACTACCATTACAACGCAGGCATTACCACGCATACCATTACAACGCATTGCGCTGGGGGGCGCTCTAGGATAGGGAATAAGTATAATTTTATATCCAACACCTTCCCTAGTATCCACTGGGACTGGAGTTGGAATATAAAATTATACTTACCACTATCCAGCACCTCTAAGCGCTATGCGTTGTAACGGTATGCGTTGTAAATACTGCGTTGTAATGGTATGCTTGGTAAAAGTATGCGTTGTAACGTCATACATCCGCGCAGCACTATGAAGGTAGTGCACGCGATGGCCGTTGGCTGACAGAAGCACACAAGGGGTTGAGCCTGACTGCTTTTCGCATTTAGCTATCAAGGGTCAAACACAGGTTAATTTACTGACTTTTCTGTTCACCTTGCAAGGGATTGGGTCTGTTGCTTTACTAGGGTTCACACCGCAGTCAATCAACAACTCAACTTTTAACAGTTGGGGTATCTTCTATTGTACATTCATGCACTTTAAGTACACTTTGTTCAAACTAATTCTGAGCCAGGGAGGTTTAAAACCTCGATTTGCTCTATTAACATTTTACTGAAAGACAAACATCGAGTTATCAGTATTTTTCAAAAGTATGATACACATTTTATGACTGAGGTGACCTTTTATATGAGAGAACTGTTTACCCTTGGAACTGATGTATTACGCCTTAAAAAAGTTTATATAAAACCTTATATATATCTTACAATTATAATAGTGTGTAATTTTTGAGGGTTGTATATTGCGATTTTTTAACCCCTCCACATTTGTTCAGAATCACATTATCCTTTAATATCAAGCTTTAAGGGTAGTGCCATTGTTACAAAATCAATGATGTGGTCTAACTGAAATGGATGCAGTTTCTATGAATCAAAAGCATGTACGTTTAGCCACACAGAATGAGCCAAAAAAAGTCCTGAGGCATTGTCCACTTTCAACTAGAAGGCATGCGTTCCAGGTTCTATGCTATGGATTGCAGATGCACATTATACCATGCACAATTTAGTAGTCTCACAGATAACAAATCAAGAGCCTGAGTGACTGACAGAGAGATTGCAAACTTTGGGAGCAAATTGTGCACTGACTTTTTGTGACTCATCTCTAAATTTGTGATACCACATATACACTAGTAGGCCACTATCCATACTGTCCATTTCCAGGGGGTTGAGGGACGACCTGGCAATGAATAATAATTAGGAGGATTGTTATTTGCAACCTGCTGTGATTAGTTTGAACATAGGGGTGGTGGACTGCAAGGAACTTTCAACCAGCACCCCTGTGATTTCTTTACAAAATGGTAAACTTTTATAAAGTTTATAACATCATCTTACATATATTAATATTTTTGCCAAAATGTTCTAACAATCCTAAACAATTGTTAAAGAAGCTCATTAATTGTCCTAATTCCTTGAGTTACTGGCTCTGAGCATGCTGTAAGACCCTTCCGACGTCAAACTGATGAAATCAAACAATTCAGTAGCTGGCCCATCACGTATGATATGGTTTGTTTTTATTGTGTGATTGACAAGATTGTGGTAGAGTGAATCAGTGATTCTGAATTGTTTGATTCCATCAGTTTGATGTCGGAAGGGTCTTATAGCATGTTCCGAGCCAGTAACTCAAGGAATTAGGACTATTAATGAGTTTCTTTAACAATTAATATTGTAATATTAATATAAGTAAGATGATGCTAGGGGGTTGTTTCATGTCTAACTATATGATGTTTTTTATGTAAACAATTTTGCAGGAATCGTAAAATAAATGTTTTTTTGTATATAGATACTGCTGTCATAACCAAATACTAACAAGCCTGAAGAAGGAAGTTGGATCAAGGTAAACACTCCGAAACGCGTCGCTTTTTCTTGGCCTATAAATACATGTTTTTTTGTGTTATTTATCAGAATCTATGAATGCTGTATCGAATCCATGATTATATACTACTGTGGTTATGTGTTAATGAATTTTGAACTCCTGATTATGCTGCAAATGCAATTTTATTAGATCTCTATTATTCTGTGTGTTTTTTAATGTGTATTATGATGCTTTGTTTTTAATATATAAAGGTGTTTTAATATGTTTAATTTCTGAACCAACTTAATAAAAGCTAACAATGTTTATATATATTTTTGCAGATTGTAGATTTGGATCTGACTTACTGGCTACTGATAAAGTGACCCAAGGGTGCTTGAGTGGGATGTGTGTGGTGAATGCATTATTGGTATGCTAATATAATTCCCCAAAGGGAGTTATTTTGTTGACTTTACCATTTTAAGAATCTTTCACCCATGCCTTTAAGCCGCTCACATGGAATGGTGAAATCAGTATGCAAGTCTTAGACATGTGGAGGCAAGCTGTATGTCAGAAGGCATAGTTTGGCTTTTAGTTGTAACGCATTGTATTATTCTGACCAAGGCTTCAAAATAAATTTTTTGCAGTTTTATGTAGAACAAACTTGACCCAAAGGTATTGATACTCTTTACATGAGCACCCATAACATTACATATATTCACACTCATTCATTATTTTCTTTTTTTTTTTTTAGGCTTAGGGAGATTATGTGATTTTCCCAGAGTCACAGGATGTTGAGCCGACATTGAGACTTCACCTGTTCCCCTGTTCGGAAGTTGGCAGCTCTGTCCAAAATTCCTGGGGTAATGAAAAAATAAGTAATTTTGAACAATACCCTCTAATTCACATGCTAATATGGGTACCCACAAATTCAGAGATGCAGAAATAACCACTTCTTCTAAACTCCATATCTTGTTCCCAATACACGAAAACACTGGTTTCCTTGATACCTATTTTTCACTATCAATATTTCGCTAAATGAATTGCTGTATACCCGGTAAACAATGATAAACCATTGCAAGGTGCAACTCAGTTATTGGGTCTGAGTACCTCAGGTTCTTGGTGAACCTACAAGCCTCATATATCCATGAAACCAGAATGGTCCTGCAGACATAATGGTATATTGCTTTAAAAAATCTACCATAGCTATAAGAAGTTACAGGCGAAAATGTAGGCACAAATGGCTGTTTATTTCAACTAAATGTCAATATTTTGTTTTTCAACTGTTACTTTCTAAAGGACAACCTGTAAAGAACTACACAAATCACCCCTTGCTTAATTGAAAATTGTGTCTACTTTTCAGAAATGTATATCTTTCCAAGATCCATTATTGATTTCCTACCCATTTCTACCACTAACTGGAATGAGGCTAAAAGCACCAAAAATAGGAAAAATGGGCTATGTCCCGGTAAAGTGCCAAAACTGTGTAGAACATTTTGGTTTCCTTACAAAAGTCTGCCTATTCCTGGGATCTGGAAAGATGCTGATTTAACCACTAGAAACACTTTGTTGATACCATGTGCAGGGAAAAAGCACAGACACCCATTAAACCCAAAATTATGCTTTATTTTGCCTAATTTCTCAGGACCCTCCAGAGGAGTCCACAAACCTTGGGTACCTTTAGAATTATCAGGATGCTGGAAAAAAAGGACGCACATTTGGAGTGGATACCTTATATGGACAAAATGTTATTTGAGCCTAAGCATGAATTATCCCAAATAGGCAAAAAAGGGCTTGCCACGAGGGGGGTGAGGGGTAGGCCTGGCCGCGAAGGGGTTAAAAAGTGTTCATAAACAAAAGTCCCAAGTACCTGTGGTCCCGCAAGCGATGTCGACTGTAAAGTAATATTTGCTAGGTTGCAGAAGATATAGTTTGGAAGGAGAAATCATTTCTTACTGACATTTTTCTAACTAAATTGCTGAAGCTATAAGACATTTGTGAACTGCCACACCCATATAGTACCTGATTTTACTACTGTTTGTGCAGGGCAAACACATAAATCTACAGTATCTCATCTGCCTCACAAATATTTGCGACAAATGCAGTGCAGATCTTATCCTCCAGGGCTGACCATAAAATCATCACCAACTAGAATCGTTGGTGCAGAAAATGATGTTATAATTGAATTTGAGTCCAAAATTGTGCATGATTATTTAATTCTGGACTGATCTAGGTCATGTCCATTGTAAATTAAATTACATATACAGTTCATGTCATTCCGCCAATGCAACCCAAACACATGTTAAATTATGCTAGGGTCTACAAAAAGTAAAAGAATGTGAGACTACTGCATGGAAGAGCGTGCAAATAAGCATTTTCAAAACTAACAGACCTAGTTCCTGCCAACTTTTTGGCCGTGTTAGATCTTGTTTTGTTACATTTTTTGTAAACATCATGGTTGGATACGCCATTGGGCCTTCACCAAAATAAAAATAAATGATTTTAAAGCAAACAATGTTGGTCTCAAAAGCAGAATAGAGGGAACTACTTTGTGTGTCGATGTGCTACTTCTCTAAGAGCAGAATGTCTCACTAACAGAGAAGGTAGCAAGTGGTAGAAGTGGGCAGACCCATTTCCCAATGGCGTATGTTGTTCTGGCTAAAAGAAAATGTGAATGGAATTACAACAGATCAATGAATGAAGAGGGCTGACTAAATCCCCCTCTAAGTATGGTATATGTTTAATTTTATCAAAACAAATTGCCTTCTCTAAAGTCACACCTTAAAAGGCGAACCAATCACAGCACCTTGCACACATTATTTAAATGATTACTCATTGTGTCAAGGAAGCATGTTTATCTTTATCATATTTGCCTTTTCACCAAGATCAACAAATCATTTCCTTGCAATAAATATATTAGATGTGTAGAGAAAATAGATTTGTCACATTATTACTATTTCATAATTGAGCGTGAGGAGGAGTCAAACTTACATTCAGACACAGCATTGACTAGTTCACAGATAAAACCTAAGCATCCTCTTTAATTTCTCAGTATTCCTTTAAAAGTACATTTACTTTCAAGGCTTATTTTTGACAGTGGCAGCCGGTACGGGTCCCGGGTGGTGGAAAGGGTACTCAGGACTGCATTGGGAAGCAATGTAAAAAATCTTTTAAAGAAATTAACACTTACCTTGCCGCCGGACCCCACACCTGACCAATCATAACACTGCAATGCAGCGTTGTGATTACAAAGCACCCAGGCTCCCCTGACCAGTCACAATGCTGCAATGCAGCCTTTTGATTGGTCGGAGTGTTGTGGTTTGACGCTCAGCCAGGGAATGGGGCCTGGGCATGTTCTACATCCAGGCTGTAATGCAGCCTGCGTGGAGAACAGGGAAAGTGTGCCATACTGGAGGAGTCATCACTGGTTTTTGACCTATTTTAGAATGGAAGGAACTCCGATCATTTCTTGTCAAAAATTGTGCTGCCTCATATCTTTGGTACAGGTGCTTACATGCCCCTGAAAAGGTTTATGGATAAATATTTTGTGATAGTCAAAGCACCAGGTTTTAAGAGTCACAAATGTTTATTGTACTTAATTAAAACCACCACATTATGAGTAATCAAGCTTATTTAAAAGAGTAAGTTAATTTCAAGCGTTAAAAGCAAGAACCTAGGGTACCAAATCTAAAATCCGGGTGACACCAATTTTACAGAAAAAAGCATCAATAATAAACAGATTCATATACTCCAGAAACAGAGTAAAATGGTGTTAACACAGCATTAAATACATAGTTGATTTGTTTATGCTTGAATGTGTTGGGGCACAACACGGTTTACATATATGGAATGCACACTAATCAGTTGGGAAATCCTGTGAATTCTCCACCTTAGTTAGTTACTTGTTTCAGCTGAGGAGATAGGACGTGTTGGCCCCAACTCCTCTACAACTAATTAAGGTTATTATCGTACCCTGACTCTGTATGGACTTATGAATTTCGATGATGACAGGAAGTTCCTATCCACTGCGTGTAAACCTTTTGAGGAACATTCACCTGTTGTGCTGCGTTGCCGCTGGAAGTGCGGTGTTCCTGCTAATCCTGCAGAATATTCTGTGGGCTTGGAGGCAGACATTGGTCCTGTTTGTCACCCTCTGGCACTTTGGAGCAGGTAGCGCCAAGTTTTGGTGAAGGTTGTGCTAGTAAGATGCGTGGTGCCACAGCAGTTAAGGAGCACAAGAGGTGCTCACAGCTATGAGGCCCAGGACTGTGCTTGTGCGTGCAGCGGTGTGGGCGAGGACTGCATTAACAGAAGATTCCTACATCTAATTGTGCTTGTTAGTAAGCAATGTTAGTAATGTGCCGCCATTTTGTTTTTCTAACATCGCATTACCCTAAGCGCAACAATGTCTTCATGCAGAAGGTCAGCACTCAAGTGTCCTGAGGTCTATGCTACAGCAGACGGTGCTTCGTGGTAAATTGAATGTCCTGTGCATAGCTGATGTAATGCACATATCACTGGGAGCTGCTGTTGGGCAGGAGTTTGTGAGGTAATGAGGTGCTATTTTGAAATGCTGGTGAGTGCTACTTTGAATAGCTGGTGAGGTGCCATTTAGTTTCCTTGCAGCCGTTTTTTCATGTACCTGTGAGATGCTGCTTTACTTACCTTACAGTAATGTTTCTCTGAGGTGCTTGTTGTACTATCGAAGGCTGATCATAGGTCGAGAGATACCTTGCAGCACACTGTTGGCAACCGTCATTAGAGGAACTGTCACAGTTTTCCCGGGTCATGTACTAGCAGCACAGATTCATCTATCGTCTGTGGGGGAACTGCCATTGTTTTCAGTACTATTTGGTGGGGTTTGTTCAGGCACTTAAAAGTGCTTGCTTTACCTTGCTTATTTTGGGGGTTAGTTTTCGTGCAACTATGTGTGCATACTATACTTTCTCCTTGACACCACCACAGCCTTTATGGTATGAGTAAAATTGACTTTTAGGGTTGGTAAAGGGCAAAGCAAATTTTCCAAACTGTGTAGGGTGGATGAACTTTTTACAAACTCTGCAAGGTTGTGCAATGTCAAGTTGAGGCACATGAACCGATTTGTTAAATATTTGCAAGGGAGTGTTGATGAAGGAAGGGACAAAGGCTTGCAGTTTTAGTTTGATGATTCTATTATTGACAAGGAAAAGGTGTGAGTGAGGATGCTGGTGAAGGGGTTTGTGTAAGAGTGTAGTGAAAGGGAAGGTTAGAGCCTGGCAAGTGGGTCCCTTGCCAGGTTGACATGACAGTTTAAATCTTCACTCACAGGCACTGCAATGACAGGCCTGAAGCACAGTTAAATGGCTACTCATGTGGGTGGCACAACCAGTGCTGCAGGCCCACTAGTAGCATTTGATTTACAGGCCAGGGGCACCCACAGTGAATTTTACTAGAGACTTACCAGAAAATGTACACAGGAAGCACTACCAATTTAACACTGGTCAGCAGTGGTAAAGAACCCAGAGTACCTAAACCAGCAACAATGAAGTCCAGCACACAGTTGAAAATTACACCAGGTAGAAACAAAAAGAAAGGGAAAACCATGCCAAGGATGCCAGATCTAAAAATTATGAATTCTGACAGAGACACTCTGCTTGGAGCGAGTACTCATGGCTTCCAGAGCAAAGGAAAGAGCTGACAGACAAGCAGCTAACATGGAGACTGGAATCGCCAAAATGAATCAGAGCTGAATATGAAAATGTAAGTTCAGTACAAGGTAGAAGGCCATAAAGTAATGTCTCCAAAGAAAAAGTTGTTTTTCCAATGTGGATTTTCCTATTCACATGAGGGTAAATGTCCCACCACTGGACAAATATGCAAAGGATGAGGGAAAGAAAACCAATATGAAATGATTTGTAAAATGAGGGAAAGATCATTCATGTCACGACAAGAAAACAAAATGGCAGAAAGATCAAATAGAGCACATCAATAAAACATAATGGATGCCAGAAAGCTCCAGAGACGTTCCAACCACACCCACAAGGAAAAGCGGCAACATCATTTGAGGGAAGCAGTAACTGAACAACGTCGGTTGTTGTCAATTTCTTCTTCTAAAGGTTTGTCACTGGCATTGCCAAATCGACAGTCAGGAAGATGGGTGTGCAATATCAATGTTGACTGATGGACGACGTGCCCATGTAGGATTAGCTTATTGCAAGGAAGAATTCAGGTCGATGGTAGGTCGACAAGTGAAAGTGCAAAATACCTTCAAACACAGCCCCCAGATCACACTGAAAGTGAATGGGTGCCCCATACCTTATTATACACAGTGGTGCATCAATAATCAAAATGTGAGTAGAAAAGTACAATGAACAATCTCCAATGCCCTGTTTAACTTTGTTGAAAACCAAAGTGTATGCCTGAGCTGCTTCAATGTCACTGCAAAGTCAAGGTTCAGTCAAAGCAACTGTGAAGCATAAAAAGATAAAAGTACAAGCACAAAATAAAGTCTTACCAGACACTTCATGGAGTGCATGTTGACTCGGTTTCAGTATTGCTGCTGACATGGGGCTGATTTCTGTAAACTACAATGTCAATGCCTATACCATGAAAGCACAACTTCACCTAAATTAGGACATCTGTCTTATTGCTCAAAGACATAATTAAATTGCATTTAATTTGCAAGAGGCTGTTGAGAAAGACATTGAGATACTAATAAAGCAAGACATCATTGAGCGGTCCACTGGTCCAAACCTATGGATATCACCCATAGTGGTAGTGCTGCAGAAGGATGGAGAAGAAGCCATGCGCACCTGCGTTGATATGCCCCAAGCGAACAAGATGTTTGAAAGAGAACAGATCCCAGTCCGAACATTGCTGACGTGATTACACAGCTTAATGTAGCTAATGTCTTGATTTTAACAAAGGATATCACAAGCTCGACATGGAGGAGAATTGCAGGCACATTACTATCTTTTTGACTCATGTTAGTTTATTTAGATATTAAAGGCTACATTTCAAAGTGTCATCTGCTGCCAAAATTTTCAGAATGTCATTCTTCACATAATATAGCCAGTCACAAATACTTTCAATTACATTGCTGACATACTAGTTTTTGGGGCCACACGAAAGGAACATGATAAAGCTCTTGCACAAGGGTGTTGGATGCTTGCCAATGCAGGACTCACTTTTAATGCAGCAAAGTATGAGCTCCATAAAACCAACTCAAGTTCTTTGGTCATATCTTTTCTGCTGGGCAAATGACTCTGGATCAAAATAAATTCCAAGGCTGTCATCCACTTCTCCCTCACAAGATCTAACTATGCTGAGATCCTTCCATGGTATGGTCACTTACTGTTCAAGGTATATACGTGACTTTGCTGCTATCAGTGCCCCATTGAGAGAGTTAACTTAACAAAATGCATCATTTGGATGGTGAAGTAAATGTGAACAAAGCTTTAAGAAAATCAAGCATGCAACTGAGAATGGCAATAAAATGGAACACTTTGCTCTGAAATTACAGACAAAGGTTGTTGTTGATGCAAGCCTAGTGTTGTTGGGTGCCATCATAGCCCAGCACACAAGACATCCCAATGCCACAAGACTCTGTGTGGCATATGCTAGCTTAAATTTGTCATTGACGGAACATGCCTATTCATCACCTGAAAAAGAAAGCCTCACTGTGGTGTGGGCTTTCTAGCATTTTCATGTGTTCTTGTATGGAAAGCATTTTACCGTTGTCACCAATCACCAAGTAATGCTCATAGTTCTTGGAATTCCTAAAGCCAAGATACCCCCTTGCATTGAGAGGAGGGGGTTGTGATTGCAGGAGTAAGATTATACAATTGTGCATTATCAAGGAAAGGATCTAAACCCAGCAGATTCCTTCTCATGTGAACCCATAAAGTGTCATGGCACCACTACAAAATTAGCTGATGCTTATGTTGACTTTATAATGAAATCTAGTACCCCGTTGCCATATTGGTGGAACAAATCATTGCTGCCATGAGCACTGTCACAGACTTGCTGAGACTCAAAGACATTATTAAACATCAATTTTGGTGAAAACCAACTCAACCTCTTCATGATGAACTTGAATACCAGAAATTCTAAAATGTGCAGGAAGAACTTTCATTTACCGCAGAAGGCATTACATTATGGGGGTCGAGAATGGTCATAACCAAGAGTCTGAGACACCAAGTAATTGAACTGGAGTTGTTGAAACTAAATGAGCTCTAATGGACTGAGTGTGGTTCCCTCGTCTTGATGAAAGAGTTAATAAAGTGTTAAAGGTATATCATTTGTACAACTGCGTGTCATCCAAGACCACCCCGCATCTGTTAAACAAGCCTTATCTTACAAAGCATGCATGTGTGAACATTGCAATCGATTTCTTTGGCCCCCTTGACAATGGACATCATCTACTAGTAATTGCTGATGAATAGTCCAGTTTTCCCCTTGTGGAAGATATTCATTGAGAGACTAGAAAATATTTTTACTACATGGGGTGTTCCTTTGATTTTGAAGTCTGACAGTGGACCTCCGTTCAATAGCTGAGAATTTAAAGATTTTCTCACTCATCTAAATGTCAAGTATCAGAAAAGCACACCTCTCTGGCCACAGGCGAATGGTGTGGTCGGGAGATTTATGAGCACCTCTCAAGAAGACCGTTCAGCGCTGTGTGATGTAAAAGCTTGATTTCAAATAAGGTCTTCAGTCTATGCTTTCTGCATACAGGTTAAGTTCCCATTTTACCTCAGGTGAAAACTTTGCCACCATAATGTTTGGGAGAGCTATATGCAACAAATTGCCACAAAGGACCACCGAATGATCTATTGACATTGATAAACTTCACACTAGTGATTAATCTCACAAATGCAAAATGATCTCTGTGGCGAGACGACACAGTGCTCAAAGCACTGTGTTCAAAAGAGGTGACCAAGTTGTTGTCAGGCAGAAATGGAAATGCACATCTGATGCTCCTTTTGATGCTGACCCGCTGAGGGTTGTGATTAATAAAGGACATATGGTAACTGCTCACAGTCCTTGAAAGTCCATTACATGAGAGTTCTCTTATTACAAGCACCTGCCTCGACCTTCACCAGCTCCAAACGTCAGAAGGGAGGCTTATCCACCTGACAATCCAGAGAGCCCAACGACTGTATCAGTGTCTCTGTCACCAGTGGCAGACATGGGCACTTCTCCTGTTACTCTGCAACTTCACATGACCACATCTGGGCAATTGAATTGAGCTTCAAAAGGACTTACTGAAGAGCTGTGATGTATATATGTATTGTTTTTACTTTAAATTTAACAAATGGGGAGATGTAGTGTCTTGTGAGTTAAAGATGACCGGAACCTTTTGGTTCCTAATGTACTCCATAGAACAGTGATGTAAGGGCGTTGGTGATAGAATTTGGGTTGTAGAATGTTCAGTTGACGGTTATGCACTGAGGAATAAAGATGTGCAATACCAAGCTTAGAGTGTGACGTGATCATTTGCATGTACCTGGGCTGGGGAGGAAGCTACAGCTGTTATAGGGCACGCCACGGTAACCAGCCTCATAAAAAAACAAGGCTGTCACCTTTTATGTCATAGCAACAGCTGCATGAAGCATATGGTTTACAACCAGTGCATGCATTAGGATGCATGGTTCTCATAAACACATTTTAAAGTCAACAAACATCAAAGTATAAAATCAATATGTGCCATAAAACCGAGCTCTAGGTTTGTGAGAAGATGAACATGCACAGTAAAAACGATCTGCTCTCCACTGTAAGATGTTGCTCGGGTGCTCGTGTCTGCGCGGTTTCCATTGTCATTACCAAACGAGATTGAGACAGGCCATTGTTTCAAAGCGAGCAGCAGTGGGAGCAGGCTTCGGAGAGAAAATGTCTCTGAGATATAAAACCGTCAAGTGGAATATCGCAAATGGCAGCGCCAAGGTTACGGAGGTAGTTTCAGTGATACAGAAAAAAGAAATACCTGCTTGAAATTCAAAGAGGAGCTAAATGGTACTCCAGGGATTCAGTGGGTAGGTATTAAGGATGGAACGGATGGAAATTTATAGAGTGTTGACTTGAGAAATCTTCACCTTCAAGAGCTTCACCTTTGCATGAGCCCGTTCAGATTCTAGTGAATCCTGCAGACATTCACCCTTTCACTCCCAACCTGGCCCTGCTTCTTGCACGATTCTTGGGCGCTGCAGCTCGAAATGTATCAACAATGCAAGATCCACATTGTAGAAATAATAAGGGCCTGCGGACCATGTTTTAAGTAGTTTATGCCATCCCATGCACAGATAAATATGATGTGTTCTGGAGGAGAAACAGGCCATGTGGCATCGAGGATCCATGCGGGCCAGTAGGTTGAACATACCTTGTTGGTCCTGGTATTGTAGAGATAGTGCCTATGATGTATTTCATGGTATGATGTTATGTGGGCACACATACAGCTGGAATGAGTACTGATCATACTTTGACCTGCGAACCCAGTTCACATCGAGAGAAAGGACAAAAAAAGAAAAACAATCCGTAACTTTTCTTTTACAGGAATGCCTACCCTGAGGTGTTTACATTCACCTTTCTGATTTTTAATGAAACAAACCAGGTATAAAAAATGGAATTGAGTGGATGTTACAACTGATATGATTTACTGTATCTTTAATACATAATATCTTATTTTCTAATGTATATAAAGTATTAGTGTTTGATACAGAGATTTATTATCTGTAGGAAGGTACATAGTTCCTCGATTCTGTTTTTAATGATTTGATGGCATATTTGAACTTTTAAGCCAATAAACTCTAAACCCCCTTCTATTGCATGTTCTCTATCCCTAAATTCATTTTCCAGATTAGACTTTCAGTTTGGGTCACAGTAAAGTTCTACAAACTGGGCAATGGACATAATGATCAGATCTTAGCGTGGCCTTTCACCACCCACGACAGGTTTAATAAACATGGCATCGGGACTGCAAGGCAGACCTCAGTTGATGCGGACCCAACAGTAGCCTTCATCCGACAGAGCAAACCATTGATTAGCGTGCAAGGCTGCAAACACAGGACAACGTTAACCCTCTACTAGGACCTAATGCTAGCAATTTATAGTTCTTCTGAGTGGCCCTGGACATGTCATTCCTCATAAAAATATCATGTGAAAGTGAATATAAAAAAGGATTTCAGAGAGTAGGTAGTAAGATTTGTCAATCCTTACGAAAACATGTGTTTCGAATTGTATACAAACAATTACACAAGGAGGCCATCATAAAGTGACAAGGATCAATTCCAAAGTAGGCAGTATACACCCACATGTGACAACGGTGGATTGCGCTGTCCAACAGAAGTCCTAAGAAGGATCCTTTCTGATGCAAACTGGTAGCTGTGAAAGCAGCGGAAACTTGCTTTTTCATATTAACAATACAATTGGCTCTAACTAAGATTATGCATAACTGGCATAGTTGATATCTAAATTTCAAAGATTAAAGGCCGACCATTCTCTTTCACAATTATAGCCTGCATTTTACCTAAAGCTGTAAATTAGGTTTATAAAACAAATTCTGAAGGAAACATAAGAGGTTCACTGCCTTTTTTGTTTATAAAACGTGCACACCTACAAACAACTACTAGTGACCTCATAAGGTTTGAGGCAAAGAAAATGGAGGAGGAAGTCATCACAACCTCACTAACAGAACCTGGTAATCCTGATTTGGGCACATAGAGGAGTTCTACTGAATCAGGATTTCAAGTCACCTTGATTTACCAAACTCCAAAGATATTTTCCCTCACCGAATTTTGCAATGAAAAGCCAGGTGAAATTGGCACTGGGCAAGATCTTGGAACATGTGGTAATTATGTGTGCAGACGCTAATGCCACTTGTAATACCTCCTTCAATATCCCCAGCTTGGAATCAACTGGTATACTAATAACAGCAAACACTACATCCTGATTGTTTGAATCAAAGAGGAGCGCAGAAACATTGTGCTACAAGAATATAGTAATATTTGTATCTACAGCCATATTATTGTGGAGGTAAGTATATATTGGTAAGTATACATTTACTGTTCTTAACTCAACATCTATGTACCTTGAAAACAGATATTGTCAAGGAGCATAGAAGTGAAATGAAGTATTATAATCCTACTTACATGCATATTTGTGTACTTTGTCAATATTTTGGTCATCAACTTTTTTTCTCCGATACTTTTATAGCTAAATATTTAAAATGTGTTATTTGGAAAAGGTAACCCTTGTGTTAGACAAATGTATGACATTATATTGCATACATTCACAACGCAGTAGTTTACATCGCATTCGTAACAACGCAAGTCGTTACAACGACTTGAGCTAGAGGTGCTGGATTTAGGAATCGTATGATTTACTATTCCAACTCCAGTGCGTGAAACAGTAGGGAAGGTGTTGGAATAGTAAATCATACAATTCCTTAGTGTGGAACGTCATCCAGGGCTAGTCGTTGTAACGACTTGCGTTGTAATGATTGCATTGTAAAGCTATTGTGTGTTACGACCGCATTGTAAAGGTCATTCTCCGTTGTAGACATAGATAACCTTCCCAGGTTTTTCAGCATCTTTGCTAGCAAATGGCAGCTCCCTGAAGCATCCAGCTTCTAATTAGACATCGGGCTACCTACGATCAGTACTTCTCTCTTATCAGAATACATTTTAAACAGCTTTCTTCTTCCAATCAGACACACAGCAGTGATACTAGTGGTGAACGCCTCATTTGCTCCATCCATCTTCTTTATCTGTTGGGTATCAGCCGCATTACACATGCAGTTAAGTTGAATGAGAAAATGACGTCTGGTAAAGGAGCAATGTAAAGATTAAACAATGTACAGTTGAGTGGAGTGCCCAGAGTAACTTTAGAGTAGAGTTTTTGTAGCAGTCCTAAAGAGATACATGTGCAAATTGTAACCATGATTAGTTAGAAAGGAACTAATCCAAGTCAATGCTGTCCCGCTACTTAACATATCAAGTAAGGTGCTAGGATAAACCTTATCAAAAGTTGCTGGCTGGTCCAGTTAGATGGATGCTGCAGCATCACTAGCATCCAATGTGAATCAGACAATGTTTGGAAAGGAAACCAGAGCAGCAGTTCTTCCTTGAATCGGTCTAAAACCTGCATGAAAAGCAGCTGCGGCCCGTGCAGGTAAGAGCGGTGGGGCGGTGGGGCCGGGTGAGGGGGGATTTCGATGGACAATGATAAGAGTAAACCTGCACAGGCCGCCGCTGATGAAAAGAGTCAGTAACATAATGGGCTGGATGAAATGAGTGAGCAGTTAATTTATTTCAGCTACTTTGGCAAATCATGGAAGAAGCGAGCAATGTGTACTCGATGCACCATCAGGGCAGGGAAGAGAGTGGGACAGGCTGCGCAAAGTCTCAGTAGGAAATAAAAATGGTTATTGAAATGGGCAGATTTTGGGCCCTGTATGCATGTTCTTTTCTTTTCAGGCAAAAACACTGATTGATTTCTGAACAATGAGTGTAAAAAAATGTAAAGGTAACCAACGTTATTTCTGTTTTTATTTCATGTGTTGTAGTTAATTTTGCATTTCCGAAGAGTTTCTGCTCTTTTAAGAGATGTTGTGTTATTTTTCTGTTTCCAGGCAGCATATTACGAATGTATAGCGCATAAATTTAAGTGAGTCACGTCCAAGTGTTTATAACAGGGCACAATTGAGTTGTGGCTGAAGGCAGTGTGAGTTTCTCTCAGTGCCTGTCACTGGGGCAAAAAGGTGTCCAGAATATGTGGCCATCCAATCCTTGGCCTCTCTGCAAAGCGCATAGAGCAGAGGCCACCTATGCCTGTTGCAGTTGTGAATAGATGCAAATGTGCGGGTAGGGTGGTACACTTTGGAAATGTTAGCTTTAATGTTTAAGTCAATCCATTAATTTTATAGACCCCGCCCCTTTCAGAGACCCCGCCCTTTTTTTCATCCCACTTAAAGCTCCGCACCAAAGAGCTTCTTAAACACATCGAATGAGGCTAAATTGACCTCTTTTGCCTATTAGATCTTTCTTGAAATATAAATATTTAGGTTGCTATGATGCATCGCACATTTGTGGTAATTTAAGCCCTTTTCGATCCCAAACGAAGCCGCTGCGTGTTAAAAATGGTTAAGGTAGAAGACCTCCAATGACTCACACTTGCCATGTTGGCTCACTGGTAATTTCCCGAGCCGGGATAGCGCTGACGGAAGTGTTCTCTGCAACGAGTCTCGAGCCTCTCAAGCTGTGCCGCCTTCGGTGTTAATTGCATTGAAACAGTTAGCGCGCGCTGCGGCGCATTGATCATTAGCATCTAGCGAATTTCTAGGCTTTGCTTCCGCTCTTTGAAGTGCACGTTTTAGACTTCGTTTTTGCCTTTTTTGCTACTTTACTGTCTGCATATTTTTTTTAAAAACATTTTAGTTAATTTGCGCTCATTACAGGTGGATCAACAAGCGCTCGACGCAAAGCATTGTCTTATTAGGTGCACTCATCTTCTTGATCTGGGGTTAACAAGTTCAAATTCAAGTGTGGCGAAGTTTTCAATCTCCCTGAGGTAAATTAAATAGGCTCCACTTTTATCGATATAATTATATCCTTAATGCAGAGCCTATTTCTCAAGCGGATATAGCTATTTGCCTGCTGGGTTTCTATTGCACAGAGGAACATTACATTGTGAATAATTAGGCTGCACGTAGGTACATCTGGAGCAAATTCTGACCTTTAATAAGGAGTTCAATTTAGATTCTGCCTGTTGCTCTGCTCATGCAGTCAGGTCTTTAACTCGAAAACAAGCACAGATGTTTATCAGAAAGACAACTGTGGAAAAGAGCAGCTCAGAGGCAATGTATGCAAGAGATGAGCCCTTCCACTCAGGGCCTCATCCTGGGAGGCGGTACCTCATCTTGTAAACACTGGTGGTGCCCAGTGGTGTATTTCCGCCTTATTCCAAGAGCTGCATCTAGTAATGAGTGGAAGTCACTAACATGGTAATACCTCAAGTTTCCGCCATTTGGAACAGTATGTATGTATTGTATGTATTGCGACTTATATAGCGCACGTATCACCTGAAGGCATCAAGGCACTTGCCTTGGGAACCCGTCCTGGCTTTTTCCCTGTGAGATAATCCCTACTGGGCATCCCCAAGGTGAAAGCCAGGCATCCCGCAGCGGGTGGGCCGCCATAGTGGAGATTAAGCAAGCTATTGCCCAGAGTTGCAGCGTGGGACCCCATGATTAGAGTAGGCACCGAGGCGAGAATTATCGAGTCCGTGGACATATTTGGGCTCAGGACCCTGCCGCGTCGGGAATTGAACCCTGGTCCCGGGCCAGACCTCTGCATCAGGGTCTGCCGCTCTAATCAGTGAGCCACACTCCTCCAACAGTAAATCTCAGAACGGGCAGTACTTGCTGACAATTGTAATGAATGCCTTAATTTAGCAGAGAGGTGAAAGCCAGGTACAGCTTTGGCCACAGCTATGTCAAGACATGACCTAGGATCAGACACAATAAGAGAGGCAGAGTACTATGGTGATACCAGCAAGCAAACCGGGTCACTTCCAAATGTTGATCTTTGAATCCTGTGTAGGGTGATTTTAGGTGTGATTTCCGTCTGTGTTGTACTTTTCATGCAAGGTATTTCATTTATATATCTGTAGAAACAACATTAACCCCTTCGCTGCGGGGCTAATTTCCCCACAGCGCGGGGGGAGGGGGGCCGCGCACGGCGCCGCTGTGCTCATGACGAGCCCAGGCTCTTCATGCAGCACGGTGCTCGTGTGCTGGTGACGAGCCTGGGCTCGTCATGACCACGCCCGTGCAATGGAACGCTCAGCACAGCGGGGAAATTAGCCCCGCGTGTGAGCGTTCCACGGCTCATGACGAGCCCAGGCTCGTCACCAGCACACGAGCACCGTGCTGCATGACGAGCCTGGGCTCGTCATCAGCACAGAAGGGGTTAAATGATCACAGATGTATAATTAATACCAGAACACCTTTCACTGTAAATTGAAAACAAAGGAAACACATAGGTAGCAATTTGGCCATGCTCTTTATTCCTCATCATAACTGCAAACTTTGGGCTGCGGCATAAATGTGGATAAAAACAATCTATCAGTCCTCCTAAAATGTGAGAACAAAACACTGAAAACTAGTTGGAGAAAGAATTTGCAAATTTCACCTTAAGATTTTCGAACAGTCCTAGCACTTTGGATGTGATCTATGTACTAACAGGTTGCATCACAAAATCTCCATTTGCAGGGGTTACTGATCGACCTAATGAATAATACCTCGGCAGGTTGCTATTTGCGAACTCCTGTGATTAGATACAAAGGCATGGATCGTGGCCTACAAGGAACAGTAGACCACAGTCCGTCTGTTTGCATTCCAAAATGTGAATCTTTTAACCCTTTCGATGCTGATGACGAGCTCAGCTCGTCATCAGCCACGGTGGTCGTGTGCTGATGACGAGCTGAGCTCGTCATGAATATATGGCATCAAGAATTTCCCAGCACAGGGGAAAAATACCCACAGCAGCCAAGGTGTTAAGGAACACAGGCTGTTTTAAGGAGCCAGTGTTGCTTTAAAAAAGAAAAAAAGTTTACACTGAGAAAACATCAAGCAGAACAGGCAGTTGTTCACAGGATCGTTCCCTACTCTTCTAAAGGACGCGGACACATTCATGTTTAACAAATTAGTTACCACCTCATTGGAGGTGTTGGTAACTAATCACTGGCTTGCAGATGCAGTTGTGGTCACAAACCCATTGAAATATACCAGCAGTTTTGGGCTGGCTAACAGCACGTTGCAAAATGGCAGGTGTACCTTGCGCTGCCCTGTATCGCACTCAGGGAAGAGGTCCCCAGCCACCCACCATTTTCCTTTTGCCGTCTGATGATGGAGGATGCAAGGCAGTAGAAGCAGGAGTCCTACTCCTGCTTGGTGGAGCGCCCTCAGACACCGCCTTTGATGCCGCAAGCAGAAGCGATTGAGCAGCGTGTTTGGAAAGAGTGGTGAGAGGAAGCGGGAGGTGTGTATACCACACTGTGCTTTAATGCATGATAGGGGTGAGGTTCCCCCCCCGCACCACCATCTTGGTTTCAGCAGTTGCGGGTTTCGAGGCCGCCGTTAGAAGAATGCGGGGCGAGCAAGGCATTTTTCCAACATTTAGGATGCCTTTACCAACCTTCAGGTGCCACCGATGCTGCAAGTAGGAGCAGCTTGAACAGCAAGGCAGAGGCAACGAAAGTGGGCACGTCAATAGCTCCTGAAGAAGCCCAAACGGATAAGTGCTTCCTTGCATCATAGTTATGGCAAATTAGATGTGCTGACTGCCGGAAAATCCGCGCAGGGCCGCCCCAGAGGTCCTTTCACGCAGCGGACTCTTCTGGGCAGCTGGCCTCAGTGGTCTGTGTGGCGTGGGAGGTGTGGTCAGCAGCACTTCTACAGTGGGTAAACGGCCGTTCAAGACCGCGCTTGGCCACCCACCTTTCGCTGGATCTTGGAGGCACACAATCTCAGAACCAGAGGCAAGTCAGGGCGAGTGTTTCTCCCCCTATGCAAACTTCTAATGTTTTTTGGGGGTATTTAATACAGCCATACCTCAAAACACAGGGTAGCCGGCTATGCAAATCTACTTCGACTGGCAGCTGGTTGTATACCATCAGTGAACTATGGGGAAAAGAAAGTGTACAGTGGGGGCCCAAAAAATTGAACCAATTGATCACATGCTTCAGAGGGCCTTTGGAGTGGTCACAACTGAAATAGAACTCGCGAAAAGGAGACTAACTCAAGGGGGTGGGGGAGTGCCGAAAGATCTTAACATTCTACACAGTCCCATGCTTACAGATTTTGTAGGATCACAGGGTCAAACTGAAATAAACCAATCCACCGTCAAGTCAATGGAACAGATTTTGGTACAGGAGAATCAAAAAGGAAGACCTAGAATATTAAACTGGATCACTGAAAAAATATCGAGGGACAAAATATCGACTTGCAAAAATATCGTGGACAAAATATCGACAGTCAAAATATCGAGTTTGTATCTACAAACAGGTAAGTACAAAAATATCGAGTACAAAATATCGTTTACAATAATATAGTTATAAAAAATATCGACTTTATTAAAAACAGTGTTTAATTAAATTAATATTAAAATTTAATTACTAAAATATACTTAAAAATACTTAAATTAACTTATACAAATTAAATAATAAATAAAATTAATAAAAATAATTTTTTACAATCATATTTGTTAAAACATATATATATATTAACATACTATAATTAAATAAGATACTATTATATTACCGTACAATACCAGAAGTGTAAAAAATACTATTCCCACTCCAAAGAGTATCGACGGTCACATTATCGACTTGCTAAAATATCATTAAAAAACTGAAAACTGACCCTGAACCCTAAAAATACCCCTTTACCCAAAAACTGAAAACTGACCCTGAACCCTAAAAATACCCCTTCACCCAAAAACTGAAAACTGACCCTGAACCCTAAAAATACCCCTTTACCCAAAAACTGAAAACTGACCCTGAACCCTAAAAATACCCCTTTACCCAAAAACCCAAAACTGACCCTGAACCCTAAAAATACCCCTTTACCCTAAAACTGAAAACTGACCCTGAACCCTAAAAATGCCCCTTTACCCAAAAACTGAAAACTGACCCTGAACCCTAAAAATACCCCTTTACCCATAAACTGAAAACTGACCCTGAACCCTAAAAATACTTCTTTACCCAAAATTAATCAATAATATTTAATTACCAATTAATTATTAATTAACAATAACAACAAAGTAAATATATTAGCACATTAGCTGTAATTAATTTAATAATTAATAATATTTTTTCCAATTAATTACTTAACAATAACACAAAATTATATATATTAAAAATGTACTCTAATTAATGTAATTAACTAATTACAATTAATTAATTACCAATTAATTACTAATAAAAAGATGTACAAACTTTTAATAATTAATTAACTAATTAATATTAATTAATTATCAATTAATTTTTAATTAAACATATTTACAAACATATATTAATTAATTAATTATTATTAAATTACTTCCCACCCTATTCCCCTATAAACCCACAACCCGCTACAGAATTACATTACGCAATTATTATAAAAACAAAATTCATTTAATAAAATATTTTAAACCATTAATACACACTTTTCACACATATTATTACATAAAAATACACTATAAAATATTATATATTATTAAAAATTCGACATTTTTCCTATCTATATTTTATACAGTCGATATTACTTCACTTACCTTAAAAACGATATTTTTGTAGTCGATATTCTGTCCAGTCGATATTTTGTCCAGTCTATATTTAAAAGTCGATATTATGTCCAGTCGATATTTTGGAGTCGATATTTTGTCTGTGCACCTATTAAACTATCCTAGTAAATCTGAAGGGGCTACCTCAAAAAAATGTGCCAGCCAGTGAAGTAGGCCAAAAGTGTAATCAAAAGTAAAAATAATGCTCAAGTCGTTACACCAGCGTGCACCCCCTTGTCACCAGAGCATATAAATCAGTTGCATTGCAGTGTTGAGGTGGATGGAAGTGAGAAAATCGTTCATTGAGGATATCCTAGTGGGGAACTTGATTGGGAAAATCAAAGCAGCTATCAAGGAGGAACTCTAAATAATATTGACAAGACTATCTGAAGTTGAACAATTAATAAATTCCTTCATTAACCCCTTCGATGCTGGTGACGGAACCATTCCGTCATCAGTCACGGTTGAGCTGTGCTGATGACGGAATGGTTCTGTCACGACCACACCCTGTTCATAAAAAAGCAGCACAGCAGGAAAATTCCTGTAGCAGCGATGTGGTTAAAGTGCCCCATGGATAAACAAAACCTTGAGACCCCAGCACTAGTGCAGAGACTGTAACAAAATCAAACCAAAAAATAGCACCAAATGGCTTCCCCTACATCCCATGGGGTTGGCTCCGTTTGCCCTATGGTAGTACCTCAGACTACAGACAGGAACGGAATTCAAGTGAAACCAGACTGACTTGACAAGGCAACAGAAAGAAGGTCACAACAGCCACCGATACCATGAATCTAGCTGTATTGGACTTCCCCCGAAGCCACTCCCTATGTGGTTGTGATGGCTGGAATACCAAGCCTTAGAATGAACCAAAAGGAAACAATTCCTGAGCTACAAAATAAGTGTATTAACTGGTTGAGACTATACAGGAACTTCTCCCTGTCGCTACCTGATAATATATTTTTTCACCCGATAAGTGGGCTGTATAGGAAAGATGGCCAAGGACCTAGAAGGAGATTGTATTATTATCAACTTCAGAGATCCAAAGGTCCGGGGATCCTATTACAGAACAGGTCAAATAGGTATCAAGGGGGCAAGGGATCTTAAAAAATAAAACTTCTTCCATTGGGGTACTTTTATAAACACTTAATAGGATCCCCCAAGATAAATACTCCAATGCCAAATCCCGGATGGCACCAAACTAATGATATATATAACGTCCCTGTATATAACAGGTTTGGGCCCCTCAGCTGATTGACTGAAGGCAGAAGGAGCATCCCAATATCCATCACGCCAAACCAGAATTGTTTATTAGACTAGGGGGAGTAAAATGAATCTACACTCAAATAGTTATAAGGGGTTCATGGAGAAGCAAGAACCATTTGGTAAAGTAAATGCTCTAGAACAGGGAAGTCAGGTTTCTCATACCCACATATTATTCCCAGACTCTTATAGTGCCAGGTACAACTGCAATAAAAAAAGAATAGTGTAAGTTCTAAACCCAGTAGGCTACCCGAAAGTACAATAGCAAACACTGGTGAGACTACCACAAAAGGGGCAGCTGGGAGAAAACACACAATGAAGGTAGTCTCATGGAATGTTGCTAGAATCGGCTCAAGATATGGGAACCAGGACTGGAAATCCTTTATAAAACAGTATGACCGCTGTCCCTTCCAAGAAACCTTGCACTCTTCTCCCATTCATTTGTCGCAGTATGTTACTCACGGTATTGCAGCAATATCAGCGACATGTGGCAGACCATCCGGGAGCTTGCTGACCAGGGTGGGAATGCACCCTCGGTTTATTGAGGTGAATGTAGAGGTTTCAAAAGATATTCTGTGTGTAACAATCACATTTTTAAATGGTCTTTCTCTCTGTATATACAATATATATCTGCAACCCTCCACAAGCAAACAGGAATCCTCCCCAATTAAGTTATCTTGTTCTACATATGGCAAAACTACCACCTGCATATATGAAACTAAAAGGCAGGGATTTTAATTGCCAGTTCGAACCTCTAGATATTTCCTGCTGCACTAGCCTCTTAGAAGAAGAGAGGCTTTGGGCTATTCCCAACCTAAACCTTCAACCAATTAAAAAATGGTCAGTCTTTGCAGTTCAAATCAACTGGATAACTCTAAACCAGGGCATTCGAGCATGTAACACCAGGACTAGTTCAGACAGGATAGGGAACTGAACCTTTAATAGAGCGTCTAGTCCAAGTCTAATAGATTGCATCCTGGTAGATGTTAGACTATGGTCCTGTGTATTGGATATGATGGTGATAAACTGGATAGAAAGTGATCCTAACGCCCTAGACCTCTCATTGAGTATAACTATGAGAAAAGATGCAGATACAATCTTTCACCCTTTAAACAATTGATGCCAGTCAACAAACAATGAGCAAAGAATTCAATGGCAGTCAGTGATGCATTCAGAGGAAACCACGAGGCACACATACAGCTTAGTCAAAAGGGGCGTAGGGGCTTTTGGCAATTTAGACTTAGATTTAAATCAAGCAAAATCTCTGAAATAAATAGGGGAAATCCACTCTAATCTTTTTGAGGACCTCAAAGATGTCTTCTATATAGAAGTGGGGAAACAAGGCAAAAATAAAAGGGAAATACTGACTTGTTACTGAAAGAAATATAGACTGGCCAAAGAAGTGCTGATAAAATCAGTAAAAACCAAGGATACATGGGGGATACAAAAATGTCAGGTGGACTATAATAAAATACTAAAAGAGGAAATAAAAGAATGGGACCCAGAAAATGGGGGTCTTCTTCTGACGGAAACAAGAGAAACAAATCATACTTAACTTTTGGAATTCAGTTACCAAGGGTAATGTGGAAGGGATCACTAAAAGTGATACAAATATAGCGGCAGAGGTCTAGATCGTCCGCTTTTCAAGTATATACTCAATCCCACAATGTATCAGATCAATTGATGAAAATCCAAGGACGCAAGAGGAATTAATCTAACTGTTTGGAATAGTCCTGCTAACCTTCCAATCATAAAGTGTGAAGAAGTAGAAAATAATTTCAGGAACGTAGGTTCCCATAAAGCCAAAAGGTGGAGAGGTGTGTTGCAGCAGCCAGGGCAGATGTTTTCGGAGCACAGGGTTTACGATTCACCCCGTCTCCAGCAGCAGCTCAATCAGCACCATGTGACACTGAGCAATAGCTCACCTAATTTCCACGACAGCCCCCAGCACCATGAGACCCGTAAGGGTGAGTAGTTTGTGCTTAACAAATACGAATTTACATAAAACTCCAGGTCCAGATAAAATCCCGGCTGATCTATTCTTGACAGAGATAAAAATATGAGGACCCTAACTTACTTTGATATTTAGTGTCATTTTAAAAGATCTACAGGTACCACACTCCTGGGCTGGAGCAGAATGTTCCCAATTTATGAAATGGGAAGTCCTTCAGACCCCGCAAATCAAAGGCCAATTAGCCAGAAAATACTGAACCAGTTCAGCAGGTTCTGTCTAGATATGGGGCTAGAAGTTGACCTGTCAAAGACTAAGTATATTGTCTTCAACGACTCGATCCAACCCAACACTAACCTGGTCCCTATAGAACAGGTCCAATTGTTCAAATATTTGGGTGGCACCCTTAGTGGAATAATGGAATGGGCGAACCACATCAGCACACAAAGGGGACTCTATTTCAAATCGTTCTCTCCAGTTGAGCAGCTCTAATCAAGTCAGGCTCTGGGTGGGCTCCTCCAGAATTCATATATTATCGCAAGGGTCTTGAGGACTTTCTTAGGTATCCCGCTGCAGCTGAATTACCGTGGTTAAATTATATTAGGGTTTCTTTCAACAATTTTTTTTTCTCCTAAATTGTGGGATGATCCAGGGACTAGCTGTTACATCATCTCAAGCAGAGAAATAAAGCTCCAATTTAAAGCACATAGACAAAATGCTTTATTAAACTTATTGGCAACGGGAAAACTAACAAACATCTTTTTAATGATTAAGGACACATACAGAATTGAACCCTTTCTAGATGACATTGAGCCAACCCTGGCCAGGAAACTGTATATGCACTTTAGATATGGGGCATTGCCACTTTGCACATTCACCACAAGATGGGCCAAGACAATTAACCCTGCTGCTTCAAGTTGCCTTGTGACAATGATAAGGAAACTGTAGCACATATATTGTTTTTCGGTCAGACATATAGCAGGCCAAGGGCAAAATGGATAAACCCGCAATATGTACACGTATAGGACCCACTACACATCCGGAGGATTGTAAAAGTATTCAGACAGAGCTGACGTCCTCAACAGTGTTTGCTGTTTCTAGATTATTACTGTGTATGTGGTCCACAAGGAAGAAATATATGATAAATGTTGACCCTATGTAAATTATTGCCCGTTTTTACAGCTTTTATAATAAGTGCAAATCACGATGCTGAAATCTCATTTGGCAATTGACCATTTAATCTTTAATTGTATCATGTTTTAAACATACATGGGCATGCTCCCTTTTTAAATTGAAATGTTTAATGTTAATTTTTTTATTGTTTGTCTCTTGTATGGTGTTTTTCTGAAATAAAGAGTTTTCGAATCGAAAATATACCATGCCGAACCGAATTTTGGAGAGCACGGCCTTTTCACACACCTTATTTATTGCGATTTGGAATGGGTCTGTAAACCCATTTGGAAGTTTCAAATACTATGTAATGATCTATATTACATCATAATCAAACAAGCTGATTCATAATATCACAGCCAAAGAACCCAAACAATCATCCTGATTCTGAAAGGTGCACCCAGCACACAATTTGAGCTAAAACGCCCCTTCACTGGATGCACATTGTGTGGATCAGGTTATGCTCCTCACTACAGGATTTTTTTTTTAAAGATTGATGTCTCACTCTAGCATATGTGCCATACAACAGAGCAAAAAAAAACTGTTAGAATTTGGGGTCTCTAGTTGGCAGACGTGGGTACCTTTGACCAAAGGAACCCTTACTTCCAGTCAGGGTAAAGGGGCACACACTGTTGATAATCCCTGCTCACCCCCTTGGTAGCTTGGCACGAGCAGACAGGTGTATCCCCAAGGCAATGCGTTAAGTATTTTGCACCAACACCCACAATAACACTGTGAAAACACCACAAAGGGACACCACACAGGTAGTTATCAAAAATAGACTCTTTATCTAGCAATTAGGCAGGACCAAATATCCAAAAAGCAAGGCCAACATACACAATACATTTCTGTTGCAATTAAAAAGAAAAAAGGGTTCTCTGGTAATGTTCTCTTATCTTAGAGTTCACTTGTCATCCAAAAAACACAATCCCAGCATGGGGAGGCATCAGTTCAAAAATGGCTAAGGCAGTCTCTGTGTCCTGGTACTGTAGACAGTGTGGTAATGCTGTATGATTCTTAAATAGGACTTCCCACCTTTACCCAGGCCCCCACTGCCATCAATGATTGAGTACCGCTGCCCGTCCAAACCCAACAATCAGCGTCTGACTCCGTCCTCCGGTAGTGCACTCAGCAAGCACTGTGGTAAACGCCCACTACCAAACGGGGACCTGGACCAGTTACCCGTGAGGCGGGTGCGGGGCAGTTCGGCTGCTCAATGGGGCTTCCCTGCAGGCCAGGCTCCCTCTCCGTAGGACTTCCTGGCCTCCGTTGTCGGGCCGCTGATTCCCACGAAGGCAGCTCCCTAGAGGGTGGGGCAAAACCGCTGCGCCGTCATGAGCGCTGGGACAATCCCAGCGTGGCGCTGCAGGCGAGCCCCTGACCATGTGACACTGCTTTCCACAATCGTAGCGGGGCTCCTCAGTCGCACCTCCTACAGCGGGCCAATCACAGCGTGGCTCCTCAGTCGAGCCTCCCGCGGCGGGCCAATTACAGTGTGGCCTCTCTGGTGACGTCAGCGGACCTGGGGCCGATGGCCATGGGTTTCTCTGGCTGTTCTGTGTCCCGAGCAGCGGCGGTGGTTTGCAAACCTTGCGATTCAGGATGCAGCAGTCCCCCTCACAGGGCGTAGGTCGCAATCAGGCTGCTCACAATCTTGTTAAGCCACTCAGGGAAATTACTAACAAGGGAGGCCAGTAGTCCCATAGCCAACATCAGTTGTGTGCCGATGAGCACACCGATCCTCCCACAAGGCAGGCAATTAGTAATAAAGCACAGATGGGGGAATAATGACGTTTCTTACAGCGTCTTGGTTCTTCTTGGGAACTTTTTAACCCTGTGTTCCAGGACCAGGAGGCCAGCTCTTATCAGGCCCTTGGAAACTCTAAGCAGACACAGCACACAGCAAAGTCTTGGTTGCAAGCAGGTGGGGGAAGCACATCACACATCAAAGTCCCCTTCTTCTCTCCTTTAGTTGAATCGGCAAAACAGCAGGTCAGCCCCAGAGCACACAGCAAGGGCAATGTTCCTTAGTTTCTCCCGCTGTTCTTCTTCAGGCAGAGGTTCCTCTTGATTGTGGAAGTTAGATTTTCAAGGGGTCTCTGTCCTACTTTTATACACCTAAAGTCTTTGTTCTTCATGTGTTGGGGGTACTGAACCCAGTTCAAACCAGTCCTGGGGGCACTTTGCCAGCGCACAACTTCTTCCTTTGAGACAGAGGGCCAGGGTACTCAAACGCCCAGCAGGACGTGGAGCCAGTCCTTTGTGGAGGCAGGCACAGCCCAACTCAGCTACAGGGATTTCTCCACCCACCTCTCTAAATGCAGATGGGCCTATTCAGCCTAGGGTGCACACCCAGACTCCTGGAGCCAAGACATCTCACCAGCCCCTGTCACTCCCCAAAGCCAGTCAGTCAATCCACAACCAGGCAGAGGAACACAGGAAGGTTTGAACAGAGAAACAGCAGCTTTCTTAAAGTGCCATTTCTAAACACAGGATTTAAAAACCATCTTCACAAAAAGATGTGTTATTAAATTCTGAATTCAAGGGTAACAGACTCCATGTCTCCGTCTTGTTCCTATGGGAAGATAGGCTGGTATAATGGTACACAGCCATCCCCATTCTATCCTATCGGCAAGATGGTCTCCCAATCTGGTGAAAAACGAAATTGGCTGTATTTCACTATTAGGACATGTTACACACATCAATCTGCGGTGGCAGGCCTGAGACACCATTTTAGGGCTACTCATGTGGGGGGCACAATCGGTGCTGCAGGCCCACTAGTTGCATTTGAATCACCAGCCCTGGCACGCTCAGTGCACTTTACTATGGACCTCTTGGTAATACAAATATGCCAATCATGTATAACCAATCACAATAACAATTTACACAGGGAGCACTTGCATTTTGACACTGGTCAGCAGTGGCAAAGTGTCCAAAGCATCTAAACCAGCAAAAACGAAATCCAGCACAGCATCAAAACTACAGGAGGTAGAGGCAAAAAGATAGGGGGAAACAACACCAAGGATGCCAGGTCTAACAACCATGGAATGGGGTTTCCCTCAATTCTCTGTGAGCAAGTGACTCCTGTTCTTTCAAGTCAGCCCAGAGAGTTCACAGTCAGTTTTTGACACACTGTCAGTGTCTATACATGGCCTCACCCACCTCCTCTACCCTGATTCATTCCTCGATGCCCCAGTACCCCTTGTCAAAAAAGAACCCCAGGCAGCATGCTAAATGTGTGCCGCTTCTGACTGGTGAGCCTTCAACAAGTCTACCAAGCCCTTTTTGTCCATACAAGTACATCACTACTATGGATATGCACCATGGCAAACATTCTCTCATTAGCGTGAGGCTATCACACAACACAAATGGAAACAGGTCAAATCCCCATTGTTTGGACGCAGTGAGTGTTATAAAAGTGCCACAATGAAAAAGATATAGCCGATTCTATAATTTCAAAATGTCCAGAGCTCATAAAAATGAGCATAAGGGACCACTGTAGACCTTGTCATCATGCATTTATAGAATTACTTCTCGGCTATATGTACTCTGTGTATTAATTATGAAGCCATCGATTCCATATGAAAAATATAGAAAATCAAATAATATTCAACAGTGGCATCAACAGAGTTCACAGCATTTCCACTTATTCCCCTACACACAGCATGTGTTTGGGGCCAATAAACAGTCAGAATGTGAAGTTAGTTTGAGTAGCAATCGCCTACTGTAAAAATGAGTGATAAATACATATTTTGATTGAAGAAATACATTTAAACTATCCTCATGAGTAAGTGTCTAGATTTAATTTTCTCTTCAAGATACCATTGTGTTGTTTTATTACGATATGTGCATAAAATTGATTTCATTTTATCCATCTGGTAACTTTCTTCAAACAAGTCAACATAACTTATAACATTGGGAGATGCATTGAAAGGTAATCATCATTTACCACGATGTTTACACATCACATGCTATTACAACACTGTCATTACAACAACAGTGTTGTTACATTGCATGCCATTACAATGCAAGCCATTATAACCACTTGTTGTAGGGGGCAGATGGGGTTGGATTTTAAATCAAACACCTTCCCGACTGTTGCACAGACTGGAGTTGGAATAGTAAATTATACTATTCCAGCATCCAGCGCCCTCCTACAGCAAGTCATTGTAATGACTTGCGTTCTAATGGTCTGCAATGTAACAACGTGGTCATTGTTATGACCGCGTTGTAATGGCATGCGTTCTAAACGCATGAGGTGTAGAATGGCATATTCACATTGAAGACAATATAGGGGCTCATGGTCAATATTGGCTGGAATAAGTCTTCTGCTCCTAAATTCCAATATTTGCTTTTTATATCTCCCATTTAAATTTAGAAATGTCTACCCTCAGTGGATGGAGTGTCCTTATGGCTTTATAGCCCTTCTGCTTAAGAATATACCAGTAGTTAAGGCCTTTTTCTTCATTATACCTCGGCTGCGGGGCCTTTAACTGCACTTCAGCTGACTATAAGGCTATGCTGGGTGAAAAGTTATTGTTAAACTTTAAGATAGATATTGTTTAGCATTCTAATGTCCGCCATTCACATATGCTAAAAATGGTAAATATTTTGGTGAAAAAGGTTTAAGCCAGAGACGGGAATATTTGGCTTTTTTACTTTAGAATGAAAATTATGCTGACTCTTTGAGGTTTTCTCAGGGTATAGACATTTTGTTTGCCTGTTTTCATAAAGGACTGAATTAATTTAAACGATGATGTGGCAGACGTGAACATTAGGCCTATAGATAAAGAAATGTACAACATGTTTCTTACAAAAGTTAACACCTTCCATGTTTGCTGATAGTATTAATAATCAAATTATCATGCTGCAGGGGAAAACAACTTCTAGAGCATTCTAAACTCTTCTGATACTATGTCCTTGTAAACGCTGTTGTAAAGTCTGAAGACCACAGGAGAAACTAATTCTGAAGGCCAGTACAACCATGTTACCCATCAAAATGAGGAGGATTAATGAAGCTAGTTGATTGTGAAGGAATAGAGTCAGGATTCCCTAAGATATGGGGGCTGAGAAGCAAGGGCTTTAATTTGATTGCTAAAACCTTCTAGGTGTGCATGTTTTTAAATTAATTATCTCAATTTACAGTTGCCTTCAGTTTTTTGCAAGTGCAAAGGTACTAAACCTTAATTTTTAACTTTACCTTCGCAGCAAAGAGAATCAGACCCTCCATCATTCCATCATTCCTCTTCCTGCCACCACTTCTCAACACAAGGCCTCCATGCCCATTGTTCACCTAAGCCTCAGTCCATCTTCAGAATAAGAGCTCTCCTCCTTTGAGTAATTGTGGTATGCCATGCATTATTCACTCACTCACAACCTACTTATGCTTGCATTCTGGCACCTAAAGCCATGCAAAACGAAACCTAGAAGTACTACAATGCATTTGGGTATGCAGGACTCAATGGCATGGTCATGTCTACCATGGAATGACTTGCATAGTGAGGATTTCATTGGAGATTCACCATCCCCCTCTTTGTTGTTTCTTCCCTTCCCATATAACACTTTCCATGTTGAGGATGATGGGTAATTTATTTAGGCTTTTTCTTTCTTTCCATTCTGATACCTATAGTCTTGAATTATTATAGGAAAACACTGTTTCATGTGAATGTATGAAAAGACTCAGATAACTAAAACAATACCCATGACCCAACCTATTCACCAAAGATCATCACACTGCACATCCCTATACCTTATTACACACAGTTGGACCAGACAGCACACCATAAAACATTATCCCACGCCATACTATTTAACATGGCCTCTCCACCATGAACATAACAGTACATATCCAGCAAAGGACATTCCCCTACTGTGAACATATTGCAAGACGTTTTCCAAAGATGGAATCTCCACAAAAGGTAGTACTAGTAAAAGACAGTAATATATCCCACCAGCAATCCCCTCCACACCACTATATGTCACAGTATGCAATTACATCAAAATACCAAGCAAGAGGGTAAACAACATCATGCAGCATTCTCACTAAACACACCACATAGATCACCAAAAATAATATCCATAATAGTCTAGACCATGCAGATAATGACCATAAAGTTCAGAACTATTGGTAACCCAACAAACTAAGAAATCTCATGCAAGTATCACAACTATAACCCCTCCATCATAGTCCCACATCACTATGCGTGTAGGCATGCCACAACTCCACCTCTCACACCCTTCTCAAAACAAAAACAAATAATCCAGTTTGCCACAATTCAACATTCTCATAGACTGTCACACTAGACTATCACACCATGCATCACCACACCCCATTGCAATACACATTGCAATACCATACCACATCACACCTTACAAAAAAACAACCAACAGCAAAAGCAAAGTACCATACAGTTTATGGGCCAACCCACTACTCATCGTTCTTTATCACTACTGGCTATACAAATAACTTCAGATCAAGCCACTCAATTCAACCTTAACCATCTCATTCAACATGTGCACCTCATTCCAGTGAACAGCATACCACACCATGTTGCACAATGTGTAACATACTCAACAAAACACACCGAACGCATAAGCATACTATGCAACCATAACTTCCGAATACATCACGCTCACGAATGCACACACACATTCAACAGCACACTAGCTAAACCTATTCTTTCTAACCATACTACAGCAAACAACCCACCATATGACTAAATCATTCCACAGTATCTTGTCAGAATTGCCCTGCAACCACTCCACATTAACCAGCTGTAGCAAAATTCACATCCGCAAAACTAGTCTGGCATTCACCTTACTTCATGGTATCACTTCAAGCTAATCTTCAACAGTAAACAGATATAGTGCCCTGGAAACAAATGACAGGAATGAAACGATAGCTAGGACCACTGAGAAAGAGTAACACAGACAGAATTAAATCAAGCATGCACTTGCATAAGATACTTCCTAAAGCACCAGATCATACTAAACCTTGCATACCATCTGCACCGAAACAGATGACCAGTCACTGCTATCCTGCCTACTGCGATTACTGAGAGAATGTTTGAACTGACAAGGCAGGTCTGTGCACACAGAGCCAACATATGGGCCAACAAAGGTCACCTTTAATTATTAAAAATATCACCAAGGAAACTAAAGACATTCACCTGGATACCATCTCCAAAAACAAAGGCAATTGCATATCAGACATTTCTCATATCCACATACTGGCTTGGGTAGGTGTTGCATATCTACCACTTTTTGGATAGTCACCTCTATTTTTTTAGAGTGACACGTCTGCTGGTAAACTTAAACTCTAACACTGGGGCTATACTCTCATAATTATTATATCTTTTCTCTCCTGGCTATTCTTGAGTTACATGTGCTAATCAATAATGTCAGAGTGAATAGATATGATTAATAGAATGCACAGTTAGTTTATATTTTTATGTTTTGCAGCATTATATTGAAGTATTTATTGAATATATCTGCAGTATTTAATCTAAGCACTGACTTCTGTGTTACATTTCTTGCTACTGGTTTTTGCTGAGTATCTAGAAGAACAGACGTTTTTAGACGAACACAGTCTTGCAGAATGAAAAAAAGTGAAACAGCATCATGCCAATCTTTGGTAATTGCTTATTCTGAAGAGTTTCAATACAGTTAAATAATGCTAAACACAAAGTGAGAGGTGTTAACCCCTTCCATGCTGATGACGAACCCCAGCCGTCATGCACTACGGTGCTCGTGTGCTGATGACGGCTGGGGTTCGTCATGGCCCGCCCCTGTTCGTGTTGTTTACAGCACACCAGGGGAATTGCGGCCGCATGGAAGGAGTTAAAGGCTTCATTCTACATCAAGATGTCGGTAAGGGAGGCACTTAGCCTTCGCTTGATGAAATGATCAGTTCCAGATGAACTACAATGACAAGAATAGTAGGCCTTGCTGCTTATTGAATGTAAAACTTTTGTTAAAACAGTTTTCCGGGTGCGAACCATCTAAAATAAAAAAAAATAAAAAATTGGCCGTGCTAGAACTAGATTACTACTACTCAGAAGTAGCAGAATGGTAGTGGTGTTGCTAAAACATATAAATGCAATCATGTTAGAGGACTTTCCTTCATTTACACTTTTTAGCAAACATCGTTGCTGCCATTTTATTTGTCTTTATTGTGGTTAGAATTTTCTTTTCTTTTTTGTATTTTGTAGAGCGCGAACTTGACCCGTGAGAGTATCAGAGCGTTAACAGGATATACAGAGGAATACAAACAACCTTAAGGTGCAATGAGATACATACAGAACTGTACAGGGGGATGGCGATGGGCCGGGGTGTAGGGAACATAGGAATGCTGGTGATACACAGTACAAATGCAATCATATTTAAAGTCAGCAAATAATAGGAATACAATAGTAAACAGTATAAGTAAAAATAAGGGAACCAAAAGTTATCTGTGAGGAGAGTTGGTGATCTAACGGAGAAGCACTAGTCTGAGGAACATCAGACTTATGGTCAGGCATGTCAGACATTTAGACGAGGAATTTACCCATGAGGAAGGTTTTGGCCTCCTTCTTGAAAAGTGCGAGAGAGGGGATTCTTCTGATCCTGAAGAAACCTAGCCTGGATGGGAGCAAGCCGGAGAGCTATCGGCCTATTTCACTCTTGCCGTGGCCGGCTAAGGTGATGGAGGCACACGTAAATGCCGCTCTCTCGGAACATCTCCGTCGAGCTGATATACTCGACGCCACGCAGAATGGGTTTAGGGCAGGTCATAGCACGGAGACGGCTCTGCTTTATATGGTGGAGCACCTTCGCTCCGTGCTTGACGCGGGACAAACGGCAGCGCTGGTGCTATTAGATCTAAGCGCTGCCTTTGACACCGTCTCGCACCCTATCCTTCTGCAGCGTTTAGAGGAGGCTGGTGTTACCGGCACTGCTCTCGACTGGTTCCGGTCGTTCTTAACCAACCGGGCCTTTAGCGTGACGTCCCACCTTATCAGTCAAAATTCCATCCGTTGAACCTGGGCGTCCCCCAAGGCTCCTCGCTGAGTCCTACGCTGTTCAACCTGTACGTAAGGCCGCTAGCTGAGGTTGTCAAACAATGGGGTATGACCATGGTGTCATATGCCGATGACACCCAGCTAGCGGTCACGATCAGCGGGGATGCTGAAGTCGACGCTCCCAGGTTTCAACAAGGACTGAGGGCGGTCGCTAGCTGGATGACGCTCAATTGTCTCCAGCTAAACGCTAGTAAGACCGAGGTGATGGTATTTGGTAGACAACCGGAACTGTGGGGAGAGAGATGGTGGCCGGAGGAGTTGGGTTCTGCTCCCATCCCAGTCGCCGAGCTTAAGAACCTCGGGGTCTGGTTGGACCCTTCCCTTACGTTTGCATGCCACACCAAACGCACGGCTGCATGTTGCTTCGGCATCTTGCGTGGGCTCCGTCCTGTGCTAAAGTTCTTCGATGCCCCTACTCGGCAACTCATGATCCAAGCTACCGTCATCTCCAGGCTGGATTATGCGAGTTCTTTGTTGGCCGGGTTGAACGTAGCTGAGATCGGGCGCCTGCAACGGATCCAGAATGCCGCAGCGAGAGCGGTGGTAGGCCTTCCAAGATTCTGTCCTACCTCCAGCACCATACGAGCGCTGCATTGGCTTCCGGTGGCGCAGCGGATTCAGTTTAAGGTCCTCTGCGTCGCCTATAAGATCTTGAAGGGGTCCCCGGCAACGATCCTTACGACCCTCATGGCCAACTACATCCCAGCACGACCCTTAAGATCGGCAGACCTCGAATTGGCCGTGGTACCGCGCTTTAAGCGAAGCAGGGCCGGTGGACGCTCATTTCGAGTGCGGGCCGCTGCTTTGTGGAACTCCTTACCCCCGGCAATTCGCGCTATGAGCGATTTGCTTTCTTTTCGTCGCGCCGTGAAAACATTTTTATTCCCTTAGTCATTTGCTTGTGCTGTTTTATTTAGTTGTGTTGTGTAGCTGCCTTGTCGGGCGCCAGGACGCTCCTTAGCTGGAGCATCTGTGCGCCAAATAAAAACCACATAACATAACATAACATAACATAACATAACATGTTGGGTGGGAAGGAGTTCCAGATTCTAGGGGCTGCCCCGGTGAATGCCCTATTATAGGTTCTTTTTTTCTTGAGGAAGGCGGGTTGGAGTAAGAGGTTTCTGGCGGACCGGAAGTTCCTGCTCCCTCCAGATATCACTCGTTTTTGTGCCAGATAAGCAGGGGAGTTTGAGTAAAGAGCCTTATGAGTGATGCATGCCAGTTTCAGCTGAATTCTGGCCTCTATGGGGAGCCAGTTCGGTGCTTTCATATGTGGAGAGATGTGGTCGAATTTCCTGGTGCCGGTGAGTAGTCTGGCTGCCGCGTTGAGGAAAGATTTTACGGTGCGAGGGAGATCTTGGGTCGACCAGTGAGCAATCATATTCCAGTCTGGAGATGACTAGTGCTTGCACTGCCATTTTTAGGTCAGCATCTTCAATGAAAGGTTTCAGTTTCCAAAGATAGCTCACGTGGAATCTAGCTGCTTTAGCCATTGAGTTGATGTGGTCTCGCATGTTCAAATTGCAGTCTAGGATTATGCCCAGACATTTAGCAGAGTCCACAATGGTCGGAGGGCAGTTTAGGGCTGTGATGGCCCTGACCCACGTCTGAATCTCAGGGTTGGCTTTAGAAGGGGAGATTAGGAGAAATTCGGTTTTCTTTGCATTGAGTTTTAGTTGGTTAGCGGCTAGCCACTGGACAGTCATTTTCAAGGTCTTGTTCAGGGAGAGGATCTCCTCCAATGAAAAGATATTGATGTATATTTTGGGTGTCGTCCGCGTACATGCGGTAGGAAATGTTGGCGGTACGAAGAGCTTCAGTGAGTGGCTCTAAGTAAATATTAAAGCGGGTGGGGGACAGGGTTAATCCTTGGGGGACTCCAACTGTAACCGGAGAGGGAGCTGATAGGTTGCCGTTAATGAGAAATCTTTGTGAATGATTATGGAGGAAGGACCTGAACCAATCTAGGACCACACCATCCAGACACATCCTGAGATCGAGGCGTTCAAGAAGTTTATCATGATTGACCATGTCGAAGGCGGAGGATAGGTCTAAAAGGATTAGCAAGCAGGTTTTGCCGTGGTCTAGGGCTTGGAGGGCATCATCCACGATGTGGAGCATAGTCGTTTCAGTGCTATGCTCCGGTCTAAACCCAGATTGGAAGTCATCAAGTAGGTGGAAGTTACTGATGTGCTGACTTAGTTGTAGCTGTACACATTTCTTGAGTACTTTGGCCAGTAGCGAGATATTGGAGATGGGTCTGAAATTGTCGGGGGAGGATGGATCCAGTGCTGGGTTTTTTAAGATGGGGAGGACTTGGCCAGCTTTCAAGGGGTCCAGAATCGATCCCTGTTGGATAGAAGCATTTATTATTGTAGTCCAGTAAGGAACAATGAATTGGGAGGCAGCATTGAGGCAGTTGGAGGGTAGGGGTTCATTAAAGTGATTAATTGGCTATAGGGTAGAGAAGATTTTGGAGATGGAATCTTTGTCATAATGTTCTCCAGTGTGTTATTAATTAATGAAAGAGGGGTTGGGGTTCAATGGATTATCCCTGTAACGTCCTAAGGGCTTGATCATTATCGGAAAAACATCTCACTTAGATGGTGCTCAGTTGTGGAGTGTTTGCAGTTCAACTGGTTTTCTGTTTTGAGTTGGCATTTTGACCGAGCCCTTAGTTCCAGGGGTCTAGAAAATCGAACTCTGCGAATCTATAACAATCTAGAAAACCTATAAATCCAGTGCTGAGTGTACATGCTCTGACCCCAAAGCATGTCGAAATTGTCTTAAAAATGGATTGGCACATTTAACTTTCCTATAAGGCCATAGTATATGGTGTGAAACTACACCCATGGCATTAAAATATCAATTTAACTTGTGGACTGTAGCACCTATTCTGCCATCCACTACAGTGGCACTGAACACATGGCGCCAGGCCTACCATGTGTAGCTTAACTGCTACAGTGTAAACCCTGCAGCGTGAATGGTCAAAATATTCATTACTGTTAAGTACAGACCATGCTTTTAAATAACAGTAGGTCACCCCAAATAGGCCGTGTAGCCGGTAAAAAAGGATGCATGATATTTAAAAGTGGGACATGTAGAAATTGAATGTTACCATACTTCTATAGTGACCAGGCCCTAAAAGCTATTTTCACTGTCAAAGGCCTAGCTGTGCTATGTGGAAAACCAGAGTGCTCATTGAAATTGTAAAAATGCTATGTGATGTGAAAAATGGGCCCAACTTGACAAACAAATAAATCGTTATTTTTAATAGGTATTAAAACTCCTATCCAATGAAGTCTGATCTTTAGAAACATTGGAGGAAAGTAACTTTTAGAAAATTACCTCTTCCCTGCCTGAGCCTTCATGGGCTAATCAGCATTAACCTCCTACAGCAGGTTAGTCTCTATGTTGCCTGCATGAGGTGTGACTGTGGTGTGAACATCCTACCAGGAGCTACACAGGAGGTCAGTTTGATTGACCGTTTGACCAGAATGAGCAGGGATGACTCCTTTGAGCTCAGCAGACCATTTACAGGATGTGGTCTGTGGGCATCCTGTTAGTACAAGAGTGTTGAATCCTGCCTTACCGCTCTGTGTGAGGCACATATAAAATGTTTGCCCTCTTCAAAGGATTCAAACAGGTTCAGATAACAATTATTGTGTACCTCCTATCTGGTCATGTAGGGACTCTGCTTTGGTTTACTAGACATCTGTCTCCTGCGTTGCTGTGGTTCTAGTGACTGCTTCCAACTGGATTTTAGTGTTAGATGTAGGAGGACACTAGTGCTTTCCCTATAACACTCTCAAACACAACCTCATCCTTCAGAGCCAAAGTTTATTAAGGCTGAAGCCTTCAGTCATCTTGACTCGGCCCTGCCAACATGGCATTTTGGGCTGTTTTCAGTGAGGTAAATGGGAACTACTGAAAATGTAGGCAGGCCAGGGCCTGGAAATATTTACTCCACTAGTCAGAGAGGGACTAGGATTGTCACAGGTTTTCCCCTACCAACAGGCTAGTGACCCATACAAAGCTGAACCTTCACCCAGCCTTCCTCAGAACTTTTTCTGGACATGTGAAAGATCAGAAAAATTATGGACCTGCGGCCTGTGACCTGAGAGGAGCCATGAAGGGTTGGACCTGCTCCCTCTTCTATCCAGGATAAATAAGTTGACTCTAAGGGCCCCATTAGGATGCAGGGCGGATCGCCACCGCCATGCGGGTGGTGGCAATCCGCAACAACATTCTTCCCCGCCCGCCACACATTTCCCCCCGTCATATTACTATGGTGGGGGGACTGCGGCAGACGGAAAGACCGTCCGCCGCATTTACGCCTGGTCAAGGAGTTGACCGGGCGGAAAAGGATTTCATATGGTGGCGGTGTCTGTTAGACACCGCCATCCATATTAGGGTGAAGGCTGGGACATGCTTTTCTGTAGTGGTGCATGCGAGAAAGTCTTGTAGGGGGGAAATGGGCCAGAAAAGTGTTCTAAAAAAGAACAAAGCATTCTACAACCATTAAGTTGACCTTTCACCTTCATGTAAATGAATATAACTGCACACACTCTCTAAATGAAAATGAAATGCAAATTAAAGTAACCAGTGCCAAATGCATTCTTTTATGTTATGAATATTCTGTTGATTAACATGATCACTGCAGATGTCTCTGTATGTGAGCAGCCACATAACTAAATTCTGGTTAGTGCACCAGGGAATAGCGACGTGTATGTATACTGCTACAAGTCATAGCCTGAAGCTGAAAGCACTGTAAATATGCAAGGTATTATTTTAAATTGTATTTACACACAGTATAAGATAGGCTGCAACAAAATGTGAAAATCACTTTTGGGTATTATGTATAAAGCCACACTGCAGTTATAAAACCTGTGATTCACAAAATCATAGGTTTTGTGACCATTAAATGCCTATTTGTCTTTTAAATGTAGTAAACACTACAAAGCAATTCACAAATTGGTCTTTAGAAATGGCTTCCAATCATAGTGAATTTCACTTTCACCCCTACCTCATGGACATTCATTAAGTAGTTCAGACTGTGACCAAAAGTGATTTGCAATTTTGTGAACAGATCTATTAGTATATAGGTTGGTTTACAAGATTAATTTCCTTTCGCAAAACTTTGGTGCTCAATTTGCAACCACATTTTGTCAATCGATATTTGGTAGATCCGGCCCTTAGGGTTTAAGATAAAACTTGTGTAATAAAATATATATATATATTTGTATTAATACGCAATCAGACTACACACAGTGCAAACCTTTTTATTAGGTTTCCATTAGAAGGAAGCAACTGATAACACCCTTACTTTACCTCTCAAAAAGAATAAATATTGTCACAAATAAGCAGCAGATCGCTGCATCAATTTGGAATGTTCACTGGCCCTGGAGCAGTCTTTAGATTTGTTTATTATCCAATTACACACATTTACAAAGATTCCAGGTGGCTCCCGAGAAGGCGTGTTCTTCTTTTGCTGTCTGCCTCTACCTTGGCTTCCAGAAATGGAGACCACATACCCTTTTCAGCCAGGTACACCTGAAGGTCAGTATTATTTGTTCTGGAGTGGTGGTTTTCTTTTTTTTTTTAATATGGCAACTGTTATTGTCAAAATAAAAATACAATTCCAGTGTGAATCCTGCCCACTGATGTCATCCAAGACTCATGTATAGGAAGAGGATGCTTAAAACAAAATCCATTTCTTCTCAAACCTCATGGAAACCCCCTTTCTCTATCAAATCAGCCCACTTGCAAGGTGCACATTCCTCTGGGAATTCAATTCTATACCACACAATTATAACAGGTCCAGTGCTCCTGCTTTAGGATTTACTGGCTGAAGGAACAACAAACCAAAATGTACAGGTCTGGAAAACTAGCATGTAAAATCAGTGCAACTTATCTCTCGATCATTTTCTTTCCAAAATCCTGGAAAAGCACAGCAGTAAAATCAATTAAAGCATAACTCATGCCTGACGTACGACATCAAAAACTCCCCATATAGGAAACTAGACAAACACACACTGCTCGACCCTGGGGTGAATCACCTAGTGTTTTTGATCTCAAAACAGTACACCTGTTCATTTTACCATTTCTGCCTGAAAGCGTAGAGTTTTAATATATAAGGAATCAAACCTGAGACTTGTTGGTCACACATCCCCAAATCAGGTGCGCTAACCCAATCAGATCAATATTCTGAGACCTGTACATGTGTGTGGCTTCAATGAAGCTTCTGTTGCAACATTCAGATGAGCTGAATGAGAATGGCCCTTTTGGTCAACAGTCAGACAATATGGTCTTTGAGAAGATGAAATAAAAACTATTTCATGTGTTTATGGTTATCTCACAAAAGTAATTTTCAGAGATTTGACAACAAAGTATAATCATCCAGAAACAGCTTTGCAAAAATCACACATTTTATTTTGCAAATATCTGTCAATAGCCTATAAACATTGGCACATCTCCTGAAACATATTAGCTGGAACCGTATCTACTTTGACCAATGGTTAAAATGTACAATCTTCCCTCTATTTTTTTCTATTGGCTCTAAAGATAGCCCGCCCCATTTCTCAAATTGTTACCCCCCCGACTTTTTTGGCTGAACTGTTCATCTTCCCCACTCCTCCCCCCGCCACCCACCAGAGGTTCTCATCTATTTGCATCTCTGATACCAGTGATGTTGGTAACTGGGTTCATGTATCCTCTCCAGAGATATTTTGTCTAACATGTCAGTGGTTGGCTTCAATCCCAATAAAACAGGGTAGGTAGATTTAGGGTAGGTAGATTAATTGCATACCTCATGGAGGATGATGTGAGTAATGTGGAGATTATATATTTTCCTAGCAAGTCACTGTCTGTTTCCAGTCTACTGTAGATAATGTGGTGGTCAAGCTGCATACTTTTCAGAACTACTTTCAATTGGTACACAACATGTCCTTATTCAGGGGTAAAATATCTCTGGCTTGGTGTGTTGCACAAATAGGTGTGTAACGTGCTGATCGTGTTTCAACAGGTTTCAATTTGTACAGGCCCAACTCAGCATTGTGTGTATCTAAGTGTAAAAACATGGATGCACTTAAATATGGTAAATTGAAAGGGAGTAGTGAGGGAAGTAGTGGTTATTAACTTCCCTCAGAAAAGTACCCTCAAACACCCAAAAGAACTTTCTTGGAAATATGAAAAAGATGTAAATGAGATGACATGTTGATATACATACAGTCAGGCATAACCATAATCATTTTATTTGGTTAATTAAAACCATAAAAGCATGCTGAAAAATCCATTGAGAAAAACAGAATAATACACAATCATGACAGAATAATACACAATCATGAGCAAAAGTCAATCACACATAATTTATGGCCCTGGTTACATACATAGATATATACTCTTCTTAACAACTGCCAATGGGCCTCGTCTTAAGTTTATATACTATTCTGTATAATTGAAGAATACAGAGGGGGCTATTGGTATATCTTCTTCATCACCCTCAACATTACAAGAACTATATTTTGACATTGTGATCCTTCAATAATAAAGTTATGAACTACATAGCAAGTCATGCTTTACATTCTCAAGACAATGACCACACATACAAGCAAAGGAAAGCTGCTGACCACGTACCCACACACCTTGGCAGAGGTGCACTCCAAACACGACGACCACCACCAAGACAGATGACTTCAGATGCTCCTTCAAGGCGATAACCGGGTAAACAGGAGAAAGTCAGTGTGTCTCCAACTCCAAAGTTATATCCCATTCTGTTACCAAACTGAGGAGTGCCCGTGTCTTCACATGGCTCAAGATTGTATTCTGTCGGGAGATGAAACCAACAAGAACCGTTGACATTTTATATCTTGTGTATTCAACCATCTTTTATAAATTCTGTTAGCATTCTAAACTGACTTTAAACGTTCTTTTATTTAACAACAAATTAGCACAGGTAAGGTTCAAAGACACTACTAAGATGCTTGTGCATACGGTCCTGATTTTTTATCCAATGGTAAGACATCGCAAGAGTTCTGACATGAGATGAGTGAATGAGGAAAATAAAAAGCAGGTTATAGAGATCTACAGCTCTTTTTGGTGTTATGGTTTGTCTACCTCTTCTCTACCCCCCCCCCAAATGAAGCAATATTCTGATTGTATTGTTAGTCACTGAGTTGCTGCTAATAAGAAAACTGAAGTAGCGCTGTACTTCAGAGAAACAAATGTGACATCTTGTGCATTGTGTTCTTAAACTCTGATACTTTTCGTATGTTATTGTACGCGTCCCCAACACAACTCAATTTATATTCATGCCTAACCACAGTACAAGGTCCACCCTCTTTGCTGCCATTGCCAAAATCTAGATTATCATCCACAGAGGTGAAACCCTGGCCCTTACCCAATTGGATCCTTCCACAGCCTTTCACACAGTCTCCCAACCAATTCTTATCGAACAGGTGAATAAAAACTGGCAACCAAGAACCAGTACATCACTAGATTTGCTTATTCTTGGCAGGCTGCAACCTCATGAGTGGAGTTTCAAAAGGAGCCTCACTCAGCCCCATTCTGTTCAATGCCCACATGACCCCACTCGCCAGCATCATCTACATCCATGGAAGCAACATCATAACCTGTGCTGACAACACCCAGCTCAAACTCTCCCACACTGGCAAGACGCCAAACACCCACATTCATTTTTCTGTCTGCATGACCGAACCCGCCAGACTTATGAAAACAAGCTGCTCAACACAAACAAGAAGGAAATAGTAGTCTTCTAGAAAAACATCTCACTCTGGGACTCCACCTGGTGACCTCTTGAACTCGGACACACCACCCACCCGGCAACCACACATAAAGAACCTCAAAAAAATAATTGAAAACCAACTCGCCATGACTCGCCAAATTAATGCAGTCTCCGTTTCCTGCTTCCACACACTCAAAGTGGTCAAGAAAATGTTCTAACACCTCCCCACCAAAAAACAGTTTAAAACTCAAGCCCTCATCACCAGCAAGCTGGACTACAGTAACGCACTCTAAGCTGGAATCAATGTTTAACTGACCAGAATACATGAGACCATACAAAACTCTGCAGCCAGTCTCACCTTCAACCTCTCACCCTGCATGTATATCACACCACACCTCAAAAAGCTCCACTGACTCCCAATCCACAAACAAGCACTCTTCAAAATCCTTACACATGCGCACAATGCCTTACAGAACATGGGTCCCTCAACAGCAGCATAAAATTCCACAAATCTACTAGACTGCTCTAAGCTGAACTCCTATCCTCACACACTTTCCACATATGCAAAGTCAGTTTGGGCAGTCTTGCATTCTCCTACCTCACTCGTAAACCTGAAATGACCTGCCCAGCACATCAGAGCCTCCACCTCAGTTCTTGAATTTCAAAAGAAACTGAAAACCTGGTTCTTGACCTAGCCACAGCCATGGCTTAGCCCATATAGCTCCTGCTTCAGCACTGGGATAAGAAGAATTGGTCTGACTTGATGAGGGACCATGATAGACTTCTCAGAGAAGAAAGTCTAAAATTGTTATTTTTTTAAAATCCTGCACAAATTACACTGGAATCCCAAAAGGCTGAATGATGCAGCCGTACACAATAGAACTTTATGCCTAAAATGGGCACACCCAAATAGCAATGTTATACACTCTCTTTGAGAATGTCCTAATCTAAGCCAATACTGACATACCTATGGGGCATAATATAAGAGACAATGGGTATTAAAGGTAATTTGCCATCCAATCAGTTATACCACACAACATAATTGCTTCCCCAGAAATCACCCACCAATGGAAAAGATGGATTGCAACATCAACAAGTAAAAATGTGCATTCTTAGGCTTTGGAGGACTAGAGGCAAACTGGAGTCAGAGTTTTGGCTACAAGACCATAATCTATTTGACATTATGTTATTGTGAAAATTGGGACCTCGGAGGAATATTCTAGACATTTCATTTCCTTCACAGCCTGTGACATAGAATCTCCCAGTGCAGTGTGGGGATATCTGCCACACTCCTTATGCTCTTCAGGGCGCATTGAAATTTTTATTTTCTTAATTAGGAGTGCTTTTTGTGTAATGGACCTACGATATTATGTGGACTAACACAATCGGTAAACATACTAGATATTAGAGACATACTAGTAACCCATTAAGAAGCCACATTTTGTGGGTATATGATACTTGAGCTTACAATAAGTATTATTTTGTCACTTTTTAGTTTATCATGACAATTAAAATCTGTACTACTTAATGTTACAAAGCTGTAGTAGGCAGATGGTGCCAATATATGGTTTACAACGTTTTAAATGCTGCGGTCTCTACATGTGTGCCTTTATGTATGATGCTTGTGTGTGCATGGCTGTCTGTATTTAATTTCTGAATGTGCCTATGCTATTGCCCTTACCTTGTGTGTGTGGGAAGGTGACATTTCTCTATTAAATCAGACCTATCATTTTTTTTACGTTTGTTTAACAATGTGGCCTCTCTTTGTAATCAATTATGCAGCTACCTTAAGCTTCGATCAGGGTTGGTAATTTCTAAATTAATATTGTAAAAATGTGGTGATAATACAGGATATGTGTAGAACCTTTATGAAACCTTGTTAAAAACAACAGCAATAGAAAATACTCAGAGGACCTTTACTGGTTACCCCTCACCTTATACCTAGATCGATTGGCTTTGAAACAGCCTATTTCTATCCACTCAGAGAATTTTAAACCGCCTTGAAGGACTCTTACTCTCTCCTTCTTGTCATTTTATCTTTTACAGTTTCTTCACATACTTTGTTATTCTTTTTTATGCTGTTTAATTTTGTCTTAGAATTGTACCATTTGATCATTCGCCGTAATTATCCTTAGCATTGTATATCCTATGCTGCTGTCTTTCCTCCCTCCCCCTTCTTTCCCTTTACCTTTTCTCTTTAAAATCCCCATAAAATGCTTTTTTGATTCCCACTCATTGACATTAGCATTTACTATTTTATACCATTAAATTTTATTTTATTGTTTTCTGCTGATGTCTTTGTTTGCTTATAATTTTCTTCAATAAAGCTTTTCAAACATAAAAGAAAATACTCAGAGGAAAAGTTCATAGGGATTTTATATAGTAGTAAAAGCTGTTTTTCTGCTGTACAACACTTTCTCTGAACTATGAGAGTGACAATACACAGTCATCTGGCTGGTGCAATTAGACAAAACACATTACAAGCATGGCTCTCATTTAATTATGATAATAATAAAGATGATAATAATAGTTCATAACATAAGGTTCTTAACCTCAACAATTTTTGCTAAAATCTTTTTTCATTCATACCTGAAAAAGTAATGTTAAATCCTTCGTAGGCAATGGAAAAATCTGAAATAAAGCGCAACTGAGCCCTGAAATTTCCATAGAGACCTGCGTTGATTGCAGCAGGGAGTTCGGAGCCAGTCAGCCGTGCCAGCGGCTGGGTAAAGCTGCCATTCTCGGTGATTAGCAGGTAGTCATGAAGATCTTCCAAATGAAAAGTGTGAAAGGTGAACTGCACTCCTGTTAGAAGAAGCAAGATAGGGATTACTCGTGAAAACATTAACACAAATGCCTTTTTGCATTATGTTATTCTTCTAGAACGATGCTCTCTAATAAAAGCAGGGCTTTTAAGAACAACAACTAAGATTTAAATTCTAAACTGTTAATTATCATTTCACAATGTTGTAATCCTATTGAAATATATGGTTAAAAAGGCACAGTTTCATTCCGTTCGATACATGCAAATACGTGATTTAGAGGCAACAACTATCATTTTTGCTGCCCACCATGTGGCTTTCTTGATTGCTAGCTTCTTGTGCCATTGAGCATGGCCGGCAACACGAGGCATGGTGTGTCTGTATGTTGGTAGCCTAAACTGACCCAATTCTGTGGTGTTCCATGTTTGGCCCATAACCAAAAGTCAATTTTTGTGCACATTTTTTTTTTAGGACATTTTTAATTCTGGCTGTGCACAACCTTTGGATATGTACAGAGAGGGTTGGCCGCAGGCCCTGGCCGTAGTAAGTCAACATCCAATGCTTTGGCCTTCAGCTGCCTGCAGAAGGAGATTCCTGCACTGCCTGGCCGACAGCCAAACTCCGCACATCTACAGTTGTGGACGGCTGGCCCACACTGTTCAAGGCCTGTGGCTGTGGACTTGGTTGGTTAGGTGCATGTGGCCCCCCCCTGCACCTTCCCACCATAGGTGATCTGTTTTCACTGCTCACACCCTGGGGCCAGGCCTTGCACCCAATCCACAGCAGATGGCCTAACACTGCTGCACACAGCTTTCAGTGGAGTATATGGAGTGTTTGTCAATGGTGCTCGGGCCTATAGCCAGGTATTCCACTTTTTATGTTGTTTACATTTGCAAATCCAAAAGAGGATTCACAATTCTGAAGGATGCTTGAGTGTGTTTGAGGTAGCCCAACACCTACAATAGCAGCTGGAGACTGTGTTACAGACACTGGTCACCAGTTTAGGTGTCAGTAAAGCAACAGGGGCCCATTTGAGGATCCCACCACTATAACATAGGGTGAAGAAGGGCCTAAACTGCTGCCAAGGATTGATGTGCGGCAGCCAATCATATCACTTGGTACCATAATTTGATCACGGGTGAGGGGGGGTGCAGCTAAGAGGAAGGATAAAAAAAATATTCCTTTCCCAATAGCTCTGGCATTATCTGATAAATACACTTGACAGACATTTAGGTGCTGATTACGAAGTCGGGCGAACTCAAATCTGCCCAACACCATTGCAGAATCGGGACCAAGCGACCTCCGGTCAGTGGTCCTGATAGCATTATATGGATTCGACCTCACAGAGTGCGGTCACAGACTCCCATTTCTCTATGGGAGCTTGTGCTGCGGTTGTAAACCGGCCGCAGCAAAAGCTCCCATAGAGAAATGGAAATTTGTGTAAATATCTGCACTGCGTTGCAGGCACCTTATGGTGCTTCCCAAGCTCCCAACTGGAGGCCGCAGAGGCATGGAGGACCTTCTAGGGGCTCCCAAAGTCACTTTCTGACAGGCTTTTCATGTTGGAAACCCCAACATGAAAAGGCTGTCGGAAACTGACATCATACTCCCAACAGAGGAACCGTCGTCTGTAGGGGATTAAGTGTGGCCTCCGACTTGCCTTCGGGCTCCTTGAGCCCATCAGAAGCCTGCCGGATTGATCGGTCGGTTTCAAATCTGACAGCCTTCATTGTAATAAGACTGTCAGATTTAAAAGCTTGGATGTCTGTCTGAAAAACTCTGACCTGTGGTCGGAGGGTTTCTGACCGACATCCAAATCAGCCCCTTAGTATGTTAATTATTTTGTTGGTATGGCAAGCTTCATGCAAATCTTTAAAAGGCGGTTTAACATTTTCATAGGCTAATAACTTTTGTGCTATTTAACAAATATGCATGACATTTGGCAGACTTTTAGCAAGGTAAGGCCAATGCAAAAACTTAAAGTTTCATGCTGATGTCACAAAGGGTTGGGCAAAGTTAAAATGGAGATGAGAGAAAGTTCCTATTTTTGCAAGGCCATCCACATTTTTTACTGACTGGTATTGCCTAATGTTGAACTTGGCCTACTTGTGCACTCCTGTCTAGGCCGTATTGTAGGTGCCATGACCTCAAAAGAATGGAAATTGTCTCTTCCCCAATAGACATATTTAACTTTAGAAGAAGGCTATAGTTTACAGTGCAGGTAAATTATACCAATGGCATGGAAAGTTAAATTAACGATAACTCATGCCCTTAATTAAATATAACTTGCACCCCCACTATGCACAGTGTTGCCATCAATGATGTAATTTCAGATGTTGCAGTGATGTTATCAATGATCTCATAGAAAATGTCATGAGTGATGTAATATTTGAGGTCATAAGCAGAGCATGGTGAGGGTGCAAATAATAGTTACTTTAGTGCACAAGTTATAGTTACTTGAGAGGAATATACCTGGTGAATTTCAGTGGTTTTGTTTGTTTAAAAAGTAATATTTTAATCAATATTTTCATCTAACTCTAACAATTTTGGGAGAGGTAATATTTTATTACCATAAATAATGCCATCCAGATTAAGCATGGGCGGAAAATCCGTTTCGCTCGCGGATTTTGCGGATTTTCGGTAAATTCGCAATCCGCGAGATTCGCGAATCTCCCGCAAAATCCGCAAATCCGCGAGCAGCGGATTTTGCTCGCACTGCTCGCACTGTTCGCGTGAGTTCGCGGCTTCCCAGTACAACTTCGCGCCCCGCGAATAAGTGCAAAATTGCAGAAATACGAGCGTAGCAAAACTGAAACTACTTACCAGGTTCAAAAGTTCAGGCTCATCATTAGTAGCCATTTCCTGTAGTGCTTCCTGAGGGGCCCCTCCAGAGTTCAGTTGCCAGTTGCAACTATTATGTGACCCTGCTCTGAACCTCAGAATAGTTACACATATGCCACAAAGGTCCTGAATTACAGCTAAGGGAGACAAGCAGGAGCCAGGCTGGAAGTTCAAATCCATTAATCAGCCCCTAATTCATTATTGTCAGTTGGGGCAGGGCAGGTGTTGTAACTAATTTTGCAACAATGAAAGCACTTAGCAAGTGCAAAAGATCACTAATCATGAAGCACTAAGGAAGCAGGTGCCAGCTAAAAAAATATTCTGTGACACATTAATCAGCCCCAAATTAATTCAGGTCACTTGAGGCAGGGAAGGTGTGCTTGCGTTGCCACAATAATGTACACTGCCTGGACAACCAGAGGGTGCTGTGATGAAACAGAGGGTGGCATGGGTGGGCCAGAGGGTGGCATGAGTAGTCAGAGAGTGGCAGTGGTGACAGAGAGTGGCAGTGATGAAGAAGAGTGTCCCAAACAGGCTGGACACGTAGAAACAACAAGTTTGCGAAACTTGCGACCCGACAGGTAAGTTCGCAATTTGCGAAATTGTACAAAACCCTCGCGAACTGGCAGAAACCCGCGCAAACACACAAAAAAAAATCCGCAAATTCGCGAGAATTCGCGGATTTTGCGGATTGCGAGTTCGCAAATCCGCAAAATTCGCGAACGCGAGATTCGCAAAATTCGCCCATGCTTAATCCAGATGCCATGCAAGGCCTTTGGCCATGTGCAGCGTGGGGTTTGCCTCAGGGACTGGCATGCGACCAGGCCCTCCAGCTAACCCCTCATGGGCAGCCAACTCCACATTCTGTAAGGCCTTAGGGCATGCTCAGCGTGGGGTTGGATGCAGGGACTAACCACAGCACAGCCAATGGCGCCATTGGGTCAGGACCAGTAAGAAGACCAAGTGACCAGAGACATACCTTTGGGGTGCTTTGTGGCAATGTGTCAAAGACAGCAACTCACTTCCACCGGCCGAAGAAACTTCATGTGAGCAATTGCTCATTGCGCTCAAGCGAAATCCCAATGTACTCACTGGACTGAGCCACTCAGTAATTCAAGTACCCACCAGAGTGTCTGAATGAGCTGTGATGTATTGCAAGCCTCATAGAAGAGGGCCAGTGACAAAGGCCTCTATTCCTGCATCAATTCGCCTTGTGACACACTGCACAGCCGGTTGCCGCACAGCTTCCTGGAAGACTGCCTTGTGCAACTTGGAAGCTATGCTGCAGGTGAGAGCCCACTGCCACATGAGGGCCAGACATTGCCCAGTCCTGCTCATATGAACTGGGAGAGAGACAGACCTAGGCTCGGGAGGCTGATTCCTAACTGAGTGCTAAGACCAAACGGGGTGAGCATGAGCTACACCTAATGTGACACCTTGCATCGAACTCTGAACCTGAGGAGGGAACTCAAAGATGGGGAGAGAAACACGAGGGGACGCGCGGAGGGGTAATTGGATTAGTCAGCAGATGGCCATGAAAGCAGGATGACTCCAAACTCCTGCGACCAACCTGAGAATTCCACTGGTGCAAAAATAACGCTTGTAGAGTTTGTTTCCTCAAACAAATACAGCTGGATAAAACCAGGAGAAAGTTATGCATGGAAAATGCTTAGATATATTGGGATTTCCACACCTCAACTTGAGAGAAAATATAAAGTATTACTGTGTTATCCATCATCTCAAGGTACCATACTTAGAGTGGGGCAGTAACACAGCATGCAAGAAAAAACACAAACCACACAGTACAGTTAATTCCCAGTGACGCATGATAATGCTGGAATATGCTACGAATACATTGAATTTAAGTTGCAAAGTATTTATTAGATAACACTAATTTCAATTTACCATTTTTTCACGAATTAAATGTAAATAAATGTTTTCCAATGAGATCTGTAGAATTATCCACTGTGGGAGGCCTCAACTTAAAAACCCGTACCTCTGTGATTTACTTTCCTATTTTAAGAGAATCGCTTCCGCGTGGCCTGAACACATCACTTCCCACAACCTAAATTGAACATTGGTACATGCTCTTCTTTATCCAAACCTCACGGTAACTCTGAAGCTGAGCTTGTCTTCATAAATTGCTTTACCCATAAGACACAAATGAAGCCGAGCTGGAACAGTCAGCTGTGGCCACAGCAGCAATATATTGTGGTTCTTGTTTAATCTTCTTTTTGGAAGTATTGCTGTGGATTCCGCTTTTTTTATTGACCCTATGAAATTTATCTGACGGTTATGTATGAATTCAATTTTGTTTGCACCAAATCGCACAACTCATCAGAAGAAACCTATTCTCCTCTTGGGAAATGAACTACCTGACTGAAATCCTCAAAGATAGATGGAGACTGAAATGCACAACAAAACGGGGAATGCGCAGCGTGTTTACCTTTTCCGTGGGTCACTTCTATCGTCCATGTACAATTCAACGAGTTTGGATAGAACTCAGGGTAACCAGGCGACAAAATTGTTCCACTGGGGCCTCTGACATCCCCACCACACAACGCTGGGAAAGAAAGAAATTAAAATATGTTTTTGAAACACATTCCTCACTTTTTAATAGAAAGAATGCTAAGCGCGCTGCAGCACATTAAGTATTGTTGACCAGTGTCTACCAAGTGTCATATCTGAGTAATGAATACAAATGCAGTCAAATGAACCTTAAGGAAACATTAGTTCTTCATGGTAAGTGCTGTCAACTGTCTGTTTTACCAGGACGCATTTCTGTAAGTAGTGCATGGCTTCAAGTGGTAGTTTGATCCTGTTGCTCTGCTTTACAGCAGGGAAAAATCTTTTGTAAAACACATTTCAATAGAAACACCTGTAATGACACCACTTATTTGCGGAAGCTGATTGTAAATCTGTTTTCATGTTTCATTCAGATAGAAGCGCGGAAAGGAGAGGCAAATATCATACACTAAAAATATATATCTTATTTTAATTTTTTTAAATTTTTTTTACTTATACAAGGCAGATCAATAAAATTATTTGTGTCTACTCGTGATTGCGCAGAATAAATGTAAAGAAATCAAACAGAGCAGTTACTACAATCAGTGTATCTAACATAAAGTGAACATCAGCAAAAGGTGCTGAACAGCTAAACCTGGAAAAACTGCTGGATCTAATTTCCAAATAAATGAGAAAAATCATTTAAAGAAAGAGTATCTAAAAAGAGAATGCTTTCTCAATGGAGAGCCAGTGCATGAAACATCATAAGTCAAAGACAGAAATGATCTTACTGCAAACAAAGATGAGAATCACATCTGCACTATGCATAAGAGTGAAAAAGTGGATTATTAAAGTGGAGGGGGTGTCCCAGCAAATTATCAAAACACTATGGGCCTGTTTAGGATATCGGCGGATGGGTATGTATGTATGTATGTTCTTATATAGCGCTCGACTTACCCTAGGGCATCTCGGCGCTTGCCTTAGGAACCCGTCCTGGCTTTTTTTCCCTGTGAGATAACCCGTACTGGGCATCCCCAAGGTGAAAGCCAGGCATCCCACCGCAGGGGGGGGCCATTGTCGAGATTAAGCAAGCTAATGCCCAGAGTTGCAGAGTGTGAACCCGTGATTAGAGTGGGCACCGAAGCGAGAATTATCGAGTCCGTGGACAATTGGGCTCAAGACCCTGCCGCGTCGGGAATTGAACCCTGGTCCCGGGTCCGATCTCTGCTTCAAGGTATGCCTCCTCTAACCAGTGAGCCACACTTCTCTACTCTGTCGCAACGGGGACAGATATTCTGTCCGCCGACATCTAAATGCCATAAGATCCTATGCGATTTAGATTTCGGAGGGCGGATATCTGTCACAATTATGACAGAGTTATCCATTCATGACATCTAAATCAGGCCCAGATTAAAACAGCTCTTTGAGAAAACATGCCTCAAACTCTGGTAGCTGTGGTATAAGCAGCAAATATTTCCTCAGAAAAATGAGTGATCTAGTGAAGCGGTAGCAAACAACAGTAAGTAAAAAAACCTGTAAAATATAATACCCAAACCAATTTACAAAAGCATTTGCAAAGCCAATAGTTTTCACCAAGGCACAGACGTACTGGTTTTGCCAATGTTTTATCCCCAACAGGCTGCTGTGCGTAGCCATTCATGCATAACAGCCATTTTGGAATGTTTTTTCATGAAGCAAATAGAAAATTATTGAACGACGGAGTGCGAAAATACCACTTTTTGCATGGTCATACCCATGTTTTTTAGAATTGTATTGCTGGTTTTAGGTCTCAACACACTGAGGCACTGTCAGTCACTAGCCATTGTTTATGCTGTGACCCAAAAACATGTAAAAATTGTCTAATTCATGATTGGTGTATTTAACTCTGCTACAAGTACCTGTTATATGGTGCAGAAACTACACTCATAGTATGGAAAGTTAAAGATCTCATGTGGACCGCAGCCGGAAACACCCACTACAACGCCAGCCTCACATGGGGATGCCCTTACAATGCAGTTGTTACAACAACCGCGTTGTTACCACGCACTGCCATTTCTACGCAAGTCATTACATCGACATTCAGTAGATGGCGTGCTCACATTAGAAATAGTAGATTTTACTATTCCAACACCTTCCCTACTGTTACGGAAGCTGGAGTTGGAATTGTAAATTATACATTCCTAATGTCAGCACGCTGCAAGTCGATGTAGTGACTTGCGTTGTAATGGCTTTGTGTGGTAACAACTGCGTTGTTATGGCATGTGTTGTGATGACTCGCGTTGTAACGAGTCATATTCGTACTGCAGCACATATTGTGCCAGTCATCCACTAATATGACAAGGAAAACATGGCTTTATGCCTATGCATTGTAGCCTGATTGTTGCAGTGTAAAACTTCAGTGTGACCAGTTAAAATTAGTCATTTTCGAGAGATATACACCTCTCTATTTAAATATCTTTAAGTCAGTCAACGAGATTCCGTGGAGTTCGACGAGGGGATGAAATACTTTACGCTCACTTGGTGATGCCATGAATCCAGACCCACTGTATGAGGGCTTCACAGTATAGCATCCTATCAGTTCAACCCAGCCCTCATGGAGGTACACCAGCTACGAGTGGATGCTGTGTCTGGTGGCTTAGTGGACTAATGTATCCACTGTAGGGGCTTGAGTTTGACTTGATGGTCACAGGTTCAAATCCTGGTGGGTCAACTCAGTCTTTCTCCATTCTGGGATCGATAAAATGAGTACCATTAAGTTGAGTAGCAATAAACATCTGTTATTCATGGCCAAAATACCCTTAGGTGAACCTGTACTTTTCAAATACACGTTTTTATGTTATGGTACACCAGAATGGGCACAAAGGCATTGTCCTCCTTGGTACCTCTCTGGCTCGTTCACACTCCAGTCTACCATGGGAGAGGCAAAGCTGCCTGCCCTCCAATAAGGGTGTCCAGGCTCTGGCATCATCAGTGAGCAATACAATGGCCAATATTGCCTCTTAGCTCGGACATGCCGATCTACCCAAATTTGCTACCCTGTGCTTTCCCTGCTCAGGATTTAATCAGCTTTCCCATCAGACATCTCTCATCTCCCGGCTTGCTTTTAATAGTTCAATGCACTTGCTCACTGCTTTGTTGCCGAATTCTGGGGAGGCTAAAGATGGCTACCCCTCCACACACACACATACACACACACACACACAACATGATCCTCAGGAGGAGAATACATGTACAGAGGAGAGTGCTGCCAGGTGTGCATTTACCTTAATGCTGTATCTAACCCATGCTTTCAAACCGAAGGGCATTATGTATATATGTGACAATGCCCACAATCATCTCCTGAGTCAAATGACAAGAGACAAACTTTTAATCATGATCTGAGAAGTGTGGGCCCAAGTCACTGGCCTCATTTACTACTACACAAACACACAAAACATAATACAACAAAGTGGTACCATGTGACTGGATGGCGACACCTAAAATGCCTGTGATGGTGTGGACAGCATTGGGGGGAGGGCTCTGCGACTGAATTGTGTGTTGTTGAGTCATAACAGATGTTTGTGCATTTTTTAAAATATAGAAACTATCTCAAGCCATCTCTTGTGTGTCTGCCCAATATATGTGGATCTTTCTGAGGGGAAGTAGATGGTCATGATGATTAAGAACTTGGCTTAGCTTGTCCTTTTGGCACAAGTTCAACTGGAGGAAGAATAATAAACAGGAAACCTAAGGGGCAGATTTATGTTAACTGGCGCATCCCCAGGGATGCGCCAGTTAACATGCGCCACAGTGCGCCACAGCTCCGCCAGCCATGGTGCGCCGCATTTATAATGCGGCGCACCATGGTGCAAAAACGGCACAGATGCGTGACGCATCTGTGCCGGAAATGTGGCGCATTGCTGGAGTTGCGTCGCAAGAGCGACGCAGCTCCAGCAAGGCTCGAGGGTGCCCCATTTTAACAATGCTGCGTCAAGACCTACGCCTGCTTCAAGCAGGCGCAGGCTTTTGACGCAGCATTGGCTTAAAAGTGACTGAGTGAAATCTCATAGATTTCACTCAGCCACTTTTGCGAGGCGCACCTGCCCCGGAACGCCCACCCTGCGCCGGAACGCCCACAAGCGGCGCAGGGCTTTACAACGTGACGCATCTGCCTAGATGCGTCACGTTGCAAATCGTTCGTAGGGATGCGCCACGTTTACGCCGCCTTGCGTGAGGCAACAGCGGCGTAAACGTGGCGCTAGGGCCTCATAAATGTGCCCCTAAGTGCTTAGGGCCTTGATTTGAAAGCAGGCTCAGCAGGAGGGCTTTTCTCCTCAAGCTGCAGTGTTGGCCAATGTGCTTAAAGCAGATTTGAGAAGTGCCCCAGCCTCTTAACCCAAACAATGAATAATTAACCACATGGGTGCTTGTTATTAACTGGACATCTGTAGAACACATCTGGAAAATAGCAAAACCACTGCAATGTGGCCCTCACAGACTCCAGGCCCCTTGTGAAAGACAACGTTTGAGCTGGTAACCTTATTGTCAGCTTTGCAAAACAGAGCCACTCAGCTCAGAATCACTAGCATGACAGCAGCATTGGGTTGGACCTATTATCCACCCGTTCTTCATGGTTAGCGTTCGGGTGGACAGTTAGAAGACTGTATGATCAGGCAATGCGAAAGAGACTGCTACTGAGGAGTAGTAGACCATAGAATGTTTCAGTACTCTTCCCCATGTCTTTCAGAGCTGATCTAAGGCTGGGTTAGACCTCTGCCGATGATAGCCACCAGGCTTGCATTGTAAGTAATGAGTACATTACTTCCCGGTCCCATGTTGAGTCCCCATTTCAATGTCCTTAGGAGCCACGGCCATCACATGAACTGTGTAGTAAACAAAAGCTTTGAGCATGTTCTGTCCTGGGGGAGCGCTGCTTCATGGGGAAACTCTGCCATGTAGCAGTAGTGGAGTTTTTATTGAACTCCAAGCTCGTAGAGCGTAGAGTGGCAAAACACTGCAGGTGGAATGGAGTTTACAGCCCACCCCTAGTAAAATGACTGGATGTAGATGACATTTGGGCATTGTGTATTCCTCCTAGACTGCCACACACAGTAGAAAGCTTAGGTGTGTCTGGATGGGCAATCACTGGTAGATTGGGTGGGCAGAGCCTGGCACAGCCCTACTTATACTTAAATAGCTGAGTCCTGCCTTCGTACAAATGGCTGCATATCCCCTGTAGTTAGTCTGGAGCCAGGGGAAGCAGGAAACCTGAGCACCTAAATGGAAAACCTCTGGAACCTTCTCCCACTTCAAAGTTGGCACCTGGTGTAAATATTGGACCTCAGACACCAACTCCTCTGTACAGTTCTGGACATGTGGATACTCTGCCAGGAAGACGGACTGCTGTGCGGTGAAATGATTGCCACTCTGTCGGACTGCTGCTATGTTGGACTACTACCCTGATGGACTGCTGTCTTTCTGGATTGCTGCCCTACTGCTGTTCTGCCTGAATGAGAGGGATTGTAACTACATTTGACCTCGGAACAAGTCTGCTGGCAGAAGTCACAGGGACATAACAGGCTCCCAACCACCTGCACCAGCCCCAAGATCTAGATGGAGTCAGTCTCTGACCCCCAAGTGGTGCCTCACAGGTCCTGGGCACTTGGTGTGGCTTCAGTGGAGCTGAATGAACTTTTTGGGCTCTTCATGACTGTTAGTGCCAAATTATTGTCATTCACACTGCTCACCAACCAGACTCTTCAAGTTACAGCACTGACTACTCACAAGGAGCGCAATTACGAACCTCCGTCCCAACCATTTATGATGACAACAGGATCTTCACACTAAAGCAACGGCTGTCCATGATGCCAGGTCTGCTCTTTTTGCAACGTCAATAACCATCTGCAATTCTTCCCTGCTCATTGCATCCCCCTCCACCGCCAACAGGATTGTTTGCACAGGATTGAGGAGGAAACCTTTCAGTGGGACTAACCTAGTCACTGTATCTGACCCACGCCTGAACTTGTGACTTTCTCCCAGTTTCACACAACCAGAAAGCTGTGAGTGCAGCCTTGAGGTTTTTGGCTTTAACTTTCACTTAAATCTTTGCATATTGCATATCTCATGTTCTAGTTCAGTGGAGAAGTGTGGCTCAATCGTTAGAGTGGCAGACCCTGATGCAGAGGTCTGTCCTGGGACCAGGGTTCAATTCCCGCCTCGTGGGTCTTGGGCTCAATTTCCTTGGACCTGATAATTCTCGCCTTGGTGCCGAATTTAATCATGGGTCCCACGCTGCAACTCTGGGCAATAGCTTGCTAAATCTCCACAATGGTCTCAACAGCGCTAGGATGCCTGGCTTTTGCCCAGGAGTGGGCAATTCACAGCGAGAGGCCAGGAAGGGTTCCTCAGCGGTATGCTTACAGGGCCTTGATGCCACGTCTGGGGTGATTTGTGCGCTGTACAAGCAACACTACATTTACATTTTACTGATCAGATGTTGTTTCAGTCATGATTTATTTATTAGATTCTACTCTATTTTTTTAAATCTAGCGGGGCATTTTTCTTGTGTTGTGTTGCCACATTATTACTGTGTGAAGTGCTGCATAAATACTTTACCCATTTCCTCTAAGTTCAGCTTTACCCCACTTTGCCAAGCTATCAGACGGCTGAGCACAAGTTAATTTGGGGTTTGCTTGTGCCTCTCCCTGACAATGCTTGTGGTAGCTGCTGGAGTAGGTGTTCACCCCCTTCAACCAATGACCCGATTTCTTACACCCAGGCAGAGCAGTGGACTCTCAAGGTTAGTTGACTGACTTTCTGTGTGATGGCAGGGACACAATAAGCTTCTTAAATCACCCAGCTGACCAGTAGCAACCGGCCCTGGACTGGACCTTCCTGTTGGCCTTTACCTAAAACCCAGTGAGTCTCTAAGTGCCTGCCCTGAGGTCCTGGGTTACTTAGAAGAGCATGCTTGTGTTTGTTTTGGGCACCAGAATCCAACTTGGAAACATTTCCTCTGAACCTGTGGAATTAAGAACTTTTTGACTTCCAGACTTTCACCAGGACTAATACACTTGCCCCATCCTGCTCAGCCCAAAATCACATTGTTGTCTCAGTCTACTGCGATTATTGACTATCTTAGGCATTTACTTTTCCTTGATTCTTGTTTATACATTTTTGAAGAATATCTTTAAATATAGTGCTTCAAAGTCAACTGCAATAAGGGGTTTCTTGAGGTTGTGGTGGACCGAGTCAAATCTGAGAAGTCAAGCCAACCGCAATGGAGCGCACGTTGGATACATGAGCCACGCAGGCCCTGCTCAACCAGTACATTCTCGGAGGACAAGCGTCAAAGTTGTTGTTGAGGAGAGGCTGTGAGGAGTGGATGAGGCAGCCAGGTCCTCCCTGGACTGGAACCAAGCATCCCAGGACCAGATTCTGGGTTTCACCCCTATTCAACCAGGATAGCTTGATTCCAGTGGCATGGAGAGCACAGGACCCACATTTGGGCATACCCGTCCCTCTCGGGGTGACACATGCAAAAGCAACAGTTGATGGACAGAATGCAGAACAATGTCATACATTCACCCCAGTACAGAGATCTGGGCCTAAATCCATCGTTTTTTTGCTCACTATGGCATTCCAGTTTGAACCCAGCCATATGCAAATCAGTCATGACCCTGTGCCTCATGGGAACAGTCAAGACCGAACTGGCAAGCCAGGTCCTCCCTGGACTGGAAACAGTCATCCTAGGACCGGTTTCGGAACAATGCATTTAACCCAGATCTTTTGACTCAGGAAGAATGTTTGCATTGTCAGCATTCCATCCATCAATTGTTTGCTGTAACACGTTACACCCTAAGTGGGATGGGTATACCCAGATGTGGGTCCCTTGCTCCCTGTGCCACTGGATTCAAGCTAGCCTGGCTGAAGAAGGTTGACTTACCATGAAACCGGTCCTAGGATGCTTGTTTCTGGTCCAGGGAGGACCTGGCCTGGCAGTTCGGTCTGGACTGTTCCCATGGGGCACAGGGTCAAGACTGATTTACATTTGGCTGGGTCCAAACTGGGGTGGCGTAGTAGGTAAAAGAACAATGGATTTAACCCTGATCTTTTGATTGGGGGAGAATGTTTGCATTGTCAGCATTCCATCCATCGTTTGTTTGATGTAAAATGCATTTATAGCATAAGAGATTAAGTGACATATATAGGTGCAGTGTGCATTCATTACTCATTCGTGGATGACAATAGAATATGTCTATAATGAGCTGCAATTTAAAAGGAACTGAAGTTAACACCTGGCAAGGGAAAGTGTTTTTCCATGTAGGAAAATCAATTTTTATCTATTAATTATTCATCCCTAAAGTCTTTCTTGTAGCCCACATAACAGTGTAAAAAGAACAAGCATATATACAATTGTACATTATATATGCAAAATATTTGTCCTCACAGTGGCTGACATCCTAAATGCTCTATCACTGTATCAGTACAGTTACGTTTGCCACAAAATCCAGCTTTGAAAAACTTGAAGCCTTTGATGCCAAAACCAACAGACTCAGAGTGAGACTGACTATGAGATATTTGACTTGAAGAGACCCTCGCTGGATACATCTTCGGACAGTGTCCTGATGAAAAATGTTGACTTCCATTTCAGACATAAAGTCCGTAGGTAAAACCTTTGACTGGGAATGCCTGCTTGGTGTATCTGATTTCTGCTTCATTGTGGTCAGCCTAATATTATTCCTCAGTTCCAGTCAACCATGAACTGTTGATTTTCAATAGTGCTTTAGTTTTATGTCTATGGTTCCTCTCAACTTATTTTGAAGATCTTGGTCTATGCTTGCACTTTTTTTTTTGTTTGTTCCAACATTGGTTTGATCATTTTATTGTCCTATATTCTTTACTTCAAACATATTGGTACTGAATTAACTTATGTTGTATTTCTTTGGGGAGTGCCTGCTGCTTGTCTCATAGCTACCAATGATTGAGAAGAGATTCTCTCAGAAGTGTGATTTGACCTAACCAAATTGTGTTTATTATGTTGACATGACTGGGTGTAACTGACTATTAGACTGGAATTCCTCCCAGACAGTCACACAATAGAGGGATTAGGTGTGCCAGAATGGGTCATCTGCTGGCAGGAAGGGAGCACGTATCTGAGCACACCCCCACTTATAACTGAAAAGGGTATGATTTACCATCATAGAAAGGGCCTATCACTTCCATATTGTCACTGCAGCCAGCTTGGAGCCAAGGCAGGGGAGTCAGGAAATTCCCTGCACTTCAAATAACATTTTTATAAGATTCTCCCACCTTCCAGGGGAAGTGCAGCAAGGTATACAAATAGGACCTTCAGACCCACCCTTGGACCTCTTAGACCTGCACTGCAGAAGGATTCTCAGAGGATTGTTTACTGCTGTGACCTGCTGTCTACTCTGCAAGACTGCTGTGCTGTACATGGAAGGACTGCTTTGCTGCCCGGAGCCTGTTTTGAACCCTCAAAAGCCCAAACTGCTGTTGCGTCCTGCATCTTCATCTGAACCCAGGACCACCAGAGTGACTCTGTGGGCTAATTTGCTGGCCTGCTGCTCAGAGCTAGAACGACACAAAGTGCTTCCACCATCTTTAGCTCATACTTGGGCCCAGCCTGAGTGAGTCCAGCACCCCCAAGTGGTGTCCCACCAGGCCTGGATCGTCTACGCATCACATAAGAATTACCATAATAAAAATCAACAACTCATCTACCTTGCTCCACCCTGCACACAGGTCATTGTATACCTGGTCTGAGGTTAGCCAAGACCTTTTGATTTTACTAAAATGATATGTATAATATACTTACATCCCTTCCCAAATGAATAACCTAAATTTGTGAAACATCCTTCACATTGTGCTACGCACAAAGGGAGATGCCATGTTTGAAGGGGTTATGGTTGGCTGGTATAGAGATGTTTAGAGATGCATTCAATGCTGGGGGTTCAAAGTTGGTGTGGGCCGAACTCGTGGATTTTTACTCTGCTGGGATTTATCAAAAGTCCCTGAGACTCTGCAGAGTTCCCCGGTGGTGGAATTTCAGCTTGGCTTGTGCTGAATATTAGTGCCAGGAGCTTGTTCCGTGCCGTAAAACCAGCGTAAATGGCGCCATGTGCCGTCACTGAGGGCGCGCCTTCTTTATACTCCTCAAGTACATTTTCTACTCAAGCAGCAGCTTTCTCAACGCAAATGGTAGCAACCTGCAGAGTCTTGTTCTAGCGCTCACTTTTTCTCACTCGTCAAATAACATTGGCAAGCTGCGTGCCGGAAAAACTATGCCACATGGTGGTTTGTGGAATTTTCTGAAACTCCATGCTCCAGGCAGAGCGCAGAGTGGGTCAAACTCGGCAAACTCCAACAAAATAGCAGAGTTTACCAACCACCCTTACTTCAGGGTGCATGTAGGAGTTTACATGACCTGTGGGACATTTCTTTTTTTTCCTTTTGTTTACAGTTCGTCTCTTCTTGGTTGAGAGGTCATTTAAACAGTGTCACCATAGACATTTCCATCTGTCATTCTGCATTTATTTGTCAAGTTGTATGTTGCATTTAGTGGCGTATGTAAAAGTATACTTTTCCTTTTTATATGAAAATGCAAAGATGGGAAGCTGTTCAGTATGCCCTCACTGAATGTCCTAGGTCTCTTGAATACAGATTTCTTACAGGATTATAACACAGGCGGTACTATTTTTAGTGGCAGAAAGAATAGCTTCCTCTAGGCAATGATTTTTTATTGTGTTCATGCGGAATATGTGGCTTCCCTAGTGATTCTAGATTTCAGTGAAACATTGTATTGCAGTAAATTAAAGTATACGAGTTTGAGAGATAATTGTGATGTCTAAAAATGTAACGTTATTGCTGTTGCTAAGAGGTGAGGGAAACAATCCGACACCTAGATCTACAGTGGACACAACCAATGGGAGGAAAAAGGTCTTCACTACAATTCTGCGGCTTCGATCTTATCACTGTGGCTTGATTAAAGATACTTACCCTTACGTAATCATTGACAATTTCATAGGTTACTAGTGCTTATCCTCAGGCTTGGAGATGCTAAAGCCTCATCTCCATATTATCTGCCAAACTAATTCTCAAAAAGATTTTCTTCACTTGCATGGTGGAACATATCTAGAATGGGGGCATTGTGATGAAGTAAATTGCATAGCGCTCTACATCTAGTTTATAGTTTTAGAAGGGAATTCCCTGCTGTTATTGCAGATAGCATTTTAAGATGTGATAATGCATTTTCAATGTTTCCATATATTTTCAAAAATACTGCTCTGATGTGATTGCAAAATGAAAAGCGGTGGTCCTGCTAACACTAAACGCAATGCACATATATACTCTGTGTTACATGATCTAGCTTTCAATTATTGTAAGGTTGCCTAGGCAATCATATGTCACATGAGATTGATGTTTATTTTACATGTTTGCTTTAGGGTATGAACACTAGTGATTTCTCACACAATATGCATGTTAATATTCATACCTACAACTAAAATGTCTAATTGATAGATATGATTTCAAAGGCTGGGTTATAACCAGGCCACGGGGAGATTGTTCTACAGAAAGTGAATTGTACACATTTTACAGTATCAACCAGAGCACGTGGATGTTAGCCAAACAAATGCTTTCATTAAATAATTCACAAGAAATTGTAATAGTTGCACAAAGTCAGCAATCCCAGAATTTTGTATTACTGTATTCTGACATGACACACTTGCTGGGGTAGTATGATCATCCTGTAAAATGGACTGTCGAAAGGAGGTTATCTGAAGCAGCCAACAATACCCTTAAAAATCAAATTCTGAATATAAGAAAAAAATGGAAAAATTACTCCTTTGTAGAGAAAATGTTATGTTTAACTTCACAAAAATGTATGATTACATCATTACACTCTCCGCAGTGTAGTAGTGGCTTCAAGATAACACTCAAAATTAAGATTTTAAAATTTGAGTTTTTTCATTTTAAAATCCCATGTTTTGAAGCTTAAAGTGCCTCCTACTAAGACATGTATATAATAAAGGTTAATGTTCACTACTATTCTGCATGACTGCTCCTTAATGAAAGGGCTTTTGGACTACAACGTGATCATCCCAGATTTTTTGCCTTTTTCTGGTGCGTATATTGGTTTTTTTTATTTATTTCTCAGCACTTTACTCCTGCTAAGGATCCATGGTTCCTTTTAAACATTTGTAGGGTGGCTTACCCTGTGATTGACAAAGTTAATTTTCCTACAAGTCACTTGTATGTAATGTAGGAAATACACCCAGGGCAGGGAAGGTAAATGCCACCTATTGAACTCAGTATCTATGCTGCCATCTACAGGGCTGGCCTGTAAAATATGGCTTTAGACCTATAATGTGAAGCCTGACTTCAACATTATAAAAACCTGCTGTCAAAACTGTTAAAAAAGCCCTTTTAAACAGCCACAAAACTCTGCTTTGAAATAATCACAACCCACCCCTAAGTCCACCTTGTTACCCACAAGGTAGAGTGAACATGTGTGAAAATAAATTAGGCATGTTCACACAGTGACCATTACACATAAGCTATGTTTACTGGCATGGATACTACTGGATCCTAGAAAATGGCTAAATACACATTCTATACTTTAATCCGTAACTTTTGACAGGAACTGACTAAAATAGACATTTAAATGGAGCTAGCATTTTTCATATTTATGAAATTAGAAATTCATTGTTGAAGTTGGGTTTTTGATAAATACTTAGGAAAGGTAACTTTTAGAAAGTTACCTTTTTTCTGCTTGAAGCTCCAGGAGGCTAACATGCATTAGCTTAAAGCCACTGCCAAGCAAGTGCTTGACATAAATGAGGCAGCTGTCAAAGCAGAACAATCACTTAGGCCTGGAGACATGCAGACTAGTTATGAGGCACTTGATCCTTATCAGTCAAGGAAGAACATTTGGGTTGGATCAACTTGAAAGGGATAGCGGTAAAGTCTGCCCATTCAAAGTTTAGTGTAAGGAGAGAGCTGAAAAAGTAAAGCCTTTGTCTGCAACACCGACACTACCCTGGCTGGCTCTGAAGCCAGTGGGAAGGAAGGTACCCCCCCACAAGTAGGGTAAAGTGGAAACAGAGAAGGAGACTAATCCTTTCCCTGACCACAATTCTGGATAGACGCAAGCAGTGGCGTCACTGGGGTTGGTGTCACCCGGTGCGGGTAACTCATGGTGTCACCCCCTCACGACTTACCGCATGGACTACCTCTGTCGGAAATGTACGGTGCTAGGTACTGTCTTACTCCCTCTAGCTCCCTCTTTCTGTATAGCTCCCTCTCTCTGTCTTACTCCCTCTAGCTCCCTCTCTCTCTGTCTTACTCCCTCTAGCTCCCTCCCTCTCTGCCTTACGCCCTCTAGCTCCCTCTCTCTCTGTCTTACTCCCTCTAGCTCCCTCTCTCTGTCTTGCTCCCTCTAGCTCCCTCTCTCCCTCTCTTACTCCTACTAGCTCCCTCTCTCTCTGTCTTACTCCCTCTTGCTCCCTCTCTCTCTGTCTTACTCCCTCTAGCTCCCTCTCTCTGTCTTACTCTCTCTAGCTCCCACTCTCTCTCTTACTCCCTCTAGCTCCCGCTCTCTCTCTTACTCCCTCTAGCTCCCGCTCTCTCTCTTACTCCCTCTAGCTCCCTCTCTCTCTCACTCCCTCTAGCTCCCTCTCTCTCTATCTTGCTCCCTCTAGCTCCCTCTCTCTGCCTTACTCCCTCTAGCTTCCTCTCTCTCTGTCTTACTCCCTCTAGCCCCCTCTTTCTTACTCCCTCTAGCTCCATCTCTCTCTCTTACTCCCTCTAGCCCCCCTCTCTCTGTCTTGCTCCCTATAGCTCCCTCTCTCTCCGTCTTATTCCCTCTAGCTCCCTCTCTCTTACTCCCTCTAGCTCCCTCTCTGTCTTGCTCCCTCTAGCTCCCTCTCTATCTGTCTTGCTCCGCCTAGCTCCCTCTCTCTCTGTCCTACTCCCTCTAGCTCCCTCTCTCTCCGGTTTGGTCCCTCTAGCTCCCTCTCTCTGTCTTGCTCCCTCTAGCTCCCTCTCTCTCTCTCTAACTCCCTCTAGCTCCCTCTCTCTCTGTCTTGCTCGCTCTAGCTCCCTGTAGCTCCCTCTCTCTCTATCTTACTCCCTCTAGCTCCCTCTCTCTGTCTAGCTCCCTCTCTCACTGTCTTATTCTCTCTAGCTCCCTCTCTCTCTGTCTTACTCCCTCTAGCTCCCTCTCTCTGTCTAGCTCCCTCTAGCTCCCTCTCTCTTGCTCCCTCTAGCTCCCTCTGTCTCCCTCTCTCTCGGTCTTACTCCCTCTAGCTCCCTCTCTCTCGGTCTTACTCCCTCTAGCTCCCTCTCTCTCGGTCTTACTCCCTCTAGCTCCCTCTCTCTCTGTCTTACTCCCTCTAGCTCCCTCTCTCTCTCTGTCGTACTCCCTCTAGCTCCTCGCTCTGTCTTCCACCCTCTAGCTCCCTCTCTCTCTCTTACTCCCTCTAGCTCCCTCTCTCTCTGTCTTACTCCCTCTAGCTCCCTCTCTCTGTCTAGCTCCCTCTCTCACTGTCTTTTTCTCTCTAGCTCCCTCTCTCTCTGTCTTACTCTCTCTAGCTCCCTCTCTCTGTCTAGCTCCCTCTAGCTCCCTCTCTCTTGCTCCCTCTAGCTCCCTCTGTCTCCCTCTCTCTCGGTCTTACTCCCTCTAGCTCCCTCTCTCTCGGTCTTACTCCCTCTAGCTCCCTCTCTCTCGGTCTTACTCCCTCTAGCTCCCTCTCTCTCTGTCTTACTCCCTCTAGCTCCCTCTCTCTCTGTCGTACTCCCTCTAGCTCCTCGCTCTGTCTTCCACCCTCTAGCTCCCTCTCTCTCTCTTACTCCCTCTAGCTCCCTCTCTCTCTGTCTTACTCCCTTTCGCTCCCTCTCTCTCTCTCTCTCTTACTCCCTCTAGCTCCCTTTCTCTGTCTAGCTCCCTCTCTCTGTCTAGCTCCCTCTCTCTGTCTTGCTCCCTCTAGCCCCCTCTGACTCCCTCTCTCTCTGTCTTACTCCCTCTAGCTCCCTCTCTCGCTGTCTTATTCTCTCTAGCTCCCTCTCTCTCTCTGTCTTACTCCCTCTAGCTCCCTCTCTCTTGCTCCCTCTAGCTCCCTCTGTCCCCCTCTCTCTCGGTCTTACTCCCTCTAGCTCCCTCTCTCTCTGTCGTACTCCCTCTAGCTCCTCGCTCTGTCTTCCACCCTCTAGCTCCCTCTCTCTCTTTTACTCCCTCTAGCTCCCTCTCTCTCTTACTCCCTCTAGCTCCCTCTCTCTCTGTCTTACTCCCTTTCGCTCCCTCTCTCTCTCTTACTCCCTCTAGCTCCCTCTCTCTGTCTAGCTCCCTCTCTCTGTCTTGCTCCCTCTAGCCCCCTCTGACTCCCTCTCTCTCTGTCTTACTCCCTCTAGCTCCCTCTCTCTGTCTAGCTCCCTCTAGCTCCCTCTCTCTCTGTCTTACTCCCTCTAGCTCCCTCTCTCTGTCTAGCTCCCTCGAGCTCCCTCTCTCTTTGTCTTACTCCCTCTAGCTCCCTGTGTCTCTGTCTAGCTCCCTCTCTCTCTCTCTCTGTCTTACTCCCTCTAGCTCCCTCTGTCTCCCTCTCTCTCTGTCTTACTTCCTCTAGCTCCCTCTCTCTCTCTTACTCCCTCTAGCTCCCTCTCTCTCTGTCTTACTCCCTTTCGCTCCCTCTCTCTCTCTCTCTCTTACTCCCTCTAGCTCCCTTTCTCTGTCTAGCTCCCTCTCTCTGTCTAGCTCCCTCTCTCTGTCTTGCTCCCTCTAGCCCCCTCTGACTCCCTCTCTCTCTGTCTTACTCCCTCTAGCTCCCTCTCTCGCTGTCTTATTCTCTCTAGCTCCCTCTCTCTCTGTCTTACTCCCTCTAGCTCCCTCTCTCTTGCTCCCTCTAGCTCCCTCTGTCCCCCTCTCTCTCGGTCTTACTCCCTCTAGCTCCCTCTCTCTCTGTCGTACTCCCTCTAGCTCCTCGCTCTGTCTTCCACCCTCTAGCTCCCTCTCTCTCTTTTACTCCCTCTAGCTCCCTCTCTCTCTTACTCCCTCTAGCTCCCTCTCTCTCTGTCTTACTCCCTTTCGCTCCCTCTCTCTCTCTTACTCCCTCTAGCTCCCTCTCTCTGTCTAGCTCCCTCTCTCTGTCTTGCTCCCTCTAGCCCCCTCTGACTCCCTCTCTCTCTGTCTTACTCCCTCTAGCTCCCTCTCTCTGTCTAGCTCCCTCTAGCTCCCTCTAGCTCCCTCTCTCTCTGTCTTACTCCCTCTAGCTCCCTCTCTCTGTCTAGCTCCCTCGAGCTCCCTCTCTCTTTGTCTTACTCCCTCTAGCTCCCTGTGTCTCTGTCTAGCTCCCTCTCTCTCTCTCTCTGTCTTACTCCCTCTAGCTCCCTCTGTCTCCCTCTCTCTCTGTCTTACTTCCTCCAGCTCCCTCTCTCTCTGTCTTACTCCCTCTAGCGCCCTCTCTCTCTGTCTTGCTCCCTCTACCTCCATCTCTCTTATTCCCTCTAGCTCCCTCTCTCTCTGTCTTGCTCCCTCTAGCTCCCTCTCTCTCTATCATACTCCCTCTAGCTCCCTCTCTCTGTCTAGCTCCCTCTCTCTCTCTCTCTCTCTCTCTGTCTTACTTCCTCTAGCTACCTCTGTCTCCCTCTCTCTGTCTTACTCCCTATAGCTCCCTCTCTCTCTGTCTTTCTCACTCTAGCTCCCTCTCTCTCTGTCTTTCTCACTCTAACTCTCTCTCTCTCTGTCTTCTTAACCCCTCTAGCTCCCTCTCTCTCGCACATTAAACCCACTCTCTGCCGCTTTCATGTGGTTTCTCTTTTAAAGCTTTTCAAGATGCAAAAAGAAATCTGTGTACAAGGCACCAGCGAGTTTGTAGACGTGAGAATGTTACGATATGTAACAGCTAAAGTAAAAGCTAATTTCCAAGCGGTTAATACCACCCCCCCCCTCCCCGCCCCCCCCTCCCTCTTTAGCACTGTGTCTTTTTCCATATAAATGGCGGGGGCCCCTCATTACTACACTTTTCAAACGTTATCTAATGAGAACATTTTAATTCGAATAGGTGAGAAAATATCTCGGTTCGCTTTTGTTTTTAAAGCGGATCGAGTCTCTCCGAGGCCTTCGAGTGCGGTGCAGGGGGTGCCATGTACAGAGGCCTGCTGGGGGGGTGGGGGGCGCAACCAGATGGTGTCACCCCCATGTGAGGGTGTCACCCGGTGCGGTCCGCACCCCCGCACCCCCCTAGTGACGCCACTGGATGCAAGAGCTCTACACAAAGAATGAAAAGGCTTTCCCATCTTGGATGTTGGAAGTGAGGGGCACTGATGGATTGTTTCAGTAGGGCAAGTAGTTAACTGCTAGAAAAACTGTGTATGCTTTCCCCAGGAAATTTCTACCCATTAGTTATATTGTGTCAAGGAGTCATCTAATGGCAATCATAAATGTGCCACTCCAAGAAATTCTCTCCAGAACACTCTCTGCAACCGCAGAAGATCAGAAGAGGATGGTTCTTGCTGTCTGTTACCTAAGAGTAGCCCTGAAGAACTGAACCTGCTCTCTTGTACCAGTACAAAGAAATGGACAGACCTTGTTTGTGGCTACAAGGACACAATAGACTACAAGAGGCATTTTTTCCTGAAATGACTAGAGGATCAGTACCAAGTGGACTTGGGCTGGAGCTTGCTGCTGGCCACTGCAGGAGTGTGTCATTGCCCATAAGTGCTCTCCTAGAGTTCCTGCGAGCCCTTGAAGTGACCCAGAAGAGCTGTCTCAGAAACCTTAAAAAGTGGGAACATTTGTGTACTTCCAAGTCCTCTGAAGTCATCAGTGGGACCTCATGACAATAGAGTGGGATATCAATGAACAGCATAAGGCTTGCCCTGCTGAAAGGAACAATTTTGAGCAGTATAAATGGGGTAAATCAGAAGTTAAAATCTTTGACTAGGACAAATCGGCTTTGTGTATTGCGGTTCATCCATCCAACAGATAATTGAAGTTGGCAAGTACCATCATCATTTGGATGTATAAAGCATTATGTATCAGAACACACCTATCATTTTCACTTTGACATGGGCACCCTCTAAATAACAGAAATATCTTTGAGGTATACCCATAGGCATGTTTAGAAATCCTGCCCTTATGTAGAAGAAAAAGTTTACAGGGAGCCCCTATCAATGGTTTCTGGTGGTACTCACCTATCTGAGGGAGAAGATGAAGCAAGCCACTAATATTTGTGGATGAGGTATCTTCTCCTAACATCTAAATATTTCTGTGAAGTAGTAGTTAAGTCCATATCAAGGGATTTCCCCAGTTTGTGCCCTTTTCCCCTTTTGTGGTTAGAGGTCTCTCACAAGAACATACAAATCAATCTCTGTTCATGTGCAGATATGTATGTGAGGCATACCTAGATCTTTAAGCTTCAACGATTGAAGAATGCACATTTTATTCAGTCTCTTTTGCTGCTATGTATAGCTCTCTTATTGTGCTGTCTTCAATGCTGTTAAATTGATGGCTATTCTCTTCTAAGTCTATATCAAAAAGAGGGAGGTAAGACAGTTGATCATTTGATCAACGGACACGATTTACCACACAGAGTGGTGGAAGGTCCAGTAACAGCTTGTGTCCGTATCTAGCACTAGGCTAGATACGGACACAAGCTGTTACTGGACCTTCCACCACTCTGTGTGGTAAATCGTGTCTGTTGATCAAATGATCAACTGTCTTACCTCCCTCTTTTTGATATAGACTTGAGCACGGTTTCGACCGTGGGAGTCCACTCTTGGCGGGTTAGTCTGTTCAAATCCCCCAACTAATCGACCCCACCAAAATTTGATCGGGTCTCACTGGGTCCATAACCGATTACGGTGTTGGAACCTTCCCTCTCTCTAGAGTCCTCCCTTGTCTTCCTCTAATTTCCCACCTACTGTGGAGGACTCTACCCCACCGGGACCAGTTCCCCTTGACCACACCATCATGGAGGGTCAAGGACTGAGTTTTGGCGAGGAGGATGCAGCAGCAATCATGAGGACACCATCCCTCTTTGGCATCGACATTGAACCAGCAACAGGGAGTAACACCACCGAGTGGCAATCCCTGTCAGACTTGAAACGGGAATGGATAAGGATAACTATCCACGGGACAATGATGGCTCAATATTTCAAGGCCAAAATAGCACCCAATGGATTGATCGTTAAGAACTTCCCCAGAATATTCTGGGAGGACGGCCAATTTAAAGTGGAATGGTCACAGGTATCGTGGAAGTGCACCCACGACCTCCTCATTCTCATTGTTAATACAGCGAAACGATTAGCAGATGCACTTCTAGTCAAAATCCAAGCAGCCGAGGCCGCCCTGAAAACCGCGGTACAAAATCCTGGCTTCAAAACTAAACTGGCCGAGATTAATAAAGAAATGGCTGAACATAAAGAATATCTCATGAACCAGAAGATAGCCAAACTGCAAAAGGACATTAAAAAATTCTCAAAGGAGAAAGTCTATCCATATTTAAGGGACGACTATGTCCCCTCAGGCACTAACTACAATTCAGATTCTAGCGCGAATTCCTCTAGAAGGGGCTCCAACAGTGGCTCTGATAGCAGTGGGGACAATACTCCTGCACAGATGCCCCCTAGGGCAAAAAGAGGAAGAGGACGTGGACAAAACAACTTCTCTAATTACCCTAATCAGGGACAACCAACGGGTGCCCCGTTTTGGCAATACCCTCAGTTTCCCCATTTCCAGCCCCCGTTTGGCCCACAATACCCTCCATTCTATCCCCCTCAGAACCCTACACACCCTCCTTTTTTAGGCAGAGGTTGGGGCAGAGGGCGAGGGCGAAAAAGAGGGAACGTACCAGAAAAGAGAGTACAATGGGAGGATGCACGCCCCCAAGGGATGGACACGAGGAGCACGAGCCGGTCAGGACCACAGTAAGCTTGGTGGTTAATCTATCTGACCGTCTCCTCACACAGGGTGAGGAAGATGTCCTACAGAAAGGTCTGGGGTTCGTCCCCGCACCTAAGATCGATCTATTACAGCAGACTAGGGAACTCAAATCCTTTTTCAGGAAAATAAGGTTGAAAACCTTCTTTGAAGGGAAGCCCTGTGAACCCGTGGATGACTCTGGATTACATAATCCATCAACCTTCACACCTCACAACGGAATGGTTCCCAATGAAGTCCTCACTTTTGAACAAGCTGTGCTCAAAGATATGTCTAAACTGAACCGGAAAACACCACACTGCAACATCTCTGGGAATGAGATGGCCGTACTGAAATCTTTGGCGGATGACCCGCTTATTACCATCAAACAGGCAGACAAAAGGGGCGCCACAGTGCTTATGAATACTAAAGACTACGAGTTGGAATGTACCAGACAACTGAGCGACAATAGATACTACACGCCCATCGCTAATGACCCAACCATGTGCCTACAAACCACAATAACAAGCTTGGTTACAAGAGCTGAGTGCGACCAATGGATCACTAGAAAAGAGGCAGACTTCCTGGTCAAGAAGGAGCCAAGGGTACCATATTTCTATATCTTGCCCAAGATCCATAAAGCAACAAGACCGGTACCAGGGAGACCCATTGTCTCAGGGATAGACTCCGTCTTGGAGCCCCTCTCTCAATTTTGCGACCACTTCCTCCAACCCCTTGTAAAAAGCATTCCCTCTTACGTCCAGGATACCACAGATGTACTACGTATTCTGGACAACATCCAGAATATAGGAGAAATTGATCTCTTGATTACCCTAGATGTAGAGGCCCTCTACACGAACATTCCTCAGAGGGCCACTCTAGAGGTGATTGAGGAAAGACTGGGCCTGGAAACTTGGAACTCAAACACTCCACAGACTTTCATTATGGAGTGCGCCACCCTAGCTCTGACTGAAAATTACTTCGAATACAGAGGCAAATACTACCACCAGACCCAAGGTACATCTATGGGCAGTACTTTTGCCCCTTCGGTGGCCTGTCTGTATATGGCCAAGTTTGAGGGACTGCATATACACCATGAGACCAATCCTTTTAGGGATAACATCAAAATGTGGAAGCGCTTCATTGATGACATTCTGATTCTGTGGAAAGGCCCACCCACGTCACATGAAGCCTTCCTAGTTTGGGTCAACTCATTAAACCCTCACTTACATTTCACCATGGCCTCCTCACCTAAGGAGATCGCCTTCCTTGATTTAACAATAAGACTGGAAGAAGGGTCCATAAGCACGACCATGTACCGCAAACCCACTGACCGCAATAGTCTTTTACACTTCAAGAGTCACCATCCGAGGGCCCTACGTACTAATCTGCCCTTCGGCCAATTTCTACGGATAAGACGTAACTGTAGTAAGGTGTCTGATTACAAAAAGGAGTCTGCAATCCTCTCGAGGAACCTTCTTGACAGGGGCTACCCAAGATGCGATGTCCTAAAAGCTAGGAAACGCACCAGGAACAACAACAGAGAAGCCCTTCTAGAAAGGCAGGAAAGAGTCCCGGTTGAGAATCAACCAATCACATGTGTAACAACATACACTCCTTTATCCACCAAAATCAGGAACACCATCAGACGTCACTGGGATATCCTCAACACTGGGGACATGTCCCTAGAAGAACCAAGGTTCGCCTTCAAGAGATCTCAAAACCTGAAGGATATCCTAATCAGCACTAGACCTAGGTGTATCAGAAAAGAAACCCAACACACCTTGTGGCATCTACCCCCGGTTACGGGCCACTATCCTTGTGGAATGTGTGGTGTTTGTAGGTACACCTTGACACTCAAGACCATCCAGCTCACTGAGACCTTCAAATGGGAGATCAGACACCACACTAATTGCAATACATCACACTGTATATATATGCTCAAGTGCCCGTGTACAATACATCGGGATGACAACCCGTCCCGTCAAAACCAGAATCATTGAACACCGCAGCAACTTCCGCTGCAAGAAGACTCATACAAAGATGTGCAAACATTTTGTAGAACAAAATCATGATGAAGATTCCATGAGATGGGTGGTACTAGAAGCCAGTCCCAATTGCCCGAGTAATGCTCTCTTCCGGAAGGAACAGAGATGGATCCATCGACTGTCTTCAGACAAACAGGGGCTCAACGAAGATATTCCGTGGCACTCACTTTAAACTGTCCAGCTCCCTATACTGCACCATGGGTAACCTATTATCCTGTACACTGGTCGCACCCCTGACAGTGACCCACCACAAGAGTAAAAACATCATTCTCGATTATTCTCCATTGCTGGTACCACACACTACATACCGTGACCCACATGCCACACACGGCTCTCTGTACGTAGGCATACCACGTTACAACACACCGCCACTTCCTAAGCTCATTCCTGACACTGGATGCTCAGGACAGCTCCTGTGCCCATTACAACATGGCCGCCGTGTATTTAACACACCAGACCGGGCGATCTTCGAACACGCTTCTTTACACATAAGTCGGCAGGGATAATTCTATGGCAACACGGGACGCCTCCTGTCCCCTGGACTCCCCCGCTCCGTGCCAAATAGAGTTAAGATCAGGCACAATAAATTAAAATCAACTAGCGCTAAGCGCACCAGCTCACCGCCTTAAGATGGCCGCCATAAAACCTCCCAAAACCATGTGACCTGACAGAGGAGGCGGAGACGCGTTGTCACACGCCGACCTGTCAGTGTGGTTTAAATTGCCCCGGCCGCCGAGCTCACACATCTACTCGAGCTCGGCGGAGAAGGGTAGGTCGAACAACGCGGACACAGGAGCATGGAGGTGAGTCAAATAGGCGGAAAATAAGCGGAGGGCGACAGTATGGAGGTTTTTAGCCTTTCAGCCTAATACTTCATTGAGATGTACTAATACTAGTTTTAGCAGTAACCCACAGGCGCAATTTTATGCTCTACCTCCAGCTAAACCCTTGGGCTCATCCCTGATGTTTTGTCCCGCCGACCCCTCATGTGGCATATAGTCCTTGACCATTAGGTAAGTGGGGCACGTGGGCTTTCCCAACCTAGAGCTCATTTGGTCACAGTGTGTGTGTGTTTTACATATAGCCACAGTATATTACAAACGGTGCCTGTTACACTATACCTGCTCATTTTATACTAGAGGAGCAGTGCATTTCACCTTAGCTGCTGCATTTTTACCCTCCTTAACTACTTTTAAACCATTGTTTTTAGCCAGCACCCTACCACAACCCTCCTCACCGACTCAGCAGTTGTGTGTGCTCCCCACTTTGCACTTTGCACACGCAATTTACAAGGCATGCAGTGGTTGTGTTCATTGTCACACAGCACCAACAGCATGCCACTTTGTTCACACGCCCTGGCATTGACGTGACTTGTTTTTTAATGCAGATTTGTATTTAATCATTGTTTCCTTTTTCTCTATGTATAGGCATAGGAGAACCCACAGAGGTAACATAAATCACACACATGACACTAGCATGTTTCCCTTCACTTTGTTAAGGTCCTGATGAATCGCGGGTGACTATACCCACAGCGAGAAACATGTCGACCATCTTCACTCTTAGTCTCATCTAGGGTCACCCGACCTAACTTGCTGACACCTAGTGAGCTAACCCCACTTTTTAACTGCAGCCAGGGGACCCCCAGAATAAACTGAATTCCGGTACCCCTTGCTACATTTTAATATCCCTCACACCATTACACCTTGCCCTGCCCACACACCCCCACCTCACCATAAGGCTGTTGGATAAAAAGATCTCCGCCAAAGAGCCCCTCTTTGAGGTGAGCCCGTCGGGGATTGCACCGCCTCCCCGACGAGGAGCAACCGCCTATGATGAAGCATGACACCCTTCTGGGTGTGTGAGGCAACTACATCCAACAAAATGGATGCTCCAGGGTGTTACTCTAACACCTTTGGTCACGCCAGTTAATTCTTCCCTAACTCTCCATAGGAACAGTTCAGCAACCCCCTATTGTATTCCTATTCTCTTCTAAGGACACAGGTGTCAGTTAATGACATATATTGTTTAAAAACAATACACATATTTTAGCAGGGTAGAAATAACAAATCGGTCAAATTATTTATAGATATACATGATCATTCTTTTATCTTATTTATATTTATACATGTAATTATATTCTGCCTAACCCCACACACTATGAATTGCCGTGGTTAGATTCTTACTTAAATATAAACCTTTGGACATATTTATTTTCTAATTCATAAGCAATATTATTATATTAACTACCCTTTCACGAAAATACTCTTTGAACATTTTCACCTATTTTCTGCAATATAATTCGAATTCCATTGGACATGCTTATTAGTGTACACAAAGGTAAGCCTGGGTAAGTGTTTGCTCATTCACACAGTATTCTCCTACTCACAGTCCTGGCTCTCCTTTGAGAATGACAGCTTAAAGATTTCCAAAAGTGGAGAGACAGGGGGCCATCAAATATGCAGACCAACCATAGGATTTAAAGGAAACAAGTCCATTAACACATATAAGACATTTAGAGCTTGTTAGCTTTCCCTAGTTCATTGATCAATTACTTGATCACCTTATAAACCCCACCATGACTGTTGATTTTTAACGTCCATTTTAATTTCTAGTAGATGTTGCCAGAGAGTTCCTTGATAACTATTGGCACCATGTTCAGTCCTTTGTTTTATATATTATGATTTTCACTCCTCTTTTTATCAATGTACCTTCTTTAGATAGCACATTCTAAATGTTAAATGTTAGTAATTTATAGTCCTCTTGTGTTTGCAAAAAGCAACTTGCAAAGAAAGCAATATATATTATTCGTTTATTAATTAACTTATTTATGCAAATCCATATACAGCTTACATGTGTGCATTTATAGAAAGCTTTGACTAGTATACACAGAAGCGAGTGACCCCTGTGCATCTATAACTTAAATGGTTTTAGCATTGTGAATCACTAGTTAGATACGCACGAACAATTTACATGTATCAGAAATACATATGAGAAAACATGTGTAAATCAATACCATTTGTATTTTGTATTTGTAAATATTTCCCCTTAAATGTGGCTCTCATTGAACAGCCAGTGTTTACTCTAACTAGCCACACTTTGCAAAGCTTTCTCAATTCATGTATGAGATTTATATACTGCAAAATCATAACTCACGTATTTGGGTCTTAGGACTTATTTAGAGTTTGGTTGATGGGATACACCAACAAACATGACAGCTATCCTATTCACTTTATCACGAGTGATAGGCTTTAATGCACTGGTATTATGGTGAACCGAGCATCCGCCATGTTTGTGATGAAGCGTCCCGTCTGCCAAACTATAAGTCGTGTCCTTAATGTTGAATCACAGACATTAATGACTAGTTTATGTATTCAAATGTTCCATTTATTTCTGCAGAACCACTGCTAAATAGGAATGGAAGAGTAATCTCCATCCATGCCACTTTTTACTCGTCCTGATGAGGCCTATGCATTTTTTCTATCTACCACATTTCTGGTGGGGGTCCCTCATACAAGGAACCCCCAAACTGCCAATTAAGGATACAGTTGAAGCACCCTAGGAATGGTGAGATAACCAATTGGGATTCTAACACTATATTCCCCAGGATGAGCATTCTTTGGTATCCTTTTGCCCGAATCCTGATTAATCAGGAAGCAATTTGCAGTGGTTGGGTGAAGTATCTGCATGCAAGGTGATGCCTACTGGCTTCCCCATAAAACCAAAGGCCAATAGCACCCCTTTACGTTAGTTTCTTTACTTCTAGATGGTTATAATAACATTAGGTGCATTGGTGTTGTAAATATCACATGTGCAGATGGAAGATAGCAGTGAACACCCTTCTCTTTAGGATTCCGTTTAGATACCATTCATTGTACAAGAGGAGCCAGAGGCAGTATAAATGATCCCACCAAGAAACTTAAAGTACAGCGCCACCTGAAGGTCATACAGATAAAGCCACCACCTCAAGTAGCAAGATCTGCACTTCCTGGTTGTGAAGTAATTAACCAAGATTGACAAGGACCTCCTAGAAATCTACTTGTCAAGCGACTGCTTTCTCTAACAGTAAACGTCTGCAAGTGCCGCTCAGGTGTACAGAAGCAGGCATTCCCACAGAAATGTCAGAAAAGTGGAATGTAATGCAAATGAGGGAAATGCCAGTAAAATTGTAATTCTGTGTTTGTTCATGAGCAATTGAGATGCACTACTGAATAGTGCAATATTACATGTATGATGCAGGCAAACGTTAACAATATTCGTCGTCTGACAATGTTTTTTGCAAACCGCTGATAGGACAATTTGCAGTTTTAAGCTATACCTTATAAGGGTACCTCGATATACAAATATATGGCGTAGTGTATGGTTTAGTTTCGTGTTAGTTTACTTATTTTGTTACCTCGTGTGACCTGCTCAGTTCAATTTGTTGTGATAGTGCAATACATATATATATACATATATATCTATATATCTATATATATATATATATATATATATCACCTATTGCCGGTGTCCAGTAGGTAGTTATAGTTAGGACCTATTTTCCAAAGGAAATCCGCAACATGCTATTTGGAATAACGTTGGCGCTGGTTGATGAATATTTGTGAAATTTTCTAAACTAATTATCAGCTCTGGTCCACTCCTATCCTGAAAGTTTCGGGATGATTCGTGTAGCCGGGGCCGAGAAAAAAAGGGGGTCCCAAAACATGTTTTCCCCATGCAATTTTCCATAGGAATTTTTGATGTAGCTACAGCCCAAACTGTTCACACAGTTCAGTCTCGTGCCTCTTGCTTAAATGATGTCAATCAGTTCAGCAGTTCCTGAGAAAATGACAGTTAAAATCATTTATATATCTACCGTTGTGGTGGATCTGTGCACCCTGAGCGCAGCATGAGCGCATTATGAGCGCACCATAACCGGACCCTTCCGATCATGCCCTGAATGGTAATTGGCTGTCAAGTGGTTGTCAACATTCGAAACCAGGAACTGTTAGCAGCCATTTTGTGCCTTGGTAGAAGCAAGGCTGAAGCAGTCAGTCGAACAAGTGTGCAAAACGTATAAAGGGGGCGGGGTAGAAATATCCTGATCCTCTAGACCTGTTTAGGAGACCCCAGGGCTCAAAATTCACTTTTTTTTAAAAACCCCGCAGGTGACATCAGTGATGTCATTGGAGATGCCATCAGTGATGTCATCAGTGATGTCACTGACTATGTCATGAATGATGTAATATGTGACATCATCAGCAGTGCATTGCGGTCGTGCGAGTTATAGTTAGCAGAACTAAGTATAACGGAGGAATTTCAATGGTTTTGTATGAGTGAAATGTCCAGCTAACTATAACACCCCTGAAACCTATGGTTGTTTCAGTGAGTTTCTAAGGTTTTTTAAATGATAATTCCTAACTATAACCTGCTTGAAGCCTATGGTTTTTTCAGTGAATATATATATATATATATATTATTTTATTTACATGGAATATATGTATTGTTTTTCACCAATGAGCCGCAGCGACATTCATATATTGCTTTTGGCGGTACTCATGCAAGCAGCATTACTCAGCAAATTCTTCCCCATTCTGCAATCAATCAAGATGTTTGATTGATTTTATAATTGAACATGTTACATTAAGCCAAAGTACAGCCCATGCATGCGTCTGCCAACCACAAGGAAACAACAATTTTCTTTTACGATTCTTGAAATAAATGTAATTTAAACCCATTTGTTATTGATGTTCATGTCAAAATCTAATTTTATATAAAAAATTAATCAAGATCTTGTGGTAATAAATAGCGCGCTGTTTCAAAATGTGTTTCACTCGCTATTAATTACCATATCGAGATCAGAGTCCTGAGTGTGAGTCACCATATTACTTATTTGCCTACATTTTCGGCACACATAGTCAAGCACATGTTTTTTATTAATATTTTGGAACAATGAGACAATTTTAGAGATTAACTGAGAAAGAGAGAAAGCGGAAAATATACATTCAGGATGCAAGAGAATCAGAGGAACATTTATAATGATATACAAGGAATCTAGGAGATGATGAGAGGGAGAAAGAAGGAGTGAGACAGCAAAAGAGACAAAATTGTGCACAAGTAGAGGCATAAGAAGATTGGTTAAATCTTCCTTTGAAAGCAATTGTGCTCTTAGTCTGAATGTCAATAGCATTACACAAAAATGTAAAACAGCACGCATGAGAAACTCTTCTTGCATGATTAGACCTCAATCCCAATTAATTTTAAACGGTGTATGTAAACACACAAACACACACACACACACATCCATAGTAAACTACAGTCCAAGGAATTTAAGAAATAAACTAAAAAAATGCAATTCTCTAGTTAGGGTTAGGTATACATCCATTAATCCCCAAATGCAGGGCTCATTGCTTCAAAAATGAAACCAGAAATAAAATGGTTCCTAAAATGAATGGTAATGTCACGTATCACATCACCATTCACATCACTAGTGACTTTGCCTTAGAGTTCATTGTGCCCAATGTTTGGCCATGCCTAAAAGCCTCTGCATAAATGACCTGGCCTTTGACCAGTGCCTCTGCAACACAATTCCTTTCCACCCCAAGGAGGACAGAACTTTGGTTGCGCCCTGTAGCCGCTTGAAGCCAATTGTTCATGACAATCTCTTAGGGCCAGCAGACTCGGACTCAGGGTGCTTCACTTGGTCTGGCTCTCTGTCAAGCACCACTTCCAGATGCACCTGTGCTACACCCAGAAGATTTCACTGCATGAAGCATCTCTTTCCATAGAGCCTGGCCATCAGTCACGGCCAGTGGATTTTAGACATAGTGACTCGTCTGCAGGCTGGCACCGTGTTTAGTGCACTTACCCGATAATCCACTGAGCATGACCATTGGTTTAGTCCTTTCAACATCTCTATGTTCTTATAAGAGATGCGTATAGAAACAAGGTTGTGCTGTTATAGCAATCAGTTACAATTTCAGAGGCATCACCAATGATGACAATGGGGAATATGACATCACCAGCTATGTCATCTTTGATATCACAGTGATCAATCACATCATGTGGTGGGCGTCAAAAGGATAGTTGTGGCTGCACATCTGTACATAAATGTAGAATTTAAGAGCTGCTAGGCTATGAAGTACCCATAGCATACCTGACACTGAAGATGTATATGGGAATGCAAAACATAATGTACGATGTACATACAGAACCATAATTTCACTTTAACAGTTTTCTCTAGTGAATTTTAATCAAAGTGTCTAAGGGCTCTTGGCACACAAACCCACCACCTCTTTTACTACTTCTGTCTTTTAGGAAATTTAAGTTTGATGTGTGCAATATAAACATTATGTAAGTGCAGTATTAGGAATATTTGTTCCACTATTGGCTCTAGTGAATCCAAATGCAAAATTACTGTATAACCTGTGTAAGCATCTATACATTGCACATATAATGTATTCCAGTCAATCAACCTTTAAAATATGCAGGCCTGTTGTAACTTCAGTCATGCTGTGTGGCAAATCACATCCGATCGTTCTAGTTGATTTATGTAAATTTGCCTGGAACTAAGGCGTAACATTCACTTAATTTAACTTTTACAAAATTAGACCTACAATGGCCTACGTCCTACCGGCAATCAAATTTACATATTGACATACCGCCTGCTGAGTAACAGACCCATCTACCAGCTCTAGGCACACGAGAAGCAGAAAATACAAGTTACAATCTGACCTGCTTGCCTCTCGCTACTTCGGAGTCAAAAATCTTTCAACTGATAGCAGGCAATATTTGCCGAACCATGTCTCATTGTCGCCTGTCAACTCTAAAAGCATGAAAACCACCAAATATAAAGCTTGAACAATGCTCTCTTATGTTAATCACTGCTCCGTGCCAGGATTGGCTAGAGAGCAAAAATCTTCCCGGGCACACTAAAAAAAGTGTCCCACATTTGCGGATTGCCTTTCCGCAAAACACTGCCTCGGGGAAGTTTTATGAAGAGAAGGGGGAGGTCCCTAACAGAGGCCTTGATAAATTCACTCAGATATAAAAAAAAGGCAATGATTAGTTCACACTGATGACCAAACACCTGAATACAAGTGAGGCCACTTCAGCTCAGGCCCCCTACACTGCTCAATCTGCATACACTCATAGGTGTGCCCAGTGAGAGAAAGGGTGTGACACCTCCGCCCGTTGGTAAAAGGGAGGTAAAAGAGTCCCATTTGCCTCCAGAAAGGACACTTAGGCACTCACTGGGCTGCTGGCGGCATCTGAATAGCACATATACTGCCCAAATCAGCCCCAGGCTGCCCAAAAAAGCAGCTCACGGCTGGAACTCTGATTCCCCCCCTCAGCAATCGCCCGAGTGCCTGCCTAGCCAATCCAACCCTGCTCCTTGCTGCAGTCTCTTATGGTGAACTCATCTCAAATTAAGATGTGTAGACACATTTATAACTAATTTGTTTTGTTAGATGTCACTAAGTGACAGTAAATTGTTTGTATTTAACTAATGATCAGGACAAGGCAAGCATGTCTGACGAAGTCTCAGAGTCGTATGGCCCTATGGTATTTCTTACACATTGTAGGAAGTCTGTGTGCTGCGGGCTGCAGGCTCATGATCTGCTGTTGAAACACAAAGAGCGTTTGTGTCTCATGTTTGCCCCCAAGAGTGCATGCCACTTGTTTGAAACATGATTTTACGTGGTAGCGCAATGAGCCTCACGCTTTGCAAGATTGGTTGTTGGAGTCCCATGAGATGCAGAAGCCTACACATAGTCTTATTAGTTAGCTCAGCAGGTATCTAAGGAGCACAATGGAACTCTTCATTAGATAAAGTCTTTTTTGTAGCAATTTCCCTTTACCGACTTCGCACACTTTTTAATTTTTTTTCTACAACTGTTAATCTCGAACTTGCATAATTGTTTAAACAAATTGTTCTATCTAATGGACTTTTAAAATCTTCATGTCAAAATATATTGTTGCACTGTATTACAGAACGCCTCGCTTTTTCTTGGAGTAATGCCTTGCTGCTCTGCTCTAATGCCCAGCGTAGAAATATGGAAACCTTAGGGAAGCCTTTATTGCTCTGTGGACAGCAAACATGTCGGTTTCCCAAGAAATATATTCCCTTTGACTGAATTGAAACTTCCCAAACTTAAATTGAGCATATGACACCCTAGTACTATCATTTAATTTCCTCGATCTGTTGCACCAACGTCTTGAGGGTCCTCCCCAAACAATAATGATACAAACGGTATAGGCACCAGTGAGCTGGACAACCTGGACAAGAGTTGACCCTAGTCTTATAAAAAGGAAACTGGAACAACAGTTTGGTAAGGCTTTTGTCATTGCTAACCATTGATTTCCTAATATTGCACTGATGATAGTATAGAATAGTGAATTGCTACTACAAATTCATGTCATACAAATCAATAAAACTCTTCCTGAAAGTCTCCTCTCCAGATATCCAACACCTCAAACACTACATGCAACTCATTTAGACTCTGATGTTCAACATCTACCTGATGTTCAACATAACTAAGACAGAATTCATGCTACTTGCCAAGACCAACAAGTAAGATATAGTACTAACCTGGCTTAATAACATGAACCTTGAGGATCAAACTCAAACTTTCTCAGAATACCAAGTCACTTTGATGGACCTTGGACAACGACCTCACACTTAAATAACACACTACCAAAAAATCACCACAAACACATTCAACTAGCTGTCCCTTTTTAAAGAAACAAACAGTTTCTTCCAAAAAGCGACTTCAGAGCCCCTGTTAAAGCCCTCGTACTCCTGACTCTAAAAAAAGGTCATGCCCTGCTCCATGTCCATCCAGACTCCACACTTGTACCCCTTGAGGCCAGCCAACATGCCGCAGCACATCTGATTTAGGGCTGCAAGAAATATGATTACATTACTCTCATCCTACGAGAACTCTACTGGTTTGCCTTGCTGGGTCACATCATCTACAAAACCAATTATACCATCTACAAAGCCATCATGAGCAGCAGCCTCCTTACCTTGCAGACATGGTCACCATCTTTGAAGGCTCTCAGCATACATGTAGCCAGGTCAGACCAAAGACTAAGATGTGCAAAAAGGAAAAACAAGGCAGGAGACCTTTCCATCTATGCACTAAGGACCTGGAACAACATTCTCACATCCAAAAGGACATCCCGAACATTGTTCCAAATTACCAAAGAGTCAAAGATACACCTCTTTGAAGAACACTACATCACAATGCAGTAACAGTCCAATAACCAGCTACTTCTCCTGTCATTCATTTATTGACTGTATGCTCGGTTTTGACCCTGTTTGATGCTCCACAGCCCTTTAGGTTAGGTTTGCGCTATCAAAATGGCAAATATATAATTCCTGTGCATGAAAGCAAAAATAAAAGCTCCCGTATTTACACCAGAGTCCATGCACTCACGCACAGGTGCATCTTCGCACAGGGGTGTGTTAAATGTTAAATGTCATATACTTGTAAAGCGCACAGCTGCCCCAGCAAAGGGGCGTCCCGGCGCTGTATACTGCTGGGGAACCCGTTCTGGCTTTCCCTGTGGGATGGTCCCTGCTGGGAATCCCCAAGGTGGAGCCAGGCATCCCCAGTGTTGATGGGGCCGTTGTGGAGATTAGGCAAGCTAATGCCCAGAGTTGCTGAGTGGGACCCCAGGTTAGAGTAGGCACCGAGGTGAGAATTGTCGAGTCCGCTGACCCTGGTCCACGACCCTGCCGCGTCGGGAATTGAACCCTGGTCCCGGGCCGACTTCTGCTCCCGGGACTGCTGCCTCTAACCAGTGAGCCACACCACACCACAGTCCGTGCTGCAAATGAACGCTTCGTTTTTCTAGTGCCTAATGCACACAGAGTGATGCACTCTCGGGGGGAGTTCATAGAACGTTTATTTCTAACTCCTGCACCAAACAAGATGAGCCTGAAACGGTCACCATTTGACCATTTTTCAAAATACAGAAAATGAGCTCATTCAAATTAATTGGCCAGCGCCATCTTAACATGGTAAATATTACCATAGTGCTGGTATACTTGCGCCATTGAATGCACACTATGAGCAATACCATAGTAACAATTCATCATAAATACAATTGATCATATTTGAGATAAAAATTACTACAACAATTCTGCCCTGAATGGGCTTGTCACATTCATAGACATAGTGGAGAAACTTCCATCACAAAATAGTGATGCCACATTAGCGTAGTGTTACTGTAACCTGCATCAAGTGTTAACTTTGCAACAATTGTATTAATATACGTACACAAACAATTTCCAGTAACACGTAATAGAAAACTTCAGCACTCCTGTGCAGTTGCTAATGTTTTATTCTCTTCGCTGCAGAATCAATAACGCCAACATGTTTCTGTGCAAGGTGCAAGTTTGCACCAAAACGTGTTGTCGTTATTGATTCTGCAGTGAAGAAAATAAAAATTTGCAACTGCACCGGAGGGCTGAGGTTTTCTGTTACCCGTTACTAGAAACTGTTTGTGCATTTACAACGGCGTGCGGAGGAGCGCTGTAAACTCAGCACCACTGGCGGTTTGGAAGTTGGAAGGAAACTTCCCGAAACCAGGAGGATATATATATATATATATATATATATATATATATATATATATATATATATATATATATATATATATATATATATATATATATATATATATATATATATATATATATATATATATATATATATATATATATATATATATCTATATCTATATCTATATCTATATATATAGATATAGATATATATATATATATATATATATATATATATATATATATATTCTGCTCAAATCCTATCTGTACTGACGTACCCAAGGAAAACCGCTCTCCGTGCAGCTTGAAATGCAAGTTTCTTTTACTTACAGAAACAGCAACATGACGCGTTTCGGCGGAAGTGCCTTTCTCGATGTTGCCGGCACTGATATGAAACGCCATGTTTTATTTACATTCCAGCTCTCAAAATTAAGGAAGGACTCGCGTTCCACTGTTTATGTGGGCGCTATTTTATAACATTTTATATTGTATGCACAAATCATCCATTATTCGACAATTTATCATCTTAGTGATGTTTCATGATTCATTATTTGAATAAATAAAATGTCCAAATAGTTAATTACATAATGAAATAACATGTATTGCTATACATCACCATGGATGAAAATGTACTAATAGAGCCGTGGAGTGGCTAATATCGTTCTATATACGATCCCAATCACACCACAGATCGGGATAACTATGACTATATATATTTTTTATTTATTTTTTGGTTTAATGTAACACGTTCAATTATAAAATCATTCAAACATCTTGATTGATTGCAGAATGGGGAAGAATTCGCTGAGTAATGCTGCTTGCAGCAGTACTGCCAAAAGCATATGAATGTCGCTGCGGCTGATTAGTGAAAAACAATACATATATTCCATGTAAATAAAATAATATATGTATATATTCAATGAAAAAAACATAGGTTTCATATAAGTTAAAGTTATGAATTAGCATTTGAAAAACCTAAGAAATTCACGGAAAAAACTATAGGTTTTAGGGGTGTTATAGTTAGCTACACATTTCACTTGTATAAAACCATTGAAATTCACCCGGTATTGTTAGTTGTACTAATATAACTCCCGCGCCCGCAATCCACTGCTGATGATGTCACATATTACATCATTCATCACATGGTCAGTGACATCACTGATGACATCTCAAATGACAACACTTATCTGAAACCTATGTTTTTTGAGTGAATTTCAAAGGTTTTTTAAATGCTAATTCCTAACTATAACATGTCTAAAACCTATGGTTTTTTCATTGAATTTCAAAGATTTTTTAAATGCTAATTTGTAAATATTTTTATTTGTTTTTTTATATTTTCTAACTACATTTTTTTAATCTTTTTATTTTTAGATGTTATTATTTAAATTACATTACACATTTTTCTATTTAAATATTTTTTTCATTATTTTATATTGTTTATAATATACTTAAATAATTTGTATTCTTTCTCTATTTTTTTGCATTTGCGCACCCTAAGAACACCCTACTCATTTACTGAGTGAAACGTGTCTGCCATTTTAGGGTCGCTGCCTAGGATCTGTGAAGGGTTGCGACTGGTACAACTTTTCGCACGCAGTTTCTATGCGACTTGTGCCTGACGCCTTGCGCATACGTGAGATGTACATAAAACGTGACGTGACGGATGCGTGGTAGTGCGTGACGTCATATACATATCAGACGCGGTGTGGGCACGACTTCTGTGATTTTTTCAATGTTGAAAAACGTATTTATATATATTTCATATAAATATTAAGACAAGAGATTATCTGAGATTATTATTTTAATAATTTTCTTTAACTTTCTTAAAAAGTACATCACTGTTATCCTATGGGTAGAAATTCACTTAGCAGATAAATAGTGATATGTTTATCTTTTCTTACTCAGTGGTGGATCCTGGATACATCTCCTCTAAACAGTTGAAAGAATGCAAATTACCAAAGACGCGTTTTTAAAAAAAATATATCACTAGAATGTGCGAATCATAAGCGCACCCAGCGATTCCCCCCGTCCCAAAAAAAAAACAAATAGGGGCCCTGGAAGACTTGTGGGACCCCCTGAGAAGACCTAGAGGATCAGGGTTTGTCACACATTTCACACGCTTCTTCAGCCTCCTTTGTACCGAGACATAAAATGGCTGCCAACAGTTTCTGGTTTTGAATGTTGTCAACCACTTGACAGCCACTTAGCCTTCCGCGCATGATCGGAAGGGTGCGCTTATGGTACGATGACAATAAGCAGAGTTTATGTATTCAATTTGTTTATGGGAAGAGGGCCGCGTGGCCCCCCTCCTGTGCCCAATTCAGGGCACCGGGCTCCGCAGACCCTGGGGCATGGCTAATTATATATTATTATTTTATGGAGGAGGGCTGCAAAGCCCCCCTCCTGAAGCCACTTCAAGACAACGGGGACATCCAAACTCCATCTATTTATGTACCCCTTAGAGTTGCCTTCACTTTGGGCATGCATGTTTGTGCATGCGCCTGAGTGTTAATGTTACTCATGCGCACAGTACATCCCACCATCTGGCTATGTACCCCTAACGTATTTCATTTTATTTGCACAGGCTTAATAACAACATGCCCAATCACAGCTTTCACACCCAGTGACCTTATGCTCAACCAATCATCCTTCTGCAAAGCATTTATAAGCTGCCAACTTTTTTTTTTTTTTTTTGAGAGACCTTTATTATGAAACAATAAAAGGAGAATTACACAGCTTGTGTGCCTACAACCTGGATCGATCTCAGGCCGGCAGCGCTTGCAAAGAGCATCGTATCTGAGTAGTAGTGATCTATCAAAGGAGATTTTAGATAACACAGCATGCCGCCTACAACCCATCTGGGCCGGCCGCGTGGAAACCTATCATAAGCTGGTAGGACGGTCGGTATCAGCTAGTCCCGTTATACAGTGAAGATAAACGGTGAACCTTTGAGGTCTCATTTTATATTAAATCGTAAACTTGAACAACAACTTGGGGATCAGTTTAGGCTTCCCAACCTCCAGTAGCCTCACCCATTGTTATGTATGGGAAAGATTCCGGTTAGCGTGGAGTGCCTTCGTGGTGCATTCCTTGCATGTGGTCACTATAATGTAGGTGAGTGCCTACTGCCGCTGGTTGAGGGGGCCGAAGATGCCGGAAGGAGAAGAGTCGGGTGTGGACTGTGCTCCGGTGGGTGAAAACTAGCAGTCATGTGGTGTCACAAATCAGTCAGATGACTGTTGGGCAATGGTTAAAGGGAGGAGGGGTGATATACAGGAGTCGGGGGGCCCGACCAGTAAGGGTCGGAGCTAGTGGTTAAAGTGCAGCTATCCCTAGAGGTGTAAGGTAGTCATACCAGGGCTAACAGTCGGCGCAAAGATACAGGCTATGTACTGGGTTTGGAAAGAGGGTGTGAGTGTCTGGAGATGGGAGGAGGGGGAGGGGAGGGGTGGAGGGGGGGAGGGGTCCGGGCGCACAATGCTTCACGATTTAGTACCAGGTAAGTTTTGTGATGCAACAGTGGCTGTTATGTATGGGCTATTTCTGAGTCGTCTATGGGCTGTTGCCTGAGTAAGTATGCTGCAAACGGGCCCCACAGATCCTTAGGCCGTATCTTATGTGGTAAGAGTTCTGCGTAATTATGTAATTGGTCCTGCCATGTGGACATAGAAGTCAACCAGGTCTTAAACTTGGGAGCGCGGCCCCGACCCCTTCGGCAGGCAAGTTGCTGTTTCGCTAGGAGGAACCCCAGTGCGAACAACTTCCGGTTGTGCTTGAGCTCGGGGGGGGAGAGTCCCAGCAGGGCAATTTTCGGGCATGGTGAGATAGTGATCTCCATTATATCCGACATAGCTGAAAACACCTCCGCCCAGTAAGAAGCCACTGCACTGCAATTCCACGCTAGATGCATGAAATGGGCCCCTTGGCGGTTACAGCGGAGGCATCTATCATCCTCCCTCAAACCGAAACGGTGTAGTTTAGCGGGAGTGTGATAAAGGCGGTGCAGAAATTTAAAATGCAGTAACCTGAGGCGGGCATTACCCGTCACTGAGTTGGTATGGGCGCAGCTCAGTTCCCACTGATCTTCAGTGAGCGGGGCATCCAAATCGCCGTCCCATTCTGCGCGCGCTCGAAGGGAAGGAGGCATCGCAGCCGAATATGTATACTTATATAACATGGAGACGACATGTTTCGGGGCCGTAGTTTGGAGTAGCGTATGTAAGGGTACCATGATTTCCGGTTCGTTCGGGAAATCGGGAGTGATTGCCTTGACGCTGTGCCGCAGTCGTGTATATAGGAACGTGTCCATGGTTGAGGGGACCTGATCCCCAAATATGTGGGCAGCGGAGCGAAATTTCCCTTGCGTGTATAGATCGCCCCATGTGTGGAGTGCTAGTTTAGTGAGCATTTTGCGGCCCAGTTCCTCGCAGGAGACGCTCAGTCTGGGGTCATGTGCTATGGGCATGAGTGGAGAGTAAAGAAAGGCAATGCTCGTACGGTCTGCTATCCTGTGCCAGGCTTGTACCGTGCAATCGACGGTAGAGGGATCCTGTTCTGTCACCCGGGAGTCCGTGTATAGATACCCCGAAGGCTTAACAGGCCGCATATACCCATTTTCTACGGCGAGATGCGCCATGAAGGGCGGAGGTCGGAGCCAGTATGCCGCGAAGTGAGCCTGCGCACAATCAAAATAAAGTCTAAAATTAGGGACTTCGAACCCACCTAGGTGGTAGGGTAGCATTAGTGTCGACAATCCCAGTCTGGCCTGTTTACCTCCCCAAATCAACCTGGACAGCTGGGAATCCAGGGAGCGGAAGAAATGTGCTCCCGGGCTGTAGGGGATGTTCGTGAATAGGTAGAGTAGTTTAGGGAGTATAACCATCTTGATCAGAGAAATGCGACCCGCCATGGAAAGCGGGAGGTGTATCCACTTCGTGACAGTGTCTGCTAATTTGTCCATGACGGTGCCATAATTCGCCCTTATAAGGGTCTCACGGTCTCTGGTGATTATTATGCCTAGGTATTTAATCTCATCCCCTTCCCACTCCAGAGGGTAGTCGAGAGGGAACTGCGTGGTTTTATCCGTAAGGGTAAATAGGGCTGATTTGGACCAATTGATTTGAACCCCAGCGATGGCCCCGTATTTAGTGACCTCCCGTAGGAGGGGGTTCAGATTTTCATTCGGCTTATGGACGTAGAGGGTCATGTCGTCCGCATATAGCGGGACAAGTATTTGTCTTTCAGGGTAAATCAAAGAGCGGTGGTTGTGGTGCTGTCGGAGTTTGGCGGCGAGGGGTTCAATAGCGATCTCAAAAAGGACCGGGGACAGGGGGCAGCCCTGCCGGGTGCCTCTTTGGATCTCAAAATTATCAGATCTAGCTCCATTCAGCAGGACCGCCGCGTGCGGCTTATTATAAAGCAGTTTAATCCAGTTTATAAAACTATACGGCGTACCCATGTGTTCCAGTAGGGCAAATAGGTAATCCCATTCCAGGGAATCAAAAGCTTTGGTAGCATCTAGGAACACTACCGCGGCTTCACATTTGGGAGTGATGTCCTGCAAAATTGTCTGTAGGGTGCGTAAGTTATGTGAGGTGGCGCGATTTGGGACAAAGCCCGCCTGGTCCGGGAGGACCAATAAGCTGCCAACTTTCTTGAACTTTTCCTATTCCGCAGTCACAGCCATTGAGAGTGTTCATATCCACTTCTTCGCAGGTGAGCACTTTTTTTAGAGTAATTAAATTAATTCATCTGAACAATCTTTAAATACCCCGTAAATGCAAATTTATGTTCGATTTGGCAATGCTGTTTTTAAGCACTCTTTCCTGCTTTTTTATATCGTTAAAGTTGACTTTGTAACTTTTGTTTCTGTGCAAATCACTTATTCCTGATGCGTTTGTTTAATTTGCCAAGCGCCACGTGGCTGCTCCTACAGCAGCGTGCTATGTGCTGTTCAAGTGAATGTAATATTTTCTGCAAAAGTGTATTTTGGCACGGTTTCCAGCTCTTATTACTTAAATATTTTGCCTTGGTAGGCGATGTTTCTGGACAAATCACTTAATCCTGCTGCATATCATTTTTTAAGTAGTGCGCCACGTGCTGCTTCCTCCCCATGCACTGCACATGTAATTAGTTGGTCAATGTTGTATTTTAGCACTCTCTCCATGTTTTTTAATAACCTTAAACTTAATTTGCCCCCTGTTCTATCTCATTATACAGATATCTCAACCATGAAACGTACTGGTCACCTCAAGCTGTCCTGCCCATATACTATACCACGTGGTGGTGAACAACTCGACACACCAGATCTACTGACAGCTCTCCATATGTTATCAGCTGAAAATTGCAATGGACCTAATGAAGTTATCAGGTTTCTCTTCAACATTTCATGATCGAAAACCATTCTGAGATAAGCATTTGTGTATTTCATATGTTTGCAGATGGATAATTGTGTTATTGTCATGTTTTACTAGAATTTGTAGGCATTCTGAAATCAACCAAATTTAAAAAAAGCATGTCCTCCCGATTTTATTGCCCAAATATGTGATTTAAAATTGAACAATGTATGAGTTATAATTTTTCTTGTTTCTGTAAATATTAAAAAAAAAAAAATCTGCATTGTGATAGTCTTATAGACGCTTCTTTCTGAAACCCATTTCTCATTTAAATGCAAGTTACACATTTTCAGCCTGTACTTCAGATACAAAGTAAAAATGTTGGTTTTTCTAGTGTTTATTTTTAAACTTGTCTTTTAATTTTCCTTGCTATTTATTTTTGAATTTCTAGATCATGGAAGTCCAAAAAGGGTTCTATCAGATCAAGCCCAGGAGCTTGTGAATGAAGTGAGTGACCAATCTCGGCCTAACATTTGTATAATGCAATACTATTTCCTATTTTGCTGTCGAAATATAACCTCTGATGATTACTTTTCATCCCCAATCCTATTGAGAAAAAATTGTTTTCATGAACATTAAAATTAATACTGGACATATGTACAACATATACATTTTAACTCTTTTTTCAGTTACCACAATGTTATACGTCAGCAGCAAGTTACCAACATTGAAGAAAGTATATCCTCCTGTTCCAGTTCATTTCACCGATGTCTCAAATATGGCATGAACTAATTGTATGAAGCCGGAGAGATTCACAAATTTTTAACGGACATCTATAAGGTAAATACTCACAATTCGACTACTCGACGAAGTTAAAAAGTAACAGATATAAGTACTTGAGGGGTTTTCGGTGGCAGATAATCTCAAATTCACACTTGTATGGATAGGTCTGATACAGGGTAAATCTCTGTATAACTAAAGGATGATTAGGTATTAGGATGCATAGAGCGCTCCCAACCTTCATACTTTTTTTCTTAAAGGGTTCCAAATTGGAGACGAATATTAGGCTGTGCAGTAGAGGTTGACGGTGTTGCTCCACTGGTACTTGGGCCTCTTCATGAAGCAGAAGAAGCCTCTCTCAATCTCTTTAACTCTTCCCTTGCAAAGTTGAGCGGATTCTTAGTCTGCAAGTGCTTCCACATACTTGCAGTTCCACACCAGTCCTCTTTATTGGGGTCTCCTCTTGAAAGCAGTCTTGCATATGTGGCAAGTAACTTTTCTTACATTCGCCTTTTTTAAGTATGTGAAAATTAATTTCAAAACATTCAATAAATACAGTGTCACTATGCATTGTGTCAAATGCTTTATGAAAAATATGCAGAACATGTACACTTTAATTGTTGTGAAGGTCTTTTCAAGAGAATTTGAAAGGAGAAAGAAGGAGATGAATAACAGCGGTAGGACGTTATATCTCAAACTGCAAAAATTGATAAAAAGGGCGGACCAAAGTCTACATGTACAATGCCAGTGGAAGCATTTCAGGCACAGTGTAAACATTTAAAAAAAACATAAATCTCGTCAAGTGTTACTTTGACTTGTAATGTTTGACCTCATTTAGTCACATAAATCTAATTTTAAAAACTAATTTTCTTTTTTTTTTGCAGATTAACTACAATACTTCTTTTGGAGTCCATAGTCTATGTTGTTTATTATATTGTTTTGTTAATTATAATTCTAGGTATTTATTGTATTGTTATCTTTTAGTTATAGTTCCAGTTATTATTTTAATAAAAGTTAATTAATAAAGTACATATGTCTGGTTTTTTTTGTGGGGTAGCAGTCATCAATAGAAATGATATTTAAAATTTGAAGTATAATTCCGAGGCTAACTCATTAGCAACATAGTGTGGTGAACCTTCAACCCTTGTGCTTTCGTAAGTGTTCCATGAACTGTTACTATGGTAACAGGCAGAAAGCCGTTTGGGGCTAGGGTTAAAAGTTACCGACTGTACAAAAACCATTATATTTGCCCAGGATCTTCTACATCACAGACAGGAAAGCAAAGTAAAACAAAACACTGTGTACCAGATTTACAACCCCCTTGCACCATTTTCGTGTCCAACCCCCCCTACAACATTACAAGTATGTGGGCTTCAATGACCCCCCTCAAGCCCCAAGAACCACCACCCCTGAAATTTGTGTATTACAGGAGGCAAACTGTGTGGCCTATGTGTATATTTATCCACATGCCACCTTGCGTGATGATCCACTAGGATGCAGGAGGCCTTCAGCCCCAGGAGCTGCATCGTCAACCTGACCCGGGATAAAAGCTGAAAGATCAGCATCAGAGCCTAAATATCCCGAACCCACTGTTCGGAGTGAAAAACCCGAAACTGCGCCTAGTCCAGAAACTCTCCAATGAAGAGGAGCTTCTGAGAGGGGCACAGGTGTGACTTCGGTGCGTTGATGGACAACCCCACCCTGTGCAAGAGGTCGACCGTAGTCTGGAGGTGGGAGACGACTGTCTGGGGCGAGCCCACCTTCAACAACCAGCCGTCGGGATAGGGGAAGGCTGGAACACCTGATCTGCGCAGATAAGTGAATAAACATGTGAATAAATCGTTCTACTTTTTACAAGACTTTAGAATATTGTCCATATACCACAACAATCTGCGTTTCAATATGCATGGCATCTATTAAAGAGATAGTGTACATTTTACAGATGGAAGAAACTGAGTCCTCCTCATGAACTTTAGACTCTGCATCGGTACTTACTTGTAATTACTAAAATCTCTCAATAAACACAATGGATATTTGTAGAACCACCCAACATCTATACACATAAGCTTGATATATATCTCAAAAATACATGCTTCATTTTTTTCAGCAACCAAATGCGTTGACAGCCAATTAGAACTGAGCGCTTAATCGGAACGGTGCGCTTATCCTACGAGGCCAATCCTCGCACAATCCGCGGATCTTCCGCGCCCATAGATATATAATTGACTTTAACTGTAATTTTCAAAGAAACTACTGAACAGATTGACACCAGATATGCCAAAGGCACAAGTCGGAACTGAGGACTACTTCTCTGCCAAATTTGGTGTAATTCCGTTTAGCCGTTCGAGCTGTAGCCGTGGCTAAAGGTCCTATGAGAAATTGCTTGGTGAAAATGTGTTCTGGGACCCCCCTTTTTTCTCAGGCCCCTCTTCACCAATCACCCCCACACTTTCGGGCAAGGAGCGGAACTGAGCTGGCCATAAGTTTGGAAAATTTCAAGAAGATTCATCAATCGACGCCAAAGTTATTGGCAATAGAATGTTGCGGTTTTCCTATGGATGATAGGTCCATACTATAACTACCTACTGGTGACCGCCAGTAGGTAATATATATATTTATATATTCACTGAAAAAACCATAGGTTTAACACTCATTATAGTTAGGAATTAGCATTTAAAAAACCTTTGAAATTCATTGAAGAAAACATAGGTTTAACACCAGTTATAGTTAGCTGGACATTTTACTCATACAAAACCATTGAAATACCCACGTTATAGTTAGTTGGACTCCCTATAACTTGCGCGTCTGCAATCCACTGCTGATGATGTCACATATTACATCATTCATGACATGGTCAGTGACATCACTGATGACATCACTGATGACATCTCAAATGACATCACTGACCTAATTCTCGCCTTGGTGCCTATTCCAATCATGGAGTCCCACTCTACAACTCTGGGCAATAACTTGCTTAATCTCCACAACAGCCCCCACAACGCTAAGGATGCCTTGCCTCCACCTTGGGGGTGCCCAGGAGTGGACGCCTCACAGGTAAAGCCAGGATGGGTTCCACAGCGGTATTCGACAAGCGCCTTCAGACCCTTGCGGGTAAGTAGTGCGCTATACTAGTATCAATTTACATTTACAATTTACATTACAACCTCCAGTATGCACCAGTGGGCTGCATTTCAGAGAGGTGTAATGAGGCCACACTATTTTTTTCACCTCTCTGCAACACAGCCCCCGGGCATGTTTGCAGAGAACTAATTCTCCTTGCATACTGGGGGTCCCTGGTGGCCAACTAGCCCACCAGGAGCCTCCAGTATGCGCCAGGGGGCTGCGTTGCTTTGCCCCGGGGGCAGTGGTCCCCGGGGCAGTGTGGGGGGATTGGGGACCCCCCACACTTCTTTATCACTATGCCCTCGCAATTTGATCCCACCCCGGGGAATTTCTAAGGTTTTTTAAATGCTAATTTTTACCTATAACATGGCTGAAACCTATGGTTTTTTCAGTGAATTTCCAAGGTTTTTCAAATGCTAATTATTAACTATTACTTGGCTGAAACCTATGTTGTTTTCAGTGAACAAAAATGCAAAACTAAAAACAGGAAGGATCTGTTATTTTCCAAGGATTTGGAGAATAAAGATAAACAAACAAAGGCCACATTGAACATCCCAAGGATGATAACAGGATTTAATATGTATCACAACCAAGTAAGGAGAATTTTACAAAAGCACTGGCCACTGATAAAAAATGACCCAGTGATAGGACATCTGAATGGCAACAATTCAGGAAGGCAAAATCAATGCGGTGCCAATTAGTATGTAATTCACCAACACTGGTAAAACCCGCCACGTGGCCGTCACCTCAGAAAGGGTTTACAAAATGCACTAAGTGCAAAGCCTGTAAACAAGGTATAAACACGAAAGAGGTTATCGTGCCATTCAGGAAAAAACTTTATATCATTAGGGGCGGATACTCATGTAAGACCGAGTATGCCGTATATGTTCTGGTCTGTAGTTGTGGTAAACGCTATGTTGGGAGCACAATCCATCAAGCCCACATCAGAATTCTCCAACATTTGCGTGCAATCACAAATAATGACCCAACCTATCCAGTGGCCAGGCATATAAACACACAACATGAAGGGAATATTAAGCATATCTCCTACTATGTCATAGACATTGTCCCTAAGAATCCCAGGGGAGGGAATCGCAGACTAGCCCTAAGACGCCTAGAATCAAGATATATTATCTTGTTAAATTCTAAGATTCCCAATGGGCTGAACTCGGACGAGGCCTTAACTGTACATTTATAACCCAGTGATAAGCGTCTCCCACTTTTAAACCCATTCCATGAACAACTCTGCACACTAAACTTATTGTGAAACTTTATTGTTTAGTTTAAAATTTATGATATATATTTGTATGACACATAATCATCAACAGTATGCCATGTATATATGCAAAAGTGGTTAGTATTTTGCCATGCCTATTGTCATAGAAGTATACGAAATAACCTCAGCAGCGCTTCATAAGTGCATATGAGCTATCTACTCCACTTGGAGACGATGTGTAGCGATACATATTTGCAAACAATAGGCAATTTACTCTTTGCACTTTAAAAATATACATTCTGTGTGCTACGTTGTAACTGTGCTCCCGTAGTTTTGACATGACACTATTATCTTTTGTGGATGTTTTGACCCATAATGATACAAAGGCATGAAAATGCACTAATCGTGTTTGGGCTGAGAATGTTATCAACTATACAATGACAGTAATTGTATAGCAAAGTTGGGAAGAACTGTGATGTGCGTATGCATTTACAATATATATAATCAATTTGAGATTATTTTCGCAACAGTTATGATAACGGTAGGAAATTATCATGGCTTCACAGTCGCTGTTCATTCTCAGTCGATTGAAATGTTATATTTATCTTATGGTTAAAGACGATAAATTTAGCATGTCACAGAAACTACCAAATCTTCTATGTCTATGTTTATATGTGCCTGGACCATGACTCATGGTAACTATGGTAATGGATAGCCAATCATGACAGAGGGTCTGTTTTTGATGTGTCATTATGTGAAGTGTTATATATACTGATGTTACTCACAGCAGAGTAAGTGAGCAAGGCGGAGGCTTCCGCCGAAACGCGTCTTTTGCAGCATGTCGGATTAAATACTTTTCCTTGAGTCAAATTCATGGAGTCAGTGCCTTCCTGTTATCGTATGGGAATCGGATTGGTAAACAATATACATATACAAGTACCTTATAAATGTAAACTCCTGACAGATGACAAACATGCTTAGGCATAAAGAGTGATGTTAGTTTTTAATTTTAATTCAAATTTATTTGCAAGCTGTTTTGCTAAAATTTCGGAAACACAACTAATTTGGGATCGAGCACAAATCTGAAAATTAATTGCTGCTCGTTTAGAAAACGATATCACTTTTCAGACTGTTGAAAAATATTAATTTCAACAATCATTCAAAACTAGAGCTTGTTACAACTCCAATTGCTATTGAACATGGTAGTGAATACATAACAAAAATTGTCAGTCATACGCTTTTTTACAGTGCAAGCATGCAGATAAATGCAACATATTAATCACACATACGTGGTCACCTGCAGACATATTGGTACCCAAGTACATAGACCAAAAAACTACAAAGGTACCTATGCAGACTTAAAATCTGATCTGAAGAAGAAAGTCCAATGGGCATACTTCGACCAATGAATATAGGAAAGCAGACGTAGAGCTACCGATGCATACAGCCAAGCATGCATAATAACCTACCTACCAACTTTGCAAAGAGACCAACACACATACAGGTACTCATGCACAGAGGCTAACTAATAGACAAGCACACTTCATATACAGAGATCCATATAAAGTCATGAAATTCTTAGTGCTTATAATAATGCCAACCGCACCATCTGATTTCCCTTCTTTCAAAGGATTTAATCGAGTTTCCTTTTTGCATTTTATAAAGGACAAATTACAGTAAAATGGATGCATATAATCTTTATCTCTTTGTTTCTCAAACCTTATCATTAGGCTGCATTTGTATTTCATTCACACATGAATGCTGCATCACATACTACTCAAGGGTGAAACAAAACCTACGTATCACATGGATATAGATTTATTTTAATCAGGTTCGGCAGCTCTTACAGCAAATGCCTGGCAGAGTAGGACTTTTGGGAAGAAAATATTTCTGTTTTTAACAGTGCCATAAGGGAAAACAGCAGATGGCAAACATGCATAGTTCAACAATTAAACGCTAGTGGGCTTGTGCAAACCTCTCAATCATATCTAGGAGGCCTCACAAAGACAGTTTGCATGGCTTTGCATGGCCTCCTAGATATTGAGTAAGGCAAGGCAGCAAAAGTCGCTGTGTTGTCTTACTCTGCACCAGGGAGGTGTTCCATGGGCATTGCAGTGGGTTTTTCCCATGCAACACCCATGAATTTTGATGCTGCCCCACACATACTTGATCACATAAACCTGGGGCAGAACCAAAACCTTACTCCATCTTGTTTGTTCCTCTTTCCATGCATTCTGCAGCACACGCAGTAAAAGGAAAATGCTTCTTGGGATAGGTTTTGTGCAACAAGGTGCTCCTTAAATATTCAACTGATTCTGCATATCACAGATAATCTCCTTATTGCTATGACTCCCCAGAAGTATGGCATGGTTGTCACAAACATCCCTATACTAAATCTGCAAACCTGGTTTTACATTTTTGGTACTACAATATTACACAAAGAAGGAAGCGAGTCTGGGGACCTTTTGTACTGTCAGATGGGCTCATTTCTGCAGAACTGCTACAAATTTATTTTTTGTCTGTATATAAAAGGTCACTCTTAACAACATGCTGAACTGTCAACTCAACAGAAAATAGTAAGGTGGCTTAAAAGTCATCTTTCTGCAGAATGTCTAATTGATTATGCACAGGTCTTATCCAGTGTCCTGACTCAGTCATGTCTGAAATGTGAATTTTAATGTATTAAAACGTTGCAGAATTGTCTTTGATCCCTTGAGCGCCTCCACTAGAACAGACCCAAGGAAGGAAAGCAATACATCACAGTAAGTCCAGATTCAGTTTCTAAACCTTGCTGGTCCTTCCTCTACATGCTACTGTAGCATCCTCGGTCCACTCATTTCCCTCTTAACTTTCACATTTGAGTCATTCGTTGGCTACTCTGTTCATGGTACACGGTTCATGACGAGGGGGAAAGCGATCATTTGAGTCGCAGGTGCAGTTGTCCCAGGACAGGACACAAAGCCCGAGGGGCCCATTGAAACCGGGAGTGCGTTTTCATCATTTACATTAGTGCCCATAGGTTCATATTTTATCTGTAGAATGTTTGAAATCAAATGTATTTTCCATATTCTTTGTTTTCCACTTTTTGCCTTTTGGTATGTTTAGTTTGGTGATACATGCATTTCTTTCTCTGTCGTTCTTAAAACTCATTCTTGCATCTAAACTTTGTGATCCTGTTCATACCAAATAATTATTACACGTATGTGACAGTGTACATATTTTATTACTGATTTTCTACTTTGTCATTTATTTTGTTGTCTCAGTCTTCAAAGCTATAAATATGAAACTGGGTTTTCCCTCGTGCTCTATTCTGTTTATTTTACCCGTCATAAAATGTATACGAATTAGCAGACATTATTTGCTCTAAATATGCTTACTATTTCTATTTCTTGTTTTTTTTACTAAGTTGTGGGAAGATGAACCATAATGTAAGTCATGTTCACATGTACTGTTAGCACGAATGTCCTCGGAGATCTTTATTACGTTCAAAGTGCATTCTCGCTATAAATCTAAAAGAAAGCCTTAACCCAAAAGCTCTACACAAATCAAATAAAAAGGTTAAGACGTGAAACAATATTTATCACTCCCTTTACATGACTTTATCAAGTGGTCATGTTGTGGTCTTGACAGAATATATGTTGCTGGGAGTTCTACCATGGTGATGTCATGTAATAAGTGGTGGAGTTGAATAATTATAAACCAGACAGTTGGAACATGTTGTTCCTGCTGATGGTTGGTGCATTCTTAGATGTGTACCAGGAGAATAAGCTTCTTAACTCACCTGCTGATGGGAGCACTTCCTTTCATTTGATTAATTTGGCCCATGAGGGACATCTTGAATGGAAAATGACAAAATCTAAACTTCAGCAATGGTACTGGTGGCCTGGTATTGACCAACTGGTTGAAGATGCGGTTAAGGATTATTGGCTGTGTGCTAGGATGACAAAAACAAATTTACACATACAGCTACTTTGGCACATGTGGAGATTCCCTTGGATCCTTCAACTAAATTAGAATTAGACAGTATGGGGCCCTTTGATTTGTTGGCTCAAAAATAAGATTTTGTTTGTCTTCTAGTGGACTGTACCTCCAAGTTAGTTGTTATAAAATGTGTTAATGCTGTGAATACCAGGGTGGTGATAGAATTATTGAAGGGTGAGTTTACGGAGGAGGGTACTCCCAGGAGTGGGTCACTGACAATGGTCTACAGCTCAACTCCCAGGAAATGTGTGATTTTAAGCATGGTTTGGTTATTTAAAAACTACTCTGTATGGTCCACAAACGAATGGTTCAGCGGAACGCATGAATCTGGTGGTTAAGAGTTGCATGCAAAGAGCCGTGAAATCTGGGAATTCTCTGACAAATGAGTTCCAAGAAACTTAGGGGGCACATTTTGTCACTCCTAAATGTGTCACATTAGAGTCACCTTTTTTGTCTCTGAAAAACAGGGTTACTGAATTCAAAAACTGAACCCCGCTTGGTTGAAAGTGGGTAGAAATCTACAGAACTTTAAATCGATATTTGATAAAGAAATTTGCAAAATACAAAAATGTTATCAAAACAAATATAAAGTAAGATAGGATGATGCTGATTTTGTTAAGAAAAGCAAAAGGACAATGGATAGACAGAATACTGAGCAATGCAAACATTCACCCTCAGTCACAAAGATCTGGGTTAAATCCATCATTCTTTTGCTCATCACTCCACCCCAGTTTGGATCCAGCCATATGCAAATCAGTCTTGACCCTGCGTCTCATTGGAACAGTCCAACCTGAACTGTCAAGCCAGGTCCTCCCTGGATCAGCAACAAGCAACCTGGGACTGGTTTCGCAGCATCACCCCATATCAGCCAGGCTAGCTTGAGTCTACTGACGCAGTGAGCACAGGATCCACGTCTGGGCATACCCTTCCCACTTAGGGCGACAAAAGCAAAAGAAACAATTGATGGTTGGAATGCTGCACAATGCAAACATTCACCCCCAGTCAAAATGATGGATTAAACCTAGATCCTTGTGACTGGGGGGGGTGAATGTTCATATTGTTCAGCCTTCTGTCCATCATTTGTTCCTTTTGCTTTTGTCAAGAAGCCAGGGTTTTTTTGATTTATGGACCTTTTCATAATTAGTGAGGTGAGGAAAAATGTGGCACAATTGGATTCAGGAGATATGTGGAGTATGTGAAGATTAGTGAGGACTAAGCCTGATTTAGATCTGTGTGGATGGGTTACTCCGCCATAACAGTGACGGATATCCAGTCTTCTGAAATATAAATCCCACAGGAAATAATGTGATTTATGTTTTGGCAGATGGGTTTTCTATCACTGTTGTGACAGAGTAACACGTTCACCAAGATCTAAATCAGGCCCTAAGATACTTAATAGGACCAATGTTGGTACCAACCATAAGTTGGTCCAATAGTCTTGCTGCACTTGAAGATTCTGCGCAGAGATCTGGAGCTGAGAGATTAAGAAGAACACCAACTTAGAATAGAGACTATCATGTAGGTTGAGTTCTTCCTCACCTCTTAATTCAGTAGTTAAGTTTAACATGTGCATGAGGGAGCAAACATTTGGCCATCCTGAAAGTTTATGATACATTTCTTTTAAATTCTGTGAAAGATTGCATGCCTTATAACTTGTTTTATAAGCTTATATCTTTTGTGGGCCAGGTCCTGTTTAACAAACCCATTCTTGTTTCTTTTGTAACTGTTATTTAGTTTTTGATTGTTAAGGGTTGTTCTTTTTTGTATTTTAAGGGAAGGAGGTGTGTTGTTGTCTTGATAGAATGTGTGTTGCTCGGAGCTCTACCATAATGATGTCATGTACTGAGTAGTGGAGTTGGAGAACTCTAAACTTGACTGTTGGGAAATGTTGTTCCTGCTCATGGCTGGTAGTTTCTATGCTGTGTAGCAGAAGAATAAACTTCTTTTCTCACATGCTGAGGTGAGCTATTTCTTTTGTTGGGTTACAGCTTAACAGGTCAGTAACGGAGATGGTTTCCCATGTAGGCACAGTATGGAGCCTGAAATATTGGAGTTGTCAAATTGACATTGGATGAGGGTAGCAGGGCTGTGGTCATTCTTTTACACCTGTCTGCTGATTTTGACATCGTATCCCGCAACATTCTATTCAAATGTATGGAAATTATAGGGGTTAGGGACATTGATTTAAGATGCTAAAATCCTTTTACAATGGATTTCTCAGATGTAAGATTCTGGTGTTCCACAGGCCTCACCTTTAAGCCCTATTCTCATTAACATCATTATGCCCAACTGGCAGAGGTGTTTGAACATGCAGCTTAAAGGTGTTGTACGGTGATGGCACACAATTGTTTCTCTCTTTTCAGAAAGTTGACAAGGCACTGGAAGCACATTTTTAGAGTTGCCTGAAGTTGGTTCCAAACTGGATGCAAGTAAACTGCTTAAAGCATAATAATGATAAATCAGAAGTATTGGGTTTTGACAGCCCCTCTCCTTTTGACTTGAACTCTCTTTGGCCACAGTCGCTGGGTGCATCCCCCATTAGCATGTGGGTCAGAAACATTGGTGTGCAATTTGGTTCATATCATTCCTCTAAATCTCATATTCAGGATATTACTGGAGTATGTTTTGGACTTTGAAAATCTCTAAGTCTCTAAAATGTGTACTGGAGAATACCAGGAAACTAATTGTACAATACTTGGTGACCTCCCGGTTAAACTAATCTAATTTGCTTGTTTTAGGCATTTCTCCTAAATGTTTCCCAAAACTTAAGTTATTCCAAAATCCAGCCACTCAGCTCATTTTAAGTATCCTAAAAAGACACTCTATAAGACAGGGACACAAGCAGTTGCACTAACTGCTGATTGAACAATGGATCAACCTTAAATCTTCCCGTACACAAGATCAGCTCACCCTTTTTTTAGCAAAGATTTAGTTGTATAGGCCACTGAGCGACTTGCTCTCCTGCAATAAGCTGCACCAAGTAAAATAGTACTACAAGTACCCAGGGCATGTAAATTAAATGTTGCTACTGGCCCTGCAGCACTTACTGTGCCACCCACTTAAGTAGCTCTTTAAACATGTCTCAGGTCTGCCATTGCAGGATGTGTGTGCAGTTCTAAAATGCCATTACAACCTGGCAAAATAAATCTTATGTCAGGCCTATACTTCCTTTTTAATAATTATAAGTCACTCATAGGGTAGGCCCTAAAGAGCGCACAGGCAGTCCGTCCCTAGTATCAATGTCTTGAGTGCATCATGTAGTGAGTCTTGGGGTAAATTCTGTGGTACCAAACTATATGCAAACTGTATGCAAATAGCGGGCATGGCAAGAGGACATTCCACCACCGTCTCAAGGGCTCTGATAGCCGCATGATCATGCGCTTCGGGTCTTCTTGAACCTAACCTTCAAGCCTATTAGTTTGGTGATGGTAGTGGTGTGTGGATAGCTAATATGTTTCCCCTCACTTCTTTCATAGGAACTTAATCTAGGTAGACATGAAGTTGGTTCCACTGTCAAATATAACCTCCTTGGGGAACTCAGCATTGGGAAATATCCCTATCAATGCCCAGGCCACATCGGGCACAGTCACAGTCCTCAGCCGGATATTCTCCAGGTAACAAGAGGCATGGTCCACCAAGAACAGGATGAACTTGTTGCCAAAGGCTGTTTTAGCTTCCAGAAGCCCAACAATGTTGACGCTCACCTATTCAAAGGGAGTGGCAATGTCAGGGAATGACTGCAGGGGAACCTTGCACTTCCCTCCTGACTTGTCACTGGTCTGGCAGGTAGAGCATGACATGCATAATGCATGTGAGTCAATCCTCACCCAGGGCCAATAAAAGTGGATGACAAGCCTTTCAAAGGTCTTGTGTGGCCCTAGATGGCCTGTCAGAGAAAGATCATGAGCCAATTCCAAAAAAGAAGGCCATATAGTACTGGGGGACCAACAACACACAAGTTGCTCCAGAACGCATCTGAGGCCATCCTCATTTGGAGACAATAAAAGTGTGTGACAAGCCTTTTAAAGGTTTTGTCCTGCGCTAGATGACCTGCAAGGGACCATCATATGCCATCTCCAGTAGGAATGCCTGTAGCACTGGGGGCCAACAATACATGTGTTGCACCATGCTCATGAACCTTAGACTAGGTATACAGGAGACCATTCTCCCAATAGCTCACTAGAGGTATCGCCAGCTGCCTGGGCCTCGGCCTCCTTCCACATTTCCCTCCAGAGTAGGGCACCCATCTGTGCCTTGCAGAACTGCTCCCTGGTGGAGGCCCCTTTCCTTCTGCCAGTTGGTAATGGTAGGTGTTTCCCAGGGTGGCAATGTCATCCCCTGTAGGTTCCAATGCATCACTCTCAGGCTCAGCCTCCACCAGGTCTGTGGGAATTTCAGTAGCAGGTTTCCTGCACAACTTTCCCTTCCTCGTTTTGTATGCACCTGAGCCATTCTTCTAGGCACCAGGTCAGCATGACTACCCTCTCTGGTGACCATGGACTGTTTGGCCAGGCGCACCCACTCAAGCAGCCCCAACCTCTCCAGGTATGACCTGTGCTCTAACTCTTTCCAGATGGTGTGGTCTAGGTCATTGCGAAGTAGACAATCCATGAGTATAGTTGGACTCACAGCTACCCTCAAGGAATCTCAGGAAACCTTAGAACCCCCCACTCAAAGGGAACCAGAGCCATTAGACAGTGAATCTCATGTATCTCAACCACAATAACCTGGTGGAATGCATTAGGGCTACCTGGTCTAAGGACACCAGAGCATATACAACAGTTGCCGTGCTGGCTCTACTGTCTCTCAGAGCCTCCACTCTCTGCCCATGTATGGTGACCAGATGCCTGTATTACTTATATTACTATGCATGGGAGCTGTTAGACCTGTCAGCCTTAGGGTGGTCTTCCCCCCCAACCTTTGACCTTCCTCCTCCATTTTGTGATGATCTAGTTGTTGCTGACCATAGTACTCTGTGGACTTTACCACTGCTAAACAGTGCTAAAGTGCTTGTGCTCTCTTCTCTACACACAGTAAAATTCACTTACACTTGATTGGTTTAATTAATTTACTTATAAGTAATTAGTAAAATCGAACTACATGTACCCAACACTAAATTAAATGCTACTAGTGGGCCTGTAGCACTAATTTGTGCCACCCACTTAAGTAGCCCTTTAAATGTGTCTTTTGCTAGGCCCAAACCTTCCTTTTTAATACATACAAGTCACCTCTAGGAAGGCTCTGGACAGCCGAGAGGGCAGGGTGCAATGTATTTAAAATATAGGACATGTTCTTTTATGTTTTCTATGTTCTGGTAGTGAAAAACTATTAAATTCATTTTTCACTACTGCAAGGCCTATCTCTCCCATAGGATAACATTGAAGTTGCCTTATTACATTTTATCAGTGTAATTTCCAAATAGAAAGAGATAACCAGTTCATGTGGTTATGTACTGTAACTGAATAAAGTTTGTTGAAGATTATAAAATTCCAATTCATGTTTAGTGGCTCTGGAGTCACAATCAAAACTAACTTATGGTGAAACCGTATTTTAAATTGTAATTCTGAAAATGACACTTTTAGATAGTTGTTGGTTTCTTGCCATAACCATTTAGGTGCAAGATTCGTTGTTTGCTTGCTAGGTAATTTCTTTAGTCAATCTGTTTTATAGCACGATTTTTACTACTGAGCTAATTATGTGAAATATATCTCAAAGGAGTATATATGACAAAGCAGGAAACAACAAAAAATGAACAAAAATACTTTGCAAGAAATTAGCAAAAACACGGGTGTGTCTAAAACAAATTAGTTTTATCTTCAGATTTCATAAAGGGTACAAATATAAAACAATATCAATTAAACAAGAAGACACCATTCAATAATTTTAGCCTTCACTGTTATAATTGTTCACACTTTTTTTGCAATCAAAATGATGATTTTGAGGAAAAAAGTGAATAAGTTGATGTTTCGGTCTCTAGGCTTTCGTAGATGAGACTATCTTCAGGACTAAAAATGTTTAAAGTAATTGACCCCTAATAAAATATGGAACAAACAATAATTACCATATGTCTTAATAAAGTTATATTAAATCACCCATGCAAATATAACAAAATTCTATTGTTCAACAATTCATTTACTGTAAAACCAAACTCATGTTGATTCATTGAGAAACTCATTATTACATCATATTACAATCTTAAACTTTCTTTTTCTCAAATTTGTGTTTCCGTCTAGTGTTGCTATCAACACTCAATCTAATACAGAAACTGTATATACATTATTCTTACGTTTAATAAACATTCTATGCCCATCCCCTGCATTTGCTTAACCAGAAAGGAGAGGGAAACAACTTTGATTTAGAGAAATCTATAATGTCATCTGAAGCGGACTTTATTATTGTATTAATCTGTCCGAGATGACTATAGGTTTGTCCACCTTGGTTCCAGTTTCATTATAATTATTGGCAATGTGAAAATAGCTGTATCGATTTTTATAGATACAATTGTTTAATCTATATCATTCTCAAAACTCTGGATACTCTCTCTAGTGGTGTTTCAGAAAAAAGAATCTACTGAAAAGATACTTTAGATACCAATGAAAGAAGGTCTTGACATATGGGTTCAGATATCTTCCATTTTTATAGTTATGGCAGAGCCCAACGCTATTCTCATCTGTATTTTGTCATTTAACATGGATAGACATAATTATAGCCAGGCTTGTATACATTAACATTTTTTGATTAATTAAAATATTAATACCTGAATACTGTTGTCAGGAAAGTTCGACTGATTCATACAGAACGACTATGTTCACTCTAAGAGTGAACATAGCCGTTCTGTCGAACTTTCCTGGACTGCTGGGCTGCTAAAAAACATGGACTGTTGCTCTAAAACAACTGCTGCCCTGCTGTGCTGATCTGCAGCCTACTGACCTGTTGCTAGGAGAAGAAGAACTGCACCCGCAACTTTATCTTGAACCCAGGACCCCAGATGGCTAGTCTGCTGAGCCTCATGGACATAAAAGGCTCTCCAACCAGCTCCTGGACCCAGTTTCAGCAAGTTCATTATCCCCAAGTGGCACCTCTTAGGTTCTGAACCCTTGGTGTGGCTCACAGGCTCCTAATATCATGCCATTGGGGTATTTGTGACCTCAAAGAGGCCTATTCACACTGGAACTGTGCCACTCACACCAGGATTCAGCGCAAGCCGACCCCAGCCCATCTCTTTGCACAGGAAGCATTGATCACCCACAGAGGACTACCAACGTGAGACACCAGCCTTCCTTTCCGCGACGCCCGGCCCTCTCATTATGCTACTAATGAGGTGTGGCTTGCATATATTCTTCATTTTAGAGTCATCTCCTCAAGTTGATATCTCTTTCTCGTGGTGCTCTTTGCCACGGTAAATATCCTTTATAACAAATTTTTTATCACGCGGACTTTGACTCCGCATACCTTTTCTCCGCATTGTCCCCTACCCCGCATACCATTGCTCCACATTTTTTTACATCGCATGTGCATTTATCACGCATGCCTTTACAACGAAAATCGTTGTAAAGGCATGTATGGTAAATGAACATATGATGTAAAAAAAAGACTTTGGATGAACCTCGTTGCTGTGAGGAATCAGGCTTTTCCGTTTCCTCACATCGATGTGCACCGCCCCTGACAGAGAGGACGTGATTGAGGAAGCAGAAGCAGAGAGGTAATGGGCCTGGGGTGGGTGTTAATTTTTAAGGGATTAGGGTAGTGTTTGTGTAGTGTAGGGTAGTGTATGTGTAGTGTAGGGTAGTGTATGAGTAGGGTAGGGTAGTGTTTTAGGGTTTAGGGTTGTGCTTGTGTAGTGTAGGGTAGTGTATGTGTAGTGTAGAGTAGTGTTTTAGGGGTTAGGGTAGCACTAGTGTTGTGTAGGGTAGTGTATGTGTAGTGTAGGGTAGGGTTTTAGGGTAGTGTTGTGGTGTTTATGTAGGGTAGTGTTTGTGTAGTGTAGGGTACTGTATTTGTAGCGTAGGGTAGTGTTTTAGGGTTTAGGGTTGTGTTTGTGTAGTGTAGGGTAGTGCATGTGTAGTGTAGGGTAGTATTTTAGGGTTCAGTGTCGTGTTTTGGTGTGGGTGTGGGTGTAGTGTAGGATAGTGTATGTAAAGTGTAGGGTAGAGTTTTAGGGTAGAGTTGTGGTGTTGGTGTAGTGTAGAGTAGTGTTTGTGTATTGTATTGGGGTTAGACTAGTCTAACTGATCTGGCAAAATAATGCTAATGCTATGCTCTCTTTGGTATAGTGTAGGTAGGCAAACATTAGCAACAATTAACATGGTAAAATTGTTCATACTGTTTACCCTTCTAATAACAGCAGCTCACACTTTTTATGCAAGAATATGATAATTTCAATAAATGTTGGAAACTGCATTCTTGCATCTTTCTTGTGTTTACCTTGGGCATGCAAGAGTGACAAATGAAAGTGTTAGGTCTGTTTCCACAGATTTCGTGGGAATCAGTGTCATGTTTGAGGTTGCCAACAACATCCGTTACCCTAGTTAGTTTAGGGGTTAGAGGAAGTACTGTGAGCTAGCTGAAACCCAGCAACACTCCCTGGGCCCGATTCACAAAAGTAATCTGAGACAAAATCCTAACTTTAATACTTTCGGTATTCACAAACGGCATTTAGTAGTGTTGTGTGTCGATTTAGATACTGTATATAGGTTTTCCGATTTTATGCCCTTATATAGGCAAATTTCTTATTGCCCTTATTTAGGCATAGAAATCCTACCCTTATTTAGGCATTATCCATGCTAACCAAATATAGGCATGGCCACCTCCATCCATCCACGTCACAACGAGTTCTTTGAAAAACAGACTCTTAAGCCTTTAGGACTTCCCCTTGCTTTGAGTAGTGATTTCTCCAAGAACTCCTTTATTATGCATGAACATCTATTCATGACATTCCTCTGCCCGACTTTTACGTCAATACTCAATCAATCAATCAATCACGGCATTTATAAAGCGCTCTACTCACCCGGGAGGGTCTCAAGGCGCTGGGGGGGGGGTATGTTACTGCTCGAACAGCCAGGTCTTGAGCTGTTTTCTGAAGGAGAGATGGTCCTGGGTTCGCCGAAGGTGGGTGGGGAGGGAGTTCCAGGTCTTGGCTGCCAGGTATGAGAAGGATCTTCCTCCGGCGGTGGCTCTGCGGATGCGTGGTACGGTGGCGAGGGCTTGTCTGGTTGATCGTAGCTGACGGGTGGGCGTGTAGAAGGTCATGCGGTCGTTGAGGTACTTGGGGCCCAGGTCGTGGAGAGCCTTGTGTGCGTGGGTCAGGAGTCTGAACGTGATTCTCTTGCTGACGGGGAGCCAGTGCAGGTCTCTCAGGTGTCCGGTGATGTGGCTGTGTCGGGGGATGTCCAGGATGAGTCGTGCGGAGGCGTTCTGGATGCGCTGGAGTCTTTTTTGAAGTTTGGCTGTGGTTCCGGCGTAGAGGGTGTTCCCGTAGTCCAGTTGGCTGGTGACGAGTGTCTGGGTGACGGTCTTCCTGGTTTCGGTGGGGATCCATCTGAAGATCTTGTGGAGCATGCGCAGGGTGTTGAAGCATGAAGATGAGACGGCGTTGACAAGTTGCGTGGGTGGTCCGCTGGTTTGGGAGCGGTGCCCAGGGCCGGGGGCCACCAGGAGTCATCCCAGGCGGTGGGGAATGATCCCAGGATGAGGACTTCCATCTTGTCTGAGTTCAGTTTAAGGCAGCTGCTCCTATTCCAGTCTGCGACGTCTTTCATCCCTTCGTGAAGGTTGGCTCTGGCGGTGGTGGGGACGTTGGTGAGGGAGAGGATCAGCTGGGTGTCGTCGGCGTAGGAGATGATGTTGAGGCCATGTTGTCGTGCGATGGCTGCGAGGGGGCTCATGTAGACGTTGAAGAGGGTTGGACTGAGTGAAGATCCTGGTGGAACGCCGCAGATGACTTCGGCGGCCTCGGAACTGAACGGGGGAGGCGGACTCTCTGGGTTCTTCCGGCGAGGAAAGAGATGATCCACTCCAGTGCTTTCTCTCGGATTCCGATGTTGCTGAGGCGCTTCACTAGGATGCGGTGGCCGACTGTGTTGAACGCTGCAGAGAGGTCCAAGAGGATGAGGGCTGCTCTTTACCCATTGTCGATCAGGGTTCTGATGTCGTTGGTGGCTGCGATTAGGGCGATCTCGGTGCTGTGGTTGGCCCGAAACCCAGACCGCGAGGGGTCGAGGGATCCATCCGTCTCGAGGAAGGCCAATACTGGCATTCACAAACACCTTCAAGGTATAAATATACCCTCACTTGCCATGGCAAGTCACGGCTGCATACTTGCGCGGCTCACCATGGCAAATTCAAAAGGAAGTCGAGTCCCCGCCTGACGCACTGGCCAGACGCTCTCATCCTCCTCGCAGAGGATCCAGCTCCAGTGTTTCTGACTCCCCTTGTGGGGTGTTAGAGATCGAGACCCGGAATGAGTTTAAACCTCTCTCATTCTAAGGTATGGAGCAGACTAGAACCTAGAGGGACTTTTGGCAAATCTTGGCAACACCAATCCAAACTATAGCTAAACTAGACTGTAGAAAAACAGCACCTACTTCTTACCTCATACTACACTTAGGTTAGGTACACTGGGGTAGAACTAGCTAGAAGCACCATATGAGTATTCACATTTTAGCCTGTGTTATTTATGAATGGATTTTTAAGAATATATATGTCATAGCTACAAACCATGCTATTGCAGTATTATTTTATGTTACTGCTATCGCTGCACGTATTATACTTCGCATTCTGTCTTACGATTGTAGCAGTTCATATGTCCTGCACGAGAAATAAGACTGTTCAATAAAACCTTTTTATTTAAACGCCCGTCTACCTATTTCTGTGTAAACTTTGTAGAAACGAAGCATGCACCATTGACTGAGTGAAACTGTTATCTATTGTTTCCACGATTCTGAGATTGTTCTGATTCTAAGGGAAACAAAGCTGTCATGTTTATGTGGTTGTCAGAAACTAATCCCTTCTTGTTTATTCGAGAAGTTTCAAGTGACCTCTGAGTTAGCTGCCACACACAAGTAATTACGTTTAATGTACTCGATAGAGGCATACTGACTTCAGTCCTATGCCGCAACTATAGTGTATATTATTCCAATGTGCAGAGCCTATCGGGGAAATAGGAACTACACTACAGTAGTAGTAAAGTTAGGATTCCCAACTTATCTACTACTAAACTGAGAAAAATCCTAACTTTATGAGTTTGGTATTCACAAAAGGCATTTAGTAGTAGTAAAGTTTGCATTCCTAACTTTACTACCACTAAACTGAGAGAAATCCTAACTTTATGACGTTTGGTATTCACAAAAGTCATTTAGTAGTAGTAAATGCCTTTTGTGAATACCGAAAGTTGTAAAATTAGAATTTTTCTCAGTTTAGTGGAAGTAAAGTTGGGCCATCATGAATTGAGCTGTGTGCATCGCTGATCTGATTGGGCTGGATCCAGTGTGTAGTGGGGAGTGGTGAAGACTGCCATGCGATACAGGCCATAGCCTGTGTGGGTTCGAGGACTATGACCCCATATGCCAGGACGGGCCACTGCAGAAGACTTCATTGTGCCGATCGGGCTGAAGTCGGTGTACTGTGAGGATACAGTGACCATGTGTGCAATAGAGGGTCAGCAGGATCAGCAAGTTTTGTGACCTGTTATGGGGCGTCACAGAGAAAAGACATGCATATGTGGGACCCTGTGCACCTTCCCAGGACAAATAATTCCCAGCAGGATCTTCACACCTCCACCAACCCCCATCTTGGGGCAGCAAGAGACGTACCTTAAAAGAGAATCCACAGAGATGGAGGCGTGACTGTGTGTGAAGACTCTATGACCACTGAGTGAAGCCCACTTGGGCCGCACACAGTGAACTCACCTAAATCAGAAGCTACCACTATAGGGCCTGTTGAAGGGGCATGCTCAAGAACTCCAGTTGCTCCAATCCTGTAAGGTGCAGGTAAGAGGGATTTCAGGCCAGTTTGCCCTAGGGGAACTTGCAGAAAATGTGTCCTGCAGTACTGAAGCACTGTTTTCTTTAACATAGTCGTAAAGGACTATTGAGACTTGTACTACTGGCAAGACTTACCTTGGATGTTGTCTTTGGTGAATGAGGAATAACCACTACAGCTAGAAGCTAGGAGAGAGTAAGACCCCGGGAACCACCTAACAAAACACTTGAGTCCTAGCCTCAAGGGAACTGTGTAGCTGTTTGTGAATGTTGTACTTTTCCTTTGTTTTGTTAGAAGTAAAAGTAAAATACTTCCCCTTTCCCATGACTGTGAGTATTTGGCTGGGTAATGATGTATTGCTGCTGCTGTGAGCATTTTGATTTGTAAGCCTGTGTTCATGTGCCATGTGCCCCCCCCTACCCAAGGGGGTTTGGACTGCTGCGCCATGCTATTACAGAGAGTAAAGTGCTGAAGGGATACTTGGGCCAATTGCTCTGAATCCGTAATAGGTCAATCACGGTGACATGAGAGGTTAAAGGGCTCAACCCCCACGGTAATGCCCAGTAAACCCTGCTTGCCCCGTGGCCCTCTGAAAGGGTTTCTGACACCCAGGAACTTAATTTTAACGAGGCCTACCCTGTCACAGGCAGATGTAGCTAACACCCAAGCCTTCAGCCTTCTTTTTCCCTCTAGCAGGCCAGGTACTAATCCCAGTGGGAGAGGAGTTGCCCCTAGAATTAGTTTTGAGTGACCACAGAGGAAGAGTTGCTAATTTCCCTGGGTGGGTACAGGACCTCTACACAGGGGATGAAAGGTTCTGTCATGTTGGATCTAGGCAGAGAAGGGCACTGTGGAATGGCATGCAGTAAGGCACACAGGAAATGCTGTTAAAGTGGGTAGAGTTAGCCCTGGGAACTTTTTCGTCTTTGTTTAGGGAGGGACCAGGACTCATCCTCACCCACAGGCTAGTGCCAACCATAAATGTGTCACCTCTCTGCACCCTCTTCGCTACTACACTATTGGACCTGTGGATGACAGAAGGTCTGCAGCTGCTGTTGAGACCTGTAAGGAGAACCCTAAAGGCTTGACCCGCTTGCAGTTGCACCCAGTTCTAAGATGTGGACTCCAAGGGTCAATTGGCTGACATTTTGTTAAGGTACAGGAACACCAAACCTGCAAGAAGCCTGTCTTCATGAAAGAACCCAACTGACCAATTTGCTTAGACCCTGCTGGTGGCCTGCGTCTCCCTAAAAGCTGGGACTTTGCAACATTGTGGCTGGAGACTCGTCAAGTGACAGGAACCAACATGACAAGTGATCTGCCATGGGTGAATCACTGGTGTAGCAGCAAATCCATTTCAACAAGACTGATGCCAATCAGCATCAGATGAAGCCTTCTTGGTGATAGCTTGCAGCCTTGCCCTGCTGAGGAAAGCCAGCTTCGAGAAAAGAGTCTAAGTTCAAAGGTAGAAAGCGTCACCGGGCCAGATGCCAAACAGCAATCAACGATGATGACTTGCTGGGCTTGAACCCCGGAGTTTTCGCACTCAGAGCTGTTCCCACTTCCTTTGACGGTTTCACCAAGTTGTTGTCCTTCATCAACTAGTAATAAACAAGCCCATCTCGGATCCAGTCATCAGCCTAGCCTCAGTGAACACTTTCATTTCTCTGAAATTTTCTAAGTGTTAAGGTAATTTTCCAACCTGGAAAAATCTGAGTTCTGTAAATGATCCACGCTCCATCCCAGTCGGCCTAAGCCCGTACCCTTGTAAAAAACAAACTCATAACCAATTCCTATTTAGTCTGTTCCTGTGGAGCTTCTATATTACCACAGGGTGCTGCACACAATACACCGGGACAAAAGCCCTAGTGGTCATCATTCCCTGAGTCATCATTCACCAAATACCTTTCGCCAGGCCACAGTGCGACCCAACCTTATTCCAAACAACCACTATGTGTAACATACCGAACCACTAGGTCTCTCATGCACTTTCGTGCCTCAGTCAGGACCGGACTGGGAATGCAAATCGCCCCTGGTAATTCGGTTGGGCAGACCGCGGGCGCGTAAATGAAAGCAGCTTCATTCTGGTAAGGGGGAGCAATATTGCAGCTATGCTGTAAAACCGACCCCGGGAAACAAAAGCGGCACCCCAGAGGTCCAAAATCGGCCCGCATTCTGGCGGATCACCGGGGAAATACCCGGGGCCCGCTACAGCCAGTCCGGCCCTGGCCTCATTGGGCTTTCGTAAATCTAACCGTAACCTAGCCCAATATTTGTATAACTCGACCGTAAAGGACATTCGGTGAGCTTCTCAATATAATCATGCCATCTGTGATTATACCGTGATTTTAGTTGACAACTGTTCTGCTCAGTTTTTCTCTAACCTGCTACAAATGATCAGAATGTATTTAAATATGAACTATTCAGAAATATCTATTGGTAAAGTTGACAGGAAGTTGCATTCACAAAATGTGCATAATTCGCCAGACATGGCAGGTTAAATGAATGCGCTCAGGGCAACAAATTATCTGAAGAGAATGTTTGCTATCCAAATCCAAGCACAAAGGGCAGCCCGAAGCAGTCTGTCCGCAGCAGTAAATACAGCGTGAGGCCTCACGGGAGGATACCGAAACTGCTTGCTTCTAAATAAAATTGTGTGAGTGATATTAGCCATAGCCAGGATGGTCCCTTGAGACGGGACACAGGCCACTGATTAAAAAAAGATGGAGTCTCGCAAAACAAAACTAATGTAGTCATAATTAGCTCTGAATGTGAAGTACAACTAAATCCAGGGAAGAGGAAAGGCCGGGTCACTAAATTCCATCAAGGCTGCCTCCAAATGCAAACAGTGCAGTCCAAAGGGAGGCGAGCCGGGGCAAAGGTCTTATTGCTACTGCACTAAGCCACAGATGGATAAGACGGGCTTTAATAAAATGCATGAGGGGCGCACATTTCACCAGATTAGTTTGATCTCCAAATGCAGAATTGTAATGAATTAATTTTAACACACCATAGTAAACATTAAAGATGGCTTTTAATGAACACTGATTCATTATAAGTTCTGAAACATCTCTTTGCCATTCTCTTTGAGACATACTTTACAATTTGTCAGTGCACGGACGTTCACTGAACAAAAGGGGTTGGGAATAATTAATTGACATGGAGGTCCCCATAAACAACTGAGCACAACTGGCTCTTTTAATATACAGGGTGTTCACATTATACCATTCAATTGCACCATGACAACCATGAGGAATGTAACAGAATGAGAAGACCTACTTGCTCTGTTGCATGTAAGATGCACTGAGGCAACAATTATAAATTATTCGTTGGAAAATGCAGCACCTTATTCTAACATGGCTAACAGGTTCCATTGAAGGCTGGTGAAATGGTCGCTCTCATTGAAAGATTCCTTTTCACATAAATGTACTCCGTTGGAGCCAACAGGAAATCAATATAAAAATCAAAGACAGCCTCTGCGAATACCGCAGCTTCTTATAATTGTATTTCACTACTTCTCAGCACTTTATGTCAAAATTCTATGGTGTCTCTGTGATCATGCGTCTTTGTGTTGCCATGCTTGAAATTAAGGAATCCTTTTCTTTTCCTTATAACATTATTTACCAAACAATTGTTTTCACTACTATGTGCGTGCAACTATTTTATAGGGAAGATACATACTTTCACTATGGGGTTTCACTACATACATTTCACTAGGTCAAACCTGGCAAAATTCTTGCAGTATGTTTACACGTTTTTTTATAACAGAACAGGGGAGAACTTGCAGAATTACCGCATAATCTCCCATCCTGACAAACAGAGCTTGGGCAATGGGGGAGGAAATACAGCATCAAGTAGAATAAAACCACTACCTTGGGGTAATGTTATTTCTCTGGGTGGGGTTACTTTTCATTAGACTGTGGCTGGGGCTCTAGGCCAATGTGCTACAACTGCAAATGTAGACAAGTCCTTCTCTTGTGCAACTCTTCACTCCAACAACTTCTGGTAGCGCTAATATGCGCATATAGAAGCAGGGTTTAAAAAGTGTGAAAAATCCTTAGGTTTGTAGAGTGAACCCTGTTCCACTAGAGTCTGGAATAAGAGACAGGGATGGCTGCCCTTTCTCTGTCTCCCTTATCATAAACGTCCTTTGACACATGCTAGTGTGATCTGCCTTCAAGGTAAGATAGGGGAGAAGAGGCCAGATTCCTTGCCACTTTAGGATACAAAGTGAGTTAATGCATGCCTTTGCTTCAAAGTGAGTTAATGCATGTCTTTGCCTCAAGGACGTAAAATAAAATTAAATCAGAAAAATCACGCCGTATATTTTTTTGTGTGTGAAGCCAAAGATGTCTGTCTCACGGGTTCAGCCATTACGTGTGATTGTAGGTAACTGTGAGGTATGTGCTAAATACGTTTCTGCTCCTTGGACCACATCTAATTGTGTAATTGCAGTAGAACTTTGTTAAAGTGCATAGTTGCATTGAAATTATCTCAGCGGAAAGAAATGAGTAGCAAATAAAGGTAGCTTGTTCTAGGTGAGAGAACCTTGAGCTTCGCCTGAAAAGTCACAAGTTGTCGAGCCACACCTGAACTCATTCGAAAGAAAAGCGTGTGACTCTGGTGTTACGTGTAGCATTCTATATCTTGCTCTACTAATTCATATTTATTCACAGCCCCTTAAGAATTATTGATCAGGAATCCATAATGCACAGTACAGTAATGCTTCCCTGTGTATCTTGGACGATGAGCAATCACAGTACATCTAATCTTACCACACTTTTCGGAGTCGAGACACTTTTTACAGTAGGTATGCAGACAGAATTGGTGCCTGTATCTAAACAGCATGGCTCTTCTACCAAGTGCACAGACATTTAACATTTTTCATTTTACAGTAAATGCCTTGGAATTGGTCATTCTGTATGACGTCATATGTCGAGCATTCAGTGTGTTTCGGTGTCAGAAGCAATGCTTTCAATCCAAACAGCACATGCTTATTCGACAAAGAAGGCTCTTTGGTTTGCATGGGACTATATGTAATGATGGAAATTGCATGTTCAATGGAGGCCCCAGTATGAGGCCTGGCCAATGCAGCTCCTAAGCAATGCTCAGATTACAGGCCAACCAGAAGGTTCTCCTCAATTTGGGGCGCCCTTTTTGGAGAGGAAAAAGAGGGTTTAATTAACTGCAAATCTCCAGACCTGTTCTGGTACTTTCAATATGCTTTTAAAATTAGGTGAGCTTCAAATTGTAACTTAAAAATGAGAATTATTAAATGTTTGAATATTGGTATATTTTTATGTTCATGAGGAATATATAACATCTAAATAAGAAAAAGGAAATTGATCACTACATTTTCTCTCATTCCCTGCATTACTTGGACCAATGGACCCAACTGCCTCCTATACACTTTGAAATGTAGCTCTATAGTGGATAAAGGTAAGTCATTAATAGCATGAAGAAAGTTACTTTCATAACATGATATCAATTTTCACTTGAACACAGTAGAAAAACCAGGCGGCTGCTGTATCTTTCTCTTCTTCTGGAAGTACCCACTGTAAAAACCCTTTGCATGCAGCACAGTTCATCTGCAGCCAGGTGAGCAGTGCACAACACACACAAAACATAGCAGAATCTCTTAGTGTTGAATTAATTGATGCTCTTAATGCTGTCACATCTATGATCAAGGCTAGACTTTTGGGCATGTCTTGTACCTTGCAATGTTCAAGGAAAACAATCCAATTTATGTGAGACCTATAATGAAACAAGTGCAGCACTTCAGGAACATGACATTAGTTTTGAGAAGGCTATCAAAAGAATTCCCATCGGACTGTGTAGTTCTAAGAATCAAAGGCAACTGGCTGCAAATACAGTGCTAATAAAAACAACTTTGCCTAAAGCAAAAAGAATTCTTCGAAGGAAGCGCCTCTCCTATGGGGATGGGGCTTGCTTATAATAAAATCAGACATGACAAACAAAATGGATGACTCACCACATAGGGAAAGGAAACATAAGAACATATTTTTTTATCAAGGGAGCTTATTCAGTTCCTTTTAAAAGATAAAAAAATACTTCTGAAATTAGGATACAAAGACAATATGGACCTTTTAATATCTAATACCTTGAACAGAGTGTGTTTAGTGATTGTGAGATTCTAAATATCATCGGAGAATACTGAATACCTTGGCATGTTAAAAACATGGTTGACGAACAATGCCAGCCTACGGCTCATCTCAAAATTTGACACACGTTCATGCACTCAGTTTAACTTAAAAGATACCGCAACATTTAAACCAGAGCTTTGAGAGGAAAGACGATCTTGGGACGTATGGGGCGCTGTAGCTGTCTGGTACAGCAAGATGGGAGCTCACTGCTGACATCAGCCAAGACTAGAAACTCAGGAGCTGAAATTCGGTCATGGCCAACTGAGCCTTCTATCAGGTAGATGGTTAGAGATGGTTATTAAATACATCTCTAATCACTTGAAGACTTCTATTTCCTGAATTACTTATTTGATTTCTTGTTCGGCTTGCATGAACAGTCACAGAAATGTTCAAGTAGTACATGCACTGCATTTGAAAACACTGCAGGCAATGTGAAGGTTTATCATTTCCTTTGAGATTAATTAATTTCCATGGGATTAAAGCAGCGCAAACTGCTGATCTGGAATTTAAATGTCTACTCAGTCCCTGAAGACAACAAATTACACAGCGAAGGATTGAAAGACACTCATCAGACTCATTTGGGGAGAGGATGTGGCTTAACGGCTAGAACGGCGACTCTGAAGCCGGGAAACCAGGTTCCAGTCTGGAAGGAGGCTCAAACAGCCTGTGATTCTGGGCAAATCACTTAATCTCCCGATGTCCAAAAATAAAGGTGTACATCTGTAATGGAACTAGTGCTCATGCAAAATGCTCTGATACCTTCGGGTCAAGTTCACGCTATATAAAACAGCAACAAAAAAAATTGTTGCTGCAATGTGTGGCTTCCAACCTCCTACATTTCTTAACATACCAAACAGGGTAAAACATGGGTGTTGCACCAGCCTGTAGAATGATGTGTTCACTCTGCGATTGTAGCCTCTCTGAAGCTTTACACTCTTTGAGCAGTGTGGGCCAGTCACTTAAAGGTCCTGATCCAGCTTAGCCCGTTGTTTAACTGGAGATTCTTAAGTACTCACCATTAGCAAAATTGAAGCTCTTTAAGTATCATGACCTATGTTTAACCACTGACATGTATTCCTACATTTATTTGCATATATGGATTCCAGTGATTTAGCTTCTGTCAATCTCTCCCCTATCAGGATGCCCACATTATCACTTTACCTTAGACTATTATTGGTACTTGTGACCTTTCCAAAAGGCAAAAAATCCTGGAATATGTGCTCAGTAGTCAGTCAAAACACTTTATTTTGGCCACCGGGCCATAAAAATACAATTCATCACACTATACGACATACATCACAGAATAGATAATAAAAATACAACGATTATTGCCTAATAACATACAAAATATAATATATAATATACACACACACACACACACAGCGGTCGCCAGTAGGTAGTTATAGTTAGGACCTAGTTTCCATAGGAAATCCACATTCTATTTGGAATAACTTTGGCGCCGGTAGACGAATCTGAGCAAAATTCTCCAAGAAGATGGGGCACTCCACTCTGCTCCTATCCTATAAGTTTCGGAGTGATTCGTCAAGCGGGGGCTGAGAAAAAAGGGGGGTCCCAAAACGTGTTTGCCCCATGCAATTTTCCATAGGGACCTTTAGACACTGCTACAGCCCGAACTGCTGAACAAAATTACACCAAATTTGGCAAAAAGGTAGAGTTTGGATCACAGATCACACTTTTTGTTAAATGGTGTAAATCTGTACCGTAGTTCCTGAGAAAATCAAAAGTAAAATCATAGATATATCTATGGACAAAGTAGGGTACGCGTATCCTCCGAGGAGCATGCGCGTAGCTTTATGAGCACGAGCTGCATGCTAATTGGCTGTCAACAGTCTGTCAACACTCCAAACCAGGAAGTTTTCGCAACCATCTTGTGTCTCTGTAGAACCGAGGTACAAAAAAACTGAAAAACGAGTGCACAAAATATGCAAAGGGGGCAGGAGAGAAACACCCTGACCCCCTAGGTCTGCTCAGGGGGTCCCACAAGGACCCCCAAGGCCAAAAACATTATTTATTTATTTTTAAATCGTGGGATGCTCCTAGGATACGCATATCCTGTGAAAAAAAAAAAACGAAGCCTGTTTTATTTGTAATAAGCCCCGGGGGCCAAATCTTAGGGGCAATGTAGTTAATTATAATGGGGGGCCGCCACCCCATGGGGATTTAACATTATGTATGAGGGGGGCTCCCGGCCCCCCGCAGCCCCGGGGACCGCCACCCCTGGGGCTTCTTTTTTTAAATAATAATGGTTGTCCCAGAGGGGCCCCCCAGCCCCGGGGACCACTACCCCCGGGGATTTAACTTTATGTATGCGGGGGGCTCACGCCCCCCCACAGCCCCAGGGACTGCCACCCCCAGGGCTTCTTTAAAAAAAAAAAAAAAAAACTGTGTGGGGGTGCCCAAGCCCCCCCACACGCCCCGGGGACTGCCACCTCCACAGGGAACTGCATTTTGAAATTGGGGGGCTGGCTCCTGCAATGTCCCGGGGTATCCAACCCGGGACACTGTAGTTTGCTATGGTAGGGCGGGAGCATAGCAAACTGCTTTGGTTTTTGGAAGAGAGAGCAGGAAACCTGCTCTCTCTTCCAAAAACCAAAGACTATTGCTTCTACATGGGGAGCAGCATGTTAGCTGCTCCCCATGTAGAAAAGCAATGCTGGCTCCTGCAGGATGCGGGGAGCCGGCAGGGACCGTGGGGGATTAGGGACCCCCCACGGTCCCCAACGAGAGACCAGACCCCAGGGGATGGGGTCCCCGGGGCCAGAAGTGGCCCAGGAGGGGGGCCACGCTGCCCCCTCCCCATTAAGAAAAGAAAATAAATAAATAAATCAATGGCTGGCCCTAGGGGACAGGATCCCCGGGGCCAGAAGTGGCCCTGGAGGAGGGCCACGTGGCCCCCCTCCACAACAAATGTTTTTAAAAAAAGCAGGCAGAGGGCTAAAAGAAGCCTCAGGAGGGGGGCAACGCAGCCCCCTACCCATTTTTTTATATAAGAAAAAAAGTTAGGAGGTAAGCCCTGGGGGATAGGGTCCCCAGGGCAAAAAAAATAGAAAAATAAGGAGGGCTACACAGCCCCCCTTCTTAAAAAAAAAAAAAAGAAAAACAGGCCACGACCCCTTCATGCAGCACTCTGCAAACGCGCCCCCTGGTAACTTGTATTTCCTTACCTAGGAATCCATTGTCTGGTTTTCACCAGAAAAGTTTCTAAGTGTCTATTTTTACAAACTAAAAATATTCCTTAAAAATCGCCTGTATGACTTCAACGCATTCTTTCAACTGTTTACAGGAGATGCAGGATCCACCACTGAGTAAGAAAAAGTAACGATAACACTACTTACCTGCTAAGTGAATTTCCTTCCAAAGGGTAACATTGAGTGGTTTCACTTGAAAATTCTTCTTAGTGTGGAGTTTTGGAACTTTAAAATATTCATCTAAAATCAGCCGAACAAAGAATTCCGATTTACTCAACTGTTATCAGGAGAGGCCTCAGTGCTGCATCTTTGAGCCCAGTACTGATCCTGAAAAGTAATTCTAACCATACTTACCAGTAACTTGAATTTTCTTCCTTAGGCTAACATTGACTGATTTCACTTGGAAATTCTTCTAAGTGTGGAGTAGTTGAACTTAATAAAATTCCTATAAAATCAGCAGAAGTACGAATTCCAATTTACTCACCTGTTATCAGGAGTGACCTCAGTACTGCTTCTTTGAGCCCAGTACTGATCCTGAAAAGTAATTCTAACCGTACTTACCAGTAACTTGTATTTCCTTCCATAGGAAGATATTGTCTGGTTTTCACCAGAAAACTTTCCAAGTGTCTATTTTCACAAACTAAAAATATTCTTTAAAAATCGCCTGTTTGACTTAAACCCATTCTTTCTACTGTTTACAGGAGATGCACCCGTGCTGGATCCAGGAGCCACCACTGATTAAGAAAAAGTAACATTAACACTACTTACCTGCTAAGTGAATTTCCTCCCATAGGATAACATTGGATATTCTATGTTAAAAAGTTTCTGTTAACTTTTAAAACACAATAATATTCCTTAAAAATCACTACTGTAACTAAAACGCTTTTACTCAACTGTTTACAGGAGATGTCCCAGGACTGAATCTAGGATCCAGTCCTGTGGTTAAAAAAGTAATTGCAAATAGTAACTAATTTCATTTAACTAGAAATTCACATTGACCTCAATGTTGCATTGTGTCTAAAATTGTGTTGCGCATTACAACAACTGTAACTACTGTACTTAGAAGACTATTGCCTGTTTGCAAAGTATTTAAACTAAAGTAATTCATTCTGAGAAAGTATATTTTGTAATGTAATGTATAATGTTATTATAATGTAATTTAAAACAATAAAATATCTAAAAATAAATTGTATAAAAAATTTAGAAAATCAGTATAAAAAATACAAATAACAATTAATACATTTAAAAATTGTCATTTACAAAACCTTTGAAATTCTCTGAAAAAAACATAGGTTTCAGACATGTTATAGTTAGGAATTAGCATTTAATAAACCTTTGAAATTCACTGAAAAAACATAGGTTTCAGAGAAGTTATAGTAAGGAATTAGCATTTAAAAAACATTTGAAATTCACTGAAAAAAACATAGGTTTCAGGCACGTTATAATTAGGAATTAGCATTTATAAAGGGGCATTATAGTTAGCTGGACATTTCACTCATACAAAACCATTGAAATTCCCCCGTTATAGTTAGTTCAGCTAACTATAACTCACACGCCCGCAATCCACTGCTGATGACTTTACATATTACATCACTCATGACATGGTCAGTGACATCACTCATGACATCACTGATGGCATCACTGATGACATCATCCTTGTGAAAGAGTGGCAGACCTCCTCTCTAATATAACCTTTGATACACACATTGAAAAATAGAAACACAATTTTTCAAAACAATGGAGATACCAATGCCAATTAGAACAACCTGTTCAGTAATTCCAAAATCTACATACACATCCACTCATTCACCAACAGTTCTATATAGTCACTCATACATGTACTCACTCAACATATTAATCATACACCTATACATCCTGTTACACACCTACACTCATACATAGAGTTACTCACACACATACTCAAAAATGCAAATAAACTATCAAACATCCATTTACTTGCATATACAGCAATACACACACCACTACACTTACTTCTACAGAAACGTACACATACTTACTCTCTTAAACAATCACTTATAGAAACACATACTTATTTATACAGGAACTCTTCCAAACTCTCACTGTCATATATACTCACTTATATACATCAATACTCACATATACTAGTTTAAAACATATGTACTTACTCATAAAGACACTATTGAGACAGTCATTCACTCACTAACACACCCATACACACACTCATCCACCCATACAGTCCTGCACACATGCTGTCTTCAAAACACATACAAACAATGAGTCACTCATTCATGCATCTATGTGCTAAGTAATATCCCCCACCGAACCATACAGACACTCATACTGATACTCAAAAAACCTACTAATAACCCATATAGACACTCATGTAGCTACTCACCAACCCATGCAACCACTTATACACATAGTGAGACACTGATACAGATATTTAAATATTTAAACATTACTCACTAATACATGTATTAACTAAGATAAACTTATTAAGTCAGTTATACAATCATTTTTATTGAAAAAACATCCATTTAGACACTTATTTACCCATTTATTCTTCCATCGACCTTTAGATATACATATGTAAAAAATATTTATTTTTCAGAAAGACACACATTCACTGGATGATGTCATCAGTGATGCCATTTGAGCTGTCATCAGTGATGTCATGAGTGATGACCCATTTGTTCTCTTATTTTTTAATATCAACATGTTTTGAGAACCTCCACAACTCAGTCCTGTACAAAGCTGACCCCATCCCCTTAGCCTCATAGACTAGAAGTGCAGGAGAGATGGGCTTGGGGTAGGATGTCAAGAACTCCTTGAGTATTATGCCAGAAATCTGCTTTAACCTAGTGGGGGCCTAATATGTAGGTGCCAAGACATACCCTCTGCAAAAGTAACTCCCAAGTATGCAAAGGAATCAATTTGTACTAAAGGAACTCAACCCAAGAGTAATTTACTCTTTAAAGATCTAGGCTAGTCAAAGACATCACCTTGGTTGATTTCCAAGCCCCATCCACACAGCACTCATTGAAATGAATCAAGAATTTCTGGAGGCTTGGCAGTGTCTTTGAAAGGTGGGTGTTGAAAGCAAATAAGAGAATCTGGATTTCGAAGCCCACCAAGGATGCAGCGCCAGCTTGCATTTGTGCCAGAAAGGGAATAATGCCATTAATAAAAAGTGAAAATAGTGTGGGTGCCAGCACGCAACCCTGACAAACACCTTCACAGACCAGTACTCTTTCTGTCAGTTGGGTCTGATCCCCTCCCCATAGTATGCATGTGTAACTATCTTTATGCAAATGAATTAAAAGCGATAAAATCATAGAGGGCATTTCCAAATCGGACAGGCTACTGCAAAGGTTCGGATGAAAGACTAGTTTAGGTCGACAAAGGCAACATAAAGACTGCCTCCACAAATCAGAACATCTCTCCAGTAAATTAACATAAACTGAAGACCCTGGTCAATAGTTGAAACCTGGGTACAGAAGCCTGCTTAAAAAGGGCTAAGGATATTGTCCTAGTCCATCCAATTTTGTATCTTATTAAGTCAGCACTGGCCACATATTTTCTGGATAAAATCTATAAGTCCTATTGGCCTGTAGTCAAGTGGTAAGGAACGTCACCTTTTTTAAATATGGGTAAAACTATAACACCTTTTCATGAGTAAGGAAAGGGGGCCCGCTGTAATTGCATTGGCCAAGGCTAAGACATAAAGAGAACAGGACTCTATGTTGGTTAAAAAGATGTCGGCTCGAATACCTTAGTGGCCAGCTGCTCACACACGCAAGACAGAATTCAAGGGCTGTAAGATATCTGCAATTTCGAACATCGGCATACTACTGAATTTTGTCTGGGGTAGTATAGAATCTATTGGTGCTAAAGGGTCCGTAGGATAGGCAGCATATAGATTGCCAAAGTATTTTACCCGATCAGAAGCGGCCATATTATTCACCAGAATCTCTGTAGCTCCTGAGCTATCCCGAGCCACCAAAGCCCAAAATTTGAACGAATGACCATTACAAAGTGTATTCAAAATAGCCCGCCATCTCTGTTCATCTAACATGCAGAATTGCCTTTTCGTATGCTTTCCTTAGAGTTGGTATACAGATCATGTCTTTAGCTTTTACAGCTTTAAATAATAGTTGACTGATGACTCGAAACTCATTATTGTACCATGAGTGCTGCCTTCTTTTTTTTATTCCTGAGCGATACATTAGAGTTATAAGAAGAGGAAAAACTTGTATAAAAAATCCAAGATGGATTGTGGCCATTTGGTCATCTGCACTATCGCCGGCCTCTTCAATCTGCGTGAGGACTGTGTTGAGGTCGTCTTGTATCAAAGTCAAAATTTGTGGGCGGGCAATGATCTGGGGCCATTTCAGATGGTCTTGGTCCCCTGCAAGGGGAGGCCTCCCTAGTATATGTATTTGGTTCACAGTCTAAAGTTGATGAATTCACACAAGGCCATAAAGGTTGCAGATAGAGGATTGTGGTCTTTGTCAGTTCTTTTTGAGGACTATCATATCAATGACTGTTGATCACAACCTCAAATCGACCAAAATACAATCTATACATCTTGTGTGGGATGGCTTGTTTTGGCTATGTGCTCAGGACTTTAGATGGACAATAAACCACATTTCTATTTTAAGTGTAAAATGCACTTCTGCTCATCCATGCCAAGTATGATTGAAGAGTTGTCTCTAATTGAACACATGCAACTCTTTTCATTGAACCTCTTTGTTTATATAAATTGAGGGGCGTAGTTTTCTAGGTGAGTTTTGTGGCTTCCAGGGGTAGGACTTAGTACTAGCTGGATACAAGGCATATGATGAGGAAGAGGGGTTGACCTGATTGGATGGAGGATGATGGTCAAATGATGATATTTAAATTAATCATGTTGCTTATATTCGGCAGGAATGAATAGGACCTTGCCTGGCAAGGATATCATTTCACATTGAGTAGAAATAGTTGTAATACTCTAAATGTTACTTTTTCAGCAGTGGGCTAGTTTGAAAGTGGGAGCAATGGATAGGTTGGAGCAGTTGCTTATTTATGGTTTAAATATGTTTTGACATTTCATATAACTATAAAAGTTCAATTATTTACAAGTATTACATCTCCTGCACCCTGGTCCAATTTTTTCAAGCTTTAGCTTAATTTTCAACCTTTCCATATATATAAGCTCTGTGGTTTTATTACTTTGAACAAGAGTACTGTAAAACTTCTTCTACACAGGCCCAAAATATGAAGGTACTGACACTGCCAAAATAGATAACCAGGTGAATGGTTTATGCTCCTCCCGGGATCCATATTGTTACACGTCATCTGATGTTTTCGTTTAATGGCAATAATAACTTTAGAAATATTCAAGGCAAAATATTACGCTGTACACAGACCCAAGATGAGTTAACATAAAACTAACAACCAAATCTGATCCCCAAATCCTGTCAAACTAGCACCTCAAAATCCAAACCAGGATTGGTAAAAGAAAGCTTAGATTAAATGACTCCAAATGCAAGCTCATCCTCCTTGCATAAAAATGAAACAAAGAATATTGTGAAGTGGCACTTTGCCCTAAAGAAATGCGAATTTTGTGCTTCAATGACGAAAACAGCAACATCCTGTAGCCATTGCAGGTAAACGGTCTATAGTCTTATCCAAATTCCAGGAGTGAATTGTATTAGTTTTATCAATAGTTTCTGCTAACTTCCCTTGCTCCTGTTTTCCTTGTTAGCACCATGAACACACAGCTTAAGCACTTCAAGGATTGATGAAAACTATCTTCTAATGAATACTGTCAGAAAGTAAATTATTGAGATGGATGTGAGTACACAGCAAGGATTAAGACTGCACATTTTTCAGCTAAACAACAGCTTCCAATATGTAAAGTTAGGCTCAGCCCCCTGGTAGCTATTGCACTGATCTGACGAATTTTGAAGTAGAAAAACGTATAAAGTATTTATCATTAACACAACAGTTACATAGTCAAAAGACAACACAATAAAAATCTTGCAACAATTTTTATAAATAGAGAAATATTTAATGTGCAACATGACACCAAAGGCCTGATTAAGATGCAGGTGAGACCGCCATCGTCAGCCCGTCAGTGGTGGTACCACCGCCATCGTAATGCCAAGTACCGACTGCTGCATTAGGATGGCGGGTGGATGCTTGGTGGTCAGAGAGACCGACCCCCACGATCCGCCTGGCTCGTCGGAGGGAGTGGCATCCCTACAACAGAGACGTTCACTGGCACTGCTGTAGGGATAACAATGGTAACCCACCATGAAAAGACTGTCAGAAAGGGACTTAGCAGGGCCCCATTTCCCCCTGGCCCTTAGATATGGGCCCTGGGTGGACCAATGGTGCCCCCCTACATAGTGCAGGGTTATGCAAAAACTGTATTTTTTGTACAGAAGCATTTGCTGCAGCCTGCAGCACATGCCACAATACAAAAAATACACTTTGCAACCTTCTTGAAGGTGGTTGCATTGTAATTACTATTGTGGGACCGCCAACATCTAGTCAGGTGGTCCCATTCCCCACCAGGATGATGATCGGGTGAAAGTCCGACCACCATCATAATCAGGTCCTAAGTTTTAGGGCAAAGAAGCACAAAGAAAAAGTAAAGCACCAATCAGGAGTCACTGCTTGAGGTTGAACAGGGCATGCAAACAATGTCAGGCCCACTGCAATAGAGTGGAGGTCAGATACAACAAGCGGGTTGTCCTAGTCAAAGAGTTTACCTTCTGACCTATTTTCAGAAATGGAAGCTAAGATCCTTCAACGGGCAAGGTTGTAGGCTGCATTCAGAGAAGCCTTCTCCAAGTTGCATATTCAAATCATGAGGTCCTGCTGAATAATATGATTTTAACTGGAAAAGCTCAGAGCAGTTAACATTCAAATGTTATACCTGTCAAAGTTCTCATTCAGTGACTTTTCACTCCTTCGTTCGTTCAAGATTTCTACCTTCAGACACAGGGCCTGATTTAAAGTTTGGTGAGTTGGTTACTCCATCCCAAACATAACGGGAATCCCTTCTGCCTTTTTATAAGTGCCATAGGATATAGTCCACTTGCAATAAGGCAGATGGGATATCCATTACATTTGTGATAGAGTAACCCACCTGCCAAACTCTATATCAGACACTTAAAGCTCAATTCACTAACTGCAATTTGTGGTGCATAAAGAAGTACTACAGTAAAACAGCTTACTTACTACAAAATGCAGTTAGGGCATGTATGTGTGCCACATGTGCACACATGCACGATTCAGGGGTGCAACAGGGTGTCAATGTGACACCCTGCCACCTTTCAATATGCTCCCCCTATTACCAATTCAGTATTTACTGAATCGGTAATAGTGAATGGCTTCCCATTCATTCCTAAGGGCCTCCATGCCCATAGGAATGAATGGGAAGGTATTCCTTATTACCGATTCAGTAATTACTGAATCGGTAATAACGAATATTACTAAATCTATAAAATATACCAATTTTTTTACCTACATTCTATTTACCGATTCTTAAATACTGAATCGGTAAAATTCGGTATTTAGGAATTGGTAAATAGAAATAACCTACATCTGGTTTACATGTAAATTTACCTTTGAGAATAGGCCCATTAGTCTGCATTGGAGATACAAAGCCTCCAGTGGTTGGACACCTTTGCCACAAGGACATGCAGACTCTCCAGAGTTCTTGTGTAAGAAAGTGACCTATTTAGTTGAAGACAATGTGAGTCCTTCATGAGTAATACCTCGGCATCCTTCCATTTACTGGGAATAAAGTGCCGAATTGTAGCACCAGAGTGTCTCAGGGCAGCAAAGAGGAGCAGCCCAAGGCCTACTCAGGAGACGTGGTGTGGGCTGTACCTAAGTCTATAGAAATGCAATAAAAACACTCAGGTCCTGGAACTATGGAATGCTTCGGAAGGGCTGCCTTGTACACCAGAGGCCTGCCTTGGTTCTTGGAGGACTACACTGCTACTTGAGGCCTGCCTTGCTTTTTGAATCCAGGACTATCAGAGTGAATCCAAGTACTAGTTGGCTGGCATCCTGTTTAGGTACAGGGACACACCAAGCTCCAGAGACCTAGAACCCTTCACCTGGCCTGTACTGGAGTGACCTCTAATTACCCAAGGAGTGCCCCCCCCCTTGCCAGGACCCCCAGAAGTGGTGTTAGATATGTTGCTCCTAGCTGACCCTAAAGGTTGGGAACATTTTCACCAAAAAGTCATCTGTTAACCGATACAACACCGAGACCTACCTGCTTGCCGATACACCCAAGGTGCTTTGCCAGTTGGCCTGGCACAACGGTAGCTCGTTACTACCTTCTTCTCTGTAGCAGCAAATCCTGTTCAGCAGGACCTAGCAGCAAATCTATCTGGCCTCGTGGAGCCCTATTCGGCTATGGCCTGCAACTTCACACTGCTGGAGATTTCCATCTTCCAAAAAAGTGACAATGTCTGGAGGTAGAAATCTTTAACAGAACACCGTCCAGCAGCTCCCCAACAAAAACGCCTCCGCCTTGGACACCAATAACAGCTTTGCCCTGCTGAACTTTGCCTTGAAAATTTCTTCAAAGTCCAAAGGTAAGCCAAGACCAGCCCCTATCCACCTTGTGTGTCTAACTTGCACTCCATTGTGGTTGGCCTTGCACGACTAGATATCCGCAGCTGATGCTTTGGTATTTTTAGGCAGTTTTTCACTTAAAAATGAAAAAAATCATAACTTCAATTCCACGAAATGGATTTAATTTGTTTTGCTGTGATTATATTTATTATAATGTATCCTATATTTCTAAATTGATTTGGGATTTTTCTTGTGTTGTGTTTTCACTTTATTCCTGTTTGCTTGCTGCATAACGACTTTACACATTGCCTCTATGTTATGCCTGACTACTTTTGTGTCAAGCTAACAGAGGGTTAAGTACAGGTTAATTTCTTGATTTTTGTGGCTAACTCTGACAAAGGATTTGGTAGTTGCTTGAGCAGGGTCTTCATCTGCTCAACCAATATCCCAATTTCTTACACGCACCAAACAACGGGGCCTCAGCATTTTGAACCGTCACCACATAATGCTAGGTTGTTGCAATGCAAAGACCAGGATACTGGGATATTGTCCGATGGGTCAAACTTAATCACATACCGAAATCAAAAGAGCAAACGCCAGCTAAGCATATGTTGGGACTCGCTGCAAGGGAATTGTTTGTCCCACGTCATAATGGAGGAGTGGGTAATTTTATTGGTAGAAGTCTTTTGAAATGAATGGCCCACTCAGTATGAATGTCCTTCATTATTACAGCCATATTATTATTTAAACTTCCTTCTCATCTCACAAGCTGACATGAGGCTGAGTGGTGCTTGGTTCATAAGACATGTCTGTAAGGAAAATACACCCAATATCAATGCACCTAGAAACAACAATCTCTGTGCAAGTTGCTAGATAAATAAATATAACCCACTAAAAGCACAGTATCCTTTCGGTAAAAAAAGTTTTCTTTCATTAAGTCAACTAAACTATACACCATAGTGCAACCCCCATTAATGCAACATCCAGAGCCAAGTTACTGCAGTACGTTTGGTAGAAGTATGTACATTACACTTTGTTCTATAGTTTAATTGGGCTTATTGCTAAACAGTATTGGTAAGCCCATCCAAAGTACTTACTAGCATATAAGATAATAGTTACCTGTTAAGGTTGAAGAGAGTACTCTCAACCACCAGAGTTAGGATGTGGTGGGAACAAGACAATATGGGATATCTGGAAAAAGATGAGCAGAGCACAGAATCTAGTAGGAGCAAATAAATTAGCAAGGAATAGACAATGGGCTTCATAATTTTCATTTGGAAGCTCAATGTAGTCTCTACCCAATTAAGTTAGCTTAGTACAGTTGAAAAATGCTAAACTGCAAGAACGAAAGTGGACGCAGGGCAAGCCACAAGAGTCAAGCAAATGGCCCAAGAGGGTGCATTCAAGAACGTAAGGAAAATAAGACAAATAGGGCTTACCCAGGAAGTCTGAGTTGCATTGGTCAGATGACTGGTTTGCTGTGTGTGGGTCAGATAACTATGTATTACTGAAGCGTGAGCTGCAGTGTAAAAGAAGGCGGTGCCACAAATGCTTGGTGAAAACAGGGCAGACAGTGAAGAGATAAGAAAGACTTCAGATCCCTACAAGTCATTAAAGTGTTCACCCATATGATGTTCATAATTATTAGCCCAATTTAGGAAAACCTTAGTGCGATCAAGAAAAGGACGCTCAGGAGAGAACAGACAGGAAAATCATTCTCGTTGACATGCATTCGTGAAAAGGTTGCATACATTCTTATAGATTATTGATTAAATATGTGGTATCTATCATGCATGTGAAATTACAGTATACTGTTCCTTGGAAGTCTTCAAAAGGTTAACTTTTAATAAGTATTTTTCCTTTTCCTCCCAAAGAGTGTGGAACTCTCCACTATGGCAGGCAGTGGCATCAACCATTGTCATTTTCTGCTACCACAGTGCTTTTCATGTGGTCCTGAAGTTATCTTACAGTATACTCAGTATCCTCACCATTATCTGCTCTATGTATCTTCACCTTCTACCAGCCAGGCAACCCCTATATACCACTTCAGCCACAGCCAAACTAAATTAAACTCTATTATGCCAGTGGCTCATTAATTCCGTGCACCTAGCCCACAGACCTCACCTGTCTATGTGATGGCAGCACCACTGGTTGTTCAATTGCTGTATGGACACCTGAGGATAATAACAGATGGCAACCTAGCAGGTGATGAAAGGTGTTGGCAGGCACATGCATTTGCAGTCCTCCCCGCTGGAGCACTTTCTCCTGAGTAGTGGTTTCTGAATTAGCAGGACAGTCTGGGCATATCTGGTTGCCAGGGTGCCACACTGTGATTGGCAAAAAATGTTCCACGATATAATCTTGTGCCATGTCTGGCTGGCCAATTTTCAATTCTTCGGTTCGGGATTTTTTTACAGAGGGTTTATGATTCAGCCAGATGACCCACTTCATCAATCTTATTCTAACAAACATACCTTATGTAGCTTCACCCCATAAACAGACTCAATTTTTGACCAATTACTATTGGATGAAATACGTAAAACTGTGCAGTATTTATTGTGGACTGATCAAAAATGTGAAAAACTTCGAAATCAGTGGCTGAAAAGGGGATGATAAAAGAAACTGTTACTGAAAGGGGTAGCCACTTTCTTTGATTTGTTTTACCCGGGCTCTGGTAGTCTCCAAGAAGTCTGCAGCTGGGCCTAAAATACTTTTTTCCACTCTGAAATATGGAAAATACATGAATGGGACCAAAATGGCTTACTTCGGAATACAATCCTTTATGGCCACAAAAAATAGTATTTGTGAAAAATGAAAAATAGATGTATTGCATTAACACCAGGTAGCACGATGAACATTATCATTACATTTGAAATGCTTTGAGAAAGTATCGTGTTTAGTAAAGTGACTGTAGGAGACAGGAACGCACACACTGAATTCGGCTGAATGCGTTACGTTTGCTAATGTTAAAATCTGTGCTTTGTTATTTTCCTTTTAATCTCAGAAAACAAAGCTATTCCCTAAAAACCTTTTGCATCTCACTCATAGCTTTCTATTCCACGACGGAGTCGCTCTCTAAACTGCTGAGCAAGTATGCCATCCATTAGGCAGATTAGATTATTTTCCGAGAGAACATCGCTGAACGTCCTTTGCTCTGATACAGTTTCTGATGTGCCTTTCTCTATACTTGGACAAGATGCACCTTCCTTCACTTTAATGATGCATTTGGATCTTTGGAGGAGAGGCTGAAGGACAGACGCTAATGAGTACATCTTCTGGAAGTCAGTGCATTATGGGGATACATGAGCGATAATGGCTGTGATAAAGATGTGATTGAAATTACACTTGCCAACTCTAAATGAGGGGAAGGTCCGTTGGCATTATAATATAGATCTCTTCCATTCAGATGTAGTTCATAGAAGCATATGAGAAAAATTGAGAATTCATGATATGAATTCAAACAACAAACTCAAATAAGGAATTCAAACAGTAGAAGAACAATCTAAAATTTCAAATACCAATTAAGTAATAATGAAAATACGAAATTCAACTAATTAAAATCAGAGGTCGACTGATATATTATTAAGTATTACATGAAAAAATATGAAAAGAATTTATATGAATTCAGATGATATGAGCATTGATAAAATGAGCATTATCCAATCCAATTTGCAAGATCTGCGAGCACAGAGGATCTATATTTGTGGGTGAAAGATACGAATGAGGGCTGACACATAGCTTGCTTGAACACATCGATCTTCCTGTGGCTGCGGTAGTTTCGCCCCTTGACCTTAAGACCCCGCAGCTAAGGTGTGTGGCCCACTTTGTTCTGATAATGAACATCCTGATTCCCCAACCAGAATTGTGTATTGATTGCTGACCCTTTCTCAAAGTTCAGAATGATCTATACCACACCTAAATAACTTCTAAGAAGGCCGGATACTTGCTTAGCCTCCAGCCACATGGCCTTAGTGAATTAAACAGCAAAGGTTTCTTCAGCGTGGGGTCTGGACTGGAGCCCAAAGGCGAGCAAGCGGGCCGGGCATCCACACAGGTGACCTTGAGTACACTGGTGATGGCCTGCACAGGCTTTAAGATTTAATTGGGCATCCAAAAAGAAAGGATCCCTTTTTTTTACTAGTGTGTGGGGCAGTAGTGCTTTACTATGGGGCTGTAGTGCTTTACAATTGGGCTGTAGTGCTTTACAATTTGGCTGGAGTGCTTTACTCTAATCACGCTCTGGGTGAAAGCAGCACCAACAATATTGACTTTGCATTGGCTTGATATACAGAACAGACTTTATATATGTATAAAAAATGTCTCATTGTTAAATCTAATGTTCATTTGGCAGGATTTGCGGCCTTTCATGTGCTTTGAATTTTGCAATTCATTTCCATATTCATCTCTTAATGAGATTCGGGAACTGAATTGCTCTATGCGATCAAGTTAATTGCTCTGCAGACCACCACCACGACCAAACCCTCCTGTAGAGAGTAGGTCTATTTGAAGGGTATTTAGCCTTCACTTGGTAGGAGGAGGAGGGTGGGAGAGAAATCTGCATTTGTTTCCTTACTGTCAAACCTAGCTGTGCATTTCTCATATGAAACAAGCATTGGCATATCCAATAGGTCTCGCCTTTGGGACCTTTTAAGTGTTTAGCCATGCAACAGTTGATGTTGTTGCACCAAGGATATTGTGCTGCATAACTAAATACTTATAAGGTCCCAAAGGCGAGACCTATTGGCTATGCCAATGCTTGTTTATTCTACTAATAATACAATTACCTGGGTAGAATAATTCTCTGGCACTAAGATAAGTAAAAAAAATCCTTTAAAATGTATCTTGTGTGCGTGCTTGCAAGTTAGTGTGTGTTTATGTGCAAGAGTGTGTGTGTTTGTTTGTATAAGAATGCATGTGCAGGAGAGAGTCAGTAGCAGATAGTGAGAGAGAATACTTGCGCGCCAGAGTGACTACAAGTGAAAATAAATAGGAATGAGTATGCATGTGTGCCAGAGAGTGAGAGTAGCTGAGTGAGAATGAGTGAGCCAGAGTGCTTTAGAATAAGTGAGAATGAATCCGTGAGAGTAAGAGTGAATGCAAGAGAGTGCAAGCAAGTGATTATTCAGTGAGACTAAGACTGTGAGTAATTGTGAATCAATGAGTGAGAATAAATAAGTGAGTACAAGTGAGAGTGAACAAGAATGAAAAAGGGAGAGTAAGAATGAGTGCAAGTGAGAAAACACAAGCGAAAGTGAGTGAGTGTGAATGAATGGGAATGAAAGTAATAAAAATGAGTGCAGGAGAGTGAGAATGAATGCGTTTCAGTGAGAAGGACTGTGAGTCGTGAATGTAAGTGAGCATGATCGAGAATGCAGTGATTTTAAATCTACCATTGTCCATGGCATGCTGAATGCAATTCTTTGGCTCCTAAAGGCACCCATGTCAAAATACTGGAGTAGGAATACTGGATGCAATTCTTAGCATGACAGAGACCAGTGACAAAATAATATTATTGGCTAACTTGAGGTAAATCTTAAGATAATGGTCACCCATGTTAAAATACTGTTTCTACCATATTATAGGTAATTCTTGGCTTATGAGGCCTTATGTTTACATACTCTAAGACATTCTTGGAATATGGGACACCCATTGCAAAATGGTGGCAATTGCATACAGGAGATGGATCCTGGCATAAGGAATGACAAGTCGACTGTGTATATGGGTGGCATTAATGGCAAAACTCTAAAACTGAGTGTGCATAATTTTTTGGCGTAATGGACATCTATGGCAAAATACTGGCCCTGGCACACTGGATATCTTTTTTAACACATGGAAGATCCTATAGAACATTTTGGAAAAACTGAGGTCAACTGCAAGGGACCAGCAGGTTTCGTTGGCTCGGCAGGTGATGAAAGGAATTATATATTTAATGTGTGCACTACCAGAGGCTAAGTATTTCTGGTAAATTTATGTGAGAATTGTGCTTTCAAATTTAAAATGTGATCAATTTTTTTCAAACATTTCTCTTGCGGAGCACCCCCTCGAACACTACCAGAAATGATCTGGCTTGCTTGCCCCCTACAATTAAAGAAAATGTTCACATCTCAAAACCTTCATAAATCATGTTAGCGTTGCAGTATAGGCTGGGCACTGAAATTATGAGTTTGTGTGGTGCAGCGTTTTCAGCATAAATATGGATTTTACTTATTTGACACATAATCCATCATCTGCTGCATAATTTGCAGATATAAAAAAAAATATTTCTAGGTCGAGCGGATCAACACAATGTACATTGTTTTTCCATGCCTCATATTAAGTCAACTCTTAAATAACATTAGGTCTTTTCCTGTTTCATAATTCCAGTGGGCCTGAATATACGTGGTATCTAAAACGAACATTTGTCTCTGTTGTGTTGTTATCAGGATGAAGGTCATTTGACATAACCAGCTCGGAAGATTCAGCGTCAAATGTCATATGGTGTAATTTCCTACGATGTCATTTAGGTCAAAAACTGTGAATCAAGGTCTGTGAATATGCTAAAGAAACAACACATTTAAATATTTTGACGCCGTATCATTTCACACTCCAATGTATTATGCTGTTCATAACGCAGCACAAACTGGGAGCAAACAGCACGCCTGCATCATTTTGTGTGTACACAATGTAGCGCCTCTAGGCGCTAAGACGCAGTTTTTGTCCTTCTCAGTTTGACCTTTGGAGCTTATCACCGATCTACCAAGCTTTAATTCGACTCTTACACCCGACACTGATTACTCATTGACGTGGGTCATAGTTTAGTTCTAGGTTTCCAGTTGAAGCCCATTCATTATCTGCATGAAGACTGCAGACTCGATGATGTCATTGGACCACAATGGCCTCATCTAGAGACACTTTTGCCCTGCACTAAATAGGACACACTGGACTCGGATTCCGGTTTCACTGCTGGTATCATCTCTGTAGAGCTACACACAGGAGTCTCTCCATAAAAGGAAGTGTCTGCAAAGCACGAGGAGTCTGGATGCCTAGCGGAGAGGTGTAATATTCTACATAATGAATGCTGTATTCATTGACTAATCTCTCATGGCCAATTGCTGCGTTTCTTCGCATTTTGCAGAGAAAAGAGTGCCGTGACAAGCATCATTACTGGAGTAATGGATCAAAATTAACAAAAATAATAAAATTGATAGTGGCCATTGTATAGCACATACTACAAACAGAATCAGTTTGCAACTTTGAAACGGTTACTACGATTACCCCTCTCTGTGGCACTTAAATTATCATACTGAAATGTGTGAAAGGCAGATTTGCCCTTCCATTCCGTTTTGGGACAGATTTCCAGCTGTCCTGCAGTTCCCCAGGCCATAAGCAGGCATCCACTTCTGTCATTACAGCTGATTGCAGCAAAAAGACAGAAGTGGATGCCTGTTTGTGCCCCGGGGGGAGTGACATAAAAAACAAGCGCCCGCCTTGCTCTGGCAGCAGGGGGGAGGGAGAGAGGAGGGGGACTGCGCGATTCCCTTGCGGGAGTGAACCAGGGTCGCCATGTGTTTGTAAGTTATTTACAAACAAATGTCGCCAAAGCTCGCTCCCGCAAGGGAATCGCCATATATGCATGCATTGCTATTGAAGGCAATGGAACCTCTGCACGTTTTAGCCTGAAAAAGGCAATCGATGGCTACAGGTCTCTTTCCTATGCAGCGCATGGATGCTGCGTAGGCGAGACCTAAAAACGGAAGCAGGCCTCTGACAACACTCCTAGCAGGGGTTCTCTTTTGAAGACTTAGAGAGAGGAAATTTTTTTCAGTGTTAGTTATAGACAGAGCCAAGGCCATGGTGAGAGCTGATAGAAAACAAACCCTAAATCAACCTTCTTGAAAATACTATATTGTTCCACAAGTGGGATGGACCAACTAGTGTGCTGGTCCTAGAAAGAGTCTGTCAGAGGTTTAGTACTGATATAGCATCTCTGAATTGGGCAGTGACATCCAACATATAGGACTGCTTACCTCCCCTTTTAAACCACTGTACATGGAAGAAACTCTAACGAGAAAAGGGAACTGCAGAAGAAGAGAACGATTGGAGCTTGAGTGGAAGAACCCCTCTACAGAGTGATAGAACAATCTGGACTTGCACATCTGGACTCTGTTGGACTATTCCCTCCAAAGCCAGTGGCTCAATCATCCACACTCTGCTCTGTCGGACAACAGATTCTGGACTTGCTACAGACTTTACGGACTGGTCCTGTGCTTGGTCCCCCTGTAAAGGGACCACCTGATCTTGACCCTGGAGGGGTTCAGAAGGCTCTAGCACCTGGGGAGTACAGGCAGGTAGTGCAACCTGTCTTGGGGGCATCGTGGTGCTCCTGAAGTAACTAACCCAGCCAAGTAATCTAGGCAGGACAGCACATGCGGGGCCATTTGCAGCTCCTGCTGCTGGAATTAGACAGATTACTCTGGAGCTTTAAGGGAGTTTCGAAAATTCCCTTTACCAGGAGAGCTGGTCCCTCAACTCTTCCTCATAAGAGGAAGATCAGTTGAAAATCAGTCGCAGACAATTACAAAACAAATTAAGGGCCAGTATGCCCTCAACTTTAACTTCTGGTGTGTTGAATATGCCACTAGGAATAAAAAAAAAGCAGGATGTTGTCCAGTTTAGTCCAGAGGGGCCCAAGATTCCTGTTTCCCCTGAATGTGTCAAGCCTGCCCTGCAGGTGCCCAGTGAGACCAGGTCAAAAAAATCTAATCATATCTCCTGGGGGGATCAACTGGACTGTGAGAAGGCATGATGCACCCCTCTGCCCCACTATATAACCCAGTGGAGGACCAGTGCCCTGAAGGATGAGCCCAGCCAGTCTTACCAATGCATATACAAATATACATGTAATTACTGTCAGGGAAAGCCAGTGCCCTGGGAGCATAAGATGGGAACCACCGGGCCTTCCAGAGTTGACCTGTGAGGGGTGCTCCCCCAGGCTGACGCTGCCATACCACACTCTGTTACACAGAAGTTCAGTGAGCATATAAAGGATGTTTACACCCGCACTGCTGCAGGACGCTGCAAGTGTGAGAAATAGTAAGCGCTACCATGTCTCTCACAGGCTCCAGTCAAAGTACCAGGTGGAGCATAGCCCGCTTGGCTGTCCATGCTTGGGATCCCACATGGTCCTAAACAAAGGCGTATTGATGCCCCACACCAGGAATGCTGAAAGTACGACCCAAAGCGTACTGTTGATTTGCCTTAGCAGTGACTTTCAGAAAGCTTTAAACCAATAAGTATTTTTTGCATATTAACAGAAGTAAAAGAAAAGGAAGCAAAAAAGGTGTCCTGTATCCTTATCTTTAGAAACACCTTAATATGTAATACATTGTGCAAAAAATATATGTAAGAATATGATAAACGATCTTCCAAATTAAAGAAGTGTTTATAACTGCAGTGAAGGATATTTTTATAAAACAGAATAGTTTTCAAACGTTAACTTGGAAACATCATGCCTTCTCAGCTCTCACAACAAGCATTTGCAATGCAATAGGTCTCACATTTACGCAAGTTTGAGCTATTGGCATTGTAAATTACAATGCCTTTTATTTATGTTTTGGTTTTTAAAACATAAACGAAAGACAATGCCAATAGCTTCAACTCGGGTAAATCAGAGACCTTATGCATTGCAAATCCTGGTTTTATCCCAGCTACTTGGCCCTACCCTTCATGGGAATTCCTACCTGGACAATGACAATGCTGTCGAGAACTGCCCATTCCTTCCTGACTTCAGTGACCTTACTTTATCAGTACCACAGAATCAGTACTTCAAGGTTATTTCTTGCCCAAATATTCTTCTGGGAGACAGTTCCATGGATTTATAACATAGTCAGTAAATCAAGGCCATTAGAATAGCGCAATTTTATGGCAGCCGCCTTCACAGAGGATTTACATATTTTCCAAACTTGCCGCATGATTCAGATGTTCTGTATCAGTTGAAAACATTGATTCTAGCTCAGATGGTTTAAAAGAGGCTTTAAAAGTATCAGCCGTGTTCCCACAGGGGGACAGACGCTTTGCAAAGATGAACTGTCACCATTTTGTTGTGTACGGCTGTATTCGGGTGTTAGAGTGCTGTTAATGAGGAGAAACGTTTGCCCAGACAGTAATACTGTGTTGTAAAAGGACAAAATAGCAAAATATTGCCCTGGGTCTCAGGCTCTACAACAGCTCTGCTGACCTGGTTCTCAGGCTCTACAGCAGTTCTGCTGATTTGGTTCTATGGCTCTATAGCAGCTGGGCTGACCTGGTTCTCTGGCTCTACAGCAGCTCTGCTGACCTGGTTCTCAGGCTCTACAGCAGCTTTCTGACCTGGTTCTATGGTTCTAGAGTGGCTCTGCTGGCCTGGTTCTCTAGCCCTAGAGCGGCTCTGCTGGCCTGGTTCTGTGGCTTTAGAGCGGCTCTTCTGACCAGGTTCTCTGACTCTAGGGCAGCCCTGCTGACCTGGTTCTCAGGCTCTAGTGCTGCTCTGCTGGCCTGGTCCTCTGGCTCTAGAGCGGCTCTTCTGACCTGGTACTCTGGCTCTAGGGCGACTCTGCTGACTTGGTTTTCTGGCTCTACAGGAACTCTGCTGACCTGGTTCTCTGGCTCTAGAGTGGCTCTGCTGGCCTGGTTCTCTGGTTCTAGAGCGGCTCTGCTGACCTGGTTTTCTGGCTCCACAGCGGCTCTGCTGACCTGGTTCTCTGGCTCTACAACGGCTCTGCTGACCTGGTTCTCTGGCTCTACAACGGCTCTGCTGACCTGGTTTTCTGGCTCTACAACGGCTCTACTGACCTGTTTCTCTGACTCCACAGCCGCTCTGCTGACCTGGTTCTCCGGCTCTACAGCACAAACTTTCAAGACTTGTTATCTTCATGTGCGTGTGATATTGATAAAACTTAATAACAATGGTTACAAAAATTAACTTTCAAGATGAGTGAGAACGACTGTGAAAAGTTTGAATAATATCAAAGTAAGGAACAGGAAGTGATGGAAATAGGCCTTAGTTTGCATTGCTGTGCTGCTATCAGCTTAACTGATGAAATAAGTGAATGTCCCCTGCACTACTTTATCGGCACATAGCAAGGAAACGTATCCAGGAAGCATGCTTATGAGGGTGACTGAACACTGATTCCAGCTAGTGTTCTGCTTCTGACGTCATCCAGTTCCATCTTGCGATGCCCCTGGGGATGGCCGACAAATGTAATTAGGAAGTGGGCATCTTGGCATTTGCGCCTCATTCAGGACAGCCTGGAGTAACATCCCTGTGTCCCCCACACTTGCATTTCTATGGGGAACCGGTCTGTGACTGCAGGAGCAGCATATGGAGTTGTCTGCAGATACCTGGGGAGTGAGAGGGTCTAATTGCCCTGTTCTCAGTAGGGTGTGAGCCCAGAGGCTTCAAAAGGCGGTTTTGCTTCTGTTCTAGAAACCAAGCACTTTCTTTGCTCATCACAGACAATTTAACACCTCAGTGGGACACCGACTGGCTGTTCTAATAAGCTGCAAAATTAGCAAGAGTATGCCAATTGCATTTATATATTACATACTGCCCCTGACAAGGTGTTGAAGCCCTTGATTTTTTCTTTTTTCTCTCACTATAGTATTAAGATTTTTTGGCATCAGAAACATGTTGTCATTTTTTATTCTGAAAGCATGACAAGGGTACCGCACTGATGAGCCACACAGGGTATAATATGTCGATGATTGCTGAACGTGATTGAGCGATGTTTGTGCGTGGGCTGCAAACGTTGTTGAACCACCCGTATGATTATGCCTCCATGTTGAACCTGCTTGGCATCTGGGCACCTAAAATCTGAAATTCGGCCCTTCTAAGTGTAGGAAAATAACTGCACACATTATTAGCCCTCGGTTTATCAACCTCAGAAGACTGAACAGCTGTGTTGGCCCAGTTTGGATACAAAATAACGACCTGTGCAAACAATCATTTTTAGCAGTATTTTTCCTTTCATTTTTCCTTGCAAATCGTTCCGTCATTGTTGACCCAGATCCGCGACGATTGTCATCACTGACCTTTGAAATAGGATTTCCTTTACTTCTACAGCGAGTTTTCCATGAGACATCTCATTACGGGGTGGTAAGTGTTTGACGTTTGACAAGAACATGGCACATAGCGAGTCTCTCAAATGCAAAAGGCATCAGCAGCAAGTGGAAGGGATGAGGCGGGCCTGCTCTGCCATCCTCACTGTATTTCTATGTCTGAAAGGCCCTCCAAACTTCCAGCTCCCTTTTACTTCTTGTATCATACTGCACCTAAAATGTGCGCATGGCTGTACTTTTTGCCTGTGTATTTTTTCAAAGAATAACTAGAGTGGATGGCAACGAAAGCCGATGGACTGAAAAAAGATAGTGCTTATGAAGAAGACCATGTATTGCGGCAAGTAAAAGATCGACTCCGGATGGGCCGGCCAAAAAGGAGACAGGGCAGTAACAAAGAATCCTCATTTTGAATCAAAAGCCAGGGTTTAGCATAAACGATGATGCCAACCAATAAGAATGATGAGCGGGGCTTCAACTCAACTACGAAAATCTCCTCGATTACAATAAGCCTCGTAGAGCGAGCAGCGCATGCACGCTGCAACACAGGTCTACGAGACCTAAGAATGCCGTCAGTGATCCAAGAGGCAAGTCAGTGGCTATGTGCACCCTCTATGTGGCTTAGGTTATTATACATTTAACATAATAGTTTACTTTTCAAACACAAGATGTTTTGTACAGCGCACATCCTGAACGTTTATTCCAGGGTCCGCTCATATGCGATAATTAAGAAAATCAAGGCAAAGTGAAATAAAACAGTTGCCTAAGATCAAACATTTTGGTCAAGTGAAGAAGCTGGTATTGATTCCAGGTTTGATCCCTGCTTCTAAGCACTCCTAATGTTTACAAATAAGAGACTAAAGGCATTAGGAGATTGTGAGGCCTAATATTCTATTTCACTTTAATTCAGTAATCAAGTTATGTTCTTTATACACTTGACTTGCCAGAGGTAGTGATAGATAGCAGAGAAGGCTCACCCTATGGTGCAGTAAAGGAACAGCGACTTAGATACAGTATAAAACACTACTGTCAATCGGGGCTTACTTTATAGGGCTGTATGGAAGGGAATCCTCAAAATAACTCTACAACCTGCTGTGCACACTATGTACATGCTTCGCTTCCCCTGCACTCGCCTTCCATCGCCCATGCTCTACGCCCCCAACCTGCTGGAATCAATGCAACCCTCAGTCACACCACAGACCATGCTTTTTGGCCCCTGGGGAAATGTTTGATGGGTATCCATGCCATACACAATAGGACAGAAAGGGGCGCCCAATTTAAAAGAAAATGTGCGTGCGAGCAGATGTTGTTATAGTTAAAAAATATATATTTACCTGCCCATCAATTTGAATCACCTGGTATTTGGTGACTGCCACCCTTAGTCTCTTGTGTCATTGATTCTATGACTCCAGTAGAATTTGTTTTAGAGAAAAAGCGGTCGCGAGACTTGAACTTTTTTTTAAAGACTCTGGAGTGCATACACATTATTTACAAGGTCTTGTAGCTGCAACCTTGCAGCTTTATTAATGGTAGAAGGAGGACAAGAATGTTTGAATATTGATATTTTAATGTACCTATTTATTATGTAAATCACTGCATATTCCTTCAAGTCAATGAAAGGTGGCAACATCTTGAAAGGCTCTGAATGCTGTTGTATATGTTTTTGAGCTTATAGTTTGCGTCTGATTAATCAAATCCATCATCCTCTGATGTGGGAATCAGTTATAGCTTCATCAACTATTTGTCAAAATCGAATGATCCAAGGGTCTCCCAAGTTGTGCACCAAGGGCTTGAATGGAAAATGTCAATAATTAAAATACACATTAAAACTTAGAAATACACTTGCAACATTCATCGCTTAGCACTTGTCTTCACTCATTATTTTAAATTTAAAAATGTTAAACCAAGTTTATTGCACGTTTTATGGCAAGGACATTCATTATCACATATAACAAGAGCTGTGCATAGAGTAACTAATCAAGACATGACTATATTTTGGCAGATATGAACAGTTACTCATCAATAATCCATGAAAGGAGCTCCATTTCCCCCAGACATGCTCATGAGGACACTAACGAGCAGCATAAATGGGCGCTTCCTGCTGCAGGCACCAATCTTCCCCCCAGCATCAACGCAAGATCGAGGGGGGCGTCCGTCGTTTTCATGTGCGGGCCACATCTCTCTTGGCCACCAAGTAGGCCACCCCAAGAAATATTTGTTCAGCCCGTGAGCCACCAATCTCCTCAACCATCCCCAGTAGCACATTATGTGGAGCCAACTCCAGAGGGCACCCAAGAACCTCCAAGACCTCCTGGCCAAACCCTTCCCACATGGGCTGTAGTGCTTGACAGTTCCAAGCTACATGAAAGAAATCTGCTTTTGGACGTGCACATCGCATGTAAGCAACTGGGGCGTTGGGTGAAATTTGGTACAAGTGGCATGGGGAGAAATAAGTCGCATGAAGGTAGTTTATTTGGATCATGCATATACAGGAAGAGACTGCCAATTCACGGGTTGCGAGACAAGCCTCCCTTCAGCCATCCTCATCGAGGTCCCCCACGCAAAGAACATATTTCTGTTTGAGCAGATCAAAGCCATCTGGGGCATGAATGACTAATGCACGGTAGTTCAAAGAGATGGCACCTTTCCCCAGGTCTCCCAGGAAAGTTTTAGCTTCAAGCAGACAGTTATATTCAGTGAAGGGGGTGTCTGAAGAGATATGTGGTTGCATGGTCTTGTTGCAGCTGAAGGAAGTGGAAACACTGTGAATTATTTAAAGTGTATTGATCCTTCAGATCTTGAAAGGACATTAAGATTTCCTCTTTAAATGTCTCATAAGTAAGAAATGCCAATTTGGTCCCACTGTACAAAACCCTCCAATGTATAAAGGTGACAGAGCCATGTACCCTGCCACAAGGGAGTCATCGCAGTCAGATGGCGGTCCCAAAAAATAAGATGTAACGATGCCCTCCAGCAGACAAGAGATATTTGCATGTAGGAAGGCAATGTCAATGGCAACCGTCCTCCCTACAGGAGGTCAATAAGACCATCAAAACCCACTAGATGGAGCTCCAGACGATAGGCAGGACCATCCCAACCCCTGGTGAACTGATCATTAACAGGTACCACATGCACTGCCAAATATTGAAGGTATATATCATACATTCCAAGGCCATCATCGAAGGGGGAATTATGCGCCAATTTAAAAGCCATCCTAGGAAGCCTACCAGCCCACAAAAAGTTTCTAAATTCAGAAGTCAGGGAGTGGAACTATCTAAAGGAAAGGGGACGAGGGGAAGAGGTCTGATGGTCCCTAAGAACAGGAGAATATCATTTGCACATACCTTTACACAGTCCTCAAATCTATTTCACTACCTCCGTCCCCGCACAGGCATTGCATCATATAAGACACACCTGAGGCTTTATCGCAAGGGCGAACAGCAGGGAAGAGAGCCGGCAGCCCTGGGGCTTACCCCTCTGGATGGAAAAGGGGGTAGACACCGTTCACCAGGACTTGGATTGTCGGATTTTAGTCACCATCTGACAAAATACAACTCCCAGGCCATCCTGCACGATGACTGTGTCCAAAACATCTCAGAATATCATGTGGAAAGCCTTAGAGAAATCTATGAGCAGAAGGGCCAGCAAACCATCTAAGTCCTGCATCTGATCGAGAGAGAGATGCTTGTACTCTACGAATGCAGTGGCAAGTGCTCTGACCCTGCCTAAACCCGCATTGATCTGGGTGAATAAGATAGGGAAGATCATGGGTCTCCAGGGCCTTAGCATTGATATTAATGTCAGCTTTGATGAGGAAGATGGGATGGTGGGATGAACATTGGTCCCTGGGAAGGCCCTCCTTAGGAAGAACCACAATAATGATGCAGCCTCGTTCCAGTAGAAAGGAGCCCCGCTGTATCGCAGCAGTGTAAACATTTAGCAGATGAGAAGTCAGAGTGTCTCAGAATTACTAATAATACTCAATGGGATAACCATCTGGGCCTGCCATTTTCCCGGACTGCAAGACCGTTATAGCAGAGTCTATTTCATCTATGGTAAGGGCCTGATATAATTCTCGGGATATGGATTGATCACGTAAAATGGAAACCTCTATCTAAAGTGAGGGTCGGGCCCTCAGGTATATAGAGCTTGATAGAAATCTGCAAAAGTCCGAGAAATATCAGGCAGCCCCACCTGAAGGTGGCTGGAGAAATCCCAGACTGCAGGCAACACCCTGTCAGAGAAGTCACTGGTAGGCAACCAGTACAGCAACTTGCAAGACTTATCACCAAATTCATACGCTTTCTGGGTCGAGGCCCTCCAGCATTGTTTCACCTCCTTAAGGGAGACCTGTCTCAGGTCAGCGCATGCAATAGGAAGGCAGCGAGTCTCCACCCTATTGTGGTGGCATAGGTCAGGCCCCAGTCAAAGTATCTGTCCCTCAAGATCAGTTATCCACGCCACCTGGCCGACCTCACAATCATGCACATAGCCCTACAGGTGACCCCTTAGGGATGGCTTGCTAGATGCCCACAACATGACTACAGATGACACCTACCCCACATTAGGTTGAAGGAAGGACTGCAACTCCTCTTCACAAATGTAAAACACTCAGGGGACTTCAGATGCCAGATACTGAATCTCCAAGCGGGATGGAGTGGGACCTTATTCCAGAACTCCATTAAGAGGGGTGCATGATCAGAGACCACACAGAAGAATTTTCACCAATTAGAAAGAAAGATCTGCAGCCAGCAACAACATTAGGTCAATTTGTGATTCAGTACCATGAGCTACTGATCGAAGTGTATAAGCTCATGCTGCAGGATGCCAGGATCCCCATGCATCACACAGACCCATTGAGTCAGCCCAGGAGGATGAAAATGCAGAACGGGTGCATCGGTCCAGGTACATGGGATCAAGGTTGGAGTCAGGGACCGCGTAGATCGTCGGGGTCCGGTTCAGAGGGTTCTTGCAGGTTGACAAGCGGGTTTTGAGCGCTGAGGGCGATGTGCCAAGCGCGCTCCAACCCCCCTCCCGTGACCCATGGTGCAAATAGCGCCCATTTTTAAAGTGCTGTTACACCCCTAATTTTGGGGGTTTTTTGGATTGAGCAATTTGCTCTCCAAATTTTTAAGCACTTTTTTCACTTTTTCCTTTTTCACTTTCACGTCCCCAGGTTAGGGTGGACTATTAGAGTGTCCATACCGCCGGGGTTTTAGTCCTGAAGAATGCCATGGTGAATATATACCACATTAAAGGCAGAAACATGTTGACTGATTAATTTTAAAGTTGTGGTATTTAGCTGAATTTAAACAAAATCCTAATAACCTTGGCTCTTAAATTCAGACACACATACCACCTACACGTGCCTTAGGGATCACTCATTAAAGTTTTTTTGATACCCTGTTAGTCACTTTTAAATTTATTATTTTCACCACACGTCCTCCCCACACGACCAGCTCCGCAGTCTTTCTGGCGTCGCAGCACACCGAAGAGACACTCGGTCTCTTCGGTGGGGCCCGATGATGAAGCATGACACTGACCAGGTCGGTGTGTGAGGGCTTTCCTACTCAAATAGAGTGACTGTGATCCCACTGAACTAGAGTGACTGTGATCTATACTACCCACCTATCTTTTCGCTCCTAATTTCTGGTAACCTCGTGCCTAACCAGATTAGACCTCTCTTCTTTTGTTGTTGAACAACAAACCCAGCCATAAGGGCCAAATGAATTCCCCGACCAACTCCCCCCACCCTACACTTCTAAGTAGGAAGCATCTGTCACCCATAAACAAACTACATCCACAACTTAGAAAAAGTAGGGGGGGGGGGTTCTGAGGTATCTAGGTGCTCAGCCACGCCTGCCAACAACTGCAATGCAGGCAGACCATGTAACAATACAGTCTCTCAATCATTGCTCAAGGAGGTGAGGGGAGGTGAGAGAGGGAGTTCCGGACATCATTAAAGGACCAAAACATTAATGGTGTGTCTGTCAAATTTCTGTCTGGGCCGTTGGTGCCAGGTCCAGAGAGGTGGCCCCCTCCCGCTGTTCCACCCATGACTTTTTGGAGCAAGAGCGACTTCCTCTGTTCGACCTAGGAAATGTCTGAGTGCGTTCCCGGGTTCACCGATCTGATTTCCATCAGGTGAAGATCGTCACAGTGGCTGCTGCTCTGTAGCACATTCCCAGGCCTCCAGGGTATCAAAAACAGGGTAGTAGACGAAAAGATAACTTTCAGGATGGCCGGGAAGAGAAGCATATAATTAAGGTTAAGAGGAAAGAGCTTCTGCTTTGACTCCTCTAAGGTGCAGCAGTGCTGCTCCTTAGAGGAGGTAAAGCAGAAGCTCCTTGGTCTTAACCTTCATTGTATGCTTCACTTCTCTATGTCATTTCCTTTTCAGGGTTTTCCACAGCTAGTACTTCCAGGGATATTCATATACTTGATTGATTGTGCCTACCAAACTTTAGATAGATGTCCATGGTCTTCGGCAGGGCCCCGCAGCACTGCACTACCTTGATATAATCAGGAAATATGGGAATTTTAGAGTTTGAATGCCGGAGCTCTGGATGGGAGCATGCCTTACACAGAATAGTATTCTGGTCTTAAGTTAAGCATTCACAGTATCACAGGCCGAGGTGAGGCCCCAATCGGAGGCTTTGGAGCAAGTGAACCATGTGCTCTCTTGATGATGGACAGTTCTGAAAGCCTGCCTTTTGAGACCCAAGAATGAATCCACTGATACAGCTTCTCAGCAAGGCCTAAGGGCTCCAAGGATTCAGGAAGACCTACGAGTCAGAGGTTATTACACCTCGATCAGTTTTCAGTGTCTTTTACCTTTTCAATGAGGACAGATTCTGAGGGGAAGAATATAGATACTTGACATTTAAGAGTAGCAACTTCACCTTCAGTCGTGAAGATCCACGTCCCAGCTTCGGTCACTCTACCCACTACATTGTGTAGATCTTAGCTCAGCAGGGAGAAGTCCCCTTGGAGGCCATCAACTTGGGAGTCCTGGATGGCCTTGAAGATCACTCCTAGGTCTGATTCAGCAGGCTTCTCGGAGGCGGTCACAGGGTCGCCCATATTCTCCTTGGTGTCGGACCGGGGGGGCCATATACTGGGCCATTCTTGTCTGGTCAGGGGTTGGCGAGGGATGCTTCCCATCATCAAAGAACAATGGCCCAGTTGCACACAGGAGGGTGGCCCAGGCGCACAGACCCACTTGCCACACAGGCAGCACGAGTAGCCAGCCCACAATTGGTGCCAATCACATAGGGGTGTAGTCCCACCCTGAGCGTGGCAGCCACAGATCGCACCGCAAAATCCAATGCATGGCTCGTTACCCATCTGGAAACACCACAATAATGGATAATGGCAGCAGGGTGTGAGGCAAGAGATAAGTCCTGCAGAGAGCAGGCTCAAGAGGTAAAAATGAACATTACATAACAATATTTAGACGCCGAAACTTGACGTCCAAATATGTGTGATTTTTCAGGAATTATGTACTAAAACAAGTTGATGAAACAATTTAAGGATGTATATGCATAAAAGTGCTGAGCAAACCATTCTTGACATCCCCTTGGAATCACCAAAGGATCTTCTCGTTTGCATAGCCTGAAAAGGAACACACCATGCCAGCCAAATAATGGCTATATTTCACGAAATATTACAGGGTGAAGGTGCTCTTGAAATAGGCGCACTAGGCGAAAAGGTAAAAGGTGTGCCTGCTTAATGCTGAGGCCAGAAAGGTGATTTCTTTGGCACCGCTGCCATATCCGAGAGGGTACAGAACTTCACGGATCAATGTGCCGTTCCACTTGTCTTGTTCTGGAAGTGAGCAAATTATTATTGGACAGGAATACCTCTGCCACTGCCACTGCCGAATCAAGAATATTGTTTAAAAAAATGCTAAAGAAGAACACAAGTCGTTTATAAGACAGAAACGAGGGGATTATGAAAATAAGCATCTCTAATCATGACAAATTCAATCTAACTCAGTTTCTAGCACACCATTCAACCCTTTCTCTTCAGAAGGCCTACATAAGTGCACAAGAAGATGCTGGTGGATGTCACAGAATATGACTTGACACTTTGTTTGTATGTTTGGTAACTCTTCCATCTGTGCTTCTCTGCAAGGCTTCCCAAGTTCCCATGGTTCCAAAAGCCTACAGTGCGGCACCACCACTTCTCCACTCTGTGAGAGATCACAGCGTGTAATGCAAATGTATAGACTCTCACTGATGGATAGCAGTTGAAATGCTCACACCGCCTTTGCAAGAAAGGTCTCTTAGGGCCAGGTGTAGGTGGCCCCGTACCGGTCGGTAACGGCCGAAATTACGGAATTTCAGCTGTTACCGACCGATATTGGGCATTTGAGATGTAGGGGCCACATTTCGAGTTCGGTAATTTACCGAATCGGTAATTTAAGGAATCAGTAAATTACCGAATTCTTAAAATACCGATTTGGTAAATTACTGATTCCGAAATGTAGGGATCACTCAAGTGAGTGCTTTTTGCATTTAAGGATTCGTTATTTACCACCAACTACAAGTTGGTGGTAAATATCGAAAACCTTAGAAAAAGCAATTATTTTGCTTTTCCAGCAGTGCGATGTGGGAGACATACATGCCCTTAGGGCATGTATGTGTGCCACATGTGCACCCATGCACTATTCAGGGGTGCAACAGGGTGTCAATGTGACACTGTGCCACCCTTGAAAATGTACCCCCTATTACTGATTCGGTATTTCCTGAATCAGTAATACTGAATGGCTTCCCATTCATTCCTATGGGCCTCCAGGCCCATAGGAATGAATAGGAATTACCGAATCGGTAAATACCAATTCTTACTTGCCGAATCTTACTGATTCGGTAATTTATACCGAAAAACTATCTACATCCCATTTACCTATTCTTAAATACCGAATTGGTAAAATTCGATGTTTAAGAATAGGTAAATTGAGATTACCTACATCTGGTCCTTAGTGTGGTCTATCTTCATATAAGATTACGATTCGGTCAAAGAAGAATACAGAATCTTAACCTTCATGAGTATAGCTCAGACTGATGCTACTTAGCTTAAAAGTACACTTACCATAATGAACAGTTACAGATATCTAACCGCCTCCTTTGTTGACCCCATCAATATCTATTCTCCAAGTTCTTAGAGAGCAGTGGGATCAGGCGACATGTAAAAGTGCACGTGATCTTTAGCTTCAGAGGATAAAAAAGAGCATTTAAAAGATAGGATATATGCAAAGATCTCAAATCGGAAAGGCAGGAATGTAATCCGACCGCTTTTTTTTTGTTGCTTCGCATTTCTCACTCGAAATGAAAGGAACTTGAAAGACTGCCAAAATAAATATCAAAACTGCGTAATGCGGTTTTTGTCCTGGAAACAGCTCAAAGCATTTTATGCTAAGAAGTGCCCTATTAAAAACTTACACTTCTTTTGCTGCTTATTGAGCTCATGTTCATGTGGGGTGATGGTTCTAGTCTGTATATATTTACTGTTGATAAACAATTCCAATGGGGATTTTCCGTTTTGCTAGCACATCATTTGCTATTTGCAGCTTCAACATTGAGAGCAAAGCTTTACAAGAAGACTTAAGAACCGTATGAACAGGAACTTTAAAACAGTTGGCAAACTGTGGTAATAATAATCCTGTGCAATCCAATGCAAGGAGATTACCACAGAGGATTTGAATTCATTTGAAGAAAATGCAAGTATGTCTATGCATTTGAATAGCAAAATTGCAAAAGGCCAGATACAAATCTTTAAGGTATGCACTGCTTTGTCAGTAGTCTCAAAGATGCTATAAACCACTGCTCGTGATACTATATTGCATAATCACATTTTTAAAGGTCTATTTCATAATGATAATTTTTCAACATCTGCACGTGACCCAGGAGTAGTCATGAATGCATGTGATTGGGAATACAAATTCAGGCCCTGATTTTGATGTCAATAGTAAAGCCTCCGACCTGTGGTCCCAGGCTTTCTGACCGTCATCTTCAGTTTCAATTCTGAACGCCATATTCAGAATGCGGCGTTCGGAATTAAAACCAGCCGGTCATTCCAGCTGGCTTCCAATGACCAGCACGTAACCCCTAAAGGACGGCGTTTCTGCCGTCAGGATTACAATGTCTGTTTCCCACAGGCTTTTCATGCCGGGCTTTCTGACATGAAAAGCAACTTCAGGGTCCCCTTGAAGCGCCCCAGGGCAACAACGGCCTCCGCTCCGGAGACTGTGGGGCACATATGTTGCCCCCTGTCAATCCCTGCACCGAGTGTCAGGCACCATGTTGTGCCTGCCACTCTGTGCAAGGATTAACGAAAACTAAATTCTGCGGACCATCCCAATTCCGCAACTGTATCGGGCGGACATGAGCCTGCCCGACATCGTAATGAGGCACTATGTATTAATGTAAATGAACTAATAAGAAGGATGACTTTTGTGTGACCGCCTTCAGACAAGCATCCTAGTAAATGTTTCTTTATCTGAAACATGAATCACTCAAAAGTTTAAATGAGTTTATGCTTCAGATGCCAAAACAGTTTGGTCAATATTTGGTTGGTTTGTGTTTTGGGCCTATTTTCAGCAAGACAAAAATTATTTCTTTAAATAACCTGCTCGGCAACGAAGACCATATATGGCTGTGGATAAGCCTCTCGTCTCATGTCAGGTGGATTTTGAGCATTTGAGAAAGTAATATTTTTGTATGTCCTTAGCAGTGCAAGCATCATGAAAGGATAAAGAGTTCCAATAATAAAGATACATCACCTTCACTTATGTTTTCCATTGCAGTGGCCTGACAGAAACTGATGGGGTGTGGGGAGGGGGAAAAGAAGAGAGCAGCACAGCTTAGAGGGGTGTGGCCAGCAAGAAACTTGATTAAGGAATATTTTGGAGAATCTGTCAGTCATTCTGAATTTGAATACTGCATTCAAAGTGGTCTCTCACGTATATTTGCAAGTGAGTTTTCAAAAAAGATCATTCAGAATTACTATTTACAAATTAAATCACAGCCTATTAAAGTGCTTGCTTGGACTTTAACATCATCATGGTTACTTGGCAAGGCAACCTACGGAGTACACAAGCATGTCATACATGGAAGCAGTGGGCAGTATATAACATCTACCTTAACTGTAGTGTAATAATGAAACATACTCTCATTGCTAAATAGATTTCTGAATGTATGCAGTCTCACAAAAAGTACATTAAAACATGAACGTACATATGCAGAATTGAGCACTGTAAAGCCACATAGTATGAAGTGGGCACTGCTCAGGTATTACATAAGGTATCCCTGTGGCATTCTGCAACAACTAACTTGTAGAATATATTGAAGTTCTTTTGGCTTGAGGGTGGAGATTTCTCTAATACACAAACAGCAATCCTACACTGGAATCAGGTTATTCCCATAAGCACTATCTATAGTTTCACTATGGAACATACGCATCATGCAGAAGCACCACTTGAGCTATGGAAGAAATGAGACCAGAGAGGGAGACAATTGTCTTTGCATTGATCCTCTGAAAACAACACTGTGGGATCCCTCGTGCAAAGCCATTCAATGGATGTGATGCTCAATGCCATAGACCTATTTCAGGCCCTATTTCAGGGCCATTGATCACACTCCTGAGGCGGAAGCCGGGAGAGCGCGCAGCGCATTGCTTTTGTTTTTAAAATTTGAAAAACTGTCACTGATTAACGTGTGCTAGCTTTTAGAAAACTCACCACAGCATCCTGCAACTGCTAAACAGTCGAGCACTTCACCCAGCTCAGGTAGCGGACTCTAACGCTGCTGGCTGACTCCTAATTGCTCCACTCCTCGGACGCTCACAGCGCGAGGACTCAGGCCACGCCCACTTGCTTGGCCACGCCCCGAGACGACTACTTAAACTCTGAATAAAAGCGCCAGGTAGCCATTGATCACACTCCTGAGGCGGAAGCCGGGAGAGCGCGCAGCGCATTGCTTTTGTTTTTAAAATTTGAAAAACTGTCACTGATTAACGTGTGCTAGCTTTTAGAAAACTCACCACAGCATCCTGCAACTGCTAAACAGTCGAGCACTTCACCCAGCTCAGGTAGCGGACTCTAACGATGCCGGCTGACTCCTAATTGCTCCACTCCTCGGACGCTCGCAGCGCGAGGACTCAGGCCACGCCCACTTGCTTGGCCACGCCCCCCAAGACGACTACTTAAACGCTGAATAAAAGCGCCAGGTAGCCATTGATCACACTCCTGAGGCGGAAGCCGGGAGAGCGCGCAGCGCATTGCTTTTGTTTTTAAAATTTGAAAAACTGTCACTGATTAACGTGTGCTAGCTTTTAGAAAACTCACCACAGCATCCTGCAACTGCTAAACAGTCGAGCACTTCACCCAGCTCAGGTAGCGGACTCTAACGCTGCCGGCTGACTCCTAATTGCTCCACACCTCGGACGCTCGCAGCGCGAGGACTCAGGCCACGCCCACTTGCTTGGCCACGCCCCCCGAGACGACTACTTAAACGCTGAATAAAAGCGCCAGGTAGCCATTGATCACACTCCTGAGGCGGAAGCCGGGAGAGCGCGCAGCGCATTGCTTTTGTTTTTAAAATTTGAAAAACTGTCACTGATTAACGTGTGCTAGCTTTTAGAAAACTCACCACAGCATCCTGCAACTGCTAAACAGTCGAGCACTTCACCCAGCTCAGGTAGCGGACTCTAACGCTGCCGGCTGACTCCTAATTGCTCCACTCCTCGGACGCTCGCAGCGCGAGGACTCAGGCCACGCCCACTTGCTTGGCCACACCCCCCTGTCCCCTCCCTCAATCAACCACCATAAAATGTGCCTATGGCGGAAGTGCAGCGGACGAGCGCAGCGGGAGCGCCGTTTGCACGCCGAAGGCGCGCCTAAGGCAAGCCCATCTGCGCCCGTCCGCGCCAGACCGAGCCCAGAGCCCATACTCCTGGCCGGTCTTGAAACCCCCCGTATCAAATACTCACAAGAAACCCTGCACCAACTCAGAGTACCGTTAAACACCAGATGCATCGGACCCATCAGCCCGGAAGACGAGCATCCCAGGTGTCCCAGCTGCTCCTTCAGGTTTACACCCCCCCACCCTCCCGAACCAGCTTGCCTGGAGATGGCCCTGCTGAACTGCAGGTCACTCCCAAAGCACCAGACAGAAATCAACCTATTACTAACAGAGTCGGACATTGACGTTCTGTTTTTAACAGAATCTTGGCTATCCACGAGCTCCGACCTGGACATTGTCCAAGCTCTACCTCCCGGGTACCTCATAAAAAATCTCAACAGACCGACAGGTACCGGAGGGGGCTTAGCGATTATCTACAGAGATAACCTTACTTGTCAGTTTAAAGACAGCCCCATCCTAGATAGTGAAAATGTTCTTTTTTCTTTACACCTGCCACCATCTACCACACTATCTGGGGTCCTAATCTACCGCCCCCCTGGTCAGGTAGGGCGTTTCATAAACTCACTTATGGATGCCATCTCCTCTCTGGCCTGTGTGACTCCCAACTTCACAATCCTCGGAGACCTAAATCTCCACTTCGATGATCAAAACAACAAACTCGCCGCAGACTTAAAAACTGACCTAACTTCCCTTAACTTACAACTTCTCAGTAATGATCCCACTCATACGAAAGGACATTTACTGGATCCCATTTTTTCCAACCTTTCCAAACTTTCCGCTCAAACTCCCCTGCCCCTTCCCTGGTCGGACCACTTTTTGGTTCCTTTTAAACTCCAACTTCCAGAAAAGATGGTGGATATTCCTCGCCCCCAGGTTCCGTCACGCCCATGGAAAAAACTTGACACAATCCTATGGGAACGCTCTCTGTCCTCCACTCTACCCACAGTAGACCCAGACCCGTCTAAAGCTGAAATCCAATTACATAAATGGATTAGCGACTCCCTTAATACAGTCCTACCACTCAAAACTCTCCCCTCCGCCAGGAAATCCTCCAAACTACCGTGGTTCACTGACGAATTACGCGAACTAAGAAAAAAAGGCAAAAAGCTGGAGCGCCAATGGAGAAAGAACTGGAACCCAGAAGACAAAACTGAATATAAAATCCATATTAGGCTCTATAAAAACGCACTCAAAACAGCCCAGGCCTCCCATTTCGAAGAGCAAATAGCCTCAGCGGCGAACTCCGCAAAAGAGACCTATCGGATAGTTAAGCTCCTCACCAAAATTCAGGACCCACCGTCCCCACCAGACCTGGACGGCGCAAAATGTAATCAGATGGCCGAATTATTTTCGAAAAAAATAGAAAAAATCCTGATATCCCTTCCGCCTGCTCCGATCGCATTAGGACGCCTGAACCACCTCCCCCGCCAAGAAACCCCGAGGCTATCCGCCTTCCCCCAAATCACCATCGAAACGTTTCTTACCGTCCTACACAAAGTCAAAAGCGGCGCCCCATCAGATCCAGCCCCGATCAGTAAACTGAAGCTAGTTGCTTCCATCATAGCCCCCCCTCTCACCAGCTTGATCAACGCCTCCTTCAAAAACGGCACAGTCCCGGCAAACTGGAAAAAAGCCACTGTCAAGGCCCTCATAAAAAAACCGCATCTAGACCCCACAGACCCTTCTAATTTTAGACCGATCTCACTGCTACCGGCTATGAGCAAAATCGCCGAGCGCGTTGCAAATCAACATCTCTCTGAGTTCCTTGAAACCAACCACCTCCTCCGCCAGTCCCAGACAGGCTTCAGACCAGGACAAGGGACCGACACCGCACTGTTAGCCATAGTCGAAGAAGCCAGGAGCATATTGGACGCAGGAGGATCAGTGGCAGTGATCCTCCTCGACCTGAGTGCCGCCTTCGACACGGTGGGCCATGCAACCCTTGTCCACCGTCTTGGGCTGATAGGAGTGGAGGATTCCGCTTTAGCCTGGATCTCATCCTTCCTTGAAGACAGGTCTTTTCAAGTAGCAGATGGGTATTCCATCTCCAAGGCTCAAGCACTGAAGTGTGGGGTGCCTCAGGGATCTTCCCTGAGCCCCACACTTTTTAATGTGTACATGGAACCACTAGAGGATGTCGTCAAACCTTTTGGCATTAAATCAATAATGTATGCTGACGACACCCAGCTCGTCGTTTCCCTCAACCAATCAGACAACGCACTCCCTAATCTTTTCAGTTGTCTGGAAAAGATACACCAGTGGATGTGCGATTCCCGATTAAAACTGAACGGGGAGAAATCAGAAATACTCCTCCTGGGAAACCCTAAGAAAATCCCCACTCCCCTTCCCTGGCCACCATGCATGGGAATCCCGCCATCCCCCAAACCCGAAGTAAAGAGCCTAGGGATATGGCTGGACCAGGAGCTCCGTTTTAGGACTCAAGCTAGGAAAACCGCGGGAACCTGCTTCGGCCTTATAAAGATGGCACGAAAGATTTTACATCTACTCCCCCTCCAATCTAGAAAACTCCTAATGCAGGGGTTGGTGAACTCTAGATTGGATTATGGCAATGTCCTCTATCTGGGGGCCCCAGCCTCTGTAGTCCACAGACTTCAATGTGCACAAAATGCGGCCACCAGAATCCTCACAGGAACTGCAGCAAGGAACTCGGCCAAGCCAGCCCTTAGAAGCTTGCACTGGCTGCCAGTAAAGGAGCGGGTCAACTTCAAATCCCTGTGCATAGCTCATAGAATATTGCACAACGAAGGCCCTCCCATCCTCAGGCCACTCGTGACAAAACAACAGTCTAGTAGACAATTAAGATCAAACTCCCTCTCCCTTGCAAACGTTCCCAGAATTAGGAAGTCCAGAACAGGCGGTCGCCTGTTCTCGTACAACGCCCCCAGACTATGGAATGCCCTTCCTCTCTCCCTAAGGCAGGAACACAATCACCTCAGGTTCAGGAAATGACTAAAGACCCTACTTTTCCCCTGAGCCCTCCTCCCATGTTTCCTCACCCCACAGGACAGTGGTCACTAGCGCTGGGATGCCCTAGGGTAGCTATACGCTCTATAAAACCCATAAAAGAAAGATAAAGAAAAGAAAGACTGCTTAACTTGTTTGTTGAGGGATGGATTGGGGCCACATGATAGTGAAAGCTTTCAAAATCAGCACTCACCATTGTGGGCTATCCCAGCCTTTCTTTTAGGGGCAAGTTGTCACTGAGCACCTTTACAGAGGCTGGCAGACCACCACTCAGTCAGTGTATGTTGCAAAGTTTGGATAATGCTTTGTGCCTCATTTTCTTAAGAAGAGCAGTCATCCACATTCACAAGAATTAAATCAAAATATCTTTTACAAACTAGTAAAGTTTTTGTCTTTTGGTGTAAGCACAGGAACACCTTTTTTCAACACTGTGCTTGTTATGTACTAGAGTAAAATATTGCACAAACATGAATTGTGACTCCTGCTTGTGTATAGTTCTTGTAATAAATAGTATATCTTATTTAGAGAACCAATTCTAGTTGTGTTGTAAAACATGTCTTCTGCAAGACCTGGCCCTTTATGCAGATTTCTCCACAAACGTTTTGCCTTCTGAACTGCTTTTGTTGGCTCATTGCTAAAGTGTATATGCTCTCTGCCTAAATTGTACTGGGAATTGGTGATCAATAATTGGCATATTTGAGTTATTGGTAAGCCCCTAGCTAAAGTGCACTGTGTGTGCCCAGGGCCTGTAGATCAAATGCTACTAGTGGATATGCAGCAATGATTGTGCCACCCAAATGAGTAGCCCTGTGAACATGTCTTACGCCTGCCACTTCAGTGTCTGCAAGTGCAGTTTTAAAATGCCATGTCGACCTGGTAAGCGCACCCACTTGCCAGGCCTAAACCTTCACTTTTATTAAGTGTAAGGCACCTCTAAAGAAGGTCCAAGGATCCCAATCCACAAGGTGCAGTGTATGTGAAAGATAGCACATGTATTGGTGTGTATTGAATGTTCTGATAGTGATATACTGTTAAGTTCATTCTTCACTATTGTAAAGACTAACTCTCCCATAGGTTATCATTGGATATGTCTGGTAATATCGTACAAGTGTAACTTTCAAATATGAAGAGATTTAGAGTTTGGGCTCCCTGAACACATTTAGAAAGTGGGCATTTTCTTGATTTACCATCCTGTGCCTCTGCCCGCCTGTGGAATCAACTGTTTTGACTGACAGTGGGGTTCCTCTTTGCAACACCTGAGTTTTTGATCCCCAATCATGTCTCAGCCATTAACAGAACCTGCAGAGTTAGTGTTTCAGCAGGAGAGGTTGGTGCCTCAGCTCAAAATGTTCTACAGCGACGACAACTGCTCTTTTAAAGGCCTCACTGTTCGGCAGCCAGGTAGGCTGATGAGCACTCAGAGGAGGATGTTGTGGAGCAGGAGGAACAAAGTCTGCGTCTGGGAAGGCTGGTGGAGCCAGCATCGCCTGTGGGGTTGGGGGCCAGCTTAAATGGTGGAATATATCCCTCCAGAGCTTGCAGCAGGGTTCCCTCTCCAGGCCTCTCCCCAGAGAAGCTGGGGGACAGGCAGAAAGAACAGAAGTTCCAGTTGGAACTTGCTAGACTCAAAAAGGGGGAGACAAAAATCATTTTTGTTCCTGAACTGAGAATGAGAGCTTTGGAGCTGGAAGCAGTGAGGGCTGATTCCAGTATAGTTAGTGGCTGCAAAAGTATCATGTCCTGTATTGAAGAGAAACTCCACAAACCCAGAGACTGGGTGCCTGACTTCAAGGAGGGGATGACATAAACCAGGAGGGTTTAGGTTTATGAGGTTGCTCCAGAGATGTGCAGGGTCCCTGAGGTGGATTGGGGAAAGGGCATGGGGAGTCATATCCATAGTGGTTGGAGGGGCACTCTATTGGCTTTAGAAGAAAGTGACATGGAGAGGGGTTTCCCCCATGGTAGAAGCCTTGGTAAGGAAGTATGGAGACATTGCAGAAGAGTATGGCTTGCTTCAGGGACAGTGAAATACTGTCTGACCAGGCTCACAAGGGTGATGTGGGGTAATATATTAAAGGCAATGGATGGTGCGGTAAACACATGTGTGGCGCTGTTCAATTGGAGTGCATATGCTTAGTCAAGATTTTCCAGAGCTATGCCAACACCCTGCGGAGTGTGAGTTCTCTGACCCAGAGAGCTTGCAATGAAGGTGTATTTTTTGGTGGATACCAGAGTCTGAAGCGGCTTTTGGGGGGTAGCTTAGGTTTTCCCCACACAAAGGAGGTGTGCTGTAGCCCAGAGAGGTACAAGTGTAGTGGGATGGGTAGAGGGTCCCTTTTCTCTTCTCATGGTAGCAGGAGAGTGGGGGGTGGGCATAGGTGCTGGTTACTCAACACCCAGTCCCAGGGCCCGGATGGTTCCGCAGGGGACCACCAGGAGAAGGGCCTGGTCTATTCGGGAGGCCACCCCCTGAGTCAGACCCCATTGTATCAGGAGAGCTGGGGACAGCAGTCACCAGTGTACTACCATTTCTGCCATCTGGCAGTACTACTCTGGGTCAGAGGATACAGAACTCCAGAGAAAGGGGGAGGGGGATACAGAACCCAGTGGGATCACCCGCTGGTCAGAGGCTGCCAGGTCTAAGTTCAGAGCACCGCAGGACTGACCCTGGTGAGGCCACTTCTGGCTTGGGGGCTACATGTGCTGTCAGGTGGACAGGGGGCTGGATACCATTGCCAAGCAGAGTCTTGCGCAAAACTTACAGTAATTATTTCCCTTGGGGTGATGAGTGTACTTCCCCGGATGTCCTGGCTTGCCAGGCACCTGCCCAGCTGGGCTGGGAGACCAGTTGAAGGATGGCACCCCTAAACGGGGAGAATTGTGCCAGATGCATGCCACCAGCACCCTAACAAATCTTGTCTGGAGGTACCTCTCCACAGTAGAAGGTACAGGATCCCAGAGGGGAAGACAGGGCATGGAGAACCCACACCAGTCTCCTGGTCAACCTCTGGGCACAGACCCTGGGCTAGAGTACCAGTCTCAAGATACCACCCCTGAACTGGTGGAAGGGAGAATGGACAAAGGGTGGAAGTCACCTGGGACTACCACCCTCCACTCCGAGAAACCACAGATGTTGGAGTGCCCTGCAAATCTGAGGGTGTGGGTTGCATCACTGACAGCTGTCAGTTGCAACTGTGAGTTGTTGTCCTAGTGGATAAAGTTGCTGTTGGATGAGAGACAGGAGTCACACCCTGCGGATGGAATGTTACTCACCATTGTGTTGGCCATGGTGCTACTGTCTGCCCACTGGGCTACATCTGTGAGCAAGGAAAGTTTAGGTTTGCACAGATGTTATCCAGAGATGAGGAGAAGGGTTCCAAATGGGTTAACATTTGGTCCCTCAGAGTAGGAACAGAGGGATCCAACTGGGTTCAGAGAGGCGTAGAACTGGAATGAGCTGCTGCTGTTGTTAGCCATGGCCCTCATTCTATCGCCCCAAGCAGGGAAATTCATCAAGGTGTTGATTAGTCTGCCCTTGCTTTAGGCTGGAAGGGGGTTTTGTAGAATGTGGCCCTTTTTGAAGGGTTATCCCCAAACCTATTGCCTTCTTCCTCCTATTTTTTCTGACCTGTTATTGTTGGCTCTAGGACTCTGGGCACATTGCCACTGCTGAGCAGTGCTAAAGTGCATATGCTCTCTGTCTGAATTGTATTGGTAATTGGTTATCCATAATTTGAATATTTGATACACTATGTGTGCCCAGGGCCTGTAATTCAAAAGCCACTAGTGGGCCTTAAGCACTGATTGTACCACTCACATGAGTATCCCTGCAAACATGTCTCAGGCCTGCTACTGTACTGTCTGCGAGTGCAGTTTTAAACTACCATGTTGACCTGACAAGTGCACCCACTTGCCAGGCCCAATCCTTCCCCCCGTTTACTGCATGTAACTGACTACACCTTTAAGGTAGCCCCAAGGTAAACCCATGGGCAGGGTGCAGTGTATGTGAAAGGTAGGACATGTACTGGTGTGTTTTGCATGTCAAGATAGTAAAATATTGCCAATTCCATTCTTCACTATTGTAAGGATTATCTCTCCCATAGATTATCATTGGAGCTGTCTTGTAACATCTTACAAGAATAACTTTCAATTGGGAAGAGATATAGATTTGGAGTTTGTGTTCCCTGAACTCATAATTCAAAACATACATCTATTAGTGAAGGTGGTTTTTAAATGGTTTGTTTGAAAATGTCACTTTTAGAAAGTGGGCATGTTCTTACTTTAAAATCCTGTGCCTCTGCCTGCCTATATAATCAACTTCTGGCTTAGACTGACAGTGGATATCTTTGTGCATTCGCTCTAGACTGTCACACAAAGGAGGCTGAGGTGTGCCCTGCATGTCCTGATTCCCAATCACCAGGCTGATGGGCCTGCCTGAGCTAGAGTGGTGGAAGGAGCTGTCACTGACACCTGAATAGGGCTGTGCCTAGCCTCTCACAATGCTATCTTCACTACTGTGCAGTGCATCTGGAGCTGGGTCAGGGCAAGGTAGGATCTGTGCACTACAAAGACTATCATTTGAAGTATGAATACTTCAAAAGCCAAAAGGGGTGTACGTATTGGACCTAAAACCCCACATTTTTAGAACACTCCTGGACTGAGGACACTGCCAAGAAGAAGAGCTGTCATGAGGAGTACTGCCCTTTTGCTATCTGTTGATTTGCTGGGTTGGCCTTCAGCTGCCACTTCTGTCTGTGGGCAGTGAAAGAACTGTACTTTACTTTCTTGTATCCTGATTTTCAAACTTTCTCCAAGGTCTTGTGTGTGATTGCATTCCATTGGAAGTCTTAGGGCCATCAAAGACTTCAACTGCAGCCCACCTTAACTCCACTGCTGGGAGTTCTGACCTGCCAAGGAGTGCAAATTCCTGTTCTGTGCCCTTGCAGGTGGTTCTGCTGCTTGGTAATCCAAGCATTGTCTTTCCAGAACCATTTTCTCTCTACAAGCTTGCCGCACCTGTTCGCGGTCCGAAGAACAGCACCAGCACGAGTCCAGAGCACTATGTCTCCAATGTCCGAAACCCCTGCTCTGACTCCCACACAGGCACTGCTGTGTGGCTGAAAAAATAAACGAATCACAGGTACACGGCTGAAATACTTGATGCAGTGCCTGTTTCGCCACTTCCTCATCAACTCCAGAGCATCCAGATTTCCATGCATCACACCTTTGCACTAAGTTTCCAATGCATTGCTCCGCCAAAAGGAGACACCTTCTGAAATCGACACATCACTTCTCGTAACAGTAAGGAATTGATACAGAACCTCTCCTGCATGCAGCAGAACTGATGCCTCCATTCCCCTGGGACTCAAGAACTGTTGAATTACTGTGTGTTATGATGCTTTCTCCTTTGTGGCTGTTTTTCATCTAGGATTTTGAAGCATCAAAGGTAGTTTGTGGTAAAATCAATCCATCCATAGAGTTTTATAGACAGAATTGCATAAAAATGTAAAAAGTGATATTTTGAGTTGTGTATGCTAGATTTTTGTCATTGTGGTCTTGTTTAACCAACTGGCTGACTGAGAGGAAGCTGCCTCTGCAGACTCCTATGGCATGGGATCACTTTCAGTGTAAATCCCTAGCCCATCGTCCTCCCATCTGGAATAAAGCACCTGCTGAGGACCGGTGGCTCTTTGAAAGTCCTGGGACTATAGTGGAGGTTCCCAGGCCAGTGGTGAAGCTCTCGAGCAGAGCAGAGGCAAAGCCCCACCTGCATAGACCATGTCGGAGGATCCTCCTGGGGAATGCAGCAGAGATTCTCAGACCAGCGGTGAAGCTCCAGAACGGAGGTGCTTTCCCACCCACAGACACCACATCCGAGGATCTCAGGCCTGTTGAGCTACAGATCCTTCACTGGACCCGATACCGAGCAACGAGGAGGTGGGTTGTGCATTGCCTTGAGGGCTGAAGGTGACCCCAGGAGTGATCGCTGTGGAGCAACAGAGGAATGCCAGGGACTGCGGCAGTCCCTCGCCTTTGTATCTGCCACTGGGCCTCCGAGATGCTTCATTCCCCAGTGTGATAATCGGGAGGACATGGAGTCAGAGACTAACAGCCTTCATTCTCCTTCAGCAGCATGGTGAAGGCGGAGGGTGCCAGCTACCACCCTGATCGTGGGTCTCTTGGCTCCCAACTTGCTGGGAGTGAAGGGGGCTCCATAAAATAATAAAAAAACAAGCATTATCTCAGAAAGAACCCATCCCCCCGACCTGCTGACCGTGCTAAACCTCTAGGGGTACACCAGGGCCCTGCAACATGTTTTTTCCTGGGAGTCATTGCTGCTTCTGTCTGTGGGCAGTGAAAGAACTGTACTTTACTTTCTTCCTTCGGGGAAGGAATGGTAAACTGGCAGACATCTTGCTTGCTCTTTTTCTGGAGAGGCAACCCACAGGTACATGCCCAAGTCCGAGGTTTTTAACTGCCAGTGCACTATCTTTCCGGGGGAGGCTGGGGCACTGCCTGGAGGTACTGGACATGGTTGGCAGGGTCAATTGCACCCTGCTCTGTTGCCTTGAATTGTGGCTTTTGTTCTGATGTCACCCTTCTCAGCGAGGGGTACCTCTTAGTAGGAAGGATTGGTTTACCTCTTCTACCCACACCCAGCTTGGACTATGTCCTCAGTAGGAAACTGACTTGGGCTATTTCAACATTTGACGGAAAGGTATTTGGGTTATTTCCTTAGTGAGATTTCTACTAGTCACAAGCATCTTTTTGAATCAATGTGTACTTGGACTATTTCTGCAGTTAGATTTTCACCGCTCATTATGCTCTCACAACTACACTTTGATCTGGCAGGGAATGTTGTTCCTCTTACACCTAATGCGACTCAATTTGATACCTGTTCGCATTTACGCCAGAATTTTACATTGCACACATCACTGTCTACCCTGCACATTACTGTAATAAGATGGCATACTTACTTTATTGCAATAGTTTATTATAAGTGCATTGTAACAGCACAACTTATCTGCAAGAGCGAGCTGTTGCTGTGATAAGCAACTTCCCCAGCTGAGATCTTAATTGCCATACAAACAATTAAAGACAAGACTAGCTTTTCAGACCCTGGTTTGGGGGTATTTTTATGTTGTGGTCATTACTTTAACACCGTTGGATCTGCTTGAATTTAAAAAAACACTTCAACGGGGATTACCTGCTGTGTGTACACTCCCTTCGAGAGCATGAGCAAATATTCTATCAGAACTAAGGTTGAACTGAACCTGATTGTGTTTATTAAGGTCTCTCATTGATGCTATTTTCTGTCCTCCCAATGAAATTTTCTACAATAGAATTTTTTACTTTTTTAAATGCTTTTTAGGATTGTATTAAATAATTTGCACGAAAATTTGTAAAACCATGTTAACAACAATCTGTTTTAATAAGTTGTTTTACTCTCATACTGCTCTTTTGTTACTTTATTATATGTGGATCTCTAAGGAGTTCCAAATCATAGACTCAATAAAAAAATTGAATAAGGTATTAAGGGTCACCCGTCCCAAATTAAAAACCCAATTTCTGACACAAGAGTATTCACCTTATTTTCCAGCAATATACGAAAAAAACGCCTGCAGATCTAGGATTAACACAAGCAGGTATTGTGTTCATTTATCATAAAAACTGGCTACTTTGTAATTAAAAGACAACAATCTGTTACGTCTGGGATATTGCCAGTAAAAGTGTTTTTACCACAAAACGGTCACGAGGGTTGTATTGCAATTAAATGTTACCAATAATTAGTTTAAAAACAGATGCTCATATTTGCTCTGCTTAATTAGATTAAATAACCAGAGTAACTGCCTTTTACCACGATTGTTCGTCGTAGTTCATAACATTTATAAACACTAAGGGGCAGATTTATGAGGCCCTTGCGCCACGTTTACGCCGCTGTTGCGTCACGCAAGGCGGCGTAAGGCCCTGCGCCACATGAAACCTGCGTCAGGTTTCATGTAGGTGTTCCGGTGCAGGGGGGGGGGGCGATCCGTCTCAGGAACGCCCCTGGAAAGTGACTCAGTGAAATCTACAAGATTTCACTGAGTCACTTTCTACGTCAATTCCTTACGCCTGCTTGAAGCAGGCGTAAGGGTGATGCACCAAGCAATGTAGGGGTGGCCCCTGTGTATTGCAGGAGTCATGTCGTACTTGCGACATGACTCCAGCAATGCGCCGCCCGTACGCCGAAAGATGCATCACACATCTTCCCTGCCTTGCACCATGGGTGGCAGAGCTGTGGCGCACTGTGGTGCACATTAACTGGCGCATCCCTGGGGATGCGCCAGTTAACGTAAATCTGCCCCTTAGCCAGTGTCAAGTTTCTGTTTATAATATTATCTTGAACCGGAGAAGTATGTTCGATTAAGACATAGATTATGGGAAAAAAACAAAGACGTGAAAGAGAACCAATCCACCAATCCAATCCAAGAAATTTTGTCTTATATAAATTTTATCATAACAGTCCAGAAAATCAGTAGGGACTAAATGCAATGTACCCTGCAGTTGTCACTTTAGAAATACAAATTATCCTCCTATGTCAGTTCTGAAAGATTTTGCGTACAAGAAAATATATCTAATTTATTCCTAATTTTCCAATTTGTTTCAATTACTTTCTTATACACTATTAAAGCTCTAATGACCCAAGTTCTGTTTCCGTTTAATGGAAAATTAACCTGTTTCTTTACTGCAACCTCAATGCAGTAATCATATTTATCCTACCAAGTATCTTTTCCACAAAATTACAAATATTAAGGAACATACACTTACTGTAAGTGAATTGGTTCACATACCATTGTGAGTTAAACTATATATGTTAAGGATCATAGCAGTGGTGTCCTTGCAGAGCACAAAACCTGTACTGAATTAGTTTGTTTTCGTATACGGAACATATGCTACTAGTTAACCCACTCAGGGGTATATACATGCACACATGTTGAGCGGTGGGTATGCATGAAAAGCAACAAAGATGTAGCATGTGTGTGAATATGTAAGCATGTGCATTCACAGAGTGGCAAATGTGAGGGCAGGAAAAGCAGCAGATTTATTCAAATGCAATGCATTTGGGTTGTAAAGTACTCTGCACAGAAAAAGGATAGCTGCAATTCATAGTATGCAACTACACTTTAAAACTAATTGGCTAGGTCAGATGAATATGCATTATTAACATACATAACATTTGAGGGTATACTTTCTAGGTAAATTTCAGTCGTCATAAAGATGTATAACAACCCCTTAATTGACATATGTTCTTGACATCACATTTACATATTTTGTTGCCAAGAATGAAACCAGACAAGGAGTATGTGTAGGTGGTCAAGATCATTGATTGTTACATGACTTAGGGCTTTATTACACGTTTGGCGGTCTTACCGCTGTCTCGCCGGTGGTCTCTTGAAGACTGCTGTGGCAGCGGTCTAATACCCACCGTATTAGGATGTGACCGCTGGTCCAGCTGCAATGACGGCGGTGTATATTTTTTCATATTTGACTGCACTGTACACATATGCATGACACATGTAAAAAAAATACCTACTATGAGTACTTACGCATTGATGGAGTCTGGAGCAAATGTGCCCAGTCCAGTCAATGGGTAAATGGCATAAAACTGACTTACTTGAATTTCGGCGCCAACCGGTTTGTTTCCTTTGGGGTAAGCATGCTGCTGTGAAGGAGGGACCTGGAGAAAGGGATCCACATGGGAGACAAAAGGAAATGGGTGAGTATGCACCCCAAATCCTTCAATTCTCCTGAATCAAAGTAGGTGGTCCCACCATCATAGTCGGCTCATTGGAAAGCCAACTCATATTTCGGATGACAGTGAAACTTCTTTGTACATTCCTATTAATATGACTACAGCCAGGACCTGTGGATGGAATCACACCATATTTGGCAGAAAGCTACCTCTTGGTCCCGAAAGAGTGCTTTTTGTTGTTTGGTGTAAATCCATTCAGCAGTTTTATGGTTATTAAAAGATAGCCAAATGTGGATATCTAGGGATGCAGACCCTTTGCAAGGCCTATGCTGAGCTTCATTAACCCATCATTATCCCAACATTTTATTAAGAGGGACTTGATCCCGGGGATGGAAAATATGGTCAGGAAATATAGAAGGGGTCAGGGTAGGGCTACTCTGACCCATGGGCACATTATATGGCTGTATGAGGGAACCACTTATGAGTTTGAAAATGGAAAAAATAGTTTTACACAAAGTAGGAGTCATCAACCCATTGTGATGCTCAGTGCAGCCCCCGTGAAGCATCACGGTGGAGTCACAAACCTTGCCGGCAAACAAAATTCACACATTTACTTGCTCACTAATGCATGCACTCACTGGCCAACATCTAGTCACACACTTAGTCACAGATCCACTCAGAAACTTCTGCAATCACTCACAGACACACTCAGACTCAAAAACCCATTCACTGACCAACTCAGATACTCATGCACCCACTCAAAGGCCCACTCGGAGACCTATGCATCTACTCAGAGACCCACTCATGCACCCACAGACCTACTCAGAGACTCATACTCCAACTAATAGACCCACTCCGACACTCACAACTCAAATCAGAAACTTATGCCACCACTCACAAACCCACTCACACACCTATTTACAGACCCACTCAGACATTTATACATCCACTGGCCGACCCATTAAGACACTCATTAATCTACTGCCAGCCCCAATGAGCGAGCCGTGCACCCACTCACATAGCCACTTAGACTCATGCACCCAGTCACAGACCCACTAAGAGTCTCATACATTCACTAACAGACTTACTCAGAGACGCATGCACCCACTCACAAACTAACTCAGACTCATGCATCCACTCACAGACTCACTCAGAGACTCATACACCCAGTCAAAGACCCCCTCAGAGACTCATGCTCCAAGTCACAGACCCACTCAGACATGCACAAATCCAAACACAGACCGTCTCAGAGACGGATGTATGTCATTACATCGCATACCAATGCCATGAGTGCCATTTCAATGCGGGTATTACTACGCGATGGCAATGACATCAACATAATATTACATCACAAACTTTTACCACGACTATGCTTTTACCACGCATGCCAATACAACGCAAAGGCATGCGTGGTAAAGCTATAGTCATGGTAAAAGTTTGAAAGGTAAGTGACTCTGCCCTACCCTAAAAACTAATATAGTACCCCTACACAACCCTCCCCCGACCCCCAGTCCAATCCCTACAATAACACTACACTACCCTGCACGACCCCCTGACACTACCCTAAAACACTACACTACACAACCACTACAACACTACCCTAAAACAGGACACAAACACTACCCTAAACCCTAAAACACTACACAAACACTACCCTAAACCTTAAAACACTACACTACACAAACACTACAACCCTACCCTAAACCCTAAAACACTACACTACACAAACACTACAAAACTACCATAAACCTTAAAACACTACACTACACAAACACTACAACACTACCCTAAAACCTAAAACACTACACAAACACTACAGCACTACCCTAAACCCTAAAACACTACACTACACAAACACTACAACACTACCCAAGACCCTAATACACTACACCACACAAACACTACAACACTACCCTAAACACTACACAAACAATACAACACTACCCTAAACCCTAATACACTACACAAACACTACAACACTACCCTAAACCCTAAAATACTACACTACACAAATACTACCCTAAAACCTAAAATGGTACACTACACAAACACTACAACTCCACCCTAACCCCTAACACACTACACAAACACTACAACACTACCCTAAACCCTAAAACACTACACTACACAAACACTACAACACTACCCTTAAACCTAAAACACTATACAAACACTACAACACTACCCTAAACCCTAAAACACAAACACTACAACACTACAACACTACACTAAACCCTAAACCACTACACAAACACTACAACACTACCCTAAACTTACTAACCAGACTACTCCCACCCCTACACTACCATAAGCCCTAACACACTACAAAACTACCCTAAACCACTACCCACACTACTCCCACCCCTACACTACCTCTAACCCTAGAACACTACCCCTAGCATGACCCCCTACACTTCCCAAACACCACTAACCCTAAAACACTACGACACTACATCACTACCCTAAACCACTACCGACACTACTCCCACTCCTAAACTACCCTAAACCCTAAGACACTACAACACTATCCAAAACCTCTACCCACACTACTCCCACCCCTACACCACCCTAAACCCTAAGACATTACCACACTACCCTAAACCACTAACCACACTACTCCCACCCCTACACTACAAATAACCCTAAAATCCTACAACACTAAAACACTACCCTAAACCACTACCCACACTACTCCCACTCCAAGCACAATCACCCTTACCTCTCTTTACTGTGGTTCCTCTCCAGCGTCGCCGTCTCCGCTCCCAGTTCCTGCTTCCGGCTTCACGTCCGGTGCACTTGGTTGTGAGGAAACAGCCTCAGTTTCCTCACAACGAGGAGGATCGGCATTACATCTGATGCATTGTAACAGCGCATGCGATGTAATAGTATGCGTGGTAATGGCTAAGCGTAGTTACATCGCATGCGTTGTAACGCATGTGATGTAATGGCACAACGTGGTAAAAAGCGCATTGCGATTGCTGTTCCCCTTCAGAGACTCATGCACCCAGTCACAAGCCCATTTAGACTCTCATGCATGCACTCGCAGACCCACTCAGACACTAACCCACACAGTCAGAGACTCACTCGAAGACTCATGTACCCACTTATAGACCCACAAAGAAACTCTTGCACCCATTCAAAGAACCACTTAGATATTCATGCATCCACTCACAGACCCTCTCAGACAATCATGCACCTACCCATATTTCCACTCAGAAAGTAAAGCATGTAGTCAGACACTGAGAGACTTGTGTGCCCACACACTTAGATACTAATAGAACTACTCACAAAGCCCTTGTCACATGCATAGAGTCAATCTGAGAGATATAAATCTAAATATGCTGTTGTGCATTGAATTCATGCTTCTGCTTTGCGGCTCTGAGATGGAGTCACAACTTCAAAATTATTTTCTTGAAATAAGGTTTTAAAATGAATATGATTTTTTGTTTGGTAATAGTAGTCTTAGTAGAGCCTGAGGTTCCGTGACAATTGTAAGTGGTGTTTTCGACTCGCACGAATATGGTCGAGTCTGGTATCTACGAACCGCAAATGACGAGGTTAGTATGTGTGCGCAGTTTCGCTGTGCTAACTTAAACCGTTCATTTGTTATGTGGGTTTTTCATCTGTACCCACGGGTTCCATCTTAGATACGGCATCCATTTTGTCTCTTGCCCTCAAGTAGCCAGCGAACGGACGTTGTCCGCTTCGCGACCCTGGGACTCCCAAGATATTTTCGGAAGACACATGTTCTTTGTAAGTGTCTTTATGACGAGGGGGATGCTGCTGTAAGGCAGATGGCGCCGCTTGAGGCTCATCTTGCCGCACGGACTTATTGTCTCAGCCGTGCATCTCATTAGGCACGTCCCTTTGATGCCTGTATCTCGTGTTTCCCGATACCTCCCCTTTTACACCCTTTCCGATCTCCCCACTGTCTCCGTCTTCCTCTGCACCTGTCCTTGTTCCTATTTCGATCTGTTTTACTGCTGATTGGAATTTGCTAATGGTGGGAAGATGGGTTTTTACAGTTGGGAACCGCCAAATGTTTCCGCATTTATGTTCCGGACCTCGTGTTTTTCAAAGTGACCAAAGCGACCCCTCTGGGGGATAATGATGGGAACCGGGTTGTAAACTTTTGTGTGCCATGTTATCCTATGGGTAAAAACTGTATAAAAGGAGCGATCCACAGAACCAATTTGAAGCAGTCTCCCCAAGTTGCACGTGGTGTACTTGTCGTGACTTCTGTGTTCCCTGCAGCAAATAAACCTTGAATCTTTGACGTCGAAGGAAGTGTCCCGTGTCTCTGTGATTCGTACGCCGGAGCAGGTTACCCACGAAGGTTTCAGGTGTTGTGCCCTGGCACCGCTGGGTCTTAAAGAACCCAGTCCTTCAGTTGGCGCCCAACGTGGGGCTGCATCAGTGGTACCGGTCCAAGCCCGACGATCGTGAGGAACTTCGTGTGAAATCTCCGAGGGAAGGTGCACTCCACTTCATCGATCCTGTTGTCGAAACAAGTGGCCCGAAGACTTTTCCCGCGAAGATTCCCGCCTCCGGACGGCTGCGACGGACTGCTGCCCTGACTGTAGACCTGTTTTGGCGCCTGGCGTAGACCTTGGTATAGCGAGACGATTGACGGGCCTTCCTGGTGACGCCATCGATTTTTGAGTTAAGTATTTGTGGGTCGCTCCCATGGTTCTTGGTTGTTGACACTTTAGCGAGTGTTTTTGTTGTTAACGCTGTGTGAGTGTTTTTGTCGGTGACACTTTGCTAGCGTACTTTGTTGTGTTGTTTGACGACTGCAGCCGCCAAAGACCGAGGGTTTTGTTCTTTGCTGGGACTTGGTAAATCCCGTAACCCTTGAAGTTTGTGAAACTCGGCTAGTGTGCAAGATGCCTGGTCGTAGTACTTTGTTTAGTTGTTTCAGACTTTGTGGTACGGATTCCCGACTGGAGGACTCGTGTCCGATACCTCCGGTTGGAACTCCCACGTATGAGCTCTACAGTAAACATGGGCTAGGCCCAATTACCTTTAATGATTATTGGATTAAATACACGAAAAAGGACGGCGACCTTCGTTGGCCACCTCATGGTAGCTTCGAGGCGCCGATCTTAGATAATCTAGAGATTAAATTGTTCGAAAGAAAGTCACGGCCGGCCATGTTTGATGCCTTTCGGTTGTGGCGCAAAGAAGCCCGACAGAAAGAAATCAGACAGACTAAACGTAATCAGCGAGATAATGTTGCTACCATAGTGAAGAAAGCAGAGCAATTTCAGCGAGATAAGGAGGATAAGGATAAGGAAGTGTTTGATAGACTACAGCGTATGACTGTAGATAAGTGTTACCCCGTTTTGCCTAAGGAGTCGGAGAAGAAGGAAGAGCCAGTTGAGGATTCTTTAATGTCTTATCTTATGAAGTCGCCTCCTCCGTATGTACAGGGTACCGCAGTTCCTGTAGTCCCTGCCGTACCTATTCTTCCGCCTATTATTCCTCCGCCTGTTCCTCAACCTGTACCCGTTCTTCCGACTGTTCCTGCTCCTTTGCCTGTTTCTATTCCTACTGCTCCTCCGCTTCCACATACTCCTGCTCCCGCTACTGCTACTGCTCCTGTTTTGTTAACTCCTGTTGTTGCTACTGTTTCTACTCCTTCCCTTGTTAGTCCTGTGTCTTATTCTTCTCCTTCTACTCGTAGTCGCAATTCTCCTCTTGCGACTAACTTCCTCCATTCGCTCGGACCTGTTCATGGGTCCGCTGGTTCTGATGGTCCTCAGAGACGTAGTCAGCTTCCTGGAAACAGAGAACGTGTTGCACTATATAATATGGCGATGGGTTGGATGGTAAATCCTGTTAGATGTCCACCCCGTGTTGTCCTCGAAACCTTTTGCCAATTTAATATACCAACCCAGAGATATGTGTTTAATGAAATGTGCAAATTCCTTCATGATCAGATAGCGGCCGATGCGCCTGACGAGGTGCTCACCGCTTTGTCTGATCTTCAGCTTCAGTTCGCAACTGGGCTGATAGTGGATACTAACGTTCGACGTGCTGTTGAGCGATTGCTATCTCTTCGTCCCGCTCCGATACCTCATGCATTGTTTGTTGAAGATATTGAAACACAACGAGACGAGTCTGGCCAATATCCTATGCGTGAAGTTCCGCCGGTTTGGATACCACCTAATCCTAATGCTCAACCTCCGACGACGGTGGGGCATTTCGAGAGAGTGTGGATACACCTCCCATGGAAACGATCGGAAGTGTTACAGGTGAAGCAAACTTTGCCTGACCCTCGCAAAAATCCTACAGGGTATTACAAAGAATTATCGCAGCTTGTAGATGCTTCGGTAATGAATCTTGCCGATATCGATATGTTGTTCGGCAATGTCGTGCCGCAACCGGTATGGGCTAAGATTCGGCAGGAAAATCATCCGGCTGAATTAGGCGGTGATTGGGCTGCCATTGTAGCGGCGGATGCCGGACAAGTTGGTGGTGCCAAACCCGACCAGTTGATTACTGCCCTTCCCCAACGAATAATAACATTAATGAAAACTCTTATGCCAGCTATGAGGGTGAATTGGGACAAATTGTCAGCTTGTAAACAAAAGAAAGATGAGAGTGTTTCCGACTTCTTTACGAGGTTCGAGGAAGCATTCATTGACCATAGTGGGCAGGATATGGGTACTGAGGGTGGTCAGAGATTGTTTGTGGATAAATTTGTTTCGAATTTATTGCCCGATTTGAGCAATAAATTAAAAAATTCGGAAAGTGCATGGGCCGTTTCTACTTCGGCTCAGATATTGGCTACGGCCCAATATTATGAGAATAGGGAGAAAGAAGAGAACGAACGTGCTGATAAAAAGACGAAAGAGCTCAAAACTAAAGTGTTGTTGCAACAAGCGTATCCTCCACGTTCGAATCAGAATAATCCCCAACAGAATAGGTCACAGCCACAATCGAACAGATCCCAAACTCGTAATGATTCCTCTTCCCAAAGATCATCGTTAGGGTACAATCAATGTGCTTATTGTAGACAGGAGGGACACATTAAATTCAATTGCCCTGTTTTGAATGAACGTAGCAATGGTAACTCGTCTAGAGGAGGTCGTGGTGCTTCACAGCAGGCACCACGTGGTAGAGGTCGTGGTGCTCAGAACGATCGCTCAGATAACTTATCCAATTCTAATAATTGTTTCGATCAACGTGGATCATCGCAAGGACGATCTGCGCAGTACAATGTAGACGATTATTACGTCGATCAGGGAACTGACGATAGTAATTACTAGGACAGCCAAAGACAAGGGGAGGGAGTGGTATCAGTTCCGGTTGATCAGAGAGGGCCTTACGTCGCAGTTGCTACATCGGGCGTCGTTGAGCCTTTTCTGTTGGACACTGGTGCAGCGAAAAGTTTTATAATGCATTCGAAACTCCCTGGCGCACCTTTGTCTGGCTTAACAAATGTATCCGTTGGATTCTCTGGCGCCCCCGTTAGCAATCCAGTTTCACGCCCTTTGCCTCTTCAAATTGGGCCACGTGAACTAGAAGCTCCGTTGATTTTAACTACGGGTTGTGGTGAAAATCTTTTGGGCCTGGATTTGCTTAAACGTTTGTATGCGACTTTGTATTGTTCTCCTGCGGGTGTAAAGCTTACGTTAGGAGAGAGGGTTGTCTCTCCTATGTATTTGTCTCTCGATAAGCTTCCACCGGAATTGAGTTCTCTTCCTGCATCTTTGTGGGCAACGGGTCCAAATGACGTGGGCCTACTTGATATCTCCCCTTATGTTGTTCAGTTGAAATCTAATGTGCGACTGCCACGTATTCCCCAATATCGTATCTCCCTTGATGGTGAACGAGCACTGTTAGCGATCATATATGATCTGATCGAGAAAGATGTTATCGAAGAGACTCGGGGAAACGTGTGCAACAGCCCTGTACTGCCCATTCTTAAACGTACAGATCCTTCAAAACCGCCTGTTTATCGTTTTGTTATCGATTTACGGGAGGTGAACAAAATTGTGGTTCCTCAATTTCCTGTTGTGCCTGACATCACGGCGCTACTGACTCTGATTCCAGCTTCTGCATCATGGTTTTCGGTAATTGACTTGAAAAATGCGTTTTTCAGCATCCCGATTGCCGAGGAGAGCAGGGACCTTTTCGGTTTCTCTCTCGGTGGACGTAGCTTCCGGTTCAAACGCGCTCCTCAGGGCTACTGTGAAAGTCCATCTATTTACAGTCAAGCCTTGAAGGGTCAACTGGATGCGTTTAGGTTGCCAGTTGGTGCGGCTTTAATCCAATACGTCGACGATTTATTGGTGGCTGCTGATACTCAGGACATTTGCAAAATTGCTACGGTGTCGTTGCTGCAACATCTCTGTGAGTTAAATCACAAGGTGTCACCTTCTAAACTCCAATATTGTTGTCAAGAAGTAACCTATCTAGGTCACTTATTGTCAAAGGAGGGAAGGAGATTGACCCCAGAGAGAATTGCAGCAATTGCGCGAATGGCTGTGCCACAAACCCAAAGAGATGTGCGTGCCTTTCTTGGTATCACGTCGTACTGCAGGCAATGGATTCCAAATTTTTCATTGCTTGCGAAACCATTAGTGGCTCTTACATGCAAGGATGTTTCAACTCCTTTACCATGGATGGAAGAATGCCAGAAAAGTGTTTTCTGAACTGCGTGATTCATTGTGTTCGGCTCCTGTGTTAGGTACTCCTGACTACAGTAAGCCGTTTACATTATATGTTCACGAGAGGGAAGGTTGTGCTTTGAGTGTCTTAACGCAACCTTTTGGTGGTAAGCAACGTCCATGTGCATATTTTTCCTCGACCTTGGACCCAGTAGCTAGAGCGTTGCCGAGTTGTTTACGAGCAACAGCGGCAGCTGCGGTCTCCATCCGACAATCAGCAGGATTGGTCATGGATAATATGCTTACGGTGATGGTTCCGCATGCAGTCGATACTCTTTTGAATCGAACGAAAACTCAGCACTTGACGAGTGCGAGGTTGTCTGGGTACGAGTTGACGCTCCTGGCAAGCCACATACAGATAAAACGTTGTAATGTTTTGAACCCGGCAACTTTGTTACCAATTAGCACAGAGTCAGATGAAGTAGCAGAACATGACTGCTACTTGAGGACTGAAGAGGAAACGAAAGGTCGAGTGGACCTTAAAAACACCCCATTGGAAGATCCGGATGGCACTTTGTATGTGGATGGGTCATGTTTCAAATTGCCGAATGGCGATGTGACTACTGCTTATGCTGTTGTAACGTTGAATACTGTTGTTGAGACGGCGAGGTTAAATCAGAATTCTGCCCAAGCTGCAGAATTGATTGCTCTCACTAGAGCATGTGTGTTAGCGAAAGGGAAACGTGTGAATGTGTTTACCGACAGCCAATATGCTTTTGGCGTCGTTCACAGTTTTGGACGATTGTGGAGAGAGAGAGGTTTCTTGACGTCGCATGGTACGAAGATTCAGCATGGTCAGCTTGTGAATGATCTTTTGGATGCATTGACTTTGCCTACGCAAGTTGCGATTGTTAAATGTAGTGCGCATCGTAAGGTGACGGATGATGTTGGTCGTGGTAACGCGTTTGCGGACGAGACTGCTAAGGAGACTGCCCAGAACCTTAGCACTCGGATGTATGTGACGAGTTCGGTTAGGTGGCCTACAGAATCGAGTATGTGTGAGGACACTATCAAAAGTGTGAAAGCAATTCAGAATGAGGCCACCGAGACTGAAAAGACGAAGTGGAAAGAAAGCACGGGAAAGTTGGATGCGAATGGTTGTTGGATTGATTTGTCGGATCAGAAAAGATGGATGTTGCCGGATGCGTATGTGCTGGCCGTTGTGACAATGGCGCATGGGTTAGCACATATTAGCGCGAAAGGTATTTGTAAGTTACTATCCCCGGTGTGGAAGAATGATGGCATTACGAAATGTGCTGAACGTCTGGTGAAGAATTGTATGGTGTGTATTATGTACAATCCTGGCAAAGGAACCCCAACTCCTCCTGGCAGTTTTGCTCCCCCTTCATATCCCTTTGAGGTGATTCAATTGGACTTCATCCATATGGAGCGATGCAATAACCTGAAATACGTTTTAGTTGTGGTTTGCGCATTCTCCCGATGGATCGAGGCCTATCCTCTCAAAGACAATACTGCTTTGTCTACTGCGAAAATCCTACTGAAGGAATACTTTCCTCGGTATGGAATGCCTAGAGTCGTGTGGTCAGATAACGGAAGTGAGTTTGTTGGAAGTGTGATGAAGAGTGTGTGTAAGGGCCTTGGAATTAATCAGAAATTCCACAGCGCCAATCATCCCCAGTCAGCTGGATTGGTTGAAGGGTACAACGGCACCCTTAAACTAAAGTTAGCAAAGATTCAGGCTACGACTGGTCTTTCGTGGCCTGACGCTTTACCTTTAGCATTACTGTCAACTAGGGCGACTGTACACTCCCGAATAGGGCTTAGTCCCTATGAAATAGTGTTCGGCCGTCCTGCGAATGTGTGGGGGGTTCCTAGGCCAGGAATATTTTCTGATCTTGAGTACCCAATGTTGATCGATTATCTGCATGACTTGACTGCTAAACTGAGGTTAATTCACCAACAGGTTCACGACGCATTGCCGACGCAGACGGAGGGTCCAGGCCACCAGCTCCAGCCCGGAGACTGGGTGGTGACAAGGAACTTTTCACGCAAAAATAATCTGGACCCGAGGTTCACCGGACCTTACCAAGTGCTCCTTGCCACGAGGACTGCAGTTCGTCTTGAGGGGCGGAAGAATTGGGTGCATGCTACGCACACCAAGAAAGTCCCCATTCCGTTGCCAGCAGACTCGTGGGTGAGGAAAGGCATTGCGTCATCTGAAACAGAAACATTGCCGGCGTTTGTGCCTTTTAGCGACGCACAGCCCGTTGGAGAATCCCCAGCGCAGCAGAAAGACCTTGTCGAACAATTAGCATCACAAGACTCAAGACCAGAACACTCAACTGATCAGCAGGATGCTGTCTCTTCAACGGATCCTTTGTTTGACGAGCAGACACGTCCTGGGAAAACCCGATACTTTTTTCGATCTCGCACTAAGGACAAATAAAAAAATCTTGCTTTGCTGAATTGACAACTGCATTATCCCGTTTTCCGTGATCAGTTTGAACTTTCATATTATTGTGATTATTTTGTGCCTATATTGAGCTTCATTCCTTGTGCTTTTTGCTTCCACAGCTGAGAGACTTTGTTTTTGCATATATATACATATTGTGCATTAAAGGCCGTAGGGCCGCGCGCGTACTTCCTTCTGGATAGTAGGTCTTGACGCTAGGTTAAAGGCCGTCGGTTCCTGGGAACTCCTAGGGATTGACTATTGCTACACAGAACGAAGTGCGTCAAGAAACGTTGCGGACGGTCGTAGGGAATGGCATTCTCGAAGCTGAATGATTTGGAGGGAGCTCATGTTCATCGATTCAAGCTGCAGCAACTCAGTCGTACCAAATGTTTTATATTCCAACTGTTTGTATTATGTTTGACTGCTTCTGCATTATTGGCGGGTGGGGTGTATTATACGATGTCTTACTTCTTACCTGCTACACCTACTCCCACTCCTAACCCTAATCTTACCTCTACTGCTTCTCCTCATTCCTTTCATATGTTACCGGAACACGAACAGGCTAGACGTGTAGAATTCCGCAACAATTCCTTTATTCAGCTCCTCCATCAGCATCAGTTAGTGGTCAACACTACTAATTGTTGGGTGTGTGGGTTGATGCCACATACTACGGATAAGGGAATTCCATATCTGGTGTTACCATATAGTTCCCAAGGGTCAGCTCGAGCATTTCAGACAATGTTTCGAAGCGCACTGGGTTTCCACCCCATTCGAGAACCACGTTCCCCCTACTCTGGTCCTACCTCGTATCAAAAACCTTTGTCCATAGCAATAGAGGATTTAGATAGTGATATCTATGATCCCTCGCTTATTCCCGAAGAAGAGGTACAGGCCTATAGGGTCCTAAGTAGAGGTGAATATAGTGTGTTCACTAGCGAAAAGCAGCTTAAAAGCTCGCCTCCGATATGGGTCGTACCCCACACTGGTAATTTTTGTCTTATGGGTCGTGGCCGAAGATCGCAAGCCCGACTTGGAGCAAGTGCTTGCACTAAAAATTACATTCTGCCGATGTCCTCGTCCCCTGTGTTTCTGGCTGCCAAGGGTACATACTTTATCTGCTATGATCGTGCATACACATGGTTGCCCGCTGACTTCATGGGCTCATGCTTTATTGCAAATCTGTTGCCTCCGACGTTTACCGTAGATGCCGATTATCATAAGACTAGAGTTGTACGAGGCGTAATTAGCGAAGAGGATACTGCCGGTCAAGAGGCAGGAGACTTTTTCAAGGGTTTCCTCCCGTTTTGGGGACCTATGGTTAATAGTAGGAACCTGAGACAGTTGACTCGAGTGGTAGAATCGACAGCTAATATTACTGCCAGTGCCCTTGGTAATATCACCACAGAACTTCAGGCGGAGAGACTTATGACGTTACAAAACCGTATGGTTTTAGATGTCATCTTAGCAGATCGTGGTGGGGTATGCAAGGTGATCCATTCGAGCTGCTGCATTTTCATTCCAGATAATGCTCCTACTGTCTATCAAGCCATCTCGAGGTTGCATAAGATCTCCGAATCCATACACGTGGATGTAGGGGATTGGACGCTGCTTGGATGGTTTTGGGGCCTGATGTCGACTTGGGGTTGGAAGATTTTGATGATCATCGGAGTCGTTGTAGTGTTCCTGTTCACGTGTTGCCTTTGTGTGCAGTGTGGTCCTGCCTTATGTGGCCTCTGTGCTACAACGTGTATAAGACAACCACCTGTTACCAAGGGGACTCAGTTGGACAGAGCTATGCTACAGCAACATCTCGATGGTCTGATGAATATCGAATATGATTCCGACTAGTGCTTGCCTACATGAGGGCAAAAGGAGCGTCTGAGGTTCCGTGACAATTGTAAGTGGTGTTTTCGACTCGCACGAATATGGTCGAGTCTGGTATCTACGAACCGCAAATGACGAGGTTAGTATGTGTGCGCAGTTTCGCTGTGCTAACTTAAACCGTTCATTTGTTATGTGGGTTTTTCATCTGTACCCACGGGTTCCATCTTAGATACGGCATCCATTTTGTCTCTTGCCCTCAAGTAGCCAGCGAACGGACGTTGTCCGCTTCGCGACCCTGGGACTCCCAAGATATTTTCGGAAGACACATGTTCTTTGTAAGTGTCTTTATGACGAGGGGGATGCTGCTGTAAGGCAGATGGCGCCGCTTGAGGCTCATCTTGCCGCACGGACTTATTGTCTCAGCCGTGCATCTCATTAGGCACGTCCCTTTGATGCCTGTATCTCGTGTTTCCCGATACCTCCCCTTTTACACCCTTTCCGATCTCCCCACTGTCTCCGTCTTCCTCTGCACCTGTCCTTGTTCCTATTTCGATCTGTTTTACTGCTGATTGGAATTTGCTAATGGTGGGAAGATGGGTTTTTACAGTTGGGAACCGCCAAATGTTTCCGCACTTATGTTCCGGACCTCATGTGTTTCAAAGTGACCAAAGCGACCCCTCTGGGGAATAATGAGGGGAACCGGGTTGTAAACTTTTGTGTGCCATGTTATCCTATGGGTAAAAACTGTATAAAAGGAGCGATCCACAGAACCAATTTGAAGCAGTCTCCCCAAGTTGCACGTGGTGTACTTGTCGTGACTTCTGTGTTCCCTGCAGCAAATAAACCTTGAATCTTTGACGTCGAAGGAAGTGTCCCGTGTCTCTGTGATTCGTACGCCGGAGCAGGTTACCCACGAAGGTTTCAGGTGTTGTGCCCTGGCACCGCTGGGTCTTAAAGAACCCAGTCCTTCAGTCTCTGGGTTTATGTGTGTAGATGATAACTACACACAAAACAGAATGCAGACTTTGAAGTTGTTAACGAATATCCTGTTGCCTTTCTCAGAGAAATGTACTCCATCCCTTCTATATATATGCTCCATGTCAAAGTGCAAGTTGTTGTTGAAGATGGAGCCCACGCTGTGGCCTCAAGGAATGCAGAAACAGTTTTATTGATATGTTTCCTGGCTTTGTCTATTTATTGACAGAATTTTTCTGACCAGTTCCATTTCTGCCTTTGGCACATGTTGGAGTGCACGGAGGCAGTGCAAGGGAAAAGTGTCAATAATTGGCCATACCCCAGTAAGAGTGCCTAGGTCTTTGCCACAACAGTGCACAATTAAGAGGTCTGGATGTTAGCAATCTGCAATGCTCTCATTCAAAGGCAGCAATTGCTGCCACTTTAACTCTCTCTGGCCAATTCAAGTAATGTCCACAATAGGCAAACCTAGGTTCCTGTCAAAACCACCCTTTCTAGCGTACTCTCTAGCCCACAAAACATAGCTGTGACCTACAATCCATACTCTAACCATGTTGGAGGAAGGAGCATTAGCACACAGGAGAAGGCTGCAGCTAAATGTGACAGTTGGTAGAATGAAAGGCTGTTAAATGGACAAGTGGACCTGGTTTAAGAAAAGGACGTACTTGGTTGAGTGGTATAAATCATTTGGTAGCTAAAAATAGGTAGCGTTTTAATAGCTAAATTTAGTAGATCTGCAAATGTTTCTGAAAAAATTTAAGAGAAACTACGCTATTGTTCATTTGCTACAGTTGAACTTGAAATTGGTATGCTCATGTTAGAAAGTGCTGTGAACATTTGACTCACTGGTACAGTAGATTATTTCAAATGAGGCTGCTATGACAACTGATGTAAGGCAGTGTGGGGGACAGATTCCAAATACACTGTACTTTAGTACTATAAAAGGCCAGGCAGACACTAAAAGAGTATTCATTTTGTTGTGTCATAGTGAAAGCTTCATGGGGTAAATTCCAGTTCCAGAATCTTACAAACTGACTTTTACCAAGGGGGCGTAATGTTATCTAGGAATGATTCAAAGTGCAGTGCAATCTTAAAATCAAGATATTGTTGGGTTAAGCACCCATTGTCTGGAATAAAAATGTAATGATGTTAAAGAAGGCCCAATAACTTCTTTTTGAAGAAGTTGAGTCTATCTTGAAAAATAATGAACTAATTCCGTTTGCTAAGACAGGACAGAAGCCTATGAATGCCATGTTTAGACCGAAAAGACACAGAATAGTGGTGATAATAGTAATGGGGAGGACTTAACACTCCTGTTGCAACTGCAGATTCTGATGGCCCATCTTTGACAGTAAATGTACCGCTCTCCCCATAATCACTATTCTACCTAATATCCCATGTCATAATTCATTTGCGCTATTGGACAAACTGAGCCCTGGGCCTCACACAAACTCAGTGGGTGCTTTTAGATTACCTTCCAGACCACCAAGACCACTTATCAAGCCACTAATATCAGTGTTCTAATTTAAGCAGAGGGTGGCGTAGGCAAAGGCTTAAGTACTTTACGTTACAATGTATGAGAAATAAAATCATTAGTAGGGAAGCTTATTGCATGAATTGAAGATCTTATGAAATCGAAGCTCACCACTAACCAAAATCGTAATTGTGGGGCAGGTTACATCATTACTGGGAACCCTAGTCAAAATGTTGACCATACTGAGCTAGGCAAGTCTTTGATGACCACTGCCCTTACTTTACAGCATCACATCATGGTTCCCACTCTCCCTCTGGCTAGCTCAGTCCCTGTTCCTACACCTAGGGCAAACCTGGGTTTGATGCCTTAAGGGTGTGTTCCATATATAAATTAACATTACGAAGATATCAACCCTGACATCATGAGTAAGAGACTTCCAACAGGGTCCAAATGGACACAGCAGCCCCTTGGACAATCAATTGGCCAATCCCTGGCCCTGGGAAGATTGTTACAATTGAATAAGCCACCCAAACCACATTATATCAGAACATGTAACAACCCGCCTGGGGTGTCTAGCGGATCCAGTAAGGTAGTTTGTATGACCCGGGTCCCCAAATTTGCCACTGATTCTTATGGGGACACATAATCTTAGCCAATAAAGTCATACAATGGGTTAGAACTAAGTGTAAATGCTTATCAGTAATAAGATCTGACATTGCTCATGTCAAGCACTACCCGCTGGGCTCCTCAGGGTTCTACTATATATCTGTGACGATGAAGGACAAGTCATTGGTTAATGGGCCTATTAGGTAAGAGTTGTGCACTATCTCCACGGTTGGGCCTGTCCCTACCACCATTTGATTCAGGTTACATCCCGTCTCCTGCTTCAAAGTATCAAACTAATGCTGGTCTCTCTGCAACCGCTCAGACACTTTAGAAGATACTGGACTGGTGGGTGCGAGTGCTGGCTCAAATGACTGATTCGTTTGCCAGGTTGGCGGCCCAACCATCAATGTTGAACCAGGTGCAACTGATAGTGCGGGCTTTCTGGTAACTCCTTTCTGGGGGTCGAAGCTTGGGATTCTGAGTGTCTTAGTGGGGTGGAAGTTGCAACTAGTCGAACTACTAATGCAGAATTAGGAGTAACTGATGATGATGGCCTCAAGGTCACTCCGGAGTGCCCTGGGGTGACAGAAGGGTTTAGCCAAGACAGTCACTCCCAGGAGAAGTTTATGGTTAAGGTTGCATTGAACCAGTAGTAGAACTCCACAAAATATCTTTAAAATGTTCTCATGTCATCTGACTGGTATTAACTCCAAACTGATGCTGAGTGGGATACTTATTTTGGGGGATGTGATGCAAGTGCTTTTCAAGATACTTGGGCCATGGATAAGGAGTATCTTAATGGGTTCACCTCCTATAATGTTGATGCCATTCCACCCTGGAAATTTGATCATTCTTCAGGGGCTAAGAACTTTGCCCACTGGTCCCATTCACTTATTCTAGTGGATTTTCACAATCTAATTAGAGTTTGCCTCAGGTTTTTCTCAGGTCTGAATACAGTAATTGTCAATGTTTACATAAGGTCGGCATCAGCCAATGTGGATTCCCCAGTTTTAGAGCTTTTAGATGTCCTTGTTCAATCTCACCAGAAGTATGTTAGAATTATTATTACAGGGGACTTGAATGTCACCTTTGGGCCATCATGTTGTCCTAATTCTGGGGCCGAGTTGGAGAATGATCAGTGGAAAATACCTACTCTAACAGGTAGACTTTTAAGGTTTTTACCCAATATTTCTCTCCAGCTAGCTTCACTCGTAACAGGGAAGGGATTAGGAGCCTGTAATAGAAGTACATGCTCTGGCCCTGAGGTTGCACCCACCTCCGAAAGGGGGGCATACAGGAGTAACAATGTTTATGTCCTTGTGAATCTAAATCTTTGGCCGTTAATTGAGGACATGAAAATTGACAATTGATAGTGACCATAACTCCTTGATCACTTCTTTCAAAGGGGATGCTCCTAGTCGCCCAGCCAGCCAACATTACACAGAGGTGCCCCTTCCCTTACTAGCCAACAATTTCAGATGGGTCACTTGGCACTAGGTTTTGTCTAATTTAAACCTGTTATCTGAAATATAGTTTTGGTTTGCTGAATATTTGGCTGTTTGTTGGGTATCCCAATGGTGCAACTCTCATTATGGAGAACCATGCCAAGCTGTTCCCAAGCTCTGTGTGCAATCTAAAACTGCATGCACTATTGTACACTGGATTCTCTGAAGTGTTCTCTCCCTAGAAGTTGTGAATAGAGTAAGAAAGACAGAAAGGCAAAAGATTTAGAAAAATTACTTTTCAAATATCTTTCCAACATATCATATTTCATGTTTCAGATAGTGCAAGCTAAAATCATTATTCTTAGTACATTATCTTAACTGACAAATTGATAAATTCTTACCATCACAAGTTGGAAGAGGATGGCTCCACCAATGGTTTTTTTCACATAAAAGAGGTTCTTCATGGCTTAGTGTATATCCTGGATGGCAACCAAATGACACAGTGGAACCTATAGAAAAATCTTGGCCATAACGTAATCCATGCACAGGTATGCCAGGATCCAGACATGAGTATGTATCAACTGTTACACCTGTGAAGAAAGACATGAATGCAAAAAGCATTACAAGCAAGTCACAGCTAAATTTAAATTGATGTTTTTATACAGCTGTCCAATCAAATTCAAATGACATCTTTAAGCTTTTTTCCATCTTTCTACTAGGTAACCCAATTACGATTAAATCAAACAGATGAATTAGTAATCAATATTGCTGGTATAGTTCTATGAAGGTGTTGAAGAAAAGTTTAAAATGTACTCTCTTTGGATTACTCCTTTGCTTGGCACAAATGACATACTTACAGTGTTGCTGAGTGAAAATGTTGTGGTGTAGCACTTTAACATGATTTGCCACGAAGAACCTTTCTCTTTCTCATAACCAATGCTAGTCATAGATCTTCAGGAGTACTTACATTTGTAAAATGTATGCAAGTGGAATTCCACTAGGTGGCAAATTATGCAAACATAACTGTGACACATTTACCTTTTTTTTCCCACAGAGAAAATATTTGCTTCACTTGAGAAACTATTCTCTTAGGCCCTATGTTGGATATGGTATGTGCTCTAACCATGGGACAAATATTTCTAACTTTGAATCCCTTTTGCATATTTTAGCAGAATGAGAAAATACTTGCAAAGCACACTGAAAGCTTTGAAAAACGTGTAGGGCTGAGTGTGTTTACTTAATACTCTAGGTTGCACTTCCAAGAATCATCTACAATCCTTGGAAATGTTCTAGCTTTACAAATGCAACAATCCTTCAAACCAATAGATATTACCTCTTACCTAAGCAATTTGTGAATGCAAAATTCCACTAATTCCGTTTCTGTGAAACACAACTAAAAACTCACATTTGGAGAGGTGCAAATTTGAGCAGCTATATTCAACTTAGCAATATAGAATTTGAGTAGGCCAGTTTATAATTATCACTTCTTTCCAAATCCCAGCATTGGTGAGACATTGTATGATAGAGAACAACCTTCTTTAAATTCCTGCCTCACAGAGAAGGGGCAAACACAGGTCCAGATTTCCTTTAAAAACACTAATCATGGATTTTATTGTATTGTATCATGCTACCAAAATATCATAGCAAAAACATCAAATATACCAATATTATGAAGGTAACACTAAATAGTTAAATATATTTTACTATTGTTAACTTCACTTTTATATCCCATGATCATCTTGGTGTTAAGCGTAGTTGTCTACAAAAGAAAATTGTATGAAATGTATTAAATATTTTAATCCTAAGGTTAGGGAGTTACAGATATAAATACCACTAAACTTAATTGAAAAAAAATTATTCTTTAGACAATAAATAATTTCAATTAAAATGTATGCAGAAATTTAGCAAAATGCACCGCGTTTATCGTGGGAAATGGATTAATGCTCCAGTGAGGAAACTCATGGTTTAGTGTAACTCATTTGAAAAGTAAATGTTAGTGAATTGTAGAGACCATGGTACTGCATATAATAGGCATTAATGAGAACCAACACTTAACCTTTCTTAAAGAGTAAGTGTTCATTTTTGCTAAATGCAGGCAACTCCTGTTGGTGTTTTATTTTTTGATGACTTTTTTAATAGCGACTTTTAGTGCCTTACATGGTTCTATATTGTGTTTTATTTAGATCATTTAGGGGTCACCATGTATGCTTTTTTCAAGCACTTGAAAAGATAATAAATATTTTGAGATGGTAAAACAGTGATACCTACAGCCCAAGAAGATTTGGGTGAATCAAGCTTGTATGTACATTAACAACGTGTTATTCAGTGAAAATCATGAATAAGTTCAAGAATTACTAATTAAATGAACTTAAGTATGCATTAAATTAATTGCAATATGTTAATACTCTTGGACACTACTAATTAGAAAACAATCTTGTATTTTATATTTTCTAATCTATGGACGTTTTTGTAATGAAAAGATAATTTTGCAATTTTATGAAGCCTAAGAAGCCAGACCAAGATATTTATTTTCTTCCAGAGCTTTTATGTATCTAATAACTAGTGAATGTACTTAATAATCTGGATCATTTGCTCAACTGTCATAATGATGATAGATATAAAAAAAATATTAGGATGAAGGATAAGACACTGTATCCTTAGCATACAGTTCAACACAGGATTGAAGGTGTTTTTTCTCTATAAGCTTCTACCTATTATGCATTAATGTGTATGATAACATAAAACAATTGTGGTTATTCCCAGATTTGATTTGTATTTGATCATTTAGTGGATGTTTACATTTGCTATTTGTGTTTACTACTGATGATTATGGACAAGAGTTCAAATGGTGCTGAAATTGGTGTAGCTAAATGGCAAAGTTGAGGTTATTTAAATGGAGTTTGGTGCATTGGTAATTTTAAAACAATATTCTCTAAGTAGATATATCTGAAATTCTGTCTTTTGCATATTAATCTTTTCAGCTTTATTTCAATCTTTGGGTCTTATGTTAAACTTGTTTTTGAATATACTTCTTACATCTCTGACAAAGAAGTTGTCATAAAGCAAAGCACAAAACGTGATGGCCTATACTTTTTGACTGCAAGGAACATTGCAAGGGAACTATTGTAGAAGAGGATTTTTTTATTGGCTTTCAATTACTTCTGGATGTGAATTCCGTTTAAATGAACTTGCTGCTATTTGTATTGAAAATATTTCAAATGCTTTTAATGAATTGATAAGTGAAGCTTTCAGAGGAGGAAATGATATATCAAAGAATGATGCATGTTTTTGAATAGTTCTGTGTCATTTATATATGTACCTCCGCCCCCCCCCCCCTCCAAAGTCTAGAATTTACTGAGCTAATGGATGGGAATCCAAAAATAAGCTATATACAAGTTTCTTATTGTTTACTTCAGGTTAGACCTGCCAGCCTTAGGTTTTTCTCCCCCAAACATTTTGCCTACTCCCCTTCTGCTTGCTAAAATACATTTTTGTTGGCTTTAGGACTCTGTGCACTACACCATTGCTAATCAGTGCTAAAGTGTTTGCGCTCAGTCCTTAAAACAGGGTAATAGTGGCCTACACCTGTTTGGCACATTTAACTTATATTTAAGTCCCTAGTAAAGTGGTACAACATGTACCCAAGGCCTGCAAATTAAATGCTATTAGTGGGCAAGTAGCACTTATTGTGCCACCCACTTAAATAGCATTTTAAAAACATTCTCAGGCCTGCCATTGTAGGCTGTGTGTAGTTTTAAACCATAATTTTGACCTGGCAACATAAACATATTATCAGATCTAAAATCTCAGTTTTAATACACCCCTAAATTGGGCCTTAAACAGCCCATAGGACAGGGTGCATTGTATTTAAAAAGTTGGACATGTACATTTAACTTTTAGATGTCCTGGCAGTGAAACATTCACAAATTTGTTTTTCACTACTGTAAGGCCTACCTTTCACACTGGGTTACCTTATTACATTTCAGTAAGTGATAATGTTTGTTTCGGAACAGGTAGTAATGCCATGTTTGGTGTCTAAAGAATTATAATTTAAAAACCAAGTTCATTTAATTAGTAATTCTTGAACTTATTCATGATTTTCACTGAATAACACGCTGTTAATGTACATAAAAGCTTGATTCACCCAAATCTTCTTGGGCTTTAGGTATCACTGTTTTACCATCTCAAAATATTTAATATCTTTTTAAGTGCTTGACATCTAAAAGTTAAATGTACATGTCCAACTTTTTAAATACAATGCTGCGTCAAAACCCTGCGCCTGCTTGAAGCAGACGTAAGGCTTGACGCAACATTGGACAGATAGCCTTGCTGGAGCTGCGTCACGCTTGCAAGGCAACTCCAGCAATGTGCCACCTTTACGGCACAGATGCGTGACGCATCTCTGCCGTTTTTGCCCCATGGTGCGCCGCATTGTAAATGCGGCGCACCATGGGTGGCGGAGATGCGGCGCACAATAACTGGCGCATCCCTGGGGATGCGCCAGTTATTGTAAATCTGCCCCACCGTATTTTCCCATGGAGAAAAAGGCAAAAAGTGTAAAAGCGAAAATGACATTCAGAAGCTCATAAACATGCAGGTAGAGGAAACGTGTGCGCAACTGGTAACTCTTGTGTGCAACAAGGATTTCACAGTGAAATTACATTGTTGTTCATGGACCTCTGTGACATTCACACCAAATGTACTTGTAACCCTGCAAGTGTAAACGTCCACTATCTGTTTTGGAAACGTCTTTTAGCGTGCTCGTGCTTTTAGGCCCTTTTGTATTTTTACAGAACAGGACCCTCTGCAGCTCTGTAACAGATGGATAGAAAATCTCATGAACCCACTGCAATGTATTTTTTTTATCAATTACCAACTCTACATATCTAAGTTCTGCCAACCCCTCATGCATGTCGTAAACCTGAACAGCAGGTTTATGAAATGCAGAATAACCAGCTGCTCAGGAGTTCCATGCCTTATCCGTTTTTGTATTGCACCACAGAATGTCTTTCTGCAGAGGGTTGCAAAAAGAGAATTAAAGAGGTTTGTATCACTTAACAACATGGAAATAAGAACCATCTGTGTTTAACCCAACCCCATTAATCTCACACCTATGCATAAAATTATACTTACGGACTGGTATTGTTACACGACATTCCCCTGTCCCATTAGATTTCTTCCTTTCTTGGAAGTAATTAACATTATCTTGCTCATTTTTGCTAATAGCCCGACGTTCAATGTAAGAGGATGGTTATAAATTACCAAGAGATCAAGGCACATGTAAAATACAATAAATAATGACGAAAATCTGCACTGCATGGATGATATCTGTTGTGCACACGTTTTTGTTTACCAAATAACTCAATAATATTTTTTTTATATTGAGTAATGTCGTTCTTTGTTTTCATGGTGTAAGGTACAGGTAGTGTGCATATTTTTTAAGTACTATTTCACGAATGGAAAAATAAGTGCTTACATATAATTGGAAAGCAAATGTGAACCACACTTTTTATTAATAACAAACACATTCTAATGTCTTCATGTAGCCCACTTAATTAGAGCCATTTATCAAGTCGACATTGCCTGGTTTTCCAAAATGGAATGACATTTTACGCATCTGCAATCAAAATTAATCAATTCCTCAATACATCAATATTTCCAGGAAATAGATGTAGCTCGTATTGTGCCAATAAAGCAATGCATCTGAAAAAATATATCATTATTAAGAGAACAAGGGTCCTCAGGGAATTCAATAAACAAACAAATAAACTTATAGACCACAATCAGTACTATAGTCCAGTTTCCAGGCCCAGCCGGGCAAGGAATGTTTAATTTAGACTTAAAAGGAATTTGATTGACCTAAAGAGGGTCACATACAAACATTTAGATAGGGCACAATCCTGTACCTATCCCAAGAATTAGAAAGACCATAGGATAAGGAAAGTAAGTGAATCAAAAGGAAAGTTTTTTACAGGCAAAAAGAGTTTTGGAGCCAACTGTCGCTTGCGAATTAATAATCAATTACAGCAAGTTTCGACATACAGTGTGTATAGAATAATATACAAATGGATTTCCTGCAACACTGTTTTAAGCGTCAACGTTTCTATCCCCTGGCTCCTAATGAACCGGGATCATCATCAGGACTGTATTAATCACTGCCTGTTTCCATTACGAACGCCTGCCAAGTCTCTAAGGTTGTCTTGGTCAGGCGCTGTTGGGCGTTAGGGGTACTGCGAAGTGCCCAGGATTTGAAGGTGCCTTGTCTTAGATGAATTCATTTGAAAAGGCCGTAGGTTCACGAGTCTTCCTTATTAGTTGGGCTCGGATGTAGGAGTGCGTTGTTCCTTGGGTTATGTAACCGCTTTAATACAGCGGTCTCGGATGCTTACTCCGCAGTTTGCTCGATGGTGGGTTGAAGGTGGAGACACGACGGTCTCTCTCCTCTTCTCTGTCAGCGTGGATCCGCTGCTCCAGTGGTTTGAAAATATTCCTTGGACTGCTTGAAAAGGTGCTAACAGTCTGGAAAATACGGTCTTAAATACACTTACAATACCGCTTGTATCAGACATGTTTAAGATACAACAACATTTCTGAGAAATGTATAGGGCAGTTTGTAGTTAAAAGGGCATGCAGCTCGACAGAAGTCCTTGCGACTTGTAGATCATAGGTCTCTTTGGCCGAGGTCAGTGGTACCGTTTTTTGCAAAAGAATGGCTTTCATTCTTCTTAGAGTATCAATTTGTATAGAAGAGATGTTCAGTGAAGGCCAAAGTGGCGACTCCCTGACTAACTTGGTTTTTGGAAACAATACTTGCATACAGCAAGTGACCCTGGATGACACAGTTACTAGATATGGTATTCCTGGCAACATGCCACAACATCTGTGTTCGTTCAACATGAGGTAACTTCCATTTGAAAGCTGTCCAAAAATGGATCAATCACTGCAGCTGGTGAATCTTGCAGGTGGCAGGATAAATTATTAGAGGAACCATTGAAGGCCCTGTATAGGTTTATACCCTGACAAAGGAGAGAACCGCTTAGTGCGTTTTCACTGTTTGAACCGCTAAGAAACACTTCTCGTCCCCCACTCCAACATCTGTGTGTGTATGGTAATTCTCAGGATGTCTTGATGTATTCTTAACCCGACCTTTCATATGTGCCTGTTGGTATATGTTTTAGGCTATACTGAGAATGGAAAATTGTAACAGGCAGAGTGATTGTTCCATGTATAATCCATTCAGTAGCTGTTTTCTCTGCTACCGTAAATGGCAATCTTTCCAGTTTTTCAATGCTCAGCACCATATAGTCTGCTCCCTTCTGTGCCAGTTTCATCTGATTATCAGTGAGATTGAATTCTGAAAACAGTGACATAGTATTGATTAAAAGGCAAGGCACATAGCCTGAATTAAGGTTTTGCAACGTCCAGCCCAGTAGCTTGATAGAAAGTAGTTGCGACTGACTATGTTGCAGCATGACCAAGTCCTGTTCCATGATGTCTATGGCAGAAGACACTATGCTGTCCAATGAATATATCCTGGACGACAGAATCATTAACCCATTGTCAACCACAGAGAGAGTTTTCTCTAAATTAATACAATCAATTTCTTGTATTCGTTCTGAAGTCTCTGCTTGTGTAATCTTCCATGCTTCATTATAAGCAGCATAGATACTGGCATATATAAAACGATTTTGATGCTGTTTTCTTGGTCCTAGCAAGAATTCACTAAGATCAGTGCCATCTTTAGGTAAAGATAAGTGTTGCTTTACATCCTTAAGTGTAGATCTTTGTATCCAATCAAGGCAGAGCTTCCCTACACTGTATGTTGTTACTATTCATGGATGCTGTTTCTGAATGTATCTTGGGTCTGGCCTGTTGAATGTGAAACCCTGTGTTTTGTTCAGTATATCTACCTTGACAGTTGTTTGTGTCTTTGGGCCAGATCAACCATTTATTCCAATCTGGATCTGTTCTGTTGTGATGCAAAGTAGTATGTACGTCAACCTCCCCCTCTGAAGTGTTAGTACTATCAGATGTAGGTTTAGGTATGGACGGATTGTTCATGTCTTTGATCTTGGCTAACCCAAGGCAAGACGTTTGTTGGACAGTGTCATTCAAAAACATAATTTGCTCAGGGATGATGCAGGCTCTAAATAAAGCTCCTAGCCCCTGTACCTGCCAATATTTTGTACCCCAGACAGTTTTTGTCTCAATGTTGTCTTCCCAAAAGTTGAAACCTAGTTTAGACAGTTGGGCATAAAATGCTGCAGAATAAATCTGTTTGGTATTTGTTAACATATTTTTCAGTCCCGTTTTGTTTACATGTCTAAAGTAAAATGATTCTGGATTGGATACATTGAACCCTGATAAGTATGGAAATTCCATAGCAAAAGTTCTTGAGCTACCGTTTGGTGGCTTAGGACAATGTTCCCATTGATTATACATTATTACATTTTTAGGATTTGCAGATTTGTGCAAGAAATGATGACCATAATGATTATAACAATACATTTGTTCATAGTCTGATGAACCTTTTAAATATTCATGATTTGTAAACACTGCAGACATTTCTAGGTCTGACATCATATTATTAATAGTCTTGAAGTCCCAATCATAAGGAAAGGTACTAGATGAAACAAAGTCACCTAATGAAATCTTGAATAAGTGTGGAATCTTCAACAGCTCCGACGGTCCAAAAATGTAATAATCTGTTTTGTCCCAGCTATACCACCAGGTATAGGAACGGCTTTGATGTTCACTGATGACAAGTCTCTTTGTTCACAATGGGATGATTTGTGCGGCTTGAGGAGTAAGTTGGCGTTCTTACTAGCTGTGTCCATTTTGACATATCATCTATTTACCAGAGTCACCCAAAGTAGTGGTGAAACCAGATAAGTCTTTTCCAGGTGATGAAAAAGGTCTGTTGCTTGTTCTTTGAACGTTCTTTGTGCTTGTGTTGTTTCAGGTTTGCTGGGATCCTCAGAAAACGTATCAAAGTTAATGAAATAGCCAGAGGCAGTTCTGTCAATTGTTGGGATTGATCACTTGTTACTTTATTGTAGACAGGTGCTACTTCGTTGTAGGCAGGTGTTTCTTGACAAACTGTTATTTGAGTCTCAAGAGGTACAAGTTCCATAGCTTTGTTGCATAGTCCTTCTTTTCGCACTGCAGATTCCTCAAAGGTGATGAGTCTCTCAGCTTGAACCTCTTGGATTGTAGCTAGAGCTGGGCGTCTGCTACTTGGTCGGAGTCCACTAGGCCTACTGCTTACTATCGGCCACATAGTGTGGTTTAATCGGGTCAATGGACATAAACCTGTTCTCCTTTTTACTAGCAAGGGGCGGCAGTAAAACTGTTCTTGAACCGTGGATTGCTAGGACAGGTACTGGTTGTCTGTAAGAAGGCCCAAATTCCTTCTTGTCCACGATCTTCTCTCTGACTAGATCACCAAGCTTTGGTATCCCTTGCTGGGACGGTCGGTTTTTCCTCAGTGGTGGTTGGCTTCAGGAACACGTTGCTTTATTTCGTTCTTAGTTCATTTAAGTCCTGTAAAACAGCCAAACAATCTTTGATATCAAATGCTTTTTGTTCCACCACTGATGTCTGACAATCAATGTCCGCGACCAACATTCGTGTCCCAAAAAGGACATCATATGGAGTGATACCCCTTAGAGAACTTCTTGGCAAGGTATTAAGACTACGTTGGACACTTATTAGATGACCCACCGGTCACCCAAACCTAATACCCTAGCTGTTATAGATTGCTTTATGTCCTGTTTTTTTCTCTGCACAACCGAATTTCCCTCAGGATGGAATGGACTAAAATACCCCAATGCAACAACCAAATTGTAAGCTCAAGAGCTAAACGCAGGTCCCTGGTCAGAATGTAGCGTGCCGATTGCGTATGTGCCGATAAAGACTCACAAAACAGTTCGAGCATCAGCCAAGCGCTGAGGCCACATCCAAATGAACCTTGTCGTAATATTTGTGGAAGCGCATTGATACACAGGGACGTCTGCATGTAGAAAGTCTAATGCTGTCTAACAATGGTGTCTGTACTGGGCTGGCTATGCTATAGTCAGGTATCTGGTGGTGTTATGTGCTCTCTATTGCAGTCTATGCAGTCAATGACAAACATATGAATGTGAGCATTCATTCCTGGCAACCAGTATGTCTCTTTTACAGTTAATATTGTGTTAGAGATCCCTTTATGTAGCAGACCCTCTCCCAAATGTGCTTCGTATATTAAAGCTACTCTACATCTCCTGTTTGGAATTACCCTATCCCCCACTCCAGGGATTCGAGCAAAAGGAATGCTGTTTGCATCAATTATATATGAGTGTTTGAGTGGAAATCTATTAGGTAACACTGCCCGCTGCCCTTGCATGTAGCACTGACAGTCAGCATTATTTCGCTGTCTATTTTCGTTTTTCAATGAGTGATTGCAGCTACGGAAGCTGTTTGCACAGCTGCCTTCGTGGTTTCATCAGCCAATGAATTCCCTTCAAAGTGAACGCCATCACTTGATGACTCAGCGTATATATCACGTGAGAGTTTTGCATTCCTTCTCTTAACTGAACTACTTGTTCTGAAAGCGTTTTCTGCTTGATTGTGCCACCTTTTGTATCTTTGAAACTGTTTTGAAGCCAATTCTGTAAATATTCATTGGAACATTGAACACAATAAATCAAATCGCACACTATGAGTGTGGGGAATTCGTAGAGAGGTTTAACCCTTTCTGCCTAATTTAGAATGTAAGTTCTTCCGAAATTCAGGAAACCTAGCATTGACTAAGTTTTTCAGCTTTTTTAGTGGTTAGAGCAGCGCACACTTTTCAAAAAAATTGGCTGCCAGGCTTTTGCCTTCACTTGATAATTAATATCCTAGGAAAAGGACGTTGAGATGGGCAATTCTTGATTTCTTAAAATTGAATTTGTACCCTTCAGAGGAGAAGCCCAGTATAATGGTGTTCACCCTGTTCAAGTGCCTACCCAAGTCATCGTCTGTCAGATAGATGTCATCAACATATGACAATGTCTCGCCATCATAAATTTGTAGTAACTCTATTACCCTTGCTGAGAATAACCCAGGTCTATTCTTAAATCCCTGAGGGAGACGACAGAAGTGACTCTGTGTCCCCATAATTGAGAAAGCGGTCTAATACCTACTTTCTGGTGCAATGTTTTGACAAAAGAAACTGTTAGAAATATCTAATGTGCCTACACTATTTCTATGAGCAAGTAAATGAATGTGTATGTAACTGTATAGAATAGTACGTACCTGTATGATTGACAGTATGGGTGAAAGTGTAGTTGTGTGAGTAGTACTATGGGTGACTCACTCCGTGTGTGAGTGCTTGTATGGGCATATGAGTGGATATGTCAATGGCTGTATTGGTGACTGAGCGGGTGTATGAGTGGCAGTATGGGAGAGCAAGTGGATATGTGTGTATATCTATGAATTAGTGAGCGACTGTGTAAATACTGGTATAGCTCTGTTAATGGGTTTGTGAATGGCTGTATGGGAGTGGCAGTGGGTGTTTACAAGTTTCTATAGGGGTGTGATTGGGGGCATCAGAGATTGTGTGGATGATGTCATCAGTGATGTCATTAGAGAAATCATCAGTGATGTCATCAGTGATGTCACTGACCATGTCATGAGTGATGTAATATGTGAGGTCATAAGCAGTGCATTGCGGGGGCGCAAGTTATGTTTAACTCTGCTAACTATAACCGCTGAATTTCTCTGGTTTTGTATCAGTGAAATGTCAGCCTAACTATAAAGTCCCTGTAACTGTTGGACTTGGCCCTTTTTGCAGGGTCATCCCTGAACTTTTTGCCTTCTTCCTAGCCTTTTGTTTTAACAAGGTGTTGGTGGTTTTAGGACTCTGGGCACTTTTGCACTGTTTAGCAGTGCAAAGCTCATGTGCTCTTTGCCCTTCATAGGCTAACATTGGGAACAACCCCACTTATAGGATAACTCCTAAATGTAAGAAAAATAAGAATGTCATGTTTGGTATGTGTGGAATGGAAATAATTATTGCTGTGCAATGGTGTGCGCAGATTCATTTTCACTATTTTAAGAATGCCACTTTTAGAAGTTGGCATTTCTGTGTTCTGTGTGCCCGCCTGCATGTCTGGTTCTAGAAGTGACCGGGGCTGGTGAGGTGTGGGTGATTCCAGGGAGGGCAGGGTGAGTCAGTGTCAGGCTGAATAGGAGATCTGCAATTGGATTAGTGGGCGGAGAAGTCCCCTGTCCCTGAATAGGTCGGTGGCTGCCCTGTACAATGCTGGATACAACTCCCTGTGGTGTGTCTGATTACCAAACCCCAGCTCACAAAGGGAGGAGGGAAGCCTGGTAAAGAAAGTGCTCTACACTCCCCAAAACCAGCTGGGACTGGTTTCTCCAAAGACCCTTTCAGAAGCTTCTAGAAGGGGGCAGACAAAGAAGAAGTATAATATAAATAGACGGGCTGTGACCCCATGTGTTGGGTGTGCTTACTTTGAGGGGACACTCTGCCAGGAGGAACTGTCGTGGGACCCAGCTTCTGGCCCCTGAGGCTCCCTGCGTGCACCAAGGACTCTTGATTTTTGCTGGTCCAATGAAAACTCCGCTAGAGCAGAGGCTGCTGTACTTTGGGATCGCCATCCTCGCTGTGTTTGACTGTCCCCCGTGATTGCTATGCTGCTGGGAAGAGCTGCCCTGAGGTCTGCTGACCTCTGCTCAACCCTGACTGCATTCCTGGACTCTAGCACCTTGTGAGCAATGTTCCCTCTAATTTATTTCCTCTGAGTGCGGCACTATAAGGTCTTTGTGCGCTGCAGCCAAGGCTATGTGCGCCAGGAGCCAGACTGCATGTGTGGGTTCAGCATCTAAAGAAAGGGGCGCGGCCAACATTAAAGTGAAAATGCCTATGGGGCGCCTTTACACAAAGTGTAATAAAAATAAAGAAAAAAAAAAAACTTTTGTAGTGCACCCGCTGAAGTGAAAGTGGTTGTGCTGTGAATTAAATAAATAAATAAGAGCAACCTCTAAAGTGAAAGCGTCCTGCGTTGTAAATTAAATAAATAAATAAGCACAGCTGCTAATTTGAAAGAGGACAGCGCCGTAAATTTAATAAATAAGCCCAGCCGCTATAGTTAAAACAGACTGCACTGGAAATGAAAAAATATATGAGTAAATGACATGATATGAAAGGTGGCGGCGTGCTGCGACATCGTGTGTGAAATAGGGAAGATCATTAAAGAAAACAGTGCTCATCCACTAGATAAAGCAGACCGTGTAACAACACAAGTAAAAAGTCCACTCATTATGGGAGGATACAAATGCAGACAAGGCGGTACGAGGGACTACTAAGCCTATTAACAAATGAAAAGCAACAATTTTGAAATGACAGTAACAGGAGCCAATTGAAAAGTTGGCCAGGTAAAGCTTAGAAAAAAACAGATTTAAAAAAAAAAACAAGCTATGTTTTATAAAAAAGAATTCTGGTGAAACTCTTTACAATAAATAATTTTTCTTTTACATAAATGTGCTTTATGATAGAGCACTAAATGAACTTTGCTTGGTGGTCCAGCTACATCAGTTTAATAAATTTATACAAGCTTCATTATAACAAAACGGAATGGCAAAAGAAAAGACGATAAAAATACTTTCATGGAATGTTAACGGTTTGAGGACTCCCAAGAGAAGAAGAAGAATTTTGGAGTATTTGAAAGAGGTAGAAAGTGAGATAATTATTCTTCAAGAAACTCACTTAATAAAATCAGAGTGGTCTCAAATTGTGAAAAACCTACACTGGATTGGCTCAAGCATTCATACTTCACAAGACTGCAATATAAAAGGAGTAGCAATCATCATAAAAAAATCACTGAATGCTAAACTGGAATCAGAAGAGGTTGATAAAAAGGGAAGATGGGCAATGGCCAAAATTAGAATATTAGGCTCCACACTTATGATAGCAGGATATTATGGCCCAAATATTGACGACCCGGCGACACTTAAGAAATTATACTCAGAATTAATAACATCCACTGCCCCAGTAATCTTAGGAGGAGACTATAACATAATATTAGATCCGACCGTAGATAGGCAACCTCCGTCTAAACAAAGGAATTCACCGAAGATGAGGGAATGGTTGGGGATTTTCAAAAGAGATTTAAACATGGACGACATGTGGAAACAAAAAGGGGAAAAAACATACCCGTTTACATTCCACAATAAAAAATTAGGACATAAATCCAGGATAGATTTTTTCTTAATAAGCAACTCACTTCGAGATAGGTCAAAAGCATCGAGCATCATTCAGCTCACTTATCGGATCATTCGGCTGTCCAATTAAAAATCTTATTTACACAAAGTCTAACTCCGACTAGATGGACCCTGGATCGATCAATTCTAACAACGGATGAAAGTGTGGATCAACTGCTAAGATCGACAACTAATTACTTTGCAGATAATGGTGAAGAATCCTCTGAAAGAATTAAATGGGACACGTACAAAGCAGTGATAAGAGGACACTTACTTAGTCTGGGTGCACATAAAAATAAGGGAAGAAAAACCGACATAAAAAAATTGGAGTCAGAAATTAAGGAAACAGAATCACAACTGGGAGCCAGCCCGTCACTGACTTCTAAAGAAAAACTAACTGAGAGGTTATGTAAGTTAAAAGAGACCCTAACAGATTACTTGGAGAATATAGTACAAGAGAAATGGGAGAACAGTAAATTGGCTAAACACGAATATGGGGAAGGATGCGGGAAAATGTTAGCGTGGAAGTTGAAAACAGACCAGACAAGGAATATTATATTATCCGTGTATACCAAAGACCAATCAGCATTATGTGAAGACGACTCTGAGATTAGACAAGAATTTGCAGATTTCTTTTCTACAATATATAAAGAGGATATAAATCCATCAACTGAGTCAATTAAGGAATATCTAGAAGGAATAATAATGCCAAATCTAACAGAAGAGGAAATCGTTTCCTTAAATATCGATATAACATCTGAAGAAGTTAGATCTGCAATAGGAAGCCTAAAGAAGGGTAAAGCGGCAGGTCCTGATGCCCTACCCAACGAATTCTACATTGCTTTAAAAGAACCTTTAACTGAGCACTTGACAAAAGTCATGAATAAGATATACATGGAGCATGAAAAAATCCCTGATTCGTGGAACGACGCCACAATAAGTCTCATATTAAAACCGGGGAAAAATCCAAAAACCTGTGAGTCTTACAGACCAATATCTCTACTTAATTTTGACTATAAATTATTTATGAACATAATAGCAAAAAGATTATCAAAGCTAATGCCGAACCTGATCGATCGGGACCAGAAGGGTTTCATAAAGGGCAGACAAATTCAAGAAATAACACATGAATTAATTGCGACAATAGATGTCGCTATATCAGAACAGTTACCCCTCGCGATCATCACTTATGATGCGGCAAAAGCCTTTGATCGCGTAAACTGGCAATTTTTAAACAATGTCATAGAAAAAAATAACTTGGGAAGTAATTTTAGTCACATGGTGAAGGAAATTTACTCAAACCCTAGAGCAAATATATTAGTGAACAGGAGTTTGACAAGTAACATCACTATTCAGAGGGGTACGAGGCAAGGCTGCCCCTTGTCGCCACTACTTTTCAATTTATATATTGAACTGTTAGCTTGCTCAATTAGAAACCATATCAAAATAACACCTTTTAAATACAAAAATTGGGAAAAAAAGTGGCCTTATATGCAGATGACCTTATGGTGTTCACAGATAACTACAATAACTCAGAATTACCAATTAAGGAATTAATGAATAACTTTGGCAGGGTCTCAGGCTATTTAATAAATATTAATAAAACAGAGGCAATGAGTTGGAACTGTACGACAAAACCTGCCTTCTCAAAGGAAAAAATAAGATACTTAGGGATCATGCTAACTGAAGATCTGAATAAAATTCCCCAATTAAATTTAAATATAGTAGCAAAAGAAATGAGAAGTCTTCTTAAAACATGGTCTGGTCTACCACTAAACTTTTTGGGTAAATCAAACGCAGTAAAAATGACCATCATCCCCAAATTTACATACCTTTTTAATACAATTCCGTTGGAGTTTAATAAAGCTGCCCTAAAGAAAATACAAGGAGAATTATCCAGTTTTATTTGGTCGAAAAAAAGCACAAGAATTGCTTGGAACAAACTCAGGAGAAGGAAGAATCAAGGGGGCATTGCAAGTCCAGACATTATTGAGTATTGCAGGGCTTTTCAGTTTAAAAATTTCAGAACGTTACTAATGAAACACGGTAATTTCCCAAGTTTCCTTCAACATATCACAAATGGAGAAGACTATTTCCTTTTCAAATTTGGCCATCCAAAATTTTTTAAGAAAGTAAAATTGAAGCTATTAACTAATGCGGTCAAACTATGGACGCAATTTAGAAGTATTTTGAGGATCCCATACTACAGCAATATGGCCCCAATTTGGGACTCACCCGGAACACCAGAATGCCTCAAAGATGCATTATCCAGTGTAATTAGACAGCTAGGTTTTGAAAAATGGGGACAACTTTTATGTGAAAATGAATTAATATCATGGGAACATCTACATATAATAACGGAAGGGAAAGTGTCGAAGTTTAAATATTACCAACTGAAGAGTTGGACTAATGCTATCCCGAGAGAAACAACAGACCCAGGAAACTTTGAAAAGGAAATGACAAAGGAAGCCATAATAACAAAAGAAATATCAAAATGGTATTGGGCGTTAATTGAAGCTGGAGAAGAAGATCAATCAATATCGGAAAAAATATGGAGAAGAGAGTTTACCAACGAAAAAATCGATTTAAAGATGATGTGGAAAAAATCCTCTGAACTATGTTGGGAGTGTGTAAAACCCGCTGCTCTAAAAAGAAATCATCTGTTCTCAATACATAGAGCGTATTGGACTCCAAAGAGATTATCAAGGTTCAAAGGCGCATCAATAAAGGCCTGCAGTAAATGTGGCGAAGAAAAGGCAGATGATACCCATATGTTTCAACATTGCCCGGGGCTTGCGCAATTTTGGCAAGAAATTGGTAAGACCCTCTCGGCTCTAATGAGAAACCCAATAACTGTAAGTACCTCTTTAATTATTTTCGGGATCGCTTCAAACACCATTAGATTAAGTAAACCTCAGGAAAAGCTAATGTTTACACTGATATTATTGGCACGTAGAGAGATCTGTATAAACTGGATAAAACCGACACCTCCAACATATGAGGACTGGTTAAACTCTGTAATCAGGGTATGCAGGTTGGATAGGAAAGGGAATAGTACAAAAAGAATGCAGTATTGGGATATATGGGTAAATTTTTTTACACCTGAGTAATTATCAAGACCCTTATTCTTGTGTCTTGATCAGTGCTTCTCTTTTTTTCCTTTTTGTTCTTCTTTTTTCTTTTTTTTTCTTTTTTTTGTTTCTTGTTTACCAATGATTAAAGCGGAGACAATAATCTCCTGGCAGGAATGGATTTCTGCCGAGTAGCTCTAGGGCTAGCTCATCACAGATCCTTGGAATTATTGTGTTGGATAAGGGTGAAATGGAGAAGTTTGACGGGTCTTGAGAAAAAACTGGGAAACTCCCCTTGGGATACTTAGCAGAGATCCGGGGCAGTGAAGGCATATAACTCGAACAGACCGTCAATTCCCCCGAACACCTTATTATTCACATTCTTACCGCAATATGAGGTTTAAAAAAAAAAAAAAAAAAGCTTCATTATAACAGATAACATGTCACCTCACCTGGATCAAACACAGAAACGCCTTCAAGCTGTTCCACCTGTGGCTTCTATTTCAGCTATTCTAGTGCTACATTGTAGTATTCTTTCCATATCAATTTTTTGTGTATTCTCTGGAACTTAGAATGCTTTGTTGGTGAATATTCCTGATATTGCCAGTTGCTGCCTTGTAGCTGATGGTTGGGGTGTTAAGAATAAACTCACCTTTAAGATATAACTTTTACTAGTATTTCTTTACAACTTTTCACATGGCAATGGTCTTGGAGCTGCGTGACAGTGGTCTTGGTCTTGGCGAGCGCCTATCCATTGATAATTTTTGGCATCCTCACTTCACCTACTTTGTTATAGATAGGGTATTTATTTTATTTATAAAGTTTTATATAGCACTTTATTTAGGTGCCCCCTGCCTAGGAAAATATGAATTTCGCATTGTGTAATGTAACTGATGCTCATGTAAAGCGCACTGTTACCTGGCGCAATACAAAACTGCACACAAACAAAATGCCTATAACTACTTGCAAGGATAACCATAATTTAGAACTTCGGGTACTTCAACTCCTTAACAAACTGTCTGTTACTTCTCAAACCTGCGATTGGAAAGAGCTGTTTACTCAAATGTGTCTGGTCTGCAACTTGGTAAATAAGCCTTGTCAATCATGTACCAATACCAGGTCTTTGTTCTAGGGGAAACACTGAAAAAACAAGCATCTGCAATGCAATAGGTCTCGCATTTAAGCAAGTTTGTGCTATAGGCATTGTAAATGACAACGCCTTCTATGTTGACTTCTCAGAATCCATTACATTGATGTACTATTAATTATATAGATGATTGTATCCGGACTGAGATTACCATTTCTGAGAATGTTTCAACACTGAAAGTAGTAAGTACCAGACTAAATGTTAGCGTAAGGAATATTGTTATGTGTGCTTAGTTAAGGGGTTTGGTTTAAGTGAAGGGTAGAGTTAAGGTTAGAATTTGGTTGTAGATCCACTTATTTATTTATTTACACTTATAACTAAAAGAAGTGCAGCAAGTTCAAAAGCATGATGTGTGTTTTACACTTTGCGCTTTTAAACTTGATGCATGTTTTTTGTTAATGGAGTGTGGCTGGGGGCTCATTGAGGGCCTTTGTGAACATATTTCTGTTAATTGCAGCGCATGACAGTGCTGCGATTAACAGGATTACTTTCACAAAGGTCCAGAAAAAGCCCACAGCCGCACTCCATAAGACATGCATCAAGTTCAAAAGCACGACGTGTAAAACACACGCCGTTGTTTGTAAACTTGCTGCATTTCATTTCCTCATAGAGTGCGGCTGCGGGCTGTATCTGGGCCTTTGGGAAAGTATTCCTGTTAATCGCAGCACTGTCATGCGCTGCAATTAGCAGAAATATTTCCAACAATGGCCCACAATCAGCCCCCAGCTGTGCTCCATTAAGAAAACAAATACAGCAAGTTCTGGAGCTTCTTGATGCTGAATGCGTGGACAGGTTGCTATTAAAAGGAAACTTACCTGACACTCCCGGCAACGCGACCACTCTCTCAGGTGATCTGCTGTGTGTGTGCTTCATATAGGACACTGCGCGCTCCGTCTATAAGAGGTGCTCGCAGGCGCGCACACTACTGGGAACATAGCTTGTGAGCGCTATATTCTAATTACCTGAGGGAATCCCGGCATGTGGGATTCCCCCTTGGCTGCCTACGGAAGAGCGGGAGCCCACCTCATGTATGGACACCTTTTTAAACTGGAGCAGGTTCCCACCCCACTTTTGAGCCACATTTATGATTTTGCCGAGCGGGTGCCCACCCCGCATTGCGGTGGTCAGAAGAGAGGTAGCCCAGCCAGCAGTTGTGCTGCATTTGGGTTCCTGAAAGAACGGGAGCTCACCCAGCTTTTATGCTTTTTTTCGGCAGGTGCCCGCCACCCCTCCTTTTGAAACACCACATGATCGCTTTCGCCGCACGGGACCTGAATACGCTGTGAGGCGCGGTGCAGGAAAAGTCTTTGTGCCCGTAATAACCGCCTCCGGCCTGGGAGCCAAGAAAGCACTGAGCTGCCTTCCCCTGCCGCTGACCCAGAGTCTGCCAACTTCAGATTGGGGTCGCTTTGGGATTGGGAGCCAGCGCCCGGCGTTGCTCAGCAACAAGGGGGCCCGCCTATCAGAGAAGCCACCGAAATAGGGACCCGAAAGTGGGGCTCTCGTGAGTCAGAGAGAGCCCTGCAGCCACGAGAAGCCAGAGCAGTACCTATTCCAGCAGTGCGCCTCCAGCCAGCAAGAGAAGTGGAGCTGCCTGAGGACAGAGCGGAGACCAGAGCAGTGCGAGAAGAGTCCCGGTGAGTGTGGCCTCTGGGAAGTGTCGAGAGTGCCGGAAGTGGCACCAGAAGCTCCCATGTCTGCACAGCGGTGCTGCAGATGCAGGCCGCTGCACCGTTGGGGCATTTTTCTCCAACTTACACAGTAGGGTAGGTTTTCCTTTAGAGTCCGGAGGGGGACTCCAATGTGCCAAAGCATTTCTCATAGCTGCACCGCCGAAGCAGGCAGCTGCAATGTTTGGGTAATTTACTTTCTAAGGCCCGGAGTGGGGCTTGAAATTCCACATTGCGGTGCCATTCTTCTTCCCATTGGACACAGCTGCATGGCAGAAGCGGGTGGCTGCAACGCTGGACAAACCTTTCTTTTAGAGTCCCCGAGTTGGGGGCTCCCCAGGCACAGTGGCACCAGAAGCTAATCTGCAAAGTAGGGCCCTTACTTTGGTGTGCTCTGAGGGCGCAAGCCCCTAAGGTGATGTTTACTCTCATTTCCAGGGATGTGACTATTATGTGTGCACTACTTTGCTGATGGTCATGCCTAATGTATTTTTATGCCTAATGATGTTGCATTTATGCTTATGAGGTTGCCTAATGTCATACTATGATGCTTGCATCCCACGCCTGATCTGATGTGTTTTTGCCTAATGTGCTCATGCTAATTGGATTTATGCCTAAGGTGGTATAATGCTGGGTTCACTATTTCACTAGTAGCTACTTACCGTTATATTTTTATTACTGGCTGTTACATATGTATTTCTGGTGGTTTTGCATTTACTGGTTATGCTTGTGATGGTTTGGCAGCGACCCGATTGGCACTGCCCTGTACATAGTCCCCCGGTGCTAGTTGGCACAGTGTATATATATCTGTGATTGTGATTCTAATATATTTTACATAATACAAAGGCTATTTTAATATAACCTTGTGGGGAATCTCTTTTGTAGTGTGCCTAGTGCATAGCGGCAGTGTGTGTGTGTTGCGCCAACACTTTACACATTGCCTCTGGGATAAGCCTAACTGCTCATGCTAAGCTACCAAGGGGATGAGAAGGGGTTGTCCAGTTTTTTCAGTGAAGATAAATATATATATATATATATATCTTCACTGAAAAACCATAGGTTTCACACACGTTATAGTGAGGAATTAGCATTTAAAAAACCTTAGAAATTCAATAAAAACCATAGGTTTCACACATGTTATAGTATATATATATATATACACATGTTTGTGGTAACAGGGCAGAGAGACCCAGGTCTATTATAAGATGAGATTATTGTTGTTCCCTTTCATTAGCATTCGCCATCAGCACAAATACACTCACTGTATATTTAAGGATAGACAATTTTTAATGAAGTGGCCAATTATGTCTTGGTAAATATTTATTTCTGCTGAAGACCATAGTTCAAGGAGTTTTCAAACGAGCTTCATGCACTTATGAAAACAGAGCGAAATTGTCTTTGGTCAGGCCAAATGACTAATATACTCTTTGACATTGACTACAAACACAAAATAATGCTCTACTTGTGCACCAAGTCTACACATTTCATTTTTCATAAAACCTTGTACCACCATGATTCAAAAAGGCCTTTGTCCCAGTGAGGGCTCAAGGTTTTCACAAACCTAGATGTCTTAAATGATGAGGCTGCTTGACTCCTTGATGCATGCAACTCAACATGGCTGTCCCATCCTTGAAAGAGGCAGAGACAGATTGTCCCTGAATTTGCATGAAATAATTTGTTGTCCCACTTGACTCCCAGAGTGAACACAAATTCCATTTAACATAGCTGAATACCTTTATTGAGAACTACAGTCTTACATTCTCTTAGGCAGATTTACGAGCTCCATTTACGCCGCCGTTGCATCACTTCTGTGACGCAGCAGCAGAGTAAACCATGCGCCACGTTGCACCTTATTTACAACGTGAAGCATCTAGGGAGATGCATCACGGTGTGAAGCCTTGCGCCACATGAAACCTGCCTTAGGTTTCATGTGGGCATTCCGACGAAGGGTGGGTGTTCCGTTGCAGGAACGCCTCGTAAACATGGCGCTGTGACACTGCGTCACTTTTATGTACATGCTACGTCAAATCCCTGCACCTGCTTGGCGTAAGGAGTGACGCAGCATGTTAGGCATAGGGCGCTCATGAGCATTGCTGGAGCCGCGTTGCGCTTGCAACACGACTCCAGCAATGCGCCGCCCTTTATGCCACAGTATGCGACATGCATCACCCTATCCTTGCGCCACGGTGTGGCGCATTATAAATGCGCCGCATTCGTGGTGGCACAGGGAGGGAATTGTGTGTCGCATCTTTTCTGATGCATCCCTGCTGATTTGCAGAGATGCGCCAGAACTCGTAATTCTGCCCCATTATATTTTAGGGCACATGCAACAGCTCAAGTAATTTATGCCACCCATAGCTAGTCCATAAATGAATAATAGAGGGATGTGCCTATTTTCTTTGTATGTAGTAAATTCCTTTGTGATATCCATTTGCATTCAAAGATGCAAATCAGACCCTTAGCCCAATAGCCACAGCTCTGCTGTAAAATAAGTTGTGTAGATCCTACAACAACTTAGAGGACAAAAGCACATTCTGCACTGATCCATATGAGTCCGAAAGGTCACACAATTAAGTGTAAAACAACATACATCAAATAGAAAAAAATGTAGTACTTTTGAATTGAAAAATAATAACATCTCTTATCAGTGCATTCAGGAAAGATTGCTAGGCAGTCAAATGCCAACACATTTTAAGATGTCTTCTACATTTAACAAGAGAGTTATAGCAAGAAGTGAAATTTGTGGATTGCTAATGTGGATCTTATCTTATCATGGGAAAGAGTCCTATATATATTTTGCACCAGAAGGCTATCCCATGCGACATTGAAAGTCCTTCAATGGAGCTTCAATAGAATTTATTTTCAGAACGGATCTTGTTCTTCCTGCTATTCTTTTTTGATGCCAAAAGTTCAAAATATCCCTTCAATAAAATGCACAGCCAAACACTTTTTGTTCTAGTAGCAAGGCATTAATCCAGGAAATCAAACGAAAATGACAAAAAAATGTTCAACTTTAGATCTTTTACTTTTTTCAGGATATCATACGGTGTCCAACTACAATTTAATGTCTGCTGTGATGTTCTCTGCATATAAATTATGTTTGTTTCCTCACTGTGCATCATAATGGTTCTTCAATGTATCCCTGCATATGAATAATATTTTGATTTGAGTTGATGGCTCTATTCTCATCCTTACTGACTACTCTGTGACCGTAGAGCAAACAGTTAATTGAAATGTAACCCCCCTGGAGTAACCAGTATTCAAGCATTCAAGATGCTGGAAACAGGTGGAACATTTCGCTTTTATTACCCATTTGTGCTACAACCACATAATATGAGTTTAGGACCTAGTGGTATACTAGCGCTATAAATTCATCCACTGGATAATACCACGATAAAGTCCTTGCTCGTTGGATAAAACAAGTGTCACTTGGGAAAGCCCAAATTAAAGGAACGTTATGAACTTTTGGCAGCAAATTACCAGATTCAAGATAAATTAAACAAAGACAGGAACCCAGAGCATTTTGAAATATTTTTAACGCTGCAGTTCAATTCTTTAAACATGTTATGTGTGCTAATCTTCTGGTTAAAGGCCACAGCATTTGCCTACACACTATGAAGCAAATATTGTTTTACCTAACAATAAATTACTTTGCATTTTCTTGCTACCTTCTTAACACAAATGTATCTAAGATCCTGAGAGGTGTCAGGCAAGATATTAGGATATCTTTGTTTTATATATATATTTTCTATTTTAATTCAGAGACGCTTCAACACGTATACGTTAATACTCTCACCTTAACTTGTGAAAACTGTATTTTGCAAAACCATGAAGCATTCAGCTGCCATTTTATCTAAATAACTACAAATGAACAGAGAGACAAACTATCACAATGTAGATTGCATCAGAATTGCTGATGAGCAACAAAATGCAGGCAACGTGTGTTTCATAAGGTCTTTCTTTGTTTTAACTGATATTAAAATTCAAACCGTAAGGGTTTCACATGACTACTCTCCGACAAACGAGCGTGACACGAAGTGACAACCATTTCTGAAATGAAAAAGGCCTTAAAATGTTACAGCCAATCATTACTGGAACTTAAACGGATGGCAAGCCTATTGAAAATATAGAACATCGTCCAAGACGTTTACATTTTAGGGTAAATAATATTTTTGGGTATCACAATAGGTTCAATATTACCTAATAATCCAGCATAATAATATTTTATAAGAGATTTTTGTAGACACTCAAATGTAAAATGAATAACTAACCACTGCATTATGGAAAATTGCTGCTGAGTAAAAGCTATTCATTCAAACACCACAGTTCTACAGGCATAGCTATTTACCTCCTGGTTTCTCACTAAGACAGAATATTTTAAATTCTAAACAGCAGGTATTTTTTCGAAAGTCACAAGAGGCAAATACTCACTCTCATAATGGATTTTAAATCCTCCATTGGAGCGGCTGTTATCAGTGGTAAAGAGGAGATAGAGAAAATTGATGCTGCTGAACAGAAATTGTGGGACCTGAGTTCCATTGTAAGATCCCAAGAGAGGGGACAATAGATTTGGCCCATCGTGAACTTCCAAGACATCATAATTTAATTCTGTCTGAAATCTAAAGTGGGAGAAAAAGATGATTAATCATACAGAAAAACGATCATCAAGCAGATTTCAAAAATCTTAAATTCAAGAAACAGATCCCAGCATACAGTGGTAGCCAGTTGCATGATTTTCTCAGTCCAAGTGCTAAACAATGGGGAACTTTTAGCAAATTATTACTTTGCATCTATCACAGTTAAAGCAGAAGTCTGTTCAAAATGAGTGTCTTCAATAGTCAGTTTCATACATGAGTCTGCAGTTGAACAAACATGAAATGATTAACCCATTCGGCTTGGAAATGTATTGTCCATATTGGATAAATGATATTGCAGACAGATTTACTGAACTCCTAAAGTATTAACATAGAAACATTTGTAGCATGGAACTATGATTTTTGGGGACTTTCGTTTTGAAGAGAACATTAATATTTTACAATCTGAATTCTAAAACAGATAATACAATAAAATGGTAACTTTTCGAATTATTTGTTGCGGAAAATAGTCCAGTGCAGATTAGCCGAAGCACATTTTGTGCACCAAGTGATATGGCACAAAACAGGAACAGATAAAGGATTACTTTTCAACTCAAAAGTATGTGTCCAGCATACAATATGCCCCATATTGAAAGAAAAACCAATTTGTTTCAGGGCCATATCATGAACCCCTAGAAAGGAGCTCTGCATCCGTTTTTGAAGAAATTATACTATGTACAACACTTGGACTACTTCAGTGGCTCCAAGAGCATTAGCACTTGACATCGAAAGTCAGAAATGTGTTGCAACAACTACCACTCAATTTTTACAATACGTGACATTTACATGCAGTAACACACAGTTAGCAAGTTAGTGCCTGTTGTAGACAGAGTGGTCTCCCTTCTGAGCCAGGATATGAAGTATCCGATCTAAGCACTGGTATGGATGACACAAGCCTACATATACAAGCCTATATATGTACCTTTTGAAGTCTTTTGTGTCCATTTTGCAGTTGATGGTTATAGACTGCAACACCACAACATACGCCAACATTCTCTCAATAAAGCTTTTTCAAATGCAGATTTATCTATTTAGAAAATTGATGTACAGTTTTCTTCACATAATTTTTCCATTAGGCACTCACACGAGCTAAACTTAGTATCACAATACTATTGATTTAATTGTTGAACTTGCCCTCTTCTTTTCCTCTGTAATATGTCCTCTGTTTTAAAAGACATTTAACAAAGTCCAACCTGCAGTATTGACATTTATGGATGATAAATCAAGAAAAATGTCTCACATAGTTGATTATATTCCCTACCTTCTCAGCAGGTAACCTCTGTAAATTTCAGTGGAACATTTCTGTTTAGGTTTGCCTATTTGATGTTCAACTGTGACTGAATTTGCTAGCAACATAAAGCACTCTATTGGAATATGAGCAATGAGTTAAAAGGAAACAATAAATAATTGTGTACATCAAGTGGGAATTTACACATTGAAGAACACCACGTTTCACCATTGCATCACATTTCAAATATTTACAATTTTAGGCAATGAGAGATTAAATAATTTGGCAAAACTCAGAACATTTTCACTCAAATTAAGAATCTAGGATTAGAAGCTAGGACTACAGATTCAAACGACGCACTTCATAATGTAAAGCGCATCTGCTCATAATGGACCTGATTGTTCAAATCCATTTGCCCATGAAAGCCAAATTTACATGCTCAAACAACTTGATTTATGAGTGTAAATTATTCATAAAATGTAATGTTGTACTTCTTGATCCAGGTGTTTGTGGTTATAACACGGGAGTCAGTTTAGGAGATAAACACGTCTTTAATGGTAAAGACAGGGCTCACAGGAGCGTGGTCCCTCCAACGCCAGCCACAGCATCAACTGACGCCGATGGAATCCACGCACACAGAAGACACAGTAACAGAACCCTAAGAGAAGGTCCAAGATGCACTGCTGAAGGCAAGTGCCACATACAACACCCCCCACCCTTCTACCCAAAAGACAAAGAAAACAAACACCCAAAAAATAAATAAACCCTCAACATTATGAGAACAGAAAATATGAAAAATCATAACTGAACAAAATCCTCTAAATAACGAGGAGCCCTCCTCAAACGAGCAGGTCGGGAAATAACACCATCTCTGTCTGAAGGAAGATCAGAAGAAAAGGAACAAGAGGCATCCTCCGAACCCCTCTCTCTTCTAATCACAGAACCAGGAGACGAGAATTCTGCATGACTCATCAACATAAAAACATTTAAATGTACATCAGAATTGACAGTGGCAGGTTTCTGTGTGACCGGATTCATAATGTCACACATGTGATACAAAGTAATCTTACGTTTTTTTCACTTGTTACCATTGTCCAGAAGCACCTAAGTGTCGAAAACCTGCTTGACCTTAAAGGGAGCCCAGGACTTTTATAACTCTTTACAAGGTCTTCCATGCCGCACTTTGACCCAATCTCCCGCACGCACACCCCCAAGGTTGAGTTTGTCTCTTGCCACCTGAAAGTTTTGCGACTTAGGAGAAGCCAACCAGGATGGAAGAAGTTTGGCACCAGGTTTCCTTCAATGCATCCTTTCAAAAGGTGTAACACTGATGACAGAATTTACAGTGGTGCGGTGAGCACAAACCATCTCACTAACCATGATATGCACATCCTTACCACTCTGAACACCCATGCCTATGGTCCCTTTCACCATCCTGTTGGCACGTTCCACAATGTCATTTGCTTGAGAATTATAGAGTGCCGTACAATGATGAACAATACCATACTTAGCCAAAAAATATTTCATTTCATGTGAAACTAGTTGGGTACCATTATCCGTGATCAGTGTATGAGGAAGACACTGTTCATGGAAAATAGTTCTCAACTGCTCAATGGTACTTTTTGTGGTTATGTCAGACATGAAATTGACAATAAGCCACTTTGAAAAAACATCAACTAACACCAAAGCATTTCTCAAACTCTCTTCCACGCCATGCATGGGCCCAATGAAATCCAAACAAACTGAACTCCAAGGAACGCCAGTATCCTCAATGTGACATGTCAAGTCAAGTCAAGTCATAAAATTTATATAGCGCACTACATACCCAGAGGGTTTCAAGGCGCTTAGGAAGGGGAGGAGGATTATTTGTCAAATATCCACGTTTTAAGCTGCTTTCTGAACGCTAGGTGATTCTGGGTGAGGCGAAGGTAGGTGGGGAGTGAGTTCCATGTTTTGGCAGCCAGGTAGGAGAAGGATCTGCCTCCCATGGTGGTCTTGTTGATGCGAGGTACAGTGGCGAAGGCTTGGCTGGAAGAGCGAAGTTGGCGGGAGGGGGAGTAGAAGGACAGTCGAGAGTTGAGGCAATCTGGTCCGATGTCGTAGAGTGATTTGTGTGCGTGGGTGAGCAGTCGGAAAGTAATCCTCTTATTGACGGGTAGCCAGTGGAGATCTTTAAGGTGACCAGAGATGTGTTCGTTGCGTGGGATGTCTAATATGAGCCTGGCTGAGGCGTTTTGGATTCGTTGTAGTTTCTTCTGGAGTTTAGCGGTGGTCCCTGCGTAGAGAGTGTTTCCGTAGTCCAGTCGGCTCGTGACCAGAGCATGGGTGACTGTTTTCCTTGTTTCGGTGGGGATCCAGCGAAATGTTTTTCTGAGCATGCGAAGAATGTTAAAGCAGGAAGAGGATACGGCGCTGACTTGTCTGTTCATTGATAGTGAGGAGTCGAGGATGACGCCAAGGTTCCGTGCGTGGTCTGTCGGGATGGGTGCATTTCCGAGGGCTTCCGGCCACCAGGAGTTGTCCCATGCAGAGTGGGATTTACCTAAGATGAGGACTTCTGTTTTGTCTGAGTTCAGTTTCAGTCGGCTTTGTTTCATCCATTCGGCGACTTCTTTCATTCCTTCGTGGAGGTTAGTTTTGGCGGTGCTGGGGTCCTTGGTGAGAGATAGGATCAGTTGAGTGTCGTCCGCGTAAGAGATGATGTTGAGGTTGTGTTGGCGGGCGATGGCCGCGAGGGGGCACATGTATACGTTGAAGAGGGTGGGACTGAGTGAGGATCCTTGTGGTACGCCGCAGATGATTTCAGAGGCCTCGGATTTGAATGGTGGGAGGCGGACTCTCTGGGTTCTTCCGGTGAGGAACGAGGTGATCCATTCCAGTGCCTTTCCTTGGATTCCGATGTTTCCCAGTTGAGACGCCCTCCCACTACGCTAATACAGCGCTCCTTGCTCTCCACGCGCTGTGACTCGCTTCGCTCCCCAGCAGAGTGGTCGCTCCCTTGCCTCCCTGGCGATCTACGGTATCGTTGTGTGTTCTTACCCTTACTGAAGACCTGCAGCGTGCCCTGCCTGCCGCTTTTGATAAGTTTTAATTGATATCGCGCCTGCTTGCCGCTTTGTGTACATTTCACTTGCAGGGCGCTCGCTTCCGCTTCATAGAAAGTTCATTTGTGAGGCGCCTGATTGCCGCTTTGTAACGCTTATCTTGTAGCGCACATTTATCTCTGTTTGGAAGCATTTTCATTGCACCAGCGCATTTCGCCCCAAGCGCTCCGCTCCGCTGTCCCCTACGCAGCCATTTTAGTTGTTGTTGTCCTCCTTCGTGACCCGCCCCGCCTCCCAGCTGAGACGCCCTCCCACTACGCTAATACAGCGCTCCTTGCTCTCCACGCGCTGTGACTCGCTTCGCTCCCCAGCAGAGTGGTCGCTCCCTTGCCTCCCTGGCGATCTACGGTATCGTTGTGTGTTCTTACCCTTACTGAAGACCTGCAGCGTGCCCTGCCTGCCGCTTTTGATAAGTTTTAATTGATATCGCGCCTGCTTGCCGCTTTGTGTGAAATTATTTAATAACGCGCCTGCTTGCCGCTTTGTGTACATTTCACTTGCAGGGCGCTCGCTTCCGCTTCATAGAAAGTTCATTTGTGAGGCGCCTGATTGCCGCTTTGTAGCGCTTATCTTGTAGCGCACATTTATCTCTGTTTGGAAGCATTTCCATTGCACCAGCGCATTTCGCCCCAAGCGCTCCGCTCCGCTGTCCCCTACGCAGCCATTTTAGTTGTTGTTGTCCTCCTTCGTGACCCGCCCCGCCTCCCAGCTGAGACGCCCTCGCCCCTCCCCCTTCCCACCATCCATATATGACAGCAGCCCAAGCGTGCAGCGTTCACGCGCAGCGACCGCGCCCAACCCGCGCCGAAGGTGCGCCAAAGGTAAGCCCGTCTACGCCCGTCCGCGCCTGGACCGCGCCCAGCGCCAGACCCCCTGCCCCTCGCGCTGCCCAGCCCTCCCGCATTACCTACGATGCTGCCACCCTCCTAGCCCTTAACCCCGGTCGTGCCCCCAACTGCGTCCAAGCCGCTCCTGGACGCACCCATGGCCCGTTCTCCTGCCTCTCCTGCAGATTCATCGGCACCGACAACATCTCCGCTGCGACCACAACACAGACTCCCGACCCCAACCACCTAGAATGCATCCTTCTCAACACCCGCTCGGTCCACAGGCACGCCATTGACCTTTGGAACCTACTAGACACCATCTCCCCTGACGTCGCCTTCCTTACGGAAACATGGATGAACGCTTCCTCCGCCCCTGACATCGCCATTGCCATACCTGATGACTATAAGATCACACGCAAGGACCGCACCGACCATACAGGAGGTGGAATCGCTATCGTCCATAAGAAATCAATCCGCATCTCGACCAGCTCTGACGCCAACCTCGCTAACTCCGAACACCTCCACTTCCAAATCCACATCGACCCCAAGACCACACTCAGAGGCACCCTCCTCTACAGACCACCAGGACCCCGCGCAAAATTCAGTGAAGACATCACAGACTTCATCACCCCACACGCGCTCCCCTCCAAAGACTACATCCTTCTGGGAGACCTCAACTTCCACCTTGAAAAGAGCAACGACCGCAACACCGCCACCCTCTTGGACAACCTAGCCAACCTCGAACTTAAACAATTGGTCACTTCCCCCACCCACATCGCAGGTCACACACTCGACCCCATCTTCACCTCCAGCAACCATGTCTCCTTCAGTCACACTACGGATCTCCTCTGGACTGACCACAGCTGCGTTCACTTCACCTACAACAAACCGAAACCCATCGTCCACCTCCAACCAACTCTACAAAGAAACTGGAACAAAATCACCACGGAGCAGATCTCCACATCGCTCCTTCAAACCTCCCCAGCCCTCTCTTCTAACGCCAACGAAGCCGCATCTAACCTCACCCTTTGGCTATCCAACACCGCCGACACCTTAGCACCAATGAAAAAACGTCAACACAAACTTGGCATCAAGAAGGCCTCATGGTTCAACGATGACCTCAAGAAGTCCAAGAAACTGTGCCGCTCCCTTGAAAAGGCCTGGAAAAAAGACCCATCCACCAGCAACAAGGACGCCTTCAAAAGCGCCATCCGTACTCACCACCAACTGATCCGAAAAGCCAAGAAAACAGCATTCAAAGATCGACTTGACAACAACGCCCACAACAGCAAGGAACTTTTCAACATTGTCAAGGAATTTTCCAACCCCTCGGCCAACTCCAACGACATCTCCCCCTCTCAAACCCTCTGCGATTCCCTAGCCTCTTTCTTCCACAACAAGATTGCTGACATCCACAACAGCTTTGACAACCAACCCGGAAGCCAACCCACCCTACCATCAGCTGACCATCTTCCCCCCGTTAACACCCTTAACGCCTGGAACCCTATCTCCACTGAGGACACCATCCGCCTGATGAATTCCATCCACTCTGGATCCCCCACAGACCCATGCCCTCACCACATCTTCAACAAAGCAGACTCCGTCATAGCTCCTCACCTCCGAGACGTCATCAATTGCTCCTTCAACTCCGCTACCTTCCCAGAAGATTGGAAACACGCTGAACTCACCGCCCTTCTGAAAAAACCAACAGCAGACCCCACCGAACTCAAAAACTACCGCCCCATATCGCTTCTTCCATTCCCGGCCAAAGTCATCGAGAAAGCTGTCAACAACCAGCTTGCCGCCTTCCTCGAAGCCAACAATTCACTCGACCCCTCACAATCTGGCTTCCGAGCCAAACACAGTACTGAGACCGCCCTCATTGCAGCAACAGACGACATCCGAACTCTACTGGACAATGGAGACACAGTCGCCCTCATCCTCCTCGACCTCTCTGCAGCCTTCGACACAGTCTGCCACAGCACCCTTTTACATCGCCTGTGTCACCCAAGAAGTGATTTCTTCATCCATGCCAGGCCACCAGAAATCCTCACGGACCCTTTTCTTAGTTAATGTTTGACCAAGGTGGCCTTCATGTGCCAAACCAATAATCTTGGGTCTTAAACCCTCAGGAGGAACAAACTTATCATTCCTTAAAAGAGCATTTGCGCCACTCATGCTCATCTCGTCTAATACCTTTACATAGGGTCTCACTGACGGTGCCAAAGTGCTCTCTCTACGTTCCCCTTGAATCAACATTCTTTTCACACACTTAAGGGTATTATCCAATTCCATAAAATGACACCAATCCGCTGATGAGAACACCGAAGCAACACAATCCTCAACATCACACAAAGTGGCCACCGCACCATCCGAATCTTTACTAAGCTCTGGACTGATACCATGAGAAGATTTAAGAGACAAACAAGACTTGGGCATTCTTTCATCCAGGAATGTGAGAGACCGTGTACCTATATTCTTGCAGTCTAGAAGCATGTCTGGCTAACCTGGCCGAACCTTTACCTGCACCACCCGGACAGAGTACCTTGATCAAATGTTTGTGATCCTTGCGAATACAGAATTCAACACCCCACAAGAAGGTTCAGAAGTGTTCTATTGACCAGGCAGCTGCCAGAGCCTCCCGTTCAATCACTGAATAATTGCATTCCCACTCAGACAGAGAACGTGAGGCAAATGCCACAGTTCTCTCGCCGCTCACATGGACCTGGGTGAGCACTGCACCCAGTCCACTCGCACTAGCATCTACCGTCAAACATTTTTTAAAAAGTGTATCAAAAGGAGCTAAGACGTTGGCATCACAGATGTCCTTTCTTATGAGATCAAATGCTCTCTGCTGGGCATCTTTCCAAACAAACAAACACCCTTTACTCAATAGAATCCTAAGAGCTTCAATCTTGGATGCAAATCCTCTCACAAACTTCGAATAGTAATCTATCAATCCCATAAAAGACCTCAATTGATTTTTATCAGACAGGACTGGAGCATATCTAATAGCTCTAAGAGATCTAACTTAGGCCTGACCCCTTGGCCGGAGATGGTGTGTCCTAAATATTCGATTTCTTCTACCAAAAACTTGCACGTCTCCCTCCTAAGGGTAAGGCCAGCTTCCCTCAACCTACTGAGAACCTCCCTCAAACTTTTGTTGTGTTCATTTACTGAACCACCAAAAACCAGAATATCATCCTGCAAGAATTTCACATTTTCAAGCCCTTAAAAATACCTGTCATGATACGCTGAAAAACACTGGCTGCGGACGAAAGTCCGAAAGGTAGCCTAGTAAAACGAAAAGTACCCTCCAGGGTTATGAAAGCTGTTAGGTTTTTCGAGTCTTTGTGAAGTTTGATCTGGTGGTAAGCACTTTTCAGATCAAGTTTACAAAAGTACTTTCCACCTTTCAACAAAAGTAATAATTTGTTAATGTTTGAAACCACATGCTGATTCAAACTGTGATGGTCCACACAAAACCTGAGCTTGCCATCACTCTTCTTCGTTATGACGACCGGAGAGACCCACTTGGAGGCCTCTACAGGTTCAATAAATCCTTCCGCAAGCATATCATTCAGCAATTTCCTAACATCATCCCTAACCACAACCAGGACCCTCCTCAATTTGTGTTTCACTGGAATAGTTCGCTCTCGTAACACTATGCTATGGGTATAGTCCTAGAGGACATCCAATTTCTTTTTGAACACATCATCCATTTCTGCAAGAATACTCTCGGTGGCAGACTCATCAGGCACACACAAGACTTAATAAGGAGCATGTGGGTCAATCACAATATGAAGGTCAAATTGATGACACCAACCTGAAATAGGTGGGCCATCTTCTGCTACATAGATTTTCCCTTGAACCTGTCTAGACTTGAATACAATCGTAGCAGTAAAAAAAACGAGTACAGATATTCTCTCCCCTTGATAACACCTTGGATCAATGTCTTTGGGGAGGAGAGATACTTGGGGCCACTCGTTCTCCCACATCCATTTAGGGACCTGGCGCTCCTGTGAGCCCTGTCTTTACCAATAATGACGTGTTTATCTCCTAAACTGACTCCCGTGTTATCACCATATTTTGGCGACGAGGATGGGATCCACGCGCACAGAAGACACAGAAACAGAACCCTGAGAGAAGGTCCAAGAAGCACTGCTAAAGGCAAGTGCCACATTACAACAGTGTTCATACTTGATGTTTCCACAGAATGGTACAATACATAATCCAGGAGAAAATCCTTCTCCAGCGATGGTAAGAAAACCTGTGAATGCAAATATTTGTATGACTTTAAAGCAGTCTCTGAACCACGTCCATGCTGGAAATGGTCAGTGGTAAGTGACTGAGTCTGGGGCTGTGGTCTATATAAGTGCAGCTGACATGTCAGCCACTGGGTTTGCCCTCGTCAAGGAAAGGAGTAAGTCCAATTCCAGGGTAGGAAACTACTTAGAACACATCCAGAGCTGGTGGTGAAGGGGAAGTGGTTGATTAAAGGGGAAAACTGTTTTCTTTGTATGTGTATGAATGTGATATTTGTGTAGTGCACACATAGCTAACAGGCACACATAGCTAACTAGATAAAGGCAACGATACAGTCAACAAGTGATGGGAGAGGTAGGTAGCTTCAGAGAGGAGAAGTAGGCTGGTACCTCATTGCAATGTAGTCCTCTTTACAGGGGTGAATTCTCACCTCTTTCTTAAATTGGAGCAGAGTTGGGCAGTCCTGATGGACACAGCAAGGATGTATGGATGGAGAAGTCCTGTTCTCTTGTGTTCCTTTTGTTTACTTTTTTGTGTCCAGTCTGATGGTGTCCTGCTTACCGGTGTACCAAGAGCGACCAAGACGGTGAGTTTGTTAACCAGCTATGCAGCTATGCAAGTGTGCTGGTCATAACTTTCTAAATGATGCAGCCGGTTTTGAAGGTGAGAGACAGTGGATTGCACCATTGTGGAGGTAATGTGGTTCCAAATCTTCAGACATTGTATAGGCAGTACGGTGTGAAGCGTATATTTTATCCTTATCCTTAAAGGAGGCCAGTATGGATTTTGGTAGGCCATAGCAAAGGGTGTTGTCACCATCCATAAGCAGAGTTATGAGGACTTGAACAGTTGCTCTGATGACTTTCTTAAGTAAAGTGATTTGGTACCAGAATTGAGGGTAAGGTTGCTATCGAGGAACTCTCACTTTGGAGAAAAACAATGCTATTGTGCAAAAGCAATGGCATTTCTCCATGTGCAATTTTATACCTTGTGCAACTTGACACAAAGAAATATCTCCTTATAGTCTCAAAGACAGATTGACAGACGGTTGCCAAGTGTACACCTAGCGTTCTGCAAATTTACTTTGTGAATTGCTTACATTTGGAAATCTGCTCCCAGGCCAGTTTCCAAACCAAGGCGTGCAAAATTATTATTTGGCTTGTTTGCACACAAGTCTAGTGTGTTTAACTTATGGTCATAACAAATAATTTAAGCTATCCTACCATACTTCTGCACGCATTCGTTATGCACAGTGCTTTATGCATTAAATGCTGCTACATGATGATGCATAATCTGCGTATGACACCGAACCATGTCTCAAACAAAATCATCTTCCAACCATACAAAGCAAATGGAGTTGAGACTTGTTTGGCCAACCACAAAGCTCTTTTGGGACCCTACCGAATGGGAAAAGAGCTATGAAAGTGCTACAATGCAATACAATACTAAGAGTTCATGGATAGAAATACAGATATTTGTAATGGGCATGGATTCATTTTTAAAATATACAGAATTGATGTCATTTTCATGCATTAATGTTGAGGAGAGATCCTCGAAAGCTTAGGTAAGAGGTTATACTGTGGGGAGATCAGTGATTCTGATGCATTGTGTGCCATTGTGGCGATGTGATAACCGTAACCTTTATTCACATTGAAGCTTGCAAAGCGGCTCTTGCTGAGAGAAATCCATTTAGTTAAACAGGCCCTACAAGAGCCTTTCTGTTACAGTAATAACATTTTAGTGCTTCATTTATCATCCGACAGTGCTAAATTGGTGGCATCAACTGCTGAGTCAGTACTTTGGGGACACAATCATTTAACAGTGATGGTCATTTATCACATTACAATACAGTATGCCAAGTATCTCCACGTAAAGACTAGAAAATGCACCTGGGCAATGAAGGGACTACTTCAGCCAGAAGCAACCTCCTAATGGGAGCTTGTAGTGTAATGAAGAGCAATAAACGTGGAGCAATGCAATCACTGTAGTGAAAACATAATTCAGCCAAATGTTTCTGGCACATCAACAAATAATTTGCAACATGCCATTCAGACTTGAAATAATAGTGTAAGCATGACAGGGAAATGATGAGCTTATTGTGCACAATATATATGTGCAAAACAAAGAGAAGCCCGACTGCTTCTCATACAAAGAATGAGAATGGTCAGTAGCCCTCCATTTGAATACATTTGACCATCAGATAATACAATGTGTGCATTATGGAAAAACTGAAAAATTCTTACTTGCGCAAAGTGTAACTAAATATTCCCTGACTCTAAATGGAAAAGCCCAGTCCCAATAAAGAGCATAGAATGCTGGAGTATTCATCTGGTTTAGTGGCCTGAAGACTGGTGTGCATGGAGGGCAAGCACACAAGACCAAAAAACACAGACCAGCATGTGGGGCTACCGCAAACCCCCCTCCAACCAAACTGTATCAAAGGGTGCAATGAAAGGAGCATCGCTACATTCAAAAGAAGCACAGTACATGCTAGCAATTGATCGGACCAATCCGACCATACCTGGGTGGTAATTTAATGGCCAGGTGTGGCACCATCAGCATCTTTGGAGGTTGGAGGGGAACTCCTACACCTCCCCAGGCAATCACCTAGGAGAGACATGCTGGGAACAGAGCCAGTGATAGTCAAAGATCACCCCGCCTACAAAAGAAAAGGAAAGCCAGAGACAGTGCTATGGGAGACCAATGGATGCAGAAAGCAGTAATACTGCATTGGAGACACATTTAAAAGTGATTACTACCACCATACGCAAGACCTGGCATCCTTGGCATGGTTCCCCTTGACATTTTCCCTCCTGGCTTCCTGTTTTTCTGACTTCATTTTTGCTGACTTTAGGATTCTAGGCACTTTACCACTGATAACCAGTGCTAAGGTCCATATGCTCTGTACTCTAAACATGGTAACATTGACTTATCCACAATTTGCATATTTAATGTACTTATAAATCTCTAGTAGAGTGCACTATATGTGCCCAGGGCCTGTAAATTAAATACTACTAGTGAGTCTGCAGCACTGATTGTGACACCCACTCAGTAGCCCTGTAAACATGGCTCAGGCCTGCCATAGCAGAGCATATGTATGCCGTTTTAAACTGTAATTTTGACCTGGCAAGTTAACCTACATGCCAGGCCCAAACCTTTCTTTTTTTACATATACGTCACCACTAATGTAGGCCCTAAGCAGTCCCATGAACAGTGTGCTGTGTATTTAAAAGGTAGAAGATGTACTTTTGAGTTTTACATGACCTGGTAGTGAACAATTGCTACTTTCATTTTTCACTACTGCAAGGTCCATCTCTTCCATAGGTTAACATGGGGATTGCCTTAAAACATCTAGTAAGTGTAATTTCCATTGGGAGCAGATTGAGATTTGGAGTTTGGTGTTTTAGGACTAACAATTTAAAAACACAACTTATCGTGAAGTTGTTTTTTAAGTTGCGAGTCTGAAAATGCCAATTATAGAAAGTAGGCATTTGTTTACATTAACTAGTCTGTGCATCTGCCTGTCTCTGAATACTTGTCCGAGTTAGGGTGAAAGCTGGGCTTTGTGCATTCCCTCCAAATAGTCACACAAAGGGAGCTGGGGTTTGACATTTGCATCCTGATGGACAATCCCAAGGCTCTTTGGCCTTCCTGAGGTAGATTAGGAGGGAGGAGCTGACACTTGCACCTGAATAGGGCTGTACCTGTCCCCACACAAAGAGTTGCATACCCCCCTGTAGTGTGTCTAGAGCCAGGACAGGATAGATAGGGAATATGTGATCTTCAAAGGCCTCTTTGTTGTCACCCCCACTGGTGTAAGTACTGGACCCCTGACACCACCACATCAGAACTATACTGGAACCAAGTACATTCTGCCTGGAAGAAGAGCTGATGTGCTGCACGGGGGACTGTCACATAGCTACCTTCTCCTACTGCCGTCTGCTTCTTGCCTGGAAGTGAAAGGGACTGGTCCAGCTCTCAACATCCTTGAATCTGAGTCCCCCAAGGGCTTGTTGGCTTGCCACCTGTTCTCTGAAGTCTCATGGTCACAAAAGACTCTGCTGGTGCTGCTAGACTCTGCAATCTTTGAGTTTTGCCCTTGCCTGGGGTGCCCCCTCCAGCCTTGGGCCCCAGAAGTGGGTTTCCTGCACTACTGCCCCTTTAAAGGAAGCTTTGGTGCTCTTCACGACCACGGATGGACCCATTTGGTTCAGAAACCGCATTGCTCACTCGAAGGATCAGCATGAGTGGGTGAAAGATCATCTCTCTGCACAGCATCATCAGTGCTCGAGACCACAAAGTCCCTGCCCATTTGTCTGTGATGCCTGGCAGCTCTCCGCACCCCAAGGACCACCGCCATCGACACGCACAGTGCTCATACCGAACCATTTCCCTCTGAATGGGATGCATGGCTCAACTTGAGAAGGTAAAACTTCAACGAGACCTGCTAGAAAATGTATCCGATCTGCGCTCCATCATGATCAGCTTGGATTTTCAGATTTGGCCCGGTCTAGCGCGACCTCAAGTAACTCTTTAGCGCTATTGACTTCTAAGCACTGTTTTTGGATGTAATCTTTAAAAATTCATATCTCGACTTCTCCTTATTGGATTTTTGTCCTTTTGGTTTTGTTTTAATCAGATAAATATTCTCCATTCTAAAAGGTATGAAGTCGTTTTGTGGTGTTGGGCCACAGGTATTGCTAGTGGGTCAGGAGGGTGCAAGGAATCATAAACAGGTGTAGGTGAGTGTGTTAGCAACCTCTGTTGAAACCACTACCTTCAGGTGGTGTTGGGTAACACTGTGAACCCATTTGGAGCTTGGGTGGCATTATCAGGAGTAGAGAAATGTTGGGGTTGAACCCAGCACTGTCAGTCCAGTCCACTAGCACATAACCAATGGTGTCATCCAGGCACTTCGCAATTGTGACTAAGTTTACATGGTTTGCCAGTTTATTTCCCTTAGCAGTAAAGGAGCAAATAATTCATAATCATATTTTATTATTGTAGGTGCAACTAGAGGGCAGTAAGTGACAAAAAGGAAGAAGACAACAAGAAAATAAGAGGGTCAGTGAGCAAAGGAAAGTCGATGATTGATTGGATTCTTTGAGGATAATGAATGTTCTCTGTCATAGTCAAGAAGTTCCCACATTACGCAGTGGACCTTTGGCTGTACAAGGCAAGAACTGACGAGGAGCAAAGACTGTTCCTTGGCATAGCATAGTTCCAAAACATTTGGGATTTAAGGTTGAAAATGCAAAGATCACGCTGTATGAAGATGCTTTGAGACTCGATTTATGTCAGCTAAGTAGGAGAAGAAAGCCAGGGTACCCCTTTTGGACATCATCTTCAAAAGGGAAATATGATAAACCCAAGTACTTTAAAAAGGCTAAACCATATGGAGGTTGGAAAGGTTTTCAGTGGGGGAAGGGTGCCACAGCTATCTGCTAGAGGTTCGAGAAAACAAGTATGCATGGGCACAGTGATGACAATTACAGCACATTCACTCCACATGCAGTGTAGGGCACCCTGTCCCAGAGTGAAACTGAGGGAAGGGTTCAGGAGCTCAGAGAAGGTCAGAGAAATGCAAGGCACCCAGATTCTAGGTCAGATGAAGTCCCCCCTCCATTGAGATAGGAGGCTTTCCCATTGCCCTTTCCTCACAGCATTAGGGCACTGTTGAACAAATATAATCGAAAAGATGATTCACAGCTACCGATTACATATTTGATGAGGGGTTCAAAGTCACATTCAAAAGCCAATATACTGTCAGGAGCAGTCAAAAACTGAAATCAGCGGCTGAACACCCTGAGGCAGTCTGATAAATGATCTTAAAAGAACTGTTGTTAGGTCAGATAAAAGGTCCTTTGTTCACGCCTTCCTGCCAGTTTCGTAATATCCCTGCTGGGTTTAGTTCCAAAGATTAAGCCATACCAATTCTGTTTACTATTATTCGCAAATGCACTATTTTCCTGACCTATAGGGTGCGACAATCACTGATGGGATCAATTAAGAGCAATGTACAGTAGCCTGTGCATCGGTTGATGATGCCATAGAGATATTTAGACCTACAGGCAGAAGACCTCTGACAGTTATTGTGGAAATTGAGGCCGCATTCTGGTTACTTGGGGTTTACCCTGACAGTTTTGGTTTGTTGGGCTTCTAGCAAAATATCAAATCTATTTTGACTATTTATGCCAATAGCTTGGGAAATTTCTTGTACTAACTTTGAGGAGTTTAGTACATTGTTAGATTGGGAACTGCATAAGCGACACCCAAAAGGCGGCAAACTGCACTATTTCGGTGAGTTTTTATATGAATCAGACATAGACCAGTGTGCTTGCATCCTGGATGCTTTTGTTGAGCTAGCAGGATTACTTAAAGTCCCACTGCCAACTGGGAAGATGATAGGTCCTGCTACAAGGATGGTGTTTCTTGGCATCAAACTAGACTTATTGAGGGGCATGTACAGGATACCACAGGGCAAGGTGGTGTTGCTTTTGAATGACATTCAAAACATGCTAGGCAAAGACAAGACAGCTCTGCAAAAAATTAGAGGCCCTCAGGGGAAAACTCAACTTTGCTAAATCCCATCAGTTAGTATGGTGTTTGCCTGCTTATTGGCACAGCTCACAGTTTACATTAGGAAGAAAGCAACTATTCTTGTCCCTTCCGCTACCCTCGAGAAATTCATCTTTACCATTGGATTTGACTGGATAAGGTGTATACTTGTTTTCTATGCTTTCAAAATGGCTAGTGCATTGTATCTTAGTATTGCATAAAATGATTGTTTTCTATACGTGGAAGATGGCTGATGTGTTGCGCTGGTAAACAAATGTGTGAAAGTAAAATAAACAATGTTTCTAGTCATTACTACTGGACTTGCTATTGCTGGAGCATTTTAAAAGCATTGATCAACATCGAACTGACACACACAAATGCAATCCCCACCCTTTATCCCCCCCCATTCTCAGCCCCCACCTCCACCCATTAACCAATCACACAGAACACACCACCTCCATCAACTCTACTCCACCCTTTCAAAAAAGTACCATCTACAATCCCACTACGCCCCCCAGTCTCACCCCCCACTACCCAACCTCCACCCCCCTCACCACTAATAAACGCCCATCCTCCACCCTACACTCCACGCCTACCACCAATACTCTCATCCACACTACCAACCTCTCCCCTTTGTCACCCACGACCGAGCCTTCCATCCCCACCTCCAACACATTTCCCACAGGGGATCACATTACGGCCTCTCTCCTCCAGCTCAAAGAAGACATGGACATCATCAAACAACAACTACTCTGTCTATCACGCTCCAGTCACCCCTCACCCAACACCCTCCACCAGATCAAACAGGACGTCCACATCATCAAACAAATACTCAGCACACATCCCAGACACCACGCACGCGCCTCCTCCATCATCTCCGCTCCCAACTGGTCCTCCATCCGGGCGGCGAACTCTCGCACTCGACCACCACCGCACTGGACCTCAATCCCTGTTCACAATCGTGAAAACCGCCCCCATCGCTCCTGCAACCCTCTCTCGGACCTAGACACACTCACCCTCCTCCGCTCCTATGACCCAACCCCCCATAGCAACACACCCGACACTCTCACTGCCATTCCCACGATTCAATCTAATCCCCTTAGACCCCCCACGCTGAACAACAGAATCGCTATCCATAGTAACCTGAGTAAAGTCCCCCTCGCTCTAGAACACCCTTCCACCCTCGACACACCCCGTCTCAAATGCACTCTCCTCAACTGCAGATCAGCCGTTAGACACTCCGCCGCTATCGCCGATCTCATCCTAAAATGGGATCTTGACTTAATCATCATGACTGAAACATGGTTAACAGAATCTTCTACACCTATAATGGACATTCTGGTCCCCCCCAACTACCACATCACTAGACTTGACAGGTCTGGCAATAAAAAAGGTGGCGGAATCGCATGTATATACAGGAGCAACCTCTCTGTCTTGAAAGTAACTTCCCCTTCCCTACCCTCCCCAACTTCCTGTGAATATATCTGCCTAGATATTCACAGTGAGGACAAACCGATCTGCACTCTGCACGGCATTTACCACCCACCCGGTGACAACCTTACCTTCTCCCAACAAATCATGGACATGATCTCAGCCAACTCCGGTCGACAACTCACACAAATATACCTTGGTGACTTCAACCTCCACTGGAACGATCATAATGATGCGGTGGTAAAAGGTCTGAAGAACTTCCTTAACGCCCTTGACCTCACTCAAATTTGCAACGTTCCAACACACAAGAAAGGCTCTATCCTCGACCTCATCAGCTCCAAAGAGGCCACTATCAAACTCGAATCAATCCATCCCTGTGATTGGTCGGACCATCATACCATCACATTCTTCATCAATGAAAAAGTTAAATTTAACCCCGTTCAACCCGCCAGGCCCAAAGTCTGGAAAAGAGACATGAAAAAGCTAATCTCAAACTCTCTGCCCCCCAAAAGCTGCAACTTACTACTTCCTCCTGCTGGCGTTAAAGATGTCCAATCCTTGACTGATCACTATCTTAACACTATGACCTCAATAATTAATGAAGTCGCACCCTTGCAACTAAAAAAAGCCACCACAAAAATGTCCAATCCCTGGTACGACGGGAGTCTCAATGACGATAGACGCGCCATGCGAATGGCAGAGCGCACCTGGAGATCAGCTCCCTCCGCACTGAACCTAAAAAACCTGAAGAAAAGGAGAAACGCCTACTTCAGGAAAATAAAACGATCAAAATCAGACTTCTTCAGCCGTCAGCTTGACCAAGCCAAAAATCGTCCGAGAAAGCTGTTTGAGCTTATCCGAACACAATCCAAAGAACAACTCCAACATCTCAACACTGTTTGCGAAGCTCCCTCCTGTGAGGACTTCGCCTCCTTCTTTAACCAAAAAACTGACAACATAAAGAATGACCTCCTCATAGACGCAAGCCTCTATCCCAAACCCCACCGCATAGCACCCACGACACCAAAAAACAATGCCACCTGGTCAACCTTTCTCACCTACACGGAGGAAGAAATTGGCAAACTGCTCAGCACTCTGAAACCATCCAATCACCTCACGGACCCCCTTCCTGCCAACGCTGTCAAAGTCCTTACCCCGTCGCTCCTTCCACTCTGGACCAAAATCATTAACAGCTCCCTTCAACAAGGGATCATTCCCGACTCCCTCAAAGTTGGTCAAGTCACACCTTTGCTAAAGAAACCTACAGCTGACCCCTCTGACCTAAACAACTACCGTCCCATTACCAACATTCCGACTCTTGCCAAACTGCTGGAAAAATGCGCACAAACACAATTAACCAAACACATTACTCAGTTTGATCTCCTCAACTCTCATCAATCAGGCTTCCGAGCAAATCACAGTACTGAAACTGCTATGACTCACATAATCGACGACGCCCTCCAAATCCTAGATCATACCGATACTTGCCTCCTCATCCTCCTTGATTTCTCCTCTGCATTTGACACTGTCAAACATGAGAGCTTAATCGAACTACTAAACACGAGAATGGGCCTATCTGGAACTGTGCTCAAATGCTTCACGTCCTTTTTGCATAACAGGTCGCAGAAATTCAAGAGCAACAACTTGATGTCTGCACCAAGACCTGTATCGCTAGGCGTACCACAAGGATCCTCCCTATCCCCAACCTTGTTCAACCTAGTTATGGAACCTCTCACCACCTTGCTGCAAGAATCCAATGTACACTTCCACATGTATGCTGACGACACTCAACTCTATCTCAAATTACAATCACCCAAAGACATCACGCTCTTGAACTCAACGATCAGAAGCACCCAATCGTGGTTGGCCGCCAATCATCTGAAACTCAATGCCCTTAAAACAGAGTTCCTTCTGATCTCACCACCCGCGAAGAGCACTACCGCACAAATGTGGCTTAAAGACCTAACGGCACTCAATGTCCAACCCACCATCGTGGACTCAGCGAAATCTTTGGGCATAACACTTGACACCAATCTCAGCATGCAGGAACACATCAACAAAGCAACTAAGGGAGCGAACTACCAAATCAACACCCTTAGGAAACTTAAACCTTTCCTTCCAACCAAAGACTTCCAAACTGCGGTACAATCGCTAGTCATACCTCGAATAGAATACGGCAGTACCGCCCTCTGCGGTCTCCCCCAAGCCACTACGGCACCCATCAGAGCCTCTCTAAACGCCGCAGCGAGACTTATCACTGGATCAAAAAAACACTCACACATTTCCCCTGACTTCAAATCCCTGAATTGGCTGCCGTTTGAAGCCAGAATACACCTGAAAATCGCTTGTCTGACGCACAAGGCTGTCCACCTGAGCTCACCTACATACCTTGCTCAGAAGCTGATGATTTCAGGAGGTTCCAGAAACACTAGAGGTACAAATAATCTTTTGCTAAAGCCTAAAAGATTCCGCAAGGCAAAAACCTATAAACGCTCCTTCTCAGGAATGGCTCCCAGGATTTGGAACTCGCTCCCCCCTGAAACCAGGCTCATCACCTCTACTATACTTTTCAAGAAAGAAGTAAAAGCGATCCTCATGGCTAAATACACTTGAACCACTACTGGAGATAAACTACAAAGACGTGATACTCATCTGTACTACTTGTCGAACACTTTGTATTGTTATTTCGATTCTGAAATTACCTATTGATTGTTTTATGTTATCACCTCAATGTACCTTTAACATGACTGATGTATCTGCGTATACATGCTCCCCCCTCTGTAAAGCGCTCTGATATCTGCGAAGATCTTGTTCGCGCTATATAAAACTTTCAAAATAAAATAAAATAAATTGGACATTGACAAAGGCAAAATATGAATGGAGGTGGAAAGTAGCCAATATTGTGTAGGGAAAATTTCTAGTCACTGACTATTGCACAGCAGAAAACCTTCACATCACTACCACACCCGTGACCTGGGAAGACTCCCTTTGAAGAACATAGTGCTGCTGGAAGAAAGAAAACTTCTGACTCCTGAGTCCTGTTGGTCACTCACCTACCATTCATCAGCAACAGCATTAAAAACTGTTTATGCTGAACTCCAAAATTGCACTACTGCTAACCATCTCCTGCATGACTGCTAATATGACTTCAGATAATACCACATTACAAAGACTGTTACTTTACACATCACAGACGAGGCCCTCCTGAAGACAGTATAAGAGGACCCCTGCCTCTTGAAATTAATGGATCTCTCAGCTGCCTTTCACACAGTCAACCATCACACCATTATACACACCCTGGAATCTTGAACGAGATTCACTGGTAATGTTAACTGTCTCTCCTCCTGCCTTCTCAGCTAACCCCACTTTGTAACATGGGCACCTTCATGTCTTGAATCGCTGTATCAGTTACTCTTCCCTGTCATCTCCAACTTCTACATGGAACCCACTTGGGGTCTAATCACAGTTAAGAGCATCAAGAATCACCACTATGCTGATAATACACAACTATACTGGAAAGTTTCCTCCGCTTTAGAAATCCAACACATTTCCTGGGTATCAAGTGGCGACCTGAAGCTCATACCAACCAAGACAAAATTATTTTTATTTTCCAAGAACAAGCAGCAAGAAATAGATCACATGAACGCTGGTGACATTCAAACCCTAACTTTAAACAAATGCCAAGCCATTTGGATTTTCCTTGGACTCCAACCTCACTCTCAAGGAACATAGTGCAAACAAAATGACCGATCCCAGCTTTCTTTTCTTTAGGAAGTGAAACAGTTTCTTCCCGAAAAGATTAGGAATTGCTCTTCAACTCCTTATAGTATTTCATCTGGATGGTGCTAATACACTGATGAGTGGTTTCACAGCTCCACAATGGCACCCGTATAGGACATTCTACATGCCACAAGATATTTCATCCAGGGCCATAAGAAATATGATCACATCACTCCTGTTCCGATGTAACCATTGGTACCCCTTGCAGGTCTATACTGTGTTGAAAACCAGCTGCACCATTTACAAAGCCATTACATCCAGATCCTCCAACTATCTTGAAGCCATGCTCACCATTTCTGGTGGCTCTTGCACAATCACAGCCAGACACTATAAGACTGGAGAATAAGTATAACAAACAAAAAAACAAGCTAGAATGCATTTTCCATCTATGCACATAGAATTTTTTAACAAGATTTGCACATCCATGAAACGACTAAAGCTGCTCCATTTTAGGATTAGCTGAAGATGCACCTCTTTAAAGAACTGTACTGTTAATATTGAAAAATCAGTGTCAATATGAATTAATGCATAAAAACAAAATTGCATATTTATTGACCAATTCGCAAGTTGTGAACTCCACATCAACCCTGACTCAGAACTATGATGCAGTTAGGCAGGCCCTGAGATCCAAGCCATAGGTCACTGATTGACAAATCACATGTAGGTTGGCACACAGCCAGCAGACAAATATGTGAACAGAGAATCCCAGATCAATCCCACAGATAGGTAAAGTATACAGTAACACCACAATGGATTGTCTCCAATAAAGCACACCTGGCCGGAAATATGCATGGGTACCCAAGACACCATAAATGCCAAATGAAGTTAGGAACACATAACCAATCAGGACACAGCACACATAGCTTAGAGTGTGCATCAGTGTATGTTTTTGTAGTATACGTGGTGTTAGTTTTCTGACACTTTAGAGTGTGCATCAGTGTATGTTTTTGCACAGCACACATAGTACATGCAGTGATCGTGTGCTCCCCATTGCGGAAATCTGTACATGTTATCCACTGGTCGCATTGTGTCCACGCAAGGTCAAGGCCCACCTGGCTTCCTCATCCAATACATTAATTTAAGGCTCCAAAGACAGAGGTTCACCTTCCAGCACCATTTTATTGCATTCAATGGGCTGTATAAAGACCCGTGTTCGACCAATTGTAAATTGTAAGTATGGGCGAATTTTGCGAATCAGCAGTTGGCGAATTCGCTAACAAATCAGCAAATTCGTGGATTTCCCCACAAAATCGCAGATTTTTTTGCGATTTTGCACCACCGCTAGTGTGTGGGGGGAGGGGGCAAACAGGGGGGCTTCTATGCGAGTTCACATGCCTGTTGTGTGTATAAAAGGAAAGGCACCGATCAGAGCAGCAGATGAGGAGAAAGAAGCTTGTGGTCACAGGAACTGCACGGGGATAGAGCTCGTGAAAGTCAAGGATGCAAAGGCCTCCATCAAGCATCATAGCTAATTTTCGATGGTAGATATGGGGAGAACACACACCTGCCCAGCCTCAGCAAAGCGCACATTGTTTTTGGGCTGATTAACTTTGCCATCGCGCTGAAGGTCGCCGGGGTCCCTCGAGTGAGCTGTCCATCATAGTGGCTAAAGGGCAGGAAGACGGTGCACACCGCTAGTGTGTGTGTGGGGGGGCAAACGGGGGGGGCTTCTATGCGAGTTCACATGCCTCTTCTGTGTATAAAAGGATAGGCACCGATCAGAGCAGCAGATGAGGAGAAAGAAGCTTGTGGTTACAGGAACTGCACAGGGATAGAGCTCATGAAAGTCAAGGATGCAAAGGCCTCCATCAAGCATCATAGCTAATTTTCGACATTAGATATGGGGAGAAACCACACCAGCCCAGCCTCGACAAAGCACACATTTTTTGGGGCTGATTAACTTTGCCATTGTGCTGAAGGGCGCTGGGGTCCCTCGAGTGAGCTGTCCATCATAGTGGCTAAAGGGCGGGAAGACGGTGCACACCGCTAGTGTGTGGGGGGGGACAAACGGGGGGCTTCTATGCGAGTTCACATGCCTCTTCTGTGTATAAAAGGACAGGCACCGATCATAGCAGCAGATGAGGAGCTAGAAACTTGTGGTCACAGGAACTGCACGGGGATAGAGCTCGTGAAAGTCAAGGATGCAAAGACCTCCATCAAGCATCATACCTAATTTTCGACGGTAGATATGGGGGGGAACACACACCTGCCCAGCCTCGACAAAACGCACATTTTTTTGGGGCTGATTAAGGAGTCACTGAATTTGACCTTCAACTCAGGCACCTGCTTTATCTATATCTGTAAGTGTTTCCTGCAGGAGCCTTGTTGTCTACTTGTAACTATTCTCTGACCCTGCTTCGAGGGTCAGAGCAGGGTCAGAGAATAGTTGAAAGTAGGCAAGGAGGCGCCGCTCAGGAAGCACTTACAGGGTTACAGCAGGTGCCCAAGTTGAAGTTAATTTCTTTGTAAAGATTTTGTAAATGGTTACAAAGAAATAAGCTTCAACTTGGGCACCTGCTGTAACCCTGTAAGTGCTTCCTGAGCAAAATTTGTCCCGTATGCGAATTCGCAAATTTTTCTGTGATTTCGCGTGATTCGCGGATCGCGAAATCGCGGAAAATCTGCAAATTCGCAAGTGGAACAAATTTTCCGCCCATACTTAGTAAATTGAGACAGTTCTCAGACTCTATGCCTGTGACTGTGTTCCCGGCTGTATTGTTTAATTAAACAAACTGTTTCTGTTTTCCCAAATGCCTCTTGCCTCTTGTTTTTTCAAGGTATTTCATGTTCAAGCAACAATTTGACGATTAATCATCGGAGCTAAATGGTACCCTCAACCCGACTGCAGCCAATTAAAGGGGGCCCCGCCCGACGGATACACATTTGCTCGACAAGGAAGGTGAGCAGACACTGCAATTGATCGGAAGGTCTGCTGAATACGAGGGGTGGAGGTGCATCCTGAAGCAGTCATCACAGAGGGTAAGAGACTACATTGGAACCTTAGTAAAGCATCTGGCATATGGCAAACTAGGGAGAAGCATAAAAAAGATAAACTGAGCACCCTGCCACTGACAGAAATCTAGCATATTACCTGTTTTATAAGTATTGTAAGTAGCCACAAGGCAACCTCGGAGGACATCCCGCAAAAGTCACCTTTTTGCGATAGTCAGCACGCTGGGAAAGGTGAATATTTATTGTATTTATTGTCGGAGTTGACACCTCAATCTTATTTTTTAATCTTAATGTGTTTCTCAGTGCCACAGGTTTCTCAACAACGTTGGTTTCTGATAGAAGGTAGAGGTGTTGGATGCTTCGACCACTTGTCGTAACACAGTGGCACGCTTTTTCCACTGGGTGTGACACAGCCGGTATACTTGGACCGCTGGGATTGACACAGATTGGATACTTGGCCACTGGGTGTGATACAGAGATCGATTTGGACATTTAGGGAAAAAGATTTGGAACTGGCAGATAAGGTGAATGTTTTCAGCAAATAGGGGCCTGTGGTCAAGTTATTCCTTTTTGTCCCTGCAAACTATTGCTATTATTTTTGTCCCAGAGACAACATAGACGGGCTATCAGGTTCACTTAGTCCATGTACAATGCAGAGCATCCCCTGATCACAGGAAAGCATGCGCTAGAAGCAGGCTAAAGGATTGTTTTTTTTACAAAGTCATCATTTTTTATCTGTTAGTTTTTTATGTGTTGGTTGCTTGGACCACTGGGCATGATACAGATGCTACGCTTGGCCCCTGGGTGTGATACTGAGTGCAGTTATTGATGTAAGGTGTGTGATGTTGTGGTACTGTTAATTACTGCAAATGGTGTTATGTTCTAGGTAGTCTGTATTTGTTTATGTTTCATAGGAAGGTGCGGCAATTTCTCAAAAACCGTATTTAATGCCAAGAGAAAATATTTTTCCGATACTATTTCTGTTGACAAAATGTACTTTTTCCTATGATGCAATCCTTCATATGCTTTTATTTGTGTTTAAGAAATGTTTATGTTAAACTGTTGATGCAACTGTAGATAGCGCTGAGCTCATAGTTACATAATTCAAATATATTGCACACAGAGGCCTTACTGAAGCAGGACTGACACATCTTTGAAAGGCTACTTCTGCAGTTGTATACCACTTTACAAGGGGTTTACAAGTAAATTAAATATACCAAACAGGTGTTAACCAATTATACCATGTTGACAGAAGAGAGCACATGCACTGTAGCACTGGTTAGCAGTGGGAAAGTACTCAGAGTCCTATAGCCATCAAAAAGAAAGTGAGAAAAAGAGGAAGGCAAACATTTCTGGTGACCCTTCAGAGAGGTCCTATTTCCAACAGTAACATTGGCTTATTCCTAACTGGAATATTAATTGTACTTGTAAGTCACTAGTAAGGTGGTATTACATGCACCTGTAAATTAAATGGTACAGGTTGGCCTGCACCACTTACTGTGCCACCCACTCAAGTATCCTTTTAAACATGTCTCAGGCTTGCCATTGCAGCCTATGGGTGCAGTTTCAGCTTCCATTTAAACCTAGCAAGGTAAGCCTTTTGAGATGGATAGATCACCTAAGTGTACTAGTACCGCCCTCACTGCTGTCCACCCTAAGGCTACTGGTAAACACTATTTATTCAAAAATTTAGCCACAATTCAATAAATTCATAAACGTTAAATCGCATAATGTATGTAGAATGTTTTTATTCATACAGGATTCATCCTCAAGGCAAAAATATATGTACATTTGTTGATGTACTCAGTGCATTTTGAGTGCCAAGACTCTTCATCAGGGGTAACTACAAAACAAAGATAATAGAAATGAAACACAATCAGTACTTTTGTTTGTATATACCACAGAGACTTTCAGGACTTGAAAGGACCCATATGTTATTCCAAGAGAGCTGACTGATTCCAGAGTACATCATTCAACTGAGTGCCGTTCATCACTCATAAACCTTAATAGTATCATATCACCCGTGTATTGTGCTTAGTGATAAAGTGCATGCTGTCCTAAGGTGTATATTCAAAGTTCCTTGTGGAGGTGCCCTCCCACCTTAAAAAATTTAACAATGCCTGCCCATGCGTACAACAGCAAACTTTGAGTCCCAGCATGAATCCTGTTTGGAATAAGAGTGCATTGCTAACTTACCACCAAACAAAACTAGCTGTCTGAACTGAAAAGTGAAGTAAAAACACTTTCTTCTTCAATGTCGTCTGCAATTATCACACCTACAATGGAAAAGAAACCTCACTCGAATGACTTGCCTAGTGACAGTCCCCACAGTGAAATTACGTAGTGAAAGCTTCTCTCAAAGAAAATAACTAAATGTTATACAGAAATCATTGCCACTGAATAAAGATGAGGTTCCCACTATTTCTATCTGTGAAACAAAAACAGAAACCTGATCAGGAGCCAATTATAAATGCTGTGGGTCCCCTACCCTGTATGTGCATGTAATGAAATACCTTGAAAAAAACGATCCAACAGGCTAGTAATATTGTATAGGTTACAAGTCCCTAATTTCCTTGAACTGGCTATGCTTCCATGACGGAGATGCTGAAACAAACAATAGCAATCCTGCACCTATTTTAAGTCAGTCTCATCCTACAGAGTGATATATTGTTGAACTATACCTCTATGAGGACATATGAGTTCTACATGGCACTGCGTGTGACTGCTGTGATGCTTGAAAACTGCTCTCTACTCAATTACACCAAAAACCTACGGACCGCAATAACGCACTATTGTTTAGCATTTTTCATCCTGTACCTCTTAAAAATCACTTACTATTATTTCAATTCATTCAGATAAAACGAATCACTATGGATCATGAAGTGTGCAATCAAACATTATCCAGCTGTGCATCACTATACAAACAGTGTTGGTACCTTGATCAGGTAATGGAGTCAGCGTTCCTACAAGTATCTTGCATGAATTGGAGAAACCTTATGCAAAACAGACATACGGATAAACGTCCACATGAAGTCTTTGGGGTCGATTTACAAGCCCCTTGCGTCATTTTTAACATGAACAAATTGACACAAAAGTTGTGCAAGGGGCTTGTAAATCTGCCCCTTTGTGTCTAAATGTTCACAGCAATTGGAATCCATCAAACGTATCATAATTCATAGATGGGATCTTTTGGAATCCTGATCCTGATCCTGACTTTCGGGGACTTTTTCGACACAAAACCTCTTTTTTGCATACAAATGATGTCACAATTTGAGAGAGAGTTTTTTATCCACTAACTCTAAGAATATCTCAGCCCACAAGGGGATGAGGAAATGTCAGAATTGTGTCCATCGTAATAATGTAATTGTGGGCAATAGCATCTCACATCCACACATAGGCAGAATCATCAGATTCAGACACACAGCAGATTGTAATATGCAACCAATCAATCAATCAATCAGTGACATTTATAGAGCGCACTACTTACCCGTTGGGTCTGAAGGCGCTTAGGAGGGGGGGGGGGGTGCCGTTACTGCTCGAACAGCCAGGTCTTGAGCTTCTTCCTGAAGGAGAGGTGGTCTTGGGTCAGGCGCAGGTCGGCCGGGAGGGAGTTCCAGGTCTTGGCGGCCAGGTAGGAGAAGGACCTTCCTCCTGTTGTCGCTCTACGGATGCGTGGGACGGTGGCGAGAGCGCGGCTGGCTGAGCGGAGGTGACGTTTGGGAGCGTAGAAGTTGATTCGGTTGTTGAGGTAGCTCGGGCCTTGATCGTGTAGGGCTTTGTGTGCGTGGGTGAGGAGACGGAAGGTGATTCTTTTGTTGACGGGGAGCCAATGTAGGTCTCTCAGGTGTCCGGAGATGTGGCTGTTTCGTGGGATGTCGAGGATGAGTCTGGCTGAGGCGTTCTGGATCCGCTGGAGTCTCTTCTGGAGCTTGGCGGTGGTTCCGGCGTAGAGGGCGTTGCCGTAGTCCAGTCGGCTAGTGACGAGGGCCTTGGTGACGGTCTTCCTGGTCTCCGTGGGGATCCACCAGAAGATCTTCCGTAGCATGCGCAGGATGTTGAAGCACGCTGAGGAGACGGCGTTGACTTGCCTGGTCATGGAGAGGGAGGAGTCCAGGATGAAGCCCAGGTTGCGTGCGTGGTTTGTCGGTTTGGGTGCGGTGCCCAGGGCGGGGGGCCACCAGGAGTCGTCCCAGGCGGTGGGTGTGGAGCCCAGGATGAGGACCTCCGTCTTGTCTGAGTTCAGTTTCAGGCGGCTGGTCGTCATCCACTCGGCTACCTCCTTCATCCCTTCGTGCAGGTTGGCTCTGGCGGCGGCGGGGTGGTTGGTCAGGGAGAGGATCAGCTGGGTGTCGTCGGCGTAGGAGATTATGTTGAGGTTGTGTTGGCGTGCGATGGCCGCGAGGGGGCTCATGTAGACGTTGAAGAGGGTAGGGTTCAGCGAGGACCCTTGAGGGACGCCGCAGATGACTTCGGTGGCCTCTGACTTGTACGGTGGCAGGCGGACTCTCTGTGTTCTTCCGTCGAGGAAGGAGACGATCCATTCCAGTGCCTTCTCCTGGACTCCGACGTTGCTGAGGCGCTGCACTAGGGTGCGGTGGCAGACGGTGTCGAAGGCCGCGGAGAGGTCTAGGAGGATGAGGGCCGCTGTTTCTCCGTTGTCCATCAGGGCTCGGATGTCGTCGGTGGCGGCGATGAGGGCGGTCTCGGTGCTGTGGTTGGCTCGGAAGCCGGACTGTGAGGGGTCGAGGGATCCGTTCGTCTCGAGGAAGGTGGCCAGCTGTTTGTTGACGGTCTTCTCGATGACTTTGGCTGGAAACGGGAGTAGCGAGATGGGGCGGTAGTTCTTGAGTTCGGTGGGGTCTGCTGTAGGTTTCTTGAGTAGAGCGCTGAGTTCGGCGTGCTTCCAGCTCTCGGGGAAGGTGGCGGTGTCGAAGGAGGTGTTTATAATGTCCCGCAGGTGGGGTGCGATGACAGCGTCGGCCTTGTTGAAGACGTGGTGAGGGCAGGGGTCAGTCAGAGATCCGGAGTGGACGGAGTTCATCATGTGGACGGTGTCATCGGTACTGATCGGAGTCCAGGCTCGGATGGTGGTGGTGGACGGCGTTGCTGTGGTTGTGGCGTGCGTCGGATGGGTGCTGAAGCTGTTGTGTATGTCCGCAATCTTGTTGTGGAAGTAGGAGGCGAGGGAGTTGCAGAGGTCCTACGAAGGGGTGATGTCGTTGTTTCCGGCGTTGGGGTTGGAGAGCTCTTTCACGATGTTGAAGAGTTCCTTGCAGTTGTGTGCGTTGTTGTCCAGCCGGTCCTTGAATGCAGTTTTCTTAGCGGTGCGGATCAGTTGGTGGTGCTTCCGGGTGGCGAGTTTGAGGGCGGTCATGCTGTCCGGTGTAGGTTCCTTTCTCCAGACTTTCTCGAGGGCTCTGCAGTTCTTCTTGGAGCTCTTGAGTTCGTCGGTGAACCATGGGGCTTTCTTGCTGACGGGTCTGCTGGGCGGGGTCCTCAGAGGGGCGAGTTCGTCCGCGCAGTTGCTGATCCACTTCGTGAGGTTGTCGGTGGCCTGGCTGGGGTTCGCTGAGCTGGCAGGAGGGTGCTGGCTCAGGGAAGCGGCGAGCTGGTCGGCTGTGATCTTGTTCCAGTTTCTTCGGGCAACCTGTTGCTGGTGGTGGTGGATCGTCGTTCTTCTGAAGGTGAAGTGGACGCAGCTGTGGTCTGTCCAGTGGAGTTCCGTGGCGTGGCTGAAGGCGATGTCTTTGCTGGATGAGAAGACGTAGTAATATATGCCATCAAACATCATTGTGGTCTATTTTATAAGGGGAAAATGGAGCAAAGTATTAAATTCCGGGTTACAGAACATAAAACCATGATTAGGAATGGCAACCATAACTCCAGCTTAGTGGCTCACTGGTTGGGTCACAATCATAGCATCTCTGAACTTTGGTTCACGGTCTTGGAAAGTATAGCAAACAATCCAAAAAGAATGCTCAAAGACAGTTGGCTCAACGTACAACATACAGGATTAGGGCCATGAAACGTTTGATTCTAGGGGGTTTAAATTACCAGTTGGAGATGGCATTTTCCTCTAACATTTGTACACAGGTACATTTAACCAGAGTACACCAAGCAGAGCATGTTTCAAACATCACAGCCCTTACACACATTGACTTGTAGGACTCCTATGTCATCATAGGAGCATAGTTCAACAATATATCACTCTGTAGGATGAGACTAACTTAACATCAGGGCAGTATTGCTGTTAGAAACTTATTTTTATCACATGTATTTGTATCAGCATTAGCACAACAATATTCATGCATTCGTAATAATTTTGAACTTGTTGAGTACGTGGACGTGGTTACAGGTCATAGATCATCATTTTTAGACAATTGTTTCCATTTGTGTTTTGTTTTATGAAAATGTTGTAATATGATGTTGGTCTTATAATTGGTCACATAATAACACTGATGCCCAGTCCAATCAAGCATTTGTTCAGAGACATTATATTCCAGATAAGATTTCTATGAAACAAGCTTGTAACGCCAATAATCTATTGCATTAAGTTTTTCTCTTCCAAGGTCCCATGATCATTTTCCCATTACATTTTTTCTGGGTCGTTGATCAATTTCCCATTCTTGGTTTGATTTAAAATACCATTTAAATATTACTTTATAAAGGTCTTATATGTTACCTAATATGCTGTGCATGACACATTGGTTTCACATTTCTGATCTATGGCACATGTAAGATCAATGTGTGGAATGGGAAACTAGTCGACCGTGTCTTTTTTCTTTGTTTATTATCACAGGATTCGTCATGACAGCACACAGGTTGGAAACTTAATTAGCATTCTGCATCAATGGAGTTTTTAATTTTCAGTCGGTGAATGAGTCAGGAGGAATCACTACTGCGCATTGAAGAGGGTACGGTACATTAAATGGTATGCAGAGTGTGACACGCGGTTTTAATGTATCAGTGATTTTTAGAAATTTGATTATTTGTTGCAGCCCTCCATCATAGATTCATAGTCGGTGCAAGGATATTACTGACGTGTCATACATGAAAAGCTACTAGCCCGTTGGATCAATTTTTCAAGGTATTTCATTATGTACATCTACAATATGGAGGACACATGGCATGTGCTATTGGTTTCTGACCGAGTAGCTGTTTTTGCTTCAAAGATAGGAATGGTGGAAACCTCTGGCGTATTCAGGGGTAACGGTTCCTGCATAACATTAAGGTATCGTCTTTGAGAGTAGTTTCTCAATCCAATTTCACTATGGGGACTCTCACTGGCACTAGGCAAGTAATTCGAGCAATGCTTTATTTCCATCATAGGAGTGATAATTGCAAACAACATTGAAGAATAAAGTGTTTTGCCTTCATGTTTAAGTTCAGACAGTTGATTTTGTTTGCTGGTAGTCAGCATGAACTTGTGACTATGCCCTGGTCCCGTGTGACCAGATATCTACAGCTGGCGCTTGGTGCTATTTTCACAAAAACTTTTAAAATTTCATATCTCTGGTTCTACTGATCAGATTATTGTCGTTTTATTCTTGTTTTATTTATTAAAGTCTACTCTATTTTCCTAACCTGGTGTTGGATCCTTTGTGGTGTGTTTTCACTGTGTTACTTTTTGAAGTGTTGCACAAATACTTCACACGTTGCTTCTGGGGTGAGCTTACTGCTGTGTGTCAAGCTACCCTTCTTTGACCTCCTGGTTGTATTTTACTCTACTCTTTCTCTTTATTGTCATTTTTGCCTTATGTCACTGTGTTTTTTATCATTCTGTTCCCATTCACTGTGTTCTTTTTTTTAGTATTCTGTTCATTACTCGCAGCCCCTTGCCGTTCCCATCTCCCTGTTACCACCTCTGCAGACCCGTTGCCCCAACCCCTGCTCTGAATTGAAACATATAGGGCAGACGCTTCCTTTTCTGTTTTGGACCCAACCCCTGCCCTCACCTGTTTCCCACCTCCCAGCTCAGCGTCCCTTCCCTCTCCTACAAATACTGACCACAGCACGGTTGCGCCGCTGGCTTGCCGAAGGTGCGCCTAAGGCAAGCCAATCTGCGCCCATCCGTGACCCACCAGTGACCAGTGCCAGGAACCCTGGCTTTCCAGGGCCCCGCCGATATAACGTCACCACCATCTAAGCTCTCAACCCCGGAAGACACCCAGACTGCCAGATCTCCTCACCGAACACCACCCACTGACCTTTCTCCTGCAGACTCTGCCAATGTTCCTTCCCCATCTACAGCGCCCCCACATCTGCCACAGGCTCAGGGGACACCTAGGACACCAAAGGCCTGAAGTGCATCATCCTCAATGTACGCTGCCTCCACAGACACACTGTAGAGATCTGGGAACTGATCGACACCCTCACGGCCGACGCTGCCTTCTTCGCGGAAACCTGGACCAACGCCACCTCCGGTCCCGACATCGCCACCGCAATCCCTGATGGTTACAAGATCCAGAGGAAGGACCACCCACACCGCCCAGGAGGAGGAATCGCCATTGCACACAAGACCTCCCTCTGACTCTCCACTGCCTGCACGAGTGACCCCCACTCCAGCACAGTACACCTCCACTTCCATATCCAGACCACCCCCAGGACCATGCTCCACGGCACACTCGCCTACAGACACCCAGGGCCTTGCTCCCTGGCCACAACAGCAATCACTGCCTCGTCGAACTCCACACCATCACCTCCATAGACTATGTCCTACTCAGAGGCCTGAATTTCCACCTCAACAACCACAGCATCCATGACTCCACCACCCACCTCAACAACCTCTTCAACCTCGCCACCACAATCGCCCCCGAACTAGGACGGGCCATCAATGCCTCCCTCCAATCTAACCTTCCCTGATGACTGGAAGCAGGCAGAAGTCAAGCCCCTCCTTAAGAAACACTCGGCCGACCCTACGGACCTAAAGAACTAAAAGCCCATCTCTCTGCTCTCGTTCACCTCCAAAATTTGCCGAAAGTCATAAATGTCCAGCTGACCGATTTCATTGAAGAGCACTCCATCCTAGATGCCTCACAGTTTGGATTCTGCAGCAACCGCAGCACCGAGAACGCCCTCCTCGCTGCCACTGACGACATCTGCATGCTACTCGACCAGGGACACACTGCAGCCCTCCTCCTACTAGACCTCTCCGAGGCCTTCAACACTGTCTCACACCACACCCTTGCAGCAAGACTGCACGACGCTGGGATACAAGGACATGCCCTCAACTGGAACATATGCTTTCTCTTCAGCACAACCCAGAGGATCAGCCTCCCCCCTTTCATCTCCATACCCACAGAGATCAACTGCGGAGTATCACAGGGATCATCACTCAGCCCCATGTTCTTCAACATCTTCATGGCCCCCCTCACCCCCATCGCTCAACCCTGAGAAAACAGAGGTCCTCATCCTGGGACCCTCAACCTCCACCTGGGATGACACATGGTGGCCCTCCGCCATCAGGAGTCCTCTCACCCCGACAGACCACACTTGGAAGCTCTGGCTCATCCTCAACTCCTCTCTCACCATGACGCGCCAGATCAACGCCGTCACCTCCACCAACTTCAACTGCCTCCGCATCCTCTGAAAGACCTTCAAATGGATCCCCCCCGAACACACGGACTCATAACCAGCAGACTGGACTATGGAAACGCCCTCTATGCCGGAATCAACAGGACCCTTCTACACAAACTCCAACCCATCCAGAATGCCGTGGCAAGACTTGACCTCGGGACCCCATGGCACGAATGCATGACGCAACAACTTTGAGACCTTCACTGGCTCCCGGTCGAGAAGAGAATAACCTACAAGCTTCTCACCCACACCTACAAATCCCTCCACAACATCGGATCCAAATACCTCAACGATAGAGTCTGTTTCCATGCACCCAAATGAACTCTCTGATCTGCCGACCTCGCCCTAATGGATACCCCCTGCATCTTCAGAAGCAGAGCAGGAGGAAAGGCCTTAACTTACAACGCAGCCAAAACCTGGAACGAGCTCCCGATCAGCATCAGACGCTCCTCTAACCTGCACTTCTTCAGGCAGGACCTCAAGACCTTGCTCTTCGACTGAGCCGGAGCTATCTACCCTTCCCCCTCCCCAACCCCCCCCCCCCCCCCCCCCCCCCAGTGCCTTGAGAACCTCACGGGTGAGTAGCGCACTTTATAAGCCCTTGATTGATTGATTGCTTCTGAGTTAAGTTTACTGCTGTCTGTCAAGCTACCCGAGGGTTGAGCACAGATTATTTTAGGGTTGCTTGTGACTTCCCCCTGAAAAGGATTGTGGTTCCTGTTAGAGTAGGTTTCGCCCCCTCAACCAGTAGCCCAATTTCTTACATCATCTCATGACAGCAAAAAAAGGAGTGTGAATAATGTGGTGGTATTATAAAATACAAACGAAATGTGGAATAAGTGTACTTTAGTCTATATTTCCACATTTGTTTGATTTTATGAACATCTTCGTAACTATGATATATCTGTATTCATTTAATGTGGCACTAATTTATCTTCTGACAATAATTTATACAATTTATAAAAAGGATGGACAATGCGTTGATCAAAAAAGCTAATTACAGTGTTTGATTTTTCAGTACATATCACTTCAAAAGAGCAAGCTTTAGCTCTGAGATGTGAAGTGGTGCAACATTCTTTATACGAGTGGTTTTGACAGATGTCCCATAATGCCTGCTTCCCTTCCTTTTGGGACACCATTCTTCGGTATCTTCACGCTGGTCCTCATTTTCTGCAACGAGTGAGCTTGTCTGGGCATAATCCAATTACTGTCGGTGTTCGGTGCATTGAAAGGTCCAATTTAAATGTATGGGATTCCTGTGGCCTTCTGTGAAAATCTATGTCGCCCTGAGACCGTCACAATAGACATTATGCTAATGAGTGTAAGGGGACAGCGGCACATGTACGGCCATGCGTGCATGTGGTGAGCGATATGCCAGGGCGTCAGATCTGTTATACACAAAGCGCAAGCAGCGTGACGTTTCATTAATTTTATGGGAGCGCGGGACTCTCGTTTCTCATTTACCTCTGTGGCTATGTGTATGAATTCCATTCGCAGCTACGGATGCACGCGGACAGCTGCCAACACCTTCAGCATCCTACGCCGTGCACGGCCTCGCGCGCGGCGCCACCCAAAGGACCTGCTTAGTCACCAGGCGGGACCCAGATGCTTACACGGAAAGGACACTCACGCCCAGGAATGGACTTCTCGGCATCTGTGGGTGATGAGTTGTTAACTGGTCTGCCATATTTGCTATCGTTAGGTGTGATGTGGCGCTAATCACTCCTTTCAACGAAGCACGTGCCCTGCGGAGCTCAAGGTTCAGACTGGCACATGCAGCTTCCGAGTTAACATTGGCTCTCAGCTCTCAGCAAATGTTTATACTTCTCAGTTGTTCTCTGTGTGCCGTCGACGCCGCTCTTGTGCCAAATGTCCTCTGGGTTCCATCTGTCCCGACATTGCCTATGCCTAATCGGTGTCTGACTCCCCTCTGCCGGCGTCGATATTTCTAAATCTACTTCACTTGTGTAGGTGCGGACACGGCAATGCATAAAACAACACCAGCTCCCCTGTCACTACCATCACTCGTTGCCACAACATGGATGGGGAGTGCCGGCAGTAACACAATGGTAGCCGCAGCACATTGTCCCATGCACTGGAACCACGTAAGACGCATTTTGTCTCCTTTCCTTCACTTCCTTGCCTCACATCCACGTTTCATTTTTACATTAAACTTATTCAATGCATAATGTACCTGTGACTACCCAAATTAAAGCATTGCTGGTAATACTATAAGCAAGTACTGCCACAAAGTGAAAGACTCAAGATTGTTTGCTTGTGGGAAGTACTGGTGTCACAACTAGTTTTAGTTTTTCTTCAGATATACATCATAGAGTGTAAAAAGAAGATCAGCATCTACTTGAAGCTTGGGTTGTGCAGGAGATGGTTTGCTTTGCATTTCGAGGCCGGTGACGTACCAGCGATAACACGTTTATCCACTGTGCACTTCTAGAGGGTGTTATGATATGATCTATAGTACACATGGCATGCTTTCTCGAACATGCTCAGGGCTTCAACCAGAGTCAATGGAACCAAAGAAGGAATTAGCAGCAGGCGCTGCTTTTAATAACCTTTCCGCATTCTTTTCTCCGTTGGACAATGAGGATGAAGCAGCTTCCGGGATAAATAATGTCTGTCTCATTTCGCAAAATCCGTCTAAATTCCTGCTCTGTTTCTCTACAAATGTGTAGGAGGTTTGTACATTCTTTGCATAGTCTATATTTACAGTTTACACAATAAATTACACGAAGAAGCGTGCATAACTACTGAAAATGGACTACGAGCATGGGATTATCACAATACGAAACATGTTTTGAATTATTTGGAAAGCTACCATGTACATATGGGACCACCCTAAATACATACACATCATAATCTGAAGTAGGAGCGGCATTGGAGGCCTGGCTTGTAATTTATAATCTGATCTGATTTTATGAATTTCATACACATTTAAGCAAATTTGACAAAAACACCGTAAAGACAATGTTCCAAAGTAACCCTCATATTCTGGAAGAATGGAATTAGTAATCATACAGAGCCCCTAAAAATACAACACATTTTAAATGTTGGTAATCTGAGCTAATAGGACACCTGTGCCCCAATTATACAGCAGGAGCACTTTCTCATTTTGCGCAGCAGCGCCTTCTTAACACAATGCGGTCAGCGCAGACTGGCTTAGTGTACCTGATTAAAGTAAGCAACATGCAGTCGTCAGAAAAGACCCACATTTTGACTGACTGCGCCTGCAGTGAGGAGAGCGCATTTGTCAAAGGCAGTGCCTCTAAAGTTCACTTCAGTGGCACAGCATCTGTTTAAAGAGGGCTAGCAATCCTCCGCAGGCGGGTGCTGTGTGATGCTGCTGGGGTTGCCCCTGGGAACATCGGGAATACAGGGGCATATTACCAACGATTAGCGATATTTATCGCTAACTAGGCTTAGCAACGATTTATTTATCGCTAAGCATCGCCGGAAATTATCGCTGAGATAACGTGCTATTAGCTACGTTTATCTCCAAAGCGATAATTTTTCCGGCGACAGCCGGAATATCACTGAGAATACAGCGATATTCACGCATTAGCGACTAAATGCTCTTAGCCATGTTATCCACCTCCCATTGGATAACATGGCTAAGAACTGGTCTGGGCAGGTGTTAGTTTTTGGTGATATTCGCGCTTAGCGTGAATATTGCCATCGCTAAGCCTGCCTTGCTAATAGGCGTTAGCGACGTTAGCGACTGCTTTCAGTCGCTAACGGGTTGGGAACGCCCACTTTGCATGTCATTAGTGATAATTATCGTTAACATGCAAAGCGGGCCCCAAACCGCTCGCTATCGCCTCAAAGCTGTCGCTAACATCAGTTAGCGACAGCTTGCTAATTGGGCGATAGTATTATTGCCGCTTAGCGGCTAAAACGGCCGCTAAAACGGCAAAAATAGCATATCACCAGCATTGATAATATGCCCCACAGTGTCTAGAGCGGTTTAGCCATAAATGCAGAAGGCTCCCTCACTTGCACAGGGCCACACTCACAACTGAGTGAATTCACCCTTGCGACCGCACTAGCACACAACTTGGATCAATATGATCCGTAGCACAGAGGCAATACTAAAGTGTCCCTGGGGAGCAAACAACATACACACTCACCAGATGTACCACCTGTGCACTGTGTATGATACAGCTCAGATAAGCACAGACATATTTAATAAATAAACTTATGCAAAGAGATTACACTATTTTATGCTTCATCAAAAGAAAATATAGTCAACACGATTGATGTAATAAACGACATTAGCCAATATTCAATGAAAATAACATTACTGCAATAAATCCAAATTACGCGACAAAAGTAAAGATTTGAAAGACCTTTCAAAGGTAATTTTGATGGAGTGTTCCGGTTCAGCCTCGATCACCCACTCACAGTTCAACGAGTCTTTGTAGTATCCAGGCCAGCCTGGAGAGAGGATGACTCCACTGGGAGATGAAAAATGACCACCACATGGAGCTGCAAAATAAAGGACATTGATAATTAAGAGTATAGAACCTAGCTTTCTCACTTTTCATTGCATCGAATTGCAAATACATATGATGTTAAAAACCAGAAGAATGCATGCTAATAGCCGAAACGGAATTACGATGGTACTGTATTTCAGCTATTGTAGTGGAAAACACTTTTGAAGTGAAAAAGCGAATTAAGCAATTTATAGCATAATAAACCAACCACTGTCGTAAAAGGCTTTGATAATTGCTCTATTACAATGGTATTGTTTTACAAGCCTTTCATCCTTTGCTATACAAGCTGAAATTCTGACTTTGGCTAGTGAAAATTGCGAGGGCTACATACATGGAAATCAGTTGTCTTGTGCACCAAATCAGTGTATATTTTATTACACGCCTCACATACACTAGATTTTCCAGTGGTTACATTTTTTTGCAGCACGGATAGTAATGAAAGACCTAGGGGTAGTGCATAATCTCCTTGAACTTTAATCATGTGTGGAGATGATCAGCTATAAAATACTACTTACTAGGTGATGGTAACAGTGAATTTGACTACATGGAGCAGCACTTTCTTGCCCGCGGGTCTGATCTGGTAAAACTAACCCTTCACCTGTCAACCTTCACAGACTTCACCCATTGTGTAGCATAGGTTCCTGCATGATCATCAACCTTCTTCATCATCTACATGATGCTCCTTGCAAATATGCATGTACACACCACCCAATCAACAATTAAGAGAGATCATACGAAACTCAAGGCTTGCTTAAGTGTTCACAAAACGATGTGGCAGAATTGCCTCTCTTGTACCACAACTATATTCAAAGTACTGGAACATCTACCGTTCTCTCACTGTATTGGCCTTTCGCAATAGTCCTGCTACAGTTGCCCTTTCAAATGTCTGCAACCTTGGCATTCTTTCCTAATGCCAAGACGTCAGTGCCTTCCAAGGTGAACAGCATCAGTAAAAAAATACATTACCATCTACTTGTGATCTGATTAACTCTAAAGCTAATACATCTGCCTTTATCCATTGCTCCTGCTCATCATTGTGAGATGCCCCACTAATTATTGCAATATCAAGGAGAGAGGTAGAGAGAGTATCTGACACTCTTGTTCCCCGGTCAATAGTAAATAAACAAAAGAAGAGTGTCCACTAATTATTGCAACAGAACTTATAGGGTTGTCATACAAAGGCTATGACCAAGCACCAACCATGCTCTCTGCATCATCCTTGATCTCTTCATAGGTATGACGTGCATTGTCCACATTCCCACAGGAGCAATTCTCCTCAGCTAATACCCAATAAGACTTTGGAATTCATGATCACAGCCCTTATTAAGAATTTGCCTGTAATTGGTGTGAAATTTATCGCACCCAATAAATCCTACTCCACTGGGTATGATAAATACAGTGGGCCTCATTTATGAGGTTTTGCCGTAGGGAAGCGCATGCTGCGCTTCCCTACGGCAAAAGAAAAGGGCAGGAATGTGCTGTATCTATAAGATACGATGCATTCCTGTCCTTTTCCCCTGCGCCGGCGCACACTGGGCTGCCTGCGCCAACGCAGGCCCTTTTGCACAATGGTGCAAGGTTGCTTGCGTTGAGGGGATGATTATTTTTGTGCAGGAAGGGAAACCTTTCTGTACAAAAATAATCACAAGACGCTTGCCCTCTTTCTATGTGTGCTGCATTCTGCAGCAGACATAGAAAAAAGAAAAACTAGGAGAAATAAAGATATTTCTCCCTGTTGCGCCTCCCTTACGCCTCCCAAGGGGAGGCCTAAGCTTTTGGCACTGCCTCAGACTTCCAACTTCCCGTAAAACTGGGGCAGTGTCAAAAGGCCATGGATGTTGCTGGGAACGCCTCCAGTAACACCCATTGCACGCCCCTTCAACACAGAACACTGCGTTAAAGGGACTGATATTTATCAGGCAGCATTAAGCCCAAAAAAGTGGCTTAGTGCTGCCTGATAAATATGACGCAGGCTTCTGTGCCACAAAATGTCACATAAAGTGTGGTTCCGATGGCGCAAGGGCCCACCGATAATGGAGAGAAATATGCAGATTTTGTTGCTGATCGTACCTAAAACCTCAAGCCCCGTTATTTATCAATCATTTTTCCCAGATAAACATCAGCAGGTTTTACATGCCAAAATGGATCCAGGGAATATGATTTTTCTGACAATAGCCTTAATTCGGATATCTGTGGTAAAAAGAATTACCACTCACTCACATCAGAACTCAACGTCCAACTTTTAATGAGGCCCTTCATGTCTTATGCAGAAGACCCTTAACACACACATAAGCGCTCTCTTACATTACCAAATTTGTTGTTCCCTGCCAACCAACTAGATATCTAAGATTGCCACAGAAAGGAGAGTCTCTACTCATCACCGGCATAAAAAGGATTTTGCCATGGCACATAATTGATTTAGATGTAGCAGAATTTACGTTGAAGGACCTGCCCACCAAACTTTCTTCCTTTACCCATTCACACCTAAGGCAATTATCTAATATTAAGGTTGTCCAAAAGCTCACGGCCAACCTTACTGGCTGCCACTTTTGTAATACTCCTATGAGATTCTATTCCTTCTATTTATTCCCCTACATTCCCACCTTAAACATTAGCAAAAAGCAGAAAGTCAACAAAACATGCAATCTAAGTGGGCATTGGTCAGCCAGGGCTGACCAATGGCAAAGTAAAAACAGATATTGAACCAGCGGGCTCTTTGCTCCTCTATTTCTGTCCTTTACTAGTTAAGAAAAAACGATACCTGTCACACACACAGCTCCAGTGCATAATCAGCAGAAGTTCCATTTGCAACATGGAAATAAAGCGAGAAGGAAGATATTTGTGCGAAACTGGGTTGTTGGTTGAGGGGGCGATACCATATTCAAGCAACAGCTACAATCCATGTATAGTGAAACACATAAATACACTAAATTAGTCTGTGTATGACTCTGGTAGCTTGGCACAAAAGCGGTAGAGCTCAAATTAGAGACAACGTGGAAAGTATTTATGCAGCACTCAAATGGTAATAAAGTGGATGAGAGGATGAGGTCTAATGGCTAGGGCGGTCGACCTCCAATCTGGGGAACCGGGTTCGAGTCTCAGCAAAGACGCTCAACATTCAGTGATTCTGGGCAAAAATCATTTAATCTCCCTGTGCCTAACTAAAATGAATGTGTCCGAGTGTAACGCAACTGTGGTGCTAATGTAAAGTGCTCTGATCCCTGATACCTTCGGGTCAAGTTTGCCCTATATAAAACTCCCTCCCCCAAACAAAAGTGAGGACACAACATAAGAAAAATCAGACACCAATTTTGAAAATAGAGCAAAATGTAGTAAACCATTTGATGCCGAAACAACTAATATCCAATGGCCTGTATGAGCTCTCCCTAGCGGGAGGTCTAGGGCTGCGAGCTACCTTCACGAGCATTATTAGAGCTTCTGCTGTACTTGTGCTGCCAAAATTGCTTTTAGATCGCGTTTTTAAAACTTGATGTGTTTTTTATTCTGGGGGGGCTTTTAATCACTAAGATAAGTGGGAATTTATTACAGGCACTCTAACACCCCTACCCACACTACACACCTTCTGTGACAGCCTCGCCCAGCCGTTTTACTTTCCGGTTGAGGCGGCGGCGGGCGCCATCTTGGGTGTGGGCTGGGGCTGCGCTCTAGTCGCGCCGGCCTCCCGCCCTCCCAGACTACTTAGCAGGGCTCTTCCTGCTGCTCGTTGCCTGTATGAGCTCTCCCTAGCGGGAGGTCTAGGGCTGCGAGCTACCTTCACGAGCATTATTAGAGCTTCTGCTGTACTTGTGCTGCCAAAATTGCTTTTAGATCGCGTTTTTAAAACTTGATGTGTTTTTTATTCTGGGGGGGCTTTTAATCACTAAGATAAGTGGGAATTTATTACAGGCACTCTAACACCCCTACCCACACTACACACCTTCTGTGACAGCCTCGCCCAGCCGTTTTACTTTCCGGTTGAGGCGGCGGCGGGCGCCATCTTGGGTGTGGGCTGGGGCTGCGCTCTAGTTGCGCTGGCCTCCCGCCCTCCCAGACTACTTAGCAAGGCTCTTCCTGCTGCTCGCTGCCTGTATGAGCTCTCCCTAGTGGGAGGTCTAGGGCTGCGAGCTACCTTCACGAGCATTATTAGAGCTTCTGCTGTACTTGTGCTGCCAAAATTGCTTTTAGATCGCGTTTTTAAAACTTGATGTGTTTTTTATTCTGGGGGGGCTTTTAATCACTAAGATAAGTGGGAATTTATTACAGGCACTCTAACACCCCTACCCACACTACACACCTTCTGTGACAGCCTCGCCCAGCCGTTTTACTTTCCGGTTGAGGCGGCGGCGGGCGCCATCTTGGGTGTGGGCTGGGGCTGCGCTCTAGTCGCGCCGGCCTCACGCCCTCCCAGACTACTTAGCAGGGCTCTTCCTGCTGCTCGCTGACTGTATGAGCTCTCCCTAGCGGGAGGTCTAGGGCTGCGAGCTACCTTCACGAGCATTATTAGAGCTTCTGCTGTACTTGTGCTGCAAAAATTGCTTTTAGATCGCGTTTTTAAAACTTGATGTGTTTTTTATTCTGGGGGGGCTTTTAATCACTAAGGTAAGTGGGAATTTATTACAGGCACTCTAACACCCCTACCCACACTACACACCTTCTGTGACAGCCTCGCCCAGCCGTTTTACTTTCCGGTTGAGGCGGCGGCGGGCGCCATCTTGGGTGTGGGCTGGGGCTGCGCTCTAGTCGCGCCGGCCTCCCGCCCTCCCAGACTACTTAGCAGGGCTCTTCCTGCTGCTCGCTGCCTGTATGAGCTCTCCCTAGCGGGAGGTCCAGGGCTGCGAGCTACCTTCACGAGCATTATTAGAGCTTCTGCTGTACTTGTGCTGCCAAAATTGCTTTTAGATCGCGTTTTTGAAACTTGATGTGTTTTTTATTCTGGGGGGGCTTTTAATCACTAAGATAAGTGGGAATTTATTACAGGCACTCTAACACCCCTACCCACACTACACAACTTCTGTGACAGCCTCGCCCAGCCGTTTTACTTTCCGGTTGAGGAGGCGGCGGGTGCCATCTTGGGTGTGGGCTGGGGCTGCGCTCTAGTTGCGCCGGCCTCACGCCCTCCTCCCACCTATAAAATGTGCGTAGGGACCAGACGGCGCAGCGGGCGCGCCGGATGCGCGCCGAAGCTGCGCCAAAGCCAAGCCCGTCTGCGCCCGTCCGCGGCCGACCGGGGCCAGGGGCCCTGACCCCTGCTTCACCTGCGCGCCACTTGCTCTCCTCTACTAGTAAGAGGTTGAGAGATCTCTGCCCCCCTCCTCTCATTGCCTGTCGCCACATGATGGAGGCATTAGACCTGGTTCCATGCCCTCATTGTACATTCAAAGGGAGGATTTTGGCGTTGGATGTCCCTGACCCTGAAGCAATTATAGTAAAAGGTGGGCTCCTAAATTGTAGATCCTTAAGCAAACACTCCCTCCAGCTGTGGGATCTCTTACTTGATGAGGCCCTGAACATATTATTTCTAACTGAAACTTGGTTAGGAGAACACTCTGATCCAGATATCTTGAATGCAATACCGCCAGGATTCACCCTCCATAGACTTGACAGAGAAAAGGGAAGGGGAGGTGGTATTGCCATCATTGTTAAACACCCTATTGAGTGTGTCTTGAAACCGGTAAAAATGGACAACAGTGAGGCTGGCGAATTCAACATTAAATTGACCCAGCACGAGGCTATTTCGGGCATCCTAATATATAGACCTCCGGGGTCTCTGGGTAACTTTCGAAGCAGTTTACTGGAAGGGGTTACTCAGACCGCGATCAAACACAACAAAGTTCTGGTGTTGGGGGATCTGAATTTACATCTAGAGGATCCTCTACAGAAGGAGGCAGCGGATGTTCGTCTAGTCCTAAAAGAACTGCAACTGGACTTGTTAAGTGTAGCTGCCACACATGAGCGGGGTCATTGTTTGGACCCTTTGTTCGCCAGTTGGGATATGATAAAGGTACTCAACCCCATTCAGCTCCCTTGGACCGACCATTTCTTGGTCCCTTTCCATTTCTCGTGCAAGCTATATAAGTCCACTAAGACTGGGCCTAGCAATGTTATGAGACATAAATGGAGACAATATTCTCAAGAGAACTTTGTTCGAGCCATTTATAAAGCGCAACCACCGCTTGCCACTGATAGTGACCAGGCCAATAAGGAATTCAATCAGCTTGTGGCTGCCACCTTGGACGAGCTAGCTCCCCTGAGTAAGGGTACAGCCAAGGAAGGTAGACAACGTACTGCCCCTTGGTTCACTCAGGAACTCCAGCAAACTAAGTCTAACTGTAAAAAACTTGAAAGGAGCTGGAGAAGGAACCCTAGCGAACAGGGAAAAAACAGCTATAGCTTAGCACATAGAAGCTATCAGTATGCGGTACGCAGAGCAAAAGCTAAATATTTCCAGACACGCATTGAGGCAGCCGAGAGCTCCTCACGCAAATTGTTTAAAATCTATAAGGAAATTTCGCTAGTGTCCAGCTCAAATACCCCTGTTAGTGCCACCATGGAGGGATGCAACAGAGTCGCTAACTTTTTTTCAAATAAAGTCAAAGCCATTTATGCCTCCTTCTCTCAACAGCCAGGAAGGGGAATAGACTTTAGAGCCGTTGGTTCGCCCATGGCTCTTGACTCTTCTTTGCAAACCTCCGAGGTCCCTTCCGCTGATAGGCTAATAAAGATCTGTCGGAGCGTGAAGTATGGTTCCCCCAATGACCCGGCCCCTCCTTGGGTCATTGCAGAGGGTCTTGCTGGACTGGAACCACACATAAGACATGTCTTACAGACATCTTTCTCCACTCAACGAGTTCCAGAAGAGTGGAAGAAGGCTATAGTACTCCCTATAAAGAAAAAATTAAATGTAAGCATCGAGGTGTTGGAAAACCTCTGACCCATTTCATTATTGCCGTATGTGGCGAAAGTGGCTGAGAAGGTGGTCAATGCTCAGCTCACTGAGCACTTGGAGAGAGGGAACCTATTTCATCCCTCCCAATCAGGATTTAGAGCGGGCTTCTCGACGGAGACAGCTCTCCTTCGTGCCACTGAGACTTTAAGAGCAGGAGCGGATGCAGGACACACAATGGCCCTGATCATGCTCGACCTCAGCGCAGCTTTTGACACTGTAGCTCATTCCATCCTGCTACAGTGTCTTAGCGAGGCTGGGGTCGCTGGTCCCGCGCTGGACTGGCTGCAGTCGTTTCTCACAGGAAGATGCTTCCAGGTACAACAAGGGGCTTGTCGATCGGTAGAGATGCCACTAGACCAGGGAGTGCCTCAGGGCTCAGCTTTGAGCCCAACTCTTTTTAATCTGTACATGGCCTCCCTAGCGAATGTGGTTCAGGCTTTCGGGGTGGAATTGGTATCTTATGCCGACGACACCCAGCTGCTGATCTCTCTATCGCAGAACACCACCATTGCCTCCAACAACTTTAAATCCTGTATGCAGGCACTAGCTGAGTGGATGGACTCCCACTGCCTAAAGCTCAACGGCTCCAAGACTGAGGTTCTGGTAGTGGGGGGAAAGAGTACAAGTTGGTCAGCCGAGTGGTGGCCTTCGTGCCTTGGCCCTACGCCCACACCTTGTGAGGAGGCTAAGAATCTGGGAATATGGATTAACCCCACCCTCTCCTGCGAAGGCCATATAAGGCGTCTTGTGGGAAAGTGTTTTGGGGTACTGAAGACCCTAAACAAAACTTTAGACCTGCTACCTCTAGCGGCCAGAAGGACGCTGACGCAGGCATTGGTGACCTCTCGGTTGGACTATGGAAACATTCTGTTCCTTGGGTCCAACGAGAGCAGTCTCGGCCGCCTGCAAGTCATCCAAAATTCCGCCGCCAGACTGGTGCTAAGGAGACCCAGGAGAGCTAATTCCCAGCAGGCATTGGATGCGCTTCACTGGTTGCCAGTGAAGAAACGCGTGCTGTTCAAATGCCTCCTCTTCTGTCACCGTATCGTCTGGGGCAGGTCGCCCGCCTATCTTAGGGATTTAGTCAGCCGGTACGAACCGCCAAGGGCCCTCCGGTCGGAGGGCACTGGGCTGTTGACAGTCCCAAGGGCAGCGACGGCTCGTGGAGGGAGTTACGGTGGGGCAGGAGGGTGGGGAGGGGGAGGGGCAGGGTGGAGGTTGCTAAAAACCGGCATATGGATAATTGCAGGTAAGTAAACAATTTAATTAATAAAACGAATTTCGTAGTGCGCCTTGCATCGCAAAATGCAATGCAGTGCGAGCTACGAAATTCGTTTTATTAATTAAATTGTTTACTTACCTGCAATTATCCATATGCCGGTTTTTAGCAACCTCCACCCTGCCCCTCCCCCTCCCCACCCTCCTGCCCCACCGTAACTCCCTCCACGAGCCGTCGCTGCCCAAGGGTAAGGAAGGCCAGAATGGGCGGACAATCTTTTTCGCACCAAGCAGCTCAGCACTGGAACAAACTTCCTCTTGCTCTGAGATTGGAGAGTAGTGAAACAGTGTTTAGGGCCAGGCTCAAAACTGTACTCTACACTATGTAGGGCTAGGGGCTCTATAATGGTGGTTGTTAGTAGCTTCTCATCGCGGGGACACGCCGGGATGGCGTTACTGTGCGCTTTATAAGCTCTTTATTATTATTATTAGTAGAACCCAAGATATGTAATTTTGATTTAAGGTAAGTATAGTGTCTAAAAGCACAAAACGCGACTCACTGTCATCTGGTGGTGCGAGACCGGGTGAAAGTCACAAATTCAGACTGAGCACGATAGAGAGTGGGACAGATACAGGGACCAGGTTAACCCACTGAAAAAGTTATGTTCTCAAAGTCCAGCACGAAAAGTCCAGTTCATGGTAGAGGAAGAGCGTCATGAACGGTTGTTGTATTAAAAATAAGAATAATGAACGGTTGTTGTATTGATTTTGCACTGTGGTCAACCCAGGCCGTTGATTCTGTAGCACAAAGTGCAGATTACATTTTGCTGGTAGTTGCAGGTGCTCGCTGTAGTGCAAAGAGTCTGTGACACTAGAGCTTCTCGTTGGCGGTCATCAACATCTTGCCACGAAGTGGCCAGTTTGTGGTCGGAATGAGCCTAAAACTTCAGGATTTCTCCTTTTCTTTCAGGAGGAGCTCAACTGATGCCACACCAAGGGTTCAGGACCTAGGCGGCACCTCTTAGGGATAAGGAACTCACACCAGCCAAGTGCAGCAGGGCTCAAGCAGGTCCAGTTGCAGGTCAGGTGCAGAAGAGAAGCTTGGCAGTCCTTCTTCTGTAGTATTCCACAGGTCAAGGAGTATTTTGAAGGGTGGGTATGAAGATCATAGTATTATATAGGTGGAAGAAGTGCCTGGAGTCCTCCCCCACAACATTGTCTGGAATTTCATGGCTTCCTGCCATGATCCCAGGATGTCTGTGGGCACAATAGGATAGTGTGAAGTTCTTTGTGGGGGAACTAAGGGAGTGTCTTTGAATGGCCTGTGTGACAGGTGACAGCTCTGCCCCATCAAGCCAGGATGGCCCATCCTTCCAACATTCAGTAACCTTATGTTGTGCCTGTTTGGTAGGGATACACAAAGACCAACTGCTAACTCCACTTAGTCATGTGACCCAGAACATGCACCAAATGGTTAGGAGAAGAAGAAAAATGCCAACTTTCTAAAAGTGGTATCTTCATAGTTGTGACTTAAAATCTGACTTTACCATTAAAGAGGATTTAAAACTATAATTCCTTAGGCACCAAACATGAACTTTCTACCTGCTTCCAAACAAATATTATCACTTATTAAAAAAAAAAGTTAACAATATTATCCTATGGGAGGGGTATGCCTCACAGTAGTGGAAAACATATTTGTGAGTTTTTCACTACCAGGACATGTAAAACTTGAACAAACATGTCTAACCTTTTAAAGTCAATGCACCCTGCCGAATGGGCTGTTCAGGGCCTACCCTTTGGGTGACTTATATGTTTTAAAAAAAGGTAGTTTTTGGTTTGGCAAAAGTTATATTTTTCCACGCTGAATTGGCAGTTTAAAACTGAACAGGCTGCAATGGCAGGCTTGAGACATGTTTCAAGCAGGTACTTAATTGGGGGGCACAATAAGTGCTGTAGTCCCACTAGTAGGATTTGATTTACCAGCCTTGGGCATGTGGTATAAAACGTTATTAGGGACTTATACGTACATTAAATATGCCATTTAGGTGCAACCAATTTTTCCATGTTTTAGGGAGAAACCACAATCTTTTTGTACTGGTTAACAGTGGTAAAATCCCAAACGAATTGAGCAAAACAGGAGGGGTGAAGGCATAAGGTTTGTGGAACCTGCATCCAAGGGTGTCAGCTATAATAATACTGTTCCAAGGGAGCACTAGATCTTTTGTTTGGAGGTAGTCGTTTGGGATCAGAGGTCCTTTAATCCAAGTGAAAAAGAGCAAAAGGCAAAAGAATATCGTAGAAAAAGTGTTGGCCTGTGCAAAGTCAGTCAGTGTTTTGTCTTTAAATAAGCTACGAGAACAATTTGAGAACTGACTAAAGCATTTCCTAATAACTTCCCTACAATGAATCACCAATCACATTCGGGCAGTAATCTCACACTCCTCCTTTGTCTTATGCCATACTCCCTAATTCAAACCTGCTTTTGATTTAAAAACTGGGCAAATCTTTTGTTAGACCTGGCATCTTTTGCTGTGTTTCCTCTGCCTTTTTGCTTTCCGACCTCCTGTATTGAATGGGTTGCTGGACCTAGTTTTTGCTGCCTTAGTTTCTCCGTGCACTTTATTCAGTGCTGAAGTGCAAGGACTCCTACGGTAAATTGTGTTATGATTGGTTTTCCCTGATTGGTGTATTTGACTTACTCGTAAGTCCCTAGTAAAGTGCAATGTGTATGCCCAGGGCTTGTAAATTAAATGCTACTGGTGGACCTGCAGCTCTGATTGTGCCACCCACACAAGTAGCCTTTCAATATGTCTCAGACTTGCCACTGCAGTTTCTGTGCACACGGTTTTTAACTACCATGCCACCCTAGTAAGTGCACCCACTTGCCAGGCCTCCCTCCTCCCTTTCCTTACATATGTCACCCATAAGGTACACCCAATTCAGCCTTATGGACTGGGTGCATTGTATTTAAAAGGTAGGACATTCAGTGGTGTGTTTTCTCTGTCTTAATAGTGAAATACTGTAGATTTCGTTTTTCACTATTGAAAGGCTATCTCTTCCGTAGGATAAAATGATGTCTGCCTTGAAACATCTTTCAAGTGCAGATTCTCATAGGAAGATGGTAGAAAGTTGAAGTTTGGGATCTCTGAGCTCACAATTTAAAAATACATATTTCAGTGAAGAGGGTTTTAAATAGCGTTTATAAAATGCCACTTTTAGAAAGTGGTACAAAAGGGGGCATTTTCCTGCTTAATCATTCTCTGCCTTCCTATGGAATCCACTTCTGTGTAGCTGGCAGCTCAGATCTCCTGCATACATTTTAGACAGCCACCCCAAGGGAGCTATAGGTGTGCCTCGTATATCCTGCTGACCCATCACCAGGTGATTTGCCTTCATTGGCTATAGGTATTGGGAGGGTTGTCACTCACACATAAATAGGGCTGTGCCTGTCCACTGGAGAGTGTCTGGAGGCAGAGAAGAAAGAGCCAGACAGAACTGGATTTTATGCACAATGACTTTCTTTGAAGTTTGCCAACTTCAAAGCCCAGGACTTGTATAAGTATTGGGGCACCAACCCCACTTCTTCAGAACTCTTTTGAACTAAGGGACCTTCCAAGAACAAAGCCTGCCAGGAGGAGTATTGCTCCTTTACTGTGTGTTGCTTTGTTAGGATGGCCTGCAGTTGACGCTTCTGCCTTGAGCAGTGAAAGGACTGTACTGAAATTTCTGCAAATTATCGCCAGACTTTCTCCAGGGGCTTGAATTAGAGCTTGCCTATTGTTGGAAGTCTCTGGAACATCAAAGACTCCAGGTTCAGCTGCCAACAGCACTGGGAACTGTGTATTTTCTACTGCAACAGAAGAAAAACCCCTATGACAGCGTCACTAACGCCATTTCCGGCTCCATGAAATGAAGGCACTGCAGAGAGCATCACCCTACTTCACAATGCAACCTTAGTCTCCCCGACACCACTGCCCGATGCCGTCACCTAGCCACTGCTTGCACCGTGAACTTTGGGAAGTGCATTTCGCATTGCCTTGCTTCACATTACATCACCACCCTGGTATCACCGACACAGCTGCACCATGCCGACATTGATGCAGCTGAATGCACCGTCACCTGTGAATACTGCTTGTGAGGTACACAAAGCATCACCCCATCCCACATCACAGCCCATGGTCCACCGACATCAGAGCCATCAACTCCAGCCTCAACTTATGCCGCTGCTTGCACTGAAACCCGTGGGCAGCGCACAAAGCATCGGCCCGCTTCACATCGCAACCTTGGGTGTACCGAAAACAGCACTTCAGTAATGGCGATGCAGCTCCCTGCACCATGACCTGTGGACACCGCACATCACATTGCGAAGTTTCACACTGCAGTCCTGGTCTCACCAATGCCAGTGCCTGCCCCGTGACCTGTGGGCAGTGCATGTGACATAGTACCTCTTCGCATCGCAGCCTCGATGCCATTGCTCCTCACTTCAACCATACAGAGTTCTAACTGCAACATGAGTGACTTCAAAGGACCGACGACTCCTGCACCGACCTCCAAGATCAATGACTGCTGACGCCGATGACGCCACCTCATCGGAGCTAATTGCAAGGTCCCTGATGCCCTACAATCCCAAGGTACTCTTTGTGGGGCCTCCTGACACCATAGCTGGCCCCCAACCTCGCGATTGGCCTGAACTTTTGGGTTTGTGTTGTGCATGAAGCTTTGACAGCCCTGGACTCGGCAATCACCTACTAGAAACAGTATTTTAAGTCTTTTTTTCAATATTGGCATTTTGATAACTGTACATTGCATTTTTATCATGTTGGTCTTGTATTACTAAGATACATATTGGTATTTTTTCTAAAACTGGTGTGGTGTCCTTTTGTAGTGTTTTCATTATATTTCTGTGTGTTATAAGCAACTGCTTTACACATTGCCTCTGAGATAGGCCTGACTGCTCGTGCCAAGCTACCAAGGGGGTGAGCAATGGTTATTTTACACGTGTAACTCCCTTATCCTATCCTGACTAAAAGGAAGGGTCCCTACTTTGACAGAGTACAAACCTGCCAACTAGAGACCCCCATTTCTAACACCTTTACAGTTAATGCTCATAACATATGACTATACTCTCATATTTGAGGATCAGACACAAAGATAGATCACACAAAGTAGAACAAAACCTGGTGTATCATGAATGCGAGAAACTTGGCTAGTTTCAACGGAGGTCACTGAATTTTTAGAATGAAAGGTCATATTTTATTCTTTGCTACTGCTCTCACCAGTGAACATCCTTTCTCTCATGTTTTCCTTTCATGGAACATATAAAGAATGAAGGGAATTTGTGTGGTTCCTTTAAAAGAAAATCACTATCACAATTTGCTGGATTAAATCGCAGTCACAGGGCTTTTCTGAATGAGGGAAATCACCTTGCTGGCCTTCTTGAACTTGATATATCAGCACTAGGCTCTGCAAAACAAGCACATTTATTATATTCCATTACATAGTGTACTGATTGTTATTTGTCTTTTGACCTCCTCATGTCTGACACAATATATTGTCTGCTCTCAGCATAAACTGAAAATTAGAAGTGGAGAACGTATGAAATCAATCAACGAGAAAAACAGGCAGCACCAACAGGCAGCAATCGTGAGGCGGCCTTGAGAGTGTAAAATGACATTCAAGAACTAGATAAAGAAAATATTAGCTGAAAATGAATACTTTTGTCAAGAACTAGATAGTGTTAACATATTTTCTTAAGATCTTATGAAACACAAGGACACTTTATTAAATTTCACATTTCTATACGTTTCCACTTTGCTATATTATGTTTTTTCTCCTTTGTTTAAACATATTTTCTAATCATTTATTTTATTGGAAGACATAATCATCATCAACAATGTAGCTGCTTTGTGTTACATAGGCACCAGACGTTAATCGTGTCATCAATGTGAAGATTCTATAGCATAGTGAAATATATATTGACTAGCAATAACTTGTTTTTCCACCTTATAGAAAACACAGATGGATAATTTGATTTTCCTGGGCTGGCACCGAATTATTTGCATGTAGTAGAGGGACAAGTAACTTGGCATTGAGCATTTTCATAAAATGTGATCTAAGAGTAGGGTCTTGTCAGCACAAGCAAGTCCGAATGTTCTGTTAATTGTTTAGTCTTCAGCCCAATTAGCCAGCCCCTTTAATTTGGTGGCTGGATCCTGCCAGAGACGGTGCAAATGTTGCAGGAGGCATATGTTGCAGGGATGTGAATGACAAACTGGGTCCTCAAATCTGCATGGCTCACACACAAACCAGCCAGAGGTAGAAACAAAAAAAGGGCCAAGCAGTTTCCTAGGGTTTATGTGGGTTTTGTGCTCAAGTGCAGCGCTAATGGCAAACCTCAAGAGAGAGCAGAGAGGCGTCAGAGACCACACAAGTAGGGACGGCCAAAGGTGGACACCATGCTGTAGTCTCTGGGAGACATGGAAAGAGTAGATGGAGTTCCACTCTGATTGGTGTTTATTCTGAGTTGGTTCTGGGCAAACACAGCAATTTTGATGTAGGAATGCCATCTCTTTCAGGCACATGCTATGGCAGTATCTGAAGCAGCAGAGCTGAACAAGGCACGTTTTTACAACAAAAGGTTGACTACTTTCAGCTCCTTTGGCACAGCAACAGCAGAACGTTGCTGTTAACCAACATGCACCACTACGAGACCTAACTCTTCAGGGAAGTTAGAAAAAAATATCGATTAGTAGGAGGGAGCAGCGGGGACTGCCTGTGCCTGCAGCTAATATATTGATCAGAGAAAACCAGCAGCACATTCTGCAGGCGAACGGATTTGTCCTGGGCATAGTTGTGAGAACACCCAGCAGGATTAGAGGATTACTTATTCAGAGGGACTAGCAAAGGGCCACATGTTTACTTGCCATTGACAGCAGACATCCCTTCCTCAGTTGAGTTATTCCTCACTCTTTGCAAACAACTTAGGTACACCTCACCCCTCCAAGAAACAGTGTTACCGCTCACCCTTGGCAGAAAGCAGAGATTCCCTTTTGGCTATAAGGAAGACAACTACACTGTGTTCTGCTGAGATCTCCCATGCAATGTCTGTTCCTATCTTTCTGACAGTTGCTCTTTCAGCCACCCTGTCTTGTTTATGTCGTTCTACATCCTTTTAACTATCCCAGGGAGCCTGGGGCATTGACCCTCAAGGGCAACAACTCCTCTCAAGGTGCCATGGAGTTCAAGAACATGCTGTGGAGGGGGGGGGGGGGGGGGGGGGTGAGAACCTAAGCGATGACTCACGTGGGACAGGGACAACAAGGGAACAATGAGACACAGGGAGCATGGCTACAGAAGGCACGGTGACTACCGTGAGCGTGAGTAACACAGCACCTGAAAGCAACAGACACAACAATACAGGTATGCTGCACCCAAGAACAACAGAAACAGTGCAATATAAGGGAAATACGTCCAACTACAAAGACACAAGGAAACAACGCCTCGGATCGCGCTTTTACATTAGGACTAAAACATGTATCTCTGTTGGGTAACAGATGATCCACAAACACTGCGATTGAAAGACTCTGACACATGACCACTTGGGTCATGCGATAGAAAGACTCTGGCACATGACCACTTGGGTCATGTGGTGGAAAGACTCTGACACATGACCACTTGGGTCATGCGATAGAAAGACTCTGACACATGACCACTTGGGTCATGCGATAGAAAGACTCTGGCACATGACCACTGGGTCATGCTGTGGAAAGACTCTGACACATGACCACTTCGGTCATGCAATAGAAAGACTCTGACACATGACTACTTGGGTCATGCGATAGAAAGACTCTGACACATGACCACTTGGGTCATGCGATAGAAAGACTCTGGCACATGACCACTTGGGTCATGCGGTGGAAAGACTCTGACACATGACCACTTGGGTCATGCGATAGAAAGACTCTGGCACATGACCACTTGGGTCATGCGGTGGAAAGACTCTGACACATGACCACTTGGGTCATGCGATAGAAAGACTCTGACACATGACCACTTGGGTCATGCGATAGAAAGACTCTGGCACATGACCACTTGGGTCATGCGGTGGAAAGACTCTGACACATGACCACTTGGGTAATGCGATAGAAAGACTCTGACACAAGACCACTTGGGTCATGCTATAGAAAGACTCTGGCACATGACCACTTGGGTCATGCGGTGGAAAGACTCTGACACATGACTACTTGGGTTGTGCGATAGAAAGACTCTGACACATGACCACTTGGGTAATGCGATAGAAAGTCTCTGACACATGACCACTTGGGTCATGCGATAGAAAGTCTCTGACACAAGACCACTTGGGACATGCTATAGAAAGACTCTGGCACTTGACCACTTGGGTCATGCGGTGGAAAGACTCTGACACATGACCACTTGGGTCATGCGATAGAAAGTCTCTGACACAAGACCACTTGGGACATGCTATAGAAAGACTCTGGCACTTGACCACTTGGGTCATGCGGTGGAAAGACTCTGACACATGACCACTTGGGTATTATGGAAGAACACAAGATCCTTTGCCTCGATAAGAGTACACTGCCACATCTGACATGTTATATTCAAGACCCAAACCCCCATTGCAAACCACCATACATAGATAACTTTCAACACCCTCAACATTCACACAGAATTGATTTGCAGATTACAAGTTTCTTCTACTCCACTTACTCCGAAAAGAGCATCCATTTATGTATATCCTAAACCCCACATCAAAATGGTCCAGGAATAAACTCCCCCCAACTCCCCTAATTTGAGAACTACTTCTAGAAGAATCACTACTGATGGTCAAGGAGGCTTAGTGAGCACTGCTCTGAACAAATACTCAGATTGTTACCAAATTGGAAATATGGATTTAGATAAATATTTCCAGGGCACGTTTGAAAAGGTACCTTATCATTCATATCCTGAACTCACAAAGTTTATGCCATGCCTGATCACAAGGTTCTTAAGAGGATTTAAGGTCCTATTGTAACCACGCTGAGTGAAGAGATGCTCAGACTTCCGCCTGATTTTCCAGACCCTTCCGAACCCAAGCCAAAGAACGAACCTTATGCAACAGCATGGAAAACTACACAAGAATAGCTTCAGGTCTGCCACCTGCATATTCATAACAACACCGAGTGACAAAAAAGCACAACGTCAAACAGTATCAATTACTTTGCTGTGTAACTTTTGTTTTTTGAAGCAAGTTTGAAAATATACCCACTTATTTATCTCCTTGAACTAATATGACATTATTGCTACTCCTGAAACCGTAATATTCTTAAGCAACTTCAAGATCTTAATAATAACATAGGCTTTTGCAAACAGCCTGTTTCTTCAGTATTTAGTTCTACCCTTCTTTATAGATGATCCTCTGGTGGCTGAAGCACTTCCAGGTAGCTGTGCCTGCTGTTTATTATTTGGCATAAAACTACCAAATGATGCATATTGTATTTACGTTCATTTGTGAGGCTAAGATTTGTAGATTACCTGTTCTAGTAAGAACTCCAGATTGATACATATATTCACTCAGTATACTAGGGTAAAATAGAAGAGCCTTTATCCCCTTCCACACTCATGACGAGCTGGGCTCGTCATGGTGTAGCCTCCTCGCACACTGATGACGAGCCCAGCTCGTCATGAAATCATGTAAATCTGAAAAGTTCAGCACCGGGGGGGAATTGCTGCAGCGGCGATGGTGTTAAGCTGCCCCTGACTATGTCTGTATCCTCAATTTTAGGTCCAACATGGATATTGATTGCTTTTCATTCTGTCGGCAACAGTTAGCCAAGCATGAAAACAGCCAAGTATTGACCCCTACCCCTATGCTACTGATCTTATTAGATACTGTTGTTCTCAGGTTCCTGAGATGTCATATGATTTTGGTGAAGAAGAAGTGACCAGGCACATTGGTGGCATGTGCTTATCAGGCATTTTCAGACACTTGCCTCTGTGGTGAGGTTTTAAGACATGCACACCTAACCTTGTCTCAAAGCAAAGTGGAGATTCTCATGTGTGACAGTCTCTGTGCAGGTAATCAAGAAAAGAAGTGGGGGCTGGAGCACATGTTCAGCTCAGTTCAGTTTTTCCCAGCTCCGCCTGTGTTTCGGGTGCTTAACTCATGTCTGCGCATCTGCATCTGATGAGATTGCCCTGCAAGTTTTTATTTAGGAGATGTCACTATTGTGGGTTCAAGTCATGGCAATATCACCTTAGTAATATTTTTTGTAGAGGGTGGCTCCTTCCTGTTCAGCCAATTGGAACTCGAGGCTAGATCTCCCCACTCTTGGTACGCTCTCCTGTGATTCTGTGGCCAGTGTATTGTTTAACAATAGTACGGCAAACACTGGTCATTCCTAGAGGATGGAATATAAAGAGGTGCTAATATAATTACATTGTGCACTGTTACTTGCCTAGGGCTGATTCTGTATCAAAGTTATAATTTCGTGCCTGGCCTAACTTCCTATTCAGATGGCCCAGAAGAACACTGTACATTACTAATGGAGCTTTGAGCCGGTTTAGAATTTTTACTTTTTTGTTGTGTTGCTCTTTGACCATTACCTTGTGATTTCTCTGGGCTTTAACCATTTGATAATGTAATTTAGACAACCCACTAGGACTCCAAGGCTAGCTAATACCATGTTATGTTACTGAGAGTCACTTGGAGGGATATTTTCTGGCTACTGCACATCAACATTTACAATTAGTAAAGCATTAGAATTGGTCGTAGTCTATTGCCAAACTGCTCTAAATGTAAGAAATAAAATTCTGCAAGGGGTATATAAATGAGATCTTTACAACAAGCATCCATTTCTTACTAGGTCTTATTTAGTTTGCTAGTCAGACCACCTTAATAAGTATAAATAGCGAATGTGCGCAATCTCCAAATCACGTTACAGGTTGACAATCTAATACAATCTCAGAACTACTGGGAAAGAGATTATAATGCTACCCAATGTGCAGGCCTAAGTACTCAGTGAAATTAATGTTCTAAACTCCATTTAACACATCGTTTTTCAATGTTTCAAATGCCTTTGGAAAGACCACTTATTTTATATACTTTTATGTTTCTCTTGCACTCAGATATTGTTCCCCACTTTCTAGAGCATCAGTGCATAGTACATAAAGTTCATCATACCAATCATGCTCTCATCACCATTGTGAGAATGTGAATTATTAATTAGGGTGGACGGTAGTCCACCAAAATGAATAAAGTCTGGGTAGTTCCAGTCAAAGGTTTCAGTAACTTAAACCTAAGCTCAACTGCTGGTAGCTAGTAGCACAAATGAGTAAATCATTTAGAAGTCCTAAAACTGTTAAAAAGTTACAAACACATTAAAATAAAAACCACAATCCAATTTACAAAAAAATATAGTAAGCAAAATGACACCAAAACAACAAAAATCGCATCTGGAGATATGATTATTTAAATATTTAAGTAAAAAAGTGACCAGAAAGAGTAAAGCACCAATGGCAGTCAGTGTTCGCAGTAGACCGGGACCAATGTGCAATTTCTGGCCAACTGCAAAGGCATTCTGGCTGTTTACACCAAGTGGATGGGCTCCGGTGAAGATCTGAAGTAAAACAATTCAAAATGGTTTCTAAGTCCCCTTGTTGAGAGTAAAAGTTTTCAAAAGTTTCCAAAAGTACCCTTTTAAGATCCCAGGACCTTTAGGGGAGACACTTACAGACTCACAGGGTGTCACAGGTCAGTCTTCAACAGCAGAGATATGTCCAGGTCCAGTTGCCACTGGTCAGATAGGCCAGCTGAGCACTTTAGGGAAAAGGCCTCTGGCAACTGGCTGTGCCCCTGTAGCCACACAGGAGGTAAGTCAACTAACCCTTGGATCCCACTGCTTTGTCCTGGGTTACAAGTCGAGCAGATCCAGCTCTTCAGATCCTCTCACAGGTCTCAAAAACAGATTCTGTCCTTCATCTGTTCTTTCATAAGTCAGAAAGTGTTTGAAGAAGGTACCTTAGATGCCCCGTTTGTTCTTGCCAATAACTAGTGGGTGACTACTTTACACTCCTTAGCCAATGTGAAAACATTCCTGGGGACCACCTACCCACTTTTTCAGTAGTTTCTGCTTGTCTTACTGCAAAGTTGCCCACATTTCCATGTTCGAAATTATTTTCAAGATGGTGAAAGTCTTCGGCCTCACCACATTTTGGCTATGAGGGTTTTGATTATATACAGGTGTGCACTATGCTAATCACTCATGTCCTTCTACATCTAGCACTAAAATCCGGGTTGAAGCCGGACTTGCACCAAAAGCAAACCAAGAGTCTGGAAGGACAAAGGTAGGGTCCTTCAGCAACCAGACAGGGGATACACAAGAATTGTCCTGGCATCCCATTGGCTCATTTTCAATTGCACCAAATTTTGACATGTGGCTCCCACAGACCTGTCAGGCAGGATTTAATATTGTGGCGTCAGTATGATGATAGTCACCCACACATCTGCTGACCTCAAAGGAGTCATGCTTGTCTATTCAGGAAGACCTTTCAATAACATGGACTTATTGTGTAGAATCTCTAAGGAATTTCACACCCCATGCATACCCTATTTTGGCCAAGAACAGGCTGGGAAAATCTGGAGAGATAATGCAAATTAGCCCCCAGGAAATTCAGGCAGAGAAAGGGTAACTTTTTTATAAGTTACCTTTGCTGAATAGTTACTAAAAATCCAACTTCACCATTGAAATGGATTTTTTGTAAATATTTAACATAGCTGTGTCATTATTTTTCTTGCCGCTCTCTTTCCCGGGATAGCAGACTTGGTATTTTAATCTGTACTCTGGTGTTCTACATTGGACATGTAGGCCTGCCACAGTGAAAATAGCGTTTGACAGTGTCACTTTTGGGACATGGTAACATTCATTTTCCACAAGTCCCACTTTTAAATACAGTGTACACCAACTTGTGGGCTACAAAGCCTGCACAGGGATGACTTAATAATAAGAAAAAGGAAGGCTTTTACCTTTGAAAAAGGGTTTGTTTAACAGGTCGGGTTGCTGTTTTACATTGCAGCAGTCAGGTTACTGTGGTAAGCCTTACATCATGTTTTCCTGGTCACACCAGTATATGACAAAATAGGTCCTGCAGTTCACAGGTGCCATTTAACTTTTCATTCCATGGGCGCATTTCTGCACCACATACTATGAAAGTTTAGAAAAGTATAATACTTCAATCAGGGATTATCCAGTTTCAACATATTCTAGGGTCAGGGCACAAACCTGGGGCACTGGGACAACAGTGCCCCAGTGTGCAAAATCTAAAAACCAGCAATAAAATTCAGCAACAAATTGGAATTACCATGCAAACTAACATTTTCTCACAACTGTTTTATTCTCGTGTCTTCTTATATGTTACACACAACTTCATATATTAGAAAGATATACATTTATATTCAAAATCTATGAGCTACCTGTGAATTTGTTCCACTTTGAGAATAGCTGAGGTCTAAATCAAAATCAAATAACCCTGAAAATGTTTTAATCCACAATTCTCACAGTAGCTGTTTACATGGAAAATCTTGGTTATAAGACTTTTTTTTAAATGTGGTGCTGAAACCCACGTCAACGGATACACTTCCAGCTGGAATCCATCTCTTGGAGATCAAAAAATACAAGGCCAAAAAAAAGCCAAGTCAACCCCTCACCTGAGCAGAGTTCAGGCAATTGATCATGTCCCTGTGGAGTAGAGTTCAGTGCACCACCTCTAGAAGCTCACTCTTGCTGTTCAATAAACCTTACCAATGTTCCATCACTGAAGGTCACTTAAGGTGTCTGAAGCAGCGGGAGAGGTGGATGATTCATCAGACTCCCTGCTGCAAGAAACCTTCAATGCATGCAGAAAGCGACGTGTAATCTGTATGGGGAATAAGTCTATCCAGTTTGGTGACAGACTTAGGGACACTTTAGGAATACCCTGCTGACAACGTGCCCTCGTGGGAGTCCCACAATGTGCCCTACTTTTCATGTGTCAGTGCTATTTTTACATATGCATAGAATTTCAAGCCTAGAAAATGGGTCAACTATTTAATGTATTCTATTAAAAAAAAGTGTAACAGATATGATCGTAATGTGCCATGGACCAGTCGATTTATAGCACCTTTTTTAATGACAGTAAAGGAAACCCGCCAGAGCCTACAGCGGAAAGGGCAGTCAAATGTTTATGCATGAAACTGAAAGCCTATTGAGCCTATTGAGTCTCAAATATTTACATACACAAGTAGGTGTGCGCGCGTCTTCCCTTTTGTGTATGTACATAGTTTGTTTACACTAACTTCAATTGCCTGGCAGCAAACTAGCACAATACATTGTATCTTCTTAGTACATAACTCTATATATTTTATTTATTGTTATAAATGTTTGCATTACCATGATACATTTGGTATCTCTAGGATGACAAGGCTGTGTGCCATACACATTCACAACCACATCTCTACAATACCGGTTACAAATCATGCCTGTCAGGAGAGTGTACTAGGACATTCCATGTCTGTGCTAGGATAGGTCTCCGAAAAGAAAGGGTAAAATGCATTATGTGTTTTCCTCTTGAGACGTTGGTGGGAAAGGTCAAATTATGCTGGGTAGATTGTAAAAAATCGATTCTGTGTGGTGCTCACTCATCTCTTTTTGAAACTGTAAAGGATGAGCACAAGATGCAGAGACCCCTTTTCTAGGTAGAGGCAGCCACATTTCTGTGACAGCAGGAGCAGTGGCGTAGCAAGGTCAGGTGGTGCCCCGTGGGGAAAATTTCTTTAAAACACACAATTTTGCCATTTTGTCACCCCCCTCAGTAATGACGCTTGTCACCCCCGGCTTGACAAAATGACAAAAATATGTGTTTAAAACACATATTGTTGCCATTTTGACCCCCCCCCCCCTCAGTGATGACACCAGGGGTGTCCCGCACCCACCACACCCCCATTCCTACGCCACTGAGCAGGAGGAAGGCGCTTCCTCCTTGTTCCAGTTATTTATGACACCGTGGGTCTAACAGGAGACCGGCCAGGCCTCCCCCAGTATTCTGATAACAGTGAAATCCAGGTCTGGTCTGAAGAGCGGCCTAGAGTCTGGATTTGATAGCTTGAAGTAGGAGTAATGTGTTAGTGCTAGTTGGGTGGCAGTGGCTGGTGACGGAGATATGTATAAGCTGAGGATGAGAGCTCTGGGTGTTGCTGTCTAGCAAGGTATTTTGTAGTGTCCTATTGCTTGTGCTGCACTGAACTAAGGCTCGCTGACCGTTTTTGCAAAAATTTACTTTTTATTGAAACACAACATTTAAAAAATCACTCCATAAAATGCACAGACTAGGCTTCGCCATTTTAGCCGAGTGACCACCCCAATCATAATATGATTCATTCTTTAGGGGTTTCGCAGTGGTGGCTCACATAATCGAACTCTAAGTGCACCTCGTATGTTTATTCCCACAGCCAATGTGTGGTGATGGACGTGTGTTGTGGCTGAGGAATAGAGGTTGGGAGGTGCTGCAGTAATTCCCAGAGCCTCGAGAGGTATGTTGCCATCAGATTGTTTTTTTATATATATATTCATTTATGCTCCGTTTCCTAACCCCCTCTCTCTTTTCTCATTGTTTATTTTCGATTCCATCCTGTTCTATGAGTGAGCACTGCTATAACATCCAGGATAGAAGCATTGTGTGATATAGGGAGTGTGCTCACGTACTTTATATTTCCTGTGTCATTTTTGAAATCCAACACAGAATGTTAATAGAGGTACACGTCTCATTTTCAGCATTCCAGAAACTGGCACAGCAGATGCACTTAAACAAAGACAAACAAGTTCAAATGGGAATCAAATCAGAAATTCAAATATTTTAGTTTTTTTTCCCACTGAGTTAGATATGCTTCACCTGGAGGCATCGAACTTCTGGATGAAATGAAAGCCATGCCAACATGTTCCTCCCCACTGCTAGTGCCTCGTCTGTTTTGGAATTAGAAACTTGGAACTTTGAAAAATGCCCTCTTAGCACCTGGACATACATATTTATGTCACATATGGGGCCTCATAAAATGAAGAATACATTAACAAGATTAAGGACACCAGATGCTCCCAGAGACCTCGCTGAAATTAAACGAATATTGGTTCTTGCTTCTTGTGCGGGTCAGCATTTCTGTGTCACACTTCAGCCGAAGCTTCCTAAAATGTTACTGACTTTGAAATGCTTGCTTCTTTGTGCTGTGCATATTGGGGACTCTTGCGTGTTAGGGTCGGGTGCATTTGCCGCAAAAATGGCAATGAATTTATTAGCTACTGTGGCAACTGTTTACTTCACATGCCATGCTATGGCACACAGTGATCAGTTCAGATCTAGCGAATTGGAGAATTGGGGCCTCATTTATGAGAAATGACGCACCGCTGCGTGAAAGCAGCGATGCGTCATTTCTCAGTGCGCACTCCTTGCGACATTCCTGATGCGTCATATTTAATATATGATGCATCATGTCTCAAGGAGTTACAGATACGTCAGTATTTCTGACGTATCTGTAAGCGCAAAAGTGACGCATTGCTGGGGTGTGTCACAATAGTGACGCAACTCCAGCAATGCGTCCTTTCACATGGGGCAAACCCCATGTGAAAGGGTCTGCGTCAGTCTTATACCTGCTGTAAGGCAGGCGCAAGATTTTGATGCAATGGCGTCCTAAAAGTGACGCAGTGAAATCTCATAGATTTTGTGAAATACACCGTGGCCTCTTCTCTGTTAGATTTGGACTATATTGGAGCCATACATAATAAACATATACATAAATAGCGGGAAGTGGTTCAGAAGTATCATTAGAAAACACGCTTTCTTGCAATGAATTGAGACTTCATGGAAGTGCTTTCCAGAAATAGCAGAGATGAAGAAGAGAGTGCTTGGAATTAAAACTTCTCAGGAAAGGAAATAACATCACACTCATACTTGGTGAGCAAGTGCAAGGTGGAACCACGTGGAGCTTTGTGTGTTAGGCGGAGGTATGGTCTCATTTATGATCTGATAGACACTGTCATCAGAATCTACTGTCAAAATACACAGTTCCATGTTTTTATGAAAGTCACAAATTAAATATCTACTCTCAATTAAAAATGTCTGAACTCATCTACTTGAACAGCATATTAAATATTTGAGTATCGAATTTGTGTGACTGTTATGAGAATTGTGACCTCAAAGACTAGACACAATTAGATTTTACGTGGCGAATACAATGTTCTATCCTGCCTGATATATTTCTCTCTTGAAATCCTCAGTATTCTTCCCCTACCATAAGAAATGGCAGCGTTATGATTGTCTGGGACGCCGACCACACAGGCGTCTATGGGGAGATCATTTTCTCCATGTAGGCTGCATGCAGCCTACATGGAGAAAATGCAGAGTGCGTATGACTGGTTTGGTCGGCTATGAGGAGACCAAACTTTCAGCACCCACAGAGTGGGCAAGCTACTCCTCCCCTGAACTCCAGCAGACCTGAACCAACCATACCCTTCTGCTTTTTCGCAGTGCGAGAAGCAAAAACATAAAATGGTATTTAAAATACCATTTTATGTTTCTTCTTCTCACACTGTGAAAAAGCTGTGGGGCGACAGTCCTCCGCCCTAATGGAGGGGCCACCCCTGATCTGTTTCACTGGTTACCTTTTGCAGATTGTGTCAAACCAGTAACATTCTAATTCACTCACTGTGAGTAAGATTTACCAGATTTGAGACAATCTACAAAGGTTTTGTTAAGTTACTGTGAGGAAGTGGATTATTAGTTGAAGTGGACGGTAGTCCTCCTCAAGTAATAATGGCAGTGTTTGTTACTAGGTCTAGGTCTATCTAAATGATTTAAACCTAAGCTCAACCATTCGTAGCTGTAGTACAGACCAAGCACGGTTAACTTAAGAGAAATGTGTAAGCAATATCAGTAATAAAAAAGTAAGACAATTAAAAACAAAGCCCAATAAAAATCCCACTCCAATTTATAAAAATAGAGAAAATGTTAATTAGCAAATAGGTACATGTGACCGTTCGTAGGTTTAGGTGTTGTAACAACTACTCAGGATAGGCGTAAAGTTATTTTACTCGTTATTGGAAAGCAAGGAAAACAATGACTTGTGTATAACAGGCAAACAAAGTTCCAGTCTGGTGGCTTATGAGGCCTTCTTCTTTTTCAGGTCTCTTGGAGTTCCTCTCTGCCAGTAGCCCCAGCAGAAACAAAGAAGCAGGTAAGTGTCTATAGTTCTTCCACTTCTTTTGAATCAGGTTAGACGGGGTGCTTCTTTTCTATGTCTCTTATATGAAGGGTGCTTATTAGTCACTTGTTAGTTAGGATAGGGGAGAAAGGCTGAGAAGATAAAAGCTCCAAAAGAAACTACTAAACATAGTAGTGGGGAGATAAATAACCCATCACACTCTGGCTTTTGGGTGTGGGTACTTTGTTCATTCTTTTCCTATTTTTTCCCTTTCTCTTAAAGTTTGGATTTCTCCTCAATCCCGCCTCCTTGGTTTTTCTTCTGATGCCCCCCTTTCATTCAACTACTTATTTATTTTTTAATTGCCTTGGTTCTTGCCTAAGAACCGGGCAGGCACCTAATGAAGCTACTTCCCTCCTGGGACGTGGCAGGGTTCTGGAGCCAGCCGGCGGCCAGGAGACTGCGCTGCTGCCGACACTGTCTGCTCCTCTTGCGGGTGGTCAGGTGCTTCAGGAATTGGCCTGCCGCTCGTACTCCGTCCAGATGTCTCTTCAGTTCGTCCGTCTCTTCCTTGCTCGTCACTGCTGAGACGCTGTCTCTCTCATTTTTGTAGGTGTTCTTCATGATGGTGGTCTTCTTCTCCCTTCTCTTCCGGGTCGTGTGCAAAGACGCGGCTCCTCCTTCCTGCCTGACTTCTGGAACAGGTAGGAAAGAAAGAACTGGCCTCGATCTCTGTTGCGTGGGACCCGTCAGGTCTGTGACAGTGCAAAATCCACAAAATTCGGATATAGGGTACAGAAGAAATTATTTTTCAAAATTTTAGAAGGTTCTAGCATCGAAAAGCTCAAAGTTCCAACTGTGGGTATCTAGTTGTGCTACACCAGGCCAAAGTCAAATGTTGAGGCTGACTGCCAGGTTTGGTCTTGTCAAAAGTTAAACTTTTGACTTTGTCTTTTTCCTGACAAAATCCTTCTCAACTAGGCCGTCTGAGAGTCGGTGTGCCAGCTTGATCAAAAGAGGAATTCATCTACAGGGGCCAGCTGAAGCACAGGACCTCAGTAGGACCATTGGCTCTGATGGGACGTTTGAGGCTTTCAACATTGACGTTGGAAATCTCTGATTAGGTGAAATCCAAATGCCAGGCCAAGGAAAGTGTTGGAGGGGTGGTTCTCGACATTGGTCCCAGTAGAGTACTCTATGTTCGGACTTCAACATTCTTTGGAAGACAGGTTAGTTCCTGCAGGCAAACCAGAAAGCTGAGTGTAAACATCAGTTTGACATTGGATCCGGTGGTAGCCTCTAGTACTTTTGAAAAAAATCCTTGGGTGGGGGAGGATCCTGGCCACATGGGTTACAGGTTTGCATGGGTGCCCCAACCCACGTTGGCAGCACAGTGTGTTATACTGTAAACCATGCTACAGTACTTTTCTCTACCTGAAACCAATATAGAAGAACATTTCTTCCTTTGTGCAGAACTCTGGGTACACCCCTGATGTAAGTCCTAGGGAAATTAACTTATCCGAGCAAACCAGTCCTGGAACGGGTTTTCCCCAAACTAGGATTATTGCTACACTGACTACTTGGACAATAGCAGGGACAGGCCTCTGTGTGAGTACATTTGCTGGTGACAGGTGATGCCCCTGTGAAGCTTGTACAGTTGATGGCTACATCTCCCCATAACAACCTGTCAGGAGGAGGTCACAACTCTTCGCAGCCAAAGCCCTTTTGCACATTTTTCTGGGACTCATTCACATCTCCTAGCCTGCTGCCAGGGGATAGTTGGGGATTCATTCTGAAAAGACTGCTAGAGGCTGTAGGTAGAACATGTCAACTTTCTAAAAGTGGCATTTTCAATTAGAATTTTAAAAGTTGACTTGACAATTAGATTGGATTTTAAACTACTATTAAGTTAAGTCATTGAATCACAGTTCTAGCTATTACCAAACCAGACCAAAGGTATGGGTTATAAGGTGTTATAATGTAACCAAGAGATTTCCTAAGGAAGAGCTAGCATTGCTGCAGTGATAAGCAACATTGGAGATTTTTAACTGCTAGGACTTGTAAAACATAAGTACACGTCCTATTTTTTAAATACCTTGCACCCTGCACTATGGGCATTTTGGGCCTACCTTAGGTGTGACCTATACATTTTAAAAAGGCAAGTATTGGTCTGGAAAAACGTTTATTTTACCTTTTCAAATTTGCAGTTTTAATACTGCACACTCAGGCTGCAAAGGCAGGCTTGATGACATGATCTGAATTGCCTCTTTAATTGTGGTGCAATAGGTGCTGCTCTACACAATTAGTGACATTTAATTTACATGCTCTAGGATCTCTGGGTGCAATATGCAAGGGACGCATAGATATATTAACAGTGCAAATTAGGATTTCTAACCAATTCCACATGTGTTCAGGGCTCAGATTACAAGCACTATAGGCTGGCCAGCAGGATCCCAGAGCACAAAATCCAAACACTAACAGCATCAGTTGAAAAACAGGCGTAATCATTCAAAAAGAGGCATTTCCCCATAGCGACCTAATTATTGGTCCCATTATACGTAATGCTATTAAATGTCCCTCGCCTCACGTGTTTCTGATTTTATAATGGGGTTATAGTGGAAGTACTATATCAGAAACATTTATTTTCTCTAGCAAATGCCTCAATAAGAATACTACTCCTCTCTGAAATCAGCTAATATCTTTGGCTGAATCTCATATTTTCCCCTTTGAGTAATACGCTATATGATTTGCAAGCTGAGCAGGAATCTTTATCTCTAAAGAGGGCAACACACACCTTGCATGTATTAATTCATGTGAAATTCAAACTCATCTATGTAACACTAACAATGTTATCTTCTGTGATTAATTACCAAACTATTTGTTTGACAACTGAGCTGTAATCTGATCTGAGTTTCTATGCAACATAATTCCTCTTAACTTTCATTAGATTGCACTATGACTCTTGGGACATATTGCAAGAATGAACAGATTGAGTCAAACATGATGGGGGTTATACAGATTTAGGTCAGTTTTGAACATGGTGGCTCTGGTCAGAAGTATCACACATTACTTTCTATTGAGCCGAGGGTTGGCATTTCGAAAATATTAATGACCATAAAATCAATTCCTGGATGAACTTATGTGGTAAGTATGGTTCAAATATTGTATTATTAAGGACTATTTGAAGATTGAAAAGAGTGAAGTGTCTCAAACAGCATTCTCTATGAGCATGTCTTCAGTGTTGCCAATGTGAAAAACAAGGCCATGCAGACATAAATGATTGTAGTGAAACAAACAATACCACAACGTACCAGCATCAAATCCTATACCATTTTCATAGCCAAAGTAAATCATCAAACGTAAATTAGCCACCTACTAGAAATCAGTCATGTCAGAAATTGAAATGGAGATAACAAGGACAACTCAAATTCATGATTTGAGGTACAATTGTGCAAAGGCTCAGAATCCATGGATAGGATGATGCCATGGTAGATAATTCACTGAAAATATTACATGCGATTCAGAGCTCATGGCTTTATCGTGTAAGGCATGGAAATAGGTGGTGGGGATGCCCAACATATAGTTGAGATAAATGCATTACATTCACATACAGCTTTATATGACACATATGCAGATTATCTTTTCCTGACACAGTGGCAGGCCTAGCTGTCCTATGTAGAAAATCCTAGTGCAGATTAACATAATATTACTGTATCGCAGGAATGGGATCAACTAAGAATAATTCAACAACTAGTTTTATTAGTTATTGGCCTCCTTGGCAGATGGGTCGGTGGCAGCCCCTTGTCCTGCTGCTGACATCCGCCTAGCTAGCTCTCCCACCTCTGCCATCTGACATCACATGCCAGGGTAGCGAGGTTGCTAGCCGAGATGATGGAGCTGATGGATCTGATGGCGAGCCAGAGCCTGTCTGTCTGATTCTGTGGTGGTATAGCATGTTTATTATAAGTAAGGAAAGCGTGAGGAAAAAGAGAAAGAAAGACATTGGGAAATGGACCTCAGATCACCACAGCTCTTCACTGGAACAATGAAATTTTGAAGACTGCTGTCAGTGGGGCTGGCAAAGGTTTGAGGTTGGTGGGGCCATTCTGTGAGGAGTAGCAGTGGGGGCTCACCTGTGCCAAACATACGGTAAGCCTAGTTCGTGCAGCCCACTGTCATGCGACAGCGGCTTCCTAAACCCACCAATCCGGCACCAGAAACAACAGTAAATTCCTTAAAGTTCTGTGGTCATGTCATTAAAACCCAAGCTAATGGCTAAAGTAACAGGGGCAGCTGGATTGGCTTTACCACAGGTGTCAAGAAATGAGGAAAAGGAGACAGAAGAAACACCAATTTCCCCCCTAACATCTAGTGGGTCTGAGAAGTCAGTTGTTTCACCACTCCAGGTAGGGTTAATATCCCCAATTGGACACAAGGAACCCGTTAAAGGATGCGAGATGGAGCCTCCAGTAAAACCCAAAACCTTACCCCTATTGAAAACAAATAACCCAGCGAGTGTCTAGAGTGTTGATATTGTAAAACAAATGGCAGGGCAACCAACAGAGTTTTCTGCAAATGCACAATTGGTTCTGAGAAGTATGGCATCTCAGGGGTTGGTTTTTTCAACGGTGTTAGCAAGAAGCAGATCTCAAAGTGAATAAGGGGGGCAAAGTTCTATGTCAAGATCTCATTTTCAGGCCCCAGAAGTACCAGTAAACAGGAACACTACATTGCAGGCAATATGTTAGATTGAGGAGTAGTCTGGCATGAAGATAGAGGTCTAGGAACAAGAGTCCTCCCTCAAAACTAGCAACGCTAGCCAGGAGACGCTACCGGAGCCCAAACAGTCAGTACTAGACATTATTTTAGCTGTTTAAAGTTTAAAGATTCAACAAGCTCTAGATACCGCAATGATAAATCCAAGGCTGTCCAATATAGAGGATGCTTTGATGATATTACCTAAGCCAATACAAGAAGCCGAACAAAGAAAATCAGACATTGAAGATAAGCTAGCACAATTTCAAAACCATATTTTGCCTGAGCTAAGCAAGGTCTGCCAACTAGCGATGGAACTGGAGACTATGGAAAATTCTTCAAGAAGTTCAAACCTAAGATTAACGGAAATTCAGGAAGGAAGCACATTTCAGGGAGAAGTCCAGACCATGCTGCACCTCATGAATACATTGATCAAGAAATACATTCTACCCTCAGCTCCAGAGGATCTGATGAGAATACATGCATATAGAGAACCCTTTCTGCGAGCGCCAAACTCGCAGAAACTTTTTGGGTTATTTTTTGATTTTTGGATCAAAGAGAAAATATTGACTAGAGCAATCCAAAATAAATCTTTTACTATTTTTGAAAGAACGATTTGTAAGTTTTTTTCTGATTTGTTGGTGACCTCAGCACGACTCCATAAGGCCTTCAAAGTGTTGGCGCATGAGTTTATGCTTTTGAGAGGTCAGGCTTCTGTCGTGCAATCTACTAAACTAAAAGTTCTATGGAAAGGCCAATTCAGGTTGTTTGTGTTTCTGGCAGAAGCACAAGCCTTCATAAAATCCTCAAAATCCTCAAAAGTTGAAGGTGTGAAAGGGACGATCAATTTGGGGTGCGGGTGGCATGAGCTGGGTTGGTGAGCATTGGGTGTGGTTCCATGGCACCCCTTGAAGTGGGTTTTGCACAAGGCAGGATGGAAGAGGAGTTCCTGCAGCATGGGGGGATGAGAGGGGTGGTGAAGGGATGGGGTGCAGAGAAAAACGAGTAGGTAAGATAGAAGCAGAATATAATGTTTCTCTTTTTTCTTTTTCTCTTTTTCTGGTTTTTCTTTTGTGCAGCAGAGATAAAGCACAGGAAGGGGAAGATTGGAGCAAGAGAATTAATTTTTGATGACAAATGATGCAGAGCATCAAGATAATCATGTGTAATGTGAATGGATTGTTGAATAATCGAATAGCGGGTCCTATGTTAAATTGTCTGTCATCCTTTTCCCCTCAGATCTATTTATTCAAGAGACTCACTTCAAGTCAAATACTCCCAAAGTGTCCTTGCCCCCAAAATATACTCAAGCGTATTTTGTGTCTGCTTTTTGCAGGGTTCGCATAATACTATCTTGTATGCAGAATTGGGAAGTCCAGCATATCAGCTGGGATCATCAAGGTAGATGGACATGGCTTAAGGTCAAGGTTGAAAGGGCAGTGTAGAACCTCTTGAGCTATTATGGCCCCATGGTCGATGATACTGTGGCTTGGCATCAAATTTATGATTTATTCATCTTATTGGGGGGGTTCATAGTCTTCAACTATATACATATATTAGATTGGATACCTCAAATATAACAAAGAAAAAGTTAAAACCCAAAATAATGAAATTGGTAAAAAGAATGAAACAGGATATGGACTATATAAATCCATGGGGCCATGGCCTTCCAGGATGTTCACAATTCACTTGTTATTCTTTTAGGTTTAATTTGAGTCTTGTATAGATTTTTTTCTGATCGATAAATGGTTAGAAAGGAGTGAGTCGCAGATAATTACAAACTCGTTCTCCAATCAATCAGTAGTTTCCACGATAGTCAAATTAGAGGGAGATGGGGCGAAAAAATCGATGGCATTGGCAGTTTGATAAATCTTTACCTGAAGATCCAGGATGGGTCTAAGAAATGAATCTTTTTATTTAGATTTTTTTTAAAGTTGATAAGGATTTGGCCTCATTATTTTGTGTCTAGTAAGCTTTCAAAACTGATTTCAGAGGCAAGCTTGTAAGGTATATGGTTTTCAGTAACTAAGCAGCGAGCACTAAAAATAAAAGCATTCCAGGCAGATATACAAAAATCCAGGTATAAGTTAGATTTGGCTAGTTCAGAGTTCCAGATGAATGCTCTGCAGCAGGATCTGGCCATAGCTAAAGAGCAATTAAAGGATTTTTTACGTGGTAGGAAATCATAGGCAGTAAGGCCTATTAACAAAAAGTATTTGAGGAAATCCAACATATAGGAATGTTTTTGGCTTGGACTACTATAGTCCACAATAGTAGAAAAGAAATTATCAGATTAGGGATCCTAATATTTCTTAATCATTTTAAAAATATTTATGAAGATGCGCAGGGCATTGATTTTAAATTGCTCTCATGTGAACCTCTGCAGGTACCTCGTATTTTGGATAGTCAGAGGGTTTCTCTTATTAAACAAATCATCCAATAAGAAGTTATAAATGCACTCAAAAATGTGGCTAATGCATATCGTTTCCGACAACATTTTTCAATCAAATAAAGGATGGGATGGCTATATCAAAAGTTTTTAAGGAAGCTTTTGTGGTATTTTTTTTAAAGAAAGATAAGAACCCATGGGATCCTAATGGATACCGTCCCATCAGTCTACCAAATTTAGATTATAAATTACTTATGGAAATTTAGGCAACAGGATTGGCCCTATATGCACAACAGGTGGCTCATAGAGATCAAACAGGTTTTTACTACATATATTGATGGCAGCAAATACTTTTTTTAATGCAGTTTATTGATCATCTGTCAGTCAGCAAGGTCAAGACAATTATTTTGATGCTTGATGCGGAAAATGTGATTGACCTTGTTGACTGGCAGGCTTTGTTTTTCATGTTAAAAAAAATTGGGTTTCCCTTACAGTTGGTCAAAATGCTATGAGAGCTCCATGTAGGATCAGAGGCTAGAATTGTAATAAATAGAGAAGAGGCGGGGGTAGTAGGGATTAGACGAGGGACCAGGCAGGGATGCCCGTTGTCGCCTCTCCTGTTTTTGCTGTTTATAGAACTCCTGGCAATTAAAATTCATAACAATCCACAGGTTTTATCTCCTTTGAGTGAGACGGCTAAGATCAAATTGTTTGCTTATGACTTCATTTTATATTTGCAATCAGATCCGAAAAATATCCAAAATGCATTAGAAGAAATACAAGCTTTTACGCGGATAGGGGTCTACAGATTAAATCAAGTCAGGAATTAGATTGTTTTGTTTAATGCAAATGTAGATTCTCTCCCACTGTCCTTGAAACAGGTATAATTTCAACCCATTAGGTATCTGGCAATATATGGGCCTAATAAGGATAATCAATTGTTGGTCCAAGAGTCCCATGTCATTAATCGGTCAAATTTCAATGCTTTAAATGTGTATTATACTATTATTTTTATTAATTAATGTTCCTCCCAAAATACCCAAATCTTATTTCACAGAATTGTTTTTAATGAATAGAAAATTTATTTGGACTAATAAGCAGCAAAGAGTTAAACCTTCGATACTCCAATTAGATATATCACAGGGGGGTTTAACCTCCCCGAATTTTGAGATACACTAATAGGCAGCACTGGTTAACTTAACAGTTCAGCTAGTGATGTCACCCTCTACATTTGATAATGTTATTCTTTATAAAATACTATCTGAATGTGCAATTACATTGCCTGTGATTCTCCATTCTCTTAAACTGCCAGAAAAACAAGATATCAGACAATAGTGGATTTACTATATTGTATCCAATAATTTCTTTAAGTACGTCAAATTCCTGCATGTCACGCATTTATTGAAATATCAGATTGCGAGTGCTGGGCAGTACAGTTTTCTTAAGGGATTCTACATTCATGGAAGGATTTAGGGTTTGTCTGACGGGGCGATTTTTATAACCTAACAAATCTGATTATCTGGGATATGCTGGAACAGCAGGTCGGTTGTAAGAAGCCAGCCCTCTGTTTTAGTTTTCACCAAATAACTAGTTTTGTAACAGATAATTATGGGATGTTAAATATTTTGGCGTTAATGTTACTTTCACAAATGTATGAGAATAAATTACTCATAGTGGGTAGTTAGTACTCTCTCCTACGCCAGACAGGGGAACAGATAGAGATTGATCGATTAAAAAAAGAAACAGGATGCCGACTTAATATCAAAGATTGGTGGGCAATACGTGATGTGGGGTGCAGAGCCCTAAGAGATGCCAGCTGCAAAACAATGGCTTTTCTGTCTAGATGTTTGACACTGAAAAGGCTACATAAAATGTTCCCACTTCAACCATATCATTGTTTTAGATGCCAAACTGGAGAGACAGGGAGCTGGAATCATGTACTTTGTCATTGCCGCTATTTACAGTGATTTTGGGAAGAAGTATTTGAAGCTATTAATCAATCACAATCAGTCCAAATTATGCCATCATTAGGACAGGTGCTGTTCGGCTCCTCAAAGGAGGTTTATCATCTGAAAAACTATCACCATTATTTTGTCTCTATTGCCATAGCAAACTCTAGAATTGGAAATCAGATAAGATACCATTAACACAACATTGGTATGGAAAGATGCTCAGGAACTATGCGTTTGAAAAGGCATCTGCTAAACAAATAGGGATCATTCATCAATTTAAAGAGATATGGCAAGGGTTTTCTTTATTTCTGGTTGCTAATGACTGATAATTATGTATTCCAGCCTCCTTGTCTCTCGGAAATTCAAATATAGATGGAATGGAAGGTTACAGATATAATACGCTCAGTATTCTACATTTAATGGGCTGCTGTAAAGCGGAAATCTCATGATTAAGTTAAAAGCTATGAGATAAAATGACATGCAGCACTCTTTGAACATTTCTACTAGGAATCTCCCTTGGGTGTAGCAGGAGGGAATATGTAAAATAACGGTATATAATGTATGGTTGGAAATTGCAGTATGTGATGCACTTTTGTTTTTTTATACCATGCACTTTCCTATTCGGCAATATGCTCTTTCTATGAAAATTGCATGATTATAAGGCTTTAGCCACAGTTGCTATTTCAGAGACGATTTGAGAAGCTGCTAGGTATGAGTCTTTGATAACAAGAAAGTAATATTATAAACTAAAATAAAAGCATATGTTGTAGGATTAAAAAAACTGTCCGTTCGTTTTTAAGTGGTGAACTTACCTATTTTACACAATGCACTTTCTGTAGAAATTATAAAATCATAATGTTTTAGGTGTTTACTAAAGCTGCCTTTTCAGAGGTGATTTGTGGAGCTGCTAAGAATTTTTGTATCTTGATAGTAAACAAGTTATATTATAAACTAAAATCATAGTGTATGTTGTAGGGTTGAAAAAAATGAGAAACATATTGCACGTTATACATGCTACTTGTAAGTTTGTACTTTTGTGGGAATCACAGTATTGCATTGTTTGTACAAAATATATTTTGGCTGCTATCATAGTGGTTTCTGGTTGAAGAAATGCTATCTGATTGCTTTTGGTGCTGTAAAAAATGTTGTTTCTCTATATGAATTTGCAACTCTGTTTTCACCTACTCAAATATAAATTGGGAAAAATAAAGTTTTAATAGTTATTAAAAATCCGATTCAATAGCAAAGTTGGATTTTTATTAAATATTATGGGAAAGCTACTTTTAGAAAGTTACCATTTACATGCCTCTTTACATGCCTGAACTGACAGAAAGCTAATTAGAATTAGCCCCAACCAACTCTGAGCTCAACCTGGGGAGAGGTGTGAAATTTCTCCCAGGAGCACACAATAGGTTGATCTGAATCGGAAGAGATGACTGCTCTGAACTCAGTAAAATATACAGGTTGAGGGCTGTGCCCCTACTGTTGACACCATAGTGACAAATCCTGCAGGACATTTCAGTCTGAAGCACATGTAAACGTTTTGAGCTCTTCAAAAGTGGAAAACAGAATGTCAAATCAATTCTAGTGTATTATCTGTCTGCTTGCTGACGGATCCTGCTTTTGTCCTACTAAGCTTTTGTCTTTAAGTTTATTGTTGGTACACTGGATTTTAGTGGTATGTATATGAGGACACAAGAAGTACTACAGTACACTCTCCACTCTTACCAGCAATCCTCTCAGCCTACATTTAGTGTCAGTGAATATCTTCGTCATCTTAGATTTGGCATCACACATTGCACATTGAGTATGTTTGCAGCTACGCAAACATGAACTACTGCAAAAGTAGGTAGGCCAGGGTCTGGGAACCTTTACTCCATTTGTCAGACAGAAATTAGAAAGTCTTAGGATGCCCCCCACCCCAGGCCTGTGTACCCTATATAAAGAAGGACACTTACCCAGCTTTACTCAGAACACTGCTGACTTGTGAAAGGATACCAAGCAGAAGGAACCTGTGTCACCTGGCATCTGTGACCTGTCAAATGGACTTCAGGAAGTTGGACTTCCTTCCACTTGAAATGCAAGGACATAAACATCTCCAAGGATCATATGGGTGACACTGTGGGCAGCTTCAGGAACATAAAACAGCAGAGGACATTCTAGAGAAGAATCCCAGCCGATCATTGGCAAATGCATCTCGACTGGACTTTGATGCTTTCGTCTTCCTGACACCCTGAGAGTCTATAAGTGCTGCCCCAGGGTTTGGAAATGTACTATTAAGGCACGAAAACATTTTGCTCCAGAGCTTCAACTGTGAAAAGTATCCGATCAGACATTCCTCAGATTTTGACTGAATTTCAGGTTTGTGTTGCCTGCAGAGTGCTTTTTTTCGCAGAAAAATGACAAAACTCCTTTTCCGCTTGAATTTAGAAACTTTATCAAACTTCCCTAGTTCCAGGCCCTAGCAGGACCAGTCTACTTATTGTACTCGACTTGGACCCCATGGCGGTTGGTGTAAAATTGTGCCTGGTCCCGGGTTTACTATTACCATTCAACGCAATTGGTGCTTTGCACTTCTTGGGGCTATATTATTTTAAATCTTCACAACATCATATCTCTGGTTCACATGATTAGATTTTTGCAGGGTGGAGTAATAATGTTCTTTACATTTTACTCTTTTTTTTATAAATTGGAGTGCGACTTTTATTGTGCTGTGTTTTCGATGTTTTAACTCTCTTATTCTTTAAAATGTTTTTCACATTTTCTCTAACTTAAGTCTGTATGCTCTGTGCTATAGTTACCATGGGTTGAGCTTAGGGTTAAATGATTGAAACTGTTGACTGGACCTAACAAGATAGACAGTATTATTTGTGATGAATGGCAACCCATCCAAACTACGTTCTCACATGGATATTTTGTTAAAGATTCTGAGATGTGACAGGGACCTTATGGGTTGCAAGAAGATGCACTTAAAATAGTGGCAGAACGAAGGATGAGAACCTTCTGTAGTTTGTACAGGTATAAGGAATACTAGTGCAGCCTGGTCCCCTCATCTTGTGAGACTCATTATCAGATTTGTTGTTCCATGAGACCATTGATTCCATGGGTGGTCTTCAGTTTCAGCAAAATACTGAGATATTATGGTGTTATATTACATTCTATTGCAGACAATGTAATTGTTGTTTCATCCCGTCATAGACACAAGACAGTTCAAATGTTAGCCAAAAGGGTATTCTAAAAGGTAACAGGTTGTGTCAGGTCTTTGGCATGGTTTGGCTAACTGAGCTTGGTTTGTCTCCTAGTTAGTTGCAGGATTCTAGAGTGCATAAATGTGTGGTGGATACACAGTTACTATAATTTGACCCAGTTTTTGTGTGATATCCAGTGGAACGATCTGAATGGACTTGAGAGCTTCTTCCAATGGCACATACCAACTGTGCTCTCAAGTTTTGAACCTGTTAGTATGTATAAGCCTTATAGTCACTGAGGCCTCAGAAGAGAGTTATATATGATAGAGTTCCCTTCACGTATTTATGTATGTAAAGACGATTTATCAACATAATAATATATAACAATCAAAAAGCTCAATTACACTGAAATAAGTATCAAAACAATTAATGGCTACAAAAAAGATTCTCTCTCATATTTCCATCCACATATTAACTGTGAATGCAGAGTACACCATACCTGCATGCATGAGGACCAGTGCACGCTCATTGTGGCAGACTATCCAAAGATTTGATCGCCTTCAAGCATTTCCTTATAAGTATTAACTACAGGCGAGACATACTTAATAGCCGATAGGCAGTTGGATAAATGACAATAAGATATGTAAATATAAATGGCAAAGTATGCAAATAAAAATAACGGGCAGATTAACTAAACTTCCACACACAACAAAAAAACCTAAGTTGCTGTGCAGCATTGTACAAGAGAGCAGGACAGCACAATATCTACTTGCATTACTTTTAGGCAACTTTCCAGCTCCAAAAAAGTTTTGTGAAAGATACTTTTTGCTAGTTTAATTTACTTTTAGTATATGCTAAAAAGAGTTTTTTGGGGGGGAGTGTCAAATGGCCAGCAGCCAACATTGCCATTTGTTTGGGGAGTTTGGGGATGTTAGACTCAAAAGGATTTTCTGGCATTTTCGTTACTAGTTGTCAGTTTGAATCTCCCATAAATTTAAGTGTTCAATATTTTCCCAAATGGAAGCAGACACCCGGTAACATGCATCTGTGCGGAGTAAGCTTAGTGTTAAAGCATCAGAGACTCCTATACATATGCCATTGACCGTTGTGCACCCTGAATATCAACAAAAATGTCGACAGGCAAGTAAGATTAGATTTTCTATATCTAACTTCACGTTTATGGACATGCACGGTACATGTATCTTTACGGGACATAGATGTGGAGTTAGAAATGGTAAATGTATACTTCCCTACATGCACTTACATACTAATATTTTATCCATAGATATTCTGTCGTTGATAGTCTTCTATCACGATATTCAGTAGTCCAATCCATTGAGGGGAAATTTCTAATTTTTAATGATGGCATGCGGCATGGGTAACAAGTTGGGCAATATATTTTCATTATGGGAATCAGATAAGCAATCTTTAATTGGGAAGCTGTTTGGAGGTCCTTGAAAGGGACACATCTAGGGGGAGGTGGATCTATTGATTTGAAAAAGCAGGTGGTTTAGGATGCTTGTGATGCCAGAAAATATCTATAAAAGTCGCAAAAAGGTAAGCCTTTTTTAGCATTCTTACTGACCAATTGAATGTGTTTGAAATGGCTATGTTTTGATAGAGTTCCTACTGGACTCGTCATGGCAGCATTAATTGAAACCAAAATAGCTGCATGATAAACAGCGTGCATGCTAATTATTCAGTCAGTCAAACTATGGCTGCTCTTATTCATGTATGTATGTAATATGTATTCATCTGTGAGTTTAATTAGTTATTGATGTGCTCATTAAGGTTTTCATGTAGTCAGAACACACTGTAAGCATCCAGCACTTCAGAAAAGGTTTAAATGTGCCTGCAAAAAATGAAGAGGATTGTGGTGAAAATGACTTTAGCAGTCTTGGCAAATGGATTGCCTTGCAGAGAAAGGCTTTGAGATACCTCAAAAAGCACGACTGTTACAAAGGGAAGATAATAACTGACTCTCTTGTAGTCCAGAATTTTATAAATGTTTTAAAGATTTACATATATGACCTTAGTTCAAGGTAAAGAAGAAGGGAAACGATTTCAGAGGTTTGAAAAGGGAAAACAGTTTAGTTCCAATAGAAAGTGATCTTGATGTGGCAACTTACAGCTGGAGTAGACTGTACTGAATGTCTGTACTATTAATGTTTCTGATTGTAGATTCACAGAGGCCATTCTGAATCCTGTAGCCAACTACTGTTTCTCAAAGTTAAATGATTTGGGAAGATGCTTTGAGAGTTCCTAGGTTGCTTGTGTTCCAGTTCAGGAATGATCTGGCTTGCCAAAATGGGCAGGAATGTCTCATTGGAGCAGGGTCAAGAATGATTTGCACATGGTTGGGTCCAAACTGAGGTGGCATGGTGGACTTAAAACCATGGATTGGGATACAGCACTGAGCGATTGCCAGTGTATGAGAGTAATTGAAGCTTTCCCCCATTTCCTTTTTGTTGTTGTTGAAGATTCTTTGAGAAAGCATTGCTGCTGTAGGCTCAAACTAGCCATCAAAAGACGCAAAGTTGAATATATCAAGTTTGCAAATTTTTTGGGGAGGTCGAACTGTATTTATTTAGGGAGGTTTATGATTTCCTCAGTTCTCGAGAAGACATTTTTCAAAAGAGTCTAAAGATTTTTCACATGTTCTGCTAGCACTGCAACATTGTAGTATAGAATTCAAATATTCAGAATCGGTTCAATTAGTTTACAAAACCTCCAGTTGAAAGTGGTCTCCATAATACATCTTTCAGATCAACAATAACTTTTCAGTTGTAAATGGTCCACTGGAATTTAGTCCATGCAGGACTGTTTTAGGGCATTTTTAACCTCTAAATTCTCAAATTTAAATGTGAGGGGGGGAGCAATGATTTCCACATGGGAACCCTGGACTGCTTTAGCACAGTGTACCAGTGGAAGAATGGTGATTGGTGCCCTGAATCAAAAAGCTGGATGCACAACTTCAGAGAGAGCAGGAAATCCATCTTATCAAAGTTCTCTTTCTAGCAGGGATAAAGGCTTCATTGCAACATGCAGGGATGTCATCGCACCTCTTCAGGTCGAGTTAGACTCTATTTTTGGAGGGGGCTAAGCAGTACATGTTAGAGTAAGGGTCTGTCCATCTTTGGCTTAGAGGTTTAGTCAACACTAATAACTGGGCCTCCCACTTTCATCACAGTGATGCACGCACATCCTTTCCTGCAAACCTGAGGTGTAGCATCACACCTACATTACAATCCTAGTAAAAAAACAAAATGGTGGTTCCATCTCTCAGCTGTACAAAGCTCCCTTACCTTTACCGTTTGCCCTTCTGTTATATCCCCTCAGCCACCAAAGAAAATCACCCCCTGAGCTTCAGCTTGTCAGAGACTTCCTGTAGCTCCTTATCTATCCCACTGGGTCTCCAGATTCCCCATTGCATTCTTAATGAGGAATGATTATAGTATCTACTCATCCACATATGCTCATGCTTGAGAGGTTTCCCCTAATCCGTCCTGGAGATTTTGTGGCAGCTCCTTTGGAATTGCAGCAAGAGATCAGGAGCAGGGTCAATAAAAGATGATAATGGATGTAATTATAGATAGACTTTTGTATCTGTCTTTTGGGAGGCACTTCATTTGGTCTCACTCTGACTATGTCATCAGTCATAGTTACCTTCAAGGTGATTGATAAAAAAGATTGTGCCTTCATCATTGGCTTGTAGAACCTGGGCTGTCAATCAGATGCACATTTGGTGTTAATATTGTTTTCCAGTCGATTCTTATCACATTAATGTCTCACTACATTTTAAATTGCAGGATAAAATGGCCTGTAGCAGTAAGGATAACATGATGATGTACATGGTGATCTGTGAGTATGGCGAGAGAGTCAATAGGGAGTCTCCAATTTCTGACTTTGTTGACTGACGCTGGAAGATCTGCCAGAGGTGGTTGTCACGGAACGTTGTTGTGTGCTAAAGAACACTTTGGTTCTGATTCTCTGACACCGTTGTTTTTCATTTGTTTGTTAATCATGTGGGTAAAATCTATTACATTGGTGGAGCCCTGATTGGCTTCATCCAGCCTTTGGTGTAACAGAGCAATCGGAATGTATTTAAAAAAATAACCCAGAATCTCACAGAGAACTTTGGGAAACCTTTCTCCTTCTGGCAAACCTTTCACTCCTTAAGTCAAGTCTTGTGCTGTAACTGCAGTTAACAGAGGTCAGTGAGCTTTACTGTCAGCACACAAACACCGGACAGGTAAGAGTCACCAGCTCCTTGCTTCGAAATGTCTTCATGCGGCCTAGAACCTGCTGATTATTGTCATTGTCTGCTGATCACGTGAGACCAGGAATGTCCTTCACTTTATTCCGTATGACCTAGACAGAGGAATATTACTACAGGTTTTTTTTTTTGCATTACATTTAGAACCCGTGGTGTTAGTAAGGATATAGCAGCGATTTGATGCACTTCTGTATGTGGTCAGGTGACAGAGAGCCCTACAAAGAGTGACTTTTTGTTTCCCTTTGATCATTACAAAGCCCTACCCTGGGCACAGTACTGGTGTGTCCAGGCCAAACTCATCAGCTCAATTGAGATTCAGTTATCTAAAAGAGCGAAAACTATGGGGTAGAGTAGAAATCGGCTTACTTCACAGCGTAAATACAATGTTCATTTGACATAGGCACTGAAAGATTTCACAGAACAACCTCTCGCCTGTAGGACCCAAAAAACAAGTTGGGATGGAGATCAGCTGTTCGGATTATGTATGCAGCTGGAGTTCTCTGGATGCGAAGCTGAATACATTTGGTAATATCACTTTCATAACTCTCTTTCCCACCCAAATAAACAAATCCATTCATGGAACAAATAACAATAAAGTGAATGTACCACTATTGCCTTCCAGGATTTTGTAGGCTCAGCTGGTCGAGTGCACAGATGGTTCTCGTGGGCCGCGTGTTATCTTTAAATATGTATACATAAAATATGCTTTTCATCCACTGGTGCATATAGCATATAAAAGACATGTTGCATACATCATTAATGTAACAATGGATGCTTTGAAACTATTCCAGTGCAGATATAAACGATAAAAGACCATACATAACCTAGAACTGGAGCCTCGATGATAAAGAAAAAAACAGGCCGCCATCCTAAGCAGATTTTCTCATGCCCGCTGACGGTATACACCATCTCTTTATTATAAGCTTGATGTTTTCCTTCTTGCTCTTTCAGTATACAAAAATGCATGAACTAGTTGAATTATATGCAATTCACATAGTGAAAGATACCTCTAACCACGATTTGAGTAAAAGTGAGGAAGACAGGACATATAGACATTGGAGGAAGGTGGAAAATGGATGGATGAAGGAAGTACAAATAAGAAAGGATGGGAAGGAAAGGAACAACAGGTAAGAAAAAATAGAATTAAGAAAGGAAAGAAGGAAGGATGAGGGAAAGAAGGAAAATATGGATAGATTGGGTGGAAAAATAATAGATGTTCATTAGCTCTTCCAGAATATGTTCCACTTTTTCTTTTGGAGGGTTTGACCCAAAGATGGCAACTGATCATTTGAAACAGATTGTAGTGTCCTTATCCTGGTCTTTCTGCAATGGCTATGCAGGGACAGTTTACAAGTGGACTGAAATAAAAGGAGGCATTTCTTTTTAACATAAGCAAGTGCTCATTGGATACATTCTACAAGTAGGATAAAGAAATATCTAATTTTGCCAGAGTTCTCCTTCTTTTTCGGCATTTGAGCGTTTTACAAGACAGACAATTTTACACTCTTATATTGGCACTAGGAGATTAAGGGGCATATAACCAAGGGGTGCGATCGGCAATTTTTGCCGGTTTAGCAGCCCTTTTCAGCCCCTAAGTGGCGATAATTCTATCGCTTGATTAGCAAGCTGTCGCTAACTGATGTTAGCGACAGCTTTTAGACGATAGCGAGTGGTTCGGGGCCCGCTTTGCATGTCAGCGATATTTATCGCTAATGACATGCAAAGTGGGCGTACCCAACCTGTTTACGACTGAAAGCAGTCGCTAACGTCGCTATCGCCTATTAGCAAGGCAGGCGTAGCGATGGAAATATTCCAGCTATCGCCAAACACTAACACCTGCTCAGATCAGTTCTTAGCCATGTTATCCAATGGGAGGAGGATAACATGGTGTAGAATTTCCATAAAAATGAGGAAACATTGTACACTTCATCAGAAGTTTATTCAGGTACAAAGGATCCCATCCAACAGCTGCCAGAGTAAGCTTCAACTGAGCAGCATCCTTCAAACCCCTAATGACATCAGAACATTTCATACTATGCTAGGATGGAACTTAAGCACACTTACAATTCTGATAATAGAGAATAGCAATAGGAATACCACACATCTCCCTCCTATAATAACTATATACAGATTCCAACTTTTTCAAAAAACTATACATAATCCTTTAGATATGACAGACGTTTTGAAGTCCTAAAGGAATGACGAAGATAATTGTGCTCACCTCTGTTATTATAAGAATGTTCCCCTTGGCTACCACTGGTAGAAGCGCGTTGACTCTCCCCAGAGTGAGCATCCTTTTTTTTTCAGAACCATCACCACAACCATCATTTCCATTTGATTTAAATCTTACAATCACCACTCTATTAAGATTCCATATCCTGTGATTCTGAGTTTTCACAGCGTTATTGAAAACCTTTATGACTAAAATTGGTTTGAGATATTTGGAGTTCCCACCACCAAATAAACAAGGTCGCCTAATAGCTCCCCAATCTCCCACCTTAACAACTGTTCTTTTCACAGATTTTTTTGCATCAAAATTCCTTTTCCTTTGCTGAGCCTTATGTTCCTCTCTATCATTCAAATCTTGACCATCCACACTTTCAACTCTTCCTTTAATTCTACAATAATCATTAACCCAAAATGGTTCCAAACAAGTATTTGCAAACCTTCCCCGAAAAAGAAAGAAAGGAGATTTTCCCGTTGTAGAATGAGGGGTTAATCTATACTCTTTGCCTTTTTTACGTACTTCACACTTCCAGTCTAGATGCATAGATTTTGCAAGAGTAATAGTTTCCTTTAACACTCTGTTATACCTCTCAATCATTCCATTACCCTCAGGATGATATACTGAACAAGTTTTATGCACAATATTATTTTTCATCAGAAAATCCTCAATTTCTTTGGATATCAGCTGAACGCCATGGTCTCACAGAATAGATCTTGGATTACCCTCTCTCGAACATAATTCTCCCAAACACCTTATCACACTTTGTGTCTCCACACTGGATAAAAAGAAAACCTCAGGCCACCTAGAAAACATGTCCATGATGACCAAAAGAAAGGTTAGTGAACCACCACTATGAATGGGTCCTAAAATGTCCAATGCGATGTCTTCCCACGGACGCGTAGGATGTCTTCTTAATACCATGGGTTGAGTTCTAGGAAATTTGGATTTATCACATAATCCACAAGGAACACATTCCCAAATCTCTCTCTCTATGAACTTGTCCATACCGGGCCACCAATACGTGCTCCGTAACCTGTCTTTAATTTTGGTAATACCGTAATGTAAAATATGAGCCATGTCCAGCAACTCCTTCCTAAAACTGGCCGGGGGAACTAATCTCGTGCCTCGAAACAGTATACCTCTATTGACCGATAATTTATGCCTCACGTACCAAAACGGACTTGTAGACAAAGTCCCAGCTTTATTATTGACCCAGTTGCCACTTAATACAAACAAAACTTCACGTTTTATCTGAATCAACTTCATTAACCCATCTCTCTCCAGTTATACTTGCCAAATCCAAAGCACAAACCCATTCCTCTTCAAACTCATTGTCAACACCCTCAAACTCTTCTTCTACGTCTGAATCTTCAACACCAACCTCAGGAACAAGGAGAGAAAGAACATCCACTATTTTATTATCCACCCCAGGAATATATCTAATGCAAAAAGAATATTCTTGCAGCCCCATTATCCATTTGGTAATTCTGCCAGAAATCAAATCCAGGCCCTTTTTCTCAAAGATTTCAACCAAGGGTTTGTGGTCAGTCCTAACCTTAAATTCGGTTCCCCATATAAACTTTTTCGACTTCCTCACAGCTAAAAAAACTGCTAAAGCCTCTCTTTCTACAACTGAATATCTAGTCTCAGGATCCCTGAGACTTCGAGACAAAAACATTATGGTTTTAGTACCAGATGGACCGCATTGCTGCAATACAGCACCTGAACCCCTCTCACTAGCATTCGTCGTGAGAATAGCTTTGAGAGAGGTATCAAAACTTTGTAAGGATGGAGCATTTTTTAAACATTACATGACACCAGAAAATTCTGCATTAAATTCAGGAGACCATCAATAATTGACACCTTTTCTTAACCACATCATTGCTATCGCATATTCCTGCTGTGTGCTGCAATTTTTAAAATCCCATTGTTTGTGACAAGGTCAACTCGTCATAAGCACAGGGCAGGTAAAACCCATGACGAGTTGACCTTGTCACAAGCATCGAAGGGGTTAGTAAACATCTCATATTGACAGTCACCTCAGCAAAGTTTTTTACAAACTTAGCATAGTATTCCACCATGCCTAAGAACTTCATAAGTTCTTTCTTATTCTTGGGAGGACTCATTTTCTGAATAATGTCAACCATGACTTCTTTTGGTCTAACCCCGTTTGCATCTATCATATGACCCAAATAATTTATGGAGTCCGCACGAAATTTACACTTTTCCTTTTTCACCGTGGGATTACATTCATTCAGATTGCGTAACACTGCCCTTAATCTACTATCATGCTCGACCATATTGTTGGCAAATACCAAAATGTCATCCTGATAAACACACACACCAGGTAAACCCTTCAACACTCTCTCCATTACTCTTTGAAATACTGATGAGGCCGAGACTAGACCAAATGGCATCCTTTTAAATCTAAAAGTGACAAAAGGCGTAATGAAGACTGTTAAGTCTCTGCTGTTTTGCTTCAACTCTATCTGGTGATACACAGATGTTAAATCAATGGTGCTACATACTTTAGCATCACCCTATAACACCAACAGTACATTAATATTAGGTCAAGGATATGTATCGATCACCACATTTTTGTTTAGTTGGCGCAAATCGATGCATAGACAAAGATCGCCATTGGGATTTCTTGCGGCCACCACCGGAGCCAACCATTCCGTTCCCTCAACCGCCTCAATAATTCCACCATCCATCAATTTCTTTAATTCTTTTTGCATATCATCTTTTACAGATAAAGGAACATTCCTCACTTTGCAACATGCGGGAATTGATCCATTCTTTAGCTTGATTTTATGTTGATACCCTTTCAAGCATCCCAACTCATGTTTGAATACATTAGGAAAGTTTTCAATGAGGGATAACACAAATTAATTTTCCTTATGTCCATGCTTCAAATCTAGAACCTTCCTGCTATCACTTTCAAGTGTTGAACTAGAACTAGAACTAGATTTCTGAATTACCAAAACATTTTCTCTGATTTGTATAGGATGATCCGCATTGGGATCCAGAAACACACATAGATCTCCTTGATGTAACCAACTTATTAAACTATCTCCTTTCTTAGATATATAAATCTTCCCTGCAATCATTCTGCCTTTGTACTCAATCACACCCATGAAGTATCCATGATGCCTAATTGGTTCACCTTCATAAGCTAATGGAATAATATCAGGTTTTACAAGTTTGATTTTATTCTTAAGCTTTAAGTTATAGAATTCATTAGAAACTATAGTTATCTTTGCCCCAGAGTCAAAAAGGACTCTTGTTGATTCACCTTTAATGAGTATGTCGTCAAAAGGACAATTTCTCTTCTTGGACATATCTTGAATCTGGACAACTATCTGCCCTCACTCAAAGTTGTCCTGAGAAGGCTCTGAGTTACTTTCGTACACCTCTACTTTCTTCACCCTGGGAGATATTTTCGTCCTACATGTTTTAGAGAAGTGACCTTTTTTCTTGCATTTGGAGCATATATGATTTAGCGCAGGACATCTGCTATCATTAGCTAAATGCCCTGCCTTATCGCATGTAAAACATTTAAATGTGGTAAACTTCTCCTTATTTTTAAATCTTTCATTTTTAACCTCTCTATTCGTTTTATCTTCCACAACTGGATTAGATTTGTGAAATGTACTTTTAACTGAATGAACCTTTTCCTCTTTTACATCACCATTCTTAAGAACATCAACACACTTCAACGAGTGTTCTGTTCTCTTCGCAACTCCAAGAACCTCCTCTAGAGTAGGATCATCTCAAACCCACAACTCCTCTCTCACCTTTTCCATGTTGCAGCCTAACATAAATTGATCACGTATGTGATCATCAGTTAGATTGTCATATTTACAGTATGAAGCTAACTCTCTTAAGACTGTTATGTATGTTTCAACAGTTTCCCCATCTTTTTCCGTGCGTTTCCCAAAATGATACCTTTCAAGTATCATGCTTATCTTAGGCAAATAATGTTTATCCAATTTACAAATGCAAATTTCATATTCATTCAACCCATTAGCCTAAGAAGATGGTAATTCTGGTAAATGATCTAACACTTCCTGTCCTTCTGATCCCAAACAATGTAAAAGAAGTGAAGTCTTTCTTTAAGCACTTAATGATGTACCACAAACTTTGGCATATCTCTCGAAAACACACTTCCATTTCTTCCATCTAATTGGAGGATCACCCGGTGACTCCAAGAAGAAAGGTGCCGCCGTTACATTCTGCATCGTTTAATGATATAGGCCACATTTCAATCAAACTGAATGCTCAAGTAATGTAAGCATGCGAATCGCGGATGAAAATGATGTGCTTTTCATAAAATATGCAATTCACAGTCTATTAATAATAAGCGTGCAAATCGCTGTTGATATCTTTTTAAAAATGATTTGCCACAGAGCGTATCCTGCTGAAATCACAAAATAAATATTAGCACACTGTACCTTTATCTTGTGAAAAATATGCAAAACGCTGCCATAGTCAGAAATTAAATTGGTGAAATGGTCCCTGATAAGTAGGTAGGAGTTTATCTTTGACTTTACCAGTGTCGAGTGAATACAAAGTCTTCAAATGTATACATTTCCAACAAATCAGCAAATCTATGCATCCAGCAAATGGTATTTGATGCAAAGTTAAATGTTTTCCTTGAAATGTTCGAGTCACAACACGTACAGTATTAAACCTGAATCAAGCCGCTTTCTGACAAAATAAAGGCATTCAGCAAATCACTTTCCAATTCTAAAACTCACAGCAAGTAGTTTTACTTGAATTCTTCATATTTCCACAAAAGTACCAAATCTCGTGCAACCATTCTGAGAAATTCGAATGGAAATTATAGCACAGAGAATAAAGGAAAATCATGCAGCCACTGTTATCATTTAATCAAAGAATGATGAGTTCTAGGATGAGACCACATCGATATGCTAAAAATCATACATCCCATATAAAGCAATATGTAGCGAAGCTCTAATCCCACTAGACTCAAGTAGCTTAATATCCTTTTAAAATAATTAACCACAAAGTCAAATGAAAGGTGAACTTTAAAATTCTCACCTTAAATGCAAATAAGAAATTGTAACAAAATCATATAGAAGACAGTTCCTGAGTTGAGATCCTTGGGTGAAGCTGCCGACTACGCCAGTGTAGAATTTCCATAAAAATAAGGAAACATTGTAGACTTCATCCAATTTTTTCAGGTACAAAGGATCCCATCCAAAAGCTGCCAGAGTAAGCTTCAACTGAGCAACATCCTTCAAACCCCTAATGACATCAGAACATTCCATACTATGCTAGGATGGAACTTAAGCACACATACAATTCTGATAATAGAGAATAGCAATAGGAATACCACACATGGCTAAGAGCATTTTGTCGCTAATGCGTGAATATTGCTGTATTCTCAGCGATATTCACGCATTTCGCTGCTATCGCTGGATATTTTAGCACAACAGAGAAAAACGTTGCTTATAGCATGTTTTCTCCATTAACATATCCAGCGATAGGCAGCGATAAAAAATTGCTGCTAAGCCTGTTCAGTGATGAATATCGCTACTTGTTGGTAATATGCCCCTAAGTGTTGCTGAGCCGTGTTGGGTTTCGAATCTGGTTCCCCTGTTCCAAGGTCAGCAGCTCTTTCCACTATGGCCCATCGTCTCTCTTTTCGTAACTGCTAACCCCTCCTCCTCAGGGCCACCTTCAAATTGTTACAATATGCCTAATTTAGTATTTTTTGCAAGACATTCGTTTAGAACGAATCCCTGTCGTGTATAGCCCAGCACGACCTTCCTCAAACCGAGTTCCTGCAGTTCAGAAGTGCAGTTTAATCATTGTGATGTTGTCTTTCTTGGTATAGGAAAATTACTTTCTCTCTAGCTTTCTATCCCCTTTTTAAAACACAGTTAATGACGTTGGAAAGCAGGTCACCTAAACGACACAATCACTGAAATATTCAGGGATTTTTAAAAATTATTTTAGAATCGTAATTGAACCTTCTTATGCTGAAATGTAAGAGGTAGGACATTCAAGAGAAAAGTGACTTGTATTCAGAAATAACAAGCAGATTTTTCAGAGAGTGTTACAGGCATGAACAAAGAATATATGTCTTTTTTCATTTGGTTCTAAAAAGGACCTACCCAATGAGGAAAAAAGGTACACGATTTAAAAAATGCAATGTGATACTTCACAGCATCCGCAACTTAGAACTACTTTCTCCTTATAATTTATTCTACACTGTCAAAATCAATTGCGTAGTTTTAATCTCTTTCACTTTCTCTTCTGCTCCAAAAACATGTTTAAAATAAATTTGCATTTGACGCCTTGTTTTTCAGACCATTGTTAATTTCTCTTTTTTTAATGTTCTTGTATTAGTATATGTTTAACCTAGCAATATTTTATAATACATATGAAGAGTATTTAAATAGAAAAAATATGTATGAAAGGTAATTATTGATTGGGAGGATGGAAGACCACCGCACGTAATACATTTCCAGTCGAAGGTTACAGGAGTTTAAGCCTGAGCTCAACCCCTGGTAGTTAAGGCATAGAGCAGATAGGCTTAACTTTAGTTGACATAAATGTGTAAAACATTTAAAAGTATCAAAACCAATACAAAAATCAAAGACTCAACACTATAAAATTCACACTCCAATGTATATACTTACTGACCGCAGCGCCGCCATTTTGGGTGGGGGAAACTAGGTTGGGTGGTGATTTAAGGGCGCCATCTTTGTTTTGGGGCTAGAGGTTTTCCTCGTAGGACTCCCGCGCTGGAGGAGCCTTTAAAACCTGACTCTCTTTGCTGGCAGGTAGACTTACTGACCGCAGCGCGCACGCATACTTTGCTTACTGCTATGCTTTTAAACCTTTTAAATCTTGCACGATCGTGCTGCTGTTTTTTAACACAGGCGCTGCCTCTCACCTTTGCTATTCTGGGGGCGATAATTAGCATCAGTCCCTGACCTCGCACTATAATTGTTCCTCACCCCGCATTTTGCGGGATTTAGGGTGATCTAGGTCCCGCTGTTCAACGGGTCGCGGCGATTCAGGCCGCCATCTTGGGTGGGTGAAACTAGGTTGGTTGCCGATTTACGGGCGCCATCTTTGTTGTGGGGCTAGAGGTTTTCCTCGTAGGACTCCCGCACTTACGGTTATATAAGATGCTTACTTCTCAGGCGCGCAACGTAGGCGCGCAGCGGACGTGCTGTGGGCATGCCGGAGGTGAGCCAGAGGTAAGCCCGTTTGCGCCCGTTCGCGCACAGGTCGCGACCGGCGCAGGTAATGCTGCCTCTTTAGTTTGTCCCCGCTTAGTATATTCCAGAGATGAGCTTACTCGATTTGATCAGCGTTCCAACCTGAGCGGCCGTTCAAACACCACCGCCAGGTGTTTAGAGACGCTGTCCTGCGGCCTGCTTAATGTTAGATATCTCAGTAAGCATCATGTGGAAACTGCTCTCCTCATTGAATCACATGAGTTAGATGTGTTATTCTTGACGGAGACATGGACTAGTGTCGACAGCGTGGTGGAATTGGGCCTAGCCTGCACCCCGGTCTATAAAATAAGGCATAACCCTCATGTAGGGAATAGAGGGGGTGGCTTAGGTCTCATTTTTAGGAACACATTGGATCTCTCACTTCTGGAGATTAAGGAAGTTCGGGGCTTTGAGCTGATGGGATTTTCCTTAAAAGGTCAGGGAGGTGTCCTGCACTCTGGACAGTTGTGTTATAGACCTCCTGCCAACACTCTGCCAGCTTTACCTGAACTAGTAGATCTCATTTACGATCTCTCCAATACCCACGCCAGGCTAATAGTTCTGGGAGACTTCAATTTGTGGCCTAATGGGCCCTTGGACTCAGCCTATAGAGACCTGACCCAGGCTTGCTGTAATATTCATCTACAGCAGCTGGTGCTCTCCCAGACTCACCAAAAGGGTCACGCTTTGGATCTGGTTTTTGCAGATGTTAGTAAGGTAGTGATCAGGGACATAATCCCCCAATGTTGGACGGACCATGCTCTTGTGCATTTTACCTTACTTCTCCCTGTTGACACCTCGAGGAGAGACACCACGGGAGCTACCACCAAACTTAGTAGGCAATGGTCCAGGCTTCTGAAACATTCTAGCCTACCAATCCTACTATCAGGGGGTATTACCTTGGTAGGAAATGTGGAGGAGAGCTATGTGTGCCTAAGCCAGCAAATCATAGAATCTCTGGACTAAGCGGCCCCCTGGCGGAAGGCTAGGAATACATCTAAACCTGCCATGCCTTGGTATTCAAAAGATCTCCTCCAGTTGAAACTTCGGTGTAAGCAGGCGGAAAGAGCCTGGAGAAAACAGTACTTGGAGCCAGATAAAGTCTTCCTTAAACAGACACTGCTGGACTATAAAGCGCAAATTAAGTGCGCGAAAGCCAAGTTTCTCGAGGAGACGTTGACGCAGGCAGTGAATAAGTCCCAGACTTTGTTTAAAATCGTTAAATGATCTTTCCCATCCTACCTGTGCCACTAATACCATCCCGGCCTCTCAATCATTATGCAATTCTTTGGCAACAGCCTTTGAGGACAAGATTGCCACTATTTTGAGCAATCTTGGTGACCCGGCTACTCCTCCCCTCCAGCCTGGGCTGAACTCGGCACCTTCAGCCATCACTGGGGTTCATGAGGAAGCTGGGATTCAGGCACGGCTGGACAGCTTCCCTTCCCCTTCCTTTGAGGATTTTTGCCTCTTGGCTAAAAGCGTGTCCTCGGGTTCTCCCTTGTACCCGCTGCCTCATAGATTTTGGAAGGTGTTCCAAGAGGAACTCTTTCCTCCTCTCTGTGCCTCTCTGTGCCATCTGCTGCCAGTCCCTCAGCACCGCCAGGGTTCCCGAATGTTTGAAACTGGCTGTGGTCTCTCCTCTTCTGAAGAAGGCAACGCTGGATCCTACATACTCAGCGAACTACCGGCCAATCTTGCTGCTTCCCTTCCCCAGTAAAATCCTGGAGAAGTTGGTTACCAAACATCTGTCCTGCTTCCTAGAAACTAATACCTGCCTGGACGTGGCCCAGTTAGGCTTTAGTCCAGCTCATGGCACCGAATCCGCCCTGGTGGTCGTCCTGGACGATCTTCGTTCGCGAGTCGACTCTGGTCCGGCAGCCTTTTTAGTGCTGCTCGATATGGAGGCCGCGTTCGATACGGTCAGCCACACTATTCTAGTTAGCAGAGTGGAGGAAATTGGGGTAGCCGGCCTGGCCCGGGACTGGCTGGTTTCCTATCTTCACGATGAACGTCAGGTAGTAGCCTTGCCGCCTTACAGATCCGAGATTAAAAAAGTAGGGCAAGGTGTGCCCCAGGGGTCGGCGATTAGCCCCATTTTATTTAATCTCTATCTTTTGGTATCTGGTCATCAACTATGCTGATGACAGGCAGCTCATCTTCTCCTTTGAGGAAAGTGATGCTGTGTCTCAGGAGACTTTTCACTGTTGCATGACAGCCACCGCGGAATGGCTGCGTTGTAACTCCCTTCAGTTTCACAGTTCTAAAACCGAGGTACTGCACTGCTCCATGGATCGCATCCCCGTCCTCTGCCGGCGGATTTTTGGGCCCATTTCTTCCCAGGGTACAGTTGTGGCAGCAGATTCTGCCCGCAACCTGGGTGTTATGTTTGGACCAAATCTACAATTGGATGCATTCGTGAACAAAACAGTCACCACATGCATGACGCTGCTTCGTACGCTGCGTAAGATCCTCCCCATGCTTCCAGTCCAAGCCAGAACAGAGGTAGTGCGCAGTATCATTTTAAGCAGGCTTGATTACTGCAATGCACTACTTCTGGGCGCACCTAGCACATTGATTGGTAAGCTGCAGCGAATACAGAACATGGCAGCCAAGCTGGCTTTGTCCCGGTTGCGCTCTGACTCCTCTTCTTTAGCACTCATTGACCTCCATTGGCTGCCTATCCATCAGCGCATCTATTTTAAAGCAACCTGCATAGTTTTTAGGGCCCTTCATGGTCTGGGGCCTGTTCCGCTGCAGGAGCTGTTCCTCTGGTATACGCCAGCCAGACCTTTGCGATCCTCGTCGGCATGCTTGGTGGCAGTTCCCAGAATTTCTAGGAGTCCGATGGGCGGCCGCTCCTTTGCTTTCACTGCGGCCAAGCTCTGGAACTCCTTACCTCTGTACCTAAGGAGTGCGGGGGAACTTACCTCCTTTAAAAAGGGATTAAAAACTCACCTTTTTCCTAGGATGGCGTAACATCGTTACAGTGTAACATCGCGCATGTTCAGGAAGTTCAAAGCGCCAGGATACGCTTTGGGTGATAGTTAGCGCTGTATAAATAGGCGATACATAAATACATACATACATATAAATAGATGAAAACGTAATGAGCAAAATTATTCCAAAACAACAACAAAAACCGGAGATATGCGTTTCTAAAGATCCAAGTAATAAAGCACCTAGAAAAAGTAAAGTGCCAACAATTGTATATAATTGTAATTAACTAGGACCTAGGCATGATTTCAGGCCAACTGTGTGAGCGTACTGTGGTCCAGTAACATCAAGTAGGTTCATCCCAGTTGAAATTTGTACCTTGAGACCTAGTCTCTGAAATGGAAGTCTACATCCTCCAGCACAGCAAGGTGCAGGCTGTATCCGAGAAGAGTTCTAAGAAGTTAGTGAGTCACTGGACAACATCCCTATGAAGCCATTTGTTTGGACAGAAAAATCTCCAAGCAGGAAATTGAAATGTTACCACAGAATAGTCATCTCAAAGACTGAATACCTTTTGTGTCTTCTCATATTCAAGATTTCCACTTTCGGGCTCAGCATTTTCTTTGGAGCTAAGAATCCTCTAGTGAAGCAAGGTTACAGGCTAATCCAAAGAGAGTTTAATGAGGCTGGTAACCTTCTTGAGGAGGCCTTCTGAAATGGATTTGTTGCTGCAGGGAAGCTCCAAGCAGAAGCAACCTCTAATTTCAGCCCAGTGAAGTTGCATTAGCTTGGGTAGCTGGTCCTGGTGCTCTAGGGGTCTGGAAGTGCAAAATTGTTTTTCCAAGTCCCAACATTTTAGGGATGTTATGAAAAGCCCAGTTACGCGCAGCCAAGGGTCCCAGGAACAGCATTTGGGTCTCAAGACTAATTCCAGCTTGTTGTGTCCCCATAGTCACAAAGGAAGGATGTATGATCCTACATCGCGCACTAACACATCGCAGGATTTAACACGCGGCTAAGACATCGCACAGGGCAACACTTCACTCTCTGTTATATCGCACGCCTTTACAACGCGAATGCGTGCATTCCTATTGGCAAGGCTGCAATATCGTAGGCGCCTACATCGCACGTCACCACAACGCGTGCTTTGCATTCTCGTTGTTCTAATACATGTACCCGCCCCTAACCCTTGGCCCCCATTGCCCCCTCCCTCCCCACCACGCAAAATCTTGTATTTCTATTTCCCCACATTTTTTTTTTTACACTAAATACTGCATGTAAGCAGAAGTCAGGCTACTATTCTAACGTGAGTGTGGCGGAGTAAATGATTCTATTAACCTAGTTCAGCGGTATGTTCATTCCTCATCCCTGCAGCTGGCACTTTGCCTGTTACATGATGATTATGCCTTAAGTCTCAGGGTACGAGTTACCGTAAAGGGGCCTGTTACATATATTCGGTTTTGAGAAATAAATGTACACTTCACAATTATTGCCTTCACGCTACCCGTAGAATGATCGAGAACATCTTCTCAGATGCTTCAGGTTGGTTAGAGATATGATAGACTGTATATACAAGAACCTTAGAATGCTCTCAGCCTAAAATTGGATTTTCCCAGCGTTCCTTCTTTAGCTTTGTACATGTAAAGCTATGCACACTTTACACAGCCACTAGTACACATACAGCGTTGTTACATTAATAATTTTTTTGTGGAATTTGTATGGAAATTGTCTTCTTAACACCCTATCTACTGAGGCTTTTCTATACCATAACCAGTGCTGAGCTCTTTTGTTGATGTTTGAGACACGTCCCTTTTAGGCCAACCTAATTTTCTTCCACAAAAGGTATCAAAGGCCAAATGTGAGTTCTGTTTTTTGCCACACCCGGGGATTTTAAAGGTACAAATGCTTGTGGAGTCTCATGGAGGGAATTCGAAAAATAGACAAAATATAGCAACATTTTAATTTTCGGTTTTTGTAAAAAAAAAAAGGTCAAAGCACGTTGTGCAAGAAATTATCTTTCTTTCCCTAAAAGAAAACCATTTTGTACCACAGTTTTTTGGCATTATTCTAACTGGTGGTCCTATTTTGCAGTTTCAAACTACTTGCAGTTTGTGGTGAAAACAGGGGTGAAATCCATGGGTGAACTAGGAAAGCTATACATTTTTCAAAGTTAGAGAACATTTCGGATTCAGCCAGGAGTCATTTATGCAGAGTGTTCATTGTTTCCCAAAAGAAAAGATTTCCTGAAATATCAAAATTAATTAAAATAATTGATGCTCTACAACAACAAAGGAGAAAGTCTTGCAGCTGGGTCAATATTCACCAAACAGAAGCAAAGAATCCTCCCAGTTTTTTGCTTTTAATAAAGGCACGTTTCACTATTCTATAAGCTTGGAAATTCGATAGGTTGAGTTGGAGGGAAAAATGGTGCATTGTTTTGATTAGATTTTCTTGAAAGAGGTAATCTTTCCGTATTATGAAAATGTATATTGCTGCATAACACTTGCATACCTTTCACCTATTCTCAAACACCGCTCACCCTGCACACTCACCCACCATTTACTGCGCACAGTCACCCTGACATTGTGCAGGTAGTCTGATACTGCTCACCCACCACTCACACAGTCCACCATACAGCCACCCATCCATCCACCAACCCATCCGCCCGCCCATCCATCCATCCATCCACCCATCCATCCATCCAGCCATCCATCCAGCCATCCACCCCCCACCCAGCACCCATCCATGCATCCATCCACCCCCACCTCAACCTCAACGATGATAAAACAGAGCTCATGCTCCTAGGCCCGGCAGCCCCTTCCACTTTGGAGCTGCTGTGGCCTTTGAGCATGGGTACAGCTCCCACTCCCAGAGATAACATCAAAAGTCTGGGGGTATGGTTAGACAAATCATTGACCCTCAATACACAGGCTACCAAGGTGGCGGCAACCTGCTTTGGCCTCCTTAGGATGATAAAAAAGATTCCTCCACTCCTTCCTTTTGAGGCTAGGCAGATAGTCATACAGGGCCTTATTCAATCTCGCCTTGACTTCAATAATGCCTTATACCTTGGGGTGCCAGAGTACAGCTTGCAAAAACTTCAACGAACCCAAAACTGTGCAGCTCAAGTATTGCTTGGAATTTCACGTAGAACCCCAATAAAGCCGGGGTTAAGAGCTCTGCACTGGCTCCCCATTAGGGAGAGAGTTAAGTTCAAATCTATGTGCATCGCTCACCAGGCATTTTGGAAATCGGGTCCAGAAATTAGCCATTCTTTGATCTCACTCTAGCTACCCAACAAAACTCTCTGTTCATCATCTGCGTTCCGGGCCAAGGTTCCCAGAATTCAGAGAGCTAGAGCAGGAGGTCGATCTTTTTCTTATAACGCTTCCAAGTTATGGAATACTCTCCCCTTGCATCTGAGAACTAATCCTAAACTGCTGAGCTTTCACAAACAGCTCAAGACCTTTCTTTTTGATAAATTGTATTCTTGTTCTCTTCTTCTTGATGGCACCTTTTTAGTCTTAGCGCCTGGACGCCTCAGGGCAGCTGTAGCGCTTAATAAAATCCTTTTTCATTTCATTTCATTTCATTTTTCATTCATTTCACCCAGCACCCATCCATGCATCCATCCAACCATAAACCCATCCAGGCATCCGTCCATACAGCCATCCATTCATCCATCCGCCATCCATTCATCCATCCGCCCACCCACCACACACACATTATACGGTCCGCCATCATGAATCCATTCATCCATCCGCCATCCATTCATCCATCCACCCACCCACCACACACTCATTATACGGTCTGCCATCATGCACCCATTCATCCATCTGCCGCCATGCACCCATCCACACTTTTCCCCATCCATGCACCCATCCTGCCATCCACCCCCCACCCAGCACCCATCCATGCATCCATCCACCCCCCACCCAGCACCCATATTATTATTATTATTATTCTGACATTTATTGAGCGTGCGGCTACCCCCAAGGGAAGTGTCCCTGCGCTGTGGACCACGAACTAGAAAACCTGAAAAGTTAACAGCTGGAGAACAGGAACGTCTTCAGATGCATGCATCCATCCACCCATCCACCCATCCACCCATTAATGCATCCATCCATACAACCAGCCATTCATCCATCCGCCATCCATTCATCCATCCATCCATCCACCCACCCACTCACCACACACACATCCTTCCACCCATCCTTCATTCATGCATCCACCACACACATATCTGTCCACCCATCCTTCATTCATGCATCCATCCACCCACTAGTGATAGCCACAGTTTTTTGAAAATTGACATCCATTGATCCATCCGCCATCCATTCATCCATCCATCCACCCACCCACTCACCACACACACATCCATCCACCCAGCCACCCATCAATATTGACATTTGCGCCATTATAACATCCGCCATCAGCCATCCTTCCAACCATCCTTCATTCATGCATCCATCCACCCACTAGTGATAGCCACTGTTTTTTTAAAATTGACATCTGCGCCATTATAACATATCTAGGCTGTGAATACATAAAAAGTTAATGTAGCGCTGCACTTGTAAGTGTGGCGACTTGATAGGGGGAGTTGACAGGAGGCTCGAACCCTGGTTGACAGCACCAAATTCGGCAGAGCTATCCGTCAGACCACATCCTCTCACTGTCATCGATGCGGTAATTCTAAGATATATAAAATAATAACAACATAGCCTCTGGTTCTTAAATCTTGCCAACTGTTTGACAAGGAAAAGCCTGTTTCTGTTGCGATTAGATTGTAGCCAGCATCTCAGACCATTTCTGTTCTGCATTTTTTAAAGTTGTGTCGCCCAACAAGATTGTAGCCAGCATCTCAGATTGTTGCATGCGTCAAAGGTCCAAAAAATCTGTTTCTGTTGCGATTAGATTGTAGCCAGCATCTCAGCCCGTTTCTGTTCTGCATTTTTGTAAAGTTGTGTCGCCCAACAAGGTACGTGACAGTCTGCATTTTTTGGGCATGTACGTGACAAGAAAAGCCAGCTTTCTGTTGTGTTGTAATGGCATCTTAACATTGAATGCGTTGTAATTGCATGCAATGTTAATGGCATTGCGCCGTTGTAGCAAGCGTACTAAAAGGCTGCGATGTCAACAATCATGCGATGTATTTACATCGATGTAATTGGTGTTTCCCCAAAGGAAGTCAGAAACTGACTCTCTGAGTTGGCTTTTTTGTCTCTATAATAACTGTTAGAAATGAGGGTCTCTATTTGGTAATGGTTTTTACCTTTGTCTAAATAGGAACCCTTTGCTTCTAGTCAGCGTACGGGAGTTATGCTCTTAGACAACCCCTGCTCACCCCCTTGGTAGCTTGGCCCGAGCAGACAGGCTTATCGCAGAGGTAGTGTGTGAAGCATTAGTGCACACATACAGTAATACAGTAAAAACACAACAAATGGACAGCGCTCCAGTTTAGAAAAATAAGTAGCCTTTACCTGAACCAAACAAGACACAAAAAACAACAAAATTCCAACATACAATAATCAAAATATGCACTTTTCAAGAATAACCTTAAAAATGCAGTACCTTGAAGTCCGTCTGGAGCTACTGCGGTGCTAAAAACAACGAAATCCATACGTTTCGGTAGACCGTGTCAGTGTCAGAATCCTTGTAAACCGTACCTTTGGTTCAGCCCAACCTCGTTGGTGCAGGCAGGACACGGCAACCATCGTAGTTGCGGTGTGAACTGGAACAGTACGACGTGTGGTGCTTCCAGGTTGTGGTGCAGGCAGCGGCACAGTGAGGTCGGCCAGCGGCGTCGGTGTGACTGGGGCAGCGGTGCAAAATTGGGCAGTGCTTGTTGCAGTGCTGACAGGTCACGTTGCAGGAGGCAATGCTGGTCGATGGTAGCTGGTGTTGGTGGGCCCTGATGAGGGATGGGACGGGGTGGTGCGTTGTACGACTTATGAGCAGTGCCCCCAAATTACAGTGCAGGCAGTGGCGTTGTAGGTGAGATCAGGGTGGCAGCGTGAACCAAAGCGGTGAGGAGTGCAGTGACCACAGGTCGGAGGGCAAGCAGTGGCTCAGTGGCAGCGGTCTTTGTCATCGGTGAGACCGGGATTGTGGTGCGAAGTGCGGCGGTGCCCTCTGCAGTGTCTTCAGATCACAGAGCCGTCAGCAGTGGCGGTGACAGCGTCGAACTGCGGTTTCCCTCGGTGCCAATTGGTACAACGGTTCCAGAGGCGGTGCTCAGAGGAAGGTGAAGTCTTTGCTGTTCCTGAGACTTCTTGAACAGGGGCAAGCTCTACTTCAAGTCTTTGGAGACACTCAGCAGAAATAGTTACCGAAAGTTCAGTCCAGTTCTTTCTCTGCCCAAAACAGAAGCAGCTACTGAAGGCCAACACAGCAAAGCACACAGCAAAGTGATAGTCTCTCCTCACAGCTTCTCCAGCTCTTTTTCTTGGCAGGTTCCTTGATCCAGGTGAGTTCTAAAGTTCTGGGGTCTGGGTCCCAAAATGTATACTGCATTTCTTTTTGTTCTCTTGTGACAGAAAGGCCCTGTGCTCAGTCCAAACCAGTTCTGCCCCCTCTGGTCCAGTTTCCTAACAGGAGGTGGGGACAGCATTGTGTAAGGCAGACCAGGCTGAGTCCATTGTAAATAAAACTCTTCCCACTATTTTAAATGAAGCACTGGTCTATTCAACCCAGCTCTGACTCATCAAGAGAAGAAAGGACACACCTCTACCCTCCGCTGGCTGTCTGCAGTGAATACATATCCCAAGCCCCCGTCACTCCAAAGCCAGAGAGTAAATCCACAAATCAGCAGAGGCACACAGGATGGCTAAGCAAGAAAATGCCCATTTTCTAAAAGTGGTATTTTCAAACACACAATATTAAAATCACCTTTACTAAAAGATGCCTTTTTATATTCTGAATTCAGGCAAACTCCATCTTTCAATCTTGTCTCAATGGGAAGTTATACTTATAAGATGTTAAAATAAACTCCCATTCGGGGGGCGAAGCTTGCCATGTAGTGAGATGGCTTCAACTTAGGCGAGCTCCTCTCAGACGCCCTAAATATTCTGCATTTTGGAAACTAAAAAATGGAGAAATAGTGAGGTCTGAAGCTACTGTCGCATCAGGTACCTGTAGGAACCGGGTAATCGCACTCTGCGGCACTCAGCAGCCCGGAACGTAGCACGACGCTCCAGTGGCCTGGTCCTGGCCAACCAAAACTGAAGCAATGGTCTGCCATAGAAAATGTGTCCGAGACGTAGAGCACGCAGCTCAGCCGTGATGAGAGGCACTGCCCAATACGATCGGCGGTGAATCCCTCCTGAATGGACAACACTAAATGGTCGTGCAGCCCGGAACCAGCAGCAGAGAGGAGTTGCTGCTTGGCACGGGGGTATCCATTCTCCAACAACAAACAGTTTCACAAACGCAGCAGTTGATTAAAGTATAGAGCGCATTAATTCTGGTTGTGGAGAAGGAGCGGCCATCGCCGGAGATTGGTCGAGGGACATGACTGGTATGTATAACACAGATAAGTCAGATATCCGCACAAGAGAGTACCCTACTACAGCATTGTAATGTAAAGCATGATAGATCATAGTTAGCTTTTGGCCTCTTATGACGTACCTTAAATGTTGGCAAATGTCTTATTTATAATAATGTGTAGGTACGACACGCTATGTTGAGTTTCTTGGTATATAAGTTGATAGGGTGTCTGCCCATGTGGGATAGTTCACAGGCAATGGGCTGGCAGTTCTCGCCCCTCTGTGTGCTCCACACCAGTTTATTTTTTGGGGTCTCTTTTCATTTTTGAGGGAGAGAGGGAAAGTTGAATTGTATGGTAAATCAAGCCGGGATTGGCTCTGCCATGGGGGATGGGGCGAAGTGGGTGGGGGAGGGGTAAGGGAAGGTAGAAAAAGTCTGGTCAACACTGAAAAATTGTACATACAGGTTTTATCCACATTTGGACTTGGCAGTGGAGGTGGTTACTTGATACAAGAGAAAATAGGTATGGCTGACCTTGCTTTGAGTACCCTAAAACTAACATTCATAACGTGGAATGTTTGAAGACTTCAAAATCTGCAGAAAATATGTAAAGTACTGGCATACTTTGATAGACATGGCATAAATGTAGCATGTATACAAGAAACACGTCATCACTGAAACACGGGTGGGCACAAGATGGGCATCGTACCCCATGGCGTCCTCATTCTCATACGGATGCTAGAGGTGAACTACTGTTAATCAGGCGTAGTACCCCATTCCAACCTATCCACACTATAAAAGATGACCAAGGCCGTTATGATATAGTACAAGGGAATTTTAAAGATACAGTACTGACAATAGTCACTTCCTACGGTCCAAACAATGACAACCCCAGTTTTTTAGGCAGATATATGGTCCAAACTTAGGAATTGCCAAGCGCAACAATAATATGGGGTGCAGATTTCAATACATGCCTAGACCCTGCCCTTGATAGGTCAACTGGAAACGAAAGGCATGGTAAACAAGCGGCCAAAGTACTAAAGGAAGGCATGAAGACTTGGGTGATGTCTGACATATGGAGATTGAGAAATAGAGAACGTAAGGAGGGAACATGCACATCAACAACACATAACAAATGGTCGAGGATAGATTATTGGCTGCTCACACAAGATGCATGTATGTGGACAAAAACGATCGAACACCTACCCAAGATGCTATTGGACCATTCACCTGTCTGCCTCACACTAGAGGTCCCTATGTACATACCTAAGCAATTCACATGAAGGATGCAAGTGAGCGCCCTTCTAGATCAGTTTTACTACAGCGACCTACAACAAGCCAAAAGGGACTATTTTGATTTGTATTCAGGGTCTGTAGATAGTGCAGAGACGTTATGGGAAGCGTTTAAAATTACAATTAGGGGCCACTGCATTAGCAAACATGCTGGGATTTTGAAAGACATTCAGCAACAATTAAACTTGAGGGAGAACATACACAAACGCAAAATTCAACCTTATTAGCAATAATCAGGGAGTGGATGGATGATTACGGAAATTTCTGGCTGTAGCACTTCTGTTAGCTAAACGTTGTGTTGTATATTACGAATATGTCCTATTGTAGAGAAACAGGACACGTCACACACACAAGTCCATGTCCTACCTTTCCCATACACTGTACCCTGCCCACAGGGGTACCTTGGGCCTACCTAAGGGGTGACTCACATGTAATAAAAATGAAGGTTAGGGGTTGGCAAGTGGGTGCACTTGCCAAGTTGACATGGCAGTGAAAACTGTGCGCAGACATTCAAGTGGCAGGTCTGAGATACGTTTACAGGGCTTCTTTTGTGGGTGGCACAATCAGTGCTGCAGGCCCACTTAGTACCATTTGATTTACAGGCCCTGGCACTCCCAGTGCACTTTACTAGGGACTTACCAGTAAATCAGGCATGCCAATCATGGAAACAACAATCCATAACAAGGAAGAACTTGCACATAGGCACTGATCAGCAGTGGCAAAGTGCCCAGAGCATTTAGACCATCAAAACAAAATTCAGCATACAGCAAAAATATAGGAGGCAGAGGCAAAAAGACATCGGAAAACCACGCCAAGGATGCCAGGTCTAATAGTCACACAGGAAGTCAGCCAACTAAACCCTTGGAGTTTGCTTCTTTGTTTCTATAGTCACACAGGAAGTCAGCCAACTGACCCTTGGAATTGCTCCTTTGTCTCTATAGCTGCACAGGAAGTCAGCCAAAGCCAACTGACCCGTGGAGTTTGAATATTTTGTCCTGGGTACAAGTGAGAGCAATTTAATTCCTTCAGGCCTACTCACAGGTCTGAAAAGGCAGGTGCAGTCCTGCTTCTCTTCTTCCATGGGTCCATAAAGTGTTCTGCAATTGATGCCTTGTGGTGCCACATTTATACTTGGCATCAGCTAGTGATTGAGTCATGATCAATGGGGTAAAAGTTCCTAAGGCAACCCTAAACCACTTTTACAGCAGTTAATATCTGCCTTACTGCACACAATTCCCCAGTGCATCTTACTACCAAAACCCTTCACTCCTTGTGCTGAGCCTGTGTTCCCATCCAGAGGTGTGGCCAGAGTGATAAGCAGTCCCCTCCTTTGTGCTCACTCAAAAGCGGTTCTGGGAGTAGCTCTACTCCGACTTGATATAGTGCCAGCTTGATTGGGGGAAAAAAGCTGGTCCTCAGCAGGTGTCACATGTTATATTTACTTGGGACATGGCAGTCCTCTTTGAAGTTAAGTTCCGGGTACCTATCCCAACTGGCCTTCTTGTAGAAAAACACCTCCCCTTACGCAGGGCATTGTCTCTTGTCTGGAAGCAGATTTCATACAGCTTTAAGGTCAAGCACATGTTGGATGGCTGCAGGAAAGATAATATAATTTAGCCTCCCGGAGCTTCAGGCAGGAAAGAGGTAAGCTTCTAACCATTACTATTCCAAAATAATTGCCATTTAATTTGCTTTTTAAAAAGAGCGGTTGAATTATTTTTGTGGCTGATCCTGCACTCCGGATACACAAATAGTATTTTAATAGTACTCTAGATTTTTTATAGAACAGTCAGTCCTTCCACAGTGAAAACAGCCTTTGGGACCTTTTGGGGGTTTGTCACAGCAGGGGCAGAGAGACATTACATTTCTACAAGGCCTTCATAATGTGACATAAACTGCAGCAGTCAGGCTGCAATAGTGCTGTAGTCCACATGTGACATTTACATTCTATGCCATTGATGTATTCCTCAGACCACATACAATGACCTTATATGGAAGTTAAATACGCCAATTAGGAGTTTGCCAGTTTCACTGCTGGGACATGGAAAGCAGTCAGAAAAAAACACAGTATCATTAGCCCAACAAAATGGGTGGCCCATAGCACTTTCTGAAAAAATACATTTGATAATCAATTTGGCCAGTTAGAAATCAGCATTTGTGACTTACTCAAGACATCTGCACCCTAATATAAAGCACACCCACAATTAAATAAACTATTCAATTACCACATATTCGCTCATACATCACTGTTGTGAAAAAAACACCCCTCTTACTGTGTATTGTGTGGCATATCAAAATATATTTACTATAATACAAAGATAACACATTTACTCCATAGAGAGCATCAGGCTTTTTTACCCGTATTACAATTGTTTGTGTGCCTTCTTCTACACAAAATGATGTTTTCTTGTAACTGATAATGAATAACAGCCATAAGTATTCTGGTAGTTATATTTCTGACATCACTAAAGGATAACAATGTTTTAATATACTATTAAAATCTGATTAAATTCCAAAAGAAAGTGGGTCATAGCCATTTCTCTGAATATATTGTTCATGAATAAACTCAGCCTGATCAAGTCATGCATCAGAACTAACATCATCCATGAAAATTATATACGTTTAAGGGCTCATCAATATGATATAAAACGTGGGCAACCAAGTGTTGTCAAAATTTAATTGTAGTTGCTTATGTTAGTGCTTAATTTATTTTACATCTATGTGGTGATACTTCCCGTCACAAGTAGTCACTATTCCAATTTTCTGACTTATTTGTTCCATTTTCGAATAAATGCTTGGAACATAAAGTAAAAGAAGATGTGGATTGTTTTTAAATCACACCTTGATTGGTCATTTATATTTGAATTCTTTTTTATTTTATTTTTTTATTTTTTTATATATTCTTGATTTTTGTTAAGGGAACGTGTACTATTCTATTCACTTTCATCCCTTTTCGAAGTAATCCGAGTTTTAGTTCAATACAGTCACATGTTCTCCCAAGGATGAATGCCGAAGTACTGCAAATGCCCTTATTCTGTCTACATTGATTCAATGCCACCGAGCATTTGCACTATACGACCGTGAACAGATGGCTCAGATGGGCATCTCCTCTGTGTCTACCAAGAAGCACAAATATGGGGAAATAAATGCAATTTATATCTTGTAAAGAATGTCAAATGTTGCACTGAGCAGAAAAACAGTCCCACATGCTGCACATCTTTAGAGTAGTGTTCTTTGTCCACTGCCTAATGAACGTTCCAGATGAAAATAGCATCAGGCTTTGCAACATCCCCTTCGCTTTCGATATCAGTCTATGTTTGGCTGAGTATATCATATTTATTCATGAAAATATTCCTAAATGCAATAATTGCCTTGATACTGTCTTAACCTCTATATAGCAAAACGGATTGACCCTTTTTTCAACTTGATTTATTTTCCAGACGTTAAACGCCTCCAGACAATTTTTAGCCTGAACAGACCCAGACTGTTCTTTTTACTTCTAAGAGAGCTCATCAGAGTGACATTACTCATGCACGTGCTCTTAAATAATCAAAACAACATTTACTGCTTGATGAAGCAATCAGCGGCATAGTGTATTAAGGCTTCATTTTGGCAAGTTTGTAAAATACCAAATTTACTTTCACTAGTTTTAATATCATCATCATACAAAATGCAATGCACCAACCGGATGACAAGCACACCAAGCGCTTCAGACAATTTCCAAAGACATACATACATCTTAAAATACAGGAGTATGCTCACTGAAATATCTATTTTTAAATGTCAGGATCAGTTTGAGGAAAATAGGCAGTTAAACAAATGCAAAATATGACTCCCTAGGTCATCTTCACCATCATCAATGCATGTAATGTAAATACGATAAATGCATTGTTTGATACATTTCAATAATTCCGGGGCATATTATCAAGGGGGTTTATCTCCGCTTTTTTGGCTTTTAAAGCCAAGAAAGCGGAGATAAAATTATCTCCCTATTACCTAGCTGTCGCTAACACCAGTTAGCGACAGCTAGTAGGAGATAGCGATCATCTTGGGCCCCACTTTGCATGTCATTGATATTTATCACTAATGACATGCAAAGTGGGCGTGCCAAGATGTTAGTGACTGGAAACAGTCGCTAACATCGCTATCTCCTATTACCAACTTTTGGAGATATTCGCGCTAAGCGCGAATATCTCCAAAAGCTAACACCTGCCCTGAGCAGTTCTTAGCCATGTTATCCAATGGGAGGTGGATAACATGGCTAAGAGCATTACCTCGGTAATGCATGAATATCGCGGACTTTTCAGCGATATTCATTCATTTGCGGCGATTTTTATCGCATTTGCGATAAACCTTGGTAATACCAAGGTTTATTTGCGGTAAAAATCGCCGCAGCTCAGCGGAAAATTTTTGTCTCTAACCAAGCAATAGTTTATCGCTATTGCTTGGTAATATGCCCCTCCATTATATGGACAAAAGAGAGGTCAAGTGACTGTTTTGTTCTGTCCCTTGTGAGGAAGTGCAGCTTGTTTAAAAGCGCTGGGCGACGAGCTGCAGTACAAGTACTAGGTCACACAGAGAGTGGAAGTGATAACTAGTTGGTGCTCTTGGAGAATGACTGGCAGCACGAAGCGAAGGTACCTCTGGGGAGAGGTAAACGCAATTGAGCTTCCTGGCGAGAAAGCAACAGGAGTCAAACGATTTCCATTATATGTGTGTGTGAGTAAAGAGAGTACTGATTTAAAAAAGAATAGTGTAAAAGCGCTGATTAGTTTGATATGAACAATGTTTTAGTCGCTGAAATGCTCACTGTAGCATGCAGTTCAGAACATTTTATCTTTGGTGCTTAATAATGATGTTTTAAATTTCTATTGTATAGTAAATGCAACACTTCTTTGAGTAAGCTAACCACCTCTTAAATATATTGTTGCAAATGCAAACTTCTAGGTACTTTCCACTGAACAAGCCTATTCTTATATTGTTCAGGGTTGAGAAGTTGTTCTGTAGTTGGATGGATTTTTATGTTTTGCTGCAGATTCTTGTTATCACTGAACAATATTTATTTCTTAACACAATATGCTTTCTCTATACTTATTTCTAGTTCTCGACTAGGATGATTGCGCTGTCTCTGCAAGACATGCTGTATTGAGGATAAGGGCTTTAAAAGCTCCTCCCATTTTTACGGACCGCCCCTGTTACATGTATTGTTACTCAGAGCTTGTGAGCCCTATTTCATTCTTTAAGCTGGAGCACTCAAAACCAGTGCTCAAGGTTTACAGTGCTCTGTTGTAAACAGGGCTGTAACTCCTGCCACATTTGCTGTGCATTCAAAGACCAAGGTCTGTTTTGGATGCAATGCCCTCCTCCTTTCTCCTGCTTGTGAAATGCACAGACTGGCACCATGGTCCCTGTCTTCCTATGGCGGCTGTTGCCTCAATCTCAGAGCTCAACAAGCATTTGCAATGCAATAGGTTTCACATTTGCAAGAGTTTGAACTATCAGCATTGTAAATGACCATGCCTTTTATGTGTTTTAAAAACCTGCAAATGGTGCGTAAACACGCATTTTGTACTTATACTTATTGCTTACGAGAAGCATGGCTGGCAGTAACTGTGCCTCTTTTACTGCTAGCCTTGCTTCTCATAAGCAAGGACTGTAAGTACAATGTGTGTGTTTACGCACCGCATGCATGTTTTCAAAGCACATTAACCCCTTGCGTGCTGCTGTCGGCCGTTGGCCGACGGGAGCACTACCTCGCTAGTGCTGCCGTCAGCCAACGGCCGACGCGGCCCCGCCCATTTTGCGGAAGTGCCACACTGCCGCGAAATTGCGGCCGCGGCAAAGAGAATAATAAAAGGCATTGACATTAACAAGCCCAATAGCTCAAACTCTCGCAAATGCAAGACCTATTGCATTGCAAATGCTTGTTTACTTTATGACTAAACAGTTGGTATTCAAGCAAGGCTGGTATGGATCATCACTTTTTCAAATCTTGGTTGTGAGAGGTAAGGCAGCCCACACTGCCTGTAGAAAGACAGTAATACTGCAGGCAAATACAGGTGCAGGCCGCTGAGACATTAAATAACAATTCGGAGTTATGTGGTTGGCAATGACATGGTAATCTTGGCCACAATAAGGCATGCATTTTGATCATGTAGTTGTAGATGATATTTTCTGTGGGCACTGGTGGTTCCCTCCAGCACTGATGGTGTATGGAGTAAGTGTCAAGTGTCGAGTCTTATGGGGCCCAGATCGTTTCCTATGCCAATGACACCCAGCTTCTCTTCACATGTTGGAAAGGGGAGGATCTGGATGAGGAGAGCATTCGGGATTGTCTCGGGGCGATGTTCAATTGGTTCCAGCGGTGCGGCCTTAAATGTAACTCTGATAAGACGGAGGTGCTGTTTTTTGGCTGTGCCGCGGAGCCTGATTGGCAGGCATGGTGGTCGGCAGATATGTTCCCCCCAGCCCAGGCATCCCAGGTGGCTAAAAACCTGGGAGTTAAGATCGACAACAATCTGACGATGAGATCTCAGATTCTCGGCCTCACGGGCTCATGTTTTGGCATCCTTAGGATGCTCCGGAAGTTCCTTCCTCTGCTCTCTGAAGAGCACAGGAAGATAACGGTGCAAGCTCTGATCGGCTCCAGATTGGATTATGCCAACGTGCTTTATTTAGGTCTCCCGGATTATTTACTGCAGCGATTACAGGCCGTTGGAGTAGCCGTGCGCTATACAAAAATAAAGTTAACATAACATAACATAACACTATCCAAACTTGGAAAGTAGGCCATGCAGGACCCATCTGTATGGGATGATACCGTGTGGCCTCGTTATGCCAAGACAGGGACATTTCCAACCAGCAGTCCAATTAAATGAAAAGCACCCATTTTAGTAAGAAAATAGGCCGCATTGTCTGGCTGTCGCCAGCCAGGGTTGGACGCATGTGTGTTTGTTTTGGTGTTTCTGAAGCACACAACTAGCTGGTTAGGAACAGATCACAGTACAGGGAGCTAACCAGAGTGGGGATACATAGGGAGGAGAGGACAGAGGGAGAAGGTAGAGACAGTGGATGGGATGAGTAGACAACCTATCTTAATTACTGTCCTTTGAAGAAGTACGTTTTCAATTTCTTCCTTCTCTTTAGGAGTCTAGTGCTGTTCTCATGTAGGAAGGATGTTGTTCCTGATTTTGGGTGCACAGGCTGAGAGGACCTCTTTTCTCCACCCTGCTGCATTTAGTGTCTTATTTGCCGATGACACATTTAGGCCCTAATCTGTCACTGTTGGAGCTCCTCATTTGGTGTCCGTTGACCTCCAGATATTGTCAGTTTGTTTGCTAGGCAGACATGGGTCTTGGTGTGTAAAGGGCCTTGAAAGGGATGCAGCTGGTTCTAGAGATGATCTGAGGTTGCAGAGGGAGCCAGTGCAGATCCTTTGGCGCAAGGGTGATGTGGTAGACACTATTCAGCCCCTTACTAAGCAGTGCTTGTAGGAACTATGCCTCTCACCAGATTAAGGGTGGTGTCTGGGGTGTCTGTACCCAGGGCATTGCCTCCATATAGGGCTTGCTCTGTTGGTCTAATGTCTTCTCATGGGCGAAAAGGTTTCACTCTTTTTAGACGAGATTCAGTTACGAAAGAAATGTCTTTCTGTAATCGCCTTCCATCTGATTATTACTGTCTGCCAAACTTATTTAGTAGCTTCCTTGTGGATGCTATACATCTTTCAATATGGCTTCTGAAGAGAACAGTCTGCTACTGGCAAAGTACCCAAAGTGACAGCCTTCACAAACTCATCTCTGAACAAAGGGCTGGAGAAAATCTACCTTCAGGTTGGGAAGGGGTATAACACACCAGCAAACCTTGTGGCTGTGTATAGGAAGTGTTTTAACTATGGAAAAAATTATTTTCCATGTGAAGTGAAAAAAAAAAAAGTACATTCGCATGGAGGGATTGCTTACCCCCAGTGCAGAGTTCTACAGTGTGTATGAATCAGAATCTCAGTATTGGGCCTGGGAAGACACCTGTGAACTGCCAAACTCATATCTACCCTCTGTGAGGGAGCCTATGCCACGGTCGATCTTTTGGACATTTCTTTATGAATGAAGCCCAATAAATGTAAGGGGTGGCAAAGCCCAGTAAACGTAAGGGATGGCAAAGCCCAATAAATGTAAGGGGTGGCAAAGCCCAGTAAACGTAAGGGATGGCAAAACCCAATAAATGTAAGGGGTGGTAAAGCCCAATAAATGTAAGGGGTGGCAAAGCCCAATAAATGTGAGGGGGGCAAAGCCCAATAAATGTAAGGGATGTTAAAGCCCAATAAATGCAAGGGGTGGCAAAGCCCAATAAATGCAAGGGGTGGCAAAGCCCAATAAATGTAAGGGATAGCAAAGCCCAATAAATGTAAGGGGGCAAAGCTCAATAAATGTAAGGGGTGGCAAAGCCCAATAAATGTGAGGGGGGCAAAGCCCAATAAATGTAAGGGATGGCAAAGCCCAATAAATGTAAGGGATGGCAAAGCCCAGTAAAGGTAAGGGATGGCAAAGCCCAATAAATGTAAGGGATGGCAAAGCCTAATAAATGTAAGGGATGGCAAAGCCCAATAAATGCAAGGGGTGGCAAAGCCCAGTAAACATAAGGGATGGCAAAGCCCAATAAATGTAAGGGGTGGCAAAGCCCAATAAATGCAAGGGATGGCAAAGCCCAATAAATGCAAGGGGTGGCAAAGCCCAATAAATGTAAGGGATGGCAAAGCCCAATAAATGTAAGGGGACAAAGCTCAATAAATGTAAGGGGTGGCAAAGCCCAATAAATGTGAGGGGGGCAAAGCCCAATAAATGTAAGGGATGGCAAAGCCCAATAAATGCAAGGGGTGGCACAGCCCAATAAATGTAAGGTATGGCAAAGCCCAATAAATGTAAGGGATGGCAAAGCCTAATAAATGTAAGGAATGGCAAAGCCCAATACATGTAAGGGGAGGCAAAGCACAAAAGCAGGACCGCCACTGCTCTTTTAGGAATTGTAAGAGTATGTTTGCTTCTGCTCACAAGAGTGTGATGTCTTGAAGGGGAGTTCATGTCGTGCCTCATTACCACAGGGAATGTCACATCTGTTCCAGGAATCAAAAACAAAGCACAGTGCACTGCCAGGTCAAAAGGCGTGCAAGAGATTTTGCTGAATCTTTCAAAGGCTCTAACCCTTTGCTTCACGAGCCAGACATCCTCAGAGAGCTCCTCATGATTCCCTTTGTGGAGAGAGCTTCCATTCCAGTGGAGTCCCTCCACCTTGTCCCTCCACCTTGTGTGTCCAGCGGTGCAAAGGACAGACTCTGATGCCATGGAAGTGGTCGCTAGACTGAGCATTGTTATACTGTGCTGTTGGGCATCACCGGGACTTCCTTGGCGTGTATCCCCTTTGGTAAATGAGGAGAGAATAATGGTGCAATCCGTGTTACATGGGTACATGGTGTTGCGGGCACCGGGCAATCCCCCGAGGTCAACAGGTCACTACGGCAGTGGGGGCTCTCGCGGACATGTGACGAACAAGAAGCCTGCTAGCTTTCACACCACCATGCTTGATTTTCACAACACCGCAGGGCCCATTTCAGTTGCGTAATTAAGACCTATGAGCCGACGCAGTCCACTTTTATTTAATAGATAAATGAAGCAAATGGCTCTGTCTTTATAAATGTGATCACGATGTTTAGCTTGCTAAACTACCAGCCTTCTGACAAATTAGACGTCAGTTAGCCCATCGACCCGTCAGCGTGCTCCGCTCAGCAAATCACTGGCCCTCGTGCTTGGCTTTATAATGATAGTGTTTTACTTAACCACGTCTATAGTCATTTATTAAACCCTGCAAAGGCTTTAATGAACATTGCATTTCTATGCAAATAAAATGTTTTGCTGCCAATTGACATCGATTCCCTTTGAGGTAAAGGTGGTAAAATGAAGCTTGTTTTGCATAGGGAAAGTAACGACACAATTTCTCCAAACTTGATTTTATATACTGGTTCATATTGCACTTGCCTCGTTTCAGAGCATTTTAAATATAAGGTGTTAAGCAACATAGGAGTATCATTGCTCGTTGAAACCTTTAATAAATGATACAAGATAATTGCAAAGAAAAAGTGGGCATATAATCCAATATTTAAGTTTCATGTTTCAGAAGCCCATGGCCAAGTGCTGTGGCGCTCATCAGAATATTTGAAAGTAACAAAATCAGGTACTAACTGCCAGAGAAGATTAAGTGATTTACCCAGAATTACAAGATGCTGGGCTGACACCGAGACTTGAATCTGGTTCCCCATCTCTGAAGTCGGCAGCTCTAGCCATTATGTCACTCCCTACCCCCACTTTCATAGTTAGTGGTTGGCTACACTAACAGGAGAAATGGGGGTGTGCAAGCTGCCTCCTGACGAGAGCCCCAGCACTTATTTGTTTCCATTTCAACCACTGGGTGATAGTTTACTATCAGTGGGCGCCACTGATCTGGTTTGTAATGGGCCTCAAGCTTTAACATAAAATTGGCAGATCCAATGTCTTATGTACATTGAGAATCTCCACACCCTCATTAGGTACACAAACATAATGTAAGTAAGGTGGTGTTATCAAGATACTGGAAGAATTGGCAGAAAAGCAAAGGTTGAGATAACATGGATTTGGTGAAAAGAGGTCAGAAAGAATGATTCCTAAAAAAAAATAGGTCCAGAGGAAAATGTTAGAAAAACTAAATAGATTTAAAAAATTTGAATCAAGCAGTTATAGGAAAAATGTTAGAGGGAATGTGCCGGTAACTGGGCACATAGGGCAACATTGATACTTCATCACTGTAATGCAGTGTGAATGGACCCACATCTTGGAATGGCTGGGAGCATTCCTCTAATTTCAGCATTATATATAATAGCACGTGTCTCCATGCATCTGTATACGCATTGAACAACCCTGATCTTTTCAATCAAAACATTTGTAGGAAAATGCCTCCTCTTGCATGATCTTCCTTATTTTTTGGGACTGATTGAATCAGTGCATTGGGACTCTGCTAACTATGTCCTAGTGCATGTGCTCTAATCCCTAAAACATGCCAAAAAGATTATAGTGTTGAATGGCATATTTAACGTAGCTATAAGTCTCATAAGTATAGGGTACAAAATGTACCCTTGGCCTGTAAGTCTGCAGCACCCATTGTGGCACCCACTGAAGTGGTAAGTAATCCACTGGCACAACGAGCAAGGGAACCCCATTTGGCATACTAATTCCCCTTACTTTGGGATTTAAGTTAGCCTGGCTGATGAGGGGTCCCAAGATGCTTGTTTCTGGTCAAGGGATAACCTGACCTGGCAGTTCAGGCTGGATTGTTCCCACAGGGAGCATATTCAATACTGATTTGCATCAGTGACTGGGAGTGAATATCTGATTTGTTTGGCATTCTGTCCAGCATATGATCTTTTTATTTTGTTGCCCTAGTTGAGAAGGGTATGCCTAGACATGGGTCCTGTGCTCCCTGTGCCACGGGATGCAAGCTGGCCTGGCTGATGAGGGGTGATACCCTGAAAATGGTCCCAGGATGCTTGTTTCCGGTCCAGGGACGAACCAGCTTGGCAGTTTGAGCTGGACAGTTCCCACAAGTACATGGGTCAAGACTGATTTGCATATGGCTGGGGGCACACTGGGGTGGCACAGTGAGCTAAAAAACAGTGGGTTTCACCCAGATCTCTTAATTGGGGATGAGTGTTTGGTTTATTAAGCATTCCATCGATAATCTGTTGCTGCAACACTTTTCACCATAGGTGGGATGAGTATGCCCAGACGGGGGTCCCTTTCTTGGTGTGCCACTGGATTCAGGCTAGTCTGGCTGATGAGGGGTGATAGCACAAAACCGGTCCCAGGAGGCTTGTATCCAGTCCAGGGGGGCCCGGCTTGGCAGTTCAGGATGGATTGTTCCCATGAGGAGCAGGGTCAATACGGATTTACATATGGCTGGGTCCAAACTAGGGTGCAAAGTCAGCAAAAGAACAATGGATTAAACCCAGCTCTCTTGAGTGGGGTGAGTGTTATATTTATTCAGCATTCCTTCCATAATTTTTTGCTGCAACAATTTTCACCCTAAGTGGGATGAATATGGCCAGACGTGGGTCCCCTGCTCGCTGTGTCACTGGATTCAAGATAGCCTGGCTGATGAGGGGTGATATTCTGAATCTGGTCCCAGGATGCTAGCTTCCAGTCCAGGTTGACCTGGCTTGATAGTTTGAATTGGACTGTTCCCATGAGGAACATGATGAAGAATGATTTGCATATGGATGGGTCCAAACTAATGTGGGGTAGTGAGCAACAGAACAATGGATTTAACCAAGGTCTCTTGACTGAGAGTGAGTGTTTGATTTATTCAGCATTCTGTCCATCATTTGTTGCTGCAACAAATTTCGCCCTAAGTAGGATGGGTATGCCCAGATATGGCTACCTTGCTCTCTGTGCCATTGAATTCAAACCATCCTGGCTATTGAGCGTGTTACCTCGAAACCAATGCCATGGTAATTGTTTCAGTTCCAGAGAGGACCCGGCTTGGAACATCAGGGTCAGGACTGATTTGCATATGGCTGGGTCCAAACTGGGGTGGCGTAGTGAGCAAAAGATCAAGGGATTGAACCCTGATCTCTTGGCTGGGGGTGAGAGTTTAATGTATTCAACATTCCGTCTGTCATTTGTTGCTGCAGACACTTTCTAAAAGTAGCATTTCTAAAATATTAATGTGAAATCCAACTTCACCAGTAAGTAGGATTTTTCACTACCATTCTAAACATGCCAAACATGGCATCCCCACTCCTTTCTTATCAGGAATTACCACTTAAAAGTATATAAGGGAATTCCCAATGTTTGCCTATGGTAGGAGTAGGCCTCACAGCAGGGAAAACAAAAAGGCTGTTTGTCACTACCAGGACATGCAAGACATAAAAGTACATGTCCTTCCTTTTACTTACTCAGCACCCTGTCGATAGGGCTACCTAGGGCCTACCTTAGAGCTGACTGATGTGTAATAAAAGTGGAGATTAAGGTTTGGCAAGCAGTTTTAAATGGCAAGTCAAAGTCGCATTAAACTGCGCACACAGGGGCCTTCAGTGGCAGGCCTGAAACACGTTTGAAAGACTGCTTCTGTGGGTGGCACAAACAGTGCTGAAGAAGCACTAGTAACATTTCATTTACAGGCTCTGGGTATATGGTATAAACATTTACAAAGGTCTTACAAGTAAATCAAATATGCCAAATAGGTGTGAACCACCCTCCTGGTCTTCGAGGTTGTTTCCCAGTGTGCCCTAACAAACGTATCCAGGACTGAAGGTCCAGCTTGGTGGAATCCCTATCCATAGCTTGTCCCCTCTCCATTCAGAACCCCTTCTGCTCCTCCTCACTGTAAAACAACAGTTCATTGAGATCAAAAGTTGACTTCATTTTGGTAAGGTACTAAACTACTGGTGCATACAGTAACACAATGAATGCACCACAACAGATACTTCACACAGTGTTATATAAAAAAGGCACTATATTGAACATAACACAATAAGGTCAAAACATTATGAACAACATAAGTAGTGCAATCAATGCAGGATTAAAGGAAGGCTCATATGTTGCAACAACATGAATTACATAATCAATGCAAGAGATACAGAATTAAAGAAAAGTGTATATCACCTACACAGTGCAAATATTGCAAGAATAAAGAAACAATCTCAGGTAATGCAGGAAAATCACCTTGATACTTTTGGTTTGGCAGAACACAAATTTATAGCAATAACAATTGCAGAAGTATTCCTAGGTTGCTCTTGCACCGTAGACAGAGTGTTCTAAGGCACCCTTACTCGAGTTTCCCAGTATAGGATTTGCTTGACTACAAGGAGACGTCCCTCCTCCAAGTCACATGACCTAAATCAACCGGGGGAAACAAGTCTAGGGCAAAGATTAGCTGCCTGCTTCATGAAGGTTGGCTGCTGGTCCAAGCAGATCAGTGGGCCTAAATTCCAAGCCTGAAATGCCACTCCCCATCTTGCAGCGTGTCCACAACCCTCTGGGGCCCCCCAAACTGCCAATAGTCCTGTGGCAGGCCCACCCAGTAAGGAGCACAGGAGGACTGCACGGCTCACTTGAGCCCTAGTCACTCACCGCACCTCTGGAAGGGCCCAACTCTGCAGGATCCACAGGCCACAGTCGACCTTCTGAATGTCACTGAGGGCGCTTGTCAGAAATACCATGGACCCCGGAGACGGGGTCCATAATTTAAAATTTCAGTCACGCCATTCTGGTCACACATGGCGCTGCTCTGGGGGCAGAGCCAGGCTACTGGGCCTTGTGTGCATGGCATGCCCCTGGTTGCTGAGCAGTGTGTCGCACTGAGAAGCGCTGCAGCGACTTCTTCTCTGATGGCTGCCATCTTCATTCTCCACCCACTGCGGCAAATACCAGTTATGCACCAGGAGGCGGGGTGCAGCATGAGGCAGTGGGGTACTATTGATCTTGGCCACAACACATTACTGAAATCTGCCACACCTGCTTTCCCTGCATTCACAGTGATTTAGAGGCAATTCTGATCCTTGTCTCTCTTGGCTACCAGACCTAGGAGCCACAGAGTCCCATGGCAGAACAAATGTGCCATTTGTCTTTGTTGATCCTGAGACCTTGTGAACATGGGGTAAGCCAACAAGCCCTAGGAAAGCCCTCGGGGGCACATCGAGGTAGCAGACTGTAGGCCACCTCATTCAGAAAGTTGCAAAGTGGCACTCCATCCTTCAGTCCAGCAATCAGCAGGCCAACAGAGCAAAGCAGTAAAATAAAAGGGTTGTTTCTCCTGGCAGCACAGCAGTCCAGAACATGAAATCATAAAAAATACATGTATTACCTTTTACTTACACAGCACCCTGCCCATAGGGCCAACCAGGGCCTACTGTAGGGGTGACCTATGTGTACTAAAAGGGAAGTTTAAGGCACACTGCAGTGGCAGACCTGCAACAGGTTTGAAAGGCTATTTCTGTGGGTGGCCAATTTCCCCTACCACAACATGCACCGCTTTATAAAATAAATAAACACTCATAAAAGGTCAATAAATAAATATACCATGAATGTCATATTTCTTGAATTTTATCTGCTGCATTGCCTAAATTTATAAATTGAACGTCTTAATTACAATTCCTTGAACGAAAAGTTATTTGTGGTTCAAGGTCAAAGAGCCTATTGTATTCACACATTACTTGTCTAACAAAATGCATTGAAAACGTGCACATTTAAGTCTAGTAAATCAACATAATGAATTTGGGATCTTTCAGATGTTTGAAGGATGGTCCAGACTCCTCAGGCATGAGCCTTCTAAGCAACACAAATTAAACATTATAATGTGGGGAACCAGTGAATAAACACTCCCATGGATTATCCACAAGACCTATGTGCCGTGGAAATGTACGTTCACTGATTTATCTTTTTTCTTCAGAGCAGTATTTTTCTATTTGAAGAATTTTCTCATTCTCCCCCTGAAATATGATGGTTTGCCTTCCCCTACCACCGATGAGGTACACACCATGGCACCCTTTTGAGAGTATTTGTAAGAGAAATCATGTAACATGTTTGTGACTCCATACAATATTCTGAGTTCGTAAGAGTTCTATGCATTTTTCATGATCTCCAGGAACACCGTTTCCCCGCCCTTTTGACTTTGACATAGAATTAGATTTTCTGCAATACTAAATTGAATATCAAGACAGATTTTCCTGCAGATCCTGATTCTGCAATAAGGAGCTGAAACGATGCTTGTCAATGACTCCAATGCTCACTTGGATGAATTGGACCAAGGTCTATACACAAAGCAATTCACTGGGACAAGTAAACCTGCTCTCATTTTCCTGGGTCTGCTCCTTAGAAGGCATGTGCACTGAGACAAATCCTGGCCCAAAGACTCAACTGACTGTACACGCTGCTGGATTACTGTAAGGGTTGGAGAGCAATGGAATCCATCCTGTGGCTAACAATGTGAAATAAAGTGTATGTGAAAGTTTGAGCGTTCAAAGGTGATGCCTTCTTCGTGTGATTCTTCACAAACACACAGAAGATTTACAGAGGGTGGAAATACCATTCTAGTACTTAAGTCCATTGATACTTTTTTCTTTGTCTAAAATTACATAGGATTTGTTTGTCTGTATCACAGCTTTAAACAATGGTACAATAGTAGTCACACATCTTACACCTAATGACCATATAATTTTGCAGTGTGATACAAGTCTTTGGTTGAAGTCAGGGTCTTAGAAGATAAAGTAGCATGTGTTTGCCATTGGAACAAGGCTGGGGAAGGAATATTAAACTTTTCTTTAAATTATTAAAGAAAGGTAAGAATTTAGAACATAGTACAATTCAATATACGTATTTCCCGAAATAGAAGACATCTTGTCCTTCCTCTGTTATTCAAAAATGTGCGTGTGCCTTTTCTAAAGTTACCGATTTTCATAAAGAATTTGTACTTTAGTATTATGACATAAAAGCGAAGAAACTGCTAGCCTAACCTTTAAAGACATCAAGTCAAACATATTTCATACTCGTACTCCCATAATTATGTGTCTATCCTGCCGTATTCCTCAACCCTTCGTGTAAATGAAGCAATACAAACACAATGTGTGCCGATAATATCTTAACCTTCCCCTCACTGACAATCTTATCTTGCATAGTCCTACGTCTAGTCTTAAGCTCTTAAGAGAAACAGTGTACAACATGAGGTGTGGCAAAGCGCAGTGATGGAATATAATCTTACGTCTTTAAAAACATGGGTTAATGTTTCTTTGTAAATCCATGTATATTCACACTAAAAGAGACAGAGCAGGAATAGTCCGGTAAATATAATTTAAAAATACGTAAGAAGGGAGATTTACTTAAGTACATTTCCTTACCTTCACATTTAGGGATAGGACCACTCCACATGACCTTTCCATCCATCAGTATGCATGTTATTGTTTCTGAGCCTTGAGTTTTTATAAATCCTTCTTCACAAATGACAGAAACTATGCTCCCAAGCTGAAAGTTGTCACCAAATCGACGAGCATTGATTGGTATTCCCGGATCAGGGCACTCGTTGTGTCCAAATGCTGAAACACAAAATGCACTATGAGATTTTTCTTGAAGTTGCAATTCAAAATTCACCAAGAGTTAACCATAGTAAGATTTTGGAAACATGATGCTGAATAACGTGAAGGAATTGTTTGGCAATCACAGTTTAGTGACTGACACTGAAGGCGACATTACACTCTGCCGTGATTCACAAACAAATGTTGTACATCTGAACGGGCATGCATCCAGAGCAATGACTTTCTGGAATTCTGAGAGCTTTTCTGGTTTACAAAGGGAAAGATGTCCAGCCACATCATCCCAGTCATAATAATATTAATATTTCTACATTTTCAAAGGGCGACTTATCACCCCTAAATGTATCCAGGTTCAGGGGCTCACCAGGGAGATTAAGTGAGCTACTGCCCAGAGTCACATGATGCTGGGCTGAGCTGCCATCGGTGCCGGAGATCGAACTGCGAGCACCACGCTCCGGCGTTAGCCACTCTGGCTGCTGGACCACACCTCTCCCTCAAGACATACATTAAGAATGGTTCTATGAATTCATTGGCACACCAGAGCATTAGCACTGCCTCTGCAGTCAATTGTACATGCTGTATCATGCCTATTAAAAAAACATCATCTTTGTGGAGTGACAGTCCCGTGTCTATTGATATTGCCACGGGACAAAACACTTTCTAGATTGAGAAACTAATTTTCTCACAGTTGCATGAAGTTTGAAGAGTTTTGTGCCCCTTACAATTTCAGAAATTGATTGACCCATGTTCTTCACAGCAGTAATTCTCTCCAATCTAGCAACACATGCTGTTGGACCCTGAAGTCCCATTTTCACCTGTTCTTCATCCCGTGCTGCTGTGATGAAAGTGTGCTGTACAGCACTGATGGAGTTACTGCTCTGCCTCCTCCAATCAAGTAACATGGAATTCTGGACCATGAAGTTCTGTTTTTACCAGTTCTGCCCAGCGGGTAGGGCAAGCACACTTAATAGCTTTGATGGAGTTTCTGCCCCGCCTCCTCCAACCAAGCAACATGGGATTCTTGCCACTCATGTCCTTTTTTCACCAATTCTGTATCTCTCAATATTTCCATGGTAGGAAGAAGTTAGGCAAACGTTTGTGAACATCCACAAACTCACTTTTGTGTTTGTGTTCACAGACTGAAGTTAAATCACACCTTGAAATGCCCATTCCCTATCCTTTCCAAAGGATTTAGATAAGGCTGTAACCAATTATGTGAGTCCATGATGATATCACTCCAAATCAAAGATTAAATCATTTTATTAGTGCCAAAGATTAACCCATCAGATTAGAAATGAGCATGGCCTGGATAAAACAGAAAAAATCATAGTGAAACTGGAAAATTGTGATTAAAGTTTCTCTAGTAAAAACTATGAAAGGGAAGGTTGATACAACCAGAAGAGCACACTTTTACTCACAATCGTAATATTAAAGTGACATTATTAAGCTAACTCCCAACATCATTTCAAAAATGTACAAAAAATCAATTGTCTAAATGATTCAAAAGTAGTGAGTTCAAAATGCAAAGATGATCTTTTTTTATTTTGCAGACGGCTTGTTCGCCAATTTTGCTGTTTGACTGCCCAGTTTAGAGTGCCTCAGCAGGCTCTGCTGTCAGAAACCTTTATCCAATAGCCCACCTCCCACAGAGACAAATGTTAATGTACCTCAGACTGGCCGCCCAACTTAGGGTAGCCCTTCCAAAGCACATTTTTCCTCCCTTGGATCCTCAGTGTGAAGCTACCAGTGCCAAAGAGTAATGAAGAAATAACCCAGTTTGGCAATTTGCTGTTGAAAAACAAAAATCTGGGCAAAGCGGGAGCTTCAAACCTGGTCTACCCATGGCAACCTGTTGCACCTTTAATGGAGCCTCCTTCAGTGAAGCCGGCTTCAGTGGAGCCGACTTTAGTGGAGCCTCGGCACTGATGGCTCTGAGGAAGGCACAAAGATTGCCACATACGTAGCAGGAATCTCCAAATTTGGTGGGTGATTCTTATCAAAGTATCAATTGCCTCTGCAGACCATGTAGGCTGAAGAATAGAAAACCAGAATTTGAATGACCCCAACATGTTACTTGTGAATAAGTGAAAGGCCCACAAAATGAACAGGGGCACAGAAATAAAGGATTACAATTTTGCAAAGGATAATGACATAAATTAAAGCGAAATGTTCAGTGGCAGAGAAGGGTTTTTATGAGAGTGAGAGCTCTATTGGCAGCTACTCTAAATTCAAACATTATCATCTCTTTTAAAACTTTGATGGGGGCAGATACCAATGCAATCATGAGGTCATTTTCCCCTATAACAATCACCACGATTTCGTGCTTGGCTCTGTTCAATTTGACAACTCGGCTAAGGGTTTCACTTTGTGCAGTATAGCAAGATGGCACAAGGAGGGAAAAGGGTTTTCCTCCTAGGTGTGATTTTTCATAGCGGGAAGTCACTAGAAAAGATTTGGACCCCGAACGGATGGACCTGGGCGGCATGTATTTGGTAAGTTTCTCTGCAAGGTAACTGGTACCTTTGCTGTTCAGAGATTTGTGCCCCATGCAACAGATCTTAAACCTAATCCGCATCTGTACTGGCAGCCAGTGAACCTATCGCAGAAGGGGTCGGGAGGATGTTCGAGGAGGAGCATTAGATACCAGGCGAGCTGCAGTATTCTGGACTACCTGCAGCCTGTTTAAAGATGCTTCATTTGCTGTGATCAGCTGGGCATTGCTGTAGTCCAGGCAGCTTAACAGTAATGCCTGGATAAGTCTTTTCACCGTGGTTAGAGGCAGAAAGGGAAATTCCTTCGTAGTAGACAGAGCACATGGAAACATGACCCAGTAATAGATGTGGGGTGCTCCTTCATAGTCAGTTTCTGGTCCAAACGGGCATCCAGATTTTTGACCACTGTTTTGGACGTCGGTGTAATGCCCACCACCTAGAGGACCACCTGAATGATGCCTCCCCAAACAAAATGATCTCAGTTTTCACCGCATTAAGCTGGAGGAAGTTGTCTCACATCCAGACTGCAATGGTCATCTTCCCCTCTGAGAAAATAGACTGAGCATTTGGATTGTTCTTTTCAAAGGAGAGTAGTAGCAGAGAGTATCATGAGCGTAAGACATAGGAACAAATTCTAATTTCCTTAGTAGTCCCGCTAAGGGAGCAACGTATATGTTAAATAAAGGGGGGCTCAAGCATTAGCCCTGCAGTACTCCCTGAGTTAGCTTAGTAGTCTTTGAACAGAAAGGGACAAGATTTATGGTTTGAGTTCTGTCAGACAGAAACCTCATCATCCATTCCAGAGCCAATTTCCCAAGCAGAATCTGGTGGGAAATCGTGCCAAAGGCTGCTGATACGTCAAGCAACACCAGAAGTACCACTTGTCCGTTATCCAGGGACACTTTAATGTTGTCAGTGACCTCAATCTGGGCAGGCTCAGAACTATGCCTGAGTCAGAAGCCCGACTGAGATGGATCGAGACAGTTTAAAGCTTCAACAAAATCAAACAGGTGTTTATTAATGTGTTTCTCTAGATCCTTGCTCAGAAGAGCTAGTAATAAAATGAGGCGATATTTGGATAAATCCTCCATAGGGGCTTTAAGATTTTTTCGGAAGGGTATAATTTGTGCCGCTTTCCATTCTAAAGGGAGGAGACCTTTTTCTATCGAACAGTTCAAGAAAGAACAGATAGGGGCAGCATGTTATTTGGCGAGCAGTGTGGTGGTCTTGGCTGGAATAATGTCCAGCGGGGAGCCTGATTTTATGGTTTTTAGTAGCATCTCTACATCCTCGGGCGTAAGTGTCCTGAATTTGTCTGATCTCTGTGCATTATCTATGCCCAGAGGGTGGTTTGCTGTGAGGTCAGTCTGAGGACTTCTGGCTGAAGTGATTTTATTGTAAATCAATTAAATTTTCTCGTTAAAGTGTATTGCTAGTTTGTCGCAGAGGGCTTAAGAGGATGTTTCTTCATTATCGCATGCCTTGGGATTTGTGAAAGGTTTTAAGATCTGATAAAGAATTTTGGGGGTGTTCCCCACCTGTTCAAGTTGCATCGCTATGTGGGTTCTGTGAGCAATTTTAATGTTGTTATGGTATTGGACTAATGCAAGTTTATATCTTTCTTTATCTGCGAAATGTGCGAACGGCACCAGTGTTGTTCCAAATTTTTACAGCGCCTCTTTTCTGTCTGGAGGTTTGGGGAAAACCATGCTGTCTGGGGATGTCTAGATATGCTGGAATATTGTTTCAGCGGTACTAGACGGTCAATAGTGGCTTTAATAGTAGAATTAAAACTGGCCAGGCATTCCTCAACGATGTCTGAATCAATATTCTGCAGGCTAAGTAAGACATCTTGAAAATGCTCCGGTGTGAGTTTGTGCCACTGTTTAAGCCACCTAGGTAAGTTAGAGCGGGCGATAGTGGGTGTCCCAGGGCCCTTATTTTGAAACTCTATTGGTGAATGGTCTGTCCAGGTTAGTGGAGAAGTAGCTCCATAAATGATATTGGGGGAGTTAGTAAGGATAATATCCAGCATATGCCCAGCTAGATGACTGGGGCCACTGTTGATCCTATTTAATTCCAGTGATGTTAAATATGCCAGGAAAGTAGCAGTAACTTGGTTTGTGGTGTTCTCACTATAGACATTGAAATCTCCTAGAAGCAGAAAGTTTCCAGTAGAAATAACATGCAGAGAGATGAGTTCCATGAGTTGGAGCTAGAAGTTAGAAAGGGGACCCGGATGCCGATAGACCAGGGCACCTTTACAGCTATGTTAAGAGAGCAGATCAATTCTAAAATCCAAGATTTCCAATGTGTCATTGCTAAATTGGTTGAGTATGGAGACTTTGATGTAGTCTTTATGAATTATAGCTATGCCCCCCGCCTTAGATGAGCTATTCAATCTTTGGATCCGATATCCCTCCAGGAGAGCCACTACAATTGCCGCAATAAAGCTGGGTTTTTATCCCGGTTTCTGTTAAAAACCCGATATCAGGGAGTTTAGACGAGAACAGATCCCATATTTTGGTTGCGTGTTTAGGTAGAGATCTAACATTGCATAATAGGCAATTCCAGCCTCGGATTTCCGATGTGGTCAAGAGGGAGAAGTCAGTCTGGTTGGTCTGTCTACTTTGACCACCACTTAGGTCATATATCATGCTGTTAGTAGGAAAGTGTTCCTGTTTCATGCTCTGAAACGGCATGATCTACATGTAAAGGGACCTTCCATAGCCCTACATGACATGGTGTTTTGCAGATGTATGCACTTATCTGAACTGGCTTGCCTGATCTTGAGGAGTTCTTGCCTTGTGTATCTCCTCAAGTCTCTTGTTTCACTACCTGGGCCTGCATTCATTGTAGACATTATCGCAAATGGAGCTGAGATGTGCCCTGCATATTCGCATTGCCCTTCACCAGGCTGATGGGCCTTCCTGAGCTAGATTGGTGGAAGGAGGTGTCACTGGCACCTGAATAGGACTGTGCCCTCTCACAATGCAGTCTCCACCCCCGGTAGTGTGTGTCTGGAGCCCGAGAAAGGCAGGATATGTGCACCACACAGACTATACTTTGAATGATGCCTACTTCAAAGGACAAAAGGGGTATGATTATTGGACCTAAAACCCTATATCTTTAGAACACTTCTGGATCAAGAGGAGATTCTACCAAAAAGAAGAGCTGGAGAAGCTGTAGGATAAGAGCTGCCACTCTACTTGTTGCTGTGTTGTGCTGTCCTTCTGCTTCTGTCTTAGATTGTCCCAGGCCTGGACTGGACTTCCTATCCTGCTGATCAAAATTCTCCAAGGGCTTGTGTGTGTTTGCTTCCTGTTGAAAGTCTCAGGGCCATCAAAGAGGTCACCTGCATCCCATGGATTCCTCTGTTGGGACTTCTGACCTGCCAAGTGGTGCCAGTTTCAGTTCTGGCCCCTTGAGGTGGCTTTTCTGCAGAATAAAGAAGAACAACCATGCAGAGACCCCCTGGGCCTGATTTTCCTGCCGCAAGTTTGCTGTACAGTTGAAAAACCAATGCATTACTTCGGTGCGGTTGAAGGATCCACGCAGCGCCTTTTCACAGCTGGGTGAATCAACGCTGTGCCTGTTCACGTTGCTCCAAGTTCACTGCAGCTCAAGTCCTGAACACAATGTTTCCGACATCCAAGACACCCACTCCGATCCAGGCCCGGCTGTATGGCTGAAAAACTATTGCATCACAGCGCTGCAGCTAAAGGATCGACGCACCGCCTGTTCGCGTCTGGGAGCATCAAACCCATCGGGTCTTTATTTTCCATGCATCGCACCTGTGTAGCAAGTTTCCAGCACATCGCCCCACAGAAAGGAATAACTTTCCGAATTTGAGTAATCACTTCTCCTCGCAGTAAGAAATCAATGCAATACTTCTCGTGTGTGCAGCAGAACTGACGCCTCCTTTCCCCTTGGACTCACTAAACAGTGCATCAATGTGTTTTCTGAAGCTTTCCTCCTTTTCAGCTGATTTCCACCTCGGATTGTGACACAACAAATGTACTTTGTGCTAAAATCATGGAATTCTATTGACAGAATTGCTTAAAATTTTAAAAATGATATGTTTATTTCTGTATGTTGGATTTTTGTCATTTTGGTCTTGTTTTGTTTAGCTAAAGATTGGTTATTTTTCCAAACTGGTGTGGTGTCCATTTCTAGTGTTTTCACTGTGTTACTGTGTATTTTGTAAGCAAATACTTTGCCTCTCATATAGGTCTGACTGCTCGTGCCAAGCTAACAAGGGTTATCCTGGGTGTGTTACTCCCTTACCCTATCTAGAGGGAAGGGTCCCTACTTGGACAGGGTGCATACCACAGCCTACTAGAGACCCCCATTTCTAACAATAGTTTAATGTTAGAAATAAGTATGAGTTTGAATATGTGCTTAAGTTCATTTCAAGCAGCTAATTCTTCTGTTTATGCTCAGATGTCCAGCACTTGGCAAAGACAAGGACTCAAGATGCCAAGGAGTGAAGCACCTTTGGTCTGTACCTGGGAGAAATAATTTACTTTTTCTAGATAGGAAAGTGAATAATTTTTCACTGAGAGACGTTTTATGAAGGAGCTGCACAAGGACTGCTTCATTGTGTGCAAACCATTGGCCGTATTGCCGTAGGTACATTTTAGTAATCATTTTTGTTGCTAAAGGGATCATATATTTATTAAAGTTCTCTTATCGCTAACTAAAATGCTTTATGGGTAAGGGAATCATAATCCTGCTTAAGCCCTCAGTTTGATCTCAGTGAAATATAAAAAATATACTCAATTGTTAGGAACACATATACAGGCTACCTATACTACCCTTTAAAGTTTTGGATGGAGGGAAAGAACAGATTTTTGTTTTATGCATTGTTCTCTTTAACCCACTTAGTAGAAGCTAAACTAGTCACGGAGACCTTAGATCACCCCCTTCAATGAATACCAGGAATTAGAGAATTAATGAAGCTCTGGTAGTTTGCATTTAATCTGTATTTTCTCTTCATCCACTGCTTTACTGCTTCACGTTATGCAACATTAGGAAAATCAGAATTTTGCCCCTTGGAGATCTCAACTGCTAAGGATTTCTGTTTGGTGATCACATGTTCTTAGCAGTATGAGGTGCAATAGTCAGGTCTCTATGTCTCAGTCAATCAATCAGTTCTTGTGTAGCACAGCTTGTCACCCATGAGGGTATCCAGGAGCTGTGCTGCGGGATTTCCGGTCAAACAGCCAGGTCTTGGGTCCCTTCCTGAAGTCTGCCAGTGATGGTGCGGTTCGGAGGTGGAGGGGGAGAGCATTTTAGGATTTGTCGGCGAGGTGGGAGAAGAAACGTTCTCCTGAGCAGAAACGATGATGGATGCGCTGTATGGGGTCTGGGTGAGGGCAAGGTGGGCAGAGTGGAGGTTTCTGGGTGGTTGCTGGAAGTTCAGACGTTGGTTAATGTAGGCAGGTCCTTGGTCATGGAGGCTTTTGTAGGGGTGGGTCAGGAGTTTGAATTGGCATCGCTTTCGAATGGGTAGCCAATTGAGGTCTCTCAGGTACTGGGTAATGTGGGTCCTTTTGGGAAGTTTAAGAATCAGTCTAGCTTCTGTGTTCTGGGTTGTCTGGAGTCTTCTCATGAGTTTGTTGGAGGTGCCTGCTGTGGTCGAGCCAGCTGATGATGAGGGCATGCGTTACTGTTTTCTTGGTGTTGATGGGAAGCCATTTGAAAATTCGCCAGAGCATGCAGAGTGTGAGGAAGCAGGCTGGGGAGACGGCACTGACCTGCTATTTTATGCAAATCTGCATTCCAGAATGACTCAGAGGTTGCGGGCATGGTCTTTTGGAGTGTGGGTGGGTCCGAGTTCTGATGGCCCCCAGGAGTCATTCCAGAGGGCAGTGTATCTGCTTAAGATCAGCACTAGGGGTGGGCGGCCAGCTACGCTCCGTGCACGGAGTGTGCGTAGTGCCGCCTACTCCGCATTTTGCGGAGCTGGCGTAGCCAGGCGGCACTACGCACGCTCCGCAGATGGAGCGTAGCCGGCTGCCACCCGCCTCCCTCCCGCCCTCCCTAAATACTTTCAAATAAAGGAATCAAATCATTTAAAAAGCACTTACCTTGCCCGCCGCTGCCCGCCGCGTCCCCGGGGCTCGCTATCTTCCGTCTTCCGTCTTCTTTACTAATGCACATGCGCGGGCGGCCGCGCATGTGCATTTTCTCGTGAAAATGCGCATGCGCGGCCGCCCGCGCATGCGCATTAGTAAAGAAGACGGAAGACGGAAGATAGCGAGCCCCGGGGACGCAGCGGGCAGCGGCGGGCAAGGTAAGTGCTTTTTAAATTATTTGATTCCTTTATTTGAAAGTATTTAGGGAGGGCGGGAGGGAGGCGGGTGGCGGGGCTGGCGGCCAGTGGTGTTTGCGGAGTGGGGCTACGCGGAGTGCGGAGGTGGGCGTAGTTTCTCGCCCACTTCGCGTAGCTCCGCGAAGCCCCACTCCGCCAACTCGGCCAGGGTTAATCAGCACTTCAGTTTTGTCTGTGTTGATCTTTAGGCAGTTGTCCTTCATCCAGGCTGAGACGTTCCTCAAGAAATTATGAAAGTGGGGTTTCGAGGTGGTGTGCTCTGCTGAGAGTGAGCGATGATCTGGGTGCTGTTGACATAGGAGATGATGTTGATGTGGGTTCCGCCGATGTCCGATAGTGGCGTCATGTAGATATTGAAGAGGGCAGGACTAAGCAAAGAAATTTGGGGTTCGACGAAGATGGAGTGTTTAGTCTGTGAGGTGAAGGGAGGGATGCGGATACTCTGGGTGCGGCCTGTGAAGAAGGAAGCCATCCATCTGAAAGTGTCATCTTTTACTCCGATCTGGTGTAGTCACCCGATGTGGTTGTGGAAGGAGATGGAGTTGAAGGATGCAGAGAGGTCAAGAAGTATCAGGCCGGCTGATTCTCCTCTGTCGAGGAGTGTGCGGATGTCGCCAGTTGTGGTGATCAGGGCTGTTTTGGTGCTGTGGTTGGCTCTGTAACCTGATTGGGAGGGGTGGAGTAACTTCTTTCTCTACAAGTGTTTGGTGAGTTGGAGGTTAATGGCCATCTCCAGGACTTTGGCCAAAAATAGGAGTAGTGAGACTAGGTTGTAGTTCTGGAGATCACTGGTGTTTGCTCAATGTTTCTAGAGGACTGGTCTGACCACCTTGTGTTTCCATGCATCTGGAAAGGTGACTCTGGTGATGGAGACATTGAGAATGTGTTGAGCTGGTGACTGATCTCATCACTTTCGAGGCTGAAGATTCGGTGGAAGCATGGGTTGGTGGGTGCTCCAGAGTGGATGGAGTCATTAAGGCAGTAGTTTTCGGTCTGGTGATTTGTTCCCATGTGGTGAGCAGGTGGTCGTCATGTGCATTCATGGGGGTGAGGATGTTGAGGAAGTTGGTGGGTTGGTGATCAAAATTTCCGTATATGGTGGCAATCTTGTTATGGACAAATGTACGTTTTTTCAATTCTCATAGTAGCTTTAAATCCTTAAACCGTGGGTAACAATGAATTTGATCTGCAAGCACTCCATTTAAAAAACATAATTAATAGTACGTTTTGGCCCTCTAAAACAGCTGCCATAGCCTGTGTGCTTCTCTCTAATTGTCAACAGTAGTATTTCTGGCACACCAGTAATGAATGGCGAACCCTTGGAAAAGCAAATCTCAAGGTTGCTGCTGTACCTCGTCACACCTTCAGCTAAGCTCCATTTGAATAAACAGTGATAGGCTCCAATGGCCTCATTTATGATGCAGTGCATCACTTTTACGCCGCTGGTGCGTCACTTTTTGTGACGCACCAGCAGAGTAAAAAAGGTGCCTTATTGCACCATATTTACAAAGTGACACATCTAGGTAGATGCGTCACTTTGTAAACCCCTGTGCTACATTATACCTACGCCAGGTATTAATGGATGCAGAGGGGGCATTCTGTCGCAAGAAAGGGTCATAGAAGTGACGCCGTGAAATCTATAAGATTTCACTGCGCCACTTCTAGGACACAAACGCTTCAATTTCTTACGCCTGCCTCACAGCAGGCATAAGAGTGACGCAAGCCCTTTCACATGGGGCTTGCCCCATGTGAAAGGACACATTGCTGGAGTTGCGTCACTTTTGTGACACACTCCAGCAATGCGTCACTTTTGCGCCATACAGATACGTCAGAAATACTGACGTATCTGTAACTCCTTGCGCCATGATGCGTCATACTGCATCATTGGTGTCGCAAGGAGGGCGCAGTGAAAAGTGACGCATCGCTGTTTTCACGCAGCGATGCGTCACTTTTCATAAATGAGGCTCCATGTGTTTCTTATCAACGTTCATTCTTCATTTTTCCACACATTCCTATTCCACATAACATAATTCAACAGCAACAACAAAAATACACAACACACTAAACACATCCAAACCACACCACAGAATTCTACACCATCCGACAAAATTCAACAGCACACCACATAATTAAACATACCTCTTCACAATGCAAAATACAAGTCTCCATAGTTACACTCCACACTCAATACCACATAATTACAATGCACACCATGCCAAATAATTCCACTACACAAATCCACACCACAGAATTACACCACACACAATTCCAGAACTAGTAATTGCAATCCAACCCACATAGTTCCACTCCAAACCAAAAACACATGGATAAAATACATTGTCATTTACAGAGTCCTACTGCATTGCAAATGCTTGTTTAAATAGCTCCAAAGACTTCGAAATTATAGAAACATTTTAAACACCAATTCATAAGTAAATTAAAAATGCAACTGAAATGCCACGTTTTCAAACAGTGGGTGTAAAGGTAGATTCCCACTAAGAACAGAGTTCTAGTAGTGGCATCAGGGAGGGCAAGAAGCATCATCTCCAAGGCTGCACTTCAATCCATCGGGGGATCAGAGATCACTCACACAACACGCTTGGCTTGACAATGAGCCTCGCACGAGTGAAATGTATCCGATAACACCGAGACCTCTACATGTAGGTGCAAAGTGCTTTTGCACCAGAACATCAACATCATTTCATAGAAAATTGCTGTGAACACCGTGTCGTTTGTCATAGCAAAAGCAAAAGCCCGCGTTTGATCTAAAGTCGAAGAGATTACAACATCTTCATAAACTTCTATTCAAATTAAAAGAAATGTAAAACATAACAGGAGAGGAAATCCCTGTGAGCAAAGGAAGGGCCTTGTGTACCAAGCTGGTGTGACACATGTCAGAGTCTATTAACATTCAATGGACTTCAGTTGCAGCCTGGCACCCCACTAGTGACAGTGCTGAGCACTAATGTCTTCTGAGAAGACAGGAAACTCATATTCATAATCTTTGTGTTAGCCTTTTGGTTATTCAGCCTCATAAGTATTTTAAAAAGCACAACAAAAACAGACATGATGTCTCAGAGGAATTTCACTATGACACTGACTCATAAAGGAGTTCCTTTAGCCCATGTCCCATGAAGGGGATGCGATCTCGTCGCTATGACACCAGGGGATGCTTTCGATGCATATATTACACGAGGCAAACAGAGATTCTCCTCATTTCGCCCCCCCCCGGAAAATATTGCCAGACAATGAATGGAGATGACAGATGGGCCTGCATATTTAGGAAGAAGAAGGTGAATTTAAAGTCAAAACACAATTTCTCTGCTATGATTCATATTTACCACCTCTTCGTAAATAACAATCATAGGGGCATATTACCAAGCAATAGCGATAATTATCGCTATTGCTTGATTAGAGACAAAAATTTACCGCTGAGCTGCAGCGATTTTTATCGCAGATAATGCGATAAAAATTGGCCGCAATGCATGAATATCGCTGAAAAGTCCGCGATATTCATGCATTACCGAGCTAATGCTCTTAGCCATGTTATCCACCTCCCATTGGATAACATGGCTAAGAACTGCTCAGGGCAGGTGTTAGCTTTTGGAGATATTCGCGCTTAGCCCGAATATCTCCATAAGTTGCTAATAGGAGATAGCGATGTTGGAGACTGTTTCCAGTCGCTAACATCTTGGCACGCCCACTTTGCATGTCATTAGTGATAAATATCACTGACATGCAAAGTGAGGCCCAAGATGGTCGCTATCTCCTACTAGCTGTCGCTAACTGGTGTTAGCGACATCTAGGTAATAGGGAGATAATTTTATCTCCGCTTTCTTTGCTTTTAAAGCCAAAAAGCGGAGATAAACCCCTTGATAATATGCCCCATAGTTTGTAATACACCTATCCTGGTGTAAAACAGTACGGAATACAGAAACCATGAGGTGGATTTTTTAATCAACAGACTCCTCTTTCTCACACCTTCCACATAGATTTGAGCAAGTTGCTGAAACTATGTATATAATTCACTTTCTATTATCCGCTTTGTAAACGACAATCTTTCATCAAGATATTATTACAGAGTATTGTAAATTATTTTGTAATTTGTTTTAATATTCCAAAGCTCCGCTCCGACTTATGAAATGCTGACGATGTACATACAGTTTAGTATATTTCCGGAATTGAAAACGAGCTATATGTGAAATTAATCAGAACTTTTAGAACACTGCCTTATTTAAATCTAGAATAGCCATGAGCAAGGTCATAATCTGCATCTAAAGGTCCATAAACTACGTACAGAAATGTTGTACAACGCAAGAGGTCTTTGGAAAAAATACGAAGACATGGGATATTACTCTGCTATTAACTGAATGACTCCCGAACTCAGAATTTTACAGATGTGATACCAAAAAACGTCATTTTCTTTTTAAGGGAAACCTTCGTCGATAGAAGATTCAACAACACCTAAAACTTGTACATTTCAGATAACTTCTTGTACTTGATGGCATCTGATCTGCTGTACTACATGATAAAAGAAATATATGGCATGCTTATAAAAAAATAATAGCTTTTTACCGGAATCAACCTCTTCTTTGGGACCTTATATGTATTTGTCTATCCAGCACATTTTTGTGGGTACAGCAACATTTACTGTTCTAAGGAGGATGAAGCAGGGAAAGGGAGCAGTGCCACAGGCTGTAACTATGTGTCCCTTGGGACCTCTTTTGGTCAATTTTTTTTTAACCAATATAGCACTGCCAGCAAGACGTGGTAGGGAATGCAAGAAACATCAAAGAATATATATTTTTGTGTTTGTTTTTTCATGTGCTGCCTATGCAAGACCTAAATAAATCAGTTTGGCACACCTTTGCAAAATGACTGAGAGGATTGGAAGGGGCTTAGAAGCAGCGAAGGCTTGACAACACTCAAAATCAGAGTGTGAGGGAGCCAGGGTAAAACTTTAGGTCTACCACAGAGCAACCCGATCCACTCCGATGTTGAGGTAGCAGCCGAACAAGTCCGGTCTGTATTCCTACAGTTGAAAAAGGGGAAGGGCTCTGATTTGAACCCACACAATTCTACATAGAAATCAAGGAAAACAAAATGGTTAATTTCAATACAGAGACTCAAAATGTTTCATTAAGACCCCCTACAAGTAACCATTCACTCACACAGTGATGACACCTGAATTTAATGTCCTCGTCAGTGCACCCGAAACCACCTTGCTACAAATGTGGTCAGTGCTGTGTCCCATCTTTCATCAGTAGAGAGATCCCAACATCTGGCTGACAAATGGAGTTCCTGGCACTGTTGACCAGTGTCTCAAGTGAGTACCCTGGGTTCTGCTCACCATGTAATAGCTTAGGCTTGCTCAAAGAGGGTTAGTTAAGAATAACAGACGATGTAAGTGAAAATTGAAGCTGTTTGTAATTAACCAAATGTATATGTTACATTTGAGATTCTGCGCAAAGAGTAAGTAGCACACAGTGCGTGGCGTGCCAGACCCTGTGTGCCACCTTTGATGGGTTATATAAACAAGGCTAAGAGCGCTGCTTAAGTGAGTAGCGTACAGACAACACACGCTTACACCACTCATGACAATCTCTTCTTCAGCATTTCTTTACAACAAAGGGGCTTAAACCTGATTGATCACTTGTAGTAATAGCCGTTATTTTCAGTAATGCAGTAATGGCTGCATTCCCTCAGAGGATAGACAATAATAATAGACATAATCTGATACAATAACGTGTGTGTGTGCCTACGTGTGTGTGTGTGTGTATGTGTGGTGAGCCACAGGCATTCCCTTCACACTTGGCACCAATTCTGGTTAGGGATTTGCCTAGCTTTGTTTACCACAGAGTTATGTCCTTTGACCCTAGATGTCAAGTTAGTCAGTCTCAAAAAGCTCTTAAGTCTATGGGGGGTTGTGTTTTTTAATGGCAGTATGCCCAAAGATTGCAAAAAATGAGGCCTGACCTAAATGTATGGTGACTTCTCTTCATGTAAGGAGAAGTGAACATTAATTATTCATAGTACAATAGCTGCAACCTTCCACTAACATGTATCGAAAATGGACCAATGACCTGTGAACATAGACACAATGGTAGGCCATAAGCTGGTGAAGTAAAAGCCAAAAAGCAACCAATCAAATGATGTTATGTGGTTGTGTCACAATTATAATTTTTGGCACATTAAAGAACACAGCTTTAGTTCCTCCCTGTGCAGCCCTGAAGAGTGCACAGCTTACCAGAGCTTAGAAAGCTTGGTTTCTGCTGTCACCTTTGGTCGCAGTATTCTAGAGCTGCACTGTCATTAAGAAAAACAAGCAGTTGTTAGACCTGGGGGTCTCTAGTTGGCAGAGGTAGGTACCAATGTCCAAATAGGGACCCTTGCTTCTAGTCAAGGTAAGGGGGATACACTCTTTAGATAACTCCTGCTCAGCCCCTTGGTAGCTTGGCACGAGCAGACAGGCTTATCAAAGGCAATGTGTAAAGTGTTTGTACCAACACTCACAGTAACACAGTGAAAACACCACAAATGGACTCCACACCAGTTTAGAAAAATAAAGTATCTTTATGTAAACTACACAAGACCAAAACGACAAAAATCCAACATACACAGTTCAAGAATATGATTTTCAAAGAGTTCTAGGGTTTGTGTTAAAATAATCCACAGTTGCGTCACATTTAGCCCAAAGTACCTGTAGATGCGACAAAAGTTCCAAATGGAAGCTGCAGCATTGAAAAACAAGCGATGCGTCACTTCTGAGACCCTGGGGAGGCAATGCAACAGCCCCGCTGGATGCAGCAGGTGTGTTGCGACAAATCCAGTCTGTATGGGGAAGGATAAGATACCTTGTATGTATTCCGGTGGGCAGGTTTGGTAGGAAGCGTCTCGCACATGCACGATGCAACGATCTTCGGGACGGCAACGATCTCAGGTGCGGCATCGATGCGCTGCGCACCGTCGATCTTCTGCTCAAGCGGCCCCTCGATGCGATGGCTCTGCGACGATGTTCGCAGCGATGTGATGCGTTCCGCAAGCAAGTGGTGTGGCGATCTCCCTCAGCGATGACAGGCGCTGTGACGATCTTGATCCTAGCGGCAGCAAGAATTTCCTCGCACTGTTGCGATGTTCTCCGCAAGGGAGCGATGCGTGAAAATTGCAGATTGTCTTCTTTTCTCCTTGTCCAGCTTCTCAAACAGCAGGCACAACTCCCAGAGGCCCCACAATTAGATCAAGCACTCTAGGAAGGCCATAACTCCCTCAGCAGAGTTCAAGGGGAAGCTGGGGGTGAAGTCCTTTTGTTCCTGGGACTTCTTAATAAGAGGTCAGCTCTCCTCAGGACTTTGGAGATCTCTTCACGCAAGGACACACAGCACACAGCCAAGTCCTTCCCCTCTCCTTGGCAGCAAAGCAACTGCAAGTCAGTCCACAAGCACACAGCAGGACCGTCCTTTTTCTTCAGTCTTCAAGCTTTCTCCTTGGCAGAGGTTCCTTCTTGATTCCAGGATCTATATTTCTGTTGTTTGGGTACCCCTTTTTATACCAGTCTTTCCTTTGTTCTCTGGAGGCAGAGAGGCCTTGGCTTAGTCAGAACCAGTTCAGGTCAGTCCTGGAGCACTTTGTTTTCCTGACTTCTTCTTTCCTTTCAGAGAGAGGGGCAGGGTCGTCGGCCACCTAGCAGGAGGTGGAGCCAGCATTGTGGAAGGCAGGCACAGCCCTATTCAGGCCCAGGTGCGATTCCCTCCCACCACTCAAGATGCAGGTGCTGCTATTCAGCCTAGGGCTGATTCAGCAAGCCTCATGGGGGCTCCTCAGCCCCTGTCACTCACAAACCAGACAGTCAATTCACAAACAGGCCAAGGCACACAGAAAGGTTAGACAAGAGAACACTTTTTAAAAGTGCTGTTCTCAAACACAGGATTTAAAAAACATCCTTCCTAAAAGATGTGCTATTAAATTCTGAGTTCAGGGATACCAGACTTTAATTTTCTATCTTGCTCCTAATGGAAGATATGCAGGTAACTATTATCCACAGCATTCCCCAATATAGCATATGGGCAAGATAGCCGTCGCAATAGTGAAAAACGAAAATGTCTGTAATTAACTAGCAGAGGATGTCACACACATGGTACATGCTCTACCTTTCATATACACTGCACCCTGCCAAGGGGGGTACCTAGGGCCTTCTATAGGGGTGTTGTATGTGTACAGAAAAGGCAGGGTTATGCCTGGCCAGTGTGGACACTGGCCAGGGCAGCATGGCAGTTAGCAACTGCACCCAGGCACCGCGGAGGCAGGCCTGAGATACCATTTTAGCACTACTCATGTGGGTGGCACAATCAGTGCTGCAGGCCCACTAGTAGCATTTGAATCACGAGCCCTGGTACACTCAGTGCACTTTACTAGGGACTTATGAGTAATACAAATATGCCAATCATGGATAACCAATCACAATAACAATTCACTCAATTCATTCAATGCCACTCTGATCAGCAGTGGCAAAGTGCCCAAAGCATCTAAACCAGCAAAAACGAAATCGAGCACAGTGTCAAAAATACAGGAGGTAGAGGCAAAAAGTCAGAGGAAACCATGCCAAAGATGGCAGGTCTAACAGCAGTGTTATGAGGATGCATTACCACAGGCTGTCACTAGGTGTCCCTTTGGACCTCTTTTGGCCACATAAGGTACTGCACCCTGTAAACATCGATAAGGAAAGGATATGGCACAGCAGTGAGAGCTGCTGATGGGGGAGCTTGGGATATATGTTCAAGGCTTATGTTGGCTCACCGTAATGGACTGATCCTTTCATTTCCTCCGAGCGCATGGATAGCTGCCCTATATAAATCAAAGCTACTAATTCAAAATCAGATAGGAAATCAATGCAGTGATCTCGGAGTTGTAGGTGGGCAAACAGTGTTGTGTAAAGGGATGGGGCGGTGAAGGGAGATTAAACAATGTCACTGCACTTCAACTCATGCATAAATTATCCAAATGAAAAAACAAAACCAGCAGTGACCTCAGAGGGGTAGTGGTGGCCCGTCAGCAGTGTTGTGGGAGGGTTGAGGGGGAGGCACAGGAGATTAAGGGAGGGCAAGCAAATGAAGCAGACCTAAGTTTCATTTCGCAAGTAAACAGAACACTTAACCAGCAAATATGCTGGCCAAACAAAAAAAGAGTTCTCTCAAAGTATAAATAAACTGATTAATAAGTAAACATGCAACAGGGGTAGTCCTAATGGCCGGATACAAAATTCCAAAAGGAGGGACTTCTAAGTGTATTCATCAATAACAAATTCGGCGTTTCTAAAGGACAGCAAGAGGAACCAAGGAAAAAGATGGGTGTTTTTTTAACCCATATCCTAGATACCACATTCCTCAAAGAGGCAGAGCATGCTGCGCATCAGCTGCCTAGGCGAGACCTAAAGAATTGCTTTCTACCACAAAACAGGGGATTGGCTATTTAGAATACCTGCATAACTATCTGACATACAAGGTATTTGAAAGTGTATCCACAAAAAGCAAAAAAGCAGCAGCGGGTCTTCTGGTCCCAGTTCAACAAATAGGTTGAAGAATTTCGTGCACACAACCCCTGCGTCAGCTGCTGAATGACACAACAGAGCTCCAGATCACTAGGATATTTGAAAGTTTGGTTGGGGGTGCACGTAATAAGAAAGAGTCCAGAAAGAGTGGTATTTGTGTGCAAAAAGTATCTTATTTATTCAATTTTTTTCTTTTTTCAAAAAGTTCCACATTTGTCAACAAACATAAGCCAACACGTTTCTCTCCCTCACAGGGAGCTTCCTCAGGGCAATTGAATTTATAACAAGCCTTCAGAATTGGAAATGCTTGTAGTATATTGAAAGTCTAACCGGACGAATTGTTCTTGGCCTGGAAGTGGATAGATGTCAACCAACCCGGTCCGATATATACAAACCGAGTTTCAGGATCAAAAGTCTAAGAGCGGCGTATCGTATGGTAACGTCTGGGTCAGACGTTACCATACGATACGCCGCTCGGAAGACTTTTGATCCTGAAACTCGGTTCGTATATATGGGACCGGGTTGAAGACAACCTTCGCATGCATAGGAAGAACTACGAGGCGGCATCTTCTTGGATCCCTTGTAACCAAGGATTGACCTCTTTTGAATCACTTTTGCTGTCAGTAATTCATAGAAGACTGACCCTCAACAAAAGGAATCGACAAACCGCTGCCTGAGATTGAATACGTATCTCTGCACGGTCTAAATGCGGAAGTAAATCACCAAGCCAAGACTTCGGCTGGTTGACATCTATCCACTTCCGGGCCAAGAACAATTTGTCTGGTTAGACTTTCAATATACTACAAGCATTTCCAATTCTGAAGGCTCGTTATAAATTCAATTTCCCTGAGGAAGCTCCCTGTGAGGGAGAGAAACGCGTTGGCTGATGTTTGTTGACAAATGTGGAACTTTTTGAAAAAAGAAAAAATTTGAATAAATAAGATACTTTTTGCATACAAATACCACTCTTTCCGGACTCTTTCTTATTACGTGCACCCCCAACCTATGGTTGTCCATATGCACCAGAAATGGCTGTGATGTATATGTCCCAATACGAAGAAAAGTTCATTTACTAAGACAACCCCTACAGTATAAACATCAAACAATGGTTAAGGTATATTGATGATGTCTGGCTCCTGTGGCAGGGGAGCCAGACAGAGCTCATTGCCTTCCATGAATGGCTAAATTCTAGACACCCTGACATCAAATTTTCCATTAACTTCAGTAACCAAAAAATGACATTTCTTGATGTGGCAGTCTGCACCCAGGGAAATAAGTTCACCACCACTCTATTCAAGAAGGCAACAGACAAAAACACAATCTTACACTATAAGAGTGCCCATCCGCAGTGTTTAAAACAGAACCTCCCTTATGGCCAACTATTAAGAATCAGGCGCAATTGCTCTGAACTCGAAGAGTTCAATGCACACGCAGACATCTTCTGTGGAGAATTAAACAAAAGGGGCTATCCCCAGAAACTCCTGAAGCACTCCAAGAAAAGAGCACGCTTCACTCCCAGAGAAGATTTGCTGAAAATAAAAAACAAGAAGGAATTGGAGAAACTGGTTTGTGTGACTACCTACGGGGTGCACACTAACAAATTTCGCCAAATCATTCTGCGCAATTGGCACTTGCTGGAGGGAATGGAATTCCCTTTACAAAAGTCGATTTTTGCAATGAAGAAAAATCCAAGCGTCGGCCAACAGATCATTAGAGCTGACAGCTACATACAAAAACCCAAGAGTGATCTCATAACCAAATGGAACCTCAAACCCAATACAGGCCACCATAAATGTGGTACTTGTGTGGCCTGCAACAATGTTGTAGAGGGAGATGAATTTTGCCACAATGGCATAAAATGGAGACACAGTTTGCACACAAACTGTAAGAGTAAAAATGTCATCTATGGAATCCTGTGCGCGTGCAATAGATTGTACATAGGCAAAACATGTCAACAGGTAAATGTCAGGATAACACAGCACCGTTCGAGATTAAAGAAAAAAGTGCAGAATGCCCCAATGGTGGAGCATTTTCTGGCTGCCAACCACAGAGAAACAGATTTCAAATGGACAGTCCTGGCTGGAATGGATCCACAACATAGAACGCCTAATGTAGAGCAGGCGCTTTTACGCAAAGAGGCGTACCTGATACTCCGTTTTGATACTATCAACACGGGCCTCAATTTAATTAGTGAGATTTCTAGGCTTCGAAATTGGCTTACAGCCAACTTGACTTCATGTCCCACAATGCACCGTTTTGTTTTCCAAAACATCCCAGCTGTGATTGGTCATATAACAGTGAGCCTCTCAGAGAGACTGATGGAACTGAATGCCATTCACTCCATGTGATGGAATGAGGAAGTGGAACACGCTGTTACACTAGAAGGTACGTGCTGATACTAGACTGCAAAACGAGGGAATCAGGCTGCGAGCTACCCATTAACTAGATAGCTATCGCGCCCCCGCTTTTCAAATTTGAAAAACGCTACCGCGCGGTTCTTATACAAACAAACCGGCAAAGCACCAAAGTAAGCAACGCGCGTGCTGTTTGAGACACATTGATCTAATCTGATGTAAGCGCCCGACTTCCAACAAGCCGCGCCACTCGCAAGCCGCAGTTAACGAGTGCGTCTTTAAACAACCGGCGCTTGTTTTTTTCCTTTAGATAAATTCACGGAATCTGATGAAAGATTGAAAGGGGAACCGGCCCACTCCGGGACCTTCCAGGAATTAAGACGATTTTGAAGCGACGGTTAACTGCCCACCTCCACAACTTGGAACGGCTGTCACAATTTCCAGTAAGTGACGGAGTGTTCAAGCATGCAACACCCTCAGTATAGGCCAAATCTAGCACCCATTAGCAAGTAATTCATTCACTTTATTTGCAGTAACTGTATGTGAAACACGAGTGGCTCAACATCAGAAATCCTAAATCCAAAATAGAAAACTGCAGCGGTCACCTGATTCCCGCCCGGTCACACATCCAGGTATGGAATAATTGGCCTTTGTCACCTTCACTTTGAGCTTGAAAACATTCTCAAAAAGAGCAGCACCTGACATAAAATCTCGTGTTTTTTTAGAAAGCGCACAGATTCGACAAATCCCTTTTAGCGGTTTGGATGAACTGAACTTACCTCAAGTCCCCTGAGGTATGTTTCATTTTTTAAAAAATTGTACATATGAGAAGGTAAGAGTAGGTTGAGGCGAGCAACTTATAATGAGTGACCACAATTGTTTGTGTTTTCACTATTAGGTTTAAGGAACAGGGGAAAGAATTCATTTGGCCCTGAAGAGAGTTTGTGAAGAAACCCTTCAAACTCGAAACGCGTAGGCGAACAGGATTACGTCCTAAGTTTGGAACTACGGATAAAACACTTAGGAATCTATAGCCTAAAAACACTTAGCCTAAAAACATTTTTATCGAGAGGGTATTTGTTTTCATGCAGACTCATTGAAAGGCTGCTTTTTGGGCAAATATCGCTTTTGTGATGAAATGTATGTTTGCTTAAATGCTTATATTGATGTTACTGAAAAATACCTTGATATCTTTCCCTCCTTTTTGAAATATTATCACTTTGTTGCAAATTATTCTCACCAGTTATATGCTTTCATATTGTTTATGTTTGTGAATTCATGTTTTGTGTTGTAAAGATTGGGCATCACGACTTTGTTGGCCAGTACGTAAATGGCAGTGGTATTTCTCTGTACATGAACAGTATCTACAAAAAGTTTTTTTCAAAAAATTGATGAATAAAACGGCGGAAATAATCGCCTTGGATAAACATATTAAGTTTTGTTTATCGTTTCATCCAAAATTGAATGGTGTGAAATATAACGAAGTGTGGGTTCCTTCCTTTTTCACAAAGTATTTGGGCCCTTACCCCACTTCTGTCCATATGGGCCAAACTCCTTTTTGTTAGACAACTTTTGAAAACTGGCATTTTCAGAATAGTAACTTAAATCCAAATTTACCATTAATGAGAATTTAAGTTACAATTAATTTGATGAGAAACATCATTTTTCTTGCTGGTCCCAAACTGGAGTTAGCACTTATTAAGTCTAATAAGGTAACCAAGTAATAGTCCTTGGGAGGGGTAGCCTTACAAGAATAATAAGCACATTTAGGAGTTTTTCACTGCCTGTACTGTAAAACATAAGTGTGCATGTCATACTTTTTAAATACCATGCACCCTGCCCTATGGGCCTTTAGGCATATTTTAGGGGTGACACAAGGGTATTATAAGAGAGTGTTAGGACCAGCATTCCCTATTCTGTCCTATGGGTAAGATGGCCTTCCAACAGTGAAAAACGAATTCAGCATTATTTCACTGTCAGTACATGGTACACACCTCAGTACATGTCCTACCTTTCACACACACTGAACCTGCCCAGGGGGGTACATTGGGCCTACCATAGGGGTGTCTGATGTGCATAAAAAGGGAAGGTCAAGCCTGGCAAGTGAGTGCACTTGTCAGGACAACAAGGCAGGTAACAAACTGCTTGAAGGCACTGGAGTGTCAGGCCTGAGATCTCTTTTTAGGGCTACTTGCGTGGGTGGCACAATTAGTGCTGCAGCCCACTAGAAGCATTTGCTTTACCAGCCCTGGCACACATAGTGCACTTTACTAGAGACTTTACTAGTAAGACAAACATAACAATTATGGACAACCGATAACAATAACACTTTATACAGGGAGCACTTGCACTTTGACACTGATCAGCAGTGGCAAAGTGCCCAAAGCATCTAAGTCGGCAACATAATGTTAGAAAAAGGTCTAGAAGGAAGGCAAAAAGTTTATGGAACTTTAGCCACATAGGGCCAAGTCCAACAAGAAGATTTAGGCTTTGAACAAGGTTTATTTTGTCATGTCGAAATGGTAGTTTAGAACCACACTAGAGGCTCAGTGGCAGGCCTGAGACATGTTTTACAGAGCTACTTTATTGGGTGGCACTATGTGTCCTGCAGCCTACCTGTAGTATTTAATTTAAAGACCCTGGGCATGTGTATCATTTACTTACAAGTATCATTTACTAAGGATTTATAAGTATACTATCAGTGTCAGTTGGGTGAATGCCATATCTTACCATGTTTAGAGGAGAGAACACCAGCACACTGCCATTGGTTAGCAGGGGGAAAGTGCATAGCGTACTAATGCAAACAAAACAAGTTCATCAAGAGGGCAGATGCTCCTCTAGATATAAAAACAGTACTATCTAGAAAAGGAGGATCCGTGTTCTTTTCCCAGACATCCAGGGGAATCACCTTTACTGTAAACTGCCTATCAACAACACTATTCATGAAGAAGCAAAACCGAAACACAGATAAAACACGTATTCAATCATTGGTGCATTTACCCCGCTTTGCATACCTCACCCTTGAAAAAGTTAATTACCCTTGTGAGGACATTTGAACACTTCATGCAGTCCTTAATCCAAATCCCATATCTCCCTAGATCAGATTTACTGAAAACCATCTAGAGATGAACATACACCACATGCAAATGCCCCAACATTGGTGGAAAGTGAGTCCTGCAGCTATCAAATCCTGCAGGAAGCTTAAGAGACACTCACTCATTTAAGACGTTTACCACATTGATCCGCAAATAAGGGTTTTTCTCAACAGGAATTGAACACAAACTGAGGAACAGCAGAGGAGATTAAAGAAGGGCAACAGACACTGAGGGTGTAGAGACATACTGGAAGGAAGTATTTGAAGTAAAAGTCTTACAGTAACCTTGAAGTAGTGCCTTGAGAGATGTCCTAAGCCCTGAGCTCTATGAAATGGCAGGTAAGCCTTGAGGCGTGAAAACAGAGGGAGAATGAATGCATCTAATTGTAAAATAGGACCCCCTTCAGAGATGTGTGAGTATATACCAGCAGGTACTCAGTCTGTGATCCAACTGAAATACATATTGTGACAAAATGGCTCATTTTGCATGATCACCCCCATTTTCTTGGAAGGATGGTGATCCAACATAATGGTCAAGTAACATTTTTATTTCTATCTGGAAAATAGTACTTTTAGAAAGTTTCCCTTTTACTTCCTGAGCCAAATCTGCTTTTAAAGTTTTTTGCCAGTGTTCAGTTCCACCTCACCAAAGGGATTTGGGCAATGAGATGTGTATTGCTCCCTGACAGTGGACTTGGGTGTGGGGAACTATTTTTGTCCCTGAGCAGGATGTGCCCAGCTCCTTTTGAGCTTAAAATGAAGCCTGCCCTGTCACTGGCAAATGTAACACACACCTGTAGGAAGTTTGCTCTTTATATGATATACCACAATGAGGTATATCATGCAAAGAGTCCAGATGTTCCCTAATGAGAGGATGGTGGCTTGCTCTAGCAATCCCAAGGTGCTCTTCTAGGGGGTAGTGTGGTTAAGCAGCTTTAGGCTCAACAGAGAGGAGTGTTAGACATCAGCAAATACACACAATATGTTATGTTAGGGCTTTTATAAAGGGCAAGATTACTCCCTTCAGAGTGCCCCGTGGTATGCTTCCACAGGCCATAAGTGTTATGCACCTTCTACAATGTGATTACAATTGTCTAAAAACAAGCTTTCCACAATTTCGCTGAAAGAACCGGCACCGAAACGTACTTGTTTTAACTTGGGAATCACAGTCAGTGCTGCCCCAGAGGACCTGAGGCATCTGTTCATATTGTACTATTTGATCAGAGACAGAAGGTAATGAGGACCTCTATGAATCAAGATTTTATGGCCAATGCAGAGTACCTTGAATGAGACTCTTTTCCTAATAGAGAGGCATAGAGGCTTAAAAAGTGCCGCACCCATAGGAGAGTATCTGGAAACAATGAGAAGCATCCATGAGGCAGCATTCTGGGCCCTCTGAAGTTTTTTTCAGTATATCCTAGTGGCCCCAAGATAGAGGACCTTGCAATAATCCAGTATGGATACCAAAAGGGCCTGAACTGCTGTCTTCCTTGCTGATTCGGGAAGGAGTCCCACGATCTTTTGAAGTATTTTTAAGATATCAAAGCATGTTCCAGAAAAGGTATTTACCAGGCAATCACAAAATAGGGGACAATCAAATACAAAGCCCAGATTTGTATCCTTTGGTTTAGGAGTTGGTCTCTGGCCTGGGTTGTCTGGCCACCAGACAGAGCATCATAGTGATGGTTGTTTCCCTACAACCAACACCTCCCTCTTTTTGGCACTAAGTCTCAGGCAGCTGGTGTCCATCCATTTAGCTAAATCCACACGACATGCTCTGAAACTAGCCACTGCAGTGCCTTTGTCCTGCACAAGTGATAATTAGCTGAGAATCATCAACTTACAACAGGATCTTAATGCCATGACACTCGATCACATCAGGCAGGGGGCACATATATAGATTAAATAAAGTCTGATTCTAGGCAGAGCCTTGCGGCACTCCCTACTGTAGTGGGAGGATCTCAGAAGTTCATGGCTGTCATACCACCTGAAATGTGCAATTCTGGAACTAATGTGCCAGCCATTCAATAACCTGTTCCCCGACACTGTTATGTCACAGTCGTTCCAATAGAAGACCATGGTACACAATGTTGAAGGCTGCACTCAGGTCCAACATAACCAGAACCGCTGTCTTGCCCTCATCAGCAATGAGTCTCAATGACTCCAAAGCCAATGAGAGTCAATAGTCAATAAAAGATGCACACAAATCAATAACGAGATCCACACAAATATATAAAAATAACATGTATCTTTATATAGCTTTAGGCACCAGAATCAATACGATCAGGAAAGTATGTTTTGCAAGAGATTTTAAAAAGTTGAGTGTATTTTTCAAAAGCTGCAATGGGTTACCTGCAGGATGCAGGGGAGCAGCTATGCTACTTCACAGGAGATCTTGACTTTTTATTGAAGGCAAGCCATCCTCCCAGGTTTCAGAGGTATGACAGCAGGACGAAGGGATGTCTTTGGCACAGGTTCAACAGGAAACAGCAGACAGGCCAGCATGCTCTTCTTCACTTTTCTGATTTTGCGGCTCTTCACTGTCCTTCTTCTTTGTAGGTTGGCAGGATCTGCGTTTCTGGTGCAAGGGACTTCCCTAAATATTGAATTTAAGGTATTAAGGGAGTGCAGGATAGTGGCCAATGGGCTAACTATACCTGAGGTCACTTCGCCCCCTCTATGACCACTTTCTGTTGTAAATGGGTATTATCTGTCCCAGAGATCCTAAATTTGCCATCACCAAGATGGCTGAAATCTGAAAAGTCGCTTCCACTTCAGGTAGCCCACCTTAGGGGTGGTACTGGCCTGATGGTGGATACACCTGTCTGACTAGCTAATTTTCCCACCTGTCCAGGTCCCAAAGGGCTCTGGAGGTCAAAGGGGGGTGAGTTCTTCTCCTGTGGGAGAAGCCAGATTTGCATACCAAAGACAGTGGGCTCTTTGAAGCTGCTCTTCCTTGAATTTTAATCTGCAGGTGTCATACCAAGCGGTTTCAGACTTGGCTGGGGATGCATCAAACCAGTCAGAATCCACATATCCAAATAGGATGAGCGTGATGCACTTATCTGATAATCTGTGCTCACTCTAGTAGCTTGACACCGAGCAGTCAGGCTTATCCTTAGGGCTCGGGTGTAAAGTATGGGTCAATACAAACTTGCACCACACTGCATTTGCCACAATATGTATAAAACACTTGTCTTTGTATTACACACACACACACACACACTGAAATCAAAATGAGATATGCACTCCACAGTTAAATGCAATTGTCAAAATTCTCTTTTGAAATCAAAACGAAACACACATTATTTATTCACTTTACAGTTACATGCAATTGCCAGAATTTATTAGCAGGAAGGTCAAACTGTCACAGGTCTTTGACTAGGCTTCGTGACCCAGACCCTCAGTCCTTCAACCCCACCAACCAACGATACACACTGCCCCGGATGACCTGTTGACGCATATTAGACCTGGCATCTTTGGCGTGATTACCCCTATCTTTTTGCCTCTGCCTCCTGTATTTTTGATGCTGTGCTGGATTCGTTTTTGCTGGTTTAGATGCTTTGGACACTCTGCCACTGCTGATCAGTGCCAGAGTGTAAGTACTCCCTATGTAAATTGTTATTTTGATTGTATATACATGTTTGGCATATTTGTATCACCATGAAGTCCCTAGTAAAGTGCACTGGGTGTGCCAGGGCTGGTGATGACAAATGCTACTAGTGGGCCTGCAGCACTGATTCTGCCACCCACAGGAGTAGCTCTAAAAATGGTGTCTCAGGCCTGCCACTGCAGCGCCTATGGGCAGTTTAGAACTGCCATGTCCTCCTGGTCAGTGTCCCCACTGGCCAGGCCTAACCCTTCCCTTTTCGTGCACATCAGTCACCCCTATGGAAGGCCCAAGGTACCCCCCTGGGCAGGGTGCAGTGTATGTGAAAGGTAGAGCATGTACTAGTGCAGGTGACATGCTCTGGTAGTGAATTACAGCCATTTTCGTTTTTCACTATTGTAAGGCTACCTTGCTCCATAGGTTAACATGGGGGATGCTGGCTACAGTGGTTAACAGCATTTCTTCCCATAGGAACAAGATAGGACATAAGAATCTAGTATCCCTGAACTCAGAATTTAATAATACATCTTTCAGGAAAGGTGGTTTTTAAATCCCGTGTTTGAGAACAGCACTTTTAGAAAGTTGCTGTTCTCTTGTCTGACCCTTCTGTGTGCCTGGGCCTGTTTGTGTATTGACTGTCTGGTTAGTGAGTGACAGGGGCTGGGGAATTCCCCCAGAGGCTGGATGAGTCAGCCCTAGGCTGAATGAATGCCATTGCAACCTGAGTGGTGGGAGGAGTTAGCACCTGGGCTAAATAGGGCTGTGCCTGCCTGCCACAATGCTGGCCCCACCTCCTGCTGGGCGGCTGAGGACCCTGCCCCTCACTCTGAAAGGAAAGATGCAGCCAGCAAAAAAAAGTGCTCAGGATCCACCCAGAACTGGTTCAGACCGGGCTCAGGGCCCACATGCACAGAGAGAACAAAGACTTTAGGGGTATAAGTACAGGACCCCTGACAACAGAAAATTAGATCATCCTGGAATCAAGAAAGAACCTCTGCCAAGGAGAAAGCTGACTCTGAAGAAGGAAGACTGTCCTGCTGTTGCTCTGCTGGACTGACCTGCTGTTGCTTTGCTGCCAAGGAGAGGGGAAGGACTTTGCTGTGAGCTGTGTCCCCTGTCTTGAAGGAATCTCCAAGGGCCTGAGAAGAGCTGGCTCCCTGTTTTGAAGTCCCAGGAACAAAAGGACTTCACCCCCAGTTTCCCTGAACTCTGCTGAGAGAGTTCTGTCCTTCCTAGAGTGCTTGATCCAGTTGTGGGGCCTCTGGAAGTTGAACCTGAGCTGGGAAGCTTGAAACTAAGCTTGAGAGACTTTTGAAGCTAAAAAGTGTCGCATCGCTCGCTTGCGGAGCGCATCCCCGACAGTGCGAGAAGTTTCCCGCCGCTACGAAGGTAGAGATCGGCGCAGCGCCTGACGCCACTGCCGGAGCCGTCGCATCCTTCGTTTGCGGGACGCACCAGACCGGTGCGGGAGAATCGAACATCGCTGCGAGGGTCGTCGCAGAGCCTGTCGTCGCTGGGTGAGATCACCGCACCGCTTGCTTGCGGACCGCATCACGTCGCTGGGAACATCGTCGCAGACCCATCGCATCGAGGAGCTGCGAGAGAGAGGATCACCGCTGGACCGCGCATCGTCGCCCCGGAGATCGTCGCAGCCCCTACGAGATCATCGCATCGTGCCTTTGTGAGAACAGACTTCCTACGGAACCTACGCACCGGAATCCACGCAAGCGGCCTTCCTCCCCTTACAGACCGGATTCGTTGCAACACGCCCGCTGCTGCAGCGGGGCTGTCGCATCGGCTCCCCAGGTTCTCAGGAGTAACGCATCGCTTGTTTCCACCGCACCAGCGGGCCTGCGTGTGGAACTTTGTTGCATCTAAAAGGTACTGTGAGTAAACGTGACGCAACTGTGAACTTTTCACGCATCTGTGGATTATTTTAACGCAACTTAAAGAACTTTGATTACAATCTGAAGAACTCTTTTGAAACCATATTCTTCAACTGTGTATGTTGGATTTTTGTCGTTTTGGTTTTGTGTAGTTTAGAATAAATATCTTTATTCTCCTAAACTGTTGTGGAATCAGTTTGTGGTGTTTTCACTGTGTTACTGTGAGTGTTGGTACAAATACTTTACGCATTGCCTCTGGTTAGCCTAGACTGCTCCGGCCAAGCTACCTAGAGGGCGAGCAGGGGTTATCTAAGAGGGTTATCTCCTTGCCCTGACTAGAAGCAAGGGTCCCTATTTGGACAGTAGTACCTACCTCTGCCAACTAGAGACCCCCAGTTCTAACATTGGTGGTCAGGCGGTGGGATTTGAACTTGTATTTGTACTTGACCCACAGTAATTGTTGTACATCACTAGTGAGTGCAGACCACTACGCCACCGCATACTACTGGTTTTTGATGTTTGCTATTTTTGAGTAACTCTTCTAAAGCATCATGTCTCTGAATGGGAAGGCACCCAGTGAGGAGGCAGATATAGATTTGGAATTCTCGATTGGAGATTTGTACTCCTACCCAGTAAAGCATCTTAGGTACTTCTGCCAGAAGTTTGAGTGCCCCATAAAGAGCGCCTACAGAATGGAGGAGCTGCAGAGAATCTTATAGGTCCATTGGGAGGCACAAGAGGGAAATAATGTTGTGGATGTAGAAAGTGCTTTTCAAGGCAACGATCTGCCAGTGGGCAGAGTAGGCTCAGGAGCTGGCAGCAACCACTCCAGTAGGGGCCTCACCCCAGAAGAGTTACAAGAAAATCAGAGAATGAGAGAATATGACTTGGAAGTCATGAAAATGAAACTGAGGCAATTGGAAATGGAGACAGAAAGGGCAGCAGAAGACAAGAGAGAGGCCCGTGCCCTAGAGGAAAATAAATTGCTTTTGGCTCATGAGTTGAGCATGAAAGAACTGGATCTTAAAGCCAAGGAGGTGGATGCCAGTTCAAATGGTGGCAGCGCGCAGCCAGTGCATGGGGGTAAAGTATATATTCCCAAAGACCTGGTACAGAATTACCATAGGAGTGAGGATATTTATGCCTGGTTCACTTCGTATGAGATTGCATTGAAGATGAATGGTGTGCCTGATCAGCATCGGGGGGCGGGCCTGTGGAAACATTTTGAGGCTTCTGGGAGGAGTGCTCTAGAGCCCTTAGAGATGGCAGGTGCCATGACCTACCCCAATATGAAGGAGGCCTTATGTCTCAGGTATGGCCTTACTCCAGAGCTGTACAGACTGCAGTTTAGAAACTCCAAGAAGAAAGAATCTGAGACTTGGATGGAGTGTGTGAATGGGTACTCGCGTGCACTGGAAGGTTGGATGAAGGGCAGTAAAGTAACTGATTTAAAGGGGTTGTTGCATTTAATCAGTTGGGAGCACTTGAGTAGTCTTTGTGTTCCAGAGCTGCGCCAGCATCTTTTAGACCGCAAGCTGACAGACCCCATTGAGCTTGCTAAGGAGGCGGACCGCTGGACCAGTACCAGGGTCCACAGAGGAATTGTGGGTACCACAGCCAAAGGTGGGCAGGGTCCCCAGCAGAAGAGTGGGGGGGACAAGGGTAACCAAAAGGAGTTCTCACAAGGGCCCCAAAATAGTTCCCAGGAAAAGGATTCCCAACCCCCCAAATCTAAACAGCCATGGCTCTCTAAGGGCAGGCGGGACAATAGAGAAAGGAGAAATAACCAGGGTCCCCCTACCTGCTATCACTACAATGAGGTGGGCCATATTGCTCCAAAATGTCCCAAGAAGAAGCCTGCACCCAATGGTGCTCCCGCCCCAGCGTTAGCTGGTGTAGCTTTGGGTGGGAATTTGGTTTCTAGTGACTGGGGGGAGCTAGCAGTCATGACCCTTGTCTCTCTAGGAGACCAAGAGATGGTCCAGGAAACCTTACTGCCCTCTAACACTAAGAAATATGGGCAGAAGGTGACCATCAATGGGAGGGAGGTTGAGGCTCTGAGAGACACCCGAGCCAGCGTGACATCCATGAGGTGTCAGTGGGTGTCTGAAGAGCAAATCATCCCTGGCGTACTCCGCCCTGTAGTGGCAGCTGACAGCTCAGTGCGCCTCTGCAAGCTGGCGAAGGTTTCCTTTGAATGGGGAGGAGTCTCTGGTCTTTTGGAAGTAGTTGTCAGTGATGCCTTGCCTGTGGACTGTCTGTTAGGCAATGACCTGGAGAGTTCTCCATCGAAAGACATAGAACACAGAACTCACTTGGAGATGTTGGGTCTGCCTGCGTGGATCTGCGTGACCACGCGTGCTATGGCAGCCAGTAAGGGTGAATCAGCAGAACTGGAGCCTGAAACAGTGGCCCAGAGACCTGCCAGGAGAGGAAGAGGCAGAGGGTGCGGGAAACCAGCCCCAGCCGTTCCCAGGGTCCAGGAGGAAGCAGAACCTGAGGGGGATGCCCTGGAACCTACAGGGGAACAGGTGGCCGAACTGGGAGACCTACCTGAGCTGACCAATTGGCAGCAAGAAGGCGGTCCCTCCAGGGAGGAGTTCTGCCAGTCGCAGAAGGAATGCCCTTCCCTCATTGGTCTGCGGCAACAGGCTGTAGATCAGGCAGCAGGTGGAGCAGTCAGAGATCACTATGTCTACTGGGAAGGTGACCTACTTTATAGCGAGCCTAAGTTTGCTGAGCCCGGTGCAGCCCGTGTGCTGGTGGTACCCGAGTGCTTCAGAAACTTCCTAATGGGTCTGGCTCATGACGTGCCTCTTGCCGGACATCTGGGGCAAGACAAGACCCTAAACAGGCTTGTCACCCACTTCCACTGGCCCCAGATGAGAAAGCACGTTGGTTCCTTTTGCAGATCTTGCCAAACCTGTCAAGCTAGTGGCAAGACTGGAATGAAGTTGAAGGCCCCCCTTCAACCCTTCCCAGTGGTGAGCACCCCTTTCGAACGGGTGGGCATAGATATCGTAGGGCCCCTGGACCCCAAGACAGCCTTAGGCAACAGGTTCATCCTGGTCTTGGTGGACCATGCCACCCGGTACCCGGAAGCAGTCCCTCTCAGGACAATCACAGCACCCGTGGTGGGCCGTGCATTGATGGGGATCTTTTCCCGTGTGGGGTTCCCCAGAGAGGTGGTCTCCGACCGGGGTACCAACTTCATCTCTAAGTACATGAAGTCTCTGTGGGAGGAGTGTGGGGTAACTTATAAGTTCACCACTCCTTACCACCCTCAAGGAAATGGGCCGGTTGAATGGTTCAACCGGACCCTGAATGGTATGATTATGGGCCTAGCGGAGCCCATGAGACGGAAGTGGGACGTCTTGTTACCATGCCTGTTGTTTGCCTACAGGGAGGTGCCTCAGAAGTCCTTAGGGTTCAGTCCCTTTGAACTCTTGTATGGCCACCCTGTTAGAGGACCTCTCTCACTGGTGAAGGAGGGTTGGGAAAAGTCCCGTGGGAAAACCCCCCAGGATGTGTTCAGCTATGTGCTGGCCATCCGCAACCAGACACAACGCTTCAGGAAGCTCGCTCAGGCGAACCTGGAAGCAAGCCAGGAAGAAATGAAAAGATGGTACGACCAGAATACCACTCTGGTCGAATTTCAACCTGGGCAGAAAGTGTGGGTGATGGCGCCAGTGGAGCCTTGCGCGCTCCAAGACAAGTGGTCTGGGCCATACGAGGTGGTGGAAAGGAAGAGTGAGGTAACCTACCTTGTTAACCTGAAGACTCCCAGGCAGCCCCTGAGAGTCTTGCATGTGAACCGCCTCAAACCACACTTTGAGAGGTCTGAAGTAACCATGCTCATGGCTACAGATGCAGGAATGGAAGAGGATAGTGATCCTCTCCCTGACCTCCTGGCAGTTAAAGAGCAAGATGGGTCAGTGGATGGTGTGGTCCTCTCGCCCACCCTGACCCCAGAACAGCAGAGTGACTGTCACCAATTGTTGGGTCAGTTCTCCTCTCTGTTCTCCCTGACCCCAGGAGTCACCAACTGATGCGTCCACGATGTGGACACTGGAGACAGTCTGCCTGTGAAGCAAAAATTTTACAAGGTAGCTGACAAGGTCAGGGCCAGCATCAAGGAAGAGGTTTCCAAGATGTTGGCGCTAGGGGTGATTGAGCCCTCCAGCAGCCCCTGGGCTAGCCCAGTGGTCTTGGTTCCCAAGAAAGCTGCTACCCCCGGTGGCCCTCCAGAACTCCGGTTTTGTGTGGACTACCGTGGGCTCAATGCGGTCACGAAGACTGACGCACACCCTATCCCCAGAGCTGATGAGCTCGTGGATCGGTTGGGAGCTGCCCAGTATCTCAGTACATTTGATTTGACTTCGGGGTACTGGCAGATTGCCTTAACTGATGGGGCCAAAGAGAGGTCAGCATTTTCAACGCCAGAGGGGCACTTCCAGTTCCGTGTCATGCCCTTTGGGTTGAAGAATGCCCCTGCCACATTCCAGAGACTGGTTAACCAGGTACTGTCCGGGCTGGAGGAATTCAGCGCCGCATACCTGGATGACATTGCGGTGTTCAGCTTCACGTGGGAGGAACACTTGCAACACCTCTGCGAAGTGTTGAAGGCTCTGCAAAAGGCAGGCCTCACTATCAAGGCCAGCAAGTGCCAGATAGGGCAGGGATCTGTGGTGTATTTGGGACACCAGGTGGGGAGCGGCCAGGTGGCGCCCCTACAGGCAAAGATTGATACCATTCTGGCTTGGGAGCCCCCCAAGACCCAGACAGAGGTGAGAGCCTTTTTAGGACTCAACGGGTATTACAGACGGTTTGTCAAGGGATGTGGCACCATTGTCGCCCCCTTGACAGAACTCACTTCCAAGAAGTTGCCCAAAAGAGTTGACTGGACTGACGCCTGCCAAACTGCTTTTGATGCCCTGAAAACTGCGATGTGCACAGCACTGGTGCTCAAGGCACCTGACTTTTCCAGTGAGTTCATAGTTCAGACGGACGCTTCAGAGCATGGTGTGGGAGCAGTACTCTCACAAGCCACCGAGGAGAATGGAGACCAGCCAGTAGCTTTCATTAGTAGGAGGCTACTCCCCAGGGAACAGAAGTGGAGTGCGATTGAAAGGGAGGCTTTTGCTGTGGTCTGGGCCCTGAAGAAGTTGAGGCCCTACCTGTTTGGGACTCACTTCCGTGTTCAGACCGACCACAGGCCCCTCAGATGGCTAATGCATATGAGGGGTGAGAACCCAAAACTGTTGAGGTGGTCCATCTCCCTACAGGGAATGGACTTTACGGTGGAACACCGCCCTGGTACAGAACACGCCAACGCTGATGGTCTGTCCAGGTTTTTCCGCTTTAGTGAAGAGAACTCCCAAGAGGGTGGGTAGTTCTCCCCACTTTCAGCCGGAGGGGACACGTGTTAGACCTGGCATCTTTGGCGTGATTACCCCTATCTTTTTGCCTCTGCCTCCTGTATTTTCGATGCTGTGCTGGATTAGTTTTTGCTGGTTTAGATGCTTTGGACACTCTGCCACTGCTGATCAGTGCCAGAGTGTAAGTACTCCCTATGTAAATTGTTATTCTGATTGTATAAACATGTTTGGCATATTTGTATCACCATGAAGTCCCTAGTAAAGTGCACTGGGTGTGCCAGGGCTGGTGATGACAAATGCTACTAGTGGGCCTGCAGCACTGATTCTGCCACCCACAGGAGTAGCTCTAAAAATGGTGTCTCAGGCCTGCCACTGCAGCGCCTATGGGCAGTTTAGAACTGCCATGTCCTCCTGGTCAGTGTCCCCACTGGCCAGGCCTAACCCTTCCCTTTTCGTGCACATCAGTCACCCCTATGGAAGGCCCAAGGTACCCCCCTGGGCAGGGTGCAGTGTATGTGAAAGGTAGAGCATGTACTAGTGCAGGTGACATGCTCTGGTAGTAAATTACAGCCATTTTCGTTTTTCACTATTGTAAGGCTATCTTGCTCCATAGGTTAACATGGGGGATGCTGGCTACAGTGGTTAACAGCATTTCTTCCCATAGGAACAAGATAGGACATAAGTATCTAGTATCCCTGAACTCAGAATTTAATAATACATCTTTCAGGAAAGGTGGTTTTTAAATCCTGTGTTTGAGAACAGCACTTTTAGAAAGTTGCTGTTCTCTTGTCTGACCCTTCTGTGTGCCTGGGCCTGTTTGTGTATTGACTGTCTGGTTTGTGAGTGACAGGGGCTGGGGAATTCCCCCAGAGGCTGGATGAGTCAGCCCTAGGCTGAATGAATGCCATTGCAACCTAAGTAGTGGGAGGAGTTAGCACCTGGGATGAATAGGGCTGTGCCTGCCTGCCACAATGCTGGCTCCACCTCCTGCTGGGCGGCTGAGGACCCTGCCCCTCACTCTGAAAGGAAAGATGCAGCCAGCAAAACAAAGTGCTCAGGATCCACCCATAACTGGTTCAGACCGGGCTCAGGGCCCACATGCACAGAGAGAACAAAGACTTTAGGGGTATAAGTACAGGACCCCTGACAACAGAAAATTAGATCATCCTGGAATCAAGAAAGAACCTCTGCCAAGGAGAAAGCTGACTCTGAAGAAAGAAGGAAAACTGTCCTGCCGTTGCTCTGCTGGACTGACCTGCTGTTGCTTTGCTGCCAAGGAGAGGGGAAGGACTTTGCTGTGAGCTGTGTCCCCTGTTTTGAAGGAATCTCCAAGGGCCTGAGAAGAGCAGGCTCCCTGTTTTTGAAGTCCCAGGAACAAAAGGACTTCACCCCCAGTTTCCCTGAACTCTGCTGAGAGAGTTCTGTCCTTCCTAGAGTGCTTGATCCAGTTGTGGGGCCTCTGGAAGTTGAACCTGAGCTTGGAAGCTTGAAAATAAGCTTGAGAGACTTTTGAAGCTGAAAAGTGTTACATCGCTCGCTTGCGGAGCGCATCCGCAACAGTGCGAGAAGTTTCCCGCCGCTACGAAGGTAGAGATCGGCGCAGCGCCTAACTGCCGCTGCCGGAGCCGTCGCATCCTTCGTTTGCTGGACGCACCAGACCGGTGCGGGAGAATCAAACATCGCTGCGAGTGTCGTCGCAGAGCCTGTCGTCGCTGGGTGAGATGACCGCACCGCTTGCTTGCGGACCACATCACGTCGCTGCGAACATCGTCGCAGACCCATCGAGGAGCTGCGAGACAGAGGATCACCGCAGACCGCGCATCATCGCCCCAGAGATCGTCGCAGCCCCTACAAGATCATCGCATCGTGCCTTTGTGAGAACAGACTTCCTACGGAACCTACGCACCGGAATCCACGCAAGCGGCCTTCCTCCCCATACAGACCGGATTCGTCGCAACACGCCCGCTGCTGCAGCGGGGCTGTCGCATCGCCTCCCCAGGTTCTCAGGAGTAACGCATCGCTTGTTTCCACCGCACCAGCGGGCCTGCGTGTGGAACTTTGTTGCATCTAAAAGGTACTGTGAGTAAACGTGACGCAACTGTGAACTTTTCACGCATCTGTGGATTATTTTAACGCAACTTAAAGAACTTTGATTACAATCTGAAGAACTCTTTTGAAACCATATTCTTCAACTGTGTATGTTGGATTTTTGTCGTTTTGGTTTTGTGTAGTTTAGAATAAATATCTTTATTCTCCTAAACTGTTGTGGAATCAGTTTGTGGTGTTTTCACTGTGTTACTGTGAGTGTTGGTACAAATACTTTACGCATTGCCTCTGGTTAGCCTAGACTGCTCCGGCCAAGCTACCTAGAGGGCGAGCAGGGGTTATCTAAGAGGGTTATCTCCTTGCCCTGACTAGAAGCAAGGGTCCCTATTTGGACAGTAGTACCTACCTCTGCCAACTAGAGACCCCCAGTTCTAACATTGGTGGTCAGGCGGTGGGATTTGAACTTGTATTTGTACTTGACCCACAGTAATTGTTGTACATCACTAGTGAGTGCAGACCACTACGCCACCGCATACTACTGGTTTTTGATGTTTGCTATTTTTGAGTAACTCTTCTAAAGCATCATGTCTCTGAATGGGAAGGCACCCAGTGAGGAGGCAGATATAGATTTGGAATTCTCGATTGGAGATTTGTACTCCTACCCAGTAAAGCATCTTAGGTACTTCTGCCAGAAGTTTGAGTGCCCCATAAAGAGCGCCTACAGAAAGGAGGAGCTGCAGAGAATCTTATAGGTCCATTGGGAGGCACAAGAGGGAAATAATGTTGTGGATGTAGAAAGTGCTTTTCAAGGCAACGATCTGCCAGAGGGCAGAGTAGGCTCAGGAGCTGGCAGCAACCACTCCAGTAGGGGCCTCACCCCAGAAGAGTTACAAGAAAATCAGAGAATGAGAGAATATGACTTGGAAGTCATGAAAATGAAACTGAGGCAATTGGAAATGGAGAAAGAAAGGGCAGCAGAAGACAAGAGAGAGGCCCGTGCCCTAGAGGAAAATAAATTGCTTTTGGCTCATGAGTTGAGCATGAAAGAACTGGATCTTAAAGCCAAGGAGGTGGATGCCAGTTCAAATGGTGGCAGCGCGCAGCCAGTGCATGGGGGTAAAGTATATATTCCCAAAGACCTGGTACAGAATTACCATAGGAGTGAGGATATTTATGCCTGGTTCACTTCGTATGAGATTGCATTGAAGATGAATGGTGTGCCTGATCAGCATTGGGGGGCGGGCCTGTGGAAACATTTTGAGGCTTCTGGGAGGAGTGCTCTAGAGCCCTTAGAGATGGCAGGTGCCATGACCTACCCCAATATGAAGGAGGCCTTATGTCTCAGGTATGGCCTTACTCCAGAGCTGTACAGACTGCAGTTTAGAAACTCCAAGAAGAAAGAATCTGAGACTTGGATGGAGTGTGTGAATGGGTACTCGCGTGCACTGGAAGGTTGGATGAAGGGCAGTAAAGTAACTGATTTAAAGGGGTTGTTGCATTTAATCAGTTGGGAGCACTTGAGTAGTCTTTGTGTTCCAGAGCTGCGCCAGCATCTTTTAGACAGCAAGCTGACAGACCCCATTGAGCTTGCTAAGGAGGCGGACCGCTGGACCAGTACCAGGGTCCACAGAGGAATTGTGGGTACCACAGCCAAAGGTGGGCAGGGTCCCCAGCAGAAGAGTGGGGGGGACAAGGGTAACCAAAAGGAGTTCTCACAAGGGCCCCAAAATAGTTCCCAGGAAAAGGATTCCCAACCCCCCAAATCTAAACAGCCATGGCTCTCTAAGGGCAGGCGGGACAATAGAGAAAGGAGAAATAACCAGGGTCCCCCTACCTGCTATCACTGCAATGAGGTGGGCCATATTGCTCCAAAATGTCCCGAGAAGAAGCCTGCACCCAATGGTGCTCCCGCCCCAGCGTTAGCTGGTGTAGCTTTGGGTGGGAATTTGGTTTCTAGTGACTGGGGGGAGCTAGCAGTCATGACCCTTGTCTCTCTAGGAGACCAAGAGATGGTCCAGGAAACCTTACTGCCCTCTAACACTAAGAAATATGGGCAGAAGGGGACCATCAATGGGAGGGAGGTTGAGGCTCTGAGAGACACCGGAGCCAGCGTGACATCCATGAGGTGTCAGTGGGTGTCTGAAGAGCAAATCATCCCTGGCGTACTCCGCCCTGTAGTGGCAGCTGACAGCTCAGTGCGCCTCTGCAAGCTGGCGAAGGTTTCCTTTGAATGGGGAGGAGTCTCTGGTCTTTTGGAAGTAGTTGTCAGTGATGCCTTGCCTGTGGACTGTCTGTTAGGCAACGACCTGGAGAGTTCTCCATCGAAAGACATAGAACACAGAACTCACTTGGAGATGTTGGGTCTGCCTGCGTGGATCTGCGTGACCACGCGTGCTATGGCAGCCAGTAAGGGTGAATCAGCAGAACTGGAGCCTGAAACAGTGGCCCAGAGACCTGCCAGGAGAGGAAGAGGCAGAGGGTGCGGGAAACCAGCCCCAGCCGTTCCCAGGGTCCAGGAGGAAGCAGAACCTGAGGGGGATGCCCTGGAACCTACAGGGGAACAGGTGGCCGAACTGGGAGACCTACCTGAGCTGACCAATTGGCAGCAAGAAGGCGGTCCCTCCAGGGAGGAGTTCTGCCAGTCGCAGAAGGAATGCCCTTCCCTCATTGGTCTGCGGCAACAGGCTGTAGATCAGGCAGCAGGTGGAGCAGTCAGAGATCACTATGTCTACTGGGAAGGTGACCTACTTTATAGCGAGCCTAAGTTTGCTGAGCCCGGTGCAGCCCGTGTGCTGGTGGTACCCGAGTGCTTCAGAAACTTCCTAATGGGTCTGGCTCATGACGTGCCTCTTGCCGGACATCTGGGGCAAGACAAGACCCTAAACAGGCTTGTCACCCACTTCCACTGGCCCCAGATGAGAAAGCACGTTGGTTCCTTTTGCAGATCTTGCCAAACCTGTCAAGCTAGTGGCAAGACTGGAATGAAGTTGAAGGCCCCCCTTCAACCCTTCCCAGTGGTGAGCACCCCTTTCGAACGGGTGGGCATAGATATCGTAGGGCCCCTGGACCCCAAGACAGCCTTAGGCAACAGGTTCATCCTGGTCTTGGTGGACCATGCCACCCGGTACCCGGAAGCAGTCCCTCTCAGGACAATCACAGCACCCGTGGTGGGCCGTGCATTGATGGGGATCTTTTCCCGTGTGGGGTTCCCCAGAGAGGTGGTCTCCGACCGGGGTACCAACTTCATCTCTAAGTACATGAAGTCTCTGTGGGAGGAGTGTGGGGTAACTTATAAGTTCACCACTCCTTACCACCCTCAAGGAAATGGGCTGGTTGAATGGTTCAACCGGACCCTGAAAGGTATGATTATGGGCCTAGCGGAGCCCATGAGACGGAAGTGGGACGTCTTGTTACCATGCCTGTTGTTTGCCTACAGGGAGGTGCCTCAGAAGTCCTTAGGGTTCAGTCCCTTTGAACTCTTGTATGGCCACCCTGTTAGAGGACCTCTCTCACTGGTGAAGGAGGGTTGGGAAAAGTCCCGTGGGAAAACCCCCCAGGATGTGTTCAGCTATGTTCTGGCCATCCGCAACCAGACACAACGCTTCAGGAAGCTCGCTCAGGCGAACCTGGAAGCAAGCCAGGAAGAAATGAAAAGATGGTACGACCAGAATACCACTCTGGTCGAATTTCAACCTGGGCAGAAAGTGTGGGTGATGGCGCCAGTGGAGCCTTGCGCGCTCCAAGACAAGTGGTCTGGGCCATACGAGGTGGTGGAAAGGAAGAGTGAGGTAACCTACCTTGTTAACCTGAAGACTCCCAGGCAGCCCCTGAGAGTCTTGCATGTGAACCGCCTCAAACCACACTTTGAGAGGTCTGAAGTAACCATGCTCATGGCTACAGATGCAGGAATGGAAGAGGATAGTGATCCTCTCCCTGACCTCCTGGCAGTTAAAGAGCAAGATGGGTCAGTGGATGGTGTGGTCCTCTCGCCCACACTGACCCCAGAACAGCAGAGTGACTGTCGCCAATTGTTGGGTCAGTTCTCCTCTCTGTTCTCCCTGACCCCAGGAGTCACCAACTGATGCGTCCACGATGTGGACACTGGAGACAGTCTGCCTGTGAAGCAAAAATTTTACAAGGTAGCTGACAAGGTCAGGGCCAGCATCAAGGAAGAGGTTTCCAAGATGTTGGCGCTAGGGGTGATTGAGCCCTCCAGCAGCCCCTGGGCTAGCCCAGTGGTCTTGGTTCCCAAGAAAGCTGCTACCCCCGGTGGCCCTCCAGAACTCCGGTTTTGTGTGGACTACCGTGGGCTCAATGCGGTCACGAAGACTGACGCACACCCTATCCCCAGAGCTGATGAGCTCGTGGATCGGTTGGGAGCTGCCCAGTATCTCAGTACATTTGATTTGACTTCGGGGTACTGGCAGATTGCCTTAACTGATGGGGCCAAAGAGAGGTCAGCATTTTCAATGCCAGAGGGGCACTTCCAGTTCCGTGTCATGCCCTTTGGGTTGAAGAATGCCCCTGCCACATTCCAGAGACTGGTTAACCAGGTGTTCAGCTCCACGTGGGAGGAACACTTGCAACACCTCTGCGAAGTGTTGAAGGCTCTGCAAAAGGCAGGCCTCACTATCAAGGCCAGCAAGTGCCAGATAGGGCAGGGATCTGTGGTGTATTTGGGACACCAGGTGGGGAGCGGCCAGGTGGCGCCCCTACAGGCAAAGATTGATACCATTCTGGCTTGGGAGCCCCCCAAGACCCAGACAGAGGTGAGAGCCTTTTTAGGACTCAACGGGTATTACAGACGGTTTGTCAAGGGATATGGCACCATTGTCGCCCCCTTGACAGAACTCACTTCCAAGAAGTTGCCCAAAAGAGTTGACTGGACTGACGCCTGCCAAACTGCTTTTGATGCCCTGAAAACTGCGATGGCACCTGACTTTTCCAGTGAGTTCATAGTTCAGACGGACGCTTCAGAGCATGGTGTGGGAGCAGTACTCTCACAAGCCACCGAGGAGAATGGAGACCAGCCAGTAGCTTTCATTAGTAGGAGGCTACTCCCCAGGGAACAGAAGTGGAGTGCGATTGAAAGGGAGGCTTTTGCTGTGGTCTGGGCCCTGAAGAAGTTGAGGCCCTACCTGTTTGGGACTCACTTCCGTGTTCAGACCGACCACAGGCCCCTCAGATGGCTAATGCATATGAGGGGTGAGAACCCAAAACTGTTGAGGTGGTCCATCTCCCTACAGGGAATGGACTTTACGGTGGAACACCGCCCTGGTACAGAACACGCCAACGCTGATGGTCTGTCCAGGTTTTTCCGCTTTAGTGAAGAGAACTCCCAAGAGGGTGGGTAGTTCTCCCCACTTTCAGCCGGAGGGGACATGTGTTAGACCTGGCATCTTTGGCGTGATTACCCCTATCTTTTTGCCTCTGCCTCCTGTATTTTCGATGCTGTGCTGGATTAGTTTTTGCTGGTTTAGATGCTTTGGACACTCTGCCACTGCTGATCAGTGCCAGAGTGTAAGTACTCCCTATGTAAATTGTTATTCTGATTGTATAAACATGTTTGGCATATTTGTATCACCATGAAGTCCCTAGTAAAGTGCACTGGGTGTGCCAGGGCTGGTGATGACAAATGCTACTAGTGGGCCTGCAGCACTGATTGTGCCACCCACAGGAGTTGCTCTAAAAATGGTGTCTCAGGCCTGCCACTGCAGCGCCTATGGGCAGTTTAGAACTGCCATGTCCTCCTGGTCAGTGTCCCCACTGGCCAGGCCTAACCCTTCCCTTTTCGTGCACATCAGTCACCCCTATGGAAGGCCCAAGGTACCCCCCTGGGCAGGGTGCAGTGTATGTGAAAGGTAGAGCATGTACTAGTGCAGGTGACATGCTCTGGTAGTAAATTACAGCCATTTTCGTTTTTCACTATTGTAAGGCTATCTTGCTCCATAGGTTAACATGGGGGATGCTGGCTACAGTGGTTAACAGCATTTCTTCCCATAGGAACAAGATAGGACATAAGTATCTAGTATCCCTGAACTCAGAATTTAATAATACATCTTTCAGGAAGAGTGGTTTTTAAATCCTGTGTTTGAGAACAGCACTTTTAGAAAGTTGCTGTTCTCTTGTCTGACCCTTCTGTGTGCCTGGGCCTGTTTGTGTATTGACTGTCTGGTTTGTGAGTGACAGGGGCTGGGGAATTCCCCCAGAGGCTGGATGAGTCAGCCCTAGGCTGAATGAATGCCATTGCAACCTGAGTGGTGGGAGGAGTTAGCACCCGGGATGAATAGGGCTGTGCCTGCCTGCCACAATGCTGGCTCCACCTCCTGCTGGGCGGCTGAGGACCCTGCCCCTCACTCTGAAAGGAAAGATGCAGCCAGCAAAACAAAGTGCTCAGGATCCACCCATAACTGGTTCAGACCGGGCTCAGGGCCCACATGCACAGAGAGAACAAAGACTTTAGGGGTATAAGTACAGGACCCCTGACAACAGAAAATTAGATCATCCTGGAATCAAGAAAGAACCTCTGCCAAGGAGAAAGCTGACTCTGAAGAAAGAAGGAAAACTGTCCTGCCGTTGCTCTGCTGGACTGACCTGCTGTTGCTTTGCTGCCAAGGAGAGGGGAAGGACTTTGCTGTGAGCTGTGTCCCCTGTCTTGAAGGAATCTCCAAGGGCCTGAGAAGAGCAGGCTCCCTGTTTTTGAAGTCCCAGGAACAAAAGGACTTCACCCCCAGTTTCCCTGAACTCTGCTGAGAGAGTTCTGTCCTTCCTAGAGTGCTTTATCCAGTTGTGGGGCCTCTGGAAGTTGAACCTGAGCTTGGAAGCTTGAAAATAAGCTTGAGAGACTTTTGAAGCTGAAAAGTGTTGCATCGCTCGCTTGCGGAGCGCATCCGCAACAGTGCGAGAAGTTTCCCGCCGCTACGAAGGTAGAGATCGGCGCAGCGCCTAACTGCCGCTGCCGGAGCCGTCGCATCCTTCGTTTGCTGGACGCACCAGACCGGTGCGGGAGAATCAAACATCGCTGCGAGTGTCGTCGTAGAGCCTGTCGTCGCTGGGTGAGATCACCGCACCGCTTGCTTGCGGACCACATCACGTCGCTGCGAACATCGTCGCAGACCCATCGCATCGAGGAGCTGCGAGACAGAGGATCACCGCTGACCGCGCATCGTCGCCCCGGAGATCGTCGCAGCCCCTACAAGATCATCGCATCGTGCCTTTGTGAGAACAGACTTCCTACGGAACCTACGCACCGGAATCCACGCAAGCGGCCTTCCTCCCCATACAGACCGGATTCGTCGCAACACGCCCGCTGCTGCAGCGGGGCTGTCGCATCGCCTCCCCAGGTTCTCAGGAGTAACGCATCGCTTGTTTCCACCGCACCAGCGGGCCTGCGTGTGGAACTTTGTTGCATCTAAATGGTACTGTGAGTAAACGTGACGCAACTGTGAACTTTTCACGCATCTGTGGATTATTTTAACGCAACTTAAAGAACTTTGATTACAATCTGAAGAACTCTTTTGAAACCATATTCTTCAACTGTGTATGTTGGATTTTTGTCGTTTTGGTTTTGTGTAGTTTAGAATAAATATCTTTATTCTCCTAAACTGTTGTGGAATCAGTTTGTGGTGTTTTCACTGTGTTACTGTGAGTGTTGGTACAAATACTTTACGCATTGCCTCTGGTTAGCCTAGACTGCTCCGGCCAAGCTACCTAGAGTAAGCATGAGCGAATTTTGCGGATCTCGCGTTCACGAATTTTGCGGATTTGCGGATTCGCAATCCGCAAAATCTGCGAATTCTCGCGAATTTGCGGATTTTTTTTTTTGTGTGTTTGCGCGGGTTTCTGCCAGTTCGCGAGGGTTTTGTACAATGTCGCAAATTGCGAACTTACCTGTCGGGTCGCAAGTTTCGCGAACTTGTTGTTTCTACGTGTCCAGCCTGTTTGGGACACTCTTCTTCATCACTGCCACTCTCTGTCACCACTGCCACTCTCTGACTACTCATGCCACCCTCTGGCCCACCCATGCCACCCTCTGTTTCATCACCACACCCTCTGGTTGTCCAGTGTACATTATTTTCGGCAAAGCAAAGCACACCTTCCCTGCCTCAAGTGACCTGAATTAATTTGGGGCTGATTAATGTGTCACAGAATATTTTTTTAGCTGGCACCTGCTTCCTTAGTGCGCCCTGATTAGTGATCTTTTGCACTTGCTAAGTGCTTTCATTGTTGCAAAATTAGTTACAACACCTGCCCTGCCCCAACTGACAATAATGAATTAGGGGCTGATTAATGGATTTTAACTTCCAGCCTGGCTCCTGCTTATCTCCCTTAGCTGTAATTCAGGACCTTTGTGGCATATGTGTAACTATTCTGAGGTTCAGAGCAGGGTCACATAATAGTTGCAACTGGCAACTGAACTCTGGAGGGGCCCCTCAGGAAGCACTACAGGAAATGGCTACTAATGATGAGCCTGAACTTTTGAACCTGGTAAGTAGTTACTTTCAGTTTTGCTAAGATCGTATTTCTGCAATTTTGCACTTATTCGCGGGGCGCGAACTCACGCGAACTCACGCGAACAGTGCGAGCAGTGCGAGCAAAATCCGCTGCTCGCGGATTTGCGGATTTTGCGGGAGATTCGCGAAGCTCGCGGATTGCGGATTTCCCGAAAATCCGCAAAATCCGCGAGCGGAACGGATTTTCCGCCCATGCCTAACCTAGAGGGCGAGCAGGGGTTATCTAAGAGGGTTATCTCCTTGCCCTGACTAGAAGCAAGGGTCCCTATTTGGACAGTAGTACCTACCTCTGCCAACTAGAGACCCCCAGTTCTAGCATTGGTGGTCAGGCGGTGGGATTTGAACTTGTATTTGTACTTGACCCACAGTAATTGTTGTACATCACTAGTGAGTGCAGACCACTACGCCACCGCATACTACTGGTTTTTGATGTTTGCTATTTTTGAGTAACTCTTCTAAAGCATCATGTCTCTGAATGGGAAGGCACCCAGTGAGGAGGCAGATATAGATTTGGAATTCTCGATTGGAGATTTGTACTCCTACCCAGTAAAGCATCTTAGGTACTTCTGCCAGAAGTTTGAGTGCCCCATAAAGAGCGCCTACAGAAAGGAGGAGCTGCAGAGAATCTTATAGGTCCATTGGGAGGCACAAGAGGGAAATAATGTTGTGGATGTAGAAAGTGCTTTTCAAGGCAACGATCTGCCAGAGGGCAGAGTAGGCTCAGGAGCTGGCAGCAACCACTCCAGTAGGGGCCTCACCCCAGAAGAGTTACAAGAAAATCAGAGAATGAGAGAATATGACTTGGAAGTCATGAAAATGAAACTGAGGCAATTGGAAATGGAGAAAGAAAGGGCAGCAGAAGACAAGAGAGAGGCCCGTGCCCTAGAGGAAAATAAATTGCTTTTGGCTCATGAGTTGAGCATAAAAGAACTGGATCTTAAAGCCAAGGAGGTGGATGCCAGTTCAAATGGTGGCAGCGCGCAGCCAGTGCATGGGGGTAAAGTATATATTCCCAAAGACCTGGTACAGAATTACCATAGGAGTGAGGATATTTATGCCTGGTTCACTTCGTATGAGATTGCATTGAAGATGAATGGTGTGCCTGATCAGCATTGGGGGGCGGGCCTGTGGAAACATTTTGAGGCTTCTGGGAGGAGTGCTCTAGAGCCCTTAGAGATGGCAGGTGCCATGACCTACCCCAATATGAAGGAGGCCTTATGTCTCAGGTATGGCCTTACTCCAGAGCTGTACAGACTGCAGTTTAGAAACTCCAAGAAGAAAGAATCTGAGACTTGGATGGAGTGTGTGAATGGGTACTCGCGTGCACTGGAAGGTTGGATGAAGGGCAGTAAAGTAACTGATTTAAAGGGGTTGTTGCATTTAATCAGTTGGGAGCACTTGAGTAGTCTTTGTGTTCCAGAGCTGCGCCAGCATCTTTTAGACAGCAAGCTGACAGACCCCATTGAGCTTGCTAAGGAGGCGGACCGCTGGACCAGTACCAGGGTCCACAGAGGAATTGTGGGTACCACAGCCAAAGGTGGGCAGGGTCCCCAGCAGAAGAGTGGGGGGGACAAGGGTAACCAAAAGGAGTTCTCACAAGGGCCCCAAAATAGTTCCCAGGAAAAGGATTCCCAACCCCCCAAATCTAAACAGCCATGGCTCTCTAAGGGCAGGCGGGACAATAGAGAAAGGAGAAATAACCAGGGTCCCCCTACCTGCTATCACTGCAATGAGGTGGGCCATATTGCTCCAAAATGTCCCAAGAAGAAGCCTGCACCCAATGGTGCTCCCGCCCCAGCGTTAGCTGGTGTAGCTTTGGGTGGGAATTTGGTTTCTAGTGACTGGGGGGAGCTAGCAGTCATGACCCTTGTCTCTCTAGGAGACCAAGAGATGGTCCAGGAAACCTTACTGCCCTCTAACACTAAGAAATATGGGCAGAAGGTGACCATCAATGGGAGGGAGGTTGAGGCTCTGAGAGACACAGGAGCCAGCGTGACATCCATGAGGTGTCAGTGGGTGTCTGAAGAGCAAATCATCCCTGGCGTACTCCGCCCTGTAGTGGCAGCTGACAGCTCAGTGCGCCTCTGCAAGCTGGCGAAGGTTTCCTTTGAATGGGGAGGAGTCTCTGGTCTTTTGGAAGTAGTTGTCAGTGATGCCTTGCCTGTGGACTGTCTGTTAGGCAACGACCTGGAGAGTTCTCCATCGAAAGACATAGAACACAGAACTCACTTGGAGATGTTGGGTCTGCCTGCGTGGATCTGCGTGACCACGCGTGCTATGGCAGCCAGTAAGGGTGAATCAGCAGAACTGGAGCCTGAAACAGTGGCCCAGAGACCTGCCAGGAGAGGAAGAGGCAGAGGGTGCGGGAAACCAGCCCCAGCCGTTCCCAGGGTCCAGGAGGAAGCAGAACCTGAGGGGGATGCCCTGGAACCTACAGGGGAACAGGTGGCCGAACTGGGAGACCTACCTGAGCTGACCAATTGGCAGCAAGAAGGCGGTCCCTCCAGGGAGGAGTTCTGCCAGTCGCAGAAGGAATGCCCTTCCCTCATTGGTCTGCGGCAACAGGCTGTAGATCAGGCAGCAGGTGGAGCAGTCAGAGATCACTATGTCTACTGGGAAGGTGACCTACTTTATAGCGAGCCTAAGTTTGCTGAGCCCGGTGCAGCCCGTGTGCTGGTGGTACCCGAGTGCTTCAGAAACTTCCTAATGGGTCTGGCTCATGACGTGCCTCTTGCCGGACATCTGGGGCAAGACAAGACCCTAAACAGGCTTGTCACCCACTTCCACTGGCCCCAGATGAGAAAGCACGTTGGTTCCTTTTGCAGATCTTGCCAAACCTGTCAAGCTAGTGGCAAGACTGGAATGAAGTTGAAGGCCCCCCTTCAACCCTTCCCAGTGGTGAGCACCCCTTTCGAACGGGTGGGCATAGATATCGTAGGGCCCCTGGACCCCAAGACAGCCTTAGGCAACAGGTTCATCCTGGTCTTGGTGGACCATGCCACCCGGTACCCAGAAGCAGTCCCTCTCAGGACAATCACAGCACCCGTGGTGGGCCGTGCATTGATGGGGATCTTTTCCCGTGTGGGGTTCCCCAGAGAGGTGGTCTCCGACCGGGGTACCAACTTCATCTCTAAGTACATGAAGTCTCTGTGGGAGGAGTGTGGGGTAACTTATAAGTTCACCACTCCTTACCACCCTCAAGGAAATGGGCTGGTTGAATGGTTCAACCGGACCCTGAAAGGTATGATTATGGGCCTAGCGGAGCCCATGAGACGGAAGTGGGACGTCTTGTTACCATGCCTGTTGTTTGCCTACAGGGAGGTGCCTCAGAAGTCCTTAGGGTTCAGTCCCTTTGAACTCTTGTATGGCCACCCTGTTAGAGGACCTCTCTCACTGGTGAAGGAGGGTTGGGAAAAGTCCAGTGGGAAAACCCCCCAGGATGTGTTCAGCTATGTGCTGGCCATCCGCAACCAGACACAACGCTTCAGGAAGCTCGCTCAGGCGAACCTGGAAGCAAGCCAGGAAGAAATGAAAAGATGGTACGACCAGAATACCACTCTGGTCGAATTTCAACCTGGGCAGAAAGTGTGGGTGATGGCGCCAGTGGAGCCTTGCACGCTCCAAGACAAGTGGTCTGGGCCATACGAGGTGGTGGAAAGGAAGAGTGAGGTAACCTACCTTGTTAACCTGAAGACTCCCAGGCAGCCCCTGAGAGTCTTGCATGTGAACCGCCTCAAACCACACTTTGAGAGGTCTGAAGTAACCATGCTCATGGCTACAGATGCAGGAATGGAAGAGGATAGTGATCCTCTCCCTGACCTCCTGGCAGTTAAAGAGCAAGATGGGTCAGTGGATGGTGTGGTCCTCTCGCCCACCCTGACCCCAGAACAGCAGAGTGACTGTCGCCAATTGTTGGGTCAGTTCTCCTCTCTGTTCTCCCTGACCCCAGGAGTCACCAACTGATGCGTCCACGATGTGGACACTAGAGACAGTCTGCCTGTGAAGCAAAAATTTTACAAGGTAGCTGACAAGGTCAGGGCCAGCATCAAGGAAGAGGTTTCCAAGATGTTGGCGCTAGGGGTGATTGAGCCCTCCAGCAGCCCCTGGGCTAGCCCAGTGGTCTTGGTTCCCAAGAAAGCTGCTACCCCCGGTGGCCCTCCAGAACTCCGGTTTTGTGTGGACTACCGTGGGCTCAATGCGGTCACGAAGACTGACGCACACCCTATCCCCAGAGCTGATGAGCTCGTGGATCGGTTGGGAGCTGCCCAGTATCTCAGTACATTTGATTTGACTTCGGGGTACTGGCAGATTGCCTTAACTGATGGGGCCAAAGAGAGGTCAGCATTTTCAACGCCAGAGGGGCACTTCCAGTTCCGTGTCATGCCCTTTGGGTTGAAGAATGCCCCTGCCACATTCCAGAGACTGGTTAACCAGGTACTGTCCGGGCTGGAGGAATTCAGCGCCGCATACCTGGATGGCATTGCGGTGTTCAGCTCCACGTGGGAGGAACACTTGCAACACCTCTGCGAAGTGTTGAAGGCTCTGCAAAAGGCAGGCCTCACTATCAAGGCCAGCAAGTGCCAGATAGGGCAGGGATCTGTGGTGTATTTGGGACACCAGGTGGGGAGCGGCCAGGTGGCGCCCCTACAGGCAAAGATTGATACCATTCTGGCTTGGGAGCCCCCCAAGACCCAGACAGAGGTGAGAGCCTTTTTAGGACTCAACGGGTATTACAGACGGTTTGTCAAGGGATATGGCACCATTGTCGCCCCCTTGACAGAACTCACTTCCAAGAAGTTGCCCAAAAGAGTTGACTGGACTGACGCCTGCCAAACTGCTTTTGATGCCCTGAAAACTGCGATGTGCACAGCACTGGTGCTCAAGGCACCTGACTTTTCCAGTGAGTTCATAGTTCAGACGGACGCTTCAGAGCATGGTGTGGGAGCAGTACTCTCACAAGCCACCGAGGAGAATGGAGACCAGCCAGTAGCTTTCATTAGTAGGAGGCTACTCCCCAGGGAACAGAAGTGGAGTGCGATTGAAAGGGAGGCTTTTGCTGTGGTCTGGGCCCTGAAGAAGTTGAGGCCCTACCTGTTTGGGACTCACTTCCGTGTTCAGACCGACCACAGGCCCCTCAGATGGCTAATGCATATGAGGGGTGAGAACCCAAAACTGTTGAGGTGGTCCATCTCCCTACAGGGAATGGACTTTACGGTGGAACACCGCCCTGGTACAGAACACGCCAACGCTGATGGTCTGTCCAGGTTTTTCCGTTTTAGTGAAGAGAACTCCCAAGAGGGTGGGTAATTCTCCCCACTTTCAGCCGGAGGGGACACGTGTTAGACCTGGCATCTTTGGCGTGATTACCCCTATCTTTTTGCCTCTGCCTCCTGTATTTTCGATGCTGTGCTGGATTAGTTTTTGCTGGTTTAGATGCTTTGGACACTCTGCCACTGCTGATCAGTGCCAGAGTGTAAGTACTCCCTATGTAAATTGTTATTCTGATTGTATAAACATGTTTGGCATATTTGTATCACCATGAAGTCCCTAGTAAAGTGCACTGGGTGTGCCAGGGCTGGTGATGACAAATGCTACTAGTGGGCCTGCAGCACTGATTGTGCCACCCACAGGAGTAGCTCTAAAAATGGTGTCTCAGGCCTGCCACTGCAGCGCCTATGGGCAGTTTAGAACTGCCATGTCCTCCTGGTCAGTGTCCCCACTGGCCAGGCCTAACCCTTCCCTTTTCGTGCACATCAGTCACCCCTATGGAAGGCCCAAGGTACCCCCCTGGGCAGGGTGCAGTGTATGTGAAAGGTAGAGCATGTACTAGTGCAGGTGACATGCTCTGGTAGTAAATTACAGCCATTTTCGTTTTTCACTATTGTAAGGCTATCTTGCTCCATAGGTTAACATGGGGGATGCTGGCTACAGTGGTTAACAGCATTTCTTCCCATAGGAACAAGATAGTACATAAGTATCAAGTATCCCTGAACTCAGAATTTAATAATACATCTTTCAGGAAAGGTGGTTTTTAAATCCTGTGTTTGAGAACAGCACTTTTAGAAAGTTGCTGTTCTCTTGTCTGACCCTTCTGTGTGCCTGGGCCTGTTTGTGTATTGACTGTCTGGTTTGTGAGTGACAGGGGCTGGGGAATTCCCCCAGAGGCTGGATGAGTCAGCCCTAGGCTGAATGAATGCCATTGCAACCTGAGTGGTGGGAGGAGTTAGCACCTGGGATGAATAGGGCTGTGCCTGCCTGCCACAATGCTGGCTCCACCTCCTGCTGGGCGGCTGAGGACCCTGCCCCTCACTCTGAAAGGAAAGATGCAGCCAGCAAAACAAAGTGCTCAGGATCCACCCATAACTGGTTCAGACCGGGCTCAGGGCCCACATGCACAGAGAGAACAAAGACTTTAGGGGTATAAGTACAGGACCCCTGACAACAGAAAATTAGATCATCCTGGAATCAAGAAAGAACCTCTGCCAAGGAGAAAGCCGACTCTGAAGAAAGAAGGAAAACTGTCCTGCCGTTGCTCTGCTGGACTGACCTGCTGTTGCTTTGCTGGCAAGGAGAGGGGAAGGACTTTGCTGTGAGCTGTGTCCCCTGTCTTGAAGGAATCTCCAAGGGCCTGAGAAGAGCAGGCTCCCTGTTTTTGAAGTCCCAGGAACAAAAGGACTTCACCCCCAGTTTCCCTGAACTCTGCTGAGAGAGTTCTGTCCTTCCTAGAGTGCTTGATCCAGTTGTGGGGCCTCTGGAAGTTGAACCTGAGCTTGGAAGCTTGAAAATAAGCTTGAGAGACTTTTGAAGCTGAAAAGTGTTGCATCGTTCGCTTGCGGAGCGCATCCGCAACAGTGCGAGAAGTTTCCCGCCGCTACGAAGGTAGAGATCGGCGCAGCGCCTAACTGCCGCTGCCGGAGCCGTCGCATCCTTCGTTTGCTGGACGCACCAGACCGGTGCGGGAGAATCAAACATCGCTGCGAGTGTCGTCGCAGAGCCTGTCGTCGCTGGGTGAGATCACCGCACCGCTTGCTTGCGGACCGCATCACGTCGCTGCAAACATCGTCGCAGACCCATCGCATCGAGGAGCTGCGAGACAGAGGATCACCGCTGACCGCGCATCGTCGCCCCGGAGATCGTCGCAGCCCCTACAAGATCATCGCATCGTGCCTTTGTGAGAACAGACTTCCTACGGAACCTACGCACCGGAATCCACGCAAGCGGCCTTCCTCCCCATACAGACTGGATTCGTCGCAACACGCCCGCTGCTGCAGCGGGGCTGTCGCATCGCCTCCCCAGGGTCTCAGGAGTAACTTTGTTGCATCTAAAAGGTACTGTGAGTAAACGTGACGCAACTGTGAACTTTTCACGCATCTGTGGATTATTTTAACGCAACTTAAAGAACTTTGATTACAATCTGAAGAACTCTTTTGAAACCATATTCTTCATCTGTGTATGTTGGATTTTTGTCGTTTTGGTCTTGTGTAGTTTAGAATAAATATCTTTATTCTCCTAAACTGTTGTGGAATCAGTTTGTGGTGTTTTCACTGTGTTACTGTAAGTGTTGGTAGAAATACTTTACGCATTGCCTCTGGTTAGCCTAGACTGCTCCGGCCAAGCTACCTAGAGGGCGAGCAGGGGTTATCTAAGAGGGTTATCTCCTTGCCCTGACTAGATGCAAGGGTCCCTATTTGGACAGTAGTACCTACCTCTGCCAACTAGAGACCCCCAGTTCTAACAACGTGACAGTTAGAACCACCTAACGTGGAAAGAAATAGTTACTTGGCTAGCCCATCTGGATTGGACTTTCAGGCCTCTGGCTGCAGTGCAGGATCACAATCAACCACAGTCGGAAAAGGGTGTGACCCATGAAGCTGATGTGCTTCCAAGTGTGGAGAAATATTTTCTCCTCAAGTGGAGGTGTGACCGGCCGTAGCCCCGACAGTTAATTTTAGGTGCCCTCATGGCACACGATACCCCATGGGCCTCATCACAGTGCTTTCCACAACAAAGCACCTTGTGGCATGGGTCCAGGGAAAGGGAGCCAATAACCTTGGACAGAGGCCACAATGTCAGGAACTTCCGTTCTCGTGATTTGGAGGCCAAAGAAATTCTCAGCTACTGGCTCAGGTTGCCCCTTACCCCTCGGACACCACACACTCTGGAGCGCTAGCTAGCACAGATTCCTTGGTTGCAAGCACAGGTCCCTCTGACTCTGCAAGCTTTCCCCACTCTACTCGAGCTCCTTACATCCTGGCACCTCAGGTGGCTGCTGATCTTTTCATGCACAGTCCTCTGCACAGTGTGGTGATGGTGTACATCAGGATGGTATTTGTCCCAACCACGATCACTTCCACCTGTCTCCGCTACACCAAGAGTGGTCCTTACAATCTAGTGGAGACATTGAGATCCTTTGTGTTCCTGGGATCTCATGGACAGGAAGCCAGCATTCCTCCCTTGGATAGTACTTCAGGAGTCAGGACACAACATTTGGCACTTAGCTACAGGTCAGCAATGTCCAGGCAAATTCCACCAACTGATAGTCCCTTTCCTAGAGCACCACAAGCTCATGGCTACTGCAAGTCTGCAAAGAGTCCAGTTGCAGTCCCTCTTGCCCTAATGATTCCACATGTCAATGTCCCAGCATAGTATGATTCCAAATCCACAAGAATCTCTGGCTGCTGAGGCCAGAGTCCCAGTAGTTATTCCCACAATGGCCTTTGAAGATGGAATCAGTTCAAGAGGCCACCTTTGAAAATGCAAAGGCACTTACTAAATTCTGTGCTGTCTGCCATCCTACCCCGGGAAGTAAGATCATTATCTTTAATGGGGCTAAGACCCTGCTCCTTGGAATGCAGGTGCCAATTCCAACCCCACATAACTATCCCAGAAAGGCCCCTCAGCGTTAGAAGTCCACAGTTTCCCTTGAGACCCTAATTGATGGCCTTCTATCAGAAATACACAGATGTGGTTGCCCTCATAGCACCCAGTCTGAATTAGGAGACAGACCAGCAGGCACACAGAGCCACAAGCATCGAAATGTCCACTTTCCGAAAAAGTGACATTTTTCACACATGTAATGTTAAATCCACTTACACTACCAGAGAGTATTCACCATTACGAACTTGTCTATACCAAACACAATGCTGTTTCTATTCTGCCCATAGGAAATACTGCCCAATAGACTTTTCCTACATCCCCCATGTGAATCAAATGAGAGAAACAGGCCCGTCATACCAAACACACCACCCGGTGCCATTCATGACCCTCACATGTAATGTGCACACGCAGACGCTCTACCTCTTCCCAACACCGCACCCTGTCACCAGGAAGAATTCTGATATAGCAAGAGGGATTCAGAACCTTGGCACTTAGCTTTAAATGCCAAGCTGAGTAACAGTAACCAGTGCACATAGGCCCCACCAGGGCAAACCTCTGGTACATTTGATGAGATATCTCAGTGGATGGCACAACCAGTGCGGAAGGCCCATGGACTTGCATTCAAGATACATGCCACGGGTATTCATCTTACCCCTTGATAAGGGAGTTACAGTTCACTCACATCAGCCAATCATATATTCACCAATCGCCAGTATGTATATGAAGAGCACAACACTTTGGCACTGCACAGCAGTGTCAAATGAGTTCAAAGTCCTAAGTCAGCAAATCAAGGTCAAAACATGAGGTCAAAAGCCAAAAAAGTGGAGACCATGCCGACAGATGACAGGTCTAACAGCAGATAATCCTGTGGGCAAAGGTGAAGGCACCCTCTGCTCAAGCAGGCTTGATTTCTGGCCTCCTGAGTGCACACACACTGACCCTTGGAGGTAAGAAACTTGTCTCCTGTGTCAGGCTGGTGAAAGCCAGTCAGTCAGCACACCAGCAGCTGGAAGGATTTCAGGAGACACCTCTAATGTGCACTCTATGTGCGTGCATTAATAAATCCAATACCAGCATCAGTGTGGGTTTATTAATACAAGCTTTTTGATACCAAACAACCCTAATTTCAAGGAAGCCATCATGTAGCTGGGGAATTCATTTTCACCAGTGTCCATCACGTGTACTTCAAATGGATTCCCTGTTCATTTGTACTGGCAGCAAGGGAACTAACAAGCACTGGGACATATCTGCTCATGCAGTTATGTCCTCACATGTAGTATAGTGTACTCAGCCTTAGGGCGGTAAGGCCTGTTGTAGGGGTGACATACTGATAAAGCATGTGGTGTCTGCAGGCATGGCACACAGGGATGTGGGCCATGTTGGGTTTCACTTTTGTCCTTACCAAGACATGTAGCCTGCAGTGGCCATCTGTACATGTTTGTTGAGGGGTCTTTTAGGGTGGCACAATTCGCATTGCAGCCCACAAGGGCCCTCTTTAGCCTCCTTGCCCTGGGTACCAGGGGTACCTTCTACTAGGGACTTACAGGACTACCAAACGTATTTCTATTTGGGGAAGCCATTGTACAGTTTTAGAAAAGACATCTGGCACTTGAGACCTGGTTAGCAGGAACCCGGTGCACTTCCAGTCAAAATCAAATAAAAACCAGGCATAAAGTAAGTGTGACCATATCAAAAAGGCCACTTTCCTACAACACCTAAATTTGCCCCCTTTTTTTCTCATAGCTAGCCTCTCTTCAAACTAAGGTGGAAGGGGAGCTATACAAGAACTGGTTTGCAATGACCACAGGGGAGTTTTTGCTCATTATTATATCCTTACCACTGGAGGGGCAAAGGGGAAGATTATTCCATATTGGTTTTAGGTAGAGAGGGGCAATATAGGACAGTTAATAGTAATACAGATATGAAGTGCTGCAAATGTGAATAGAGTCAGTCACCACATGGAACCTTTACCCCATTGTTTAGAAAGTGTCTTAGATTTAACCTTACCCACAGACTGGCACTAGACATAAATGTGGCACCCCCAGTAGCCTCTTCAGAACACTTCTGGATCTGTGGAAAACAGATGAAGGACTACAACTGCTCTTGTGACCCATGAGGAGATCTCCAATAACTGGACCTGCTCCTACTTGTACCCAGGAAAGAGAAGTGGACTCCAAGGGTCAGCTGGGAGACCCCTGTTAAGCTACAGGGACTCAAAGCTGCAAGAAACCCACGGTGGCTAAGTGTACTTATACTGGACCCTGTTGGTGGTTTCCCCTGTAGTAAGATGCAAACTCTAAATGGTGTCCCCAAGGTATTTTGCCTGATTGGCTGAGGGTGCATAGCCGGTTGGCCTGACTTCCCCACAGCGACCCCACTACATTTTTCTCCATAGCAGCAAATCCAATTCAGCTGGCCAAACGTCAAGTGGCACCTCACATTGTTGAACCCTCCCTCACTTGAGTCTGCATCCTTGCCCCACTGAAGGAATCTGTCTTCCAGAAAAGAGACTAAGTCCGAAGGTAGAAATATTCACAGACCCCAGATCCAAGCAGCAACCTATCAACATCAAAAGCTTCCTGGGCACGTCATCTTGACTTAACTTATCTTAGTTGATGGCTTCACCAAGACTTTGTCCTTCGCCAACCTCATCTTTCATCCAGCTTGCTGTCTTGCCCCACTGAGGACTCTACTGTCTCATAAATATTCTAAGTCAGAAGGTAATACTTTGGAAGGGACCTGCTTGGGCCTTGTATCAGACCCACACTTCACCGTGGATAGCCTTAAACCTTCCCTTTTTTCCATCTCATGCAATCAGTTGCTCGTGGTTGGCACTTAGTGCTTTTTGATGCAAAAAATGTAAACTTCTATAATTCTTATCTCTGATATCCTTTATTGGATTTTATTGTATTGGTCAATTTTGGGTCATTCAAATATTTTCCATTTTAACAAAATAGAATGGGGTTGATATTGTGTGTGTTTCACTTTTTACCTTTTTGGAGTTTTTAACTGCTTTAAACATTTTCTTAAATTAAATCTGCCTGCTCTGTGCCATAGCTACCAAGGGCTGAACTCCAGTTTAATTGACCAAAACCTTTCCTTGACCTACCAAGGACAGTGTCTCTACTTCTTGTGGTGGATTAGTATTCACCCCAACTAATAAACCACTTTCTCAAAGTTATTGCACTTTGTTATAAAATGTGTAACGTTATCTAAAAATATAAATGAACATCATCAAAAATATAAGTAGCTAGATCAACATTTAGGAATCAAGATGGGACAACACATCTTTGACATTTCTTTCCCATTGCAACCATCACATTATGATAAACCACATCCAGTGAGTCAAAACATGTGCCTCTGATTTATGCGAAAACATACAAGACTGTGACATGTAAATGCCATCTATGCAACATCTGCCTTCAGACAACCTATCCGCTTAGGGTGATAGATGGTTTTGGCTTTATAACACTAATCATGGGCTTAAAGGGGTGTGGCTGAATTGCAGTTTCTAAGAGTGAGTTTGTATACAGATTGCAACAGAAGGATAAAATACACTGGATGCAATACAGGGTGGTATACTTTCATATACAACAATTGCAAAATAGTCGCTGAAGAGATGTAAGGAATTGGGATTAAAACTGCAGTCTAATGCAGGAGTGAAAGTAAAGCCAGAAGGCTACTGCACGTCAGCCCTAGGAGAGGACTCCAAATACTGGTAACAACTTTCGCTTCACTAGACGATGATGATGATGATGACAATAAAAAATGCTCAAAGATTAATAATTACTATCCAGGTTGAAAATCTATCTGGGATGGTGTTGTCAATCAATTCAAACCTCAATTGGAGTTGATATTAAGGAGGCGCTGTGATCAAGAAGAGTACAAAATTGTTTCAAAATTAAGGTATTTGTGAGACATTTGGAATGGAGGAGAAATCATACTAAAATGGAATATCAAATGTGATCTTCGCTTTTTGGCTCAAATAGAAACCAAATCATGTCTCGGGCTGCCACTCCTAAATCATTTCTTTTGGCATTTTTCTGGTGTCCATCTACAGTAACCAGTAAACTCATCTTGCTTTTTTTTTAATAAAACATACTCATAATGATTTTTGAATGACATAGCAAGACTGCAGCATAGGTTAAATACATGCTGGTAGCTGCTCAGTGGAGTAGTTGTTTTTAGGGCAAGGCACGTGAGACTGGAAGCATTGACTCTTCTCAAGGGACGGGGGTGTATCAATAATGTGACGCAAGACAACCTGAAAAGCTTTTTAGTAACCAGTGTCTTGTAATGAGTCCCTTGCTCACTGTGCCATTGGATTCAAGCTAGCCTGGCTGATGAAGGTTAATACCAAGAAACCGGTCCCAGGATGCTTGTTTCCAGTTCAGGGATGACCTGGCTTGGCAATCCGGTCTGGACTGTTCCCATGAGGCACAGGGTCAAGACTGATTTGCATATGGCTGGGTCTAAACTGGGGTGGCATGGTGAGCAAAAGAACGATGGATTTAACCCAGATCTTTTGGCTGGGGGTGAATGTATGATTTATTAATTATTCCATCCATCATTTGTTTGCGTAGCACTTTTCCCCCTAAGTGGAATGGGTATGCCCAGACATGGGTCCCTTGCTCATTGTGCCACTGTATTCAAGCTAGCTTTGCTGATGTATGGTAATACCCAGAAACAGGTCCGAGGATGCTTGTTTCCAGTCCAGGGAGGACCTCACTCGGCAGATCTGTCTGGACTGTTCCTATTAGGCACAGGGTCTAGACTGATTTGCATATAGCTGGGTCTAAACTGGGGTGGCATGGTGAGCAAAAGAACAATGGATTTAACCCAGATTTCTTGACTGAGGGTAATTGTATGACTTATTCAGCATTCCGTCCATAATTTGTTTGCATAGCATTGCCCTCAGAGCAGTGGATTCAGGTCTCATTACGACAAATTGTCTGTGGTGAGTAAGAACACCAGCCGCAGAATAGTAGAAATATTTACATTTTCTCCGTGTATTTACGTAATAGTTTTACAACTTATCCATAAATAATCAGCCCACAAATTAAAAAATGTTGTAGAAGCACAAACAAAGAAATAACCACCTGTAAGAGCAGGCTGTATCTTCGTTTTCCAGATTACAATATTCTGAATCATTTCTTTGAGCATTTCAAAATTAGTGAAATAAACATAAAAAAAAAATAAGCTGACAAATTGTGTACAGTAGGATGTACAGCAGAATAATGAAAGCACATTAAATAGAGGTTTCATCCCTACTTTTATTATTTAGTTACAGCGTGCAACAGTTTCACGGTCAAGTGATTTATGAAAAAAGGAACAAGAAAATAATGTTATAATGATCATATTGTGGGCGTGACATTGACATGTCCAATGGAAGGATATCAACAAATCAGTATACAAGCAGCAAGCAAGGCCTGAGGAGAAAAAGTGACACTCCACTTACTGTTATAAGTGATGTTGAACCCTCGCCCGGACATGGAGTGGTCGGCTTGGAACTCCAGGCGCAGGATGTGATTGTTGCTGGTCAGGTGAGACGGAACCTCCGCACCCGTGAACGTGCCCAGCAGCGGGGAGTCAAGGGAATCCCCATCCTTGATGGCGACGAAGTCATACGGAGGTTCCAAATCAAAGTCATTGAAAGAGAGGTGGATCCGGCTGCCCGGGTCCGAAATTATGGTCCAAATGCAGTTCAGGTTGTTTCCGTAGCCCTCTGGATAGTCTGGTGAGAGGACCGTCCCCATTGGGGCGGTGAAATTTGATAGGCATGGAACTGTTATTGAAAGAAAAAGAAATACGAATCAGCCATGCTTGCTTACCACAACAAAAGGGTTACTCCTAACAATGTTAAGCCAACCAAAAAGATTTGTATACAATTTTGCATTGTTACATAAGTCATGCCTAGCACATAGTTAATCTCTGGATTAATATCCAAGGGCCGGATATAGGTGGCCAAATACCGAGCTGTAATGCAGAAATGCGTAGAATTTCTGCGTTACCGACCGGTATTTGGCTGAGAGCAATGTAGGTGATTTCAAACCTACTGGCAAAATAAGGAATCGCAAAATTGCAATTCCTTATTTTGCTCTTGCATTTAAGGAATCGGAAATAGCGATTCCTTAAATGCAATGTATGTAGCACTAAAAAAAGTGCACTTCAGCCTTAAGGAATCGCTAATTACCACCAAATTCGAGTTGGTAGTAAGTCGCGATTTCCTTTAAAAAAGCACTTTTTTGCTTTTTTAAAAGTGCCATGTGGCACACATCCATGCCCTTAGGGCATGGATGTGTGCCATTTGCGATTCTTTAATACCGAATTGCAAATAGTGAATATCTTCCCATTCATTCCTATGGGCCTCCTAGCCCATAGGAATGAATCGCTAGGTATTCCTTATTAACAAATCTCAATTAGTGATTCGTTATTAAGGAATATTAAAGAATCGCAAACATTTTAGCGATTCCTACCTACATTCAATTTAGCGAACCCTTAAAAGCAATTCGGTAACAATCGCTATTAAGGACTCGCTAAATTGAATTTACCTACATCTGGCCCTAAATGGCTTTATCATGCTAAAATTTGCAAACGACTTTCTATCTAGACACTATGGGCCCCATTAGGATGTCGGGCGGATTGCCTCCGCCAGGGTGGCGGTGGGCACCGCCACCCTGGCGGAGGCAATCCGCCCGACAAGCACTCTCGTTTTCCCCTCCGCCAGATTAGGATGGCGAAAGGGGACAGCGGCAGACGGAAAGACCGTCCGCCACTTTACCGCCGCGGTCGCAAGATAGATTAATATGGTGGCGTTGTCCAATGGACACCGCCAGCCATATTACAATGGCAAAAAGTAGAGGCCTTTCCGCGGCGGCAATGCCGCCACTGAAAGGCAGGCGGAGATTGCTGCAGGGGCCCCCTGCAGGGCCCCCAGGTTGCCACCACTGTCAAGGGAGCACATGGGGGGTACCTATGGTACCCCCCCACATTTGCATATGCAAAGCAGCAGGCACCGCGCGGTGCCTGCCGCTTTGCATATGCAAATGCAAAAAAGCATTTTTAACATTGTGGCGGGCGGTGCAGAGTGCTGCACCGCCCGCCACAATGCTAGAACTACAGGATGTGCCCGCCACTGTGGCGGGCACATCCTAATTCCCCCCACGGGGCCCCCGCCCTTATGGCAGGCGGTCCCGTTCTACGATAGGGTGGCGGGCGGACAATGTCCGCCCGTCATCCTAAAGGGGCCCTATGACTTATGTGGTCAATATGTTGAAGGCTATATGGCTAATTCACTAAAATAGTTTATGGAAGCAGGAAAAAATCTCATTTTCGGGCAGGTTTTCACAAAGCAATTGTTACATGGGAGTTCAACCTAAATGTACTTCTTTACGAGTGTAAAGTCATGTTTAAGAATTAGAAAATATGAAAATAACCTTGTAAAAATGTGTATTTAAGAATACTTTCCCATGTTAATAAATCTTACACCATGGTCAGGAAGTGGCTGTTCTAAAGCGAAAATGGCCTTGCAAGTTTGTAGAACCCCTGGAGAACTATTTCTTTTCGGCATTCAGAAATTTCCATGGCCCATTCCTAGACTTAAAATGTTTCAAAGCATCCAATTCCATAGTGGGAGTGTGATGACACCTGAAAATGGTGGGGGTACAGGGAAATGTGGAAAATATTTCCCGGTGGCGTTGCACTCATATGAAACATTTTTTAATGAATAAGTGTGTGCTGTTGCATCCACGCATGGAGAAACAGATTTCCAAGTTCTTAAAGGAGACTGCACGACAATTTTTCAGGAGTACTCCTTGAATCTTTCACACATATTGCTCGTACCGTAGCCACAGTGAATTCCAAAAAGCTACACAAACAAAAAAAACAGAAAACTGATCTACACATAGGAAAAAAGTTATTGGCAAAATGTGTGGACTTCTTCTGTTAATCATGCACTGTCTAATCACTCAAAATGAGTACCTTGTTAAACTACTTATGGAAATTTATGATGTTCAAAGATTACATTAGTTCACTACATCAACTAAATTGACCTCTGCAGATTGTCTGTAATAGCATGTTTTGTGAAAATATGCATTGACATATTTATTTATTCTCAGCTAGGTAAATATTGGAGAAACCCCTTCCCGTACTGACAGATGTAACACAATGTTGTTTAAGGATTCTTTACCCTATATTCACACTGAGAGTAACATTTCTTGATAGGTTAAAATGAACAAATGGGATGGTAAAGAACGTGAGCATGACATTCCAAGCCCTACAAAGTTACTACATTGAGGGGTCGATTCTGATTCGGGAAAAACCGCTTTGAATAGCCGTTCGGAGCGTTTTTCCCATACGAATTGTACCCTGCAACGTCCCCCGTACGTATGATGAAGTATGATTCGTACCAGGAGCTGGACTCCATACGAATCGTACAGAGACCGTACAAATCAAATCCCCGTATGAATCTCCCTCGGAACCCGCTGTACGCAACATCTGTACGGTTCGCGGCTGCTTTTTCCGATCCGGCAAGTACGATTTGTGTCAGGTACGCACCGTACGACCCTTTTTCTACGGGAGCTGAAAACAGCCGTAAAAGCAGAGTTCGCCCCGAAACAGGTACGGACGACCCCCCGGGTACAGTGCGTACACCCCATGATCGCAGGGGTATGGTGCATACCCCTGCAATCACGGGGTGTATGCACCGTACCCCGCGATCTTGGGGTGTACGCACCATACCCCATGTTTGCTGGGTATACAGTGCATACACCCTGCGATCGCGGGGTACGGTGTGTACACTCCAAGATCGCAGGGGTACGAATACATACCCCTGCTATCATGGGGTGTACGCACCGTACGGTGTGTAAGTGATTGTGTGCTTTTCTGTACGAATCTTACCTGACGTGGACCTTATGAATCGCGTCCTCATACCCCGGTCCGGATCGTACTCGTCGGGTCGCATGGCATGTGTACGAGTCTTACGGTTCACTGTTTCAGCCTTGCAATACGTACGGATCGCGACGATTCGGACGGATTGACGGAATAAGGATCGCACTATGCGACTCGGACGGACGGGTACGAATCGTATGGCGATGGCTCCGGATGAAAATCGTACAGACGTTTTTTTTTCCAGGATCGGAACGTGTGGTACAGTGTGCACAGGATCCATGTATGGGCATAGTCATCAGACTTAGCACATGGCACTGAAGGAAACAAAAATGATGGACTGAATGCCTGAATTGATCTCTGCCAATGGTAATTACTCGGGCAGCATCCCTGTCCATCATTATTTTGCACATCACGAGACGTCAGTTTGGACCCAGCCACATGCAAAGCAGTCATGACCCTGGTCCAACAAGGTACTGTCCAGCCTGAACTGCCAAGCCTGTGTGACGGGTAGGCCACACAAGAGTCCTGTGCAGGGTCAGACTAGGGACAAAATTAGGCCCGGGCACTGAAGACAAAAGCGGTCCACATTTGTAGATAATGACCTTTCATGAAACGTTGTTTATTATATAGGAGCAATTTTATGAGAAATCTGATAAATTAAGCTTCCTAAACTCAGTCAGCAGCAATGGCCATTAATGCTCCACTAGACACACCATTATTCCGCTGCAGCTCGCCCACAGGGGTCACTGAAATAATATAGAGTACAACAATTTAGACATTAAAAATATCGAGGATAAAATATCGACTACAAAAATATCGAATTCCTATCTACAAACAGGTAAGTACAAATATATTGAATCAAAAATATTGTTTAAAAATAATATAGTTAGTCAAAATATTGAATTTTTGTAAATGTCTTAAAAGTAATTTAAAATGGATGAAATATTAAAAATAATTAACTAAAGCATACTTAAAAATACTTAAATAACCTTAAAATTATAAAATAATTAATTTAAGCTAGAAAAAATACCATTTTATTTTTCATAACATAAATATATATATTCACATGATATTAATAAAAAACATACAATATTTTTACCGCAGGATAGCGCAGGGGTAAAAATTACTCTTCCCACTCCAGTGAGTGCAACAGTATGGAAAGCATTGGATAGCGTAGGGGTAAAAAATTACTATTCCCACTCCAGTGAATGCAACAGTAGGGAAAGCGTTGGATAGCGTAGGGATAAGAATTATTATTCCCACTCCAAAGTGTGCAACAGTAGGGAAAGCGTTGGATAACGTAGGGGTGAAAATTACTATTCCCACTCCAAAGAGTGCAACAGTAGGGAAAGCGTTGGATAGTGTAGGGGTAAAAATTACTATTCCACTCCAGAGAGTGCAACAGTAGGGAAAGCGTTGAATAGATTAGGGGTAAAAATTACTATTCCCACTCCAGAGAGTGCAACAGTACGGAAAGCGTTGGATACTGTAGAGGTAAAATTTACTATTCCCACTCCAGCGAGTGCAACAGTAGGGAAAGCATTAGATAGCGTAGAGGTAAAAATTACTATTCCCTCTCCTGTGAGTGCAACAGTAGGGAAAGCGCTGGATAGCGTAGGGATACAAATTACTATTCCTACTCCAGAGAGTGCAACAGTAGGGAAAGCGTTGGATAGCGTAGGTGTAAAAATTACTATTCCCACTCCAGTGAGTGCAACAGTAGGGAAAGTAAATACTTAATATATTATTTAATAACAATTAAATATTAATACCTATAAAAAATTACTTAAAAGTAATTACCAATTTAATATATTTGAATAATTAAACAATTAAAAATACGAATGAAAATTAAATATTACAATTCATTACCTATTATTACAAATTAATTACCAATCAATTAATTAGCAACTAAAAATTAATTAACAATTGATTCAAAATAAATACCAAGAAATACATTAAAATACTTAATTAATGACAATTAAATTACCTCCCACACTATTCCTCTATAAACTCACAACCCGCTACGGGAAATATATTTATAAAATTAACATAATTATCAATTATTCAATTAATAAAAATGTATTACCAAATAAAATTTAATTAATTACCAATTAAAAATTAATTATCAATTAATTCAAGACAAATACCAATAAATAAATTAAATTATTTAATTAATTATAATTAAATTACTTCCCACCCTATTCCCCTATAAACCCACAACCCGCTAAGGAAAATAAACAAGAAAAATTAACATAATTATCAATTAATTAATTAAGTAAAATTAATTGCCAATTAAAATGTAATTAATTACCAAATAAAAATTAATTAACAATTAATTCAAAATAAATACCAATAAATAAATTTAAATTTTTAATTATTTATAATTAAATTACTTCCCACCCTATTCCCCTATAAACCCACAACCCGCTAAAGAATTAAATTACGCAAAAATTCAATAACATAAAATTCATTACTTAAAATAAATTATAAAATAAATATACACTTTTCACACATATACTAACATACAAAACACTTTAAAAAATTCGGTATTATTAAAATTTCGATATATTTAATACCTATATTATATACTTCGATATTTTGACTTTCTATATTTATGAAATTCGATATTAAATTACTTACTTCAAATTCGATTTTTTTGTTGATTATATTCTTTCCATTCGATATTATGCCCATTCTATATTTTGAAGTCGATATTTATGTAAGTCGAAATGTTTTACTCAATATTTTGTCTACTTACTGCCCACAGGTCACCTCACTTTATCTTCAGGCCTATGCATTTCACTACTTCAGGTGCCAGAATGTGTTGGTCACCTTTTGGTCCATTGGTCTGTGATCCCCACCCCAAAAATTCCCTGATTATCCTGTAATATATCAGGCCATGAGCCAGAGAACCACCAGCATTCTTCATGTCTAGAGGCTTCTGTTCACCCTCAGGAAACCAGGGATTTTCCTCTTTTGGTTGTCACTCAGAAGCCCCTCTGCAAGTGATGTCCTTGGGGATTACATAGAACTTTGTTAATGATGTCTTTTGTATTGTGGGTAGAGACTTGATTTGAATACGGAAAAACCACAGAAATTCACTCCAAATGCCTTTTTTCTCTCTATCTCTATACCCCTTTCTTACTTGCTGTGTGCATCTCTCGCATTCTCTCTATCACTTTTTCCCCATCTTTCCAGTTCTTCCTTTCTCTCATATTATACCTCTTTTCCTCTCCTTGGTGTCTCGCATTCTATCTATATGCTTCACTCAGTCTCTCACAATTACCCTCTCTCATTTCCTATCTTTCTCTCAGTCTACAAATTCCCCTCTCTCTCCCACTCATGACTCCCTGTGGGCTCTTCTGTTATTTGTATGTCTCTCAGGCCCTTATTTCTCCTGTCATTGTGTATCTTTCCTTGAGATTTTATTTCATTTCTCTGTCTTGCAAACCTTTTCTTTTGTTCCTGTCTTGCTGTATCCTGTCAGCCTCTTTCACATCCCTCTGCTTCTTGAACTTCTTTGTACTATACTCAATGTAATATTCCTATGTGTCCTCTTGACTGCTTTGCTGCAGACAGTAACAGAAAGTCATCATGTGCCTGGAGGCAGTGTTTAAACCCAAGAAGAATCCAGAGGTGGAATTTCCTTTCCCATTCCATCCGTTTGATGAAGGACATTCCACTGTTAGATTCCAATCTATATTTAGCACTACCTCCTGGAATGCCAACAACCTCTAAATTAGGCCCTTGACTGAGGGAGAGAATTAGGATAGTGCATATGAGCAGTAACCATCCTTCCTTTTTGGTCGTAATCCAGGAAATATTTGACACCCTCATCTGCATTCCTCTCCTCTCCATCATTTCCTTCCTCATTCTTTTTTTTTTGTAGTTTTATAAAGTGCAAACTCTACCCCAAGGCATTGAAGTGCTTTACATGGACACATTCATTTTTTTAGGAAATGGAATATTTAATTATATGCCCAGAATCACAGTATGTTGTGCCAGCGCTGAGACTCAAATCTGATTCTCAAGTTCCAAAGTTGGAAGCTCTGGCCATTTAGTCCACATCCTCTGCTACTTTCCTGCCTTCCTCGTCTCCATTTTCACTTTTCAGCTTTCACTCTATCTTTAACGGTTTCTACCTATCTCTCCTCTGTTTTTTGTCTCTTCTACCTAATCTCTCCTCCCTCACTCCCTTCATCTGTCTGCATATCTAGCACACGTATCCTCTCTCCTCTACCTTTCCTTATTTTTTCATTTGGTTTCCACATTCCCATATTTTTGGCATTCTTCTCCAATCTGCTGTCTCACTTCTCCTTTTGTCTCTCTTCACATTGCTCCCCTTTCTCTGAGCATTTTATTACTGTTCTACCATGCCTATTCTCCCGTCCCTTTGTCATTTTAGCTCCACATGAACATTTTTCACAGTAATGTTAAAACAATATATATATATATATATATATATATATGTATATATATATATATTATATATATTGACGCTCACGGGGAATGACCAAACAGCGGGAGGAACTCGCACACCACAACGGCTTTTCCCCAACAGCCTTTATTAGGTTCAGAACGCTGCTTTCACCGGTAAGTGGGCTGCTTCAACCAGACGCGTTTCGGGCATCTCCCTTCCTCGGCGGCATACAGTCCCTGAGACACCATGAAGCTCCGCCTCCATATAGAGCCATATCGCAAGCCAGGGATTGGCTGATCTGTATGATCGGATTGCGTTGCTTTGTGGGAGGCGTAGTCCGTAGTTACATGATGCTCGAATGCACTGATTTCAAAGCTCTGGATGAGCCCCAGCGTGGGCAGCGAGATAATGTCCTTGTTGCAGTGTCCCACAAGTGAAGCCACTGGATGTAGCTTCGTGGCCTCCTTCTCTTGAGTGGTGCCTTCCCAGCGGCAGGACGGCCGCTAATTATTGACGCTCACGGGGAATGACCAAACAGCGGGAGGAACTCGCACACCACAACGGCTTTTCCCCAACAGCCTTTATTAGGTTCAGAACGCTGCTTTCACCGGTAAGTGGGCTGCTTCAACCGGACGCGTTTCGGGCATCTCCCTTCCTCGGCGGCATACAGTCCCTGAGACACCATGAAGCTCCGCCTCCATATAGAGCCATATCGCAAGCCAGGGATTGGCTGATCTGTATGATCGGATTGCGTTGCTTTGTGGGAGGCGTAGTCCGTAGTTACATGATCAGTGCATTCGAGCATCATGTAACTCAGGGACTGTATGCCGCCGAGGAAGGGAGATGCCCGAAACTCGTCCGTGAGCGTCAATAATTAGCGGCCGTCCTGCCGCTGGGAAGGCACCACTCAAGAGAAGGAGACACGAAGCTACATCCAGTGGCTTCACTTGTGGGACACTGCAACAAGGACATTATCTCGCTGCCCACGCTGGGGCTCATCCAGAGCTTTGAAATCAGTGCATTCGAGCATCATGTAACTACGGACTACGCCTCCCACAAAGCAACGCAATCCGATCATACAGATCAGCCAATCCCTGGCTTGCGATATGGCTCTATATGGAGGCGGAGCTTCATGGTGTCTCAGGGACTGTATGCCGCCGAGGAAGGGAGATGCCCGAAACGCGTCCGGTGGAAGCAGCCCACTTACCGGTGAAAGCAGCGTTCTGAACCTAATAAAGGCTGTTGGGGAAAAGCCGTTGTGGTGTGCGAGTTCCTCCCGCTGTTTGGTCATTCCCCGTGAGCGTCAATAATTAGCGGCCGTCCTGCCGCTGGGAAGGCACCACTCAAGAGAAGGAGGCCACGAAGCTACATCCAGTGGCTTCACTTGTGGGACACTGCAACAAGGACATTATCTCGCTGCCCACGCTGGGGCTCATCCAGAGCTTTGAAATCAGTGCATTCGAGCATCATGTAACTACGGACTACGCCTCCCACAAAGCAACGCAATCCGATCATACAGATCAGCCAATCCCTGGCTTGCGATATGGCTCTATATGGAGGCGGAGCTTCATGGTGTCTCAGGGACTGTATGCCGCCGAGGAAGGGAGATGCCCGAAACGCGTCCGGTTGAAGCAGCCCACTTACCGGTGAAAGCAGCGTTCTGAACCTAATAAAGGCTGTTGGGGAAAAGCCGTTGTGGTGTGCGAGTTCCTCCCGCTGTTTGGTCATTCCCCGTGAGCGTCAATAATTAGCGGCCGTCCTGCCGCTGGGAAGGCACCACTCAAGAGAAGGAGGCCACGAAGCTACATCCAGTGGCTTCACTTGTGGGACACTGCAACAAGGACATTATCTCGCTGCCCACGCTGGGGCTCATCCAGAGCTTTGAAATCAGTGCATTCGAGCATCATGTAACTACGGACTACGCCTCCCACAAAGCAACGCAATCCGATCATACAGATCAGCCAATCCCTGGCTTGCGATATGGCTCTATATGGAGGCGGAGCTTCATGGTGTCTCAGGGACTGTATGCCGCCGAGGAAGGGAGATGCCCGAAACGCGTCCGGTTGAAGCAGCCCACTTACCGGTGAAAGCAGCGTTCTGAACCTAATAAAGGCTGTTGGGGAAAAGCCGTTGTGGTGTGCGAGTTCCTCCTGCTGTTTGGTCATTCCCCGTGAGCGTCAATATATATATATATATACATATATATATATATATATATATATATATATATATATATATATATATATATATATATATATATATATATATATATATAGTGTTGTCAAAAGCATTTTTTTTGCTCATTTTGGTTTCTTGCGTGCATATTTAATTTCATTCAGTGGTGAGCTGGAGTCCCCTCGCAGTCCCCTCGCAGGTAACAAGGTGGCAGAAGACGCTGCTGGAAACAAAGGTAGAGCCTTTTAGATGGCCCTCACACTAAATCTTTCTCCCTGCATAGCTCTATTTCACTCTACCGCAGGTATCATTAGTACTGGCTGTGATGCTCAAAAAGAGCCCAGTCACTTCCAGTGGCCTCACTGTCAGGGTGAGAGACTAGGGACAGGAGGAGACCCACCACATGCGGTGCCTGCTCAGTCTGGACCGTTGTTCTACTGCACAAGACAATGAGCCAGGCATTCTGTGCACTTGGCTATAACGAGCTCTCATCTTCTCTATAAGGTTACAGCAGGCTTTAGGATCAAGCAGCAGAGGCCAAGCCAGACCAGGACAAAGTGAGTTTACCTGTGGCTGAGAAAAGGGGTAAACCAGATGGCCTTTGCCCCGGGCCTCTTGGGCAATGCCCGTTTGCCCGCCCTGCGAATCCGACGCTGGTCCTGTGCACACTGTACCACTGAAACTGAGCTATACCCGTTTGATGAGCACTAACAAGGGATAAATCAGCCTTCAGTTGTTTATGTTGTGGTTCAGAGAGGACCTGGCCTCAGTGGCTTTGCAGTTTGGACTGAGCAAAATGGAGTAGAACCATGGCGGTAGATTTTTCAGCCTTTTCGATTTCTAAAACACCAGGAGACCTTTTTTTCGAGGTATATCAAGTGTTTATAAATAGACAGAGTATCATAGTTTCAAGTTTCAAGTTTATTTTCATTTGCATAGTTCGTAAAAACCATTGCAGTACAAGAATATTTCATTTCAAGACAATTTTTACGTATAAAAACTTTCATACTTCTAAAAATGTTAAAATACTTTTAAAAAACTGTATGTTCAGCAGTGCGTATCTCGTTTAATATTCTGGATAGTTGGGTTAAGTCTGCATATTCTTCAATCAGTTAACGTTAATACACACAATTGAGGAGTTTGTGGCTCAGGAATAAAATTCATTGGAGCTAGACGTCGCGCTCCTCCTGCTCCAGAGTTCTTTTTTTTTTCGTGTCGCTGAGTTAGTTATCTGTCATTAACTCGGTTTCTGACATTTTCTTTTCACATATCCTCAGAAATGTTACCAAGGAACAGTTCAGTTGAGGTTCGTTCGACACAAAACATGCCAGGACAGCCTGCCTCCTAGTTTGAACTCCTCGCTGACTGAAATGAATTTTCAGCAGATGTTTCCGTTCTTCTGGAAGTTCTTTGCAGGAGCATAGTAGGTGTAACAGATCTTCCGGTGCTGACCCACATAAGCGACACCTGGGGTCTGCCTTCTTCTTTAGCCAGGGTGGAAAATCTTGAGTGCAGGGTAGCAAACCAAGTCTATGCTTCATAAAACTGTTTTTTGTATACTTGGCATAACACAAGTTAAAGTATTTCTTCGCAGCTGGCTCACAGTAAGTGTTCGGAGTCATCCATCTGTGAGACCTTTCTGAGAGTAAGGCTTTATCCTCCAGCCACGACAGATGTTTGGCTGTTTTCCAATCTAGTTTCTTAAACACGCCGGTGCAATTAGGCATTTCCCAGAGGTGGTTCAGACCCAATTTGTGTAAGCCGTTTTTAAGATATCTCGCTGCGGGTGAGGTGGGGTAACGTTCTATCTCTTTCCATAGCTGGGTATTTAATGCTCCCGGAGCGGCTTTCCGTATTTTGTCCCATGCTCTGATGGATGCCCCTTATCTCGCGATAGATTGCTTCTGTATGCCAAACTCCAGTCTGATTTGCGGGGTTGATGTATATTTCGGCAGCCCAAATATTATCCTATGCGTAGTTGTTACTGTTGAGTGGAGTAATTTGGCATCTCTTCCTTTCTGCGCCTTGCTGCCATAAGTAATTGTTGGCAGTAGCTTTGAAAGAATCACCTGAGCTATACGCAAAATCGATGGGCCATTTAATTTAGAGTTTAGAGTTTTTAAACAGGTTGCTAGAGCAATGCCTTTGTGCCTAATGCTATTTCTCTGTGCGAGGAATTGACCGCCTTTGTCTATCTTTATGCCCAGGTATTTGTATTCCAAGGCGTTCTCTATTTGGGTCTTCCCCCAGAACCATGCTGCTGGTTTTTCCCTTTTTTTAATGACTGTAATGGTTCTAGTTTTGTTAAGATTTATAGTAAAACCGTTTTCTCTTGAATAGTCCTGTGTAGCATTTATAAGATGTCTAAGGCCTACTTTTGTTTGGCTGTTCAGGACTATGTCGTCTGCATATAGGAGACATGGCAGTAAGATATCTCCCAGTTTTGGAGCATGTGAGTTACAGGCATTTAATATCGGTACTAGATCAGCTATGAAAATATTAAAAAGTGTAGGGGCTAAAACACATCCTTGTTTAAGGACCATATTTTAGCCCCTACTAGTGCATTTGTGTAGAAACGCAGGAATCCTTGCAAGTGGGGGGGATCAATCAGCCAGGTCTCTTGTAGAGCCATAATATCAAAAGTCCTGATATAGTTAATGAAGTCCTGATGCGACAGTTTGTTTGCCAGACCATTCACGTTCCATGAACATATCCGTATTGACCCTTTTATATCCGGCCTTTTTAGTGTTCCAGAAAATCGTCAATCTTTTTCTTGTTGTTTATTGTACTCGAAATCCATCTTATATCAGAATCCCAATTCGGCGATGTGATGGGGTCTCGATAGGTTTCAGAATTTGCCAAACTAACTTCCCCATTCATTTTGCTTTGCCCATGGTTCCTTTCAATACCGATACAGTGGAACTATTTGTGGTCACCTTATTTTCCCCTGTGTGCTTTGGCCTTAATAGGTGGGGATATCCCGGCTTAATGCATGGGGTTATAGGTATCCCCCAGTTCTTGAAAATGTCACTTTCTTGATGAATTCTTTGTGCAATGGTAGATGAACTCCATGTTTCTCTTGTTTTTTCTCCTGCCATGGAGTCCTTGCATTTGATGAATTCAATCGAGTCTAGGTCAGTTGTGTTGATCTCAGTCAAGGATGGAATGTGGGATAGCAGACACAGTATGTTGCCTCGGTTCATGATGTCATACCTACCCTTGGAGGTATATTCTGGTATAAACCAAAGGGCGTTTGTACCCTCCCAGTTGATCCCTTTGGGGACAATTTCTCGCTTAGTAATCTGAACGGCAGAATTATTCTGACATTCTCCTGTCCCCCTTAGGTTCCCTTCTATTCATATCAATTGTGCCTTCTGTTCAATTTCCGTCAATCGGCCTGCAAGATCTCTCCGATTTAATTCCATGATGCGATTAGGCTCTGAGGGTACCACAAGATCCTGCCCCTGGCTGTGCTCTGTATTTGTCGAAGTTTGTATGTCTGTTGTGACCTCCTTACGAAGTTGACAGGTGCTAATGTTCTTCATTTCCCTGTGGACCATGACAATATTAAAATGATGTCCGTCCTTTGTGACCTCTGATTCCATGCATTTAATGACCCGATTGTCCAAATTTGCAATCCTTTCCCCAGAGGCATGACCATTTATGTTTGGATTTTGCTGAATTCCAGATGGAATGTCATTCTGGTTATAGTTTTGTGACTGAGTTCTCATCATAGTTTCTGCTGTGATATTTTTGGAGCGATTTATAGTGCTGTTCCTTTCGGATGATGGCTCTGCAGAGTGTGTATCCTCCGCCTCTCCCAGTTTTTCCGTCGTTCTAGCTTCTAAGGTCCTGATTGGAGATTTTTTAATCAATTCCGTCTTTATATTGATGGCTTTTCTTTTAGTTATTTCTAGTATTGATGGATTTTGTTGGTTTATCTCTTTTTCCGTTATTTCCATTGTTTTTGCCCCAAAAAGGTGCATAACATCTTTCTTGTCACTGATTTGTTTTTGGTTCCGACCTTTTTGTTTTTGTGCTTGTCTTTGTTTTGCATTCATTTTATTTTCCCCTATCTCCTCTCCTAAAATATCCAGCGCTTTATTTGCTGTGGAAGTTTTTTGACTGTTCGTATTTTTTCCATTGTTTTGTATTTGGTTGGTCAAAGTGGGTTGCTTCTCACCCTTGATGGTTTCATGTGGGTGGGTTGTCATGTCTTTATAATTTCCGTTTATGGACTGTTCCGCTCTCAGCTCAGAACGGCTATGTGACCATTTTTTTATTTGTATGCATAGATCGCTCAGCATTGTCGGGAGAGTGGCTAGTTTGTCTACAATCGGGCTGCATCCACAGGTTTGACTGCTGGCTGAAACATAGTCCTGGATGTTTTGCAGAGAGGTGTTCAGTGTGCCTAGCTTACTGTCAATTGCAACAACAAACACTGCCAAGGTGTTCATTAATGTTAATTGAATATCCATTTTGTCAGATTGATATTGCAGGGCCTCTACCAGGAGTTGCACTGTTTTTAGCAAACTTGCCCAGGCTTTCGCATTATCTGATTGCGTGTTTTCTGGTTGATTTTCGGACCTGCTCTTTAGAAATCCAGGAATGTTTGTTTTTGCTTGCGGCCCCTCCTCTCCGTTCTGGGTCAAATATCCCACTTGTCCCTCTGTTTTTAAAACTGCTGGGGTATTGTTCCTGCCATTATCCTGTGAGTAGGTTTCAAGGAGCCCCTCCCATTCTTCCTTATCTAGGCTTGAAAGTTTTCCCAGATTTTTGCTATCATCCAGTTTGCTTAGGTGAGATATCGCAAGGTTATGTTGAACTGATGGTGTCAAAAACAGTTTTTTGTGCTCAAAGAACGAGATCTCATTTTGAACCGCTGTCGATTTTGTTTTCTCCATTTCATCAGCTGGCATGTATATTCTTTCCTTTGCCTGTCGGTTTTCTTCAAAGCTTTTTAGCTCATAAATGCTTAATGCCTCTGTTGTAACGCAGTTACCTCCTTCAGCTTTGTATCGTAATTTGTTTTTAGGAGAAGGAGCGTTTGAAGTAACTGTACCATCAAAGTTGTAAACCCCTTTTCCTTCAGTAATGGCTTCCCATTCTTTCCTGGTCTCTGTCTTGGTATTCATCTCCTGTATTGATTCCATAACTTCATCTTTGGGTTTGTTCCCCGGGGTCTGAAACATCCTGGGAGCTAAGATAGTTTGACACTGTAGGATTGCTGGTTGGTATATTGGTGAAATGCCCGGACTGATTGGACCAGAGATCTCTGCCCTGCTGCTTTGGATTATGTTTCCTTCACCCTCTCCGCTTTCCAGTTGGTGTAGGGGCAGTAGGGGAGTCTGAAGGCCCATTGAGGGTGTGGGGCCTAAGAGAAGAGTGTTGCCCGCTTTTTTTAGGAACCAAATTTCGTGTCTATTTTGGGCTGAAAAAGGTAATACTTCAAAATATCATAGAATATATTACTCTCCACTTTGAAAATTGTTTCTTTGTGAATTGTCTAAAGTGAGGAAAACAATCTGAAAACGAATAGCTGGGTTCTTCATATTTATATATGAGAAACCAAAACAAAGAGCATGTTTGTCACTAGTTAGTGCACAACACAATCTAAAACTGCATTAGTTGAAAAAATCTGTATTAAATACATTGGTTTTTTATATAAATACTTTTATTAGAGTTTTACAAGGTGCATAACCATAATTATGTAGCAAAGACTCAATGTAAAACTATAGGAATACGTATAGATATAAAACACCGAAATATTTTGCAAACATAGCACACTACAATGTTAATGGATCGTTTAATGAATTTCTATACCTTAACACTCTTGAAACACAAATATTCTTTTAAACAAAAGAGGTCTTAAAAAGTGTTATTTTATGCAAATCTAATCATTGCTAATGCCCCTTCTAATTAGTGCTAATGGAAACACTGCAACGCTATTTCAAGAGGTCACCGAATTTTTAATAGACATGAGAATGTTATTTAATGTAATACTCATAATAACAAATGCTTTATGCCAGTAAATTACTGTTCGCAATTAATCACTTAAGCAATTATATGCAAGGGTAACAAAACATATGCTCACTGAAGAGCAAGCATTTGGTACTTACAAATACATATTGGGATGTTTGCAGACCACTGGTTGTTTTCCTGACAGGCGACAGATTTTTCGCCAATTAGTTCGAATCCAAACTGGCACTCAAACCTTAATGTGTCTCCGTTGGAAAATCCATCCCCTTCACGGATTCCATACAAAGGTGTCCCTGGATCGCCACAGCTTTCCTTTTCAATTTCTAAAATAAAAACAAAAAGTAAGAGCAAATGTGATAACTAATAAAATTCGTAAATACAGAGGGAAACATTTGCTATTTATTGAGGTAGAATTGAGGGAGAACTGGCCTGCTGTTACAACCCAGAAAAATGAATGTGTAAATTATTTCATAAGTAGAAACGTTTTAATGTTTTAAATTATAGGTAAATATCATAATATATCTTATTACCAATTAGCATGTGATAGCAAACATTTTGGTGCCTATTACCATGATGGGCGGACCTGTGTCTGCCCGACACCGTCTCGGAAACGGGACCGACTGACCTCCCGTCGGCGGTTCTGACCGCCTCATTATGATGCGACCACACATGGTGCAGTCACATTGTGACATTTCCCTATGGGAGCATGTGTTACGGCCATAAACCGGCCATAGTTCATGCTCCTATATGGGAATGTGAGGTGATGTTAATCCCTGCACCACGTGGCAGGCACCTTTAGGTGCCTGCCACGGGGTGCAGGCGATTAACAGGGGAACACCATAGGTTGCCCCTCGGCCACTAACCGGAAGCCACAAAGGAAAGGTGGCCCTGCTTGGGCCCCCATACATGCTTTCTGACAGGGTTTCCATGTCAGAATGACCAGCGTGGATACCCTGTAGTAAACCGTGCTTTGTAATCTGGATGGCGTAAACTGCCGTCCATTTGGATTACAGGCCTGTTCTGATTGCCTGAGGGGCTCCTTTAGCCCGTCAGAAGCCAGCCGGAATGACAGTCCAGTTTAAATTCCAACCGGCTGAATCAAAATCAGCCGGTCGGTATTGAAACTGAAGATGTCGGTCGTAAGGCCTCCGACTTGAGGTTGGAGGCATTACGACCGACATCGTAATAGGCCCCTTTATTTACCTTCTGCATCCAATGTAAATGTAAATGTACAGGAATTTATATAGCGCAAATCACCAAGCGGTTTCTAAGCGCTTGCTTAGGGAACCCGTCCTGGTATTCCCCTGTGAGATAACCCCGACAGGGTATCCGCAAGGCATCCCACCGCGAGGGGCCGTTGTGGAGATTAAGCAAGCTATTGCCCAGAGTCACAGAGTGTGAACCCATGAATCGAGTAGGCACCGGAGCGAGAATTGTCGAGTCCATGGACATTTTAGGACTCAAGACCCCGCCGAGCCGGGAAGTGAACCCTGGTCCCGGGCTGACCTCTGCTTCCAGATCTGCCTCCTCTAACCAGTGAGCCACACTTCTCCAATCACAATTTTACACTCCATCCACACTGAGGAAAAGGAAATACCTCAGATAGAAACAATAAAGACAATCACTTTTTGGAAGTGAATTTTGAAGCCCCCTGAAACAAGAGTAGTAATCAAGTCACTGTGCATTTACTATATACAACAGCTGTCAATCTGCATTATTTCTGGGTTATTTGTAAATTAAAGAATATTTGTTGATTATTCTGTAACATATTTTAGGAACGAGAATTCTTAAGGAATGTGTGCCAGATGTTGTGACTATTCTTATAATTTACTTGACTTTCTACTATTCATTTTATTTATCAATGATTTGAGCCTTCATCTGGCAGAATATTTTGGATATGCCTAAAATAAATGGTGCCCCACTTCCTGCACTTTTGCACTTGGATGACACTTTTTTAATGGCGTGTACTCCAAGAACCCTACGAATGTTAGTTCACACATTTGTGCATTTTCTGCCTAAGCTTGACTCAAAAACTATTTTTTTAAGCCTTTTATAATGACATGTGGACCTAAGAGATCTCAGGCTTTTAAAATTAGCATTGTTTCTAACATCTTTTTAAGTACAAAAACTTGTTCCTACTTAGGTGTTACTTGAAGCGCAACAGACTTATGAGCACTCCATATTTTGCAAAGCATGGCAAAGCTCTCTACATCGAATGGTGCACTTCTTAGTCTTCCACGTCCTTCGAGTGGTTGGTCATTGTTTCCTGTTTTACAAATTTATGCTGTACAATGTACCACATCAGCATCTTACTTGGCAGGTGTTTGGGTAATCGCTGACTACACGGTCATACAGAGGGAGGAGAATATGTTTGGTAAAAATATCTGTGCATCTTCCTCACATTTTATTTGTCATAGTGATCTGGGTTTGTCCTCTTACTGATGCAGAGGTTATCAATTTTCTTTCTTCATTTACTTCTGCCATTTATTATGATGATTCAATAACAGCATCTTTGCTAAAATCTATACTTGAAAACATAAAATATTTGTTGCTGCCTTTGGGTAATTGGGGTTTGTAGTGCTGCTGGCCCCCCATTTATTTCAAGTGATATCAGAAGCCAACTGACCTCACGGCGAAGAACGTTATAATATGATCACAGAACTAAACTTCAGAACTACATATTATAATACAATTGTTTCTGTCACTCTGATATGAACTCTCCCAATGGTGTCATCTGCAATTTTTTTAACAAATGAAGTTTTCAGCCAAGCAAGTGATAAATTGCTTCCTTCATTGGAAAAAAACATACTCCCGTCTGTCGCTGGATGAATTGGCTAATTCGGGATCTTGCTTTGTGATTTGTGATTTCAACCTGTATCTGAATTCTCGAAGATTAAGCCTTAAGTAATATCAAAACCTCAGTCAAAACTGTATGCTACCATCAACTACCCAAATGTACTGTGTTGCATGGTAGTATTATATTGTAGTGATAACATATCTGCCATATGGAATGTATGGCATCGTTAAATGTAAAACCTTAAAGGTCCAGAATTCATTATGTGCAAACATTTCTGATATGTCAATTATTCAGAAATAGAGAGGACTGGGATATAGCTTGGGATGACTAAAAAATTAACAGATTCTAGAATAATAAAAAATACAATTTACATTATTACCAACATTCACCTTAAAGGTGGTGGCAAAAAGAAAAACCTCACTTTATTTGATTTATCGCATTAAATCATAAAAGCAAATAAAAATACAAAATTAAAATGTCACAAGCATAAGACAACAGTTTTTCAGTAAGTGAAAAGGAACACCCTCGCTGACAACCTAGATACATAAAGTGACATCCTCTTGACAAATTAATCCCGGGTTGGTGAATAATTCCGGTCTACCGAAGTCATTCAAAACACCTAATACGTACTGCAACCATGGAATTTGATGACAATAGTCTAGTCTCCAGGAATCCTTCAGAGTGGCTCTGTTACAATCGAACTCTTCTTTTAACCATGCATAAAACCATACAATTACAGGACAAATACATATGGAACCAGAAATGAACCCTATATTCAATTATTTGTGCACAAACTCTGCAGGCACAGTATGTGGCGACCTTAGACTTCAAAGTAAAAAAAAATGTTTCGGCCACTTGGATGGTGTCACTGGACTTATAGCTCCAAATCTCTGATCCAAATGCCAAAATTGGGAAGCATTTGGCTTTGTGAAGGTTCACTACAGATTTTACATGAGGCTTCCCAAGGCATCAATACTATGTGCTACCCTATTAAAGGTGGTATTTTCATGACTTGCATACTCAACTAAATGAAAAATCATACTCACTATCTAAAATGAGTAGCTTCTTGGAAATGCAGACTGAGCTGATGTAGGCCTATTAAGCCGAATTCAGTCACTCTTCCCTCCGAAGACATCACATCATAACCTAGCACGTTTTAAACTCTTTAGACAAAACCAGTACCTGGAACATAACTTCTGCCTTATTTAGGAATATCTACTTGGTGTTTGAGGAATGCAGCTGCTATGGTTTTCCTTATAATTGACCCTGTCAGATCCATTTCTTGCAATGTTATCTCATGAGTATTGATCTTGGAAAACCTGACTGTCTTAGTGGCTATGATTCTTAAAGCTCATCTGCGAGTATAAGCATGCAAGATGTTTTCAAGTGGACACAAAGGCAAGTGTTTGGAGACTTGCGAACACCTGTAACAATTGTATAGAAAAAATGTAATTTGACAAATAAGTGTTATTTTTCATACTGGCAAATACTATCGCTAATGGCAAATATTAATGTCTGATAGATGTTGTAGAAGGCTGTAGGAATGCAACAATCTTACCTCTACTCTTCTGTGTATGATCCTGGATTTAGGAATATGGGCTAATCTGTCATATGCACCTTTCTTCTTCACACTAACTGAGCTACCTTTCAGAAGTCAGCATCTGTAATGAGCTCTGTTACAATGAGCAAGGAATTTAATGGACACCTACAGCCTGTTGAGCATCATTCTATGACATATATAAGGCCCTGTTTTTCTGCCTGATTTGCATAATAAGCAGGATGCACACCTTCTTGGTCAAACCCACTGGAGAGCAACACTGTTCTTGACAAGGGAAAGAGGTGTTTGGGAACAGTTGGATTTTTTTGCTAAACAGATTTCACAATGTGCACTTGAGTTGGCCAGTAGTGACAATTTAGTTTAACTGTGCCAGAAAACAGCAGAATAGTAGTAGTACATCGTCATAAAAACATGTTATTATCGTCTTGTCTGAGCTTGAACCATGAAATAAAACGTTGAAAACTTCAGTGTTCTCAAAAATTATTAATTCTAGAGAAATCATATATCATGACATTTTGTGGCACATGAGGATACGAATGTAACCCACCTGGATTATTGACCTACACTGTTCACCAACTGCACGTTCAATAGATAATTTGAGTTCTATTCAGCGACAATGAATATATACAAGAATATAAAAATAAATGTTAATCCAAGACTTTCCTTAGAACCACTAATTTCATGGATGTCATTCCTCCTTGAAAACAGTGGCAATGAGGAAAGAAATGGGGCCCTACAGGGCCCTCTTATGCTCCACTCGATGTAGAAGCAGACAGTGGGGCACAACATGAACCCCCCTGTGTCCATGCTCCTCCAGTTCCAGCACAGCATGGACTTCACAGTCCATGCCATGCTGAAACTTCCTTTGACATTCATGGCAGTGGGAATGCCAAAGAAACCACCTGCCAATGGCTAAAAAAGTTTTAATATGATCTGTGTTTCTCACATGGGTTCGGCAGTGGGGCAATCCCGCTGCTGCACCGCTAAACTCATAATGAGGCCTTAAGTGCCTTTGAACAAGCCCTTGGGAGTGTGAAATCTGACAAAATCTATGTACATAGACAGCATTCATTTCACTTCTTCTCCCACTCCTCTCCCTGTGGGCATCATGGATACTGCAACTTATCGACCGTATCACCCTGCCAGTAAGAACCCGTACCCCTATGCGTATGTACAGCCATTCTAGGTACCATGGCCTTTTTACCCATTGGAATCCCCAGCTTCCCTCCTGCGCGTATCTTGCACCCCCTCTCTCATGTATAGGCCATGAAACCCTCTCCCTCTACGCGATCCTGATGTGAAAGGTAACCCTCCTGCTTGACCCAGGCCTTCCCCATTTCCCTCTTGAAGAAGCATCCTTCGCCTCAGCTGACATAGCCCCCCCCCCCCCAGTTGTATCTGGCTGCCCCTGTTCTCCCATGTACAGGTCATAAGATCTCTCTCTCTCTCTCTGCGCGACTCTAGCCCTGCATGCACCCTGACCCCCCCTCCTTCTCCTCATATGAGCAAGCCATAAACCCTCTTCTTTCGCAAAGCCCTGTCCTTGAGAGTCACGGCCGCGCCTGACCAGCACCTCCTTCCCTTCCATGAATGCCCCTCTATTGACGAGCCCTCCCTCCGCGCTCGATTGTCCACGCAGGCATGAATACCACTCCTTTGATGACCCCTTCCCCCGAGTCCGGCTGACCACACATGTCCGAGGCCATCGCCTAAGCCAGGAGATACCATTTACTGCCCTTATTGTATGCCTAGCCACCCCACCCCCTGGGCCATGATCAGGCGCACACATCCTACGACACACTCAGCTGCATGATTGCCCTCCCCTCTTATCAGCAGGTCAAGGGTCCCCATTGTGAATGTATGTGGAATAGGATCATCACGAGGATTATAGGAATGTTTTCCTTTTGCGACACACTGACCTGATTGTATCATCAAATGTTCAGCAAATGTATAAAAACCAGAGTCTCACGCTCACTTGTTAGAGCACCTCCCGAAAGACACTGTGTTTCGTGTCCGAAATGACATGCTCTCCTCATGAGAAATAAACTCTGTTCTTGATTCCTGCTCCCAGCGCCCGTCTCTTTATTTGATAATTATTCAGAATGGGAACTGAGAGGCGGTTTGCGCCAGCAGCCTGGGCATCGTTAGAATTATGGGCTCACTTTCCACAATTGGCGTCCCAACGCGGGGTCCATCAGTGACATAGGGTTCGGTAAGAGAGATCCAGACGAAGAAGTGAACATCTAAATGATCGGGGTATGCCTGCCTTGAGAGGGCCCTCGCCCGGCTGCCGATCGACAGAACTTCACCAATTCTGAACGGACCTCTCTTGAGTGACCTATTGTCCTGACTGGAAACCCACAGGAATGCCACATGGAGTAAGAGAACGATCGGGCGCTGGAGGAAGGAGTCGAAGAACTGTCCGTATGGTCCGGTCCGGGTAAGATTAAGTAGGGTGTTTTTACGCCTGATTGGTAGGGTGGCTCTGTCCACCTGATTGATTGATTGTTTGTATTGAAAACCGGTATTTGTATACTGGCATTGTTGGTATTGGTTCATTTAGCTTTGAGGGCTACTTGACATATTGGTTCTCTTCTGAGAACGAGACATTCTCTGTTTTCAAACAGCGGCGAAAAGGAACGTCGCCCCTCTTTGCAGATAGAGAAGGGTAGGTAATACAGACTTTTGTCCCCGGTATTGATCCGTCATGCCTACTTTTCTCCCCACTGTTTGAAGTCGATTGATAACCGATGTTATTCTTTAAGAATTGTTGAAGTCGGTTGATAGTCGATGGTTGCTCTTTGAGATCTTCCCTGTCTACAAACTGAGACGAGTAGAAATATTCTGTCTTCCTTTCTGGATAGCGAAGGGCAGGTAATTTAGACATTTGTCCCCGTTGTAATCCGTCATGCCTGTTTTTCTCCCCACTGATTGATTGAAAACCTGGACATTGTTGTTCCAGGCATTGTTTCGTTTGAGGTATTTTCTGCCTGCAAACAATGTGGAATAGGGACATTCTATCTAGTCTTTGCAAGTAGAAAAGGGTAGGTTATGCCCCTTTGTGAATTCGTCAGTCCTACCCACTCCCCACTGGTTGGTTATTGTGGGGTAGCTCGCATGGTCCGCCCAGGAGACTACTCTTATGGAGGACATATGCTCTCTACTCATGGGCCATTTAGTAGAAATAGACCGACTGGTCCGTCCAGGAGGCTACCCTAGTAAGTGGAAGTACATCGCTCGGTCCGTCCAGGATGATACCCTAATGAAGGAATATATGTTCCCCTTTTGATCGATAATCTCGTTCCACCCCGGACCATTTATTGGAGGGGACTCGTCTGGTCCGTCCAGATGTACCCCCCTAGTGAAAAGGACACATAAAAATATGAAGTGATCACCGTTCCCTACTAACAAAAAGCTTTAGCTCGAAACACGCTAAGGAAGAGAAAGAAAAATAAAAGGAAATCAGGCTAAGTCAGTAACCCCCTGATGAGCTTTTGACTTCACCAAAAATAAGAAACATTAGAAGTAGTTCGTAATAAAAAATGTAAAAAGGCGAAAAGATTCGATATCAGAACATAGCCACGAGGTAGCTAGGCTTCACTGCCTGTTCCTGTTCCCAACATATCTGCCTCATTGCCCGCCCCGCCCAAATAACGGTCACATGAAATAGAAACAACTCAATAGGTACCTACCCCCATTCCGGAAGCTCCCGAAGCGCAACAGGTCCGCGGTTACGCCCATCCGGAAGGCGAGGCCTGGAGGCACGAGGGACTCGCCTGCCCATGGTCAGAAGGAGACGATGTTGGGCAGGCGGTCCAAAAAGGATGACAAGGACCTCTCCGTCTTCTCCCTTCTGCCGCCCTGCAGGCCGCGGGGGGAGAGGGGGCTGTCTTGCCTCGGCCACCGACCACCCCTCTCTCTCACCCGATCCGGCTTTTGCCAAAGGCCGACGCCAAGGCGACAACGGCGGCGAATCAAGTAGTCCCGCCACATTTCAAATTCGCCGCATGCCATCGCCTGCTGGTCCAGAGCCGAAGCCAAGGCAAGAACGGCGGCAAATCAGATAGTCCCGCCACATGCCAAATTCACCGCCTGCCTTCATAGGTATAGGCAGTCCTGCCACATTCCACGCTCCCTGGAGAGTTGAAGGTAGTCCCGCCACATGTCGCCGAGGGAAGGTGGGGGGGGGCTGTCTTGCCCCAGCCGCCGACCACCCCCCCCCCCATCATCAATGGCTGGCACGGCCGATGTCGAAAACGATGGAGCCGGGGAACGGCGCGGGGTCGCTGGAAGGGGGAGGTGGCGCGAACGGCCCTCCCCCACCTCCCTCCAGGTGGAGGCTTCCAGCGACACCCCAACGCTCTTCGCTTAAGGGTCAACATCAAAAAGAGGTCCTCTGCCCAGGACGGGCACACGCTCCATATCGCCTCTCCTCGACCTTGAAGATTCTATAAGAACCGGGGGGCCCCCGACCCCCTGCATGGGTGCCCCCACCCCCTTCGCCGGGAACCACGACAGCGGTGCTGCTCCTGCCGGCACCAGACTTGGATCGGAAATGGCTAAGATGCCGCCACGGCACAGGCTTGTTCAGTTCCGGAGGAACACCAGAAAGACCCGGTAGGAAAATTGTTGCCGCCCTTCCCACTCTTTGACTCATGGTCCATATTGTTAGACTGTTAACCACACTGCACGAGACTTTCTGAACTGCCAATGGAAAGTTCTGGGCCAACCTTGCGAGACTAGAGACACTCTGACTGTGCTAGAACTCGCCTGACCCCACCCAAAATGGCGCCGACGCAAAATGTGACGTTTTTAATGAACTTTATTGCACCATGACCACGCAGCTTTTTTTTCCGCGAGATATATATATAATGTTTTGGATAAATGAAAGTAGATATGAAGGATATTGAGCATGTGCTTGGACAATGAATTGACTTAGGGTGGGTACTGATTATGAGTTGGAAAATGAATTGGTATAATTTAGATAAAGAATGAGTATCGGATAATGAATCTATGAATTGATTAAAACTGAATTCTTGACATGCATCATGCCTGCTCTGAAGGAAAATTTTAATACGATTTTACTGCACTGCTGCACTTTATGCAAATGAACTGCCACCGATATCGTTTATTAAAGTATTTTGAAAAAGAAAGCATGGTTGTAGCAGTCGCATTAATGAGTTTTGAATGTCCTCCGGCTATGAGCGAAGAATAAGTATGATGAAGGATGTAGACAAAAAGGGATCAGATATTTGACAGCTACAATTATGTATCGCAGACAGCCAGGAAAGGTGTTTTAGGCACCCTTAAAACGACTCCGCAGAAAATGCCACCTGACCGTCACCCTTGTACCCGACAAAGAGGGTTACGACCGAGTAACTCATGTAGATAGGCAGTTCGTCAATGATTATCTATCTGACATTACTGGCCAAATCTGGGCTTAAACGCCGAGATGGTAAAGAAAGGCGGTACGTGAAGATGGGTCGAGTATGTGGTGAGTAAAAACATTTTCGGGCTACTACATGCTGATGTACTTTGAATGTTGCCCCCACCCCTTCTTTTCCCTCCCTTCTGCAGGTCACGTCGGAACGTCGGCTGAAGTGTGGAAGAGCGACGGTCAGACCACCGACGAAAAAGGAAAAGAGGGAATATGTGTGAAGTCGTTATAACGATAGGTTCTTAAAAGAAAAGACGTAGACTTAACATGACTGTTCTTCCTTAGGACATAGCGACTGAGAGGATGGACTGACATAGAAACTGGACAGGTACTGAATGACGAACAAAATTTTGACTAGAAAGGACGTGTTAAATAATGTAACCGGACGTTTGAATAGGTAGGGAAAGGACAAAGAAAATCGTACGTATAAGGGTTGCCACGGCACCACCCGTCTAGGAAGTTAGAAATGTTGCTGATGTTCAAAATGCACAACCCCCCTTTCTCACACTCTTGTAGATATAGCCAAGCTGTCCGACTGATCTCCCGATCAATACTTGCCGTTGCCTCAGCCTGGAGAACTTTCCGCCAAAAGAAGGAACTGAAAAACGGTTTAAGATCCGACCACGGGTAACTAGCACAACCAGGTTGATTTCTGATCAACCAACCGAGGTGTGAGTATTGGTAATTGGGGACGCTCGCAGGTAGAACAAGCGAGAAGGGAAAGGGGGGAAAGGCAGAAAGAGCTAAGCACGTAGATAAATAGGATAGTAAAGATATGTAGGATATATATATAAAAAGCAGATGTTGTGGACTAACAATTGTTTCCCGTCTTGTTGTGAATGTCTTGTCTATGTGTAATACATGTGCCGTCTTCCCTGTCTGAGTTTGTGTGTGTGTAACGTACGAATATATGTCTCCCCTCTGTCTATATCTGCATGTTACCTGACCTTTGCTGTTCCGTGTTGTGAACGCACTAAATGACCTATTTTCGTACACGTCTCTCTCTCCACCCTTCTTTCTCTCTCTCTCCTTACATGTCATACGTGTACCGAATGGCTCGTTTAGACTGCGGACGACTCTCACTCTCTTTGAGAGCCTCCCTATTTTCTGTCCATCTTTTTGGTAAAATTGTGCCCCACCGGCACCACTCCGATTTGATACGTATTTGAACACGAAGGTGTTCAGCGAAATTGACCAAAACTAAAATGACTGTATCTTGCCATGTTACTGCCTCTCCTTTCTGCAAAATGAATGAACTTGAATTGGCTAAGAAGGAAAGGACAGGTAAGACGACTAAAGTCCCCCAAATCAGGCCATTTCTAGGGGAACTGTATGTCAATGGCATCCTATGTCTGTTCTTCAGAGACGAACGCCAACGTCTAGATTGACACCCAATACCCAGATTGCCCCACCCCTTTGCACCCAAGCGCAAGCGCCTGAAGCATCCCCGCCCCATTTTTGATAGAACCGCTTCCGTTGTCCCCGGTATAAACATAATGACCATGGGTAGCTGTTGACCCTTGAGGATATCTTGTTTTGCCCGACACTCGACGATAGCACCCCCGCCCTGTCTGAAAATGTTAGCCGGTTCTGAAGGGAAATGCTGCGCTAATGTTGAAAATGATGTAATGCACAGTTGATGGAAATATTATCTTGTCCTTACTTGAATCATAAATGGGCCAATGAATATACCTGCCATAAACTCAGTAGGAATACTGACACATGCACTGCTTGGTAATAGACCTCTGACTGTGACCAATGACCATAAGGACTCAAATGCGAAAAATTGAGGGAGGAATTCACATGCGTAGATATCTTCTTCTGCCATTTCTCTAAAACACTGTCTTGTACTCATTCAAAGATGCACGATCACCGAAGGAGATGGGTCGGATGTGACGTACAGCCTGGCTACAGATCCTGGGACACGTGTGACCTCGACCAAAGGTGGAGCTGCAGAGCAACAAGATACGGACGAGACAGCACTTTCAACGTGGAAAATGAAAAATGACGGGCCGACCTGAAGCCCTCCGTCTGCTAACCCACGTGTGCCTGGAGTCTCCGTCCCCCTTCTCTGGGCCTGATTGATGGGCCTGCCTGCTTGTTATCCTTTGCTCCCTTGGTCCCTTTTGTGTGTCCCAGGAACTCTGACCCAACTCCGCTCACTCTTTCTCCCATTGACTGTTTGAACGACATCCACCCACCTTCCCACGTGACTTTTTGCCAAAGGAAAGAGCTGCAATTATGTGGGAAGAGGGTGTTGCAACAGAACTATAGGTGCCGAGCATAAGGCGCCGCCAAACGGACTGTTTAGGGAACAGGACTGTGGTCTAACAGCAGAGGACTGACCGCACCCTGCAACGCGTGAGGATGGAACCGAGCTGGACCCGTAGCTCCATCGCCGGTGCTCAACAGCGCCACCGAAAGTACCCGGATTAGAGCCTACCAGTGATGGCTCACTGATAAAAAGACACTGTGACGAAGAAATACTGTGCATTGAACTGAATTCCGCTCTCAACTGCCTGGTCAAAACTGTCCATTGGTCACATTTTTTTAGTTAGAAAGATTTGTGCCATGTAATGCGTTTAATTGTCAGGAACACACCGAAAATGTAATTCCCTATGTACCGCAATCCGCCCATCACCTTCACTGCCTATGATTATACGCCACATGTTAGTATTACCAAAATGCTAATTCATCAACGATGCCTGCCTACCTGTAAAGTCGTCAGTTGCAAAAATGATTGCTGCTATGTAAAAAGGGGCGACTGTGAAATCTGACAAAATCTATGTACATAGACAGCATTCATTTCACTTCTTCTCCCACTCCTCTCCCTGTGGGCATCATGGATACTGCAACTTATCGACCGTATCACCCTGCCAGTAAGAACCCGTACCCCTATGCGTATGTACAGCCATTCTAGGTACCATGGCCTTTTTACCCATTGGAATCCCCAGCTTCCCTCCTGCGCGTATCTTGCACCCCCTCTCTCATGTATAGGCCATGAAACCCTCTCCCTCTACGCGATCCTGATGTGAAAGGTAACCCTCCTGCTTGACCCAGGCCTTCCCCATTTCCCTCTTGAAGAAGCATCCTTCGCCTCAGCTGACATAGCCCCCCCCCCCCCCCAGTTGTATCTGGCTGCCCCTGTTCTCCCATGTACAGGTCATAAGATCTCTCTCTCTCTCTCTGCGCGACTCTAGCCCTGCATGCACCCTGACCCCCCCTCCTTCTCCTCATATGAGCAAGCCATAAACCCTCTTCTTTCGCAAAGCCCTGTCCTTGAGAGTCACGGCCGCGCCTGACCAGCACCTCCTTCCCTTCCATGAATGCCCCTCTATTGACGAGCCCTCCCTCCGCGCTCGATTGTCCACGCAGGCATGAATACCACTCCTTTGATGACCCCTTCCCCCGAGTCCGGCTGACCACACATGTCCGAGGCCATCGCCTAAGCCAGGAGATACCATTTACTGCCCTTATTGTATGCCTAGCCACCCCACCCCCTGGGCCATGATCAGGCGCACACATCCTACGACACACTCAGCTGCATGATTGCCCTCCCCTCTTATCAGCAGGTCAAGGGTCCCCATTGTGAATGTATGTGGAATAGGATCATCACGAGGATTATAGGAATGTTTTCCTTTTGCGACACACTGACCTGATTGTATCATCAAATGTTCAGCAAATGTATAAAAACCAGAGTCTCACGCTCACTTGTTAGAGCACCTCCCGAAAGACACTGTGTTTCGTGTCCGAAATGACATGCTCTCCTCATGAGAAATAAACTCTGTTCTTGATTCCTGCTCCCAGCGCCCGTCTCTTTATTTGATAATTATTCAGAATGGGAACTGAGAGGCGGTTTGCGCCAGCAGCCTGGGCATCGTTAGAATTATGGGCTCACTTTCCACAGGAGCAGTCAAGGGCAGCAGCAAATTTGAATTCATCATGAGGTTACACTATAGTCAAGATGCTCGGCTTTCCTTCACTATGCTTCTGCTTAATGCTACTTCAAACCAAGGAATCCCTTCCTATGGGCATACATTGAACATACGTTAAATAGGTTTCCAACTTGAGGCAATTCTATTTTGCCTTATCATGAGACTAGGGGCCCGATGTAGGTAAATCCCATTTACCGATTTTGAAATACCGAATTTTACCGATTCGGTATTTCAAAATCGGTAAATGGGATGTAGGTCCCAACATCTGGATTTGTTACCGAATCCATAACAATTCTTTAATTACCGATTCGGTAAATACCGAATCGGTAATGCCCATTCATTCCTATGGGCTTTGAAGCCCATTGGAATGATTAGGCATTACCGATTCGGTATTTACCGAATCGGTAATTAAAGAATTCACAAGGGTGCAGGGGGTGTCACTTTGACACCCTCTAGCACCCCCAAAACGGGCATGTGTGCAATGTGGCACACAGACATGCCCTAAGGGCACGTCTGTCTGTCACATGGCACATGTGTACATGCACAGATGTGCATGTACACAGGAATCAGTATTTTACCATGGATTTGTATTCCATGGTAAAATACCGATTCTGTAAGCCATGTGCCAATAGAAAATTGGCTACCCACATAGCATTTTCGGTAATTTTAGCGAATCGGTAAATATTACCGAATCTGTACTTATTACCGATTCGGTAATATTAACGATTCGGCAAAATTACCGAATATGTGCACCTACATCTCCCTAGCCCTTTACCGATCGGAAACGGCCGAAAATCGGAATTTTCGGCCGATTCCGATCGGTAAAGTGCTACCTACATCTGGCCCTAGGGATCTTATTTCAACTGTCTATTTGGGTAGAAACAGAAGTAATACAATATTTTCTCCCACATAATTTCCATATGTAAAATAACTGGATGTTTCTAAGGATCAATTTACCGGATCTGACCTGGAGTAATTGGTCAACAGAAAATGGCCTGGAATTCATGAAAAAAGTGAAAGTTTATGAAAAAATACAAATTTCGAACAACATTCCTTTGAGGATCCCTCTGTGATGTTTCATAACCCTGAGGTAATCCTGGTACTGCCATAACCACAGTATTGGTAAGTTTGGGTGAATATTGACTGCATTGTAATTTTTAAACGCTTTTATAATAGAGCTCTAAATGTAGCCTGCACATTCAGAGAAGTCTGGTTCCCTAAATATAACAAACTGACTAATCAAAATCAGTAAAAAAAACTCAATTAACCAAAGGAAACATCCAACACACTTATTGCAAAGAATTGGGTTGGTCTGACCATAGAGGTTCCTAAAGTAACAATCCAGTACTAATCCGTTATTTTTTGTAATTTCAATTATTTACTCCATTTGTTGCTACATTCATCTATACATTAATCTTTCAGGTACTTGAGGATTTTTTTTATTTCCTTGAATGAAATGCCATCATTTCATAAGATCATAGAATTTAGCCTGATCTCTTATGAAGAGAAAGTATACTATGACCACTACTGAGCTCATTATTTAAAAAGTCTTTGCTCTCTCTCTTTCTGTGATTATTTTTATTACCATTCTTAATGTTGTTTTAATTGGCTTATATATAGCCAGAATAATCAGACTAAAATCCAGTTATTCACTGCAGTGACGCCACAACAATGGCTAACCACTCCTGAGATTAGCTAATTTCCCCTTTGGTCCTACGCTTTGCTCATGTGTCTAAAGACCCAAGGGCTTTGGCTGAATAGTGGTTGGTGGTCTCACCAGCCTTTCGTGGGTCTTCAAGGACCTGAGAGAGGTGGGATAAAAATGGTGGCCTTCACCATACTGCATTTCCACTGTCAAAATGGGTCTCTGCAAACCAAAGGTAGCAGGACAAAACAACAGGAGCTCTCATAGAGCTCCTCTCAGCACAATGCCAGGTCTCCACTCTCAATGTGAGAGCATGGCTTTGTGCAGGGAATGGGTGGGGGTTATTGTTTGGAGGCCATGTTACGTATGCCTCCTCATTGCTCCTATGCCCCAGAGTGTATGTTTGAATGCATAGACAGATTATTTAAAATATATAATATGAATCTATATAATCTATAGATATAATATTAATCTGTATAATTTATATATGGTTTAAATGTGTATAATATGGATAGTGTATCATAGTTCTCAGTGACAGCATAGACAACTGGAGCTTCATTCTCATTGTCTATCTGATTTCACTCACGCTCAAAAGGTGAAAATCATCCCAGCTATTTATAGTTAAGCATCTAATATTCTACATTATTATTATCACTACTTCTATTAACACTGCTACTATTAAAACTATTAATATTACTAAAGGAAACGTGTTTCGTGAGTTCGAGCTCAGAGCAACAGAACCTACCAGCCTTTCTGGGCACAGAATACAAATAAATATCATTATACTTTGCCAAACACTTAAACACATATTGATTATATGTCATGTATTATGATCGTTATACAAGAGAGTAGATAAACACAGAAATATAAACTGAAACTGACTCTCTTTCCGCTCCATAGGACTATCCCAATGTTAATTGGGCTTTCTGTCTTTACATGGGGGAGCACAGCATATACCATGAACATGTTTAAGGGTATTGAGATGCTCAGTTAAGGAGATTAGCAATCCTAGTGACAAAAGGCCTGATTCAGAAAACCTGATAATACAACATTTGATATTGGTGCATGTGTTATTACTCGTATGTTTGGAGTTGAGTTCCATTCTATATAGAATTCTGAAATAATTCAACGAGTACTCTTGGATGTTTTAGTATGAGTCCAGTGATAGATATTCAGAAGTGCTTGCTTGGCTCTGTTTGCAGGGTCATTCCCAAACCTTTTGCCTTTGCCCTCCACTGTTCGCTGAAATTCATTTATGTTAGTTGTAGGACTCTGTGTAATTTATCACTGCTAACCAGTGCTAAAGTGTGAGTGTTCTCTCCCTTAAACATGGTAACATTGGCTTACACCTGATTGGTATACCTAAATTACTTTTAACTCAGTTGTGGAGTGGTAGACCATATACCAAGGGCCTGTTCTGTTTGGCAAAATTACACCCTCACCAAACTTTAAACTCTCCTTTTATTGCATGCACGACACCCCTAATGTAGGCCCTAGGTAGCTCACAGGGCAGGGTGCATTGCAATTAAAAGGTTAGACATGTACATTTAAGTTGTACATGTCCTGGTTTTTCACTACTATCTCTACCTCTTGCCCTTTTCTTGCAAGCAGCATGCTTTTATGACTTTTAACTAAATCGAATAAAGTGGTTTTTGACTTGACTACCTCTTGCATAGGATAACATTGGGTTGCCTTATTACATATAATAAGTGTTAACTTTTGATTGGGAACGGGTAACATTTCATGTTTGGTGTCTGAGAAATTGTAATTAAAAATCCTCTCAATTGGTAAAGTAAGATTTTAAATTATGTTTTGAAAATTCCACTTTTAGAAATTTGGCATTTTCCTGCCCTATCTATTTGGTGCTTGCAGCCAGTCCTAGGTTACATGGCTGGGTGTAATTGGCAGTTGGACTTTGTTTATTTCTCCCTGACATCCACATTGTAGAGCGATTAGGGATGCCTGGCAGACTGGGGGATGGAGCTGGGCACAGGACCTCGTGCAACTGAATAGGCTGCATTGTTTATTCAGCCAGATTGAAGCCAGGGCAGTGGAGTCAGGAAACGTTAAGCACATTAAAGGGAATTCTCTGGAAAATTCTCCTACTATAGACAAGGTACCAGGTATAAAAAGGGGCCCCTCAGATCCACTCTTCAGTGCACGCCCGGACCAGCGAAAACTACAGAATGACATACCGTGACTGAGGCCTGCCTTGCTTGCTGAGAAGGAAGACTAGACCTGCCCCTTTCATCCCAGGCTGAGTGACTTCAAGGTTCAGCTGGCATTCAGCTGACTGACCTCCTGTTCATAGCTACAGGGACAAAGTAAGCTCCAGAGTCCTCGCTGCAACTCCCTGTTGGCCTCTGCTGGAGTGAGCTTCCCTTCCTCAAGTGGTGGGGTCTCTCCAGGTCCTGGGCCTTTGGCTGGCATCAGAGAGAACTGAAGGTTTCACCACATCTGACACGAAGCGGAGTGAAGCAGCATGAAGACATGCAGAGCCTCACCACTTAGCAGCAAGCTTCATCATAACTGGCACTGATGCAAAGCGCCACAAAACCTTGCTGCACAGCTGCCAATCTCATTGGAAATAATGGCAAGCGACGCAAAGCCCAGACTCTGTGCTACATGCAAAAATGTCTATCAAACAATGGACCACTTTTCCTCGGATCCTTTATGTCCCTGTATTCACCCGCACGCTTGCTGCGTTCAAGCCATATCATATTGGCTGTAACTCCTAGAAACAGAAAATCTCACCAAGGAGGCCGAGCGTTCTCTTTTCTTGGACATAAACTTTGAAATGATCTGCCTCTAAAATTGAGAAAGTGCCACTCACTCCCCTCATTCCACAAATTGCTTAAAATGCTGTTTCAACCTTAACAACCTTCTTAAATTTATGTTCTCTTAAAACAGAACTCTGAACTGACCCCATAATCCATGCCGTGCCTAGCACTGGGAAACTTTTTTTTTTAGGTAGAAACACACAAAATAATAATAATCGGAACCGATGCAGAGTGACGCAGAGCCTGCAAATTCTCACCACAGAGCTCTTTGGAAATGATGAACAATGACACAAGGCCCCACAAAACCTCACAGCTTCACCAGAGCAGATGCTGCAAAACCTCACAAAGTAACGCCACACAGATTGCACACCAAGGACTTAAAGTACAATCCTCAGTGGGCCAGTCTTGGTTCTAGTGCCCAGCCTGTGCTCACTCGTGGTTGGCCTGAACGTGTAACTTTGTCCCAGTCCAGCACAACCAGATACTCCCAGTTAGTGATTTTCACCTTTTTGCACTACTTTTATTGAAAGCTTTAAAATTACATATCTCCAGTTCTACTGATTGGATTTTTGTCATTCCAGGCTCGAATAATTGATTACATTTTACTCTATTGTTCTAAATTGATGTGGTATCTTTCTTGCATACTGCTTTCACTTTATTACTGTTTGAAAGCTGTATAAATACTTTAGTCATTGCCTCTAAGTTAAGTCTGACTGCTTTTGTACCAAGCTAACAGAGGATAAAGCACAGGTTTAACACTTTCCATGCGGCCGCGATTCCCCTGGTGTGCTGTAAACAACACGAACAGGGGCGGGCCGTGACGAACCCCAGCCGTCATCAGCACACGAGCACCGTAGTGCATGACGGCTGGGGTTCGTCATCAGCATGGAAGGGGTTAATTGGGGTTTGCGGACAGATAGTGTGGTTGCTGCGCTAGTAGGGTTTCACACCCCTCTACCAGTAACTCAATTTTCACCAGTTTGTCTGAGAAAATATAACGCCAGAGTACATTTGCACATGTCTATTTTCACTCCATAAAAACGTTAGAACACCAGAGTTCCTTTCCTGAAAAATCCATTTAACCCTAACTTTGGCAGTAATAAATCTGCAAATAGTTTAATTTCAGGAAGTTGTCTGGATGTTGTTGCCTAAGACTCACAAACATTGTTTTTCGGGTGCTCACCAACCTGTACAGGAGGACATGCCCAGGAATGCCCCAGCATCTGTGATGTCTTTGCTTGCACAGCTATTCCACCTCACTAGCAGAATCGCATTTCCAAAATAAAAAAATCCAACTCTTCCTGACCCGACCACAGCAATTCATGTTTTTGCACATCAAAGATATACTGAAGTGTTCAAAATCGTGTTAAGAGTGTGGGCTTCCCAAGACAACTCTTAAATCATGGAAATGGAAATGCAAATGGAAACAATTAATGAAGCTGGGTTTTTGCATGCTTGCATTATGTGAAATGCGCACATTCCAATGCAATCTTGATCTTCCTAACAGGAGTGCTACTGATATATCAAGAAGATAACAATTACAGTACCATCATGTTCAGAATTTGGGGGCATATTACCAACAACTAGCGATAATTTTCACTATGTTGGCTTAGCAGCAATATTTTTATCGCCAAGCTGCGGCGATTTTTATCGCTTAGGAGCCTTGCTATTATCAAGGTTATTCTCCTAAGCGATAAAAATCGGCCGAAATGCATGAATATCGCTGAAAAGTCATCGATATTCATGCATTACCAAGCTAATGCTCTTAGCCATGTTATCCACCTACCATTGGATAACATGGCTAAGAACTGCTCAGGGGCAGGTGTTAGCTTTTGGAGATATTCGCGCTTAGAGCGAATATCTCCAAAAGTTGGTAATAGGAGATAGCGATGTTACCGACTGTTTCCAGTCGCTAACATCTTGGCACGCCCACTTTGCATGTCATTAGTGATAAATTTCACTGACATGCAAAGCGGGGCCCAAGATGGTCGCTATCTCCTACTAGCTGTCGTTAACTGGTGTTAGCGACAGCTAGGTAATAGGGAGATAATTTTATCTCCGCTTTCTTGGCTTTTAAAGCCAAAAAAGCGGAGATAAACCCCCTTGATAATATGCCCCTAAGTTTGTTCGTGTCAAGGCGTGAAATAATATATCTATGCCACGTCCAAGATATTTGAAATAGTTAATATGGTTATCTTCTAAACCCAAATTTGTCAAATCTATTTTGTTTTCACTTCTCCGGGTGTCCTTTTGTGGCAGCCTATTTAGCAATGTATGTGTCATCCTGAGAAACATAGTGGCATAGCCATCAGAGTATGAAAGTTTGATATTGCAGGTTAATTACACTTGTGATATTCACTTAGAAATTAATTAATTAACCATCAGAGATAGTTCATTTTATACATTTAAGGCACCTCATTAAACACTCCGTTGAAAAATATCCAGATGGTATTTTTCACACATTAGAAATACCAGGCTCTACTCGAGCGAAGACAGAAAGCAAATCATTATTTCGAAAATCTGAAGAACACTGTTGAAGGAAAAAATTGCTCGAATTAATTCTAAGCAATCTTTACATCTAAATGAAAACCAATTGTAAAGGTAGCGCAAGGAGGTATATTTACAAGCTGGAAGGTCTGCAAAATATGAGACAGAGACGTGTAGCCGAATCCACATGCTCCTGAAACATTTTGCTAGCACAACTGAATAGGACCTATTTCAATTGCATTTTTCATTGTGTGCACCGATCAAAAGTTAGCATTGCATGACCTAAATAGGAGAAAAATGGAAATGGGTGGGAGGGAGGGAACTCTCACACTTTTAAATAAGTGGGAATCTTGAAATGCTTGCACTAGAGTGCACAGAGTTTTCCCCTAAAAACAGAACTGCGCCTTGGCCCCACAGCTAGCATGGTTCATAAAAAGTATGGGGGATATTATCAAGGGTGGCGATAGGGAATTTTCGCAGCTAAGCGGCGACAATTCTATCCCCCTATTAGCAAGCTGTAGCTAACAGCAGTTAGGCACAGTTTTTAGGTGATAGCGAGCGGTTTGGTGCCCACTTTGCATGTTAGCGATATTTTTCGCTAATGACATGTAAAGAGGGAGTACCCAAACTGTTAGTGACTGAAAACAGTCGCTTACATCGCTATCGCCTATTAGCAAGGCAGGCGTATTGATGGAAATATTCACGCTAAGCACGAATATCTCCAAATACTAACACCTGCCCAGACCAGTTCCTAGCCATGTTATCCAATGGGAAGTGGATAACATGGCTAAGAGCATTTCATCAGTAATGCGTGAATATCGCTGTATTCTCAGCGATATTCACGCATTTCGCTGCTATCGCTGGAATATTTATCGCTTTGGAGATAAACGTTGCTAGTAGCACGTTATCTCAGCGATAAATTCCGGCGATGCTCAGCGATAAAAAAATCGTCGCTATGCCTATGTAGCGATAAATATCGCTACTTGTTGGTAATATGCCCCCATGTTCCCCCACCAAAACATAGACTTTAGAACGTGTTCCATTTTTCACTGGACTGATGTGTGGCTAGTTTGCACTGGTTATGGCAACTGTCATGTGCACAGGCAGCTGGTGCAGTAACATTTGCACGGGCGACCAGTCGGAGGAAGACTGTGTGTACAGGCAAACTTTCAAGAACTAACACAAGTGCACTACTGACCAGCACTGGTGTATGTGAACTGGCACAGCGAGCATTAACCTTTTAACTTCTGTGGACCTCCACAGAATCACCTTTGGAAGCCGAGGACCGTGAAACACAGAAATACAGCAACAAGTATACAACAAACAAGTACACAAATTATGATTTCTTTTTATTTAGTTAAGGAACAAATTACATTAAATAATCTACATTTTAAATTGAATGGTAATGTTGCTTTTCAAAATAAGCTTTCGTTTTCAAACGACGAAGCCAAATGCTGGATACCAACATAGCACTTTTTTGTTGCTGTTGCTCTTAGTGCATCTTCTCTTTCTCTCTCTGGATAACTGTTGAGGCCACAAATCATTGAGGATACATTCTGTTTGCTGTACTTAAGTTCTTACGCTCAGCACTTAATTTGTGAAACAAATAAGCGCCGGGTCCCACAGCAGGAGGTAACTGTCTGCAGCTTTCACTGCCCATTGCCCGTACCAACACAACTACCAGCCACCATACACCCACAAGTATGAGATTTCATACTATTCCAGGCTCCTACAGCTATAAAAATGGCTTGGGCGCCGGTATGAGTCATTTTAATGAAAGCTGAATTAATGAACTGGTGTGTTCATCTCCAAATTAGACTCTCATAAGTGCTCTTGATGACATTTAAGTGCCAGTGCTGAGCACTAGACACCATGGGCCTCATTTATGAAAAGTGACGCATCACTGCGTGAAAACAGCGATGCGTCACTTTTCACCGCGCACTCCTTGAGACACCAATGATGCGTCATATTTAATGTATGACGCATCATGTCGCAAGGACTTACAGATACGTCAGTATTTCTGACGCATCTGTAAGCTCAAAAGTGACGCATTGCTGGAGTGTGTCACAAAAGTGACGCAACTCCAGCAATGCGTCCTTTCACATGGGGAAAGCTCCATGTGAAAGGGCTTGTGTCAGTCTTATGCCTGCTGTGAGGCAGGTGCAAGATTTAGACGCAACAGCATCCTAAAAGTGACGCAGTGAAATCTCATAGATTATACCTGACGCAGGTATAATGTGGCGCAGGGGTTTAAAAAGTGACGCATCTACCTAGATGCGTCACTTTTTAAATATGGCGCAACAAGGCGCATTTTGTATGCCGCTGGTGCGTCACAAAAAGTGACGCACCGGCGGCGCAAAACTGACGCAAGGCCTCATAAATAAGGGCCCATGGGCTCAAATTATGCACTGCATACATTGCTCCCACAGATATAGCTTAGGATGCCAACTTAACTTTTAGCTTATAAATAACGCCATCTTAGACGTCGTTTTTAAAATGTTCAATGTTGCTTTTTGGGTAGATATTTTCGTAAACTTCTAACATCATTTACTATTTTAATGCGTTGCAGACTCCCCGAGAAAGTTATGTGCTGCTAAACTAGCACATTACACCATGCCTACCAGAATGAGAAAAACATACTTGAGTTTGAGCATACACGTCTTGTCAAACACCATTTTGTTTGCTGTGAAGAGCGTGTGTTTGGGATCAGCCAAGGTGAAAACATTCTGAGAACATTAACGTGGGTTTGAGCTTAAGCATGTTTTCGCCAATCAGTCAAATACTGCATCAAGTAACACGGTCTTCCCTGGCCCTATCCCCATGCTAAGTTTGATCTCAGTGTCCTTAGACGGCTTGTTCACATGTGTATATATAACCTAATTAGCCGAGTGGAAACCAACATCTGGCTCTGTAGCAGATGTTCGTTCTGTGGTAAGTTGTATCGAATCTGAGGCTTAGTTAAACAATATATGCATCAAAGCATCGTGATTGGCTTTTATGGCACATTATAGTTTTCGTGCAGACACAGTCTATTGTAGTTGTCATCAAGTCTAACCTCGCTGCCCTGAAAGTACTAAATGTGACACTGCACTGAGCAGTGGTGTTTTTTTTCAGCTTCTAGAAAATAACCGATCTGAATGACAATAGGATTTGTTGCTAAACACATTCCAAGCAAGACATCAAAACTTTCAAGTTATGCAAAACGTCACACATCATTTTATTAAAGACCTACATAAACAACTAAAATAGGTATGAGTAGGAACAGGAGGAGGCAAGCCGTGTAATCTAATTGGTAGTTGTAAGAAATTGGGTTATTCGTTGAGAGTGGCAGAAGCACCACTCAGGTAATGCACACAGTCCTTCTCAGGGTGAACTACAAAAGTCCCGAAATTATCCCTATGATAACGTGGCACAAAGCAGAGAAAACACCGCCAAGAACTGCAAGTGCCACTTGAAGGTATTTGGGACAAGTCACAAGTTCAGGCCATATGCGATGGACAGTGGGTCACAGGGACCAAGTTAGTCCCGCCGAAGTGTTACCTTCTCAAGTTCGGCACGAATGGTGCCATTTGTATTGGTAGGGGCCGCGAAGAGGAGGCTGTTGGTATGAGAAGCAGGTCAAGCACCATGGTTAGTTGCTTCTGTGCTTTAAAGAGCCAGTTGTCACTGGAGCTTAACATTGGTTGATCATCACAAAGTGTCTCCGTCAGGATGAATTAAAGTGCAGGTCTCACATTGCCAGCTGTCGCAAACAGTCTGTGTCTGCAAAGAATAGGCGCCCCTGGAGCTTTGCATTGGCGGTCTTAGAGCAAAGTGGTCTCTGTGGTTACAAGGCGCCGAAAACCTCTGTATCTTCAACTTTTCTTCAGGAGGTGTTCATAATGATGCCAGCTAGGGGCCCAGGACCTGTGGGGCACCTCTGGGGGATCAGGACTCATTCCAGCAGACACCAGCAGAAGGGCTCAGGCAGGCATAGCTGGTGCTCGTCAAGTGGGCAGTTGCTGGGATGCTTGTTGTGTCCCTGTAGCTCAAACAGCAGATCAGCCAACAAACCCTTGGAGTTACTTTGTGGAGCCTGGGGTCAAGACAAGCAAGATCAATCATGTCAGTCAGCAGGGCAGTCACCCTTCTGATTCCTCCACAGCTCCAGGAATGTTCAGATGAGAGAGTCTAAAGGTCCATTTTTATACCTGGTGCCAGCCTATGTGAGGTAGAATTCCCTGACCTATCCCCAAAACTGGTCAGTTCTTCCGATTGCCCTGAGTTTGGCTCCAAACTGTCTAGGGTGACAAAGGCAATGGCAGGCCTGGTGTTGTTTTTTTGTGTGTGCTGCAGGCAGGGCTCTTTGAAGTGTAATCTGTGCAGGGCACTGCCCCTCCCCAAGCCATCCCACCAAGTAGACCCACTCCCTTCACACCTAGGCTTTCTTTGTTCATATGTCTGAAAGCAATATGCAACCCAGAACAGGAGAGCCCTTTACAGTTATGTAACCCAGGACACAGGTATAGGCAGAAAAATGCTAACTTTCTAAACATGCCCTCTGTACATTTGGAACCATACACTAGGAACTTGCAAGTAAATTAAAGGTACCTATCGGATTTAGGCCAATTGTACCATGTTTTAGGGAGTGAGCACAAGCACTTTACCACTGGTTAGCAGAAAAGTGCACAGAGTTCTAAAAGACAACACAAGTTTATGATATTTACTGTACCATGCAGATTTTAGTGTGGAAAGCACCAACATCCACGTCATTCCACAAAAACCTATTTTAGGTGCTTTTTATCCCAGGTGCTATTGTACCCCTAAGTATCGTTATTTATCTGGTGCAATAAGAAAGCACCTGGAATCCAACAGACCCCGAATAAGAGCCATAGTGTAGTACAGTGATATTTTTTCAGCTCTCCAGGTGACAAGAATAAAACAATTGGTACGAATTGAATATCGTGAGCCCATTAGCTTACTCAGTATGCTCCTTCAGTGCAGGCATTACATAGAGGCCAAGCTATTTGTAATAACAAAGATTTTTTTATACATTGCTCCAAATAATATTTCCACTGTTTGTAAGCGCTATACATGCCATGTGTTAATATTACTCAATTTACTGATACTCAATTACTGATTTTTGAAAGGATATTTCCCTCTTTCTGAAAATCAAACATACGACTAGCCTTGGGTGACATTTGCATTATGCCAGTTCTTGAGTTTGGTAATCACATTATGCTTTTAATGCTAAATTGCTGAAAGGAGACTATTTATGCCACTTCACAGTAAACATTCAAGGCAAAGTTTGAGTACAAACACATTGAAACAACGCAAAACAAGCACTGGCGTTGCCAATAGGTCTCGCAGTAGGAAAGTTGGAGCTATTGGTTTTGTAAATGACACATTTTATATTAATGTGATGGTTTTGAAAATCGCGAAATTAATAGTTTAGTCATTTACAATGCCAATACTTTTAACTTTTGCAAATGTGACACTCATAGTATTTGTAATGCAAATGTTTTGTATTTACGTGACTTAGATGTATTGATATTACAAATAACAATGGTTATGACATTTTTTAAATAATTAATACTTAAAAGTTATTGTAATTTATAATGGCAATAGCTTAAAGTGTTGTAAATACCTTTTGTGAAGATTATGTTCAGTGTATTTTATTGTGAGGAAAATAAATGAACAGAAGTGAAATATTAACGTCTTTTTGTGACATTTGTGTAATGTGAGAGAGTGTGAGTGATTTGAAAAGGGTGATTGATTGTGATATGATGTGTGATGCTGATAGGGTGTGTGAGTGTGTTAGTTGTGTGATTTTTGAGAATGTTATTGAGGGTGTGTAAGGGTCTTTGAGTGTAATTGTGTGTGAGGGTGAGTGTGTGTGAGGTGGTGCGAGGGGGAGGGTGTGTGTATTCCGATGGTGTGTGGTGTTGTGAGGATGAAGGTGTGTGCGTGTGCCTTTGTATGATGTAAAGGGTGTTATGGTGACGGTGTGTGTGTGTGAGGTGTTATGTGGCTGAGGGTGTGTGAGGGTGAGTGTGTGTGAGTGTGAGTGTAGGTGCGGCTGTGTGATCTGTGTGATTTTCTAGAAAGCATGCAAACTGAAGAAAGGCGAATTCAGAAGGCCCTTTAATAACCGATACACTTGGCAGCAGGCTGCAAGGCTATAATAGTATGCTTTCGCAAGGGAGCATTTCACTGACATGGGAGTTCAAACAAAAAAATTATTCATTCAGAACTTGGAACCCCTTTGTATGAAGATGTGTGATTAGGCTTAAGCACTCTCTGCAACTTGAGGCGACCCCGTGATTAGAAAACAAGGGAATACAAAAGAACATATAGCGATATCAACCTTTCACAAACTATCACAAAGCTCAAATGCATTAAGGGCCTATTGCTAGCCAACTTGCTGGTACATACAAAGTTGGCAAAAAATTCATAAGAGGTGCGGCGACTAGAATCTCTTGATTCACTAAAACAACATGGCGTCGACATATTATATATAAGTAGTATTTCTCCTAAAGCCAACTTGTTGCTACAGGTCTGGCAATTTTTTGTGACACGTTTAAACCAAGCGACACAAAAAATCCACTTTGAAAACAGTTTCGTATGTAAACATCGGACAAAAATATGCATTTGTTTAGCTTATGTGTTTAAAATACTATTTGCCTTCTTATTATCTCGAAGTTAACATTGGCCCTGAAGGTAGGCTGAAAGCTAGTTAGTTTATTCTTGACCTTTAAAAATTGGGAGGCGAGTTCTTTGGCTTTGTAATGCGAACCCGGTTTACATTTTTAACGGCAAGGGGTGCAACACAAGAATGTTCTGGACAGGCACAGCCCACACCGGCCTTTGTCATCGCGGAAATGGCGACAAACAAGGGCAGGATGGGTGCTTGATAGCAGCAGAATGGCTGCAAAGGGCACCTCATTATCCGATGCTCAGTTTAACCGGCTGGCGCCAAGCCTGCCTCACATGCCGGTGATATGCTAGGACTGTTCTAAGGAGGAGTGCTGCTACGGCCTGGGGGAAGCTGGCTGGGGAGGGGGAGGAGGAATGGTGACAAAGCCAGTAGGCATGCATGGCCGGTCGGGGTAAACACTTAAGGGGGGGTTGCGGGAGTGAGCGTGAGGCTGCAAGGCTATAATAGTATGCTTTCGCAAGGGAGCATTTCACTGACATGGGAGTTAAAACAAAAAAATTCTTCATTCAGAACTTGGAACCCCTTTGTATGAAGATTTGTGATAAGGCTTAAGCACTCTCTGCAACCTGAGGCGACCCCGTGATTAGAAAACAAGGGAATACAAAAGAACATATAGCAATATCAACCTTTCACAAAGTATCACAAAGCTCAAATGCATTAAGGGCCTATTGCTAGCCAACTTGCTGGTACATACAAAGTTGGCAAAAATGTCATAAGAGGTGCGGCGACTAGAATCTCTTGATTCACTAAAACAACATGGCGTCGGCATATTATATATAAGTAGTAGTTCTCCTAAAGCCAACTTGTTGCTACAGGTCTGGCAATTTTTTGTGACACGTTTAAAGCAAGCGACACAAAAAATCCACTTGGAAAACAGTTTCGTATGTAAACATCGGACAAAAATATGCATTTGTTTAGCTTATGCGTTTAAAATACTATTTGCCTTCTTATTATCTCGAAGTTAACATTGGCCCTGAAGGTAGGCTGAAAGCTAGTTAGTTTATTCTTGACCTTTAAAAGTTGTGAGACGAGTTCTTTGGCTTTGTAATGCGAACCCGGTTTAAATTTTTAACGGCAAGAGGTGCAACACAAGAATGTTCTGGACAGGCACAGCCCACACCGGCCTTTGTCATCGCGGAAATGGCGACAAACAAGGGCAGGATGGGTGCTTGATAGCAGCAGAATGGCTGCAAAGGGCACCTCATTATCCGATGCTCAGTTTAACCGGCTGGCGCCAAGCCTGCCTCACATGCCGGTGATATGCTAGGACTGTTCTAAGGAGGAGTGCTGCTACGGCCTGGGGGAAGCTGGAGGGGGAGGAGGAATGGTGACAAAGCCAGTAGGCATGCATGGCCGGTCGGGGTAAACACTTAAGGGGGGGTTGCGGGAGTGAGCGTGGAGGAATGGTGACAAAGCCAGTAGGCATGCACGGCCGGTCGGGGTGAACGCGCAAGGGAGGGGTGGGAGTGAGCATAGAGGAATGGTGACAAAGCCAATAGGCATGCACGGCCGGTCGGGGTGAACGCACAAGGGGGGGGGGGCGGGTGGGAGCCTGGAGGAATGGTGACACGGTCGGGGTGAATACGCAAAAGGGGGGGGGGGCGTGGAGGAATGGTGACAAAGCCAGTAGGCATGCACGGCCGGTCGGGGTGAACGCGCAAGGGGTTGCGGGAGTGAGCGTGGAGGAATGGTGACAAAGCCAGTAGGCATGCACAGCCGGTCGGGGTGAATACGCAAAGGGGGGCTGGGAGTGAGCGTGGAGGAATGGTGAACTCGCTATACGAGTGTGTTCATGTCTTGCAAACAATTAGTATGGCATAGAGCCCAAGTGGCTTAAAATATCTAGTGATGGGAGCGGGCAATGAATCTGATGACCAGGACTTTAGATAAAGTGTTGAAGTGGAAACATTTTGCTCGTAAAAGTAAGATTAGAGTGCTAAATTGAGCTTTTGGTTCTAAAATTCGATTTCAGTTTGCCGTTTTCGAAGCTCCTGACGCCCAGGCATATTTGTTTACCTTAAGTGTCTAAGTAAATATATAATTAAAATAAATGAGTACATGGTTTGATAATCCGTACTGCAATCTGAAGTGACTCCACTTAGACTGAAGAAATCATGCAGCCAGTGGCTGAACGCCATAAAAAGTTTCGCAGCTGGGATCCAAGGCGCAGTGGGGGTCGGTTGGTGAGTGTGGAGGCGTAGCTAGAAAGAACAATAACAATATACTGTAACTATTTCGTTGTTTACAGATGAGCGCTCCGTAATGTTGTGTGCAGCTGTCCCGGCATCCCCTTTGACTGGTGATGGCTGAATCATAGAGTGATGTTAGAGCGGAAATCCGGGTCCCCTGAATCAGAGTTGTTTTAGGATCCACAGTGTTCCGGTCAGACCTAGGCTCTCTCTCTTGAACATGGCGGCAGTGAAACAGCATCAATCGCTGCTTGAAGAACGTCGGAATCCAGGAGAAGGCGCTGGAATGGATCGTCTCCTTTCTCGACGGAAGAACACAAAGAGTCCGCCTACCACCGTACAAGTCAGAGGCCACCAAAGTCACCTGCGGCGTCCCTCAAGGATCCTCACTGAGCCCGACTCTCTTCAACGTCTACATGAGCCCCCTCGCGGCCATCGCACGCCAACACAACCTCAACATAATCTCCTACGCCGACGACACCCAGCTGATCCTCTCCCTGACCAACGACCCCGCCACCGCCAGAGCCAACCTGCACGAAGGGATGAGAGAGGTAGCCGAGTGGATGACGACGAGCCGCCTGAAACTGAACTCAGATAAGACGGAGGTCCTCATCCTGGGCTCCTCGCCCTCCGCCTGGGACGACTCCTGGTGGCCCCCCGCCCTGGGCACCGCACCCAAACCAACGGACCACGCACGCAACCTGGGTTTCATCTTGGACTCCTCCCTCTCCATGACCAGGCAAGTCAACGCCGTCTCCTCGTCATGCTTCAACATCCTGCGCATGCTGCGGAAGATCTTCTGGTGGATCCCCACAGAGACCAGGAAGACCGTCACCCAGGCCCTCGTCACCAGCCGACTGGACTACGGCAACGCACTCTTTGCCGGAACCACCGCCAAGATCCAGAAGAGGCTCCAGCGCATCCAGAACGCCTCAGCCAGACTCATCCTCGACATCCCACGACACAGCCACATCTCCGGACACCTAAGAGACCTGCACTGGCTCCCGGTCAACAAGAGAATCACCTTCCGCCTCCTTACCCACGCACACAAAGCTCTCCACGACCAAGGCCCGAGCTACCTCAACAACCGAATCAACTTCTACGCTCCCAAACGCCACCTCCGATCCGCCAGCCACGCCCTCGCCGCCGTCCCACGCATCCGCAGAGCCACCACAGGAGGAAGGTCCTTCTCCTACCTGGCCGCCAAGACCTGGAACTCCCTCCCGGCCGACCTGCGCCTGACCCAAGACCACCTCTCCTTCAGGAAGAAGCTCAAGACCTGGCTGTTCGAGCAGTAGCGGCACCCCCCCCCCCCCAAAGCGCCTCGAGACCCTACGGGTAGGTAGCGCGCTCTATAAATGTCTTTGATTGATTGATTGATTGAAGAACCTCCGCACCTCAATGGAGAGTTGGAACTAGAGGACAAGGATGAGGCAGATACGTCAGAAGAGCCTGGCAAGAAGAAGAAGAGGAAGAAGAGCAAGGCTCCTGGGGGTGAGAAGTAAAATAAGTGGGGGTGGAGGAGAGCAGCATGGATAGGCGGGGTGTTGTAGGAGGAGTGAGATCATGGCTGAATGAAAGAAGAGGAATAAAAGAACCAGACGGCAAGGCTGTGAATTGCGTGGAGAGAGAGGGGAGGTGCTGGTGTGGGAGGGGGGAGGAGTGCTGCTAGGGAAAGGCTGTGATTGCGTGGAGAGAGAGGGGAGGTGCTGGTGTGGGAGGGGGTGGTGCTGGTGTGGGAGGAGTGCTGCTAGGGAAAGGCTGTAATTGCGTGGAGAGAGAGGGGAGGTGCTGGTGTGGGAGGGGGGAGGTGCTGGTGTGGGAAAGGGCAAGGCTGTGTTTGCGGGGAGAGAGAGGGGAGGTGCTGGTGTGGGAGGGGGGAGTTGCTGGTGTGGGAGGAGTGCTGCTAGGGGAGGAGAAGCCTGATGCCGGATGGGGGCGGGAGAGGCTGGGCTTGCATGCGATGCGCGTGCATGTTCACGTGAACTTCATGAAAACCGCGGGGCTGAAAGCCCTTTGGTTTGAAGAGAAAATAGCCGACTTGAATTCTCCCCATTTCCCATTCCTGCGGAATGGTAAAGGCGAGACCTAAAAATACAATGATAGTGGCTGCCATTTGACATGCTTTTCTTTTTCACCCATTTTCTTTTAGCATCAAATGCATTCTCACATTCTAATTGGATACATTTTTCACTAAAAACAGTGCCAAATGCAAGTTTTGAAATTTTGTGAAACTACGCTAGTTTACTGTCTGCTTCAAGTAGGTAGTAAACTAGTCACAACCCGGAAGGGCTCCTCAGGGGTCCGCTTCCCCTTTGTGATTGATATCGAAATCATTTTTTAAAAGCACTATAGTCCAACAAACCACTGCCTACTGTTAAGAAATGAAACTGAAACGTTTTATTTTTGTTTTTGAAATGCAGCCTGTTTTCCTTTAAGGAAGACAGTCTGCTTTTATTAAAAAAAAAAGTTGCTTTATTTCAAAAGCAAACACAGATATGAGGGTCTGCTGCCCCCATCAGGCCACCATCCCTGTGCTATTCCCAAAGGGTCGCAAGTTGCGATCTGCCTAATGAACATTGATGACGTAGGTCATTTGCGCTACCATCGGGAATCATTAAATGTGTCTGCGACACATTAGTAAATTTCCTTTTGCTACTCGCTAATTGCGAATAGCAAAAATTCACAAATTGAGAGTTGCAAAATGAGATGGTCGTACATGGAACCCGATATTGATAAAATGAGAACACAAAAAATCACAATGACCACAACACAAAAACATAAAATCTCCACACGCAAGTGCGATAACAAACACAAAAAGGCACACACAGATACACACCAAGTACAAAAAGCAAACCAGTATAATAGGAGTTTGTTACCACATAACGCATAAAATCAGAATATACAAGACAATACTTAATAAGAAAAAGCTAGTCAATGTCTAAACATATCTAAGATATTAAAAATAAACATTGCACATTATGTCCCTATTAACCTTAGATACCCAAAGGACCGCAGGACATATGTACATTATTTATATTTGACGGAACAGAAATTATTACTGGAGTGACTAAAAAAGATGGATGTCTAAAAACACGAAGTCAAGTACCTGCAATGTAATGTTACAAGCCTCAAAATTGTACAAGCAAGTACAACAGAATCCCTTTAGCTGGTCTAGCTTTACTTCTAAATACAGTCAGATACGACATCTATTGCGGAATATTAGCATATGAAGCGGCCACCCCTCTCATCAGCCTAGAATGCAAGAAGCTCCCTGCAACGGGCATACATGTCCAATGTAGCACAGTATATGGTAACCGGAAATCTCCCAAGATCACCTACCCCTCAAATGACACTCGCTTTCCCATGATCAGCACTGCAATTAATGCCAGCAGGGAAATGAGCAAGGCAAAGCATGAACCTTAAACCTAGGAGAGATATCTCAGAAAACTGTGGCTTCAACTACAGCCAGCTGACACTCCAAATAGTGCAGCCACCACAGCTAAATATACAAATTCAGAAAACACTCTAAAAGCATATCCTTACATCATACCTATACGTTAAAAAACGTTAAAAAAACGTTACTGTATCAGTCAAACGCTTGGAGTTGGCTATTTCACTGATGCTCATACAAAAACTAAATCTGTTAATACTGCTGACACAAGCTCTGATTATCTAATTTGAATGATGTTTATGTCTTTTCCTCTTTAAAATGTTCTATATTTTTCTTAACTGTTTTGGGTAGTGATCGAACTTAACACCCATTCTTGTGGATAAATGACGGCTGCTGGTGCTATGGTTACCAGAGGTTGAGTAGAGTTCCTCTTAGCCTTGAGTTGAGAACTAGCAAGGATGTGTTTATTAAATTGGTAAAAGTCACCACTTTTTTGACAACGATGTAAAATCAATCACGCGTGCAGAAAATGATTCACCTGAATGCATATAGAAATTCACAACACTGCTACCAAGAGTACTCGTGGAAACCTTAGGAAATTCCTAAAACTGATAAGTTAGAACTCTTTCAAAATTATAAACCTCATGGTAAATTTTAATGATATCTTGAAAGTAACATGGCTAGTATTTTTTCCAGCTACTTGTTAAATGCCTGTACACACCAGACACATCTTATAATATAAACATCTCCCTGAATGAATGTATCCCTCTTAATGATGCAAGTGGCATATGTCATGTTTAAAAGCAACCTTCAATATTTAGAGACGAATTTGTTTTTTCAAACCAGGCACTGTCCACGTATAACGCCATTGTATTAAGTCACACATGAGGAATCGCTATGCAAATGCATAATCATGCTCTCTAATGAAGTAGCAAAAGAACATCAAGTGCAGGACTGGACTGAAAACCAAAAGCACCACTGGGAACATTTTCAATCCAGACTAACTCCCCTTCCTTTTCTATTTTTCACCTAACGCTAGTTCTTTCTCTCTCTAGCTCTCTCTCTCTCTCTCTCTCTCTCTCTCTCTCATCTATGACCCTGCTTCAAAAAATATCTAGGGAGATGGAAATAGATACATGGTTGGTCAGTCTGGCCATTAATGTGTGTTGTTCACAAATTCCACACACAGTCACCCGGCCCATAAACATCATCTCACTGCAATTATTCTTGATCAAAGTAAATATTAGTAAACAAGTAAATAAGCACGAGATACAACCTATTATAGAAAAAGGTATTGGATATGGGAATACATGAGGCAATACTTCTAATGGTGTAAATTATGCACATGTCATCAGGCATCCACAGTGAGTCAGATGAACATGTACCTGTTGTGGGCCTTGCAATGGTGGATTATAACTGTGTCATGGGAGGAATAAACTGCTGCCTTTTTAAAATGTGTTTTTCTTGTATTGAGCGGATTAACTACCACGCTGTAGCTTCCTTGCACTGTAAAGATTTCAGATGTGAGTTGAGCCAGTGTTCTATGTGTGTACCCAGCCATCGGTGTCCAGTACCTAAGAGCTGCAGAGAATCTGTCTCCAATCATTTCCTCCTGACAACTAAGACAAAAGATACATTTTTTATTAGAAGATCGATGATTTCCCAATTACCAGGTCATCTAAGACGTGTAACTGTGGCAAAAACAGAGTTTGGAGATAGAAGTAATCTCTGAGATCGGGAAAGATGTTCCTGTATAATAAGGAACAGCTCTCTCAATACCTTCTCTGTAGATGGAAGTAGACAGGGAAGGAAAGGTACTAGAGTATGCTGACAGTCACTGAAAAGATCACTGTGGTACTCCACATTATGTTAAAATGTTCTGAATTGTATGCCTTGCAACTTCAAGAACTCTACGATGGATTGTTCTAGAAGACTCATTTTAATGTGGATCTCAGAGTGTACCCACAGCGAAGAAGCCTCTATAGCTTCTGCGAGGAGGAGACCCAAACGGTAGCATGTGTGTGTTCAAGCGGGTGCACAAAACTCAGAGAAGTGTGGAAAGTGCCTTGTTCCACAAATCAGCATTCCACATGGGGAAGTGTTGTTTCATGCTCTTAAGCTCCAATCCTGTCTGTTCTTTGGCTTTGTACTTCATGTAGCTCATTGATGGCATCACCCTGTGAGGGCGAATCATGCTGGTTGTGTGGCAGGTGGAGTGAATACAGCAACCAACATCTGGTGCACATGTTTAAGAGGCTAGCTTGTGAAACGCGCAAGAACTTCATGGATCACTTGCCAATCAGCTTTCATTTGGTTTTACCTTGAGGAAACACAGTTGCTGCTGAATTCCAGTTACAGCTCCAAAATCCAGCTTCACCGCTGCACTGCATTAATAAATGTGGACTTCTGCCTTTACCATTATGCTTTCCCTAACAGAGTTTGAGGGCTTTAGGAACTGAATCCTACCTGTCCTTACCCTTGGAATACCAGACAGAATGCATGCCAATTAGCAGAACCAGGAATAGGAGCCGCAAACTTGGAGAGGATGGTGGGGCGCACTTAGAGTGTTGGCTCCAGTTTTGCAAATTTACCTTTTTGCACCACAGAGAAGATCTCCTATGTGCCCCTCCCCACACACACAAATGGCAGTATCAACCATCTGGTCACTTGTGCTCAGAGCACCAAGGGTCACATATCTGAAAGTTTCTCAGAACGACTAAGCAAAAAAAGTGGAAGAAATTAAGATAAACATCTTCCCAGGCAGTTTTCCACTATGATTTTGCCCAAAATGATGACGAAACATGGCATATAGGCACAACTTCAGAATTAACAAATTTACCATGAAATAATGAGAATTATGCTGGCATACTTTAAATTTCACCGAGGCCGAGCCAATAGCTCCATGAAGCTGAGGCCTAATGTGGGTTACAAATATCAAATAGTACAAGGTAACATTGAAGTAGATTGACTATGTGTGTTCATTCATAAAGAAAACATACTATCTATTTCAAATTAGTGAAATATGTTTTTAAGATAGGGAGTGAAGTTTTGAAAGCAGGGGAAAGATCAAATGAGTTATCTGACACTGTCTTCTTCAGGCCATCCTATTGAAATAACCCATGTACCATTAGATGCACACTTTGAATACTAAACAAGTATCAGTCCCTTACGCACTGCTGAAATATGATTTAACTTCATCTCTTTGGTGCAGATCCCACTTTGTGTCCATGCTCCTATGAAGTTTCCGTGAAATCTCAAAATATTAATAGCTATTCCAAAGGTCTAGTATTTCGAGTTAAGGTACTGAAATTGTGGAAAAATCATAATGATTAGATAATTAAACACTTTTGAAATGCTGTGACTTAGCCACAGTATAACATTGATAGACAACATGATTTATGTGACTCTGAAACATGAGAAGGTGAAGGCGAAATGCTTTTTGGGATAAGCATGCCATCTTGAAGTAGATTCTTCCTTCTAGGGGAGCCAGTTAGAATTACTTAAGAAGGTGGGGAGAGTCATATAATTAAATTCTTTTGCATATATTAACGGTCTAGCCTTCATGGATGATAGAGCAAATGCAGAGAGCTCTCCTAGCACTGCATTGTCACCATCTAGGTGTGAGAGGGAGAGTTATGAAATTGATGAGAGACAGTTTTCTTAGAAGAAAAAGCTGGACTGACACTTATTAAATAAGTTTGGAAATGTGGAATTTCATAAATATGGCTAAGACTTTCAAGAAGCCTACTGATTTGGTGAGAGGGATCAACTTCAAAGACAGGTAATAGCCTACAAGTTTTCAATACGTTGTTTGAACTGGTTTATATATCTATTTAAGGCCTGTGGAAGAAAACTGTCTTAGTTGTATTTAGTTTGAGAAAAAAATATTTTACCCAGTTTAGCAGATTTTCGACATAGCATTTCAGTGAGATTACATAAGAGGAATTATTTAATATGATCTAGTGTACCGCATTATTTACATAGTAATTTATGGAGATTCCCCTTTCCAGAATCATCTCCCTCAACATCTTGAAGAGATTTAATACAGAGAGAAATAAAAAAAGCATTGGTGACCACTGCAATTTAGAGGCACGAGGGGGGTACTGAAGGCCTAAACTTTCAGGAATAGAAAACTTGAGGCTATAAAGAATGAACACCATTCTATGATTTGCCCTTCAATCCCCACCCTGGTGGAGTCAAAATTGAGAGTTTGCCAGTTAATTCTGTCAATTGTTGCTGATCTAAAACACTGGACCACTGTATAATCTGCAAATTAGACAAATATTGCATCAAACACTACCCCAACATGGCACACCCCAGTCCTTAGCACTGAGGTATCATGATAGTTGAACCTGGCCCATTCTGCTGGGTCACTCAAAATCTTTTCCTAACTTTGCTTAATCCACTTTTTGTTGGCAGACAGATAACTGTAATTAGCCCTCAGGGTTGCTTGGCATCATTTTTACATAAATCTTTTAAACTTCATAACTACAACTACTGGTCAACTTATTGGATTTTTGTTGTTTTGGTATCATTTTAATTATTAAAATGTACTCTATTTGGTGTAGGATTTTTACTTCATTACTGCTTGAGTGCTGCATAAATACTTCACACATTGCCTCTAAGTAAAGCCTGATTGCTTTTGTGCCATGATACCAGAGGGCACCCTAATAAGGAATGTGTTTACTATTTGAGTGGGGCTCCCACACTTTCAACTAATTACTGAATTTCTTATCTCCACTTGTAAATCCTTTAAAATCATACTGTTCTTGTACAGTATAACAATGATCCGCAAGCCTGAACTGATTCTAATGCCAATGATAAACTAATACAATGTTTACAAGCCATTACAGTTGTTTGATTCCTCTTTGATTTGATCGGTTTACTTTTCTTCAGTGTATGCCATTGTGCCATGCACACATTCAGAAGAAAACAGAAGAGCAACAGAAAAAAACATTTAAGTCCCTAAAGCATTTAATACAGTGGATGTTGTACACACTATATCACATTGGTGTTGTGGTATATTGATAAACATTGAAATACTGGGAACTGCAGTTTCATTCTCAGTTTGTTGAGAACCAGGTTTCTAGCTGGCATATAGGTAAGCTGTCTTACTGTTCCTTGGTATAGGGGATCTATCAGCTCGTACGTGTGGAGGATACTCAATTAGCTGTGCATGCAAAATACAACTCTGATAGTCATTAGGAGGCCACAGGAAAAACAAAATTGCACTCACCAAAATATTTCAGATTCATCTTTCATAGATGAAGAAAGATTCATAACCATTGGCATATCATTTCTATCATGATTAGATTGGGGAGAGAATCTGAGAGTAATCATATTTGCTTGATGCTTTCATCTAGATGCTTTTTTTTCTAGACGTCTATATTTATAATGTCCTTTGCTCCCGGGCCAAATAAAATTACTCCAACTCAATGGACTAAATGTGTTTATCTCTCCATAGTACATCCCATGCTTTGGGAAAATGACTAAAAATATGACAGGAAACATGGCTGAAACTGAGTGTTATCAAATTATTATCAACTGGCAACTTCTCAGCTATTTATACCTGTACTAGGACACTCCAATTTAATGCCAAACATTTTGAGTGATAAGTAGAGCTAGACTTTATTGACATGTTTACTGTGACAGTGATGCCAACCAGGTCATCAGTTTGCCTGCATCTCTTTCAATTATTTATTTTTAATAATTCCCTATATTTGGATCAAGTGAAATGAGGAAAGAGATCAATGTAAAAATCACAGCATAAATTGAATGGATTATGAAGATTTTAAACCTGAATACATAATTTTACTAAGCTGTTTTTATTAACAAAGGTGAGAGAAATCATATTTGGTTATTTGCCAGCCAGGGGAAAATGAATGCAGATGTAATCAGTTCTGTTTTAAACAAAAGGTTAACTAGCTCCCATGAAGTGATGATAGTAGTCACCTGCAGAGCTGCCAATGGAATTTGGACTGAACCTGCCAACAGAATTGTTTTTATTTAAACAATATGCAAAATACACAAACTTCTGTTAAGTGTCCAGGTGCTGATATTCACTAGGAATGGACAGCAATGTAGTTTACATACCGAGAAGTCAAGTTTTCAACACTTTTCTAAACTTAAACTGATTTGATGTTATTCGAAGAGAAAGGGAAATGTTGTTCCCAATTTTAGCAGTCTGAAAAAAGTGCAATACCTCCTCCCAAACTCCCCTACCTTTGGGGACAATCAAGAGAAACAACGAAGCAGAGCGAAGGCTCTGTGTTATCTGGCTGACTAAAAACAGACTGCTAAATGAATACTAACCCCTGTTGATGCAAAGCTTTGTGGCAGATGCACAGACATGTGTTAATTATGTATGTGGCAATACCTTACTAGTGAAGATGGGTCAAGAGTTGTGAAAACTACTCTGTAAGGTAGGCCAGGGAAAAGGTAGACAGTGACATTCTCCGCCAACTGCAAAGAGTAAATTAAGTAACAAGGAAGGCTATGATAAAGAGCTTTGCCTAAGTAGAGTCAGACCCAACTATCACCTCAATGGTTATAAAATGAAACCTTACCATGAGAAAATGGAGGATTTTTTTAGAACATCTAATGAAATCAGATCTATAAATACATCTTACTCATCAGTGACCCTAAGATGGTGAATTAAAGCAACTGGAGTGGGACATCAACCCAAGTTAACAGGCCAGCAATCTGAAGACCAGAGAGAAGGAGAGACACCAAGCACAAAAAGATCTGTCTTTTCTGAAATCAGCTCAGGATGGTTGTCCCTCATTCATCTAGCAAAGGCAGTTGGGAATTTGCAGCATTTATGCCTCACTGAAGAGCCCTACGTTTGCTATCCAGGTGAATAATCTTCTGAGTATCATCACATTAGAGTGAGACCAGAGCATTTAATTAATTTGGCATGGGGCCCCAGAAATTAAACAATGTGTGGCTCAACAGGAAGGCTTGACATGAGGCCCTATGTCATAGACTTGGGGATACATAGAAAGGGTCTATAGAATATTACCTGAAACCTACCTTTCAAAAAAGAGGATAACCAGCCTAGGGCTCTGCCTTTAATACCAGACCCCTACAGCAGGGGTCTCCAAACCAGTCCTGGAGGGCCGGATCCATGCCAGATTTTTTAAATTACTACATGTATCTCAATGGGGATATCCAAAAAATCTGGCATGGATCCGGCCCTCCAGGACCGGTTTGGGGACCCCTGCCCTACAGTCTAGATTTGAGAGCTGCATGTGACATGTTATCAGAGACAAATGTACGTTCAAATACATATCTGGTACTTCTTGATCTCAGATCATATAAGGCTCATAGTGTATTGCTAACAGTGAAACTCCTGTGCTGTGGAAAGTTCTGAATCCATCATGATGCGATTCAATTAGTTCTGGAACTTTAGCTGCAACTGGCAGTAAAGATATATGTTGGTGACTATCAAGATGTCTGGATCACCAGAAAGATTTTTCAGTTATGGAAATACTCTAATTGTTTCCACAAGAAAGGACCAGCTGCACTGTTAAAAGAAAGTGGCACATAAGACTACAGAAGTTGATTGTGATTGTATTTACGATCATTTGCATAACGCAGACTGCACTTGAACCAAATTGGAGCTAGATTTGTTTACAAGTATAGTTTTTTTATGGAAGATGAGTGGTTGGAAATTCCCTAACAGAGTAATGCTTGGGTTGACATTTGAGGCACTAAAGAAGTTACATATAATCTGAAATGAAGTGATAAAGAAAGAATCAAGAAACTAACAGGAGATGGCAAATTCTAAATATTAAAGATTTATTTTTTAGGTGGTATTACTGGAAGAAGCAAGAGGAGGAGATTACAAGAGAGCATGTGTGATGTTTAACAATGCCTTTATATGGTTTATTGGCTATTCAATAGCTTTCTTTACCTTCTGCAGAATAATTAAATCACCATTCCTGTTATAATGATTTGCAGATTCTTTCAGATTTAGTCAGATTCAGTGTGCCAATGATCAAACAGTTTGAAACAATGAGCGACATGCTATTTCAAATGGGCGATAACATTCTGTGGTGTGGGCTTGTAAGTTTCAAGTGGCAGTTGAGGAACGGGATGCATACAAACATGCATGATTGCATATTATATTTACATAGCATAAACCTAGCCAAAAGTGTGAGTTTAAATTGGGGTAGATGTCAGTCTGCCACAAAGAATAAGACCACTAACCAGGTAGAACACAGTTTCAATAATTTAACGGGAACTAAACCCCCTGCTAGCTATAGCAGAGAGCACACAGGCTTAAGTTATGAAAATGTGTAAAGTATTTAGCAGTAACAAAATGTTAAAAGTCACAATACAAAAACATAAAACAAATCAAACTAATTAAGAACAGAGAAAAGTTAAAGAGTAAAATTACAAAAATCCAATACAGAGAAACAGAGATATGATTTAATTAAGACGTAAGGCAATGCGCCTCAGGAAAATGTAAAGTGCTAATCATTCACTGTTCTTAGTTATCCCAGACCTAGGTGCTACTTCAGACAGACTTTGATAGAGTATAGGTCAGACAAATCAAGCAAGTTTGTTCCAGTCAAAGAATTTACCTTCTGATTTAGATATTGAAATAGAAGTTGAAATCCTCCAGTAGGGGAAGGTTGCAAGCCATATCCGCTGAAGTCCTCTTGAAGCCAGATAGCCACTGGTGAGGTCTTACAAGAGCCATTAGTTTCGGTGGGAAAAGCTCAGAGTCAGTGAAATTCAATGTTCGCATCCAACAAAACCACTCACATCAGACAGAAACTTTTCGTGCCCAGTTACGTTTTGCACCATCTGACTTAATTCTTTCTATGGAGCACAAAATCCTTCAGCAGGGCATGCCTGTAGCTCTAGCCAATGAAGTTGATGGGAAATTGAATACCTTTGCCACACGTTTCTGCTCATGCTCCAGAGAACTTGGTCCAAAAAGTTTCTTAGTCTCAATTTATTAGAGTTTCTGGCACAACTTCTACTTGCTAATGTTAAGGCTCTCATGATGTCGCAGTTGGCACCCTAAGTGTGGCATGTATGCCCTGACGTGGGTCCTGTGATCACAGTGCCACTTAAAATGAGTCATGGGATAAATATGAGTTTGCAACCACTGACAGAAATTTTTAATTTATACAAATACAATTTTCATTCTGTTGAAAATATTTAAAAAACTTCTCTTGTCATGAACCTGGAGTATATATAAAACATTATTTCCAAAGAAAACTCCCCTATTTTGGTAAAGTAAACAGGAGAATGGGAGAACAAACTTGAAGTTCTTATTTCCAGGTAGAAAAATGTTCACTGTCTGGAACTTTATCTCAAAAACCAGTCTAAAAGGTGAAACATCTACACTCAACAACAGATTATTTTAAGAAGGTACTGAATACCGCCGAAAAAATTGAAACAGAGACAGACTTTTTGTTGTTGAATGTGTAGCATTTCACAAACTAATCTCTTCCACATGTGTTGCAAATCATATGTTTTCAGATGCAGCACCTCCTTGTGGGAGACGTTTCCATGCACCACCACCATGCGGCCAAAGATATGAAGGCAGAACTTGTTCACTGCCCAAAGAACCGTTGCAGCCCGAGTCCAGCGTACCATGTCTCCAACTTCCAAGACCACTGCACTGACTCTGATGCAGGCTTTGCAGTGTGGTTTTATGTGCCATATAATCCACAATAAATGTGAGACATTTAAGAGCAAATCCATCAAACAGACATTTTTGAAGGCTAAGGAAAATTAAGTTATTTGTAAAGAATCAAAGGATGTTGAGTGAACACTGGGACCCAAACTTAGTTCCTCAGTTCCAAAGTCAGCAGCTCTAACAATTCGGTCACATTTCCTCCCTTTCAGAAAATAGATGAGCTCCCTTCTGTTGTCCCCTTTGTCGCAGTAGAGGTGGCATTGGACCCTTATGCTAGCAAGGAAAATGAGCCTCTATATCTTTTTTTGTATAAAGAAAGACATATTTGTTATACAGTGGGCCCCTTAGACCTGCTGCACCTGCTTCACCAATGATAACTACTGCCTCACCAAGTGGGGTGTCTCCTCTGCCCTTTGTTATAAACATGAGTTCACATTTTTCCCCATCCCTATCACTGTTATCTCTCAGATGCCCAAGTAAGGTATTTCCTCTGCTACAATTTTCCCCACCCCTGGATCATTCCTCAGAGGCCCAAAGCCACACTGCCAGAGCAAGTGGCCTCCTGGCCCTAAAGCAAAGTAGTAAGAATAGTAAAACAGGCCTGCGGTTGTAGCTGTCCCTCATACCACTGGAACCTGTTGTCATAGCATCGGTCATACAAACCATACCTACACCTATGCGAAGCAGGTTGGATGCTCTGCCCACACTACTGTGCCATTACTCCTAGGTCTGAGACACAGAGCAGGCTTTCTGCCCCTTTATATAAAACAAAAAATCTCATCTCTGCTACCTGAAAAGCAAATATGTGCAACTGGTCAATCAGCAAATATAAAGAATGCTTGGGAGCCAGGGTAGACTTTAACCCGGTGGAGTTACTTGGAGCTCCATGGTGAAAAATATTTATTCTTCTTGTGAGGTAATGTCATGGCATTACCAGGTGAGTTCTGCAGTGTGTCCTTTTAATGGACAGTTATAAAAATGTGCTGAGGTATAGTCGACCCCACTTATTGACTCTGCCCCACTGCACTCAGGATCGCAGTTACGCTAACTAATATGCCCTTCAATGTCTTGTGTTTGTGCTTCACTATTACTCGTAAAGTAGACTTTTCAGTAAGTGGGAGAACCTTCAAATATAAGTTTTCTATCTATAGTTTCAAATGTGTTCCCAGTCACTTGTGGCGGGATCTCATACAGGAGCTCTGCTCATTTAATGCATGGTCTCTGCCACAGCTTGGGTTTGCTGTGGTCTAAAATAATATAAGATGCTGAGCAATTGGCAAGTTAAATTCTTGGACATTGGTTAATGTTTGTTTGTTCTTAAAAACATTAAAGGTATTTCCTGCTTCCGACTAAAAATGCAGTACCCTTTATTCTGTAAAGTAAAAACAGAACAAACTCAGCACAATAAAGTCAACCAAAATAAGAAAACCAAAATATAACTCCGTATTAGAAGCCGGCGGTCCCGAACGTACGTTATTGTCAAGTGCGTGACCCGAACCCCCCCGCTTCCATGTTAGGCCAAGAAAGGACACCGTCCGAGACAGCCCTGCTCACCCCCTTAATAGTTTGACAAGAGCAGCCAGGCTTATCTCCAAGGCACAAGTGTTCAGTATGTGCAACCATGCCCACAGCAATACCAATGATGTCACCACAAATGGACTCCACACAAGTTTGTATAAAACAAGTACACTTCATATAAAAAGATATACGAAATGACAACACAATATAACTTCCACATCTATACACTGGGTAATATTGTTTCAGGTGGGTTTGGCGGTTCTAATCCCCAACCACCGCTTCTAACCAACAGTTCCGCTGACTTTTAACCGTTCTCAACAGGTTAGGTAAGTCATATCACTAGATTCACACACGTTGCAAAATACAAGGAATACTGCACTACTTAGCGATGGGTTCCTGTACAGTGCCACAGTGAAACAATGCAATGTGTAGCCTCAAGATCATGTACTGAGTCAACACAAGATAATGCAACTCGGTTCTCTACCAGCATGCCCTGTTCAAGGAAGAAATACAGCAATGACTCACGCTGCAATAACGTACAGTGCGATAGGAAGACAATGCAATGCGTATCACCACAAGCATGCCCTGTGCCAGGAAGGAATAGGGTAATGCATTACAGTGCAATTCAGTACAGTGCAGTAAACAACCAATGCAGTGCGCTACTCTATGATCCTGTATCCTGCAAGAGAAACATAACGTAGTCTGTAGTGCATTAACCCCTCAGTTCGTTAAGCACCTCTAGTGTCAGACGTTGTCCAATAGTTTGATAGTTCGTTAGCAGCAAATATGCAAAGCGTTATACAACTGTTTTTAGAAGTTGTGCGACCGGTTGCCCCCAACACGGATCAACGATGACACCCAAGTTCTACTCCGGGCCCTGGCCCCTGTACTGCCCTGTCCGGGACCAGCACGGACCGAGATCTGGGCTGAAGCAACAGGTGCACACAGCTGCCAGCAGTGAGAGGCTGAGAGAGTGTACCTCCGGGCCCACACCCCGCCCCAGCCGATAATACACCTTACCTGGGGGGCGAGACCCCACTCTCCTCTCCTGCCGCAGCGGCTTGGCCTCACTCAAGAACCTTGTCACCACGGGCAAGGCGCACTCAGGCCGGTAGATCAGCTCCGGCGGGGCTGCCGGTCCGGGCCACCAACGTTTAGAACAAACTCCTTCCGCGAAGCCTTCCACATGACACTGGTGCTACCTCAAGTTGCCTTCGAGGGCCCGATCACTTGGCCCTCCTCTCCAGCACTGTTAGGACGTCTTCCCTCCCTGGTGCACATCGCTGCCCCGTACTCCTCACCAGCACCTCCGGTGACACCTTCGTCATGCACCTCTAGAGCGCCTGAACCTCACTTCGTCTCCTGGTGCACACAGTCTTCAGATGCTCTCCACTGACGCCCAGGTTACATCATGACACGCACACTGCACGTCTGAGTCTCCCCTCTCCTCCTGGTGCACATGAGGTACCAGGCGCACTCCACCAATGCCCTGGCTGCACCACCACACGCCAACCCGAGCACCGGAGACTCACTCCTTCTTAGTGCCCACGATGTCCCAGCACTCTTCACTAAGGTTCTTCACTATGGTCTGGACTGTACTGCGACATGCAACCCCTATGCCTCCTGAATCTCAGCTCTCTTTCACGATGCCCACAATCCACAGGTGCTCCAACACAACACCAAGACACGCACCCTGCGCGTCAGAGTCTTGATTCGCTCCGGGTGCCCATGATCACCTTAGGCACCCCTTCGGAGGGCTCAGGTTGCCACGACACGGTCCCACCACCAAGCCTCTTGAGATTTCCTGGAAACTTTTATGTTCCTGTGTCTCCGAACAGGGAGCTAGCTCACCTCGGGCCCTCGGGGTACAGGACGCAGCACTCAGCAAAGTCCTACTCAGGAAGAAGGGGGATATGGCCCACTGCAGCGCCCTTTCAGTCTCTCCTCGGTCAAGAGCTACAAAATGCCCACAAGCCTCAGATCACGAAGCAAGGGTCAAGTGTCTCCCGCAGCCTATTCAGCAACTTTTCCTGAGGCAGAGGTTTTCTTCCCGATCGCGGACAGGTCAAAGTGGCCAGAGACTCGACCATTCTTCAAAACGCTCCCAGCACTTCTCTGAATGATACCAAGACCATTCTCGATGACATCATCAACATAGACAAAGTCTTGGGGTTACACTTCTTCCAGCTATACCCCTCATTGTCTTTGAAGTTTCCTTGTGCTCAGGGGTCCCGACCCCTCCCTAAATCAGTCTTGCGTATCTCCAGCCCAGTGTGACTGTCCTTTCTTTGATACAGGGGGCCTGGATCTTTATTCACTCAGAGGGAGATGGGTCTATTGTTTTATGGCTTTGAACCAGGCCTCTTCACCTGGCAAAGCCTCTCCTTCTCCCTGCTCCAAGTGCAGGGCAGCCTGGCACCATCTCCACCCCTCCCATGGGGCACGACCTCCCTCAGCCTTTCTCACCTCTCCCAGATCCAGGCAGGCAAGTCACATTCTGCTGAGACACACAAAAAGGTCAATAGCACAAACTCTGCCCTTTTCTCAAACGATTCATAAAAGGGGGTTCAGAAAAGGGGGTATCTGGACACACAGTGACAAAACCATCTAACCAAAATGATGCGTTATGACGCGGTGAGTTCAGACATACCAAACTTTACTGTTCCATTTCCAATTATTGGGAAAAAAGCCTAACAATACCACACCCAGCCTCCCCCATTCTGTCCTATGGGCAGGATGGCCTTTCATGAGGGAAAATGAAATGGAGTTTTCCACTGGCACGGCCTAGCCCCCGTCCTGCCTTTTACCCACACTGCACCCTGCCTAGGGGTTACGTCCTACAGGGGTACCCCATGTTTAGCAAAAGGGAAGGTAAGGCCTGACAAGTGGTAGCACTTGTCAGGACAACATGCTAATTTAGCATAATGTGCGCAGGCCCTTCACTGAAGACCTGTGTTCTCTCTCAACGCATTTCTTTAGTACTAGCTCTGGCACACACAGTGCACCTCACTTAGGGATCTTGCAAGTAAGGCAAACATACCAATCAGAGACAACCAAACACCACTACAATTTATACAGGGAACATCTGTTCTTGCACATCGATTAGCAGTGGCAAGTACCTACAGCATCTAACTTTACAGCTCTCTGTCAGGAAAACGTTCTGGGGGAAAAGCAAAAAGTTTAAGTGAATTTTAGCCAATAAGGCCAAGTCCAACACAGGGCATAACGCAACACAACAAAACATGCAAAACAATAGCATCGCATACAAAAGAAAGCACCACAGCAATTCAAAACAACCTACAATTACAACAAAGCAGAAAAAGAAAACAAGTGAAGAGAAATTTAACACAATGGCAAAAAACAAAAACAGTTTCATACTTAGAACACAGAATAAAAACACATGTAAGCACAATGACAAAATAACACAATAGTGTATTTTACAATAGCACAGCAATTTGGCAGAGAGCAATACAAAAAAGAACAAAGCACAACTACATCACAGCAACACCACATCAGAACACATAAACATAGCACACCCAAATACTATACAATTACAAATATTTGCTTAGTGTTGTTTTGTATTGATGTAATATTGTGTTTTTATTGTGTTGGGATGCTGTTCTATTTGTGAGCTTTGTGTCTGATCCATCAATGAGTTATTTTGATCCATTATGTTGGGGAGTCATGTTGCATTGTTAAGGTAGATGTTTTCTTGCGTAATTGTTGTATTTTGAATTCAAATGTAGAAATTACATTGCTGGTTTGCTGCTATTGTGGTTATTGCAATATAGTGCTGTAGTGCAGTGTACCTCAAACACAGCCTTTTTGCATAAATATGCCCAAACATTCTTGTTACGTATTGGCACCTCCACAAATCTGCTTTCATATTAAAGTGTATGCACAAAGCACTGCCTTATTTACCACTAAAACATATAAGAGGCACAGCCAAGAACCATTTGCGATCCAGCCCATTAATCCATCTAAACGTGCAACAAAAATGTCTACTTTTTTTGTCTGTAATGATTGTACTGTTACACAACTAACATTAGAACACTTGACAGCTAATACATCTTGAAGAAAATAAAACATGCTTCTGTGCAAGGTAGGAGAAAAGATAGAACCAAGCATGTGCACATTAAAACCTCGCACGATTTACTTGATTTGCAATTATTCACATCACCAGCATGTGGTATGTACTTCAGCAAGGCTGGTGGTTGGGGTTAAGGTCATGCATGCATTAAGAACAAACCTGAATATTTAAATTTAACCAAGGTCAATATGCAATAAAAAAGACATGACAATTTGCTGATTTGTTAAAATAATTCAAAGTTGTGTGTAAAGTGCAAGGCTGTGGTCCAGAGTGAAGCATTAAGTAAAATCCAGTTACAACAAATTATATTTCTTGGAAAGTCTTAGCAGAGATGTCTAGGATAGAATGAGCAAGATTCCTGTCAATCCACATTTTAATACAGAGCCTTATGTCCACCACATATGATGTGGCAAACCAAAGAAAGACAAATTGAACTCAAAATAACTATCAGCTACATGTTCTGCGTGGATTTCCAAGGTTTGTGGAAGCAATGAAGAGGTGCTCCCAGCCCACAATTAAAATAATGGACTTGCAGAGAGTGAACAGAATCATATTTCTGATCTTGAGAATCAGTTGAGAGTTGGGACAAAAGCCAAGGGTTCAATTAAAATTAAAATGAGTGGAGTCAGAATTACTTATGCTAATTGGGTTTAAAGACACAAGGCGTAATGATGTTTGACTCATCAAAGCCTGTTCCACTGTTTACGCATGAGATAGAATCAAGAATTTGGTTTTACTTAATGCATATGATAATTATCGGATGTGGTAAATAACTAAACTGTCATTACATTTCAGCATTTCAAACCTGCTAAAATTTAACAGGGGAAAACATACAATATTTAAGGTATCATGCGGACTGTGCTGCGGTAAATACCAACATTTGCATGTTATTCTTCATAAACTCATATTAGGTGTGTTAGACCTGGCATCCTTGGCATGGTTTCCCCTGTCATTTCGCTTCTGACTCCTGTTGTTTTTGACTGTATGCTGGACTTCGTTTTTGCTGTTTTTTTTTTTTTTTACTCTGGGCACTTTACTACTGCTGGTCAAGGCTAAAGTGCAAGTGCTCCCTATGTAAATGATGATTGTGATTGGTTATCCATAGTTGTCATTCTTGACTTACAGGTAAGACCCTAGTAAAGTGTACTGTGTGTGCCCTGGGTCTGCAATTCAAATGTAACTAGTGGGCCTGCCACACTGATTGTGCCACCCACATGAGTAGCTCTGAAAACCTGTCTCAGGCCGCCACTGCAGTGTCTGTAAGAGCAGTTTTAAACCACCATGTCGACCTGGCAAGTGTGCCAGACCAAAACCTTCCCTTTTATTTCAAGTAAGGCAGCCCTAAAGTAGGCCCAACGTAACCCCATGGCAGGTTGAAGTGCATGTAAAAGGTAGGACATATATTGGTGTGTTTTACATTTCCAGGTAGTGAAAAACTTCTAATGTCGTTTTTCAATACTGCAAGGACTATCTCTCCAATAGGTTATCCTTGGAGCTGCCTTGTAACACCTTACAAGTGTAACTTTCAATTGAGAAGAGATAGAGATTTAGAGTTTGGGCTCCCTGAACTCAGGATTCAAAAACATTAATTTATGTGATGGTGGTTTTAAAATAGTGCTTTCGAAAATGCCACTTTTAGATAGTGGGCATTTTCTTGCTTTACTATCCGGTGCCTCTGCCTGCTGGTAGACTCCATTACGGGCTTAGACTGACAGTTGGGCTGCTTGTGCATTTACTCTAGATAGTGAAATAAAGGGAGCTGAGACGTGCCCTGATGATGGGTCTGCCTGAGCTAGAGTAATGGGAGGAGTTGTCACTGAAACCTGAATAGGGCAATGTCTGTCCTCACACAAAGCTTTCTCAACCCCCCTGTAGTGTGTCTGCAGCGAGGTCATGGCAAGGCAGGATCTGTACACTACAAAGACTATATTCTGAAGTATATCTACTTCAAAGGCGGAAAGGGGTATAAGTATTGGACCTGTAACCCCACATGTTTAGAACACTTCTGGATCAAGAGGAGATTCTGCCAAGAAGAAGAACTGGAGAAGATGTAGGAGGGTAACTACCACTCAGCCTGTTGCTGTGTTGTGCTGGCCTGCTGCTTCTATCTTGGACAGTGGAAGGACTGGACTTTACTTTCTTATCCTGCTTGTCAAGGTTCTCCAAGAACTTGTGTGTGATTGCTTCCTATTGAAAGTCTCAGGGACATCAAATACTTAATCTGCTGCTCCCCATAACTCCTAGGCTAGGAGCTCTAATCTGCCAAGTGGTGCCAATCCCATTTCTGGGCCCTCGGAGGTAGATTTGCTTTTTCAAATACTGAAAATCAACACATCGCCCTTCAGCGCCTGTTTTTTCCGCCAAAGCAATGCTGTGTGGAAAAAAAACCAACGCCTCGCCATGGTGGGGCCGAAGAATTGACACAGCGCGTGTTGTCTGGATGATAGGTCTGTATAGATCAAGTGCTGAGCACCGTGTCTCCGGCGCCTAAGACTCCCAGCTCCAACTCTGACTCCGGCCCTGCTGTGCAGCTGAAGTAATCAATGCACCACCTGCCCCAGGCTGGGAGAATCAACGCAGCATAAGTGTTGCCACCCTATTGTCCCTGAACACCTGGATTTTCCACACATCACACCTGTGTGCCAAGTCTCCAGCAACATCGCTCCGCAGTAAGGAACCAAGGCTGTGTGTATGAAATTAGACGCATTGCTTTTCCTCGTAGTGAGCATTTGACGCAATGCTTCTTCTAATATGGGGTAGAACTAACACCTCCATCACCCTGGGACTCAGGAATCTATGCATTACTTGTGTTTTCTGATGCTTCCCTCCTCTGCGGCTATTTATTATCTCGGATTTTGTCGCATCTAAGGTACTTTGTGCTAAAATCAGAAAACCTATAGAGTTCTATGGACTAAACTTGCTAAACCTTTAAAAGGTGATGTCTCTGCTTATGTATGTTGGATTATTTTCGTTTTGGGATTGTTTGGTTTAGAAAAAGATTGGTTATTTTTCTAAATTGGGGTGGTGTGAATTTGCAGTGTTTTCACTGTGTTACTGTGCTATTTATGGACAAATAATGTAAACATTGCCTCTAAGATAAGCCTCACTAAGCTACCAAGGGTGTGAGCAGGGGTTATCTAGGGTGTGTAACTCCCTTACCCTACTTGAATAAGGAGGGTCCCTAATTGGATAGGGTGCAAATCATTGCCAATTAGATGCCCCCCATTTCTATAAGGTGTTATTGATTGCACCTGATAAATAACATATCCCATGGTACCATTATTGATCAGGGGCGATACATATTGTCTCAAACAATCAATGTGCATCCAATATAAATAAGAGTCTCAATCTCAATGTACATAGCATATGTATGAATAATATTCACAACTTAGAGTGTTAGTCTAAACGCTTTTAACATTATTTTATTTCACTTGGGAATACCACCCTCTGCTGTGAAAAACCTGAGGTCAGAGACCCATAGATTGCCTTCGGCCAGACTCTTGACATTGTCAGCCATCAGTGGCCTCTGTTCATTGCTGTCTTTATGGGCAGACTTTACCTTGTGTTGGGGGCAGAAGTCTGATCCTAGGGGTGGAATGAGTCACATCACTTTGATGCCCATGGTGGTACTGTTTGCTTCTTGGGATGCATTTGTGAGCAAGTTAAGGTTGGAGTTGAACAGATAGAGTCCTCAAGTGAAAAGAAGGGTTTCCCGTGGGTCAGTCCCGTGGCCCAGGAGATTGTAGACATGAGGCATAGATCTGACAAGTGCCCCCGTATAACAGGGCCTTGTCCATGTTTTATCGCCTAAGCAGGGAAGCCTATCAAGGTATTAATGAGTCTACCCCAACTTTTTACTGGAGGGGGGTCATGTTGGACTTGGCCCTTTCTGCAAGGTTATCCTTTACTCCTCTTGTGTTTGCTGATCTAATTTTTGTTGGCCTTAGGAAACTGTGCACGTTACCACTGCTAACCAGTGCTAAGGGATTTCTCCTCTCTCTTTAATAAATGGTAACATTGGCTTACACCCAACTGCACATTTAATTTACTTGTAAGTCCCTAGTAAAGTGGTACCACATGTACACATGTCCTGTAAATCAAATGCTATTAGTTCGCCTGCAGCACTTAGTGTGCCACCCACTTAAGTAAACCCTTAAACATGTCTCAGGGTTGTGATTTCAGCTTCTGTGTGCTTGTTTAAACTGCCATTTTGAACTGGCAAGAAAAACTTTTAATAGGCCCAAATCTTCCTTTTTAATACAGATAAATCCCCCTAGTACAGGCCCTGAAAAGTTTAGAGAGCATGGTGTGTAGTATATTCAATAAGTTGTACACGTACTTTTAAGTTTTACATGCCCTGGCAGTGAAATACTCTAAAAACAATGTCACGACTGGAAGACCCACCTCTACCATTGGATAACATTGGGTTACCTTATTACATGTAATAAGTGATAACTTTCAATTGTGAGCAGGTCACCAGGTCGAGATTGGTGTTAAAAGAATTGTAATTAAAAGCCCACTTTAATGGTAACGTGTGATTTCTTGTTCCAATTCTGAAAATGACACTTTTAGAAAGTTGCAACAACAACAAGGTGAAGGATGGAATGTTTGAATTAATCTCAGTCACTGGCAATCGCTGGGGCAGAATCCCAATACATAATTTTTTCGCCCACTGTGGCACGCCAATTTGGACACAGCCGTATGCAAATCAGTGTTGACTGCATTTTAATAGGTACAGTACAGCCCAAAAAATGATGGATTGGGATGAGGCCAAGTGATTGCCAGTGGCTGAGAATAATTTAAGCATTCCATCCATCACCCTATTGATGTCGCAGTTGGCACCCTAAGTGTGACGTGTATGCCCAGACGTGGGTCCCGTGATCACTGTACCACTTCAAATGAGTCATGGGAATATTTTAATCTATGAAAGAGTTTGCAACCACTGACTAATATTTTTGATTTATACAAATACAATTCTCACTCTATTGAAAATGTTTAAAAAACATCTCTTCATAAACCTGGCGTATATATACAACATTATTTCTAAAGAAAACTCCTCTATTTTAGGAAAGTAAACAGGAGATTGCGAGAATAAACTTGAAGTTCTTATTTCCAGGTACAAAGATGTTCTCTGTCTGGAACTCCATCTCAAAAATCAGTCTAAAATGTGATAAATCTACACTCAACAACAAATTATTTTAAGAAGGTACTGAATACCGCTGAAGAAATTGAAACAGAGACAGAATTGTTTTTGTTGAAGGTGTAGAGTTTCACAAACTAATCTCTTTCACATGTATTGCAAATCATATGTTGCTGGTTTAGAACTAAAATATCATAATGACTATAACAATGAACATTTTAATGACATAGCCTCACTTATTGTCCTGTCATAATTGCAAAAATATGGCTTTTTAAATCCATGAATTTTATTACATTTCTATAACTCAAGAGTTAGAAGTTCTTGCCAATCTTTCAATTTATAATTCGCTTGTGGAAATGTCTTCCTTTATTCCCTTGGGAAATGCTGTTATTTGCATCACAGAAAGACAAGAACTGTATAAAAATATTTGAAAGTTTTAAATGGAGATGAACAATGACTCTTTCATTATAATAAGTGGCTGTCTATCAATATCATTTACAAAATTAAGGCATTACAACTTTATTTCTGTACTCATTTTCTCACTAAGCAACACATACTTTACTTAAGTTTGTTTTTTGGTCATATTTCAAATATCATTACAATATTTATGTCTTCATTTTGTTTTCTACACAGTTAGCCTGATTATGTTTTTGTATCTTGAGGCTATTATTCATTGTTAGCATGATGTAAGTGTTATATTTATGATTTTCACAATGTTTAATTTCAGATCAGTATCTAAAATAAATTGGAATGGAATGAACCTGATCCTTCATGTAAAAACTAATTAACAAATACCATAAAAGTGGTCTTATATTTAGTTGAACATATAATGAGAATGTATGTGTGTTAGATCTTGGGGTCTCTAGTTGGCAATGGTATTCACCTTTGTCCAAATAGGGACCCTTACTTCTAAGTCAGGATAAGGGGATTACACGCCTTAATAACCCCTGCTCACCCCCTTGGTAGCTTGGCACGAGCAGACAGGCTTATCTCAGAGGCAGTGTGTTAAGCATTTGTGAATATACACAGTAATACGGTGAAAACACTACAGATGGACACAACACATGTTTTATAAAAATAGGTATTTATATAGACTTAACACAAGACCACAAACGACAAAAATCCTCAATACTACACTTAAGATTGCTGTCAAGAAGATAAAAGCTACTTAGTTCAAGTTGATGATAAATACAACAAAGTTCTCAACAAAGTACCTGGATGTGTAACGCAAAGTAAACAAAAGGCTCGCAAAAGGGGAGATGCGTTGGTTCCGTGATCCGGGGGAAATGATGTGTCGTGCCTCAATGCTTGTGCAGAGTGGGGGATGCGACGTAATCCTTACCGGTGCGGAGGTGATGCATAGATTCTCGGCCTGCGGGCCTGTTGCGGTGCGCAACATGGAGCTTTGATGCGATGTGATGATCCGGTTGCGATGCAAGAAGATGGTGCCCTTGATGGGGCGATGTGATGACGTTGCGTAGACGCCCTGGCAGCCTTGCGACGACTCTGTACTTTGGAGCCACGACAGGTCGTGCGACACTCTTCTCCAGTGATGCAATGGCGACTCTCTGGATGGCGTCACACTTCTCTGGTGATGCGACAGCAGGCAGCTTCGATGAACACACGCTTCCAGGGAGATGCGGCGAAGGCTTGCTTCTCCGATGATGCGATGATTTCAGCAGCAAAGGTGACACACTTCCTCTTGATGCATAGCACTTCCAGCTCCCAGTGACAAGCAAATGTCTGGAGTTGAGAATTCCCAGCAAGGAAATTCATAGGGGAGCTGGAGATGAAGTCTTTTGGCCCTGAGACTCCAGCAGGAGGCAAGCACATTTCAAGCTCTTGGGAAATATTTTGAAGATGATGAAAGTCCTTAGAAAGTTCCTTCTCTTTTCCTTGGCAATGAAGCAACCAATGCAGGCCAACCCAGCAAACAGCACACTGGCAGAGGGGCAGTCAAACTCCTGCAGCCTCCTTCGTTCTTCTCCTTGGCAAAAGGTTTCTTGTTCCAGAAGTGATCTAATTTCTTGGAATCAGGGTCCCAATATTTATACCCCTAAATCCTTTGTTCTCTGAAGGCAGAGAGGCCTCTGCCTAGTCCAAACCAGTTCCTGAGCACTCTGTTTACATGACTCTCTTCTTCCTTTCACTGTGCAGGGCAGAGACATCAGCCACCCCACAGGAGGTGGAGCCAGCACAGGGGAGGGAAGATACAGCCCTGGAGCACTTTGTTGACATGATTCCTCATCTCCTTTCACAGTGCAGGGCAGAGACATCAGACAAGCCACAGGAGATGGAGCCAGCATTGTAGAGGGAAGGCCCAGCCCTATTCAGGTCCCAGGTGCAACTCCTCCCTTCCATCTAGATGCAGATCTCTCTATTCACCACTGGGATGCCCCAGCCCATCTCCTGGGATCCCCCAACCGTGTCACTCACAAACCCAGACAGGGAATACACAACCTAGCAGAGGCAGACCTGGACAGTTAGGCAAGAAAATACCTATTTTCTAAAAGTGGTATTTTCAAACACAGAATGTTAAAACCAACTTTGGCGGCCATATTGAGTGGGGGTGCGTGAGTGACGCGCTCTAGCAGCGCTCATAAAGGGCATGGGGAACTGTGTTCTGTTTGCTAACAGCTGCTCATTTCCCACCTGAGGCGGAAGCCGGGTGGTCTCTGTCTCTTTCCCTTTTTCCCTTACTTTTTAATTGTTCGTATTTTAAAGCACTTTAGTTCATAGTGCCAGCTTCGCCACGCTTGATTTAAATAGGCGTGTTGTGACTTTCTTTGTTGTAGGATCGCTGTTGTGCCTCTCCCTCCCTCCCTCTGCCCCCGGTCAGCTCTCGGTCGAGTGTAGACACCGAGAGCTGGTTGTCAACAACTTTGGCGGCCATATTGAGTGGGGGTGCGTGAGTGACGCGCTCTTGCAGTGCTCATAAAGAACGGCCATGACTCCGCGCAGCGGACGCGGTCAGCGGACGCGCCGGATCTGCGCCGGAGTCGTGCCAGAGTCAAGCCCGTCTGCGCCCGTCCGAGCCCAGACAAGCCTAGGGCCAGACACTCTGCTGAATTCACCAGGTACCCCTCTCACCTACTCCATAGAAACATTACTTCAGTTACGCTCCCTGCCTTCTTCATACTGCTCCCTGGTCAATACCGGTCCGCCACCTTTTTCTCACTGCGCCCTATGCCGCCCCCCTAATCTAGCACCTGGAAAACACACAATTCGCCTCGGACTGCTGAACTGCAGATCTCTACCTAGACACTCGCTTGAGGTCAATCTCCTCATCTGGGAACAGGAGCTAGACATCCTGTTTCTAACAGAAACATGGCTTACACAGGGTGCTGAAGCAGATATGGTTATCTCCCTCCCCCCTGGCTTTCTCATTCTCTCACAGGATCGGCCACTTGGTCGAGGAGGAGGCGTAGCCATTCTGTATAAGAACTCACTGACCTGTAGAACTCAGAAAGGCGAAGTTGAAGACTGTGAAAGCTGTAAGTTCTCTTTCCAAGTCTCACCCACCGTTACCCTGTCTGGCCTGTTAATCTATCGCCCCCCAGGAAAGATGGGTAACTTTATCAGCTCTCTAATGGAAATGGTAATGGTTGGTGCCGCCTCAGCGACAAATTTTGTCGCCCTGGGAGACTTCAATCTCCATTTTGACGACCAGGAAGAGCGGTTGGCGACTGCCCTCCTGTGTGACCTTAAAACTTATGGAATAGACCTCATAAGCCTAGATCCTACTCACAATAAAGGCCACCTGCTTGATCCTATCTTGGCAAATATCTCCACCATGAAAGCAGTCCCCCCTATCCCTTTACCATGGACGGATCATTTTCTGATCCCTTTTACTTGGGAAACGAAACGTGAAAGCAGCCCTCCCTATAAGGTTGGTTCACCAGACAGACCATGGGCAAGGCTATCAGTGGAAAATTTCACTTGCAGCCTAGAAGCCTCACGTCCACCTCTTTCACATGATCCTATCTCAGCAGACACAGACCTCTGCAGGTGGATCTCCAACACCTTAGACGCTGTCCTTCCCATAAGATCGACAGGCACAAGGAAGAAAAGACTTCCCACCGCTCCATGGTATACATCAGAGCTAAGGGCTATGCGGAGGACATGCAAAAAATTTGAGCGCTCCTGGAGGAAGAACTGGGAGGAAGCCAGTAAAATGGAATATCGAACAGCAATGAGGAGGTACAAAACCGCCATCCGGCTGGCAAAAACTCAGTTTCTCGAGGACAGAATTAACAACGCCTCTAACTCCTCTAGAGAAACCTTTCTGGTGGTCAAAGAACTCCTGAAAGTTCCTACACCACCTGCCCCCACGGAGAACCTGGAGACCAAATGTAATTATCTGGCGGAATATTTTAACACAAAAATAGAAAAAATTCTTACCTCACTTCTCCCGCCCAAGATTGGACCCGAGCGATGGGAGGAGGAAGGGTGCCCCCAGATAACTCTGGAATCGTTTGGACCAGTCAATCGGATGAAGTCCTTACAACCCTATGTTCAATTAAGTGTGGTTCCCCCCGGGACGTTGCCCCTATGAGAATTCTCAAACAGGTTGCCCCCTTCATTGTGGAGCCTATTACTGAAGTTATTAATGCCTCGTTAGGCACGGGCATTGTGCCACCTAACTGGAAGAGCGCAATAGTGAAAGCCCTTCTGAAAAAACCCTCTTTGGACCCTTCAGACATGGCCAACTATAGGCCCATTTCGCTCCTCCCAGGACTGAGCAAAATCGCAGAAAAACTGGTCAATGCTAGGCTTTCCAACTTTGTGGAGACCAATGGTGTGCTAAAATGCTCCCAAACAGGCTTCCGCCCGGGCCAAGGCACTGACACCACCTTGCTGGCAGTCATGGAGGAGGCACGCTGCATTCTGGACTCGGGGGGATCAGTGGCAGTGATCCTCCTGGACCTGAGTGCAGCGTTCGACACTGTGAATCACCAAGTGCTACTCCAGAGACTTTCGGACGCCGGAGTGAGAGGGACAGCGCTAAACTGGCTTATGTCATTCCTTAGTGAAAGATCTTTCCAGGTATGGGAAGGGGACGCTCGGTCGGCATCCACCCACCTCCATTGTGGTGTGCCTCAGGGCTCCTCTCTGAGTCCTACACTATTCAACGTGTATATGGCCCCCTTGGAGGAGGTGGTGGCTCCATTCAACATCAAGATCGTGAGCTACGCCGACGACACCCAATTGGTGTTCGCCCTCTCCCAATCCTTGGAGAACTCCCAGACACTCCATGCCTGCCTCTCACAGGTCCACTCCTGGATGGGGGACTCAGCACTCAAATTGAATGGGTCCAAAACTGAGATCATGGTGATGGGACCTAAAAATCCATCTTTTCCCAACCCAGCCTGGCCCAGTTGCCTGGGGTGTCTTCCGGAACCTAAGGATGAGATCAAGAGCTTGGGCATCTGGATGGAACGAGATCACTCCCTCAGAACCCAGGCATCCAAACTGGCGGGTGTCTGCTTTGGTCTTCTCAGATCAATACGTAAGATACTGCCCCTCATCCCTTTCACATCGAGAAAGCTCCTGATTCAGAGTCTGATTATGTCCAGGCTGGACTTTAATAATGCGATTTACCTTGGGGCCCCTGAAAGCACTTTGAACAGACTCCAACAAGTTCAAAACGCGGCAGCACGAACACTCTATAACATCCCCATGTCCTGCTCTGCTAAACCAGCACTGAGGGCACTACATTGGTTGCCAATACGGGAGAGAGTGAAATTTAAATCCCTATGCCTTGCACACAAAATCTTGCAAGGCAAAGGCCCTCCCATCCCTCAGAAGATGGTGACCCCGTACAAAGCGAGCAGAACTTTACGCTCAGACTGTCAACACCTGTCTGTCATCCCCAGGGTAAAAAAGGCCCGTTCAGGAGGAAGGAGATTTTCAGTCAATGTTTCCACCCTCTGGAATGCTCTCCCCATAGGTTTGCGCGCTGAACCGTGTCTTTTGCGCTTCCGTAAACAACTTAAGACCCTCCTCTTCTGTTAATTCATCCTCGTTCACGCTATTTCTGATGTGGTTGGTGGCAAAAGCGCAGGGATGCTCCAGGGTAACCGAGCGCTATATAAAACCGATCTAATAACTTTACTAAAAGATGTATTTTATTATTCTGAGTTCAGGCATACTAAATTCGAATTTCTACCATGTTCCCTAAGTCAGTTAGGATTATAAGAATGTAATGACCTAACTGCCCATTCTAGCCTAAGGTAGCCTTGCAATAGTGAAAAACAAGAATGGCTGTAATTTACTATTAGGACAGGCTACACACATCAGAGTGTGTCCTACCTTATACTTACAATGCACCCTGCCCATGGGCCCACCATAGGGATGTCTAACATGAAGGAAAGGGAAAGGGAAGGTTTTAGGGACTGGCAAGTGGGTGCACTTGCCAAGTCGACAAGGCAGTACTAGACTGCACACAGGCCTTGCAGTGGCAAGCCTGAGACACACTTTACAAGCTGCTTCTGTGAGATGCACTAACCAGTGCTGCAAGCCCACCAGCAGCATTTGATTTACAAGCCCTGGGTACACATGGTGCACTGTACTAGGGGCTGACATGTAAATCAAATAATCCAATCATGGAATAACCAATTAGTACATTAATTTAACATAGGGAGCACTTGCACTGTGGCACTGAATAGCAGTGGCACAGTGCCCAAAGCATAAAACCAGCAAAAACATATCAAAACTGAGGAGGCAATCCGTCAAAATTGTAGGGAGACTCGCACCAATGATGCCAGGTCTAACAATGCGGCTATCAGAATAATAATGTTCCGCTGTGCAGGACTCTGACAGTCCTGTGCATGCATCTGCCATGGGATGTTTTGAATATTTTTGAATTCTGGTAACATAATACACTATGACGATCTAATCTATGAAAACATTTTCAGTTCTTATGTGTCCTGTTCAATGTCGGGGATTGATATATTTAGCATTTTACATTTTATTACTAATCCTAAATACCTTAATATTGAGTTCTTGCCCACGCTTTGTCAGATATATTGGATAGATTTACAATGCTAATATAACAATGCAAGACTTAATTTATTTCTTCTGACTATAGCATTCGATCTAGCAAATAGTGAAGAGTTAAAAAACTGTTTCTGTGAAAGCTGCTCCTAGTTTTGATGTTTCATGCCACACCATTTGTGTCCAAAAATGGACATTACAAGAATCCCTGTTAGGATGAGGTTCACTCCATGTTGTCTACTTTGTCTTTTACTCTACAGTATTCAGGTATCTCTCATTCTATTCCAGTGGTATAGAATAGGCAGAAAAGCACACTTCTGCAAGGCTGGAGGCTTGCAAGATCAAACAGATGTTCTCTGTTACATGCTTTCATAGCTTTACCCACTGGTCGATTCTCTCGCGGGTGCCCTGCCAAACAGCAGCCAACAATTAATTTCTAGTCACTTGCAAGTGAGAAAAGGAACATGCAGTAATGCCAGGTACACTACTAAGTCACAGGGACGTAATCCCTTTCAGATAACGGTACTTAAGTAGGGTGAAAAGCAATTATATCAGTGTGTGGCTTTTTGTATCCCAGACCCTACAGAGACACATTCTGCAGCTTTTACAAAGATCAACAAGGGATTTTTTTTGTCCTCTTTGGAGTCTCATGTGGAGCTCGCATGATGAGGGCACCGATATTACTTTTAATCTCCTCTGACAGTTGAACAGTCTGACTGTGGCTTTGCTGCCCCGCGTGACAACGACAAATGTCAGCCTACTCTCTTTTCACCTTCGAGACACAGGATTCTCGTAAGGGTCGTGACAGCAAGCGTGACCATAGCACCACAAAGAAAAGCAACATGATCCGAGCAAGGAAATAAAATGTGCTTTATCTTTGCTTGAAGCCACATTGGTCTACTTTGGGAATTAACTTTTGGCTGATAAATATTTGTAGACAGACTCATATTCTTGTATATCATAGCTTGGAGGTGATAGTGTATTTACAGTGCTGTACATTTTTGGTAACTTACTGTACTTGGTAAAGGAAAACACATGGGTGTCATATAGTTCTACTGCCAATTTAAAACCAAACACACATTAATGCAGCTCTGTCGGAGATGCAAATGCAGCATTTCCCTTTAAGATGCATGCAGCATTTGTACTGCTGCATGCATCTTATATGGTTTTACAGTGGGTCTTACTCAAAGCACATTATTCAAAGCATAGCTGTCATCTCTATTAGTATAGATCATGTTTTGTTTCTCGGCCCACATTCCTGCCAGCGGTTTTGGGCTTCAAAAACAAGCCACTATCACAAAACCAGTACCCAGCACAAGCATATGATAGAATTATGTAGCCCTTCCACACCCTGGGCCTCATTTATGAGAAATGACGCATCGCTGGGTGAAAGCAGCGATGCGTCACTTCTCAGGGCACACTCCTTGCAACATACCTGATGCGTCATATTTACCGTATGACGCATCATGTCGCAAGGATTTACAGATACGTCAGTATTTCTGACGTATTTGTATGGCACAAAAGTGACGCATTGCTGGAGTGTGTCACAAAAGTGACGCAACTCCAGCAATACGTCCTTTCACATGGGGCAAGCCCCATGTGAAAGGGCCTGCGTCAGTCTTACGCCTGCTGTGAGGCAGGCGTAAGATTTTGACGCTATGGCGTCCTAGAAGTGACGCAGTGAAATCTCAATGCATTCACTGCGTCACTTCTACGAGGCTTTTTGCGGGGGAACGTCCCCCCTGCATACATTATACCGGACGCAGGCATAACGTAGCTCTGGGGCCTCATTTATGAGCCCTTGCGTCACTTTTATGCGCTTTTTGTGACGCACCAGTGGGGTAAAAAATGCACCTTGTGCCGCCATATTTACAAAGTGACGCATCTAGGTAGATGCGTCACTTTGTAAACCCCTGCGCCACATTATACCTGCGCCAGGTATAATGTATGCAAGTGGGGCGTATTGACGCAAAGAAGGGTCGTAGAAGTGACGCAGTGAAATCTATGACAATTCACTGCGTCACTTCTAGAACGCCGTTGCGTCAAAATCTTGCGCCTGCCTCACAGCAGGCGTAAGACTGATGCAGGCCCTTTCACATGGGGCTTTCCCCATGTGAAAGGACGCATTGCTGGAGTTGCGTCACTTTTGTGACACCCTCCAGCAATGAGTCACTTTTGCGCTTACAGATACGTCAGAAATACTGACGTATCTGTAACTCCTTGCGACTTGATGCGTCATATTATAAATATGACTCATCAGGAATGTCGCAAGGAGTGCGCACTGAGAAGTGACGCATCGCTGCTTTCACGCAGCGATGCGTCATTTCTCATAAATGAGGCCCCAGGGGTTTACAAAGTGATGCATCTAAGCAGATGCGTCACTTTGTAAATAGTGCGCAACAGGAGGCATGTTTCACGCTGCTGATGCGTCACAAAAAGTGACGCATCGGAAGCGCAAAACTGACACAAGGCCTCAAAAATGAGACCCAAAGGGCCTCATTTATGAGAACTGATGCATCGCTGCGTGAAAGCAGCGATGTCGCAAGGAGTTACAGATACGTCAGTATTTCTGACGTATTGTAGGCGCAAAAGTGGCGCATTGCTGGAGTGTGTCACAAAAGTGATGCAACTCCAGCAATGTGTACTTACTCATGGTCAAGTCCCATGTTGTTAGTGCCTGCGTCAGTCTTACACCTGCCATGAAGCAGGCGTAAGATTTTGACGCATTAGCGGCCAAGAAATGGCGCAGTGAAATCTCACAGATTTCACTGCGTCCCTTCCATGACCCTTTCTTGCGTCAATACGCCCACCTTGCATACATTATACCAGGCGCAGGTATATTGTGGCGCAAGTGTTTACAAAGTGACTCATCCACCTAGATGCGTCACTTTGTAAATATGGCGCAACAAGGCACATTTTTTACGCCACTGGTGCGTCACAAAAAGTGACGCACCAGAGGCATAAAAGTGACGCACAGCCTCATAAATGAGGCCCCCAGGATATTTCTGGCAATATATATGTTGACCACTTCTAACTGAGCGTTGCTAACATAGAGACAAAGACAGGCCACATGGACACCCCACAGTATTTGTGTTGAAAGGTCACAAACGGAACCACAAAACAGACCGAGATAAAATGTCATCACCATCCAAGAATCCAGACCTTCTAGGATACTTATCGACAAAGCAGCTATGATTGTTTTTCACTTTATTCATCACTCATGTCATTAGCCACTGCATTATATTAGATTATTTTAGATCTAGATACAACTGAAGAAAGACACCCCTCTCCTCGTTTGAAAACCCCATGGTTCTTTTTCCTTCAGGCGCTCCTAATGCGGACCCCTTGCACGGTCCGATTACTTCCATACTGCCTGTTCCGAGTTAAAATGAAGGGGCATATTATCAAGAACGACGTTAAAATTATCGCCGGTTCAGCGGCAGAAAAATGCAGCTAAACCGGCGATCATTTTTAACGCCGTTCTTGATAATATGCCCCGAAATTCGTCATTTCCCCTCAGTGATGAACGCAGTTGCTTTAAATGCTGCTACCCCTGTTGGAAGTCTACTTTAGCAAGAACACGCATCGCTAGGCTGAGAAAAAAATACTGGTGAAATTATTGAGTTAATTTGGTTCATTGGTAAATATTCAGGCCACAGCAGTTTTTTGTGATTAAGACACACCTATCGCACTTAAAGCATGTTACACAGAAAACTAAAATGTGAAGAAAGGTATAAAAATAATGCATATCTGGCATGTCGTTAGAGGAATGGACAAAGTCTTCCAAAATACAAATTTGCCCATTTACGGATCTTGGAAGTTAAATATTCTTTTCACTTAGTTCTGGTTCACAACTTCATGATTTAATATCACAAAATGATGCTATGAACAATTTACAGTTGTACCTCATATCTTAATGAAAAAAAACATTCTTTGTAATGATGGCAGCTAGTATTTTTGTATTCGAGTGCATATTGGTGTTTTTATTGAAACACATCACACTGAAACCAGATTTAAGAAGCAACCAATATTGCACTTCAAATATCACCCAATAAGGATTTAACTCAATACAATTATTAGTTTGCTGGACTGGGATTAGAGGCACATAGCTATGCTAATGTGTCAGAGGAAAGTTGTGCCGGAAAAGGCAGCACAAATAATTTCTTAGATAAAAGCAAGGAGGAGACACAAGGGTCTTTTCCTGCAGTCATACAGGAGATACCAAATCTTGTGGTTTATGCTTTTCAGTGAGGAGGTGTTAGACCTGACATCTTTAATGTGGTGTCCCCTTTTCTTTTTGCTTCTGCCTCCTGTATTTTTTACTGCATGTTGGACTTTGATTTTGCTGGTATTTGTACTTTGGGAACTTTACCACTGCTGATCAGTACTAAGGTACACGTGCTCCCTTTACAAATTCGGATTATGATTGGTTATCCATGATTGGCATATTTCATTTAATGGCAAGCCCCTTGTAAAGTGCACTGTGTGTGACCAGGGCCTGTAAACCAAATGACACTGTGGGTCTGCAGCACTGGTTGTGCCACCCACAGGAGTAGCCAGTAAACCTGTTTCAGGCCTGCCATTGCAGTGTTTGTAAAATGCAGTTTTTATACTGCCATGTTGACCTGGAAAGTGCTCCCACACACTTGCCAGGCCCAAACTATTCCTTTTACTATATGTACTGGTGTGTTTTGCATGTCCTGATGGTGAAATACTGCAAATGTAATTTTTCACTATTGCAAGGACTACCTCTCACATAAATTACCATTGGAGCTGCCTTGTAACATCTTACAAGTGTAATTTCAATTGGGAAGAGATAGAGATTTTAAATTTGGGCTCCCTCAACGCAGAATGTAGAAATACATATTTTAATGACTTGATTTCTAAATTCTATGTTTGAAAATGCCAATTTAAAAAAGTGGGCATGTTCTTGTTATACCATCCTGTGCCTCTGCCTGCATGTGGAGTTGTTTATGCAGTTAGTCTAGACAGTCACACAAATGGAGCTGAGGTGTGCCCTGCATAACCCGATTGCCCATCACCAGGCTGATAGGTCTTCCTGAGCTGGAGTGGTGGGAGGAATTGTCACTGACACCTGAATACTACTCCCTGAGTAAATTGTTATTGTAATTGGTTATCCATGATTGGCATATTTGTATCACCAAGAAGTCCCTAGTAAAGTGCACTGAGTGTACCAGGGCTGGTGATTCAAATACTATTAATGGGCCTGCAGCACTGATTGTGCCACCCACATGAGTAGCCCTAAAATGGTGTCTCAGGCCTGCCACTGCAGTGCCTATGTGCAGTCTGTGGACTGCCATGTCAAACTGGCCAGTGCCCCAACTGACCAGGCCTAAACCTTCCTTTTCTGTACACATTGGACTCCCCTATGGAAGGCCCAAGGTACCCCACTGGGCAAGGTGCAGTGTATGTGAAAGGTAGAGCATGTACTAGTGCAGGTGACATGCTCTGGTAGTGAATGACAGCCATTTTCGTTTTTCACTGCTGTAAGGCTATCTTGGCCATAGGCTATAATGGGAAATGCTGTGTACAGTGGTTACCTGCATATCTTCCCATAGGAGCAAGATAGGACATAAAAGTCTAGTATCCCGGAACTCAGAATTTAATAACACATCTTTTAGGAAAGGTGGTTTTTAAATCCTGTGTTTGAGAACAGCACTTTTAGAAAGTGGCTGTTCTCTTGTATGACCTTTCTGTGTGCCTTGGCCTGTTTGTGAATTGACTGTCTGGTTTGTGAGTGGCAGGGGCTGGGTGGCTCCCAGAGGCTGAGTGGGCCATCCCTGGGCTGAATAGCTCAATCTGCATCTAGAGCTGTAGGAGGGGGTAGCACCTGGGCTTGAATAGGGCTGTGCCTGCCTTCCACAATGCTGGCTCCACCTCCTGCTAGGCGACTGATGACCCTGGCCCTCTCTCTGAAAGGAAAGGAGAAGCCATGAAAACAAAGTGCTCAAGGAACACCCAGAACTGATTCAGACCGGGCTCAGAGCCCTCCTGTACAAAGGGAACAAATACTTTTTGGGGTATAAGTACAGGACCCCAGACTACAGAAAATTAGATCATCCTGGAATCAAGAAGGAACCTCTGCCAAGGACAAAACTGGAAGACTGAAGAGGAAGGACTGTCCTGCTGTGTGTTTGTGGGCTGACCTGCAGTTGCATTGCTGCGAAGGAGGGAGGATGGACTTTGCTTTGTGCTGTGTCCCATTGCTTGAAGAGATCTCCAAGTGCCTGAGTAGAGCTGCTCCCTGTTCAGAAGTCCCAGGAACAAAAGGAGTTCATCCCCAGTTTCCCCTGAACTCAACTGAGAGAGTTCCCACCTTCCTAGAGTGCTTGGGCCAGTTGTGGTGCCTCTGGAAGTTGTACCTGTTGTTGGGAAGCTGGATAAAAAGAAAATAAATACAATCTGCAAAGTTTCATGCACCGCTCTCTTGCGGAGCGCATCTCCTTCAGTGCAAGAAATTCCTGCCGCCATAAGATCGAGATCGTTGCAGTGCCTGTTGCCGCTGCAAGAACCGACGCATACTTTGCTTGCGGAACGCATCGTTCCGATGCGGGAAGAGTACCATTGCTGCGAGTATCATCGCAGGGCCTGTTGTCACTTTGTGAGATCGTCGCACCGCTTGCTTACGGACAGCATCATGTCACTGCGAGAGTCGTCGCGGAGCCATCGCATCGAGGGACCGCAAGAGGAGAAGATCAACGCTGCGCATCGCCGGCGCACCTGATATCGTCGCCGTCCCGAAGATCGTCGCATCATACCTTTGCAAGATACTTCCTACGAAACCTGCAGACCAGAATCCATACAAGGTATTTATCCCTCCCCATACAGACCGGAGTCACTGCAACACTACCACTGCGTCCAGCGGGGTTGTCTCATTGCCTCCCCAGGGTCTCAGGAGTGACGCATCACTTGTTTTTCAACGCTGCAACCTTAAGAACTCTTTTGAAATCATATCCTTGAACTGTGTATGTTGGATTTTTGTCATTTTGGTCTTGTTTAGTTTAAATTAAATACTCCTATTTTTCTAAGCTGGTCTGGAGTCCACTTGTGGTGTTTTCACTGTGTTACTTTGAGTGTTGGTACAAATACTTTACACATTGCCTTTGATAAGCTTGTCTGCTCGTGTCAAGCTACCAAGAAGGGGGGGCAGGGGTTATCTAAAGAGTGTACCCCCTTACCCTGACTAGAGGCCAGGGTCCCTATTTGTCACAAGTACCTATCTGTGCCAACTAGAGACCCCCAGATCTAACAATGACCTTTTAAACAATAGTTGAGCTATAATGACCGCAATAATATTTGTCTCAGACAAAGATGCATTACCATTCCCCATATGATGCATATCCACTGACTTCCCATAGGGAGCATATCAATTGACTTTAACACAAACATCAGGTTTCAGTCTTAACAATAGCTGCCTATATTGACATCACCCTACACACACCAGCAACACCCTCCCTGAGATGTTTAACTTTCATATTATTTTTTAAACAATGATTAGCATAAATTGACCTCTGGACCAAAATTATTAACAGTTCACTTCAACAAGGACTCATCTCCGACTCACTCAAAATTGGACAAGTTACACCTATACTCAAGAAACCAACAGCGGACCCTACTGACCTAAACAATTACGGACCTATAACCAATATTCCCACACTTGCAAAACTTTTGGAAAAATGCGTACAACTCCAATTGACAAAACACATTGATCAGTTTGACCTCCTCAACCCTCATCAATCAGGCTTCCGAGTAGGGCACAGTACTGAAACTGCTATGACACACATAATTGATGACGCACTCCAAATCCTAGATCAAAACGATACCTGCCTCCTCATCCTTCTTGATCTCCCCTCAGCATTTGACACTGTCAAACACGAGAACTTAATCGAGCTGTTAAACACCAGAATGGGCCTATCTGGGACTGTTCTCAAATGGTTCACCTCCTTTCTGCATAACAGGGCTCAGAAATTCAAGAGCAACAACTTGATGTCCCCACCAGTGCCTGTAACTTTAGGCGTCCCACAAGGATCTTCTTTATCCCCAACATTGTTCAACCTGGTCATGGAACCTCTCACCACCTTGTTACAAGCATCTAATGTACACTTTCACATGTACTCCGACGACACCCAACTACATCTCAAATTACAATCCCCCAAAGACAACAAACTTCTGAATTCAACGCTCAGAAGCACCCAATCATGGCTTGCCGATAACCACCTCAAACTCAATGCTCTGAAAACTGAGTTCCTTCTGATCTCACCTCCCGCGAAAATCTCCACCACCCAAACTTGGCTTAAACAACTATCTGCACTCAATGTCCACCCTACCATCGTGGACTCAGCGAAATCCTTAGGCATTACACTTGACACCAATCTCAACATGCAGCAGCATATCAGCAAAGCAACTAAGGGAGCTAATTTCCAAATCAATACCCTGAGGAAACTTAAACCCTTCCTCCCTGCCAAGGACTTCCAAACTGCTGTACAAGCCCTAGTCATTCCTCGCTTAGACTACGGTAGCGTCGCCCTTTGCGGACTCCCTCTATCTACAACTGCACCCCTGAGAGCCTCTTTGAACGCTGCAGCAAGACTCATCACTGAATCAAAAAAAACACTCGCATATTTCCCCTGACTTAAAATCCCTGAACTGGCTGCCTTTTGAAGCCAGAATACGTCTGATTGTCGATGTGTATCATTGGTTTTAGTTAATTACCATGCTCCCCTATGTACCTACCCTTTTTGCTTTTCATTTTTTACCTACAACTATTCTATGCTCAAAAGTTTGTTAATCTCTCCCATGTTTCTTGTTTCCTTACCCCCCTATACTTGTAAAGCGCTCTGATATCTGCAAAGATCTTGTTCGCGCTATATAAAACTTTCAAAATAAATAAATAAATAAATTATGTCACACTTCAAAATCAGACTTCTAAAAGTGAATGATTTTTTGCAATTCACTTTAAAAGCATATCATAATCTTGAAACCTTCAGTACACTCCAAAAATGGCTCACCTCAATTGAACTCAATGGCATCATGTAGCACTGTATCATGGCATATCTATCAACCCCAATATTAAGTGCTTTGCCAAAGACGTCAGTGGTATTACCCTATAATGGCCAACATAGCCTTCCAAAAAAAAGTATTCCCCTTGAGGACTTTTAAGCAAAAATTCAGCTACTTCGGACAGCATCATTTATGACAAAATACATTTTTAGATTTGACACCATTAGGTGTTACACACAATTAATGGCTAAATGCTAGAGGTTGTTTATCCAAAATGGTTGGGCAGGGTGATCTGATGAGCCAAGTAGTTTCCAAAGAAAATGAAGTTTTGTTGTCATTCATGGTTAAAAGAAAACCTTTATCCTGAGATTGAACGTAAAAAAAGAGAACCTTAATGCCAGCAAATGCACACCGTATTGGAGCTGTTAAATATCCCCCAACCAGCATTTAAACTCACTAGCACTGGCCATGTGTTGTCTAGGCTAAGTCAGTCAACTTCCCTCAACTAAAACTGAATAGTTGGCCACAGTGTATGTGGCCCCACCAGGTCCTACAGATGGACTGCTCAGTTGTCTAGCTCCGATTGCACCCATTGTAGGCCTCGGAGAGCCAGATTCATGTTGGATTTTTGTGATGTTAATGATAAATATATTTGCATTTAATGAAACTTAGTGGAACTAATTTAAATATTCGGAGGTTATCCTAAATGTCTACCATGGATATGGATCGCCGAAGACTGCCACTCCTGGCCTAGGAACACATGATGCAAATACTGATAGTATTTTCATTTATAAGTGTAATGTTGTAGATCCTAGTTATTGACCTGTCGTTAGCTTCTATATTATCCCGTTTTCTTGATGCAAATTCCAACTGTATGTCTTTCTCTCCTAAGAGAGTAGGTTTCAGGAGACATAGTTTGAGGGAATTCTGAAACAAGAAGCAAAGTTCACCATACGATTTACAGAAACAAACCCATGGATAGTCATCAGTAAAGGTACACAATGCCAAGCGCAATCACAAACAAAGTATCATAAACAATTGTGGTTACAAATAGACATGGATGTAGTGCCATGCTTAAAAGCCTGAACCAGACTGTTCCACGCTGAAAGAAACCTTGCATGCAAAAATTATTTTGTATGCTTAATAACTTTTGTTTTAAGAAACGTTGCAATGTAGCTTTCATATTGTTTCAAAATGTAGCTTATTTTAAATTTCTTTTAAAGCTAAATATTTACAGTTGTTAATCTATTGCGGATATGTATGAATAAAACAGTGGATTTTAAACCTTGCTCAGCAAGTTTTATTGCTCAGTTCATAGTGCCACAATTTGAAATGTATTGATTTCGTCATATGCATTGCTCTTGTGTGCAAGTATTTTGATGAGAAGTTATTAGGCAAAGTGAAATAGATTTTACTGCTGGGATTTTTCTAAAAGTCTGCTAAACTTTTGGCAATATAAATGAAATGTAAATACAAATCACTAAACTGAAAACTGCCTCTGCCTTTGGGTTCAGAAACACCCTCTGTGTGTTTTTTTAATAAATGGGAGAGTTTAAGCTATTTATTAGAACGTTTTTGGAGAAAATGAATGTAGAAATACATTTGTCGCCATTGTGACCATCACAATCTCTAGGACAGTAGAAAAGATTAGTAACAAGATTCGTTTGAAGACACTTTCAAAACTAGTCTAATAATATGTTTATTTTTCCTTCTTTTTTTTCTTGTTCAATATTTTATTAGTTTCAAAAAAGGCAAATTAAATAGTTAAATACAATAAAAAAGTGATACCGTGACTAAAAAAGAAATGCAAGAATTTGGATGTAACTATGTCATGTACAGTTCCAATGAATAATTTCATAAGTGTGTTACAAAAGAGAAGCAATATCCAAGGAACCATAATGAAAAATCAGATGTTTCACTTTGATAAGAATTGATTAAGGAAAAAGAGAAAAGAATAAAAAAGAGAAAGAGCGATACAGAAGAAAGAGAGAAAGAGGAAGAAGAGAAGAAAACAGAAAAGAAGAAAGAATAATAATAAAAGTAAGAATGAGAAAGGCAAAGAGAAGAGGGAGGGGGAAGGGATCTCCTGCAACACTACAAAAAGAAAGAAAGAAAGAAATCAAAGAGACGACACAAAGGGAAATTGTTCCACCAATCCCTTTGATGCCAATTCCATGTATTCACCCAAAGCTCTCTAAACCCCACTAGAAATAGAAGGGGTGAGATGAGCCTCTTCTACAGAGGTATGTGCTCCTCGTAAAAAAGATACCCAAGCCCACCATGTATGATAAGATATGGAACCAAATGATTTCCATTCCGTAAGGACAATCTTCACCGCAATTGTTAATAACAGATCTAATAACTGCATGTCCACAGAGTCCAATGAGAATGGAATGGGTGATGCCCATGGACCCAACAAAATTGTGATAAAAGAGAGCTGAAATTGAATATTACATATTAACATAAGATGTTTATGAACCAAATCCCAAAAAGGCTGGAGTAGGAAACACTCAAAAAACATATGTGGATAGGTGCCCGCAGCTAAGCCACAAGTCCAACACAGATCATCATCTTTAAGATTAAGCGAATGCAAGCGCCCTGGAGTCCAATGTAGTAAATTGAGACAAAAACATTTATATTGAATTAAAGAAGGGGCAATCTTATGGCGAAGAGAAAGTCTCCCAATCAACTGCCAAGTGTCTGAGGAGATATGATTAGTAAGATCATGGTCAAAATGATGTGACCATTTCTGCTGAATAACAGTAGTTAGTACAGGTAGATTGGAAGATAAAAATGTGTAGATCTTAGAAGCCACATGCCCAGATCTGAGCCACATTACCAAAAGAGAAACAGTAGGAGAAACTGGATCAAGACGTACCTTAGCGAGAGCAACTTGATTTTCAAAAAGGTATAAAAATCCAAATTAGTAAGATAAAACTGCTGAGCTAAGGAGGAAAAAGGTAATGGATCATTATTAGAGTCATAAAGATGATGAACCAATGTAATTCCTTTATTAGCCCAATATGTGAATACATTTGAATCAATATCAATTTTAATTTTGGAGTTGCGCCAAAGAGAGGATCACCTAGATTTATGTATAGGGGTGGACACTTTCCTATCAATAGCTTTAACCGCTGCAATGGTGTCCAAAATAATAGCTTGAGAAAAAGGAATAGACAAAGTAGACGTGGTCAAGAAGGAAGAGGGAGGCAAAGGAAAAGATAGTTCTTGCTCAATCAAGACCCAGGACGGTGTATGACGAGGATCTGAAGAGAACCACAAAGCCCCTTGTGAGGCTAGGAAAGCTACCTGAAACCTATCCCAATCAGGAAAATTACACCCACCCATATCGTAGGGTTTCCTCAAAGATTTATAAGCTATTCTGGCCCTCTTATCACTCCAGAGGAACTTAGAAGTGAGGGTATCCATGTCATGAAAAAAAGAGGAAGATAGCCGAATAGGAAGAATAGATGACACAAAATTGATTATAGGCGTTATCATCATTTTTAAGGTTAGAAGACGTCCCCACCATGAAATATATTTAGGAGACCACGCATCCAAAAGTTGACGAATCTTGAGCAAGGTTGAGCTTCATTAAAAGCAACTGTGTCAAATAAAGTACTGCAAAACCATATTCCCAAATATTTAATCTGCTTTTATTGTCATTTAAAGCTAGCATTCCCCATATGGGCTGGAAAACAATAAGCATTAAGAGGGAACATCTCTGTTTTGTCTTTATTAAGAGTATACCCCGAGACACTAGAAAAACGATTAATAGTATCAGAAATGCCTGGAATAGCTGTAACTATGTCATCAGAAAAAAAGGAACATCATCTGCATAGGCCGCTGTTTTGATACAATGTGAGCCAAATTGAAAACCTTTAATATCTTGATTAAGATTAATTAGACGAAGAAGCAGGTCAATAGATAATAAAAACAAAAGAGGGGACAGTGGGCACCCTTGTCTAGTGCCTTGACAAAGATTAAAGAAAAAGCATGTAGCACCATTAACTCTAATATTTGCCTTAGGATGTGCATATAAAGACATCACCATTTTAACAAAGGAATCACCAAGATTATGCGCACAAAGTACAGCATGTAGAAAAGGCCAGGAAACCTTATCAAAAGCCTTCTTGGCATCGAGGGCAAGAGCAGCCGCTGGGAGAGTTGATAATTTTGCTTTCCCTATGATATGACAAAAGGTTCGGATATTATCTCTAGCCAAACGACCTTTAACAAAACCAGTCTGTGATGGATGAATAAGGAATGGAATATAAGATTCCAAATGTTTGCCCAAAATCTTGGCAAAAATGTTCACTTCCATATTAAGAAGAGATATAGGCCAGAAATTCTTAGTGTCCGAATGATCGTTACCTTCTTTCGGAATTACCACAATAGTGGCTTCCGCTGCTGAACCCGAAACCGCACCCGAGGAGATAAAAGTATCAAAGACATCTCTAAGGCGAGGAACCACAGATGGTAGAAAAGTTTTGTAGAACATGATGGGAAACCCATCAGGTCCCTGAGCCTTCACAGAGCGGGTGGATTTAATAGCATGGGTGATCTCCTCAGATGTAATTGGACTACCCAACGTTAAACTATCCTCATCTGAAACAGTCTGAATAGGGATTGTTTTTAAAAATTGTTGACAGTGGTCAAAAGAAGATTGGTTATGAGGAGTATACAATTTACTATAATAGTCACGAAAGACCTTAAGAATGTCCTTAGTTTGAAATTGCGTAGCACCAGAACTATCAGTAATACAAGATATCTGAGATGATTTAATATTGGACTCCTGAAACTTTAATGTTGCCACCAAAATCTTACCTGCCCGTTTTTTTAAAAGTAACCGTTTAGACTTCTGAGCTTGGACCACAATGTGAGCTCTTTTAGTGACAATAGTATTGTAGGAATATTTCAAGCTCCTAATAGTTTGTAATAATTGTGTATCTTTAGATTGTCGATATAGAGATTCTTGTGTTTTAATATTATCTGCTAAATCAGCAAGATCCTTCCTAATATCAGCATTCCTCTTCGCCATTCGCTTAATAATTTGTCCTCTAAGCGTACATTTAAAGGCTTCCCATAAGGTCACCGGGGAGCCGACCGAGTTCTCATTATCAAAGAAAAAAGTATCAATTTCCTCATTCAGTGCCTCAACTTGAGTGTGATCATGCAAATTTTCCGAATTTAACCTCCAAGTATGAGGTTCTTTCTTATCCGCAAGATTGAGGAGAGAAAAAGATACTGCAGCATGATCAGAGACAAGAATCGGATGAATGAGAGGAGACAACGAAAACTGTAACAGGGCTGAGTGGACTAAAAGATAATCAATACAGGAGAAACTAGAATGAGGAGAAGAAAAAAAGTAAAGTCACTACCAGTAGGGTTATGCAGTCGCCACAAATCATGAACATTAGTGGAGGAACACATATTAGTCATCTGTTTGTGAGCTCTAGGAGGACGGAATTTAAACGCCGAATGTCTATCCAAAATAGGATCCATTGGGAGATTCAAGTCCCCCCCACCCTGCAATCAAATTACCTTTATGAGGAACATCCGATAATTTCTTATTAATAGAACGCCAAAAAGATGGGTCATCACTAGGTTGTGCATAAATATTCAAAACATAGAGATCAAGAGAACCATTAGACAGTCGAGTCAGCAACCACCTACCTTCTGAATCATGTTCAGCAGTGACCACAGACAACCCTGAATTTTTAGAAATCAATGTTGCCACTCCATTCTTCTTACCAAAAGCATCAGAGCACACAACATCAAGGACCCACTCTTTCGTCAAAGGTAAGGCTTCTTTGTATGATATTTTCATTTCTTGCAATAGCATTATGTCAGCAGAAAGATGTTTACCATAATCTAAAATGTTTGATCTTTTCACCGGATGATTCAAACCACGTACATTAAGTGATAAAACATTCAAACCCGGCATAAAAACAAAAAGACAAAATATGCACAAATAACTGATATTAGAAAAGACATTCCAAAAAAAGTAATTACAGAGCAGCAAAAATGAAACAAAATCGAGGACACCACAAAAGTTAAGCACCGACAGGAGATCCAAGGATAGAAAAGAGAAGGGAGGAGAGGAAAAAGAGAAAAAGAAGAAAGAGAGGCAGAGAAAAGGAACAGAAACAAAGAGAAAAGAAACCCACCAGGGGAGGTCTATTAAAGACCAAATCCATACGAGGGGGGAACATGGAGAGGCAAACAAAAAAGCCAACAAGGAAAATAGAAAGAAAAAGCCATTACCCCATAGGCTAAAAGAAATACAGGGGAAGAGCTAAAAGAATTGATAAGAGAGAATTGCGAATACAATGTAGAAACACATTATATGAACTGTAATAATAAAAAGAGAAAAGAGAAGAACACATTTGATGAATTCAGGGGTTATCAATCAATGGGAAAAACCACAGAGTAAATGAATAAAACAGACATTAGCAGATTCAGAATGTAGAACATCAAAAATGTTGTCATAAATCAATTATAGCATGTAAAGTCAGAAAATATAAACTTTTCAAAACATCATAAAAACCTTAGACCTATTAATTCATTTCTCACAGATCTAACACAATTAACAAGGCATGAAAAGTTAATTTTATCAATATATTAAACCAAAACAACTAACAATTAAAAACAATAAACGTAGAACCAAAGCAAAAGAGTAAAGTAGACGTTAAAAGGAAACAGAGAATATATGTACGAAAAAATTAAAAGAGAAGACCAATAATGTATGAACCACTATACTCACAAAAATATATTAACAAGCAGGAACAACAAAATGAAAAAACGTACTCAAAATATCAAGCCACACCGAAGATACCACAACAGACTACAATCGACAAATATGTCAAAAAGCAAAAGCGGAAGAAACCCTATACAAAACCTACAAAAATAGCAATAAGACACAACCATCACATAATAATACGTTCACAGGAACAGAAAAAGGAAAGAAACACCAGAAGTAGAAAACATATTATACAGGGCCTCAGAGGGAGAACAAAGAGACAATAAGCTAAAAAGAAACGAAACACAACTTAGCAGGAGAAAACAAAAAACAACAGAACTTGGAAATAAAAAAGGTTAGAATATGACAGCCAAAAAGCCCATCATATAACAGTTGCATAAGAAGAAGAATAAAGACCGTAGTAGTAGCAAACTTCAAATCCTACGAAACAAGCAGGTTACAAAAAAACCTTCAAAGAAAATTCAAGAACCAGAGGGACCTGGAGAAGGTGAAGAATCCATCTGGGACTCCATCTGATTATCTAGGAAGGTCGAAAGATCGGAGGGCTCATAGAAGATCTGAGTACGACCTCTAAAAGTTATGCGGAATCTTGAATGACCCGCAAAGGAGAACGGAATGTTCATGTCAAGTAATCTTCGTCGTAGATTAAGAAAACCTTTCCGTCTGATAACAGTGTCTCTAGCAAAGTCCTGGGAAATAGCAATCTTGTGGCCCGCCCAAGTGACCGACTTGATCTTCCTCATCTGAGCTAGGATTTGCTCAGAGTGCTGATGATGCAAAGGTTTAAAAATCAGAGCTCTAGGATGAGGCGAAGATTTAGGCCAGAATGTAGGAACACGATGCGCACGTTCAATTTCAAAGTCTTTCGGAAAGGAAATCTTTAGGACAGAAGGAATTCGTTGGAATAGAAAATTAATCAGTGATGGTGCTGAATTCTCCATGTCCTCGGGCAGACTAAAAATACGTAAATTGCTCCTGCAATTTCGATCTTCCTGTTCCGGAAGATCTCTCCTTAAAGCAGACATGGAGCATTCCATCTGTTGCATTGATTTAGAGTGCTGTTGCGCAGTATCCTCCACACAACTTAACCGTGATTCAGCAGCAGAAAGGCTTTAAAGTCATTTCTGATTGCTGCCACTTCAACTTGGAGTAAGTCAGTGTTAGTTTTGGTTGATTGCGCAATATCATGAACAGCATTTAGACGAGATAAAATAGTGTCCGGAGTAGCACCTGCATCTTTCGGAGTTAGCTCCGGAGTAGGAGACGTTTGCTTGGATCTCTTAAGGTTACCTTTCGAGTCTTTGAGTTTAGGAGAAAGGCCCATGTTATCAGCCATTGAAGAGAGCCAGATAAGAATTCAAGAGAACACACACTTTGAATGAAAGCCCTTGAGAAAAAGGCCAGACACTTCTAGTATCTTCTCTATGTAGGTATTACAAGAATGAGACTTCGAATAGAATTGTCTATAGAAGTATTTATTCACGAGTGAAATAAATACATGCAGCTGGAGGAGAGGTCCAGATAAGAATGCCCTCTTACTCCAGTAACCGCTATTCCAAGCACAAGCTATGTTTGTATCATAACATTCCACAATACACGAATAAGATTCCATTTAAAGGAACATGCTATCACAACAACACTCTTTAGAAAGGAAGAAAATCCCCTTTAAGTATCCAATAGCACAAAATGTAACATTAACAGCCTCTACAATATCTGTCTTCCTCAGAAATAGCGTGTGAGGCACTGCAAGGGGTGACAGAACGCTAGCGCCGCCATTTCACGAAGATGCTGAGGTGAAGGACGTCGCAAAAAAAATAGCCTTAAACTGAGCCGCGGGAGCTGCAGAAATACATCAGGCTGCTCACCGCATGTTCCGACGTCCGTAGCGTCGGCTTCAGAGAGGCTCGCTCGCTTATGGGGGTCGGAAACTTCCTTGACGGCCTCCGATGCCCCGGAGCTCAAGCGCGACCCGCCATTCCTTATCGGTGCGCAAGCCACGCCCCCTTATTGTTCCTTCTTTACTTAAAAGCGCGATATTGACAGCGTCTTTAAGGTTGTTGTATTTGGATTAAAAACATCATAATACCGAAAAGCACCCCAATTTGGCTTAGTAAAATATGGTTTAATTTTTTTAAATAGATAACAGAATGCAGACTACACAGTACAGAAAATGGCAATTCATAGACAAAATATGCAGATCTCAATTGTGTGACTGTAAAGGATACAGGTGTATTTTGACATCGCTAATTCTACCACTAGGGGCTACAACTGATCGGCAAGTGAATTCCACAACATGACATCAGGAATTGGGCAGCCACAGCCCGTGAAGGGAGTTCCGGTGGGGCAGAAAGGCAGGGTGGGTGCTAAAAACCGCAGATGCGTTGCAACGCACGCTAAGAAATTCGTTTTATTAATTAAATTGTTTACTTACCTCCAATTATCCATATTCCAGCTTGTAGCACCCCTTCACCCTGCCCCTCCCCCGCCCGCCTTTCTGCCCCACCGGAACTCCCTCCAGGGGCTGCGGCTGGAATTGGGCTAAAAAATACAGAGCTCTGCTCCAGTGTAGATTAAAAACAGGGGTATTATCAATAAAACTAGTGAGTGTTTCAAATGATGTTCCTCGCTATCGATCAGAAATCCGAATTTGAGAGAAAATGTTTCATGTCTAAGATAATGCGGGAGTCAACGTTGCTATATATTTTAAATAGTCTCCATTTGTAGAGATAAGGGCTGCAAATAGGCCATGTGGACTGAAACTTCTTTTTCTAGATTTTCATAGACAATGCTTCTCAGCCATTGGTGTCCCACTTTCAGCCGCAGTCGGTAGTGGGTGTACCTGCAGGGCGGTCACGTGGGGAGGGGGAGGGCAGGGTGGGGGGTAGTAAATCTATGGATCACTGAGCTTTACAGGTAAGTAAACATATAAATAAATAAAACAAATTTTGTTGCGTGGACTGCGTCCCCAAATGCGATGCAGTGCGCGCAACGAATTTCGTTTTATTTATTTATATGTTTACTTACCTGTAAAGCTCCGTAATCCATACATTATTACCCCCCATCCTGCCCCTCCCCCTCCCCACGTCACTGCCCTGCAGGTACACCCACTACCGACCGCAGCTGCCCACATCCTTCTCAACATCAGACATTGCTGTAAGCTGAGTGGTTAAGAGATGCTCCAATTTTGTCATCACGAAAATACTCACACCTCAGTCTTTAATGCAGGCACATCATATCCGTCTCTCTTAAAATTATACGCTATTGGTAATTATACGCCACCTTTCTGCCAGGCACTAGAAGCCATGCTTATCGAAACTTTCTCTAAATAACCACTATAAACTCAATATGAGTAAAGCTATCTACAGGGATCACACAATTTTTGACTCCAGGAGAGCAACTGGCATTTGCACCTGCTTTGCGTGGCATAGGGGCACTTTGGTATTACAGAAGGGGGAAGGAATCTGGCGGTGTAGTCACTCACTTCACCCGCCTGCAAGGGGATCCCTAATCCCCTTTGAAAGTGCAGGCGTGTTGCCGCCTGCACTGTGAAAACACAGAGCGGCTTCAAAGCAGCTTCTTTGTTTTACATGTGAATGCACTGCCCTCGGGGCAGCGTGAGTTCGCAGCTGCCCATTGGGCAACAAATTCAACCTAATACGGTGCATTTTCCTTGATTGAGCTAGGCGCACTTTTTAAAAGGCATGCCCGGCGCAATCAAGGAACATTAACTGCATGTGTAATACAGCCACAGGTCCCTTTTGCAGTATAGCATTGACTGCAGAGTTTAAGAATGGCCTTTTCTTTCTCTTTTGATGAACTTTATTCGTGCCCTAGACTTGACATTCTGGGCTACTACTTATGTGGCTCCTTATCAATCAGAAATCTTCCTTAATGGCAGCCTACATGTTCCATAGGGCTCTCCTTGGCTGCCCTTTGGTTTCCAACACCTTCCAACTTACAAGGCTCCTGCAATTGGATAGTGCCTATTTGACGACCCGAGCAGTCAATATTTGCCGGCAGAATTTTTTGTAGACAGAGCTGCAGGCTCTGGAACAGTTGACTTCTACGCTTGGAAATCATAAGTACGTTCTAACGTTGAGAAGAGGTCTGGAAACTGCATTCTTCTAATCACTGTTTGTAGGCAAATGATATAGGATTATGTTTCCAAATAAATGAGAATATAACTTTATATTCATTAACATGTTTGCCTATTGAGAAAAACTAATGATAACAAGTGAATGCAACTTTATATTTATTAGCATGTTTGCCTATTGTAGAGTGTTTTCTGTAGAGTGATGCTTATTGAATTGACTTACAATGTATAACAGCATTAGTTCTTCATAAAACCCAATAAAAAATATTTGAACAATGAATGATTTAATTACTTGCGCTTATACCTTTCAATCAACTAACAGCAGAGAACAGGAGCAACTCTCTTCTTCATGGATATTAATCATCTTAAACCACAGCGCCAGTAGCGGCTCATCGGCTAAGACGGAGGATCCTCCCCCCCACCCATCAGCCTCAAAACTTGAAGAATCAAACGATGATAAACCGGGTTAATTATGAATTTATTTTTTAAGTTCTAGTCATGGTGGTGTTGCCATCATGGGGTCAGTCAGGAGAGGTAGTGGAGGGCAATGGTATCAATGCGCATGTGTGTTTGGCTGGCTGTCTCAGGCTGGCCTAACACACATGCGCATTGAGCTGCCTCCAACCTCAGCTGCATTGCCGGGTTAGAGACAGCAAAGGACAGGCTCCCAGTCATACTGGGAGAGCAAATTCTCAGGGCTCAGGCCAATCCTGATGCTGCTTTCAAACACGGTAGCAGCATCAGGAGTGGCTGCAAAGGACATGGGAGCCTGTTCCGCAGCTGAAGGGAGACAATGACCAACCACGTTCCACTTCCTTAATTACCACGTCTGCAGCATGTGCAGAGCTGTCAACTTTGGCGTAACACACAATGATGCCCCCAGCATGATAAGAAGAGGAGCATTTGCGTCTATCATATCTCACATATATTTATTGGATTTAGGCTGAATAGGGTCTCCCCGGCAGGTTGGAGGTCCTCTGAAGGGTTGGCAGCCCACCTGATTTACGCCTTTGGCGCTCAATAGTTTAATAACAAAGATATGACAGTTTATTAATAACAAAGGGGCATTTTACCAACAACTAGCGATAATTATCGCTATGTTGGTTTAGCAGGGATATTTTTATCGCCGAGCTGCGGCGATTTTTATCGCTTACGAACCTTGCTATTATCAAGGTTTATCTCCTAAGCAATAAAAATCGGCCGAAATGCATGAATATCGCTGAAAAGTCAGCGATATTCATGCATTACTCAGCTAATGCTCTTAGCCATGTTATCCACCTACCATTGGATAACATGGCTAAGAACTGCTCAGGGGTAGGTGTTGGCTTTTGGAGATATTCGCGCTTAGCTTGAATATCTCCAAAAGTTGGTAATAGGAGATGGCGATGTTAGCGACTGTTTCCAGTCGCTAACATCTTGGCACGCCCACTTTGCATGTCATTAGTGATAAATATCACTGACATGCGAAGCTGGGCACAAGATGGTCGCTGTCTCCTACTAGCTGTCGCTAACTGGTGTTAGCGACAGCTAGGTAATAGGGAGATAATTTTATCTCCGCTTTCTTGTCTATTAAAGCCAAAAAAGCGGAGATAAACCCCCTCGATAATATGCCCCTCAGTACTCCCACTAATTGTTTACCCCGAACTGCTCTAGCTGTAAGCCCCATTCATCTCCACAGAACTACTGCGCGGCAAAGGCTGCCAGGGAATGTTCTAGAACACTTCACCTCATGTCATCGAAAGACGATTCTGCTGTTAGAGGAGGCCTCCTGCTGTCATTACCTTCTAAACACTTCTTCTTCGGTGCATAATGAGAGGCGCCCTCCCTGACAAGGCCTGATGTTCCCTCGGCTGATTACACCCTCCCAGCTCCCAATCTCACTAGACGCTTGACCTGCCGCGACTGGTGGCGCTTACCTTTGTAGCTGACTTTGAACCCGATGGAGCCCACGCTCTCGTCAGTCTGCAGATGTAACCACATCTGACTGCTCATGCTCACGATCAGATCCGGCACGAAGCTTCCTGTCAGCCTGCGGGCGTTCAGAGGAAAATACAGTCAAATACCGCCGAAAGGCAGCCACAACATGTTTTTAGTGTGCAACGAATATAGGAACTCTGGGGCATTTTCTGACACCAAATGGGACGGCTGAATCACACCTATGCATTTTTCATGAACGAGAGGGAAACAACGCATTTAACTTCCCGCTCTGGTATGTGGTTTTCTCAAATCTGATTAACTGTTTTCAATCTTCTTTCATACAAACAATCATTGCAAAAATACAATCTTAATATAAAATGCTGCTTCCTCCTCCTCACTGATGCTATCACATCTGCGTATTCTCAGGACAACCGTTACACACCCTGGCACGTGCAAGAGAGAGATAAACTAACGGATAATCCGAGCGCCGCAGCAGAGTGTGTACAGAGCTCCTTCCTCTCTTTTCAAGACAGCAGCTTATTTTGGATTTTGCTGCTTGTCGCATGTGTGTTTGTTTTCCATGTTTTCATTGTAAACATACATACAGTAAAATAATGCACGCCTTGAGGTAGATGGACCGATGTACATAATGCATCATTTTTTTTCTGACAATGCTCTATCTCTAACATGTGTCTGAAATATGGCTTTCACCTGGCCGTTCCCAACATCCCTGACCTTGAAAGCACAGGAAAGGTGAACACCAAGATGGCTCAAAGCATCACATCTCACTTGCATATCACATTTGCTGTGACAGGGTGTCACAATGGCCCGTTGAAGGATGTAGGCACTCATGCACAGGAAGCTTAAATTAATGGTGTGGTGAGACAGTGGGAGAGAGATAACAGCTTAGGCCCAGTTACTCTGGAAACATCATTTTTCTTTCTACCTCATTATATTTTGGTATCTATTTTAATATGTTTTGTTAGCATATGTTTTTGTAAATTACTGCTGCTTTGTTTAAGACTGAGTTACAGATTAGATTTCCTCGCTCTTACAGGGCCGGTCTCACCTTGGAGGCCTCTTCCAAGATGGGTACTTGAAAGGTGGGCAACCAGTTACCCTGTGTTTTTAGGAAATATTCTCACCAGATGCCCCCTTGGATCCAAGTGAACAACACTGAAGCCTTCCTACTACACTTTGGGTGCTCTGGACAGTCTTCTTCATTTTGATTGGGGTAGGGCATAACTCACGTAATTTGTTGTAGAGTAATTATGCAGAATTACTGCAAAATTATATGAGATGCTACACAATTATGCATGAAGAGTAATTTAGCAATTATCACTGTTTTGTTAGTGCAAAAATGCCTACTCATATCCAAAATGGATTAGGGGATGCACTTTGCGCTAAGAAATAGCGCTAAAAGCAAAACAAGACAACAGCAGGGCAAGCAGCCACTCCTGAAATCCTTTTTTCCTGTGCCTATTTTCCCCCATATTACTCAGAAGTACTGGAGCAGGCATAACTGCTCAATTATTGGCAATTCCATGTCAAAGAGTAACGCAGAATTACAGAACTACCTTAGGCATAATTAAAATTACTCCCAAGTCATTTTGAAAAATGAGTATATACAGTGGCAGTGGTTAATTTGAGCTGGTGGTTGCAAGTGGGGTCCATTGGAACTCTTTTTCATTATCTGCCTTTGTACTGGAACAAGAGACAGAAAGGCAGCAAAAAGGGAAAGAATGGAAGGGAAAGATGGAAAGGCAGTGAAAAAGGAAGAAAATCGTCATCAAAAAGAATCTGCAAGAGTGATATAAAATGTTTGGGAGAGTATTCAGGTGGATGAAAGAGGCGAACTAAAGACAATCACCCTTGGTATTTGGCACTCTAACATCCAACAGTGGAGCAGCAGGCTTCTGAGGAAAGGTTTGGGCCCTGGCCCCCACGAATGTACAAATTAAGCATTGTACAAGTGTGATATCAGGTCCTACTTCTGACTTCTGAAAAAGATGTCATGTCTCCCTTATTTCGAACTTATGATTCACCAGACAGTGTCTGGTTCCAGTTAATGCACCTAAATCCCCTTGTGTGATTGCTACTGATGATCCCATCATTGAATCTTTGCTCTGTGTCTTCTGACACAATAATGAGAGGGATGCATAATGAGATATGAGACATTGTGAGAGAGCTGGAAAGTCTCAGAAGAAAGGTAGGCAACACAAATGAGAAAATTGAGAAAATTAGACCATAGGTAAAGCAGGGGCTTTATACATAAATACATGGGCATAATCCTCTCCAGGACAGCAATAATCAGAGCCGTATGATAAAGAGGAAACCCAAGTATTGAGTCAAAGCAACCCCCCTAGAACAGAAATGCAGGAAATTTGATGCACCTTTCAAACTGCACACATGGACCCCTGATTTGGACCAATAACTGAGAACATAGTAATATATACACTAAGGCTCACCATTATTTAACCCTCACCTTACCGTGGTAAGTGCATGTTGAGTTTTATAATTGAACATGGGCCACCATCTCTCTCTCTCTCTCTCTCTCTCTCTCTCTCTCTCTCTCTCTCTTTTTACTGAAATAGCAAAAACATATTTTTGCTGTCAATGCCACCAAAGAACAAGGAATGCTGGGCACTAGAGGGCGTTAAGCTATGTTTTTTCTGATGTCAGCAAACCAAATCAAATGTCAGGAAGTCTGCAATCATAAAAGAGCTTAAAGAGCAAATATAATTTGACATGTTGTTCACATCTCGACTTAAAACTGATCTGACATAGATTTTGTATACCCGGGCTTACAGTGCTGCAACCCACTTCCTGAATGTTAATGTACTAGAGCCTGGCAGGGCAGTGAGATGTACAACCTGCCTCAATGCTTTGCAACTTTGAGAAAAATACATAAGTGTGGCGAACTGGGAAACCATCGTATAATGATCCATTAAAAAGTGTGAAATAGTGCCACTAACTAGAGCCACAGCTGAATATGGTTACTAAATTGCATCTATCTATATAATAGTTCATACAATTCTTTATCTTACTCCATCAAGTACTTTTTTCCATCACTGCAAAGCATATCTTGCAGACAACGCTTCTCTCTGGTGGATTTACATTTTTACTAGTTCGTTTGGACCATTGTAACAATACTTACATTTCAATACCACTATAGCCCACTTGTCTCTTGTACCCACTGAATGGTTATACACAGCATGTATTTGAATATGCTTAATTTGATAGCCCTGATACCAGGGTAAAACTAGCAGTGGGTCATTTCATTTGACCATTTAACCCGTTTAGCGCGTCGAACATTCCGCCCCAGTGCGGACGTTCGATCACGCTAACGGGATTCGGACGTCCAACGGTTGTGCGCAGCACCAGAGAGGTAGTGCACGCGACGACCGTTGGACGTTCGCAGCACGGAAAGGGTTAAGAACTGATTAGTAAAGAATTATATTTGACTTACTCTTGCAGCACTGTTTTGGGGTCACCAACTTCTCCTCCATCTCCAATTGTCAAAGTGTCATAGCCTATTTCAAGATCAAACTCTTCAAAAATAATCTGAATGACCTAGAAAATAAATACATATGAACATATTAGTATACTGCATAACTTAAGGAATGCATTGTGTGTGTGTGAGAGAACATTTATTTATTTATTAATTTTATTTGAAAAGTTTTATATAGGGCTGGCTAGAGCTGGAGGTGTCGGAGCGCTTTACATGAGTTACAACAAGTTACAGGTTACATAGTTACATCACTTAAATCATAGTCACAAGGGGAGTTGTTTCAGTTATTTCCTTTTCATAGCGTAACCTTTGTGACTTTCGTTCCACACATTATTTATTGCACCTGAGTAGAATAATCATTTTAATATATGAAACGCGCTAATTAGAAATGAAACACCAGCTCTATTTCAAGATTAAGTCCGTGGCCAGCTGTCCTTACTCTAATGATCCAACTGGGTTCCTGTTTATGCAAATTTAGAATTCTGTTTCCCCCTGTGATTGTTTGGGGTAGTTTCAATGTCATGAAATCTGGTTTGAATTCATTCCCATTGTGGATATTCTGAGTGGCAGCAATATTGGATATATTGGACATGGCCCTGTCATCTCTAGATCCTTCTTTTTCATTATGGTTTCACAGGTGTCTAAAATCGATTCCATATAAAGACATTATTGCAATTTTAATCTGTGTACTATTTAGTGATGTGATTTGTTGCATTACAGCCGTGACATCGTCCAGTGTGAACAAAACACGTCAGCTGCACTACATCGCACCAATACCTGTACCAGCTTTTCATCTATTGAGGAAGAGTAAATGTGCTTATGGGCTTATTCACAAGCTGAAAAGGGACTTTTGACTAACTTGTATTATTTCTTCTGGACGTCGTTTTTGGAGTGTGCTCCAACCTTATTTGTATACATCACTAGTGAGATAGCAACATTGAAATAGTTGCAATATGTGATATGTTTTGAGTTTTCTTAGGCGAGAAAGGCTAGAGTGCTAATGTGAGCTGCATTTGAGCTACTCTTCGACATAGAGGATTAAAGAAGAGTAAACTAATCCTCAGAGAAAAAAGTGTAAAAGTTCATGTCTACAAGAACAACTATACAACTAGGGGGCATATTATCAAGGGGGGTTATCTCCGCTTTTTTTGGCTTTAAAAGCCAAGAAAGCGGAGATAAAATTATCTCCCTATTACCTAGCTGTCGCTACCACCAGTTAGCGACAGCGACGATCTTGGGCCCCACTTTGCATGTCAGAGAAATTTATCACTAATGACATGCAAAGTGGGTGTGCCAAGATGTTAGCGACTGGAAACAGTCGCTAACATCGCTATCTCCTATTACCAATTTTGGGAGATATTCGCGCTAAGCGCGAATATCTCCAAAAGCTAGCACCTGCCCCAGACCAGTTCTTAGCCATGTTATCCAATGGTAGGTGAATAACATGGCTAAGAGCATTAGCTCGGTAATGCATGGATATCGCGGACTTTTCAGCGATATTCATGCCCTGCGGCCGATTTTTATCGCATTTGCGATAAACCTTGGTAATACCAAGGTTGGCGATAACTTTTTGTCTCTAACCAAGCAATAGCAATAATTATCGCTATTGCTTGGTAATATGCCCCTAGATTATTAAGGACTTAAAGGTGAGAGTAAAAGGTAAACAAGAAAACAAAATTGAGTAGCATCAGTCAGAGGGTTAAAATGTACAGGGAAGAGGACAATTCTCTATAAGAAACAATTAGTCAACAGCAGCAACATTGTAAACATTGGGAAAGGTCAGAGAGCCTCTAATTATCTCTAAGATACCATATGGAAGCCTGAGGGAGCAAGGGAATGAGGCCAGGCAAATTTGCAAGGGACTGTTGTTGTCTAGGATATGAGGTAATGTAGAGTGAGAAATGTACTTTCTAACTTAGACAAAAAATGCTGTTTAAATAATTCCCATAGCACTGAGGCAGAGAGCTATGTCTGTCAACCTTCGGCTGAATCTGGATGAGGGAACCTAAAAATCATATGCTGCAGATGAGAAAATGGGACGGATTTCAGGCTTGAAGCTGATGAACAATGGGGTACGTTATGTTATCATCTGCGTACTTGCATAGCACACATCTCGCCTAGATAGTCAGGTGCTGGAAGAACGGGCTGTGCATGCTCTGACAGGGGCCTCTGGAAGAACCAGGGTTTCTAGCAGAGTGCTAGGGCTGAGCTGGTGGCTCTTATGTGTATGGGGTGGTCGTTCCACGCTTTAGGAACTGGGTAAGAGAAGGATCGTCTGGCTGCACTGGTACGTCAGATGCGAGGGTCAGGGCGAGCAGGTGGCCGACTGAGTCCAGGTTTCTGATTGGTGTGTGGAAGCTGATGCAGCCGTTATCATATCTGTCTTCTACATAATATAGTGTTTGTACATGGATGTGAGGAGCTTAAAAAACGTGCATTTTGGATGGGGAAGCAGTAAAGATGTTTGAGATGTGAGGAAATGTGGGTGCGGCAGTGGAAGTATGGCCTTGAGCATGAATCCGGCTACTGCGCTTTGGATGATCTGCAGTCTGTTGGGGAACTGAGCGGTGTTGCTGTAGTCCAGTTTGCTGTTGACAAGCACGGGTCATCCCAAGATGCTGTTCAAGCTTCACTTGGTCAGTTCTTTATGCTTATAGCCCTCAAACTAATCACCAAAGTCTATGACGTTTCCCTTTGAAAAGTCATATAATTCCATATCCTAAGTGCCTTTTGCTTAACGTATGGGAAACAAGACAGTATGGAAGTGATAGGTTCCACCCAGGTAAGTAGGCTTTTGAGATTGGAAGGTTAATACAAGCAAAAATAATGCTGGTTGAGATGATTCACCAACTTAGTGTTGAAGATGATAGTTACTGGTATTCATATATCACCTTTGTATAGCCCAATTCTGGACCTTGTGTTTATCTATGTGCCATTCAAACATGGTGAATGCAATTACACTAATCTCAGTCCTGGACATTTCTCCAGAACTGGTTTTCATTGAAGCTAGTCTCTCCAGCACCTCAGTATCCACATTTCCAGCAGTGTTTTCCTCCAGATGGCAGGTTTCCCATTATGTTTAGATCCAGCTGCCCCTATAGACCGAATTTCGAAAGCAACACCCTCAGATCTGCAATCAAGAGATGAAATCAGATATTCATGTCAAAATAAAGAATAACTCTTTCAATGTTCCTCCAACAGTCCTCTTACAACAGGCATTGCGATTAAGTCCTTAATAAAATGGTTTCAATACGCTAGCCTACCAACTGTAAATACCAAAGGAGAACTAGGGTGCCATTGATAGAGTATCGCAATACAATCCCTAAAGTTGTATGGACTCCAAAGTAATTCTTTTTCTGAGATGCAAGTAGACCCAAAAGCCTTTTCAGCTTTCTTTGCAGCGCCTTTACAGTTAAAAGCGAGCTTCTGTGTACACTCCAACTCCACCGACCAGTTATGATTTCATCCCTTCTAACTTCAAAGGCCTTTCAATTCAGAAGAGAGAGTCTAGGATGGACACCTCAATAAAAATAACTATTTGTAAACTATTTACTTGCAAATGGCAGAGCAGTCTCAACAATACTCTGCCATCCTATTTGAATATTCTGTGTCTGCCTTTGTGTCAAACCTCTGGCTGTAGATTCCTTGGGCAGGGTCATAAGACATGTGAAGAGGTGTAGATTCCTACAAGGACATATGAATACATCATTAATTCATTTCAGTTAGTCTAGAAAAGGTATTTTCAATATTTTCCGTTAACCAACCCCATATCTGATTGACATATCTTGCAGTCCCAGGTCAGACTGGAATTTGGCATGTTCCCCCAAGGGCCTGTCAGGAATGGGGCCCTTCTTCAATTGTGCTGAAAGCTAAGATCATCTCACAATAGTTCACCTGTGCTGGTTAGAAATGAGAAAGAAATCTTACAGCAAAACCTCAAGGGTCACCCGTTTTACAGCAGGACATGAATGCTCTAAAATTAGCAGACGCTTGCGACTCAAACATGGAATATGCTGCCTTCAAAACAGCAACCAACAAGGCCGCAGACCTTCAATCTTGGTCTTCAGACAAGGCCGAGCTCACTCATTAATGGCATGCATGGATAGTCTTGTCTTCATATGCTGTCTCGGGGCCACAACCATATCTGATCTCTCACTTCTCAGTGACCTTGGAACACGCCTCTTTCTGTTCCATTGCTTTGCTAAATTTCCATCAAAGGATTTGGTCACAACCTGAAAGCAGCCCTGGCCAAAAACCACTGATGCTTATGCGGATATGGCCTAGAAACCAAGCTCCCCTAATTTGCGTGTGCCCTGGTCTCCTCCCCCATAGCAGAAACAGGCTACGCTCAGCACGGAGGGCCCTTCAAATTAGGTCTTGTCGTCCAGCTGTAGCCACACTTCTGAATGACCATTCAATCAGCTGCTATGGAAGACAACAAGGTTCCTGCTAGAGGCATCAAAGCAGCTGACACTGCAAACGCCTCATGCTCCAAAGTGAAATCCAGAATTGATGTGAACGTTCTGAGGGCAGAATCAGCATGAACCTCAGAATCAGCATGAACCTCAGAATCAGCATGAACCTCAGAATCAGCATGAACCTCAGAATCAGCATGAACCTCAGACTGCTTGGGTTGAAAAGCTACACTATCTAGCATGGGCTACAACTAGAATCTATCAACCCCTCGAAATCAAGGGTACCTTAGTATTAAGAATTGTAACTGTTTATACGCCCCATTTAGCACTTTTGAGTTGTAACAAACAGTTTGAACTTTAGCACTTTAACCCCTTCACTGCGGCGGCTATTCCGCCGCAGTGCTAAGGGGGCGGGGCGGAAATGCGGCAGACGCATGCTGGTGACGGAAACGCTCCGTCACCAGCGTTGGTTGCGCTGTGCTTATGACGGAGCGGTTCCGTCATGGCCCCGCCCGCTCAATAGAACGCTCAATGCAGGCGCGGGATCCGCGCCGCGCAGGGGCGTCGGGCGGGCCATGACGGAACCGTTCCGTCATCAGCACAGCGCCACCGCCATCCGCAGGGGAGGGGTTAAAAGGGAGGAGCAACAGTTAGAGTATTACATTTGCCTTCTGTCTAATTCATTAACCTATTAGCAATGTAACAGCACATGTTTTAAAGCTTATGCACGTTATTAGAATGGTAAAGTTAGCAGGCACTGTTTACGCCATATTTTCAAGCACTTTATGTAGCTGTCGTCTCGTATTAACGTCAAGGTCTTGGCAATAAAAGGTGTTTTCAGGGCCGACTTGACTTGATACGGATTTTTATTAATTGGTTTTTATAAAATGTCACTGATGTACGTTGCAATGATTATACATAATTTGCAATAAAGATTATTACACAGGTTGATTGCAGATTTAAACTTTTCATATCAAATTATTCTTAAAACACAGATTAAGACACGTTTATCTTTCGGAGTAATCGACCTCACATCAAATTTGTCAGGAATCAATTTAATTTTCTAAGCACCTTGGCATTTTATTCTGATTTGTGTTTAAAATACACTCTTTCACAAATTCATAACTGACCCAGATTAACCTATAAAGTTGAGCTATCTTTCAATACATTTAGATTATGTCATCAAGAGATTTATATTAGTAAGCGTCAGTCCGAGCCTTCGACAGACTACCAAGCAACTCTCATATGGAAACGGCTGACATGGACACCAACAGACCATTTTAGCAGAGAGCATGTGGCACAGGCCTGCTCAGCAGGCATCCTTTAACAGCAGATGTAAAATCATCACAGGTTCGCCAAGAACAGGAGGAAATAGACTGTGCAGACGTCATTGCTTAGACCACCTTTCCCCCCGGATAGTAGGTTTCTTGAATAATAAATACATATTCGCTGCTGAAATTATTTACAGTTGTCATCACGATATCAACATGGAAACAAATATCAATACCCGTCTGCATTTACAAAAAAAGTTGAGTTGTCCTAGTGAAACACAACTCAGAATAAGCACACATTATAACGGTTTCTACGTGATCAGGCCACGCCCACAAGTTTTAGTGCGAAATATGAACCATATCACTTTCAAGGGCGCCCTTCACCGTTTACTAGGTGACTAGAGAAGAAACACATATATGTTTCCTAGGTTGCATTATAGCTTCAATATTTTAAAATTAAAACTTTTGATGGAGTGCAATTGCAGCTTGGCTGAAATGTGATCACATTAAACATAAATACTGATAATTTAGCATGAATCTGAAAATACCCTTATTTTTTATACTGCTCTTCGAAGTTTAGAAGAGACCTCTACGAGGAGTTAATTAATAAGGAGCATCCAATTTCCAGCAGGAGTAAATTTTTCATAATATCAAAGACAATAAAAAAATCAATCACATCAAAATTGGGTTTGCTGCTTGTCCAACAGTGTCGGAAAAGAAGGTCTGCGTGTGTTTCTTTTCGGACACCGTCACAATAGGAGCAGGCAGTGATTTAAGCATTAAAAATAGATAAGTGACTTAGAGTCGGAAGACGGCTCAGAAATATTTCCCTTGGACCCCTTCATGCCACGCTAGGCTACAACCATCTGAAATATTGGATTGATCTAATTGATCAATTGATCCAATTGTTTTTTATGTCTGAGAGTGGATCAGTATTGATTGATTGTCTGAGAGTGGATCAGTATTGATTGAATATTTGATGGTTGCGCTCTAAGTTTGATTAGGCCCTGATGATAACCTGATAAATAGCAATGTCGAAACAGTGTGGACATCTTCCTTGGCAAAAAATCAAGAGGAAGCATATATTGTGTTTTTTTTGTCATTTGTCAAACTTGTTTTTGTATTTTCTCCTTTGCCATTGTTTCTTCATTTACACCTCAGTTTGTATTTTCTCAATGGTGTATGTTTTTGTAACTTTGCGAGCACCAATGGTTCATTGTGTATTTGTGTATTTTGTATTAACTTACAAACACATTTCTTGATATATGTTTGTGGGTACTTCATTATTTTTTATTTTTCTTTATTCTTTAAATGGACAATTATATGTCGCAACTGTTGTTCATTTTATTTATTCTCTGAATCTTTGTTGTGATTATATTGTTTATTGGCTACAGGTTTGGGGTACAGGGATGTCGCTGTTTGCTGCAATCACTTTTAGAAAGTGAGCATTTTATTGCTTTACCTTTCTGTGTGCCTCTGCCTGTTGGTGTATTCACCGTCTGTTTTTGGAGTGACATGAGCTGAGGATGTTCTTTCACTCTAGACAGTCACAAGGGGGTTGAGGTGTGTCCTGGCTTTCCTGGATGAATCATAGCCAGGCTGAATATACCTTTCTGCATTTAGAGTGGTGGGAGGAGTTTTCACTAGCATCCGAATAAGCTGTGTCTCCTTTGCATAATGCTTTCTCCACGCCCTGTGGTCATGCTGGACCAGGGAGGACAGAACAGGTTGGGACCGAGCTCAGATACTCTGAAACAAGGGCTTCGATGAGAAAATGGGTTATAAGTATTGGACCTAAAACAGCATTCTTTAGATTACTTTTGGAAACAAGAGGACTCTGCCAAGAAGAATAGCTGAAGAGCTGTGTGAGGAGTGCTGCCTTTATGTGTGAATGGTGGGCTGGCCTGCAGTTGCTGCTTCTGTCAGTGGTGGAGAAACAAGACTGACTCTTTTTGTCCTGCTGTGGTATCCTGCTTATGAAGAATGTCTAAGAGCTTGCTTTATGGCACCAAATGTGATGTTATGACCATTGCCTAGTCCAAAGTGATTTATGAATCTATGTGAGGTTATGACAATTGCCTTGTTGGTAGAGTGATTTATGTGATTGTGGTCTATGTGTTTTATATACAATGTATGAGATATTTTATATAACCTTGTGTAGAGTTTCTTTTGTAGTGTATTTTGGCAGTAACCGGTGTGTGTGTGTGTTTTGAAAAGGCTTTACACATTGCCTCTGGGATAAGCCTAACTGCTTTGCCAAGCTCCCAAGGGGGTGATCAAGTGTGATCTTAGGTGTGTAACACAGTTATCCTGACTAGAGTGGTGGGTTATGCCTGGCTTAGGTGCATACCCTAGCCTACCTCAAACCCCTTTTCTAACAGCGGGGAAGGCCAGAAATGGCTGATTCTGGACAGTAAATCAGCACCATGTTTTTCTCAACTATCCTGGCCAGGTTAGAGAATATATTGCAAAACTTGGATTTTGCTATTTCATTCATGGTTCCTGCTTTCAGCAGGAGGAATATGAGTGTGGAAACACTAATGAGGACAACTGGAGTGGATCAGGGCCTGTGCAACCCAAAGACTTCGTATGCTTTCTTTTTATAAACTTAAGATAACATGAAAATGTTGTCACATTTCTGTAGATGTAGACTATCCGGATTCCATCAGCCAGACAATGCCTGCTCAAGATATTTTGGCTACAATGGCACACACCTGCCTACAATGCATTTTGCCTACTTTAGAATAACAATAAAATTACTACTTATCAGTCAGAATGGGGAACTTGGCATGTATCTCTTTAGAAACCTAGGCTGAATCCATGCTAACTCCTTTCTCTTATATATAAATATAATTTGGTAACTGATGCAAATATGTGCATTCCCGAAAGTGATAAAGTAGGGCTCAGATTGTGTACAATGTGCAATAAAACCAGTCAAGCAGAGAAAACAGGTGCCTTGGGAACAGACTCAGCATTGCCTTCATTTTTGCAAAATGTTGGAATATTGTATTGACTTTATTAAATGTTTCCTGGGGCAATGTTTTATTAATGCACAGGAACGAGTCAGCAGATGGGCCCAGAAAGAAAGCACAAGTAAACTGAAATGTGTTGAAAAGGATATATTTCTGCATCATAACATGCATTATGGTATTATAGCAGAAGCATGGTAAACTAATTTCATCAGCAAAGGAGACATTTTCTAAACACTGTGGGCTGGGAGAACTAGAATTGCTAATCGAGACAGGTCTCTGCCGCGATGTTGGGCTCTTCTGTGTCTTGAACAGCTGGAGCAGCGATATTTTACTACCTTAGTGGAAAATTGTTGCTTATCACAGGAACTTTGAAGGCATCCACTACTTTTGACTTGAAATGGATCAGCATTTGTTACAATCTTTAACACCTTAGCTGCTATGGAACGTCCAGCTCCAGTGCAGGACGTTCCATTGCGCAGGTGCGGTTGGAACGTCCAACGGCCGACGGCAGCACTCCCGAGGTAGTGGTGCCGTCGGCCGTTGGACGGGGGCAGCGCTTAAGGGGTTAAACAAAACAATAACACAATAGCAACATAATACCACAACTAACACATAACAGGAAGCGAAACAGAGCACAACAAAATAAGTATAACATAAAAAGATCACGCTGCAATTAAGCTGCACAAAATTACAACTACATAAAAAACAAAACACATCACCACTACAACAAAATGTAACACAAGGTCTTGTCTCATATTACCACCTCAGGAAATGAAGGGGCATATTATCAATCCTGGGCGATAAAATTATCGCTGCTTTATCGGCAGGAAACGGCCGCTAAAGTGGCGATATGGGCTTGATAATATGCGCTATGGAATTCCAATCGAAGCTCATGTCAGATGTGAAGAACATCTAACATGAGCTTCGTTTGGAATCCCATAGAGCATTTATCAAGCCCATTATTGCCACTTTAGCGGCCGTTTCCTGCCGATAAAACGGCCATAATTTTATTGCCCAGGCTTGATAATATGCCCCCTGCTTTCATAATATTGGGATTAACAGGTGTTTTAACCAAGCACTGTATTATGCTTACCGTTAAGGACATGAAATAGTGCTACTCAAAAATGTTTTCTGCGCCAGACCAATAATTCAGCAGTGAGTAGTCATATTCAGTTTTATGCAATGTTTTAATTTTACAAAAGTGTCTTGGTTTTGTATTAGGGAATCAACACATTTATTAAAAAATACATTTATGTACCAGCCTGCACATATTAAGCGCATTTACATTTTGCAAGCCTTCTTCCACAGAAATATGTCATGTTATGTTCGTGGTGTCGGAGGAGCAAATCATGTTTCTTGCTCACAAAGCAACCTATTAAGCTGATGGAACTTGCCTTATGCTCAGACTTTAAACTAAACCTAGACTCCTGTGGTTCACTGCCTTTATTTGCAAAATGACTGACAGACCAGGACATTTTTAGCCGAGGTGAATATCCAAATTGATTTTGTAGCATATGGACTTAAAAAACCTCATGGCTTTGCAGACATTTGGCATCAGAAAACTGGTTTGCTTGTAGATGTAGACCATTAACGTCAATTCACCAAAATGCAGGGGAAGAAGAAGTGACAACACACGCCCTTTGACCTTCAGTTTCAATCATGCTCTTATGCTTACACATGCGCATACACACATTAACACTTACGCACATTCTCTCAACTAAACACACCACAGCCCATAAGCACGCACACCATTTACAATTCACAGATTTTTTTTATTTACCTCAGCTTCCAGGGAAGATCATATTCACTATTAGTGTAATAAATAAATTGGGAGAAAACAAAGTGAGTGCAGCCCCAACCCATGGGCATTCATAAGGACAAGCTACCACTCTGTTCCTGGCACTGATTGTACCACCTCTGAGAACAGGGGTACCCGGTTCACACGGGGCAAGTGAGGGGTCACAGCAGGGACCTGGGGCAACCCCTAAATGACGTCCATGATGTAGACTTACAGCCAGGGACGGACTGGCCATAGCGGGCAGCGGGCGTTACTCCAGTGGGCCGCCATGGTGGGGGCAGATTTTGGGCCCCTGGGGGCCTTTTTTGTTACTGGGGGCCAGCAATATCGGGCCCCTGTAACAAAATCAGCCGAAACCGGCACTAACTAACTGCTCGGCCGCACCTCCCTGTCCCCACTCCTGGCGGCAGGCCAAGCAGTTTGCCAGGGCCGGTTTTGCTTCCTAGTCCGGCCCTGCTTACAGCCTATCGTTGGGAACACTTATGTTAAACATGTTTCAAAAAGCACAATTATTTTTTATTGAACTGGACAGAGGATACAAAAACAGCTTGAATGAGCCAACTAAAACTGAGATGCATAGTCTTTAGTTTCTGCTTGGGATGTGTAATGTTCTCAAGGTTACTTCCAGTAAGAAGATGGTTGAATAGTGTATTTTGCTGTCAATGCAATACAGTCACTTTCTGTAGAAGATAAAAGTAGGAGGACGAAGGAAATATGACTGCAATAAATATAGCTTCCTCTAGGTCCCAAATATGTGTTCAAGATGTTAAGCCAGTCTACTTTTCATTGTGTTTTAATATATTTGTAGATCTATTTCACCCTTCCACATTAGCTCCAGTGACCCAATATGAGTTAATATATTTAGAAAGATTTCCTTATAGGTTCGTGTAAAGGCTTTGAATCATTTACCAATTCTAAGAACCCATTTATGCATAATCATTTCAGTTTTGTGGGATACCCACCAAATCCCTAAATCTGGTAGACATTTCTGTTGCGCTGGCATAATCTTGTGAATTTGAGTTACTTTAGTTCAGTTAAATTTCCCAAATGGTGCTATTATCAGTTGCATGCTGTTCTGTACAACAATTTACAGTGATTATTTGGGAACAACACGAATGATCAAAACGCAGTGTTGGACTTGGTCCTCTCTGCAGGGTCACCCCAAAACGTTTTGTCTTCAGTCCTCTTATTTTCTGAACCCTTTTTTGGTGGATTTTATGATTTTGTGCACTTTACCACTGCTAAAGTGCTTGTGCTCTCTCCTTTAAACATGGCAACATTTGCTTACACCTAATTGGTACATTTAATTTACTTGTAAGTCCCTAGTAAAGTGGTACAACATGTACCCAAGGCTACTAGTGTGCCTGAAGCACTTATTGTGACATCCACATAAGTACCCCATTCAAACCTGTCCCAAACCTTCCACTGCAGCCTGTGTGTGCAATTACAAACTGACATTTTGATTTGGCAAAGTAAATCTTTTGCCAGGTCTAAACATTCCTTTTCAGTAGATATAAGTCACCCTAGGTTAGGCCTAAACAGCCCATGGGACAGGGTGTGTTTAGTTTAAAAAGTATTACTTTTAAGTTTTACATGTTCTGGTGGTGAAAATCTCTCCAATTCTTTTTTTACTACTGCAAAATCTACCTCTACCGTATAATAACATTGGGTTAACCTATGATAACATTGGGTTAACGTATTACTTTTAATAAGTGAAAAGGTTTGTTTGGGAGCAGCTAGAAAAATCATATTTGGTGTCTGGTGAACTTAGGAACCATCTTTAATGATAAAATCAGGTTTTAGTCATAATTCTGAAAATGACACTTTTGGAAAGTTTGCATTTTCTTGTCCTGACTATTTGGTTCTTGTAGCCAGTTTCCTAGGTCACATGACTATGTGTAGTTGTCAGTGGGCCTTAGTGTATTCCTCCCAGACAGCATCACATTAAAGGACATTCATTAGATTTCACCAACTATTTTCTGATCCGGCATTATTCTCCAGCAAAAGGGGACGTAACCTATGAGACCATTTAGTCCATGCCTTGAGTTAGACTTCTCTGGACCAACCCGACATATCATGGGACATTACAAATGTCAAAACTGTTCTGTATTTGCTCATACTTTCAATAAAAAATAGTTCAGGCATGGCAATTGACCCTTGGTTCTCTGTATGGGTTTGTAAGAATTGTTTGCATTTGGTCTCAATCTCCTAGGTTACCAGAATCTGTGGAACTATATGAGAGGAGGAGGGTGTGAATGTCAACATCAGAGAGAGGATCTTTAAGTCAAATGAGCTAAGTGTAGGTGTTGGGGTAGGGTATTTTTTCCATCTCAGATGAGGAGATACTGAGAGAGTTGGGGTCTCATTGGGTCTAGAGCAGTACTTAGTGTCTGGAAACTATTCATCATAGGAGTTTTGCAGTTCCATAAGCTGTTTGCAAGCTCTGATGTGATGCTTATTAGATTTAGTATATTTGCCCAAATTGTTTGCAGGTCCCTTGTAATTTCCCCAAGTTTGGACTCTAGTGATATGTGAGAGCAAGAGGTTGAGGTTTTGGTCCATAGGCCTGGAGAAGGAGAGGTGCTTAAAGCAGTTGCGTTAGAATGCTGCTCGTCAGGGAGAATCGGCTGGGTGGAGGACGGTGTAGATGGAATGGGGCGTGAAAGCTGGTGAGCTGGGCAGGTAGGAGCGCTGGTGGCTTAATCTGCATGGTATTGTTTGGACGCGGGTTATCAGGCATCATTGGTGAAATGGTTTGGGCCATTGAGGGTGAGATTGTTTGGAATCATTTAAAAACCCCTTTTACCGAAGTAACACAAATCACATTTGAGGCAGTGTTCCCCTCTGATGTTATTTTACACTTACCTTGTTTGGATTTTCAGCGGTGATAACCCAGACACACTGAGCATTGCTGTCGTATTGGAAGGGGAAGTTCGGTGATGTAAAGGTGCCACTTGGTCCCAGCAGACTGGACCCACACGTCTTTACTGTAAAACAGTACAACCATTTGTCAGAGAACTGGACTGAACTTAAATGAAGCAAGTACATATATTTTGCACCACCATATGCTGCTTCCACTTCATATGAAGCAAAATAATTTTTGTATTAGAATATAAACCCATATAAAAACGAAATTAGGTCCATGTTAAAAGGGAACATCCACATAGGTTATTTGCGAAGCAGACAATAAATTTGAATTACTCCGAATAGTACTCCCTCATAAGAATAAAAGATAACATTTTAATTGTCTCATAAAATATAACAGTATGCTACGTTAAAATGCACAGCCCAATAACATTTATTGCTAAAAGATGTAAAATGGTGTGCTTTATTATTATATTAGGTCTTCTGAGCTAAGCCCTTCGTCCTCATGCAGGAACCCATTAACTTCACCAACACTGCAATGTTTACGTCATTCCTTTTTAATGGGCAAGCTGCCTGTAAATGGCTTTTGTTTTGGAAATACCCACATATACTAGAAGTGTAAGAATTTACTGAGTGTTGTTGGAAGTTCTTTTCATGTGCATAAACTCTTTCACGAGTACTTCACTACTGATACAAAAATGTTATAATTGTTAAAAACAATCATGAGTTTTGGAAGTTTGAGGCTCTTCAGACGTTCCTTAGTGCCCATAATTGAATATGGATCGCTTTCCAATAACCACTGGGTATCTGGCATTCGAATGAGCAGTTTTAATGTATTTTGCAACTTTTAGCATCTGTATTCAGGAGGCTACACTTCTATGTACTGAACGGATGTCACTTGGTCGAAAGTTTATTTAAAATGAGCCTATCATTTAACTGGATGCACTTCTGCAGACTCGAGTCTAAAACATATTTGTATACCCATGTGTTTAGGGCTACAAAAAAGAAATTGATAATATAACATTAAATTGGTATGTTGCAATTAGGACAGCGAGACAATTGCCAGTCTTCGGAATTTTAGACCGTCACAATTGTACATTTTAAGTTAGGGTCAAGAAAACGAACATTCCAGGGGATTTGGCAGTAAGATTTTGCACTGCAAACTGCTGAAACCCTACACACTCCTAAGTCTGCGTTTATCCTCAAACATTTTTCATTTTGCAGGAAGATTCGATCCCTGGAATTACTTGACCGTTAATTGAACATTTACAGAGTGGGAAATGGCAGGCAATACGACATATATCATGGGCGAAATATAAAGTGGTTTCTACAAAGAAAAACCTTTTATTTTTTTCCTATGGATGCAAATACTCCAGGAATTTTAAAATGGTGTGGATTTCCAAAATCATATATGTGAATTTTCCTGAATTCCATAAAAATCAGAAATCCACTGAAAATGCGGGAAACCGTCAATGACAGCAGAGTCCCACTCTTTCAGTCCACGTTTGTGACTTGGATTGATGCCATGCACAGACTTGCTATACAGCTCCCACAGATGCATCAGCATCAAATGCCTGACAAGCGGATCAAAGTATAGATCCTGAGATATCCAAGAAAAGGACAGACTGATAGTCGGCATATCGCGTGCTATTCACCACAACATATTTGCCACCCTTTCCCACCACAAAAGCACCAGAAAGTACTTGGTCTTCACTGCGTAGTCTTTATTAATTCTCAGATAAAGCCATCTTTATATGCTGATGAACGGTCATCATTAGACCAACTTTATTAACCCAATACACACATTGATGAACATAGGGTTATGAAATATAATATTCATTTCAATTGCAGATTACAATTGTAGTTACAAATCTTGATCTCCCGGCCACACTTGATGCGGGTTGTACCAGCAGGCCACAATGCCACACTTGATTTGATATGGGCTGTACCAGCAGCCCACAATGCCACACTTGATTTGCTGTGGGTTGTACCAGTAGGCCACAAACCATCTCCCTTGCTTCCAAATTGGGGGAACCACCCGCCATCTACCTCTAGACGCAGCCACCAGGTTACTGCTTTGCGCCTTTCTTGCGTACCAGTTCTCCCAAAGTTGCTTCCTACCAAGCACCGGCATCTCGGGTAGGGTGGGTGAGTCCAGGACCACCAGCAGGCCGGCCCCTCTCCCGCCAGCCCGGAGCCCCATTGGCTGCCCTCCCTGCTCCAGAATCAGACAGTCCCAGCCAAAAGGAATCCCCACCCTTTTCTTGCCCGGGACCCCCACAATTTCTGCCTTTAAATTTAGGGTTGGGTGGGTGGGCAACTCGTTTCCGGCTGCAACCCGATGGGCACCCGAGGCGATAGGACTAGGAGGGCTTCTCCCTCTTGTCCGGTGTTTTTATCTTTTCCTGTGGACGGGCCACCTGCCAACCTTAATGACGCACTAGGTGCCTCCCTGAATCCTCACATTTCCTGTTGACCCCTCCCACTCCCCTTGACCATCTGTAAGATGACCCAGCCTGCCTCTCGCGTGAAAATGCCACTTAAGGCACCCGCCCCCTAGGCGTGGGGGGTACCTCTCAATACTTTATTTACATGTGGTGGGCTAACTCACTGAATTTGCAGTATTGTAATTATGCAAAATTACAACAGAATTACACAACATTATGCAGAATTACACAAGGAGCATAACCTAGTATTTCGCTCTATTTCCTTTCCGCAAAATGCACCCTTATGTCCGAAATCTCCAGAGGATGCATTTTCTGTCTTTAAATTTAGGGTTGAGTGGGTGGGCAGCTCGTTTCCGGCTGCAACTCGATGGGCACCCGAGGCGATAGGACAAAGAGGGCTTCTCCCTCTTGTCCGGTGTTTTTATCTTTTCGTGTGGAGGGGCCGCCTGCCAACCTTAATGATGCACTAGGTGCCGCCCTGAGTACTGACATTTCCTGTTGACCCCTCCCACTCCCCTTGACCATCTGTAAGATGACCCAGCCTGCCTCTCGCATGAATATGCCGCTAAAGGCACCCGCCCCCTAGGCGTAGGGGGTACCTCTCAATACTTTAATTACATGTGGTGGGCTAACTCACTGAATTTGCAGTATTGTAATTATGCAAAATTACAACAGAATTACACAACATTATGCAGAATTACACAAGGAGTATAACCTAGTATTTTGCTCCATTTCCTTTCCGCAAAATGCACCCTTATGTCCAAAATCACCAGAGGCTGCATTTTGTGCTAAGAAAATAGTGCTAAATGCAACAGCACACAAACAGCAGCAGCCCCTTGCTCAGTTCACTGTTCTTGTGCCCCTGGGGTAGGATTTTGTGGCAAATTACTCATAATTACATAAACGTGCATAGTATTGTCATTTTTGGTATTTTACGTCACAAGAGTAATGTGAAAATACTCTGATATAATTAAAGCTCAGACCAATTAATTTTGGCATTTAGTGTGATCATTCTATTTTAAGTGTCTTCACAACACACATTAATTTTCGCAATTAATTGCATTATGCATAATTGATCAATCCTCATTCCTGAGAGCAGGACACACATGTCTTACCTGACAATATATCTTGCGCACAGTCACTGAATACTTTTACTACACTCTCGCAGCCCCCAACTAACCTCGCTTACTGCACGCATACAGAACAGAAATCTTTAATTTGCAAGAAAAAAAGAAAAGTACACGATGCAACATGTTAAAATGTATTCCAAGTGTGAAGAGCTGCAGAAATATATTCAGCAGATAATTGTGGCCTGCTTCTAACCCTTCCATTTCCTACTGCAGCATTGAACAATGCTAGGAGTCCAGCTCGCATTCCATTTACACTAAAACTATAATGCTGCATGGGCCATGCCTTCTTCAAAAGGTGCCTAGGTGACTTTGCATCCACTCTTCTCTATAGTTAGTAGCACACAGCTTCTCTGATATAGTAAAACTAAAAGAAAAAATTGGCAACACGTTTCTTTTATTTTATTCTTGATGTTTGTTGCTAATGCACTGAGATATCTAAGGGAATCGATTTTATGAAAAGGAAATATTCTGCTAAAATGTCTTAAGGTTACATATGCCACATAAATATTCCAATGCATGCCAATTTTTCAAAGATTTTCTGTTTCACCAGCTGAATCTAGCGATTGAAAAGTGAAGGAGTGGACACCGACTCTAACTGATGAAGGCAATAGATGAATTACTCTGGTGTCCAAAGACGACATTTCTAAATGTCGATCGCGTCTCAGCTTCACGCAGTTTCGCATTTCAAACGCTGACTCGCACACAAACAATGGGGGTTACCTCTCCATTCTTCGTTCTTGTAGTTTTACTTAATGTATGAGCCATTGTGCCTCCCATAGACCTTGGAGCCCCTGGTGTTTAATTCGTTCTTAAATGATGCGCCCCCACTGTGCCCCGTCCCTTCAGGCCTCTTCCCTCAAGAGGGGTTCCATAAAAAGGGCAGACATCTTGTGGCTGCTGTTCTTTTCCTGCACCTTTTCTAATGCGCTGCCTTCCTGAAGTGTTGGGCCGTGACTTGGCACATGAGCTTGTTGCATCTCAATGAGCCGTAGCTTGGAGTGGGTCCCAGAGGGACGGCGGGCTTATGTCACTTGGCCTGTTAGAATTAGAGAATGCCCTATGCAGAAGGCTGCCTTCTCCTGGAGATCAGCCAGGTGATAGGGAAAGAGACATGTCCGGCATTTCCCCAGTCCAAGGTTCATGGAGGATGTTGGAGATGGGAAATACCTTAAATATTTTACCCACTTTAGTCAAATAAGCCAGGGAAACAGATATTACCACACACAAGTGGCAACTCAGTAGTGCCTTGTGTTGTGATGATACAGCCCTGCTTGATAAGTGTGGGAGCTGGCTGTCTCCTTGTTACCATTGATCATTCCATAAGGTCAGTGATCAAGTGTGAGTAGAAGGGTCAAGAGAAGCTTACTTTCTCATCCGGTGAATGACAACTTCAGTCTGAATCCGTGTCCCGTACGGCTATGGTAGATCATATGGTAGAATATGCACTTAAGATAGTTAATGATGGCTTAATGCTGTCCTTGCAGACCATTTAACAACAAGGGGTGGTGAGGGACAGAGTTTCTGAATTAAGCAGAATACTCTCACCCAGTCAAGAGATCAGGGCTAGATCCAACACCATTTTTTAGCTCACTGCACCATCCCAGCTCAGAACCTGGCTATATGCAAATTAGTCTGTTCCTGTCCCAGTGCATGATGGGAACAGGGCAAACCAAACTACCAAGCCAATTTTTACACTGGGAAGGAAACAAGCTCCCGGGGACCGGTTTTTGGCATTTCAGCCGTCGTCGGCCCGGTTTGCTTGAATCCTGATGGTGCAATGAGCAAGGGACTCACATCTGAGTATACCCTTCCACGCTTAGTGTGGACAAAATATTTAACAACACGGGGTGGTGAGGGACAGAGTTTCTGAATTAAGCAGAATACTCTCACCCAGTCAAGAGATCAGGGATAGATCCAACACCGTTTTTAAGCTCACTGCACCATCCCAGCTCAGAACCTGGCTATATGCAAATTAGTCTGTTCCTGTCCCAGTGCATGATGGGAACAGGGCAAACCAAACTACCAAGCCAATTCTTACACTGGGATGGAAACAAGCTCCCGGGGACCGGTTTCTGGCATTTCAGCCGTCGTCGGCCCGGTTTGCTTGAATCCTGATGGTGCAATGAGCAAGGGACTCACATCTGAGTATACCCTTCCACGCTTAGGGTGGATAAAATATTGCAGACCAACATCAATGCTCCGTATGTTGCCAAATCCCTTAGAAACAAATTCTTGATTAGGAATATGTTGGTATTCCAGGGGGCTAACAGACAGATCTCTTCCTCCAGTATCACTGTTGGATGGTAAGAAGTTGTATGATCCTGATCTGGAGTAAGTGGTTAAAGCTGCATTTTAGAGCCGGAAGTATGGCGTAGTTTCCAGACCTACTCCAAGTCTGACTTCCAGAGCCTAGAGGAGCAGGATCTTTCAGGATCTAGGATTTAGTTCGCTAGCGTTCAAGTCTTTGTGTTTTTTTTTTTAACATCGCAATGTGCCATATGCTGGGCGGCAGAAGTCTCTTTTCTATGCCCTGGCAGGTAGGAATGTACCTTCTTCCTAAATGGATGACTGGTATGCCCCTAGAGGCTTTGACTGCTGTATCATCATGCTTGCATGGATGTTGGAGGTGTCTTCTCAGTGGTCCTGGATGTTGAATCCCAGGGTTATTGCATAGAATGTGTGTCCACTTCTTTGAACTCATAGACGCAAGGGCCTCATTGGCTTAACAGGCCAACACAGAGGTCAGTGCTGGAGGCAGTGTTGGAACATTTCTTGTCTAAGATTGCAAATGTTCAAGTCCCTCCTATTGGGAGAAGCTGTGCTTTTTATTGTATTGTCTTTATGTCATGATTCCCATGGACCAATGGGGTGTTTAGATTGATGGTGCCTCTGAATGCCTTGAACAATTGAAAACCTACCTTAAACTTCAAAGTGGTGACGCCTTAGCAGGCCATTCTTGGGCTTCACTTTGGGAACTTCCTTATGTTCTTTTAATTCCAGGGTGAGAATTTCCATATTCCATTGGCCACCCTGTCTCCACCGTTGGTGCTGAGAGTTTACAAGGTGCTGGCTTATACAGCTTTCTGGTGAATGTAACAAAAATCTCATCTCACTCCTCAGTCTCTGGAGTTCATGAAGACTATAGTGGAGTTTAAGTACCTTCCCATGGTTTGCAGAGCTGTGGTTCTCCATGTCTTACTGAGTCTTGGCTTTTGTCCTGCTCTGCTCTGACTGCATGTACAGGGCCACATCATGTTCTCTGTATTACACATGCTGTTGACTGGTCAGAATTTCAAATCAATATTTACCTATTTTCTGACTTGCCTGGTCTCATTCTCTAGGTTCTACTTAATACCCCTTAAGGGCCTTTCCTTCATTTTTGTAAGTAGTTGGTGGCTTCTTACCCTCAACCAGTGAAAGGGAGGTTATTAGAGTCGGTCCTGCCACTGGTCATAGTAGGTACAACAGTGTCATGGGTTGGTTTTGGAAGCTTTTGGCATGGCTTACAGGCCTTCTTTCCACTCCTCCATTACAGTGACAGCAAAGATTCCAAGGCGTGTATTAACTGCCAGAGAGATGAGGTCTTTACCTCTGGTGGTGGGCCTGATCTTCACATAGGCAGAACCTTGATTATCGTCTTTGTATGCAGATCTTTTTAAGGGTGACACGATCTTAAGGCAGATCACCTGATTTAGTATTCCTGTCCACTTAAGGTAGTGCATGATGAAGGTTTGCAACTCCCTCCCTGGATATGCTGATCTCCTTGGACAAACCTAGTGGCTCGCCTCTTCTGTTTCAATTTCCAAGACCCTCTGGCCTGCTCATGCTTTTAATCATGGTACCACTGAGAACTCGATAAAGACATCATCAATGATCTCACTAAATCAGATGAAAAGCACTGCTCTTCAGACTCTACGGGGCAATAAAGTTTTAATGTACCCACTAGGCTGTAAAATAGCAGTGATTGGCCTTTGGTATCAAGCACAGTTCCTGTGTTCCCAGTATTTACTATAAGCAGCATTCGGCCCTGTGTGTCAGTATATGGGTGCAGGGCCTGGTGTGTGTTTTGGTCTGGAACCAAATCTCTTTGCTCAGATGTACTAGAATTGGCTAAAGACTTTCGGTACAGACAGGACTAAACTGGAAACTAGACATGTCCAAAACATTTATTATGCAATGAAATCCATTAAATTGTCACAAAATGTCTCATTCCATCATTTTGCACAATTTTAAGTGAGTGTGCACTGCCCATACAAATAGATAACATTAGCTGACCATCAGACCTCTGACATAAGGTGAAAGATTCCTTAAAAAATTGTATGCAAGATGCCAGTGAATCAGATTATGATCTGAAATTAAAATTATTTTAATTTGCATTGAAAGCCATGAACTTTCATGATAAAACAGGCACAGAATGTAGGCATATTTGCATGTGTGATTCAATATAGCTAGCCATGAAAGGTATCAAAAGCAGGCGAGAATGTCACTGTAGGGTAAATCAAGAGTCCGATTCATCCACCTCTACTAGGCAGTCGAACAAAGGCAAGTGATACTAGTTCTTCTGCTTTTAGGGGAACAATGAATTCGGTATTTTTGTATTTAAAAGAATCTGGCACAATAATCCTGGACCAAACTTGGTATGTTTATTGAAAAACCCCATACACAGATTTTGCGTAGTAACTAACATTTCTGAGCACAAGTTATAAACTGATCTAATTCCCATTTTTCAACAAATGGGATTGCCATATAACAATGGAGTTGGTTTGCTGCTGCCTACTTTCTCATACCACAATTTGTTCTGAGAGGTGACTCTTACCCTTACTTCATGTAAATAAACCCACACTTTGGGTCAGTTTAATTAAAGTGGAAGTTGCAGTAGAATGGGCTTAACATTCTACCAGTCTGGTTTCAGAAGTGTTCTCCTGAACTTCCCACAAATCAACAGCAGTCACAATTTGGTGAAACTATCACCTTAATGACCCGGATTCTTCTGTGCAAGGAGGGTTCTATAAAAATTCTTTAAGTTCAAGATGAGGCATAGGGCCGGCTCTAGCACTGGTGGCATCCAGTGCAACACTCTTATTTGCCACTCATTACCTTGTTCTTCATGATTTCCCTCAATACTACCCTCCAACAGTGCCTCATCTCTCCATAGCCCATCTCGTTTTCATTACAATTATTTAATAGGGCTACTCGGACCAGTGTAGGGTGTAAGAGCACTTTACATCACAGACACATTATACAGAGACAATTGTTAATATGTGTGTAAATCAGACTATATAAAAGGTTAAAGAAGACAATAAGGATTTCCAGATGGAGGAATCACATGTCTTCCATACTAAAAGGCAACATATTTGAGGAGGGTTTGGTTGGATTGAGTACAAACTCAGAATTTAAAATGGATCACAATTGTTCGGGTTGACTTTACTGACACAAATGTATTCCTACCCAAGCTTAACCTTTTTAGAAGAATTTGGATAATTAAAGACTGGGGAAAAACAATGTTGTAACCTATACCAAGCAGATGGCATGCAGTATTTTGATGATAGTTAATTAGGTTTTGATCTGGTCTCCTCTACATGGTCATCTCTAAATCTTTTGCTTTCCTACTCCTATTTTTGCTGAATTTGTTTTTGTTGGCTCTAGGACTATGTGCACTTTACAACTGCTAACCAGTGCTAAGGTGCTTGTGCTCTCTGCTTAAAACATGGTAACAACGGCTTATACCCAATTCAATCATAGCATTTGTAAAGCGCACTACAAAGGGTCTCAAGGCACTGATGGGACGCTGCTACTGCTCAAAGAGCCAGGTCTTGAGGAGTCTCCTGAAGGTTAGGAGGTCTTCGGTCTACCATAGGCGGATGGGGGAGGGTGTTCCACGTCTTGGTGGCGGGGTGGGAGAATGATCTACCGCCGGAGGTCACTCTTCATATGCGGGGGACAGTGGCGAGTGCGCGGTCTGCAGAGCGGAGCTGGCGGGACGGGGTGTAGAGGCTGAGTCGGCTGTTAAGGTACGCTGGTCCGGTGTCGTGGAGTGCCTGGTGTGCGTGGGTGAGGAACTTGAATGTTATCCTTGCTGATGGGGAGCCAGTGCAGGTCTCTCAGGTGGGGTGTAATGTGGTTGCGACGTGGGATGTTGAGGATCCGGCATGCGGAGGCGTTCTGGATGCGTTGGAGCCGTTTCAGGAGTTTGGCCAGGGCTCCTGCATAGAGCGTGTTGCCGTAGTCCAGTCTACTGCTGATGAGGGCCTGTTTGACCGTCCTTCTAGTTGTGGTGAGGATCCTTTTGAAGATCCTGCGGAGCATGCGGAGGGTGTTGAAGCAGGAAGAGGAGACGGCATTGACCTGCTTCGTCATGGAGAGTGTGGAGTCGAGGATGACCCCCAGGTTTTGTGCGTTGTCGGTGGGTGTAGGGGGTGTTCCTAGTGCCGTTGGCCATCAGGAGTTGTCCCAGGCTGAGGGGGTGTACCCGAGGATGAAGACCTCCGTCTTGTCCGAGTTCAGCTTCAGTCGGCTGTTCCTCATCCAGTCGGCAACGGCCTTCATCCCGTTGTGGAGGTTGGTTTTGGCGGTGTGGTGGCCCTTGGTGAACAAGAGGATCAGCTGGGTGTCGTCAGCGTAGTAGATGATGTTCAGGTCATGCCGTTAGGCGACATGGGCGAGCGGTACCATGTATACGTTGAACAACGTTGAACAACGTTGGGCTGAGGGATGATCCTTGGGGTACGCCGCAGATGATCTTGGTGGCATACTTAATTTACTGGTAGGCGCCCAGTAAAGTGGCACTACTTGTGAATCATTCTTCTCACAAAGTGGATCCGACATTGCAAGGGAATGATCAAAGACTGAATCACCCCTGTCACATTCAGGCAAGCTTTGTAAGTTCATCTTTTCCACCATATGTCTAGGAATCCTATCCATTCCAGAGATGTTCTACCAACTTTTCCCATTTTCTCTTACAGCATAACGAGAAACAGAATTCACTTTTATAGGTGGACCAAACCTTTATTAACTTTGGGAGGTAGTTTGATTCTTATCCAATCTCCCAGACAGGCTTTGGATTCACCTTTCTTTGATTCACCCACACATTCATTAATGTAATTATTACCTCTTGATAAAAATGTAGGCTTCTCCTTATGAGCACCAACGCCTTTAGGCAAAATCTGCAAGCCCCATTTTTTTCATCCAGGCAGGACACATGTCGAACCTAGCCACTCTCCCCCGCAAAAGTTCAAAAGGACTATTGGCAGTCATTTGGTTGGGAGCAGTGCGATACGCCCAGAACATGCTTTGTACAGCTTCCCTAACCTCCATTTTGTTGCTCACAGCCCATTGTATACAATGCACCAACATGTGGTTAATGCGCTCAATAAACCCATTGGCTTGGGGATGTTACAGGGCCATCCTGCGATGTAAAATGTACCCCATTGTGTGTGTCCCTTCTTTGTAAACAATGTTTAAAAAAACTTTAATCACACCTTTTGTGTTGGGATCATTCATGAATTGAACCTCCCACCACTTACTGTAGCAATCAGCGACCACCACAGTGTACTTATACTTATTGGGAAGGACATAGAATGGCCCTACAAAGTCCGCTGCCAGCATCACCCAAGGTCCCATTGGTAATTCAACCACCTGACTTGGCGGAGTGCAAATTTTAATGGTATTATCACTTGTACAACATGTCACACACCCTAGCATAAGGCTGAAGTTCAGCACTGAAATTGTTTTCTTTAGGCCACCCTTGAATGATGTGCTCTTTGACAGCATTGAGTACTCTGTCTGATTGTAAGCTCTCAAACCACTCAATTTCAGAAAGAAAAAATACTGACATTGCACACATCCACAGTGGCAAACAAGCATTCCTCATCACCCTCGGGAACAAAAGCATCATCCATTGTTAGAGGTAGGATTGATCTAGAAAGAAAATCTGCTTGAGTATTTTTCCCCTGGGAATGTGCTCAACCTTAAAGCTGTACTGCAACAACTTCGAACTAAGTATGGTGATCCGTCGGTTGTGATCTTTAGCAAATAATCGCTTAAAATGGGAATGAGAGGCTTGTGATCAGTCAACAACTTTAACGATCTTCCCAATAAAAAACCCTTGAACCTCTCAACAGACCAAAAACAGGTCAATTGCTCCCTTAAATACCAGAGTAATTCTTTTCACTTGGACACAAAGCAAGTGAGGCAAACCCTACAGTATATTCTTTGCCCTGTTTGATTTGAGTGACCATATCACCCAATCCTTCAAGACTGGCATCCACAGAGACATCACATTCTCTTGAGGGATCAAACTGTGTAAGAATTTTCTGCTAGAGCAGTTCCTTCTTTATCTGATCAAACTTTTTTCTGACAAGCATCACTCCAAACAAACATGACCTTCCTCTTCAACAATTCCCTCATGTGCACCATCTTGGTTGAAAAATTGAGAATGAATTTAGCCTAAAATTCACACACTCCTAACTATGATGACACATGATCCTTTGATGTGGGACAAGGTGCTTTGACAATTGCCTCAACTAAGCCAACATGTGGTTCAACGACCTCGCCTGAAGTAACATGCCCTAACTACTCAATGGACTCAAAACCAAAAACACATTTCTGTTTGTTGGCAATTATGCTCTCCTCCTGCAATATGTTCACAGATTACTTACTACAGTAATCCCTAGGGAATGCCATACCAGCCCCAAGGGCAGGGTGCAATGCATTTATGTGTCATGAGTGCAAAGAAATTAAAAAAAATGACTACCATGCAAAAGGAGGGGAGTGAGTGTTACAAGGTGTGTTTTACCTTGCATGTTTGTAAAAGCCCACAAACCTTTATATTCTAGGGCATTAACAAGTTCTGATCTGACCACTTCCTACTATGGAGATGTTCGGGAAGTTACTCCATCTAATGGCTGGAGATACACCTTTCCAGAATAGAAATGGGGAATAGCTCAACCTGCCTTTTTTGAGGGTGTGGGAAATGCGATTTTTGTGAGTACTTGCACATTAGACTCCATTCCTACTGCTCAGAAATCTATGTTGCACACATTTTCACATGAGGAAACTGGAGCGCACAGAAGGGCCACAGGATTCCAGAACACATAAAAGTGAAACAGTCAACATCTCCAATCCCCAATCAACTGATATGTAGAACAGAAAATCCTACATCCATTATGATAACAAGAGATTGCAAAAAGGGCTGTATTTCATCAAAATTTAACTCCCACTCAATGTCTCATGTAAGTCATCAGAAAGTGGGAGTAAAGTGGAAAGGTCATGCAAAGACAAACACTCTGGAACTACAGTGATTAGAATTGTGTACAGACATTAAGACTTACTGTCATATTTTCATCCCTTGTCATGTCTAGAAGTGTGATTAATATTCAGTCAAATCAGGTGAAAATTATCTGTGTATTATGATACCAGGCTAAGAGTACCCTAAATATGGTCAACTGAGACCTACTAGCTTATCACTATAACCCATCTGCAATATGAGAAGTCATGGTCTCTCAACTTTCATGTGTCATGTCACAACATCTTTCCCTCTGCACCACAGCAGAAATGATAACCACAGAGGGTCATGTGCAATATGTTCCTTCACAGCAGGCTTCATCTATTGGCACAAAAACCACACAGGTGACCATCATCAATATAGAGTTGTTATGTGGGGTAAAAATTACACTTCAGTTCATAGTCCAAAGAGATCTGTTTGAAACAAGTAGTCCATAAAACATATTCCTGAATCGGGTTTTGTGTCATTGGCCTTAATTCTTCCATTTTTTAAACTTATACAAATGTCCATCATCCTAGGAATGTTTTGAAATGGCTATTGTTTGCTGACTTAGGACTTGCAGGTTCAAGTATGTTCTTTTCCATCAACATTTACAGCAATCTCCTCAACATCTTTGAGAAGCACGTTTGAACTCTTCAAGCTAGAGCTCCATAGAAAACAATGGAATAACTGGTAAATGTAAATGTAAATGTAAATGTAGACGTATTTGTAAAGCGCACTGATACCCCGGCAAGCAGTGTGTCCTGGCGCTGTACTCATACCGCTGGGGAACCTGTCCTGGCTTTTCCCCGTGAAATGTCCACTCCTGGGCATCCCCGGGGTGCAACCAGGCATCCCCAGCGCTGTAGGGGGCCGTTGTGGAGGCTAAGCAAGCTATTGCCCAGAGTTGCAGCGTGGGACCCATGATTAGAATAGGCACTGAGGCGAGAATATCCAGTCAGCGGAATTTATGAGCCAGAGACCCGCCGAGGCGGGAATCGAACCCTGGTCCCTGGCCAGAACTCTGCATCAAGGTCTGCCGCTCTAACCGGTATCCAACTTCATCACTCTCGATAGGTCTTGCGATGTGGTTTGCCTTACCCAAACTAGGTCTTTTTTCACTCCTTACAACCAGATGGCGTAATGCATCTATGGAGTAAATGTGATTCATTTGATTAGTATTTCCAATTCCTGCAAGTCTGGTTTGAGAAACACCAGTCTAGATGCAGAACTCACTCAACTGGCCATAATCAACCAGCAGGAATGTCTTAGTGTCCACTGCTCATCGCCTTCGGTTATGTGAAGCAGCCTTTGAGCACATGGTTGGTCCTGCAGGCAGATGCTGCACCAGCCCCGATGGTACCGGGCTCCCTGCTCAGGGGCTTCAGTGGGTTCAGAAGGAGGACCTGCAGGGGCCGTGCATCAGCTCTTTGTCACTGGACCCACTTCACCCAGTATTAAGCCCTGTGCCATTTTCCTCTTTCAAATGCGAGAAAAACCTGGTGCTTTGAGATGCTGCTTTTCCAGTAATTTTAGAACAAAGAAACCGAATTAAGAATCTCATTTTGAACATGCAAGGTACTTGGCTGTTTTGTATCGATAGTGATGCGTTATTGTGGTTACTCACATAAGCCTTATGCTGGTGAGTGTCCAGTAGTTAGAAAATATTGACTAGCGTCTTTTTTATTTTTAAGGTAATCCCTGGTTTTCTCTATTTACAGCCATGAACGATTGGCTACAAGCTGAGGCTCATATCTATTGACGTAGCCCTTACTACTTGAATTTAGAACTCACATCTGAGCATTTAAGGTATATTTTTTTATTAAAGAACGTGATTAATCCACTATTTCATTAATCACTCAGACAACTTTTCAAATGCTTTATTATTTATGTTTCCTTTTTATCATTAACTGCTAAATACGCTACCCACTGACCCTTGTATTACTTTTTCTTTCCGCCCCTCCTTTCTCTCACATTGACAGTTCTACCATCCACATTGATATCTGTGGCACCATAAGACCTTTCTTTGCTATACCTACCTTGCGGCTCTACATGATATCCGTGTTTGAATGTAGCGTGTCTTCACATTTACAAGAACGTTACAGAATATTCCAGGTAAATTTATTGCTAGATCACCGTTCATATCTCTAGAGCCGAATAGTAGTAACTATGTATATGGGAAGACTTTGCATGTTCAAGTGTTTCCCCACTGTAGATTACCACGTACTTGTATTATGTTGGTCTTTACACGCAGCAATCTACGCACGTCATTTATCTATTGCCAGGACTATGAATGTGGCGTAATACGTCACAGACACTCTCTCTAACATGGTTGGCCTTCAACATTATATGGGCAGATGTAACCTTATATCATCTTTATATCCCTATACCGTTGTAGAATAGGGCTTTTTCTGATTAAATAATATGTATCCTCTATAACATCTCTTTTTATCTAGCTTTTTTAGCATCACTACTATCACCTTTCAGTTCCATGTTACATTTAATGAGATTATGTAGACTAATCCGTTTCATAATCTGTACGGCGCCATGTGTTCAAAGTGACTTAACATGTTTCTTTTCCCATTTTATATGATCATATCTATTATAATTTTTTATTTTGATCAGGAATTAGCCTTTATCAAGTGGCTCTGACTATCTGTATGTAAGAAGATATCATCAAATTTGAATATACTGCATATGAATACAGTATTGTCCATGTAAGTCTATTGCTATGTACTATAGAACGTTTGATTAAGACTAGGTTGTGTCTATCACTATTGTCTTTTTGACATAGGGATGTTTAAACATTCAAATATGAATAAAGTTATAATAGTGCACCTCCTGTAGAGATTGATCAGTTGTTTGCCAGTTAAGTACTGTACAATCTTGATGTTGACATCTGTCTATCATATGACAATAAGTGACCAAATCTAGAGTCTAAACCAGCTAGGTAGCGAAGATTTTCGAATTTGATTTATATAATATGTACTTGCTTTATTATTTGCCCCTTTTTTTAAAAATTATTTTTGTATTGTTAATAATTGATGTTAGTCATGTAAACCTAAACCAGTGATTTGATATTTGTTTTTCTTATAAATATAATTTCAGAGTACCATCAAAGACTCCTGAAGAAAGCGTTTTTTCTGCCGAAACGCGCGTCGAGTTCAAATGAATAATTCTTCAGTACTTTTTATGTCCTTAACCAATGTGAATGTATTGTTTTTATTGTAATTTGTATGATTTATGTTATGTACTTATAGTTTTAAAACCTATTGTTGGTTCCTTATGAACCATACTTTTATTCTATCACATAGGTTGATTTCTGTGAATCTCTATATGATTTTTATCTATACCAATTAAAAATATATATTTTTATACAGTCCTTATTCGATTATTCTTTTCACCACTGGTTCTAGACTGATTACTCACTCACTTAGATGATGGCCTAGGATTTTTTACCCACATCCATTTTCCTCTTTCAACAGTAGTTAATGCACGTGCTCTTTGACCGCACATATTCATACTTTGATTTTTAGATTTTTCTTTTCGGGATTCGGCATTATATTTAATTATTTTTCAAAACAAATGGATCCATTCTCAGGTACACAATCCCTATGATAATCCTAGGGACATTTCTGTTTTGGGGATTAAACTGCCTCTTTGAGAATTTACACATTCTGTAAGGGCTGCAGCACTAAAAATTGTCAGTAGCTGACAGTCAACCGATTGTTTGGATTCCATACCCTTTTAGGGTTCTCATACCTAACTGGCAACATGAACAAAAGAGGAAGCCTATGAAATCCACAGGCAGCTTATATGATTTCAGTTTCCCAAAACCTACTAAACGCATTTACACCAAACCACAGAAACCACCTTTTCTGTCTAAAGTACTAATATCGTGCCAGGAGTGGTGTAATCCGGCTCAGTGGTGTTTGTTGTAGCAGCGAGCATCAATTCCCAACGAATGTTCAATGGAAAAAGTTTTTTTTGGAAACCTCCTTTATCCCTGAGAAAATCTGTGAAAAATAATGAGTCAATACTTAGCTATATGAATCCAGCATGTGCGTAGATTCATCAAACTTTGTCAAAATTATTAACAAACTAATAAATGTATTTTCAATGGAAAATTAATCTAAACCTTCGCTGCAGTTAAACAATTGTTGAAAGTTCAATATTCTCCCTTTTTCCCAAATGTATGTGTATTTTAAATATTTTAACTATTACCGGATTATTTCCCCAAAAAATACATTTCTCAAAACATTGACCAGCATATCTGCAGTCAACAAATGTTGTTTGATTAAAAGTTTCTCAAATCAATTAACACGTCATGTAATATAAAAATACGTAACGAGTTACATTTGTAATATGATCTTACATTGCCATCTTGGGGTTCTGATGACTTTTATATATATCACCAGAACACCTCAATGGCAATAGAGGCCCATATTATGCAATTTCCCTTTAAGTATGCTTTACTTCTATGTATATATTTAGCCTATATGCAGAGGCTTAGAGTGTCATATGGTATCTTTAAAAACCTGCTTTGTATTACTAACTTCCATGATCTGTATGGCTTCTGCAACATAAAAATAAATCAAAGGAGAAAATGAGTGGGCTACTGGAGCAAGCAGAAGCTAATTGAGTTACCTTGTGACAACCTAAAGGAGTGGAAAAGGCCTTCCATAAATGTAAATGTAAATGTGTTTCGATTTATATAGCGCAACACTTTAACCCAGGGGTCTCAAGGCGCTTGCTTAGGGAACCCGTCCTGGTATTCCCCTGTGAGATACCCCGGCCGGGTATCCACAAGGTGAAAGCCAGGCATCCCGCCGCGAGGGGCCGTAGTGGAGATTAAGCAAGCTATTGCCCAGAGTCGCAGAGTGTGACCCCGTGAGTCGAGTAGGCACCGGAGCGAGAATTGTCGACTCCGTGGAATTTTGAGCCCGAGACCCGCCGAGGCGGGGAATCGAACCCTGGTCCACGGCCGATCTCAGCTTCCGGGTCTGCCGCCTCTAACCACTGAGCCATGAAAGAATGGTGTGGATTTAGTGCTCTAAAACAGACTTCTAGTTGGTTATGTTGTAACACACAACAATGGTAACAGGTTGTCACTGTTTTTGGATTATTGCTGCCGTTTGTGAGTACTAATATTTTCAAAACATAAAATATACCGCTGTCATTGTAGACGCTGTAACTGCTGAGATATCATGGAGCAGATTTTCAAGCCCCCAATGCACAAAATGTGACGTACTGGTGGCTCATGTTACGGCTCCATATTTACCTGTCCTTGTAAATATGGCCCCTTTACACGCAGCACTTTGCGTGAAAGGGGTGTTCCATGGGTGTTGCTATGAGTGTTCCCACGCAACACCCATGGAACAAGACACATTTCCAGATTTCTGAGGAATCGTGAATCTGGAAATGCGTCTGAATGCTAAGCCACACGGCGTAGCGAGGCGTAACGAGGAGTAATCTTTTCATTGCTCCTCGTTTTTTCCTCTTTCAATGCGTGCTGCATTTTGCAGCACACATAGGGAGAGAAAAATGCCTGTAGTGATTGTTTTTGTGGAGGAAGGTGCCCCTTCCTGCACGAAAACAATTCCCCCATGACGCAGTAATCCACGCACTATGGCGCAATGGTGCCTGCGCTGGCGCATGGAAGCAGTTTGTGCGCCAGAGCAAGAGAGAGCACAGGAATGCAACATATTATTGTAAATATGTTGCATTCCTGTGCTTTGGAAGTGCCGCAGCATGGCGCAGCCAAAGGGCTTGTGTTGCCGCGCTGTGGCACTACCTTGTAAATCTGCCCTCAAGTCTATATTTAGAAGCAGTGCATAGCTCACCATAACAGACAAATGTGTGTTTTTATGGTTTAGGATAATGCGCGTAGGGTCCAATCTGTAGAAGATTTTGTGTACTAAACTAATTTATCTCAAAGTCATTGTTTCCTAAGCATAATCACTTGTTAAATCAACCTAGGGTATGTAGAATTTACTATTATTAATAATAGAGTAGCAAAACAAAAAATAAACAGCAACTATTGATCTTCCAATACCTAGAACCTGTAGACTATGCAATAAACATTTATGAATACATCTTCCAAATATTTACTTATTTTCTGTACCAAGCATTTTTGTTAATTAAAATGGGTAAAAGTATTACAAATCATGAGGTTCACTTTAACAATAGTGTCATTACATAGGAAATACAATATGTTTTACATGAATTCCTATGTAAGGAATGAAGGATTTGTTTCGCAACATCCTATTGAATCGTCTATTCAATTCATAGGTGTAACAAATACTATGCTATTTTCGCGTCTAAGGAACTCAGTAAAATTATTTCTGAAGCTATGAATTTAAAGGATCTCATTATATCTCGCATAGCTCTCCCAGCCCAGTCAATACCCTACAGCAAATTAAATGATATTGACTATGTTAAAAAAAAGACAGTTTAAGATAATGGATTTTATTGAAGCCAAGTGTTCTACCTTTTTGACACAAATCGCAGAAAACTCTTTCATTCTGATGTTTTAAGGCCTGCAAATAGGCAGCTATTCCAAACTCGAGTACTTATACCTGTAGAGCCAAAGTAGGAAAAACACAATAATTCTTTGACATCATTTATTTTCATGACTATAAGAAAATAAGTACACATAAAAGCTGATTCCCCACATTTGTTAATGTTTATCTGGATCTTGGCTGCTGCAGTTCAATGGAAAAGGTAGGCATGTTTTAAAGCACAAATAAAAGTGTGCATATGTGCAACTTGTGCTCAGTGCATAAAATGTGTATTTGATGCATGAATCTGCACCACACAAAATATCTCTAATAAAGACAGTGCTAGGTGCTTGGAAGGGGATGATTCCTCATCGTCACTAGTTCACAGAGGAATAAAACATTTACATCTGGGACCGTGTTACAGAAGGTGCCCTGGGGTGCAACAGGCATGTGCCCACTTTGTGCACCCCTGGGGAACTTTGGTATAACAGAATATTGTGCTGCCTTTTCTGTGATATAGATAGTGCTGGAGCACATAAAGAAGGCATTCGCTCATTTGTATGGGGGCGTGGCTCCATGCAAATGAGGGAATCTCTTTTTCCCCTCCTTGCCCCATAGTAGGGACGCAGGCGCAAAGGCAAGCAGAAGTTGTCAGGAGGCGCACTGAAAGTGCACCACAAATAGGTGGTGCACTGTCAGTGCGCCCCCTGATGGCAGTCCTCTGCAGCAGTCAATGGGGGTCCCAGGTCTCCTCAAACTCTATCTTGTAGGAGAGTGCAGTCACTCATTTCACCCACCTGCTAGGGGATCTTTAATCCCTTTTTAAAGTACAGGAGGGGTGCAGCCTGCACTGTAAAACACGGATAGGCTTTGAATCAGCCATTCAGCATTTCACTTGAATGTGTTGCTCCTAGGGAAACACGAATTCAAGGCTGCCCTGTGAGCATTGCAAATTCTGTTATAGGATGCACCTTCCCTGTTTGCACATGGTGCACCTACTTAAAGTTGCACCATGGTGCAAACAGGAAAATGTGCTCTATGCATAATAAGGCCACTGGTGCACCTCCTCTGTACCTGTGGCAGCCCTAAACAAGCACACAGCTGCTGCTGGTCCAGTCACATTGCATGCAGGGCAAATGGATGTCCTATTTCCTTATTTCAAAGCCCATACATTGTCTCTCTAAAGTCAAGCATTACCATTTAGATATTATCTTTGATGTTTGATCAGAACATGCATATATGTGCACTCCGATAGCTAACACAGATACAAAGACAGGATCCCATTGATATCCTTATTATGTCCATGCGATTCATGGGAAAAAATGCACAAAAAACCAGTGGGCATGCAAGTTCTGTTTTTTTTTCATGAAAAGATAATGTAAAATCCAGGTGCAACATCGGATGACATGTATTGACGCAGGTGATGACCTCTAATATCAGAAAGTGCAGCAATACATATGAGAGATGTGTTTTTCCCTAGCTAATATGAGACCACAGTTTTATTTTAATCAAGCCCCCAGACACCCATCAATGAAGCACAAAATGACACGCAGGACTTTGAAGCAATATTACGCACATGGCTTCATTTAGAGTTTGGCAGACAGGTTACTCCATCTAAATGTGATGGATATCCCATTTAATTTATTTAGAGTGCCACTGATAATAATGCACTTGTCAAATGGTGGCTGGACTATCTGACACATTTTTGATGGAGTCCTTTCCCAAAAACTCTAAATATTCCCATGATTTCTTTTGCAAGTGGAATTCCAACACCAGAGTCAGGTCCATGGCAAATAAATATATTACTGGAAGACAAAGTCTGAGTGCAAAAAAAATCTGCAAAGTCCTAATAATTACAAATTCTATGGCACTTCTATAAACACACCCTACAAAACGCACTACCCAAATGCATGGTGTTAGAAATGGGATTTCTGGTTGGCTATGGCATGCCCCTAAGCCAGGCAGAAATCACCCTCTAGTCAGGGCAAGGTCGTTACACACCGAAGATAACCGCTGCTCACCCCCTTGGTAGCTTGGCACAAGCAGTCAGACTTATCCCAGAGGCAAAGTGTAAAGAGTTTGAGCAACACACCCACACAGCACGACACACTAGGCACACCACAAAAGAAGCTCCACACAAGGTTATATCAAAAGTAGCCTTTGTATTACTCAGAAAACACATTAGATCACAATCATAAATATAAACTGTGCCAACCAGAATTTAGGTATGACTTTACAGGGAATTATATACAGAACAGGGCCAATCAGGCCACTGTCAGACCATTAGAATGCACAGTTAGCAAAAACAACCCATAACCACCGGCCATAGCACTTAAGATAAACCACATTAGGCATAAACACATTATGCAAAAGTCATGAGGCACAGACATCCTGAACTAGCCCCAGTACACATAGTAACCCTGATGAGGTGCACACAGCTCGTAAGCCCCTCACAGGCGTAAATATGACTGATCATAAAATATCCCTGTGTCTCTGGGAGCCCACTGGCCCCCAAATGGGAGTCTGTGCTCTCTACCTGGACTGCGTGGTAGTCTGGTGAAGGTTTCTTCCTCCACCCTGGCCTGGGAGCCTCTGTCGAGGTTCACCCGAGACTCCCAGCACACAATAAGACCTCTGCCCCCAAAATCCCCTTCTAGCACAAGGCCGCCTAACTGGCCCTCTAGTTGCCAGTGCAGCAGACACAATGCCCCCCAAAGATCCTCCAGGTGCTCCTGGGGTGGGGTGCAACTCACCCTTGTCTCCTCACGTTGCATTGCTGGGAAAAGGAAGCTGCCCACTATCGTGTGGCGCAGGTGTGATCAGGCCAGACATGTGGAGCGATTTCTCTCTGGGGCCTCCGTCAATGTTTCGCCTTGGTGCCTCACTCGGGGGCCGCCCTCCTCTACGTGGGGCAGCTGTTTTGCAGCCGAAAGGAAAACAGGCAGTCAGGCATGGAGCGAAGCCTCCGCCGGCCCCGCCCACCACCAGGCATCTATCACCTGACTTCGCTCCTCTCGCTAGGAGGCATTCAGAAAACATGCGGGGCTCCCCCTCCTCTTTACGGTGAGCTCCGCCCAGTCAGGCAAGCACCACCTGACTTTCCATTTTTGGATTGGCAATGCGGGGTAGGCTCCAGCCGGATGGTATACTCTGCGACATCTCTCACACAGCCAGGAAACACCTGCCTTCCGGTCACCCTGCCAAGCTTCCAGTTTTTGTGAGGTTGACAGTAAACGCCTGAAGCTCCTGCGGCACTGCCTCCCTTTTAGAATCCACGGCACCCAGTGGAAATTGGTTCTAAGGCACAACGCTCCACTTACAGGTGGCAAGGAGTAGAGCCACACCAACGCTCCTCCCCTCGGTGAAGTGAAACGGGTCTCCAGTGAAAATTGGTTTTTAGGCACAGTGCTCCCCCCACAATTGCCAGGGGGAAACAAAGATAAATCACTTGCAAAGTGTTCACACCTGCTGACACCAGCAGGAAGCAGGTAGTTCTCCCCTCCAAGGAGTGCACAGGCAGGCAGGCGCACTGGGGCTCCAAAGCAGACAGCAGACTCCTCCGCTTTGTGTGCCATGTCAAAGCGGCAGTAAACTGCGCGTGCAGGCCCTGCAATGGCAGAGGCCTGAGACAGGTTTGAAAAGGCTACTTTGGTGGATGGCACAGTCAGACCTGCAAGTCCACCAGTAGAATTAAATTTACTGGCCCTGGGTATATGAGATACCACTTTACTGGGAAATGATAGGAAAATTAAATACAGCAAACAGGTGTAGACCAATCATACCATGTTTTGCCTTCAGAGAGCAAACACACACTGGACAGCAGTGCTAAAGTCCCCAGAGTCCTAAAACCACCAACACCAGGTCAGAAAAAAAGGCGAGATGGAAGACAAAAAGTTCAGGGATGACCCTGCAAAAAGGGCCACTTCCAACACTTCGTAACTACAAGAGACATAAAATACACATACCATGATTATAAATTTAAACTAGGAAAAGAAAATCTTTAAGTCTGAGCCATTCTCTTCAACACAGGCAGCCTAGTGCAATCAAAAGATAAATTACACTACAACAAAAATGACTTCAGCATGGTATGACTTCAGCATGCTACAAGGCCAAGAATACTCAGACATTTGTGTCATGCAACTGACAAGCATTATGAGAAACAGTAAGGAGATAAAGTAGTATATATGTGAAAAAAGTGGATTTTTATTTGAAGTGAACGGTAGTCCTCTTCAAGTAATAATGGCACTATGTCTGTTTAGGTCTCAATATTTTAAACCTGAACGCAACTCTAGGTAGCTGTAGCTCAGAGCAGGCAGGCTTAGCTTAGGAGAAATGTGTAAAGCATTTATCAGTACAAACATAGGAGTTGATTATGATGGCGGACAGACTTGCGTCCGTCCGCCACCACTGAGTATGAGGGACCGTCCGCATGGGCAGCGGTGGTCTCTCCATGACAATTAGGATGTGACCGCCACCCTGGCGGTCACATCCTGTATTTTTTACATTGCGGCGGGTGCTGCTTGAAGCGGCACCCGCCGCAATGTAAAAAACAGTGCATTTGCATGCACAAAGCGGCAGGCACCGCGCGGTGCCTGCCGCTTCGTGCACGCAAATGCAGGGGGTACCATAGGTACCCCCCATGTGCACCCACCACCTCCCCACTCAACCTGGGGGCCCGCAACGGGCCCCCAAAGTAATCACTGTATGCCTTTCCACGGCGGAGAATCCGCCGCAGAAAGGCATCTGTTGACCCCATCCTAATATGGCTGGCGGTGTCTGATAGACACCACCCGCCATGTTAGAGCTTTTCCGCCGCGGTCGGAAGGCGACCGCGGCGGAAAAGCTGCAGACCGATTTTGAGACCCACCGCCATCCTAATTTGGCAGTGGGTCTTTTGTGCCTCCCCAGCGTTTTTCCCGCATGCTCCGGGCCGGCGGTGGCTTCCGCCGGCCCAGAGGATGCGGGAAAACCGCGATCCTAATCAGCCCCCAAATTTTGTAGAAATACAACACAATAAACATCCACTCTAATTTATAAAACAGAGATAATGTTCATGAGGAAATGGTCTCCAAAACAACAAAAATTGGATATAGGTAATTGGAGAAATGATTTTTCAACGTTTTTGGGGTTTCTAGCACCAAAACTCACAAAGGCCACCAGGCCAGGTAAAAGTCAAAAGTTTAGGCCAACCGTAATGGAGCACAGGAATGATACAGTCACCAGGACTGGTCCGGTGGAATGTTTTGTCTTCTGACTTAGCCTCTGGAACGGAAGTCAAAAATCCTCAATTGGGTTAGGCAGCAGATGGGTTTCACAAGGCCTGATAGCCACTGGATGAATCCCAGTGAAGCTGTTGACTTTAGGCACGAAAGCTTAGAGCTGGAGAAATTTGAAATTCACACGCAACAAAGACTTGCTACCGGCTGCATATTTTTGGCACCTTCACCTGGTGAAGGTTACTAGCTTTGGACCTAGAAACGCTATTTGAAGTCAGTATTCTTTTAACAGGGCAACCCAGCAAGTTGAGCCCGGCCAGCAGTGCAAAGTTGGCAGCGGTGGCAAAGCAGCAGTTCGGTGGTAGCCTCTGATTCCTTTGACAAAAATGCTTGAAAAAGTCCCAACTTTTATAGGCCTGCTGTATCAGTGCACTCTGACACTAATTTATGAGCCTCAGGACCTCTTGGGGGTCAGGACTCTCTGAAGGGGATGCCACCAGCAGGCTCTGGGGAAAGCTCATTTGGAACTCATCATGGGGGCTATTCAGGAATGCAGCGTTTGTGTATCTGTAGCTTAACAGGAGGCTAGCGACCTAACCCTTGGAGTCAATTCTTCTTTTCTCCTGGGCTCAAGTGGCAGCCGGTCCAGCCCTTGGGGTTTCTCTTCACAGGTTACAGTAGGTGCGGTTCGCTCTTCTTCTCGGAGCAGTCCTTCTTCTGTCTTTCTCAGGTCCTGCAGTGTTCTGAAGAAGTATCCACAGGTGCCACTTTTATTCCTGGCACTAGCTTGTGGGTAGAGGTGACTCCCTAATCAATAGGGAAATAGTTCCCAGGGTCAACCCTGCCAACATTTTACATCTCTTCCTGAGGGGTTGAATCTCACAATACCACAGTGCCCTTCCAAAATTCTAAATGGCAGAATCCATCTTCCCTGGTCAGAGCTCGGGGCACACCACAAGGCGTGCCTAGAGAAATTAGGAACTCCATCTACAAAACTAGTTCTGGGACACATTTCCCCACCCCCACTGGGATTGATGCTCTGCTGTCTACATGGACAATGGCAGGGACAGGCGCAGGTGTGAGTTACATCTCCCTGTATCAGGGGTTGTCTCTTTGAAGCTTTTACAGTTGGTAGCCACATCCCCCAGGCATTAAACTCTCATATAATAAAATATAACTGTTGGAACCGGGGGTTCTGGTAGACACAGGTATGTACCGTATCTAAGCAAGAACCACCACTATGGTCAGTGTGAGCTAGATGGACACTAAAAGATAACCTGTGCTCACCCTCTGGCAGCTTGGCACAGAGCAGTCAGGCTTATTAAAAGAGGCAATGTGTAAAGTATTTGTGCAACACACACAAACACAATGAAAACACCACGGAAATACTCCACATAGGTTTAGAAAAGTAATATATTCTGAACATAACAAGACCAAAACTATAAAGCTCCAATTTATAGAAGTTTAGATATGGAATTTTAAAGGAATAAATGCAGTAAAGCGATTAGAAGCAAGTAGCATTAAAAAGGTTACTTTAGGTTGCGCTGGATTGAGGCAAAGTCAAACTTAGGGCTGACAGCGATAAAGCTCCTGTTGGCTAGATGACCCAGGAGAACAAAGTACCTTTCTTGGTTGCAAACAGCAAGATTTGTTGATGTTGAGGGTCGTAGGTGCATGATGCGTCGCTCTTCTCCATGCTTCAGGTCCAAAGATGGGTGCTGAAGTCAATAGGTGACAAGTGATGCGCCGGATTCTGCCACGCAATCGAGGGGATGCATCAATCTCACCAAGCGGCTGTGATAAGCTGTGTAATGCGCGAATCTCAGGAGGCAAATCACTGGTTCTGAGACAATTAAATGATTTTACTCCCACAACTGGGTCAGTATGGCAGTTCTGCTACCTCTCTAGTCAGCGTAAGCTAGATATAGACTAAAAGGTAACCCCTGCTCACCCTCTGGTAGCAAGGCACAGAGCAGTGAAGCTTATTTTAAGAGGCAATGTGTAAAATATTTGTGCAACACACACAAATGGTAACACAATCAAAACACCCCCATAGAATACTCCACATACGTTAAGGAAAATAGATACAATTGTTATGAGTAAAACAAGACCAAAACAACAAACATCAAGTAAGTTATATTGAAGTTATGAATTTTTAAATCAAAATACAGTGCTTAAAGTCAAATAGCACTTAAGGGTTACTTGAGGTCGTGTTGGCCTGTGGTGAATTCAAAGTTAAGGCCACTTGGGATGGAGGACAGGCTGGCTACAGAACTCATGTAGGTACTGCTGAAAAAGTATCTTGGATGGAGCAAGCATTGACGTTGAAGACTCAATGTGGCAGTTCCGATCTGTGCAGTTCATGAAGCCTTAGTCAATGAACCCCTTTACTATGCAGGCGCTGCGCCGATTTTCAAGCTGCACTGCCTGACATCCTCAAGCCACGCTGCCTGTAGAAGCGATGTCATTGATCGACTTCTGCATCGGTACCGATTTTGATTGTTATGGATGGCAGAAATAACCTTTCAAGGTCCCAGGACTGGATTGGCACTACTTGGCAGGATAGTTCTCACAGATAGCAGAGTCCATGTCCTGTTGCAGAGTTGAAGGAAGTCTTTGATGGCCCTTAGACATCAGAACAGTGGTCAAGCCATCGGGCCCTTGGAGTCACTCTGGGTTCCAGTGAAATGGTCCAGTCCTTGTCCTCATCACACCACCCCCTTTTGTACCGCCTTGTCCTCATCAGGGCAGAGATCAGCAGGCAGCAGGGAAGCAAAGCAGAATAGAAGTTCTTGCAGAATCAAGCAGTGTGACAATCCTTGTAGCACAGCAGTCTTTACTCCTGGCAAATTTCTTCACTGTTCCAGTAGTGTACTATTTTGATAGGGTCAGAGTCCCAGTACTTATACTCAGGGGTGCCTTTGAAGTGGGGGTGACTCCAACATATGCCTTGAAGAGCACAAGTCCATCCTAGTTCTGGCTCTAGACTACTGGGGGGAGGGTTAATCAGCCATTTGTTTGGAAAACAGTACACTGACTATTCATCTGTGTCATCGCCCTCTCCCTTTCTGCCCAGGAAGAGCTATCAGAATGCAGATGAGTTCTCTGTCACATCCACCCTTCCTGTGTTTGTGGCTGTCTAGAGAGAATGCACAAAGTGAAGCTGCCACCCTGCCTTGACATGTATTGAAGACATGCTCCAAGGCACACAGACAGTAAGTGCAGAGAAATACCCAATTTGTAAAAGTGACATTTATAAAAGAGTAATGTTAAATCCAACGTTACCATTAAAGAGGATTTATCATTACCACTCCAAAGATATAACACATGATGCAGCTACTGCTATCTGGTCAGGAATTACAGCGTACACGTTTTAGAAGGATCAGGGCAAGCCTGTTGGGAAGAAGGCCTCTCTGTAGTAAAAAGTTAATTTAGTTGTTTGTCACTACTAGGACATGTAAAACTTAAAAGTACATGTCATACCTTTTTTTACACAGCACCCTGCCCTTTAGGCCTACGTGGGGGACGACCTTAGGGGTGGATTGTTTTTAATAAAAGGCCTGGCAAGTGGTTTTAAAAGGCTAGTCGAAGTGGCAGTAAACTGCACACACAGGCCTTACAATGGCAAGCCTGAGACAGGTTTAAAAGGTTACTTGTGTGGTGGCACAACCAGTGCTGCAGGCCCACGAGTAGCATTTAGATTGCAGGCATTGAGTACATGGTATATCACTTTATAAGGGTCTTACAAGTAAACTAAACATGTCAATTGTGTATACATCAATGTTACCATGTTTAGGAAAGAAGCACATGCACTTCAGCACTGGTCAGCACTGGTTAAGTGGTCAGAATCCTAAGGTCAATAAAAAGATACTGAAAAAAGAGGAGGTAAGCAGTCAAAATGCTTGGGGGAAGACCACCCTAAGGATGACAGGTCTAACAATAACCATTCAAATGATTAACACAGCAGGATTCTAAGTGATGGAAATATGCAAACACAATAGATAAATACTATTGAAGTACCACTTGTGGAGAATGTGTTATGCTGATAATGGCTTCCTCAAGTGATGTTTTTGGCTAAAAATTGCTTTGATCTACTGAACAAAATCAGTATTGTAACTGAATAAATACAATTCACTGCAAAGGTTAAACTAAAGCAAAACATCAAAAAATGGCTGCTTTGAATGCACTGTAGCCAGGAACGAGCAGGTGGATTAAACAATTAACAGATGTGTTAAGACTTAGTTACAGTTTTGGAGATCTTATGAGCTCATGCTCACTGATTTTATGTGTTGTTGTAGGGAGGGTAGCACTCAACCTCTAGAATCTATATCCTTCTCTAATGTAAAATCAAGAGCTTGTTTGTTTTTATGAACTTCTCAAGATCCGACTCTTTTACAGAAATAGTTTCTTACTAAATTGGTCCAGCTGGACATACAACCTCAAGTCTATCAACAACAGGAATCCCTCTGTGGTGCACATTCACCATACAAAACATCTCTAACTTTTTAAACATTACTATGCAGTAGTTTTCTTCAAATTTTATATCTTCAACTAAGATCAGCCAGGCCCTTCGGTTACAACAAGATAAACAACATTAATCCTCAAAATAAGTTTAACATTCATCATTGATGTGTTCAAGTGTCCATAGGCACTAGCCATATGTATTTATGCTAACCTACATTATTACCCATTTATATAACTTTTTTTATTGTTAGGAAATGTATAAAGTACACAACCACCAAAAGTTTATTGGTGGTACTATTGGTGAGAACAGAGCAATGAGATATTAAAATAAAATCAAAGCTTGACAAAAGAGTCATTGCTTGAGGGAACATCTAAATACATAAAGGGTCTTGCCAAGGATGGAGTTGCCTAGCTTGGCAGGCATACTTTCCTAAACTTAGGAATACCAAAAAAGTTAGACATAGAGTATCGCAGGGAAAGATGCTTCTTGAAGTAACTTTGAATGAACTGAAGAAAGGGCGGGCGGCCATAGACAGCCCTGTCGAAAATGCACAGAGCCTTAAATTGGATGCATTGTTTTATAGGCACCCGTAAAAATTCAAGAGTAGCATAGCGGTTGCGCACATCAACCAGTGAAGCCATTCTCATGGAATACAATACAGAACATAGAACCAGAAGTATCTTGTTTGTTCCTGTAAGTGGGAACTCATCTGGAAAATCACCTCCATCTAAACTATGTAGATGCCTTTATTTTGTGTTACAAATTTGTTTTTTTCGGTACAGTGTTTATTTCTTTTTCATTATTTATTAATGAATGTCGTTTTCATACAGCTTCAGGTTGGCAAAAGTATTCCACAATTTAAAATCACGTATATATGTCACTTGCTGTCTTCACTATAATATGGTTACAAAGTATCCTTTAAGATATTAGGGTCCTGATGTATCTGTGTCCGGGGAAAATGCTTTCGCACATATAGCCTTAAGTGTTTTCACTTCCATGTATTGATGGTCCAAGTGAGGACGCCGCTTTCAAATGGTAAGAAAGTTTCATTACCTTCTTCAAAAAACATGCCACTCTCAAGGGAATCCCAAATTAAATTTATATTCAGTAGATAGATTTAGTATGCATGTCACTCAGTAGTATCACCCAGTGCCATCTGGAAACAACATGTCATTAGATTTGCTAATAATGTTAGTTTAAGTGATTCATGAATTCTTTGGCAAAATAATTCACTTAATTGATTATAAAGATGATTTTATAGTATTTTGCATAACATGTTTTTAATGCCGAAGAATAAATAAAATGAGTGCGTGGCTTTAGCCCGCGTTTTAAAAACGCTGGGTTGCTTTAGCTGTTTACAAATAATCATTGTATTTGTTTATTTATTGTTGATGTGTTTTACTACATGCCACCTTTAGCAGCTTTAGGTGGATGCACATGTCAAGTGGCTGTTAGAGATTATGCTTTTATTGTCTTTGCTTATCTAACACTTCATAGCACAATGTAGGTTTCTTAGCACTTTAAAGGTAAAGCCTCTGGAGTCCAAATGTTTGGTTCTCATATGGTTACCAGTGGAGATATGAAAGCCTGAATGGCGTGAGACTGACGATCAAGCTTTCAGGTCAAGCAAGTGGGATGCAACCCCTCTACTCATACATTTTAGCTTCTTTGTTTTTATACATTTTAAACTCTGCTATGTGTAAAATAAAATGAACTATCAGACTCAAAAGATATTGCATAATAGCCTATATGGAAGCTCACTACAGAAAACGTATTTCTTTAAGTTCATCTGAGGTCTGCTTGTGCACATGAACTTGTTTTCTGTCTAAATATGTGTATCTAAGAGGCTCAAAGCATATCCATCAGTGTCTTGGTTGTGCAAGAACATTGCTCACACAGATGAGAGCCACTGCTATTTTCCTTGTGAGTAGAAACGAAAATGTCCCTCAAGAAAAGAGTTTCATTTTAGTCTACTTTGTATTTCATGAATTTTCTGGTTCAGGAACGGCCCCACCAACTAACATGTCCCCAAGAGCCCGAGAGGTGAAAAATAGAATGATAATTAAGTTAATTTATTACCATTTTATTTTCCATTCACCCATCCTGAGTCGAGGGTCAGGACGGGGCGGGGCTTGCTGATTGGCAGCAGCAGGGAGAAGGGTGGACCCCTGGGGCCCCTCAGTTCAAAGGGTACATGTCCCTTTTGCTGGCTAGCTTGTGATGGCCAGCCAGACATGTGCCCCATAAAAGCTCTAGCCCAGCTGTCTTAACTGCAGGCCTCTGGGAGCACCGAGAGAGTCGCCCCCCCGAATCCTGGCACTTTTCTAATGCTGGTTAACCACAGAAAAGCAGCACTATGATTGGCTAAGCCAGTTGTCTGGGGCCGCACTGAACACCAGACTGCAGCAGCAAGAAGAGGACGTGCAGTGAGGAGGAAGACGTGTCGAAGGGATGTGGATTTTTATTATTTCATTTTTACCCACCACCCATTTGCCTGCTCACCATTCTCCATAGATGCGAGCTGCACTGTTCTGTTTTCTCTAGTTCTTTTTTAAATTCTAATGTTGCTACTTCTTCTAATGTGTGGTTCTAGCTATATTTGTTATATCTGTTTCCCAAAACCACTTTTGTTATTCCTTTGACCCTAAGTAAAATGATGTATATTTCAGGCATTTCTTGCATGTCTTCCATGCTGCCAGGTATGTCTGTTACTGTTAAAATCAGGCTAGCCATCAAAGTCAATTCCAACGACTTTGTCATTGTATACAATCTTACACCCAATTTCTTTAAATATTTTGATGGCCACTCTATGATCAGTTTAAAGTTTTTACATTTTAGCAAAAATCCTTTTAAAACAAATTGTAAGTACTGTAGTACCTGTGTTTAGTTTTTTCCATTCAACCATCTGGATCAGCTCCAAATAAAATGCTAACAAGAGAATACATCCAATAATATATGGAAGTATGAAAGTAAAGTACACGATATTCATAAAATGTAGTGAAAATGCCACTTTACAGCATAAACTGTTTAGCGGGCAGAGAAGTAAACAGCATCATATTTCTGTTTTTTCACCATACCTAGTTTTATCTTTTGTGCCATAAATAGGATTTGTAAGGGCTGAACAACAAAGGGAAAAGTATTGTGCCTCACAAAGGGACATAAAAGAGGATAGGACAAAATCGGTTCCATTCAGTTTGGGGAGAAGAGGATATTTAAAATATCTGAACAAGTTTTCCACACAGGGATGGGGTTCAGTGTTTTGAACATTTCACTAGAACTATGTCAATAACAATCTTGAGGACTGAAAACTGAGTTTCCATTGCTTTTGGAACTTGCAATGATTTGGGGAAGATTCACTCCTCACAATGTCCAATGACACTCAGTGCATCATCCAGGAAGCTGTGAGATATATGTTGGTTGGACATCCTATGGTGTGATTCTCACACTTAGAAATGCAATCATGCAATAGTAATGTTAAATTGGACATCTTTATATTCTCTTCATGCTAGTATATATTCACCAGAATTGTAGCGCTGTGAGAGCGAGCGTGCACATGCATCCACTTTCATCTTGTTAAGCTTGTCCTCCTGATATCAATGCCCAACTTACTACTTCTTGGACAAGGCAGCATCATTAAACCTATGCCTTTGGCTTGAATCAGTTATCATACCTCTCAATTAATACGGACAAAAAGAAATAACAGCTCGGTAGTTTTTTAAAGGAAATACCATATTTTAGGCACAAAAAGATTGTAGTAGGAGTAGTATGTACTTTATTCGATAAAATTTCATCATAAAAGTATACAATCTTGTACAGTTTAAAAAAATAAAAACTACTAGAAAAAGATTGTTCCTCTTCCCACCCATGCTAGTGTTTTTTAGGTTCTTGCTGTGTGTTCTTTCAGTTGCAAGTTCGCCAGACAGGGATATTTGCTTAACCACGAATTACGCACCTCAGGGACCTGAACATTTTAACTGGCAACAGCAGGAAATGTATCGATTTTGCTGATTGTGATGGGAGGAGGTTCGACTCAAAATGCTTGGCGCGGTTCTTGTATTTCCATGAGTTCCTTTTCTGTCAGCCACAAGCTCTCAATTCCTCACCATTTAAGCCCTAATTTCACTCAATTGACGCGCAATGTTTACAATTCTAAGTCTATAATATGAATGTTGTAAACCAAACACAAATAAAGAAATGATTATTACACTGTGTTCCTTCCCTATAATCGACCATAAATGTAGTTGCTCATGATGCTAAGCAGATGTACAAGCATCCACCTCGGAAACCTGGCTGGTTCAACCATGGGACACAAATAGAAATCTAGCAGAATGCAATCAGCATTTTTGTGGTAGGAGATGAATTTCAAGCAGGAACATGTCTAGGCATGATCTTTATAACATGTTTCCCAGTGAAGAGAATTCAGTCACCCCTTCACTCAAGATAGATCTGCATCAAACAAAAGGTACTCCTTACACCCACCCTAGAACACAGAGTCTGCGATACCTATTGACTGTCAACAGTGTAGTGTTGGTTCTTTATTCTGCAGGGACATTGCATATTTTGAGGCTCACATCAAACTCTCAAAATTAAGCATCAGTTTAGGGCCTCATTAAGATGTCGGTCGGAAACTAAACCGCCCGACTCATTTTCGGATTTGGTTCTGACCGACTCGCATTGTTACAAAGTCAATATGCAGTCCCTTCTATCAGTCAAAAACATTGCATGCCTAGTCATTCGTTTTCACAAACTTTTAATAGTTCTAAGTCCTTGAGATCTTGAGTCCAATCTATGACCTATCTCATCTTTTAAAAATTAAAAACTAAAAATTAGTAAGCCACAGGGCATGCCCTTCACACATGTTGACACATTTTTCCTGGTGCCTGGAATTCTGGAACCCAGCCGAATGTAAGAAGGAGGTGAGCATGTCTACTGTGCCCAAAGTAGCTAAATGCATCATCAATAGAAGGCATATTGGCATGTACAGTGATTAATGATAGACATCGATCTTTAATTATCAATGCACCAGACTGAGGCCACTTACACTGATACGCGCCTGGGCTGGCTGGGCTCAGTATGCTAAAGGTATTGATCTTTCCCCTACCTCATAGCTCACTGGAGAGATGAATCATTCTGCCATACCTTGTAGTGAATAAGGCACACAGCCTGCACAAAAAGAAAAACATGTCTGATTGATGCAATTAAAGACCTCTAAATAACTGAACCGTCAGGCAGGACCCATATCAGGCTTGAAATATTTTAATTTGTCCAGACTGGATAAAGTTGAATTTTAAACTGCTAGATCCTGCAAGTAACCTTCTTCTTCAGCTGGAGTAGAGTGTAATGAGAAGCCGTATTTGCTATCCTGTTGAACTGGTCGTGTTCCTCAAATGAATGTTTTGGTAGGAGAAAATATGCATTAGTAGTAATTGGGTAATAGCCTGCTTGTGTACCATAGTTCAGTCTAGTTTTGTCGACTGCTTTAAATGCAATATACTAGAGTATAATGAGCTAACACAAAAGCTACACTACTCAATATGTAAAGTTGTAGCCTGCAGTTAGGACGTTGAACCATCGCCCTCCATTTATGCATTGATTTCGCCCTCCATTTATGCATTGATTTGGGCAACAATGTAATAAGTTGGGTTATTAGTTGCAAAGAATGTGTGCCCTTCATAAGTAATACGTCTGCAACCTTTTATTTATTTGGAAGCAATAACCCCCTTCTATCACTTGGCTCTCTCAAGTCAGCGAAACAGAGCAGTCCAAGGCCTATTTAAGGAAGTGGTTTGAGCTTGTACGCTCATATCACTGGTATGTAAAAACAACACTGAATAAATCATTGTGAAGTCAGTGCTTTTTCCTAAAATAAAATAAATAATTTAATAAATACAAACTACTGAATAGTGCACATTAATTTACAAATACATACCTCATATGGTACCAGGCTACATGGATCTTTTTACTGTCCCTGGTGGGCAGATTTACTTCACAATGGCATAGTTGCGATCATTGGGTGGTGGTGGGATGCTTTAACCGGAAAGAGAATTGTGTGAGGCCTCCTGGCCTCTGAGTTTATTTCCTGTTTTGGAGCTGGTGGTAAACCTGTCAGCCATAGGCTGGGCTTCCCCCAAACTTTTTGCCTACTTACCTACAATTTTTTATGGATTTCGTTTTTCATGGCTTTAGGCCTCCGTGCACTTTATCACTGCTAACTAGTGCTAAAGTGCTTGTGCTTACTCCCCAAACATGGTTTAATTGGCGTATATCTAATTGGCATTTTCAATTTACTTATAAGTCCCCTGTAGAGTGGTCTACCAAATGCCCAGGGCCTGTAAATTAAATGCTACCAGTGGGCCAGCAGCACTTATTGTGCCACGGTTAGAAATGGGGTCTCTTTTTGACAGAGGTAGGTACCTTTGTCCAAATAGGGACCTTGCTTCCAGTCAGGGTAAGGGGGATACCCACTTTAGACAACCCCTGACCACCCTCTGGGAAGCTTGGAACGAGCAGACATACTTATCCTCAAGGCAAAGTGTAAATTATTTATACTCAAAAAACACATTAATACAGTGATAACACCACAAATTAACACCACACCAGTCTGAAAAAAAAGAAAGTATCTTTATCTAAACTCAACAAGACCAAAACACCAAAAATTCCACCATACATGAAAAAATATTATGACTTTAAAAAACGTTTCAAACAACTTGGCCCATAGAAAACTATGATTGCGTGATTTTCCTCAAAGTACCTGTAGTTGTGACATAATTCACAAGGCCAAACAGCCGCAGAGATGGAATGCGTTGAAAAAGAAAGGGATGTGTCAGTTCCTGAAACCATGGGGAGGTAATGTGACAGTTCTGCTGCAAGCAGGAGAAGTGATGCGTCAAATTTGGTCTGTAGGGGGAAGGGATGCGTTGATTCCGACATGGTTTTGGCCCACGGGTGATGCATCGGGAAAACTTGCTGTACAGGTCCAATGCGTGGGAATCTGGGATGCGGCGGCATCGGTTTCTTCAGCAGCAATCCCTCGATGCATTGGTTCTTGCAGTGGTGACAGGTGCTGTGTCGGGTTCAGTAGCGGCGCAGCGATGCATGGAGATTCTTCTCGCACAGCAGTGATGCTTCGGAAAAACTGCCACAAGAAGAGCGATTCATCAATTTTCTTGTAGTTGCATTGCTTTTCCAGCTCCCTTCAGCAGGAACAACCTCCAGAGGCCCAACACAGTCAGAGGCACCTCTTGGCTGGTCAGAACTCCCATCAAGGAAGTTCACGAGAGCTGGGGGTGAAGTCTTTGTGTCCTTGAGACTTCAGAACAGGAGGCAAGTGCTACTCAAGCCCTGGAGATCTTCCTCAAGAATAGGGACACAGCACACAGCAAAGTCCATGTCCTTTCCTTGGTAGAAACAGCTACTGCAGGCCAACCCTAGACACCACATTGCAAAGGAGCAGTACTCCTCCTCCATTTGCTCCAGCTCTTCTCCTTGGCAAAGGTTCCTCTTGATTCCATAAGTAGTCTAAATCTCTGGGGTTTTAGGTCTGCTACTCATACCCCAAAATGTATTTGTTCTCTTTGTACAAGATTCTCTGAGCCCAGACCAAACCAGTTCTATCCTCACCGGTGCAGTATGACCACAGGGGGCGGAGACAGCATTGTGCAAGGGAGACAGGCCCTATTCAGGTGCAAGGAAATCTCCTCCCACTACTATATATATACAGCCAAGTCCCATACAGCTCAGCTCTGAGTCATCCAGGAAGGGCCAGGCACACCTCAACCCCCAGTGTCTGTCTACAGTGAATGCACATCCCCAGCCCCTGTCACTCCAAAACCAGACAGTCAATACACAAAAAGGCAGAGGCACACATAATGGTTAAACTTGAAAAATGCTTACTTTCTAAAAGTTCATTTCAAAAATAATAGAGCCACCCAATAATCCCATAGGGACTGGGTAAAAGTGGCATTTTCAAACACTCAATTTAAAAACCGTCTTTACTAAAATATGTGTTATTGGATTCTGAGTTCAGAGTAAGTATGGGCGGAAAATCGGTTCCGCTCGCGGATTTTGCGGATTTTCGGGAAATTCGCAATCCGCGAGATTCGCGAATCTCCCGCAAAATCCGCAAATCCGCGAGCAGCGGATTTTGCTTGCACTGCTCGCACTGTTCGCGTGAGTTCGCGCCCCGCGAATAAGTGCAAAATTGCAGAAATACGATCTTAGCAAAACTGAAAGTAACTACTTACCAGGTTCAAAAGTTCAGGCTCATCATTAGTAGCCATTTCCTGTAGTGCTTCCTGAGGGGCCCCTCCAGAGTTCAGTTGCCAGTTGAAACTATTATGTGACCCTGCTCTGAACCTCAGAATAGTTACACATATGCCACAAAGGTCCTGAATTACAGCTAAGGGAGACAAGCAGGAGCCAGGCTGGAAGTTAAAATCCATTAATCAGCCCCTAATTCATTATTGTCAGTTGGGGCAGGGCAGGTGTTGTAACTAATTTTGCAACAATGAAAGCACTTAGCAAGTGCAAAAGATCACTAATCAGGGCGCACTAAGGAAGCAGGTGCCAGCTAAAAAAATATTCTGTGACACATTAATCAGCCCCAAATTAATTCAGGTCACTTGAGGCAGGGAAGGTGTGCTTTGCTTTGCCGAAAATAATGTACACTGGACAACCAGAGGGTGTGGTGATGAAACAGAGGGTGGCATGGGTGGGCCAGAGGGTGGCATGAGTAGTCAGAGAGTGGCAGTGGTGACAGAGAGTGGCAGTGATGAAGAAGAGTGTCCCAAACAGGCTGGACACGTAGAAACAACAAGTTCGCAAAACTTGCGACCCGACAGGTAAGTTCGCAAATTGCGAAATTGTAAAAACCCTCGCGAACTGGCAGAAACACGGGCGAACACAAAAAAAAAAATAATCCGCAAATTCGCGGGAATTCGCGGATTTTGCGGATTGCGAATCCGCAAATCCGCAAAATTCGCGAACGCGAGATCCGCAAAATTCGCCCATGCTTAGTTCAGAGACGCTAAACTTTATTTCTGTATCTTGTCCCAATGGGAAGTTATACTTGTAAGATGTTACAAAGCATTTCCTATTCTATCCTATGGGGCAATGTAGCTGTTCAACAGTGAAAAACTAAATTGGCAGTATTTCACTATTACAACATGTCACGCTCCCCAGTACATGTCGTACCTTTCCCATACACTGCACCCTGCGCAGGGGGGTACCTTGGGCCTAACATAGGGGTGCCTTTCATGTACGAAAAGGGAAGGTTAGGGCCTGGCAAGTGGATGCGCTTGCCAAATTGACATGGCAGTTAAAAAACTGTGCAGAGACACTGCTGTGGCAGGTCTAAGATACCTTTTCAGGGCTACTCATGTGGGTGGCAAAATCTGTGCTACAGGCCCATTAGTAGCCTCCTGTTCAGCACCACAGGGACATAAATGAATCCCACCATCTTGAACTCTCACCTGGACTCATCCTGAGGGAGTCCTGAACTCTGAAGTTTTCCACCAGTCCTGGACCCTTGGCTGTGATGTTAAAGGTGCTCAAGAAGCAAATTTCCAAAGCTGAGGACTTAGACTAAATTCGGCAAAAAGGTTATTCTGAGAACCAGGAGGAGACTGGGTCCAACCTGTTCGCCTATCCACTTGAGGTGCATTGCCAGTTGGATTGGCTTTGCTGCTCCTCCCACTATGTTCTTATCTGAATCAACAAATCCATTTCAGCAGTCCTTCCCCAAAGGGGTATCTGACCTCATGGAAATGTCTTCGCTACAGCTCTCTTCTTCATCCTACTGGAGTTTTTTTTACTTCCATTATGGTGACAGAGTCCAAACGTAGAAATCTTCACTGCAGCCTTGACCCAAACCCATCCTGTGATGGCGCGACCTCCGCCGACACCTCCTGCAGCCTTGCCCCGCTGATCCTAACCGTCTCAGACATTATCCTTTTAAGAATGTTTTCAAGTCTGAAGCTACGCGCTGACTGGACCCAATCCACTTCTTGTATCCAAACCACACACCATTACGGTCGGCCTTAATTTTCAATTTAGATTCGGTCTCAGGCAACTATGTGTCTGTGGTTGGAGCTTGGATCTTTTAGGTCTATTTTTAACCTAACATTTTTGAAAATTCATAACTCTCGTTCTACTAGTTGGATGTTTGTCATTTTTGGTGTCACTTGATTTATTATAAATTGCTAAATTGGTTTGGGGGTTTTCTTGGGTGGTATTTTCACTTTATTACGGTCTGCATGCAGCACAAATACTTTAAGCATGGCCTCTAAGTTCAGCCTGACTGCTTTTTGTGCCAAGCTACCCAGGGTTAAGCACAGGTTAATTTAGTGACATTTTATGGTTCGCCGTCCAAGGGATTGTGGCCTTTGCTTGATGGGGGCTCACACCGCTGTCAACCAAAAACTCAATTTCTCACAGCTGAATTTTATAAGGCTCCTGTTGAACCTGTCTTCTTCTCAGGCTCCTGGCACTGCTTGCACCTGGACGCTTCTTCAGCTGCCATTCTACAGTCCACCAGCACAGTAACCTTCCTGTTGTGACCGGCACCTTAGATTCAGCAGCAAAGTCATTGGTCACCTAATGAAATCACTCAGCTGCATGACTAGTCTATGAAATATCTGGGCTAACCTTCCAAGGTCTACCGAAGCAGATCGATCCCTCTATAGTTTCTCACAGAGAATATGGGGGCCACAGCCACTGGCCCTGGAAAAACACTGGCAGTCCATGGGTGTCAGAATCAAATACCTTCGGTCCATCCATGCAATTGCATCAATTGGTTTCTCCTTCCAGATAGACATTCATTCACTGTTGTTGCTCCGAAATTCAGTGTGTTCTCAAGTATGTTTTCAGTGTGAAGTGGGTGTGGAAAGGTCTGGAAGGTAGGCACCTCTATTTAATCCTAGGGTGACACATCTCTACTCCACCCCTGCCCCAATTCTCCAGCACAGCAGTCTGGTACATTTAAATATGGCAACTTCAAGTGGCCGATGGAAAGATCTTCCCTGAAAGCTTCAGCCCGATCCCAACTGATACTGCTGCCTGATCCTTACTGACAAAAACTTCAAAGGGGGGCCCCTCCTGTGTTTGTCTCCAGAGGTCTAGACTTCCCCTTTGTTTCAGAAGGGTGTGGCTCGCCTGGGCCTGGTGCAGTCAGTCCTGGGCGCAGTGGGAAGAGTTTATTAGCACATGCAAATTTCCTTGCCACCCCTCTCTTTTTCGGAACTGGGCCAAAGACTGTCAAATTGCTTTCATATGTGGGGAGGGAGGCCTTTGATACTTCTGCTGGCTTGCAGAGTAATGATTGTGGGCCAGTATGGGGGAGGAGGCAAAGGCCTAGATTCTGAACATGGCTGAGCCAGTGAAATATGACGATTCTCCAAGTTCACAAAGTGTAAAGTTACCCTAAGATTCATACCTGACCCGTATCTCTAGGCCTAAATAAGGCGAAACTGTGAAGTAGCACAGATGTTGCCCACAATCTATAATGCAATGAGCACACATCGTTTTCAGTAAGAAAATCTACAAATGTTCACTATGAGGTCTACATCAGGGTCAGCACCAATAACTGAAGGGTCTTCTCTGTGACAGGCAACCTTTGAACGGATTCTGAGCAGGGTTAGGTGGTAGTCTCACGCACTCAGTCTTCACGCGTGCTCGCATGGTTGCATGTAACTAAACCAGAGAATCTTACCATAGCTGATGAGCAGTTGCTTTATCTTGGGTCTCTAAGTCCATTTCCACAGTATTTAAGGTGAGCGTGACTCAGTTGGAGAGGTTCACTTGAACAGAAGCAATTTCTCACAAGCAGTAATCAAACCACTATCTCCTCTTAGCAACTGTTTATATTCTTGTGTGGCAACGAAATGGCCTAGTACTGTCATCAGACTCTCCCTCAACATTGTGTTGCTTGTCCTGTCCGATTGTGAGAATGATGCTTCAAGACTGGATGGAAATGGCCTTACAAGCCCATAGGCGGTCATTAGCAGTGGTAGCCTGTGGGATATTGAAACAATCTGTCAATTGACATGTTTGTGTTAACGATTGCACTAGTATTTTATTCATGAATGAGGGCCGGTGGCACTGGATGAGTTGCAATTTAACATTTTTTCGTCAAAGACGCGTTTGTGAAGTTGCATTTTTTGCAAACTTTACAATCTTCCTTAGGAAAAGTTTATATTGTTTAAAAGTGTCACATTTCCTGGTAAATCATGACTTTTGTGTCAATTTATGTCGCAAAAGGTAAACGTGAACAGAAAAACGCGTACACTTACCACAGTGCGTAGAAAAACTCTGCAAAATACAAACTTGCAGAGCAAATGTCCAGTACATTTTCCATCTTTGCTGGGCCAGAGTGAAAAGTATCTCGCGAGGCACAGAAAAACCTTGTGAAGGTGACGTTAAAGCAGACATTTTTGCCAATTTCGTGAAGAGAGAAATTGTGAAACTTTGCAAAAACGTTTCAGAATAAAGGAAAACTTTGCACGCCCCTGCTCCTGGGTTTTTTCAACTTCCTCTCCTGTTCTTATGTTATGACCCATCTGTCGCTGCAGGAGAGAGCTGCAGTGTGACATCCAGTAGATCACTCCCGACAGCTGTCCTTTGAACAACTGAGGTGTTAACATGGTTCACCGCTCCTTTGAAAGTGAATTCACAGCATCAAGGCGGACGTCTGCGTCATTGTCTCATCTTCAGTGAGACTCAGAAGTAACTCGGTTAAATAGTGTTCTGCAGCAAAACAGCCCCATTGGACGAAAAGCGAGTGAAAAATTGACTTCAGCAAACCAATCAATTCTACCGAAGGGGCTACTTTTGATTTGAAGTTGATAAATAAACAGAACGATCGTCCGTGATTTATTGTTCACAAAAATCTCGCTCTTCTAAGCAACTTTGCGAAAATCATTTCATTGATTATTTTAACCCAATTCATTCAGCCTCGTAGTAAACATGCTGCGGGCTGCATTATGGAAACCCCAGGGGGATCCCATTTGTATTGTGTTTATTGCTGTTTCTTTAGCCCAAGAGATGCATATGCTTATCGCGGGGTACCTAAACCAACAGATGGTCCACTCCATACTGTGCCACATGCGTCATACTTCCTGTCATTCCCGATCACATGCATTAGGGAGGATATTATTTTCTGTTTTAAATCTTTACAATATATCTATTGGTCTAAAGTTAACACACATGCACGAAATTAGTGTAACTCATTCATCGTATTACAATAACAATAAACGTGGTAATACTAACACTAAACTTCATTAATAACAATGAAAACTTTGGTCATAATAATAATTTTAATAAAATAATAATTTGTTGTGCTTCGTCGTTTGCTTATTTTAGACTGTTCTATCATCATGACATGTGGTATCCCCCCAAGGCGCTGTCTTCCTGTAGCGATTTTCAAATTACGTATGGAGCACCTGGAGGTCAGCTACTCGATAAGGAGGATTTCAGCAGACGTGAGTACACAGATGACAGGCAGCTCTATCCCCCAATCATTTTATTTATTTATTTTAAGAGTTTTATATAGCGCTGGCTAGACCCGGAGGTATCAGAGTGCTTTACATGAGGTCTCACAAAATTACAAGATTACATCAGCTCCAATTTACATCAGTTGCTAGACAAACAATTACGAAAGCATAAAAGATGAGATAATTGAAGTGTCGAGGGGAAGGGGTAAGGGTAAAGGGGTAGGAGGGAGATACGGCAGAAAGACGAAGGAAAGTCTGCCCAAAGTCCGGCTTGGTAGGGGACGGTCGAGGGGGAAGTCCCAAAACCCATCTCCGCTATAGTTATCAGGTAGCTCCACCGGGCATTGGCCAAATAGCTAGGTCTCAATGGGAAAAACAATTAAAGAACATGGAGGGCAAAATAAATGGAGCGTAGAGAGGAGGGGGCAGGGAAGGTGAGAGACGGATGATCGGGGAAAAGACAACAAGGAGAGACGAAATGAAGTCTGTCTAAAGGCCGACTGGGTAGGTGATGACCAAGGAGGGAGTCCACGGCCCATCTCCCAGATAGCTAAACCAGGTAGGTCCATCGGGCATCAGACAAAATAGTTCAGTCTCAATACATTGAGCAAGGAGAGAAGGAGAGAAATAAATAGAGGGAGGATGTGGGAAGAGATGACAGGAGAGACAAAAGGAAGTCTGGCTAAAGACCGACTGGGTAGGTGACGTCCAAGGAGTGAATCCCGACCTGTCTCCCCTGTAGCTAAACCAGGTAGCTCCATCGGGCAGCAGACAGAATAGCTAGATTTCAAAGGACGAGGGTAAATTCACAGATAAACAGGGTGGGGACTATGGGCCAGGACAGGTGAGGGCAGAGGTCAATAGCAGGAAAATGGAGAGGAGTAGAGCGGGGAGGGATAGAGGGTAGGTAGTTCGGAAAAGTTCCCATGGATCTGCTTCGCAAGCATTCAAAAAGCAGGTCCATTCCTTCACAGACGCCATCTTGAGGTTAAATTGCCGGGTGAGATTTTCGCCAGTATCCTTGTGTTGCTACAACCGGTTGGAACGGCGGCCATAGCGTCAGACGCTCCGGACCATCCGATGCCTGGAGATGGTTGAAACAGTTGTTTAGGTGGGGAATTAAGCGCCTCACTTAGTTGATGAAAGCGGGGCTCCAGCAGAACAGAGGTTCTTAGCAGACAAGTTGGATCCTGCCTCCTCCACCTCTCCCCTGAGGTGACACCCCAGAATGCAGCACTGAAACATGGCCCTGATATTTATGGTAAGGCGTCCCTCAGTTAAATATACTGGCAGAGGAAGGAAACAAGCAAAACCTTACTGAGCCTTCCGGTGTGCGAGGCACCCAAATGGTGGTATTGATTGTCACAGGCGGTGTGGCAGGAGAGACTAGTGGAAATGGTGTCCCAGGCGCTATTAGAAACTTCTGTTCTTGTGTCAATCTTGTAGTAGGATGGACGGTTCCTGGTCCTGTCATAACTCATTGGCAGTAATGTTCAACTTGCCAGCATTCTGTAGACCTGCCTGACACCACTGAAGAATGTAATACATTCTACGGTGCACCTCATCAATGGTCTTTGGACATCGCACTGAATGAATCCGATGTTTGGAAATCTCCAGTAGCTGTTGCGTCACATACCCTATGGAAAATGATGGCACTACACAACTTCAGCATCTACGATTAAGCTATCCTGAGCGGTACACAAAACATGTAGCAGTTGCATCATAAGACAATAGATCAGAAAGTACAGGATGGGGATCATCTGGCTATTTCTGTTAATCTCTGAATGTGTGGAACTCCATACTATTTGACACCATCAAATGATCATCCCCTTGCATGCCAGAGAGGATCACAGATCCCTAGTCTTGAAGCGATAGCTTGTAGGTGTGTATCCTTACTATTACCCAACTTATCTGAAGAGTGCCCACTAAGTGTATCTGCTTCAGTGCCGCACTGTGCTCAACAAAGGTAGGCAACATTTGCCCTTGCCATTCACCCTAATCATTCTGCTAGCCCTTCCTGCTGTAGCACTATAGTGCTTTTCCCTTCTGCCCAGAACAGCCTCCTTCTATCTGTCCCTAACCCATCATGCACTATTTGTCTCCTTCCATTCTCAATTAGCCCCATGTCATCAGTGAATTAGTAAACAAGATTAGGTTTAGCATTCGGGTACTTGTACCCATTTTCCCTTTATCAAAGATCAGTATGATCACCTGAAGAATTACATAAGGCAATAGTAAGAACTCTGCAATTGAGTCAAGGCCAGCTGGAGATAGGGGACACAATATGCAAGTCTAGTTAATGTATTGTACTGCATCTTTTAGATAGAATTTCATACCTTTGTGGAAGCATCAAAGTGTCTTTTAAAAGGTTGCATTAGCTGTCACAAGTGAGAGTTAGGGGGTGATTCAGTTGGATTATGCAGGATGTGATAGAGAAAATGAAACTCAATAGAGCTGCACTTGTTCATAAATATGAGCTTCCACTACTTTGACCAATCAATGAGCATGTCAGCTAGGTCTTTGCAGGTCTCTTGGGTTCAAGATGTTTGTAGATTATCCTCATTTTCTCCAGGAGCAATTTTTAGAGCTTGTCCAGCAAAACAAATAACATGAAACCCCAATGAGAGGCTGTCTGAAGATAGGGATATCTGGAGTGGGGCTACTCCTACCTGAATCATCTTTTTCCAATATATATAATGTTTAATCTGTAGGAAGATAAGTATTGAGGAATTGAAAGCCCAATGCAATGAAGAGACCATTGGATGAGATACATTTGGTCACAGTTAATGATTGAAGAGCCTGATGTGGCTGTGTAACGGTTTGAGATTCTGATTTGCTTTTTCTAGATTTGCTGGAGTCTCCATAGCAAATGGAATGGGGTCTCATGGAACTCTTCAGTGGCATCATAGATACATGACAGAAACAAGGCTAAGGGTAACTTTCAAGGCCCTTTGTCTGGCCCACAAGGTACTGTGGGCCTTTGTCTGGCCCACAAGGTACTGAACAACACAGGCCCCCCAATCCTCAATAACTGGATAACACCCTACAGACCCACGAGAGCGCTTCGTTCCGAACATGGAAACTTCATCATGATCCCTAGGGTGAAGAAGGCCCGCGTAGGTGGCCGCCGTTTCTCAGTCAATATGGGAAAAAAATGGAACGCACTCCCCTCGAGCCTCAGAGCAGAACCAAATCTCCTACGGTTCAGGAAGGCTCTTAAAACCTTACTCTTCCCTTGAGCCATCATCATTCCCGATCTTCATCCCTTGGGAGTACGAGGTTCAGCGCTGGGATACCCGTTGGGTGACTACGCGCTCTAGAAAAAACCTAAAATAAAATAAATAGTCTCCAATCCATGAGGAAATGGAGGTTTGAAAATATGGGATAAAGTTGGCATGGTGAAGAAGGCTAGTTTATGTGCCATGCAGTGTAAATTCCATTTTGCCATACATTTATTTAACCAATCAAGAAGCCACGATACCAGAGGCACCAGCCTACAGCTGTTGCCCAATCACGAACCAAAGAAGGATGAAGCTGGTATGTGTTAAATAGGAAGATTAGCCAAACGCAGACATGAGGTGTTGACTGACATCACAGATACAGTGCCAGTGATGGACATTGCAAACTGTGTTCTCTATTTCATTGGGAAGAAAAACAGGTGTGGCCCAAATGTGACATGTATACATTGTGTGTACCAAGCATGTGTGAGAAATGCACTACTGTATCGAATTCTTGTGCACATACTGCCTGTCCTGCATGGACTCCACCACTCATGCGCATGATTGATGATATATTGCAGATCCTAAGGTATTTTCTGGCTATGTTATGGTGCTTGAGGTCATCTGAAAGGACACTGGTGCCAGAAGTGTAGTGAGTCAGATATACTGATGTCGACGAGATGTTTACCATCCATTCCTTGACCATGTGCAGGGCACTAAACATAACACAATATAACAGGTTTATTTGTAGAGTGCACTTTCATCACATGGGGTCTCTAGATGCTAACAGGCTTATGTTGTTGACTTACTTCAGAACTTACTTTGTTTACTGCTGAAATATAAAAGTGAATGTTCTAGGATTCAAACCAGTTACCATAGGAACAAAAGTATATCCTTGAAGTGGATGTATTAGGATTGAGTCACCAATCTTTCCTTTCACAGTGGTAAAAAGAGATACTTTACTAGTAGATCAACAGAGCTGTACAAATGACAACTGATCCTGACAGTCTGTCATAAGACTATGTTTGAAGAAGATTTTATATCTTTCTATTAATTTGAAATGGTATGAGGCACAGTGGGATTTTCAGCTCACCTATATGGCAAGTGCAGCCTGTTTGGGTGCTTTCTCACTGGGAAATCTTTACTGCATTCATTTTACATGTAGGTGTATTTTCCATGTCAGCACAGTGTTGGATGATTAGTTATACTCCTAATGTTTACAATGTGCAAGTGTACATGTAGGTTATATTGATGTTCTTTTTTAATTACATATTTTCTTGTTCCCCTTTGTTTCACCTGTGAATTATGAGGCTATTACCTAGCCAAACCTGCCAGGTAGTACTCGCTTGGATTTGATAAGTACTTGAACAGGCATGTGTTAGACCTGACAGCCGTAGGGTGGTCATCCCCCAAACGTTTTGCCTGCTTGCCGCCAATTTTGCTGAATTCTTTCTGTTGGTCTTAGGACTCTGAACACTTTACCACTGCCAACCAGTGCTAAAGTGCACGTGCTTCTCACCTAAATCATGGTTTGATTGACTTTTGGCATATTTCATTCACCATTAAGTCCCTAGTGGAGTACACTACATGTGTCCTGGCTTTGCAAATCAAATGCTAATAGTGGGCATGCAGCACTGCTTGGGCCAACCATACTAGTAGCACTTTAAACATGTCTCAGTTCTACCACTGCAGAGCCTATGTGTGCAGTATACACTGCCATTTCGACTTGTCATTTAAAACCCTTTTATTACATATATCGACCCAAAGGTAGGTTCTATGTTGCCAATAGGGCAGGGAACTTTGTACTCAAAGGTAGGACATGTACTTTTAAGTTTTACATGTGCTGGTAATGAAAAACACCCAGTTTCGTTTTTCACTACCGTGAGGCCTACCCCTGTCAGAGGTTATTATTGGGAATTCCTCATTACATTTATAAGCTATAATTCCTGATTGAGAAGAATAGCTCTGTCATGTTTCATATTATTGGAATGGTAATGAGAAATTCTCTCCACTGGCAAAGATGAATTTATTACTACCCTTTTAGAAATGTCACTTTTAGAAAGTTGACATTTCTAAAATGGTAGTAATAAACTCATTGACATTTTTCTGCACTTAGCCCTGTGTGCCTGCAGCCTGCCTCCAATACACATCTGGGGTGGGTGACAGCTGAACATTGTGCATTCTTGCTAGCCAGCCACACATAAAGGGAGCGTAGGTATGACTTAGTTGCCATCTACATCTTGATGGGCCATCCTGGGAAGGATGGGAGGGAGGAGCTGACACTTACAACTGAACAGGTTGTGTCCAGTCCCCTCACAAAAGGCTGTATACTTCCCTGTAATAAGTCTGGATTCATGGCAGAGAGGAAGGACCTCTGTGCATTTCAAACCCCCTCTTTGAAGTCACATCCACTTCAAAGACACAACTGGGTATACAAACTGGGTCACTGATTCCACCACATCAGACACTACTGGACCTATGAATAACTCTGCCAGGAGGAAGGACTGCTGAGCTGCTACAAAGACTGCCACTCTGCTGGAATGCTACTCTGGAATAATTGGCTTTTCTAATTGCTGCTCCGCTGCCTGCTACCCTCTGCGTTGCTGAGGAAGGACTAGAAGATCATACTTGAACCCAGAGTTAATCCAAAGGCATGCTGAATTGCCCCCTTTTTTGTCTTTCAGGGACATCAAAGACTTCTCATCCACCTGCAACAGCACCTGAACTTTTCTTGCTGCAAGTCTTGCCCTGCCAAGTGGTGCCAATCGAGTCCTGGCCCGTGTAAGATGGTATAAAGTGTTGCATCTGTTGAAGATCCACGCATTAATGACGGTGCACTAATCGTAACTAGAGCGTCTCCCTCATGACTAACGCATCACTGCTACTGCATGGACTGTGGACCTTAGATCGGCAATTACATGGAACATCACCTTCAGTTCATGCAGCATCAATTACATCTAATGTGTGCAGCTCTACAACGATGCATTGCCTCCAATCCAGAAGTTCAACACCAATGCATTGCCTATTTGCTTCTCGCAACTAATCTTCGATGACGTCACATCCCAGGTACTTTTCAGTGGGCCAAGGCTGGTGTCCGTATTAGACTCACGCTCCATTGTGTTTGGCCTCAACTCGGTTGGCGCTTTCAGCTTTTAAACACTATATTTTTATTTATTCTTTAAAAGTTTCTAACTCCAGTTATACATTTTGGCTTGTTGTCGTTTTGTTAATAATAAACTGGTGTGGAGGCTTTTTGTGGTGTTTTCACTGTGTTACTGTGTGAAGTGTTGCACAAATACTTTATACACTGCCTCTTAAGTTAAGCCTGACTGCACTTTGCCAAGCTACCAGAGGATGAGCACAGGCTATATTAAGGTTTGTAAGTGACATACACGCACTTGGATTGTTGATCCTCTTTGGGCAGGGTGTAAACGTCTGCCAATCAGAAACCCAATTTCTAACAGCATGGCTCCAACACAACCTATTACTGAGCAACCCTTCTGGCAGTGTGTGTTGCATGCGAAACTAACAGATAGGCTTTAATTACTATATCAGTACCTGGACTCCCTAGGAAACACTCAAGTCATGTTCCATCCTCACGGTTGTGTTGTCATATTCCTTACTGTACTGGCGGACTGATAGCTCCTTTTCTTGCCATTCAAGTTCAAAACATGACTTCTGTCAGCCCAGGAATTGACAGCAAAATCCATAGTAAGATTTCACTAGTTATCAAAAATCATACCTCCATTCCACATTAAATTAATAGCATGTCCACTTCTTAAAATATAAAAGTCCACAAATAAAAAATACATAGCACTTCACAAACATTTATAAACTGCTCTGCCAATTTCACCCATGTCAAGACTGTTCCGTTAATTTGTATGAAGATAAACTGTCGAACAAATTTGAATGCAAAGCTTTAAAATTATGTTATACAGCTCTAGATATGAAACCAATTTTTTAAAAAAATCACGTTCAATTGCTACATTTATCTATAAACTAGTTTAAAGTAGCCTAAATAAATAGGATCCAGGTCCACTATAATCCTAATTCTTTGTCAACCAAAAAAGTTCACAAATATGCTAAATAAATACACACTGACTTATTTAGTACAAAGTTTACGAAAAACAAGCAATGCTTCATAAAAATATTCAGAGTCTGCAACTACAAATCTACGAACGATGGACGCATTTCACTGCAAGTAAAGTCATTTATTTTGTTTGAGGCTGCATCAGTGCACTAGTGGGAATCCTATTTTATGTCAGATTATGCAAAAGTATATCTCTGGAGATGTTTCAAAATTCTAATGAAAGTGATGTAACAGATAGAAAGGTACTGAAGACATAAATATACCATACACAAAAGCCATGGCTGTGCCAACCATAAAAGCGAGATTAATAATTGCTTCCAGTTGTACTTTATAACGGTAGATATTCCTTATGGCTGACATTCACAATATGTAGTAAGGTGGCTAGAACAGAAATTGCTTTACTTGAATTATTCAAATGCAATGAACCCTCCACTCTTGCTCATATGACCATGCTGTATCTTAATTGGATACCAGTTCTGCTGTTTCTAAGGGATGTAATCATCAGGTGTAAATATTACCCAGGTTAATGCATCTCAATTTATTGAGTCTTCATGTCAGGTGCGCTAATGCCCAGTTCAATATCTTGTAATTAAAAGATGTAGTGGCTGCATAGTATAGTTTACAATACAAACTTATTAGGAGCTAAAACATGTAATGCTACATAACGTGTTACAAAATCTTAATAAAAAGATGTAATAAATTATACCTGTGTTTCACAGAAACATTAAATGACAAATTTTGATAACACCTTATCATAATAATCCAATGGTTTTGGAAGAGGCATTTAATAGCAGTGTTTCACATAAGATCAAATCTAAATCTGTTCATACTCGTCACAAAATGGCTGGCAGAAACTGTGTTTTCTAGGCCAAAGACAACAGAATTTTATACATTCATGAATTAGAATTTTCACTTGTTGACATAGCTTACAAGGATCACTGTCATTAAACTCATTCAGTAAGCACCTGCTGCTCTACGGCCATATGACATCTACGTCCAATCATGCTCAGGGAGAAGTGAGGCCAGTGCGGCTGAGCCAGAGCGGCTGATTCCGAAGCACGGGGAGCAAGGTTCGATCCCCGTCACCAGCAGAGGCTCAGCTCAGCATTATGTGACTATGGGCAATGGCTCACTTAATCTCCCCGACACCCCCAGCTCCATGAAACCTTAAGGGGTGATATGTTCACGCTTTACAAATATGGACTATTATGATATATTATTGTTATTATTATCAAATACAAAGAACTAAAACTACATCTCAATGTTTTCCGGGCTTCTGAAACATTTTCAAAAGCACCAGTCCTAAACAAGTGAGCCAGTACCCTCACCCGCAAAGCCTCACAGATCAACAGTTATGTGACCATTTGTAACCTGTCTAACCAATTACCGCAAACTGAGAAAGACAAGATGCTCACCCCTTTGTTCTACCTTGGAGTGGGGTTAGAAAATCTATCTTTGCAATCAGCCACATGGAATTTGCACCTCATGTACCTCACTATAACCATACTACCAGAACAACACACTTGAGACCAGCTCAGCAAACACCAAGTACCTAATAATCCTCCTCAACGCACACTTTATATCAACTAAATCTTCTTTAAGTACATGCTTTAGACATCCATGCATCAGATATCACAGTAAACATACCACTCAGCATAATCTGTATACATTGATCTTTACAAGGACACAGCTCACATCCAAATACGCAAGGTTTCCAAATACCCACAGGCTATGCCACTGCATGTGCAGAATGCATGCAGAAAACAAGAGGACTTGTTGTTATCTACAAGTCCATATAGGTCTCTATCTTGGGCAAGACAGCACACAAATCATCTGAGATCCTCATTGCCATCTAACACACACTCACTATCCCATACTGAAAATTTCTAAAGGCTTCCAGCTGCAAACAAGTTATTCACAGAGTATATCTCAGACCTTATTAGCACTATTTCAGTTCAACAGACCCACCAAACCTTCCTCAAAGTCCCTGGACTCAAACAACGTAAAACTGAGAGAATTACTTGAAACACTCATCACCACCCCAGGCAACAACATCCTCATAACTCATATATTCCAATGGGAACAAAGGAACTAAACCGTTACTCCTGAAATTCAATGGCTACAGCCAACACCACTGAACTGAACTAAGCAACTTACTGTTCACTTACTTCTCCATCACAGCACAATAACACAACAAGTCAAACTTGCATGAGCTAATTAACTGATCGTTTCCTTAACAATTTTCCTGTCGCCTCTCTCCAAGATGACTCATCAAGCTTGCTAATAGATGCATACCAGCCAACAACACGTGGCAAATCATTCCTCAAAGGATACAATACCATGCTGAAGAAACACAATAACAGCTTTGCTCCAATGAAAATAAACATCTTCCAATACCTCTCCATCCCCACCCTGAAACTTGCAAGAACTTACTAAGGAAACATACTACACAGACAAGACATTAAATGGAGATGAACCAAATTAACTGACAGACTTCCTCAACTCAAATTATTCCAAGCTCCTCCTCACCTCAGTGAATGCCACCTTTCACAAAACCAGCCAGTGATAAAGGGGTTCAAGGGTGGAAACATTTGGTCCACCAAGAGTAGCCACTGGCTCTATTTGATGTTGTGCTGAGAACAAAGACAACTCTTTAGAGGTCAATGAGGGCTGTGTAACGTAGAACAGTAGGTCACTATTTATTGCACCCTAAGACTACTAACACAGTGTACTCTTTCCACATATTTACACTTCAGCACTCTTATGTATGACAAACCTTCTGTCTTTATCAGCACGTGTTCTTTGGAACCATCATGGTTAGAAATAAATGTGACACATTATGTTTTTTTCTAGCTGTTTCTTTATTTCCTTTCTTGATACTATAAGGACTAGCTGCTTATAACAAAAGTAATAATTTAAAGTACATCAATTCCCGTCGGCCATGTGCTGAGATAAGGCATGGACATTGTGGCAAGAGGAATTGAACATAACCATAAAAACTGAATATCCCTCTGTCCGGTCCATGAATAAGCCTACAAAGAAATCTCCATTGATATAAGGCTGATGAGGAGAAAGTGACTGTTCTGAAATTAGGACATGGAGACTAGGAGAAGATCAGGATTCATATCAACCCTTACACATGTGAGCATGGTGTATCTACAGTAGACAGCTCTCTGGTCCTGTAATAACCTGTCAATGCTGTTGCGCCAACCTCACAATTTTCAAATTCAATGTATCTTATTTTATATGCATAACCTGTGTGGTTGAGTGTGTTGTATGAAAATGCCAATTTTGTCAGCAGTTTCCACTGAACAATTACATTGTTGAGTTTTCTGATTGTCAACTAAATTGTTTTGGAAATAGTGAATATTCAAAAAATATAAAACAAAAAGTGGCTGATGCTTAATAGAATGCCAACTTTAGTTTTTTTCTGAGCTTTGAAGACGTTACATATAAAGAGCTGAAATATGTAGGCTGGCTGTTGATCTTCATTCGAAGAATGCTCATTAGCAAAATCTTGATGAACATTTAACTCATATTTTACTGCAAATTGCTTAGTGCTAAAATCTCATAAAGGACTTCAAAAATTACTGTCTCAGAGCAAGCCACTCACATGTCTATTTTTACAGTGATCATCACATTAAAAGTACATAACATAGTAAAGGTTAACATCGTTTACAACAATGTTTACACATTGCATGCCATTACAACGCGATCATTACAACGGCCATGCTCTTACATCGAATACGATAACAACGCAAGCCGCTACAACAACTTGCTGTGTTGGGTTTTAAATCAAACATCTTTCCTACTGTTGCACAGACTGAAGTTGTAATAGTAAATTATACTATTCTAACATCCAGCGCCCCCCCACTGCAAGTCTTTGTAATGACTTGGCATGCGTTCTAAATGCATGCGTTATAACATGGCCTATTCCCATGTAAATCCTCTTCATCGCCAATATTTAACCCTGTTTAAAGCAATAAGTGCAATGTCATATTTAGAAAATGGCTGTGGTATGTGTGGCACACTTCATTTAATGTCCAATCTATGTGATGGAATATTACCCTTGATACTCCATGGCTCTGCTCTTTTTGTATAACATGCGTTCCATCGTATCCAGGCAATTTATTGCTAAATGTTTTTTTTTGTTTTAGCTCAAGCAGATAGCCATATTACTCCACAAATAAACATAAAGAACTGACACAATTCATTCTTAATTATAAATCCCAAATGTTATTTTCCACATTATAAATTCCTTCCACTAGATGTTTTCTAGAATATACGCATAATTTTAGAATTCACCACCAAAAAATAACACATTACCTGTTATTGCATTACTAATGAAATAACCACCCATCCCACACCCTCTTCCATTCCCCAGTGCTCCCTACAATTTTTAACAAGCATTTGCAATGCAATGGTCTCGGCATCATTAAAGGTAGAGCAATTGGCATTGCTCATGACATTTCTTTTTTTTTCTTTAAATCATAAATAAATGGCATTGTCATTTACATTGCCAATACACAGCACTCTGCACTAAACAGCACACACCACTCTGCACCTGCACTCACTGCTCTGCACACTCACTGCTCTGCACACTCACTACTCTGCACACTCACTACTCTGCACACTCACTACTCTGCACACTCACTACTCTGCACACTCACTACTCTGCACTCACTACTCTGCACTCTGCACTCACTACTCTGCACTCTGCACTCACTACTCTGCACTCTGCACTCACTACTCTGCACTCTGCACTCACTACTCTGCACTCTGCACTCACTACTCTGCACTCACTACTCGGCACTCACTACTCTGCACTCACTACTCTGCACTCACTACTCTGCACTCACTACTCTGCACTCTGCACTCACTACTCTGCACTCACTACTCTGCACTCTGCACTCACTACTCTGCACTCACTACTCTGCACTCTGCACTCACTACTCTGCACTCACTACTCTGCACTCTGCACTCTGCACTCACTACTCTGCACTCTGCACTCGGCACTCACTACTCTGCACTCTGCACTCACTACTCTGCACTCACTACTCTGCACTCACTACTCTGCACTCACTACTCTGCACTCTGCACTCACTACTCTGCACTCACTACTCTGCACTCTGCACTCACTACTCTGCACACACTACTCACTACTCTGCACTCACTACTCTGCACTCACTACTCTGCACTCTGCACTCACTACTCTGCACTCACTACTCTGCACTCACTACTCTGCACTCACTACTCTGCACTCACTACTCTGCACTCTGCACTCACTACTCTGCACTCACTACTCTGCACTCTGCACTCACTACTCTGCACTCACTACTCTGCACTCTGCACTCACTACTCTGCACTCACTACTCACTACTCTGCACTCACTACTCTGCACTCACTACTCTGCACTCACTACTCTGCACTCTGCACTCACTACTCTGCACTCTGCACTCACTACTCTGCACTCACTACTCTGCACTCACTACTCTGCACTCACTACTCTGCACTCACTACTCTGCACTCTGCACTCACTACTCTGCACTCTGCACTCACTACTCTGCACTCTGCACTCACTACTCTGCACTCTGCACTCACTACTCTGCACTCACTACTCTGCACTCACTACTCTGCACTCACTACTCTGCACTCTGCACTCACTACTCTGCATTCACTACTCTGCACTCACTACTCTGCACTCTGCACTCACTACTCTGCATTCACTACTCTGCACTCACTACTCTGCACTCACTACTCTGCACTCACTACTCTGCACTCACTACTCTGCACTCTGCACTCACTACTCTGCACTCACTACTCTGCACTCACTACTCACACTCACTACTCTGCACTCACTACTCACACTCACTACTCTGCACTCACTACAGCTTCCTTCCACAGCTAGAACTAGTGCATAATGTCAAAACAGAGAAAACAAGGAAACACACTGAAGCTGTCTGTACCACGCCAAGTTCACATTTCGAGCAGCATGTGTTAAATCACGCTTTAGACTACTTCTCTACTCAAAAGTAGTACATTTCCTTCAAAAAGATAAAAATATGACATGCAAACAGTAATGCCGAAACAAACTGTTCAGCATGGGTTCTGATTTACATGAAAACATTAATTTCGCTTAAAATAATAATAGTTTTTAGCTAAATTAAATTTACATTTGTATTTAGGGCATATTCACATATTTTTAGTAAATTTAAATGTCAGTGGCAGATGGACACGCTTTCATTTAGCAGCCAAATATACAATAACTCTTACTGCCCCCGGAATTCCGCCGCGGCCGCACCGGAAGTCAGGCAAGGTCGCCTGTGACGGGGGCGGAGCCGCGTCCGGACCGGAAGAGGAGGCAGGCGGAGGAAATGCGTGGAGCGGCCCGGGGCTCCTGCGAGCGTGGAGAGCCCCCGGGGCCGACAACAGGACGTTGCACGCGTGTTGCGAGGCTCCCTTGACCAAGAGGGAGTCCCGGGATAGGAGCTGCAGCGTCAACTCTCCCTGCCGGTGCGGAGAGCGGAGTCCCCCAGATTGCCACAGTAAGTTAAAGGGAAGAGGGGGGGCCGGTGTGCGCGCGCGTGTGTGTGTGTGTGTGTGTGTGTGTGTGTGTGTGTGTGTGTGTGTGTATGTATGAGTGGGGGGGTTCTGTATGTATGTGCGTGCGTGAGCGCTTCTGTTTCTATGTATGCGTGTGTTGTGTGGGAGCCTCGCGCAGCGCTCGTACTAATGCGCGTGCCAGTCCACTTGTGTGTGTGTGTGTGTATGCTCGTGTGTGTGTGTGTGTATGTATGTGTGCGACTGTGACGGCGGGGGAGGGGGAGGGGGGGCCTCGGTGCACTTGTGTGTGTGCGCGCGTGTGTGTATGAGTCAGGGGTGGTGTCTCTGTATGTATGTATGTATGTATGTGCGTGCATGCATGGGCGCGTGTGTGTGTGTATGCGCATGCGTGTGTGGTGCTTGCGCTTCCCAGGAGACAGCGCCTGGCCACAGCGCGCGTTCCAGTTACAAATCGCCTGGAAGGATGCGCGTGGCCAGGACTGTCTCCTGGGACTGCTACTCGCTGACATAAGATCTCGGCGGAGACGCGCTTACGCGCGTCTTTTAGCCGAGACCTAAAAAGGGGTTTATACTATCATGAAAATTCGAAGAAACTTTTCTGTAAAGTTTGAGATGAAAAGATGTATGAATTCACCTGAAGACCGAGAATAAACAAAAACATACAATAAGACATACGACAATATGCAGCCGTATTAAATGTATTTCCTTGAACTGTGTGCCTTGTCATTGTATTTGTCCTTCCACTGTGAGGAGCGCTGCAGCAGTTTCCTTCTGCCCAGGGGTGTATGAAATCAGATCGCTTCAGTGCCATTACCGATGCCATTTACAGAAGCAGCTGGCAGTGCCGAGGAGTAATTTGGTGCCCGGGGAATAAATGTCTATTTTTTTGTCTCTTGCAACCTCGACTTCACTGGTGCAGAATTCAATGTAATCCTTAGACTAGAATCAATTTACGTTCTGATCAAAGCAATCTGTATTTAATTTGCGAACCACATACAGCATCCAATTTTCAATGATGCCGGTTTGACAGCATGCTGTGCTTTACAAAGCACCTTTAACTAGCACATAGATAAATAATAATAAATGATACAAATGTGATTTGTGTGTATTGTTAACCAATTGTTCTCTGATGCCCATGAAAACATGGCTTTTATTTATTTATTCCAAGCTGTTAGGCAGGAGCAACCACGAAGCTCATTGTGCTGCTTGTGTTGAATATATAAGAAATAATACAGAACATATTTCCAAAGTAAAGTTCTTTGTAGGGGTGATAAATGTTTTGAAGTCTGACAAAAGATATTTGTGTCTGTGTATGTATTGGCATTTTATATAGCGCACTACTTACCCGTAGGGTCCCAAGGCGCTTCGACCGCTGCGAAACCCTTCCTGGCTTCCCTGAGAGATAGTCCCTTAATGGGTATCTCCAGGGTGAGACCAGGCATCCCCGGCGGTCTGGTGGGGCCGTTAGTGAAGATGAGGCAAGCTAATGCCCAGAGTTGCCGAGTGTGATCGCTGATCAGAGTGGGCACCGAGGCGAGCGAATTATCGAGTCCGCTGACCCTGGTCCAGAAACCTGCCACGCCGGGAATCGAACCCTGGTCCCGGGCCGTCCTCTGCTCTCGGGTCTGCCGCCTCTAACCAGTGAGCCACACTACTTCACTGGAGGCTAAGTGCTTGGCAAACAAAGCATCATCCCAAACTGGTGAGTTTAGACAGCAAAGTGCTTGTCCTGTTCATGCTCTGAAGTGTTTTGGGAACCTGACGTACATTTCATTCATAAACACAGGGAGTATCCGTGGGTATATTGTTGCATTGCATTGCTCAGATATGTCCAATGGGTGCATTTGTTAATCGGTCAGACGGGTTTAAAAGTGATTTGATTGGGGCTCTGATGAGGAGTAAGATGGCCGCAAGTTGCTGAGTCTGTGTGTCCCAGCAGTGCCTTGGAAGGGATCTACACCTTTCGTGGTTTTGACGTGTGGAAAAAAACCAAAACATGCTCTGCGTTTGCTAAAAGGCAGGAACAAAAAGATCCCCCCCCCCTCCCCCCCCCCCCCCCGACCCCCCAGATAGGACACGGCATTCATCAACAGTAATAACGAGCTTACTCTGAGGTATATATTTTTTAAAACATATGTCAAAGCCACAAATGTGTTTATTTTTTTTTATTTTACTTTGCCAGCATGTCGAGCGCTTGGTAAATTTACAAAAACGTCAGTGTTTCACACTCCCCTTGGAACTAATATTTAGCTTTTTTTGTGAATGGCTTTGACCTTCTTTGCTCTTTTATAATTGTGAAGGAGTTAATTTCTTTCAAAATTGGAGCTAGTTTCACAACAGAAGAACTCCCGACAAAAAATACTGCAGTGTACTACACAGATTCATAATATCTTAGGGGCATATTATCAATGAGATGCGATAATCATCGCAAATCGCACTTAGCGCGATTTACTCTATTGCTGGATTACATCACCGTGTTAACGACGTATTATCAACGTTTTGCTAACAGGCAATGTAATTCCAGCGATAGAGGCTGAATCACAGGAATAGCGCGTGAAATCCAGCAATCATTTTCACAGCGCTAAGGAGAGGCTTGCTGACAGGGGAGTGTGGACCTAACCTGGCAATCCACCTCCCATAATCAGTATGTCTAAATCACTTTCAAGGACAGAAAGGAAGGCTTGGGTCCTGTCACTGACTGGTCTGGACCACTGAAATTCATTAAACAAAAACGCTGGCCGGACAGGTTTGATTCCACACAGTACCACACCTCATTAACAAATACAGACATTCAAAGGATATTCAGAAACATAATACAAAATGCTAATATGAACAGGGGTTGCGCACATGCGCAACATGTGCAACAACGTGTGTTGCAACATGCAACTCAGAAAAATGCTTTTAAAAACATTTTTCTGAGTTATCGCTATTTACCACGAGGTTTGACCTCGCGGTAAATAGCGGCCCGAAATTGCGATTTCGCAATTTTTAAATGGATGATGAATTGCATTTAAGGAATCTCAAATAGAGATTCCTTAAATGTAATCCATCGCAAATTTGCGAAAACGCAATTACCGATTTTTGCATTTGGCATTATGAATCCCAAATGCAAAAATCTCACTCGCAAAGGGCCAGATTCTCAGAATCTGGCCCTTTGCGAGCCGAATTCAGCTTCATGAATTAGGCTGTTTGTTTTTCTGTCTTCTCCTTTCCTTTCAGAGAGAGTGGCAGGGTCGTCAGCCGCCCAGCAGGAGGTAGAACCAGCATTGTGGAAGGCAGGCACAGCCCTATTCAGGCCCAGGTACTATCCTCTCCCACCACTCAAGATGCAGATGCAGTCATTCAGCCTAGGGCTGACTCATACAACCTCCTGGGGGCTCCCCAGCCCCTGTCACTCACAAACCAGACAGTCAATTCACAAACAGGCCAAGGCACACAGAAAGGTCAGACAGGAGAGCAGCCACTTTCTAAAAGTGTTGTTCTCAAACACAGGATTTAAAAACCATCTGTCCTAAAAGATGTGTTATTACATTCTGAGTTCAGGGATACCAGACTTTAATTTTCTATCTTGCTCCTATGGGAAGATATGCAGGTAAACATTATACACAGCATTCTCCATTATAGCCTATGGGCAAGATGGCCCTCTCAATATTGAAAAACGAAAATGGCTGTAATTCACAACCAGAGCATGTCACACACACCAGTACATGCTCTAACTTTCATATACACTGCACCCTGCCCAGGGGGTACCCAGGGCCTTCTATAGAGGTGTCCAATGTGTACAGAAAGGGAAGGTTAGGCCTGGCCAGTGTGGACCTGGCCAGGGTAGCATTGCAGTTAGCAACTGCACCCAGGCACCACAGTGACAGGTCTGAGACACCATTTTAGGGCTATTCATGTGGGTGGCATAATCAGTGCTGCAGGCCCTCTAGTAGCATTTGAATCACCATCCCTGGCACACTCAGTGCACATTACTAGGGACTTCTTGGTAATCAGTGCTTAATTTGTGCCGGGGCTTCCCGGTGCTTAGCACCGGCACTTATTTAGGCCGGGTCTACAACAAGCGTCTGCACGTCACATATGATTGTGGAAAAGTCAGTAACATAATTATCTCATTCACTGATTTACCGCTGCAGGAAGTGTTTGTCTTCTGAGTCCCCTGCAGTCGTGAAGAGTGACTGTGAGCTCCCAAAATAAAAAGAAAAGGATCAGTCATTCTATCCATTTATCCAAATTTGCCTCAGGCTGGTGGCTCATGGCAGCCGGAGCCCTTAGTTCAGTGTTGTCAGTGGGCGTTGATTGGGCTGGACTTGGTTCTATGGGGGATACGGGCTGTGTTGCGGCAGCATGCGTACTACATAGATTGTTTCCAAAAGCCACACCCCGGCACTCCTGCACCACACGAGTCATCCCCAGCAGTTGGTCGCCAGCGCCCACCACCACCTCTGCAGTAACTGTAAGTAGTCCAATCCAAGCTGCTTTTACCTTGAGCGTGCAGTGTTGACGGCGGGTCACCGTTATAGTTGGCTATAATGACAGATTTATTAGTACACAGACTGACTGAGTGACGAGTCCGAGGCCTCAGGCCTGCCATGAGGCTGAGCAATCCTGCCTCCTCCGGTGCCAGGCACCGTGTGAAAGGCTGCATGCAAGCTAGTACAGTGAATGCCATGACATTTATACAGTGCACTGTTCGCACCTGCACGTACTAGAGGAGCGCAGCCATGTCCACATTTTCCTGACAGCGGATTAAGGCCGCAGGAAGGTTAGCCCCTGCCTTTAAACTGCTTGCTGCTAATAGTGACTATACCCCCCCCCCCCACACACACAGAGCCGTGGCATCGCTTACGTAGGAGCCTTGTGAGAGTGCCAAATAGTCCCCGTAATATGAGTTTTATTATTAAAAGGAAAACGCAGGCTAAGCAAATAACAGGTGTCGTCCTGTAATTGAAGATCAGACTTTACATCTTTGCAGTCATCTGCTCCGGCCCCCTGGCCCCGGCGCGTGCCCTCCAGCAGCAAGCAGTGTGAAGCTAGCGTCTCGAGATTACCCTTCCTCTAGGTTCTTTCCACATTAACAAACGTTTGTATTTGGACCCTCACTCCTGGTTTCGGGAAGTCACATTCTGTGTGCAGGGATCTGGGGTTCTTTCTCCCGTGTCTGATTCTGCTCACCTCTGTGTGGTTTGTCCCTGAGGTATCCCCACCCGTAAGCTCACCATACCTGGGGGAGGGGGGACAGGATATTTTTCTGCTACAAGAATCTCTGCTTGAGAGTTCAAGAGAAATGCTTGTGGCAGTTTTATAGAGGGGCTCTGGATTGCAGGCACTGCACCCCCTTCCCACCCTGCACTAGCCAAGAGGAAGGGACCTGGCTCCCTTCCAGAAGAAACCCACCCTAGCAAGGGGGTGGGAGAGCTGGACTCTTGCAGTACTAAACACTAGCCAAGGTAATGGACACCCCACCCCCCAATAATCCACACTACCGGAGAATAGAGTGACACCTCTCCCTGACAGGACCCCAAATTCCATGCAACTTTAGGTGGGTGCAGATCCACCCTCCAAAGAGCCTACACTGCCCTCTCTTGTTAAAGAGCCCTCTTTCGATGCCTGGCATGCAGAAGCAGAGCCCATGCTCGTGGATCAGAGAGCCCCCCATACCCTTTGTGATTCAGCTCTCTTTAGAAGCTCTGCATGAACACGCAGACTGGAGAGGTGCCCACTCTCATGTTACAACGTAAGAGGAAGCTTACCCTTCCTAGTGCCTAAGAAAGTGAATGGATTTGCAGCGTTCAGCTTGCACTGCCTTACAAGAAGTAGGTGTGTGTCTGACCTGTCAGGCAGTTTAAGCACTCTCTCTGCAGAGTCCGCACCAACTCACCTCTTCTCAGCTGGGCCCGGCTAGCTCTTGTCCAGGAAAGCAGAGCCTGCCTGGAAGCTGCTTCTCAGTTCGCTGCCACTTAGTGACAATCACAGAAGCATCTCTTAGACTAAAGGGAGTGCCATCAATGCTTCTAGCAGGAGATTTCACTTTTCCGGTTTGAATGTGATTACCTTGCACTCTCATGTTTTCGTTAAGGGGTTGTTCAGAATGATCCCTCTTTTTAGCCCTAAGAAAGGAAGCCTGATGTTTTACATCAATCCTCAAATCCAGTGTACCCTTCACTCTTGTCCTCTGCATGTGCTTTGGCTTATATCCAATTACTCCAAGTCACTGTACGTCTGCACCGTCTGCATAATCTCCTACGCCGACGACACCCAGCTGATCCTCTCCCTGACCAACGACCCCGCCGCCGCCAGAGCCAACCTGCACGAAGGGATGAAAGAGGTGGCCGAGTGGATGACGACCAGCCGCCTGAAACTGAACTTGGACAAGACGGAGGTCCTCATCCTGGGCTCCTCGCCCTCCGCCTGGGACGACTCCTGGTGGCCTCCCGCCCTGGGCACCGCACCCAAACCGACAGACCACGCACGCAACCTGGGCTTCATCCTGGACTCCTCCCTCTCCATGACCAGGCAAGTCAACAACGTCCCCTCGGCGTGCTTCAACATCCTACGCATGCTACGGAAGATCTTCTGGTGGATCCCCACCGAGACCAGGAAGACCGTAACCCAGGCCCTCGTCACCAGCCGACTGGACTACGGCAACGCCCTCTACGCCGGTACCACCGCCAAGCTCCAGAAGAGACTCCAGCGGATCCAGAACGCCTCAGCCAGACTCATCCTCGACATCCCACGAACCAGCCACATCTCCGGACATCTGAGAGACCTTCACTGGCTCCCCGTCAACAAAAGAATCTCCTTCCGCCTCCTCACCCACGCACACAAAGCCCTACACGACCAAGGCCTGAGCTACCTCAACAGCCGACTCAACTTCTACGCTCCCAAACGCCACCTCCGAATAGCCAACCACGCCCTCGCCGCCGTCCCCCGCATCCGAAGAGCGACTACAGGAGGAAGGTCCTTCTCCTACCTGGCCGCCAAGACCTGGAACTCCCTCCCTCCCGACCTGCGCCTGACCCAAGACCACCTCTCCTTCAGGAAGAAGCTGAAGACCTGGCTGTTCGAGCAGTAGCGCCACCCCCCCCACCCCCCCCCCCCAGCGCCTTGAGACCCTACGGGTATGTAGCGCGCTTTATAAGTGTCACTGATTGATTGATTGATTGAAATGTGCACAGCCTGACACCATGACAAGTGCAGGGCACTACCTGGACCCATGTCAAAGGCCCTAGAACCCTAAAGCTCTACATGGATGTCTATGTTACATCCCAATGGTACATCCTGACACCTTGGCAAGTGCAAGACACTACATCAAACCACGTTAGAGGCCCTACAAACCTAGACCTCTACATGTACTATGTGTTACAGCCCAAAGCATTCTGCATATTCCCAACATTTTTTACTGCCTGGACAGCCTGCATGGACATTACCTGCATTTAATTACTGTTAGGAGGTTGCCTCAGTGAATACTGATGCCTTGGAAATATGTTCACGTTGATCAATGATGTATTTAAAAATAACTAAAAACGGTGCTTATTCATTTGCATTTCTAAGAAGCTGTGCATTCTGTAAATCAAACAATTTAGTCTGATGTGGATTCCCTAATCTTAGGCGTGAGGGGTGATGGCCCAATTCATGGAATACTGTGGTGAAATACACCTTGAAACTGTGAGCTGCCAGTTCCTAAGTTGTCAACGTACACATTGTGCAGCAAGGCATGCAATATCAATACCCTAAAAGGACATAAAGCCTGTAACTAGTTTGGTAACGTGGTAAATGGATACCATACCATTTTCATTAAGGCTCAAGCCCCCACCTCCAGATATTTGTTTTTCACATGTTTGTATGATTATTTTATCTATGTCAAGGTGGGTCTCTTTGGAAATCACCCAGTGGCACAAGCTGGGAAGCTGTAGGCATAGTGAGGCGGGAAACAGGATGTGAGATATTACTGACATGTTTCATGTCAGGAAGGTGGGGAAATGGCTGAGCCTTCTGGTGACCATGCTTTCATGAAAGAAGATCACAGTGACTGTGACCAGGACATGGGCCAGGGGCTGCAGATCCAAAGTAATGAAGGAGGAAGGAGAAGGATAGAGCTTGCAGATTTTCCAATTAATTTGGCTGAGAATCCATGCAGCTCTATCCAAACAGATCAATAGTTTTACCTGTAACTTACCGTACAGTCATCAGAAGGTGTAGGCTATTACATCTGACTTTTAGCAGTGCCAATTAAGGATGTGGTTTGATTCAATAAAGTGGGTGGAGCCAGTGGAGGAATTCGGTGGAGTTGGGGAAAAGTAGGTGTGGCCTCGGACAAACATTTGAGCACCTGGACTTCATATTTTACAAATTGAGCACTTTTGGTAATACAAATATGCCAATCATGGAGAACCAATTACAATAATAATTTACTCAGGGAGCACTTGCACTTTGACACTGATCAGCAGTGGCAAAGTGTCCAAAGCATCTAAACCAGCAAAAACGAAATCCAGCACACTGTCAAAAATACAGGAGGTAGAGGCAAAAAGTCAGGGGAAACCACATTAAAGATGCCAGGTCTAAAAGCGAAATAAAACAAGATCTTAAAAATAAAATAAGAGGAACCAGAGATATGAACTTTAACATTTTAAGGCAAAAATTACCTTGAAAAAATAAGGCATGATTGAAAAACAGAAGCTCGCGGTTGACTGGTGCCTAGCTAAGACATTAGGCCACCATGATGAAGCGGAGGCCAAATGCACCAAGCAGGCCATGATGCATGGCTGTCTAGGAAGGTTCTAGGAATGAATAGAAGAATGCCTGCTTCTCCAAAATGAAAATGGTAGTAGTGAGGCTGTCAGATTGCTAATCCCTGCTACTTGGTCCCTCATTGTTCTTTCTGAGCTTAATGGCAGGACTGTGTCTTCTGAGCAATTGCCATTACCTCTCTTTGCTTGTAAAAAATAATTTCAAATTGGTGCCATTTCCTTCTTCAACCATGCTCCAGTTGTGCAACATCTGTCATTATCTGATTTGCATAAAATAATTTGTAGATGGAGGTTTAATAACCATCTGTTTAATGAAAACAAGGTCTATAAAGAATTTGATTGGTCAGCGACTATTTTAGGTTTAATGTTCCAACCAATACATCTATAAAGAATGAATGGGATTCCTTTAGAACAGCTGCCAGGCCCTCACCATTATAACAAACATTGGCAAAAGCAAAAATAGTTTTCGGTCTCAAAAAGCACACATTGCCACAGTAGTTACTGGCACTGATCAAAACTACTTTGTGTGCCAGTATTCTCCTTGTGAAAGAGCTGAATGCTGTCACTCACAGTGAAGCCAGCTGATACAGAGAGACCAGAATCTTAATATTCAAAAAAGGTCATGGTCAATGCTAGACCAAATTGGCGGCCCAATTATTAACAAAAGTCTCAAAAGTGCACCCATTGTATATGTTCTTGCATTAAGTGCAGCTATACAGCATTTTTGAATTCCCAAGAATTTACAGAAGAAGGACAAGAAACAGTACTCCTAAAAAATGTTTGTTAACTGTATTTTAGCATGAGCAAATATGCATGTGTAGATTTGCTCATGTGAAAATCTGACTGCTTACAAGTTCACTTTCTATCCAACCACTTTTTTTCCCTACAGCATTTCTCAGTATGGGAAAAGATTAGCGAAGAATTGTTGAAAACCCTTAAAACGTGCAAGTTAGTAGGTTTGCACAGACTCAAAGGGCATTCTAACCCTGAAACTATTGCTTACCACTATCTACAGCCCCAGTGTGCAGATCTGCAAACGTGGCAACTTAAGGGGATTGCAAGTATTCAAACACTACTATGAGATGAGGCCTCGAATAATCAGAGAGGCTATATCAGAGGACTTATATAGTGAGATTTCTGCCATAGTTTGTTTCCACACCACATGGCACCAACGGGACAAGTGGATTGTGTTACAATTAGATTTATGAAGCAACCTGCCCCATGGACAAGTAGATATTTTCCACTCCTTGACGTGTGAACTCAATTTCCCTTGAAGAAATTTAAAGAAACTCTGCCCTGATGATAAGGTTAAATACCTCTAGTATTAACTTTAATGCCTCTACTTGGATGCACTTTGGAAAAGTTAATGACCATTTCTAGAACAATCATTTCTGGGCTTTTAGAGTTAGACCTTTTGTTAAGTGGGGAAGAGAATACATTTTAACATGCCTTTTTAAGCTGCAAAGGCCTATTACACGTCAAACAGAAAAAGTCTGTACCTCATGGCAGTCCATCTTTATAAAATATTCTCAATTGTAATATATTTTGCCAGAACCAACTCTTCCCTAGTCAACAAAAGTGTCTAGGGACACCAAGTTCAACAACATGTACACACCACTCCTGGAACACCAGTGTGATTCACAAACACACTTTCACATAGGGGTTATTAAATATGCAGCATTCAGTTTTTACTTATATGGCCACCCATGGGTTTTAGCCTGCAGCACCAGTATATGTTTGAATACGTACCAGTAACCACTGATTGGGGCAAAACATATCAACAGTTGCATCAGACAGACTCATAATGTGAGGCTAATGTTCATTATTGTGTGATAAATATGTGGAATAAAACTTGTTTTTTAGCTGCTCCCTTAAGCTTGATCACTGAATTGAATTCCAAGAATTCTTTTTGTTAAATATATGTAGGTTTTCACTTTGTTCAAAACGTAAATATACAGTTACTTAGGTCATTGTTAAAAAGTGAGTAATATCTATTTTTGATTGCCTGATATATTGCACTATTCACAGAAAAAACAACATTGTGTGGATTTCGCACGTCCATAATGTAGTTCATGTTTAATGAAGACCACAGATGTATTTCTTCCAAGTTGATAAATAAAATCAAACAAAAAAACTGTCCTTCACTACACTGACAAGCTCTAATTAAAAGAGAATAGAATATTTCATAAAAGGTACCACACTGGGGTACAATTTCTCTAGCTCCGCTGTTCACCATAAAATGCTGTTGTCACTACCTTTGAATAATAAGCTCTAATGTGGGGCTTGAATACACCTTGTCGAAATTCAAATCTTAGTGTTTCATTGACTATAATGTCTTGTCATTGGCAAGCACTCTCTTTCTATTCTGCTTCACAGATCTATACTTTGTGTTTTCTATCAAATGCCATAAATTACCATATGTTGTAGCATAATTATATTTGTATTAAAACTCTTTCACTTGGGCAATGCTCATAACTAGTAGTATTTTTATTAGAACACAATTTGCCTTAGTGTAACAATGTTCACTGTTGACAATGGCTTTAATTGAAAAACACGCAATACCATAGGCATGTCACTCAATAAGAAGGGAGCCTGAAATGCAATGGAATGTTGCATCAATTTTACGGATACAGGCAACAGTTCTTCTAAAAGTATTCTTAGAAAAGTGTATCAATGCACAAATTCCACAGTGGGATTGACTAATTCCTGAATTATTAGAACTTTTAAAACCATGTTTATGGTTTTATAAAGTATGTGTGCAACCAGGAGTATTTCAAGTCATGAACGAGAAACAAAGAAAGAACTACAGCCAGAAAAAGTATTTGAACATATTAGTATTCAGCAAGGTTTTAGTCTGTTTTCTAAAGGTTATTACTTCAGGAATTAAATGAAAATTAATGGGTGGGGTGTTCTATAGTACGGGGGCTAACACAGCAAAAATCTTGCCTCCAAACCTTTGTGTTTTACAATTTGAAATAGTTAAAATTGTGGATGAGAAGCCTTTTTGATATTGCCTTAGACACGTCAGTATGTTGCCTCTGAGATATTTATGTGTTAGACCACGGGAAAATACATGTTAGCTAGAAAAGAAAATCAGTGCAGCTTTTTCATTATAGATTAGGTGTGACCACATATTGAAACACCAGTAATCAATCTAGCCACAGAAATTTGAATTACTGGCAAATAGGATTTTAGCTAGGGCAAGGTATGACACATTAGTCAACATAAAACCTGAATATGTCAAAAGCTGAAAAGTGGCTTTCATGAGTATGAGGAGACATAACATTGTTTGAGATCATAAAATCAAGATGATCATTGGAAAGTTTGATTCAACTCAGTCACATTTACATCAATGGTCCCTAATAACTTTCACAAGACTTCTGTTACCTGTACTTTGGAATCAAAAAGTAGAAGATCAATGATTAATACATTCATACTTCTAAGGTACCTGTCATTTACTTCTTGACTTCCTTCTATCACATACTTTTGTGCAGATTGGGTTGACTCCATTTCCTAACACAGAGCATGATGTTAGTTATGTAAAAATGGATGAAGGACAGGAGATCATGAACGCAATGGGCTCAATATAGATGATAAAATTTAGGACAAAAGGACAGATCCTCGTTGATTTCACTGCTAAGGTGGTGTTTCAGTGCAATGGTAGGTTTTATAGAAACTCCTCACTTCTTGATGTACGTTATTATTTTTTATGTTATTCTTTTTATTTAACATGTGCTAGCTGTATTTGATGTTTTACTATGCCTCTGTGAGTGATTTGTAATCATTAATTTTTAATATCTAGCACACATCCTGTAATTTTTTTATGTTTCTTTAATGATCTTTTCTCATGAGACTGAATAAAGAATAACTTGGTTTGACATCACTTTTATTTATGTCAATTCTGATAAAATGATCAAAAATAGTGCCAGAAAGCACTGGCTGAAGGTATCTGATTGTGCTAAAACAGGCCAAAGACAAATGCAAGCCATACCAGAATGGATTAGCAATTGGATACAGGGACCAGGACCATGTTTGTCCCAGTGGAAAGTTTACATCCTGGCAAAGAAATTATCATGGAAAGAAAGTGGTCATTGATGAGTTGTTGGCAGGGCAAGCGGGATCCAAAGCTCAGCTCAATGGTGATGGGCTACTGAAGAGGGGGTTCCAGGTGCTGTAGTCTGCAATTGAGGGAAATCTTTGAGCAGATGAGGTCCAAAGTCCTCAATGTCAAGTGGATACTGCCAGTCAATGTCAAATGGATCAGTCCAGTTGAAACCCTCTACATTCAGATTTGGAAAAAAATTCTGGCAGATGGCTATCCAGGTTGGTAAACCAGCAAATTGAGGCTGAACAACAATTCAGCAACAATAGCTGCATATTCGGTGATGACCCCGGTCTCCATCATCCCATCAGCAAAAAGTTGGAAAAAAAATGTTAAGTCACACTTCTTGCTGTGTGAGGACAGGAGGAGTAGATTCTAACACCAGTCATGGATCTAGGACCTGGTTGGACACCATATGGTGGTTAGGACTGACTCCATCGGAGACCAGAAGCAGGATACAGGACCGACTCAGTAGGAAGAGGTCAGCTGTGCAGCTACAGGGAAAGAGGACTCTGGAAGGAGTGGCTCACAAAGACGTACAGCCAATTGTCCCTTGGATTCAATTCTGGGGTCCGCGGTTCAAGGCAAGCAGGTCGAGTCTTCCTTCAGGTTCTTCTGGTCGCAGGTCAGTCCTCCCTATTATTCCTTACAGGCCCTGTTGTGTTCTGAGAAAAGGGTTGTGGGCTCCAAATTTATGCCCAGTGTCAGCCTGTCAGTGGATGGCAATCTTTTGTCCAACCCTGAACTAGTTCTGATCATTCTCCCCCTGTTGCTGGATTTGGGGCCAGCCTGACTAGAGAGACAAGGGAGGTTTAGATGTGAGCTTTATCTGCCAGTGACAAGTTAGTCATCCTTTGAAATTCAGGAAAGAGCAGGACAAAGCCCAACTGGTCACCCAGTCAAGAGAGATGACCATCTATCCACACCCAGAGCTGTGTGTCCACTGCCTGGGAGCAAGACAGATCTCACCACGAGCAAGACTTCAAAGGTCAGCTGGACACTGTCAGGAAACCCCTTTGGGTTTAGGCAGAAAAATTTAAACTTTCTAAAAGTGTCATTTACACAATAGAAATATAAAATCCAAATTGATCATTAAGTTTGATTTTAAATTACTATCAAAATGTGCCCTTGAAGTAATTGTCCAGCTATTCCCAAACAGAATTTAGCACTTATTTGCTAGAAACAGTGAAAATCAGGGTTAAATATGGGAGAGCCAGACACAGTTAAAAACAGGCTTTGAAGGTTTTTCACTGCCAGGACACGTAAACCATTACATTTACATGTACTAATTTTAAATACCATACACCCTTACCCATGGGCTTTTAAGGCCTTCCTTAAGGGTTGCCCTATAAGTATTCAAAAGGAAGGTTTAGGTATGCCCAAATGTTTGCATTTCTCAGTTGAAATGACAGTGTTAGGACTTTCTAGCAAGGCAGCAGTAGCAGGCCTGGAGACATGTTTTGCCTTACCCCACTTTAGGCAGTGAAAAACCTACATGATCAAGGGTCTGAATTAGATCTCAGTTGATCTGGTCCTGCCATCACTTTTATGACAGTGTATCTGTCTGCCTACTAGGCGATGTGCCCGCTCAATTTAGATCCTGGTGGGTCCATGGTTGATTGTCCATCCAAGTCCTGCAATCCCTGCCAGAATTTTCCTCCCACGTTGATGGTGTCATGAGCAAAGGTAGCTGTCGGAGGGAGTACAGCCAATATTTTCGCCTGGCCAATCACAATGTGCCTTCCCTTAGACAAAACTGTGGTGAGTAAACCTCTACAGGATTCAGAGGAATATACAGTAAAAACAAACTTTTTTCTCACTTCCATTTCCCTCATTAACCAGATCGGTCAAATCCTACCTTTGCTGCTGTAACTTGACCAAGAAGCAAATCAACCCCATCATCACCAGAATCAAAGGTATGTTACTTTTTTACGTTTTTTATATTGAATTGTCTATCAATATTTGTTCTGGACTCGTGCTTTTAAAATTTCTCTAACAAGAAACTATTTTCTAATGTGTAATGCAGATGTGTGTCATGTTGTCATTTAAGAAATGTACCTGTAATTATTTTTCAGTGTTTTTCTTTTTAATGTGGTGAAAGCTACCATCATGATAATAGCCAATTGCACAACATTCATCATGTGTACATACAGGTATTTTGAACTGGTGCAGAGCAGGAATATCAACAGAGAAATATCGTGGGACATAAATATCGCCGCAAAAATATTGTGGGGAAGAAATATTGACAACAAAAATATAGTTGACAAGAATATCGACTGATAGGTAAGTAATATTGATTACAAAAATATTGTTGTAATAAATATTTTTTGCAAAAATATAGTTGTAATAAATATAATTTACAAAAATTTAGATAACAAAAATATTGATTTATGATAATGTTATGTATTTTAGTGTTTTTAATGAGAATTGTTTGTCATTTTATTATATGTTTTAGACATTTCCTAGTTTTTAATGTATTTTAAGTTTAACCCCTTCCGTGCGGCCGCGATTTTCCCCGTATGCGGCCGCCGGACGAACACGGGCGGGCCGGGATGAACCCCAGCCGTCATCAGCACACGAGCACCGTAGTGCATGACGGCTGGGGTTCGTCACCAGCATGGAAGGGGTTAAATCTGCATTTTTATTTCCGTAGCATGTTGTGGGTTTATAGGGGAATAGGGTGGTAAGAAATGTAATTATATAGATTTGAATAATAATTTATAGTAGTTAATTTTGTTTTTTTAAATTGGAATTTTGCGTTTTTAGTTCCGTAGTGGGTTTTGGGTTTAGAAGGGAATAGGGTGGGAAGCAATTTAATTATATAAAATGTATTGAATGATTAATGTGTTCATTGATTAATTAATAATAGTTTAATAATTAGTTGTTAATAATTTCAAATACTCAACTAATAATTAAATATTTAATTAATTTAGATGTGTGTTGTGTAAATGGTGTTTATATGTGTAAATGGTGTGGAGGGTGGTAAGGAATACATTTTTTATTGATTAATTATTAAATATTTTTAAATCAATTACCATTAATTAATTGTTAATGTGTAATGTGTAATTAATTGTATGTCTGTGTTGTGGTGTTCATATGTGTAAATGGTGTGAAGGTGGTAAGCAATAATTTTTTAATGATTAATTAAGAAATAATATATTTATTAAATGTAATTGTGTAATTATTTTAGTTGTGTGTTGTGGATATTATAGTGTAAAATATTGTGTAATTAATTATTTTTTATTATCTTTCTTAATAATATGATATTTACATTTATATGTTAATAATGTTAATATTGGAAATTAAATTTCATACAAATGTTGATGGTTTTCCTTTTTATTGTGTTTGTGATCCAGCCCTTTCCCTATTGTTGCACTCACTGGAATGGGAATAGTGATTTTTACCCCCCGCTATCCAACGCTTTCCCTACTGTTGCATTCACTGGAGTGGGAAGAGTAATTTTTACCCCTAAGGTATCCAACGCTTTCCCTACTGTTGCACTCATTGGAGTGGGAATAGTAATCTTTACCCCTCTGCTATCCAGTGCTTTCCCTACTGTTGCACTCACTGGAGTGGGAATAGTAATTTTTACCCATACTCTATCCAGCACTTCACCTACTGTTGCACTCACTGGAGTGGGAATAGTAATTTTCCCCCTCCACTATCCAACGCTTTTCCTACTGTTGAACTCACTGGAGTGGGAATGGCAATATTTACCCCTCCGCTATCCAGCTCTTTCCCCACTGTTCCACTCACTGGAGTGGGAATAGTAATTTTTACCCCTACGCTAACCAACGCTTTCCCTATTGTTGCATTCATTGGAGTGGGAATAGTAATGTTTACCCCTACGCTATCCAACGCTTTCCCAAGTGTTGCACTCTCTGGAGTGGGAATAGTAAATTATACCCCTCCACTATCCAGCGCTTTCCCTACTGTTGCACTTACCGGAGTAAGAATGGTAATTTTTACCCCTCCGCTATCCAGCGCTTTCCCTACTGTTGCACTCACTGGAGTGAGAATAGTAATCTTACCCCTAGGCTATAAAGCGCTTTCTCCACTGTTGCACTCATTGGAGTGGGAATAGTAATTTTTACCCCCTCACTATGCAACATTTTAAGTTCTAATGTTTCTATTTTGTTATTAAATGTATGTATTAATCTTTTTTAAATAGTTTAATGTGTTAACTAAACATATATTTTATTTTGAATTATTTATATATGTGTTTATTTTATTTTTATATAATTAAAAAGTTTTTAATTAAATAAAGATAATAGTTAAAATATATTTAAGTAAATATATGTATATGTACACATTTGTGTGTGTTTCTAATTATTAAATTAAGTTTATTTGTTATAATTAGTGAAAATATATATTACATTTAATTGAATTTATTTTGTTAATATTAATTTTATTTAATTAATTTTATTTAAATTATGTTTTTTTTTAAAGTCAATATTTTTTACATCTATGTTTTTTACATCAATATTTTTGAGTCAATATTATTGTACTTACCTTTTTAAGTATTGGGAGTCGATATTTTTGTTATCGATATTTTTACCTTGATATTTTTTTCATCGATGTTTGTTACATCGATATTTAAACATGGAACTGTTGAATTATGTTAGAAGATTATCAAATTATAAACATATGCATTACACACTTTTGGAATCAATTAAATATAGTATAATGCAGTAAATGCACATGAAAATTTACAATGATTTTTTAAAAATAAAAGTAAAATCAATGTTAGTTGTAAACTTCAATCAATTCTTTTTTATCATTTATGCAACATTTCCCCTTGTTTTGTGCATTTTGCTTTATTATATTAATATTTATTTTGAGGTGCAATGCATATGTCTTTATTTTTTTCACTGATTAAGTTCAAATAAACACATCTGAATTACAACTTATAAATAAAAATTGATATTGGTTTTCTGGTGTATATGTGTGCACTTTACAAATATATATATATATTTTAATATTTTGTATTTTGTGTAATATATGTAAGTAAGAATATGTATTTTCCATTTTCATCATTAACATTTTTGATAATCTATGATCTGTAAATGTATAATAATTTTGGGACAAATCGCAGAAATATACATTTTTAGTTATAATTGAGAGAATTCTCTCATGAACTTTCTTCATTATGAAACACACTAAAGCACACATAACTTCACTGAAAAGTTTATCATGGATAATGCTATGCTGCAGTGAACTGGCAAAGGCTCATGATCCTGAAATCGAGTGAGTTGCATGTGAAAAAATTTGCTCAAAACATCCAAAAGCCTCCGGAACAGTACAATGTTGAATGTGTCTCGCAACAGAATCCCTCTGTTGGCATCCACAGCTAGGACAATGCCAGCACAACTGTGAAATCTAAATAGGGTTGGCGCAATCCCGGCAACCTGAAGGCACCAGAGTAATTTTAGCCAGCAGAAGAGTCTGAATCATCAACAGGGGTGAGCCGTTTATGCAACAGAAAACAGTTGGTGAATGCGGATGGAGGATCAGCCAGCCCACATCTATATACGGAGAACAGAAATCTGTCATCTCAGCAGAGTACTTGTAAACTACGCCACGGAGAGAGGAAGGGAGTTCTGCCAAGATCTAATTAGGCCCCAAGTTAGGATATCTAAAATTCAATGCCACACAATTGCATGTATCTGCTTTTAGGCTCCTGCCAAAACAGGCTACCATGCAGGTCATATTTAAACCATTAAAAAGTTGATTAGTAAGTCCTGTTCATTGACCCAACCAATTAATTGACTTGTTTCTAACACGTTCCTATGATTCCGTTTGATTGGACTCGAGGGTAGTAACATTCTTAAATTTTGTAAGAATGTCATAGCCTCTGGTGGGAGGTCCAATTTAGCCTGATCGGGAATAGCTCACGGTCCTTTGCCTGATGTGCCTGAACAGTGTGCTCGGATCCCTTAGGCAAATTACCCTCCCTTGCATTTGTGCACTGTAAAGAGTGATCCCCCTCCACCCATGCTCCCTTGATCTCCCCTCTACCTGTGCTCCCTCATGCTATCTGCAGTGATTCATCAGTCAATGCTTTAACTAATCAGTTCTCACTAGCACATCTGTTCTCGACCTCATAAGAGCACAACAATATTTTGACTTCCTGTCTCACAGGTAGACAGGTACTAGCAGCATACTAAACCACCTGCAACCTGGATAAAATCAAATCCAAAAAGTTGCTAACTAGCAATTCCAGTCCCTCCAGAGACCTCACAAAGTCACGTATGCCCTCCTTGGTGTATTTTGAATACGGGCCTGATTAGGACTTTGGCGGTGTGGCAGCAGGACCCAACCCTGCACATCTCTGCCACACCTCCAAGCCACAATTCCAATACCCACCCGAATAGGAGTTTTCTCCTGGTCTGGCGGGCAGTGCTTCGGCAGTCCCAGGTGGTGAGCCATTGAAAGCCAATGCAATGGGAAGGCCAAATCATGTCCCTACACTGCATGGACTGTTAAGTCCATGCTGTGCAGGCCCTGGGCATGCATGCAGACAGGGGGGCATACCATGTTACACCCTGCATGCATCCCCATGGACCTGAGGCAAAAGGGGGCCCAGTAGGGCCCCCCTTAGTTTCCTCACTGCCACAGTTTTCATGGCAGGCGCACTGACATGGACACTGTGGCAGTGAAGAAACTCCTAATATGCTTGACCATACAATGGCCTCTGACTGCTGCACCACTTCCACAGGATAAAGGATCCTGGTGGTAGCAGTGGTCCTCTGGCCGTCCTTGTCGTAATACGGCGGATAGCCCGCCCATCTGGCGGTCCAGGAACCATCTCCACAGATTTGGCGGTCCAATGGACTGTCGAACTCTTAATCAGGCCCTTTGCATTTTTCTGATTGCTGCATCCAGTATGATTAGCGGACTTTTTATCATTATAGGCAACATTCATAGATATGACTAGCTCATTCGACACTTAGGGGTCGATTCCGATTCAGGAAACAAATCCGTACGATGATTCAAATTCGAAGCCGTTTCCGTATGAATCGTACAAATCCATCTGAATCCTGTAGTGCGATCCATAGTAAAGAAATACGTCCGAATCGTTGCGAACTGTACGAAAAGCAAGGGAAAATCCGTACGATACAGACCCTGAAAGTGAACCTTACGAATCGTAAACATGCCGTACGACTCGACAAGTACGATCCGGACTGGGGAATGAGTACCCGATTCGTACGGTAAATGATGCGTATGTGCAATTTGTACGGAGAGCCACACAATCACATAGGGTACGGTTCGTACACCCCATGATTGTAGGGGTACGGTTCATACACATACGATCATAGGGTACGGTTCGTACACCCCATGATCTCTCGAAAAAAAAGAGTTGTATGGTGTGTTGACTGGGCGAATCGTACTTGCTGGGTCGGAAAAGGATGCTTCGATCCATACGGACATCGCGTACTGCGCGTTCCGAATGCGATTCATAGGGATTATTGAGTCGTATGAGCTTTGGTACGATTTGGACAGAGATCTGCTTTGGGTACGCATCGTACGTACGGGACGTTCGAGGATATGATTCATATGGGAAAAATGCTCCGTACGGTTGTTCGTACGGGATTTTACCGAATCGGAATCGGACCCTAAGTGCGCCACAGTTTTTTTTTCTTTTTTGATGGGGTGGTGCTGAATCGGACACATTTAATACTGGATCTTAAATTAGTAAAGGTTCATAGGACACGCAACGGTTATTTAATGTCTTCGCAGTCCCATCCTTCATGCTATCAAATGAATTGGAGATAACATTTACTGGAGGAGTCTAACATTCCTTTTGTTGTATGTTGCACAGTTGCTAATCGCTCTTCAGTGTAATTAATTTACCTCTCAATTGCGCCCATACCAATAGTTAAATAGGTAGTAATAGAGCTAGCTGCTTTACTTGGAAGGTTAGCGCACTGCATGACCACTTTTATTTTGCCCATTATGAATTTTTTTATGTAATCACTCCAAGACAGAAACCTGGTGATGCAGCCAAGATAGGTGGCCCAGCCTCTTTCGGTCTCTGACAGGCTCAGATGGGCCTGCTATTAGCCCGGTCTTCACCCGGGTACACAACAGGCTGAGTCCGGGGCATGTCCAGCACTGCTGGAAGTCAGTGCACCTAAGAGCGTGCTGAAGCCCCACCACAATCACCATGAAGGAGTTACTCTCAGAAACTACAGACAAGTAAAAGATACTTCTTAAAATTAAATTTTCCTGGGTATTTATGTGAATCAGACTTCACCATTGATTCGGATTTTCAATAACTCAAAAATTGTTAAATTATTTTTCGAACTGATTTCATTCTTGATAAGTAGCACTAGTATTTTAATCTGTACTCTGGTTTTCTGCATAGGACAGTTAGGCCTGCCACAGAGAAACCAGATTTTGGGGCCTTGTCACTGTAGGGACAAGGTAACATTAATTTTTACATGTCCCACCTTTAAATCCCATGAATCCTGCTTGTGAGCTACAAGTCCCAATCTTGGTGACTCACTAATTCAGAAGAAGTGGATGGTACAATAAGTGCTAGAGTCCACTGGTGTCAGTTCACTTTTAATGTAACTGATGTATTAACATACCATATACTACGTCTTACAGAAAAGTTAAAGTTGCCAATCCATCACTTCTGGGGACACACACCTACAGAGCCACAAGGGTCCGAAATCTAACCCCTAGTTCAAGGACTTAGTTCAATACACCAATATGAATCTTGCAGGAAGTGTCTTCTAGTCTTGATCAGTACCACTCGATGAGTTCAGGGACACAGTTGAAGAGCAAACACACTTTTATAAATGAAAAACATGCTCAAAATAGCATTATGAAACAGGGATGACCTATACAATGTTTAATTCTAAAACTTAAATCTGTACGTATAATATCAAAAGTAAGCATAGATAATGATAACATAAATGTAGCTATGCATGACATGGCAAGCAAAAACAATATGAACATTCCTAATACGGTTAGTTATCTCCGAGCATTCTAACACTACTTCTAAGTGTTACTCTAAATTTTAGCTGAAGCAGAAAATAACAAGCCTGTAAATTGAATTTCTTAAGATGGGTCCCACAGCATAACTTTTTTCACTAAAAATAGGTGTTTAGCAATTTTACATCATATTTATAAAATGAACCAGTACTTGCAGACACTAAAGTCTTGCAAGACTAAACAAATATGGTGTTAAATATGTTTCCTCTCGATTTACACAAAGATAGTATGCACCTGTAATGAAAACAATAGAAACGTAATCTTTTACTGTAGTTATCCAATATGTTATGGAAGCATGCAGATTAAAAACCATAAAAATATGTCAGCCTAAATAGAGGGCAGTCATAATACTAACACTTCTGTGTGTGTCTAAAACGTCACACTTTCTACAAAAAGAGATGAAGAATCTGCAAGCAGGCCCTTAATGAAAAGAGAACAGGTGTCAACTTTACTTGTCACAGTGTTCATGCCAAGTAGGGATTAGGCAATGTCTCTGTGTTTTAGAGGTAACAGCATGTGAGCAGGGCACTGAACCACAGTGCCCCAGGTGTGCAGAGTCTTAAAACATGACCACGCAGAAAAGGTAGATTTTCTACACAGCTTCTGTAAATACAAGCTGTCTGTCTGATTTCAACATCAGTCAGCCATTTGAAGAGGTACAGTGCAAGTACTTATGAAAGAGAAATCATTCATGAACAAAGCTTATCCTTCAGTAGCCCTACTGTGTTAGTCAAATTTCACGTGAGCTAAGAGGATGCTCATAATTCATTGGCCCTGTCAAGATACGTCAATACTGTCTATATCTTGATCATGAACTAGGTCTTATCAATCCAGCAGTTCATCAGGAGATAGTTATTTGTATGACCTAAATGACACTACTTCTGTTCCAACTGGAGGGTGTTGTGAATAAGGTGTGAAAAGGCACTGTGATTCAGGTTTTCTCCATAACAAATGTAGTGTATGAGTCTTTCCTAATTCCCTGTTTAAAATATTTTAAATTGGAATTTCTCAGATATTTATCAGGAGGTAAATATCTGTCCCTGGTATATTTGGAGATTGGCTGAGACACAGAAAAATTACTTTGAGAGGCCCTTGTTGGTAAATGCAGCCGGTTCTGATTGTTCACAACATCTATGCCCTTTCCAATTTGGTTGCCAAGGTCAAGCCGCTTTCTTGGACTATTGAACTCTACGTTGACTTCTTGGAGGGTTACTTTTCCCAACCAGCACTCCAAGCAAGCACCTTACTCTTTGGTGCCTACTGTCATTTTGGATTGGCCACCACCCTTCCCATTGTTTATCATCATTCCTCCAATTCAGGGCCTTCAGTGGACTCCTTGGCCTCTGCTGTTGCTCCTAATTTTCCTGTCTCAGCCTGCTTTCTTCATGTTGTGGATTGCAATCACTTTAACAATAGTCTCCAATGGTCTTTCGGGGGACTCCCTTTATCTGACTTGACTCTGTCCGTCTTTGCCCACCCAGGGAATCTCCAGACAGCTCATGCGGGGCTGATCTTACGGTACTCAAGGAGTTGGCACAATTGTGCTCAGGCTGCACCACACCTACATTGCAAATCATACACAATCCCTTTCTGACAACAGGCAAAATTGACCCCTTGTCACTTGATACTGCTGAATGTTTAGCCATCTTTCACACCACGGATCATCCTATCCTCATCCAGACCCTGCAGTGTTGCCACAAATTCACCAGCCATGTGCTTCACCAATACTCCTTCCACATAGGCAACCACCACCAGATGCTTCAGATGGACATCTCAAATTTAAAGAAGATCTTTATCACCTATGGAGTACCTAGAGTGCTATCTTGTATCCATTTATCTTCAGCCTTTAAGTAATCACATGGAGTCCCTTGAGAGACAAATCACTGAAAACAGTTAAAGCACTCACCAACAAGTTGACAATTAGGGGTGTGTGTAACTCAAGTAATTCTGTATAGTAATCACGCAGAATTACCTACAAATTCTTTAATATGGCAGGAAATTTTGCAAAAAGAGTAATTATACACTTAGCACTATTTCCTCTGAGCAAAGATGCCCCCTTGCATCGAAATGGGATATGAAGATGCATTTTATGCAAAGAAATAGCACTAAATGCAACAGAACCAGAAAAGCAGCTGAGTTTGCACTCATTAAATGTGCACTAGAGATAGGATTTCCTCAAATTTACTCCCAGCATTTAGAGCTAGTTTTTTAGCCCAAAACACACCCTCAGAATCAAAATTAATGCAAGAATAAAGTTTGCAGTAAGAACATAGTGCAAAATGCAACAGAACTTAAACAGCAGCATGGGAAGCCGCTTACTTGAGCTAAATATATTCTAGCTTTAGGATTTTATTTTGTCAAATTACTCGTAAGTATGCAAAAGGGCATAATAATATTATTATCAGTAAGATCAATATAGAATCACCTAAACCAATCTGGCTTAATTGAAATTACGCCCAGGCCTACAGACAAATCACTTAATTCAAGAACTTACTTCAAGCTCAACCACATCAAAAAACAGGAATTCTAACTGGTCATCAATAACAATAAACAGCACATATTCTAGTTTTAGCTCAACAATAATAACTGAGCGGGGTTTAAACCCCAAATTCTAATCAATGAAAAAATGTAATGCCACCCTATGCACCATCATCAGCATTGGGGAAAACATCAGCAAGAAAACTGACATGAACGTTCACAAGCTATTTCTATAGAAGAAGATGAAACTTTCATCCCAGAAAGTGACTTCCGTACTCACACCCTTGCATCTGGGTGGTTGTAACACCCTGATCCATGTCCTTTCAGACACCACACTGGGCCTCACTGGGGTCATCAAGAATATGCCATAGCATACCTCATCAAGAGCCTGAAGAATTATGATCAAATCACTCTCACATTAATGTAAATCCACTTCCTCCAAAGACATCACAAATAGCATAGGCCTCTATTAGGCGGAACTCTCCTCTTCCTGTGGCTCTCAGGAAACCCAAGCCCAATAAACCATCGAAGTGGAGATACCTATGTGCAAAAAAAAACAAAAACAAAGCTACAGACTTTCTTCATTTATGCATTGGACATTTGTAACAGTATCCTGTGTCCTTCAGGACTGCCCCAACCGTGCTTCCATTTAGGGGAAGCTGAAGACATGTCAAAGAATACTAGATAACAAGGGATTAACAGATAACCTCCACTATGGGAATGCAGAATTCCATTCTACCACTTACTGATTGCATGTGTGCATTTGACACTGTAGAGTGTTCCTCTTCCTTTTGGTTAGGTTTGAATTATACTACCACTGTATATGTAAATATAGGGGAATGGCAAGCCAGTAAACCTGGTCTGAGAACTGAGACTAAATCGATTGGCCACTATCAGCCTTTTTGCATCCTTTGGTCAATGAGAAGCTGCATTACTGGTTTTGCTTACATTTTCAAAAAATGTAAACTCACATGAAACTACACACTGAATATTTGTCTACTTGTCCACCCCAAATAATAGTCCACTCTCCAAAATAGGATTTCATTGTTTTAAAACGTCTGTACATATTTAAACATATTTATGTTTTGATTAAATTTAATTTAGTATTTTCGAAACACGAATATCATATTGCAAATGTGCCCATTTGCAGTAGTTTGAAAACTCAGAATAGATTAATTCAAAACAAAGACATTTAACCTATATAATACAGACATTTTATTTGTATTTGAGGCTGTGAAATAACATTTGTGTAGCAGCAAACGAGTGGCCTTTTGGAAAACACTGTGGAGTAAGGCTAATTTATTCTAAATTGTCCCACAAGAAGAGCGCACAAACAACATGCTCATAACAGGTACATCTTCGAAAACATTCCTCCTGCTGAGGGTGAAGAATTGCTCTTTGAATGAGGTGTTTAAAGTTTTTAATGTGTGAAAAAATGTTTATACCCTAGCATTGGAGTTGTGTTAATATGCCCTGTATTTCGGACTGCACAGGGCCTTTTTTTCTGTGGTTTGTCAATACAAAAGTGGCATTTGACCTAGCTCCAAAGAGAAAAGCTACTTCTCAAGGCCCTTCTGCTGCACAAGTCCTTGATAATACTCTTTTAAACAATATTTATATGTCAAGTATAAAAACCATTGTGGTAGATTGAAAAAATATTCAGAGACATGGCGATAAGAGTTTCTGAAGGTTTGTTGCACATGGGTGACAGGAAATGTGAAACAATGAACGGATTGGTAATGCATAAACTGCTGACGTTTGAAGTACAATATACCGGCTTAAGCTTAGCGGGTGGATGACTACTGTTCAACTGTTAAACTGTGTATAGTCAGCTTTTATTAATTACATCAGTGGAATGAAAACTTTGTCTAAGAGGTCTGCAAAAAGAAACTATTAGTTTCTGTGGCATAAAACTAAGCCTGGGTGGCGAACTCCGCTCCGCTCACGGAGTTTGCAGAGTTTTCCGCACTCCGCGTAATGCAGAGCTCGTGGAGTTTTTGTACTCGCTTGCGTTTATCAACGTTACGTTGGTGAGCGCGAGCGAGGAAAATCCATCAGGTTGGAGAGCACAAGCACAGAAAATAAACCTCCCGGCAAGATTTCTCAACATGAGGCAGTCAGGTTTCTCATTGCGAGGGGTCGCTTATTCTCGCAACCGCTCGCGTTGATAAACTGCCCGTTCGCGTTGAGAAAGCTGCTGCTCGAGTAAAGGAAAGCAGCGCCCGCTTGTGCTGTGCATGGTGCCGTTTGCGATGATTGCACAGTGCGGACAAGCATCCGGCACTGAAAATCACCACAACATCATATTTCTATCACACTCCACCGCTTTTGGAGCTACGCGTAGCACTGCAGAGTTTTTTTTTTACTTTGCGGAGTTTCATGCAGCGCAACTCCGCGATCTCCACCCAGGGTTGCATAAAACATCATGTGATATATTACTAATTATAGAAAGCAAACCTGAACTCAATCCAAAGTAAACAAACAAGTAAAGAAGCAAAAATTAAGCTTGAAAAATAATATTCTAGATTTGTTGTTCTTTGAAAATAAAAGACGTCAGAGGGGTATAAATATGCAAAATACAGTTAAAGGCTAGCATGGAATAAGCTCATTAGGTACTACCATCACAAGCCACAAATGATTATCAATAGCCTCACAAACACCTCATAGACCTCCTTAATATGCCAGGGACAGGCTCATATGTAGAAGTACAGTAATCATACACGTAGTACACCTCTACACAATTGAGCTCTATTAAAATTGATTTTATGCACCCTATTGGGAGTCAGGCATTGAAAGTTAAAGTGTGTCAATTTAACTGAACTTACAGTAGGTACTTATTCCATCCTTAATGTACAGTTTATATTGTTTTCAAAGGCCATCAGCTAGAGGGTGAACATTTATTTTTTCAAAATAAGTTATATTCTTAAACATAGGTTTGTATTTAAATGAAGTGCAAATTAGATTCAATTGATTTTTTCGCTATGTGGTCAGTGGTATTTAAAAGTTCAGACTTATCTGTGTTCATTTTAGATCCCAGAATTGCTTCCTAATATTGTAGCTGTCCAAGCAGTGGTTGCACTGAGGTAGCAGGAGCAGTTAAAGATTGAATGACATCATCTACGAATAGCATGATCTTCTGGTTTTAATTGGCCAAGTTGATGCCCTTAATCCGCCCTTTTGCTCTTATTTTTGTTGCAAAGTTCTCAATGCAATAGGGGGAGAGAATGCAGCCCAGTCATGCTCCTCTTCCCAGTAAAAAGAACCTGGAGCATATTATGTTTAGAGGAATTCCCAAGGTGGGAAATTGATATCAAGCCATTACCAGAATACAAAAAGTTTAGGCCAAAGCTGAATAGCTGGAGGGTCTGCTCCAGAAAAGCTGCAGTCCACCCACTTCAAAAGCTTTATCAGATTGAGCAAAGACAAGATCGCTAAAACAGCTTTTCTATTCGCTTTTTCAGGAAAGTGGACTACCTTTCAAATGTTGTCATGTGTTTGTCTCCCTTTGATGAAGTCAGACTGTTCAGGGTGGATTAGCAGATGGGGGATTTTCACAAATAATTCTGTGTCAAAATAGAGGAGAACTAAACGCTTGCAAGAGACACATTGGATCACAACTTTCCATTGCTTCAATGTTAATGAGCTCTGTTTTTCGGCTAAAGTTGAGTAGGGCATACTAATATGTCTAATAGAGGTGCAGAACTGGGTTATCAAAGGGGCCAAACTAGCTGAAAAGGCCTGCGGTTTTTGTGTGATTTAAGTGTTTTATTATCTGCCTTGACTGAATCCTTGATACAGCATTGGTTTAAATCTTTGGTTCAAAGTTAGCTGACATAGGTCTATTTATTACAGATATGCCTAGTGTTGGACCTCTTGTGGGGAATCTCCAGTGTAAAGGGCCTTGTAAAAGTTATTAAATGTGTCAAGTTTATCAATAACTAATTCTGCAGTTTGGCCTGAAGGCAGTTTAAAATCGCCTATACAGTTGCTCTTTTGTTTTTGTCTTGGTTTTCTAACTAAGTGGGTACCTACTGTATTACCCTGATCACAGGAGGTATTTGTATGCTGGGGATGGGCAAGTACCACTCTGTTTGTATTAATTGCATTAAGTTACCTTCATATGCACATTAGAGTCCTCCAGGGTTTCTCCTTATGTTCTGTATGTTCAGGTTAACTTAGGTGAAATCGAAAAACATCTTTGAATGCCTCCCAGGTACAGGCAAAATAAAAATCTTGTGGGGAATTAAGAGTAAAATAAATTAAATATGGTCTTAGAATTCTGTTTTGAGCATGGGGTCACTTGCGACTGCCAGATGTAAGATTTATCTCATGGGGCAGAAATATTCAAATCCCCACATAGTTGGAGGAGGGATCATATGGGTCTTAGTCTCCTGTAGATATGACATGAGTTTGTTATTAACTAGCAGATAATCTAACTTGGAGTAAGATTTGTGAATGTGCAAAATAAGATGTAGTCTTGATGTTTTTCATTCTATTCTCTTCAGGGATCTCTAAGGCTGAGGTCTTTTAGAGTGTTTTTAAGCTTTCTAGAGAAGGCCCCTTGGAGAGAAGATGACTGGCTTGTTCTATCTAGTGAGAGGTGCCATACTGCGATAAGATCTTAATTCATTATCAGTCCCCTGAAGCAAATTCAACTAGGGCCCAAAGAAAGGAAACTAGAAATGATTGCTGACTTGTGTTTAGTGCATAGACTGTCATAACAGTGAGAAACCTGCCCTGCAGTAAGCTTTTTAATATAATGTGCCTGAAAACCTCAAAGCCTATCTTTAAGGAAATATTTCTCGTACCGCAGAAGATGTTTCTCCTGCTCAATGACTATATTTTATCACCCTCAAAAATGTGTTTTCAGAGTTTGGTTCATTTATATGGGGAGGTTGGGCCCTTTGTATTCAAGGATGTTTAAGTGCCCTGGTGTGATATGGAGAATTCTCCTTGTTTGCCAATACAAGTGTCTTCCTGCAATCATCTGTGCCAAACTAGGGGCATCCTAATAAGTAGATCAGCATGAAGAATAAGAAGTTTTATTCTAGAACTCATTTGACTCACAGAGCTGGAGCTTATGGTGCGCAATCTCTAATCAACACTTTTTAGGCACCTGTTTAAACATGTAGAAAATGGTCCATCATTACTAGAAGGATTGAGAGGTTGATAGACATTCTATTGGACATTTGATTTGGTAGCGTAAGGGCTGCTACATTATCAAGTGGAGTGCCAATAGCAGCAAGGTGAGCTGAGTGACTGGGATCTAGACTCAGCTCAGAAATCAAAATACATAAGAATGCCCTGTGCAGGAACTCATCTTTTTGGGCTTCAGCTGGAAGATAAAATTCCCCTCATACCAATAGGGTATTACATGATAACACTGGACTCACAAGGTGCTGGACCTGTCAGCCTTAGGGATGTCTTCTAACAAAATGTTGCCTTACTCCTCCATTTATGCTGATCTCATTTTATGTTGGCCTTAGGACTCTGTACATTTTACCAGTGCTAACCAGTGATACATGCTTGTGCATACTCCCTAAAACATGGTAACATTGCCTTACACTCAAATAGCATATTAAATTGACTTGTAAGCCCCCATTAAAGTGGTACTACTTTTACCTAAGGCCTGTAAATGAAATATACCAATTGCGCCTACCACTTAAGTAGCATTTTAAACATTGCAGCCTGTGTGTACAGTTCAAACTGCAATTTCGACCTGCCAAATTAGACTTGTTTACCTGGCCTAAGAATTCCTTTTAAATACATGTCAGCTTCCCCTAGGTTATGCTCTACACAGCCCAGTCAACAGGGTGCAGTGTAGGTGAAATGATGGACATGTGCGTCTAAGTTTACATGCCCTGGTAGTAAAATACTCTGTAATTCGTTTTTCACTACTGCAAGGCTCACCTCTCCCATAGGACAGTATTGGGTTATATTCTTGCTTTTAACTCTTTCAGTGCGTTGGACGGCTCCCAGCCATCCAACGTCACAGTGAGCATGTGCGGAGGATGGCCGGGAGCTGTCCGAACCACGCCCACTCTTTATTTCACCCGCACCGCTGCGGATTTCTCGCCATGGTCAACGGGTTAGTAAGCACTAAAATTCAATAAGGGAAAAAATAACAATCTTAAGTTTGGTGTTTAAAGAATTGTTATTCAAAACCCTCTTTAATGGTAAATTAAGATTTTAGGTCACTATTCTGAAAATGGCACTTTTAGAAAGTTCAGCAGGCCTAACTTTGTCTCTGTATTTGGCCCAGGTTTCTTCATGGCCAACCTGAACTTGTGAATGTTTCCCAGCCCTGCTTTACCAGATAACCACTGTTGCTGCTTTGGCACTATTTTAGGCACTATTTTGAACTCAATCTTCAAAATTGCAAACCTCCAGTATTACTGACTGGATTTTTGTTATATTGGTCACAGATAGTTAATCACATTTTACTCTATTTTTCTAAATTGGTGTGGGATTTTTCTTGTTTTTTCACGTTGTTATTGTTTGAAGTGCTGCATAAATGCTGAACACATTGCCTCTATGTCAAGCCTGACTGCTTTTGTCCCAAGCTACCACAGTGTTAGGCACAGGTTAATTTGGGGCTTGCTTGCGTTTCACCCAGAAAATTGTGCTGACTCTTTGATTGAGGTTTCACCCCCCTCAACCAGTAACCCAATTTCCTGCATTAGGCATGTGTGTTCAAGTTACGATTGCTGCTTAACATCAGAAGCATCTAAGATTGTATGTCAAGAGAAGGCATTATCAGCTCTGAGTCTTTCCATTCAGACTGAAGTCAGTCGCTTAAGTATTCACAAAAGTGGTAGTCCTCTACATCTTCAAGTTTGTAAGATTTATCTTTACCTCAAACATTGACAACTCCATGCACAATCAAAAGATCAGATTTGAGGGACTATGAGAGCAGTATATGCCTGCCTAAAGCATCACAGGTTTCTATTACATATCACAAAATACCAGTTGCCGCCTTCTCAAGGCCAAACACTTATTGGGGACTGTTAGACCTGGCATCATTGGCGAGGGTCTCCCTTCCTCTCTACTCTCCCTAGACTATATTGGCTGGATTTATATGTTCTGGGTGCCGTGCCACTGCTACACAGTGCAACAGCGTGCATGCTCCCTGTATATAAATGACTGTATGAATAAGGATAACTATAATACCTACATCGTGTAGCCTGTTTCAACAGTGAGTTACCCTCCATTTCACTGTCGCTACTGCGAAATGATCCATTCTCATAGGCAAGGTTGGGACAGTTAAAGATTGCTTTCTATCATCTTATCGGGCCCTAAGAACCTGATAGGAACCTCAGCTTTGACAGGTATATTCTCAGGACATTAAGGGGCATCTTTCAGTAAGGACCGTTTATATATTATTTGCGTAGAAATACCTTTCCTGAAAATTTGTTTTTTTCTTGCCTAAGCTTTACTGTAGGCTGTTGCGAGTATGTGTATTGGCCATCTGGTTTTGGAGCAGCAGGGCCAGCTAGGTCAGACCTGGCTGGAGAGAGAGATCGGTATTCAGCGCATGGGGAGGGGTGACTCTTTGACCAGAGCAGGGCAGTGCCTGGCAAGGTGAATTATGGCTCCACCTCCCACTGGGTGTCTGATAGCAGACCCCCTCATTCTGAAGGGGCAGGATGCCACCTCGTAAACCAAGTGCTCCCCGACCCCACCAAACTGGTTCTGTCAGGAGTCAGTGATTTGTAACCTTAGAGATCAAAGACTTTTTAGGTATAAAATGCTGCACTGGAACTTTGGCCATGTGTGTTCCTTCTGGATGTCAAGACGAAACACTGTCTGAGTGAACAGAGGAAAGGACTTGCAACTTTCATCAAGCTTGCCGAAGAAACTACCCGAGGGCCTATAATCAAGAGCACCTCTTACAGAAGTGTCAGGGACATTAGACTTCACCCCGTCAGCCGTCACAATTCCTGTGCGAAGAGTTTCCACTTGTATGTGAGGCCTCCGTCGAGTAATCCGGAGCCTCTAGTTCTACTGCGAAGGCCGCAGACTGCGCACTTCTACACTTTTGCTAAATCCGCTGCAGCTAAGAGAGAGGTGCCACCACTGAGAGTCCGCCAGAATCGAAATTGAGACTTCCTAAACTTTTTATGAACCTGTGCGGGCCGCTGCAGCTAAAAGAGAGCTGCGACTGCTGAGCGCCCACCTGACTCTGGACCTTTGAGCCTCTTTGCTAAACTTGTGTGGGCCGCTGCAGCCTAGGAGAGAACTGCAGCCACTGAGAGCCCGCCTAAATCTGTACCTTCAACCCTTTTGCTGAATCTGCGCGGACCGCTGCAGTTGAGAGAGAGCTGTGGCTGCTGAGCGTCCACCCTGGTGCCCGCCTGGTCGAGACTATCCTTTGTCGTGCAGACCGCCGCAGCTGAGAGAGAGCTGCTGCCGCTGAGTGCCCGCACCCTTTGCCACTTTGCATCACCGTGATTTGCCCTGTGGGCCGCTGCAGCCAAGAGAGAGCTGTAGCCGCTGAGTGCCCACACTGTGTGCTACTGTGCATCATAGTGATTTGTTCTGAGGGCTGCCGCAGCAAGGAGAGAGCTGTAGCTGCTGAGCTATTTGTCACTGTGCACCATCGTGCTTTGTCACATGGGCCGCTGCAGCCATGAGAGGGTTGCTGCTGCTGAGTGCCCACACCCTTTGCTCCTCTGCATCATTGTGATTTGTCGTGTGGGCCGCTGCAGTCAAGAGAGACCTGTAGCAGCTGAGCGCCCACATCCGGTGCTACCTTGCAACCTTGTAATTTGCCCCACAGGCTGCTGTAGCTAAGAGAGAGCTGTGGCCACTGAGCGCCCGCCCCACTAACAGCTTTGCATCCTCATAATTTGCCCCGAGGGCTGGTGCAGCTAAGACAAAGCTGTGGCCGCTGAGCGCCCGCACCGTGGACAACTTTGCATCCTCGTAATTTGCCCCATGGGCCGCTGCAGCTAAGAAAGAGCTGTGGCTGCTGATTGCTCGCACCCTTGACAACTTTGCATCCATGGGATTCGCCCTGTGGGCCGTCGCAGCTAAGAGGGAGCTGCTGCCGCTGTGAACCCGCAACGGAGCTGCACGACGAGAGCCATCACCACCAGCCCGGGTCGCTGCAGCCGTGCACTGCTGCCGCTGAGCGCCCGCCTATCCATGAGTGCCTAAACCACTGTGAGTGCACCCTGCGTTTCATGTTTCGCACGTCTGCAATACACAAGCAGCCTGGATACCGCGCTCCTCGCGCATCGGGAAAACATGAAACTACGTTTCCCGGCAGGCTATGTGCAGTGACGTGATGGACGCACGGAGCGTGCGCAACACGTAATCAAAAGGAGCCCCGGCTGCCACGGCTTTGCGGATAATTCCTAACCCTGTTCGGAGGACGGTTTGTTTCCGGACGGTAGCGGTAAGAAAGCAGAATAGTACCGCGAATTCCCTGCGGCACACTGTGTTGTAACAGTGCTATCCACGCTGGTGGCGTGGAACCTTGTTTTATTTCCCGATTTCTTCTTGGCTGAGGGGGAATTAATGGCGCTGTAGCGCAACTTGTGAGACACTGTATTACGCGCATCAGAGCCAAGTTGGAAAAAGGGGCATCTTGTTGATTATAGGGTTTTTCCTCTCGGATGAGGGGGAAAGAAGAGAACCTTTGTGTGCAATTATCAGTGTTACAAGTTCAGGGAATCGAGGCTGAACCTCTGTGAAACTTTGTGCTGTGTATTTATAGTGCTCCTCAGTGCAGGGTGTGATATTGAACACCCACATTTCACAGACACTCTTTTACGTGAAACAGAACAGAGGACCCATTCCATTCCTGCTTCTATATTATTTGATGTCATACCACAACATTTGTTTTTCCTTTCTTCTTACTCAGGAGACACAAGAGGGGTACATATTCAGAGGGATTCAGCACACCCATTGAGGAATGTTTATTACTTGTTTTAGGTAGGTGTGTCAATACTCCCTTTACATAGTACAACCCTCATAGGTTAAGGTTTTCACAAAGTGTCTCTTTGTCTGGTTATATCACAGTTGGGTGGAGTGCCTGGTAACACCTCACGTCGTGTCTTCTTGAGAAGCAACCATTTGTATTTTCCTTTACAGGTACGAGAGTGGTACTGTAAAGTCTTTCTGTTGTTACGGGGTCAGCAAGAGAAGTGGGTGGGTTAGATTAAAAAAACAGGGAGGGTCTACTAAACAAGTTGTTTTTTGTCGTTACAGGTCTCCCTCCATGCCGTCCCCTTCCTTTCTCTTCCCGGTTGAACTTCTTCTGTAGTCTGTGTTATCTGATTCGGACTCTGAGGTCGTTTTTAGGGGAGGATATAGGCATAGCAACACAGCCCCGAAGCCCAGAAAGCAGAGCCTGACACTGTGAACCGCAGCCCCTGAGACTTGTGGTTGCTGGGAGTCCTCCTGTCACCATCTCCGCTTCTTCCAGAAGCTGTGTGCTGTAGTCCCTTCCAACGACAGGTACCTGGTGGGAAATGGGCACTTTGGGGGAATAAGTTGTTGTCTATTTGAGTCCCTACAGGTTGATGTGAATTGTAGTTCTTGAGAGTTGTGAGTTAAATTGTTAGATGAAGATAATATTTTTTTATATCTACCTGAGTTGTGTCCTTTTGTGTTGTCATTACTGCCTGATTGTACGTGGTCATAAACGCATCACACACAGCCTCTGAGATAGGCCTAACTTCTCATGCTACATTACCACAGGGTTGTGCAGATGTTATCAAAAGGGGTAGCCCACTTGCCTGACTTAGGAAGAAGGGTCCCTTTTTATCGTACAACAAGGTTTTTAACATGCATTTTTTAGCATGCATGTTTAAACCACGTGTATACAATGCATGCATTTACCAAGCATTTAAGTAAGTTGCAGGGTTTGGGGGATCCCTCCCACAAATACAATCTTTTTATGTATACATAATGCTTGGTAATAGGAACCATTGTAAAATCATATGTGTTGTAAAACATTGTGGGGTAAAAAATGCATGGCTTAGCCATGCGATGTATTACCCTGCGTTGTTCCATCGTGCAACCGATAAAAACAATGGGTTAGAAGCTACAGGAGTATATTAGTTCTCCAGCATCTATAACTGTGATCAATTTGTTTCATATGGGCCACATCAGCAATAGCCCTGGCCCATTTCTCAACAGAGGACTTTTTTTGGTTGGAATAGAGGGCCGTTCAACTAAGAAGATGGCAGATTTTTGGCTAAAATTATTGAGATTTCATTTAGAGAAATTTTCACAGCAGCCCCCTCGGCATCCCCGAAAACCTTTTTTTTAGCTATTAAAGACTGCAGAATGTTATGAATGAAAACATTAACTTTGGTTTTACATTCAGTTTGCCTTCATTATTTTGTTTTCAGTATCTTATGAATAAATCACTTTAGTGCAGCATAACAATGCTTTGTGTTATGAATATCTAGTACTCATTGAAGGTCGCCATCTTTGCTTTTATATTACTTAAAAGCAATGATTGGGACAAGGATGGAGGATGGGGGTAATGTTCAATTACTTATAGGTTATCCTTATTATTCCTCATCCCAGTCATTACATCTCATTACATCTCACCCACCTTCGTGGGACAAGACTTCATTAGTCACGATTTGGTATTTTAGGAGGAATGCTGGGTAGGACAGCCCTCATGGTGGAAGCAAGCGTGGTCAGGGCAGCCTACACAGGTTTCCTGTTTTTCCCGGCCTAGGCATGTGGACCTCCGCCTCAGAAGCAATGATGAAGGACTTATAGTAAACTGAGAAATTAAAAATAACAGTAAGTAATTGAACATTTTTGATAACAAAAAGAATCCTGAGTAAATATATACATAAATAAACGTTATACTATAACCAAAGAACAATCGTTTGATGATCAATGCCTTCATTAATTTTATGGGTGTTCCTTTAATAAATGTAGTCATAAAAAACCTAGCAGATAATGACACTTTGAACGAAAAACAGCCAAATAGAGGAAAGCTAAACTATCTGCTTGAGACATACAGAAAGCAAAAGGGAAGGAAATTTAGATGTAATATACAGCTTAAAAGTACAATCATTAATAACCTTTATGTGAATCCGCCACCGTTAAATCTGAAATGACACATTGTGGATAAGCTATCATTGCAATCATATAACCACGTTCCACGGCAACCCCCAGGAACCAGTATATCCATCCAGGAAGACTGCTACTTTCCAAAAGGTTGTCAGATAGAGTCACATTTCAGGAAACATTAACATGTGGTCCCATGTCATAAGCTCACGAAACAAGGTTATTTTATGTGAAAATGTATCAACATTTAGAATATTTCCAGGGATGTTAGAATAACATGCATACACACGTAGGCTACATCCACTGCTCATTTCAACATTCAACCAAGGAAACAAAATAACCTTCTTAATATTGGCCAATCATCATCTGCTCTATGTACATAAAATATCACCAAATTTTGAGAAAACAAAATATTCAAACACTACAACGCTTTCTTACATAAAAATTAACTTACTTGAAAAACAACCTAATTCCACACTACCCCCCATCAACTATTAGACAGCCACAACAAAGTTATATGCACTAATTTAACCAAATGAAAAAAATAATAAGGTGGACATCCTACCAATTTCTTCTTTCCAGAAGGCTTTAGTCAATAAGTCAACAGGAGACAAGCTTCTTCTAAAGTAAAGCACAGACTTTGTGTATACTATACTAAACTACACTGGTTTTCTCCTGAATGAATGAGGCATTCTTTTTCGAATAATCTTGAGGATGCAAACTGTCTTGAGTTGAAAGAGTAGATGAACTTCCCAAGTATACATTGTGAACACTTGCTTAGACAGCAATGGTGTCTCTTCATGCCACCTAACACCGAAAATACATATTGTGAATATTAAAACCCAGATGAATGTGGACCAGTGAATTATACTATAAATCAATCAATCAAACACGATTTATAAAGCGCAGCTAATCCCCCAAAGGTTATTCAGGAGCAAGATTAAGTTGATTAGCCCAACACCTCAGCAACTAATCCCTAATTTTCTGTGTCTTTTATTAGTTCTGCGAAAAGCACAAGCTTCTTTGGTTCATTAAATCGGTAATGTCTTGCTTGACAGAAACAACTTTTTTATATTTATTTCCTCCTAAACAATATAGATATTTTTGAGACTAAAAGAGCAAGTGTGCATATATGAACTCTGTGCAAACTATAGTCTAATGTGCTTTGCATTGTCTAACTGCACTGCAAGAAGATAGGAATTAACCGCACGTTGACCAATATAAAAGTTGATTTCTGGGTTAGACCACCAGTCTTTTAGGAAAGACAATAAAAACATGTTGGAGAATTGCAAATTGTGAATGTTTTATGTTGCTGACACTTATTGTTACGAGTTTATCAAGCTTCCTTTGAACTAAAATGGAACAAGCATTCTCTGTTTCAGGCTCCTTGGCTTAGGCGCATTTAAAATGTGTGTTCAACTGGAATAAAGTCCCTCCTACTGCAAGTAAATAGAACACAATTGTCAAAGCTCTAATCCACAGTTCTATATTCACTAGCGCATGGACGTTAATTGTCTCACTTTGGGCACTTACTGAAATTATACTATAATGATCATACTATGTCTACTGCTCATCATTGAGTCAATTCAAGCTACTTTGCTGAGTTGACTTCAGCACATTGTGTTGGTATGGGCATCCTGTACATTGACTCGAAATGTTCTCCATTCGCTCACAAAAGCACCAAATGTTGGTAACTGACATCCTAGAAAGGTGCAATCTTTCCAATGTTCAAAGGTGTACATGAAATACATTGTAGGAATATCAATACGGTCGCACCAAGATAGCAAAATTGTACAGTTTGTGAATTAGACATTAATAGTGCAATTTTTATGGTTTAAAGTAATTAATTTCATTAGCATTACTACTTTCGCACCTATTATGTTTAGGCATGATATGTTTATCATAATTGATGCCACCTATGTTTGCTCTAAGTTGTTCAGAAGTAGCCAACTCTTAAGAATGTAAATATCAAACCAAAGTTTTTGTTATAATGTGACAACTACTACCTTTCAGACAGAACATTTATTTTAGAGATACATGTTAAAATGGTTCTAAACCATAGTACTTAATTAAACTTCTAATGCACAGGGTGTTTTTTGTTGGTTTGATTCAAGGTAGTTATGAGATGCTTTAAGATCGGAATGTTTCTGCATCATTTCTGTCTTGAAACGTTTAAGCTACATGATTTATTGAGCTATAAAGACATTTTAAAATGATTGCTTGATCTATCACTAAAAAGGAAATATTTGGGAAACGTGGCAAATCATCAAACATGCAAGCAAAAGCCTTATATTCTGCTTACCTTTGCAAACAGGCCTGTGATCGCTCCATGCAGCAAATACATCTGCTATCCTTTGGCAGGTAATACTTTTTTCCCCCTGTAGCACATAGTCTTCATCACAAGAAAACTGCACAGTAGCTCCAAGGCTGAAACATAGAAATAGGAAAACACATTTGCACCAATTTGCACCAATCAGAGGGCTTGATTTACAATTTGTTAATTGGCATAGCCTATCACAAAAGTGACGTATTATAAGTCCAGTAGGCTGTAAAGCACCAGTAATGTTTAGGACAGGATATCATCATGTTCATGACACAATATTCCATCCGTCAAACACTAAGCCAGGCCCAACTTTTCTGTTTCTTTAGAACATAGTATATGAAGGTGGATAATAGGAAAAGCTCAGCGTTGATAATATATAGAAGTGAGAAGCTTTGTAATGATTTGGGTTTTCTAGGATCACTGTCAGCCCAGATATTTTGTTTGAAGAGTGTATAATTGCTTTTGAGGTGTGAAGAACCTAGCTGCAGGTAAATGCAGAATGTTTTTTCTAGATTCATGCATTTTATATGCATGCATATTATCACATTAGCTTAGCTGCATTTTACTTAAATTTTAAACCCTAACTTGAAAGTATCTTTATTTTCCATCAAATTCCATATCAATTCTGCTATTCCTGGCCAAGCCCATACCATAACTAATAAGACCAGTGCATTAGAAAACCTAAGCCCAATATGATTTTTGCAATCTAAATTTGGTAATGCACATGCAATCATAAAGAAAATTCCTGGCTATTAGCTCGAAAAACTCCTAAAGGCATACTAACAACCCAGTAATACCCTTCATTGAAGTGACAGGTTGCTTGTGGGCACCCGTCAGTGTTGCTCAACATAGGTTGCTCAAGTCTCCAGAGGCCAAGGTGTTCTTACACGTGGATCTGTAAAACCTTGTTGCACCTTTTCGTAGTTCATCATCAGATACAACAACAATGAAATAATGCACATAATTTGAAAAATCTGTATGATCCAGGCTGTAGTTAAACAGTCCTTAATCTGTTTTAAGCGGACCCCTGTGGGGTCAGCGGCGCCTACTCAGAAGGCAATATTACCAGAGTAATAAAGAATATTGAAATAAAGAAGCAAAATGCAAGATTCAGTTGTAAACATTCTTTAAATATGAAGATATTTTAATCTGGAGGCTATAAATTAAGTTGGTAAACTCAGGCTGATTCGTGGTAGCAGTGCATCAACATCAAACATAATACACTATGGACAATGTGTGTCCCCAATTGAATTTGGAGAATCGCCGACCTTCTCTTTAAATAATTTAAAAAATATGTAGATTTCCTTGTGAATTAAGTACAATCTTTAATTGTTTGTGCACTTATTTGACTAGTGCTTGTTTCTGTATTTTTAAAAATAGTTCCAAGGTTCAAATCATTGATATTCCTTAGGCCTGGGATCCCCATTGACTCCTTGGTGTTCCCCGGATCCAATAATGATTTGAGGCTTGAGGGTCCCTGGGTTCAAGTAGTACTAAGGCTGTGTTCCACAAAAGTCAAAAAGTTAAGAGCCACTGCTCTAGCTCCATCTAAGTGGATGTATGTCAAGGACCTCCTTCACAGTATATATTTTTAATTTAAAACAATTTTCGAACAGTGGAAAACGATTGCAGACTAGTAAATATACAGTACGCTTAGGGTGGCAATTATCTACTTAACTAAAACGAGTTGAAAATGTGCAGAATAGAATATTGTGAATATAAGTGGGCAATGCTAACAATTCTTTTAGAAAAAATCCAGGGGAGGCAAGCCAGGGTTAAGAAATAATGTACAGCTTTGCTATCAAGTTGACATTTGAAAGAAAGGAAGTCGAATTTGAGAAGCAAAACTGATGAAGAGGAAACATATGGAGATATTGTAAGTAAGACCAGGAGTGACATTGATAAACACTTATAAACACAAAGATCATAATCCAAGGACTGTCAAGGAATATATTGAAAAGAGAATGTGTGTCAAGGCTATGTAAGAACGCTGTGCGCCTTTTAAGACAAAGAAGAATGAAACATATAATGGACACAGTATGAAGGATTTCTCAAAGCTCGATTTTATTGTGTGCTGTTTTCACAATTATTATTGAAGACGTAGCTTCTCTCTGTGAATAGAAAGTTTTAGAAAAAAATATCAGGGTCAATATGTTCGAAATATTTAGATGAATTAGTTTCATCATTTTGAATTAAATGAACATCTTGACTTTTAGAAGCTGCCCATTTTTACTTGCCTCTGGCTCTCTGAGAATGTCCCCAAGATATTGTTCGGGCCTGTGTCAGGTTGCAGTAGCTGCCAGCGGTGCATGCATATCCCAAAAGCAGAAACCTATTTGGCGATTAACATGTGACCTGTACTTCTAATAGTCACCCAAATCTCATTTCAAAAGTTTTTTTTTGTTTTTTTATGGAAGAACGAAACAATGTACACGTAGAGGTGGAAAATACCCTTCAAAGTGTTTTCTGATAATGGGGAAAATAGGGCTGTTAAGTCCTTGATCGTGAAAATAGCCAGGATCCCAATGGGAACAGGAGTGCACACTTTGAAGCAAAACTACAAAACACTCATCATTTATCTAACCTAATGCTTCCTAAACTATTTTATTGTCTTTACAACTCTACGGGTTCATGCATGGCATGTGATCTTTTTTCGGCGAGTCACGTAGGAGCCTTGTACACATACGTCTAAAACCCACCTCTCATTTTAACAAGGTGTGTCTTTAGTACACCATAGTATCCATGCGACGTTTACAGGATAAATACAGATTTGGGCTAACTTGATTTGTGAGTATTTTTGTCAAAGACGACTGATCCAGTAATTCAAATTTTACAGTATGGCACAATGTGCGCTGCAATAATACATAAAGTAATATTACAGCTTAAATACTGGCTCTACTCAGAATATAACAGAGTGGAGAGGACCAAGCAGTCACAATTATGGCTTGGATCAGTGCCCCAATTTCACAAGACTTAAAAAGGTACACTATAGTTTTGACAAGCCTTCTTGTCAATAATCAAACTTGGTACTTTGTCTAGCCCCCCAAAATTTTAAAAAGTGAAAGAATAAGCCATAAGTTCTATCACTGAGGTATGCATTGTGCCTCAACTTTGACAAGAGTACCAAAGAATCAGCTGTCTGGTTAGCAGGAAGCAATGCAGTGTCCCACTTGTAGGAGGAGGCAGGATGTGTGAGGGAAGAAATCTCATGGAGTGGTTGCGATGAGTTGACCAGCTGAAGACTTGGTAAGTCAGTCTGCTCAATGCGGAGGGATTGCAGATAGCAGACAATAAGATAAACTTAGAAGAACATGCCAGCTTCTCATTTGAGCATTAAGGAAGTGGGGGAAGAGTACATTTTGAATGGAAAAGAAGTGCAGACATGAGAAGAAAAAACAATAGGGCACGCCGAATAGCTCAAGCAGTGGATGCACTTAACAGAATGAAAGATTATTAGCTGTTAAGAAAATGAGAATTCACGATTAAGTGGAGTATTCATGTAAAACAGCAATAAGTGTCAAGACTTTGAGAATGTCACATGCGGCACTACTTAGCCTCAAACGTAGAATCCATGTGTTCATGTATTCAGTCTGATCTCCCTTTAACATCAACAGCCCTGTGGCGAAACCCCATAGGTTTTTGATTTGCATTCAGGGTTCTGATAATAAATGGTGGAACTATATCAATTGTTGAAAGCAATATATTATGCACTTGTTAGAGACTGCAATGATCTTTCATTAGATTCTAGCCAGACCACATGGGATGGAAGCTGTAATACTTTCCATACCGAAATGCCTTCCACCCCTCATCTCCAATCTATTGGTGAATACGTGATTAGCCATTTATAGGATATACATCATTGACAGGAAATGGCAATCTGTACCGAATAAGTAGGTTTCTTGGGTGAAGTGTAAATCTGATCCTTAATAACTTGCAGCACATAGTACAACACACTTCTAGATTTTTTTTTATCATGGGCCCTATTTTGAGGTAGGTATATGTTGATTTTTCGCCAAAAAGAAGCAGGTGCCCTCTTTTCTGCTTAAGAGTTCATTAATGGCACTTTAAATACAGTAGATAGTGTTTCTACCACTTTCTGGTGATTTTCCTCCTCTGCCAACTCTTAAATAAACCTTAAATGAAGCTCCAGATTCTATATTTTCCGAAGAAGAACCATAAGAAATAAGCTTGCAGTGACATGTATTTATTTATATTTATGCCTTAAAATGAGAATCACAGTTCTTCATTTTATCATTTTAAGCAGCATTGTTGATGCTGTTTGGAAATATATCTTGTGTTTTGAGCTTCCAGAAAGATCAAAAAAGTGAGAGTGGGGATTATGTGTTTCCTCAGAAGCAGATCTCAACCATTATGTTCTCTTTTCACAGTTTATTAGCTACTGTTACGTCTTACAACTGAAGGCTAAACCCCTTGCTAAAGGTCTCCTCATGTCTGAGAGAATATGGAGATAGGTATGGTTTACCAGCTAGGTCCCCCACCCAGTTTTTAGGAAACTAGGTTCAGACTGCTGGCATTTCAGTGACCTGGGATGTTTCAAATGGATGCTCTAGCCACCCTGGTGGTGGAAGTATATGCATGGTACATCTAACAAAGTGCTGCAAATAACCATGGCATTTAATCCTCAGAATCTCATTTTCTAAGCCCATTCTCTAGTTAGGTCCAGGTCAGTGATATTTTCATTTAAATTCCTGATCATGAAAGTCCACTTGAGTCCTGGGAGCTGGACCAATAATCAGACATTCAGAAAATGCCCTTTTTCAGTGGATTGTGAGGAAAAATTAGGATAGCAGAATGATTTAAATGTGATGAGAGGGGGCACTAAAACACCAGTCTATCCATGTGCTATCCATGTGCTGCCTGGCCATGCCACCCGATTTTACATATTTCTAATTCAGGATAGAGACAAACAATATTTTTCTTTCATTGGAAATCAGTAGAAGAACTCAATGTTCTAAGATCTTGCTCCTTAAATCCATTAGCATTTTTTCAATACCCCAAGTATGAAGCTAACTTGTTCCTTACAACTTAATTTTCTCTGAACAAACCCAAATGTGTAAAGATGTATTGTCTGTTCTTTTAGAGCCACAATTGCATAAGTTATCAAAGCTATATGTGTAATCATTGAAAATTATGACCAGTGAAACTATAGATTTGATCAAGAATCACTTTTAGGAAAAAACCGAGGTGGGACTATATGAAGTGCATTGGTGGTAGGTAATTTTGCACTGACAGCATAAGGAGGACAGAAAATGTATGAACTAGAAGTATCCCAATAATACAGTACTTTTCAAGATTATGCTTATATATAAAAAAATACAGAAAAGCAAATGTAGTGATTCTGAGCATTGCAAAAGTTAAAAAAGTAATGCGTGATCAAAACAAGGGGTGTTTTATCAGTAAAAAATGACATGCAATTCAATGCTAAACATAGGTATTTTTAAGACAAAGAAAAGTATTCAACATAGTGGTGATTAAAAAACACGCATGAAACATGGACAACTTTTTAAAATACTTTAAATAAATAAGTAAACAAATATATTTCTAAAACAGATGTTTGATGTTTGTAATTTTCCAACAATCATAATGAAATTGCTTTTTAAAGTTGATTTGCAAAGTCTGACAACTAGACTGTTGATATGACAGACTATAAAACGGAAACATTTTCATATATTCCATCTCTAAGGAAAAAATTCTCAGCCACTATAGGTTTTACAAATTCCCAGTCTCTGTTGACTAGTTCATATAAGAATACAGTAGTGTACTGGAAATTGTACAAATATGATAGCATGGTTAATATCATACCTAAAATCAGAGCCAATGCGCTTTCCATTTTCAGGCTCCCCAGGATCCGGGCACATATTGGATGCATGTTTAATTCCTCCTTCATTCACTGCAGGGACAGAAATATGAAAGTTAGATCCAAACTATTCAGCATTTCAACCACAAATATGATAGTATTAACTGCAATGTGAAATATGAATATCAATTGCTTAAAAAGCAGTATAGTAACACTAATGTAGGTTATATGTGGACCATAATAATGTTGAACATTCATATTATTTTGGAATTAAAGCTCTCAGAATATCTACCATTATATTTCCAAGTTAATTCAATACATCAGAAGTGAACCTGGTATCTTCAAGGGGGCCTGTCTAAGTTAAGGATGAGGTCCTTCAGTAGCCACTTTGCCGATAAAAGAAAAACATGTAGAAGGAGTAACCTGCATAAAGATGTCTAAAAATTAAGAAAAAAGCCACAAGGCAGAAAATAATTGCCAGTTTCCATCAATCAATAGGTGAATTCATGACAGGAGCACAAGAATATTCTGAAAGATTTAGGAAGAAGGTAGCTCAAGGATGGTAGGCACCATTAGTCCTGAATAACTGCAACAGACTTGAAGGAAACCCTCAAAACAGGAGCATCAGAACAAGAATGAAGAATTTATCAAGATGACAGCTTCAGCTGTGTTGCAATGCAGATACATCCAGTTCCAGGTCTCCTTCTATAATGTGTAACAAGACCCAGAACAAGGACACTTGTATCAGAAAGTGTAGATTCCAACACAGTGTCTGGAGCCCAATGTGGAATGGCCAACATTCAAAGAATCAGTAAGAACATTAATATTTGAACTCCACATCTCTCCTTCGTTCTCAAGCTTCCAGAACATTCTTGACTCCCAAAAGGGATCTTTAAAAGCAGACCTTTTCACAGAGGCAGAGAACACTAAGCTCGTAGACATCACTGTGAAAACAGATCACCACCCAGCCGGAAGCACCGGCAATTTGATTGCAGCCTGTAATTTGAGAGCAATTTTCCTGGATTATTCTGGATTCATGCTATGCAGCAACATCACATCATACCACAATCCTGCACCCAATAGGCATCAGTCCCACCTTCTTCCTCGCCGGTGCAATCTTCCAATTAGCCAGTGTGATAATGTAGGAGTGGGGTGAAGTTTCATGATAGCCCTCAGAAAGATACCTTTCCTACTTGAAAGAAGAGGACAACATGAGATCTAGTGGCTAAGCTACCAAATTTGGAGCCTGGGTTTTAAGTTTAAATTCCAGCCTCAGCCTGCTAAAAATTATGAGATTTTTTCTAAATTAGTTATTCTCTCTGTGCCTGAAAATCAAAGTATGTTAAATGCATTTGTGGTATATAAATTGTAGCTGATGTAAATTCCCTCGTGCTGTACACACTTGTGTATCATCTGACACCCAGCACTCTGTTGCTGCTTCAATGGGTAAACCCAAGTCATTATCTTTGTATACATTGATGCTTGATGTCCAGGCATGAATATGTGAACATTCATGTAGAGACAAGCACCCATTCAGCCATTGGCAAACTGGCTATGTCAATCTTCTATCGTCTGCTCAGGATTTTACCAGCATCCATTCAACAACATTTTTAACTTTTGATCTCAAGAATGGAACAAAGACCAAAACTCGACAGTTCTTTGAAGTATAAACTTGGTCTGGGAAAAATTTAATTATGTAATTTTGTTAATTTCGCATAGCAAACTTTATGCAAAATTGTCACGATTACGTCATTCTGACACATTGCAAAATTTCGGGGAGACTTTTTAACACAAGGCACAAGACGCACTGTTCAGGTAATGTTTGGGCCTTTCAGGTAGATTTCTTTTAAACAGACTGTTTGGGTGATGTTTTAGCACAAAACTACAAATCTGAATATGAGTGGCAGTGTTTTGAATGCAAGCAATTTCTGCTAGTTATTTTACCTGAGCAAGCCATTCGGGTCTTTTATGAGAGCAAAACAATAAATGTGATTGACAGGGTTTGGAAAACAAGCAATCTGAAATCAAATAGAAATTAAATTTTCACAATGAATTGGTATCCTAACAAACTAACTGTTTGGCAAATTTTCTGAATGCGATACGCATTTCGCATAATTTTGCTTAATGTTTGGAGTCATTTCACATAAATTCACAGCAGCAAATTCGATGAGTTTCACACATGCATAGCAAAACATTGTTGGATGAGACTCATTTTCAATGTCATGTAAAACATTTGTCTAAAGATAAGGTTTTGAATTAAATTTCACAATTCTGGCATGTGTAAATCTGTACAATCAATTCAAGATAACCACGTTTTCGTTATCATTTAAATATATCAGAAACATGGAAAGGCATTGCCATTGTAAAAGAAATAATGAATATCCAAACACTTGTGCTAAATACATTCACATATTTCCTACAACATCTTTGCCTGGAAAAACATATTCAGAACATTTCAAATGGATGACAATACTGAGGCAGACTAACAAACAATTGGCACTGAAATGAGTAGGCAGACTAACCATCTACTAGTTTTGGAACTTACTCGTGTTCCTCAAATATTATCATGTGGGACAATGGTCTGAGAGTCACATTAGCAAATTCTGTTGGAAAGCCTGTATGATCTTACCAGTGTGATTTCTCTTCTTCATTGTGTCTAATTCATTTTAATCATAATCCCGAAGCAACACAAGAACTGCACCAAATGTATTGTTACAACTCAGACTTAGAAACTACTATCCTTTTACATAAATTACATTTGTCACTTCCTTAAAAAAGCTCATCGCTGTGATGAATTTTGTTTTTAAATCCATTAAATACTGATGTATAAATCTGTTCCATATCTAAAAATAACAGGAGCAATCTTTATTTTTCAATAAAAACATGCAATGTGCATTCTCATTTTTAGCACTTTTCCATCACCTTCAATGTTACAATACAAATAGTGAACTGATTTGCAGCAAAACCTGCATTATTCCTCCTTATGAGAAACAAGATCATTAAATGTTAAAAGCTTTAGGTAGACCTCTCTAAAGGGGCACAGTTGGTGAAAACAATGGGTCAGAATGCTTCCCCATTCAATTGCCACTCATAAGTCTATGTACAAAAATACATTACATCACCTTTTGGGTGTTTGGTTGCTAGTAGTATGCTTTAACACCAGAGACTGGCACAGCTTTCCAAGCCTACTACTGCCAATGTTTGTGAATTCTAAAAAGTAGTGAACTTGCACCCAGCCAAAGAGTACTTCTGCTGGTGCATATTTTCTACTTTTTTGGTAAACAAGTCTCTATATATATTTATGTTTGATGAAAGACTTATTGCACCTGCTGAAGTGCTGATGCAACAGTACTATACATATATGCAGTGGATACATTGGCCCATTGACTTACAGGACCTATGCTTTGAAAATGGCCTTTGGAAAGAGATGAGTGATTGCTTCACATGTGCTTTTGCATAGGATTTGAATTAAGAGTGATTATCCTTGCCTTCTCGCGGAGACCAACACCAACCCAGATTAGAGACCAGATAACAGGTGATAAAAATAAGAAGTAGTAGGGTTAGAAATGTCTGCCAAACTGAGCCAGAAGTTATGGAACACAGATTATAAAGATATGGTGAGTGAAGTAAGTAGTGCCAACTCTGGGACCATAAGGTTTAAATATCATGAATCATTTGGAAAGGTGGGCTGTCCAGCACACTTTTTCCTTGATTTGGATGACTATTACTCTACTTTCATGTATTTTCTGGCAGGATTCTTTCCCAGACTTATCTTGTCTTACATAGGATGCAGTTAACAATAGTTAAAAATAAAAACACTATCATGATGAAAAGAAGCACAAAAAGCTAAGGAAGTAACTACAGTTGAATAAATGGGCAGGTCACACGATTTAACTGTAATTAGTCAACTATATGCAGGTGGTGGTTGCTAGAAACTGGCACAGAACACAGCAGAGGATCAGATGTTACTTCTCAATCCTATATAAAAATAGTTCCAGTTGAGATACCTTGAAAGGGATGCCCAGCAGCATAATGTTTGCTGAATCAATTACGTTTTTGAAAAAGAGAGCAGTCTATCTGATTGCAAAAATACTAGATTTTCCATCAATTAATGAATCCGCTAAGATTTGTATAGCATGGCTAATCACCAGAATGGGTATCCAGGTGCTATAAGAACATTTTGGTGCAGGCCACTCAACACAGGAAATTAATCTTTATTGTAATCAGGTTAGGACAGGTCACCTACTAAACAAACAAATGGTTGGGCATGTTACCCAACGTTTTTAGATATTAAAGACTATAGTGTATACTAGTGATGGCCAAATGTGAAAACATGTGGAGCATTTGTACAAGTTTACAAAATAAATATTAACAAGTTAAGGAAGATGAAAATTACTGATGAGTACAAAAAGAAATTATGAAGACAAAAATGGAAGAAGAAATAAACTATTGTGAAAGATGGTTTAATAACGGAGAAAAACATATATTAGTAGTAGTTGTTTATTTCAGATAAAAAATCCATAAACACACATTTAAATTAGCACAGTTGTGTTGATTGCAATAGTTAAAAGAATGTAAAATCCATATACATCATACAATCAGCTACATTTTAATAAAATCAGTTTGACCATTACCTAACTGTAAACAATATTAAAAATATAAAATTAGCAGCAACCTATGTGGCTTATTGTTTCATTTAATGAAACTAAAACCCAGAAGAAGTCAACGTTTGTAGTAACCGGATCACTGCTTTAAATGCCCTCATCCAGGATAGTTTTTCTAAAATACCAAATAATTTTGTATTAAATATGAATGATTTCCCAAGTGACTTTCCTTCCATGAATGCTGAATATCCATGCAGCATGTAAACATTTAGCAAGACTGACAACAATCACCTCCCATGTGTCTGTTTTCAATATTCCAGAGCTGGATAGGGAAACCTTATGCCTAATAAATGGCATAATGGAATGATCCACTTTCTTCTTGGCAATTTATAGGCCTTACAGAAAAGTAAAAGATTTTCTAATGATTCAGGAGCATTGTCACAGATGGGGCAGGTAGTATCGGAGTTCTTGCTCCTCTAGCTGTGAACTCTAGCGTAGGGAGAGTACCAAACCTAAACTTTAAGTATAGCTGTCTGGGGAGGTCACCTTGGATGACATCTAATGTAGGTTTGAAGTGTAGGACAACCTTATGGTCTTTGGTCAAAGAATTGATTCGTCAGGCTCCCTTATTTGCCGTCTTTGACTGATTGTCCCCAGAAATGTCTCTGCACTGATCTTTTATCAAATGCCTTGGTGTCGAATGGGAGACATCTGGACAGTCCCAGAGATTCTCAAGGTTAATAGATTGAAATATTTTCCTCACATATAATAGCCAAGGAATTCTCAGATGTCCAGCTGTTTAGATAAATCTCTCTGAGGGGTGTTCTATGAGATTCAAGCTCAGGTATTGACCGTATCCTGTGCCAAAATAGTAATAGTTTCGATTGAATGGTAATTTAGATGGTTATAAAACCAATAACTCATTGGTAGCTGTGTAGCACCTGAGTTCTGCACCATATAGAGTGCCACTTTTTACCCTAACCTTGTATACCTCTAGTACGGGTGCTACACTTGAGAAAAATATACATAAAAACCTGTGCATGTGTGTCTGCTTAGCTGTAATCGGCAAGCAGAATTATAGAATCTGCCAACATAATGTGCCTCTTTAAAGTCTTATGGTCTTCTATCATCCCTTGGATTGTGTGAAGGCTGGAGCATGGCCATTAGTTTTGGTTGGAGAGTTCAGTACTGATATTACTGATTACAGGAAACTTGTGTCTTCCTGTGTAAATTTCATCTCTCACAACTGCTTACTGAATTCAACTCTCCAGTTTCCCACACAAATCCATCTCACCACCTCACCATTGTAAGGCGCAGGACATTATATCTTGTATCTCAAAAGTCGTAATCAATGATATCTAGATATTATACATAGGGCCAATTTCCAAAGCCTTTCTAAATGTTTCCTAACCCCACTTTACATTCTAAATTAAATTTGATCTATCAAAAACTGCAAGCTTGAAAATTCTGCAAACTAAATAAATGATGACAAAAAACTTTTAGTGAAATGGTAATTGGCCCCTTTGTTGGATTCCATCTGCAGAAATACTAACTACATTGATGGTCAGGAAATGTAGGAAAGCATCCATAGATGTAGTCCTGGTTTGCTCAAAAGACCCACAGTGAAACCTAAACATATCAACAGAAACTAGAAATAAATATCAAATCCTGCATATATTCTTGCTTACTCTATAACCTATAAGGGCATGTAGATCATTTGTTGTCTTCAGCTTTACTATCCATCCTTAAAGTGGCATATAAGATCAAGTAGAGCTCTATCTCTGACACAGCTGTTACAGCTGTCAAGTAAGGGCATCAGAGCAGTCCTTCATGGCAAAATACCAAGACTGTATCTGGTGAGGGTTTCTTGATGTTGGATAGGTCGACATTGAGCTCTTGCTGAAGCCATTGCTAATAATGTACAATGCCCTGAGCAGAACAGAGCTGGATTTTGTTGCCCTACATTCATTTTATTGCTGGGGTGAATTTGATGCCTCCCTCAGATTCATGATTTTTCTTTGGCTTTAGACACTGTGAAGGACAAATCTGGTTCTCTAACCCGTAGAGGGTTTTACCTCAGCCCTTTGTTTTGGCCCTCTGAAAGTAAAAATATTTCTTAGTCCCACTTCTCTCCTTTGGGTGAGAAAGTTCCTTCTGGTCATGGCTGGAGTCCCCATGCCCTAAGGCAGTCCTCTTTGCACTATCACTTTCACCAAGCAGAGTTCCTGCAGGATCCAATCAGTTAGGGGTTCCTTGGTCATGATGGAGTAAGGAGTCCTTGTCCTTTTTGTGTCTCTGTAGCAGGCAAACAAGATGTCTAGCACCTGGCCCCTGGAAAACAGTTCAAATCCCTCAGTAGCAGGGAGGAGTCAGATGTATCCTTTCTTCCAGCAGGCTTGCATCATCAGGAGTATACGTCCCAGTTCCATTGTTTTTAGGAGGTTAGGATGAGGTGTAAACCATATCCTGTGTACTAGTCAATGCCCAATCATGTATACTTTCTCTCCATATGACTGCTTTATTTTGCAGCACCTCTTGTCTTCTCATAATATTATTGCTAAACCCTTTGTCCAGCAAGAGTGTCTCTTGTTCTCTCTAAAACCACTCCCCTATATAGAAGAGGTTCTTCCACTCTGGCAGGGTTCAAACTAGCTCTCCTGCCCACTGGGATTGGTGCCAAGGGATCTAGAATATTTTTAGGGTGAAAAGGAAACGCTCTATTTGACATCTCCAAGTCAAAATAGGTAGTGTTAAGGCTATCCATTGTTCTGCCCACCATTTCCTTCCTCATCCAAGCTAACTACTTCGTGGTCACTTGTTGCCAACTCCGTTGCCTTCTGGGGCCAGAGACGAGGCTACTGTATTCTCGCAGGCAGGGTTATTTCCTCGAGTGAGAAATTTTTGTAGGCATTATCTATTAACTTTCAGGAAAACTTACATATACAACTTGGGTAAATCCAAATGTGCCACTACAATCTTAGGTCCAGAGCACACAAACATTGGCACTGAACTGCAGTGCCACAGTACACATAGTCCTAGGGCCCAGAAAAATCAGAGATGACCTTGCAGAAAGGATGATTCCAACCACATTGCTATTCGGAGCCATGTGCACTTTTGCTGTATTAGACTGAGGAAAGGCCAGACAGGCAACCAAAATATTACAATGCATGAAATTATTCAGGTTGGCTATAATATATGAGAGTATAAAAGTGAAGATAACAATTTAGAATTTCAAGCCAATTGTAGTCTCTCCACAGTCAATTCACAATCAATTTACTGGCACAACTCAAACCTGGGAAATCAATTATGAAGTTGAATATTGTATATTCAATGACAGAAATCATTCAAAGCCATTTCAGAAGGATGTCTCTACAGCATAAGAATCCCAAACATGAATGATATATCTGTCCTTTTTTGACTAGCTGTCCAGTTTTCCCCACTGAAAATGGGCCTGTGTGTTTTACACAAGTGTTCCTTCTTTTGTGAAAGAAAGCAAATCAAACACCATAAATATATTAAAATCATAAACAGACATCTGTAGTTAGTGGAATCTATATAGCAGCTCTTTGGGACTTGACCCTCTCCGCAGGGTTACCCTCAAACCTTTTGTCTTTACACTCTCATTTTTTTGAATTTGTTTTTGTCGGCCTTTCATTTGTTGCAGGGATCCAGCCGAATTACAGAACTATGCGCAGGATTTTAAGACCTTGGTGTGTAGGGACTAAGTCATCCTACCACCTTAGTACCCATGAGCCCAGGACTGACTAGCTATAGTGTCTCATCTGCTCTCCTACTTACTCACAGATAAACAAATGATTAGACACCCCAGAATACAGCACTCCCAGATCTCTCCTTCACTGACACTTGTACCTGTCCACAATAAGATTGGAGAGAGACACAACACTGTTTAAAATATGTATTTCAACTAATAGGCCCTAACATGCAGTATATGTGCCACACCAAGCAGGAAAATACATAGTAGAAATACAGTCAGCATAGCAGCTAGTCCATAAATCATGAAAGGAGATGTCATCATGAAAAGACAATAGAGTCTAACCTCCCTCCCCTTGCTAAAAAGCAGTATTATTATATATTAGAAGATCTCTGGGCTTTGTCACCAGACAACATACCTTAGCGTATAAATGGTAGATCTATATCATAGGTGCTGTACCACTCTTCTCCCTGGAAAGGTCCCTCTCCAAGTGTGTGCTACCTATTCGTGTATTCCAATAAAACCAAAGTCCATTGTCCAAACAACAGCTACATCAGTATGTTTTGTCTAAGGGATTAGGCCTGGCCAGAACAAAATAACAAGGGGCATTGTTGTTCGGCCTTGCTCACAATGTTCAGTCAAAATCCCAGGGACCTGCAGAGAGTGAACACAGTGATACGTTCTCATGTGGAAACAGTCCTAGAAGTTATGTAAAAAATAAAATTGTGTAGTAACGTGCGCAAAGCACTGGGCAAGCTGCAGCGTGCTCCTGCTAACTTAAAGAAGACAACAATGTCCCCATGGGACATGTGACAGGTCTCTGTACAGTCTACCCAGCTAACAAGTGTTAAGGCACTTATGCTCACTCCCTAAACATTGTAAAATTGACATACACCTGATTGGCATATTTAATTTACTTATCAATCTCAAGTGGAATACCATATACGCAGGGACTGTAAATTAAATGCTACTAGTCGTCCTTCAGCACTCATTGGGCCACCTACTTAAGTAGCCCTAAAAAACATATCTCAGGCCTGCTATTGATGCCTGCCAGCATTTTTAAACTGTCAATTCAACTTGCCATTATAACTTCCTTGCCAAGACTAAAACCGTTTTTGTTACATAACAGTCACTCCTAAGATAGGATCTAAACAGCCCTTACTGCAGGATGCACTATAGTTAAAAAAAGTTGGACGTGTACCTTTAGGTTTTACATGTCTTGGTAGTCAAAAACGTACAAACTTGTTTTTCAATGCTATGAAGAATACCTCTCCCAACGGTTAACATTGCATTACCTTAGTATATTTAATAAGTGATAACTTTTGATTGGGAGCAGGTCCGAAGATCAAGTTTAATGTCTGAGGAATTGCCATTTAAATTTCTCTTTAATGGCAAAGTCAAAATTTAAGTTACAATTCAGAAAATGATTTAAGGTTGCCATTTTTGTCTTAGTCCACTTGGTGCCTCCTGTTCCTGGGTCACATGATTTAGATGGCAGTTGACTTTTGTGTATTCCTTCCAGACAGAATGACAATAGAGGGTATGAATGTTGGCAGGAAGGATAATATCTGCCCTGATTAGAGTGGCAGAGCTGCCACCTACCACACTTGACCTTTAAAGACACTGGCTCAGCTCATATGCAAAGGACTTCACCCTAGCCTATTGTGCCCCCAGACAAACAGGTACCATTTCGGAAATTACCTACAACTCTGTGGAGGGAAATTCCAGAAGCCTCTCCCACTTCAAAGTGGGCACAAGGTATAAATATTGGACCCTCAGATCCACTCTCCAGATAACTTCTGGACCTGTGGAAGACTCTGAAGAAGAACTGCTCTGCTGCAAGAAGGACTGCTCTGATGCCCTGCTACTCTGCTGCACGTTACCTGGGTAAGAAGGAGTAAACCTCCATCTTGAAGATAGAACTATCAGAATAACTCCAAGGTCTAGTTGGCTTGGCTCCTGATCAGCACTTAAGGGGCATAAAAGGCTTCAACCATCTTGAACCTTTACCTGCTGTGAGCCCTAGCCCCCTAAGTGGCGCCACTCCAACCCTTGACTCTTCGAAGTGAGGATAAAGGTGCTCTGTCAGCCCAGCTGTGGTCTCTCTCAGAACTGAAACAGTGCGATGCAATCTGAAGCAGCCCTCTCACCTCCTCAACTGCCACTACACGGCACAATGCATCACATCATGAACATAAGGGTCAATTCTCAGAGGGAGTAACCTCGCCACTGTGTCTGGCTCATGCTCCATCACGGTTCACCCTGAACTTGTGACTTTGTCCCAATCCGGCACGACCAGATAACCACAGATGGCGATTTGGGCTTCTAGGCACTAATTTAACATAAGTATTTAAAATTGCAAATTTCGGGTTCAGCTAATTGGATTTTTTGTCATTTTGGTAACAATTCATTTATTAAAATTTACTCTATTTACTAAATTGGTATAGAATTGGTATAGAATTTTTCTTGTGTTATATTTCCATTTGACTGCTGTGTACTGCATAAAGACTACACATTGCTAACCTAACAGAGAAGCCTTTTTGTTATTTATATATTTTGTTTAGTATTTGGGAAACTTTTGATATTTTTTCCTCAACTGCCCAAAGAAGATAATCCCAAAATGAGACATCATCTTGGGCCAAAACAATATGCAAGCTGGGAGTCGGATCCCTCTGCTAAACAAACTGCATTCACAGTATCTTTAAAGAAGAAGCAATGATTCATAATCAATGCCTGAGGCAACAGAAAAAGATGCACCTATTCACCCTAATATCACAAACTGAAAAGAGTGCAAGATTATGGAAGACCATTCACTGTATACTCCCTAGCTGGAAATCAATTACGAAGAACTCTTGTTATGCTTACTGTGGCAGCAGTGCAATATGCGGGCATCTGCTTGCAAATGCTCTCTGCATGCTGTGTAAGTAGAACAATGCCTGTCTCTCTGACCTGTGAGCCGCATGAAATAGATACTCACGGGGAGCTTATTTTTAAACTAGCCTTTTTATAGAGACACAGGATCAATGGATGTGACATGGTTTTCTTTTAGGACTACCCTCGATTATGCTAATAACAACAAGTACTATGACTAATTAGACATGTTATGTTGTTGGACCTGAAATGAAATAGATACTTACGGTAAATCTATATTGATACTAGCACTTGTTTATAGATTCAGGAAATGGGTGTGAGGTGGTTTTCTTGTAGTAAAACCCTCAATCATTCTAAGAACAACAAGTAACATGACTAATTAGATTTTTTATGTTGTAGGATTGACTCAAACAAGCTGACTACTAAATATTTAATTACTGTGCTAATATGGTGATGTCATGGCATATCATGATACACATATATGAGGTACAATTTGTTCTTAATAAGTGAATTTTTAGGAGATCTCCCTTTGGTTATTTTACATAAAATATCTATTTGAGGTCAATCATTATATGATTCATCCACATTACCTACTCATAGGATGGTATTACTAATAAGCGATGGATCTGGTTTTGGAGGGTTAATGCTTATACATACATGTAATGTAACTATAAAAAACGAAAACGGTATAACATTTATGACACATTTGATGCTTGAGGAATAATTTAGTATGTCCACAATGATCACCTTAAATGTGGAATCAGTAACAGGATTGTTTTGGTTAGGGTTGCTGTAATCGTGACATTAGTTCAACAAGGTATGACTGTTTTGATCTTGTCATAAAAATTGAAGCACATCATGAAGAAGGTCAATCAATAGAGAATAGGGTTGTTGTAGTCCTGACATTATTTCAATAGGCCATGACTACTTTGATCTTGTTATAAATAGAAAGTCACATCGTGAAGAATGCCAATTAATAGAACATAACCAGTGCCATTTTTGGATGTACATATTTAAAAACAGTAAAGTTTAATGTTTTGTCACAAATAATGAATCACACTGTGAAGAATGTTTAAACAGTATCCTTACTGGAATTAGGATAAACATGGTTATAATTTGTATACGTATTGCTTATAATTGTATAAATATAGTAAATGTTTAACTATGTATATTTTTGTTGCCCTGAAGATGTCCTGAGTGGACAAAACCCATTGGCTTTGGCTACAATTTTAATTTTAAAGATTTAAGGAGAAAATTGAAAAATAAAGACTGAACAATGCTTTATACTCTGGATTATCTTGTATGTTTTCTACACAAAGAGAAATGTCAGACAGTATACATCATGTGCAATTTTGCTGATTCACATCGTTACTACGGGTCCTGTAAATTCTTTCATTGATTTGAGTGCTGGGTAATATTGTACTATTTCTTTAAAGAAGAGTGTTATGAAAAGGAGTCAGAATATAACTTTTGCGCTGTAAGTGATAAACTGAAAAAGTTGCAAGCGACTGGCAAAGTGTCTATATTAGCATTTCTTCTTTAAGAAAGCCTATGTGCCTATGTTTTTGATATAGGAGCAAAAAAGGTATAAACACAACAATATGTTATCATAACAGCAGAGTAAAATAAATGAATACTCAAACACTGTGTTTAAGAGAATGCTAACGCATTTCAAAAGCACAAACTTCCTAAACAAAATTGAAACCAACTTAATCAATCTAATGTCTATGTGCCAGCAAAGTCAATAAATCAAAGATCACACGCTGGCTATTAGTACAAGGTGAACATAATGCAGCATAAATATTCGAGGTGCAGCACTTGATAATCGTCAGCAAAATATATTGGTACATACATTTCTTTTTGTACTTCACATTGAAATTTTCCTGAAGAGTTCATAGCGTAAAATAACCCAGAACAACTGAAACAAGTCTTAGTAAGGCATAAAAAATAATTTGCGTTCCTTTCCTTCCTATAACATTAGAGGTTGCATACATAATACATGTAAATGTAAAGAAGAGGATCATTTGCCAAGGAATAAAATATTGAATGACAGCTGTCTGTCTTCCATGTCCACCAAGGATGATTCAAGAAATAGATAGCTGGGAGAACCTAAAAGTGTACAAGAGAATGAAAAGGTGAGGAAGTATGGGCAGGTGATGACGTGGGTATAAGGTTGGGAGAAAAAAGGTCAGGTGAGAAAAATACGGCTAATGAATATGCATATTGAAAGTGGGAAACAAAATGGTAGATGGGATTAAGGGGGATAGCAGAGCTAATGGGGAAACATAATATAGGATAGATTAAAGAGAATGGCATTATCAAGCATGAATAAGCAAATAAGAAGAGGGAAAGCTGGGTTACTTTTTCAAGAAAAAACTCATACACCCAGGTTTAACTATTCTAACTTGACAATACAAATCAACATTGTCAGTTTGCATTCTAAATTTAGCATTCATTAAAGGGAAAAGACTTCAAGATGGAAATCAGCAGTATAACAAGGCTCCCAGGAGTCATTTTCTTTGTCATAACCATAAGACTCTGATGTGAACTTCATCCTCCTCTGTAAGAAAGAGATTTTATCGGTGTTGCAATACAAAAGTAACAACAAACCATTTCTTTAGTTGTCAGATATTATTAAATGGTCTGCTTCAGTAAGAAGCTCTATTGAAAAGGTTTCTTATTTTTATTTTAAAAAATGGCAGAAGTTCATATTTCAATTTACCCTTTTCATAAAGACAAAAAGCAATGCAATGCACATGAGAGTTTTTGCCCTCCACAGACTTTGCATTATTCTCCTAGTATTCTGCATTTTTTGAATGTTGACAATTAAGGTACATTGTCTTTCCATTATTATTTTTATGAAACATTTCTTAGTAATGTTTGCTATGTCACTTGAGAAAGCTGTATATTCTCTACAGAATATTCCCAAACTTCCTGCATGGAGCCCTGCAAGTTCTCAAATTTCTATTTTTTCGTATCATTTCAGTCCGGTGTAGTCTAATCTGCCAAATAGTATTGCAGTCTCAAGTCCACACTACTCGGCCAATGCCTGTACAGTGCCCAGCTCTGAACGACGATAGTAATGTTAGTGGACTTGCATTATTTGCCTACATCCATAGTTTTCGAAAACAATAGCAACTTAACACTGTTCTATTGTTTTTCCTTTAGTTATCTCCATGACTGTGGAGAAAATGTTAATCACTCTACTTTCTAAATCCAAATGGAACACAGTACATCCCCAGAAAAGGTAGCACATCTTTGCCGATACTTTCAATACAGATGTCTGAGGTCGTCTGGTGGTAATTTAATTAACATTTCAAGATTTAAGCTCAAAACCAAAGGAAGCAAGACCCTCACAGTCTTGGCCTCCAAAGCCTGGAATACTATGCCCCTCAACCTCTGACTCCTCGTACAGGAAACTGCCTTCAGGAAGCATTTAAAAACATGGATTTTTAGTCTGTCAGATGGCTTTGTAATGGCTGCCATTTACATCTTGATATTTGGTTTGTATACTCGCTCAGCGCCAGGATGCTCCTTCCGGAGCGACAGTCAGCGCTTTAGAAATATCCTATACAAAATACAAACAAATACAAAATAAATCTACAATGAACAGTTAACCTCCTCTCATCTTCTAGCACTGTCTTTTTCTCCAAATGGGGAGACGGTTTTGCGGCATGTTTTTAAACTTTATTTTTCAGTTAAGGTACATACCGAGTTGTTGGCAACAATTACAATGCACACATAGAACAAACATCAACATATGGCATTGGGAAAGTTCCCTGCTCTGTGGGGATATGCACAAGTATCTAGGCGAGGTCATTATTAGGTTTATACCTTGTAAATGTAAATGTATTTGAGCTTATATATCGCACAGCTACCCACAAAGGGTTTCCCGGCGCTTGCTTAGGGAACCCGTCCTGGTATTCCCCTGTGAGATAACCCCAGCAGGGTATCCACAAGGTGAAAGCCAGGCATCCCGCCGCGAGGGGCCGTTGTGGAGATTAAGCAAGCTATTGCCCAGAGTCGCAGAGTGTGAACCCGTGAGTTGAGAAGGCACCGGAGCGAGAATTATCGAGTCCGTGGAATTTTTTGAGCCCAAGACCCGCCGAGGCGGGGAATTGAACCCTGGTCCAGAGCCGATCTCAGCTTCCGGGTCTGCCGCCTCTAACCCCTGAGCCACACTTCCAGCATGTCTTGGACCCCTCATACTTATATGATATGTTTCACATCGTCAATATATGACTATAACTCTGAGATAATCACATGAACAGAGTGAACCATCTGAGCTCTGTAGTATTGTGGTCTCATGCTTACTGCACACATGTTTTCCATATTCCCTTGTCCCTCATCTACACCTCCCCGTCACCCTCCTGGCTCACTGGGTGTTGACTGTCAGATTCAATGTCAGTTCTTATTCTACTATGTAGGTCAAATTTTAATGCTTTCCATATATCACAGGGTCTGCTGCGGATCGCATGAGGGGGTTAAATGTGTCTGCATGCATATTACAATAGATCATGTCGATATACCATTCCGAAATCATCGGTACTGGGCCCCTCATCCAGTGCATCGCAACTCATCTCTTTACCAAGAGCATGCCCATAGCCACTAGTCTTCCACATGGTTTTGGCACCTCAGAATCCAATCCCATGAGAGCCAATGTTGGAAAGTCCTGCACTGTCTGTCCCGCCATTCGCCGAAGCTCCTCTGTCACTTTTAACCAAAATGCATGTATCTTAGGGCAGAACCAAGCAAGGTGAGAGAATCCAGCATCTTCCACATTTATCTTCCTCACGCAGCCAGATCTACACTAGTGCTCTGTGGTATAATATTCTCTGTTGAGGTATTTAAAGGGCACCAGACGATGACCGCCATTTTGCAATATGGATTTAATAATGGAACAGGAGTATGTCCATTGTTTGTCGGTTATTATTATACCCAAGTCCTCCTGCCATTTCAGTTTAGCCCTCCTACCAGGCAAATCATTACTATGTCATATACGTTCATACAGTGTTGAGGGCTCTCTATCGGCCATCCGTAGTCTTCTGACAATCACAGCTGCAGCAGCAGCAGACCCGTGCGAGGCCTCCAAACACAGACGAGTTCAGCGCACAAGATGGGCAAGATGCGGCGAATGAAGGATACATTGTCTCCAGGATCATGGAATTAACCAAGTAGGGATGACGGGGCAAGGGGCAAAATCCTTAAAAAATAAAAATACACATTTGCTTGCCTCTGACATAAATCAAGGCATTCAACTCATGCCTGATCCTGCAATGGAGGCTTGTCAGAAAAGAACTGAGACACGAGGGGCCAAAATCAGGGAGCAAGCGAAGGTCTCAACTCTGTAGAGAGGAGTGATTGAATGGCTAAACAGGGGGAAAAGGTACAACCTAAAAGCACCAAAGTCCAGAATATGCAGCCACTAATTTCCAAAATATTCGTTGTAACAGAAAGGGCGTACAGTCACAGGAAACTGATGAAGGGGCTGTGTCGACAGATCAAATCACCCAGACTGACACCATGGCAGACACCGCCGCCCCTCCTAATGAAGTTGTAGAACTGTCAATCCCTTCAGAGAACATGAGCGGCCATAGACCACCTATAAATGAATCATTACCGGATCCCGAAAACTCTATCGAGATTGAGAATAGGACTGAAACTGTGACTGATACTATTACCACCAAAAAGAAAGCCAGCCAGGATTTTCTGGAGGACTCTATAGAGAACGAACCAAAAAGCCCATCTGTACTGGTATGTACCTTACCAAAGAAACCTGATAACATGGGAGAGCCACACAATACATCAGAGGATTCAGAGATCTCCGATACCGGTACCTTTCTATCTAGCGATGGATCGAGACACGATGGGGATAGCAGTGTGGACAACAACACAGAATCAGGAGCCCTGTCAAGAACTGCTACACAAAAAAACTGCTGACTAAAAAGCCCAACAGACATACAAGGGGACCAATGTGGCAACAACGGAGCAATGGACGATTTGAGTGATGGGAACCTGGGAAACTATGGCAAGAAGAGCAAACCCACTCTTTTGGAGGTGCTCCATTCAATTAAGAGCTTTCAGGAAGAAGTCAAACTGGGTAATCGACGATCATGTCTTACCACGCAAAAATTGCAAGGAACAATAAGGAAAGTGGGCAGAACTTGCGCCGAAGTTGCCAACAGAATGGCTTCAGCTGAAATACGCACGGAGCATCTTGAAAAGGATGTTTTGACCTTGAAGACACAAGGGGATGAACATGAAGGCATAGTTAACGACTTAGGGGCAGATTTATGTTAGTAATGTGCCCCGTTTGCGTCAAGGAACTGCGGCGTAAACGTGGCGCATCCCTATGACCCATTTACAACGTGACGCATCTAGGCAGATGCGTCACAAGGTAAAGCCCTGCGCCACTTGTGGGCGTTCCGGCGCAGGGTGGGCGTTCCGGGACAGGTGCGCCTCGCAAAAGTGGCTGAGTGAAATCTATAAGATTTCACTCAGTCACTTTCAGGCCAATGCTGCGTCAAAACCCTGCGCCTGCTTGAAGCAGGCGTAAGGCTTGATGCAGCATTGGACAGATAGGGCACCCCCGAGCCTTGCTGGAGCTGCGTCGCGCTTGCGACGAAACTCCAGAAATGTGCCACCTTTACGGCACAGATGCGTCATGCATCTGTGCCGTTTTTGCACCTTTTACAATGCGGCGCACCATGGGTGGCGGAGCAGCGGCGCAAAATAACTGGCACATCCCTGGGGATGCGCCAGTTATCATAAATTCGCCCTTTAATGCTTAAAGTCGAGGAGCAACAATATATACTCCGACGTAACAATCTAAGCTTTCTGGGGATCCCGGAGGAAGCAGAAGGGAGTGATCCAATGGCATTCTTCGTTACGCTCCTCAAAGGTGCCTTTCCTGAATTACACTCATGGGGCAGGGACAAAGAGGTACAATGTGCTCACCTTTACCCTTTGACACCACCTTTTACCCGGTGTAGTCAACAAAATTTACACGTGCTATGCTACTATATTTTGGTAACTTCCTTCTACGCAAGCTACTTTATGATTTAGCAAGACCCACTAACAAGAGAGCATTCAATGGTACTATATTTTTCACAAGGTCGGATTTTGCCCATGCTACCGTCGAGCGCAGATGGAATTGAAACAACTTTTTGCTTCCTTGCAACAACTAGGAGCCACTGTATACCTCCTAAATCCTGCCCAGCTAATGGTTATATATAAGGGGACCACACAAAGCTTCACTTCGGAAGTGTAAGCTCAGCTGTATTTACTAGAAATAATCGATGCTGGAAGGGGCAAAACTAAAGACTAAAAGACTAATACACAATCTTTTCTCCTTTTCTTCTAGATGCAGGGAAAAGGCTTATTGAAAACAAATAGGAAATAGACATATGGCAAGGCGGGCTTATAACAAGACAAAATTAAGAGTGGTGGTGGGGTCGGAGGGGGGGTTCACAGGAGTCTGATTGCTCAGATGTTTTCACTCTGGGTCTTGCTGAGCCAGGTAGCCTCAATAGTAGGTGGGGGTTGGTGGGTGGAGGGTGGGGATAGAAGGGGGAGGGAGTAGCTCTAGGGTGGGGGCAGGGGTTGGCAACTATGGAACTAGCTTTTCTTATGTGTATTTCTCTTTTCTTTAACATCGATTATAGGAGCTTAAAAAACATACAAAAATATAATGAGTAAGTTAAGAACAGCTGCAATTAATGTCTGCGGCCTTAATGACTCTACAAAACGGCAAAATACTGCTGCAGCACTTCGTCTGCTCAAAGCTGACATCCTATGTATGCAGGAAATGCATATTGAAAGAGCCCAGATTCACCTGCTAAGACTAGCAAAAAAATGGTCAGGGTCCTGCCCACTTAACCCTCCCGTACCTGAGAAGGAGACCTCCTAGAATGAGAAAATAGTAACAAAAGGTACCGAGGGATTGATCCAAATTTAATTAATTCTCAAACAAGAAACAATTAATTCTCTTGTGAATCAGAAATTAAACATGAAGAAATTACATATATAAATTTATAAACACACCTATGAGCGGACATCAAGGGAAGCACAACAACCGACAGTCTATATACAAAACCTCACATATACATATATACAAATATACATCACATTTACAGTATCACGTTTCTATGTACCCTAAACACAAGATATATATAAAAATATATATATATATATATCCCAATTCGGATCAGTGCCTCCATTTAATTTACAATAGAGAGCGCAACACAATGGTAGTCCCAAGAGTAAAGCACCTGGAGGTTAAAACATCAACCCAGTCTATATTTGTATTGGTGCCAATCAGACAAAAATCAAATACATTTTTAAAGGTAACAGGGGACTCCAATCGAAGCAAAAGGTGTTGACGCAGTCGCGGTCGCGTTTCAGCCAGATGATGTAGGCTTTATCAGGACAATGGGGTACTCTATTCTTCTGGGTCCTAGCAATATCTTGGACAGATGTCGGCGGCCAGCACAAAAACCACCCACACAATTGCAGAAATCACTTTCTAACCCCAGTACACGAAATAATTCCTTTATATATATGCAGTGAGTCCACTCGGATGAAGCAAGAGGAAATCAGGCGTGGTTTAAATTACACGTACTGTCTGCAATCACAGGAGCTGGGTGGCACGGACAACTGGTGTTCGCTACGGCAAGATTAAAACTCCAGTCAGATTCACCTGCTAGACACACTGGGAAACACAGTTGTAGGGGCCACGACACAAAACACAATGACACGAGGGTAGCGACTTTTTAAACCAATTGTAGGATCCAATTTTCAGGCACAGTAGTTGATCATAATGGGAGGTGGGTCATCACAGAATTTTGTAGAGAGAATTGAGATATATTCACCTTAGGTACGATATATGGAAGTACCCTGAATGTCCCAGTAATAATTGACCAGATGAATAACGAGCTGGCCACATGGCTTTTACCCATGATTATATGTGGAAATTTTAATATAAATCTACTTGTCAGCAAGAATATAAATACTGATAAGAACTGGACCTATAATGGTAGGAAACCAAAGGTACTGAGAGCTCTGATGTCATTATGCCACGAACAAGCACTCACTGATATCTGGCATTCACAACACCCCCAAGACCCTGGATACACATACTATTCTTTTCCACATAACAAACTTGTGAGGCTAGATTTTATGTTTGTATCCCACTCTATTCTACATCTCTGCTCAATAGAAAAGTCACCTCGTATAGTTGCAGATCATAATCCCTAATAGTTGAATTTAAAGGGACAGGGCTGGGAAGTAGAAGAACAACTATCTGGATCTTTGAACGTTCTTTACTCATGAATAATGAATACTGCACACATATGAGGCTGTGGATCCCTAATTTCTAGGGGAGAATTTAGTGAGCACGGGGATCGAAGTAGTGTGAGATGCACTGAAAGCAGCAATAAGAGGAGAGACAAGCATTTAAGATGCTTTATTTTCAACCCACAGCTAAACCATATATAAATGGAGAATTCACAGATCCCTTTAACATAACAAGAGGCACTCGGTAGGGATGCCCGAGCTTGCCGCTTCTGTTTGCCTTATACATAGAGCCTTTCTTTCAACAATTGACTGCTAATATAAATATTAGCCCTATCATCTCCCACGGCTGGGAAACCAATGTATTGGCCAACGCCGATGATGTCGCTATACTAACCGCTAACCCGGGTACAACTATGATTGAGGTCGAGGCAGAGGCGGGGAGATTTGGGCAACATTCAGGATATTCTCTTAATAGTACCAAGAAATAAATGATTTGCAAGAATATGACAATGGGAAATGATACTAGGCAGGTTGACAAGGCCACATATCTTGGAGTTGATATCATGAATAATATAGAAAACATTGTGGATGGTAATATCGACCCATTGATAGCTAAAACTAAAACTAAGCTAGCCAGGCTGCATAATTTACATCTATCAATTATAGGCAGATGCAATATAATCAAAATGCGTTTTATTCCTAAATTTTTATATTTTTTAAGAGCAATCCGGTTAGAATGTACTACTAATTGTTTAAAGAAAATTGAGGATTTATTTTCACAATTTATTAGGGCATACAAAAAGCCTAGAAGGGCTTCTAAATACTTAACTGTGCCATAAGAAAGGGGTGGGCTGGCTTTGCCAAATGTAAGATTTCATTATTGGGCTATTACTCTTTTGAGTAACCTAACTCTAATCACTGAAAAACCAAAAGAAAGATCTTTAGAGGATATATAGGCACCGATTTAATTTTTAATGTGTGTAGATGCATGGGGATGGGCTTGGAGATTCCTGCATGATTGCCACTATAGGAAGGTATGTTTTAAAACATTGGCTGGTGGATATAAAGTTATGAAAGTGGTTTGTAAAATGTTGGGATTAGGTTGTCTAAAAATGGCAGGGAAAAGGCCTATCCAAACTAGGGGATTTTTAGTAGATAACAGATATAGTGTCCTTCGAAAATCTGAGGGAAAAGTATGACCTAGATAGGAGGGATTTTTACAAATACCTACAAATACGTGATTTCTTACACAAAAAATGTGGAGGTCCGATTGGCTTTGGTAATAACCATATTATAGACAATTTGAGAAAGAATAAGTAATTGCCTATTGGAGATATTTACAACTCATTTAATTTGCGAATGCCAGATTATATAGAAGCACGAGTGACAGAAGTGGAAAGAAGAAATAGGAATCTCTGAAGATATATTTTTTCACTCAATAGAATTAGCGCAAAATATACTAATCCCAGCCCGACTCCAGGCCCAGTATTATAAATCTTGCTTTCCACTTTATTATAGCCCAAAGAAGATTGCAAAATGAGGGACAGGGTGAGGGACTATATGCTCCAGATGTACATTATATCAGGCGGATTAAAATCACAGGTTCGCTACCTGTAGTGTTCTAAATAATTTAAAACAAGAGATTTCAATTTTTTTCAAGGAAGTGGTTGGTAATGATCTTTTTCTCTCTCCATCTATGATTAGGGGTAGATAAAGATGTACAAGGGCAGCCGGGAGAAAAACTGGTGTTTATTGGTATGGCTATACTGCGACTATGCCTGGCTTCTGCCTGGCTAGATACATCTCCCCCAGGTTTTCATCCATGGCTGTCACTTTTGACAGCTAACTATACTTTTGAGAAAGCTATTTATGAAAAAGGAGAAATATGGGCTAGGTCAAAAGGCCTAAAAATATGGGAACCAATGGTTGAAAAGATAGAAGACTCAGATAATGGGAAGACTCCACAATTCTTCTCTCTTTTTCTTTATGTAATCTATCTTTAAACTAAAGATAAGGGACGGTGCACAACTCCTGCATTAATTGGTGGGGTTAAAACGACAAAACTATGCATGATGATCTTCATTTGCAATTTATTGCTCTTTTGTTTTTTTCATTTCCCTTGTGTAAGTGCCGAACTGTTATTGAATGATGAATCTTGATATTCGCAAGCGTGACACCATGCAGCAATGTTTTAAAATGTAAAATTCTCCTACTTACACTTGTCGTAGGACCGCCAGCATAAAAGGCAATTTTACAGAGTTGATTGACTTTTTCGGCATGTAAAAAGCTTTTGTGACATTTATATGGCAATAGCAGTAGCCTCTCTCCATGCACCATCAGTGATTAGGTACAGACTGGCATAACCAAACTGTGTAACAGGGATTATTACGGTCAGCATGCCCTCAAACATGGATTCAGATGGATGCAGCCAATGTAGAGGCTGAAGCGGGGGTGAGAATCCCGAGCTGAGAGTCGAAAGACTCTCTTGGTGGGGGCAGAACCAGATGATTGGAGTCAAGGTGGAGGCTGAGGCAGGGGTGAGAATTTCGAGCTGAGAGCCGAACGTCTCTCTTGATGAGGACGGATTTGGATGATTGGAGTCAAGGTGGAGGTTTTGGCAGGGGTGAGAATTCAGAGCTGAGAGTCAGAAGACTCTCTTGGAGGGGACTTTCTCCCTGTAATAGGTCACCTTCCCTTGCTGAGAGATTACTACCATCGTTCGGAGTTGGACACCGTGTGGGTTTTGGCCGAGCTGTCAGGACTTGACTGCAATACTATTTGGTGGATATTACATAGTAATTGAAAGTATCAGCAAAAATATGCTGTCCCTTATGCAGATGTCTTGTGTTCCATTTAGACTGGAGATGCACCTGTCCATGCTTATACAGAACTGTGCATAGAGGCTTGGAACGTCAGTGAATTAGGGTGTGCCAAAACTCACCTTAGTACCCAAAAATCCCCTACCAGACTAGCTACAGTGTCTCATTGGTTATCACAAACTCCCAATGCTTAGACAAACCAGAACATGGACTTAGTACACCTCAGGTAAGGTGGAACACATGAACACTCTTTCGTTATACCATCATTTCAATCCAGAACAAGGAGTAAAAGAGGACATGTGCATATATGAAATGTTTTCTCACTAATGCAGTGTTCTCAAACGCAGTATCTTAGCTAATACAAGCAAACATATTATAAGAAACAAAGTAATCAGCATAGTCACTAGTCCATAGAACACAAATAGTGAAAGCATGGTATTATGCTAAAATGAATAGGGTTTAGTAACACCTAATTCTCAGCCTCCCTAGCTAGTATATCATATTATATCTAAGAAGGTCTCTTTGGGTTTTAGCAGGGCGGGCCCATACCTCAAGATCCTAGTGGTAAGGGATCACATCATCTTCCACCAGCTCTCTGCATGCAAAGCACCATCAAGTGTGTTTGTATGCTCTTGTGCAAAGCAATATAAAATGCGCCTAAAGCCAGAACTTGGCTGCAGCTGCATGTATGTTATGTCTAGGAACGTGCAAAGATCAGTGCTCACAACAACCACTGTGTTGAGATATCCTTGAAGGTTTCTGCACTCACTGTACAGACACAGCTCGCCAAGCAAGGCTGATATCAGAGTAACAACATATTATTCTTGCATGAATCAAAACATTCTACTAGGCTCAAAGCTAAAGCAACAGCTATGTGTCATGTGCAAAAGCAGCAGAAAGGTAAAATGGTGTTTAAACTCCTCAAAAGCTCATGCTAACTTAACACAGCATACAGGCAATTTATATCTATATGACACACCCATAACAGCGGTTAGCATTTTTTCCATAGTTTCCATACTAACATTTGGCTACTGTGTATTGAGAAGCCTCGTGGACATATCTAGACTAATTTCTGTGTCCACCTGAAGCAGAAGGAGGCCTCATGGCCCATGATTGAAGGGTGGCATGAGTTGCTGGCTATAGCTTTTTTGTGTTTAACTATTTGACATCATTCTCGTGGCAGGTAGAAACTTCAGTATAACTACAGCCTGCTTACTGGGGCTGCATTCGTAATTCTTTAATGATTATTGTTTGAAACAATGGGTTATGCAACCTATGTGGATTACTTCACTGTTACTATTGAGTTTTGGGCATTGGTCTTGTATCCATTCATGCAAGCCCATTATGGTTCCATTTGACATCATGCAACTCAATAGACTATTAATGACATTACACGCATTAGGAATGCGTAATGCAATGAATGCTTTGGTATTCACTAGCAATTTTGAGGCTGCAAGTATCACTATTATTCTGCATCATACAAGAATTTTAAAGTATTTTATTAATATTTATTTCATTTGCTTCAGGTGGAGAGTGTAATATATATATGTTAAGAAAACTGTGCTGTTTCTGTGAGCAAAAAGGCTGCTTGACAGCCAAAATGTGTCCTGTCAGGAGTTGGCTTCTACAATAAACAGTTGGCCTCGAGTCTTCAGATGTTGTCTTTTTCTCCGAATGGGGGGGAACTTTTGTGGTCTATATTTATACACACACACACATATATATAGATAAATAAATATATATTTTTTTTTCAATGACCTAATCAATGATTGGAAGGATAAAGGCATCCTTGATTTCAAAGACTGGAAAAACCTAAAATGTGACTACCCACAAATTGCGACATTCTATCACCTGCCAAAGGTGCACAAGAGCAAAATTTGGCCTCCAGGCAGACCCATTGTATCTGCCAAAGACAGCTTATTGGAAAAAACATCGAGCTACATCGATAGCTTCATTGCCCCTTTCGTGAAGGATCTCAGTTCGTATCTTAAGGATACGAAGGACTTTTTGAGAATCGTGCAGGATGTGGTTTGGGAAGAAGATATGATCCTTATTACTTTGGACATTGCCAGCTTATACACATCCATCAAACACGAAGATGGACTAATGGCAATGAAAAGCTTCCTTGAATTAAGACCTATCAAGTATCGAAGCCATAACAAAATGTTATTGGAACTCACGAACTTCTGTCTCCGGAATAACATTTTTTTGTTTGCAGGAAAACTGTATTTACAACTGCAGGGGACCGCGATGGGCACATGCTTCGCTCCCAGCTACGCGAACCTTTTCGTGGGCTGGTGGGAGAAGCACGTGGCCTGGGCGGGGAACAACGAACGGTGGATGGACAACATTGTCCTATGGACCCGCTACATCGACGACTTATTTTTGGTGTGGCGGGGTTCACGGAATGAGGCTGAGGAATATATTTCTGATTTGAACAAGAACAACTTAAATCTCAGCTTCACTAGCAGCATGAGTCAGAGTGAGGTTTTCTACCTAGACCTACGGGTCTTCGTGGAAGACAACAAAATACAAACCGCTGTCTATAGAAAACCCACGGCGGGTAATACTATACTACACTCACGCAGTTACCATCCCCGTAGCGTCATAAATAACATCCCCCTGGGAGAGTTTTTGCGAATGAAACGCAACTGCTCGACCTCTAAGGAGTTTGTGAGCTCTAGGGAACAGTCTAGAATGAGATTTTCTCAAAGAGGCTATGGGAAAGGGATTCTCACACAAGCAGAAGTGAGAAGCGATCTGGTCGAAAGAAAAGATCTATTAACTGACAAAGTTAGACCCCTAGATAATAAGATCAGGCTAATAACTGACTTCTCTGAAAAATCTCCAGAAGTCTTCAATGTAATGCGGAAGAACTGGAAGATTCTAAAAACAGATCCTGTAATCGGGAAGTCACTTTCTGACCACCCTCTGATTACTTACAGAAAGGGGAAATCTTTCAAAGACCATCTTGTAAATAGCCACTATGAAAAAAGAAGAAAGAGAAAACCATCTGTTTCCGGCTTTTATCCTTGCATGAAGTGCAAGGCCTGTAAGAATTCCCAGAAAGTCAAGGAATACTACATTCCTGGTCAAAAGAGGAAAGGTAGAATAACCAAACTGGTGAACTGTGATTCTGACTACACAGTCTATTGCCTAACTTGTCCCTGTGGGAAGAGGTATGTAGGGAGCACGGTGAAACAAACTAAACTCAGGGTCCTAGAACACATGAGGGCTATTTCATCAAGGGACCCTAACTACCCAGTAGCCCGCCATTTTGAGCAGGAACATGATAGCAACAGCAATCTACTGACTTATTTCATCTTGGATCAGTTGGTCAGAACAGAAAGAGGGGGCAATTGGGTAAAAAAGTTGAGGACACTAGAATCAAGATTTATTATCCAGTTGCAGACCAAAACCCCGGGAGGGATGAATAATGAAGAAGAGATGTGGAGTCACATCTGAACATCCCTCTCTTTTCTCCTTACCTCTTTTTCTCAGAACCAGCAATGTAGATTTGTAAATAGTTTTTCTTTAAGCAGAGTAGACTGACAAGTTACCACCAATGTCTTGTATATCAATTAGATTGATTTGATAAATGTAAAATGCAGTTATGAATCAGATAAGTATAGCCCATTCAGGGCCAGAATGTAAATAATGCAAGCCCATCCAGGGCGAAATTGTACATAATATAGCTGCAACATTACTTCGGTAACGTGTAATCATGCAAAATGTTGTGACTTTCACGCAAATCTACAAGTGAAACTCACATTCGTAGGCACTTACGGCGTAACTACCATCTAGATTGCATGTCCAAGAAAGCGAGAATGAATATTGGAGTTAATTTCTCTTTTCATTTTCCAATCAGTATGACAAATGAACTATTTAATTTGGTTTTCTCGCATCTTGTAAATATGTATATATGTAACATAGCAAAGTGCCCGTTTAAAGATGGCCGCCGCAGGAATCATGAATGCATTGCTTTATGTGCCTTTCTTTATGTTCATTAACATTAATTTAACCACGTGACTGATGACGATCACGGTGTTTGTTGATTTAAATGTAATTTGAAAACTATGTCAGTTACACTGACGAAGGCGGCAACGCCGAAACGCGTTTGTATACTGACTACCGAGGAGGTCTTTGAAGAATAAAAGACTTGGCTGACCTACGCCGTTTTGGCTTTGAGTGCTCTCATTTCTTCAAACCCGACAGTCTGGGGTTTTTGCGTTTTGCCAAATAAATATATATGTATACATATACAATTTTTCAGTGAATTATAATCATACTTGTAAATCGGAATATATATGCGTGGTGTTTTGCTGCGCGTTTGAAACGTTAATATATATTTATATATATATATATATTTATATACAAGTATGATTATAATTCACTGAAATTATGGGAATTTATAGTTAGAAGTAAGTGTCAGGTAAGCATATTAACTTAAACTATCCCCCCTGCCATACACAGTCTTGTCATAAATACCATTTCATATGTTGAACATGTCATGAGTGATGTAATATGAGAGGTAATTAACAGTGAATGGCAAGAGCATGAGTTACTATAGGGCACAAAATATAGCAGGTGAATTTCAGCGGTTTTGTTAATTTAAAATGGTATGTGTTAACTGACCTTTTGATCTAACTATAAAGTCCCTTTTACCGTTGGTTGTTTCAGTGAATTTCTAAGGTTTGTTTTAAGTACAGTATCATGTCATTACAATTCCTAACTATAACATCTCTTTAATCTTTGCTTTTTCTGTTAAGTTTTATGGTTTTCATGTAAAGAAAGATGTCCATTGTTGTGCATGGAGTTGGATATGGGGCCTTGTCTGAGTCCCTTCTCCAGCCAGAGCTCTAACCCCCTGCAGCGTGTGGCCACGCATGGCTTAGTGTTGGGCAACCAACCTCTTCTGGCACCTAACACACTGATGCGCACAGCCTGTGCATGATGTTGTGCTTTAAAAACCAGGGAACCGCACAATTTACAAGAACCTGAGGTAACAGATAATGTTGAAAAGAGCAGTGGTTTATTGCGGCCAAGAGGTCTCAGGAATGTTTTTAGGAAAAACACAATAGGTCCTATATATTTTCTTTGCGGCCCAACTGTACACAAAATATCAAAGGCACGTATAAAGCAGGACAATTTTTAGCATTGTAATGCAACTGATTTATTCATTGCAGAGTATCATCTTATTTTTCTTTCCTTATATAATTATTTTGATCCAGTGCTCACAAAAAAGTAAAAAACGTGCTCTAGTGCGTGAAAAATATTAAAACATGCATGCAGTTGAACAACAAGATACTGAACTCCTTAGGATATTTTTTACATAAAACAATAACGAGTTAAGTTCTACGGTTGATGGCATTTTGATCTCATTTAGTTGAGATCGTCATCAGGGCAGGTGTGTGAGCACCTAGTACCTATGAGAAAAAAACAAAGATAGTGGCGGTCAGAATGTGAAACCCCAACTGCCTGCTTCATTATATATCAACAAATTTATGGAAAAGCTGCCTACGGTGGGAGAGTCGAGATAACCTAATTACTAAACTAATTTAGGCAGAGACATACATACATTCTTTTCAACATCTGCATGAAGTTTAGGTGCAGGGCCTGGCTAAAGCCACGCCCTGTGCTGAATCTTCAGCAGTCACACACAACTGACTATGTGATGTTAGAATATCTCGGCTGTCATTTTAAGCAAGGCAGACCAACTGACTTTGTCAAAGGGTCAGAACACTAAAAATATAAAAAGTTGGCCCATTAGCTTTATGAAGCTGTCAGCATATTAATATGTTTAAATCAAACCTATTACTTTTGTAAAAACAAAATTCACCAGGAATTCTAGTCAAATGTACACTGTAAACTACACACATTGCAATGCTTAATAAAAGTGATTATCAATTTGTTTGATGTCCGAGTATTTATTTTAACATATTTCATCCCACAATGCGCAGTCAATGATTCCACTACAAAGGGACATGCTCTGATCTATCCCCAGGGGTCCACGGGTCAAATCCATGGTTTGTAGCGGAAGCCTAAAGCCCCACCCCTGTAAAAACTGCCCCGGGGATGGGGCTCCTGGGGACTCAATGAAGCTAGGGAAGAGGACCCTGATTATCAGGATCAACCCCCAAAATTATAAAATTATAAAAAATGGCTCTGGGGATGATGATTCCTGGGAGGGAGAATGTGACTCTGGAAGAAGGCTGTCTGCACCACTTCCTTGTAAAATACATTTTGTCACCCCTGGGGTGGGATGCTTCAAAAGCGCAGGAGCCTGTTTTTTTTAATTTTATTCCAGGTTCTCAGATCCTCTGTGAATTCACAGTTAATAATAGTTTTGTTGGGAATCATTTTTGGCCCCTGGGGTACTTCTAGTTCCCCCCCACCATCAAGACTAGGGACGAAAGGTACCCCTACTCTGCCCCCCACATTTTTTTTTAGTCTTTTTTTAAGACAAGGGGATATGCCCCAAAAAACTAAAATAGCTGACTCCACATCTTTGTTGATGTGGTGGCAGCTAATCCGCTCCTAGCTCAAGATATTTTGGCTCTGCTGAGCCTCCACCACTTGCAATCCCTATACATTTTGAGTCCTAATTTTCCAAAAACTACAGACTACACAAATCACAAAAGGAAGCTTCTAATACCAAGATATAGCGTTCTAGCGAATTTGGTGTAATTCGGTTCAGCAGTTTTTCTGGTCTTGCTTTTCAATTTTTCTACGGAAAAATGAATGAAGAAATTGCATTTAGGGGCTCTCGCTTTTTCTCAGCCCCCACTTGACCATTCATCCCAAAATTTTCAAGTAGGGAGCTGAAGGGGAGACGAGACTCTTTAATAAAGTTTCGTGAAGATTCATCAAACTTTGACAACATTTGAAGCAAACCAGAAAATGCTTTTCTTATGGAAACGTGTTTCAATACACCTGTCACATTTTTTCTTGATACCATTTATCCTTTTCTCTCTGTTCATCTGCATCATTCTTTCTCTGCTCATATCTTTTCGTCTGTCTGTCTATACATTCTCAATCACTGTCTTATTTCATCTTCGTACTATCAATTGTATCAGACTATCTGCCCATTCAATTACCCATCCATCCTACACATATAGACATTCAATCACCATCAATTTGCTCTTTCAATCCGTGCTCCCACTTTTCCACTATCTGCCTCTCTCATATCAATCAATCAATCAATCAAGGGATTTATAAAGCGCACTACTCACCCGTAAGGGTCTCAAGGCGCATGGGGAGGGCACATTCCGTCACTGTTTATACACTCTTTTTTCTATGCCAACATATATTATGCACACACAAGGGCTGTCTCTTTCTGTCTCTTTCTGTCTCTTGTCTTTTTCTTTCATACATACATTGGCACATTCCACCACATGTCTCTCTCTGTCTTCTCTTTATCCATTGTTACCGCTCACAGTCACTCTATTTTGTCTCGCTGCCGCTCTCATACAAACGCACATTCAGTTACATTCCCTGTCTCTCTGTTGCTGGTCACATCTCCTCCTTGCCTCTCTCTGCTGATCTCATGCATACGCAGGCACATTGATTGACGTTTCCTCACAATCTTCTTCCTCTAAAGTTAGGGTGACCAGAATGTTAAAGCCATAAACCGGGACATTTCACATAAATAGACGGAGGAAGGGCCGGACTGGGAACAGCAACCAGCCCTGGCAGGTTGCTTCTCCACGGGCCCTGGGGATGGAAGGGGAGCGGATTGTTAGCCGCTAAGTACTGCTCCCGCTTTTCTTACAGAGGGCCGATTTTGCAGCACTGCTGAAAAACCGGCACCCTGTAAGAAAAGCGGCCCCCTACAGCCACAAAACCAGCCCACCGGGGAACTGCCCGGTGCCGCTACGGCCAGTCCGGCCCTGAAGGACTACAATTATACTTCAAGCAAGCGCACATAAGGACAGCGCTCCTCAGCAAAGAATTACAGAACAGGCAGTAAGAGCATACACAAAATGCAATTTTAAAACCCTGTAGCTTGCCTGGTAATTACATTGCTTTATTTTTTTAATTTATTTTTAATTATGGAAGGTTATCCACCACTTGACATATGCTTGTTGTGACACAGATAATATGTAAACCAGGAATGATAACAGGGACCGTCCTTGCAAATCCTGGACGCCTGGTCACCCTATCGAAAGTCCTGTGTCTCACTGCCTCTCTCGTACCAAGACCCGCACATGCTAACTTCGCTTTCAAACATTCCTTTTCTATTCTCTCTCAAGGGTCTCCCTCCACCCCACCTCTCCCCCCCCCCCCCTTAACCTAACTCGTTTGGCCCTTTCCTAAATTGCCAAAAGCCCATCTTCTTTGACAAACATGTAAATAAATGTGTGCGCGCCGACGACTTCATCGTTAGCACAGCTCCGTGCTGTCACTGCGGCCAACAAATAAAGCTCCCCTTTGTGTGCGCCTCGCAGCCGCTGAATAAGACGGAGAGCTTTGCTCTGAGTGGGGAGCGGCGTTTTCAGACTTGCTAACTCCGCCGGAGTGCGGAATTCACACTCACAGTCACCGTGCACAGCGAGGCTGGTCTCCCGCATCCAGGGCTGCAGAGTGCCGCCAATTTCATTTGCATCTGAACAGAACCCCTTGCGGTTTATTCAAAGTGTTTGTGCTGAACTACAGCAATCTAGTACAAGCAATCACTGAATTAAGAGCATGTTTTCTCGCAATTGTGTCAGCAATGTGTCACAAAAATACAGCTTTATCAATTACAATAAATTGAAAATACTATCATCGGAACAATTGATGACATTGTTTGCTAAAAGATTGGCGGCAATTAGTGGGAAACCGTCTACTTTAATCAAGAGATCCCCGCTCCAAAGTGTTCATATCTAATCTGCCTACCTATTTTAAATTGTACAATTGTACACATTTTACTTTTTAACACGTGGTTTGCAGTTACCCTCTCTCAGGCAGTTCAACAAAACAGCAATCCGTGTTCAATGCAGCTAAAGATAACTCAGCGAGCCAAGGCAGATTGTCACGTAAACATACGTACTCAGGAGGAGTTGTATGTCTTTAACAACTTTCTCTCATCTTAAATGTGGTGCAGGGATAGCTACTTGAGCTTAAAAATAGTCAGCATTAAACTTTCCAAGCTTGAACGTGTGCATTCTAATTCTGTGGCCCTATTTACATTTCTGTTGCTGCTCCACAATCTCCTAACGAATTACATAAAAAAGAGTAAATTGTTCTTCATTGATTTCGACGGAGCTTCGAGCTTCGTGCCTCTGTGTTAGTAATTATCTGATGCTTAAGTCTATGGTCCGAGTACCACCAATCGCGACGCAGCTCCAGCAAGGCTCCAGGGTGCCCTATCTTTTAAATGGTGCGTCAATCTTTACGCCTGCAAGTGACTGAGTGAAATCTTGTAGATTTCACTCAGCCACTTTTAGTGGGGTTGTTCCTGAGCCGGAATGCCCCCCCTGCGCCTGAGTGCCTACTTCTGGCGCAGGGCTTTACAATGTGACGCATCTCCCAGATGCGTCACATTGTAAATACCCCGCAGCATAGTCCCTCTTTTGCGCCACCGCTGCGTCACAAAATTGACGCAACAGCGGCGTAAAAGAGGGGCAAGGGGCATGTAAATCTGCCCCCAAGGGTCTCTACCGAAGATGCAAAGTATGAAGTCGAGGGCTTACAACTTGCAACCATGGGCCAAAGTAACAGGCCACCCTCACAGAAAACGAATGCACGAAAGAACAGTAAAGTAGTCAAAAAGACATATAGAATTCCATAAAAAATTTAGTAGAAAGGAATTAAATTAAATGATAGAAATGATACACAAAAAAAGAAATTCGGAAATGGATCAAGAGTTAAAAAAGAAAAAAAAATGAAAAAGTATTCATAGATAACCCCGGTGAAAACGAACATATTTTGTTAGCCTGTAGGGAAGGGGTGATTGGGCCCTTGGTACCATTTGGGCTGAACTTGAAAATAGAGGCTCGCCAGTTTTACCTTCTCACTTAGGTAGTCATTTAGACCTCAGTGACTGGTCCGCCGGCCGGACAGTCAATGGATGCCCAGAGCTCCACCCGCTTGGTGGCAGTGCAATCAACCATAACCTCCAAGAAGGGCTCTCTGTAATTGTTAAGCTTTCTTTATTGCTGTATGCTGAACAGGCCACCATGATGAAGTAGCCGATTCAGAACGCTCTTTTTACAACAACAAAGACTCAAGGTGGAGCTTTGTGCGTGTGAAAGAAAAAAGGCAAAGGTTTTTCTGAATCACATAATTTGAACATTTTCCTTCACGGGCCAGTCACAAGAAAAATAAAACTGATGGTCACTCTGCCCTAAATAGGATGAGACAAGGCTATTGTGAGCCAATGGTCCAGTGGTGGATGGCATCTGGGTCAAGGGTTTGACACTGACAGGGCTAGGTGAGGGGTTTGTCAAAGGAAAATTAATGGTTCCACTATGTCTAAACTGGATGGCGGCACTCAATATTGGTGAGGCATGAGCACTAGCGATTTATAGTAGTGTTCTCATTCTAAGTGCACTCCTTCATGTTTGAATCGTAAGCCGAAATCTTACAGCGGAGATAGGCAGGTCTCTGTGGCAGAAATGGGCTCCACAAGGCAGGCTATGCTGACTTTGATTTTCCTTTGAAGTCTTTTTAACAACACTTTTTTGAAGCTCTGAATCCTCAAGTGAGGAAAGACTGGTTGCTGTAGCCAACCAGGTATCATTGAGTATGTAGAAAGATATGGCAACTAGGTATAAAGCAAAAAGTGGGCACACAGCAGTCTTATTGAAGGGGAAGTAAGTAGCAAATGCAATGTATAAATGGTGCTCCTAGGAAAAAAGGATTGGTTACCATCCACAATCCTGCAATGCCCTCCAAAAGAAGAGCAAAAAATAAGAATATACAGATCTGAGCACTCAAATGTCCACTTTAATCCAGGTTTTCAGTTCAGGCTCAAAGGGTATAGTCAAAGTCTTCACATTAGGCTTGTAGTAGATATGATTGCCAGTTGTATTCAGAAGAAACACAACCCAATACAATTGTTCCAAGCAATGAACAATTGGACAACACGTGTTTCGTCGATGGGTCACTAACACCTCGACTTCCTCAGGGATGCGGACATTAAGTAAACCATCATAAGGATATATATATTTATATGGTGCATGAAGACATTACTCTCCATCATCAACCATTGATGTGCAGAAAAAAGGGGGGGAGGTAAAAAAAGGAAAGATGGAGTTGGAAAAAGATGAAAAAAGTGAGAGTAGAATTACATCTAAGTACAAACACTTAATAGAACTGTTTCACATGCAATCAAAACCATGCATAGGTTTTGTGAGATGGAGTCCAATGTGCATAGAAGAAAAGAAAGAAAGGGAGGAAGCAGGGGAGTAAAGATTCATAATGAGTCACTAAAGCTGTGTAGCCATTTTGATTAAGATTCAAGATAAAGTCTTGCTCCACAAAGCACAAACGCTTCAAAGCATAAGTGATGTGGGTCCTCATTTCCGAGTAACCCATTAAATTATGAGTGTCAAAAAAGGGGCATAATAACCTGGTCTAACGGTGTATGGGGATCCATCCACACGATCAACATCAGATATGTTGAGCACTATAATGCTAAAGTCCAGTAGAAATCGAAATCACCAGAGTCCTAAGTCAAAAATAACAACCATCAAAAACACCGAAAATCAGATACCCTTAACCCGTTTACCACGGCGGACATTCCGCCGCGGTGCAGGCGTTCCACTTAGTGGGCGGGGCTGCGTCGGCCAACAGTCGTGCGCAGCACCCGGAAGGCAGTGCTTGCATCAGCCGTTGGCCAACGCAAGCATGTAATGGGTTAAAGATGGGTAAATCAAAAACAGCACAATGGGTGGAATATTGTACCATACCATACGGTCTGTTTACATAAGATAGTTTAAAAAGCATCCCCGATTATAACAAGTAAAGAAAATACATATATATGAAAACATGGCCATCTAGATAAAATGTCAGTTAGATATAAATCTACAAACCCAAGTATTATTGCGACATCACCATTAGTCATATCTGGACGTATGCTGGCAGGGAGAGTTCTCCAATGCAAGACCAAGAGGGAACTAGTTAAACAAGGGACTGAAAAGGGATCTGCACAAATTACTTACATTTTTCAAAGAACAATCGTGCCTCCTAAGAGAGTACTCCTCTTATTCAAGTAGCGTGGACCACTCGCGCCATATTGGAGATCCAATATATAGCCCTCCGTACGTAATACTCTATTGCGTAAGTCTAGAAAATGCTGCAGCCATCTTTAAACAGTTGCTATATACCGATCGCAAACGCAATATATGTCAAATCATATGGTCAATCAATGACACCATAAACGTGTATGTGAAGAATATTAAAGGAAAGTTGGAAGTAAAAGGGAGTAAATGAAATAAAATAAAATAAAAATCACATTTAATATTCGGTCGTAACAAATAGTAACGCCTATAAAAAAGCGAGATTTAAGAATTGCCCTCAGGTATTTTCTAAGCATAAACGGATAAGTAATAATATATAACAAGGAAAATATAATAATAGAATACACCTTTTACACCATAATATATTGGTGGAATCGTATGTATATATGTATATTCGGAACAGAATTAAACTTCCATCCGCAATAAACATGGTGGGCATTTTGTAGTTGGCTCCGCATAATTGATTCAAGTATCGAGTGATAGCTGTCTACCATCAAGGGTCGCAAATAGACCAGAATGAATATGTAACTAATAATAAAGGATAAAATCATATCTACATCGTCTAAACATAAACGGTCCTGTGGTAAATATAACTCGCAATTCAATCAATAGGCGAGAAGTAATAGATAACGTCCCTAATAGTAAGCACTACAAACAAACAAAAACTCCCTAATCATATCAGGTAATAGGGATGTTGCTGAAACAAAGCTGTTCCTATAAATGGTCCAAAATTCCATACATAGTAGTAAAAAGTCCAATAAAAATTCCCAATAGACCCAAAGGAGGAAAAGGAAAGCCAAGGAGTGTGTCAAGAAAAATAAGAAGTAATTAGAATATGTGAAGAGTGCCGGATACGGTGCATTTCTTAGTCCGGCAATCCTATGCATCCCGTATCTACATACATCATATCATCCTGATTAAAAATCTTCACACAGATATAATACATCTATAATAGCAAAACATATTCATACTAGTTAATATGTCAATATTACCAATGCTTAACAATTTCATCTCATAACAACTTATCAAGTCACATTTAAAAGGTGAAGCAGAGAAGGGGTGGGAGGACTCAAAAAAGACTAATCCCCTAGAAAATACTACACTTCATTGTCAATGTTTAGCCCCTGTTCTACAGCACACAATTTCATTATCCAGGATGCTTCACACCTTGATTGATTTGATTGATTTGATTTAATTATTTGTATAGCGCTTGAATCACCCCGAGGGGGTATCTCAGCGCTCGGAGACTCAGCATCAGCAGTGAAGGGGAGGCTTAGAACAGGGTCGTTTTCAAGAGTCTCCTAAACTTTAAGTGATCCTGACACTGTCTCGGAACAAAGGGGGAGTTGGTTCCAAATGAGGGGAGCCTGATACGAGAAGGACCGGCCTCCGGCTCTGGCCTTTTTTATTTTAGATATTGTGAGGAGAGATTGGGATTGGGAGTCTCTCTCCTAGATGAGGTGGGCCGTTGCCCCAGATAGCTTTGTGTGTCAGACAGCCGATCTTAAATTTCACACGTTGACATATGGGTAACCAATGTAATTGGGGGAGGAGGGGGGTGGAGGTGGACCTGGGGGGGCGTTCGGTACCGTGCGAGCGGCCGTGTTCTGGATCATCTGCAGTCAGTTTAAGGAGGACTCATTGGCTGCGATCAGGAGGGCGTTGCAGTAGTCTAGTTTGCTTAATACCAGGGCCTGGGATAGGGTCTTTCTGATGGTGTCGGGGAGGTAGGGAAAGGCTTTCCTTATTAGGCCAAGTGTGTGGAAGCAGGATCCGACTGTGTGCGTGACGCGTTTCTTCATGTTAAGGGACTGTTCAAAATGGACACCAAGGTATTTGACTGTAATAGCCGGTCTAGGGGTTTTGCCTAGTTCTGTGGGCCACCAGGAAGGTGACCAGAGGAGGGGGGCGTCTCCAAAGAGCAGGATCTCAGTCTTCCCGGCATTCAGTTGGAGGAAGTTGCTTTTCATCCAGCGCGAGATTGCCATCATGCCAGAGGAAAAGGTGGTTTGGGCCTATTGGGAGGTCTTGTTGAAAGCAAAAGTAAGCTGGGTATCATCCGTGTAGGATATCGGTATGAACCCGTGGGGGGCTATGTAAATGTTAAACATAGAAGGACAGGAGCCTTGTGGCACCCCTTTTGTAAGTATCTGGGGGAGGAACGGAAGGGGCCTAGGTTGATGATTTGTGAGTGGTTGGAGAGAAAGCTGATTATCCATTCCAGGGCTATCCCTTCGACTGCTGCTTCCCTGATTCTTGCGAGCAGTGTCTGGTGGTCCACCGTATCAACGGCGGCAGACAAATCTAATAACACTAGGAGGGTGGGCTGGCTCTGGTCTAAGGAAAGTCTGATGGTGTCAGTGATGGCCACTAGGGCCGTTTCGGTACTGCATTTTGGACGGAAGCCTGATTGAGTGGGGTCCAGATAGCCAGTCCTTTCAATGTGGTTGGAGAGGTGGTGATTGACGTGTTTTTCTAAGACGTTGCTCAGATAAGGGAGATGGGGCGGAGGTTCGGGAGATTGTCAGTCGGAAGTTTGGGGTTTTTCCGGATGGGGATGACTTGGGCAGCCTTCCAAGAGGGGGGTGGATGGCCTTCTTCTAGGGATTGGTTTAATAGAGAACAGATAGGTTTAGCTAGATGTTCAGCCATGATTTTAGCAGGTACCAAGTCGAGTGGAGATCCTGACTTTGTGTCCTTCCTGGCTATTTTGGTTTCTTCGTGCGTGGGGGGGGGGGGATTTTAGGAGGGTATCAGAGTTGGGTCTGGGTCTGGGTCTGGGTCTGGAGGGGGTATCCAGAGTAGAGCTTTGGGGGTGAGGGAGATTGGTTGTAGCAATGTTATTGTAGATGTTTTCCATTTTTTGAATAAAGTGATTGCTGATGTTTTCGCGTAGTGTTTGAGAGGGAGTTTCTTTAGTTTCGCAGGCTTTGGGATGGTAAAAGTTTTCAGGATTTGGAAATCTTCTGAGTTGCAACTCTCTATTTCCACCACGGATATCACTTTTCACATGGTCAATAGCATGAATGAAATTTAAACGTATGGAGATGTCCCTGTGAGCTCGTATCCATGGTGTGCATGACCATCAGGTATTTATAGTCATTGCTTTTAAGTGTCTTATAGTGTTCAGCAATACGTTCTCTCAAATGTTGTATAGTTGTTCCCACATACATTTTAGAGGTATCATTGAGGTTAGTGGCTACTCACTGTGTTCAAACTGTAGACTCTTACTTTGCGACAAATGTTTCAGAGTGAGGAAAGGCAAGAAATCTTGCCAGTCTCGAGTATGCCTTTATTGTTTAGGCTTAGTACCATATCTAAGTCCCATGAAAGTAAAAAAAAGCATATAGGTCCCAACCTTATAGGATGCTTTATATCTTACCCCTGGCAACACGAAGGACTCAAATTTCAGGTACAAGCACCAAGAATATCAGGATACAATTAGCAGTGAGGGTCAGACTCATACATGCCCATTAGCAAGGCCCCAGCCAAAGTACAAAGCCTTATATTCTTCATGCACTTCTCTAAAGAGGCCTTTCCAGTCATTTATCTATCTATGGACTTTAGGATGCAAAAATAAATTATATTTGAAAATCACCTATAGGACTCAAGGGGCCTGATTCATAGAACTAACTTAAGACAACATCTTAAACTTACTACCATTTTGGTATTCACAGAAGGCACTTACTCAATTTGGTATTCATAGAAGGAACTTACTCATTTTGGTATTCACAGAAGGCACTTACTCGTTGATGAGTAAGTGTCTTCTGTGAATACCAAAAAAAGTGCTTTCTGTGAATACCAAAATGAGTGTAAGTTCCGGATTTTGTCTTAAGTTAGTTCTGTGAATCGGGCCCAAGATCAAGAGAAAGCAGGATCCAGGTCTATAATCTGTTCTCCGGCAGACAGAGATAATCAAACAGGGAGCAATCTTTTTGTCTTTTAAAAGTCCAACAGTGTTCTTACACACAGCAGCATTTGACAATGTACCTTGTTTCAAGCTGCTGGAAGGGTTAGATGATATAGGAATCAGACATCATGCTCATAGCTGGCTGGCATCTTTTCTGGACGGATGGTCGCTGGAAGTCTGGCTGCCACCCTTTACAGCTCATGCCAGGCCCCTGCTCATGGGAGAACCACAGGGGTCGGCTCTCAGCCTTACACTGTTTAACATTTATTTGACACGCCTTGCAACATTGGCCTGCGTCTCTAGGACTTAAGGTCATTTCGTATGCAGATGACACACAGCTGCTGTTTTCATGTGATAAAGACATGGACTTAAATGAGAAGGAGATTTCCAACTGTCTTACCAATGTATTTCAATGGCTGGAGCTGCACCTAAGATGCAACCCGGATAAAACAAAGATTTTGACCTTCGGAGCTGTCTCTCACAACTTTGTGGCATACTGTTGGCCACGCACCATGGCACCTCTCCCTTCAGGTATCAGGGATCTAGTTACATGCCCCCCTATAACTGCGGCACAAAGTGACACGATCAGCCACTTACGCCTAAATTACTCTTCGGAATGTTTACTAGCTCTTCGACCCTCTCGACATCCTGCTTGCAGGACAATAGATCCTTATTTACAGAAAACTACATGCCAATGCTGTCATTTATCCACTAACCATGTACAAATTAAAGCCTTACAGGTTAGAAACCCTATAAACAATAACAAGATGCCTTCAGAACAGTTTCTATTCCTTAGCATTAATTGTCGCTCACTACCTAAGCATAGAACTGAAGTCTTCAATTTACTCTTGGACGAGGTTCCAGATGCTGTTTTCCTAACTGAAACATGGCTTCAAGACAGCTCTGGACCTGACTTAGCTATGGCACTCCCTGAAACTTATGCAATTTTTAGACTTGATCGAGAAAAACCACCAGGAGGAGGAATAGCAATCATTTTCAAAAAACGCTATAACTGCGAATTTAATAAACTCCCATGTGAGGGCTGTGAAGGCGCAATTTATAAACTTTCACTCACACCGAACTTTACTTTCTCGGGAGCACTCATTTATAGGCCACCGGGATCTGCCTCTAAATGGATATCTCATCTTGTAGAACTTCTTGGACCCCTAATTATGAAAATGGCTAGCTTCACTATTCTAGGAGACATGAATCTACACTTGGAGAAAGATGATTGCCCAATAGTGAATGATTTCAAAACGGATCTTGCATCCCTCAACCTGACCTTAAAGAACTCTGGCCCTACACATAGAGCCGGTCATTTGTTGGATCCTATCCTCTCCAACCTAAATGACATATCGAAACCCACGGCCATTCCTGTGCCTTGGTCTGACCACTTCCTGATTAAATTTTCCCTTCTTGTAAAAAACTCTAATGGGATGAGAACACCAACTCCTATACAATTAATCAGGAAATGGAAAAAACTTGATCTAGAAAAACTTAATTCCCTTCTCGAGGGCCATCTCCCTTGTACAAAATCAACAGTACAAGAGTTTTCTACATCAGTCCAAACTTGGCTCCTAGAAGCCATCGACTCCACTCTGCCTAAAACTATATTAAAACAAAATTCCCACCGTCCCCCTGCTCCATGGTTCACTGAGACCTTGAAACAAGAAAAAGTATATGCAAAACTGCAGAACGTCATTGGAGGAAATCCTATTGCCCTGAGTCCAAATTGGCCTATAAAAATAAACTCTCAAATTATCAGAGGCTCTGTGCCAAAACTAAAGCTGAACATGCCTGCACGAAAATCACTGAAGCCCTATGCCAGTCCAAAACACTTTTTAAAACTGTAAGAGAACTAGCTGGTTCCCTTACACTACAATCTCCCCCAGATTTAAACAAACTACAATGTGATGCCCTTGCAACTTTTTTTGTAGAAAAAGTCGACAAGATCTATCAGGGTATAGAACAAACCACAAAGGAAATTGCCGAGTCAAGAGCAACTCTACCTTCTATTAATATTGGCCTTGAAATCAACACTTCAGTCCCCATCACTCCCATGGAAACAGAGATGTCCTCCTATATATCCCCACTTGATGTAACACCTCCAGCCATTCTAGATAAATTGCCGTTACTTGACTTAGACCTGGTTCGAAAACTTTTGAATTCCATCAAATCTGGTTCACCAAACGATCCACTACCGTGTTCTATCCTGAAAAAATTAAATGATAAAACCCTAGGGACAATTACCAACCTTCTCAATAAATCGCTACTAGAAGAAATCGTTCCAAAGGAATGGAAACATGCAATGATCCACCCTTTACTGAAAAAAGCTGGAACTGACCCCAACTTGCCATCCAACTTTAGGCCTATCTCTTTGCTACCTACCTTTGCAAAGATATTGGAAAAACATATTCACAGAGTCCTCACTGATTTCATTACCACCCATGATCTACTACCTCTTCATCAGTCCGGATTCCGCACAGGATTCTCTATGGAAACGACTCTGTTGGGCGTAACTGAGAATATCCGTCTACTGTTGGACCGCGGAGAAACGGTTGCCTTGCTGTTACTGGATCTCAGTGCAGCATTCGATACTGTGTCACATGTTGTACTTGAGCAAACCCCCCACGCCACCGGTATCAGGGGCGCCGCCTGCAACTGGATTAAATCTCTGCTAGAACAACGCACCTTCCAAGTTTTCTCCCAATCAGCATGCTCTGACATTATGATCCTCAAACATGGAGTGCCGCAGGGCTCTATATTGAGCCCACTGCTTTTCAATGTTTACATGAGTCCATTGGCCAAAATGATAGAAGAGTCTGGCCTACTCATGTTCTCGTATGCTGATGATTCCCAGCTTATTTTCTCTTTATCATCTTCGGATCCAAATAACATCTCGTCATTAAAAATCGGCCTCACTAACATCGCAGACTGGATGAGAACATTTCTTCTCAAACTTAATGGCGAGAAAACAGAGTTACTTGTTTTGGGCAAAAACAAAGAACTCTGGGGACCCCAGCACTGGCCTGATGTGATGGGCACACCCCCGGTCCCAGTCAAATCAGCACGCAATCTCGGAGTCATCATTGATGAATCATTAAGTCTTAATCAGCAAGCTACTAAGACATCATCCACTTGCTTTGCGATTCTAAAGTGGTTGAAGAAAATCTGTTGGATGTTGCCCAAAAACACCCAAAAATCGGTCATCAATGCTTTGATAACCTCCAGGCTCGATTACGCCAACGTGCTCTATCTAGGGGCCAACAAGGCCATAATCCGTCGACTACAGACGGTGCAAAATGCCGCCACAAGATTGTTGTGGAGAATTCCCATCTCCACACCTACCACCAAGTATATTCGCGAATTGCACTGGCTGAAAATCGAGAATCGGGTAAAATTTAAATCCTTATGTCTTATGCATAGGATCTCAACCAACAAGGCACCCAAATACCTTCAAAACCTTATTCAGCCCTACCGTCCATCCCGCGCCCTTCGTTCAGCTACAGCCAACCAATTTGTGATCCCTAAAATCAGGCTGGCGAGAATGGGCGGCAAATCTTTTTCATACCTGGGACCCTCCCTTTGGAATACTCTTCCATTGATTCTTAGGCAGGAAACGAATCACCTGAAATTCAGGAAAGCCCTAAAAACCTGGCTGTTTAACATCTAAAAAACCTGATTTTCTCAATGCACGGAATCATCAGCGCCGGGAAACCCTTTGTTGGGTAGCTGTAGCGCTTTAGAAATGAAATAAATAAATAAATAAATAAATAGCAACTGGCCACCTTCAGGACCCCTGAAAAGCTGCATCGAAAACCTAGGAATCAAAATTGACAGCTCACTTTCCTTTCTTCGCCAGATCCAAGCCTTGACGGGATCATGCTTCAGTGTGCTTCACATGCTGCAAAAATTCTTACTGCTTCTCTCTGAGGCGTCATGTAGAAAGGTGGTGCAGACCCTAATCCCATCTATACTAGACTACAAGAATGCTCTGTTCCAGGGTCTCCCTGACTACCTTTTAAATAGACTTCAAGTGGTACAGAGTGCGGCAGCAAGAATTCTGCTTACTCTCCTTCCAGATCTCACATGACCCCCCACCTGGAGGCCCTAAATTGGCTCCTGATCCAACAAAGGTTTAAAGACATGGTCCTCATGCATAAGTCCTTGAATGGCACGGGCCATTATATCTCAAAGACAGAATTAGTTCTTACATCCCTGCCCGTACTCTTTGCTCTTCCTCCACTCACATGGCCAGGGTCCCTCGAATTCCTTGTCTCCGTATTGGTGGGAGATCCTTTACATATCTTGGTCAACTTGACTGGAACAGTCTCCCTTCTTACTTGCGACTGATAGAGAGTCTAGCATTGTTTAAGAAGAAACTTAAAACGCACCTTTTTAACAAATAGTACCCGCGTGCATCTATTCCTCCTCTGCCAGCACCCGGACACTCCTTGGAGTAGCTGCACGCTTTATAAATGGTTATAGCATAACATAACAAGTTGTAGTGCTAACTTTGCAAAGCTTGTTGTATGATCCTGAACCTACACTCGCAAAGTTCTCACATTGGGTCCTGTTGGAAATGGGATTTCTGGTTGGCTATGGCTTGCGCTAAGCCAGGCAGAAACCACCACTCTAGTCAGGGCAAGGGAGTTCCACGCCAAAGATATCCCCTGCTCACCCCCTTGGTAGCTTGGTAAGAGCAGTCCGGCTTATCCCAGAGGCAATGTCTAAAGTTTTGCACAACACACACATACAGCAGCAACACACTAGGCACACTACAAAAGGAACACCACACAAGGTTATATAAAATAGCCTTTGTATTATCCAAAACACATTACAATCATAATCACACAATGTACACTGTGCCAACTAGCACTAGGCAATATTTACAGGGGATATTATACACATGACAGGGCCAATTGGGCCACTGTCAGAACCTTTAGAAAGTACTAGTGAAACATGTAAAACACAACCAGTAACTACTGGCAGAATAGTGTACTCAGCATTAGCAAAGGGTAACATTATCACTATTAGGCATAAAACACATTGGGCCTAAACCTCCTACGCATAAACACATTACGCAATAGGCATCACAAGCATAAACACATTATGCAATAAAACGCAGTGCGCCACAGTAAACTGACCAGGTGCATACATCACCATATAAACTGACCCCAGGTCAACTGGCCTTTCACTTGGGCTCAAAATGCCCTCAGTCCAGAATGTTGTGGCGCTTCGCCGCCACTTGCAGCAACAGCACTGTGCATCATGCACTGGGGCAGCGGGGTGCAACTCATCCCTTTCTTCTGATTAAAAACAATGCCCCCTCGTTGCAGCTGCCCACTCTCTCTCGCGGTGTAGCTGTGACAAAATTAGTCCAGGCACCACTGTGCCCTTGGAGCCCCACTCCGGGACTCATAATTGACAAATTGCCCCAAGTCCCACTGTGGCACTTCTAAAAATGAAAAGACCCAAGCGTTGCAGTGGCGCCTTACTTCCGGGTCACAGCAGTGAGGGATACGAGCCCACGCTTAGGCTCACAGCAGCGGCTCCTTCTTTCTCGGTGGTGCAATGCGGGGTGGCAACTGCTTTAAAATGAGGTTCATATGCAGGGTGGGCACCCCCTTTTTTGTTCAAATTTGTTTTGATTGATTATCAGCACTGTAAACACATTACAATCCAGCCAGATTATGCCATGGTGGACATCCTCAGTATCCGCACCAAAACAACCCCAAACCACGGTCCTGGAGCCATGTATACCACGTGGCGGTTCAATGTGTCCATGTGCGTGCGTAATGATAGAGCAGCTACGGTTGAAGCACCCAAAAACCCAAACAACAAACAACAACAACCTTCCCCCGACCCTTCCCCCCACTTCCTCCCAACCCCTCCCCCACCAGTGTGTCGCAACTTCTTCCCGGGCCCATCACTCCGAGTCTATTAATGTGGTGGCGAACTCGAGGAGCGAGGCTCTCTGGCAAAGGCATCTGTGAGTCGCAGAACCGGGAGGTGTTTCGGACAGGTAAGTTCATTAAATTCCCCAGCTAAAAGAGAAATGAACAGTTGCCATATGGTGGTGAGGAGTCTGCCGTTTGTGTGAGTGTCGCCTGAATCCGCTCCATCCCCATTATATACCACAGCCGATGGAGCCAGCCCAAGTGTGTAGGTTTCCTTGTGGAACCCCAGAGGGAAAGTATGTGTTGTGTCGCCGCTCCTACTGCCAACCCCATCTGTCTTCCCCTTATTGATTTGAGTGGAAATGTTAAGGCATTGGGGAGGTCTAAAAGAGTGTAGGCAGGGAAGCGCGGGAATTCTGTCTCGAATTGAGTGTCAATACCACAAAGCACCTCTGTCTAGTAATTTATTACTCCCTCACATTCCCACAGCAAGTGTGTCAGTGTACCCTCTTTGCCACACCCTCTCCAACATGCGGAACTGCAGCTTGGGTTGCTCTGATGTAACCTCGCCGGCGTGAGGTGCCAGTAATATGCAATTTTAACCGCCAACTCCCTGCTAGCCATGTTCCTGGTGGTGTGGTGGGCCCTATAACAAATGTCCTGCCACTCTTTATCTGTCATAGTATGACCGAGTTCTGCTTCCCCACGCCTCTGACCCGCAGAGAGCTGAGTAGATGGGGAGGACTCAGCATCTTATACAGATCTGTAATCGCTTGTCTATCGGATTGCTTCGTGATGAGCCATTTCTCAAAGGCTGTCAGCCTCCGACTCGCCTGCGGCAGCGTGTCCCCCGTGTAAGCTAGTGGCGGATCTGGAAGTACTGGAACTGCTGCGGTGCAACCAAGGTGTACATCTCCTTCAAGGTATCAAGTGGGATAAAGCCATCCACATCAAACAGATGGCCGGCCGACCTACATTCCGATGCTCGCCACTGGCGAAACACCCCTTGGTCCATCCATGGAGGAAAGATCGGGTTGTCGAATAGAGGCGTCATGGGCGAGGGGAAAGTGCACCCCCTTTTTAAATATGCCCGAAAGTGGGTGGGCTCCCACTCTGATTGGCAAAATGCGGGTTGAGTTCCCGCTAAATAAATAGCCCAAATGCGGGTTGGGCTTCCACTTGACCCCACAGCAGCATGGGGGGGGTCCCCTCACTGGAATTCCCCCAGCAGTCTTCACAGCAGCACACTGCCAGGCACCAGTGCTCCTCTTGAGCTGGCAATAAAAAGATAGTGCTCACAGGGTGCTAAAGTCCTTAAGGTCAGTGGGCACAGCTGGGCCCAGGCAGGCCAGCACTCAGGGCCCTTCAGCAGAGATGCAGTCCCCTGTGGCGGTATCTCCTGGGGCCCAGCAGCAGCACGTCCCGCAGTACAAGGAAAAGCACCACATTTTCAAGGGGTTACAACCCCAATATTTATACCCACATTTGCTTTGTCTGCCCTGGCACAGGGCTTGGGGGAACCAGTCCTAACAGGTTCTTGGGAGTGTGGAGCACTTTGTTTACAGGACTCCTCTTTCCCTTTATCAGGTTAAGGCTCTGTCATCTGACACACCACAGGGGGGGAGGAGCCAGCATTCACATAAGCAGGCACAGGCCTATTCAGGGTCAGGGGACTCCACCCACTACTTCAAAACCAGACATGCAATACACATCAGGCAGGCAGATACATAACACACAGAAATACCAACTTCTATAAGTGCCATTTCTAAAATAGTAATAATAAATCTGCGCACACCATTGCATGGCATTTATTATCACTATTCCAAAAATACCAAACTTGACCAAGCTGCTCCTCTCATATCAGGAATTACCCTTCAAACACTTATCTGGGAATCCCTATATCATTCCTATGGGAGGGCAGCCTCACAGCAGTGAGAAGCCAAAATGGCTTTTTGTCACTATCAGGACATGTCACACACTTAAGGTACATGTCCTACCTTTTACCTACAATGCACCCTGCCCATAGGGATAGCTACGGCTTACCTTAGGGGTGACTGCCATGCAGTAAAAGGGGGGTCACAGACATGGCACACACTTTAGGTGCCCCGTCCAGCAGCAGTAACACTGCACACGTAGGTCCTGCAATGGCAGAGGCCTGGGGTAGGGTTGAAAGGCAACTTTGGTGGTGGCGCAATCAGCGATACAAGCCCCCCAGTAGCATTTAATTTACCTGCAAGGGGTATATGAGATACAACATTACAAGGGACTGACAGTTAAATTAAATATGCCAAACAGGTGTAGACCAATCATCATTGGGACCATCTCGTTCCACTACTGATCGGGGTGTGCTGCGACCTACGTGGGAGTGCTTACTGTTGTTATATACAATGATAAAGATGTTGTTCTAAAAGGAAAGGGAGTGCCAGTAGATAGTGTATGGGTAAAAATGCCTGTCAAGTATCTGTCCCTTAATTTATTTTAACATCTGTCCGGCATGATTAAAAACAGGGGGAGTTTAAGGATAAGAGATTATAATGGATCGATTCTCCCAAATAGTCGACTTGTTTCAAGCTGTGCCCCTGATTGACTCTTCTTCAGGACCTGGAGAAGCTAGTTCCCTGGCACCACTCCTGTCAAATCACATTGGAAGCATACTAATGCATGCAGGACAAATTGGAAAAGTATACAGTTACCACCTATTAGGCATTCATAGTTTGATAATATATATGATGATGCAATGTTGCATCATGGTATCTCCTGAGATGAGGGTTGTCACACTTATTTCAAGGTGACACTTCTCTTTCAAATTTTTTCGGATCGACCTCCCCAAGAGGGTATCTGTATGCTTAGGGTTCTTATCTCTGACAAAGGGAAGGTGCTGTGCAGAGCTGTAAGGCCAGGGTGTTTCAGGTCTTGGAAGGAATGTAGGAGAAGGAGAGGCCCCTGCTTCAGCTGAGATGGATACAGGGGGTGTGTGCAAGGACAAGGGAGGTGGATTTCAGGTGTCTTGAGGGTAGGGGGAAGTTCAGTTGTTGTAAGATGGCTCCAGGTTGTGTAGGGTCTTGGAAGCATGCGTGAGAATCTTGAACTGCCATCTGTTATGGATGGATAGCCGGTTGAGTTTCTGAGATGGGGGTGATGTGTGACTATCTGGGGGGGTCCAGGATGAGTTTGGCAGGGGAGTTCTGTATGGTCTTGAGTCTTTTGAGGAGTTAGGTGGAGATTTTGGCATAGAGAGCAGTGCCACAGTGGAGACGGCTGGTGACGAATGCTTACATGACTGTCTTTCTGGTGTTGATTGGGATCCATCTGAAGATTCTGCAGAGCATGCGAAGGGTGTGAAAGCAGGAGGAGGCAACTGTGTTGACTTTTCTTTTGATGGCGAATTTTGCGAATCTGGCGTTCGCGAATTTGCGTATTTGCGAACTCGCAATCCGCTAAATTCGCGAATTCTCGCTAATTTGCAGATTTATTTTTTTGTGTTCGCAAGGGTTTCTGCCAGTTCGCGAGGGTTTTGTACCAGTTCTCAATTGCGAAATTACTTGTCGGCTCGCAACGGTCGCAATTTTGTTGTTTCTACGTCTGGTTCATCATCACAGGTTCACAGCACCCTCTGTTTCACCACTGCCACCCTCTTATTCACCAATGCCACCTACCTTGCTTCAACTGACATGAATTAATTTGGGGTTGATTAATGTGTCACTGAATTTAAACTTCCTGTCTGGCACCTGCTTCCTTATCTGTAATTTGCTTTCTGTTGCAGTGCAATTTTTTTTCCCAGGACCTTTGTGGCCTATGTGTAGCTATTCTATGAGCCTGCTGTGAGGGTCAGAGCAGGGTCATAGAATAGTTGCAAGTAGGCAACTGAACTCTGGAGGGGCCCCTCAGGAAGCACTACAGGGAATGGTTACTAATGATGACTTTGAACTTTTGCACCTGCTGAGTGCTTTCAGTTTTGCAAAACCCGTTTTTCTGCAGAACAGCAACTGTAATGCCCCAAACAAACGTAGGCAACTGAACTCTGGAGGGGCCCTTCAGGAAGCACTACAGGGAATGGTTACTAATGATGAGTGAACTTTTGCACCTGCTAAGTGCTTTCAGTTTTGCAAAACTCGTTTTTCTGCAGAACAGCAACTGTAATGCCCCAAACAAACTTACTTGTGAAAGTTGATTTTTAATCCAAAAGTGATCCAAAGAAAGTCAACAAGGCCTCAAATCCAAAAAAGTGCAGGCAAAGGTCAACCTGAGGAGTTATTCTGATAAAAATCATCATTTTCCGAAGGTTTATGCTGCTTGCTGGTGGATTTCTTGTGCAGAATTGCAAATTTTGTAATTTCGCGAGTGTGAGATTGTTGCTGCCCGCCGCATCTACATGTTCGCAATTGCGAACTCTTGCGATGCGTCGCCAAACTCCCGCGGGATCCCGCAGCAAGATCCAAAATGGCGCAGCACTCGCAAAATATCAAGAAAAACAACTCGGCAAACGCTTAATGACGGTAAGTGAACACCGCATGCAGCAATATTGTATCACCAAGCAAAAAAATCCGCTGCGTGCGAATTTGCAGATTTTCTGTAAATTCGTGAGAGTTCGCGGAATGCAAATTTACCGAAAATCTGCAAAATCCGCAAGCGGAACGGATTTTCCGCCCATGCTTAGAATGGACGACACGATGGTTGAGGTGGTCTGTGTGATGAGTTGAGAACTGGAGGTTATTGTTCGGCTGGTGTTCGCTGGTTAAATGCAGTTGTCGAGGTCAATGGTGGCTGGTTGAGAGTCGAAGTTGCTGAATATGGTGGCAGTCTAGGTATAACCATCAGCAGTGAGGGTGTTGCAGGGTTCTTTAGAGGGGTGGATGGCGTTCTCTGTGGCTGGTAGGTTGCAGATTTCCTTGACAATAGTGAAAAGTTCCTTCGTGTGGTTGGCCACAGAGTCGATCAAGTGAGTGATGGCAGCTTTCTTGGCTTCCTTGATGCATGGGTAGTAGTCATTGAGGGCTGCTGTGTGAGCAGCTCTTTTGGAGGTGTCTTTAGGGTCTCGCCATCTTTTTTCTAGTCGGTAGCTGTTGGGCTTGGTGGCTCTGAGCACAGTGGAGTACCAGCCAGAAAGTTTTTCTAGTTTGTTGGTTTTTGCATTTTTCGGTGACCTCGTAGTCACATTTAATCATCCATGGGGAAAGGTTCTGGGTGGCCTGGCTGAGATCTGCTGATGTTAGCGGTTGTGTGGTCCTCAGAGTCCACATTGTCTTGGTGACCTTGCCAAGTTGCTGTGGGTGGACATGTGGTACTTGGTGGAGTAGTTATGGACTTTGAGAATTGTAAGGCGAGCAATGGCGTAGTCGGTCCAGGTGAGTTCTGTGGAGTGTGTGAATGTCAATCTGTCACTGGAGGTAAAGAGAGTGCTGAGTGCGTATCTCGCTTTGTTTGTAGGTTTCGGTGACCAGTGGGTGAGACCAATGTTGTTGAGTTACTCCCAGAAGCAGGTAGAGTTGGTGTCATTGGGGTTGTCAATGTATAAATTTGAGATTGCAGAGTAGAATGTTGTTTCCTAAGTCAATTGCAAGATGGGCGATGAGGTTAGAGATGGCATTGCAGGAGTATTGTCAGTATCCTGGTGGCCTCTGTAGTCTTAGCATTGATTTGTAGTCAGTAGTTGAGGTGTTACATGAGGGTCATTGGGTCATTATTAACTGTGCAATGGATGGTTTCCTTGAAGATAATAGCAATTCCACCTGCGTGTCTTCTAGTGTGGTCACGGTGTCTCATCTTGTAGCCATCAGGTGTGACGTGTTGGGGTTCAAGGTGGGGTTCAGCCAGGTTTTGGTGATGAAGGCCACATGTGTCCCAGTTTTCGGTGGCCTATTTGCAGCGGAAGTGTACATTGACCAGGATACACTGGAGTGGTTCCGGGTTGCTCGTGATGCTCGGGGCTGGAGCAGCATGGGGTTTGGTCAGGGGGTTCGTTGTGGCAGGAGAAGCGGCAGTGGTGACAGGTGAAAGGCCTTTTGGTTGATCATGGAGAGAACGTGAAGCAGCTGTTGTTGCGGCATCTGCGGTCCACGTCCAGGAGTTTCTTGGTGGTATACCCTTGGATGGTGGGAGGTCCAAGGTTCCTGTCACAAGGAAGGGTTCAGGCAAGGGCAGGTGCAGACATGCTCACCTTTGGCGCAATATTTGTGCGCCCACGGTGCGGCCACACAGTGGTTTTCATAAGTAGCCCTGGGAAGTGGGAGCGGTTGTCAGAGAGATGGAAGGGTGGGTAGCAGGATCAGTGACGAGGCACAAAAACCGATGGGCACAGGTGGGTAACATCTAGGCTACGGACTCCAGTTAGCCTGCAGCTAAAGTGCCCAACAAATTGCCAAAAACCTTGGCTACCAAGCAACAATCAACAGCAGCGCCCCAGTATTCCCCAATATTTAGAGTCTCATATAAATAATCATGTTTACTGTATAATGTACATATAGGAATGGTTTGCAGTCAAAGAAAATCCAAGTAAGACCATAAGTGTGATGCCTGGTGAGCAACAGACATGTTGTGATAAATACTACAAACTGCAGGAGCAAGTATGAAGTGAAATATATTGTAACTCCACTTTCTATACACATACAATGACAATACATTAGATCTCCAACTTGATATTTAAAAGAAGAGTCAGTTGTAAGTTAGCCAAAAGAAGACTACTAAGATGGATTGTTATGTACATGAAAATCATGTGTTTCAGATGTGGTGGATAGGATCTGTAAACCCGTGGTGGCTTGCATTTTAAATAACGAGAGAACTCAAGATAAATAAAGAATGAAAACAAAATAAGATAGAAAAAAGAAGAAAGAAAAGACTCTAAAATAAATCTATACCATAATGCTTTAAGAATGTCCATCTTCTGTCATTATTATATATATATATGTTCTTAAAGGGTTTGGATTATTGCAGCCTGTCATGTGAAACGAAAGAATGCTTAATAAAGCTATAATTGTTACTAAAGCCCAAGTAAACGATTTTTATGACACCAATTATGGTTTATAAAGCAATATTTGAAATAACTGAAGATAGTAATTGTAACTTTAAGAAATTAAGAATATTTGGAAATATATTAGATTGTCTCGGAATCCCCATATTTATTAAATTGTACCATCCCTATTTGGGTGGTGATGTTACTATAAAGGGCGCCAAATGTGCTGTGCTAACTACTGGATTACATCATGATTTGTGTGATAGACATGCAGACATTGGGTCCTATATGAGGTTCTTAATATATCTCGATATGGCTGTTCTAGTTTTAATCATGAGAAAAGGTAGTGAAGATTACATATGTCACCTCTAAAATATTAAGTTTTTCAAACCTCTTCAACAAAGAGATGGGTGTGTACATATTTACTGAGTTGACACAATAACTTGGTACACTTGATATTTGATACACTTCCACCCTGCGGAAGAGCTCAAATGAAGCCCATCCTTAATCAAAAAATTCTGTCATTGGGAGGAAGAATCTGATAATTAAGCATGGAACATGATGTGGGTGAGGATCACTGTTGTTTTAAAATACATACTGTTAAGGGAAATCAAGAAAAAAGAGATTACAGACTTGTTCATCCTGATTTAATTTAGTCAGGTCCAACTCTTACACTTGCTGCATGGCTAGATTAGGCTGAAGGATAAACACTCCCATTGTACATCTATGTGGTCTTCTTTTTCCACATAACGTCTTATGAAAGACATTTGTTTACGTGACAGTGCGGGACACATTTTTCTGAATCCACTTTGCTTACAATTCCACTTTGTAAGTAAGCTATCACAACACCACGAACATTTGGTACACGGCCTGAGCATACATTGTGCAAATGGTGTTGTTTATTATTCATCCATAAGGTGACAGCACTATCACAGACACAATAAACAATGTCAACTCGGCTGAAGCCTTGACACGGAAGAATGAATGCTATTGTTATAAATACATGTGTACTTGTGTACTCTAATTAGAGTCACAATTGTTGGCGCTTCAGCAGAGCTCATTCCTATTTACCTCTGCAAGGAGAGATGTTCAATCTTTTGTTAATATTGATTAAATCGATGCCAATGTTCATAATGATATATTCATATGTAAGAATGAAATAGCATCCCCATTATCAAATTCACCAGTCATGAACTCTCCATCTACCTGACTCAAAAATACGTGGTGAGGCAGGCTCTGTGACATCGGCCTCAGATTACTGATTGACAGGTCACGGGAGGGGCGGCACACGCAGACAAACGCATGAACAGGAAACTCAGGTCACTCCCACGCATAAGCTCAGAAACACCACATTGGTCCTGGGAGATTAGCCCAAATAAAGCACATATGAATGAAGGGGTGCACATATTCCCAAGAATGCCATAAAGTCAGATGCCACATAAAGTTTGGAACACACAGCCAATCAAGACACTGCACGCACAGTATACCCAGTGATCACTTTCCCCTCATGCTGGACATCTGGATATGCTACTCATTGGCCCCCATTGTGTCCTCGCAGGTTTGCTGCCCACATGCATTTGCTAACAGGAGCCCTATTTAAGACTCCACAGACAATTTTTTCCAAAACTGGATAGAAGGAACAACTTTGAGATACACAAATAAATGTATAAAATCTTGTTTGTACCTTGAGACAGTCCTCAGACCCACTTCTGTAACTGTGTTCTAAGCCGAATTGTTTAATTAAACCAATTGTTCCTATTTTTCCTCACACCTCTTGTCTTTTCTTTTTTAAAGGAAAATTCATATTTGAGCAACATTTTTTCAAGCCAGCTAAGATTGATTGGTACCTCATACCTGACTGCAGCTAAAGTCTGGGTACCCTGCCCGGACAGATTTGCATTGGCACATCAAGGAAGGTGAGCAGACACCGCAATTGATTGGAAGTTCTGGTGAATCTGAGGGGTGGAAATCCATCCTGAAGCTGCTGTCAGTAGGTAAAAGACTGTATCTGATCCTTAGTCCCCACAAATGCCATATAGCAAGCTAGAATGAAGCCCAAAAATGTAACCTGAGAGCACTGACAGAGACATAATTCTGGCACGTTACCTATTTTATGCGTCCGATCCAAGCAGTCGCGAGGCAGCCTCAGAGGCATTTCTGTGGAGGTCTCCTTTTTCAAATAGTCAGCCAGCAAGGAAAAGTGAATATGGGTTGTTGCTTGGACCGCTAGGCATGTCACATAATCTTCATAACTTTCGCCCAATCACTAACTTCCCCTCCTTGGCAAGGCTCCTAGAGAAATGTGTGCTCGCACAACTCCGTAACCACATCAACCATTTCCAACTCCTGGACCAATGCCAATCTGGTTTCAGCCCGGGCCATAGTACAGAGTCTGCGTTAAAGCACATTGTTGACGATGTGCTAAGAATGTTGGACCATAATGAGTCATGCCTATTCATCCTTCTTGACCTTTCATCTGCATTCGATACAGTCAAACATGATAATCTAATTGACTGCCTGGAACACAGGATGAGGTCGTCTGGGCCTGTGCTGAACTGGTTCTCTTTGTTCCAGCAGAACAGATCCCAAAGCCCTGAGATCTGCCTCATTGTTCAAAATGTCTCTTCCCCGCTTCAAACGCGCCAGACTGGGTGGTATGTCACTGTCGGTGGTGGCGGCTCGGGCCTGGAATGCCCTCCCTCTCCATCTTCGCTCCATGCCGACAGTGACTGCTTTTAAAAAACATCTGAAAACCCACCTTTTTTGCATGAATGCAGGTTAAGAGGATGCTCTCTCTGTCTTGTTCTATGCCGCTTTGATCCCTTCCCCGCGCCAGGATACTCACAAGTAGCAGAGCGCGCTACAAAACGGTTTATAACATAACATAACATAACAAGGTGAACCAATCCCTGTCCTAGCCTACACCGGTCACTCTGGGCATCCCCGAGGGCCCAGCGCTCTCCCCCATGCTCTTTTACTTATTCATGGAGCCTGTGACAGAAATTCTGAAATCATCCAGCATTCACTATCACATGTATCCGGATGATACCCAACTATACCAGATGACCGCCTCGCCGGAGGACATTCAATCCCTCAACTCAGTCCTGCTGGAAACACAAAGCTGGCTGACACGTAACCACCTGAAGCTGAATGCTCTTAAAATGGAATTCTTCCTATCTCACCCCTCAAACACTCTCAGGTCATGGAGCAATGGTTGAATCAGCTTACTATTCTTAACTGTCGACCTCACCTCATTGATTCGGCATCCTCTCTGGCTATTATATTAGACAAAAGTCTGAACATGCAGAAGCACATTAGTTCCCTCACCAAAGTAGTGAACTTCCAACTCAGCATCCTAAGAAAATTCGAACCCTATCTCCCTGCCCATGACCTAAAGGTTGCAGTGCAAGCATTAGTGATATCAAAGCTGGACTATAGTAGTGCAACGCTGTGTGGCTTGCCCAGAGTGAAGACGGCTCCTCTTAGGGTTACCCTCAATTCGGCTGCTAGGATAGTAACTGGCACCAAAAAATACAACCATATTTCTCCAGATTTGCTGGCTTTGAATTGGCTTCCATATGAAGGTCAGATACAGTTAAAAATTGCATGCATGGCACACAACGCCATCCACTTCAAGACCCCGCTTTACCTCGCTCAGAAGCATGAGCTCTCTTGTGGTTTGAGAGCCTCCAAAAGTGCCAACACCCTATTGCTCAACCTACAAAAATTCAAGAAAAAAACCTACAATCAAGCTTTCTCAGGTATGGCTCCGAGGATCTGGAACTCCCTTCCCCCCGAAGTCAACTGCCCTCTTAAAAAAAGAGAAGTCAAAGGGCTTTTGAAGAAGAAATTTCTGCCTCAGTCAGGCTTCTCCATTGGACGCATGGGCCATAGACGTTGATTTGTGGTCCAGCTTCCTGGCTCATGAGAATAGCGGACATTATATGACTGTGAATTTTTTGCTTGGTTGATTTTGTTTTGTTTGCTTGTACCCCTCTGATGCATAAACTGCAAAGCGCTCTGATATCCTCGGTGGTCATGTTCGCGCTATATGAATCTTTCGAAATAAATAAATGAACAAAAATTGTGTTATTTCCCTCGCTTGGGTACATTTTATTGCTCAGACACATATATATTTAATCCCTTGGATGCCATGTTGAATTACATAAACGTGATACAACTGACCCAAAGATTATGACATGATGTATGTATTGCAATTCTGGCACTACCTCTAGATATCATGTCTCACTCCAATGTTGTTCCAAGTTCCGGACAAGTTATGGTGAAATAAATCTGGCATCGGCATGAACAGACAGACAGGCAGTCAAGTGGTTAAGGCAATAAAGTGTTGCCCCTTTTTGAAACATAACATCAAAGGCTAGACATCCTCTCTTTATAAATCAAGTACCCAATTTCTGTGTTGTGGGGATTACTCGCATTCTCAACTTTTATATTGTTGAATAGTCCCATCAGCCTCAAATATTGGGGAACAATTATGACATTGTGGCTAGTAGTGCAGATCTGAGTCTTGACTCAGGAAAAAAATCATTGAAATTAACCAAAGATCAGCCGTTAATGCTATAACAGGAAAAGGAAAATGGATCAGGATTAAAATGTTGCTGTACGCAGAGCTATGAGTGTCGAGTCACAGGAGGAGCAGTGCAAAGTTAGACAATTTAAAGCAACAGGGGTAAAGCCAGCATTGTTAATGGCTTTGTAGAAATATTAGGGCATAAAGAATAGGAAGATTGAATGGCAGAGACATGACCCTTGATAGATTGGATGTTTCAGAAAAGCCGCCGATCCCAGTCATGTTTTGGAAATTTGGCAGAGATCAATGTTAGCATTTAGCTGAAGCCATCTTGTTTCCGGCAGCAATTTTGTCTGCCATGTGTTCTTTCCTTCTTCTCTGTCATTTGCCCTTGTGCTTTGCTCAAAGAACTGGCTATACATAGCCTCTGCTACTCTGCACATGTGCAGCAGAGTTTGTAGATGCCCATGCACCTGTTTAGTTTTGTTACTGTCAGGATGTTTCTACAAAAGACAGCAACTGTTGGCTACTCCTTCTTTGTTGACTGTGCATTTCTGTATGACCATTTATATATGTAACTCTCCTATGTGGGCTTGTACCGCCTTCTTTTGAGCTCCTGTGGGGGTATGAAAGACCCATGGTTCTTCTACTCCTTGTGCTATGCTACTTCATACACTACAGAAGGGTGTTGTGTGAATGTAGTTCCACCTCATAAGGTTAATAAAATATCTATTTCTTATTTCAGTTTCTGTGCCAACTTCTATTTACTGGTCTGATGACTTGTGTGCCGAGAAGGGCGAACCCCTATCACTGGTAGGCCTTGCTGAGGTCCACCTCTACAATGTGGATCCCTTACTATCAGATGTTACATCTCTCTGATGAAATACTTGGTGAAAGAAGTGGAGAAAAGCAGGTTGGTTGAACAGCAGGTTGTAATTGCCCTAGAAGTAGAAAAGGTTAAGAGTGAGGCCATTGTGTTTCTTATGTTCCAGTCGTTCCTTTGCCGATGTCACCAATGTAAGCTCCAGCTCCACATGCCGTCACACCACCAAAGAAATATAGGAAATATATCCTAAGGCTAGGACGTGTGGATGTTCCCGCCGACGTATGAGTATGTTCCACAAGTGAGGTAAAGAGGAGGAAGCAGTAGATTTACTAAGCTGATGGCGAAAATGTGATACAACTCGATTAGTGTGAAAGGCAAAACAATGTGAGCATTAAAAATGTATTGATTACGTGATATGGGTAGTCCCCTGCTCTTTTCCATTTGTAGTTCAATGAACTCCTGAAAAGGTTGCATTAATCTTGGGAAACATGGATGCACGGTGCTAAGAAGAGCTAACAAAATCATCTCATGACATCTCATCCATGGTGTGGTTTGGATGAATGGGGAAAAAGGTGGCAGCATATAACTTGTTAAATATACTTTTAAATGTGCATTACATTGATCAAATGCAGGTCATAAGTATATGCATTTTACAATGTTTGATTACTTCATTCTAATTATTTGATTTTTTTGCACATGTGATGAGTTTAAGTAATCACACATGATTACAATGAGATTTATTTTTGAAAAAGGGAGGGAAGCATCTCTCAAGTGGCAGTCCCAAACATGTTCTTTAAGACAAGAAGACCTAAAACCTTGGATTGGAATTATTTGGATGGAATCTGGATCAGTAGTGATGAGGCCCATATGAGGAGTAAAGGTTTATGTCAATGCACTACCTGTGCAGGTTACTAAGCTAGAATTAGATATCAGTCAGGATTATGAAGCTATACAGACAAAGGCAGTCATGTTCTTGACAGACTTGTTGATTTGGGACCAGGGGATTCTTATCCATGTTCTCAGCAATGCCTAACATTTCTTGCCTAGTCATTATGTAGCTGAGAAGAGAGAGACTGTCTCACAAGACTTCTAGGCTAGTCTCAACACCAGGCGTACATGGACTTAGACACATTTCTGCCATAAAAATCTGAGTATTGGTGGATGGACTTTGATAAAAAAAAAGACTGGTCATGAAGGTTCTCCTTGCACTCATGCAGATCAATGAAAAAGCTAGACTTGTTAGAGTGAAAGTAAGGGATGAGTCTTCTCTGGATTATTTTATTTGCAACAACCTCATTACGAGGATGCAACCTGTCTTGATATTGTAACAGACCACCAGAATCAGTTTGGAGGCTACAACGTGGGCACCAAAGCTGGGAAAAACCAAATTGTGCAGCATGTTTTCCCTACTACTGCACCTTTTAACCAAACAATGTGCGAGATGTCATGAGATGCTGGACTAAATTGTGTACACTCTGAAAAACTCCCTGGATGGTTAGAGAAGCTACATAAGGGAGATTATGACAGGCTAGACTCTATATTGCAACAAGAGTGCCCTACTCAAGTAGGTCTGCACACGAAAAAAGGCATAGGGTGAGGGAGAAAGGAATGGGTGTCTCAGAGTTCTTGGTTAAAGTTGGTTGTTATAGAGCAGTTCTTACACACCAGAACCCACAGCCAGCAAATGATTAGCAGGTGCTGAGTACCACAGGACGTTGATATAGACACCGGCAAGAACACTATCTACTAGGGTAGCGTGTGGGCAAGAGTATCAGGAAGAGGCTATTTAAAGGACATAGCTTGAGGATCAATGTGAAAACATTTAACAGGCTTGCTAGATGTCTGCAAAGCGTGGCAGATAACAGACTGAATGATACAGCGGCCAGCAACTGTGGTTCAATTTTGAAGTGCAGAGATTACCGTATATTTTCTTCCAGACCCTCCAGCTGCAATGTTATTATGAAATCTTAATAAGTATCCCACAAAGCCGATTCTAGTTCCAGGTTATGCCTTTTTTGTTCACCACTATACCTGCCAGCTTCCAGAGGTTGGTGGCCCAGGTCTGAAAAGTTTTGGACACATTCCGAATTGTCTGAATTGCCCTGAGCTAAAACCATTTGAAGCGAGGCCTCAAAGTTCTGTGAAGCGCAAAGCCTATTATTAAGGTAAGTAAGTGCCAGGTTGAGAAGGTATTGGTATTTATCGAAGGGCTCCAAATACCCGTGCTGACATAGATTGAAAGACCACAACGACGTAGACCAATCTGGGGGGAATATTGAGCCTCATTGAGTACTACCATGACGTCACAGGAGACGTTTTGATGTGTACCCTTTCCGAAAACTTTAAATCAGGAAGCAATTGAAGATGGAATTAGGGAGGAGACTTTTCAGTGGTGTAAAGCAGAGTGTGAAGCATCAGCTCTGAAAGCACAAGAGTTACACCAGCTAATATTTTGCAGATTGGCCCCTATCCTATGGCAATGACAAATGATGACAGCAGCCAGTGCAGTGTTTTCTCTGTTAAAGTTGATTGGTCTCTGCAACTTCAACGTTTTGGGTGGGTGGGGGGGAAGAGAAGTCTGACAAAAACAATTTTCAAACCCAAAGATAGACCACAGAACAGTAAGCAGAAGATCTTTTGCAGGAAGATCAAAACAAAAAGAACACACAGGGAAAGTTCAATCTGGGATTAGACGAGTCTCGACGTTTAAGTGGAAACATAGAACAGAAATGAATGAGGAGAAGAATATCAGAACAAGATCTAAGTATACCGAGGAGCAGACAATTGTTGCATGCTCTCTAATGTACCAGAATAAAATGCTGTGCACTGGAAGATAGTAGTTTGACATATTTTCTGCGAGTCAAATATTGTCTGGATTGTTTCTCCCATAAAACGTCTCAAATTATTATGATTTTTTTGCTTGATGAATACTTCTCAAGCCCATACTGCATCAGTACCTTATGTAATAGTGAAACCTTCTAGTTATATGTGTGTCTACGTCTGGGCCATCCAAACTGTCAGGAACGATTATTAGTATCACCTATTCTCCATTGCAAATACGTAAACTCAGAAGCTGAGATGTACACTTTTTAATCAAGTGCTTGAGTTTTTTTAGAGGATACATTAATTCAGATAATTGAAAATGCAGTCAGTGTATCATTTGGGCAATGCTTCCATTGTGTTTGTTTATTTATCATGTAAATATACTTTCTTTTTAACATTAGAGGGTAAACTATCAATAGCCTTCAAATAATACAAATGTTTTTGTTCACAAAACTACCGCCTCACATTTGCAAACGATAAATTGCCTTTATATTCCCCCTGTGGCGGCCTTGCAACAAGACAGTAGTGCAGTATGATTTGTATTTTACAATATCAACCTCAATTTTGTTGACCTACAACTACATCACCTGCTCTACGTCACCAAAATATTGCCAGGGTCATTTTAATACTGTTTTTATCATGATACTGTCTATACTTTTAGGGAGATTTATTTATCAAAATAGAGTGGTATCAAAAAACTAAAATTCACAGTGTGATCTGAAACGTGAGCCTCGTTGTCATAAATACATCCCCTTAACCAATCTTCATAGCTTAATCATTGTCATAGCCACTAGGATTATATGCTTATAGCTCACACTTGTCCCACTTTAAGTAAATAATATGCTCTTTTTTTTTCTGGTATTGAGGTGTGTAAGAAATGTAAATGCTCCGAAGACATGAATGACATAAGCAACTTATTAAACCTTGACTATTGTTCAAAAACAGTGTTTGGTTATTATTTACCTTAATACGATGTATAAGAAATTGGTGTATTAGATGAGCGGAGTGAGTACCCACCACTTAATTTGCACATGTGGTTTCCGGTATTCAGCACAGACATTTAATTGGCAACAATGGCACTTATGACAGTCTGCCACATGGTGGAGCTGTTTGTATAATTCAGTGCTTAGCACAGCAACTATTGTTTATGGATTAATTATAAATTAAAAATTACAAATTACTGATATCTGCCACCCAAGCTATTCTTATAGCTATTCTTATAGCTTTAGGGGCCTGGAATAGTCTCAATTGTCACACTTGTAGGTGTGTGATGGCAGTGGTTGTGTTAGTAATGTCATTGGCAGTTCTGGCTTGGCAGGGGCAATGGGTGGTGCAAGCTGCAGTGACCTCTTGACAGGGTCCCAGCACTAATGAGTTTTACAGATTAAGTACTGATCACAAGTAATAACCACACTTGTCAAGGTACACCCTTAAAATCATTCAATTAACCTGAGATCAAGCCCCTAGCATCTGTGACATGGAGCAGAGGCTTAACTTGAAGGTAATGTGTAAAATATATATATACAGAATCAAAACAGTAATAAAGTCAAAACTCAGCAAAATACAATTAATTTTATGGCAAATGCCTTGCAGACTACAGGCAGTTATGCCAAGCTTCAAAAGGTAAACAATAAAACACATTCTTCATAATTCTAATTTAAAAAAAGTTTTTGCAAATTGAAAACAAAGATTCATTGTAATTAAAATGTTTAAAACATGTTTTACTTAATTTGCATATTGCATCTATAACAAAAAAAACTCCAAGTGAGAGTTTATATAATTGTACAAAAAATCTTTTGAAATAATACATTTAACAAAGGACATTTAATTGATGGCATATACGCTTCATGTCAGTGTATTCCATATTAAGATAGACCATCACTAATGTGGCCACAACCATAGATGAAGATTAGCAGAACCACCATTATGCACTGCTTTTCATTATCCTCTTCCCTAACAGTACAGGCTGTATTTTTCTCCTGAGAGAGCACAACATATATCAAGAGAAAAAAAGATAAGCCCAGAAATGAGAATCAACAGGCAAAATGCAAAGGACAAATGTTTGAGAGAGCCAGGGAGACTTGATGGTCAGAAGGCAAAGCTCTATCTGCCTGTCGATAAATTTATTTATGAGAGTTGTTTGAGCTCACATGAACATGAATGTGAATGTGAATGAGGGTGAGATAAAATTGAATACTGAAGATGACTACATAAGATCTCCTATAGATTGAATTATTTTCTAGAGGACCATTTTTGGCCAGTTTGTCTACAAATCACTGTAGACACTCAACATCCCCCAAACCAGGAATGTTTTCTTCTGAATAGCAATATAGGGATCAGCAGTGTTAGAGAGGAGTTAAGCAGTAAATGTAGCACTCATTTTCAACTTGTATATTGAAAGCAATTTGTTTTCCCTTCGCATACACTGGGGAGGAAGGCCTCTCTACTGGCTGTCAACATTCATATTAAAGACATATTTCACAACTACTTTGAGAATGAGAACTCTATTGAAAATTGATTGAGTGAAGTTGCAGTAGGATTCCTTCAATTACACAAACTATGGCGTTTTTGTTTTCTTCTCTTCAATGCAGCCTCGAAGCGCTGTGTAGACACTTTCTTGGTGATCTTATTTAGAGGTGTATTACTGAAAATAATGGTCTAGGTTGCAATACTTAGTTGATTAAGCTTCAGATTTAAAAGTAAGGGCATTGGAATGTTATGGTATGGAAACGTCTAGATTGCGCGATTATCCAAGGTTGTCTTGGCACTTAGTCCGGGTGTTACAGTGTAGAAAGAGAAAGAAGCAAAGGAAGCTAAGCATAAAAAAGCCAAGTTTTGACAAGTTTCTTAAAGCTTTGTAACATGGGAGCTGCTTTGATATATATTGGCAAGCTGTTCCAAAGCATTTCAGCTTCAGAGGAGAAACAACTGCCCCCATTCGAGTCTCTTAAATCTAGGGCACGAGATCGTAAATGTATTTTTGGATCTTAAATCTCGATTGGGTATGTACTAGGCTAGGGATTATTTGAAGAACCTGTGGCCAGACTCGTGGAAGGCTTTGTAAGTAAGGCACAGAGCCTTGAATTTGATCGGGATAGCCACTACAAGCCAGTGCAGCTTTTAGATATAAGCTGACACAGAATGAAATTTGGGTAAATCGAGAATATGCCTCGCTGCTGCATTTTGAACACTTTGAAATTTCCTGGTGTACTGTTTTTGGAACTTAATTTATAGGTCATTACAGTAGTGCAATTTTTCTGGAGGTAAGGAGAATGAATGAGAGAATCTACTTAATGATTCTCGAAGTATTACAACTAGAGGAGATGACCAAGCAGATCTGCTTATTAAAATTCAATTTCTCGTCGATAACTATGCCAAGATTTTTTACTTTTAGGATGGGATGAGAAGAGTTCCCAAGTCCGTAGGCTGACATGCTAGTCTCCAGAACTGGGGTTTGTTGCCAATTAGAATGACCTCAGTGCTCTCCGAATTTAATTTAAGGCAATATTTGCCCATATAGTTACTGACTGCTCTCATACAGTTGTGAAACTGGGAGGTATTAAATTCTACTTCGTTTGAAACAACAACCTGTGTGCTGTCTGAATATGAAGTAGGTGCAAACCCGAATGATCTAATCAGAGAGGAGAGCTCGATGACATAAATATTGAAGAGTAGGGGACTCAGGGAGTGACTGGAGTATGTTAAGAGGTTTGTCAATGATACCCAATTTTTCAAGGCAGTCAATGACGGTGGCATGGTCCATAGTATCGAATGCCGCCAACAGATCGAGGAGTGCTGCAGACCCTTCTTTATCAAGTTTTTTTAAATTTCATCTGTAGTCTTGATTAGAGCTGTGTCAGTGCTATGCTAGGCCCTAAAGTCAAATTGTACTGAGTCCAATATCTGATTGTCCTGAATGAACTGTATCAGTTGAGAGTTAATACGTTTTTTAACTATTTTCGTTGAAAATGGTGGCCTCGAGATAGGGCCATAGTTTTCTGGATTATTCATGTCCAAATTGGGTTTTTTAAGAAGTGGAAGAATGGAGGCCTTTTTCCACAGTTTAGGGAAGATCCCCGAGCTAAACATCCCATTAAAGATGTTCGTGAGATAGGAGGCGATAGGAATAGGAACCTTTTTAGGCATCAAAGGGGGTCAGAGATCTTGGGTTGATCCCAATTTGGTAGACTTGAGCAGGTTAAGCACCTCAGTTTCCATAAAAGGAGAGAATTGACTGAGTTTGGGTTGGAGGATTTTGTCCAAGGACTTAGGTTCAAGGGAAGAACCTGGTGGTGGGATAGGGCTGCTGGTGTTGAGATTGTTGGTCCTAAGATGGGTACATGGATGGTAGATTTGATCTACCTTAGTACAAAAATGAGACTCCTTGTTCTCACAAAAAGCTAGAGTGTAGTGTTACTTCCTCTATTTTCAGGAGGTTTGGTAAGTTTGTTTATGACTTGAAAGAGATCTTTAGAGGAATGTTTAGATGTTCAATTTGATGTATAAAATAGACAGATTTTTCCTTCCTAATGGTAGCATTGCAAATAGCCAGATACTGTTTATATCTATCGGAGAGATTATAGTTTGATCTCCATTTCCTTTCAAGTCTTCTACAATTTAGTTTTTTCTGATGTAGAGAATCATTAAACGAAGGTGCAGATTGATTAAGATTAGAAGGGCCTCTACAATTTTTGGGCACAGCTTTGGAAATGGTGGTGTAAAGCCAATGTGAATAACTTTCTGCGGCCTGTGTTGGATCAATCCCTGAGGCATGATCCGCGTAAGAAACGAGTTGTTGTAAAATATTAAAATTGGTTTTGGACCAAAGAAAATGTAACGTGGGGTTAGAATATGATAACCTAATTTAAACCGGGGGGGGGGAGGGGGCCGTTACATTAAATGTAATAGTCTTATGGTCAGACCATGTAAGTGGAAGAGAGTCCTTCACTGAAATGGAGAGAGTATTAGAAAAAATGGCATGTAGAATATAACCAGCACTGTGTGTGGGCTGCTGTACACATTGGGGAAGGTTAAAGGATGTCATTATATTCAGAAAAGCTTCACTATCAATATGCTCCTTACAGTCCAGGTAAAATTCTATTACAGGCTCCATCTTCGACCAGAGTGGAAATAGACTGTAGGAAGTCGCGTTTATGGCCAGGGGGACGATATATAAGTAAGCCTTTAAATGTGTGATTGTTAGTTAATTCCAGATGGAAGGAAAGGGATTCACATTCTGAGTTGGGCATTGGGTCGGCTCCGCACTTAAGGTGATTTTGAAAAATGATTCCTAAACCTCCACCTTTGTTTTTTAACTTGTCTGCTCTTATCATAGAATAGCCTGGAGGAGTTGCTATCAATAGATCTTAGCCGGAGTGGTCGGTAGCCCACGTTTCTGTTAGAAAGAGAACATCTAATTGGTGGCTTTCAATGAATTTGGTCGTCTCATTGGCATGTTTGACAAAAGAACGAGTGTTAATCAGTGCCAAGCGGAATAGCACATACCTAAGTTATTTTCAAAGAATGCTCTCACAATGAACATAGGTGGCTCTGTTTCTAGCAATATCTAACTTGGACAAGTAGTTCCTCAGGGTTCCACCTTATTTCAATCTATAAATAGAACCACTGGAAATTATCCTTATTAATGTACACATTTTGGTTGCTTAACTTTTTAAAATGTGTTTCCTGAATTAATTGTAGTACATGTAATATATGTATGATAGGTTCTCTGCACTGGACAAGTGAATTCTCTCTCAGTCTTTCAACTGTACTGTTAAGTTTTAATGTGTCTTAATTGTTTACTTTTATGGCTTTTAACACCTTATTTTTTTTTTAATTATTATTTTTATTGAGAGTTCATACCAGTAAATTACAAATTCGAAAAATACATACATACATAGAGATACACCATCGATAAAAAAAAATAACATACAAATTAAACAGCTCCAATATCAATAAGTCATTCATTTTACAATCTTGCTGCCCTCCTCGCACACTCATTTCCCTTATCTTTGCTCCCTTTAATTCATATAATGCTTCCTCGATATTGTGGATTCCCAACATTCTACATAACCACATTTGAAACGTAGGTGCTTCTATATCCTTCCATGCTGCACTGATTAAAATCCTAAGGATTGCTACAGCGATAAAAACTAATGCTTCGGCCTCAGAGCTCATATTTAATTTCACATCACATCCTGTTATTATCAGGATTGGGGATAGATTAATTTTAATATCAAGCAGCCCCTCTAAAAACCGCTCTATTTCAATTTTAATGTTTTTTAGTTTTTCGAAGCCATAGAACATGTGTATGATATCAGCTGAGCCATTTCCACATCTAGGGCAATTGCTATCTACCGCTTTCCCCCAAGAAAATAATTTATCCGGTGTATAGTATACATTGAATAGGGTTTTGTAGTGTTGGGCCCTGAGATTTGAGAAGCGCAGAAATATTTTATCCATGGCTAGAGCTTTATCGAGATCTACTTCCGGATCCCCCAATTTTTTGGACCATGCAGCTTCCATTTTGCCCATATCATCAATTGATGCTTCACCAAATATTTTATATATATCCCTAATTCTGTGACCCCCAGACTTCAGATACTCTAATAATTCATATCTCCTTGTCAAATTAATACTTGGCCTTATTGATTTAATTCTAATGAGAAGCTGCAAATATTTAAACTCTTGATAACCTTGCAATGCATACTGTTGCGTAAGTTCTTCAAGTGTTCTACATTGATCTCCAATCATTATTTGCCCCAGCTCTACAATACCCTGATTCTCCCAATGACACCACAATCCATCTCTGCTAAGGTTTGGGAAAAGTGTTGAATTCCAAAGTGGTATACCTTTATGAAAAGTAGGTATATCAAGGTTTTTTTAAACAATTTTCCACATATACCAAACATCTTCAATCGATCTATACCCACATTTCTTGTAATAGCTCCTCTGGGTTCTCCGCAATAAAACCCCAGCTGCTTCACTTCCCAATAGTAACTGAAAGATTGATGGTATCACTGCCTGCCTAAGGGTTGGGCCCCCTGGATGGAATAGGATTGCCATATCTGTGAGGAGACAAACATAATGATAGCTCCTTATATTTGGCAATCCTAGCCCTCCTCTTTCTTGTGGTAATGACATATATCTATCAGATCGTCTTATTTTGCCGTATTGCCACAGGAATTTCATAAATATAGCCTCGATCTTCCTAATAATCTTCTCTTCGAATGTAAATGGAATTGACCTTAATTTGTATAAAACCTTTGGAAACATTGTCATTTTTATAACATTAGCCCTCCCAATTAACGACAGCTGTAGTGAATCCATTCTTTTTAAATCTGTTTCCATTGAATGCAAGAGCGGTGTGTAATTATCATGAATTCTTTTACCCGGTTCAGCATTTATTATTATACCCAGGTAAACCACTGAGTCCACATATCTAGCATCCAGCTTGACTATTTTTTTTGGACATAGTACTTGTGTTTTGTCTAGATTTAATCGGTAACCCGACACATCTCCAAACCGATTGGTTATATTAACTACTTCCCTCATAGCTGACTCTGGGTCTCTGGTGGTTACTGCTAAATCATCAGCATATGCGAGAGTTTTAGTCTGATATCCATTATTAAGTACTGGTTTAATGATCACATTGTTCATTATTTGTGTAATTAAGGGGTCTATACAGAGCGCAAAAAGAATTGGTGAACATGGACAACCCTGTCTCGTACCCCTTGTTATGTTAATCTTACCCGATCTTTCACCCATTAGTTGGATTCTTGCCATAGGTGATGAATACATAGCCTGAATGGCTTGACAGAATCTTGGACCAAATCCCCTTGCCTACAGGACCTTCCAGAGAAAGCCCCATCTGAAGCGATCAAATGCCTTCTCCGCATCGAGGAGGATCATTGCGACCTCCTCCCCCCTAGCAGCACCGATGTCAAATAGGGTGATAGCTCTCCTTATGTGGTCCGTAGTGCCCCTTCCTGGAATGAACCCATGCTGCCAGGGGGAAACCAAGTCAGCAATGATCCTCCCCATGCGTACGGCCATAATTTTTGCATATAACTTGTTATCGCTGTTAATCAAAGAAATTGGTCTGTAAGAACCAGGGTTGGTCTTTGGTTTACCTTTTTTGTGAAAGATCGCTATATTGGTTTCTTGCCAAGACTCGGGTATTATACCGGTATTCATAACACCTTTGAATAAATCTAAAAGCAGCGGTGTTGTTTCCTCCCTTAAACTCTTGTACAACTCTAGCGGTATAGCATCCGGGCCCGCAGCCTTTCCATTTGACAGATCCTGCATGGATTCCAATAACTCTGACATAGATATGTCTTGTTCCAAAGATTCAATGTGGGCCTGTTTTAGCTTGCTGCCCATGTCTAACCAACTTATATTAGGAATCTCTCCACCCGCCTCCTCCTGATATAATTCTTGAAAAAATTTCCTAAAAGCCTCCAAAATTTCGCCTGATTTGTCATATGTTTGGCCCTGATATTCAATTTGTGTCACTATGTTCTTAGTGGCCACCTGCCTTATTCGAAGAGCGAGTGCTTTGCCTGCTTGCTCCCCAGTTTCGTAAAGGTGTGATCTATGTGACTGATAATTGGCTGCCGCCTTTATTGCTAATTGTTTCTGGATCTCTGTTTTTAGGGAGTTTACTCTATGTAAACTCTCGACAGATTGGGCTCCTAAAATTATATCCTTTCTGTGTTGTGTCTCTGCCTCACTCAACTTTCCCATCAATATTTCCCTTTCACTTTTAATCTTTTTCCAGACCCGAGTATTATAGCTTATGGTCTCTCCTCTTAGTCCTGCCTTGAAGCTGTCCCAAACCACTCCCCTTGATGCACTGTACCTATTAGCATCAAAAAAGACCTGGGACCATATTTTCATATGTTTAATATAATCCACATCTGATAGTAATTTTTTATCAAATGTCCAAGGCCTAGGAACCTTATATGGTTTGTTGATGTCCATGATCAAAACCAGGGGATTGTGATCTGACAAAAGTTTGGGAAGCTTGTTTATTTGGACACTCTTCAACTGAGTGGTCGAGATCATAAAATAATCCAGTTTTGCGTATTTATTAAAAAGGATGAGAAAAGTAAGTAGACCCTGGGTCGCCCGTGACTAGATTTCCCCAAACATCCACTAAGCTGTGTGAATGCATCATTGATGTTATCGCCCTAAACACCCTAGGCTTCCTACCTTTGTATGGGCTACCATCCGAAAAATTAACTGAGATGTTAAAATCTCCACATAATACTATGGGGGTATGCCAATCAGTTAGTTCATTTTCGATGCGACTAAAAACCTCAGACTCATCTGTGTTAGACCCATATACCGAACAAATAGTGATCCCAAAATTCATTTCACATATGGCCAATCTTCCTAGTGAATCTGCCTTACACCTTTTGGCCCCCCCTAGCCCAACTTTGCCGATTATAGCCACCCCTCTTATCGTGGAGGTCTGGGATGTGCATGACAACAATTTGTAACCTTTAAAGTTTAACATATGTTTTTTCCTCCAGGGTAAGTGAGTCTCTTGTAAACATATTATGTCTAAATTCATCATATTTAAATATTGTTCAAACTTCCCCCTTTTTTTCCAATCATTTAATCCTCCTATATTAAGAGATCCAATCTTTAACTTAGGCATATTTAGTTTTCAAATATTGCCATTTCATCATCCTATCCAAATATTAAGTACATACATGATGGGAGCATATCATTAGTTTCCAGCTTTTAACACCTTGCTGTGCTGGGCCATAATGATAATGGGTGTGGTCATGCACACAAGCACCGTGCCTCATGACGAGCTGAGCTCGTCATGAGCACAGAAGGGGTTAACCCTTTTCGTGCTCATGATGAGTCCAGCTCGACATGCTGTACGGTGATTGTGTGCACATGACGAACTGGACTCGTCATGGTGCTGCGGCGCCTCCCACGCACAGTGAATTCCCCACCTGTGCGGGTGTTCTAAAGGAGTGGGTGGAGTCATGATGAGTCCAGCTCCTCATGAGCACAGCTCTACTGTGCAGCATGACGAGCTGGACTCGTCATGAGCACCGCAGTGCCGCACGCGGCCCCGACCCCATGCACCGCGGGGGAATTAGCCCCGCGAGGAAGGGGTTAATAGTAGTTCCTCAGGGTTGCACCTTATTTCAATCCTCATTCAATCTATAAATAGAACCACTGGAAATATTTCTTATTAATGTACACATTTTTGTTGCTTGACTTTTTAAAATGTGTTCCCTTAATTAAATTAATACATGTAATATATGTATGATAGGTTCTCTGCATTGGACAAGTGAATTCTCTCTCAGTGTTTCAACTGTACTGTAAAGTTTTAATGTGTCTTAATTGTTTACTTTTATGGCTTTTAATGGCTGAATAAAGTACTTGTGAACTGAACGGATTCTGAGAAGTTTGAAAATTCTGTATTGCCAATATCTTTATGGCACTATTTAACCACATCTCCCCTATCCTTTGTTCCCTACAATGGCTCCAAGTTTAGGCAAGAATTCAATGTAATGTGGCCTACATCACCCACAATGTTCTTAACAATTCTGGTCCCTTCTCCGCCAGGGTCCCAATGGGACGTACACTGTGCTGTGTTCCTCTCGAGCGATTTGATATGCCGCCCGGCCTCCGGGATGCGGGCTGAATGGCTGTGTACAACTGTGAACTGTCATTGGACGGGGGGAGCCCACAAGTGCACTGGCTGTTTAATTTTATCCTGTGGTTTATAACTCTGCAATAAAAATATATTTAAAAAAAAAAAACAATTCTGGTCCCTTCTATTTGGAAAACAGAAAATCTATGGTCTTGAACAATGTTCGAGGAATGCTAAATCCCTTCCCCAGAGTCCCCATCCAACATTAGAGTACAAATGCCATAGGAATTAGGCCTTCTCCTCTAGTGTAACCAGGATTTGGCCCTCACTCTCATCAGCCTTATTCACTACAATGACTTGTATTACCTTCAAAGAAACTGAAATCCTATTATGTCAGAGACATTTTTTGTTAAAGTAACCTATGTCCTCAGTGATCTATCCTATCTGTTTGACTTCAGCCTTGTCTCTCTGTTATTTGAGTATTAACTGGGTTTGCTCTAGAAAATTGTTTGTATGACTACCAGTCTCTTATAAAGCAGACTATTCGAGATGCATTTAGATTTCTAAGTTCACAATAACCACTTTTTTGACATCTTTATGGTCAATGTCCAGAAACAAGACAAGTTAACGACTCAAAGATCTCCAGAATTTGAGAATGCCTAAACGTAGATGGTGCTTTAATAGGTCAGATATTTTCAGTGATGTCTAGATATGTCTCGTCAAGTAGTTTCTTTGTTAAATTATTTGATACTAACATGTTACTAATTTTTTCTATTAAAAATTGCTGCAATGTTAAAACAGCACTAATATTTACTAGCACTGATCTCTTCTCCACGATATTGAATACAAACATGTCACCAATACGAACATATATAGAGAAGTATAGATTAGCTATGTTTACCTCCTCATCTATTTACATCTATTTATTTGGTTTACATTAAAACTTTGATATTGTGGTGTAACACCCTCTAGTGGATGTACTATTTAAAAAGGACATGCAGAATTAAATCAAATCCCACAATAGTATTTCTAATACATTGCTTTACAATGACACCACATATTCTGCCCAAACAATGTGTTTTTCAACATTAATTGAGCAAACAATATGTCTCATAGACCCTTGTAAATGAACGCTTAACATTTATTTATATATCTGCAAGTTCACCATTTTTTTAAAAGTGTTTTAAAAAAGTATTACAAAGGCCCAATGAATAGATTTTGCTGCAGCATTTTGTGTGAATTATGGATTTGCTGCATTTGCATGGACCAGGGAGAGAATGATGTTTGTAGCATGAAAACCATATTACATATTTACCTTTAATTCGAACAATGTGTCGAAAAAGATTCCATCTTTCTCGTGTAGAAAAGCTTTTCCTTATTTAGGAAAATATACAACAGACACTGTTCTGAGTGCGAGACCTATCTCAGAAGGGTGTTGCTAGTTTAGAAGACATTTAAAAAAGTAACTTCTTGTTTTAGTTTTGATGCTTCATAGTAGTACATCCAAGTAAGATGTACATAATGCATATGCGATGTACATTATTGTTCTGAAATGACGTAATGCATATATGTGCTCCCTGTATCCTCTATCATTAAGACAGGATACACGAAAACTCATGACTAGTTTCAAAACTTAACTAGGCAGCACAGAATAAAAGAGGCACTCCTTTTCTGTATTACATGAGTCTGATGTAGGCGTATTTCTTGAAAAAAAACATCATTTGTTTTAAAGAAGATATTTTACTACTTACATTAAAAAGGACATGATTAATAATGTAAAAAATATATTTTGTCATTCACTACATGGCAAAATCATTTTCTTGTGAAAAACATTTTGAATAGGGTTGGCCGAAAAAATATATATTTTTTAATATTTGTATTATGTGACACTGGAATACTTCATGTATTAATGTGTGACAATCATGCTTCAAAATGGTGTGTAATTTACATTCCCTTTTTACAAAATGAACCAAACACTGCAAAATAATAAGATGTATGATTCATCCATAATTCTAGTGTCTCTGATTATGTCTGATTAAGGACTGAGTACCTTGTATAGTGAGTGTATACATGTATTTTCTCGTTGTTCTGAATAAGCAACATGGAATCCCTCTAATTTTTAAGTTTAAGTCAGCAGAACCAGTTGTCTGAGGTAGTGGTGATGCTGTGCAGGGTAGGGGGAAGATGTGTGTCAGGGAGCACTGACAGCTATTTCAGCACGTCAGTGTCTGCATTTTTGGTACATGTTATTGAGCAACTAAACAGCTGACAGTCTTAAATCCTTTCTGCTTGGTAAGACAAACCAAATGTGACATATTGTGGTTTTATTTTAATGTGAACCAATTTTAGATCATAACTGTTGTGTTTGCTTTTTTCGATCTATAATATGCATTTGACAATTTTATAGACTTTAAATTTTGATGTCTCCAATTGAACAAAAGGATTTAATTGACTGCGATTTTAAACAAGCAGAATACCGAACCTACAATTCATTGTAATCTCATGCAAAGTGCCACATTTAACAACGTGATGTACAGTTTATGCTTAAAAAGCTAAATCAACATTAGGGCTATTGCCTTCATAACAAAAATATATCTATTTAGAACAAAGTCATGCATTTATACTTGTGAAGAAATGAAATCATGCAATGAGTAGATGTGGCAGCAAGGATCAGCAAAATGCGCAAGCATGTACAACATGTGATTGCTATAACAACTCTCATCTCATGACACAGATCCAAATTATTTAAAATATAGACTTAGACCAAAAACTCACAAGCCTCACAAACTCCACTCTTTATTACCATTTCGAAAGTAATGCTATTTGCCTGTCATATGTTGCAGTTCTCTACAATTTGCACTGTCTGTCACTTTCATAAATGTATAAAACCACCATGCAAACTATCATAAAATTAAAAATCGTGTTTTAGAAGCAAATCTTATGTTACGATTTGTAAAAAGGGAACATAGCACAATACACACTCACATCACAAAGTTCACCATTAAGCTAGAACAAGTAACGAAAAAAAGGAGTGCACTCACAGATAGAAAACTTGCTGCTGATGTCTTTCCCTGGAAACAATTTAAATCCTCTAGATTTAAAATCTATGGACTTTTTCACTAGTTAAGAAAACAAACAATAAAAAAACAGATCAGATCAAACAGTCCACAAGGTAACATATGTTTAAGTGCTGTTAGTAAGCAAAATGCCGGCTTAATGAAATGTCTTTCTAGTAGCCTTTACAAACAGTTTCCTAACAGAGAGCACAGCAGCAGAAAATAATGTGATGGAAATACCACACATAGATGATATATATGATGAACATGGAGGCATCTATTCTACCTAGATTTCGAGTTGACGCATCTTTAAAATGTTGTCTGTGCACAAAAAGCAAACGTGAAGGGGTTGCACACTTGTGTTATTTAACAGTGGGAAATGAAACATGCACATCCTATACCCATGATTACATGATGCTTTCAAATACAGATTTTCCCCTGCCTGCTAAAATGTTCTTTTTCCACTAGTGCATTACTCCTCTGAAGCCAAAGCCTATAGATCGGTAAAAGCCCATAATTAATACTCAAGAAACTTAGATATATAATTTGTGCAGTGTGCACAGCTGGTACATAGCCAGAGCAACGGGAATGAGAGGCAACACATGAGTTAACACAAGGTATTTGGCATCAAGCCCACTGTCAAAACAACTCCACGATTATTGATAAAGTCCAATATTGATAAATTGTTCTTTTTTATTTCTTCTTTTTCAATATTGAGAACATTACAAGCAGACGCAACCAGCGGGTTTCGCCCCAGACAAGGGCTTCTTCAGGGCATCAAAAGTCTGGTTCCAGTAGTAAATCTGTAAATTGGTAGCAAGAGTTCTGCCAAAGTTCCAAATCATTTGCTACTCGGGTTTCTACATTCAGATATTTAATTCAAGAGACAAAAATCCCAGTGTAATGAGTACCGGCAGCGTCACTGTATTTTCTTCTGTCTTCTTCCAGGCTGCTCTGCTAGCTCTATATGGGATACTTTTAACTCTACACGTTGGAAAGTCACAACGTTTCCAGGTTTCTGATGCCCTGACCAAGTCTTTGTCTAGGGCGAAAAGCGTTGGTTGCATCTGCTTGCAACATTCTCAAGATTGAAAAAGACTAAATAAAAAAGAACTATTCAGTTCAAGAAAAGAGGTGCACTCCTAGTCGTCTGAATTTCACCCATCTTTTTATCTGTGTTGTATTTTCGCAGCGTGCATTCACCTGCTATGCGCCTTGTCTCGGTGCGCTGTGTAGAAATGTCATTTACAAAGAATCTCCTTTTCCGATTCCTTCAGGTTGCACAGCTCGTCTTTTAAATTGAATCAATTGAATCAATTTTTTCTCCGCTTTTCTCTTACTCATTCTTCGTTAGTTTAACTATTTTAATTCGTTTCTTCACTTGTATTATCAATTCATTTTACTCAATGGTTTGGTGAACAAAATTATTTCACAAAATCTCAGGAGTCCAATGTGGGTTCCACATCCCATAGTGTTTATTAAAACGGCCCAATAGTTAAAATAACGAAGAATGAGTAAGAGAAAAGCGGAGAAAATATTGATTCAATTGATTCAATTAAAAAGACGAGCTGTGCCACCTGATGGAATCGGAAAAGGAGATTCTTTGTAAATAAATAAAAAAGAACACTTTATCAATATTGAACTTTATCAGTAATCTTGAAGTTGTTTTCAAAAGTGGGCTTGATGCAAATACTTTGTGTTAACTCATTCCCTGGGCTTTAGAACGTATGATTCATGACCATTTGGCAGCTGGCCATTTGAGGTGGGCAACAGTGTTAATAAGAAATGTATCTGTGACTATACTGGGTGGTGCAGTGATCTAGCATTCCAAACTTCAACTTTTGTTTCTGCATTGCCAGAGGCACACACAAATATTGACCTTGCATGCACGCACAATTTCTGGAAAATGCCTATCTGCTGTGCAGCATTGTATTTATCATTGGCTCTTCTGATTTCAGCGCTCCCTATCGCTACCCCATGTTGTATATTTGCAATCTTACAATAGTTACAGTAGCATAGATGTTGCTAAATGCATCAGATATCTTAGAGAAATGCAATATTGGACATGAGCATTGACCCCAACAGTTCAACACTTTGATGATTGTAAAGATGTATGTTTAATTCATGTGTCTTAGAGTTACAGACTTCTGCTTACTTTTGAAAGGGTTTTCCTTTTTATTTTTTTATCTAGCTCCTGGAAATCTATATACTGCCATTATGTTGTGCATTGAATATCAGTTTTATGAAATTAGTGAAATTCTTTATTTACCAGACGAGCCAGACAACAAAAATTGCTCCTTTCAGATGCTACTTTCTCAACATAACTGGACATATGTTGTGGGTTCAAGGACACTTTCAAAGTAAATAGAGACCCGCTGTGTAATGTACAGCCCAATCACAGCACTCTTCAACACTGTGGTTGGCAGTTCCAGTAGGGAGGATCAAACATAGCAGACATGCATCATTCGCTATAGTTATGAAAATGGCATGTTAATTGTTTCACTACCCTATTGTGTAATTCCGGCAATGTCACTGGACAGATAAAGTTGCCTTAATGATTGTTGAGGCTTTAGATAGGACGACACATAGATAAGTCTCAGGTGGCATGACAACTAACCACAAGATAAACTATCAATTTACCTTTGGGGTTGAAGTACCATTTCAGCTAATTCTGTGAAAGTGATAGATAGTAGAATAGTAGAGACAGTTGGAATTTTCAGTGACTTGGGATGAAGCCATGATAAACCCGGAACACTGGTGATGAGGGCAATGATACAGTGCAGTGCTCCGGTGGTGGTGAAGAGGGATACATTGGCTGCACAGGGTGATTATGTAATGGCTGGCATGATACCCCATGCTACACTCTTCTAAAACCAGCAGTGTGTCATTATCTCTTTAGTAAAGGGTCCTTATTGTTTAGAAAGTTTCAGAAGCTGAGGTGTTTGTCTTAGTTAGTTACGTATTTTTATATCGGAATGATTATAGAGTAGGACACCTAGACCCTTTATATAGGCTTTGACTAGTTCACATTGGAAATCAGACCGCTATGTCACTAGTGAGTAAGCCCAATCAAAGTTCCACAGTTTTAAAAGGCATTAGTCAGCATGATCTCATACTTACATGCATGTTTTTTGGTTCAGACTTTATGTGCATCCAAGTCTATTGGTTGTGTGCAGTACAGGAGCTATACTGAAATCGCCTGTTATAGGGAATGGTAGGTGTATGCCTTAATTTGTAACCATTATTTCATATGTTGCCATGAGTGCACATGTTTATAGTAGCGCTTTGTGATAAAAAAAGAGCCTAGCTTTCCATGCAGAAGCAGGGGTCTTCAAATTTTGTATTGCTGAGCCCCTCCCTGAGCAAAATCTGTATGATTGGAGCGCCTCTTTCGAGCTAACCTGTGTGGGAATTACTTTTGGGAAGTACACTACGTTTATAGGATGAAGAAGAGTATGCAGATGTATTCACTCTGGGATTAAACTGGGGTACGAGTGGTACAGGAATTAGACATTTTATGTTTCACTACCCTAGCTCCTGTACTGCTGTCTCACTGTGGACTCCTGCATCGGTTCTTCCTCACTTGTATAGCCCGTCCACCTATCTCTTCAATTTTTATAATTAGCCTTTTCTATTTCTGCAACAACACCCACATCCTTAGATCTGTAGAATTCCATCATTCAAGGCTCTTGCAGCTGAACCTTTTGCTACGATTCTGCAGCATTTACTCCCTCCATGCTCCTGGAGGGATTCCTTACCCATACCTGTCAAGACCCAGGGCTATGTGTCACCTGTTTCTTCAGTTCAGACATTTTCTTTGCATTCTGAGATTCATATCACAATATAAAATCAGGATTACAACAGCCTACAACTTTCAGAATGCAAAGTCAGAACCTGGACTGTAACAGCTAGTCATGCATTTGATATGGGAAAACTGGGCAGGCTGGTTACCCCATGCCTACCCCCCCTCAATGCTTCTAGAGTGCAACATCCCTACAGAGTTCTGAATCACTCAGCTACTCTTGACGCAGTTCTCTGATCCTATAAATTTTAGTAGCACCCCACCTCTACAGTGCCTTAAAAAATGATCCCTTCAGTCTCCTTCAGTGCTCCATCCCTCAAGGCACCTGCTGCATCTTCATTTAGAGTTCCAACCTTCCTCAGAGGAAAAATGCTGGTTATTTTCACTGCTTTGGGGGTTCTGGAAGGTCAATGACATGGTACTGCAACAGAGGTATGTGTACAAATCATCGATGGTGCTTTTTAACACAGGAACTCTGCATCTATTTTGCTTTAAAACCATTTGCACCACCATTCACTTGATGCATTTTTATATTGTATTTGCTGTTTTCAGTGCACATTTTACAGTACAAAGATTTGAGCTTTTATTAATTTTCTTCCATGTTGATGTTTCTTTGCTTGGAAATGCTTGATACACTAAAACAACACTGCTCTGGTAGCAACCTATCATCCAGTGTTCCCTCTCTCTGGACATGTGTACTTCTTTGCTCTGTGGACTCCTGCACTACTCTGTTGCATTGCTCACCTCTTGCAGACCTTATTGCCTCACAACTTCTTAGCAAAAATAATTTAAGGCAAGTCTAATCCACACAATGACGCTGATAATTCTTTCGCCATAATAATGTGTTACACTTGTTTTGGGCATGTTTCTATAGGCATTTGTGCTTGTTGCTTTTCCTCACATCAATTAAAGGTGAAGAGTTTCTTGCATGTGGAAGCATGTCCTTCGTTAAGATGAAGCCACCTCCCCACCAGTGGGCTGCACACCCGACACTTTGGCCACCTCTGTGCTAAACACTACCATAATGCAGGTTTTCTGGTATTTCACAAAACCCTTGCTTTTGTGATCTCATAAGTGTAGACTCACTTGTAATCCTTTTGTTTTATATGACTTTCATATATAGCCATTACTGAAAATACTGGATTATAGATGAAGTTATTTACTGGTGTTCCATAGCAACACTGGAAAACTATTTTCCACTGTTGCTTTGTCACCAGGTTAAGGCTTGCCTTGGTCTGCAAAGACTCGAGCGAAGCCTGAAAATGACAGATGATGGTCTTATATCTCACAGGCCTGCACTTGTTTGTAGTGGGAAAAGCCACCATTACCTCTTCAATAGAAGGCAGAGAGAGCAGCTTCAGATTGCTGAAAGGATAAGCTAAGTGTAGAAGGTGTTGCGAATATGGCGTGGGTTTATATTGTGCAACTGGTCAGAGGACAACGGGAGTTTTATTTATATTTAGGTTGCATAACTAACTGCTCAACAAGGGTGAGAGGCCAGGTATCAGGTCAATTAATGTATGTGAGCTAAAAAAGATGAGACTATGGTGTGCTTGGCGTACTATAACATTGCCCATGCATAGCTCATTCATAGAAGAAGCTGAAGATTGGAAGTGGATTTTTGGTAATTGGAAAAAAAAACTGAAGAAGGGCAGTTCTCAATAATGTGGACTTTTCCACTGCAGGTTCCAAGCGATGTCTAACATCGCTCTCTTAGCTATTTGAGGCAATTTTAAATCCCTCTGTGGAAAATAAACCTAATATTTGCAGCTACAGGTCTATGCTGTTGTAAATGTATTTTCTTGAGTTGCTTTTTTTGTGTTCCTCTTTTGAAAATGTTTATGATAAAAGCACCTAAAAAAGCCCAAAATTAGAAGATTTGATTTTCAAGCTCTATATTTGAACTATCATTTTAACATTTTTGTTAGGGTAGACACTTCATAAGTGTAGTTTAACCCTTTCGATGCTGATGACGAGCTCAGCTCGTCATCACCCACGGGTGTCGTGTGCTGATGACGAGCTGAGCTCGTCATAGAAGCAGCAAAATTGAAATTTGCAGCACAGGGCAAAAATCCCCACAGCAGCCATGTGGTTAATTTGTAACTGCTCTCCTCCACCTTCTATGCATCAAAGATGTGAATAAAATATTCTTTTAAGATTGGTAAATTAAGTCCATATTTTCTAACGCAATTTTTCTTGCAACTTGGTTCTCCAGCTACGTGACTAAGTACAGGGCAAGGATTCTAAAATATTATGAATGATTGCATGAAAAACTTTATGAAACTCATTAATTCCTAACAGAAAAAGCCTCTGCATTCAATTAAATTTCCAGTCCCATATCAGGGAGTCATGCAGGATTAGACAAGAAGTGAATTTTTTGTGTAATGTAGTGCATGCAATTAAGACGTACGATGTACAGCATTAAAAAGCACAACATTAGTACAATGAACTTAGTCTAATCGTACATGAAAAGCATAGGCAATAATCTTGCTTGAGGTAGACTCAAACATCTTTGAATTGATAGGTTATATTCTGTCAATAGACTACTCTTGGTACGTCTCAATCAGTCATGATCTAAACACAGTCACACATGTCCCATTTCAATTCATGCTAACATCAAAGAAATGTAACAGCCATCTCAAAATACTATTGGGAAATTGAATGCAAGATTAAACATTGAAACAAATGATCATCGTTTGGAAATTAGATATTCTGATATAACTCATTACTTTAGATAGTCAAAATAGTTGAACCTTGCAAACACCAAGGGTTTGTTGTAATGTTTAATGCTCTATCGAAAGTAAAAATGTGAAACCATTAGGTTATTGCAACTAGTTCTGAAAATGTACTTTTCTATTGAATGTTTTTAAATCCCTTTATTAATTAGTATCTTTTGCATACTGGAGTAGAAGAGAATTGTGTTTGAATGACTACCTACTGGAAAACAGAGCTAACAGAGAGAGATAATGGGTGATTATAAAGACTGTGCTACAGCCTCTCTTAGTCACTTAGTGAAATAAAATATGAGTTGATCTCTGGTGCAATTGCCCAGTAAGACAGGAAAATACTCACTCTGGTGCTTAAGTTAGACAGATGCCATCCCATGGTAGAACTGCTACTATTAATCTATATATCTTGATTTAGGACATTGATTGGTTTTATGGGGTACCCTATATCATATGACCTTCCAGCAAAAAAGACAACCATCCGTTACTGGTACTTAGTTATCATCATGTGGTACTATGTTGGAAGAATGGATATTGATTAAACATTGTAGACTGATTTTTACATGATACTCGTCAACCTTATTGTTGACAGCCCGCCGTCATTGGTGTATATGTTTATTGATACAACCTCTTTAAAGTATTTAGAAGAACATATCTTTACTTAAAATGCCATATGTGCACCAGTTAATTCTAGCATTGTGTGTAAATAGACTAAAGCAAAATGTATTCTTACCCCTCAAGAAAAACTAGATTTTTGCTTTTTATTTATTTATTTTTATTTATTTTGAGTGCAAACGTAACCGTTAAGGTATCAGAGTGCTTCACTGAGCTATAGAGCTTTCAGCTTTACAGGATCATGTAATCATATCTAACACTTGAGTCAAATATTACATTCAAAAGCAATAGAAGAGCATATGTGCATACAACAAACTCTGCTCCCTAGGGTTACATCAAATACAATTTTGCAATTGACTAAACACCATAAACGATACCATATGTTACAGCTAAAATTAAAATCAAAGTGGTTTACTGTCCCTCTTCCGTGTTCTGCCTGTTGAAGTGTTCATAATAACCATTACCTGGTCTTGCACTTTGTTCAGGACAAGTATTAGTGTGTAGCTACTACAAGGTATGTATTTACTAGGTTTATTTGGTTTGTTGGGGAGGAGAGGAGGAGGCATTGCCACATGTAAATATCCACCTTCCTCTCTATTCAAAATGGTGCTGTCACTCCATCTGCAAGTTTGTTTTCTTTAGAAAGCAGTGTATTGGTGACATACATAAGGCCTAGAATAGACTAGGGAGTTCACAAGTAGTGTTAACCATATACATCAGGAGAACCAATGCCAGACAGTATCTGAGACTTGGTATAATAGAGTACTTCCTCATTTCCAACAGAAACAGTCAACTTCTGGTTCAGTACTTATTAATTAACATTAAAATAGATGGAAAGACTTCAATACTGTCAGACCACAGCACATCTGTTGGCATCGTCTTATATCTTGTTAATACCAAACTACGCTTCAGACTCACAACTGACATAAGTCAGGCCTCTTTCTACAAGCTATATATGTTCTGCGAACTGAAAATTCAAATCAGACTTCACATTAAAATGTCCAATATAGTTTCAACTCCCACTTGGATAGCGGCAAAAGTGTTGCTCCTCAGCAGTCCACACATCTAACTAGGCCCACTGAGAGTCACCAGAGTCCTGCACACAACAGTCAGACTCATTAAAGGATGAAATAAATATAACCATGCTACTTTAACATTACAAAGGCTTTGCTGGCATCAAGATCAAAACCTGGTATGTCACGTACTGCACAGTAAATGCCAGTATGTAACCCTATCTGGAAGAAGAAATTCAACATCACTAGATGAAGCATACAAAAACCCCAGAAATGTAAGGCCTGATTCTCAAAACATATTTATTGGCATTCAAAAACTACAAGCACATACTACAATTATGACTGCCGAGACTGCTGTCGGGGCAAAGAACTCCACACATAAAATCTCTATCTCTGCAGTCAGGGCAGAAAATTCCAGATGTAAAACTATGAAATAGGCTACAGGTTTGCTCGGCCTGCTACCTTTAACCCCTTACCCGCGGCCGGAATTCCGCTCCTGTGCGGCACATTCCGATCGCGGGCATGGTCATGACGGCCCCCAGCCGTCATCAGCACATGAGCACTTTGTGCCATGACGGCCGGGGGCCATCATCAGCATGGAAGGGGTTAAAAGGGGTTAAAAGGTACAACCCACAGTGAACTGCTATTGCCTTCAATACAATACCAAAGGGGATGATGGACGGAGCGCTTGAACAAATCAAACACTCACCCCCAGTCAACTGATCTGGGTTTAATCCATCATCATTCTTTAGCTCACTCCACCACCCCAGTTCAGACATGGCCATATGCAAATCAGTCTGATCCTGTGCCTCATTTGAACAGTCCAGCACGAACTGCCTAACCATGTCTTCCCTGGACCGGAAACAAGCATCCTGGGACCGGTTTCTGGCTAATCAGCCGTCATCAGCCAGGCTAGCTTGAATCCAGTGGCAAAGTGAGCAAGGAACCCACGTCTGGGCATACCCTGCCAACTTAGGGCGAACAAAGCGATACCAAAGATCAGTTGACTGGGGGTGAGTGTTTGATTTGCTCAAACGCTCCGTTCATTATCCCCTTTGGTATCGCATTGCCTTCAAATGGCACACCACACCCTAATTTATTCCGGCGAAACTGCAACTTGTTTGAGCCTGCAGTAGTTATTACCAGGTGGTGCGGATTATCTTTGGTAGCAATTGGTCCAGATATTTGCATTAATTCATTGTAATTTTAAGTTTTTTGGCTATCTGTTCAGTTTAGCTGAATAGCACATTTTAATAGATGAGCTTTTCCCTATTCTCCATAAGTGTTTGATAAAAGGGAATGGGCTATTCAACCACATCTTACTTTGACTTTGGCCTTCCTGCCTCGTAATGGAAAAGCACTTGCAACTGATTTAGACTTTTTCTTCAGCTAAAATTAATTTTATGATGTATTTCAGTTTTCTTCCCTAAATAAAAAATAATATACATTTGTTATTTGATGCTTACATAACAGCATTGTGGAATTCAACTCATTGGGACTTCTTTTGGTGGAAAGGCAGCCCAAGCAGGCTCAGATTGTAAAACGTAAGCCACTGTGTAAAGGGCGAAGTAATAGACATTTTCTCTTCTACTCCCTGTGGATGCATCCTCTCGAGAGCATCAGTGCCTATCATTAGGTCAAACAAGTTCCTCAATTCCACATGAGATACTCTGATGTGAAGTTTTGTGGTGTACAGGCTCACTTGTTGAAAAGGTTTCACCATTTCCCGCATTCCATCCCCCAATTATTTGCATTTGTCACCCCTAGTGGGATGAGGATGCCCAGACATAGGTCATTGCTCGCCATGCCACTGGATTCAGGGTATTATCGCTGCTGAGGGGTGAAACCCCAATACCAGTCTTAGGATACTTGTGTCCTGTCCAGGGAGGACCTGGCTTGTCAGTTCGGGCTGGACTGTTCCCATGGGGAGCAGGGTCAAGACTGATTTCCATGTGGCTGGGGTGAGAAAGTCATCCTTTTTGCCCTGGCCCATCCCCATTTTTTGCACAGATGCTGATGGGAACTGGCTTTGACTGTGCCCTAGGCTCTGCTAACTAGGCCCAGGGCCACTGCTCTGATAAAAAAAAGGTCTATGGTAATTTGGTATAATTACAATTGCCATTGACAGATCCCTGTAAGTCCCTAGTATATAATAAGGTAATGGGGAAATCAACCTACCTATACGTCCCTAGTATATAATAAGGTAGTGGGATTTAGAGTCCCAGTAAATTTTCTGCACTGGAGGGTTCACTGCTGTTTTACCCTTCTCATTTTTAAAGCAGCCCTGCTTTGCAGACTGTCTTTAAAAGTAAATTATATGCATATATATAGAATTAAAGGTACTTCCACGGGGTAATCTACATTATTGTTACATATAAGTCACCCCTAATGTCTCCCCTAGGTGCCCCAGGGGTGGGGTGCCATGTAACTATAAGAAGGGACATTATAAAAGATGTTTTATATGCCCTGTGCCTTTTTTTTTTCCCCCATTGTAGATTATTGTCTCCACAGGTTAACATTGCTGTATTTTACTAAAGCATGAATATTGCTAGAAAGTTCCCATCAATTGTTCTTTTTTAATTTGTCACCTCAAGTGGGTCTGGGATGCCCAGACATGGGTCCCGTGTTCGCTATGCCACTGGATTCAGGCAATCCTGTCTGAAGAAGGATGTACCTGGCATGGCAGTTTGGGCTGAACTTTTCCCTTGGAGAGCAGGGTCAAGACTCATTTGCAAATGGCTGAGTCCAAACTGGGGTGGTGTAGTGTGCAACAAAATGATGGATTTAGTCCCAGATCTCTGTACTGGGGCTGAGTTTTTGACATTGTTCAGCATTACATCCATCAATTGATAAATATGCATTTGTCACTCCAAGTGGGATGAGGATGCCCAGACGGGAGCCCATGGTCTCCATGCCACTGGATTCAGGTTACCCTGGCTAATGAGGGGTGACACCTTAAACAGGTCCTAGGATGCTGTCCAGCGAGGACGTGGTCTGGCAGTTCGGGTTGGACTGTTCCTATGGGCAGTAGGGTCAAGACTGATTTGCATATGGCTGGGTCAAAACCAGGGTGGTTTGGTGAGCAAACAAAGAATGGATTTAGGCCCAGGTGGTTGTGAGTGTTCAGTGTTTCATCAATCAACTTTTCTTTTTGAAAGGTTTCACCGTAAACATACTGAACTGCCACATTCTCCTTCATAAATCAACAGCTGCTTTGATGATGTATTATGCAAATCACCTGATTAAATCATTTAACAATATCTTGGTAGACATTGGCTGGAATGTTAAGCACCTTTTTGAATAGAATAAATTTACTTGAACAGCTTCGGGCCTCAATTAATATTTACATTTCTTCTAGGAGTAACTGAGCCACAAAGTGCTTTCTCACGTAACACTTGTAGTAGTGGGCTGTGAAATTGAGTCTACATCCTTTATATGGAACCATTATGTTCCTGTTTTTACAATTGCTAAGCACTACCAGATTACCCCAAGCAACATGCTTTTTTCAGGAATTGTCAACCTAATATGCCTTTTCCCATAGTCAATGATTTTCCATCTCTTGATGTGGGTCAAACTAGTCTACCAAACTCAGATTCTGGTTACTCACATTTGCATTGATAAAGACTGTTATCAAGTGACCAGCATTTTTTAAAATTATTCGTCTGCCTTAAACTGCAGGTTTACCAATCCAAATTTAAAGAGGGTTCAGGAATGACCACCCCCACTTTCTTGTACAATTGTGAATACACCACCTGCAGGAGGGGGAAACACACTTTACCACACATCAATTACATTGCGGTATGTTACATCGCAGTTTTGACTACGCAAGTCGTTGTATCGACTTGCACTGCAGGGCGATCTACACTAAGGAATTGTGTAAATTACTATTCGAACACCTTCACTACCGTGCGTAGACTGGAGTTGGAATAGTAATTCACACTGCCCTAAGTTCAGCACGCTCCAGCGCAAGTCGGTGTACCGACTTGTATTGTCAGGACCGCAATGTAACATACTGCGTTGTAATAGAACACTTTGTATCGTCATACATCGCAGGAGGATATCTGGGTTGGTCCTTGAGATGCCTTCTTTTTTACGCACAAAACGCCTTCAAGAGGGGCACTAACGTTCCGCTACTTCCTATATCACACAGAGACAAAGGTGTTCCCTAATTTGCATGGGGCCAAACCATCTTGCAAATGGGCCAGTTCCCTATGGACGCTGCTGGTGCAAAATGTGTGATTGAGTGACCTGAATTGGAGAAAGAACCTTGCAAGCATTTGTGGCTCCAACTGCAAGGGTGCAAACACCTATTGCACCCCTGAAACTGATATTATATGCCAATGTCTTTTAAAAAAATATGCCCTTCCTGCCCAGATTGAGTGCAGTCTATAATTAAAAAACAGATGTAAATATATAGCTGCTAACGTCCTTTTTCTGCTCCCTCAACCGCATGTTTCCATTATCTCGTCACAACAAATGGATTAGCAGTTTGGAAGGGATTTGAATTAAAAGTCTTGGAAAAGAATATGAGAAAGGAATAGCAGCCTATCATCTGAGTGGGACATATGCTGTCATCTGTATAAATTATGCCAAACAAGCTTACTCTAATCCATCATTCTGACATGCACTTTTATTTCAAAGCATTTAATCAAGAGCTAATAACTTTTTATCAGCTGCATTACTTATGGCTCTAGATTAAGAGGATGATTCAAACGTTTTCATCAGAATATCTTCTTGTTATAAATAAATATGCATATAGAGAAAAAATATAACATTCATAAAAATGTCGACACAATTTCCAAAGCGTTGAATTTATGTCTAGAAAATGCAAATATCACTAACTTCAAGGGAAAAGCTGATAGAAATGATTGGTTGCTGCGTCTTTTAGTTTATGAGTAGGGATAGAACATGGGACATTAGGGGATTGTTCTGAAGGTACATATGTACATTTTTAGAACACACACAGCTGGATAATTAAAACGTTTTGTATTTACCCTTACTGAAATCTGCTTCTAAAATGTGGGAGTGTGTTTCTAAGAAGGGAAAGTCCTTATAGTATTAGGGTGTTGCGTGCTAGCACAGAAGAATGTTTTTTAATTTCATGTGGAGAAATAATGCTTGTGCTAGCGTGCATAAAGACAGTCATATTCCTCATCAATATGTGGACAGTCCAAAAGAGTAATTATGGGAGCAGGAAGATATTACATTGCAAATAGGATTTCATAAATTGTTATATGCTTTCCTGGTGATTCGTATGCCTCTCACAAAGGTCAACAATTTGTGCAAATGGGAAACTTAAAGTGCCTAAACTTCCAATGACATTCTCTTATTGAATCTGCAATTTATACACAATCACCTGAATTTCTAATCTATTTTTAAGAGAGGACAATCGATCCAAAGAGACATATGATACGCGGTTTGAAAAACTAAAATGAACTGAAGCAAGCAAAAAGAGGTCGCTGGATTTCAGTGGCTCCAATATTTCATGGATTAGTTATCACTTAATGTTCTAGTTTGGAGTGACTTCTAAATACAAACCATACCAAAGGGATTAAATAGACACTTACCGAGTTGCCTAAAGTATCTTCTTTTAATCACCCAATAGAAGAAAATCATCCCATTCAATGTTGCACTACCACCGACTACGTTGTCTCTTTTGAGTGACATAACAACTCTTGATGTTTCATTAAAATTCTAAGATTCTTTAAGGTTCTTTAAGATTTACAACATTCTACCAGTTCTAGTGCATCTTAAGCAAGCTAATCACTGCCATTATCTAATTTGGTATTTGTGAAAGGTGTCCTGAAAAATGGAATTGCCTTCGCAATAAAACATTTTCTACCCTATTCCTTATTTCTGTATTCCTTTGCAGATGGACAAATAGCTTTTTCCTAAGTCATAAGTGATAGTATTCTTCAAGAGGTCCAGCCTAGTCAGGAAACTAGAAAGTGATGCCATCAGGTCACATTTGCAAAGTTTGTCTTACTGAATTGCTCTTAAATGCTCAACCAGTGCTTAAGATTAAGCCTGGGCAAAGAGCTATGCTATGCTCGCCTAGTTTGCGAAGTTTGCGCTACTTCGCACTATGCGAATTGCACGTAGCACAGTGCAAATACGCGTAGCGTAGTGCAGCAGTAATTTTTTCCTTGCTCGCAGTCCTCAACGTCAAGTTGGGGACCGCGAGCAAGCAAAATGACATCCTGGCGAGACTTTTTCCTCGTTCGCGATCAGCAACATCAAGTTGCCAATCACAAGCGTGGAATATAAACCTCCCGGCGAGCTTCTCAACGCGGGGAGGTAAGATTTCTCATTGCGAGTGGTCGCTTATACTCGCGACCGCTCGAGATGAGAAACTACAAATCCGTGTTGAGAAAGCTGCCGCTTGAGTGGCAGAAAACGACCACTTGCACAGTGCGGACAAGCATCCGACACTGTGCAATCAGTGCGTACAGCATTTTGCACAGTGCACTATGCAGTTCGCGTAGCTACGCGTAGCTCACGTAGTGCGGACTGCACTTTGCGTAGCTACGCATAGCGCTACTTCGCAAACTACGCCCAGGGTTACTTAAGATACCATGAAGTGGTCCTTCACGTAAGCCTCCCTAACTCTGAGGGTACATATGGGCATGCAGGCAAGGCTTAAATCAAGGGAGGCAAGTGAAACAAGTTTTCTATAGTAATATATAGATCTCACAGCTGCAGTAGCGTTTGAAGGTTGTGAAAAGGTGTGTTACTCACCACTTTAATTAATATCGCTCAATATAAATATATTATTAACAGTAGTCAAAAATAAAAAATGCACAAATCAGGGTATACAAGTGTATTATGGTAATCACACAATATAAATTAAAATCTTGTATAGAAACTAGTGGACAATTAAGGCTGCAGGTACAGTGATGGAACCATGGGTTTTGGCTAAACACTATGGGCCAGAGGTAGGTAATCTCAATTTACGTATTCTTAAATATCGAATTTTACTGATTCAGTATTTAAGAACAGGTAAATGGGATGTAGATAATTTTTTGGTGAAAATTACCGAATCAGTAAGATTCGGTAATTAGGAATCAGTATTTACCAAAATGAATGGGAATTACCGATTCGGTAAATACCGAATCGGTAAATACTGAATCAGTAATAGGGGGAACCCTTTCAAGGATGGCAGGGTGTCACATTGACACCCTGTTGCACCCCTGAATAGTGCATGGGTGCACATGTGGCACACAAACATGCCCTAAGGGCATGTATATCTGCCACATGGCACTGAATAAAAAGCAAAAAATTGCTTTTTTAACGGTTTTCGTTATTTACCACCAACTTGTAGTTGGTGGTAAATAACAAATACTTACAGGTGAAAAGCACTCACTTGAGTGCTTCCTACATTTCGGCTATTACCGACCGGTATTAGGGTCCTACATCTGGCCCTATATAATGATATCAAGGATTGAATCCTCAAGAAGATCTAATTTTTGTAGAATAATGTCAAAACTTACACATTGCTATATGGCAATTTCAATAGAGTAACCATAGTTTAGGAAATGTTCCATGAATGTAGGAATTTTGGTTTTTAGGTTGATGGGTGTTGTTACCCTTCTCAAGCAACAGCCACAATCATTCTCAGGGTGAACCACAAAAATCACCAAATTAACCTGTGCTTAACCCTCTTGTAGCTTGGCACAAAAGCAGCCAGACTTAACTTAAAATGTGTGAAGTACTTATGCAGCACAATAATAATCGTATGTTTAGCAGTACAAATGACAGAATATAGATCGTACTTGTACCTGTGTGAAACCTGCTGCTGAAGATGATCTTCAGAGGGAATATCCCTCACCACAAAACAAAAGGTAGGCTGCTGAAAAATTAACCTTAACAACGAAAGAGGCTGATTAAAATCTGCTAAACTCCCTTAAACTCTTAACAGCGGGAGAGGAAGCTGCTTAGAAAAGAACGTTCAAGCTAACAGACTGTTAAACACAGATTAATTTGCTAACTTTTTGTAGTTCACTCTGACAAGGCTTGTGGCTGTTGCTTGTGAAGGGTTTCACCAACCTCAACCAAGACCTGAACAATCACACACAATAAATCATTGGATTAGGAAAATAAAACAATTGTTGGTGCAAGTAGTGGTGTGCACACCTGGGCAGTGTCCGTACCCATATAACACTATTTTAAAGCAGTTGATTTCAAAGCAGCTACCTCAACTGCTGGTGAAGAGATCAAGGGGGTTCAACAGATGTTCCTGATCCTCAGTTGTTGTCAAGGGTCTTTTTTGAGCAACCTACCTTTTGTATGTGGTCAGGAATAGAGTGAGCTTCCAACTTTTGACTTAGTTCTCTGGTTTCATTGGAGCTTTAGGAAGCTTTATGAAAGAAGAAAGCCTGTAGCAAGGGAGGCAAGCAAAGTATCGATAGGGCCTTCAATATTTGGTCCAGTCAGCATGAACTGGAAAGCATGTGTTTTTCATCCTCTGAAAATGATTTTTAGCAGCAGGTTTCACACAGGTCTAAGTTAGATTCAAGTAAGAAAAATCCAGAGCCTGCTGCCTCTCCCGAAATGCCCCAGAATCTACAATGCTCTGCCTCAAGACTTACGTGACAATCAATCCTTCCACCACTTCAAGTCAAAAGTGAAACTCCTTCTCCTCAACAAATATCTAAACTCATCCCCCTAACGATGGCCCGCTCTGCAACCCACTAAGTCATGATCTAGGCCAGCACCATTATCCTCTCTTATGCCCCTGTCCCCCATGCCTCCAATGGGGCTCACCCCTACTTCCCCTGAGCTATATCGCCCATCCACTTGATTGCATACCGCAGCCCATTATTTGTATTTGACCCTATGTACGGTCACCGATTTCCCATGTAATACCATGTAATTGTACCTGAGCGCTGCCAAACCACTATATATATATATATATATATATATATATATATATATATATATATATATATATATATATATATATATATATATATATATATATATATATATATATATATATATATATATATATATATATATATATTTATTTTTTTTCACTGAAAAAACCATAGGTTTCACACCAGTTATAGTTAGCTGCAAATTTTACTGACATAAAACCATTGAAATTCCACGTTATAGTTAGTTGGACTCACTATAACTTGTGTGCGTGTAATGCACTGCTGATGACGTCACATATTACATCACTCATGACATGGTCAGTGACATCACTCATGACATCACTGATGACACCATCCAGTGAATGTGTATCTTTCTGAAAAATAAATATTTTTTATATATGTATATGTAAAGGTCGATGGAAGAATAAATGTTTAAATAAATGTTTTAGTGAATGTTTTTTAAAAAAAAAATTGATTGGTTAACTGGCCTATTAAGTGTATCTTAGTGAATACATATATTAGCGAGTAATGTTAAAATATTTAAATATATGTATCAGTGTTTCACTTTGTGTATAAATGGCTACATGGGTTGGTGAGTAGCTACATGTGTGTGTATATGGGTTATTAGATGTTTTTTTAGTATCAGTATGAGTGTCTGTATGGTTTGGTGGGGGTATTACTTTGCACATAGATGCATCAATGACTGACTCACTGTTTGTATGTGTTTTGAAGACAGCATATCTGCAGGACTATATGGGTGGATGAGTGTGTATATGTGTGTGTTAGTGAGTGAATGACTGTCTCACTAGTGTCTTTATCAGTAACAACATATGTTTTAATCTAGTATATGTGAGTATTGATGTTTATAAGTGAGTATATGTGAGATTGTAAGAGTTCCTGTTTAAATAAGTATGTGTTTCTATAAGTGATTGTTTAAGAGAGTAAGTATGTGTAAGTTTCCTTAGAAGTAAGGTGGTAGTGTGTGTATAGTTGTAAATGCAAATAAATGGATTTATTTGCATGTGTGAGTATGTGTGTGAGTAACTTTTGGATGACTGTCGGTGTGTAACAGGATGTATTGGTGTATCACTACATATGATGAGTGAGTATATGTATGAGTGACTATATAGAACTGTGAATGAGTGGATGTGTATATAGATGGTGGTATTACTGAATTGGTTGTTGTAACTGGTATTGATATCTCAATTTTTTTGAAAATGTTAATTTCTATTTTTGAATATGTGTTTCAAGGGTTACATTACACTGGAAGGAGGTCTGTCACTCTGTCACAAAGATGGTGTCATCAGTGATGTCATGAGTGATGTCACTGACCATGTCATGAGTGATGTAATATGTGATGTCATCATCAGTGCATTACACGCGCAAGTTATAGTGAGTCCAACTCACTATAACATGGAATTTCAATAGTTTTATGTCAGTAAAATTTGCAGCTAACTATAACTGGTGTGAAACCTATGGTTTTTTCAGTGAATTTAATAGGTTTTTTATATGCTAATTCCTAACTATAACTGGTGTGAAACCTATGGTTTTTTCAGTGAATTTCATAGGTTTTTTAAATGCTAATTCCTAACTATATATAAGGCCCCAAACCTATGTTTTTTTCTTTGAAGTTCAAAATTTGGTTAATAGCAAATGTCTATAGCTATGAAATGTAATATTTTTGAAAATGAATGAATCCTATATTTTATTTGTATTTAAAATTTTTTTTTTTTTAATTTTTGACCCTGGAGCGCTCCCGGGGCGCGCCCCGGTGAGCGCCCCGGAGAGCGTAGTCGTTTGAAGCACCCCGGTGCGCGAACCAGGAAGCGTCCCGTTAGCGCCAATGTCGCGAACGAAAACATGATCGTGACGTATCGCGTAGCCGCATCCGCGTGATACGCACGGCGTAAGCGCACCCTGAAGCACTCGAGCGAATACAATCGCGCAGCGTAAACTTCCGACGCGCTTACGCGACGCGACCCGGGGCGCCCGTGGGCGCGCCCGTGGGCGCGTCGCGTAAGCGCGTCGGTCATGTGACCTGAAAATAACACTTTTAATAGGTGCAGAACAGTTTTACTTTCATAATGATGAAATCTCTGGTCTTGTGACCTGAAAAAAACACTTCCACTTGGTTCAGGCCTTTTTTTTTCCAAACGATGAAAGACCCCATCTTTTTTCCTTATTCTGACTTTGTCCTTTGACTGAGGAAGACCTGTTTCAGTAATAGAGAGAGAACTATTTTGTACTTTCTAATGGCTACTCTAGCTGCCTCAGCTGGAGCATCTGCACCACCACCACCACCACCAAGAGGACCACCACAACAGTACATTGGTGGTCAAGAAGAGGAGGAGGAGGAAGAGGAAGAGGAGGATGGTAGAAGATGGCTGCCTGAACAAAATACCCCATACAAGCCCAAGTCACACATTGTATGGGAGTTTTTTTCACTCCCAGAGGGCAAGAAAAAAGTTAATGCGGCCAAGGTAACTTGCCTAATCTGTAAGGAACGACTCTCAAGGGGCACATATCTTGAGACATAGCAAAGGCACATCGGGCTACCCGTCCCTACAATTTTGCCAAGTTTGGTGCAAATCCATTCAGCCGTTCGGGCTAAAAGTGAGTTTGACCGCCCTATGGAAATTAACATGGGGAAAACATGTTTTGGGACCCCCCTTTTATCTCAACCCCCGCTTGACGAATACCCCCGAAACTTTGAAGGAAGGACCGGAGCTCCGCGAGGCAAATTTGAGGAAGGTTTCAGGCAGATTCTTCAACCGGCGCCAAAGTTATTCCAAATAGAATTTTGAGATTTTGCATTGAAAAAAATCCTAACTATAACTACCTACTGGCGACAGCCAGTAGGTAATATATATATATATATATATATATATATATATATATATATATATATATACCTCAAAAAGTATCAATTTTTGATCCTAATGCCTTCTTATTCTTCAACTGCACTCTGTCATTGAGTCTGTGTGCCCCCCCAATATGTTCTGCTAATATGTATTGTTAAATCAATATGTATATCTTTAGGCTGGGTCTCACTCTAGAATGCATCCTTACATTCGACTACACACCTTAGCCCATTGTTATTTGGCCCTGTATAAGTCTACTTATTCTCCATGTATTCCAGTACCAATATAACTATGCACTGCTAAACAGTATTTATATATATGTGCTGTACCTACCTCAAAAATGTATCAGTTGATCCCAATATCTCCATACATTTAATTTCATGTACTAAATCTTCTCAAAAAGTGTGCCAGCTACTGATATTCAGGCCGCCTTATGTTTCACTCATGTACCGCAAATGTTTGGCCTTTGTGTCGACCCCAATCTGTAAACCTGTAACTACAGCTATGCAAAATTTGTGAGGCACTCTGATGCCTTCGGGTCAAGTTTGCTCTATATAAAACTCAACAAATAAATAAATAAAAATATTAAAGATCTATGTTTTCTAATTTGTACTGCAGTAAGTTTCTAAAGATGGACATTTGGGCCGGTGCCAATTGCTAATCAGATCTAGTTCAATCTTTAAAGTTGGATCTCCAGCCAATTAGGTTCAACTAGTATTTATCTTTTGAAGAGAGGAGTCTGGGGAGGGCAACATGCTCTCAACCCACAGTATCAGTGATGATAAAGTCAGTGAGTACTCGCACAGGACGTGTACGTGTGTTCAACAACTTTTCAATGATAATAACGCTCTATTCCTTGGGCATATTTGCATATAGTGAAGCTATATCCATTGGTACAAGTAAGTCGTATCTGCATTAAAGGGCACATCAGGTTTACCATAAAGCTGCTGTCCCTCACAGACATGTCTTGTTGTGGTACAAAGTCCTGCATGAAGAAATTGATATACTTCTCTAATGGTTTCAAAATGGATCCACACCCAGACAGGTTAGGTGTGATGGGAAGATTGTGAAGGTGCTGATGCACCTTTTGCAAGGTATACAATACTGGTGGGCCTGCAGCACTCACTCTAAAGAAGCACTTTAGAACATGTACCAAGCCAGCCACTACAATTTGCAGTGCAGTTTTAAACTGTCATTTCGACCTAGCAAAATAAACCATTTGCCATGCCTTTAATCTTCCTTTTTAAGTCTTATTAGTCTGCCTTAAGGTAGGACCTAAAAACTCCTAGGGCAGGGTGACTGGCATTTAAAAAGAAGGACACGCAGGAGTTTTCCTCCAGCCACTGCAATTGGCTCCTCTGGCCCCACCTAGAGTCAGGCAACAGACGCTTGGCTTCCGGGTCGTGTCTCGGGGCTCAGCGCTTCTTGGTTGCGGAAAAGATGCAGGCTGGGCTCCCACTCATCTTACACAAATGCGGGGTGGGCTCCTGCTAGTAGGTGCACAAAAATGCGGGGTGGGTTCCTGCTCCCCAAATGCTTGCAAATATGGGGTGGGCTCCATCCGACAAGAGCACAACAACAGCGGGGCAGGGTCCCGCTTCAGTAGCATAAATGCGGGGGAATCCCCATGTCGGAATTCCCTCTGAATTTATCACACCTCCTGCTCTGCCAAAGCACCAGCGCTCTCCCTGAAAAGTAGATAGAGCGCCCACAAGGCACCAAGACCCCTACAGTTCCAGGACAAAGGCTGGGACCAAGCAGGCCAGCTCACAGAGCCCTCCAGCAGGGAGGCAGTACCTCCTGGAGGTTCGTCCTGGGGCCCAGCAGCAACAAGTCCCAAGCACAAGGAAGCACATTTCAAGGGGTCACAGCCCCAGTATATATACACATTTCTTCTTTGTTCTGCCATGGCACAGGGCTTGGGAGAACCCGTCTCAACTGGTTCTGGGGGGTGTTGAAGCACTCTGTGTACAGTGCTCACACCCTCCTTTGTCAGATGGGGGCTCGGTCCTCAGACCACCACAGGGGCGTGGAACAGCCATTCACTTAGGTAGGCACAGACCTAATCAGGGTCAGGGGACTACTCCTCACACTACTCCAAATGCAGATCCCTATTGAACCTCGCACTGACACACCCTGCCCTCCCTGAAGCCACACACACCTCACCAGCCCCTATGGCCCAAGAGCCAGACATGCAATACACATCAGGCAGGCAGACACATAGCACACAGAAATGGCAACTTCTAAAAGTGGCATTTCTAAAATAGTGACAATAAATCTGCGCACACCATTTTGCAGAATGAATTATTGCTATTCCAAACATACCAAACTTGACCACGCTGCTCCTCTCATATCAGGAATTACCACTGAAACACTTATCATGGAATCCCCAATGCATTCCTATGAGAGGACAGCCTCACAGCAGTGAGAAACCAAAATGGCTGTTTGTCACTACCAGGGGATGTCACACACTTAAGGTACATGTCTTACCTTTCACCTACAATGCACCCTGCCCAAAGGGCTAGCTAGGGCCTACCTTAGCTGTGACTGACATGCAGTAAAAGGGGGGGCTCAGACATAGCACACACTTTAGGTGTCACATCACAGCTGCAGTAACACTCCACACATAGACCCTGCAAAGGCAGAGGCCTGAGGCATCTTTGAAAGGCTAATTTGGTGGGTGTTGCAATCAGCGCTGCAAGCCAACCAGTAGCATTTAATTCTCTGGCCCGGGTATCTGAGATACCACTTTACAAGGGACTGACAGGTAAATTAAATATGCCAAACAGGTGTAGACCAATCTTACCAGGTTTACCACAGAGAGCACATGCACTTTACACTGGACAGCAGTGCTAAAGAACCACCAACACCATGTCAGACAAAAAGCTAGGAGAAAGGCAAAAAGTTCAGGGATTACCCTGCAAAAAGGGCCAAGTCCAACAAGCTTGCATTGCATAGCTGCCTAATATATCAACATATGCTTCAGTCAATTAATTTACTGAGGTTCATAATGCTCCTGAGGTTACAAACCCCAACCCTGTACTGTTCAATCTTGTTTGTGCCCTTGAATGTGAGGCCCTATTTGATCGGGAGGATGTTCGGTTAGTCCCATATTAGTCACTTGCCGCATGGAATTGCACCCATTAAGATAAATATTTCTCTGAATGGGGAATAACTATGTGGGCATGGAATTACCTGCAGAATTCTGCATGTTACCCCATATTCTGAAGTGTTTAATGCTGGTAAATGGAAGTAGTGGCTTTCCTTGGGGGTGGGGGTTGAGGGATGGGTCATGCAGAATCAGGGGAGGGAAAGGGAAGAATAGTTTTGGCAGGAGGCACTGCATGACCCTCTATATCAAAGGAATGCTTTGTACGGGACCAGGGGAGCATGGCTTGGCTGATGTAGTATGATGCAATTTTACTGGCTGGTAAAATTGGGTCAAATATTAGCCCACTTGGGAAACCCAGGTGATAAAATACAGGCCAGTCTGGATCAAGCTCCGTGGATTTCCATATGGTAATTTCTCTCTGTTTGACTTGTATTCCGGGCCTTAGAGGAGACCATGGAATCAGTGCTCCAAACAGAGATTAGAAAAGATTGGATGAGATTTGTTTTGGTAAACTTTGCGGCAAGAGAAGAGATAACACAGCTCTTCAGCATATTTCACATTTGATTAAAATGGTATATTTGGTGCTTCATGAGCATCATTTGATTTCAGGATCTTACAAGGTTTACTTTATCTTTTATATAAAAAGGTGTCTATGTTTTTGTGTAAATATAAACTGTACACTTCCCAATTAACTATTTACTTTACTGATTGGTGGAGGGACTACATGCATTTGCACCTTCTAACTTTGTTAAAAGTACTGACATAATTTGAGGTTAATAAATGTGTTAATGTATAAAAGAGTAAGGCAATGCTTTATAGGCTAGAAATGCAGAGCATTGAGGAAGTGATCAGAAATCAATTGACATTATGAGACATATTATTGATAACAGTAATGGCGGTCCAGGAGGGTCAGACCAGTGCCATATTTTCAGATAAGCTGCACTGGCATGCAATAAATCAATCATCGTATTTATAAAGCGCACTACTTACCCTTGAAGGTCTCAAGGCGCTGAGGGGTGGGGTGCTGCTACTGCTCGAAGAGCCAGGTCTTGAGGAGTATTCTGAACGTGAGCAGGTCTTGGGGCTGCTGTAGGTGGTGGGGAGAGTGTTCCAGGTCTTGGGGCCGAGGAAGGAGAAGGATGTGCCACTGGCGGTCGTTCGTTGGATGCGGGGACATCGGCGAGGGTGAGGCTGGCTGAGCGGAGCTGGCGGGTTGGGGTGAAGAACTTCAGTCGGACGTTGAGGTAGGCTGGGCCTGTGTTGTGGAGGGCTTTGGGTGTATGGGTGAGTAGCTTGAAGGTGATAATTTTTTCGACGGGGAGCCATGTAGGTCTCTGAGGTGCGAGGTGATGTGGGTTCGGCGAGGGACGTTGTGAATCAGTCAGGTGGAGGCGTTTTGAATGCGTTGTAGTCGCCGCAGGTGTTTGGCAGGGATACCTACGTAGAGTGCGTTGCTTTAGTCCAGCCTGCTGCTGACGAAGGCCTGGGTCACTGTTCTTCTTGTTTCGGTGGGGATCTACCTATAGATCCTGCAGAGCATGCGGAGGGTGTTGTAGCAGGAGGAGACAGTGTTGACCTTTTTCGACATGCAGAGGGAGAAGTCGAGGATGATTCCCAGGTGGTTTGCGTGGTCGATGGGTGTCGGTGCTGTTCCTAGCGTGGTCCGCCACCAGGAGTCGTCCCAGGCTGAGGGGGTGGATCCGAGGATGAGGACCTCCGTCTTGTCTGAGTTCAGCTTCAGTCTGCTGTTCCTCATTCATTCGGCGACGGCCTTCAATCCCTCGTGGAGGTTGGTTTTGGCAGTGTGCGGTTCCTTGGTGAAGGAGAGGATACGCTGGGTGCCATCAGCGTAGGAGATGATGTTGAGATCATGCTGGCGAGCGACGTGAGCGAGAGGGGCCATGTAGACGTTGAACAGCGTCAGGCTGAGGGAAGAGCCCTAGGGTACGCCGCAGATGATATTGGTGGCGTCAGATCGAAAGGGGGGGAGGCGGACGCTCTGGGTTCAGCCGGGGAGGATGTGGTCCAGTCCAGGGCCTTCTCTTGGATTCCGGCAGACTATGTCGAAGGCGGCTAACAGATGCAGGAGGATGAGGGCCGATGTCTCTCTGTTGTCTAGTTGGATCCTGATGTTGTCTGTGGCGGTGATGAGGGTTGTTTCGGTGCTGTGGTTTCTACGGAAAACGGACTGGGATGGATCTAGGATGTTGTTGTCCTCCAGGTAGCGGGTTAGTTGCGTGTTGACGACTTTCTCGATGACCTTCGCCAGGAACGGGAGCAGAGAGATGGGCCGGAAGTTCTTGAGATCCTTTGGTTTTCTTTAGGAGGGCGTGCTTCCAGCTATTTGGAAATGTGGCTGTATCGAGGGAGAGGTTGATTACTTTTCGAAGTTGGGGTGCAATGGCTTCTCCCGCTTTGTTGAACATGTGGTGTGGGTTGGGGTCTGAAGGTGATCCTGAGTGGATGGAGTCCATAATCTTGCTTGTTTCGTCTTCGTTGACGTTGGTCCAGGAAGTAAACGGTTGATGCGGGTGGTGTTCGCCAGTGGGGTGGGGTCTGGCATTGTCGGGGTGGTCGAGGCGTTGAAGCTGTAATGGATGTCAGCGATCTTGCGGTGGAAGTAGGTGGCCAGCGAGTCGCACAGTTCTTGTGAGAGCGGTATGTTGTTAGCATTGGCACTGGGGTTGGAGAGTTCCTTCACGATGCGGAAGAGTTCATTGCTGTCGTGTGCCTTGTTTTCCAGGCGTGCTTTGAAGGACGATCTCTTGGCTGATCTGATGAGGTGGCACGTTTGCGGGTGGCGTCCTTGTGGGCTGCGTGGCTGTCTGGTGTTAGTTTGTGGAGCCATATCTTCTTCAGCTTCCGGCATGTTCGTTTAGAGGTTTGGAGTTCCTCGGAGAACCAGGTGGCTTTCTTGCAGGTGCGGCTGTTGGAGGGTTTTTTGAGTGGGGCGAGGGTGTGTGCGCACTCATCTATCCATTGTCTGAAGTTGCAGGGTGTCTGGGTCGGTGGTCTCGGTGGGTGTTTTTCTGGGCGAGGGTGGTGCCCAGCAGGTCTTCGGTGACTTTGCTCCAGCAGCGGCGAGGTAGCTGTTGGGTGGGGGGGTGTGTGGTGGATTTCTTGTAGGTGAAGTGGATGCAGCGGTGGTTGGTCCAGTTTAGTTCGGTGGTGTGGTCGAAGGAGACGTGGGTGCTAGTGGAGAAGATGGGGTCAAGCGTGTGGACGGCGGTGTGGGTAGGTGTGGTGACGAGTTCTCTGAGGCCGAGGTTGGCGAGGTTGTCGATCAGGGTGGTGGAGTTGTCATTGTTGTTGTTCTTGAGGTAGAAGTTCAGTTGCGCCAGCTGCACGGCTGCACAGCTGCCGCCATTTAAGGCGGTGAGGGAGGGAGGAGAAGCTGGGAGGCAGGAGTGGGGTGGCGAATGGGAGGTGAGGGGGTAGGGCTGCGGGGGAGCAGTGACCGGATCGGGCAGAGATACAGAAGGGAAAGGGGAGAGGGGGGGCGAGCAAGGACACGAGGGCAACAACAGCAAAAAACGGGGTAAACCGAAAAAAAAGTGCAACAAATCACAATACAGTGGCAATGGAACACAATACAATTAACTCACACCAGGGGCACAACAGACAGTCAATGGCGGACAGGGGGCACAGCAGGAGCAAACTCACGCAGCTGTGAGGGGAAAGGCACAAGAAGGTGGAGCTGTGCAGCTTGTGGGGAGCGACCTGACCTACAGGCAGGGTCAAGGGTCGCAATGAATGTGTATGTAACTCAATTGCAAACCTAATTGTTTTATGAAAGTCTTACATGGATACAACACACCTGGACCTACCTTGAAACATATGTTGTAAATTACCATATCAGAAATACTTCATATAGGATGATGGGGGAGGGTGGCGAGGAGATTTTGTAGACTGTGATTTGTTGCATTTAGAGAAGTTACTGCAAACACATGTTACAATCCTGTTTGTACATTGTCATCTGAAACTCAAGTTTCCTTGTGATTATACCATGAATTTGGACTAAAGGGTCTTAATTAGGGTGAGAAAGTAGCAATTAGAAAGTTTTAAATCTTAGCTATTTTATTATCTGCTAATTATGTTTTGTATTATAGCAATAGATTTGCTGCCGAGAATGGATGTTGAAATTCTTTATATGCTTAATTTAAACCACATAGTATGTTTCTCCTACAACTAGTCTCCGATGTTATTGTATATTCCCATCGTTCTGTGGGACAGAAACCCATAAAGCGGGGTTTTATCTGGGGAATGTTTTAAATATTACTTGACAATAGCGAGTTAATAAGTATACTTTTCAAATCCATAAATATGATTGTACAGAGGAACAAATAGAATTAAAACATCAGCCTTTTCAACCATGAAATATTAACTGCATAGCATAAAAGATCATATCACTTAAATCACATTTTAATCCCTACTGTGTCGCCACTGAGTATCCAATGCTGCAATTAAAACGTCATGTGTACTGAACAGGAACCTGTGCACAGTTATTCCGTGCTCAAAAAGTGTAAAACAATTTACAGCTTAATACATTTCACATTTAGAATAACCATATCCTTTGGAGGTAGAAAAGATGAGTCCATGAAAGACGTATTTTATAGAGACTGAATTGAACCCCTCCAGAGTTATTTGTAAAATCAGTACACAAACAATATTTTAAGAGCAACTTATCATGTCAGTGGAGCTATAAAATATACAGGACATCCTAGCTTCATATTATTTAATTTGTACTTATTTAAAGTACTCTTTGTGTCGATCTTATCATTTATGTCACGTGAATTCAAAATTACATTTTGAGTCTTTTTTCCATTGAGCTGCTTTTTCTAAAATTTCTTTTCTACAATGTTCCTTTATAGTGGGCAGTCCTGGTGGACTCCCTACAGGGTCTCCAATTTTCTATTTGGCATTCCACAGAGATAGTGTGTAAAAGCGGGGTTTTGTACTTGAAATACTCTCATAATTTGGAAGATACAGGAGAGTGCACCTTCCTGTAGTGTACACCTCGGAATAAAAGGACAATTGGTGGCCTTCACCTAGTTGGAAGGTAGCAGTAAACTTCATAGCAGCAACTATATTGAAGACCACGGTAATAGAAGTATTAGTAATGTAACTACTAAAAGGAATGCCAATATGACATGTAGAACATAGTGACAGTGTTATTACTAGCAGTAGCACTAGTAGAAGTGACTCCAAATATAGGAATATGAGTACTTGGCATACCTGTAGGTCTAGCATTAGTTTTTGTACATGATAGAGTACTATTGATATTAGAGCTTGCGGTAGAAATACCAAGAATAGTAATAGGTATAGTAGTAGTAATTAGATCAGTAGTACTACACCATCAAGTTACCTTGCAGGTTTTTCAGGTTGTAGCCACAAGGTGAAAGAAGTATAACTTTGATCAGTCCGCACCAGAGGACAAGATGCCTACTTTTCGCAACCAAGTGCAGCACTTCTGCTGGAAAGCGCACACTTTGTAATGGGTCAGTTCGTCCTTCCTAGCACTTGGCATGTGTGCAATTTTAAGGCACACCATACAGTCTACAAGTAAAACCCCTCTAGAAGGCCCACTGCTATCCTTCAGAAAAATAATCATTCATACTGCAGAAGAATGTGCCATCACAATGTAAAGACTGATTTATCGGCTATCATAGATTTATCAAACTGAAAAACAAAAAAATTAATGTATCTATTACACAGTGAGTGACACCGCACCTGCCTGATTCCTTCGAGTCAATGTTAAGTAACTCTTGGTTTAACAATTCTATCTGCCTGTGGAGTCCTAGAGGGATATACTATTCCATATTTACCTTCCAACTTGTATGTGTATCAATCAACAAGTTCATCAGCTGTGTCACTGAAATTCCCTAGAAGTGCTTAGAGTATTTTTGTTTATATTTTTATTTCCACAACAACACGCAGTTAGCATGATACACAAATGAGCATTCCAATACTGCACCAAATTACAAGTTTTACATTTTTGACACTCCATACATTGGCACCAATTAGTTTTCCCTTCCTGCCACCCTCCTTAATCACGTTCCTCCTGCATTTTCTCCACCCTCCCCTGGGGCTCTGGCAGTGGGCATGGGTTGCCTCGATAGTCATTCCATTTGTCCAGACCTTCCCCCATTTACATGGGCATCCTCTATTCGAATATATTGCCTTCTCTGCTACCACGCACCAGTCCATATCCCTCTTCCAGTCTCCCACCTAGGGGGGTCACATCTGAACCTCACGCCCTTGCTATGTTCCTTTTGGTGATCATTAAAGCCAGTCTCACCCCAATTTGATCATGGGTAGAGTGTTTTATCCATGTTCTACTAGAGCTCCAACAACAGCGCTACAGACACTACCAATGGGACTGTCTCTGGTGAAACATGCACTAAATTGAACAGTCCAAAAACTCCATGAGAGACTGTCCCATGCACACTAAGGTTCTAGACATGATCCTGCAACAGACTGAGCAGTGTAGGTAATGCAACACTCATGAAATCCTACGAATTCTCAACCAAATTCGAGCATGTACCTACTTTGCCCACTGCCATTATTTGTGTGCCTTTGTACCCACTTCTAATCCTTCCATGCCAAAACAAACATTTTGCTTAAATACGTTAGTGTATCAATAGCTGCAATCGAGCAGTCAAAAGTTTCTCTGTCCCTGAAGAATCAAAAAAGGTAAGATGGGGGGGTGCCGCCTTCTCCCACCTAGCCCCGAAACACTGGAACGGTCTGCCAGAAGACATTCGGGCATGCACCGATTTTACACATTTCAAGAAAGTTCTGAAAATCTGGTTACTTTAAGGAGCTTTGTTCAATCATATAATCACTACTGCCTGTCTCCTGGGCGCGAGAGATCCCCCTGGGGATGATTTGTTGCACCTTATAAATAATAAATAATAATAATAATAATAGATGGAAATGCGTGCGGGTACCCATTTTCAGAAACAAATTAAGGGCATTTTACTTTTTGAATCCAAGAACATGCGCATCTTCTCATGGAGCCCCAGGTCCATGCATGATGTGCTACCTCAGTCCAGGTTTTTCTGTGAATTCAGGTGTGGAGTCTTGTTTAATCCATTACAAAATAGGAGTACATGTACAGGGATGCAAAGAAAAAAAGTGGACAAGAGTAGCACATCGTGCATGGATTTCTGGAAATGTTGCAGCTATGATTATGTATGTGCTAAGTACAGCAATGTTCTTCTAAAATCATAAGTTGCATACATCAGCTTTGACCCACATACATCTCTTTCTCTATGAAAAATGGCAAATAATCAGTCACTAGTATTGTTGACAAGCGGAACAATGTAAGGTTCATTGGACATCGTGGAAACACTTTTAATCTTTTGCATTAGTTTGAAAAGCTTTTGCACTGCATGGGCTATCAACAATTGGTTGAATGTTAGTTACCATTTTCCTCAGATAGCTAGTTATCTTTCCTAAAATATTTGCATTGGCTCTATTTTTAAAAACACTGCTAAAAATACTCATGATAAAACAATAAAAAAAATAGGTAAATAAGATAATTATAAAATAGCTTGATAGAAAATCAACTATTTGGAAGAACTTTCAGTATTTCAAACCGATCCCACACTTACAGCCCTACATCAATCCAATGGATTTGTATTATTTCATGAGGGCAACAAGTCTGAACGCTATAACCACTAAGACAGTTCTATCCAGCAAGACTTTTGAGAACTTTTGGTGAAAAATTGTTTATTTTAATTACAAGATACAAATGTTGTGGTTTCATTTAATACGTTTTTTAATTCATTGAAGCTTACTAGTAATGATCCGAGGTCTCTAATTTGCTAATTTTGAAAGGTTCTATTGAGATATTCCCTTGCTACTCCTACCCATTAATGTAAGTTACTTAAGTACATTTCCAAGTCAAAGATGGGATTAATTTTCAATCTACCGATATACTAAGAAAGCATATCTTCGTACTATGATCAGCGTTGTCTATTTCAATATAGCCGAGATACCCGCCACCCCCTCTCAACACAATCCCCAAAAGGAGTGAAACCGGAAACAGTTCTTGAAGTTTTTGGAAGTGGGATGGAGTGACCATCCCGGCCGTATTTATTAAAACAAAATTAAAACATTAAACGTTTCATGTTATGTACAATTTCATTACCATATTGCGATGTTTGGCTAACCTTAACAGATTCTCTAATACAGAGGTTCTCCTAGCCGAACTAGCAACCTACAAAACATTTCTTGACATATTGAAATTGTACAACCTAACGTTTAAGGGCCAACGGCAAGGTCATAACCGGTGTCAAGATCCCTAACCGGACTTACCCCTCCCACTTGGGATGGGCGACAGCACGGAGGCGTACCTCAAGTGCAACTACTACCAATTTCCCTTGACTTGACGGGGGCACCTAAAACTCGACGCCAGTTAAAGGTCGTTCGAATACTCGTGTGAGGTATCTAGAAGGTATCGTGGCCCTTATCCCAACCCCACACAACTTACCGCATCTGCCGTCGCAGATGTCACTGGCCCCGGGAAATTCCCCAGGAGGGGGCTGTAACCCCTCCTACACAGGAAGGGGCCTTGACCGCCTTTCCTTTACTTCCGGCGACCCATCCTTAGAAGGGACCGCCTCCCCTTTGAGGGGCCAATGGCCACCTCTCCCGAGCGCTCCCATCCGTGTTGGGTGACGCCCACTCATAGGGATCTACTAATTAGTGCTCACCGATCATGACCTTACCGCCTACCAAAATAAATACGACAGTGCAAATTAACCTAAGAATACATTGGCCACTATGACTGAAAGAGCATACATCAAAATTCGACACTAACTGAATATCTTTAATGGCAAACATACTCAAAACGAACATTCTTTATTAACTCAAAATCAACATGGCACTACAACCTGGAAACGAAAACAAAACAAAATTAATCAACTTTATTATACACAACTGGCTGTCTTCAGGGGCTGGTGGGTGGGTCAAAATTGGCTCTTCGTTCTGTCCCGAGCTCACGTGCAGCGAGGAGGTGCAGCTTCAGAGCACAAGAACAAGAGGATGTCTTCTGGTCTTGCGTCCCTTTTTATCCGTCTTCAGGGCGGGCGTATACCCGCCCCTGCCTGCCCCTGAGGGCGTGGCTGGCTGCGTCGGTGTCTAGGCCAGCCCACTCTAGGGCGGGAACGAGCGCGCCCCAGCTACGCCGCTTCGGGCATACCAGCTGAGACGCGCCTCCCGCCCAAAATGGCTTCCCGGGGGGATCGAGGCACTCGGCCATAAGTTCGGGGGGACCGATTCGGTCGCCCCTTTCCATATAGCCGAGATACCCGCCACCCCCTCTCAACACAATCCCCAAAAGGAGTGAAACCGGAAACAGTTCTTGAAGTTTTTGGAAGTGGGATGGAGTGACCATCCCGGCCGTATTTATTAAAACAAAATTAAAACATTAAACGTTTCATGTTATGTACAATTTCATTACCATATTGCGATGTTTGGCTAACCTTAACAGATTCTCTAATACAGAGGTTCTCCTAGCCGAACTAGCAACCTACAAAACATTTCTTGACATATTGAAATTGTACAACCTAACGTTTAAGGGCCAACGGCAAGGTCATAACCGGTGTCAAGATCCCTAACCAGACTTACCCCTCCCACTTGGGATGGGCGACAGCACGGAGGCGTACCTCAAGTGCAACTACTACCAATTTCCCTTGACTTGACGGGGGCACCTAAAACTCGACGCCAGTTAAAGGTCGTTCGAATACTCGTGTGAGGTATCTAGAAGGTATCGTGGCCCTTATCCCAACCCCACACAACTTACCGCATCTGCCGTCGCAGATGTCACTGGCCCCGGGAAATTCCCCAGGAGGGGGCTGTAACCCCTCCTACACAGGAAGGGGCCTTGACCGCCTTTCCTTTACTTCCGGCGACCCATCCTTAGAAGGGACCGCCTCCCCTTTGAGGGGCCAATGGCCACCTCTCCCGAGCGCTCCCATCCGTGTTGGGTGACGCCCACTCATAGGGATCTACTAATTAGTGCTCACCGATCATGACCTTACCGCCACAGGCCCGGATAGTTGACCGGCTATCCGGGCCCCCCACCAAAAACTCCTAGCTAAAGGTCATGTTCCAACGTTTTTAACCATGCTAAGAAGTCTCCTATGAGTAACTCATTTCCCACCCGAGACAAATGCACACCATCCCCCATATACATACTGTCATCATTAATACAACCGTGCGAGATAGAATGCAATGTCCTGGAACGGAACAACCTACTCATTTTGTTATTAAGTTTCCTAACAGAATGGTTCAAAGCAGGGATCGAAATAGCCCCCCGCCACACTTTTCGTGGGATCATATGAGACCACGCAATTATGCACCCCGGAACTTTCCTCGCCAACCAACTTACGGTGGAAAGCATTGCCTCCAGGAGAAGTCGTCTACCGGTGGTGACCAAATCATTGCCCCCTAAATGTACTATGACTATAGACGGCGGTGACCTCATCCGCCCTAACAAACCCTCAAAGTAAGCTTGAAACTGGTCAATACAGAGACCGCCCCTTCCGTAGAAGGACATCCTGTACCCGTATTCCCCAGCTACGTGAATCATGTCACCTGCTTTGAATACGTCTGCGGCACGCCTCACGTATGAGTGGCCCACGACCCACACCTCCTTTCTCACAGCCGGTGATGTCTGACCGCTGGCCCGGTGTTGGGTCGACTGCATAGTCCGCCCCGCCTCGAAGGCTTGCGTAACTGAAAACCAAACAAAAGACAAGAAGCGTGAGTACATTGTTACAGCTTCACAACATGTGCAACCGCACATACCTCTTATAACAATTGGAGGACCAACGCCCCACTCGTTTTACTTGTTCCACATTAAGACCCCTGGCTGCAGCTTCAGTGGCAGCCCCTATCCGAAAGGAATGGGTCCCAAACTCACCCGGCTCCAAGCCTGCTGCGGTAATTGACATCGCGAGCACCCGCTGAAACTGAAACTTTGTCAGTGGGGTGGCGTCCGCGTGTCTCAACATTGTCCCCCCCCATGATGCCACCCTTTGTGCTAGGTAATCCTCTAAACACCCCACCGGACACATGGAGGACCCTGGAATCCTGCGAATGACTATGCAGTCTCCCACCCCACTTTGATCGGTTTTGGACTTGACAAAGGATACCGTCATAGTCTCACCCCTGATCTGAACGTGTTCCCGGCACAAACCCCCCGCCACATCCCGCTTGCTCCTTGCCACCAGCTCACTTATCCTCATAGCCCCGTGAAATGCAAGCGTAAAAGCGGCTCGGAACAAACAGGCCTCGAACTGAGACGAGCATATGTCGGGGAGTGTGGCCAGCAACTGGGACAACCTATCCAGACCTATCGGGCGCCTCTCGTCTACTCTGCGACCCTCAAGGCGTTGCCACCCACGCAGCGCTTTCTGTACAACGAAAGACGCTGTCGGGTCCTGGATATTATGAGCCCTGGCAACAAAGGAGATGGCAGCACGATGCCTCTGGGCTGTAGCCACCGACTTTCCAGCCTTACGCAAGGACATCAGAAAATGTACTACCCAATCCTCATGCCCCCAAAGTCCCCCTCTCTCAGTCCCCAAAAAGGCCAAATAAGCCCGAAACGCCCCTTCGTATGCCTTCCTCGTCCTTGGTGCTAGGCTCTCTCCCACGAGGTAACGAAGTTCGGGGCACCGAGAGACCAGAGAGCTTCGGGAAAGGGTGCTGGCTCGGGGTCCGCTGAGGGAAGGAAACCCGAGAAAGCCTGCATTTGAAAACGAGACAGTGCATCAGCAGCCTGATTCATCACCCCCGGGACATGTTTTGCTCTGAATACCACGTTCAGTTGCATACACAGTAAGACAATTTCTTTAAGCAGCCTCAAAATCATTTTACAACGTGCTGCCTGACTATTAATGCATTCTACAACGGTCATATTGTCAGACCAAAATATGACAGAATGATTTTTGAATCCATCGGGCCAGGATCTGAGGGCCACCAAAATAGGAAACAGCTCAAGGAAAGCAATATTACTCGTCAGCCCCTCATCGTGCCACCATGTTGGCCACTTTTGTGCCGACCATTTCGTGCCGAAGATGGCGCCGAAACCCATGCTTCCCGCTGAATCCGTCCATAGACCAAGCTCATCAGAGGACAAGGCCGGTTTGTTCCAGACGACTCGACCATTGAAATCCGCCAAAAATGCTAACCAAATACGCATGTCTTGGCGGACCTCGGCCGATAACCTCGTGCGATGGTGACCCTCCTTTAGGCCGACCATCGCCTGTGCAATCGAACGGGAGAAGGGGCGGGCCATCGGGATCACCCTTAAGGCAAAATTCAACTTCCCCACCAATTGCTGCAATTGATGCAGCGTAACTTTAGATGCAGTGATACACATTTGCAGGGCTGTCTTGAATTTCGATACTTTGGAAGCTGGTAAACGAAAACAACCCTCCCTAGAGTCCAACTCGATCCCGAGGAACTCGAGGCAAGTCGTGGGACCCACAGTTTTACCTGGTGCCAACGGCACGCCAAATTGATTCATTAAAACACAAAAATCAGTTAAGGCCCGGGCACATTCATCATCCCCAGCGGCCCCAAGGAACAGAAAGTCGTCGAGGTAATGCATCACATTCCGAAAACCTGTTTTCTTCGTGTAAACCCATTGCAGAAAACTACTGAATTTCTCGAAATAAGCACAAGATATCGAGCACCCCATTGGCATACACCTGTCCATGTAATACAAACCTTGAAACATGAATCCCAACAAACGTTGGTCATCCGGGTATACCGGGAGCAAACGGAACGCTGACTCGATATCTGATTTCGCCATCAGCGTCCCGGGCCCCAGGCGATTCAAAATGGCTACGGCCTCGTCGAATGATGCGTACCGCACCGAACACATTTCTGGATTAATTGCATCGTTTACAGAAAGGCCATGAGGGGCTGATAAATTGTGAATCAATCGAAACTCACCCGGGTCCTTCTTGGGGACCACCCCTAAAGGGGAACAAACAAAGTTCGGTACCGGGGGGACAGGAAACGGGCCGGCAACCCGACCTCGGGTAACCTCTTTCCGGATCTTATCCTGTACTACAGTAGTATGCTGCAAGACGGAAAGTTGATTTTTGCACGTCCCGACACCCTGAAAGTTACCCACCGGGATGCGGAAACCATATGAAAAACCGTTTCGTAGCACCCCAGCAGAAGCACGATCTGGGTATTCGCTGAGCCAGGGAATCATCGCCAGGGTATCAATCGGGGTTGGTAAAGGCGCCCCTCGGACTAAATTAGACCTGTTTAGCGCCTCCTCTACCCCCATTTTCACCCGATTTGGCTCTGCACGAGGACTCAGGATGGGGTGCCCCACAACCACTACATTCGTGTTTGAACTTACAAGATCCCGGGGGCCTAGTACATTTGCTTCTGTTGAAATTGAAACAGAACCCCCTCTTCCCTGTATTGCCGGCGGGTCTCAGGTAATCGTCTGTACCCGTACCCGACCGAAAGGGTGTCCCCCCATTTTGGCGGGAGGACTCACTAACAGCCCTCCCCACCAATGGCACTTTCAACATTCCCGACTCTTTCATCTTATTCCATGTTAAAGAATCGTAACAGTCCCAGGTTAAACTTTTGTTATGCTCCATCGCTTTCCTAAAAAGGTTATCATAACAGAACCATTGGTTACCTTGGTGTGATGTCGAGTACCCCATAATTCGTGACTGATATACTGGAAATTCAGGGAGCAAATCAGGCCTACGTTCCCCCAAAATTGCCGTGAAAATTCCCCAAGCATTCCCCCAGTTACCAATATTTTCATTCACTTTAAAGGCGGCCATTTTTGCGCGCCAAACACTCGGATGCATCAGATCCTTTTGACCCTTAACAGTTTCGACCTCATAGTGATCAACAAGCAGGGAGAAAATGTTAACGTATTCCCCCGCCCAAATCTTTTCCTTTATTGGCAAAGGAACATGTTGCCCCAATCTTTCTCTACGAGAGGGTGTTGACTCATCCCTTGCAATCGGCAATGGCCGCTTACCTGCACCGGACGCTGCTTCCGTCCCTCGTGGCTTGTCTATCGCCGCATCCGGCGCGGGCACCTTGGCTGCATCACGTTTCTCGCGCAACTGCTTTATGAGTGCTTGCGCTTCGGTAGCCATGGCGCCCCCATTACTGTCCCCCAACCATGCTGCTAACTGTGCCGCCAATTCGGGAGGCATATCTTCGGCAGACGTCGGGGTGACTATCACGGGAATCGGATTCCCCTCAACCGGTACCGGGGCCGGTACTGGGGCTGGCGCCTCAAGCGGAGAACAGGGAACCGGGACGTCTCCCCCGACCGGCCCCCTTCTCGGCCTCTTTGGCTTCCCTCCGGCCGGTGGACGCCCCGATCCCTCCTCGCCGTCTCGCTCCGCCAACCGCTTCTTAATTTCGGACATGTCCTTCATGAGTGCCCGAACCAACTGGTCAGTCGACATTCCTTTTGCTCCTTTCTTGGGCATCCTTTCGACGAAGTATCTAAAAGACAAAGAGAGAGATTAAAACGCTCAAAATTGGCTCTTCGTTCTGTCCCGAGCTCACGTGCAGCGAGGAGGTGCAGCTTCAGAGCACAAGAACAAGAGGATGTCTTCTGGTCTTGCGTCCCTTTTTATCCGTCTTCAGGGCGGGCGTATACCCGCCCCTGCCTGCCCCTGAGGGCGTGGCTGGCTGCGTCGGTGTCTAGGCCAGCCCACTCTAGGGCGGGAACGAGCGCGCCCCAGCTACGCCGCTTCGGGCATACCAGCTGAGACGCGCCTCCCGCCCAAAATGGCTTCCCGGGGGGATCGAGGCACTCGGCCATAAGTTCGGGGGGACCGATTCGGTCGCCCCTTTCCATTAGTACTGTTGTTAATCAGTGATTAGGCAAATATTGAAATTGCATCTATAGAGTGCTTACTGCCCTTGACCAGTCATTCAAATATGACCTACACTCAAACAGGCATATTTCCACAAAGTCACAGCTTTGTGGCAATTTCCATATTGCCTATTCTAAAGTACCAAGTGGAACACGTCCAGAAACTGTGCCACAGTGTATTTTTCTCTGTTTCAAAGTGTAAAGCAAAGGCATTCAAATGACGTAAGAAATACACACATTTTCTGATTCTGCATATGCATACTTCATGTAGTGCATACAGTGGTATGTTTAGAACATAAGGCAAGATACCATATAGAATATGTGCATGCATATGCCATACTTTTTAATGAGGCAATTACGTTAAACTATCAGCCGACTTCCAGAGCTTTGTGTCAGAGCTTACCTGTGTCTAACCTCAGATGTGAATTCTATTCGCATAGATCTGATCTACAAAAGCAGATTCTGAGTGATTTCCCACAATGACTTACTTTACAGGAGCTAGATCTAGAAGACATGCCATTGGTTGCCATCTACCTTTTAACCTTCTGTTACATCTATATACGTATCCAAAAAACTTTGATAACTTTATTTCGGTCAAACACCATAAAAGCACAGATAAAATATGTACATAGATAATAAAATAATTCATTTCGTAAGTACAAGCTAGCATTTATCGGCTCCTTTATGATGCAATTTCAAATGTTTACCAATTATGATTTCCTCTGGTTCTGGTAGCTCAACCATTTGAAACAACCTCTGTTGTTACCTTGCGGCAAATTTCACTCCTTTATAAGCACAACCTCATATTTTGTGACACAGTTTGTCAAACAATTGTTTGCCATTAACCAGTAAGGAGTTCAGTAAAATGAATGTCTGTCATGGCCCACATGTATCATTTTAGACATTCAATTTAGGGAGGGTTGCATCTGAATATTCAGAAAATGGGATTAAACTGCTTAAATATGAATCGACACAGAGATCTTTGTTTTCAGACGTTCAGATCACCTGCTGGGATTGCAGCAGGTTCACACCACCGTCTATATCTGACTGAGAACATTTTCATTAGACTGACTGCCAGATGGACACTCTTTCTCCTCCAGTAAACTAAATCCATACAGACTCTCAGGCTGACCATCTGTGCCATCTACTGCAACATAATGCCACGGAGCGAGTGTACATTTAAAGACATGGAATAGTATGGGGCGTATTATCAAGGGGGTTTATCTCCGCTTTTTTGGTTTTAAAAGCCAAGAAAGCGGAGATAAAATTATCTCCCTATTACCTAGCTGTCGCTAACACCAGTTAGCGACAGCTAGTAGGAGATAGCGACCATCTTGGGCCCCGCTTTGCATGTCAGTGATATTTATCACTAATGAGATGCAAAGTGGGCGTGCCAAGATGTTAGCGACTGAAAACAGTCGCTAACATCGCTATCTCCTATTACCAACATTTGGAGATATTCGCGCTAAACGCGAATATCTCCAAAAGCTAACACCTGCCCTGAGCAGTTCTTAGCCATGTTATCCAATGGGAGGTGGATAACATGGCTAAGAGCATTAGCTCGCTAATGCATGAATATCGCTGACTTTTCAGTGATATTCATGCATTGCGGCAATTTTTATCGCATTTGCGATAAACCTTGGTAATACCAAGGTTTATTTGTGGTAAAAATCGCCGCAGCTCAGCGGTAAATTTTTGTCTCTAACCAAGCAATAGCGATATTTATCGCTATTGCTTGGTAATATGCCCCAGTATTTTTTTTAGCAGACATGGCCCCTAAATATAGCTTGAAATAAGTGTGAGCAACTTAAAATATAGGGCCATTGCACGTAACGTATTGAGAGAAATGTTCACCTTCATAATAATAAAATGAAAACATTATTTCCAGAGATTTTTCATTGGGGGAAACAGCAGCATAAGAAAGAGGTGCTGAGAAATGTGAGATAAAAGCTGATTTGCTAGTGGTTTAGAAGGCGAGGCATGTGTTAATAACAGTGGCCGATAGTAAATTGTGTGCTGTGAGAGGAAGGCAGCTGGGAGAGTACAGGCTTCAAGTCATGTATAGTGGATGCTGGCATTTATATGGCGGAATCTCTGGACACATTTAGCACACAATTCGAGACATTGAGAATAAACAAAACTTCTGATGCACAGGTGAAAGATCTGAAGAACCTGAAAGGAATGAACGACTGTGAAGTCAGTTACATTTGTCACGCTTGCAAAGATGCATCTACAAATTTTACCTACAGGCATAAAATGAAGACTAAGCTGACCTCCTTACAAGATCTCTTTTGATATTAAAACACTGTTTCCAATTACGAAGCGAGTCCAACACATTCTGTGGCTCTTTACCACACAATGCTATTGCCACATATATCCCCTGTAACAATCCAAAATCTACAAAGTGCTGCATTTCCCCAATCCAGCTATAATTCCCCCATACGCTTCTCGAGACTTCACACGACATCCCCACAGAAATCACAAGATGAAAGAAGTATTTCCTATATGTCACATGTCTGCCTTAGAAAGTGTTAATATACAGTGTGGAATGGAGATATGGTTCACAGCTCTATTTAGGATTGGGGCCAAATCGAAAAAAATTATTTGGAGAAACCTGTTGTCAATGAGAAATTCACTTTCCATAAAAAGCCATTAAGATTGAGCAAATTGTGTTTGATTTAAATCCCTCTCTATGTGCATTAGATGTATTTCGAAGTATTGAGAGCAAACCACTAACTTTATTGGAATGAATGAAAAAAAATTGGATTTATTGGAAATTGGGGCTATGGGCAGAAAGACTGGCTTTAGAATACAGTTGTAGTGCTAGACTTACAGATCCTATTGATGAACACAGAAACCAACAAATGTAAGTCTGAAAAAATGATAAAGGAAACCTGAAGATTTAAAATTATTCTCATTGCTCACCTCAACCAATGAGTGACCTTTCACTAGCCCACCAGGAAATTCAGATCTGGATCCCTCACCCTAGCTGCACCCGTTGCATCCTCTGGACATACAGCATTGGCCACTCCATTTCCCATCTGGTGGCCAAGACCTGGAACGACCTCCCAATGCACCTCATAGACTCACCATCGCTCCAGCAATTCAGGAAGGACCTCAAGACATGGATGTTCAACCAAATGGAGAACAGGCAGAACTATCTGACAGCACTGCAGGACTCGCACAGGTGAACCAGGGGCGCTCTACAAATCCTGATTGATTAATTGGTTGGTATTGAAAAAAAGGAAGTAGTTCTAGTCTCTTTCAATATGTTTAACAAAATGTTTTGCTAAAGAGACCATAGCAGGTAGGCAGATGACAGATCTAGGTGTGTTAAAGTTGTGGACAACATTTGAGTGAAGGGGAGGGTGTGCAGACCTTGCCAGGGTGATTTTGAGACATTGACTCAATTATTGCATATGTCTAATGTAATGATTGTATTAAAGGGTTGAAAATATTTGGTCTGGTCTAGATAAGACTTAAACATTTAAATGAAAACAATTAGAATAAGACATTGATTCAGGCAAGACATTGGTGTAAACTGATGTATTCATATATTACTGGTTATTTTTAGTCATGTAAACTGAAAAGTATAAATTGCAAGACTCAGTTTTAGGTATTTTATATTGAATTTTATATTTGATTGCTATATTAAGTGCATGTTGATAAAAAAAATGAAATGAATGTGTCCTTGTGAAATGTAATTGGTGCTCATGTAAAGTGCTCCAATACCTTCGAGTCAAGTTTGCTCTATATAAAACTGCAACAAAAAACAAAGTATGTGCATGGATATAGTTGATTGTCACGATTGTTTCCAAGACAACTGTTTTTGCATTTTCAATTAAAAAGGTATTTCCATTATCTGTGATTCGACCTTTCAGTGTTACATTTGCTCTAATGTTAAAAAAAATTACTTTAACCAATCAATGTTCTTCTCTGCCTATTCCTCATATATCCTCTATCTTCACATGATTACATTACACATTTCAGTGATTTTATTGCAAACTATTATTATGCCATCGACTTCCAAAGAACAAGTATTTACCTGTCACAGAAAGGCATGTTTCTATGGTTTTCCCTGTGTTCTTGGATTATGGAGACATTATCTTCAAATGAAAGTAATAAGGGCAGAACATAGTGATTTTCTGTCAAAGAAATTTGTTTTGAACTTCTCTCATTAGTATTAAAAATATCCTTTACATTGTTGTGTTAACCCATTCAAATAAAGAAATTATAGATGCAGCCCTATTCTATGACATTAATGTGGGATTTCCTAACAAAGCAGCAGCAGTGTATTTTGAAAACACATGCTGCTGTATTCACCTACATACCTTCGGTAAACACATTATCATTTGTGTGGTTAAATTGCTGTGACACAAAATCTCTTGCTTTATATCTTTCTCATCTTCATATGTTTATTGACAAATATTTTCTTTGCCAAACTAAATTAATAAATAGATCACAAATATGAATTTTCCCTTCGAAAAGAAACTGCCACATTGCCTAAAACTGATCTCCAAGCTGGAAAGGGCTTTCAAAAGAAGAACTTCAGACAAGATCTCTCCTAATCAAAAGTAATGTAAAGCCCAACCTGAAAGACTGAAACAATCTTTATTTTCAATACTTCCAGCACTGCGAAGTAACTGAAGTAACTGGAGGCACATAATATAGGAAACCGTAACATAAATAGATTATTAAATACATACGGAATTAAATAAATATAAATAGTCCCACTTTCCATAGTGAAAATATTCAACTATGTTAAATTTAGAGACACATAAATGAAATGGAGCATTTACAACTGATTCGCAAACCAAGCTAATTTAGCTAAAGAAACTTGGATTTGTGATAATTCAATCAATATCCTGAAGTCACGACTTATAGTTTTTTACAAAAGTAAATCCAATTACTACTGCAGAAATATGCACCTGCTTGGACATTTCCACATGAGAATGACAAAGAACTGAGTGTAAAAGTGAATGATGAGGCTTACATATTCTTTTGCACAACCACATGATTAGAACTTTGTGGGTTTTCTTTTCTATTTGCTGTTTGGTGTTACCTCTGGTAAATCAAAGAACGTTAAAACCCTGCTACTCTATCTTACATACATCACAAAAATTCAACATAAACACAGAACACTTTTTTACATATCCATCTTGACGATCTAAGGGGCATACTATCGAGGAAGAGTGTTAAACATCGCTAAGTGCACTTAGAGTGTTTCTGTTTATCGCGTCTATCGCTGAATTACATCGCCGTGTTAGCGGCATATTATCAACGCTTTGCGAACAGGCAATGTAATTCCAGGGCAAGATGGCGAGAAACAGAAATATTGCCTAAAATGCAGCGATGAATATGGAGATGCTTGCTGATAGGGGAGTGTGGTCATAACATGGCGATCCACCTCTCATTATCAGCATAGCTAGGTAAAATAAAAAGCAGACATTAACTTCATGCAATAACCGCGGTTAGCAAGTTTTTTTACAGCGCTGGGGCCGCATTGTTAATAGTGCGAAGGTATGTCTGCCACTTATATCATGCCGACATTGTGAGGAATGCCCATTTTGCCTGTTATTAGCGAGAATAATCGCTGACATGCAAAATGGAGAGAAAACGGCTACTGAATCAAGGAAACAAGCGTTAGCGTGTCCTTAAAAATAGTGAGATATTTATTTTGCCACTTTTCGGCTAAAGTGGCGTAAATGGGCTTGATAATATGCTCCTAACTTCATAATACATTATTTCCCTAAACTCGCCAGTTGTTAGTTTATTTCAGTGCGGATTACCACCCGCAGGTATGTTAGCTATGTTAATTATTAGTTTTACTATCTTGCTGCAGAAGTCTCTATCTTTAAAATGCATTTCCATAAAAAAAACTTGGATATATATTCTCCCGTGAAATTAACATACATTAAAATTTTCAGTGCCCATATAATCATCTCCATGTTCCTCATAATGATATCCGTTTAGCAAACAGTCAACAATAACATGAGCAGCAGATACTATTTCCTTTTTACAGGGTCTGTATTGGTTATTTGACCATGGAGTCACAATCTGACTCTTAGCACATCCTCTGGGAAGAACAGCTGACCAGAGGCTATAGTTTCATATAGTAATGTTCTAATTAGGTTTCAGAGGTTGATTTAAATATGGGTCCACATGACAGGATCTATACATATCAGAAAATTCCTTTATCTGATATTTCAAAATAGCTTTCGGTCATGCACCATTTTTCTCTGAGTCAGTTTTCTCTTACATATACCTACGGTTGATTTTAAGGTACATTGTCAAGTCTCAATAATCAAAGGTAAAGTAGAAAGTGCACACATCCAGTAGCTCACTTTGTCCAGGTGGCATGGCCTGTAACCTGTGTGTTTCACCAATGACAACAGAGTTTAATTGTTAACATACACCATTTCACGGTAAGGCATAATTTCACAAGAAAATATTATTAGCCACTCCTTCATTGAATAAATCAGTTCTGAGACCCTGAAAAGGATAGCCTTACATTAACAAAATATTCACCACCAGACTCGCTCATCTGTTGTTGCACTGCACGCTTTTACAAGTGCAGAAACTGACCAGCTTTCACAGTCATACCGATAGTGCTTTAGTCAAATTGTATGTATTCATGTTAGTAAGCATGTTTAGATCATGAGATAAAAGGTGTACTGGGAGTGATTTTTCCACACACAAAGTATGTTACCAAAGAAGAAACAAAAATATTGCCTGAGCCAATGCATATTTAAGCACAATTAATTACATAAGCAGCCAACAACAGCAAATGCGTGAAAGCGCCAAAGTAGTGATGAAATCTACAATTTCCTTAAATATCCATGACTATTCAATCAATAATTTGTGAATCTCATAAAAATGTGGCAGTATGCTACTAACATGGGAAGAAACCTAATAAGATACATAATTTATTTGTTAACAAATGTCTCTGTAATAAATGGATTGTATACTTTAATTCCCTTGAATTTGTAAGAACAACCATATCCCCTTTGTTGCAGTTTTATGGCATGATGTGCAAAAAAACTATGGATTTAGGCCCTTATCTCTGTACTGGGGTGAATCTATGACATTGTTCTGCATTCTGTCCTTCAACTGTTGTTTTTGCATTTGCCACCCCGAGTGGGACGGGTATGCTCAGACGTGAGCCCAGTGCTCTCCATGCCACTGGACTCAAGCTATCCTGGCTGATGAGGGCTGAAAGCCCGAAACCGGTCCTAGGAAGCTTGTTTCCAGTCCAGAGAGGACCTGGCTTGGCAGTTCGGGCTGGACTGTTACCATGGGGCACAGGGTCAAGTTTGATTTGCATAAGGCTAGGTTCAAACTGGAATTGCATGGTAAGCAAAGAAAACGATGGATTTAGGCCCAGATCTCTGTACTGGGGTGAATGTATGACATTGTTTTGCATTCTGTCCATCAACTGTTGTTTTTGTATTTGTCAAACCGAGTGGGACGGGTATGCTCAGATGTGAGTCCTGTGCTCTCCATGCCACCGGAATCAAGCTATCCTGGCTGACGAGGGCTGAAAGACCGAAACCGGTCCTAGGATGCTTGTTTCCAGTCCAGGGAGGACTTGGCTTGGCAGTTCGGGCTGGACTGTTTCCATGGGGCACAGGGTCAAGAATATGGCTAGGTTCAAACTGGAATGGCATGGTGAGCAAAAAAAGATGGATTTATGCCCATCTCTGTACTGGGGTGAATGTATGACATTGTTCTGCATTCTGTCCATCAACTGTTGTTTTTGCAGTTTTATCTCAGGGCACAACCACAATGAAGCATGCTATCTTGCGCTTCTTCAAAACATAAGCTGAATAAAAAGTCCTTAGCTTTTTACATTGGCCTAACAAATAAATCAATTACAAGAAGATTAAAAGCATGATATGTATGTATGATATTGTGACTTTTATTGGACTTTTTTGAATCCCCGTCAAAGTCAGAAAACAAATAAAGTCAGACTGTTATTACTTTAAAAAGTCTTCAGGAACATCATCACCGTGTATATCAGCAGGAACATGGATGCATCTCACTATCTTCTAAACTTGAAGGAAGACCCATTGTCTGTGGAGTGTGGACACATCTTCTGTCTGTCCTGTATCAATCGGTCCTGGGAGGGGTTGCAGGCAGACTTCCCCTGTCCTGAGTGTAGAGAAACCTGTCAAAGTAAGAGACTTCGCCCAAACAAGAGATTGGCAAACGTGGCTGAAATGGTGAAACATCTTGACTTACTGAGTGCAACCCCTCAGGAGGTGAATCTGTGCCTTGAACATGAAGAGAAACTAACACTGCTCTGTGAAGATGACCAGGAGCCATTTTGTGTGGTCTGCAGCAGGTCACGTGATCACAAGCCCCACACGGCGCTCCCCATTCGAGGGGCTGCCAAGGAGTACAAGAACAAAATTCAAAGTTATCTTGACTGTTTGAAGAAAAAGCTGGAGGATATAGTTGAACTGCATCGCAAAGAAAAAATTAAAGGAACACAGCTGGAGTCGTAGTTTAAGAGCCAGAGAGAGCGAATCCATAATAGGTTTGAGATGGTCTAGAAGCTTTTGGAGATGGAAAAATCTTGTCACTTCAGCAGCCTGGAGAAGGCAGAGAAGAAGAGCCTGCATGATAGTGTCCAAATATGAAGAACAGCAATCTGTCCTCAGGAGCCTGATCGCAGATATCGACTCAAAGTGTCAGCAGAATGATGTGGAGTTATTAAAGGATGTGAATACCATGTTGAGATGAACATATGAAATCTCAGCAAACAGCTTCTGATACCATCAAGGTAAAAGAGACGGACGAGGTGAAAGGAGTGGACCTGCAGAAAAAGTTATTTGAATCATTGGAGTGGAGATGGGCCTGCAGCTTCGCAGCTGCGGTGACCTGGGATCTGGACACTGCTCATCGGAGCCTCATCCTCTCGAAGGATGGAAGGAGCATGAGAGACGGAGGTAGAGCATAGGGTCTGTCCGACACACTCCAGAGATTTACTGAATACCTCTTTGTCCTGGGGAGAGAGAGGATGCACTCAGGGAGGCATCCCTAAATGTGCCAGCTCCCGGGCAGGTGGCTGCTCCTTTGAAGTTCTGGCGGCCCCCCTGTGGAATCGTCTGCCTCTTTATCTTATACAGGTCCAGGACTTGCTCATCTTTAGAGACAGTTAGAAACTTGGCTGTTCCAGCAAAAAGTATCTTGGGGGCGAGGTTTGAGCTCTTGTTGACTTGTTGCATTTCATTAATGGGAGGTGGAGGTGGGGGACAAGACAGAATGGTACCTGGGTGTGTGTAACATGGCTGTGAGCAGAAAGGAGAAGATCACAGGATCCCCTGCAATTGGATACTGGGCAGCGTGGCTCAGCGATGGTGAATATGATGATCTCGCCTCCCCGCCCACCCACATGACCCACCCCTGTGGGTCTCTTTCTGGACAATGAGGTGGGTCGGCTCTATGTGTACAATGTGTACAATGTGGATGACCGGTCTCTGCTCTTTACCTTCTCCGGAGCCTCTTTCCCACCCACCCTGTGGCCCTGCTTCTAACCAGGACGCAACCATGGAGGGAGGAATGCCGGTGCGTTGCGGATCCTCCCGGTGACAGGGAGGGAGTGAGATCCACAGATACTGTTGACTACAGTAGAAAGTAAAAAAAAAATACAACAGAGTATTGGGGGGGTCCTAGGGGAGATAGTTTATAGACAATGAGAGTACCTTGTCCCCCAACTACTACTACAAACAACAAGAGAGGTACTCAAAGTCTATGAAGTGAAGAACTGACAGGACCAGATTGTGTCCAATCTAAGTGTTCAGATCAAGTCGTTGATCTTGAGCACATGACACTATTATATCATAGAGGTGAGGAAAGGAAGATACAGGGTCTAGTAGTTAGAACAGAGTACCCATCCGCCCACTCAACAGTGGAATTTCGTCATCTGGGTTGGTGAAAAGAAAAGGTGTCCTTTGGGCTCCTCCTCAGGGAGAGTCTGAGGTAGCCTGATATTGGACCCTTAAGAACAACATCCAACCAACACAGGATAGTGTGTGAGTGAAAGGGGCAAACAAATTTGCAGTGCTCAGAAAAGAAAAGAAAAGGAAACTAATCCTAGTGATTAAAAATACCTACTTTGATGTCATAAGACAACTTTATTCGGTGTGACCATCAAAGTGGTATCGTTAAAAACAGTATGCTGATAGCATGTAAGGAATTGCTATCTATCACGTATGTTAATTGGTCGACATGTTTCAGCCTATACCGGCTTTCTTCAGGACCTATGATATGCTACTGCAATACTTATCGTGAGTTGGGACTTGATTATGACCAATCTCCAACAAATGAAGGTGTATCTCCTCCCCAATTGTCGGGAGAGAAAACCTCACCTCGCCTGGCAACAGCTCAGGTTGGAAGGAGGGTGAACAGACAAAATATCGACTCCAAAATATCGACTGGACATAATATCGAGTTTTAAATATAGACTGGACAAAATATCGACTGGACATAATATCGACTACAAAAATATCGTTTTTCAGGTAAGTGAAGTAATATCGACTGTTTAAAATATAGATAGCAAAAATATCGAATTTTTAATAATATATAATATTTGATAGTGTATTTTTATGTAATAATATGTGTGAAAAGCGTGTATTAATGTAATAAAATATTTTATTAAATGGAATTTGTTTTTTTAATAATTGCGTTATGTAATTCTGTAGCGGGTTGTGGGTTTATAGGGGAATAGGGTGGGAAGTAATTTAATAATAATTAATTAATTAATATATGTTTGTAAATATTTATAATTAATAATTAATTGATAATTAATAATAATTAGTTAATTAATTAATATAATTGTGTACATATTTTGAATTAGTAATTAATTGGTAATTGATTAATTGTAATTAGTTAATTACATTAATTAGAGTACATTTTAATATATATAATTTTGTGTTATTGTTAAGTAATTAATTGGGAAAAATAATATTAATTAATAAAATAATTACAGCTAATGTGCTAATATATTTACTTTATTGTTATTGTTAATTAATAATTAATTGGTAATTAAATAATATTGATACATTTTGGGTAAAGGAGTATTTTTAGGGTTCAGGGTCAGTTTTTAGTTTTTGGGTAAAGGGGCATTTTTAGGGTTCAGGGTCAGTTTTCAGTTTTTGGGTAAAGGGGCATTTTTAGGGTTCACGGTCAGTTTTCAGTTTTTTGGTAAAGGAGTATTTTTAGGGTTCAGGGTCAGTTTTTAGTTTTTGGGTAAAGGGGCATTTTTAGGGTTCAGGGTCAGTTTTCAGTTTTTGGGTAAAGGGGCATTTTTAGGGTTCAGGATCAGTTTTCAGTTTTTTGGGTAAAGGGGCATTTTTAGGGTTCAAGGTCAGTTTTCAGTTTTTGGGTAAAGGGGCATTTTTAGGGTTCAGGGTCAGTTTTCAGTTTTTGGGTAAAGGGGCATTTTTAGGGTTCAGGGTCAGTTTTCAGTTTTTGGGTAAAGGGGCATTTTTAGGGTTCAGGGTCAGTTTTTAGTTTTTGGGTAAAGGGGTATTTTTAGGGTTCAGGGTCAGTTTTGGGTTTTTGGGTAAAGGAGTATATTTTAGGGTTCAGGGTCAACAAATAAGATTGTAATTTTTTTTTATTATTTTCATTTATTATTTAATTATTATAATTTAATTTAAGTATTTTTAAGTATATTTTAGTCATTAAAATTTAATATTAATTTAATTTAACACTGTTTTTAATAAAGTCGATATTTTTTACATCTATATTATTGTTAACGATATTTTGTACTCAATATTTTTGTACTTACCTGTTTGTAGATAGAAAGTCGATATTTTGTCTGTCGATATTTTGTCAACGATATTTTTGCAGGTCGATATTTTGGCAGTCTATATTATTTCAGTGATCCTGGAAGGAGGCCACGCACTCTCCGTCGTTACCTCGGGTAGAATCCTGAGCCGAGGGGGAGGATTCTACCCGAGGTAACGACAGAGAGTGCGTGGCCTCCTTCCAACCTGAGCTGTTGCCAGGCGAGGTGAGGTTTTCTCTCCCGACAATTGGGGAGGAGATACACCTTCATTTGTTGGAGATTGGTCATAATCAAGTCCCAACTCACGATAAGTATTGCAGTAGCATATCATAGGTCCTGAAGAAAGCCGGTATAGGCTGAAACATGTCGACCAATTAACATACGTGATAGATAGCAATTCCTTACATGCTATCAGCATACTGTTTTTAACGATACCACTTTGATGGTCACACCGAATAAAGTTGTCTTATGACATCAAAGTAGGTATTTTTAATCACTAGGATTAGTTTCCTTTTCTTTTCTTTTCTGAGCACTGCAAATTTGTTTGCCCCTTCCACTCACACACTATCTTCTGTTGGTTGGATGTTGTTCTTAAGGGTCCAATATCAGGCTACCTCAGACTCTCCCTGAGGAGGAGCCCAAAGGACACCTTTTCTTTTCACCAACCCAGATGACGAAATTCCACTGTTGAGTGGGCGGATGGGTACTCTGTTCTAACTTTCTAGACCCTGTATCTTCCTTTCCCCACCTCTATGACATAATAGTGTCATGTGCTCAAGATCAACGACTTGATCTGAACACTTAGATTGGACACAATCTGGTCCTGTCAGTTCTTCACTTCATAGACTTTGAGTACCTCTCTTGTTGTTTACAGTAGAAAGTGGCATTCATCAGAACTGGTGTGTACTGGCAGGATTCTATGCACATAAGCTGAGGTATGAAAGTGGAGCAATCTGAAGAGAGTACATCTACTAAAAACTGTAGATTTTCCTTTACTGAAAGAAATTGTTTTCACTGATCAAAATAAATACTAAGCAATAAAAAGTCTTCAATTTAGGTCCTTAACCCATTGCATGCATCGGACGCCACCCGGCCGTCCGACTTCACAGTGGGCGTGTGCGGAGGACGGCCGGGGGCCGTCCAAAACACGCCCACTCATTAATTCCCTAGCAACGCTGCGGAATTTGCGCCGCAGTCAAGGGGTTAGAATGACTGTACATTCTTTAGGTTTACAATATCCTTTAGTCATTTACTGCTCCATAACTGCTGAAAGAAGTATTCTATGACATATCCAGTGAAAACGTAGTGTACACAGTATGCACTATGCATAGCTACTCAAACGCATTTTCCTATCAAATAAAAGTAAAGGGTCCAATTTGGAAAGGAGGTTTCTCATGCGAATTGCATTTGTTGGGTACCCAAATTACCAATTAGTGATTTTAATATGCGATTTCCAAAATGCAGCCATGATATTAGATTTTCTGCATCCACAAATTTAGTGTTGGGTGCCAAATTAATTCATTTTATCATTTATCTTTTACATTCAGTTTCACATAGTGGCAGTATAGACATATTAATTCCTTCTCACAGTATTAAAGTAAGAAGCTCTAGTCAAAAGCAAGGGTATTTGATCTGTTTTACAAAAGAGTGCAGCATACTTCCAAAAGTGAAATGCAAAGGTTAAGTTCAGTCACACATTGGTGACAATACCCAGTAGGGGACCCTGACAAACCTGAATGGAGGTCTGTGGTGACGATGAATTATCATTAATTTGTTTTGCATCTACACTTCCACTACATCTGTACATTTTTGGCAGTGCGTTAGGTGGGAATCTCAAAAAAATATGCAGCAAGAAAGTTTACTGCTAATGGATACCTACCATATAATCCTGAAAATGTTAAAAACACATGTACAAACTCTTGCCTCTTCTTGAATAGGGTAATTGAACATGCACCCATATTTTAGGCAAATTCCACGTGATATTTTCTTTGGTAAAATAATTATCTATTGGTCAATCTGCTGTCTGTGAAGTAACTTATTGGCCAATCCATTTTTTGACGCTCTATCAATCTATCTCTTTTCTTATCCATGTCTCTGCTCCCTTCTTGCCTTTATATGTTGGTTCTTTTCCTGCTCTTTGCCTGTGACTGTGATGCTTAGTTTGGTATTTGTACAAACTGTCATTCTGCCTTTTACGAGGGCTTTATATTCTTAATGGCACGTGGCTTGCTTATTTATTTTTTTTTAAACATAAAAATGATATGAATATTCTTTCAGCCAAATATTAATGTAAAATCTTTATGAACCAAAAGGAGGTAGGTATCATAAGGATAACAAAAGACCAAGTCACACCTTTGACTTATGCAACGAATTTAATATTGGCGAATCTTGTCAATTTTTTTCAGTATTTTCCAGCAGTTAAATCTCAAGAGCCTTCTCTGTATTCTCTACAGTGACATCTGGATTGTCTTCACTATACTTCCTGAAACCTTCGCAGGATGTTGAAAGGCACAGACTCAACAGCATACAATGGCATTGTTCGTATACCTGGCTACTAAATGATATTACCTAATTAGGAGGTTTCATGGACAAGTTATGCTGTAACACACTGCTAACTTTACTGGTAGTGGCCTGCTACCTAGGACCTCAAACATATCTATCTTCTACAACAGAAGTATCTCTTACTGTTGAAAATTATTTATTTGTCAGGTTTTCTGATAAGATTATTTAAAATCTTTTAAAATGTCTTGTTTAAGTGTTGTGAAGACATCAAATACAGCACAACTTTGAATATAGTGGAAATCTTGAGCCTTTTAGCATATTTTTCAAATGCTTTGCTTGCCCTGTCTATAACAGTAAACAAAGCAAAGGCTTTTATGTCAGTCAATTCAAGAGTCAATTCAATTAAGCCTGTGGAATAGTACCTTCTACAAACATCAACAGAAAATCATTTTGGTCTCAAATTTGAATGTATTTCCTTCTTTCATCTTCTATTCATGAACAAAAATAGGACAATTACAACATAAAATATTTACCATGTGACCTAGACCTCACGCCAACTAAATGCTTTATTAGCATAGCATAACGGCACATTCTTCGCAAAGCATTGCAGTCCTCAAAGATATAGTGGAGCTAAATGGTGCAGACCACAGCTGATTCTCCTAATACTTGGAAAGCAGGTGTCAATACATAAAATGTGAATTTTCCTCTTCAACTCGGAGTCTCCAACAAGGTGTTCCTCACGTTTCCCCATACAGCCTCTAGCTTCCACTTTCAATCACTAACATATCATGTAAACTCCATACTGATGACACCCAACTTTATCTGATAGTCTCCTTTCCTTAAAGATGTTCCTTATATTGCCCAGATTATTTACAACATTAAATTCAGGAGCTGTAACACCAGGTTAAGCATATCTATTTGAAGCCCTGGTACATTCACTCAAAGGAATTGTCATACTGGATCTATATCCCCTAAAAGAAGCCATTGTGCAGCCAGTAGTCTGACCACTTATGTTAGAACGTTTGACCAAATGTCATCCATTTGATTCTGTATGAAGTGGCTCACTACTGAGACAAGGAGTAGATTTAAACATGCATCAGGAATAAGCTTTGCTTTTGGGAACCCATTACTATGTTCTTGATAAGCAGGTCATCTCTGCCAACACCACATTTGGAGCCTGGCTACACTTCTACTTGACATGCCAGCACCTAATGGGTAAAGAACATTGAAGAACCCTTTTCTGGAATTGGTTCTATGGTGTGGCATCTCATCCCCTCAGAACAACCTTATTCTAAAAACATTAATACAGATCAAAGAGGCTGTCACTTTAGTGCCCCTTCGAACTGTAATAAATTCTAGACTGATTCCATAGTGTGCACAGAACTTATCATGCCCCAGGATCCCTATTGCTAGGTCTTCTGTAAATAAAGTTATATTCTAATATTCTGATAATCAATGTTTGTATGAATCTCCGCATAGGTAACATGGTGTTCAACACACTAGGCCTTGTCCAAGCTTTATAACTTTGCCTCTAATCAAATACATACATTGTGTGGTGCATTTCCAATCTATGATTAGCCATACTGCTTAGAGTCATGCGAGAGAACATGTACAATGTGCGCAATTGAGAATTTAGGCTGCAAATTTAGAGCAATTCTTTTATTGGAAACTCTAGTGAAATATGCAAAACATTGCAGATAGAAGTACGTTAATTCTCTTTTAGATAAACAAAGTCTGGCATAGTTTGAAACACACCCACATACATAAATACTAATGGGAACATGTAAGCAAATGTTTTGACTATTATGCAAGAAGCAACCATAATTCACAATCTGTCTCATCAAAGTAAAATATAACAATATGTTCACCGCCCAGATTGACCAATCTGAATAACTAATTTGTTACTTGCTTCCACTATGATAGTGTCTTTTCTCTAGATTTAGTGTATTGCATTTGGTGTATGTTGTACATTAAAAACTACTATAAAGTTTTTATGAGCAACATGACAAATATATTGAAGAAACACGTTTTGCTGTTAGGAACACACAGAGCATTTTTCTGTTACATCTTCAAAAAGAATTCAAAATGAATCATATAGGTTAATCTGCACAGAATACATACAAGCAATATCATAAAGTTTGCACTTGAAATGTTCTACATTTCTTTGCTTTTCTGTTTGTATAAATGTCCCTGGTCAACGAAGACACAGAGGATTCGTTTATTTTAAGCCCAAGCTATTTTTATCACATTTGCATAGGCAAATATTACATCAAACTAGTGCTAGAATATAAGGGAAACCTAGCTAACACGAATAGAAAAATATCACATTCTTAGATATTTCATGATTTAATATTTTGGCTCAGGATTCAGCCTGGGTGTAGTCTGCAGAGCTCCACGAGCAGCGGAGTGCATTAGATAAATGCTGTTTGCTGTGATTTTCAGTGACATGTGCTTGTCTGCACTGTGCAATCATCGCAAAAGGCCCCTGCACAGTGCAAGCGGGCCCTGCTTTCTTTCTGCCGCTCGAGTGAATTTTTATTCAACTTGAGTGATTGTGAGCATACGCTACCAGTCGCTGAACGCCCATGTTGAGAAATTTCGCTAGGAGGTTGATTTTCCACGCTTGCACTCACCAACTTGATGTTGGTGCTCACGAACAAGAAAAAAATCTCACCAAGAGATGGATTTTCCACGCTCGCGCTCACCAACTTGACGTTGACGAGCGCGAGCGAGGAAAAAAACTCCGCTCTGCAACGAGAAACAGAGTTTTTGGAACTCTGCGAGCTCCGCGTAATGTGGAGTGTGGAATACTCTGTGAACGGAGCAGAGTTCACCGCCTAGACTTACTTAGGATCCGTCTATTGCAGAGCACAGTAAAATTGTGTGTTATCAACATTTTAAACTCCCAGCTGCAAATTATTTGTGGACCCAGAGGAGGATCCTGATACAGAGTTTAACCCATTATTGGGAGATAATTTTCACTTAGGAAGCTCAGGTTTCCAGTTTTTATATTAACTTGGCATGCCACCTTGTCGGCTCTGTTTTTTGTCTGCAGACTACATGGCTAGCCAATGTGCAGCTCATATTTAGATAAGCTACAAGGCTAATTGATGCCAGTGGTTCTAAGGCTGTCTTTTCATTAAAAATAATCCTTACATTGATTATTTCACATCATTCCTTTCTTTCAGAGAAGGAAGGAAATTATAAAGCTAATTTTTGGAGAATAGCTGGCATGAAAGAGAGGGCAGTTTTGTTTCCCAGCTACTGCTTTTCAGAGGTTTCAAATAATCTATGCATTTGTGTTAAATTAATGAAATGTAATTAGCCAGCGTAAATTACTACTGCTTATTAATCGGGAATCTTGCCAATTCCTTGACTGTATTTTCCAGCAGATAAATCATAATAATACCTCCTAGTTGGAAAAGTCTGGTGGTGGACATCTAGGAAGTACTAGTAAGTATGAGAGGGCCCCCTGTACCTCTTGTGAATGTACTCAATATTATGTATGTTGAGAAATTGTGAACTTGAGCAAAGAGGAGGTTAGCATTTTGAAGGAGGGGCAAGCCTAGAGACAGGAGAAAACGGTGTGTGTCAGAAGATAAGGTAAAATATGATTTTCAACATAGTCCAGTGCACAGAAGTGTGATAACGTGGGGGAAAGTAGAGGAATCACTTAGTGAAGGGAGAGGAGAACATGATTTGGGCTGGATCAGATTCCGCAAACTAGCTACAATGGGGTAGTGAAGAAAAGCCAAAAAAGTATATTCAGTATATAAGAAAGAACTGGGAAACCCATTGTCCCACTAAACTGAACCTGACAAAGCCCAGAGGAAAAATCTGATGGCTGTCTCTGACCAAGTGGATCGTTTTGGAATATTCATCTTGTTGCTCAATGATTTTGGTCATGGTGGGGTCAGAACTTAGTGGCAATTATCTCTGGTAAGAGAGCACAAGGAGAACTGAAATGGAAGTATTCACACATCCTCTGCCCTATAATAGTGCTAGGAAAGAAAATGACTGAGCAAACTTTGGGTCTTATTTAGATCTTGGACGACAGGTTAGTCCGTCACAACAGTGACAAATATCCTTTCTGCTGAAATATAAATCCCATTGTTTATACTGGATTTATATTTTGGGGGACAGAATATCTATGACCATTGTGACAGATTAATCCATCTGCAGAGATCTAAATCAGGCCCTTGGTGTCTTACAGGTACAATTGTGTTGACAAGAGGAAAATATTCATTCCAGTACTCAGAGACAAACTTCATAAAGCAAACAGCTGCGTGATCTAAATTGAGGGGAATAGTGAATCGATGAATAAGAAATCTATATAAACTGATAGAGATATTGCATCCAACCTATCCTTGAGGACATCAATCCAATGGAACATGGAGGCTTCAGTTTTAAGAAATAAAACCTTAACAATGTAATATTGTAGAACTTGATGACAGTGAATAAGACAAGATGACAATAGTATATACATTTGTACAAGATATGAAGGATGAATTCTAGAGGAACCACATATGTACCCCTGAACACAATTAAATACAGGAAGTAAATTACTTTTGAGCAGTGGCAGGTATATTTTGTGTGCTATCCTTCAAGTGACCTGAAATGAGGATGCACATTTTCAGGACACATAGGCATCAGTATGTTTTAAAGTATGAACTTGAGCTCGGGATTTGAGGGCAGTGTGTTAAGACTAGGTTGTGTGGTAGTACTTTAGTAGAACAGAAGATAGTATTTGAGATGTTGGTCAAATAATGTCAAGTTATACTGTGCAAGACATGCATACTATTCTGAGTGTGGTGGGTTTTCATCATGCAATTCAAAACCATTGATATAGATATGTGGATTTTATTTGCTAACTCCTCTTGACTTAAGTGACAAAGACTCCCACAGAATGCTTAGTAGTTTGAGGGCGTTATGATATATGGCCTCCCAGACTTGGGAGGATTTTCTTCCTTCAATAAAAAAATGGTTACAAAGTTGAAAAGAAATGTATCTTTAAACTCTGAACAAATAAGTCTAAGCTAGAATGTGTTCCTTTCCTCAACTTTGAATATAAAGTGATCATTTGCATTACAAAAGTTTAGGCTAATGTAATTCAAAATATTGTAATGTGTCAGGTGTGATGTGGATATTAATACATGTCATTGGCATCCATAATGCTTAACAATGGAATGTGTGTGATCTGATGTCTCAAGCATTTAGGTACTTGTGGAAATCTTGCTACCTGACTCTGCAAATATCTTCTATTTATATTGATACATAGATTTTCCTTGAACGGGTTCTCACATGATTCTAACTAAGCCTGGGTGGTGAACTCCACTATGTTTGCGGAGTTTGTAAAGTTCTGAAAACTCTCGCTTGCAACCGCTACGTTGGAGAGCGCAAGCGAGCAAAACCCAAAGCTATACCACTTTCCAGTGAGATTTCTCAACACGGGCAGTCGCGGATGGACTCGACCACTCACAATGAGAAACCTTCCGTTCACATTGAGGAAAGTAGCAGAGTCCTCTTGCACCGTGCGAGATGCCATTCGTGCTGATCTTACAGCATGGGACAAACACTCGGCACTGAAAATCAGTGTGAATGGCGCAAGGTAACCCACTCTGTCGCTCGAGGACCTCTGCATAGCTTGGTGGAGTTTTTTTGTGACAGTACTCCGCAAACTCCACCCAGGCATAATTCTAACACTGGTACAGCACTCTTTCTTTTCTGTCCATTAAATTATGAATACATATATATAACTGAATATCTACAGGACCAAAACATGTTAGATTAGAATGTACATGGGATGACTAATGTCTATTATGCTTTGAAAATGTTGAATGTATAAAATGTGTTTCATAAGTCAACCATTTACAACATGTTGTGGTGAATTCTCACACAATACATATATTAGTGTACTGTTACAGTATGACTAACCATGGAGAGACACAGTGATGGAAGGACATTACCTCACTGTTTTCTACAATTACAACTATCCATGAAAAGACACAATGATGAGTGACCAAGATCTCCACTGTGAGATATTGTATATATTGGAAAATGGTCACAAGTAAAATAATTTTCAATACCTCTATGAGGAACACCTGCATGTTCTTTTGTTGTTTCTACCAGTACATCATGCTCTGGCGATCTTCTGGTACTTTGCAAATTTGTTGAAGGAAGAGAAAGCAGGTCCTTCGATTTGTTGGATTCCAGATCTGATTCTCCATGATGAACAACTTGTGTTTGGTTGTCTTCAGACAGTCTTTGGATGGAAACAGCAACAACACTTGGTGCAGTAACATCAGCAGATGTGCCAGCAAGTGTGATCGCACAAGTAGTGGTCGCAATATGCTCCTCTAACTCACCAGTTGAGGCAGTTTGGGCCATAGTGGAGGAACCTGTGGGACACATAGTGGCACTGGATGCTAACTTTTTCTTTTGCATTTTAGAATATTTGTTTTACTAAACAAGATCAGTTTAAAACTATGCCATACTAGGTATACTAGCATGAAGATAGACATATCAATATTTAGTGTGCAACATTTAAAGAAAAGGTCCCATAAACATCTTTAACTAGAATATATTGACCCACTAATGTCAAATCTGAAAAAATATCATTAGACATTGTTAACAGTTACTTCTTAACATGTAAAAAAAGAAATGCACACACTCACAGACACACAAAAGTCAACAAGCACAAATGACATGTTTCTGTATTTGTAATGCTGCCTTTATGTTGGATCTTTTTGGACAATTTAGTTAAAGTTGCTTAATGTATAATAGGAGAATAAGAGAGCCATCGCTATTTTAATAGGGGCCGTCAATGACATTTCTATGGGTTAGGTCCCTCCAAAAATCTTTGTGATAATATCCCATAATATAATTAGTGTACCCTTCAAAAGTACTTTAGTAAATACAATTTAAACCAAGGCCTTGTCGTTATAACTCAGAGTTTTTAGAAAAAAAGTCTACAAACACAGTCAACAAGCGTAGTTCCTTCAACAAGAAGGGTGTGATAACCCTTTTCTCTAACTCAGACTTTGGTGATATAGGGTAATGAGTAGTTTGAAAATGTGTACTGGCTTTTCAGGATGGGTAGTATGCTAGGCACTGCAGCACACCAACTTCTTCCTGTTAAATTATGAATCAGCTGTGTATTATTTGTCAAAAAGGCATATGATGGGATGCTTCCACACAATACTTAATATGGATTTTGAACTCACCTTTAAAGTATTGATAACATTGATAACAAACACATATTTTAGTTTAGTGGAGATAGTCAGACTGGCTGGACTTCAGAAATTTACACCTAATCATATAACATTGATGGTTGAACAGCAATCTTATAGGTCCCTAGAGAGAAGAATTACAATGCCCACTTCTCATTGTATAAAATGACTCTGGAGGGTCTTTCATTGTGTTAAAGGTGCTTTGGGAGTATTTCAATGTGTCTAACACATTATTTACCTTGTGTTAATGAAAAGTGCAAGTTTTAAATTTGCTAATAGTTTTTATTTTAAATAGTTTTGAAGCTCTATTTTCTCTTCATTTGTGATGTAGACAATTGATTTCCAACATGAGATATGGCATGACGCCCAATGTTCTGTCTGTATTTGTAGGTGTGATAATATTTTTTGTATTTTGTTGATTTTATATTGCTTACGTACTGAAGTGTCTCCTACTCTGCGCTATTAAAAACCTAATATCATAATATGATCTTGCAAATCATGTGTGCTTTACATTGTATCCTTTGAAATATAAAGTACACTAATTGAAAAGAGAACCTAGATTCTTAAAATAATCTACTGGTTAAGTAACTTATGTTTCATTGTTGGATGGCAGGTAGACATACATGTCTGAGGAAAGTTGTGATCCTCTATGCTAAGAAATATGCATGTGTAAAGCAAAACGAAATATGCATGCATCACGTGGAATATGCATTTGCTTGAGATCCTAATTAAGGGTGCAATTGTATTTTAAAGGTGCAGTGGGGTGGGTAGGTTGTGTGTGAGTGTGTATGTGTGTGCTTGTGTGTATAAATAAATACATAAATATATATATATATATATACGGCCGGGGTGGGAATCGAGAAAAAAACCTGTGCCAACTTGAAACCATGTTCATTCTGCCTTTAGATACCAAGATGCCCAACGGTCTTAGCACCAGCGAGGACATGCATAACTTCTTCTAGGTGTTTTCACATAGTTGCAAATAAATCAGCCAGTTCTTATGATGTAAAGACATAGAAATGGCTCTCCGATTCCTTAAGGATTTAAAAATGACATATATAATCATAACCTCTATTTGTAAATAGCAAGTCTCTTTGTCTATATGAATATCATCAGCAATTGCACCTTATTACTATCCTGGCTTGAATGGTAATCAATGTCCATGCTGCTATGGAAATCGCAAGTTGCACTGTATATCAGCACGGGTTAAATGATTTTTGCACATAGCACAGCACTTTATTTGTACATTGTATATTTACATACAAAGAACTATGACTTACGTTTAAACTTTTATTATTAACGAATTTAGGATGAAATTGTATCAATATGTATCAGTTGCCCTATGCATTGTTAAATGTTGTAGAGATCATTAGCACCGAATTATGTTTTACGTCTCCTACTCATATCAGTTGTTCTGCCATACAGAGGAATCAGTATATGTCATTAGCACTAGCACTTTAACATTACCTTTATACAATGGAAGGACTATTCAGATACGGTATACAGCACTTGGACTTTATTTTGCTAATTGATTTAGTTTGAATAATTATGAATTGGGTATCTCATTTAGGTATTACTAATTATGTTGTATGTACAAATATGATGTGTCCAGAGCATTTGCACCTTTATCGCAATGCTGTATGCAATGAACAATTTTATTGATACTGTGTGATATATTGTTGTGAGATTGAGATGAGAATGAGATTAAAGAATGAGATTAAAGTACAGAAGTTGACATGATTACCTTAATCATGTCAACTTCTGTACTTTAATCTCATTGTTGAGTATTGCAAGGAGCGTAGTTTGCACACATCTTTGGTTTTCTTTCAGCTTAAAAACGAGCATGGTTTAATCGTTGTGATTCTTTACACCGTTTTCCAAAAACTGATCTATTTATTGTACTGATAAATGCAGTTATAAGTATGATGATGATACTTTCGATTATCATTCTGTTTTTCATTTTCACAAACTAGGCAATCAACTTTCTACCGTTATTTGTGCGCACTTTCTTTTTAATTTGTTTTCTGTCATGTGGCGCGTCATGTGATCAAATTCACATGGGGCGAGCGAAACGCGTCATGGCAGGCAAAAGCCTGAACAGCTTTGGAGCCTGTAATTTTTCATGTGTGAATAAAATGACAGCACTGCGAATCAACAACATTGAAGTTTTCTATTCCTTTGGATGCGCATAGGAGGTCCATGCCTGGAGGTTCCGTTGAATTACTGAAGAGCCAGGATTTGGAGCTATTTTATATATATATATATATATATATATATATATATATATATATATATATATATATATATATATATATATATATATATATATATATATATATATATATATATATATATATATATATATATATATATATATATATATATCATATTTGAATCTAGTGGCTTTTTTGGAATAAAAAAACTCATGCCAAATCTGCACGTTGGAGTTGCGTGATCTTTCTTTTCACTTGCGTGAGTGGCTGTGGTGCAGATTGCACTTTTGTGTATATATATATATATATAAGACTCATATGAATATATACGACAAAGGGTAAGATACTGAATAAAGAGTTACTCTCACTGAAAAAGTGACAGAACAGTGTTAAAAGTTTAGAATTAATATGTGTATTATTTATTAAGTTAACAACTGTTTTTGCTACATTTATTTGCACATATTGAACGCTGGATTGTCTCAAGGTGCAGCTTTATCTGAATCTGAAAAGAGAGTAAAAAGTCCAAGCTGCCCACTATCCGAGAGTTAGGTAGCTTCCTCCATCAGATGCAGTTCCAGGGGTTGACAGTCAAGCAGCAGTTCATAGTTCTTCATGGATTGTCTGCATGATGTGTTTGTATGAAGTCAGGTTGAATTGCTGAAAATAAGATTATGCGTTGTCAAAGAGGGTGACTGCTCCTGATCTAAGGAGATCCGAGGTGAAAGTAAATGTGCTACATATTTACCTTCAGACTCATATGCAATTTATATAGATTTGTTGATTCTTGTAGTCCCAAAGTATCCCCAGAGGCGGTCTCAGAGCATCTTGTTGAGAAAGGATCAGCGTCCAAAAACCTCCCCTCTGCATACTAATGGGTTTTAGTATGAGGGCAAAAAACCTACTGCCAGCAAAGTTAGAGCAGGGTTACCTTTGTTACTCCTGTCCTCCCTCATCACAGCTGCAAAATCCAATTCTGCTGTTGCACACCATTCCACTATGCCTTAAACCCTCAAATTAAAGTAAAAAAAATTACAAATAATATCCTCCCTACATCTTAAGAAAGATGGCATGTAAAGCAAGTTAACTAGATAAAGCACATCCAGTTTTTTTCAGAATACAGTCCATTCATTATAAGTAGCAAAACAAACTGCGGTGACAAAATATTTTAGATTGTTGTTCTATCCAGTTTTACTTTTCTTTCACACTATTAGATCCCTTCAGCAAAAGACTATGCTTTTTGGGACATCAATATATGGGTATTATGTCATTACTTTCATTATTTTCCATCTCTCATGTTAGGACCTCCACTCTACTGTGTGCTTAAGCATTTTTTTCTTCTCTATATGCTCTTGCTTTAATTCTTTCTGCACATTTATTTTATTAGCCAATATTGATATTTTAGATTTTCACATACTCTGAAAAGTAAATGAAACATTTTATACTGCTCTGTGACAAATTGATGATTTTTGTTTCATCTTATTTATTGATTTATGGAGTTTATAGGGTTTTTGTTTGTGACTTTCTAGCAACTCTAGAGTGTCAGGGAACAGTACATTTCTCTGTAGTAGGATATATCATTGTCAACAATTGGTGCACAGGGCTATAGCTATACATGTTTCAACTGTGCACATTTCAAATCCTAGTGAGGGTCAGTTTAGAGCAGTCCCTAATAAGGCATGGGATGTTGAGGAGAATTATTTTGCCCAATGGGGGATGGGAGAGCAGCAGGCCCTGGGGAAACTGCTCAGGAAGCTAGAATTGGGACTCAGTGTTCCAATCTATTATCACTGCATTGTTGTCTGAGACCAGCCATTCGTAAGCTTTACAGTGGTACCAGTTGCTGTTCTGCTCTTTTTTTTCTTCTCCACCTACCAGTGATCTACATTAATTTCACTTCTACCTGTATCACATTTGTCATCCAATCCTGCAAGCCTTGGGTTTATTTAATATTATTTTTTTTAAATATGCCTCTATTTTTTCAAATCTGTTAAACATGTTGTTTCCCTGAGTCCCATTTAATATTCACTTACTATTTTCCTGTATCTTCTCTCAATTCTACTTCTCATGTTGGCGTTCATACTTGTTCTATTCACGGGACTGACGTGTTTTCTTTATTAAAGTGCTAACAAGCGGAAACAGTCTCACTCAAATTATTCAGGAATATGCATTTTCTTCTACCCCATTATATAACTTATGTGAAGAACCCTAGAACCACGACAACCACAAATGAAAGAAATAGTATCATATTGAGCAGCCCTTGGTAGTGTTTGACCCCTAATCATCAAACTTTTTTTTATTATTCAGTAACAAGTTACTTTAATTTTCATTTCAACTGTTACTTTCATTTTGTTAACTTCTATGTGATTGAGTAAGTTCCCACAAGTCTTTTTATTACATACGCTTGTGTAGGTGAGTTGCGTGTATAGGAAATAGGGCGTTTTCATTTTTGTAATTGTGGCTTGGACAAAGACTGGGGAGGTCAAAATGTGGCATCCGTAATAAATCTTGTTGAGAATATCTCCTGGAGTGCGAGCACTTTCTTGCACTGCTGTGTGAGTGTATTTAAATATAAATATATATATATATATATATATATATATATATATATATATATATATATATATATATATATATATATATATATATATATATATAAAGCACACGCAGGTAAGCCAAACGGAGTAAAGCCACAGGAAAGTTGAATAACACTCGTAGTTTATTTCACCATTTGCAAGCAGACGAGTGAACAGGAAAAGTCTTCAAGAAAAAGTTCATATAAACAGCCAGACGTGTTTCAGGATAACTACTTCCTTTCTTCAGTGGCTTCTTGATGAGGAATGACAAGCACCGTTTCAGTGCGCACATTTTAAAGTTCCAATCACCTGTCCAAGTGGACGTGGCTCTTTGCAAAGCCATCTGGGCGTTGTAGTGCGATAAAAGTTTTCCCCTAGTGGGTTGGCTTGAAATCCTCTCGAGTTCAGTTTTAATTAATGATCCAAGTGGAGAGAAGCATTTTCCCATCTCCTGTCTGCCCCGCTTTACTGTGGTGGAATCAGTGTTGCAGCGCAGCAACACCCTGTAATGGCGCCACACTCTCCTTCCTCCAGAAGTTGCAGCTAATGGGTTAAAACCTGCACGGGCAGGCCAACCGGGAGGAAGGAGAGTGTGGCGCCATTACAGGGTGTCGCTGCGCTGCAACACTGATTCCACCACAGTAAAGCGGGGAAAACTTTTATCGCACTACAACGCCCAGATGGCTTTGCAAAGAGCCACGCCCACTTGGACAGGTGATTGGAACTTTAAACTGTGCGCACTGAAACGGTGCTTGTCATTCCTCATCAAGAAGCCACTGAAGAAAGGAAGTAGTTATCCTGAAACGCGTCTGGCTGTTTATATGAACTTTTTCTTGAAGACTTTTCCTGTTCACTCGTCTGCTTGCAAATGGTGAAATAAACTACGAGTGTTATTCAACTTTTCTGTGGCTTTACTCCGTTTGGCTTACCTGCATGTGCTTTATATATATATATATATATATATATATATATATATATATATATATATATATATATATATATATATATATAGATATATACATATATATATATATATATATATATATATATATATATATATATATATATATATATATATATATATATATATATATATATATATATTTTTTTTTTTTACTTACGTTAGCCAGTAGGTAATTATAGTTCGGACAAACTTTTCCCATAGACAAAGTGTTTTTTGTTTTGCTAATAACTTTGGCGGCGCTTGACAAATCTTCATGAACATTTCCACAAAAAAAGCCCCAACTTGCTTAGCTATGCATGAAAGGTTCTGTGGTGATTCGTGAAGTGGGGGCAGAGAAAAAGGCGGTCCACCAAAAAGTTTTCCCCATGCAATGTCTATGCAGATTTTGCAATTTGTAGACACAACTACAGGCCAAACGGCTGAATGGATTTACACGGAATCTGGCAGAAAGCTAGCTCTTGGTCCAGAAAGAGCCCTTTTTGTAATCTGGTCTACATCTGTTCAGTAGTTTTAGGACTAATAAAGAAATAAAACTACATATATATCTAGGGACGCAGTTCCTCTGCAGATCAGCGGGTACTTACAAATTCCAAATATGTGTTTATTTTACGTAAAAAAATACAAATTTGCTGAAAAAAACAAAGGTTAAGGGACATTGTAGATAGGTTCACATGTTAACGCATACAAAATAATAGCAATTTAGCAATTAGAGTTGTACATATAGTTATACTTATCTGAAAAAACTATAACTCATGCCAATATGTAACTTTAGACCATGGCCCTTAGTTTCTTAACATAAGTATAACTGTAACTGCAGAATTGCTATTGTTTTGTGTGGGTTAAACTTGAACACAAATATAACGTCCCTGTAACCTTTGGTATTTTCAGTGATATATATATCTGACAACCCTAACAGCATAGATATATGCACAAAATCAATTATAAAAAATGCATATCGTGCTGACCTTGATAACTACTGCTGGCCAGCAAGGCGATTATTTCACAATGAACAGACATTTTTATATCAGCAATTTTACTTGTCTTTTCCCAGGAACGTACAATTTAGATTTTTGTTGACTAGATTTAGGCTTTGTACATTGCACTATTTAGGGGCCTTTCCTAAACAAGCCGGTTGGTGCCATAACCTTCCATCCTGTCCCTGTGACAACCTTTCTCAACAAATCACCTTGCACTTTACCCTTTTTTGTGCACTTTACAATGTCCCAAGAGCTCTTTTTCTTATACCGCTCTTAAAAGACATCAGACCATGTAACTTTCAGGAAGATTTTAACTTTTTGTTATCTTTGTCTAATGATGTAACTTGCATGGCTGTTTTAAATTTTATCAGGATGGCACTATCAATAAGGAAACAATACGAAATGTAATCAAATTCAGGCATTTCTTTTAGGAATTGGTTTTTTAAACCTGTCTGGAATTTTTAATATATGTGTGTTATATAGTTTTATTGGACTTTCATGTATATAAACCTCATGTATGTTATACTTTTATGGTCAATTTTAACCGAATAAAGTTATTCTTGACTTGAATATCTGTCTATCTATCCATCTATCCATCCATCCATCCTTATATATATATATATATATATATATATATACATATATATATATATATATATATATATATATATATATATATATATATATATATATATATATATATATATATATATATATATATATATATATATATATATATATATATATATATATATATATATATATCGACAGCTACTCCAGGAAACCACCTCCGAACCAACAGGGTCGGCGAAGCAGGAGACAGACCACAGCATTCAGGTGAATAAATTTATTTTTCCAGATTTTTCCGCTAGCAACCAAACATGACGCGTTTTCGGGCTATACAGCCCTTGTTCACATGCAAGGCATAAGTGCAAATAACAGTGCTTATAAAGTGTTTAAAGTGCTCCGCCTACCACCCTGTTTCCCAGTGGGTCACGTGACCCCTATCACAATGGAAAACAGACTATCTCACAAAAATATATATATATGTATGTTATACTTTCGCTATGAATATTTAAAATTCCTGCATGAATGCGCATTGTGTAAAAAGGTCTAAAAACAGTGTTAGTTTCCTTTTAAAATTTATATACACAAGAAAATGTATATTCTTTGGACAATTGTCCTACTGAGGAAATTATAACTGGATAAATCCAGATAACATATATTCATAGCTGAAGTTAAGACCAATAAAACAAATTGTAATAAGATAGTAGCCATTAATGAGGTAGCCAATATACACATAGTTATTACAAAGGAATCAACCTTTGACCATGAAGTCATTGGCATGGCTGAGCCGTTAAAACTAACAACCACAAACATGCTAGGACAAACCATGCCTAGTGTGCAAAGGAGGCTAAAGATAAAGTGCATACTGTATGTTCATCAAGATTATAAATATCAAGTTCATGGAATTTCGTACAAAAAGCACTAAGACCCGAAAAAACATTATTATTACCCATGATAAAATCAGGAACTATTCTATGTTTTTTATCTAAAAAGTGCATTTCTAAAATCATGAATTTCATCAAAACCATATCTAAAAGAACATATATAAAAATTGAGTGTCATTTAAACCATGGAAGACAACAGGAAACCTGACTGTCTATCTACAGTAGCCAAATCAAAAAAAGAGTCATTCTCAAAGTATCCACCCTGTGTAGTATATTGTATTTTACTGAGCAACAGGGAACCTGACTACTCGTGAACACTGGGCAGATTATCCGACATAGAGAGAATACCAGCTCAATACCAAACGGCAGATATCACGAGGAGGAACAGGTCTAACTATACAATTAAATAGAGTTCGTACTGTTCTACAGAAAGTTGTAAAAATCCTCAGTATTATTGAGGCCATTGGGCCACTTACTGTCGAACTCAAGTATAAAGCGTGTTTTGAGCTGTCGTAATAACAGCTCTCTGTTACCTCCTCTGCGTAAGGGCAATACTGATCCTATTACAAAGTATCTCAAACAATTGAGATCTTTTGCAAAATGGCGTGCTACAGGATACGCTGTATCCGTATGCAGTATGGCCCTTAAATGCTGTAAAATCCTGACGTGCACCTGGGCTGTAGTACTACCGATGTAATGTAGTCCACAGGTGCACGTCAAAACGTAGACTGCAAATTCCGTTTTGCAGTCATAACTGCCTTTGATAGGGATGTCACTGGAGCAAAATGGGGTGCGATAGTGTGTTTTATTCTCCCCAAATTTACAAGCTCTACAGTGCGAGCATTTCCGAAATCCTGGTTTGGCCTTCAACCAAATGTCCTTCTGTTTTAATTCAGGACTGGAGATATCTAGAGAGCTACCCATGTTCCTTGCTCTACGAAAAGTCACCACTGGTCTAACTGGTAAGGTAGGACTCAGAATATTGTCAGTAAGGATGACAGGCCAGTTTTTTTGGATTATTCTTTTAATGGCCTGTTGATCACTGCTATAGGCAGTGATGAACCTGGGACATGTGTGGGTAGTGATGTCAGACCTCACAGAAATGTCAACATTGTCGGAATCAGATGTCAAGAATAAACTCTCTCTACTTCTCAACCTTGCTTTAGCCAAAGCTTGGTTGAAAATGTGATTGGAATAGCCACGTTCCAAAAATCTACCTCTGAGATCAGTGATACACTTTTCAAATTCTGATGTGGAGCTACAGATTCGTTTGACTCTCAAGATTTCACCAAGAGGGATGCTGTAAATAGTATGCTTCGGATGGAGGCTAGAAGCATGTAACAGGGTGTTACCTGATGTAGGTTTACGATGTAATGTGGAAATGAGTTTGTTTTGTTCCACATAGACCTGAACATCAAGGAATTCTATTTGGCGGGCACTGATATGTGAAGTAAAATGGAGGTTTAACACATTGTCATTGATCTCATTAATGAACAACTGAGCTTCCTCTTCACTTCCATGCCATAAAATAAAGATATCATCAATATATCTCAAATATTTGATGATCTTCTCTCTCACCCAAATTGCGTGTGTTGTACCCAGGACCTGTTCCTCCCACCAGCCCACGTGCAAGCACGCGTAGCTGGGGGAGAAACAGGAACCCATTGCCACGCCTCGTAATTGTCTCCATATATCTTTCCCAAAGGCGAAAAAATTATTATTAAGACACCAGTGCATAAGTTCTAAAATGACTTTGTTTTGTTCATAAAAGTCCGCAGACCGAGTGTCTAAAAAATATTTAGTAGCCCTTAGTCCCTCTACATGACCAATACTCGTGTAGAGGGATTCCACATCCAAAGTGATGAACAACATGTCCTCCTGCCATTCCAAGTCTTTGATTTTCATCAAGAAATCGCCTGTGTCACGCACATAGCTGGGTAATTTCTTGACTAAGTCTTTGCAAAAAGTAATCAACATAGCGACTAACATTTTCTCCTGCACTGTTGATCGCCGAGATAATAGGTCTTCCAGGGATGGGCGAGACATTCTTATGTATTTTCAGGATTAGATAAAAAACAGGGAGGACGGGGAACTCTTTGTGCATGAATTTATACTCCTCACCTGAAATCAATCCCTCTCGCCGAAATCTGTTAAGCATTTTTTCCAACACAGTCTTAGCGTTCAAATATTCTTTCTTGTTTGTTTTACTATAACAAGTGGTGGTATTCAATTGTCGCAACGCTTCAGTCACATAGTCATTTTTATCCCAGATTGCCAAATTGCCGCCCTCATCCGCTGTTTTTACAACAATATTTGGGTTACTGGATAATTTTTTCATAAGCGCTATGTACTTGGCTTGTTGTTGGTAATATTTGCATTTGTTCCTTTTGCAAGACTTTGTATATAACAACTTGATGTCGTTGGTAATACATTCGTGGAACGTGTCGATACCATCTTTAACCATTAAAGGTACAAATTGTGATTTGTTTTTAAAGGGCGTAATGCCTGCACCTTTCTGGTTGATGTTAATCTTAGCCAGTCTAGTTTGGGTGTTGCTCTCAGACTCAGAGATAAATGGTTGGGAATCAGTGGCTTGGCAGAGGTCATTAAGATCTAAATATGTAGAAACATCAGCAGCTCTTACCTCCAACACCCCATCCGGGATGTTAATGTCAGTTGAGACCGGGATTGCAGTACTTGACTTCAAGGTTTGTGTGGCAAAATGTTTGCGCAATTTCATTTTACGTATGAAGATATAAACATCAATACGTGTCGCTGCATAGTCAAACGGCTGGGCTGGGCAGAAGTTGAGTCCTAGAGATAAAAGTTGTTCTTCTGCTTTCTCCAGAACCACATTGGAGAGATTAATGACTGCATTACTACTACTCACTTCTTTCGTTGCCATGGCCCCTTGGTTTTCTTTTTTTGTTGTTGTCCTTTGTGTTCTTGCTTGTTTCCTTCGTTATCGTCTTTTTTGTTTTTTTGTTTTATAACTTGCCCTTGACTGTCCAAGCGAGGGCACAATCTAGAATAGGCGCTTGTTGCTGTTCCCTACTTAAATCCTCGCTGGAAACACTTGATGAAATATTGCTGCCAGTATCATCATTAAGCATCATTAAGCAGCACCTCATCCCGTTCAGGATGGTTACATGCAGCAGTGGGAGAAGATTGTTGTTTAGCATTGCCACTGTATTGTTGGCGTTTTGCGGCGCTGTACTTCCGAGCAAAAGTAAAAAATTGTCCATGCGCATAGTCTGCTTGATCACGGGCAAACTTGCTGACCTTTCTAGCTTTGATCTTGTCTTCGTATCTATATATAACGCTCCAACTCCCCTTGGTCTTTGCAAAAAGGACAAAACAGCACTCGGAGGGCAAATCTGTCGATCACGCTGATTTTATTTACGCGGAAGGGGCACACACAGATGCGTTTCGGCGTGCTGCCTTCGTCAGTGTTTTTTTTATATATATATTTTCCCAAAAAGTCTCAGAGCAAAGGAGCAATACACCCTACAGGGCGGCCTCAGAACATCAGGCACGCAGCAGCCCGACCATTTCACTTCCAACAAAGCACCACATGAGGCCCAATACCGGATTGAAAGGCATTTAATGACAAGCTAAGCAGCGCAGAATGTCTCCTTTCCTTACGCGTTTCGGCTTCAGCCTTGTTCACAGGAGGAGAGAGCCATTTGCACAGTGCTTCATGCGCACTTTTTAAACTATTCAAAATCATGTGACAGGCATATACAATACAAGACCCATGAAGCATTGTACTGGTAGTCAAAAATCATGTCAAATCTTAAGATATATATATATATATATATACTACCAATCCTGGCATCTATAAAAGAACAGGCGCTGACTCCTTGGGAATGTACCAAAGAAAGACGTTCATTCCAAAGTGACGACCTACATATATATATCCCTTTCAACACGGCCCCTTATCCTAAAACATGGGCGCTCAAAGGCGGTGCGGACTCAGTACGGCAGAGCCAAGCAGTTTCATATTTCACCAAATATTCCCCAGCAAAGGGTTTCCGCTTGACTCATGAATTTAGGAAATTTAAAACTTAGTGCAGGTTTTGCTATGATTTATTCAGCATGCCAGTAACTCAACGCATTTAAGTCTCAACAGAGACCTTGTGTCAGGAAAAGGGGCTGTGTTGAAAGGGAGCAGTACTACTGACAAGGGTGAATGTCAGCAATTACTGAAAGGAACGGAAAAAGTGAACTCGCAGAAAATGCCAAAGCAAGAGAAATGTGGAAAGCGAAACCGGAGGGGAGCGCTTGACTCTGGACACTTGAAAGGGTGAGCGAGCATCAAATTCTGTTACATTGTATCTGTCTATTAATGAATGCCGGCTGGTATCATTTTAAGTAGAACCGAACCTGATCGAAAAATATGAGTGAATGGACACTCGAAGAACACGTCTGCTAAATAAATTCCGAATTTTGGTGATACAGTGAGATGAATTAAGAAGCAAATAGGAGAAAGAACATATAGTAAGAGCAAGAAAAGCCAGTAAGACATAGATAAAAGAGAGGCAAAAAAAATTGCATTAATAGATACCTTCTTTGAGCAAGAAGTACTGACAAGAAGAGGAAATTGAAAAAAAAGATTGAGAACATGGGAAAGGTAGAAGGGCCAAGAGGGGAGTGTCGGGAGGGGAGGCCCCGGTTCCCGAAGCGCCCCCAGTGCACCCGGTCACCCCAATCGAGGCCCCGACTCCTGTCCCGAACGCGGGGCAACCAATCCCTGTGGTAATCACTCCTGTGAATGGGGAGGATATGCCTCCTGAGCTGGCTGCCCAGTTGGCGGCATGGTTGGGCAAAGAGAACGAGGGGGCCACGGCTGATGAAGCCAGAGCGATAATGAAGCAGTTGCGGCAATCGAAAGATGCTGCGAAGGCACCGTGTCCTGTTGTTTCCCCGCAGGCTCCCGTGGAACAACCAGTATCGGGCGTTGGTTCGGCAGGGACTACGGTCGCAGTCGCCGGTTCAGGTAAGCAGCCATTACCGATGGCAGGGGAGGGATCGGTACCTTCAAGGAGGGAGAAAGTTGTTCAGCATATCCCAATTGAGGTAAAAGAAAGGATATGGGCTGATAAATATGTGAACATGTTTTCCTTGCTGACCGATCACTATGAGATTGAGCATGTAAAGAACCAAAAAGAGTTTCTGCATCCTAGTGTATGGCGCGCCAAGATGGCCGGTTTCAGAGTTGATGAAACGATAGGCAATTGGGGCAGAGCGTTTGGAATGTTCACTGCAATTATGGGGGAACCAAGGCCCGAATTATTGGTGGAATTAGCCGTGTATCGGACACGTATCATGGAATTTTATGAGACATATAGTGGTAATCAATGGTTTTGTTACGATAACATATTTCGTAAGTCCAAGGAGTACGACACATCCCTGACGTGGGATTGTTTCGACTCCATTTCCTGGCAGAAAATAGAGAAATCAGGCACGGCGAAGTCGCCATCTTTGGGGGGAAACGTGGTCGAGTTTTCCCGCCATTCGTCCGGAGCGCCCTTTCGGGCGGGGTCAAGCAATGATCAGCACACAAGGAATAATGGCAACTCAGGTAAAAAGGGGGCATGCTGGAGCTTTAACAGAGGCAAATGTACTAGGCCGCAAGGGTCTTGCAAGTTTAGGCATGAATGTGCAGGGTGTGGGCAGTCCTCGCACCCCGAGACCATGTGCAGAGCCAAGACTGGTGATATGGGAAATAGAGGGGGCGCCAAACAGGTCTGAAATAGTCCGAGGGGCGCCTCTCCCTACCCCGGTTGACATCATGGCAATGATTCCTTGGCTCAACGAATATCCGGATCATATCTCTGCTGGGGTGTTGCGAGATGGTTTTTCGTATGGTTTCCGCATCCCGGCGGGGGGTTTTCAGGGTAAAGCACAATGTAGGAACCAACTGTCGGTTCTGCAGAATACGGCGGTGGTACAAGCAAAGATTGGGAAAGAGGTGACCCGAGGTCGGGTTGCTGGACCATATGACATGCCTCCGGTTGCTAATTTTGTTTGTTCGCCTCTGGGAGTGGTCCCCAAAAAGGACCCAGGGGAATTCAGGTTGATTCATAATTTGTCAGCTCCAAGGGGTCTTTCGGTGAACGATGCGATAGACCCGGAAGTTTGTTCGGTGCGGTACTCATCCTTTGACGAGGCCGTCGCCATGTTGAATCGCCTTGGGCCCGGAGCGCTGATGGCCAAATCGGACATTGAATCGGCGTTCCGGTTACTCCCGGTACACCCAGATGATCAGCGTCTCCTTGGTTTCATGTTTCAGGGACGCTATTACATGGATAAAGGTATGCCAATGGGTTGCTCCATCTCTTGTGCGTATTTTGAGAAATTTAGTAGTTTCTTGCAATGGGCGTTCACAAGAACAACGGGGTTTACAGATGTGATGCATTATCTTGACGAGTTTCTATTCCTGGGGGCAGCCGGAGACAGAGAATGTACACAGGCTTTGAATGAGTTTTGTGATCTCATGAATCGTTTTGGCGCACCATTAGCCCCAGGAAAAACGGTGGGCCCGGCTACTTCGCTCGAGTTTCTTGGAATAGAGCTCGATTCCGAAGAGGGGTGCTTCCGTTTGCCTAAGGAAAAGGTGACAAAATTTAAGGCATCGCTTGAAACATGCATTAGCGAGGTGAAGGTAAATCTGCATCAGTTGCAGCAGGCTGTGGGTCAGCTGAATTTTGCCCTTAGGGTAATACCGATGGCTCGCCCCTTTTCCTGCTCTATTGCTCAAGCCATGGTCGGCCTTAAGGAAGGGCACCACCGCACAAGGCTCTCGGCAGAGGTTCGCCAGGACATGCGCATATGGTTGGCATTCCTGGTGGATTTCAATGGTCGGTCGTGTGGAACAAACCAGCGGTTTCTTCCGAGGAGCTGGGGTTGTGGACTGACTCGGCAGGGAGTGTGGGTTTTGGCGCCATCTTTGGTAATCATTGGTCAGCACAAACCTGGCCGGCATGGTGGCACGAGAATGGACTCACAGGTAACATTGGGTTTCTCGAACTGTTCCCTATTCTGGTGGCCTTAAAAACATGGCCTGAGGGATTTCGTGATCGCTCTGTGGTATTCTGGTCTGATAATATGACCGTGGTTGAGTGTATCAATAGTCAGGCAGCCCGCTGCAAATGGATCTTGAGATTGCTGAAAGAAATTGTCCTGCTGTGTATGAGACTGAACGTCCACTTTAGGGCGAGACATGTGCCAGGGGTGTTAAACCAGGCAGCTGATGCGCTTTCTCGTTCCCGTATGCAGGCCTTCTGGGGTTTTCTGCCCTCAGCGGACCCGGTGGCGGCACCATTTCCCGAAGCTCTCTGGTCTCTCGGTGCCCCGGACTACAAGACCTCGTGGGAGAGAGTCTAGCACCCAGGACAAGGAAGGCATATGAAGGGGCGTTCCGTTCCTATTGGTCCTTTTTTGGGTTCAGCTAGGGGGGAGCTTTGGGGCCAAGAAGAGTATGTCCTGAAAATTTTGGTTATCATTACACCAGGCAGGCAAATCAGTGGCTACGGCCAATAGACACCGGGCCGCTATTTCTTTTATGGCACGGGCTCATGGCATCCAGGACCCCACCGCGTCTTTTCTGGTACAGAAGGCGCTGCGTGGGTGGCAACGCCTTGAGGGTAGCAGAGTTGATGAGAGGCACCCGATAGGTCTGGAAATATTAGCCCGGTTACTGTCCGTACTCCCTGCGACATGTTCATCTCAATCAGAGACTGTGCTATTCAGGGCCGCTTTTGCATTAGCATTCCATGGGGCCATGCGGGTAAGCGAACTGGTAGCAAGGAACAAGCAGGATACGGGGGGAGGTCTGTGCCGAGAGCACGTTCAAATTAAGGGGGAGACAATGGTAGTCTCATTTGCCAGGTCCAAGACCGATCAGAGAGCGATCGGGGACAGCGTAGTAGTCCAGCGGATTCCGGGATCCCCCATGTGCCCGGTAGCATGCGTTGAGGAGTATTTGGCGCAGAGGGCGGCATCATGGGGGGGAAGCTTGCTGAGGCACGCCGACGCCACCCCACTGACGAGGTTTCAGTTCCAGCGGGTGCTAACAATGGCAATCGCAGCTGCGGGCTTGAACCCGTGCGAGTTCGGGACTCATTCCTTCCGGATAGGGGCTGCTACAGAGGCTACAGCCAGGGGTCTGAGTGTGGAAAAAGTGAAACAGTTGGGGCGTTGGTCCTCGAATTGTTATAAAAGGTATGTGCGGTTGCACATGTTGTGAAGCTAATGTCATGCACTCACGCTTCTTGTTTTTGTTTGGTTTACAGTTTCGCGAGCTTACGAGGCGGGGCGGACTGTGCAGTCGACCCGACACCTGGGAACCAGCGGTCACAGATCACCGGCTGAGGAAAGAGTGGTGTGGGTCGTGGGCCACTCATACGTGAGGCGTGCCACAGACGTATTCAAAGCAGGTGATATGAGTCACATGGCTGGGGAATACGGGTACAGGGTGACCTTCTACGGAAGGGGCGGGCTCTGTATTGACCAGTTTCAAACTTTTATGGAGGGTTTGTTAGGGCGGGCAAGGTCACCGCCATCTGTAATCATAGTGCATCTTGGGGGCAATGATTTGGTGACCATTGGTCGACGAGTACTTCTCGAATTGATACTATCCACAGTAAGTTGGTTGGCGAGAAGGGTTCCGGGGTGCACGATTGCATGGTCACATATGATTCCACGGAAGGTGTGGCGGGGGGCTAATTCAGTGTAGGCTATAAATCATTCGGTGAAGAAAGTGAATAACAAACTTGGTAGGTTGTTCCGTACAGGTACATTGCATTCTATTCCTCATGGATGTATCAGGGGGGACCATATGTATCTGGAAGATGGGGTCCACTTGTCCCGGGAGGGGAATGTTTTACTCATAGGAGACTTCATAGCTTGGTTAAAGAGTTTGTGCAGCCATGACCTTTAAGTAGGAGTTTTGTGGGGGGTCCAGATAGCCGGTCAACTATCCGGCCTGTGGCGGTATGGTCATGATCGGTGAGCAGTAATTGGAAGATCCCTAGAGGGGGGGCGTCACCCATTACGGATGGGAGCGCCCGGGGGGAGGCGGCCATTGGCCCCTCAAACGGGGAGGCGGTCCCCTCTAAGGATGGGGACGCCGAAAGGGAAGGCGGCCATGGGCCCCTCCCTGGGGAGGAGGGGCTACGGGCCCCTCCTGGGAATTTCCCGGGGCCAGGACATCTGCGACGGCAGATGTGGTAAGTTGTGTGGGGTGGGAGGGGGGTCTACGCTACCTTCTAGACACCTCACACGAGTCCTCGGACGACCACTAAGATGGCGTCGAGTTAACAGAGGGCCCCCGCTAAGACAAGGGAAATTGGAAGCAGGCACAGAGGTACAGCCCTCTGTGCGTCCGCCCCTCACAAGTGAGGGGGGAGTTCTGGTATGGGGGATCTGACACCAGTTACGACCTTGCCGTTGGCCCGTAATGTTAGGATGTACAATTTCAATTTTGAGAAATGCATTTGCAGGATGTTTAGTATCGGCTAGGAGAACGTTTGTATTAGAGATGTGTTAAGGTCAGCCAAAGAACATCGTAATGTGTAAATGAAATTGTACATGATATGAAACTGTTAATTTAATGTTTTAATTTTGTTTCATATTTTAATAAATATGGCCGGGAGGGTAACTCCCTCCCGCCTTCCAAAAGTTCAGAACCGTTTCCGTCTTCCCATCCTTGGGGATTGTGTTGAGAGGGGGTGGCGGGTATCTCAGCCATATGGAAAGGGGCGACCACTCGGTCCCCCCGAACGTATGGTGGAGTACCCCGATCCCCCCGGGAAGCCATTTTGGGCGGGAGGCGAGTCCCGGCTGGTATGCCCGAAGCGGCGTAGCTGGGGCGAGCCTTTTCCCGCCCAAGAGAGGGTTGTCCTAGACACCGACAACGCTAGCCACGCCCCGGAGGCGGATTGGAGGTGGGTCCACGCTCGCCCGAAGAAGGATAAAAGGAGCGACAAGCCGACCAAGCATCCTCTTGTTCCTGTGCTCTGAAGCTGCACCTCCCCGTTGCACGTGAGCTCGAGACGGAACGAAGAGCCAATTTTGACCCGCCCACCAGCCCCTGATGACAGTGAATTGTTTGAATAAAGTCGAGTGACGTGATATTTTTTCTCTTACAGGTTGTCTAAATAAAAGTTGGTAATTGGGTATGCAATAAAGTGGATAATTTTCTGTTTCAGCATGTGTTATTAAACAGTAGAGATTATATTTCGATTTGCATGAGTATAATCGTCTTTTCTCCTCTTTAGCTTAGATTTTCGTATTTATTTTTGGTCGGGCGGTAAGGTCATGATCGGTGAGCAGTAATTGGAAGATCCCTAGAGGGGGGGCGTCACCCATTACGGATGGGAGCGCCCGGGGGGAGGCGGCCATTGGCCCCTCAAACGGGGAGGCGGTCCCCTCTAAGGATGGGGACGCCGAAAGGGAAGGCGGCCATGGGCCCCTCCCTGGGGAGGAGGGGCTACGGGCCCCTCCTGGGAATTTCCCGGGGCCAGGACATCTGCGACGGCAGATGTGGTAAGTTGTGTGGGGTGGGAGGGGGGTCTACGCTACCTTCTAGACACCTCACACGAGTCCTCAGACGACCACTAAGATGGCGTCGAGTTAACAGAGGGCGCCCGCTAAGACAAGGGAAATTGGAAGCAGGCACAGAGGTACAGCCCTCTGTGCTTCCGCCCCTCACAAGTGAGGGGGGAGTTCTGGTATGGGGGATCTGACACCGGTTACGACCTTGCCGTTGGCCCGTAATGTTAGGATGTACAATTTCAATTTTGAGAAATGCATTTGCAGGATGTTTAGTATCGGCTAGGAGAACCTTTGTATTAGAGATGTGTTAAGGTCAGCCAAAGAACATCGTAATGTGTAAATGAAATTGGACATGATATGAAACTGTTAATTTAATGTTTTAATTTTGTTTCATATTTTAATAAATACGGCCGGGAGGGTAACTCCCTCCCGCCTTCCAAAAGTTCAGAACCGTTTCCGTCTTCCCATCCTTGGGGATTGTGTTGAGAGGGGGTGGCGGGTATCTCAGCCATATAGAATTAGCTCTAGAGAAAACAACAGCACAGGTGAAAGAATTGGAAAAAGAATTGCCCACTTTAGATCTAAACTCAGAATTAACCAAATTTAAAGAGGAGTTGGAACACCACATTGGGAAGCACGAAGAAACTGTACAGGCGGGGAAACAGTCGAAGTTTAAACGTGATAAAGAAGACTACATGATGGTCATATTTTCACGTACGCAAGGAAATTTGACTGACTAAAACAACAAGAAAAATTAGATTTGGCAACTAATACAACTGGGACCGTATCATCATTGACATCCACTGATGCAAGTGAGGGGGAAGGAGTACAAAATGAAGGGCACCCTAAGTGCACTTTTTTTTTAGGAGAATCGAGGTTGGGTCTCCAACAATAAATCTGGGAAAAGAACATGGGGATCCAATCGAGAATAACTTGTGGAAGAGGCAGAGAATGTGGATACGCCCGAACAAACCCACAAGAAGAGGCAAGTGGAACAACAAATCCCAAATTTGTGGAAACAATGACAAGAAGTATGAGGCAAAAATGGAATCAGAACCCTGTATTGTAACTCCCTCACAAGAACTTGAAGTGATCAACCTCTCAAAGAAAATACTAATGGAAATGGAAATTAAATTACTAAAATGCGGCTTAAACTTCTGCCCGACTAACAACACTGATTTGGCCAAAATACGAATAGTCTTGTATAAATATATTCATAAAGTTAAATTGCCCAAATTGTTTTCAGAAAACCAGAAAATGGCACAGTGCAGTATAAATATCACAGGAACAAGTATGGAACTTACAGCAAAAGACGCAGATCACTTTGTAACGCTGATGGAATTAGATCAAGAACCCAATTTTGAAAGAAGATAATTGAATACATATTGCCCAAAACTAGGAGCAGGCACTAGTGGGAAGAAAGCTCAATCAAAATATTATCCACAGTTGCCACAAGGTAACAAAATCGACATTTTCTGTGACTCTGTAATAAAAGATCTTTACCATCTGAATTATTAAAAAAGGACAGGCATTCTAACTTTTAGGAACGTGGAGCACTGCAAAGTCACAAACAAAATGAAACCATAGAAATAAAAATGGCAGACAAGGGAGGCAATGTCATTATTTTGGAAAAAGAAGTCTATACGGGAGAGGCATATTCACAACTGAGGAACAAGGAATATAATGGGAAACTTAAAGAAAATCCAACAATGAAGTGGAAACAAGAACTGGAGGTGAAACTATCCTCATCAATTAAGAACAATCTACTGGATGAGGGTGAAGTCAAATATCTCAAAACAGACCATCCAAAGATGGCGACACTCTATTTTCACCCTAAAATTCATAAACATCCCACTAGACCACTAGAGGCCAATAATATCAGCGAAGGGAGCTATATTGGAATCTATTGTAAACTACTTGAATGTGTACCTATTACCATATGTAAAAAGCTTGACATCGTACTTGCAAGATACAGAAGATTTATTAAGGCATATATAGGAAACTCCTTGGTTAGCAACGTATAAACATGTGACGATGGATGTAATATCGTTTTATACTAATATAAGAAATAATATCGGTTTAAGAGCATGCGAATACTTCTTACAGGTGAGGAACATCCAATTCTCAGATCACAACAAAATGTTGTTAGAGATGATAAAGATTTGTCTGGAACAAAACACATTCATGTTTGGAGAAGAAATCTTTCGCAAAGTGAAAGTAACAGTGATGGGCTTTTCATTTAGCCCCAGTTATGCCTGCCTAACCATGGGGTGGTGGGAAAACACCTTGGTTTGGAACCATGAAAATTATACTTTGTGAGTAAAACTGTAATGTGGCTAAGGTCTGATCTGATGATAATCTGAGACGGAACAAATGAGGAGTTTGCAGAGTACTTTGAGATCTTAAATAACAAAAAGAATCACAACACATCTTGAACTTTTGAATTCTAACCCCGATGGATTGAATCAAGACGAGGAACTGCATTCTCATTTGTAAATATAATTGCTAACCTCCAGTGATTTTCATATTAATTGCAAAATGTAGGCATCCCTTGTATTTGGATTTCATTTATGGTTAAGGTTTTTTTTAGGGGTATAATTTTCACTAGTTATCATTGTTTAGATTAATGGTAAACAAACAAATATGAATTTTGATGATATAAGAAGAGTATACCGCTAGAATAATATTTAATAAATTGATAAATATGCGATTAGACAAGATCAGGCATAAAAACAAGGTGGAAAATATTTTGGAAGTAAAACAGTTGCCATTATAAAGTGAGATATGAAGAGGGGAGAAATTGCATATTCCTATTTTCTTTGCCCACTGGAGGGCTGGACTTTGAGTAAGAAATTATGAGTGTGCCCCCTGGAGGGCAGGTTTTTGAATAAGAAAATGTTGGTGTGGCGGCTGGAGGGCCGTTTTCTGCTATTTTGCTCGCATAATCAGAATATAAAAGGAGTATGTACTACAATAAAATTATGCAAAGTAAGAACAGCAATGACATTGTAGCAAACAACTGTTGGTAATATTATTATCAGCCTAAACAAGACTGCAATAGCAATTTCTTTTTATATAAAGGGTGGATTATACAATTTAACTCTAATGAAAGCTATGCAATTATAAAGGTGTAAAATCATTATATATTTCACTGGGTTTGACTGTTCTTTTATAAAAAATTTTGGTCTGTTCTTTTACAAAACGTAATTGGTTTTAGCAAAATGCACTACAGTATCCAGAATGCTTAGCAGAAAGCTGCAGGAAGTGATGTAATAGACTGTTATGCACACTCAAAAAGAGAAAAAACTTCTGCTTCTGGCAGTTAGTTTTTCTCATAAACAAAGTCTCTGTTGCGACTCAAACACGTTGAGCTACTGGCATGCTGAATAAATCCAAGCTAAAACTGCCCTAAGTTTTAAGTTTCCTAAATTTGTGAGTGCAAGCGGAAACCCTTTGCTTGGGAATGTTTGGTGAAATATATATATATATTGGTGGGAGCACAAATTCCACAAAAGTACTTGGAGGTGGGTAGATTCCAGAGGGGGCTAAGAATAATGATTGACCCAGGTTTTGAGAATCACAACCCGAAGATGCTAAAAGAGAGGGCAGAATGTAACCTTGAATCATCCAGGAAACTTGTGCAAATTTTAGTTAAATACGGTGAGACAGGCCGAATTGAACTCCAAAAACAAATAGAGGAGTTAAACGAAGAACTAAACAAAATTGAAGAAACAGATGCATCAACTAAATATCGAGAATAGATGATTATTACAATATGTAAGGAAGAGGATGCCATCAAAAATAGAACAGGGTACTAATTCCATATCACAAACAACTTTAAATCAAGTAGAAGACCAAGTGTTAACATTAGGTCTGTCTTTTTGCCCAGAAAGCAACTTTAATTACGCACAGACAAGGCTGGATGTTTAAAATGTGTTCAAAAATTAAAACTCAATAAGTATCATCTTCTGCGTAACACTAGCGATAACAGCAATGACTTACCCCATGGTACTTCCTCCCTGAGTCCCAGTAACCTGCTAATTTCTGATATATATCTGATACCCGAAATGCAGGAATTAAAAATTGAGAACTCAGTGTCATCAAGTGAAGTCTCAACACGATGCATAATAGTTCAACAACATATGAACACATTCATGCCGGATTCTACGACATTCAGACCTAAATCAACCTTCCATCCAATCATGCTACGCGACTCTATTGATATTTTCAATGATTAAGTGACATCTCAAATGAAAAAATTAAACCATCAAATTCAAAGAGCGTGTAAAGGTTGTAATAACCAGGATTGTTAATATCGTCAACTGGTGGAAAAATAATAAAGCAACAATACAATCGTTATTCGAAAATCTGACAAGGGGGCAATATTGTAATCTGGCCCAAATTGGATTATATGGAGGAAGCCCTCACACAACTGAACAATTGAGATTGCTACAAAAGAAGCAACCCCCAAACAACTCGAGCTACATACAATACATTTTATTCCAAACTTTTAGCAAGAAAAAGTGCAGGTGTTCAGAGTGCTGACGAATATAAATATCTTAAGAACATTTCTACAGTCATGCAAGTAATCTATTTCATCACTAAGATACATACAAATCCTACCAAGCCACCAGGTAGGCCAATTATGTCTTAATGCAAAAGTCTATGGAAAATACATATTGTTATATCGCCTACTTCCTACAGGAACATGTTTAATGATTACCATCATATTTCAATACACCAGCAACTTGCTCAGACACATCTATAACTTTCCATGGCAAGAAGACTACCTACTAATGACACTGGATGTCACAATGCTCTACACAAGCATCAACACACTGAAGGCATCAGAACACTTTTGGGGCAATAGACCAATATGGCTATTCAAACGCAGCAAGATGTTGGTCAATATGACGTTATTCTGTTTAGAGAACAATCTCTTTATGTTCCAGAAAACAAGTTTTCCAGCACGTCCAGGGGTCGCGCATGGGGGGCAGTTTTTTCCCAGCTACGCATGTCTCCACATGGGCTGATGGGAGGAATTGGTCCTCATGGTGAACTACAGGGAAACTCTTGATAAACGTGTAATAGTATGGTTGAGATATATTGATGATATTATTTGTCATATGGAGGGGTTCGAGAGAAAGTGTGCTTAATTTTGTCTCTGAAATCATTGTTAATAATATATATCTTAACTTTACACGGATCTTAAATGCAGAATCAGTTAAGTTTCTGGATGTACATGTTTACATTGCCACCAAGAGGATGGTAACCAAGTTACATCAAAAGGAGACTGCGGGTAACACTGTACTCCATCCTACCAGCTTTTGTTCCAACAACTTGATATATAGCATTGCTTTCGATGAAATGCTCAGACTAAGGAGAATCTGTAGAAATGACTTAGGGCCATATGTATGAACACATTTTCCCATAGAGACAGAATGGGTAAAACCCTTTGATACATCTGGCCTTAGACCCTAAATCAGCTCAAAGTGACATCATGGGGATACTCAGAACAAGTGATAGATTCAGCAATCAGAAAATCACAAGTGGCAAGTAGATCTGATCTGTTGTTTGGCATTAGCAGCAGGGGGACATCCCTTAATCAATGCAGAAACAGAAAGGAGAACAAGAAACTAGCTTAATTCTTAACTATAATAAGCTAGAACACCAGCTAGGAAATATTGTTAAAAAGGACAGGCTGCTCATACTGAGATATCCAGTTATTGGTCACCTTCTTCCCAAAACGCCTTCCATAACATTTAGGAAAGCCATTTCTATGAGTGATGCTTTAGGCAAAGGCAGTCCAGAAATTTCAGAAGTTGGTAGTTGGCTGACACAGAGAAAGGGCGTTTTCAAATGCACCACCTGAAAATGTGGGATAAATAAAACAACATATCTAACCCCATTTCAAGATAGCCCCAATAGAATCAAGAAGTTTCTTACCTGCAGAATGGATTTTGTGGTCTATGTGTTGAAGTGTTCTTGTGGACTGGGTTATGTAGGCAGCATCAAGTGGCAAGCCCACAGCGTATACTCCAACACATAGGGGCTTTCACTAATTCTGATTCGACATACCCCATTGCTCGCTATTTTAAAGAAATGCATGGCAACAACTTGGAACATTTAAAATACATTTGTTGGACTGGATTTCGAGTTCAAGGCGACGAGGTAACTGTGAGGCAGCCTTAAGAAATTTGGAAACCAGATACATCCTCGAGCTTGATAACAAGACTCCTCATGGTCTCATTTCAAGTGAGGTTATAACATCAAAGTCCATTTCATCTTCGCAACCGGACTCATTGGCTATATACATAGATTTCTGAACCATTCCCTGATACCACAAATTACATTCTTTTAGCAAACGTCTGAAATTCGTATACTGCTCAGGATGTCCAATTGACTAAACATTTCAAGCCAGTGCACATCCTTATTTTATTCTAACTACAACCAAAAAAAAGAAGGGGTTAACATTTGGTAATAAGGATATGTATATCCTGCAGTCAAGTATATTTTGATGCTACCTTTTGTACTTCTTTATACATTTATAAAGTTTTATTGTTTCTTGTTATTTCAGGGCATGTGGCACTTTTTTGCACTTTAGCACTTAGACTGCAATACTAGCAACATGTTAGTACTAGGCCCACATGGTTGTTTGTGTGTAAGTATTTCCTCAGTAATAGGCAGTGATGATATCAAAATGCAGTCATCAGTCATAAAATTTGATATGGGTGTACCAAAATTTCAGGAGAATATAAATTATGGCCATTAGACCATTGTTCTTAATGTATATATAGTTTTGAAACTGCTTATTATTTATATGCATTTATACCTATATTTATATGTATGCATTTGTCTCATGAAAATTGGTTTTACAGCAAAGTTCTAAACTGTATTTTAAATTAGATCTAAATGAATTAACAAATTGATATAATTGTTTACCTGGCTGTGAGTCTATATCTAGCAGTAGATGGTTAAGTATAATCAGTCTTTTATAAATGGCTATGGTGGATCCGCTGTCTGTTTACACTGTTCACAGCCTGTTTTAGGCACGTGTTACTTTAAATCGACCATCCACCAGGTGCCACAGATGGCCTCTAGCCCCCTAGAAACCCGAGCCATCCCACCATCTCCAACTGAACACCGATCACAGCGGAACGCACTGCCTCGACCATGAAAAGCATCTACTCGGGCCCCTACCGACCCCTGCCTCCCTCACATCTACCACAGAGACGTGGTCGCCATCGCACACAAACTACAACGCACCATCAACACCACCTTCAAAACAGGCACATTCCCAGATGACTGGAAGCACGCAGAAGTCAAACCTCTGCTCAAGAAGCCCACATCTGACCCCACCGACCACAAGAACTAGCGGCCCATCCCACTCTTGCCCTGCGCAGCAAAAGTTGCAGAGTAAACAATCAACAGGAAACTGACACGATTCCTTGAAGAGAACGCCATCGTTTACCCATCCCATTCCGGATTCCGAAGCAACCACTGCACAGAGACCGCCCTACTCGCCGCCACAGACGACATCCACACCATCCTGGACCAACATACTACTCGACCTATTAGCGGCCTTCAACACTGTCTCCCACCGCACACTAGTCGCCAGACTACATGATGCAGGCATACAAGGAACAGCCCTGGACTGGATCCGATCATTCCTCACCAGAAGAAGCCAATAGGGTTCATCCCTTCCCCCACCCTCTTCAACATCTCCATGGACCCCCTTGCAGCCATCGTCCAACAACACGGCCTCAAAATTGCATCCTACCCCAGTGACACCCCGCTCATCCTCTCCCTCACCAAAGACCACACCACTGCCAAACTCAGCTTCCTGAAAGGTAAGCAAGACATTGCAGTCTAGATGACCAATAGCTGCCTAAAGCTCAACGCCAAGATAGAAGTCCTCGTCCTCTGAACCACCCCATCTGCATGGGATAGCACCTGGTGACCGACTGCCCTCAGAATCCCACCTTCCCTCTCAGACCACGCCAAGAACCTCTGCATTGTACTCGTCACCTCCAGCTGCTTCAACTCCCTCCGCATCCTCCACAAGACCTTCAAATGGCTCCCCCCTGAGTCAAGGAAGACGGTGACCCATGCACTCATCACCAGCAGACTGGACTATGGAAACTCACTCTACACCAGCATCAACAAGTCCCTACTCCGCAATCTCCAGACAATACAAAACACCGCCTCCAGACTCGTCTTTGGCATCGCCCGACACGAACACACCAGTCAACACCTGAAAAGTTCCCACTGGCTCCCTGGGGAGAAAAGAGTCACTTTCAAAATCCTCACTCAGGCCTACAAGACCCAGTTTCGCCATCTCTCATCTTTATGCTTTTAGAAGTTAAGAGCTTGAATAATTCTTACACTTTCTTCTCTGAACAGTCTCGATTTAGGGCTGCCAGCTTATCTGGTCTGCAGGCTGCAGATAGTACAAAAACGCCACAGCCAGAAAAATTAGGAATGTGCCATCCGCCATCACATTTCCCTGCATTTGCGGCACCTCCATTGGGTAGCCGTCAATAGGAGGATTGACTTCAAGACACTCACTTTTGCCTACAGAGCCACCAGAGATCAGGGCCCGGGCTATCTGAGGCAGTCTGCAAAGATACCATCAGGACTGGGTCCTGAACTCAAACCATCTGCGACTGCTCAGGGTTCCTGGCATCCTTAAGGCCAGGATAGGAGGCAGAGCATTCACATTGAGAACTGTGAAACTCTGGAATGCTATGCTTCTTCATCTCTGCATGATGGAGCCAGAAAAGGCCTGTAGGACAGAACTAAAAACTGTGCTTTTTAACTTTCTGTAGATCCAGCCTCACTGTGAATCAGCAACCCGGCACTGGGATACCTCTGTTGGATTGGTACCCCTGCCCATCTCTCTAACCGAGCCCATGTCCCTACCCCATTCCTCCTGCCCTCCGTGATCTAAAGTACCTTACTTGCCAACATTATGAAGTTGGTAAGAAGGAGATTTGGGAAAAAGACACCTGGGGAATTGATTTTCCCCATGGACTTACAATGAAAAAGAGGAGGTTTTAGGCAGGAGACAGATGAAATAAAGCCCGTATGGGCTTAAACATATTGGGAGTCTCCTGTCTGATTTGGGACTGTTGGCATGCATGGTTGTACTGCCAATGCCTTCAATGGTCTTTTATATTGCCACTGCCTGTAGATCATTGTTGTTTTTTTGCCTCTGCCCCTCTTTTTCCTGCCCTCCACAGTCCGTTTGTGTTGCCACTGCCCCTCTTGCCTGCATAGCATGGTCAACTTTTTGCCTCTGCAGCCTCCTTCATGAGAAGATCTTCTTCCCATAGAACTTGTGGCTAGTGCCCTAAACAACTAAATGAGGACATATTTCTGAGTGCTCAAATAGATACAAAGCAGTTTTAAATAATTTACTATATTTATATTTTTTTAGCCAGTTGAGCACTTGATGATTTGGTACACTTAAGGGAGATGACATGGTGTTACTGCCAGAGCTGCAGACTCAGCAACTGGGGAACTAGGTTCTGGGCAAAACGATTTAATCCCCCCTTGCCAAAAACCAAAATGAATGTGTCTTTGTGCAATGTAACTGATGTCATGTATAGCACTCCTATACCTTCAGGTCAAGTCTGCGCTATATAAAACTGCATAAAAACAAAAAAACATGTGTTTGGTACACTGCTGTCATTGGGCTACAATTGGGTGATATTTGTGCTATATTTGGGCTCTTTCTTCTCTGGTGGCCATCTTGGGAGACATACTAAATCCCTCATTCCCTAATTCCCTCATTTACTGCAGTATTCTCAGTAGAAAATGCTTTCATTTTTCTCCTTCAATTCCATCTAGATGGCATTCAAATTATCCACACTTTTGGCATAAATTTAGAATGTCAGCACTGTAGTTGCTCATTAGAACAAGGTAGTAAATCTGCTGATCACCAGGGAGTTGACTGGCAGTCTGCTGCTAGTGTTGAAGGTGCATGTTTCAGTATGCATGTCAGAATGTTTTCATGAAAAAGAAAAGGATGATATATGAGAACGCACTTATAATGCGTCCTAATTTTTCTTTCTACAGCAGTAACCATAATTTCTATGACAAACATAAACCCCATCATTTTCCTCCTTTATAAATATATGTTTTAAGTTTTACTAGTTTGATTCAATCAACTTGACTTCAGGTGCGCCATACTTTTGTCATACGTAACACCTTTTAAAGCTCTATTTGCTCTTTAGTACTCTCTGGGAAGTTGCAGTAGAACACAAGGGAATCAACTGGCAGGCTGCTTCTGTTGAAAGTATATGATTTACTGAGAATGTCAGACTTGATTTTCATGAGGCTGAGAAAGATAGTGTAGATTTATAACAAAGATGTTCTCGTTTTAGCTCTTGGAACACCTTCCATTTGAGATGTGTTCAGTGATTTAATCAGTGATATCACTGAACGTGTCATGAATGATGTAATATGTGACGTCATGAGCAGTGCATTGTGGGTGCACGAGTTAAAGTTAGCTGAAGTAACCATAATGGCCGAATTTCTATGGTTTTGTAAGAGTGAAATGTCCTGCTAACTATATCGCCCCTGAAACCTTTGTTTTTTTGCAGTGAATTCCTAAGGTTTTTTAAATGCTATTTTCTAACTATAATGTACCTGAAACCCATGTTTTTTTTTGTGAATTTCAATAGTTTTTTGAATGCTAATTTCTAACTATGACATCCCTATCAACCCCTTGAATCCTCTAGATCCCTGGTAGCCACGTAGCCCACAAGGTACATCCAGTAAGCGCCACAGACCTGCGTTTCAGAGAGGTGTTATGAGCCCCCTGCCCTTTATACACCACGCTGCAAATGCGGCTTCTGGCGCACTGCTGCTCAGATGATGAAGTTCACTTGTGTCGTGAGGTCCTCAGGTCACAAGAGGACCTCATCGCCCCACCAGCAGTACACCAGAAACCTCATTTGCAGAGTGGGGTAATAATGGGCGTGACCTCAGAGCACATCTCTGCAACACAGCCCTGTGGCTTTTACAAGAGGCACCTAGTGGACTAGTTGGCTCCCAGGGACCCTCAGATTGAAGGGGAATTATTCCCCCAAATTAAAACGTGCCACAGGGCGCGTTTGCACTGTGGTGGAGGTAGAGGGGAGAGGCCTGATGTGACAAAAGTGCAAACACACCCTGTGGCACATTTTAAGTTGGGTGATTAAGTCTCCTTGAATCCTGAGGGTCCCTGAGGGCCAACTAGCCACCAGCTACCTCCAATAAGCACCACAGAGCTGCGTTGCAGAGTGGTATAAAAGGAGGCGTGGACTTGGTTTACCACTATGTAATGCAGCTCCCTGGCACTTATTGGAGGTACCTGGTGGGCAAGTTGGCTTCATTTTCTTTTTTTGGCGGGATTCGCGACCCCAGCGTGATTGTCCCGAAATGTAAACAAAAAAGCTTTTTTGGGACCCCCTTAGCAGGTCTAGGTGGTCAAGGTCTATCCTGCCCTCTTTTCTTTTTTTTCCACCTTTGTTTTACTGTTTTCTCGTGACTCAGTTCTACTAAAATGTACCGAGCCTAACCTAGAAGTGTAGGTGTATATCCTTATAGCTATGTGTATCTGTAGCCAAAAAACCCAGAGGGATGAACCAGCCCCCTCACCTGATGGTTTAGAACAATGGACCCCATTTCTGCGTCGAGGATGACAATGCTGTGTGTCGAAGATTTGGCATGCAGGACCCCTGTGCCAGCCTGGTAGGAATTCTCCTCTAATTTGTAGGGGGAAGTGAGGGTCTTTTATTCTAAAGTGGTCATTCCAGGGTTTTTTCTTGAATCAATATGTTTTGAAAACAATCATGGATGCTTTGAAAATAATCATAAATGTTTTGAAAACAATCACCAATGCTTTTCTAAACAAGTGAGATCATGCACAGCTGGCTGTTGGCCAAGGGTGAAAAAATGGTGACCCTTATTCAGAATAAATCTGCTGTGCCTGGGGACATGTTTGTGTACGTCAGGTAGAGGGATTCATATTGAAGATTGAGAGCCTGGTGTCAAAAAGCTATTAGCAATTAGGTAAAAGGTCACCTGCTTAGAATCGTTATAGTCATGTGGCTGGGATAATGTATGTAAAACGGGGGGAAACATCACTTACAACGCATTTATTACAACGCACTACCATTACAACGCAACCATTACAATGCAAACCATTACAACGCATTGCGCTGGGGGGCGCTCTAGGATAGGGAATATATTTAATTTACTATCCAACACCTTCCCTACTATCCACGGGGACTGGAGTTGGAATAGTAAATTAAATAAATCACTATCCAGCGCTTAAAAGCACTATGCGTTGTAGTGGTATGCGATGTAAAAACCGCGTTGTAACAGCAGGCGTTGTAATAGCCTGCGTTGTAACGACACCAATCCAAAACGGGGTATACATGATGGGACTATCCTAAAAGGCATGACATTTCATCCCACATTAATGAAATAGATGAATATGTTTGAGAGGACGTTTAAGATCACGACAACCGTAATTTCAGGTAACAAACAGAGGGATCTTGTCCCCACTGCTATGTCCCCTGTGTTATGAGACATATTTAAGGAAACTTTACCAACAATCAGTCTTACTGACTATCAATTATAGATGACGTTGCAGTTTATTCTACTGATGTGAAAGCCACCATCATTCATAGAAGAAATAGCCACTGAAAATGGGACCCTGGCAGTTTATAATCTAAATATCATCAAAGTAAATGTTTTAACAAAGTTTAAATATTTGAAGTACATATTTCAACTAATATCTATGACATTTGAACTTGAATTGTGATCTACTTCCCAAAAACCCTAAAATCATCATGAACAGATGGGGTTGGTCCCTACACCTTAAATTAGTAAGTGCAATCTTATTAAAATGACTGTACTCCCCAATTGTCTACACTTATCTTGCTTCATTCCAATTTGCATTCTATGTAGGTTTTTTAAGCAGCTAGGCTAGGCAACATTTAGCTTTGTCAGGGGTTACAAAAAGGTCTGTCACATCACCAAATTTCTTAAAGATTCATGTATAGAAGCGGATGGTCACTAGCTTATTTTTGGTTCTTCCATTGGGCAGCCATTGGTAAGATACACTCTCTAGAATAGACTGTACCTCAGAATATGGTAATGTTACCAATATATTCTCAATCTGCTGGATTAATAACACACAGGACTGGTAACTACATCAGATTTTTCCCTGACTACTTCAAGCAAGATAAGTTCAAAACAGATAGGGCTGTCAGAAACATTTGACTATAATGGGTTAAAATGTTAAACACCCCTTTACTTAACAGATACACATCAACTGGAGTACCAATAGCCTAGACAATAATTTTTTATTATGACATGGGAGAGAAATAGGCCAAAAACGGGGTTACACAACTAAGCCACTTTTAAAAGTACTATCATATATGTATAATGAAGATCACATTCAGGAAAATCAGCTTCCTAAAGGAAGGTTCTTCAAATATTTCCAAATGGGGAACTACCTAACTAAAGTTTTCAATGGATAAAAATGAGATCACATAAATGTTAGGCATCCAAAAGCCATTATATTAAAAACTGAAAAAAGTTTTTTGAAATACCACATTACAAACTGCAAAAATCAGTTAGTTGAGAAATGGTCCACAATATTGAATCTCCCAATTGGCAATTAAATAATATTGCAAAGCTTTGGCCAATCCCTTTTGTGTCTATCAGGTGCAAATTTACTGTTGCAGTAATATAAAACAATGCATTGCTTACATTTTACCCCTTTATACTCTATTGGTGTAATAATGACATAGGCTCTAGATCCCTAAGATGTTCTATGGAAACAGCTAATAGAAGTTCATATATTCACTACCTATCCAATATTCAGGGACCTCTGACAGTGGATAGCTTACAAACTATCCCAAATCACTGGTACTAGAATACAACTGTGTATGTCCTGTTGCCTTCGGAATATATCTGAAAAGGTATACATCTCCTGCTGGTATTGGATTGTCCTACATGACAATTAGGGTCGCTAAATTAATTATTGCAAATTATTGGAAATAGAATAGACCACCTAAATATGCAAATGTGTTACACATATGAACTCAAATGCGCAATTTATAAAGTAAAAGGTAGAGCTCAGAGAAAACTAAGATTGGAAAAATGCTGCATATTTATTGATATGTTTACAGTTGATCTGTGTATTAGATTGGCATTAAAATACCTGGCTGTTATTATAAGTCGCTATATATATATATATATATATATATATATATATATATATATATATATATATATATATATATATAAACACTTGCTGTGTATATATTTTACATTGTCTTATCTTAATAATAGCAATACAATTAAAAAGAGAATTTTGAGACATCATATTATAAATAAAGCTGCTGAATTTTTGCCACATTTTTGGAGCTCAGGGTTACAGTTTACCCCATTAAATGTACTTTATATTTGATGTCATTTGTGCTGTATATTATTAAAGAAAATAACTAAACTCATTTCCAAGATTCCACATACATTTGAACCCCTCCAACTTGACTATTTTGGACTAATCGCTCACCCACACATTGAGTCATACTAATTCTTTTTATATTGACTATCACAATACATTGTCTCAACATATCTCAGAACTAGTGAGTGTTCTGCTAAGAGAAGAGACCAGAAACACTAAGGGCCCCTTTAGGATGGCGGGCGGATTGCCCCCGCCAGGCTGGCGGTAGCCACCGCCCGCCACTTTTCCACCCCGGTCGCCTTGCGGCCGGGGCGGAAAACGAGTAACATGCAGGTGGTGTCTGTCAGACACCGCCCGCATTATTACAATGGGCATTTTATAATGCCTTTCCGTGGCGGCATTGCCGCCACGGAAAGTTATGCGGTGTTCACTCTGTGGGCCCCCTGTGGGCCCCCAGAGTGAAGGCCAAAGGGGGGTGGCACACGGAGGGGTACCTGAGGTACCCCCCTGCATTTACATAATCAAAGCGGTAGGCACCGCACGGTGCCTGCCGCTTTGATCATGTAAATGCTGCACAGCATTTTTAGTATTGTGGCGGGCGGAGCACAGAGCTCCGCCCGCCACAATACTAAAAATACAGGATGTGCCTGCCACAGTGGCGGGCACATCCTAATGCTACGTGCGGGACCCCCGCCCGCCATCCTAATGGGGCCCTAAGAGTCAATTACTGTCCTGTGTTTTAGTGTTTTGTTGTCAGTAAAATATAAACTAATATGGCGATATTTCAAGTTTTTGTATGTGCAAAAGATGCTCAAAAGAAAATGCATAGATTCCTTCTGTGCTGGTGCAGTACTGAAAATGGCATCATGATACAGCCCCAAGGGTTGTATCAGGAACAGCTACACTGGCTCAGCTTAAAGTTGAACACCTGCATTTATGTCTTACCTCTTTATGAAGGGAAATCATTCAACACCATATTTTTCGGAGTTACTGCATGACTTTCAGACAGCACAGCTCAGATAGAGGATTCAAACACTACTCACTGTTTCTGAGCTGTGCCACCTGAAAATCATGTTCTTATTGAGAGAAATATTTGGTTAAGTGAATGCACTTCGGATGGTGCAAGTGCAAAAAAGATGTTTGTCTCTCCACTGAGTCGGCACAGCTGTTCATGATAAAACCTCAGACTAGATACCTTAACCAAAAAACAATTATTTATCCCTGCAAGCATGATACTCATCCCTACCTTTATAAACACAGATGTAAAATACCCTAATGTCACCTTAGAAAATCTTATTTATGTGACTAGTCATTTTTAGACCTTTCAGCCTTAGGGTGGTCTTTCCTCAAAAGCTTTGCCATTTTCCTTCTATTTTTGCCCGGAATTCATGTTTGATGGCCTTAGGATTCTGTGCACTTTACCACTGCTAATCAGTGCTACATTATTGTGCTCACTACCCTAAACATTGTAAAATAGGCCTTTATGATTGGCATATTTAGTCCCTTAGAGAGTAGTATAGCAAAAACCTATGATGTGTAACTTAAATGCTACTAGTGTGCCTACATCACATATCATGACACCCACTTAGGTAGCCCCTTAAAATATGACCTATGTCTGCCATTACAACCTGAATACAGTTTTAAACTACCAATTTGTCTCCGTCATATAATCCGAATAGGCCACTTTACAACACATGCGATACATTGCATGCCACTACAACGCGGTCATTACAACAACCGTGTTGTTACCTCACAACGACTTGTAGTAGGGGCAGTGCTGGTTTTCGGAATAGTATTATTTACTATTCCAACTTCATTCTGTGGAACAGTAGGGAAGGTGTTGGATTTTAAATCCAACCCTTTCTGCCCCTACAGCAAGTAGTTGTAACGACTTGCTTTGTAATGGTTTGCAATGTAAGAACGCGGTCATTGTAATGACCTTGTTGTAATGGCATGTGATGTATCACATGTGTTGTAAACAATGTTTCCCATATAATCCCCTTGCCAAGCCTTAAACTCCTATTTTATTGCATATGCCACCCCTAAGGTAGCCAAAAGCAGGGTGCCTGGTTATTAAAAGGTTGGACATGTGATTTTAGGTTTTACATGTCTTGGTAGTGAAAAACTCCAATTCATTTTTCACTATCTGCCCATTAGGAAAACATTGTGTTGAATTATTACATTTAATAAGTGCTAAAGTTTGGGAACAGATAAGCATTTCATGTTTAGCATCTGTGAAAACATAATTAACAATCCTATTTAACAGTAAAGTTGGATTTTAAATTATAATTTTGAAAATGACTCTTTCAGGAAGTTGGCGTTTTTCTGCCCTTTGCCATTTGGTGCCTGCATCTTGTCCGAGGCCACATGATTGGGTGTAGTTGGAAGTAGACCTTGTGAATTACGCCCAGTTACACAACAGAGGGATTAGGAGTGCCTGATTACCCTAGCAGGATGGATGGAGCTTGGCACAGCCCCACTTGCAACTGAATAGTCTGTCCTTTGTCTCCCACATAGGGCTTGTCACCACTACATTGTCATCCTTGCAGTCAGCCTAAAGCCAGAGTATTGGAGTCAGGAAATTCCAATCACTTCAAAAAGAAACCTTTAGAAACATCTCTACTACAATGAAGGCACCATTCTTCAGTTCACTAGCTGACCCCGTAGAAGTACTCTCAGAGGACTGACTACGGTGTACTCCCCACAACTACTTTGCTGCATCTAGAAGGACTGCTTTACTGCCTAGAGCCTGCCTTGAACACTCAGAGCCCAGCCATGTTTCTTCACCTGAACCCATGACTGCCAGAGTGACTAGGGTCAGTTTGCATATCTCCTGTTCAGATCCATAGGGACAAAACAGGCTCCCACCATCTTGAAACCATACCTCGACCCAGCCTGAGTGAGTCCTAAAACCCCAAGCGGTGCCCTTCAGTCCTGGACCCTGCGACTAGATATCAGCGGTTGGCGCTTTGATGTGTTAGGCACTAGTTTTTCCTTAAATCTTTAAACATCTATTACTCTGGTTCTATGGATTGAATTTGTTGTCATCTTGGTGTCATATAATTTCTTAGAATTTCCTATATTTTTCTAAATTAATGTGGGGTTTTTCTTGTGTTTTGTTTTTACCTTATTACTGTTTGTTCACCCTAACAGTGCTTCTAGGTGTCATCCCCCTTTCAACCAACAACCACATTTCTCACAATCATTACACATGCAAAACATTTTTTTATAGTCATGAAAGATAAGCATGTAAGTTGCTCATGATGAAATGATAGACGTCATCAACATGATAAAACTGTCTATGTTAGACTTCTGAATCACTACATTAGTGGCTGGCCCAATCATTGCTGCTTATCTAAAACAACAATGCTCATTTTACATTAAATGCCAAAGCATGGAAAACACGATACCAGTTTGAACTATCTATCTGTTACTAGATGAATTAAATAAAGGATCTTAGGTCAGCTGCAAAAAGATGGTGGTCTTAAAAAGTGACAGTAATTTGTGACTTGAATTTTTGCAACTAGTGTCTGATTTTTCTAACCAACCTACATACTAATAGATCAGTTTATAAAGTAGGAAATCACAGCTAGTTGCAGAACAGCATTTCTTATTAATACTCATTAAGCAAGTCTTAATTTATGAACCCTTCTAATAGGATAAATGATTGGGATGGTGGTCTACAATGGAGAGCAGATCACAATCTCTGTCTCACTGCATTTCTAAATTGTAAATATTTTTTAAGGCAGACAAGGTTATGGGGGCAATTTAAAAAAAAAGTTTTTTAATTTGAAAAACGTCAGTGAGAGCTGCCAGTGATTCACTGGACTATTGTCTACATTCCCTCCACCCCTCCCCTGAAGCTGACAACCAGATTCCCAAAGGGGGAGCGGTCCAAAGTGGACCCATTTTCTGGGGGCCAATAAGTTATCAACCAAACGTGGTACTCAGTAAAACTGATTAATGCTTTTTGGCCAGAATTACAATTACAAAGCAGATATACTTATGGTACTGATTTACAGTTTGTATGGAACACTCAAAACACACCCACTCAAAACATGGATCAATAATAATTTCTAAACCCATGTTTTAAATTGGAATAACAATTCTGAATTACAAAATAGATACAGTAAATCAGAAAAAGTTATGTCATTGTTGCAATTTCTGAAAATATAGCTGTTTGCAGCATTTTGGAATGTGCCAAGTAAAAGAGATCCTTTGGACAGCTTGCGTGGGGATGATGTTTCAGACTGCAACACACTTTGAAACTGTGCACTTATAAATTCATTGTAGTCAGTGTCATGCAATCAAAGCCTTTGCAAGACACAATGTACTCAGTACTAGGGGCTGCTCCTCCGTAATGGCAGAGGAGTGTAGCTCCACTTGTCAGTCACAGAAAAATAAAATAATAATAAAAAATACTTTTATTTTTCTGTGACTGCCTTACACGTGTAGTGTGGGGTGGCCTGGGAGGAGTGGTGGGCACTTTGAAGTGAGTATTAACATTTGGCCAGCCTTCCTAAGCAGACATGCATATTTCAATTTCTCCAACCCAGTTGTGTTCACAGCTGGTGCGAAGGTACATTTGTGCATATCAAATTAATTTGGTATTTGTGAAGTGCAAACTAATCACTCCTACGGGTGTGATGGCACTGGGGGCATAAGCTGAGCTGCTAAAAGAGCTGGGGTAAAGTCGCTGAACTACTGACCCCTACCGGTCTGAAAGTGCTAGGTACAGAAATTAAGTGAGGTATTGCCTAGAGTGTCATGCTGGTAAATTGAGCTGCTGCTGGACTCGGGGATGAAACCGTGAGCCCAAACTGAGTGTCCTATGCTGTGAAGTCATGTGTTCTGGGCGCTGTGCCACACCTGCCCAACTTGTATATGGTGCTTAGGTGGTGTTGTATAGGGAGTGCGAAGGTAAATCAATACGGTATTTTGTAAAGCGCTACTGACTCCTATGAGTGAGTAGAGCAGGTGATCAAAGCGAGAGCTCTGTGCTGCAAAGTGAGATGATGTGGCCACAGCTGTGTGGAGAATACATTTTAGCGAGGGCCCAGGAGTTGCCCTTACATGGCCCTAAAATAGCGGGCCTAAGTTGTAAGTTATAGGGTGGCTCTAAAAGGAGTCCTTGTGTTCATTAGTTGGAACTACGTACAAGTGCGGATGCACAGCTTCAAGTTATTCAGGAAATCTCGATTTTCCTGATCTGTGAAGTGTACTCCATCACTTCTGTAGATATCAGCCATATCAAAACATATGTTGTTGTTGTAGATGGACCGCATTTTGTGGTCTCTGAGGTATGCAGACACAACTTTGTTGACTTTCTTCCTAGATTTTTCTATCTGAGGTCAAAATGTTTTTGACCATTCCACTTCTGTCTTTGGCATATATTCGAATATACAAAGACAGTTTGAGGCAAAAGTAATATCAATTGTCCAAAGGTGTCCTTCATAAGCATTTCCAGACCTATCCGAGTCAATGTGCCTAGGTCGTTTCCACCACAGTGCACAATCATGAGATCAGGGTGCTGGAGATACAAACAGGTTTTAACCAAAGGCAACAATTGGTGACACTTCAATCCTCTCTGTGGAAACCATGTAATGTCCACATTTTGTAAACCTAGGTCTAAGTCAATTCAATTCAATTCAAAACTACTTTATTTGATTATTTAAAATCATAAAAGTATGCTATTCAATTACATTTTTAAAATCACAATTACAAAATAAATAGTAATATTTACATATTATACAATTTATAAACACAACTCACAGAGTTCATCAACTGCAAAAATTTCCAGAGTATCCTACCAAATATACAAGCTATCTATAGATAAGCATTTAATAGACAGGGGTTCCTAATCAGTTGTCTATTCAATTAAATCATTAAAATCTCTTCCGTCATTGAGACTTACTTTTACTCACAATTTGTATCCACTAGATGTCTAGCTTTTTTGTTACGGATAGATATTACAATGAAATTTGCTACACCGAACATAACAGCAGAGGATTCCATCAGCTGTAGATATATTAAGGCAGGTTTTACTTGTATGAAACCCCTATTTTTCAACAGTGGTATACTAAACCTCTTCCTTCCCTCCGTATAAAAAGAACAAAAGAACACAAAATGCATCGAGTCCTGGTATGAATGATGGTCACATTTACAGGGGGCGGCATCCTCCGGTTTACACCACTCCCTGTAGTTTCCCAGTAACACATGCAATTGGTTAAAACGGAATTTGGTTAACAGCCATCGATGGAAAGGTTTAGTAACAATTGTCACATAAGGTTGAATAGACATTGTCAATATCAATAAATAGTGAGCCCTCACTGTCGGTTTGCAGAGTTCCTTGGCTTCACGATCCAATTCCCTAGTTTTTATGAAATTGTTTTTTACCCAGTTAATATCAGCTCTAATTAAACTCTCTGGTTTGGAAAAAAATTCTGGGCGCCCAAAATAGTTATATATGGCTTTGATATAAAACAACCATTTTATTTCTGCCACTTTATCTAGAGCCAAACAATCCTTAATAATCTTATGGTTCAGAGTCAGAGCGGGATTTATCCATACTTTAATCCATCGCAGGATAGGGGCCATATTCAGATAGTCTGAGATATATCCCATCCCTAGCTCACGATGTACAGCAAAGCTGGTAGTTGATTGAGGGAGGCCCAAAAGAGCCCATAAAAATGTATTTTCCTCCCTCTGTATGGGGGTTGTATCCTTATAACCCCATAATGTGGCCCCATACCTAGCTATGGCCACGGATTTCGCTTTGTAAATAGACAACTTTGCTTCCCCCGGTTTGCCTCCCATTCTCTACAAAACCAAGAATCGCAGATGTTGATCTTTTTATGGCAGCTGCTTTATTTAGTAATTGGGGGACCCAGGAACCTACATCATCAAACACCACTCCGAGATAAGTGAAGACTCTAACCTTGGTTATTGTGCTGTCATTGCAAGAAACTGTTTTTCAAATTTATTTATTTATTTATTTATTTATTGAACTTGTATTGCGCACAGCTACCCGCAATGGGTTTCCCGGCGCCAGGGACAGACTGAAGAAGAAAACAAGCAATTGCTGAAAGAAAAGAAAAACAGAACCGAAGAACTTAGAACAGAAGAGTCTTCAATTTTTTGCGGAAAGCAAGAAGACTAGTTTCTGTTTTTAGCGCCAACGGGAGAGCATTCCACATCTTAGGTCCTAGATATGCGAATGAACGGCCTCCCATTTTTGCCAGTCGGATTCTAGGAATCACAAGATTGCCATTGTTGGATGACCTAAGAGAGCGGCCAGGCTGATATGGCTGGGCAAGATTGTGCAGGTAGATGGGAGCAAAACCCTGACGAATCTTAAATAGGAAGCACAAAGTTTTGAAGACCACACGATCAGAAATTTTTAACCAGTGAAGGTCACGCAGAGCTTGCATTGCAGACGTTCTACGTGGAACATTGCGCAGCAGGCGAGCAGCTGAGTTCTGTACAACCTGGAGTTTATTGATTGTGGCTTTCTACTTTTCCCTAGGGACATAACGTGGGATTTGTCTGTATTGACCACCAAGTCTATACGTCTCTGTTCTGCATACCTCTTGCAGGAGAAAACATAGCTATGTCCAACGATCCACACTAGCATTTTGAAGGTATGGCTGAAAGGTAGGGAATGATGTCTGTAGCTCATGCAGTTCCTTTGAAGAATAAGAGATATGTTTAAAGATGGAGAACTAGTTTTTTCACATACGGGAGATGAAAAGCATTGTTTTTTAAAAGTAGGGTGCACATTAGTTTTGTGGAAAAGCATGTCTGTGATTGGTTAAGAAAAAGCAGTTTGAACTTGGAGTACATATTATAGGATACAATTTGCTCAACTCAACTCAACCACACCTGCTACTTGCCTTTGGAAGGCACTGTTCGAACCTAAAACAATCGTGAACTTTAACCTGCACGTGCCGTTAAATGTTCGAGAAAATGTTGCAAAAAATATTGTTAGGTTTAAAAAAATGGATGACATTTTAACCTGCACATGTTGTAGAATGCTCTAGAAAATGTGTTGATAGACTACGTTGCACTGCTGACTTTGTTTTATATTGAAAATTAAAAAGAAACTAATGGAGAGAAGTTTTGAAATGTAAAAGAATCATGGAAGTATTCTAATTTGTTTGTTACTTGTATTTATGTGTGGAGGAACAAAAATATAGAAACAGCACCAGGAAGAGGAAGAAGCAGGGAGTGGGGGCACGGGGGGGAGATGGGCACAATGGCACAATGGCACACATGTACAATGAAGTACAGCACAAGTGTAGACAAAGTATGGCCAGAATTAAACACACCAACAAGGAGCATAAGTCACACAACCTGGCAATATCACACCACTGAATGAACATAGAAGTGAAATCCATGCTGCATTCATACAGGATGTGTAGAAAGGCTGGTCGTGGGTGTTGTGGGAGGTCTGCGACCGAGGTCATTATGGATGAGATGCCCAGTCCGTGGTACATGGGCGGGTTCACTGTGTGTTATGTTGGGAAACAGCTGCTCCTCCCTCCCGCGAACCCCCACACTTTTTGTGCGGTACGCTGTTGTATCCCATGCACTCGTACGGCACAGAATTGTAATGTCTATTCCGGCATGTCCTGCGGGATTCAAACTACACCATGAGAGTGCCGTTTGGTGGTGGTGTATCTCACTTTACAACATCGTCTGCTGCGGCCCTTGTGGCAGGCACCACACCAGAACACAGAGACATACTGACCGCACTTCCTGCACACGGACATGTCCAAGACACCCTGTTTCCCTTGCCGGATAGGCACACCCCTGCGCTGACTTGTGTAAGCTGGACCAGCACACTTGTGTTGTGCTTGCTGGAGTATGCCTGCGTAGCTACATGTCCAGGGTCACTGCTAACGCTGAGGTGACATGGTAATGTCTGCTGAAGACAGGATATTGTGATGTTGCAAGGCATCATGCTAACACAATGACCACACAAACACACTTGCTCAGATGTGGGTTTGAGGGGCGTTGGTGGTCCTGGGGTTGTTGCAGTGAGTCATGGGTATGTATCCCTGTTTCATGATCATTGACTCTATGGCACGTGTGGGTGTTCTGGTGTGGCTCTTGGCTGTGTTTCCTTTCATGCTGTAGGTAGTCATCCTGCTTAACACCAGCAGAAAGCAGGTGTAAAATTCCTGGTGGTAATTTGGGTTTTCGCCGGAATTAATTTCGCATTGCAGTTGTGAAAGTTGTGATGTCATTTTTTGTGTAAAAACTGGGCAGTGTATCCCGTCAAGATGCAGCACCTGACGCACTATTCCTAATCAATATAAATACAAGTGATTTCTTCATTGATTTTGTGTGTCTACTGTAAGTGGAGGCACTACCTATGTGCAATTCAATACAGGATTTTAGTATTTTGAATCGCAAAGGTGCAGCTCGTGTCTTTTTGCACAGGACGGCTATTCTGCATTTCATTATCAGCACTTTAATGCAACTAAAGTTAAGATAAATCTAACACAGTATTACGAAGTTGGTGCAAACTGCATAGATCACCAGTATTCCCGCGTAAGTGCTCCAACATTTAACAGTCAGTCAGTCAGTCAAAACTCTTTATTTCGATTAATTAAAATCATAAAAGAAGCAGCAGTACATACATTCATTTGTGCATAAAATCAATGAAATTGATGCAATAAATAGATATATATACACTTGTGGACAGTCATATATGGACACTATTTACAAATCATAAATTGTGCAAAACAAAACATGACCTATCGGACCACAATGCTCCAACATTTAACACCATAGTGGATACCAGCAAATAACAGCAACAAGAACAAGAAAGAGTCATACAGCAGTTAAGAAAACTACTGAAACTAGCAGCCTGCCCCAGCGTTGCCCGGGGCAGAAGGGGTCTGGAGGCAGCATTTCAGGCTTGCGTGCACTCCCGCCCCGGCCCCCGCCCGACACGACATTTCCAATCCTCCCCACGCTTCACTCAGCCGCACACGTTCCGCCTCCTCCCAGCACTTTACTGAGCTGCACATGTTCCGCCTCCTCCCAGCGCTCCCGCGCTTTCACCTACCTCAGCCCGACTTCACCGCTCCTCGTTCCGCCTCGTCACATCAGCCTGACTTCACCGCTTCACCACATATGAGTCCTGCCCAACTCGTTTTGTGCGCTTTGACACTTCATTGGGGGCTCTTACTTGAAACAGAGACACAAGGATTCTTTTGTCGGCACCACTTAATTATTCATTGTTACTCCGCCTCCTGGGTGTGGCCACTCCTGTGGCCTCTTGGTACATGTAGTGCGTCCGTATTCCTCAAGTGAGTTACCTTTGCCTCCTAATTCATAATGTCCAATATTCACCCCAGTGGGTTGCCTCAGTCACTGTTTGTGCAAGAAATGCAGAATAATGTCCCTCAATGGTATCTCCTGTGCGCAATTCTGTTCCGTCGTTTGGAAAAACAGCAGGACCGCACAGCAGTGCAACCGGGCTCACCTCGCGGCCCAGACAATGCCGCTACAAACCCAATACACAGTTCGCCTGCAGAGAGGTAGCCACACACAGGTGAGTTAATCTTGCCTTCATTTATTGAGGAAACCGCAACTTCCGCAGAACTGCGCTTCGCCACATGTGAGTCCTGCCCAACGCGTTTCGTGTGCTCTGACACTTCATCGGGGGTTCTTACTTGAAACAGAGACACAAGGATTCTTTTGTCGGCACCACTTAATTAATCATTGTTACTCGCCTCCAGGGCGTGGCCACTCCTGTGGCCTCTTGGTACATGTAGTGCATCCGTATTCCTCAAGTGAGTTACCCTTGCCTCCTAATTCATAATGTTATTTTGCTAATTTAGGCAGCAACGCAGCAACTCACTTGAGGATAAACTTGGAACACTACAGGTCCCAGAAGGCCATTTCTGTGGCCACACCTAATGGGGCGGAATTGATTGTTGTATATAGGTGTTTCAAAAAACTGCCACGTTGTAAGCCACGCATTGCCCAGAGCCCATGAGGAAGTTCTACTTTGCACGAAATGCGTCGGGCTGGAGGTGGACTCCGATGTTGTTGAAATTGTTCCGCTGAATTGGCCTTTGCTGCTTCTCCAATAAAGTACTGGCTGCATCTACCTAACAGTGCTGGCCCTTTCTCTACAGGCAACTCTATGTTGGTATATATATATATATATATATATATATATATATATATATATATATATATATATTCGATTCTCACCCAGCACAGCAGCCTATGTGCGAATGCACTTCCAATCCAGCCTTGTCACAATATCAATCCAAATAGAGCGTGTGCTCCAGTTGAAATTGTATTCATTTCGGTTCCAGCATGTTCCAAACGGAATCATGTAGCAAAGCACTATATATATATATATATATATATATATATATATATATATATATATATATATATATATATATATATATATATATCATCACAGTCCAGGACCCAACATTGGACATGCCACTCGGAAGCTGTTTAACAAACACCATCTTTATTGCATCACGCTCGTGAAACTGGAGCAGGGAAACACTTTCAGTCTGAATCAAATGCCAAACGCGTTTCGAGAGTTCTCTGACTCTCTTCTTCAGTGGCTATGTAGGTAAAATGAAGTTATGAAGGGCGCATCCACTGGGATTATGCAACTGTGAAACTACAGCGCCCAGAAGGCCAGGTGTGGCCACGCCCACAGGAGGGCAGGTGCAAATCATTAAATTACGCAACATGCTGCTACTTCATTTTACCTACATAGCCACTGAAGAAGAGAGTCAGAGAACTCTCGAAACGCGTTTGGCATTTGATTCAGACTGAAAGTGTTTCCCTGTTCCAGTTTCACGAGCGTGATGCAATAAAGATGTTGTTTGTTAAACAGCTTCCGAGTGGCATGTCCAATGTTGGGTCCTGGACTGTGATGATATATATATATATATATATATATATATATATAATAAACCAATAAACACAATTTAATAAACATAATAGAAAAGAACAAGGTGCAAGAGTGCTGTAGGGACCATGGATGTCGACAACAGAGCCTGGAAAATAAAGCAAAAAATAAGGATGTGTGTAATGCGTATATCAAAGGATTAAGAGAGAGAAACAGAGAAGGAAAAACAAGCCAGAGAGAAAAAGAGAGGGAAGGAAAGAAAAGGGGTGGGAAATGGAGAAGGGTAGTGAAAGAGAGAGAGAGCGAGAGAGAGACTGTCACCTCTGCTTATCCATGAGCAAATAATTACCTGGTGCCAGCAGAGTGTGCAGCAGTAGGCCGAGTCCACTTGCTCGTCAAAACCCCGCCAATCTCAGATGCTTTGCTTAGTCCTGAGTCCTGAATGGCGGAGACCACATCAGATACATCCGATCGCAGATGTGTTGCTGAGTCCTGAGTCATGAATGGCGGAGACCACATCAGCTTCTTCGCAGATCTCCCAGATGCCGCTGAATCCTGAATGGTGGAGACCACTACAGCTTCTCCGCGGCCCGGCAGATCTCACACATGTCAATGAGTCCTGAGTCATCAATGGCAGAGACCACCTCAGGGTTTGATGCCGCTAAGCCTGTGGAACTCAAGTTTGTGCCACGTGGTGGTAGGCTACTGATGGCCACATGAGCTTGGGGTAGCACTAACCCTCTGCATATGAAGTCAGTGCCTAGGGGATGGTAGGCCGCTGACGGCCATACAGCTGAGGGTGCGACTAACCTTCTCTGCAACTTTTCATGGACTCTTTATGGTTGAGAACCGTGGAGCGTTCGCCAGCTAGTCAGCACCGGCAATAAAGGGGATGTGACGTTGTCGATCTATTATATTTGCGCGGTCACATGGCCTGTGCCGCATGTGGCTGAAGGGTACGGTACGTGTGCAAACCTGCCCCCAGGTGATTCAGTCCATCAGGTGGCATCTGTCTGAGGCATTTGTGAAAACATATCGGAGACGTTTCTGTGAGTGATACCCCTTTGATGCCCCCTCTCCCCACATTAGCAGGTAACGTACCCTCTGCCCACATTACTAACATACCCCCAACAACCTTCTTGGGACCGGAAGTGTCCCTGTGCGGATGGCGAAAGAAGAGTCTTAGTCATGTATGGATTTACATATCAAAAAATGTATTTAAAGAAAAGAACAACAAATAAGACTGAAGGGAGTCTGATGCTGTTGTCGCTGCCACGAAGTTGGGGTCACTGTCATTCAGGACTCAGGACACAGTTACACATGTGGCATTGGTTTGTGTTAAATAGGGTTAGTGGTACCAGAAGCATTGAGACTGTATGAGCTTGTGAGGATGGTTGATGTGGACGGGTTGCACTGGGAGCAATGTGTCTTGCCTATTGGACTGTGTCATGTGGAATCTGGACTGTATCTGAATTGTGAGGCCTGCTGACGGTAGTGTAGGCCAGAGATAGCAATGAGGAAGGGCCCACAGGCATGTGCATACATTGTTGGCCCCAACGGCCTGCGTAGTGTTGATTCAGTGGCACCACTTGTCGGCAGACTTCAATCTGAAAATACTCCTCACTTATCGAAGGGATTGAGGTGCTGTGGTCGCTGCCACGAAGTTGGGGTCGCTGTAATTGAGGACTCAGGACACACTTGTGATAAGAGGGTTAGTGGGACTACATGTCGCCGGCCTTACATATCAAAATATGCCTCACAGATCGAAGGGACTGTGGTGCTGTGGTCGCTGCCACGGATTTGGGGTCAGTGCGATTCAGGACTCGGGACACAGTTCCACATGTGGGAGCGGCTTGTGTTGAATAAAATTAGTGGCACCACGTGTCGCCGCCGTTCAATCAATCACGGCATTTGTAGAGCGCGCTACTCACCCGGTAGAGTTCCCCCTCCCCCCAAGGCGCTGGGGGAGGGGGAACGCTACTGCTCGAACAGTCGTTGCATATGTCAATATGCCACACAGGTTGAAGGGAGTCTGCTGCTGTAGTTGTCTCACACAGTTGGGGTCACTGCTATTCAGGACTCAGTACACAGTTACACATGTGGGATTGGCTTGTGTTGAAGATGGCTAGTGGTACCACGTGTCCCCGGCCTTCCACAGTGTAGGTCCGAGGCAGCGGAGAGTAATGGCCCATAGCCATGTGCATACATTGGTGGCCCCACCTGCCTGTGTAGTACAGGTTCAGTGGCACCACGTGTCGCTGGCCTTCCATATGCAAATATCCTTCACTGATTGAAGGGAGTCTGGTGTTGTGGGCACTGCCACGAAGTTGGGGTCTCTGCCATTCAGGAGTCAGGAACCAGTTATACATGTGGGATCGGCTTGCGTTAAACAGGGTTAGTTGGCTCCATGTTTTGCCAGTCTTCCACAGTGTAGACCGGAGGCAGCGGTCAGCAAAGGCTCACTGGCAGGTGACGTTCACTTGAGCTGCACAGATTGGGAGCATTTGGTCTTCTTAACCCATTATAGTCTCTTACACAATTTACTTCGTTACTAATCTTGAATTGTGCACCATGTAACCCCAGGTGCAGGCAGCGGTCAGGATGGGCACACAGCCACGTGGTGTTGAGTTGAGCTGCACAGTCAGTGGCACCTGGAGCACTCAGTGTGTGCGCACCCTGCGATGACACGGGGTTGCGGCGGGCCGCACTGGGTTCAATGTCTTTCCTTGATAAGGGCTCCTGGAGATGACTTATAGTCCAGTGAGTTAGTAGCACCTAAAGCACACAGCATGGGTGCATCCTGCGATGAGGCGTGGTCCCGGCGGGCCTCACTGAGAGCAACGTGTCTTGCTAACTGGACTGCGTCATCTGCAATCGCCACTGCATCTGAATTGTGAGCCCTGCTGTCAGCATGTAGATCGAAGGCAGCAGTTAGTATAGACATCGAGGAATGCTTTTTTTCACTTCTTGACAAAATCAAAGGACATAGAGTACAGTTCTCTGTGCAATGAATAAATCAAGGCTGAATACAAATTATGAACCCTGCTGTCCGCAGTGTAGATCGAAGGCAGTAGTCGGTACAGACATAAGTCTGCAGTGCTGTGCTGCTGGGTTCGCAGGGGGCTTGTGTGGAGGAGGCCCGCTGCGTCACCCTTATTCTAAAACATTATTGCAATTGCAAAGCAATAACGATGTTCCTCCTAACTAAACATGTGCATTACTAGCATTGCAGTCAAGTGTAGTTTGCATTTTGAAAAGATTTCCATAGATTTAAAATATGTTTTGCATTGCCTGAATTTCTCCTTCACTCCAGAAATGTGTGTTTCATTCCCTAATTAATTTCAATTGTGCCTTTTTGATAATCCTGCCCCCTCACATTCTGGGTCTCTTTAAAATGTTTAACCTGCATAAATTATTCTCTTCAGGAAGGCTTGTTTCAAGTTCTCTATATTTTCATAGAATGTATTCTGTGTCTTTCTGAGTCTCTAGCTGATTTAAATGTGATTTTTAATGGATCCTCACTCCAGCTTGCCTTATAGTTCTCATCAGAAAGGCTTGATTCTAGGCACTATGATTTTATAACTAGTGTACTCCATGTCTTTGGATCTCTAGAAGTTTTCCATTATGCATTTTTAAGAGTTACTCATTTCAGCTTGCCTTGCAGCATTTTAGAAGAGATTGCTATTTAGCATGTACCCCTGGCAGAGTGAAGCCAGGTTTTCTTAAGAATACTCTTTAGCAAAGTGTTTTATTGAAATACATGTGTTTTCGTGTAATAAAAGTGCCACTCCAACGTGAAATGTCGTCATCTCACTTCATTGTTCCTCCTTTCTCAGTGCATTATTGAGACGGTACTCCAGATCACAGTGAACGTGACCACACCCTTAACGGGGGCTCGGAAGGGCCTCTAGTTCCCCTCTGTCACGTCACATGGCAAACTTTCTATTTATATATACCCCTTATATGTAGTCTCATATGCACATATTTATATATTTTCCTCCCTCTGTAGAAAAATCCCCAAAAAATGTTAACTAATCTCCTAAAACACTCATCAAATCACCACTTTATGGCTCATCCTACTCCTCTTCCAAAATATAGCCTACCCCCACTCTCTGACTCATCCCAAACCTCTTTTACTACTATGAATTCCCAAATAATGCTTTCTAAACTCTTCCCTCTTCTAGCGATCCTTTTCCCACTCATCCAACTAGCAGATTCACATGTCTACTATTCCCACCCTCAACATACCAATGTATAATTTCATCTACTAATGCACCACTAATCCACCTTTGTTTTCCAGAGTAGCATACTAGTTATAGAAAAGCACTCCACCACCTCATCAATAGTAATAGGAGCTATATAATTACAATAATCCTAACGTGGTATAGAACTCAAATGTTGAAGACTCATTAGGCTCGAGTATTTTTGTTTTGTGGATTGCATTTTGAACAATCATTTTGAACAATCTTTAACAACGCCAGTATGATTCACTTATCATATCATAAGCACTTGCTTGATATGCCAAAGGTATTTTCAGTATTAGTGCGTATGGTCTGCTGGTGCAGAAGTTGACCAGAATGACCTCTCCTTAGGCTACACCTCATGTAGATTGCAAGGCCCTTTGGTTTCTCAACCGGCTATTTTGTAAGCATTGTGTAATTTTGTTCAGTGCATTTAGTTTGCTTTGTATTAAAATAATCCTTTTATGAAAGAAAAATGCACCAATTGTACAATGATTTATTGAGTCCTATTTTTTGCATTGCTGAGTCCTGATGTAGTGTTGTTCCTGTATCCCCAATAGACTCTGCGCATTGGAATAATATATCCTATAGATTAGACGTATGACTGAGGTCGACTAGGTCTCTATTGAATATATTAAACTTAATAGTGAGTGCCTGCTAGCTCAGAGGTCACTAGAAACTTTCTCAAATTCACAAGAAGGGATTTGTTTCTGACAACCGCATAAACATGACAACTTTGTTTCCCAAGAATTAGAAATATATCTCTAGAGTCGTAGAAACAATAGACAAGTATTTCACTCAGTCACTTGTGCATGCTTCGTTTCTACAGAGGTGCAGAGAAATAGAGAGACGGGTGTTTTCAATAAAAGGCTTTATTGAACAGTCTTCTTTCTCATGCAAGAAAAGTGAACTGCTACAATCGTAATGCAGACTGTAAAGTATAATGCGTACAGCGAGAACAATATTATAAAATAATACTGTAAGAGCATTGTATGGTTTCTTAACCATATATACATACATAAATAACAATGGATAAAAATACTCAACTGGTGCTTCTAAAATACGCCTACCCCAATGTACCTAACCTAAGTCTAGTAAGCGGGAATAAGTAAGTATTGTGTAGAATAGGTTTTAGTTTTCTTTGCCAAAAATCTATCTAAGATTTCTATAGGTTCTAATCAGCTCCATACCTTAGTTTAGAATGGAAAGGGGCGACCAACTTGGTCCCCCCGAACGTATGGCTGAGTGCCTCGATCCCCCCGGGAAGCCATTTTTGGGCGGGAGGCGCGTCTCGGCTGGTATGCCCGAAGCGGCGTAGCCGGGGCGCGCCTGTTCCCGCCCTAGAGTGGGCTGGCCTAGACACTGACGCAGCCAGCCACGCCCTCGGGGCAGGCAGGGGCGGGTATACGCCCGCCCTGAAGACGGATAAAAAGGGACGCAAGACCAGAAGACAGCCTCTTGTTCTTGTGCTCTGAAGCTGCACCTCCTCGCTGCACGTGAGCTCGGGACAGAACGAAGAGCCAATTTTGAGCGTTTTAATCTTTCTTTTTGTCTTCTAGATACTTCGTTTGGAGAATGCCCAAGAAAGGCGCGAAGAGAATGTCGACTGACCAGATGGTTCGGGTTCTCATGAAAGAAATGTCCGAGATAAAGAAGCAGTTGGCGGGGCGAGACGGTGAGGAGGGATCGGGGCGTCCACCGGCCGGAGGGAGGCCTAAGAGGCCGAGAAGGGGGCCGGTCGGGGGAGACGTCCCGGTTCCCTGTTCCCCGCTCGAGCCGCCAGCCCCGGTACCGGCCCCGGTACCACAGGAAGGGAATCCGATTCCGGTCGTAGTCACCCCAACATCTGCTGAGGACATGCCTCCCGAGTTGGCGGCACAGTTAGCAGCGTGGTTGGGGGACAGTAGCGAGGGCGCCACGGCTGCCGAAGCGCAAGCACTAATGAAACAGTTGCGCGAGAAACGTGATACAGCCAAGGTGCCCGCGCCGGATGCGGTGATAGTCAAGCCACGAGGGGCGGAAGTAGCGTCCGGTGCAGGTAAGCGGCCATTGCCGATCGCAAGGGATGAGTCAACACCCTCTCGTAGAGAAAAATTGGGGCAACATGTTCCTTTGGCAATAAAGGAAAAGATTTGGGCGGGGGAATACGTAAACATTTTCTCCCTGCTCGTTGATCATTATGAGGTCGAAACTGTTAAGGGTCAAAAGGATCTGATGCATCCGAGTGTTTGGCGCGCCAAAATGGCCGCCTTTAAAGTGAATGAGAATATTGGCAACTGGGGTAATGCTTGGGGAGTTTTTACGTCAATTTTGGGGGAACGTAGGCCTGAATTGCTCCCTGAATTTCCAGTATATCAGTCACGAATTATGGGGTACTCGACATCGCACCAAGGTAACCAATGGTTCTGTTATGACAACCTTTTCAGGAAAGCGATGGAGCATAACAAAAGTTTAACCTGGGACTGTTACGATTCTTTGACATGGAATAAAATGAAAGAGTCGGGGATGTTGAAAGTGCCGTTGGTGGGGAGTACTGTTGGTGAGTCCTCCCGCCAAAATGGGGGGACGCCCTTTCGGTCGGGTACGGGTACAGACGATTATCCGAGACCCGCCGGCAATACAGGGAAGAGGGGTTTCTGTTTCAATTTCAACAAAAGTAAATGTACTAGGCCCCCGGGATCTTGTAAATTCAAACACGAATGTAGTGGTTGTGGGGCACCCCATCCTGAGTCCTCGTGCAGAGCCAAATCGGGTGAAAATGGGGGTAGAGGAGGCGCCAAACAGGTCTAATATAGTCCGAGGGGCGCCTTTACCAACCCCGATTGATACCCTGGCGATGATTCCCTGGCTCAGCGAATACCCAGATCGTACTTCTGCTGGGGTGCTACGAAACGGTTTTTCATATGGTTTCCGCATCCCGGTGGGGGACTTTCAGGGTGTCGGGACGTGCAAAAACCAGCTTTCCGTCTTGCAGCATACGACTGTAGTACAGGATAAGATCCGGAAAGAGGTTACCCGAGGTCGGGTTGCCGGCCCGTTTAGTGTTCCCCCGGTACAGAATTTTGTTTGTTCTCCTTTAGGGGTGGTCCCCAAGAAGGACCCAGGTGAGTTTCGATTGATTCACAATTTATCAGCTCCTCATGGCCTTTCTGTAAACGACGCAATTGATCCAGAGATATGTTCGGTGCGGTACGCATCATTCGATGAGGCCGTAGCCATTTTGAATCGCCTGGGGCCCGGGGCGCTGATGGCGAAATCAGATATCGAGTCAGCGTTCCGTTTGCTCCCGGTATACCCGGAAGACCAACGTCTTTTGGGATTCATGTTTCAAGGTTCGTATTACATGGATAGGTGTATGCCGATGGGGTGCTCTATATCTTGTGCATATTTCGAGCAATTCAGTAGTTTTCTACAATGGGTTTACACGAAGAAAACGGGTTTTCGAAATGTGATGCATTACCTCGATGACTTTCTGTTCCTTGGGGCCGCTGGGGATGATGAATGTGCCCGGGCCTTGACTGAATTTTGTGTTTTAATGAATCAATTTGGCGTGCCATTGGCACCAGGTAAAACTGTGGGTCCCACGACTTGCCTCGAGTTTCTCGGGATCGAGTTGGACTCTAATGAAGGTTGTTTTCGTTTACCAGCTGCCAAAGTGTCGCAATTCAGGGCAGCCCTGCAAATGTGTATTACTGCATCTAAAGTTACGCTGCATCAATTGCAGCAACTGGTGGGGAAGTTGAATTTTGCCCTGAGGGTGATCCCAATGGCCCGCCCCTTTTCCCGTTCAATTGCTCAAGCGATGGTCGGCCTTAAGGAGGGTCATCATCGCACGAGACTATCGGCTGAGGTCCGCCAAGATATGCGTATTTGGTTAGCATTTTTGGCGGATTTCAATGGTCGAGTCGTCTGGAACAAACCAGCCTTGTCCTCTAAAGAGCTTGGTCTATGGACGGATTCAGCGGGAAGCATGGGCTTTGGCGCCATCTTCGGCACAAAATGGTCGGCACAAAGGTGGCCAACATGGTGGCATGAAGAGGGGCTGTCGAGTAATATTGCTTTCCTTGAACTGTTTCCCATTTTGGTGGCCCTCAGAACCTGGCCCGATGGATTCAAAAATCACTCTGTCATATTTTGGTCTGACAATATGACCGTTGTAGAATGCATCAATAGTCAGGCAGCACGTTGTAAAATGATTTTAAGGCTGCTTAAAGAAATTGTCTTACTATGTATGCAACTGAACGTGGTATTCAGAGCGAAACATGTCCCAGGGGTGATGAATCAGGCGGCTGATGCACTGTCTCGTTTTCAAATACAGGCTTTCTCGGGTTTCCTTCCCTCGGCGGACCCAGAGCCGGCACCCTTTCCCGAAGCTCTCTGGTCTCTCGGTGCCCCGAACTTCGTTACCTCGTGGGAGAGAGTCTAGCACCAAGAACGAGGAAGGCATACGAAGGGGCGTTTCGGGCCTATTTAGCCTTTTTGGGGACTGAGAGAGGGGGGCTTTGGGGGCACGAGGATTGGGTAGTACATTTTCTGATGTCCTTGCGTAGGGCTGGGAAGTCGGTGGCTACAGCCCAGAGGCATCGTGCTGCCATTTCCTTTGTTGCCAGGGCCCATACTATCCAGGACCCGACAGCGTCTTTCGTGGTACAGAAAGCGCTACGTGGGTGGCAACGCCTTGAGGGTCGCAGAGTAGATGAGAGGCGCCCGATAGGTCTGGATAGGTTGGCCCAGTTGCTGGCCACACTCCGCGCCACATGCTCGTCTCAGTTCGAGGCCTGTTTGTTCCGAGCTGCTTTTACGCTTGCATTTCACGGGGCGATGAGGATAAGTGAGCTGGTGGCAAGGAACAAACAGGATGTGGTGGGGGGTTTGTGCCGGGAACATGTTCAGATCAGGGGTGAGACGATGACTGTATCCTTTGTCAAGTCAAAAACCGATCAAGGTGGGGTGGGAGACTGCATAGTCATTCGCAGGATTCCAGGGTCCTCCATGTGTCCGGTGAAGTGTTTAGAAGATTACCTAGCACGAAGGGTGGCATCATGGGGAGGGACATTGTTGAGACACGCGGACGCCACCCCACTGACGAAGTTTCAGTTTCAGCGGGTGCTCGCGATGTCAATTACCGCAGCGGGCTTGGACCCGGGTGAGTTTGGGACCCATTCCTTTCGGATAGGGGCTGCCACTGAAGCTACAGCCAGGGGTCTTAATGTGGAACAAGTAAAACGAGTGGGGCGTTGGTCCTCCAATTGTTATAAGAGGTATGTGCGGTTGCACATGTTGTGAAGCTGTAATAATGTACTCACGCTTCTTGTCTTTTGTTTGGTTTTCAGTTACGCAAGCCTTCGAGGCGGGGCGGACTATGCAGTCGACCCAACACCAGGCCAGCGGTCAGACATCACCGGCTGTGAGAAAGGAGGTGTGGGTCGTGGGCCACTCATACGTGAGGCGTGCCGCAGACGTATTCGAAGCAGGTGACATGATTCACGTAGCTGGGGAATACGGGTACAGAATGTCCTTCTACGGAAGGGGCGGTCTCTGTATTGACCAGTTTCAGGCATTCTTTGAGGGTTTGTTAGGGCGGACGAGGTCACCGCCGTCTATAGTCATAGTACATTTAGGGGGCAATGATTTGGTCACCACCGGTAGACGACTTCTCCTGGAGGCAATGCTTTCCACTGTAAGTTGGTTGGCGAGGGAAGTTCCGGGGTGCATAATTGCGTGGTCTCATATGATCCCACGAAAAGTGTGGCGGGGGGCTGTTTCGATCCCTGCTTTGAACCATTCTGTTAGATAACTTAATAACAAAGTGAGTAGGTTGTTTCGTTCCAGGACATTGCATTCTATCTCGCACGGTTGTATTAATGATGACAGTATGTATTTAGGGGATGGTGTGCATTTGTCTCGGGTGGGAAATGAGTTACTCATAGGAGACTTCTTAGCATGGTTAAAAACGTTGAAACATGACCTTTAGCTAGGAGTTTTGTGGGGGGCCCGGATAGCCGGTCAACTATCCGGGCCTGTGGCGGTAAGGTCATGATCGGTGAGCACTAATTAGTAGATCCCTATGAGTGGGCGTCACCCAACACGGATGGGAGCGCTCGGGAGAGGTGGCCATTGGCCCCTCAATGGGGAGGCGGTCCCTTCTAAGGATGGGTCGCCGGAAGTAAAGGAAAGGCGGTCAAGGCCCCTTCCTTTGTAGGAGGGGTTACAGCCCCCTCCTGGGGAATTTCCCGGGGCCAGTGACATCTGCGACGGCAGATGCGGTAAGTTGTGTGGGGTTGGGATAAGGTCTACGGTACCTTCTAGATACCTCACACGAGTATTCGAACGACCTTTAACTGGTGTCGAGTCTTTAGGTGCCCCCGTCAAGTCAAGGGAAATTGGTAATAGTTGCACTTGAGGTACGCCTCCGTGCTGTCGCCCAGCCCAAGTGGGAGGGGTAAGTCTGGTTAGGGATCTTGACACCGGTTATGACCTTGCCGTTGGCCCTTAAACGTTAGGTTGTACAATTTCAATATGTCAAGAAATGTTTTGTAGGATGCTAGTTCGGCTAGGAGAACCTCTGTATTAGAGAATCTGTTAAGGTTAGCCAAACATCGCAATATGGTAATGAAATTGTACATAACATGAAACGTTTAATGTTTTAATTTTGTTTTAATAAATACGGCCGGGATGGTCACTCCATCCCACTTCCAAAAACTCAAGAACTGTTTCCGGTTTCCCTCCTTTGGGGATTGTGTTGAGAGGGGGTGGCGGGTATCTCGGCCATATGGAAAGGGGCGACCAACTTGGTCCCCCCGAACGTATGGCTGAGTGCCTCGATCCCCCCGGGAAGCCATTTTTGGGCGGGAGGCGCGTCTCGGCTGGTATGCCCGAAGCGGCGTAGCCGGGGCGCGCCTGTTCCCGCCCTAGAGTGGGCTGGCCTAGACACTGACGCAGCCAGCCACGCCCTCGGGGCAGGCAGGGGCGGGTATACGCCCGCCCTGAAGACGGATAAAAAGGGACGCAAGACCAGAAGACAGCCTCTTGTTCTTGTGCTCTGAAGCTGCACCTCCTCGCTGCACGTGAGCTCGGGACAGAACGAAGAGCCAATTTTGACCCACCCACCAGCCCCTGAAGACAGCCAGTTGTTTGTAATAAAGTTGATTAATTTTGCTTGTGTTCTCGTTTCCAGGTTGGAGTATCATGTTGATATTGAGTTAATAAAGAATGGTCTGTTTGAGTACGTTTTACCATTAAAGAGATTCAGATTTAGTGTTGAATTTTATGCATGCCCTTTCGGTCATAGTGGCCAATGTATTCTGAGTTTTAGTTAGCACTGTCGTATTTATTTGGTAGGCGGTAAGGTCATGATCGGTGAGCACTAATTAGTAGATCCCTATGAGTGGGCGTCACCCAACACGGATGGGAGCGCTCGGGAGAGGTGGCCATTGGCCCCTCAATGGGGAGGCGGTCCCTTCTAAGGATGGGTCGCCGGAAGTAAAGGAAAGGCGGTCAAGGCCCCTTCCTTTGTAGGAGGGGTTACAGCCCCCTCCTGGGGAATTTCCCGGGGCCAGTGACATCTGCGACGGCAGATGCGGTAAGTTGTGTGGGGTTGGGATAAGGTCTACGGTACCTTCTAGATACCTCACACGAGTATTCGAACGCCCTTTAACTGGCGTCGAGTCTTTAGGTGCCCCCGTCAAGTCAAGGGAAATTGGTAATAGTTGCACTTGAGGTACGCCTCCGTGCTGTCGCCCAGCCCAAGTGGGAGGGGTAAGTCTGGTTAGGGATCTTGACACCGGTTATGACCTTGCCGTTGGCCCTTAAACGTTAGGTTGTACAATTTCAATATGTCAAGAAATGTTTTGTAGGATGCTAGTTCGGCTAGGAGAACCTCTGTATTAGAGAATCTGTTAAGGTTAGCCAAACATCGCAATATGGTAATGAAATTGTACATAACATGAAACGTTTAATGTTTTAATTTTGTTTTAATAAATACGGCCGGGATGGTCACTCCATCCCACTTCCAAAAACTCAAGAACTGTTTCCGGTTTCCCTCCTTTGGGGATTGTGTTGAGAGGGGGTGGCGGGTATCTCGGCCATATGAAGGAGGTCTGGTATCTCTGTCTAGAGACTTGATTTCCAAACACCCTGCAAGGGGAGCTTGGGGGCACTGGAGCTGGATTCTCGCCAAGAGAAATGCAGCCTCTCGATCAGTACATCAGCTGGAGCGTTGGCTTCCTTCGGCACTTGCTGTAGCGAGCTGTGTCGGGCAAGTAGATAGTCGAACTGCTCCGATCCACCATGTCTTTCTAGAGCAAGTGAAGGCCTATTTATACCTTGAAGGTGTCTAGTTTGATGTAAAGTCGGGGATAATAATGTCAGGAAAGAACCTCTAGGGAATAGTAGTTCTTTGTAAAATACATGAGTTCTTGGACCAATCAATATTCAAGCAAGGGAAGGTCCCTGACTGCTTAAGCCGATTTCCCAAGAAATCGGTGTGACGTTTGGTACGGGTGGAAGTAGCCATGCCTTTTTTTGGTCTGCATGGGCTATGTCTAAATAAGGGATTGATTTCTATAGCTATATTAGGGCAATGAGAATTGTACCTATATAAGGGCATGAATCGGGACAATTCGCTCAGAGCATAAAACGCCACACAACACTGAGGTTTTAGCCTGCAGCACTTACCTTACACAATCTTGGAATGCTCTTCTGATACCCTGAGTAAGTGCTAAAAGAAGTATTTGGGTGTCAGAACGAAGGTCTGCAGTCCATGGGCCTTAGGAGTTTTTAAGGACTACCAGGACCAGCATGCCAATGTGTGTAACGCCCACTGGGGTGGTACTCTACATTCAATAAAGTCAGCTGTTCTTAGCACTGTTTCCATATTGCCAGTGATCAAGAGCTCGAGGGAGCTCCAAACGGGTGTGGTGATTGGATTGTGTGCGATTGTGTGACTGGATTGGATGGCAGTCGACTGTCAACATTCCAAACTGTCCAAAACAGGAAGTGTTGGCCACCATCTTGTTTTTCAGGAGAACTGAGGCACAAGAGAGACCAAAACAAGAATGGAAAACACGAAAAGGGGGCAGGGTAGAGACCCCCCAACCCTCTAGCCCTTCTGAGGGGGTCCCAAAAGGACCCCCATGGGCAAAAAAAAAAAATTCAAATAAATCGCAGGGTACGCACTTAAAAAACTATAGGTTTCAGGCCTTATATAGTTAGGAATTAGCATTTAAAAAAACATTGAAATTGCTCCCATATGGTTAGTTGTACTAACTATATTTCGTGCACCCGCAATCCATTGCTGATGATGTCACATATTACATCATTCATGAAATGGTCAGTGACATCACTGATGACATCTCAAATGACATCGAAGGAGCCAGCTGTGGGCAATGAACAGTGCATGCATTTAACGTACCTGTGAAAGCTGAGAAGCTGACTCTCTGCCATTTCCTCCGACGAAGGAGCCCAAGTGCTCGGAAACGTGTTAGGATTTTATCGATTGACTCTGGACTTACAAGCTGGTTTTCCACAAATAAATGATTTCATCATTCCACTGCGCAGTGTCTGCCTGCTTCATGGCGACTTTTGATGGATTAATGAGTGGCAGCCTGGCCGCTGGGAAGACGCCACCGCAGCAGCGGGGCCCTTGGCGTGAAAATCTTTTGTGCCGTAAATGAGGGTGCAGTAGGCAGGAACTTATTTGACTAGCTGTGCAGCCCTTCGGCCCACTGGGGTGAGACTTTGAATAACATGTGGCATTTTGTACAGCATCCACTCAGGATAAATTGTGGCTTTGTTATTGGCAACTACAAGTACCAGCATGCTGTGATGGAGGCCCAACTGTGGGCAATGAACAGTGCTTGCATTTAACATACCTGTGAAAGCCGAGAAGCTGACTCTCTGCCATTTCCTCTGACGAAGGAGCCCAAGTGCTCGGAAACGCGTTAGTATTTTATCGTTTGACTCTGGATTTACAAGCTGGTTTTCCACAAATAAATGATTTCATCATTCCACTGTGCAGTGCCTTCCTGCTTCAGGGCGACTTTTGATGGATTAATGAGCGGCAGCCTGGCCGCTGGGAAGACGCCACCGCAGCAGCGGGGCCCTCAGCGTGAAAATCTTTTGTGCCATAAATGAGGGTGTAGTGTGCAGGAACTTATTTGACTAGCTGTGCAGCCCTGAGGCCCACTGGGGTGAGACTTTGAATAACATGTGGCATTTGGTACAGCACCCACTCGGATAAATTGTGGCTTTGTTATTGGCAACTACAAGTACCTGCATGCCGTGATGGAGGCCCAGCTGTGGGCAATGAACAGTGCATGCATTTATCGTACCTGTGAAACCCGAGAAGCTGACTCTCTGCCATTACCTCTGACGAAGGAGCCCAAGTGCTCGGAAACGCGTTAGGATTTTATCATTTGACTCCGGACTTACAAGCTGGTTTTCCACAAATAAATGATTTCATCATTCCACTGCGCAGTGTCTTCCTGCTTCAGGGCGACTTTTGATGAATATTTTGACTGAGAGCCACAAGTACCAGAATGCAATTTCCGAATTATTTGTACTCCCACCAGGGGGCGAATAAAACACACAGCTGTTGTGACTCACTTGTTTGTGTTCTCATGTCTGGTACTGATGTTCCCATCGGCTTGCCTCGGAAGAAGGTCAATGGTGACCGAAATATATTAGGACTGCCGTAACGAAATAACAGATTAAAGTTGCTGGAGTGTTGCTTCTCTCTTTGGTGAAGGAGAGTTTGTTGGATATTTAAAACGGCGTGGTTCAGTCGTCAGCATGCACCGCCAGTGAGTGTGCCGGTTCCTGCCCGAAAGTGAACCTGTTTGGTATAACGCGGAAAGTGGAGGGCAACAGCACTGCCAAAGACGGGCTATGACATGGTTCTTCACCAGCTCTGGAAGTGGGCTGGCATTAGACGCAATGGGCCTTGTAACAAACTAAATTTTGGAAAAATTGGGACATAGCCACTGGAGGCTTGCAAAGAATTTTGGACAAAGAGCCACAAGTACCAGAATGCACTTTCCGAATTATTTGGACGACCACCAGGGGGCGAATAAAACACACAGCTGTTGTGACTCACTTGTTTGTGTTCTCATGTCCAGTACTGATGTTCCCATCGGCTTGCCTCGGAAGAAGGTCAATGGTGACCGAAATATATTAGGACTGCCGTAACAAAATAAAAGGATTAAAGTTGCTGGAGTGTTGCTTCTCTATTTGGAGAAGGAGAGTTTGTTGAATATATATATATATATATATATATATATATATATATATATATATATATATATATATATATATATATATATATATATATATATATATATATATATATATATATATATATACATATATATATATATATATATATATATATATATATATATTCTACTGCTTATTAGTATGCTGGTATCCCAAAACCCAAAATGTATTAAAGGATTGTAGGTGCAGATGCATGTACGTTTGTGGTTGCCATTTTGCAATGCATTTTTGGAACAGAACTCAAGTTGCCATCTTTGAAATAAAATAAAAAACTATTTGCAGATGCCCATGCTTCCTAGAAGCCCATGAGAAAAAAATTATTTTCAGAAGGCTGAAGATGGTTGCATGGCTGGCAGTCATAAACTAGCATGGAGGCTTGGGGACAACAGAAGTGGGGACAAGGAAAGGGTGTAGGAGAGAGCAAGGGGCGAAAGGAAGCAAGTGGGAAGAAGAAATATGCAGAGAGGGAGATAATGAGATATGTAAAAATTCCCCAACCAATAAGAAAACTGTGCAACTAAATTACTACCAGGTTAGAAAAAGACAAGAATGTGGAGGAAACCTGTCATCTCAGGAACAGGGAAGTGAGATGGACAACAAAACCAGTCATTTATGAATTACCAAAGTCTACTCTACGTATGCATAATATTTTGGGAACAGTCCATCTCTAACAGACAGCTACAATTGCACATAGCTAAGACCTACAAACAGGCCAGGAGTGAGAAAATAGGGAAATGAGAGAAGAAATTCTAATGTTATGTTATGTTATGTTATGTTATGTTATACTTGATTTTATATAGCGCACGGCTACTCAAAGAGTGTCCCGGCGCTTTGGTTTGCACACCTATCTCATAACATAACAAGTAAAAGACAGAAAAAAAGAGGATCCAGAAAAAACAACCCCAGGGAACAACTAAGAAGTAAAAAGCCAGGTGTCAAAGTGTACAGAAATATAAAGCACTGGAAGTTGCTGGACCATGGAGTTTGGCTGGTAGATTAGACAAGTTTTTTTTAAATACAGTTGAGGTAGGTATGTAAAATGTCAAATAATTTGGCATCTCATTCAGGATTGAAACACAACATAGATAAGGTGTTTAATAAATGGTAGACACATGGCGGGAGGGGGAGAGAACACAAGGGGCAGAGTCCAGCAAAAAATGTTCTCCATGCATCCTGTAATGCAGCCTGCTTGGAGTACATGCGAAGTGCGCGATACTGTTTTGGGATGCCTGAGAGGGCAGGCCAAGCAGTCATTGTGCACTTAGAAAGGTGCTACATCTCATCCCCTACCTCTAGCCCCTCACACAAAGCTGCAGAATTAGGAGAAAATAAAATGATAATAAAGTGAGTTATTACCTTTTTATTTTTGCTTTATTTCACGGCTAAAAAGCAGCGGGCGAAGCTCCTCTACCTTAGAAGAGGAGACGATAACTGGGTGGAGAAGTTTAAAATGTTCAGTAAGTTACTTTTTAGTAGAATTAATTGAGATCTAAGTGAAGTGCATGTCAAAATCTGTAAAGCTTTGCACACTAGCTATAATGAAACTGCTGTGGTTGATGCTAACAAGGTTCACCATTTCTTCTTCAGGTTAATGTAAGAAATTGAGTTATTGATTGATGAGGGGGTGAAAACACTGCTCAAGCAACAACCACAACGGGAAACATCCTTTACAACGTAACTGGTACAACGAGTTACCGTTACGACGGAGCTTTAACAACGAAAGTCGTTACAACGACTTTCGCTGGAGGGGGCTCTAGGATAGGGGATAGTTTAATTTACTATCCAACACCTTCCCTACTATCCACGGGGACTGGTGTTGGAATAGTTAATTAAACTATTCACTATCAGCGCCCCCCAACGCAAGCCGTTGTAATGACTTGCATTGTTAAAACTGCATCGTAAAGGGACGCGTTGTAACGGTACACGTTGTACCGTCATACATCCACCACAACCCTTATCATGGTGAACCACAAAAGTCTCTAAATTAACCAGAGCTTAAACCTCTGACAGCTTGGCACAAAAGCAGTCATGCTTAATTTAGAGGAACTGAGTTAAGTATTTAGGCAGCACATAAACAGCAACAACACAAGAAAAATTTCCCACCAATTTAGAAAAATAGAGAAAGTAAATAAAATGACACCAACACCAAATAAATTCAATCAGTTGAACTGGATTTAGGAATTTCTAAAGATTCTAGTGAAATAAGATCAAAGTGAAACTGCAGGTATTTTCTCATGTGAGACCGGCGTGAAGTCAAAAGGGAAGGCAACGACTAACCTCAAACTACAAACCCATAACGGACAATGTATATTCATGACAAAAGTGGCAAATGCAATCTCCAGGTAAGGATTTCATGTATGTATATTGGTATTTATATGCTGCAAACATAGCTGTGTAGCAATGGAGCACTGTATGCTAAATGAGAGTTTAGATGTCAATCTACACAATTGTGTACCTCAAGAGCGGATTACACAAACACATTTCACACATATGTAGGCACAGGGAGATTAAGTGATTTGCCCAGATTCATACAATGTTGAGTCTAGCTGGAGAGGCCGAGATTAAAATCTGGGTCCCCAGGTTCCTAAATTGGCACCACAAATGTCATCGAATCAAGCTTTAAACATCAGTAATACTCCAATAAATTAGGTAGTATGAGCCACACTAGAAATGGGATTTTTTGTTTTCAGTATCATCATTAAACTTGAGTCTAATGTATACAATGTATCCCTGCTAGCTCAGGTGATGTTTGATGCATTGTGTGGTGGTGAAACTAAACAACTGCAGAATGCTACTCAAAACCAACCTTCGGCATGCCTCTTCACACAATAAGCAATGCAAGGTATTATTTTTATTTTTATTGGCTAGATTGACTCACTTTATATGCATATCATCAGTTTGAGATAGCCTTGGAGCTTACATTGGTTGAATCATCATTTAAATGTAACTGTGCTGTGGCTGATAAAGGCATAAAGCAAAAATACATGCCTCCCAACCTCAGCCATACACACTTTGCTCCAAACATATAAAATGATATTGTGAAGAAGAAAATATAATTACTACTACGAATCTCATTTATAATGTACTATCTTACCCGTCGTGTGTTGCTGCGATCTCAGAAGAAAGGAAATTTAAGGAAACTTGTTATGATAACATTCAATTTACATTGGGTCATTTTTATTGAAACTTATTCATTTTTATATGGAAAACATTTTAAAGTGTTGTTTTAATTCTGTTTATTTATTCAAGTGCTTGTGGATACACAGTATTTTTTGTTTTTCCGTCTGGTGCGTACACAAATAAATCAGAAGATTTTCTGACGCGTGAGCTAGCCACATACAGTTGTCCATTTGAGAAGCACGGATTCTCCAAATCTAGTCCACACACTTGTAGCGATTGTCCTTGTGCTTTGTTGATGGTCATTGAAAAAGCGAGTCGCACCGTAAACTGTAAATGTTCAGTATTAGAAAGATTATGAGGGCCCTGGGGGGCCGGGGGGCCGATATTTAAAAATATATTTATTTAGTTATTTAATTATTTTACCAGAAACCTTCGCAGGAGTGTACTCAACAACTTTTAACAATTTTTTTTGTTATTTTTTTAATTTTATTTTTTTGCCAGAAACCTTCGCGGGAGTGTACTCAACAACTTCCCAAGTTTCATGGCGATCAGATGAATAGTGTAGTAATGCATAAAGGACAAACAGACATACTTTCGTTTTTATATATATAGATTACTAATACAACAATGTCACACCCAAATCAGTGGGTACAAACAAAGAAAAAAATGAATAAGGAATAGAAAAATAAATAAAACGAATCAACAGAGAATAGAAAACAACTGAAATTAAAACAATCACTCACTTAACCATCTATAAACATTTATATTCAGTGGTATATAATCTGTTACACTATCAGTGCTGGACTGAGAACCAAAACAGGACCTGGCAAACAGCTCAGCCGGCCCCCATGGAGGGAAGGAGGGGAGTGTGGCCGAACTGTTTGTTAGGGCTGGCTTCAGCCGATTTTGTTACAGGGGACCGTAATTGCCAGACCCCGGTAACATAAATGTCCCCCAAGGGCTCAAAACCAGCCCCCACCATGGTGGCCCACCGGGGAAACTCCTGGTGCCTGCTACAGCCAGTCCGTCCCTGTACACTATTAAAGAATTCAGAATTCATAGGTTAAGTCTGAGTTAACTTTCTTTGTCATTAAGATGCAGTCTCTAATCTGGTGTTCCTCTCCTCTATAAAATACACAGCACTTTTTACTCTTCCAAAACTATACAATGAATGTGAATGTCATTACCTACTGACTTTATCTTGTGAGCAACTAGTTCTTTACTTGCTACAATTATATGAAAACACAAATTGGTCCCACAAGAAATAGGTTCAAGAAGAAGAGGGAAGACTCCCTGCAATTGGCATGTAGGCAATATGATGTCAGGTAAACACTTGGAGTTCATTTTGGTTAAACTAATATAGCTTCTTGGAGCCTTAAACCTACATGATATTTCACCCACACCAGAGTCCAATTTCAAATACCAGCCATAAATCCTTGATTTAGTGCAGCCTGAGAAACCACAATAGTTATTACTTCCAGGTTTGACCAATTCACCAACTGCTGAGTCAATTCCATTCAACTGGACTCATAGACATCTAAAAGCTACAAGATCAATGTTTCTGAGTCAGGGTTACCACCTGAATATTGGCTAGAACAACGCCATCACAGCACAATAACTTTCAGCTTCAATAGGCTCCCTCTTCCAGTCCAGACCTGCATGCTTATTGGGTACACTGCAGCTTTGCATAAGGTTCCTCCAAGATTTGACATTAGTTCAACAAATGCAGCCTACAGGCTCAATCTTCTGAAAATGGTTTGAACTGGGAATTCTTTAACAAGTGAAATATTTTGACAAACCTCACCTACGTTCTGGAAATCCTTAGACCATAAATAGATAACCTGAGTTAGGTCCATTACCACTTCTTTAGACTTCCATAAGTAGATTTTGGTAATTTCTTTTGGTTTTCTGACTTTTTCCATCAACCATCTTTTGGAAATATTTGCCAAATTGCTGCAGATTGTGTTTCCTTTCTCATCAAGCCCTTTGAACAGTTGAGCAATCAACTTTCTTTTTCTGTAAACGTTTTTGGGAAATATGATTTATTAGTAGGGGTATGTAGGTACCTACCGCTAGTAATAAGGCAACAATCACAATATAAGGCCCAGTCAAGGTCTAAATAAATGATTTACTTGCTCAACACTTGGTAGCAGGCTGTGAGCAGGCAGGCTTACCTTTGGAGACAGGTGTGTAAAGCACTTAAAAACACCAAAACATTAAATAAGTAAGACATAACTCATAAAAATTCAAAACAATTTATAAAAATAGATAATAATTTTATGATTAAAATTACACCAAGACAACAAAAATCCAATGCAGGGAACCAGAAATATGAATTTTTAAAGACTTGGGGCCGGATGTAGGTGGCCCAATACCGGTCGGTAACGGACGAAAATCTGTATTTTCGGCCGTTACCGCCCGGTATAGAGGAAATGGGATGTAGGAGTCCAAAAATGGTCCGATTCAGTAAATTTACCGAATTGGTAAAGTTACTGAATCAGTAAATTACCGAATCGGAAAATATACCGAATCGCAAAAATTCCCGAATCGGAAAATATTCCGATTCGGTAAATTTACCGAATCGGTAAATTTACCGAATCGGTAAAATACCGAATCGGTAAATAAGAAGTGGTAAAAATGAAGAATGAGATGTAGGTAAGCACTGAAATACCGAATTTGCCTCAAATTCGGTATTTAAGAGTCGGTATTTACCATGGATTGGAATCAGGTGGTAACCAGGTGCAACCAATAAAAATGGACCCAAAATGCAATTCTTCTTGCACAATGGCGGCATTTTATGTCATTGCAAGATGGCTACGGCTACAGGAGGAAGGAGAGAGGGAATGGAAGAGAGAGGAGCAGGTGTACAGACAGAGGATCACCCTGTTCATACTCACAGAGGCAGAGATACTCCAGAGGTACAGGTTGGACTCAGACACCATCTTGGACCTCATCAGGAACCTCCAACCACTGTTGGAGCACACTACCCCAAGGGCACATGCTATTCCTCCCCACGTCCAGGTGCTGTGCAGCCTACACCTGCTTGTGTCTGGTAGCTACCAGAGTGTGGTTGCTGTGGTAGGTGGTGTAACTCAGAGCAGCCTGTCAAGGTTTTTCCACAAATTCCTTGACGCCATGTTACAGAGGATGGACCATTACATATCATTTCCTGCAACCCATGCTGAACTGGTCCAAACAAAATCTGACTTTTACCAGATGGCATGATTCCCCAATATCATTGGCTGCATTGATTGCACGCACATTCCCATTTGTCCCCCTGCTCCCACCGAATGTATATACAGGAATAGGAAGTTTACGCACACCATCAATGTGCAGGTGGTCTGCAATGCAAAGTACCACATCACTGATCTTGTGGCTAAATTCCCTGGTAGAACCCACGACTCATACATATTTCAAAACAGCGGCATCTATGCACGGCTGACTGCAGGGGAATTTGGTGAAGGATACCTGCTAGGTAAGACCCATAATGCCTACAGCTGCAAGAAGTACATGTATGCATGTGAGTGATGTGTTCCCATATCAGTTCAGGAGACAGTGCATATGCCCTCCGCTCCTTCATACTCACCCCCTACCTCAACCCCTCAACACCCAGCCAAAGGAAATATACCCGGGCCCACAAGAGCACAAAAAATGTGGTTGAGCGTACGTTTGGGATCTGGAAAAGCAGGTTCAGGTGCTTGCACAAGAGTGGAGGTGCACGGCAGTATACCCCCATCACCTGCTGTAAGATCATTGCTGCCTGTGCGATGTTGCACAACCTTGCTGTGAAGAAGGGTACTGAGGTAAAAAATGTAAATTGATACTTGTATAGCACACTACTCACCCTTCAAGGGTCTCAAGGCGCTTGTACAAATACCGCTGTGGAACCCACCCTGGCTTTCCCTGTGAGGTGTCCACTCCTGGGCACCCCCAAGGTGGAGGCCAGGCATCCTTAGCATTGTGGGGGCCGTTGTGGAGATTAAGCAAGCTATTGCCCAGAGTTGCAGAGTGGGACTCCATGATTGGAATAGGCACCAAGGCGAGAATTATCAGGTCCGTTGAATTTTTGAGCCCAAGACCCGCTGAGGCAGGGAATTGAACCCTGGTCCCGGGCTAGACCTCTGCATCAGGGTCCGCCACTCTAACCATTGAGCCACACTCATAGTTGTCAGACTATGAGGATCATGATGATGACATTGCTGTGCCTGAAACACAACCTAATGGAGTGTCAACACCAAGGGATGGAAGGTACAGACATGAGGAGATTACACGCAACTATTTCTGAGTAAGTAATGAGACTGAGACCTATGTTGAATGCACAAACTTTTGTTTAATCTAGTAAATATCTTGTTACGTTAAAGATCAAAAGTGCACCAGTGAGCATTTCACTGCAATGCTCACAGTGATTAAACACACACAGACAAGTGTAGAATGCACCCACCGTAGTTGTAGATTGTCACTACGCAGGTTTAAATGGCACAAATGTGCAACACTAACTTTCAAAATAACACTTTCTGTCCAATGGCAGTAGCCCATGCTAATAACTGTTCATCTGCAGCCACGCTTTGCACTGGCAGGTGTATGTGGCTCACTCTGTTCACTGGGCATTTGGCCTGTAACCTCCAGTCGCCTGCTGCTCCTCCTGGTCTCTACAACAGGGTGGCTTGCCGTGCTGCTCCTCCTGGTGCTAGCTTCACTCTCCGGCACGTCAATAGCCGCTGTTTGAGCATTGAGTAGAGCCTCTAGCGCACCGGTCATTACGGCTATGCCCCTGAGTCAGCTGATTACTGTTTTGAGTCAGGACTTCCTAACTTGTCATGCTGCGCCTACATAGCAGGGATGTGGCTGTTGCCAGACGGTGAATGGCTTTCTCGGTTCTCTCTGCACGCTGCTTCTCCCTGCGCCTTGATGTCATTTCAGAGTCCAGTTTTGTGCACAGTTGCTGCATGGTTTGGGTCATGCTGTGTATCCCCGTGGCCATGCTCTTGTTGACTTCCACCAGTTCCCTGATGCCCTTACCAATGTCCTGCATCTTTATATTGAGGTTACCCATTTGTCTTTGACAGGACATGATGCCCTTCCCCTGCATCCCCTGAATCCTGACCATGGATCCCTCCAGGCCTTGGAAGACACTGGACCCCTCCCCACGTGCACCTACACTCCTCCCTTGTACTGTGCGGCGTCTAGTGGCAGTAGGTACAGGCTCTGCGCTGGGCTGCAGTGTGGCAGAGATGTCAGCTCCAGGCAAGTTCTGTGAATCTTGACCCACCAATTCACCAGCAGCTGTCTCCATTTCCATCAGTGGGGACACTACATGCCTCCTGCTATGTTGTGCTGCAGGTGTTTGGCTATTCTGTGATGCTGGCATTTCTGGCGAGGAGACCAATAGTGGGGACTGTGATGGTCTTGGGGATGCCTGCAGTTCTTCTGTGTTGTCAGGTGCTGGGGAAGGTGGCTGCCCACTCGGCACACCTGTGTCCTGTGATGCACTGGGACCTGGCTCATGACTTTCATCCCTCTCGGGTGCCGTGTCCTCTCCCTCCTGTGACTGCCTTCTTGAAGTGTGACCTGTGGACATACGAGCACATATCAGCTAGGTGCAAATGTCTTGGTGGTGACTGTGCTGTATGACATGGTCTTTCATTAAATGACTTCATGTACCATGATGCATTGCTACTGCTTTGCACAAACACACTGGGACTGGGGCAATCAAGGGGTGAGGGATAGATGAGGGTGTGAGGGGGATTGCTGTGCATGCATCTTACCTTTTCTACTTGCAGCTTTCGCCAAGCTGTCCACTTCTCCCAGTCCATGGCCTCTTTCTGGCTCCAAGGTTGTGGCCACCATCTCCTCCAGGTCAGTGAGGGGGGGTGCTGTGTTCTTTACTCCACCTGTTAACGAGGCCTGTTTGTGGTGGTCAGCTAATTTTTTTTTGGTGAGGCTCCTTAGATCGTAAAACCTCTTTTTTAAATCTTCAATGACTCTGGGGGTCTCTCCCACTGCATTTACTTTTTCAAGGATTTCAAGCCAAATCTTCCTCTTAGCAGATTCAGGCACAGACAGGGACTGCCTTCCAAAAAGTCTGTGGTGCACCTTTACCACCACCTCCACAAGCACCTGTAGCTCCATGCTACTGAATTTGAGCTTTCTTTTTCTTTCTGTCTGCTCTGTGTCCTTGCTGCTTGCCATGTGTAAGTTTTAAAAGTGCACAAACTCCGTCTGCTGCTGCTCCCACTCTCTCTGCTCCAACTCCCTCTCCAGAACCTCTAATTAGTTGCAGCTGCCTGTGTAGTCACTTCCTGGTAGGAAGGGGGAGGGTGGTTGCACCTGATTGGCTGTTGTCTTAAGTTTCACTTTTGCTTGCTTTCCGATTCGGTATTTACCGAATCGGTATTTACCGATTTGGTATTTACTGAATCGGTATTTCCAATGCATTCCTATGGGCCTTTTGGCCCATAGGACTGAATGGGAGATACCCATTCGGTAAATACCGATTCGGTAAATACCGATTCGGTAATTTCCGAAAGTCCGATACCGAATTTTACCGATTCGGTAAAAAATACAGATTTTTTCCCTACATCTCATTTACCGATTTTTGAATACCGAATCGGTAAAATTCGGTATTTAAGAATCGGTAAATGACATTTACCTACATCTGGCCCTAAATACTTTACAGTGTATTGAAACGAAAAGCTCCAACTTAGAACATCTAGTCATGCTTGACCAGAACAAAGTCAAAGTTTGAGGCCTTCAGCGATGGTGCATGGGTCAGATACACTGAGCGGTATACCCGGGTCAAGTTTTTACCTTTGAACTTGGTCATTTTTTTTAGCTTTTTCTCTTGTCGTCAAGTGAGGCACCTCGTCAGACCGGGTTTTGAGTCGATGACAGCAGCTTGGTTCAGTGCAAGGCCTCTGTGAAACCCTAGAAGTTCTTAGCCATGTTATCCACCTACCATTGGATAACATGGCTAAGAACTGCTCTGGAGCAGGTGTTAGTTTTTGGAGATATTCGTGCTTAGCTCAGAGGCAATGTGTAAAGTATGTATGCAGCACTTCAAACATTAACAAAGTGAAAACACATTGCAAAAGGATCTCACACTAAATTAAAAAATAAAACAAGACCAAAACAACAAACTCCAATCATTAAAACCGGAGATATGCAAGTTTAAAGATTTCAGTGAAAGTAGCGCCAAAAAACACAAAGCGCCAACTGTGGACATATGGTCATGCCGGACCAGGGCAAAATCACAAGTACAGGCTAACCGCAATAGAGCCTGGGCTTGCTACAGGTTCCCAGTTAGGCATGTTGAACAAGAGTACTTTAAATCTTGGTTGCAGAGCTGTGCGAGTTCTCGCTCTGAGGACGTGTTGTGCAGCTGAGACGATGCGTTGGTTCCAAGGAGCAGTTAAGCTGCGATGTGAGGTTCCGCATCATTGTTGAGGATCCCGTTGACGAGGGCTTGCAATGTAAAATCCGGTGGGGGTTCAATGTGAGAACCTGCATCATCATAGTGGCTGCCATCGGCGAGAGATTTTCAATGCAAGGGCCACAATAGGGAAAGCTTTGCACAGGTGGTGGTTTCGAGGCAGGCTGCGAGGTCGATGCGGAGCCCATGTGCTGAGAGAACCCTCACAGCAAGGTGATGGCCCAGTTTTGCTTGGAATTGCGCCTCACAGCAGAGGAGATCATTGGTTTTGCTATGTGTACAAGTGGGCTGGCAGAGCACCTTTATGCCCACTTTCAAGGGTCCAGGACTGGGTTGGAACCACTTGGCAGGAAAAGACTCGCAGAGCGCAGAGTCCTGGTGCTGGGTAAAAAATGTTAATGTGTCCTCTGTCACTGAGGCTCTAGTCAGGAGGACAGCTAACTACTAGCCCTTGGAGTCACTCTGGGGTCCTGGGTTCAATAGATGAAGGTCCAGTCCTTCTCACGCAGACAGGAAAGCAGTAGTTCATCACAGCAAGGCAGCAGTCCAGCAAAGCAGTAGCCCAGTAAAGCAGTAGCCCAGTAAAGCAGCAGTCCAGCAGTTAGGCAGTCCTTTTAGCAGCACAGCAATCATTCTTCCTGGCAGAGTATCCACCAAAGTATACTGAAGAGTTGATGCATGTGGTCCAATATTTATACGCAGTTCTGCCTTTGAAGTGGGAGAACTTCTAGAGGTTTCTATTTGAATCTCACGTGCGTCATGCGTTCCCTGGATACAGACTGACTACAGAGGGTATACAGCTCTTTGTATGGAGGCAGTACACAGGCAATCCAAGCGTAAGTATGGTGTGCCCAACTCTGTCCTCCCATCCTGCCAGTGATGGTCCATCCAAGCACACCCAAGCTCTCTATTGTGTGGCTGTCTAGGCGAAATACACAAAGCCCAACTGTCAGCAACACCCAGTCATGCGAACCAGGGACAGACTACATGCACTAAATGGCTAAGACAGAAAAATGCCAACTTTCGAAACAGAGTTTATATAGGCAAAACAAATCAGCCCATTAATGCCCGGATTACCCAGCATCGCTCCCGGCTTAAGAAAAAAGTCATCACTGCCCCCATGGTGGAACATTTCATCAGTAACGGCCATTTAGAGACTGACTTCAAATGGACCACATTGGCATGGATCGACCCCAAACATTTCCAAGATGTGGATACAATGCTGTTGCGCAAGGAGGCGTATCTAATCCTAAAGTTTGACAGCGTAAACAAGGGTTTGAACAGCCTCAGTGAGATAAACAGGGCATAAAACTCCCCGTGCCCGCTGGCTGACACTACATGTCCCATAATGCACCTCAATGGTTCTTAAAAACCTTTATTGGGTCTTTGACACTACACGTCCCAGCATGCATCATTATCTGGCCTTTTGTCTGATTGGCCCGTTACCAACTACATGGTATGGGCTTCAAGACCGGCGACGCCCAGGGACACTCACATCCCTTGGTTGTCGCTGTGGAGCAAGTACACTGATCGGAGTTTTCTTAGATATATTGCGGTAAGCACGGAAGCGGCCACTTTCCAAACTGTTAACTTCGTAATGGTCATGCACAGAGATAATAACGCGGTAACGTTTTCCCCACTCTCCTTCCCCTCGCAGATAATTACTCAAGTGTTCTCTGGCTAGAGAAATGCGATCTTAAAATCAGAACCCCCACTGAAGTCACCGTGAATCGGTGTCCAAGTAAGTGGACTATTTGAAAGAGTTTAAAATTCACACGCGACTAGCGCGGACGCGGATACATTTCAAAATTGTAACTTGTGTTCTATTTAGCATCGAAACAGTAGCGCGGTAACACGGTGCCCCTCTCCTTACCCTCACAGATATTTAACTGCTCTCTGCGTGGAGAAACGTGGTCTTAAAACAGAACCCCCACTGAGGTCACTGCGGATCGGTGCCCAAGTAAGTGGATTATTTTAAGCACTCAAATCTACACGCGACTAGCATGGTAGCAAGTAAGCAGTGTACTAAGTCGCACTCTGTCACCTATGTTTCAGAAAATAAAGGAACTTCACCCCATGCGGCGAAGATGTGGCTAAACTTCCAGTAAAAACGCAGGTAATTGAGCGAAAATGGCTTTGAAGCATTCCCTTCCCGTGTACCTGGCAAGTACTCATTTACCCTATTACTCTGTTGCAGCGTAGGCCTCCAAGCCTAGACGACATTTTCCCCTAATCCAGAACTGACTGTGGGCAGGATTTACACAAGGTACGAACTGCATGGTAATCGTACTGTCCTGAGAATAGTTGCTAGAGGACCAGCTAGATAGTAAATACTTTGTTTTGTTTCTTATTTTAAATAGTGCCCATGGACTAGATCAAGACTGCCCTGATGAGAATTCTGCAAGTTGTTAATCAGGATTCGAAACGCGTCTGCACTCTCTTTTTCTTGTTTGGCCAGTTGGCCAGTGTCATTTGTTGCTGAAACGGGCTATGTTCCTGAAATTTAATTGATTAGCTCCTTTTCAGGTCTTGGGAGTTTAACTGTTGAAAACGCTGTTTTCCATTCTCTCCCTGGGTTCCTAAATGTTTATAAGAGCCCTTGTTTCACAAATGTAAAAAATTTTTGTGGTCCATGTATTTAATGTGATGTTTGTATATGTTAATAAGTCACTGTTTTTCTAATTATTCACCACATGTTTGGTTTATTGCATATTTGTATTAATTTTTTTTGAATTTTTTTATATGGCTAAGACATGAGGTTGATAGTGGTCTTAGTTCTGTTTGTTGTGAATTCTTCTCCTGTAAACTGAGTACCAAATTGAAAACATAAATTGTTTTTTGTAAACTAACAAGTTGTGGTTTACTTGTACATGAACTAGTGTGTACTTGAAGTAGTTTGGAGGCATAGGCAAACATTTCTATTTCATATTGTGAGGCCCTGCCTACCCTCCTTCCCATTGGGCCCAGCCACCCTTGTGTTTTTTGATTTTTTTTAACTTTCGAAAAGTGGCATTTTCAAAAGAGCAAATTAAAATCTCACTTTACCATACGGAAGGACCTTTTGTTACGATTCCAAAGACACCAAGAATGCACTAGTTACCTGTTCCTATTTGGGAATTACTGCATATTAAATGTAATGAGATAAATCCAATGTTATCCTACGGGAGAGGTAGGCCTTGCAGTAGTGAAAATGAATTTAAGAATTTAAGAGTTTTTCACAAGCAGGATATGTAAACTCTAAAGTCACGTGTCCTACTTTTTAAATACACTACACCATGACCTCTGGGCTGTACAGGGCCTACTCAAGGGGTGATATATACCTATTTAGAAGGAAGGTTTGGGCCTCGAAAAGCTGTATTTTGCCAGGTCAAAATTACGGTTTAAAACTGCACACACAGGCTGGAAAGGCAGGCCGGAGACATGTTTAAAAGGCTACTGAAGTGGGTGGCACAATAACAGGTGAAAGGACTGTGTCCCATTGCAGATTCTGAGAGTGCCCTGCTGTGACCTTATGTGTTTTCCTGACTTATAGAGCGCATTGGTTATTGAGTGCTTTGGGCATAGAGAAAAGCACATTTAGGTGTAGTCTTCTTGCTGAACATTTACAACACTGAGTTCTGATGATGGTCTCAGGGACCTTGTGGCCATATGAGACCAAAACGTTAATGAGTCTACCTCTATAATCATAATTGTATGATTGCTTCACTCTACAGTTCACATCATTGCTGGAATTAATACAAAATCAGATGCAATTCAGGATTCATTATCCTCCATGGTTAGGAGGACTTTATGCTTCCCAATAACCCTTGCATTTATTCGAATAATCTTGATGTAATCGTATGGGTGCAGTCAGTGTTGTTTTTGTCCATGTAATATGCTTTGCATTCTGTATAAAATGCATTGTTTTAATATATAAATAACTTTGTGATAGCAATTCGCCTGTTTCTTACTTTTTCTTTGTACGGTTGTATTGAGTGACCAACATATGTTGTAACTAAGCAGAACCAATTCCTCCAGGAACATATTTATCTTGAATATTGATTGTCCAGTTGCTGAGGGAATATTGGGTTTCTCTGTTCTGTACACAGCAGGCCTACTTGTAGCATTTAATTTACAGGCACCGGGTACATATAGTGCCAATTTACTAGGGACTTATAAGTAAATTAAATATTTTCAATTGGTAAGTAAGGCAATATTGATGTGTGTTAAGGAGTGAACACAGGTAAAGTGCATAGAGTGCTAAGGTCAGCAAAAACAAGGCCAGCAAAAAATGGAGGAGGAAAGCAAAATGTTGGAGGAAGACTTGACTAAGGCTGACAGGTCTAACAGGTGAATGGCTAGTCACTATCTTATTGAGCAAACACACAGTGTTATCTCACTGGGTTACTAGATTTAAAATAATAATTGATTCTGCAGTAATTTTTTATATGTGGTAACGGGGTGCATTAACTCATTGTACACATAACATACTTAATAGCTAGAAAAAGAAAAATAGTATTCAGTGATAACAGAAATATGTAACTGAAAACTGCTAAGCCTTCGTACAAATAGCCATTTAAATGCACAATTCACAACGCTGAAGGTCGGATGTTCTTTATAAAGACAAACTATGGCACTTGATAGTATGTGCCAATACCAATGATTATCAGTAGCCATGATGACCCAGCATATCGGACCATGTCTCCATCTCCCTCTGACAGTGCCAGTCTCCCATTGCCATGGGGGTGAAAACTGCTTACCGGACTTGGCTCAAGACCAGCTCCTGCCGTAAGGGAAGCAGACGCGGGGCTCTCTCACCATTTTAGATGCCATGAGGGCAACGGCTGGGGACTCCATCCCCCAGGTGCCCCTGGGACCACCAGCGCACCGCTGACATGCCTGGCTGTGCCCGGAGGCGCTACAAAGCGGAGGAGCGCCGAGCGCTCAGTGGGGGTGAAAACTGCTTACCGGACTGGGCTCGAGACCAGCTCCTGCCATGAGGGAAATGGCCACGGGGCTCTCTCGCCATTTCATTCGCCGTGAGGGCAACGGCTGGGGACTCCATCCCCCAGGTGCCACTGGGACCACCGGCGCACCGCTGACGTGCCTGGCTGCGCCCGGAGGAGCTACAAAGCGGAGGAGCGCAGAGCGCTCAGTGGGGGTGAAAACTGCTTCCCGGACTTGGCTCGAGACCAGCTCCTGACATGAGGGAAACGGCCGTGGGGCTCTCTCGCCATTTCAGACGCCGTGAAGACAACGGCTGGGGACTCCATCCCCCAGGTGCCCCTGGGACCACCGGCACACTGCTGACATGCCTGGCTGGGCCCGGAGGCGCTACAAAGCGGAGAAGCGCCTCCCGCCTCCGAGACTCGTGGGGGAGGCGCCGGGCTAAGCCCGGGCAAAGGGCAGGCCGTCTGTGGCCATCAGAGGACAGTAGAGGAAGGGACGGGCCACCCCACTTGGCGGATGCACTAAGTTTTCCTATGGCCAAGATATTGATGGACAGATAAGACCGGAGAAGAAGGACTAGAAGGCTCACTGATTTGGAATCTGAACATTGGACGTACTAACACAGTAAGGCAGAACATTTTAGGGGTTTGTTTATACTGTGCGATTAGGCTTTGCCTTTTGCGACTGGGCGCTCTCATGAAATTGGACTCTTGGGTGGTTGTAACATGGCTCCAAAGGTAAACACTTGTGCCACAAGACTGAAATCAACTATGCCTTTAACCCCCAAGGTAATTGTACAAGACTGTAATTCAGTGACCCCCTTTGGCATACAGCCAACCACGATAGATCTAATGCTGCGGAAAGTCAATAATGAAATAGAGCGCACCGAGAGAAGATTTTCCATAACGCCATCATTAGACATTACTACCTCGCCACAGGTCCCAATTGACGAGCAGACAGTCAACTCCTCAAACGCTGGCATAGAGTCCCTAACCCAGAAACTTCCCTGTGCCCAACCAGCCACTTGCACACCGGTAATGACAGTTACATTAGACAAGAAAGTATCCACCAGTAATAAAAGAAAACCCCGCCAGAAGACTCTAGGCCCAAAAAATTCCCAAACCCGACCACTAATTGTGCAAAGGAAACCCAATGAGGTAGAAGTTACTGAGGTTTCCGAGGTCCATCAAATTGGTCCCCCATCTTGGATGGCTGATGTAGGCATAAGCCTACAAAACTCCCTTGAACTCTTCATAGCAAGTCAGATCAAACCCATCATTAGTAGACTTGACAAAATCATAAATGAGTTAAATAAGAGAGGAAAGACCCAGGCTAAAACTGCAAACAACTGTGTTAACGGCAGTATTGCCACAACAGTCACAAGCCCACTCATCCAGCCGGCCACAGTAAATGACCACACTGAGAGTAGACTGCATAGTGGGGTGAATGACATTACATCAGATCCTGTACCACCGATGAATGCAGTATCATGCCAGGGCAAACGGCCTAGTGTAAGTGGAGGGGGGCCAAGCTCGTTAATTGCATGTGTGCAAATGGGAAAACCAGCATCCCAAACAAGATGTGATGTTAATGTAAGAGCAGTAAAATCCCTTCCAAGCATAAATCTGCCCCCTGAGGCCTGTCCTTATGTAGTGGTTCTCAGGGACATTCCTGAACTAAAAACCGAGTAGAAAGAATCTTACCCAAGCTTAAAAATAAGACAATTGCATGGCTAAACAAAAATAGACCACTAGGAGGGAACGAATGTGGAGAAATCATGAATGTTAGAAGGGTGCACTGTATAGGCAATAAAAATAAAGATCTGGCAGGTAACTGTATAATTGTGAACTTACGGGACAAGAGACTGGTGGATTACATATTGTCGGGGGGATTATCACAACCATCAAGTAACATCAAAACACTGCCATTGGGATACTTTTACCCCTCACATCGTGGGCCTTTTGATTCTAAAAACATCCCGGCGAGGGTGCAAGAACAAGATGATGCCATGTGGGAAAACAGATTTAGCCCCCTACTGAGCCTAGATAATGTATTTATTTTGCGGCATTTATAGAGCGCAACACTCATCCCAGGGGATATCACAGCGCTGTAAACCAAGAAAACTACTGAAAGCATGAGCTGGAAGGTTAAGTTTTGGGAAAAAGATGTGTTTTCAGTTTTTTTCGGAACTGGAGGTAATTTGTGGTGTGTCTAAGATCTGTGGGTAGATCATTTCACCTTTTTGCTGCCAGGTAAGAAAAGGCGCGACCGCCTTTTCTGACTTTGTAAATTCGTTTAGGTTTGCCAGGGCTAATTGACTCGACCGTAGATTCCTGTTGGGGACATAGAACTCGATTCTTCCTTGAAGAATTGTAGGGCCAGTTTTATGCAGGGCTCTGTGTGCATGGCTAAGCAATTTAAAGGCGGACCGCTGGCGCATCGGAAGCCAATGGAGCTTTTTCAGGCATTCCGATGCTGAGTCTCGTTTGCCTTTGTTGCAGACCAGTTTGCCCGCCTGATTTTGCAAGACCTGAAGGCGGGAGAATATCTGTTCATTCATCCCTTCGAATAATGCGTTGCCATAGTCTAGGCGGCTGACCAGTAGGGCCTGTGTGACAGAACGTTTACAATCCAAGGGTATCCAGGGAAATATCCTTGCGAGGAGTTTTTGTATGGCAAAACCCTTGCCCCAGAGGGAGCGGACATGATCCTTCATGAACAGGCGTCTTCCATGATAATTCAAAGGTTCCTGGCATGTTGTTTGGGAGTAGGGGCTGGTCCCAACGAGGGTTGCCACCATGTGGCATCCCACATACGTTTGGCTCCGCCAAACAAAAGAATCTCCGATTTGCCAGCGTTCAGTTTTAGACAGTGGTTGTGCATCCACTGGGCCATCTCGGAGAGGCAGTCATGCAGCTTTTTTTTGTTATCTCGGGCCCTTCGTTCATAGCCACCATCAGCTGAGTATCATCTGCGTACGAGCAGATGCCGATACCCCACTTTCTTCCAATGTCAGCCAAAGATGAAATATAGACATTGAAAAGAGTGGGGCTCAGTGAGGCCCCCCTGAGGGACCTCGCAGTCGATGGAGTTGGGTTTTGAGTGGAACTGGCCCATATGCACTGCCTGGGTACGATTGCTTAGGAAAGATTTAATCCAATTCAGTGCTGTGGATTGAACTCCTTTATTCAGGAGTATATTCAGCAGACAGTCATGGGATACCGTGTCAAACGCTGCTGACAGGTCAAGCAGTATCAGTGCCACTGCTCCACCTTGATCGGTGGAGGATCTGATACTGTCCGACACTGCCAGCAACGTTGCTTCGGTACTGTTGTTAGCTCTAAAACCAGTCTGGGAGAGATCCAGAAGAGAGTTGTTTTCTAGATACCTAGTCAATTGTACGTTGACCAATTTCTCCAAAGCTGGGAAATGGGTCTGTAATTCTCAGGATTGAGAATGTCAGATCCCGCTTTCTTCAGAAGAGGGGTCACGGTGGCGTGTTTCCATGCCTCAGGAAAGGTGGCAGTGGCAAGCGATTTGTTAAAAAGTTGGGTGACAAGGGGGCAGAGCGTGGGTGCAATTTTAGAGAACACAAAGTGAGGGCAGGGGTCCGAAGGGGAACCAGATTTGACTGTGTTCAATACCGCTAAGTCCTCTTCTTCCGAGAATGGTTCAAAGTTGGTTAAGTAAGATGTATTGCCTGGGTCTGATTGGTCTTTACATCTTTCTGATGACATGACAGTTTTGCAAGGATTGTCTGGGGTGTTGAAGATTTTTTGGGGGGTGAAGGTGGAATATATTTTCCTAATTTTATCATTTCATTTCATTTTCAATCTTTATTTCGACCAATTGGTCATAAAAGATACACATAGATATAAAAATCACATACATTCTGTCACATTTGATAAAACATCATTGCATGATTTAAAAATCCACATCAACATTATTAACATTGTTAAAAATAAAGCAATTCTACAGACTACCCAGCATTTTTTAAAAGACGATTACGCGTATACCAAACATTTGTAAAGAATTTGGCAAGCGCAAAAACAATTGGGCCGGAAACATCACATTTTAAAATCCTGTACATAGGGATATATTCCCTGCCACCCAAGTTCTTAATCAGAGGCAGCAGCCAGTACTTTCTGGCTGCCTTATATGCTGGGCAGAAAAAGATCACATGCAGGTCATTTTCCTCTTTGTCATCACAAAGAGGGCAGTACTTGGTGGAAGGGACTTGCGACCAGGTGCTAGAAAAGGAGCGCAAAGGCAATGTACCGTATCTCCACTGGAGAAATAACTTTCTAGTGAGTACGGGATATATGGGATCAAAAGCCTTTTCGAATGCGTAGAGGTCCTTATTTTGCAGGAATTTGGAAGAAAGGGATCCCTCTGTCTGGGTAGCTAAGGCCCTTACCCTTTTGTGTTCATGATACAGATTCGCCAGAGATCTCTTAGAGATTCTAGGTGCTGTATCTGCTGGTTTAGTCCACAGTTCGGGGAGCCCCAGATCTGTGCAAGTTGACTGGATATTTTGGACCCAGGGGATACTGAGCGCCTTAGGGTGTTGTAGTAGTTCGACCAGTTCCGCCCTATAGTCGGCGAGATCGTCGCTGCTCCAAAGCCTGCGCCAGAAGGCAATGGGTCTTAGACTTATCTCGTCGGCGAGAGGCCGTAGCCCAAGATCAAGCCTCAAAGGGAGAAGTGGGGTGCTAGGGGGAAGTGCGGTAATTTGTCTTATGAATCTGTTTTCCGTGGATGACAGATTCCGGCATGGAGTATGGCCCCACAGTTCAGCCCCATACAGGATCGCCCCCCTGGCCTGTGCCTTATATATCTGAATTAGGGCCCCCAATGGGAGATAGGTCGAACCGGTCATCATCCGGGAGATACCCCCGGTAATTTGTACTAGTTTAAGGTTAGCCCTAGTTTGGTGGGTCCCCCAGGTCATATTTTCGTTGAGTGTCACGCCGAGATATTCAAACGTGGCTACTCTTTCCAGCCGTGCTGCTCCCAGTTGGGGATTCGGGCGCTGTTTCGGGCTTGGATTCAATACCATATATTTGGTTTTTGTGGCATTGATTTCCAGTCCTCTGTCCTGACAGAAGGCCACAAAGGCATCAAGTATCCTTTGGATGCCCATGGGAGTTTTAGATACCAACAGCGTGTCGTCCGCAAACATTATTGCGGGCACGCTGTTGCCATTTAGCTTGGGGGCATCTGTGTAGTCGGTGGCGTTCAGATGAGCGATTACCCCGTTGACAAAGAGGCAAAACAGGGTCGGCGCCAGCACACAGCCCTGTCTTACCCCTCTGCCCACGGGGAATCTATCAGTCAGCTCCCCCGACCTCCCACACCTCACCTGGGCATAATTGTTATGGTGTAGCCTCTGCAAGGTCAATAAGATGTCTGGTGGTATGCCCATCCCTGCCAGAATGACCCAGAGTTTTCCCCTGGGCACGAGGTCGAAGGCGGCTCGTAGGTCCACGAAAATCGTGTACAAACTGCCGCCCTCGAACCTCACTGTCTTCCAGTAGACCAGATTCAATCTAAAGACCTGGTCCACAGTCGATACCCCTTTCCTAAAGCCTGCCTGGTATGGACTGAGGGGGCCTGCCTCCTCAATCCATTCCTGGAGCCTATTCAGGAGAACCCTGCCGAACAACTTCTGCGCTACATCTATCAGGCTAATCGGTCTGTAGTTGGCTGGGAGGAGGGGGGATCCCTTTTTGTATATCGGGACCACCTCAGCCCCCAGCCAAGTACTAGGGATTTCCATCCCACCGAGGATACCATTAAAAAGAGCAACGAGGTAGGGCGCCCAGACGGTAGGCTCCTGCTTGTACAGGTCTCCCGGTAGCCCATCCAGCCCAGGGGCCTTCCCCGAAGCCAGGCCTAAAATAGCAGCAGTGACCTCGCTCAGTGTTATTTGATCCACCTGAGAGCCCTGCCTCTCTGGTTCGATTGTCACAGGAAGTTCTCCGGACTCAGCACTGTATAGGGACTGGAAGTGGGCCTGCCACACTCCAGGCGCTATGTTAGGCTCCACTGCCGAATGTAAACTCCCTGATCCCCCGTTCACCATTCTCCAGAACAGGCGTTGATCTTGCACTGCTAGGGCCTTGGTGAGCTCTTCCCACTGGTTCTCCTCCCATTCTATTTTAGCCTGGGCGAGAAGTTTCTTGTAGGTTTGCCTACAATGCTTAAGGCGTTCCCCTCCTTTGCCCTCCTTTATTACTCCGAGGAGTTCTGTTTTGGCCCGTCTACAGGCCACATTGTACCATTGAGTTTTGCCTTGGCACCTCTCTCTTGGCTTTCGTGCCTTACATGTGAAGTGGGGTGCTGCAACTTTTATAAGTTCCTTGTGGGCATCAAATAATTTACCTCTTATGTCTATTTTGCTTGCCACACTATCAAGGTCCCCCACAATTTTCAGGATGGGGGTAATCTCTGCATAGAGCAGTGGGAGTTTGTCCTTTTTTGTGACCAGATGCTCCCACCTAATTCTTCTCCTACTATTATCTATGAGGAGTGTGGGGTGGTTCCCTTCTTCCTGGGTCACTAAGCCCTGAGGTGCTGGATGAACAAGATCTAACTCAAGGGCATTATGGTCACTATCCAGCCTATCTGTTACCCTAAAATCCTGTATAGTTGACCACCTCGCCAATTGGACCAGAACATAGTCCAAGTGTGACTCTCTTCCCCGGCGGTTGTAGGTACTTTTACCTGGTATGTCCGAGTTAACTCTCCCATTACACGCTCTAAGTCCATACCTTAAGGTGAGGGCACTGATTTGCAACGCCAATGGGGTCCAAGCTTTCGGAGATGGGGCGTCAACCCCTGGTACTGCCCACCTAGCTTCTTCGTCTGATAAGAACCCTTCCTGGAGGCCGGGGAGTGGCTCAAAGTGAGAATTAAAATCCCCACCCACCACATAGTATGAATCAGTCATAAGTTATGATAAAAAGTTCGAGAGTTCATTAAAAGTCGGTGATTCTTTTGCCTTTCCCGTCGGCCTGGAGTAGATGTTAACCAGCAAGAGGTTGGCTTTGTTTGGCCATGTTAATGAGACCGCCAGGATGTCATCAGAGTTGCATGGGAGCCGTGATGCCACACAGCCCAGGTGAGCAGCAACCCATATCGCAAGGCCCCCTGAAGGGCGGCCTTTGCCTTCCCACCTAGCTGGAATAAAGAATGATGTGTAGCCTTGGTGTCCATGGTCCTCTCTAGCCCAGGTTTCCTGCATATATCGCCAGTTTCTATATACTTTTCCCAGGTCGGCTCTTCCAATTTGTTTACTAGTCCCGCGATGTTCCAGGAGATTATCCTCAGGTGTTCAGAAATGGGAGATGTCAAAACGCAAGTGTTGGAAGAGGTAGGTCCTGGCTCCTCTTGTATTGCCAGGCCTGGAGCGGGGGCGGCATGGGTTACATGTGGCACCATAGATCCCCTCTCCCCCTCACCCGGAAGGAGGGGAACCAAAGATATCCCCTCAGCAGCAACTACTCCATCAGTGGCTAGATGAGAGAATTCGATTCTGCCGTGATCTATGGCAAGTAGATCATTCAGTGGGCCCGAACTTGGGCCGGAGGACAGGGTGAAATGCTCCAACGACCCACGGGAACCCAAAACCCCTGGCGCTGTCCTGCAAGCAGTAAGTCAGTCGACCCCATCCAAGCCGTCCAGGCAGTTGAAGCGATTAAAATCACAGAAAGGTGTATCCGGTGGTTGAAAATACGGGCGTTGTACAGGGCCTTTGTGCTTGCGTCTCTGTTCCACCCTTGTCCAGTCATCATATATTGGGGGATGGCGTTTGGGAATCGGGGGGAAGAAAAAGGATACTGCGAGGGTCTGTATGGTGGAATCCAGGGATCGGTTCATTCCTCTGCAAATGTGTCGAACCATGCCTGGATCCTTAAAGGTTACCAAGATACAATCCCCCACTATAGTTTTCCTGGTCTTCCCTAGCCATGGAACCCTTCTCACCATGATGATTTCATTATTATACTGGGGAGGCAAGGGTCGGTTCCAGTTGAGCCATTTGATTACCTTTTTCTTAAGAGACTGGTAATCCTCATTTTCCCCTGATCTTAAGTGAGGGGCACCTGCAAGAACCACCGTTAATCTATTAGCCTCAGGTGGAAGGTCTGGCCTCCGTGGTCTGGGAGTTGGACAAACGGGCGTGAATGGGGGAACATTGACCTGGCCTTGATGCATTCCAGAGGACTCTATTTGTAAGCTATGTGGGATTAAATCCACAGAATGAGTGGGTCTGGGGCTTTGATTGTTGTGCTGTGCCTGGAGTTGAATGGCCATAAGGGGTTGCAGTGGGGGAGCAGATGGCATGCCTCTTGGTGGGGCTCTATTAGCATTAATTGCGACATCTTCTTTGGGAGGTTCCTCAGCCGCGGGAGGGTTTTCCACTAGCTTTGTCTGCTTGCTTACTAGAGTGCTCAGGGTGGTGAGAGAAGTTTCTAGTAAGGTAAGCCTAATCTCGACTTTTTTTAAGCTGTCGGTGATGGGCTGCAGAAGGGAACGGAGTAGGAATTCAATGTTCCCTTTAGCATAGAGTGGATTGTTTGGATTTGGCGTAGTACCCTCTTGTTCTTTGGTAGTGGCAGTGGTACCGGTATTTGAGAGTTTAGAAGGAGGCACTATCTCCGTGTGCTTCCCCGGGAGAACACTATTTTGCCGTTTCTTGCCAAAATCCAGATGGGATATTTTAGGTTTCCCCCGCCCCCCGTTGTTTTCCGAGCACGTTTACTGGGTGGGGGCCTATGTAACTCCGCCACTACATTTATTTTGGGCTTGCTCTTATTGGCCAATTGGATAGGTGGACTTTGGGTTACCAGGTTGACAGGAGAATGCGAAGTCCCTAGGGGAACTGGCTCTATGTTTTGTACAGGCGCTATCCCTGGAGTGGGGGGGTTTTCCCTTAGTAGGGCAGGGAAGTCCTCTAATGTCGAATTATTTAAACTGCTAGATAGCACGCCTCCCTCTTGAGTGGTGGGGAAGGGGCTAATGTCAATCAAGGGCCTGTTTTTCATAGATTCAATGGAGCGCCTGCGCTCCGCCCTGCGTTTCTCAAGTGAACCGTCCATATCCGCCTCACCTTTATTGGGTTTGAAATAGTTATCCAAAGTCCCGGAGCTAAAGGCTCCATCCCTTGAGGGGGTTTCCCGGTGTATAGGCGAGGGCATTACCTTGGTTATGTCACGGGAAGAAGTCAAGAGAGAGGGCCCAGCCCGGCCTCTTTCGGCCACTGACTGCCTAAGACGGTCCCGCCCTTGTCCCGGGCTTCTCCCGGCGCCCTCCCGCGCGCTCCCGCGCAGCTGGGCAGTTGGCTCAGTAAGTACTGACTGTAGGTAAGGGGGAGGAGCCGTTGCAGGTCAGGTGGGGCTGGGCGGGGCGGTCAGGGAGAGCAGGCCAGCTGGAAACGGCCAGGGCAACCCGGGACTCCTGGGATACTGAGTCCGGGTTGCTGCTCGCAGCCCTGTCGCACACTCACCGCCCAGCAGCAGAGGAGAAAGCACAGCCTCGGGATGCCCCTTCCAGCGACGTGGGACCCGCAAAGCGGGTTCCACTAGGTGTAAATGAAGGTCCGTGGGCAGGCAGCAAAGTGGCGTCAGCAGCGAGGAAACGGCGTCCGTGAAAAGAGGAAAAGAAGGTACTAATACGCTCGCAAGCCTCAGTTGAGGGGGAGAGGGTTTGTGTGGTGCTCGAGGGTTTACTGAGCTCCTTTACTATTCTGAACAGTTCTTTAGCTGAATTACTGTTCTCTTGAATGCGTTGGGAAAAATAGACCTTCTTTGCGTCTTTGATGGCAGAAATATATTGCTTCCGTTTGTTAACATAATTCAGTCTTGCCTCACTGTCTTTCTTCTGTCTCCATAAATGTTAATTTTTTTGGCATTCCTTTTTGAGGTTTTTTAGGTGGAGGGTGTACCATTTTTCAGCTATGGTTTTTTTCCTGGATTCCCGCATAGGGGCTAGTTTGTCTAATGTTTGCTGTATTCTGGCATCTAATAGAGCAACATTTTTACAGACAGGGGAATCGTCTGATGGTGTGGCGTCGGCCTCACTGAAATAGTCCTCAAAGTTAGACTCATTAATTAGCCTCCAAGCTCTATTGGAGATGAGAGAGGCTGTTTTGGGCTTTGGAGGTTTACCAGGAAGTCTGAATGAGAAGGATATCATGGAATGGTCTGACCAGGATAGGGGAGAATTTCTCTTATATCGGTAGATTCGATGTTGGAGAATAGTAGGTCTAGGGTGTGGCCGGCTAGGTGTGTGGGACCCACTATCCATTGTTTTAATTGGAGATTCCCATGTCATATTCCAATTGGGAGGATCCTGGAGCATCTTTTTTCTCATAATGGATGTTGAAGTCACCAACAACCATATATTTTTTGTTTTTTAAACAAAGTGGTAGTAGTTGAGTCAATAGTTTGGCGCCGAGACCGGCTTGTTGTCCTGGGGGAATATATATGACTGCACCGGCTAAGATGGTGAGGCCCTCAAAAAGTACTTTGAATGATAGGGTCTGATGTTCGGTGTAGACGGTTGTGGGTTCAGAGAGGCATGTTAGGTAGTCCCTGAATATCACAGCAACTCCGCCACCTTTTTTGACCGATCTGTCTTGTGTAATGATTTTGTAGTTAGGGGGGAGGGCATTTGCTAGGACTGGAGTGCTGGTATCAGATAGCCAGGTTTCGGTGACGAAAACCAGGTCTGGGGTCTTGGATGTAAGTAGATCCCAGATGTCCAGGGCATGTTTAGGTAGAGATCTTGCGTTAAGATATAAGCAACTCAGCGCAAGATGGTTGTTTTCGGGGATTAGGTGATGGTCTGTTAGGGTTAGACTCATACTAGACCATCGACAGGCGAGGCAGGAGATGGGTCCATAGGATAAGCTTGGGCCAGTTTGACCACAAACACACCAAGCGTCAGTCATTGAGGGTTTAGAAACAAAGGTTGAGATAATAAGTCACGTCGGTGGGGAAGGCAGAAAGATGAGGTTGATGAATAATAGTAATGCACCAATAACAATACCCAATCAAACATATCCAACAAGGGCAACTACAGACAGGGAGATTGCCAAGGAGGCCGAAATACATCAAACCCCCCGATTATAAAAAGCCAGGAGGAAAATGGGAGGGAAGCACTAGTCCAGCAGCCGACATATAATTCTGGGACTTAATATACATTTCAAAGGTCAGAGGATAGACTGTTGTCTGACTGTCCAGCAGGGGACCATGAGGGATAGCTAAAAATGTTATCCTGAAACGTAGTGGGCCTGGCCGGAAAATTCCATAACAAAGAATGGAGAGAGTTCATAGGGGGGTTCCAGATAATTTGTCTGCAAGAAACCTGGGCACTTGAAATTAACCCTTTTCACATGGCTGGTTATAAATGTTTTTGTGTGCCAGCACAAAAGGCTAGCTCAGGAAGAGCTATTGGAGGCCTGGTGGTATACATAGACCTTAATATGAAAGGCATATGGTCAAGCCCTCCGTGGACAGCTTCTAACTTACAGGTGCTACGGTATATAAGGTCGGGGCTCAGACTAACTTTATTTACTATATATATAATGCAGGGACTGTGAGTGGGGAAAACCCCACATTACAGGAACTAGATCACAGACTCCAATAGGAGTTAGATCATAGAAAAGGGGCCATGGAAAAATTTCTGGTAATCCTGGGGGACTTAAATCTTCATCTTTGCCCAACACTGTTCCCACTGAACGCAGATTGGTCTTGATGCCCCTTGGAGAAGGGCCCACACTTTGAACATTCCACTGAAGGTTTGGTTCTTAGTAACCTCTTGAAGACTTATGACCTGGAACATACAATTGATTTGGTCAGCCTGGTAGAGGACGGGTCCCTTATCCCAACTTTTAAAGGAAGAGGTTGCTCCACCTGCATAGATTATATCCTAGTGTCTAGACATGCAAAAAAATCAATTAGTACAGTAGGAATTGAGTGGAGTGGATTTAGTGACCACAATCCCTTAATTTAAACTTCCAAACAGTGGGGCCGCTCTAAGTTTTGTCCCCCGAAGGATAGTGTGTTGACAGTCGCAGATAGAGGAAGGCGGCTTAGATGGGCAAAAATTGATGGGGAAGCATTTTATAAAGAGCTAATATCACAATTGAAGGCACAGTTTGAGGAATGCCTAGACCCCATGATTGTGGGGAGAAACCTGCTTGAGGCATTTAGCTCAGTGACCAAGCTGGTCGCTGGTTTATTAAAAATGAAAGCACCCAAGAGGAACAAACTGCAGCCGAGGTGGTTTGACGGCAAGTGTTCACGAGCCCTGAGAGACCTAAAACTTAGCCTAAAATCTAAGCCTAGGGACTCTTACAAAATAGGACAGCGCAGACGCATGTATAAAAATACATTAAAACAGAGAAAGACCTCCCTACAAATAGAAGCCTGGGCATATCTGAGAGAGGCGGCAGAAAGAAGAGATATGTCCCAATTCTGGAGGATTGTTAACAACCCCTGTTTTCAGGACAGTAACAATCCCGAGATCGGGACGAGCATCCTACCAGAACAGTGGGTTTCCCACTTCGAGGGCTTATATAATCATACTCAGGACACAGAAATGGACTGGGTGGTGGACAGCCAGCAGGGACCAGGAATTGAGTTTACCCTTGCAGAGATAATAGGTGGGATCCAGGGCCTTTCATGTAACAAGGCGCCGGGCCCGGATGGATCCCCACCTGATTTATACCTGAGTAATGTAGATCTCTGGGCTCCTATCCTCGCAAGAGTGTTTAACACTGCAGCTCAGATTGGTTTGTTCCGATCTTGGTCGACAGCGGTTATTGTCCCTATCTTTAAGAAGGGCAATAGGGACAACCCGCAATGTTATAGACCAATCTCATTGATAGATGTTTCTGCAAAAGTTTTGGGACGGATAAATCTTCAACGGCTCATGGACTGGACTGAGGAACATCACCTAATTACAGATATTCAGTATGGCTTCAGAACAGGAAGGTCCACAAGCGATCAGTGCCTCAATCTGTATTTATTGGTTGCTAAATACACTAAAGCCAGCAATGAGGCCATGTATTTAGGCTTCATGGATCTGGCTGCAGCCTTTGATCATGTGAACAGGAACAAATTATGGGGCCTTATGAGGGATATGGGAATTGACCCAGGCCTAATCCATATCTTGAGTGAATTACACCAGGACACAACAGCCAGGGTACGTTACAACACGGAGAGGGGAACAGAGATTCATTTCCCTGTACCAGTGGAGTGCGACAGGGTTGCATTCTAGTCCCTTTTCTGTTTTCGCTCTACATTAATAACTTAGAGCAGGCACTCCTGGCCTTAAACTCGGACTGCCCAAAAGTAAGGTTGCGTCATATTCTGGTTCTTTTGTACGCGGCTGACGCGGTCCTGCTAGCCCGCACACCGAGGGGCCTGCAGTGCTTAATCGACGGCTTTGAAACATTTATGGGGACTCTGGATCTGTCTGTTAACTTGAGAGTAAATCCTATGTGATGTTAGCGGGCACTAAACCGCGTAAGAGGTTCTCGTATAAGATAGGGGACCATATACTAGAGACGGTTAAGACTTTTTCCTATCTAGGGTTACTGGTCGATGGTACGCTCACATTTAGATCTTTAGTGGGGGACCGCCATTCAAAATTAATCTCCACAAAAGGTGCTATAGCAAATTACGGTCGCAGGTTGGGCCGTTGGTCCCCTGAACAGATTTTGAACCTTTATAGATTTATAGGATGTGCAAGAGTAACGAATGGGTCGGAAGTCTGGGGCTACGTGAATGTGGATCAATTGCAAGTTGAGGAAAACAAATACATGCGGAGGATCCTAAAAGTTCCTCAGTCCACTTCAACTGCAATTGTACCTAGTGAATTGGGGAGCCCATTCATGGAGGATCAGATTAGGGTAAGACCCATATTGGCATGGCTGAACACCTGGTCAAACCCCGAGGCAGGCCTAGGTAGACAAATCCTGGGAGACTACCTGCAGAGAGATAAAGGGTTATACATCCCATGGATAAACTATGTTAAATCCACCCTGGAAAGTGTTGATCTGGAGGATTAATTTATCAACCCTGAGATCATTGTACCCTTAGATAAATTAAAAATCAAAAAACTGTTAACCGATCATTTTGTGAATTGCAGATCGGCAGAGGACACAGCCAAACAATCTGTAGCTGCCCTCAGTCTTACAAAAAATGAGGGCATGGATCCATACTTGTACCTGGTCCATAATACACACGGTAGATTTTTAATGACCCGCCTTAGGTTTAATTTACTACCACACCTATTAGCGGACCCTGCCGGATTTACTCCAACAATTGCCCAGAAAGGGTGCTTGTGGCTGCGACAGTAGGTCTCTGCAAGACAATTTTAATTTCTTATTGCTGTGCCCCTTTTTTTAAACTTCCCACGTGTAAATATTTGATACAAATTTTAAAGAGAGAAAAATTTAGGCATGCTAAAACGGCTTTACTTTATTTACAAAGAGCGAATGACCCATGGACTCTCCATTGCATTATGAACTTTTTGAGGCTTGCCGTGAGGGTAAGAAATACAAGAGGAGTTAGCTAAAACTATGAGATCTTTTTTTTTTAAAATGTGCATGTGCCTTTTTTTACCTTTTTTATCCATTTGCAATGGTAATTCCAGATGACTGTTAGCTGTAATTTAATTCTAGTTTTATTTTTTATATATTGTGTACTTTTATGATGTATCTTTTTCATCGAATAAAGAATTACTGAACTGAACTGAACTGAGTCAGAATGTCTATATCATGGTCTCTATTTCCATTGGTATGAGTGCCACCATATCACTGCCTCCATGTCAGTGATCATGTGTACTTTTCAGTGCACCGCTATCATATTCTCAGTTTGACTGTCAATGTCTCAGAGATAGAATCCGTGTGCAAGTGCCCATTTCACCATGGAGGGTTTCATAGTCAGAAACCCTGTGTCAGAGTCTTAGTTTCAATACATTTATACCAGCGATCATGTTATACTCCCCCCAAGAGAGACTCCTATTATTGGTGGCACAGTGTCCATGTAAGGGGCAGTATGCCAGTGTTCCCTTGTTAGCATCCCAATGGCAGTGTCTTTGTTTATGTATCCTATTACCTATGATAGAGGGTCCATGTTAGAGTTTTGAAGCTCAATATCAGACTATAATTGTCACCATTTCTCCGTGACACGGCCCAGTTTTCCTATTTCAGTGACAGAGTCACTGTGTCAGCAATGGCATGCCAGTTGTGTTGTTATTTTCCTGTCCCAGTCATGCTAATTGTCCCCATTTAAGTTAAACTGTCACATAGTCATTGTTTCAATCTCATGGTCAATATGCCAATGGCATTGTCCTAACACAAGATTCTGTTTCCCAGTATCAATACCTATGTTTCATTGCACCCATCCCAGCATTCCTTTGCTTATGGCTGATAATCATGCCTTCAGCGCTCGCAGGTTGTTAGCAAGAATGCACCCATACACTAGATTCAATATATTAAGGGACAACAGAAGTGGAAGTAAGGGAAATGAGAGTTATTCAAGGGTCCTCTTGGATTTAGAGAAAAGATGCTGTCAAAGGTGACAGAGAAAACTGCATTAACATTCTCTTACGATATTAAGATTCCTCTGTTACCTTAATTCTAAGAGGCTGTTAGGAATGGGAGTCTCTAGTTGGCAGAGGTAGGCACCCTTTTCCAAATAGGGACCCTTGCTTCTAGTCAGGGTAAGGAAGATACACACTTTAGATAAACCCTGCTCTCCCCCTGGGTAGCTTTGCACAAGCAGACAAGCCTATCCCAAAGGCAATGTGTAACATATTTGTAATCAAAACACACAGTAGTACAGTGATAACACCAGAAATAGACACCACACCAGTTTAGAAACATAAAGTATCTTTATCTTAACTCAACAAGACCAAAACAACAACATTTCAACATACAATCATTAAGAATATTGCTTTGAAAAAGGTTTTGAACAACTAGGTCCATAGAAAACTATGGATGCGTGATTTCTCTCAAAGTACCTGTATTGAGATGGGAATCATCGCGAAAAAAAGAGATGTGTCAGTTCCTGTGACATCTGGAGGAAATACAATAGTTCTGTGGCATGCAGGAGTAGTGATGTATTAAATCCGGTCTGTAGGGGAAAGTGAAGCGTCGACTCCAAGACGGTCTGGTCCGCGGGTCATGCGTCAGCAAAACTTGCCTCACAGGTACGATGCGTGTAATTCCTGGATGAGCGGCGATGATTGCGGCAACGTCGAGGAGCGCTGCTTCAGTTTCTTCAACCACGATCCCTCAATGCATCAGTTCTTGCAATGGCGACAGGCGCTTCATCGGTTTCAGCAGTGGCTTGGCGATGCATGGAGATTCTTCTCGCACAGTTGTGTTGCGTTGGAAAAACAGCCGCAAGAAGATTGATGCGCCAATTTTCATAGTTCTTCAGGTTTCTTCCAGCTCCCAGCAGCAAGCACACCCTCCAGAGGCCAATACCTGGAACAAGCACCTCTTGGCAGTAAGAACCCTCAGCAGCAGAGTTCAAGGGGAGCTGGGAGTGATGTCTGTGTGGCCCTGAGACTTCAGAACAGGAGTACAGCACACACAGGCCCTTTGAGATCTTCCTCAAGCAGGTTCAAAGAACATTTCCAGTCTTTGTCCTCTCCTTGGCAGAAAAGGCAACTGCAGGCCAACCACACAAAGCACACAGCAAAGGGGCAGTACTCCTCCTCACAACCCTTCAGCTTTTCACCTTGGCAGAGGTTCTTCTTGATTCCAGAAGTAGTCTAAAATTCTGGGGTTTTAGGTCTAATACTTAAATCCCAAAATGTATTTGTTCTCTTTGTGCAAGGGTCCCTGAGATGAGGCCAAACCAGTTCTGTTCTCACTGGTGTAGTATGATCACAGGGGGTGGAGACAGCATTGTGCAAGAGAGACAGACCCTATTCAGGGGCAAGGAAATCTCCTTCCACTACTCTAAATTCAGCCAAGGTCTATTACATCAGCTCTAAATCATCATGGATGGGCCCGGCACACCACAACCCCCCAGTGGCAGTCTACAATGAATGCACATCCCCAGCCCCTGTCACTCCGAAACCAGTCAATACACAAATAGGCTGAGGCACACAGAATGGGTAAACATGAAAATGCCTAATCTCTAAAAGTGGCATTTTCAAGCACAACATTTAAAAACCATCTTTACTAAAAGATGTGTCAATAAATTCTGAGTTCAGAGAGCCTAAACTTTATTTCTCTATCATGTCCCAATGGGAAGTTATGCTCGTAAGATGTTACAAAGCACTTCCCATATCTATACTCTGGGGCAAGATAGCCTTTCAATAGTGAAAAACAAAAAAGTATTTCAGTTTCAGGAAATGTCACACACACACCAAGACATGTCCTAGCTTTCACATGCACTGCACCCTGCCCAAGGGGGTACCCTGGGCCTCTCACAGGGGTGCCTTACCTGTAAGAAAAGGGAAGATTTGTGCCCAGCAAATGGGTGCACTTGCCAGGTCCACATGGCAGTTAACAACTGCGCACAGATACTGCAGTGGCAGGCCTAAGTTACCTTTTCCGGTCTACTCTTGTGGGTGGCACAATCAGTGCTGCATGCCCACTAGAAGCATTTGATTTACAGGCTCTGGCACACTTCAGTGCACTTTACTAGGGCTTACCAGTAAATCTAATATGCCAATAAGGGAGAAACAATTGTAACAATAATTTACACAGGGAGCACTTGCACTTCGACACTGATCAGCAGGGGAAAAGTGCTCAAAGCATCTAAGCGAGCAAAAGCCTAATCCAGCACAGCATCAAAAATGCAGGAGATAGAGGCAAAAAGTCAGGGGAAACCACACCAAAGATGCCAAGTCTAACATAGGCGATTCATGCTTCACCATTACTGGTCCTTTAGTCATGCTGTCTGGTATTAAAATGGGTGTGTCATAGTACAAAGCAGGACTTGGATTTTAGCATGGAAGCTATTTGAAAATACGGTGAGTAGTTAACATGCAATCTATTGATCTGCCAGCTGCATCTCCTTAAAGGAGCCAACCTTTAACACTCACCACCAACTGTACACACTCCCTCAGTATACATTATCTCTTGTAGCTTAGTTTATAAGCCAACCCTTTCGATGGTGTCCGGTGAGGAGGAATCTGTAAATCATGGGCCCTAAATTCGAATACTCTAGTTTACCTATTTAACTCCCCTGTACGTCCATTATAAATGGAGAGTAAAGGTTCTCTACATCATGAGACATTAAATGCCAAATGTGGGCTGTAGTTTTTAGTTACACTAGCCACAAATAGTACGAAAATGTATGCATGCTAGAAGCATTACTGTGCTCTGGTGGGGCTGTGGTTTAACTGCATTAAAATGAGACAGGACAGATAAATGCATTTGATATGTAGTGAAAACATTTTATTTCATATATTCTTAATACACTTCTTCAGTGTGCCTTGTATGCTCACTTGTCAAGATTCCAGGGCCAGAGCAGGTATAACACTATTTCTGTCTCAAATCACACCTCCAGACCTGGGATACACACCCTTGGCTAAGAGAAGTAACACACATGGCTGACAATGACCTGACTCTGAGCCCAGGATACTTCATGATCACTTCACAGGGATTAGATATCTGCAAGTGGAGAGGAACATTTGGCAGATCAAATTGCAGCTTTAGCACTTCCTCTTATGAATTAGAAATACCAAGGAGGGCTTCTCCTTTTCATTCTCAGGACGCTAACAAACATATAGCCCCCGGTCACACTAGAAGAGAAAACCAGCTCTTCCCTGTTCAGGGAGGAGGAGAGCTCACCTAAATAGGGCAGGAGCTAGCCACTGAAGACAAGCCAGGGTTTTGGGGTCTTTAAATTGAGGATACTAGGTGCTTTTACAGTAAGGCAAACAGGAAGTGCTGCAAAATTAAATGGCGGCTGCAATAATATAGTTATGATGGGGTGGTAGTATTTCTCCAATCAATGGCTAGTGCACAAGATAAAACTGGCACCATCATCATCAACTTTTCTGAACATTCCTGGACCTTAAAAGACTCCAGCTGCAGACAAGGTCACTTGTGGAAGAAGAAGACTCACACAAGCACTCTGAACTCTTGCTGGCACACAAGGACTGGAACATCTCTCCAATGGTCAACTGGCTTGCCTTCTGTTTAACTACTTCATAGACACAAAAAGCAGAAGGACTTTTGGTTTGGGTCCAAGAAGGTCCAGCTAACAGCTGAGGACTGGACCCTGTAGGAGACTAGGCTGGAGAAGAATCTGATGCATTGAAGCCTGCTGTCAGTAGCTGCGGCACAGAAAAAATGTAAATCACAGTTGGTTTCAATAAGGCCTTTTTAAGAGAGATTTGTGACAAATGCAGAGCTCCAATTAAACTGGTGAAGGTGCGAAAACATTCTCTTGGTGACTGCACTGATTTGCAGAGTGAACATACATCATGGTCCAACAAAGAAACAACAGTTGTGAAATTGCTATCCTGGTTGGAAAGAAGGGTCAATGCAGTCAGGCAAAATGAAAGATGTATCCAAACCAAGGCATAATGCAGACATTTTCAGTATTGCTGGAGTTCATTTGGCCTCAGTGTGGTTGATGGGAAAGTCTGAGAAAAAGGGAAACAGGCACACCAGGTGATTTCAGTGTACAATCATGTTCTGATCTATGGGGCAAATGTTTATCTCTTCCAGAGGCTAGGCTACCTTCCGTTATCATAACTGAAAAAAATATTAACTTTGTCAGGCCTCCTAAGAAACGAAAATCAACATGTTTATCACGTTTCTCAAGACAAATATTTATAGAAGCATGGTTTTGTTTGTAAATTTCTAGCTTTGGGCCCAGGAGCAGCATAGTCTATCATCTCTTCGTGTACTGCTTCTATGTTCTCCACCGGGTCCTCTTCAAAGGCTGCCCTTACATTTTCAAATGCATATTCCCAGGAGGGCTTGGGAGTCCTACATGACCACAAAGGTACTCCAAATGCAGAAGGAAGCCAACAGGAAGAAATAACTTTTTTTCATCTGGGTCACAACATCAAAATTTGCACTTGGAACAAAAGCCAATAGCACATCAATGACCAACCTATGAACACAGATAGCTCTGACAATGGAACCAAAATCTAACAGCAACAAACATTTCATTTTGAAAAGTCAAATTTATCACAGATCAATGTTTCTGATAGTAGAAGAAGATGGAACAGTCAAAACCAGCAACCATTTGCAGTGTCTTGCCATGCTTAATATGAACCCAGGTATCTCCTTCACTACACGTTCTCACCTTCCAAAACACTCAGCCCTCCCTCGCTATCAAGTTCCATTACCTCACCACACCTACACTCTTCCTGTGTTGTGCAACATATTTAGGTCAGTTTCCCTCAATGTATAATGTCTCTGCCTCAATAGGCAGATTTAAAAACCGCAATAAGCATTTTCATGGTATTGACTTCATCTGCTTCCAGTACGTAGCTCTATCACTATGGCCAGCTTCATGTAGGCAGAATGCAACAATCCCTCCCATGGACACATTATATTTTTGTTAGATATTGGCTTATCTTTCCTATATCCTGGAAGGTGTTCAGGTCAACGCAGGATATACAGGCTAAGCAATGACTTTGTGTATTGGCTCAATTTTGATTTGGATTGTATGAAATTGTAACTTTATATTGCCATGCCACAATCTGTCATGGATGGGGCTTCATTGACTGAAGCTGAACACCCATGGCACTATCATCTTACTTGCCTCAACTAACCCGCTCTTAAAAGACACATTTTGAGAATATGTATATTTCTTTAAGTAATCTTTGCACAAATGTATATTTTATTTGCTCACAAGTTGACACAAGTTGAAGTACCCTCCCTATTCCCATAATTCTCGGTGATACACAGAGCTCGTGCTGGTGCTGCCTTTCGAAGCACCTGTTATTTCGAGTTTTATGCCAGGTCTCTATACACGCCTACTGTGCGGCGGCCATAGTTTTGATGATGAATTGTATTAAAATTGCTTGTCTGCAGAAAGTGTAAAAGACGGCCAGAGCAGTGAAAGAGACAAAAAGATTCGATTTTACATCTCAACCAAGACAAGAACTACGAACTAAAAAAAATAAGACTGTATGATTGTGCTAAAATATTGTATTAGGGAGTTGGGTTTAGGCATTACGATGTTGTACATAATTTACGTTACACTTTTGTTTAAGTTATTATGGTATTGCTTTTTATCCATATTGCAATTGATTTATTTAAATGTATGCAATAACATGTTATCCTTACAAAAACATGTGGGGGCATATTACCAAGCAATAGCGATAATTATCGCTATTGCTTGGTTAGAGATAAAAATTTACCGCTGAGCTGCGGCGATTTTTACCGCAAATAAACCTTGGTATTACCAAGGTTTATAGCAAATGCGATAAAAATTGCCGCAATGCATGAATATCGCTGAAAATTCAGCGATATTCATGCATTACCGAGCTAATGCTCTTAGCCATGTTATCCACCTCCCATTGGATAACATGGCTAAGAACTGCTCAGGGCAGGTGTTAGCTTTTGGAGATATTTGCGCTTAGCGCGAATATCTCCAAAAGTTGGTAATAGGAGATAGCGATGTTAGCGACTGTTTCCAGTCGCTAACATCTTGGCACGCCCTTTTGCATGTCATTAGTGATAAATATCACTGACATGCAAAGTGGGGCCCAAGATGGTCGCTATCTCCTACTAGCTGTCGCTAACTGGTGTTAGCGACAGCTAGGTAATAGGGAGATAATTTTATCTCCGCTTTCTTGGCTTTTAAAGCCAAAAAAGCGGAGATAAACCCCCTTGATAATATGCCCCGTGAATCTTTATGTTTTCATAGTAGCGTAACTAAGATAGCTTGTAACATTATCTGTAACACTGAATATTTAGTATTTCATGCGTGTGATGTTAACTTTAAACGCCTTCATGACTTCTGTTTGTTAAACAAAAGCGAAATTATTAGTATTTGCAAACAATAGAAAAAGCTAAACATATGCTTTCTGCAGAGAAAGAATATTACATAGTCAGTGACCGCGGAGCTCTTTCACTTTTGCACAGATGGTTTTAAATGTTCAGTCCAAACAGCAAGCGAGCAATAGCACACACAGACTCACACAGTAAGAAAGTTGAGAAGAGAAACTTAAAATGTCCGAAAATAGTAATAATTTTCTTATTTTGCCTGGAAACCTTGTTCTATATTACCATAGCAACATTTCACTTCCCCCTAACTCTCTTAAATCCACAAAGAGACAAGCAGATGCAGTAAATCAGAAAATTCCCATGTTTTAAAAAGAAACTTTACCAGCATACCTGTTAGAGAAAAATGGCCAGTTTTTCGTTTTTAATTCTGAATTGAAAGGTCTTCCGCAGAATATAACACATGGAAAAAAGGATTGGGACAGCCTGGCGTAGCTATCATCAATATAGCAGACACAATGACATTGGAAAGGAAGAGGTCTGAGGGGACCACTGAATCCCAAGTACAGTGTCCTTATCCACAAAAGGAAGCTGGAACATTTTCTATGCTTTTGTTTGGGCCTTTAGCCCTTGTTGTGCCACTAATGGCATGATCATTAGAGGATTATGCTCAAACTACAAGTCTATTACAATTACATACACATGTGGGCTGCTCAGAGTTGACTTTAACTATCCATCTCTGGATAGTCTGCATGGGGAAGGGCAAATAATGTGGATGTTATTCCACCATTATACCTCATTCCCGATTACTCTCTGCCTCAGTGTCCACTCCTTCTCATACATTGAAAAACACACTAAATCTGTTTGCCTGCCGCACCCACCTCTAAGCAATCTGACCAAAGCTAGTTCACTCCTTTCAGTTCCTATGTCTAACCAAGAGAAAACAACTGATATCACACCTGATGAAAAGATAAAATATGATTTCCGATAACGGGCATTGCAATCCTGGAAAAAATGATGGCTGTTGCAACTTCCATACATGGCTGACCAAATTATAACACATACCTCCTATGAGTGTTGTCTATCACCAGATCTTTCAGTGTCACACAATGCTGGACAATTTGTTGCACTTTAGTATAGTCCACCACTGCAGGTCCTAAATATCGACATAATCTGCACGCTTCTTTACATCTCACCTAGGCACTCAGATATGAGATGGTAAAAAAAATGTCCATCCCAACGGATCTCTCCACTTTTCTCTCCTGCCAACCACCCAGTTCAGGACTACAACTATACACAATCTCAGATTGGACAACCCTGTTCAATAATCAGCTAAAGAACTATATCTTATGAAAAAACATAAATGAACCTGCAGAGCTATTTAGAGCTACCACCAAATAGAAAGCCACAAAACTGAGTGTTTGTCTCTGATACTTCATCATCATCCAACAGACTGCTATGCACTGCATACCAGAACACGATAACCACACCTTGATTGTCAACATGCACAGCATGGAAACACTTCCCACATGGCCCCAAAACAAAGGCAACATTCTTCCAACCACATACCTTACATGATGTCTTACACTACAGCACCCCACGTAGTGCTATATCCACACTGTAATACATTACCGTACAATACAAGCAATGTCTCACCCCTAGGATATTGAAGATACAGGAGGCTTGTGTATCTGCCCTTGCTGTCCATTCCCAGCACCAGCCAGAAACTCAATGACCTGAGTGCAGAAGGAACCATCACGTCTTCTGATTGAAATAACTTTTCTGGGCCGATTACAACTAATACGAGTAATTGGAAATGTTGGGAATTATAAAATGGAATAGGACACCCTTCAGGAAAATATATACCACATAACTGCAGTGTCCAGACATATTCTGTTCGTGGGATAATTATTTAAGCACTTAGTTTACCTGTACTATAAATATTGATCACCATGAACACATGCTCCATCCTAGATGCCTTAGAACAAGATGTCATGAAAACCTAGCTATTATTCCACTTTATCATGAACAATATGCTGACGCAGAAGAGTACAGCAAACTACAAGATCTGGCATCACCCAAAGAACAAGTGATTTTATGGCATTTCCTACAGCAGGAATTTGATGTTTTTCAAAATGTTGCCTCTAAATGGGTTCTACATTAACTTTTACTGTTAATGTGCAATGGCGATTCCTTCTAACAAGGTTTAGGCTGGAGATTCTGCACTTTTTGCTTGCATTCCCGAAACAAGGGGGTTGGTGTGAGAGGCTGCCCCCTTGCCCTTGTAATAATAGGGATAGACAAAGCACTTTACATCTGGTTCTTTTTTGCTCCCTATATAAGGAGCCAAGACTCCGGTTTATCAAACCAATCCTGAAGGGGAGGCAACCTTGCACTTATGAGGAAGGGTACGAATATCTGTCATCATTATCCTCCATTGAAATCTGCTGTTCCATGTTAAATTTTATTAGAATCTCACTAAAGATTAGGAAGACTTATGGGTAGTATTACATGTATAGAATTTTTCCTGTTGAAATTCATGTTTTGTATATTCTTTTATGGTTATTATTATGTCTTTCTAATGTCTTTCTTAAAATTTTGGAAAAATCGTGCTTTTTAAATCAGAACCTTTTAATCCTATGAGGCATGATGAATTGTATGTTCAATACTTTTATGATTCATTTTATGTATCGAATAAAGTTTTTGAAACGAAAACGACTCATGATGGAACAATTCAGAAAGATCTTATAGTGAATTGACCTTCATTGAGTGGCATTGAAATTAGCTAATTGTAAGCATTAAGGAGGACAACAGCTTATTTGATTGATCGCTTGTGGAGATTGTGCATAGGATAAAAGGTTTGCATTGTAATCTTGCACCAAGATCTGCAGATTGATAGGAATTTTCTCTTTTTTCAGGAAGACTCGCCGGTAGTATACTCAATAAGTTGAAGCTGTCATAAGGTTGTTGGTATCCAAATTTTAACTGACCCAAAGTTATGGTATACAGGCCATTGCTGTGCTTAGCGCCAGTGTGATGAAAAGAGAAAACTTGTTTTGACGTTTTGTATGATCAGTAAGGCAAAGGGGTGCTGGTGGTTGTTGACTCAGATGTTAACATTAACCATCACAATTATTATTCCACGAAAGGTTTACGTTTTGCAGAGGTGGGATATCAGGTCTAAAATAAAGGAATGGTGACAGGCAGGTGGGTGATTCACAACAGGGAAGTCAGAGTCTTGTGTGCATTTGAAGATGGCATGCTCAAAATAAATTATGATTTTGCATTCGAGAGTGAGAAAAAGGATGCCATCATCACATTGTGCTGTTTCTTTTTGAAGATCAAGTTAAAGTCATAGGACCAAGATAGTATCGGAAGCCGAGGTGCTGAAGGCCGAGGCAAGTTCTGTTTGCACAAAGAATTTTGACATTATGGGAAATTATGATGGCCCTCAAATCCAAGGGTTTGTTGCTGAATGATTTGGCATTGAAGTTGTCACTAAGAATGAAGTGGATGCTACTGGTTAGAGCAATACTTTTCTTTGAATACTAGGTTGCTGAACTTAGAAAATATGGGTTTAACGTTAAAAAGGCATTCTTTTTAAAATTTAGTGCAATGATTGGGTAGCTTGACACAAACAGCAGTCAGGCTTAACTTTTGAGACAATGTTTAAAGTATTTATGCAGAACGCAAGCAGTAATAAAGTTGGAAAACAACAAAAGAAAAATTGCTAACCAATTTAGAACAATAAAGTACATTTTCATACATTATTTGACAGTAAAACAAGAAAAATCCAATCCGTAGAACCTCAGAAATGAATTTTTATAATTTTTAGTAAATGCTAGCACCTAAAGGTCAAAGCGCTAACTACGGACATCTAGCAGGGCAAGGCCAGGTTAAATAATATGGCCAACCATGATATAGCATGGATCGGAAACAAGAAGTGGATTGGGCCTGTTCAGCGCTTACCTTCAGCCTTAGAAGAATATACAAGAAAAATGTTCAGAGAAGGTAAAGTTCAGTGAGGCAAAGCTGCAGGTGGTGCCCAAGAAGGAAGCATCATCATTGTGAAGCAGCTGGACGAAGTTGCAGGGAAGATTTCTAGTTCAGACTGAGTCACTTTTATAGAAGGCAAAAATCTTCAGTGGGACAAGGCAGGAGGCTTTGACTGAAGACAGTTCAAGGAGGTCAGATACCCCTTTGGTGAAGGACCACTGAACAGGGTTTGCTTCCTGGAGAATACCTTGAACCCTCAGAGGCCAGACCAACTATTTGACTCCTGAATTTTGACCTAAACCAGGACTACCAGAGTGAGCTTAAGGGGTAGTTTGCTGGCCTCGTGTTCAGAGCCACAGGGTGATAATAGGCTCCTACCATCTTTAACCTGCACCGGGACCAAGCCTGAGTGTATCTTAATTCTTCAAGAAGTGTCCCTCCGGTTCTGGACCCTTCAAAGTGGTGCTAAATGTGCCAAGATAGCCAAAATCCTAAACATGGCACTAGGAACATTTTTGGATCAAAACTGCTCTGAGAACCAAGGAAAGACTGGTGCTCAACCTGCTCGTTGATCCACTAAGGTGCATCGCCAGTCAGCCTTACTTCAGACAGCAGCTCCTGTTGTGTTCTTCTCCTCAGCAGCAAATCCTGTAGTGCCTTCTTTGAAGTTTAGATACGTTTTGAGGGGTTTCTGTTTCATGTGCTTCGAATTTCTTGAATCCCCTGCCCTGGCTCCAAGCTGGCTGCAGACACAATGTGGAGGTGACAGTCTATTCAGCTGCAAGTGGAGCTGTGCCCAGCTCTGTCCCTCCCATACTGCCAGCAGATAGAGCATTCAGGCACACCTGACTGAATGGGTGACTGTCTGCGAGGAATTCAAAAAGGCTAGAAGTTACACCCAGTCATGTGACCTAAGAAAGGTTGCAGTCATCAAAAAGCTAGAGGCATAAAATGGCAGCTTTCTAAAATGGCATTTTCTAAATTTTATTTAAAAATCCAAATTTACCATTAAAGGTGGCTTTTAATTACAATTCCATAGATAGCAAACATGAAAAGGTTATCTGTCCTCGATCAAAAGTTAGCACTTATTAAATGTAATAAGTCAACTTAATGTAATGCAATGGGACAGAAAGGCCTCACAGTAGAGAAAAAACAAATGTAAGAGTTTTTCATTACCAGGATATGTAACCCCTAAAATGACATGTCCAACCTTTTAATTAGGATGTACCCTGCCCTATGACTACCCACGACCTAACTTAGGGGTGTCATGTTATGGGACAGATAGGCCTCACAGTAGTGAAAAAACAAGTGTAAGAGTTTTTCACTACCAGGATATCTAACTCCTAAAATTACATGTCCAAACTTTTAATGACAATGCACCTTGCCATATGGACTACCTACGACCTACCTTAAGGGTGACTTATATGCAAGAAAAGGGAGTTAAAGGCTTGCCAAAGGGTTATATTGCACAGTGACATGGCAGTTTAAAACTGCATTAAGGCTGCAATGGCAGGCCTGGGACATGTTTTAAGGGGTGACTTAAGTGGGTTGCACAGTACGTGCTGCAGGGTCACTGTAGCATATACTTTAGAGACCCTGGGTATATGGTATACCACTCTACAAGGGACACATAAGTAAAGTAAATAGGTTAATCAGGTGTAAACCAATTCACCCATGTCCTAAGGCCAACAAACACAAATTTCAGCAGAAACATGGAGGTAAGTAGGCAAAGGTTTTGGCATAAGACCACCCTAAAGCTGACGGGTCTAACAGAGTTTAAGTGTGATATACTGTCCACATCCTTTTGTAAACATAAGCAAGAGTGTGACAACAATAAGGATTTCTGTAATAATTTTTTATGTTTTACCAATGGCTGCAAACCTGACTCAATGACAATAACCTTGATGGCTACAAATCCCTATGTTAACTGAATGCTAAGTCCCTTTGATTCAACCTGAACACCAACCTCACCCCTAAGCAACACATTGCCAAAAACAAAGATGGAGTGTTACCAGCCCTTTCTTCTAAAGAAAGTGAAATCACTTCTTCTGCTGTTGAAGTCCTAATACTCTTGCACCTGGATGGTAGTAATACGCTGCTTCATTGCCTTCCACAAGCCTCACTGGCTCTCCTAAAAAACATCCTATATGCCCCAACACATCCAGGGACTGATGAAATATGATCAAATCACTCGCATACTAATGGAACTCCATTGGCTTCCATAGCAGACTCGCTCCATCTTCAAAAAAGCTGCATCATTTACAAAGCCACTGCGACTAGCATCCCCAAATATCCTGCAGGCAAGCTCGCCATCTCTGATGGTACTCAACATACTCACAACCAGCACATGCAGACTGAGAAGCTTAAATAAGAAGAAATAAGGCAGCAGGCCTTTTCCAACTATGCACCCTGTATCTGTAGCCATCAGGCCTGACCCAACACTGCTTCAATGTAAGAAAGAGTTAAAGACTTGCCCCTTTAAAAAACATTACATCATACTGTATTAACAGTCTACAACCCAGCTTCCGTTCCAATCACTCGTTTAATTTATTGCAGGTCTTTTATCCTGCACAATGCTCTGCTGCCTTTTGGGCAGGTTTGTTCTTTAGAAATACCATATGCATACATACATACATACATATATAAATGCACGCATACATACAATGGCCCTTTTGAATAGACTCGAACCCTGCAGAAGACATTAGGACACATATTACCCCACATAATACCCCTCTGTTCGTATTGCCAGAGGTCACCACCATGTGTTTATTGTCCTGGTGATGACCTGAACACATACAACCCTTAGCATTGAAATGTTAACCATATTAAGGGACCTTTTGTTAGAAAAATAATACATTTTTATGAAAGTAATATCTCAGCACTTGAATAGTTACCGTGTCGTAGATGCTCATATACCTTAAATATCTCACAGCAAGAGTGTTAGAACACTCAGATAATCAACTATCAATAGTTTACCTACAAATTTAATGAAGATAAAATAGAGAAAACCTCATCGCAGTCTGGCTCAATCATATGTACTTGGTCATTTCAATGTAAATGAATCATTTGAACTGTGCATCTAAGCTTACTTAAAATGATGTTGGTTCTCTCAATAAAAACATACCCTTCAAATGCTGATAATAAATAAATAAATGTTTTCTTTCTACCTCAAATATGCAGCAGATAAAGTAAATGCCTTAATCTCTTCTTTTAAATCATCAAACGCACTCCTTCAAAACATTTTTTTGTTAACCCAATTACTCAGGTCAGAGCAGGATTCAAAATTGTATGTTAACAGCGAGAAAGTGAAGGTGAAAAATTGACTATATTTCTGATGTGATAATATTTGATTTGAAATTAACAGAAGAACTTTTACTATATGGAAAGCATTTTGCGAAAAAATTCAGGGGGTAAAACGTGTCTTACTAGATTGGGTTTCTCCTGACTTGCTAACAAATCAAAATTTCACCTTTGCATGAGGTAGGTGGGTTTGGCATGAAGATGCTGTATTTTATGTTAGATCTTGCAAACCCAATATAAAAAGTGATACACACCAATAAATAGAAAGTCCCCCAATACTACAATGAATTCTGCCATGGTATATTTTATGTCACTAGAATTCAGAATCGATCGAGACCACCATACCACCATATTTAGAAGAGAGCAAGGCATGGATGTTCATTGGATCTGATTAAACCCATGTAAAATGGTCTCTTATGAGCTTTTCCCATTTAAGAAGAACAGCCAGGCTGTGCTCCAGAGCCAGTGGGCATATGCATGTATGTGGTCTTAGCTATACAAATACCTCGTGAATGCATACACCCACTGGAGTGCTGATTCAAATAAGTCATTTTCAGATTTAACCTTGAAGTGCTAGATTGAATATAGCTGAACTGAATAAGGAACAAATTCTAATTAAATGTTTACTTCTTGATGAGTCACAAGGCAATCTCCGACCAACTAACTTATGATTCATACAGACGAAACAACATTTTTGTGAACAAGAACAGTTTTAATCCAGCAATGAGGCAATGCACTCATCCCACACCACCTTCAGAACCAGCTGCATCATTTGCAAAGCTATCACAACAAGTACCTCTACTTGTCTTGAAAGAAGCTCACCATCTCTGGCGGTTCTTGGCACATTCGTAGCCAGGACACAATCAGGCAGTAGACTACAACGTGTAAAAAATAAAATACATGGCAAAAGGCCTTTTCCTTCTATGCTCCCAGGATCTGGAACAACATTCCTGTATCCATCAGAACCATCCCAAATCTGCTCCAATTTAGAAGTGTTGAAAACTCATTATTTAATCAACATTTCATCACAATGCATTAAACATCCATAACGCGGCTTCCTCTCCTGTGACTTGCTAACATTACGTTGGTTTTTGACTAAGTACAGTGCTCTGCTACCTCTTGTCTAGGCTTCTGCCATAGAAATACCATATACCACATACATATTTATGTTATATATGGTGAAGTAAAACAAGGAAACAAAGTGATGTTCACATCCTAAATGTTTCTATTGTATTAAATGGCTTTCACTACTGTACCCCAGTCTATGGTTTAGAATATTGGATTTTCTGCTTCATTTGTTGTCTAAAATGTCTTAAATTCTAAACGGGACCCTGTGCCACCACAGTAGCAAACACCTAAATATCTCTGAATTGATACATCGAGCCTCTGATTTTGCACATCTCAGTAAGTATTTTCACCATATTTTCATGGGGTGCAGGAGAAACTATCACAAATGAATGGGGGAAATACAGAGTAGTGTAAATGAAGCACATTCCTGCGCTCCATGCCAAAACTGAGCATCTGATGTGCAGTCTATGCTTCTTCATACAGTGGCACCTGGCACCTACGTGGAAAGTGCAAAGGAATTCTGCTAAAGTAGGTGACGTCGAGCTCCATTCACATTAGTGCCTGATCACATATTCTGGGGAAAATCTTGAAGGACCCCCCATCGGAAATGACACTAATTTAATTTTCATCACAAATAAAGGTGAAGGAAAGGAAATGTGTTATTCAGGGTTATATCAATTCACAGATACTATTGCCTCATTGTGGGGTTGTGACTGTCACTGTGGCTGTGCTTTCCTCGCATAGAGCTAGCCCTCGCCAGGATGAGGTCACATGCATAGGTTTCCCGTTGTCAGCTAGTAATATACATAAAAGCAAATAGGCACCCCTAGCTCAGTCCCTATTTAGCAGTATATGTTTTTTTCTGATCCTGGTGGTAAAACAGTTGCAAATCTGCTTCAGAAAGCTTATAAAAGGACAAGCAATCATAAATAAACAAACTGATGACCCACTCTTGAAAGTAACAGCATCTGCTGCCAATCCACAATTCTCATGCTTTTAGACTTTTAGGGCACGGTTTTGGCATGCACTCTCCCTCACACCGTACAGTGCCTCGTGTTGCAATTGAAACAATGCAAACATCATAACTGAGCCGAGGAGCAGCTACAAAGAATTCGCTGCCAGGATAGATAGTGACCACCACCTATGTCGCAATTTGCAATTGGAAATTAGTTATCAATTTTTTTTATAGACTAACTGATAAGTTACCTTTTGCCTCTATGGTTTTGTTGTCTCTTACAATCCTGCTCAAACACTCTCTCATATTTTGCTTATGTACAAGAGTTGCTTCTCAATTTAAAAAAGCAACACTCACAAAAATAAAGCATTCTCCAGATTGGGGAATGTTTATTCAGTAAGAATGCACAACTTTCAGCAGGTAGTGGTAGGTATCAGTACCACATAAAGCACTGAAAGTCAGGAATTCGTCTACGTTTTTCAGTATGATGCAAGTGAATCAGATATACAAGTCTATATCTACCATAATGCATAACTGACATGAAGTATCAAATGACAAGTACAACCGCTTCTTTAAACAAGCATTGCAAAGCCAATAGGTCTTCTATTCAATTTGTGACAAGAACAATAAAAGAATACTGCAGTGAAAACAAAAACATAACTATTTTCTGTAGACCATGTGTCTATGAGATAATGAATTTAAAGATTGATGATTCTTTGCACATTAAAGAGGTAAAACAGTACATCATGCATTTCAATGCAAACACTTCATAGGAAGTGAAAATATACATCAGACAGTCAAAAACATAAGATGAGAACAGAACCGAAACTCATTTTGTATATTTTAATGTTTTGGGAACGATGGGTTTGCTGACAAAGATGCTGTCAATCCAGACCTAAACGTTAGTGAAGCCAACCACATTAGATGAGAGCAGAAACAAAAACTCACTGTGTATATTTTACATAAGTATTGGGAACAATAGGTGTGATGGCAACTGTGCTGTCAAGTCAGACCTAAAGGTTTGTTTGTGGCATTTTGAGCCAATGGTACATGCCACACTCCAAAAGATATTCGATTGTTGCTACTCATAGTAAAGGACAACATAGTAGACAACTGCATATTAAAATGCTATTTTTATTATTAATAGGTAAGGACCACAAACATATGTAAAGAGATGTCTGCACATTGTGAACACTGACTAAGAAGAATGACAAGGCCATTGTACATGCCACAAAAGATCCGGAATCCTGTCGAAAATGCTGGGGTGATTGTGGTCACCTGTCGAGTGCAGACACGTTTATTAACAAGTCTGGGTTTAATGTGCCAGTCTATGCAAATAGCATGTGTGCATCACTTTTCATGTCATTTGGTCTCTTTTTAACATGACAAAGGGCTCACTAGCTCACATTTGATCACCAACATATTCTGCCTACAATTAAATTATCAGTTAATTTTCAGTGGCTGACAAGGGGACAATTCAAAATTGGTAGTTGACTTTTTCTGCAATGTGATTATTTAGATAATAAGCACATTAATGCGTGTGGTCAAGGAACTTCGGTTGTCCTGTGTTTTTGTAGGCTGTAGGCATACTAGTGTTCATGAGAGATCAAGTATTTATTGTATGAAGGCTAGTTTTGAGCGATTGTATATTCACTTCTTGCTGGTGGTATGGATGGCTTTAGATGAATAATAGCATTCAACATTTACCTACAATGAGTTTTTTAAGTTTTGTCAACATTTATCTCTGTAAATGAGGGATATGGCAGTGATTGGGTTACAAAGAAACATGTTTAAGGACCCAAAACAAATTTCTGGGGGAGGCACCACCTTTTTATTCTGCTAGTACTGCTCAATACCAGTGCACATGGCTACTTACCCAGATCGCGTACAGCTATCATATTGAAAACAACTGTGCCAATGGCCTTGTCCCTGGCCTGTCCTACATCCAACTTTCTCAGCGCACAGATTAGAATATACACTGCTCTATTTATCAGAGTCCTGGGGCCTTATTTATGAAGGCCTTGCGCCACTGATGCGTCACATTTAAAATGGGAAAAAGTGACGCACCGGTATTTCGAACCCAGTCGAGAAAGAATTCAAGACACTGGACTTCGCTGGCTGCTTGCAAAGAACATATATCAGCTTGGTCATACAGCCATACACCTCATTATTTAAGCAAGCATGTTTAGCCATTTTAACTGGGTTAATAGGAAGGTCATTCATATGTGTTTCCTTCAACTTCCCGCTTATGATTTAGAAGTAGCTGGGAAATACTGTCGGAATCAACCTGGAGAACCCAGATTGTGTCGAAACAAGTTTGAATCAATCAAATATAAGTTATCCTGCTGTCATGATTTAATTCGGGAAAGAATAATGTTATAAAGCCAGATGTTTATACAAAACAAAATAAAAATAAACCATGATGTGTTTGGTCTGTAATAGTCTTAATCTGCAGATGCTTAATCATTGTTCATTTTTTATTAACTAGCCTCAAATAAATTGATAGAAAACGACGGCCATCAAGAATGCCTTTTTAGTACAAGTGCTTTAACTTTTACATTTTTCATAATTAATTGCATGTTTTAAACGGATTTTAATGGGCCAAAAAATTAATATTAAATTGAAATAAATAATAAGTGACATAAAATAAAGGATTTGGAGTTTATCCTGTATGTTATGAAATCTTCTTTGCTTATTTTAACAGTTAATGAAGGTGGGCCGCATGGACCATGGTGAGAATAGCTGAAAAATCTTAACTTTAAAATCACCAACATCATTTTCATAAATAGAAATTAAAGGAATAGCTCCTTCATAGTGTCCAAGCTTTTGTCTGCCGTTTCACATAAGAGTTTGGAAAAATAATAGCCTCAAGTATCGGTTTGGGATGGCTTGAAATGGTTAGCATGATTGTATGTCACAATCTGCCCATCATCAGCCGCTAAAATGCATCAAATGCACTTCCTGACATGTTCACCTAATCTCCGTGGTTCTAATTTTGGTGACTCACCTTTCCTGCTACCCATCACTTACTGTTTGCTAGACTGCAGCATCAGTCAGAATCAAGAAAGGCATCTGTCTGTGCGACTCTCTCTCAGAGGAGGCAGAGAACAGAAGCTACTAGGTGTTTGCTCTTAGAAGACGTCTACTGGAAAGTCGCCCACGATCATGATTTAAGATCCACTGCTCCTTTAACTGGAAACCAGCCACCTAATGCTAAAAATCCATTCCCATGCTTTACTTTAAAAATCTATCCACTGTATGAGGCATCGACTATGCAGTTATTCCTTGCTGTTCCCTAACACTGATTTGGGGAGCAGCCACCTTTGGTTATATAAACAATATTGAGAACAAAAATATCATCCTGCAAACATATTTACTTCAATATATCAACTACCACTATATTGTAAGTGTAAGTATACGTATTTAAGTTTTGATGTACTATTCTAAACTCCACATCTATGTATACATATATATATATATATGTACAAACATATATATATACATATACTGCAACAATAACAGTTCACAGTGTGGACATAGTGAAGTAGTGTGGCTCACTGGTTAGAGGCGGCAGACCCGAGAGCAGAGGACGGCCTGGGACCAGGGTTCGATTCCCGGCGCGGCAGGTTTCTGGACCAGGGTCAGCGGACTCGATAATTCTCTCGCCTCGGTGCCCACTCTGATCAGCGATCACACTTGGCAACTCTGGGCATTAGCTTTCCTCATCTTCACTAACGGCCCCACCAGACCGCCGGGGATGCCTGGTCTCACCCTGGAGATACCCATTAAGGGACCATCTCTCAGGGAAGCCAGGAAGGGTTTCGCAGCGGTCGAAGCGCCTTGGGACCCTACGGGTAAGTAGTGCGCTATATAAATGCCAATACATTTACATTTACAGTAACATATTACTCAATGCACATCTTCATGTAGACTATATATATGGTTATATACTGATGCTCCGAATGTAATATGGAAATCATATGCACTGTTGAGTGTGGGAGGGTCCATGATTTTTGGGAGGTGAAGCCTTCTGTGAGTCACTAGGGCCCACCCCCACCAACAATGGTAGTAAATAACATATCATACGTTGTGCATATGTTTGTAATGTTTATGCCTCAGTATGTTTTCATGAGTTCTTATTTTGCCAAAAGCCATTTGTTGGAAATGACCGTCTTTTGGGTGGTATGCCCCCAGATGTTTTACTTTCTGTTGATGAACCCATTTTTGTTGGCTATAGAACACTGAACACTTTGTTCCTGCAAATCTGTGGTAAAGTATTTGTGATCCCACTTTTAAACATGATAACATTGTTTTATACCTAATTGGTTTGAACATAGGGGACTGCAGCACTCCTTGTGCCACCCACTAAAGTAGTAGTGTCTACAGATCTGCCATCACAGCCTGGACAGGCAGTTTTAAACTGACATTTCAATCTGGCAAGGTAAGCCTTTAGTCATACTTTTTTATATTCATTGAAAGTCACCCCTAATGTATCCTCTAAATGCTAATAGGGCAGGTTGTATGGTATTTAAAAAGTAGGATATGTATATTGAAAGTTTTACACGTCCTTGCAGTGAAAAAGATCCAAAGTCATTTTTCACTGTAACAACTAACAAGGCTTCCTCTCCCTCAGTGAAACACCGAGTTACATTACAATTATAACCACTTACAATGCTCAATTCCTGTTTGGGAGCAGCTAGGCAATGGTTCAATGATGTATTTTAATAGTAATATAAAATTCAACTTAATGATTTTATATTACTATTTTGAAAACAACACTTTAAGAAAGTTGCTGTTTTTCTGTCTAAGCCAAATGTGCCTTTCTGCTGGTATCCAGTGTCACCTGACTGGTGAGTGGCTCTTCTGTGGTGAGATGTGGATTACTTCCAAACAGTTGACAAAAGGCTTGGCTGTGGAGAGGTATTTTTTCCTTGAGCAGGACGCCGAGGATGGTTGTGCCCAGACTGCACATATTGCAACTCCCGGAAAAAAAAAGCCTGTTGGTTCACGTGGGACCATATGACCAGTTCCGTCTTCTTCACATAACTGATTTCCTAATGTGACTACCTTCTGATATATAACTTTGGGCTTATAGGAAATGATTTTAGGTATATGCCAATGCTTTCTCATTACTTTGTAAATGCAACTGCTATGCATATTATATTTGGGTATTAAGGTAACTTCACCATCACCACTCTGGCCAGAAATAAGATAAAAGAGTATGTTATAACACTATGAAAATATATATGATTAGTAGTTTTCTCAACTCGTCAGCATGAACAATATATGTTTTAGGCTGTGACTGTAATAAGATCTAAGTGGGAAGTAGCATATGCCCATTGAAGCTATGGATTCAGGAACATGTTAGAGCTATTAAGAATTACAATAAAAACTATCCTGTAGCTTTATATTTTGAGACTATCCTTCCCAGTAGCATGAACATTTGGTTCTATACACCGGAACATGCAGAAAAGTGTGCCTTGATAAGGAGATAGTGTTATGTCAGATGGAAGCAAAATGGAAATGTAGACTCTACATATGGGTCTTAATACTAACAGGGAGTTGCATTATTTTTCAGAAAGGCCCCTCAAGAATAAAGGCCCCTGGCATATAAGCACATTGTTGTTCTCACAACATGGCATTAGTTCTGTAATGGCATATTCCGACATATGAGTTAATCATGATATTTATAAATTGTATGTGGCATAAAGTAATCTCATTCACACATCACAAGATGATATCACAAAAAAGATATCACAAAAAAATGGTGCCATTGTTCTGTACTATTGGAGGTTTTTTATCCATTATTATTACATTTTTGACTTCTCTTTTGATAACTAACACACATTGGCCATATGTTTCGATCATAGAAAATGAATTCTTGCAATGATAGAGATCTGATGGGAGAATTAGCACAATTAATTTTGACTTTACCAATATATTGTTGTGATATGAATATTGTGGTCGTTTTGTCAGACTGCATTTGCTTTGGGTGAGTCATTTTGTGTTTCCATTGTACACGGCAGTGAGAAACTCTGGTAGCCATTTATTAAGACTGTTACTATAGTTTGTACATAAAAAAAACAGAGAGTAGAGTCATTGAACTTGACTTTAAAGGTAATTGGTTTTCCACAATTATTTTGATGTTAGTTTTTTCCCCAAAATTCATTTAAAAATTATGGTGGCCTTCCTACTAAATGAGTCCACTTTCCATCTGTGCTGTATGCAGAAGCCCTGCATTCTGGTAACCACTCATACTGGGTGAGGCACTTCTCGGTTTCCGTTAAGTGTGGTTGCGAGTAACTCTGGTAACCATTTGTTGGGATTTTTAATGTAATGTGAATATAGAATAATAGAGAGTAGATTATTTACTTGGAACGTTATGGGAAAAGTGCAGTATATGTGACTAACTTGTTTATAATGATTTTGATGATATATACAAGCTATTATTCTATCAAATATGGAGACTGTTTTCCCACTAACCAAGCCCTCTTTCCATCTCTAGTGTGGGCAGAAGACTGGTCTCCCAGAAAAGTTTTATAAATGCTTACAATGTGGCATGTGAGTAAAAGGCCGAGAGCACGCAGACTTACTTTTCTATTTGATTGACTGGATGAAATACATATTAATGGGAAAACCATTTTGAAGTCTCTTCTTGTTTATAAATACAGAGTAAATAAATATTAGTTAATTCCTTTTTTTTACATACAATGTGTATTTTGACTATTAGTCTTGTTATATTGTAGGATTAAATTGGGATGACTTCTGTGACATTTATGTTGAATATGTCAGAACATGACTTTGCCCATATCTCTCACTTATAATGCAATGAACTTACCTATGTTTAATCACTTTAATCTAGATACATTTAAGTAAACATTATAATCGATTTTCCAGTGAGGTAATTTTTTTTTCACGCTTGTTGAGGTGTTAGCACAGTGTCTGAGCAACAGCTTATAAATGCTCCCTATATGGCATGTAAGTAGAACGTATAGACTATGTAGCCCAAACTGTCTATTTACCAGTCCCATCCTATAGATAATTATGATTAACTCATTTTGTAACTAGGCTTTGCTTATAAACATAGGATGAAAGGACAGGAGACTGTTTCCTGTCAGAAACACCGCCTATTATTGGAATAGCCAAAGGTACTATAATTAGACCTCCTATACTATGTATTTTAAGCATATTAAACATGTGGTTATAAACACAGGATGAATAGATGTAGCCTAACGGCTAGGGCGGGCAACCTCAAATCTGGGGAACCGGGCTCGAGTCTTGGCAAGGACGTGCAACAGCCTGTGATTCTGGGCAAATCACTTAATCACCCCGTGCCTAACAAAAAAATAATGAATATGTCGACATGTAATGCAGCTGGTGCTCCTGTGAAGTGCTCTGGTTGGGAACTTGCTTTCTGTTGGGAGCACCCCCTCTTAATGGAATGACAAAAAGGCGTTTGGTTATACCTCCTATATGGTATATTTGGAACAAATAAAAAACTTATGAGATATGAGGCTGGAAAACCCTCATTCTTTCAAATAGTACTAAGCTAGCTTTGTTATGTTGTAAGATTGAATGGAGATGGTTTGTACGATTTAATCTGAAGGTGTGAATTATAATAAAAAGCACACAGTAAAGGGTGTCACTGTATAAGTAATAGGGACAAAATAGTTCTGTCATTATTTTAAAAAGAGATGGTCATGTTGACTTAATTAAAATATCATACATCATATTGTGAAGAATGATGATTATTTGAGAATAAATAAGTGCAATACAGGGATGTAAATGTGCAGTAATAAAATATGATGACACTACCTTTGAATGTTGTTTCGATTCATGAATTAAATTCTGAAGAATGTTCAATAATAGGTCATGAATAATGTAGTGTATAAATGCAAGTATAAAAGAAGAGTAGTGCGCGATGAAGCTATACTTTCTAAGGTAGTATCATTACTGGCATTAAGACAATGTTGATTTTAAACATTATGTGCATTGTTTTTAACTTTACCAATATAATAAATATTCACTTATGTATAATTTTGTAGCCTTCAAGGAGTCTGCAGTGGAAAAAATGTGTTGGCTTTGGCTACAATGAGATTTTAAATATTTTAGAAGATTGGAAAATAATAATGGATCCTGTTTTGCAATCTTGACTATTTCATTTTCTCTTCTATAAAAGAGTATCTGTTATATATTATGCATTATGTGATTTTGGAATATTTCAAATTGACATTAGGGATAATGACAACTTTTTGACTGATTTGAGTGCTGGGTAATCTTGAGTTGACTGAGCAGCAACCTGTCGTAGTGTTACTGGGCACAGACTTTGAATTTTGCCCCCTCAGAGCTTTTCCACCTTCGTCGATGACAGCACCAGCCCACCATTCACCTGCCATTATCGAGACCTGCATTGGATCCAGCTTGCCCCACTGACGACTCAATCACTTTTCTCCGGGAATGTTTTCTAAATCCATGGATAAAATTTCCACCAAAACTAATCTGGTCCCTTCAATTGACCCACATTCTATCATAATCTGCCTTAACTTTGGATTTTGACCCAGCAAAGTGCAACCAGATAACCTTGGTTATTGCTTTCTGTTTCTTGATGCTATTTTGAACTTAGAATGTTAAATTCATGTCTGTGCTCTTTTTCTAAACTGGTTTGGGATTTCTATTGTGTTTTGTTTTTATTTTTACTGTTGTTTGAGTACTGAGAATAAATAATTTATACTGGCACTGTTTTTGTGCCAAGCCACTTGAGGGTTAAGCACAGGGTTATTTGGTGACTTTTTGTGGTTCACCCTGAGAAAGATAGTGTTTATTATTTGAGGTCAATTCTGAACCTCCTCAACTAGTACTCAAATGTCTTACACTATTTAACTAAAATCAGTATGCAATGTGTTAAATAAGTGAAGTATGGTAGAATCTCATTGACGAATCCTTGTAACTATTGGAAGAGTTGTCTTCCTATGTAAAATAATTGCTACATGCACATTGTGAGGCAGTAAAAAATGTTTCTTATGTCAGGTTTGCTATACTGTACTAATAAACTCGAACTTGGCCTTTGCGCTGTGGTACTAAAAGTGTGCATTTGCATTTTCTAGTACAGTTGCTGTAAACAGAGTGTTAATTGGTGACATTCTCTTTGCCAGGTGCAAAGATTGGCAGAGAGATACAGGGAAATACAGAAGGATAATATCAATATGGAGCTACGAGTAGTAAATCAATAATCATCTAAAAATAGGTACGATGATGATATAGTGGTATCAACAGTCTGCAATCAATATTTTTGTAGGATGGTATTAATAATTCGATAATGTGGTACAAAACTCCCATTGTAACAAACATAGGCCTGTCTCATTAAGTTAATGTAAAACCCTGGTGGTTTAGGATTAGAAAAACTGTTATTACCACCCAGAATGTCTTAGATTGCATGCATTACAATGAACTTGCAACCATTCGAAAATTTTAAAATATCTATCTGTGGTCAAAATAACTGTAACTCGTCTAATGACCTTGGGGAAAAACATAGCACAGTGGTGAAGTTTGAGCTTAAAAAACACAATGCAACAGTATTGGATGTGCCCATTCAAGAGCATATGCATTAATCCTATCCGACATCAACCCAATGCATCTGATTGTGCACTTAATTTCAGAGAAAATTAATAAATCAATGTTTTTCATGTAATACAAAAGTGCAGCAAATCAATGGCAAATAAACAAAAGAATGAAAAGGCACACAGACATATTGCAATCAGGATTTCTGATGGGTTCTGTCACTAGATAGATCCTATCAGATATCCAAATTAAGGGGCTTTATAATGAGCTTAAATAAGAACCACAGCTAGAAGAAGGAAAATTGGAGCAGAAACTTTAACCTTAGGCTGTAGAATCTAGAGAGGACACTGTTGTCATCAGAGTCAATAATAAGCATGATGGAGACTATAATAAAACCATAAAAATGCTGCTGGCAAAAAGGTGGGATGCGTGTACATGTAGAGTGGGTCGCGCTCAACTATAAAAACATGAATATGGAACTTGATCTACTGCAATGAGTAGCTGAGCTATACTGTTCAACATTACCACAGACTCAAGGACCTACGAACAATTGGGGCACCCTACATGTGTACCTGCTGACTGATAACGTGTGTCTAAATTACAGTTTGAGGGATTTGGAAGGACGTCCGGGATGGTGCAGGGATGTGAGAGGCTTCCTTACTTAACAGAAGTGCCCTGATTTGGGTGGATTGAACAAGGCCTAGCTGTTGATAACTTAAGATATCTGCATGTATCATAAACCTTACTGTGACAATTAGTTGAAAAAAATGCTATTTTTGTTCAGGGCCTGCGGCTGTTAGTATGAGAAGCTCACCACTGTTCTTATTATCTCTTGATTTTTAATGCTAAACATGAGTAACTTTCTATGTGTTGCATAAATTTACACTGTAAAATTGGAAAGTCAGAAAATAAAAGTTTTAAACAAAAATTAAAACATCTGACCTCCAACTTAAAAATGCAGAGGAAATAGAAAAAGGCTTTGTCACTGAACAAGGATTCAGAAATTGAAGTAGAAAATGCATATGTTGTGGCTCTTTCCAACTGACACAGGAAACCATACACGCTAAAATCTTCTCAGCTTACAATACATTTTGGATGAAATGGTCATAATGCATGAAATATCTAGATTTTATGAGTGGCAGCATCTTTGGATCTTTGGATGTAGCAATGGCAATTTTGGCAATTGCTACGACGATTTTGGCAATGTAGTAGAGGAATTTATGCACTATGATACACTGTTGGAATTGCCCTTGAACCATTGTTAACTCGCCATCCATCCTGGATTGTGATACAAATTCAAGATAGATAAAACTGATGTTCAATGTTTAGCACAATAAGGCAACTAACAATGTGTCACGTAGCCTGGAACAAGTGAGCTTAAAATGGACAAAGTTATCCCAACAGCTAAGGAGAATACTAATGTATGATCCTGAGTAAAATACACTCTTTGGTGTAGCTTAAACTTGATTGAGGCATACATTTCATTGTAATCTACTATTTATCTATATTACATTTGCTTTCACTTACTTTTTCAAATTTTCTTTAATTTATTTAATGTTCCTCTTTGGGTAGAAGGAGGTCAGTATTCCCTTTTCTTAATTATAGGTCACTTCGGGCAGATTGCTTGACTGGCATGGGTGAGTTTTTATAAATTCCTCCAAATACTTTCCGAGCTAAGCACAACTTCAATCTCAGTTTCCTGTGTACAGCCGGTAACTGTTAAATAAAACAATGGATCATAAAAATAGTATTTTTTTTAAGTGATAGGGAAAGTGCACTTCCTTCATCAGATATTTACAATGCTGAGAAATCTTCCTAAATCTAGTTATGAAAGATTCTTTGAAGCAGCATATTGCTTTTGATTTACTAGCAATTTTATTTTACCTCATCTTAAGTTTTGGTTGGGGGTGAATGATCTATGATACAATGCTTTGGGGTGTTGTAGATTTCCCGGTTGGTGGATAAAGTCACATCATGCTGCAGATTGTGAGATAGCTGTAAAGAATGCTAGCCCTAATTTCAGAACAGGTGTTGAAATGTTTAAAGTGTTTAAAAAGAGTTTTAACAGAGTTCCAGCACACACCATTTGTGTACTCTAAGAGAGTCATTGCTGAATCACTAATATATCTTTTGCCCATTTAAAAGTCTGGTTAAAACAAAGGAGCACTTCAACTTCTTTGTAAATGTATATTTTTATAACGGATCTACATACACACTGCTACTCTGTCTATTTTAGGGTGAATTCTGATAAAGTAAACATATTCACCCTTAGACAAGAACTGATAAAGGGCTCCAACCAGCGATAGGGTGGAGATAAGCTGAAGCACCTAAACGCAAATACTACATACCACAAATGGGTTATTAGCAACAAACTGAAAAAACAGCTAATTGTATTTAATTTAGATTACTTACTGCTTTCACATTTGATTTCTTCTTGAGCATAATGCTCATATAATTAGATACAGTCTGTTAGAAATGGGGGTCTCTACTTGGCAGAGGTAGGTACCTTTGTCCAAATAAGGACCCTCGCTTCCATTCAGGGTGAGGGGGATACACACTTTAGATAACCTCTGCTGAACCCCTGGGTAGTTTGTCACGAGCAGACAGTCTTATCCCAAAGGCAATGTGTAAAGTATTTGTACTCCATACACACAGTGGTACAGTGATAACATGACAAATGGACACCACACCAGGTAGACAAATAAAGTGTATTTATCTAAACTCAACAAGACCAAAACAACAAAATATGATATGACTTTAGAACAGTTATTGCAAAAAGAAAGCCTGTATAAAGCAAATACCTCCACCTGGGGCTATTGCAATGTCATGACCGCAATAAATCCAAAGTACAGCACTGACCACGAGGAGCGCAGTCTCGGACAAAGTCACACGAACCCCCAAACAAACAGTACCATGAAAACGAAGTCTATGATGATGCACGGCATTGAGGAGGTGAGGCGCCGGTGCTGAGGTCGAGTCCAGAAACCAGGCTCCCATGGGGAAGTGAGGCGTCGTGTCCAGGACAGGGGAAGACGGTTGCATTGGCTGTGAGGCGTCGGTTCCGGTGAGGATGCAAAGTCGGTGAGTTCTTGAAGTCACATTAAGCGGTATTTGGAGCCAGGATGCAGGTGCTGACAATGACAGAGTCAGTGCGAGTGCTGGTGTCATCCACAGACGCTAACTGCAGGCTTTGACAGGCGTTGAAGGGCGTCAGAGCTGCGGGGTAGGCCTGGCGGTGTTGTTTACTTCTTGAGCAGTGCCCTGGCCCTCGATGCAGGTCGCAGCATCACAGCGGCATCGCTGATGGCAACAGTTTTTCTTGCTTCTTTTAGGTTTCTTCCAGCTCCCAACAGCAGGAACAACCTCCAGAGGCCCAAAACGGGAATAGTCTCCACCTGGCAGGTTGGAACTCTAAGAATGAGGGTTCAGGGGAGCTGGGGGTGAGGTCTTTGTGTCTCGGGGACTTCAAAACCAGGGGTCAGCACACACAGTCCCTTGGAGATCTTCTTCAAGCAGGTTTACAGCAAAGTTCCAGTTATTGTCTTTTCCTTGGCAGAAGCAGCAACTGCAGGCCAATCCAACACAGCACAGAGCAAAGGGGAAGTACTCATCAGTTCTTCTCCTTGACAAAGGTCCCTCTTGAGTCCAGAAGTAATATAAAATTCTGGGGTTTTAGGTCCAATACTTTTATCCAAAATGTCTTTGTTATCTTGGTGCAAGGGTCTCTGAGCCCAGTCTAAATCAGTTCTGTCCTCACTGTTGCAGTACAACCACAGGGAGTAGAGACAGCATTGTGCAAGGGAGACATGCCCTATTCAGGTGCAAGGAAATTTCCTCCCACTACTCTAAATTCAGCCAAGGTCTATTCAGATATGCTCAGAGTCATTCAGGAAGGGCCAGGCACACCTCAACCCCCGCCTTGGCTGTTTACAGAGAATGCACATCCCCAGCCTCTGTTACTCCAAACCCAGACAGTCAATACTCAAACAGGAAGAGGCACATTGAATGGTTAAACAAGAAAATGCCTCCTTTCTAAAGGTGGCATTTTTAAACACAGAATTTAAAAACCATCTCTACTAAATTCTGAGTTCAGTGAGCCTAAACTTTATTTCTATATCTTGTCTCAATGGAAAGTTATGCTTGTAAGATGTCAAAAAGTATTTCCTTTTCAATCCTATGGGACAGTTAACCTTTCAATAGTGAAATGGAAATTGGCAGTATTTCACTGTTACACAGAGAGCATGAGCACTTTAGCACTGATTAGCAGTGGTAAGGTCCCCAGAGTCCTGTATCCATCAACAACAGGTCAGGGAAAATAGGAGGAAGAAGCAAAACGTTTGGGGATAACCCTGCAAAAGGGCAAAGTCAAACAAGGTCATTCAAGTTCTCACATGACTGTGTGTATAAAAAGAACATTTAAAACTAAAATGGCTGTAACTTTCAAGAAATTAAGTTAATGCTACTTTGCAACTTTGTTAGTTATCAGGATCCCTCTGATAAAAATCGACCTGAAAAGATCACATCTCACAGTTCCCCCAATCCCTAAGAAATGTTGTCACCTTACAAATATATTACTAAACTAGCCCACACTTGTATACAAAGCAATCTAAACCATTTGGAACAATTGCTAAAACCAGTACTTTTTATATCTCTTGAACAGAAACAGACATGCTACATATACATGATATATAACAACAGCGCATTACATTCACTTCAACAAAGCGTGGTGATGATGTAGTGACCAAACTGCATGGAAAAAATTGCTGCATCTATCCCTCAGTGTCAATGCTTTGCCCCATCCATGGTACTTTCTCATTGGGCCCTGCATAGGTCCTGTAGCCGGCCTGCTCTCCATCACGGCCAGACCGAATTTTTGATTTGCACTGGTCCCTTGCGACCTCAAGAAGCCTTTTGACTGCTAGTGATGTGTAAGCACTATTTTCGATTTAATATTTTGAAATTCATATTTCAACTTCTACTGATTGGATTTTTGTCCTTTTGGCCTAATTTAGCTCAAATAAATATTCTATGTTTCAAAACTTGTGGGTAGTCTATGTTATGTTATGTTATGTTATGTTACAAGTTGCTTAAAAAGCGTGCGTACAACCGAGGGTTTCATGGCGCTATTGGAACATACAGAGAAGAGAGGGGGATTATACGTGCGCTTCTATAAACAACCGTGTTTTAAGCGATTGCCTGAATTTGAGTAAGTCTGTGCAGGAGCGGATCTCCAGAGGGAATGAGTTCCAAAGTCTGGTGGCCAGGGATGCAAATCGTCGTCCACCTTGTTGTTTCCGTTTACAGGTAGGAGTGGTCAGTAGCTGGAGATGCGATGAGCGAAGGTTGCGAGAGGGGTTGTACCTAGTTAGAAGAGTATTAATAAATTAAGGGCTCTTGCAGTGCAATGATTTGAGGGCCAGACATCCCGTTTTGAATTCTGTCCGTTAGGGTATCGCGAGCCAGTGTAGTTTCTTCAGCAGTGGTCTTGCCGATTGCCATCTAGGTTATTGGTGGATCAGCCTGGCCGCCTGTTTCTGTACCATTTGAAGCCTCTCAGTGAGGAAGAGTGGCAGCCCTAGGTAGATTGAATTAGCATAATCCGGATGCGATAGTACCAGAGCCATCGTTATCCTGTTCTAGTGCTGTATGGGTTAGCATGCGGCTGATTTTCCTAATCTTTCGGAGATGATGGAAGCATTTGGAGACCACTGAACCTACTTGAGTTTTTAACGAAAGGTCACTATCTATAATGACCCCGAGTCTCTTTACAGAGGTAGATGGAACTGGAGGGGAGCCAAGTTCCGTAGGCCAGTACTGTGGGCTGAAGAAGGTTTTGCTCTTGCCTGTGAGTAGTAATTCCGTCTTACTAGGGTTGAGCTTTAGATAATTAAGATCCATCCAGTGATGGGTAAAGAGCATAGTGGACTGGAATGTAACCACTGACTTGGGTGAATAATCAATAGTGAAAGTTAACTGAAGATCGTCGGCGTAATTGAAAGTTGTCACATTCATTTTCTTCAGTGATTGAATAAGGGGGAGGAGGTATCGATTAAACAAATGGGGAGAAAGAGAGGAACCTTGTGGAACCCCACATGTTGTAGTTAGGTTTGGGGCTGTAAATGTGGCCAGACGCACTGATTGTCTATTGCGATGTTTTTATTGTGCTACTTTGTGCTGCACAAATAATTCACACATTGCCTTTGTAGATAAGCTTGACTGCCTTCTGACAACCTACCAGAGGGTGAGCACAGGTTAACTGATAGTGTATCTAGAGTACCCTCACATGAGTGGTGGCTCCTGCCTGGCCTGAGTGCATACCTCAGCCAACCAGGAATCCCATTTCTAACAGATGCATAATAAGGGTCCATATTCACATTGGGGTCATTTTTCATGTTCTCAGTTCTCATTATTAATATTACTTTCAGTTTGCAAACAAAATAAAAAACACAGCAGTTTCAAATAAACATGCCTTGATTAATTAGTACAAACAAAGCAGCTCCACAGAGACTTTAACTAGTCTAAGACGCAAGACATGTTTTATAAAGATTTCCCCAATTTAAGGAAAAAGTTAAAATGTAGGCCTAAATAACTTAGACATAATTCGCAAAGCCAAATAACAGTTACTCTGCAAGGTTAACCCTCATTAGAGTAATTCCATGGACCAGAATGATGCTAGCGCTTCACCAATCTCTACTATGAATGCATGAACCTGACTAACGACAGAATCAGCAGTCCTCCCCTCCCCCCGGAGCCTAGAGAGCCTCACGAGTGAGTAGTCGCCCTTTACAAGACAATTGATTGATTGATTAATGATTTAAATGATCTAAAGTACAGGGGCAAACTTACAGTAAAGCACAAAAGACTCATCCTCTACTCAAAAAAAATGGATATGTTTTGCTCTGGAAGCTCAATGGAATTATAAAGTCTACAGAGGCTACAATCGCTTTGTTCAAGATCCCATCTGTGAAGCATACCTGTGCCAGCCTGAGTTACACGTTGGTCTTCTTACTTGCTCAGCCCATACAGGTGATCTTGCTAGAATTGCAATGTTTTAGACATTCACCAAAAGCGTCAGAAGCATGCTCAACATTCTAAGCAAATATTAGTTTTCCATGGATATTTGTACTATTCCTGCACTTTCTACAGTGGCTTTTTCTGCAAGTGAACAATACACTGACTTGTGTAAAATTGTGCATTTCAACAATTTTATTTTCTTCTCTACATGCATAAAACATCAATCTACCCTTTTGCACTCCAACTTTCAAATGTAGGAATGTTCTCTTTCCATAAACAGGAGTAATTATGTATGTTATTCATGATAGGACTATGTTATTTTTGTTTGTATTCATTTGATAAGGGTGGTAGGTTTGCTACCAGTAAAACTACAATTTTCTGTTATGATATTTCACAATTTATCATCAGGCGAATCAGCCTATAAAAATTATAAAAGAAATTGCCATTTTTTTCACAAACTGAGGAGAACTAGGAACTGGAATTTATGACAGCAAATATAAGATCTCCTAGTTGCACAAAACACATTTGTGAACAGGACACTCTGTGTCTACTGCTTCTCTAATGTGAACAGAGTGAAATCTACCCTTTAAGGTCTTTCCAACTGATGCTTTTAGCTGTAGGAAAGACCTATTGTTTCCAAAATATTATAAATATAGAGTTGACCTTTGGTCAGTCATTTGCTAATGACTGGATAGCTTTGTTTTCTATTGCACTTCCATTTTTCTGAACAATAGGTTCCCTCCCTGTTTGTCCTGCCCAGGAGCATTTCAGTCTTACAATATTATGAATGGTTGCGGCCTCCATCTGCTTTCAACATAGGAATTTACACCTTAAATTACAGTATATGTGAGAGACTATTTAGTGCGTGTCTTTTTCTCTTCTTGCCTCATTTTCCTCTTTATTTTGTACACCATCTCTTAATAAAATTACATCCAGTGTCCTCTAGTTACCCCAAGTTCCCTTGCTGTTTTTTGAAACTCCATGCTCTGAGCAGGCTACCATCCTAAAATGTTTGTTAACCATTTAAAGATGGCCTCTGTGAATATGCATGTGTATCAATGCATATCAGTCATATTTCAATATTTTTTGTTCTCTTTGAATGGGATTTGAATTTGTTTTAATAAAGTGAGTTGTGAAAGTATTAATTATGTACATGCATTGCATGTGTGTTCTGAAAAGAAATGTTGAATGGTTCACCTATCAGTGTTGGGCAAAGAAGGTAAGTGAAGTATGTTACATGGGGTAGGTAGTTGTTAGTCAGGAGTTCTGTCTCATGTTGAAAACTGGCTAGGTGAAAGTGAGTGCATATGTGTTCTTTAACAGCAATAAGACAATCAGAGTAAGGCTTGCCCCCCCATGTGCCACAGGAAGCGTGGAAGTGCTACTGTGAGAACAGACACTACCTGCTTTCATCGTATTTCACTGCGCAAGAAGGGAAGAAGGGAAGAGAAAAAATATTTCAACTACAGCAGACAAATTCAAGGTACTGAAGAAGGGCCTTCCCTTGGCATCAGGCATCTTGTGGACTGAAGTTCAAAAGCATTCTGGGACCAGCTGTACAGGAAGAGATAAGAGCCATGGTGAGGACCCAAAAACTAGCAGGGAAGGCTTAACAGCCCTAGGTTTTCACCCATTCTAGTTTGCAGGATTGCACTCTCTGTCTATCCTTTAACATCTGCATGAAAACTGACAATGAACTCTTCTCCTTAATTTTTCTATAGAAACAAGTCACTCCATTTCTGTGATCATTTGCAAATTGTCCATAGAATTAGAGGAAGCTGTGTGGGTTTAATAATTGGTCATCGTGGTGTAATTACGACAGAACTACACATGGCTGGGGCCTTTATCAGAGTTACTTTCCAGTCTATAATTGTGCAGTTGTTGGGTAGTAGATTCTTGTCAGGGAGTTCAGCTGCCTGCCATCAGCTCTGCTCCCCTCTCTGGCCTTTCCAGAAGTGTGAGCTAAACATTGGCGAAGACATCAGGCCATGCTTCTATAACAGCTGGGTGAATTCTGGTGCAACATGAGAAGCATGTGGGTGGTGAATTGCTGTTCCCTTCTGCTTGTGAGGGAATGGGGCAAGATCCTGTGCTTCCTGCATTTGGCAATAAAAATCATTGACCTGTGAGGAGTGAAGTAAAACCTGGGGTGAGGAGTAGGTGGAGATCCGCAGATTAAACTAGACCTGTGCAACCCTCTATAAGATGCAGATTGAATAACAAGAGGTGGGGGTAAACTCAAACCTTAGCTGGAATACTGCATGTTCCTTCAACGTTCAGGGATGTAGAGCACTGCATATAAATAGAAACCTTTTCATTATTTCAACATCTTCATGCCCAATTCTAGAGAATGGGTGAAGAGCACGAGGGGGGACAAACCCCAGCCTAAGATAGGCTTCTTCATTGGCAAAGCCAATAGCTTAATAGGTCTCATGACTAAAATCTATTGCCTTGGTCAAAACGTGTGTTAGTCTGTCAACTAAGTGGCATTTGTTTTGTCAAACTTCAAAAATTAACTTTGAGGAAGTATTACTAAATGGGGAAGATTGCCTGGCAGGACACTGGAAACTAATTGTATACAAATGCCCACTTCATCATGGACCATCAAACTTTCAATAGAAAGACAAGAGTTTACCACAGCTAGTTTCTATAGCTGCTCCATATCAAATCACAATGATTGTAACAGAGGTGCCTATATTTATGTCAAAATGCAGGCCAAATTGAAGTATTGAACAGTGAGCAGTTGTGGCAAATCAGACTGCTTCATTTTCAACCAATCAGATAATTAACATATGGGGTGACCATTCTAATTAGCTGCTGGGATCCCATCAGAATAAATGTGGTTAAAGGCTGTCCATGGCTCAAAGATTGGGTCAGCAATCTTCTAGCTTAAACAGGGTGTAAGGGAATGCTCTTTTATTCTTTCGTCGCCACTGCATGTTTCATAGGATCCTTGTAAATATGTCCAGCAGCAGTGGGATAGACACGAGAATACTGAATTTTTCAGGTCTTGACCAATAATTAAAGGAATATGATATCCCTCAAATTCTGAAATCATGTATTAGGATTTGGGAATTGATACTACATGATATTTGTGAAAGGGCTTTTTGTAAATACCAATTATTCCCATGCGGTATTTACGCAATGTATATATTATACATGATTATGATAATGGCAATTAATATTTTTGTGAATGATAAAAATATCAAAACTTAGAAAAAAGGAGCAAGACCTATGGATTAAGCAACTTTTGGCAAGAACATTGTTAATTAGTTCCCTAAAGCATAGAGCCATATATAAGAAAACAGCTGCAACTTATGGTTAACGTAACATCCCTGTCTTCTTGTAAGTTGCACCTTTTGATTTAGGACTGAAACCATCTTACCCTAACAGATGGCTCTCAGAATTAACTGATGTGACTTTGAGAATTGACAGGCACACGTGTTTTATGCATGAAACAATAAGCACTGAAGCACTATTTTTCTAGCCCTAAGTTTTCTATAGTTTACATTTCCCCCTACCATGTTTGGTCCTCATACACTTCTCCCTTTGGATACTATGTATGGAAACTCGAGTGCTTTGCCAACTTAAACCAATTCTAATCATTATGAAAATGTATTGTTGACATGTCATTGTGTAGTGCAAATTTCACCATTGAAATGGCCTATAGGAAATGAAAACAAAGGGGTTTTGATTTTATGACTAAAATGAAAAAACCTTGATTTTTCTTATGACAGCCTGAATGGCGCGTTGGTAGACTAGTACTGAAATTGATTGTCCACCCATTCACATCCTTATTAATTTTGAACTCGAATTTGCTGATGAGTGATTGAATGTAACTTGGTATTTAATGCACAACACTTCACACTCATTGTGGAGCCTCACCTGCACCCAGCACAGGGCTCAGAGTATTGATAATACACCTTTATGTCATCCTAATGGCTTAGAACCAAAGCATCTACACACCAGCGTCACTGCAATTTGGTTAGCAGACATTTTGAACATCACAAATAAAACAGTTTATAGAGTTGATCCTTGGGAATTAAAAGGCAACACTGATTGAACACTCTAAGAAAGGGTCATGAAGTTAACAATGTTTGAAGGGTTTTATAACATCCAAATGAACAGCAAAACACATTTGATACCTAACTTGTCATAGTTGGACATCTAGTTAAACCCCTAGTTTCTTCACATGCTATATTGACTCAAAGGGAAATCACGCAATTGGTCCAGCCAAGTATTTTTAGACCAAGCCACAGCTAAACCACCCATTGCTATACATTCAATTGATGCAGGATTGAGTTGAGGAGAATATGACTATCTGTCTAAGACTAAAAGATTACTCATTATAAGGACTTGATCTCATTTTGAGGACAGGAAGGCCTTGGTCCAAATAAGTATGTCATCTGCATAATTTAGGTAAAAGCTCTGAAATAGTTGATTATCTTTACCAAGACCAGCTTTGAATATGTGAAAAAACAATGAAGCACTATAGAGCAATGAAACATCCCATAATGGTTTAAACTTGATAAGAGTGGAAGGAAAGTATGCAATTACAAAGGAATGCTGAATAGGAAGGATAACATTGTGCTGATGCTCTATTACTTACTGGTAATCTTCATTACTCTGGGTCCCGTTGACCTCGTCCTATTCATAATTAATTGGAGAGAACCATCTCCCGACAGAAAAAAAGATCAGAAGAATGCTGGGACACTAACCCGCCCCTCCCACCGGGAGTACATAAGGTGTACTTACCCAGCATTCCACCTGAACAACCAAGCCCACAACAGGAAGGCCGGCCGTCCGGGAGGGAGAGTGGGGTGTATGAATGTGAGGAGGACAACGGGACCCGGAGTAATGAAGATTACCGGTAAGTAATAGAGCATTACCCCCAGGTCCCTTATGTCCTCGTCCCATTCATAACTAATTGGCAAATACCAAGCAGAAAAGCTGGCCTTCCCAAACAAAACAGAAGCCAAGCCAGGCAACCAAGCAAGGCAGCCACTGCAGGAAGCAAAAGGCAGTACCGGCGAAAATCCCAGGCAGAGCACCCAGACATGAGGGAGACCAACCAAGCCGGGACGCAACGAATAATGGGAGAATAGCCAGAAGACCAATCCAACATTCCACAGAGGACCACCAGCCCAGAGCAGGAACACCCCAGAGCCAACCAGAGAAGGGGAGAGCATAGACCCACAAGCCAAACGAGGCAAGAAAGAACAAAACAGCGAAGAGGCCACCCAAAGAGGAAGACCCAGAGCCACCAGGCCAGCAAGCCAGACGCGGGCAACAGACACCACCACCAGGCCCAGAGTACCCACACCAGAGCAAACTACCCAGCCCAGGAGAGATCAGACCATAAACCCCTGGGACTTCACAGAAGAGCACCAGGCCCCAAGAGAAAAAAGAAACAAAGGAGGCAGCACCAGCCCACAGCCCAACAGCACCCAGTCCGGAAGCCAAGGCAAAGGCGAAAGAGGAACAAGCACCCAGAAGCCAACACACCAGGCCCCAAGAGCCAGAAGGGAGCAGACCCAGAAAGGACCAGATCACCACAGGATGAGAAACTGACCAGGAAACAAAGCACCAAGGGGACCAGAACCGCCAGGAAGCCAGGACAGCACAAACCAACAAGGGCAACCGACCAGGACAACCTGACCCGGGAAAACAAAGTAAAAAAGGGAACAAGAGGAACATATGAACCCAAGAAGACAGTCCCAGCAGGACACCTCAACTACAAACCGGCGAAATCTGAGCAGGAAGCCTCGGCCCGAAAAGGCCCCCCCAAACAACAGAGAGGGAGAGCAATGGAACGGGCAAATGACCCAGAGAACCCAAGACCAGAGCAAGGGAACCCTAAGGGAGCCAACAACACAGCAGACAAGCCCAACCAGAGACAGGCCAGGCAGAGAGGACCCCAAACAGCCCAAGCAGAAGCCAGAGGCAAAAAACACAAAGGCCAGCAAAGACCGAGGGGCAACAACCCAGAATGGCCGCAAAGGAGCGGGACAGGCCCAAACAACATAGCACGGAAACCCCAACCCACCAGGGGAGAGGTAATATGAAAAAAACATCCAGACCACAGAAGCAACAGAAGCCAGGGTGGGAAGCACAAATAACCAAACACCATGGCCCAAGGCGGGGGCAGAGTAGGGAAGAAACCCCCAGGGCAGAAAATGGCAATAGAGGACACCACAGCCAGGAAGCCAAAGCCAAGTAATACGTCCGACCAGGGAGAAGGCCAAAGAAGGGAAGTCCCCAGCAGTGCACTGGCCAGAGAGCAATCAGCCCCAGCGTAGCCCAAACAAAATCCCCAGAGAAGGGGAACAGATTCAAACAGCCCCAGCCAGAGCCAAGACGCCACAACAGCAGGAGCACACAACACCCGCAAGGACCAGAACCCAATAAAAGAGGGACTAGTCACCCCACAGGCAGAAAAGACACCAGGAAAGAAGGGGCAGGCCACACAACATACTACCAACACAGCCCCAGCAGGCAGCCCAGTACCGCAGTAAGAGCGCACCCAGGCAACATCGAGCAGGTCTAACCAAACGGAAACCAGCAGACCAGCCAAGAACCGGAGCCAACAGGGAGGAAGGCCAAAGGCAACAGGCAACTACAAGGAGACATTGTCGAAGGCCAGGCAGAAGACGCTGCAAGCCAGCAGACCAGGAGAGACCAAAACACGGACTCCAGAGCAACACGAGCACAGGGAAAATCTGAGGCACAACCCCGGCCAAAAAGGAACACCAGAAAGGGCAGGGACAGGGACAAGCACCCCCCTCCATAGCGAACTAAGCCGAAGAACAACACCGCAGGCCAGAAGAGACCCAGCAGAGGCCAAGAGAACCCGGAAATCCAACCAGGCAACAAACAATGCCAACCTAGAAGCACCACTGACACCAGACGAGACCAGAGGAAGCAGGGAGGAAAGGCCGAAGGCAGAGGCACAGACACAAACAGAGAGTCCAAACACAAGACACCCCAGGGGAGGCAAGAAGCAACCCAGGCACCAGAGTAGGTGAAGTGGCCAGAACCCTACTCAGCAGTGGGGATCAGAAAGGACCAAGCAGGGCCCCCCAAAGCACACCAGCAAGGGGGACAGACCCAGAAAGGAGGCCAGACTAGTACCACAGCGCCCTTCAGCAGCCCGGGGAAGCAGAAAAGAGGAAACAACCCCAACCGGAAACCCAGGCGGACATCCCCAACCATGAGAGAAGCTGACCCAAGGAAACACAGCAACCCGCCTGAACGTAAAGGCCAGCAGACAACCAGGGCAAAAACACAGCACAAACAAGTGCGCCAAGAAGAGCCAGGACAAAACGCAGGCAAAGTGACATGGAACGGTACTACGAGAGCCCGGAAAGCAGCAGGATGACTGAGACAACAACCAGCACCACAGCCACAAAGGCACATATCCCGGGAGAAGCAATTGGTAGAGACCCATCAAAACCAACAAGAGGAACAGGGGCCCAGACTACTACCACGGAGACACAAGGCAAGGCCAGGTCCGAGAGCAGAAGAGACCAGGCACCCACAGACTGACAATACCGGGGGCCAGCTGGAAAAACACCGGACGCAAGGGCCAAGAAAAGTCAACCCGGTCACAGCATGAAGACAGCACGCTAACAAACAGACAGCCATCCAAAAGAACAGGGCAACAGGGGAGAAGAACAGCGGCATACAGGAGGGGAGGCACCCAAAAACAAGCACCCCCCACCCTCACAATGGAAAACACACACTGGAACTACTACACAAGGCAGCCCAGTGAGAGATGAACCCGCAGTGTGAGCAAGGAACAAGCCCCATCACACAAACCAACAATCAGCCCACCAGATAGACAAACAACCCCACCCTAGGACCCAGGTGCAGGAGAACAGTAGGCACACCACCAGTGTCTAAAAGCGCCAGCATGAGTGAAACTTCATTAAACTGCCCCCACACAGAACAAGAACAAAGCATGTTAGGGACAGTCGAGATCGCCACAAAGGAAACACAACACAGCAACGGAACAAGACCTGACGCCAAACTGAGGGAGCCCCAACCCACAGAAGATGAAAACAGGGGCAAGAAACCGAGCCCTGGCAACGGCTCCCCTGAGCCCGGGTAGAGCACAACGTATACCAAAGACCCCCTGACCCAGGTATGACAGCCTAGGAAGAGTGCAGGGACACGAAGACCCAACAGAATGTGCCAAAAGGAAACCAAACACCAAGGACATCCAAAAAAGTGCTAAAACCTCAACAGCCCAGCGCAACAAGCCTGGCGTCAGTGGGGCACCTAGACTAACGCCAACGACAGTCGAGACCTGCAGCAATACCAGCAAGGACCCCGTCTGGAACGCAGCAGGCGCTTCAAGCAGCATGGCAGACCAAGAAGAAGCCGGCAGCAGCACACCCCCAACCAGAAAAGTGGAAGCTCCAATACTGCTAGTGGTCTGGGGGGAGGGCAAAAAGATGAAACAGCATGCTGCAGGAAACACTGCTGATCGCCAAAGTACACAACAGCAGGTGGCAGTACCCAAAGGTAAAGTAACCCATTCACCGACCTTGGAAGTATGTGAGGTCGTAGACCCTGTCAGGGCCCAGACTCTAGAAAGGCAGAGCACAGGAGCCATGCAAATCGTAGAGCCATCATGCGGGGTCCAGCAGGCTCATTGGCGTCCCGCCCCGCAAACTCCAAAAAGGCTCTGTCAGGAGCCAGGTCAACAGGCAAATGTCACCCGTACAGCACAGGAAGTTCACAGCTCAACACATACCTGCCTCCACACTGAAACCAAGCAATGAGCGTCACCACATGCCCGAGATGCAGGAAACAAGACAGCTACCCACACCAGGCGCCCCATAGAAAGAGCTAGGAGCAGGATAATAAACCATGAAAAAGATAAACACCGCTACGATTTACTCACCCGGAGTGGGGGTCAAAATACCAACAGAAACAAGGCCCCCACTCTAACATCCAGCCAGAACCCAAGGGAGAAAGCGCAGCGCGACTTCCACCCGGCCAGGCCACAGGAAGACGGGCACAGCGACCCGGAAGCAACTGGGATGTGGCGCACCAGCCGCAAAGGGCCGGTAAGCCAGGAACAACCTTGCCTCCCAGCAAGCCCGGCAGGACAGGAGGCAGAGCAACAAAAACCCCTTGCCTGCAAAGCCAGGCAACTGGGCGGGGGGAGGAGAGAATAAGTGCACGCCACCCCAGCCCAGCAGGAGGAGCACCAGCATCCAAGACCATTCTGTCGACAGACAGAAAAAAAGAACACGCGGAATGCTGGTTAAGTATCCCTTATGTAGTCCCAGTGGGAAGTGCGGGGTTAGTGTCCAAGAATTCTTCTGATCTTTTTTTTGTCAGGAGAGGGCTATCTCCAATGAGTTATGAATGGGACAAGGACATAAGGGACCTGAGGGTAATGTTAGTCTAGTCATGAGCGTGTTCTGCAGTCTAATTAGTAATGTGTCATCACTAACTTATTGAATACTACCAATAAACTCAAAAGGATCATATCATCTCTGTAAAACAATCCTCATTCTCATGTACAAGGCTGAATTGTGTTTGAGTTGGCCCCAATCATTTATTTCCTTCAACACATGCCGTCAGTTTCTCTTAAAATGCCGGCTCCCTCATTTTCACAAGGGAGGACAGGTTTGTTTGAAGTTTGATATTAGCCATAGCAGTTTGTTCCACGTGTGGCTATTTTTGGAATGGGACTACTGTTGTCTCATACTATTTGCTTTTCATGCGTTAAATAAAACATTGATCCATACATTAAGTTGATATCTCTTCAGAAAGATTGCTGCCACCTCTGAGATGGCTGAGTTACTCAGTTCTCAATATCGACCAGGGTTTTTCATATTTTAACCACATGGCTGCTGGGCGTTTCCTCCCCCCTGTGCTGGAAAATGCCATTTTAGTGGCACTATGACGAGCTGAGCTCGTCATCAGCACACAACACCCGTGGGTGATGACGAGCTCAGCTCGTCATCAGCATCGAAAGGGTTAATTTTGAAAAATAGCTATTCATTACAAAGGCCCAGTAAAATATCAGTTTTAACCTGTAGGCATTCTGGATCCTTAAGCTCTTTGATGATTTTCCATAAATCTTTTTTTTTTGTGATGGAAAGTAGTATTTCTGACCTGTACATGTTTACCAGTAGGTAATATTGTATGCTGTATGTATACACACAGGTGCTTTTGGCAAACTGCTGTGGCAACAATCTTTCTTCCACCTTTTTCCTTTAGACTATTTGGGGGGTTAGGGGAGCAGTCATTCTGAAAAAAAGAGGAGATACCCCGTATGTTATCAGTCTATTTTTGAGGTTGTTGAATGTGCGGCTGATCAATTGCATGTGTTAAATCACAAAAATCTCCTTTTGCAAACAGGAGGCATATCAGATCCTCTGCTTGCTCAATAAAAGAACCTTTCCTGGCTGGTGGATAAACCATGGAAAAATATTCAGCTTGGTTTGCAGAGATAGCTCAATAAATCAATGCCAAGTCAATTTTAGCTTGTATAGGGTCAGAAATTACTTTAATTGTGAAAAATGTCTTGCCTCTGCTGTTAGCACTGCACCTCTCCAAACCCCATTATTAGCTGACACATATTACATAACTATCAAAATCCTCTTCAGAGAAGAAACAAAGCTTTCAATTGTAGTATCAAGAATGTATGATCACCTCTCCGATTCTGCTTACTCTTGAATGACTTCCAATTAAGGCTAGATATGTTTTTAAATTAGAATGCATTACATGAAATGGCTGATGCTAGAACAGCAACCTGACACAATGAAACCCAACTTTGGATCCCCAACATCTTCAGGAGATTTCATCTAATGGGAAGACAAAAGAACTAAAGCAATAATTGTCATGGAGTGACTTAATTCACTTAATATATGTTATCGTAAGACTTTACCTGAAGCAGACTATATGAGCTGCAATAGTTTGACATTTGTCAAATCATTAACAGCTTCTAAGCACTCTAATCTAACTCCCAAATCCAAACATGTATTTGAGCTGTTCTCTGAATCCACAAAAAATAGTTATTTTCTTAAATCACAATTAGTTTTAAATGTTTTTAACAGATTATTTTGGATCTTAGATTCAAAAACTAAATTGTAATTCCGGGTCTAGCACAATGAAATAATGTCAACATGTTATTGCAGACTGTTTTGCAGTTTGAAGCACTGCAATATCCAGTATTACACACTGACATAGCACCAAAATAAAGTGATTAAAGTTAATTCAGTAGGGCTGTTACTCTAATTATCTTTGCTTTATTACTTTTCATGACATATGCGCAAAAATACTGATAACTAATATGGAAAGTATTTGAAAATCTAATATTTCTTTGGTAATGTTTACCTTTTAAGCATTGTTTAATCAATAAAAATATTTAAAAGCTAAGGAGGTATAATCTTTCTCCTGCTATACAAGCTGCTCAGACTGTAATTGCAAAGTGCTCACATTTGCAGAGTACGGTACCTTTACAGCACTTCAGCAAAGGGAGTGAAACATAATGGTAGGTGCATCTCTAAAGTATTCTCCTATGGGGCTTCTTATCTAGAGATAATCAGATTTCCCATTAGGAGGTTACATTGCAATAGAGGTTTGAGGTAATGCTTCACAGCAGACACATAGCTCATCACTCTTATAACAACTGAATGTCACACTAGTCAGAGATAACCTAATGCTATTTATTTGCATATTAAATCGCAATACCCTGCTGAGGCACAGCCACTAATTATTTTTCAAAAGAAAATGCTCTGTAATAAGAAAATTAGATCAAGACATTATTCCCTTCAGTCTGCAGGAAACTGCAGACCATATTATGAGAAAGTAGGCTGGCATTTAGTATACGAAAGCGCCCGAGTCAGCACTCCTTATTGATGAATGGAAATGGGCTTGCATTTAAATATTCTGTTATTCTGATATAAGCCTGTTAAATTGTGCTCTGGAGCTTTATTTGTTTACAATGTCTGCAACACGTCGTATTTGCTTTTAGATTCAAAATGTGTCACAGCTTTACCTGACACAATCAGACACTTGCGAATGCATATTTGCACCATATAGAGAATAGGATTTTTTTTTAACTTTAAGTACGATTAGAGTGGGCAATAATAACAGCTGTTATTTAGAGTGCTTAGAAACAACAGAAAATCAGCATAAAGTTGTGTATAACTAAACACTCTACTGTAAGTAAAATGCGTCTGTCAGAAATTGAAAAAGGTAGCAAAATAACCTACTTTTTTCAACGAATGCATAACAAACTTCATTGAAGATGTCAATAGTTAGATTGAGACTAAAGAAGTCTACCTTCTGTAATTAGATTCTGACATTTGTAGGAGTGATGGGGAAAGGGGGCGTACGTGGGGCTAACGAGGGGGAAGGTCGACCATGCAAACTCAGGTGAGTCCCAAAACTGTAACTTTGCGAGTATTCATACTAGAAGCACACAGAAAATCCCTCCTGCAAAAGGCAGTGTGTGCTTCTGTGGTGGGAATGGAAGGGCTTATTTACTTATAGGGAGTGTGAGAGGAATGGATTCCTCCACAGAGATAATATGTTAGAAATCATGTGCAGACAACTATCTTTACGTAAAAGTGCAAAGTACAGTTTATACCTATTCTTAGAAGCATCGGTTGTTGTTGGAGTTAGAGTCAGCCAGATAAGGATTACATATAAATAACTGCTTTCCAAGTACAGTTATTTTCAGTCAATTTACCTACAAGGTACAAATCTAGTGTAAATGCAGACTTGCGTCTGGGCGGCAACACTAGTTTTATTGTACTGTGAATAACTCAAATACTTTGCTCAAGATCACATGATCTAGCCACTTCTTTCTTAATTGATATCACTAGTGGATAAATGTTTAGTGGTAACATTCAGTTACTGTTCCATGGAAAACAATAGCCTAGATAGTAGAAATGTGTTTGTTGACAAAATACTTTTAAAGAGAAGATTGTTATTAAAGGGGATAAGGCAGTACATGTTGATATGTATCAATTAATTGTACAAATAGAGCTGTCACTGAAGTACAATACTGTATGCTAGATAGCTGTGAAGGATGTCTCAGAAATGGGAATTAACAATATCATGTCAACAGTGAATAACTGAGCAATCCATTAAGTTCCAAACAATCTAGGTTAGTGTTTCTGCCAGAACACTAACTGCCAAGTTAAGCAGTGTAGGGGAGAGATTTCATCTCATTCCACCCCTTCATTCAAGCCTAAAATATCTGATACAACACATTAGCTACCACTCTGGCATATTCACATGCACAAATCCTTTTAATACTTTGACTAAATGTGTCATCAAGATGCATTGCTTTCAGCACATTTAGGAAAGGTTGTGAATTTATGTTATCAATGCCCTTCACCACTTTCATATTAAGTATCACAATAAAAGTTTTGTTTTCTTCAGCAGTTTAATCGCCTCTTCCACTAACAAAACCTACTTGGTCTCTTTGAATGTGTTTTAATTGCTCTTCTATTTTTGCAGCCACAATCTATACATTAATGGTATAATATAAAAGTTTGTACACCACTCTGAATCTCAGTCCAGTTAGGATAACAGATATAACATTTGTGAAGCACTGTGAAAAGGCCTGGTTTGTACACTTTCAGTTTGGACCTTGAAGATCATATCCATTCTTATTTTCAATTGTAGTGAAGCATCTGGTACCAGTGATTTGACTTTTTACTTTGAGCTCATGAGTTTTATATTTTCTTCATAGCAATGAATGTATCCATTCCTGCCAAACCAGCTGAGTCAATATTGTGTCAGATACAAATTCAGTTTCTGATCATTGATTCTCTTCTCTTAATGTTAATCTTTACAGTATATCTTAAATTCTTTGCTGATGTCACTGCTGCCCATCAATGAGTTGACAGTATGATTCCCAAAGGACAATATTTGGTTGCAGCTAGCAAGCAATCTCCACGTTTTTGTTTCAGGTAGATTGTTCTGCTCTCTCTTATTTTTGTTTGGCTATTACTCTATGGCCTGTGTTCAATGTTTAAACGTTTGCTTCCATATTCTCTCTCCACATCTTTAGGCTCAGTTTCTTTTATCACAAGAACCTACATTTGCCACTTTAAAGCAATCAAAGAATATGCTAACAGCTCATTTTCCAGATAGGGCATTAGTGTCTACTACAGTGAAACCTCATCATTGACTGAGGGGAAATTACTTTCACTTGTGTCACTCACATCTTTAATTTTCATAGTTGCATATTCAATTCGCAACTGAATCATCTCTTTGTTATATAAGAAAACAGGGGAGTTACAGCATGCAAATGTGGACAGATAGAGGTAGATTACTAGTATATTTTTTATTCTATTCTTCATGAGGGGTTTGGACATTAAGTATAATCAATTCTTACTGCTGTTTGTTTAGAAATGGAACATTTAATGTTTCACTTGAAGCCTCACTACGTTGCCAGTCGGATGAGCATCCAAGCGGCATCATAGTGAAAACAGGACCACCCGACAAGGATCTGGCACACCCGCCACTATTATTTGGATGTGTATTTTTTCTATTGTGGCTTGTGCTTCGGCCCACAGCACAAGCTACACAAGGAAAATCAGAGTGTTGAATCATCCATGCACTGTATGGCAGGCACCAGATGATACATGGATGTTTAGGTGGGCACCACACAAGCACTCCAGGGCGCATAGTGGAGGGCCACGGGGGGCAGGGGCACTGCATGGGGACCTAAAAGACTCTTTCTAACAGTCTTTTCATGTCAGAAGAACCGCCGTGAAAAGGTTGTCAGAAAGGTGTATCGTATTCCCCACAGCAGTGCTTGAGCATGCACTGCCTCCATTTTGATCTGCCCGCTCCAACAGGCTCCCCCGAACAGGCATCAATTGAACCGCCTGTATCCTAATACAGCAGTCAGACAAATGCTTCAGCTGTCAAGCGGACAACCACCGACGAACTGTCAGATGGCCTTATGCCTGCCATCGTTACGAGCCCTTTAATGTCAAGTCATCTGGCAATTATTGCACAAGTTTGATCTTGTTACCTATGTTAGAGCTGTCCTGCTCATATTGGCACTAGTTAACATTTCTATAATATGTCTGGACCTAAATTGAAGTCCCCTCCACAGTTTAACGTTAGTCTGTAATTGAGCTGATATTAGTTTGCAGACATCTATAGTAACCATCTCCATATTTTAGCAATAAACATCTCCTCTAAATATGGAGTTTTATCACTTTTCTCAAGTTGTATAGGTTCTTGCTTCAGCATTGAATGCATAGGGATATTCAATACTCTGTCACTATATGCAAATTTGGGAGAAAAGTTAATGTTTTGAGTGGTAACCCCCATTGTTTGTTGGATTTTATTGATGTTTGTTACATTGTGCTCCTTAGCACTGCTGTCCTGTACACAGTACATATGCCCTGGCCCCTAAACATGTCTAAATTAGTTTACTCCTAATTGGCATATTTAACTTTCTATAAGGCCATAGTAGAAACTGTCCCAAAACACACCCTTAGCATAGACCATTAACTGTTGTCTATGGCCCACAACAGAATTATGCCATCCACTAGTGTAACAGGACAACATGACTCCAGGTCCCAACAATGCAGCCTGGCTGCTGTTTATGTAAAACTCCAGCCCAACCTGCCAAAAAGACCCATTTTGACAGAAGAAAATATTTTTGTTTTGATATTATTAAGTCACCTCTATGCAGGCCATGTAGCCCTCAGGCAGGGTGCACAGTATTTAAATGTAAGACATGTAGACATTTTAAGTTAACATGTCTTTACAGTGACTAGCACCAAAACGTTTTTCCCTGTAGGAAGTTTGGCTGGCACCTCAGTAAACACTGGGGAGATACATTAAATAATATTTCTACTATAGCAGGCTAGAGACCAGCTAGAATAAAGAGTCAACAACAATTTATGTATGTATTAAAAGCCCAACGTAATGGTGATAGCAAAGTTTTGATAAAGGTTAAGTGAAAGGGAACTAATGTGCCCCAGCCCTCCAACTGTCAGCCAGCTAGTGAAGGTTCCTGATGAGGTGTGAAAACTGGTCCCAGAACAGACAAAATGGCTTAGATGTGGGGAGGTGTTTTTTTCCTCTGGTGGGAAGACCAGTTGGGCTGTGCTCAGAGACTTAATTTATTTCAAAGGGGCCTCTCCCCATCGCAAGCAGATAGAAGATGACACCTGAATAGGCGCATTCCTTTGTCTTCTCAGTCAGACAGGCATCAAACCCAATGGGGTGGGGAAGCTGCCGTCGCAGCTGGTTTGGAGTTACACCAGAAGAGAGCTATTCATCCACACCTGTGCGTGGAAAAACAGGTCCTCCACAAGGTGCATGGGTTTCTCTTGGATTTAGCAAGAAGCAATATACACCCAGGATTTTTCGATTTGCAAAACAATTGCGAAATCGGCAGATTGTAAAAATGACACAATTTTTACAAAAGTGCCTGCAAAATATGTTTAAAAAAATTCTGTGTTCAACCTCTCTTTACAGGCTCTGTGCTGCCACTGAGCCATTAAAGGGAGGGTGAGCAACAGGCAGGCAGCAGGGGTGATAAATTCCTCTCTCATCTGTTTTGAAATGCTCCTCACCCCCTCCTGAGCAATTAGCCTGCAGGCTGCCTGACACCTACGTGTGCCTCCTGTGGACCCTGCGGGTCATTTTAAAGCATGAGTCTGCAGTATTTTTTGTGGTGGACACATATTTCGCCCACTGAAAAAATACTTTGAATTTTAAGGTTTTGGGATGCAAATTTTGGGGCCGTGAAATTTGCCACTCAAAGCCGCAAAATCCAGGGGGGCTCTGACTCTAGGACTGTTTGCATTAGTGAACATAGGAACTGCTGCAAAAGTGAGCAGAGTAGTATCATCACCAATGTGGAAATGTTTAACACTCCAAAGCATTGAGTAGTTGCAGAATAATTTATTAGGCAATTCGTGGTAACAGAAGTTCCATCCATAAAGGCAGACAGCAGGCAAATGACCCACAGAGTTCAACGTCCCACCAACATTCCAAGGCTGCATTCCACATTGTAACCCTAGGAAACCACACAGGGTTACCCTGGAAAATGTTACCCTATTGGTTAGAGTGGGTTAGGAGGCACCCCACCCACGAGCTTGTGCCAGGCATAAATGTGACACTCCAAGACAACTGTTTCAGAACATTTTGGACATGTGGAAGAACAGAAGAAAATCTGCATCTGTTCTTTGAGACATGTGGGGAGATCTGAAGATCTAGATCTGCTCCTACTTTCACCCAGGACAAAGAAGTGGACTACAATGGTCAGATGGCTGATGTCCTGTGTCGCTTCAGGGCCATAACAAGCAGCAAGAGGACTTTTCCTGAGGTGTTCAGCTTACCAGTACCAATAGGACCTGATCTGGACCCTGCTGGTGGCCTCTGTTCGAGTGAGTCTCAACCCAAAAGTGCAGTTCCTGAGGTCCTAGGACCCTTAGCTGTGTCTATCTGGACTTCTCCTGCCACTCCTGAAAACAGGGGACTTTGAACATTTTCAAGACCTCTAGAGGACCAGCACAAAGCCTGCTAAGCAGAGCTGCCCAAGGCGAGACATAGCTGGCCTGAAGAAAATGGTTTCCTCGGTTTGAGCTTCTAAGCAACAGCAAATCCATTTCAGAAGGACTTAGGAAGAAAGTACCAGCCCTTGTGGAGCCCTAGTTGGACACAACCTGCAGCCTAAATGTGTATGTAGCTTTCGACCCATAAAGTTAGAAAGCAACATCATAAATCGTTACACTCATCTCCATGCAGTGATGCGGGGACTATCACTAAGATATATGCATTTACTAATCAAAGTTTTGCCTGATGCCTTGTATTGAAGAACCAGCAACCACCATATATGGGTTTAGATTTATTAGGAAACTTTCAAAAGGAAGTGTTTGTATTATACCTGAATTAAAACAACTCTAGTAATTATTTAATTATGCCATTTGATGTGAACCGGTCCTTCCCTAAGACTTTTATACAATGCTGTCATTTGTGTGCTAAAGTCCTCTTTAAAAAGCAAAAAAGTCTATTGTAGTGTCTCCTAATATGTAATATTTTCCAGTTGACAATTAATTATCAACCTACTCTGCAATTCAAACTGTTGTCCATGTATTTGTTCCAGTTCCAGTGTAAATGTGTGCATCCGAAATGTGCTACGTTTCTTGTACCACATTGTGCCAAGCCAACAGAAATCAGTAGACAGCATGCTGTTTTAATAATGATAACAATGGCAGCTACTTTGTTTTATAATATTTTATCCTCATCATACCAACATTTACTCAAGAGAAAATGCCATCCTGCGCAATTGCTTTCATTTAGCCCTATATGATTTTATTTTTACCAAAGTCTGCATAAACACTCATGTAGATTGTTATTGCATTATTATAATGCCATTACACGAACAGACCTCAAATGTACTGCAGTTCTGCCTTTTCCTCTGTCTGACGTGCCACTAGTTACATTTGTCTTTTTATTTGGGTCATTTTTCAATTTTTTAAATAGAGATGCAGAATAAAATCCCTTATTACTACTGATTTTGGCTTAGTCATCTGAAGACCTTTGTCCCTCAGTGGTCTTTTTTATTGCTTTCATTCACAGTCGCAAATTATAATTGCTATGTTTCACCTCACATTAAAGGTGAGCTTACCTAGTAGGACTACATATTTCCATGTACTCAAAATCGGTACCTTATTTGTCTTTTGTGCTGACAATTTACATTTTAAGAGATTGATTTTAATCAGCATCTTGTGCTTGCAATTCATCACAAATATAGCTTAATTTTTGACCTGGATAGGTAAATGTGGTGTATCATGCAATGTTTTAAATGATGCTTTATTATGAGTATTGCCTATGACTATATGAAACTGATAAGGAGTACAAAATGATTACTGATACGAAAATGGACTGCTATCACACTGAGATGATAAACTTAAGACAAGACAATCTTTCATATTACATTATTTGCAAATGAGAATGACCAGGCTTTAACACACTGTAGAATTGCTTCGAAACATATGGCTACTGAGTAGGTTTGATCCATGACCTAGGTGGGCAAACAATGAAATCTAACCCATGTGATGATTTACAATATTACAAATAATAACTAATAAAGACATTTATGTATATCACTAATGGGGGATGACATAAACGTTTATGTATCTTCAGCTGAAACTGGATTTCTGGCATTTTTTCTATTTCACTTTAAACAGTAATGTCTTATATGAACACAATGTATAACAAAGCAAAACTAAATATGATCATGACAACAGATAATTCAACTAACCTTTCTGAATTCAGCAACAGTAAAAGTGATTTAAATTGGAAATTGATAATAATTGAACAAGCAAGCATCTTTGTAAGTTAACACAGTGATGCTTTTAAATGGCTCACACCCCAGAGTGCTTAAAGAAAGCTCACATCTCTCAGATAATCTTTCAATAGGTGTTCCTTTCAATGTTAATCAGTAGCTAAAACACCATGGTCCATCCTAAGAGTTACTTATCCTACACCTACTTATTATCATGTAGCACCAATGTGGAATGAGGACTTCTTTTGCAAATACCATATTAAAGTCATGCATGCATAACATGCACTGTGTCACCTAGGGATTAATTAAAGTGTATTAATGTTCTGAATGAATTGTACCTTGATATTGGGCACTGAATCCACGGTATCTATGGTTGCTGTCAGTCACAAAATGAAGTCGGAGCCAATTTTTGTTACTAATAATTGGAGGAGGCACATTCATTCCAGATAACCTATATGGGGAATTAAATACAAAGCAGTTATTCATTAAATCATAATTACATGTTAATAAATCTCAGTTTTAGATCAGTTGTAATCAAAGATATACTTAGTACTAAACATAAATGCAATAATTACAGTTCTTATACAAATTATGTTCACCATCATGTAGTTGTAATATATAAATAACATCATACAAATACAAATATATAGTTAGGTCTGAGTTTCTATTTAAAAAAAACACATTTTTGCATTACTTATAACTCTGTTGCAATTTGACAAACTTGGAAACAACGTTCAAGTTTAATAGAAGAACTGACTGAACTTTACTTTGCCATATCTAGTTATGAATAGATCAATTGGGGGGGGGGGGGGGGTAGTTGACAAGAATTGCAACAAGCTTGTTATGAAAATCGAACTGAACTCAGGGGAGTGCCTTTTATTGGTTTAATGTAAATCCATCCAGTACTTTTTGAGAAATGTGTTTTACAAAAAGGTGTCAGATGGGCTTCATGGGTAAAATGTAGAGGAACACTGACAGTTACAAAGATGTTTTTCAATTTGTCTACAGCATAAGAGATTTTTAATGAATTTGCACAGTATATGGCAGCTATTTGCTAAGTTTAGCTTACTGTTGGCATTTACAAAGGTGTTCAGATCCATCAAATAGTTATAGCTAAATGGAGAGCAGTAAATCAAATGGTCATTTACAAATAATGGTGACATTGTTTACTAAATCTGCATACATTTTAAAAAGCAAACAATTGTAATGTTCTCTGTTGGTAAATCAAATTCCCTATAGGTCTATCATAGAGTGGCAAAGCTAAAGGCAATATGTATTCATTTGTTAACAACTATGGTGAAGGTTAAAAACATATATGACATGGTATGTTAACCCACCATTGACAGTCTCTGGACCGGTCCCTCACAAAAATGATAATACTACCAAGACCGCCATATTATTTCATGAAGTGAAATGCATCATCGAACAACTTGTAGTAATACTGTTTCGATGATTCAGCCCTGATTGAAACCGGATTGGTATTCATTGAGGAGGTTGTTGTCTTTGATGTGTTGGATGAATTGTTCTGCTACACAACTTCTGATAATTTTTACTAGGAAAAGCACGATGGAGATCAGACGAGAATTTTTCAGGTCATTCATATCTTTTTAATCTTTTGAGGGGTTTTTGAAGAGTGGTGTAACTTGTCTAGTTTGAGACAGTCAGGAAATTATCCTTGGCTGACAGAGAGAATCACCAATTATAACCATTAGAGGAGAATGTTCGTAAAAAGAGCTTTGGCAATGTAACACGGGATTGCATCCACAAAGTGGTTTGAGGGTATAAGCTTCATGATGATGTTAGCACATCTTCCTCCCTAATGATGTCAAACAGTTGCCAAATGTCTTTGAATTTGCTCAATATCAGAGGGGTAGAATGGTTGTTTTTTTAAAAGAGGGATTTTACTTTGGACCCCAAAAATGTAGAAACTCTTCTGCTTTCATTGTTGAGTCATCATGCACAGTGCTAGTAGACACAAGGGTTTGAATTGGACTTCGGTCATGGAGAAAAGGGTTTCCTGCGGATAATATTTTGCGAACATTGTTCCATTTTGAATGTTTGGTCTGAATTTGGAAGCGGTGCTACCAATCTACACCATATTCGGCATAGCGAGCATTGTGGTGGCTCATGATAGGGGTGTAATATGGGAATAAACAATGAAGGGATGGTGATTCTCTGCTTAAGAATACATATTGAAGGCACAGTGAGCCTCTCTATAAGTAACTTTTTCCCCCTGTCTGTTGTTTTTTTCCCCCATAGGTGACCAAGTGTGCGTCATTTAGGGAAATCCTCTGCACCTAAGATAGGGTCATATATTTGGGGATCTGAAGGGTCCTGATGAATGACGGAGTTACCTAACACTGAGGGCCCATATCAGACGGCAGAAACATGTCGACAACTTGGCAGTAAGGAGGGGTGAAGGAAACCTTAATCTTCTCCCATCACCACCATCCTTCACGTTTTTAACCTAGTCAGATGGCCTGGGAATACATTTTCGAGTGAGGACACATCAGAGCTAGTTTTAACCTTCACTTCCCTTTTCTTCAGTGATCCCAGTTTTTATGTTTGTATTGTTTTCCTCTCCCTTTTGCTCCACCTTAGGTGTTGGTCTGCACAGGGCTGTATTGAAGCAAGCCCAATGATGAAGCATGTCACAATTTTGTGAGTGAGGGCTGTATTTTCTCACTGAGCACGTGCCACCTTTGTTAATACATTTCCCTACTCCTTTGTGTGTGTTGTTGTTATCGATGGGGGAGTTCAGGGTAGGGATATGTTTGCCTCTCCCCCTTCTGGTTGTGTGAGATTCATCATATTTGATGGCAGTAGATGTGGAGGGGCTGTTAGCATATTTGACCATGTTGAACTGTTGTTTTGTTTGGTTCTTGGCTGAGTCAAGGGGGGGATGTAAAGTGATTTGATTTTTCACAAAAGATATATTCCTATTTTAAAGTGATATTGTATTTTGGCGACAAGTGGGGTTAATGGTGGAGGGCAACTGACTCCATTCCTTCTCTAGTATTGTCAAGGCTTTTGTTTTGTCATATATGACCTTGTTAAGCCATAGAGCTGATGGTTTATGACTTTTATTTTTGCTTTGGAGTTGAGCTACTTCATCAAGCAGATCTGAAAGACAGTCATGACTGTGGGCATTTAAGTCATTTACATCTGTGATGGGAGAAAATACATTCTGTGTGGTGTTGTGGTTGATTGCAGGCCCTACTCGTTCAGTTTGATAACTGGTGGAAAATGTCCTGAGATATAAGGAAATTTCCCGAAACTTAGTGAATCTTTTCTGGTTTCCTTGAATTTCAACTTAAACACTGATAATCTGGTCAACAACAAATGATTTTAGGTTTCGCCTGTAAACAGAGTTTAGGCAGTTCTCAGTGGAACTCTCTTGTAGACTAAGGGTCATATGTAGGTGGGGTAATACCGGTCGGTAACTGTGAAATTCGGTAAATTTCCCTGTTACCGACCAGTATTTAGGGATTTGAGATGTAGGAGGCTGCAAATAAGGAATCAGTAATTTACCGATTCGTTATTTTAAGGAATCGGAAAAATACTGATTCCTTATTTTAAGGAGTTGGTAAATTACTGATTCCTTAAAGCCTATGTAGGTAGCACTCAAGTGAGTGCATTTTAGCCTTAAGGATTCGTTATTTTCCACCAACTATAAGTTGGTGGTAAATACTGAATGCCTTTGAAAAAGCAATTATTTGCTTTTTTCTCAGTGCCATGTGGCATACATACATGCCCTTAGGGCATCTATGTGCGCCACATGTGCACACATGCACGATTCAGGGGTGCAATAGGGTGTCAATGTCTATGTGTCATTCCTATGGGCCTCCTGGCCCATAGGAATGAATGGGAATTACCGAATCGGTAAATACCAATTCGGTAATACTGAATATTACCGAATCGGTAAAACTTACCGAATGTTTACTTACATACTATTTACCGATTCTAAAATACTGAATCTGTAAAATTCAGTATTTAAGAATCGGTAAATAGAGATTACCTACATATGGCCCTAAAAGCTTAAAAAGGGCTTAGAGGCCACACATTACTTACCATTGACTGGGTTGCATGTCACTCTTATTTCCTTGCTTATTATTGGTCAACAACTTCCCGCTTCTTCCTAAGCTTCGAGTTTCTGTCCCTGCAGTGGAGAATGGACCAACTATATTTTCCTGTCTGCCCCAGCTCCCTTCCACTGGCCGCGCACTTCCAGAGGTACTTTGTTTTTACTTTCTAAGAGTGCTTGTGTCTGCAGTCTGTCTGACCACCACCCACTGTCCATACCTTTCCTGGCTCACTCCCATCATCCGTGCTCATGCCGACACCTTCCTCCCCACCCACCCTTGTGTTACTTAGCTCCCCCTCTGTTCATTTTCTTTGTGCCCTCCCACCCTACTACCTCCTTTCATAGTCTTTCACCAACTCCCTCTTCAGCAACCTCTTGTGTTGCTTGATTATTTGCCCATCCTGCCATACTTGTCCACCTCATGTCCCTTCTTGCTCTCTCACCCACCACAAAAAAACATTAATAAAGCCAAATATCTCTTGCAGAGATATTTGGCTGTGTTAATATTTGTAGATATGTTGTACAGCAGCAGGGGTTCAACATGGCTGAAAGTTTTTTTTTAAATGTTATGACTCAGTCAGCGCTAGCTGCAACATAGCACTTTGTTTTTGTTCACTTAAAGCCATGTTGCACAATAGCCTGCCCTGCAGTGCAACATGTCTAGAAAGAAATCACTGAGAATGGCAATAGGCAAAACCTATTTGTTTTCCTAATGATTGTTACCCTGGACCTCATGTGTATTGTGTTACCAAGCATATGTATTTTCTGAATATTTGGCAGTACTAATTAGATATTAGAGAAATACGGTTCCAGCCTGCACACATCGCCTCCGGGAGCATGCAGGCTCCTTACTGACCATGCCCTTAAAGCCTCCTGGACAATAAATACATTATCTGGGCTTGAACAGAGAGTCCTTTTGGGCAGGCATGTTAAGCATAGATTTTTTTACAATATTGCAATGATCAAAAATCAATGATTCTGGATCCTTAGGTCCAGGTTCCTTCCTAATCATCTGTGAAAGTGTATGGTATGTTTTGCCTCATTCTGTCTGTGTGCAAAGTGCTGAGAGATGCCCCATGTCAGGATATTCAAGATTGGTGGGGTGCGCTAACATCAAATGGTTTCTTGGCAGTAGGGACACTGTTGTGTTTTAGACTGCTGGACAGTTTAAACAAATTATTGAGAAAAAAAACAACTGAATGTTTAAGTTACTTATACAAAGTAGATTAAAGAGATGTTTATTAGAGCCAGGGGGAAGCGTTCCACAGCTTCAGGGCTAAGAAAGAAATAGTACACCATCCTTTCCAAACTCCTCATAATCTCATTGTAGTTAATAGGGACGCCACACCCTCCCAGGAGCTCTGCAACAAGCTCGGCTACTACTTCCATCTGAAAATCAAAGCCCAGATGACAACTTCAGTGAACAGACTCCAGAAACCACTCCTTCCTCCATCAACGACAGCCAGCCTACTATTGTCGCCTGGACCCTGGTCACCACTGAAGATACCACCACAACCATGAAGAGCACCCACTCAGGAGCCCCATGGACCCCTGCCCGCCGCACATCTTCCAGTGAGCTCTCGCTGCCATAGCACACGAGCAATGACGCACGATCAATGCCACCTTCAAATCCGGCACCTTACCTGATGACTAGAAAAGTGGAGAAGTCAAGCCCTTCTTCAAGAAACCCTCTGCAGACCCGACGGACCTGAACAACTACCGACCCATCTCTCTCCTTTGCTTCATGGCCAAAGTCACTGAGAAGATTGTCAACGCCCAGCTGACCAACTTCATCAAGGAGAACGCCATCCTCGACCCTTCCCAATCTGAATTCCACAGCAACCATAGCACCAAGACTGCTCTACTCGCCGTCATTGATGACATCTGCACGCTCCTCGACCAAGGCTGCACCGCGGCCCTTATCCTTCTGGACCTCTCCGCAGCCTTCAACACCTTCTCCCACTGTACACTCACCAACAGACTTCACGATGGCAGCACACAGGAAACCACAGTCGATTAGCTCTGTTCCTACCTTACTGGCAGAATCCAAAGAATCAGACTCCAGCCCTTCCTCTCCAAACACACAGAGATCAACTGCAGAGTACCCCAAGGATCATCGCTCAGTCTCACAGTCTACAACATCTACAAAGCCCCCCTCACCACCATCGTCAGACAGCATGGACTTGGCATAGTATCCTACGCCGACGTCACCAAGCTCATTCTCTCCGTCACTAAGGAACTCAACGCCACCAGACTCAGCTTCCAGGAAGGAATGAAAGACGTTGCATCCAGGATGAGCAGCAGCTGTCTGAAGCTCACCTCGAAGAAGACAGAAGTTGTTTTCCTCAGGTACCCCCTCTAGGCTTGGGACAATACCTGGTAGCACACTGCCCTTGAAAACCCCCCTCACCCCCACAGACCATGCCTGGAACCTCGGCATCATGCTCGACTCCTCCCTCATCATGAACCACTAGATCAACGCTGTCACCTCCACTTGCTTCAACACCCTCTGTATACTTCACAAGACCCTCAAAACGTTCCCCCCTGGAATCCAGAAAGACCGTCACCCACACACTCATAACTAGCAGACTGGACTACAGAAACACCCTCTATGCTGGAATCAACAAATCACTGCTATCCAAACTTCAGACCATCCAGAACACCGTGGCCAGACTTGTCCTCGACACCCCAATACATGAACACATCACCCAACACCTGCAAGACCTCCACTGTCTCCCGTCGAGGATAGAGTAACTTTCAAGCTACTCACCCACACCTACAAATCCCTCCACAACACCGGACCCAAATGCCTCAATGACAGAGTCTTCTTCCACATCTCCAAGAGAAACCTCCACTTCACCGAAAACCCCACATCCACAGAACAAAAGTGGGTGGAAGAGCCTTCTCCTTCATCGCTACAAAGACCTGAAACGAGCTCCTGATCAACATCAGATGCTCCCCCACTCTGGACACCTTCAGAAAGAGCATCAAGACCTGGCTATTTGGCTGACTCAGAGCTGCACACCCAGTGCCCTTAGACCCTCACTGGTGAGTAGCGTGCTTCACAATTCCCTGATTGATTGATTGAGGTTCTAGGCTGGTGAACCAAGAGTGCTATGTGGCAAGTGAGTCATCAGTCAATGTAATAGAATTTGGACAGTACTATGTAGTCCTCAATTTTCACTTTATCACTGTTTGTTTACTGCATAAATACATAACACATTGCCTTCAAGTTAAGCCTGACTACTTTCGTGCCAAGCTACAGTCCGTTAGGCAGAGGTTAATTCAGTGACTGTTTTTCATCCTGACAATGATTGTGGTGGTAGCTTGAGAAGCGTTAACATCCCATCCAACCAATAATAAAAATTCTCTCAAGAATTTATCACTTGTTTTCATAATGTCCTCTTGTTAGAGGTGAAAACAGAGTTGATGTGTGGAGAGAGAAAATGGACTGGACAGAGTGGATCAGAATGAAAGTTTACTTGCGGAGACCTATATAAAATATGTTTACCGCAAGGCTCAATGTTCAGAGAAGAGCTGGTTTAAAATGATACCATGCTATTGTCCTATCCAGAGCAATGGATAAATGATTAGTCTCCTTTCAGTACACTGTCTCTTTCCTTACAGAAATATAATTCTCTCCTAATACGGATTTTAGTATAAAATTCTAGGAAGAGCAAAGGTTCTTATGAAGGGGTGCGGGAGGAAGTGTGACATGGTCTGGGTCAATTCATTTTTTTTGTTCTTTCAGAGCAGCAATCTACCAAGTGTTTTGACTCAATCCATTACATGTGCATGGTACCAGTTTAGCTATGAGCACGCCTGGGTGGCAATTGTCCACATGTGAAAGCGATCACTATGATGAGAGTGTTTGGGGATGTAAACCCATGATCAAAATGTTGGTCACCTTCTCCCTAGTAGGAGTATGTGAAACCTAGGCCTTAACAGATTGTGTAGTTTCTGCTAAGATTGCAAACTTGATTGCACTTCCACTTCTTTTTGCTCTTATGAGGTGTAACTTCACAGCAGCAGGCAGCTTTCCTCTACCTTTAGAAAGTTCCATGGTTACTGCTCCTTTTACCAAATGTTATTAATGCCCATATGGCATCTTTTTAGTCCTCCAACTTGATAGCTTGATCTTTCCTGATTTCCCCACCTTTTTTAAAGTTGTATATGCATAAATCACCCAGCTGCCCCCTGGATGACCTTATTGGAAGGTCTTTGCCTATATAGGTTTTATTACTCCTACCACCCACCAAAATTTGGACAAGCTGTGACTGAGACCATCCAGGTCTATCCCCAACTCCTTCCTCACCTCTTTTTTCTTTCTTCATCCCTCTGCACGTCCTGCTCCCAGACACACAAAACGTAATGTAACTGCCACAGTCAGCATGGGATTTTAAGGGAATGTATAAAAAAGGAGACTTAACAAAGAACCTGCAGAGTAAATTACTATCATACGTTACTTAATTTGATCACCTGTCTGGCATAGCTGTGCGCCAGGACCCGATAAGGTCTCTCTGGTTACTGTACATCAATTTATTTCCACATAGCATCTCCTTTATATTCTCCTACTTGTAGTTCTGATTTAAGATGGGATGAAAACCCACTAGAAGATATACTTGCATGTAGACCTGATAAACGGTAGGAGCTCAAATATATTCCCTATGCTGTGGGCTCAATTAGTAACATTATAGTGCTGGGGCTAAACTTCTGCTCAGAAGCTGCCGCTGCAAAGGGGGGCAGTGAATACCAAGGCTGCTGTTCTCCTGCACCTTCTTTTTCATCCCCGCTTTCTTACTTATTTTTGCTGTTTTATATAGTGTGAACTCGACCTAAATGTATTGGAGAGCTTTGAATGAGCACCAGTTACATTATATAAGGAAACATTCAATTTGGTAAGCACAGGGAGATTAGGTGATTTGCCCAGAAGCACAGGATGTTGAGCCAACGTACATAATCGAACCTAGTTCCCCAGTTCCAAAGCCAGGGGCTGTGGCCATTACGCCACATCTTTTCTTTGTTGTTGATTTTCCATCTTTCTCTGCTCCTTGTTTTCCTCTTTTGTGGTTCTCTCTGTCTTCTTCTGGGTCATAATCTGATAAAGAAAATAAGTGCAGGTGCTCAAAAATAAGGACTGGTGGACCCTAACCTCAAACCACAGGCTTGAGCGTAAATTAATCACGCCCTGTGCTGGTGTTCTATTTCCACGCTGGAAATGTCCAGAGGTAACCAACAACTACCAGAGTCAAAGGTGTCTCATAGCCACCCCTATCAAAGTTCATCACAACTGTCTTGGATGCCACCATCAGCTTGGTACCCCAGTACCTCCCCTTTCCCAGACTGCGCAGGAACAGCTGGTGACCAGGCAAGGCTTGTGTTGGGGCAATCAACTGCACACATGTCCTACTCGTGCCCCCTGCCGACACTGCACACAATTACCGCTACAGAAAGCACACACATTCCACCAATGTGCAGGCAACAGTAGACCACTGGGGACTCTTCACCAATGTCGTTGCCAACTACCCAGGCAGTCTGCATGATTCCTACTTCTTTCCAACAGTCCATCATCAACCAGCACTTCCAGGATGGCACCTACGTAATGCCATGCCCATTGTACCAAATGAACACATCACACACCCCAACTCAACAATCACGCAACTCACAACTCTGGCAATGCACACATTACAAACTCACATACAACATGCCAAAAACATGCCCCCTTACCAGACGCGACAGCAAAACTTACTGTGGTAACCTGGGCTAGCCATGTACATGAGCCATCAACGGCATGGAACCTCAGCCACCTGCCAGGGCGGCTCTTCTCACCCCACTATGAGGCCGATGCTGTCGCCGTGAGGGGTGTTGCCTGCGATCCTGTGCGCCTGCTGCACCCCGGGCCGCTGGTCCCCGAACCTATCTTGCCCTCCCCCTGGGTACCCAGGCCTCAATGCTCGCCTGCCAATGCCGGTGTGTGTCAAAGAGGGCCCACCACGTGCTGGTGAAAGCTCCAAGCTCAAGGCCAGTGACCTTGGCAGCCTCCTCGGACCATCACGGCCTCCGCGACACTAGCTCGCATTACTCCTTTCTCATTGATGTACTCCACCGCTGCCTCTGGCCTACACTACGGTCAAGTAGGTCACACATTTGGAACTGAGTCTTGATATCCTGATCGGAAACTTCATATGTTCATGGGACGTTTGGCATCACTGTACTCCCTTCAATGTGGTGCCACCAAGTCTGTGTATAGCATTCCAACCACACATGTCTGTGGTTCCTCGCTGACTACTGCTTTTAGCCCACACTGCGGTTGAGTAGGTCACAACACATTTGGAACTGTGTCTTGATTTCTCAATGGCAGAGTTCATATCATTGTACGCAGGGAGAGGTGTAAGAGGAAGATGCGTTTCAGTCTGGAGGAAAAAAGGATCATCACTACGGAGGTGATCGAACACTACCAACAACTGATCTGGTGTCACTAACTCTGTGCATCGCGAGCCAATGACACGTGGCTGTGGGCCCCTGCTGACTGCTGCCTCCGGCCTACACTGCGGTTTAGTAGGTCTCACATTTGGAACTGAGTCTTGATTCATTTATGGCAGAATTGATATCATTGTACTGGCCTCATCGCAGACTGCATCCCCTTTCAGCTCCGGTGCCACTAAGTCTGTTCCCCAACATTCATGGCCACTCTCTCGTTGAACTTTGGTGGCGTCTGAGTCAATGGACTGGGGGTTGTCCATCATCATGTAGCATTCCACTCCTCGATTTGCTGCCTCCTGTCGGCTTCTGCCCTCTGCAACATGCCCTGGAGGACACCTTCCACTGTCTCCCGCAACCCTTCACTACATTCACCTCTGACGAGGACCCGCTCAGTTCGTGTGGCCCCACCTCAGTGCACCGCAAGTCACCGTTCTGTGGCGGTGTGCCTGTGCCAGCCGCAGTGCATCAGGGGCCACTAACTCTGTGCAGCTCAAGTCATGGACACTGTCGGATTGATTTTTAGATGGCCTCTGGATGGATTGACTGGGGGTCATCCATGCCTTGTGTCCGTGGTCCTGCGCTGTCCACTGCTTACGGCCTCAACTGCGGTCCACCTGGGCTCACACTTCAAATCGAGTCCTGACCTGCCCGGACATTGCGTCACAGCAGGAATCACACGCCAACACCACCAGGACCACCTCCAAACAACAACTGCCAGAGTGGGAAGGGTCTTACTACCAGACCATCAGAGTTACTCACATCTGTCGTGAGTGCCATCATCAGCTTGATACCCTGCTCAGGTCTTCATATGCCAAAACTCATGGACCATTTCTTATTGAGTTCTGTGCTGTGGACAGCTCACGCAGCAATGTCACCTCAGGCAGTGTGGAAGACCTGGGACAATGATAAGGAAGATGATGCAGGTGTAGCACACCCCACTGCAGCTGCAGCATGAATATCCCGAAAGGACACAATGCTAGACAATTTGCTCACATGAGCACGCTCAGCTCTGGTGCCCCGACCTAAGTGCACTGCAACTCACGGACCCTTCTGATTGCATATTGGGTGACCTCTGTACTTGCTCAGGCTACCACCATGATGCTTTGCTTTTGTTTCTGTTATGCTGGTGTTTTCTGTTTCCGCTCTTAATTGTGATCACTGTTCAAGTTGTTGCCAGCACCAACCACTCCATGAGGGCTGGCTTACACTCACCACACACACATCCAGCACAGGTGTAACTGTACATGTGACCCTGGCAATAAAGGTGCCAGGCGCATGTGCCCGTAGCCAGTTTCACAAACTATTTGAGTGTGTCAGTGTGGTCATAAGGTATACATGAGGGCCCCGGGCCCTACAACATTGCATTGTGCTGTGTACAGCGTACGTAAACATATCACCGTAGGCAGCGGCTACGACCTTAGACATGTAGCTTTGACGTCCCCCAATCAGTACGTAAGTGGAGTGGACTTGCACGGCATACGCAAGTCCAGTGTGAATGATTATCCTGGGGCTGTGGGCGTGATTCAGTACTGGAAATGTGAAACTGCATGTATCTCTGTCATATTGGGGGTCTCCGTTGGGGAGTATAAGTGGCCCCTGATGGGACTTAGACACCAACGTATGTGAGCTAGTTCGGGATCCATGAAGTCAAACCTCACCTGCACCTGTTCGGCCACCTCCTTCTGGCAGTCTGACACCTGGCCTTGGAATGTGATGTGTGCTTTGGTGGGGTGCTGGGAGCCAGACTAGGTGGTGGGTGCTTCCCGCTGTGTGGTCTCTGCAGGGGGTAGGGTCTCCTTGATGCAGCTGGACTGCCCTGCTCCTGAAGGTGAATTGCTAAGATGTCCATGAACTGTTGTAGGGCATCAGTGTCGAAGATGTGGAGGTCCTCTTCAGCATCACTAATGAGTTGTCTGGTCTGCTCTGCTGGAAGTGTTGTTTGTCCCTCTGCAATGTGAAGGGGCAATGCATTTTGACATTGTGTTGACATGTATGTTGACACATTGTTCACGTTTACATACAGACTGCATGACAATGTATATTGTGACTGGGAGGACAGAGTATTTGATGCGGGACAGTGGACATTTGGACTACATGATGGATGTGAGGTTGTACACATACATTTTCATCTCAAAGTTTCCTGCTGTGTCAGGTGTGATTGGCCAGTTTCTATGCACAAGCAGACCCAGTTGTGTCCTCTGTTCTGCAGTGTAAGTGTTGCACTTTGTACAACATTGCCGTCAATGTGAATGTGCTGTTATTGCTATATGTGTGTGCTGCATTGTGGGGGAGTCGCCCCTGCAGCAGTGATTTTGCTGTCCCTTATCCCTTTGAGGCAGTGTGCCTTTGACTTTTGTGCTTACGGTGCTGGATGTTGGTGAATTAGGTCATTTGTGCTCTTGGGTGGTTTTTGTACTCTTGTGCATAGTTTGTCTGCAGATGTGTTGTGGACATCAGAGGTTGTTTGTGCATGTGGATGTGTCAGAGTTTGACCTGCTCCTTTGCAGATGTGGTCCACACTCAGCCACCTCAGTGTCGGGGCATGCACAATGTCATGATGATTGTACTGCAGCTATGCTGATCGTCATGTAGTGTCACTTGCATTGTCAGTGTGGCTCACAAATAAGCATTTATCCTGTGCTTCGCACATGTACATGTGTTGGTTGTGTGATTGGTGATGTGTGGGGTAGGACCCCTTTGGGCACATGGTGGATGGGGGCCTACTTGGTGTTTGTATGTGTGCTGCAGTGTGCCACGGGGATCGGGACATGATCCAGGGTCATTGTGGGTATGCAGTGTGCTACACATGATTGTGCATGTGTGCCATTGTGCCCATCTCCCCCCGTACCTCCAGTCCTTGTTTGTTACTCACCCTGTTGATGTTGTGTCAGGTCATAAAGAGCTGTGTCCGGGCTTCCAACTCCTTGCACTGTCTCCACACTGACTGTAGCCTCCATTTTCTCCAGCTCCTCCTGTGGCGCAGGACTCCCACTTCCAGTCGCCATGGCTGTCTTCCTGTTGGCAGCGGGTTTCTGTTTGGTTTGGCCTTTCACATCATGCCAGTGCCTCTTGACCTCCTCCATTGACCTCCTCGATATTCCAACTGCATTGACATTGTTCACGATAGACTGGCATGTTTCTGTTTGTGTTGTAAATGACACAGTGGAGGTGACGGACAGTTGTTGTTGGTGTTCTATCTCCTCCGTGACGAATATCCGATTTTCCTGCTGACTGATCCCCATCTTCCTTTTCTCCTTTGTCTCCCCCCCCGCACCCCTCCCTCCCCAGATTCCTTGTTGTTGGCTGTAGGGCTTGTGGGGTTTGCTTTGGCCTCTGGAGTTCTGGACTTTTTGGTTCCGTCCAGAGGTGTCAGGGAACAACACCCAAAGACCCCGGAGTTCCACCTGCCTTGGTGCGCAAATGAACAGAAACACGGGCTTCTCGATGGTGGCGTCAAAGACCAAAGGTTTATTACTGCAGGGACACAGAAGTCACAGAAACTACGCATGGGCAGTAACCAGGAGCCTGTTCGATTTGTACATTGAGGGTTGCTCCTTATATACTAAAAATTGTGCTTCAGGCAAATATTTCACATGTTAGTACATTCCTAAACCTTTGTGTCTTAAACAATAAATATTTGGCGTTACACAGGAACTGTCGATAATATCTGATGCCAAACATCACGAAGAGGGGTTCCCACTAGTCCATCACAATCCCTTGTCAATATTGCATTCAAGAGCCGGACCGCCTCATCGTAAAGTTCGTTACCTCCCCCTAATAAAGGCCCAGAAGGAAAGGAGCAGAGCCAGGTGCAGGAGATAGAAAAGCGGGATAAGAGATGTTTGTGGGTTGTAAATGGGCAAGGCTACCGGCTTCGGCCGCCTAATCATGATCGGGACAATGGATACGAGAACCAGTTCAGGTGGGCTGGCCTCGGGCAGAGGAGGCAGCCTTTGTCAAGTCATGCAGCTACAGCGTGATCTGGTTTAAGGCACACGTGTCATGAAAGAGGTGAATCTCCGGCTAAGGCTACGTGTCCTTAATCGAAATGAAGTGATCAGAGGTTATTGCATATGTGAGGGCAAGAAACACAAAATGGCGGACATGATCTAAGATGGATGCCGTGGGTAGATCAGAAATGTGTTCATAACAGGAGTGCTCTTGCTCGTATCGTAGCGAAAACACCAGGATATGCTAAATGGATCATTTGCGGTTCGCTGATACTAATATTATATATTTCCGACAAACTTGAAAACACGGGTTCAAATCGTCACGGAACCTCAGACCCTCCTTTTGCCCTTACATAGGCAATTACTCAGTCTATATCAGAGTCTAGTTCTATACTCATCAGGTCAGTAACATGTTGTTGTATCATCATCCTTTCTCGTGCCTTTTCTCCAAACGCAGGTGGTTTTCTGAAACAAGTTGCAGCGCAAAAACTACATAGAGCAGGACCACACTGGATAATCAGGCAGCATGAGAATAGGAATACTAAGATGACACCGATGACCATTAGAACCTTCCATCCCCACGCTGAGATCAGAGTCCAAAACCACTCCATAAAGGACCAGTTTCCCTTGTCTACATGTATAGAGTCGGAAATCTTGTGTAGCTTAGAGATCGCCTCATAGACTGTTGGAGCATTATTAGGAATAAAGACACAGCAGCTCGATTGGATCATTCTGCATACCCCACCTCGATCTGCAAGTATAACATCTAGAACCATACGGTTCTGCAACGTCAAGAGTCTATCCGCCTGAAGCTCAGCTGTCAAATTGCTAAGGGCACCAGCAGTTTCAGTAATAGTAGATTCAACTACCCGTGTTAGCTGACGTATGTTTCTACTATTGGCCATAGGCCCCCAGAACGGAAGGAAGCCTTTGAAGAAGTCTCCAGCTTCCTGACCAGCAGTATCTTCCTTGCTGAAGACACCTCTCGCTATTCTGGTTCTGTGGAAATCAGATGAAGCAGTGTATGTGGGAGGCAACAATCGAGCAATATAGCATGAACCTGAAAAGTCAGCAGGCAACCATGTATAAGCTCGGTCTCGACAAATGAAGTAGGTACCCATAGCAGTAAGGAAGGCAGGGGAAGAGTTAGCCGGAAACACATAAGTCTCAACGCACTCACTCCTCCCTAGCTGAGCTCTCGGATTTCTCCCATTCCCTTGCAAACAGACCTGACCTCGGTGAGGTACGACCCAGATTGGAGTTGAGCTTTTACGCTTGCTTTCTCCTAAACTAAGGCGATACTCTGAAGTATTCCAACTTAAATACACTCGTAGTTCGTCTCTAGGGTAAGATGGAGTATTATTGAAATCCTTGATCATGTCAATAATTCCCTGGACTAAAGCTTTGTTGGCAGAGTTATATCTAGTGGAACGTGGTGGACGCGGAGGATAGGTCTCAAGGGCATAAGCAAAGATGGTTTGAAGGGCCTGAAATGATCCATTGTAGCTGAAAGGCAAAACCAGATAGGGAATACCTTTATCCATAGTGTGGGGTATCAAGCCACACACCCAGCAGTCTGTAGTGTTAACTACCAATTGGTGTTGGTGCAAGAGCTGTACAAAAGTGTTGTTAATGAACTCTGTGCGTCGGGCTTGCTCATGTTCAGGAAACGAGTGAAAAGAGTGTATAGAAGAAACAGTAGAAATGGCAGGATCAAGGGGAGGTACTGTAGTAACTGGCACAAAAATCATATTTATACTAAAGACGATTCCACCCACCAATGTTGCTAAAATAATCAAAAATGTAACGGCACATTGCATCAAAAAGCATTTGTTACGAAGAATTCTGTAAAGTCTGTTTCTGCGAACATAAATCACATTTTCTCGTTGCAGCGCAGGAAGCTCCATCTTCTACAATCCGCTTGCGACCACTGATGATGTGTACGTAGATGAAAATGCCTCTGTCAGCCCTGGGAGTTCCCAGAACCAACAGAAAGATCGACCTTGTGTCAGACCCCTGCAGATTCAAACTAGGCACACAGCCACGACCCTACGGCTACCCAGACGGCAAGGCAATTTAAAAAAAACAATAAACAATAGCAAACTTCCTGGCTGAAGGCAAATGTTCAATATATCAAAATCACAATATGCAGTTGCCTGCTTTATTTGTCCATGTTACGTTTTCTCAGGTTGTATCTCTGCTTCGCAGGTATTGTTTGATCGGAAAATAGTGTATCACTAGCAGCTGTTGCAGTGTTTAAGTTCGCAGATAGCAAAGTTTCTTCTGATGCTGGAGACAAATGTTCAGTGTTCAAAAGAGTCTTTTCAGGAGGAGAGTCAGATTTTGGAGTATCAGTAATCAATTCGGCATCGCTGAAAGGGATGAACTTCGGTGTGCTTTCAGTTTCGGAGGCACCAATTCCCTTTTTCACAAAGTCGTCGTAAGGTAGCGGCAAGGGTACACGCTTAACATGAGACGCGTGCACCCAATGCTTGCGGCCAGCTACACGAACGGCTGTCCTCGTTGTCAGTAAGATCTGAAAGGGCCCCACAAATCTTGGTTGAAGGTTCTTCGTCCTCGCGAAGTTCTTGATGACAACCAGGTCTCCTGGTTTCAGCTGATGCCCTGGACTCTCCGGAGGTTTGGGCAAAGCATCGAAAACCTGTTGATGAATAAGACTCAATTTAGCAGTCAAGTCGTAAAGGTAGTCTATCAACATAGGATATTCTATAGACTTAAATTCCTTAGGCCTTGGCACACCCCAGATATTTGCTGGGCGGCCAAAGACTATCTCGTATGGGCTAATCCCCACTCTAGAATGTACAGTTGCTCTCGTTGATAACAAAGCCAAAGGAAGTGCGTCTGGCCAGGCTAAACCTGTGGATGCTTGTATTTTAGCTATCTTCAGTTTAAGGGTACCATTGTAACCCTCCACTAAACCAGCTGACTGGGGATGGTTCGCACTGTGAAATTTTTGTTTCAAACCTAGGCCTGCACATACACTCTGCATAACTTTCCCTATAAACTCACTTCCGTTATCTGACCATACAATCCGTGGCATTCCAAATCTAGGGAAATATTCTTTGAGAAGAATTTTGGCAGTTGATAAGGCAGTATTGTCCTTCAGTGGGTATGCTTCTATCCACCTGGAAAAAGCATAAACCACCACCAAGACATATTTTAAATTATTACAGCGTTCCATGTGAATGAAGTCTAACTGAATCACTTCAGAGGGGCAGGAAGGAGGAGCGAAATGACCAGCTGGAGTTGGAGTTCCCTTGCCAGGATTATGCATCAAGCACACCATACAATTTTTCACCACTCTCTCTGCACACTTACTGATTCCCTCATTCTTCCAGACCGGAGCCAACATCTTACATATCCCTTTAGAACTTATATGCGCTACTCCGTGCGCCATTGTCACTACTGCAAGCACATATGCATCCGGCAACATCCAACGCTGCTGCTCTGTCAAATCAATCCAACATCCATTCGAGTCCAACTTGCCCGTACTCTCTTTCCATACACGTTTCTCTTCCTCAGTTGCTTCTCTCTGAATCTCTTTCACACTTTCCATTGTATCTTCACACATCCCAGACTCAGCGATCCATCTTGCAGACGTTGCAACATACATTCTACTCATCATGTCTCTAGCTGTCTGTTTAGCAATTTCATCAGCAAAAGCATTCCCACGTCCAACATCATCCGTGATTGCTTTATGAGCACTGCACTTTACAATTGCAACTTCAGTCGGCAAGGTTAGAGATTCCAACAAGTCGTTGACTAGCTGACCATGTTGAATCTTAGTCCCATGGGACGTAATGAAACCTCTTTCTCTCCACAACCGGCCAAAACTATGGGCCACGCCAAATGCGTACTGACTATCTGTGAATACATTCACTCTCTTTCCCTCAGCTAAAACACATGCTCTCGTTAGAGCTATTAATTCTGCAGCTTGGGGAGAATTCTGACTCACTCTTGCAGTCTCCACAATCGTCTTCAACGTCGTTACCGCGTAAGCAGCAGTCACATCACCATTCTCCAATTTAAAACATGACCCGTCCACATACAGCGTACCATCCGGATCGGATAACGGAGTATCTTTCAAATCGATGCGTCCTTTTGTCTCTTCCTCCGTTTTAAAACAGCAGTCATGTGGCTCAGAATCACTCGACTCTTGATCAGTCGGCAACAGCGTTGCTGGATTCAATACATTACATCTTTTGATCTGAATATGACTCGCTAGTAATGTCAGCTCGTAACCAGATAATCTCGCACTAGTAAGGTGTTGTGTCTTCGTTCGGTTCATGAGTGTATCCACTGCATGAGGAACCATGACCACTAGCATGTTGTTCATCACCAAACCAGCAGATTGCCGAATGGAAGCCGCAGCTGCCGCTGTAGCTCTCAAACAACTAGGCAACGCTCTAGCTACCGGATCTAATGTTGATGAGAAATACGCACAAGGGCGTTGTTTATCACCAAACTTCTGTGTCAGGACACTCAACGCGCAACCTTCTCTCTCGTGAACATAGAGCGTGAATGGCTTACTGTAATCGGATGTACCCAATACAGGAGCTGAACACAAGGCTTTTCGTAATTCAGTAAAACTCTCTTGACATTCATCAGACCATGGCACCGGACTCGGAACATTTTTCCCAGTCAAAGCTACCAATGGTTTCGCTAAAAGAGAAAAATTTGGAATCCACTGCCTACAGTAGGAGGTAATACCTAAAAAGGCACGTACTTCTCTCTGTGTGCGTGGAACACTCATTTGCGTAATTGCTTTTATTCTTTCTGGGGTCAACTTCCTTCCCTCCTTTGACAAGAGATGACCTAGGTAGGTCACTTCTTGGCAGCAGTATTGCATCTTGGAAGGTGATACCTTGTGATTCAAATCAGACAAATGATGCAACAACGATACTGTAGCTGCTTTGCAAGTTTCCTTGTCATCGGCAGCCACTAAAAGATCGTCTACGTACTGTACTAGGGCAGAACCTGGAGGAAGGACAAAAGAATCTAACTGGCTTTTCAATGCTTGACTATAAATAGATGTACTTTCACAATAGCCCTGTGGAGCGCGTTTAAATCTGAAACTTCAACCTCCTAGACAGAAGCCAAAAATGTCTCTGCTTTCCTCGGCTATCGGAATGCTGAAAAAGGCATTCTTCAAGTCGATGACTGAGAACCAAGTGGCTGTAGCAGGAATCAATGTTAACAATGCAGTAATGTCTGGAACCACAGGGAACTGCGGAACCACAATCTTATTAACTTCTCTAAGGTCTATGACAAACCTATACACTGGAGGTTTCGTAGGATCAGTTCGTTTCAGAATCGGCAATACAGGACTATTACAAACATTTCCTCGAGTTTCTTCAACCACACCTTTCTTAATCAAATCTTGCACAATCAATAAAAGTGCACGTTCTCCTTCACTAGATATTTTATATTGAGGAATTCTTGGAAATTTTACATTTGCTTTCAAAGTTACTACATACGGTGGTATTTCTAAAAGGCCTACATCATTAGGACCAGTCGCCCAAAGAGAATCAGGGAGTGAGCGCAGCTCTGGCGGGAGTGCGTCCATTGACAAGTACATCGGAGAAGTGATTCTTTTACCCAAAGTAAGCTGTACCCCTTCCGGAGAACAGTACAATGTCGCATATAGTCGTTTTAACAAATCTAACCCAAGCAGATTTTCATTACAACCTGTCGTCAAAATCAAGGGTGCTTTCAATTGACACGGTCCAACAGAAATAGACAAAGGACCAGATATCGGGTTGTAAACAGGGGCGCCTGAAAAACCTATGGAAACATTTGTTGAGCCGGACAAAGGTGCGCCAGGGAGTTTCGCATGAATGATAGAACTTTTTGCGGCACCAGTATCCAACAGAAACGGTTCGACTACACCTGATGTTGCTACTGCGACATAAGGCCCACTCTGATCCACTGGAACTGATACTACTCCCTCTCTCTGTCCATGGCTGTCCTAGTACCCATTTTGCTGAAATCCCTCATCCACTTCACAATAATCTTCAACAAGATATTGCTGAGATCTATTTTGTTGAGCTGACTGTACATTTCGTTGATCAAAGTGATTGGAAGGACGATCATTCGTCTGTGGAGGCATAGCACCTCGCCCTCGACCTCTAGAATTCTGCGCAAAACCACCACGACCTCTCTGAGCTGCTGCTGCATTATTTTGCGCTAAGATTGGACATTCATTTTTGTAGTGACCCTCTTTCTTACAGTACGCACACTGATTCCACTGATATTGAGGCCTGGTTGAACTATAATCTGTCCTCTGATACGAATTCTGTTGCATATTAGTCTGATTCGTGCGAGGCGGATACGCCTGCTGTAAAAGAACTTTAGTCTTTAAATCTTTCGTTTTCTTCTCTGATTTTTCCTTTTCCTCTTTATCCCTATTTTCGTAGTATTGTGCAGTCGCAAGTATTTGCGCCGTTGTGGAAACAGCCCACGCGCTCTCTGAATCCTTTAATTTATTGCATAATTCAGGTAACAAATTATGCACAAATTTATCGACAAACAGTCTCTGTCCTCCTTCAGTGCTCATATCCTGACCACTATGATCTACAAAAGTCTCTTCAAACCTCGTGAAGAAGTCGGAGACACTTTCATCTTTCTTTTGCTTGCATGCGGATAATTTATCCCAATTAACACGCAATGCAGGCATCAGAGTCTTCATTAAGTCAATTATTCTACCTGGAAGGTTAGCAATTAGGGGTTCGGGTTTTGCACCACCCGTTTGCTGACCATCCGCTGCAGTGATAGCTGCCCAATCACCACCTAAGGCTGCTTGATGATCCTCCCTACGAATTTTAGCCCACACTGGTTGTGGAACTACATTGCCGAATAACATATCGATGTCCGCTAAATTCATTATACAAGCCTCAACTGTCTGTGTTAATTCCTTGTAATATCCAGCTGGATTTTTACGTGGATCTGGCAAGGCCTGTTTCACCGCTAGCACTTCAGCTCGCTTCCATGGAATGTGTATCCACACTCGTTGGAACTGTGCTGGAGCAGCTGCAATACCCGCATTATCATCACGTTGTATTGCTTCGCGCCAAATTGGAGGAACCTCCCTCATAGGATATTGGCGACTTGGCTTCATTTTACCTTTCTCTAAATCTCTCGGCGAACGAAGAGATGGATCATTCCTAAAACTTAAAATAAGTTCCATCGCTTCTTTTATATTATCGCCCACTATCATTCCTGCAGCAAACTCTTTTTGAATTTTAATTAAATCTTCCAAGTCTGATTCAACATCATCTTCCTCTATTTCCTCACGTAACAACGAGCACATCTCATCAAAGACGTACCGTTGCGTTGGTTCCTTCCACTGCATAAACGTATCTAGTACATCTCTCGTACTATATCTTCTAACTTTCGTAATCCATCTGAGAGCCGTGGAATCTAAAATTCCCCGTTCTTCAGTACTTGGTAGCTGACTACGTCTCTGAACTGAATCAGGAGTAGGAGTCTTAATTAAAGATTTATATAAAGGAGACAGTATATTAGCAACAGAATCAGTTATTTTTCGACGTACAGAAAGTGGAGTTAACATACTTGCAGACGTAGAGAACACAGTAGAGGTAGGAACAGATAGCGAGGCAGTAGGAGTATCGAGAAAAATAGTTTGTGATGTAGTAGGTGTAAGCGAGACAGATACAGGTATAGAAGACGGCAATCCAGGAAGAGGAGGAGCCGTAGGAATATTCACATTAACCACAGGAGGTACAGGAACTTGATTCTGAGGAACAAGAACACCAGGTTGTCCAGCAACCGGAAATTGAGCATTCGGTACAAGTTGGGCCGTAGCACCTTGTGCATACGGTGGAGGTGACCGTAACAGATAAGACAACAGAGGATCGTTTTCGGGATCCTCCAGTATCTTACCTGTTTTCGATGGCAAGGCAGGGTAGCACTTGTCAATCGCTAAATTATGCTCTCTAATTGCTACATCTATGGCCTTTTCACATTCATTATCTTGCAATTGTTTAGTTGCTTGCTCTAGAGTTAGCTCTTCTTTCTCTTTCTGTTCTTTCTTAAATTTCTTCATTTCTCTCTGTTTGGATTCCTTTCGCCAATAACGGAAAGAATCAAACATTGCCGGCCGGGCTTTCTTCCTAAACAATTTCGCTTCTAAATTATCAAGAATCTCGGGTTCAAAACTACCATGTAGTGGCCAACTAAGGACACCATCCTTCTTACAGTAACGGACCCATACCTCATTATAAGATATAGGACCCACACCATGTTTACAGTACAAGTCATAAAGGGGAGTCCCAATCGGAGGAACCAGACAGGAATCCTCCAATCGTGAGTCATGGTTGCAACCGAAACAAGACAACATTTTCCGACTTACCATTTTCAGTCTGGAACACAAAACAAACAAAACACGGAACAAATATGTGCACTCGAACCAAGAACTTAGGCCTACCAAAACCAAACTAATGTATCGATACCCAAACTGAACCAAATAGATTATCGTAACCAGAACAACTAGTGATAATCTTACGAAACCAAACCAAACCAAGAACCGATCAAGGATTTTAACAATCCTCACAAAGTAACCAGCTAGCTATCACTAAATACTTAACTGAGGCACTGAAGACGTCACCAAGGAGAAACCCGTCACGTTTCGCTGTACTAAGGGCTGCACCTCGGGTCCAAGACAGGGCGACGGTCAAGGCAACGGCCCACTGCAGCCGTCCTGAACGGGAACCCTCGTGGAAGAGAACTTCGGGCCACTTTTGCGATATGCCGGGATCGATGAAGTGGGGCGCCTCCCTCGGAAATCTTCACACGAAGCTCCTCGAACTCTTCAGGCTTTTGGACCGGTACCGAATGACGTCGCCCCACGTTGGGTGCCAATTGGAGTTCTGGACTTTTTGGTTCCGTCCAGAGGTGTCAGGGAACAACACCCAAAGACCCCGGAGTTCCACCTGCCTTGGTGCGCAAATGAACAGAAACACGGGCTTCTCGATGGTGGCGTCAAAGACCAAAGGTTTATTACTGCAGGGACACAGAAGTCACAGAAACTACGCATGGGCAGTAACCAGGAGCCTGTTCGATTTGTACATTGAGGGTTGCTCCTTATATACTAAAAATTGTGCTTCAGGCAAATATTTCACATGTTAGTACATTCCTAAACCTTTGTGTCTTAAACAATAAATATTTGGCGTTACACAGGAACTGTCGATAATATCTGATGCCAAACATCACGAAGAGGGGTTCCCACTAGTCCATCACAATCCCTTGTCAATATTGCATTCAAGAGCCGGACCGCCTCATCGTAAAGTTCGTTACCTCCCCCTAATAAAGGCCCAGAAGGAAAGGAGCAGAGCCAGGTGCAGGAGATAGAAAAGCGGGATAAGAGATGTTTGTGGGTTGTAAATGGGCAAGGCTACCGGCTTCGGCCGCCTAATCATGATCGGGACAATGGATACGAGAACCAGTTCAGGTGGGCTGGCCTCGGGCAGAGGAGGCAGCCTTTGTCAAGTCATGCAGCTACAGCGTGATCTGGTTTAAGGCACACGTGTCATGAAAGAGGTGAATCTCCGGCTAAGGCTACGTGTCCTTAATCGAAATGAAGTGATCAGAGGTTATTGCATATGTGAGGGCAAGAAACACAAAATGGCGGACATGATCTAAGATGGATGCCGTGGGTAGATCAGAAATGTGTTCATAACAGGAGTGCTCTTGCTCGTATCGTAGCGAAAACACCAGGATATGCTAAATGGATCATTTGCGGTTCGCTGATACTAATATTATATATTTCCGACAAACTTGAAAACACGGGTTCAAATCGTCACGGAACCTCACCTCTGCACTCGTCCGGGTGCATCCATGGTGCTTCGCAGTTTATTTTGTACTCCTTATTTTTTGTTCTGCTTTTATGGTGCATTTTCCTGCATAACACGTGGGAATTGCAGGCATGTCACTGGTTATCGCTGATTTTTGTATCACGATTGGCCTCATCGCTACTATTTTCGCGTTCGTGTTTCCATTTTTTTTACGACTTCACGTTCATTTTTACGCCGTCATTTGGCACATTATCCTGAGACTATCGCATGGTGCTGCAGGGTTGAGAATACAACGTTAACACAGTATTATTTTGTCGTGATAGACTGCGATGTGAAGAGTTGCATTAAGCTAATTTTGCGGTAATTATCACACCTTCTTGAAGATATCCCCCTTTGTTTTTGCGGACTTCAAAGGCTGAATCGAAGAATACCGGCATGAAAGGGCTCTAAGCGAAAGACTGACTGTAATTTCTGTCGTGTTTTGCTATTCTTTTTGTCCGTTCATAAACCTATGTGCACAGAGAAACAGGCACAAAAGGAGTGTTTCTCAAAATGTTATTGACTGGCTAAACTGACAAAAAAGAAATGCTGTTGGTACTGTCGGCCATCTTTAAAAAAAAAATAACCCTGAACCTTTTTGCGCTTCTGTTTCCAGAATGGGGTACTAGCTAATTCAGTCACATCATTTGTTGCATTCTGGTACTTTAAGTCCTTGCCAGAGAAGTTGGCCTCAGAGAAAACGTTAGAGTTCTGGGTCCGGTTTCACTTTCTATTGTCTATAAAACATTTCACCTTTTTCAATAATCGGCCGATAACATGTGATTAAAAGAAAATAATATTAGTATGAATTATTAGGGCTATCTTTCCCTTTCATCTCCCATATTTTGATTTGTGTTTTGTTCCCTTAAAGTGTACTGTCGTTTTATTTGCTCCCGGAATTTATTTTTTTCTCTGTTAATTGTTCCTATTTGTCCACTTGTTCTTATTGTCTGAGAGAATGGTGTTGCTTTTCACGGCATGCGCTTCTAGATGTCTTTTTATTTTATTAAGTCCGGAGCCACTGTATTTAAAATGTGGGATCAGCTTCCTGACGATGCATGCATTCACGCCTAATTGCTTCAATGCTTACTTCTGAAACTTTGGATGGCAGCCTTGCTCAAACCTTTAGCTGTCCTGTTGTTTCTTTTTGTTATTGTCTTTGTTTTCGTGACTTTATAAGTGACTAAATATCCCAGACTAACTACTCGACAGATCACTTACACCATAAAGCCAGATCCCCTCCCCCTCCCATTAAATTCATCCCCGTCTGCCTAGAAAGGAAATTCATTCTGCCATCTGCTTTTAACACGGGGAGGATTTGTGTGCACGTGACCCCTGCAGTGGGTGGGCATTACCAGGCAACAGGTAGTGATGGCCAGTATTACGGTGTAAAAACAGCGAGCAAAGCATAAAAGCAGCACTGCTAGGAAGGTATCCGCAGACACCTTGCTATTCCGTGCTTTCAGTGCTTTTACGACAATAGTTACAGGTCCTAAATGGAGGGTGGAAAGTTTACATCGCAGCGTGGCGCGTGCTGAGTTCCCTCTGTTTCGAGATCCTAAAAAGGCCCAATTGAAACAGTACAACATGTGAAAGACAGTTTAAACTACCCAATGCTGCTAAAAAAGCTATTGCACATTCTGGAAGTATTGAGCAAAAAAGCGGCTGGTAAAAAAAAACAGTTATAAAGTAATATGGTAAAGGGTGAATATGAAATGAAAGAATTTAAAGTAGTCAGTCAAATTCTTCCCTTTAGAGTACTTGTGTCTGATGTGCTGTATCTGTTTGAGCGGAGTACAGCAACTTCAAATCATGCACGCTTTCCAAATATCTTTGGGGGGCTATGATTACCAACTCTACATCATTCATGACGTAAACTATGGGAGAAATAGTAAATGTGCGACTGCATGACTCAATGGTAGGCAATCCTTCTGACTACTATTGCTGTTATCCTTGGAAACACTGGCTCACTCAATTACCAAGTGCCTTCTCTTTAGACGTTTGCAGCGTCCTGCCAGCCCAGGTAACCACGCCACACACGGAGAGCAATTTTTACATGTCTTTATTCCCCTGCAATTTTACATGTCTTTATTCCCCTGCGTGTAAGTTAGAACTCAACATTCTAAGCCTGACTTCAACTCATCTCTTCAACACTTACGGTGTACAGTGGGAAGCAAAAGAATTCCAGTGTTCTTCTATTTACAAGACACTACAACCGTTGACTCTCAAGAGGTAACGAAGTCGCACATTACAGCACCCAAGGCCCTTTCTTTTTCGGTGGTGTAGAACCCTGAGTTCAAGTGACACATGTCACATTATAAACTGAGTCCCTGGAATTATGAGGCAGGGGAGCACCAAATTAAATGGCAGAGTTGACTAAATTATGTGGTATGAAAAGTCAAATTACGTAGTATAATGCAGCACATTTTTTCATAGTATTACTTCATTACTTTAGAATTTTTACACATGGTAATTCTGTCTGGGCAAATATTTCACCTCAATGGTCCCAGTTTAACAACGAAATGCAGAAAAAACGATTTAAAGATGAACAGTTAAACTTTGCAAAGGGCCTTCCAGTGTACTTACCCACATGTCGCAATGCTTTTAGTAATATTTGATCGGTTTGAGCTAGAAGCAATTTTTGTTGTTAAAATCGTAGATTATGCAGTAGATGATGGATTATGTGGCAAATGCAGCAGATCCACAGTTATGTGAAAGACGCAGCAGTCAAGGAATCACACAATTCTAGTAACCCTATATATATATATATATGAAGTCAAAGCAGAGTAATTGTTTTTGTAAAAACAAATGCCATTTGTTATCATTAAGGCAATGTGTTCAGTTACGTTATGAAGTTTCATAACACTAAAATGAGCCTAAATGGGTGAATTAGTTATGGTGTAACTTCTTTGTATTTCATTTCCATGCACATTTGTCATGGAAGAAACCGAGAGGGCTAATTTCACTTTTATGCCATGCGCAGTGTCCGCTTTGTAAATGTAAGCCCAGTTCAATAAATGGTTCTATTCATTTGGATCATCTTTTAGGTGATTACATAGGAGCCATGTATATGGTCTTTAGTGTTGCCATGTATGGCAGAGGCTGCTTAGTCTGGGTCAATCGACCTTTGGGGGAGAAACAGCAATTTTTGCATGCAGCAGGACACACGTGGGCAGCCCAAAAGCTCTAGACTTTCACCTTTGCAGTTTTGTTGTAGGACAAGTACACTCGGATACATGCCAATGGTCCAGAACTTGATAGGGCACCTCTTGGGGATTAGGACTCACAGAGTGGGTGGAGAAACAGATCAAAAGTCTGCTCCTATTGGGCGGAAGCATATTTTAAAGCTCTTGTCCCCTGGGAGCGAACTTGGTGTTTGCTTCCTCTCAGCGAGAACATCAAAAATGCTGCTGCCAAGAGAGAGCAAACACAGGTTTCCCTGCCAATGCATGTGCACACAGGGAAACTACTATGTACTGTGGGGGTCCTCTCCGGGACATAGCTACTGAGCCTGCCCTGTGTATGGGGTCCCTGGGGCCAGTAATGGTTCAATGAGGGGGCCACACTCTGCCCCGGGGATGGGTGCTCCAGGGCCTTTCATGGCTGAGGGAGTCAAGCCGCATGACTTCACTCCCCATTTAAAGTAATTTCGGCCCCTGGGATGGGCTCTCTGGGGCTTCTGGAGGCTCATGGTGGAGGGCTGCGTGACTTTCAGGAAGGAGTGCTGGGGAATGTCACAGCATGGGCCATATGTATCAAGCCTTTTGCGATTCGTTAAGGCCGAAATTCTGCGAATTTCGGCCTTAGCGAATCGCAAACTGCCTTTGTCCCGATTTTGAAATGTATGAAAAATTAGCAAAATAAGGAATCGCAAAAAATTGCGATTCCTTATTTTGCTTAAGCAATTAAGGAATCGCAATTTTGCGATTCCTTAAATGCTATGTATGAAGCTTTTCAAAATTGCGAATTCAGGTTTAGAAATCGCAAATTACCACCAACTTGTGGTTGGTGTTAATATGCGATTTCTTGTAAATATGCACAATTGTGCATTTGTGAGGGTGGCATATGACGCACATACATGCCCATTGGGCATGTATGTGCGCCATATGCACACACAAGTAATTTTCAGGGGTGCAGCAGGGTGTCCTTGAGACACCCCCGCACCCTTGAAATAATTCTCAAATTGTGATTAGCAAATTGCAAATTCGCAAATTGAGAATTATTTCACAGTCATTTCTATGGGCCTCCTGGCCCATAGAAATGAATGGGAAATTATTCCTTATTTGCGAATTCGCAAATTGCGAATTCGCAAATAAGGAATAATTGGAAATCGCTAAAAAATAGCGATTTTCTACATACATATCATTTTGCGATTTCTAAATAGCTATTCCTTAAAAATCGCTATTTAGAAATCGCAAATGGTGATGATGATACATATGGCCCCAAATACTGCAACAATCACTCAACATTTGGATTAGATCATATTCACTTTAATGCAGGTTGTAATCATTTCCATAGAAGATCATTAAAAAAGAGGAGCATCTGAGACAAGAAAATTGAGGTTTATCAGGTGCACAGAAAGACATATCAAAGCATCATGATAAAGACTCTCCTGTGTGTGGAGCCCGAGTCCTGACCTTCTCTAGAGATTCATACACAATGTTAGTACTGTTAGAGCGTCCTCATCAACTGGTTTTGATAATTTATATTGAGTAGACCTTTACCACTGTCTAATTTCAGGAAAGAGTTGACTTCAAATTTGCTATTATATGGCACGTCCAATGACAGTGCAAGCAGAGTGTGCCAGAATGCCTTTGAAGTGGTCTACAATGGGCTGGTCAGTGGTTGATGGAGTCAACAAACAGAAGACAAGTCTTTAACTAGAATAATGACCTCTGATATGCAAATTCGAGCAGCAAGGTGTGCTATGAGGTATTTAGTGCTATTATGGAAGGATTCTGAACTGGAAATCACACTGTAGTAATACTGGCACTAAAACATGCGTGAACATTTTAGGTACTAGACTAGAATCCTTTACAATTGGCATGGTAGTTCTACACAGTAACACTCATACTCAGCCCGAAGCAAAACCAGCCTGGCAGAAAAAGGAAGATTATATCTCTGCCTTCTGTGCTAGAAGAATCCACACTTTAATGCTATAGGAAGAGCTACTATTAATTCAGATGACATTTTATACTTTCTGACCGGATTCTACAGAATGGGAGAGCTGGAAAGTCAATCTAGTTAAAGCTGCTGGTGACTGCTGGTTGCTTGCTATGGGGACGTACTCTATCTAGAAGCCTGAGGTATAGGATTTTGGATAAAGTGATGACATAGAATAGGTGCATGACCAGCTCATATGAGACCACTTAACAGCGTGATGCTCAGGACACGAGAACTCTCAGTTTTAATATTTTTTATTGCTTTCTTTTTTCCAGTGACCTGCACTTTTTCATTTATTATAAGTGGGAGATTTTCCTTTTCTTGCATAACATTTGATCCCTCCCTCCAATTTCTGTAGATTCTTTTATTTTTCTTCTTATCATTTTTACGAGAGGTCAAAAACGGGAGGAGATTGTGAGGACAAACAGCAATAAGTCTGACTTTGAGCACCATAATACAGGGAAAGCATGTGCAATTCCCTTACTTATCCCTAGTCTGAGGTCCACAACTAAGAATGATGCCCAGGTTGCACACTCAGTATATACAGCACTTTTCTGTAATGTTCTGGGTGAAGGAATTAGCTGTGGTTGCACAGGTCCTCGAATGGAGCCTTTATAGTTTCATATTCCTGTAGACAGTGATCATATACAATCCCATCTGCACAAACTTAATTTAGTCCTGCTTCAAACATGGTCTGTTTGGGCTATGATTTCTCTGCAATTTTACAAGGTTATCCATGTTTGTAATGACAGGTGCTAGATAAAAGTTTGGCATTTTTTTCCATATATTTGCTATTGTCTTACCCATATAGTTATTCTCGCCAATGTCCAGTTCACATATTTTTTCTAGCTGAGTGCCGAATGAAACATGTTTTTGTTTTAGCCCTAGACGTTTTAACATTCAGTATTCAGAAAAGTGTCCTAAAGACTATGTCAGCAAGAGGAAGATTTATTTATGCATTGCGATGTTACGAATGCACGTGTATTAAAATATGGTGTCATATATTTTATATCATGTGAGGATGCTTTTTAAAAGATGTAAACAAACAGCAAATAGAGTTTTAAGAATTTATTTGAAAGCACACATTCAGAGCCGAAGAAAGTACAACTGTCTTGAAAAGAACTGGGCCACCAAGGCTGGTCAAGAAGAAATCAACTTGACAAACTCTGGAAATTGGAAAGTCAGTTTTTCTTTAAAAACAGTTTTCTGGGCCTTTGCCTTACTAGGAAGAAAACATCTCTGTAACTGATGGTTCCAGAAGATAGTGTTAAAGGCATAATTCGTCAAAGCAGAAGAATTCCACAAGAAAAGTCTGCACATTATTGGATAGCTGCACAATGACACCAAGTTTGGAGATGTTTTGTCCAACAAAAGTTATTATCCAGGAAGTTATCTTAGTCTTTGGTACCTCTCAGCAGATACAACCTTTGAATTCAGCCCAGTGGACATCTTGATATCAAATAACGTGCATCTCACTTGACTTCCCACCCTTAAAAAATTAGTTCTAGCACAAGATAAAATATCATATCCAATGTAATGGTGAATCCACCCCAGATCATGCTATGGTCATTTTCCACTAGCAAGAACACCCAGTATATGTATCGAACAACCCTGTACACTTGCACAAACCCATTGTCCAGGCTGGCCTGCTTTAAATTTTCCTAGCTTTAGAACTGTCCAAATGTAGTAATTTGACTGGGTTTATCCACTTTTTCAATCTAGCCACATGAATTTATATTCTGGCCAGATGTCATGCCTAGGTACCTTTATAACCTATTCAGGATACTTTAATATTTTTTATGGCTTTCCATTTTCCAGTGACCTTCACTGCAATGCACTTTTTCATCTATTATGAGTGGAAGATTTTCCTTTTCTTGCATAACATTTGATCCCTCCCTCCAATTTCTGTAGATACTTTTATTTTTTTTCTTATCATTTTTACGAGTGGTCAAAAACGGGAGGAGATTGTGAGGACAAACAGCAATGGGTCTGACTTTGAGCACCATAATACAGGGAAAGCATGTGCAATTCCCTTAATTATCCCTAGTCTGAGGTCCACAACTCAGAATTATGCCCAGGTTGCACACTCAGTATATACAGCACCTTTCTGTAATGTTCTGGGTGAAGGAATTAGCAGTGGTTGCACAGGTCCTGGAATGGAGCCTTTATAGTTTCATATTCCTGTAGACAGTGATCATACACAATCTTAATTTAGTCCTGCTTCAAGCATGGTCTGTTTGGGCTATGAGTTCTCTGCAATTTTACAAGGTTATCCATGTTTGTAATGACATATGCTAAATAAAGGTTTGGCATTTTTTTCCATATATTTGCTATTGTCTTACCCATATAGTTCTTCTTGCCAAAGGCCAGTTCACATATTTTTTCTAGCTGTGTGCCGAATGAAACATGTTTTTGTTTTAGCCCTAGACGTTTTAATATTTAGTATTCAGAAAAATGTCCTAAAGACTATGTCGGCAAGAGGTAAATTTATTTATGCATTGCGATGTCATGGAGGCACGTGTATTAAAATATGGTGTCATATATTTTATATCATGTGAGGATGATGTTTAAAAGATGTAAACAGACAGCAAATAGAGTTTTAAGAATTTATTCGAAAGGACACATTCAGAGCCGAAGAAAGTACATTGAGTGCAAATATTAAAATACTGAATCTTCCAGAAAGTAATTTCTTCCATGTCAGAAGCTCATTCTCCAGTTATTTCATATGAGGTTTCTTACGACTTTCATAAATTTCTGGATTTTTTTAATTCAACTTCCATAAACATGACAGCACATCCTTGAAAACTCTTACATAAGTATTAGATTGCACGGCTGAAATCCGTCAATGTTGTCAGTGTATGAAACCAGCAAATAACAACGTTAATTTTCTGTCTGAAACATATATATATATATACTACTATACATATCAATACCCAAAAGTACAATGTCTGGTTACAAATATATAAACTTTTGACATTTCACAGTGCCATTACAATCTTAGTACATGGCTGAGGAGACAGGGCCCTTAAGTTCAAGAATATCTAAGAAACCTTCACATATAAAACTAAATCTACCTAGAGTTAGGTGCAGTCACAATGTTTGAAAATGTTTGTGAGGGCCCCAATTATTTTTTTTAAGTTTAAAGGCTTATATTAAGAGGATAAATACAAATCTAGAAAAGTCTACCAACAATAAATCATATTATTTCCCTGATAAATATTCTGTTCATGTATGTTTCTCACTTAATTTTTTATATTTAGTCAGATCTTTCATTAGAAATGACACCTAAGTCAAACCCCACCTTTCCGAGGATGCATTGCAAAATACATTATTTAAAAAAATAATAATAATTAGCAAATCTCGATTTATCGAAGTTTATGATGTTTGTTTTAAACCAAATGATGTTTATAGAGGGCTTCTGAAATAAAGATCCAGGCGCCTTCCTCAAATGCTCCTCTTAACTGCTTCTAGATGTATATGTAGGACTTTTCATCAATAGTCACCTCTAGGGGTGTGCGAAATCCTTGTAATTCACTTTCTCATAATTAAGCAAAATTTTGGAAAAGCTGCACATAACTACACAAAATGCAAAGCCATCATTTAGTGCTATACTTTAGTGTGAAATGTATCCTTGAGGAATGTGCAGAAATTCTTGTAATTTGAGGAAACTACACATAACTTCACAAAATGCAAAGCCATTATTTAGTGAAATGTATCCTTGAGTCAATTGTTAAGGTGAGTACAATTTTCACAGTAAAAAAAGTCTTGAAAAACATAAGTGCTGCGAAGAACAGTCACTCCCTTTCTGCTTGTTCACTTTGTTCCTTCTCTCTTCAGCTATCATTTTGCCAAGAACAGCATTGTAATAACAAGACAGACCGTAATTTGATGTGTTACCTATAACAAGAATAAGGCAAAATTCCCAAAACAATTTGAATTATGGTGTAATTTAAATTTTGCCAGGAATAATCACCGCATTTGATGAGTCATTCTTAAGATTTATTGAAAATCTGGAAATGGAAGATGTTATTCTGGCAAAATATCTAGCAGATCCTATCCCTACATACTTACCATAAAAAACTATCCTCAACATATTTTATGCTTTTAAAATACATGAAATAGGATCAGTAGTTGAATTTCCCTATTTCTAAGATAAGTATTGCCATTTAGCCACTAGACCAAGCAGTGGCTTGGGAGATGTGAGAGGTGCAGCAGCAACCACATAAATAATGAAAGAGTTTATATTCAGAATAAACAATAAAAGGAGCTTTCAAATGTTTTTCTTCTGGCAGCATTTGTTTTGTTTTCAATAGAAATTAGCATATCCCCGATACCTTTAGTGAAGTAGAGTTACTGACCGGCACCCATTCTAAGAATTGTTCCAGCACCACTGAGACCAAGAGACACTAGTCATGCATGTTCTCTCTTAATACATGTAAGCGGAAGCATGCATGCTCTGTTATGCTTGGCAGCCATAATGCCACAAGGTGAATTACCCTCTTGTGATACCGTCTTTGCAAGGGTACCGACCCACAGCCTGCTCAGCTGCCAGCACCTTGAACCCAAAATTGTTTGGCCATAACTTACTGTACACTGAGAAGTACGACCTACTTCTTTGAAGAAGCTAATAAATATGGGTTTACAATTCAACAAAAAATATAAGATGAAAGAATTTGAGGAGACACCATGTGACTCATTGTAGAATGGGAAAACACTACAGCAGATAAAGTATTCAATGAAAATCAACTCAAGCAAAATACCAAATTAAAGTATCTGAAGTCTCTTTAAAAGGAAACTATTTTTACAAACTAAGGCTGTACGCTACACTCCACCAAATTTAATGTTATGAAATCAGTCATTTAAATGTTACTGGCAATCCTGTAAATTGTTTGTAGGACTCAGACAGGTCTCAGAAATCTCTGAAAAAACAAAATGTTGAAATACTTTCTGTTGCGATTAACACTCCTTATCACTATTTATTTTTTAATTTGCTCAACGTTCTGGTATTTTTTCAAAGAAAGACTGTAAGTTATTTTCTTACAGATGTCACATGCTAAAGTTTTCAGCTAACAGTATTTATGTTTATATGTGAATAGAGATGCAATTCCTCTTTTGGAAAAGCTGGTGCCTTAGACCCCGAATAAATCAAGCTTTACACTTCTTCAAAGTAGAGGGGAACCAAAGGTTGTTCATTAGAAATTGGGTCTCTAGTTGACAAAGAATGCACATTGTCCAAATAGAGACAACACTCCTTGTCAGGGGAAGTCAAAACACAACCTTAATTATCCTGTGTTCTCCCTCTGGTAGCTTGGCACAGAGCTGGCAGGTTTAACTTAGAAGGCAATGTGTAAAGTATTTGTGAAATAACTCATACAGTAACACAGTAAAAATACCAAATAAGACTCCACAACAATGTAAAAAATAAAGTATGACTTTATAAATAAAACAAGACCAAACTGAAAAAAATCCAATGTGTAGAGGTTGAGATATTGAATTTTAAAGAAATAAATGCAGTAAAGTGTTTAGAATAAATAGCGCTAAAAATGGTTAGTTTAGGTCAAGCTGGGCAGTGGCACAGTCAGAGTTCGGGCTGACCACGATGGAGTGGCAGCCTGCTACAGGACTTGCACAGGCCCTGGTATACTGTGTACCTTTACTGGTCAAAGTAGCAAGAGGGGTCTATCTTCTCCATGCAGTGAGGGCAATGCATCAGTTCCGAAGACGGGTGCCGGTGTTGAGAGGCGTTGAGAGATGTGCCGGTTTCTGTCATGCAGACGAGGGTATGCGTTGATCTCACTGAGTAAATTATAATTGTGATTGGTTATCCGTGATTGGCATATTTGTATTACCAGGAAGTCCCTAGTAAAGTGCACTGAGTGTGCCAGGGCAGGTGATTCAAATGCTACTAGTGGGCCTGCAGCACTGATTGGGCCACCCTCAGGCCTGCCGCCGCGGTGCCTGGGTGCAGTTGCTTACTGCCATGCTGCCCTGGCCAGTGTCCACAACCATTCCCTTTCTGTACACATTGGACACCCCTATAGAAGGCCCTAGGTACCCCCATGGGCAGGGTGCAGTGTATATGAAAGGTAGAGCATGTACTGGTGGGAGTGACATGCTCTGGTAGTGAATTACAGCCATTTTCGTTTTTCACTATTGAGAGCGCTATCTTGACCATAGGCTATAATGGGGAATGCTGACTATACTGTTTACCTGCATATCTTCCCATAGGAGCGAGATAGAAAATTAAAGTCTGGTATCCCTGAACTCAGAATGTAATAAAACATATTTTAGAAAGGATGGTTTTTAAAGCCTGTGTTTGAGAACAGCACTTTCAGAAAGTGGCTGATTTCTTGTCTAACCTTTCTGTGTGCCTTGGCCTGTTTGTGAATTGACTGTCTGCTTTGTGAGTGACAGGGGCTGGGGAACCCCCAAGAGGGTGGATGAGTCAGCCTTAGGCTGATTGACTACATCTGCATCTTCAGTGGTGGGAGGGGATAGCACCTGGGCCTGGATAGGGCTTTGCCTGCCTTCCACAATGCTGGCTCCACCTTCTGCTGGGCAGCTGACGACCCTGCCCCTCTCTCTGAAAGGAGAGGAGAAGACAGGAAACAAAGTGCCCAGAAACTGACCTGAACTGGTTCTGACCAAGTCAAGGCCTCTCTGCCTTTAGAGAACCAAAAAAAGACTGGTATAAAAAGGGCTACCCAGACTACAGAAAATGAGATCATCCTGGAATCAAGAAGGAACCTCTGCCAAGGAGAAAGCTGGAAGACTGAAGAGGAAGGACTGTCCTGCTGTGTGCTTGTGGACTAACCTGCAGTTGCTTTGCTGCCAAGGAGAGGGGAAGGACTTTGGTGTGTGCTGTGTCCCCTTGCTTGAAGAGATCTCCAAGGGCCTGAGTAGAGCTGGTGTTTTCACTGTGTTACTGTGAGTGTTGGTACAAATACTTTACACATTGCCTTTGTTAAGCCTGTCTGATCGTTCCAAGCTACTAAGGGGGTGAGCAGGGGTTATCTAAAGAGTGGATCCCCCTTACCCTGGCTAGAAACAAGGGTCCCTATTTGGGCATTGGTACCTACCTCTGCCATCTAGAGACACCCAGATCTAACAAACCCAAATTGTCAAAGCTGTGAAATATAATTGTGCCTGTTTGAATCTGTTAATATTTTCAGTGTGAAAAATGTGACTTTTTCCTTCTCTCTAATTGCCCCATTAAGGATTTCCCAAACTAGGGACCCCAAGTTATTGAGGCTAGCTTCAGTTAACTGTACATTTTTATTTTTTGGCATTTCTTTATTTTTAGAAGAAAGAACCAAAAACATATATGCCACTTAAGTAGATTTTAATCCACGTAAAGGAAAGCAGTAATCAATATTTTTTTTTCATGCTACTCAAATTTGTAATTTGAAGCTCTGATATTGATATTGATTCCTGCCAAAATCGTAGTATTTCCTACAGCGACACCTGCAGTTATTTGCGAAATACGCACAAAAAATATGAACTCCACTGCTTGCCCTGAAATGTAATCCTGATTCCTTTCCAGCCCATTCAAATTTCACCTTCTCGCCTGGCATTTGTGGAGCAAACCTAAAGAGTATTTTCTTCTAGTCAAATAGACCGGACTTCCTATCATTAAAAATATGTTTAACGGTTCCAAATATTCACATTTATAATTATTGTCTAGGTACATATCTTTCTCATTGTGTATGTTTTTTAAAGACTGCTCTATCATTGCACGTGAGCATGGTTGCCATTTTAAAATATGTAGATGAGATTTTCCAGGCAATCAGATTTAAAGGAGTTCTTGAAGTACTGAGAACTAATCTCCTCTTTCACCATTTATGGTCGTGTTATTCCCACAACCTTACTATAAAGCAGTCAGCAGGACTGCTGAATGAGAGCTGTGATGGAGCTTTCTTTATTTTATGTCTGGGCACTGGGTTCAAAAATTCAGTCATGACAGACAGAAACTTAAAAATGTCTGTATGTATCAACTGACCCTATAGATAGGGCTGCGGCAATCCCTGCAACAATTTTCAATCCAATTAATAACTTTTAAACAGTTATAGATCCTCATATAACAATGCTTTGGTAGCAAAGTAATCTGCCTTGATTCCTTTTGAGGGTTTCCCCAGTTTGTTGTCCCCAGCTTTCTTAAACAGAATAGCACTCAAAATAGGTGCCACCTTGGAAAATGCTTACATGTTACTATGCTTTGATCTTAGCTTTAGCTTGTTTTCCAAAACCTCCTAGTAAGTGTGAAGGTTACATGCAAATATGAATTATTATTGACATGTTTACTTCTTTGTATTTCCTCAAATTCCTGACCCTGTGGGTCTAAACTGGTATAAAAAGGGCATGAACACTATCTTTTTATGGTACCCGTCTGAGGAAAAATAGCACCTCCCTTCCCTGCAAATGCAGATGAATAAAGCAGAAATGTAAAGGAACTATACACCACCAATCTTCTGAGACCATAATATCCTTTTACTAAACAATAATGGCGAAACGTTCTACATTATGTTTCTAAATTCCTGTGAGTCAAACATTTGGGCCATCACACATAAACCATTGTAACCTACACTATATAACAACAGGACATTTTTGGTTTTATTTTTAAATGCCATTCCTTCATCACTATATTAGTGAACACTGCCCAATCAGATATTGAATATGGCTAATCTTCTCTCAGGTAAATAGGCAGCCCTTCAACTCAAAATCCCTTCCACAAATACAACCTGCTATAATTGAACAAGTTTACGTCAGGCTCAATTAAAAAACTTACACATAGTCCTTATTAATATTCCTCAATGCAGTAATCTTACTTATTTATCAATCATCTGACTGCTGCTTCTCCTAAAAATATATCCCTCGCTTGATGAGGTGGGCTGTAGGATATGTCTCTGCATTCTTTTACCAGAGGTACATTTTTAACTTTTTTAACAAATCAAAAAAGGTTTGTAGCATCTCAAAACCGTCCCCAGAAACCATATATATTCCTCAAACTTTGCATTGTTATAGGTAAATTCCTATTTTCACAAACCTCCTCCTCTCTGTCAGTTATGCCAGAAATGCTGACACAAACATGCCTTCTCGATGGACTTTCCGAGACTGATACATTTAGAACCATGAACAAAATATTACGTAGCCTTGCGCCAAGACTATACACTTTTTTTCCAAATGGGCTACGACCAGCTCGAATTTTGTACTGGTACAGGAAACTAGCAAATTGTTCCTGTCCAACTCATATTTCCCTCAAACCCATTCACTACAGCCTAAAAAGTCAACATCATAGCCATCTACATTTGGCCCACTACAAATTTGCTGGCCTAAAAATAGCTTTAGCAGTTCCTCCCACAACAACTAATAAAAAACCTAAATAAAAAATACATACATACATAGCAGGACTTTGTGTCACCCCTCTTTATCAATTGGTCTATTTAATCGTCCACCGAATGCAAAATACAGCAAGGGGCAATGGGTCAGCTATCTTCAGCCTTTGTCTCACGTGAAATTAAATTGGTAGCCATTTTACTGCTCACATTGCACATACACACCTTCCTAAAAAGAAATGAACTTCAGTTTCACGACTGGTGGTGCAATACTCTCATATGGCTATGTTTTTTTCTTTCCATGATTTAGCATTTTAGTCATTTTTGTGCGTTTAATATATGTCTTCAGGGTACAGCCATTAAAAGCCTGTGGTACATTTTCTCTGTTCCAATAAAAATAATTTTTGTATGAGATGTGCATTAAATCTAAAAATAGTTTCAATAGTAATGCAATTCTAATCCCACCTGCTTGGTAGAAAGCACCCAAAATTATATGACACGGGTTATTTTCCACATTAATATTTTTATCACAAGCATTTGTCCACGTCTTTCAGGTGGTGGCATATATTTGAGTCGATTTGTATGGCATATGATTGCAGTATTAAAAAAAAAGTTTACGGACCTGCCAACTAAAACAAAAATGTAACTCTGTAAGGAGAGTTGAGGACTTGGAGGTATAGGGCCTCGTGCCAAGAAGTACTTTTTGGCCTCACCCTACCTCCATGCCCCCTCCTCCAAAACAAAAAAAGCTTGCTGAGGATGGTGCTGAGGCCCTGGAATGTGTTCACATCCCTTAATGGACATCAGCAGTTCAAAACCTCCAAAAGAACCTGGAAATCCACTGTAAACTTTGCTTTCCGTTTGTTTTCCCAGCCACAGTGTGCTTTCGGCTCCTCGGTTGTTGACAGTGTGAAGGGAGGCAATATTGTGTGTCACACAGTGGTACTGTGTGAATTGGCAGGAATAAGATTAATAATCTAGTCAGCTTGCTTTACCAATGCTTGATTAGCTCTTGAGTATCTTGGCTCATGTTAATTTGTAGGTAGAACTGATGGTAAGTGCCTGTGCAAACAGAGGTGTGAGCACTATTCACCTTCATCCAATGGGATGCCGTGTCTGCCCATTGCTACCAATTGTAACCAAGTCTAAATCATCATTTAAATAGCAGACCTTTCTGCATTAACATTAGTTCAATAAAGTGTAAAGCCTAAGATGTCCTACATATATTGCTGCAATCTCTGTTGCAGAAAATCTGTTGGGTTCTTCAGCATCAGTTAATGGATGTCGCGGTACCGTATCAATGATAGCGTCAGTGACACATCACTGGAACACATTTTAGTTATCTTTAGTGAAATACATGACACTTTCCTGAGAACAAACATCAATGGCTTCAGCCACGTCACCTTACAGCAAGGACACCGTGTCAGATAATCTTACACTACAACAAATGTCCCCACATATTGCTATTAATCCCGGCGTTCCTGAATTGGATTTTAAAAACGAGCGTGTGCTGGAAAATACAGATGATGGCCAGAGAGAAGAATTCATCACCCCACAGAGCCGGGGCAATCTTCGTGGACATGCAAATGGGAAGAAAAAGCTATACCTGTGCTCGAGGCCCGCAGTTTAGCACAATATCTTGAATTTGACATGCAGGGTGTGTGTATGTATATGCGATTGGAAGTCAGATAGCTAGCTGGAAGAACAGATAAAGGGCTGAAAGGATGTCACGTGCAGTATTTATGCAGTTGGAAACCTGGTCTGGCATGCAGTGCAGAGGAGTATTGTTCAGCACATATTTGTATTCCAAGCTGCACACTCAGTTACCTACCGAAATAAATTATGTATGGTTGGCGAACTGATTTATTCACTTGCCAGTTGCCGGGGTTGCTGAGAAGCAATACATCAGTGGCAAAAGAGCGTGCCATGTTTTAAAATAAATAAACAATGCAAATATTTTCAATTCTAAGAAAGAATTTAAAGAAAGAAAATGTACATACATCGGATTGCTGTTGAAAGCGCGATTTTCCTATGAGATAAACCCGCACAAGCCTGGTGTCACGCGTGCGCATCATTAATATGCTGTGTGCATTCTCAGCTGGCTGAACATAGGCTTTCATGTCCTAGGTATGTGACTAATGAAAATCAATTTTAAAATGAGTTCTTCTCTCTAGAGGAAGCTTCATTTGAGTTCAATCTGCATTCAATCATTCCGATTATATGCACACTATAGAGTATTTGAATATTTCTGTTCTATTTCTGTCTCCAACCACAGATTTCTGAACTGTTCGAAAACAATACGTGCAAACAGATTTGCCTGGGTGAATTCAATCCGAAACACATCTTAAAAGTGCACCCTTTTTGCCATGAGATCACAGAGCATTGGATCAATTCTCTGAGCCTCTGAAAAGGCTCTAATGCTGAAACTGAAGGATGCGCGTTAGAAGCTTTGGCTCTTTCTCTGAAAGCGACGCCTAGCAATCGAAGTATCATTGCCTTGAAATGAAACTCCTCGGCTTAGAGTGCAGCAGAAATCTCCCACAGGCAAATGAGCCCACATAGCAAACAACTTGCATGCAAGGTGGCATTACAGTAGCAAAGAAAGCAGCGCGCCCCGTTTGCATGCACAGTAGCATTGTATGTAGGTATAATCCAGCCACGGCGCGTGGAGGGCGTTTCGGTGGGGGGAGAGGCGGGGCGGGGGAGGGGCAGGGTGGGGGGTGCTAAAAACAGGAGTATGGATAATTGAAGGTAAGTAAACAATTTAATTAATAAAACGAATTTCGTAGCGCACCCTGCATCGCATTGCAGGGCGCCATGCAGAGCACGCTACGAAATTTGTTTTATTTCTAATGACTCTGCCATGTCTCCTGTTAGACCTTGCATCGTTGGCGTGAGTCTCCCTTCCTTTTTGACAGATTGCCATGATTGGGTTATTTGATTTACCTGTCAGTCATTAGTACAGTGCACATGTGTGCCTAGGGCTTGTAAATCAAATGCTGCTAGTGGCTTGCAGCACTGGTTGTACCACCCACAGAAGCAGCTTGTAAAATGTGTCTCAGGCCTGCCATTGCAAGGCCTGTGTACAGGCTAGTACTGCCATGTCGACTTGGCAAGTGCACACACTTTCCAGTCCCTTAACCTTCCCTTTGCTTCATATTAGACACCCCTATGGTAGGCCCAAGGGCAGAGTGCATTGTAAGTATAAGGTAGGACGTACTCTGATGTGTGTAGCATGTCCTAATAGTGAATTACAGCCATTTTCTTTTTTCAGTATTGCAAGGCTATCTGTTCTCCATAGGCTAGAATGGGCAGTTAGATTGTTACATTCTTATAATCCTAACTTACTCACGGAACATGGTAGAAATTCAAATGTAGTGTGCCTGAACTCAGAATGATAAAATACATCTTTTAGCAAAGTTGGTTTTAATATTCTGTGTTTGAAAATACAACTTTTAGAAAGTAGGTATTTTCTTGCCTAACTGTCTAGGCCACCACTTCTAGGTTGTGTATTCCTTGTCTGCGTTTGTGAGTGACAGGGCTGGGGGATTCCAGGAGACAGGCTGGGGCAGCCCAGTGGTGAATAGAGAGATCTGTATCTAGATGGGAGTGAGGAGTTGCACCGGGGACCTGATTAGGCCTTCCATCTACAATGCTGGCTCCATCTCCTGTGGTGTGTCTGATGTCTCTGCCCTGCACTGTGAAAGGAGAGAATGAATCATGTCAACAAAGTGCTCCAGAGCTGGATCTTCCCTCTCCTGTGCTGGCTCCACCTCCTGTGGGGCGGCTGATGTCTCTGCCCTGCACAGTGAAAGGAAGAAGAGAGTCATATAAACAGAGGGCTCAGGAACTGGTTTGGATTAGGCAGAGTCCTCTCTGCCTTCAGAGAACAAAGGATTTTGGGGTATAAATATTGGGACCCTGATCCCAAGAAATTAGATCACTTCTAGAACAAGAAACCTTTTGCCAAGGAGAATAACCAAGGAAGCTGCAGGAGTTTGACTGCCCCTCTGCCAGTGTGCTGTTTCCTGGGTTGGCTTGCAGTGGTTGCTTCATTGCCAAGTAAAGGCGAAGGAACTTTTTAAGAAATTTCATCATTTACAGAATATTCTCCAAGGGCTTGAACTATGCTTGCCTCCTGCTGAAGTCACAGGGACAAAAGACTTCATCTCCAGTTCCCGCTGAATTTCCTTGCTGGGAATTCTCAACTCCAAACAGTTGCGTGTCGCTGGGAGCTGGAAGTGCAATGCATCGAGAGGAAGCGTATCGCCGCCGCAGCAGAAATCGTCGCATCACCGGAGAAGCGAACCTTCGCCGCATCTCCCTGGAAGCGTGTGTTCATCGAAGCTGCCTGCTATTGCATCACAGAGGCAGTGTGACACCATCAATAGAGTTGCCATCCCATCACCCGAGAAGCGTGTCGCAGGGCCTGTCGCGGCTCCAAAGTACAGAGTCGTCGCAAGGCTGCAAGGGCATCTATGCATCATCATCTCAGCATCATCGCATTGTCGCATCAAGGGCGCCATCGTCTTGCATCACTACCGGATTATCGCATCAAGGCACCATCTTCCACACCACAACGGGCCCGCAGGTCGCTAATCTACGCAGCACCTCAGCATCGGTAAGGATTACGACGCCTCCCGTTCTCTGCGCAAGCGTGGAGGCACGACGCATCATTTCCCCTGGATCTCGGAACCAACGCAACTCCCTTTTTGCAAGCCTTTTGTTTACTTTGTGTTATGCATCCAGGTACTTTGTTGAGAACTTTGTCGCATTTATCATTAACTGGAACTTTTATCATCTTTAAAGCAATCTTAAGTGTAGTATTAAGGATTTTTGTCGTTTGTGGTCTTGTGTTAAGTCTATATAAAGAATACTTATTTTTTATAAAACCTGTGTTGTGTCCATCTGTAGTGTTTTCACTGTATTACTGTGTATATTCACAAATGCTTAATACACTGCCTCTGAGATAAGCCTGTCTGCGTTTGCCAAGCTACCAAGGGGGTGAGCAGGGGTTATTAAGGAGAGTAATCCCCTTATCCTGACTTAGAAGTAAGGGTCCCTATTTGGACAAAGGTGAATACAATTCCAAACTAGAGACCCCCAGATCTAACACCTCCTAAGATTGAATAAGTCAGTGCCAATCATTTGGCAATATTAGTGCCCGTTAATTACTAGCAGTGTACTATTTAAAGTAAAAAAAAATAGTTGTTGGCACATCACTTTGAGAAGTTCTCATATGAAATGACTGAGCTACATCCATACTGGAAACTACCATGCCCAAAGAACTGGTAAAAAAGTAGTTGATTTCAAATAACTTTCCAACAAATGGTGTTCTAGGATGCATAAGATACAGATACTCCTTCACATTGATTGAGTGGCTGATAGGCAATGCACTCCAACCAGATGAGTCTAACGGAAACAGTAGCAGTACCTCTTAAAATCATAAGTTATCATAATAACAAAAACAATGCTATAATTATGCTATATGAGACAGGATGAACCAGAAAGTTGTGCAATACTCCTCAGAGAAAAAATGAGTTCAAGTTGACACAAACAGCTTGGGAGGGAAAGCAGTAATTTTGCCACAGAGAAAACTGGTGAGATTGGAGATTGCCTGTGAAAGAGCTCTTTAGGTGTTGGAGGCCTATGAAATAGACTTTAATACAAAATAGACTATAGCATCAAAACAAAATTTGTAAAGCATGAGTTGTAGACATTTATGTGTTGCTTTCAAAGTCTAATGTATGTGTGTTTACAATCATGTTTGTATTTTTATACATACCATTGTATTTTCTTTTGCATAAAAAGGTAAGGGTGTGCAGTCTTGCTTCTCCTCCTCTGACCTCAACTGGGTAGGCCTAAACTACCTCCCACTTGCCCTACTCTCTAAAAAATAATGCTTTGCTGTTTATCAATTCATTTTGGTGTTTTCTTTAGCTCTATACTCAGCATGCCAGCAGGTTCAAAGTACCAGGGGCAAAGATAGTGGTGAAACTAATGGCATAATTTAGAGTTTGGCGGAGTAGAATCACTACCATAACCCTGTAATGCCTCTGCCCGCCAAACTCTTAGTTCTCCCACAATATTCAGATCTGGCAGGAAGGTTATGTTTACACCACTGGTGCCTCCTCTGACTCTGCTGGTTTAAATGTCTGACCAAGAAACCCATCTCCCGAGAGTTGTCAAGTCACAATGATGGTCATCCCACCCTGTGAATGCTGGGATACCATAGCTCATTACCCTGCCCAATGCATGGTGGATACAGACTAGAAAATGTAGACTGGCCCCACGTGTAGGGAGAAAGCTCCTTGCACATCAAGCCATCAGTAGTTTGTACTGAGCAACCAAACTCCTGCTTTATGTGCTTATTTTTTCAATATAAAAATGCTTCCCAAGTGGATGCTTTGAAAATGGTGCCTCCTCCGTAAGCCTGCAGTGTTTTGAAAGGGGGTGCAGCTTACTCAGCTGCCCTTACTGAACAGAGATGCCTGCCAGGCAAGTGGGGATCTCTGTATAGGGTGAACATTCCTCTGCCTCAGTAAGAAGGTCATAGGCTAATCCCTCCCCTTGCAGCTCTGCTGACTGTCCACCCCCAAAGTATGGTTCACAAAGTTATAGCTGAGAGGGCATTTGACAATATCAGAGGATTCTGATTATCTTTGCCTGTCATCAATATCTATGAATGATCTTGATTATCTATTTAATGTTCCTCTGCTTAACGACTAGGACCATGTTATGACTGTATAGATTGTTCCCCTCTAAGTATCTGGTAAACCAGACAATAAACAGTCATTCTAATGTGTGGTAGTGTTTATTTTACATACCTTCAAATGACATGTAAATGTAAGACAATGAGTGTATCTGCTCATGTCATGTATTAAAGCAATATGTAAACGTATGGGTTTACTACTCTGTCATACATAATACTTTCCTGAAGTTCTTTCAGCTGCTCCCAATCTGTTTAATGGTTTTAAATTGACAGAATTCTGAGTTCACTATTATACCATCTCTCATAATAGGAATTGCTTGTTATATTTAATAATTGCCTTCAAATATCTTAATGAATTTACCCATAATAGCATCGAATGATTGTGCATAGATTATCATGCAGAATTAGTATGAATATGCTTGTGAAAGGATTTCAAACCAGGCCGCTACCATAGTAGTCTTTTTGTTATGTATGTCTGTCTGTCATCTGAATCAATGGGGTGGAAGGCTTTCCATAAAAAATTGAAAATTGGGTAAATATTAATGTTTGAGGATCTTAGATATCTATATTGTTATGTTATGTTATGTTATTTCTTTTTTGTATAGCGCACGGATGCCGCAGCTAAGAGGCGTCCCGGCGCTTGGAGAACTGAATAACACAACACATATGAGAAGGCGAAGGCAAGAAGACAGACTAGACTGTGGAAAAGAGGAAGGTCTTCAAGGCCTATAGAATGGGCTTTTGCTATAATAATGGAGGTGGTGCCAATCCAGGCATGAAAAAGATGGCGGCGGGCAAGGAGGAGGCCCCCAAACAGGGATCCTGGGCAAGACTGCCCCAGGGAGTTGGTGCAAGGGGCACATGACGTGCAACAAATGAAGTGAATGGTCCTGTGTTCACTGTGTGGCATGCACAACATGGTGCTGGCTACACACTGACGACCTTCCCCGCTTGATTTACATAGGGGCTCTACGTTTTCCTCCCTGGGAATAAATACAAGTGTGCCTTAATTGAAAACAGGTGTTACCGATTTTATCCGTAAAACTGTAATAACATGGAGATAGTTGAAAGATTTGGTTCGCTCATTTTCTTTTTTTGTAAGTAATAGCTCTTCCATATGTGTTAAATTAGATATACCTGAACATTGTACATTAAAAGATGACGCCCGATATAGATGCTTCGGTATTGTCATATCCTTTACAGTCTCTATGGTTAAGTGGAAACAGAAAGTGATTGAACTCCCGACCCGGAAGTAATGGCGTTCCACGAGGAGACGCAACAGCAGAGATTAGATACAGGTGCCGTTCTAGAACCGATTTGGTATATAAACACCAAGTGATTTACTATTTTCTTGATTCATTTTTCACTATCCACCATGTGACTCCATGCGGGAGTGTGCATCCCTTAAAGTAAGTGATGGTGTATTGGATTCGAGTGACTGCTAGTGGAGCAGGTCAGAATGTGGGTAGTGTACTGATGTAAGACACGGTCTAGTGTCTGAGTCTTTTCTGTAACCTCACACCTAACACCCACCCACCACCAGGCGTCACAGGTCATGTGCCACTGGCCAATAAAGGGGCCGAGCGCACGTGCTCTGGGCCCATTACCTATCCCCGACTACTTTGTCCGTGTCTGCTTACTGAGTGATTGCATGCCTGCATGATGAGGGCCTAGTGCCCCTCACCAATCACCACAATGGCGACGAGGCGGAGCTGTGCCCAGCGTGCCACAGCTAAATGAAACCATCGTGGGGGAAGAGGAGAGAGCTGTGAGGCGACGTCGCGCTCCCGCACCCCCACAGGATCGGCGCCGGCCGGCAGTGAGGCCCGCGGGGCGTGTGCCTTGCCCCGGGCCTGGATGCCGGACGAGGTGACCGAGAGCCCACCTCGCACCTCAAGTCTGCAGGAAGAACAGCGGACCGACCGGAGCCCACCCGCGTCGACCGCAACTGGCCCAGCTGAGAAGCGACCACAGCAGTGCCCACCTGCTTGGTAGAACAAGGCCCGAAGGCAGGAGGTGAGCCAAGCGCAAGGAAATGCCTGCGAGGGGGCGCGTATGCCAGAAGCGACCACGTGTAACAATACGCCAAGCGGAGCTGACCCGCGTGGAAGGGAAAGGCCCTGTGGCCGAAGGTGAGCCGCTGCGCGAAGTGCCCCGCAGCGCCAAACAGTAGTAAACACGGAGCGGAGCCTACCCGCTGTGGCCCGTGAAAGCTGACCCAACAGTGCGAGTGGAGCCAAATAGTCGTAAAGCAGCGCCAGCGGAGCCCACCCGCGGCCTGCCTGAAGCGTCCCCTGTCCCCCGCCCCGCACAGCGTGTAAGCAGAGGAGCTGCCGAGGGCGGGGAGAGCAAAGGGAAGTGGCCGGGCCCTGCCCCGAAGTCAGCCGGAGGCCATCCCGTGCCTCGAGGTGCTCGCAGCGTGTGGAGAGCTGCCGGGCGCCGGAAAAGTAAAGCGGAGCACACCCGCATGTGGCCGCAGCAGCGCCAGCACTCCCACGCTACCCTACCAAGGAGAGACGGCTCGGCACGGAGCCAGCAGACCCCCGGCAGCACCGACCTTTCTGCCCCCCCCAAAAGGTGAAGTAACGGGTGCCACTTGAACACTAGGAATCAAGGAGTGGTGACGTAACCCTCCGCACAGAAACGCAGCACAGGAAGAGCGCGGAGAAAAGCGCGCCAACGCGACAGCATCAGAACGGAGCAAACCGATCAAACAGAAGACATCAAAGCGTGACGACTCACGCAGATGACCAAAGCAAGGGTCAACCAACCGCAACACAGCAAGTATCCCGCAAGAGGACCGAAGATAGCCTGCCAGTATCGGCAGAATGGACAGACCAGAGGTCCGAGAAGTTCGAACACCAAGACACAGCCCACAATCAGCGACTAGCGAACTTCAACAATCACAACTCAACATGTAACGTCTAAAGAGAGTGAGAAGATCGCAACGCCCGGTCCAGTCACAGACTGACGAGAGAAGACAGTGTCCGTGAACCAGGACAGGACCGGATGGAAGCAGGTGGAGTGCACGCTGCCTGGAGAAGTCTGGTTAGGAAGATGTAACAGCAAGGTGACCAGACCGCGTTGCGAAGAAGATGGAGAAAGGAGAAGAAGTCTGAGTGGCATGACGCCATCAAAGATGGAGAAAGGAGAAGTCTGAGTGGCGTGACGCCACCAAAGAATGAGAAAGGAGAAGAGGTCTGAGTGGCACGTCTGCCACCACCGAAAAGAAGGAAAGGAAAAGAGGTCAGGAGCACGACGACAGGACGACGAGAATGGAGGATAACTAAGAGGAGTGTGGACCAAGACACCACGACACTCAAAAGGGGAAACACCGAGGAGAACGTGAGAAGTGCACAACAGTCCACACGCACCACCGGGACAAGTAACATCACTGGAAGGAAGCGTCCACGTGCGAACCCGGAAGTCATCCAGGAAGGACAGAAGCGAGCATGCCGGTCTGTTGGCAAAACCCACCTCTGGGATGGAACGGATATAAGGGCCGCAGAAATCCAGGGGCAGAGGCCTCAGGGACACCGGTGGCAGCGGGTCCCACACGAGAGATGGACTGGAAGACCGAAGGTCGCACATGACAGAACCAGTGCCATCAACACCCTTTCAGGTGGAACTCGGACACGGAGAAGATGACCCGTAGCGACGTCCTTCAACATGTTTGAAGAGGCAAGGCGGCATGCAAACCGGTCCAGTGGAAGCCTGGCAGAAGGGCCTCCGGGTCGTCCAGTGAGAAGGGACACCCACGAGAGAGGGGTATCCGTGAGAGGGATAACCTGCAGCTGAAGGTCCCGTCAGGAAAAGACACCAGTTTGAACCAAGCACTTTGACCAGGACGGTCCAGCGAAAAGTAACACACTTGGGACTCAATGTATATTTATACTTCTGCACGCTCACAGGATGTGGACCAGAGCGAGAGAGACTGTAAAGCCCACTTACAAGCTGCAAGTCTGCCAAGGCAAGAAGAGACATCATTGCCAGCAATTGTAGTGACCAGCGGTAAAGAAGACTAAGTGGGAGTCGTCGTGATTTTGAGTTATGGGTTTTGTGTGAACTCTATTTTCCTTCCCACAGGTTGGACTTTAGTTAGTGTAATTTTATTAACTAAGGTTGGGAGGGATGTACTGACGTAAGACACGGTCTAGTGTCTGAGTCTTTTCTGTAACCTCACACCTAACACCCACCCACCACCAGGCGTCACAGGTCATGTGACACTGGCCAATAAAGGGGCCGAGCGCACGTGCTCTGGGCCCATTACCTATCCCCCAACTACTGTGTCCGTGTCTGCTTACTGAGTGATTGCATGCCTGCATGATAAGGGCCTAGTGCCCCTCACCAATCACCACAGGTAGTAAACCTGAGCCAGCGAAATTCACAGGCTAAAGTACATGATCATTTAGAGAAGCCTGCCTTTCTTTGGGGCACACTTAGATGTGACTCCGGGCAATATAAATGTTGTGGTTGGGCGCCATCCTTATTAACATCCCAACACGGATAAGTTGAAATTAATGATAGAGGCTCGCTTTTTAATATTTCATTTAAAGTGCATATAGGTGCACTCATTAGTAATCTACCGGCAATATTCTTTCCTTATTAGGATTTGGGACCCAAATTATAAATGGGTTTTTATGCTGATAACTAACTTTGGACAGTATCCTAAAAAGAACCATGGCAAAAGTAAAGGAAGCCTTGGACTGATCAGTATACCACGACTGCCCCATTTAAAGGTAAAATATTAGACATATTTTGTCTTTTACCTTACATCAACCGCATATGTTTAACTTCCACTAATTACATGTTATTTGCAGGGGCATAAATGAAGTTCCTATATCGTGGCTGTATGGATACCACTTACATTTGTTCCCTGTAATCACCAGAAATCCACCTGTGCATATATAATTGAATAAACTGAAGGTGAGGTTCTTATTGCCCTGCTGTGATTCTAGCTAATATTAGGAACGTGTTGAGGGTAAAAGCATATTGACTTTCCCTTCTTGTGCTTATAGACAGAATGCAGGGTAATCTTAAGTGATTTCAGGAGTCTTTTTGTGATAAAAAGGATAACCACTCGATTAGATCTCCGGATCGTGTGATCCACCACCAAAAATAGGTGAGGTGCATGTATTTTTGGCAATACGAAAGTTTGTTGGTATGAGTACCATCGGAATGAGAGTAAAGCATGACTGTATATGGGTATTTTATGCCAGCTTGTGTGTATGGGGAGAGGATTGTGCCATATAGAGCTGGCGACTCGATCAAGATGATTCTCAAATTGAATACCTAATATAATGTCCACATATTAGCTTTTCTCCTTCTCCTTCATGTAGAGAAATAAGTACAGCAAGGTGTAGATAGGTTGTATGTATAGCTAACAGCATACTTTTTTCTATATATCAAACTAGCAGCAAAGCTGGGAAATTCTTGAGTCAGTTTTAACTTAACTAAATGATTCTAGTCTGTTTTTGAGTTTTTTAACCCCTAATTATGTTTTAGAGCAGAAATAATCTATCAATGTTGTATCTCACTATACAGGTTTTTATTGGTCACCTCACAAGTTTTAATTAAAGAGAGTTAATCGTCTGGTCTTGAAAAAGATGGAAACATAATTTACCCATCGAAACGTGTCAACGCCAAATCTAGTACACAATCAGTCTACACAGGCATGGTTCATTAGTAATAATTAGAATAAAACAGGTTCCACGCCTCAGACATTGTTATGACAGATGTGTAAACTGTAAAGACATTTGGGGTGAAGCATGTTAGAGCACGGGTTTATTTGGGGGGGGACCAATTGGAGCAGACATGTGTCTTTATTTATTTGGAGGTCACTTATAGTGACAAAATGAGTTGGAAGCCCCAAATTGACATGCTTGCTTTAAAACACTCCCAACTAGCTGGTGCATTAATTAAAGAGCATAGGCTATCCCTTAACAAGCTAATTGCCCCCATTGTTAAAATCTACGTTTCTAAAATGTTGCTGGCAATTTTGTATGGTGCAGAAATTTGGGGTTTTAACAACCTATCCCCACTTATTGTTGCCCAAATAAAATGTTGAGGGCTACGGTAGGCTTGCCCCAATCTTCACTGCGTACTCCTTTATTGCTAAAACTTGGCTGCCAGGCAGTTGAGGATGTGGCATGCTATAGACCCCTGGCATTTTGGCGTCGACTCTGGACCACTCCGGAGCTTTTCATGTACGCTAAAGCCATGATGGTATTCAAAGGGGTGGGTGGCTAACATAAGATCTCCTGGTTGGCTGAAACAAAGTGAATTTATTTTGACATGGGAATGGGGGAACTCTGGTCCAATTCGGACACAGCGGAGTTTCCATCTAAAAAAGTGTTAATTGCTCTGTACTGGGAAATGATCAAAGTCAAGAGATTTTCCTCCCTTGCCAGTAGTTCTTTGACAACAGTCTTTCTTGATATTAAGGATGAAACCTCCCTGGAAGATTATTGGGACACTATTACTAAGACTTTAGATAGCAAACTGTACCACACGCTCAGAGTTGGCACACTACCTCTGCGATGGTTATCTAGTAGATGGAACTCTGCTGGGTGTGATAAATGGGCCTTTTTCCCAGATCACATTGAAACCATTGATCATTTCTTATTTGCTTGCCCTGCGTACCATGAACCAAGGCGCGTATGGTTGAAACCTGTTTGTTTGCATATGGGAACAAGATCAGCACTGGTTGCAAGCAGAATACTGAAAAATGATACCTCAAATCTGGTTGTAACTGGTCTAGGAACATTTCTGAGCTGGGCGTGGGTCATTCGGATCAAAAAGGGAGGGGTGTAGCAGGCAGGAATGATCGTGGTCATGGCTATCTGAAGAAGGATTTATAATTGAGAATTATTTTAGGATGGTAAGCTCCAACTAGCAATTGTTATAATAGTGATTATTGCTTCTTTTATATTTATATATGTCTAAGTCTATTGCCAGCTTTATATTTTATTCTATTTTTACGGTACTTTTACAATGTAAATATTATGCATTTATGCACTATCGGACTTTAGGAATAAGTTTCTCTTTTATCTTGTATATGATGAATTTTATTTTGTATGGATTCTGTATTATTGTTATAGATTGTCTTTTATGATGAAGAATCGCACTAAAGACTTATGACTGACTGACTGTAAAGACATATTTTGTTTGTTTATGTTAGTTTTACTCGTTTCTTTTACTGTGTTTGTTTTGTATCAGGAGCACACAAAAGATCTTTGTCTGTATATATTGTGAGAGATCATAGCAATGAATTGTTGTTCTTTTTTATCTGTGATTTTTTATGATCAAAAAAAGTGCTAATGATTTTTATTAATTTGTTCATATTGTATATCTCCCAGTTCCATATGGTTCAATCCTTCTCCGTATGGGTGAGTAAGTAAGCAAGGTGTGATACCAGATCTGTATGTGATCTGCTGATTGAACAATGTGTGGATAATACTATTTCATCCAAAGGACCTTACTTTGTATTAGCTTTCTACACAGTGCATGGATGGCGCTGTCAAAGCCGCGATATGCTAGGTACGCGCTCCTATGAGGGTCAAAGTCATAATAGGGCCATTAAGGGCACATGCATCAAGGTAAGCATTTGCGATTCCTTAATAGTGATTGTTAAGGAATCGCAATTATGGAATCACAATTGCCTATGTATGTAGGTATCGCGAACAAAATAGCAATTCCTACACATTGCGATTAGCTAATAGGAAATGCCTTCCCATTCATTCCTATGTTCCTAGAGGCCCATAGGAATGAATGGGAAACCATTCACAATTTGAACATGGGCATATGTGTGTGACACATGGCACTTAGAAAAAATGCAATTTGTTGCATATTTCTAAGGAATTGAAAGTTACTATCATCTTGAAGTTGATGGTAATTTTAATCCATAGTCGCAATCTGAGATGGCTGCTTGACTTGCATTTAGGAAATCACAAATTGTTATTCCCTAACTGCATTTGCAAAATAGGTAATCACTAATTTTGCGATTACCTATTTTTCAAATGGCTTTGTGCTTTATGCATCCCAAATGGCGAATTACCGGTCGCAAAGGTCCCGATTCTGCCAATCTGCCCCTATGTGACCAGTAATTAGCTTGATGCATGTGTCCCTTAGTTTTCGCATCAATATGTGGAGTTCAAAACAGGTAGCTCTAAACAAGACAATATAATGTGTTCTTAAGGCCTTCAAAAATTTGGTTGTTCCTCTTTATTACAAACACAGCCGATACCTCAGCTTAAGATAGCCCATTAACAAACTACATTTCTGCATTTTGTACTACGTTTGTAGTACTACAATAGTATTGAAAGCATACCACAAAATGCTGTTCACAAACTTATATGTAGAAGTTACACCTCAACCTCTCCTATCTTTTTCTACGCAATGATCTCCACCCCAAATGCGGAGTCACTGCACATGTGAGAGGAACAGTGGAAATAGCTGGACAATGGGAAATACTTATGGCTAAAGGGGAGGAAACTGTGTAGCAGAAAGAAGGGGTTCAAAGTGGGTTAGGAAAGGTTTTTGGGAGGTTTATGCACCCACCCAAAAAAGAGAGTAAGCTATTGCTATCCACAAACTGCACTACTAAATTTACCACAACCAAAAAAGGGACCCAAAACTGCATTAAAGTGTGTGCAGTGAGTCAAGCACACACATGGCCAGCCACTGGTACTGCAAAACCTCCCATAACAACTTAATGGTGGCATATAGTTAAAATAAAACCCCATAGGAAATAGTGTTAAATAAAATTATTTTAAATAATTAAAAATAAATACAAATATTTTAGTGTTAATAATCTAAAAAATTAAACATATCTATTATTTAATTATAAAATATTTTAAACTCCTTTTTTGAATTTAAATGTAATTCAACATTGCATTATTTTTGTTAAAATATAATTTGATTACTTTAAATGAATTCTATACATCACTTTTATTAATTATTAATGCATATAAGGATATTGTTTTACTTTAGGTGGATTTAATCTTTTATTTAAACTAATATTTTGTGATATGGTATATTACAATTAACTAACGATTTAATTCAAAATGAAGTAATATTTGTGTTGCATTTGCTTTCTTTTGTTCTACATTTGAAATAAATTAACACAATTAATTTACAATAGTATTTAACAAAACCATAACTTATTTTACTAATTTGCTTTGTGTTAAACATTTTTTAGTTTTGCTTGTATTTTGCCATCAGGTGACTCCACAGTTGGGGCGGAGAACTCCATATGGTAAGGTATAGAGAAAACTAAAACAGCTCTTTAGCCAGCCAGAAAGTTCAGCTACTCCAAATATTTTATTTGAGGTAGTGGTTTAAACAAATACACTTTTGTCTTGAACAGGGTGCATTTCCAGGCTGCTAATCGTTTTATGATATCTAGGAACTGGTTCTGATTTCATGGAACAAATATGTATATTTATTTTAGTTATTTTATTGTTTTTCATTTGTATCAATGTAAAATGATGCAAGGTAATGTGATGTCTTTCTTCAATCCTTGAGTCTTTAACTGTATGCAGATGCTGGAAAACAAAGGTATCTCCATTCAGATCCAAATGTGTCTTACTGCTGCACAAGGATATGAAAACTATACCATTTCCCAGCTGCTAAATGTTTAATATAATGCATGAGTATTCATTGCCAAATAAATCCATCTTCACCAGTCTCATTCAAATGTTAAATGTCTCTAAATATAATGCAGTTTATCACTAAGTAGACATTTAAGCTCAAACCCTTCAACAGCAGCATGCTTAGGACCTCATTTGCATGTTAGCTCTATGGATGCATCAGCCAAAAATCAACAGATTTCCCATTTCACAAAATATCTATTTCCTTTCCTTATATTGTGGTTTGGGATCCACTTGATTTATGATGATGGATCGTCAGCTACCACACTGGCAGACTTATCTTGGCATGGGGCTTGCCTCAATAGCAACATCAGCCTTTCCCTATTTATGGGAACTATTCTGATGTTGCAATCAATGGCAAACACAAACTGAAAAAGAATAAGAATGTCCTCATGTGTTTATAGAAAACTCCCATTGAGTCTAGGACATATCTTTTATGTTTTGAGAAACATTATTATGGTATCCCTACTAGCATTGTTTTTTTCAAACAAAGTGCTTCTGCTGTGTTGCCAAGACCACATTCAGTGAAAATGTCCAGCTAAAGCTGCAAAGAACACTAACTGCTGCAGGGCTCCTAATTTCTTACTTTCTCTGCCTAATCATGACCGGGACAGTCATGCACATCATCTAGTCTTGTTTTCTCTCCAGGCAAAGTCAGTTCTCTACAATAAAAGGTTGGATGTATCCATCAGGCAACCTGCCCTAATTCACAACCGACTTTCAAGACAGTTCACTCAATAAAGTTGGCAACATTTTCAAGACCACGTCAAGTCTGCAATTTCACCATCCCATTAATATCAGAATGAAAACACTGATTATCCAATATTTTCCCTACTACTTGATACCTATCCTTTTGTCAAACTAACCTCCTCCATCACCCCCAGGATTGGAGCATTTCTTAGCATCTTCCCAACTTCCAGAATTCTGGGCCTATTTGCTTATGTCAGTACCTGAAACTACTAATTCTCACTGTTTCTTGCTTCAAGAATTGAGCTTTATGGAGATATTTATGTTACCTATGAAAACCTCTATGGACCGTTTCCCAATCCAGCATTATAATGCACTGCCAAGATATTATCATCATAAACAATGCCAGTCCCAACTAACAGCAAGGCCATTCATATTTTTTTCAAAGTATCATCATCATTATCTTTATCATGGTTGTTGTTATTATTGGTATTATTACACATTTACAAAATATATGTTTTGGTTAAAACACAGAGGTTGCTGTAAGATGGCTTCTTTTAACAATGCACATCCTAGACAGACTGTCACAGGTGTTCCCATTTGGTACCCTCCAAATGTTGATTTCCCACCGATTCCTTTGTGAGTTTGTTAGAGTGTTTTATTCCCAATCAAAGCTGTTTTATATGATGCATGACCGTGTTGTTTTGGCCTGGGTACCTTTCATTTTCCTGCATTATCATTATGGGATGCTAAGCAGGTAGGTTTGAGTTAAATGCCAGTGGTCTCAGCTGGTCTAGGAACGCAACCCCACCATATAGGGGCATGTTCATTAATCACCAGTACCACTAGGCAGCCAACCAGAAAAGCTCATCATAAACCCTCATGTACCTAAAATAGGTACCTGATCTCATGTTACATGAGGTGTATGATAGTGTTTGAAGTTTGTCTCTAAAGAGTATACATTATTGGTGGCTGTTGCTTGCTTTTGATCATAAAATTGGTGTTGTTGGCTGCAACTCTTTTAATTGGAATTTCCTTCTGAAGGTGTAAATACTCATTTAAATGTGTCTGACATGTTCCCATGGGTTCCTGTGTTGCACATATGTTATGTTATGTTATATTATAGGGGGGTGCTTCTATAGCGCACGGCTACTCTGAGGAGTGTCCCAGCGCTGTCGAAGCCTCACAGGTCCAGAGTGGAGAAAAAGGACGAGTGAAAAGAGCGTAGCTCAGAGGGGGCGGTGTTATTGCAGGAAAAGCAGGGTCTTCAGGTCTTTCCTGAAAGCCAACAGATTGGGGCTAGATCTGAGAGAGAGAGGAAGGTCGTTCCACAGCCGGGGGGCGAGATGTTTGAAAGAGCGCCCCCCACAGTGAGCACGATGGATCATAGGAGTGACTGCCTTGGCCTGGGTTGAGGAGCGCAGGGATCTAGAAGGAAAATAGAAACTGATCAATTTCTGAAGATAACGGGCACCTGTGCCATGAAGGGCTTTGAAAGCGATGGTCAGGGCCTTGAAAGTGATCCGTTTCTTTATGGGCAGCAAGTGAAGGGTTCTGAGGACTCACTGGCCCTGGCTCGACTAGTGAGGCCAAAGATGGCACGGGCCGCCGAGTTCTGCACAACCTGGAGACGCGATAAGAGGTATTCCGGCAGTCCTAGGTACAGGACGTTGTAGTAGTCTAGGCGCGAGCCAATCAGAGTACTGTACTGTGGTCTTTCCGCAAAAGGTCTCTACTTTTTGGAGTCTATTTATTTATTTATGTATTTATTTATTATAAAGTTTTGTATAGCGCGAACAAGACCCGTGGGTATCAGAGCGCTTAACATGAAATAAGAAAAGGAAACAAGGTTAACATATGTATAAGCAGTTAGCAAGCAATCGCAGTGAGGTAATCTATCTTCTGAAGGTTCGTTGATGTAAGTGCAGTGATCACTGTTTAAGAATCTAATTGCTATCTTAACGGTGTGACTTCTCTTTGTACGTTCCCTAGGTGTGCACAATCCACAAAGCTCTCTAAATGAATAACCTTACAAATAAATTAACTAAAGCTGGTCAAAAGATACCTCTTTGTATTTCAAACAGTCTACTCTTCATTCTGACAAAATTTAAGAAAGAGAAATCTCGCATCCACTCCTTATCTGGGAACGCTCCCAGAGTGTGAAACTGATTGCCTCATGAGTTATGTGACAGCAAATCATTCCCTATCTTCAAGAAGGAACTGAAACTTCTGCTCTTCAAAAAATATCCAAACCCTCCCCCTAATTATCCTAAGCAGTCTGCTCGCTGCCACCCTGTACTTTCTAAACAAATCTGAGCATTACTACCTCTGAAAAAAACTACCCTTTAACAACAGCTCACACTAACTACCTCTAAATTTATCCTGTCTCTCTATACTACTATCTGTCATTTATTCTACACTATATATTTATATTTTGTATTATTACTTTTTACTCCACATGTAACTCATATACTTGCTGATGTCTTAACTCTGTAAAGCGCTATACATATATATACTGTATTTATCTCAAAAGTGTATCATCAAAATATCCTAATGTCTGCCGCACATTTTGTTTACATATGGTCACTATGTGACTATATTTACTCTAAATGTAACAAGTAATCTGCTGCTATGCTAACTTTTTGAAGTGCTCTGATACCTTGGGGTCATGTTCGCACTATACAAAACTTGATCAATAAATAACATAAATATAACAAATGGGCCCCACACTGATTCCTTGTAATGATTGAGTAACTATCTATTGCATTTGTGGTAAACACTAACTTACTTTTGAATAGGGCATTCCACAGATGTCCCATATTGTGGAATATTTCATAGTCTATGTAGCTATGTGGTAGTTTGTGTGATTTCCATCAGGTCTCTTTTGACTTTCTGCAGGGAGCCAATTGGATCACAATGTAGGGTACACTGAATTAGACTTCTCTTTATTCGGCTGCAAACAGCCATAGAAGCATGCAAGACATGTGCAAATAAAAAACATGAAATCATCAGGTTTGAGCTATTAATGACCAACAATCTGAATATAAACAGGCTGGGATGAGCAAAACCAAGATTAAGACATAGTCAAGTACTAATTCCTCAATCTACTAAAATTAATCTAAAAACGTCGACCTCCTGGAGCGAACTGCTGCTTTAAGAAACAGAGTCACATGTCCACACTTTAGTCATCTGGTAGTGCCAGTAAAACATTATATGCTTGCATACAAAGGTGTAGATTCCTAAACCCGTATACCCCACCAGGCTTCCGCAAAAAGCTTCATGGATTTTCCTGTGGTGTTTTTTTTTCTCTCAAATGATGGATTTTATGTTTTAAGATCTTTTTTGCTTGTGTTGTTTTTTATAAATCTATTTTTGTACTGCAAACTTTTTGATTTTTAATAAAAGCTGCTTGTTTTAAAAAAAAAATAGTATAAGGAATATTTTCAATTGTGTGGGGACTTGAGGGAGGCAGGGATGAATTAAGATAGGCAAGACGGATGGAGGGGAATCCCAAAGTACTGGGGTGATAATTGCTTTATAGTGAGAGGCTTGCAGATTGCACTTATATGTTAACACCTCCTACTGGGACACTTCAGGTGGTCTTGTACTGCTGTGGTGGGGACCTAAGGCCACCACTGTGTCAGGGTTTAGTGATCTGGTTTTTGTTGATATTTTTTATGATCATAGCTGCACATGTGATTGCCAAATCTATCTTGACTTCTGTGTACACTGTGTTACTGTAAATAAACTGCTTGTCGTTTCCTAGGTGGAAAATACAATAAATAAATATTGAAAAAATAACGAGGGTTATAACAAAGGTTTAGGTCAACAGTAATGGCATTAAAAACTCAGATTTTTTGTCTTCTTTTAATCACTTGTTCTAGGTCTATGATGATGTCCCTCATAAAGCACTTTTCTTCCCACATGCATTATCAATGATAATTAATCTGTGAGACGATTATTTCATTGTTGAAGATAATAGATAATAATTGTTTGGACAACATTTCATTTTTTTCCTTCTGATAATCATGTAACTATAGCAGAAGGCATACTCCTGGAAATAGGTGACAGATATTTCTGTGCTGATAACCCTATATAATCACCTTCTAAAAGTCGAGATAATAAATAAAGATGAATTCAGATCCTGTATTTATCTTGTCACTTTGCTGCACCACAAAGAAGGAGGTCAGATGTCAGTTTATGTTTTCTGACAAATTCCTGCTTCTTTTTTAACATGGGGATTTGTGTTTACTTTTCTTTCCCTGACTGCAAAACATGAAGTGTTTGTAAGTGAAGTATTAGCAAAATGTAAATACCTGTAAATAAACTGTACACATTACACAGTTAGAAAAGGAAAAATGAAGTACTCTTTTTTGTCATTCTGAAGTGTGATGGAAACGACGATTGTAATAGGCTCAAAACAAATCAATACTCCTTTCTTGGTAATGAGCGAATTATAAATAGTCACAGAAACCTGATTTCCACCCATTATAATTTTTGTGCAATATAGTTATATCAGTAAAACTTTGTCTGTGCAAATTTAGTGGCTATTTCAAGGAAAAATGTCTGTAAATGACAGTGCACTACCGCACAATATTTTATTTACTTTACAAAATCCCTCTTCCTCATGTCCGTTTAAGCTAGGCATGTTGCAATCGTTTGTCATTCTCAAAATTGGATTATGGTTCTAAAAACTTTGGGAAGCACTGAAATCTAATTTTCTAAAGAACGTGTAAACAATTGGTTTGTATATTTTCCATCATAACTGGTAAAATGTGTTTTCAGTGGACTTTTAATCCGCACATTTGTTGATATCTGGAGGTGTGCTATATAAAGCACACATGCTGTTTAATAAGTTAGTCTTGGTTCCTAGAGCGTATTGAGCTCCAACTGTTTGCAATAATTAACAGTACAAGCCACTGATCCATGCTACAGTTTTGTAGCCTCAGCTTTCCAGAGACAACAAGCATCTATTTATCAAAACATGTTTTACATAGAAAATTGGAAAACAACTTTGATGAATCAAGCTCTAAAAATGTCCTTTTTAGTTTCTCTAATATGAAGCATCCCATAAGACTTCCTATTTTGTTAGCCAAATCAATGCTAAAGATTAAACACTCGAAAACTACTACAAAAGGAATTACATGAAAAATTTCAGACTGGGACATTCATGTTGATATCCCACGAGGCTTTCTACATTTCATGATCTATTAATGAGAATATGCTAAATTTGCATATACTCTGTGATGCCTAATTATTTTTGTGTAGCACATAATTTCTATGTGTTTCTGCTTCTCTCATTTGAAATTGTACTAATAGGGCTTAAAATTAAATGTTACAGTCGCAGTGTGTTTCTAAATAATATAATTTATTTGAATATTCTAAGTAAGTTTCACAACCCTTCACAACCTGCTCATGGAAAATCCAAGAAACATTCTTTTAACAACACAGTTTGAAAATAGACCGAGATAACTAAGGTGAATTTTGAATAGTTTGCGCAGAACCATGTCGACTTATCCAGTGGACTAAAACATTGATCATTCAAATATCTTAATATTCTCATGTTCTGTAGTCTAAAAGAGAAAAGATTATGACAACGAACTCAAAATCATCTAAGACGAAATCACTGCCTGGCACTGCTTTGCTTAAATAATGAGTGATAGATTGGCCCTAAAGTAGGCAAAAAGTAGTGATAAGTTCATTACAATCACACATTTTGTGAAGTTCAATGGCCTTGTAAAGTACTATGGGCCTCATTTATGAGAAATGACGCATCGCTGCGTGAAAGCAGCGATGCGTCACTTCTCAGTGCGCACTCCTTGCGACATTCCTGATGCATCATATTTAATGTATGACGCATCATGTCGCAAGGCGTTACAGATACGTCAGTATTTCTGACGCATCTGTAAGCGCAAAAGTGACGCATTGCTGGAGTGTGTCACAAAAGTGACGCAACTCCAGCAATGCTTCCTTTCACATGGTGCAAGATTTTGATGCACCGGTGTCCTAAAAGTGACGCAGTGAAATCTCATAGATTTCACTGCATCACTTCTACGACCCTTCCTTGCGTCAATACGCCCCCCTTGCATACATTATACCTGGCGCAGGTATAATGTGGCGCAGGGGTTTACAAAGTGAAGCATTTACCTAGATGCATCACTTTGTAAATATGGCGCAAGAAGGCGCATTTTTTACGCCACTGGTGCGTCACAAAAAGTGACGCACCGGCAGCGTAAAAGTGGCGCACAGCCTCATAAATGAGGCCCTATGCATGTTACCATTTTTGGTTGTGCAGAATGTGCACTTTATAATGCAGGATATATTTTGCAGAAAAGCCTAAGGATTATCTTTCAAATAAGCCTTCATCTTGTGAAAAGATAGGATGGTTTGTTGTCTCAAGATTCCATCGATCATGCACGTTGTATTGTTTAAGTAATTAGATATTTTTTGGCAGCCACCCAAGCACTGAAGAGATGCATTGACTGGAAAAGAAACATGAGTGGGATGTAGGAGTTAAATAGGAATGCATGTATGAGGACTTTTACATTGCAAACCAAGGCGTGGAGCGTGGAAAAACATAGGGATGCACAAGATTAAGCGACGAAAAAGGGGATGGGTTATCGGGTGCCAGCGGCCCGCTGTAACAAAAGCAGCTACAGTGTTTTCCATGCCCAATGCCCCCACAATTCTCCCACCCCCACGCCCTCGTGCCACAATTCTCCCACCCCCACCCCCTCGGGGGCGGGGGTGACTCAATTGCCAGGGGCAGTTTGAGTTCCCAGTCCGGACCTGAAACCCACTGTTTTCCTGTTCAGGGGACTTGTGCTGCGTGTTCCCTGTTATGTGCTCTATATGTTTTTGGCTGTTTCTCACCATCGGAGTATTAGACACTTTTGCACATTATTGCATCACACATAGTGTTATTCAGGTCGACAAAAAGTTCTTGACTTTGAAATTCGAATATTTTACAATACACAGATATCCGCACAAAGAAGTAAATAAGCATCCCAGTTACTATTTGCTAGCAAATACTCCCCTGTGCCTCAAACCTATAAACACGTCACTAAATTATTCTCTATACTATAAGGCTCTGCTCCAAATTGGCGAAATGTTATCTTTCTCTCTGGCTGTTCTTTGAGAAGCTATTTCATATACTAAAACATTGCTTACATGTATGAAATTATTCTACAGGCCTTTAATGTCCAACTCTTGATGTCTTGTTTAACCACTTGAAGCTAATTATAGTCCTGAATCCCCTCTGTTTTACACCATTTGTAAGAGCTGAATCTCTAAGCAAATATTGCTGTTTGCAGTGTACTTTAAGTAAAGTCTATCTGGGGCTGTGAAAACCAGAAGAGAAAGTACCTAACTAGAAAATGTATGAAATACTAAAGGAGTTTGCATGTCATTCTTGTTAACCCTTTAAGTGCTGCCGTCGGCCAACGGTCGTCGCGAGCACTACCTTGCCAGTGCTGCGCACGACCGTTGGCCAACGGGGCCGCACCCATTATTCGAACGTTCAGCACTGGGCGCTGAACGTTCAACGCTGCTAAGGTGTTAATGTCACTTCTATCATTTCAATTGTAGATACATTTTTTTGCCAAACCTAACATTTCCACAAATTGTTGATGAGGACTCTAGGCTCTTTTCACAAAGGTAGTTTTACATGTGCCGATCTCCTCAAGTGTAGATCTACTCTTGCACCTGGATGTAAATCTCCTTGTGGATGGTATTCACTTTTCCGATGTGTATCTTTACACCTATATGTAATCATGGAGTTTCTGCAGATCAAATGAGGGGGTTAAGGCTCCTACAACTCAATGTATTAGTATTGTAAGACCTTTCATCCTTAGGGTGGTCTTCCCCCAACTTTTCGCCTGCTTACATCCACTTTGAGGTGTATCTTTTTGTTGGCATAGGACTATGAGCACTTTACTACTGCTGTCCAGAGTTAAAGTGCAAGTGCATCTCCCCAAAACATGGTGACATTGGTATATACCTATTAGCAGTTTTAGTTTACCTGTAAGTTGTTTGTAAAGTGGTATACCATAAACCCACGGCCTGTAATCTAAATGCTAATAGTGGGCCTGCAACACTTATTGTGCCACCTACACAAGTAGCCTTTCAAACCTGTCTCAGGCCTGCTATTGCAAGGCCTGTGTGTGCAGTTTACTTTCTCTTCGACTTGGTATTTAAAACCACTTGCCAAGCCGTAAAGTCTCTTTTTATTCACACAGATTACCCATAAGGTATGCCCTAGGTAGACATGTGGGCAGGACGCTGTGTAACTAAAAGGTAGGACATGTACTTTTAAGTTTTACATGTCCTGACAGTGACAAATGGCTAAATTATTTTCGCTTTACTGTGAGTGTTAGAAATGGGGTCTCTAGTTGGCAGTTGTACGCACCCTGTCCCAGTAGGGACCATTCCTTCTAGTCAAGATAAGGGAGTAACACACCCAAGATAACCCTTGCTCACCCTTCCTTAAGTTGGTGCAAGCAGTCAGGCCTCTCTCAGAGGCAATGAATAAAATATTTGTACATAACACATACAGTAACAAAGTGAAAGAACTACACATGGACACCACACCAGTTCAGAAAAATAAACAATCTTTATCGAAGTCAAACAAGACCAAAACAACAAATATCCAACATAACATACAGATCTCAAAATATGACTCTTTTAAGGTTTCAAGCTATTCTTTCAATAGATCTCTATGGATGCCATCATTTTGCACAAAGTACCTTAGATGCGTGAAAATCCACAATGAAAAACAGCTGCAGAGGAGGGACGCATCCTAAGACACATTGATGCGTTGATTCCTGAGTCCATGGGGAGACGATGCGTCAGTTCTGCTGCATGCAGGAGAAGTTTTGCGTCAAATCCGGACTGTAACGGGTAGCAATGCATCGAAATTCAGGACAGTTCTGGTCTGCTGGTGATGCGGTGGAAAACTTGGCAAACTGGTGGGATGTGTGGACATCCGGACTCGCCGGAGCCACTGTGTTGATTTATTCAGCTGTGATCCCACTAGGCATCGATTCTTTCAGCTACATAGCAGTTGGAGTCAGTGCGGCGATCTCGGTTTTTGGAGATACCGTGCGTTGACCTCGGGCTGAAACTGTTTCTTAGGCCACGGGCCGGCACAGCACCGATTCCTTGAGCCACATGGTGGCGATGCATGGAACAGGCACTGGAAGGGGAAGTGTCAATTTTCAGTTCTTGCTTAGGATTTTGCAGCAGGATCCACCTCCAAGGGCCCAGAACTTGAATTGGCACCACATAGCAGGTCAGAATCTCCAGCAGTGGAGTTCAGGGATGCTGCAGGAGAAGTCTTAGATGGCCCTGAGACTTCTTAACATGAGGCAAGCACACAAAAGCCCTTGGAGAAGCTTCTCAAGCAGGATACACAGCAAAGCTCAGTCCTTTTCCTCGCCAAAATAGAAGCAGCAACTGCAGGCAGATCCAGCAAAGCAACACCGCAAAGTTTCCTCTTGACCTTGAAGTGTTCCAAAGATCTGGGGGTTTAAGTCCAATACTTATACCCCTTTTGGTCTTTAAAGTAGGCATTCTTCAAAGGATTGTCTTTGTAGTACACAAGTTCTTATCCTGCCTGGTCTTGGCTGCAGACACACTCCAGGGGGGTTGGGACTATATTGTGAGAAGCCAGGCACCGCCCTACTCAGAAGTCAGTGACAACTCCTCCCACCTCCCTAGCTCAGGAAGGCCCATCGGCCTGGTGATAGACCATCAAAATATGCTGGGCACACCTCAAATCCCTTTGTGAGACTAACTAAAGGGAATGCAATACAGGACCTTCTCAGTCTAAACCAGATGTTGGGTCCACAGGCAGGCAGAGGCACGGGATGGTTTAAGAAGAAAATGCCCACTTTCTAAATGTGCCATTTTCAAACACACAATTTAAAAAACATTTACTAAAATATGTTTTTTTTAAAATTCTGAGCTCAGACAACACCACTCCAAAACTCTAACTGTTCTGCATTTTGAGCACTCATCTGCAATCATCTTCATTGTGATGTGTCTTCCTGGGCAGGGAGGGATGGGAGAGACTGACACTTGCAATTCAATAGATAGTGTCCTGTCCACACACAAAGCATTGATTCACCCCCCAGCCAGCCTGGCAGACAGGACTGGGTTGAAAGGGATCTTTGTGCACTTCACAGAGCTCGTTTGAAGTCACTCCCTACATCAAAAGCATTTTTGTGTATAAGCACTGAGGCTCTGACCCCACCAAACAGTACACTACTGAACCTGGGAAGAGCTCTGATGGAGTAAAGACTGCTGTGCTGTATTCATTATCACTTTGCATTGACTGACTGTTCCTGCAAACCACTTCTCTGCTTTACCGAGCTGTCCTGGTGCCTGCTGATCTCTGCCCTGCTGAGGACTCGGACTGGACCCTTCTAACTTGGACCCAGAGCGACTCTAAGGATTTGTTGACTTGCCTTCTGTTTTCTAAAGTCTCAGGGGCACAACAAAATTGCTTTTCTGCTGGTGCTGCCATCTGGGAGTACTACCCTTGCCTGAGGTGCCCCCTCCAGTCTTGGGCCTTAGTAGGGAGTTCGACATCTGATTTCTGCAAAAACCAATGCATTTCTCCACTTTGTGAGAAATTCTGCCTCATTACCCTCCAACAAAGAGGCTGCTTGAGGAGAGCATCTCCACAGCCTGACAAGCTTGCTGACGACACTCTGCAGGGCTCAAAGACAATGCATTGCATTCACTTCAATGAAGCCAGATAATGACACATACTCCAGCCAAGTTATTTTATTAGTGAGACTCGTCTGGGTAACCAGCCTGCCCTCCATTACGGTCAACCTGAACTTTGGATTTGTACCGGTCCCTTGCGACCTAAAGTTAACTTTTGACCACTCGTGGCTGCTAACCACTATTTCAGCATTAATTCTTAAAAAACTCATATATTGATTTCTACTGATTGTGTTTTTGACACTTTGGTCTTGAACTTGTTGTGCTTTCATTGTTTTATTGTGTGAGTGTTGCACAAATACTTCACACATTGCCTCTTAAGTTAAGCCTGCCTGCTCTGTGTTCCAAGCTACCAGAGGGTGAGCACAGGTTAATATAAAGTGTGCATCTACTTTACCCTGACTAGGGTTGTGGCCCCTACTTGGACAGGGTGCAAGTGTAAAGGTACTATTACTACTCCATTTAATAAGTTGTTTTTAATTCAAAACATTTGCAACAGAATTTCCTAACTCCCAGAACTACCACAGTAATAAGGCAAAACACAAGTATGCATTGTTGTGTTGTTTTATTTTTTGTTGCAGTTTCATATAGCGCGACCCGAAGGTATTGGAGGGCTTTACATGAGCACCAATTACTTTGCACATTAATTTTTTATGCGCAAGGAGATTAATAGATTTGTCCAGAATCACCCGTTTCTCAATTCCAAAGCCAGCAGTTCTGGCAGTAACACTACATCCTTTCCCCTTCATCTCACTACATTTTCAATTAATTACATTCATTTAATTTTTATTTAAATACTTTTTAATTACATACAATTAAATAAAATGTTAAGTCTCCCCTACAGTATCATTTGTATTGAATGTGTCACTCAGTGACACCTTGAGACACACCTGCAGGTAAGAGGAGCATGTTTTACTCCTTGTCTTACACTGGACTTAACCCATGTCTGACTGTTTGCAACATATACATATCCTGTTATTTTGTGCAGTTTGGTTACCACCCACTGGTCCATTTGCTCCTGTTTACTCTGTGCTCGGTTGCAGCTCAAAGTAAGCCAGTGTTGTTTTCTAAAGCTGTAGGAGCTCTTTCCTTTCTTCTTTGCAGGTTCAGTTTTCTCTGTCTTCTGCTCTGAGCCATCTCATGCATCTTTCCCTCCACTCGCCCTCTTTATAATCCAGCACTCCTCTATCACCCACACTTACCGACTCTTCTCCCCTTTCTTTGCTCTCTTTTCCCTCGTTGCAACCTGTGTTGTTCTTGCTTTACTGTTTGTGCTCCTCACTCCTCATCCTCTCCACTCGCCTCCTCATCGATCTTGCACTCCCCCTCATCCACCACCATTTACTGTCTCAGATTACTTTTCTTTGCTCTTTTTTCCCTCTTTGCAGACTCTTTTTTTCTGTCTTCCGCTCTGCAATTTCTTTCTCTTCTCCCTCTCCTCTCACCCTCCGTGTGACCCATACCTTTTTTACCCCACCACCTACAGACTCTGCCTCCATTTATTTAGTCTGCTTTCCCTCTTTGCAGCCTCTGTGTGATCCTGAGCACTTTGACTTTACCCTCTGCTCTTTCTGATCATTTGCCTCAGCTCTCACAGACCCTGTTGACTTCCTGAGTCTGCTTATCAGCCCAATAGCTGTGGCTCCTCTGATTACCATCCACTGAGTCACAGCAGTGGGAAGGGATAACCACTTTAGATCAGCCATTTGTGACAAATTAAGCTTCTGTTAACTTTAAACATTTCTGAATTTCATTTAATCCTGCCAGCAGTTCATAAATATTTACTGCTGCAGGACCCAGCCTTTCTGCCGCTCTCCTCTCCTCTCCTCTCCTCTCCTCTTCTCTCCACTTCTCTCCTCCCCTCTCCTCTCCTCTCCTCCCCTCTGCTCCCCTCCCCATCTGCTCTCCTCTGCTCTCTATCCCTCCCCTCCCATTACTCTCTCCCAACATGCTCTCTCAAAGAGAAGTTGTAGATTAGAAATATGAACACACCCTTCCTGGTGGACAATCACTAGGCTGGGCCTGCAGGTGGAGAGAAGGTCACGCGATCTCCCCACCAGCCTCTACTAGCTATCTACTCAGGGTGTCTAAACACAGGTGTCAAGGCAAATGGGTAGAGGACAACAGTGACTTCCCTGTATGGGCCTGTGAGGGCCTAGGATTAGAAATGCTGCCTATTTCTCTACCCATTTACAAAAGGGGGTGGTGATGAACAGAGTGTCTGAATTGAGCAGACCACTCTTACCCAGTCCAAAGATCAGGGCTTGATCCACCACCGTTATTTATCTCACTGCCCCATCCCAGCTCAGAACCTGGCTATATGCAAATCAGTCTGTCCCTGGCCCAGTGCATCATGGGAACAGGGCAGACTAAACTACCAAGCCAATTCTTTACCAGAAAGGAGCCAAGCTACCGGGGACCGGTTTCTGGCATTTCAGCCTCTTCGGCCCGGCTTGCTTGAATCCTGATGGAGCAGTGAGAAAGGGACTCATGTCTGAGTATACCCTGCCACACCTATAGTGGCCAAAATCGATTTACAAAAGGGGGTGGTGATGAACAGAGTGTCTGAATTGAGCAGACCACTCTTACCCAGTCCAAAGATCAGGGCTTGATCCACCACCGTTATTTATCTCACTGCCCCATCCCAGCTCAGAACCTGGCTATATGCAAATCAGTCTGTCCCTGGCCCAGTGCATCATGGGAACAGGGCAGACTAAACTACCAAGCCAATTCTTTACCAGAAAGGAGCCAAGCTACCGGGGACCGGTTTCTGGCATTTCAGCCTCTTCGGCCCGGCTTGCTTGAATCCTGATGGAGCAGTGAGAAAGGGACTCATGTCTGAGTATACCCTGCCACACCTATAGTGGCCAAAATCGATTTACAAAAGGGGGTGGTGATGAACAGAGTGTCTGAATTGAGCAGACCACTCTTACCCAGTCCAAAGATCAGGGCTTGATCCACCACCGTTATTTATCTCACTGCCCCATCCCAGCTCAGAACCTGGCTATATGCAAATCAGTCTGTCCCTGGCCCTAAGCGTGGAAGGGTATTCTCAGATGTGAGACCCTTGCTCATTGCACCATCAGGATTCAAGCAAACCGGGCCGAAGACGGCTGTAATGCCAGAAACCGGTCCCCGGGAGCTTGTTTCCTTCCCAGTGTAAGAATTGGCTTTTGTAGTTTGGTTTGCCCTGTTCCCATCATGCACTGGGACAGGAACAGACTAATTTGCATACAGCCAGGTTCTGAAACTGGGATGGTGCAGTGAGCTAAAAAACGGTGTTGGATCTAGCCCTGATCTCTTGACTGGGTGAGAGCTTTCTGTTTAATTCAGAGACTCTGTCCCTCACCACCCCTTGTTGTAAATATTTTTGTCCACCCTAAGCGTGGAAGGGTATTCTCAGATGTGAGACCCTTGCTCATTGCACCATCAGGATTCAAGCAAACCGGGCCGAAGACGGCTGTAATGCCAGAAACCGGTCCCCGGGAGCTTGTTTCCTTCCCAGTGTAAGAATTGGCTTTTGTAGTTTGGTTTGCCCTGTTCCCATCATGCACTGGGACAGGAACAGACTAATTTGCATACAGCCAGGTTCTGAAACTGGGATGGTGCAGTGAGCTAAAAAACGGTGTTGGATCTAGCCCTGATCTCTTGACTGGGTGAGAGCTTTCTGTTTAATTCAGAGACTCTGCCCCTCACCACCCCTTGTTGTAAATATATTTCTCTACCCAAACAAATTAACATGGAGTCATCCACAACAACCAACTTGTACACAATCTCTCAACAAAGATAAACATGCCACCCCTCACTCCAACTAACCCTCTTCCACCAACTTCTATCCACTTCTATAAAAACTCACAATATCCTGCTACCACTATATTCAAATAAGAACCACTTCCCTTCTACACAAACCACAACTCTGAACTAAACACCAGTACAAAACACCTGTCCCCACTATGCCACTACTCCACACTCAATCTCAGACACCCATTCCCTTTTCTCACAAAATCCTTCAACTACTCTTTGCAAATATTGGCTATGCCAGGTCTCTCAACCCTCTGTCACCCTACCCACACACACGCAATGCGACTCTTTTTGCCACCCTAAGCTCCTAACCACACTCTTTCTACACTCTTCTGCACAAACAAGCCTGTCTCTTCTCCGGACAACTAACCCTCCTAATCCCCTGTTTATCCCCTCTCTCACTCCTAAAGGCTCTCTTTTAACACCCAACCCTACCACCTCTGCTTCAATATCTGAACTGCCCCATTCCTTGATATAGAAATTCTAGATCTCAAGCCACTACATCAGTATTACACACTATTAGCCTATCAATATGATGCTAAACACCCACACAACCTTTCTCTGTAAAACATCACAAACGTTCCGAAAGTCTGCATCCCTAAAAGCCAGCACACATCCACAATGGACTTATTGTCAACACAAGTAACTCCATTGCTCACCTATCTCTACCACAGTTTCCAAGCAACAAAACACCAGTCACTCAATTAACAAATACACAACATGTCTTAATCACCTGTCTATCACCCATTAAAAACTCAGAGCCATAAAACGAGAACTTCATGCTCCACCATCTCTTAACCATTCCTATCTCACCTATAACACATGCAAAAGAAAGCCACTCCACACCATATTGCACAATCTCACATCCCCTTTTATATAACACAACAATGCTACTATTCAAAAATACCTCAAAATTGCAACAACTTTCCGCGCCACACCCACACACAGATCCTACAAAAAGCCTTCTAAACAGGTTGGACCAGGATGAAAACACCAGAAAATCAACCCAATTTCAGCCCACATAATAGCACACCAACTGCAGACTCGTAGGACAATACCTACTCGTCTGCAGCACAAAGTCACCTTCCTCCAAAACCTTTCATTCTATGTCAAAAAACAGTACTAGAACTGCAATCTATTGACAGTGAAGGAACATGACTTGCTCTTCATAACTGAATAATTAATCAAAGTAAACATGGCTCCTGTATTGCATGAAGCTGTTCCACCAGGCCATACAACTATTACACAAAGGCACATAGGTAAAATAAGGTGCTGCTTGACTTTCATATTTAAGGAAACAACTCTCATCAAAGCTGAGGATATTTCTTTACAATGCTGTGAGGCCATGCGTGTCAAATGTAACCCTTCCCCAACCTTTACCTGTAACTATCTCCTTCTTTTCTGGATACAGTTTCAAAGCTTCGGACTAACTATTCAAATATATGCATCTTTGGTGACCTGAAAATAGGATTTGAAAAAATGCCCCAACCAAGTATGAACATCCCAGGCCAAGACACATGAAATGCAAATCTACTTATTTACCTTAGAACAAGCTGAATCGGAGGACCTAGAAACCCAGTTTACTTATAACACAGAAATGGGCACAATACATTAATCTCAAAAACTCTATGAATGGCTGCAAGAAGGTTTTGCTAAATTCATCCCATAGAAAAAATCAAAACCTAACAAAAGAAAAAAAGCCTCTTTGATGAATGCAGATTTAAACATGTTGCAAAGCTACAATGAATCATGCTAAAAAAATAGAAATCCTCCAGACAAAATATGTCGGCACAGACATAACAGAATGAACAATTAATCATTAAAAAAATACTACCCACGCTGAATCCACAAATCAAAATGGCTCTTTTTTAAAAATAAAGTATTCACTGAATTTTGCATGCCAAAATGCACCGAAGGAACCCATTCAATTTTTTAGGCATTTTGAGATAAACAACTAAAACAGACATGTTGGATTCATACAGACAAAAACAACAGCAGAAACACTTTTTCCACAAGCCCCTCTAAGGGAAGGTTAACACGGCCTCTGCACTCTTAAAGTACTAACACCAAATAAATGTTAGGATCTTGTCAAAACTAGAAGGCTGGCCGATTACCTCTCTGACCCCTGTCCCCACCAAATCGTCAAAAACAACTTCAATAGCTGTCCCAGTCAGAATACTGATCAACAACTTCTTAACAGTAGTTTTTCCTGAAGAGTTGTTAAAGGCATGCATAGGCCCATTACTAAAAACAACTAACCTGGACCCTCAAGACATCAACAACTACAGACCTATAGCAAGCAGATGCTACATAGTAAAATTTGTAAACAGAGCGTCCTTCCCCCAACGTGCTACAATTCATTGAAGAAATCTCCCTGCTTTCAAACTTACAAAGGGGATTCTGTCCAGGAAGAGGGACTGAAACAATTCCACTCTCCAGATAGGACAACTTAAAAAAAAAATGTAAATCAGAATAGGGTTGCTGCATTACTTCTCTTTTTTTAATTATTTTATTTTTATTGATTACCTGGTACAGACCATTGAAAATAATATACAATAACCATAAAAACCACTATACACGTATCACAAAGTTAAAAAAAAACATATATAAATACATTCATATACCAAGAGATACAAATACATAAGCAATACGACAGTTCATCTAAGTCAGAGGTACAATCCATAAAATCAAATAAGACCTTCTAAAATCCCAATTAATATAATAGGCAAGATTCTCTCCAGATTTTGAACTGGGCCCATAGGTTTTGCCCTAGTTCTCTCATTCTCCTACTTCTTCCCCTATATAGGGCTGTCTCAATATTTTGAATCCCTAGCAGGCGAGAGAGCCACATCTGAAAGGAGGGGGCCGCAGTATCCTTCCAGCCTGCTGCCAGAATAATCCTGAGGATCGCCACAGACCTAAAAACAAACGCTTCTTCCCCCTTATTCAGATTTAATTAGCTATCATGCCCTAAGATCATTAGGGTATGGAATAGGATGATCTTAATACCTAGCAGCCCCTCCCAAAATTTCTGGATATTAATAAGAATCTCTGATAGCTTTTGGCAGTGATAAAACATGTGGGCAAGATCTACTGGCCCCTCAGAGCATCTAGGACATTTGTCGTCTTCCCTCTTGCCCCACCCAAATAGCTTATCTGGGGTAAAATATAAGTTGAATACCGTCTTATAATGCTGGGCTCTCAAATTCGCAGAGCGGAACCATTTCCCAGCTAATTGGAAAAACTTGTCCAGATCAACATCTGGGTCCCCTAATTTCACCATCCAGGCTGTCTTGAATTTATCCACATCATCTTGGAGAGTTGAAATTAGGGCTTTATAGATCGGGCTAATGTCAACACCCCCACCCAATACATACTCCACCACATTGTTTTTAACCCCTGGAGTGATGGGTGGTCTGATGCTTAATAGCGTTTGGTGTATCTGCAGGAATTTAAAACCTTGCGAAGCTGAAATTCCATATTTTCTCTGAATCTCATTAAAACTCAGCATCGTACTTCCACCAAACAGATCTCCCAATCTTCTGATTCCTTGTCCTTCCCAAAATCTCCAAAGTCTATCCATACTAAAATATGGAAACAAGCTAGAGTTCCAGAGTGGGGTATAATAGTTCATTTTCGGGATTTTCAGATGCTTCTGGATACATTTCCAGACCCTCCAAGCACTTTCCAATATCTTGTATCGTTTTTTATTAAAATAGCGTTTGTCCATTTTACGCAACAAGACACCGGTAGCTTCCTTGTCTAGCAGCAGCTCAAAAATGGAAGGGGGTATCTTAACCCTAAAGAAGAGTCAAACAAGCTTGATCTACCGTCTAATAAGATAGCCATCGGACAGAAAAGACAGCTCAACATATAAAATCTAATATTAGGAGCCGCTAACCCCCCCTTATCCGATGGGAGTGAGAGATACTTCATAGACCGTCTAATTTTCCCTTGTTGCCAGATGAAATTCGCAAAGGCCGCCTCTATAGATTTAAGAACTTCCTCCCCAACCACCAATGGGATAGTACAAAAAAGGTACAATATCTTGGGGAACATGGTCATCTTAATGACATTAACTCTGCATATTGTAGACAGGTGTATACAATCAATTCTTTTTAACTCTGCCGTAATTGACTTAAGTACTGGCAAGACATTTTTTTAACAATTTTATCTACATTGGAATTGATCCTAACCCCCAAATATACTGCTGACTCTGGATATCTACCATCCCTTTTCAGAATATTATTTGAAAAAATTATCTGGGTTTTTGATTCATTGAGATGGTGTCCTGAATATTGACCAAATTCCGAAGTAATCCTTATGAGGGCCGCCATAGCCTGCTCTAGGTCTGCCGTTGTTATGGCCACATCATTTGCATAGGCCAATAATTTGGTTTCAAACCCATTGCACACCACTAGATTAATACTCTCAGAGTCTAAGATCTTTCTAATCAGAGGATCGATGTACAGAGCGAATAAAATTGGCGAGCAGGGGCACCCCTGCCGGGTCCCTCGAGATATGTTGATTTCCCCAGAGCTACCCCCCATTAGTTGGATTTTTGCTACTGGCTCGACATACATGGCTTTTATAGCCCTCAAAACATTAGGGCCAAAGCCCCTCTGTTCCAATATTCCCCATAAATAGCTCCAACTGACACAATCGAAGGCCTTATCTGCGTCCAGAAGGATCATTGCGATCCGATCCCCCACACCAGCCTGGGCATCAAATGATCGCCCGCCTGATGTGATCCGTGGTGTCACAACCTGGTACAAACCTGTGGTGCCATGGGGAGACTAGACCTCCATTGATCCCTCCCAGCCTCTTTGCCAAGACCTTCGCATAGATTTTGGTGTCCGCATTTATGTGGGATATTTGGCGATAAGAGCCTGGTTCTACCTTATCCTTGACCTTCTTATGAAACACAACAATATTGGTACTTTTCCATGTATCAGGAACAATTCCAGAGCACATTACACCATTAAATAAATCCAACCTAAGCGGAGCTAACACATCCAGCAGGCACTTGTATACCTCAATAGGAATGTTATCAGGCCCTGTAGCTTTCCCAGCTGCCAGATCTTGCAAAGCTTCTTCCACTTCATTTATAGTCACATCGCCCTCGAGTGTTAATGTATCCTGATCTGATAGCTTATGGCTAATATCACCCTGCTCAAACCTGCCAATCCTGCCGATGCTGCCCTATCCTCCTCGTTATACAGATGTTGATAGAAGTTTTTAAAACACCCTACGAATATCAGCTGGCTCTACAAACTCCTGATCCCCTTCATGGATTTTTGAAATAACATTCCTACTGCATCCTTGCCTGATTTTCAATGCCATAAGCAAATTCAAATTCAAAAAGTGCTTTATTCGAGTATTACTCATAAAAGCAAGACATACAAACATATAATAAAAAAACAATTAAATTTACATAGTCAGTCAGACAAAGCACATTACACAATTTAAGCAATTAAAAACTATTACACAATTTAGACAGTTGAAAACAATGACACATCATATATACAGGTGCAAAAATCTTTACTGTTAAAAAATACCAGAGGGATGAAATTCAGAATAGCAATGTAAAAATCCTCAAGAATTCATTCCATTGAAAGTTCAAAGTTCAAGCCGATGACACATTAAGTAAGCATAAACAGAGAATAGACAAAAGTCTAGCAGTCTCTGGTCAGCTAAAAGATTTACAGAGAATAAACATTAGTTTAGCAGTCTCTGTCTATTACTAAGCAGTTACAGAGAATAGACAACTGTCTAGCAGTCTCTGATCAACTTGATGGCGAGTAATTAACTTACCAGCAGTCTCTGCCTTAAAACCCACGCCCACCCCAAGTACTTTGCAATTGCAATATTGATCCATTCTTCAGTAGTGGATTTTACAATACGCAGTGCCACCATGCTACTTTTTGTACCTAAATTCCTACACATAGGAGCCAACCAGACTCGCCTTGGGGCAAAATATACTGGGCAACAAAACAAAAAGTGACCTAGAGTTTCTTTTCCTACCCCACAGGCTGGACAAAATGCTACCCCCCCCAGATTTCCATTTAGTTGTTAAATTACGAAGGGGGAGCGAGCCTACCCTCAATTGGAATAGCAATTTCCTGTCCAAGGGGTTCGTTATGTAATCCCAATACTTTTCATAAATGGGGTACATTTTAACTTCTAGGTAACTAGTGGCCATGGTCCCACTATTAGTATTAAGCATACTCCTATTGGCAACATATTCCCAAAAAATGTCTTTTAAAACAGACTTAGAGGGAAATGAAGCCCCAGCAGGATCGGTCCATAAAGCATACAGTCCTAGGTTGAACAATGCAATCTTTAGTGTTTTAAACCATCTAATTTTATTATAATGGTCAGCTTTAATAACATCTATGAACCCTTCCGCGTAGGGAGAGAGCTCTGGCGTAGTCCAAAGTCTACACCAGAATAGTATCGGACGAAGTTTAGCCTTTTCCGTAATTTCTCTTCTACCTAGCTCGTAACGTAGGGGCAATAGCGGACTACTCTGTGGGGTACCTGTCAACGACCTCAAAAATTTGTTTTCAGATAGTTGGAGTTCATGGAGATTTTCGTACCCCCATAACTCTGCACCATACAAAGCAGACCCAATTGCTTTTGCCTCATATATTATCAGGGGTGGTTTGATGGGTTTTGTCAGTGACTTCCTATGCTCCTTGATTATAGTGCCGGCTAGCTGCTTGTGCCTTAATGTAGCAATATTGAGATGTTGCTGCCACTTATTGTCATTGGAGATCAAGATCCCCAAGTAAGTGAAGGATTTTACAACTTCCAGGATGCGACCACTCATGGTAATTTTAGATTTAAAATTTCTATGTGGGTTAAAAGCCATGAGTTTTGTCTTGGACGCATTCACCTCAAGTCCGTGGTCAGCACAGAACTCGTCAAATATTGCCAATGCTTTTTGTAAACCACTAGGGGTTTTTGATAAAATTAAGGTGTCATCGGCGAACATTAAAATAGGGACTTTCTCACCAGCAAGAGAAGGGGCATCCACAACCCGAGATTGCATGCGGGAAACAATACCATTAATAAAAAGGGTAAACAAAGTAGGGGCCATTGAGCATCCCTGCCGAACCCCGCGCTCAACAGGAAATTCGGCAGTGTCATTCCCATATCCTCCCCATCGTATTTTGGCATAGTTGCCCTCATGCAGTCGCATAATTAAAATCAACAGATCCCCAGGGACCCCTAGTGTCTCAAGCACTTCCCACAGTTTTGCCCTGGGTACCAGGTCGAAGGCAGCCCGCAAATCAACAAATACTGCATACAGGCTACCTCCGCCTAGCACCACGGTCTTCCACTGTATCAGTTGGAAACGGAAGACTTGATCCACAGTACTGGTTGCCCTGCGAAATCCGGCCTGGAAGGGGGATAAAATGTTGCATTCATCAGCCCAGTCGAGCAACCTATTAACAATTACTCGCCCCACTATTTTCTGAATGGTGTCTATTAAACTAATGGGGCGATAATTACCGGGCAGTGCTGATCTCCTTTCTTATATATAGGGATGATTACAGCACCCCGCCAGTTTGCTGGGATATCTGCCCCTCTGGTGATCAAATTTATCAACAAATGAATATATTTACACCATCTATCAGTGTCATTCAAAAAAACATCTGCCGGAACCCCGTCAATACCAGGGGCCCGTCCACTTCGAACAGTATTAAGGGCAGTAACTATTTCGTTCTTGGTAAAGATGTCGTCCTCAGATGGTAAAAAATGCAGACATCTTCTATCCACTGCCTGATCTCTAGAGGCATACTGTTCGCTAAAGAACTTAACCCATGCGTCCTGAGGGACATTATTGGTGCTAGCCTCTTCTAACCTGTCATGTCCCCATTTGACTATATGCCAAAATAGCCTGGAGTCCTTTCGATCGCTTGCATTTTTTAAGTTATTCCAGTGTGCCTCATCCCAATCTTTTTTCGCTTTTGCTATGCACTGTTTATATTGCTTCTTGGCAGATCTAATAGCTTCTACATTTTTGTTTTTGATAGCATCACCCAAGGAGGTTCTTGCCAGCCTACATTCATGATTGTACCATCGTGCAGGTCTATAGGCACAGATCTTCTTTTTATTTACCGGTTTCAGAAAATGGACTTTAATTTCATTAAAGAGAACTTCATGGACCTTGGTGACAGTGTTTTTGCTAGGAGAGAGCCCAGCTTCATCCTCAAGGGCCATGATAGCCTTGTCAGTCGCCATACTTATTTTTTACAGAACCAGCTGATCTGTTTTAACACTAGTCCACCTCAGCCTGCGTAAGTCATTTGTAGGCACAATCAGCGGGGGTAAGGGATCAACAGAAGCACTAGGAGCAGTAACATCAGACAGCCACCATTTATGGAGAACACAAAGAGGGTTGTGGTCACTCTCGAGCCTTTCCTTAATCTCCATATCAATAATAGATGACCATAGGGACATACTGCATATAACATAGTCAATACGGCTCTTGGATCTTCCATTATTAAAAGTCATGGCTGATACTCTGTCTGACTTAGTACGACCATTCAAAGCCCTTAACCCATGTTCAAGGCACATAGCATTCAAACCTAAGATATCCTCGGTCCAGCGAGTTATTGGGGTTAGGTCAAGTGCAGGGATTTCCCAGATCTTATCTTCCTCCGCACCTAAAAAAGCCTCACCAGTATCAAGGGGTTCAAAAGTACGGTATAGGTCTCCTGCCAATATAATGTTGTTCCCAGAAGAGTGGATATCTAGGTAATTATACAGAGACGATAGGACCACTGATTTACCAGCACTTCCTCCTCTAGCATATAAATTATAAATATCAATAGAGGTGGATGAGTCCCTCGTAAGTCTAATGAGCTGAATATCTTTATGATTAAGCTCCAGGTTTTTTACTAAGATCTTTAGGGACTGGCGGACCCATATAGTGAGTCCTCCCATCGGTCTCCCTTTGGGACCTTTAATGGCCGGTACATAATAATTCAAATACCCCAAGGCAAAAACAGGATCACAGGCCCATGTTTCTTGAAAAATGCAAACATCATACTTGCTAACAATTGCAAACCATTCACCACAGTCCATTTTGGAACTGAGCCCCGCCACATTCCAAGAGAGTAAGTTCCCGGAGGCATACTCCGCACTTATTTCAGAACTGTGATCAAACCCATTCAAATTTGCATCAACAGTAACATTGTCATTTACAATTGGATAAGTTGAACCTACTGAAGCATCAGGATGACATGACTCGTTTGGTGTACCTATAGCTCGACTATGCCCCCCTATTGTGCAAGCGGCTGAAGAATTTTGCAGCAGAGGCAGACAATTAGTTATTTGTCAATCACAAGCATCTAGATTGGAAAGAGCAGAGAATCTGTTTTCTAGTCCTAGACCCCACTCTACGGAACCAAAATTCTTACTGCCCCTTTTGGTTACGACGTTCCATTTTGTTCTTAAGGTGCTTGGATTGGGGCCTCTGCCTTTCCGGGGGTAAAAGAAGTCTAGAGTCAATGGAACAATAGAAGTAGATCGTCTCTGTGGAGGAAAAATGTTAGGCAAGATGTTTGGAAGAACCTCAGGGTCAGAGAGATTGAGCACAACGCAATCACCCTTGAACTTTTTTTCCCTGTTCCCAATCCACTCCACTCTTCTTGCGTTTACCAGTTCTTCAGCTAATTGCTGTTTGCCCCACGGTGATATGGCCATGTTATTAGTTAGCCAAGATAAAGATTTATTTAGAAGTGATGATGTCGTTTCAACTTCACCAGGAGCCAGAGGGGGCACATTTGCTAGTACAAGAACTAGTGGTGAAGCTTCCACCACCAGCTCAAATGACCCTTTCGAGGTATTAGGTTCACCATTAGGATGGGCAGAGGGTACAGCACCAAAGGTATTATCCGGTGGGTTTATCAGTGGAGCCACTGGGGGGTTTGGGGCAACAGTAGGAATCAGTCCGTTGGATTTAATCGATTGAATGTCATTAACCAAAGGTTGAATACTGGACGTAATGACTTCTGGGAGTTTCCCCACTTCACCCAGAGTTTTTCCAAGAAGACCTTCCAGTTTGGTTACCTCAGTGGCTAGTTTATCAATTTTGCTTATCAAAGGTTTAACTATCCCTTTGATTTTTGTGTCTATCAAACTGCAAAATTTCTGGAATTGAACATTAGAGAAGGTCACATAGGTTTCCCCAGTCAGATCATCCTCCTCCTCGTCAGAAATTTTCCTTGGTGGTGTTGCAATTTTATTTTTAGCTGACCTTAATCCCACCCGTTTTTGTGTAGCTTTTCTTTTGGCCCCTGTAACCCTCGGTGCCGGGATAGGGACAGTAGAAGGGATGATGGGCTCACAGGTCGTAGGGCTCACAGTCACTACTTCGTTATCACTATTATCTTCAGTGCTGGCTACTATGCCACTGGGCTGGATGATAACAGTGTCCTGGCGGAAGCATGTGCCACTCCAGAGAGGCTACTATTTAACAGATCAAATGAGTCCTCTGTCTCTTTGTCTACTAATGGAGATTGTGTAGATGAATCCAAGCCCAAAGCAGACCTTCTATCACTATTTATTTTCGCCACTACCTGGACTAGGTAGTTCTCCATAGTGTTAGTGACTGGTGTTAACTTTCTACCAGGCATGTATGCAGATGGCTTTGGCGCCAAAACAAGACTCAGAAACTAAATAAGGGGTGAATGTTTTACCTGGAGGTCGATGGATCGGAAGAACTGCGATCGTCTGCAGGCCTATAGAAGATTGGGCAGAGTTCCTGGCCCAACCCAACCTTGGCCGACCTCGGACGGCCTCAGACGGCCCGCCCTTTGCCCGGGCTTCACCCCGGGCGTCCGCTAAGCGGGTCTCCTTCCCCCTTTATTCGCCTCTCAGCGCTCTGCTTGGGCGTCTCGCGTCACTTCCGCGCGCCGCCGCGAGGCCTGCCGGGAGTTGAAGTCCCCCCGGAGCGGCGGCACGGTTTCCAATGCCCAGATGTGACTCTCGGCGGTGGCGGCTTGGGCGTCAGCTCTGGCGCGTTAAATGAGCCTGGAATGACTCTCGGCAGTGGCGGCTGTCAGGTAAGTGTAGACGGGTCCCAGGATGTGACTCTCGGCGGTGGCGGCAGGTAAGTGATCTCCCCCGCTCTGCCGGTCTCCTTCCCCCTTTATTCGCCTCTCAGCGCTCTGCTTGGGCGTCTCGCGTCACTTCCGCGCGCCGCCGCGAGGCCTGCCGGGAGTTGAAGTCCCCCCGGAGCGGCGGCGCGGTTTCCAATGCCCAGATGTGACTCTCGGCGGTGGCGGCTTGGGCGTCAGCTCTGGCGCGTTAAATGAGCCTGGAATGACTCTCGGCGGTGGCGGCTGTCAGGTAAGTGTAGACGGGTCCCAGGATGTGACTCTCGGCGGTGGCGGCAGGTAAGTGATCTCCCCCGCTCTGCCGGTCTCCTTCCCCCTTTATTCGCCTCTCAGCGCTCTGCTTGGGCGTCTCGCGTCACTTCCGCGCGCCGCCGCGAGGCCTGCCGGGAGTTGAAGTCCCCCCGGAGCGGCGGCGCGGTTTCCAATGCCCAGATGTGACTCTCGGCGGTGGCGGCTTGGGCGTCAGCTCTGGCGCGTTAAATGAGCCTGGAATGACTCTCGGCGGTGGCGGCTGTCAGGTAAGTGTAGACGGTCCCAGGATGTGACTCTCGGCGGTGGCGGCAGGTAAGTGATCTCCCCCGCTCTGCCGGTCTCCTTCCCCCTTTATTCGCCTCTCAGTGCTCTGCTTGGGCGTCTCGCGTCACTTCCGCACGCCGCCGCGAGGCCTGCCGGGAGTTGAAGTCCCCCCGGAGCGGCGGCGCGGTTTCCAATGCCCAGATGTGACTCTCGGCGGTGGCGGCTTGGGCGTCAGCTCTGGCGCGTTAAATGAGCCTGGAATGACTCTTGGCGGTGGCGGCTGTCAGGTAAGTGTAGACGGGTCCCAGGATGTGACTCTCAGCGGTGGCGGCAGGTAAGTGATCTCCCCCGCTCTGCCGGTCTCCTTCCCCCTTTATTCGCCTCTCCGCGCTCTGCTTGGGCATCTCGCGTCACTTCCGCGTGCCGCCGCGAGGCCTGCCGGGAGTTGAAGTCCCCCCGGAGCGGCGGCGCGGTTTCCAATGCCCAGATGTGACTCTCGGCGGTGGCGGCTTGGGCGTCAGCTCTGGCGCGTTAAATGAGCCTGGAATGACTCTCGGCGGTGGCGGCTGTCAGGTAAGTGTAGACGGGTCCCAGGATGTGACTCTCGGCGGTGGCGGCAGGTAAGTGCCATAAGCTTCCCGGCCTACTCCCCCGTTTCATACATTTCACCCCTGTGCACCTGATATTCGTCTGCATTTTTCTGTGCTATTCTTTCATTTAGGTCAGCCTTAATAGACAATTTTTTTTAAGGCTTTGAACGGTCTCATTTCCCCCTATAATATCCGTGAGATAATAAAATCCCTGCAGCAAATAAGAGGGGATACCCAATTTGCTAATTCTATTTCTAAATTGTCAAACAGCTCCGGGGCGTCCTGATTGGATCCATCGATTACGCACAGCCTAAGCCCTATCTTAAGTTCAATGATTACCCATCGCCCCCTGGGATCTGCTAAGCAATGGCCAATGCCTCCCAGACATAGTTTCCCCAGGATTGCCACTCCTCTTATAGTAGATGTCTGGGTAGAGCATGCCAGCAAATCAAAACCTTTCATATTTAGTAGATGTTTTTTTGCACCCGGTAGGTGGGTCTCCTGTAGACAAACAACATCAAACTGATTTGCTCTTGCAAAATACACCAATCATTCGGACATCCTACATTGATAGAACATATCTTAAGCCTCTCCATTACTTCTTGGTACAAAGCTACCTAACAACTATCTCCTTCCAAAACAATATGATACTGTTACATATAGCATAGTGGTCACGAAATATAAACCATAGTACCGGGTAATCTTCTTTTTTTACCTCCCCTTAAGAGTGCACCCCAACCCCCCTCCAACCCTCCCACCACCCTTGCCTCCCCATACCCTCCCTAGCTTATTACGCCCCTCCACCCCGCTAGGACGCTCAGACAAAAGTCTGTGCATGTGATGTATGCTGTATAGGTGGGCAGTGGCTACCTCACCGTAAAGACCTATACCTATCAAACCCTTAAATCTTCAAAAAGTAATAATATCATACCTACCCCATTGGAGAAAACCCTCACGAATATCTCCTATCTACAAACCTATACCCCACCCCACATCACCCTACACTTTAGCCTTATATCTGTTCCAACATGATACTATTTCACCTTCCCCGTCACACCCCCCTCAACATAGCAACATAGCAAAAGATCTGTGGAACAACTCTATCTCCCTAAGGAGTCCAACTGCTTTTTATCTTTTAGTCTCTAAACAGTCGGTAAATTGGTCTTTATTTAGCCAGGGAGTCCAGATATTCTTTGGCTTTAATCTCTGACGCAAAGAATAATGTGGTACCAATATTTATCACTTTCAATTGCACTGGGTTAACCAGATACACCTGTATTTTCTTGTCTTGAAACGGTTTTATGAGTTCCATGACAGAAGTTGGGCCGGACAAAGAAAGAGACCCCAGCGCTTGATCTTTTGGCATCCGGCCTTGGTTTCTCGTAGATCGCTTGACGCAAGAGGAAGTTTCCAGAGAAAACTAGTAGGGCCCGGGGTCTGTCCCCCTCTTTTGCCGGTGCTCGAAGTTTTAACGGTATGCGATGAGCCCTTTGGATCTCTGCCGCCCAGTTCCATTCTGACAATTCTGGGAAGGCAACTTTTAAAAAGGTCGATTACATACCGTCTGGCATCAGACCCTTCGAGACCCTCCTGCCCGCCCAGCACTCAAAGGTTATGTAGTCTCTGTCTGTTCTCTGAATCTTCGAGTTACCACTGAATGTCTTTTATTTGAGCACCCTGAGCCTCCACCAGCGATACAGCATTAGATGCGTCTGCTTCTGTCCTGACAATCCTTTCCTCCAACTCAGAAAAACTATTGCCTAGATTGGAAAATGCCTTGGACAGTTTTCTCACAACCCCCTACATTTTCCTCATCCCCACCTGGGTTTTCGGCTATCTTGTCTAGTTTCCTCTCTGTGAGCCAGGATGGCTTGATGTATTATGTCCAGAGTAGGGGGGGCACCTTCCTCTATCATAGGTTCCTTCCTTGGGGCACCTGTGAGAGTGGTAACTGATGAATGATCCTAAGTCAGCTCACTCCTCCCGTTATTGTGGGCCCCCTCATTCTGGATGCCATTCTACTTCGCTGATTTTATAGTTGTTGGAGGGAGTTCACCTTTACTATCCTCCCCATCAGACTCCAGGCTACTGATCCCTTGCGATGTACTCAATATGTCGTCAGACCATTCTGCTCCTTCAGATAGAGAAAATAAGAAATCACTTGGCTCATTTTCTACCTCATCTCTATGATTATCCCCTGCTAACTCAACTGAAGTATTCACAAAAGAGCCGGATAGGGGCTGATTACCAGATTCCTGGGTATGGGGATGTCTAGTATTCTGTACCTTCAGTCTGCTGTTTACAGAACTTTCAACACCCTCCCCCTTATTATTGCTCGCAAAGCCTTGATCTGTGGCCTCCTGTTGTGCTATAGATATAGAATTAGGGGTCAATTCGCTTGATCCTACCGATATCTCCGAGAGGGTAATCACTGGGAGGGGCAGAGCACTGCCTGTTGCTCTATTCTTTTCAATGTCACCCTAGATACTACTTTATAGGGGCACCTCCTGTGTAGCTGCTTGGCTCACCTCGTCAGGCATTGAATTTAGCTCAGGGTCATACCATTGAACCTGTTGCCACTGCCCACTAGCTCAGCAATTGACCGACTACACAGCCGCCATCTTGCCCCTTGGTTCGATCCTGTACACCACGGATTAAACACACTTGCTGCATTACTTCTACGGGACCTTTCAGCTGCCTTCCACACAGATAAATATGACACTATTCCTACGACTCAAGGAAGCCGACATAAAGGCTATCACTCTCACTTGGAACTCATCTTACCTATGCAATAGAACAAATACGATCCCTATGCCCCGTTTCTCATAAATATTCTACAACATCAAAGCAAGAGTCCTTCAAGGCTCTCTCATCTGATACCTCCTTTTCAGCATCTACATGAAATCCTTACCAGAATGAATCAATGTTTTTAAGCCCACTTTCTATAACTATGCAAAAGAGTTTTAAATTAAAAAGCCCCAGGGACATTGGTAACTGAAACATCTTTAGTTGCTTTGAACTGAAATACTCACCTCTGGTAATTGGAAAACGTATGACTTTCTCTGCACCAGGCGTGACGATCTAGGACTACCGCCAAGATATCCAGGGAGGTAAGAAATATTGGAATTACCATTGACTTCAAACTCTTGATGAATGCCCAAGTGAATAAGCTGTCCAAAGCAAGCTTCTTTATCATGAAAATGGTGCAATGCATCTCCCCACACTTAGGATTCTCACACAAGATCCAATTAACAATCTCTCTGATCCCATCAAAAGTAAATTATGGTAATAGTCTATAACATAGCTCAACTTTAACAACCATGAAAAGATTACAGAGCATACATAACTGGGCTGCCAGGCTTCACCAACATATAAAACCACAAGCAGATATCTCCCCTGCTTTGATGGCCCTCCACTCGTTACCAGTTGACAGGAGATCCTCCTTCTAGCGGCTTTGTATGACTCACAAGGCAATAAATGGCAAAGGAGCACTTTTCATCAGAAAGAAAAACCTAAAAATATATCACTGGCTCCCTGTCTCAAAACCTCAGTATACAACCAAAAAAACATGGTGAAATACCTTTATCTGCGCAAGCAGCCAAACTATGGAATTTCTTGCCATCAAAAATAAGATCCACTAAGTACCATCTCAGCTTCGGAAGATGAGTCAATAGCTTGCTCTTCTCTACATGCACACAGTACTCACGAAGCAACAATGTACAGCAAAAAGACAATGAAACAATAAACAAAAAAATGTATCACACCTGCTGAGTATGTAGTAATGCATCTATTTTCATACCTTGCACATTTATATGTGTCTGTCTATGGAGACATTGCAATGGTTATGTACATGAGTGTAGGTATATGTTTCAGACTTTGTAGGTATATCGAATACATACATATATCTGTATGGCCTGGATACCCGTCACCCCCTCCCAACACAATCCCCAAGAATGGGAAGACGGATACAGTTCTTGAGCTTTTGGAAGGCGGGAGGGAGTTACCCTCCCGGCCGTATTTATTAAAATATGAAACAAAATTAAAACATTAAAATAACAGTTTCATATCATGTACAATTTCATTTATACATTACGATGTTTATTGGCTAACCTTAACATATCTCTAATACAAAGGTTCTCCTAGCCGATTCTAAAACATCCTGTAAATGCATTTCTCAAAATTAAAATTGTACATCCTAACATTACGGGCCAACGGCAAGGTCGTCACCGGTGTCAGATCCCTAATACCAGAACTCCCCCCCTTACTTGTGAGGGGCGGGCGCACAGAGGACTGTACCTCTGTGCCAACTTCCAATTTCCCTTGTCTTAACGGGGGCCCATATTTACTCGACGCCATCTTGGTGTTTGTCCGAGGACTCGTGTGAGGTGTCTAGAAGGTAGCGTAGACCCCCCTCCCACCCCACACTGCTTACCACATCCGCCGTCGCGGATGTCCTGGCCCCGGGAAATTCCAAGGAGGGGACCCGTAGCCCCTCCTCCCCAGGGAGGGGTCTTGACTGCCTTACCTTTCGGCGGTCCCATCCTTAGAAGGGTACCGCCTCCCCGTGTGAGGGGCCAATGGCCGCCTCCCCCCGGGCGCTCCCATCCATAATGGGTGGTTCCCCACCTCTAGGGATCTTCCAATTACTGCTCACCGATCATGACCTTACCGCCACAGGCCGGATAGTTGACCGGCTATCCGGACCCCCCACAAAGCTCCTACTAAAGGTCATGGTTACGTAAACTCTTTAACCAAGCTAAGAAGTCTCCTATGAGTAAGACATTTCCCTCCCGGGACAAATGAACCCCATCCGCCAAATACATATGGTCCCCCCGGATACACCCGTGTGGAATACACTGCAATTTACCTGTACGGAACAACCTACTCAATTTGTTATTAACCTTCTTTACTGACTGGTTCAAAGCTGGCACAGAGAGGGCTCCCCGCCACACCTTCCGAGGAATCATGTGTGACCATGCGATTGTGCACCCCGAAACCCTTCTTGCCAACCAACTTACTGTGGACAAAATTAACTCGAGAAGCACTCGTCGACCAATGGTCACCAAATCATTGCCCCCAAGATGCACTATGATTACAGATGGCGGTGACCTCGTCCGCCCTAACAGTCCCTCAATGAAACTTTGAAACTGGTCAATACAGAGCCCGCCCCTTCCGTGGAAGGTCACCCTGTACCCGTATTCCCCAGCCACGTGAATCATGTCACCTGCTTTGAATACGTCTGCGGCGCGCCTCACGTATGAGTGGCCAACGACCCACACCACTCTTTCCTCAGCCGGTGATCTTTGACCGCTGGTCCTCAGGTGTCGGGTCAACTGCACAGTCCGCCCCGCAAAGCCTGCTCGCGAAACTGTAAACCAAACAGAAAACAAGAAGCGTGAGTGCATGACATTAGCTTCACAACATGTGCAAACGCACATACCTTTTATAACAGTTTGAGGACCACCGCCCCAAACGCTTCACTTTTTCAACACTCAGACCCCTGGCTGTAGCCTCTGTAGCAGCCCCTATCCGGAAGGAATGGGTCCCAAAATCGCTCGGGTTCAAGCCCGCCGTCGCGATTGCCATTGTTAACACCTGCTGAAACTGAAACCTAGTCAGTGGGGTGGCATCGGTGTGCCTCAGCAAGCTTCCCCCCCATGCTGCCGCCCTCAGCGCTAAGTACTCTTCAACGCATTTAACCGGGCACATGGGAGATCCCGGAATCCGCTGGACCACCACACTGTCCCCGATTGCTCCCTGATCGGTCTTGGACCTGGCTATCGAGATCACCATTGTCTCGCCCTTAATTTGAATGTGTTCTCGACACAGTCCTCCCCCGTGTCCTGCTTGTTCCTCGCTACCAGTTCGCTTACCCGCATAGCCCCATGGAATGCTAATGCAAAAGCGGCCCGGAACAGCACCGTCTCGGATTGAGATGAACATGTCGCAGGAAGTACGGACATTAAAAGGGACAATCTTTCCAAACCTATCGGGTGCCTCTCATCCACTCTACGACCCTCAAGGCGTTGCCACCCACGCAGCGCCTTCTGTACCAGAAAGGACGATGTGGGGTCCTGGATGCCATGAGCCCGCGCCATGAAGCAAATGGCGGCCCGGTGCCTATTGGCCGTAGCCACTGATCTGCCTGCCTGATATAGTGATACCAGAAATTTCAGGACATACTCCTCCTGCCCTCAGTGCTCCCCCCTAGCTGAACCCAAAAAGGACCAATAGGAACGGAACGCCCCTTCATATGCCTTCCTCGTCCTGGGTGCTAGACTCTCTCCCACGAGGTTTTGTAATCCGGGGCACCGAGAGACCAGAGAGCTTCGGGAAATGGTGCCGCCACCGAGTCCGCTGAGGGCAGAAAACCCCGGAAGGCCTGCATATGGGAACAAGAGAGTGCATCAGCTGCCTGGTTTAGTACCCCTGGCACGTGTCTTGCCCTAAAGTGGACGTTTAGTCTCATACATAGCAGGACAATTTCCTTCAGCAATCTCAAAATCCATTTGCAGCGTGCTGCCTGATTATTGATACACTCAACCACGGTCATATTATCAGACCAGAACACCACAGAGCGATCACGAAACCCCTCTGGCCAAGTTTTCAAGGCCACCAGAATGGGGAACAGCTCCAGAAACCCAATGTTACCAGTGAGTCCATTATCGTGCCACCACACAGGCCAGGTTCGGGCCGACCATTGATTGCCAAATATGGCGCCAAAACCTACACTCCCTGCCGAGTCGGTCCACAACCCCAGTTCTTCCGAGGAAACTGGTGGATCGGTCCACACGACACGACCGTTGAAATCCGCCAGAAATGCCAGCCATATGCGCATATCCTGGCGAACCTCTGCTGACAGTCTTGTGCGGTGGTGCCCTTCCTTGAGGCCCACCATGGCTTGTGCGATAGAACGGGAAAAGGGGCGAGCCATCGGTATTACTCTCAGGGCAAAGTTAAGCTGACCCACAGCCTGTTGTAACTGATGGAGAGTTACTTTTCTCTTGCCGAGACACATTTCGAGCGAGGCCCTGAATTTCATTACCTTCTCTTTGGGCAAGCGGAAGCACCCCTCTACAGAATCGAGCTCAATTCCCAGAAACTCGAGTGTAGTAGATGGCCCTACCGTCTTACCTGGTGCCAGTGGCACGCCAAATTCCTTCATAAGATTACAGAATTCCCTCAAAGCCTGTGCACATTCCGTGTCCCCGGCTGCCCCCAGAAACAGAAAATCATCAAGGTAATGCATAACCTGTGTAAAGCCCGTGGCTCTTGTGAACGCCCATTGCAAAAAACTACTGAATTTCTCAAAATACGCACAAGAGATGGAGCAACCCATTGGCATACATTTATCCATGTAATAGCATCCTTGAAACATAAAACCTAGGAGACGCTGATCATCTGGGTGTACCGGGAGCAACCGGAATGCTGACTCGATGTCTGATTTAGCCATCAGCGCTCCGGGCCCCAGGCGATTCAAAATGGCGATGGCCTCATCAAAGGAAGCGTACCGCACCGAACAAACTCCCGGGTCAATCGCATCGTTCACCGAAAGACCCCTAAGAGCTGACAAATTGTGTATTAACCTGAACTCACCTGGGTCCTTCTTGGGGAACACTCCCAACGGTGAACAAACAAAATCGCCAAGTGGTGGCATGCCATATGGTCCAGCAACCCGACCTCGGGCCACTTCCTTCCCAATCTTTGCCTGCACCACCGCCGTATTTTGTTGAACCGATAGTTGGTTCTTACATTGTGCCTCCCCCCGAAAATCCCCCGCCGGGATGCGGAAACCATATGAAAAACCGTCTCGCAACACCCCGGCGGAGATATGATCAGGGTATTCGTTCAGCCAAGGGATCAGTGCCATGATATCAACAGGAGTAGGTAATGGTGCCCCTCGGTCGATTCTAGACCTGTTTGGCGCCTCCTCTACCTCCCGTATCACCATTCTTGGCTCTGCACGAACTTTCGGGGTGTGAGGACTGTCCGCACCCTGCACACTCATGCCTGAACTTGCATGTCCCCTGTGGCCTAGTGCACTTGCCTCTGTTAAAGTTCCAACAGACCCCTTTCCTACCCGCGTTCCCATTATTCTTCGCGTTCTGATCACTGCTTGTGCCCGCTCCAAAGGGCGCCCCCAAAGAATGGCGGGAAGGCTCAACCCCGTTCCCGCCAAAAGAAGGCGACTTCGCCGTGTTCGACCTCTCAAGTTTCTGCCAGGAAATGGAGTCGAAACAATCCCACGTCAGGGATGAGTCGTGCTCCTTGGACTTACGAAATGTGCTATCATAACAACACCATTTATTGCCCCCGTACGATTCATAGAATTCCATGATACGTGTCTGATAAACGGCTAGTTCCAACAATAATTCGGGCCTACGTTCCCCCATAATTGCAGTGAACATTCCAAACGCCCTGGCCCAATTGGCGATCGTTTCATCTACTCTGAAACCCGCCATCTTTGCACGCCATACACTAGGATGCAACAACTCTTTTTGATTTTTCACATGCTCAATCTCATAGTGATCGGTCAACAAGGAAAACATGTTCACATATTTATCTGCCCAAATCCTTTCTTTCACATCCATCGGGATATGTTGCACAACTTTTTCCCTCCTTGAGGGTAACGACCCCTCCCCCGCCATCGGCAATGGCTGCTTACCCGAACTAGTAGCTGTGACCGTTGTCGCTGCCGAACCAACGCCCGATACTGATTGCTCCACGGGAACCTGCGGGGAAACAAGAGGACAAGGTGCCTTCGCAGCATCTTTCGATTGCCGCAACTGCTTCATTATCGACCTGGCTTCATCAGCCGTGGCCCCCTCGTTCTCTCTGCCCAACCATGCCGCCAACTGGGCAGCCAGCTCAGGAGGCATATCCCCCTCGTTCACAGGAGTGACCACCACAGGGATCAGTTGTCCCGCGTTCGGGACCGGAACTGGGGCCTCGATCGGAGTGACCGGGCTCGCTGGAGGTGATTCGGGAACCGGAGCCTCCCCACCTGATGCCCCCTTCCTGGCCCTTCTACCTCTCCCGTTAGGGATTACTCCCGGCAATGCTGGTCCGATGACTCTCTTTGGTCCACCCGCAGCATTCATTGCCGCCATCTGCTTCTTCATGTCCGCCATGTCCTTTACCAGCATACGAAGCATCTGGTCGGTTCCAACTTTCTTTCTGACCTTCTTGCCAGGCATCGTTCACGGATAATCCTCGAGGTCCTAGGTCAAGAAGCTTCGAAATCGCTGAAAGAAGAAACACAAAATTAAAAGTTCTCAAAATTGGCTCTTGTTCCGTCAAGGGCTCACGTGCAACGAAGAGGTGCAGCTTCCCAGCACAGGAACAAGAGGATGCTTCCTTGGATTGCTGCTCCTTTTATTCTTCTCCGGGAGGGCGTGGACCCTCCTCCGACCGCCTACAGGGCGTGGCCAACGGTGTAGGTGTCTAGGACAACCCCTCTTGGGCGGGAAAAGGCGCGCCCCGGCTACGCCGCTTCGGGCATACCAGCCGTGACACGCCTCCCGCCCAAAATGGCTTCCCGGGGGGATCGGGGCACCCGACCATACGTTCGGGGGGACCGAGTGGTCGCCCCTTTCCATTTATATCTATGTCTGTATACAGCTGTAAATGAGGATGCATGTATATTTATGCATCACACAAATATGTGTATCCGGCTATGTAAGCATTGTTGTGTGCACATGCATGTGTGCAGGAATTTGGGTTTAGAGTTTATATAGGAATGTACCTGCATACATGTGTAAGTGTATCAATGCATATATATTTAATATAAAAATTATGATTAGGAGAAATTATGCATGACTAGGTATCTAAATATGGCTATGTCCATGTAGATATATCTATGTATTTGAGATTATGTATTGTACAGGAATATAACATGTATATAAACAAGATAAAACATAAAACAAAGATTGTATGTATATGACAGTAAATGTATGTTTATGCATTGCATATATGTATGTCATAGTATGTAGCTAACATACGTGCATGTGTATCTGTATATGGGTTTGGGCTTCTTTATATGATAATGCATAAATGTCATAGTATGTTGATATGATTATAGGGTACCTCAATCTATGCTTATGGTTTTTATGCTTCCTATACGGGTATATCAATGAATTTAGATATTAAAAAAACAACTACATTATGTCACTGTATGTATATTCAAACATGACAAAAATGTGTATGTTGGGTAGCTAGACGAGGTTGTCTATATACTTGTGTATATCTTTATGGGTTTATGCTTCTGTTTATAGGATAACATATAGTAAAAATAACAACATCAAAATAATTGCAGAAAATGTGTATTTAAGCACAATATACATGTGTGTATATATGGCAATGTAAATATTATTACGTGTGTGTACATAAGGGTATATGATTTTACGCCTTATATTTAGATATATGACTATATAATGTGTACATGTATGTATGGAAGTAGATATATATATACATATGTGATATGTGTGTATATAGCTACATATGGGTCTCTATATCTGTATACATGTGCATATTATTTTTTCATCTTAAAAAAAACAACAGGCCACATATCCACCACTCAAAATAAAATCTCACAGCTGCCCTTTACTAATCTACCTCAATCTATCTGTATTCAAAATAATAGGGTAAATGCATGAGCTCTCAAGAGCATAGGCTTAACAAATTTAACTAAGAAAAGAAAGGACATATGACTAATCTACCACCTATTTACTTGTAACCTTAGAATCCTAATTTGCTTGCTAATATCTGCAAAGTTTTAGTAAGCACTATCTAAATAAAATTTACAATTACAATCCTTTATACAAGTTTAGTATTATTTGTGAGTTACATTTGAAAGAAAATCATTTACACTATATTGCATTAAAATATTTTTGGAATTTAAAAAATGTCATATAGAAAATGTAATTAATACAAATAATAAACATAACATAACATTATGTTAAATAAAGTTGTATTTTTAATGTTATTGTTTGTACGTCATTTGAGCTAATTACTTTTTAAATTTCACATGCCCACCAACTCAGATTCCCAGTCATTGCAGAACATTGCAAAAGTTAATATATTGGTTCTATTTCCGAAAGAAGATATGGATGGGAAAGCTATACATTAAAAGTAAGTCTTGCACAGCTTCAGGAAGCACTCCCACCTCGGGCTCTTTGCATGTTTGAAGCTTCACTCTGTGCTGCCTAACAGTACAGTAAATGTTCCCATCCTGCTTCTTATTAAGAAATGACAGGAACTCTTAAGTTTTTTTTATGCAAATGATATAAGCTCATTATTCATAAGAGTTTAACTCGTCTTCATATTAATGCAGTCGGGCGCTTTCTTTAAAGCAGGTGTTTCTTCTAAAGGTCGTCAGAGAAGCGACTGGATATTTTTCACTCCACAAGAACACTGTAGTTTATTACAGCTATCATCCAGCTATTTCTGACAAACGTGCAGTCGCTTGAAGTACCAGACACATTCATTGAGGACCCCGTACTGTAATTAACATCCCTAAATCAATGGCCTAGGTTTTGCATAATGAACATTTTTGGATATTTTGCAAATGTTATTGTTTTGCTCGCATTCTTCAACACAATAGTGTAGTGATTCTAAAATGAATGTAAAGCTTGACGAGTTGGCAGGCATCATGTTGGAATCCAAATGAAAAATATTAAAAAACAGTGTCCTGACAGAAAGAACAACAGGAAAAGGAGTGGCTGAGGTGTGCTTAGAGGGCCATTTACAAAGTACTTGTGAGAATGCGCAGTAGTTCGACAGGAGTGCTCTTTTACACAAGCGTAAAGGCCTTTGTGAACTGGCAAGAAAGAATGTATGTCAGTACATTGCATACTAATACCACGCATGCCATTACAACGCGGGTATTAGTACGCAATATCAATGACATTGCATGCCATAACATCGCATACTGTTACCACGAGTATGCTTTTACCACGCATGCCAATTCAACGCAAAGGCATGTGTGGTAAAGCTATACTTGTGGTAAAAGTATGCAAGGTAAGTAACATCCGTATCCCTACACAACAGACTACTCCCACCCCTACACTTCCCCAACCCAAAAACATTGCCACACTACTACACTACCCACACTACTCCAACCCTTACACTACCCTAAACCACTACTACACTACTCCCACCCTTACACTACCCTAAACCCTAATAATCTACTATGCTGCCCACACTACTCCCACCCTTACACTACCCTAAACCCTAAAACACTACAACGCTACCCACACTACTCACACCCCTACACTACCCTAAAACACTACTATGCTACCCACACTACTCCCACCCCTACACTACCCTGAACCCTACAACACTACTATGCTACCCACACTACTCCCACCCCTACACTACCCTAAACCCTAAAACACTACTACGCTACCCACACTACTCCCACCCTTACACAACCCTAAACTACTACTACACTACCCACACTACTCCCACCCTTACACTACCCTAAACCCTAAAACACTACTACGCTACCCACACTACTCCCACACCTACACTACCCTAAACCCTAAAACACTACCACGCTACACACACTACTCGCACCCCTACACTACCCTAAACCCTAAAACACTACTACGCTACCCACACTACTCTCACCCTTACACTACCCTAAACCCTAAAACACTACTACACTACCCACACTACTCCTACCCTTACACTACCCTAAACCCTAAAACACTACTACACTACCCACACTACTCCCACCCCTACACTACCCTAAACCCTAAAACACTACTACACTACCCACATTACCCCCACCCTTACACTACCCTAAACCGTAATACGCTACAATAAACAAACACTACAACACTACAGTACCCTAAAACCTAAATCACCACACTACATAAACAATACACTACCCTGCCCAAAAAACTACACTAAACAAACACAACTACACAAAACACACTAAAACGTTTTTAAAACACACACACACAACACAAACATTACCACACTACTTTTAAACTACCCTAAACCCTACAAAAGTAACCCCCACTCCATGCACAAACCCCCTTACCATTCTCCTATCCAGCGTCACGGTCGGATCCTGCTTCCTCCTTCCTGCTTGCTTCACGTCGTTGTGAGGAAACAGCCTAAGTTTCCTCACAACGACGTGAATAGCCGTCCCGCCGCCACCATTACACATTACATCGCATGCGTTGTAAAAGCGCATGCAATGTAATGGTATGCGTGGTTTTACCAAACGTTGTAACATCACCTGCGTTGTAACGCATGCAATGTAAAAGCAACTCGTGGTAAAACCTGCGTTGTAATGGCTGTTCCCCGGAAAGAAACATCCAAAACAAACACAAGGAGATGATGGACAGAGCACTGAAACTTTTCAGACACTCACTAACAGTCACAGATCTGGGTTGAATCCATCATCGTTCTTTAGTGCACTTCACCGCCCCAGTTCAGACCCAGCTAAATGCAAATCAGTCTTGACCCTGTGTCTCATGGGAACAGACCAGCTCGAACTGTAAAGCCAGGTATTCCCTGGACTGGAAACAAGCATCCTGGGACCGGTTTTGTGGCAACCACCCTCATCAGCCAAGCTAGCTTGAATCCAGTGGCAAAGTGAGCAAGGGATACACGTCTGGGTATACCCTGCCAACTTAGGGCAAACAAAGCAAATACAAGGAGATGATGGACGGAATGCTGACACTTTTCATACACTCACCCCCAGTCACAGATCTGGGTTGAATCCATTATCGTTCTTTAGGTCACTTCACCACCCTAGTTCGGATGTAGCTATATGCAAATCAGTCTTGAAACTGTGCCTCATGGGAACAGTCCAGTCTGAACTGCCCGGCCAGGTCTTACCTGGACTGGAAACAAGCATCTTGGGACCAGTTTCAGGGTAACACCCCTCATCAGCCAGGCTAGCTTGAATCCAGTGACAAAGTGAGCACGGGACCCAAGTCTGGGCATACCCTGCCAACTTAGGGCGAAGAAAGCAAACACAAGGAGATGATGAACAGAGTGCTGAAACTTCTCAGACACTCACCCCCCAGTCACTAATCTGGGTTGAATCCATCATTATTCTTTATCTCACTTCGCCACCCCAGCTCAACTCTCTATTTATTAAAGCACAAATAGAGTGCAGTCCTTTCTATCTGTACTAATTCTATCTAAATGTTCCTGGAATATTCCCATTTTATTCCCATTTTAGATTCACCAAGGCATGTAAGAGTATGTAAAAGAATACAAAAGGAGTTCTACTTTACGTACACCAAAATGCCTTTGTGAATAGACTCTTGCATATTTATGGAGAACACTTAACAACCAACAGAGGCTCCTTTTTTTTGCCCTTATCTTTGTTCTTGAAAAAATAAGGGGCAGATTTATTATTTTTTACACGTAGCGCACTGCAGCAGCCACAAATGCTGCATTGCACAATGTGAAAAAGAGAGAAGAGGAGAGCGCCCTATTTACTAAAATAAGGCACTCTCTGCCCCTCTCAGTAGAGCTGGAGCTGAAATTGGCTGCCGTGCACCACAGAGACACATTTGTACCATGTTTAACACTTAAAAGTACGTTGGGAAAAACTGATTTTGCTCCAATTTGTGTCACTTTTGTGACGCAAACACAGCTCAAAATCTTAATAAATCTCGTAACGAAAAAAACAAATAAAACGAATTTCGTTGCCTACACTGCATCGCCAAATGTGATGCAGCGTAGGCAACGAAATTCGGTTTTTTTTTTTGTTACTTACCTGTAATGGTCCATATCCCGCATTTTCAAACCCCCCACCCTGCCCCTCCCCCGCCTGACGTCACCGCCCCGGTATAACGCCCTGCACGGGCCAGGCCTGATTTCTTTTAGTCCTTTGTGGAATAGCCAGGGGCCAAAAACATTCTCAAGGGTTTTAGTGTGTAATGAGTCATGAATTTGAAGCACCAGCACTGGACCAAGACCCTCCCCTTTCAACAAGACTTCTAAAGCCCTTGAGTAACTCAGAGATCACAGTGAATTAAGCTGCACTAAGATAATAAAAACAACAGTTTTAAGTAGAAAGGGTAAGCATCTTTAAATACCTAGCAATGACAAATGTAAGTAGTGTATCGTAAGGTAAGCACTATACTACGAGCACCATCTGCAAGCAGCTCTTCCCAAGAGTCAATTACGAATCTGACCACCATTCGAACATTCACACAATTTCACGTTCCATCACACACTCAAATCTTCATCATTTACCAAAACGTGCATGCTCATCGTAGTACTAGTGTGTTAAAGGAGAGGCTGGGCCTGTGGTCTCATCTCAGGTTAATTAACAGTGGTTAACACCATGTTGAGTTCACCGGTGTGCTACCCACTGGAAAAAAGGCGCCAGGGTCGGACTAGCCTAGAGGGCCACTAATCAGTGCCCAATGTGCTGGTTTGACAGCTCTGACAGCTCAGTTTGTGGACAGGTTGTGGGCCTGTTTTCTGGACATTTGGGCCTCTTGTATACGCTTTAGTATATACTTATATGTGTATGTACTTTGTGGGCTCTGGAGATCAGCCCTAGGACTTGTCTTCTTCTGCTTAGGGACTTTTTTTCTGTTCAACTGCCTCTATTTAACTGTCTTGATAGAAAACGACCAGTAGATATCAGTAAAATACCAGTGTTGCTTTCTGCTGAGGGACTTTCTTTTTTTAATGTTTCTGGCAACTGCCTCTATTTAACTTAATTTATAGAAAAGGACCAGCAGAGATCAGTAAAATAACAGAATCACTTTAGCATTGTCTAGATTCCGGTCCATAGAATTTGTCTTCCATGAGCACCCACAGACAATATTTTCTTGTATATTCAGTGATATGACCATCTAAGGCCCTGATTTTATATTACAAAACAGAGCTTTGGACTATACAATTTCCCACTGAATGGCAATATTTCGCTCCATGTGTTCCCATACCTTGTGTGTCACGCCGTTTGGTGCGTACTTATCCTCCATGTTAAAGAACAGTAGCTGTTTCAGCACCCAGGCTAATGTGCTGCATAGCTAAATACATATAAGGTCCCAAAGGCAAGACTAATTGCATTGCAAATGCTTGTTTAAACTCTTGATTTATCTGACATTACCACAAGCATTGCCTGCAATCCAACGGAAATGCATGCAGTCTCCCTTGCCTTGCAAAATAACCATACAACATGTCTTTACAAGTTCACAACTGGCCTAATTTGCAAATGAGGGGCACCTTCTTTTAGCTATCTGATTTGGTAATGAGAGCCACTTTTATTTTGGTGGCCGGCCTAATTCTTATTTCCATCCCAGTCCGACCCTGCAAGGCACCACATGCTGCATTCCTGCTACGTTTTCAGATAAGGAAACAAAAATAACAGCATTCACAGCTCGCTGCTTTACCTCCCACATTCACAGTTCTCCCTGTTAGATAAACCTTAAGAAATAGGGACCCTGAGGAGCAGAATAACAGTAAACTCTGTGTCGTTTCTTGACCCTCCCAAGCGTACGATGATTCTGCATTAAAGGACGAATCTGGGGGCATATTACCAAGCAATAGCGAAAATTATCGCTATTGCTTGGTTAGAGACAAAAATTTATCGCCGATCTGCGGCGATTTTTATTGCAGATAAACCTTGGTATTACCAAGGTTTATCGCAAATGCGATAAAAATCGGCCGCAATGCATGAATATCGCTGAAAAGTCAGAGATATTCATGCATTACCGAGCTGATGCTCTTAGCCATGTTATCCACCTCCCATTGGATAACATGGCTAAGAACTGCTCAGGGGCAGGTGTTAGCTTTTGGAGATAATCGCGCTTAGCGTGAATATCTCCAAAAGTTGGTAATAGGAGATAGCGATGTTAGCGACTGTTTCCAGTCGCTAACATCTTGGCCAGCCCACTTTGCATGTCATTAGTGATACATTTCTCTGACATGCAAAGTGGGGCCCAAGATGATCGCTATCTCCTACTAGCTGTCGCTAACTGGTGTTAACGACAGCTAGGTAATAGGGAGATAATTTTATTTCCGCTTTCTTGGCTTTTAAAGCCAAAAAAGCGGAGATAAACCCCCTTGATAATATGCCCCGTAGTTTTAACATTTACAACATTAAAAAGGTCAAGCCTTCATCAGCCCTGGAGTGGTGCTTTCACTATAGTCACTGATTTAACCGCACCACTCATTAATAACATTATCCACATAGAGTGTGATACACCCAGGCATGTCTGATTTTCCCATATGGTGTGATCCAAAATGTACAGCCTTACGTAAAGCACGCTCAATGGTCCTTCTCCCCTATTTCGAGACTTCGGATAAAATTAAGACTGCTATATTTTTTTGGCTCTAGACTTATTGCAGAACGTGGCAGAATTGATTTTTGTAGGCTTTTCTCTCCTTCAATTAAAGCGCTCCGATGCCCTCTTCGCACTCCAGACTTTGGGCGTTTTAAGCTCACCATATTATTTTGGGCTTGACGCTGTTCGAATATTATAGGGCTAAATATGTCTATTTTTTAGAGGCTTTGTTTTACTGTGCTATCTGTCTTGATGCAATTGGCATCTTTCAAGGGAGAATGTGGAATGAAATGGGGATTATGACATGGGGCGTTTTTAGTGGGGTAAAGAGCTGTGCTGTTGGTGTCTGGCTGTACAGACACAGGTTTCCTTACTGCAATTAAAATAGAAGATGAATCCATCACTAAGTCTTAGTAATTTATAAGAAGTGTACTACAACAGGCTTTTTGATGATTCTATAAAATGCATGGACCCTTCCACTCTCAAGAGCTGGTAAGATTAAGCCTTTCATTTAACTTTGGGTCTAAGCCCATTGTACAAAAAGAGGATCAAAGGGCCATTGTTCTAGGTTTATCATTGCTATCATCACCTTTACTCTACGAGACCACCATAGTTGTCTCCAGTCTCATTGCTCGGCCAGACACAATTTCTTCTCGGAGGGCCAGTGCACGGTAGTGGTTGGAGACTGACTTTTTGCTTTCAGATGCAGACGTCGAAATAAATGACCAAATGGCTTTGTTGTGGGCTGATCCGAGTAACGAATGACAGTGGGCCGCTCCAATAGTTGAACAAGAGTGGAGGCTGCCAATGACTCTAGGGGGGCGACGACACCTCTCTTTAAATATACATATATTTTTTTGTTCAATATCTTTATTATTTAAAAAGTAAAAGTTCATACAGTTATAATAAAATGCAATACATCAGGGTAAAGTAAGCAATAAGTAGTGAAAAAATGTAGAAAAATATAAACACTAATATAGAATCCATGGTAGAAAGATAACAACATCACAAAGAGTACTAAATCAAAGTATACCATTTAAAAAATAGTACATATTAGAATGATAACAAAACATTAGCTGTATTGCATATTATCCCAAAAAATATCGGAAGGAGAAGAAAAAGACAAAGATAGGATAGAAAGAAGGATGAACAGGGAAAGCAGGAGGAAAGAGGATGAAAGAGAGAGGGGACGATATATAGATAAATCATACTTGGTGGGCCTGGGTATCGTTCTTTCATGGGGCCCACACTTCTGTTGAAGAGAAACCTTTTACTCCATGCATCTCTAATAAGATTTGGAGGTCTTTATATAAGTATATGAAACTGTCCTCGCAAGGTTTGGTAGCCCAATATCCTTTTGTCTCTACTTCTTAATTTAATTTATCTTTTCCACTGCAGCGGGTGCCTCCATCAATCAGTTATCACTTATTTATGTATCTATCTAATTATTTATCTCTATCAGTTATCACTCATTTATATATATCTAATTATTTATCTACCCAGTTAGCTATTATTTTATTTAACCTCTCTTTATGAGTCTGGAAATACAGTCAAATCTGCCTCTACCTCATATCTAAAAAAGAGTTCCCTCAAGTATTCCGTGGAAGATTATAGCTATTCCATCTGAGCAAAATGTCCCTGGGTGGGACAGCACAAGAAGGGAGGATAGATATTGACGTAAGAGGAGGCAACTGAGATAGACAACAAGGCAATCCATTAAGGAGGAAGGGGTTGACCAAAAGCCCACATTAATTTCCCACAGATAGTTAATGATGTCCGTAACTGAAACTTGAAAAGGAAAATGTTGCTAATGGGTCAAATATGGTGTGCCACGGTACAAGTCACAAAGCAACATCTTCCTGGCCAAACACCATCCTTTATCTGTGTACAAGCCTCTATCTATGATGCATATTTTAGATCGAAGACCTCCATTTAAAGCAGATTGCTGTATTGAACAAATGAAAAAGATGGAGGCATGGAACATACAAGCTTGCTAAACATCATCTTTGCTTGTAAGTATCAAGTACATTTTTTTTTCAGAGAAAAATATGCTTCATTAATAGATTTGTAAACCAACAAGGTCACCTTAGTCTCCAAAAGAAAGACATTTTTAATCTTCTTTTAAAGCCAGTTGCACAGCAACATATTTTAGAAGAAATTAAATACAAATGCAATTATATAAAGAGAGTACGCCAGGAACCCGTGAAAGACTGCGTCTAATCCCTCCCATTTCAGGGTCAGTGATAAGCTTTTGCTTTAGGAGAATAAAGCCTGATAGCCAAGGATTTAGAAAAAAACAAAAACATGACTTTATCTTGAGTGGAATATGGATAAAAAATGGAACTGCATTAAGCTTGCCTTTCACAGTGAAAAGAGATTGCCGAAAGGCATTGACATTTACTCTGTCCAACAGGCCAGAAAGAAGTTTCCGCTCTCATGAAGCTCATGAGCCATGTAAACAACGTGGGAAATTTGGCCATCTCTAGGCATTTTTGTATGAATCATTCTTGAGCCTATGCATATGTGCCAGAGTGCTTTATATGTTCAGAGGACAAATATAATTTAAACATGAGAAAATATACATTCAATAGTGCAAAGAATCTTTGTGAAAAGGTCCCTCTTTTTCTGTGATCGCCTCCATTTTTGAAGACTGGTATTGCTAGCTTTTGAACTTTGCTCACTGGAGCACTGCTAACACCCCCCCCCTTGTCTGTGTTCCGACCCCTAAATCATGAAAAAATTAACAAACTACAGCTGGCGTTCCAGAAAGGCCATAGATATAGTGCAGGAAAACCTATCAATGACATGGAAAGTTAAATGTCACTTATGGACTGTAGCACCTATTGTGCCACCCACTAGGCCGACAAGTAAAAGCATGGACTCAGGCCTACATGTGTATCCTGACTGCTGCATCTTTGAAACCTGAAGACAATTCTGTTAAAACAACCTTTTTTGAGAGGAAGAACCTCTACTTTTAAATATTAAATATGTCATCCCTATGTAGGCCTTGCAGCACACAAGGTAAGATTCATAGTATTTAAAAGTAGCATATGTAAGAATTTCACCTTGGCATGTTCCTACAGTGACTAGCTATTTTCACTCTACAGGGATGTGGGTGGTTCTATGTGGAAAACTGAAATCCAAATAAAATATTCAATGGGGAAGTTGGATGTTTGACACATATATAAGTAACAAACTTTAAAAAAATTAGGCCTGCCTGAAGCTCCAGTGGGCTAATTAGCATTAACCTGCCAACTGCTGCTCCTGACAGTGCTTTCACTTTAATTAGGTGTGAACACTGCTCCCAGAGCAGAAACTATGGCTTAGGCCTTTTGGCAGTAAGTCCTCATAGCGAGGTATGTGATTTCTCTCATTCCTGGCAGGGTAGATTGGGAGGGTTCAACAACTTTATTACCTTGAAAGTGACTAGGATGAGGCATGCCAATTTATATTTAGGGAAAGGAAGACCTGGGGAAGATGAGCCCTTTGATCTCTGGGTCAATTGTAGCCGTCTTGGCACTATCTCAGTACGAGGAGTAACTGGTCCCAGAACCAGTTTGTTATGGCTGAGGAGGACGCACCTCTAGCTGGGGCACCAGCCATCTTAAAAGATTGAAGGGTGCTACCATGTTAGAACTAATTCTGAATAGTACACTGTGGGGTAGTTTGCAGTAAGGCAAACATGATACTCTGCAAAAATGGGAAGGTTTACCACTGAACTCTTTTTTCTTTGGTTAGGGAGTGTCCAGGTGTCACCCCCACCCATTGGCTAGTGAAGCTTACAAATGTGGCACTTCACCCCTGGCACATAAAAACACGTTTTGGACCTGAGGAAGAACAAAATAGGACTCAACCTACTGTCTATGACCTGTGTGGACACATGACAGGGTGAACTTGCTCCCACCTCTACCCAATACTAGAAATGGGCTGCAAGAGTCAAACCTCCTGTGAGTCTACAGGGAGCCAATTAGCTGCAAGGGGCTATTTTCATGAAGCTACCAGCTGACCAGTAGCAACTGGATGTGGATTAGAACCTGCTGGTGGCTTCTGCAGTTTGTGGGTCCTGGCCAATAAATGTTATCCCTGAGGCCCAGGGGGTCTTAGAAGAGAAAAATAGAAACTGCAACACTATGTATGGACTTCCAGGGCCTCCAGAGCATCAGTAGGACCTTGCAGAATAGTTGTCGATTATGAGAGGACTCAGATACCACTTTCAGGCATGCTCCACTGGCGGGTTTTGAGCTTCAAAAAAGAGAATAAGTCAGAAGGTAGTAATCTTGGCTCGGATTAAAAGCTAAACGTATCCAACTGACAAGAAGACTTCAGCTGCATGAAATTAGAATTTTTCTTCATCAAGCTTTCCCTGCCAATACAAACAGATTCAGCAGGACATCGTTCAGCTGCTATCTGATTATGAGAGAAATTATGCCTGCTACAGTATTCAACCTTGCCTAGGTGTATCATTTCAGAGACTTAGGGCCTGATTAAGACTTTGACGGTCAGATTGCCGACAGCTTGTTGGTAGTGGTCTACCACCAATAGTCCATTGTATGGACAGCTGTATCAGGAATAGGGCGGTTTGACTGACATCAGCCCAATGACACTCCTCTGCCCCCACCAGAAACATGGATCCCAACAGTGTGGCATTGGGGATGGTTGAGGGGAATGTCTGTGGTGCAGAGGAAGGCACCACCATGCAGATTACATTTTGCATTTCCGTCATCCTTTACATGGTGGTGACCCTGGAAATGTAAAGTGGGGGCCCCAACACAGGTCCCCTGGGCAATTTTACTTGGGGGGCAGTGCATGGGTCACATGTTGTGCCCCCTCTGCATGTACTGGTGTGTGTGCATTGTGTGTCATGCACAACATGGTGCATGGTGCCAATGCCCGTGGTGACATCGCTTTCAGGCTCACATAGCTAGCCTGAGCATGCTGCCACTGACAGACCGGTTGGGATGCTACCAGCTTGACAGCAGTCTTCCAACTGCCAACACCACAGCCTGGTGATCTGACCGCCAGGCTCGTAATTAGGCCCTAAATCTTACATTAATATTAAATCTTTGACCAGGGCGACCAGCTTGAAAAAACGTTGCACCTTTTCTCAGTCCTCTGGTGGTGGAATAAGTGACAAAGTCCAATTTTTCTGCAACTACTGAGAATGTTTCTTTGTGTAAGTATTGCAGTCCGTAGCTCCTCAAAGCAAGCTTCATCACATCAGGTCCCGTTCTAACAAGGAGGGGGTACGTCCAATACACTGTGGTCAACAAGGCCCACTTTGAGTCATAAGTTCTTCTGTCTTTTAAATGTGTTCCTGTAGCAGACAAACAGAACGCCAACTACTTGAGTCTTGACAGCGGTTCCAGAACGTGTGTGCTTCCAGGATTCAGTAGTCGTTGAGTAAGTCTTCTTCTTCAAGCAGGAGTTAGGAGTATTCCTTAAGGAGGACCTTCTTCTTCAAGTAGAGCCTTTCCAGGTTCAGGAATAATCTGAGATGGTTTAGATTGAGGTGCAAATAAATCCCATGTACTACTCAGTCCTAATTATGTTCTTGCAGTCAGATTTCTCTTTGAAGGACTTTTCCTATGTCTTACTGTAAAATTACCATTTTGCTGGCCTGTCTCAATCTGGTTTTCCCTCACCACATCTGGTGACTGAAGCCTGGCTGTCAATCTACACGTCAAGAGGTAGTCAAAAATATGCAATTTCTTGTGTGACATATTCTTGTTAAATCCCATATCGCCAATCCTTCATAAGTGGCCAGCAGTTAACACCACTCTGCCTTTCCTGGGCTTAGAGGTAGCTATTATCTTATGAGCCAGAGTCATTAACTCTTCCAACCAAGGAAAATGACTACTTAGAGTGTGTTGCTGTAGTCTAGTCTGCTAGGGTTTATATTATTCTGCGGTGTCCAGTGGGAGCCATTTGAATATTTTCCCAAGCATCTTCATGGTGTGGGAACCCATTGCTGATTCCATGTTGACTTGGAGATTTGGCTATTGATTATAATGCCCAGGTTCCTGGTGACATTGATGGGTGCTAGTCCTAGATAATCAGGCCACAGGTTAATGGACCATAAAGAGGTGTGTTTGCTGAACAGTACCACTTTGGTTTTGTCACCTTTCAGTTTGAGGCTATGTTGGACATACACTTGACGAAGTTGGATTGTGAGGTGGGTGTGTCTTCTGAGACGGAGAGAGGATCAGCTGCATTTTTTGTATGGAAGAGAGGATGCTGAAGCGGTGAGATTGGACAATGGTGGAAAGTGGGGGCATGCAGACGTTCAAAAGGGTGGGACTCAGGGAGGAGCCATGAGGGACATCACAGATTATCTTCCAGGCGTGTGTATGGAAAGTGGAGAGGCCGATTCTTTGAGAGTGTCCTGTGATGAAGGAATGCATTCATTGAAGGACAAGGACATGGATTCTAGCCTCTTGGAGTCTCAGGTTGAGGATGGGATGAGAGATAGTGTTGACGGATCCTTAGAGGTGCAGTAGGATAAAGGCTAGCATGTATCCCTTGCCAGTGATGAGTTGTATGTCAACCTTGGCAGCAGTGACAGCTGTCTCAGTGCTGTCCTTGGCCCCAAGCCAAATTGAGAAAGGTCAAGAAGTAGACTGGTCTTGACTCTCTCGAGGTAAAGGTCAAGACATGATTTGACCAGTTTTTAGCTGGACTTTAGTTGGAAATGGTAGAAAGGAGAAGAGCTTGCAGCTGGACATGGCGAGCTGTTTAACTGAAGATTTCTTGAAGAGGGTAGTATGGTGGTATATTTTCCATCCCTGTGAGTGCCAGCCATTCCCAATGGTTCAGAAAACGGGGTGGTGATGAACAGAGTGTCTGAATTAAGCAGACCACTCTTACCGAGTCCAAAGATCAGGGCTTGATCCATCACCGTTATTTATCTCACTGCACCATCCCAGCTCAGAACCTGGCTATATGCAAATCAGTCTGTCTCTGGCCCAGTGCATCATGGGAACAGGGCAGACTAAACTGCCAAGCCAATTCTTCACCAGAAAGGAGACAAGCTACCGGGGACCGGTTTCTGGCATTTCAGCCGTCTTTGGCCCAGCTTGCTTGAATCCTGATGGTGCAGTGAGAAAGGGACTCATGTCTGAGTATACCCTGCCACACCTATAGTGGCCAAAAACGATTCAGAAAACGGGGTGGTGATGAACAGAGTGTATGAATTAAGCAGACCACTCTTACCCAGTCCAAAGATCAGGGCTTGATCCATCACCGTTATTTATCTCACTGCACCATCCTAGCTCAGAACCTGGCTATATGCAAATCAGTCTGTCCTGGCCCAGTGCATCATGGGAACAGGGCAGACTAAACTACCAAGCCAATTCTTCACCAGAAAGGAGAGAAGCTACCGGGGACCGGTTTCTGGCATTTCAGCAGTCTTCGGCCCGGCTTGCTTGAATCCTGATGGTGCAGTGAGAAAGGGACTCATCTCTGAGTATACCTTGCCACACTTATAGTGGGCAAAAACGATTCAGAAAACGGGGTGGTGATGAACAGAGTGTCTGAATTAAGCAGACCACTCTTACCTAGTCCAAAGATCAGGGCTTGATCCATCACCGTTATTTATCTCACTGCACCATCCCAGCTCAGAACCTGGCTATATGCAAATCAGTCTGTCCCTGGCCCAGTGCATCATGGGAACAGGGCAGACTAAACTACCAAGCCAATTCTTCACCAGAAAGGAGACAAGCTACCGGGGACCGGTTTCTGGCATTTCAGCCGTCTTCGGCCCGGCTTCCTTGAATCCTGATGGTGCAGTGAGAAAGGGACTCATGTCTGAGTATACCCTGCCACACCTATAGTGGCCAAAAACGATTCAGAAAACGGGGTGGTGATGAACAGAGTGTCTGAATTAAGCAGACCACTCTTACCCAGTCCAAAGATCAGGCTTTATCCATCACCGTTATTTATCTCACTGCACCATCCCAGCTCAGAACCTGGCTATATGCAAATCAGTCTGTCCCTGGCCCAGTGCATCATGGGAACAGGGCAGACTAAACTACCAAGCCAATTCTTCACCAGAAAGGAGAAAAGCTATCGGGGACCGGTTTCTGGCATTTCAGCCGTCTTCGGCCCGGCTTGCTTGAATCCTGATGGTTCAGTGAGAAAGGGACTCATGTCTGAGTATACCCTGCCACACCTATAGGGGCCAAAAACGATTCAGAAAACGGGGTGGTGATGAACAGAGTGTCTGAATTAAGCAGACCACTCTTACCCAGTCCAAAGATCAGGGCTTGATCCATCACCGTTATTTATCTCACTGCACCATCCCAGCTCAGAACCTGGCTATATGCAAATCAGTCTGTCCCTGGCCCAGTGCATCATGGGAACAAGGCAGACTAAACTACCAAGCCAATTCTTCACCAGAAAGGAGACAAGCTACCGGGGACCTGTTTCTGGCATTTCAGCCGTCTTCGGCCCGGCTTGCTTGAATCCTGATGGTGCAGTGAGAAAGGGACTCATGTCTGAGTATACCCTGCCACACCTATAGTGGCCAAAAACGATTCAGAAAACGGGGTAGTGATGAACAGAGTGTCTGAATTCCCAATGGGTCACAAATTGTGACCTGCCTCATGAATATTATTGAGGTAGGTCCCTTGCAACCCATTTGGGAATGGCAAACACTCTCTCAGAAACTGTTGTACAGCAGGATTTATGCCTCGCAAATTGTGAGTTGCTAAAAATTGCAATTTGCGAGTCGCAAACCCTGATGGTCGTACATCTGGCCCCTAATCTCTCCAGCACACCCTTTTCATCAAATATTTGCACACCTGCTAAATTATAGCTCTAATAATTGATGTTTTCTTCTTCCCTCTCCTGCAGCTTATTTTCTGATCCAATCTCCTTTTTGCTAATCAGATGCTAATGGTTTAAGTTGTAAGGAAGATTGACTATTCAGAAAACTCCTTCTTCTATCCCTTTTTTTAATGTGCCTCAGTTTGTGTATATGGGTGCTTGCATTTGTGATGGTCTTCATGCTTGGATGCCTGTGAGTGTGGATGCTTGTTCGCTGTTTGTTTGTGACTGGATAGCTGTACCAATATGTTGCTTTCTCTGCATGATTTCATGTTTGTTTTATCTATGTTAATCAGGGCCTGGACATTTTGTGTCTGTCTGTGTGAGGCAATTACAACACAAGTGAAGCATATTAGCTTGTAAATACTTGATACATGGTTTGCATTTTTTTCTGAGCCTTTCTGCTGGTGAGAGATCAAAAATGAGGGTAGGTGGAACTCACAGACTTTCACTCCACAGAATTCCATGAAGTTACATAAAACCTCCATGAGATTCTGTAGAGTTACGCCAGGAATGGAAAATAAACATGCCATGCTGCTCATGCTGCATTGAGTCTCATTATTGCATACTGCACTAACAAAATCTACACTAACAACACCTAGCTGTGCACAAGAGTGATCAGCTATTGAAATTGATTTTGCTGCCGCTCAAGAAGGAAATCTACTCAAGTGTCACCAAATCTACTTGAGAAGCGACTGCCCATGACAGATAATTGCAATAGGGTTGCCAAATCTCAGTCGCCAGCACTCACTTCTGGTTCTTCACAGGAAACAAATCTGACAATGCAGAGATTTGTGGAATTTGGCAGGAATTCTTTGTTATGTGGAGTCGCCAAACTCTATCAGTTCTGCAGGTGGAATGAAACATTCTGCCCATCCCTAATCAAAATATTATTTTTATTTAATATTTATTTTTTTATATTTCCTTTATGTTTGTAACTATATACAAAAGGATTGTTTCTTTTCACAAACTGTTATATTGTACTCTTGGAAAGAAAATAATTGTTATATACTTCTGCAGGACTGAACTTGCAAATCGAAATGAAATGTTTATATAGGTACAAGAATTATTGTCTCTGCAAGAGTTAAAAGATATATTTGTCAGCACATTTCAAGAAAATACGAAAGAGCATGCTGCAAGAAATTGGGTTATCATATAAGGGTAGGTTAAAGCCCTACTCAGTCAACAACCACAATTCTGACCAGTATGAACCACAAAAGTAACTAAATTAAATTGTGCTTAACTTCTGGCAGCTTGGCACAAAAGAGTCAGGCTTAACTTGGAGCCTCTGTTAAGTATTTATGCAGCACACAGACAGTAATAACGAAAAAACACAACCCAAGAAAAAAATCACAAACCAATTTAGAAACAACATAGAGTAAATGTTATTAAATAAAATGATGCCAGAGGAAAAAAATTCAGTCAGTAAAACCACAGATATGCAATCTCAATGTTTTTGTTAAATATAGCACATTAAAGGACAAAGCGCCACTTATGTTCATCTGGTCATGCTAGACCAGGGAAAATTAATAAATCCAGGCCAACCGCAATGGAGTGCAAGCCGGATACAGGCACCAGGTTAGTCGAGCTGATATACCTTATGTGTAATTGCTTCGCTAAGAGTAAGAAAATTAGTTATTAATTGTAGATGATGTGAGTACTACCCAAGTAATAAGTCTCAAAATCCTGTCAGGTCAAACACACAGTTTTCATAATTTAAACCTGGGGTCAGCCCCTGATATTTATACCACAAGGCAGACACACTTAACTTAGGAAAATTTCCAAAATATTTAGCAACTCTAAAATAGTCAAAAAGTTAAAGCACAACTTAAAAAATTTAATAGGTCAGATGACACCAAAATGACAATAAGGAAGACTGGAAATAAACAATATTTAAGTAAGTTTTAAGACAAAAAGATCCAGCCATGAATCACTTTTTACGGTTGACTGGACCCTAGGTTCAATTTTAGGCTCATGTTAGATACATCAAGCGGACCTGGTCAATGTATTTTCCTTCCAGCCTTAGGGCCTGATTATGACTATGGCCATGGTGGGGGTGCGGTCACCACCACACTGGTGGTCCAACCACCCTATTACGAGTTTAGCGGTTGGAACTCCAAAGGCCCGCTGCAACTGTCGTGGATCCCTCAGTGGTGTTGCAGTGGTGTGAGGCCACAATATGCTGTTGATACCACTGTGGTACCTCCAAGCATATTATGAGTTTCCTAATGTCTACCCTTCTCATGGTGGTGCCCCGCTATGAAAAGGGTGGTGGGGTGGAAACTAAGAGGGACCTGTAGAGCCCCTGTTGCTTCTGGACTAGGGGATACATGAAGGCAAAACATGCTGTGTCCCCCGTGTCTGTGTGCATCCTCAGTTCCTGCACGGCATGGACTTTGCAGTCTTTTGTTTATTTGTTTTCTAGGCTACTTAGACCCACTTGATTTGATGGTGGGATACACCTATACACCAGCAAGAAGTGGAGGCTTACAATCCCATTTGAAGCATTTTACATGCAGATGCTTAGACAAATCCAGAATGAAAATGATTAAAACATTTTTCTCATTGTCTTTCATAAAATGAGTTATGAGAAAGTTATAACTGGTGGGTTTTATCCCTCGTTTTTAGGTATTTGTTTGGATAAACCAATGGTATAATGCATAGCAATGTATACCAGCTTTGAATCGTGTGAGGAGTGGAGAATCATTATTATATAACTTTTGGAAAGGAGTTTATATACCAAGACAAAAGGTATTTTGATATTTACATGGAAGGGTTATATATCTAATCCTCTCTCAAAGAAATTGATACTCTGGAATGATAGCATGATTGATTTATCAGTGAAGGAGTGTGAAAGAGATATTTTATTTAGGAACTTTTAATATCACCAAAATATAAACATATTTAATATTGTAATGAATTATGTTGTTTGTAAGTTTAGGAGAAAATAATATAGGCTTGTTTTATGTTTTTAAATATTGTCTTGATAGAATAAGGTTGGTGGGAGATGTTGTTCTTTCCTGAGGAAGGTGGTCGAGAAACTAATGAATCCAACAAAACGCATCAAATGCAATGAACATTTGTAAACTAGATGCGTGCTCCATTTTTAAATGCCAAGCCCCCTTTCTTATGGGCTATAAGAACTAACTAGGTCACTTATTTATATTTACAAGATAGGTTTACCTTCAAGCAAAAAGGTATATTTTGACAGGTCTTCCTGCAGGTTTAAAACCTGCAGAGACAGGTTACACATGTCAGCCTGAATCCATGTTGTTCTTATCATGCCCCAGTGAGTGGCACAATAGATTCTGTTCTCAACAGATGATATTTAACTTTCTATGCAATTTTGGGATTTTCTTACACCATATGTTGTGAGCTTACGGGTAAGTTACCTATGCCAATTGAGGATTAGCCAATGTTATCATGTTTTAGCAATCAGAGCGCATGTAGTGGGAATTGGACAGCAGTACCCCAGTGAGCAGAATAAAAAAAACTGCAATATCTAAACTGACTAAAGTTGCACCTCACTAATGAGGCCCCAAAGACTGAAAAAGATCTAGGGCTGCTTATGTTTCTTTTTAGAGGAAACGCGGTCTGGCAGATGGGTGGACTTTCCTACTGAAGCAAGATCATAATTCTGTTATCTGCCTACAATGGCATGGTGAGCAAAAAAAACAATAAAGTCAGGCATTCTACCCACCACTTTTGTTTTGTAAATAAGGTAAGAGCAAGGACATCCTATGAGGAGATGGCCTGGGGATACATAGGGCTGAGCAGATTTTAAAACTAAATTTGCAATACAATTCGCAAGAATCAATCGGAATTTTAAGATTTCTTTTTAATTTACAATTTATATACTTGTATATTGCGGTTTATTATCAACAAACCAGAAATAAGAATTGTTAATACGGGGACCTAAAGTATGATTCTGCTCCGTGATGTATATGCTTTCTTTTTTCTAGTTTGCCTTCAGCTAGTCTATTACCCTGTGAGGAAACAACAAACTGCTCATGGATTCTGCACCAAATGATTGATTTTCCATATTTCAGCACTAACACGAAAGTCACATTCTGCAAAGCAAACCTCAGAAATGTCGATAATAGGTGGGCCGTGGTGCAAGCTACTTTGATATTTAAATAAAGCATTTGCTATCAAAGTTTAATTCGGACTGTACACTGCTTTAAAAATTCTAAAGAAGATACAAGAAATATTTTATGCTTTTCCTCTCAATGTCTCTAATAACGTGTATTAATTGTTGGATTTCATGTTTCACTGCAGCTAGATGGAGATCTCGATCTCTGTAATCGAGAGGGCATAAATATAACAACATTATAACTGTAGTGGTTTTCGTGAGCAGACATTATGATCCACTCCACAGGGCCTATTTCCAACTCAAGAAGGCTCTTAACAGGAATTGAAAGAGGCCGCAGTTGGTTCCTCAAACCAGCTCTCTGTATCTACCATGCCATCTACTTTCTGGCCTGCTGCTTTGCACTGTGTTCACAGCCTCAGTCAGAGACAGTCACAGTGATGTGTTGCATTTGAGAGGTTGAAGCAGAAGAAATTACAAAAGCCTTATGAGTATTGAGTAATAATTGACTACATATCTTAGAAACCATCTCTACATAGCTGACTTCTTGTCATACCCTGCCTTGTTCAACACTTTGAGGATCTCCAAAAACCGCCAGCACAATTAATGTGTCATTCTGAGGACCCCCCATCCTTCTTTGGTCCCCTACAGTCGCGTTTCACATATGGAGCAGTCTTACCAACTTGCATTTAGACCATAATCATAATTTGTATGTCACCATTTTGAGATTAACAATATCGATACCTACTTACCTTGACTAAGTAGTAGAATTCAAAGCAGAATATTTTTGTCATGTGATGTATTGCATTTAGTTTAGTGACCCCCACCACCACCTTTTAATTCAAAGTGAGGACACTGAGACATCATAATATTCAATGTGCAATTTCCAGCTGCTATATAGAACCTTGTAGAGGAAGAGAACGTTTCCGCACCATATCCTGATTCCATTTGAATTCACAAATATGTAGGGGAAGATTCACACGTTAGCCATCCTGCGTATAAAAGAGTTTAATAAAATCCGTAATAATCATATATCAAGACTCTCAGCTAAAATGTGTAAGAGTGGCAAATTTATTCAGTCTTAAGGCAAGGGAAAGAAAAGGAAGTGCTTCAGGGATACAACACCTAATATAGGACATTCCTATTATTCCTAATCCATCATTCTGCATCCATAATTTCTCATCCTTCATCTATTATCCCTCATCTGTCATCCTCAACCCTCATCCTTCTAAACACATCATACCTACTCTTTTATCATTCCTCATCATTCCTCATCCATATTCCCACAACCATCATTCCACATCCATCATCCTTCATTCCTCATCCTACCCAACATCTCTCATCCCGTACCCGTCATTCTTAAATCATCATCCATTGCTCCATCCATCATTCCGCATTCATTGTCCCTAATCCCTCTTTCAGTATCCCTCACCCTTCATCCCACACTCCCCAACCTTGCTCCCGGCGCCTCAGCTCTCATTCTGTGTCACCATAACTGTTGTTATATTTGCTTTGATCCAATTCAAAATAAAAACATTTGGAAAAAACTTATGATTTGTTGATCATCCACGTTTATTATTTAATTACCAATTGGAATCTTATACAATATTTCACCTTCCCAGAATTTAATAGCCCGTCAAGTCGCATATTTTTCAGGCTAGGCAGTAAAGCCCTAAATATAGAACTCAACATATTTTGATTATGGCATTATACCTTATTTATAGTTTTGTAACTTCTAGGTGAGAAATCCTATAATTTCTGGTTAGTATGACATGGTCTATATCCCTTTACTTTCTGCAATGTTTGGCTTGAGCTTGATTCACCTACCACAAGGACAAGGAAAGGGTCGTTTAAAGTTTTTTTTAGATACTAGAATGGCATAATGCTACACAAAAGTCTCCAGTTGGTAATCCAAAAAATCCAAAGTCCAGAAAAAATGGGTTTACTATTTCATAATTAAACCTTTTGATTTCACCTAAAAAGATAAATCGTTTAAATCCATCTTCATTAAGAGACTGTAGAACATGTTCTATTGCTGTGTGTTCATTTTGCGTTCTGTGGTAATTATTGCATTCCGTTTATTTATTAATTGGGCGCTGTGTATTTTGAATGAAAAGGAGCATTTTATAACTAGATTTTGGGGCCCATTAGGATGTCCGCCTGCTACCCTAGTGGTGCTGGGACCGCCCGCCAGTGGTGCGGCAGTCCCGCACTGGCAATTAGTATGCCAGGTGGCTGTGGCATCCCGTATATATTACATATTACATATTACATAGTGGCGGGCGGTGCTGTAAGCAGCACCCGCCACAATGCAATATATGCATTTTGTGCATTGGAATGCACAACCTGACAGGCACCGCATTGTGCCTGCCACCTTATGCATGCCAATATTGGGGGGTACCATGGGTACGCCCCAAGTGCAGCCCCCCAAGCCCCCTTCCCCTGGGGGCCTGCAACGGGCCCCCAAAGAGAACTCTGCATGCCTTTCTATGGTGGAGTCACCGCCATGGAAAGCCATTGAAAATGGCAAATCATCATATGGATGGCGGTGCCTGCAATATATGATGAGCCTTTTCTGCCCGGTAGGCAATACTGGTGGAAAAGCGGCAGATGGTCTTTCCCTCCACCTCGGTACCCCCCACTATGTTAATGTGGCGGGGAGTAACATGCCATGCAGCATGGTGTTTTGCGGGCAGATCGCCACAGCCAGTCGGGCGGTGGCGATCCACCCACCATGCTAATGACCCCCTTTGTTTGTAAATATTGGAAGGTGAGGGTAGAGACATAAGTGGAGCTACCTAAACATGAAATAAGGTGGGCACTTATGCCGTTCATTTTACATGAGTGAACTAGTCTGCTACTGAATATTTTGGGACAAACATAGAGAGGTAACTACAAATGTACTATTTCTATTCTTCTACATTGACCCTTTTGTGTGCAGATTGTGAGCTCCAGTTTCCGTTTTATATCCTATGTCTATCCATTTGTATTTTACTTAACTTACTGATTGTGTGGCATATGTATATTTCTTTTAGATTTTTCTATACTCAAGTGTTTTTGCTCCTCTCTCGAAAATATGAATATTGAAAAAATGACAAGACCTGGAGTCAAGACATTCAAAAGGTGATGAGATAATTCATCTTTCTTTGGTTGACATTTCATTATTCATTCACAACCTCCTTTGTCTCTAAGACATGTGAATAAAAATGTTCGACATTTTCTATATGGCTGTCAGAAGCGGGCTACATTTATCTTATATGTAATTTTCACTTTGTTATGGAAAAAAGAAGTTGAGCAGTGGAAGTAAGTTATTTTTTTATTGAAGAAACAATATGTTTACTGGTCTATTTTGAAGCTAGCATCACAAGTTTTAATGTTAGAAGTGTCACGTATAATTGATAAAGTCATAACTGAATAACTGAAAATGGATTTACATGGTGGCTGTGTGTCCACCGGATAAATCGATGGTCTTGGAATCCTGCTTTGGCACATGGCTAAATATTGTGGTATTCTGGGAAATGCTCTATGTGCTTCAAACAGTAAATATATTTAATGTAAATATGTACAATGTAAAAAAAACTACACAGTACCTTCTTAAATGCCTGATACCATACTTCCTAACCACTTCCTGTTTTTTGTAATTTGTTTTCAACCTGGCACTAAAAGCACAATACTATTCTGTGTAACACATTCTATGGTTTATTTGCTCCAGTTCAATACAATGTTCTCTCATGGTACTCCAATGCGCTATAAGCTAGCATTAGTTACAATACAACACATATTTTAATTAAATTGATGTACAATATGAAGGGCAACATACATGAATATCAGGTTTGGCTTCATACCAAAGTACAGTCTACGAAGATGAACAGGATTATTCATTGACTCCTCCTTATTACATAGATCTGAGTGACACATCTTCTAGGAAGCATTGTATTAGTTGTGCAAAATTAAAGGGTAACGCGTTTGCCTTTTCTGCAGGGCCTTCTCAGATTTTCCTCCTCTTACTGAAACCTGTGTTCTCTAGTATTAGAATGCTCTGAGCAAATACTATCCAGTGCCACAGTGCTTGTGCTCTGCTCCTAAAGTGATGCTATTGGTATCTATTGGTCTCTTTATTTTTCAAATACAGTAATTGCAGATGGCACTGCATATGTATCAATGGCATGGGAGATAAATGTCTTGGGCTGCAGATATGTGACAGAAATATGTCTACCAGGAGCATCACCATGCTTTTGATGGGCTACAGTTTCAAACCACTGCAGTAATACACGGCAAGGAAAAGTGTTTTTTTTTCTAGAAAAAACAATTACTGAATAAGACACCCTCAAAACATATCTTGTAAGTATATGAGGGAGAATCCCTATTATTATATAGTGTCACTCCATATATTTAAAATATGTGCCACTACAGTTACTGAAGGCCTACACGATATTTTACTGTGTAGATACATCTATACTTTCCATATGACAGGCCTATGAATGATTACAATATTTAATTTCCCATCTACCACTGAATGCTAGAAATGTCCTTCAGTATTATGTATTTAAATTTCACACTCTGATTTAATAAGGATTTCATCTTCATAATAACTTTAGCAGAAATATTTATGTATAAAAAGGTACATTTGTTGTGAAGTGGTTAAAAACAATTTCTGCCTCTTGATCCCCCACTGAGGGTTGAACTACACATCATTGACTGGGAGAGTTATTAAACCTGGTTCAGAAGACATTAGTTTGTGGTAACTACTAAATATGTAGCAGGAATTAGCTATCTGGAGTAGACCAGAACAGCTGGCAGAAAAAATACCATCCTTCGTGCATCCTCTTTTGACTTGGAGATGCTATTGATGGTTTCCCATATTCATTCATATTACTCTCATAGACAGTCAGGCTCCAATCACTGTGGGGGTGAGAACCAGTTGCAACCTGGTCAGGCGGGAAGAGAGCTCATCTACATGAGAAAGTAGCCAAGGAGCTGAAGATGGACCTGTCTGGGGGCAGAAGGGGTCTGTCATATTGAAACACAGACTCTTGGGTAAATTTACATTGATGCAAAAGGAGGTGGGGGAATGCTAGAAAATAGGATTGAGTGACAAAATCTCTCTATTCATTTGCTAGTCAACAGATGAACCTGGCATCTCAACAACTACCTTCCCAGAACATTCCTAGAGCTGGGAAGACTACACCTGAATGAGAAGGCAATTCTGGAAGAAAGACTCTGACTCCTGCTGGAAGAAGAGGACTCACTCACAGACTCGTTAATCCTGCTAGTTCCTAAGGAATGGTACAGCTTTCCAAGAGTCAACGGTTTGGACTCCTGTTTGCCTGTTTCATGGCCCTAAAAAGCAGAAGGACTCCTGACTTCATTAGGGCCAAGCTGACCACATAGGTCTGTACCCTGCAGGGGACCTGGTTGGAGGGCGATCTAGTTCTGTATAAGCCTGAGGAGCTAGGCGCTGCAGAACTGACCAGACAGAACATTTCTAACTTTCCCAACAGTTGGAAAAAGTGGTAATCGGTCATTATTTTTACTTCTAGAAGACTGGGACTTCTGTTGAAGTGCACCCTCGTTGTATATCGCTTCCCTCTCTGTTAGCTATGCCCTGCTGCTTCTTCTCCATGTGCAGTAATAAGGACATTTTCTGAGGAAATGTTAAGTGGTGAGCTTCTGGCTTAAATGTGAGTTATGTATGTTTCCAATGTTTACTTCGTTTTATAAGGATATTAATATTGTCACTACTTTTACGTCAGTAGTTGGATGATTTGTTAATATGTCAGGTTGTATTGCCTAAGACTTCATGAATTTGAGTTATCAGGCTTTACCACTTGTTTAAATACTGCATTCTGTATTTCCACATGTGCAAATATCATATGTGGTATTTCTGAATGGCACCTGTAGCATATGATAGTTTTGATAGAATAAGTACTAAATGATATATTTACTAAACTCTTAAAAAATACATAGTTTGGTTCACTGACATGTAGTAGCAACTGACTGCAGACTTCTGACCAGCGCTTTGGGCACTGGCACTCAATATTGGGCAAGGCAGAGCGCTACCTAGCGAGCGCCACCATTATGGCAGTCGCGCCAGGCCCCAGGTAGGAATCGGAGGCAGAGGTTGTCACGCACTATCCGATGATGTTGCACCCCCCCACCCAACAGTCATCCAATGGAGGCGTCGGCAGGACTATGAACCAGAAGCACTTTAAGTGCTTCCGGTTCACGCTGTATGTTTGTGGTGGACTTGTTTGGGCCAGCCGGTCAGTGGGCACACTGCCCCCTTTTAAAAGGGGGCAGTGGGAGCGGCAACAGTCTCTTTTTCCTCTCGCTCCCACCAAGAACGGCACCCGGGCCATCGGCGGCCCGTAATTTATTTTTCTTTTACATTGCAGGCACGTTGTTGGCGTGGTTCCAGGAGTTATCAGGCCGCAGACCGAAGCATCCTTGGCGGAGCCTAGACCTGCTGTGAGGCAGTCTTTGGAGGACGAGAAGCTGCTGTGCGCTGGAAGTGGGGAACAGCAACACGGGCGTCGGCGGTGCGTCGAGGAGTGCAGCGGCAGGGATCAGCTGTTTGCTTGCGTAGTGATGAGGACGTGCAAGTAGCTGTGATCCTAAGCCGGCTGAGTTCGGATCTGGTACTGCAGGTGAATCGTGAAGCGGTGTGCCATTGAGTGGGTTGTAGCAGTCTTTTGGGAAGGTGCGTGCTGTCAAACGTGTGAGAAGGGATGGACTCGGTGAGCAAAAACCTTCGTACTGCTGTCCCTTCGGACTTCACCACATTATTAACATTTTCATTGGTGTCTCTGGCTCATCGTCTAATCCTGCTTTGAAAAGCAGCTGAAATTTAATCGACGCTCACGGGCGAGTTGAAAAATGCATAGAAGCAGAGGAGCTGGTACAAGGGGCATTTTGGTTAGACTACAGTTTTTTTTGGGTGAGTGGGGTACAAGGGAGTGAGAGGGGGTATGAACAGGCTGTTTTTTTGCACCCAGGCTGCTTTTTTAATACTGCGGTTCACACTGTTTGTGTGAACCGCAGCCACAGTCACGGTTGTTCCCCGTATATCTTAGGCTAAAATGTTTTAAAGCAAAAAGTGCTTGGTGTTGCCAGGTACTGGTAATTTTTTCCTCTTTCGCCATAGCGGACGATCAATCGGTGGACCACCACGCCAAGACACAACAACAAGTCTGTCCACAGGGGGTAATCGTTGACGAAAGCATTGGCAGGCCTGCACTTTTATCGCTTCCGGGAGCCACGTGGGTTTGAATAATCACCTGACCCACTGGACTAGCTGGTGGGCGTGGCTATGGTTGCGTGGGTGCTGTGGTCGGCTGGTGACTGCTATTACTGTCAGGTAAGGGCTTGGGCTTTGTCTCAGGCCGGTGCACAGGGGTTGCAGTTATAGTTAAATACAATGGCCTCTAAGGTAAGATGTAATGAGAAACGGTCCCGCACAGATGTTATGTTGGAGGCCTTGATGCAACAAGTACAGGTTATGGGGCAGGCGTTGATGCGTTTACAGGAGAAGGTTGATGGTCCTGAGGGGGAAGGGAGGCCCAGGCGACCCATAGTACCTCCTAGAACCTACTCCCCGCCATTACCTAAAAGAAGTAAGTCCAGGGTGGGTGGAAACAAGCCAAAGGCTGCCATGGTGCCAGCCCCTAGAGAAGTGATACCGCAGCCTGTGCTTCCTACGCTGGTCCCGCTAGACAACAGCGAACCGACTACCCCAATAATCACTGTACCAACAGGAGATCAGCCAAAGGCTCCAGCAGTCCCCACAGATGAAGGTATCGGGGGGCTACCCCTATCCAGCCAGACATTTCGGCCAATCTTGCGGCGGTACTTCCATGGCTTGAGACAGTGGGAAACTGGTCACCGGCAGCGGGGGTGTCAGGCAGCGGGGGCGATGCCATGGAGAAGGCAAAACAAATAATGGCATAGCTGGGGAAAGCAACTCCAAATGGGGAGCCGGCAGTACCGGCTGAAGGGTCAACGCCAGCAGTACCAGCAGGAGAAGTAACGCCTGTGGGCACAATGCCAATAGTTGGTGGTGGAGGTCCAGTGGCGGCATGCACCCCAGTGCATCCAGGTGCACCAAAGGCAGCTGACACAGGGATTGGGGGAATTGGGGGAATTGCGCTCATCCAGAGAACATGTGGGGCTCTATTTGTCACAATTTTCTCACTGTTGATAGATGAGACAGAAGGGGAAGATGCTAGGAATAGCAAAGAGTGGATGCTCCCTATGGAATGGGTAAAGGTAACCCTGAAATACAGGGTAGAAGAGAATTTAGCCAATTGGGTACAGGGCTTTACCATCTTCATGTCAATCATGCTAGAGGGTTTTCCAGCCATGGGGTCAGAAACTGCGTGTTACAAATGGAACCCGATTTCCGGGACATTTTCCAAACTCCTCCATTGTTCGCCTATACCTGCAGCAATAACATGAAGGAAATTCTCACCAAAAAACCCTCCACTCCTAAAGACCACAAAGGAACCTTGCCGTGCATGAATTGCAATAACTGCAACTGCATAATCAAAGGAAATACCATAAGACATCCCATGAAAGGCCATCCTATCAAACTACATGTTAATGCCACCTGCGATTCTATGAACCTGATCTATGCCATTAAATGCCCCTGCGGTAAATTGTACGTTGGCAAGACCAAGAGAAAGATTAAAGTGCGCATTAATGAGCACAAATCTAATATCCAAACAAGGTACGAGAAATCCAATGTTGCCACCCATTTCCATGAACTTCATCACACCATCGCCCAACTACGATTCATTGTACTGGAAATGATTACAAAAACTGAAGCAACTGACAACCGCAAATTTCTCCTCAAAAGGGAACTTGAATGGATGTACCGTTTGCAGACACTCAAACCACATGGACTCAACGATTGCGTTGAATTTAGTTGTTACCTATAATGTTCACACTGTATTATAAGGCCTTTGACAGATATTCTGCATTGCTCTTTATGTTTCTCTTATGTTTCTTCATACTTCAGTTTACTTTATTTTCTCCGACCTTTCCAACATGGCCACTATTCGTCAGTCTACCTCTTTTCTATGTTTATCCTTTGTACACACCACACAAGTCTTTTTTCCACCTCCACGCTCATGTATTTACTTCCCTGTTCATCACCGGGTTCTCTTACTCGGAACACCATCACACACTGTCCGAACCTGCGCAACTCTGCGCTTTCACCCCGAAGTAAGTTTTCCTTTAACTAAGCAGGTCGTCAATCCTGCACCGTTTGAACCACCATTAGCTTATGTCCCATTATTAAATCCCGCCTCTCCTTTTTCACTCGGTTAACTTCCTAACCACACTCCCGCACTACCCTATGATCCCGCAACCTTTCTCCCACTTTTGACCACCCATCTAGTTCACTAAGCGATTCACTGTTTCACCCAACACTGATCCTTAGGCACTAAGGATCCTTAGGCACTAAGGCACAGCTTTTTATAACCCTCGCACAAACACGATGCACGCCGCTTTTCTTTTCGAACTTCCCTTATCCTGATACAGGCTTGTCTCCTTTTCTTTCAGCTCTCCTTGATGAAGGGCATTCCGCCCGAAATGCATCGGAGTTCTCATTCAACTATCAATATGTTGATCTAGCTATGAACTTTGTTGATATGATGTTAATATCACGAAGAAACCTCTCATGATAATGATCAACGAATAAAAGAATTCTTCTAAGAATATTGGAATCAGTTACTTGATCCACCCCGGAGTGCCTCTCTTAGGGATGCATATGCATTTTTATGCGTACACTACTCGTTCTTGATATTCATAGGCGTTTGACGGAAACGCCACCTGAGAGTGCACCCAATCTCTCACCCTTTCACTAAAACTTTAAGAACTATATGTAACCCAGCAGTGCACCCCCTACCTCCTTCTTGTTAACATTTGCAAGGGGGCAACCCGATGACAGGAGACCGATCGGGTTGGAAATACTGGCTAAGTTGTTAGTAGCCTTACAGCGGGTTTATAACTCACCAACGGAGGTTACTCTGTTCCAAGCAGCATTCTGTCTCGCATTTTATGGCGCTTTTAGGGTAGGAGAACTGGTACCAAGGAACAAAAGGGATTAGCAGTGGGGCCTTCAGATGGAACATGTGAGAATAAACGGGGACTCCATGCTTATCTCCTTACATAGGTCCAAGACTGATCAGGGAAGAAGGGGCGAGAGGCGAGTGCTTCACAGGTCAAGAGGTAATACATGTTGCCCTGTGGCCAGTCTGGAGACCTTTACGGCACAGAGAATGAGGGCCACAGCAGGGCCTCTTCTGGTACATGGCGACAGGTCACCCCTCACTATCTTTCAGTTCAAAAGAGTCATGGGTCTGGCCATGTAAGTTGCTGGTTTAGACTCATCCAGCTTTGGGACCCACTCCTTTAGGATCGGGGCAGCCACGGAGGCAGTAGCCATGGACCTTAGGGAGCTCGTCAAGAGGATCTGTTGGTGGTCCTCTAACTGCTATAAGCGATACGTGAGGCTGCACATACTTTAGCCAGTTGGTTTAGTTTCACGTTTATTGCAAGTTCCTCATTCTGTGACTCAGAGAGAAGCTTGTGCAGGTACACTGTTACATATTGCTATGTGCTGTTGCATACGTGTTTAGCCTGACAGGAGGGTAGTGCACTAGCGATTGTTCTTTTCACGTTTGCTTGCACTTTCTTCATCCTGTGACTCAGGGGAGAAGTCTGCATTGGCCCATCATCGCAACAGGGGGAAGTCACCTCGTCACTCAGATGAATGGCGGTCAACAGTCCAAGAAAGAACGGCTCAGGTTATGGCCCAAATTTACTCCTGGGCCCCGGAACAGTAGGAAATCTGAGTAGTTGGTCACTCATATGTCCGTCGTTTAAAAACTTTCTTTTCAGGGGTGCATGAGGCCAGGGTGCGTAAGTTGGGAGCAAAAATAGTGTTTCATGGACAGGGTGACTGTGCATGCGGCAATTCAAGTAGCTGGTGAACCGTGCTTTAAAAAAAGTAAGGGACCACCAGCAATCTGGATCCTGCACCTAGGGGGTAACAACTTGACTCACCTGGGATGGAGGGTTCTAGTGGAGGAGCTCCTCACTGAGGGGAGTAGGTTGGCAAAGAGGTGTCTCGATACTGTAATTGTCTGGTCTGACATGATCCCAAGGTTCCAGTGAAGAGGGGGTGAGTCAGTGCGACCTTTGAAGCGCACGGTAAAGCGGATCAACAATAAGTTTGATAAGCTGTTCAGGACCCCGAAAGTAAAGTCAATAGGACATGGGTACATCCAAGTGATCAGTTCTTTTTGCAATACGGGGTTCACTTATCAAACAAAGGGAATCAGGCATTTATGGAAGATATCTTAGCATGGTTGGAGGGCACGAGACACAGGTCATGACCTCTAAGCGAGCACAGGGGAAGGCCAGATAGTCGGACAACTATGCTGGCCTTTGGCGGTAAGGTCATGATTTGTAAGCATAGTCTTCGGCCGTTAGCGCCCAGCACCATGTCACTCCACAGGCAGTGACAGCCGGTCAGTAGGCTGTCGGGGTGCGGAGGCCAGGGGAGTCACTCTTCCCAGTAGGCCGGTGGCCCCCCTTGCACGCCCATGCGCATCAGGGCGCAAGTATGCAGAATTGCAGCCCCCATTATTGAGTTTAAGGCTCAGGGTATAGGGGGGCCCAGGGGAAAGTATCCGTCCGATAAGCTGTACCCCCTACGCAAGCTTATTATGGTGGAGTAGTATTTCTAGTTTACCAGGATCTGGGGCTGCCAGTCATTGACCTTGCCATATGGTCTAGAGGGGACACGCAGAGAGTAGAGTATATACATTGTTACATTACGGTAGGAGTGGAATTTGTATTAGAGCATGTTAAAGTTAGACAAGTTTCATGGATCTATCAATGTATCTGAACTTTCTGCGTAAAGTGCACATAATGTAAAATAATAAGCAATATTTTTAAAAATGGAATAAATACAGCCGGGGGGTCACTCCCCCTAATCCAAAAACAGTGTGGTTTGTAAATGCTTGCCCTGGGGGAGGGAGGGAGTTCTCATCCATCCAAGGGTGTTTTTTCAGTTAAAGGGGACTTAGGCAAGTACCAAGCCATATTTGCAGATTAACCACTGGGTACCACTCCTAATAATATATTTGTTTAGCAACCAGAGGCAAGACCATGGTTCAAAAGGACACAATCAGAGGCAAGTAATGTTTGACAGAAAAAACTTGCAGAAGGTCCTTCTCAGTTTACTTTATGATAAAGCGCTGCTCTTCAGTCTGAGATATCATCTTCGTTTATGGGGATGCTGCAAAAAAAGATGTTCTTACTCCGTTGTTGAAATGGTTTGCTCCTGTGTTGGTTTGCAGTTCCCATTTACTTGCACTCCCCCTAACTCGTGCTTCAAACACTCTTTATTTTTCACATGGTCCTTGATTAAAAAGTATTACTATTCATGTAAATGTATAGCGCACTACTCACCCGCAAGGGTCTCAAGGCGCTTCTACGAATACCACTGTGATCCCATCCTGGCTTTCCCCGTGAGATGTCCACTTCTGGGCACCCCCAAGGTGGAGGCCAGGCATCCTTAGCGTTGTGGGGACAGTTGCGGAGATTAAGCAAGCTATTGCCCAGAGTTGCACTCCATGATTGGAATGGGCACTGAGGCGAGAATTATCAGGTCTGTGGAATTTTTGAGCCCAAGACCCGCCGAGGCGGGGAATTGAACCCTGGTCCCGGGCTAGACCTCTGCATCAGGGTCTGCTGCTCTAATCACACTTCTCCACTTCTCATGTGGCTGCCAGCTTTATAATTATTTGATACAATAGGCTATGTCGCATGAAAAAGTACAGAATTATCTTTCAATTTTTGCAAGTTGAACCGAATTCTATGCATTATATGCATCTCACTGTGAACCTTCCTCAGAGAAAGCATGGATCGACCAAACGATAGAGCCCAAACTAAAAGGAATCAAGCATGCCTTTAGAAACAAATGATCTCACCTCGCCCCTTACTAATGAGATCCTGGGTACAGCTGGAGAGGTTAGCAAGCAATTATGCGATTTATGTCAGGATAGATATGCACGTTGGATGCCGGATGCCTTATTGCAACCACCCGTTTTTATAATAGTGCAGTAATTTCCTCTGAGAGAAGAATGAATCCTTTAAACCCATAACTAAAAGCAATTTGGTATATGGTTCGGAACTGGAGGATTGCCACTAACTGGACCCGATCACAATCTTTATGCAAATGTGGCTGATTTCCATAAGACTAGCTGTACTCCAGGGAACATTACTTCAAGTGCATCGGAGCAAATAATCAGGTCATTACATTTTTACACAACGTATATAAAAGAAATGCTTTCTCACACTGAGATGTCTTCCTAGTAGAGATTTGATGTAATATTCATATGTGAGCACATCCTGCGCTATTTCAATGCACAAAGTGCAAGATCTGTTACTTTAATCTCTGCATGACACATCACATACAAACATTTGTTTGCATTTTATATTTTGCCTCCTATTATTTCATTAGAACTCCCCAAAAGCGTGTTGCTGATTTGTATAAAAGAGATGGCATGTGAATAATGGAATATACTTGTTACATTACGGCAATGTGATACACACTTGTCAGACCAATTTATCATTGATATTTAGTGACAAGCATAAGTTGGTTGCAGTAATGCTTATTCTTGTTCATTATAGTTTGGTTGAACATTTCATAAAAACAAGCATTGGCAAAGCCAATAGGTCTCGCCTTAACAGGTCAGTGCCAACATATAAGCTTTGCCAATGCGTTTTATTTTATCAATCTAACATTACCCTTGACCCTGCTGTAAAGGTCAGATAAAAAAAATGGCTGACAATGTATTATGATACATGTGGATCCGCATGCATGGGACCACACAACAGCAATTTAGCAATGGTTTAGGTTTGTGACCTTTCATGAATGCATCAGGAGTTTTGTTATTTTTTGTATGACTGATCCCACACCATTACATTGTGGGAAAATGGGTAATATCTTAAAGGTACCTATCTTCATTGCAGGGACTGGACAGTTTCAGCCTGCTTGTAATATAGTGTCCCTCAGATTCATAATACACTGAAATGTCATGCATACACCCACTAAAACATGGACATTCCACACAGTATCAAACTGAAACCTTGACAGCTTCATGCATGCCAGTACTGCTTAAGAGCCACGTCGCTGCTAGAGAAAAATTAAAACAAGCACTTTTGCATTCTGGGTGTCTGGCTGGCACAGGGTCATTTGAAGCAGGGCTGCTGATGGTCACAAGAGGAAATCAATGTGATTTATTTGATTTCCCCCCTCTGAAGAGGGTGAGGTGAATCAAGAGGCTAAGGCCAAGATGACATAGAGAATGCTTGGGCAGGGTCACATTGCTGCTGCAGAAAAATCAGATGGATCTCCTGTGCAAACTGGTTGGCCTGGGCCCTTTTGTAGGCCGTAAGTAAACTGCAGCACCTTATATTCCAGTTTATTATGACCTGGGGTGTATCACTGTGCTTCCTCTCCCACCCAGGGCTGTCGCTAGGAATGGGCAGCGTGGGTAGCTGCCCAGGGCCTCGCACTCAGCCCACCAGCATGGGGCCCACACTGATACATGTAGTGTTGTTTCCCTGTTGAAACACTAAAAGAAACATGTTTCCTTACAATTAGTGTCCATGGGAGGGGCCCCCTCCCCGGGCCTCTTAGGGATGGTGTTTGGAGTCCTAGGGGAGTGATACACTTTTTCTAGTCCGATTGCAAGGAGACCATTCAGAGACACTGCTGGACGCCCATTGTTGAGCATTTTAGCACCCCCACCGTTTTAACTTTTAGCCCACAAGCAATTCTCACACCTATGGGGTTGAAGGTGTAAGAATTGCTTGTGGCCTGAAAGTTAAAACTTTGGGGGTGCTAAAATGCTGGGCTATCGGCCGCCCACAGTATCTCTGAATTGTCACCTTGCAAGGGGTCAATTATGTAAATTAGAGGGGCCTCACACATTTCCTTTTGGCCTAGGGCCTCGCAAATCCTAGAACAGGCCCTACTCCCACCTTGGTCAATGGCTAAAAAATGGAGAGAAAAAAACATACTCTGACCTTGTGTAATGTAACTGTTTGCACTAGACACATTTTTTTTTAAAGCTGGGATATGAGCTGAAGCTAGTCCCTATGTGTTGGGCAGATAGCTCTTCTGTCATGACTATTTATGTCTCTTTATATTTTTTGTTTATTATTTTTTATAGTGAATGAAAGCTGTAAATCATGACATAAACCAGTATGTTGTATAGTCAGAAACATAGTAAGATGTTAACAATATATCAAAATAAAGAGAAATACAAAAGTCAAAAATAATAAATGACCAAAAAGGCAATGCATATGCTGATTTCATAATAAAAAATAAGAAAGAAAGGTTGAGGGAGAAAAAATGGAAATAAAAAGAAGAGTGAAAATAAAGGTAAGAAGGAGAAATTAACTACTCTTTGCGGCTTTGGTTAAGTGGGGCCTGTTGGGTCTTGTAGTAATATAAATAAATTCCACTCTGCTACATAATGTGGTTCTTCGTTGCCATGTCATTTCAGTAGCTTGTTATTTCTGAACCCATCCTCCTCGGCCACCCTCAGACCGTCGGGCCTCACCTTCCCAAGAGGGACCTGGGCAGTGGTGAAGTACCTCTGGCACTGTGCAACTGGGGATAGTGATACACTAAGGAAGACACAATTGGGCAATACCACAAGGGGCACCAGACTGTGTGAAAAGAACTCCGAAATTACTATGTGACTCGGGAAGTGGGAGCACCACGAGGAAAAAAGCCATTTTGCCCTCGGTTCTGAAATCCTTTGCACTGGAGCAGCGTCCAGCCTTCACAGCTACCTCCAGATCTGTAGAAATATTCGAACAGAGGAGGTATAGGAGATGAGCCATGTGAGGGGCAGGTGTGTCTCAATGTGGAAGGGTGGGTCAGTGTTAAAGAGGGGCTGCTCAGTGGGAAAGATTCTTGCTCCTGTGATCCCAGAGCAGGTTTCGGGTCAGGCAGAGGACGGGTCTGAGCTCGGCATTGTAACACATCTCAGGGCGGGTCATGGCGGGGGGTGTCAGCAGTTCCCAGCAGCGCCCCATCCCGTCACCCTGCAGACAGCTCTGCCTGCTCACAGTCTCTCTTCAGGGAGCGCTTCCGGTGGAGCTCCTGGGATGTCCACCCTCCAGCTAAGCCCTGCAGCCTGCGGTCTGGGCTGAGCTTCAAACACTCATGACTGGATAAAACATGTGGCTCTCTGCAAATCACGTTGTGTCAGTGTGACTCAAACTGAAAATAAATTTAGTGGAAAATACCAACTGCGCAGTGAGGTGTACACTGACGAAATGCTCTGACCCGCCCCTCCTGAGCACAATGCATGCAGGTTTGTCTCAGCTAAACTCCATACCGTCTACTTTCTATTTAGAACACCACGTGTTTGAGGCGCTTCTACTGCATCGCTCTCTGCAATGTGTTCCACTGCTCCGTGAGCTAACTGTGCACTATACTAATTCCCAAATTGATGGAGACGCAGAAGAAGTGCTTTGGGGGGGGAGCATGGAAAACATGGACAAGAGGAGGGGGGGCATGGAGAACATGGACAACGGGAGGGGTGGAAGGATGGAAAACACAGACAACAGGAGGGGGCGGGAACAAAGGGAACACGGACAATGGGAGGGGGTTGGGAACAAAGTAAAGCCCAAAGGAAACTAAATAAATTGTACACGTGTCATGTAACAACCAAGTAAAGGACCAATAGCCATGGAAGGATACAAATGATGACATAGCTGTACTAAGGAGGGACTAACAAGCCCATTAAGGAATCAGACTCCAGCATTTATGAAGGGCAATGAAAAATGTGGGTGGGGCTTCTCCTCCGTATTCTACCTACAACACATCGCCAGACCAGCGCTTGCGTGCTGGCTCAGTCTCGACCTAAAAAAGATGCATAAAAATCCTGAAAAGAAAAAAAACACAAATGGCACCCCTGCGCAGGACGAATGGTTTCTGTGCATCATAGTAATTTAGTTTTTCAGAATGGAGCCCCTGCTTCAATGTTTTTTTCCCGAAAAGATTAAAGGTTTGCAGAATGAGGACAAACCTCCATTACAGATGGTTACCAAGTTTCTTTTTCTAGTGTGAACCTGCTGCCCCAGCGGATGTCTAGAATCCAATGAGATACTTACCTGACAAGAATGCGGGGGTGTCACAGGGGAATTGTTATCTTGGAATTGTTATTGTATTACTCAATACAATTCATATATATATATATTCACAAAAAAACATTGGTTTCAGGGACGTTATAGTTAGTTGAACATTTGGCTCATAAAACTAAAGAAATTTGCCTGTTATAGTTAGTTGAGCTAACTATAACTTGCGCGCCCGCAATGCACTGCTGATGATGTCACATATTACATCACTCATGATATGGTCAGTGACATCACTGATGACATCACTCATGACATCATCCAGTAAATGTGTGTTTCTATAAAATGTAAATATGATTTATATATATATGCCAAGGTGTATTGAAGAATGAATGCATTCACAAGTGCCTAGAGGAATTATTTTGTATGTGCGTGACATACTGTATAAGCGAGTGAAGAACGTGTCTTACTGAATGCATGAGTTAGTGACTAAACTGTGTAATAGTCTGAATTGGTCTCTCCATTGGTGTGTAAGCAACTGCATGGGTTGCTGAATAGCTACATGCGTGTCTATATAGGTTATTGATTTGTTGTCTGAGTGTCTGTATGGATCCTTGACTGTCAATGTGGGTGGGTGGGTGTATGAGTCTGTGCAAAGATGTCTGAGTGGGTGATTTAGTGTTTGTATGAATTAAAAAGTGCATCAGGAAAGGGCTGTATGAGTGAGTTAGTGGGCCTAGGGGTGTGTTGGTGTTTGAATAAATGTCTCAGTGGTATATCTGTGACTAACTACATATGTTTTAAGACACTATATTTGAGTGTTGGAGTATATAAATGAGTATACGTTAGACTAAGTTATTTCAAGAGTGGGTGTATAAATAAGTGTCTGATTCTATCAGTGATTGTATAAGACAGTAAATATGTGTTAGTATCTGTCTAAGTAAGTGATATGGTATGTCTAAAAATAATGAAGTTGGTGTGTATAACTGTATACATGATTAAATGGGTATGTGATTCATTCTTTGAATTACTGACTAGGCGTGTGAGTAACTCTCTGGATGAGTGTCAGCATGTGACTGCATGTATAGATGTATGAGTGCATATTATAGTCCTCTATTCATGAGTAACTACATGTATAAGTGACTGGATGTGTGTGTAGACCTAGTAAATACTGAGTGCTATGTAGTATATGGCATTCTTCTGTGTATGGGTATGAGTATGAGTAATTGGGTCGCTAGGCACTGAGAGATCGTTGTTTTAATTCTTGTTTGTTTTCCTCTTACCTGCATTTTAAAAACTAACACTGCACCAGGGAACCTTTGGTCCCATCTATCACGATTTTACCTGCTTGGTTTTTTAAGTATTGAGTCCTATGCTATCGCTTGTATTTGGTACTCCTAAGATGGCGGCTCCTTTTCAGAGTGACGGGGGCTCGCCAGACAGGGCGACACTCTTGCCGCCAAGCTCGTTGCTCTTGCTCTTCAAATAGCAACCCGATGCGAGCGGCAGCCATGAGTAATTGGCTCGCTAGGCACTTTGAGAGCGTTGTTTTAATTCTTGTTTTTTTCCTCTTACCCGCATTTTAAAAATTAACACTGCACCAGGGAACCATTGTTCCCATCTGTCACGATCTTAACTGCTTGGTTTTTTAAGTATTGAGTCCTATGCTATCGCTTGTAGTTGGTACTCCTAAGATGGCGGCGCTCTGATCCAGCGCTCTGCTCCTTTTCAGATTCTTAGTCTAACAAGGGAACCCAAACAGTTGGCTGAGGACCGTGGGGAATTATGTTTCAAAAGACAGTGGTCCTTAGCTTATCCAAATCAGAGGTGTGAATGAAATATAGGCCATAATAGGAGTCTATATTTGTCCACTGTCCAGCCAGACAGGGTATTTATTTAAACAATGAGAAACAATTAAATACATGTTTTAGGCACAGTCCTGTACCTTACTCTGGAAGGACAAACAACATATAAGAAGAAAGAGTTTCACAGGCAAAAGAGAGCAATGCTGGCCACTTTCGAATCAATATTAGATTAAAGGTTTGCCAGGAAGTGCTAGACACAACTAAGATACAACACAATGACTAGGTTGTGGGAGCACTACATTAGTCGACGTTTCGATCCACTTTTGCTCTAGTTACACGGGATCATCATCAGGACTAGGATTGAAAAGAAATGCCTGTCTATAAATGTAATACAACCGCCCATTAATAGGCTCTTTTTATCAGTAGTGTTTGGCGAGTCCACCCACATAAGTTGGTGTAAACCGCGCTTTCAGAGTAAGATTCCTCTGCCTGAATTACGGGGTCCGCGCAGACGCAATTGGCCTGCCGGGTCCTGTTTATCCGCTACCCAAATTTCTCTGGTGCAATGTCCTTCGTCCGAGCAGCGTAGGTCGAACTGCCGGGTTGGGCTCGTAATTCGCGCTGCATCTGTGGGAGTACAATGACTCCGTTGCAGGTGAGGGTCTTGGATCGGGGGAACAATATCCTATCCGCCTGTTGCTATGATTGGATAAACAGGACCCGGCAGGCCAAATGCATCTGCGAGGACCCCGTAATTCAGGCAGAGGAATGTTACTCTGAAAGCGCGGTTTACACCAACTTATGTATGTTAAAAGAAACAGGCATTCTCCTCCGAACATTATAGTCCTCTTTACTGATGCTTTTCAGAGCTTTGCGCTCCTTCTTCAAAGGCATTGGAATGCTCACAGTTTATTGGCTTTCACAGTTCCCTGCGTTATTGCTTCAATTTATAGGCCTCCAGTTGCCTTTCTGATGGATCACATTACGATCCATTCTGGAACCAGTGGTACATTTTGCACCTCATTTTTCCCTCTAGTGGGTTGTGTGTATTCAAACAATTCCAAAGGACAGGAGATAAAAAGACCTTCAGTGGGCCTCCCATTTGAAGTCCTGTTTCATATTCATTAACTGGCTGTGCCGCCTTTATATTTTGAATGGTTTTGAAACTGGCGGTCCCATGTACCTTTTCAGGGCGGTGCAATCCTTCACGCCCGAAGTCGCCGTAGTTAAGCATCTTCAAACACTGCTCTGCGCTAAAGGACGCACTCCACCAGCCGGTGTCCTCATTGCTGACGCTTTTCAGAGCTTTGCGCTCCTTCTTCAAAGGCATTAGAAAGCACACAGGGCCTTATTTATGAAGGTCTTGCGCCGCCGGTGCTTCACTTTTAAAATGGGAAAAGGTGAAGTACCTGTGGTTCATTTTGCGCCTCATTTTTCCCTCCAGCAGGTTGTATGTATTCAAACAATTTTCAAAGAACAGGTGATACAAAATGCTCCCAGGCGGTAGGGAGGACGGTGGCAGAGTCTCCCCAACCCGTTGTTCATCTGTAAGCAGTTTTTTAAAATACTTGACTATCAGGCATTGATGCATGAGGCCATTAGGAGCCAGAAACGCGCTTTTGAGAATTTCGACGCCGCATTTGTTGACAGTTGCAGACAATTTTAATTTGAATTTCAGTTGCCTAATTTGTTACCCACATAGTCAGTATTCTCCCTGCATTGCCTGGGCTCGATATTACAGCCTGCCCGCCCCGGTCCGACTCGGCAATTAGAGCCGTAGAGCGGAGGGCGGACAGGTAAGAGCCAGACACTTCCGCTAAGAGCAGAGGTTAGCGCTCTAGTGGTGATTCTCAAAGGGTTATTTAGACCGGAAGGAGCGGCCGGCTGATCGCGGTAGGGAGGACGGTGGCAGAGTCTCCCCGACCCGCTGTTCATCTGTAAGCTGTTTTTTAAAATACTTGACTATCAGGCATTGATGCGTGAAGCCATTAGGAGCCAGAAACGCGCTTTTAAGAATTTCGCCGCCGCATTTGTTGATAGTTGTGGACAATTTTAATTTGAATTTCAGTTGCCTAATTTGTTACCCACATAGTCAGTACTCTCCCTGCATTGCCTGGGCTCGATATTGCAGCCTGCCCGCCCCGGTCCGACTCGGCAATTAGAACCATAGAGCGGAGGGTGGACAGGTAAGAGCCAGGCACTTCCGCTAAGAGCAGAGGTTAGTGCTCTAGTGGTGATTCTCATAGGGCTATTTAGCCACGCCCTCGCTCAAAGCACGCAGCGGTTGTGCGCAGGGGTGCACCTAAGAACGTGCCTAGGACAAGCCGAAGAGAAGCCCGTCTGCGCCCGTCCGCGACCGGACGGGACCAGGGACCATGGGCTCTACATCTAGGACCCCAGGATTTGCAGGTAGCAATATTATCTCTTATTCAGCACAGGTATTGCGAAGATTAAAACCAGTTTTCTCAGTAGCCTGTAATTGCGACAACTGGCCGTGCCTTGAATGCCCATTCCCTTTTATCGTCTGTTGCATCCAGGCATCCCTTACTCACCCTGTCATCGGCAACCATACTACAGCTCCTTCACCAGTCCCTGTAGAGCCACACTGTCTGAGATCCCCCACAAACCGCCCCATTCGCAGAAATACTAAAGATAACTCTACACAAACGGGGTTAACTGGGCTAAGAAGTTTCTTGTTAAACATCCGTTCCCTGCCTAAACATTCCCAGGAACGAAGGGATCTTATTAACACAGCTACGCCAGATATATGTTTCCTCACGGAGACCTGGTTAAAACCCCACACAGTGCCTGCCATTATGTTGGGGATTCCGGCTAGATACAAGATTCTCAACTTAGATCACCCTACCAAAACTGGTGGGGGTATTGCAGTGGTATACAAAGAAGGTCTGAAAGTTTCCTTGCTCGACCAAAGATCTTGCGCTCAAATGGAGTTCATGATTTTTAGGATCTGCTCCTCCTCCAAAACACATTGGAAGGGAGCATTGGTCTATCGACCCCCTGGACCATGTACAGGCTTTTCGCTCACTCTTATGGAGCTTTTAGCCCCTTATTTTAAAGCCAAGGAAGATATTATTCTCCTTGGAAATTTCAATATTCACATTGACCTACCTAATCATCCAGACACAATTTCCCTGCTCTCTGATCTTCTGATATTAGGACTGAAAATCCAGAACAGTGGCCCAACGCACCTGGGGGGACATACCCTGGATCTTATTTTAACTAATTGCCCTAAAATAAAATGCTGTTCGCCAACCCCTGTTAGCTGGTCTGACCACTATATGGTAGGATTCACACACTAGGTCTTCATTTGCCACATCAAAAGTTACTCCCTGCAGTTAGGCGTAGACAAAGGCATAAAATACCCTTTGAAGGACTTCAGAAGGTTTGGAAAGAACCCTCTATCTCTGAGAATGACAATGTTGAAACAGGTCTCTTTAGGTTTAATAAAGCGTTTTTAGAAGCAGTGGATTTCCTTGCACTTCTGAAACTGCATAAACAGTATCCCAAAGGTAAGCAGGAAGTATGGTACTCAGAAGAATTGAGAGTAGAGAAATTGGGGTGTAGAAAGTTGGAGAAAGCCTGGAGAAAGACGCACACACCCAGTAGTAGAAAGTCGTACTTGGAGGCCCTAGTCAACTATCATAAAAATATAAAATTGGCTAGGAAAAACAGTCTTGCTCTACAACTAGCGGATGCAGGGAACTCCTCTAGAGAACTCTATAAAATTCTCCAATCATTTGTAAAACCTGTGGCCTGTGAAAGCCCTGATGATTTCACTCAAATCTTATGCAATGACATCTCTGCATTTTTTCATAACAAAATAGAGTCTCTATATGAGAAAATAGCACAACCCTCAAACTTTAAGAGCAATGCTGACTCTTCTTCCTCTCGGAAACCAATGAATGAAAGCAGACAACTCACTACGATCCCGGAGGTTAGTTTGTCTGAGGTCACGGCTTTGTATAGTCAAATTAAATCAGGATCCCCAACCGATCTCCTGCCCGCTAAAATGATAACTCCTCTGGGAAGCCTGCTCTCCCCAGGTTTTCGAACATTAATCAACCTCTCTCTTAAGGAAGGGCAAGTGCCCAATGTCTGGAAAAAGGCGATTGTGAACCCCATTCGTAAAAACGCGGCGTTGCCATGGTCAGACTTGAACAACCTCCGCCCGATCTCCCTCTTGCCCCATCTGAGTAAGATGACTGAGAAACATGTCAATACACATGTGTCCAAATACATCGAGGCAGTGGACGGTCTGGACCCTTCTCAATCTGGGTTCAGACCTAATCACAGCACCGAATCAGTTCTCCTCCCTGTGACCGATACCATCCGGATGGCACAGGATAGAGGAGGCTCCATGATTCTGGTGCTGTTGGATTTGTCTGCTGCGTTCGACACGGTGTCACATGACATTCTTATCAGTAGTCTGAAGAGGGTAGGGATAGGCGGAACTGCTCTTGCATGGCTAGAAAGTTTTATTACTGGCCGCTCACAAAGTGTTTGATTGGGCTCCCACTTTTCCATCTCCAGGGAGCTCACCAAGGGGGTTCCACAGGGCTCATGCCTAAGCCCCACATTATTCAATGTGTATGTGGCCCCTTTGGCTGAAATTGTGAGAGAATATGGGTTCACACCAATATCTTACGAAGATGATACCCAGCTTCTGTTCCCTTTTCAGACATTGATGCCAGCAGTTAAAAACTCCTTCGCTGCTGGAATGAGAGCTGTATCCAACTGGATGACCTCCAATTGCCTGCAATGCAATGTGGGCAAGACGGAGGTCATGCTCTTCGCAGAGGCCCCGCTTTTATGGTTATCTGAATGGTGGCCTCCCGACTTAGGCTCTGCCCCTTGTCCCAAAGAGATAGTAAAAAACTTGGGGGTCTGACTTGATCAATCTTTGATACTCAAAGATCATGTTAATCAAGTAACAGGATCCTGTCTTAGGGTCATTGGACTCCTGAGAAGGGTGTTCCCCTATCTAGCGGACAGCTATAGGAAGACTTTAGTTCAGGCATTGGTTATCAGTAGATTAGACTACTGTAATGGGCTGCTTATTTCTGCCAATGAGGAGCAACTTGGCAGGTTACAGGTAGCCCAGAATATAGCTGCTAGACTGATCCTGAACGTTCCATCCAGATCCCCCTCTCGTCCCCTGCCGAACAGACTACATTGGCTACCTATTCACCAGAGGGTGAAATTCAAGATATGCTGCACAATTCATAAATGCCTGTTTGGCACTGGTCCAAAGTACTTATCAGAAAAATTTAGACCTTATGAGCCAGCCTCTCTGCGCTCTCAAAATCTTTCTTTGCTTCAGGTATCACGTATCAAAAAGGAAAGACAGGGAGGCCGAGCTCTATCCTACAGAGGCCCTACCCTCTGGAGCTCCCTGCCCCTCACCCGTAGGCAAAATTCTAATTTAGCCAATTTTAGGAAATGTTTAAAGACACATCTGTTCCTGACCATGTAGACACTTTCTCTTCCGGCCCTGATTGTCTTTTATTTGGATATAGTTTTGGTAATGAACACAAGCGCGGAGATACCCCTCCGGGGGTCGAATTCCTGTGCTATACAAGCGAATAAATAAATAAATAAAGTGTACAGAGATAATATATATACGAATCTACCATAAACCACAAGAGCTGGTATTGTGCGAACTAAGGGGCATATTATCAAGAAAGGGCCTTACATTATCGCCGCTTTTATCGGCAGGAAACTGCCGATAAAGCGGCGATAATGGGCTTGATAATATTCTCGATGAATTCCAATCAAAGCCCATGTTAGATGTGAAGACATGTAACATGGGTTTCGATTGGAATTCATAGAGCATATTATCAAGCCCATTACCGCCGCTTTATCGTCAGTTTCCTGCCGATGAAAACGGCGATAATGTAAGGCCCTGTCTTGAAAATATGCCCCTATGTTCGACTCCTTCTCAAGCCCATGAATATTATCATAGTGATACCTGTCTTCACTGATCTTGTTATCTGTGATTTTATGTGCAGTGCATCAATAAAGGAAAGGAAATTGATTGTACTTGGGGCTGAAATCAGGTGGCCTGGAAAATGATGATCCCTGTGCAAACACTTGTTTAGACAGGAATGGCTATTGCAAGTGGTTCGATGTTTATCACTCCCAGTATCTACCAGGTGCAATAACCCATTGTTAAAGGTTGGCAGGTCAAACCTAACAGAATTTAACAGAGGAAAAAGCCTGTTGATTACCAGGACTTGCGGAATTTAGTGCTGTAGACTTCAAAATATGCATGGTCTTTCCCAAAAAGTTCGAGTAAGATTGGATACAGTCTGATGCTGGATTCATAGTCAGTCTCATAGTGTTTTAGTAGTCCTGCAAAAAAGCGTCAGGTTGTAGGCTACTTTTACACCTTTTTTATATATTTGTACCGTTTTTTTACAAAATTGTTTTACATCATTATATTTTGAATAATTTGTCCAACGAAGAAAAAAATAGCAATATTTTTGTATTTAACCTTTTACTTCTCTTCAATAGATCTAAAGACTGCTGAAGTCATTTGCCAGTGTTGCTCTGCGAAGAGTGAAATATTTGTTAAATAGATCTAGTCATGCACTTGTTTTAAAATCCACTCAAACTACAATTAAGCCTAGTTTTCAATCTGGCACCCCTGAGGGGACTAGCAGTGAACGTGTTCACTTTTGCCTTTTTGAAAGGACGTACAACCACATAGACACTAGTGGTAAGTGTAAATGCAAACCTGTACTCATGGGGGAATATTCACAAGAACGTGCGATAACTACTGCAAGAGTAGCGTAACACAACTTTCAACATTGCAGTCCATCACAGAAAATAACCCAGTGTCAACGTGAAATTCACAACACGGCAGTAGCATGCGACAGTCTGCTGAAACTGCTGACAATGTCCGTGATACAACCACTGCGATGGAGACAAATACCCAAACCACAACACCAAAAAACCTGCGATGGGCCCAAGCGCAGTGAGGAAACCAGCGATAAGCAGTGCCAGGGCTGCAACACACTCCTGGCAGGTGGAAAAAATCACCATAAAAGTAGAAAAAACAACCAAACACAAACTGACCAACACCCTAGCACCATGGAGGTTGCTGGAGCAGGCGCAGAGGACAAGCCCAACCCCACAACCACCCCGGACGACCAGCTCAGGACCTTTGGGACAGGGAACGTCAAGGACAAGAAGAAGAGGAAGACGAAGTTCAGTCCGCAGGCGAACAGGATCATAGTCACGGAGGTGATGGGACACCTTCAACAACTGTTTGTCACCTCCAACGTGTCATTTCGCACCAAAAATGGAATATGGCGGGACATAGTGGACAAGGTGAATGCCGTTGGGGAGCACAAGAGGAGAATGGACGAGGTCAGGAGGCAATGGAATGACATCAAGTGGCGGACCAAGGAGAAACTCTCCACCAATCGGATGGCAGCAACACAGATTGGAGGTGGGGGCCCAGCACCACAGCTCGAGCTGGATGAAATGGAGGAGCTGGTGTTGACAGTTATCAGTGTGGAGACTGGGGCCGGAGTCGGGGGATCGGACACTGCTCGACAGGACACAACACAACAGCAACAGGGTGAGTGACCACCAGGTACCGGGGGACGAGAGGAGATGGGCACAATGGCACACATGCACAATCAAGCACAGCACAGTGAACACCCACAATGACTCTGTGTCCTCGTCCAGATCTGCAGACTGTCACAATATACAATGCTATGCTGTCTAATTGCCAACATGTACCATGCATGTGGACACTTTGTAATACACCATCTCCCCTTCACATCGCAGGGGCGCTGTCAACACTTACTACAGAGCAGTCCCAGCCACTTTTCACTGATGACGAGGAGGACAACACCACCATCGACACCCAAGCCATCCAAGACATCATGGACCTCATCAGCAACTCACTTCCAGGATCAGGGCAGGCCAGCTGCATCCAGGAGACCCCACCCACTACCCATACCACCTAGCAGGAGCTACCCACAGCCCGCCCCCCCAAGACACCTAGGAACAACACATGGCCTTCCAAGGCTGTGTGCTGGAGGACCAGAGGGACGACGCAGAGCAGGTGCGGTTGGGCTTCGGTAACATGGCAACCAAACTTGATGCTATCCTTGGGTGTGTAGCCCCATCCATGGTATCCAACAAGCCCTGACTGACATCTCTGGAGTCATGACGCAGAGAGAAGAACACCTGTCCGCTCAGAGTGGCTCCAGCGATACCAGCCATGAGCTGGCACACATACGGGGGCTCATGGAGGACAATTTACGGATGTAGGCAGAAAGAATGCACATCAGTGGAATGTAGCAGGGATCTACCATGCCCTGCATAGCCTCATCATGGCATTGCTGCCACAAGGCGTGGTGATGTTGAATGCTGCTGCCCCACTCCATCCACATCTCTGCCCCCTGGTGTGGCTATGCCTCCCTGTGTGCAAGACCTAACCACTCCAGCACCTGCGGTGTCTATGCCACACAGTGTGGTGGGCAATCCACCTCCAGCACCTGAGGTGACAGTGCCACACAGTGTGGCAGAAAGACCACCTCTGGACGTGAGGTGACAGTGCCACACAGTGTAGCAGAAAGACCACCTCCAGCACCTTAGGTGACAGTGCCACACAGTGTGGCAAAAAGACCACCTCCGGCACCAGAGGTGTCAGTGCCACACAGTGTAGCAGCTGGTACAGCAACATCCCAGGTGGGGCAGAGCACATATTCGAGGACGTGTCACGTCTTTTCTCAATCAAGTATGTATGTGTGAATGAATGTAGAGACAGTGTTTTCCCTTGCATCAATGATGTACATCCTGAGGGAGGGCAGTCAGAGGGGGCAACATGGCAATTTGTGGCAGGGGTCCCGTGGACACCACAACAGGGACATGCGCAGCAGGCGCTTTCTAGTCCGGCCATGGACTGCACCACGCCCATTGCCCACAAGTCATTTTATCAAGCCCTGTTTTGGTATACGCAGGCCAGACCACTTCGCTCACACTCCTAGGGGTGTCCTCATTGCTACCCCTCGCAGGCGTACTCGCTGGTGTTGTGCAGGTCACTGGTCTAGTTGTCAGCATGTCACAGCCACTCCCTGAGGGCAGGTTTGCACACACACCACACCCACCCGGCTTAGATGTCACAGGCCATGTGACCCCACAAATATAAGGGGCCGACAATGTAACATACACCTCTGCCAGTGGTGACTGGTTGGCAGACCCGTGGCCTTGCGGCCGGCACGGGCCTACCACCACGGGGTGCTGACTGTGTTTGCACAGGGTTTGTGGCAGTTGCTGCATTGCGGCCTGCACAGGCACCCTGCCACGAGATGCTGACTGAGGTTAGACAGGGTTTGTGGCAGATGCTGCACTGCAGCCGGCACAGGCACCCGGTCACAGGACGGTGACTTAGGTTGTACTGAGTCATTGGCACCTTGAGCTGCTGAGCAGGTGTGCAGCCTGCACTGATGGCCCGTCCTGGCGGTCCGGACTGCCCAGGATTTGTGTGCCTTGTTGGACCGCAGTGTAGGCTGCGCCAGCACCCTTCATGGACCTACCACAACGTGGCCCTGCTTCCGGGGTCACAGAGTTAGTGGCCCCCATTGGGCTAAAAGGACGTGCAGGCTGTGATATTGCCGGGTGCCCTGGTTCATACCATTCCATGGTGTAATATGGTCCCAGCACTAGACGTGTTACCTTGTGGCCAGTGCAGCGTGGATGCATGGTGCAGAGGGTGCCATGTCTATGGGCCCCGCAATTGTGGCTTGCAGCGGCACGTGGTGGGACCTGCAGTCTACATGCCGGTGGCGAAAGGTGAGCAGTGAGGCCCATATGTGCATGGGTGGGCATTTTCCGATGGGCTGGGGGAGGGGCTGGGATGCCTCTGCCTGGGTGTGCATGGGCGGGCATGCTCCCATGGGCATCGGGAGGGGCTGGGATGCCTCTGCCTGGATGTATATGGGTGGGAATGTTCTCATGGGCAGCAGGAGGGGCTGGGATGCCTCAGTCTGGGTGTGCATGGGCAGGCATGCTCCGATGGGTGGTGGGAGGGGTTGGGATGCCTCTGGCAGGGTGTGCATGGGCAGGCATGCTCAGATAGGTGGGGAGGGCTGCGATGCCTTTACCTGGATGTGCATGGGCAGGCATGCTCCGATGGGTGGCAGGAGGGCCTGGGAGGCCTCTGGCTGGGTGTGCATGGGCGGGCAGGTGATGTTGTCTTGTGCAAGTGTGTGTACTGTGCCAGTCATTTCTCTGGACTCTGTTTCAGATGACAGGGCTGTCTCAGATGAGGGACCTGGTGTGCTGCTCTACGTACCAACAAGTGGTTGGAGACACACCGGTGGCAGCAGGTGGGCAGTGTGGCCTGGGTGTGCAGGGTCCTCTCTTTGTCTCCCCCTCTCTTCTTCTCTCTATCCCTCCCCCTCTCTTCACTCTCTCTCTCTCTCTCTCTCCCCTTCTCTCTCTATCCTTCGCTCTCTCTTTGTGTTTTGATGTGCGCAGGAAACTCCTTCTCATCATTTTTTTTTTCTTTTAGCCTGTGACATACGCAATGTGTTGAGGGGAGCCGCCATGTGTCTTAATGTGATTTCTGTGATGTTTCAATAAAGTGTGATTGTTTGCTTCAATAGTGATTGAGTCATGATCATTTTGGTGCTGACACATGCATGTCACCAGTAGTGATTGTGCAACATCAGGCGATTATTATGTTCATTTTTAGGTGTCGCTCGAGTAGCACGTCTTTTCCTGGGGGGCCCAGGGGTGGGGGGGCTTCCTGGGTGTGTTGTTGGTGGGTGTTGTAGCCCTCTTGGGTGTCCGGTGGGCATAATCAGTTGCTCCATGGCTTCTGTTGTTCTTCTGGTGTGGCTTTGGGCTGAGCTCCCTATTGTGGTGCAGGCTGCCGTCCAACTTTACACCAGGTCAGAGCAGGTGTAAAATTCCTGCTGCTAACGTGCCTTATCGCGTGTTTTGTGTTCTTATCACCAATCTGTCTGGTCGTTGTGAATGTTGAGGGGTGGTGGTGTTGCGGCTGTTGGCACGGGAACGCCTACTCTGCATCTCGTTATCTAAACAAAACTAAAATCCGACATACATATATCAAGATATCTCTCTTAGAATGATTATTGAAAAAATAACGCTTGTAGAATCATATAGCTCCAACTGGGGCTGTTGAGACATTGTGTCTAAGGGTGGGCGTAAAATCCGTTTCGCTGGCGAATTTGCGGATTTTCCGCGATTTCGCGATCCGCGAATCTCGCGAAATCGCGGTAAAATCCACGAATCAGCGGGAACGAATTTTCAGCCAAGCAGGGGTTACAGCAGCAGGTGCAAAAGTTGAACCTAATTTCTTTGTAACCTTTTACAAAAGGGTTACAAACAAATTAACTTCAACTTGGACACCTGCTGCTAATTGCTTCCTGGCGCCTCGTTGCCTACTTGCAACTATTCTCTGACCCTGCTCTGACCCTTGAAGCAGGGTTAGAGAATAGTTACAAGTAGGCAACGAGGCACCTGTCCAAGGAATTAAACCTCATCAGGAAGCACTTACAGATATACAAAACAGGAAGAAGGGAGAGGACGGCAAATACACCCATTTTGAGTTGTCAGGAGGGGTTAAACTAAAAGAGACCTTTACAGCACAATTTTCATATGCATTTTGCTAAAAATAAAAAGCTGTGTGTTCTGTAGGGGCAACTCAGGAATCTGGCCCTTCAGAGATCCAGCCTCTCTTTCTTTCTCTCGTTCTCTCTCTCCCTCTCTCTCTTTACCTCTCTTTCTCTCTCTTTCTATCTATCTATCTATCTATCTATCTATCTATCTATCTATCTATCTATCTATCTATCTATCTATCTCTCTCTCCCTCTCCCATAAACGACTGCATGGGTAACTTCGCTATGCAAGCGGCTTGCGAAGACGCAAAAAGCCCCACGAACACGCAAAAAACCCCGCGAACATGCAAACAAACAAAAATCCGCAAATTCGCACAAATTCGCGAATTTTGCAGATCGCGAATTCGCAAATCCGCGAATTCGCGGATCGCAAATTCACAAAATTCGCCCACATGAATCCCCAAGTAACAGTACCTTGGAAAATGAAGTCAATGGGCATTCGGAAGTGAGGCGTTGTGGCAAAGGCAAGACCAACTCTTTAATGCCACAGGGGAGGCGAGCCGTTGAGTCGTTGAGTCCTCAAGGAGTCGAGTTCTGGCTGGCAGGGGAGGTGAGGCATAGTCGTCGGTGAGGCTGTTCAGCAGCGCAGTGTCGATGAGTTCAAGAAGTCACTCACATCGGTTGTCAGCCTCGCGATGATGAGGTGCAGATGCTGGCAGTGATAGGGATTCGTGAGAGTTCTGGTGTTGGGGAGTTCAATAACTTGCGGGCGTCGGAGCTGCGGTGCAGGCTGGGCAGTGCTGACTGCGTTGGTGTTGTTTTCCTTGGGATTGCAGAACCACCCACATGATTCCTGGGGTCCAGAAACTGGAATTGGCACCCTTTGGCAAGCACCAGAGGAATCCAGATACTGTTTAGCAAGTTACAGGTGAAGTCTTTATGTCCCTGAGACGTCAGAGCAGGAGGCAATCTCTACTTCAAACCCTTTGAGAATCTTCTTAAGCAGAATACCACAACAAGTCAAAAGTCCAGTCCTTTCCACTGCCCGCAGACAGAAGCAGAAACTGCAGGCCAGCCCAGCAAAGCAACACACAGCAAAGACCAATAATCCTCCTAACAGCTCTTTAGCTTTTCTTCTTGGCAGTGTCCACTAAGTACAAAAGTGATCTAAAGTGCTGAGGTTTTTCGTTGTTCAGAAAGACTCTCTTGCTCAGTAAAACCAGTTCTGTTCTCACTGGTCCAACTTCACTACAGGAGGTGGAGTCAGCATTATGCAGAGCAGACACAGCCTATGCAGGTGCTAGTGAAAATTCCTCCCACTACTCTAAATGTGGAAAGGTCTATTCAGCCCGGCTGTGAGTCACCTAGGAAAGGCAGGACACACCTCAATCCCCTTGTGATTGTCTATGGTGAATGCACATCCCCAGCCACTGTCAATCCAAAACCAGATGGTGAATCCACAAACAGGCAGAGGTACGCAAGATTGTTAAAAAAAATGCACACTTTCTAAAAGTGGCATTTTCAAACACACAATTTAAAAACCACCTTCACTAAAAGGTGTGCTGTTAAATTCTGAGTTCAGATTGCCTAAGCTTCACACCTCTAGCTGTTCTCAATTGAACGTTACACATGAAAAATGTTACAGTGCAGCTCCAAGGGTAGACTATGGGAGAGCTAATCCCTGTGATTGGCAGTATGTCACTATCAGGACATGTAAAATACACCAGTACACACCATACATTTCACCTACACTGCACCGATCCCCAGAGGATACTTTGGGCCTACCTTAGAGGTGACTTACATGAAAGAAAAAGGGGAGTTAGGGCCTGGCATGTGAGTTCACTTGCCAGGTTGATATGACAGTTAAAAACTGCAAAAGCAGACACTGCAGTGGCATGTCTGGGAAACATTTGAAAGGACACTGGTGTGAGAAGCCAACGCACTGCTGCAGGCCCACTAGTAGCACTTGATTTACTGGTCCTGGGCGCACACAGTTCACTTTACTAGGGACTTACCAGTAAATCAAATGGGGCAATCCTGGATAACCAATCATAGTTACAATTTACACAGGGAGCACTTGCAGTTTGACAGTGATCAGAAGTGGAAATGTGCCCAAAGCATCTAAACCACCCAAAACAAAATCCAGCACACAGTAAAAAATGCAGGAGGTAGAGGCAAAAAGTCAGGGAAAACCAAGACAAAGATGCCAAAATAATGATGGGAACATAAGGGTATGCTATTTATGGATGTAACTCTCCCTGTTCTTTTATTCCCCGTGAAGAAATGCTCTTAACAATACCAGCATAAAAGTAGACTACTTGTGGATGCAGTTCTCTCTATAACAATACACCCATGGCATCAAAAGCTGAATGTCACCTGTGGACTGTAGCACTTATTCTGCCGTTCTCTAGTGTGCCAAGAGAAAACATACAGCTGTTGTGTAAAATCTGCAGTGCAACATGTCAAAATAACTATTTTTGACAGGTAAAAATCTTTCTTCTTAACATTAGTAAATCTCCACAATATAAGCCTTGTAGCCCACCAGGTATGGGATACAGTATTTAAAAGTGGAACTTTTAGAACATTAATGTTACTGTCTCCCCTCAGTGGCAAGACCTTTAGTTATTTTCACTATGGCAGGCCTAGCTACCCTATGTAGAAAATCAGAATACATATTCAAATACTAGTGCAGTATCTTGTACATGTCACCGGTTAGAAAAAAAAGTACACCACTATTTTTCATAGTTTATAAAATCCTATTGAAAGGTGAAGCGAGATTGTTAATAAATGATACAGAAAAATAACTTTTAGAAAGATGCCTTTTTCCTGCCTGAGCCTTGCAGGAGGCTGATTAGCATTACCCTCTGACATCTGGTCATCTGGTCAGTTTCTACTTGGTCTGAATGAGGTGTAAAAAAGGTGTGAAATAACTCCCAACAGATACACAATAGGTTAACCTGGATGGGCAGAGATGACTCAGCAGACTATGCAGGGTGGGTGGCTGTGGACATCCTTTTGACAGTGTCAAATCCTCCTGACATCCGTATGAGCAACATGTATCAATTTTGGAAAGAGAGTGAACAGGATCCCTGTCTTGGTGCTTTAGGAGCCTGCTTTTGTTCTACCAGACTTGTCTCCTTGTTTGTTGTGGGTACACCGCATTGTTCAAACTTGAGTTTAGTGTTATTTGTGGGAGAACCCTGGGGATTACCATAGTCCACTCTCCTACATGCCAACAACCCGGAGAGCCCACGTTTAGTGCGTCTGAAGACTTTCTCTACCTTGAAAATGCCACAACACATAACATTTTGGGTCGGTTTATGGAAAGGCAAACAGGGATCACTGAAAAAGTGGGTAGTTGTGGCAGGGTACATTTACCTCATTGTTTAGGGACAGGCCAGGAGTCATCTCCACCCACTAGCTAGAGGTAGGCATAAATGTGACACCCCAGTGCACCACATCAGAAAACTTTCTGGACCTACAGAAGAACAGAAGAGGACTGAGGCTTCTGTCTGCAATATGGGACGAGTTATGAAGGACTGTACCTGTCCCTACTTGTAACAAGGACAATGGGTCAGTTGAATGAACTCCAGTGTGGATATAGGGATTTAAAAAGCTTCAAGAGTCCTTGTCCCTACCATTCCCAAATGACAAGGAGCAGCTGGAACTTGAACTGATCTTTGCTGGTGACCTCTACCAATGTTTATAAATTGGAGTGTGATTTGTATTGAGTAGAGTTTATGACTTTTTAACTGCTTTGGAAATTCCTAATGCTTTATACATATTCGTTAAGTATTTGTGCTCTGTAACACAGCTACCATGGGCTGAGCTCAGGTTTAAATTACTGAAACTTAACAAGACAGTAACATCATTACTTGTGGTGGACATTAATCCATCCCAACTAATAAACCACTTTCCCATGACCAAAATAAATGCAAAAGTTTAATCAGGAATTCAGGATTTTACTGATCTCAGTAAGATTCTGTCAATGCTATGTAGTGGGCTGGTGCTGCTCACAATCAATATTTTCCTTTTAGTTTGTTTAGCTATATTTTCCATTTGGTCAAACATTTTTCTACATATCATTACTAGAGAAAGTAATCTTTCAGACATTGTCCACATGTGTAACCTTTGGCCACACTGTAGTTTATGTTGTAATATAGCGGCATTTAATACTTTTTTTAAGTTGGTTCAAAATCATTAACAGTCTAACTAGCTCACTATGTTGGGCAAGGAAATACATTTCACAATTAGAAGTGAAATCTGTGTAATGTAAAAGAGTGTATGTGTGGTGTTAATTTTCCTATTCACTGTTCCCTTTCACACAGTTGTCATTTGTTGCTATCATGCCTATCCAAGGTGTAGACTGTGTACACATAAATGTCCTGCTTTTGTCTAGACAGACTCTCAACTACATTGTTAAGCAGCAGCTGTTTTTTGCTCACAGGTACCCACATTCTATTTTTCCTCCTCCATTAACAATCATGTGACCACCTGCTTCCGAGTCCAGGAAGAGCAGATGGCTGTTAACTGCTGGCAACCTAACAGTCATTTGCCATATGGCAGTGGACAGGAACCATTGGCATGAAGAAGGTCAGCCTTATACCTACCCCTTTTCACTTGGCGATGCCAGGGGAGATTCTTTTAGTAATTCCCAGGACACTCCTAGACAGTTACGCTCCAGTCATATTTGGGAGAAAGAGCCAATTTGAATCCTCTCATGTAGGATGAGAACTCAAATAAATAGATAAGTGGTTAAGTAACTGAAAACAGACTTGCCTGGTGATAGAAGGGTTCTGCCACCTTGGAACAGGAGATCCTGTGTCATTTTATTGTAAGGCAAAAAGGAAGTCCTAAGGCAGTGAGGTACTGCGAGAAAATAGACCTAGGTGGCATCATTTCTCAAATCTGACCCACAATGAGACCACATGGCTATCAAATCAAGGTTTGTCCCAATCGCTGCTTTTGATGCCAAAACTAGCAGCTTCAGTAGGAACTTAGCAAATGGAAAGGGGCGACCATTCGGTCCCCCCGAACGTATGGTGGAGTACCACGATCCCCCCGGGAAGCCATCTTGGGCGGGAGGCGAGTCTCGGCTGGTATGCCCGAAGCGGCGTAGCCGGGGCGCGCCTTTTTCCCGCCCTAGAGTGGGCTGTCCTAGACACTGACGCGGCCGGCCACGCCCTCGGAGGCAGGCGGGGGCGGGTTTACGCCCGCCCTGAAGACGGATAAAAGGAGCAGAAGCCAAGAAAGCATCCTCTTGTTCCTGTGCTCTGAAGCTGCACCTCCCCGCTGCACGTGAGCTCGAGACGGAACGAAGAGCCAATTTTAAGCGTTGTAATCTTTCTTTCTGTTTTACAGATATTCCGTCTGAGAATGCCCAAGAAAGTCGGGAAGCGGGTCAGTACCGATCAGATGCTCCGCATGCTCCTGAAGGAGGTAGCCGATTTGAAGAAGCAGGTGGCGGCTAAGGACGGGGAGGGAAGACCGAAACGGCCTTTGCCGGGAGCAGTCCCCGGTGGGAGAGGCAAGAGGTCCAGAAGGGGGGCACTCGGGGGGAAACCCCGGTTCCCGATACCCCACTTGAGGAGCCAACCCCGACGCCGAAAGAAGGGAATCCGATCCCCGTGGTGGTCACCCCCGTGAACGGGGAGGATATGCCTCCCGAGTTAGCGGCACAATTGGCAGCGTGGTTGGGAAAAGATAGCGAGGGCACCACGGCTGACGACGCCCGCGCAGTAATGAGGCAACTGCGGGAATCTAGGGAGGCTGCGAAGGCACCATCTTCTGTTAACGCATCAGGCCCAGGTTCGGTGGCAGATGCAGCGTCTGGTTCAGGTAAGCGGCCATTGCCGATTGCGGGGGAGGGGTCTGTACCTTCACGAAGGGAAAAGGTGGCTCAGCATGTTCCACTGGAAGTTAAGGAAAAGATTTGGGCGAATAAGTATGTGAACATTTTTTCGTTGCTTACCGATCATTACGAGATGGAGCATGTAAAGAGCCAAAAGGAGCTCATGCATCCGAGTGTTTGGCGCGCAAAAATGGCCGCCTTTAAGGTTGACGAAAACATTGGTACTTGGGGCAGAGCATGGGGCATTTTTACCTCCATCATGGGAGAGCGCAGGCCCGAGTTGTTGACCGAGTTGCCAATTTATCAATCACGTATCATGGAGTATTCCGTAGCATATGGGGGCAATCAGTGGTTCTGCTATGACAATCTTTTTAGAAAAGCTAAGGAACACGACCCGATTTTGACTTGGGATTGTTACGACTCCGTGTCATGGCAAAAAATGGAGAGTACAGGAATGTTGAAGGTACCATTGTTAGGGAGTAACGGGGGGAATCTTCCCGCCAAAACTCTGGGACACCCTTTCGGACGGGTGCAGGTAACGAGTACCACTCGAAGCCGAGTGGCAACACAGGTAAAAGGGGGATCTGTTGGAATTTTAACAGAGGGAAATGTACGAGGCCCCAGGGGTCATGCAAATTCAGACATGAGTGTGGGGGGTGTGGGCAACCATCCCATCCTGAGTCCATGTGCAGAGCCAAAACGGGTGATAACGGTGGTAAGGGAGGCGCCAAACAGGTCTGATATAGTCCGAGGGGCGCCTTTACCTACCCCGATTGATACCATGGCAATGATTCCTTGGCTCAACGAATACCCGGATCATGCTTCCGCTGGGGTGTTACGAAACGGGTTTTCATATGGTTTCCGCATACCAGTGGGGGATTTTCAAGGTGTAGCAAATTGTAAGAATCAACTGTCGGTCTTGCAGCACACGGCGGTGGTACAGGTAATGATTGGGAAAGAGGTGACTCGAGGTCGCGTCGCCGGTCCATTCGATTTGCCACCGGTTGCTAACTTTGTTTGTTCCCCTCTAGGGGTGGTCCCCAAGAAGGACCCGGGTGAGTTTCGGCTGATACATAACTTGTCAGCCCCACGTGGTCTTTCCGTGAATGACGCGATAGACCCGGAAGTGTGTTCGGTGCGGTACGCATCTTTCGATGAGGCTGTTGCCATGTTGAATCGCCTGGGGCCCGGGACGCTGATGGCAAAATCGGACATCGAGTCAGCGTTCCGGTTGCTCCCGGTACACCCAGACGATCAGCGTCTCCTTGGTTTTCAGTTTCAGGGTCGCTATTACATGGATAGATGTATGCCAATGGGGTGCTCGATTTCCTGTGCCTATTTCGAGAAGTTCAGTTGTTTTCTGCAATGGGTATTCACAAGGAAGACAGGTTTTCAACATGTTATGCACTATCTCGATGACTTTCTGTTTATGGGGGCAGCCGGGGATCCTGAGTGTGGACAGGCTTTACATGAATTTCGTGTCTTAATGAATCAATTCGGTGTGCCATTGGCGCCAGGTAAGACTGTGGGTCCCTCGACATTGCTCGAGTTTCTGGGGATCGAGCTCGACTCAGTAGAAGGTTGTTTTCGATTGCCCAAGGAAAAAGTGTTAACATTCAGGTTATCCCTTGAGACATGTATTCGTGCAACAAAAGTAAACCTGCATCAATTGCAACAGGTGGTGGGTCAGTTGAATTTTGCCCTGAGAGTGATGCCAATGGCGCGACCCTTTTCCCAATCGATTGCACAAGCCATGGTCGGCCTGAAGGAAGGTCATCATCGCACGAGGCTCTCGGCAGAGGTTCGCCAGGACATGCGCATTTGGTTGGCATTCCTGGCGGATTTCAATGGTCGAGTTGTCTGGAACAGGCCGGCGATGTCCTCCGAGGAGCTGGGGCTGTGGACAGATTCGGCGGGGAGTATAGGTTTTGGTGCCATATTTGGCGCACAATGGTCGGCTCAAAAATGGCCGTCATGGTGGCACGAGTGCGGTTTGACAAGTAACATTGCTTTTCTCGAACTTTTCCCTATTTTGGTAGCACTGAAAACTTGGCCCGAGGGGTTCCGTGATTCTGGTCTGATAACATGACCGTGGTTGAGTGTATCAATAGTCAGGCAGCACGATGCAAATTGATTCTGAGACTGCTCAAAGAAATTGTGTTGTTATGCATGCAACTGAATGTACTGTTTAGAGCAAGACATGTGCCGGGGGTGATGAACCAAGCGGCTGATGCGCTTTCTCGTTTCCGTATGCAGGCCTTCTGGGGTTTTCTGCCCACAGCGGACCCGGTGGCGGCACCCTTTCCCGAAGCTCTCTGGTCTCTCGGTGCCCCGAACTACAAAACCTCGTGGGAGAGAGTTTAGCACCCAGGACGAGGAAGGCATATGAAGGGGCGTTCCGTTCCTATTGGGCCTTTTGGGTACTGCTAGGGGGGAACTTTGGGGTCAGGAAGAGTTTGTAGTGAAATTTCTGCTCTCCTTACGTCAGGCAGGCAAATCAGTAGCTACGGCCCAGAGGCATCGGGCCGCCATTTCCTTTATGGCAAAGGCTCATGGGATCCAGGACCCGACAGCGTCTTTCGTTGTGCAGAAAGCGCTACGTGGGTGGCAACGCCTTGAGGGTCGCAGAGTAGATGAGAGGCACCCGATAGGTCTGGATAGGCTAACCCTCTTATGGTCCGTACTCCCGGCAACGTGTTCATCCCAGTACGAAGCAGTGTTGTTCCGAGCCGCATTTGCACTAGCATTCCATGGGGCTATGCGGGTAAGCGAATTAGTGGCGAAAAACAAGCGGGATACGATGGGGGGATTGTGCCGGGAGCACATTCAGGTCAGAGGGGAGACGATGACGGTCTCGTTTGTTAGGTCCAAATCCGATCAGGGTGCAATCGGGGACTGCGTAATCATTCAGAGGATCCCCGGTTCTTCCATGTGCCCTGTGGTGTGCGTAGAGGAATACTTAGCGCAGAGGGTGGCAGCATGGGGGGGGACCTTGTTGCGACACGCTGACGCCACCCCACTGACGAGGTTTCAGTTCCAGAGGGTGCTTGCAATGTCGATTTCGGCCGCGGGCTTGAACCCCGGCGAGTTCGGGACCCATTCCTTTCGGATAGGGGCTGCTACTGAGGCTACAGCCAGGGGTCTGAGTGTAGAGGAAGTAAAACGTGTGGGGCGTTGATCCTCGAACTGTTATAAAAGGTATGTGCACTTGCACATGTTGTGAAGCTGTAATGATATACTCACGCTTCTTGTTTTTGTTTGGTTTTCAGTTGCGCAAGCTTACGAAGCAGGGCGGACTGTGCAGTCGACCCGACACCTGGGGACCAGCGGTCAGAAATCACCGACTGCGAAAAAGGAGGTGTGGGTCGTGGGCCACTCATACGTGAGGCGTGCCGCGGACGTATTCAAAGCAGGTGATATGATTCACGTGGCTGGGGAATACGGGTACAGGGTGTCCTTCTACGGAAAGGGCGGGCTCTGTATTGACCAGTTTCAATCCTTTTTCGAGGGTTTGTTAGGGCGGACAAGGTCACCGCCGTCTATAATCATAGTCCATCTTGGGGGCAACGATCTGGTGGCCACTGGTAGACGACTTCTTCTTGAGGCAATGCTTTCCACAGTAAGTTGGTGGGCAAGAAGAGTTCCAGGGTGCACAATCGCATGGTCCCATATGATCCCACGGAAAGTGTGGCGGGGGGCTATTTCGGTTTCTGCTCTGAATCATTCCGTAAGGAAAATAAATAACAAAGTGAGTAGATTGTTTCGTTCAAGTACACTGCATTCTGTTTCGCATGGTTGTATCAAAGGGGACAGTATGTATTTGGGGGACGGGGTTCATTTGTCCCGGGTGGGGAATGAGTTACTCATAGGAGACCTCATAGCTTGGTTGAAGGGTTTAAAACATGACCTTTAGGCAGGAGTGGGGGGTCCGGATAGCCGGTCAACTATCCGGCCTGTGGCGGTAAGGTCATGATCGGTGAGCAGTAATTGGAAGATCCCTATGGGGGGGCGTCACCCATTACGGATGGGAGCGCTCGGGGGAGGTGGCCAATTGGCCCCTCAACGGGGAGGCGGTCCCGTCTAAGGATAGGCCGCCGGAAGGAAAGGAAAGGTGGTCAAGGCCCCTTCCTGGATAGGAGGGGCTACGGGCCCTCCTGGGGAATTTCCCGGGGCCAGGACATCTGCGACGGCAGATGGGTAAGTTGTGTGGGGTGCGGGAGGGGGTTTACGCTACCTTTTAGACACCTCACACGAGTCCTCGAACGACCGTTAAATGGCGTCGAGTTCATTGGGGCCCCCGTCAAGTCCAAGGGAAATTGGTAGATGCACTTGAGGTACGCCTCTGTGCGGTCGCTCCTCTCACAAGTGAGGGTGGTATTTCTGGTTTAGGGATCTGACACCGGTTACGACCTTGCCGTTGGCCCTTAACGTTAGGATGTACAATTTCAAGTCAAATGTTTTGTAGGATGTTAGTTCGGCTAGGAGAACCTTTGTATTAGAGATCTGTTAAGGTTAGCCAAACATCGTAATGTGGAAATGAAATTGTACATAATATGAAACTGTTATTTTAATGTTTTGATTTTGTTTCATATTTTAATAAATACGGCCGGGAAGGGTAACTCCCTTCCCGCCTTCCAAAAGTTCAAGAACTGTTTCCGGTTTCCCAATTCTTGGGGATTGTGTTGAGAGGGGGTGGCGGGTATCTCAGCCATATGGAAAGGGGCGACCATTCGGTCCCCCCGAACGTATGGTGGAGTACCACGATCCCCCCGGGAAGCCATCTTGGGCGGGAGGCGAGTCTCGGCTGGTATGCCCGAAGCGGCGTAGCTGGGGCGCGCCTTTTTCCCGCCCTAGAGTGGGCTGTCCTAGACACTGACGCGGCCGGCCACGCCCTCGGAGGCAGGCGGGGGCGGGTTTACGCCCGCCCTGAAGACGGATAAAAGGAGCAGAAGCCAAGAAAGCATCCTCTTGTTCCTGTGCTCTGAAGCTGCACCTCCCCGCTGCACGTGAGCTCGAGACGGAACGAAGAGCCAATTTTGACCCACCCAACAGCCCCTGAGGACAGCGAGTTGTTTGGAATAAAGTTCTGATATGGTAACTCTTTTTTCTTACAGGTTGTGATGATTGTCGTGAAATTTTGAATATGCAATAAAGAATGGTTATTTTCAGTATGTTTTGCAAATAAAGTAATTTTGCACTAGGATTGATCAGTATTTATGCTTGTAATAAGTTATGTTTGTTTTGTAATCTTAGTAAGTTAGGTAGAATTGTCGTATTTATTTTGGTCGGGCGGTAAGGTCATGATCGGTGAGCAGTAATTGGAAGATCCCTATGGGGGGGCGTCACCCATTACGGATGGGAGCGCTCGGGGGAGGTGGCCAATTGGCCCCTCAACGGGGAGGCGGTCCCGTCTAAGGATAGGCCGCCGGAAGGAAAGGAAAGGTGGTCAAGGCCCCTTCCTGGATAGGAGGGGCTACGGGCCCTCCTGGGGAATTTCCCGGGGCCAGGACATCTGCGACGGCAGATGGGTAAGTTGTGTGGGGTGCGGGAGGGGGTTTACGCTACCTTTTAGACACCTCACACGAGTCCTCGAACGACCGTTAAATGGCGTCGAGTTCATTGGGGCCCCCGTCAAGTCCAAGGGAAATTGGTAGATGCACTTGAGGTACGCCTCTGTGCGGTCGCTCCTCTCACAAGTGAGGGTGGTATTTCTGGTTTAGGGATCTGACACCAGTTACGACCTTGCCGTTGGCCCTTAACGTTAGGATGTACAATTTCAAGTCAAATGTTTTGTAGGATGTTAGTTCGGCTAGGAGAACCTTTGTATTAGATATCTGTTAAGGTTAGCCAAACATCGTAATGTGGAAATGAAATTGTACATAATATGAAACTGTTATTTTAATGTTTTGATTTTGTTTCATATTTTAATAAATACGGCCGGGAAGGGTAACTCCCTTCCCGCCTTCCAAAAGTTCAAGAACTGTTTCCGGTTTCCCAATTCTTGGGGATTGTGTTGAGAGGGGGTGGCGGGTATCTCAGCCATATGACATAACCAACGTATGTGATGTGAATCCTCACCAACCTGGGCGCTGGACTTTTCCTTGCTGCAAGATCTTGACTTACATTTCAATATACATAAATTGGCAAGTTGATCCTCTTTGGGCAACCAACCTCTGTGGTGGTGCGGTTTGAACTTACCACATGCAATTCTGGGAATTGCCTGCTCCTTGTGCCATAGCTTAAAGAGCTGAACAGACATTCTCACAGAACTGTATTTTGGCCTAACAAAATGGATGTATTCAATTTGTAGGAGCAACACCCTCCAAAATGAATATCCCCATTCCTGACGCTATTAAGTCTACAATGAAAACACAACCTTATAGAAGTGTATTACACTCTATCGCTATGATTTGAAAAATTCCCTCATATATCCAGTTAGGGGGGAGGAAACATTCTTATTATTAGACAGTGACAATACTAATAATGATAACTTCCTGCTTAACAACATTTACATTGAAAATGATCTTGGAGAGTGCTTACTGAGGAACTAAACAATATTGGCCCATGAATTGAGAGAGAGAGAGAAGGGGACATGCAAGTTGAAGTTGTGTGCACTTTAAATGAATGAATAAACCAGATGTGTGAATAGACATCCAAGAAGTGGCCCTGGTTCTGTAAGAGAAGATTTCAGATGAAAGGACTCTCCCAGTGAATTGCCTCCACCAAGTATTTATGTCTAAGCTTCAACAGTAGTTTACCCCACATGACTTTGAGGCTGAATGACACTAAATCTGCTAGGAACTGATGCACTTATAACCTTCCACTGGCACACAGAGGATTAAATGAGTCATGGATATTACATTTAAAGCGACAGCTGATCTACCTGAATGTCATAAATATCGCGTCACAGACAGCTTACTATCTTTTCCAAAGCACTATTTGCCTGTGGGGCTCATACGTTCAGGTGATTTTCTATAAGCATAATGAAATAACCAGGTCTATCATAAGACAGAGGGCACGCACAAGGTCCTACATACGCCTGATATGGTCAAAGCACTGATACTTATAGGACTTTATATTCAGAAGAGAGGGTAATAAGCAGTAATCACTCCTGGACTGGTACAGTTATAAAGTTTAATTTGTAGCATAATGTTGACATTTAATGTATTTAATTATCCAAGTGTTTCTTACAAATATATATTGAATTCCTTACTTAGTCAAGAGAAGGCTGTGATAGGTGGCGCTTACAAAGCATAACTAACTTAGTAAAGAAGTGAATGGGGGTAGTTGGCCAACAATATCCAAAATGGGTTAGTAAAGAAAAATATTAAATCAATGCAAAGTTTAAAAAAACGCTGTAACGGAAGGGAACTAGCAAAGGACAGTGCTGAATCCCTGGAAATATGCATTTGAGGATATAGACCAGAAGATTTAATATATCCGATTTGAACTTTAACCTTAATTAATCCAAAAGCTACTGATTAGTTAAGCCGAGCAACAATGGTGTTTTGGCGATACACTAGTGGTTTTTATTCACAATGTTGGGAGAAACATAAGTATTTTACTCCTATTTTCCACACAATATGTTTAAACGTGTTCAGGGTTTTCTACTTATTACAAAAGGTGAACACCGATACTGTTTGTGGACAGCCCCAATCACTCTTCGACGCAGTCCTCATTCTTCAGCCTTGCCTTGAATTAACCTTTGTATTAGAGAAATGGGTGACCCGAAGAAAAACTGCCAACAGGAAATAAATCGACTACTTTCTGCAGCTTTTGTGATATGGATAAATTACCACTTACACGGGGTCAAGTGACAAAAAGGAAATCACTTTTCAGATATCTGCAGTAAAATAGTTTGTAATCTGCTGAAAACGCAGGGTTCCTGAAATAGTCTCTTTTCATTCAGTTCCAGTATCTCCTCTTTCAGCGAACACCAATTCTGGACACTGCAAATGTTTGAAACTTTGTCAGCATTGCCTCTTCAGGAGTATTCATCTGGTACATATGTTTTTAAAGAAATTAAATCAATAATCAATAGTCTCCTGTTTCCTACAACTATTTTATAGCTAATTTTGTGCCATGTGTTCTAGAATTTTGGAATTGCGAGTTCCTAATTGCGATTCTTTGTGAATCACAATAAGGAAATCACAATTCCAGGGCTACACAGGACAGAATTGTAACTTTCAGAATTTCTACCCTACAAATGTAGGGAACTATCAGCGTTTGCACATGATGTTGATTAAAATGGGGTCATTTCTATTTCGAATAGGGTACAAAGTGTGTGTCCGAAAACAGCTGTCAGTATTCTAAACACTTTGCCAGATTCGTCCCACTCGTTATGTGGAAATGTGTCAGCATCTGCATATTTTTTTCAGATAGAAGTGTCTACATCGACCATTTTCTTTTAAAAGCGCAATCTATTTGGTTTATTATCTATAAACTAAATTAATATCTACAGGCTTCCAGAGTCTGGATTTGTAACATTCTTGGTCAGATATACCTTGTCAGCTAACATCACTTTCACGCCGTGACTGGAAAGCCCATGGGGCATATTATCAAGAACAGCGTTAAAATTACCGCTGCTTTAGCGGCAGGGAACTTCCGCTAAAGCAGCGATAATGGGCTTGACAATATACCCTTGTGAATTCCCATAGAAGCCCATGTTCACACCAGAACATGGGCTTCTATTGGAATTCTAAAGGTCATATTAACAAGCGCATTATCACAGCCGTAGCGGCAGTTCCCTGCCGCTAAAGTGGCGATAATTTTAACGCCGTTCCTGATAATATACAGTTATGTCTAAAAGGTTCTTTTCACTCCATTCCTGCTGCTTCTCCTTCCAATAAGGAATGTAAGTGTTGTGCCAATCTAATTTTGGATCAGCCAAATTCTAATCCAATAAAAAGTCCTACTGTGGTGGTCCAGGCTGGGAGAATCTCATTAAGCCTGAAACCCTTGGTGTGGTATTGCCCATATGTTTTTGATTTCACCTCTCCTGTTTGCTGAATTAATTTTTGTAGGTTGTAGGACTCTGCGACTTTACCACAGCTAACCAGTGCTAAAGTGCTTGTGTTCCCTCCTTCCAACATAGCAACATTGACCTGCACCTAATTGGCACATTTAATTTACTTGCAATCCCTAGTAAATGGTACTACATGTACCCAGGGCCTTCACATTAAATGTTACTAGTGGGCCTGCACAGCGGCGTAGCTAGGGGGGGGGGGGCGTAGGGGCGGTCCGCCCCAGGCGGCACAATTTAGGGTGCGACGGCCGCACGGCACCGGTGGTCCGTTGGGAGGGCCTTTATAATTTATTTGGGGACACTCACTGACACTACTGTCAGATATTACAGTAGTGTTGGTGTCCCCAAATAAATTATAAAGGCCGCCGCAACGTGCCACCAGTGCCGTGCGCGTGTCCCCAGTGCAAGTGCAACTAAGCACATGGTCACAGAAAGCAGCGTGAGCCATCTTCCATGTGCCCAAAATCCGCCATCACCCATCCTCCTTCTTTAGAATGAGGGCTTCTTATTCGGTTTAACTGGCACTCAGTCTTTGTTCAAGGACGAGGAGGAACGTAAAAGGGGGAAATGATTCTCGCCACGGCAACTACATTGTGATGTACGTTGTCAGATTACTGGGGAAGGGGTGTAGGGTATGTATTCCTCAAAAGTCGCTACACAGGACAGAATTGTAACTTTCAGAATTTCTACCCTACAAATGTAGGAAACTATCAACGTTTGCAAATGATGTTGATTAAAATGGGGTCATTTCTATTTCGAATAGGGTACAAAGTGTGTGTCCGAAAACAGCTGTCAGTATTCTAAACACTTTGCCAGATTCGTCCCACTCGTTATGTGGAAATGTGTCAGCATCTGCATATTTTTTTCAGATAGAAGTGTCTACATCGACCATTTTCTTTTAAAAGCGCAATCTATTTGGTTTATTATCTTTAAACAAAATTAATATCTACAGGCTTCCAGAGCCTGGATTTGTAACATTCTTGGTCAAATATACCTTGTCAGCTAACATCACTTTCACGCCGTGAATGGAAAGCCCATGGGGCATATTATCAAGAAAAGCGTTAAAATTATCGCTGCTTCAGCGGCAGGGAACTTCCGCTAAAGCAGCGATAATGGGCTTGATAATATGCCCTGGAGAATTCCAATAGAAGCCCATGTTCACACCAGAACATGGGCTTCTATTGGAATTCTCAGGGTCATATTAACAAGCACATTATCGCAGCCGTAGCGGCAGTTCCCTGCTGCTAAAGCGGCGATAATTTTAACGCCGTTCCTGATAATATGCCCCTATGTCTCTAATGGGAAAAGCAAAACTACATGTCCCAGAATGCACGGAGATGCTCGCAAAAAAGTAAGGACTTTGTAGGCCAAGGTGGAGTTGTGCTTTGACATCAAGCCAAAGCCAATCTACTTTGCACTATACTTTGTACTGATCAAGCTGTTTTGCTTTTTCATGGAGAGTGTTATGTACTTACACCACATACTTATGTCTCTGTTATGTCCTTTATTCAATAACCGAGTGTCTTTCAAGGAGAGTGGTTGTAATTAATATTACCAAAATGAAATTTGGTGAGATGGCATTTGCTGTTATGATGTCATTTTAGGGCCAGATAGCGCACATGGTTTACATCCACAGGGCCAAGAGCAGACAATTCTCAAAGGAACACACGTTAAAATCCCAGCAGGGGCTACTCCTAATTTCATCCTTCTGATGGAGCAGAATGAGTTCCACTTATTATGAGTTTGCAGTTCATATCATTGTAAAATGCAAGGCCCATTTTGTAGTAGTCATTGAAGACCACAGTGCTCTCTGGGAATTTTAATTTTGGTACTCTTCCTTTGAGTTAATATCCTACTAGATTACAATGTTTTTTTCTGATACTAATTTATGTTTACACCCCGACATTTTGCATGAATCCAAAAAAAAAAATAGTATTATTTGAAATTCTGTGTGTGGTTGTGTCTACGAGGACCTGAACATCCTGTGGGGAGATGGAGAGCTTTGGCCTGCCCTGTTTTTTACCCAAGATGATTTTGGATTCTAGGACGCTTGAAAACATGTCACACATAAAACATGGACATGTCACACTTTGGTAAAGTGTAAACTTGGCAGCTGTGTTGGAGCTGGAAAGCGCTGCTGGTTGCAGAACAGTTCAATTCCATTCGCTTTTTCACTTCTCTCTCATGCACATCTCCCGTGTCATGTATGTGCATGTAACTTGCATGATCAAGGTAACTATTAGCGGCAATACTACGTGTCTCTCGGACCTCTTTCAAGTGCTCGCTGTCCTTTTTCCCCAGCCACCGCCCCCTCCAGGGCCGGCAATCTGAGGGATAGCCCCGGGCGCCACAAGCTCTAACTACGCCTCTGGGCCTGCAACACAATGCCACCCACTAAAGAATTACTTTTAAAACATATCTCGGGGCTGCCACTGCAGCCTGCATGTGCAGTTTAAATCTTCCATTTTGACCTGGTGAAATAAACCTTTTGCCAGGTCTAAAACTTCCATTCCTATACTTATAAGTCACCCTGAAGGTAGGCCCTAAAGGCTCATAGGGCAGGGTTCATTGTATTTAAGATGCAGGACATGTGTACTTAAAGTTTTGCATGTCCATGCTCCTAAAGTCGTTGCTCACTGTCTTAAGGCCTATATCTCCCACTGAGTAACATTGGGTTACCTTATTACATCTAATACGTGCTACGTGCAGACAGAAATATTCTATTTACGGTCAAATAATTGAAATTTTTAATTCTCTTTAATGGTAAAGTCAGATTTTAAGTCATAAATCTGAAAAAACAACTTTTAGAAAGTTGGCATTTTCTTGTCCCAACCAACGGTTCATTTCTGCCAGCGTCCTGAATTACATGACTGTGAATCGCTCTGCTGTAGAGATTTGAGTATTGCTTCCAGACAGTGAGACAAAGGGGCTTAGGTACGATGGGCCATCCTGACATGATGACTGGAAAGGAGCTGTACACAGCCCCACTTATACTTCAAAGGGCTTTAGCTGCAGCACAAGATTGGGGGCATGGTATTTAAAATGGAGCATTTTTGTCACCAATCCTGTCATGACTTTTGTCACCCCTGATAGTTTGGAGACTTGATCGAGGAAACAGGAAGAACTTTCCAAAAACAGTGCTGGGGTAGGTCTGGGAATACCCCCAAACAAAGGATGGCAACAAGTATAAATATTGGACCCCCAGAGCCACTCCTTAGAACATTACTGCACATATGGAAGATTAAGAAAAGGGACTGCCCTCCTGCCAGAGAACTGGCATGCTGCTTGAAGGACTGCCTTGCTTATTGAGGGAGGAAATCCCAGGCTACACAAAGTAGCTGCAAGGGCTAGTTGACCGATCTTCTGTGTGAGCTACAGGGATACAGCAGAGTTCAGAGGTCTTCGTGCAACTGACCAGGGGCAACTGCACCTGCTTGGACCCACCTGAGCCCTGCTTCTGGCCTCTACTGGAGTGAGCCCTGATCCCCAAGAGGTGGCCACAGCAGCTTCTGGACCCGTTGCTGGCATCAGAGTGTACTCCTTCTGAAGAAAAGGTGGAAATCCTGAGGTTTGGGCTTCTCATAACCGCAAACAGAACACTGATGGGGGTGGGTCAGAGAATTCCCCACACAAAGGCTAGCATCAAGTATAAATATTGGACCTCCAGAGAGACTCATCAGTAAAGTCTTGGATCTGTGAAAGATTGAAAAGGACTGTCCTGCTGCTTGAAGACTGCCTTGCTGACTGGGAAGGTAGATTGTACCTGCTTGTCTTCATCCCTGGCTATGCACAGTTGTTCGAAGGGTCTGTTGGCTGACCTCATGTGTGATCTACAGAGAAACAAAAGCTTCAGATGCTTCCCTGCAACTACCCAGCTGACCTGCTGCACTGGACCTGCTTGGACCTGCACCTGGACCTGCTTGAGCCCTGCTGCTGGTCTCTGCTGGAGGGAGAGCTGATGCCCAAGAAGTGCCCCATAGTTCTTGGACCTATGGCTGGCATCAGTGAAAGCTCTCTTGAAAAAAATGTGAACATTGAAGTTTGGCTTCCTCATGACCGTGGTGGGGACAGTTTTCACCAAGACTCTGCCGCCCGTGATGATGCTCAGGTGAAACTAGCCCTTTGCTCTGAAAACAATTGTTCGCAGCAACCGGCATTGCGAGACCTGCACTTTGCACTACAGCAATGACATCCTGCGACGGTGGAAAATATGAAGCCACAGTAATAATCTTCCGCAAATGCTGACCTGCTCTCCCACGCTACAGTGACGACCATCTTCAACACTCAACCTACTCCTTTCAGTCTTCTCCAACATGAACAAAACACTATGCGCCAGACTTCAGAAGGTAACTCTTCAGCTGGACTACCAGGGATCCTGTATCTGACCCGCATTTCATCATGGTCACCCTCAACCTGTGACTTTCCCTTGGTCTAGCGTGACCAGATGATCCCGGGTGGTGCTTTGTGCTTTTAGGTGCTAATTGTACTTAAAACTTTTATGGCTTTACTAATTGTATCTTTGTTCTTCTGGTATAATTGTTTTATTAAAATGTCTTCTATTTTTCGAATTGATTTGGGACTTTTCTTGTGTTGTTTTTTCACTTTGTTAAGGTTTGTGTGCTGCATAAATATAGCAGTGTTCTCGGGCTGATTAGACGCCGCAAGACGCCTATTTTAAACTCCTTTGTTGTTTGATGCTATTTCAAAACTGCAATGTTATTTGTGTGAAGTTGAGTTTACATTCCTCACTCTGTGCTGAGCCCCGGTCCGACACGGCTGGTGCCGATTGCTCGGAGGGCTGAAGGCACTCACTTCCGCTTTCCGCTCCAATGAGCCGGTTAGCGCTTCAGTACTCACAGGCTCATTTAGTATTTAACAGGCATTAGAAACGCACTCGCGTTGGACATAGCAGTGTTCTCGGGCTGATTAGACGCCGCAAGTTCTGCTCACACGCAGCTGTTTTTAACTCCTTTGTTGTTTGATGCTATTTTAAAACTGCAATATTATTTGTCTGAAATTGAGTTTACATACCTCACGCTGTGCTGCGCCCCGGTCCGACACGGCTGGTGCCGATTGCTCGGAGGGCTGAAGGCACTCACTTCCGCTTTCAGCTCCGATGAGCGGGTTAGCGCTACAGTCCTCACAGGCTCATTTAGTATTTAACAGGCATTGGAGACGCACTCGCGTTGGTCATAGCAGTGTTCTCGGGCTGATTAGATGCTGCAAGTTCTCCTCACACGCAGCTGTTTTTAACTCCTTTGCTGTTTGATGCTATTTTAAAACTGCAATAATATTTGTGTGAAATTGAGTTTACATACCTCACGCTGTGCTGAGCCCCGGTCCGACATGGCTGGTGCCGATTGCTCGGAGGGCTGAAAGCACTCACTTTCGCTTTCCGCTCCGATGAGCGGGTTCGCGCTACAGTCCTCACAGGCTCATTTAGTATTTAACAGGCATTGGAGACGCACTCGCGTTGGACATAGCAGTGTTCTCGGGCTGATTAGACGCCGCAAGTTCTGTTCACACGAAGCTGTTTTTAACTCCTTTGTTGTTTGATGCTATTTTAAAACTGCAATATTAATTGTGTGAAATTGAGTTTACATACCTCACGCTGTGCTGAGCCCCGGTCCGACACGGCTGGTGCCGATTGCTCGGAGGGCTGAAGGCACTCACTTACGCTTTCCGCTCGAGGAGCAGGTTAGCGCTACAGTCCTCACAGGCTCATTTAGTATTTGAACAGGTGCGCCAAAGGCAAGCCCATCTGCGCCCGTCCGCGCTGAGACCGGGCTTAGGGCCACTTCCCCTGGTCGTTCTATAAGTAAGTCAGTTATTACTTACTCGGCAGACGAGCTAATTCAGCTTCGTCCTGGTCGAAATAACAACTGTAATACTCTGAAACTTGTGAACACAGATGGATCCACGGAAATAACATGTAACCATTGTGTTTTTAGTTTACGTCCTATTAGAGGGACTATTAATAGCCCTCAGTTAAAAAACAGCAAAATCATGAATATAAGTATAGCTCTTTTAAACGCTCGCTCCTTGGGCAAGCATAGGCAGGAAATTGCAGATTTTATCTTAGATAGAAGATTGATATTCTGTTTGTAACAGAAACTTGGACTGACAAGGCCTCTAAACCGGATTTGGTGGTAGCAATTCCCGAAGGCTATACTGTGGAAAGGCAGGATAGAGTAAATAGGAAAGGAGGTGGATTGGCCATAATAGCTTGTGACCACTTCCCCATAAGGTTATCCTACGTCTCTTCCTCTTCATGCGAAGCCGTCCAGTTTTCAATCAGGATAACCCCCTCATATCATTTTAAAGGAGCACTCCTTTATAGACCCCCAGGTTCACAGACAGAGTTCCTTGCTACTTTAAATACCTAGATGGAATCTCTAGCAATAGAAGACTCCTTTACTATCTTAGGTGACTTTAATTTTCATTTAGAAAAAAACGAATAATAATGAAACCAAGGTACTCCTATCTGATATGGAAATGCTGGGCTTCACCCAGCTGGTCAACTCAGCTTCGCATGAGGCAGGCCAGACCTTGGATGGCATATTTACCAACTCTAAACATGTTCATATAAAAGATATTCTGCCATTAATATGGACAGACCATCATTGCGATCATGTGTAATCTACTAGCAAATAACATAATAGCGAAAAAGATGCTGGAAAACATATCAGGGACACTTAAGGTCTGGAAAAATATAAATAAGGGTCAACTGACAGCACACCTTACTGCTACCACACCACTTATCCCGCCTGACCCTAATGTCACTATCGACAGGTACTCTAACTGACTAAATAATGCCATGAATCTGTTGGTGCCTAACAAGAGAATCTCTACGAACCGGTCATCTCCCTCTGCACCCTGGTTCACTGATGCCCTTAGAGAACAAAAACAAAAATGTAGGAACCGTGAGCGACACGGGCGCAAGTCCTATAGCCCAGAGGAAAAAACATCTTATAAGGAAGAACTGACCAAGTATAAGATGATGATTACTCAGGAAAAAGAAAGTTTTATATTTCCCAGATTGAAGCTGCAAAAAAATCCACCAAACAATTGTTTCAAGTAGTTAAGAAGCTAGCAGGACACTCCCCACAGTCGTCCCCGACTCCATCACAATCTCTATGTGAATCCCTAGCAGACTACTTCTTAGAAAAAGTTAATACGATTTATTTAGAATTCTCCACCAATGCTGAAATCAAAACACAGTCTGCCTCTCCGAGGCACCTTGACTATTGCCTTACGCCATTCAAGGAGGTTAACGAGCAACTTATCATCGAAATAATGGATACTGTAAAATCAGGTTCGACTTCTGATCCATGTACCCCTACAGTACTTGGCTCGGTTATTAATATAACAGCCCCAGTCATCACTCAGAATTGTAATGCCATGGTTTTAGCAGGGACCTAGCCGGATAAGTTAAAAAGCACCTTTCTCAAACCTTTGCTAAAAAAACCTAATTTAAATGCTGAAGACCTTAAAAATTATAGGCCAATAGCGAGTTTACCATTTCTAGCCAAAGTCACTGAGAAGGTCATGAATCGGCAGGTCTCCGAATTTATTGAGAAGCATCATCTGCTAGATGATACGCAGTTCGGATTCCGTAAGCTACACGGCACCAAAACTGCGCTTATTAAAGCCACGGAAGATTTAAGGATCATCAGAGATCAAGGAGGCACTGCCTTGCTTATATTGTTGGACCTCTCAGCGGCATTTGACACGGTCGATCATGTCACTCTGATGAACCGTGTCTCAGCCATGGGTATTCAAGATAGAGCATTAGAACTGCTCTCATCCTTTCTTACGAATAGGACTCAGGCTGTGAAATTAGGCCCTTTTCCCTCTACACCACTGACGCTACCATGTGGAGTACCGCAGGGCTCATCCCTCAGTCCGACACTTTTTAACATCTATGTGTCGGACCTAGCAAGAGTTATCAAAGCCTATGGGATGAGCCTTACATCCTATGCGGATGATACTAAGTTGGTGTTGGCAGTATCTGATGATGGAGAGAAGGTGGCAGAATGTTTTCAAGAAGTAATGTTGGCCATCAGTAACTGGATGGCTAGCAACTGCTTGAAACTTAACTCCGAAAAAACGGAGGTTATTATTTTCGGAAAGCTTTCCCCGCAATGGTCCGGCTTATGGTGGCCTTCACCACTGGGTACCTTACCCAGTCCGGTAGATAAGGCTAGGAATTTAGGAGTCATTTTTGATGACAATTTGAATTTTCTACCACATACTAACCAAGTAGTCTCAACTGCCTTTTATAAACTCAAATTGATAAAAAAAAACGGATTCCCTATCTTCCGGAAGCCGCAGGTAAAACGCTGGTCAGCACTTTGGTGATATCCTCCTTGGATTACTGTAATGGGCTGTTTGCCAATGCACAATGCAGGGTGATTATTAAATTGCAAACAGTCCAGAATGCTGCCGCAAGATTGCTATCGGGGACCCCCAAATTTAAACCCATAACCCATGTCATCAGGAGTTACCATTGGTTAATGGTCAAGAACCGGGTTAAATTTAAAGCCCTATGTATAGCATTCAAAGCTGCACATCAACTGGGCCCTCAGTTCCTGAAAGATCATCTATCTTTCTACTGTCCCAACAGGCAACTTCGCTCAATGACTGCCTTCCAGTTACAGGTCCCAAGAGTAAAGACAGTATCTTGGGGAGATCGGCGTTTCGTAGTTACAGCGGCCAAACTGTGGAACGCTCTGCCCCCACAGATCCGTTCATGTCAGACACTATTGCATTTCCGTAAATTGATAAAAACATGGCTGTTTAACCAATAAGCGGTGGCTTGAAGTGTATTATGGTCATCCATCCTTCAGTCAGCTTTTGATCCTGCTTAGTCCATAGCGCCGAGACGCCAAAGGGCAAGTGTTGCGCTCTATAAGTTTCAAAAATAAATAATAAATAAATACTTTACACATTGCCTCTAGGTTAAGACGGACTTCTGAGCAACCAGAAGGTTAAGCAGAAGTTTTGTTTGTTTGTTTCTGGGCTTCTTTTTAAAATTTCATATAGAGGAAACTCGACTTGAAGGTATAGTAGGGCTTTACATGTGCACCAGTTACATTACACAAGGAGACATTCCTTTTTGGTAGGCATGGGGAAATTAACTTATTTGCCAGAATCACAGGGTTTTGAGCTGACACTTAGACTCAAACCTGGTTCCCCAGCTTCAAAGTCAGCATATCTGGCCGATAAGCCACATTGAGTGACTTTTATGGTTCACCCTGACAGGGATTGTGGCAGTTGCTTGAGCAGGGTTAATACCCCACTAAACCAACAACCCAATTTCGCACACCCTGCTTGATGGATCACCCCAAAAACATCTAGAAAGGAGCAAACCCTTCGGTGTTTTGGGAGGTTTTGTTAAGAGTTCTCAAACAGTGGTAAAGTTATTAGCACCCCAATAAATCAATTTACTACAGAAACATGGTCCTAACTATTACTACACCGTGGCAACCGTTCTGATTGTGGAATGAGCCCTGAGATATATAAAGCCACAAGTCAATGTTACTAACAAAACATAATGTATGAATCCGGTTATGGTTCAATTTTTACAGGCAGCAAATACACATGGGGTGTGCTTCATGCATTTCACGCTCATATATCACTACAGTTTCTTGATTTGTGGATGTAGGTTTGTAATCTGCACTTCCACTCATATCTATATTAGTCTGCTCTGCTTTATATTTATTTAATCTTAACACAGCTCTTTCTCACAGAATGCTTGAAGCCGGTTAGGCTTTCATGCTCGCACAACTCTTGAGAATGAGACATTAGAGATCATTATCACTGCGCTCTCATCAGGTTTATGGAGCTATTTCTTTGTGAGTTATTTTATTGAGTTAAAAGAAAATAGAAAATGAACACATATATTGCTGAACCAAAGATCTTAGCCTTCAATCCATCTGCCCCCCCAAAAAAGAAACACACCGTGATTAATTAATTTCAGGTTATACAGTAACACATTTTGCAAAATCATCAACTAATTCTGTTATACTCTTTCAAGAGGGGAATAATGCATGCAGGAACCGAAAGAGAACTACATGCATTCATTGTAAATTATATTTCAACTCCCTGTTTAGTTTTGTACATAGGAAGCAGGTCTTATCTTCTATCAGAGTGTGTAAATAGATATTGTCAATGAAGAGTTCGGTTGACATGAAAACTATGAGGTGGAGTGTTTTGTAAGTGTTACCAGAATCCTGAGATAGTAATATAATACCAGATTTAACTGCTATGCATGTGTTAAAATACATAAATATAAGGGGGTAAATATGCTTATTGAAAATAGCAAATTCAATTCTGGACGACACAGTGTTATTTTAGTCAGTAAAAGCAAGAGAAGATTGTGTATTTATTTAGTCTATAATGTAAAATGTTTGAGAAACTACCCTATCCTGTGTTACACATCATGTTCTGACTGTTAAGGCATATATTGTGTCAGCTTCTCTCTTCCAGGTGGCAATCAATGAGTACTGATTGGAATTAGAATGCTTTTTTTTACCTTTTGTGAGAAAATGCACCTTTTTGCATGGACATCCACATTTTTTTGCTGAATTTTGTTGCTGGGTTTTAGACTCTGCACAGTGACACTGCTGTCCAGAGCCCATTGTATCTGATATGACCCCTAAAGCATTACATATGTAAAAATGTGCTAATCCCTGATTGGCTTATTTAGCTTCTGCAGGAGGCCATGGTATATGGCGTAGATAGTACACTTATGGCATAGAAAGAGAAAGTAGTGTGACAACCATAAATGTGGCTTACGGCTGCCATTGAAGCATAACTGCTGCAGTGTAAAACCTGCAGTGCATCCCGTTAAAATAACACTTTCAAATATTAGTAAGTCAGCCCTGTGTAAGCCTTGTAGCCCACAAGGTAGGGAGCATGGTATTTAAAAGTGTTTCCACGTTTCCATGTCCCTACAGTGACAAGGCCTTAAAAGCTATTTTCAGTGTGGAGAGGCCTAGCTGTCCTATGTAGGAAACCAAAGTAGAGATTACAATTCTAATACTGTGTTATCTATAATGAGACCAGTTAGAACAATAATTAAATCACTATATTAATAGTTTTTAACATCCAATTCAATGGAGGAGTCAGAATTGTAAATATTATTAAAGAAAACCTTTAGAAAATTACCCCTTACCTGGCTAAACTGTCAGAATGATAATAAGCATTATTCCCTGCCATCTCCCCGTCTGTGCTCAGCCCAAGGAGAGGTGTGGAATTCTAAATGAACAGAAATGACTCCTCTAACCTAAATAGAATATGCATAGTGTGGGTTGTGCCCTTCCTCGTGTAAACCATGTGTCAAGTTCTGCATGTGTGGTCTGTCTTAAGCACATATAAACATTTCGGTCCCTTCAGTATGCCAGGACATTTTTTGTATATCTCCTGCCTGGTTTCTGAAGAACATTGCTGTTGTCCTACCAGACTTATGTCTCTGGGTATGTTCTGGGTACAGTGCCTGCTTTAAAGTGGATTTTACAGCTAAATGTGTGAGAACACTAGGATTACCATAGCACACTCCCCTCTCATGCACCACATTTTGGCCTGTATTCAATAAAGCAAACAGAGACTTCTGCAAAAGTATGTAGGTCAGGGCCTGGGAATGCTTACTCCATTCGTCAAAGAGGCACTAGGAGTGTCTTAGGGTGTCTCCCAACTACAGGTCGATGAGCTCCGCAAAGCTGGACCCTCATCCAGCCTTCCTCAGAAGAATGCGGTACTTTTGAAAGGTTTTTATTAATATTATACTAGGAAGACTGAACCTAGTGCACTTGGCATCTGTGACCTGTGAGAAGGACCTGAAGAGATTGGATCCCCTTCTTCTTGAAATCCAAGGAATGGAAGATCTCCAATGATTATAAGACTGGTCCTGCCTCTTGCTCCCGGAACATATAAAAGCAAAAGAGGAGACTTCTGTGAAGAATCTCAGCTTATCAATGGCACCTGATCTTCAGATGGATTACCTGTGACCTCTGCCTGATAGTCTGTGAGTCTCTGAGTGCTCCGCTGTGGTCCTGGGAGCCGTAGAAGTGTAAGTATGTGGTTGTTTGGGCACCAAATAAGTTTGGCAACTTTTTCAAGAGTTTTGCTATGGAGAGACACGTGGACGGACCAAAAAAAAGTATCTAACTGGCAGTTTTGTGGTGTTGGACTGAATTTCAGAAGTCCATTTTCAGATTGAGACTTAGATAGTTTTTCGAACTTTACACTCTACTTGGTGTATCTGACCCCGGCTACATCATGTTTGTCCTCAAATCATGACTAGGTCCTGCTCTACTATGATCATTGAGTTCCATTAGCAATTTGCCCTTTTTGTTGCTATTTTCACTTACAGCTTAAACAAATTATATTTCTGGTTACCCTTATTGGATTTTTGTGATTTGGTGTCATTTTATTAATACATTTTATTCTATTATCATAAATTGGAGTGGTTTTTTTTTACTGTATTTTTGACTTTTTTGGTACTTCTAAATAATAATCATAAAGAATAATAATACTAATAAACATCTGTGCCTCAGCTACTTGGGATTCAGCCCAGATTTAAATTACTAAAACCATAGACTGAACCTAAGAAGTTAGTGTCTTCATTACTTTTCGTGAACTACAATCCACCCCAACTACTATTTCACTTTAACACACGTTTCATGAACAAATTGTTGATAACGCAATGAACTATAGTCACACCTGTGAAAATGATAGAATTCTGTAGCTACAGCGTTTATCCCAGACAATCACACAACATATTTTCAACACTTTATGCATGACAGTTAAAAAAAACCTAAATAATGTTTCCAATCAGTGCAATTGTTACTTGTAATTTGAAGAAAACAACTTTTTGACTCCATACACTCCAAAAAAATGTGTAATAAGGAAAGTACACAAATGGGTAACGTGTAATCTAGGCCTGTAATGCTAGGAGGTTATTTTTTTTTATTGGTTTTCAACTCAAACAACATCCCCCTACAAGATCTTCATCAGCAAGAGCAACATGTAGAACACAATTCGTATAGTCACTGTCCACAGATAGGTTTGTACACACACCAATATCAACATCAGAATAATAGATCCTGCCTCACCTTCACTCAACTTACCCTGTATACAACCCGTCAATGCAATGGAGGTCCAACACAGTGCCCCTGCCATATGAGGTCTTGCTCGCCCCCCTCCCACCTTACCCCTTATACCGGTGTACTCTATGTACTCTAGACCAGGATATCCAATCAACTTCAACACATTAGGGTGCATCCACGGCCTATCACATTCAGGCTGTCCTCCAATCCCTATCATACCCAAGCTCGCTTCCGTACTCTCAATGACCACCCACGTCCCGGCTATATGCAGTGTGTCTCAGCAGGCCCCTGTGGAGTCCCCAAGGAATCAGTGTCCTAATCAGGCTCCGGTCATGCTAGCAATGCCACCAATGCTTCCCATGCTTGTGCAGTTTCCATTGCCTTTTCATTATTCGCTCTCCTGGCTTGTTGGAGCCAAACCATGCCCTCACTAACTTGCCAGCTCCTGAATTACGTTTTCCACCTCTCTACACTATGGCCCTGCGTAGATTTCCACTTTCTTGTTAATTCCTGTTTAGCCAACATCAACCCCAAATCAATGAATTTACCTTGGTGCGTGATGTATGAGGGTACCAGCGTAGTATGCATGTCCCCATAGTGGGCTCTGTTTGCCTATCTGTTACTCCACATAAAACCTTCACCACCTCTTCCCAGTATTTACCGAGCTGTGGGCAACTCTACATCATGTGCATTAAGTCTGCGGCATCTAAGGTAACAGGCGGATTCCACACCAAAATATTTATTTATCTGTTCCGGGGTTAGGTTCGCCCTATGTATGACATAGAAATGTATAAGTTGGAATCTAGCATTCCGCGTACCTTTCCACGACCTCCCCACTAGCGTAGACCAAGTCGATTCAGGTATATCCTTGCACAGATCCACCTCCCATTTTTCTCGCAGTCAAGTCAGTGGCTGGAGCCCCTCTCCCAGCATTCACCGATACAGGCAGGTCACCACCTTCACCGTCCCCGCCGCCATTACTACATATTGGCACATCAGAGATGTCTGCGGTTCCAACATCCCTTCCCCCAGTATTCCTGAATTGCTGCCACCAAGGCGGCATGCACTAAGAAATCGCCCCTTGGCAATCCGTATTTGTCCTGCAGTGATTGGAAGGGCAAAAAGGCACAATCCTCGAACAAGTCCCCAACATCTCCAATCCCACTTCTTACCACTCAGCCAATGTCGACCAGTCTCCTACGTGCCGAAGGGCCGAACACATTCCAAGAGGGATCTCCGGTACATACGGTCAAGTCACTCCTATTCTACGCCTACTTCTATTCCAGCATGCCCTGATCGCTTTCTCTTCAGAAGTCAGCGATGCAACCCGTAGAACCTGTCTAATTAAATCACAGAGTGAGGGGCCCCCCGGGGATGGATGTGAGGCAGATCTGCGGGGGAAAGACATTCAAAATACTTCAAGGAAAAGATAGATCTGCCCCGTATTTGATCAAGGATAGGCTCCTATAGAGTCTAATCTTTTTCAGTAATTACCCATTTTAGCGCTCACCAAATAGTCAAAGTCAGATTCGATTTAGACAAAAGCATTTTTATGAAAAATATATTGTTTTTATTATTATTTCGTATTTTTTATATAGCATATATGTTCAACATCATTTTTAGAAAATTTCACAATTCTAAGATAAAAAGAATACATATACCACCCATCAACCTTCCAACATTCGAACTACAACAGATTCATACATCACAAACAGTCATACTCGTACAAGATTCATTCATGCATTCAACTCAGGTAAAATTTAGGACAAATTGCTCTGAGAAGTCAGCGATGCAACCCGTAGAACCTGGCCCAACACCACAAAGGTGAACACATGTCGTGGAACCCAAATGTCCTCAATTCCCTCCAGTCCCCTATATTCTCGGGCAACTACCTGCGCGAGCCACTGCAGTTGGGCCGTCAGATAAAATATTTCGAAGTCCTGGACTGCCCATCCTCCCTCAGCTCTGGGTCTCATCATTGTGGTCAAAGCCACCCGCCTTCTGCCGCTCCCCCACAGAAAGCCCCCAACCATAGATCTAAGCGTCCTAAACACCTGTCCCAGATTCCAGATCGGCAGCGTCCTAAAATAATACAGCAGCCTAGGGAGCGCCACTATTATCAAGAGTGCCACTCTTCCCGCCACTGAGAGCAGCAGAGTACCCCAGAACGACATACTGCCCCTGACTCCTCTCACTGCTCTATTCACATTGCCTCCAGAAGATCTGCATGCTCATGGTAAATTTTAGTTCCCAGATACGGAGGGCAGCAAGGCTCCAAGCGTATTCCACGCAATCTGTCAGGGATTTCCATTGTCCGATGCACCGGGAACAGACTAGTCTTCTCCCAGTTCACGCACAGCCCCGATGCCGCACCAAACGCCCGCAACAGCTCCGCCGCTCCCCCTAAATCCCTGTCAGGACCCGCCAGGAACATCAACAGGTCATCCGCGTAAAGTGGTATAAAATGTACGTCTCCACGCATCTCCAATCCAGTATAGTGCTTCCGTGACCTAGCTTGCACAGTCAGGGGCTCAATCGCGAGCGCAAATAACAGTGGAGAAAGCGGGCAACCCTGTTGCGTGCCTCGTCCCACTATGCAGGAAGCCGATACTGTTCCCCCCGTCCACACCCGAGCCGTTGCCGATGTATATTGTATTTGTGTCCACCGCACAAAATTCTCCTCCAACCCCATCTTACGCATAACCTGAAAAAGAAAGGGCCACCCCAGGCTATCAAATGCCTTTTCTTTGTCCACCGAGAAGATCAGAGCACATGGTAACTGATCGCTACAGTTCTCCAGGATGCGCAACAACCGTCGCACATTGAAAGCTGTATTACGCTTAGGGATAAAACCGGATTGATCTCGGTGTATTAGCTGTGACATATAAGGAAGGAGGTGCGACGCCAGTATTCAACTCAAGATTTTATAGTCAGTCGTCAACATTGACAGCGGGCGGTATGCCTTTATATCCGTGGCTTCTCTCCCAGGTTTCAGAAGAGGGATAATAATAGCCTCCCTGGTGGTCTTGGTTAACCTCCCTGCCTCGAATGCCTCCCGATTGAGCAATTGCAACCTCGGAGCCAAGCAATCAGCATATTTGGAGATGCTAGGAGGTTATGCTGACATTTACAACACACTTGGCATTCAGCCTCGTGCTTTAAGCCACCAGTAACCCTTGATGGCAGTACTGGACAATATTACGTGTGTGTGTATAGACGTCCACATACCCTCTATTTTTATGCCATAAGCTTTCTGCACTACAAATACTATTTCAAATGAATGTAAAAAACAGATTTTTTTTTGGCAAAGTAACGTTGTGAGATAACATGTCAACAATCCAAGTATCGGCTCAAACAATATTATGATGGAAAGGCATACATCACATACCATATCGTTGGTGGCTCAGAACCTTCTATTTCCAAATAGTCATACTTTTCTTCCATCTGGAAATCAGTGAATACCAGGGACAGGGTGTCTCCAGGTTCTGTGACAACGGTCCAGGTGCAGTCTGCATTATTATGATACTCATTGGGAAACCCAGGGCTGGAGATGATGCCACTGGGTCCTCTGATTGTCCCGCCACAAGAATCTTCAGCTGTGCAAAGAGATTGAAAGGCACACAGTGAGACGCATTTGGATAATGAAAGCAGGCTTAATGTGCACAGAGATGGATTAAAGATAAAAGGAGTCTTTCAAAGGTTTGAAAGGCAGATCGCACTGATAACTTAGTAGAAATTCAACTTTGCCTGTTGCAACATTTTCTACTTGATCCAGGTGCTGGCATGTGGAATTTTAAACAAGAAATCAAATATGATGCAGACAATTTCGGTTGGTTTAACATGTATCTTTTAATTGGCTATTCTGTCTAATGATGCGTGTTGTACTAAACAGCAGGATTTCCATTATTTTATTTCCACTGGCTACATGGAGTCTAAATTCAAATATCCTATTCAAGAAATTGATCCAGTGGCAGCCATTTGCATCTTGTCAACTAGAACTGACAACAGGGTACTTGAAAACACTTTTACAAAATAAAGTAGAACATCGTGTTTGCACATATTAACTGTCAGTGCATTGTTTAAAATGCTTATTTACATGCTTTGCACAAAGAACTTTGGTTTACTTTCATGTATATTTTTCATAAATATAAAATATTATGTATACAATTTTCTTACACGTTGTTTCTCTGATGGCCAAATTACTGATTTAAAGCCGGATTCTTAAAGCTTGTTAAAAATAAAGGGCCATATTCTCAAGCCCCAGCGATAATTATCGCTAGGCGCACTTAGCGCTAGGATAATTATCGCTGGGTAGCGTGGATTTTCATCACTGAGATAGCGTGCTATTAGCAACGCTTATCTCAGAAGGGATAAAAATCCTCGCGCTAACTGCCAAATGAGAGATTATCGCTGGAAAACCAACGATAATCTCTCGAAGTTTGGCGTTGACTTGATGATAGGGGCTCACAAACTTAGCCATGATATTCACCTTCCATAGGATATCATGGCTAAGTCAGGAAAATACCAGGTGTAAAAAAGCAGCGTAACCGCAGTTAGCGCTGCTCTTTTTATCACTAACAGGGTTAGCAATATCCTTGATAATAGGAAAAATGTCGCTTAACATCATTTCTCCTATTATTTTTCTCTGGAACGCCCCCTTTGCATCTAATTAGAGATGCAAGGGGAAGAGTAGAGAAAAAGGGTGCTAACATGCGAATTTGCGTGTTAGCACCCTGTTGCTGATAGGGAGATAATTTTATCTCCGCTTTCTTGGCTTTTAAAGCCACAAAAGCAGAGATAAATCCCTTGATATTATGCCCCCTAATGCTCACGTTGCGCATGAAAATTGTAAATCCTGATACATGTTCTAAAACCTTGTCCAGTGCTTGTTTTGGTGGCATTACCACTATCACAAATTGAGTAGTGTATCCAGCGTGTGGGCGATCCTGAGTGGGTTGGAGTGTAAAATCTAGAACGTTTGGGTGTATTCAAGAACAATTTGTAAGCTGTTTGATGCAGGGGAAACATGTCCATATTTACTTCTGTCATGAGCACACAATGAGGAATGGGCAGGAAGCATAACTAAATGCACAATTTTATTACAGTTCGGTATTCCATTTAAAAATGTTGAATTGTACTTCTAGTACAAAGTTGTCATGTATAAACATAATCATGCGTGCTCTACTGGAAAAATATGGCTGTGTACATAGGAGGAGTGTTCTGAAATTCCATGAAAATCCTGAAAATGTCAGACCTTTTCTTCTAACGTGGCAATAATCACAATGGAGCCAACGTTTGTATCATTCAACTTGCCATTTGTTAATCAGATTCTTAATGATTCCAATTTAAATAATTCATTTAAAATACACTGTCAAAGTTTGATACAATGTCAAGGAATAATAACCAAATGATCAGTCTTTAAATATTTATTTAATTATATGCAAAATTTAATTATTGTTCTAAGGAGCCTTTCATATTACCACTGTAATACGTGAAGTTTGTCGCGCATTTCGTCTTTCTCAGTTTTTTGGCCTGGCAATTGGTTAGTAGTCTATTGTGAATGTTATAGAGTTCCTCCTGAGGCTGTATTTTCGCCTTTTTTGGTTAGGATAGCTTAAATTGTGACCTCTTTATTGTCTGACATATTTCCTCACACTGATTAAAAAAAAAATAATAAAACAAAACTAATAACAGTTTTATTTAAATTGCGCCTAAATCTACAATTTCGTCCCATCAGTCAGGTTCTACTGTTTCCCATATGTAATGCTACTCTGTTTATCAACCTCATACCTAGAGAAGACAGAGTTGTCCTTTGCAGTATTTAAATTCGTAACACTAAATATGAACATTTGGAAGTTCACCGAGCCATCTTGCTAATGGCCCATTGCAATAAAATAATACATCTGTGCTTGATGCATGTGGGTCAGATATGGAACTGTGTTACAGAATGATCCTAAATTCAATATGAATATTATGCAGCAGAGGAATGAGGTACTGAACGCTGACAGATTTCTCGTACAAAGCACATTTTGTGAAGGAAAATATTCGTCATTTATTTTGATTTCAGGAATGATGGTGGTGATCACAAACAAATCCGATAAAATATACAATTTGTCTCAGAAGATCAAATCTGATCAAATCTGCAATAAGGGTATGTGAAAGTCACCTAATTTCCATTGATGTGATTCTGCATAATTAGATGAAATTATGCATTGCTTGACAAAAATGGAAATTCGCTATTTCGAGTTATACTTTGGTGCAAAAAAAGTGTATGCTTATCAAAGTTTGACACACAGATGACTTTCGTGCTCAAGAATAGTGCAAAAACAAAAGCACTATGACCAGAACTACTCTTGTTCTATTATCCTCATAATTTGCTGTAAATTTGTTCAGGCAATTGCACATTTGCGATACATTTATACTACAAATGGGGCAAGTGTTGTCATGGCATAATTTCGGGTTCTTCACCTTGTTGTAATCTGCAATCAGATTTATATTAAAATACTAAATATTGCGTGTCATCAATTAATTAGGTACTCACATTTCTGATTTGCAAGGATCTGTGTAACAACAACTCTCCCCTCCCCTTATTTTTACCTACAAGCCAAATTGGTCAAATGGTTCTGGAATTAGGCACATTCCCAGAACAGGACCACTCTCAAACACTTCTATATATTGGAGCCTAGAGTGTGGGACCATTTATATATTGAACTTTAGTTGCTTATCGATACCGTAGTAGGTATTCTGACTGATTCAAATAAACTGGGACAAGCAATTCTCTGACTTGGCACATAGAGCTATTTGTCCAAAGTCTCCTGGAATTTTATGTCATGTTATGTTATGGCATGGCATTGTATGGTATGGTATGGTAAGGTATGGAAAGTGCATTTCTAGAGTGCTCTTTCACCCATGAGGGGATCCTGATGCCGAGCAGGTCTCTGTGCCTAGTATTGCCTTGGATGTGTGGTCAATTGAAAAGTGAGGTTTTCTGCTACTTACAGAACTCAAGAATAGAGAGTGAGGCTTACATGTGTTTTTGGAGGTCATTCCATGATTTAGAAGCAGTGTGTGAAGAAAGGACTGTTTCTGTATGGCGTAGGTTGCATGTGAGTAGGTTTATTGCAGAGCAGAGGTGTTTGAGATTTAGTGGAACATGTGTTGTGTATGGCGTTTGAATTGTTCACGTTTGTTTATCTGGAGCAAGTGAAGTATTTTGAGGTGTGGTTTGATGTGTGTTCATCGTTGGAGGTTGAGGATGAGTTTGGCTGCCAGGTTTTGGATGGGTTGTAGTCTTAACTTGATTTGCTTGATGATTCTGGCATAGCAGGTGTTCCTGTAGTCTAGCTTCCTGGTGATGAGGACCTGGGTAACAGTTTTCTGGTGTTGCTTGAAAATCATTTGAAGACTATCCTCACTAACTTCAGGGTGTGGAAGCGGGTTGCTATGACAGTTTGCTGTCAGTGATTATCTTAAATTTCCAGGGGTGGGTGCTGGAGTGGGCGTGAGTCCACTGTAAGTTACTCACCAGGTAGAGTCCCATGGTGAGGTGTCCTTGCTAAAAAGTTCTACTTTTGTTGCTTTTGATCATGAGACAGTAGGACTTCATCCAGCTAGAGACTTTGGTCATGCAAGTGGTTAAGTTAGTCCTTGTGTTGGGGGTCTTGTCCTGAAGGGAGAATGCGAGTTGCTTGCCATTGGCATAGAAGAGGATGTTGCTGTTAAGTGCTCTTGTGACACTTGCCAGAGGGAACATATATGTGTTAAACAGGGTAGAACTAAGTGACAAACCTTGAGGTACGCTACAGATGAATTTATGGGCTTCCAAGTAGTAGGGTATCAGGCTCACAGTTTGTGTTCTGTCTGTCAGATCCAGCAGAGAGTGGGCCCTTGGATTCCAATCTCTTGTCAGCATCTGATGAAGGTGGGTTGGTAGACTGGTCAAATGCTGGTGAGAGGTACAGGAGAATGAGGGCAGCTGCATCATCTCTGGCCGGGATCCTGCACTTGTCCTCGGTGGTGGTGATGAGTGCTGTTTCTGTACTGTGGTTGGGTCTGAAGCTGACCTGCTTGGCATTGAGTAATTGGTGATTGCTGAGATGGTTGGGTAGATATCAGCTGATTAATTTTTTCAAGACCTTGGACAGGTACGGTAGAAGAGAGACCTATCTATAGTTGGATGGAATGTCTGTGTCCGCGGAGGGTTTCTAGGGCAGGACTTTGACTGAGGCATGCTTCCAAGCTTTAGGGGTGGTGGTAGAGGTGATGGAGGTGTTGAGGAGGTGTTTTGGAGCTTTGCTGATAGGAGCCATTTGATGAAGGGGTAGTGGGAGCAGGGGTCGGACCGGACTATTGAGTGAATGGACTTAATGGTGAGTCAAGGTAAGTTAATATGCCAAAATGGGAAGGCTTGCTGTGAGGATGATGGGGTCCAGTTTAGGGGGACCTTTCCTCTGCAGAGGGAGACATTTGAGAGGTTGAAAAAGGCTCAGGCTTGTTTAGGGTAGGCTGTGGAAAGTCTGTGACCACTGTGGAACAGAACCTTCAACTGCTTTCAAGAAGACTGTGACTTGTTGTACAGATGCAAATAAATTCAACATTGAAAACTGCTCAAGGAATGTATTTTCTATAAACCTTTGTTCTAAAGAACATATGCATGTTCTGTGGAACAAAATCGCACATCTTTCATATTTGTGTATTCTGGAAGGTATACAACGGTTACCACGCATTTTTACAACGCGGTACCGTTACCACGATACTTTTACCACGCAGGTCGTTACAACGAAATGCGCTGGGGGGCGCTCCAGGATAGTAAATACTTTAATTTACTATCCAACTCCTTTCCCTAGAGTCCACGGGGACTGGAGTTGGAATAGTAAATTAAATAATTTACTATCCAGCGCCCCTCCACGCAAGTCGTTGTAACGACTTGCGTGGTAAAAGTAGCGTGGTAATGGTAGGCGTTGTAAAAGTACGCGTGGTACCATCATACATCCATTCTGGAAGGTGAGGGTGAAGCATGAAAATCCATGAGGATAAACTTGAGCTTGTTAGATACATGTATTGCCTCTCAAGCTCCTCTTTTCTGCAAACCTGGGACTAACATCAGGCCAAGTGGCAACTCAGTTCTAAATACAGCCTGGGAAATCTTTCTTCCTGCTTTGTAAGACTTAAACAATAACTACGTCTGAAGGTGGAAATCTCCACCAGCAAAAAGATCTTTATCATTTTCCACAAGCGCTTGCTGGTTCATTTCCTCCCGTGGTCTATTTGACATGCTGAGCTTTTTCCTCTTGATAAGCATATTTGTCTAGGTTCCCTTCAATATTACATTTTATATAGCTGGATAATTTTTTGTCTGGATTTAACTTCCAGGTTGAGTCCTAAATCAGTTTTTTCATAGCAAAAAATATGTCTTTCAGAAGATCAAAATCTTACTAACAGTGATCTCCACATTTTGCCACCCAAGTTGCAAAAATTCCTGTTAAGAAATTTGGTACACTTGGACCTTTTTTCTTTTTTTTTTCTTTTCATTTCAATGAACAAAATACACTTTTAAATGTTTTTCAATATTGCATTTCTCCTTTTTCAATAGTTTTGAAAGACATGCATGCTTTTCTACATTTTCATTTGATTTTTAGATGTTGTGGGTCTTTACTAATCATTGTTGTGTATGGGTCTGTTCTTTATTTCGCAAATGTATTGTTCTCTTAGCACACCGATTATATATATTTTGGGGGGATTGCTCTGATTCTCAGACCAAGCTGCCAAGGAAGAGTCACGGTTTTCCTTATTCAGAACAAGGCACATCTGTGAGTGGTGTGGGTGGTAGGTCACAGTTCACATTAAAATTGTAACCTCTCTGCACCTTAGGTTAGCAAGTTATTTGCAATACTTATCAAAATGTAGGGTGTAGTGCCAGTAGTATCTTTGAAGTCCAGCACTACACTGTGGCAAATCATTGCGGCATTATTGGTAATACTGATGCGTGAAGTGAATTTGATAGTCTAATCTCACTCAACTACTATATCAACAAACAAATTGACAATAGTTATATCATAAAGTAATCAACCAAAAATATAAAATTAAATATTGCATAAAACACTTTAAAAAGCACATGATTTAGTAACATATTTGGCTAATCCTGGCCTTCGTATATGAGTAACCACTTTTTTCACATAAAACAAGTTCTAAATGCCGATTGACAGACACCCTCATTTTGTTGTTCTTTCTATACTGGTCTGAATAATGTTGCTAGTGTACTATTGTACCAAAGAAAATGTAAAAAACTTCAAAATAAATTTATCTTTAATGGAAAAAGATTTTAGTGACTTAAGACCTTATATAGTGAAGCAATGCAACCGAGTCTAAGACCATCTCGATCTCATGATGATGTACTGCAGCAAACATCAACTAAAGGAAAAGAGTGAGACTGCCGTAATCAAGAAAACATCCATAAGATAACGTCTATGCTTGTACAAGCAAAGTTTCCAAACCACAAGAAAGTCAAAGCAATTACGAACTGATAATATTAAAAACACACCTATTCTCATGCATTACCTAACAAGTTGCAAAGACACCACCTACTATATATGGGATTCCAGACAAGCCTTGAGTGACAAATGACAATGATCTGCAGGGGAAACAACACACAGGAAAACAGTCCTCACATAATGCAGATGCAAAAACAACACTCACACACCCCTTTTAGGCAGAGAGAACATGAAAAATATATACTGTGCTCATATAAATACACTGCATTATGGATATGTGCTTATGACATATAAGAAACCAGATGGGAACTCAGCTGCAAGTCGCAGCCTACACATGGCTGAGTGGAAAGTACCTAATAACCCCCCCCCCCACCACCCTCCGTGCCTGGACTCCGATCAGTACCGAAGACACCGTCCGCACGATGAACTCCATCCACTCCGGATCTCCGACCGACCCCTGCCCTCACCACGTCTTCAACAAGGCCGACGCTGTCATCGCACCCCACCTGCGGGACATCATCAACACCTCCTTCGATACCGCTACCTTCCCGGAGAGCTGGAAGCACGCCGAACTCAGCGCTCTACTCAAGAAACCATCAGCTGACCCCACCGACCTCAAGAACTACCGCCCCATCTCGCTGCTCCCGTTTCCTGCAAAAGTCATCGAGAAGACCGTCAACAAGCAGCTGGCCGCCTTCCTCGAGATGAACGGATCCCTCGACCCCTCGCAGTCTGGCTTCCGGGCCAACCACAGCACCGAGACCGCCCTGATCGCAGTCACCGATGACATCCGAGCGCTGCTCGACAACGGAGAAACAGCGGCCCTCATCCTCCTAGACCTCTCCGCGGCCTTCGACACTGTCTGCCATCGTACCCTAGTACAACGCCTCAGCAACGTCGGAGTCCAGGAGAAGGCACTGGAGTGGATCATCTCCTTCCTCGCCGGGAGGACACAGAGAGTCTGCCTCCCCCCGTTCAGATCTGAAGCCACCGAAGTCATCTGCGGCGTCCCTCAAGGCTCCTCGCTCAGCCCAACCCTCTTCAACATCTACATGAGCCCGCTCGCAGACATCGCACGCCAGCACAACCTCAACATCATCTCCTACGCCGACGACACCCAGCTGATCCTCTCCCTTACCAACGACCCCGCCACCGCCAGAGCCAACCTTCACGAAGGGATGAAAGAGGTAGCCGAATGGATGAAGAACAGCCGCCTGAAACTGAACTCGGACAAGACGGAAGTCCTCATCCTGGGATCCTCACCCTCCGCCTGGGACGACTCCTGGTGGCCCCCCGCCCTAGGCAGCGCACCCAAACCAACAGACCACGCACGAAACCTGGGCTTCATCCTGGACTCCTCCCTCTCCATGACCAGACAAGTCAACGCCGTCTCCTCGTCGTGCTTCAACATCCAGCGCATGCTACGCAAGATCTTACGGTGGATCCCCACCGAGACCAGGAAGACGGTCACCCAGGCCCTCGTCACCAGCCGTCTGGACTCGGCAACACCCTCTTCGCCTGAACCACCGCCAAACTCCAGAAGAGACTCCAGCGGATCCAGAATGCCTCAGCACGACTCATCCTGGACATCCCCCGTCGCAGCCACATCTCCGGACACCTGAGAGATCTGCACTGGCTCCCGGTCAACAAAAGAATCACCTTCCATCTCCTCACCCACGCACACAAAGCCCTACACAGCCAAGGCCCAGGATACCTCAACAGCCGCCTCAACTTCTACGCTCCCAAACGCCAGCTTCGCTCGACCAGCCACGCCCTCGCCGCCGTCCCCGCCATCCGTAGAACCACCACAGGGGGACGGTCCTTCTCCTACCTCGCCGCCAAGACTTGGAACTCCCTCCCCACCCACCTTCGCCTGACCCAGGACCACTTCGCCTTCAGGAAGCAACTCAAGACCTGGCTGTTCGAGCAGGAACAGACCCCCCCCCCCAGCGCTTTGAGACCCTCTGGGTAAGTAGTGCGCTATATAAATTCGATGATTGATTGATTGAATAACCTGTTAGAATTTACATCATTTGCACGGTTTCCCGTGACTTTCTGCCTTGACCTCTGCATTTTTGACTGTGTGCTGGATTTCGTCTTTGCTGGCTTAGATGTTTTGGGCATTTTGCCACTGCTGATCAGTGCCAAAGTGCAAGTGCCTCCTGGGTAAATTGTGATTATGATTGGTTATCCATGAACGGCATATTTGATTTACTGGTAAGTCCCTAGTAAAGAGCACTGATGGTGCCAGGGCCTGTAAGTCAAATACTACTAGTGGGCCTAGAGCATTGGTTGTGCCACCCACATGGGTAGCCATGTAAATGTGTCCCAGGCCTACCACTGTAGTGTCTGCGTATGTAGTTGTAAACTGCCATGTTGACCTGGCAAGTGCACCCACTTGCCAGGCCCTAAACTTCCATTTTCTTACATTCAAGTCATCCCTATGGTAGGCCCTAGGTACCCCCATGGGCAAGTTGCAGTGTATGTGAGTTGTAGGACAGGCACTGCTGTGTGTGTCATGTCCTTATAGTGAAATAATATGTATTTCATTTTTCACTATTGAAGGCTGGCTGTGACAAAGGCTATCATTGCAGCTGCACTGTAACATTTTACATGTGTAACTTTCAATCTCTGAACTCAGAATTTAATAACACATCTTTTAGTGAAGGTGGTTTTCAAATTGTGCATTTTAGAAAGTAGGCATTTTCTTTTTTAACCATTCTGTGTGGTCTGCCTGATTGTGTATTCGCCGTTTCATTTTGGAGTGACTGGAGCTGGGATGGGCATTCACTGTAGACATTCCCAAGTGGGGATTGAGGTGTGTCCTGCCTTTCCTGTGTGACTCATAGCTGGGCTGCATAGACCTGGTCTGTATTTAGAGTAGTGGGAGGGGTTTCACTAGCACCTGAATAGGCTGGGTCTCCTTTGCACAAAGCTGTCTCCACCTCCTGTAGGAAGACTGGGCCAGAGATGACAGAACTGTTTTGGACTAGGCAATGAGACCCTTGCCACAAAGAGAACAAAGAGAAAATGGGGTATAAGTACTGGACCTTAAACCCCAGATAATTAGATCACTTCTGGATTCAAGAGAAGCCTCTACCATGGAGAAGAGCTGGAGAGCTGTAAGGAGAAGTACTGCCCCTTTGCAGTGTTGCCTTGCGGAGTTGGCCTGCATAAGTTGCTTCTGCCAGAAAGGGGACACAGACGGAACTTTACTGTGAACTTGCTTGAGAAGAATCTCTAAGGGCTTGTGTGAGCTTGCCTCCTGTTCTGAAGTAGCAGGGATACAAAGACTTCACCTGAAACCCACTGACCAGCGCCTGGACATCTCTGTGGACTCTTGTTTTGAAAAAGGCACCTATTCCAGTTCCTGGGCCCTGAGAAATGAGTGGTTAGTGCTGCAAAGTAGGATTAACAGCTCTGATGCCATCAGCAATGCAGCCAGTGACACTGCAAGCTGCAGTAGAAGTGAAGTAGTGTGGCTCACTGGTTAGAGGCGGCAGACCCGAGAGCAGAGGACGGCCCGGGACCAGGGTTCGATTCCCGGCGCGGCAGGTTTCTGGACCAGGGTCAGCGGACTCGATAATTCTCTCGCCTCGGTGCCCACTCTGATCAGCGATCACGCTCGGCAACTCTGGGCATTAGCTTGCCTCATCTTCACTAACGGCCCCACCAGACCGCCGGGGATGCCTGGTCTCACCCTGGAGATACCCATTAAGGGACCATCTCTCAGGGAAGCCAGGAAGGGTTTCGCAGCGTCGAAGCGCCTTGGGACCCTACGGGTAAGTAGTGTGCTATATAAATGCCAATACATACATACATTTACACATTTACACCAAGGCCGGAGGCACCACTCCTAAAATACATGACACACTGCCCTACCAGCTCCTATGCCCTTTGTCGCCGGCAGCTATTGGCCTTCCTGACACCAGTGCTCGCACTGACAGTGTCACCACCAGCATCACATTATCGCAGAGGCAATAACTGATGAGGGTGACTTCACAAACTCCATGAAGTCGCATCATCTTACCGGACCCGACGCCTCAGCGCCAACGCCACCTTATCTCCCTGTCCTGGACTCAACACCTCAGCTCCTCTAGGAATTGATACCTCTCCTCCCCTGTGGCAGAAAGGAATCGCTTCAGCCATCAACGCATCACCTCCATGACACCGTGCTTTGACTGTTGACTTCATTTCCAAGGTACTGTTGGTTCGGGGTCCATGAGACTCCATGCCTGGCACGCGCACCTTTTGGTTGGTGCTGTACTTTTGATTTGTGCCTGTCAGTACATCGTAACAGTCCCAGGAGGAGCTATTTGTTTCTACAGTTCAATTTTATAAGTAACCATCCCAAAAGTAATATCTGCGTACATGCATGTTGGATTCTATGTCAGTTTGGCCCTGTTTGGTTCAGATAAAGATATGCTATTTTTCTAACCTGATGTGGTGTTCATTTGTGGTGTCTTCAATGTGTTACTGTGTGTTTGGGTACAAATACTTTACACATTGCATTTGGGATAAGCCTGTCTGCTCTTGCCAAGCTGCCAAAGGGGTGAGCAGGGGTTATCTAAAGTGTCTTTATCCTGACTAAAAGAAGGAGGGCCCCTACTTGGACAAAGGTACACACCTCTGCCAACTAGAGACCCCCATTTCTAACAATCTTATTGTGTATGTACTACATACACAATAACGTAGTTAAACAAAATAGAGAAAGACATGGGAACACATTTACTCAGTTATCAGACCTAGGCCAAGAGGACAGTGGACCTCAGGTATCAAACCCAGCTCTCATAGGGTACAAGACCTTGAGTAACACAATCCACTAGTTACACCACAAATTGAAACCCAAACACGAACAGAGCTGAATATCAGCAGACACATAATCTGGGGGCCATGAAGCACTGTCACACATCCAGGTTGGCCTTCTACATCGAGCTATAACCACATTAAATATATATTACTCTCACATAAGTGCACCTACCCAGATACTGGGAATTCCCATAAACTGCTCAACTGGTCCAAATATCATCTCCAAACTCCATACGCTCAGAAACCCAGGGGCTCTACATTCTAGGTTGCAGGGTACTATTTCCCCAATCTACTTGTCCTCCATTGACTTTTGTATGGGAGATTTAGTCACAACACAACATTCTGGATACGATTTAGGAGAAGCTTGGCAAGGGTTTGGAATACTCACAATCATGGAATAGGATATGGCCAGAAAAAAAAATGCTGAGCTGTAGGCAAAGTGTTACACACTGCCAGGCTCCATACTAAAGGCACACCTATGACCAGTGCTCAATTTGTTTAAGAATAAGTGCCATGGCCCAAGGTTTTAATCCGAAGACCCTGGCCAGCGCTACCATATGTTGGCGTGCCTATGACCAAGGCTGTATAGTCCTGATTCCACCTAATGTCTCTTTAATCCACCAGCAGACACGCCCTGCCTCTTGCGTTTTTATGGCACTCTTGCAGGTTCTAGCGTTCAACCTTTTTCACTTTATTGTCTTTGCTTTCCTCCTTCTTTTTCTGTTACATGGTTTTGATTCTCTGTGATGGAGTCTGATGGGGAAAAATAAGTGTTGATCCCTTAAAATGAGTGTCAGTGATCCCTGCTGGCAGCCACCGGCTCAAATTAAGGAATTTATATGACCAGAGAGGCACTTGAAATGAATAGTCAGCAGTCAGTATACAGTATGCTCTCTGATGGTACTTCACATTTTTCATTAACAGGCTGATGTGCTAGAAAGTGTCAGCTCACTTTCTTAATAACAAGGATTGCAGTGTGTAGCAAGGGTATGGTATGAAGTCAAAATCCAGAGTTTCGAAATGATTACATAACTTTTGGTGCACAATACGAGCAAATGGGATTTCCTGCAGCACGGGAAGCAAACATTCTCTTTATAGTGTAAGGTGGTTGCAGTAGACTGGGTTTAAGATTCAGTAATGTGAATACATTAAATATATCTAAATTAAATATTTATATGTATTAGCACTCTATTTCTCATGGCTTTAGTGATGAGCTAGAGTACAGGAAAAATGTGGTCAATTTCAGATTAACTTTAGCCATGGGGATCCATGGTACCCTTCCTCAAAACAAAAAGGTTAAGAGCAGTGGAAATACACGTTTAAGGGCCTTGATGATGTGCATTGCCTGTGTCCACACATGAAGCGTCTGACAGCCAGATAAGTTGTTAGCTATATTTAATGTATCTCACGGAGCACAGTAGTGCATTGTGGTGATGCACTCTAGTCTTTGAGAGCGTGCGCCCAAGTAATGACGGGAACCTAAGGCGATATTTGAGACGCCGCGAGTACAGTTTAACTCTAATTGAGTCTGTGGTGGTGGTTTATATTGCGACCAAAATCTTACACAAATTGGCGACGAGGATGTGAGGACACCACGATCGCCACCGAGCCGTGTACTTCCAGAACCCACCTTGCCTGACCTCAAACCCGAGCGCGGCAGAGGAGGGAGCCACAACACGTGGAGAAAGCACCTAGGGGGGAGCCGTCGAGAGCGCTGCACTGGCACAGAGCTGAGACACCAGCAGGCGAGGGAAACAACCTTCTTGACCACACTGTGCCAACGAGGCTTGTAGGGCACAAGAGACCATTCAGTGCACACAGAGACCAATGCAGGATGAAGAGTGCACACGGAGACCGGTGCAAGAGGAAGAAGAGTCCAGGGGCGCTGGCAGATGTCGATATGGCACCTTCAGAGCACAGACACTGCCAAGGGCGAAACAGACGGCTAAATCCAAGGCCAGAAGCAGTGCAATCCTCGCGCTGTGAGTATTCAGAAGCACAGCTGTGCACCATAGAGCACATACACACGTCCCTGCACACGACGGGAGGGACCCATAGTAATCTGCCTACATGCCATAGGGGAGTATAGCGCTGGAGGCCCAGGGTGCATCCCGAGAAGGGGAAGGAAACCCTACACCCACACAAACTAGCAGGCAAGGAGAGAGGCAAGCCCCAGGGAGTCCACCAGGTGTAGCGCACAGCAAGTTCCTGGCCAAAGCAACAAGGGAAAAATGTGTGCGCAAGCATCTTCACTCACCAACCTAGTCCCCTTTTTACCTAAGAGGGGAGAGCTGGCAATGCCATGGGAAGACTGGAAGCGATATTTCCTGAACTATCTAGCTGCTCTAGAGGAAGAAGGTGAAGGAGCATTCTCCAGTTCAAGGAGGAAGAAAATACTTCTGCACAACCTAGGTCCAGAAGGCATCAGATTGTATGACAACCTGGTGAAGAAGACTAGACTCCCAAATGACATGGATGAGTTCCAACACGTGCTGGAAGATCTAGACTCCCACTACCGTCCACTGGTGTGCATTGCAATAGACAGGTGCAATTTCTTCCACAGGAAACAAAGCGGTGCCGAATCAATAGATGAGTACGTGGCAGCACTACAGAAGTTGGCAGTGACGTGCAAATTTGGCACACTGCACGATGAACTCATCAGAAACCAGATCATAATGCACACCGCTAACACAGCGATCCAAGAGAAGTTGTGGGTCAATGGGAATGCACCGCTCAAAGAAGTCGTGGTACTTATGAAGAAGGCAGAACTATTTAAGAGGTGCGCAGAAGCGGCGAAAAGGGAGAGCATCAACAGAACTCCAGTATGCAAGATATCAGACAAAAACAGGCCAGATGCAACACAGCAGCAAACACCGCCAAACCCAAGGTACCAGAAGAAATACCCTCCGAGACCCACGAGAATCCAGAGAACACAAGGAGGAAGCAGAAACACGTGCTACAGGTGTGGCAGCCAAACACATGCAAGCAACGACAAGGGATGCCCGGTGTTTAGAGCCAAGTGCTCCTACTGCGGAATAATGGGACATTATGAAAAAGTTTGCCGGCGTAAGCTCAGAAGAACAGAAATAAAATACGTCACCCAAGAGTTGGAAGGAGACGAGGAAGCCCCTGAAGGAGAAGAAGAAGAGGACAAAGTCCTGTGCATAGATGACCAAGTTCTCGGAGTAAACTTCACAAGATCCAGGAAACTGGTATTACAAATGTTGATCAGAGGAGTACAGATGAACATGGTGGCAGATTCAAGCTCCCCGTACACCATAATTCAATGAACTATCTGGGAAAGAGACTGCGAAACCAGCGTGGGCGCGGACCTACGCCCCACAGACATACACCGGTCACGTTCACAGGTGAACCCATACCCATGGTAGGCTATCGCCCACTGACGTTCAAATTCAAGGGCGAACAGCAGAAGGAAAGCTGTACGTCGCAGAAAAGGGCCCTTCTGTCCTAGGGTGGATGGATCAAGGTGCTCTAGGAATCCAACTCAACCATGGTGGTATCAATCAAGTGTGGATGACAGACACAGTCCAAGCATATGAAGAAAATGAGTGGAAGAAGGAATACCCAGAAGTCTTCAAGGCTGGGGCGAAACCAGTAAGGCACAGAGTTCGCAACATTCTTTTCAGAAGCAGGGAGGCGGTCCAGGAAGAACTCCAATGCCTCGAAAGGAACGGAGTCATACAAGCCATCGAAAGTGCAGAGTGGCTCGCACCACTAGTGGTCACACCGAAACTCAATGGAAAGGTGCGCCTGTGTGTGTACTTGAGAGAGCTATACAAGAATTATTGTGGACAAGTTCCCACTACCCCGGATAAACGAAATGGCGGCAAAAACAAAGGGAGTCAAGTGGTTCTCAACGGTGGACCTCACCTCGGCATACCATCAAATCGCTCTGCACCCATCGTTCAGCCACCTGACGTCGTTCATCACGCCTTTTGGATGCTATAAGTTCCTGAGGATGCCATCTGGATTAGCATCGGCGGCCACAGTATTCCAAAAGCTCATGCCCCGGTTGTTCCAGAAGGTGGATGGAGTGCAATACTTTCAGGACGACACCCTCATCATGGGGAAATCGAAGGAGGACCATGATGCCAAACTGCACGCAGTTTTGACTATACTTGCACAAAAGGGTCTCACTGCAGAATGGGAAAAATGCAAGTTTGTTGTGAGATCAGTGACATACCTAGGCCACAAGATCAGCGGGAAGGGAATAGAACCGAAACAAGCCAACGTGGCAGCCATCAAAGAAGCGCCCACACCCAAGAGAAAGGAAGATGTCTGTTCCTTCTTAGGCATGGTGGAGTTTTACAACAAATTTGTTCCCCACTTTGCGTCCCAAACACACCATCTGAGGCAACTCCTGAAGGAGAAGAACACCTTCAAATGGGAAGATGAAGAGCAAAAGGAACTTGATAGGTTAAAGCAAGACCAAGCAGTCCTATCCATACTAACCACCGATGCCAACGACAAGGGACTGGGAGCGGTGCTAATGCAGAGATCCCGGGAAGGAGAAGTCACCACGATCAGCTTTGCCTCGCGGTCCCTAGCGCCCAACGAGGAAAAATTCAGAGTGATAGAGAAAGAGATTTTGGCAACAGTCTGGGCCATGGAACGGTTCAGACAGTTCTTATGAGGTTCAACATTGTTACTCCGCACTGATCACAAACCACTGGTGAGAGTCCTGACATCGTGTGGGCATGCACATGCAACTCCCCTTATAGCGAAGATGATCCTGTGACTATGTGTACGAGTGGAGTACCTTCTGGGCACCAAAAACAAAGTGGCTGGTTTTTTGAGTAGGGCAGCGGTGATGGAGCCGGCAGCAGATCAAGAGCCCTCGGAATGGGAAGGCTACATGGTAGCTTTCACACAAGACCACCAAAGAGTGATCAGTTCATGTGAGTGGGAGAAATTGTAAGCTAAGGACAATACCTTGGAAGCCATAAAAAGTTACGTAATGCAAGGGTGTCCGGACAAGAAGCACCTAGAAGGCGAGTTGAGGAAGTTCTGGGTAGTCCGGGAAGAATTATATATCGGAGACAATCCGGTGTTCCTACTGAGAGGAGACAAAGTGGTCCCGCCACAGCCATTAGTGAATCATCTCCTAATCATCCTACATGAAGGACACCTTGGGATCATAAAGACCAAAGCGAGAGCGAAGCAGGCTTATTGGTGGCCAGCCATGGACAGTCAACTAGATAAACACGTCAGAACATGCGAACAATGCAACTGGGCAGACAAGAATCAAATACTATTACGCCTGCCTCTAGGAAGATTTGCATGTCCTTCCAGTCCATGGGAAATGATCTTGGTGGACATATTGGATCCTATTCTGGATACCAAGGGCGTGCCCAAATACGCCATAGTGGTGGTAGATAGGTACTCAAAGTGGCCTGAAGTGAGGGTGTGTGAAGTGGCCGACACAGAGGCGGTGCTAGCTTTCCTCACCTCCACATTCTTGAGGGAAGGAATCCCTAAAGTGGTCACTTGTGACAATGGACCACAGTTCATTTCAGCAAAATGGAACGCGCTCATGGAGCGCAATGGAATAGAAGTCAAGCACACTCCAGTATACCACCCGGCGGGAAATGGACTAGCCGAGAGATTCAATAGAGTAATTATGGGGTCGGTGTAAGCTGCGATAAGTGCTGGGCAAGACTGGGAAACGAGCTCCAATGGATACTATGGGCGTATCGTATCACCCCAGCAAACACCGGATACAGCCCATTCAAAATACTCAGAGGTCGGGACCCCTTCACGAGGGACAACCTAGCGTGGAAACAACTCATTTTCCAAAGCACGTGGTCTCTGGCTGTGGTGCCTCGCAACATTGACAGGGCGCAAGCATTATACAATGAGTACTACAACAAACATTGGAATGTCAAGGAACTAACCCTAGAAAGGGGCGAGTGGGTCAGAAGGAAGCAAGCAGTGCTAAAGAAGAAAGGAGACAGTAAGTTCAGTCCACCCTTACAAGTGGTGGAGCCTTATCCCAGGTCAGCTCTGTTGAGCGGCAGGAAGGTATGGTCACAAGACAGGATGGCAAAATGCAACAGAATTAGTGGGAAGACCCGAGAAGTGGAAGCTCGTCTACACCAGTGGAAGGAGATGAGCCCGAAACGGGGCCGGAGCTGGAGAACATCATGCATCAGTCCACCACTCCCAAGCGAGGTAGTGAAGACCAGTACATCTCAGGGGAGATTGAAGGCATGCAGACAGACAGTCAGTACACTCCGAGGAGCCCAGGCATCAGGAGAATGGAGAGAGAGCAACTAGTGGAAGCGAAGATAGGAGGAGGGCTTCCTGCAAATGACCAGGGTGCGGCCATCACCCCGACATACTCCCGAACAAGGTTGGGAAGACTGGTCTAGAAACCAAAGGAATTTGAAGACTTTGACATGAGAGTCAAGTAAGACTGTAACGTACTCTTTGTTCTCTGCTGTTATCTGTTATGTTGGTTGATGTGCTAAAGGGGGGAGATATGTGGTGAAGCGCTCTAGTCTTTGAGAACGTGCGCCCAAGGAATGACGGGAACGTAAGGCAGCATTTGAGATGCCACGAGTACAGAGTAGCGAAAAAGGCATTCCCGGCGCTCGGGAAAATATATCTTCTAGTTTAACTCTAATTGAGTCTGTGGTGGTTTATACTGCGACCAAAATCTTACATGCATAGCATGCATAAATTACCCAGCAACCACAACAGCATAGATCGTGGTTGACTCCTGTATTTCTCAAAGTTAGGTGAAAAGTTTTAAACTTCTTTCCCTGATAGATCAGCATGTGCAGAGCGTTTCATTTGCTTGGAACCACCAAGATATATATGCCAAAAGGTACCCTAAATCAAGCCGACTGTAATGAAAACATTTGTTTAACTACCTTAGAAATGCATTTAGAGACATCCAGAGCATATTTTCGAGTGATTCCTCCCCTAAGGTTTATAAAAGGAAATGATTGCATTTCAATTTTATGGATGTGTTGCATGATTACATGATGACAGGAAGCATAACAAAACAGAGCACTGCTATGTAGACGATCTGTTTTGATTTCTTTCCAAGACACAATCACACGTTAGTTCCAATTTAGAACGATGTGATAAAATATTTTGTCATTTACTTCTGTCAGGGTAATCTAAATATGTTTCACATTCACTAATCACAGTGGAATTCAAAGTCAAAAGTTGAGAATTTAAGACATTCACCTTCAAGTTGTAATTGCTTCGGTATGTAATGTTTATCTTATTGTTTTTCTCACGCATAGACAGATGTGATGAAAATATGCTAATTGTTTTTCAGAATTCATTACCAACAAAGAAAGGAAGAAAAATGGTTGCTGATTCGATACTTCTTAGTACCAACAACTAAAGTGGCACACTAAAATTATATATAAGGTAAAACACCCCTTCCATTTTATGACTGAAATGCACCAAAGAGTTAATTTATGAGATCAAAGAACTTTAAGTTGTTTCTTAATATTCTTATCATGTATGGTAGTGATAATTAATTTCTCATGCTCCATGGCCATCTTTACCCTATATAAATCATCAACAAGAGAGAAAGGGTCAGAAAGGCCACTCTTAAACCCCTTATGAGACAATCAGTACAAATCAACGAAAGAGTAACATAAGCAACATGCCCATTTGTTGCTTATCTTACTCTTTCGTTGATTTGTACACATCTTTACCCTATAGCCAAATTGTAATATTTCTCTTAGGGATCGATTTGGAGAAAAATGAGGATGTATTTTCCAACACGATTGTAACTTCCAGCTGGGCCCTTGTTACAAGTGTATTGTTAATTCTAAAGCAGTAATTTCCACCCAGAATTACTGACACCTGCAGAGTTGACTCGTACGCCTAATTACTTCAAAGGCGTTCTGCTACATTATCCGGGGAGGACCGCCGGCCCGGTGGTGGCGGACTTCCCGCCATCAACCTGAATATTCCCACTGCCAAATTAGGGAATGGGAAAGGTACCGATGGCGGATGCAAAGACCGTCCGCCGTGGTCACGGTAAGGCGGTCCTTTTGCGCCCGCCTAGCGGGACCAGGTACAATGGGGCTATGGTGGCGGTGGGCATTAGGATGCCTGTCTTTTTTGGCGGCAATGCCGCCGCAAAAAGACAGGCGGTAAATACCTTTGAGGACCCGTTGAGGGCCCGGAGGGGGTGGGAGGGTGGGGTGCTGCACGTGGGGGGAACCTATGGTACCCCCTACATATACATGTACAAGGTAGCAGGCACCACACTGTGCCTGTCACATTGCACATACATATGTAATACATGTCTTTTTACATTGTGGCGGGTGCTGCCACCCGCCACAAAGTAAAAATACGGGTTGCGCCCGCTAGTGTGGCTGGCACATCGTGATTTGTATTGCGAGACCGCCGCACCTATGGAGGGCGGTCCCTTTTGACTATATTTGAGCCCTGAACTGATCCTGAAAAGTAATTGTAATCATACATACCAGTAACTTGAATTTCGTTCCATAGGATATCATTGCCTGCTTTTTGCTGAAAAAGTGTTGATTTAAGAAACTTAGAAATATTCCTCTAAAATCAGCCGAAAGTCGAGTACCGATATACTCACCGGTTTTCAGGAGAGACCTCTGTGCTGCATCTTTGAGCCCAGTACTGATCCTGAAAAGTAATTCTAACCATACTTACTGGTATCTTGAATTTCCTTCCATAGGCTAACATTGACTGGTTTCACTTGGAAATTCTTTTAAGTGTGGAGTTTTTGAAACATACAAATATTCCTCTAAAAATCAGCCGAACTACGAATTCCGATACACTCACCTGTTATCAGGAGAGAACCCAGTGCAGCATCTTTTAGCGCAGCACTGACCCTGAAAAGTAATTCTAAGCGTACTTACCAGTAACTTATACTTCCTTCCATAGTTATCCATTGTCCGGTTTTCACCAGAAAAGTTTACAAGTGTCTATTTTCACAAACTAAAAATGTTCCTAAGAAATTGCCTGTATGACTTAAACACATTCTTTCAACTGTTTACAGGAGATGCAGCAGTGCTGGATCCAGGATCCACCACTGAGTAAGAAAAAGTGACAATAGAACTACTTACCTGCTGAAGGAATTTCCTGCCATAGAATAACATTGGTGATTCTTTGTGAAAAAATGTTTGTCAACTTTAAAATACAATAATATTCCTTAAAAATCACTACTGCAACTAAAACGCTTTTAGTCAACCGTTTAAAGGAGATGTCCATAGACTGAATCTAGGATCCATTCCTGTGGTTAGAAAAGTAATCCATAAAGTAACTAATTGCATTTAACTAGAGATTCACATTGAGGTCAATGTTGTATTGTGTTTGAAATTGTGTTGCCCACTGCAACAACTGTAACTACTGTATTAAAAGTCTTTTGCCTATTTGCAAAGTATTTAAACTAAAGTAATTCATTCTGAGAAAGTATATTTAGTAATATAATGTATAATGTAATATAAAGTAATTTAAAGTAATTTAAAAAATAAATTTAAAAAATAAAATATCTAAAAATAAATAGTTTTAAAAAATGTAGTAAATCTGTATCCAAAAAATAAATATAACAATTGATACATTTAAAAATGGTCATTTACAAAACCTTTGAAATTCACTGAAAAAAACGTAGGTTTTAGGCCTGATAAAGTTAGGAATAAGCATTTTAAAAACCTTAGAAATTCACTGAAAAAACATAGGTTTTAGGGGTGTTATAGTTAGCTGGACATTTCACTCATACAAAACCATTGAAATTCCTCCGATATAGTTAGTTGTACTCACTATATCTCGTGCGCCCGCAATCCACTGCTGAAGATGTCACATACATGGCCAGTGACATCACTGATGGATATATATATATATATATATATATATATATATATATATATATATATATATATATATATATATATATATATATATTTCTTTGATTCTCCTTGCTTCGACCCTCCCAGCAGAAGTCACGGCACAGCAAGCAGGTAGGATTTAACAAAAGTTTCTTTATTCACACACCATGTGCAAAATAACGTGCATTAAATCGGATGGCCTACGCGTTTCGGCTACTGCTAGCCTTCCACTGGACCATATATATATATATATATATATATATATATATATATACATATATATATATATATATATATATATTACCTACTGGCGTTCGCCAGTAGGTATATATAGTTAGGATAAATTCCCTATGGGACTTTTGAAAATTCTATGTCTAATAACTTTGGCGTTTGTGGATGGAATCGGCTGAAATTTTCAGGAAAATGGCACATTTTGTTTCTGAGCAGCTCCTGAAAATTTGGTGGGGTTTCGTCAAGGGGGGGCTGAGAAAAAAGGGGGGTCCCAAAACGCGTTTTTTGCATTGAGTTTTCCATAGGGCGGTTGGACTCACTTTTAGCTCGAACGGCTGAATGGATTTGCACGAAACTTGGCAAAATTGTAGGGACTGTTAGCCCGATGTGCCTTTGCTAGGTCTCAATATATGTGCTCCAGTAGTTTTTGAGAAATTAACGTTCAAACCAAGATATATATCTGTAACAGCGCTCTGGGCAGCGATCCGGTCCGCTTACTTTTCGCTTATCGGAACTTTGCGCGCAGAAAGCTGATTGGCTCTCCGGTGTCTGTCAACATTCTAAACAGTCCGGAGCGGACGCCATCTTGTCTCTCGGTAGGATCGAGAGAGAAGAAGAGGTGGAAAACGAAGGGGGAATTTAATGAAAGGGGGCAAGGTATCCCCCTCTTGACCTCCTAGGAATGTTGTTGGGGTTATTAAAGGGTCCCGTGGGGAAAATAAAAAAAAAATGATTTTTCACGGTAGAAGCGCGGCCGCGAACTGGTAGCGAAACGGGAATTCGCCATTTTGTGCTTCGTAAATTAAATTACTAGTTATAAGTGGGTACGGGAGACGTATCCTAATCCCCTATGTTTCCTGAGGGTGGGTGAGGAGGCTGATATATGTTGATACATCTCTTCCAGCGGCTGTGCGTGAGCTTTTTTTTTTTTTTTGCTGCGTGACAGTCCGGAGCGGCCGCCATCTTGTCTCTCGGTAGGATCGAGAGAGAAGAAAAGGTGAAAAACTAAGGGGGAATTTAATGAAAGGGGGCAAGGTATCCCCCTCTTGACCCCCTAGGAATGTTGTTGGGGTTATTAAAGGGTCCCGTGGGGAAAATAAAAAAAAAATGATTTTTCACGGTAGAAGCGCTTCACGGGCCGCGAACTGGGCCGCAAACTGGTAGCGAAACGGGAATTCGCCATTTTGTGCTTCGTTAATTAAAGTACTAGGTATAAGGGGGTGCGGGAGACATATCCTAATCCCCTATGTTTTCTGAGGGTGGCTGAGGAGGCTGATATATGTTGATATATCTCTTCCAGCGGCTGCGCCATCTTGCCTTTTTTCGAATGCCACAATTTTGTCGTGCACGGCAGCCATTTTAGATGCCAGGCTGGTCCCAGGCTATCACCTACCCCTGCGGATGTAGTTTATGGCCCCAGCTGTAGAGAATTCAGACATGCCAATTCTCCTGATTCAGGCGTGTGAGTACTGATTTCAGTGCTAGTCTCCCGCCTCCCGATTTCTGCAAGCAAAAACCCGGGGGCATATTACTAACAACTAGCGATAATTTTTGTCTATAACTTGTTTAGAGACAAAAATTATCGCCGCACATCGGCGATTTTTATCGCAGATAAACCTTGCTATTATCGCAGAAAAGTCAGCGATATTCATGTATTATCGACCTAATGCTCTTAGCCATGTTATCCACCTCCCATTGGATAACATGGCTAAGACCTGCTCAGGGCAGGTGTTAGCTTTTGGAGATATTCGCGCTTAGTGCGAATATCTCCAAAAGTTGGTAATAGAAGGTAGCGATGTTAGGGACTGTTTCCAGTCGCTAACATCTTGGCACGCCACTTTGCATGTCATTAGTGATAAGTATCACTGACATGCAAAGCCGGGCCCAAGATGGTCGCTATCTCCTTTTAGGTGTCACTAACTGGTGTTAGCGACAGCTTGATAATAGGGAAATAATTTTATCTCCGCTTTCATGGTTTTGAAAGCCAAAAAAGCGGAGATAAACCCCCTTGCTAATATGCCCCACGATTCCTTGGGGGTTTCAGCTGATAGGGCTTGGTATTGTGTTACATGGTAATTTTTCCATGAAACGTCAGAGGGTCGATGTAGGGGTTCTAGAAGAGGTGATAAACCATTTAAGCCTCATGAACAAGCGCATGGTCTTTTAAAGATTTCTGAAGTACTCGGGGCGGCGGTGTGTGTGTGCCCTCTTTCAGGAGCGGGCGGGGGGGCACTGCCAGCAACTTGCCAGGTCAGGTAGTGTTCAACACGTGCATCACCCTTTCTCTGCTTGCTATTGCGCTCCATGCTTCGGAAAGGTAAGAAAAAGAACGTGCATTTGAGTTTGAAATGTCCGATCCTGCAGCAGCACACTTCCAAAGCCCACACATGACAATAACCCGATTCAAGGCCCCATTCACCCGTTTTTCAAAAAATAGATAACACTCCAACAAAGTAAGGTTATAAAACTTTATTAACTTTTAACGATAATGAACAGAACAAAAACTAAAAACATTTAAACATTTATTAACACAAAAAGCAACAATGGTTAGAAGCTGTCTTTTGTGCGAATAGTCCCAAGGCAGCACAACGTGCAGAGTTCTGGACGGCACCCAGGTGATGTCGCCTGGGTGCCGCACTGGTTTAGGGATCCTACAATGCTGTTCCGAAAATTGGCGTGGGGTGTCCCGGGTGGGGCGGGGGGAGGCCTCGTCAGTAGCGGTCTGTTGTGCGAATAGTCCCAAGGCAGCACAACGTGCAGAGTTCTGGACGGCACCCAGGTGATGTCGCCTGGGTGCCGCACTGGTTTAGGGATCCTACAATGCAGCACAGAAAAACAGCGTGGGGCGTCCCGGGTGGTGCGGGGGGAGGCCTCGTCAGTAGCGGTCTGTGTCCAGTGTCACATGGCTGACACAACATGTACGACAGGCACCCAGGTGATGTCCAGTAAACTGCCGCACTGGTTTTGGTATCCTACAATGCTGCTCCGAAAATTGGCGTGCGGCGGCCCGGGGGGGGGGGGAGGCGGCGTGAACGGGCCTCCCCAGGTGGCGGCCATCTAGCTGAGTTGCGCTCGCTCTTGCGGCCACAGCGTCTCGCTCACCATGTTGTGGAGTTGCTCCCACTCTTGCAGTGCAGCGATAGGCGGCTGCCACATGGCTGTCAAAATGGCGGACGGCTCTTCGGTTTTGGGCCTGGTCCACTGAAATGGCCCTGGGACACCTTGGAAGTCGGACGCTTGCCTGCTAGGGCTTGGGCTCCATTCTCGAAAAGCGTCCCCTCAGCCGTGAAGATTGTATAAAAGTCTTGGGGGCCCCCGACTCCCGCAGGCTTCCGGTGGGGAGCGGCTGCCATGATTGCTCGCGGAATGACCACGACGGAGCCACGAGATGGTGGTGCTCTCATGCTGACGCCAGCTTCAGTCTGAATGATCCAGAAACAAGGTGGGGCTTTCATCGTTTGGGAAAAAAAATGTTCTAAACCAATGAAAAGTGTTATTTTTAGGTCATATGACCAAGCCTTCCATCTTTAGGAAACCAAAAGTAAAATGAACCAATGAAAAGTTTTATAAACAAGTCACATGACCTGTTCTGCGGCATAGGGCTACAAAAAGCGTAGAAAATCCGTTGGCACGTGAGGCGGCGTCAGTAGCGGACCGATGTGCGAATAGGCCGAAGGCAGCACAACGCGTCGAGATCCGGATGGCACCGAGGTGGTGTCCAGCAAATTGCCGCACTGGTGTGGCCATCCTACAATGCTGCGCCGAAAGACGGCGTGTCCAGCTGAGTTGCGGTCACTGTCAGTAGCGGACCGATGTGCGAATAGGCCGAAGGCAGCACAACGCGTCGAGATGCGGATGGCACCGATGTGGTGTCCAGCAAATTGCCGCACTGGTGTGGCCATCCTACAATGCTGCGCCGAAAGACGGCGTGTCCAGCTGAGTTGCGGTCACTGTCAGTAGCGGACCGATGTGCGAATAGGCCGAAGGCAGCACAACGCGTCGAGATCCGGATGGCACCGAGGTGGTGTCCAGCAAATTGCCGCACTGGTGTGGCCATCCTACAATGCTGCGCCGAAAGACGGCGTGTCCAGCTGAGTTGCGGTCACTGTTGCGGTACAGTGACTCGAACGCACCGAGATCCGGATGGCACCGAGGTGGTGTCCAGCAAATTGCCGCACTGGTGTGGCCATCCTACAATGCTGCGCCGAAAGACGGCGTGTCCAGCTGAATTGCGGTCACTGTTGCGGTACAGTGACTCGAACGCGCCGAGATCCGGATGGCACCGAGGTGGTGTCTAGCAAATTGCCGCACTGGTGTGGCCATCCTACAATGCTGCGCCGAAAGACGGCGTGTCCAGCTGAGTTGCGGTCACTGTTGCGGTACAGTGAGTCGAACGCGCCGAGATCTGGATGGCCAAGTTTCAAGTTTCATCTGGCAGTTTTTCTCCATCCCTCCTGGATCAAAGAAGGTGAATGCTATGCTGTCCTATGGCAACATGAGCATCAACCTGATGAATACGGCATTCGAAAATCATAAATGCCCTAATGCACCCAAGAAGTAATTTTTTTTTTGCTCCAGTTGAGCCGTTTTCAATGCCTGTTTTTTGTTGTTTCCCCTCCATCAAGAACAAAACAAAAATACAAGGCGCTAAGATCCGAATGGCAAGTCCTGGATGTTGAGTGCCTCAGTTGAGAGTTCTGAGTAGTGCTTGTAAGACTATCTGAAGTTTATTATAAGAATCAGAGTAAGTTGAAGACTGTCTGAAGCTTATTTGCACCTGCTGCAGGTTCACTAGGTCCGGCGGAACTTTTTGCCTTTTCTTTTCTGCTTCTTTTCCTACAATGCGTTTCATCTGAAGACACGACCAGGTCCCTGAATGTGTGCAGGGGGACGCTATTGATTGAATGAAAATGGCGGCTTGACACAAAGCTGACTCAAGTGTTACTGTTGGTGCTATACAGACAAAAATTGGTTTTCAGTTTGTACATTCTTCAGGTTTTTTTTTTCCATTCAAGTCTGATTGAGAGTTTGTAGAAAAATGGCTTCAGATTTACCACATACTACTCTTCAACATTCTTCCTAAATGTAAGAATGTGAAACTCACTAGGAGAACGGCTGTTTCTGTTTCCTTTCAAAATGCTGCCACCAATATTTTCTGAATGGAAGACACCATCTTGTAGCATAAAGGGCCGAAAGGGGTTCTGGTCTGGCCGATGGTTGGTGGAGACATTTTGACTATATCTTGGACCTGCCCGGCCTCGCCCAAAATGGCGCCGGTATAAATGGGACTCGTAACTCCTTGCCCGCAAATGTATATCTAGAAAATGTTATTGTAAGTGGCCCTGTCGTATTTTAATTACAAAATGTACGTCCACCGATTCCGCAACTGTTAGACACCTTAGTTATTGCAACCTAATGGCCCGCTCGTTACGTTCTTCTACAGTGTAAATGTCTCCTCATCATATAGGATTTCAGTTTGCTCCGTGGCCGGCCCACGTGGTTGTAGGCCCGTATTTGTATACTGACATTTTTACAATAAAGGTTTTTAAAACAAAACACGGTAGTAGTATTTTCATTTGTAAAGTTTTTACTTTTAGTGACTGTTTTCGAATCAGTAAAAGGCAAGTGAAATAAAGCAGTCCAATTACATGACGGAAAAAAGGTATAATATGTAGGAACGCAGTAAAGATAAATGGTCAAGGGCAGTTGTGTTTTCCACTCCTGCAACATAAAGTGATCGATAAGAATCTGATAATCAGGCGTATCGGCGACTAAGACAGCAGGCCGAATCTCTTTTACTCAACGGCTCCGTCATGGAAGGAAGAAACGCCCTTTTTCTCGAAAAAGGAATATATTTTACTTGCAAGACAGTTGTAAATTTTCCGGGAAAGTACATTAGCCTGGAATATTATAACATATGTTTGAAAAAAAAATATTGTTCGAAAATAATAAAAAGCGTAATTTTTAGGTCATATGACCAAGCTTTTCATCATTAAATTAACAAAAGTAAAATGAACCAATGAAAAGTTTTATTAACAAGTCACATGACCTGTTATGCTTACGTTACGCGCTGCGCGCCGCGCCTCGGATCACTTCCGGGTGCGCTAACGCGGCGTGTCATAAAACGCATTACGCGACAACGTAGGTCAAGAATATAGTCTAAATGTCTCCACCAACCAGCGTTCAGAACACAACCCCTTTCAGTAGTCCAAAAAGTTCTGTTAAATGACAACAGAGGGGACAGGCAACAAGAACCATCAGTCAAAGAGGGGAGGGCAAGTTCTTCTCTTCCGGGTCATGTTGGGGCGCTACCGGAACTGATCGAATTGGTAGTCTACAGTGTTTCTGGATGTTTCAGACTAAAGCTGGCGTCAGCATGAGACCACTACCATCTCGTAGCTCCGTCGTGGCCATTCCACGAGCAATCATGGCAGCCGCTCCCCACCAGAAGCCTGCGGGAGTCGGAGGCCCCCATGACTTTTGTAGAATCTTCACGGCTGAGGGGACGCTTTTCGAGAATGGGATCCAAGCCCTAGCAGACAAGCGTCCGAGTTCCAAGGTGTCCCAGGGCCATTTTAGTGGACCAGGCCCAAAACCGAAGAGCCGGCCGCCATTTTGAGAGTCCTGTGGCAGCCGCCTATCGCTGCACCGCTAGAGCGGGCGCATCTCAACTACATGGTGAGCGAGACGCTGTAGTCGCAAGAGCGGGCGGAAAACAGCTGAATGGCGGAAGAGGCACAGTGTAGCAAAAGCGGGCGGAATGGCAACTAAAACGATAAAGGGGCGCCTCACTACAGCTTGTCTTCAGGTCAAACGGATTGTGGGACAAGGTCCAGAATTGAAGAGTCATCAAAAGGCAAAAAGTACCGCCGGACCCCGGGAGCCGGCCGCCTATGTCGGGGGCGATCTCAGGCTACACCAGTGCTATAAGACTTGGGGAGGGTGTCGGAGCCAAGCGTCTTCTCCGAGTCCATGGCCATCACAGCGCCCCTCAGGGGCCTCCGTCAAGCTGTTTAGGAAGGTAACATATCATATTGTTTTCTAATGCAGTCAGGTCCACAAACGACACTCACTTACTTTGAGAATAGTGAAGCTGCAGTAGGAGGAAATAAGCTTCAGACAGTGTTACAAGCGCTGCTCAGAACTCTTAACTATGGCACCCAACATCCAGAACTTATGCTATTTGAGAATGGTAGTGACATCGAAGCATCTCGGGGACCAAAACCATTAACGTACTTTCACGTATGAAAATCTTACTTGGGGAGGGGGCAGGAGCGAAGCGCCCCCTCCCAGTCAGCGCCACCACACCGTATGTTGAAAATCTGAAGCCATCGTTCTACAAAGTCAACCAAACTTGGATTGAAAAATCTAGAAAAATGTACAAACTGAAAACCAGTTTTGGTCTGCATAGCATCAGTAACAACGCTTGAGTCAGCTTTGTGTCAAGCCGCCATTTTGATTCAACAAAGCACAGGCATTGAAAAAGGCTGAAATTCAGAACTCTAAACTATGGCACCCAACATCCAGGAGCTTGCTATCCGGATCTTGGAGCCTTGTGCTGTTTTCGATCTATTCACACATCGGTCCACTACTGACATCATCTTATAAACCAACGTTATGTAAATAGTTTTTTAATAAAATGTTTTACCCTATTTCTTTGCTGGTGTGTTGTCTATATTTTTAATATTTGCATAGGGTTTGTCATTATTTTGTGCGGGATGGGTGATGGAGCCGAGCTGTCTTGCAGCCCTCATGGTGTGGAGCTCAGTTCATCTCACTATTTTCGTATTTCTCAAGAAGGGTTGTTCCTAATATTTCTATTTTAGCGAGGTCAAAAAGAGATCCAATTAGTGGCCTACTGATTTTGCTCGATTACTTTTATTTTTTTACACGATTTTTCACTATCTGCAAAGACTAAACAGAGTATTGCGACTTTGTGCTTGTTTGTAAATAGAGAATGATCCAAAGAGAACCAATTCTAAAACAGTAAATGCTTGGACAACAATCAATCAAATGGAGAGACAAGGAGGTACGACGGATTACAACGGGGGTAAAGGCCTGCGTTAACTACCCTTCTGTATCTGCAAAGAGAGAGTACTAACAAAGGCAAAAGAGGGGAGGGGGGGGGGGCAGCGTTCAAAGCACATCAGCGTGCATAAATACGAAAATGTTTTTATCTATCACGTACTTGACATTTTAAAGCTTTTCATATTTGCTATTAAAAAACCAATGAAATTCACAGAAAAAACCATAGGTTATAGTGGATATATAGTTAGGAATTTGCATTTACAAAACCTTGAAAATTCAATGAAAAAACCATAGGTTATAGGCCATATATAGTTAGGAATTAGCATTTACAAAACCTTATTTTACTCGCATAAAACCATTGAAATTCCATATATAGTTAGCTAACTATAAGCGCTAACTATATATCGCGCACCCGCAATCCACTGCTGATGATGTCACATATTACATCATTCATGACATGGTCAGTGACATCACTGATGACATCACTGATGACATCTCAAATGACATCACTGATGACAACTCAAATGATATCAATGATGACATCTCAAATGACATCACTGATGACAACTCAAATGACATCACTGATGACATCTCATTTGTCATCACTGATCACATCACTCATGTGATAATACAATGAACCTCTTCAGACTCTAATATAACCTTACATACACTCAGTATAAACAGACACTCACAGACTGTCACTCATCCATGGACTTACTCACACACCTAGTCAGTCATGCAAAGAATCAATCACACCTCCATTTCCTCAACTATACAGTTATACACATCTTACTTATTCAAACATATAATAACACATATTTACTCTCTTATATAATCCCTGATACAAGCTCACAGTGATCGATACAGCCACTCACACATTCACTGGCTCTTATGTTCAGTTATTTATATATCTCAACTCTCACATGTATTGTGTTTTACATACGTACTTACTTGCACATGTAGCAATGAGAAATCCATTCACTCACCAACACACCCATGCACAGTCAACCGCTCATATAGCTGTTTCCACATGCACTCTTGAACTCATACTCCTAGTGAATCAACTGCTTACACATCTATGCACAGAGTCACGCACCTCCCAGCCACCCACACACACACTCAGCCTCCCATTCAAATATTTGGGCAACCAATCAATAACCCATATGGCTACTCTTATAGCTACTGATCAACACAAGCAGCAGTTTACACAACAACAAACATACTGATGCACGAATTAAGACAGTTTAGTCACTAACCCATGCACTCAGTGAGACACATTTAATCACTCACTCATACAGTCAGTCATGCACCTACTAAATTCTTCATCCAGACACTTATACATCCACTCATTCTTCAATATGTGAAACATATTTTAACTTTACAGAAACATACAGTCACTGGATGTTGTTATCAGTGATGTCATCAGTGATGTCACTGACCATGTCATGAATGATGTAATATGTGACATCATCAGCAGTGGATTGCGGGTGCGCGATATATAGTTAGCGCTTATAGTTAGCTAACTATATATGGAATTTCAATGGTTTTATGCGAGTAAAATAAGGTTTTGTAAATGCTAATTCCTAACTATATATGGCCTATAACCTATGGTTTTTTCATTGAATATATATATATATATATATATATATATATATATATATATTCACAGAAAAAACCATAGGTTATACTCGATATATAGTTAGGAATTTGCATTTACAAAACCTTGAATATTCAATGAAAAAACCATTGGTTTTAGGCCATATATAGTTAGGGATTTGCATTTACAAAACCTTATTTTACTCGCATAAAACCATTGAAATTCCATATATAGTTATAAGCGCTAACTATATATCGCGCACCCGCAATCCACTGCTGATGATGTCACATATTACATCATTCATGACATGGTTAGTGACATCACTGATGACATCACTGATGACATCTCAAATGACATCACTGATGACATCACTGATTACAACATCCAGTGACTGTATGTTTCTGTAAAGTTAAAATATATTTTACATATTGATGAATGTGTGGATATATAAGTGTCTGGATGAAGGATTTACTAGGTGCATGACTGACTGAGTGAGTGATTAAATGTGTCTCACTGAGTGCATGGGTTAGTGACTAAACTGTTTTAATTTGTGCATCATTATATCTGTTGTTCTACAAACTGCTGCATATGTTGATCAGTAGCTATATGAGTAACTGTATGGGTTGATTGGTTGCCCAAGTATTTGTATGGGAAACTGAGTGTGTGTGTATGGGTGGCTGGAAGGTGTGTGACTCTGTACATAGATGTGTGAGTAGTTGATTCACTATATGTATAGATTCAAAACTGCATGTGGAAACAGCTGTATGGGCGGTTGACTGTGCATGAGTGTATTAGTGAGTGAATGGATATCTCAGTGCTACATGTCAAATTAAGTACATATGTAAAACACAGTACATGTGAGAGTTGACATCTATAAATAACTGTGCATAAGAGCTAGTGAATGTGTGAGTGGCTGTATGGATCATTGTGAACATGTATCAGAGATTGTATAAGAGAGTAAAGTAAATATGTGTTAGTATATGTTTGAATAAGTAAGGTGTGTATAACTGTATAGTTGAGAAAATGGAGGTGTGATTGATTTTTGGCATAACTGACTAGGTGTGTGAGTAACTCCATGGATGAGTGACTGTCTGTTTACACTGATTGTATCTAAGGTTATATTAGAGTCTGAAGAGGTTCATGGTATTATCACATGAATGATATCATCAGTGATGTGATCAGTCATGTCAAATGAGATGTTATCAGTGATGTCATCAGTGATGTCATTTGAGATGTCATCAGTGATGTCATCAGTGATGTCACTAACCATGTCATGAATGATGTAATATGTGACATCATCAGCAGTGGATTGCGGGTGCGCGATATATAGTTAGCGCTTATAACTATATATGGAATTTCAATGGTTTTATGCGAGTAAAATAAGGTTTTGTAAATGCAAATCCCTAACTATATATGGCCTAAAACCAATGGTTTTTTCATTGAATATTCAAGGTTTTGTAAATGCAAATTCCTAACTATATATCGAGTATAACCTATGGTTTTTTCTGTGAATTTCAATGGTTTTTTAATAGCAAACATCAAAAGCTGTCAAATGTCAAGTACGTGATAGGTAAAAACGTTTTCGTGTTTATGCACGCTGATGTGCTTTGAACGCTGCCCCCCCCCCACTCCCCTCTTTTCTCTTAGTAGTACTCTCTCTTTGCAGATAGTGAACGGTAGTTAACGCAGACCTTTACCCCTGTTGTAATCCGTCGTACCTGCTTGTCTCTTCATTTGATTGATTATTATCCAAGCATTTACTGTTTTACAATTGGTTCTCTTTGGATCATTCTCTATTTACAAACAAGCACAAAGTCGCAATACTCTGTTTAGTCTTTGCAGATAGTGAAAAATCGTGTAAAAAAATAAAAGTAATCGAGCAAAATCAGTAGACCACTAATTCGATCTCTTTTTGACCTCGGTAAAATACAAACATTAGGAGTAACCCTTCATGAGAAATACGAAAATAGTGAAATGAACTGAGCTCCACACCATGAGGGCTGCAAAACAGCTCGACTCCGCCACCCACACCGCCCAAAATAACGGCAAACCCTATGCAAATATTATAAATATACACAACACACCAGCAAAGAAACAGAGTAAAACATTTTATTAAATAACTATTTACATAACTATTTTATACTTTTTATTGCCCGATCCGGCTAGCTCAATCGATCGAGCATGAAACTCATGCACTGATAACAAGCGTTGAGAGTTTGTAGAATGATGGCTTCAGATTTTCCACATACGGTGTAGTGGCGCGAACTGGCAGGGGGCGTTTGGATTCTACCCCTTCTCCAAATAAGATTTTCATACGTGAATGTTCGTTCATGCTTTTTGTCCCTGACTTGCTTCCATGTCACTGCCTTACATAAATGGCATAAGTCCTGGTTGTAGAGTGCCATACTTCAGAGTTCTAAGCAGCTCTTGTAACACTGTTTAAACCTTATTTGCACCTGCTGCAGCTTCACTATTCAAAGTAAGTGGGGTCCATTTGTGGACCTGACTGCATTGGAAAACAATGTGATACGGTGCCTCCCTAAACCGCTTGACGGAGGCTCCCGAGGGGCGGTGAGATGGCGCGGACTGAGAGGGGGCGCTTGGCTCCTGCCCCCTCCCCAAGTCGTGTTGCCCTGGTGAGGCCTGAGATCGCCCCCGGCATAGGTGGCCGGCTCTCGGGGTCCGGCGGAATTTTTTCCCTTTTGAAGAATCTTTCATTCTGGACCTTGTCCCACAATCCGTTTCACCTGAAGACACGCTGTCGCAGGGCGCACCTTTACCGTTTTAGTTGCCATTCCGCCCGCTTTTGGTACTCTGTGCCTCTTCCGCCATTCAGCTCTTTACCGCTCGCTCTTGCGACTACAACGTCTCGCTCACCATGTAGTTGAGGTGCTCCCGCTCTTAAGATTTGACCGAACTTTTTGGACTGCTGAAAGCGGTGGAATTCCGACCGCTGGTTGGTGGAGACATTTTGACTATATTCTGCACCTGCATTGTCGCGTAATGCGTCATATGACGCGACGCGTTAGCGCACCCGGATGTGCTCCGGTGCGCAAGGCGCAGCTTCCCGGAAACGATCCAGAGCGCGCCGCGCAGCGCGTAACGTAAGCATAACAGGTCATGTGACTTGTTAATAAAACTTTTCATTGGTTCATTTTACTTTTCTTTTCCTAATTATGTAAGACTAGGTCATGTGACCTAAAAATAACACTTTTCATTGGATTAAAACATTTTTTTTCCCCAAACGATAAAAGCCCCACCTTGTTTCTGGATGTTTCAGACTGAAGCTGGCGTCACCATGAGAGCACCACCATCTCGTAGCTCCGTCGTGGCCATTCCGCAAGCAATCATGGCAGCCGCTCTCCACCGGAAGCCTGCGGGAGTCGAGGGCCCCCAAGACTTTTGTACAATCTTCAAGGCTGAGGGGACGCTTTCGAGAATGGAACCCAAGCCCTGGCAGACAAGCGACCGAGTTCCAAGGTGTCCCAGGGCCATTTTACTGGACCAGGCCCAAATCCGAAGAGCCGGCCGCCATTTTAAGAGTCCTGTGGAAGCCGCCTACCGCTGCACCGCAAGAGTGGGAGCAACTCAACTACATGGTGAGCGAGACGCTGTAGCCGTAAGAGCGGGCGGTAAACAGCTGAATGGCGGATGAGGCACAGTGTAGCAAAAGCGGGCGGAATGGCGACTGAAACGATAAAGGGGCGCCCCACTACAGCAGACAAGCCTCCGCCATGTGCTTCAAAACTGCATATGTATCTCGTGATATCAAGGTTGGGCAACCAGTACAGAACAAGCAGTTACGAGTCCCATTTACACCGGCGCCATTTTGGGCGCGGCCGGGCAGGTCCAGGATCTACTGAAACATAAAAAATGAGGCTGACGTCTCTGAAGCAGTTCACGAACAGCAGGACATAGCAAATAAACATGAACTCTCTAAAGCTGTTAACTCACTGCAGAACAAAACAAGTGAACCTGAAACCTCTGGAATAATTGTCGCTCAAAAGAACAACACACAAAACTCTGTAGAGCCTGAAGAAAAAAAACCAGAAGGGCACTGTAGTTTCAGACACACTTAACACTAATGACGAAACAAAGATATCGTCTGTTTATAAAGCAGTTATCATCTTGACAGAATTGACAAAGAAGTGTACAGACACCAATGCATCAGCATTCTCGGAGATAACATCTTAAGGAACAAAGAAAGACCTGTTCACTCTTGACACCCCAGGTGCTGTGTATATTGCACTATAGTGCTGCATCGACAAAACGGGCAACCCTATTGATGTGGATTTTTCATTATTGATTATTGTAAAGAAATGGCGACTCCCCCCTTTAGCAGATTAGCTAAATGTTTGCGTAATTTATACATAAAAGTTATATTATTGTTGTTGTTGTTGTTATCGTTATAGTTCTGGTTAATTTAAAAAAATGGTTAAATATATTTACAGTTTTTGTTGCGTTCGTTATATTTAAATATTAATAAAGTTTTAAAATGTAACTGTCTTGGAGTACTATATTTTTTTAAAAAATCGGGTGAATGGGGCCTTGAATCGGGTTATTGTCATGTGTGGGCTTTGCAAGTGTACTGCTACAAGATCGGACATTTCAAACTCAAATGCACGTTCATTTTCTTACCTTTCCGAAACATGGAGCGCAATAGCAGGCAGAGAAAGGGTGATGCACGTGTTGAACACTGCCTGGCCTGCAAATTGTGCCAGTGCCCCCCCCCCGCCCCGAGTACTTCACAAATCTTTAAAAGACCATGCGCTTGTTCAATGGGAAGTGGATAACATGGCTAAGAGCATTTGCTGTCTAATGCATGAATATCGCTGACTTCTCAGCGATATTCATGCATTGCGGCCGTTTTTTATCGCATTTGCGATAAACCTTGCTAATAGCAAGGTTTATGTGCGATAAAATTCGCCTCTTCTCTAAACAAGTTAGAGACAAAAATTACCGCTAGTTGTTGGTAATATGCCCCCGCATTTTTCCTTGCAGGAATCGAGAAGCGAAAGACTAGCACTGAAATCAGTAGTCTCACACCTGAATCGGGAGGGTTGGCATGTCTGGATACTCTACAGCTGGAGCCATACACTACATCCGCAGGGCTAGGTGATAGCCTAGGTCCGGCCTGGACAATCGGACACAGAGGAAGAGAAGTGTCAGAGGGTGCGGTAGTGAATAGGGTGAAAGGGAGGTGTCGAACGGGCACAGGGTGTGATTCTCAGAGAAGAGCAGCGCAGATGGGGGAAGTATATGGCCCATGCATGAGAGAGAGAGAGCGGGGGTGACCATTGCGTGGGGGAGATGCGTGCGAGGGTGGGGAGCCATGCTGAGAATCGACGGCGTGCAGAGAGTGGGTCTGGTCAAGGCATCTAAAATAGCTGCCGTGCACGACAAAATTGTGGCATTGGACAAAAACGCAAGATGGCGCAGACAATGTTTATCAATAAGGATTCATTTATAACAAAATATTTACTCGCAGTGACAAAATGGTGTTCAACACTTCCTGATTTCCATCGAATCGAACGTTAACAAACGTCACGCAGCAAAAAAAAAAAAAAAAACCACGCACAGAGCGGTTTTTAGCCATGTTATCCAATGGAAGGTGGATAACATGGCTAAGAGCATTTGCTGGATAATGCATGAATATCGCTGACTTTTCAGCGATATTCATGCATTGTGGCCGATGTGCGGCGATAATTTTTGACTCTAAACAATTAAAACGAAGCACAAAATGGCGAATTCCCGTTTCGCTACCAGTTTGCGGCCCAGTTCGCGGCCCGAGAAGCGCTTCTACCGTGAAAAATAATTTTTTTTTTATTTTCCCCACGGGACCCTTTAATAACCTCAACAACATTCCTAGGGGGTCAAGAGGGGTATACCTTGCCCCCTTTCAATAAATTCCCCCTTCGTTTTTCACCTCTTCTTCTCTCTCGATCCTACCGAGAGACAAGATGGCGACCGCTCCGGACTGTTTAGAATGTTGACAGACACCAGAGAGCCAATCAGCTTTCTGTTATCCAATGGAAGGTGGATAACATGGCTAAGAGCATTCGCTCGATAATGCATGAATATCGCTGACTTTTCAACGATATTCATGCATTGTGGCCGATGTGCGGCGATAATTTTTGACTCTAAACAATTAAAACGAAGCACAAAATGGCGAATTCCCGTTTCGCTACCAGTTTGCGGCCCAGTTCGCGGCCCGAGAAGCGCTTCTACCGTGAAAAATAATTTTTTTTTTATTTTCCCCACGGGACCCTTTAATAACCTCAACAACATTCCTAGGGGGTCAAGAGGGGTATACCTTGCCCCCTTTCAATAAATTCCCCCTTCGTTTTTCACCTCTTCTTCTCTCTCGATCCTACCGAGAGACAAGATGGCGACCGCTCCGGACTGTTTAGAATGTTGACAGACACCAGAGAGCCAATCAGCTTTCTGTTATCCAATGGAAGGTGGATAACATGGCTAAGAGCATTCGCTCGATAATGCATGAATATCGCTGACTTTTCAACGATATTCATGCATTGTGGCCGATGTGCGGCGATAATTTTTGACTCTAAACAATTAAAACGAAGCACAAAATGGCGAATTCCCGTTTCGCTACCAGTTTGCGGCCCAGTTCGCGGCCCGAGAAGCGCTTCTACCGTGAAAAATAATTTTTTTTTTATTTTCCCCACGGGACCCTTTAATAACCCCAACAACAATCCTAGGGGGTCAAGAGGGGTATACCTTGCACCCTTTCAATAAATTCCCCCTTCGTTTTTCACCTCTTCTCTCTCGATCCTACCGAGAGATAAGATGGCGGCCGCTCCGGACTGTTTAGAATGTTGACAGACACCGGAGAGCCAATCAGCTTTCTGCGCGCAAAGTTCCGTTTCGCGAAAAGTAAGCGGACCGGATCGCTGCCCGGAGCGCTGTTACAGATATATATCTTGGTTTGAACGTTAATTTCTCAAAAACTACTGGAGCACATATATTGAGACCTAGCAAAGGCACATCGGGCTAACAGTCCCTACAATTTTGCCAAGTTTCGTGCAAATCCATTCAGCCGTTCGAGCTAAAAGTGAGTCCAACCGCCCTATGGAAAAATGAATGGGAAAAACGCGTTTTGGGACCCCCCTTTTTTCTCAGCCCCCCCTTGACGAAACCCCACCAAATTTTCAGGGGCTGCTCAGAAACAAAATGTGCCATTTTCCTGAAAATTTGAGCCAATTCCGTCCACAAACGCCAAAGTTATTAGGCATAGAATTTTCAGAAATCCCATAGGGAATTTATCCTAACTATATATACCTACTGGCGATAGCCAGTAGGTAATATATATATATATATATATATATATATATATATATATATATATATATATATATATATATATATATATATATATATATATATATAGATATATATATTCTTTCCAAACAAACCTCCCGTTACAGGAAGAGACTCGGACACCCAAAACTTCTTGCAGGAAAAACGTATTGTGCAAGTGGAAAAACGACGCGTTTCGCCATTACGGCTTGATCACGCTGTAATGGCGAAACGAGTTGTTTTTCCACTTGCACAATACATTTTTCCTGCAAGAAGCTCTGGGTGTCCGAGTCTCTTCCTGTAACGGGAGGTTTGTTTGGAAAGAATACGTAGGTCTGCCGGTGACCTTACTGGGACCGCCCACGACAGCTGGAGATCTCTCACCTGAACTTGTGAAGTTATATATATATATATATATATATATATATATATATATATATGTATATATATATATATATATGTATATATATATACATATACACACACATATATATCCTAAAGAAGAAGGTTAAAGGGATGTTAGAGTTGGGTGAAAATGTCAGTTTAAGGATAATGCTTTAAAACCGTTGAAGTTATCTCAAGTAACTATAACTTGTGCCCTATAGTAGCTATAATACCTATAACTTGTGCCCACTGTTGTTAACAATGAATTAATTTCAGATGTCATTAAGGATGTTATCAATGCAGTCATTGAACATTTCATAAGTGATGTAATATGTGAGGATACCAGCAGTACATGGCAGGGTGCAAATTTTAGATTGGGCCACAATGAATGCCACAAGCCAAAGTGATGCAAAAATAACATTGTTTCCACTTTGAACACAGGATGGGTCCCTCTAAAACCCCCACATGGGTCTGGGGTCTGGATAGCTCTACCCGGCCCCTTTATATGTTGTTTTATTTAAATTTTCAGGACTCTGGCTTCCCGGCCTTCTGGTCTAAATCTATTATTATTCCTATTTTTAAAAAGGGGCAGCGAGGGGATCCTCAGTGCTACAGGCCAATATACCTTATTGATTCCTCAGTGAAAATCCTGGGAAAGGTTATCCTATCTAAAATCACAGACTGGGCAAATGACAGGGGTATTCTGTCTAACATGCAATATGGTCTTGGATGTGGGAGGAGTACTATGGATCAGCGTTTAAATTTGCATCTTTTATTAGGTAAATATACTATGTCCAAGGAGGGTTGTCTACAATGGCTTTTATAGATCTATCCAGGGCGTTTGATCTGGTTAAAAGATCAAAGTTCTGGACTATTTTATTGGAAAAGGGCCTTGATCCCTGCTTAGTTTATTTTTTAGCTTACCTTCATCAAGACCTCACAACCTCAGTTAGGTTATCTCAGGCTGGCGCTGGACCAGATCTTTTAACTCTGGCAGGGGCGTTCGGCAGGGGTGCATTTTGGCGCCCCTGATTTTTTACTCTTCATGTGAATGAGCTGGACAAATCGCTTGTTGAGGCTGCATTGGATATTCCGCGAGTGAGAGAGTGTTCAATCCCTGTTCTCCTCTACGCGGATGATGCCGCTCATTTAGCCTGTACGGCAGTAGGTTTACAGCGACTTTTAGATGCTTTTGGGGCATTTATGAACTCACTAGATCTGGTTGTGAATAATGGAAAATCACACACCATGACAGTAGGAGATAGACCCAGAAAGACATTTTATTGTAACAGTCTGGAGGTTTCTGCTGTGTCTTCCTTCCCTTATTTGAGAGTTCTTTTTGACGACAGGTCATTTTGGGTCCAACAACAAAAAGTCAAAAAGAACGCCGTCACACGAGCTTCTTCATACCTGTTAGGATTTGCATGGCGTCTGGAGGACCATTAGAGGCTATCCTAAAGGTCTATAAGGCCAAGTGTTTGGCTATTGCGGCATATGGATCCTTTATATGGGGTTATAAAGATCAAGCTGACATACAGATAGCCGAAAACAAATTTTTAGTGAGTCACAATCAACCCCATCGTACTCTGTACATCAGGAGTTAGGGTTAGGTTATGTCACCGATATTTTGAAAACAGCTCCGTTGCTTTGCTGGCTCAAGACTTGGTTGAATCCCGAATTAACCCTTAATCACATGATTTTACGAGACTGTATTGCGCTGGATAAGTCCGGATAAGTCTGTAAAAATCAAATGATTGGTGTACGTTAAAAGTATGTTATTTAAATTAGGATGACAAGAGCTTTTAGAGGAACCTGATAGGATCTGGAAGGAGGACGTTCTGTGGGTAAAACTGAGTTTTTAGAACCTCCTGTCGGTGGGGCGAGAAGAACAGGAGCTATGTAAACCTTTGGTTAGGGCCCATTACTTATTAAAAACATCCATTAACATTGAACCTTATTTGTTAATTGTCAATAAGTCGTACCATTGATGGCTCCTAACTAGGCTCCGTTTCAATTTGAGTCATTCAACATTGGGGGATTATCAAGGTTGGTGTAACCCTGAAGATGCCGAACCCTGCCAATGTGATAATTTCTCACCCAAGGACACATTGCATTTTATGATGTTCTGTGACTTTTTTCCCATATTCGCATGAGATTTTTGTTACCTATTTTGAGAGGAAGGGGTTTCACTCAGGTTAGACCAGCGCTAGTTTTTCTTCAATCTTTGTGTAACCCTGGTGACATTGCATCTTTTTTGGTAGCAGCAGTGAGGATTAAGAATAAGAGAAATTTGAGGATGATGCCACCTTTATTTATTGTTTGTGGTCTACTGCTATCTTCCGGTTAAGGGGTCTGAATTGGTCATAAAAAGCTCAGTTTATGGGTAAAGATCCAGCTTTCTGCTAAATTTTGTGGAATTCTACTCAGTCGTTTTGAATGGACCACTGTCTAAAATTCCTATCGGAAATTGCATGGGGAAAATACACTTTTGGACCTGCCTTTTTGAGGAAGGAAGGAAGGTGGGCAAGCCTTTTGTTTTAGAAAGTTTTATTAAGATTCATCAAATGGCACCAACTGCAGAAGTGGTAATAAACTGTGACGTGTGGCTAGGTTACTCCTTGCGCAAACCAATATCACATGACAATATGATCAGATTACATAGGTAAATGCTTTCTGCAGGAGTGGGTAGGTAGGTTTACACCTCAGAACCTTTTTGCTTTTGGTTATCTTTAGCTAACACCTTCTCCGCAGGGCTAATTCCGCTGTGGCGCAGGGGGAGGGGGAACACACGCGGCGGTGCTTGTGACGAGCTTGGCTCATCATGCTGCATGGTGGTGCTGTGGTGGCTGCATGGTGGCGCTGTGCTCATGACGAGCTGAGCTCCTCATAACCACGCCCGCTCAATGGAACACCCAGCACAGCAGGGGAATTATCCCCGCATGGGCATTCCACGGCGGTTATGATGAGCCTCAGCTCATCATGAGCACAGCGCCACTGTTCCTCATGACGAGCTGAGCTTGTCATGAGCACCGAAAGAGTTACGGAAGCAGTCACCCAGTCCACAGGCTAGTGCCAGGCATTGATGTGGCACCCCTAGGCACCCTCTTAAGAAGTCTACTGGTCCTGTGGAAGACAGAAGAAGGACTGCACCTGCTGTTCAAACGTCAGGAGCCCTGAAAGCCTGGACCAGCTCCCATTTGTACCCAAGACAAAGATGCGGACTCGAAGGGTCAGTTGACTGCCCTTGTGTTAAGCTATAGAGACACAGCAAGCTGCACGAAGTCCCTTTTGCTGAAGAGCTCAACTGGACCTCCCTAGACCCTGCTGGTTGATTCTACTAGAGTGAGTCACTAAGAAATACAAATGTTATAGTTTGGGTAAATGCTAAGTCCTTAGCATATGCTGAAAAATGCAGTCATACGCTGAAGGAAATAATGGTAATGTGACATTCTAGTTAGGTGTTGGAATGAGACAGGAGTTATCATTAACTAACTAAACCTTGCTCCTCTATCATGCACTGCTTATGACCAAAAATCATAATCATTTGAAACCCAGAGATGCCTTCATCAGATGATTTTTATTAATTAAAAAGGAAGATAGGAAGGAAACTTGCACTGCATATACTTCCCATAATAACAATTTGTGTGTAAAATGTCTTGATGTGATGTAAGTGCATAGAAAGCCACACAAAACCAATGATGCAGGACCCTCCTGGGAATGTCAGTGCTGGTTCAGAACTGCCAAATATAAACACCTTAATACCAGTAGGTTGTTCTTCTGGTACCTATGGTGATTTAGCTTGACCAAATTGTGTCCAATGTGTTTGATGCGGATTACAAAACCATTGTCTCAACTGGGACCTCAAAACAGAATACACCACAACGACCACAGTACCTCACAAACAAAATCACATTCCAGTAAGAGAACATAAATCAAGCTGCACAAAAAGCAACAGAACACAACACCACCACAACAAAATGCTATAACAATTGCTCACAAACATTCTTCACACACAGCACCACTTCCAGGATCTTGTTTTCTCAATATTGGTGTTAACGGTGTTTGGAAGTATACACTGCCTTAAAGTAAGACCTAGGATATGACTTAGCATCAATCAAACAAGTTTTGTAATCTGGCTTCTGGTGTTCCCTTTGTGTGACAGCCCTGGGATGTTTCGGTTATGAAACAGTTTCTACCACGACCATCTTAAATAGTTGCACAGCTGGTGCAGCGTTATTTTACCACTTTACACAGCCATAAATGGTTGCTTGTCCCTGGGATTTTCAAGCCATATACTCCTGTTGGCTAGAAATGTATTAGCATTTGTTGTTTTATCTAAGGTAAATAAAAGTACATAATGCAATTACATAAACAAAGCAACATAACAACACATAGATAACTTGAAGCAACACAAGAAAATGGTAATAAGACAACACAACAGCATAACCACAATAGAATTGAACCTCACTTTGCCAAAACGCATCACAAAAACAAAGTATCAGAAGAGAAATAAAATCACTACCACAACAAAATGCCGTATGACAAATATGCACAAGCATTTTTCAATGTTTTCGGTTCTTGCTATGCATTATCGAAGCCACCACTGCCTTGAGAAATCATTGCATTCACAAGAAGTGTTCTTTAAATCTGTCAAATCACAGACCCACTCAATCTTGAAGGTATTTTGACACATTTCCGAACAGCTTTCTTTTAAAAATGTATTTCATGCATGCTTGGAACTGTTGGACACCTACACAGTTACAACAATGGCACCAATGTCGAGAGCCTGGAGGCTTAGAGTTGAGTAAATTAGAGAGGATGATTTTTTTTACCTCATTATCAAATCTTAAAGGCAATATATGTGAAGGTTTTTCTCCCTTCATTATGCATGACTTACAAAAACACTTTGAGCACTCAGAGCTCATTTACCTTTAACAGCAAGTGAAGATATAAGTATGCAAGCCGTGTTCTCATTTGGAAAACATGCATAGGCAAAGCAAATAAGTCTTTCCTTTGCTAGCTGGTGCGATGTTTATATTTTATTGCATGCACATGGTACAAAATACATACAAAAAAGAAAAGATACAGCTGCCTAAACCCGTTTGCTTGCAGTAAGAATTTCAAAAGGAAAGAAAATCACTGATGTAGCTGTTTTTCTAGACATTGTTTTCAAATGAAAACCTTTTTCAGTGTGCCACATGTTTTATTATTGTTTTTTGGTAATAAGACATGAATAGATCACCAACTAATAAGGCGCTAATCTTGCAGGCACCTGCAATGCTGTTTTTTAGACCTGGCCCCCTTGTCATGGTTTCCCCTAACTTTTTGCGTTCTGACCTCCTATTTTTGACTGTTTTGCTGGTCCTCGTGCTCTTTTACTTAACTTTGGTTACATTGGCTTATCCACAATAAGCATATTTTATTTACTTATAAGTCCTCAATAAAGTGCACTACATGTACCCAGGGCCTGTAAATTAAATGCTACTGGTGGGCCTGCAGCACTGATTGTGCCACCCAAGTAAGTAGCACTTTAAATGTGTCTCAGGCCTGCCACTGCAGAGACTGTGTGTGCAGTTGCAAACTGTTTAACACAAAAAGGGTCACTCCCAATTTGGTGACCTAAGTGCTACAGTATTATTTTGTGAGTGCAGGCTTCATCATTGAACAGTCCTCCCCTCTAAAAACTCAGAGAAAGCTAAATACTGCCAAATGAGCCCAGGCGCCTATTCTGTGCTAATTATATGCAAGTGTTGGCAAAATTTTCCTCACAGAAATTGTGTTAACATCCACATTAACTAAATTGAAAAAGTATTGTTTTTAACTGTGGTGTTGCACAAACTGTTGCACAATTCTGTCTGAGACTGCACTGATCATATATGGGTGAGGACAGCAGCAATCGCAGCTAACTGCGTATGACGTATGGTGCTGTGCTGACCGTGGCTGAGTGCATTTGCTGCTGAACTAGCACACCCATGCTCACTGAAAAAATACAACCATTATAACTGTCACCATATTTTTGTAAGCTGCACGGCCCAAAAATAGTTGTGTCTAAAGGCCAGTCTGGGCAAGGCTTGCTGTGTGGTGAATCAGTGGCTGTTATAGGGAAGACAAAGGTGAAAACAAGAAATCCCCCGTTCAAATCTACCGGACACTCAGCAAGAACTCTCTGACTCAGAGATGCCACATGAATCCTTTCAGTCTGCAGTGCACTATGGGTCAGATTTTAGGAGCCATTCAGGAATCAAAGGCCACCCTTCAGCGGGAGATAGGGAGTAGGGCTATGCCTGCTTCATGCTGACCATCACAAATTGTCTGCTAGGGTGAAAGACAATGAATCTGCCGTAGCAGACTTGTGCCCCTTGCACCAAAATATAAAAACCCAAATTACTCTTATAACGGAACAAGTATAAAGACTGGAGCATCAGTCAAAAGATGCAGTAGGACGAAGCAGGCAGAGCAATGTACCAATGATAGGTGTTCCAGAGGGAACTGAGAGCTCAGACATGGTGGCCCACGTGGAGTGTTGGCTGAAGTCAATAGTGGCTCAAACCCGTCCTGCCCCATTTTCTGCACTGGAAAGAGCACATCGAGTACCAGCATGTCTGCCAGCCCTGGGACATTAATTTCCCTATATTTGTGAAATTCTTGCATTACAAAGACAGATATGTGTTGCTGCAGCGGGAGTGGGAGGTGGGGTCTTCCCAGGTGGGGAATGGCCACGTTACATTATTTCCAGAGTTTACTGTGGGAGTGCAAGCCAAATAAGCCACTTACTTAGAAGTAAAGTGGTTACTCCATGATGAAGGGATTCAATACCCTCCTAATTTCCCTGCAAAGCTGAAAATAATGCAGGATGGTTGCACCCTCTTCTGCCAGAACCCGGAGAAGGCTTGTGCCTGATTGGAGGCACACAGCTCAGGATCTGTCAAAGCATGGGCAACTGATGGAGAGATCCCCATGCACTGCTGAAAACACCGCAGGTAAAGGGGACGATTACAAGCAGGTCCTTTATGGAAACCTTCTCAGTCTCAAACAGAGAAGAGTGGCAGCACTGCAAGCAGCGGCATGGCATCCCTGACAGTGACATCTGATAAGGAGGCTATCAGCAGCTAAGAACACCAAGAAGAGGCTTCTGACTCAAATGTTGAGCTTCCAGGTGTAACCCACCCCCAATAAAGCAGGTGAAATTATTTGATAAAAACACTATTACTCTCTTTTCATTTTTTGCTTCACAAGGAACTACTGGGTTTAGTTATAACAACTATTCAACTGGTGGTAAACTCGCCCTCGCCTTTCCCCCTTCTTTTCCTGCTTTATGGTTTCTGGAGCAGGGATGTTATGTATCATGAGCTGTATTGTTTGGGTGGCCCGCAGTTACTGGGACGCACTTGGAATGGGAAGTTAGGAAGACAGTTTTTTGCGTACTGCCCTATCCTGTCTTGGCGCTCTGTGTGGGGATTATTGGGGGGGATAGTGATTGGGCTGGGAATATTTATAGGTTTGATAAGAGTTAGTCCTATGGCTAACACATGCAATATCACAAGAGAATAGTTAACAGGGTCAGGTATGGTGGCCCTCTTTAAAACCCTCATTCACGTACATAGGTGGTCTGGCGGTATATCCAAATATAGCAACCTTATATAATCACAGGTCCTGAAGAAAGCCCCCGAACCCGGATGAGCACGTATGGGGCTGAACCATGTTGACTGCTCACATGGACAAACTAGTGCGTTAGATTAGTAACTTTACCTTCATACGCACCACCTTGATTTTACTTTTCCACATCTCCAACCAATTAAGAGAGCACATCGAGTACCAGCATGTCTGCCAGCCCTGGGACATTAATTTCCCTATATTTGTGAAATTCTTGCATTACAAAGACAGATATGTGTTGCTGCAGCGGGAGTGGGAGGTGGGGTCTTCCCAGGTGGGGAATGGCCACGTCACATTATTTCCAGAATTTACTGTGGGAGTGCAAGCCAAATAAGCCACTTTCTTAGAAGTAAAGTGGTCACTCCATGATGAAGGGATTCAATACCCTCCTAATTTCCCTACATAGCTGAAAATAATGCAAGATGGTTGCACCCTCTTCTGCCAGAACCCGGACAAGGCTTGTGCCTGATTGGAGGCACACAGCTGAGGATCTGTCAAAGCATGGGCAACTGATGGAGAGATCCCCATGCACTGCTGAAAACACCGCAGGTAAAGGGGACGATTACAAGCAGGTCCTTTATGGAAACCTTCTCAGTCTCAAACAGAGAAGAGTGGCAGCACTGCAAGCAGCGGCATGGCATCCCTGACAGTGACATCTGATAAGGAGGCTATCAGCAGCTAAGAACACCAAGAAGAGGCTTCTGATTCAAATGTTGAGCTTCCAGGTGTAACCCACCCCCAATAAAGCAGGTGAAATTATTTGATAAAAACACTATTACTCTCTTTTCATTTTTTGCTTCACAAGGAACTACTGGGTTTAGTTATAACAACTATTTAACTGGTGGTAAACTCGCCCTCGCCTTTCCCCCTTCTTTTCCTGCTTTATGGTTTCTGGAGCAGGGATGTTTTGTATCATTGATGTAAATAAATAATTTACTCTTAATTTCTATGCAGGTAAGTACTTAATCAATAATAACTCAGATCGGGTGAAAAAAGACAGAGTCCGTGGTGTTAGAGTTCTAAGGGTTTTATTCCTTAAAAAGGAATGGTCATGGCCAAGATATCATGTTCTGACCACCACACAGGGTGTCAGAAGGGATAGATGAGCGCGCTAACATTTTATTTACAGTACATAGCTTATATACTTATTGTACACCATTGAAAACAGTATAGAAGGCGTAACAGCTGAGAGAAGACAAGATAACAATATGCACGTGGTACATGTGCGTAATCAAGAGGCGTGAACTAGAGGTGTGTTCTGGAAACGTCACTGATAGGTGTCACAAAGGGGTGGCACTAACAGAAAATGTGGCAATGTCAGCAGAAATCGGAAGCTTGGATGCGCGCGCAGCTGCATGACGTGTAATTGGAGGGGTGCAGGGGACTTGACATTTACACTGACGGAAAAGAGACAAAAGTCTGGCATGTCAGATCAACTTGTGCTTCTATCATATCTGATATCTGATGTTTAGGAACTAAGCTATCTGGGCGGAAAGGTCTCTAGAGCAGAAGCTATTCTATACTTGTTGTGAGTGCGTGTATAAGCGCCTGGGTGTCTGTATGAGAAGCGTGGGGCATGGGGCCTTCCATGGAAGCATGGCAACGAAGCTATGAATTACTTGCACAGAGACAGGTCGGCCCTTTAGCCCTGTAGCTGAGGAAGGATGTTTACTGAAGCTAGCAGGCAGGAATGTATTTTCGGGGAGGGAAACAGATAACTCGAAGGTTATAGTCAATCTTGGCAGGCAGCAGGCTGAGCCGAGCGCGAGGGGCCGCGCTGAAAGTAAGTCAGAGTTCACGAGTACAGGGGCTGCCTGGGCAGAGATTTCTCGGAGTCAGAAGCCAGAAAAGAGGCTCGGTGGCAGAGATTCAGGGCCTACTTCAGCCAGAGCTGAAAAACGTAGGAGTACACTATAAAAAGACGTTGGCATAGCATACTTAGGAACGGACCATTCGACCCATTCATGGTGGGTCTGAAAGAGAGCATGTTAACGTTGGACGCAAATGAATTTGCGTCTTCATAGCTGACACGGGAGGGAAGTTACATGCACTTTAACTCGTACATGGAGACGGTGGGGTACTCGCTAGGGAACACAACTTGACCATAAAATTTAGATTACCTCATTCCCTCCTTGTTCCCTACGGACCCTTCATGATATATCGATCATCATAAATCGATCAGTTTGTTCTTGTAACATTATATGTTCATCTTTCTTCTTTTGACTATTTGAGAGAAAACTGGAATGTTCAATGCAGGAAGTGGCACACAGTCCACATATTGCTGGCCCACACTGTAGGCACAGGCAGCAGCTGAATACTATAATAAGGCCAATGCCTAGGAAGGATAAGATCTTCCATCCCCAAGCTGTTAACGTTGTCCAGAACCAACCGGACCAAGTCCAGGTGCCTGGATTCTGATGTATCTGATTCGCAATTTTATGCAGACGGGTAATAGCTTGATAGACAGATGGTGCATTTTGTGGGATGAAAACGCAGCAACTTGACCCGATGACCTTACAGGCTCCACCTCTATCTGCCAAGATGACGTCAATAACAAGACGATTTTGAAGGACAACAACCCGCATAGCAGATTGCTCCTCTGTTAAGTTACCTAAGGCGGAGGCAGTTTCATGTACTACTGCTTCAAGTGTTCTAGTTAATCTACGTATTAATTTACTGTTTTGGACAGGTCCTAGAAAGAAAAAGAATCCTTTATTGAAATCAGTGTACTGTTCCCATGCCGTTTCTGTGTAGTCGACAAGTGGAATATCTCTTTTGGGTCTATTCGGTACTAGATTTGTATTTCTATGGTAATCTGGGGGAGCTAGAAAAACAGGTGGCAGAAGGAATGCAATGTAACAGGTACCATCCCAATCTGGAGGCAAACGTATGTAAGCGGTATGACCACAAACAAAATAGGAGTGACTGATAGCTTTGAAAGACGATTTACCATGATCACTGAATTCGACCACAGTAGTGCATTTACTATGACCTACGTGTACTGAACCTTTCTTGCTAACACATAATTCACCTGTGACTGGTAATACTAACATATGGGGCAGAACTGGAGCAGCCTCGGATTCAACAGTAAGGATCATAAGGCTAATTGTGTAATTACCTAATCCATATACTTCATTTTCTAGATCAGTTCCTATTCGAGTGGGAAGTCCCTCTTTATCAGGATAACAGACGTTGAGCAGGACTAAGTTCAAGTTTCCCCAAACCCAGCCCCCATCGAAAACAGCAATATCAGGATCTAAGGAATTAATTATTTTAAACCATGCCCCACAGGAGCCATTGTGAGTGAACGGGTACGGAAAGAGGGGCAGAGCTCCCTTGTAATTCTGGTAGGGAGGGAGTCGGCCACATATCCAGCAGTCGGTAGCATTATTTGTCTGATGGGAGTGGTGTAACATACTAATGAATGTATTGTTGCGCAGCGCAAGTCTGTAAGAGAGTTCATGTGCAGGAAGTTCACTAAAAGTGTGTTCAGCAGAGACATTGTAAACAGATTGTTCACGCCTGAAAATAGGCCAATATATAGGTAGCAGAATGCTGGCAATAATAATTAGAATACTTAGAAAAAACATTATTAACAACGTCACTATACAGTGACTACGCAGTGATTTACAGTATGTACGTTTCTTTGCTTCTCTCTCTCTCTCTCTATCTCGATCTAGGGGATACATGTCAGAAACTATTTAACCGATTCACCTAGGGGAGGACTTAAACAATTAAACTGTCTGACTTGCTAGATCGGAGTTTCATACGATATAGTTCTTGGGGAGTCTTTTCTCGTTCAGACACTGTAACGTCTTTTCTTTCAACACAGTCTTTGGTGGGGGTGGACGAGTCAGAGTCCTGTTTTAGTCCGTTTTTTAGTTCATTGCAAAGTTTGATGTGACTCGTGTGGACCCACCCCTTTCTCCCCTCTATCTTTACGGCGGTCCTCGTGGTGAGAAGAACGGTCTTCGGGGACTTCCAGCGGGGCTCCAGCGGACTTTTCCGGTCGAAATTCCGGACGAGTACCAGATCCCCAGGACGGACCTCGTGCTGCTTTACATCAGTGTTGTCAGGAAAAGCTGCGGCAACCTGTGAACGACATGATTGGAGTGCAGACATCAAGGAGGCAAGGTAATCTGTCAACATATTGCAATCAATATCAGTTATTTTCTTCGGAATGGGCGTCCCCCACATATTCGGTGGTCTGCCAAAGACCACTTCGTACGGGGATAGCCCTGATCTTGAATGGGCGACCATTCTCATGTAGAATAGTGCCACGGGCAGGGCGACTATCCAGTCGACCCCCTTTTCTTGACAGATCTTTGCAAGGCGGATTTTTAGTGTCTGATTATGCCTTTCTACAAGGCCTGCTGCTTCGGGATGTCGGACACAGTGGAACCTCCACTGATATCCTAGCAAAAGGGAAACCTGTTTCATCAACTCGGACGAGAATGGCTGTCCGTTATCTGAATACACGACACGGGGCAAACCGTACCGTGGGAAAAATTCACGAACCAACTGTCGGGCAGTGGTCGGAGCAGTGTAGTCTGGAACTGGGTATGCTTCGGTCCAGCGGGACAGAGCACAAACAACTACAAGGACATATTTAAAACCTCGACAACTGTTCATCTGGATATAATCCATCTGGAGGACTTCAAAAGGGTGATCGGGAGGATGAAATCCACCTTGTTCTACAGGGACGCTTTTACCTGGATTGAACTGACAACAGATCATGCAAGTACGCACTTTCTGTTTTGCTGCTGCTCGTAAGTGTTTGTTGTACCAGAGATTTTGCAAACTGTCTAACATCGCTTTCTCTCCTAGATGTGCCGGGCTATGTGCTGTGTTTATCATGACTTGAACCATTGAGTCAGGGAGAAACCATATAGATTTTTCCTTCGTTATCCAACCTTGATCTGTCTGGATCCCTCCTAGTTCAGTCCATTTCTTTATTTCATCTGGAGTAGCATGTGTCTGGATATCAATTACGTCTAGGGCGGGATCTCTAACTGCCATACACTTTATTGGTACTATTGTCTTTGTCACATCAGTAATCTGGGTGTGAGTCAGTGCTGTATGTTTTGCTGTCTGGTCTGCCAGGTCGTTACCCTGGGAAACAGAATCTGTAACTTTAGTATGTGCCTTACACTTCATGACTGATATGCCCGAGGGCAAATGTATTGCTTCTAACAGTGCTTGAATGAGGGGACCGTGTTTAATCTTGGCCCCATGAGAGGTCAGGAAACCTCGTTCTTGCCAGAGGACTCCGAAGTCGTGTACAACCCCGAAGGCATAACGGGAATCAGTGTATATGTTAACATTTCTGTTCTTGGCTAGAATACAAGCTCGGGTCAGAGCGATGAGCTCTGCTGCTTGAGCAGACAGTGTGTCAATACGATGTGTTTCTTTAACTTCAGTTTCAGTGGTCACGGCATATGCGGCCACTAATTCTCCTGTACTTGTTCTCATGCATGAACCGTCCACATAAAGTGTCAGGTCTGGATTTGTCAATGGAACATCTGTTAAATCTCGTCTAGGCTTTGTTACTACATTAATGATCTCTATACAATCATGTGGGGCTGGATCTGTCATAACTGTTGGTAACAGTGTTGCGGGGTTCAGGATACTGCAGCGTCTGATTTCTATGTGTGGCTGGAATAGTGTTAATTCATAACCTGTCAGTCGTGCTATAGTCAAGTGTTGAGTCTGGGTTCTGTTTAACAAAACCTCTACAGAATGTGGTACTTGAACTGTTAACTGATGACCTAAAACAATTGAGTCACTTTGTCTTATTGCTAACGCTGTTGCTGCTACTGACTTTAAGCACGCAGGGAGTGCTTGGGCTACTGAATCCAATGTACTAGAAAAATAAGCACAAGGCTTATGTGAACCTGCTTGATCTTGGGTGAGGACAGACAACGCTGTACCATCACGTTCTGTAACAAAAAGTGTAAACGGTTTGCTGTAACATGGTGTCGCTAAAACTGGTGCTTGACATAAGGCTTTCTTTAAGTCTTCAAAAGCTTGTGTATGTTCCTGAGTCCAAGGGAGGGCCGTCGAAGTCGCTGCCTCCTGTGTCGTTAACTGGATGAGTGGCTTGGCTAGAAATGCATACTGGGGAATCCATTGTCTGCAGTACGAGGTGAGGCCTATGAAGGCCCGCACTTCCTTTTGTGTCTGGGGTTGTGGCATATTTGCAATTAACTGAATGCGATCGGGAGTGAGCTGTCTCCCCACTTTGGACAGCAAGTGACCCAAGTACACAACTTGCTGAACACAGAATTGTAGCTTCGAAGGAGACACCTTGTGTCCCTTGTCGGCCAGGAAGTGTAAAACTGTCAGTGATGCTTTTTCACATTCGGGCTCACTTTGTGCGGTGATCAGCAGATCATCGACGTATTGCAGTAAAGCGGTGTTAACTGGCATTTGAATACAATCTAGTTGTCTTTTCAGTGCTTGACTATAGATGCTGGGGCTTTCTGTGAATCCTTGAGGTGCGCGCGAAAATTTGAAGCTGCGTCCATTTAAACTGAATCCGAAGAGATATTGGCTCTCTGGATCAATAGGCACGCTGAAGAAGGCGTTCTTGAGATCAATTACAGTAAAGAACGTTGCTTCTGAATCAATAGCAGTCAATAGAGAGGAGATATCGGGGACCACAGGATACTGTGGAATAATGCATTTATTCAATTCTCGAAGATCAATCACCAGCCGATATACTGGCGGTGCATTGGGATCAGTACGTTTAAGAATCGGAATGATGGGTGAATTACAGATATTGGAGTCGGTCTCGACGACCACTCCTTGGGCAATGAGCTCTTCAATGATTTTCAGTAAAGCCACTACAGCATCGGGTGGTAACTTGTATTGTCTGATTCTGGGTAATACAACACCTGCCTTGAGTGTAACGCGGTATGGTGTAATGTGCATACAGCCTACATCAGTTGGGCCTTTTGCCCACAAGTAATCTGGTACATTTTTCAATCTGACATCAAATTCACGCAGAACGTAATGACCCTTGAAATCCCGCAGAAAGAGTCTAACTCCCTCCGGGGAACAGCATATTATAGCTCCTAGAGCCTTCAATGTTTTAATTCCTAACAGATTTTCTGGACATGATTTCGTGAGTAACAGGTCTGTAACACGTGATAATGGACCCACAGCCAGGGGAACTGGTTCTGATACCTCATTTACAATAGGCTGTCCTGAAAAACCCAGGGAAACATTCTGTGAGCCTGAGAGGGGTGCCCCTGGAACTTCATCATGACTGATTGTAGTGCGACTTGCCCCTGTGTCAATTAAAAACTTTCTGTCTTTTCCCAATACTTGACTGTGTACATAAGGACCTTCTTGATCTACAGGAATCTCAATAAGAGGCAAGCCACCTTCCCTCTCTAGGCTGTTTCATGTATATCGGGAATATTCGGGATAAGCGGACTGGGCGTACTGATACATCTGTTGTGAGACTTGCTGAGTTGCAGCAATGGGCTGTGGCTGTGGTACTGCTACGGTCTGTGCTGGAGTCGAAGAAGCATGCATAGGCTGTGTACTCTGTGTATTCTGTGAAGACTGATGCTGGTTATGGTCTTGTCTAGGCGGATGCGGTCTTTCTTTAGTTTTACCTGTCGCTATGTTATGTTTCAGAACTGGGCATTCATGTACGTAGTGACCTGGCTGCTTGCAATAATTACATGTCCCTTTAACTGTAGTGTGACTTGTCTGGGTCGCACCCTTTCTGTGACCGTCGGCTGGAACCGTTTGTGCTACTAACATTTTCATTTTCGTGTCTTTCATACGTTTCTGTTCCTGATCTTGTTCCTCTCTAATTCTGTTCTGATGATATTGTAACATCTGTAACATTTGTGATGGCGTATTTGCTTGCCATGTACTCTCGACCTTGTACACACGGTTTTTGACTAACGGTAGGGAATTCTCGACTAACTTTGATACAAAAAGATGCGGGTACGACTCGCTACTTGGCTGGAGGCCACTATTGATAATAAAACATTTCTCGAATCTTGAATAGAAATCACTAGTATCTTCATCATGTTTCTGTTTACAGGACGAGATTGCATCCCAATCCTCCTTTCTAGTTGTCAATAATCTGGGCAGGACCTGTACTATCAAACCTGGTAATGCTTTAGTTTTGTCCCCAATGCCTAACCCTGGGACCCGTTTCTTTTCTTCTTCCTCTATTTCTGCCCAGGCAATCTTTGTGTCTCCCACCTCCCATTCCTTTTCCTTTAATTTCTCGAATATACCCGTAGGCAATAATACCTTCAACATTTTCATGATATCATCATACGTGTAATCCCCCATTAGTAACATGTCTTTAAGCTCTCTATGAAAACCTGCAGGGTCTTTATCATGACACGGGACTAGTTTCTTCATTTCTAACAGTTCTAATTTAGTCAGAGGCGTGTGTACATACACGCGTTTCAAGGTTTTATCCTCACCCATAACAGGGTGCACTTCTCGTAAGGGGTTCTGACTTTCAACACCACCCCCGTATTGCATGTGGTACATTTTCCTTTCTGGAGGTGGGGCGGGAACATATTCAGAGCTTACAAAGGTATTATATCTGTGTCGCTGTTCTAGAATTATTTGAATTAGTTTAGTGCTTAAACCTCTCCATCTATCCATGAGTAGTGCTTCTAGTGTTTCGTGTAAGGGACCTGGATCAGAATAATGTTTTCTGTATTTGATGAGAAGGTGCTGAATCATGTATACACCTGCTAATTTCTGTTCGTCGGGGGAGAGGTTCAGAAATGTCTGTGCTACTGTGTCATCATTATATATGTCTGCATTTTCGGCCCATGATACAGCTGATCGGGCTAGTTCTTGTTCATCCATAGAATTGAGTACATGGTACCCAACTCGATCTCGAAGCCTTTTATCAGTTTCCTGGAACTGATGTTCAGCAGAATTCGGATTTGTCAAGGCCGAGAAGAAAACTCTCTTGCTCTCTGGACGGATACCCTTCCTAAGGTAAGTTCCCTTACCTACATATGCTATTGTTCCTACATTTCTTTCGGATTCTTCCTGTTCTTCTTCCTCCTCGGAGGAAGCCTCTTCCTTTTCTTTCTGGTGTGCTGCTATCACTGCTTTCCTAATTTTCTTGTACATAGAGACTATGCAATTCTGTCTGTCATGTTTTCCTTCAGCTATATTTTGACCCCACTTGTTCAATGCATCTAATTCACTCTGATCTGTTCCGGGCCTGTCTCGTTCTCTTATTAGACAATTTATGAAAAATCGTAGTATCAGCGCTTGCATGCCAACTTTCTGTTTCTCCATGGCATCCTTAATACTGTCAGGGTCTTTCCCTGTCTGAACAAACTCATATATTCTGTCTAGTCGCTCCTTCATTCCTACATAACATAACAAGTTATCAGTAGCAGATCTTAACCGTAATGATGCCAATATCATTAAATCGTCCTTTCCGGGTACTGGATCATATCTGCAAACTGACATGTTTTCTTTTAATGTGTCAAGGCGGGATGAATTAGAGGAGTGGGGAGACCTGTACGTGAGAGGACTCTGCATACCTTTGAGATTGAATCTGTGAGTTGGTGGCGGGGTCTGAGGACCCGCGGTCGCACCTCCTGAAGCGGAAACTTGTGCATTACCTCCCTGCGGAGTCTGTATCTGAACTTGAATTTGTCGTTTAGGTGGATCAGGAAAACGTGGTTTCGGTAGGTCAGTTTTGAGTACAGGAAGCGGCGGGGCTGGCGGAACGGGAGAAGTCTGTTGTGAAACTGGCGAGGCATGATCTGGGGGCGGGGTGCCGCCCCCGTCCCTTTCGGCAGGCAGGGCACGAACAGGCAGATTAGTGTAAGCTGGTGCTACATCTTCTAAGTATGAATTTAGGAATATGTCTTTAGTAGTCTTGTGCATTACTTTAGTTGGAACTAATGGTGACGGCAAATTTTTTGGTATTTCTGAAATGGCGTCAGGTGTACCTTCGGCCAAAAGATACATGTTGTTCACTTGGCTATTTCGGATGCGATCTATTTGTTCTGATTTTACTCGAATTCCTTCAATAACTAATTCGTTTTCTTGGGCCTTTTCTGATTCTTTAAGTCTGTCTTCTCTACGAAGTGCTCTTTCAGCACGTTTATGTGATTCCTTACGCCAAAATTCTATGGCGTCTTTCTGAGATTGTCTGGCTTTCTTTTTCCGTAATGCCTCTTCTACCTTTATGATGCACTCGGCATCCCATGTTCCGTTAACTGGCCATCGGTATCTTTCCTCTAGGTGCTTTGTATAATCGGTCCATAACTCTAGATACAATATGGCGTCTATGCCATGTTTGTTATACATGAAATTACCTGGAGTGTCCCTAGGGGGGATCGGAATTTCTTCCTCTAACATCCCTTTCCTAGTTCCTATCTGCTTTAACTTGTTGAAAAACGGCATTGTGCCTACTTGATACTGAAATGCTCGATCCTTGATACTTAATTCTGAATGTAACTATTTATACAAGAAAACACAATAATGCACAAGAAAAACAATCACATTCATACCACGACATTAATCACAAAAACATTTAAAACATAGATGACTACCCCACTATACTAGATGTACTGCTCAACAGTACAGATACACTGCTGTAACAGTGCAAAAATTCCGAAATTCGGAATACTAGATATACTGCTAAACAGTACAGATACACTGCCTAAAAACAGTGCAGACCGGACTTGTATACCCAAACCCGTCTAGATACGACCCAGCAATGGTACTCACCGGGAAGCACGGAAACAGAAGGCCTCGGAAAACTCGACTGGACTCGACTCGATACTTCGGGAAACTTCGGAAAACTTCGGGAATTTTCGGAAAACTTCGGAAAACTGGTGGGCCTCTTGACACCTCGGACCTTGCTTCTTTCGGCTAGGCTCTGGTCGGGATCCTCCGCACTCCTCACCGCCTCGTCTGGGCACTGATCGCAGTCTTCGTCACCTCCGTGGGTCAGAGGGAGATGCAGGAAATCCTGCCGGTACGCGTATATTCCATCTAACTGATGGCAGGGGACAGAGCTTGCAATGCGCCAACCGGCGCGTGCGGTGGGGGAGGGGTCCCTATTCGGGTGCCAAAATGATGTAAATAAATAATTTACTCTTAATTTCTATGCAGGTAAGTACTTAATCAATAATAACTCAGATCGGGTGAAAAAAGACAGAGTCCGTGGTGTTAGAGTTCTAAGGGTTTTATTCCTTAAAAAGGAATGGTCATGGCCAAGATATCATGTTCTGACCACCACACAGGGTGTCAGAAGGGATAGATGAGCGCGCTAACATTTTATTTACAGTACATAGCTTATATACTTATTGTACACCATTGAAAACAGTATAGAAGGCGTAACAGCTGAGAGAAGACAAGATAACAATATGCACGTGGTACATGTGCGTAATCAAGAGGCGTGAACTAGAGGTGTGTTCTGGAAACGTCACTGATAGGTGTCACAAAGGGGTGGCACTAACAGAAAATGTGGCAATGTCAGCAGAAATCGGAAGCTTGGATGCGCGCGCAGCTGCATGACGTGTAATTGGAGGGGTGCAGGGGACTTGACATTTACACTGACGGAAAAGAGACAAAAGTCTGGCATGTCAGATCAACTTGTGCTTCTATCATATCTGATATCTGATGTTTAGGAACTAAGCTATCTGGGCGGAAAGGTCTCTAGAGCAGAAGCTATTCTATACTTGTTGTGAGTGCGTGTATAAGCGCCTGGGTGTCTGTATGAGAAGCGTGGGGCATGGGGCCTTCCATGGAAGCATGGCAACGAAGCTATGAATTACTTGCACAGAGACAGGTCGGCCCTTTAGCCCTGTAGCTGAGGAAGGATGTTTACTGAAGCTAGCAGGCAGGAATGTATTTTCGGGGAGGGAAACAGATAACTCGAAGGTTATAGTCAATCTTGGCAGGCAGCAGGCTGAGCCGAGCGCGAGGGGCCGCGCTGAAAGTAAGTCAGAGTTCACGAGTACAGGGGCTGCCTGGGCAGAGATTTCTCGGAGTCAGAAGCCAGAAAAGAGGCTCGGTGGCAGAGATTCAGGGCCTACTTCAGCCAGAGCTGAAAAACGTAGGAGTACACTATAAAAAGACGTTGGCATAGCATACTTAGGAACGGACCATTCAACCCATTCATGGTGGGTCTGAAAGAGAGCATGTTAACGTTGGACGCAAATGTATTTGCGTCTTCATAGCTGACACGGGAGGGAAGTTACATGCACTTTAACTCGTACATGGAGACGGTGGGGTACTCGCTAGGGAACACAACTTGACCATAAAATTTAGATTACCTCATCATGAGCTGTATTGTTTGGGTGGCCCGCAGTTACTGGGACGCACTTGGAATGGGAAGTTAGGAAGACAGTTTTTTGCGTACTGCCCTATCCTGTCTTGGCGCTCTGTGTGGGGATTATTGGGGGGGATAGTGATTGGGATGGGAAAATTTATAGGTTTGATAAGGGGTAGTCCTATGGCTAACACATGCAAGGTTCAAGAGAATAGTTAACAGGGTCAGGTATGGTGGCCCTCTTTAAAACCCTCATTCACGTACACAGGTGGTCTGGTGGTATATCCAAATTTAGCAACCTTTTATAATCACAGGTCCTGAAGAAAGCCCCCGAACCCAGATGAGCACGTATGGGGCTGAACCATGTTGACTGCTCACATGGACAAACTAGTGCGTTAGATTAGTAACTTTACCTTCATACGCATCACCTTGATTTTACTTTTCTACATCTCCAACCAACCATCTTCACTAACGGCCCCACCAGACCGCCGGGGATGCCTGGTCTCACCCTGGAGATACCCATTAAGGGACCATCTCTCAGGGAAGCCAGGAAGGGTTTTGCAGCGGTCGAAGCGCCTTGGGACCCTCCGGGTAAGTAGTGCGCTATATAAATGCCTATACATACATTAAAGATTTTCCTTTCTTGGAGTTGTAGGTAATTTTAATTCACCTCACTTTAGCACTTTTTTCATCACGTATGACTACTGTATTACCAGTTGGTCTACCTCCGCGGGGAGGATAGCATATACAAATAAACAAATGATGATGATTTTCAGTTAAAAAATAGGCGGATATTCGAGATATACTGCCCGACCACCTATGTATGTGAATTAAGGTTTTAAAGAGGGCCACCATACCTGACCCTGGTTACACAGATACAAGGGACCCATTCTCTCTTGATTATTGATTCTCACTTGGAAGCCAAATGGATCCCAGCTTCTCTCTCCCCCTTTTGATCTAATACTAACACATGCAATAGATATACATTAATGACATGGAACATTTGAGGCTTGGGCTCTCCAACTATATGGCATAAAATCCTGATGTATCTTAAGAGACTCGTGGTGAATGTCCACCTCATTCTGGCTGAAGCTGACGTCTTTGTCAACAGTGGTGGGGTCAGTTTAACATAACTACATACTCAACCTTTGCAAAGGGGTCCTGCTCTAGGTGAGAGCTGGAGTTCCCTTCGACACCACAGGAATTGATATGGATAAAGAAGGCCAATATGTCCTGTTGGAGGGACGACTTAGTGCGAGGCCTCTGTTGCTGGGCAGTGTTTATGAACCAAATCATGGCCATATTACATTTCGACACACCCTGTCTGCATGGCTAGCTTGGCTTGCTAGGGGTGAGTACCACATTGGAAGTGACTTTAATCATGTACTTCACACTTCCCTGGATGGATCGACTCCCCTGCTAGTGGGTGCCGTGGTCTACAGACCATCTACAGGTTTGCACACTTGGATCTCTCCATGGTGCATGGAGGTCTCCTGATGAATAAAACATCCCACCGACAGAAATAACTCCTTTTAGTCAAATCTTTATCAGGTCCAGTCATGGACTGATCACTTTGCTTGCTCCAAAACCATTAATAGTTGTATCTTACACACTGAATACTTGAGTCGTACTCTCTCAGACCATAGGCCTCTGATTTTAATACTGTAGCTAGTATATGAGAGTCCACTTATACAATCAAGGTGACTCAACTTTTTTCCCTAGAAGATGTCACCTTTAGGGAGTCTTTAGCAGCCAGGATTACTAAATTATTTCCTACAACTTGGGGCAAAGCATAGAGCCATGGGGTTGAATGGGAGACTATTAAGGTAGTGATGCAGGGGGAACTGCCTAAGAAAATCAGTGGGCATCTGAAGTGATTTAGGGAGAGACCTCCAGAAGTTGGAGTAAGATCTCCATGAGTGAGTGTGAGCCTAGCGGAACTTGGTCTGTTGGGCAATGATTCCAATCAGGGACTCCTGCTGGCAAAACTGTTGCATCTGGAACTCCGTATTCCCCACCCGGGTATCCTTTTGTCCACTGCCCTGAATAGTTGGTGACATGGACTGCGATATACTGGTGGGGTGTCCCCTTATACCCTTGAACTTCCATTGCAGGGCCTCCCTCATGATGATCCATTGACTTTCTTTAGTTCAAGTGGGATGGACTCCTGACGGAGATAGGGTTGGTGACCTAAGGAGACTGTTTCCAAACAAATGCTTTAATTCCCTTTGGAGAACTAGTGGGCCTGTCATGTCTGCCAGCGGGAAAAATCATTACATATGAAGCCCTTACTCGTGCCATACAGGATTTGTGGAGGTGCTGGAGAGGAACCTCCAACATATGCAGTCCTTCTGTTCCTTCTGCCCATGGGATCGGAATCTCATTTGGTCTTGTGGTTCTATATGGCCCAAAATGGGCTAGTTATGAAAACTTAGGGAGTTCTCCGGGCTCTTTGGTCTACTGATTTGGGAAGGGACATGACAGATGCTGAATGAGGGGGGTACTGTATCCACTGACAGTTTCTCACAACACACATCTTAAATACACTAAATTAATTGCACCCATAGGACTAATCGCACTCCTCATAGGATCTAGACAGTGCTTGCCATCCCCGCTCAATGATATTTGCAGTATTTGGACAGATGACCTGGCCTTCGCCTGGACTTGCAGGGTTGTAGGTGGAGAAAATTTTGCATCTTAATATAACTATGTCTAGATCACTTGCTAATACTAACTTATAGGTGGTTAATTATCAGTTTTTGTCAGACAATATGTATGCTCATTGTGATTCCCCCCCTCAAGTCCAGTGAGTCTTGCCGAACCTTGTGTGGACTGTCAATCTGGCTCTCTGACATTGTCAAATTTTGATTTGTTAACATCAGAAGGACTGGGAGAAGTGCTCTCTACTGTCTCTGTCACTGTCCCTTGTGGAGTAGTGTGGCTCACTGGTTAGAGCGGCAGACCCTGATGCAAAGATCTGACCCGGGACCAGGGTTCAATTCCAGTCGCGGCAGGGTCTTGAGCTCAATGTCCGTGGACCCGATAATTCTCGCCACGGTGCCTACTCTAATCATGGGTCCCACTCTGCCACTCTGGGCAATAGCTTTCCTAATCTCCACACCGGCCCTAATCACTAAGGATGCCTGGCTTCACCTTGGGGTGCCCAGGAGTGGGCACCTCACAGGAACAGGCCAGGATGGGTTTCTCAGCGGTACAGTGCGGGGACACACTGGCTAGTGTAACCAGGTGCTTTATAAGCTCAGTTACTACTCATCCAGCTCTCTGTTAGATCAGGTCCTCCTTAAGCAATGTTCTCTGCAAACCCTCGTTGTCACAGTTTCTGTTGCAGATCTGCAATAAATCTTTTTTTCTAAATCCGTTCCTGAGACATTGAAAAATGTTTCAGTCATTCCACTCCTTAAGAAATTCTCGGCAGACGCTTCTTGCCTGAGCTATTATCGCAGCACCACCTTGCTTCCTTTCCCTGTCAAAGTCCTGCAAAAATGTATCAATAAGGCGTTCTCATCTTTTTAAGAAGTATCTGATCTTGGACGCAATGCAATCGAGCTACAGGCTGACCATTAGTACATAAAATGTATATGTTTCTATTCTTGACCTATGAATGCAAGAAGATGTGGGGCAGGTCTCAGCCTTGGTACTGCCAGATCTATCAACCACATTTGATATAGAGTCTCATGAGTGGCTGATCAGGAGGCTTTCAGAAGTCATGGTGCAGGTACCAGCCTTGAAAAAGACTAAACCTTATTTACACCATCACACTCAGGCACATTATCTTTTACCCTTTTTCTACAAGTTCAAAAGTCTGAATGAGGGTGCACAATGGGTGTCTTCCCTGAGCTCTACCCTGTTAAAACTGTAAGTGTGTCCGCCACCTCAGCTGATCCATTCTTTGAGACTCACTACCTCCCTTGATCAGAACTATCAGAATCTATTTTACAGTTTCAGAGCATGCATCCTAGCTATTACCATGTGGTGGGCAGACAATTCCCTGAAATCTACCAATGAAAAGACAGAGATTTTGTTTGTCCCTGATTTTAATGCTTCTTCTACACTTTCTGATGATTCTTTGCCAAAACAATGGAGTGCTCTACCCACTCCAATTGACAATGTTCAGAACCTTGGAGTTTATTATAACAGCAATATTTTTATAAATAGCAAGGTCAGTTGCCTGTCCTCAAGTTGTTTTCTGTTTATGAGACTTTTAGATAAAATACATCCCTCACTTCCTCCTCATATCCATCCTTTGGGGATACACACCACAGTTTTGAGCTGGCTTGATCACTGCAAATCCCTTTTGGCTGGCTTGTCTTCAGATAGATGGGAGGCCTCAGGGGGGCCATGCACAATATAAATAGAACGTCATTCATTCATTCATTCATTCATTCATTCATTCATTCATTCATTCATTCATTCATTTTGAATTGGTTGTAGCATATTCAAAATGTAACTCCAAGGCTTGCTCTACAGTCGCCCTGTTGCTCATCTATCTCTTCAGCTTTGCATATTTTTGATTGGTTCCTAGTCTTGAAAAGGGTGGCCCTTAAGACACTTTGGGCCTTATTATGATGCCGGTCGGATGCGCGTCCGACAGACATCCTTTTGGAATGGGAACACCCGACTAGTAGTGGCGGTTCCATCTGACAAATAAGGATGCATCCGCCCATGAGGGGGTTTGGAACATTAATCTTTCCGTTGTGGCTTGTGCTGTGGCTGGAAAGGGCTGCAGCACAAGCAGCATCAGAAAAATTGATGTTTTAATACATGCACAGTGTGACAGGCACTATGTGGCGTCTGGCACATGGGCTATGAATGTTTCGGGGGGGCACCTGAGGCCTTATAGCGGAGGCCATGTAGGGACAGGGGCCCTGCTAGGGGTCACAAAAGTCTGTTTCCAACAGAGTTTTTAAAGGCATCTGAAAGGGACATCGTAATCTCTATGGCAGTGCCTGAGCAGGCACAGGCCCGATTGTAGAGCGTTAGGCTTTGCCCGACGGTCTTATGGGCTCCTTGTGCACGTCAGAAGCATTGGTCGTTCCCTTCACACACTGCTTCTGACTGAACGCATCTTAATGCGATAATGCAGGCAGTCAGACCACGGCACAAGATGTCAGTTGGACCGCAACCGTCGTGTCATTTGCGATCCAACCGAAATCGTAATGAGACCCTTTGTTTATGCCTTTCACCATTTTGGTCCAAAAATCTACAGCAGAGCTTCATCACTATCTTCCTTTGCATCAGTTGATGTCTTCTGAGGCCCATGGTAGTCCCCGTGTTTTGTTATTCTAGACTAGAAAGTCGCGCTTTTCGGTTGTTGTGGCAAAAGCCTGTAATTCTTTGCCACTTCATTTGCATTGCTGCAATAGGCTCTTGCTTTATTGGAACAGCTCTGAAAACCTGTTTTTTTATAGCAGCGTCTGGCTCTCCTCTTCTGTTTTTTCCAAACCAATGTTATTTCCTCAGGTCCAGGATACTGTTTTAGTCAACAGTGTACTTAACAAATGTATTTTACATTACATTTTTATACATTTAATTCTGTGTGAATATGCAAGGTGAACAGCAGAGATGCATTCACTTCATGACATGAGATTTAGCTATTTAGCTCTAAATTTGAATTCCCCAAAAGGATCATACACAACATTCGGACAGTGTTTATGGGGCAGCTACAGAACAGGTAAAAATATCCTGACACATCAGATTACTCACCACAAAGATTCTTAGTCACAGTATGTGCCTTTTCCCACTCATACAGGGACAACAATACATATTTTGCAGGAGGGTTGTCCAAAATAGGTCAAATGTTTCAGAGCTAGTTAAGTGTTAGAGAATGGCTACTGAATATGTAAAAAGGTTCCTTTTAAATGTTTACAAATGCACATTTATTTTATGCATCTAATCAAGCATGGATTGGTTGTCCAAGACAAACCTTGGCACCTCCATGTCTTGAACATTGTCCGTTCTCTACTGTATTGGGATTGTGGCCTGTCACAATACAAGGATTAGGAAATCAGTATTATGAGTGCACCATCACAACATAAATAGATAAGCAATGTAGTGTGGAGCTCTAATGTGAATTTCAAATGTATTCCTCCTACTTAAATAACCAAGACAATTAGCCATCACCTGACTGGAGAGAAATATATTAGAGCAAAGTGGTTCATCCACCCGTACTCATGCATTTTTTCGCTGATATGATTTATATTTGGATGTGTCCAGCCACTGTTGTTCACAGCTTTTAGCAGTGAACAGTGGATCTTCACAATCTGGTCTTTTTTTACACCAGGCCATGTGCCCAAAATCCCTGATGCCCAACAACAACAATGCATAACTTTTGGTCAGCCCTATGGATGAGTCTATGTCCAGTAGGGTTGGCCGCAGGCTATGGCTTTTTTCTTGCATTCATCTTTAAGGCCAGGCCCTGCCCTGCCATGCACCTAATCCATGCTGTAATCACATTTTAGGCTGTACGCAGTGGGAGTTGAATAAAGGCCACACCCTCAACTGCCTCTGCACTCAGTACCCACTGTGCTGCGTAATGAATGCATTTGGCCATTCATACCCGTCCCTGTCCCTGACCTGAGTCAGTCCCCTTGTCACTGAATCAGCGGCATGTAAATGCACAGTAAGGTCTGGTCTCAGGGCATGTCCCAAGGTGACTAGCTACTAATTAAGGCAGTTTCACCCAGTTATTACTACAATATGAAATTCAAGGTTATTACCATAGTAGTGCTCAACTGAATTGAGAAAACAATGCAATTTGTTTCACAAATACCATTTTAGTGTCAACTGGCATAATAAAACTACTGAGACCCTACTGGCAAACAGTAATTATAGTGATGCTCTTTGTCTGCATGGAATTAACCCCTTTGACTCCGAGTATGGTTATACACATTTGTTTATATTCACTGTAGACGAGAAAACAGCATCCCATCCACCCATTGAAATATGTTATTTATTAACATTGTTGAGGGATGTGAGGGTTAGTCATGATTGATTGGTGAGTCTCAGAATCAACCACATTTTTACAAAGTTGACTAATGTCTACCCCTGTAGCTCCACTGAATGTACCTACAATCTGATTTACAGTACACACATTTTCAACAGAGCACAACATTGTGCATAGAGATTAGGGCTTATGGAAGTCAACCTCAGCCTCCTCGGCATGGGAAAAGACTGTGACAGCACATATCAATGGTAGAAGGTGAACCTACTAGATTCAGGGCTGTGATTGAAGGTCTATCTTATTATTATTATAGGATTTTGTAAAGAGCATAGCTAACCTGTCAGGCTTTCCCAGTGCTGAGCATTTATGGTATACTATCCGAGTCTTAACAACAGAGCACAGTTCAGAAGAGCCAGATCTTTAAGAGTTTATGGAAAAACCGAAAAAGATCAACAGGATCTCATAGAAACGGGAAAAGTGTTTCACAGCTGGGGTCCTAAAGGGAGGAAGACCGGCCACCTTGACTGGTTCTCCTCATGCTGGGAACTGTGGAAAGATTAGTATTGCTTGATCGAAGTAGACAATTGATATGGTAAGGTGCCAACATCTTCTGGTGTACAATAATTGACTACACACTAGTGTCCCCTTGGTATACCACCAGAATTTCTATTTTAAAATGTTTTGCTAACAAAATATGGTAGTCAGCATTCTGATTGGTAAAATAGTGTGAAGGTAAATAGATATAGCTAATGCTAGGTTTACTATACTGAACTCTTCTTATATCTAACTTGACAATGTCTGTGTCTCCAAAGTACCTAGATGTGGAGGTAAAATCAGTAAATCTATATTAGCTACGGGATTTTGGAAGCATAATATGTGTGTGGACACAGCATTGATCATCAGGTAACAGTAACAATCAAAGGTTAGAGGTGAAACATACACTACATGTTTCATACAGTGAGCAGCAACTGGAATAATAGTCTTGGAAAGTTAGCATAAAAATGCATTCTCTATTAACATTGATGAGGGATTACAATTGGGAGGAATGCCCCATTGTCTAGGTACAACGGTGGGAGCAATAAATGTTATTTTGATTTTCAGCATTGAGGAAGCACATATGTGGGATTGGGTGTCTGCCAATATATCAAAGCTATGTGCTCTAGTCGTACCTCAGGTAAAAGAACATTCATTTGCTATGCTATAACTATGAACATCCTAATAAACTGTCAATAGAAGTCAGGTAATTTGACTCTTCAACTGGGCTGTTCAGAGATTGAAGGTATCCTGTAACACCTATGGAAGGATATACATCACTAGCAAATAACAAGGGGTTCTTTTGTTTTTGCAGAATCTCTGTACCATGGATAGACATAACAACAGAATGACAGACCATGGCATTAAGCAAAACTTGCTAATGCCACGCTCCACCATTCTGAAAACACAGGGATGCACTGGATTTACAAAGATATGTTGCAACCCTGTATTTCTCCTAGCGCTGGCACTAAATTAAGCTGCCTAGCGCAAACACAGGTACCCTTTCACCATAGTGCAAGGGTCCATGCATTGGGGGAATGATTGTTTATCTGCAGGAAGGTGCTCCTTCCTGCACATAAACAATCACAAATGGTGAATTAAAATACTGATGTGTGCTATATTGTGCAGCACACATAGAAGTTGCAATCATCATTTTTTTAATGATTGTTTATATGCAGGAAGAGACACCTTCCTGCACATAAACAATTACTAATGGCCTTTTACTGTTTCTATGTGTGCTGCACAATGCAGCAAACATAGAAACTGCAACATTGAGGGAAAATAAAGAATTTCTCCTCGCTTCGCCATGTTAAGACCAGGTTTTTCCAGTTCTTAATTTTGGTGATGCCCCAGATTTGCACCACCCTTGTAAATATGGGTCAGTGCCAAAAACAATGGGTGTTGCGGTGAAATAACCACCACAGTACCCATTGCCCACCTCTTTCATGCTGAATATAGCTGGAAAGGGTGCCTTATTTACAAGGTCGTGGTTAGCCACGTTAATTGGCTTAACACTGCCTTGTAAATAATGCGAAGCCCCTATCCCCACAGGAATATCGGAAGAAGTTACGTTCCTTTGGCGATAGGGGGTAAATATGCCTCTCAATGTTTGCTGAGTGTAGGGTGAAGCCAAATAGTTATCCACTAAGCCAGGTTTAGGTTGCAGGAGAAAATACTGTAAGATGTTATGGGAGTGTCTTTCTGCTGAATGATTTTCCTGAGATTGTTTCTCATTCTGGTGACAAGTGCATTCAGTAACCCATTCAGTTCCTTGATAATGTGCCTTATCAAACTCTTCATCAGTGGTAAATTTGCTGCTCACTAATTCATGGATGGAGGTGACAATAATAAGTATGCAATGATTTCTAATTCTTCAGAAATGGTATCACAAATGTACCGCCTGTTTAGAGTAGGGCGGATGGCTTGCTCTATCATAAACATGGCAGATATCCCGTCCACTGTATAATATGTACATTTGAATATAATGTACTTGCAATATAGCTAACGGGATATACGTCACATTTGTGATGAAGTAACCCATCTGATGAACACTAAACCAGGTGCCTAGTCCACATCAGTATAGCTAGGTAATTTCCTCAAAATATAAAGCCAGTTGCAGATATCCTTAGTCTAAGGTTGCAGAGAGAAACATGAAGGGGATCTTACATGCTGCCAGCTCATCTGTTTCAGAGACCCTTTAGTTACCAGGCAGGAACACAAGACACCAGACACCAGAGTTTTGCAGACAGTGCAGCATACCCCAAAATCTGTTGTACAACGGAGTCTATCAGGAACTTGTAGATTCATTCCCAGCAGGGATACAGAAATGTGATAACATCTATTTCTTTGCAGTGAAAAGGTATTACATTTGTAAGACAATATTAGTGGGCTCAGACTTGCACACTAGTGACATATTTCTGTATACATATTCATATTTCCTACAATGCAACTTTTCACAATTCTGAAAGACATCATTTAAAACTGGCAAAAAAACGCAGCCTACTTTTCCCAAATGGCATGGATCTCTGTTTTGGAACCAGAGTTCTGCTTTACTTTCACACCTTTCTGCTGAGAAGAAAAGCCACTGGTAAGTCAGAAGAGGGACAGGGCACAACTTTCTTTAACACCTTCGACGCTCATGACGAGCTCAGCTCGTCATGAACAATGGGAAACTCAATAAATCAGCACAGGGGGGAAAAGCCTTTGCAGCCATGGTGTTAAAAGATGTCAATAGGCTTTCATCATCTGTCTGGGGAAAATCTATAGCTAATGCATTATGTATAGAAAGAGGAAGTAACAAGGAGAAATACATATTTCTCCCCAAAAGAGGAAGTAACAAGGAGAAAGAAACATGTCTCTTTGTTACACCTCTCTGTGGTAGGCGCACCATTTTGGCACAATCATAAGTGCACTACCATATTGCGAACGCCCATACTCCACACCAGGAACACCAATCACAATGTCACAATGAAATATATTGCAATACAATGCAGGCCACTGCATTACATTTCATTTCTTGACAACTTCAAACAAGACTGTGAAATAGCCTCTTGTACACATTGTAAATACCATGAAAGGACTTGCATTGCCTTGTGACTACTTGCATTACGCAAGGACAAGTCAAGTCCTTAATAAATCTGGGCCTTGGTTTAGTAAATTTAGAGACAGCGCTGCTGGGTTAGACAACCTACTACTGATTCATTGTATATTAATACAAAACATAACATCTGCTGTGGATTACACACCTGTCATGAATGTGTTATAAAGATCATAAGCTGTCTATTTAATAAACATTTGTTTCTAAAATCTACTCAGTACTTCCCTGTCTGTCCCTGTCTAGACAACAGATACTGTTCTCGGGGATGACAACTGATGTGGAAACATGGGAGCTTTGCATGCTCTCTAACTGGAGATTGGAATAGGCTAGCTAGGTAGATCTCTCAGTTAAATACACACTACAAGTGCCTGTGTGTAATGCGCTTATCCCAGGTTTTAGATCCAATAACTTAGCTCAGGTTGCAATTTTCAATTATATTACTGTTAAAAAACTCTCAAACATGTCCCTGTTACCATGAGCATCCTTACTTGGTCTGGGCACAATAACAGTCTTAATCAAAGTCTTTGATGGTCTCAAAAGAGCAAAAGGATTGAACATCACCCAAGATTTCCTACTTTCCAGATGGAAAACTATGCAGTTTGGCAGAAGTGTAATAGGACAGGTTTGATCATTTCTATGAAATAGGATACCATAGATTTCTCATCCCCATGTGCCTTAGTCCAAAATAAGTGTAGAGACCCAGAGACTTTTATTCTATTTTAACCCACACATTGAGCTTCTAGTGTAACTTATTGAATCATTTGTGGTAAATTTTATGTGGTATGTGGACAGTGCCTATATCCTAGAACTCACTGATGCCTTGTCTGTCCTAAATTAAGTGACATTTTAGCTATCTGCGTGTCCAAACCAGACAACTGAAGGCATTATTGCTCTGCTTAGCTCAATGTCAAAAATGAACAAAACAGATCAAAATCAGAATTAAATATATATGCAACAGTAATATACTTGCTGTCATCCACCGGCTGCAACTGTTCTAGGAATTGGAATCTAGGCATTCTGCTTGACACTAATCAAATGCTTCTCCAAATAGCTCATGTTAGACCTGTCATCCTTGATTGTGCCACCCACACAAGCAGTCTTGCAAAAGGGTTTCAGGCCTGACACTGCAGTGTCTGAGCGCAGTTTGGTACTGCCATGTTGACCTGGAAAGTGCACCCACTTTGCCAGGCCCTAATCTTATCCTTACTTACACGTGAGTCATCCCTAATGTTGGCCCACAGTACCCCTGTGGGCAAGGTGCAGTGTATGTGAATTGTAGGACATGCCCTGATGTGTGTGGCATGTCCTGATAGTGAAATACTGCTAATTTCATTTTTCACTATTGAAGGGCTAGCTGTCCACAGGATAGAATGGGAGCTTATTTATAACATCTTATGAATATAACCTTCCATGGGGACAAGATAGCAAGATAAAGTCTAGTATGCTTGTACTCCGATTGTAAAGATGCATCTTTTTGTAAGGATGATTTCTACATTCTGTGTTTGAAAATATACTTTTAGAAAGTGGGTACTTTTTCGCTTGGCCATCCTGTGTGTCTCCACTAGGGTTGTGTATTGACTGTCTGGCTTTTGAGTGACAGGGGCTGGAGATGTGCATTCTTTTGAGATATCCACTTGGGGGTGCGGTGTGTCCTGTCTTTCCAGGGTGAGTCAGAGCTGGGCTGGATAGACATGGGCTGCATTCAGGGTAGGGGGAGGAGATTTCTTCCACACCTGAATGGGACTCCAACTCTTGCTGGGCAATTGCACAAGAGAGGACAGAACTGGTTTTGGCTGGGCAAAGAACTTCTCTGCCACCAGAGAACAAAGGAATTTTTGCTATAAAATGCGGGACTCAGACTCCATACTTTTAGATTATGTCTGGAATTCAAGAGGAACCTCTGCCAAGGAGAAGAGCTGGGAGAATCTGGAGGAGAAGTACTGCCCCTTTGCTTTGCGTTGTCTGGGGTTGGCCTGCAGGGGATGTTTCTGAAAAGGAGAGAAACTTGGTGTGTACCCTGCTTTAAAAGTATCTCCAAGGGCTTGAAGAGAAGCTTGCCTCCTGTTCAAGAAGTCTCAGGAACACCAAATACTTCACCATCCTTCTAGGCACCGTCTCTGGAACCGCTGGCTTCAGCCTTCACAGAAGAAAAGAGCAGCTGACTCTGTCATCAAGTCCATCGGCTATACTGTGTCCTGAAGGCACCACAGAAGGCACCGCCGCACTTCGCACCGGATCCCTGGTCTCACTGACCCCGCTGGGCAACAGTCATTGAGCCACCTGTCTCTGAGAAACTGCTTGCCCCGCATCCTGTGGACACTGCACTCCTCACCACCTCACTTCACTCTGCCTCAATGTCACCAACACCGTCGCTGCCCTACTAGACCATCGACCGGCTCCGTCTCTTGCATCATGACCTACCAGCACCGCATTGAGCAATGCCTCACTCCACATCATAAGCCTTGGCCTCACCGATACAGTTGGATGACAGACACCAAGCTGCCGCCTGCACTGTGCCATAAGGGCACCGCATGCTGCACCACTTCCACTTCACATCGCAACTGCAACAGTTGCCTCGACCGGCCGGCACAAACGTGTCAACCGCAACAGGAACTGTCTACAAGTCTGTCAAGGCTTTAGCTGACCCGTACCAATGCGGTCAGCTGAAACTGTTAGGCTCTGTAATTTTCTGCAATTTAAAGGTTATCTTGCAAAGTAACGATCTTTCCAGTATTGAATGTTGGATTTTTGTCATTTTATTTTTGTTGTTTTAGATAAAGATTTGCTATTTTTCTAAACTGGTGTGGTGTCCATTTGTAGGGTTTTCACTGTGTTACTGCATGTGTGCACAAATGCTTTACACAGTGCCTCTGAGAGAAGCCTGTCTGCTCATTCCAAGCTCCCAAGGGGGTGAGCAGGGGTAATATTAGAAGTATATCCCCCTGTCTGCTCATTCCAAGCTCCCAAGGGGGTGAGCTGGGGTAATATTAGAAGTATATCCCCCTTACCATGACTAGGAAGAAGGGTCCCTACTTGGACAAAGTTGCAAACCATAGCCAACTAGAGACCACCATTTCTAACAGCTCACAAAGTAAAAACTGATTTTTTCCATATTTACTTCCAGGTAAAAACACATTAGACTGGAGCACTAAGCTAACCCCTCTCAGGTGGGTAAGATCCTCGCACTGCCCGGCCAACACATGCACCTATTTTCCCTTGTACTCACAGATAATGCAACTCGGTGATGGTGCACAAGCCTGCAGCTTTTATTCACATTGCACACAAAAGACATAGTCTATTTTCAAACCAGTCATGTAATTCATGCCTCCTTGCTTGGAGTTCAAGTTAAGCCCTTAAACCGTAACAGCAGCACAGCCTTTGTGACAGCACACTGAGCAAACACATATTTTCAGCAGGTCTAACACGTCTCTTGAGGTCTCTAGGCTACACCTTGCTGCCAAATGTTGTGCGCGACACTCATGCCTTATCCGGGCTGCAAATGCCATGTCTGGCCTCTGCTGACTCCATTATTGCCATAGCCTGCTCCCTGTGCCCCTGCCGTAAGGCATCCCAAGGGCAGATGTTTGAGCGGCACCGCTTTGGCTATTAGGCACCATCTGCTGTCCCTCTGTACTGACCCCACCTTGCCTGAGCCCGTCCGCTGCCTGCAGCTGCGACATCCACATTGCAGGTGGGGGTGAGTGAGTCAATGGAGAAGGCACATGCTTTGGGTGGGGGGCCCACCATGCCCTTACATCCTGGCATGCACCCAGGGGGACCTCTGCCTAATGGGCACTTTAAACCATCCTGCCCAATCAGTGCCCAGTGGTTCCCAGGCTTGTCTGCTGCCCGCCTATCATCCTGCCTCCCCGGTAAGGGTTTGTCACAGGCCCCTCACCATTCGGCATCGCCTCTCCTGCCTGCATGCATCTCGTTCTATCAGTAACAGTGTGCTATTGCTAAAGAAGCATCCTATTTACAACTGAAACTGCTCACTATTGGTCTCAATGGATCCTGGCAGATTTGCAGATTTAGTTCTCCACCATGATGTGTTGTAGCCAGGGCTGATTTCGCCATTCTACCCCTCGGGCATGCTCCCATTGGACTGATTTTGCAGGGCTGACATGTGGTTTCCATTCTGGGACTAGTTGTACCTAGGGTTCATGAAATCTGACCTCAAAACCTTTGATTTCATCCATCTCTGATGTTGAGTTCTATCATACGTCATGGATGGATATAGTACCGTATTGTGTGCGCTTCAGGTGAACCCTGTCATTTCTACCAACAGCACACACCAACCTACATCCACAACAGCACTGACCTACTAGGCAAATTGAGTAGTGTTAGCCCTTTCAACAGGACCTTTACTGGCAACCACTGATGTGGTGTTGTTGAACAGTAATTTTCCATACAAGTATGGGGCAAAGGCCTATTCAGCCTTCAAGAGGCATCAACTTACAACGCAACAGCCTGTACGCCAACACTACCTGTAATCCAGAGGAATTTTCCTGACACATGAGTAACCGTGCAAAATTCCTAGGCCATAATTGACCAGCTCCACATACATTGCCTTCGCTTATTAAAGACCCTACCTCAGGCCCAACAGCCTTCATTAATCGAAGGTGGACAGATAGTTGACTGCCTCACCCTGCAGAGGTTTTTCTTAACAAGCATTCGCAATGCAATACGTTGCACATTTGCGAGAGTTTATTCTATTGGCACTGTAAGTGATAATTTCTTTTATTTATCTGTTTTGAGAATTAACTCATACATAAAAGGTATTGTCATTTACAATACCAATAGTGGAAACTCTTGTAAATGCGAGACCTATTTCATTTCAAAGAAGCGTCCGCCATTGTCCCGAGCTGCTTGGAAAGTGAAAGCGCGCATGGTGCACTGAATGTTGCAGGAATGCATGTCTGCCTGCACTCGGAAAAATTCATTAAAGAAAAGAGTGCGTTCAGACTAAATAAGACATACTGTATAACAACAGAGGTAAAAGAGCCAGTCCTCATGGGAGGTTACAAATGAAGACAATGTGGTATTAAGGAGGGACTAACATGCCTATTAATGAATTAGAAGCCAGCATTTAAAAGACAATGACACAAGCCAATGAAAACAATAGGCGGAGCTTCAGCTCCATATCTGAATACAGCATGCCTCGCAGAGCAGCACACGCGCTGCCCAGGCTCGACCTAAAAATGGCTGGTTTTACCTCCTTCTGTTTTATGTGGAGATCTTCCGAGAGCCACTGGTTTTGTATTGCATTTTTAGACTGACCGCTTTACTTCTGAACGCTTTTCATCCGAACGCTGAAACTAACAGACAACTTTATAGCTGTGAAGCAGCAATTTTGGGGAGAAGTTTTTATTACTTGTATTTAAGAAATAGGATCCTTGTATATGCTGATGTTATTAGCAGAGTAAGCGTGTGTTTTTCTTTGGTTCACTAAAAGTTTTGCAAAAATTTAATTTCTACAAAAACATTTCCAGTTTTACTGTTACCAGATTGTTGTAATTTTTATGGGAAAAATTATGAAACTTGGAAATATGAAATGCCAGGTTCTGATTTATTATATTTTCTACCTTAGTTTCTTTACTGCTTATTACCTTTTCTTTAAATATTGTGGTGTGCCTTAATTCTGAGTTATTTTCAGGATAGGAATATTGAGTATCTCTGGTTGTTGTATTTTATTCTTAATGCGTACTAGGTTTGAACCATGCTTTTTCTCTCGGAGATTGTATTTGTTTTAAAAGAAACCTGCAGGAAAAGAGTTGCAGGTTTCAGGTGTGGGCCTTGAGAAAAACAGATTTTACCTTCGCTGAAGAGCACAGAGGAAGCCTGATTGTGGACTATTCATTCTCGACGGGAAGCTAATTTCACAATTTGAAAAGCAGAGAAAAAGCATGGCCATGGTCAAAGAACCGCATCCACCATCATGCACTGGTAATCAAGGCATCACCAGTCGTGTGGGCCTCATGGGGATGTGTTAGGCCAGCCACTGTCAGTGTGCTCCTTTTGGCTTGATCCCCTCTGCACGTGCAGTTCGACCACTTTTATCTCCGAGAGAAGAAGAGTTTCAATCTCAAAAACAGTTTGAGTGGGATACACTTTTATTCACTGTCTGAGATGAAAGCAATAGCCAAATATCCATGTTCTATGTGAATTTAGCTCCATGTTGCCCTATGCACTGATTTGTGTTCATCACGACTGCATTTGGCTCACAGGTTGTTTGTCTGTTTAGTGTGATATTTGTACTCCAATGTATATTCTGGAGGGTACGTTTGCAAACAAGCATTGGCAAAGCCAATAAAGCTCACCTTTGGAAATTGTTGGCTCTGCTAGTACTTTCAACCATGATATAAAGCTTAAAAAAAGCTTATCTTGCCGAAATGACACTTATTTTTTTTTTTTTTTGCCAATCAAACTTGGATTGGCAAATCAAATAAAAACCTCTGTGTAGTTTTTTTTCAGAAAGCAAATGGTGAAAGTAACACAGAAGGGTTCTGAAACAACATGGGGTGGCAGAAGTAACGTGGAGTGTATGGATGGGGGAGCAACATAGAGGGTGTCGGCAGAGAAACATGGAGGGCAAGGGTGGAAAGCAAATGTGCAAGAGAGAGAGAGTAACATGGAGCTGGGAGTGGGGAGAAGCTCACAGGTGAAAAAGCAAGGCAGGGGAGAGCACACGATAGCGGGTGCCTCATGGAAGGGGCAGAGAGGGAGAAACCCACTAGGGAGATAGCTGAAGAACACATGCACTCTCGTGGAGTGCTTAAATGAACATGAACACGTTGTGCCTGAAGATGCAAGCAGTGTAAGGACAGAAGCAATGCATCTATGCTCCAAGGGTGGGATAAACGGGAGAAAAGGAAGGAAAGCACACGCCCAGTCATGAAAAACAAGCAGGCAAATGAGAGTGACTGTTAGACCTGGCACCTCTGGCGTGGTTTCCACCTATCTTTTTGCCTCTACCTCCTGTATTTTTTATGCTGAGCTGGAATTCGTTTTTGCTGGTTTAGATGCTTTGGAGACTCTACCACTGCTGATCAGTGTCAGAGTGTAAGTGCTCCCTGTGCAAAATGTTATTATGATTGGATATACATGATTGGTATATTTGTATCACCAAGAAGTCCATAGTAAAGTGCACTGGGTGTGCCAGGGCTGCTGATGACAAATGCTACTAGTGGGCCTGCAGCACTGATTGTGCCACCCACAAGAGTAGCCCTAAAAGGGTGTCTAAGGCCTACCACCGCAGTGCCTGTGTGCAGTCTGTGAACTGCCATGTCGTCCTGGTCAGTGTCCCCACTGACCAGGCCTAACCCTTCCCTTTCTGTGCACATTGGTCACCCCTATGGCAGGCCCAAGGTACCCCCTTGGGTAGGGTGCAGTGTATGTGAAAGGTAGAGCATGTACTTGTGCATGTGACATGCTCTGGTAGTGAATTACAGACATTTTCGTTTTTCACTGCCACAAGGCTATCTTGTTCCATAGGCTATTGTGGTGGATGCTGGCTACAGGGGCTACCAGTATATCTTCCCTTAGGAACAAGATAGGACGTACAAGTCTGGTATCCCTGAACTCAGAATTTAATAACACATCTTTTAGGAAAGGTTGTTTTTAAATCCTGTGTTTGAGAACAGCACTTTTAGAAAGTTGCTGTTCTCTTGTCTGACCTTTCTGTGTGCCTTGGCCTGTTTGTGAATTGACTGTCTGGTTTGAGAGTGACAGGGGCTGGGGATTCCCCAGGAGGCTGGCTGAGTCGGCCTAGGCTGAATGACTGCATTTGCAACTTGAGTGGTGGGAGGAGATAGCACCAGGGCCTGAATAGGGCTGTGCCTGCCTTTCACAATGCTGGCTCCACCTCCTGCTGGGCGGCTGACGGCCCTGCCCCTCACTCTGAAAGGAAAGGAGAAGCCATGAAAAGAAAGTGCTCAAGGAACACCCAGAACTGGTTCAGACCGGGCTCAGAGCCCTCCTGCACAAAGGGAACAAAGACTTTTAGGGGTATATGTACAGGACCCTGACTACAAAAAATGTGATCATCCTAGATTCAAGCAGGAACCTCTGCCAAGGAGAAAGCTGAAAATGGAGAAGGAAGACTGTCCTGCTGTTGCTCTGCTGGACTGACCTGCTGTTGCTTTGCTGCCAAGGAGAGAGGAAGGACTTTGCTTTGTGCTGTGTCCCCTTGCTTGAAGGAATCTCCAAGGGCCTAAGAAGAGCTGGTTCCCTGTTTTTGAAGTCCCAGGAACACAAGGACTTCACCCTCATCTTTCCTGAACTCTACTGAGAGAGTTCTGTCCGTCCTGGAGTGTGTGGCCCATGTGTGGTGCCTCTGGAAGTTGTACCTGTGTTGGGGACTGGAAACCAAGCTTTTAAAGACTTTCTGAAAGTTTTGTCGCATCGCTCACTTGCGGAGCGCATCCCGACAGTGCGAGGAAATTCCAACCGCTACGGAGGCCGAGATCGTTGCAGCGCCTGTTACCGCTGCCAGAGCTGTCGCATCCTTCATTTGCAGGACGCACCAGACCGGTGCGGGAAGATTAGCATTGCTGCGAGTATCGTCGCAGAGCCTGTCGTCGCTGGGTGAGATCGTCGCACCGCTTGCTTGCGGACCGCATCACGTCGCTGCGAGTGTCGTTGCAGAAGCCATCGCATTGAGGAGCTGCGAGAGAAAGATCAACACTGGTCCGCGCATCGTAGACCCGGAGATCATCGCAGCCCCAAAGATCATTGCATCGTGCCTTTGCAAGAGAAAACTTCCTACTGAACCTGCGCACCGGAATCCATAAAAGTCTGCCTTCCTCCCCATACAGACCGCATTCGTCGCAACACGGCCGCTGCTGCAGTAGGGTTGTCACATCGCCTCCCCAGGGTCTCAGGCGCAACGCATCGCTTGTTTACCACCGCACCAGCTTCTGCTTTGGAACTTTGTCACAATTAAAAGGTACTGTTGGCTAAACGTGATGCAACTGTGAACTTTTCACGCAACTGTGGATTATTTTATCGCAACCTTAAGAACTCTTTTGCAACCATATTATTGAACCCTGTATGTTGGATTTTTGTCGTTTTCGTCATGTGTAGTTTAGATTAAATACCTCTATTTTTCTAACCTGTTGTGGAGTCAGTTTGTGGTGTTTTCATTGTGTTACTGTGAGTGTTGGTACAAATACATTACACATTGCTTTTGGATAATGAAGCCAACCAATGGTTGGCAATGGGAAACACACTATAAGCCAACAATACGTCAATATGTCTTGCAACAGATAGTGGATGCTCTTTATTGCAGGCGAGACTCAAATACAAATGGACCCAGAGGCGGCTCGCATAGGGCTTGCTGCGGGGTGATGGGTTGGGCAGGGAGGGTCAAGGTGGGGGGTAGTAAACTCAGACATACGACAGTACGGAGGAGCAGTAGTTTCCTCCGTTGCGTCATATGTCCAAGTTTACTACCCCCCGCCATGCTCCACCACCGCCCGCAGCATACCGTATCCTTGCTGCTGAATAGACCCCCAACAAACATCATGTACGGAAATTACCCAATCGACTTTTGATTTCTCACTTGATTTATTATATTACTCATCAAGCAATTTACAGTAACAAAGTTCATCTTAGTATCAAAGTTATATTTAATCAGGAAAGACAACCTGATTGGTATGCCACAGGTTACTAAATCGAACTTTAAGAGGTCTTCTAACGCAAGTAAACAGAGGTCTCTCAATCGAGACGTGACATAGATGCTTATTATCAAGGAAAAAGCCTATAATTTACCCAATCCCTAGTTTTCTCGTAACATATCAAGAGTTTAGCTTCTAGTTAGCCTGTCTTTCTCCTTCTCACTCTGCACTTTTCTCGGACTCAGATGTGTATCCATACTGGAAATATGGTTGGTGAGCTGTGAGCAAGATGCGTGGGACGAAATAGCGGGTAACATTGGGTCACCTGTCAATGTGCAGAGATTAGAATCTGTAATCCATGGGAATTAACTGGAATGATGGGACTATAATTCATTATTTTAATTAACAAAACATGGCCATTTACAGGTGTTACTCTTCAAACAATAAGTCATTTTGGGGGTAAGGAAAAAACTTAGATAGGAGTGGGATAGTGAAGTCATTCTTTTTATGTTTTCTTTCACATGATATGCATGTTTGAAAAAAATATTTTCAAAGATTTTTTTACATAAATAAGCCATATTTAAATGTTTAGATGTATACATGATACAGTTATAATTTAATGTTCATGAATTAGACCAAATTTCTAAGGCAGTTTGTTGGTGCTATGACCACCAATCATCATTAAAGCACTTTCTATAGAAGAGTTATAACTAAATATGTTTACCCAGTAGCTATTTTATTTCTCTTATTTTCCCTATTTCTCAATGATGTTCCAATTGTTAGTTTGTTTTTGTTACTCTCTTGTTGGTTCATTTTGTGTGATTCCTAAACCTTGCATTTATTTGTTGTTTTGTGGTAAACCTATCAAGTTATTCTGTTGGGAAATATTTCACCTTTTAATACATGTGCACCTTACATAATAAGTAGACGCTGCATTTGGGAATATGTTTATGTGACAATTAAATGTTATCTACACTGTTCTATGAAGATACAACATGTGGAACTGTGTGAAGTGTACAAAGTTCTAATTACAAGTTGGTCAATGGGGTGGAGATATGTTGTTACTGATTTTTTTCATTTGAAATTAAAGCATAACTGCAGTATGAATAGTTAAAGCACCACAGTCCTGCATGTTTTGACTTAATCTGAGCTTTTTCCCCCAATAAACTGTGGCAGGTAGCAATTGGTTTGAGATAAAAAAAAGTGAGCTAATTATCACAGAGCTGTGCAAAATCTAATCTTCACAACGCGTGAAGGTTTTAGAGAAATGTCCCACAATTAGTGGAGGAAAGCCCTCCAGATAATCACACTTCTGATTAGGTGGTATGTCCTACTATTAAACTACTCTTAGGGGCATATTAGGAAGAAGTTGCGATATTTATCGCAAAACGCGCTTAGCGCATTTATTTTTATCGCTGCCTATCGTTGAATATTTTAGCAGAGAAAACATGCTATTAGCAACGTTGATATCCACTGTGCTAAAATATCCAGCGATAGCGGCGAAATGCCTGAATATCACTGGAAATCCAGCAATATTCACGCGTTAGTGCCATGGTGGACTTAGCCTGATAATCCACCTCCCATTGGGCAATACAGGTAAGTAAGGTCGCAAGCAGTTGTTAATTACTAGCGATAATTGAGCTTATATCGCTTTGCCTGCGTTCTAATTGGCAATAGCTGTGTTAGCGACTGCTTTCAGTTGCTAACAGTTTGGGTACGCCCACTTTGCGTGTCAATATCTATAATTTATTGCCGACCGGGAAAAGCGGGCCCCAAACCGGTCGCTATCGCCTGAAAGCTGTCGCTAACAGCTTGCTGATAGGGCGATAGAAATATCGCAGCTAAAGCGGTAATACTGCCCTTGCTAATATGCCCCTTAGGTTTTAATTGCGAAAATCATGCCATCAGGTGATTAGCATAAATAACTCGAAAATATTTAAGATTTCCATGGGGAAAATCAGTCTAAGAAAATGAAAGTTAAAGTGAAATCAAAATTCCAAAGCAAAACGCAACATCCCCTGAAATGTTCTGGTTATAATTTAAATGAAAACTTTACTCACACTCTGTCCTAAAACATAACTCATCATACATGTAATTCATTCTGAATTGACAATGTGTATAACACTAAACAACTGAGTTTAACAATACATCAGAAAACAGTAACATGCGTCAGACCATAAGCAATAAATAATAGATTTCATCACCAGAGTATGGTTTACAGTTTGTACAGCAAAAGGTTCTGAGTAGATTTCAGGGGTTTTAGAGTTTCGAATTAGAGCCATAATGTCACTTTCACTGTGGGTTTTTTTCAGTGACAATCCAAGTTTCTTTCTCATTGGACTATTATAGTGTTTGCACTACATTAAATACATTTGTTGTTAAATGTTTTTTTTTTTATCAATGAATGTTTTAGCTTTCTATTTTTTAAAAGGAACATCAGTCGCCAGATTCAGGTCCCAACCCGCGCGTCCAGCTCCAGCCCACACTTACCATGCCTTTAGATCCTGTGCAATGAGGTTGGATGCAGTAAATATACATTAGACAGGCCCAGCACCAAACCTCCAGACCATCAAGTACCAGATGCATGGTCTTCAGCCATTCACAATAGGGCTGGACTCATTGTCGTGGCCTACGGCCATCCACTGAGCTGAATTAAAAATTCATCTCAGCAGTTGTATACATTTCTGACTGCAATTCCATCCTCTTGTGGTTAGAAGCAGGATTGGAAGCAGTGGTTGGAAGCAGGATTTTGGAGTTAAGTCTCTTGACTGTCAATTCACCCTACCTATCCCATTCAAGACCTATGGTTCATGGAAACCACTGAGAAACCCTTAAAATACTATATTACCAACAACTTATCTCTCCATCTTCTTTCTGGAATGAAAATGCTTTTGGTCCAAAAATGTTTACAGATATGTCACACCCAGTCAAAGGCCTCATTTAACAATTGAAAGCCCTCAAAAGAGTATGATCCTTCCAGATTCCCATGCAAGTATTAGTTGATCCTACAATGACTCTTTGGAGCTATTGGGGCTCAGCAAGGAAAAGGGCAAGAACACCTATATCACTCACTAAGTTAAGGCAGAATGTGTGTCTGACTTGCCGCAATGACCCTTCTATCACATTCTTAAAACCACACAAATCACTTTCTCCACAAGTGTGGAAAAATAAGCAAAGACACAGTCTAATATGTCCAAATCAGCACATCTGGTTCATCAATCTCTCATAACATCCATCACTGCATTACTCATCTCACTAGTGCTCAGTGATGCATGTATGCTATAGTTAAGGAAAAGCAACATATACATTAGTCTATAATACACACATAAGCCCATGTTTCAGTCACACCTTGTTTGGACTCTTAGATTAATGTATCTCATATTGTTAAATAATGACACAGCAGCAATACCCTCCCCTACTAGGTGGTAACGTTACTATTGTCCACAGCTCCAACGCAAAGGTGACAACCTTCATTCAACTTCCAAGCATTTCTTGAATGCCCTGATAACGCCGACACCAACTCAACCCATTAAACCTTTCCTAAGATATCAATAACAGAGGCACACAACTCAAACGTATCAGAATTTACACCTTCTTTTACCAACACCTAAACAAACAATACCCATGGTGGAGACTTCATTGTCCTACGTGATCTCCCTGCACAGTCCACTAGACACTCTTTCATGGTTTTCACCCATCCGGGCAATACGTAAGCCCTTGTCATGTAACCTTTCCATCCACGACATGTCTAGGACGGCTTCGACCCAATTCGCCTGGCCATAATGAAGTGAAACTCTTGATATTAACCCACTGGTTGATTTCAAGGGATTCTGAGTGTATTTATGAATCACTAACAGATCAGAATTCTTTGCAGACAAATCCTATGATTTGTATACTTCCAAATTCTTTCATGATTGGTTCCTGAGTTATCAAATGATTTACTTGTAAGAGCTGAAGGCATTCTGAAACCTGGCCAGAAAATCTCAATTCACAAATATTTATTTTAAAATGATTCAACCTGTAAAACTGAAGTGATAAAATATTTGAATCAAGAATAATATATGCACCCCAGTTATGCTATAAAAGTAAGCTATATCTAAGTACAGAGAAGGACATTCTCAATTGTTTTGAAGGTGTGCGAGTGTGCCCAATTACACATAATCTGTTCAGTTTGCTCTGTCTAGCTGGAGTTTCATTAATCTAGAGATTAAAACCCTCTTTGGAGACCGGCAAGAATAATATGAATAATGATTAAGCCATTTGAGCCATATTTGAAGTTAACTAACACCAGTTTGGTAATATGGGCACATCCAGGTCCAAAAAATATCTCTATCACCAGTAGAGTGCTCAGTGTTTCCATACTGTTCCAGAGCCCCTACATGGAGTCGCTTTAGGCTCTCCTTACAAATAAATGCATACAGATTCCCCAATATGCCGATGATCAATGACTGTACTTGATAGGCTCCTCTGCTTCAGACAGCCAAAACTTTTAACACTAACTGAACCTCATCCAGACCTGATGTCCAGGGCCTACCTGAAGCTCAATTAAAAAAAAGACAGAATTCCTGTTATTTTGCAAAAGCAACAGGCAAGAAACAGTAAAAATCTGTCACATTGACTTAAATGACGATTTTGTACCACAACTTTCACTAAGTGCCATGTCGCTTGGAATAACCCTGGACACTAACCTTCCACTGAAGAAATACACTGCTGAAAAACATGCATAGTTTGGTACCTGCTCTCTCTTTTAAAGAAAATGTAACAGTTTCTTCCAGAAACCAACATCAAAACTGCAGTTAATGCCCTCCTATACACGCATCTGAATGGTGGCAACTCATTGCTCCTAAGGCATCCCATACTCCTCACTTGAAAAATGTAAAGGGATCCCACGCACTGCAGCAGTTTATGCCTGGTTCTAAGAGAATGTGTTCGCATCACCTCCAACCCTATAGAACTCCATTGGCTCCCCTTGCTGGCCTGCACCTTCTTCAAAACCGGCTGCATCATGCACAAAGCTTCATGACTAGCACCCCTGTGTTTCCTGCAGACAAGTTCACAAACTCTGCTGGCTCATAAAATACCTGCAGCCATGACACCGCCAGATCTGAGACTAAAAGGCATCATGCCTTTTTAACCTATGCAACAAGGTTCTGGAGCTATATCCTCATATTCATCAGGGCTGACAAAATGCTACTCCAATTTATGAAAGCGTTGCAGATGCACCTCTTTAAAGACCAATAAATAACGAGCCATTTCCAGCACACAAACTAGTTACTTCTCATATCTCTCATTGACTTTATGCTTGCCTTTGACCATGATCAGCACTCCATTTCATTTTTGCTAGGTTTGCACAACACAAATACCGCATACATACATATATACATACATACATATATAAAACAGTGGCTTCTAAATTACATAGTGGCTAGTAAGAAAACATCTGGCACATTTAGAGCAATGACCCCATAACCTCATAGGATATGTAGTTTATATGCAACTCATGTTTTTCTGTAATGTCATTAATGAAAGAGGATGTTTTTAATTGTATTTTTCTTTACTAAAGAAGAGAAGTTCCTGCAGGGTTTAAATGATAAAGATGTGATCCTATTACCTAATGTGATATGTGTATCAAATCAGCTCAATATCTTTTAAGTAACAACCAGATGTTGAATACAGATTATTTTCTTTTAAGTACAATTCACACATACAATTATTAATACATATACTATTGCATATTCTAATGCCATAACCTACATGTGAAGTATGTTGCAGGATAAGTAAACACTCCTGAATGTATGTTCTTTGCTTCTAAGCTTAAGACCAGTCTCTTGATGTGTCACTGAATGTTAAGCTTGGCGTTCAGTGTTAGATTTCTGTGCTATTGGAAAGATGCATTTAATTGTCTCCAAATTGGTCAGAAAAGAACAATTTGATTTGATCATTAGGGCAAATCCCTTCAGTGGAATTGCTTCATTATTTCCTACATCTTTTAACTAAGAACCCCATTTTCATCACTAAATAATTGCGCTATCATTAAATTACAATAACCCTGAGTGCCAGTTTATGTTTATTTTTAGGGCACCATGCCATACATTTTGAATTAGTATAACAGTGCAATACTTTTCAGAAGTAAACAAGGGAAGAAACAAAAGTCTTCTCTTTGAATGTTAAAAGCACCCAATAAACTAATATGTCCAGTTGGATACATCACAGTGACTATTTTGCTGTTAAAAAAAGTAACATTATACAGTGACAGCAGTCGATATGTAGTTGTAGTTAGGTCAAGGTTTTTATAGTGACAGTGTTTTTAATTTTGCTAATAAAATTGGTGCTATTTGTCATATCTTCAGGAAGCCTTCCAAAACAAAGTTCATCAACCTTGACTCCTCCATGTAAGTTTTACTCTGATCCATCAGTTGCGGTCCATAAAAATGGATGTCCCAAATATTTGATATCCCATGTTCATTTCCAAAGGTAACTTTGTTCTTCAATACAAAAATAATAGCTGAATAGAATTATAACAAATTTGGCAAGAAGTTGGAACTTCACTTAGAAAGCCTGATTTTTTTTGATTTGGTGGAAATCAGTTCCATCGTTTTCTATAAATTAGGATTTAAAAAGGTGCTTGGGATGGTCATGAAGGGGTTAAAAAGATCAGATTATCTGGACCATTTGTGTCCTGATATGCTCTTATTTGCCAGTTTAAAGGGTACTAGCCAATCCCGAATGACTTGCCAAAACACAAACAATATGTTGTGGCAGCCATTGCAGAACTCAGCCACAGTGTCCTTGCTTCTTGAAAATTAATGTAAGGGAGTGGGGTGGACTATCTGACCCCCATGGACATGTGTAGAGGTCCTACTGGGACATGTTCAAAAGCAAGGGATTCTGATTCCACTATCAGTATGTAGAGGCAGTGAATTGTATAAATGTGTTGCATCAGTGGCTACCCATAGTGGCTTCCCACCAAGATACATACCCGACCAGAATTCAATAATTCCTACCATAAGAATCCAGCTGTAGTGTTCATTCCAGATGGTGGTATCCACCCATCAGGGGCCATATGCTCATCAATCCATATGCCACACTACAATGGTTGGCGTGTACTTTCAGCTGAAACTTCCAGCCAGCTGGACTTGCCAGGGAGTCTAAATCCTAGCATAAATTCCATAATTTCTGGTTCCCAATCTTATGTTAGCAGCAATCACATAATTAAATTCAGGCAGAATACAATCAGTAGCCTTGAGAAGCTACAGGTATCCACCTTTTGTCCTCCCGTGTAGATTTCCTCAGGGATCATCCTTAAGCCCCGCATTATTTAACATTTATGTATCATAACTTCCTGCACTCATAAGATCTTTCGGTCTAGCGCTGACATCCTACGCAGATGATACACAAATTGCATTATCTCAAACTCAGACAAAACAGAGGTAATTACCTTTGGTAACTTTCTGCCTCTCTGGTCCCAAAGTTGGTGGCCAGACGAACTGGGAACAGCACCCATTCCAGTCACCAAGTCTAAGAACCTTGGTGTGAATATTGATGACAAACTGAATTTTGTAGACCGCTGCACATAGACAACTCATAGGACTACTACTCCTTCAGGAGTTGCACTACACATAATTTGTAACGATACCCTGGGTCGCCAACAATAAAATACAAAGGCAAGGATTCCCAGAGGTATTTTTAACCTAACACTCACATCACATTATCGCACCCACACCTGCTCCGCTGTAATCAGGCGTCGTAGCATAACCATGTGGCACTCGTCTACCTGGTTGGGACCCCTATGATGAAGCATGGCACCAACCAAGTTGGTGTGTGAGGGGTGAGGGGTGAGGGGTCTTTTCAAACACCAAGTGTGTCCCAGTATCAGGCCACGAAAACAGTGACTAAAACTATCACATAGTGGGCTAGTCCACATTGTTTATTTACTTATACTACATATCTGGGGATCTGGACTTGCCCTGGTTACCCTTGCTCTCTCATTGGTTTTGATAAACTGAATTTTAAACCACAGGTAAATGCTGTTGTTTCATCAAGCTTTTTCTTGCTGAAAACCATTAAAATATACTACCCTTCATCCCCACAGACAGCAGTAAAACAGTGATCTCTTCTCTGATCATAGCAAAACTTGACTAATGTAATTGTCTCTATATCGGCCTATCTGAAAAACAACTCAATAAGTTTCAAATGATCCAAAATGCAGCTGCACATCTTCTGTTGGGTATCCCTAGGCATTTGTCAGTCCAAAATCATTCACATAGGAACCACATTATTTTCAAAGCCCTCTGCATTACCTATAGAGCACTTCAGAATACCGGCCCCATGTTTTTGGGATGCCTACTCTACTGTTATGTCCTAAAAAGGCATTTGCATTCCGAAGGAGCTAAACTGCTAAGAACTCCAAAGGTTTTCAAGGCCAGAGTGGCTGACAGTAGCTTTAGGGCAGCTGCCCCTAAACTCTGGAACCATTCTAACTCTATTTGCCTTTAGGAAGGCCTTGAAAACCTGGATATTTGAGCAATAGTCATTTTCTTCCTTCGTCTTACAGATATTGGCATAATGCACCGCTCAGCACCAAGACACCCTTGGGTATTCACGTGCTTAATAAATTAATTAACATAACATTCACACCAATCTATTGTTTAAGAGGCCCTGATGATGTCTCAAATAGAGGCAATCTATTAAGAGTGACCCAGGCATTACCTGGCTTAGTCAAAGTATCACTTAGCGACATACTCCAAGTAGGCTTCATCACTGTAACAATGCAGGAAGGTCAAGGAGAAGCACCTATATTCTGGTGGGCAAACAAGGCTATTGCAGATTCAATTCTTGCAAAAGAAGCTGCGCTATCTTATTGGGGAATTAATGTTGCCAAAGGTTAGACAGACCAATATCCAAGTTTCATAGAATCCTGACTGCGCGACCGTGGAAAAGAGCCTTCAACAACCAGGAACACTCCTTAGGTCTGCTTGGGCCCTGCGGTTCCTCTGCCCAAGCATCAAAACCTGGGTCTAACAGTTAAAGTAAAGAATGATACCACCCAGGAGCCATATATTCAGTTTGCTAACAAGATTCAATCAAAGATTATATCAGTTTTGACTGAGCTTCCAGGTAATTATATGCCCTGAGCCCAGCAGCTGGCAGCTGTGGAAGAAACACCACACCACCACGCCGAGTCAGCGATGCAGCGAGTGCAAGGTAAGTGCTTTTTCTTTTTCTATAAATGTTATCTTCCCTCATCATTGTCTGTCAATTCTCCTCCACCCCCAACCCCCCCCCCCCCACACCCCCCTCTCCACCACTCTTACCTGCACCAGCTGCAGCTGCCTGGGACTGAAAAACTCCTAAATTGTATTTTCACTACTGCAAGCCTACCTCTCCTACAGGATAGCATTGGTGTTGCTTATTATATTTTATACGGGAAATGTATAAATGGAAATAGATAACCAGTTCATGTTTGATGTTTTTAGAATCACAATTTAAAATCTTAACTAATTTTAACTCAATTTTATATTACAATTTTGAAAAGCTGGCATTTTCTTGCCATAGCCATTTAGAGCATAGAGCCTGTTTCTAGTCACATGACTGAATGTAGCTGGTGGTTGAGCTTTGTGCATTCCTTCTAGACAGCCACACACAATAGTGAGCTTAGGAGTGCCTGGGCGGTCCATCACTGGTGGGATGAGAGGGAGGAGCTGGGTACAGCCCCCATACACTTGAATTGACTGTGTCCTGCCTCCACTTCAGACATATGGTTGTATACCTCTTGCAGTTAGTCTGTGTTGGAAATTACCCTTTTCGCAGAGTTATCCCCAACATTTTTGCTTCTTCGTCCTATTTTTCCTTGACTTGTGTATGTTGGCTATCGGACTCTGATCACTTTACCACTGCTGATCAGTGCTAAAGTGTATATGTTCTCTGTGTACATTATGATTATAATTAGTTATCCATGATTGGCACATTTGATTTACTGGTAAGCCCCTAGTAAAGTGCACTCGGTGTGCTAGGGTCTGTAATCAAATGCTACTAGTGGGCTTGCAGCACTGGTTGTGTCACACACATGAATAGCCCTGTAAATATATCTCAGACAGGCCACTGCAGTGTCTGAGTGCAGTTTTGAACTGCCATGTCGGCCTGGCAAGTGCACTCACTTGTCAGGCCCTAAGCTTCTCTTTTCTTACATGTACGACACCCATCAGGTAGGCTCAAGGTACCCCATGGCCTCGGTGTAATGTATGTGAAAGGTAGGACATGTACCAGTATGTGCAACATGTCCTGATAGTGAAATACTGCCAATTTTGTTTTTCACTGTTGTAAGGCTATCTGCCCCATAGGATAGTATGGGAGATACTATATAACATCAATCAAGTATAACTTTCCATTGAGATCAGATAGAGGATACAGTTTAGACTCTCCGAACTCAGATTTTAGTAACACATCTTTTAGTAAAAATGTTTTTAAATTGCATGTTTGAAAATGCATCTTTTAGAAAGTAGGGGTTTTATTGTTTAACCATTCTGTGTGCCTATGCCTGTTTGGGGACAGACTGTCTGGTTTTAGGATGGCAGGGGCTGGGAAGGTGCATTCACTGTAGACAGCAACTGGAGGGGGAGTTGAGGTGTGTCTGGCCCTTCCTGGATGACTCAGAGCTGAGCTGCATTTAGTGCAGAGGGAGGAGTTTTCCTTGCACCTGATTAGGACCTGTCCCCCTTGCAAAATTGCTGTCTCCACCTCCTGTGGTCATACTGCACCAGTGAGGACAGGACTGGCTTGGATTGAGCTTAGAAACCCTTTCACCAAGACAACATTGGGTATAAGCATTGGATCCTAAACCCCAGAACTTTAGATCACTTCTGGACTCAAGAGGAACCTTTGCCTCAAGCTGAAGAGCTGTGAGGAGTAGTACTGCCCCTTTGCTGTGTGCTGTGTGGGGTTGGCCTGCAGTTTCTGCTTCTGCCAAGGAAAGGACAAAGTCTGGAAGTTTGATGAGAAACCTGCTTGAAGAAGAATCTCCAAAGGCTTGTGTGTGCTGGCATCCTGTTCTGAAGTTTCAGTGACCCAAAGACTTCACCCCCAGCTCTCCTGAACTCTACTGCTGAGAGTTATGACCTGCCTGGAGGTGCCTGTTCCAGTTTTGGGCCTCTGGAGAGTTCCTGCTGTTGGGGGCTGGAACTGGAAGAAACTTAAAAGAAGCAAGAAAATCAATTGCTGATGCCGTCAGTGATGCCTTGTGACTGCACCGAGGCCAGGGCCACAGCATGTGAAGTTCACAATGCACCACCCGGCATGCACCACAGCTCTGATGCCCTTCGATGCCTGCATCAATTGGCATTCCTGACACCAGCACTTGCACTGCTTCATCATCGTTAGCACCTGCATCCTGTTATCGTTGCACCGATAACCGCTGATGGTTGCTCCATGAACTCTCCGACTTAGCATTGCATCGCCTCACCGGAACCAATGTCTCACGCCCAACGCAACTGGCTTCCACTGTCCTGGATACGAAACGTCACCTTCTCCCAGACATGACACCTCACCTCCCCCATGGCAGCCAGGGACCCGGCCTCAACCTTGGCACCAACCAACACTGGGCATCGTCATAGACTTTGTTTTCCAAGGTACTGTTGGTTTAGGGATCCTTGTGTTTCCGTGCCCTGCGCCACACACTTCATGGTATGCGCCTTACTTTTGATTTATTGCTGTCATGACATCGTAATAGCCCCAGGAGGAACTATTTGTTTCATATAAGCTTTATTTGTTAAATACCTGCATCGCTTTGGCTGCTTGACGCCCCTTCGATGCGGTTCCACAGAAAGCTACACAAACAAGGATTAAAGGTACATTTGTTCAACTGGCTTAACGTGGTCCCTGAAGCTAGTCAGCCTTTTATCGCTATTGACCTGAATTTGTGACCAGGTGCGTGACCAGATTTCCACAGTTAACATTTTTTCTCTTGGCGCTATTTCTCTAAAAACTTTCAAACTCAATTTCTCCGGTTCTATTAATTGGATTTTTGTCTTTTTTTTTAAGCTCAATTTTTCTAATCTGATGTGGGATCCTTTTTGCGCGGTGTTTTCACAGTTTTTCTGTCTGAAGTGTTGCACCAATGATTTATACATTGCCTCTGCATGCCATGACTACTCTGACTACTCCATGCCAAGTTACCCGAGGGTTGAGCACAAGTTAACCGCTTGCGTGCGGCAGGAATTCCAGCCCTGTGCTGGACATTCCAATCACGGGCGTATTGGTGACTGAACCATTCCGTCATCAGCACAGCCCAACCATGACTCATGACGGAATGGTTCCGTCACGAGCATGAAAGGGGTTAATTTTGTTTTGGCTTGTGACTTCAACCCGAGAAGAATTGGGGTTTGCTGCTTAAGAAACTCCCTCAACCAATACCTTTTTTACAGGGAAAATTGACTACATGAATAGGATTGGTGTCTCCATGACCAGTGGCACTAGCCCCCTTATCCTCCTGAGGAACAGTTGTTGAATTAAACCTGCTGGGTGACCCTGAGTGGTGTCCTGGGACTTCTATAGACTAGCTCACGACCCCTCTGACACACAGGTTCCTTTCAAGATGTTAGGGGACTTTGGGACCTGGGCAGTGTGATGGAGAGGGTGTTCTGCCTTCTGGAGCCCAGTCACGTCTAGCACAGGCAGTTGTAAAAATCGAGCTCCCCATATAAAATGCCCTTTTAGAGGTCAGGAGGTATGCAGAAAATGCTCATAGTGGCTTGTGCTGGCAACCAGGAGAAAATTAAGATAAAGATTGTCCAAATTGCTTCTACAGGGCCAGTGAAACGGGTTTGTGAAGTGTAGCTCCCCAAAAAAGGAATGAAAGCTGCTGCGGATAATGCTGCATACTGTGTTTTCACCAGACTAACTCCAGGATGAAAAGCGGCCTAGGAGTCTGTGCAACGCTAACGTTTCAAGCATATTTTCCCCTGGGTGAGTGGGCGTGCATAGGGTCCCCTCCCAGGCGTGGCTGGTACAGGTAACATCAGTGGGGCGGGGTGGGGTGGGAGGGGTAGGAAAGTCGATAGACAACAGGATAGAGAAAGTAAATTGAAAAAATAAATAAAACCACTAAACTTGTGCTCGCTGTATCGCTGACTCGGCGATGTGGCAAGCACACAGTAAGTGGTTTTATTTATTTTGCCACAGTCCAAACGCTGTTACCTGTGCTGGCCGTGCCTGTCCCCGTCTTGTGCTTATTTTTACCCCAAGGTCCCTCATCCCACCATTCGTCAGGGACTGCAGCAATCGCTGGGTGTGTTTCCTGCCTCCCATGACTGGGGTCAGGGTTCACTAGCCTCTTGTATCTCTGATCACACTCCTCACAGTAAGAGGGAGTGCACAGCTCCCATCAATGAGTGGGAGCAGAATAGGTGGGAGTAGGACAAAGCATGTGCCGGCTCCTTGGATTACAGGGAAATGTGTTGGTCCGTTAGTTCTACACCTGAAGGAGGAGCAAAATGAGATAAAAAGAAAGACTAAAAACATCGTATTTATATATTACTGGTCACCAATGCAAGAGTTTACATTATTAATAATGATATTGAATGGTGCTGTAACCCTCATTGACTTCAGAGATGGGTTATATCATGCATTGCTCATTAATGCTGTCCATATTCATTTAAGTGGAGCAGTAATTGACACTGGGTACAAGTGAATTATGTTTGCCATTCAGTGGTGCTATGATCCTATTCCCACGTATTTGTAAATACAATATTTCTTTACTGTTTTGATAGAGATGACCTAGTGAGTTGCTTTTTCATATACCGTTGATGGTAGTGAATTATTCTCGCACACAGGAAATGTTGAAACATGTCTTTGATATGCAATGTGTTCTCATTGTCTGTCCTGATGAAGGACCCTTTCTGATGCCCTACTGACACTTTCTTCTTCTGTCAAAACCGTGACAGAATACTTCTGTAGGCCTGGATCTAAAAATATTATGTTGGGTAAGAAAATGTTGTGAATACATGGTACAGTCCCAATTGCTTAGACTTTAATGAACCTTGTTCTTGAACTGGCAATTTTGCAAAACTATTGTTTATGCATTTTTAAAATGTTCCTCCTTTTGTAGTGCACACCACTTAACACACTGCACAAGCACTTTTGATCTAACCATGGAGCACCATTTTCAATAATTTAAATATTAATGCAATCAGTCTTTATGAGTATATTTTTATCATAAACTTTGTTTTTTTCTTCTTATCTCTCTTGTGAAATATGCAACTGGTTTCTTCACATATAGAAAGTGAATACGACAGAATCATTTCTTGTTTGATATCATATTATTATCTTGAACATTTAGATCACGGCACATTGTACAACTAGATTTGCAGTCACTTCCAATTGAAAGGTGTATCCATTTGTACACCTGGAAATTTATGATGGGTTTAGATTCCCAGGGGTGCTTAAATTCATAAGAATTTCAAGTGTAGAATTATAACGTGTGCGTCTGCACACAAAAATGTGACATGGAAGTGCTATTACATTTCAACATAGATTTCTTCTTTTTTCTTCCCAAATCTCCCATTGACCAGAAGGGTATACCATCCTCATTCGCACTCTAAAAAGACATTTACACCTGCCCTTGACATGTGTCAATTTGTGAGTGTTTACAGAATGAGCTACTGTGTGGAAACATTTGTTGTGAAACACTAGCTACATTTTTGAATTTTCGGGTAATCTACAAAGATCCACCCATGAACATCCACAAGGCCAAACCCTGAACTAGACTACGATTAGTGTAGACCATTATAATTCGGTTCCACAAAGCACAAATCCCATTTGAGAGAGTGAAAGCCAACGTTCCTGGTCTCTGAATCATGTATGTGATGTTGCCTTCAAAATGACATGTTTTGCCCAACTAAGCTGTGCTTTCGTGCTCGACAATGTTTTAGAATCTGATATGTGTTTAATTATAGTTTTTTAAACCTTTCACAAAATATCACCTTCCCATCACATTTTACATCTTATCTTCACAATCCTTGTTAACAGGGGGATTGAAGCAGCCTAGGGTTGAATCAATGCAGACCATTTTCCATCTTGTCTTGTGTTCTCGGGTGTTGGTTTTCTTTTGATCCTTTGACCAAACTTGGGGCCATATTACCAAGATGTGCGTTAAAAAACCCACATCGCACATTTCCCTATTGCCGGCTATCGCCGGATTTTAGCGCTGTGTTAGCGCGTCATTATCAACGTGCAGCACGTAGGCGATATTAAATCCGGCGATAGGGAACATTAGCGAGTGAAAACAAGCGTTGTTGTCACGCTTTAATGTGTGCCTTGATAATATGGGGGGGTGGATTCAGCTTTATGATCCACACCCCCATGTTATCAATGCCTAAAACCTGATCAGAGCAGGCGTTGGGAGACCTTCGATAAACGAGTTTATCGCAGGTCTCCTTCTCCCAACGTCTGCCTTGGTAATAGGGTGTTACCACCTCCAACCACATTTTACATGTGGTTGGACGAGGGAACGCCCACTTTGCATGTCAATAGCGATGTTTCTCGCTGACATGCAAAGTGGTCTTGAGGCAGGCGTTAGCATGCCCTTGGTAATAGGCGTTAGAAGTATCGCCGCTTTCTCGGCACAATTCACTGCAAAAGCGGCAATACTTCGCCTTGGTAATATGGCCCATGGTGTGATGTTTTTATTTATTTATTTATTGGATTTGTAACTGTACCAGGACATTACCTTACCACCACTTTTCCAACCTCAAGAGCAAATTCCTTGTTAATCGGGTTGGGTGTATCCGATTAGACTGAAAGGTTGCAGATTCTTTTCCTTCGAGTCTGTCACTTTTGGTTTTGTTTGATTTGGAATTTATTTTGATCTCGGGGTCATGCCACTTCTCTGGATCCTATTCTTCAGACTTTGGGAGATTGCCTGCGTGCTGGAAACATCTCCCTGATGTTATCTCAATGAGTTCCTGAGCCATGGGCCAAACAATTTTCGATATATGCTACTAGAAAGCATAATGTGTTGGTCACTGTATGACATCTGAAATTTCAAAGTAAAATCTGCCCTGTACAATTGTAAAAAGGATGTGCATTTGTCAGGGTTGTGCTTTGAGACAAACTATAGGCACTAAGCTGTGCTAAAAAAATCGCAAGTAGAAAATTCTTCCCCAAGGGCAATAAGTTTCAGAATTGCAGATTGTTCTATTTCATGTAATGAGCCATTATTCAAAGTATGCATAAATGATTATTTCTCCTGATTGAGTTGTGGTTACAGTAATCATTGAATCATTAGCAATAATGGATCGCTATGTCATGTGTGCATATGGGATTTAGTGCAAAGTGTTTTGAAATTGCATTTAGGATGTAAGTTTTTAAGTTATCCAACAAAACCATCAAATTCCATAATTTACAAGAACATTCTACATATCAAGTATGCTACCATCTGCTGACTTCGTGAACATAATATATCAAACAAATAATAAACACGTCAGCTAAAAAATATGGATAATCATAATCTGAATTCTTATTTATTAGCTAGCGATTTTTTTAGCTGCATATAAATAGAATTAATTATGGCATTAAAATATGGAAGTCAGTCAGTCAAAGTTATGTTTATTTAGACCGTGGTCTTTAAACAATGCAAAGAAATAGTTGTGGTTTAAAACATTCAACTGCACCATTTATACAAAATTCACAAAATGGATACATAGCTTAAACATTGGGTACCAATAAAAATATCACTTCTTAGGGCGGTCCTGCCCTTTAAAAACTATATACACTTAAGATTAACATTTTCTCTTATAAAAGCTATATAATTCATGTATTTATAAACATTTCTAAAAATTATTACTCACATTAGGAATCTTTGTACTACCTTTATATAGTTCCCTAGAGTGATTGCAATTTCGATAGTAGGCATTTCTGTAAGAAAATTGACCGCCTGGGCCCGCGTCCTTATATCGCATTTTAAGAATATTGGATGAAGACATAGTTTACGCTGCACTAGAATTATTGTACAGTTTAACAGGATTTGCACCAAGGTACCTTTTGTACCCAGCCTGCACTTGCAACACCCTTTGTGGTCCAAAATTTAAATTTTAATTCTTCGTTTACCAACCATGGTTTAATACTAATTCGTATTCCTAATATCTCCTGTCCATACCAATGATTCGGTAAGATATCCAGGTAAGGGAACCAGAATCCATCATATACTGTACGGATTTTTTCTTAGCAAGGTATTCCATGTCCGTTCTTCTAGACACTTCTTGCCCGTGATACTTCAAATCACTTTTAGTGTATTCTACTCATAAGGATTCTTTGCAGATAACAACCTTTATACACTCACAGGCCTGCACAATTTTCTTCCTACTCGCTTTTGCCCTCTTTAGGTTACTAGATTGAATCTCTTTTCTACACCATTGTGCTACTTTATGGCCTTTCTCATTATCCAGACGTTTCCAGAATATGATCACAGCTATTTGGGATTGAACCCCCCAGGCTGTTATTCCTATTTCAGATCTTATTGCTTGAATCATTGATGAACGTGGCAGGGACAACAGAGTTTTCAGGCATTTTCCTTCCTCCAGGTCCTAGACTCCTTTACCGCTCAAATAAAGGACTTCTGCACCATAGAGTATATGTGGGGGTATCATTGCACTGAATGCCTTTAACAGCGGTCGGTGAGACATATCCCCATAGTCGTGGTTAAAGATTTACAATCCAGAGATTGATATAAGGGCTTTCGCTTTCTGAGCTTCAAGATGCATGTGCCACTTTAGGGATTTATGTAACCACATCCCTAGGTAGCGATATTCATTAACAGATTCCACTTTCAGGTCACCTAAAAACAAATTAAACTTACTTTTTTTTCTGAACATAAAATTTTCGTCTTTTCCGAATTTACTGTTAAACATTTCTTGCACAATATTGACTAAAAATGTTTAGCTTTCTTTGGAGGCCCAATTTAGTCTGGTTTAATATTACCAGATCGTCTGCGTATAGTAAATAGGGCACTTTTTTACCATCCATTTTTGGACTTGCACTTCCTTCAACTTCTAAACAGGCAGGTAAATCAGATAAAAATATAGAGAATAACTGGAGGGCAAAGACGAAGCCCTGTCTCAGGCCATTTTCGATAGGTATTTTTGGCATCCACCACCCCTCAGTATCCTTAATTACTTGTGCCCAATTACCTCGGGTAGTTCTTTTATTATAGCCAGCAGGTCTTTCGGTATGTTTTTATTTATAAGAGTTTCCCAAAGACAGTTCCGATCTACTGAATCAAACGCTGCACGAAAGTCAACGAAACAACAGCAAAGCTTACCATTTTGTTCCGTCGACTTTTGTGCTATTGCCCATAGGGCAAAACAATGATCTATCGTGGAGTGCCCTTCTCTGAAACACCCCATTCAGTAGGTACCCAATCATTTAGCCTATTCAAGACTATTTTTGAGAATACCTTTTCTCCTATATCTAGAAGATTGATCAGCCTATGATTTTGTGGCGCATCCATGCTACCTTCTTTATGGATTGGCCTGATTACAGCACCCTTCCAATTCATTGGAATTCTACCTTCTGCTAATATTATTTGGAACAGTTGGTAAAAAAATCTCGCCCACCACTTTATCTGTGACTGCAGTATTATTGCAGGGAGATTGTCTGGCCCTGCTGCTCGGGTCAATTTCAGTTTCATTATTGTACTTTCTACATTCTGTTCGGTGAAATCTAATTTAAATTCTTTCGTTAGTGCCTGCCAATGCTGGGGCTCTGCAACTACGGGATAATCTCGAGGTCCATACAGTTCCTTCAAATACTTCTCCCAAGCTGCCTCGCTAACGACACACTTCATTGCTCCTACTGAGGGAACGGATGCTGCTTTTACCAGCTTTCAAAATTGTCTTAGATTTTTTGCTTCAAGTGATTCTAGCAGATTCGCCCAGCATTTTTCTTTATACGACCTTTTTGTGTCAGTAACCATCTTTTTATACTCGCTTTTCAACTCAATAAGAATACTTTGCCTCGGTCAGTTGAACTTTTTCCTTAGACTTCTTGTTACTGTCCTTATCTACCTTTTTTTATTTCGGCTAACTGGGATTATTGCACATTTTCTTTTATCTTTTTTTAATTCGATCCGGAGACATTGTACTACTTGGTCTATCTTCTCCTTATACAATTCCAGATTTTTACTCCCAGAATCACTTTCTCTCTATGTTCCTCCTTCCCCTGTATACATTCAGTTGCAACGGATTATGATCGCTGCCTTCACTTTGGGGTATCTTAAATCGCAGTACTAGTGGGAAATTCCAAACATGCATAAATACATAGTCAATTGAGCAGTTTTTTTAGCCTATTTTCAAATGTCTTCTTTGCAGGGCAATCAGTTTTGAATCTCCCATTCAGGCAGAAGAGACCCTTCGTCCCTAGATAATTTCCAAATCTATGTCCTGTCTCAAGGATTCACAAGCTGGAAACCTGGCATGATTTATTCCATAGGCGTCCAGTAGTTCCCTGTGCCAAAGGTCGACCTTCTTTGAAATCAGCTTATAGGGAAAATCCCCCAAAATGAAAAACATGTCTAAAACATGCTTTTCACATAAAGAGTCTATATCCTCTTTAAAATTCCCCATCTCAATTCCATACTACGCCACATTCTCTCAATGCATATATACATTTATAACAATGACATTTTCGAATTTCTTGTCCTGGGTCAGGAGAGCTAATCTACATGCCAATAACCATTTACAGTTCACTTTTAACAAAATTGCATTTCTTATTACATTCATCGATAGGAGGGTCATGATCCCCCCAGATTAACGTCCAAACTTTTTTTTCTTGACCGGTCGATTTAGTTGTAGATAATCTTCGAAAATAGGGGTTTCGACGAATACCAAGTCTCTTGCAAACAGGCAATTTCTGTATTATTTACTAATTTCTTTATATTCTTCTACTTTTTTTTGTTTCCTAAGCCATTTCTATTCTATGATAAGACACTTAGGCTATGCGGAACCCCATCTTCCTATTCCACCTCCCTTAAACCACCATCTTCATCCATTACCTCCATATACTTCTTGGAGGGACCTCCAACGCTACTACTTTGACTCCAGTTACCCCAGGAGTCATCATTTACTGAGTTGTTTACCACTATGTTCAGGATACTTCCCTCTTCTTCATTATCCCTCAGTATCCTCACCTGTCTCCTACCAAGGCCTGCATGGCACTTTAGGAAGCTACTTCCTGATTGGGCGTTTCCCTTTAGTTCACTCTCTGGGATTAAGCTTACTCTTTCTTGGAGTATCTCACTTGCCGCTTTCCCAATGGCCATTTTTACCAGGTCAGAGTAGAATAGTACTCTTTGGTATTTCCTTACCATTTATGTTTTCTGTAAAGCCCACCTGTCTCAGTTCTTTTGAGCCTATCCCCTTCAGACTTGGACATTTAGAGAAAGAGAGCAGGATTTGAGCCCTATTTAATGGGTTCATTTTCCTTAACTTCTTCCCCCTTTGTCCGGATTGCTCCGGTTCAAGGTATAGCCTTCTGTTAGTACCAACCTCTAACCCTTTCTTGAGGGCTTCTAGATTTCGCTGTCTGTCATTTACCCGTCTGGTAAACCCCATTTACTTTCTACTTCTGCTTTACCTTGCAGATGGCGTACTTCTCTTAGATTATAATACCTCTGAGAATAACTGGTTTGTCCCCCTAGGGATGGATTTACTATCTGGTTTGCGGTTTTAGTTTTTGGTAACTCCTTTCTTAGGCCCTTACTGCTCTGTCTCTTTACTTGTACAATTGGGGCATATCTTTTATGCTCAACTATGGGAGTCTTAGTGGGTACCAAAGTCAGAGCGGAGGAATTTAAACTTAACTCTTCCTCCAACCTCCTTTCGTTCCTTTTTCCCTTTGTTGCTGTTTTAGTTACCCTCTTCCTACTTGTCATTCTTTTTGTAAGGTCCCTTGCATATTTCCCTCTTCTTTTTATCAGCATCGGGCATTTAGATATATATACGTTGTCTGGTGATTCTACTGACTCTCTACCTACATTTTGTTCTGTGGGCTGGGTTGCAACTACCGGTCTTAACATATGTGGCATTTGACCATTAATTCCTACCAGCTCCTCTTCAATCTTTTTAAATACAACTTTTGCGATTTCAAGACCCCATTATTCAACATTGTTACTTCTAGAATCCCCTGAAGGGTTTTCTGTAGCATCAATAGTAAGTCCATCATTGAGGAGGAGGGTGATGTGGAAATGTCCAAGTCCTGGAGGCTGTTTCTCTCAGGGGCAGCTAGGCTTCCTATCCTTTATGTATCCTGCTGGGATAACATTTTTAGCCCATTTAGATGTTATGTTAATCATCGGTTAGGTGAATCACCCCAAGCAAAGCTTGGTCCTTGGCTTTCATTTCCCAATAACCCTGCATTCTCCAGTTCCGATACATGCATTGAGAATAGTTTTGGAGATGATGATAGTCGCGGTGCTGCTATTTGTTAATTTTGGCTCAGAAGGGAGTACTTTTTAAAAAAAGGATTCCGCCATTGCTTCCTCTGGGGATACTCCCATTCCATTCCTGGGTCGGTGCTCCTCCTCGATTTCCACGGATATTACAGGTTGCTCTGACCTTTTATAATGTTTCCCTATAATGTCCTTTATAGATTTAGTTGCTGAGGAACTGCCTTTCGGATTGGATGCTGAGGTACAAACATTTTGGGCTTGCAAGGGTTTTTTGGTGGCTTTTTTATTTTTTCTCTTCTTGGGTGCCCCTTTACTATTCTCCTCGGGGGTAGCCTCGCTTTCCTGGCTCTCTTCCAAAGTCCTGGACCCCCCTAGTAACTCGCTCCTCCCTGGGTTTTCCTCCAAAGATTCCTTGCATGATTTTTGCTTCCTCTTCAGAGCAATCGTCCTTTAATTTAGAACTACTCCGCTTTGTTGGACACTTTTGGCTCTGATATTACAGTGTGAGGCGTATTCTTAACTTCACCCCCTGTAATCGACACCGATTAACAGTTGGTGGATAATTAGAGGGGCAATGGGCTACTGCAGTTATTCTCTCACACATACACTCACTTACCTCTGTTGTGCCATTTGCCCGCTGAGCCTGCCAAGCTATATTTCAGTTCTCTTTTGTTATCACTGCTCGCTGGCCTGATGGCCTCCTCCTTTCAACTTTGCGCTTATTTCCACCGGGAAACTCCAACCAGCATCTGACACAGCCTAGGGAAGCTGCCACTCAGAAATCAGCTCCACTCCACAGGCCCCTCCCTCTTCTGGTCATTCTAGGGGTTCTTTCTCACCCGCTACGGTCTTGGCAATCCTCTCTTTGCTCTGGATCAGCTCGGCTCCTCCCCTCTTCAGAAGTCTACACGAGCACACCATGCACCCGACAGTGCCTCAACAGTGCGACAGAGCGACAGCCCACTGTCGATCAGCTGCGCAGTGTCTTACTTAAATCAGGCGGCGCGGGAAGGCTCCGGCTGCTCTGCCGCTCTCGTGTCGCTCGGTGACTCAATGTACTTGATAATCCGCGGACTGGACTCCGCACTCCTGTGCGTTCGGTTCAGTTCTCTCGGCTCGCTGCTGGCTGGCTTGAGATTAGGTAGGCGGGGGCGGCAACAACAGAGAGGAATGGGATCATGTGGAAGTGTACACATGTAATCTACATATGCTCGTCGGTGTGAGTTGCTTTTGTTTAATATGATATTTAAAGTTGAATATGCTTTGAAACTGAATATGAAATTCCTTCTATGAGGCTACATAAGAAATGTAATACATTAATAAAAACAAGTCTGTCAATAACATTATCATTTTTACATGGAATTTGTTTTCCTCAACTATGTATTCATATTTTTTCATGTCTTAAATTAATATTGTGCCACTATTGTGTATGTATCAACATCGAACATCGAACACGAATGGCTATGCCCACAGAATCAATATCCTGAACATATCGATGTCATTATGTTAGGCATTACCTCAATGTCCCATCTTCCTCATCACAGTCCATAATGATTTAACAAGTCCTTCCCTTGAGGCAGGCTAGTTTCCTTTTTTCCTCGCTGTGTACTAAGGGCTGTATTAATCGTTTTTCAATGTTTACTAAGATCAGCCCACCCACTACACCCATAACCAACCACTGTGCTTCACAATGGCCTAGTTGTCCTGTCTCTGGCAAACACACCTGTAACAAATCAATCTTTACTGCATGATTACCTCAGATTTTTGCCTTTCAATGGACTGTTGCAATTGGGTCCCACCCATTTATTACACCCAGATTTCTTTAGCTTTTTCCATGACCCGGTTTGGTGTTTTCAGTCGGGGTGAGTCTTATTACATGTGTCTTATCCACAGTAATGAAACGGCAAATGGACTGTGCATGTTTACCGTCAGAATCAGCCTTTTAAGATAAGGCTGCTGCAACTCAGCAAGGGTAAGGGGCACTTGGATGTAACACATGAGCACACACGTGCACACATGTGAGGGCTGCGCATGTGTGGCTTATTTCCTGTGCAGTGCAGTAACTGCGCACAAGTAATCTGGCACAGAAGGAACTCTACATGAATAGATTTGACCTGGGATAGACCTTAAAATCATAGTGTAAACTCATATAGGTTTACTGTCTTGTTGCAGTGACACTTTATTACACACATAGGGGCACAGTGGGTGAACTGTCATACAGTGCAACTTTACTTCCCTTGGCCCTACAAAGTCTAGTGCAGAGCTTTCCAAAGTGTGTGCCGCGACACCTTACTGTGTCGCTTCCACTCTGTGGGTGTGTCGCCTGATAATGACCCCCCCCCTCGTGTGTGGCAGCCCGGGCTCAGACAGCTCCCGGGCACACACACAGCCGCATACGAGCACTTCACAGGTCATTAAAAGACTGTGTGCATAAGAGGCTTTGTTGATGTTTCACCCCTTCTAAGAGCCCCTGCAGCGCCACCCTACCCACTGCTTAATGTTTCAGCTCCAACCTTGAAATGTGGCTCTAGTTGCGCCTCTGCGCTGGGGGGTGTCTGCTGCTGGTAATATGCTCTGTAGCGCCTCCCTCCACCCTGAGCCCAGCAGGCACCAGTCTCGCCTGCCAAGCACCAGCCTTAGCCAGGGGCACCGGCTGCTGCGAACATGATTCCGGCTCCTTGACCTTGTCGGACACATGGCAGTGGCAGCTTCCGAGCAGTTTCGGAAGGAGTCTCTGCTTGGCGCACTGGTTCAAGGCGCTGCATCTTATTACTTCGAAAACTCAGGCGTTAGCAGAGAGGTAGGGACTCTGTCCAGCCTCAGGTCCATGGGCTTTTTATCTTATGACCTCCGCATTTATTTATAAACATTACATCATTGTACTTGTCTATTTTGTTGAATTTATTTCTCAGCTGTTGCAGTAGAAGGGTACCAGCGAAAGGGTGCCACAGAGATATGGGGGGGGGCAGAGATGGAGGGAGTGATAGAGAGGGAGACAGCGAGCGAGAGAGAGCAGAGGGACAGAGAGAGAGATACTGAAGGATGGAGAGAGGGGGCGAGAGACATACCGAGGGAGATAAGCACAGAGAGAGAGAGAGAGAGGGAGAGAGACTGAAGGAAGGAGAGAGAGAGATAAAGAGAGATAAAGAGAGAGGAGGGATAGAGAGGGGGGATAGAGAGGGGAAGACAGACAGAAGGATGGAGGGCGAGAGAGATACTGAGGGAGAGAGCCAGAGAGAGTGAGAGAGAGAAAGAGAGGGGGAGAGAGAGAGAGACTGCAGGGAGAGGGAGAGGAGGTAGAGAGAGGGAGAGGAGGGAGAGAGAGGGAAAGGGAGAGAGAGGAAGAGGAGTGAGAGGGAGAGGGAGACGGAGAGGAGGGAGAGGAGAGAGAGGGAGAGGGAGGGGAGGGAGAGGGAGAGGGAGAGGAGGGAGAGAGGGAGCGAGGGAGAGGAGGGAGAGGAAGGGAGAGGAGGGAGAGGGAGAGGAGTGAGAGGAAGAGGAGTGAGGGAGAGGGAGAGGGAGAGGAGGTAGAGGAAGAGAAGGGAGAGGAAGAGGAGTGAAAGGGAGACGGAGAGGGAGGGAGAGGAGTGAGAGGGAGAGGAGAGAGAGGAAGAGGAGGGAGAGGAAGAGGAGGGAGAGAGGAAGAGGAAGAGGAGGGAGAGAGGGAGAGGAAGAGGAGGGAGAGAGGGAGAAAGAGGGAGAGGAGGGAGAGACAGGGAGAGGAGGGAGAGAGAGGGAAAGGGAGAGAGGAAGAGGAGTGGGAGGGAGATGGAGAGGAGGGAGAGGGAGAGGGAGGGAGAGGAGAGAGAGGGAGAGGAGGGAGAGGAAGAGGAGGGAGAGAGGAAGAGGAGGGAGCGAGGGAGAGGAGGAAGAGAGGGAGAGGAGGAAGAGGAAGGGAGAGGTGGAGGGGAGGGAGAAAGGGAGAAGACGGAGGGAGAGGAAGAGGAGTGAGAGGGAGACTGAGAAGGAGAGGAGGGAGAGGGAGAGGAGGGAGAGGGAGATGAGTGAGACGGAGAGGAGGGAGAGGGAAAGGAGGGAGAGGGAGATGAGTGAGACGGAGAGGAGGGAGAGGGAGAGGAGGGAGAGGGAGACGAGTGAGACGGAGAGGAGGGAGAGAGAGGGAGAGGAGGGGGAGAGGAGAGAGAGGGAGAAGAGGGAGAGGAAGAGGAGTGAGAGGGAGAGGAGGGAAAGAGGGAGAGGGAGAGGAGACAGAGTGAGAGGAGGGAGAGGGAGAGGGAGAGAGACAGAGGGAGAGGAGGGAGAGGAGACATAGGGAGAGGAGGGAGAGGAAGAGGAGTGAGAGGGAGACGGAGAGGAGGGACAGGAAGAGGAGGGAGAGAGGGAGAGGGAGAGGAGAGAGAGAGGGAGAGAGGGAGCGGAGAGAGATGGCAGAGGAGAGAGAGGAAGAGGAGTGAGAAGGAGAGGGAAAGGAGGGAGAGGAGGGAGAGGGAGAGAGGGAGACGGAGAGAGGGAGAGGAGGGTGAGGGAGAGGAGGGAGCGGGAGAGGGAGAGGGAGAGGAGACAGAGGGAGAGGAGGGTGAGGGAGAGAGACAGAGGGAGAGGAGGGAGAGGTGGGAGAGGAGACAGAGGGAGAGGAGGGAGAGGAAGAGAGACAGAGGGAGAGGAGGGAGAGGTGGGAGAGGAGACAGAGGGAGAGGAGGGAGAGGAAGGAGAGGAAGAGGAGTGAGAGGGAGACGGAGAGGAGGGAGAGGGAGAGGGAGGGAGAGGAAGAGGAGGGAGAGAGGGAGAGGGAGAGGAGGGAGAGGAGAGAGAGAGGGAGAGGAGGGAGAGAGGGAGAGGAGAGAGATGGGAGAGGGAGAGATGGGAGAGGGAGAGATGGGAGAGGAAGAGGGAGAGGTGGGAGAGAGATGGATAGCAAGGCACGGTGAAGTAAGGATGATGTGCCTTTTGGCGCGCTGCGCTGAGAAAAGCGGTCTAACCTGAGTTTAATGTGCAGAGAATGGCTGATAAGTTGCATGATTGTTCCTGAACGGATTTTTGTATAACTCATATTCAGCAAGGCATCAGGTGGACTTTGTGCATGGTTGGAAGGGTTGGCAGTGCGTGCACCCCCCTTGTTGTGCTGTAAATCAATGGGACATGTGTCAATGTGTGCATGGTTACATTCTTGTTTCAGGCACACACCTAACCTTGCTTACACCCACTTTTGCTAGTCACTTTCTTTGTTAGAACCTTCCTGCTTACTCAAATTTGCTTGAAACTGCACCATTGGTACCCCCCAGAACCCCCTGTAGGAGGTTCGCCTCGCTCGCTGCGCTCGCTCGCATTACCGTGTCACAAGATGAAGATTGTCGAAAAGGTGTGTCACCGACGTGGAAAGTTTGGAAAGCTGTGGTCTAGTGGAATATCATAATGGAATGGACTTTGTGCAAGAAAACCAAATATGAGGACATCTGTATGCCTTACGGGTCATTCGGGACTGTCATATTTCTCTGGATTAGGTCAGGATCTGATCCCAGATCTTTTGTCACCTTATTGTGCCAATGTATTTAAATGTCTCTCCAGCAGCAAAAACAATGGCCGCCCTACACAAAGGGAGCAATTAACAGTGCTTTCCTTAATTCCTGAGCAGGAACGGGTGGGGATATAAATATGCATTTTTTAAATTACTTGCAACGCTGCACCAAGGCTGGGGACATCTCAAGCCCACTGAACAAAGGAGGAAGAACAGGCACCGGAACCCAACACAAGAGGAGGCTCCTCTTGGAACTTTTGATGGGGAAGGCCCTGAGAGTGATGTAGGCAAGGGGCAGAGCTGATACTCCAGAAGCAGAATCAGTCCCCCATAAAGTACATCACCTTTAAGGAGAAGATGTCTGCTAAAATGAAGCTCACCACCTGGAGTAAAATTAGTGCAAGACCTTCTGAAGCAACCCAACGGGGTCGGAGTTATGGCCATTTTAGTATTGGTGACCGTTGACATGTTGGCTCTGCGCATCAGTTAATGATTACTCGCGGACAAGGCCCAGGGGCCAGTGCAAGCGCCATAATTTATAGAGGAGAGTGTGTGCGTGGGGCCTCCTCCCCCATGAATAGATTGAACCCAGGGGTACTTTTCTCCCTAGGGGCTGACGCAAGCAAGGGGCTCAGGATCCCAACTCCAGGCCCCAGCACAGCAAAGTCAATGGGAGAGCACAGTTGCGCCCCCCCCAATGGTGGTGTGCTCACCCCTGCTCCCCGTGCCCATGTTCGGGGGACGGCAGTAGGCCTCCACAGACAAAACTTCCTGCCTGCACGGAGTGACAAAAGCAAAAAGAGTAGATGATGTACAGAAGGCTGAACAAATCAAACATTCAATCCCAGTTATTGATCTGGGTTAAATCCATTGATTTTTTGCTCACCACACCACCCCAGTTGGAACCCACCCTTATTTCAAATCATTCTTGACCCAGCTTCCCATGAGAACATTCAGGCTCGCACTGCCAGGCAAGGTCCTCAATGGTCTACAAAATAAGCATCCTGGGACCAGTTTCAGGGTATCATCCCTCATCAGCCTGGCTGGTTTCAATCCAGTGGCATAGTGAACACAGGACCCAAATCTAGACAGGCCCTTCCCACTTGGGGTGATTAATGCAAAAAGAACAGGTGATGGATGGGATGATGAACAAATCAAACATTCACCCCGTCACAGATCTAGGTTAAATCCATCTTTTTGTGCTCACCAGCTCACTCCAGTTTGGACCTAGTCACATGCAAATCGGTGTTGACCCTGCTCCCCATTGCAAAAGCCCAGCCCGATTAGCCAGGCCAGGTCCTCCTTGGACTGGAATACAAGCATCCTGGGACTGGTTTCAGGGTATCACCCCTCATCAGCCGGGCTATCTTGAATCCAGAGGCATAGTGAGCAAGTGACCCATGTCTGGGCATACCCTTTCCACATAGGGGAACAAATTCATAAAGAACAGAAGATGGGCAGAATGATGAACAGATCAAACATTCTCCCTCAGTCACTAATCTAGTTTAAATTCATTGTTTTTGTTCACCATGCCAGGGACCAGTTTCCCGGATGATAACGGGTCCCAGGATGCATGTTTCCGATCCAGGGAGGAAATGGCCCGGCAGTTTGGGCTGGACTGTTCCCCTGGAGAGCAGGGTCAAGATTGATTTGCAAATGGCTGGGTCAAGTTGGGAGGGCTTGGTAAGCAAACAAACTATGGATTTAACCCAGATCTGTGACTGGGGTAAATGTTTGATTTGTTCAGCATTCTGTCCATAATTTGTTATTTTTGCTTTTGCTGCATGGAGCAAGCAGGGGAAAATACAGCAGCTGGCTCCCACACTGAATACAAGGAGTGCTGGGTGGGTGGGGAGCAAGAGGGGCACAAATCACTAGAGATGGGGACGGGAAGCCTAAAGAAGTCCAGTACCCTAGCTCCCAAGAACAGGTATTTAATACATTGGGGTAGCTGTTCCTAAGAAATTAGAAAGATGTGAGCAGAGAATACAGGAAGGATGCTTGAGAAGTTTCCTTGTTAGGAAGTGTTGCCCTCACACACCTGTGAGGGTGCCATGCTTCATCATTGGGTGTTTTGCTCCTCGTGGGGTAGCCACTGCAATACCCCACAGGCCCCACAAGAGGGCTCTTTGGTAGAGATCTTTTAAAGTAAAAAACGCTGTAATGGTGAGTGCAAGTGTGTGGAGTGGGTAAGACAGTGGATCAAAAACACTAGTGTGGGACCTAAAGGGAGATAAATATTCCTGGATCCCCTTGGTAAGGTTAAAAAACAAAGGCCTTACTGTTACTTCCCAGCAATGAGGAGAAACAGTTTAGTTGTGAGTGCAAGTGATGTGGGTCGGGTCGACATGTTTTACACCCTATTGGCACAGGAGGGATCCACTGTGTTTCAATAGGAATGAGTGATGACCTAAGTTACTACTTGCACTTAGACAAGTATACAGGTGGGTAATCCATAAATACCAATACCTTTACATTCTCATTCCTGAATCTGGGTAGGGATAGATTTGTATTACACAATCATGCAGTCCCAATGAAACACCGTGGATTCCTCCTGGAGAGTGGTATTAGTTTAGATGGTCAACCAACTTGCAAAATCATGTGTAAATAATCAAAGTGAAACAAAGTAGTACTGGCTATGTCAGATAACCCATGCCATAGCTCTGTGGTCGGAAATGTGTTTCCTATTTCTAATATTGATGTATTTAGAGTAGAAAGTAAAGCAGCTTTGTTGAGTCATCAGTTTCCTTCCTCCTTAGATCTGCAGCTCCATCCTAGGGTATTTCAAAGACTAAAAGCTTGTCTGAGAATGCCATGGTGAAATATTCTTGCTCCGGGAGAGAATACTCTTCTCCAGCCTTCTGCTAAAGAACTTGGTGTTGCAGAGGCTTGAACTGTGGATGCCTTCTCTATGTGGTGGCTTGCAGGTTTCCTTTATGTTTTCCCACCCATTGCTCTCTTCCCAAAGGTACTCCAGAAGATTCAGGAGTAGAGGGCTCATGCAATCTAAGTACAACCCTTCTGGCCAGGGAAAATTATTTTTCACTGTTAAATTGGTATGTTAAATCGTTTTGATAAAGGAAATGTTCACCCAGAAGTTGCTTGGTGCTTAGTGATACATGATGACATGATGTAGAAATAGAAGAGGGGGTCATAAGTCTGCTTTAAAAAGCCAGGTTCTCAGATACCTCCCAACAGATTCAGGATCTTCTTCGTGATGGAGATGATTTGGAATGGAATTCCAAAACAGTGATGCATTAACTAAAAAAAATGAATATAAAAATATAAACATATTTATATATATTGGTGTAAACAAGAGGTTAGAGTGGGCAGTTCCTAAGGAGCATGATGGCATGTACTTTCCAATCCGTTACAAACTGGGGGAATGTTCCACTGAGAGCCTTAAATAGTAGGCACCGGTTTTGAATTGACTTGCTGTTTTATTGGTAACCAGTGCATTCATTTCAGTTCAGGAGTTGCATGCATGAATTTTGTCAGTTTAAATATTAAACGTGCTGCTTTGTTCTGGTGCACTTGTAATTCACACATGTGTTCTAAGTAAATGGTGTTGGCATAGTACAGACTGGACAATACAGTAATTAGAGTAATAATTTTCCTGGCCTTCAAGGGTAATAAGGATACTACTTTTATTAGCACGTTGAGCAGGAAGATATTTTTCGGACACTACCGATCCAATCTGAGCTTTAATGGAGAGGTACTCTTTATGATGACTTCAAGTCTTTTGGCAGAAGTTGTGGGCGCTCGGGAAATGCCCATTTCCTAAAAGGCAATATAGATGACTCCATTAGTTCACTTTCTAGTTTAGGATGACTCCCTCCATTTTGTCAGAGTTTAGATCAGGTGCTTTAAACTCATCCAATTCTTAATAAATTAACATGATGTTCTAAAATTCAATGTGTGTGCATGAAGTATCATGTAAATGAATCAATATTTCGTTGTCGTCGGCATACTTGTAAAGCCTTCATCCCCTTTCAGATAGGTCTTTTTATTTAGCAATAGTTTCGAGAACGAAGTTAGCAGAGGTCCCGGGTTACTTAAAACGACCAAAGCTATCCAATGTGGCATCAATTCTTCTATGGCTAACAGGTTGGCAATTAGAAAGCATATCAGCAAGAACCTCATTAAAATTATCGCCGTTTTAGCGGCAGGAAAGTGCCTCTAAAACAGCGCTAATGGGCTTGCTAATATGCGTTATAGAATTCTAATGGAAGCCCAGGTTAGATGTGCAGGACGTCTAACCTGGGATCTAACAGGATTGCTAATATGCCCCTAAGAGATTAAAAAATCTTGGCTATTTAGAAGACTTTTCCTCAATATTCAGGGAAGTGGCCTGACTAATAGACATTTTCTAGTGATGTTTTTAGGATATTAGATATCCATAGAGATGGCTTCCTGAAAGTATCCATTTTTACATTGAAAAGTGAGTGGACAGCCCTTTAGGCATTTGGAGATCATGTTCGTTTTTCATCTGAATGAATGAAATGAAATGAAAAAGAATTTCTAAAGCGCATGGCTGCCCTTGAGCGTCCCAGCGCTACGTGTACACACAGACAGACCTCCTCTGAACCGCATCCCGAGATGTTAGTCATTTTGGGGGAAAAGGAACGTTTTCAGAGATTTTCGGAATCTGGTCAAGTTAGGTTCTTTCCTCATTGATGTTGGGAGGGAGTTCCATAGCTGACCCGCATTTATTGAGAAGCGGCGTCCTCCGGCCCTTGCTCTTTTTGCTCTCGGGATAGCTACCAGGTTTTCCTCGCCAGAGCGGAGCGTTCGTGATGATTTGTAAGGGCGGATCAGATCTCTGAGGATCGGAGGGCCTGTGCCTTGGAGGACTCTGAACACTGTACAGAGCGCTTTGAATTTCACTCTCGCTCTTATGGGCAGCCAATGGAGTGCTTTCAAGGCCGGTTTCGCTGACGTTCTTCTGGGTGTATTCGTCAGCAGTCTTGCGGCTGCATTCTGTGCCCTCTGGAGCACGTTCAGGGTGTATTCCGGTGCAGCCAGGAAAAGGGCGTTGTTATAATCCAGTCTTGACAAAATAAGGCCCTGTACCAGCAATTTCCTGGAGTCTAGTGGGAGTAAGGGCATAACTTTCCGTATTGAGCGGAGCAGCCCATAGCAACACCCTGCGGTTTTTTTCGCCTGAGTGTGCATCGACAGCTCCGGTTCAAGCCAGACGCCAAGACTTTTTATGGATCCCTTCGGGGTCGGAGGATCTCCTAAGCAGGCCGGCCACATACATTTGGGGAGGGAGGTGCAGAGATTTCCCAGCAACATCACCTCGGTTTTGGAGGCATTAAGCTTGAGTCTTGAGTCGGCCATCCATGCCATGATGTTGGTAAGGCAGGCGGCAAACTTCTCACCATGGTTTTCTGCGAGCGAGAGCGAAACAATCAATTGGGTGTCATCCGCGTACGTTGCGAGTTTCACTCCAAAGGGTGCGACCTCCCCCTCCAGTGGGGCCATGTAGATGTTAAAAAGCGTAGGGCTCAGTGATGAGCCCTGCGGGACACCACACTGAAGGGGGGTGGGCACTGATCTATTGTTGCCCTCGCACACTTGATATGTTCGATCACTCAAGAATGACGTTAGCCAGGTGAGCGCCAGGCCTCTTACTCCCAGCTCCTCCACCCGGTGGATCAAGATCTTGTGATCCACCGTGTCAAATGCCGCGCTCAGATCCAGGAGGACCAGGGCTGCTGATCCTCCTGAATCTAAGATGCACCTGCCCTCTTCTACCATGGTGATCAGCGCCGAGTCAGTGCCCTGACCGGGCCGAAAGCCAGTCTGGGTGTGCCGTAACAACTTGTTGGATTCCAAAAAGGACGAGAGTTGCCGGTTAACCCATTTCTCAGCGATCTTTCCCATCCCTGGCAGTAAGGAGATTGGCCGAAAGTTGGACAAATCGGCGGGGTCAAGGCCCGCTTTTTTTAGCAGGGCTTTTACTATAGCCTGCTTCCAACTGGGGGGGACCTTGGCGGCGGCAAAGGAAGCGTTGAGTAGATCTACTGCCGGACCCGCTATGACATCCGTAAACTGCTTTAGGATGTACATAGGCATGGGATCCGTCGGAGAGCCACTTTTTTGCGCGGCCAGCTCTTTACAGAAAGCTTCCCTAGTGATCGGGGCAAACTTGTCTAACACGACTCTATCAGTGGCCAGACAGCTCTCCCCTAAGGGCGGGCTCTGACGGGGCAAGGGGAGGCCGGCTATGATGTTTTGGATTTTCTGGTCAAAGTACTGGGCCAGAAGGTTACAGCGGTCCGTACTCCCCTCTGAGGGTTCTGGAGATACTGGAACTTTGAGCAGCTCTTTGAGAATTTTATAGGTTTCCCTTGAAGAACTGGCTGATGATTTTATCCTATTTTCAAGGTAGGCCGCTTTGGTTACATTGCGTGCCACTTTATACGTTCTCATGGCTGCCCTGTACTCTTCTTTGGAGTTTCCTGCCCAGTTTTTCCGCCAGTCACGTTCTTTCTTTTTACAAATTTTTCTCAGAAGACCCAGCTCTGGGGTGAACCATAAGGATTTGGGGCCCCCCGTCTTCCTGTTGGCTATTTTCAGGGGAAGTACCGCATCTAAGGCTGTGCTGAGCCATTCGCAGAAAGCCTCATCTGCCTCTATAGGATCCCTATTAAGCACCGGGATGGTATGTGTCAGCTTGTGTGTAAGATCGCTGACCGGGAGTTTCGACCATACCCTTACTAGTACTTGTGCTGTGGCTGCCGGGGGAGGTGGGGGAGCTGTAACAAAACCCATTTGAAAGGGGATCAGGAAGTGATCAGTCCAAGGAAGAGGCAGGGACGGTGACATGGAGAGAAGGGGAAGATTAGAAAACACCGTATCCAATAAGTGGCCCTTGACGTGGGTGGGCTCCTGATTATGGAGGGTGATGTTCCCCAACCCAAGTTCGGATCTTAGGTCATTTGCAACTTTATCCTCCGCTGAGTCGAAATGTAGGTTTAAATCTCCAAGCAGGAGAAAATTGGGTGCCGACGCTATTAGCATTGGGGCCTCTTCAAGCAGAGAGTTCACAAACTGCTTGATATTACCCGGAGGCCGGTAAATCAGCAGCCCCGACAGTGAGTCGTTGGGGGACAGTTGAATCTTAAATCTACAACTTTCCGCATCCTTGATAGACCCTTCAGCGGCCCTACATGTCAACGTGTCTCTATATATAATGGCCAGCCCGCCCCCTCTGCCTCGCGGTCTGTGCAGGCAGAAGATACAAAATCCGGGGGGAAGAGCGTTCGCCATGTCGAAGTCCGAACTGTCAGATGTCCATGTTTCCGACAAAAATAGCACATCAAGCTTATGATCCAAAATCAGATGGTGGATGTGTAAGGAGTGCCTAGGTAAAGATCTACAGTTCAGGAGGGCTAGTCGAAGTGGTTCCCTGGGGGGGGGGGGCATTCTGTGCCTCTTTACTTTCCGTAGTACATAGATCGCAGACTTTGAAAAGCACATCCATCCTCAATCTCCTCGGACAGAGGCAGGAGGCTTTGGGGCAGAGAGACAAAAGTTGTTCTTGCGAGTATGTGAGAGGCCCTCGCTTTGCTTTGGGCAGCATGTCTGGCCCTAGGTCCGTACGGGCCCGGACGGGCCCAGACGGGCTTGCCTCTGGCGCGCCTCCGGCGCGCCATCGGCGCGCCCGCTGCGCCCGCCCGCTGCGCGGACGAGTGAGTGCGGCCATTTATGAAGCCATCTATGGTTGGTCACTCATTTCTTGTGAATCTTCTTTTGGAAGCATTTGATGAGTCATACTCCAATCCAATCATGGGACTTGTAATTAGTTTGTTGTGGGCTTCAAGGTCCCTTTTTAAAACTTTTAAATCCCAGTGTCATTGTCATTTTCAACCCCCAAAGTAGTATTTTTATTAGCAATAACATCAGCTACAAGCTAGGTGAGGTTTGTTCATTAGTTATAGATGAAACCTATTCAAAATGTCTACAGATAACTTTACTCCTAGAACTAGTCCTGTGTTTATACTAAATGAAAATATGGGACATTATCCTCCCAGTTTTCTCTCAGAATACATTGAATCTGAAGTAAGAGAAAATACGGAAATTGGATGTTAATAGAACCCTCAGGATTTTTGTTGAGAGAACAGAATCTTTTTCAAAAATTCCGCTCTTTCTTAGTGATTTTTGGTTGAGGTTGTAAGGGAAAAGCATCCTCTGTTACACTACCTAGATGGATGAAATCTGCACTTATTTCTGCTCATAAGACAGTAACTCAGGGTGTACCTTTAGGCATTCCTGGTTGGTTTACAAGAAGGGCAACATCATTTTTGGAGGTGGGAAAAGTTATCAGAGATTGGTAAATCTTCTACTTGGCTTTTCCATCACTCATTTGTAAATTTAAGAGGTTAGATGTAAGTAATTGGGCCACTGGTTGATGGGGTGAAAATCTTCTTAAGCTGCAACTGCAATTCTTCTCAGGGGGAAATCGCAAGCAAACTCCAAATTAACCTGTGTTCAACCCCCTTGGTAGCTTGGCACAGGGAAGTCAGGCTTAACTTAAAGGCAATGTGTAAAGTATTTGTGCAGCACTTCAAACAACAAAACAGTGTAAACAAAATAAAACATACCAGATTAGATGAATAGAGCTCAATTTAATAAATACAAGACCAAACTAATCAGTAGAACCATACATATTCAATTTGAAAGATTTTGGTGAAGATAGCTCTAAAAAGCACAAATTACAAACTGTGGATATCTTGTCAAACCAGACTGGGAGAAACTCACAAGATCAGGCTAACCATGATGGAGCGTTGGCTGGCCGCAGGGACCCAGTTTGGCCTGCCAAACCAATTACCATAAATCTTGTTTAGTAAATCTTTGCAGGCTCCGCAGCGCAGATGTGTTGTGCAGCTGAAGCGATGCATCAGTTCCGTAATGGGGTGAGGCTGCGATGCAAGGGTCTGCATTGTCGTTGAAAATTCTGTCGACAGGGCCTGTGATGATAAATTTGGCATCTATGATGCGGCGTGCAGTCGTGACAATGTGTCGGTTCCAAAGAGCTGTGAGGCTAAGATGCAAAGTCAGTCATCGAGGCTAATATCAATGAGGGATGCAGGAGCCTGCACTTTGGGTGCTTCATGCAGTCAGGGAAATGCAGTGGTTCTGAAGAGTTGCGATTAAATGCGTGTCTTTGCAACAAGTCCAAACCATGCAGCCGCAGCGGTGCATCAGTTCTGCTTGGGTTATGCCAAGCAGCAGAGGAGATGCTTCAGTTCTACTGGATCCACAGAAACTAGCAGAGCACCTTAAGCTTGGGGTGGCACTACTTGACAGGTAGACTTATAGAAGGCCGAGTCCAAGTGCCAATGCAAAGTTGTTGGAAGCCTGTTATGTTCCTGAGGTTTCAAATCAGGAGACCGTTCTGCTAGCCTTTGGAGTTACTCTGGGTGCAAGAGATGCAGATACTGTCCTTCTCATCCAGGCAAGAGGGCAAGAGGTCAGCAGAACAAGGCATCAGTTTCTGCAGAGCAGCAGTCTAGCAGAGTAGTAGTCTTTGTAGTAGCATTACAGTCCTTCTTCCAAAAGTGTACTGAACTGTTGGTGTATGAGGTCCAGTATTCATAATCACTTGTGCCTTTGAAGTGGGGAAATAGCTTAATGGGGCTACTCTTTGAAGTCCCCAGGCATCCTGCGTTCCCTGTACTGGCTACAGACTAACTACATGTTGTATGTTGCCCTTTGTGTGGAGGCAGGAAACGGCCTATTCAGGCGCAAGTGGAGATATACCCAGCTCTATCATAACAAATCGTAAGAGAGGGTCCGAGGGAGGTGTTTAATGACCAAACAGGCTAATACCCCCTGTGTAACTACCTAAATAACAACAAAGCCTGTAGGTCGAGTGGAGCTGAGATATGCCATTTTAACGCACTTCACTTTTTTTGAATTTCTTGCACTGCACATATCAGTCCCACTATCAGGACTTACAACTGTGGTAACCATACCTTGGTCTTGTGATGCATTGCTGATATCTAACTGGGTGATTGCACACAGACCTGGTTTTGGAAGTCCTAGATGATGAGGCTCCGCCATCAGGTGGGCTGATAGGACTTAATCAGCAACAGTTGATAGTCTTTTTTCAAATTTTCCTGTGCATTTCTTACCAGTGTTAATTGGCATATCTCAGCTCCACTCGACCTACAGGCTTTGTTGTTATTTAGATATACCCAGCTCCTCATTCCCAACCTACCAGTCATTGCGCACCCTGTACACTTAACCTCCCTTATTGTGTGGCTTTCTAGGAGGAATACACAAAGCCCAATTATCAGCTACACCCAATCATGACACAAGACAGGCTACAGGCACCAAATTGTGATTCTGATTCTGGAGACACCAAAAATGAACTGTTAGTGTATTTCCATTTGGAAATGACACTTATAAACATTAACAAGGCAACTACAATGTTATACTATGTGAGAGATAGGTATGCTGTAGTGAAATATAAATGTAAGAGTTTTTCATTATCAGGATATTTAAAACTTATATGTTGATGTTCAAATTGTAAATACATTGCGCCTTGCCCCCTGAAAAGTCTAGGTCCTACCCTAGGGATGACATTATATTAAAAATGAAGGTTTGGACCTAACAAAGAGTTTATTTTGCCATGTCACGAGTGGAATTTAAAACACACACAGGGGCTCGGCAGTGGTAGATCTGATACATTTGTAAGTGCTGCAGGGCCACTAGTAGAATGTAATCTACAAGCCCTGGGCAGATGTAGTGCCCCTTTACTAGGGACTTATAGGCAAATTAAATGTCAATTGGGTATATGCCCATTTAACATCTTTTAAGGAATACTGGTTAGCAATGGTACAGTGCACACAGACCTAAAGTCAACAAGAACAGATTCAGCTACCATATGAGGAGTGAAGGCAAAAGGGGGTGACCCTGTAGAGAGGAAAAGGTCCAACGTTGGACATAACCCTGAATCTTTCAAAGGGTCTAGTAGAAGGTGAACTTTCTTGTGCATCTGCAGGTAATTTGACATTTATTTTTTTTCTTTCAATAAATCTTTGTGAGCATACAAAAGGACAGTCATATTTATGGATACCTGCATAGTAGTAAGGATTGGCATATTCTTAGTAAGTTAGTCCTGTGATAAGGAAGACTGAATGGGGATGTAGTGACCTAATTACTTTCTGATAATTTTCACTACTCCTAGCCCAAGTCCCCCTCATCACAGTCCAGTATCCCTCCTCTCCACCATTTAAGCTGTTACTTATGATGTTTTATGAAGCTTTAAAACGTTAGGCAATTACATCAAAAGAGAACTAAAATGGCCCTTAGTACATAGAATGAAAAGAAAAACAGCCTAGCTCAAGGTTAGGACATGCTCATTCGGTTTGGACTGTAAACAGGCTAGAAGTAATGAATATTATCAGTGATTTATTAGGTAATTATTTTTTTATTCTGTAGAACAATCTCATTAGCCACAGAACCCCCAAAACCCTAAAGAATATCTGAGAACCAAACATGTACATTAGTGTTTTCATCATTTTTCTCTAGGTTTGCCTAACTGGTATTGTTGTACTAAAATTACCACAAACTGAATTAGTAGTTTTCATTTCAAAGCAGAAATCCAGCTATGAAAAGTGTCAAAGTAAATTGACACCGGGGAGCTCTGCCAACATCAATTCAGAAGGCTTCCAGCCTGTGCACCCTACTTGGCAGAACACTTTCAATTCAATTCAATTCATTATCGCTTTATTCGATTGTTAAAAGCAATCATAAAAGCATACATGATTAACAAAATTAATACATTTCAATTCACTTCAATACATTTACAGTGTCATTATGCAATAATACAGTATCTTGACAAAAAGGGTAAAAAGAGTATATACACAGTAATTCATGAATACCAAAATTCCATTTAAAAATGATTTCTCTATTTAAAAAATACACTATGTGATCATTGATTTTCTACAGAAGATCACTTTTTTCAGGAATACTGTAATTACAGCAACAGATCGAAGATTGTCCAGATATTGAGAAATTAACATGGCCAAACGACATTGACGCAAGCCCATCTCTCTCAGTAAAGGTAGTAGGATTCTAGATCTGAGAGATCCATAAAATTTACAAAATAAAAAGACATGCATAGTAGTTTGGAGGGCCGAATTATCACAGGGACAAGGCTGTAAATCTTGCGACCAGTCATTTACAGTTGGAAAACTGACCAGCCTATGGAAAATTCCAAATCTAAAACGGGATAATAAAAATCTATCATAGTTGTTAGGGACATAAACCAGATAGGGTTGAAGATTAAAAGTCGTTAATAGCAATTGATGTTGCAGGACAGTAGGTTTTAAAACCTCTGTTGACATTCTTAAGAAATCCAAAAGAGACAAACCCTCCTTTCTCAAGTCTTTTCGTGAGATGGCTGACATAGTAAGGGGATTTAGAAAGTACTCTAGCTTTCCGATATCCGTAAGAAACTTGCACACATAGCTCAGCCATGGTATCCTCATTGCTCCTTCTAATTTCAGTATATCTGACTAAATATCTCTATTTAGCTTGGTTTCATCCTTGGTCCACAGCCTGTGCCACAAAAGCACAGGCTCAAGCTTGATTTAATCAGATATAAAAGGGAATCCTAATCCTGCATGACAATTATAAATAGGAGTACTCTTAGGTACTGCGAGGATAAATTTCAGAAACAAATTTTTAACTACCTGCATAGGGGCAGGGTCACAGAAACCCCATATCCCACTCGCATAGGTAGCACCAGATACGTATTTGGCTTTATAGATCTTTATTAGCTCAACAGGGGGTCTAGTACCTAATTTTTTAGCAAAGGTTTTCAGGGCAGCGGTCGAGTGAACCATTGCAAGTTTTTTAGCTAGTACTTCCTGACCCCAGGTATCGTTCTGGGTAAACAAAATACCTAGGTAGGATAATTGCTTGGTAACCTCAAGCTTCTGACCTGCGATAAAAATGTCCCTCTTGGTCTAACAATCCCGGCCACAGCGCATGATGAATGTTTTTGAGGTATTGACCCTTGAACCCAAGTCCTTCATAAAAAGGGCAAAACTATCCACCACATGCTATAGTCTCACTTGAGTACGAGACATTACCACAGCGTCGTCTGCGTACAGAAGAGCCAGGATTGGATGGCCAGCTACATGAGGGGGATCTAAACTGTTACTGCACAGAGCTCCCTCTAAACCATTTATATTTAAATTAAAAAGGAATGGAGCCAGTACACAGCCCTGTCTGACCCCACACCTGATTGGGATTTTATCTGTGCAGTCCCCCTTCAGGCGATAGCGGACACGGGCTGAAGCGTCACAATAAAAACGTTTAAGAAAATAAATAATATTATCATCAATGCCAAGTTGTCCCAACAAAATCCACAATTTGGAATGAACCACACAATCAAAAGCGGCCGAGAGGTCAACAAAGGCCAGGAATAAATTCCCCTTTTTACCCTTGTGTACTTCCCGACCAGCATCAGGAGGTTTAGGCCTTGTTCTACTGTTCCTAATCCAGAGCGAAAGCCATATTGCAGATCAGATAATATAGAGTTATCATTAGCCCAGATTAGGAGATGGTCCAAAATTATTCTCCCAACTGTTTTTGTGAATTAATCCAAAAGGGAAATGGATCTATAGCAACCCTGGTTGTGTCTATCCCCTTTTTTAAAAATGGGCAGGATTATGGACTCCACCCAAGTGGGCAAGAATTCTGCAATACAACTTGCGTTAAGCACCTGGACCAAAAGGGGGCCCCACAGAGAAATAATAGCTTTAAAGATATCTATGGGGACTCCGTCCGGGCCAGGAGTCTTACCACCCTGGCTCTTATGTGGTGCTTTCTCAACCTCTTCTAGGGTGAACATCAAATTTCTTGGGGCAGAATGAGGAGTAGGAGTACAAGGAGAGGTTAACAATACCTCACCCTCATATACTTTGGCAAAGTGCCCGATCTAATCTCATTCTGGGATTGCTATCTCTAGTCTAGGGCCAGCCTCTTCCCTAAAAAATGGAGTTCTAATAATCTCCCAGAAGCCTGCACTATCATTCTTTTCAGAGGCTGAGTGGAAGGATTCCCAGGCTTCTACTTTCAGCATGTTCTTTCTTTCTGTAACAGCAAGTTTATATTCTTTCCTGAGTCTCCTAACCTCCATGACACACCTTGGTTTCTTATGCAGTTATTTCTTTAACAAAGCATAAGCTCTAGTGCAGTTAGAGTTGAACCAACCTCTCTTTACTCTATTGTTCTTTGACTGTCTCGTGAGGGAGCTCCTAATTTCATTAGAAATTACTAAAAAAAGATGAGAGGATAGTTTCAGGCATAGAATCTTCCCCCAAACAGATCGCTAGCTCAGAAATGCATTTCCCAATCCCTGACCTAAGAATTTCAGTTTGATCAACCATAGCCCATCGTAAAGAGTAGCCATTAATGCTACCGATAGACAGGTTTTCGCACACTCTATTCCCCTCCTGATCACATCTTGAAGGCGACTTCATTGGGATCAGGATGGTCATAGAGAGCGGAAAGTGATCACTCAATGCAATATCTGAGACCTTAAAAGAATGAATTCTATCAGCTTGTGAATTAGTTATGAGGGCAAAGTCAATAGTAGAAGTGCAACCCCTCCCACAAAATGTAGGTGGTAGGATGGACGGTAACACACAGATTTCATTTATGAATTCCAGATCAAATTTACAAATGACTTCATTGAACTGTTCACCCAACGATGTGTGATTAAAATGTGACGGACACAAGCCATCTTCCCTAGTGACTCCGCATCTGTTATCCTCCGCCATACTGCATAAGGTGCAATTAAAATCACCCACCAAGAGAATCATCAAATCATGCCCAAAGTTTTTACCCTGTAGCGACAGTGCTTTAGACAACTTATTAAGAACCTTTGAAACTTTGACCAGGGGGATATTATTAAATAAATTAACCAGGGCAAATAAAATATCAGAATCCAATACAAGAATCAGGAACTGAAAATATATATCCTTAACAGGCTCTATTACCCTTTTTATGTTCAATTTATTTGACAGTTAAACAGTCAACCTCCCTTTAGCTCTCCCATGCATAACTTCCACTGCTGGGGTATGAAAGGTCTCAAACCCATTAAGGTGGACCGGTTCCCTGCTCCAGGTTTCCTGCAGACTAATCAGATCTTGTGTCTGAATAAAGTCCTCCCAGAGAGGGTTACCAATTTTAGATTTAATACCAGCAATGTTCCAAGAGGTAATATTGCATATGGGTACCAAAGGGGGTGGAACAGGAATGGTAAGCCTGGCACCTACTGATAATATCTCAACCCTATTTGGGCTCACTACCTCAAGCCCATCTTCAGGGACCTCCATTCCCTCTTCGTTAACCTCAGCTCCAGGGATATCAATGACTTTATCCACGCCTTAAAGCTCCAGAGGCCATTTTCTACCTGTAGAGCAAGCCACCATCTGGAATATAATTCCTCAACACTCTAATGCAATTTAAATTCCGTGTGGTGCAAAAGAAGCCAATAAATATACATTTTGCATTCAACCTGTGGTTTTAATGCCATTAACTATGCAGAGACTACAGGGACCACATTAGTCCCCTAACACAGCCTGCATTCACCTGCACATATTGTCAATCATCCGACAGCGCCTTGAGACACTCACAGGAGAAGCAGCTGCACTCTACAAATTCTGATTGATTGATTGAATCAACCATCCCCTGCAATTTTATTAATGTGTTATTTATTATTAACATTTAACCACAGGCAGGGCCATGGACATCCTCGTTTCGGTACAAGAAAGATATGCTGCCCTGGTGTGCTGGAGTGCACACCGCAGACAGGAGGCATGTTAGTTTTGCTTGCACTGCCGCTTTCCCTGCATGAGCCTGTGTCAGATCAGAGGTGCAGCAGAACCGGACACTGGGATATCCCAGCTGCATCCATCTGTGCATGTTCCTGGCTCTGACCTGACCACACCTAGGTCTTTATATAAATATATAAGAAGAACGTGTAATGGTATGTTATCATGATCAGTACAAAATTGGTAGGGATGAGGCTCTCTGGAGCAAACAAATTGAATTTAGCAAACATTTTTCAATCTATTCCTGTATTTGCTGCTAGCAATGTTATTCTATATGTGAGTAAAATTAATGTTATTTTTACAAATGGTTGAAGCATCAGAATTAGACATTTTGTAATGAATTTAAATAAATGGTTGGCGTAGTTGAATAAAGCATTTACAATTGAATTTACAGAAGCAGTTGAATTGTGCAGCTAGCCAAACTCCCAGAGAGTTCCAGCACCACAGCATAGGCTGAATTATTTAATTACACCACAAACAGGAATTGAAAGACAGCCTGAAGAAAAGCCCGGGCACTGGTGCAGTTTTTTTTAATTCTGAAATGGTGTTGCATTTGTTTACTAACATTTTCATTTACTTGACTTCATAATAGAATTCACTTCTTAAGCACAGAGTTGGCAAGATGCACTGAGCCCTGCTGCACACACATTCGTTTCAGTAGATGTCCCATCTGCTGCAATAAAAACCAGAGCAGATTATGTGCTATTCTTATTTTTCAAAAATACATTTTCCATGTGTTATCCGGCATGGCAGATGTCAGCATGCAGTAGATAATTTCGTTACCTCTGCACATGGGAACTGGAAAGTCCCATGCCGCCGTGGTCGCCGTGTTTGCTATGCAGGTGAGCTGCGGGTGCCCGTCCAGTATGTATCCTGTAACGCAGCTGTACCGGATTTTATCTCCCACATCAAACCTTGTGCCGGAGAGGACGCCTTTTGGTGGAACGCCAGGATTCCCGCAGGAACTGCTCTGTAACTCTGCACAAAAATGAGAAAACACAATGCATGCATTATTTAAAAAGCTGTTGACAAAAATGTGAGTTCGCTAAACGCATGCTTTGTATTTTTCTGAGTTGCTAAATGCTTATGCAACCTGTATCCAAGAATGTAATAACGCTTACTGTACTGAATATTATTTGATGCAGTGCAATGTCAAGAATATATTTGGGTTGTATAAAAATCTGTTACTTATTGCTTTTGCTGTTATTGATGGTATGTTTTCTTTTGCTGGTTACAGTAGAGGCTTTTGACAATTTTGACCAATGGATAATTTAGGTATTGAAGGGAAGTGAGTTGACTTTGGCGTAAAGTAGAAAACATGGTCTACTAATGTAGCAAAGAGTATTATTTGCTGATGATGGGGTACATTGTTTTGAATGGGCCGCCATATAACAATAAACATTACTTACATAAGCTCTAAACTTGATTGCAAAAAATATCACAGCTGTATAACAGGGTAATCAATCAAAAATATATTGCCTTAGCTTTGAGAGCTAAAGAGTGGATTTTGTGGCAAGCACATTGAAGGACTGGGAGAATTTTTTTTTTGTGGTCACCCCCATTTTTGGATGATTTTTAGTGCACGTTTTTAGACTCTGGGACCCAGTAAACGTGCTCTGTCCCCTAAAACATGTTACAATTGGCTAGTCTCTGAGAGGCATTGTTAAGTATCCTGTAACGCAATATAATATAAAAGCAGTACTTATTGTGTAATCCTTGTGATAAGGAAAATATGGCTCCAGATCTAGCAATGTAGCGTGACTCAGCCGTGCTTGTGCCTACCACAGAATGAGCAGAAAAACAGAGCTTAGAGACCAAGTGACCATGAAAACTGCCAGAGTTGCGAGCCTGAGACGCAAACCACCACCCTCCCCTCGGTGTAAGATGTTGGGGTGACTGTGGAAGAAGGTCCACAGAGAGCATTAGAGACCTGGTGGGGCAACCTGCAGGGGTAGCAGCGGCCACATTTGGGAATGCCCCAGGGAGGAACAGCCAAAACCACGTTGGCCAGCTTTGCGGAGCCGGGGCAGGGTCAGACATGTGGCAGTGCGGTGTTGGTACCTCTTGGAGTCCAGGCTCTGGGTTTACGAGGGAAGTTTAGGACTCATTTCTACTGCTGAAGCAATACGTATGCAAGATAACAAGGCAGCTGTGAAGTGGGCTGCATATTTGTGGCAGCCTGGACTTTCTCTCTCACATGTATTTTTTTATTAAGCAGCCACAACCATAATGCCTCTGAGCAAAACAGGCAGAGCCACTGTAGTGAAAAGACAGGAACAGTAGAGCCCATAAAACCTACCAAGTATAGTGAGTCTTACAAGTGACAGCCCAGAACTTTCAACTTTGGTAATTACTTGATCTGGCACCATAATGGCATCCAAACCAGATGGAGCTGAGATCTCTGAGGCATCGCTCTTGGTAAACTCTATTAAAAAACTGTGGGGAAACACTTTAGGGGCAAACTGTAAAGAATGGAAAATGTACTTTCTCCTGCTGCTCCCCCTGTACCCTGAGATACTTCATACCCTCATTTGGATACGACAGAACTTCAAGAGTTCCAAGTATCGTTTGAGCTGGGGGTGTATTATCTAGAGCCCAGACGATTATCCTTACAATGACTTGTTTCGGAGGAGGTCGGGGAAGGTGACTCACAGGTAAGCAAGTCCACCGCCTTACAATGGGCTTAAGAGAATCAGGATACAGAAGGCATTTGAATATTGTAAAAAGCCCTTAACGCCACCATTCTCAGCCATGGGAGTGAACCAGGAGGGTACCCATTAAGTCAGGCAAATATACTTCTCCATGATCTCCACATAACTTGGCCACTGACTTGTATAGTGGATCACGTTCTTATTAATCCATGATGGATATTAGGGGTTTAATGCAGACAACTTTGCAGGGCACCTTTGAGGCTGAAGTTTTACATACAGATGTTCTGAAGTCTCATAAGCTCTATTTGCAGTCCATTGCTACAGAATTGTAGCTGAGGAGGAGGGGACTGCTCATTTCCCTAAACAAAGCCCTGGCTAGGCTACAGGCAACCTTTAGGGGCAGAAAACATGTGCTATCTTGGATTTCAATTACACTAGTGCACTCTAGGATAGTTTGCAGTAGGCAAAGGATGTGCTGTAATGTGGGTAAGCTTGCTCCTGAAAACGTTTTCCCTATTGGTTGGGGTTTGTCCAGGAGTGACCCCACCGACTGTCTGCTGAACTGAATGAAAATGGACCTCACCACCAACAGCCTCAGCACACTTTATTGACCTGCAGAAGAACAGAAGAAAGGCTGCAACTACGGGTTGAAAGCTGTGAGAAGACCTGAAGATCTGGATTTGCCCCCACATGTACCTAGAATTTACAAGTGTATGCCAAGGGTCAGTGAACACACATCCTGTGTGGGTGTAACAACACAACAAGCTAGAAAAGGCATTTTTCCGGAAGTACCCAGCTGACCAGTAGCAACTTGAACTGGACAGGATCCTGCTGTTGGCCTTTGCTGGAGTGAGTCCTGGCCAACATCTGTTGTCCCTGAGAACTGGGGAGGTTTAAAAGTAAGTAAGAGGATGTGCTCCACAAACTCTGAAAAGTTGGGACACTTTTGGACTTGCAAGACTTGCTGAGTGTCAGCTGGACCTCGCGGCAAAGGTGTGGGAATTCAACGCTACTTAGTTGGATACTGCTTCTAGCGTGTCCCACTGGAATACTTTTAGTACTCAAAAAATGACTCAGGACTAAGGTACAAATCTTGAATTGATTAAGGCATGAAAAGTGTCTACGGAACTTTGTAGCCTGTGAAATTAAAATTTCTCTTGCTTAGAAATTTACAAATGAAAACCAACAGGACCTCTTCCATTAGCTATCAAACTTAGAGTGAACTTCGGTAGATATGGCCTGCAGCATTTCTCTGCTGCGATTCAGAAAAGGGGGTGGTGATGAACAGAGTGTCTGAAATAAGCAGACCACTCTTACCCAGTCCAAAGATCAGGGCTTGATCCATCACCGTTATTTATCTCACTGCCCCATCCCAGCTCAGAACCTGGCTATATGCAAATCAGTCTGTCCCTGGCCCAGTGCATCATGGGAACAGGGCAGACTAAACTACCAAGCCAATTCTTCACCAGAAAGGAGACAAGCTACCGGGGACCGGTTTCTGGCATTTCAGCCGTCTTCGGCCCGGCTTGCTTGAATCCTGATGGAGCAGTGAGAAAGGGACTCATGTCTTAGTATACCCTGCCACACCTATAGTGGCCAAAAACGATTCAGAAAAGGGGGTGAATCATTTTGTCCACCATAAGCGTGGAAGGGTATGCTCAGATGTGAGTCCCTTGCTCATTGCACCATCAGGATTCAAGCAAGCCGGGCCGAAGACGGCTGAAATGCCAGAAACCGGTCCCCAGTAGCTTGTTTCCTTCCCAGTATAAGAATTGGCTTGGTAGTTTGGCTTGCCCTGTTCCCATCATGCACTGGGACAGGAACAGACTAATTTGCAGGTAGCCATGTTCTGAGCTGGGATGGTGCAGTGAGCTAAAAAACGGTGATGGATCAAGCCCTGATCTTTGGACTGGGTAAGGATGGTCTGCTTAATTCAGACACTCTGTTCATCACCACCCCCTTTTCTGAATCATTTTGTCCACCATAAGCGTGGAAGGGTATGCTCAGATGTGAGTCCCTTGCTCACTGCACCATCAGGATTCAAGCAAGCCGGGCCGAAGACGGCTGAAATGCCAGAAACCGGTCCCCGGTAGCTTGTTTCCTTCCCAGTATAAGAATTGGCTTGGTAGTTTGGTTTGCCCTGTTCCCATCATGCACTGGGACAGGAACAGACTAATTTGCATGTAGCCATGTTCTGAGCTGGGATGGTGCAGTGAGCTAAAAAACGGTGATGGATCAAGCCCTGATCTTTGGACTGGGTAAGAGTGGTCTGCTTAATTCAGACACTCTGTTCATCACCACCCCCTTTTCTGAATCATTTTGTCCACCATAAGCGTGGAAGGGTATGCTCAGATGTGAGTCCCTTGCTCATTGCACCATCAGGATTCAAGCAAGCCGGGCCGAAGACGGCTGAAATGCCAGAAACCGGTCCCCGGTAGCTTGTTTCCTTCCCAGTATAAGAATTGGCTTGGTAGTTTGGTTTGCCCTGTTCCCATCATGCACTGGGACAGGAACAGACTAATTTGCATGTAGCCATGTTCTGAGCTGGGATGGTGCAGTGAGCTAAAAAACGGTGATGGATCAAGCCCTGATCTTTGGACTGGGTAAGAGTGGTCTGCTTAATTCAGACACTCTGTTCATCACCACCCCCTTTTCTGAATCATTTTGTCCACCATAAGCGTGGAAGGGTATGCTCAGATGTGAGTCCCTTGCTCATTGCACCATCAGGATTCAAGCAAGCCGGGCCGAAGACGGCTGAAATGCCAGAAACCGGTCCCCGGTAGCTTGTTTCCTTCCCAGTATAAGAATTGGCTTGGTAGTTTGGTTTGCCCTGTTCCCATCATGCACTGGGACAGGAACAGACTAATTTGCATGTAGCCATGTTCTGAGCTGGGATAGTGCAGTGAGCTAAAAAACGGTGATGGATCAAGCCCTGATCTTTGGACTGGGTAAGAGTGGTCTGCTTAATTCAGACACTCTGTTCATCACCACCCCCTTTTCTGAATCATTTTGTCCACCATAAGCGTGGAAGGGTATGCTCAGATGTGAGTCCCTTGCTCATTGCACCATCAGGATTCAAGCAAGCCGGGCCGAAGACGGCTGAAATGCCAGAAACCGGTCCCCGGTAGCTTGTTTCCTTCCCAGTATAAGAATTGGCTTGGTAGTTTGGTTTGCCCTGTTCCCATCATGCACTGGGACAGGAACAGACTAAATTGCATGTAGCCATGTTCTGAGCTGGGATGGTGCAGTGAGCTAAAAAACGGTGATGGATCAAGCCCTGATCTTTGGACTGGGTAAGAGTGGTCTGCTTAATTCAGACACTCTGTTCATCACCACCCCCTTTTCTGAAGGATTTCTCTGCTGCAGCATTTTGGCTTTCATTTGACAGACTAAGTCAGAAAGTAAAATATTTGACAGGGATAAACCTGCTCATTGCATCCAACGCATGCTCCACCATGGTCAGCCTGAAATCATGCCTAGATCCCACCAATTAAAAATGTTAAACCACAAGCAGTGACTTCTGATTGGGGCTTTACTTTTCTTGGTGCTCTTTACTTTAAATATTTAAAAATTCATATCTCCGGCTCCCCATATTACATTGTTTTCCTTTTGGTGCGATGTTGAATTGTACTCTATTTTACTCTATTGTTCTAAATTTGAGCGGGATCTTTATTGTGTTGTTTGATTTTGTATCTGTTTTGGATCTTCTACATATTTTCTTTCTTTTACGTCTTTTCTTCCCTGGGGGTAGCTCAGGTTTAAACTATTGAAATCTTTGTTTGGACTTAACTGGTTAGTGACATGTTTACTTGTGGAGACTCAATATCCACTCCATTTGATAATATTGTTTCTTAAAAAACCTCATGATGTTATGAAAGCTGCTGTATAACATCAACATTGTATTTGCAATTTCAGCCAAATAAAGGGTTTAAATATCTACATCAAAAGAATTTGTTACACCCACACTTCATAACTTACTGGAAATTCATACTATATGTTTACTTCAAATGCAGCCAAATACTTAAACCAGCAACTCATTTTATACTGATTTTTAAAGAACCAGCTTACATAATTAAAGAAACCACTGTTAAGTGCTAGTATTTCTGTTGTTGTTATTATTAGGATATTTATTCATCATTTCCACCAGTTAACATTACAAGCATAGATTCCATTATTAATTAGTCGGCTATCCGAAATTCATCATGCATACTTAGTGATACAACATAACATAATAAGTATTAGCATTTCTACGCACTCAGAATATTACATTATTCTAGATTATTAATAACATAATAAAACATTAAAAACAACAATGCCATTAAATGTATGGATAAGAATTGATTACATCAAGAGAAAAGTTAGTGATAGTGAAGAAAAATAATGTTTTTTTTAGCAAGGCAGTGTTCCTTTTAAAACAGCACATATCCCTGTAATGGACATGGGCTGCTTTAAAAAATGTTGTTCAATTGTAAAATGCGAATGCCGACTCAGAGGTCTGCTATCCCTAGCAGGCTTTCACACCTGCATTTGCATCTAGTCACAGTACGTAGCAACTAGGCCTAGGTAAAGGTTTAATTATGCTAGCATACTTGGCTTTATTTTGGTAATTTTGCATAATAAATGTTATGTAAAATAACACCTTAGATGCGGCGCAAATATCCCTCCCTAGTGCTGCGCTGTCCATTGGAACTAGTGCTGAATGGACGTCCAATGGTCGTGCGCAGCACTGGGGAGGTAGTGCTGCCGTCGGCCAACGCCCCGACGCAGTACTTAAGAGGCTAAAAGAAGAAACACCATTATGCCACTTTGGGTAATTTTATGGAGAGATTTTACTACGAGATGTAATGTAAATGTATTCAAGCTGTTTGGTCAATCTTTACCACAAAAATACATATCCAAACGCGAGCAGCAGTGTTTTGGTATGAGCAACTGGAAATCAAATCAAAATTACATTTGGCAGTTGAATGTGTACCTCAACAGGCCGTTCAGGTTATTTTTGTGAGTGTGAGATGCATTTTGCAAAATGATGTGTAATTTTGTGCCATTTTGTGTAAGTAGGCTACAACAAATTATGCATGTTTCGCACACTCCTAATAATAACCATCCTAATTAATATTTTTGCAGGTCATTTTGTGACCCTTTCAAATATGCAGTTTGCAAAGTGATCTGTTATTACTGCAGGTTCATCACAAGTTTCCATTCCCATGACTATTGCCTACATCGGAGATGGCTGCTATGAGGCAACAAATATTTGTTTATGCTACGGCTTGCTCTGACGATATGATCTTATTCAGGTTCCACCTACTGGTGTCCTCGGGGTTAGGGTAGATGAGGGTAAATCATAAGAATATGCACTAAAGTACTTTTTCTGAACCTATTGGATTGATGAACATATGTCTTTATCATTTTGGACTGCTTTACAACAACTATTATTTATGTGCAGGGCCATGAAGTCATTGAGGGGTGCACAAGGGTAGCCTAAAATGTTCATGAAAATCAAGAGCATATACACCGTGATGAGCTCCCCACACCTTAGTGGTATAGTGCAGGCCTATGATGTGGTGCTGGGCTCAGCACCAGGGTAACCAGACTTGAGTAGAATGGGTAAAGTACCCTTCTACAGTAAGGCGAAAGAGGATTTCTTTAAATTTGTCTTACTCACTACCAAAGCAGTTAGGCCGAGAGCTGCCAACATTGGACCTGGGAATGCAGGTTCGACCTCTACGTTGGCTCAACATCCTATCATTCTTGGCAAATCACTCCATATCCCTGTGCTTGAATACATAAATGCATACAACTGTGACCTTGTGTAATGTAACTGGTGCTCATGTAAAGCATCCAGTACCTTTCTGTTGAGTCCGCGCAACATAGAAAAACTGCAGGAAAAAAATATTTGACTGTGACCTTGTTTAATGTAAGGATAAATTACTTATCTGTAATCATATTTCTCTTTCGGTGGAATCCTCATCAAAGTCATAATATTCCCACCCATGTACAGGGACCTGAAATATATATGTTCATGTAGTGATTGACTAATCATGGTGAAATAATGCTTTTTGGCCCTATATTTGGGATTGCACTAAAACATACGTTAAGATGGACGCCACAGAATTTAGTCACGATGAGTGCATTATTTGTGTTTATGAATTATCAGGAGATGATGTCACGAAATTCAAAACTTTATTTAAAATGTCTGTATTCCAATGTGTGCCATAACAGTAAGAAGAAGGCGCGAAGCCGAAACGTGTCCTGTTGTGAACTGACGGAGGAATAAATCCGGTCTTTAACTTAAACCAGTGGAGTGCGGTCGATTCTTTTGTTGCCAAAGGAATTTTGAGCCTCATATATATATATATATATATATATATATATATATATATATATATATATATATATATATATAAAGAGATGATAATAAAGAGATGCCGTATCTTAAGCCACTTCGTGTCCATGCTTCCTTTCATGATGTCACTGTGGGAGGTGAATTGTTTGTTTCATATATATATATATATATGAAACAAACAATTCACCTCCCACAGTGACACCATGAAAGGAAGCATGGACACGAAGTGGCTTAAGATACGGCATCTCTTTGTTAGTTGATGTCGCCCTCGATCCCGAGCACAAGGAGAGAGGCGTTTCGGCCTCAGGAGGCCTTTGTCAATCCAAACCAAAGTGGACTCATTCGAGTCGCCCACTGGAGGGCTCATATTTTCAAGTGGGAGGTGCGGCCTCTATGCCAAAATGACTGTCGCGCTGCTGAAGAAAGCAATGAGCACGAAACGCGTCCGGCGTGATCCGCCCACCATTCCGGCTTCCACCTCATGAAGGTTGCTGCAGTGGATATCAGAGTGCGTCTCCAACAGGTGGGAACCTTAGAGCTTTTATTTATACGCGGCCTCCCAGCCACGGGAGATGCACCACCCGGAAATGTGGGGCCACGGTGCTCCGAATCACGGAGTCTCAATGTGGAGGCATCCATGGAGGATTGACAAGCCGGATGTGCGAGTGGAGGCCCATTGGTGGGCTTGAAACATTTCAGACAAGTTCAAGTTCAAGTTCAGTAATTTGTACAGCGCACTAATCACCCAGAGGGTCTCAAGGCGCTTGAGTGAGGGTGGGTGGATTATTTATCGAATAGCCAGGTTTTTAGCTGCTTTCTGAAGGAGAGGTGGTTCTGTGTGAGGCGAAGGTGAGTCGGGAGAGAATTCCAGGTTTTGGCCGCTAAGTAGGAGAAAGATCTTCCTCCCATGGTGGATCTATTGATGCGCGGGATTGTGGCGAGGGCTTGATTGGATGAACGTAGTTGGCGGGTGGGTGTGTAGAAGGACAGTCGATTTTTGAGGCATTCGGGTCCTAGGTCGTAGAGGGCCTTGTGTGCGTGAGTGAGGAGACGGAACGTTATTCTTTTGTTGACGGGAAGCCAGTGGAGATCTTTCAGATGACTGGAAATGTGAGCTTGACGGGGGATGTCAAGTATGAGTCTGGTTGAGGCGTTTTGGATGCGTTGGAGTTTTTTCTGTAGTTTGGTTGTGGTTCCAGCGTAGAGGGTGTTTCCATAATCTAGTCGGCTAGTGACTAGTGCGTGGGTTACTGTCTTTCTTGTTTCGGTGGGGATCCAGCGGAATATTTTTTTGAGCATGCGTAGGGCACATAACTGTAGGACACACAAACCAACGTGGACTCATTCGAGTCACCCACTGGAGGGCTCAAATTTTTAAGTGGGAGGTGTGGCCTCTATGCCAAAATTACTGTTGCGCTGCTGAAGAGTGCAATGAGCATGAAACGCATCTGGCGTGAATCGACAGACATGCTGTAAACTGGATCCGCCCGCCATTCTGGCTTGTACCTCATGAAGGTTGCTGCAGTGGATGTCAGAGTGCGTCTCCAACAGGTGGGAACCTTGGAGCTTTCATATATATATATATATATATATATATATATATATATATATATATATATATATATATATATATATATATATATATATATAAAACAATTTGTCCTGTCGCAGCGGGAGCGCAATCCAGTGGGTGCCTTCATTGAGACCAGGGCAGTGTCTCAGATTTATTCCATACACAAATTAAAGTTGTGGCACACTTCTTGGTTTTAAGCAGTTATTTCATTCCAAACGTGAAAAAAGCTCCTACGCGTTTCGAACCGTAGTTCCTGTTCTGTGTTTCGCCACCCTCCTGTAACTTTTCTCATTAATTATCTTCTGCTCCAGGTCACCAGCAGTGTGGGTCTATCATTTGATAGTGCTAATCAAAAAAGTTTTGCAAGGTAAAAGGCTACTGCTTCTGCCTTCAGCTCCCCAGGATAACTGGCCAAGGCATAGCAAGGTTAAATGAAGAAAAAAGGAGAGCAAGAATGAGAGAAAAAGAAAGAGCGATGGACAGAGAGAGAAAGAGAGAGAGAATGAGAATTAATGTAATAAGAGAGGAATCGTCAGGCTGGTTTGTAGGCTGGGAAAAACAGTTAATTACACAATAGGAATGCTTTCAGTATATACTCATTACTCTTTTGATGTGTTTTAGACCTGGCATCATTGGCGTGAGTCTCCCTTCCATTTTGACCGATTGGCTCCTCTGTTTTTTTGATATGTTTTGCTGGTTTTAAGCTTTGAGCACTGTGCCACTGCTAATCAGTGCCACAGTGCAAGTGCTCCCTATGTTAAATTAATGTACTAATTGGTTATTCCATGATTGGGTTATTTGATTTATCTGTCAGCCCCTAGTACAGTGCACCATGTGTGCCCAGGGCTTGTAAATCAAATGCTGCTGGTGGGCCTGCAGCACTGGTTGTGCCACCCACAGAAGCAGCTTGTAAAGTGTGTCTCAGGCCTGCCATTGCAAGGCCTATGTGCAGTCTAGCACTGCCATGTTGTCTTGGCTAAATGCACCCACTTGCCAGTCCCTAAACCTTCCCTTTGCTTCATATTAGACACCTCTGTGGTAGGTCCAAGAGCAGGGTGCATTGTAAGTATAAGGTAGGACATGCTCTGATGTGTGTTGCATGTTCTAATAGTGAATTACAGCCATTTTCATTTTTCACTATTGGAGGCTACCTGTTCTCCATAGGCTAGAATGGGCAGTTAGATTATTACATTCTTATAATCCTAACTGACTCAGGAAACATGGTAGAAATTCGAATTAAGTATGCCTGAACTCAGAATGATAACATACATCTTTTAGTAAAGTTGGTTTTAATATTCTGTGTTTGAAAATATCACTTTTAGAAAGTAGTTATTTTCTTGCCTAACTGTCCAGGCCTGCCTTTGCTAGGTTGTGTATTCCTTGTCTGGGTTTGTGAGTGACAGGGCTGGGGGATTCCAGGGGCCTCATTTATGAGGCCTTGCGTCAGTTTTGCGCTGCGGATGCGTCACTTTTTGTGACGCATCGGCGGCGTAAAACATGCGCCTTGTTGCGCCATATTTAAAAAGTGACGCATCTAGGTAGATGCGTCACTTTTTAAACCCCTGCGCCACATTATGCCTGCGTCAGGTATAATGTATGCAAAGGGGGCGTTTCCCCGCAAAAAGCCTCGTAATAGTGACGCAGTGAAATCTATGAGATTTCACTGCGTCACTTTTAGGATGCGGTTGCGTCAAAATCTTGCGCCTGCCTCACAGCAGGCGTATGACTGATGCAAGCCCTTTCACATGGGGCTTTCCCCATGTGAAAGGACGCATTGCTGGAGTTGCGTCACTTTTGTGACACACTCCAGCAATGCGTCACTTTTGCGCTTACAGATGCGTCAGAAATACTGACGTATCTGTAAGTCCTTGCGACATGATGCGTGATACATTAAATATGACGCATCATTGGTGTCGTAAGGAGTGAGCAGTGAAAAGTGACGCATCGCTGTTTTCACGCAGCGATGCGTCACTTTTCATAAATGAGGCCCCAGGAGACAGGCTGGGGAAGCCCAGTGGTGTATAGAGAGATGTGCATCTAGATGGGAGGGAGGAGCTGCATCTGGGACCTGAATAGTGCTGGGCCTTAACTCTACAATGCTGGTTCAACCTCCTGTGGCTTGTCTGATCTCTCTGCCATGCACTGTGAAAGAAGAGGAGGAATTATGTCAACAGAGTGCTCCAGAGGTGTATCTTCCCTTCCTCTGCTGTGGTTCCACCTCCTGTTGGGTGGCTGATGTCAATGCCCTGCAGAGTGAGAGGAAGAAGAGAGTCATGTAAACAAAGTGCTCAGGAACTGGTTTGGACTAGACAGAGGCCTCTCTGCCTTCAGAGAACAAAGGATGTTGTGGTATAAATATTGGGGACCCTGATCCCAACAAATTAGATCACTTCTGGACAAGAAACCTTTCTGCCAAGGAGAAAAACCAAGGAAGTTGCAGGAGTTTTACTGCCCCTCTGCCTGTGTGCTGTTTGCTGGGTTGGCCTGCAGTGGTTGCTTCATTGCCAAGGAAAAGGAGAAGGAACTTTGTAAGGACTTTCATCCACAGAATATTCTCCAAGGACTTGAACTGTGCTTGCCTCCTGCTGAAGTCTCAGGGACAAAAGACTTCACCTCCAGCTCCCCACTGAATTCCCTTGCTGGGAATTCTGTCTCCAGACACTTGCGTGCCGCTGGGAGCTGAAAGCGCGACGCATCGAGAGGAAGCGAGTTGCAGCCGCAGCTGAAATCGTCACATCGCCGTAGAAGCGAGCCTTCGCCGCATCTCCCTGGAAGCATGCGTTCATTGAAGCTGCCTGCTGTAGCATCACTGGAGAAGCGTGACGCCATTGCGAGAGTCGGCATCGCATCACCGGAGAAGCGTGTCGCAGGGCCTATCACGGCTCCAAAGTACAGAGTCGTCACAAGACTGCCAGGGCATCATCGCATCATGATCGCATTGCCGCATCAAGGGCGCCATCTTCTCGCATCGCAACCGGATACTCGCATCACATCAACGACCCATCTTGCGCACCGCAACGGGCCCGCAGGCTGAGAATCTACGCATCACGTCCGCACCGGTAAGGAGTACGACGCATCCCCTACTCTGCGCAACCATTGAGGCACGACACATCATCTCCCCCGGATCACGGAACCAACGCATCTCCCCTTTTGCCTGCCTTTTCTTTACTTTGCGTTACGCATCCAGGTACTTTTTTGAGAACTTTGACGCATTTATCATCAACTTGAACTAAGTATCTCTGATCATCTTTTAAGCAATCTTAAGTGTGGTATTGTGGATTTCTGTTGTTTGTGGATTTGTGTCTAAGTCTATATAAAGAATACTTATTTTTATAAAACCTGTATTGTGTCCATCTGTAGTGTTTTCACTTTATTACTGTGTATATTCACAAATGCTTAACACACTGCCTCTGAGATAAGCCTGTCTGCTCGTGCCAAGCTACCAAGGGGGTGAGCAGGGGTTATCAAGGAGTGTAATCCCCTTATCCTGACTTAGAAGTAAGGGTCCCTATTCGGACAAAGGTGAATACTATTGCCAACTAGAGACCCCCAGATCTAACAATGTGAAATTACAGAAATGTGCAATTACTCCACCTTGAGTAATTAAGAGTAAATAGGGGCCCCAAAAAAAGGTTCAGGTTGGGTTTGCATCACTATTATAATGCAGACCCGATGCAAAATCTTGTTCAGGATTTATATACGAATCCAAATTGGGATTTGCATTGGTTTGTAAGAAAGAGTAATGGATGTTCCTATGCAGCCACTTGTGTGTTTTGATGCACAACTCTATTACTAACAATGGCAGGGAGGGATTTGCACTAAAAATGAATCCCATTTCAAAGCAGGTGTTAAAAAAGGAGAAATGCTTTTATTTCTCCTAACTCTCTCCATGTTGCATGTGTGTTGCACTGTATAGCAAACATCTAAAGTGGAAAGAGTATTACAGTCAACCTAAGCACCTTTGTACTATGCTGCAAAGGTGGGCATGTGGTGCTCGACAGCCTGATTGTGTATAGGCACTGGGGATAAAGTAAGATAGTGCCAAATCTCAGTAGACATTGAGCTTTGCTAGTCTCTCCCTGTCACATAATTCATTGCAGCAACTTTGGGTGCTGTGCTGCGCTGTGTGACAGGTTCCTAAATCTGGGATTTAGAGAGAGCATCCAGCGGCTGGCTATTTCTGTTTGTGTCCTGGAGCATGTAGTACAATTTTCGTAACACAAAAGACATTCTCTGGCCCATTTTGAATGCACAGGTGCTTTTTTATACTGAGAAAATAGCGCTAAAAGCTGGATTATGCTTCTCACACAATTACGCATAGAATTAAGTGTAATTATGCTAGATAGAATTACACCAGTTACCTCCACCTCTACTGGTTTGAACTTTTGCCAGGTTTGTTTTGGGCTCCCTGTCCAAAGCTGACGATCATTTGCAGAAATGCAAACATCCCATCCTTGGAGACAAGGAAGGCGACTGAGGTATTCTGGGAATCCCGTCTCCACATTGCGTTAACCAACCCTCTTTGCATTCACCGATCTGATAGGATGGATGTTTTACATTTTCACAGAAACCTTTGAATTATCCATGCCCCTGGAGGCAGATGTGTGATGAGGAATGATGTGCCCTTTACTCTCATCTCTTGGTTCCTATTTCATGCACACAAGAAAGTTCATCAATCACATCTTTCATGCGATTCTCATAACCCCTAAGCTGTTCCCTGGAAGCAAATGCTAAATTGTTACCTGCATTTTTTCTACCTATTTGAAAGTTTAGCATTTTTATTTGTGATTCTTGCATTCCAAAGGACTTTATCGATGTTTGATGAGCGGTTTCGTTCATCCAATGAGATCATAGGTTCGGTCTTTTCCTCTAGTGCACATTGGTAGCAAAGGATGTTATATATTCCAAGCATGCTATATCACCTGAAATCCGTATTTTCCACTAATGCTTACAGAATGTGTTATTTGAGACTACTGGGCCCACTCATGAAGAATGATACTCGTGTGTTAAAAAGTCGAACAGTGGATTGCACCTACAACACCATTCAAAAGCACGAGCTGTGCGCATTTACAAACACTGCATAACTGTGCCTGGGACGAAACAAACATTAGAAATATATGTGAATCCCCCATAGAGAGTGCATATGAGAGTCACGGAAAAGTGGCAAGGAAAAGAAAATGTGCCTTTTTTCCGTTAATGTATTTAATATTATAGCAGCAAAAAACAACTCCGCAGTGTCGAAAGGGCATGAAGTAAATCTAATTAATTTTGTCGTAGTCCACCTCTGCACATTTGCTAATATATATCAGCTTGGAACAGGAGCTGGAGGTGAGCAGATGAATGCTTCTGAGCTCCCAATTTTTCAAGTCCCTACAAATAGTATCTTTTGTCCCACTGAAGGGAAAATTTGCAATTGGATTTTAATATAAAGTTGTTCATCTAAGTACCTTCTTTTGATGTGTTCGTCTTGAATAGACCATACAGACCAACTCCACCTGATAATAGCTACAACCTCAGCCCCATATTTATGCAGGTATGTTAGAATTTGGGTTTCTGGTTGGCAGAGGTATGCTCCCTGTCTAAGCAGGAACCACAATACTAGTCACAGTACGTCACAAACACACCCTAAATTAACCTGTGCTCACCCTCTGGTAGCTTGGCACTGAGCAGTCAAGTCTAACTGAAGAGTCAACATGTAAAGTATTTGTGCAACATATTACACAGTGAATCAGTGAAAACACCACACAAAAACATTCCACACCAAGTTAAACAATAGTTTATTTGTAATCAATAAAACAAGACCAAAACAACAAAAATCCAATGAGTAGAAGTCGAAATATGAATTTTTTAAGTATAAAAGCAAAAATAGCCCAAGAAGCAATAAAAGCCCATATGGGAGTTCTAGTCACGCTGGATCAGGACAAAGTTAAAAGTTCAGGCCAACCAAGATGAAGCGCAGGCCATGCACACGGACGACCCAAGGCCTGCTGAAGAAAAGTACCTTGATCCTTGTCACAACACTTAGATGCTGTGTGCAGTCAAGGGATGCATCACTGTTGATCCCGCAATTGAGGTGATGTGTTTATTTGTTCCATGCAATGAGTACAATGCACCGGTTCTGAAGTTGAAGTATAGGGTCCGAGATGCGATGGTTCGCAAGCCAATGTGCTGTGTTTTTAGACAAAGTTGATGTGATGTGTTGATGGTCTCCCTGTAGTGGCGGTGATGCGGAGGTTCCTATGCAGCAGTTCCAATGGCGATATGCTTTTTCAGAGTGCGATGCACTTGTACTGTTACCACAACAGCGTTGATGCATCGATTCTGCTCTCGCAGCAGAGATCCCTCGGTTCTGCTGGACAAAGCACCTAGGTCCACATCCAATAAGCAAGGCACAGGAGCAGGGTAGAAGACTTTAATGTCTTTGAGTTTTAGAACAGGAGACTAGCTAGCTAGCCCTTGGAGTCACTCTGGGTATTTTGATGGAGGTTCACTCTTCACCCACTTAGAGAGAGCAGCAGATAGAACGGCAACAGAGCAATGGAGCAGTCTTCCAGAGCAGCAGCCCAGAATGGTGTCAGTCCTTCAGCACAGTAGTTCTTCTTTCCACAGAGTGGGTTCAGATCCAGAGGTGTACTGAGTTGATGGAGTCAGCCGTCTAGTATGTATACCCAGTTTTGGCTTTGAAGTTAGGGTGAATTCAAAGAAGGCTCTTTGAAGTGCACAAAGGTCATTTCTTCCTACCCTGGCTGACTCACTACAGGAGGGTATGCAGCCTTTTGTGTGTGGACAGGACACAGCTTATTCAGGTGTGAGTGTGGGGCTGTGCCCAGCTCCTTCCTTCCATCCTCCCACGAAGAAGCCTGGAGTCACACCAAGGTTCCTTTTGTATGTGGCTGTGTTGGACCTGTCAGCCTTAGGGAGGTCTCCCCCTACATTTTTTCCCTTGTGCCTCCCCCTTTTGACCGTATATTTTTTGGACTTAGGGCTCTGGGAACCTTTTCACTGCTAAACAGTGCTAAGATGCAGGTACTCTCCCCTAAAAAAGATGGTGACACTGGTATGCCTGCCACAGGTCCCTGCTACCACAGTAAGGCCAACCCCTCCATAGGCTAACATTGGGAAGCCCCCCTATGGGATAACTTCTGACTGGGACCTAATAGGTATGTCATGTTTGGTATAGTTGGAATCATAGTGGGAAACACTTTCTAGTGATATATGGGGTTTAGGCACCACTACTTTAGAAATCCCACTTATAGGGAATAGACATTTTCCTGCCTGCACTTAGTTTGTGCACTGCAGACTCCATCTCCCATCTGCATGCTGATAGCCTTCCTGGGATGTGAGGAGGAAGTGGCATTTAACACCTTTACACTTAAATAGGCTGGGCCCGGCTACCCCACAATACACTTAACGACCCTGCCTTTGTCACTTTAGACAACCAGGAGCCAGGTCAGGGAAGGCAGGGAACACCTCATAAACCCCTAGACCCTTCCAGAATCTTCTACCCCTTCTAGTGACTGGGCATCAGGGTATAAAAGGGAGGGTCCTGGCCACACATCTCTGTTACACCACTGGATGAAGAAGAAACTCTGCTGGAGTGAAGACTGCTGAACCAGGAGGATTGCCACAGTCTAATGAAGCTGCTTGCTCCCAGGAACTGCTGCCCCAACTAGCTGAGCTGCCCTGCTGCCTGCTGATCTTGCCCTGCCAGAGGGAAACTAAAAATACCACCTCCAGAGTTTCTTCATTATTTTTTACTGAATGGCCCCTGGTTATTGGACTATAAACCATCCCAGGCCTGGCTCTACATCGCTGTGCGTGGAGATCTGCTTTTTCTTAAGATTGCCCTAGAACCACTTTCACCACCGTTGTCCCAAGTTCAGTGCGTTATTGAAAGCACCCCAATAGCGCTGTGCGCAGGTGCCTGCTCTCCACTGACAACAGGATTCAAAATTGCCCCCGAGATCACCGCCACCGGCCGGGGCCTCAGGAACGTCCTGCAAGGATTTCCTCTGCGATGTCAGGAGAGCACCGCACTGGGATTGGCACCAGCGTGAGGCATTGCCCAGAGACCGAGAGTTCCCTAGTGGCGCATCTCCCGGCAGAACGTCACCGCTGCGCCGCGAGGGACAAGGATCGTCGCGGTCTCCTTGTGCAGTGCTGGACAAAAGAGAGCTCATCCGCACCCAGGGCCAGGTGCTGGCAGAACTGAGAACGCACCCTCCGCAGGTAAGGCTTGCACCAGGTGTCTGAGGCTGGGAGCCGGATTGGGCCTTTTTCAACTTGGCCCGGGTTGTGGCCGAGTTAATGAGACTGGGGGAGGAATTGTGATACCAAGACCTGATCCGGCCTCCCGGCCTGATCGAACGCATACTGGGGGCATATTGACACTGAAAGCAACACTTTTGCAGTGACCTTTTGCTGTAGCTCCAGCAGGGGCATATTAGCATTAGAAGCCCAACCCTGGTGACAGTATTTCAACCAAGAAACACCTTACTTGGACTAAACCCTAAAGAAAAGCTCGTAGAGCCATAACCAGCCGTGGGAGCCCCGAGCTCTGTGACTCCTAACTAGGGGATAATTGGGATAGCCCCTGCACACGTTATTTTTTTATTATGTATACCTGAGACTGAACTGGTAATTGCACAATCATTTGCCTAAAGAAACTGCCACAACTTGCACGATTATTTCTTCTCACAAAGAACACTGTCAGCTGACATTGCAAGAGCTCATGATATATGTGGAATGGTTATTGATTTGACCTTGCCTAAAACTTGAGATATGATATTTTTATAGATAACTGATGTAGTGTCTATTTGTGGTGTCTCACTGTGCTATGGTGCGTGGGTGTCACACAAATACTTTACACGTGGGCTCCTGAAGTTTAGCCTACCTGCTCTGCGCCAAGCTACCATAGAGTGGTCTGAGGTATTTTGAGACCTACCTTTTTTGGAGTCGGATGTCCCCATTTGGACTAGGGTGCATTCCCCTGCCAACTGGAGACCCAGTTTCTAATAGGCTGTCTAAAGGAAATACACAAAGTTCAGCTGTCACTTAGCCCAGTCAGTGATCAGCGATATGCAGCATACACCAAATGCTTAAGAGCAGGAAAATGCCAAACTTTCTAAAAGTGGCATTTCAGAGTAGAAATAATAAATCTAACTTTAACACTAAAAAGGATTTATCATTACCATTCCATGGGTACTAAACATGGTATATCCACTTCTCTCAATTAGGAATTATAGTTTAGTACATTTAATAAGGAATCCCCATTATTAACCTACGCGAGGGATAGGCCTCTTAGCAGTGAAAAATTAATTTGGAAGTTTTTCGATACCACAACATGTAAAATATAAAAGCACAAGTCCTACATTTTAGTTACATAGCACCCTGCCATATGGGCTGCCTAGGGCCTTCCTTAGGGGTGGCTTATATGTAATAAAAGGGGGGTTTAAGGCTTAGCAAGGAGTTTTAAATGCCATGTTGACATGTAAACTGCACACATAGACCCTGCAATGGCAAGCCTGAGACATGTTTAAGGGCTACTTGACTGGGTGGTACAAGCAGTGCTGCAGTCCCAGTAGTAGCATGAATTTACAGGGCCTTGGCCCATGTAGTACACTTTACTAGGGACTTATAAGCAAATGAAATGTGCCAATTGTGGATACATGTAATGTAAATGTAAATGTACATCAAACTATGTTTAGGGGAGAGATCACATGGACGTTTAGCATTGTTTAAGCAGGGGCAAATTGCCCAGAGTCCTAAGGCAAACAAACAAAAAGAAATCAGCAAAAATATGAGGTAAGCTGGCAAAATCTTTGGGAAAGACCACCCTATGGCAGTCGCGTCTAAAAATGTATTTACAGGCTCCCCAAAAGCATGGCAGTTAACTGGGATCTCTCTAACTGGGTCAACAGCCTCCTCTCTGGTTAACAAGAGGCAAGTTATTTGTCAGGCAAGCTGGTGTCCTAATATTTAATGGCTGAAAATGTTCTGTGTAACTGTGTTTGGAAGTCATTCACTCAGGGTTCTCTTCACATACTGTTGGTACTACTCACTCTAAGTAAGGTGTTCAAATAGCTACATTTATCTATGTAAATTCAATGTATATTCATGTGCTGTGTATTCATTAGTCATTATATTTAGTCTTTAGGCAATACCTACAAAGCTATTTACTATATGTGTAAGTGAAACATAGCTGCTCAAAGTGCTCTCACAATGGGATTCATTCACATGTAATTTTTTACCAGCACAATTTAATATTATACATAAGTAAATAACCTCACAGGGACTGGACGAGAGCAGGTCTGGGTGACACTACCTTCCATATAAGATTGATGCCCCCAAAAAACACGAGTTTATGGGCATTCCAAAGTTTCCTGAATGTACTTGTAAATTGGCTCCTATCAAAGACTAATTTGAGGAGAGACACCCAACAACTCAACTTGTAAATGTGCTGTGCCTGTTGCAGAGGAAACACCAAGATCTGGTGATATGTAACATGTGTAGCAGGGGCAACTGTATGCTTTGTGAACATGAGCTGCATAACTATCTCCCAGATATATGCAGAGTGGCACAACCACCCTGTGCAAACAGGTTATGAGCTGCAGAGCCACCAATTAAACCTAGCAGAACGATGCCACTTTGTTGTAGGGCAGCTTAATCGTGTCCTGGCCCTGGAGATTAGCAGCAGTAGAAATATTTGTAGCTGGGCTTTGCCATGAATGATGAACAGTGAGGGGCTGACAGCAGGACTCACATCTTCAAAGAGGTTCTCCTTGTGAGAGGAGTGGTAAAGCAAATTTTGACGAGGAACATTGGTGTGGAGGCGAATATGCTCTTGGACTGGGGCATCCAGGCACACTTTGATTAGCACAGTATGATGCACCAGCGGGAATGGATAGCAACTGAGGATCCCTTTTTCCAAATTTGATGGAGTTCATGAACTTCTCAAACTATAAAAATGTAACTCTTAGATTTGAAATTTCATGAGCCTTGCATAATCCTTTTTAATATTACACTATGTTGTTCTCACTTACATTATATTTTTTATGAATTCATAGTGCAGCATTCATACATTTCATGCTCTCTCTGGGCACTTGAGTTTTTTGGACAGAATGCTGTCTGTAACAATCTTATTATGATTTGCCTAAAGTTTTCTCTCCATAGCAGTTTGGGTCATGTAACATTGTAACGCATCCCATGCTGAATAGGAGTGTTTGCTGGGGCCAGGACTCAAAGGTGCAGACTCACCTTTTGCTGCACGGGGAGAAGTGGAGGTAGGAGGGGTTACCTGAGTGCTATATAGTGCATTTTGTTTAACTGCAACACAGGACCTGCTGAATAGGAGTGTTTGTTGGGATCAGGACCAAAAGCTTAGAGTCATTTGCGGCTGCTTAAGAAGGAGTAGAAGGAGGAGGTGCTTCCTTGGAGTTTAAAGACTATGGTCTAAATAAACAGAGTTCTCTCTCTCTCTCTCTGAGTGCCATATAGCACTTTTTGTTTAACTGCAGCATGGTTAAGATGGACCTATCAATGCCCATCAGGGGCAGGAAGAAGCTGAGCTGAGCCATCCCCCTAACATCTTCATTGCGCTGATCTATTATAAGTAAGCAGTGAAGCCATTTCTTGTGGCTTTATACATTACACATATAAATTATGGGGGAAAGAAAGTCTAATGCATGTTCTAGCAGCAAGGACAACCTTGTTACAAAGGCAATAATATATTTCTCAAAGAGTGTTAAAGGGGCTGATGAATAATGAAATTGAGAGTGTGGAAGAAAGACTTAAGGTCACTCAAAGTGCTGTAAATTGAGCACCACCAGATAACACTTTTACAGCAGCAGAATAGAATAGGTTAAGGGGTCAAATGAGCCCACAAGGATTCAACTGTACCTCTAAGCAATCTGTTTGTGCTTACAGCTTCACTGAGCTGTTTCCATTTGTACTGCTACTGTCTCGCTACCGGCAAAGAGGAAAAAAGAGCTAGTTAGAGCTACATGGCAAGAATTTAAACAACTGTCCAATATAACAGATTGTGAAAAACCACAAGATAGGAAGTCGAAAAGAGCAAAGTGGAGTTTTGAGGATATAAGATCTTCTGTTATTAACACTGTATCAAAGAACTAAGACTAATGAGGAACGTTTAAAGATGATGTTGAACAATATATTTGTTTTAAATTAAGAACTTTTGAGCCATTACTAGTCTACTGAATTGAAGGTATAAACAAATTAACACTTCATTTCCACAAACATTTCAATTGCATACACTGCCCTAAATCTGTAAATATTTACTGATGAGGAAAATGAAGACATAACCCTGACTCTGCAAAGGAGGTGTCAGATGAGCTGAACCCAAAAAGGGGAGATAAGAACCCAAGATTAACAAACCCATACATCAAATTTACCAAGGCAGTAGATTCACATAACTTAATATCTCTGTCAATCTTTCATAAGGAGAATTGTCAGCATACAAAGGAGTGAGTGAGTGTACAAATGCCACGCAAGGTAACCCTCTGTTGCATGATCATTAAAGACGTCTGTTGGGCATGGACCTCTCTTAAGTGTCACCCCATATTTATTCTTTCCCTGACCTTTTGCTCAACCCATTTTATGGCATTTAGAACTGATAATCAGTGGTAAGGTGCTTGTGTAAGATGGGCCCACACCTGATTGGTATATTTATATTTCTTCTGAGTCCCTACTATATGATACTACATCTACCCAAGGCTTGCAAATTGAATACTACACCCATTATGCCACCCACTAAAGCAGCACTGCAAAACATTTCTCAAGCCTGCCACTGTAGCCTTGTAGTGCAGTTTTAAACTGGTATTTCGACATGGCAAAGTAAATCTTTTTCCCATCCTAAACTTCCTTTTTAACACTCAAGTTTTCCCTCAGGTAGGCCCTAGCAGCTCATAGGGGAGTTTGCATGGTATTTAAAAAGTAGGACATGTGTGCTAATGTTTTTACATGTCTTGGCAGAAATAAACACCTAAAGTTTTTTTTCACTGTTATTATTCTATCTCTCCCATAGAGGAACACTGGTTTCCCTTCTTACACTAAATAAGTGCTAACTAAACTTCAATTTGGAGCAAACGGAGAAGTGCTGTTTTCACTCAAATTAATTGTACTGTAAAAGCCTCGTTAATGGTAAAGTTGGATTTTGAGTTACTATTATGAAAATGGTAATTTTCTGCCTAAACGAAATGCGCCTTCCTTCCAGGGTCACATGACTGAGAATGACTCTCATGTGGTGTTTTGTGTACTTCTTTCAGAGAGGGCACAAAGGGGTCTCTGGGTTGGGGCAGGATCTTCCTCTGCTCTGCAGAATATTGTCCTGAGGGGTTGTTGTCAGCTTTCCTCAGATTCAAAGGGCAGCCTTCCCCTTCCAGAACTCGAAGGGCTGACTGCCTTGCCACCGACAAATGTAGCTCACACCTAGTACTCCCTGTCCATTGTTACCCTAGAGAGTTTGGAGACAACCCCAGAAAAGATAGACAGAGGGGAGATCCCCTGTCACGCTGGCACAGGAATAAAAGTGGCACATTCAGAACATATAATCAGAAAACTCATGGACCTGAGAAAGATTCAGAAGAAGGACTTCTCGGCTGTCTAGAGAAGGAAGATAGAGCCAGTTTTCTTTGAGCCCAGGCATCCCTGAAGTGACTCCAAGGGTCAGTAGGCTGAGCTCCTGTTTAACCTACTGAGACGCACTGAGCTTTTAGAGGCCTTCATAGTAGTGGCTGGACCTGGGGAGCCCTGTTACTGGTCTCTGTGGGAGTGAGTCCTGATCCCCAAGATGTGCCCCCCAGGTCCTGAACACTTGGTTGGCAGAGAGTATACTCCTGAAAAAAAGGTGAAGATAAAGAAGCGTTGGGCTCTTCGTGGCCACAACCGGATCTCTTCACGCTGAGAAATGTCCACCCATGATGACAGCAATGTAAAACTCCAGAGGGTCCTGCAGTTCATGTTGACAGCTACCAAGCATGATGACCGCGAATGTGAGAATTGCACTGACAGCGACAGCACACATTAACCAGTGGAGAAGTGTGGCTCAGGGGTTAGAGGCGCCAGACCCGGAAGCTGAGATCGGCCCTGGACCAGGGTTCAATTCCCCGCCTCGACGGGAGTTGGGCTCAATAATTCCACGGACTCAATAATTCTCGCTCCAGTGCCTACTCGACTCACGGGTTCACACTCTGCGACTCTGGGCAATAGCTTGCTTAATCTCCACAACGGCCCCTCGCGGCGGGATGCCTGGCTTTCACCTTGTAGATACCCTGCCGGGGTTATCTCACAGGGGAATACCAGGACGGGTTCACTAAGCAAGCGCATAGATGCCTGCGATGTGGGCGATTTGCGCTATATAAATACATGTACATTTACATTTACATTTAACCAGTAATGCAAATCTCCAGCAATGACTGGCTCTTCACCCTACAATAGTGAGGGTCCGAGATGCCCAACTGGTCTTTACATCGTCACTGAACTCCTCGTAGCCCTCACCAACAGGAACAGCAGCTCCTCGTGCAGACTTGAAAAGGTAACATTTCAGTGGGATGAACCTGGTCCCTGTATCCCACTTGTGCCCTATAGCAGTTAACCTGAACTTGTGACTTTACCCAATCGAACAAGACCATATACTTGCGAGTGGCGCTTTATGCTTTTTAGCACTGTTATCACTGTAAGGTTTAATCACTCATATCTCTGGTTGTACTTTTGGATTTTTGTCATTTGGGTGTTATTTTATTTACTAAAGTTTACTAGATTTTTATAAAATGGTTTAGGAGTTTCTTTGCATTGTGGTTTTACTTTATTACTGTTTGGGTGCTGCATCAATACTTTAAATATTGGGCCCGATTCACAGAACTAACTTAAGACAAAATCCTAAACTTACTACCATTTTGGTATTCACAGAAGGCACTTACTCATTTTGGTATTCACAGAAGGCACCTACTTATTTCGGTATTCACAGAAGTTAGGAGTCCTAACTTTAGGAATCCTAAATGCCTTCTGTGAATACCGAAAGTCTTAAAATTAGGATTTTTCTAAATTTAGTAGTAGTAAAGTTAGGACTCCTAACTTTCGGACTCCTAAATGCCTTCTGTGAATACGGAAAGTCTTAAAATTAGGATTTTTCTCAACTTTACTACTACTAAACTGAGTAAAATCCTAATTTTTTCAGACTTTCCGTATTCACAGAAGTCATTTAGGAGTCCTAAAGTTAGGACTCCTAACTTCTGTGAATACCGAAATGAGTAAGTGCCTTCTGTGAATACCAAAACGAGTAAGTGCCTTCTGTGAATACCAAAATGAGTAAGTGCCTTCTGTGAATACCAAAATGGTAGTAAGTTTATGATTTTGTCTTAAGTTAGTTCTGTGAATCGGGCCCATTGCCTTTAACTTAAGCCTGACTGCTTTTGTGCAAAGCTACACAAGGGTTGCACATAGGTTAATTTAGTGACTTTTGTGATTCAACCTGTTAAGGATTGTGTTTATTGATTGATGGGGGCTTACACCACACTCAATTAATAACTTAGGGGGTGATTACGACGGGAGGGAAATCGCCACCGAAGGGTGCCAGTGGCGGGTTTACTACCATCTTAAGGCCTTTTTCCATCTGGATGGCAGGCAGTGCGCCTGGTGGACAGAAAGCCCGTCCGCCACGGGTCCGACAGAGGCAATCATTATTATTGCCTGTCAAACCCACCCTGCATCAATAAAATGGTGGTGGTGACTGCATTGTAATATATTGTGCAAGACTGCCATAATTTGGGCGGGCAGTCCCAAACCCTGGGACGATGGTGGACGGACTTAAGTCTGTCCGCCATCATAATCACTTTCTTACTTTCTTACAACATCCCCTTTTCTTCCTCCTAACCAACAGGAGGGATGGTACACATTAAAAAATAAAACATCACACTGACCCTTGAAGCAAGTACACATTTTTACAATAAAATCTTATAGGTGACATCTTTACTACGAAATCTTAAAGATGAGAAGAGTTTCCTGGCTGGAGGAAGCAAGGAAATGTGGGTACGGAAAATGTAGTGTATTCAACTTTCATTATCCAAAGTTTGTGCATTAGATATTAGACACATGTTTTATTCCTCCAATGTTCACAATAGAATGAATGGACGGCTCCATGAGTATTTGTACAGACCAGATGAATATAAAATGGTATCAGATACCTGATACCTGATTTACAGAAGGGAAAACTAGAGGACTAGAGGATTAGAGCTAAAATACTAACTTGCAGTTAGTATTCACTGTTTGTCCCTTGACCTCAAGGCTGATTTAGATTGACATAATCAGAATATACTAGATCCTATTCTCACTCAGGTAGTTCCAATATTTGAATAGCCTGATAAATCCAGCCTAACTATTGACCATGGTTGAATAATTTTAGATAACAAATCATCACCATCTAAAAAGCAAAAGCATGAATACTTTGTAATTAGATTATGGAATGTGGCAGTAATCAAAAAGAAGATTATGATAACATTTGGAATCGATCTTTATGAGAAAATCAAGTAATATTTGGTATTCACAAGCTAAAAGGGTAATTTTACTACCAGTAAAATTGCTTGTAGTAAAATTACACTCAAAGTTTCTGAATAACAAAAAATTGTAAAGTTACTACTGCAAGTGTGAACTTACACAATAGTCTAAGGGCCTTACAAAGGTAGACTTACACTTTACAGCAAGTTGACTTCTTTTTTGGTATGCACAAACTATGAGTGTCATTTTACTACTAATACTTCTAATAGTAGTAACATTGAACTGGTAGGGCCTGATTTACAAAAGTAAACTTAAGCGTTCCTGTGTGTTTATGATTGTTTGCTACTTACACAATGTTACTAGTGCTATATTAATGATTGCTGAGTCTCCGCACATAAAAAGATAGGACTGTCCTATCTTTTTTTATGGTGAGAATCCAAAGTTGTAAAGATACTACTAGTAATATTGTGGAGAAGTGTGGCTCACGGTGTAGAGCAGGCAGACCCGGAAGCTGAGGTCAGACCCGGGACCAGGGTTCAATTCCCGACGCGGCAGGGTCTTGAGCTCAAATGTCCACGGACTCGATAATTCTCGCTTCGGTGCCTGCTCTAATCATGGGTTCTCACTCTGCAACTCTGGGCATTAAGCTTGCTTAATCTCCACAACGGCCCCCTGCGGCGGGATGTCTGGCTTTCACCTTGGGGATGCCCTGTAGGGGCTATCTCACAGGGAAAAACCAGGACGGGTTCCCAAGGCAAGCGCCGGGAAACCTCCGGGTAGCTGTGCGCTCAATAAATGCAATAATAATAATAATAATATACCTCCCTGAAAAACAAACAATCATAAACTTGCACAAAAGTACAGGTGAAAGTGTAAGTATTTATTTTTTAATCCGGCCCATATGCTTCAGAATCAAACTGTTTTCATGAGTAGAATTTGCATTTATCAAATCTCACTCTGACGGAAAAGCCACACAATTCTTTTTATAACCTTTCTAACATGACTTGGTACAGTTTTTCACAATTCACTAATGACTTTCAATGCACAAAATGGCACACCAGTTCAATAACTTTTTCCACTCATTTGCACAATATCATTAAGCTGCTCTTATTTAGTTGATGCTAATTAGTTCCTGCCTGTGTTTTATTTTTATACTTAAATTTTTACTTGTTTAATTATGTTTGTTTGCATGTGACATCCATAATGTGAAATGTGATTCCTTTTATGAATAAAACACAGGGGCATATTACCAACGTTTAGCGATATTTACCGCTAACGATGCTGAGCAACAAATTTTTTAACGCTAAGCATCGCCGGAAATTATCGCAGAGATAACTTGCTATTAGCAAGGTTTATCTCAGTAGTGATGAAAATCCTCGCGCTAACTGCCAATTGAGAGATTATCGCTGGCAAACCAACGATAATCTCTCGAAGTTTGGCGTTAGCTTGATGATAGGGGCTCACAAACTTAGCCATGATATCCATCTTCCATAGGATATCATGGCTAAGTCAGGAAAATACCAGGTGTAAAAAAAAAGCAGTGCTAACCGGGGTTAGCGCTGCTTTTTTTATCACTAACAGGGTTAGCGAAATTCTTGATAATAGGAGAAATAACGCTTAATAACATTTCTCCAATTTTTTTTCTCTGGAAAGCCCCCTTTGCATCTCATTAGAGATGCAAGGGGAAGCGTAGACAAAAAGGGTGCTAACATGCAAATTTGAGTGTTAGCACCCTGTTGCTGATAGGGAGATAATTTTATCTCTGCTTTCTTGGCTTTTAAAGCTAAAAAAGCGGAGATAAATCCCTTGATAATATGCCCCACAGTCTTTAAGTTGCAACAATATTGCTGTTTGACAAAACATCTTTATCTGATAGGGGACAGCATGACATAGTAATCACAAACCATGTACTCATTGGCACACTTGATCAGCACTAGAAATCACCACTTTTCAGTGTAAAAATAATTAATGAAAACAATAAATGAACAGCTTGCCCAGCAGAGCCAATGCTGTATGCCAGTATGCTTTAAATCATGACAAACATTACCATCAGTCGACCTGATTGCATGGATTTCAGATCAGAGCAGCATGGACGGTTTCTGTCGCTACTGATTTATTTCATTAATTGTTTCAGTAGTCCACGTCACACCCAAGGGACAGCAGAGCACTAAACCATCAACAGCAGAGCGAACATCAAGCAATCAATGAACATCTAAACAATAAAATAACCTCATTAGTAGCATTCAGTATGTCCATACACCCCAGACAGGGCAAATCCATCACACCTGCCTTCATGGAATAAAGTGCAGGCCTGTGCTCTGCCATCTATTAAAAACAGCATGTAGGTGAATGAACGTGATCTTACTAATAATATGTGGATGGATTTAAATGAGTTTAATATATCACTCGAGAACCCAGGTATTTTCTACACCAGGGGGCTTATTTACAAGCCCATTGTGCCGCTGGTGCGTGACTTTTATTGGCGCACCGACAGCGCTATGGGCTTCCCCATATTTACAATGCCATGTGAAGTCACTCTGTGTAACTTTTCATGGCCTTGTAAATATGTTTCCCGTTCACGCATAAATCTGCGTGAAAGGGGCGTTCCATGGTGTTGCTGTGGTTGTTCCCACGCAACATCCATGGAGCTTGACGCATTCCAGAGTTAAAACATTTTGTAAACCTGGGAATGCGTCAGAATTATAGGCCTCCCCAGGGAGGTGCAATGATGAGAAAAAATTTAAAGTCTCGATTTTTCCTCTTTTCTATGCATAATGCCTTATGTGCAGGAAGGTGTCCCCTTCTCCACAAAAACAACGATCCCCTCCGCACAGGCACCCTTGCAAAATGGCGCAAGGGTGTCTGCACTGGTTCACGGCTGCTCCTTGTGCACTGGCGCAGGGGAGACGCGCAGGAATGCACATTATATTGTAGATATGGCACATTCCTGCCTTTTATTTTGAGGCACAGCTGCTCAGCGCTAGGCTTGCTGCTGTGGCGTGCATCAAACTATTGTAAATGAGGCCCTTAGTCTGTTAATAAATGTTATTGCTTGGAGAAAGTAATGCATCTCAAGGCACACAACTGATCAATTCTTAAGGGTTAGCAAGCAACATATTTGGACGTTATGATTCTTAGGAATACACACGATTCACGTCTGCCTGCTTGGGATCTATGGAGAAAGCTCTCAAAGATAACAACATGACATTGTATTTAGTGTCAGTTTGGGGTGGGAGCCCGTTCAGGTCACTGGACACCAGAATGGCATGCTCCAAATCAGTAATGTCAATGTCTATCCTAAAAGCTACAATTTAGATACTCTTGAGTACCGCGTGACCAATTTGCAAAGCCTCACAAAAGGGCATTTGCATGATCAATGCACCATTAGACTAATGCGTGTGCAACATGCATAAAAAAATCGTTGAGGCAAAACAACAAGTTTCGTGTTCTTCGATTAGTTTACTACAGTGTTGGGTACAATCAATTACCGAAAATTCAGAGTAGAGTTTAAACTATTTGGTTTAGGATGAGGATATTGTCCTGGGTGTGGCAGCTCATAATCTGTCCATTAAAGGCGGGGCTTGGACCGAGCCGAACTAAACTTACAAAGCTTGTATTAAAATCGGTTTCATATGAGATTTGCTGGCACTTCTCAATTGATGTATGTATTGCATATTTGTATAACGCGAACTGTCACCCGGAGGGTATCCTCGCGCTTTGACTTATCCAGACCAACGCAAGACACAGTACTACACTGCCCTGGGGAAGAGATGGGACATCAAGCCTTTCTTAAATGAGAGGAGTTCCTCCGTGCTCTTTAGAGTCACTGGCAGAGATGTCAGTTAACCGCATGCGCGCTAGCGGTTTTCCCGCTGAGCGCTGCGATTTTAAAAATCCAGCGTTACGTGACAAGGTCAACTTGTCACACGCACAGCGCAGGTAACCCCATGACGAGCTGACCTTGTCACACGCATCGAAGGGGTTAAACATCGTTTAAACTAAGGTGACTGACTTCGGGTCCATCCCACAATTTAAAGGATGTAGTCGGACCTGTGGCAAGCTATGGCCACAAATGCTTGGGTAAGGAGAATCAATTACTTGAACATACGTCAGGTATGCATGAGTGAGAATTGCAAGCCCCATCAGAAAACGACTCTTGCTTTTATAGAATATATACTGTATGTATGCAGTTGTTTCAAATGCAGAGCATGCATAAAAGCGATGCAATAGAGTTGACTCCTTCTATTCAAATCTTGATCAGGTCCACTTGAGGATTAATTGCTTTGTTTGCTCCAAGTCTATTAATAGCTGTATCTTACACACTGAATACCTAGGTCGTACTCTCTCAGACCATAGTCCAATGCTTTTGTCAATGCAGCCAGTAAATGAATATCCACTCATACATTTGCTGTGATCGAATTCATCTTCCTTGATGACTTTAACTTTAGGGACTCTTTAGTAACCAGCATTATTGCATTTTTCACTTCTAACTCGGGCACAGCATTGAGCCATGGTGTAGAATGGGAGTCTTTTCAGGTATTAAGGTGGGGCACTACCTGTGTCAATCAGTGGGTATCCAATATGAGTTGGAGAGAGACCTCTAGAATTTGGAGGAAGATCTCTATAAATGAGATAACCAACTGGATAGTACCCAAGGACCCTTTCATGGCCGCTGGAAAGACGCAAATGGTACAACGTGACTTTGCAGTGGCTGCAATGCCATGATTACAAAAGCGACTTAAACTGGGTGCCTGAGGAGGAGGGAAGATTGGGACAGCTCCTTGCCTGTTAGTACAGGCAAATAGTAGGGGTGCTTCTATTACTCGTCTAATGTCATCGGGGGAGCGGTCATTATCCTGCCAAAATGAAAAAATAAGGCATTCATGTCCTACTATTTCTCCCTCTGTCGATTGCTGGAGCTACAGTTTCCAACATGAATGGAATCCTTTTTGGAGGGGCTCCCACTCCAGACCCTCCTGCAGGCAGAGCAAGAACGATTACGCGGTTCAGTATCAGATGTGGTGGTGAGGGAAGCTATAAAAGACATGGCAATAAGCAAGACGCCTGGCACAGATTGGTTCCCCATAGAGTTTTATAAGGAGTTTGCTTGCAATTTAGTGCCTACATTGGCAGAAATGTATGTGAAGACCTGTGAAAATTGTATCCTCTTTATAATGACAAGGAAGGCTCTAGTAGTGCCCCTGTCTAAGCCCACATTGCAGGATGTGATTCCCCCGGATTTCCAATCTCTCTCTTTGTTGAATTTTGACAATAAGATTCTTAGTATGGTATTAGCATCCCAGCTGCTACCCCATGTGCAGATCTTGATTCATGGTGATCAAAATTGATTTATACTGACCTGTAGGACCTCTGACAACCTGCAAAGACTTTTTTTTAGTTGTGTTTGCCATTAATATATCATCTGACTCTGCTGCAGTAATTGTGCCACTGGATCTTAAGAAGGCCTTTTACACAGTGCGGTGGGACATCCTGAAATCCACTATGTATCGTATGGGCCTCACTGCTAAATGGGTGAGAAGGGTCAGGCTGCTCTACACTCACCCAGTCACTAGGGTTGAAACAGGGTGCACAATCTCAGAGGCCTTTGAAGTGCTTAGGGAAACTAGGCAGTGTTGCGCCCTGTCGCTCTTTTATTAGCTCTGCTGTAGAGCCATTGGCGGAAAGTTATGAATGGAGGGAATGGATTGTAGGATTAGACAGGATAGCTCTGTCCATGTTATTTGTTTATTCATGGATGATCTGCTTATCTACCTTTGGGATGGCTCGACAGATATTCCTCAGGCTCTGGGACTTTTGGAGAAGTTTGGAGAGAACTCATGCCTCCGGATAAATACAAGAAAGATGTGTGTGTGTTTACAATTGTCGCTGGCTTGGGTTGTCCTGCTTTTTGTCCATCTGATACACTCTGGGCTATGAAACCTTTCAATATTTGGGCATCCAAGTCTTCCATGTTCTGAATGACCTGCATGAGGGGAATCTGGGGAAGGCTATTTGATCACTGAAGTCCTGTGTGTCTTTTTGGTGCAAGCTCAAGCTACCAACCATGGCCTGTGTTGCACTTTCTAAAATGATCATGCTCTACTTTCTTCAGTGAATCTCCCAGTGAAAATCCTGGTTTCCTGGTTCCGGAGACTTGACAAACTCCTTTGTGAACTGATTTGGATTGGCAGACACTGGAGAGTTGCATTAGCTGTCCTCATTCGCCATCTACTTGAGGTTGGCCTTTAACACCTTGGGTGCTAAGGGGAATTCCCGCTGGGTACTGAACTCTTCACATTTCCATTGTTCATGACAAGGTCAACTCGTCAAACGCACAGCGCAGGTAACACCCATGACGAGTTGACCTTGTCATGAGCATGGAAGGGGTTAAGTACCTGACTTTGAATTGTACTTTCTTGAAACTCAGCTTAAATGGATCGTGATATGGCTTGATGGTGTGGGCTTCGCATAACCATGTATTTTGGGCAGTGAACCCAATCAGGGACTCCTACTGGCAAAAATAATTCATCCGGCACCCCAGATTCCCTGCCTGGGTATCCTTTTGTCTACTGCCCTGAATTGCTGGCGATGTGGGTTGCAACATACTGATGCACTGCCCCTTTATGTTCTTGAACTACCATTGGTTGGACTCCCCTATGGCGATCCATTGACTTTCTTTAGTTCAAGGCAGATGGACTCCTGCACGGAGGCAGGGTTGGTGACCATAGGAGACTGTTTTCCAATGAATGTTTACATTTCTTTTGGAGGACTGGTGGAATAATTGGGCCTGTCAGCGGGGCAATTTATTACTTGCTCGTGCCATATGGGATTTGTGGGAGATGCAACACATTGTGCCCTTCGGTTATTTCTGACGCTAGGATCGGGACCTCATTTGGTCTCATGGTTATATAAGGCAATAAATTGGCTGGATATGAAACATGTGGGCACTCACTGGGCTTGTTGTCATCCTAATTGTAAAAGAAGGTGACAGATGCTGAATGGGGTAGGGTGCCTGCATATTCACTGGAGGCATCTCGCAACACACGTCTTAAATAAATTCAATTAATTACACCCTTAGGACATATCTCACTCCTCATAGGATCCAGACAATATATGTTGGGGAGCCTAGAGGTTGCGCTCCTTGTGCAACTCAAGATGCTAATTTTGGACATATGACCTGGGGTTGGTCTGAGCTTGCAGGGTTCTGAGATGACGTAATTTTGCAAATTAATAATTAATTTAAATCAATAAGACCCTATCTAGGTCACTCACTAACACATCTGCCGTTTGTTTACTGCGTTTGTTTACTGCGCCAGGCCCCGAAAAGGTGGGCAACATATCTGTGGACTTGACCCTGGTTTTGACCAATTTACGTGTGGCCTTGGCCTAGAAATCACCCAGGGGACCTAGCAAGGAGACATGGGTGTCTGATGTTACACCCTGGGCATGGGCTGAGAACAGGTCTTTTCAGAGGTAGGTAGATAGGGGCGGTTGTCGGAGACCAATTGCACATCTCTGGAGGGAAGTAGTTGATGAATGGGAGTCCCCTGGAGATGGAGAGTCGAGATTGAGGAGGGTTAGATTTTGGGGTGGATCTTGGTCCTGCTGAAGATAGAATGGATTGCCTTACCCTAACCCCCACGCCCCGCCCGACTTCCTGGGCGTTGCTGCAACTGTTGTTCTTGCTTTTGTAATGATCCATAGACACGCATGGACACAGTTGTTTATATTGGACACAGTTCTTGTTTATATTTAAAATGTGTATTATTAGTATTATATTATGGCATTTAGTGCCCCTGAAAGACAGAAAATTAACCTCATCCATGGTAGACATGTGTTTGTTCCTGCTGGTAGAGTGTGATTGTAAATCTAGGAAACTGATCCAGTGTTTATTTACTGCCGCATTACTAATAACAGTAATCCTAAGAATCTGACTCTGTTTGTACAGTACTGCTGTGTTGTAATTTTGGAAATGCTAATACACAAAAGTGTTAAATAAAAACAAATAAACGTATGCCATGAACACTTCTGAAAGTATTTGTATTCACTAGGCCAGGGCATTTTATTTTACCAAAGCAGCATAATCTTTCAGATATCTTGTTTATTGGGGTTTCCACATTTTACGTAGTTCTGTTTTTCTAACCTTGTACTTTCCACAAAAATGTTCACTTGTGCTTCACTTGTTGAAGACTAGATTCAATCAGAGGATCTCACGCAGAAACTATGTAACTGGCTATGCGCCCGGGACACATGCGCCGCACTGGCAAGGTGCACAACATTGCCTCGCAAACTGTATGGACAATAAAGACATTGAGGAGGGGCCTACTGTACGCCACAGCATATCTCCCACAACATTTTCACGTGGACGACCCCAAAGGCGCAGTTCATATGGAACTTGAAAATTGTGGCACGTCTCACATTTTCAAGCGGACAAACCTCCTGGTGCAATACTGGTAGAACGTGAAAATTGCGTTGTACACAAAGAAACAATTGGCAGCTCTGCCCATTCCAAGAACTGAAGTGGATCGGTGGAACGACCTATAAAAATAGTGTTTCACACTCTTGAGGAGTTAAGATTCCGGTGGATGTTAATAAAAGAAATTATTTTATATCTTTCTGTGCCTCGTTTTTCATCTGCTTCAGACGCATGTTTTGCATTCCAATGGCTTTCCAGCTGTCTCTGAGGCACTCTGCTGTTCACCGCTAATACTGCACCCTGCTCCTTTGCAAGACATGAAACTGTAGCTCGTTACTGCTTTCTCATATCAATGTCTTATGTTTTTTAAGGTAATCCTTATTCTTTAATATTTAATCCTTCGGCGAGAATGAACTGAGCGTGCCAGTTGCTTTGACTGTTTTCTTTCCCAGCAGAGTTCCTTCTTCACTCACTCGCCCAGCCATGGAAGTCCCCTGTACATATCACTTACAGCATTTTACAAGCTATAGCTGGTCATGTGATCTGCAGATTACCAGTTGCCATCTAAAATATCTTTGCAGGCAAATATTACATTATCGATCACTAAGTGTGGCAGTGTAGATGATTAGTGTCTGCTTCAATTGCTAATTAATAATGAATTCAGTATTCAGCGGAATTGTGAACTCAAAAAGAAAACCAAACATAGAGATTGCAATGTTTATAACACCTCATTATTAACACAAGACTGGAACAGCGGGGGCAGTATTGAGCCGTGGAGAGGGGCGAGGGGAGGAGAGCGGATTAGGTACACTGTTCCCCATCTTCTAAACCTACAATGGGTGGTGAGGAAACTGTTGTAGCTACTAAGTATTTGTACTCACTGGGGGATTTCACGAGGAAGTGGCGGAGAGAGGCGTTAGCCTTCTTGGCTTAACGCCTCTCTCCGCCACTTTGGATAAGCAAGGCTGCACCATATTTACAAGGTCATGGTGCAGCCTTGCTTTTCCCACTGCAATGGCGCTAAGTTTCACAACTTAGCACCAACACAGACACCCTTGTAGCAGAGTGCTTGGTGTCTGCATGCAGGGAGTTTTGTTCATGTACAGGAAGGTGTCTCTTCCTGCACAAACAAAACTAAAATGCCAGTTTGTAACTTTCATGTGTGCTGCTTCATGCAGCACGTATACAAGTTATAAAACGGCATTTTGAAAAAAGGTTTGTTTATGTACAGGAAGGGACACCTTCCTGTACATACACAACCCATGGCATTTTGCATTTTCCATGTGCGTTTCACATGGCGGCAGACATGGTAAATGCAAAACTGAGGTGAAATAAAGCATTTCTCCTCGTATCGCCAACATTAAGCCCAGGGTTTTCCTGGTCTTAAGTTTGGCGTCAGATCCTATTTACGCTGCCCTTGTGATTAGGTGGAATGCCCACCACAACACCCACTGCATGCCCCTTTCACGCTAAACACAGCATGAAAGGGGGCCTATTCACAAGGCGGCGTTAAACCACGTTAAGTGGCTTAAGGCTGCCTTGTGAATAAGGTGAAGCCCCTATCGCCACCACAACGTCACTGACAGAATCGGCTCTACTGTACACGACAGACACCATTTGTACTGCCCTAGACCAAGGAAAGAAGGCCGTCCTGATTTTATTAGACCTGTCGGCGGCCTTCGACACGGTCTCTCATGCCATCCTATTAGATCGGCTAAAAACATCGGGCGTGAAGGGGACGGTACTAGAGTGGTTGGAAAACTACCTAAGGGACAGGAGACAGGTGATAACCCTGGGGGAATTTACCTCCACGGAAAAACATCAGACGATGGGAGTACCCCAGGGGTCCAGCCTCAGCCCGACATTATTCAATGTCTACACTGCGCCTCTGATTAAACTAATATCATCTTTTGGCATAGAGGTAGTAGCATATGCCGATGATACGCAGTTAATACTGGTTACGGATAGGGACAACCAGTCATGGGAAGAAACATTCAAGGAATGTTTAACTGCCACCTTTGATTGGATGCGGAAGAATCACCTAAAATGTAATACAGGAAAAACAGAGATCATTCCGCTAGGCCCAAATAATGACTTTATTCCCAGGCAATGGTGGCCAGAAAGGGCAGAAATACCGCCTCATACAACCATAGTTGCTCGGAACCTGGGGGTCACGTTTGATTCCAATCTCGCCTTCAAGCAGCAGGCAATAAAAGTGGCAGGAATGTGCTTTGGCTTAATCAAAAGCCTGAGGAAATTCTTTGATTTACTCCCTTTGGAGGCGAGGAAAACTGTTGCAGTAGCGTTGGTAACGTCGCGCTTAGATTATTGCAACAGTTTGTATGCTGGCACAAATAAAGAAGTAACTTACAGGCTTCAGCTGGTGCAAAGCGCTGCTGCCAGATTGGTGCTAAAATGGCCAAAAAGATCGTCAGCCTCAGGGGCTTTAAAAGCTCTTCATTGGCTTCCCATTGTAAAAAGGATCCTGTTCAAGGTTTTGATTATAACATTTCGAGCAATGCACAAAACAGGACCATTATATCTACAGAAAAAATTCAAGAGATACTGCCCAACCAGAAACCTACGATCATCAAATTCCAATACTCTGGTGATTCCTAGGTTTCGTTTAAAAACCCGTGGAGGAAAGTCCCTGGCAGTACTGGGTGCAAAGGCTTGGAATACTCTGCCTCTTGCCCTGAGAACTCTGGATAAAGAAACAGAGTTCCGCAAAGAATTAAAAACTTGGATATTTAAACTGCAAGATAGCATGGCCAGAACTCTAGTTTGATGCTTGCCTCTGTTTTTGGTCCAACTCTGAGTCACTTTGTCATCTGGTAATTTGCCGGAGGTAGCGCCTAGATGCTCCATTGGAGCGATTGCTGCGCGATATAAATAAAATTTTACATTACATTACATCTTGTGGTGGCGATAGGGGGTTGTGAATATGCCACACTCTTTCTTTAATTATCCCTTATTCTTTCGTTCTCTTCCTGGCTCTCCCAATGGGCATGCCTGGCACTCCCCCTCTATCACACTCTTTCTCTGCGTCTGGTGTTTTTTCATCCTCATAGGCGGTTCTGCCTCTGACTTCATGTTTGCTTTCTCACTGGTTTGAACTAACTTTTAGGTCTGGGTCTCTCAATGCTGTTTATTGACAAGACACTTATCTCTTACCTGTCTATCTGACAAACTAGCCAACTCAACACTGGTTAAATATCACACTCCATAATCAGCCATACTAGCTTCCTTAAGTAGCTTTGTGTTATTGCTTTCAACTCAATATTTGGCCTTAATCTTCATGTCAAGCATGTCTCATCACAAATCGTTCCCAAAACTCCTAACAAATCACTCCTTCTCTTGTTTCTTGAAATTAGATTGGCGTTACATGTATTTCTTTGCAGTTTGTGTTCAGTCAAACACCCCAGAACCGTGTTTTTTTTACGAATATCATATCCTCTACATCACCTTGAAATGGAATTGTCTTTTTTGCAACAGCGAAAATTAACCAAGTGTCAATAAAAGGCTTTATTCTACGAATTCCCTAATCTCCATGCTGGTGTTCTATACAACTAAATTTCGAAATATGGTCACTCACTATGTAAGAAATGGCATCAGCAGACGTGGGCGGTATTGCAATCTGCCAGCGAATATAGTGAAGTTGATAATATCAATGCTTTCATCCCAATGTAAATAGCTAAATCGAAAAGCTCTTGAATGGCAGACCAGGAGCACCTTGAGAAGTCATGGATGGCATTAGAGACTGTTCAAGTAGGAGAAAATGGAGGCCTGGGTAAAATTTCAGTTACAGCGGAGTAGCGTAAATTTGGGCAAAATTACCAAGATGAGATACACCATTATGCAACATTGTGTACTTTTGAAGAGAAATGTCAACATGAGATGTCCAGTGGGTAATTTTTCAGCGTAAACTGTATTTCAGGTGGATTTTCCGAGCGGACCGTTCAGGTCATTTTTGAGCACAAAACTACCGATTGGAAAGCAAAAGCCGCGTTTTGAACTTGTTCAACAGTTCCTTTAATGTGAACAATCAACAAATATTCCAGGTAGATCTTTTTACCCGAGCTGGCCGTTCGAGTACTTTTTAAGACATAACTACAAACTTGAAAGTGAGCAGTTGCGTTCTGAACCCGAGCAACTAGATTCAATTCAAAATCACGATGTACCTGAACGAGCCGTTTGGGATTATTTTTCGAGTGTGAGACGTATCCTGTGCAATTACGCCTAATCTTGCATCATTTTGTAGTGATTCCAAAGAATTATTCTAAATAAATGACTCAAGTTATGCCCTCCCATAAATAAAGGGATCCACTGGTCCATTTTTCCTAATCCTTACTCCTTTGTGCTCAACAGTGCATTGACCTTCCATGCAGAAATACCTGTGTAGGATGGATATGGCAGCTTAATGTTACCCCATGGTATGCCCTCCATGACCCTAAGCTGTGAGTTTTAGTGGACTCCCAGGACCAAGAACACTCATTAAGGAGGATAGAGCTCAAACAGCTCAGTTCTGTACAATGCCAAATCAATAAAGAGGATTAGACCGGATTGTCACATTGTTGTGGCACTTTCCTTTGTGAGATCTGAGGGGGGGGGGCTGGCAGATATGGTTCAGTGCTACTATTAACCTCACAGACAATCATTAAGATCAGACTTCTAACTTGTGGGATGCATTATATATTCGTTTAATTATGCCTTCCCTGTACAACTAGTTCAGAATGTTTCAGGGATGTCCTTGAATGTCCCAGCTGTGCTACGCAAATTATGGTTATTTGTGGGCCACAATCTCCACATATAAAAACATTCTAGCTTTACAGAAATCCATTGTAGGGTTAAAAGGAGGTTTCCCAATAGAAATGGAATATTCTTCTACAGATTCATCATGAATCGCTGTGTTTGTGCTGTTCCACTAGTTAACATCTGATAAACGCTCTCAAAGTGGACAAGTTATTTTTGTGACTTGTTCAAGACCGCTACCTCTCTGGTCATGAGTTGTCTGAAAATGTTCCTGAACATTTGGATCACTGGGAGAACTGCTGCAATGCTCCAAGACTCTTGGTCATTTAGCTCAAGGCATTTAAGATATTAATAGAAATGGACATCAAACTGATATCAGCCAACGTTGGTGCTCAGACACCTCCTGGTTTGTATATTATCACTTGGCAACATCCTTGTTTCTTACATTTGAGGGTGGGCTTGGTCACCTGCCAAAGCAGTAAGTATACCCAGATGGCTGATACTAGTGCCTCATACCAGTGACTCAGAAGTGAAATGAAAGCACAAGTACAAACGCTCTTAAAGACCAGTGAGGGAAGACCAAGATGAATATGAGAAGTCAAGCAAAGTATTGCATTAATTAGACATATATTCCCTGCACCCATACGCGAGTCAACATAGAACAGCATCTGTGTCAATAAGAGGACATTATCTAGTGCTTGAACCTCAGATAGAGTTTGCACCAAACTAGATATTTTTTTATTTACTACATCCTTCCTCACTATAAACACAAGGCAAGCCAAGAAAATGCGCATTAATAAACACTGCCCGCAGCCTCCTTTGGTGTGAAGGATTTAAGCCCTCGAAAGTTCTCTGTGTAGCTGCAGGTTTTTTTATTGGTTCAAGCCTAAAATTTTTCAAGATAACACCTAGTGGGAAACACGCAGGGGTTAAGGACAAAAGGACAGATTTATTAACTTATTTTGTGAACGGAAAAGCTCTGATTTAAAGAATAGAAACATTTGTGACCCCAAATTGGACTTCCTGATATGCAGATCCTATTTCAGAAAAGGGACATACCCCCAAGTTGGGGTGGTAGCTTATTTGCAAAAGGGGAGGTGTCCCTTTTGGGGGTCCTAGATTGAGGAAAAAGGTTTTGAGGAGAAAGCAAAGGTACACAGGAACACTACCAACTATCTGAGAAACCTTTACATAGAGATTTCTTTTTTTTAAACAACCCCATTTTTTTGTACACATTACACTTACATACATCACTCTTAGTCACACACATTGTGCACTTAGTCAGCCCTGCAAATCATGCATAATGTAGCCTACATCTGTTATGACTTTTACAAGGCAAAGTCTGGTTTTATCCTCAAAACAATTTTATATCTGACCTTCAATCTTCTGTCATAGTCTTTGATGTGGGGTCACAAAATCACAGCCATCTTAAACTCGCTGATATTTCAAATAATCTATTTCTTTTTCTCACCTTTCTTAGTGCCACTCTGCATAAACTTTACATCACCCTTTATATGCCATGGGAAGATCATGTGTTTGTGTCTGTTTACTAACTGGCACAGAGAACACACCACTACTCCTATAAAAAATATAGGCGGAAGAAAGAAAACATTTAATCAAAGGTTTCATTAGTAAATATAGCTGGCTTAATGTTTGGAAGAGCATAAAGTGATCCCACAAGGAAGAACAGTAGGTAGAATGGGACAACTTTGGAGAGCTAGAGGAAAATATGGCTACGGATGTCTTACCAGAACAGTCAAAGCATCTTGAAATCATTGGGCACAATTCAAAGATGTTGATGCTATTTACTCTTATACGAGTACTGGCTTGCTCTTAATTATACTTACTCATGGAATTCAGGAGTTAGGTAGGAATACTACAAGAGTAAGACACACAAACTCACAGCTAACTCTTTGTGAACCAGACACATTGGGGCTGATTCATAAAAGCATTCATGAGTATGGGTAGTAGTAAGTATAGTTCAAGTTCAAGTTTAACATTTGTATAGCGCACTACTCACCCAGAGGGTCTGAAGGCGCTTGAGGGAAGGGGTCCTTTACTTATCGAATATCTAAGTTTTTAGTTGTTTTCTGAAGCAGAGGTGGTTCTGTGTAAGGCGGAGGTGGGTGGGGAGAGAATTCCAGGTTTTGGTTGCTAAGTAGGAGAAGGATCTTCCCCCCATGGTGGATCTATGGATGCGTGGAATTGCGGCGAGGGCTAGATTGGACGATCGTAGTTGGCGGGTGGGGGTGTAAAAGGACAGGCGGGAGTTGAGGCATTCGGGTCCTAGGTCGTAGAGGGCTTTGTGTGAGTGGGTGAGGAGACGGAACGTTATTGTCTTGTTGACGGGGAGCAAGTGGAGGTCTTTCAGGTGACCGGAAATGTGAGATTGGCGGGGGATGTCTAGTATGAGTCTGGCTGAGGCGTTTTGGATGCGTTTGAGTTTTTTCTGTAGTTTGGCTGTGGTTCCGGCGTAAAGGGTGTTTCCGTAGTCCAGTCGGCTTGTGACCAGTGCGTGGGGGACCGTCTTTCTTGTTTCGGTGGGGATCCAACAGAAGATTTTTTTGAGCATACGTAGGATGTTGAAGCATGATGATGAGACGGCGTTGACTTGTCTGGTCATCGAGAGGGAGGAGTCCAGGATGAAGCCCAGGTTACGTGCGTGGTCCGTAGGTATGGGTGCATTTCCCAGGGCCGGTGGCCACCATGAGTCGTCCCAGGCGGAGGGTCAAAGACAAGCACAAAGCCAACAAAAGGAAAGTAAGCTGGGTTGTGAATGGTTAATTCATTTTTGTGTAATGTTCTTTTAAGACATAAGTCTTCAACTCTTTCTTAAATTGGAGCAGTGGTGAGGTGGTCCTGATGGATATGGGGATATTGTTCCAGATCCTGGGAGCACAGATGGAATAGACCTGATCCCTTGTTGTATCTTCTGTATTATTTCACTGAGGACATGGTAAACTGCATTGCACATTTCTGTGCAGTGAGAAATATATGGGCCCTGAAGGGGTTGGCGTGGTGCTTGCTTGCCTTGAACAGCATTCTGCTTCTGTTAGAGAACTCATTGATGGTGTTGGTGTAATACTTTGGCTGATGTGAAAAGCAGTCTGTGTGTTTTGGAGAAGGACTTCATTATTAGTTCATTTATTTATTTACTACTAGGATTTTCATAGTGTGTGCAACAATGTAATATTTGCGACAAATAATTTAATTTATTATCTTAGCTGAGAAAGGAAAATATATGGTATTAACAACTATATTTAACTGGTTAACTGTAAAATAGAGGTCAAAAGCAGGCAAGCTGTTCTTAAGTCGTTTAGGACAGGAAAGTAAACATGAGTGTACTCTGAAACGTGTTATTTGATTCTCTGAAAATATAAATGGAAACGAATTTATACAAAAAAATTAAACAAGAATACTTCTAAGGAGAACGTAAGAACCCTTGTTGCTCCTTCAGGCACACCAGACGCGAGCAGTCTTTCTTTGCATATTTCCGCATTCAATGGAAATTGAAATGGAAATGAGCACAAGTGCCCCCCACACGCATGGATGTCAGTTTCAAATTAATGCAGGGGGAACATACAGCAGCACGGAGGAGCCGCTCAATTTCCGTGAATTGCTCAGGTAAGTGTGAATTATCTACCTATGTGAACTGCCGCAGCTGTACTTCAAAGGGCTCTCAATTTAATGTCGTTCTTAGCGGGGTCTTTTGTGCAGCTTTCTTGAAAAAGCTCCTAGCCTCATCTTAGCAATGGTTATCATTATGCCCTGATTTCAGTTTGATTGAATGTATGATGAATGTGAGTAACATAAAGAAAGCGTCACTTTTTTCTACTTCCGTTTGCTCTAGGCATACATTGGTTAATGTGACGGGAGATCTCCAGGCGCAGAGCACACTATCTTTGCTGCAAGTTTACAATTTTTGCAAATAATCAAGAAGAAATCTTCTTATGAATTAAGCATTATATTCTTGGTAGGCTTTCTCTTCGATTCTTGTCTTATAAAAAATTGAAGTCTATGCATGAAGATCGAGTGAATATATATATATATATATATATATATATATATATATATATATATATATATATATATATATATATATATATATTCCACACTCGATCCTGTTGCCGAGGTCCGTGTCCCATAGACGAGTGGCAAGGTAAACTGGGCAGGTCCCCGGTAAAATGTATTTCCACCAATTCTTCTCAAAGAAGCACTCGCACTCAGAGTAATACCAAAGTTTTAATTCGCCGTGACGTGTTTCGTCAGTGAAACTGACTTGATCATGTTATATATATATTTTGATATATATTTATATATATATATGTATACACTTTCTTTAAAGCTTTGCTCACTTAAAATAATGCTCCTGTAAACATGAGAATACTCAACAAATATCTAACACATCTTATTAACATATGGACTGTATTAAAAATAAATTTTATTTTGGCCAAATTGCCCATGAACCATAACAAGACTGTTCGACCAGCCAGTCTTAGGATGGTCTTTCACCAAACATTTTACTTTCATGTCTCCTACTTTAGCACATTTAATTTACTTGTAAGTCCCTGGTAAATTGGTACCCCATTTACCCAAGGTACCTCATTAACCAAAGACCTTTAAATTAAATGCTTGTAGTAGCCATGTAAAACGTCTCAGGCCTGCCATTGCAGCCTGTGTGGGCTGTTTTAAACTGCAATTTTTGACCTGGCAAAATGAACCTTTTGCCATGCCCAAACCTTCCTTTTACATATAAGTCAACCCTATGGTAGGAACTGGACAGCCCAGAGGGCAGGGTGCAGTGTAGCTAAAACGGTGAACATGTACTTTTAAGTTTTGCATGTCTTATTAGTGAAAAACTCTTACATTTGTTCTTTGCTACTGCAAGGTCTTCCTCTCCCATAGGTAACATTGGGTTTCCTCATTACATATAATAGGTGATAGCTTTCAGTTGAGAGCATGTGGACAGGTAGAGTTTGGTGTCTAAATAATTCTAATTTAAAGCCCTCTTTAATTGTAAAAGTTGGATTTTAAGTCACAATTCTGAAAATCGCTCTTTTAGAAAGTTGGCATGTTCTTGTGTTAACCATTTGGTGCTTACAGCTTCTGTCTGGGTCACATGACTAGGTGCATTTGGCAGCTAGTCTTTGTTTATTGCCCCAAGACAGTAAGATAAAGTGATGCTAGGTATTAGCAGGATGGACCACTCTCACTTAACGAGGGGGAGGAAGTGTCACCTACCACATTTGCACATCCCAAAGGTTCTGCCTGAACACACTCACAGCTGAATTTTCACTAGTCTTTTATTTTTCCAGACAAGCTGGGGCTAAGGCAGGGAGGAAGGGGATGACTTACACCTAAGGGGTGGTGGAAACCTCCAGAACCTTCTCCTACTTGAACGTGTGCACCAGGTATAAATAATGGACCCTCAAACCCAACTCTTCAGTACACGTCTGGACCTGTGGCAGACTCAGAAGAAGGACTGCTGTGCTGCTTTGCTGCTTGAAGGACTACTACTCTGTTGCCCTGCTGTCCTCCTGCATGAGTGAGAAGGACTTGATTTGAACCCAGGACCACCGGAGCGACTCCAAAGGCCTAATCAGAGATTCAGTGACCGAACAGGCTCCAACAATCTTGTACCTAGCATCAGGACTCTGCCAACTGTGAGTCCTGCCCTCCCAAGTGGTGAACTTGAACTTGAACTTGGAGGTGGACCTGAAAGTGCTCTGCCAGACCATCTGTGGTCCCAGCAGAACTGATACACAATGCATTTCCTTAACAAACTCTGCAATGGAACTGCTGCACAATGCCTCCCTGATGCAGGACCTCACACCTCAGCCACCAGTCTCTCTGAAACTGGAGTTGCGCAATGCATCCTTGATGTAGGGCTTTGCATCACAGGCACCTCATTGGTGGCATATTCATCAATGACGTAGGACTTTGCATCGTAGCTTTGCAGCGCCTCTGAACGGGCACTGCACAAGGCAACCCTGACATAGGACTTTGCATTGTAGCCCACAGTCTCCTCAGAACCGGTACAGCTCGGCATATTCTCAATGCAGGCCATTTCATGGCAAGCCCCTCGTCTATGGCATCCTCACAATAATGCAGGACTAGGCATCTTAGTGAAGGACTGGGTTCTTTTGGACCCAGCGGTGCCAGGGCACAACACCTGAAACCTTCGTGGGTAACCTGCTCCGGCGTACAAGTCACAGAGACACGGGACACTTCCTTCGGCGTCAAAGAGTCAAGGTTTATTTGCTGCAGGGAACACAGAAGTCACAGGAAGTACATCAAGTGTAGTTCGGGGAGACTGCTTCAAATTGGTTCTGTGGATCGCTCCTTTTATACAGTTTTTACCCATAAGCTAACATTGAACACAAAGGTTTACAACCCAGTTCCCACATCTAGCTCCCAGAGGGGTCGCTTTGGTCGCTTTGAAACTCACAAGGTTCGGAACATAAGTGCGGAAACATTTGGCGGTTCCCAACTGTAAAAACCCATCTTCCCACTATTAGCAAAATTCCAATCAGCAGTAAAGTAGATCGAGACAGGAACGAAGACAGGTGCAGAGGAAGACGGAGACAGTGGGGAGATCGGAAAGGGTGTAAAAGGGGAGGTATCGGGAAGCACGAGATACAGGCATCAAAGGGACGTGCCTAATGAGATGCACGGCTGAGACAATAAGCCCGTGCGGCAAGATGAGCCTCGAGCGGCGCCATCCGCCTTACAGTAGCAACCCCCTCGCCATAAAGACACTTTCAAAGAACATGTGTCTTCCGCAAATATCTTGGGAGTCCCAGGGTCGCGAAGCGGACAGCGTCCGTTCGCTGGCTACTTGAGGGCAAGAGACAAAATGGATGCCGTATCTAAGATGGAACCCGTGGGTACAGATGAGAAACCCACATAACAAACGAACGGTTTAAGTTAGCACAGCGAAACTGCGCATACTTACTAAACTCGTCATTTGCGGTTCATAGATACTAGACTCGACCATATTCGTGCGAGTCGAAAACACCACTTACAATTGTCACGGAACCTCAGAAGCCTTGCATCTCCTCGGACCCACAGCTACATGACACATCCTCAACGAGGGACACTTCATCGCTCTGTCACCAGTATTTAAGATACTTTTCTTTTCAGTAGGCCTAACTGATTCCCTGTAGCCGGCCTGTGCTCCATTGTGGGTGGCCTGAACTTCTGACTTTTACACTGTCTAGCGTGATACCCACAGTTGGTGCTAAGTGTATTTTTTCATTCTATTTTCACTTACATCTTTAAAATTGTATATCTACAGTTTTACTGATTGGATGTTTGTCATTATGGTCACAAATTATTTTTTACATTTTACTCTATTTCTCTAAATTGAAGTTGAATTTCTCTTGTGCTTTGTTTCACTTTTTTACTGTGTGGATTGCTGCATAAACGCCTTACTCATTGCCTCTAAGCTAAGCCTGACATCTCGAGGGCAGAGCACAGGTTAATTTTGGGTTTGCTTGTGACTTCACCCTGACAAGGATTGTGGTACATCTTGAGTAGGGTTGCACTCCCCTCAACCATTTCTCACGAAGATCAATATAGCAATTAATCAACAGACATTGTGAACAAGTGTAAAATGTCATCCTCCTCCACAAATTTATAAAGTATCGTTCGTTCAAAAACTTTATTTCGGTTAGTTTTAACCATAAAAGCACATACAAATATGTATACAGTTTTTAAACAATTCATTGGTATTATATTATCTAAAATACGTCGTCTTAGAATAACAGAGGGGAAGGGACAATATCTTAAAACTTTAAAACTTTAAATAATCTACAAATATTTAAAAATGGTAAAATGTCCCTTGCTGATCCACTTAATTCCTCGAGTCTCTACAATGAAAATGTAAAATGTGCCAATTTTAACTGAGCAATTTCCTTCGGGTAATCCACATTGAAAACAGAAACTTAACTACAGCAGACACTATCACAGGATTTGTATCAGATTTCAAGATCCTGAAGAAAGCGAGATAATTCTTAATATCCAAATTGTTACACAACTGGATTATCCACTTTCTCCGTATAGTGGCATAGGCAGGACAGAAGAGGGTGACGTGGAGAATAGTTTCATCCTCTGTTCTACAGCCTGGGCATGGGTGTGCAGGACTCCCCAACCACCCGTCGATCGATGAATAAAGAGGCAGTGTTCTGTATCTAAACTGTAGGTACAGCTTCTTTGCTAGGGTAGGTTGAATTACGTTAATCTCCTGTTCAAAGCTATGAAATGACTTATGATCCAGGAAGACATCAGTCAGACTCGCTGGTATAGCTGAACAAAATGTCTTCCTGAGATTAAAGTCTTTTATGATGTTGGACAATGTTTTCTTAGAGAAAGCTGAGCAGGAGGCCTTAGGGTTTGACCATAAGCTTTCGTGTCCGATCAACGTAAAAGACTTCCTAACAAAAGATAACCATGGAATCCTGCCTACTCCTAAGGAGGCCAGCACCACCTTTAATTCCTCCTTATAACATTCCAGCTCTGGAGTGCTCCACAGCCTCCTCCAATAGAGGAGTGGCCGTGAGGCAATGGCGTCAGCAATAGGACTAATGGTCAGATCCAACCTAAGTGGGACGAGAGGGGTATTTCTAGGCAAAGATAAAATGTGCCTAATAAAATTGTTTTCTGTAATGGTTAACTCGGAGGATGAGACGTGCCCCCAAAGTTCTGCCCCGTACAGGAATCATGACCTAGCTTCAACTTATAACGTTTCATAATTTTGCCATTACACCAAATGTTGTACTAAGAAAATATCAGCTCCTTTGCACTGGACCAAATATAAGCTTTTTCAGCCCAGTACTTATTTCTAAAAATAGCAAAAAAAATTGCGAAAAACGATCAAGATTATATTTCACATTAATTAGACAAAAATATATTTTCCCAGTTTAGATTTTGGTGTGTTTCATTAGATAATTTATCCTCGAATCTGTATTCAGTCTAATGTTAATTCAGAGAGCTTTTGTCTTCATTTTGGGGGGACATTTCCTGGTAATTGCATCTTCACCCTCCCTCCACAATGGAATACACATTCTGCACTGTTTTATTTTATCTTTGCTATACTGAGCCTCCTTTACATGCCCTAAAATTCACAATTTTTTCATCACCGCATTTGGGGGAGCAGCCAGGAATCCTTTTAACGAATCTGCAGTTTTCTCCAGTACGCTCACTTCTCAACAATGCTCTTCAGCTATTTCATGTGTGCAAATGTTTGATATTTTCTAGTTTTCGTTTTATTTCAAATGAGAAAATGTGTAGCTCCCAGATAAAAAAAAATCTTAGATTAAGCTTGGACTGTTGCAAACATTCTTGGGTAGGTGCAACCCTATTTCAAATAACCCCTTTCCATGTTTTTCAAGTTGGCAATCCTATCCTTCAAGCTCGGGTTGCATCCATATAAAGCTGTAGGAATTATTTTTCCCTGGTAAACTTTAACAAAGGAATACATTGTATAACCCCAAACATAATATTAAATAATTTTAATCCTGACACAAAAAAAGAAATTGTTTGCATGGTCTTATTCAAGTGGGGCGTCTCGGAGTATGGGTAATTAAAAATAACTCGCTATTTTTAAATTTGGAGACAATTTTAAATTAGGCAACATCAATGTATTATTGCAGGCTGGGCAATGAGATGTTTAAAAAAGTATTTTCACTTTATTAACCTTGATGAGCAATTTTAATAATAATAATAATAATAAACCCATACGTGAGTTAAATTTCTGTTGGAGAGCAATTTCCGTAACATTTAGTAAGACTAATCTGCAAAAAGCATTGCACTTTTACACACTGGACCAGTTTTGTCTTAAAGAACCTCACAGCTGGCAAACAGGGCATCCAATCAGATAAGCATTGGTCGAGTAGAACAAACGCACAAATGCAATCTCTTTTAAGGCTGTTCATTATCACTATCTTAGTGGTTAATTCACAGCCTCTAGTCTTTTCCACACTGGCACAGTTGTTTTTATGCAGTAATTGGATCAAACTTAAGTGGCGCCGATTAACCCCAAGTGCTCCCAGCTTGCTTCATGAAACCTTTCATTCACTAGACTCGAATGTGGCACTGAAGTCCCTGAAACACGAAGGGAGCCACAGACGACCATGACAAAGACGAATTAAACATATATTCCTTGGGTAACCCAATGCCACCTAGTTGAATAGGGATGAGATCTAAATCTTGAATCCATTAATCAAGTCTCCAAAATATTAATTTAACAAATATTTTTCATATGGTTCCTTGTAAACATATCAATCTGTATGAAGACTCATATACAACAATTTTATGACTGCAGGGATGACTGGGCTGTGAAACATGCCATTATTATCAATGCACAGAAGGTGATTTGTATAATAATGAAACACTCTTGAAATGTCAGTTAATTAGGGATTCTGACATTTATAAAGCTTTGAACTTATTACAAATAGCACGGAAATACTAATCTGTTTAAAATTCTGAAATTTCAAACTCTTGGTCGTTAGCTTGAAAGGAGTTATTCCTGCAGAGGAGTGGATATCTTGGGCTCGATCTGGGATTTCCAGTCATGAACTAGGGATGCGCAGTTTGCACAGTGGCTGGTTTGTGAATGGGAATGCAATGCGACCTATGTACTAATAGGTCACACTACTATTTGTCCTTTCACAGTTGATCAGAAAACAACCTGTCTTAGGAGTACTAATGAGACAGGTGACAGTATAAGACCTAGTGGAACCTTGAAGGCCACGCTCGGCACAGTACATGGAGAGGGCCTCCCACACTCCAGATCCAGTCAGGAGCTCCCAGGCCAGGGACCCGCCGTCTGTGCTGCAGTCGGCCCCCTGGAGCTTGGGGGCTCCCCTGTAAGCAAGAGGGCTTTGGCTGTTATTGTTATGCCACTGATAAGACCCAGTGTGGATGACTTCAAATGCAGGGATGAAGGACTCCAAGGGACAGCCGGCCACCATCCTTGCTTCTGTTTTCCTCACCGAGAAACATTTACAATTTTTAATGAACTGATGTCCCTTAAAGGGGCAGATAATGCATTTGAGCAAAAGTGTTCAACATTTAGACCACTGTCTGCATCCTTTGAGTCCATCAACAGGATTCCTAAAGAGGAACTTGTCCCATCAGCAATGCTCCCCACTTGCAAATCAGCTACAAACACAACTCAGGGGAAGTAACTACTCAATGGTTTGCTAACACAATTTCTGTCACAAACTATTTATACATCAGATACAGGTCTGAATAAACTGTTGATTCATGAGTGTTTGAGTCAGAAAATTGTTCCAAATTCCTTCTGGTGCGCTCTGTCAGAGATACAAGGGCCTTCTACTACCGGTTAACACTGTTGGCATCAGAAGTCTCCTAACCCATACCCTCTTTTTTGCCTTTCGAATGCTTGTGCTATATTTGTTTTCTAACTAAGTAAAATATGCTTTGCTACTCTCCCTAATGAGTCTGGTTCATGTTTGATGCAGCACCTTGCTCTGATCAATCAATCAATCAGAATTTTTAAGAGGGAGGCCACTCAACCTTAAGGGTATCCAGGTACTAGGTTCTCACAGGACTCAGTCGGGCTTGAATCTCTTTCTGAATTCATGGAGAGATGGTGATGTTCGGAGATGAAGGGGAAGGTTGTTTCAGGACTTAGCTGAGAGGTAGGATAAGGAGTGTCCTCCACTCCGTCTTTGCCGGATGTGGGGTGTGAGGGAGGCAGAGTGCAGGTGTCTGGAAGGTTGGTCGAAGTTTAGGTGGTGATTGATGCATGCTGTTCCTGGTCGTGGAGGGCCTTGTAGTCGTGCAGCTGTTCCCATACTTTGTTTACTGGGCGAGGATGCACTGTTCCTCTTTGTTCTGTGCCTGTTCAGTGTGCTAGTGAGAAGACTGGACTGCTACTCCTGCCAGTGCTGCATACACGGTTGGACAAACTTTCCGCCTAGCTTTTTGAGAAGGGTTTGGGTATATGCTTCATTGAATATCAGGTTTGTCTAGATATCTTTGAGTTTTGCCATATCAAAAGTGTGCCACATGGACAGCAACATTATTTATTCAAAGGAAGTTTGCATTTGTTTAGAAAGAACTAGTGTTGCATTTTCTAGCTTCTTAATTAGTCGGGATATTGACTGTGTTTCTCCACTTCGTCAAGAAAGTAGCCTTATGCTTGACATGTTAGCAAAATTTGAACAAATGTTGACTTTAGTGTATTACTGCTCCTTCATTGTGCAGGTTTCTGGCAAGACCATAGGCCACATGCCCCTCTATAGCTTTTCAATAATTCCCGCTCCCCGTAGGCAGGAACGTGGCGTTCCACAAGTGGCTGAAAATTATGGAAATAAGATGAAATTACTGACACGTGGCGGTCCCAAAATAAACTGAGCTAATGATCGAGCCTATCATAGCTTTCCTTTCTGGAGTTTCATACCCTGTTCTTCAGAGGCACTTTTAGCACATAACCCTTTAAAAAAAATCTGATGCAGGCCATTCACTTTGATGCTGGATAAGTGTATTAAAAAATACCAAACACCTAAATCAATCTGTAATCGAGACATGGTCACTATAGAGTAGTAGAACACACAGTGAATTGTCATCTATTCTTAATGCTTATTCAGCAGATGTTGCAATACAAAACCTTCAAATGACATTCATTGTCAATGACCGTTCAGTAGAAGGCACAGTTTTAAGCAATGATGCAAGGCCGCATGAATTGGCCTCCCTTCCAGCAGAGGGCACTATATCTAGGTTTGTGAAAGGAAAGGCATCCCTCTTGAAATCTCTTTTATTAATGGCTGCTCTAGGAACCCAACGAGGATCTGGCATGGTATGGCCTTGCAGCAGAGGGCACCCTATGCAACACATAGGGCAATCATTTTACAAACATCCAAGCATAGATTCTGGATTACCATCACTGTATTGCCATATTCTTGTACTGTCCTGTTTTCTTTGGCCTGCATTGTAAACTGTGAAACTATGTGAAGGAAGCACTTTCCCAAAAAGACGGAAGCATTGAGAAGAAGATCTGACAGTAATGAATAACGTTTTCAAAACGTTTTTATAATAGCTTTTAACAACAGTGACGCGGGTAACATCAAGGAGGACACTTAAGGGAAAATGCGCCATTTTCTGTTATTGAAATTGGATTAAAACCTTAATTTTCTTTTCTCCTCTGTAACTAAAGAGAACTCGGGCGTCCTTCAATTTTGGCACTATCATTGTTGAACATGGTGAAAGATGACTTTGCGTGGGTTTTAGAAATAATCAGTAATACAGGCAGGCAAAAAACCTTAATTATAATTTAAAATTGAGACGGCTGACACTGTTTGTGTTTGTGAATACAATCCGCCAAAACAAATTAAAGACAAGATTGTATGCAGTAATTACCAAGTACATATTTAAATAGATTTAGGTAAAAACTAAATAACTATTAATTTTGTTTTTCCTTGGGTATAAATTGTACTAAATATTGGCAGTTTTGAATACAAGCTTAGGAGAAGTATATTTGATCCAATTCACTTAAAAAAATACATCTGCAACTTTGGCAGAATATACATTTACCGTTTTGGCACTCATAAAACATGTGTCCTACCACTATATTTTCAGCCATATTATATGGATGTCTGCCTATACTTCTGGAGTGTTATTATACGTAGCACACCATTCCACACAGTAGGAAAGGCAGCAGAATGCGCAAAATCACATTTTTTTCTTTTTATTCTTAATGTTGGAAATATTTTTCGCTTGTGGAGAAAGTTAGACCTCTGTTCCCATAGCACATCTGGTGGTCGTCCATGCCCTTCCCATACTGGAGTATGTTTCTAAGTATTCCAGTGTGGGAAAGAATCTGGTTTTAATTTGTGAATTTTCATAAATGTATATTTGTGGCCATTCTCAAAGGTTCAAGGCAAGCCACACTTTGTAACGCCGTCTTCCTACCTCTTGGGTAAGATTTACTACTGCAAAGGTCTATGAATCCTTGGTGGAAACTGGTGACGATTCTGTCAGGTGTAAATTAGGTATTTTTGATCCCAGATCTACATTTATGTCGAAAACTTCTTTGTGTGTTGGACCCCTTGTTTTTAGAGAATAAATACTGTGGTACATATAAGCTTAAAATTCAACTAAATGCAATATTGTGTTCCAATAATGTGGTGCATGTTGCTTACTAACACCTTACACCATTGGTCCTCCATGATGTGAGACTGCTGTGTTAGCAAACAATGTAGAGGCTTAACTAGAAATAGGACTAGCGCTTCACTTAGGCTTGGAAAAGAAATATAACTGCTAATACCTTTTTTAGGATTAATTTTACAGGTAGCTTTGATATGGAAATGTCGTTGACAGTGTCAAAAGGGTGTGAATACCCTCACGCTTAGACATGTGTGAATTGTTAATGACCATTCCTCAAAAGATCTCTGTATTTTAATGCAGAACATTGATGTAAGCAAAGTAACCTCAACATTTATGGTTGGACATGTACAGCGTCACTTGACTGCTTTTAGAAGCAGCATAGCATCTTAAAGTCAAACTGGTAACATTCCTAATTCCTAGACAAACATGCATAACAAGAATATATCAACATCTAGTCCGTCAGCAGAAAAATTTCCTTCTTCTGCAAGCTCTCCTTAGGTTTGTCATCTGCTATAAAATTATTTTTGATGGGATTATAAATATGCACTGTGACACTACTATTCAGTGCCATAGAATGTGTGCCTATTCTCAAACATGTAATGTGAAATTCGTACCCATTCTGGAATTTCTTACCTTTCCAGTAAGACTATGGTAAGTTTGTGCGGAAAATGCATAAGCTGAAATGAAGTGACATGTCACATGTTGGGCGCAGTGCTCATTTACACCACCCAGACACATGGCTAAAATATGTGGCGCCAGCGAACACTATTGTGTCCTGGCTAAGATGAAGTGACACAAGGCAAGGAAACGTCATATACCACAAAGGAAGCCAACCAATACATTTCAAACGGGTTCTAAATGTTTAAAATTGGTACATAGCAACCATTCAGGAATTGTGTCCCCACTGTGATTCTCTGTAAAAATCTATATGCCACTATTTAACCAAGTTACATTTCCTCAGATCAAACAACAACTGGCTGCGCTGAGCAATCCTGGTAACCCTAAGAAGGTAATGGGCCCGGCCTTGCCGGGAATCGTTCCCGAGGGTAGAGGGAAGCGGGTCAAGAGGAGGGCGGTTTCAGGGGAGGTTCCGGTCCCAGAGGTTCCGGTCCCAGAGGTACCCCCGGCCACCCCTGTCACACCGGCAGACAACCTGGTACCAATCCCAGACTCGGGTCAACCGATCCCGGTAGTGATTACCCCCGCTAACGATGAAGATATGCCTCCTGAATTGGCCACCCAGTTGGCCGCATGGCTCAATAAAAAGGCAGGGGGGGCCAAGGCGCCCGGAGACACGGCCGAGGAGGCCAAGCTACTAATCCAGCAATTGCGGCAGTCGCGAGATGCCGCAAAGGCGAAATTTCCTCTTGTTTCCCCACAGGTGACACCGGTAGGACCTGCAGTTGGTCTCGAGAAAACGGCGGGAACAACGACCGAACCAGGTAAGCTCGCTTTGCCACTGGCGGGGGAGGGCTCATTGCCTTCAAGGCGGGAGAGGGTGGCACAGCACATCCCTATGGCCACAAAAGAGTTAATATGGGGAGACAAATATGTCAATATGTTTTCATTATTAACTGACCATCGCGAGATGGAATATGCTAAAACCCAGAAAGATTTGTGGCACCCGAGCGTGTGGCGCGCCAAGATGGCGGAATTCAGGGTGGATGACACGATAACGAATTGGGCGAAGGCCTTTGCGATATTTACTGCAGTTATGGGAGACGTAAACCCGAGGTGTTGACTGAACTGTCTTGCTATCAAACTCGTATTATGGATTTTTATGCAATGTATGAGGGAGAGGAATGGAAAGGTTATGACATGAAATTCCGAAAAGCGAAAGAATATGATGCCTCTCTGACATGGGACTGCCTCGACTCGGTCTCATGGCATAAGCAGCTCCTGCCGGGGGCGGCAGGTACATCCTTGCCGGGCGGGAGTGGGTCCGGGGTCTTCCGCCAAAAGCCCGCGGTGCCCTTTCGAGCAGGCGCCGGTGGTGATCACCAGCCGAAAACCGGCGGGAATGGCGGTAAGCGGGGGGTCTGTTGGGGCTTCAATCGAGGCAACTGTAACAGACCGCAAGGAACATGCAGGTTCAAGCATGTATGTGCGGGCTGTGGGAATTCCTCACACTCGGAGAGTTCATGTAGATCAAAAAATAACGGGGCGGAAGGAAAGGGAGGGTCCAAGCAGGAGTAAGATAGAACGTTGTGACCAATTGCCTACACCCGTTGATCTCATGGCTATGACTCCTTGGTTAAACAGATACCCTGATCATGTCTCCGCTGGGGTGTTGAGGAAGGGATTCTTGCACGGCTTCCACATCCCGGCGGGGGATTTTCGAGGGGACTCCTTTTGTAAAAACCAGCTATCGGCACAACATAATCCAAGTGTGGTAGAGAGAAAAATTGCAAAAGAAGTCAGCTGTGGGTGAGTGGCAGGGCCGTTTCATCGCCCACTGGTGGCGGATTTCATCTGTTCCCCGTTAGGGGTTGTCCCGAAGAAAGACCCAGGGGAGTTTAGGCTTATTCATAACCTGTCTGCTCCAAGGGGTTCCTCGGTGAACGAGGCCATTGACCCGGAAGTCTGTTCGGTGCGGTACGCATCGTTCGATGAGGCCGTGGCCATGCAGAATCGCCTGGGCCCCGGGGCGCTGATGGCGAAATCAGATATCGAGTCGGCGTTCCGGTTGCTCCCGGTGCACCCGCAGGATCAGCGTTTGCTAGGTTTTGCATTCCAAGGGCGTTATTACATGGATAACTGCATGCCTATGGGTTGTTCCATTTCTTGTGCCTATTTTGAAATGTTCAGTTGTTTTTTAGAGTGGGCATTCACCGAGACCACAGGGCATAGGCATGTTATGCATTATCTCGATGACTTCCTGTTTTTGGGGGCAGCCGGTGATACGAAATGTGAGCAGGCGCTGCGCGACTTCTGCATCCTCATGAGGGAGTTTGGAGTCCCATTGGCACCAGGTAAGACAGTTGGACCATCTACTTCACTGGAGTTTCTGGGAATTGAGCTCGATTCTGTGGAGGGATATTTCCGTTTGCCGAGGGGAAAGGTGGCCAAGTTTAGGGCTTCCTAGAAGCTATGCCTTGGTAAAGAGAAAGTGACCCTGTACCAGTTGCAGCAAACAGTGGGTCAGCTTAACTTTGCCTTGAGAGTGATACCAATGGCCCACCCCTTCTCACGCTCTATTGCACAAGCTATGGTTGGTCTCAAAGAAGAACACCACCGTTCGAGACTGTCTGCAGAGGTTCGCCAGGATATGCGCATTTGGTTGGCATTTCTGGCAGACTTCAACGGTCAAGTAGTGTGGAACAAGCCGCCAGCATCTTCAGATGAGCTAGGCCTGTGGACTGACTCGGCGGGGAGCGTAGGATTTGGCGCCATTCTTGGTAATCGATGGTCGGCGCAAACATGGCCGGCGTGGTGGCACTCCAGCGGTCTCACAAGTAACATTGGGTTCCTGGAGCTATTCCCCATTTTGGTTGCTCTGATGGCATGGCCAGACGATTTCAGAGACCGCTCAGTGGTGTTTTGGTCTGATAATATGACTGTTGTCGAATGCATTAACCAACAGGCAGCACGATGCAAATAGATCTTGAGATTGTTGAAAGAAGTTGTGCTGCTTTGCATGAGACTGAATGTACAGTTCAGGGCGTACTGAATCATGCGGCTGATGCACTCTCTCGTTCACATATGCAGGCGTTCAGGGGTTATCTGCCTACAGCGGACCTAGTGGCGGCCCTATTCCCGAAGCACTTTGGCTAATCGGTGCCCCGGATTACAAGACCTCGTGGCAGCAAGCTTAGCCCCCAGGACAAGGAAGGCATACGAAGTAGCGTTTCGTTCCTATAGCACATTTTTGGGTCCGACAGGGAATCAGAGCTGGGGTCAGGAGGAATCCTTCCTGGGGTTCCTGGTAGCACTGCACAGGGAAGGCCGATCAGCGGCAATGGCCAATAGGCATAGGGCAGCCATTTCATTCATGGCGCAGGTGCATGGCATAAAAGACCCAACGGGTTCCTTTTTGGTGAAAAAAGCCCTTCGCGGCTGGCAGCGCCTCGAGGGTCGCAAGCAAGATGAAAGGCGCCCGATTGGCTTAGATAGGTTGTCCCTACTCATAGCGAAACTAGACGAGACATGCTCCTCCCAATTCGAAGCAGTTCTGTTCCGGGCAGCTTTCGCATTAGCATTCCATGGGGCTATGCGGGTGAGCGAACTGGTCGCGAGGAATAAGAAAGACATTGAGGGAGGCTTGTGCAGGGATCACCTTCAAATTAGGGGTGATTCGATGGTGGTCACGATAGCCAGGTCCAAGACCGACCAAGGGGCTATGGGAAATAGTGTTGTTGTGCAGCGCGCGCGAGGGTCCCCCACGTACCCGATGATGTGTATAGAGGAATACTTGGCACTAAGGGCGGCTACATGGGGGGGGAGTTTGCTGAGGCACAAGGATGGCACCCCATTGACGAGGTTTCAGTTCCAGAGGGTGCTAGCACTGACAATCGCTGCGGCGGGCATGGACCCGTGCGATTTTGGGACCCACTCCTTTAGGATAGGGGCTGCTACTGAGGCTACAGCCAGGGGTCAGAGTGCGGACGAAGTGAAACAGTTGGGGCGATGGTCCTCGAATTGCTTCAAAAGGTATGTGCGATTGCACATGTTGTAAAGATCAATTGACATGCACTCACGCTTCTTGTCTTTTGTTTTAATTACAGTTTCGCGAGTCTGTCACGCGGGGCGGAATTTGCAGTCGACCCAGTACCAGGAGACCAGCGGTCATGGACCACCGTCTAGAGAGAGAGTGGTATGGGTCGTGGGCCACTCATACGTGAGGCGCGCCGGGGACGTATTCAAAGCAGGTGACCCGACTTGCGCAGCTGGGGAATACGGGTACAGAGTGGCCTTCCATGGGAAGGGCGGGCTCTGTTTTGACCAATTCGAGTCATTTGTTGAGGGTCTCCTAGGGCGGCAGAGGTCACCGCCATCTGTAGTCATAGTACACCTGGGGGGCAATGACTTGGTGACACTGGGTAGACGAGTGTTGTCTGAACAAGTTTTGTCTGCTGTTAGCTGGTTGGCGAAAAGAATCCCGGGGTGCACGATTGCCTGGTCCCACATGATTCCCAGGAAGGTATGGCTGGGGGGCCTTTCGGTGTCAGCACTGAACCATTCGGTGAAGAGGATAAACAATAAAATTGGTAGATTGTTTCGCTCGGCGCAGTTGCATAGCATTCCTCATGGGTGTATTCGGGGTGATCACATGTATCTAAATGATGGGGTTCACCTGTCCCGGGAGGGGAATGATTTACTCATCGGAGACTTCATAGCATGGCTAAGGGGTTTGAGGAAGCATGACCTTTAGGAGGAGTTGGGGGGGCCGGATAGTCGGTCAACTATCCGGCCTGTGGCGGTAAGGTCATGATCGGTGAGCAGTAATTTCAAGGTCCCTAGAGGGGGGCGCCACACAGAATGGATGGGAGCGCCCGGGGGAGGCGGCCATTGGCCCCTCCCACGGGGAGGCGGCACCCACTAAGGATGGGTCACCTAAGGGGAGACGGCCATAGGCCCCTCCCAGGGGAGGAGGCGGCTATATGCCCCTCCTACTAATTTCCCGGGGGCCGGATATCCGCGACGGCTGATAGAGAGTGTGGGGATGGGGGGGAGTCCACGCTGTCCTTCCTACAGATACCTCACACGGGAACTCGGACAACCTTTAAGATGGCGTTGAGTGGAAAGGGGGCCCCCACCATGACAAGGGAGATTACAGTTGGCAATGAGGGTAGAGTCCTCTGCGCATGCGCCACTCACACCATGAGGGCGAGAGTTTAATAGTAGTGATCTGACACCGGTTAAGACCTTGCCGTTGGCCCTTAATGCTAGGATGTACAATTTTAATTTAGAATGTATGCATTTGCAGGATGTTAGACTCGGCTAGGAAACCTTTGTATTAGAGATCTGTTAAGGTTAGCCAAAGAACATGTCTTCATCGAAGTGTAATAAATGTAAAATTGTACATGATTATGAAACTTTTATTTAATGTTTTAAATTTTGTTTCATATTTTAATAAATACGGCCGGGAGGGTGACTCCCTCCCGCCTTCCAAAAGTTCAAGCCTGCGTCCGACTTCCCATCCTTGGGGATTGTGTTGGGAGGGGGTGACGGGCATCCCGGCCATATGGAAAGGGGCGACCACTAGGTCCCCCCGAACGTATGGTTGGGTGCCCCGATCCTCCTGGGAAACCATTTTGGGCGGGGGGCGTGTCTCGGCTGGTATGCCCGAAGTGGCGTAGCCGGGGCGTGCCTTTTCCCGCCCAGGAGGGGTTGTCCTAGACACCTACATCGATGACCACGCCCAGTAGGCGTACCAGAGGAGGGTACACGCCCTCCCACAGAAGAATAAATGAGCGGGAATCCGAAGAAGCGTCCTCTTGTTCCTGTGCTCTGAAGGCTGCACCCACTCGTTGCTCGTGAGCCCTCGACGGAACAAGCAGCAATTTTGACCCACCCACCAGCCCCTTATGGCAATGTTTGTTTTGTAATAAAGTTTTGCTGAGTTAGGCCCCTTTTTTCCTTTGTAGAAAAGTAAAGGAATGTTTAGGTTGAGGATCTGACTTCTGTCTGTAGGATACTGTTTTTTATTTTTAGGAGTAAACAGTCTTGATACAATTAGGCATGCTGAATTTTCCTTCCTTAGTAGGTAAACAACTGTCGTATTTATTTTTTGGTCGGGCGGTAAGGTCATGATCGGTGAGCAGTAATTTCAAGGTCCCTAGAGGGGGGCGCCACCCAGAATGGATGGGAGCGCCCGGGGGGAGGCAGCCATTGGCCCCTCCCACGGGGAGGCGGCACCCACTAAGGATGGGTTGCCTAAGGGGAGACGGCCATAGGCCCCTCCCAGGGGAGAAGGCGGCTATATGCCCCTCCTACTAATTTCCCGGGGGCCGGATATCCGCGACGGCGGATAGAGAGTGTGGGGATGGGGGGGGAGTCCACGCTGTCCTTCCTACAGATACCTCACACGGGAACTCGGACGACCTTTAAGATGGCGTCGAGTGGAAAGGGGGCCCCCACCACGACAAGGGAAATTACAGTTGGCAATGAGGGTAGAGTCCTCTGCGCATGTGCCACTCACACCGTGAGGGCGAGAGTTTGGTAGTAGGGATCTGACACAGGTTAAGACCTTGCCGTTGGCCCTTAATGCTAGGATGTACAATTTTAATTTAGAATGTATGCATTTGCAGGATGTTAGACTCGGCTAAAAAACCTTTGTATTAGAGATCTGTTAAGGTTAGCCAAAGAACATGTCTTCATCGAAGTGTAATAAATGTAAAATTGTACATGATTATGAAACTTTTATTTAATGTTTTACATTTTTTTTCATATTTTAATAAATACGGCCGGGAGGGTGACTCCCTCCCGCCTTCCAAAAGTTCAAGCCTGCGTCCGACTTCCCATCCTTGAGGATTGTGTTGGGAGGGGGTGACGGGCATCCCGGCCATATGAAGGAGGTAAGGAAATAGAGATTATAACATCTCCAGTATAATGAACATAAAAAGCAACAATCTTCAAAACTATTTGAAATATATAAAGTCATAAAGAAAACACTATGTATGAGTTCAGTACTTCAATATTAGGACAATCATAACATATTTCTTAGTTCAGTTGTGATGTTAATTATAATGTATATGAGAATCACAGAGGTATAGTCAAGTTATCACTATTCTTGAATGAACAGGAGATTTCCACTACTGGCATCTTTTTATCCAATATTGGTTTAATAAAGTTATCAAATAAGCAATCATGAGAGGATTCTAGAAATATGCTAATGCCACACAAGGCCTTCATTAAAGGCAGAAGAAGCACACAAGAGTAGTCTCCTCGAAAATCAAACAGACCAGAGAAAAATGAAAAAATACCTCAGTAGAAATACTAATAGACAGCAGGTAGGCTTTTATATTGAGTGGTAAATCATTGAGGGTAAGAAAGCAGTTAGGGAACATGATTTAATAGAAGATCAGGAGTGTGGCTATACAGGAGAGGTCCTGTGGGCCTCAATGACAAAATACAGTTAGAAATGAAATGAGACTGGTGGGCATACTACATAAATAGCTGAATATTTCTCAGGCTATGATAGCATAGTGAAATCATTAGCAATATCAAAGGTGTTAGCAGAGAATAGTAGCAGAGATTATGTCATCTTCTTAGCATACAAGAGTTCTTGCTAATGAGAGGATTTCATTATTGATGTCTATTCGGTGACATTAACACACAGAGGTGATTAGGAGAATAAGATGTAATTAGTAGAGTATGCGAGTTGAAATGTGCCCATCATAAGCAGAAAAAAATGCTAACATGCTAAAAAACGTAGATAGAAAATACTAGTTAGCCTATTCTTTCATGGAAAACCTTTAGAAAGTGAAGAGGCAGATAAGGTAAAAAAATGGTTAGAAAACATAAATTGGTGCTGCTGTGGAAAGTGTGAAAAGACACTGATATTACCAAATACATTAATAAAATATAAAGTGGTGATTGCTTAGTCGTGGTACAGTTTATCACTCAAGTGTAAATAAACCAGGATTCTTTATAGCTAAAGGAAAATTATTACAACACGATACACACATAAATGGCTTTTCTACTCTTCTTTCAACTTAGTGCTCAACATTATCCTTCCTTCGATACAAAGTAGTAAACTTTATGAATTATTTAGTTTTGACTCGAGTTAAGACATTTTCAGACTAAGTTTAAATGGACAGAGAAAGTTTATTACATCTTTGAATTTAATACCGATTGTAAAAATGGCTTAAAAGAATCCATGCCGAATCCTTTTGTAAAATGATACATGCTAAGCTACAAGATGAGGACAGAGAGGACTCTGAGAGTTAGTTCAAGGGTTTGGAAACCTCTTGAGTAAGGACAAGTGAGACCTTAGAAGGTTTTGAAGCTTGGGATAGATGAATCATGGGCCATAAGATATAATAAAAATATGCAGGGTCCCACTCCATTTAGTGGTTATAATAAACTCTCAATTGCTAGGCAATATAATTGGGCAGAAAAGAAGGAATGTTATCAATTTTCTCATACAGGGGCAGGATTCAGGGATGCTGAGGTATAGGTTCAGCAAGGTTATTAAATATGTTTACCTGAAAACAGTATATTTATATGTGGCCACAGTGAACCTGTGCTCTTTATTTGAAATGGTGCAAAGGTCATCCCTTTCACAGACCATGGCCCAGTATGGTATGAGGTACTGTTGTAGATTTGCTCCTGTGCAGTGTGATGACAGCACCAGGCAGTCATGGATGTTTCCAAGATGAGTGGTGCTGTTGGCACCTGCTCTTCTATACACACAACATTACATGTACACAGTATTTTCAGAATCAGGTCATTTGAAATCACTCAAATGCCTTTTGGCATGTACAAACCACAATTAGCGTTTCAGTAAAACTTTACGGAATCACAATTTGTATTTGCAAGCTGTTAGGGATTATGTATTTGGAAGGAGCGTGTTTAGGGCTTTTTTTCAAATACCAAATCTGAATGGACTGAAGTCTGGTAGCAAAACAATAATACTTTCCAATTACAATCATGTAGTGGTAAGCCATTCACAAATGGGAAGGGGTCGCCAAGAGACACCTACCCCTTTGAAAATAATGAAAAAAATATTTTTTAGTATATTTCTCTTAAAAAAATGTTAGTTACGTATTCATTTTTTGTTTATATGATATCTCGTTATCCTTTAAGCAATCACACACATGGCTATCTGCTAACCCCAGCAGGCCACTATCTTCGTGATGGCTGCAATTCATAGTTGGTCGCAAATTGGGACCTACTTGGTCAATTTGCATACCATTAGGACTTGGTATTTTTCACACCTACCTATTAGTACATAGGTAAGTTTGCAAAATATTGCACTGGTCACAAAAATCTGTTTGCAAACTGTGACCAGTATTTTGGAAACAGTGCACCATATATCTGGTCCTCAGAGTCTGAGATTATAACAATATTGTTATGATAAAATTGTGTTTGATGTAAACTGCTTAACATTAGGTTTATGGGCCTGATTTGGATCTTGGAGGATGGGTTACTCTGTCACAACGGTGACGGATATACCGTCTGCCAAAATATGAATCCCATTGTTTCCTATGGGATTTATATTTTGCAGACGGTATATCCATCACCGTTGTAGTAGAATAACCGGTCCACTGAGATCTAAATAAGGCCCTATATTAGACAAATGTGATGTGCGATTGAATAGTTTGAAGCATGGCACATCAATATAAACCTGAGGATTGGGACTGTATGTGGCGATTGTTTCACTGCATAACTTTGATTATTCAATTGATAGACAAGAAGGCACCCAATGGTCTAATGTGTTTTTCTTCATACAATTGAAATACGTCATCTCATGGGTAACATTTACAGATCGCATGCAGGCTTTGCAAACCTTGAAAAAAAATCCATGTTGGCAAGTCGACAGATGTTTTTGCTGGGATTTTCCTATTGTGTATGATTATCTTTGTCTATAAGCAATATGAAAATGACTACTGTTTAGAGACATTTGGTAGTGCTAGAATTATAACAGTATGTCTGGTTCATGCATACAGCTTTTCCATCTCTGCATGATAAGTTAATGATTGTTATTATAAGCTGTTATAGTATCGCCCAAATAAACTGTATTGTTTTTTACAGACACCAGACTAAAGATTCCCTAATAGTTTGTGATAACCTTCTTCTAATACAACTTCCACTACTCAGTGTATTTGGTACTGGGACAATTAGTAAGGCAAGAAGTTGAAACTGAATTCAGTAATGTCAGTGTAGCAACCCTCCAGGTTATTGAAGCTAACAAGAAATTCGGTGGCTTTGTATCTTACAGTAGCAGAATATATTTACCACTAGGGGAGATGCCTGAAGGATTTTAATCCAAGGTTGTAGTCTGTTATTAATGTAATTATTTTACACGTGTAGCTGGCTTTTGCAGTTCATGCAGCTGCATAATGGAGGTTTTGGAATTGAATTTGCAGCTGTCAATCTTGAAGTGCCATGAGCCATTTTTCTATATTAAGAAGCAGTACAGAAGATTAATTTTAGCCTTGCTTCATGAAAGAATTTGCGAATCTTGAGTGATCTGGAGAAGCATTGACAACTTTTCAAATGAAACTCAAATGCGAACACGATTGGATGTAAAGAAAACATCTGTGTGAATTATTTTTAATATGAATATAGATTCATATTGATAACTATAGTTTACTGTTACCAGTCATTATTATGAGATACATGAACCAAAAACTATGGGGCTTATTTGCAAAAAACTGACGCATCTGCATAGATGTGTCAGTTTCCCTGCACCTGCGTGGGAAACCCTTGGGCCACCATGGATGCACTGTATTTATAATACGGCGCACCATGCTACAAGGAATGAAGATGCATCAGGAATTTTGACTCATCGGTCGGCGCAAAAGTCACGCATTGCTGGAGTCATATCGCAAGCATGACGCAACTCCAGCAATGCATGGGAGGACTATTTCTAATAGGCTGCATCTATCCTTACACCTGTTCCAAGCAGGCATAGGATTTTAACACAATTGCGTCCTAGAAGTGGCGCAGTGAAATCTTGTAAATTTCACTGCATCACTTCTACGAGGCTTTCCCAAGTGGGAATAAATGCCCACCCTGCATACATTATATGTGACGCAGGTATAATGTAGTGCAGGGTTTTACAAGCTGACACATCTCCCTAGATGCATCATGTTGTAAATGAGCTGTAACATGGTGCACTGTTTATGCAGCCACTACGTCACACAAAGTGATGCAACAGCGGCGTAAAATTGTCACAAAGGGCTTGTAAATTCGCCCCTATTCTTCTCCATCAATCTGCAATGGCTGGTCGGATCATCATGGTTCATGACTTTCCTTCTTCTGCTGGAGGTTGTCAACAAACTCAACAATCCATTTATTTGCAACAATTAAAACAGTTTATCCTCATAGTCCCACTATTTCATCGACCAACCATTTCCAGTTGAAAAGTGCAGGTTGTCCAAATTTAAAATATCAATGGGCAAGCATTTGAAGATTTATTATATTTAAATTATTTTTTACATCTTCGTTTATTGTCCTAATTCTTTCAGTTGACGATACTGTTTAATTTGCTTTCTAGTTGTACCTCTATTTCGTTCATTTCCCAATAAAAGTAATACAAAACATTTTGAGAGCCATCAATTCTAGTTGAAGAGTTAGTTGAATCCATCCATATTCCCAATGTACACAGCATTTCTGTATATTTATATCGTACTAAGAACAACATATTTGCACTTGGTTTAACAATGGGCTTCAAACTGTGGTTGACTCTAGCATTGTTTTTAAAAAGGGGAACATTTATAGATAGTTACAAAATTGGCCAAAAACCTTAGCTACCAATCCAGTGGCACACAGGCCTGCTGCGAATGATATTCTGATAAACACAGTGGGATAAGGTGGGACAGAGTATTGGGTGTGCCTGTGCAGAATGGGATATTGCCACTAAATCTGTATGTTGGCCAGCCTTGGGCTTCAGTGACACAGAATCTAATGTGCATGTTATTTGGATGTAGACATTTTATCTGAGTGAAGGATGTGGCTTTCAGCTAAGCCCTGCACAACTATCAGCATGAAAGGGATAAGGTTTTCCACAATGCACAAATCAGTGAACTGTAGTCCATAACTGATGCAGCAGGAGGTGCTGGATTCTCAGAGCACAGAATGTGACTATTGGGAACCCATTGCACTCCAAGCTGTGGTCCAACAACACAATGTGCACAGCTCTTGGCTATGGGTTAAGGAACAGTTTCCATTGCACGTGGCTTTCCTGTTCAGAGGTTTTAGACTATAAGATATTAGCATCAAATTGCATGATGTAGATGTTACCTGAGAACTCTGAGCATGTCATCTCGTGCGAACAAATGATCTGGGCACGATTTGTTGTCTGTCCTTGAACACGCACTTTCTGATTAAAAGAAATCCTCTTGTGTAGTCACCCTGATATTTTTGCTGAATTGTATTTCCAGTGTTTAGACACTGCACACTGGGGTACTTCTGTTCAGTGCCCAGTGTATGTGGCCTGACCCCTAAAACATGTAAAAATAAGCTAATCCCTGATTTGTTTACTATTTCTATAAGGCCATAGCATGTGGTGTGTAAATACAAGTCTGACATGAAAAGTAAAATGTCACCTGTGGACTGCAGCACTTATTGTGCCATCCACTAGCGTGACAGAGATAAACATGGCTTCAGGACTAACACTGTAGCCTGACCTCTGTGTGTGAAACCTAAAGAGCAACCTTTAAAAAAAAACTTTCTGACAGGTAAAAATCTCTTATTTAAATATCAGTAAGGTTGGGTGCATGGTATTTAAAACAATGTTACCATGTTCCTATTGTGAGTAAGCCACTGTTGCAGGCCTAGCTGTCCTATGTATAAAATAGGAGTACAGATTAAAATACGTATTCTGTATCTCAGGAATGGGACCAGCTAGGGAAAAAAATGAAACCTCTAATTTTAAAAATTATGAAAACTGCAATTCAATGATGAAATCAAGTTATTAATACATATTAAGGAACCCTAACTGTTAGAAAGTTATCTTTTTTTGGCCTGGAGTTGCTGGAGGATTTTTTGCATGACCTCCCCAGCTTCTTCTTACCTGTGCTCAGCCCAGGAAGAGGTGCGAATGAGGTGTGAAATACCTCCCATGAGCAAACAATAGGCTGACCTGATTGGGCAGCCATGAGTCCTCTGAACTACACAGAATATGAAGGATGGGGGCTGTGGGCATACTGTGTCAAATCCTGTTTGACAGGCCTGCTGAGCCAGTTGTAACATTTGGGGCACACTTGATGGGAAAAACCTAAACAATTGTTATGTGTCTCTGGTTTGGATGCTAAAAACTGTTTTTGTCCTACCAGACTTCTGCCTCTGGATTTTTTGTGTGAAAAGCACTTGCTCTAAACTGGATTTTAGTGTTAGATGTGGGCAGTCACTAGTGGTTTCCCTGTGACACATCCGCACACATACAGCCTTCAGATCCGAAATTCAGTGTGGCTGAAGACTGTCACAATCTTGAAAATGCCCTGCCACATGACATTCTGGGCAGTGGGACTAACAGGAACTACCCAAAAAATGGGTGTGGTCAGGGCTAGACTGGGAACTGAAAGTAGCCCTGGTAAATTTTGTCAGACCAGCCCCCGTATGGAGCGCAGCCAGCATGCCCGACCACTGCCACCACTGCAGTGGTTTGGGATAGTTCTACCCCCAAGAATATTTTGGAAAAAGAAAGACCAAAACAGAGCATTTTACAGCACATTTTTCATTACACATTTAATTGTATTAACATTCAAAGCCTGACCTTAAAGAGCACCAGGTTACCCAGTCATATGTACCTACAGACATTCTTACAGAGAACACCAAAAATAGACACAAGAGTTGTGAATTAGAGAGCAGAAATGATAGAAACGCCACACATAGGCACAGGCCCAGGCCAGAAAGCATGGAAACAACTAAAATACGCAGCCAGGCCAATAGGCATGGAAATGCCTCACATATGAGCACCGAGGCCACTGAGGACAGAAACTGTGGAAATGTCATGCATAAGCACCGAGGCCACTGAGCCCAGAATCTATAGAAACATCACATATAAGCGCAGGCCCAGGCCAGAATGTATGGAAACGTGACACATAAGCACCCAGGCCAGGAAGCATGGACATATCACACACAAGCACCCAGGCCACTGAGGCCAGAAACTGTGGAAATCCTTCACATAAGAATTCGGGTCACTGAGCCCAGAAAGCATTGAAACGTCACACATAAGCACACACACACAGGCCACTGAGGCCAGAGACCATGGAAATGTCACACATAAGCACCCGAGTCAGAAACCATGGAAACGTCACACATAAGCATGGAAATGTTACACATGAGCACCCAGGCCACTAATGGCAAAAACTGTGGAAATCAATTTTGGAAAAGGCGATGGACAGAGTTTCTGAATGATGCAGAATACTCCTACCCAGTCAAGAGATCAGGGCTTGATCCATCACCGTTCTTTAGCTCACTGCACCATCCCAGCTCAGAACCTGGCTACATGCAAATTAGTTTGTTCCTGTCCCAGTGCATGATGGGAACAGGGCAGACTAAACTACCAAGCCAATTCTTCACCAGAAAGGAGACAAGCTACCGGGGACCGGTTTCTGGCATTTCAGCCGTCATCGGCCCGGCTTGCTTGAATCCTGATGGTGCAATGAGCTAGGAACTCACGTCTGAGTATACCCTCCCACACATAGAGTGGATAAAATCAATTTTGGAAAAGGTGATGGACAGAGTTTCTGAATGATGCAGAATACTCCTACCCAGTCAAGAGATCAGGGCTTGATCCATCACCGTTCTTTAGCTCACTGCACCATCCCAGCTCAGAACCTGGCTACATGCAAATTAGTCTGTTCCTGTCCCAGTGCATGATGGGAACAGGGCAGACCAAACTACCAAGCCAATTCTTCACCAGAAAGGAGACAAGCTACCGGGGACCGGTTTCTGGCATTTCAGCCGTCATCGGCCCGGCTTGCTTGAATCCTGATGGTGTAATGAGCTAGGGACTCACGTCTGAGTATACCCTCCCACACATAGTGTGGATAAAATCAATTTTGGAAAAGGTGATGGACAGAGTTTCTGAATGATGCAGAATACTCCTACCCTGTCAAGAGATCAGGGCTTGATCCATCACCGTTCTTTAGCTCACTGCACCATCCCAGCTCAGAACCTGGCTACATGCAAATTAGTCTGTTCCTGTCCCAGTGCATGATGGGAACGGGGCAGACCAAACTACCAAGCCAATTCTTCACCAGAAAGGAGACAAGCTACCGGGGACCGGTTTCTGGCATTTCAGCCGTCATCGGCCCGGCTTGCTTGAATCCTGATGGTGCAATGAGCTAGGGACTCACGTCTGAGTATACCCTCCCACACATAGTGTGGATAAAATCAATTTTGGAAAAGGTGATGGACAGAGTTTCTGAATGATGCAGAATACTCCTACCCAGTCAAGAGTTCAGGGCTTGATCCATCACCGTTCTTTAGCTCACTGCACCATCCCAGATCAGAACCTGTGGAAATGTCACACATAAGAAAGCATCCAGGCCAGAAAGTATGGAAACGGGACACATAAGCACCCAGGCCAGTAAGCATTGAAATGTCACACATATGCACCCAGGCCACTGAGGCCAGAAACTGTGGAAATGTCATACATAAGCACACAGGCCACTGAGGCCAGAAACCATTGAAACATCATACATAAGCACCCATGCCAGAAAGCTTAGAAACATCACACATAAGCACCCTGGCAAGTAAGCATAAAAATGTTACACATGAGCAGCCAATGCACTAAGGCAAAAACCTGTGGAAATGTCACACATAAGCAAGCACCCAGGCCAGAAAGCATGACAATTTCACACAGAGGCACCCAGGCCAGTGGAGCTGGAACACTTTTCAGAGTGTGGGTGCTGCCCTCAATGGTATATCACTGAAGTCATTGGACTGTGAAAAATTCAAGAATCGCACAAAACACAAGGTTAACAAATGAGCCTGGCCTTTTCCGGTGGAGGTGGTGATGGTGTGGTTCAGAGTGGAAAAGCTCAAAATGTCATAGCTGTACATAACACCCCTTCAGAAAAGATCTGATAGTTTGACAGATTTACCATCAGTGGGGGTTTGATTAAAGCACACACACCCATTCAACACCACTAAAAGAAATATCCAGTAGGGGTCAGTGGTGGGAGTAGCTGCTGGGCGGTAACGTGTGGATGGGGAGGGGCAGGGTGGGGGCTAGTAATCTAAGGCGAATTTCGTTGTACGCACTGCATCCCCAAATGCGATGCGGTATACGCAACATTTGTTTTATTTATTTATATGTTCACTTACCTGTAATCCTCCATAATCCATAGATTCCTACCCCTTCTTCTAAAAAGCAGCTGCTGAGATGGATCCCTATCATGCTTTCCATTTTTGCCTTCACCCACAGACTGAGTGAAAAAAAAATCTTTACTCTGCAGCAGTACCGTTCTTCACTGCCTTTGATGTAACTGCAAAGAGACTCAATATAGTTCTTTCACAGTCGTTTCAGAGCTGAAACATTTTCAATATATACATTGAAGCAGTAGTTGCTGTTTTTTTCTTATGCAACTAACAACCATTGACAAAGCCAATAGCTTGTTGTAGGTATAATGTCACTTGTTGCACTATATTTCTGGATACAATAACAGAAACCTCAAAATACCAGATGGGTGGCACACTATGCTAAGCACAGATTTTTTGCTTTTATGATTTTGAGCCATGCCTTTAATTACATCGGCCACGCCCTTTAGAGACCCGTTTTTTCATCCCACATAAGGCCCTGCCTGACAACCATAATGATATGATGACTCTTGTCCCTGAACCAGAGAGTGAAAAGCGCAAGGTCAGAGTCACTCATTATTTGCTGGCTGGTGAGGTGATGTGCAGCCGGGTCACAAGTCAAATCCAATTCCAACGGCCGACAGGCCTGAAGGGCTTTATATTGGCCACCAGGTCAGCACACCATTTTGTGATTTTAACACATTTTTACCCTATAATGTGCAACATATTTTAAGGACACTTACTTACCTTAGTTAACTGCTGTGATGTGGTCGGACTCGGAGGCCTGCTGAGGCCCCTGCTTCTACGGTGTAGAGCCTGGAGTATGTGCGCACTACCTACTTTGCTGCGGTGCCAGCAGGTGAACTTGGGGAAGGGGATTTGATCATTGATCCGACTCGCGCTTTGCTGTGCGCAAGTCAGACCAATGATTTAAGCCCCTCCCCAATTTTGCCCTATACTCGCGCTGCCATTGGCAGGCACTCCTTTCCTCGATGGTTTGTGTAGCTGGTGCTGCACCTGCCTACACCAGGCAGCGCCGGAAGTGTATAACAGACGCACTGCACATGCACTACTGAATTCAAAAACTGTTCACTCTGACTCAGAGTGCACTGTTGTTTGAATTTAGTAGTGCGTGTGCGGTCTGACCTCTGTGCGGCGGGAGAAAAGATGCTTTTTCCCCTCACGGAGGTCAGAATGCAGAGCATGAGACTGTCACGTTGACGGGTGGCCTTTGGTCACTGGGGGCCGATTTTGCTAAAAAAATCAGCCCACGGTAACAAAACTGGCCCCCTGTGAAAAAATTGGCCCCCACCCTTCCGGCCAACCGGGAGATGGCCTGGTGCCCGGCATCACCAGCCCTGGGTGTGGTTGCCACTTTGAACTTTTATCTCACTTGGTTAGAGAGTACCGACGAATCACCCTCAACCCACAAGATGGTGCCAAGCATAAATAGGGAATGGATGTGGCACTCTGATGCATCTGATGCATCTTCATCAGAAAACTCTCCGGACTTGCAAAAGGACACCAGGTGAACTGAACATGCTTGCACTTGATATCTCTGACCTGTGGGAAGGAACTCATGTGATCCAAGGACAGCAAAACCTCTAGGTATTATAAGGTTGATCCCCTGGGTGGCTCCGAGAACAAAGCAAAGTTGATGAGGACATTCTTGTGAAGAATTCCCGCAAACATGTGGCAAATGGACCTGGGCTTAACTTTGCTGTGCCCACTGCCTGACACCCTGGGAGTCTTTAAATGTTTCCCTTGAGATCCAGGGTTCCTTAGAAGTATACTCCTATAGTTATATTGGCACCAAAGAAGTTTGGGAACGTTTCCAAGACTTTTGCTCCTGAGCTTCAAAGGGGCTGACAAAGTAAAGTATATGACCAGCAGTTTACCGGTGTCAGGTTTGTCCCAAGTGGAGAAGAGTTTTTCCTCTGAAAAACAAAAAAGTCTGATTTGTATTAGAAAGTTTTTCGATCTTCCATACTTCCATTCCCTACTGGGGCCAATGTGCATGATATATCCATTGATTATTTATTTTTTTGCTGTGTTTTGTTTTTGACTTAGGTACAGCTGAATGCTTTACACATTTCCTTAGGTTAAGCCTCTTTGATCTGTGTCATAGGTACCAGGGGTTTCAGCCCAGTTTTAAAAATGTAAAACTGTGTTTTAGCTTAACACATTTGTGGCCTGATTCCTTGTCCTCCCCAATAAATATTCCACTTACTTACATTCAAGCTTTAAAACATGAAACATTCCCCCAATGCCTTTTCCGAAACACTGGATACCACACAACACATCATTGAACCTCTAAACTCCAAAGGCTTCAATATCTTCTTCACCATTAATTTAACGAATCCCAAGTTACCAGTGAATTGTATAGACCATCTTACCAGCTCCTCCTCCCTCATTGAAGTTACACTCACACATCAAGTCTAACACAAAGGAGAAAAATAAAGATATATTATTTCTTAAATTTCTGCCCATTATCTCTCTTCGAGAAGAACTCATTCAGATCTGAATATGCGCCAGTCAACAAAGTCATAAATACCTTCCTCGGTGTATACATTACCTAATAAAATAATTACATAGTTAACAAAACACCTTTGAAAACATGATCCTCTAAACTGACACCATACTTGCAAGAGCTTAGTGAGAACAAGCTTGCAATACTTAGACAAGAAAGGAAATGGAGAGAGACCAAAACCTATTCCCATTTTCCAGGTAGTAAAATATCTCTGCTGTCACAAGGAGGGGCTTATCCTCACAACAAACTTAGTCAACTTATACAAACTCTGTGCAGGTCAGTGCTCCTTTTTGTGGGGTCCCCCTCCAATTGTTTGCTAGATTTATTGCTGTTTTTTTGGACTCTGTCCACTGGGACACTGCTGTTCAGTTCCAGGTACATTTGTTCTGACCCCGAAAACATGCCAGCATTGGCTATATTCCCAATTTACATATTTACCTTACATATAAGCCACTAATGGTACCGAATGTACCTAGGGACTGTAAGTTAAATCTTCTAACGGGCTACAGCAGATATTGTGCCACCATGAGTGTGTCCGTGCAAAAGAGGACTGCAACCCTAACACTATAACCAGTCTGTGAAGTTTGAACACTTCAAATTCAAGCTGCCAAAATAATCCCTTTTGACACGCATAAACCCTCGCTTTGAATTAAGTCTTACTTGAGATTGCACATGGTATTTATAAGTAAGACATGCAAAGGTTTAATTTAAAATATGTTCTATCAGTGACAAGACCTCAAAATATGTTTTCTCTGTTGTGGGATTAGCTGTTTCATAGAAAAGCACTGGAATAACATTTTATAAAGAAATAATGTTCTCTCTTCTTAGGAAATTGCTACAAAATAAATTGCTCAAGTTTGTTTTGCAAGTCAAATTCACAGAGAAAGTTTGTTTAGTAGTACAATTTCACGAAAGATATTTTTAAAAAGTCAACTTTTGCTTGCTTAAAGCCTCTAGAAGCCCATATGCAAGTGTTTCAAGCTGAAATCCAGGAGTGGAATTGACCCCTTGATGAGAATTGAACTGAGACAAAGGGCTTGACTATGGGGAGGCGTTCTGTCCCTCTGACAGGATGACCTTATGGGCAGTGCCCAGGAACTTAATTCACTTTGTCACAGGCAGATGTAGCTAACACCTGGGCCTGCCCTATCCCTTGTTCCCAAAGCCAACCAGACACCAATTCCAGTCGGACAGAAGCTGCCCCCAGAATCTGTTTTGAGTGACCACAGAGCAGGGGGGCAGGGGGTTCTGATTTGCCTGGATACACTTCTAGCATGGGCAGATGAGCTCTTCACAGAGGGAAAAAGGTTTGCCATGTTGGACTTAGGTAGACTGGGGCATTGTGGGATTGATTGTACTAGGGCACACATGAACTGCTGCAAAAGTGTGTAGGGTTACCTCTGGGAAACGTTTGCCTATTGGTTAGGGATTTTTTAGGAGTCGCCTCACCCACAAGCTAGTGCCAGTCATATATGTGGCACCTCTGAACACTCTTGTCAGGTGACTACTGGGCCTGTGGAAGACAGAAGAAGGACTGCATTTAATGTTGAGACCTGTGTGGATACCTGAAAGGTTAGAACTGCTTCCACTTGTACAGAGGACAAAGAAGTGGACTCCAAGAGTCAGGTGAATGACCTCCTGTTAGGGTACAGGGACACACCACACTACTAGAAGCACCTTTTCTTGAAGAGCCCAGCTGACCAGACCCTTCTGGACCCTACTGGATCCTGCTGGTGTCTTCTTCTAAAGTGAGTCTTGAACTTCAAGTGCTGTTCCTGAGGTCCTGGGATCGTTGGCTGTATCAAAGTGTACTCCTCCTAACATACTGAAAAGCCTGGGAAAATGTTTGCTCTAAAGACATCTGGAGGCCAGGCACAACCTGCTAGGTCAAAGTGATGAAAGTGAGTTGTGCTTGGCCAAAGATGCAGGTTGCTCCTGCTCAGAACATTTCTGCAGCAGCACATTTGTTTTAGCGGGACGTCATGGAAAGTCTATGCAGCCTTGTGGAATCCTTTTTGGCTATACCTTTAAGTCTTGCCATGCTGGAGGAATCTGACCTTCAAAAAGTGCTAACAAAAAAGTTGTAAGGTAGAAATCTTCACCGGGAGAATTCCCAAATAGATCTTGTTGACAAAGGACTTTCCTAAGGTCCGAATTCTGAATTTACCCCTCTCACATCTTTCCCGCCAAAAGTCGAAGGCTTCATCAGGCCGCGTTTAACAGCTTCTGGCCATGTGGAGCAATTTTCCAGCCACAGCCTGCTACCTTGCCCCATTGACAATTTCTGATTTTCACTTGAAAGGAAAAACTTCCAGCTGGGACCAGCTTGGTTGGAATATGCTACCCATGCTCCTTCATTGTTGTCCTTAACTCAAGCCTAGGTACTTGTCAGGCACAACCACATTATTGCAGTGGGAACTTAACGCTTAACACTTTTTGCCACTACTTTCATTTAAAGCTTTAGAAATTCATTTCTCTGCTTCATCTTGTTGGATTTGTGTTGTTTTGGTATCTTTTGATGTTTCCTGTTTTCAAGCTTGACTCCTCAAAAAATACTAAACAGGATTCCTGTGCACCACTCCTTGCCATGTAGTTCTTGATCATCTGATGCATCTTGATCCTGTTTAATTGTTTCAGCATTCCTGCTACTAACTGTATTTACTTTTGGTGATATTACAGATCTAGTGGTTAGCTTGACAATTGGGGAAACATGTATATATACATACGACTAATGACTTTTATGAAAACATAGCACCACTGACTTTTATAAAAACATAATACTACACTGAGAAGTAAAGATTGACTTACAGTCAATATGCTCAAGTTCATACATTTCTCACTTGCTACAACTATAATTTTAACTTTTCATCAAGCCTATAAAGTGTTTCAAAATTGTCATTCTTGAACTGGAAACATGTAACTGTTAGCCCTGAAATCATTGGCATGATATTTCACTAAAGTTTTTGCCTTGGGGGCGTGGCTAAGATGGCGAAGTGAGTGGACGCTCTGCTCTGGAGCTCCTGCCGACGGCACTCTTCAGCACCGGCATTTGGGCCTAAATAGCGACAGTCAGCCCGCATTGTCGGAGGGGATCGACCCTGAGGGCAGCGCGGTGCGCAGAGCAGCTGCTGCCATAGCACGGCAGCGTGGAGGAGTCCCCATACCCGCCTGTAGCTTGTGGCCTGGCGGCTGCCCGGACCCGGCGGCCACCTTGAATTGGGTCCGCGACACGCGCCATCGAGGTGGACGCCGCAGCGAAGAGCAGAGGCGCAGCAGAATCTGGACTTGGCGGCCCTGCGGCCTTGCTGGTCATCCAGTGATGGGGCCCCAGTGGCGACCTGCGGTGCGGCCTGGTGGAGGGGTCCGGAGGCGGCGACGGCCACCATCTTGAGTGAGGCCGCCCACGCTCAGGCCGGGCTGACGGGGAGGTGGAGCAGAGAGGCGGCACCGTTGAGGTGGCGGACGGGGGTCGGGCAGGCTTGCCCGAGAGGTGCCCCGAGATTGTGGCGGAGTTCGAATGAGGCAGAGCCTGGCACAACCGCTAATGAGGGCTGGAATTGCTGGCTGGGGCAGCACGAAGAAGGTGCCCGAGAAGCGACCGAGGGCAGGACTGGGCCCCTTACTTCCCTGCGGACTGTGGAGGCGGCACGAGAATGAGGAATCACAGCACCAAAACCACCTGATCACGGCCACTGATGACATCCGAACCCTCCTCGACTGAGGAGAAGCAGAAGCTTTGATTCTCTTCGACCTCTCAGCAGCCTTTGACATCATATCCCACCACACGCTGATCTAAAGCCTCCCACATATCGGCATCCAAGGTGCATCTGCGCTCAGATGGATCCCCTCCTTCCTCATCAGAAGAATCCAGAGGATCCACATCCCTACTTTCACCTCCAAACCCAAGAAGATTACCTTCAGGGTCCACCAGGGCTCATCCCTCAGCTCCAAGCTCTTTAATGCATACATGACCCCGCTGGCCAACATTGCTACATGCCAGGGTCTCACAATAATTTGATACGCAGAAGACACCTCATCCTTTCACTCACTGATGTCTCCACCACCACCAGAACCACCTTCCGCATATGCATGACAAGTGTCGCCGACTGGATAAAGAACAACTGCCTGCAGCTGAACACAGACAAAGTACTGATCTTTTGCAACAGCAGGAACACATGGAACGATTTCTGGTGGCCATCAGACCAACAACCCGCAACCCCTGCCTCCGACCATGCTAAAAACCTCAGATTCATCATTGACAATAAGCTCACCATGAAATTACATATCAACACTGTCTCCTTTGTCTGCTTCCTTACTCTTTGCATGCTACATAGAATCTTCATGTTGCTACCCCTACACACAATGCGTACTTTGATACAGGCCCTCATCACCAGCCAACTGGACAATGGAAATGTCCTATACATAGGAATTGCTGCACACCTCTCATAAAGACTTCAGATCATGCACAATGCCACAACCAGACACATCCTCGGGTCTCTCTTATAAATCCTCATCACACCCCACATCTGACAACTTCACTGGCTCCCCTGTCCAGAAGAGATGCCAATTCAAGCTGCTTACCCATGCACACAAGGCTCTGCACAATCAAGGACCCGCCTACATTAACCACCGCCTAAAGTTCTACCAACAATCGGCAAGACTATGATCCGACTCCCTCTCATTTGCCCATACTCCTCGTATCTAATGACGCAGAAGTGGAGAACACTCCTTCTCCCACATCACAGCAAAGACCTGGGACAACCTCCTCAAGCAACTCTGGATTATCAACTCACTCTGGAATTCTAAGTGGCCCTTAAGACCTGGCTGTTCGAATAAGCCTCTGGGACCTGCAAGCAGCTCGATTCCTTATCAGGTGATTCATTGCACTTTATAAATACTGATTGATTACTAGCTGAGGGTGTGTTAGACCTGGCATCTTTGGCGTGGTCTCCCCGGACTTTTGCCTCTTAACTCCTGTATTTTTGACACTGTGCAGTGTCAAAGTGCAAGTGCTCCCTGAGTAAATTGTTATTGTGATTGGCCATTCATGGTTGGCATATTTGTTTTACCAGTAAGCCCCTAGTAACGTGCACTGAGTGTGCCAGGGCTGGTGATTTAAATGCCACAAGTGGGCCTGCAGCACTGGGTGTGCCACCCACACAGGTAGCTCTAAAATGGTGTCTCAGGCCTGCCACCACAGTGCCTGTGTGCATTTGCTAATTGCCATGCAGACCTGACCAGTGTCCCCACTGGCTAGGCCTAACCCTTCCCTTTCTGTACTTATTGGACACCCGTATGGAAGGCCCAAGGTACCCCCCTGGGCAGGGTGCAGTGTATGTGAAAGGTAGGGCATGTCCTGATGTAGGTGACATGCTCTGATAGTGAAATACTGCCAATTTCGAGTTTTCACTATTGAGAAGGCTATCTTGCCCATAGGCTATAATGGGGAATGCTGTGCATAATGTTTACCTGCATATCGTCCCATAAGAGCAAGATGGAAACTTAAAGTTTGGTATCCCTGAACTCAAAATTTAATAAACTATCTTTTTAGGAAGGATGGTTATTAAATCCTGTGTTTGAGAACAGAACTTTTAGAAAGTGTCTGTTCTCTTGTCTGACCTTTCAGTGTGCATTGGCCTGTTTGTGAATTGACTGTCTGGTTTGTGAGTGACAGGGGCTGGGGAGCCCCCAGGAGGTTGGATGAGTCAGACCTAGGCTGAATAGCTGCATCTGTATCTTGAGTGGTGGGAGGGGATAGCACCTGGGCCTGAACAGGGCGGTGCCTGCCTTCCACAGTGCTGGCTCCACCTCCTGCTGGGTTGCTGACGACCCAGACCCTCTCTCTGAAAGGAAAGAAGAAGTCAGGAAAACAAAGTTCTCCAGGACTGACCAGAACTGGTTCTGACTAAGCCCAGGCTTCTCTGCCTCCAGAGAACAAAGGAAAGTTGGTATAAAAAGGGCTACCCAGACTACAGAAAATTAGATCATCCTGGAATCAAGAAGGAACCTCTGCCATGGAGAAAGCTGGAAGACTGAAGAGGAAGGACTGTCCTGCTGTGTGTTTGTGGGCTGACCTGCAGTTGCTTTGCTGCCAAGGAGAGGGGAAGTTCTTTGCTGTGGCTGTGTCTCCTTGCTTGTAGAGATCTCCAAGTCCCTGAGGAGAGCTGGCCTCTTGTTAAGAAGTCCTAGGAACAAAAGGACTTCACCCCCAGCTTCCCCCTAAACTCTGCTGTATGAGGTCTGCCTTTCCTAGAGTGCTTGATCCAATTGTGGGGCTATGGAAGTTGTGCCTGCTGTTTGGGGAGGTGGACAAGGAAAAAAGAAGAAGATCTGCAATTTTTTAGGCATGGCTCGCATGCGGAGCGCATTGTCGACAGTACGAGGAAATTCCCGTTGCCACGAAGATCGAGATCGTCCCAGCGCCTGTTGCCTCTGCAAGAACCAACGCATTGTTCGCTTGCGGAACGCATCGCCCCGGTGCAGGAAGATTCCTGTCGCTGCGAGTATCGTCGCAGAGCCTGTCATTGATGGCTGAGATCGTTGCACCACTTGCTTGCAGACGGCATCACGTCGCTGTGAACATCGTCACAGAGCCATCGCATCAAGGGGCCGCGAGAGAAGAAGATCAACGCTGGTCAGCGCATCGCAGCCGCACCTGAGATCGTCGCGTCCTGAAGATTGTCGCATCATGCCTACCGAACATGCGCACCGGAATCCATACAAAGTATCGCATCCCTACCCATACAGACTGGATTTGTCGCAATACGCCCACAGCGTCCAGCGGGCATGTCGCATCGCCTCCCCAGTGTCTCAGGAGTGATGCATCGCTTGTTTTTCAATGCTGCAGCTTCCATTTGGAACTTTTGTCACATCTGCAGGTACTTTGGGCTAAATGTGACGCAATTGTGGATAATTTTGACACAAACCCTAGAACTCTTTTAAAATCATTTTCTTGAACTGTGTATGTTAGATTTTTGTCATTTTGGTCTTGTGTAATTTAGATAAAGATGCTTTCTTTTTCTAAATTGGTGTGGCGTCCATTTGTGGTGTTTTCACTGTGTTACTGTGAGTGTTGGTACACGTACTTTACAAATTGCCTTTGATAAGCCTGTTTGCTCATGCCAAGCTACCAAGGGGTTGAACAGGGGTTATCTAAAGAGTGTATCTCCCTTACCCTGACTAGAATTAAGGGTCTCTCTTTGGACATTGGTACCTACCTCTGCCAACTAGAGACACCCAGATCTAACAGGGTACGAAACCCCACCTACAAACAACCCACTTTCCTACACAAGGTATAAAGATTGGAACTTCAGAGTCACTCTGCGGAGCACTCCAACACCTGTGAAAGTCACAGATTAAGGACTGCCCTGCTGCTTGAGGATTACCTTGCTGTTTGAGAAGAAAGACTGGATCTGCATGCCTTCATCCCAGGCTAACCCAGAGTGACTGCAAAGGAACATTACCAGCTCCAGAGGCCTCCCTGCAACTGCCCTGATGACCTGCTGCAACTGGGCTTGCCTGCAACTGCAAGTGTACCTACCTGAGCCTTGCTGCTAGTCTCTACACCCCCTGTCAAACTGTGGGTTCCAACAAATCCATCGCAGCATGACACAACCCAATGCAGGACCTTGCATTGCAGCACATTGAAGCTCATGAATGATGGCTTCATTGGAACTGATGCAGCGCGACACAACTTGATGCAAGACCTCGCATCCCTGCCCTTGCAGGTCCTGATTGGAAACAATGCAGCATGACACAACTCGACACAGGACTTCTCATCGCAGCACTGTTCAGCTCCTGATTGTAAACGATGCCAAGTTACGTGAAGCCTAACATCAAGGACATTATGTACTCTATCAGAGGGACTAACCTGGTCCCTGAATCTGGCCCATGCTTCATCGTAGTTGGACTGAACTTGTGAATTTGTCCCAGGCCAGTAGGACAAGATAACCACAGTTGGTACTTTGTGAGGTTGGCTCTATTTTTACTAGACACTTAAAATGTAATATCTCTGATGCTGCTGACTGGTATTTTGTTGTTCTAGTATCATTATATTTATTAACAATTACTCTAGTTTTCTAAATTGGTTTTGGATTTTTAATGTGACTGCTTTGTGCCAAGCTGCCAGAAGGTTAAGCACATGTTAATTTTGTGACTTTTGTAATTCACCCTGACAAGTATTGTGGTTGCTACTTGCGTGAGCTTACAACTTTCTCACCCAATAACTCAATTTTTTACAGTAATGTTAATTGAGGATAGTCTTGATAGTCCTTTTGAGAATATGTTTTATTAGTTGAGGTGGATTGAGGATCATCACAAAAGATATTGCACTATCATATTTTGTCCAGTTTAAGGTTTCAGTAACTTAAGCCTGAGCTCACCCCCTGATATCTATGGCACAGAGCAGACAGGCTTATCTCAGAGAAAATGTTTAGAGTATTTTGTATTCTCCCCCCCCCAAAAAAAAGTCAAAAACCCAGCACAATAAAAATCCCACTCCAATTTAGAACAATAGAGTGAAATGTAATTAACAACATGACACCAAAACAAGAAAATTCCAGTAAGAGGAACCACTGATGTGAATTTTTAAATTTGTATGTAAAAATAGCACCACAAACCACAATTATAGTCAATGGTTGTGGTACACCAGGGCCTAGGTACGATTTAATGGAGCACGGGTCAGATACACCAAACAGGTGGGATAGGCATTGGACAAGACACTGCTGAAGCTGTTGCTTTTCGAGGGAGACGATTTAATTGTTATAAATTCAAATTTTGTACCTGGGGGGCCTTTGTAGGTCAACACCTAGTTTGTTTTTAGAAGCACAGAATCCTTCAGCGGGGCCAGGCTATAGCTGTATCTGACATTGAGTTTGACGAGGCTGGATACCCTCTCACTGAGGGTCTGCTGAATCAGGTTTACTTCTATGGAGAAGCTCTGAGCAGGAGACACTTGATTTCTTAGAACCTTTGAAGTCCAGCCTTGATAGGTCAGGGCGGTTTGTGCCGGTCCTCCAGAGGTCTGGAAGTCTAAGAAAAGTTTAAGTCCCAGGTTTTCAGGAGTCGTAGCAGATGTCCAGTTTAACAAAGCCAAGAGTGCCAGGACCCCAGGAACAGCAGTTGGATGTCAAGACTCACTTCAAATAGAGGCTTCCAGGTGGATCCAGGTCATGTCCAGTTGATACTGGTCAGCTGGGAACTTCAGGAAAAGGCTTCTTACAGCTTTTCATAGCTCTCTAGCCTCACAGGAGGTCAGGCAACTGACTCTTGGAGTCCACGTCTTTGTCTTTCGTACAAAAGGGAGCAGGTCCATTCCTTCAGGGCTTCTCTCAAGAAACAGATAGCAGACCCAGCCCTGTTCTTTTCTTCCACAGATCCAGAAACCATTACAAAGAGGGATTCTGGGGATTCCACATATTATACCTGGCACTAGATAGTCAATGGGGTGTTCCTGCAACTCCCCCCTAACCAATGGGGTAATTCTTCCATGGGGTAGCTCTGCCCACTTTTGAAACATTTTCTGCTTGCCTTTGTGCAAACAATCCCACAGTTTCTCTCACTCCTAAATCCATCCTAGAAAGGAAAACCCTTCTCCCTTGTACAAAGCTTTGGGGCCGTGGTAAGGATCAGTGCAGACTTTCTTGGTCACTTAAACCAGTTCTTCGGACAGGTCTCCCCACACTGGGTTTGATGCCTGCATGACTGGGAAGACAAAATCTAGGATCTTTCGAGGTGTCACCTAACATTTGTTTGGGACAGTGAAGACCCCTTTGAAGTAAAGTAAGTCCTTGGGCACAGCCCAAATGCCCAAATGCACTTCCTGCCTGGGTAAGAGAAAACAACTCTCCACACCAAAGCCATTGTCTCTTCTCTGGAAGCATGTCTAAACACTCACTGGGCTCAGGGATTTTTTCCCCTAGAGCAGAACTCCATTGCTCTATAACTCACTAAGCCACTGCTAGAGAGCTAATGCAAAGTATTACCTGGGAGCTTTGGCACGGAAATTGTAACTTTCTAAAAGTTACTTTTTATTAATATTAATAAAAGATCTGCTTTCTTTATTGTTTTGGATTCTCATAAATATTAAAAATAGTTGTTTAGTAATTTTTCTAGCTTGTTTCAATCCAGAGATAGCAGGAATTATATTTAATATTGCTTCCCATTCTTTTTCTTTTGGCCAGCTAGCCTTGATACAGTAAAAATAGCTTTTGGGTGTTAGTACCTGGAATCATGTCCTCCTTTTAAATCCCATGCCTTGTGAGGGGCAAGGTCTATATAATGTTGACTTATTAATATTTAAAAGGAAGGGTTATTTTGGCAGGCCGAGCTGCAGGTTTTAAACTGCAGATGTCAAGCTACAGTGGTAGGCCTTAAGCCATGTTTGCCTAGTTGCACTGATGGATGGCACAGACGCGCTGTATTTCATAGGTGGAATTTAACTTTCCTTGTCTTGGGTATATTTTGAGTATCATGTACTACGGACCTATAGGAAATTTAATATGCCAATTAGGTGCTAGCCTGGGTCCACAAAAATGAGAGTGCCAATGTAAAAAGATACACTTTATCACAGTTCGGAATCCAGTGACAAAACAAATGAGACACCAATGTTATTTGATCTGACACCTCAAATTAAAAGGGGTGCTTTGCCTCCATCCCAGTTCAGTCCTCTATTGCTATGGAGCTATATTTGCTCTCTATAAACACAACACAATAAACATACAAGAATGTATTATTTGAATAGTGAGGTAATGCCACTTTATTAAGCACAAAGCATGGTCGCAGTCTTCAGGGTTTGGTTTGGCTCCAAGGAAATGAAAACGAGTTATAAACCAACTCTAGGTATGATTTAGTACTGAGATGGGCTCGGTTGTATAGAATTTCGTGTCAAGATTCTTCTGCTTCTGCCTGACACTTGCACGTTAAAAACAAGACATAACGCATGGTGGATTTATTAACTTTTTAGTTTATGTTCAGTATACCATCTCTACGGTCTCTATTAACTAAGCTGGAACTAACTTTGAGACAAGCTGTGATTCAGGGTCCCAAGCAAATCCTGTAGTCTACAATTAATGAAAATATTTTAAATCTGTAGAATGTTGGCACTGTATTGTCTAACTCTAAAATTGGAAGTATAATATTGATAGGTTGTGTTCTGTTTGGATTTATGTTGTTTTCATTTTGCAATATGGCTGTATTTCACTGATTGCAAATAAAGTATTTAAGGATGATGATGGTAATTATGATAACCAGCTACAGACCATCCAGATGAAAGAGTAATGTGTCTGCTTCCCTACCTTCCCTCCACATGCAAGCATGGTTCAATAGTCAGAAAAACCTGCTTTACACCCTGTGAACATATGGTATTTGTTGGAGATATTTATGCACCATATTTTCAAAGTTACTGGGACTGTTGTGTTACTAGCACGAGGTGTGAAAATTAGGGCCATACGAAGTTTTGATCACACTGGTATGTGTGGGTGAATTTGTCAAAGTTCCTTATTTCCCCCCTCACACTCAATCAAGATAATGCTTCAGTGAAGTTGTTCCGCCCCCAGTATTAGCATTTAATTCCTACATCATGGAGACTTCCAAAATGCCACTTCCAGATCTCAGAGGCCCCAGAGGACTTTGAAAGTGCATCATGGGGACTGCTTGAAACCAAGTAATGGATAAAATATGCAGTAGAAAAAAGTCAAGGACTTCTGCTCCGTTTTTGCACAGCAACAGGAATGTAACAGCTGGCGCCCAGGGCCCTGTTTTTTTGCCTTTTTTTTACATATTTTTCCAGCTTACATACAGGGGCGACTCCTCTGATAAAACGGAGGAGCGTCACCCACTGCTCTAGGAGCAGCGGGAAAATGAAAAATAAAATGATAATAACCAAGTTATTATCATTTTGTTTTTCGCAGCTACAGAGCTAGGTTAGGGCGGGGCTGTGGTCACAAGGGTAGGAGTGGTGGGCATAGTGTAAGTGTGCATGACAGTTTGACCAGCCTTCTTGGGCCGGCCAAAGAGTCATGCGCACTTTGCATGTTTTCCACCAGGCTCTAATGCACTGCCTGATGGGGAACATTCACAAGATCATAGTCCCCGTCTGAGCGCCGAACCACATCACTCAGACCAATCAGGTGACAGCAGTGTCGTGATTGGTTTAGGGGAGCCTGTGTGCTTCCTGCTTCCGGACATGAAGTCAGGAAGAGAAGCGGAGAGACAACGGTGGAGAGACGGCAGAAGAGGTAAGTGGTTTTAAAAATATATATATTTTATAGTTGTCAATCTCACCGCCCCGCCAGCCCCGTTCCATACCAGCCAACATGGCTCAGATAAACTAATGAAAGGAAAAATTTGATTTTTTCAAAACTGATAGCTGCTGAGCTTTGCATATCTGTGACTTCTGGAGACCATATGGTGCGAAAAACAATTCAGAGGATTAGTGAGGCTAAACGTTATGACTTCGTGTTCTCTACATTCCCAAGACACATGCTTCTGCCTCACCCACGAAATGCTTATGCCCACCACAAACCTAAGTGTCTGACTGTGTAGTACGTTCTATGTTAGAGCCATATGTTTTGCCATAAGTGGGAATTATGGCCCTAAAATTCTTCAAATACCAATTGTGAGAGAGGATTTAGGGTTTGACAATCATGTATCCAATATTTATTTATTTATTTATTTATTGGTTTGTATAGCGCTGGAATCAACTCTCAGTGGAGTATCTCTGCGCTTTGACACCTGTAGAACACCAAGAAATAAATGTGGGTGAAAGCTAAATTTCATTATAAATGTATTTATTTATTTTAGTTATAAATTATTAGGCTCTATAAATGTCGATAGTTTATGCTAGAAGATTGAATGATATTCTTTTTTGCAAAATATATTGCTACTTATGCATTTAGATTTTCTAAATACAAGCACAATAAATAAATACATCTTTTTTCATTGCAGTTCCTCCTCTTAAAGGAGTGTTTGCTGTGTGAGGGTGGAGTAAGATTTGTTGGCGTTGTTCTCCGCCGGTAATCTGTAGCCATGACAACATTCTGATTACATGTGGTTAAAAGGGTCTCAACTCTCTACCCTCTGTGTCTATTAAAACTCCAGAAGTAGTTAAAATGCAATTACTGTAATTGGAATGCTGAAAGAAAACAATGTTTTTAGTATATGGATGCTTTCCCGAGAATCCCTTTCAAGTTGTTGGGAGTAGTTGCAGGCTGCACGTGTTAAGAAAGTCTTTAAAAGACATTTTTTGGGAACCAAAAATTTTGAACCAATTTTGCGATACAATTTAAGAAAGGTATAGACATCTGTAGAAGGTCCAGAGTCAGTGCACTGAGATTTACTCCCGCCTCTCAGTCATTATTTTCTTGTTTTTTTTAATGAGCACAGATCTGTATTGGTGTTCAATTCCATAACAGGAGAAGGAGCATGGAATGGGTTGTTCTGTCATTACCCTGAGAATGTGTTCCATGAACATTGGAAACCCACCCTGTTATGCATGATTAGTATATTCTCTAAAAGAACAAAACCATTTTAAAGTAACTGGAGGCGCACATTACACGAGGAGATTTTGTCATTTACCTCTCATTATATTAAATTGAAGAAAGCAAAGGGCACAAGATGATATATGTCTGCGCCGTGGTTATATTTCCTAGAATAAGTGCTCCTTTTAAATCATGTTTCAATTTCCAGCCTCGTCTTTCTTTTGATTAGATTTTCCATATTCTCCAGGCAAAAGTCCTTTCTTGGCAGATTGTAGTTTTTTGATTGCTTTCTTTATTTTCAGTTTTTTTCTCGAATTGTCAGAATCTTGTTTTATTTAATGTACATCAATAAAGCATGGCCATCCATTACATGGTAATCTTGGCAATCTTATAATCACTGCACGTTTAACAAATAGGGTTTGTAAGAGGTATTGAGGCGCTTCTCTTCCAAGATACAGTCAAACATGTTGTTTCTGTAATAGCTCCATCATTATTCTGTTGCTAATGTTGCATACTTCCCTGTTGGTGTGTTTTCATAGACGGCAACCCTTGCCATGGTTCTTGGCCGTCTGATGCATGTTAATCCTGTTTTTTTCTTCCTGCATGCCTGCTCCTAACTGTTTCAGTGTCCTTGCTAACCCTAATAAATGTTGTCTTCTGTCTACGATGCTTGATTCCGGTCTAGGAAAGACATGGCTTGGTAGTTCGGGCTGGAGTGTTCCCATGAGGCACAGGGTCAAGGCTGATTTGCATATAGCCATTGTCTGACCTAGGGTGGTGTGGAGTGCAAAAAAACGATGGATTTAGGCCCAGATCTTTGTACTGGGGTGAATGTAAGACATTGTTCTGCATTCTGTCCATCAACTGTGTTTTTTCAGTCTTCTGTCTAAGTAGCATAAATGGTGCTCAGTTTGCATCGTCAATGTACACATTTATTTAAAAACATAAGGAATAAAGATTCACTTGAAGCAAATATTTTCACGTTCCTAATTTTCCCAGTTGATTCTTTAATTTCCACTTTACATGATGCCAAGCAAGTGTTTCAAAATGATCTTCCATGAAATGAGAATATGTTGTGTGAATTGAGGCGCCTTTTAATGGTTATGAATACAGTGACATATGCATGAGAAACCAGTGTTATTTGAATCGTTCAAGAGAAACGAGACACTATAAATAGGTAGAGATGATACAAAATGGCCAGTATGCCCTTAAACAAATGGTAAGTTTATGGCTTGCATGAATTGTTAGAAATATTGATCTAAATCTAAACAGACTTCAGCCACATTACTGCACTTGTGTTTGCCTATGTGGACATATATTCATAGACACTTTTAGCTGAGATCTCACAGGAATTTTGAAGCATGATATAATGGTATTGTATATACTGTTTGTATGACAAACGCTATCCCAGCTGCAAGGGCGGAAGCACTTTTTGAGCAGCACACTGCATCATATGAGTGTGTGTAAGTTGAGTATTCTCTTTGCTTGGAGCCTATGTGGGAAGTGTTTCCATTTAATGCATGATGAGCACATTGCCTCTGGGATAAGCCTGACTGCTCTGCCAAGTTACCAAGGGGGTGAGCAAGGGTTATCTTGGGTGTGTAAATCCTTGACCCTTACTAGAGAGGTGGATTCTGCCTGGCTTAGGTATATACCCTAGCCAACCAGAAACCCCATTTCTAACAGGACGGCATCCGTTTTGTGATTATAGAATGTTAATGTTCAAAGTGTGTAACTATTTGAAACCAGCAGGGTGGACTTTCTTAGGACCAGCAATTGTTTGTAATCTCATTGGTCTTGACAGGTCTGTCTGGTTAAGACTAAGTGATAAAAATGAGTTAAATGAGTGAGCTTTTAAAAACCTGCCTTCAGAGGCTAACAATTTCTATAACTTCTGCTATTTCAATAAACTGTGTAATAAGAGTTGCTTAGCCTTTAAAATTCATTGGATAGTTTACTGCTTAAGCGGTCCTTGTTGTATATTGTAAAAGTATCACATGACAGCTGGTTTGGGAGCACTGGACTACCACAAATGTGAATCCCTCTTGCATGGTATTAGCTCTCTAGTTGACCACAAATTATATTTACATTTCTGCTGGCCACCCCCAAGAATTTATTTTCAATTGTTCCTATGTGAGACCCAATATATAATTCCTTTATATGTTAGAATTGTTTGTAAGAAGTAAGGCAACTTTCTGAGTTACAAAATCATACCACTTGCAAGCTGCTGTTTGTGCGATGTATATGTGGCATATAATAATAATGCAAAAAAAATCTGTATGAAAGCTTTTTTGCCTTCATGCACCCTACTAAGTATTTCATGAACTTATGTACCACCTCTGTAGTTGACAGTGGCATACTTTAAGTGTTGCATCATCATTTCAAAGTCCCACCAACTAAGGGTTTTCATGCTTTTATCTGAACCACAATAAACTATAGAAACTAAAGATTATTATAGTACATCAGTGTATCAGTAATACTCAGTATATTCTTTTGCACTAGAGAAGCAAAATGTTGCATGTAAAAAAGATACTCTTGTTTGAGGTGTTTTATAAAAGCAGAGCATTTGGCAGATGTTCTACATTGCTTGTTTACTTATTCATGGTCTTGTTGTTTTTTGCCTCACATTTACTTCAGACCTTGAGCAGAAATATCAGATGTGTCGTTTGACAGGGTTCAAAGAATGACTTTAAGAAAACAGTGATGAAGTGGGTAGAGAGAAGTAAAGAGTTATATAGCAAAAGATCATGTTTGAAAAAAATGTTAAAGATGATGAAAAACAAATAATTCAAAACAATTATGCTCAAGTGTGAGGTGAAACCACAACAAATGAACTGCCAGACTCCCAGAAAATAAACTGGATTCAGTAACCTTAAGCAGTTCCAATGCTTTTGAATGGAATGTACATGAAATTAAAATATAGCCACAACTCCATTTATTGAAAAAGTCAGACTTCAAAATCGCCTGACAGAAAGAATATTGGCCACACATAACATTATAAGGGCATTGTTTACTGCATATTATTCATGTAATTATGTACGAGTCCTAGCAAAATTATAAACCTCAATATAACAAAATTACAAACGGGCATTTTAAAAAAATAACAACACTACACTCCATAGACAAGCAACAGTATTTTAACATTCAGGGCAAGCAATTAGTATGCAGTAATCTAATATTAAACCTTATAATAATAATGACTTTCAGTCCAATATGGTGCAAAAATTTCGCGTCACACTTTTATTTGTAATTTCGATGCATCAACAACAATATTTCACACTCCGCGATGCTCTAGAAAGGTTCATGTGCAATTAAGTTATCACATTAAACCAGTTGCAATTCAATTTGAATGTCAGCTCTGTAGCCAAATGACAAATTACACTTGTGCTGACAAAAAAACCACTGTTAACCTTTTGAATAGTTGCTGAATATTAGTGTGTGCTAAAATTCAATATCGTGAGAATACCAGGTTATCCCCAGAGAGCTGCTGACCATGAGGCATAGCTGAGGTCGGATAAGGAATTGATGAGGGAGGCAAGAAAGCACATTCCACAGAATGATCAGTGTTATACAGTACATATGGAATGTGTCAGAGCATACTGAAGACACAGAGTTTTTTAATTTGACAGAAAATGTTGTTATGGGCAGGAAACCCTTTCCTACAGGAACTTGTCATATTGCACTAAAGAAATTGTATATTAAAGTTAGGAGAGAATGTGAAACTTTGAAGAAAGCCAATATTTTCATTTTTGATTGAAAAATTGCTTTAAAAGTTCATCCATGGCACTCATATGTCAATGGATCTCATTTGTGAGACTGCTTCAGAATAACGAAGAGTGTCTTGGCAATGGAGGTAGACTTTGTTCTTATTTCTTTTCCATTAGTGTGGTAGAGGCAGTAGCCTTCTGGTACAATGTCCTTCAACATCTGATGCTCAAATTTAGCTGCTGTCATTATCCTCACACTGTTATATTTGTGGGCCTCACTACACTATCTAAAATGCCCAAATATATCCATTGATGGCCTTTTAGTGTGTTTGTAAAATCAGGAGGCATTGGGCATTTCTTCTATGAACTCAAGTTCTGTGATGTGTGTATTTTGGGTTTTATTTGGAGTCACATTTATTGATGTGATTGTTAAGTTTTTCCATCCCCAGAGGAATGCGAATGGATGGTCTGTTGGCAGGGAAATGGAGAAGTATGTGGACAATTGCAGCATCAATTGGCAGCATAAGGATTGTGTGAAAGGCAACGTTTGGTGCATTCAGTGCTGGGGGTACTTTTTTCTGGGAGAAGCTAGTTCTCAAGGGTTCTTAAATCTGTAAAACTATTATAAACACCCATTTTGCTACATTTACTGCACACTGATCATATTCAGTTTGGCTGAGTAAGGCATGCCATTGCAATAATTATTCGTAGTTTGATACTATTTTGCATTAAAAGCGAGTCTAAAGGGGGCGTGGCTTTGGCGCTGGTAAAGATGGCCGCCTGACTGAGTTTCTCCGCCGCACCGGGTGCCGTTTGTAATCCGTGGGCGCGCTCTCCGCAGCAAAAGGCGCAAAAACCTCTCCAACTTCCACCGGAGCATGCCAGTACTTCGATGAGGTGCTTTGTACAGCAAAGTGTGCTGCTTATTAATTCTGTTTTGCTGCTGACGCGGGTACCTCAGCGCGTCCGCCATTTTGGATAATTGTGCTGGGAAATGCCCTCAACGAGCATGGAAGTTCCTTATTTTCTCAGGTCTTCGATTGATAAAGACTCAGAGGCATTCCTTATAAATGTAGTCTATTTTGTATAGAAGGGGTTTTTTCAGCTCCAACACAACCAGGCGTATTGGGCTATTTTCCTATAAGTTCGTCTACCTCAGAATGGCACCCATTTTGGTCTCTTTTAGCCTTCAGCTATTTTTTCCTGCTGTTTCCACCTCTGCATTTTTCAGGTCCTACATCAAATGTTTGTGGCTTATTTGAGTTCACATGCCCTCCTGGAGCGGAGTAGATATTATTGTTTGTGCTCTTTCTACCATGTTATTGAGCTCATTTGAATGCTGATTCCACAATAATGACATTACCAATTACAGTGATGCCTTAGACTCTCTCTTATTGACAATTGTATTCTTTCAATTTTATTGTCATTCCTTATCACTTGTACCGTATTTTCCTCAGTGGATTTTAATTCTTGGTCTACGAGACTTGCTGTTACTATCTACGCTGGATAATTTTTTTTCTATCTAGCGGACCCTTGTCATTCCAAGCAGTAGCTCTACCTTGTTTCTTCTGGAACGTTTTGGATTATCACAACTATTTTTTAGTTTGTGCAACAATCATTGTGTTATTCGGATGACTGCTCTCTATGGGAAAACTTTGCAAACCACAATTTGTTTTTGTACCTAAGAAACAAGTTGAATTGACATCATCTTCATCCTCTGCACTGCCATCAACTTCCTCTCTCACTATGGTACGATGGCTGGAATACCTCCCAATCTAAATTCTTCATCTCAGTCTGCTACAAGCAAGTCTTCTCCATCTTCTTAATCTTCTAAACGTTTGAAACATGATCCTCCCTCTCCAGACAAATCTTCATCTCCCACATCTTTGGAGCTGCTGTTGGAGGAAATTCATGCATTGTGCCCATTTGTTGAGGAAACAAGTAGTAAAATGCAATTTCTTGAGGATAAGGCTCCACAATGGAGAATAGAGGGTAAATTCTTATGGAAATAATTCTTAATATTTTTATTCCCTTCCTTCTGATGTGTCTTCATCTACACAGGACCCACTTCTCAAAATGTTAGCATTATGTCCTAAAGCTTCCTTAATTTATAAATTCTTCTATTCCACAACTTCAGAACGTGTTACATCTAAAACAGAACTGGCCTGGGAATCGGACTTAGTTTTTCACTGCACTACTGATGTATGGAATAGGATTTGGGCCCGGTCACTGAGGATTTGGAGATCTGCATCAACTACTTAATCTATGTTTTGTCTATATCATAGACTATATTTCACTCCTACTTCCATAGCTAATTTCACGCACACTGATGATCGAAAATGTTGGTCTTGAGATTTTTTACCAGCAGACCTTTCACAGACCCTTTTTTCATGCCCCCATGTAGTTTCCTTTTGGACACAAATATGGGCTTGTTTATCCATCATTTTTAAGTTTCACACTCCCATGTCCCATCTCCTTTTCTTTATGGGAAGTTTATCAGAATCCATCATTCTACTCCCCTGTGAAAGAGGATTGTTTGAGACTATGTTAGCCTTAGCATTTCAACAAATTGCGTTAAACTGGAAATGTTTTTCAAAACTTTCAATTAAGTCCTGGTGGAATACTGTTTGCCAATGTCATATGTTAGATGTTGCTTATGCCTCCCAATGTCATCCACATGTTAATAGAGATGTTTTTTGGTTGCCATTATCTACACATTTAAATAAGGTTTCAATTAATGCTGTTTCTCATCACCGCTCTGAAAACTTCCAACCCCCATAATTTCTTTCCTTTTATTCTATCCTTCTTCTCTTCATGTACACTAATTTTTATGTTTTATAGAGCACAAATTTACTTCTTCTTCATAGTTTATAAATGTATTCTCTTCCCCTCTTCCCCCTCCTTTCTCTCCTTCCTTTGTCTCTTCTCTTCTTTCTTTTATTTTCCTTTTTCCCATATTATCCCTAAAATGTAAACAGCTTTCCACTATGTTTAATTGCCTACTATACTTTGCTGATCCATCATTTTGTATATAATTATGCTTTTGGCCTTAGCTTATTGTATTATCGCATCAACAAGACCAACATGGGAGGCAGATCCTTTTCATACCTGGCTGCTAAAACATGGAACTCACTCCCCGCTTACCTTCGCCTCACCCAGAACCACCTAGCGTTCAGAAAGCAGCTTAAAACGTGGATATTTGACAAATAATCCTCCCCCCCTTCCTAAGCGCCTTGAAACCCTCTGGGTATGTAGTGCGCTATACAAATTTTATGACTTGACTTGACTGACTATTGTATTGATTTTTGCTTTCATAAAGCTTATGAAACATAAAAAAAAGTGAGTCTAAAATTATTCAAAAGATGCTGTAGGTTATTGTATGTCGTTATGATTACAGATATTTTATTTTATTTTTTGTTTTTTTATTTTTCTAGATGAGATTTTTGTTTTTTACTCAGTTTTTATTTCATATCCCATTCCATTTAGAAATGGTTTTCTTTCTGAATATACTCTTCTCATTATTTGCTGAGTTCAGCGACTATACTACATTATAATGCATAGTTGTAGAGCAAATGGGCGATTATCAAAAGGCGATCATGCTAACTATTCAAGCCAAACCACCACAGTGACATGACCTATTGATGGCCAGGCTGCCCTTACCCTCACCAGCCAAACACATTGTTCTGTCAGATTTGTACTTAACAGTGTTGCGTTTTGGATTGATGGAAATACAATAGTAAAAGTGTTCACAACAGAATCAGGGGACGTAGCAATTCCACTCCTTAACAAATTGAATAAGGAGATAGCAAAAATGAAAGAGACAAGGAATGCAGATGATTCACCACAAATGTCAAAATGAGAAAAGAGCAAATACATGAGGTCAGCTGAATCCATTCAGTACCTAACTATATCAAATGGTTAATTAGTGTGCACTCATTAACTTAGGAGAGACGTCATTGTTAGCGGGGTCATTAATCCCAACAGGAATGTCTTGGCAATGGCATTTATGTCAAGTGACTGGATAGTGTTTAATGGTCTCACGTCTGAGGACATTGTGATAGATGCATGGTTACTGGCACACACTACAGTTAAACACTGAAAATATATAGTAAGATTCTGAATGGTAATTTTCTCTGTTTATGCATTTTCATGGCTGAAAATGGCTTGATGTATGTCTGCTACATAATCAGAAAAGAATAACTAAAAACTGTAAATCCATTTAAACCTCTGTCAAAATCGCTTAATGTTAGGCAGGTGTAACTCCTGTGTATAAGGTGACAAGTGGTCATGACAACGCAGGGTTTGCCTTGTAATTTTGTGAACTCCCATAAACATATTAGTTTGTGGTCATTCAGCAACTAGCAGAGATTTGCAACTGCCAAGGTCTGCAGCAAATTCCCTTTCCAGGTTGGGAAGAGACCGGAACACCCCCAAACAGGTCAGGCATAGGAGTAGAGTTATACAACTGTACTGGTACTGTGCATTTTTTTCACATTGCAAAATAAGTTTTAAAGCCAATGAACTCCAAATAAAGCTTTAACATGCATGCAGAAATTGTCTCTGCAAGTAAATAATTTGGTGATCATTTGTATACAAAAGTGTGAATGTATGCAGAACATTTCTGCCCAAATTCTTCCTTTCCTGAATATTTCAATGCACAACAGCATTGTGCAGAAAAAGTAACACTATTGTCTTGAGACACATATAAAATGCAGAAATGCTTTTAGATTACATACAAATGTGCTTGAAATAAATTGCCACAAATGTTTTACCACATTTTGTAAATATATTGTTCACACAAATGCCGCAAAGCATAACACTTATCAATCTTGAGAAGAAGTAAGGCATTTCAAAGACCTTTGGAATGGTTGCAAAACAAAACATTCTCAAATGTTCACCTACAAGCCTTCTCCTGCATGTACCTCAAGCATTGTCTAAAAGCCATATCTTTTATATAAATACAAACAGTTTTATGGGACCAATGTCCCAAAAAAAGGACTTATTACCCTTTGGTTACATTACTAGACCCAGTGACATGAACAACATTAATGCAATAATGGTTAAGAATAGGAAGGTGAAATGCCAAAAGCATATGGGTACGGAACTTCACTTGGTTCTCTACTCATTTGTTGACACATATGACATTCCAAATAGCAAAAATGATGTTTGCTGCTCTCTATTCTATGCTCCATACAGTAAATAAACAAACCATTGGTATGGCTACATTTCAATGACATGATTGAAACGTTCTACGGTTTCACTAGAAATCGTCTTCACCACTACCTCATTTTTGGAGAAATATTTGCAACATTCCATATTTTCTCCTTTGAAATAGTTTAGAAATCACATTACCTCGGTTCTCTCCCAGAGACTGACAGATCTCTCCATTGTTAATTTATCGTAATTACTTACTTTTGGTTCATACATAATATGAAATTGATACATCCTGATGAAGACCTTGGTAATCTTTGTTGGGATTGAAACAGTTGTGTGGCTCTTTTTACTAGGTAGTATCTGATTCCTTACATTTAAAATATTTACATTGATGGGTTGACTGGCTATTGCTTGCATGCTATGAATATCAAATTTCTTCCACATTTCTTGTTATAAAATAGTCTATATGTTGAGTGTTTCTTTCCTAGTGTGCGGGATTACAATTTCTGTATCGTTTATAAACCATTTATTTTAAAGTTGCTTTGATTGTGATGCCCTCTTTCAAAATATGTGGTATATGCGAAACCACCACGGTCAATGTCTAAGTGTTTTTCTGATCATTCTGTCTGATGTCTGTCATGCAGCAATCCTCCCACGCTGATCCACTGCTTGTATTTTGAAATACCAAGCTTTTTGGTGACAGATGTCTTTGCTAAAGACAGGATATGTTCTAAATAGGTTCCCTTCAGGGGCAGTTTTTCTGTATATTTAATGTGTTGTGTCTATCTCTCCAGGGCTTAGATAATCGCACCAGTACCCAAAAAATTGAAACATACATACAGCAGCTCACTTAATTAACCATAAAATTGTTTATTTCTAACCAAGTAAACACCCTCGAGCCGAAGGGCTGCACACGCTTTTCATCAATTTCATCACACAGATCAGAAAGGTGTTTTGTTTATTTAATTTGGTATTTGAAGTAATTTCAGACATATACATGTTCTGCTTCATCTTTGTTGTTTTGTAAGAGACCACTCGTCAGCAAAATAGAGAAAAGCCAATTACAAACCTTTCTAGTTAAGACATTTAAAGCGAAAGGAGCAATTTCAGAACCTCATTTTATCAAATTAAAGTACCAGATATCAAAGAACGGGACCTTTTTCATGTTGAGCCTAATTAAAATTGCAACAAAGCTACGCCTAATAATCATAAATTCAGATGAAGCACAATCATTTTCATACATAAAAATATAGGAACAGAAAGCTGTTTCCAAAATGCTGTTGGCCTCAAGTGCAAATTGCACAGCGCATGCGTGGATCTTTGAAGGAAGCAAGCCTCTCCGTAGCGCCCAATTAAGTTGGCACGTCATTCCCGAGTACACGAAGAAGAAAAGTTTAAATTTGGTTCTGCAGGCCGAATCCCGCCCCCAGCCTCCCCGTCAAGGCTGCAGGCAGCCAGTGCGTTGCATTAGCAGTCACCGCATGATGCGAGCGCAAGAGATGTTAATGGCACAGGGATGCAAGCCGACAGATGATTGATCTGCGCACCTCGTTGACCTGCAGTGTTTGCACAGAATATAAATAATACAGTTCCGGGGTCACGTTCTTTCTGTGTCCCACTGCGCAAGCAATGGCCTGCCCTTCCAGAGGTTTCCAATGGATTCTCTCTTTGTGGAAACATGTCTGCTCAGACACCTCCATCTAAGGAAGCTGGTATTTTTTACTCTGCCACGAATGCATACACGCTGTCAGAGAAAAGATATACAGCTCGGCACTTAAATCCGAGCTGCGAACTGCGCAATCCTGTAGGAAGGAAAGACGGGAAGGGGAAGTGCCTTTCTATCTTATGTAAATGCAGTTTGCATAGTTATTCATAGTGCATGGGTAGATGATTGATTCCAACCAACTCAATCAAAACTCACCCGCATCTCTACGGCATGAAGTGGGCACGTTGGTAAAAGGGGGAAGGGAGATGTGATATGACGCGTTCACTGTTGGAACCCCGGGGGATACATTTTAAAAGAAACCCTGCAAGTGGGAGTAATGTGCCATAATCTTTTGTCTTTGACTCTGGTTTGGAATCTGATGAATATATATATATACATTTTTGCCCGCAAAAAGCAACTCGAATTCCTTCCGTAAAATCGCATGTGCAGAGTCCAAGGTTTGAAAAGATTTAGAAGAATGCATTGCTTGCATATAAACATTATTTAAATACATGGCCATTGGGTTCACAGCAGATAAGCTAGCTTTTTTTAACAACGAATCCAAGTAAACAAGTTAAATGGAGCTGGAAAAGTGAGCTAGATCTGGGTTGAATTATAACTGAATGTCAGCAGAAATATCACCTTTAACGGATCGCATGCTAATTATTATCGTGTTCGCTTGGTACTAATAATAAAAAAAAACACTGCAATGCAATAAGTTAAGATAACAATGCAGCAATAAGCAATAATATGATAAATAATGTTTCTCCCATGTGAAGTGTGAATCCTTTCTGCTTGGAAGTGGTTCTAGCGCCACCTGCCCACCTGCCCACTTTGGGGCAGATTTATGTTGGGAATGCGCCACGTTTGCGTCACGCAACTGCGTCGTAAACGTGGCGCATCCCTACGACCCATTTACAACGTGACGCATCTAGGCAGATGCGTCACGTTGTAAAGCCCTGCGCCACTTGTGGGCGTTCCGGTGCAGGGTGGGCGTTCCGGGGTAGGTGCGCCTCGCAAAAGTGGCTGAGTGAAATCTACAAGATTTCACTCAGTCACTTTCAGGCCAATGCTGCGTCAAAACCCTGCGCCTGCTTGAAGCAGGCGTAGGTCTTGACGCAGCATTGTAAAGATGGGGCACCCCGAGCCTTGCTGGAGCTGCGTCGCAACTCCAGCAATGCGTCACCTTTACGGCACAGATGCGCCACGCATCTGTGGCATTTTTGCCCCATCGTGCGCCGCATTGTAAATGCGGCGCACCATGGGTGGCGAAGCAGTGGCGCAAAATAACTGGCGCATCCCTGGGGATGCGCCAGTTATCATAAATCTGCCCCTATGTGCTTTTAAAGAACTTTTGGATGCACGAGTGTTATGTAAATATTGTGAATAAAATAAAGATTAATTGAAATTGCCTCGACAGAGACAAAATGGGGAGGGGGTTCAGAATGGTCTGTGAAGAGATGTTTTTTTAGAAACTAACAATACACATTTGGGACAAGAAGCATAGGGATTTTGTTACAGACTGGCAACCGATGTTTGTGGTTCATGTCACAAAACATGGGAGGCTGGGAATAGCAAGTTATTTAGAAGGATCTGAGAATATTATTTTGGTTCATGGTCTGGAAGATAAAGTGGAAATTTGGAACCGGGGTAATCAGGAATGACAGCAAATTGGCCAATTTTTTTTGCCAATAATAGATGTTTGGTCGCAAATTGGGAGGGCAAAATACCTCCCACACTTGTAAAATCATACTTTTATGAACTGCAGGTGTATTTTAAGCTTCTTCATGTACCGTGCTGAATGATGTGTAGACATCTGCCATGGAAACAGCACGCATTGCTGACACATCAAAACAGGGCCTTCTGCCCCCTATCCATAGCATCTCTCCCAGTGGCTCCAGTTGGCAAGTAAGATTCAATATACCTTATGTCTCCTTAAGTGCACGTGAGCGTGCAATGCACCAGCACCGAAAGCTGCCCAGAATTTGCCTGAGATGCTGTCATGTTCTCCTCTCGTTGATGTAAGTAGACCAGTAGCTCACACACTTCTGTTTACTTTCTCAGTGCTGCTTTCTTCTCCCAATTCAATTCTGGTGTGTGTCTCTCAAAGTTAAGAGTGCTCACACCTGTGTTTTTACAGGCTAAGGTCAAGTATTTACTCTAAATGCGAGAAAGAAATAATTACTAAAGTTTGCAGACAAAAACAATGCAATACAAAAATATGGTTTTCGTTGTTATGCTTTCTGACTTCTGAATGGGGGTCTAGAATGAGTTTAAGCCAAATTGGAGGAAACTGGCATTGCAAATGGTGAACCCCAAGTTGAAGGCAATGCTGGAAACAACTAAGAAAAAGGAATTGACAAAATCACAGCATACCAAGCCACATTGTATTCCAGAAGGAAGTTTAAGTTCATGTAAAAGCCAGGAAAACCATCGAACCAAACCAAGGTGCAAAAGAACAAATGCGAAGGGCAATGTCCTGAACAAACTATGAGGACAGCGAAGGAGACAAAATAACAGAAGAAGTTGAAAAACACCTGCCCAGCAGAAGTGAACAGACATTCATGACCTCAAAGCCCCACACTTGACCTCCCAGGTTAGCAATAGTAGCGCCCCATCAAGTACAGGCTGGTTCGCTGTGTTCTCCAAAGGATTGTAGTGCAGCTACTGTTGCATCTTCTGACCACAGCAAGTCCCTCTCTTAGCACAACTTCCTTTTTCTAACATGTGTTATTAATCAAGGATGTGAGGGTTGATATACACTGATAACACAGTCCATACAAGTGTTTGAGGAGGGGAAATTATGAAATTTTGATGGAGAACTGGGTGGAATAATGTCTTTTTCCTATTAGGCTAGGATAAGCCCCAAATAGTGTAGGCCATGAGTATGCTACCATTAGAAGGGACCCCCTCACGTTTTAGTATTTGGGAGTTAGGGTGTACCTCATGGTCCCAGACATACAGGATGGTATCCTAGAGTGGCAATTTTGGGACCACACTCACAAATTAAGAAATCAGAGAATACTACCTCTAACGGTGATGGGACAAGACTCTAACTTTTCCGTTCTGGGCGAAGATAAAAACAAAATATTATAGGCCCTGAGAATGCTAACATTAAAAGGGAACCCTTCAATCATTAGTATTGGTATTTAAAAGTTAGGGTGCACTGTAGGGGAAACAACCTTTACAACTCAACTGTTACATCGCACTACACTTACAACGCAGACATTACATCGCAACGTCCTTTACAACGCATGACACTACAACGCAGGCATTACAACGCATACCATTACAACGCATGTCACTACAATGCAGGCATTACAGCGCATACCATTACAACGCATACCATTGGAGTTAGAATAGTAATTTTTAACCCCTACACTATCCAACACTTACCCTACTTTTGCACCCCCTGGAGTTACAATACTAATTTTTACCCCTATACTATCCAATACTTACCTTAAATGCGATGTAATGGTATGCATTGTAAAGGTAGTATGCGATGTACTGGAATGGGTTGTAAAGGTAGTTTTTTAAAATGTGATGTAGTGTAATGCAATGTAATGGAATGCGTTGTAGTGGCTGTTGTGATGTAAAAACTGCATTGTAAGTACATGCATTGTAAATGTATGCGTTGTAACATCATAAATTCTACTGTAAGGACTCAGACAGACTGGATGGTAAGCTGAGTGTGTCAATTCTGGGACTGCACTCAAAGGTGGCCTTCAAAGAATGTAGCCTATACAGATGAGGCAGATCACATTTGCCAAAATGGTATGCTTTCAGCCACTTTAAATATTTGATTAATCTTCTGAAGTTAGCATGAAGTTACATTTTTTGTGATTAAGAGATGTTATTGGGCGATTTACCGTGGAATGCAGGTCACTGTAAGGTGGCGATGTATGAACTAAAGCTCTGTGTTATTCAACGAGGGTTGAGAGATCTGTATTTAGTGAAATATTACTTCACCTTCCAGTTCAGAGATGGACACAACTGAAGCTATGCTCCAGGGATAATGCTAAACCATCTTAATTATTCCAGTGCCCTAAATGTGATCACTCCTTATATTAGTGAAAGTAGCTTTAGGCTGCTTTCAGAGCTGATTCCAGAAACAAATGCACCAGAAATCTCATACAAATGGACCCTGAAATGCCAATGTTGTTATACAGAAAAAGTACTTGCAAATTGCGAGGCAGTGAGGATCTCAAATGTGGTAGATTTGTTACAAGGCAGAGTATCCTCAAAGAGCAATTTCTACTCCATAGGGCAGTGCTGGATTTTGTATAGGAAGTGGGAAGTTAAGGACACCTAACCTCAGACATTTGAATTGGTGCACTTTCTTTACATTAAGACAGAATGGTAGAACATAGATCTCCCAGCACTGTAGGGAATTAATGAGCATGACTGCAATTCCCCCGTACAGGTTGCAGGATAAATTGTAAAGAAATATAGGTTGCATGCTCAATGAGTCAGTATGGCCTTCATTACTGGTACATCCCCCACAAGGTGTTTTGAAATACCAAATTCAACTACATTCAATTCATTTTTTATAGACAGCGTGTATGACCTCAAAAAAACTCATGCAATATTATCTATTGGAAGCTCGGAATGTCTTCACTGAGGTCGTACTGAAGTAGGCTTCTGGCTCACGGTGTGAGATTTGTCAATAATTACAAAATATTGGAGGAAGATACTAAGAAGATGAATTAGTGGCAGAATGGAAGGACTACATTATGTAAAAAGCTTTGGTTTAGGTTTTTTGTTTGACTAAAGGGAAGTAGAGTATTCATTGAGTTTTTAGATCTCATACTCCTTCTAGCAAGAAGAGTAATACCCATGCCATGGAGGATCCAGGTGGCTCACGCACCGGACAGGTGGAGAAGCAGAGTTGAGCAATGGCAAGAGCAGCTAGGAGGGTGTTTCATGAGAAGGAGAAGAACAGTAATGAGAAATAAACAATATCACCACAGTGGGACACGTTAGTACAAATACTATCAAACCAGTATCACGAATAATGATAAACCCTGTGATATCAGAATGGTTTGAGTAATAAACTGACATAACTGTTATACTGCCATGTCTCTTAGATAAGATGTTTGATGCAGGTGGTCTGTCATTGATGGAAAAAATGGTCTAGGTGTCATTCCACTATATAATGGTTTCCTCTCCTCAATTAGCTTATTTAAACATGTGTTTAAACAGGAATGTCTACCTGTCTTAGTTTAGGTTACAGTTATGGGTTGGTTGATATATAAGGAAACGAAAGCTTACAAGGATACAATATAAAGCTGCAAACTGTAGATATACAGGGGCAGATTTATGAGTTCTGGCGCATCTCTGCAAATCAGAAGGGATGCGCTAGACAGATGCAACACACAATTCCCTCCCTGTGCCACCACAAATGCGTTGCATTTACAATGCAGCGCACCGTGGCATAAGGAAAGGGCAATGCATGTCACATCCTGTGGCGTAAGGGCGGCGCATTGCCAGAGTCGTGTTGCAAGTGCGACGCGGCTCCAGCAATGCTCAGGGGCGCCATCTGCCTAACATGCTGCTTTACTCTTTAAGCCTGCTTCAAGCAGGCACAGAGTTCTGATGCAGCATGGACATACAAGTGACTCAGTGAAATCTAGTAGATTTCAGTGCGTCATATTTATGAGGCATTCCTGCGACAGAACGCCCACCCACCTAATGCAGGTTTCATGTGGCGCAGAGCTTTACAACGTGACACATCTCCTTAGATGTGTCACATTGTAAATAAGGTGCAAAGTGGTGCATGGTTTATGCCACCGCTGCGTCACAGAAGTGATGCAACAGGGCCGTAAATGTGGTGCATGGGCTTGTAAATCTGCCCCTCAGTGTGTAGACAAAGGACCCCCTCATCATCGACAATCTCATCTGTATACATATGTGTTTGCCTATTACATTTTTTAGATGATTGAAGTGAATAGAATGAAAGTAAGTAAAGTATCCAAAGGGGATAAGCAGGTGTGTCAGAATCACTTTTATGGTGTACTGGCCAATGTGTAGGCTATTCTGGAAAACCAAGAAAGATCAGATGCTTGACATGTACTTCTGCAGTGGCTACTCTGGAATATGCATGGTTTAACACTATGGGCCCGATTCCGACCTGGGTCAAAAGGGCTCCGAACGATGTTCGGAACCCTTCCGACCGCATCAGAATAAGCCGGCCGGATTCCATTCCGAACGAACCATTCCGATGGCCTCGGTCGGAAAGGAATCCGACTCTGATTTCCGGATGGCTTACAATGGGCTCGGAGATCCCTTCCGTCATCTGGAAATCCTTCAGTACTTCCTCAGTTGCCTCTTTAGATTCGAAGGAGTGCCGATGTTTCGGGTATGAAAATGGAGTCGGAAACTGTCTCTGGGGGCCCCCTGCAGGGCGCCCATGGGAGCGAGGCTGTTGAATGGCGGCCTGGGGCTGTTGATCCTTGCACCCAGTGGCAGGCACCTAGGGTTGTCGGGTGCAGGGATGAACTGCACCCCTGCTTTTCACAATGCAGGCATGCATTCTGCTCGGAATGCATGCTCCCTTTGTGAGGTTTATGAGTGCGACTGAACAAGGTTTGGTCGCATCGTACTTGCAGGGCCGTAACCGGCGACAGCAGGTCGTCCGACATCGGAATCGACCCCTATGTGTTACTATTGCTGAGTGTATGGAGAGCGATACAAAAGGGGATGATGGACGGAGCGTTTGAGCAAATCAAACACTCACCCCCAGTCAACTGATCTGGGTTTAATCCATCACCATTCTTTAGCTCACTCAGCCACCCCAGTTCAGACATGGCCATATGCAAATCAGTCTGACTCTGTGCCTCATGGGAACAGTCCAGCCCGAACTGCCAAGCCATGTCTTCCCTGGACCGGAAAAAAGCATCCTGGGACCGGTTTCGGATTCATAATCCTCATCAGCCAGGCTATCTTAAATCCAGTGGCCAAGTGAGCAAGGGACTCACGTCTGAGCATACCCTGCCACACTTAGGGCGAACAAAGCGATACAAAAGGGGATGATGGACGGAGCGTTTGAGCAAATCAAACACTCACCCCCAGTCAACTGATCTGGGTTTAATCCATCACCATTCTTTAGCTCACTCAGCCACCCCAGTTCAGACATGGCCATATGCAAATCAGTCTGACCCTGTGCCTCATGGGAACAGTCCAGCCCGAACTGCCAAGCCATGTCTTCCCTGGACCGAAAAAAGCATCCTGGGACCGGTTTCGGATTCATAATCCTCATTAGCCAGGCTATCTTAAATCCAGTGGCCAATTGAGCAAGGGACTCACGTCTGAGCATACCCTGCCACACTTAGGGCGAATAAAGCGATACAAAAGGGGATGATGGACGGAGCGTTTGAGCAAACCAACAACCTAGTGTCCCAGCCGGGACACCTTCCCGTATATTTTGTGTATACTTGAGTCATGAAAGGGATTAACTGGGTTTGGAGGAATACTAGAGGTTGTTGTAATTAGGGAAGGCATGTGTACAGGTCTTCAGTCACGTTAAGCCCTCCCGGGGTCTTGGTGTCGAGCAGGAGAATGTAACGGATTTCCAGTTTCCATAGCAGCGCTTCCCTGTCTCCACCCCTCCTAGTGGATTTAACCGCATGAATGACGTAATATTTTAAAGAGGAGTTGTCACTCTGGTGATGTTCACGAAAGTGCCGCGCTACCGGATACGTGTTATCCCCATTCGTAATTGCCCTCAGATGTTGGAGGATACGCTGATGTTCCGGTAGCTTTGTACTTCCGACGTACTGACGTAAATAATTAATTTACTCTCTTAATTTCTATGCAGGTAAGTACTTAATCAATAATAACTCAGATCGGGTGAAAAAAGACAGAGTCCGTGGTGTTAGAGTTCTAAGGGTTTTATTCCTTAAAAAGGAATGGTCATGGCCAAGATATCATGTTCTGACCACCACACAGGGTGTCAGAAGGGATAGATGAGCGCGCCAACATTTTATTAACAGTACATAGCTTATATACTTATTGTACATCATTGAAAACAGTATAGAAGGCGTAACAGCTGAGAGAAGACAAGATAACAATATACACGTGGTACATGTGCGTAATCAAGAGGCGTGAACTAGAGGTGTGTTCTGGAAACGTCACTGATAGGTGTCACAAAGGGGTGGCACTAACAGAAAATGTGGCAATGTCAGCAGAAATCGGAAGCTTGGATGCGCACGCAGCTGCATGACGTGTAATTGGAGGGGTGCAGGGGACTTGACATTTACACTGACGGAAAGAGACAAAAGTCTGGCATGTCAGATCAACTTGGGCTTCTATCATATCTGATATCTGATGTTTAGGAACTAAGCTATCTGGGCGGAAAGGTCTCTAGAGCAGAAGCTATTCTATACTTGCTGTGAGTGCGTGTATAAGCGCCTGGGTGTCTGTATGAGAAGCGTGGGGGCATGGGGCCTTCCATGGAAGCATGGCAACGGAGCTATGAATTACTTGCACAGAGACAGGTCGGCCCTTTAGCCCTGTAGCTGAGGAAGGATGTTTACTGAAGCTAGCAGGCAGGAATGTATTTTCGGGGAGGGAAACAGATAACTCGAAGGTTATAGTCAATCTTGGCAGGCAGCAGGCTGAGCCGAGCGCGAGGGGCCGCGCTGAAAGTAAGTCAGAGTTCACGAGTACGGGGGCTGCCTGGGCAGAGATTTCTCGGAGTCAGAAGCCAGAAAAGAGGCTCGGTGGCAGAGATTCAGGGCCTACTTCAGCCAGAGCTGAAAAACGTAGGAGTACACTACAAAAAGACGTTGGCATAGCATACTTAGGAACGGACCATTCGACCCATTCATGGTGGGTCTGAAAGAGGACATGTTAACGTTGGACGCAAATGTATTTGCGTCTTCATAGCTGACACAGAAGGGAAGTTACATGCACTTTAACTCGTACATGGAGTCGGTGGGGTACTCGCTAGGGAACACAACTTGACCATAAAATTTAGATTACCTCATTCCCTCCTTGTTCCCTACGGACCCTTCATGATATATCGATCCTCATAAATCGATCGGTTTGTTCTTGTAACATTATATGTTCATCTTTCTTTCTTTGACTGTTTGAGAGACAACTGGAATGTTCAATGCACGAGGTGGCACACAGTCCACATATCGCTGGCCCACACTGTAGGCACAGGCAGCAGCTGAATACTATAACAAGGCCAATGCCTAGGAAGGATAAGATCTTCCATCCCCAAGCAGTTAACGTTGTCCAGAACCAACCGGACCAAGTCCAGGTGCCTGGATTCTGATGTATCTGATTCGCAATTTTATGCAGACGGGTAATAGCTTCATAGACAGATGGTGCATTTTGTGGGATGAAAACGCAGCAACTTGACCCGATGACCTTACAGGCTCCACCTCTATCTGCCAAGATGACGTCAATAACAAGACGATTTTGAAGGACAACAACCCGCATAGCAGATTGCTCCTCTGTTAAGTTACCTAAGGCGGAGGCAGTTTCATGTACTACTGCTTCAAGTGTTCTAGTTAATCTACGTATTAATTTACTGTTTTGGACAGGTCCTAGAAAGAAAAAGAATCCTTTATTGAAATCAGTGTACTGTTCCCATGCCGTTTCTGTGTAGTCGACAAGTGGAATATCTCTTTTGGGTCTATTCGGTACTAGATTCGTATTTCTATGGTAATCTGGAGGAGCTAGGAAAACAGGTGGCAGAAGGAATGCAATGTAACAGGTACCATCCCAATCTGGAGGTAAACGTATGTATGCGGTATGACCACAAACAAAATAGGAGTGACTTGTAGCTTTGAAAGACGATTTACCATGATCACTGAATTCGACCACAGTAGTGCATTTACTATGACCTATGTGTACTGAACCTTTCTTGCTAACACATAATTCACCTGTGACTGGTAATACTAACATATGGGGCAGAACTGGAGCATCCTCGGATTCTACAGTAAGGATCATAAGGCTAATTGTGTAATTACCTAATCCATATACTTCATTTTCTAGATCAGTTCCTATTCGCGTGGGAAGTCCCTCTTTATCAGGATAACAGACGTTGAGCAGGACTAAGTTCAAGTTTCCCCAAACCCAGCCCCCATCGAAAACAGCAATATCAGGATCTAAGGAATTAATTATTTTAAACCATGCCCCACAGGAGCCATTGTGAGTGAACGGGTACGGAAAAAGGGGCAGAGCTCCCTTGTAATTCTGGTAGGGAGGGAGTCGGCCACATATCCAGCAGTCAGTAGCATTATTTGTCTGATGGGAGTGGTGTAACATACTAATGAATGTATTGTTGCGCAGCGCAAGTCTGTAAGAGAGTTCATGTGCAGGAAGTTCACTAAAAGTGTGTTCAGCAGAGACATTGTAAACAGATTGTTCACGCCTGAAAATAGGCCAATATATAGGTAGCAGAATGCTGGCAATAATAATTAGAATACTTAGAAAAAACATTATTAACAACGTCACTATACAGTGACTACGCAGTGATTTGCAGTATGTACGTTTCTTTGCTTCTCTCTCTCTCTTTCTATCTCGATCTAGGGGATACATGTCAGAAACTATTTAACCGATTCACCTAGGGGAGGACTTAAACAATTAAACTGTCTGACTTGCTAGATCGGAGTTTCATACGATATAGTTCTTGGGGAGTCTTTTCTCGTTCAGACACTGTAACGTCTTTTCTTTCATCACAGTCTTTGGTGGGGGTGGACGAGTCAGAGTCCTGTTTTAGTCCGTTTTTTAGTTCATTGCAAAGTTTGATGTGACTCGTGTGGACCCACCCCTTTCTCCCCTCTATCTTCACGGCGGTCCTGGTGGTAAGGAGAACGGTCTTCGGGGACTTCCAGCGGGGCTCCAGCGGACTTTTCCGGTCGAAATTCCGGACGAGTACCAGGTCCCCAGGACGGACCTCATGCGCCTTTACATCGGTGTTGTCAGGAAAGGCTGCGGCAACCTGTGAACGACATGATTGGAGTGCAGACATCAAGGAGGCAAGGTAATCTGTCAACATATTGCAATCAACATCAGTTATTTTCTTCGGAATGGGCGTCCCCCACATATTCGGTGGTCTGCCAAAGACCACTTCGTACGGGGATAGCCCTGATCTTGAATGGGCGACCATTCTCATGTAGAATAGTGCCACGGGCAGGGCGACTATCCAGTCGACCCCCTTTTCTTGACAGATCTTTGCAAGGCGAATTTTTAGTGTCTGATTATGCCTTTCTACAAGGCCTGCTGCTTCGGGATGTCGGACACAGTGGAACCTCCACTGATATCCTAGCAAAAGGGAAACCTGTTTCATCAACTCGGACGAGAATGGCTGTCCGTTATCTGAATACACGACACGGGGCAAACCGTACCGTGGGAAGAATTCACGAACCAACTGTCGGGCAGTGGTCGGAGCAGTGTAGTCTGGAACTGGGTATGCTTCGGTCCAGCGGGACAGAGCACAAACAACTACAAGGACATATTTAAAACCTCGACAACTGTTCATCTGGATATAATCCATCTGGAGGACTTCAAAAGGGTGATCGGGAGGATGAAATCCACCTTGTTCTACAGGGACGCTTTTACCTGGATTGAACTGACAACAGATCATGCAAGTACGCACTTTCTGTTTTGCTGCTGCTCGTAAGTGTTTGTTGTACCAGAGATTCTGTAAACTGTCTAACATCGCCTTCTCTCCTAGATGTGCCGGGCTATGTGCTGTGTTTATCATGACTTGAACCATTGAGTCAGGGAGAAACCATATAGATTTTTCCTTCGTTATCCAACCTTGATCTGTCTGAATCCCTCCTAGTTCAGTCCATTTCTTTATTTCATCTGGTGTAGCATGTGTCTGAATGTCAATTACGTCTAGGGCGGGATCTCTAACTGTCATACACTTTATCGGTACTATTGTCTTTGTCACATCAGTAATCTGGATGTGAGTCAGTGCTGTATGTTTTGCTGTCTGGTCTGCCAGGTCGTTACCCTGGGAAACAGAATCTGTAACTTTAGTATGTGCCTTACACTTCATGACTGATATGCCCGAGGGCAAATGTATTGCTTCTAACAGCGCTTGAATGAGGGGACCGTGTTGTATCTTGGTCCCATGAGAGGTCAGGAAACCTGTTCTTGGCTAGAATACAAGCTCGGGTCAGGGCGATGAGTTCTGCTGCTTGAGCAGACAGTGTGTCAATACGATGTGTTTCTTTAACTTCAGTTTCAGTGGTCACGGCATATGCGGCCACTAATTCTCCTGTACTTGTTCTCATGCATGAACCGTCCACATAAAGTGTCAGGTCTGGATTTGTCAATGGAACATCTGTTAAATCTCGTCTAGGCTTTGTTACTGCATTAATGATTTCTATACAATCATGTGGGGCTGGATCTGTCATAACTGTTGGTAATAGTGTTGCGGGGTTCAGGATACTGCAGCGTCTGATTTCTATGTGTGGCTGGAATAACGTTAATTCATAACCTGTCAGTCGTGCTATAGTCAAGTGTTGAGTCTGGGTTCTGTTTAACAAAACCTCTACAGAATGTGGTACTTGAACTGTTAACTGATGACCTAAAACAATTGAGTCACTTTGTCTTATTGCTAACGCTGTTGCTGCTACTGATTTTAAGCACGCAGGGAGTGCTTGGGCTACTGAATCCAATGTACTAGAAAAATAAGCACAAGGCTTATGTGAACCTGCTTGATCTTGGGTGAGGACAGACAACGCTGTACCATCACGTTCTGTAACAAAAAGTGTAAACGGTTTGCTGTAACATGGTGTCGCTAAAACTGGTGCTTGACATAAGGCTTTCTTTAAGTCTTCAAAAGCTTGTGTATGTTCCTGAGTCCAAGGGAGGGCAGTCGAAGTCGCTGCCTCCTGTGTCGTTAACTGGATGAGTGGCTTTGCTAGAAATGCATACTGGGGAATCCATTGTCTGCAGTACGAGGTGAGGCCTATGAAGGCCCGCACTTCCTTTTGTGTCTGGGGTTGTGGCATATTTGCAATTAACTGAATGCGATCGGGAGTGAGCTGTCTCCCCACTTTGGACAGCAAGTGACCCAAGTACACAACTTGCTGAACACAGAATTGTAGCTTCGAAGGAGACACCTTGTGTCCCTTGTCGGCCAGGAAGTGTAAAACTGTCAGTGATGCTTTTTCACATTCGGGCTCACTTCGTGCGGTGATCAGCAGATCATCGACGTATTGCAGTAAAGCGGTGTTAACTGGCATTTGAATACAATCTAGTTGTCTTTTCAGTGCTTGACTATAGATGCTGGGGCTTTCTGTGAATCCTTGAGGTGCGCGCGAAAATTTGAAGCTGCGTCCATTTAAACTGAATCCGAAGAGATATTGGCTCTCTGGATCTATAGGCACGCTGAAGAAGGCGTTCTTGAGATCAATTACAGTAAAGAACGTTGCTTCTGAATCAATAGCAGTCAATAGAGAGGAGATATCGGGGACCACAGGATACTGTGGAATAATGCATTTATTTAATTCTCGAAGATCAATCACCAGCCGATATACTGGCGGTGCATTGGGATCAGTACGTTTAAGAATCGGAATGATGGGTGAATTGCAGATATTGGAGTCGGTCTCGACGACCACTCCTTGGGCAATGAGCTCTTCAATGATTTTCAGTAAAGCCACTACAGCATCGGGTGGTAACTTGTATTGTCTGATTCTGGGTAATACAACACCTGCCTTGAGTGTAACGCGGTATGGTGTAATGTGCATACAGCCTACATCAGTTGGGCCTTTTGCCCACAAGTAATCTGGTACATTTTTCAATCTGACATCAAATTCACGCAGAACATAATGACCCTTGAAATCCCGCAGAAAGAGTCTAACTCCCTCCGGGGAACAGCATATTATAGCTCCTAGAGCCTTCAATGTTTTAATTCCTAACAGATTTTCTGGACATGATTTCGTGAGTAACAGGTCTGTAACACGTGATAATGGACCCACAGCCAGGGGAACTGGTTCTGATACCTCATTTACAATAGGCTGTCCTGAAAAACCAAGGGAAACATTCTGTGAGCCTGAGAGGGGTGCTCCTGGAACTTCATCATGGCTGATTGTAGTGCGACTTGCCCCTGTGTCAATTAAAAACTTTCTGTCTTTTCCCAATACTTGACTGTGTACATAAGGACCTTCTTGATCTACAGGAATCTCAATAAGAGGCAAGCCACCTTCCCTCTCTAGGCTGTTTCATGTATATCGGGAATATTCGGGGTAAGCGGACTGGGCATACTGGTACATCTGCTGTGAAACTTGCTGAGTTGCGGCAATGGGCTGTGGCTGTGGTACTGCTACGGTCTGTGCTGGAGTCGAGGAAACATGCATAGGCTGTGTACCCTGTGTATTCTGTGAAGACTGATGTTGGTTATGGTCTTGTCTAGGCGGATGCGGTCTTTCTTTAGTTTTACCTGTTGCTATGTTATGTTACAGAACTGGGCATTCATGTACGTAGTGACCTGGCTGCTTGCAATAATTGCATGTCCCTTTAACGGGAGCTGCAGTGTGGCTTGTCTGGGTCGCACCCTTTCTGTGACCATCGGATGGGACCGTCTGAGCTACTAACATTTTCATCTTTGTGTCTTTCATGCGTTTTTGTTCCTGATCTTGTTCTTCTCTGATTCTGTTCTGATGATATTGTAACATTTGTAACATCTGTGATGGCGTATTTGCTTGCCATGTACTCTCGACCTTGTACACTCGATTTTTGACTAACGGTAAGGAATTCTCGACTAACTTTGATACAAAAAGATGCGGGTACGACTCGCTACTTGGCTGGAGGCCACTATTGATAATGAAACATTTCTCGAATCTTGAATAGAAGTCACTAGTATCTTCATCATGTTTCTGTTTACAGGACGATATTGCATCCCAATCCTCCTTTCTAGTTGTCAATAATCTGGGCAGGACCTGTACTATCAAACTTGGTAATGCTTTAGTTTTGTCCCCAAGGCCTAACCCTGGAACCCGTTTCTTTTCTTCTTCCTCTATTTCTGCCCAGGCAATCTTTGTGTCTCCCACCTCCCATTCCTTTTCCTTTAATTTCTCGAATATACCCGTGGGCAATAATACCTTCAACATTTTCATGATATCATCATACGTGTAATTCCCCATTAGTAACATGTCTTTAAGCTCTCTATGAAAACCTGCAGGGTCTTTATCATGGCATGGTACTAGTTTCTTCATTTCTAACAGTTCTAATTTAGTCAGAGGCGTGTGTACATACACGCGTTTCAAGGTTTTATCCTCACCCATAACAGGGTGCACTTCTCGTAAGGGGTTCTGGCTTTCAATACCACCCCCGCATTGCATGTGGTACATTTTCCTTTCTGGAGGTGGGGCGGGAACATATTCAGAGCTTACAAAGGTATCATATCTGTGTCGCTGTTCTAGAATTATTTGAATTAATTTAGTGCTTAAACCTCTCCATCTATCCATGAGTAGTGCTTCTAGTGTCTCGTGTAAGGGACCTGGATCAGAATAATGTTTCCTGTATTTGATAAGAAGGTGCTGAATCATGTATACACCTGCTAATTTCTGTTCGTCGGGGGAGAGGTTCAGAAATGTCTGAGCTACTGTGTCATCATTGTATATGTCTGCATTTTCGGCCCATGATACAGCTGATCGGGCTAGTTCTTGTTCATCCATAGAATTGAGTACATGGTACCCAACTCGATCTCGAAGCCTTTTATCAGTTTCCTGGAACTGATGCTCAGCAGAATTCGGATTTGTTAAGGCAGAGAAGAAAACTCTCTTGCTCTCTGGACGGATACCCTTCCTAAGGTAAGTTCCCTTACCTACATATGCTATTGTTCCTACATTTCTTTCGGGTTCTTCCTGTTCTTCTTCCTCCTCGGAAGGAGCCTCTTCTTTCTCTTTCTGATGTACGGCTATCACTGCTTTCCTAATTTTCTTGTACATAGAGTCTATGCAATTCTGTCTGTCATGTTTTCCATCAGCTATATTTTGACCCCACTTGTTCAATGCCTCTAATTCACTCTGATCTGTTCCGGGCCTGTCTCGTTCTCTTATTAGACAATTTATGAAAAATCGTAGTATCAGCGCTTGCATGCCAACTTTCTGTTTCTCCATGGCATCCTTAATACTGTCAGGGTCCTTTCCTGTCTGAACAAACTCATATATTCTGTCTAGACGCTCCTTCATTCCTGCATAGCATAGCAAGCTATCCGTAGCAGATCTTAACCGTAATGATGCCAATATCATTAAATCGTCCTTTCCGGGTACTGGATCATATCTGCAAACTGACATGTTTTCTTTTAATGCGTCAAGGCGGGATGAATTAGAGGAATGGGGGGATCTGTACGTAAGAGGACTCTGCATACCTCTGAGATTGAATCTGTGAGTTGGTGGCGGGGTCTGAGGACCTGCAGTCGCACCTCCTGAAGCGGAAGCTTGTGCATTACCTCCCTGTGGAGTCTGTATCTGAGCTTGAATTTGTCGTTTAGGTGGATCAGGCAAACGTGGTTTCGGTAGGTCAGTTTTGAGTACGGGAAGCGGCGGGGCTGGCGGAACGGGGGAGGTCTGTTGCGGTACCGGCGGAACGTGACCTGGGGGTGGAGTGCCACCCCCGTCCCTGTCAGTAGGCAGGGCACGAACAGGCAGATTGGTGTAAGCTGGTGCTACATCCTCTAAGTATGAATTTAGGAATATGTCTTTAGTAGTCTTGTGCATTACTTTAGTTGGAACTAATGGTGACGGCAAATTTTTCGGTATTTCTGAAATGGCGTCAGATGTACCCTCGGCCAAAAGATACATGTTGTTCACTTGGCTATTTCGGATGCGATCTATTTGTTCTGATTTTACTCGAATTCCTTCAATAACTAATTCGTTTTCTTGGGCCTTTTCTGATTCTTTAAGTCTGTCTTCTCTACGAAGTGCTCTTTCAGCACGTTTATGTGATTCCTTACGCCAAAATTCTATGGCGTCTTTCTGAGATTGTCTGGCTTTCTTTTTCCGTAATGCCTCTTCTACCTTTATGATGCACTCGGCATCCCATGTTCCGTTAACTGGCCATCGGTATCTTTCCTCTAGGTGCTTTGTATAATCGGTCCATAACTCTAGATACAATATGGCGTCTATGCCATGTTTGTTATACATGAAATTACCTGGAGTGTCCCTAGGGGGGATCGGAATTTCTTCCTCTAACATCCCTTTCCTAGTTCCTATCTGCTTTAACTTGTTGAAAAACGGCATTGTGCCTACTTGATACTGAAATGCTCGATCCTTGATACTTAATTCTGAATGTAACTTATTTATACAGGAAAACACAATAATGCACAAGGAAACAATCACATTCATACCACGACATTGATCACAAAAACATTTAAAACATAGATGACTACCCCACTATACTAGATGTACTGCTCAACAGTACAGATACACTGTTGTAATAGTGCAAAAATTCAGAAATTCGGAATACTAGATATACTGCTAAACAGTACAGATACACTGCCTAAAAACAGTGCAGACCGGACTTGCGTACCCAAACCCGTCTAGATACGACCCAGCAATGGTACTCACCGGGAAGCACGGAAACAGAAGGCCTCGGAAAACTCGACTGAACTCGACTCGATACTTCGGAAAACTTCGGAAAACTTCGGAAAACTTCGGGAATTTTCGGAAAACTTCGGAAAACTGGTGGGCCTCTTGACACCTCGGACCTTGCTTCTTTCGGCTAGGCTCTGGTCGGGATCCTCCGCACTCCTCACCGCCTCGTCTGGGCACTGATCGCAGTCTTCGTCACCTCCGTGGGTCAGAGGGAGATGCAGGAAATCCTGCCGGTACGCGTATGTTCCGGCTAACTGACGGCAGGGGACAGAGGTTGCAACGCACCAACCGGCGCGTGAGGTGGGGGAGGGGTCCCTATTCGGGCGCCAAAATGACGTAAATAATTAATTTACTCTCTTAATTTCTATGCAGGTAAGTACTTAATCAATAATAACTCAGATCGGGTGAAAAAAGACAGAGTCTGTGGTGTTAGAGTTCTAAGGGTTTTATTCCTTAAAAAGGAATGGTCATGGCCAAGATATCATGTTCTGACCACCACACAGGGTGTCAGAAGGGATAGATGAGCGCGCCAACATTTTATTAACAGTACATAGCTTATATACTTATTGTACATCATTGAAAACAGTATAGAAGGCGTAACAGCTGAGAGAAGACAAGATAACAATATACACGTGGTACATGTGCGTAATCAAGAGGCGTGAACTAGAGGTGTGTTCTGGAAACGTCACTGATAGGTGTCACAAAGGGGTGGCACTAACAGAAAATGTGGCAATGTCAGCAGAAATCGGAAGCTTGGATGCGCACGCAGCTGCATGACGTGTAATTGGAGGGGTGCAGGGGACTTGACATTTACACTGACGGAAAGAGACAAAAGTCTGGCATGTCAGATCAACTTGGGCTTCTATCATATCTGATATCTGATGTTTAGGAACTAAGCTATCTGGGCGGAAAGGTCTCTAGAGCAGAAGCTATTCTATACTTGCTGTGAGTGCGTGTATAAGCGCCTGGGTGTCTGTATGAGAAGCGTGGGGGCATGGGGCCTTCCATGGAAGCATGGCAACGGAGCTATGAATTACTTGCACAGAGACAGGTCGGCCCTTTAGCCCTGTAGCTGAGGAAGGATGTTTACTGAAGCTAGCAGGCAGGAATGTATTTTCGGGGAGGGAAACAGATAACTCGAAGGTTATAGTCAATCTTGGCAGGCAGCAGGCTGAGCCGAGCGCGAGGGGCCGCGCTGAAAGTAAGTCAGAGTTCACGAGTACGGGGGCTGCCTGGGCAGAGATTTCTCGGAGTCAGAAGCCAGAAAAGAGGCTCGGTGGCAGAGATTCAGGGCCTACTTCAGCCAGAGCTGAAAAACGTAGGAGTACACTACAAAAAGACGTTGGCATAGCATACTTAGGAACGGACCATTCGACCCATTCATGGTGGGTCTGAAAGAGGACATGTTAACGTTGGACGCAAATGTATTTGCGTCTTCATAGCTGACACAGGAGGGAAGTTACATGCACTTTAACTCGTACATGGAGTCGGTGGGGTACTCGCTAGGGAACACAACTTGACCATAAAATTTAGATTACCTCAGTACCTGAGTTGACAAGGGCATTGCAATACATATATTGCAAATTCTGTTTTGCATGTTAACACCTGTGATATGGGGTGTGGTAAACTACTGAATCCGTCAACATAGGTTTTGACATTAGTGCTGTGAGTACAGGCCTTGCACGTCTTACATCTGTAAAATCCCTTGTTATTTTGCCACCAAGTTGTTTTTTCAATGGGTTCGGGACTGTTGTCAACAAGTTGGTCTTTAAGAGAGGGTGCTTTGCTGAATGTTAATGATACTCTCTTTGGTAAATTTGTTCCAATAATTGGGTCACTTTTGACAATAGACCAATTTCTGTTGACAATCCTGTATATGTCTTTGTGTTGCTGGTTATAGCCTGTAATAATCCTAAAGGTTTTTTCTCTGTCAGTAGATACCTTTTCTCCATCATCTTTCTCGTTAGGAGCTCCTCCCTAGTTTTTGTCATTGATTTCATTCTCGCTGTCTCAATACACTGTTCTGTGTAGCCCCTGTCAAGGAAACGCTTCTTACTCTCCTGTTGGGCATATTCTAGATCATCCTGGTTACTGCAAACTCTTCTCATGCGTAACATCTCCCCATAGGGGATACTGGAAACAAGGTGAGCCGGATGAGCACTGGCCACATGTAAAATACTATTACCTGTCGTGCTTTTGCGATGTATCCTTGTTTCCAGTTGCCCATTCTTTATATACAATTCTGTGTCCAAAAACGTAACAGTTTGCTGACTGAGGGTAGCAGTGAATCTTAAATTTAATTCATTAACATTGATGTCTTGAATGAATTGAATAGGTTCCTCATGGCTACCTCTCCACACTATAAGCAGATCGTCAATAAAGCGATACCATTTTACAACACAGTTTGAATAGATCTGATTGTGTGTAGTTGTGAGGACCAGCTCCTCCCAAACTCCCATGTGTAAACATGAGAAGCTTGGGGAGAAGCTGGCCCCCATCGCCACCCCTTGTAATTGGCGATACAATTGTTTGTTGTACATGAAAATGTTATTAACCAAACAGAATTTCAGCATCCACAGCAGCATAGCATTATGTTCCACAAACAAGGGCCCATGTCTGGATAGATAATGGTTTACCGCCGTTAGCCCATCCGCGTGTGCAATGCTGGTATAAAGAGACGTGACATCCAGTGCCATGAGCCAGTCTCCTTCTACCCAGTCAGTGTGTTTGATTTTTTGTAAAAAAAACCCTGTATCCTGAACATAAGAATCAAGGTGTTGTACATATCCTTGGAGAAAGTAGTCAATGTATACTGATGTGTGCTCCAATAAACTGTTCCTGGCAGAGATGATAGGTCTGCCAGGCGGATGTGTCAGGTTCTTATGTACTTTGGGGATAAAGTACATTATCGGTATATATATATATATATATATAAAACAAATTTAGTTGTGCGCGCTGCATTGCAGTTTATTTATTTGCTTGTGTATTTACCTCTGTGCGCCGTATTCTGGAGTTTACTACCCCCTACGCTGCCCCTCCCCCGCCCCACGCTAGCGCCCAGCAGCACTTCCACCACGGGCCGCTACTATTGACACTGTGTAACTCCATCATTTACCTTGAATAAAACAAGCATTTCTCTACCTTCTTCAGTCAATTCCATCTTTATCCTGCACAATAGCAACAAACGATTGTTTTATATGCACTACACAGGCCCGGACTGGCCGTTGAGGGCATCGGGCAATCCCCCGGTGGGCCGCATGGTTGGGGGCCGGTTTTGGGCCCCTGGGGCCGTTTTTGTTACAGGGCCGTTAGGCTGCAAAAACGGCCCTGTAACAAAAACGGCCGAAAACCGGCCCTGTCACAGAGCGCGGTCGCACCTCTCCCCCCTCCCCTCTCCTCCCGGAGGGGGGCGAGGGGGGCCGGCCGAGCACTTTGCCAGGGCCGGTTCTGGTTCCCAGTCCGGCCCTGGCACTACATTTGATTGCACTCCGCTCTATTAAAAAACTTTAAAAATTCTCCTCTTGCAGTAAAATCTATGATTAATATTTTGTTATTTTCCCTTTTCAGTTTAATTTTGGAGCTAAGATTAACAACTTTATAAAAACTTGCACGTAATTTGGACTGAAAATATTTAACACTTATTCATTCCCCTTACACAATTAATGTTTGAGAGCTTTTTGGATGCAAACAGATGTATACATCATAAAATGGCTGTCTATTTAGAATACATTTTGGGAACAGCAAGTTTTCTTTACAAGCTTCAATGCAGCGAACATGAATTAGTCAATTGAGTAATTCTAAAAATTATATCCAGAAATTCTTTTAGATTTCTTTCGACTAAAAATGAGCATTTGATACAGGTGTGGCTGTATCTGCAAGTAGGGCAGAATTAATTGAACTATTATGCAGCTTACGAAGAAAAAATCATTTCCTACTTTGCCTATTTAATCCTTTCTTGAAAAAATGATGAGTCAGTACGGTAAGGATATCCATAATCGTTTTATGGGAAAATGGAGGCCAAACTCAAACATATAATGAGAAGCATCCTGTCTCAGAAATAGCCCTTCACTGCACGTGATTCAATGAAGCTAGGGAAACACGTTCGAAGCATTACTGGATATGTAATTGGATACCATTAAATAACAGCTTGAATATTGATATTATCATGTGTGAGTCATAAATTGCAAGCACATATTAATGGTAAATGGAGCATCGAGAGAGGAGAAATTCGACAGCACTGCAATCAAATGTTCTGATGACACAAGTTTATGGAAAGTAGTTCACATCATTAAAGGGAGGGACAGACTTCAAACACTGACAAAAAAAGTTTGATAGGGGCCATTACTGTGAGATCCAATTAAGTACCTGCATAGTGCGTTTGAAAGGAATAATCAATCCACAAAATAGGCACAACAATGATTTTGGGAGGCTGAAGTAATTTTAAAACAAATAGGTGCCGATAACCAAAAAACAAACTTGAAGCAGATGCAATACTGTGGCGGATAAGAAAACAACAATGATATGCTATTAAAAGGTAGGTAATAATACATTATTATGTTAACATTTAAGTTTTGAAAAATATATGTTATAAAATACAAAATCAAATAGAAAAAACACAAGATAAAGTCTATACACCAAACAAAAGTAGGTCTCAAAAGGTGATGGTGATTTTACACTGAACTTTGAAGGCAATGAGTATGCAGTTCCTATGTGAGTCTAGGTCTCTCTGTAGGTCAGGTCGAAGGGAGAACCCCTTTGAGGACCAAGGGCCTTTACACACTCAGAAGTGTGTCATGCTTAATCATTGGACAGCTCCTCATTGGACCAGTGCTCCAATGCCTCACGGGCCCCTCAGGGGTCTTTTTTGCTGTGTTTCTTTTCTTTTTGATGATGTAAAGAGTGAGGTGTGATGGGAGACTGGATGCAAGTAGAATTGGGAAGAAATGTGCATTAAAAATGACTAAAGGAGTTTAAAGGCTAATTTAATCACTGGGTCCATTTGTCATGGTTAAAATTAATTTGGGCGGTGAACTCCTCTAGCGGAGTTTTCCGCACTCCGCATTACGTGGAGCTTGCAGAGTTCAGATCAATGTCAAGTTGGCAAGGCCGAGCAAGGAAAATCCACCTCCCAGCGAGATTTTCCTTCGTTCTCCTATGCCGACGACACCCAATGCATCCTCTCACTGTCAGAAGACCCCTCCACCACCAGAGCTAACTTCCTCAGCTGTATGATGGACGTTGCCGACTGGATGAAGGACAACTGTCTCAAACTAAATTCAGACATAATGGAAGTCCTCATCTTTAGGATCAACACCTCGCCATGGAATGACACAAGGTGGCCCATGAAACTCAGCCCACCTCCCACCCCAACAGACCACACCCACACTTTCAGCCTCATTTTGGACAGCAAGTTATCTATGAAGACAGGTAAGGGCAGTCTCATCCACCTACTTTCACACTCTATTTATACTCTGCAAGATTTTCAGATGGCTCCCAGTCAACACCAGAAGGACCATCAAGCAGGCCCTCGTCACCAGCAAGGTAGACTGCAGGAATGTACTCTATGTAGGAATCACTGCACGCCTCCAGAAGAGGCTACAGACAATACAAAACTCAGTGGCAAGACTCATCCTCGACCTCCCCAGAAGGACAAATATTACACCCCACCTCAAGAAGCTACACTGGCACCCCATCCAGAAGAGATGGCAGTTCAAGATGCTGACCCATGCATATAAAGCCCAGTACAATGAAGCACCAGCATGCGCATGACCTTCCACCAATATAATCTCCCCCACTCTTCCAAAAAGAGACCCCCCTAGATCCGCCTAACCAACAGTGAAGGACACTCTTTTTCACACCTGGCAGCCAAAGCTTGGAACAACCTTCCCTCAGGACTGCCCCATCACTCTGGCAACTCAGGAAAGGAATGAAGACCTGGATGTTCAAATTAACACACCAACTCACAGCATAATTGATTGTGTGGTTGATTGATTAACCTTACCAAACATTGAAGACTTTGAACTTCAGCTAAGATCATTCCTGGATGATGTAGTTTGTCATTTACATGTATTTATGACGCAATTGAAATATCTTTAGTCTCTATTTGAAATATAAATTTGAAACTACAATTATCCAATACAATTTTTGAGTTAGGCGCACCATATCTATGAACCTACACAAATGATGTAAAGAGGGTCTGGCACCAGGTAAATCAAGCAAGATTTGTGAATTCCATGTTTGAGCTTAAACCATGCAGTTGCTGTTAGAATAAATGCCGCCATGTGCTAGGAAGTAGAACATAAAATCTGCGTTCCATTCAAACATAGAGCAAAGAGGATATGCCACTGGGTTACTCTGAAAATAGGCTTTAGTTCAAGAGATTAATCAATATTCTGTAAATATATTCAGTAGAATTTGCTGGCAATTTCAGCCAAAAAAGGCAGATGCTGCTATTAGAGAGTTAAATAATATTTCTATACTGGACTGCATTAAAAACAGCACATTGCAAGTTATGGGCTTCATCTCCATTTGGATTTAAACCTAAAATATAAAGGTGCAGACTAGGAATCCTGGAGAATGCCATACTTCAAACACTGTATGATTGTGGCTTTACTCACACAGAAACATATGAAATGGAACCAAAGGAAAGGCCTGCAGTTCTCATTTATCCTCCAACGGGCCGTAAATGAGGACAAATACTAAGACAAATGCTGGGAGATCTCACTAAAAAGAAGGAATCCCTTTCATCAAGACATAAGTCCTGACAGTTCAAGATATTTAACCCAATCTGTACCTATGAAAAAATGCATTAGCGCATATGGGTGCTTAAAAATGAGAGCCCTGGTTCACTTTTACACCACACAAAGTGTTACATGCGTGACACAGGGCTCTCATAACGATGGTTGAAGCCATGCAAAGCCATCCTGCGTGGCTTTGAGTGGCTTCATAAACCATGAGTAAGGTGATGCAGCTAAAATCGCCTCATTGCATCACTCTGTTTCCGGGAGGTGTTCTATGGGCATTGCGGTCAGCTATAGCTTGCAACACCCAAGGAATTTCACACTGCCTCAGATTTGCAAAGTGATGTAAACCTCAGGTAGAGCCAAAATTGTACGCCTTCTGCACAAAACAAGCCTGCAAGCAATGCAGGCACTCTTCGTTGGCGCTAGGGTGCCGAAACGGCCCCAACACAGGCAGAAAGGACAAGAATGCACTGTATTGCTTAAATATGGTCCATCCCTGCCCTTTCCCTTTGGTGTAGGGCAGTGCAGCAAGGTGCCTTGCTACGCTATCCCACACTAAAATGTCATAAATGAGGCACATGGGGTATAGACAGATGCATAAAATTCATTTTAGACTCAAATAGGATGATTTAAAATCACTGTACTAATTAATACAGCCACGACCTTAATACGAAATGTGCCATTTTAGACAATATGGCAACACACATACTTGCAAATAGTGCATCTTGTGAACTCAGTGAAGCATCACTGTCATGGAGTGTGAGAATTTTGTAGGCCCTCACATCCTTCTTTGTCCTGGTGTACTTTCAGAAAAGTTGCTGTAAAGAATATTTTGACATAAAACACAATCTCAAAAGCAAATGAAATATGTGAAAATAAACTATCAATAAAGGGACAATGTTGTAGTAAGTGTCTTTTAACTGAGTTACTGGCACTTATCCTTAAATATAGCTACATAAATCATCGTCCTATCTTGCAATCTTTAGCCTGGAGCTGGCTGCATGATAAACATTTAAGTTCACCTTAGGCTTATATTTTTGCACATTTACTTGAAGAGCTCAAATGACTAACACAGACGTTAAGACCTCCCCTTTGGCGTTCTTATAATGAACACTATCATGGCAGACGGGTGATGAGCTTCAAAGAAATTATTCGTAGATTTGGGATGACTTCAGCATCCTCCCACTCTTAAACAAGGAACAATGGAGCATTTATGCAAAGCAGCGCTTAACATATTTGGAGGTGGATAGTGCATATGCTCACTGTATATGCATTAAGTTGCAAAAGCTCTATATTTATAGCAAAGCAACGGTGTAAGAGTAAGGTATACATATGGTAAACTATAAGTTCAATGTGGGAAAACGTATACATTGAAATATGAGGTGGATGGGTTTTCTCTGTGGAGTTTGGTCAATGTATGGGGATTTATCAGGTATCGAAATGGCCACCTGTGTCTTTTTCCTAAGGAAAATCACTGTACATCAATACTTACATAGAACAACTGTATTCCAGCTGTACTCTCTTGACAATTTGGATTAAATTTTTTTATATGAGTGCTTCATTATTTTTTTCAATTTGGGTTAGCTTTAAATGTTTATGATGTGGGAGGAAAGCATTTTGCTCTGTATAGTTCTATAATTATGGAAATTTCAATGAAAACTTTGTGCTACTTTTTGCTCTGATCTGAGTGGGCCAGATGTTAACCAACAGCTGCAGACTAGTCCCTAAAATGAGAGTGGACAGATTTGAGAATTAGTTACAACCCTCAACTCAAGTTGAAAGATGAGAATGGGCAATCCACGATAGTACACCCCTCTATGGCTGTCTGTAGCACAGCACTGCGATAATTTGACAGTAATAGAACTCAACAGTAAGGGTCTGAATATGATCTTGCTAGGAAAGCCTCCAGATGGCTTCCGGAACTAGAAAATCCAATTTGGAGCTTATGTTTTCAACTGAACCGTCACCCGTTCCAAATGACCAAGTACAATGCGAAGACCTTGTCCACGTCGACTGAATCGTTTCCGAACCTGATCCTGTCAGTCTGACTCGTTCGCAGCCAAATCGTGCCTTGCAATGGAGCCGGCTTCCAAACAGCCGGGTGCTATGCACGATTTTACTAGGGTCTTACAAGTCGATTAAAGGTGCCAATTGGATTGAAGCCAATATTAATATGTTTTGGGAGAGAGCACATGCCCCTTATCACTGGTTAGCAAAGGCGAATTGTGTACAGAGCCCTAATACAACAAAACGAAACTCAGCAAAAACAGAAGGATTGAAGGCAAAAATGTGAGGAAACCATGCCAAGAATGCAAGGTCCACCAAGTTTTACCAGAAGTATACAAGTGGTAAAACAGGATTTTCCAGCTAAATTATAGCAAATATTAAAAATTAAAGAGTTGTTAAAATCAGGGCTCATGTACTCTGGATATGATTCCTAAAAACACTTAGAAATCTGAACCCACAGGTTCTACCTTTAGATCGGTGATTATTTCTGATTGTTCGGAATTCCAAACTATTCCATCTTACACCAGGAGGCAAAAGCACTTGGTAGCTTTTTCTTTTATTCTGTAAGGGAAACCCCTTTTCCTACATCTCACCAAATTATGTGGATGTTCCTTTCCTTTCCACCCTGGATAGAGATGTAATTCTGTTCTGAGGAAGAATGAAAAATTCCGATCTTTTCAACAAGAAAAGCAGTCAGAACATGTACTTTTGTGTTTCATAGCAAAGTTCTAAGGCATTACCCTTAAACCAACTCTGACTCCAGAGTAGATTGCTCACAATGAAATCTCTATGTGAGTACATTCTTTTGAAAAATAAAAATGGCTCCAGTGGTTTACAACAGTTTTTCACTCATAAAAGAACTAGTTGAGCGTCTGCCCCCAGGTAATCAAATACTTCAAGACAGTAAACACAGTACCAATCACAAATTAAATAAAGAAATATCTACTGTTATGGTGAAGTTCTTTAACTGGTACTATGAGTCATGCATCATGTTGTATTATATAGTTCTGCAGAGTGATTGAAATTCTATTACATATATATATTTTTTGAAGATTTGAGAAAATGATATGGATAACGTGAATAATGTTTAAAAGGCATTTGGAAACTAGCAGTGTTTAATTGATGCTTTTTAAATAGTGATTCCCTTCTGGATGTGGACTTGTGTTTAGTGCAAGGAATTTGGCAGTCTAGTTCTTACTTGATATTCTACGTACAACACCACTGCTTCATCAAAGACGCAAGTGGAAATGAATATACAACCGGTAGCATTTCCCTCACTACTAAGGATAGCAATTTCTCAAAATAAAAATTACAGATTTCATGTGCATTTTGCTTTTTTGTTCAGCACCCTGTTATTTTCCATTGTAGAGTGAAACACTGTCAATCACAGGAAGGAATAACTGTCTCTTAAAACAATATAAGAAGTTTGTAAGCAGAAAGGGTTTTAATTATTTACAGCTACAAAAATGCATTAATGATATTACTGAATTAATTAAGAGAGAATTATTCTTAATGGTTTCTTTGGATAAAAGACAAAAGAGAATTCTGAGCCTCATGAGAGTAGGCCTAGAGGCAAATCTGGAGCAGTTTGCAGACCTCATTCTGTTTCTGTAATGGGGCGCCGGGCAGGAGATTTAACTGATGTCAAACGTGCTTATCAGGCACACACCCAAGATTGCTGCTAGTCAATATGCCTCATATAAAGGATCATCCATAATTTATAATTTAAGGCCAGAAAAATAGCATCCAAAATTGTTAATTTAACGCCTGATTTTGAGTTTTTTGAATGGGTACTTTTTGACAAATAGCAGGGCTTTCTCATCTGCCTTATTACAAGTGCACCAGGATATAATGTACTTGCGACAAAGCGGGAAGCATATCTGATTTTATGATAGAATACCCATCCTCTAAACTGCAAATCAGGCTCTTAGTGTGGCAACAATAGTTCTGTTTTATAATCAACGTCATTTACTGGAACATATAAAGAAAGGCCTCACATGACATCTTAATTTCTGTCGCATCCTTGCTAGAGATTATTTGGATATTTCCAAATATATGCTGATGCTTCAAGATATGCAGGTTACGACTAATGTGCAGGTACCATACTATAAGACCTTTCTAACATAATGGACATATTTGATAAAAACTAATGTAGCCTAACATAATGTTTCAGAATTTCAAAGACACACACTGTGGTCTACTGGATTTTCTTTTAAATAATATTGTTCACTGGTAGTTAGCTGCCAACATGTAAACACAGAAGGATCTAAGCAGGCTGAAGTCAGTGCACCAGCAGCACAGCCTCTCACAGAAACCCGGAAACGTCAGCAGCTTAGAGCTTATGAAAGATGTGCTAGGAAGGGGTGGCACGCGACCATGGAGATGCCGAGCGAAGAACTGATTGATGGGACGGAAGGTTGGAGGAAGTTGAGGAGTCCGAGCAACAAGAAGACGAAGGAGGAAAGTCGGAGTAGCGGGACTCGAGGCGGCAGAAGGAGCGTGGAGAAAAAGGTGCATGATGTGGGAGAGTGGACAAGCGCCAGTGCATCACAGCAGTGGCCCAAGGGAGCGAGAGAGGCGCTGTACGCCTCGATGGACTGCCCAGGCAAGTGACTGTGTTTACCTATATCGTGTGAGTAAAGGAGGATGGAGAGTGAAACACCTCCTCTTCGTGGCTCACCATCACTGAGGTGTTTGGTAGAAAATGGGAGGAGCTGCCCCTTTATCACCTCAATCACAGTTCAACTCTTAATCACCCAGTAAAGTGCACTTCACAGGGTGAAGGTGAAGGGTATTGGCTTCTTTTCTGTAAAGAAGAAACTCGGGGTACTTTTGCCTGTGTGTATGCTCTCACAATGGATGCAATGGGACATATTTGGAGCAGCCATCGGAAGCAAGAAGCAACCGCAGTAGCAGCTCCCTGAAGGCAAGACGATTAAAAGTGGAAACTATCTGTTTTGTTGTTGTAAGATCTGTAAAACACCCTAATAAAATTATTTGTGGTCTGAAAGCATGGATATTTGAGTTGTGACTAAACCCTGTCACAGTGGTGTCAGAATTAGGATGTGTCCCATCCCAGGGTGGTAGTCAGAACTCAACCCATAACTATGGAGGATATGATTAAGCAGTTGGCCGAAGGACAGAGGCATTTGCAACTGGTTGTGGAGCCACAAGCGCAGGTGACGCAACAAGATAGGGAGAACCCTCAAACCACCTTAAAAAATTCAGGCTAACCTTACTGCCCGTAACCAAGAAGCTCAGGATGCAGCCAAAAGCAATAGCCAACGCCAGGTGCATCCCAATGTACCCAGTGCAGTCCTTCAAAAATTTCCAGGCTGGACAAAAGCCAGTTTGTCTCTTTACGAAATCTGAACGGGTTGCTCCCACTGCTTCTTGTCCACCAGACCATATAGCGCCCCTCCCATTTGGAGAATTACAGACTGCTTATCAGGCTGCCAACCCTACAGGTACCACACCGCAGGTGAGCATTAGGAAGGCAACCCTTAAGCACCTGCGATCCTGAGTATTATCAAGCGAAATTGAGAAAAGAGAAATTGGGGCCCAATGACAACCCATGTTCACTATATATTTGAATACGAGATTTGGGAAGTAGATTGCTAAAGCCTGACACCTCGACATTAGAAGACATAGAAGAGAAGGTTTTTCTTGCACCATTCCTGGAGTTCATATGCACGTGGATCAGACAGCACCCTAATGTAATAGCTACCACGGCAATGGAATTGACATGCACTTATCACAGATATTTAAATCTGGGCCGACGAGCTCTCAAACTAACACTCCAGTGCGTTGGGGAGGGACCATGATACCCAGCTTTTGCGGTAATAAGAGGTATGCAGCTGAGAACCCTAAAAAAACAGTGGGTGCATATGTGCACTCCAAAAAAAATGCTATATTTCAAACCAGTTAATTTAATGCATGACTTTGCCCATTGTGTAGTACAGTATAAACATCTTACTGTATTGAACGGTCAACGTCTACTATCCGCAAACTGTTCTATCTCATGAGTTAATGAGAATGGAGGTTGGTCTAATAGTAGCAACATGTTAAGCAACAGACATCGAGGGGGACAGAAATAAAACTTTATAATAGGAAGTTATGTTCTGGTATAGTGTACCCAAGAGTCGCTAGGGCAATGTGCTGCAATGGATGCTCACATAAAAGCTAACTTTCATGCGTTAGCAAAGCTTTGTAAAAATAAAATGTCTGATCGCAAATGCCAAAACGTCCCGGCATTCCCAACTCTTGTTTTCCTAACGTGCTGCATGCCTCGATTTTGCTGATTCTAAGCGCTCTAAACAACAAGAGTTTCTGCCATGGACTGTATGATACTTCACCTCCCAACCTCCAAAGGATGGAAGGCTGAGAGGGCTTCCTGGGATTGTAGGTTGTCGGCTTTATAACATTTATCAGCAGCCAGATGTCATCTCACAGAGGCATCGCGCCAAAGCAATACGGAATGTCACAAACAAGTCATTGATGTAGGGTACCTGAATACACTGTTTTTGATTCATGAAGGCCTCCCGGCCTTTCAGACTTGTAAACTGTGCCACAATGCATAATTGTGTTTCGTAATGGCGCAACAGAGCACCTTCTGCCAGAAATGATAAATCGACCGCTCTGCTTTTGAATAGTTATGCATTTTGGTCCATTTTTGTTGTATAAGTATGTGTGCTTCGCATAAAGGGTTTGTTTGGATTGGAGAACGGCAAACATGACTGTTTCAGCTTGGCTGATCTAATTCAACTTTTTGGACGCTATATGAATTGTATCGTTGTATTTATCATCACGAAAGCATTGTGTATTCATTGAATGTGCCAGGCCTCAGCAAATAAAACAGAAATTCAAACTGCTTCATGATAACAGACGAGGCTGCAATTTAAATTTGTAATTTCCTAGGGGAGCACATAAGCACGTGTCTCCCATGTAAACTGTGGTTACAGCACCCCTCCCATCTGTCGGTGAAATACCGCTTTGCATTGAAACACATTCACGTGCACTAAAGATCCCATCGCTGTATTATTGGCCGGTCACTCATTTACGGGTTTGCTTTGAGGCCTTGTGTTTTTTGAGTTGGTGGCATTGGCTATAGGATGAGAAAGCTACAGATGGAGATGTCTCATAGTTATAACTCAGGTCCCTGAGGCAAATGAATCCACAAAGCACACACACCACAGCATGCCCCACAAAGTGTTTAAAAGTGGAGCCGGAATATACAAACAAGGTATGCTTTTGTACTGACAAATTAACTAAATTTATTGCAACAATATTTTTATCTTACTGTTATTTATTAGCATGAATATTGCCTCTTGGACCCAGGAGTACTGTGCGCAATTCAAACTAATGCAAGAAAAAACAGAAGTAACCTATAACACGATAAGACCAAAGTAGATACTAAGCAGTCATCTGATAGCAAATCATGAGGAAAGAAAAAAACTGCAAAAACATTTGACATGGTTCCATTCTTCTCTTGAAACATGAATCCTGCAAGAAAAAGCACAGAGGCCTCAATTTGCCCTATTTCCAGGAGAGTACATTGCACATCCTGCATACGCCGATACCGTTCAGTATAGTGCTCAAGGGGTGCCCACAATGGGCGTCATTGAGATTTCTGCATCTAGGTTTGGGATACTGTTCAATCAATCAATCAATGACATTTGTAAAGCGTGGGTCTGCTTCATCCAAAGCCTTCTGGAGCTCAAAGCTATGGAGACTGATATCAGATAGAAGCTACCTTGAGAGTTCTTCACAGAACAAAAAAGTTTTTAAGTCTATTTTATAAATGGAGTTTGACTGTGCCTTGTGGAGATTGAACTACCCAGAATTCCATAATTTGGCAGTTTGTACCGTAAAGAATTTAGGAACATGCATCAGGCATATACTATTAGATCTGAGTACTCTGTGTTGTTTGTACTGACGCAGTATTTTTCTCAGATAGGAATGGACTTTCGCTGTAGTACACTAAACGCCAGCATAGGGACCTTGAATTTAATGCATTTCACAATTGGAAACCAGTGAAGCAGCTTCAGTTGAGGGGAAATATGCTGTTGGAAAGGAACTTGTCGATCTTCCTTATTCTGCTATGTCCTTAGTATTCCTGCTTCATTTAAGCTAATTTACCTGCTTATTTTGACTGTCTATTATATTTACTGAATTCCTTTTTCACATTGTTTTCTCTTTGTCTGTATCTTCAATTGTAAATTACCAAATAAAAAAAAGTTTAAACGTGAAAAAAAAAAAAAGGAAAGGAACTCATCGAATAAGTCTGGCCTTAGCATTGTGTATGGTCTGTGAGTCAAAAAAACAGGAAGGCCCAGAAAAAGACTGGTAGCGTGCTCCAGACGGGAGGTTACCATTGTATGAACAACTATTTTTGAGTATCCTCCTGAACAAGGAGTAGCAGCTTCCTTAAAGCTTTTAATTTGAGAAAGCACGCTGAAGAAATCAGCCTTACATAAACAGAAATGGAAAGGGCAGAATCAAAACCAATAACCAGATTTCTGGCAGCAGTTGTGGGAGTCGGAGGAGGGTTTAGGTCTTAGGGCCAGCAGAGGCAAAGGGTGTGGGGGAACCACTCGCACCAAAAAAGAGGACTTCTGTTTTCTCAGAATACAACTTAAAGAAGTTTGCCTCAGTACAGGCAGTCACTCCTTCAATTTATAGGGGGCAGCCTTCGAATATTCCTGAAACGAAAAAAGAAGCTGGGTGTCATCCCCACAGGAGGCCACCTTCACATCCCAGGATTCAATCACGCCCGCCATAAAAGCAAAGTACAAATTAAACAGCAGCAGGCTCAGGGCACTACACATATAAGTGGTTTGGGGCGGATAAAAAAGGATGGAGATGCACTTATTGAGATCTGAATTCCAAGAAAGATTTAGGCCAGCAGAGTACCTTGCCATGGAAGTCATTCTGGATGGGTCTGTTCAGAAGAGTGGCATGAGAGATTATGTTGAATTTACCGACAGGTCCAACTGTACCACCATGGCTGAGTGGGCTCTGTCTAAGTTTTCCTCAGAGACCTCGAAAGTGCTTTCAGTAGTATATTCTCCCAGAAATATGCAAGAGGCCTTTTGATTCCACAAATGAAGATAACTGACAATTTGCCAGTCCTTTAACTATTTTCAAAGGTGCTGGTAGAAGGGAAATAGGCTTGAAATTACTTAAAACAGATGATCAGCATTCGCTTTCTTGAAGAGGTGTAAAAGGAATTCTCGTTACAGTTAGTTGAAAATATGGCAGATTCCAGGTAAGTGTTCCAGATTTTGTTGAGAACTGGGTTAATATACACCAAGGCCTTATCTTAAGTAATAGGGGTGGGCAAGGGTCCGCCGGAGAGCAGAACTTACATTTCTCCCATTCACTTAAACAGACTTCCTCTGAAATAGTACAAAAATGAGCGTGCAGCGACTTACAATTAGACAGGGGATCTACCTGAGTACCCTCAATAGGTGGTGCAGGGAATGTGGGGTACACATTGTGAATTTTCTCATCAAAAAAGTTGATAGCTCGTTGCAGAGTTCTGGAGAAGGATTGACTATATTTGAGACATCCTGGGAGGTATTAGAGGCTGCCACTATATGAGAAGAAAATAGCTATCTCATGTTTTGTGAGAAAGTTTAAGAAATTTTCTGTGGTCCACGTTAAATATAATTTTTGCCTCAGGACTGTAGGATGTTCTCCAATTACGTTTTTTACACCGGCTTCTCTCAGCCCTCAAAGACGGGGAGAACCAAGGGGCCAGGGGCTTTGTTCTTTTTGACTCATGAACTTTAATAGATGCCAGTATGTTATGCCTTTTTCCAGTCTGATCAACTCAAAATCTCTGTAATATGCCTGTCTTATTTTCTCTAAGTTTAACTTGTTGAAAATCATGTGGTAGAAGACCCCAGGGGTGTGCAATTTGCTCCCTGGTAATAATCTCTACTGGAATGCAGTACAATGTGCCCAAGTCTGGAAGAAAGTCTCACAAAGAGTGCACATCTATGTCTTCATTGCATTTGTTTAAATATCACGATATTGAGTTGCCAGCAATGCTTCCTTCTGATTTACGGTACATAAGGGGGTCCTCAGAAGCTTGTTACCGGTCCAGGGAAGACATGGCTTGGCAGTTCGGGCTGGACTGTTCCCATGAGGCACAGGGTCAGACTGATTTGCATATAGCCATGTCTGAACTGGGGTGGCAGAGTGGGCTAAAGAACGGTGATAGATTAAACCCAGATCTTTTGACTGGGTGTGAGTGTGTCAGGATTCCCCGGCCGCTGGTAAATCACTGCCTGCAGCTCGAAACTGTAACGAGCATGAAAACTACAATTCCCATGATTCCTAGCGCGGCGCGTAGGAATGACGATATGCGACCAGGAAATGGGATATCACGGCGCTAGTGGAGAGACGCCTTGCCGATTATTCCTTCCTGGCGAGCAAGAAGGATTGCTCGTGTGACTTGCTCTTCGTTGGTGGGCTGAGGTAAGCTCACACCGGATTGTACTTTGGACCCGTTGGAATACTAGGTGGGGCTTAGGAAGAGCCCGTATCGGTAGCTGATATTCCGACTCTTGGAACTCCGTTTTCACCGCCTTGTGGATTACTTGGGAGGGGCTTAGGAAGCGCCCACATCGCGTTTGGCGAGCTACGTATTTAGGTTTCCCCGATCAGGGGGGTGTTTGTATTGTGCTGAATTATAAACTACTGTTTCAGTTATCTCCAACTTTGTTGGGTTCTATTTTCCGGTTGGATACTGAGGCTAAGTATCCTTGTACTTGTGGAGAAGCGTGGTTCCTACTTTTCCTTGCAGAGACGTATCTGCAGGGGAGTTGAGTCCTTTATAACCTTTGATTTGCGCTGGGCTGTTTTCTTTTGGTTCTTTGTTCTTGGAAAAGTACCCTACAGACTCCCATTTTAGGTGGTTGAGAAAACGCTTTAGGGTGCTCGGTGCACTTGCCTGTACTATATTTAACTCCACATCAGAGGGGATGTTGTTTTCTTTTCACTGGACTGAGTGATAGGTGATGTGAATTCTTATTGGCCTTCAGGTTCTCTTCCATTCTCAGTAGGGTAGGTGTTTAATGTTCTTCCTCAAATAACTGTGCTTTTGAACCCTATCCATAGAGGCGGGCAGGAAGGGGCATATTTATGGTCTTCTTTATGTATTTAAGCAGAAAAGTCTGGGAATTGAGAAGACGCCTGTTCTGTCACTCTTCGTTCCAACATACCTGTATGATCTTTCAGGTGGATGACAAACATAACATATTTGGTAGAGAGAATTTAGGTCTAGAGTGACTCTCCCATTTATCCCCTGCTTTATATATTTACAGGTTTCCAGCTCCAGTCGCCCAGCTGTTCCCCGCCGGACTTCCCTATTTTTTCCCCCGCTTGATCTCCTTAATAGTCTGTGTTACTAATAGCCAGACTTGGGATGATCTAGAGGTGGGCCCCTTTTATAGCATCAATCCAATCCTGAGGAGCAACGACGACAGGCCTGACAGAATAATCGGCCCACGAGTTCTTCTCCTCCTGGTTGTGTTGAATAAAAGGATGGCCACCTTAGACGATGTCCTGGCAGCGTTAGCTTTAGTGCAAACGGAATTAGCCACCTCACGTCAAGAGACCGCCGCACTGCAGGCTCGGTTTGATGCCGCACAGCGTAACCCTTTTGATGCAGGGGCCCCTGCCCCTCAACCTGCCTCAGTAGTGGTAGAAATGCCTTCCCCTGTTCCATTGGCCCCCCCTGAACGATTTTTGGGTGATAGAAAAAAGGTACAAGTATTCATGACCCAGGTACTGTTACACTTCACTTGTAAACCTAAGTGTTTCTTAACCAACCAAGCCAGGGTTTCTTTTCTGATTTCCTATCTGGGTGGAGAGGCAGCTCAGTGGGCGGTCCCCATAGTGAAGAGTAATGACGCTATTCTTTATGATTGGGATCTGTTTAGAACAGAGTTCGAAAAGACCTTTGACCGGAGGGCTGAAACTTTTTCCGCTGATAAGGAATTACTTGTTCTTAAACAGGGCTCTTCAGACTTAGTCACATACCAGAACCATTTTAGGAGGTTGATAGCGGAAACTGATTGGCCTGAGGCAAAGCAAATGGTTCTGTTCTACCAGGGACTCACAGAAAACCTAAAAGATGTCATCGCTCAGGTTGAACCCAACCTACGACCTGTGCTGCCTTTATTGATTTGGCATTACGTTTAGACCACAGATTACGTGAACGAAAAGGAGAACAAGGAAGAAAGGACAGACCACTACTTTTGGGTGAAAAGCCAGCCACTGGGGAGAAGCATGAAGGAAAAGCAGAACCGATGGAAATCGGAGTGGTACGGGCATCCCTAACTCCGAGTGAAAGAGAACATCGTCGTAAATTTGGGCTCTGCCTTTATTGTGGAAAGAAAGGACACTTCTTAAGGGAATGCCCCGTGAAACCTAAGGGTGGTCGCTACCGTTCAGGACAGGTGGCAGTGTCCACAGTTGAAAAGGGGTCGGAAAACTCCAACGCTTGAGTTTACCAGAAGGGAGAAACTCGAGCACTCACTTTATCCCTTCAGTGACAGAAGAGGACTACGTGGGAAACTACCTATTCTTTCTGGACATGGAGTTGTGGATAGATCACACCCCCAAGAACATTAGAGCAATGATAGACTCAGGAGCCACTGGCTGTTTTATGGATCTAGCGGAAGCACGGCGTTTGGGGGTAATTCCTGTTACCAAGTCTGTTCCTGAGGCTGTCTTTGCTGTGGACGGACATGAACTGGAATCTGGCCCTATCAACCAACATACGCCTGAATACGAGATGTGGTATGGGGAATATCATACAGAAAGCATATCATTCAACCTCATTCATGCCCCTACATACGGGGTAATATTGGGACTCCCATGGTTGAAAAAACATGAGCCCACCATCAGTTGGACGGATCAGTCTTTGCATTTCCGCTCCGCTTATTGTCAAGAACACTGCCTTCGAGAGGATTTGCGACCTTCCATGGCTCTGGCAGCTACTCATCACATTTCCATGGCCGCAGAGAAAGATGTAGCACTACCTCGTTGTTATCAAGAATATGAAGAGGTGTTCAGTAAAACAAAGGCTGAAGTGCACCCTCCGCATCGTGAATACGACTGCTGTATAGATTTGACGCCAGGGTCTGTGATTCCCTGTGGTAGGATCTACGCTCTATCACAACCCGAAACTGAACATCTCCGGGAATACTTGGATGACCTCCTTAAGTTGGGATTCATTCGGCCCTCCAGATCTCCAGCGGCTTCCCCGCTTTTTTTTATCCCTAAAGCAAATGGGGAGTTACGTTGCTGCATTGATTACAGGGCATTAAATGCCATAACGATAAAGAATCAGTACCCGCTCCCATTGATACCAGTGTTGTTGGAGCAAGTGAGATCCGCCACCATCTACACCAAATTGGACCTTAGAGGGGCCTATCATTTAGTGAGAATGCGAAGTGGCGATGAGTGGAAGACCACTTTTAAAACACGGTACGGGCTCTTTGAGTACCTGGTGATGCCCTTTGGGCTCTGTAATGCCCCAGCCTCTTTTCAATTTTTTTTGAATGAGGTGTTAAGAGACTTTTTAGACATCTTCGTAGTCGTCTATATTGATGACATTCTGATTTATTCCAACGGGGAAATAGAACATCAAAGACATGTATGTCAAGTCCTTCACGCCTTACACCAGAATCATTTGTACTGCAAATTAACGAAGTGTGAGTTCCATGTTACCACTGTTGAATTCTTAGGAGTTATGCTCACTCCTTCAGGTCAAGTGATGGCGGAACGAAAAATACGTGCAATCGTGGAGTGGCCGAGACCACACAACATCAAAGACATTCAACGACTCCTTGGTTTTGCGAACTTCTATAGGAGGTTCATCACTCATTTCTCTGACATGGTAACTCCACTTACTAAGCAAACCAGGAAGAACACTCCCTTTGTGTGGGGTTTAGCAGAACAGACCGCTTTTGAACGATTGAAAACTGCTTTCACTACTGCACCGGTGCTAACCCATGCCGATCCGAAACTCCCTTTTGTGGTGGAAGGGGATGCTTCCGAACTGGCTGTTGGAGCGGTGCTCTCCCAAAGGAATGAGAGTACCGGTCATCTCCATCCCATTGCCTTCATGTCTCGAAAATTGAACATCGCGGAGCGCAACTACACCATTGCGGAAAAAGAACTGCTAGCAATCAAGGATGCCTTCGCAGTATGGAGGCATTGGTTGATGGGAGCCTCTCAGCAAATTACGGTGTACACCGACCATCGTAACTTACAGTTTATGCGAGCAGCTCGTCACCTTACTCCTAGACAATTACGCTGGATGCTGTTTTTTGCCGAATTTCATTTCATGGTTACATTTCGTCCAGGTTGTTACAACCGGAAGGCAGATGCTCTCTCGCGTCAAGAAAACAGCCCAGCGATGAGTGTTACACAGGAGAAAAGCATCATTGATCCCAAGAAAGTGGTAGGAGTGATACACACGGAGGAGTTTCTTCACAAGGTCAAGAGAGGTATACAAACCTTTGTCTGGAAAACATGGATCCGCCTACATCCAGAGTGGAAAATTCGACAAGGGTTGCCAAGAAAAGGCACACAGCTGCTCCTTCCTACGCTAGCTTTAAGACAACAGGCTTTTCAATGGTGTCACGATCTGCCGTGTGCAGGACACACAGGAGGAAAGAAAACATTAGAGAAAATGCTACGCACGTACTGGTGGCCTACTATCCGTCCTGATGTATTTGCATGGGTACAGCGATGTGACACTTGTTCTCAGGCCAAGAGTGATCATCGTCCGACGCAAGGACTTCTGCAAAGTATGCCAACTCCTGTGAGTCCTTGGGAGAGCTTTTCTGTGGACTTTGTAGTTGGTCTCCCTAAAGATCGGGGGATGACAGCTATAGTGGTAATTGTGGACTACTTGACTAAAATGGGTCACTTCATTGCTTGTAAAGGGGTCCCAACTGCCAGCCAGCTTGCCCATTTGTTGCTCCTTCATGTAGTCCGGTTACATGGACTACCAAAGGTTATTGTTTCAGACAGGGGAGCCCAGTTTACCGCCAAGTTTTGGAAGGTTTGGTGTGACAGGTTAGGCATTGCTTCTTCCTTGTCCACCAGCTTTCATCCCCAAACAGACGGTCAGACCGAAAGGCTAAATCAAACACTCAAGCAATACCTGAGATGTTTTGTTGATACTACTACTGAGGCATGGGTTGACTGGTTATGGACTGCTGAAGTGTCATATAATGATGCTACGCATTCTTCTACTTCCTACTGTTAAAAAGGGTTCCAAAGACAACCGGTAACCAAAGACCCTTTTATGTTGCCCGGCGGTATCGCCTCTATGACCCACCAATATTAATCAATGAAGAAGCAGGCGCTGGAGACTGGAAGGCGGGAAACAAGGATTTTATTCTCTCCGGAGGAGAACACATCAATTCAGACAGCAAGTATCGTCACGAGGTGCTCTAACCACATCTCTGAGGCCTGGCCTCTTATACACAGGTTTACGAACTTTATTGTATGTAACACATTCTTGCAATGCTTTGAAGTATGAAAGGACATCCTCGGAATCTCCCCTTCAGGCCCGTTCCCACACACATTTACAGTTGGATTCCCCACCCCGGTCACAACAGGTGATAGTTGTCACACAGCAGGGCATTCCGCCGATTCACGGAATGCATGGGGTTGATCGGATCTCATGGGGTGGGGGCTTTGATCGGTTCGGGGGTCTTTTGATGGGGAGGGGAGGCTTCCTACTGTACGGGGTAATAAACAGTATCCGCAGAGCCAGGTGGCGGTCTGGGAACAGGGAAGACAAACGGGGATACAGGAAAAGGGGGTTTGCATCAAAAGGGTTTGAGGCCATGAAAGGAATGAGGGGAGGTGTCGCGCTGGGAACAGGATGGGACTCAATGGTGAAGCTGCGCTGAAGAGGGGTTTATGACCCAAGGCATGAGAGTGTGGGGGTTGTCAGCGTGTGGGGGGAATGCTTGTGAGGTTAAGAGAGAGAGAGAGACGCGCTGGCTATCAGCGAGGGGCAGGGAGGCCATGGCATTCAAAATGGCTGCCGCTTACGCGCACGACTGGGCTCGAAAAGGGGCAAGATGGCGCAGATAATGTTCACTAAGATTGTATTCATTTTTCACAGTCCTCCCTTTAACATTTCCAAGACATCTTGCTGGCCTATTTCCTATCTACACCTATATGCAGCAATCACAAGTAAGGGAGAGGGGACTTAGGCAAAGGAACTGCGCATATACATCATTTCATAAACATCACATTGAAAAATCTCATCATCTAGTAAGCGGGTTCATTGTTAAGTTGGTTGCAGGAAAAATCATCATAATGCAATATCAGACTAGAATTACACAGTGAGGGCGTCGGGTACAGATCATAGAATAAGAACTGGTGAGTTATCATATAAGTAAGTCCTTTGTATACAGCGGGTGCATAGTCAGTTCAATGGCGATTGGGAGAGAAAGGAGATACAGTAAAAATGTCAGAGTTCTCGTTGTCCTTTGTCGTCTTCTGTCAGCACTGTTGAGCATCTGGATTACCTATCAACAGAAATGTTCACGTGGATTGAGTCGTTGGAGGTCTGCGGGCAGGGGTACTTTTTCCTTTGTTTCGCCAGACCCCATAGGAGCAATGCGTTACGGTTTTGGAACAGGTGCACTCTCTTTTGTAGCGTAGAGCATAAGTTTGCATAAAAAATGCGATTGTTCCAGAATTGTGAGATCTGTTCGTATCTTGAGTCTCTGTGGTGGGCATTTCCTGTTGCTTCCATCATCTTCAGGGTGTTTGGTAGCGGGCAGAACCACAGACTTTATTTATCTTTTCTTCGGGGGCGACCCTTGGTCGAGTTCTAGGTCACCGTTCTGGTGTTTAACATAGTTCGTGGTCTATTTAGTCGGAGCTCCCTCCCTTCTGACGCAGGGAGTACTCTTCTCTGGGTAGCTCAGTAGGATTTGGAGGAACTTGGGAGTTCGGATGGAAAGGTGCGGGTGTGAACAGTCCTTATGGTAGGTCGGAGGAAGAGGGGATGGAGCAAGGCCAAGTCGGGAACAGATCAGGGGGAGGCGGAGAGTTTGGCGTCAGGCGAGTCCGTGACCATGTTCAGAGAGCGGGGGCTTTTTGGCATACGTTGATCATAGAGCAGGGGCTTCAGGTCAGCCCTTTCCTTAGCTTTGTTTGAAACAGTGCCCCGTCCTGCGACTCCTTACTGCCGTGGTCTCGCCTTGGCCTCCGTTGCTGATGTTCCACAATCCGCAGTCAGGCCGCGTGCTCCCACATCCGGTCTCTTTCTCCTCCGACAGTGATATCCTTAAATGAGTGTTGAAAAGACAGTCTTTAGAGATTTTGCAGAAAAAGGTAATTACATGAATCTATTTTCTTTCCCAACACCAAGCGACTAGCGTAAGCACTCGCTACATTTGAGATTTTTGCGGCTTACGTATAAACAATCGATGATGGGTTTGCTGGATTCCTTACAACTTCCTTTTGTTGGCTAATTCTTTGACGCTTTGATGATTATTACGTTCATTTGTCATATGTCTATTATAGTAGATGTCAGTTCTTCTGGCAGAGGCCCATTTCCCTAGTATAAGTCTTGAAAGGCTAGGCTGGTCTTCCGGGCCTTGTATTTTACAAAAAGTGCAACGTGCTATTCACCATAGTCCGATAAGCATCCTTCTGAGGGATGAACATAGGCTAAACAAGTCTGCGTTACATAAAAACATCCTATTTTCAACCATGCTTACTGCAACAAGTTCTTTCGTTTTTCAATCTAATTTTCAACTTTGCACACATCCTTCTAACTTTCTATATAAATCCTCGCAACCTGGTTACTACAAAAACTCGGGAGGGGTGGTTTGCAATAATTATTAAACTTATCCTCGGGGAGGGAGGGATCTGATGGATACCAAACTGGGAACATTTTGGGTAGATGGGGGTGTCTCGATCATTTCTTACAGCTTGGGGTACGGAGACAATTTTCAATGGGGATGGTCGCATTACCACAGACACATTTTTATCATAGGAGCCACTGACAAATAGTTCCCTGAGAGTGGGTCAAATTTAGGGAACCTTAGTCGTCTTACCTGTCCCTTTCCTATCGGCCAATTTAAATTTCATCCATATTTTAGTAGAAAAGGAGAGGTAGTAACGTGGTACCAATACAATTTTATTTAGGACAGATTTGCGCAAATACTTGTGGTATTTGGGGCCAATCAGGAGATGCACCAGGTTCGCCAATTAGGTGCCAGTTGCTAGGGAGAGGGAAAGTGTGGAGGGGTGGAAGAGTGAGTGAGAGAAAGAGAGAGAGAGAGAGAGAGAGAGAGAGAGAGAGAGAGAGAGAGAGAGAGAGAGAGAGAGAGAGAGAGAGAGACAATAGGCCGAACAATACACGTGTGACATAGAGAATGACCGTGTATTGTTTGGGCTATTCAGTGCGTTACCCAACGTTAGACGTTTCGGGTCTGTGTTAGGAGGTGGGAAGCATGCAGTTTTGGGACAGAAAAGCGTTAGGTTTGGTAAAAAGGTCGTGAGAGCGTCCTTGTTGTGCCATTTTGTAGCGCTAGTCCGTCTTCATGCATCGGGCGTGACGTGGTTCCAGATTCCTTAGGATACTCTAATCGGGATTCTAACGTAACCTGCAGAGGGAAAAAGGAGGGAAAAGGGGGGAGTGGGAGGACAACATTCAAACACATCAAATGTATGGGCACGAAAGTCCTTTACTTACTGCATACTCGTATTCATCTCTTCGGGATATAATCCCTTAGGGTTCTGGTTTCCTAAAGTCATGGGGGCAGGTAATGTGATAGGTTGTTCATGGGGAGGTTCGAGGAAGGCATTAAGGATCGTGTGTAGTGAAACGTTAAAAAAAGAGAGAATCAGAGGTGCCTAGCGTGAGGTACCCGGTTTCGTAGATGTATCCGGTCATCGGGGTCCCTAAATCATTCCCAAAGCTGTGATGTTCTTAAGGCATACCAGTTCTTCGTTCAACCCTGTACCTTAGTACCTTCGACCACCATATCCTTATAACAATTTATCAATCACACCATTTTACTTTACCCATTCTCTGAAGTCGAGGTCCTTCTTCATAAGCAGCGTTAGTTCCTGGGCTTAGTCGCATATTTTGGAGGCAACGTATCATACCTTTGATTCGATCATTAATCCAGGGCCGAACAACCACTTCTTCAGATAACCTTAAAAAGAGGAGCAGAATGGTTGTGCACAGAAAAACCCTCCCACCGATACCCATATTTACAAAAGTATGCGATGCTTATTCATAGTCGTAAAAAACCTTTATTTGCAGAATTATTCAGTACGTGAAATGTGAGAACGCAATTCATATTTTGGCCTGATATGTCGTCGATGGAAGCACATACAGTAGGGGGGTTATTTTGTAGCACAAGAACATGTAAAAAGGTCTAATTAATTATTTGTAAGTAACCAAAAACATTTCATTGCGTGACGAAGGTATCAGGGGCATTTCAGTTCATAGATGGAAACACAGTCAAGCTCATCGTAATCACATTTCCTAAATGCAAACCGCGGGCGTGCATCATGAGCGACGTTAGGTATCAGTTACAACAAATATCAAAAATAAATTGTTCATTGAAATCAACATTTTTACAGAACCTCTTCTTAAATGTCTGCCAAGTGAACCCTCCTCCCTTTAACATCGAGTGTGCAATGGTTCATATATATACATATATATCTTATTACATCAAGTTTCATTAGCTAAGGAACACCACGAGGCACCCGTAAGTTCCATTGATACCAGCGCCATTTTGGGCGAGGCCGGTTTAGTCCGGAAGTAGCATCAGGGGCAAAATATCCCCGACAATTGGCGGTTTGGACCAGAGTCCCTTTCGGCAGTTCAAAAGAAAGCTGTGCTAACAGAGGGCTGGTGGTGTGGACTGTCAATCAAGAGAGGGAGGGAGTAGAGTCTTTCTTACCGGGTCATGTTGATGTTCAGCCGGAACTTACTCAAGTTCGTTAGCCCATAATGTTCCTGGGTGGTTCAGACGGAAGCTGATGCAGACACGAGAGCACCGCCATCTTGTTGCTGTGCCGTGGTTATTTCATTTGAGATCAATGCAACTGTTCCTCACCGGAAGCCTGAAGGGGTCGAGGGCCCTTGGGACTTTGGTAGAATCTTCAAAGTCGAGGGGATGTTTGTCGATGGTGGGGGCTCGCGCCCAGGTGGGCAAGTGCCCGAGTTGCAACTTTGGACAAAAGTTATTCCAGCGGCCTAGACCCGCCTTTTCGAGGGCCCAGACGCCATTTTGAGATCCTTGTGGCAGCCACCTTTGCCGTATCCATCAGGAGTCGAAGGAACTTCTTGTGATGGCGGAGGACTGAGCATCATGCTGCTGGAGCTGGACATTCTTGGTTCGGGGCGCCAGGGTGCAGCAGTGGAGCCTTCGTCTGGGGAGGTGAGAAAGGCTCGTCTGTGCCGCCTTCCTCTCCCGGCGCATCCTACGCCGTCCCTTGGAATCAGGGGCGCACATGATGACCACCCTACACCCCTGATTCCGACTCTTGGGGGACCACTGTACGTCCGGTGCTCCGTAAATATGCCCGTCGGACATTGTATGTCCTGTTCTGAGAAAGTATACCAGTCGGGCATTGTATGTCCTGTGCTATGCAAGTATACCAGGCGGGCATTGTATGTCCTGTGTTACGGAAATATACCAGCCGGACATTATATTTCCTGTGCAGCGCAGGTATATGGCCGTCGCCCGGCTGGAGGACATCGGCGCCGGTCCAGGGCAGGGAAGCCTCCTACCTGTGGAGGTGGAAGAGGCTCGTCCGCGTCGCCTCTTCCTCCCTGCCCACCCTGCATCCGTTCGATGGAGGAATTCGTGATGGCCGGACCAGAAGATACGAGGGAGGGGGTCATTTGCAGCCGCCCCCTCCCTACCTGCGGCCCGAGGGACGCCATCCCTGGAAGGGCAGTATGGGAAGACCATTTCATTTGCCTGCTTGGTGGAGCCTCCAGGACCTTCTCGCCAGCAATCTCCTTTTTGGCCCATGGTTGCTGGCAGGCCCCGCCCCACACGTGCTAGGTGTTCCGGATGGGCGGGACCATCGAACTGTTACATTGGAGGACTTCCGGAGTGAGCATAACACGTTTTGTATTTTTCCTATTAGTAAAGTTTGTTTTAGTGAGAGTTCTACTAGTTATTCTATTTACCGTTGGTTGTGTGTCTTCTTTACCGTAATTAAATCCTAAGTTTATATAATAGACGCTTGGCTTCCTTGAGTCTTTTCTTTAACGGGGGGTTGTTCACACTGACCTGCAGTTGTGTTTGTTTTTCAGAGTGGGGGAGCAACAGAGAGCAATCAGTCCCAGAACTCTAACATGTCGTTAAAATTGGCCTGACGAAATCTGTGCCACCGAGCATAATCAAACGGGGTGGTCCTGTCTGTTCTGTCTGCACTAGTCTGATTGGTTTTTATCTCACGTCTTTTTCCTTTCTGTCGGTCCGTCCTTTCTGTCAACCCTCCATTCTTACCTATGCTTTGCAGAGTCGGGCATTGGACTTTCCAGTGTCCAAGACGTTTACAGAAAGCACATTGGTTTTGTTTTAAATCTGTCCGTCCTGTGCGTAATGTCGGGGGATTACCTTCAGGTCGTTGTGTTCCGGGGTTGGCTTGTCGGCACATCCCCTTACACCATTCGCTTTTCATGTCTACTCCTCGGGGCTGTGCCATCGCTGGCCCTTCCCTTTGCCTACTAGACGTTTGGAGGTTTGTCCGTCGTGTCCCTTCACCTTTTCTAAATTCGTCGCTTTCCCTTCGTTGCGTGGCTTCTTTGCGCCACATACCGAGACTATCGAGCATAATAGGTGTTGTTTCATTCCTACGAAGGGCTATTTCTACTGTTTCTATTTTGTCGAGATCAAAGGATCCTCTCAGTGGCCACTGTCTTTCTCGATCCCTTTTTGTATATTTATGCCACAGCTCACTATAGGCTATAGCAATTAATCCATGCTTCATGAACATGTCCTTATTAGGGGTGCCTTCCAGCGGGGCCGGATGGTTCATCTCTAATAAGCGGTCCGGGTTAAACAGGCTACTGACCAGTGGGGAGAAGACAGGCATGACGGATCACAATGGGATAATAGTCAGCACTACCTATCTTATCACTGCGCGCAAAGACTAGACAGAATATTTCTATTCTACGTTGTTTGCACGTAGTGAATACCTCATGAACCAATTCTGAGCAATCAATCAATGTTAGGTCAAAAAATAAAAAATCAATATGGTCAATGGGGAGAATAAGTAGGCTCGCAAAGGTTCGCGTCACCTACCCTTTCACTATCTGTAAAGAGGGGACCTAATCTTCCCTGTTTTCAGACAGAGAATCTCCAGAAAACAATCTATAACAGTTAATCAATGGGGCAAAGGGGCAATTGTTCAGTGGGGGAGAAAAATAGGTCCGACGGGTGCGTACCTATCCTTCGCTGTTTATAAAGGGAGAGCCTGTTGTTTCTCCGTTTGTAGACAGTGAATCTCCAATAAATTAACAAAGAGTAATACTAGTATTTTCGCAACAATTATCAATTTCTTTCAATTATCTATCACTTTCGCAATTCGTCGTGTTTACACGACCTTACCCGGACCGCATGGACAGTTTCTCGTCTTCCGAATCCAGCGCCCGATCGTCCTCTTCTCTTCGTACTTCTCGTGGCACTCCTGATGGTTCCCAGTCAGGACCGCAGATCACTCGAGAGAGGTCTGTTCGGAACCAGTGAAGTTCGGATGATCGGCTGTCAGACGAGGGTCTATCGGACAGGGTACCTTCCGATCGTTGCAGTCGTTCACTCTGTCGTCAGGACCTCTCCCACTGGATCCACGAGTCGCTGATGGGCCCCACGTTTGGGACGCCAATTGTTAAAAAGGGTTCCAAAGACAACCGGTAACCAAAGACCCTTTTATGTTGCCCGGCGGTATCGCCTCTATGACCCACCAATATTAATCAATGAAGAAGCAGGCGCTGGAGACTGGAAGGCGGGAAACGAGGATTTTATTCTCTCCGGAGGAGAACACATCAATTCAGACAGCAAGTATCGTCACGAGGTGCTCTAACCACATCTCTGAGGCCTGGCCTCTTATACACAGGTTTACGAACTTTATTGTATGTAACACATTCTTGCAATGCTTTGAAGTATGAAAGGACATCCTCGGAATCTCCCCTTCAGGCCCGTTCCCACACACATTTACAGTTGGATTCCCCACCCCGGTCACAACAGGTGATAGTTGTCACACAGCAGGGCATTCCGCCGATTCACGGAATGCATGGGGTTGATCGGATCTCATGGGGTGGGGGCTTTGATCGGTTCGGGGGTCTTTTGATGGGGAGGGGAGGCTTCCTACTGTACGGGGTAATAAACAGTATCCGCAGAGCCAGGTGGCGGTCTGGGAACAGGGAAGACAAACGGGGATACAGGAAAAGGGGGTTTGCATCAAAAGGGTTTGAGGCCATGAAAGGAATGAGGGGAGGTGTCGCGCTGGGAACAGGATGGGACTCAATGGTGAAGCTGCGCTGAAGAGGGGTTTATGACCCAAGGCATGAGAGTGTGGGGGTTGTCAGCGTGTGGGGGGAATGCTTGTGAGGTTAAGAGAGAGAGAGAGACGCGCTGGCTATCAGCGAGGGGCAGGGAGGCCATGGCATTCAAAATGGCTGCCGCTTACGCGCACGACTGGGCTCGAAAAGGGGCAAGATGGCGCAGATAATGTTCACTAAGATTGTATTCATTTTTCACACTACAAGCCGTTTTTCTGCACCTACGGGTTTCACCCTAGATTCGCCCCTTTGAGTGTCCCATCCTCAGAAGTTCCGATCCCTCAGTTACAGGCACGGTTGGTGCAGTTGCGGGAAACCGTACTACTAGCAAGGAAGAATCTTGAGAAGGCGAAACAGAAATATAAGGCACAGGCTGATAAACATCGTAGGTCTTGTCCTCTTTACAGCAAAGGAGACTGGGTATGGTTGTCCACTAGAAATATCCGCTTCCGCAAATATAGTGTCTTCAACCCTGGGTTTATTGGCCCTTACCAAGTGATTCGCCACATCAACCCTGTGGCTGTGAAGCTGAGCCTTCCAGTACATTTCAGGATCCATCCAGTGTTCCATGTGTCGCTGCTCAAACCAGCGAAGGGTCCCCGTTCTAAAGCCCCTGCGCCTGTGACAGTGCAACAGGATGTTGAGTACGAAGTGAGGAGCATCTTGGACGCACGTAGGGTGCGGGGCAAGCTCCAGTATTTGGTGGCATGGAAAGGTATGGGCCGGAGGAAGACTCTTGGGAACCTGTTGGTGCTATTCATGCCCCTAGACTGGTACAGAAGTTCCATCTGTCTCATCCGGGCAAACCTGGTGGCAGTCAGTGAATCTTGCAAGGGGGGTGTTCTGTCAGGATTCCCCGGCCGCTGGTAAATCACTGCCTGCAGCTCGAAACTGTAACGAGCATGAAAACTACAATTCCCATGATTCCTAGCGCGGCGCATAGGAATGACGATATGCGACCAGGAAATGGGATATCACGGCGCTAGTGGAGAGACGCCTTGCCGATTATTCCTTCCTGGCGAGCAAGAAGGATTGCTCGTGTGACTTGCTCTTCGTTGGTGGGCTGAGGTAAGCTCACACCGGATTGCACTTTGGACCCGTTGGAATACTAGGTGGGGCTTAGGAAGCGCCCGTATCGGTAGCTGATATTCCGACTCTTGGAACTCCGTTTTCACCGCCTTGTGGATTACTTGGGAGGGGCTTAGGAAACGCCCACATCGCGTTTGGCGAGCTACGTATTCAGGTTTCCCCGATCAGGGGGGTGTTTGTATTGTGCTGAATTATAAACTACTGTTTCAGTTATCTCCAACTTTGTTAGGTTCTATTTTCCGGTCGGATACTGAGGCTAAGTATCCTTGTACTTGTGGAGAAGCGTGGTTCCTGCTTTTCCTTGCAGAGATGTATCTGCAGGGGAGTTGAGTCCTTTACAACCTTTTATTTGCGCTGGGCTGTTTTCTTTTGGTTCTTTGTTCTTGGAAAAGTACCCTACAGACTCCCATTTTAGGTGGTTGAGAAAACGCTTTAGGGTGCTCGGTGCACTTGCCTGTACTATATTTAACTCCACATCGGAGGGGATGTTGTTTTCTTTTCACTGGACTGAGTGATAGGTGATGTGAATTCTTATTGGCCTTCAGGTTCTCTTCCATTCTCAGTAGGGTAGGTGTTTAATGTTCTTCCTCATATAACTGTGCTTTTGAACCCTATCCATAGAGGCGGGTAGGAAGGGGCATATTTATGGTCTTCTTTATGTATTTAACCTCATAAGTGCTGCGTCGGGGCGTTGGCCGACGGCAGCACTACCTCCCCAGTGCTGCGCACGTCCATTGGACGTACATTCAGCACTAGTTCCAATGGACAGCACAGCACCGGGGAGGGATATTTGCGCCGCATCTAAGGTGTTAAGCAGAAAAGTCTGGGAATTGAGAAGACGCCTGTTCTGTCACTCTTCGTTCCAACATACCTGTATGATCTTTCAGGTGGGTGACAAACATAACATATTTGGTAGAGAGAATTAAGGTCTAGAGTGACTCTCCCATTTATCCCCTGCTTTATATATTTACAGGTTTCCAGCTCCAGTCACCCAGCTGTTCCCCGCCGGACTTCCCTATTTTTTCCCCCGCTTGATCTCCTTAATAGTCTGTGTTACTAATGCCAGACTTGGGATGATCTAGAGGTGGGCCCCTTTTATAGCATCAATCCAATCCTGAGGAGCAACAACGACAGGCCTGACAGAGTGTTTGATTGATTCAGATGCTCCGTCCATCACCACCCCCTTTTGTACCGCTTTTGGCCGCCATAAGTGTGGCAGGGTATACTCAGACGTGAGTCCCTTGCTCACTTTGCCACTGGATTCAAGCAAGCCGGGCTGAAGACGGCTGGAATGCCAGAAACCGGTCCTCGGAAGCTTGTTTCCGGTCCAGGGAAGACATGGCTTGGCAGTTCGTGCTGGACTGTTTCCATGAGGCACAGGGTCAGACTGATTTGCATATAGCCATGTCTGAACTGGGCTGGCAGAGTGGGCTAAAGAACGGTGATGGACTAAACCCAGATCTTTTGACTGGGTGTGAGTGTTTGATTGATTCAGATGCTCCGTCCATCACCACCCCCTTTTAAACTGCTGTGTAGGGCGTTTTCCAGCAGAATCAGGCTGTATCTTTTGTTCTTATATTGATGGCACCATGCATAATGTGCTGACGTTTTATCACTGTAACAGTGAAAGTAAAATTAACTGATAGACTCATTTTACTTTCAGTGACATTTCTTGGCTTCCCGAACACCACTTTTAATTGGAGTTTAGGGGCAGAAAGCCTACTAGTCACCAGGGATTTCAAAATAATGACAAAACAAGCAAAGGATGTATAAGCCCTCTCCTGCATTGGCCAATGCTGCCATACTCCTACACAGGAATTACATTATTATTGATTTATAATAAAAACTGAACCCCACTTCTGTGGGGGGGCCTAGTGACGTCAACAACAAAGGCCTGAAAGCATACAATCGGTGGATCAAATTTAATATTAAATATGAATATTAAAATGAAATATATTGTTCGCATTGTCCCTAGTTCGTTCTTTTCTAGTCAGGGACACTAAGCCTAGCCACAAAAGTAGTTTCTTTTTTTATCGGGCAGAAATGCTGGGTGGAAATGCTAGGTGGAAATGCTGGATGGAAATGCTGGAAATGCTGGATGGTAGCAATTCTGTGGATCACTGCAGATTCTTGACCTTTTACTCACAGAAATGTGAGGAAAACATGTGTTTTTAGCCAAACTTTGAGATTTGCAAGGGCTCCTGGGTAAACCAAAAATCCATGCATGTCCCATCACCCTGGAATCCGGCTGTATAGTTTTTAAAAATGTCTGCTCTTGGTAGGGTTCCCTGGGTGGAGGCTGAACCCTGGCCTAAATTCCACATTTATGCACATTGCAAAAAATGGTCCCATACCCTTTCCTGGGTATGAAGGATAGCTCGTTGCAGGTGCTTCTCGATCTAATGTATATCCTGAGCAGAGCTTGGAGTATGGAATCACCTACGTGGTGAACAGTACCTGGAAAGATGCCGTTTTTGTGCTGCATCGCTGAAGGACTTGAAAAGTGTTCACAATGTTATTGTTAGACCCACAGTGCTTTTTTTTTTAATGAAAGAATGGACGTTTTTGGCCCAGGGTTTTGGCTCAGCTGTCACACCCCGGCTCTTGGTTTAATCATATGATTTGACTCTCCAAGGTATGAAAAAATCAGTTTGGTGTATAAAAGGGGGCTTATTAGCTGGCATGTATGGAAATGTTCAAAAGTAAAATGGAAGTGCTTGCAAATTTTAGATATTTGTATCTAGTTTGATCTACGAACCACTGACATACACTTAAGAAATAAATCGTCATTGTTTATGATGATTTCGAATTAGCATAGTTTACTAACTTTTCATATATATTTTCCAAATGGCTGCTTTTGTTTTATTCTGAGAAGAGGTTTATGTCTCAGCTGTTTTCTCTTTGCGGTTGAGTACATCGGTGAAAATATAGTACAGTAGTCCATACATTTCCCATCAATAAAATATAGATCATTCCAACTCAAAGTTGAATTGTCCTCGGGTTCACAAATGTATACCGTAGAAATTCATCTGAATTATTTAACAAGGACATTTTGGAGCAAATGTGTTTCTAATATACGATACCCTCACGGCAACTGAATTGACAACAACCTTTGAGATTTTAGAAACAATCCCCTCTGAATGCTAAGAACTGAATGAATTAGAATTATTTTACGCAGAGTAAACCCAGTTTAACCAAAGTATTATACATTTCTACTTCCATCCAGCAAGTATTTAGCAGTTTATTAAATCTGAAGCCGTGATTAGCGTTCTAAATGTGTGTCTCAACATACATCACAACAGCATTTCTGTCTCAAACTTTGAATGCCTGACTTTCGTTGTGGGATTAGTAAATGTACAGGGCTGGATTGGGATTAAAAATCGGCCCTGGCACGCTAAAAAAAAAAGTGGGTCACATTTGCATATTGCCTTTCTAACACTGCTTTTGCGAAATTTTATAAAAAAGGGGGAGGAGGTTTAAAAAAATACACAGATTAGTTTACACTGGTGAAACACACGTGAAAACAAGTGAGGTCACTTTTGCTCAGGCCCCCTGTCCCCACTCAATATGCATATATTAATGAGCCGGGCCAGCGAGAGAAAGGGAGTGACAACTCTGGCGTTGATGAAAGGGAGGTAATGGATGCCCATCTATTTCCAGAAAGGCATCTCAGGCACCCAATGGGCCGCTGGGGCATCAAACAACGCGAAAACCGCCGAATCGCCCCGCCAGGCTGCCTCAAAAAAGCATCCCTTAGCCGGAATTCGGATACCTTTCTCTTTTGACAGTGCCTGAGTGCCCGCGTTACCAATCCGAAGCTGTAAACAGGCCCGGACTGGCCGTTGCGGGCACCGGGCAATCCCCCGGTGGGCCGCATGGTTGGGGGCCGGTTTTGGGCCCCTGGGGGCCGTTTTATGTTACAGGGCCGTTTTTGCAGCTATGCTGCAAAAACGGCCCTGTAACAAAACGGCCGAAAACCGGCCCTGGCACAGAACGCGGTCGAACCCCGCCCCCCCACCCCCTCCCGGAGGGGGGTAGAGGGGCCGGCCGAGCACTTTGCCAGGGCCGGTTCTGGTTCCCATTCCGGCCCTGGCTGTAAATGTATATGTATTGTGATTATCAAGGGACTGAGCTTCAAAATCTACTTTTATAGTTTTGCCATATTTTCAGCACAAATCTACCTATATTTTACAATAATTGTGAAAAAAATAAGCTTTTGTATTATCCCGTTCTTTTCCCATATTTCTGAAAGTAGGGGAGGTTCCCCCCATGTACTTCTCTGTTAAATGAATGCATAAGCCACAGACGTCCCTTGAAAACACAAGCCTACAGCTCCCTTCCATTGCTGTTTCCCAGCTGCCCTCTCTCTTCAGCACTGCATCTGCTAACCCAGCCATTTCTTAAAAACACACTGGTACAAATCTTGATATGTTTTGCAGTAAAACCTTTTAGATATCTGGCACTGCCAGCGCCAGACTGGCTACCGGGCGTTATGGAATGCTGATGAGCTGGGGGCTGATTTCGTTGATGGGGACCTGCGTGTACTGAACGAAATTCGTTTTGCTTGAATTATTTCGAAGTACACACAGGTCTCCATGAACAAAATCAGCCCCCACCGCAGTGAAATCAGCCCCCGGCATGGCAGAATTCCAAAACGCCTGGTAGTCAGTCCGGCCCTGGGCACAGCTCAAATTCGGTGGACTACGACAACTTGTTTTGTTTTCCGATGCATGAGATGCCACCAGACTAGATTCAGTGCTTAATTTGAGCCGGTCGTTTCCGGTGCTTGGCATTTGCAATTAATTGTTAACACCAAATCTAATGGCAGTCCACCACATGGTGGAGCTGTCTGTCAAATTTTGAGATAAGCACAACAACAGTGTTTAATAAGTCAATATACATTAACAATGAAAAATATCTGTTGCTCACACCATTATTATAGCTTTGGGAGGCCTGGGATAGTTTGGATTGTCACACTTGTAGCACTGGGATGATTAGTTCTTGTGTTGGTACTGGCAGCGCTGGCATGGGCAATGAGTGGTGCAGACGGCAGTGGACTCCCGAAAAGGGCTTCAGCACTTTCTTTTGTTTTGACAAATTAAGCACTGCTAGATCTGTTTCTGGGGGATGCAAGGTCAATACTTAAACCAGCGACGACTGCATACTTGGACTAAGTGGATCACAATCCATTCTTGGTATGAATTACCTTGTCCCTCCCTTTGGTCACCATCTTGCCGCTGCAGGCAGTGATTGGCACAATTCTGTTCCACAATGGGCGAACCTATAGCTAATTACTTCTCTGAGACTTATGCTTTTAAGATGGTGACACAGGGTAATTACATTAAGACTTCTTTTGGTGTAAGGCTGTCATCGTGTGCTTAGGTTACAGAATCTAAACACCAGCTGCATGTATGGATTAAAAGGTTATTTTGGGTCCGGGCCATAGTACTGACTGATCAATGATCAAAAGAAATATTATATATTTATTGATAACTTAAAAGGCATGAAATATTTAGAATACTTGACAAGAAGATGAGAGGTAGGGCTGGGTACCTGCTGGCATGAACATTACAGTCAAACTTTGCGGCCACGTCACTATGCACTATTTGGGCGAAACAGATACACACCCAAGGAGATATCAATTTAATATCTAGCAGAAAGGCTATGAACATGCTGCCTTAACTGGGACAAGTTCCGATTGAATACCAAATGTTGGCTCATTGCTGGTGAATAGGGAACAGGATCTGATGAGAGATGTAGTACCCTATGACCAATGTGGTTTCATTCCTGGCTGGAACACATTTTCCAACCTCAGACACCTGTTACATATTATGGATAGACTTCCTCACACTGAGATTTTAGCACTAACAATATAATAAAGGCTTTTGCTACTTTACTATGACCATACTTATTTGAAGTGTTCACAAAGGCTGAATGGGGACAGAATAGATTAAGGAGGATCCAGGTTTTGTATGCAAAGCTCAGGGTTAACCGATGGCACATTAGTTCAAAACATTGATCCAAGGCAGGAATGCCACCTGTCCCCACTTTTACTCCCCTTAGCTATAAATTCACTCAATTGTGTGCCACCTTGTATGGAAGAATCATGGGGGATTAGGCAATCATGCAGGCATCATATTGTGTCCTTAAATTCAGATGTTGTCCTTATATAGCTGAGAGATCCGGAGGTAGCCCTGCCATATGTAATAAGGCTATTAACTGATTTTGGCTGCCTATCCTGTTTTCCAGTCAATTGGAGAAAGTCTAACTATTTTCCCCTGAGACATGTAAACTACTCAATGTACTTGTGGGCTACCAATATCCACTGAAATGGGAAAGTGACACATTCAAATATCATGCATCCAAATATATGAGGGCAGCAATCGACTAATCTTGGACAATATTGACCGAATAGTAGCTAACACAAGACAGTCTCTTGTCTATTGTACCTCTCCCACTCTACCCGATAGGACATGTAGCCATAGTTAAAATGGAGTTTTACACAGATTTCTGTATTACTTTATAGTGCTATCAGTTTCATTATCCAAGAAACTCTTCAGTGAGCATAACTCCCTGCTAACTCAGCTGATATGGGGTAAGGTGAGAAGAATAGTGAATTTGTGTAAATTCATTTGATAACTGGAGGAGGGGATTTTAGGGCCCCCAAACTAAGAGGTTTATTATCTAATCGCATAATTAAAATGTTCTCTGATATGACTATCAGGTTTATCTGATTCCCAAATAGATGATATAAGGCATGTGTAGGAAACATCACCATACATGAAGCATGATCAGGGAAAGCTTCTTTGATTAAACAGCATCTGGATGTTCCTCAGAAAATCACAGCACTGCTAAAGGAAGCTCCGCGACTGTCTAGACATACTGATAGCTAACACTCCAGGGAATTCTTTCCCTTATGGTGGTTTCCATTGCTTAAAGCATTACCAGGACCCACAATTTGCAAGCAAGGACTGATGCTGAAATGTTGACTGTGAGGGACCCAATGGATCAGTTCATACATATGACTTGCATAGGCAAACCTGGGAGAACTGAGCTGGTTATTTCGTCACATACAATTATTTGCTGAAACTGGCCAGGCTACTATGGGTAGAAGAAAATAACAAACATGGTAGAACCTTCGGTTATGGGCTATTAATCACATTTAATAATGGTGGACATACAATTCCTAGACTTTATGACACTCTAGCCCATATTTTGTACTCCAGAGTAGATACTATTAATGCTGGTTGGGAGTAGAAGATAAGCAAGGGATGCAGAAAAAGGAATGGTCAGGTATTCTATAGTACACAAAGAAGTTTGAAGAAATATCCATTTTAAGTTTACTCAATTTAATTTTCTGCACCAAACTTATTTGAAGACATTGATGGTTCTCATGAAATTACAGGCCATTTTTCAGAAAAAGAGCTCTACTTTTGTAAAGAAGCACACTAGCTTCAATTTCTCACCCGACCACATACTTTAATTATGAAGCAGAGTAGATCTCAGCTGAATGTGGGCTGCTTCAGGTTATTAACACTTCAAAGTCTCAAAGTTTATTGACAGATCAAATGAGAAAATATTTCACTGTCATACATCACTTAAAAATAGAAATATTCATTATATAATATTACATTTATTTAACTTAATACATAATAAGAAATAACAAGTGGGTAAATAAAACTAAAACATAATGACATTCTTTAAAACATTCAGTCGATAACTTCAAACATGGTACAAAAAGGGGGTGGTGATGGACGGAGCATCTGAACCAATCAAACACTCACACCCAGTCAACAGATCTGGGTTTAATCCAATACCGTTCTTTAGCCCACTCTGCCACCCCAGTTCGGACATGGCCATATGCAAATCAGTCTGACCCTGTGCCTTATGGGAACAGTCCAGCCCGAACTGCCAAGCCATGGCTTCCATGGACCGGAAACAAGCTTCCTAAGAAGATTTTTGCCCTATCTGTTTTTGTTGGCAGTAGAGCTCTGTTTACTTTGACCCTGCTGCATATTGGTAAATTGATGGTGCTCCTCCTTTTAACATGGATGAATTAATATACTCATAATGTGCATGCTTTACTTGCTTGTAAAACCCTAGTATATGGTACAAGGTGTACCCAGGAACTGTAAGTTCAATGCTATTAATTGACTGCAGCACCTATTGCGCTAACCACTATAGGGGAAGTATAAACATGGCTTCTGCCCTACCATTATAGCTTGACTGCAGGAGAGTACAAATGGCAACTTGACTTATCAAAATAAAAACTTTGACAGGTTAAAACCTTCCTTTTGAACTATTAATAAGTCACCTGAATGTTAGCTTTATTGCATATAAGGTTCGGTGCATGGTATTGAAATTCTAACATCTGAAAATACTAGCACCTAAAATCTACTTTCACTGTAACAAAAGTGGCTGTTCAAAGAGAAACACAGGGATGCACTATTCAATTTAATATTGCTATCTTTGGTTGCACGAAAACATCTTGAAACATGACTCCGGAGCTCTTTGAAAAATGTGCTGTAGTCCAATTGATTGGTGATGTTGGATTTTTAATGAATATTATGGAAAAAGTGTTTTAGAAAGTTAGCCTAAACCCAATGAAGATTAATTTGCATTAGTGTGCAGATGCAACCCTCTCGGAGCCCGAGCCCTGAATGAGGTTGTCTGAAAAATGCTCAGATGTTGCAGGTAGATGTCAGGTTACACTTGTCCGGGCCCCTTTTTCTTCTCTCACTAACATAGGACCAACTACCAGTGGGAGAGGATCTGCCCCGAGAACTGTTTTGAGGTCACCACAGAAAACGGTCTCCTCTTTTCTCTGACCACACCTCTGAGGTGGCCACCCAACCTTTGCACAAGACGCAAGGGTTTCATCATCTTGGATGTAAGCAGAGACATGCACTGTGTGATTGTTTGCAGTAGGTCACACAGGAAATTCTGCAAACATAGGTCTGGTAACCCCTGGGAACTTCCACTCCGTTGGTTAGGAAGGAACCAGGATTCATCTCCATGCATAAGCAGGTCCAAGGCTTAACTGTGGTATTCTCAGTGCCCTCCTCAGAACACTAATGGACCTGAGGAAGATCATCAGAGAAGTGAATCTGCTGTCTGTGACCTGAGAAGAGCCCTGAAGGACTGTCCCTACCCTCTTGTTTATTAAGGCCAAAGGAATGGATTCCAAGGGTCATAAGACTGGACTCCTGTTGAAGCTACAGGGACACAACAAGCTACAAGATCCCTTTCCTGAAGACTTTCAGCTGACCAGTTCTAACTGTACCTGCCATGGACCCTGCTGTCAGCTTCTGCTGGAGTGAGTCTGACCCACCAGTCCTGGTCCTGATGTCCTGAAACCCTTGGCTGTGTTTGACTGGTTTTCTCTTATCTACTCATGAAAACCAGAGACTCATAATCTTTTTGGCTCCAAATGCCAAACGGATACGACCAAGGTGCTTTGTCACAGGGCAGACGGTTCAGGTTTCTCCAACTCAGCCTCAAGCCCTGCCTCACTGGAAGAATCCAAGCTCCAAAAAAAGTGACAAAGTGCAAATGAAGAAATCTTGACTGGGGAAAGCCTTTAAAAATGCAAAATTAGATTTTTCCCCGCTCTGTCTCCTGCCAAAATTTAGCAGCTTCTGTGGAACTGTGTCCAGTGACTATTTGACCTCATGAATCCCTTCTTGGCTACAGACTGCTGCCTTGCCCCAGTGAGGATTTTGCCAATGTAAAACGTCTAACTGGGTCATACCTGGTTTATATATTCATCTCGTTTGGCCTCAAATCATGACTGGGTCCCGGTCTACCCCAACCAGTTAACCACAGTTGGCGCTTCATGCTTTTCACCACTATTTTTATCGGAAATGTAAAAAATCATATCTCTTCCTGTGAACAGTCAAAATATCGAGTCCAAAATATCGATTGGACAAAATATCGAGTTTTAAATATAGATTAATTAATTAATTAATTAATTGCAGGTTTATATAGCGCTAGGATCGACTCCCGGAGGAGTATCTCCGCGCTTCGACCGCTGCGAAACCCTTCCTGGCTTCCCTGAGAGATGGTCCCTTAGTGGGTATCTCCAGGGTGAGACCAGGCATCCCCGGCAGTCTGGTGGGGCCGTTAGTGAAGATGAGGCAAGCTAATGCCCAGAGTTGCCGAGTGTGATCGCTGATCAGAGTGGGCACCGAGGCGAGAGAATTATCGAGTCCGCTGACCCTGGTCCAGAAACCTGCCGCGTCGGGAATAGAACCCTGGTCCCGGGCCGTCCTCTGCTCTCGGGTCTGCCGCCTCTAACCAGTGAGCCACACTTCTTCACTTACCACTTGGACAAAATATCGAATGGACAGAATATAGATATCAAAAATATCGTTTTTAAGGTAAGTAATGTAATATCGAATGTTAAAAATATAGAAAGATAAAATATCGAAGTATATTGAAAATATCGATTTTTTAATAATATCGAATTTTTTATAGTGTCTTTATGTTATAATATGTGTGAAAAGTGTGTATTTATGTTATAATAAAATTTTAATAATGATTTTTGTATTTGTCTTTTTTACGTAATTTAATTCTGTAACGGGTTGTGGGTTTATAGGGGAATAGGGTGGGAAGTAATTTAATTATAATTAATTAATTAATTAATTAATTAATTAATTATGTAAATTTATGTATCGGTATTAATTTATAATTAATAGTTAATTAATTTATATTTGGTAATTAATAATATTTTAATTATATCCAGGGCCAGTAAATGAGATGCTACTGCTAATAATATTTTAATTGGTAATTAATTTTAATTAATTGATAAATATGTTAATTTTACAAATTTATTTTCTGTAGCTGGTTGTTGGTTTATAGGGGAATAGGGTGGGAAGTAATTTATTTATAATTAATTAAATAATTAAATTAATTTTAATTAATTGATTAATTGATAATTATGTTAATTTTACCAATTTATTTTCTGTAGCGGTTTGTTGGTTTATAGGGGAATAGGGTGGGAAGTAATTTATTTATAATTAATTAAATAATTAAATTGATTGCTAATTAATTTTTAATTATCAAATAATTAATAGTTAATTAGTAATTCATTTGTATTAATAGGTAACTAATTGTAATAATTAATGTTAATTAGTCATTTTAATTGATTAAATATTATATTATATTAAATTGGTAATTACTTTTAAATAATTTTTTACAGATATTAATTACATTTTTTTACAATAATATATGAAGTATTTACTTTTCCTAATGTTGCATTCTCTGGAGTGGGAATATTAATTTTTACTCCTACGCTATCCAACGCTTTCCCTACTGTTACACTCACTGGAGTGGAAATAGTAATTTTTACCCCTACTCTATCCAACGCTTTCCCTCTGTTGCACTCTTTGGTGGGCTTGCAGCACCGCTTGCGCCACCCACCAAAGGAGCCATTGAAACCTCACTCAGGCCTCTGCCACTGCAGGGCCTGTGCGCGCAGTTTACTGCTGCTGTGTTGTGGCACATAAGTGGTTTCCACGTCTTTGACTCCCCTTTTACTACATATCAGTCACCCCGAAGATAGGCCCTAGCTAGCCCTCTGGGCTAGCCCTCTGGGTAGGTAAAAGGTAGGACATGTGCGTTAACTGTGTGGCTTGTCCTGTTAGTCACAAACAGCCTATTTGGTTTCTCACTGCTGTGAGGCTGCCCTCTCATAGGGATGCATTGAAGATTCCCTGATATGAGCTTCAGTGGTAATTCCTGACATGTGAGGGGTAGCATGATCAAGTTTGGTATGTTTGGAAGAGTGGTGATAAATGCAGCCTATTAGTGTTAGTGGATTTATTATTACTATTTTAGAAATGCCACTTTTAGGAGTAGGCATTTCTGTGTGCTATGTTTCTTTGTGCCTGCCTGTTGTGTATTAACTGTCTGTCTTTGGAGTGACATGGGCTGGGGTTGTGCAGTGGCTCCAGAGAGTCTGGATGAGTCAGGCCTAACTGAATAGATCCAGGTTGCATATAGAGTGGTGGAAGGAGATTTTCCTTGCACCGGAATAGGCCTGGTCTGCCCTGAACAATGATGACTCCGCCCCCTGTGGTGTGTCTGGGGCCAAGGCTGACACTGACAATGGAGGTTGTGGTGCACTTGCAAAGTGTCCCCCAGAACTGGTTTGAACTGGGCTCAGAGTCTTGGGACAGGGGAGAACAAAGACATATGCACTATAAGTACTGGGGCTTTGACCCCATGTTTTTAAAATTTTACTGGAACTTGAGAAGAACACAGTGCTTGGGACCAGGAAGAACCACCATGGAACTAGGCTGCAGAAAGTGCTGACTTGCTACCTTCTGGGGCTAGGGGAATGACTACCACTCTGACTAAAAGACTCCCCATGATGGCCTCCCTGAGGACACTTGGTTGGTGTCCCCCTGTTGTGACTTGCCTTGTGTGCTTTAAAGCAGCGCGTGGTGGGTACTGTGGTTTCCCACCTTGTTATCTGGAAGCGCGTTTGGAACGCTGTACCGAGTCTGGAGACCACCCTAGCTTTAAACTATTTGGAGCTGGGTGAAAGCGCATGAGAAGCACTCCTGACGTTGTCCCGCACTACTCGTGAAACTATGTGTGCTGTAGGCTGGGCTGAGCCCCTCCCTGCCTGCCAAGAAAACACCCAAGGGTAGAGAAGAGCCCGAATCTGAACCTAGCTTGAGATTGCCTGCTGGTCCAGAATTAAGTGTTCCTCGCTGTCCAAGGCCGCCCTGCTGCCCGAAGTCTCCCTTCGGCATTGCTGCCTCTGCCCTCTGGTTGCCGTGGCAACCATTTCTTGTGAGCAACGTGTGACCAGGTGGGCTGTGTGTACCCACATCAGCTGCACCAATGCCGGCCCCTACTCCCCAGTGAGGGGGAGCCAGCAGCAGTTGAGGAAGACCCCAGCCCGTGAACGTAGGACAGCATTGCCCCAGCGAAGAACACGGGCAGTCCCCAATGTTGTGAGGACCGCCCTGCCACCTAAGGGAGTTTGGGGGTTATGGGGCCTTATACTCGCGGGGTCCACTGGTATCCGAGGGACCCACGCTACCCAGAGAGCTGCAGCAGTGAATATGGCACTCTTGCCAGTGGGTGGATTAGGACCCGCAGATTGCTCTTGGGCTGGAGGTGGAGTCACATCCGACCGGTATGGAGAGACGGCAGTTGTAGCTCTCAACAGAAGCCTGGTCAGTGTGGGGCATGGGCCAGATCGAGCGGACATGTCCTCTACATTGGTGCATTTTACACCAACTGTAGTGCTAGGCCTACTATTAGTGTGGCGCTCATGACATGTGCCTTGTAAGTGTATTTACTTTAGTGGCCCCGAGAACATATGTGATAATTGCCTAAAATAAGCGCACATATTACAAGGGGATGTCCTCACCATGAGTTGGTGATGTGTGCGATCTAGGAGTATGTATCGCAGTATCCCATTGCCCTGCTAATTATTTATGTGTCATATGGTGCAGTTTAGGCCTAAGGTGGGCCTGATACACATATTGTCTGAGCCCTGAACCAACATGTTATGTACAGCTCTTAGGGGCCCTAACAGTGTGGTTTAGTTCCAGTGCCTTATGGCCAGGTGGGTACTAGGTGATGTGCTGATGAGTATTCACCTTGGTGCCCTGCTGAAGATGAATATGTGTAATGTGCTATGCAGTGTATTGTCATGATGTTCATGCCTCATGTTTTGTGCTAAGTGCACTCTTACCATTAGTTACTGGTTGTCCTCACTAACTGTGATGTATGTGATATTTATGACAGTGGCCAGATTGGCCTAAGTGATTTATGTACTCCCTGAGCGGATGACGAGGGCCAGTGGCACTGTGTAAAATGTGACAATGTTTTAATGTGTTTTTATAAATAACACAAAGATTAAATATTATATAACCTTGTGTGGAGTTTCTTTTGTTGTGTGTCTAGTGTGTGACTGCTGTGTGAGTGTGTTACGTAAACACTTTACACATTGCCTCTGGGATACACCTGACTGCTCTGCCAAGCTACCAAATGCGCTGACTAGCGTAGTGGTTCTGCTTGACTTAGGTGCATACCCTAGCCAACGAGAAACCACATTTCTCACAATCATAAATACAACAAATGTAAAAAGCGTGTTCCTTTAAGGAATGCACATATGTTAAACTAGTTAAAGTTAAATGCAGAAAAAGGTTAAAAGGTGTCAGGACAGAAACCCATGAGGCTTTCTTATGAGAGATTCAAGCATACGCATAAAACTTTAGTAAAATAGGTTAGAAGGTTTTCCCAGATTTAGTAACAGCAGATTACAAGAAACTGGGCTTCTTTGCAGATGCCCCCCAACTTTTTGCCCCCATTACAACTGCTAGATGCTGTTTTTTGGGGTCTGATAGTACACTGAGACCTGCTAATCAGGCCCCTGTGCCCATGCTCTTTCCCATAAAATTGATGTTAATTGGTACACCCAATTGGCCAAGTACTGTTCCCCCTTATAAGTCTCATGTAGATGGTATCATGGGTACCCAGGTCAAGGGTGGTAAAGCGGTCACTAAGGCTGCAATACTGTATTGTGCCACCCTGTGGGACCTGAGTGAGTATGTGCCTGCAGGTCTGCCATTGCAACCCTGCAAGAGGAGCCTGTCTACTCGAGAGTGACTCTACACACACCATATGCTGCAGAGGCACCCCACTGCCTTAATTTAAATAACTCACTCCTAATGTTGTTCTCTTAAGACCAGGAGATAGAGTTCATTACATTAAAGATGTGGATAAATATGTTTATACATATATATCCCTAAAGTAACCCTGTTAGACAAGGTTTTACTGTAAGTGGCCTGCCGTCCATAGAGTAACATGGGCTGGCTACAGAGGAAACTAGAGATAGCCAGCTCTATTATGGAGTGACCGTATTGTGTTGTGTTTAGTGCCAAACACTGTGCTTTATCACCCTCAACAGTATTCTTGTGTCAAGGATGAGCTGGCATGCGGAAGAGTACAATCTGGGTGGGCACCCCCCAAGGATACAGTGACACAGTGCCTTGGCAAGCTTCCCGGAGCTATTTGCAGCCAAGACAAGAGTCTGCCCTCCTGGTGTGATGTACTAGCACTTCCCCACGAAGGAGACAAAGCCCTGGGCAGGAAGGTCACACCTCCACCCTCCCAGGAAGGCTAGTGTTTACAGCTATCAAGGCGGTGAGCCTCAAAGGCTTCACCACCCTTAATGTGCAAGAGTGCATGTCCCCCAATCAAGGACAAAGCTCTTACTATCCTATCCACCCTGACAGGCAGTAACATGTGTTATGCACGGAGTACACACCTCAAAAAGGCTAACCACTCCTTTAGGGTGGGCTAGGAGGTCTGTACAACCAAGGAAGGAGCCTGCCATGTTATAAAACCCTAGGTTAGAGGAATCTGGGAAGAAAAAGTGATGTACACCCACAGGATGTTATCACTACAGAGGCGGGTAAGCAGCAGGAACCAGTAGGCCATTGGCCACCAGCCCCTGCACCCGTAATGCCCCTAAATTAGGATTTAAGGTGCTACCCTCACAGCGGAATCTCAGTACAGACTTTGAATCCGAGAAAAGGCACAAATAATGTGCCGTCATCGACAACAATACCTTGGACTCTACCGTCATGACGAGATCATATACTGGAACCTTGTGTTTGAAATCTGTCTGTGGCAAAAGCGTGTTGCTCCCAGCAAAAGAACTCCAGCGGATGCCAGAAATGAAAGCAGAGTCCCAAGGACTGGTGTGTCCAGTCCCCTGCAAGCTGCAGCAAAATTGACATGCTGTGTGACAAGAATAGTGACCTGCTGGGTCTGTTGCTAGTGAGCCTGAAGAGAAGTGGTGTCCTGCAAGTGCAGAGCAGTAGTCAAGCTTTCACCAAGGTCCAACTCCACACCTGTCGCCCTCCAACAAAGTAGACGTGGACTTCATTTGCCACAGCTAACGGTTGGTAATCGTCAGTCAGTTGATTGACCCATTAAAATACATCTCTATCTCGAGAGCAGCTCACAGCAACAGTGACCAATGTCATCAACAACCCTGCTGCATCCTGAAGTTGGAGTCATCAAATGTTTGGCAAAGCATCTTTGGCGCTATCAGTTCTGGAGATTGACACCTGCCAGCTACCTCTGCACCCAGAGCCATCGAGCAAGGTAGAAAAAAATCCAGCTATTGAACATGGCTCCTAGGACTCCAAAGGCTTCTACTCCCCAAGGGTAGAGTGGAACTCCATCCCCAAGTGTTAATTTGCAAAGTGCTTCAAGTGACAGCACCTAGGGATCCTGTTCAGTACCAAGGACAGCCAAGTCACATCTGCACCCGGACTCCCTGAGCAAGGAAACAAAATACCGACTTCTGAGTCTTGATCTAGGGACCCACATGACCTTACTCACAAGAGCGTTAATTTGAACTCACCCTGCACGTAATTGAGTGTCACCAGTGTTTTCCCCCATTGACTTCAACTGGATCCATTTTTCTTAAAGTGCATCTATTTTTGAATTCTTTAAAAATTTGCAACCTCGGTTGTATGTATGTTACAAAGTTCATTTTGGTGTCTATATTTATATCAAAATGCACTCTATTTTTATAAATTGGTGTTGTATCACTTTCGAGTTGTCTCAATTACTTATGAAGCATAGTGGTCCAGTATAACACTTTGCACATGTTTGTCCAGTAATACCGGACTGCTCTTTGCCATACTTCCAGAACTGAGCCAAGGAATATTGTTAGTGGATTCCAAGGATTCTTTTTGAGGCATTGTGATAATTTTTCATGGTAAAGTCTCACAACCATACCACATAATATACCACACTCCTACACAGATCAAGAAATAGGCTAAGACTTCTCATAAAGAGATGTTCTGAAAAGTACGTATAGAGTCTACCCTCAGAGAGTCGAGAAAAGGGAACATAACTAATGTGCTCTGTGATAGGAAGTCATGGAAGGCTTGGAATAAGGGTCTCTCTAAGCTAGGAACATGTACTAATATAAACACACACTTTCTATGTTGCAATATTAATATATTTTCTTCTTCATGTTGACAAATATGATTTCTGACTCCTGGAAATAGGTCTACTCCCCATCTTCTCAACAGAGTACAATTGTCTTTCAACCATATGTCCTTGAATGCTGGGGGCATATCCTTTCTTGTTTGTAATATCGTCTTCCCATGAAATATCCTCCATGTCATCAGCATGTTCTCTGGTGTGAACCTCACTGTCAGTCTTCTAATACAACAAGTGTCTATTCATTAACTAATAAACAGTAGCTTTGGATAATGCAACTTCTGAGGCAAAGAGAAGAACAACAACTTGCACATTATTATTTAAAGTGGAAAACAAGCCTTATTGTATTAATGGACTTTCACATTATGGGGGCATATTATCAAGACAGGCGATAAAATAAACGGCGCTTTAGCAGCAGAAACCTGTCGCTAAAACGGCGATAATGGGCTTGATAATATGCCTGATGGAATTCCAAGTGAAGCCTATGTTAGATGTCCGTCACATCCAACAGTATGCTATTTTCTAGTGTAAGGGAGAAGAACTAGAATTGATTTAAAAGGGTATCCGTATCACTATGACATTTGGATTTTAAGATGAAACAAAGATGTATACTCTTCTGACATGAGAGGTATCATGCATAATACAAGTGGAACTTCAGTGCCCTATACTCAGCATGAATAATATTGCAGTTATTGTCACAAACTGAGATATGAGCAAACATTTCAACCATTTTAGGGGCCTCATTTATGGGGAATTTGCATAGGGCAGCGTCACAAATCTTCTTGCTGCACTGCCCTGCACCAATGTGAAAGGGAAGGAATGCCCTGCATTTATGAAATACTGAGCTTTCTCGTCCTTTCCCCCTGCGCTGACCTAACACAAACACAGGCACCCTTGCACCATGATGCAAGGGTGTCTGCATTGCATGGAGGATTGTTTTGTGCAGGAAGTGGACCCTTCCTGCACAAAAACTATCCTGAGAGGTGTTTTCCTCTTTCCGTGTGAGCTGCAGAAAGCAGCACACATTGAAAGAGGAAATAACGAGGAGAAAAGAAAACATTTCTTGTCGTCACGCCTGTTTTGGGGAGGCATGAGGTTTTGGCGCTGCCCCAGGATCATGTGATTAAGTAAATTCTGAGGCAGCATCAAACCCATGGGTGCTGCGTGGGAAAACCCACTGCAACATCCATGGAAAGCCTCCCTGGTGCCGAGTAAAGGCAACTCAGCGCCCTGCTCTACTAAGTCTTACTCCATATCTAGGAGGCCATGTAAAGCCACACAAAGTAGCTTTGGTGGTCTCATAGATATGGTTGAGAGGGTTGAGTTGCCGGAGCTGCAAGCCTCTCATAAATAAACCCCTAAGTTTGTAATTCAATGTAATTCTATGTTCTCTGTAAAATGGTCAATTGTCTGCTTTTCAACATGTTAGAACCTTCTTTAAGCTTACAGCACAAGAAGCGATCATTATCTTCTCAATATTGCTCTTGGAAATGTCATCAAAATATATTGTCTATGACGCAATGGCAGGAGAGTGGAATTAGACCCATACATGATGTATGTCTGAAATCAACGTGATTCACTAGAGATGTATATGCAATTAGTCTTTTCTCCTCTTCTGGACTGCATGCTTGGGACACAAGCTCTGCCTGCCAAATCTCCCTGCTGAGTTGCCTTTCCCGAGAATTCACCGAAAACAATGAAAACATTATTCATGCATAACAAGGCTTCATCAATGACACCGCTTGAGTCACAAGCTTTTACCTTCCTACACTTCCTTCCAGAGACATTTTAAAAGGCCTCAGTATAGCCAAGCGCAGGCAGACTTGTGGAGGCATCAAAGTCAGCCTTTTGAATTTTCTTCCACTAAGTACAAATGTGTTGCTGTAAATGCCACACAGACATGCAATTCCAATAAAAAGGAAGGTGAATGTAATTAACTATGCCTTCAATGGCGCATTTGAAAACTGTAATTTTTGTGCAAAAAAGCGATTTAATACTGTAAGATTAAACGAAGTGATTTACTAGCTAGAATTATCACCTTTTAATGTACAGTGAGAGCGGGAATCATTACATATAATTCCTGAGTAAAGACTTGAAATATTCATGATGAACACAGAAATCATCAAACAAGAAACATTTCTCTAGAAGGAACACAATGTAACTGAGAAGCACATCACCACCAACCCACCAAGTAAAATTAGTTTTTCTTGCTGCCCCACTTTAACTTGAACTTACTGGAATGCTTCTATGTACAGATCATGTGCATTCAACTAAATACAGCACTTCACAATTTGCACCAACATGCTATAAAACCAAAGAAAGACAATCAGTGCAAAGTGTGTTTGTTCTCCTTGCCACCATGTATACAGGGTCGAACTGGCCTGTAGGGCAAACCAGACAATGTCCAAAGTGGTGGTCTGACAGGACAGTGTTTATTACACTTATTGGGTGATAATGCACTGGGTTATTGGTTGGAACTCAATATGTACGGGTGTGTATGTTCGTACTGGTGTAATATCCAACGGTGGTGCTCAAAGGAGAGGGGGGAACCACCAAACCCCCTTATGTTAGATCCCAAGTGATCTCTTTATAACAACAATGCTCACACTGAGAACACACTTTGTCCTATTAACCGAAACTCTAATCAAAATGTATGACTCATTCAAAAGTGTTGTAAGGGATAAATGATAACATATCATGTTAGTAGCTGCATACTGTCAAGTTTTGATATGTATTTTTATATTGTTTATAATCTTTTTGCATTTTTTGTAGTGTGATATTGAAAAAATGATGTGTCTAACTTAAGATGGCCCCTACTGCTCTTCCGCGATCTTCTCAATGGGCGTTATTATAGATCTAGAGACTCCTTTTTCTGGAATGTTTTGTCGCTATCTTAATATTCTTCACAAATATAATCTTTCCTTTTACTGTTTTTTTATGTCGAGAATTTGTTTGAATCTAATTTCGATATTTGTATTCGTTTTTAAGAAAACAACCAATAAAAACTTTTGAAACACAACATTTATGACATATTTCATTATTTTTGATCTCTTGATCTTCATTTTCTTTCTTTGTTGCCCAGCCAGCCAGCACGTGTTTCGTCATCTGGAGCATTTCCCACAACTTCGTCAGGGCTGTATTCCTGGAATGTAGCTTGTTGGTACCTCTACGCCAGTAATTCTTCGGTCCCAGCACGAGCTTCCACAATATATATATATATGTATATATATATATATATATATATATATATATATATATATATATATATATTGTGCGTTATAGAAAGTCTTGTTGTTCTTGTGGTTGCACATGTAAATTGTCTTCCATATCTAAATATTCCCATGAAATTCTTATAACTAACCTGAGGAAAGTCGGTCAATTGTATACTGTGCAAGGTTCCAATATCTTGGAGCGAGGACGCCTGTAAGCCTCCTGGCTGTTTTCCTATCTCCAACAACAATCATATCTGATTATTGCTTACCTCAGATTTGTTATATGAATTTCATTGTGCAATATGCTTTCTTCATAAAGTACATCTCAGAGAATGTGAGTTCTTGTTCCTAAATTCCTCATTTGTGCCACAACTTCTTTAACAATGGACCATCTTAGACTATCAATGTCATGTAGGTAGCAGGCACACCAACTAACCCACCTGCTGCTGTTTCATTCCTGCCGCCTAACCTACAAATTCTCCCACCATATCCAAATGCACTACATGTTCTATATCATGATAATGTCTTTATTGTCTATACTTTACTCTACTCTTCACATTCGTCACTCAAAATACCTTCTGTTTCGCAGCTTTCTATAACTGCGTGGGAAACACCATACTTCCGGACACCTTTTTGCACTCTATAGCATTCACTGCTCTTCATTTGAAAAATAAATTAGTCGCCCTTGGTGAATGCCATGGATTCAAGCGTCAGATTCAATCTGCTAAACTCCACAAACTGTCCAGAATTTTGTTAACAAAGGAATCCCAATCGGAAAAAAATATGTAAATGGAGCTAGTCCATGAATCAGAGGACATCTAAAGGGCTGTGTCAGATTTTGGGGTGCCAGTCATGGCGAATGGTTTCCAATTCTCCTGCTCAGTACTGAGATCCAAGTGATCATGCAACACCTTCCGGGTTCACTACCATGGAAAGTTACTAATGATTCTGGCAGAGTAACCCCTTCATGAGAGAGAAGTGTGATGAGACAAACTGGAATAATTGTCAGGCAGTTCTGGTATTGTGGACATAGAGGATTCCTTGTTGCAGATCAAATTCCAAATGTTCATTATCTGTAACTTCCAATTAAGAAACATGAGTGTGCCACAGGAATCCATCTTTATTATTGATGAGATTCCTAATTTCTTAATGGGGTTATTGCTACTCCAGGAAATGTATTTATTCTGCCTTGGTAATACACAACATAGACATTTGTGGGAGAACAGAGGTGTACAGTTCACAATGCTAGCAGCCAATTTGGAATGCGTCCACAGAGGTTCAATGTTGTGGGAAAGGACTAATATACCACAATATGAAACTGTGAATCCAGTTCATTATGTACATATTTGCTGGGTAACTGTCCATGAAGTATTTTTCTAAACAAATGTTTCCCAGGCAGGATGACTAAGTGACCTGACACTTGCCAGTAACCAATGCAGCGCTATGAAGATAATGGGTTCAAATCTTTGCACGGCAGATTCAGCCTTCATATCTTTACAGATCACAATTGTGTTCCATGAATTGACTACATGGAACAAGGCATTTACGTTACTTAGAGACAGAAAAAGTGAGGTATGAAGTTATCAATAAAAACACATTATTATTGTTATTCCATGCAGTATCAGGGGCACTATTAATTTCTCTTCAAATTACCAGTGGATGGCATTGCATAACCAACAATTAATCATACACCAACAACTTCTTCTAAATATTGAAATACTACAAATCACAAGCAGAGACATGACCGTTGTGCCTAGACATGATGCAAGCCGAGCCGAACATCTGCTAGAAAATGTTTGACCTGCTAGACTGTTTAATGTAATCTTAATCCCCCAAACAATACTGCATTGTCTTGCTTAGGGTATGGTACTTTATAATTCATGATCCTCCAAAATCATGTGTCAAATCTAACCGACTGAAGAGATCACAAAAATAAAAAAACAGCTTCTCACAAACATCAATGTAGGATGCTTGTTTCTGTAGGAAAAACAATGTTCCCCTGCAGCCCAGCAAATCTTGATGTGATCCCTTCCTATCCTGGAAAAAGATTTACAGCAGCCATATTTGTTCGAGGGTGGAAAGGATATTTATGAGAGTTTGTGAATGCCCACAGTATGCATGCTTTTGGGCATTCACAAACTGACAAAGGTAACCATGCCTAGGAGCACCCATCTGAGTGAAATTTATGGGTGCAAAGAACTCCACACTCATGATGGAGAGCTACACATATGTAAGTAGCTTTACACATTATTTGTGAATTCCTAGCTGGTATAAAACAGGTATGCCTTATGTTTACAACTGAATTTATTACCTTGGTGTTAAGCACTGTAGTTGAAGTGTGGACCTTTATCAGCTCATTACTTGATTATGTATTGCAACTATGCAATTGTATATGAGCAAAGAACCCTAATCATGTGCAGGTATGATATTGCTTGTCACCAGTGAGTTACATAACCTCATAGAGACATGGTATAGCAGGCCACTTGCCTTGAGGAGCTCAAAGAACCCATGCATGATTTAGTAAACTACTTCTTAGCTCTTTATACTGCACAGCGTGGCTAGAATGTATCATGACATCATAAAATGCCTGAGTGCCTCTCTGTGGCTAGAATGTCAGTTGGTCAAGCTAGACTGATCAGCAAGGAGCCTGCTTCTGGTGGGGCTGCATCTATACCTTCTATCTTCTCATACTCATCTATCCTACAACCAAGCTACAATAAAGGATTACTAAACTACGCAGCTGGACTGTGTATCTTAGTTTACTACATTTTGGCGACACTCTTAAAGAACCACCGCTTGCAGTAAGGAGTAAGGACAACTAAGGAACCAAGGGACAAGGAACCAAAGACATTAAGGATTTTCGAACGTCAATTGAAACTTGAGAACTTAAGGTTACGCCCTGGTCAGTCCTACCAGTGCCCACTACCATCATGACAGCCTGTAACCTGGGCGTCTCTTATTCCATCACCAAAGACTCTGCTGTCATCTTAAAGTCTTCAGTTACAGTTTCTCCAACATCATGTTTGCCAGAGGCACAACAGGTTTGCGCACCCTGCTGTGCTTCACTACCCTATCTGGGCCCTGCGTCGGAAGCATCGCAGTCTGAGAGCAAGTCTGTTGAGTAAAGTGTGTATCAGCGTGAACAGCTTTGAGTGTGGGGACAGACCTCCCAACAGCCTCTTATTTTACATGTTTACCTTGCTGTGTCTGCCCTCCATGTCAAGAGTGGTGTTTACTCTTGAGGTGAACTAAGTGATGTCTTGGACACTTTCCCTGAGGAGCCGCGGACCGTCTTGAAGTGTTAAGCGATGTCTTTGATAAACACAAACAGAGACTTAAATATTTGTGTGTTCTGCGAGTGATTGTTCATTCCTGTGCCGTGCATCGTGAACCTTTGCAGTGTCAGCTGTGCCACTTGTGACCTTGGGCACTTTTCCCTGAGGAACCACAGAGTGTTTTACTTTCACAGTTGTGGCATCTTTCAACTCCGCACCATGGCAAACCGTTGCACTTGGTTTAATTTTAAACCTCATGCACGCACACCTTACCGGTCTCTTGGTGTCACGCGGAGGCAGGAGGAATCCACAATGATGTTCTTCTCTCCTAGTTCGCAGCTGACCAGTGACGCCTGCATGCAACCGCACGCCGTGAGCCACACAGCGCTGCGTCAAGAAGTATGTCGCCATTTTGTGCTTGGCTACAGCACATCTACTTTGAATTTTTACTTGGAGCTTCCATTTGCCAACCACATTTTTCTCATAGCATTCACCCTACAGGCTGTAACGTTTCTTCACACCGTCATCTTGTGCTTGGAAATAGCACATATTCATCACACGGAGGACATTGGACTTCGCATTACCTTTTTTTGATGTGCTGGATGCCACATCACATCTTGAGTTACCCTTCATCTGCTTTAGGACGCTATGCGGGAACAGCCACATGGAAATTTCTGTGATGATCACGGGTGAGAAACCGCTCACCGGTACTTAACAAGTGCTTTGTTATTTTAACACCTGTATAGCACTTTGCTTTCATTTTGTGGGAGGTGCTCAGTGTACTACATAGTGTCTTGTGCGGACAGTTAGTTCCCCAGTTTTGTTGTTCATTCTATGTGTACCCTAATTGGGAAGTTATGTTGTGTATGGGTAGTCAAGGCCCACATCTGTTCCCAGGGTGAATACCCTGTGGTGTACCTTTTAGGTTATGTTGTGTGTGGGTAGTAAAGGCCCATATCAGTTCCCAGGGTGAGTATCCTGCGGTGTACCCTCTAGGTTTACCCTATGTAGGGGAGGTTGTATTGGTTGTGGGTAGTTAAAGCCCATATCAGTTCCCTGGGTCAGTACCCTGCTCTGCACCCGTCTAGGTTTACCCTAATTTGGGGAGTTAGTTTTGTCAGTTCCAAGGGGTACTAACCATGGGTTGGCAGTGTGCGTGGTCAGCGACACTTTATCACTTTCTTTTCAGTACTTACTCTCTGCTGTATCTTTTCATGTTGACACTGCTTCGGTCGAAGTCTACCTTTATGGAACTTGTGGCAAAGGGTTTCATGTTCGTGGAACTTAGAACTAGAAGCCCCTCTCTAGTGCTTAAACCTCTTAAACCTATTTTACCCCAAGGAAGAGGGATGGGGAATGTAATAATGATATTTGCATTTTTTGGGATGAATCGTATTCCTCGTGTAATGTATTTGTTCATCTATGTACATTTGGAAATGCTACTTGTATTTTTGATGCAATTTTTTTTCCTGATGTAATGTATCTATTAATTTTGTACATTTTGGAAATACTCCTTCTCCCTTTTTTCTTGTGACGCTTTCTATGATGTTTCCAGTTTTTCACTTTTTTCTTGTTATTTGTTCCCTAAGGAAGGATGATGTGTGGTGAACTACTTCTTAGCTCTTTCCACTCCACAGCTTGGCTAGAATGTATCATGACATCATAGAATGCCTGCTCCTGGTGGGGCTGCATCTATACCTTCCATCTTATCCTACTCATCTATCCTACAACCAAGTTACAATAAAGGATTACTCAACTATACAGCTGGACTGTGTATCTTAGTTTAGAGCACATGACTTGCTCTAATCAGAATATATACATTTGAGTATATTGCATTTATTACAAAATATTCCACAAGAGGTTGCATGCAAAATGTGATACACTTGAGTAAAGCACCAAGAGATGTTCAATTCATCAACAACACATACAGTATCATGGGAAAGTATGAGAAAACAGTTGTAATTGAGGCAGTTTTGAACCTATAAACAACAGTGTATATCTGAGCCTCACAAGCAGAGATTGCTAATCAAATATTCTGTACTTTGAGGAACATTAAATAAACAAGCAATGGCAAAGCCAATAGTTTTCACCTTTGGCACCTGCTATCTATGCCAATGGTTTTAGCAACAAGTTGCAGTATATATTTTGCACATTTAGGAAAAACTGAGGGCCTGCTTACAAGTTGGGGTGTTAATTTGGTTCTATGCATAAGCCCCTGTTTCATGTTTGGTTTTATTTAACTCATTGTATAATTACCAGGTGCGTTAAATAACCCAACATTAATTACATTTCCGCAGGTCAAACCTGTTGAAATATTACAGTGAAATTCACACTGTATCATGCTGATGTTGATGCGTTATCCACCAAATTTGCATGTTGTTCCCAGTGATCTCATAATAGGTATTATTTATTGCACCAAATAAATGATGTACCTCGTGGTATTGCTATTTATCAAGGCTAATTAATAACGCCTTAAGTTGTAATCTGGCCCGGAACTTGTTAACATTTGTTTCTTTACTAGGTATTGACAAACACAAGAGGACAGAACTCTAAAAGGCTGAGCTATTGGGTTTTCCAATGTTGAATGGTACAAGTGAGCTGATTTACATTTAGCTGTCTGTATGGGTTCTGGTTGTGTGAACGTGTTTATAATGGGGCAGAATTGAAAGCTCTAGATCTGAGGCTGTATGAATAGGAGGGCCAGACCAGTGTTAGGGTTACATAGTCATCCAGTCCTTGGCTTCTCTCTGACACACACATAGTGATGGTCACATATGTACCATTTGCAGTTATCAATTACAATTATTTACAACATAATCATTGTTTTTACTCATTTACATTAAGCAGCTAAGAAGCACTCATAAAGCCAATAGTTCTAAATTGTAGGTAGTGGGAGTCCATTTTGTATTACCATTTCCATGGACAATCTCTGATGTACAACAGGAGGTAGCAAGGCAAATCAGGGTGACTGACCCTTCTAATCGTATATTGGATTCAAATTTAGAACAAATCTGTTCACATATTTACATTAATCTGTTTAAGGGAACTGAGGTGGCATTGATTCTTTTACACCTGAGTATGAGGAGGAATTTTGGTAATTTTACGTTACTGTTTTGACTCAAAATTACCAAACATTACTCAATTATGCCAGTTCGCATCATTATGAAGAGACATCTTATGACACAAGAACAATCATTGATGGCATTGAAAAAACTCACCTGGTTTTTTCCTCGTGCACCACTCTTATGCTTCCCCTGGGGAAGTGAAGCAATTTGATGCATAAATTGCACATGTTATCCCGGACGCACAGTGGACGCGCGGCGGGTGCGCTACCAGCACACCAAAGACTACCCCTTCGGCGCCCGTCCGCGCACCGGGTGCGCCAAGCGCCAGCCACGCTGCCTGATCTTCTGCTGAGTTGTCGGGAGGTAAGATGGTGTTTAACCATGAGGAGATTATGGCACTGAATGCCTTGGACTGTAAGGGTGATATGCAGTGGGAAGTTCTGGGCAGTTTTTCCAAAGTGTGTCCCTCTTGCAACTTCTGTTTTCAACAAAAGATTGCTGCTCCCGCCCACCAAGCTAGTTACAAGACCATGATCTCTGCGGCGCTTATAAATGCCCGGTCCATGGTCAAACATGCTGCCGACATTTTTGAGCTTCTTTTGGATGGTAGACCTGATATTTTATTTATTACTGAGACATGGCTGAATAACTCCTGTGCCCTGGTGGTGGAGCTTGCTATTCTTAGAGGCTTCATAATCAATCGGGCCTATCGGATACCTGGGAGAGGCAGGGGAATGGCGGTGGTGTTCAGGGACACGTGGTTCTTCTCTAGTGAGGTGTCAGAGGAACTGGGGGTGGGCGAAGCTTTGCATTTCACTCTCATTCTTTCCCCCCATTTCACGTTGGGAGGCACACTGGTGTATCATCCCCCTGGTCCGCCGGGCGCTTTTCTCAATGCCTTAGAGGATGGTATTATATTGCGCGCCCTGCGCTTTCCAAAGTTTTTACTCTTGGGGGACTTAAATGTCAGGAAACTCTCTACTGGAGTGCCTCAGGGGTCAACTTTAAGCCCTCTGCCGTTTAATATCTACCTGACCCCCTTGATCTTTTTAGCTGAGGAACTGGGTGTGAAAATTATAGCCTACGCTGATGATACCCAGCTGTTATTTACCTGGCAGGGCTCGGATCTGGATACCAAGACTGCCCAGACCTGCCTTTCATCGGTTTTCCGCTGGCTCGCACTTGCCCAACTTAAGTGCAATGAGGAAAAATTGGAAGTGCTCATCTATGGTCAGTTCCCTGCCACCTTTAGAGAATCATTGGGGCCTCCCAATGTGCCTCGCCTCAACTCTGTGGGAGTTCCGGCAAAAAACTTGGGGGTTTGGTTTGGGGAAAACCTAAGGTTTGAAGAACACATTAAAAAACTTACTGGAGTATGCCTTGGTACCCTCAAGGCTCTTCTAAAGTTTGTTCCATTGCTTTCGAGGGAGGCCAAAGAAATGGTAGGGCGTGCTCTCATCCTCTCCCACCTTGACTATGCCAATGCTTTGTTCATTGGCATCCAGGCTTATCAGGTTAAATGACTCCAGGCTTATCTGGTTAAGCGACTCCAGATCATACAGAATGCCGTGGCTAGACTCCTATTTAACATCTCGCAGAGATCTAGTGTCCGGCAGCATCTGCGTAATCTGCAGTGGCTACCAGTGGCCCAGCCGGTGCTATTTAAGGCCTCATTTTATCTCATAGGGCCATTCATGGTCAAGGGCCAGAGTATCTGAGTAGATGCTTTGTTTTGTATACACCAAAACGCCCCCTTCGTTCTACCACTCAGCGTCGGTTTGGCATCCCACGGTTTCGAAGGGTGCGTTTAGGTGGCCAGTCTATCTCTGTAAAAGCAGCGGCTGCCTGGAACGCCCTCCCTGTGGAGCTTCAGCACACTCAGGATTTCAAGCTCTTTAAAAAAACATTACAAAATTACCTCTTCAAAATGGTTAAGTAATTTTCTTTTTTTCTGCCCACTTTCTCACTGTCTGCACATGCGCCAGGACACTCTTGAGTATTTGAGCGCGCTACAAAACCCTGTATAATGTAACATAACATGCCTTCCCAGGTTTACTATTCCTTGTAAATCTGGGAATGCTTCATATTCCATGGGTGTTGTGTGGAAACACCCACCGCATAAACCATGGAATGCCCTTTTCACACAGTGTTCTACATGAAAGGAGCACATATTTACAAGGCCGTGAAAAGCCAAGTAAAGTGGCTTTGCGCATCCTTGTAAATATGCTGCAGCACAATGCGCCACTGGAGCATCAAGAAAGTGATGCTTCAGCGGCACAAAGGTGCCATTAGGGCTTTGAAAATATATGGCCCTTTAAGAGCACTAGTGACTACTGCTGTTCATTTTCTGTTGCATTTGATGCTATTTTGTTAGCATAAAATGCATTCTTGGGCCTATTTTGAACACTAGGGTGCATTTTTAGGTAGGAAAATAGCACTAAATACTGCATATTGTCACATACTTTTGCTATATTTTGCATAATTACCCTACAAAAAATGTACGGCTTAGGCCCACCCTTTATTATTGTGTTGCTGCTTATGAATTCCACAACATTGCTCACAACTTCAGCTCAGCAATAGGACGGTTTCCTTCAGGGGAACAGAATCAGTCAAAAACTGCATACTTTGTCTATTAATAACTTAGCACACACACACTTGGTCAGTGCCAGGATAGCCTTGCAGATGATACTGCGCTTTACAATTATATACTTTCGATTGTTTGTTGAACTGCAAGGTTGTTCCTCTTTTTATGAAATTCTAAACTCGAGGACTTTTGGGGCAGTTTTGTGAATTTTAGTATTGTGTTTAGGATTGTTTCATGAATTAGACTCTTGGATGTATTAGACAAATATAGGGCCTCATTTATGAGAATGTGCGTCACTTTTACGCCACCAGTGCGTCACTTTTTGTGATGCACCAGAGGCGTAAAAAATGCGCCTTGTTGCTCCATATTTACAAAGTGACGCATCTAGGTAGATGCGTCACTTTGTAAACCCCTGTGCCACATTATACCTGCGCCAGGTATAATGTATGCAAGGGGGCCGTTTTGACGCAAGAAAGGGTCATGGAAGTGATATTGTGAAATCTAAGATTTCACTGCGCCATTTCTTGACCGCTAATGCGTCAAAATCTTACGCCTGCTTCATGGCAGGCGTAAGACTGACGCAGGCACTAACAACATGGGACTTGCCACAACCACCCCCCACCACCACCCTCCACGCCTGGACCCCGATCAGCACCGAAGACACCTTCCGCACGATGAACTCCATCCACTCTGGATCACCGACCGACCCCTGCCCTCACCACGTCTTCAACAAGGCCGACGCTGTCATCGCACCCCACCTGCGAGACATCATCAACACATCCTTCGACACCACCATCTTCCCCGAGAGCTGGAAACACGCCGAACTCAGCGCTCTACTCAAGAAACCAACAGCGGACCCCACCGACCTCAAGAATTACCGCCCCATCTCGCTCCTCCCGTTTCCAGCCAAAGTCATCGAGAAGACCGTCAACAAGCAGATGGCCGCTTTCCTCGAGACGAACGGATCCCTCGACCCCTCACAGTCCGGCTTCCGAGCCAACCACAGCACCGAGACCGCCCTCATCGCCGCCACCGATGACATCCGAGCCCTGATGGACAACGGAGAAACAGCGGCCCTCATCCTCCTGGACCTCTCCGCGGCATTCGACACGGTCTGCCACCGCACCCTAGTACGGCGCCTCAGCAACGTCGGAATCCAGGACAAGGCGCTGGAATGGATCATCTCCTTCCTCGACGGGAGAACACAGAGAGTCCGCCTACCACCGTACAAGTCAGAGGCCACCGAAGTCATCTGCGGCGTCCCCCAAGGATCATCTCTGAGCCCCACCCTCTTCAACGTCTACATGAGCCCCCTCGCGGCCATCGTACGCAAACACAACCTCAGCATAATCTCCTACGCCGACGACACCCAGCTTATCCTCTCCCTGACCAACGACCCCGCCGCCGCCAGAGCCAACCTGCACGAAGGGATGAAAGAGGTAGCCGAGTGGATGACGACCAGCCGCCTGAAACTGAACTCGGACAAGACGGAGGTCCTCATCCTGGGCTCCTCTCCCTCCGCCTGGGACGACTCCTGGTGGCCTCCCGCCCTGGGCACCGCACCCAAACCGACAGACCATGCACGCAACCTGGGCTTCATCCTGGACTCCTCCCTCTCCATGACCAGGCAAGTCAACAACGTCTCCTCGGCATGCTTCAACATCCTACGCATGCTACGGAAGATCTTCTGGTGGATCCCCACCGAGACCAGGAAGACCGTCACCCAGGCCCTCGTCACCAGCCGACTGGACTACGGCAACGCCCTCTACGCCGGTACCACCGCCAAGCTCCAGAAGAGACTCCAGCGGATCCAGAACGCCTCAGCCAGACTCATCCTCGACATCCCACGAACCAGCCACATCTCCGGACATCTGAGAGACCTTCACTGGCTCCCCGTCAACAAAAGAATCACCTTCCGCCTCCTCACCCACGCACACAAAGCCCTACACGACCAAGGCCCGAGCTACCTCAACAGCCGAGTCAACTTCTACGCTCCCAAACGCCACCTCCGATCAGCCAACCACGCCCTCGCCGCCGTCCCCCGCATCCGAAGAGCGACTACAGGAGGAAGGTCCTTCTCCTACCTGGCCGCCAAGACCTGGAACTCCCTCCCGACCGACCTGCGCCTGACCCAAGACCACCTCTCCTTCAGGAAGAAGCTGAAGACCTGGCTGTTCGAGCAGTAGCGGCTCCCCCCCCCCAGCGCCTTGAGACCCTACGGGTATGTAGCACGCTTTATAAGTGTCACTGATTGATTGATTGATTGATTGATTGAAAGTACACATTGCTGGAGTTACGTCACTTTTGTGACACACTCCAGCAATGCGTCACTTTTGCACCTACAGATATATCAGAAATACCGACGTTTCTGTAACTCTTTGTGACATATTATAAATATGATGCATCAATCATGTCGCATGGAGTGCGCTCTGAGAAGTGACGCATCGCTGCTTTCACGCAGCGATGCGTCATTTCACATAAATGAGGCCCATAGTGTTTATTATTGGGCGCAACAATTCAAAGCTTCAATTTGGGTTTCTTTTTCAATTGGTGCGGTGGGAACAGTGCGGGAACAAAAGTACTGCATTCTCCTCTAATGTAAAATGCTATTTTGGCGAAGAAAATGCTCTATCTTTTGCAGCTGGGAGGGTTTTTCACACTCCCTCACCCTTATAATAACAACTTTAGCGCGGATACTCAGCGGATAAACAGTACGGCACAAGTTCCCTTTTATTTTTAATTGTTTGCTGAACTGACAAGGCTGTTTCTTGTTTATGAAATTCTAAACTTGGGGACCTTTAGAGCCATTTTGTAATTTTTTGGATTGTTTTTATCACCGTTTCATGAATTTGACTTTTGGATGTTTCGGGCAAATTGAGTCTTTAATATTGAGTACAGCAATTCATGGCTTCAACATATGTTACTTGTTGAATCACAACGGTGGGAACAGTGCAGGAGCAAAAGTAATGCAACAACATACTATACTATACTCGAATAGGGACACCATTTTGGCAAAGAAGGTGCTCTAGCTTTTAGAGGGGGGCGGAGCTTTTGGAACTTCCTCACACATATAATGACCACTTTAGTGCGTGCGCTCCTTGAATAGACAGTAGGGCACAAGAACACTTTCAATTCTATATTTTTTAACTTTTTGTTGAACGAAAGCGTGTTCCTCTTCTTATAAAATTGTAAACTTGGAGACTTTTGGGGTAATTATTTAATTCTTAGAATTGTTTTTAGGATTGTTTCATGAATTTGATTTTTGGATGTATTGGGCAAATATAGGGGCATATTACCAACGCTAAGCGATATTTGTCGCTAACGATGCTTAGCAACACATTTTTTAACGCTAAGCATCGCCAGAAATTATCGCAGATAAACCTTGCTATTATCAAGGTTTATAGCAAAAGCGATAAAAATCGGCCGCAATGCATGAATATCGCTGAAAAATCAGCGACATTCATGCATTACCAAGCTAATGCTCTTAGCCATGTTATCCACCTACCATTGGATAACAGGGCTAAGAACTGCTCAGGGCAGGTGTTAGCTTTTGGAGATATTTGCGCTTAGCGCGAATATTTCCAAATCCTTGATATTAGGAGAAATGTCGCTTAAGAACATTTCTCCTATTATTTTTCTCTGGAACGCCCCCTTTGCATCTCATTAGAGATGCAAGGGGAAGCGTAGAGAAAAAGGGTGCTAACATGATAATTTGCGTGTTAGCACCCTGTTGCTGATAGGGAGATAATTTTCTCTCCGCTTTCTTGGCTTTTAAAGCCAAAAAAGCGGAGATAAATCCCTTGATAATATGCCCCATAGTCTTTATTAATGGGCCCAACAATTAATGGCATCCATTTGTATTTCTGTTTGAATCGGGTGGGGGGGGGAATAGTGTGGGAGCAAAAAACGTACTTCAGAAACACAATAATACTCTGGCAGGCGTGCTAAAGGCAAGCCCATCTGCGAATGTCAGCACACGGAACGCGACCAGCACCAGCCTTGCTGCAAATTTTTATTCAGATAGTAAACCAAGATTAGTTTACACAGCAAAGATTTTCTTATCTCTTTTAAGCAGCCTAAATGTTTTGAGCGTGTCAGTGAAGAGATTGAGCTAGTTGAAGCATTAATGTGAAAAATGTGGTTTCACTTTTACGCCTGGGGAAGATACTCTTTATCAAGAGGATTGAGGTTCCAAAATGGGAACAAGTTTTTCAAATCATTTTGATAAAAAGAAGTTGAGTTCAAAACTAAAGGCATGTTCGTAGATGTAAGAACTCTGCCTAACCATACATTTGAGATCTGAAATGTATTGAATGACAAAGTATGGGATTGGGTTTCTCTCACAGAAACATGGTTAAACAAGAGTTCAGGACCAGATATTCAGCTAGCCATCTCAGAGGGGAACACTATCTCACACTTGGATCCTGACAATGGCCCTGGCTCTGGGGGTGGTATTGCTGGAATACACCGCACAAAATATCAATGTTCCATAAAAACATTAGAGGGTCTGGAGTTGGCAAAGGGTTTCATTTTTTGCAAATAAAATGTAGGACACTTTTTCTCTGTAAGGGGCTTTGGTTTATCGACCTACAAACCAGTTCCCAAAATTCACTGAGGTACTAGCAAATGCCATTAATCCCTTTTTTATGCAATATGCAACTTTCATATTGATGACCCGAATTGCTAGAATGCTTCCCAATTAGTGGAGAATACTCTAGATTTTAACTTAATATGAAAGGTTAAGTGCCCTACACACAATGGTAATGTCCTCTCATTAGTTGATAATAAAACACATCCAATAATTTGGACTTACCATTTTTAGTACCATTTTAATGGACAATATGTGATGTTCCGTGAAAGGTAGCTAGGCAAATCAGTATCACTCACCCTTGACATCGCATATCAGATGCAAATTACGAATATATCTGCTCACATATTATCAATAATCTGTCTGAGGAAATTGAGAAAGCTGTTGACTCTCTTATTTCTGCCCTTGTTCAAGGTCTTAATAAGTTAGCACTATAAACAAGCATTGGCATAGCCAGTAGGTCTTACCTTTGGGACCTTACAAATGTTCAGCCATAGCTACTGGCTTTGCCAATATCTTTAAGCTACATTGTAGAGCAGCGTGGCTGCTTTACAACAATGTTGAAAAGTTATAATAAAATGGTATTATAAGCATTTTGTTACCGCATATAACCAAGAAGACAGTAAGTACAACTGAGCAACCCTATTAAAAAACTAATTAACATAAAACATGTATTTTAGAGTTTTTGTCCTTGCAATTCTCATATTTGTTTGTTATAGCTTTTTATGCGGGGGCATAAACAATGGGTGTGTGGAGGTTGGGAAATAATACCTGAACAGCAGACGGACACTAGGGGATAATCAACAGATAATCAACAGATGCCAGATTCCAAGGGAAGACTAAGCTGGTGCTGAGGGATGCAGAGGTGATACTGAGGTGGTGGTGTGTTGATGCAGAGGCGATGCTCAGGTGATGCTAAGTGATACTGAGGCGTTGCTGAATAATGCTGAGTTGATGCTTAATCATTCTATGGTACTGAGCGATGCTTAGGTGTTTGACCTGTGCTGGTACTGAGTAGGTGCTGAGTGATGCTGAGTTGGTGCTGTGGTGAGGTGATACTGCGCTGATGCCGAGGTGGTTCTGCGCTGATGCTGAAGTGGTGTTGCGTTGGTGCTGAATTGCTGATGAGGTGGGGCTGGGCTGGTGCTGAGGTGGGGCTGTGCTGGTGGTGGTGAACTGATGCGGAGGTAATGCTGTGCTTATGCAGGTGTGGGGCTGTGCTGAAGTTGAGGTGGACTTGGGTTGGTGCTAAAGTAGTGCTACGCTGGTGTTGAGATGGTGCTGCACTGATGCCGAGGTGGTGCTGCACTGATTCTGAGGTGGTGCTGCATTGATGTAGAAGTGATGCTGCATTGGTGCTGCGGTGGGGCTGTGCTGGTACTTAGTTGGGGGTGTGCTGGTGGTGGGGCACTGATGCAGTGCTGGTGCTGTGCTGATGCTGAGATGGTGCTCTTCTGATGTTGAGGAGATGCTGTGCTGATGCTGAGGTAGTACGGTGCTGGTGTAGAGGTGGTGCTGCACTGATGCTGAGTTGGTGCTGCACTGGTGATGGTGCGCTGATGAGGAGGTGGTGTCATGCTGAGATGGTGCTCTGCTGGTACTGAGTTGGTGCTGTGGTGGTGCTCAGGTGATTCTGTGCTGATCTGAGGTGTTGCTGAGTGATGCTGAGGTGGTGCTGGGTGATGCTGTGGTGGCGCTGAGCGATGCTGTGGTGCAGTTGAGTGATGCTGTGGTGGTGCTGAGTGATGCTGTGGTTGCGCTGAGTGATACTGGGGTGGTGCTCAGGTGGAGCCAAGTGATTCTGAGTTGGTTCTGTGCTGAGGTGATGCTGCAATGATGCTGAAGTGGTGCTGCACTGATGTTGAAGTGGGGCTGTGTTGGTGCTGAGGTGAGGCTGCACTGGTGGTGGTGCACTAATGCTGAGATGGAGCTGTGCTGATGTTGAGGTTGTTCTGCACTGGTGCTGAGATGGTGCACTGAAAAGGAGGGGGGCTGTGCAGATGCTGAGGTGGTGCTGTGGTGGTGCTCTTTGGTGCTGTGCTGATGCTGAGGTGGTGCTGCAATGATGCTGTGCTGGTGCTGAGGTGGTGTTGAGGTGGGGGGGTGCTTGTGCGGAAGTGGTGCTCAAGCTGTTCTGAGTAATACTGAGGTGGTGCTGATTTATGTTTTGGTGGTGCTCAGGTGATGCTGTGCTGGTGATGTGGTGATGCACTGGTACTGAGGTTGAGCTGCATTAATGCTGAAGTTGTGCTGCATTGGTGCTGAGTTGCTGCTGAGTTGGTGCTGTGCTGGTGCTCAGATGGTGCTGTGCTGTGGCTGGGGTGATGCACTGGGACTGAGTGGTGCTGGGGAGGTACTCTGCTGGGATTGTGGTGGTACATTGCAGCAGTCACAGATGGCGGGGGGCACCTGTTGAACTGCAATAAGTGGGGACGGACTAGGCCGGCACAGACCGTGATGGAGATAGGATAACATTGTAGGATGAATGAATTACTAAACCTGTACCTGGGGAAAATCAGGTTTAGATTACATCCACCTTACACTGACAAAATATGAATGACACAATCCCACACTTCGATTTTAAATGCACAACTAACCCAGCAATTCATGTGCTTGACACTTCAGCGTGGCTTTAATGATTAGATGAGTGACCAAACAATCCCATCTCATCCTGGGGCATGTGTACATAAGTTTGATTCAGTCGAAAGGCAAACTGTTTGTGGGGGCATTCAGATCCTATAAATACATCCCTGCTCTAAAACTATGGGTGCAGGAGCAACAGATGTGGTGAAAAGTTGCTGGTTATGGAATAAGACATGGTGCAGGAGAGAAGTAGCCATGGGTGGGTACATTGAATCATAGCTGAAATAGCAATGTTTAGGAATGGACGTGAAGCCCGCCCCAGGACTGAATGCTTCCAAAGCACTGGAGGGTTGGGAAATAAATAAACACGTCGCCTTCACTTTTGTGTTGATTTATTGTTTTATTGCTATACCATGGACAATTGACCTCGCAGCAACTTCACACAGACCAGATACATTTATGTTGTGCAATAAAATTAGATTTTCCATTCCACTTATAGGATAGCCAAGTTTTGGTGGAGTAAAGAGTGGCTATATTCAGATAGTAGTTTGAAAGTGCATTAAAATGTGTGCCCAGCAGGTTTTGAATTCTCGATTAGCACCAGAACAAATGCCTTTCAAACATGGATATCAAGCTCTTTTCTGTAGCTTACTTGGGACCTTAGCTGGGCCACAGGATTAGGGAGGGGAAAGCTGATGAAGAAGGTTATAAATGAAGTCCTTCAACGATAAGCCACGAGCCAACCCACAGAAGGAAGGAGAAACACCTAAACCCAAAACAAGCCCAGCTCACAATGAAAAGATGCCCAGAATGAGCCTTGGCGAACCAAAAGTAGCCCAAAATAAGAAAAATCCTAACCTATGTTAAAGCAAGGGTTGGGGGCATGATAAAAATTATCCCAGCTGTGATCTGATGTTTTCTTAATCAATGTTGCACATAGGTAAGTGTTCAGTGCAAGTACCCAAACTGCATCCAAGGTGTACAGTGAATGCATGTTCTTGGAGCAATACTGATACCAGCTGGCAGCAATAGTTGGTGAAAGGGAGCACTTGGTCCCCATGACTCGGCAGCCATGGCTGCTTTTAGCTTCAAGTATGTCATTATCATGCATGGGGAGATGATGGGACAGGGTAAGACAATGTTGTAACCATGATTTAAAGCAGGAGGGAGGAGGAGGAATGAGCGGTGGTACCACGGGAGCCTGTGAGAGCAGGGGGAGGAGAGCGATCAGCACTAGCAAAGAGAAGAGGAAGCTCTGTGGCCGTAACACAGCCGCTGTGATGTGTGTTAGAGCTGTTTTTAAATTTTTACATTTCCCAAGCAGAGATAAAATAGAAACTAGTGAAAGCTGACAAGTCCTGGGGCAATACTCCAAGGGAATAAACAACTTGCAAAAAGAAGGGGATCAGGAAGACTAATTACCCATTAAGAAACTTTTCAAGAAAACTGATTAGACAAATTAAAAGTGATGGGAGGAGTCAAACCCCACAAAGTACATACAACAGGTCGTCCTGACAGACCAAGCGTGGTCTAGGCTTGACCTAAAAAGGGGGCACGAAAACATGAAAAAAAATTCCTTTACAGCAGCTTGGTTTGCACTGACTCTGCAGATTAAAAATCAGTTTGGAGACATGAATGCAGATGTGTAGATAAGTTAATCTAAGAAAAATATTAAGAAGGCAAAAGTGGATTTATTTGCTAAATATTTTGTGAAAACAGGTGGTTATTCCAGAGCTATTTTTCAGATTGTAAAAACTTTTATTTTTTATTTATTTTTATACAAGAAAACATCCGCAAAAACGGCTACAGGGTTAGCATAGGCCCTAAAACAACACCCAAATAGCATCACCATATGATTCCAATCTACTCACACTGGATCTTGACTCACAGCCTTTGAACAGATATCACTTAAAGATTCAAAACAGACTATTTCAAACCTTAAATCAGGTTCCCTTGTGATATGTGTCCTCCTTATATTTTAAGTCAGGCAGCATACTTCATTATTATCTGGGTCATTTCATTAATCAATCAATCAATCACAGTATTTGTAAAGCACACTATATACCCGTGAGGGTCTCAAGGCGCTGGGGCTAGGGGGGGCTGCTACTGCTCGAGGAGCCAGGTCTTGAGAAGCCTTCTGCATGTGAGCAGGTCTTGGGTCTGCCGTAGGTGGGTGGGGAGAGTGTTCCAGGTCTTGGCAGCGAGGAAAGAGAAGGATCTGCCACCGGAGGTTGCTTGTTGGATGCGGGGGACCGCGGCGAGGGCAAGGCCGGCAGAGCAGAGCTGGCAGATGGGGGTGTAGAAGGTGAGTCGTCTGTTGAGGTATGCTGGTCCGGTGTTGTGGAGTGCTTTGTGTGTGTGGGTGAGAAGCTTGAAGGTGATCCTCTTGTCTGACGGGGAGCCAGTGCAGGTGTCTCAGATGGGAAGTGATATGACTGCGTGGGGGGTGTTGAGAAGCAAAAGTTCTGAGGCGTTCTGGATGCGTTGAAGCCGCTTCAGGAGTTTGGCCGGGATTCCTGCATAGAGTGCGTTACCGTAGTCCAACCTGCTACTGACGAGGGTCTGGGTGACCCTTCTTCTTGTTTCGTTGGGGATCCACTTGTAGATCCTGCGGAGCATGCGGAGGGTGTTGAAGCAGGAGGAGGAGACGGTGTTGACCTGCTTAGTCATGGAGAGGGTGGAGTCGAGGGTGATTCCTAGGTTGCGTGCGTATTGGTAGTTGTTGGTGCTGTTCCCAGTGTGGTCGGCCACCATGTGTCATCCCAGGCAGAGGGGGTGGATCCAAGGATGAGTACCTCTGTCTTGTCCGAGTCCAGCTTCAGTGGGTTGACTCAACCAAGGAAAATGTCCAACTGTTTGGACAAAGATGTCTGACCACTGCTGAAAAAGACTAATGCAGATCCATCAATTCTGAGTAATTATAGACCCCTCTCTTTACTTCCTGAAATGATGAACATTTTGGAAACTCTGGTGAATGCCCAGACCACCAGTCACATAGGAAAGAATGGTATCCTTCAGATGGTTCAATCTGATTACCGAGCAGGGTTCAGTGCAGAATCAGCACTTCTCAAGGTTAAAGAATGTATTAGAAGTAACCTCTACTTAGATGGAGAAACAGTGGTTGTTCTACTTGATTTATTGTCCGCTTTTGACACGCTGTTCCATGATATTGTACCACAAAGATTGGAGAAAGGGGCATCAATGAAAAAGGTTGCTAGTGGCTAAAGTCTTTTTAAGCCAAGCAGACAACTAGCAGTGCTTTTTTCATCAAATACCTCTTGTTTTAGAGAAACAAGACACCACGTGGTGTCCCATAGGGATCATCATTCAATCCCACCCTGTTTACTATATATATGAATCCATTGCCCTTAGAATTTCTGCCATGGGACATTAATTTAGTATTTTACCCAGATGACACTCAGCTCATGCTAGCTTTTTAATAACTGAATGACACTATGATTGCAAATTTTCAGGGTATCTCTTGGCTGTAGTAAATTGGATGATTAGTAGTTGCCTGCAGCTGAACTCAGACAAATCTGAGATTTTCGTTTTTTGGAATGTATTTACACTGGACATACAGAGATTATGGCTAGCAGAGTTAGGGGACTGGCCAACTCCAACGTCAGTCCCCAGGAATCTACAGGTACAACTATCTTTTCAATCACATGTGCAGTTGACGGTAAATGGTCAAAATATCGATTCCAAAATATAGACTAACCTAAATATCGACTCCAAAATATAGAATGGACAAAATATCGAATGGACAGAATATAGACATCAAAAATATCGGTTTGAAGGTAAGTAATGTAATATCGATTTAAGAAATATAGACAGTCAAAATATCGAAGTACATAATATAGTTTATTAAAAATATCGAATTTTTAATAATATCGAATTTTGTAAAGTGTTTTGTATGTAAGTATATATGTGAAAAGTGTATATATTTTTGTAATTCATTTTAAGTAATTAATTTTATGTTATTTAATTTTTGCGTAATTTAATTCTGTAGCAGGTTGTGGGTTTATAGGGGAATAGTGTGGGAAGTAATTTAATTATAATTAATTAAATATGTTAATTAATTCATTGGTATTTATTTAGAATAAATTGTTAATTAATTTTTACTTGGTAATTAATTAATTCCTAATTGATAATTAATTTTTATTAATTGATTAATTGATAATTATGTGAATTAAATTAATTTATTTTCTGTAGTGGGTTGTGGGTTTATAGGGGAATAGGGTGGGAAGTAATTAAATTATTTTTAATTAAATATGTTAATTAATGTATTGGTATTTATTTTGAATGAATTGTTAATTAATTTTTAATTGATAAGTAATTAATTCTTACTTGATAAATAATTTTATTAATTGATTAATTGATAATTATGTGAATTATATTAATTTATTTTCACTAGAGTGGGAATAGTAAAATTTACACCTATGCTATCCAACGCTTTCCCTACTGTTGCACTCTCTGGAGTGGGAATAGTAATTTTTACCCCTACGCTATCCAATGTTTTCCCTACTGTTGCACTCTCTGGAGTGGGAATAGTAATTTTTACCCCTACGCTATCCAACGCTTTCCCTACTGTTGCACTCTCTGGAGTGGGAATAGATATTTTTACCCCTACGCTATCCAACGCTTTCCCTACTGTTGCACTCTCTGGAGAGGGAATAGTAATTTTTACCCCTACGCTATCCTAAGGTAATAATATTGTGCATTTTTTATTAATATTATGTTAATATATATATGTTTTAACAGATATGATTGTTTTTTGATAATTTTAAGGTAATTTAAGTATTTTTAAGTATCTTTTAGCTATTTAGTTTTAATATTTTTTAAATTTTACATTATTTTTAAGAAATTCGATAGTTTTACAAAGTATATATATATATATATATATATATAAACGATATTTAGGGGTTCGATATTTTGGTACTTACGTGTTTGTAGATATGAAGTCGATATTTTGTCTGTCGATATTTTGGAAACTATATTTTGGGTAGTCTATATTTTGTCCCTCGATATTTCGTCAGTGATCCACAGTTGACTGCAGTGGCCTGGTTTGCCCTTATAAAACACTTAAGAAAAACATTAAGATTTTTTGCAGTCCCTATTTGGAAAGATATTGTACATGCCTCAATTACATCTAGGCTGGATTATGCAAATTTTGTGTATCTGGGGGCGCCAAAATAACTGTTGAATAGGCTGCAAAGAGTGTAGAATGTGGCAGCAAGATTGGTCCTAAATATTCTCAAAAGGCAGCCAGCCGGAGTTTAACAGGTAAGTAAACATATAAATGAATAAAACGAATTTCGTTGCACGCACTGCGTCACCAAATGCGATGCAGTGCGTGCAACGAAATTTGTTTTAAACATTTATATGTTTACTTCCCTTTTAAACTCCGTAATCCATACATTACTACCCCCCACCCTGCCCCTCTCCCTCCCCACGTCAACGGCCCTGCAGGAAATCCTACTGCCGACCACGGCTGAAGGCAGCCTGGTGAAAAGGCTTGGTGTTACTAAACTGGTTACCTGTCAAGCAAAGAATTAAGTTTACAGCACTAATGATTACCCAGAGGGCCATATATGAAAGGGGTTCATTGTGTATCCAGAAGAAAAAAAAATGCATACCTCTTAAGACACCTCACTCAGCAAGTCAAAATCTTCTGTTTGTCCCTAGGATACATCAGGCTAGAGCAGGCGGGAGATCCTTTGCCTTTCAGGATGCTACCCTCTGAAACTCCCTGTTTGACTATCCTCAAGGGATAGTTTGAGTCAGGTTTCATATCGAATCTAAAAACATTTTTATTTATAGAAGAGTGGTGACTCTTCGTAGGAGAGTGCAAATGTTGCCAATTGGATGCCTGTCTGTTCAACACCGGGACGCTTCCTCTGGAAGCTTTTGTTTGCCCTTGAAAATGATTTTCATTCATTAATTCAAAGAAATACACTTTACATAGCATAACATAACCTAACATAACAACATAACATAGCTTGATTTAGCATTTTCTATTTGAATTATCTGTATTATATTAACATATGCTGTATTCAGGTGATTATCGATTTGGATCACTGACAGAATTTCGACCTCAGAAATATCGACCTACAAGAATATCGAGTCAACAATATCGAGGGCAAAAATATCGACATCCTATCTACAACATGGTAAGTACAAAAATATCGAAAAAATAATATCGATGTAAAAAATATCGATGTTAAAAATATCGATTTTTTTTAATATATATAAATGTAAAAGTAAGTATATAACACTAATAAATAAAATATACATATTTAGAAGTATCTAATAATGTTTAAAATTAATAAATAAAACATATATATTAATAATACATTAATTAAATATATACAGTAAAGATATAATATATATGTACTGAACAATAAGTATTAATAATTAATTTACTAATTTATAAATTAATGAAATATATTCTAATTTACTAATACATTTACAAACATAAAACAATAACATACATAAAATGTAAGTAATATAAAAAATAAAATAAACATGTGATATTTTAACAATTAATTATATAAAACGTTGGATAGCGTAAGGGTAAAAATTACTATTCCTACTCCAGAGAGTGGAACAGTAGGGAAAGCGTTTGATAGCGTAGGGATAAAATTACTATTCCCACTCCAGAGAGTGCAACAGTCGAGAAAACTGACCCTGAACCCAAAAACAACCCCTTTACCCACGAACTGAAAACTGACCCTGAACCCTAAAAATACCCCTTTACCCAAAAACTGAAAACTGACCCTGAACCCTAAAAATACCCCTTTACCCAAGAACTGAAAACTGACCCTGAACGCTAAAAATACCCCTTTCCCCAAGAACTGAAAACTGACCCTGAACCCTAAAAATACCCCTTTACCCAAGAACTGAAAACTGACCCTGAACCCTAAAAATACCCCTTTACCCAAAAACTGAAAACTGACCCTGAACCCTAAAAATACCCCTTTACCCATGAACTGAAAACTGACCCTGAACACTAAAAATACCCCTTTACCCATGAACTGAAAACTGACCCTGAACCCTAAAAATACCCCTTTACCCAAAAACTGAAAACTGACCCTGAACCCTAAAAATACCCCTTTACCCATGAACTGAAAACTGACCCTGAACCCTAAAAATACCCCTTTACCCATGAACTGAAAACTGACACTGAACCCTAAAAATACCCCTTTACCCAAAAACCCAAAAATGACCCTGAACCCTAAAAATACTCCTTAACCCAAAGTTAAATAATATTATTTAATTCGCAATTAATAATTAATTAACAATAACAATAAAGTAAATATATTAGCACATAAGCTGTAATTAATATAATTTAATAATTAATATCATTTTTCCCCAATTAATTAATTAACAGTAACTAAAAATTATATATATAAATAAATTACTCTAATAATGTAATTAACTAATTAATATTATTTAATTACCAATTAATTACTAATTTAAAATATGTACAAAATTATATAAATTAATTAACTAATTAATATTAATTATTTGCCAATTAATTAGTTATAAATATTTAAAAACATATATTAATTAATTAATTATTATTAAATTACTCCCCACCCTATTCCCCTATAAACCCACATCCAGCTACAGAAAATATATATCAATTAATCAATTAATGATTTCCCAATTAATCAATATTAATTAGCAAATAATTATAATTAATTAATTAATCCTACTAATTATTAATCAACTTACCATAATTAAATTACTTCCCACCCTATTCCCCTATAAACCCACAACCCGCTCCGGTACTAAAACATCAAATTTCCTTATAAATTTCTATATTATTATAGAAAATGTATACACATATAATAGTAATGATTTTAAATACTTAAATTAAACATATAACACATACATAATAAAAAACTATAAAATAATACAAATATCGATATTAGTGTCATCGAAATTATTAACATCGATATATATGCTATCGATATTACTAACTTCGATATTACTTACATCGATATTAAGTATTTCGATATTACTTACCTTGGGTCGATATTCTGTCCTACGATATTCTTGCCTTCGATATTATGCTCCTTCGATATTTCAGACTCGATATTATGGTAGGTCGATATTTCCAACTCGATATTTTGACTGTCTACCTATCGATTTATTGCTAAACTGATTGGATTTGAAACTGTAACTTTACTAATGAATACCACTGATGGTTTGCAATCTTACAACCCTCTGTCATTACCCTGAGGCAACATGATCTTCTCTGTCATTGATGTGTCGCTGAAATGATGATTTCAAGTCTCAATATGAGATCAAGATCCATCCAAGTAGGTATAGCAAAGTTGGAATTTGCACCAAGTTTGCTTGGTGCAAACTCCATACTTTCATCCCACTATCACAGGCAAGAGCGAGGGTGCTACATGGGGCATGGCAGGAAAAGAGAACCACACTGGGGACAATATATGCACTCTCGTAGAGTGTTTTAAAAGAAACAAAAAAGGAGCATCTCAAAAATGATCAGGGAAAGAACTCAAGTAATGCACCGAGGCTCCAGGGGAGGGACATACACAAGGGGCCTCATTTATGAGGCCGTGCGTCACTTTTACGCCGCCGGTGCGTCACTTTTTGTGACGCATCGGTGGCGTAAAACATGCCTCCTGTTGCGCACTATTTACAAAGTGACGCATCTAAGCAGATGCGTCACTTTGTAAACCCCTGCGCTACATTATACCTGCGTCCGGTATAATGTATGCAGAGGGGGCGTTCCCCCGCAAAAAGCCTCGTAATAATAACGTAGTGAAATCTATGAGATTTCACTGCGTCACTTTTAGGACGCTGTTGCGTCAAAATCTTGCGCCTGCCTCACAGCACGCGTAAGACTGACGCAAGCCCTTTCAAATGGGGCTTTCCCCATGTGAAAGAATGCATTGCTGGAGTTGCGTCACTTTTGTGACACTCTCCAGCAATGCGTCAATTTTGCGCTTACCGATACGTCAGAAATATTGACGTATCTGTAATTCCTTGCGCAATGATGCGTCATATTGTAAATATGACGCATCATTGGGGTCACAAGGAGGTCGCAATGAAAAGTGACGCATCGCTGTTTTCACGCAGCGATGCGTCACTTTTCATAAATGAGGCCCAAGAAGAGGAAGGAAAGTCCACAAAAACTAATAAAGAAGAAGCAAGCAAATGATTGGTGACAGTAACATCAATCAATGGTAACCTATGAATGGACCGAAAGAGCACGCCCTGGCTAGTAGGCAAGACCTATAAAGTAGCTTACTTCAGTTACTGTAGTTAGGGTTGTGTTTGCTTCACTCAAAGATAGTGAACAATGACGAGGGGAAAATGAATTATTTATTTAATTTTCCTCCACATCGTCCGTCGAACCCCCCTCCCCCCCCCCCCCAATACCAAGATGAAGCTACAGAGACGCACTCATTGTTAATTAACGATTCTGAGTGTCTCATTTGTGTCTCCATAGGTATCGACCTTTGTAATGACAGCCAAAGTCGCACACCGAAGGGTGTTGCACACCACCATCCAGTGAAAAATGAGGCAGAATGTAGGCTATTGTAAATGGCCTTTATTGATTTGGAGGATGAATAACCTATTTGGTTGAGTCGCACATGATCTTTGGTAGATCACAAACATTACGTGGCAAATAACACCACTATGCATTAGAAATTAATAGAGCAATGGCCGGTACACTGTAGAGAGGGTGATGAAACGGCCTCCAGTCTTCACCAGTCACGCAGCCAAGTGTATTATAAATGTGCGTCACCTAAAAATTAACCGCGGAACAGTGATATATAAATGTTGGCTTTCGTTATCTGTAGACACGTAACATTCCCGCGTGTTGCCTGGTACACGTTCAAAGGGATCGCAGAGATGTGTGCATTGCTGCTCCGGGTGGATTTAGCTAAACATATTTAACTGCGCTGCATATTTCAAATATATTTTCACACAAAGGAACGCATGGGTTGCATTTCATACTCAAGCCGCATTATGCCTGCAGGGACAGAATAATTTACGCGTTGTTCATCAGCATACCGCCGAGCCCATTAGCAGAGTGAGCTAAGCATACGCCGGCTCGCGGGAGTCAGATAAAGGAGCGTGATTGAATTGCCACTGCAAAGGCCTACTTGTTTTCGCGATTCCTGTCAAGATGGTGGCTGAAAGCCGGAGCAATTCGAGCCTGGCTTGTTAGGAGAACTGCGCAGTCTCATGTGATGAATTGAACGCGCGCTGGTGGCCTCTACGTATCACTGTGCGCGCGGGCAGCAGCAGGTGGAATCGCAGCATCCGTTTATGAAAGGTCAGTTAACACTGCCAGACGCCTTCCGGGTCCCTCAACAGCAAGCCCGTGGAAGGAAACAGCAGTGAGACAAGACAACAGTCGTGTCTGATGCTGCAGGAAAATATGTTTGGACCTAATAGAGTGTCCAGGGACGGGAGACGTGGCAGAATAAGTTATCAGTCATGCAAGGGTTGTCTGCCCCGAGGCAGAACTTCCACAATTGGCATTTGAAGAAAACGATCCTATCTGTATGAGGGCTGTTTTGCTGGCTGACTTCAACAACAATACCCGTTTATATGCATTACCAAGAAAAGACTTCATTTTGTGTGGACTTTGGTTAAAGCAAGTGGTGGTCTGCCTGCATTTTCCGAGATTTAATCCTGGCTGGGTAGTCTGAGCCCTCCACCCCTCAAAAGTGGGCAAATCGAATGCCATTTAATTGTGTAATAGCACCATTTATCATACTTATAAACAACACAGTTGTGGTGTCAAGAGCTGTATAAAAACTAGGTATTCTTATTTGTTAATTAATAATGTTGGAATGTATGGTAAACAACCAGAAGAAAATTTCGTCATATCTCATTAGCCAAACATTTCTTGGATGGACTTCATACTCGACGTTTATCTATTTCCTGATATTGAAAACATCATACTGTCATTTATGTATGTATTTGACTTGTCCACTTAAGCTGGTAAACTGTAGAATTCGTTATCCCAATTCCATGCTAGACTTAAGATGTGTTCAGCCTCATGATTTAGTTGAAAAGAGGTCTGGTTATGTCTTCCCTAGACTTCTTGACCATTATTTGCAACGGGTTACCTAAGAAACTCATTGGCAGGCTGCAAAGCCTACAAGATAAGGTGACTAGACTGTGTCTCAATATCCCCAAAACAGCTCATATAAGACTAGTCATCAATGAACAGCTCTGGCTCCTGGGAACTCGAAGGTGAAAGTAAAAGTCCTCTGCTCAGTGTGTAAAGCCTACAGGAGTGAATGTGTGGCTATTTCCCGAACCTGCCATCTGGCCGCTTTCTAGCAGGGAACCTGTGCTCAATATCCACACAAATATCACACAAAAATAAGTTCAAAATGTTTGAACCTTTCTCTGTAAGTCCAGGGCTGCAAGTTGTAAAATGCTTTGAATCCTGTACTGAGGTCAGAGCATATTTATATGCACTTACGGAAATACATGAACCTTAAACTCGTGCAGAGTAGGGGGCCCCATTCAAAAATGTTGGCCAAGAGCTCTTTCCCAAGCTCAGCTGCAAATGAACTTCACCCTCTCACAGACTCTTACACTATACTATATAGCTCTGGAATCAATAAAAGGCAATGCACAACACTTTATAAATCCTCTACATGAACAAATATATAATACAACCTAATGCATAGTGAATGGTGACTTTCCAATGCCAATACTGTTGGTCATAGAGAAGAATATGTACTAGGATATCCAGTTTCCATCCTCCTTCGTTTGTGCTTCCCTTGTGCAGGATCAAGCAGGTTCTAGAACATGAGCATGAAGGCAGTTTTTTTAAAGCGCAAGTAAGCATCACATCTAGATATCAGACCTTTAATTGGATTTGCTTTTGTTAATCCAAAGTTCCTGTATCCTACAGTCATATAGCAAGGGTCAGGAAAGGCAAATTTGTCAGAAGGACATGCACAATTTCCTCATTGTTTAAGTCTTGATAAATTCGCTTTCCAGTAGATCTCCTGCACTCAGCTTCTTTTAGGGAATATTTTCCAATGTGTCACCATCAAGTTGTAGGAAACCACATAATACATTTGAGAAAGTTCCCCAGGCATACTTAGGTGCACTTTCTCTTTATTAATTGGCCTATATGTTATGTTATGTTATGTTATGTAGTTTTGTAAAGCGCACAGCTGCCCCAGCAAAGGGGCGTCCCGGCGCTAATCCTGAAAAGAAAAACAGAACTGAGTTCAGGGAGAAAGAGAAACAAAAAGGTTATTTCAAGGGAATAAGTGAGTTTTGATGGCTTTCCTAAATTGGAGCAGCTCCTCCATTTCCCGAATATGGACTGGTAGAGTGTTCCATAATTTTGCTGCTAGGAAGCGGAAAGACCGTCCAACCGCTCTGCTTCGTTTGAACCGGGGTACCTCAACCAGGTTCTGGCCAGCTGAAGGTAGACCCGTGTGGGCACATACATGTTCAGCAATGGCCCCAGCATTTTGGGGGTAGACAGTTTTAAGATTTTTAATGAGATACATAAGGTCTTGAACTGTATCCGCTTATCAACAGGAAGCCAGTGAAGTTCCAAATAGTAGCAGAGGTAGAGCTAAAACGTGGCAGACCTACTAAGGCCCTAGCAGCTGCATTTTGAATGTGTTGCAAATGGGGAATTTCTTTCTTATTAGCTACTAAAAGCAGTGAACAAGCATAGTCCAATCTGGACAGCACCGTAGATTGGACAATCAGTTGCCTGGTAGCAAGATCAAAGAATTTCAGGACCGCTTTCATACTGCGTAGTATGCCAAAACAGGTGGCGGACACTTTTTTTCGTTTGGGTACAGACGCTTAGAGCTGAGTCTAACCAGACTCCCACATTTTTCACTTCTGTCTTCGGTGTAAGAACTTCCCCTAATGTAGATGGCCACCAATGGTCTCCCCATAACTCAGTATTTCTACCAACCAGTAGCACCTCTGTCTTAGCGGCGTTAAGTTGTAGGCAATTAGCTGTCATCCACTCTGCTACCGCGGCCTGACCCGCTTTGAACCTTACATGATCCATGATGGTACCTTCCGAAAGGGCGACCCCTAGCTGCGTATCGTCAGCGTACGACACGATGTTAAGGTTCTACGCTTTGGCGACCGCAGCCAGCGGCTGAACGTAAAGATTGAACAGGGTAGGGCTTAAAGCCGAGCCCTGAGGGACACCCTGCCCAATAGAATGCGCCCTGGAAAGGAAGGGAGCTCATACCAGCTCATTTTGCACCACAAACCTCTACAATAACCCATGCAGGCTCTGGCTGGTAACGCCTCTTGGACAAGTGTGAGTTATGCAACTCAAGATAATATACCATCTGTCCTGAGCATGCCTGTCTTAAAGGGCCATCCAGTGTAGAGGGAAAAAAGATCTTTGCCCAGTCCTGCAGCTCCAGCAAACTCTAACAGTTGTAGTTCTAGTAAGTTTGTTTGATAAGATCAGCTGGGGATTTGAGATGCATTGTGATATCATCCACCAGATAGGCCCTTTAGTTTATCACAAGTGTGGATTTAATAAACACGTTTGCACGGTTACTTTGAAGGGAGATATGCAAATAAGCTCACTGCAAGCACACACTCAATATTCTGAGTCACAACATCACGATCTGGAGATTCTAATTTCCAAATTTTCCAGTGGCCGGAAACGTGAGGGATTGGCCACGCAAAATACATGGATTACCCCAAGCTTCTATGTTGACTAGTATTCTGAGGTACTTCTGTTGCGGTTCCGTCCTGGAAAAACACGTGTAACTACTAATAAAAAAATTGGTGCTTATTTGTTTTCAAAGTGGGAACAACGTCGAACCGTGAAGTGTAGACCAATAACATCATCACAAGGATGGATACACAAATCTCACAGAAAGACCACATCATCCCCCAATTGAACCTTCTTCACTTGTTTTCAGTGGGCACTTGCTGAAGTTTACCAAGTTGCAGCTACATTATACATTTTTGTTGAAACCATGCCACTCGTCATGATGCATAAATTCAGAATTGCTGGTGCAGATAGCGAATTTATCACTTTATCATCACACCCCGGAGAACATTCGTTTATGTAAAGATACAAACACTTCATAATGCGTTTCCACCTGCTCTGGGGTCATCAGAACCGTCCAAGCTTTCAGGTGGTGTCTGAAGTACACCTGTTGATTTTACTTTTTCTTAGCAGTTTGTCTTCCAGGCCCCCTCTTGTCAATGCAGTCATATGCCAGAGCTCAAAAGCACGTTGGACAGAATGCTACACTGATTAGATAATTAAAACATAGATCATGATCTTTCAACATTTTAATGATGCCTCCTGCGGTGCAATCTGTTTCTTATTCCTTTATTTTTATTTTGCTGTGCTTGTAATAGATGACGTTTCCATCTGGATTTCAATCTTGGCAGATAACTGTGCTCTTGATAATTTAGCAATATTGCATGCTATAAATCTGAACGTGATTATGAGGAAAGCAATGATAGTTGCTTCATTCTTGCCAAGACCAATTGTGACAAATTATTTTAAGATGTTCAAAAACACTTTCAAATGGTTTAAAATTTCAGCAGGATAGTGTTCCTAATCAAAGTTACAGTCGCTATTTTTATTTTAATACCACGTTATTAATGTTTCAGCAAATAATTGTCACAACTTAACTGATGCACTTTTTCTCTCCAACTAACGTGTGACATTCTTGGGGTAAATTCCACCTGACTAACTGCTAAACTTTTCTACAGTTATGCTATATAGCTTTTTGGACAAAGGTTGAGTTGAAAAGTGTCCGGTAGAATAAATAACTGGGATTTTTATGATTTAAATGTGCTATTTAAGAGCAACTGACACATTAGATACATCATAGCCAGTAACACAAGCTAGTAAACTAATATTTCACTGCTGACATCTGGTATGTCTAGCCTGTGACTATTAGGGCCAAAACATACTTACAGCTTCCTTATGACTAATATTTTTCTATTGGTAAAGTGGTGATTGTAGAAGGTGTACGTTATATCTTGTATGCTGAATATATATATATATATATATATATATATATATATATATATATATATATATATATATATATATATATATATATATATATATATATATATATATATATATATATATATATATATATATATATATAATATATATATCGTTATATGCTGACATTTGGAAGGCTAGGAGGACTATTTAGTAGTTCCCCTCTCGACAAAGTTGTTTGTTAACCATTAGATTTGGTTCCCAAAAAAGTTCCAGGAGAATTCCGACTCATTCACAAAGTATCCTCCCCAAAGGGAATGTCTGTCAAAAATGAAATTGACCCATCACTTTTATCTGGAAGGTCTGATTTCCTGGATGGGGAGCTTCCACAATTAAGAAAGTTGGGTTGAGGAGCCCTTATGGCTAAGGCAGAAATTGTCACCTTTCTAGTTTCTACGTATCCATCTGGGCAACTTTTCACCTGTTGGGGTTTCAATTTGAGGATAACTTCTTCTATGACAAATGGATGTCCATTGAATGTTCAGTGTACTGTGCTTATTTTGAGAGGTTCAATACCTTCCTCAAGCAAGTCTTCACCCGATATCTGGGACCGGTTCAGTCATTCACTACTTTGATGATTTTCAATTCCTGGGTCCTCCCGGACACGGAAAATTGTGGCAAGTAATTGACAGAAACTTATGAGTGAATTTGGGGTACTCCTGGCACATAGGAAAACTGCATGCCCTGCCACAACTCTGGTCTTCCTTGGTATCAAGGTTAATTCCAAAAACACGGAATGCATGCTGCCAAGTGACAAAGTCTGGAAATTTAGGGTTTCATTGGAATCGTGCCTATAGGCTCACAAAGTCATGTTGCAACAGCTACTAGTACTTAGAGGGCCAGCCCAGTTTCACCTTGTGGATAATCCTGATAGGTCACCCCATGTCATCATCCATCGTGCAGCCCATGTCAGGGCTCAAAGAGAAACACTGCAGAACACACCTAGCTGTAGGTATGTCTCGTCTCAAGTTGCAGGATTTTCTGAGTTTTCATCTGGGCTGAAGGCGGAGCCCACATCTTTTTCAGGATTTCTATGGAATCTTGGTACTCAGCCCAACCTGACCTAATTGTAGCAAATCTTTCTTCGACGACCAAAAGGGCACTTGAGAGGGCTTTTCAAGGTGATCTTACATAAACCGCATGCCATACGCAAGTGTTGCATTTCTCATTAGATTGTTGGTTGGATTTTCTTGTGCACATGTGGGTGGATGGAAGATCAGTAGCATTCACCAGGCATCATATCCTAGCATCAGCCTTCTTCCCTAAGCGAGGTGTGGCTCCAGACCATGTCTGAATGTTTCTCTTAAAGGCTGGGAGAGGTTGGAGGGGGCAGTCCCAGATGAGAAATGCCACACAGCCATTCACAAACTGAGTAGGATTCTGGGGGTTCTGACTTCCATGTGTAATTCCAGGTATGAAGCAGTTCTGTTTTCATTAGCCTTCTCTCCCACTTTCTATGAGGTATTCAGAGTCACAGAGTTAGTTGCAGGATCCACGAAATATGTTCATCCCAGGTTATTGCTCAGCCCATCCCCTGGTGGAAGAAGAGGTACCTGATGGTCTCTTTATCTCACTCCAAGAATGGTCAGCTAGGAAATGGGGAACAATTGATATCGAGGTAAGAAGATGGGGTCCTCGGATGTCCAATCAAAGCTGAGTAGCTGCATAGTATAGTTCATAGTTTGGCACGCCGAGGCCTCCCTCTTGTAACGGGTTAAATTATTTTTTAAGAGCCATCCTCTACCTGCCCCCACCCCAGATCATGTCTACCAAAACAAGTTGAGCTCAGTGAAGATTTGCAAGGGTAGAATTGGGGAAATGGCTGAGAAGCAGAACAACAGGTGCAGCAATTCCAACATTTTCGATATTGCAACCCGGCCCAATGTAGACAACAGTAGGGATGTCCTACAGGCACAGAGCGAATCACCCACGGAGTGCCCTGTACACCTTTCCCTCGAAGAGGTCATCATCAGTATGGCATATCTGTATATCCAGGTATTTGAATGTGCTAATTCGCCATTGCAGCCGAGACTGGGGGATGCAATTTATGTCAGTTTTAGGGGTTGAACATAAGGGGAACAGACAGGACGTGGCCCAGTTCACCGTCAATTCCGACATCTTTCCAAACCCATCCAGCAATTTCATCACCACTGGTAGTGAGTGATCGATGTCTCAGAAGTATATTAGATTGTCATTTACTGAGGCCACATTTTGGGATCCTTGTGCCTCAATCTCCCACTCTTTCACCCACAGGTGCAGCTGACAGGCCAGTGGCAACAAGGCCAAGGAAAAGATCAATCGTTACAGCGGGTAGCCATGTCTGGTACCCTGGTGAATATTACATCTATCAGATATCAATTGCCTCTTCTTGACACCGGCTCCCGGACGACCATATAGGGCCCCGACCCAGCTCAGGAATCTCCACAATCCAGCATTGCAAACAAGTAGTCCCAGCCCAGGGTATCAAAATCATTTTTGATGTCAAGCAACACCGCTACTGGCCCCTCTGTGCCCTTCGGCTCAGCCCTTATTAACCGCAGAAGGCAGAGGATGTTCAGGAAGGTGCTATGGATGGGAATTAACCTGTTCTGATCAACATGGACAACAGTACCTATCATGGATGAAGTAGGTTTGGTAGTACCTTGCCCAGTATGTTATAGTCGTGGTTCAACAGCGAAAGCAGCCGGTAAGAGTGAACATCTATTGGATTCAAGCCCGATTTGGAAAGCACCACTGTCAACGCCTCATGCAGTGTTTTTGGGAGGTGTTCACTCTTCTGCACCTCGTTGTAAACCCCCAGCACCTTTGGTCTCAAGGTACTGCTATAGGCAGCATTGCATTGTATGGGGAGGCAGTCAGCGCCGGACGAATCATCTTTGGAAATTTGGGTGATAGCCATGCGATTTTCCTCCAGTTGGAGAGGTGCATCCAGTTTGGCTCTCTGTTGTTTGTTCAGCTGGGGAAGTGGTATTTCCTGAAGTTAGCTATGTACATCCCAGGAATGCTTGGCACCCCTACATATACTGACCTATGGAAACTTATAAAAGTGGCATTAATATCCACCTAGGTATTAAGGTTCACACCTCCTGCTCCCTAATTTCCCCCATAGGTAGGTGTTTCTGATCATCTTGTACCAGACTTGCGAGTATCCTACTGCATGATCGCCTTCCCAACTCACAATTTCTCCTTAAGAATAAGGGCAGCAGGCTAAAGAAAAGATTTTTATAGCAAGGTTACTCTGGTTTACCAATTTAGTATTCATTTTAACATAGCAGATAAACAGCAGGAGTCTAAATCAATCATTGTTGGACATTTTATAACATGTTAAATGAATAGGGAGCTGATACTTTATATATGATTGTCTGCCATTAGTGTATCCATATTTTGGAGATACGTCATTTTGTCATGTCATGTTAGTCTGGAATATGTTTTTTATTTCCTGAATTTGTGATAATTGCTGAGCAGTTTCCATCTGAACGTGTTTAATATGACTTTACAATTAAATTGACATAGTTGAACCTTTAACAAGTCACATGGGCTGTGCAATGTCATATGCATGATTTAATCCTACAGAAGATGTTTTCTCAAATTTCATCTAGAGTAAAACTGAAAAATTAGTTTGAGAACTGCCATGTGAAAACAAATGACCGTAATGTGTTGTAAACTAAAAGACAATGTCATTTTAGCAATTAAAGGCAATATTAAACATTATTGCAAGTCAGATATAATTAAGCATTAAGAATGAATGTTCAGGAACTTGTATTTCAAATCCAAAAAATAGGAGATTTTCTCATCTTACTTCCATTCAAGAATTACATGAACTAAGAAGCCATGACATCTGCAAGTTGTAAAGTATGACTTTTGCTTAAAACCCAGTTTTGCTAATTCCTGCATGGAAATGGGTACATTTATTCTGGTATGTGACAAATAATTATAAAAATCTTTGATAAAAAAAATGGCTTGTTACACAACCTTAAATTTGTGACCTGGAAGGCAGTCTATAACTGGTTAATTTATTTAATCAATTAAGAGTAATATATGGGTTACAATTCATGTGGTAGGTAGACCTGTCTCACTGTAAATAGCCACATTTGGAGTCCATCTACTATTTCTTTAACTGCCTCAGGGGTTGGAAATTCATACTCAGAATATTACTTGGAAAATGTACTTGTCATCTGTTTTCTGAAGGCTAAATGTTTGGTTGAGATCCCTTGGGTGTGAGGAGGATATTCAGGAGCATTGGGCAAGGGCAGTTCCTGGTTGAGGGCAGAGGGGCTTTGTAAGTTATGTGGATACCAAATTGCTAAGAGTAATAACCATCCATAGACCACATAACATTTGCTATTGTTTCTTTTTCCTAACTAACAAAAACTTCTATTGTTAATTAGGAAAATCAAAGCCCATGCTGGATGCCTTCCTCAGTGCCTGCCTTTCTTTCTCTTGGCTGACACAAGAATCAGACAGCCAGGCACTTTCAAAGATGCACATGCAGTAGTGCCCATGTACCAATTCATATTTAATTATTTTCATACTGAAGAAGTCTCAGGGCTGTCCTAGTACCAGCCCTGGCCTGCAATGGTGGTGGTCTCCAGAGACCACCCATTAATGACACTCTACAGCATCATATTTTGAAGAAGCCCAATGGGGGCTAGGGTGTAAGCTCTGTGCAGTGGCATAACAAGGGTGGCCGGCGGGTGGTCTGCCTCAGGCATCTCACTTGTGGCTGTTGCGTGGCAACGCGCACAGGAATCGCCAGCACACCGCTCTTGCATGCAGCAGCCACACAGTGGTAAACGCAAGGGGCAATGTGCTGCAAAAGGTTAGCTACGCCATTGGTTTTGTGTTTCCCAGGGCTGGTTTTCAATCACATAGGCTACATCAAACACCAACCATTTTCCAAACACTCACAGTTTTCCAAGTCATCGAAGGGTGGGGAGGGTTTTCAATAATCACTGATCCCACCCCACTCTGTGGTGACTTGGGAAGGGGTGGGGTTACAGCATGCTTCATACATGTGTGCCAGCTGTGACTTTATCAGGACCCGAGTAGAGCAGTGCAGGACCTGCAGGTCAAGCGGGACCAGTCCTGAGCCCTCATCTTTTGCCTGCTGCCAACCAATGCCTTTTGTGTTTGTTTTCAGCCTTGAACCTGGATCCAAACATTTTCAGATCCAGCCTTAAGGCTTGAATGAAACACTATGACCCTTTCAACAAAATGCTCTTATATGTGCTAATGAAGTCATTAGCACATATGACAGAGCTTGTAATCTGTGAGCTCAGGATGGAGCTGTACAAAAGAAAACCTTTTTTGTACAGAGAAAATCGTATCTTGTGCTTGCTACCAGCCTATGTGTTTTATGTTTGCTATCAGCCTTGAGGTTGGATCTCAACATTTTCTAATCCAAACTTTATGCTCAAAGCAAACATGGCAAGCGTTTCAGCAAAAGGTTCTCATAAATGGTAATGAGGCCATTAGCACATATGAGAGCATCGTGAAGTACATGAGCTGGGTTGATGGTTGACTATGGTGTGAGACCTGGTCCAGCTTCAACAACAATCCTTATCAGGGTAAGGCACAAGCAAACTCCAATTAACCTGTGCTCAACCCCCTGGCTGCTTGGCACAGAGCAGTCTGCCTTAACTTAGAGGCAATGTATGAAGTAGGTTTGCAACACTTCAAGTAGTGAAAACACCACACAAAAGGTCCCATGCTAAGAAAGAAGAAGAGAAAAAAATGTATTAAATGAAATGACAAACATCCAACTAGTAGAACCGCAGTTATGAATTTTTAAAGAATAAAGTGAAAATTAGCACCTAAAAATTCAAAGTTCCAACCGCGGCTATCTGGTCACTCTGTACCATGTCAAAGTGATACATTCAGGCCGACTGCAATGGAGTGCCGGTCAGATACAATCCCAGATTAGCCCAACTGAAGGTGTAACTTCTCAAGATTGCTACCAAGAGTCCGACTCGAGTTGAAAAGGGTTACAGGGAACAAGGAGAGCGTAGCTGGCAGTTGCCAGCATGGTGTAAAGTGCAGTCCGGGCGTTGTGGATGGGCGGGCTGGAGCCTTTCATTGGTGATCTGAGCTAGCAGCAGCTCGTGCTGATTTTCGGTGCAAGCGTTGAGCTCTCAGTGCCAAAGGGCCTGTTCGCTGTTGTACAGAACCTAAAATCTTGACTTAAGAGCAGTAGCAGCTGCTACCGATCAGGAGTGGTACGATGGGAGGCTGGGAGAGTGGGTGTGGTCGTGGGGCAGAACAATTTATTTTTAAAAATACACTAACCTAGGCTGGCCGTCTGCTGCCTCTTCTCCATCCTCATCTTCCTGTCTCCGCCGGCTGCAGGAAGGTGCAGGAAGCACCCAGGCTCCCAGGCTCTCTATAGCCAATCACAATGCTACAATGAAGTGTTGTGATTGGTCTGAGCACCAAACCCTGGCGCTCAGAGAGGAACTGGGAGGCTTTGCATGTTCCTCACCAGCCTGTGTGATGCAGCCTGGTGAAGAAGATGCAAAGTGCGCAGGACCGTTTGGCCTGCCCGAACAGGCCTGCCAAGCAGTCATGCACAAATAAGTAGTGCAAACCGCTCCTCTCCCTGGTCTGGCCAGGCCTGCCCTAAGAGCCACACACTTCAATGGGAAAAATAAAATAATAATAGCAATACGTTATTATCATTTTATTTTTCCCATTGAAATCGGTGGGGCGACACTCCTCCGCCTTAGCAGCGGAGCGCCACTGCTTAAGAGCCTGTGAGCCACACCAAGGCTCTAGGACATGAGAGCCACCACTTGTGGGTCAGAAAAGTATGGAGCTGGGTCCGTGAGCTGGTTGGGAAGCCTTTTATGTCCCTGAGGCTCAGATCAGGAGGTTGGCAGACAACCCCGGAGTCACTCTGGAGTCCTGTGTTCAAGATGAAGTTACATGTCCAGTTTTCTTCTCCAGGCAAGAGGGCTGCAGGCAGCCAGTCAGCACAGCAGGGCAGCAGTTCCTTTAGAGCAGCAGTCCAGAAGAGTGGCAGTCCATGTAGCAGCCCAGCAGTCCTTCTTCCTGGCCGAGTATACACAGGACATCAACCCAGAAGGAGCCCAAGGGGGAAATGAACAGTCAGGCCACCGAGGCCTGCCGGCATATTGAAGCTCCCTCTTGGACGGAGCTTAAATAAGCCGGCAGGACTCGGTATCAGTGACGTGAATGCGTGCGTTCACCCTTTGGACACGTGACCAGCTGGTGCATGGTCCTTGAAGAGTTGGTTGCAGGTACAAGGGACACTTGCAGCTACTTGATTTGGTGTTTATCTCAAGTGAGGTGAAGACCGATTCCCCTGTAGCCCTGATGAAGTTGCGCAAAATGGTGGCAACAAAACATGTCAGCTTTTTGGAATTGAAAATGGTCTGATTTAATTGAGGATGCTCACAGCATTGAATAAAGTTATGCCCAGCCTTTGAGTAGTACCTCATTTTAAACGCTGAGAATTGCATTTTTCTCAAAGGGACCAGTGGGCACTTTAGTGACACTAGCACGTACGGTGCATCTATACTTGTTCACTGTCTTTTTCCTTCCTTCATTTTTGAGAACTTCATGATGGAACACACACTTTTTCTTTACGGGAGAAACTAACCGATGATGATAAGTGGGTGTACTAGTGAGTACCAACCAGCAAGCCCCCCTTGGTGTTACTACCATGAGGTGCTTTCTCACCTTTCTGACATGTTTTCACAGATATTTTGGGAAGACTCACTCTTTCCTGTGGTGTACTGACATTTGGTTACAAATTGAACATATGGCCTAGCAGCAGTGAGTCGTGCCGTTGAGGGAGTTTTTGAAAAAATGTTACAGACCCCTCCAGTGTCTTAAAGATAAGGGTTGTTGTTCATCTTGAGTCAGGTGTTTTTCTGTTGATAGAGTATACACAGGTCCAGAAGTATAATGAAGAATTGGTGTCTAATGTCCTTCTTTTATACACTGTTGTGCCTTTGAAGTGGTGAAAAGCTTCTAAATTCATGCCTTTAAATTGCACAATCGCCCTGCCTTCCCTGCCCTGGCTCCAAGCTACAAGGAGTACGCAGACCTTTGTGTGAAGGTTGGACACAACCTATTACATTGTAAGTGGGTCTGGGCCCAGCTCTTCTCACCCAACCTGCCAGTGATGGGCCATCCAGTCACACCTAAGATCCCCATTGTACAAGGCTGCCCCAGAGAAATAGACAAAGCCCAACTATCAGGTACACCCAGTCATGTGACCCAGAGAAAGTCTGCAGGTACCAACTGGCTAAGGCAAGAAAATGCCAACTTTGAAAAGTGGCATTTTCAGCATTGCAATTTAAAATACGACTTCCCCATAAGTTATAATTTTACACTGTGATTCAAGAGACAGCAAACATGGACTGGTTATTTCTTTTAATTTGCAACATACATTTATAAAATGTAATAAGGTAACTTCAATATTATCCTACAGGAGAGCTATGTCTTGAAGTAGTGAGAATCAAATATCAGAGTTGTTCACTCTAAGAACATGTAAAACTTAAAAGTACATGTCTTACCTTCTAAACATATGGCACCCTTCCCGCTGGGCTGTCCAGGGCCTAATACAGGCCCTGGAAAGCCCAGAGTGCATTTTATCTGTATTAAAAAGGAAGGTTTGGGCCTGGAAAAAAAGGTTTATTTCTCCAAGTCAGAATGGCAGTTTAAACTGCACACACAGACTTCCCAATGACTGGCCTGAGACATGTCTAAGGGGCTATATAAGTGGGTGGCACAATTCGTGATTGAGGCCCAGTAATAGCACTTAGTTTGCAGTCCCTGGGCACATGTATTGCCACTTTACTAGGCACTTACAAGTAAATTAAATATGCCAATTTGGTATAAGTCAATGTTACCATGTTTTATGGAAAGAGCACAAGCACATTAGCTCTTGGTAAAGTTTGTAGAGTCCTAAGGCCCCAAAAAAACAAGTCAGCAAAAACAGGAGGTATAAAGGCAAAAATTAGGTGCAAAACTCGCCAATTATGAAAACTGTACTGAACAAAGGGTCAGAGCAAATCTTGTGCTCATGTTTTTTTGATACTCTCATATATGCCAATAAAACTATTAGTACATATGAGCGCCCACTGAAATATGAGAGCTCAGGATTGTCGCTGTACAAAAGGGAACCTTTTTGTACAGAGAAAATCTTGATCTCCTGTATTTCAAGACATTGTCATATATGACAATTAAGTTATTAGCGCATCAAAATATGAGAGTTTCGAATGGGAACTGTTGAAAAGGAAACTTTTTTTGTATATTGCACATCCTGAGCTCATGTGTTTCAAGGCTCTCCACCACTTTCAAACTCCACCTATCACCACTGGCCTTGAGCTTTGCTTTCCCGTAGATGTTAATGACTCTGAACTAGGAACTTAAATGGGCAAGTGGCAATATGTTTGAAGGTAATGCTTGGGATTTGGAGAGATTTCATGAGAAAGTATCCTGCAGAGTTACAGTGTAGGCAGATCCATGGTGCAGGAGGTTTCCTTACCTGACTATCTGATCAATGCTCACAATTTGATTGTGCTCAATCACTTTTTTACAGCTCAAAGAAATCCTTAGGGAGGAATTGAAAGGGATTGACGAGGTTGAATTTGCTTTCCTTCTGAAGGGGACTGCGGAGAACATTGTAAACTAATACCTCAGTGGAAATAATGCTACTTAGTACAATACTGTTTTGATTCTAGAATTATATTCTTTTTAGCTTGATAGAGGGAATCATAGCCCCAACAACTGTAGGCACCACAAAAAAAAATGTTGCTTATTTTCTAAGACAGATAGAGCTTCTACTTCTAAGCTATACCCATTATAAAACAGACCCTAATTGACTTACAAATGCAACCATGCAACTAGGTCTGGAATTGACTGCAAACTGACCAGGCAAATATAATAATACCACATATACACTTTTAGAAGAAATACAGATATATATATGCTCAGAGACACTATGGTTTCAAGCTGTTTGTGTAAGACACTTTTCAAATGACAGTGGCAGATGGTGAGCTAAACCCATATTTATATTTTATCTGACTCTGTAGCTCAGAGAGGTATCACACCATCACACACATATATAAATACATATTAACATATGGCTAGCTTAATCATAAATCTTTAATATTTCATAATCTAGAAATTATAACTGTGAACTATCTAAGTTTAAATTTTTACATTTCTGGAAAAATTACACCTAGATTGGAAGGTTTGTTAATATTCACAGCTAGAAAATTTGCCACAATCCCTCGCAGTATGAACCACAAAAAGTCACTAAATTAAATTTTGCTTGTCCCTGGGAAACTCGGCACAAAAAGCAGTCAGGCTTAACTCAGAGGCAATGTGTAAAGTATTCATGCAGCACAGTTTTGGGACGAATATGGAGACGACAGAAACTATCATCTCAAACTGGTTAATGAATGCTAGTGATAAACATGCCCCCCTTACCAGACTAAAAACAGCTCGGCGTACCGAGGCAATGAGATGGTTCTCTATTGAACTTAAAAATCTGAAGCTGCGGCTCTGTAAACTGGAGAGACAATGGCGATCGAAGTATTGCCCGGAAAGCAAAATCATATATATAGCTGCCAGGAAAGAATATAAAAAAAACATCCTCACAGCTAAAGCTGCCCATTTTTCTGCATGCATCATTAATTCTAATATTAACTCCAAAGAGATATTCAATATTGTCAATGAACTTTCTAATCCGGAGAGAATACTATTGAAGGCTTCTCCATCTCAGGAATTGTGTAATTCCCTCAATGATTATCTCATCGACAAAGTTACTCCTATTAAAAACAACATTCCCAAGCTTCCTCGCATGTCTAGTCCCCCTGATCAGTTTAAAAACAACGATACTTTAAGTCAATTCCCTAGCATTGACATTGAAACCTTTCAAAAGCTGTCAGTGAAGGTCAAATCAGGTGCTCCGTCCAATTGTAGCCCGCCTCATATACTTAAAGATTGTCTTGCTGCCCTTCATGGCCCGGTACTTGCTCTTCTGAATGAGTCTCTTACCTCAGGCAAAGTTCCCACGGCCTTTAAAAAGTCTATAGTTGTTCCCCTATTAAAGAAACTCGGAGCCGATCCTACACTTCTATCTAACTATCGCCCGATCTCTCTGCTTCCATTTTTTGCAAAGTTACTGGAGACCCATGTAGCCAATAGCCTCTCCAAATTTTGGAGGACTCTAAATACCTTGATGTCCATCAGGCAGGATTTCGGCTGGCGCATTCTACAGAAACTGTCATTGTGGCAGTGCCTGATACTCTCCGAGACCATGCTGATAAGGATTCTCCCCGGGCATTAGTGCTTTTAGATCTATCTGCGGCTTTTGACACGGTCGACCATGCAACTCTGGTCGACCGTGTCGAACTTGCGGGCATCCGGGGCGTTGCCGTCCATTGGCTTTCTTCTTTTTTGGAGGATAGGTCTCAGGCGGTCCGACAAGGTCCCTTTCTGGCTCCCCCCATAAAATTACATGTGGAGTTCTGCAGGGATCAGCACTTTTCACCCATTTATTTAATATCTATATTTCCCCTCCGATTCGATCTTTGAAGGAAAGAAATGTGACAGTTTTTAATTATGCAGATGACCTACAGTTGGTCTTCAAGATAGATGGCTCGAATCGTTCTGTGGCAGACTTTCAGGGAACAATGTTACACATACAACAGTGGATGGACTATAACCACTTGAAACTGAACCCGGGTAAGACAGAGCTTGTTCTGGCCGGGGACAGCCATAAATTCTGGGGTCCACATTACTGGCCTGCTGAGCTGGGCCTACCACCTTCCCCCTCCAGCTCGTCCAAAACATTGGGAGTTTCCCTCAATAATGAACTCTCATTGAAGACCCAGGTAGGCACTGTGATCTCAAAGTGTTTTTTCTAGATGTGCAAGAATAGTAAAATCCATTGTTTCTTCACCCATGATGCTCTGATCCGGATCATAACTGCCACTGTTACATCTCATCTAGATTATGCTAACTTGGTGTACCTGGGAATGCCTCTCTATTTGTTCAAGCGTCTGCAGCTGGTACAAAATCAGGCAGCTCGGCTATCAAACGACAACCAAGATGGCAACCAGTCACTCCCGCGCTCAAAAAATTACATTGGCTCCCCATTTCTCAGCGCTGTGCTTTCAAAACAGGCTGCCTTGTGTTTAAGGCCCTGTATGACAAAAGTCCTGTATTTATTAAAAACTTGTTATCTAGGTATGCCCCAATCCGAAGCCTCCGCTCTGCCCATCTTTCTTTGCTATCTATTCCAAAGTTTAAGCAAGTCCATCAAGGTGGCTGCAGATTTGCGGTCCTGGCTCCTAAACTCTGGAATTCCTTCCCTTTGGTAATTCGGTCTTGTACTGATCCCATGCAGTTCAGGAAGCTTCTTAAGACCTGGTTGTTCCGGCAAGCATACAATATGGTATAGTGGAAAGCATTGCTGTCTATTTAGTCTGCCTTGTAGCATATTATGTTTCTGGTCAGCGCCATGAAGCCACCCAGTGTAAGTGCGCTTTGTAAATATCCACTTACATTGACATTAACAGACAGAAATAAAGTGAAAACATAACAGGTGAAACATCCCAAAGCAACTTACATTTTTTTAATACATTTTATTAAATTATACAAAAATTGCCATTTGAAGTTTTTAGTAAAAAGTAGTCCCTAGAAGATCAAAGTACGAACCACGAACATCTAGTTGCTCTAGACAGGGTCAAAGTCGAAAAGTATGGCCAACCGCGATGGAGTACACTTCGGATACAAGAAGTGGATTGGGCCCAGTTAGCACTTACCTTCGGACTTAAAATTAGGACATTTCTGAGAAAGATTTTCTTAGAAGGAGAAGTTCAGCAGGGCAAGGCTGTAGGAGGTGTTTGAAGAGGGAGCATGGTTGTTCATATAACCTTGGGTCGAGGCTGAGGTGAAGATTTCTACATTCGCACTTAGTCTATAAAATGTAAGGCAAAAATCTCTGGCGGAACAAGGCAATGGCTATAGTTGAAGACAGTTTCACCAGGCCATATACCTCTTTGGCGAAGGACCACGGGAATGAATTTGCTGCTGCAGAGAACAACGGAGTGTGAGAAGCCACAAGTTCAATCCAACCAGCGATGACCTTCGGCAGATAGATGAGCAGGCTCTTCCCAGTCTACTCCCAGTTCTCAGAGCAGTTTTAAGCCAAAAAAGGCTCACTTTTGAATTTTGGCTATCTAGTCAACTTCAGCACCACTTCCAAGGGTCCAGGACTGGTGGAGCACTACTTGGAGGGTCAGAAATCACTAAAGCTGGGTCAAGGTATGTGTCCATTGTGGAGGGAGCCTTTTCATTTCCTGAGGCCAGGAAACTTGCCCTTTGGAGGCACTCTGGTAGTCCTGGGAAGTCCTGGGTTTGAGTTGCAAGTCCAGTCCAGTCTTTGTTCCACAGGCAAGGAGGCGAGGCACCAATTCAGCAAGGCAGCAGCAGATCAGCAATCCAAAAAAGTGATAGTCCAGTCAGCAGTACCACAGTCCTTCTTCCTGGCAGAGTAATCAAAGGTCCAGAACTGTGCTTGTTGGACATGACCTTCGCAAGGGAAATGACCCCAAAACATTTCACTTTTTCCTCCTAGTCTTTGCAGACTCTCTTTGCTCTTCGCATAGCCTTAGGTATCTGGGAACCTTCCCGCTGTACTGCAGGGAGAAGGTGCAGGCGGCCCCCCATGCCTGCATTATGCTGGGGTGGCATACGCAATGAGTTTAGCTGTTGTACCTTTGTGTGCCCTTTTAACAGGTGCTCCATATACTACCCAGGGCGGAGATGGCCATGGGTAGTAGTGGGACATTGCATTGATGGTGCCACCCCTTGGATAGCGTATTAACCATGTATTGGGTCTGCCAAGGCAAGACTGTGGGGTGCTTATACTTACACATCAGCAAGCCCTGACTGGGTCATCCCATACCATGAGAGCACTCCCCCAGAAAAGCCCTGACAGGCACAGGGGAGGTGGTAGGCTGTTGACTGGGTGGGTACATGGGGATGTTCCTTGGCCAGGTAGTGAGGAACCCCACCCGTGAAGTTTACTCTGCTTTGTAGTACTTCCCAAAGGATACTCCCGGGGTGTTGCTGATACCCTTACGCAACCTGCAGGCCTTGAGCATTTCCGCACTTTCAAGGCAAATTAGGAAGGGGCACTGACATGATGCTCTGAAACATGGGCTGGTCTGCACACGCATACCAGGGTGTGTGCACTGGCCCTGGTGTGGTTTCAAATATTGGTCTTGTCTGCTGTTGCAGGCTGGAGGATGCACCCTTGCACCTATGGCATTTTAGATAGGTGCCCGGCATGCCATTTCGGACAGGTGAGAATATACATGCCTCTCCAGTGCTCTTACCCCTGGGCCAGGCCTTCCTGTCCAGGCCTGTGGCCGCACGCTTGCATTTATGGTGCTAGTGGCAAGGTACCCCGTCCGTATGAGCTGGCTGGGAGTGTGCATTTGCATCTCTAAGGGAGTCGTCCCATGTCCGGCTGGTCCAAGCTGGGTGTTGTGCATGCACGTGCATCAAATTTGCCAGGGCTGGGATACGCCATGTGCCAGGCCTGTTCTTACCATGTTTAAAGGGCATGCACCTTTCCTATCCGTGTTGGGAAGTGGCGCTGATTCAATGTTCTGAAACACAGGGCTATCTGTCATTGTAGACCAGTTAGTGCATCTGGCATCTATTGGGAGTAAACCTAAGAGTAGCTTGCTATTGTAGGCCGCAGTGAGTGCACATCCATGGTGCCCATGGTTGGGTGTGCCACCTGCCAGCTCAGGCTAGTGCTTGCGCACAGCCACAAGTATTAGTTAAACCGACTATGTCCAGTGTGCTGTGCAGACTCGGGCAGGCACACTTACACCGCTAGTGCTGGGAGCTAAATGTCTATTCTGCCAATTCAGGCCCATGGCAGACAAGCCTACTATTTAGGGGAGAGATCTGTCCTTCAAAAGGAAAGCCCCAAACTACCTGAACTTCAAAAACACTCAGCAGTATAACCACAGATGCCATCATTCATCAAAGAAGTGAGATATGCTTTTGGTGATACAGGACCAGAGAACCTGGACTGTGTGATGCACACGTAGGATAGCTGTCTGAATAGGGGCTAGCCTGGCCGAGGACCTGGTGAAGTGTGATTCCCTGACGTGTGCTCACTAAGGTCCAGACAGGGAACCTCCTGTTCTCCCGGAGATCTCATAGACTACAAAGATCACTGAGGAGGGACCTACACCATCTACCAGTGCCCACATCCGCCACTGAATCCTAACAGGTAGTGTGGTGTGAGCGCGGAACTAAGACTTGTGTCTGGAGACCTAATTGTCTAGTGCAGAGCCCAGTAATCTTGCCCGCATCTAAGACTTGTGGCTCCTGTACTGTGGGGACCCCAACACTCATAAGTGTCTAGGTGGTACCAGATGCGGAACCCCGCTTGACCCTTTTTATTGATTGTGACACATCTTTCTCATACGACACGAAGACTGCATTCTCATTGTGTGCAGTGTTCGATTTATAGGGTGTGAACCTCGGAGATGGGGGGAGTACCCGTAGTAGAGCCTCATTCTACCACATGTGGCTCTGCTTAACATGCGCCTATGTGTGTGCAACTGCACTGGTCTGGTGCAACCTCTATCACTGTGCACCAGATGTAGTGCCTTCTTTCCAGGAAGGAGCAGAATTGCATCTCTGCGCTGTGTCTGACCTGAGTTGCCTGGTACAAACCATCTCAAAGTGAACGGATCATTGTGCCTCCTTTACTGGGAGACATGGAATTTGCAACTCATCTCATTTGAAATCTGAAGTGCCTCTTATGACCCACCAGTGTGCACCAGGTGCTGTGTCTGGATTGCCTGAGCACAAACCTGATTATTTTGTACCAATCCTATCCTGAGGCTCCCCTCTGTTACTTCCCATTCATTAGTTGTTCCCTTGTTTCCCCACATTGCGGCAAACCAACTGCCCTTTCCACACCTCACCCCTGCAGAAGACATCATGGTGTTAGATAGTATTGAGAGAGATTGGCTGGGTTGAAGGAATGCTTCTGAGACAATGCGGAAGCAGGTCAAGAGACAGTGTGACTCCTTTGTGTTTTCAGACATGTGGATGAACTTCCAGAGTGGCGGCTAATCTTTCCCTTCTTTACATATACTGCCTAACTAAAACTGCAACATATTTCCACCTGCTTCCCGAGGACCCAGGCAGTGTGACTTCGGCTGTGTGTGGCCCAGTGTCAGGGGGGCAATTTTCCATCCTGGGTTTTAGAACAATGGGGGTGAACCAGAGGATGGATAAACATATGGGGGCACATATGATCCCTCTATTGTGTAACTGTCTGGGAGAAATTCATAAAGCTGAACTGTCAGTTACACCCATTCATGTGACCCATGACAGGCTACAGCCACGTAAAGGGCACAAAAATGCCATCTTTCTAAAAGAGGCATTTTCAAAATTGTAATCAAAAACCCAACTTCAACATTAAATAGGGCTTTCATTACAATTCCAAAGACATAGCTACCTGTTCCCAACTGACATTTACAGCTTATTAAATGTAATAAGGAATCCCCAATGTTGTCCTATGGGAGGGGTAGGCCTCGCAGTAGTGAAAAACAAATTAAGGAGTTACAAGGAAATATAAACATAAAAGTACCGGTCAATTATTTTAATTACACAGCACCCTGCCATATGTGCTACCTAGGGCCTACCTTAGGGGTGACATATGTAATAAAAGGTGAGTTTAAGGCTTTGCAAGGGGGGTTTAATGCCAGGTCGACAAAAAAAACGGCATTCAGGCTGCATTGGCAGGCCTGGTACTTGTTTTAAAATGCTACTTAAGTGGGTGACACAATAAGCGCTGCAGGTCCACGGGTAGCATTTCGTTTACAGGCCCTGGCTATCTGGTACTCCACCCTACAAGGGTCTTACAAGTAAATGAAATATACCAGACGGGTAGAAGGCAATTGAACCTTGTTTTAGGGGAGTGAGTGCAATCACGTCCAATTGGTGCAAAAGACATCTACGGCTAGATGTGCAATATATAGGTCTGTTTAACATAACACTTTAGCACTGGTTAGCAATGGTAAAGTGCACAAAGTCCTATGGCCAACAACAATTACATCAACAAAATGGAGGATGAGAGGCAAAAATATGGGGGAAGACCACCCTGAAACTGACAGGTCTAACATTAGATTGTCACATTTTACATCCTTTGATGTCAGCCTGGCCTTGACTTGCACTGAGGCCTGACACCCGACAGTATAGGATGCCATGGAAGCAAAATGGCAGACAATGTTAGCAAACTACAAAAGTAACTCCATAGTGCTTCGATGATCCATTTGGACCGAAATGCTACTGTAATTCCAATACAGCTTCCTTTGCAGCAATAATGAAACTTGACTCCGATAACCAACAGAGGAGATATATAGGTATGTCTATATATCCACGAAGATAAATGTCACCAAATAAAGCATGTAATTTAGAACACTGGAATAATACACACACAGTCACGCATTTATTATTGCAGTGCAAATGTCAAATTTGAGTTCATTACCACAGTTCAGCAAAATTGACATTTGATAATCACTGTTTACAACCTCACAGATTGCATGTAAAAATACATTACACAGCAAAACAACCGTACTAATGGTCGCTTAGCCTTTTCATTGTGATTTTACTGTAAAGCACAAATTTAAACCTTTGAATCATAGGTTCAGTTAATTACATTTTACTAAAACAAATGCACATGACAAAATGCAATGGCATAAACTATATAAGCAGTTGTGCCGAGTATATTAAAGATTTCCTTTACTATTGAGGAGGGAGGGGAAGGACATCACTCGTTGCTTAGCCTTTCAGGAATCATGGCTCCTTCAAAAATGTAACAATGGTGATAAATAGTGTTTTAGACTCTGAGCATAAGTACATGTGTGTGTGTGTGTGTGTACATGTGTGAGATATATTTATTTCATTTTTTTAAACTTTCATTGGAGTTTGCCTAGTTGATACCATCATAAAATATAGGCTGGCTTGACTATTTTACTGCTGCTTCTTAGGGCACCCAGAGTTGTTTTTTCATAGATTACAGCGAGTTCACAGTTTGGGGGCACACCTTCTACTGATATCGAAGAGATAGAATCTATCAACTCCCATATAGCAGCACTATGTTGTTTCCAGAACTTCACTGTATAGCAGATGTCCTTGAGAATGAAAGATGTCGCAGAATGGATGAAGCACAGTCGTCTGAAGCTCAACTCGGACAAGACGGAGGTCCTCATCCTCGGACAATCCCCTTCCGCTGGGACGACTCCTGGTGGCCCACGATGCTGGGCATCGCACCGACACCCACAAACCAAGCACGCAACCTAGGATTCATCCTGGACTCCTCCCTCACGATGACCAAGCAAGTCAACGCAGTCTCGTCCTCATGCTTCAACACCCTACGCATGCTCCGAAAGATCTTCCGGTGGATCCACATCGAAATCAGAAAGACGGTCACCCAGTCCCTTGTCACCAGCCGACTGGACTATGGGAACGCCCTATACCCCGGAACCACAGCCAAACTTCAGAAATGGCTCCAGCGTATACAGAACGCCTCCGCACGACTCATCCTCGACATCCCCCACCACAACCACATATCCGCCCACCTGAGAAACCTGCACTGGCTCCCCGTCAGCAAGAGGATCACGTTCAGGCTGCTCACCCACGCACACAAAGCGCTCCACAACATGGGCCCTGAATACCTCAACAACCGCCTCTTGTTCTACACCCCCACCCGCCAGCTCCGATCCACCAGCCTCGCCCTCACCACCGTCCCATGGATTTGCAGAGCCACCACCGGAGGAAGATTTTTCTCCTACCTGGCAGTCAAGACATGGAACTCCCTCCCCGCACACCTACGACTGACCCAGGACCATCTCACCTTCAGGAGACACCTCAAGACCTGGTTATTTGAGGGGTAGTGGCACCCCCCCTCCCTTCAGCGCCTTGATACCCTCACGGGTGAGTAGCGCGCTCTACAAATGTATTGATTGATTGATTGAAGTTTAGGACGGTTCTGAAAACCTGGCTCTAGCCACATAAATTCTTGTGTCTACATGTTTTCTTTTTTGTATTTCTAAAGCACAACTAAGACCTCAGCTATAGTGATCTAAAAAGCAAAAAATACAATTACCAACCATGAATGAGTTCAAGAATTTCGATGTCAATTTCTTCTCTATGACAGATAAAATGCCTATTTGGCCAAAATAAATGCTTTGCAAGTTGAAAAAGGTGGAGGTTGGGCCTACATATAAAACCGAAAAAGATTTGTCAAAATTATTCTCCTAGAGGGTTATTCCTATGAAATGACAGCCAGTAAATAGGACAGGCATTGTTTTGGGAACGAAGTAAACACATGATACAAACTTCAGTGGTAAAAAAGGGTTTATCTAAATCACTAACCCAGACATTTTTTACAGCAGGAAAATAAGAATCAATACTAAAGAAGGCACATTAAACATTTAGGAGCATGGATATGTACCAATGAACAGCACTGCCTGAACACATACAATATAATACTGTATAACTCATCAGACTACACCCAAGAGTGTACAACCAAGGTTACATTTTTCATGTGCTTCAAAACTGAGCTTAAATTCAAAGACACATTTCCAGTGAATATACTTTGGAACAGTAAATTAATGCTTAGTGATATCAATTGTATTTGTGTTTGTTGCCTTATGGCTCAATATCACTTGGGATCATTCTTGACGAACCACCTTTGTATGCCAGGCCGTGAGCCTCATATTTCTGCTATCTTACTTGAATATTGTATTGTATTGTATTGTACACTTGTATAGCGCAAGCTGTCACCCAATATGCATTGTTAAAGCATGTTAGTTGGTTGTGCTTTGCATGGAGTAGTGCATTATTGCTCCCATTATGGTGTCGGTCATTGTACAAGATAAATAGACTTCATCTTATAGTAGCAATGAATACTTGCTATTGCTATATATACATGTCCTTCTTTATTCATATGTATAATGTGATTGTTCGTTGCGAGTGCAAACAGGACTCGACGTGAGTCACAATGTGAACGGAAAGGCAAAGCTAGACACTAATTGGAGTTTACAGTGTTTGATTATACGAATCCGAAGGTCATCTTCCTTCAATATCTGCTCAATTGTGTCTCCATCTATGACAAATGTGATAACAGTGTCATAGCAAACACAGCGCCGCAAAGTCTATTGTGATGCAGCAGACAAAGGAAAAGGATTTCTAAGGGAGTATACCACTCATTACTAGGACCGGGCGAAATGTACATTGTACTGTCTTAATTTGAGGACTTTTGTGTCGCGAAACAATTCCTAAAATTACAACACAACGCATAATTACGTGTCATTTGCAGCGAAACCTTAGTGGCAGCACTTGGGAGTAACGCATATGGCCAGAATGCAAGTGCCCGATGCACCCACTCTTGTTTTTCACTGTATTGTTTACTTTCAAGTGCATTTTACCTCAATATTTATATGAGGATACAGTTCGCGCTGAAAGTAAATGGCATATATGTATTTTGCTTAATTATGTGTAATTTTCGCTAATTTTGCATAATTATGGAAAAGCAAAATACACGAATTTCATACACCACTACTCATTACTTGCCTTGCTTTCATATTCACCTATGTATCACTATATAAAATGTTGTCCTCGTGTGCAGGTAAACACAGGATATGAAAATCAAGTGTTGGTATTATCTCCACAGCATATCCAGGAGACCCAGTTTGTGGGTACTGACAATTGGAGTGGTGCATTTTTAATACCTACTACCATGACGATTGGAATTATAATGGAGATACTGGCTACTGGCCAATACATTGCAGAGGACATCATCTGTTCTGTTTTAGGATTTGCTCACTGGTTGTAAATATATGTGAAACTAGATATTTGCCTTCGCATACAGCGGTGGATTTTCGTATGCCATGCAAAGACAGAGTGATTGCTAAACTGGCTGGGCCTATTCTTAAGGGATGGCTTCATTTTGATTGATGAGAAGGTCTCTTCAATGCAAACATGTTTTGAATGTGATTTACTTGAAGCTTTCTTTAGGGTGCTTGGGCAGGTCTTGGTATTACTCAGACCACGTACGAGCTGGCATTACTCAGCCAAAGAACGAGTCATGAGTGTTGATGCCCAGACTTTTTTAGATGTGTCTTGCACAGTTTTGGTAGCCCCTAGATAACTCTTTGTTGGGGTGGCCTTCTACATCGGAATATTGCTTCTGGGCTGTATGACAAGCTGTTGCAAATGTGCCTTTTTGAGGGTCTCCCCCAAACGTTTTGCCTTCCTCCTCCACTTTTTTTAACTTATTTTTGCTGGTATTAGGACTATGCACACTTTACCGCTTCAAAACAGTGGTAAAGTGCGTGTGCTCTCTCCCCTAAACATGATAATATTGGTTCATCCCCAATTGGAATATTTCATTTACTTACAAGTCCTTAATAAAGTGCACTACATGTGCCCAGGGACTGTAAATCAAATGCTACTAGTGGGCCTGTAACACTGGTTGTGCCATCCACCTAAGTAGCCCTCTAAACATAGCTCAGGCCTGCCATTGCAGAGCCTGTGCGTGCCATTTTAAACTGCCACTTCGACTTGGCAAAATAAACATTTTACCTGTCCCAAACCTTCCTTTTTAATGCATGTAAGACACCCCAAAAGTGGCCTTGGACAGGATGCCATACATTTAAAAAGTAAGACTTGTTCCTTTAAGTTTGGGGAGAGGAGTTGGCCTAACGGCGAGGGCGGTCGACTTCGAATCTGGGGAACAGGGTTTGAGTCTCTGCAATGACGCTGAATATCCTGGGATTCTGGGCAAATCACTTAATCTCCCGGTGCCTAAGAAAAATGAATGTGTCCTCATGTAACGCAACTGGTGCTATGTAAAGCGTTTTAATACCCAATACCGAGTCAAGTTTGCGCTATATGAAACTCGGTAAAAGTAAATAAATAAATAAAAAGTTTTACATGTCCTGGTAGTTAAAAACTCTTGAATTCCTTTTTCACTACAACAAGGCCTATATCTCTCAAAAGATTAAAAGTGGGATTAAAGTATTATATTATGAGTGTAATTTCCAAATGGGAAGATATGACTGATTCAAGTTTGGTGTCTTTGGAATCCTAATTTAAAATCCTCACTTATGGTGGAGTCAGGTTTTAAATTATAATTCTGCAAATGCCACTTTTAGAAAGTTGGCATTTGCTTGCTTTACCATTTGGTGCCTGTTGCCTGGTTCTGATCACATGAGTGGTTTTAGTTGGCCTTTGTGTATTTCTCCTAAATAACCACAAACAATGGGAGTTTAGGTGTGTCTCAATTGGCCATCCCTCGCAGGATGGGAAGGACGAGCCGGGAACAGCCCCTCTTACACCTGAATAAGCCGATTCCTGTCCACAGACAAAAGGGCTGCTTACCCCCTGTAGTGAGTCTAGAGCCACAGCAGGAAGGGAGCACATCTGTGCACTTCAAATGCCTGTCTTTAAAGTCTCCCCCACTTCAAAGGCCCAACTAGGTATAAGTACTGAACCTCTGACACCACCACATTCCACACTTCTGGACCTGTGAAGTCTCTGCCAGGAAGAACTGCTGTGCTGCTGAAGGTACTGCCACTGTGCGGGTCTGCTGCTTTGCTGCATTTCTGCCTTGTTTTGCTGTACGGCTGCCTACTGTCCTCTTGCCTAGGTGAGGGGACTGGACCTGCATCACTTGAACACAGAGTAACTCAAAAGGCTAGCTGACTGGCCTCTTGATCTGTAGTCTTAGGGACATGAAAGACTTCCAACGCACCTGCTTCTGTGACTAGACTCTGCCATCTGCGAGGCTACCCAACCAAGTGGTGCTACCAAAGTCCGTGTTCCTTGGAAGTGGGCCTAAGGTATAACTACAGTGGAACCGATGCATCCTCTGCTGAGCTACACCTACTTGAGCAGAACTGACGCATCTCCGCCGCTGAGCAGAACCCACGCATTGATACTGCTGTGTGGATTGGCCACTCGAAAAGGACTCGCATCACCGCTGCGTCCGCATCTTGGAACCAACACATCGCCTGTGCAACCACCACTGCTTGATGCTTTTCCCAGCACTAGCTCTTCTCATCTCCTGTCGATGGCAGGCTCGACGACGCCACAGAACGACTACATTGCAGCTTCACCGCTCTTCGGATCCGACACATCATCTCCACTGTGCCTTGCATCCTCGACATCTGCCTTTTGTATTGCAAGTTCAGTCGATGGAATCCTCGATGCTTCAGGACCTTGCACCGCAGCCTCATCACATCTTGGAATCAACGCATTGCCTCTGCTGCATGACTCATCTTTGACGCTGATCCATGCAAATGCTCTGCAACCAGGATTTAAGGTACATTGGTTCAACTATTTTGTGTGGGGCCTTCACTGTTTTACTGTTTGAAGTAATGTACACATATTTTACACATTACCTCTAAAGCTGAGCCTGACTGCTCTGTGCCAAGCTACCTGAGGGTGAGCATAGGTTAATTTAGGACTTGTCTGTCTTCCTTTTACCCTGACTAGGATTGTGGATATTACTTGACCAGGGCTTATACCCCAGTAAACCAGTAACCCAATTTCTAACACATGCTCTTCAGGAAATGATGGAAAATTGAGTCTTTCAAACGTTCATTTACTGTTCGTATCAACGGATCAGGGATGTAGTTGAAAATGTCTCAATGGCAACCTACTTTACTTTAACGTCACATGTCTGTGAGCTATTTTAAAAACTGTAAAATATAAATAATAACTGAACAAAGTGACTATAATGAGGAAACAGCTCTCTACGCAGTTTTGAAATAGAAAAACTGAATTTGGGAAGTTTTCAGCCCATTGAGTTGATTCATTAAAGTGGGTTCTGGGCAGCATCTGCATTTCACTTGTTTTTGCACAATGGCTACTGCTGGCATCAACAGTTGTATGGATTTGTTAATTGGGAAGTCTCCCGAATAGTCTTATATGCTTATTGACCTGTAGCTGGAAGTTTCAATTTATAGGAATTAAGGATTTCTCCAAATCCATACCTGTATATAAATCATGCACCTAGTTATACTTCTTGAGAGTATATTTAATTATGTCATGGAATCCTCTTTGCTACTGTGTCTCTTTGTGCTCACATCCACTGATGGAACTGGTTCTTCGGGTGCGCAGTCCTCAATCATTTTTCATGGTTTTGCTTTTTTTTTTATTTTTGTTACTTTTGTATTTTTTCACAATGAGTCTGGTAAATTCACTGCATATTATAATATTGTTTGCTGCTCTACCATGTGAGTACTCAGTCTTGCAGCTGTTAATTATTGTCCACACTTGTAGGTGTGCGTACCCAAGCAAGGATATGTGTCAATGGGTAATATTAATTTTTTTTCAAATTATACTGCAGCTTGATCACTGGGGGCATACTTTATATGTAGCTTTTGGAACTCAATGTCACTGTGTTTTTGAATGTTCATTACGTTGTCCTTACCATATTTATTTGACATTCCATTCCATGCTGATAATATATGTTTGTCTCTTGATGAGCATCTCTTTCAAGAGATGCAGTGGCATGTTATTTGTTAGAGAATTTCGATGGTTGTGGGTATATATTTGTCTCACCTTCATCTGGGTTTTGTTCTATTTCAACATCTTCGCTCACGCTATGCTTGGACATAGGTCTACATGTCTGCAGGATAACAAAAGAGAGTGATTTCACTCTGGCAGCCATTAGCTAAAGTTTATCAACACAGCTTCTGTATAAGCCTGCACACTATTACCTGTCCTTGTTAATCAGCAGCTTGAAGCTTAACCTGGTGAAAGATTTTCCCACATCTGGCAGCTATTTACACTGTCTGTGTGATGCTCAGTTTTTCTTCTCTTTTTTTTATTAGGAGGTATTTTTACTTTTCTTTTTATATGCAGTTAACTTTTATTGTTGTTTTCGAATTGAACTAGGATTTACTTTAAATCCCCTTCAAACATTTGTTTCCAGGGTTACCGGGGGCATATTATCAGGGGGGTTTATCTCCGCTTTTTTGGCTTTAAAAGCCAAGAAAGCGGAGATAAAATTATCTCCCTATTACCTAGCTGTCGCTAACACCAGTTAGCGACAGCTAGTAGGAGATAGCGACCATCTTGGGCCCCGCTTTGCATGTCAGTGATATTTATCACTAATGACATGCAAAGTGGGCGTGCCAAGATGTTAGAGACTTGAAACAGTCGCTAACATTGCTATCTCCTATTATCAACTTTTGGAGATATTCGTGCTAAGCGCGAATAACTCCAATAGCTAACACCTGCCCCTGAGCAGTCCTTAGCCATGTTATCCAATGGTAGGTGGATAACATGGCTAAGAGCATTAGCTCGGTAATGCATGAATATCGCTGACTTTTTAGCAATATTCTATCTCTATCTATCTAAGCATTTGTATAGCGCACTACTCACCCGGAGGGTCGCAAGGCGCTAGGGGAGGGGGGGTCCGCTACTGCTCGAACAGCCAGGTCTTGAGCTGCTTCCTGAAGGCGAGGTGATCCTGGGTCAGGCGGAGGTGGGTCGGGAGGGAGTTCCAGGTCTTGGCAGCGAGGTAGGAGAAGGACCTTCCCCCTGTGGTGGCTCTTTGGATGCGGGGAACGGCGGCGAGGGCGTGGCCGGTCGATCGAAGCTGGCGTTTGGGAGCGTAGAAGTTGAGGCGGCTGTTGAGGTATCCTGGGCCTTGGTTGTGCAGGGCTTTGTGTGCATGGGTGAGGAGACGGAAGGTGATTCTCTTGTTGACCGGGAGCCAGTGCAGGTCTCTCAGGTGTCCGGAGATGTGGTTGCGACAGGGGATGACCCGGATGAGTCGTGCTGAGGCGTTCTGGATTCGCTGGAGTCTCTTCTGGAGTTTGGTGGTGGTTCCGGCGTAGAGGGAGTTGCCGTAGTCCAGACGGCTGGTGACGAGGGCCTGGGTGGCCGTCTTCCTGGTCTCGGTGGGGATCCACCGGAAGATCTTGCGTAGCATGCGTAGGATGTTGAAGCATGACGAGGAGACGGCGTTGACTTGTCTGGTCATGGAGAGGGAGGAGTCCAGGATGAAGCCCAGGTTGCGTGCGTGGTCTGTTGGTTTGGGTGCGCTGCCTGGGGCGGGGGGCCACCAGGAGTCGTCCCAGGCGGAGGGTGAGGATCCCAGGATGAGGACATCCGTCTTGTCCGAGTATTCATGCATTTTGGCCGATTTAAATCGCTTAGGAGATAAACCTTGATAATAGCAAGGTTCCTAAGCGATAAAAATCGCTGCAGCTCGGCGATAAAAATATCGCCGCTAAACCAACATAGCGATAATTATCACTAGTTGTTGGTAATATGCCCTTAAGTGTTTTTAAAAACCAAAGGTGTATACTGCGCAACAATAAATTCTGTTACTTTGAATTTATAAATACAAACATTGATGCGTTTTTTTGTTATTTTGAAAGAACATCAATCACGTCATAACAACCAAGCCCATTAATAAAACTCCCTGACACGTTGAAGCCCGAGAGAGCTTTTAATTACAACTTTGTAAAGAAAATATGCGCACTCCATACAATGTTTTCATTGAAAGATTCGGGCTATTAAAAAAGGACGGACAGGTACACTTGCATACACATTTGTTATTTTGTCAGGCATCGAAAAGTTGCTGTAGCGTAATGGCATTTTATCTTAAACGACTTCGCTTGAACACATTGCTGCAAAGACAATGTAAATAGGAGAGAAACCAATTATTGTACCATACTGACAGTGTCAAAGGAATGGAAACAATCACGTCGAAATTTCGATGACAAAATCTCAGCAAAATATTCCTTTGAATTAAACACATGAAATCTACTTGCAGTAGTAAGAGAAAATACATGTCGGAATGCACGTGGCTGACGTATACTTTCCCAGAAGAGCATTTTATGTAAGGAAATAGGGGGCATATTACCAACAACTAGCGATAATTTTTGTCTCTAACTTGTTTAGAGACAAACATTATCGCCGCACATCGGCGATTTTTATCGCAGATAAACCTTGCTATTAGCAAGGAAAATCGCAAATGCGATAAAAAATGGCCGCAATGCATGAATATCGCTGAAAAGTCAGCGATATTCATGCATTATCGAGCAAATGCTCTTAGCCATGTTATCCACCTCCCATTGGATAACATGGCTAAGAACTGCTCAGGGCAGGTGTTAGCTTTTGGAGATATTCGCGCTTAGCACGAATATCTCCAAAAGTTGGTAATAGGAGATAGCGATGTTAGCGACTGTTTTCAGTCGCTAACATCTTGGCACGCCCACTTTGCATGTCATTAGTGATAAATATCACTGACATGCAAAGCGGGGCCCAAGATGGTCGCTATCTCCATTTAGCTGTCACTAACTGGTGTTAGCGACAGCTTGGTAATAGGGAGATAATTTTATCTCCGGTTTTGTAGATTATGGAACTGATCATAACCAAGTAGCTGAAATGAGGCTATCAGTGAGTGGACAGCTCTACCGTAATTCTTTCAGTAAAACCTTATTGCACACTTGAAAAATAAATCAGCAAGCAGTGAGCTTCTAGTTTTTTTTTATTATCTCAACAATTATTTGTAAGGTCATCCAGGGAAATGTTAATACATTCTGACGAACTGAAGATTTAGGTCGGAATGTGAACAGTCCCAAAGTTTTATTGGTGTTTGAAAGTGTAAAAGATGAATACAGTGTGGTTAATTGGCTTGCCTTTTTGGTCAGTCAAAAACATATTCATCGGGTCAGAAATGTGGTAAGATCTTCAATATTTATTTGTAATTAACATCCTTTGCAAAATATGCAGAAAAAACATCCTGTATTTTAAAACAAGCATGTCTTTTTACGGCTATCTAAACAAATGTAAGTATTGTGTTCACAATTATAGTGTTCCTGATGTACAGCTGAGATACGCATTTTGATTTTTTTAATACACCGGATTGTTCTGTTTCACAGAAATAAGGGATTAAACAAGAATCTTTGGAACAATAATCACTGCCTTGATCTGTAGGGTACCTATGTAGGCAGGCAGATATTTTTGCAATAATAAATGTACAGTGTGGCATAGTAACTCCACACCCTCAGAAGTGCTTAATTTGTAAAAAAAATAAAAGTGCCAGGAAACTTGTCTGGAGGTCACTTCATCTTGCACCGCCCAATACCTCTGCAAGTGCTGCCAATGATGGTACCAACATGAATACTAACCAGCACACTTTTACAAGTGTGACTATTCTAGGTGCCCAAACAATAAGAATGTCTTGGGTGGCAGTTATTAGTCATTTATAATCTATATTGAATTAATGAACAACTGTTGTTGTGCTCATTTCTAAATTATACCGACAGTGCCGTCAAGTGACAGATTGTTATAAGTGCCGGTGGTGAAAATGAAGTGCTGTGCCGAGCATCAGAAACACCTGCTTAAATTAAACACTGGCCTTCAATGATCACATATAGTGGCGGCCTAGACAGGGAAATGACACAGAGACAATTGTGTAGGGGAGGGAGGTTTGGGAACAAAGGTATGTTAAGGGCAAATATATGCAGTGGCCAAATCTGCTATATAAAGTCAAAGAGAATAAAAGCCAATTTTGTATCATAGACAGACATAAATTAAATAATGGATATTAAGTATATTTATATAAAATGCTTATACTTTTATTGACAGTCCCTTGATATTTTGTTTCCAGAGCATCAGTTATTCAGTTGAAGTCATCATGCACTGATTTGCATCTTATATTAGCTCGCCATGTTATTGTGAATTGAGTGCAATAAACCAACATATTGGAAAGTGGGGTGCAAGGTTTTAAGGTAGGGGACACCAATGAAAGTAAATAAGATATGTAACTGAATGAATTCAGTAAAAGGAGGACATTGAAAACTCCAGGTATTTGTTCTTGTGAACGTAATTGTAGCAAATGAATTTCACCCTTCTAATACTCCTAGATTGTTCACGTTTTACTACCTGATTCTAGACCTTAACTGTTAAATAAGTAGCACTAACTGAGTTTCACATTAAATTCTGTGCAGGAGGACTTAGAGTGCTTATTGCCAGTGTCTGCCTTTTAAGATAAGGCTTCTGCACAGGCAGGGTAAGAGGCTCTGGGCCTCATACATGACAATACACAAGTGTGTAGACCTGTGTAGGCTGTTAGTGTGAAAACACAAACTATCTCAGTCTGGTATCTGTGCACATCTAGCATTTTGCAGAATGGACCATTCAGGGACTGATGTTGACCTGGTGTAGGCTTGTTAAAGTAAGAGGGCATTCATAGTGTACATCTGTAATGATTACTGAAAAGCCTGTATTCTTTACTGATTTGCACATACATTGTGGGCAAAATCCACTCCACAGTATCAATTCTAAGTAATTTATTTGACCACAAATGCATAAGTCACTTTGGCACTTGGAGAATTGTCTAAATTGCTTTGCTAAACTCATAATTAGATTACAGACTGGCCAAGGAAAATTGCTGACTCGCGGTCTCCCCACCCATCAGGCTAATTGACAGTGATTGGCAGGATTTTACACCATGTTCTATTCCTGGTCTATTGTATCAATAATTGTTACATTAAAATTGAGATCTATATTTTTTTAACAGTAGACAAGAATGCAATTAGGTAAAACCAAAACATGTTTACATTTGTTAACTAGAGCAAAGTGTACATTTTATAAAATGTTATAACACCGTTTGGTTTCAGTACTGTCTCTCCTAAATATAAGTTATAACAAACTTACCTTCATAATAGACTTTAAAGCCATGAGCGCTTACTGCAAAGTCGCTAGTCAAACGCAACGAAAAAACTGATCCTGTACTCGTTACTGGTGCAGGAATGTGAAATCCTGTTAACCTAAAACAAAAATTAAAAAAGACATTTGTTACTTATTTATTACAGATAAATACATTCATCTTAATATATCCAATATTGTTTCCTAAGGATAAACAAATAGTATTTATTAGTTGTTAAGTTATCTTCTATTCATATTATCAGGGTTTTTTAAATCAACTAAAGTTTGAATGCATTTAGCCCTCCACACACTGAAATCCTGATTCATAAAAGAGCTATTTGTATAATCAGAAATTTTCTCCCTAGGTTTACTCTTAAAGTTTGGCATACATTTCTGACTTTCTTTCAATACCTTTCTTAAATAATTTCACGAATAGTGTTAAAAGCATTTTGAGTCATGGATTTCTATTGGTACACAAATGCACAAGAATTTCCTTATGTGGAAACTCAGTGAGAACATCTTTTCATGTTTGAAATATAGCACTCGGTATTTGCACGCCCTCCTTTTGTAAGAAAACAGTTTTACGCTTTTGAGAAGTCCTTTTAACAAATCAATATTTCAGAGAGTATCGCTTCACCCTTGTCACCTTTAAAATGGATTTACTGATTCCTCAAAAAAGAGAAATACTCAACTGTTTTCAAGGTGGAAACTGGTTGCAAATTACTTTTGAATTTAGGAAAACATGTATCTCTATGGATGTTTCCAAGGACTGGGCAACATTGTAATTGCATTTGAATACTTTGGGTACATTTGCATCACATTTTTGATGAAGAAATACTGACATTTAAGTGATTACTCAAGTTCACGTAATTATGAGTAATTTGATACAAAAGTACTGCTGCAGAAGTACAACAACAATGAACTTAGCAAGCACGATTGGCAGCTGGCTGCTGCTGTTCATGTTCTCTAGCATTTAGTAAAATTTTCTTGGGGGGAAAATACATCCTCTGGTCCATTTTGGACACAAGGGTGCCATTGCGCTAAGAAAAATAGTGCTAAATGCTTGGTTATGCACCTTGCACAATTCTGGGTAATCTCTCATAATTTTGCTGCAATTTCACATAATTATAATACAGCAAATTACGTCAGTTACACACACCATCTTGTGGTCAACTTCATTTGAAGGTGGTCCATCCTCATGTGCTAACAACCCACCACTCTCAACATAGTTATCCATATTTATATTTATTCTTTGCAGACACAATTTTAGTCCTAGCTAAATCCATTTACATGAGCAATACTGTTTTTACCGCATACATTTTGACTTTTGAAACTTTATGTCACACTTAAGAATACAACTATTTTGTGAATTGGGACTTATGGGATCTGTAGCCTTAATGATTGACTTCAGACTTTGCAGAATATTTACTTCCATTCTGCATATTTGACTAGGAACAGTGATACCACTTTAAGGGCCTCTCGGGATATATAAGAAATAAAGGAGCAATACAGCACTGTCACATACAACAATGAACTTACAGTCTTTAAGCCTTCGTGTAGCAAATTTTAACTTTACATTGTTGCTATATAATTTTGTATTGGTATGTTCCAGTTTTGAATAAGACTGGAATAAACATTTGCACTAACCATCTGGTGAAAATGAACAGTCAGTTCACATTTATATATTTCTCATTGTACAAATTACCTAGCCTGGGTAAAAAGAACTTATAACTAATGCAACATTTCCCACAGGTGCAATATAAGTCAGCCAGCCCCAAGAGCCAATCCAATTAGGGAAGTACCAACATTATCTATGGTATTGTAAAATTGAGTTGAATGGAGGTATTAAGAGATAAAAGTCCTAAAGAATAGATGAAAAGCAGTGGCAAACCCAAGAATTCTGGCACTGGCTGCCAGCCTTTTGTCTACGTTCATGTTTGTTTTGTCATTGATTTTGTAAAGGTTTATTGCTGGATAAGGTCTGGCAAATATGAAAAAAGATCTTAAAAGTGAAAACTATTTTCTGTGTCAATGTGCAGCTTGTGAAAGACCAGAATGTTATTACTGACAGTGAAGTTCGCCAGTGGCAGAAGAGGGCTGACCAACTGCACCATGCTATATGCCGTAGTGGGTGGAGGAAAAATGTGAATGCCCCAACAGCAGATCAATGAATCAGGAAAGCTGGATGAATGCCCCTATAAGTAAGACACATGAAGATGAAATCCCCATAACAAAATGAAAATTATTCTCTGCTGTAATAGTCTGTGGGTGATCTTACATTTTATGTATTAAATTAAATATTAGATTTTAAAATGTCTTATATGATATTAAGAATTTACAACATAAGGTGCTAATCAACTTGATCCCCAGTATTAGGTAGGGTAAATGCTACAGTAATACATAAAATAATAATAATACAAATAATTTTTATTTCAAGACATTTTGCACATGTAATTTTATATAGACAAATATTAGTGCTTATGATTACAAAGTGGTTAATTACTGTGGATCTGTACTAGAGGAGTTGTCTAGTATTAGTCCAGTTTTTTAAAAACTGTTCTTAGCCAATTTGCAGTGAAATCATTATATCTTTTAGATTTATTATTTTTATTTGTATTATTTATTATTTATTATTTTAACTCACAGGTCTTTTACATGTTATTGTGAAGGATAGTAACATTATTGTATATGTTTGTGGAATTGATTGAGATTCCTTTTTTTAATGAAAATAGAAGAAATATATTTCTATTGTTTTTACAAAAAGCATAAACCTCAATCTCAGATCCACAGTAATTAACCACTTTTTTATCATACGCACTAATATTTGTCTATAAGACGTTTCTTATAAATATATATATATATATATATATATATATATATATATATATGTTTATATATATATATATATATATATATAAATATATATATATATATATGTATATATATATATATATGTATATATATATATATATATATATATATATATATATATATATATATATATATATATATATATATATATATATATATATATATATATATATATATATATATATATATATATATATATATATATATATTCACTGAAAAAACCATAGGTTTCACACCAGTTATAGTTAGGAATTAGCATTTAAAAAATCTATTAAATTCACTGAAAAAACATAGGTTTCACACCAGTTATAGTTAGCTGGAAATTTTACTGACATAAAACCATTGAAAATCCACGTTATAGTTAGTTGGACTCACTATAACTTGCGGGTGTAATGCACTGCTGATGACGTCACATATTACATCACTCATGACATGGTCATTGACATCACTCATGACATCACTGATGACACCATCCTTATGACAGAGTGACAGACCTTCTTTCACTATAAAGTAACCCTTGAAACATATATTCATGCCCAGCATGCAATTACAAGCTGGAAAGTGAGCTACATGTGGTTTTCTTTTGTAGAGCGTACAGTAAAATCAGGAGCTACTGGCTGGTCCCATACCTAAAGAACTTGGGTTTCCGAACCTATGCCCCAGCGTATAGAGTACTAAAAACAGACTTATCACCTACAACTGTCTTTGCCATGGCGAAATTTCTGACGGCAATGTGGAGAGCACGCGCAAGAATTATAAAAGACTCCAATATGTCATCTTCTACTAACTTTTAAGCTTAAATCATACACCTTTTTTAGACTCCAATTACGGCTTTTTAAAAAACCTGTAAAACAGAAATCATTTTAATGTTTTATAGCATGTCTATGTGTTTATCTTTTATGATCTGAAATGATCGAAATAAAGATTATTTGAAGTTGAAGTTGATATATTCAAAAATAGAAACTAACATTTTCCAAAAAAGTGGTGATACGCATACCAGTTACAACAACCAATTCAGTAATACCACCATCTATATACACATCCACTCATTCACCAACAGTTCTACATAGTCACTCATACATATATTCACTCATCATATGTAGTGAAACACCTATACATCCTGTTACACACCGACAGTCATTCAAAAGTTGCTCACACACATACTCACACATGCAAATAAACTATTGAACATCCATTTCTTTGCATATACAGCTATACACACACTACCACCTTACTTCTAAGGAAACTTACACATACTTACTCTCTTAAACAATCACTTATCGAAACACATACTTATTTAAACAGGAACTCTTACAATCTCTCACTCTCACATATACTCACTTATATACATCAGTACTCACATATACTAGATTAAAACATATGTAGTTACTGATAAAGACACTAGTGAGACAGTCATTCACTCACTAACACACACATATACACACTCATCCATCCATACAGTCCTGCACATATGCCGTCTTCCAAACACATACAAACAGTGGGTCAGTCATTGATGCATGCATAAGTAACACCCCCACCAAACCATACAGACACTCATACTGATACTAAAAAACATCTAATAACCCATATACACACACATGTAGCTACTCACCAACCCATGCAGCCACTTATACACAAAGTGAAACACTGATACAAACATTTAAATATTTAATCAATATTTGCTAATATATGTATTCACTAAAATACACTTAATAAGCCAGTTAACCAATCAATTAAAAAAAACATCCATTAAGACACTTATTTAAACATTTATTCTTCCATTGACCTTTACATATACATATATAAAACATATTTATTTTTCAGAAAGGCACACATTCACTGGATGGTGTCATCAGTGATGTCATGAGTGATGTCACTGACCATGTCATGAGTGATGTAATATGTGACGTCATCAGCAGTGCATTACATGCGCAAGTTATAGTGAGTCCAACTAACTATAACGTGGAATTTCAATGGTTTTATGTCAGTAAAATTTCCAGCTAACTATAACTGGTGTGAAACCTAAGGTATATATAATTTTAGTAAAATTAAGAAGTCTTGGCTAAGACCAGACCTAAAAACCTATGCTACAGTAGGCATTATACAGGACCACAATGTAATGCTGGACAATGTGCTGACAAATCTGTTGTTAAAATTACAATTTACGGAATTAAAATGGCATACTCAAAAAATTTCTAATCAAGATATTTGAAATGCCTCTCAACCTATTTTACTGTCTCTTCAATACATAATCACTCTGTTATGTTTAATAAATCATCTAAGAGATGGCTAACAATATTATTTGGCACATACTGAGGCACAGGCCACCTGGTATTTGTCTTCTACCTAAGGAAAACTACATTCACAAAACCCATCTTACCTTTCTCTTATAAAAGCTGCATTAGCAACCTGCCCTTTACAAAGAGATAAAGTATCAATAGCAATATCTGACAAAAAAGCAGATATAACCAGTCAGTTGCTGCATAAATGCCAAAGAATAACATTTGCTGATAAGCACATACATTTTTGAAAGTTATGAAAAGATATATTTTAGTTACTAGGCCAGAAACAGAATCTTGTAAGACAGCACCCCCTGCAACCTTACCTGCTTGTTTTGTGACTGCTTTAAAATCACTTGATCTTACGACAGCTGGCTCTAAGTTTATCCCATTTCAATAGGAACACCCCATGGCTGATCATATACTTGGTTATAAATATAATCATTTTCGGATAGGCCCATTTTTTTGATATGGGGACGGTTGGCAGTAATAAAATTAAAGATGAAGGTAAGCAGTTCCTACTGGCTATGCCTTGTCATAGAAATTAACCCAGACAAGTGCATTGTCGTCCTACATAGTGCTCTTTCCTTCTTGTTGATTTTACAGCCTAACAGTAATGTAGCATGAGCACCAGTGGTATTCCTACTCCCCAAACCATAACATGCACATTTATGTTTCATCAATAGGGATGCAGAAAACACCTTCATTCTCTATATTAGTAGTAGGAAATCCTTTCCTTGTACCAGTATTGGGTAAAAAAAGAGAGAGCGAGAAAGCGAGGTGATGTGTAGGTGTAAGAGAGAGAAAGTGAGAGGGAGGGAGAGAAAGAGATAAAGAGAGAGCATAAATCTGCTTTAAAGAGGACAGAGGACTGGAGTGTTTCAAGGCAGAGACCAACCACAAATCACACTCCTTGTAAATAATAAGAGATTTCTTTGTGTTAACAGGAGTAAATCTGAGGTAGCATTCTACAATTGTTGGGGATGCTAGTGAGCAGGCTAACTATAGTTTCTCCAAGAAAACACTATACAACTTAGCAAGTCTATCTGTTCAGAAAAGTTCACTATTACACAAGAGGGTGAACAGATAAATACAAGGGAACAGATAAATTCAAGAGACAGAGAGGCAACTGGAACTGTTATGGGCATGTGGCTGTGAAGATCCGGAATTTAAGTTTCATGATATTTTTCAACTTTTTTAAAGATATGTGGGAAGGACATGAATTAAATTAATCTGTTCAATGTGTGTGGTAAGAGGCCATTAAAATGCAATAAAGTTAGTGACCCCTCTCCATAATCCTTTAGCAGGTCAATAGAAATAGTTTCACCAAGCAAGCTCATCTTCTCTATTCTAAACAACCCTTTTCCCACAGAAACTGCAGCATATTTAACAATAAACTCAGATGTGACTGACCACAGCAACTCAGTGACAGAAGTCAAAGTTGCCACACATTCCTTTTTCAATGTTACTACAGTATGACCCAGCTCCTACCACACAAAGGTACCTTATTATATACCTAATCACTGTGTGCTTTGTGTTACAGTTCCCCATATTGGCAGGTCTACATTTGTTTTAGATGCCTGTCCCCCTTTATCCAAATTCTTCCCAATGTGAGGACTACATCATCCAGAAGATCAAGAGCAGCCCAATTCCTTTAAGAGACATATTCTCCAGTGCTCCAACTCCAGTTGGAGAAGGGATCTTCTAAATATACATGCCTCTTCACAATAAAAGAAGTAGGTGTCATGAAACCCACTGACAGGCAGATGTAGCATTGAATTACAGAGACTAATTTGATGCTTTTTAACTGGCTGCCACCAGGAAAAAGGTGTGAAAGACTGCAGGAGGCTCAGTTGGAATAAATTAATGAAACCACCAGCCCAGAATGGTTACATGCATGTTTACACAAATTACGTGCCAACTTTGAAAAAGTCACTATAGCTATATAGCTGTTAAAACCCAATGTAACAATTGATGCTGATTCTTTATACAACTACCGATGGTTTGTTTATCTATATTTACCTAAAAGTGGTGAAAATGGAGTCCACGTTATTTTGATAAAATGAGTAAGTGAATTATGTTTTAGGTTAAATTTGTCTTTAAAATAAGAACCATGATACTTTTCAGATGTACACACCAAGAAACTGTAGATAATTGTTTAATGCTCAGGTAACCTTGCATTTTAAATGTAATACATGTTTTGCTTTTCCTTTTAAGCACATTTGTTTCGAGTGCTGCCACATTGCTGTGTTCATACTAATGTCACTGCTTATGCTCCAGATGTAAGTTGGAACAACACGTTCTGTAGGCTTACATATAGAGTTTTTTTGACCTGGTGCCCTTGCTCTGGTTTCCCCTGACCTTTTGCTTTCTGACCTCTTGCTTTGCAGACTTAATTTCTGCTGGTTTTAGGATTCCAGGTATGTTACCACTGCTAACCAGTGCTAAAGTGCATATGCTATGTACTCAAAATATGGTAGCATTGGCATATCAACAATTGGCATATTTAATTTATGTATAAATCTCTAGTAAAGTGCACTTTATGTGTACAGGGCCTGTACATTAAATGCTACTAGTGGGCCAGCAGCACTAATTGTGCCACCCACTTCAGGTGCCCTTTAAGCATGTATCAGGCCTGCCACAGCAGAGCCTGTGTCTGCAGGTTTAAGCTATCATTTCGACCTGACAAGTCATCCTATTTGCCAGACCCAAACCTTTCCTCTTCTTAAATACACGTCATCCCTAAAGTAGGCCCTAGCTAGCCCCATGGGCAGTGTGCCATGTATTTAAAAGGTAGGGCATATACCTCTGAGTTTTATCTGGCCTGGAAGTGAAAAACAAATACATTTGTTTTTAACTACTGAAAGGCCTATCTTTCGATTAGGTTAACATTGGGATTGCCGTAAAACATCTTTTAAGTGTAATGTCAAATTGGGAAAAAATAGAGATTTGGATTTTGATGTTTTTGAACACCTAATTTAAAACCACAACTTAGGGTGAAGTCGGTTTTTAAATTATAAGCCCTAAAATGTCACTTTCAGAAATTTGGCATTTTCTTACTTTAAACATTCAGTGCCTATGCCTAATTCTGGACACACATCTGGGCTGGTTCACAGTTGGGATTTGTGCATTCCCTGTAGGCCAGGGGTCTCCAAACTTTTCAGTAATAAGAGGTATTTATGTTCAATGAAAATCATGCTGAGCTACTACTATTGTTTGTGTTCTATAGTGACCACATGACAAGATTACATTAGTGCCCACCTCGTGTAAGATTGTAAGTATTGTTCATGTCATGCATCAGGCACGGTTGCCAGCAGTAATGCAAAAGAGGTTTATCAATTTGGAATGCCTCTACATTGGTAATACATACCAGCCCTAGTCACAATACCCTTTGCCCTAAGGTTATAATACAAGTAATAAAGCCTCATCTGCACTACATGATTTATCACTCAAATTGCATCTTTAAATATACTTTGGAAGCTCAACAATGTATCTCCAAACATCATCTATTTAATCTTCAATACAGCCTTTTCAATTTTAGTATACATATGTTAATTCAATCATGCATTAGTATCTAACTTAGTAGGCTGGTCTTCCCATAGGAGAGCTACTCACAGTTAGCTGGAGAGCTACCAGTAGCTCATGAACTTCTCATTGGAGAAGGCTGCTCTAGACAGTCAATAAAGGGAGCTGGTATGTGGCATTTCCATCCTGATGGCAAATAACCAGGCTGACACTAGCATGAACGCTCTACCTGTCTCCACACAAAGAGCTGCATACCCACCTGTGGAGAGTCTTGAGCTGGGGAAGGAAAGGGCAGGGACTTTGTGATCTTCAAAGGCCTCTTCGAAGTCTCCCCTACTTCAAAGGCACATTTGGGTATAAGTACTGGATCGCTGACACAACAAAATCAAAACACTGCTGGAACTAAGGACATCTGCCAAGAAGAAGAGCTGCTGTGGTGTGGGAGAAGGACTTGACCTGTTATCTACTTCCTTGTGTCATGTGTCTTGATTAAACCCGGGAAGAAATGTTGCCATTTTTACCATGTGCATGTTTCTTAAGATGCCTTCTCTCTCATACAATGACTTTTGACACACATTTGCATGCACGACAATGCAGGATTAGTTTCGGTGAAACTACATTGCTTACAAGTTCCACCTAGTAAGAATATTACCATGACATCGTAGCATCACGTACAAGGTTTCGACACATGTTGTACAAATGTCCCTATTTGTTTTCATTCATAAGATGATGCATATATCAATAGATCATAACAATGTCTGCCTCACTAAGGCCTCAGCTCGAGAATACGCATGCTTTTTGTTACAAATAAACAAGCATTCTCTGGTTTAGGCAGAGGAGCACTTGCTGTCATTGCAAGATCACTACATGCTGAAGCTGCAGCCCAGTTGCTTCCTGATCCACCTCAGAGGAGGAATGTCCAACATGTGACCGAGACGGGGACCTACATTCTTTCCCTTCAGGTAATGGGGGCTGGATCATCCTAGAGGGGATTATTGGCAGAAGACATACATACACACTAGGCATCGAGGTTAGGGAATGCATAGCAAGAATATACTATAATCTATACTACTATTATAAAGAGAGAACTGTGTCCTTTGAGCCAGGTAAACTCGAAAAGTACACCACCAATCAAAACACCCAAGACATCTTTGAAAACCTCAGTGCAAGCAGAAAGACATAGGCTATTAAAAATAAAAAATATAAGTTGTTTAAAAAATGTATAAATAAAAATAAAGTAGTCCCTTGCAAGTAGCGCCGGCCGCGACGTCTGCGTGATGACATCATTTGTGCTCCCAACGCTTCCTGAACACTTCCTGAAATGGCGGCGAAGATCGCGACCTGCTAGGAGGACTGCCGCGGCCCTGCTTGCTGCTGGGCGAAGTGGCGGCCTGTGTGGGTGGGGCGCCTGGATCGGGACCGTCGGCTGAGGTAAGGATCAGGCTCTCCGGGACACGGGCGGGAGGGGGCCGGGCCGGGCCGGGAGGGGGCCGGGCCGGTGGCTCCGGGAAACAGACAATGTCGTGGCGGGCGGGGGCCGGGGCGGGAGTGCACGCAAGCCTCAAATGCTGTCCCCAGCCCCTTTCTGCCCCAGGCAACGCTGGGGCGGGCTACTAGTTATAGATATAGATATTGTTATTTTATGCCTGCATACATACATTGTTTTAGCAAGATGGTGGTACTGTTCATTATGTTCACTGTCCTTTCAATACTAATCACTTTCATCTACTTCTATTGATCATTGCAGCACATATATTCTATACAAGAATCACAGTAGTTCAATAAACGCTCATCTGTGTATTCCTTGTATATTTGTCTGAGAGAAAGAGAGCACAAGTTACTGAGTGAAAGGGTTCTAGATCTGTTACCACGATCCCGGGGGGCGACTCAGCGTTGTCATATTCTGTGGTTGCTAAAAACATTCTGCTTCCTGTCTAGGTTTAGGGGATGCATATGGTGGCACTGTTTGCTAGCTGGCCTCTGGGGTGATATATCCTGTGGGGGTGTACAGAATCAGTGTGATACCATCTCCACGTTTATGTTGCCCAACAAACGTGCAGCTCCTAATGGAAAGTGGGGGACTACACAACACTTAAACCTTTTTTCTCCAAGAGATTGTTGGCTTGCTCCTGCCGCTGAAGCCTCAGGGTCAAAAAGACTTCCAACCAACCTACTCCTGCACCTGGACTCTGCCATCTGTGAGCCCTGCCAAATGGTGCCACTTAAGTTCTGAAACATGGGTATCGGGCCTAGGGTACTCTGCCTACTGTGGGCCTCAATGGAAAAGGCAAAGCAACCTGAAGCCCCGCAAAACTTCTCCGCAGAGCTGCCAGCTTCGCTGGAATTAACGCTGGGTGGCATGAAACCCCACAAAACCTCGCTGCGCAGCAGCCAGTCCAGGAGAACCGATGCAAAACCATGCCAGCCACGCAAAACCTAGTTGCACATCTCCCTGGGACCAGCACAAAGTGAGGCTAAGCCATGCAAAGCCTTTCTGCACAGCTCCCCAGGACTGACGCAAAGCCTCGCAAAGCAATGCTGCCCAGATCGCACACAAGGCTTTAAGGTACTGTGTTTAGTGGACACAAATGAGGCTCTGTAGCTGGCCCACACTCCATTATGGTTAGCCTAAACTTATGATTTTGTCCCTGTCCGACATGACCAGATAACCACAGTTGGTGCTGTGCGCTTTGTTGCGATTTTTTCACTGAAATCTTTAAAATTGCATATTTTGGCTTCCGCTCAAAGTCGCGTGGCGTGGATAGAGGCTGACCTGTTGCTGCTTTCCCTGGGTCGCCTGGACTTTGTTCTCCTGCTGGGGCATTACTGAACATCGGGCGCTGCATCAGAGTGGGACTGCGAGTCCCAGGAGTGCCTGCGGCGTTCCTGGAGCTGCACCTGGGACTCTTCCCACTCCACCCCGCCTCCCGCCCCCAGGGTGTTAAAAGCCATGACTCGCGGCCCCCGCTCCGCGGGAGCGGTTCGAAGTCGCATGGCGTGTATAGAGGCTGACCTGTTGCTGCTTTCCCTGGGTCGCCTGGACTTTGTTCTCTTGCTGGGGCATTACTGAACATCGGGCGCTGCATCAGAGTGGGACTGCGAGTCCCAGGAGTGCATGCGGCGTTCCTGGAGCCGCACCTGAGACTCTTCCCACTCCACCCCGCCTCCCGCCCCCAGGGTGTTAAAAGCCACGACTCGCGGCGACCGCTCCGCGGGAGCCGCTCGAAGTCTCGTGGCGTGGATAGAGGCTGACCTGTTGCAGCTTTACCTGGGTCGCCTGGACTTTGTTCTCCTGCTGGGGCATTACTGAACATCGGGCGCTGCATCAGAGTGGGACTGCGAGTCCCAGGAGTGCCTGCGGCGTTCCTGGAGCCACACCTGGGACTCTTCCACTCCACCCCGCCTCCCGCCCCCAGGGTGCCACGCCCCTTCAACAGCAACATCTGAGAGCCGTGTGACGTGTATCGCGGGACGCGCGGGGGTGAAGACCGGGCCGTTTGAGGCCGTTAGAGACCGGTAGAGACTGGACTGGGCTATACCTCTTGGCCCTAACTTTGTTATAGTAAATCCACCTGTTAGTGAGCTCGCTGAGGATAAGGTGCTATGTCCACGCATGAGTATAGAAGTAGGGCAGCCAAAGGGAAGTTGCAAAATGGGACACTGGATGACTTTATTACCAGGACCAAAACTGCCGTAGATATGGAGAATAATAAAATGCAGCATAGGGTCTCCATTGAACTTGATGCAGCTAGAAGGTTATCCCAGGAGCTGGCCATGGCCAAAAAATCCTCTTTAGGTCACTTTGCCTTTGCCAAAACACCTGACCGCCCAATGGGTCCAGCTCCTATTTTGACGCAGGCAGTTATCCACCAGCCAGCATTCGCATTCCTTCCAGCATCGAAGGTGGGGTCTCCACATGCATCCCCCCATCCTTAGTCCATCATTGGGTGGCGGCTGGGGTTGAGGCTAGGGTTGTGGGGGCCCCTTTGGAGACGGTACCGATTGTTAAGCGTAAGGTAACGAGCGGGAGAATTTCCCTTACCCCCCAAAAGGGTTCCATCCATAAACGAAAGCGTAATAACACTTCTGCCTATTCTAGGAAAAAGGCTAAGGTTGCAAAGGCTCAGTTACCCTCTCAAGCACTATCTCAGGTATCCCACGCACCCCTTCCCATGGGAAATATTTGCCCCCCCAGTATTAGAATCTAGTTCAGCAAAATCGGTGGGCGAATATGATCATAATCTCGTAATAGAAAGTGAGAATGGTGGGGTACCACTCTGCACGATAGAAGGAAAGGATGTGGAATTTTTAACGATTGTGTGGGAAACGCTAAAAAAAATTCTAACCCCGTTGGAAGTTAGGCTTTCGCGAATAGAAACCCAGTTGCTCGAGACAGAAAAAAGCATCCTAAATTTAGTCACCTTGAGCATACCTGATAACAAACTAACTAGTCCACCAGTTACTACTAATACCCCATCAGTACCTGCTGCTATTTCACCAGCAGATCCGGTGGTTAAACCCATTCCGAAACCTCGGCATAAGGTCATTACAAGCACTTCTGTCAACAGGGTAGCGGAGGGTACAAATCAGCTGCCGGCTCAATCTGCACCAGCCCCGAAAGCCATGGCAATCCCAAGGCCTAAAGATCACAACACCTACCATTCCACTTCACAGAGAACAAAACCTACAAAAAATCATTATAGGGGCTATGTTGATCTTCCCCCGGATGTAAGACCGTATGTAGTTGTGTTAACGGGGGTTCCGGAAATTCCATACCAACAGCAGGAAGACTTTGGATCATTAAAAACAAGGTAATCCATTGACTTAATGTAAACAGGCCATTACCCAATCACCTGAGAAGTAAAATTCTTATGGTGCGACGGGTCCCTTGAATAGGCACCTCGCACAAGTCTATTACAGGTGATTGCGTTATTGTTTCTTTCGAAGACCCCAACACTGCTCACCTTATTCATTCATGGAGCAATTATGGAGTAAATTCGCCCATAGCATCTAGACCCCTAACTTATTTTTATCCCCCACGTTCACACTCCAATACGGGGGGAAATTGGAATTGGATTCCGTCGAGAAACTGTGTACAGGGTGGGCTACCCAACTACTGGCAAGATACACATGGTGGGTGGAATGGGGCACCCACTCATAACAGATTTGGGTGCCTTGAGGACGTGGACTGACTTTCCCATAGGGTTACTGACACACCGTCTCTGGCAGACTCACACTGTTCTTTGTCCCACTCTTCACCACGCTCTGCTTCCCCACTATTACAATATCTCCCTGGAGACTGTAATCAAATTACAGGTGAGACCAGGCACTCAGAGGGGGATGTTGTTGAATACTGTGCGGGCGCCACACTAATTGAGCCAACAATTACTTACATAGATACAGTTGGTCAAAACAGCAAGGATAACCCCCTTCCTGAGGTGCCGTATGTAATATGCTCGCTGGCAACAGAGGGATTGTCCTGCCACAAGCATAGCTAGTCCAGGACAAGCAGGTGCACCTTGGTATCTAATGCTATTGATAAAGCGGGGGCTCACGGCGTAGTTTCCATACTTTCTTGAAACGTTGCCGGGTTGGCCAATAAACTAGATTCCCCAGAGTGGGCGGAATTAATTGAAGAACATGACATATGCTTGTTCCAGGAAACGTGGGCCAGGGAAAAACAGTCCTGCACAGGGTACGCTTCTTTTGAGATTGCGGAAAAATGGGGCAGGAAGGGATGACCATCTGGTGGCCTGTTGATTTGGGTAGGTTCCCACCTTGGATGCAGGGCGAGAAACCTTGAAACCAACTCAGCGGACTTTCAGTGCGTTGTTTTGGAGTGGGCATCTGGTGTGAGTGTAGCATTGATAAACGTATACTCAAGAGCGGTTGGGATAACAGGTACTTCAGGGACAATAGAGGATTTAGCTTTGTTCCTCGACTCTGCCACCCTCTGCCCTTCACTCATAGTTGGGGGGACTTTAATATTCAGTATGAGCCCCTCCCGGATCAACTAGAAGGGTTAATTAGTGAAGAGGATGATCTCTGGGAGATACCCACTCTGCCGGGCCCCCCTGTAAAGTCATGGTCACCTCTAGCCACCCAAAAAACATCTTTTACTTTTTCCCACTCACTGAGGGCTTGTAATGGGCGGCTTAAGGGAGACATTCCACCTAAGCACACTTTTAATAGACCAGGGCATGAGTCACGGATAGATTATATCCTGGTTTCAACGAAGGATTGGGCTAAAGTGAGGGACTTCGGGATAGTCACAAGGACTGACAGTGACCACAATGCACTATCATTGAGGTTTGCGGTCCAGGGATTGCCCACTGGTATTGCAGAAGAAAATTTAGCATTTCCTGCTGGTCTAGTCGCAACTAGCAACAGACGTAGAATTAGATGGCCAAAACTCCTGGAGAACCCTAATAATATCCAGAGGCTATATGCGACTGTGGTCCCTGCCCTCGAAAAAGTTGTGGATCTCATCCCTCAGTCACCCACCCCTGCTGAGCTTAATGTGCTTGGGGATATTCACTCTGAGCTTTGTTCTAACCTAGCAGAAGTACTGGACCCTGTGGCCAGGACGAAAAAGGCCAAGGGGAGAAGAGCCTCATGGTTCAATGCATCTTGCAGGAGAGCAAAGGCCGACCTTTTGGAGTCCCTTAAAATTCGGGAAACCTCTAGTAAGATTAGGGAAAAGCGGTTGGCCTATAAGTCCATTCTCCGCAATGCTAAAATCGAGTGGGACCAGGACAACTGGTCCGAAATGACGGCTGCCCTTGCACTTCGAGATGCCCGGAAATTCTGGCAAATCGTCAAGCATGGTTCAGCTGAACCTATAGCGGCAGTAGAAGCAAATATTGCATCTGCTGTTTGGGAGGACCACTTTAAAACCCTGTATAGCGCGCCTGATTCGTACCAATTGGGGACCCCACCCGAACTAGCAATGGTCCAATCCACTGAAAGTGTATCCCCCATGGATGGGTTCACTTTGGAGGAACTCACTATGGTGATTATGGGTCTCGCTGCTGAAAAGGCGCCAGGCTTAGACAAGCTCCCAGGTGACCTCTATAGGCATGAAGTTAAGATCTGGGCCCCGTATCTTAGGGTGTTGTTCAATGCGATTTTGAATGGCATGACGATCCCCCCAACTTGGCTGGGGGCAGAGATAGTCCCCATATTTAAGAAAGTCTCGCCTCTGCTCCCAGCCAACTACAGGCCAATAAGCCTGATAGACGTTTCTCAGAAGCTTTTTACTAGGCTACTTCTGGATCGTCTGTCGGAATGGATGACGGAATATGATATTCTGAGTCCATTCCCAGCGGGGTTCAGAAGGAAGGTTTCCACCATAGACCAGGTCTTCCGGCTCGCCCTTATCTTTTGGAAAACGGTACAGTTGGAGGGTGGCAGCCTCTACACTGCCTTCGACCTGGTTCCCCGCAGAAAACTCTGGGTGGTGTTGGCCAAACTGGGGGTCCCTAAGGGCTTGTTGGAGATGATTATTCGCCTCCATACTGCCAACTTTGCACAGGTGAGGTGTGGCAAGGAGGGGGCACTGTCGAATAGGTTCCCCGTTGACGGGGGGTAAGGCAGGGTTGTGTGCTTGCACTGACCCTGTTCTGCCTCTACGTCAACGGGGTTATCTCCCACTTGAATGGGGTTGTTAACTCCGACGCTCCTAAGCTGGCAGGCACCAGGGTGCCGGCGATTATGTTCGCTGACGACACCCTGCTGCTTTCAAAGTCTGCGATGGGCATCCAGCGCGTTCTTGACGGCTTTGTGGATTTCTGTGGGGAACATGGTTTAGAAATTAACACCCTAAAGACCAAATTTATGGTCTTCAATCCCCCACCAAAACTCCGCTCTGGCCCCAACATCGGGCAAAGCAGACTTGAAAGGGTGCAAACCTTTGAGTACCTTGGAGTTATGTTAAATGAGAAAATGTCCTGGTGCACACACCAAGAGAAAGCACTACTCAAATTGGATCAGTACTCGGGTGGGATTATGAAGCTCGTGGGAAAAAATCAGGTCATCCATCCAACCTGTTGGCCCACCTCTCCAGATCTATAGGGCACAGGGAAGGGGGGCTGCCATGTATGGTTGTGAGCTCTGGGGTCACGCAGTTTCTCCAGACCTGGTGAAAGAGGAGAACAAGTTCATCAGGCGGGTGGTAGCACTTCCCCCCAGTACGCTTCTTGTCCAACTAAGGCTAGATCTGGGGATGCGACCCCTTGATGAAGAACTGGCATTGCGTCCCTTGGCTTATTGGCGTAGGTTGTGGGCAGTTCCAGAATTGACTAGTTATAGGCAGGGGCTCCAGGAGGTGCTTGCTATGCCTAACGTAGGAAAAATTAAATGGTTTAAATTTATTAAAACTGAGTTGGAGGGTCTAGGCCTTTCGACTCTATGGTCTGACCCTTTATCCACTTGCCCATTAATTCCCAAAAAGAGACTGGCAAAGGTTTACTACGACAGTAAATTAGCGGCACTCTGTCGTCGACAAAACCTTGGGACATTCACGGAGTCATTTTTACGCATCAAGGACATCTACAGTTTTGAACCAGCCTTGGATAAATTATACCCTGCCTTACTCAGGAAACTCTATTTGCAATGGAGGCACGGGACTCTTCCACTTCGAGCCCTTACTAGTAAGTGGAGCGAATCATCAGTCACCTTATGTCCGGCTTGCAGAGTGGCCAATGAATCTGAGCTGCGCATAATTTTTTTCTGCCCGGCTTATAACGTGACCCGTAAGAAATGGATTGTTCCTGTATGCAGGAATTTGGGGTTTGCAGAGTGCCTGGCCTCGGTCAGAGTGCTGAAAACAGACCTGTTGGATCACATTGTTTTTGCAGTGGCTAAATACCTAGGTGCAATGTGGTCCCTGAGAAGACAGTGCCTTAAGGCCGGTCACTGAACTTTACTGTAGTAAAAATGTGATACCATGTCTAATTAAATATTCTTATGGACTCCGATGGACCTTGGAATGTTTTAATGTTTTAATGTCTTAACAGTTTTATCAAATGGTTTTTTAATATCTTTTATGGTGATAAATTATCGAAATAAAGATTTATTAAATGAAATGAAATATCTTGGCTTCTATTGATTTGTTTTTTTGTCATTCTGTTTTTTTTTACTGATAATATAATAATGTATGTTTCTAAACAGGTGTGGAGTCTTGTTGTGATGTTTTCATTGTGTCACTGTGTGGTGTGTTGCACAAATACTTTACACATTGCCTCTTAAATTAGGCTTGACTGCTTTTGTGCCAAGATAACAGAGGGTGAGCACAGTTCAATTTAGGTTGTGTACCTGACTTATCCTGACTAGGCTTGTGGTCCCTACTTGGACAGGTGAAAACCTCTGTCAACTTGAAACCCAATTTCTAACAGACTTTTATTGTTCTTCTGTGTGCATGTTACTGTTGATTTTCCTAGGGATCAGATACAGCAATTCAATTGCAAAATCCTGTCCATTCTAGGAAAGGAGACATCAACTTAGAAACTATTTAGCGGGGCTCCAAAGTTCATGTCCAGCAAATAAAATGAAAAACTGGAAGTATCATATAATCGTGAGACCTGAGCCTAGTTTGAAACCACATAAAAGACATTATCTTTCAAAGCAGACCTTCTCCACTTCAGTATCCAGAATAGAAGCTTTACTATCAGTCTTCAAGAGTCTGTCTCTTTCATTTTCTCACACATACAAATCACACAAACCCCAAATTGTCCACCTCTGCATCCACTCAAATCAAGTGCACCTGACTTACAGAGGCAGCAAGCGTAACACAGGCAGCAAGCGTAACACTTCCTACTGATACAGATGTTTTGCCCAGGTATTTTACAGTTGACATCATATTTATCATTGTACCATTACCTTGACCCGCAGTCTGCATGGGCATGCTTTAGCCATGATACTGTGCTCAAGTGTAGTATGCTGAAGTCTAGAGTACCAACCACTTTGGCAAACTAGATTAACTTCACCCCTCAGTAAATATGAAACTCTCTTACAGTTGGACTAGTACACAATTCATATTTCGAAAAGGCAAAGATATATCAATCCTCTCTTATATATTTACTCCTAACTTTACCTTTAGAATGCCATTCATGTGATCATAATCAATCTGATGTTTATGAATTATAATTTTCCTAAGCACCTCTCACTTATTCTATTTTTTAGGAGTGAATCAATTGATATAAGTCGGAGGTACAGTGGGTTAGTTCTTAAAGGGTGAACATCTCATGGAACTATCCAATATGTGTCATTGCACTTCACAGAATGCAATTATGTCTTGTGCATGTGCATTTGTATCTATTTGTAATAATCTGAACAGGTAGCAGCCCTCAAGGACTACACTATTGTTAGAAATGGGATATCTGGTTGGATGAGTTATGCACTCAGGCCAAGCCGGAACCTTCACTGTAGACAGGGTAAGTTATATACACACTAAAAGATAATCTGTGCTCACCCTCTGGTAGTTTGGCACAGAGCAGTCAGGCATATCTAAAGAGGCAATGTGTAAAGTATTTGTACAACACACTCACACAGTAATACAATAAATATACCACAAAAAGATTGCACACAGGTTTAAGAAAGCTGGTTATAAATTTTAAAAGGATAAATGCAGTAGAGTGCCTAGAAACAACTAGCGATAAAACGGTTAATTGAGGTCGAGCTAGACCGGATTAAATCCAAAGTTCAGGCAGGCCGGCTACAGGACTCAGACAATTCCCACTGATAAAGTACCTTGGATGAGCAAGTGTCGTCATCAAAGACTCCATGTGAGCAGTCGAGGGGCACATTGTCATTGACAATCCCGTGGATGTTGGTGACGCGTTGTTGCCAATCCACCCAGTCGATGAAAGCTTCCGTGTCGAACCCCTTTACAATGCGGGTGCTGCATCGAGGTTGAGCTGTGCTGTCCGGTGATGTTGAGCTGTGTAATCCATTGAGGCAATGTCGTTGATCGGCTCCTGTGTCGGCATCACGGGGCTAAGTGTTGGTCCCAATCAGCGCAAAGTTGTCACTGCATTGATTTTCAAGCAGAAACAGCTGCAGAACTCACTTCTGAGGCCCAGGTCTGAATGAGCACCTCAGGCAAGGGAGGACTCACAGCTGCAGCAGCGTTGAAGAAAGTCTTTGACATATATACATGGACACAGAAAAGGTATTTTGAACAGCTACTGGCTACAGTTGTTCACGTGGCGTTTGAATTGGCAAACAAGGCTGTCTCCTCAACAATGGCAACAGCCTTTGACATTTTGTGGATGTGAACACTTTTAGAAGGTATTCCACAAACATAATACTATAGTTCCTGATATATGTTTCATTTTGTTTTAAGAGTACCCATGCTTTCTTTTCTTTCAACCCCACTGATTCAATGTTCCTTCTATGCTCCCCAACTTGGTCCGATCCTACATTTAAATTTTTTTTCTAAGGCCTGCAGCTGCATATTGCTACTGGCACTCTTGCTTCTTGAAAAGTGATAATAACCATTTTTGGCAAACGTACAAAGGATGTTTACTGACACACACCATCGGATTCAGTAGAATACAGGTGTTGCTACAACACAAAACCTTCTGCATAAGTGCTAACACAATAATGAGATTTGTAAACCATTTAGTGGCCTATGCATCAATGGTCTGTGGCAAACCATATACTGACTCCAAACTTCAAGTCAAGTAAGTATGATCGCTTAGAGAATTCAGGCTGCTTTAAAAAATCTATCTGTTAAAACAATCACAGGAATTATGATCTGCTGTCCCTTTCAGGCTACCGTACCTGTGACTGTAGCCAATCACAACTTGGAACCTGCCTCATGAATATTCATAAGGCAGGTAATTCTGTGACCCATTACAATTCATTATTTTGTGAACTGATTTTTAGTACATTGGGCAGTTCACAAAATAAAATAGTGGTTGCAAATATTTGGTATTCAGTTTGTATTCACCTTTAGTGCAAGTGCACAAAAACATTAGCAGTGTGTTGGTTGAAATTTACCTTCCAAAGGCATGAGCAATTGGATTTTTTCAATGCTCATAATTTGTAGATGATATTTGATGAAACAATCTTAACCTCCTACCTCTGTGTATGTAGTTGTTTTCTTAATCTAAGTTATTTTAGCTGTAGCTCCCCATTAAATCACACACACATAAACACATGCGCACATGCATGCACACACACACATATGCACACACTCACACACACCACCAAACATTTTCCCTATGTTACAGTGAGGTAATTCTAGTAATTGCATATGCTAGTACTTATCACTGAACTTCACAGTATGCAAAGGCATGCTCTGTTGATTGACTTTTGTATTAAGATGAATTTTCTTATCCGAGAGCTATTTATCTGCTTTAGAGTCGACTTGAAATGTTTGACTAGGTTTCGAAATATTTTTATAATTATTAAAAATGAATAACATTCATTTAGGATCACATGTCTTAGCCATCTCAATATTGAAGACTTTCAGGAAATCTATAGCTTCAAATTGGAAATTATTTTAAGACAAAAAATGTGTGCACGAGGTTAAGTCTCCTCAAGTTTGCAATTTATGTTGTCTTCTACCAGCTAGCCTTTGCCTGATGTGAACATGCAGTTTGCCTGCTGATATCTTTTTGTTGGTAATGCCCCATATTTACTTTGCTTATCTCATTCCCACTTCTTTTCCGTTGCTTTCTTTCTTCTATTTGCCACTTCAAAGATGTTAACCTATCGGCCAAAGGCCCACAAATAGAATATTGCAATACGGTGTAAGTATACTTTTACACAGGAAAAAGCAGTCTCAATCACTGACTAGAAATTCTTGGCCAAATATTCTGAGTTAGATAAGGCTGGCATTGCCAGTAGGCCACAACAAACGCCACTTGATATTCTCTGGAAACTGCTAGCGGTCTGACAGGAACAATTTGCTTTCTTCCTTGAAACTTGGGGCCATATTATCAAGCAAGGGCGATACATTATCGCAGCTTTTATCAGCAGGAAACTGCCGCGAAAGCGGCGATAACGGGCTTGATAATATGCCCTTGTGAATTTCCATAGCAGCCCAGGTTCTGGTGTTAACCTGGGCTGCTATGGGAATTCACAAGGGCATATTATCAAGCCCATTATCGCCTCTTTAGCGGCAGTTTCCTGCCGATAAAAGCGGCGATAATGTATCGCTCTTGCTTGATAATATGGCACTTAGTTTCAAGTTACTTGTACTCTTTTATGCTTGAGCAATAAAAAAAGCTGTTGTGTAATTATAAAACATCTGGCTTCACACTATTTAGCACAGGAACTGTTAGTGATACAATGTGGAATAGGCACACTCATTCTCGCTCATAAGAATATGTATGTACATTAAATGAATGTCACAATTTTCTCGGACTTTGTTAATCCATCGTGTGTATAAAAGATCATGGTTTCTTAAATGTTGCTACTGTTGCTAATTCTTAGCAAATGTGGTCCAATAAACAGTAAAACTGTAGCAAGGATCTATTTTTGTCAAAAAATCAATTTCTTGGCAGCACATTATTATGCCGTACAGTAAATATTCTGGAAATTATGTGTAATTTCGTGAAATGTTAGAGAGGTATGAAAAGTTGCAGCTTTAATTCGCACAGAGTCCAGTAAATTATTTGTCCTTCTGAGACTGGTAAAATGAGTACCATTGAGTAAGGCAAAAAGAATAGTCATTTGCAGCATTACACAAACACAGAAGTAGAGAGGAATTTACGGAAAAGCAGTTCTTATTTAGAGTTTCAAGAAGAATACACCTTGGACTAAGACCATAAGTAGTCTTTTAAAGATTGAGAGGCTTTACTCGAATAAACAAATGTTCTTCCAAGTTTTAAAAACACTTATGCAAAAAGGATAACAAAAGCATCAGAAAGGAAGAATGTTTAAGTGAAACTTTTTCATCAGCACATAATTGTTTTGATGAGCTACTTAGATCTCCAAGTCAAAGTATTACTTTAGGTGTTATCCTGTTGTGAGACTGCTTTTTTCCATAGCTTCTGCATATTTTTGTTGATTATATTGCCAAAATATATAAATGTAGAAAACTTATTTTTAATCATTTTCAAACTCTTTCGATACAAGAATTTCAGCTTTTCTTATTTCCATTATTTATTGGATAGGGAACAATTTTCTCCATCTCAACCCAAAAAGAATGATGATCTTCTCACCTAGCTGCACCTAATACATAGATGTGCCGCCACTGATGCCTGTCTTTTTAAATTCATAAGATCCATTGAATCCCATCAATGAGCCTGTTTTTCTTCACAAAAAAGTGCTTCTTTTAACTGATGCCCCTTCTTTTCAGAATTGTAGATCTAGTCTCTATGTCAGGCTTCTCCAACCAGTAGCTCATGAGCTACCAGTAGCCTGCCAGTCACCTCTAAGTAGCTCTCCTGTGTGCAGTCTGGCCTACTAAATTAGAAGCTTTTACTTTGTTGAATTATTATATGTGTCTATCTACATTGAAAAGTGTACATTCAAGATGAAAATGTGAATATCTTAAGAACTCATAAGTTGATGATTGGAGAGAAATTATGTTGTCACTATTATAACATATAATGTTAGTAGCTCATGATAGTTTTCATTAAACATAAGCAGCTATCATTATTACAAAGGGTGGAGGCCCCTGCTCTGCAGCTACCCAAATATTTAGATCTTTCAAAACTCAGTGATGATATCGTTCATGTACTTCACAGACCTCCCATGAATGTTTTAGGGAATGCTGCATGCCTCCAGTCTCCTATTGTCATTTATAATGTATATGTTTTTCCCAAATACATGCACTGGTCTTGTAGCTTCACCTTATTTTTGTTATATTTTAATTTGTAATATTTGAATTAGTACCAGCCTAACAGCTTTCTTTCTCATATCCCTTATGCATAATCATGATTTTCTTATTTTGCCTTACTAGCAGCAAACGTGTTCAATTATCTACCTATGCATTGGAATCTTCCACCATCTTTGATTGTAATTCTTGATTGACCATCTCCTTCAGTAACTGAGTCTCTCCCTAAATGTGTGCCATTACCTATCTCCCCTCTTCTTTGAATAAAACGTCAAAAGATACATAAAGGACTCCACATATGTGTTTATAGAGTCATTCCCATACATTTAAAATCTAGCTGAATTTTAAAGCTCAACAGGACAAACATCTCTTACAGGACAGGAGATCCCACCATTAAAATTAAGTCTTGCAGCCAAAAAGCAAATAGGGCAGGAGAAGCCTGTGCAGGCAAGAGCGGTGGGGAGGTGGGGCAGGGTGGGGGGTACTCGACAGAAGACGACAAGAGAAAATTATTCATTTATTTAATTTTGTCACATTATTGTCTGTCTGACGAGTACCCACCCCCACCCCGCTCCACCGCTATTACCTGCATGGGCCGCTCCTGAAATACAGTGCACTTTTAGAAAGATTATGAAGGAATTATTTCAGTGAGTGTCCAATATTAGTGTTTTAATTTTTCCGTAAAATACGTACTTCAGCGAGGACAATAAAGAAATGATTCACATATATATGTGAATAAAGTAATCTTAAGGCATATGCAGCAGTGTACTCTATGCAATTTGAATGCAGAATCTCATCTGATAAACTATTAAACTTCAAACGTATTGCATCATTTTGATTCTGAAAACGCAAGGGTGCTTAAAAAATATATTACTATAAATACAGGCAGTTTAGTATGTTTCATCTAAATAAAAACGCAACGTTTTATGCTTGAAATTAGCATATTCATTTTGCAAGTAACCTTTTTCTGTCATTAAACCATTTGAATCAGTTTCAGCTACTAGCTGCAACACGGCAGCACAAATATGGTGTCACTTTCTTTACAGCGCCGAGACTACACTGCTAGTAATTTATTTGGAAGCAATTTCACACTGCAAGATCCCATTTCATCAGTTGAGTTAAGGAAGTCTTTGATAGCCGCTCTAATTGGAATTTTCCTTTGGAGTGCATGTTTTCTAAAGGGTAATGTGCTCAGAGTCGGAAGTTAAATTTTAGTTTTACTTCAATGGTGCAGCTTCACAAAACATATTCTAGGCATAAAACAGAGTTTAATAACTGTGTAAAAATTGGGTCTTGTTAAAGGAGGGTGACTTGCCACCTTAAGTAATAATTACAATCCTTGTCAGGGTGAACCACTAAAGTCACTAACTTAACCTGATCTCCACCCCCTTCGAAATATGGCAAGGAGCAAATAGGCTTAGCTTAGAGGCAATGAAAAAAGGGGCATATTTATCTAACGTTCATGCAGCTCAGCAAACCCCTTCTTGCTGCCGAATGAAAGGGCAGGAATGCACAGTATTCATATTATATGGCACATTCCTGTTCTTTCTTTCCTTATGTTGCTGTCCTTTTGGTTGCCTAGCGCCTACACAGGCTCCCTTGTGCTGTGATGCAAGGGTGCCTGTGTTTTAGGCAAGATTGTTTTTTGTGCAGGAAGGGGCACCTTCCTGCATAAAAACTATAATCAAAGGCATTTTCCTCTTTCCAAGTGTGCCGCAAGATGCAGCACAGTCAGAAAGATGAAACATCAAGGCGAAATGAAGATATTTCTCTTCAATGCACCTCCCCTGGCGATGCTTGGCATTTTTGCACATTCGCAGGTTTACCAGTCTTGGTAAATCTGAAAATGTGCCAAAATCCATCGATGGATGCTTGGGGATATCCACACTACTCCCATGTAACACCTCCCTTGGGCAGGGTAACACAGTGTAGCAATTTGTGCTGCCTTGTGTCACTCTAGATTTATCTATCCTTGCAGGGGCATTCATGCTGGCCTTGCATGGCTTTGATACATCTTACTTTAGTGTTGCATGGACCTTGTGTCCCCCCTTGAGTGGCACAAGGGACATGGGACCATTGTACAATTTGCCCCAACGTATTTGTGCAGGGCCAATACAGGAACAGAGTCAAAACACAACAATAGACAAGTCCCACACTAATTTAGAAAATTAGAGTTACTTTTCTTAAATGAATTGACATTAAAATAACACATTTTCCATAAAAAGAACTGGATATGATTTTTTTTTGTATAAATAGCACCAAAAAGCATTACGCTTTAAGTGCCTAATGCAGTTGACTGGTCTTGGGAGACTGGCATCTAGGTGCAATTTGAGGCTGATTACAATGGAGTGTGGGTCGGATACAGAAACCAGGTTAAACCCTGTTAGATGCTTACCATGGAACTTAGACACAAAATGGAAGTCCAGAATCTTCCACTGGGTAATGCAACAGATTGTAGCAGAGGGAGGCTCTACAAGACCATATAGCTGTCTGGCAAGGTTCAGGGGAAACAGTTAGATTTTGAAGGGCATTTTTGATTGTGAGAAATTAAAATTTCATGCCCAAGAAAGGTCCCTTGTTCAATGGATACATTTTGCACCTTTGCCTGGTCAAGAATTCTTCATTTGCACTTACCCACTGTTTTGGAGCTTGGATTCCTTCAGCAGGGCAAGGCTGCAGGCTGTAACCAACCAGGACACTATGGGACCAGATACCATCACTTTGAAGTCTCAGGATTTGCCATCATAAAAAAGATATGAGTGGCGGAACTGGAATCTTATACCCAATGGTTACTTACCTTAGTAGGAGCAACTACGCAGGTTTGTCCCAGTTCTTCAGAAACCATTGAAGTCCAAAAAGTTCTGTATCCAACTCTACTCCTGCGCCCACAGGTTGTGTGCTCATCCCAGAGGGGTGGCTACTGAAAGAAGCGGCATACCTTTGTTCATACCGCATTTCCTAGGGGCATGTATGCTGGCTATCAAACCCCTGTCCCTCTTGTTTTGTGATGACCACTGGAAGAAGCAGGTCCCTCTCTGATCACTCTGAAACACTTCTGGGACTACTCCCCTCCCACTGGAATTGTTGCCTATCTGACTAGGGAACAATGGAAGGGGTCTGTCCAGATGCCATTTGACATCTGCCTGTGACAGGGCAGGCCCCTCTAAAGTAAATTAAGTTTCAAGAACAACCCAAATGATCATCTAGCCAGAGCAACACCTCCCCAAACTCATGCCTTTGTCTTCGACCCAAGAGCAGTTTTGATACCTCATTCAGGGCTTAAGCACTGAGAGGATTGCAACAGAGGCTATGCAAATAAGGATCAGGCGTCTTTAGGCAGGGAAAATGTAACTTACCACAAGTACCTATTTGTGTTATTTATTGAAAATCTGATTTCACCACTGAATGGGCTTTTAATAAATATTACAAAGAGTCCCAAAAGTAAGTTTCTTGTTGTTTCCTAGCCAAAGGTAGCATTATTAAATTGAATAGTGCTTCCCAGTTTTCCTCTATGGAACAGCCATTCTTGCTAATATTACAATAGTGTTTGGGTGCTAGTCTCTGAAAGGACAGGACACGTTAATATAAAATTACTACATGTCCTACTTACAAATGACTTACACCCTGCCTTGTGGGCTATAATGCCTCCCTACCACTGGCATATTAATATTTAAAAGGAAAATGTAAACCTATTAAAAGGGTTTACTTTGACATGTTGAATTGCAATCTTACACTGCTCCTGTCAGGCTATAATTGTAGGCCTTGAACCATGTCTACCCTGCCAGGGTAGTGGATGGCACAATAGGTGCTGTTGTTCACTAGTAATTAAAAAACAGGGGCACCACTTTACAATATCTAGAACCTGAGGCAAATGCTGGAAAAACAACAATGGTTTGTGTGACAAGAAATTTGTTCTTTTACAGATTTCAACCAAAAAGTAATAGATACAAATTTTGAAAAGTTCAAAACACAATTATTTCCTGCTTTACAAAAGCTGCTCAGTGCTCGTGAGTGTTCACACAGTGATAAAGGCTAAACAAAAAATGCAGTGTGTACACAAATACAATGAGCTAAGGAACCTTCTTAATGAGCAAATTCCTTGCCTAAATCTTGCCTTCTATCTTCAAAGAGACCTTGCGCTGCTTCCGACTAGTGCATCCCCATGGAGTGCCCAGTCACTATCCACCTGGCACCTTCGGGCATCCCACCATGGAACCTGGGACCTTGCATTTCTCGTAAAATGTAAATTTAAATTGTAGATATTTGTTCCTTTTATCCCTTTTGTATCCAGCCCCCTCTGAGTCTTTTGTATAATATTGTTGTTTACTGTAAAGCGCTCTGATACCCGAAACAGGTCAAGTTCGAACTCTATAAAACTCAAAAATAAATATATAGATAGATAATCAATATCCCTTGTAGTCTATTAAATTACCAGTATATCAATGCATACAATCATATAGGTTCCCTTTATGTTGATGATGTGTCGACCCTAGCCTTGTTATTGGTCATCATCAGAAACTGTTAAAATTCATGTGGAGCAGCAAGCCATGTACTTGCAACAAAATAAAAAGGACATGTTTAGGGGATATCATGTAAATAGGTGTCTCTAAAACAAATTTATTGAAAGAAGAGGTAAGCTCATCCACTCACTGATTCCAGTACAGCAATGTCAATCTGTAAATGAACTGGAAATAAATGTGAGAATTAAATCAAAAAACTGTGAACACATCATCAGGAAATGTGCTACTGTTATAAATGGGGGTCTCTAGTTGGCAGAGGTATGTACCTGTTGGACCCGGCCCATTAGGCAGGTTCACCCCTAGACTTTTTGCGTTTTCCTAGCCTATTTATGGAACCTGGTGTTGGTGATTTTAGGCCTCTGCGCACTTTTTCACTGTGGTACAGTGTAAAGTGCTTGAGCTCTCTGTGAATGAATGGTGAGTGACCTGCCCTCCCATAGGAATGAATGGGGAATCTGTATGCCCATGGTAGTTCCTGATGCGTGGGGAGTGCAGGGGCGAGTTTGGTATGAGAGAACTCGTGAGAATGAATGCTGCAAAATGATGTATGCGACATGGCTGTGTCTAGTCTAGAAGTCCTACTTTTGGAAGTTGGCATATTTGTGTAAGTTGGTGCTAGCGTGTGATTGGCTGGTGAGCCTGGCCCAGAGTGCATGGGCCTGCTTGTGGATATACTGTCTGGTTTGAGGATGACAGGGGCTGGAGAGCCCAGGAGGTTGTCTGAGTCAGCCCATGGATGAAAGGCAGCATCTGCTGCCAGGGAAGTGGGAGGAGATGGCACCTGATAGTGAAGGGCTGTTCCTGTGTAACTACAAAGCTGGCTCCACCTCCCGCTGGGCGACTGACACCTCTGTCCCTGATACTGGAGGGGACTTCCCTCTAAACCAGTCCAGCTGGTTCTCACACTGCCTGCTTCAAAGGACTTCAAAGGTTTTGCACTGTATAAAAAGGGGTTGTATCCCCTTCCAAATTGTTCTTGTTTTCAACTTGAATCTGCCAGGGGCTGCTGCTGCTTGAGCTCAGGGGAATCCCTGGCTCTGCCCAGCCCTGGGCACCTGATGGACTTTCCTGGACTCCTGGGGGACCCCTCTGCCTTGCTGGGCTGATGGGGGGACTTTGCTTTGCCCCCTGGGACTCTCTGGACCTTTGTGCAGCATGGTGGAGCTGCATTTCTGGAAGGACCCTTTGTACTTTTTGTTCTAGCGCTTTGGGAGCGCTTTATTGCCCATAGCGCTTTCGAGCGCTTTATTTTTGATTCTAGCGCTGAGGAGCGCTTTGCCAGCCTGGCGAGTGCCCACCTCGCTTATTCTTACTTTTTATCCAACTTCGGCTGCCCACGCCGGTATTGCCGATATTTTAAAATGCCTCCCCGCCTGCCTGCCTAAAGGAGAAGGGCCGCTGCGCTGCCCGCAGCGACCCGGAAGTGGATGGCCGGCCGGCCAATCCCAGCGCGGCCGGCCGGAAGTCCCGCCCCCGCAGCCCGAGAGGAGAGAAGCTGCCCGGGGGAGAGAAGAAGGACGAGTGATGGCGGCTGGTCTGCAGGGCTCCCGTGAGCGGAGGGAGCCCTGCAGCGAGAGGAGCGGCCGAGAGCGTCTGAGCGGCCTGAGGACGGAAGCGGAGGGGGCGCGAGGCACATTTGTCGGTGCCTGCCCCCACCGCGAGGCTCCCCGGCGAGAGAGAGAGACCGGCAGCAACGAGAGCCCCGGTGAGTCTGGGCTGGAGTGGGGCAGAGCAGGGGAGGGGCGCCGGGACACGTTGTCGGTGTCCGCCCCTCCCCCGCAGTAGCGCGAGCTCGCGCTCGAGAGAGGGAAGCCATGAGGGCTTCATGGGCGGCCCCAGTTGGCAGTGGGTCGCCCCAACGAGAGTGCCAGAAGGAAGCCATGAAGGCTTCATGGGCGGCCCCGGTTGGCAGTGGGTCGCCCCAACGTGCACGGAGCCCGGAGAGGCTCCCCGCCCCATTTGTGTTTGTATTTCGTGCCCTGAGAGGCGCTGGGGGCATTCTATGAAGTGAATGGAGAGTCAGGGCGGCCCCGTTTGGCAGTGGGTCGCCCCAACGCTTTGAGAGAGCCTGTGTGGCTCAGAGGGGCCATATGTGTTTTTAAGAGCCTGTGTGGCTCCAACGTTTGACCAGTGTTGGCCAGAGCCTGTGTGGCTCCAACGTGCACAGTGTATGTGTTCTAGAGCCTGTGTGGCTCCAGCCTAGGCGCAGTTTGCTCCTAAGGGCCAGTGAGGGCCCTGGCGCAGTTCTTTTGTTCTCCAGGTGCCCAGCACTTAGTGGGCACCTGCCACGTTTAGGCTTTTTGAACTTTAAGACTGGCGCTGCATGGCAGCGCAACCCTGACACTGAGACTCAGGGCGTCTGAGCCCCAACAAGGCCCTTGGCCTAGGGACTGCCACAGGTGGTGGCTTATGGGAGTCTGCGCAATGGTATGGTTATTGCACCTCTGAATGTGATCTTTTGCATCATGTGTTATTCCTGCACCTCTGAAGGTTCTTAGGCCTCATGTGATTTTTGCGCTATTGCTTTACTCTTGACACCTCTGAATGTTTGATGCATTATGTGTCTTTCTTTTCATGCGCTGCACCTCTGAATGGTTAGTCATCATGTGTCTTCCTGCGCTGCACCCCTGAATGTATTTTATTGCATCATGTGCTTTATTCTTAACACCTCTGAATGTCTTGGGCGTCATGTGTTTTCTCTTTTCTACTCCTCTGAATGTAGGTTTATTGCATCATGAGTAAGGTATTCTTTCTAAGACCCCTAAATGCTGAGTGATACTTAGGTGGTTGTGTTTTCTACTCCTCTGAATGTAGGTTTATTGCATCATGAGTAATGTCTTCTTTCTTAGACCCCTAAATGCTGTGTGATACTTAGGTGGTTTTTCTTTCTTAGTACAGGAAGTCCTAGTAAGGTCCTGGTTCCTGTTACCAGTGGTTACTGGTTGTTATCTTTGTGATTACCATTTTATGTTTTATTCTAGAAGTGCTATATCTGACTATGACAGTGGCCCTTGTGGCCCTGTCTTGTGTACATAATCCCTGTGAATATTGCCCGTGCCAGTTGGCACCATGTATATGTGTGATTTTATCTGATGTGTTTTTGCAATACAAAAGTTATTTTTATAATAACCTTGTGTGGAGTCTCTCTTGTGGTGTGCCTAGTATGTTGTTGCTGTTGTGCGCTGGCGCAAATGCTTTACACATTGCCTCCGAGTTTAGCCTTACTGCTTGTGCCAAGCTACCAAGGGGGTGAGCAGAGGTTATCTTGGCGTGTGACTTCCTTGCCCTGACTAGAATGGTGGTTTCTGCCTGGCTTTGGCGTCAGCCTTAGCCTACCAGAAATAGCCAGTTCTAACATTGTTGGTCAGCGGTGCGGATTTTGGACTTGTGTTTGCGCAGTGCCATAGCGACAACTGGCTACATTACAAAACTCTGCAATTGTTTTTTTTCAGATAGTCACATGTTTGGGATTATTGTTTTTGATTTTTTTTTTTTTTCCTCAAGAGTGTCATTTTCAAATGTGTTTCTGCGCTTTATGTTTAGGGGCAGATGAGAGAAAGTGACAGGGCGGGACGCCATTAGAGGGGGAGGTTCCCATAGATTAGGAATCCCTCGCTGGGTCCCGTGTCCAATCCCAAATCCTGTCCCTGTGTGGGTAGATGGAGGAGAGGGAGTGTGAGGAGAAATGACTAGCTCAGGAGGGTGGTTGTTCCCTGAGTGTAGTGTGTGTGTCTGGATTCCCCAGTGTGGTAGGATCCAGTGGTGGCAGCTTAAATGTGTCCAGTGCGTGTGAAGTCCCATTCCCCGCTCCCAGAGTTTGGTACCTGTGTCACGTGTGGTCAGGTTGAGTGATCAGGGGTGGTGGAAACTACCTTACCAGTCCGAGGGGGGGGAGTGTGCGAATGAGTGATGTGCTGAACTGGAGGAGTTGGTGTGAGTTTTCTTTTTGTTAAAGAGCTTGCATGAGAGGTGTACCTCTGGTGGTGTGCAGGAGGTCCTGCAGAGGCACTGGACAAGAAGGTGGATGTCTGGCGGTGTGCTAGATGTCTTGCAGAGGCATTAGGGAGTGGTTCCAAAAGGAGTGGCTTGTGTATCTGATGATCCTGTAAAGGGGAAGAGGTTCATGTGTAACCCAGCTTGGTCCCAGTAGTATGGTAGGGGTGTAGTGGCTCACGCCCTGTCTCAGTGGAGGCGGAGTGAGTGTGGGACGGTGTGTCCCACGTTGGCCTGAAACCCTATCTCAGGGCCTGGAGGGTTCCTTAAGGGAGCGCCAGGTCAGGGGCCTAAGCTGTACATAGGTCATTTGAGGAGGATCTTCCTGTGTCTAGAGGACGGGGAGTGTCTGTAACCAGAACTCCGGCGGTCCTAGTGTTGGGCAGTACCGCTCCTAAGTGGAGGGTGCAGAAGTCCTGGCTCGCTGAGCATTGGACCGTCTAGAGTGCTTGACCATTTGTGGGGCCTCTGGAGGTCGTTCCCCCGAGGAGGGGGGAAAGCCAGGTTGGGGTGTGGCCTGACCTGGAAGGAGTACTGGAGGAGAGTGTGTCGCTGATACGCCGCTGGCGTGTGCTCTGTCTAGCCTGAGACATACTGGAACTGGAAGGGGGTGCAGAGGGACGGTGTCCTTACTTCTGACCCCGGTGTAACCTGAGGGTTTAGATCTTAGGTTGGGAGATTAGGAAACTTCTAGGTCAAGAGGAATCTCTACCAAAGTGGATCAGCTGAAGAGACTGAGGGGGCTGCCCTTGCTGTGTGTTCTGGGGCTCACCTGCAGTTTGTTGTTTTCACTAAGGTAGAGGAAAGGGGGCTTTGCTGTGTGCTGTGTCCCCCCACCTGCTTGAAAAGTAACTGTGCTGTGTGCTTTGTACCTCAGAAGTGGAATAGTTTCCAGGTGGTAGACCAGTGATGGAGTGAGGTCCTGATCTGGTAGGAGAATTGTGTTCTGGTGAAGTGCTTTTCTGTGAGGGTGCGGAAACCCAGAAGTAGAGGTAGGGTGGGGCATTCTTGCCCGTGACCTCTGGTCAGCCTGAGGGTATGGTCCCTAGGTTGTTGGATCAGTGGTAGTTGTAGCTACACTGAGAGAGAGAGTGGAGAATGGCTATTGTGTGCCAGGGGTTACTACCCCCCACTCTGTGGATTAGTTAGGACCTGTGATTTGGATGGCCTATGGCCTGGTCTTGGCTGTGGATGACTAGTGTGTACCAGTGGGGTACCCTAGTTGAGGCAGAGAGTTATTATTTGGAGGAAACCATGTAGGTTCAGAGTGGCGAAAAACTGGACGGTGTCCCTGCTGTGCGAGGCCGTGTCCGTGGTTTTGTCGCCCAAAGCAGTGAAGCCCATCAGTGGTGTGATTGGTCTACCCTGCGTTTTGGCTGGAAGGGGGTTGTGTTGGACCCGGCCCATTAGGCAGGTTCACCCCTAGACTTTTTGCGTTTTCCTAGCCTATTTATGGAACCTGGTGTTGGTGATTTTAGGCCTCTGCGCACTTTTTCACTGTGGTACAGTGTAAAGTGCTTGAGCTCTCTGTGAATGAATGGTGAGTGACCTGCCCTCCCATAGGAATGAATGGGGAATCTGTATGCCCATGGTAGTTCCTGATGCGTGGGGAGTGCAGGGGCGAGTTTGGTATGAGAGAACTCGTGAGAATGAATGCTGTAAAATGATGTATGCGACATGGCTGTGTCTAGTCTAGAAGTCCTACTTTTGGAAGTTGGCATATTTGTGTAAGTTGGTGCTAGCGTGTGATTGGCTGGTGAGCCTGGCCCAGAGTGCATGGGCCTGCTTGTGGATTGACTGTCTGGTTTGAGGATGACAGGGGCTGGAGAGCCCAGGAGGTTGTCTGAGTCAGCCCATGGATGAAAGGCAGCATCTGCTGCCAGGGAAGTGGGAGGAGATGGCACCTGATAGTGAAGGGCTGTTCCTGTGTAACTACAAAGCTGGCTCCACCTCCCGCTGGGCGACTGACACCTCTGTCCCTGATACTGGAGGGGACTTCCCTCTAAACCAGTCCAGCTGGTTCTCACACTGCCTGCTTCAAAGGACTTCAAAGGTTATGCACTGTATAAAAAGGGGTTGTATCCCCTTCCAAATTGTTCTTGTTTTCAACTTGAATCTGCCAGGGGCTGCTGCTGCTTGAGCTCAGGGGAATCCCTGGCTCTGCCCAGCCCTGGGCACCTGATGGACTTTCCTGGACTCCTGGGGGACCCCTCTGCCTTGCTGGGCTGATGGGGGGACTTTGCTTTGCCCCCTGGGACTCTCTGGACCTTTGTGCAGCATGGTGGAGCTGCATTTCTGGAAGGACCCTTTGTACTTTTTGTTCTAGCGCTTTGGGAGCGCTTTATTGCCCATAGCGCTTTCGAGCGCTTTATTTTTGATTCTAGCGCTGAGGAGCGCTTTGCCAGCCTGGCGAGTGCCCACCTCGCTTATTCTTACTTTTTATCCAACTTCGGCTGCCCACGCCGGTATTGCCGATATTTTAAAATGCCTCCCCGCCTGCCTGCCTAAAGGAGAAGGGCCGCTGCGCTGCCCGCAGCGACCCGGAAGTGGATGGCCGGCCGGCCAATCCCAGCGCGGCCGGCCGGAAGTCCCGCCCCCGCAGCCCGAGAGGAGAGAAGCTGCCCGGGGGAGAGAAGAAGGACGAGTGATGGCGGCTGGTCTGCAGGGCTCCCGTGAGCGGAGGGAGCCCTGCAGCGAGAGGAGCGGCCGAGAGCGTCTGAGCGGCCTGAGGACGGAAGCGGAGGGGGCGCGAGGCACATTTGTCGGTGCCTGCCCCCACCGCGAGGCTCCCCGGCGAGAGAGAGAGACCGGCAGCAACGAGAGCCCCGGTGAGTCTGGGCTGGAGTGGGGCAGAGCAGGGGAGGGGCGCCGGGACACGTTGTCGGTGTCCGCCCCTCCCCCGCAGTAGCGCAAGCTCGCGCTCGAGAGAGGGAAGCCATGAGGGCTTCATGGGCGGCCCCAGTTGGCAGTGGGTCGCCCCAACGAGAGTGCCAGAAGGAAGCCATGAAGGCTTCATGGGCGGCCCCGGTTAGCAGTGGGTCGCCCCAACGTGCACGGAGCCCGGAGAGGCTCCCCGCCCCATTTGTGTTTGTATTTCGTGCCCTGAGAGGCGCTGGGGGCATTCTATGAAGTGAATGGAGAGTCAGGGCGGCTCCGTTTGGCAGTGGGTCGCCCCAACGCTTTGAGAGAGCCTGTGTGGCTCAGAGGGGCCATATGTGTTTTTAAGAGCCTGTGTGGCTCCAACGTTTGACCAGTGTTGGCCAGAGCCTGTGTGGCTCCAACGTGCACAGTGTATGTGTTCTAGAGCCTGTGTGGCTCCAGCCTAGGCGCAGTTTGCTCCTAAGGGCCAGTGAGGGCCCTGGCGCAGTTCTTTTGTTCTCCAGGTGCCCAGCACTTAGTGGGCACCTGCCACGTTTAGGCTTTTTGAACTTTAAGACTGGCGCTGCATGGCAGCGCAACCCTGACACTGAGACTCAGGGCGTCTGAGCCCCAACAAGGCCCTTGGCCTAGGGACTGCCACAGGTGGTGGCTTATGGGAGTCTGCGCAATGGTATTGTTATTGCACCTCTGAATGTGATCTTTTGCATCATGTGTTATTCCTGCACCTCTGAAGGTTCTTAGGCCTCATGTGATTTTTACGCTATTGCTTTACTCTTGACACCTCTGAATGTTTGATGCATTATGTGTCTTTCTTTTCATGCGCTGCACCTCTGAATGGTTAGTCATCATGTGTCTTCCTGCGCTGCACCCCTGAATGTATTTTATTGCATCATGTGCTTTATTCTTAACACCTCTGAATGTCCTGGGCGTCATGTGTTTTCTCTTTTCTACTCCTCTGAATGTAGGTTTATTGCATCATGAGTAAGGTATTCTTTCTAAGACCCCTAAATGCTGAGTGATACTTAGGTGGTTGTCTTTTCTACTCCTCTGAATGTAGGTTTATTGCATCATGAGTAATGTCTTCATTCTTAGACCCCTAAATGCTGTGTGATACTTAGGTGGTTTTTCTTTCTTAGTACAGGTGGTCCTAGTAAGGTCCTGGTTCCTGTTACCAGTGGTTACTGGTTGTTATCTTTGTGATTACCATTTTATGTTTTATTCTAGAAGTGCTATATCTGACTATGACAGTGGCCCTTGTGGCCCTGTCTTGTGTACATAATCCCTGTGAATATTGCCCGTGCCAGTTGGCACCATGTATATGTGTGATTTTATCTGATGTGTTTTTACAATACAAAAGTTATTTTTATAATAACCTTGTGTGGAGTCTCTCTTGTGGTGTGCCTAGTATGTTGTTGCTGTTGTGCGCTGGCGCAAATGCTTTACACATTGCCTCCGAGTTTAGCCTTACTGCTTGTGCCAAGCTACCAAGGGGGTGAGCAGAGGTTATCTTGGCGTGTGACTTCCTTGCCCTGACTAGAATGGTGGTTTCTGCCTGGCTTTGGCGTCAGCCTTAGCCTACCAGAAATAGCCAGTTCTAACAACACAACACATTCACATTCACATCATCAGAAACAGTCATCATCAGAAACTGTTAAAATTCATGTGGAGCAGCAAGCCATGTACTTGCAACAAAATAAAAAGGACATGTTTAGGGGATATCATGTAAATAGGTGTCTCTAAAACAAATTTATTGAAAGAAGAGGTAAGCTCATCCACTCACTGATTCCAGTACAGCAATGTCAATCTGGAAATGAACTGGAAATAAATGTGAGAATTAAATCAAAAAACTGTGAACACATCATCAGGAAATGTGCTACTGTTATAAATGGGGGTCTCTAGTTGGCAGAGGTATGTACCTTTGTGCAAATAGGGATACTTGCTTCTAGTCAAGGTAGTTGGGATACACTTCTAAAATAACCCCGGCTCACCCCCTTGGTAGCTTGTCATTAGCAGAGAGGCTTTTCGTAGCGGCAGTGTGCAAAGCACTTGTGAACACATACAGTAATACAGTTAAAACACTACATATGGGCACTACACCAGTTTAGAAAAATAAGTAATCTTTATCTAAACCAAACAAGACCAAATGACAAAAATCCATAATAGAGTAATAAAAATATGACTATCAAATGGTAGAAATAGTTCAGTTCAAAGCAAATTGCAGATGTGACACTTTTCATACAAAGCACCTTGGATGCATCACGCAAGCCACCAAAAGGGTTGCACAGAAGGTGATGCATCATTTCCTTACACTCGGGGAAAGTGATCCGTCAGTTAATTGCTCCGGAAAAGGTGATGTGTTGGTTCCTTACTGCTATGCAGGGAAGGTGAAACATCAGTTCCTTACCAGAGAGGAGGTAATGCAATGCGACGATCTGGGACGATGCGTGTGTTTTTGCAGCTGCACAGTAGGGCTTGTGGCAGAATCGGTGTAGTTTGCTCGGAGATCGGTGCACTCAATGCGAAATGCTGCAATTTATAGAACCGCCGGGCAGGCGCTGCAACGATTTTTTCAGCGATGCGTCGGAAACAGGTGCGGATGCGTCACACTTCTTGTTGCTTTTCTAGCTCCCAACAGCCAGAACAACCTCCAGAGGTCTAGAACAGCTACAATCACCTATTTGCAGGTCAGAACTCCCAGCAATGACGTTTAGGAGAGCTGGGGGTGAAGTCTTTGTGTCCCTGAGACTTCAGAACAGGAGGCAAGCTCTTGTTAAAGCCCTTGGAGATCTTCCTCAAGCAGGGGATACAGCAAACAGCAAAGTCCCTTTTCACTTTCATGGCAGAAAGTGGCCACTGAAGGCCACCTCAGACAGCAAACATCACAGGGGCAATTTTCCTCCTCAGTTTCTCCAGCTCTTCTCCTTGGCAAAGGTTCCTCTTGATTTCCCAGAAGTGATCTAAAAGCCTGGGGTCTGGGCCCCTCTTTTTATACAATAAATCAATGTTTTTCTCTCCAGACCCAGGGCTCTGAGCCCAGACCAACACAGTTCTGGGGGCCACTTTGCAAGTGCACAACAACCTCTATTGTCAGTGTGAGCCCTGGCTCCAGACGCACCACAGAAGGGCGGATCGATCATTGTGGAAAGCAGACACGGCCCTATTCAGATGCAGGTGCAACTCCTCCCACCACTCCAAATGTAGACCAGGCCTATTCAGCCTAGCGCTGACTCATCCAGACTCTCTGGAGCCACTACACATCCCAAGTCCCTGTCACTCCAAAGCCAGACAGTCAATACACATTCTTAGAAGAGGAACACTAGATGGCTAAGCAAGAAAATACCTACTTTGTAATAGTGGTATTGTCAAACACAGAATTAAAAATCACCCTCACTAAAATATGCATTTTAACATTCTGAGTTTAGGCATACTAAACTTTATTTTCTTATCAAGTTCCCAGGGGCAGTTATTTTTATTAGATGTTATAAGCAAACTCCCCATTCTATCATACGGAAACAGATAGCCTTGCAATAGTAAAAGACAAAATTTGCAGCATTTCACTAGCAGGACGTGCCAAATACATCAGGGCATGTCCTACATTTCACATACACTGCACCCTGCCCACAGGGCTACCTTGGGCCTACCGTAGTGGTTATTAACATGTTAGAAAAAGTACGGTTATGGCTTGGCAAGTGGGTGCACTTGCCAGGTCGAAATGGCAGTACTAGACTGCACACAGGCTCTGCACTCACCAGCTGGGGCTACATTTACAGGCTGCTTATGTGGATGTCACAATCAGTGCTGCAGGCCCACTAGGAGCATTTGATTTACAGGTCATGGGCACACACAGTGCACTGTACTAGGGGCTGACTAGTAAATCAGATCAGCCAATTAGGGAAACTCCAATCCATACATACAATTTACAGGGAGAGCATATGCACTAATCAACAGTGGTAAAGTGCCCAGAATCATAAAACCAAAACAGGTCAGAAACAGAAGGCCCCAAAGCCTAAAATCTGGGGATCAACCGCTGTAAAAGCCAGGTCTAACAGGTACCATTAAGAAAGGTACCTTAAAGGGATGGGTCCACCAATAAGGGCTCATCAAGCATAGGATTTGGAATCAGTCACTATAAGAGCTAAAAATAGAGCTTAACTGAATCATAAAAAAACTGGGAAAACGAAATGACAAAAAATGAAAGGCCTGCTATTTACCAAATATGTTTAACATACCTCAACGGTCTTCCATTCACAATGCGAGCCATCAAGAATTAGCCTGCTGTTAAGCTGATGAACATTTGCAGTGACCTTGTTGATTGAAGCACCTTGAGGTATGTTGAATATATTTGGTTAAGGGTGGGCTTTTCATTTATATTTCTGCTTTACAGCTAGATTCATCAAAGAAAAATGGGCTCGCAAAGGGCCAGATTCTGAGAATCTGGCCCTTTGCGAGTGCAATTTTTGCATTTGGGATTCATCATCCCAAATGCAGAAATCGCTAATTGCGAAATCACTAAATTGTAAGGAATTGCGTTTAAGGAATCTCTATTTTAGATTCCTTAAATGCAATTCATTAACCATTTTTAAATTGCGAATTCGCTATTTTTGGCCGCTATTTACCGCGAAGTCAGACTTCCTGGTAAATAGCGAAAACTTTAAAAAATTCACTTTTGTGCATTTTTCTAAGTTGGATGTTACACACACACATGTCCTTTGGACATGTGTGTGCGCAACATCAGTCTACATTGACATTTCAGGGGTGCTACAGGGTGTCCTTTGGACACCCCTGGGACCCTTGAAATTGCCTCCTTATTTGCGATTAGCAAATTGCTAATCGCAAATAAGGAATGACTCCCCATTCATTCCTATGGGCCTTTAGGCCCATAGGAATGAATGGGGAGTCATTCCTTATTTGCGATTAGCAATTTGCTAATCGCAAATAAGGAGGCTGCAGGATCGCAATTTATTTTGCGATTTCTACATGAATCCCGAATTGCAAGTCCTTAATAGCGATTCCTTAATAATCGCTATTAAGGACTCGCAAATCGGGACATTGATGAATCTGGCCATTAGTTATCTCTGATTCTTCATGATTCAGTTAATTATGTTGAGTTCACACATTTCTACTGCCTGTACTAAAGTGGTTCCATTAAACTACTTGAATGTGGCGCAGTAAATGGAGGAAAATTCACGGCGTATGCCTATTTTTCAATAGTGAGGGAAGGACGAAAAGTATGCATAGTGATAAAAAATTCGAATGAAAAACGTTTGTGAAATTAAACTCAAATCCTAACTTACCCTTTAACAGACCTAGGCCATTGGTTAGCTATGAGGTTTGGGAGACTCTGGTTCCCCTCAGCTCATTCATCACATTCTTCTGAGGGGGACATATTTTTGTGTTATGCTGCTGATTTGGTGAAATTGTTTAATAAATATTAAATCATTAAAATTAATATAAAGTAACCTGAGTATGTTGAACAGCAATGAGAATTTACTTGAGGCAAGTGGAATATATAAATACATTAGGGTATCAAGTTAAGCTCGGAATTGTTGACCAAACAAGCAGTTTTGCTGACAGGGTTTGCATTTCTTTTGAGGTGCATTTCATAGCTATGTTTTCTTGCATTTTTGTAGTAGGTGTTTTCAATCACTGGCAAGACATTGTTCCTTGTGTACGGCTTAAAGCCATTAAAGTAAAATATAAGATATTGAACAGCGGGATGGGGGTCTAGGTTCATATCACAAAGTTATGTGTTGTTTTTACTTTTTTTAAATGGCGATTTATTGGTAGAATCTACTAACCTGAATTGTGCTAGCAATGCATGGCTAGAGCAGAAGTAAATGTTGTCAAGGATGTTATAATTTATCAGCAGTAAATTGTGCAGTGTTCCAGCTGCACAACGCTGTTCCAAATAATTGAGTTTTTATTTGTTTCATGCGTTTTTACAATGAATAACATTGTGTACAGCTTATTAAATAAAAATACCATACACAGGTTTTACGAGTGACAAATTCGAATACCGCTGACAAACATCTGCTTGCATGATACGGCCAATAATGTTGATAAATTTGCTGACACAAATCGTTTTGCCTGATATGCGCCTTGATAGATTTGAGGTAACAGCTTGGTAAAAAAATGATTTTGTCTGAGTTTTTCTGCACAAAGGATTACTGCTTCCCCTGGAATTGTAACCGTGCTCTTGTAAATGTACAAACCTAGCTTGATTCCAGTCTGTCATTGAGCCCAAACGGTTGGAGGCTCCCCATCTTTTTTATCCACTGTTTTTGGAGCTGGAAAGTATAAATATTGAACATATATTGCTTTCCCCTACACCTTAATAATGCCTTGCCAAGGTAATGTTTACACTCGATGGGGCATATTCTCAAGAACGTGTGATAACCATTGCAAAAGTAACTTGACGCAAGTCCCAACATTGCAGTCCATAATGGTAAAATGACGCTGTGTTAACCAAGTATTCACAGCACGGCAGTACCATGCGATAGAATCCAAATAACGTGTCAAATGAGCGCATTAAATTCAATGCCACGCTGCAAAAAACAACATGAATGGAAAAAAAGCTGTGATGAGGCCAATCACGATACAAAAAGCAGCGAAAACCAGCTGCAGGCCTGCAAATCCCACGGGTCTGGCGGGAAAATGCACTATAAAAGCTACAAAAACAACAGACCAGAAACAATCCAAAGTGCGTAGCAACATGGATGCACCCTGACCAAGTGCAGAGCCCAACACAAACCTCACAACCCCCACAGACCACCAGCAAGGAACAACGGGGAAGGCCAGGGAGGAGAGGGAGAGGAAGACGGGGAGAAGTCCGCAGCAAAACCAGATCAGCGTCTCAGTGGTGACAGAACACTACCATCAACTGACCCCGCAATGCAGTCGGAGTGTCAAGGAGGCCAATGGAGGAGGCTAAGAGGGGGGAGATGGGCTCAATGGCACACATGCACAACAATGTATAGCACACTGCACACCCACAATTACCCTGGATCATGTCCCTGATACCCGTGGCACACTCCAGCACACACACATAGCAAGAACAGCATACCCACATTGACGACAATGTGGTACAATGCGCAAAACTGACTCTGCATAACAGAGGACACAATTAGGTCTGCACACGGGAAGAAACAGGCCTACTGCTTCTGACAGAGCTGGAAACTGTGACATGGAAATTTATGCGTACAACCTCAAATCTGTCTTGTACTCCAAATAAACACGGTCCCGCATCTAAATCCTGCACCTCCAAAACAGTCACAATGTACATTGTCATACTGTCTGCATGTAAACATGAACAATGTGCCAACATAAATGTCAACACAATGTCAACATGCATCTCCCCTTCACATTGCAGAGGGACACACAACACCTCCAGCAGAGCACAGAAGATCACAAATCGGTGATGCCGGAGAGGACCACCACCCCTTTGACACAACACCCTACAACAGACCATGGGCATCCTATGCACTCCACCACCAGGACCAGGTCAGCCAAGCTACTTGAAGGAGAACACAGACCCTGCCACAGACCACACAGCAAGAAGCACCTGCAAGCATAGCTGGCTCACAAGACTTCACGGAAACACATGGCACCCCAAAGCCAGGTGTCAGAACGCCAAAAGGTGGTGGCTGAACAGGTGCGGGGGGGTCCGAACCCATGGAAGGTGAACTAGATCACATATGTGGGTGCCTTTTATCCTTCAGGGACCACCTACACCAAACAAAGGAGACCCACAGTGCCATAGAGACACATGCAGATGCACATTTCCAGGACAGAACCACGCCCATGGGCATGCAAATATCAGTCACACACACACGTTGGCTCTGTGTACAATGGCCAAGGCCACTCCCCTTACGAATTAAGTGGGTGACGGCAAAGCTACATGTCCAAGCTCTAACCTGTACACAGCACAATGTAATGTCATAGGCCCCAGGGCCCTCATGAATACAACAAGACCACAGGGACACACGCAGATATTATGTTGTACTGGCTACGGGCATGTGCGCCTGGCCCCTTAATGGCTGGACCGCATGTACAGTGTTGCCTGTGCTGGATGTGTGTTGGGTGAGTGTAAGCCAGCCCGCACGGAGAGGTTGGTGCTGGCCAGTGGATTCCAGTGCATCGGAAACAGAAAACACCTGCATAACAGAGTGAACTGCTGAGCAACATGGAGGGAGCCAGAACAAGTACAGAGGTCACCCAACATACAAACAGAAGTATCCGTGAGTTGCAGTGCACTGAGGGTGGGGCACTAAAGCAGAGCGCGCTCATGTGATAAAAATGACTAGAATTGTATCCATTAGGGATAATCCTGATGCAGATGCAGTGGAATGTGTTAGACCTGCATCATCTTCCTCATCAACGTACCAGGTCTCCCACACTGACTGAGGTGACATTGCTGCACAACCTCTCCACAGCACAAAACTCAATCAGAAACCGTACATGGGTTGTGGCGCACTGAGTCAGTGGCACCTGGAGTGCTGAGCAGGGGATCAGGCAGATGATGGCATCCATCACTAGTCTGAGCAACTCCGTTAGTCTGCCAGTACCACTGTTTTGATGGTGGTTGGAGTTGCCTTTGCGATGGTGGCGTGCGCCTCCTGTGGTGATGCCAAGTCCAGGCCGGTCAGGACTCAATTGGATGTGTGAGCCCTGGTGGTCTGCGTTTGAGGCTGGAGTCAGCGGACAGCGCAGGGCCAGAGACACATGGCGCTGATGACCCCAAGACCACCATCACATAGGTCATCCAATATTTATTCAGACAGGGTCCCTGACTTGAGCTGCACAGAGTTTGTGGCCCCGGATGCACAGCGGCCGCCACAGGCACACCGCCACGGGACAGTGACTTGCGGTCCACTGAAGTAGGGCCACGCAAACTGAGCGGGTCCCGTTCAATGTCGAAGGTGAATGTGGTGGAGGGTTACGGGGAGAGTAGAAAGTGCATTCCAGGGCATGATGCAGAGGGCAGAAGCTATGAAGGAGTGGAAAGCGACAGCCTCGTTGCCACCACCAATTCGGTATCAACTGTATGATGATAAAAACTACCCCCTAGTCCATAGACTCAGACGCCACCAATGTTTGACCAGAGAGTGTCAATTTATGTCGGGGAACATACTTAGAGGCACCGGGGCTGAGTGTGGATGCAGTCTGTGATGATGCTGGTACACTGAAATGAACGCCGCCATTGCCAAATGAAGACTCTGTAACCTACTGGACCGCAGTGTAGGCCGGAGGCAGCGCTCAGCAGAGGCCCACAGCCACGTGTCGTTGGCTCGCGACGCACAGAGTTAGTGACACCAGGGTAGTTGACGATAGTGTTCGATCACATCTGCCACCCTGGCAGAAATGTTGGCCATTCCGAAAGAGGACCACGCCCAAAGTTACGCGCCTTTTATTCATACCCCTTTGCTGGCCTGGCGTATCCTGGGCAAGCCCACTCTGCTCACGCTTACGAGGGGGGGGACATAACAAGCTACATTTCTGCTTTCTTCCCCACTGGATGGGGTGATATGGTTGCGTTCACTGTCCAATACACTCCATACGCCAGCTGGGTATGTTGACATGGATATGTCTGTGGTCTGTATACTGCAGTCTGGCCAGCACATCCACAACACACTTGGCATTGTGTACATTCTTATTCATCAGTCACTGCTTGGTCCGAATGTCTTCCCACATTCTGCTATTGTGTGTCTGAAGTGCCATTCCGTTGATGGCTAATGTACATGGCTGGCCCAGATTCCCACAGTAAGATGTGCTGTTGTGTCTGGTGGGTGTGCATGTTGTATGTGAGCTTGTGATGTGTGCATTTCCTGTGTTCTGAGTTGCTGATTGTGGAGTTGAGATGCGTGGTGTGTTCATTTTTTATTGGCCAACGAGCAGTGCATTTACATGGGTGCCATACTGGTAGCGCAGATTGATGATGGACTGTAGTAAGTATAGGAATCAAGCACACTGCCTGGGTGGTTGGTGACGATATTGGAGGAGATTCCTCTGTGGTCCTCATTTGCCTGAACATTGGTGGGATACGTGCGCTTTCTGTTGCACTTATTGTGTGCAGTGTTGCCAGGAACCACTAGTAGGACATGTGTGCAGTTATTGCCCCCTGACGTGAGCGGGAAGCCAGCTGTGGCGTAGACACCTTACTTGCTCTCCGGCTGTTCCAGCGCAGTGTGTGTGGGAAGTATAGATGGTGGTATACCAAGCTGATGGTGTCATCTATGACCGTTGTGAGGGACTTGGATTGGTCTGGCTGTGTGACTCTGAGGTGGTTGTTGGTTGGAGGGTACCAGAGGACGACAAGTGCAGCACGGCCAGCAGCTTGGTCTGAGGTGGAATGTTGGTTGTCCGCTGTGTTGGTACCATCAGTCTGTAGACAATGGTAGTCAGGATGCAGAGGAGGGTTATCTTTTGAGCATGTAGTAGGCAATGACATTCTCTGGTGTTGGGTCTGTGAGGTTGGTGCATTTTCTGAGGTACGCTGTCTTTCTCTGCGCTGACTTAGTGTGGGTGCGGTGGGGGTCCGGAGTTTGGGGGGGTCCTGGGGGTGGTGGCGGTGGGTATTGTGGCCCTTTTGGGTGACCGGCCCTCATGTTCAGTGTCTCTGTTGTTCTTCGAGTGTGGGTCTGGGCTGGCCTCCCTTTTTGGGGTGCAGGCTGTTGTCTGACTTTGCACCAGGTCAGGGCAGGTGTTAGTTTCTTGCTGCTAACATGCCTCATCGTATGTTTCGTGGTCTTTTCGCCTATCTGGCTGGTCGTTGAGAATGTTGCAGAATGGTGTTGTTGCGGCTTTTGGGGTCATCTGTGGCAATGTTTTTTGCGGCTGCTTTCGTGGGTAAACTGGTGATATGGGCTGTTAACACCAGCTTGAGAATGGGGGATAAATTTATCGCCACTTTGGCTATGATAAAGTGCTGTTAACTCGGCGATAGCTCCTTGATAATATGCCCCGAAATGTGTCATTCTTTATCATAGCTCCACATTGACAACCTTCAGGCGCAGAGCACTTGCAACCATTTCACAGACATTGCTCCAGTGAAAGGTCTCTGATGAAAGAGCAAGTAGTGCATATTTAGCCATTGAACCCGAAGGTGCTTTTTAACGGTCTGAAATACATTTTTCTTTTGGTTTTATCTTGTCATAGATGATTAGAGGACCTTGTCGAAAAAGTCAAGCACCTGGTAATTTCATTGCTGCCCACTTCCTCATCAAAAACCCATATTAATAACTTTGAAGATACAAATAGCGATAGCTTCGCCGGTAACGACTCTTACAATTGTTCTTATGTGTCCGTGTATAATTTACAGACCTTTCATTGTTGTCAAAACAAAGCAGCCAAACTTATATTTAACATGAAAACCAGCAAAGCACAGGTGTTCTTAAAAGGCACAATGGTGAAAGGTGAATGCCAGGATCATTATTAAACGTCTCTGGATTGGACAAAAGCACTACGCCTCTCAGCCTACTCATGCCTACAAGCTGTCACAAACATATATTCAGCGCAGACAGCGATTATCAGCGAACACCTGGCTACTCTCAGCTCCCTCACTCACCAAATATTATTTATAATACAAAAAGTCAGCATTGATTTGAATTAAGTGGTTAATTCTGCCAGTCCCACTGAGAGGATTAAAGACCTTCAAACTGCTTCACAGCAGAATAATAACTCTTTTAGCTAGATTCTAAAACCTTCTATCCTGTTCCTCTTTGCAGATTTAAACTTTTTTAATCTCTATTTCCACAATAAATTGTGATCTACTTCATGCTGAATTTCATTCTTCGTGGCTGAAACAGTCCTCTGTCTTCATTAAAAATAGATGCAACACTGTTGTTCCAGACTAACCATCTATCTATCTATCTATCTATCTATCTATCTATCTATCTATCTATCTATCTATCTATCTATCTATCTATCTATCTATCTATCTATCTATCTATCTATCTATCTATCTATCTATCTATCTATCTATCTATCTATCGATCGATCGATCGATCTATCTATCTATCTATCTATCTATCTATCTATCTATCTATCTATCTATCTATCTATCTATCGATTAATCGATCTGTTTGTCTATCTATCTATTTGTCTGTCTATCTATCTGCAATTTCTATACACACCATCTGCTCACTTAGGTCTGTCAGTTGTATATGTGCTAGTTCAAACTGTATTTACATTTTCTACTTGGCCATGGTGTTCTTATTTTCATATATTGCTTTTACTAATATATACATTATAATCACGCTGGCTTTTGTAGTTGCAGTAAATCAGCTTACCATCATATGACCTTAATAAAATATATACTACAAATAAACAGAGAGGTTGAAACCTTCAAAACATTCAGCTTCATGATATATAGATTACCAATGTTCAATCACTGTCCTAGATTAAACAAACATACATTTGGAAACTATGGCTAAAGTATTGAAATATAATTTTTCACGTTTTACCCCTGCAAGCAACGTTTTTTCAAATACATTTCTTTATCCATCTGTCTTTGCCTAGCGGCCAAATGGGAGCCCATTAGACAGAGGTCTTTGTAAGGGTTGCTTGCCAATGTCTAGAGCCATATTATATTATCATTAGAGATCATTGAAAATGTGGGGATCCAATCAGAATCCGGTACAGGAAAGTCAACATTAGGCTGATATACTTCAGTGACTGGGGCAAAGGATAGGAGTTCAGAGAGCTGATGCTTTCTCTAAATTGTAGTGCACTACATTAATGGTGCTACCTGCCATGAGACGCACCAACACCTTTACGAGTTTCATAGTACAAAACACAAATTCCTTGAGGGGGGTGGGGTTAAAGCTTTATTCTTTGTTGCACTCAGCTCTACTGATTGAGCCGAGCCATGGAAGAAAACACAATTAGATGCACAGAATTAAATGCGCCTGACAATTCATTCAGACACCTCTAACGGTTGGACAAAATGTTATACATGGAAAGATGCATTTAAAATACTCAAGAGGTCACAGAACTTAAGATCTACATTAGCATACTTGTTTTTCTTCAAGTGTTTGAAAATGTGATGACCGGAGTGTAGTTGTCTGTTACTAAGCCTCTTGTTGCTTCTGTATCACTCTGAGAAATATGATACATTAACTGGTTTGTCCAACCATTGACTACCATTACCCTTCCTTCTAAGAGAAAAAGTTATAACCCAGTGGAGAAAACCAGTTCCAACTTTCATTGATGCCCTGGCTTGCTTGCGCTGAATTCAAAATCCTCAATAATAAATGCTTATGATGTCGGAACTATGACAAGTCCTTTAGTTTTGGCTATAATCTTTTCCTAATGAATATGTCCCAATGTAATAACTTCAGGGAAAATATGTTATCCTGCACAAATTATTAAGGCCCTAGTGTTCTTCAATGAAATGTATCCATTCACACTAATTATCTTTTTTCTCAAGTGAAATAAAGACTATACAGAAGACAATGAAAGAGGGTAAATTTTGTACTCTGGTGGTGATCAATACCCTTTCAACTAATAATTTATCATCCTGTTCTCATTTTGCTAAGGACGTGTTTAGCATTTCCACCCCACCGCCGAAATACAAGTCACAAACAAACCCTTGTCTAGTGATCATCTCTAGATAAATACATCTGAAATTCTGGATCTTTAAAAATTGTGCTTGAATTCCTCAATCACTTTAATCTTCGCTGACTAAGTACAAAGATTATTTTCACTCCAAAATAAAATATAAAGGATTTTCTGGGACATTCCTAATCAGGCATCTGCATTTCCCTGAAAGCATATTTTTCCCTACACTCCCAACAGATCACCGAAGTCATCAACTGCTAATTGACACGATTTAAAAAAGCTTGTGTACGAGGTCAAAGTTTCTCAAGGTGAGTGGCTATGCTTTGGAAACATTATTAGATGAATCAATCATAGTTTTCAATGTTCAGTCAGTTCCCTATGGTCCTGAAAACCTAAAATCTAAGAGTACACATAAGCTGTATAAAATGTTAATATAACACAACATATAAAAAAACAGATAACTCTGTAAAAACACTCCAGTTTTTCTGACCTCTTGCTTTTGATCTCTGTGTTGGTTTGGAGTGTGTTAAGAAAGCACACACACTTCAAGCTCTGTAATAAACTGGATGCCCTTTCCTGCCATGTCAGGATCAGCTTTGCAATCTGTCCGGGTTTAGGAAGGAACTAGCAGAGGGATCGGACAGAGGACTAGCTGGATGATGCTGGGACAAGACTGGATACTAGTCTTTTGTATGGTCTTAGAAGGGAATGCAAGCAAGATAGTTCTAGAAGGCTGGAAGGGAAGCAGGACAGAAGCAGAGGACTAAAGCAGGTTGGAAATAAGCTGAGACTAGGACTCTAGGAGTCTGCAGGGCAAACAGAAGAACACACAACAGGAATATAAGCAGGTACATGATAGACAACTATCATAAATGCTGTTTTTTCTGCTCGGAAATGATCTCTCTGTGAGGTGAAAAGATCTTATATGAAAGTAAGGAGCAGATTAATCTCACAGAGTTCTCGAAGGCACCTTGCAGCTACTACAGAGGTGTGCTGGGTGGTTCTCTGTGCCAAAGGCACAAGCCTCAGAATCTAACTGGCACCCTTTAAAGCAATGAAAATCCAGATAATAATACAAGACAGAACAGGGAACAGAACAAGGAACAACAAAGAGAAACTGAGATCAGGCAAAGCAAAACTAGAAATCAGGGTCAAAAACAGGACTGGAATTCTGAGAACAAGGCTAGGAACCTTCTGCACTCAAACAAGGAAAGAGAGAAACATGCAGACGAACAGAAACACAGAATACAGTGCAAGGAGTCTGCATATAACACGGCAGATCAAGAAAAGTACAGACAGGAGACTGTGAACTATGACTAACACAGAAACAGATATGCAGGAAATCTTGGGACAGAAACAGGAGACTACAAACTAGGGCTAACACAGGAACACAGATGCGGGAAAACTAGAGACAAAAACAGATAGTATATATAGTCAAAAGACAGAAAAATAGGTACAGGGAAAGAGGAAACAGAATCGAAGGACACACCGGTAGTAACAGCAGCAGAAACACAGAGCACAAGAAGACGCAACAGGAGTCAGTTGCAAAGCTGGTGCCCTCAGCGCTCACAGGGTGGAAATAACTGGAGTCACAGGGGAGGAGCACAGGTGCAGGGAGAGAGACAGGTGCAAGGAATTAACCAGGTGTAGGGGTTCAGGGAACCACCAAAGAAGGGAGGCTGAACTGAGGCTTTTAAGAAGGAAGAGCAAAGAAACAGGAGACACAAGACAGGGAATAGGAAAACTTGGAATGGAGTGTGGATTGGAGCAAACACAGAATCGGGTCCAGAATATAGTGATAAAATTACGGCAGGATCCAGAAATAAATCAAGTGAACGAAAAACCACCACCAGGACATGATCTAGAAAAGGTCTGAAAACAGAAGCAACTACAAGGACCATAATGCACCCGGACAATAGAGTGGAAGTCTGGAATTGAATATAACATGTAGCTTGCAAGGCAAGGAATAGAAGTGCGTAACATCCTATTTAGAAATGGCAATCAGGAGCACTGCCCAGTGGCAGGATGGCAGAATCTTGATATGCCAATACATCCCTGCTGTTATAGACTTGCTGATGGAAACAGGATTATTAGTGTATGGGGTATTCACCTTCATCTAGTTATAATACCACAATCTCTAACAGGTCCTGTCAATTCTCAGTAAATTATTCCTTGGTCAATCTTTGGTAGCTTAGCAAGCGAGCAGTCAGGCTCAACTTAGGAGACAGGTGTTTGTAAAGTATTTTAAATCCCCTAGACAGTAAATAAGTAAAAAAATTCAATACAAATACATCACCAATTTATAAAAATAGAGAATAGTCTTATCTTTTAAACAACAAAAAAAATGTCAGAATCCAATAAAGGGTAACAGAGAAAATATTTTTTTAAGATAAAATAGAAAATTGTGCATTCTAGTGCTAAGAAGCTTAAAGCACTAATCGTCGCTATCTGGTCGCATTGGACTGTGACAAAGTCAAAGTCTTAGGCCGACTATGATGGAGCACAGTTCGGATAGGATGAGGGCTAAGTCTCGGTCGAAAGTTTACCTTTGGAGTAAGTCTTTTTATTAGAGCTTTTCTTTCATCAACAGGTTTAATGCGATGATTGTGACCTGAGGCAGTGAGATTCCTCAGTGAGTCTCTGGAAGTCTTTGTCCTCAATGTCGACAGTGAGGAGCTCCAAAGCTTTCAGCAGGCGAATCCAGCATGGTCCGGTCAACTGGGGCTTGACTCTAGGTGTCGAGCCAGACTCATCTTTGAGCTTTTCTTCGAAACTTTGCAGAAAGTTTTTTTCTTTAGATCTTATAGCTTATTGGTTCCATTGGGGAACATGAATGTCCACCAGCTCAGTCCAAGGTTTCAAAGACTCTGGATTGATCTTTCGGGCTAGGCCTCAGTTTCCCACAATGAACCTGCACAGTCCAGGAGAAATCCAGTTGCAGCTAGTCAGCTGTGGGGATCCTCTCTTTGGGCTTTGTGGTGACTTCTTCCAGCTTTGTTGTACCTGTTGCTGATTAGAGAGTCCACTCCTTTTCCTTTGAGTCAGGCACAGTCCTTTCATTGTAAAGCCTGAGAGTGCAGCAGATGCAGTCCTTTTGAAAGCAAGCCTTCTGTGGTGCAGTCCAAAGGTTCAGCAGGGATGTCCTTCTTCTTCTTTTATTTCAGGCAGTGTTAGAACTCCTGCAGCTCTCCCATATTTATTCTCCTTTCTAGTCTGGCACGGGTGGGGACCCCCGACCAATAGGGGTAAAGTTAAGTCCCTCGGTTATGACCACTTCCTTTGAAGTGTGGCATTTTTTTGACCCAGAATGCACTGTTTTTAAAAAAAACAAAATGGAAAAAATAACTTCTTGGTGTGAGTGTAATCCATCTCAAAGATATGGCTAAGAACTCACTAAAACCCCCTTTCAGCCCGTCTCCTAATCTAATTAGGGGGGCTCCCATCTGGGTGAGGTTCAAGAAAGCAGGCTCTGGCCTAGGTCCTGCGACATCTGTTCTCCTATCTTTGAAGCCCAGCTTATTTCTCCAGCCCCCTTCCTTTCCCTGGTTTCTCCAGGAAGAAAATGTCCTTCAACCAAATCACTGTATTGTTTCAACCCCGGGCTTCTATACACCTACTCATGGAGCAACTTGGTCCAAATGAATTGAAATGAAATACTAGTATTTATAAAGCACACAGCTACCTCCGGAAAGGTGTCCCGGTGCTGGGGGCCGTTGGGAAGATTAAGCAACCTATTGCCCAGAGTCACATGGTACTGGGCTAACCTGCCACTGGTGCGGGGATCGAACCAGGAGCCCTGTGGGCCGGAGTCAGACACCCTAGCTGCTGCGCCACACCTCTTCCAACCAACGGCTGACCACTCAGAAGAGGCTGCTACATCGCTGCCCTATGCCAGGCAGAAAAGTACATTCTAAAACTACTTTTCTGCAATAGTTATAATAAATCTGACCATGGCAAGTTGCTGGATTCATTGTAGCAATTATTTTAATATTTTGAATGATATTAATATTTAAATCCCAATCAAAGATAGACTTTATTAAGCTTAATTAAGCCTTTCCATGCTAGCTTAATCAGGCTAGCAGCACTACAATTGGGAAATAACTTTGGCTGTTGTTCCTTACCAGGGTATATAAAACATATTTTATAATGTCCTTGCTTTTTATAACAATCAAAACCTTGGGATGCCTAGGACAGACCTTAGGCATGTCCTATTTGGTATAATAAGGTAATCTTCGGCTTTGGAAGTACTTTTAATTTAAAAGTCACATGTGACATAGGTTTATTTTAAAACTAATCTGCAATGCCAGCCTGGCTTTATAATGACACCAGATCCCAAAGAAGTGCACCTCTAAGTGCTTTAAGTCCACTGGGGTCTCTCAACCTATATGCCCTACCATACACAATGGACTTACAGGTAGGTTGTCTTGGCTGGTTGGAATCATACAAATTACCATGTGCAAAGCACTGAACCTGGGCCTGGGTAGCAGAGCCCAGGGCATTTTCAGAGTCAGTAACCACCAGCATCAGTCAGAAAATGGGGGTGATCAGGGCAAAAAGGATGACTTTCCTACATCTGCCCTGACAGGATGTCCCAGTACTGTTTGACACTTGAAGGTGTTTACTATGTAATTTCTAATCTTCTGTAAATTAGTAGTATGTACACTAGTAGTTCTTACAATTGTACGGAAGAAGTTGTACTGTTTTACAAGTGGAAAGTGGGAAATGGAGTGATTTGTGAAATAATATTTCTTATCAGCTTTTCAAAAATAGAATCATGGCTTCAGAAAGAGGTAGTTGGAGAAGTGCTAATTAATAAATTATTTTTACTAAACCAGAAAAAAAGACACAACAGACAATAACAAAACTATTTTCACAGCAACAGAATATTTGTTTCATGTTTTTGTGTAAATGTTTGGAATTAAGGTCCTCAGACCCACAGAGGCTTTATGCAGTGGAAGGACTACCTGAGTCTTTTATGAAGATGTTGATACAGAGCTTTAATCTGCTGCAACAACCTATAAAATTAAGAGCAGAACTGATGCAGACATAATGCCAGGATAATGCCTGTGTATAGCTATATATCTCTAGTGGACCTCAAATTCACAGAGAAAGTGAACTAAGTGTACATTCACTGATAAGGACTGCACACCAGAGCAATAGGAAATCCAGAGGAATAAGCCAAAATGTTACAGGCACTTGCAGAGTAACAATGAGCCTGCCATGAACCAAATGAATATGAGCAATTTTAACTGTGCCATCAATAGCTTGAGATGTAACAAAATACATCTGCAACATACTACAGGGTTCTGGCCCTTCGCTCCATTGTAATGTGGCCTGATAATTCCACTCACAGAATCCCGGCATGTGTCCCGCTGGAAGGTCAAAGATCATGCCCGTGTTAGCAATGATCCACCTCTCCCACTATGAGGATGGGCAGAGCAGACGATATATAAACGATTGCAACCCCTGTTACCTTCCAGAACACAGTACTCCCACATAAAGAGACAGTGAAACTAGATGCCTGATTGTATGCTAGTTGAATAAGTCAGTGGGATTGATTTACTAAATGTTCATGCAATACAGTGTAGTAAGCAAATTGCTGCACTGCAAAGTGCAAAAGGGTGGAAAAACAGCACAGAGGCCTGCTGCTGCATTCATCCCCTCAACTGGTGCAAAAACAGGCCGCCATGTGTGACACACAGCCTTGCACTGTTGTGTAGAGGTGAGTGGGAGCTGCATGACATAGGATTTATACTAGAAGCAAACCCTTACATTATACATCTCTATGCTTAGACAAGCTCAGAAGGATCCAGTGCTGTATACTGTAGGACATGGGTTGTGCATGTTTTTTGTGCTGATGCAAGCGAGTTAAACCGTAGCAACGCTCCCTTGACACACAGCGACACAAAGTATCAGGGAAAAATATATCATTACACTTCTGGGAAGTGCACACCCATTTTAGACTTTGTGTCACATTGTCTTGCTTTGCATGGGTGCAAAGATGTAGTTTATCTGGACTGGTGTTTAGTAGTTAGTAGTAAGTAGACAGCCAGCGCATCACAATTCATAAAAATACTATATTCAGAGCACACATCACTGCCCTATCCACTGAGACACTTTTCGGCTTCAACACAAAGTTGACAAAGTAATACATATATAAATGAGCAGACTCATACTAGCTGCTCAGAATCATGAGCCTGCCTGCTGATAGGGCACTGACTGGACATTGTTGAAAGGAGCTACATGCTTAGATCAATTCCCTCAATGCTAGTGTAGAATAAACCACGTTGGCCCCTAAGTAGTCAAGGGCACAGCATCTATGAATACAGTTGTTTCTTTACAACATAGAAACAAGCTAGAGGGTAAGACCGCCTAGGATGCCATCAGCTCAGTAACACCTGTATACCTGCCCAACCCTCAGTTCAATTATTGGAACTGTATGACGTTGGTTCTTCTCTTCAGGAATTGGGGAATAATTACACTGACAGGAAATCACTTAGCTATTCTGCTTTATGCTACGTTCTAGCTGTTTTGTTTTCCACATATTTTGATCTCGTATCCTGCCTTTGGTCCCTCTATTGGAGCGTCATATGCTTTGGTGTTAAAACTCAATATGCAGCTTTTTCAGTCATGAGTTAACTCTGACTGCTTATCAAACAGACAGTGAGAAACTCTCACCCAATTCAGTTTGCTCCTAGCTCACTCCCAGGTTTATTATGAGTACACATCTCCCATTTTTCCCTGACACCGTTTTCACTGTGCAGCCTCTATGCTTGTCAGACGATCGCCCACAGTGACAAGCATCACAGTCTAATATCTGCCTTCAATTTGCTGATGTGCTCCAAAGTGTTTCTTCTTTGCCTTCCTCCCAAGCTGTCTCCTAGTCATGCAGTTCCAAGGCACATTATGTACATGTTTGAATTAAATACCTTCATTAGGAGGATCACAATTAGGTTTAATTAACAACAGCGCTCACCCTACAGGAAGCAGTTACTATACTATGAGACCAGTAATAATTAACGCTATTAGGCCCAGGGACATTAACTGCAATGCCTCTTGTTCTCTTTTACTGAGACCTAATTTCCTTATTGAATTGGTTGATGAGCCCAGACCTCTGTCAGAGAGGTCTGCTAATGGCACACAAGATGGCTACCCTTACTCCTGATTAGTGCAACTCTGATCTCTAAAATCTGAAAATGGCGTTATTGTAGTTCTTGTTGTTTCTTGCGGCTCGTCACTTTCCGCACAATAGAATAAGACCCTGATAGTATTGATAATCCCGAGACTGAATACTCTTATCTGCATTGCCCCACATCGAATTACCTTGCTGTGTTCTATACCACTCTGTAATATCCACACAGCTCTCTTCTGTCACGGCCTCGAGCAGCCTTACCTTTCTCTAGTCCGTCGTCAGTGTCTCTAGGTCACCTAACTTCACCAGACAGATCATCGTATTTCGCCTTAGTCCACCGGTTTTTCTTAGCACAAAATGGAAGCTTGCTGAGCTTTCTTAGTGGCGTATTTCTGCAGGTCACTGTTTTTTAGCGAATGGTCTTATACTAATAGGGTTGCTTCTGAGGGCTGAAAGAGATTCTCAAAAATGGTATCTTTAAAAGAAATCATGACTTTGCTTCAATCAATCAATCAATCACGTATTTGTTAAGCGCTACTACTCACCCGTGAGAGTCTCAAGGCGCTGGAGGAGGGGGGTTTCGCAGGTACCAGTCCATCAAGGAGGGGGCCTCTCGAAGAGCCCGGTTTTGAGGTTTCTTGTGAAGATAGTGAGAGATGTTGTCTGTCTGAGGTGGAGAGGGAGGGCCTTCCAGGCTCTGGCCGCGAAGAAGGAGGAGGTGCAGCTGCCTGATCTGGTCCTTCTGGTGATGGAGACCATGGTGTAGGAGAGCTGGGCTGATCGTAGGGTCCTTTGGGGTGCGTGGAATCAGAGTCGGCTGTTCAGGTATGCTGGTCCGGTGTCGTGGAGGGCCTTGTGAGCTTGGGTGAGCATCTTGAGGGTGACTCTAGCTTCGATGGGGAGCCAGTGGAGTGTGAGCAGATGCTGGGAGGTGTGGCAGTGTCTTGGCAGGTTGATGACCAGTCTTGCGGCGGCGTTCTGGATGATCAGTAGCTTGCATGTGAGGTTTGTGTTTATTCCGGCATAGAGTGCGTTGCCGTAGTCGAGTCTGCTGGGGACAAGGGCATGGGTGACGGTCTTTCTTTGTTCGAGGGGGATCCATTTGAAGGTCTTGCGTAGGAGGCGGAAGGTGTGGAAGCTGGAGGACGGCACATCGTTTATCTGGCGGTCCATTTTGAGTTCGGAGTCCAGGATGATTCCAAGGTTGGTCCGTGGGGGTGGGAAGACTTCCGAGGGCGGGGGGCCTTCACGTGTCATTCCAGGCGTCGGGGTGTCGGCCCCATGATGAGTACATCTGTTTTGTTGGTGTTTATTTGAAGGCAGCTGTTTTTTATCCATTTGGCAACGGCTTCCATGCCTTTTTGAAAATTGAGTCTGGTGGTTTTGGGCTCGTTGGACTCCCGAAGTTCGGTGGTAAACCATCTAGCTTTCTTGGTGTGGTTTTGTTGTTTTTCTTGAGGGGGGCTAAGGTGTTGGCACTCTCGGTGATCCATCAGTGCAGGGTCCAGGCTGCAGCGTTGGGGTTGTCATTTTCCCTTTGAGTTGCTGAGTGATGAGGTTAGCTGGTCATCGGTGATTCTGTTCCAATTTCTTCGTGGGAGCAGGTGCTGGTGTCGGTGGATGGTGGATGTTCTGAAGGTGAAGTGGACGCATCAATGGTCGGTCTATGGGAGTTCGCTGGTGTGGCTGAAGGTGATGGAGTTTCCTGTTGTGAAGAGGGGTTCGAGGGTGTGTCCTGCTGCATGTATGGGTTCCGTCACGATCTGGCGGAGTCCAATGTTGTGGAGGTTGTCCTGGAGGGATGTGGTGCTGGGGTCTAGTAGGCTTAAGTTGAGCTATTAATTGATATTGCGGTATTGCTATTGTTCTGCATTTGCCTCGCCAATTGAGGTTGTGATTTGTCACGAGAAACATTAGTGATGGCATTTATAAAAATAAAAAGTTAAAAAAACAATTGATATGATGCGGGAAAATAAACCATTAGTCTCAGAGAGACTAGTGGGTTATTTACCAATCTTTTTCACAGGTTCCTGTGTGATACAAAGCATTGCACCAGTTTACCAACATAAATACTTTTGTGCAAAGCGCAAAATTGTGCAGTTTCACACGATAAGCTAGGCAGCCCTTAATAAATATCCCCAAAAGGGTTTCATTACAAGTGGCTTATTAATGCTGCTTGAGGTGAAAACAATAATGCCTGCTCAAAACATTATTATGCCCAAGGTGTTAACACATCTGTTAATAAGGTTATGTATCTTTGCGTATGTTTTTGTGTTATGTTCTATTTACTTTAAAGTTGTCAAAAAATCTTGCAATTTGCAGCAAAATGCAGCTCATGCCTTTGAAGTTTCAATGACAAGTGATCATTTGCCACTGTTAAGGCAGAGCACTACGACGTATCTTCAACTATTTAAAATTATTCAGCTTAAAACTGTGGCAGAGACTGATCTGAAATTAGTACTGTCATAGCTCACTTTGTGTGATACCCTCCATGTGGTTCTACGTCATCTATCAACAACACTTTAAAATGCATCTCTTTTGCTTCTGCTGTGTCATTTGTTTAAGCAAGCATTATGTCTTACTTTTAAAATAGTGACAGCAGTTTCATCATACGCTGTGAATCTAATTTCACAGAAGAAGAAAATATACTTTTGGTTTAGGTTAGATAGTTACACATCAGAGGAGCAATCATTAGGCCCAGGTGAAATTTAAATTACGCTGGAATAATGTTCATGATTTCAGGAATTCTCCATTATACTTGTTATGAAAGTTCCCTAAATTGCACCATTATGCCACATTGCGAAATAACCCCACTGTTTGTGGTAAAACAATAGCATGGAGGTGCAAGAACAATAACAACAACCAGAACAGGAGTGGTCTGGTGTTCACAACATTTGTTTTTTTTAATGGTAATATAGCCCTATATAGCGCTAAGTGACTGATTTACATTTTGTGTAAGTTTGTGTAATTTTGCTTAATTTTCTTGACATTTCACATATTTATTTGAAAGCACCTTACATGAATTTCTCAATCCCCTAGCTATCATGTACCTAAGTTGTTTTAAAAAGCACTCTTCTCTTTGGGGCCCACAACATTGGCCAGGCTCTCTTAGGGCTCTGCCAACTCCATCCTCAAATGTCAAAAACTTAGGATTCCAACTAGATGATATAATTTCTATGAAATCTCAGGTGTCCAAGGTGACAGCCACGTGCTTTGATGTGCTTACGTGGCTAAGAAAGATCATTTGAATGATCCGCATTCCACCTCAAAGTACTGTGATTCAGCCCTTCATTGTTTCCAGACTGGACTATGGCAATGTGTTATATCTGGGTTCAGACAAGGCAACCATTTTTCGGTTGCATAAATTACAGAATGCAGTTGGTAGACTTCTGTACCAACTACCAAAATTTACATCAGTCTGTCATCTTCTCCATGAGCTGCACTGACTCACATCCAATAAAGGCATTACATTCAAAGCCAAAGCGGGACTGGGCCCTCATTATATTCAGGACCTGTGGTGCCGTACACACCCACTTGAGTTTGAGATCTCTAAATCAGGCTTTGTTTAATGTGCCCATATTCCACCTGGCCAATATGAAAGGGCTCTCCTTCTATTAGGCCTGAAATTATGGAACTCTCTTGCGGAACACCTGAGAACTTGTATGTCACTGCTTGCGGTTTGTAAGGGTTTGAAGACTTGGTTATTTTAATCTGCTTTTTCTTAAATTCTCCTCCTTACTGCTTCTGTATAAGGAAACCCTTGGCGATAGCTGTGCACGTTATACATCTTTAAATAAATCTTGAAGAAATGTTTTGCTCTTAACCGCATTGCTGCTGGAGAGTTTCCCCTGCTGTGCTTGACAGCAATAAAAACGGGTGGGGTCATGACGAGCTCAGCTCGCCATGAGCACACGAGCACTGTGCTGCATGACAAGCTGAGCTCGTCATGGAAGGGGTTAATGTTAAAGAGGCACTACTCTCTTTATTTGATCACATATATGAAACTGCTGCTATATGAATTCACATTGGGAATTCAGGCCTTTTTTCTAGAAAAAGAGAAGAACTAGAGTTTTACCAGAATATGATAGTCTACCTCCGCTCTATCTTTGGTTGATGGGATATCCAATGATATTGGAGTAGACTCCTCACTCACGTATCGTGACATGCTTCATCATAGGCATCTATCCACACCCGGGTAAGATGGTGCTACCTGGGCACACTCAACCATAGATGTAATGGGAGCTCTTATTTAAAGCAAGTACTGGTCATGCAGGGAACCAGATGAGTGATAGTAAAAATACCTACAGGTATACCCAAACAATGTGTTTTATTCGGAGGGTACCTGGGGTATTAAATAAAAACGGAAATGTGTTGGGGTTTTACCGCTTCAAAAGTGCCAGCATGTTTCGGGCGTCGCTAGGAGCCCATGTGGGTCTGGGGTCTTCCTAAGGGCTGCTTATTTACTACTTAGTGTCTCTGCTTCGATAGGGTGCACGCAGTCCATGCACTTCCATGAGGCCTAATGCGCTCACCTGTTTTCACTGTGTCCTCAGTAGATTTTCTATTGCTTGATATATTTAAGCAACATGCGGATCAGGCGGTTGGTCATGTCTTATAGTCACACATTGATCAAAATGCTAGCACAGCCAAAATACCTATGTTGACCCGCTCCGTCTGCCGCTGTGTACTCTCTTTTCTTCATGCCTGTGGGACAACTGTCAGTGTGTACTGCTTCTGGCATGGGGAGGTAGCGGTTTTAGTTGTGTGTGAAGGTGTTGAAAATAAATGTTCTCTTCTTCTCAGTCGTTTTGCATTTTTCTGCATTGTCCAGCTTATACTGTCAATTACTAAGTTGAGGGGCCTGGATTTCAGGCTGCCACATAACACATAAAACAGAGACGGGCCCGATTCAAAGAATGAACTTAAGACTCAATCCTAAACTTACTACTGTTTTGGTATTCACAGAATGCACTTACTACTTTTGGCATTCACAGAATGAACTTACTACTTTTGGTATTCACAGAAGTTAGGATTTTGTCTTAAACTTAAGACAGACTTAAGACAGACTTAAGACAAAATCCTGACTTCTGTGAATACCAAAAGTAGTAAGTTCATTCTGTGAATGCCAAAAGTAGTAAGTGCATTCTGGGAATACCAAAATAGTAGTAAGTTTAAGATTGAGTCTTAAGTTCATTCTGTGAATCGGGCCCATAATGCTGATTAACAGAAGACAGCATTCTCTATTCAAAGTCAGGCATTAGGTAATGATATGTTGGTTGTGTTGCAGTGGAAGCTCTTTTGTTTTTCTGTTTTTAGGCCATACATGTGCTACTCTAACTTAGTCACTTCACTCAGATTCTATAATTCACTCACAGAGGCATTGGTCCTCTGATGGAACTTTTTTCGTTGCAATGAGGGGTGAGAAATCAGCTTGTCTAACAGTTGGCCCCCCAAGATCAGGTTCAAGTACACTACTCTCAGAGCTATGCTATAGAAATAGAGTATTGCAATTGGAAGACACAACCTTCTAAAGAAGTTCAATCTAAACAGAATTATACAAACCAGGAACTCTGCTGTGGCTACACAGAATAAGAATAAAATAACCAGATGTTCTGCAAATAATCAATGGCTCTCCCTATCATGCAGTTAAACATCAATGTCCCGTAAGCACAGTTTCTGTGGAAAGAACATTAAGACACAATAAAAGACTTAGCACAATTCAGAAAAATTTAGTTATTGTATTAAAGATCCAAAATCAATCTATATAGGTACATTTTAAGCAGTTCAGTCATGAGTCTTATAGCACATTGTATAAAACCACACATTTGATAAAAGTAAATCTATTGGTAAATAAAACAATCCATAAAGAGGATGGTTCTGGTTAAGTGAGCCTACCACCAACAAAAATGAGAAGATGGTTCAACAGAGTTCTCTTAGCATGGGCAAAGGGATCAAGTTAGAGTCCACTAAGGAAAGGTCCATGTGCAAGAGGAGTGGAGCCATAATCAGGAAAGTTCAGGGCTGGTCTCTCACCGGACAGCTCCAAATCCTCAAGTTGGCAAGTTCATCAGTAAACAGAAAAAGGCAAGGACATCAACAGCTAATCACACAGGCAGTCGATAATGGATGCTGGAGAAAAATGGAGGCAAGGCGCTCCTTCCTTCTAGGAAAGTCACTTTTTATTCTCCAAATCATCCATTTGTGATATCAGTTGTCACCATACCATGGAGTGACCAATCTTCCATTCACCAGGTACAAATTTGATACTCAAACATATTTTCACATGTTACCCATGAGAAACAACTGTAGACTCTGTCCTTACATGTTAGTTGACAAAGAGCCTATTTACTTTTTTGCTCTTCTCAAATTAAGTCGAGAGGTCGAGTTCCCACCAATTAACACACAATGATGTACTGGAAAAGTGTCCTATTGATAAGTCTATTACACCAGGCTATGACTAAATGCAGCCTAATTGAAAAGGCATTTCCATGCATTTTTAAGGTAGCATTTCTTATTTAGTAAAATTAACTCTTAATTTAGTTCAAGCATAATGCAATAACTCAAACATATCACATATGGAAATATGTGTAACTTTGTCAGTGATTATTGCACAGAAATGTTCAAATCTACTTAGGGCCAACTACCAAATGTTTAAAAGTACCCATGTTCAATCTATTCCTAAAAATCATTATATTAAAATTGTTTTAAGAAATCTAAAGCTCTAATAATGTCAAGCATTTATACTGAAAGTTTTAGTCATATACAATGTAATATGAATACATAGCAACACAAGTTCATTTTGTTATTGTACATTACAATGACAGCAATAATGATGCCAAGTTTCATCATAAATATTTCATAACAGCTTTGTTAAAATAATAGATAATTAGTTATTAAAGATGTTGAATTCATAATTTTAATAATCTTGATATTTCTACATATCCAAGCACACTTTTACAGCACTAATACGTCAACTTTTCTCAGATTCAGTGTTGTTTTGCTAGTCATGTGAAAAGTGCACATTAATTTTTTGTTGCCATAATAGTTCTTTGTGTCAGGTAAAGAATGACCAGCTTGTAGGCTGTATCAGTTTGAAATGACCCAACACCAATAATGCATGAGTTCTGCTACAATTGAAAAGACACTTTGGAATTGTAAAATAATTTGCCTTGAATGTTACAGCAAATGAATGGATGGAGAGTTATTAGACCTTTTTCATGAGCCACCTGTTACCCTTTCAACAGTTTATGGAAACAGCCAATTTCCTCATAAAAACATGATTGCAACATTTTTCATTGAACAGCTTTCATACATAATAGCAGATGAAAACATTCTGCTGCACATGTCCAATATTGGAAATGAAAATGGAAAATAGCTACTTTAGAAACCATGGATTAGGGTAAAGGGATAACGGAGAAAAGGGGTGGGATCATGAGGAGCGCAGTTTATGGCAGCCTATCTAATATTATAAAAATTCCCCAGTGTCCTCTTTGAAGACTGTAGAGAATGTATGTCTGTCCAAACTTTTAGAACTCCCTAGATCCACTACAAGCCTGATCACACATAATGAAACAGGACAAGGTTTTCTGGTAGATTTGGTGAGGCTAGCTCCTATCATACTTTGGGCCAAAATATGGTTGTCTCCGTATTTTTATTTCACACCTGATATTGTAGAAGACTGTATAAAACAAAGCAAAGCACAGGTCATTCCATGGTTGAATTATGTCAATTTATGCCTGCAAGAATTGTGGATGGCACATCTATAGGCAAGCACAGGAAACATTACCAGTTTTACCGAGGAACAGATTAAGTCAAAGTTCTTGGAACGTAACAAAAAGATACGAATGGAGAAAGCCATTGAAATGCTAACAGTCTAACAGTACATAGCTCTTTCGATATGCTCTGGCATGGAGCCCTATCTTTTGTGGATTAGAACTCCCCGATATAGGTTTTATCTTTCACGTTTTCGTATGAATATGATTCATTATTTTGGGGCCTTTCCGACCACTGTTTCGTGGTTCGCCTCCCTGCCACCTTGTCACTGTGATGGGATTTTCCGCCAAACTACTAAGCCCTTTATATTATTCTGCCCACTCTACGTAGCCTTTAAATACTGATTCTAACAACCAATCCTTAAAGAGAAGTCTTTTAACTTGTATTTTGAAGGCTTGACTTTTTTGCCATGCTTAGAGTCCCCAGTGACCTGTGTTGCTGTTTTAAATTTCATAATTCAGGCCCTGAGACTTTACCCATCATGAAGGTAAATTTGCATTGTGAGGTGTCATGATTTGTATTGATCTAATGTTTTATTGTGTATTTTACTGTTCTCCTATATATTACTGTGTTATGAGCTAATACTGGCAATGTGAGCTTTTATGATTTTAACTGACATTTAATACAATGTCTTACATTTTTATACTCTGCTGTATACAAATTGTCTTTTCTCTGAGCTTCTATGGTCATATATTTGACCGAATAAAGTTTTATTGATTGAGATCACTCATGACTTCTTTTATAGCATCATTGCTAATATCACTGTAACATTTAAATATTGATTATAAAACTGTGTATGGTAAGTGTGCAAGTTATAGTTACCTTAGGGTATATATATATATATATATATATATATATATATATATATTACCTACTGGCGATAGCCAGTAGGTATATATAGTTAGGATTTTTTTCCTATGGGATTTTTGAAAATTCTATGTCGAATAACTTTGGCGTTTAAGGACAGAATTGGCTGAAATTTTCAGGAAAATGGAACATTTTGTTCCTGGGCAGCCCCTGAAAATTTGGGGGGGTTTCGTCAAGGGGGGGCCGAGAAAAAAGGGGGGTCCCAAAACGTGTTTTTCCCATGCAATTTTCCATAGGGGCGGTTGGCCTCACTTTTAGCCTGAACGGCTGAATGGATTTACACCAAACTTGGCAAAATTGTAGGGACTGGTAGCCCGATGTGCCTTTGCTATGTCTCAAGATATAGGCTCCAGTGGTTTTTACAAAAATTAACTTTGAAAAATATATATTGGGCTACATTGGGCTATATATATGTTGGAGCCCAAATGTAGCCCAATGTAGCCCAATGTAGCCCAATGTAGCCCAAAGATGGCCACCAGAGACAAAAAAAACAAATGTAGCCCAAATATCAGCCAGATGTAGCCCAACTATAGCCCAATGACAGAATGTCCCAGAGTGTTCTAAAGAACAACTAGAGTGCTAACAGTCCTACTTATTACAAAGGTATGGCACACCTGAAGCCATCTTGATTGGAATAAAGTGGTAACTCTTAAAACATTTAATTTAAAAAGGAACAAAATGAGGGGGTTCATTTTGCCATAGAAAGTATGATTAGCGAATATATGACGAAATCCTGCATGTACTATTAGGCTGCAAATTAAAATAACGAAAACTTTTAGAACGAATATGCCTTTAGCACACACTAAACAACTAAACTACCCTAAACCCTAAAACACTACCCCCAGCATGACCCTACACTACACAAACACTACAACACTACCCTAAACCCTAAAACACTACCCCCAGCATGACCCTACACTACGTAAACACTACAACACTACCCTAAACCCTAAAACACTACCCCCAGCATGACCCTACACTACGCAAACACTACAACACTACCCAAAACCCTAAAACACTACACCCCAGCATGACCCTACACTACGCAAACACTACAACACTACCCTAAACCCTAAAACCCTACCCCCAGCATGACCCTACACTACACAAACACTACAACACAACCCTAAACCCTAAAACACTACCCCCAGCATGACCCTACACTACGCAAACACTACAACACAACCCTAAACCCTAAAACACTACCCCCAGCATGACCCTACACTACGCAAACACTACAACACTACCGTAAACCCTAAAACACTACCCCCAGCATGACCCTACGCTACGCAAACACTACAACACTACCCAAAACCCTAAAACACTACACCCCAGCATGACCCTACACTACGCAAACACTACAACACTACCCTAAACCCTAAAACACTACCCCCAGCATGACCCTACACTACGCAAACACTACAACACTACCGTAAACCCTAAAACACTACCCCCAGCATGACCCTACACTACGCAAACACTACAACACTACCCAAAACCCTAAAACACTACCCCCAGCATGACCCTACACTACGCAAACACTACAACACTACCCAAAACCCTAAAACACTACCCCCAGCATGACCCTACACTACGCAAACACTACAACACTACCCAAAACCCTAAAACACTACCCCCCAGCATGACCCTACACTACGCAAACACTACAACACTACCCAAAACCCTAAAACACTACCCCCAGCATGACCCTACACTACGCAAACACTACAACACTACCCAAAACCCTAAAACACTACACCCCAGCATGACCCTACACTACGCAAACACTACAACACTACCCAAAACCCTAAAACACTACACCCCAGCATGACCCTACACTACGCAAACACTACAACACTACCAAAACCCTAAAACACTACCCCCAGCATGACCCTACACTACGCAAACACTACAACACTACCCAAAACCCTAAAACACTACCCCCAGCATGACTCTACACTACGCAAACACTACAACACTACCCTAAACCCTAAAATACTACACCCCAGCATGACCCTACACTACGCAAACACTACAACACTACCCAAAACCCTAAAACACTACCCCCAGCATGACCCTACACTACGCAAACACTACAACACTATCCTAAACCCTAAAACACTACGCCCAGCATGACCCTACACTACGCAAACACTACAACACTACCCTAAACCCTAAAACACTAGCCCCAGCATGACCCTACACTACGCAAACACTACAACACAACCCTAAACCCTAAAACACTACCCCCAGCATGACCCTACACTATGCAAACACTACAACACTACCCTAAACCCTAAAACACTACCCCCAGCATGACCCTACACTACGCAAACACTACAACACAACCCTAAACCCTAAAACACTACCCCCAGCATGACCCTACACTAAACAACCACCACAACTCTACACTACACTAACACAACACTACACTACACAACACTACACTACACTACACAATCACTAACCCACGAAAAAATTAACACAAACCCACTTACCTCTCTCGTCATCGTGGTTTTCACAACGCAAATGCATTTACCATACATGCCTTTAAAACGTAATTCTTTGTAAAGGCATGCGCGATAAATGCACATGCGTTTTGAAACAATGCGGGATAATGGTATGCGAGGTCAATGACCTTGCGGGATAATGGTATGCGGACTGAAAGTCTGCGGGATAAAAAATGCGGGAAAATGGCTGCAAACCATGATTAGCAGCAGACTTCCCTGGTGAGCACTAGCTTTAACACAGTGATCTAATGAGCAACTAGAGTGCTAACATTCAGAATTTATGGCAAATGTGTGACACATCTGAATGCCTTCTTGGTAGAACCAAAGTAAACAAGCATTGAAAATGCAATAGATCTCGCCCTCGTTTAAGTTAAAGCCATTCTGTTTGTAATGAGGTGGCTTTTTAGCTTTGCTTTTATTAGTGTTTTTAAAACTTTCATGTAAATAACATGCATATGTATGCATATATGTATATGTATGCATGCATTTATATTTATATAGATATGCAGATTATATATGTTTATATATGTATATTACCTACTGGCGATAGCCAGTGGGTATATATAGTTAGGATTTCTGAAAATTCTATGTCTAATAACTTTGGCGTTTGTGGACGGAATTGGCTGAAATTTTCAGGAAAATGGCACATTTTGTTTCTGAGCAGCCCCTGAAAATTTGGGGGGGGGGGGGTTCGTCAAGGGGGGCCGAGAAAAAAGGGGGGTCCCAAAACGCGTTTTTCCCATTCATTTTTCCATAGGGCGGTTGGACTCACTTTTAGCTCGAACGGCTGAATAGATTTACATGAAACTTGGCAAAATTGTAGATATGGTTTGCCCGACGTGCCTTTGCTATGTCTCAATATATGTGCTCCAGTGGATTTTGAGAAATGAACGTTTAAAAAAATATATATATCTGTGACAGCGGTCCGGTTAGCGCCCCGGTTCGCGTACCTGACGCGTAACGGAACTTCGCGAAGCGAAGCTGATTGGCTCTCCGGTGTCTGTCAACATTCTAAACAGTCCGGAGCGGCCGCCATCTTGTCTCTCGGTACGATCGAGAGACAAGATGTGGTGAAAAACGAAGGGGGAAATGAAGGAAAGGGGGCAAGGTAGACCACTCCTGACCCCCTAGGATTGATGAGGGGGATATTAAAGTGCCCCGCGGGGCAAAAAATTAAATTTTTTTTTTTTTGCGATTTTACGCCGTAGAGGCGCGTCCCGGTACGCGAACCGGGCAGCTCACCGGGCAGCTCACCGGGCAGCTAACCGGCAGCGTAGCTGTCAACATTGTAAACAGTCCGGAGCGGCCGCCATCTTGTCTCTCGGTAGGTTCGAGAGACAAGATGTGGTGAAAAAAGAAGGGGGAGATGAAGGAAAGGGGGCAAGGTAAACCCCTCCTGACCCCCTAGGATTGATGAGGGGGATATTAAAGTCCCCCGCGATTTTTCGCGGTAGAGGCGCTTCCCGGTACGCGAACCGGGCAGCTAACCGGCAGCGTAACGGGAGTCCGCCATCTTGTGTTTTTGGAGCGTCCGGTTCGCGTACCGGGTAGCGTCCCGGTAAGCGTAACAAGGGGAAAACCAAGAGAAACAGTAAAAAAAAAATTAAGGGAATAGATTTCCAGCAAACTTGGCAAAATTGTAGGGACTGTTTGTTTGATGTGCCTTTGCAAGGCCTCAAGATATGTGCACGTGTGGATTTTGTCTAATTAAGGTTAAAAAATATATATATATCTGTAAGCGTGCTCCGGCACGCTTACGTTACGGGTTTTGTTTGCGCTGCAGAGCCGATACGTCACGGTTATGCGACGCGCCATGAGGCGTCTCACGTGGCTACGTGATACGTCACGTAATAAAGAATATATTTTACAGCTATAGATATTAGCTTTTAAAAAACCAATGAAATTCACTGAAAAAACCATAGGTTATAGACCATATATAGTTAGGAATTTGCATTTACAAAACCTTGAAAATTCACTGAAAAACCATAGGTTAGAGACCATATATAGTTAGCTGGACATTTTATTGACATAAAACCAATGAAATTCCATATATAGTTAGTTGCACTAACTATATATCGCGCACCCGCAATCCACTGCTGATGATGTCACATATTACATCATTCATGACATGGTCAGTGACATCACTGATGACATCACTGATGACATCTCAAATGACATCACTGATGACATCACTGATGACATCTCAAATGACATCACTGATGACATCATGACACACCAATACCAGTTACTACATACGCACTCACTGATTCCTACGTCTACACACACATTCACTCATTCACCCATACAATCACTCATACATACAGTCACTCATTATTACAACACTATCATATGCACTCATACACCTATGCAGACACTCACACACTGCCACTCATCCATGGAGTTACTCACACACCTAGTCAGTCCTGTAAAGAATCAATCACACTTCCATTTCCTCATCTATACAGTTAAACACAGAACACCATACTTCAGTGACATCACTGATGACATCACTGATGACATCTCAAATGACATCACTGATGACATCTCAAATGACATCACTGATGACATCATGACACACCAATACCAGTTACTACATACGCACTCACTGATTCCTACGTCTACACACACATTCACTCATTCACCCATACAATCACTCATACATACAGTCACTCATTATTACAACACTATCATATGCACTCATACACCTAGTCAGTCCTGTGAAGAATCAATCACACTTCGATTTCCTCATCTATACAGTTAAACACAGAACACCATACTTTTCACACATATACTAACACATACTTACTCTCTTATACAATCACTGATACAAGTACACATTGATATGCACAGAGTCACACACCTCCCAGCCAGCCACACACACACTCAGTCTTCCATACATCCACTCATTCTTCAATATGTAAAACATATTTAAACTTTACAAAAACACACAGACACTAGATGATGTCATTTGAGATGTCATCAGTGATGTCATCAGTGATGTCATCAGTGATGTCATTTGAGATGTCATCAGTGATGTCATCAGTGATGTCACTGACCATGTCATGAATGATGTAATATGTGACATCATCAGCAGTGGATTGCGGGTGCGCGATATATAGTTAGTGCAACTAACCATATATGGAATTTCATTGGTTTTATGTCAATAAAATGTCCAGCTAACTATATATGGTCTCTAACCTATGGTTTTTCAGTGAATTTTCAAGGTTTTGTAAATGCAAATTCCTAACTATATATGGTCTATAACCTATGGTTTTTTCAGTGAATATATATATATATATATATATATATACATTCAACAACAATTGTTCACACAGTCTCCAAAAGAACGACGTCCAGGCCAACAGCTTTGTTCAAAACATCTTGTGTTTATTCACAACGCACTCGATACGTTTCGGGAACTAAATTCCCTTGTTCACGAGTGATAGTGCTTGTTTACGGTACAGCTTAAATGCATAGCATGTGACTTTCATTTTAGTGAACATAAAGAGCAGACTACCAAAATTACGTGTCATCTGGAGCTACGAGAACAGACTCACAGTATTAGATCAGCAAGCATGGGCGCAGCTTACACCATCTTCATTGGTTTGTACATTTTTAACAAATTATACTTCATTTGTTAAATGACTTTTTGAAAAGAAATTTGTAACTGGTGCAAAAAAAATGATTAACGAGTGAAAACACAGGGCATTCGAACTCGCGTCCTCAAAAGTGCAGGCAACGTTATACCTAGTGCATTAGCTTCGTACTCCACCAAAGCATTTGTTAGTTTTAAGCCCCAGTGGGCTGTAAGGCATTAAAGTCTGAATCCAACTACCAGACTACAAAGCACACAGACTAAAAAACAATTTCATTTACGGGCGTGTTTCCACACGTCAACTCTGGCCCCGCCCCCTCCCTTTACCACTGCGCTAAGGCGCCCTGTGTCACGTTTAAGTTGGGGGATTAAATCCCCTTGAATCCTGAGAGTCCCTTGGTCCAACTAGCCCACCATGTACCTCCAGCAAGCAGCACAGCAGGTTCGTTGCAGAGAGGTGGTCGGAAGCCATGCCCCATTTTACACCTCTCTGCAAGACTACTCTGTGGTACTTACTGGACATACCTGGTGGTTTAGTTGGCCCCCAAGGCCCCTCAGGAGTCAAGGGGAAATAATTGCCCAACTTAAAACGTGCCCCAGGGCGCGTTTCAACATTTGTGACATCAGGCCACCCCCCCTCCCTGCACCACTGTGCAAATGCACCCCCTGGTGCATTGTAAATTGGGGGATTAAGATCCCTTGAGTCCTGAGGGTCCGTGGGGGCCAACTAGCTCACCACTTACCTCCAGTAAGCGCCACAGAGCTGCACTGTAGAGTGGTGTAAAAAGGGGTGTTGCCTCTGAACACTTATCTGCAACGCAGCTCCCTGGTGCATACTGGAAGTGCCTGGTAGGCTAGTTGGACTCCAGGGACCCTCAGAAGTCAACGGAAATCAATTCTCCAACTTACAACTCGCCAGGGGGCTCGTTTGCACAATGGGGACGGAAGGGGGCAGGTCCTGAGGTGACATGTGTGCAAACACATCCTGTGGCGCGTTTTATGTTGGGGAATTCATTCCTCTTCAATTCTGAGGGTCCCTGGGGGCCCACTAGGTACCTTCAGTATGAGCCAGGGAGCTGTGTTGCTGAGAGGTGTTCACAGGCCATGACCCTTTTTACACCTCTCTGCAACACAGCTCTGTGGCACTTACTGGTGGTACCTGGTGGGCTAGTTGGCCCCCAGGGACACTCAGAATTGAAGAGGAATGAATGCCCAAAGTTAAAACGCGCCACAGGGCGTGCTTGCAATCATGTTACCTCAGGCCCCACCCCTCCCTTCACCAGTGTGTAAATGCGTCCCATGACGAGTTTTAAGTTGGGGAATTAATTCCCCTTGAATCCTGAGGGTCCCTGGGGTCGAACTAGCCCACCAGGTACCTCCAGTAAGCGCCACAGAGCTGCGTTCCAGAGAGGTGTATAAAGGGGCGTGGCCTCTGAACACCTCTGTGCAACGCAGCTCCCTGGCACATACTGGAGGTTCCTGGTGGGCTAATTGACTCCAGGTACCCCCAGTATTGAACGGGAATTTATTCTCCAATTCAAAACGTGCCACAGTTTAGCAGAGTGTTTTCATGAGGGGGCGGGCCTAGGCAAGATCTTGAGTCTTTTTTTTTTTGGAAGTGGGGCTGTGCTGTCCCCTTCTTTTTACTTTTTTGGCGCACTGGGGACCCCATCCCCCAGGGACTGACACTCAAATGTCTTTTAATTATTAACGGGAAGGGGGTCGCGTGGCCCCCTCCTGTGGCCAATTTTGGGCCCTGGGTACCCGATCCCCTGGGGCATGGCCATATTTTGAAATAATATTTTGGAGGGGGGCAGCGTGGCCCCCTCCTAAGGCCATTTATGGCCCCGGGGACCCCATCCCCCATGGACCAGCCTTTGCGTGTATAAAAAAAAAAAATATTGGGGAGGGGGTCCTCCCCAGCCACTTCTGACCCCGGGAACGCCAACCCCGGGTCCTGGCCACCTCGTTGGGGATCAAGGGGGGAACCTCAATGCCCTCATGGTACCAGCCAGCTCCCCGCGTCCTGCAGGAGCTGGCATTGCTTTTCCATAAGGGGACCTGCTGACATGCAGCTCCCAATGTGGAAAAGCAATCAGCTTTGGTTTTCTTCCAAAAACCAAACCCCAGTTTTCAATGACAGGGTGTGAGCCGCAGGGCTCCGGCCCTGTCATAGCAAACAGCAGTGTCCCAGAGGTGGGCACCCGGGACAAAGTAGGACCCTGGGTGTGGGGTGGTGGTCCCCAGGGCCATCAAGGGCTCCAGGAGGGGGCCGCACGGCCCCCCTCCCAATGTTTGCAAAGCCCCAGGGGGTGGTGGTCCCCGGAGCTTCGGTGTCTGTCTGTCCCTCAATTTCAATAATTAGAGCCCCGGGGAGGTGATAGACCCTTTGGCGGGTGGAGGGCCTCAATCCCCCCACACATGAATCATTTTTTAAATAACAGCCCTGCGGCTTGTTTGTAATACATAATATATTTCCAGTAAAATGTATTCTTTTATATTGTGTACCTTTTATGTGTAATTAAAATTGTATGTTTTTTTCCAGTTTATTTGTTATGGTGTATGGTATATGCATATATATCTGTGTTATATTATTAAGTTTAAAAAAATTGTAAATTGGTATATAAACTCACATTATTATTATTTTATTAATAGTTTTACAATATATGTGTAAATTAACATAGGAAATATATATATTTATATATATATTTGTTTGTGTTTGTTTAAATAATTATATATATATATACATTTTACATATTATTTAAATATATTTAACTTACATTATATTACTGGTACATGTTAATATATTTAATGTTTACCATATTTAATCATATATATTAAAAAACAATATTTTTGGATATGTTTTTCGGTATCAGTGTAAAACTATTTTGTTTTTGATATTTTTGTAATTTACATTATAGGTATAGGAAAACAATATTTTTGTGCTCAATATTTTTGACAAAACATTTTTGTATCATGATATTTAGGTTCTCAATATTTTTTCTGTGAACATGTGCCTCCTTTCTCCTCTGAATATAGGTGCCAGCCACCTCCATTTCTTTGCTTCACAGTATAGTTTTGAATGCTCCGCTCAAAGTGCCTACAGAGGTGCACTCGTGCATGGCACTATCCACACAAGATTGTTGCAGACACACCCTGCACATTAACTCTTCCATCAGCTGGGGTTTCTGAAACTGCAGTCTGCGCTCGTGAACTAACTGCAGAGTAACTCTTTCCTGCGTGCCTGCAGGCAGTGAGTGTTCTGTACCAGACCTCTGCCTCGGGCTGTTCTGCCCTTACTTCTGTGTGAGTGACACTCTGCCTGCTGAGAGTAATGTCAGAGTTGCCTCGACTGGTATGCCATTGCTTCATTTCCTTTAGGTATCTCCTCACTTCGTGCACAATAGTATCTGTAACATTGAGAAACAATGTTCAGAAAGTGACTGTGTCTTAATTGTTTTTAGCCTACGGAATCTGCCAGCTTTTAAACAAGGGCAGCTCTCAAATGACTGTGCGTGGGAGTCTATTGTGTTTCTTTTACTTTATAAAGCAACAGAAATGTACAGAACCACACAGGAAAAACGAATGTGCTCAATCCATCTGAACAAAGTTTTCCGCTTGTAGATCGGGGGCCTTATTTATGAGGACTTGCGTCAGTTTTGCGCCGCCGGTGCGTCACTTTTTGTTACGCACCAGCGGTGTAAAAAATGCACCCTGTTGCGCCATATTTAAAAAGTGACACATCTAGGTAGATGTGTCACTTTTTAAACCCCTGCGCCACATTATACCTGCGTCAGGTATAATGTATGCAGAGGGGGCGTTCCCCGGCAAAAAGCCTCGTAATAGTGACGCAGTGAAATCTATGAGATTTCACTGCGTCACTTTTAGGACGCTGTTGCGTCAAAATCTTGCGCCTGCCTCACAGCAGGCGTAAGACTGACGCAAGCCCTTTCACATGGGGCTTTCCCCATGTGAAAGAACGCATTGCTGGAGTTGCGTCACTTTTGTGACACACTCCAGCAATGCATCACTTTTGCACTTATAGATACGTCAGCAATACTGACGTATCTGTAACTCCTTGCGACATGATGCGTCATACATTAAATTAAATATGACGCATCAGGAATGTCACAAGGAGTGCGCAGTGAAAAGTGACGCATCGCTGTTTTCACGCACCGATGCGTCACTTTTCATAAATGAGGCCCCTGGTACATTGTGCACCACACTCCCGCATGATCTTCAGTTACTTTTTTTCAATGGTCATTTAGCACTTGATATGGGCTGTGGTCTCATGTTCCACAATGTCTGACCCAATGCTTTATTGTATTTCTGAATTTGTGTTTACTTGAATATGTGGGCTGTACGGGTCATGTTCATTGCTGACTCTCACTAGACCGGTTTTGACTCCTTTCCTCTGAAGGTGGGTGACTCAATAGGTCCCCCTTCTTAACAAATATTAAACTCATAGAAGAGTGCCATGTTGCTCTTTATATGTGTTCCAAAAGTCACCTCTGAGCTCACTCATATACTTTATGCACAGCTGCATCGCCTGTTCCACTAATCCCCCCTACATGCAACTGCGCACATCAGGCATCATTCAAAGTAATTATATTGTGATTTGGAACCCTACTGGGACCCTCACAACCTCCCACCAAACAAGCCCTGCACAGTAAAATACAGATTGACTAGTGGATGTAATAATTCACTGTGCTTTGTTTAATTGAATACACATGATTTGTTTGTCTATGTAAAGTACTCTCTCTGTGTTGCTACTCTCAATTGTCACAGAAACCATGTGTTAATCCTGTATTTGGCACAAATAAATGGGAATAAATACATTGAGTGGTTTCTTTGCGAGCATAATGCTAATCCTAATAACCAATATTAACAAATAACCACTGGATTAAATACTAACCTTGGGGCTCTGCAGTAAAGTGCTTAAACTCCTCATCAGGGGGAGTAAGCACTATATAAATGCAGTTAAAATACAGTGAATTGTTTCAGAGAGCGCATACAATGGAGGAATAGATACCATCATCATGCTTCCTCTAGATGGATTGCGATGAGAACACATGTGAAGTTTGTTTATAGTCTGTCTATGGCCCCTCTCACCTTGCGAGCTTCCTGCTTTAGACATTCCTGTTAAAGTTTTTATACCCGTCTATGCAAGCAAAGTCAATAGGTTATGCCACTCTGTACCACCTGGCTAAAGGGCAATATCATTGACACCGCCAATAGCTCTCGGATTGCCGAGACCTATTGGCTTTGCCAATCCTTGTTTCCTTTTCTCCTCTAACAATACGCCTGCTGGCACCTGGTAGGACATTTCGTCGTTAAGTGGAAAAGTTGCTTGTGGTAGCGACAAAATGCATTTTCCTGCAGTATGCATAATTTGGTGAAAATTCCACATTTCTAAAAACACATTACACATTTTGCGCACCCATAATCAAGGCTTGCTACAATGGTCTCTGTATCTACGAACACATTAGGGGCCAGATGTACGACCCTAACATTTTGTGACTCACAAATTGAGTCACTTTGCGACTTGCAAAATGCAATGTACAACAGTGTCACTGAAACTGTTAGTGATTACCAATGGGGTCGCAAATTGCATGTCTCATCAATATTCATGAGGCGAGTGCAATTTGCGACACCATTGGGAATGGCTAGCACTCCCAGGGATAGTGGTCTGCAGGGGGCAGCAGACTACCATGCCTGGAACTGCTTTTTAAGTAAAGCAGTTTTTGTTTTTAAATGCTTCCTGTTTTCCTCAAAGGAAAACTGGATGCAATTAAAAAAGAAAAATTTAACTTTTCAGTTTCATTTTTTAGGGGCAGGCAGTGGTCCTTGGGACCACTGCCTGATCTTAAAAAATATTTTCTCACACACTCACAAAGGAGACGAAGTCCCTTAGGGATCCGTTCCCGTTTGCGAGTGGTTTACCACCTACTTCAAGTAGGTGGTAAACTGTGAGTGTTTTGCGGCTGCAAATGCGGTTGCAAAGCAATAGTACACAGCAGTGACTCTCGCTATTAATAGCGAGAGTCGCAAAATGACATTTGTATATGCCATTACTCCTTTTTGCTATCACAAACTGACCAATCTCCAGTTTGTAAGGGCAAAAAGGGTTGTACATCTGGCCCCAAATGTGATCCTGTGAACTGGTCAGCAGCATCCTCTGGTATTGGACTTATGCAGCACCTCTGATCCTCAGGTTCTCAATAAGTGCATTAGGTCAGCAGGTTAGCATCTGTCCCCAGCAGTGTTGCCTTTCTCAGTTCTTGGAATCAAACACTTGCAAGTAAGGGTTCACACAGTGGGAGTAACTCTTCCAATATCGTTCTGGCTGGTACACAGGCATGGGATTAACACTCCTCCTCCTATTCCATGCTGGTTCTGATATATAGTATGTCAAGCATGGGTTCCCCAAAGGAAAACTGTCATGCCACTGTTGGGTGATTCTAACACAAACTCCAAAGTTTTCCAACCCTATATTACAACATTTACTTCATTGTGATTAAGTAGCAACTGGTGATACCAGTATCTGCCCAGTCCCATTTGCTGGTCAAAATTCAACATCCCAGCAGAAAGGGTTGTCACTATTCAGCTCCCTCCCGCCCTCCTCTCCACTTGCCGCTTACCAGATCAGTCTAAGTCATTTAAAGAAAATTTCAAACCTCTCTTCGGATGCAGATTTCAGGGCGGTCTCCTTGAAAAGAGCAATAACAGTCACTAAGAAATATCACTGTGGCAGTCCTAGGTCAAGCCATCCCCTCACCTACTGGTATCGTATGTATTCTCTTTAGGAACTAAGGGCCACATGTACATAGGTTTCATATTGCGATTACCTAATAGTTAATTTCAGTGACTCGCTATTAGATACTTGAAAACACCTATGTACTAATGTGTCTTTGACACATTTATTGATTCCTAATGGGGTTGCCGTTGACCTTCCTAATGAATATTGATGAAATAGGTCTCAATTTGCAACCCACTGGGAACCGCTAAAATTACAGGGATGATGGCCTGCTGGGGACCGGAGACCACCATATCTCTGTTTGCTTTTAAATAAAGCAATGCTTTTTTTTATGCAGCCTGTTTTTTCTTAAAGGAAAATGGGAAGCATTTCAAAAACAAAAAGAAAAATGTTCTTTTCATTTTTTTTAGAGCAGGCAGTGGTAAAATGCGAATGTTTTGCGACCGCACTTCGGTTTTAACATTTTTTACATACCACTGCAAATAGCTATTAGGACGGGACACTCTTAACAAGCTCATTGCTACTACTGAATCACTAACTCATTTTGCTATTTGGTAATGGGTTACTGAATTGGAAAATGGGTGTTGCACACAGACAGCACTTTTTCTGAAAATCGGGCTGTTTTCGACATGAAAAAAGCTTTGTACATGTGGCCCTGTGGCCCTTATTTTGAGTTTGACAGGAGAAAAACACAGACCCAAATATGTTGGATGTCCTGTCTACCATATTACAAAGGCATTATCGCCTAAGGCACTTATATATGGATGGGCTATCTGCCATGTTTTAACACAGTATTCCACCCAGCAAACTCTAAATAACGCCCTCAAATTGGACAGAAATGTTGAACTTTTCAAGCACAGTTAATTATAATAAATTTGATAATAAATGAGAGACCTGTTCGAGAGAATGAGATCAGTAATTCATTATGTGACACACGAAGTGAGAGAAAGGCTCTCTAGAGGTCAATGCATTCACCCACACTGCATGAGAGTTTTTCAAATTTTGATAGAAATCCTAATCAATTCCTCCGTAAATGATCCAGATATAGCATGCAGGAATGGTAAGGACATTTGCATGCAATTCAATATTCTTTGTTCAGATTCATGCCTTGAGAGACTGCAGGCCAAAACTATACCAGTGGGAAATCGAAGGGATATTTAGCTGAGAATATGTAGTTGAGGACTGCTCAGAAATCACTATCTTACTATCTTAGATAAAAACAGAACACCACCATTAAAATAAAATACATATTGTAAGGAAGCACACTATGCAGATGAAACTGCTGAACGATTGCTTGATTAACTTTAAAAGCACAGACATACACAAAAAGGGCAAGTTTCTGAGGGTGAGTTAATTCAAGATAAGGTAGAACAGCCAGAAATATATTTCATGCATTGTCAAGAGAAATAGTAGCCATCAAACGGTATTTCTATGAGTAATCTATGACACTAATTTATAGGCAGATGGACCATACACATTTCAGTGTCTGTTTGACATCAATATATGGTGAAAGAAAGGCAGTTCCTGTTCTAACAGCATGGAATTACTGTGACACATTATATTGTTTCGATTGTAAGCAAGTCACAATCTCGCAGCAGTCTATTATGTCTTGAAAAAAATATTCAATATTGGGCTTTATTGTACTGTTGGGCTATTGTGCCTTTGAGTCAAATGTATTGTTCAGGCCATTTATTTAAAAGGTTATGGGCCTGTTAGAGTACAAGAAATACTATTAGATATTGAGACCCATGGGATATAATGTCACAAATGTGTATCCCTGGGACTAGTTCAAAGCAAGAAATGTAATTTGTCTGCATCCTGTTGAACTACAAACTCAATTGCTTTCTAGACCTGCAGTGAACAACTTTAAAATTATTTCTTGGTGCATAGGGTATGATAGAACACATTTTACGGTCACTTGTAAAACAAAATTTGATTTGTTTTTGTCATGAAGTACACTAAGCATAAATAGACTAACGACATTTCAAGCCTGTCACTTTTGTATGTGTTCAATAAAAAGGAAGGGGAAATTCATTTAGCGTTGACATTCTGAAACAAATGCAAAAGTAACAAATATTCAGGAATAAATATGTTAAAAATTGTATAAAGAAAGCTGTGATTTAAAATATCGCGTATTTGTTATTCACTGAAAGTGGGTTATTAATTTGGGAAGCTTGTGAATCCTTGCCAACTTGATAAACACACCATGGTCAGGTGTCAACACAAGTTTCAGTGGAATTGTGCTCAATCCCCCGTAGCTTGGTTACAAGCACCAGACAAGTAAGTTCAAGGAAAATGAACAGTTTAAACATCGAGAAAACATCAAGGTAACAATTTTAGAAAATTGATTAAATGGCAAAAAAACACCAAATGATCAATAGCTGAAAAGGGGAACTGATGCTTTACATTTTTGAAGTTTTAAGGCAAAACATGGCAAGGAAAAATAAAGCACCATTGAAAAATATTGGTTCCCAGATGCCCAGGATAATTGGAAAGGAGTACAGGCTGAATTTACAAAGTGGATTATTGCAGTGAAAGGTTTTACCTTTGGAACCAGTTATTTTTCTGGAGCTCAAAGTCTTCCAATGAATTAATGTTCAATGCCGAAGCTGGTAAGAGTCCTTCCAACTTGGATACATCATTGCCTTCATTCCTCCAGCTTAAATACATCACGGCCAAGTTCCTTCTGAGGCTGCTGGTTTTAGTACAAAAAGGTCCTGTTTGGCGTGGTCTCCCCTAACCGTTTTGGCTGCTGACCTCATGTTTTGACCTTATTTTGCTAACCTTAGGGCTTATGCATGTGTGGGACTGCAGTACACAGTCAAATTGTTATGCTCATCAAATACATACAGTGGATTTGTGTATATATTATGGGCTGATTTGAGTTAGCTATAAGTCCCTTGTCATGAGGTAAGACCTATACCAGGGGCTGCATTTTGAATGCACCTCCACGGGCATACAGCACTGGTTGTGCCATCCCCGGAGGTAGCTTATCGATTGAGCCACAGGTTTGCCCTTGTGGGGCCTGTGTGCACAGGTTACTGTTACTCGATTTGGCATTTAAAAAGCTATGAGCCAAGGTTGTATATATTTCTCTTGCTATATCAGAGTTCTCCCTGATGGAAGGGTATAGTGTTGGTAAGAAGTTGCACATGTGCATGTATGCGTTACCTGTAAGGTTCGTGAATGGCACCAGGTGGTGTGTTCGGTATGATGGGGCCTACTTCTCTAATTGGGTTAGCATGAGGGCGTGTAGCAAAAGGCTATTGAACATTAATTTCTATGAGCAGAATAATAGCAGTAAAGAGTTTGATATTGATGAGCTCGTAATGACAAATTCTCTCCATTAGTGGGAGTGGGTTCAACTTTACAGTGATGGAAATGTCACTTTGGGAATTGGGTATTCCGATGCTTGGGGCTCTGTGTGCATGGCTGCCTGCCTCTTGATTCACAACTGGGTGCTAGGGGGACAGACCCATCTGTACATTTCTGCTAGAGGGCCATAAACGATGGCTTTTCAGGAAACTGTGGTCCTCTTACTCTAACGGGCATTCTGGGACGGTTATGTGGGGAGGGGAATTGGCACTTGCATTCCAAGGGGCAGGGTCTTGGCCCCACTAAAAGATGTGACCAAACCTCTCAGGGTAGGATGGCAGACACGGCAAAATTAGGAGAGTGTGTATTTCAAAGGTGACTTTTTGAACTGATTGTATCTTCAGGCCATGGGAGGTAAAACTACTGGGGCTTTGGCCTCCAAAAGTAGAGTCACTTTTGGATTTGGAACCATACTACGGTGGGTCACCACTGGGACATTGAGATGAGGAATCATTAGGGCAGGAGGAACTGCAACTATACTATCTGCAGACTTGTGGTGGTGTGGGGCTTTTCGTGCTCCAAGAAGTGGACTATCACTTGGTGGATTTTCCCTGGACCCTGCTGGCCTGCATCGCAGTGCCAACTGTCATGACCTGGGTTTCAAAGTACTCACTGAGGGCCAGTGAGCGGGGTTCCTGTCCACAAGATCCTAGGGACACAAAGGATCCTACTGTCCCCACAAGATCATAAGGAACATACTGGGTGCAGCGGTGACAGTTGGAAGTGATTGTGGTTGGGACAAGGGCTTCTTGATATACAACATAATCTCTCTGTGCAAGAGGAGTGTGTGCGCATAGATCAGCAGCCATCTAAGGTTCCGGGATGCAAAGAGTTCAAGGAGTGAGGGGGGAAGGTTACAGAGTCTGAGGGACTCGTGCTTACAACCAGGAGATCTGTGCTCGCTTGCGCTCCAGAGCATATGGTGTCCGAAGCTGTTGGGGGAACCTGAGCCAGGATCTGAGTCTGTCATCAGCCTCTAGATCAGGTGGTCGACAGTGTCTGACATTGCGACCTCTGTCCGAGGTCATTGGCTCCCTCTCTCTGGACCAATGCCACAAGTTGGTTTGTTGTGGATACGGTCCATGGGGTCTCGTGGGCCTTGTAAACATTTAAAGCTGACTGCCGGGGTCTACAGAAGATCTCACCTTCGCCTAAGGGAAAAACATTTCACCAGACATGAAAGCACACCAGCTTCCTGGGTCACAACCTTTTGTCTATGGGGGGGGGATAGCGATCTAGCACTCTTGCAGGTGCTGTCAGGCACCTTGAGGTTCAATACATATAGATGAAACTAAGTAACTGTTTTTCTCCTTATAGGTGGTTCCGACTATCCAGTCAACAGGGCGCCAGCAGGGGCAATGTGTATCATTGGTAGGTGGGGTTGAAGGAATGGGGGGCTGGGCCACAAGGCATAGTCAGAGACCTGTGTCTGTTTGACCTTTCTGCAATGGGAAAGTTCAAAAATTGCAAATAACTATAAAGTGTATATACAATGTGTGTTACGTTTTGATTTCAATAGAGAAGTTTGACAGTTGTGTATAACTGTAGAGTGTATGTACAATAGGTATCTTGTTTTGATTTCAGAGTGTGGGTGTGTGTGTGTGTAATCTAAAGACAAACATTTTATTATATAAATGGGGCCAGATGTACAACCATCTTTAGTGTTTGCAAATGGGAAATTGGCCTGTTTGCGACTGCTAAAAAGGGTTGTAGCATGTACCAAACCTATATTGCGAGTCAGTAATCTGTTACCAACTTGCACAATAGGCTTTGAGCTATTAGGCAGGGCGTAGTCAGCAGGGGCAACATGTATCATTGGCTTTCCGCAACTGTACAGTGGATATACAATGTGTGCTTAGTTTTGATTTCAATGGAGAAGTTTGACGATTGCGTATAACTGAAGAGTGTATACACAATGTGTATCTTGTTTTTATTTCAGTGTGTATGTATGTAATATAAAGACAAGTGTTTTTATACATGAGGTGTGGAGTCTTTTTGTGGCATATTCAGTGTATCGTGAAGTGAATGTTGTGCAATACTTTACACTCGAGGCCTGAGGATAAGCCTGTCTGCTCGATGCCAAGCTACCAGAGGGTTAGCACAAGTTATCGGACAAATGTATCATAGTCATCATATTTGGAACAGTGGATTCTGACTGGCTTTGACACATCTCAGGAAGCCCGAAACTGCTGGGTCTAACAACTCCCAGCAGGACAAAGCTGGATTTTGCAGCCTCCAAGGTTGCTTTGTAATTACTGTAGATTTGCAGCCTCACCACAGTCCAAGGTTTTACCTTCAGACAAAGGGCCTGATTTTAAATTTGGCTGACCAAATTGTTCATCAAAGCACTGGTCCACCCACTACGTTTTGAGTCAGGAGGGCAATTAAGTTTCCCCGGTGGTGCCCTACTGGCTCCACCATCGGTAACCTTACACCGACGGCCTGATGAATTAAGAAATTCAGTCAGTCTATGCTCTTTAGAGTGGACTGTCTGATGTTTTTTTTCTGTTTGTCACCACCACAGAATACCAGGGATCATGAATAAAAATAATAATGCCCCCACCCCCTGTGGGATAACTCCCAGTGTGTCAGTGTTATTAGTAATTTGTTATTCAAATCCAGACTACATCAGTGGGGTATTTAGTTTGAAAAACAAAAATGTTTGCTCAGTGGGCACCTGGAATATGGCACCAACTTTTCTATAGCTTTCACCTGTAGTGGCGGCGGCAGCTGTGAAGGCACGCATGTGACCGCAAGAACAGCGGTGATCTCACAATATGGCAGGCAATATGCAAATTGTTTATCAAATGTTTGTGCTGCGGACCAGTGCTAAAATGCTTGTGCTATTTCCCTAGAATATGCTAACATTGGTACATACACAATTTGCATGTTTAATTTACTCATGAGTCCCTCAGTAAGTGCACTACATGTACCAAGAGCCTGCAAATTAAATGCTTCTAGTTGGGCTGGACTGTTCCCATGAGGAACAGGGTCAAGACTGATTTGCACATGGCAAGGTCTAAACTGGGGTGGCATGGTGAGTAAATAAATGATGGATTTTAACCCTGATCTCTTGACTGGGGTATGCTGTTGTATGACGTTTGTCCCAGGCACACTGTGCCACTTGATTCAAGCGATCCTGGCTGAAGAGGGGTGAAACCCCAAAACTGATCCTAGGATGCTTGTTTCCGGTCTAGGGAGGATCTCACTTGGAAGTTTGGGCTGGACTGTTCCCATGAGGCACAGGGTCAATACTGATTTGCATATGGCCAGGTCTAAACTGGGGTGGTAGGGTGAGCCCAAGAATGATGGCTTTAACCCAGATCTCCTGACTGGGGGTGAATGTTTTGATTTGTTCTGCATTACGTCCATCAACTGTGTGTCTTTTGCTTACTTGCACTAAGTGCACTGGGTATGCCCAGACATGGGTCCTGTGCTCACTGTGCCACTGGATTCAAGCTATCCCAGCTGATGAGGGGTGAAAACTAGAAACTGGTTGTAGTTTGCTTGTTTCCATTCCAGGGAGGACCTGGCTTGGCAGTTTGGGCTGGACTATTCACTTGAGGCACAGGGTCAAAACTGTTTTGCATATCGCCATGTCTTTGGCATGGTGAGCAAAAGAATGATGGATTTAACCCAGATCTGTTGACTGGGAGTGAATGTTTGGATTTGTTCTGCACTCCGTCTATCAACCGTGTGTCTTGTGTGTCCTAGCTCCTTGCTCCATCGCAGTCAGCCTGAACTTGTGACTTTGTCCAAGTCTGGCACAACCAGATCTCCCCAATTGCGCTCTTTGATGTTTGGCGCAATTATTATTATTATTATTATTATTTTGCATCTTGTACCGCGCAAACTAAAACCCGAAGGTGTCAAGGCGCCTAACAAAAAAGATCAGAAAGCAGGCAGTCATGCACTTACATGTATGCTTGAACAAAGAGGCGTGTTTTAAGGGCCGCTCTGAAGGTTTGGAGGGAAGGGAGGGACCTAAGTTCTAATGGAAGATCGTTCCACCATTTAGGGGCCAAGAGGGAAAATGCCTTGCCACCCCATCTGGCTTTCCGAATGCGAGGGATGTGGAGGAAAGAATGATTGGAGGAGCGGAGGCTCCTGCCAGGGTTGTAATAAGTCAAGATGGCTCCAATCCCTGTGGGTCTGCTTTTAGCCAAGGCCTTATAGACCATACACATGGATTTAAATACAATCCGCTCCTTTATCGGAAGCCAATGCAGCTGCTTCCTAGCCAGCGTGGCCGAGGAGCGGCGGGGAAGATCGAGGACAAATCTAGCTGCCGCATTCTGGACTACCTGCAAGCGCTGCATCTGACTCTTATTCAGTCCAGCATACAGCGCATTACAGTAGTCCAGACGCGATCCCAAGAGGGCGACAGCAAGTTGCCTTCTTGCCGGCTGGGAAAGGTAGTTCCTGATTTTCCTGAGAACATGAATTATGCCCCAACAGGTCGATACCGTCCTATTGACCTGCTGGCGCATGTCCAGGGAGGGGTCAATCATTACCCCAAGATTTTTTGCCGAGGAAGTTGGTTTAGGGCAAAGACCGAGCGAGTCAGGCCACCACTCCATGGACCAAATATCTTCCCTTCCGCCGAACACCATCACCTCGGTCTTCTCCCCATTCAATTTGAGTGAATTGTAGATCATCCACTGGCCGACGGCCTCCATGCAAGATCTAAATCTGGAGGCGGTCAGCTCAATTGACTGGGAGAGAGACACGAGGATCTGAGTGTCGTCCGCGTAGGAAACTACCTCCATCCCAAAAGATCTGATAAGTCTGGCAAGGGGGGTCACATAGATGTTAAAAAGGGTGGGACTAAGCGCCGACCCTTGAGGGACCCTACAATGCACAGACAGGGATGGAGATAGAAATTTTCCCAGCATTACCCTCTGCTCCCTGTGGTCGAGAAAGGAGGAGAGCAGACCCAAGGCTGCCCCCCGGACCCCAATCTCACCCAGTCGAGATGTTAAGACCTGGGGAGATAGGGTATCGAAGGCAGCTGTGAGATCCAGCAGGATCAGGAGGGATGTCCGGCCCTCATCCACACTCATACGGATGGAGTCGAGAACCAGGGTGAGAGCGGACTCGGTACTATGTTCCCTCCTGAAACCATGCTGGGAAGGGTCAAGGCAGCCTGAGTTCTCCACAAAGGCAGCTAGATGCTCGTTAAGATGGGACTCGAGCATCTTTGCAGGGGCCGGAAGCAGTGAGATGGGGCGAAAGTTTTTTAAAACCCCAGGATCTAGGGAGGGTTTCTTGAGAAGAGGTTTGACCACAGCATTTTTCCACTGCTGTGGGAAGACACCCTCCCTCATGGCCCCATTCATGATCTCAAGTAGGGGGGGTAGAAGAGATCCCCTACACTGCTTCAAGATCTTAAGAGGGCAGGCATCTAGTGGAGACCCTGACTTAGTTTTATCAAGCCGCGAGTCGAGATCTTGTAAGGAGAGCGGGGGGAAAGATTCCAGATAGCCGGCCAAGGGAGGCTCTGCCGAGGGAACATCCGGGACAACAGTAGCTGGTGGCTCAACCGTAGAAAGCCTCTGAGACTCCAGAGCAGTGTAAATGTCCGCTATTTTTGACTGGAAGAAGCGAGCAATGTCGTTACAGAGCTCCTGAGATGGAACAACTGGATCGGGGACCTGGAGAGATGTAAGAGAGTCCACGATCCTGAAGAGCTCTTTGGGAGATGAAAGAGAGGAAGTCAGGGCCACAAAGTAGTCTTGTTTGGTCCTGATAATTTCTGACTTATATCTCTTGAGCAGGGTTTTATGAGCTTCCCTGTCATTGAGATCCCAACTGGCATGCCATCGACGCTCCTGTCTCCTTACTTCCTGCCTAAGGAGTCTGAGTTGTTCAGAGAACCAAGGAGCTGATGGTCTTTTCCTTGCTGAATAGCAGGAACGAGCTGGCGCCAGTTCGTCCAGGGCCTCTTTAAGAATGTTATCATAATGCGGCACCGCTGAAGAGGGATCCATCTCCCGAATAGAAGACAGGCTGGAAGTCCATGGCTCAAACGAGTGTTCACCAATGTTTTTAAAATTCCTGCGTACTTCAAAGGTACTCGGGGCTTTCCTGACACTTTCCTGACTAGGGAAGGTCACTTTAAAAGGAACGGCCAAATGGTCTGACAAGGAGAGGGAGAAAGGAGCCGTAACTGAGAGTCTCTGGTCATTAGAGAAAATCCCATCGAGCGTATGACCAGCTCGGTGGGTGGGTCCTTTCACCAATTGAGTGAATCCACATGCTGTCAATGCTTCCAGCAACACGGAGGTGTCATGTGATTCCAATAATTCTAAATGAAAATTAAAATCACCCAGAATAGTCAGATTCTCCCGACCAAAGTAGGGCTCCAAGAGCTGAAGCAGTTTTAAGCTAAAGTCTGCTCTGGGACCGGGCGGGCGATAGACCAGAATCCCATTGAATGGGGATATATGGGAATCATGTAAAGAGAAGTAGACCACCTGAATAGCATCCTTGGGGTCAGATAAAAGCGTAGTATGGCATTGAAAGCTGTCCCTATGCAGGATGGCTAAACCGCCACCGACCCGGCCAACTCTGTCCTGCCGAGTCAAGCAGTACCCATCAGGGACTGCTTCAATAAGGTCTGGACCCGAAGAGTCCTTAGCCCACGTTTCCGTAATAAAAGCCCAGATCGGATTCTTATCCAAAATCACTCTAAAATTTAAAATTCAATATCTCCACTCCACTGATTGGAGTTTTTGCCATTTTGGTCTTGTTTTATTAACTAAATTATGCTATATTTTTCTAACTTGATCTGGGATCATGTTGTGTTGTGGTTTCAATGTTTTACTGATTGAAGTGTTCTATACATACTTTACACATTGCCTTTAAGTTAAGCCTGACTGCTCTGTGCCAAGCTACCAGGGGGTTGAGCACAAGTTAATTTGGGGTTTGCCTGTACCTTTTCTTGATTAGGATTATGGTTGCTGCACGACCAAGGCTCGCACTCCAGTCAACAATTAACCCAATCTCTAACATGGAGTAATGTAAGTGATCATCGGTGCTTTGGGAGTAATCTGGGCTCTAATTAATATTTAGTAATTAAATCACATATCAAGTATATACCCTGGTTAAGTTCCATCCTGGTGCTGGGTCAAGTTCCAAAGCCAAAGGCTTGGATGTTAAGTTATGTTCCAGGAGCAGAAGCAAATCTGAAATTCCCAATGCAATACACACATTCACCTGCAAATTTTGGCAAGTTCTTGAAAGTGTGATTTTACTTTATTTAAAAATGCAATGACTTATGGGGAAAATTATACGTATGCAGGCAATCTAAATGAGCTCAGGTGATCCAAATATCAAAAGCATACTGCTACCACAGTCTGATTATAGTAATGGCCTATTATGTTAATTAGAAAACACATATAAAGCTATTTCCTCTTTCATCATGTTACAACTATTGCCAATCTTGTGACTGTGGTGTTTTGAGATACTTTTATGTGCTGTTATATCATGATGCATAAGAACAGACAGACTAGTAACTCATGACTTTCACACACCGTAATATCTCGGTATGAAACTTTCAATGACATTGCTGGCAATGCAGTATAATGTGGGTTTTACATATATAACATTATTTACTAAAGTAGTTCTGATGCTAGATAAATTGTCTTTGAAACGTTGTTAACAAATGAAAGTCTGATCTGAATACAGACGCTTACCCTTCATACTATGGTTTATACCCTGGTTCAATGAACTATTAACTGAGGAATGTCGACTTTGTGACACACAAACAATAGAGACTGTAACTCCGGTCTCATACTCCAAGGACTCTCTTTAGTTTACTTCACAGATTCATTGACAGATGGCACATGCCATTATGAGACTTGCACACTAATACCTCCAGGTTGAAACGTTAACGATACTCCTGGCATTGTTTGTTGATTGGTCATATAATGGAGACAGAAAATCCATGACTGACATTCTCTGTTAACTACTGTGTGACAACACAGGATTTATATGTGCAGTTTCAATAAGATTCACCTTCCCACTTTTTTTGATCACTGGAACTGTCTGCACTATTGTCCATTATGTTATTTTATTATGTGAAAAGAATACAGAACAATTTTGTTTCATTTTCAAAGGTTCTTGTGGAAATTTATTTGAGGTTTGTAAATTAGTTGATTAGTTCATGCAGGGTATGTATTCATACTCTACTTGTGTGAATCAATCGTGTTGAACCGGTGTGTTAGACTCCCATAATTGACCCTGGTTCAGCTTGGGCTTAAGTATTAGTCCTGTGTTACAGATCCGCATGAAAAAAGTCACATTTAAGAGTGAAAAAACACATTTCACTATAAAAGCATAATTCCAAATAATATAACATAATCATTACATTTTCTTGCAATTTTGAAAACTTTCACCAAAAAGGATTGAATTGGTCACATGCCACAATCCATCCTTAGGTCATCACTGCAAAGCATGTAGCTTCCCTTGTGGGACATAAGACCTCTGTCATATTTGTCCATGGAAAGATTAAATAAGTATGAGCAAGGTTGAATAATGAAACCATTTCAGACACATACTCTGGAAAAATGTCCACTACATCATATTAATAATACTAGTACTTCTTGGAGATTACTGGTCTGATGAGCCATTTCTGTTCCAATTATCTATGTCAACTTGTAACAATGGGCAACTTGAGTGTCTAGGGCGACAGCACAAAATCGCAAACTGGATAATCAAATATCATTTGAACGCAGTATAGTACTAAATCCACTATTTTTGCAAAAGCTCATCTACACTAGGCTTGCCACTGAGCACTAATATTCAAGACCTGCCATCACAAACAGGTGTTAATAATAACAAAGGATCTGGTAATTTTGCTGACAGCATCCTTCATTAGAGTTGGTAAGTGTGGCTTCTTGTGTATGGTACTCACTGTGCCATTTTACACCACATAATCGCTCAGGTTCTTTCTTCTGTTTACAAAATCAGTATTCTTGATGTAACCAAAAGGTTTGTATCAGTATGCAGTTCTATGCTAATCAAACCTAAGTCAACCACCAATCGTTGCACAATTACACATGTAATAAAGATTGTGGGCCTGAATGCGAGTTGGTGGTGTGGGAGTGGGCCCCGATGCCAGAGCTCTGCTCCCACACCACTAAACTTGACCGGCGATTGCCCACCAGATTAGTAGTTTTCTCCTGGTCTGGCGGCAGTGCTTTGGCAGTGCCATGACACAGTCTGCATATCTTGAACTTTAAAGTACATGCCATGCAGGAAAAGCTGGTGCATGCACACTGCATGCATCCCCAGGTCTTAAGGCAAAAGGGAAACATGGAGGGCCGCCTTTGTATCCTCACCACCACCCTTTTCTTGCTGGGCTAACCGCCATGAAAAGCGTGGATGTGAGCAAACTTGTAATATGCTTGGTGATGCTGCAGCTGATCCCATTGGGCGCAGGGTCAAGACTGATTTGCATATGGCTGGGTCCAAACTGGAATGACATGGTGAGCAAAAATAACGATGGATTTAGGACCATATCTCTTTACTGGGGTGAATGTATGACATTGTTCTGCATTCTGTCCATCAATTGTTCTTTTTGCAGCGGCACTATCAGCATATTTTGACCATCGTTACAACACCGCAGTGGGATCACAGATCCCTGGTGGCTGCCGTGGTCCAAACGCCAAGCTCATAATTGGGCAGTTGGACCACTGGCGCCGCGGTGGCTGCACTGCACAGTGGCTACGGTGGTCCATCGGACTACAGTAGTCATAATCAGGTCCTTTATCAGTATTTTTGCCAGAGGAAGATCAAGTGGTCTGCAGTTCTCTCTTTATTAATAGTTTGTTACCTGGTGAAAAAAGACCTGTTAGTCCATCAAACCAAGCCTGAAAGCCTGTTTTTCTAATGGGAAATGCCTTTCATTGAGCGTTTGCTTTTTCATTTTACCTTTGTAAAGTTTAACTGAAATTCCTGGAAAGTGTGGGAAGCACCTCAATGAAATGTAATAAGCACAAACATTGTGTGAATATTCTATGTGGTACTTTCAACTATGCTGCTTTATATAGTGTCTAAAAAATAAAACATTTCAAAACTGTGCAGTTTAATGTCATATAAAATAGAATATGCTTCTTTATCCAGCAGATATAATGTACATGTCTTGTGATATGTCTATTTTTCTTTGAACTATGCATGAAGAAATAAAAACTAGACGTGTATCAGACAACTAGATTTAGTTTAATAGTCAGGCAAATGAATTTGAGAGTAATAGTATTTTTAATGCCAAAAAACTCAGCATCAACTCTAGATAGATACTTGAATACAATGTCATACATCTTCAAAGAGAACATCAAATGGAAGTAATTTACAAAATGAGGGGAAAGATGTTTCTGTTGAAGTAGTAAGAGTTATTTATCTTGACATTTTTTACTTGCTAGTGATTGTAAAATGTATTGATGTATTTAAGTGTGTCATTGCTATGCTTCTCATATTTCCAAAACATGTTAAGATCTTTCTGTGCATTTTTGCTTCACAACTTGTTGTAGTCAAAATGAATCAAGGTAACATTTATTATGAATTGAAGTGGAATAATACTGGTTACAAGAATGGAGAATACTCCATAGTAACTATGGAAAAGTGAATCAATTTGACAGCTATGAACAGAATCATTTATAAACTTTGATGTATGTCCGTATAATATTGCAGCGTGCCTATGTGCTGGTTTGTGACAGCTCTGTTAACATGGTACCAATATACCATGTTAATATTGTTTCTCATAGATAAAAAAAATAAGACTTTTATTATATTTGGTAGAAGTGTGGTTTAAGTTTATTACTCCATGTTCAGGCAAGATGATAACATTACGTTTTTTTATCATCTTCTAAAATACGGACGCATTGGACATGAGAATTCTATTCACAGTTTGAAGTGTATGCAGCAGGTGGAGGAGGTAGCAGAAAGAACTGGGCATGTAGAGAGTGTTTTACAAATACATTCCAAGTAACCATTCCACAACATTGGATATGTGATCCAGAATTTTGAGGGCCATGACACTCTCTTATAAGAATTTCAGGTGCTACAAAAGCAGATGCTTCCTACTCTTAGGAAGAATCAATATTGGTGAGGTAAGGTGCTTTCAAACCTCACTGCTGCCACTAATGATAGACTGGAATGCAGCCCTGAGTAATCACCAGTGACTGAGATTATTTCAAACAGCCCACCAATTGCTTTCTTGTTTTCAGCCTTGAGAGGAGATCATTGGCTAAATTGAGGATGATTTTCAGAAAAAAAACATTATCTCAGTAGTTTACCTTCGAACTGTCCTCTGTAAATGGCTTTGTCACACATTAAAATAATGCTAAAATACTTCTCAAAGGTTGCAATGCATTTTAATCCTCAAGCAGAACTACTAAAACCCATTGATTATGGAGTTACAAATTCATTATCATCACCATCATCCTCTTCATCATATTATTTCTAAACATCCAATAACTTTTAAAGTAATATGAACGTTTACCCAAATGGTTTCAATGACTTTCTATTTCTATATATCTCTTTCTTTGATAAATAGGGTTGATGTATTTATTAATTTTGACTGAAAGGTGGCCCTACAATAAGGTATAAAATGTTTGTTTGACTATTTACCTGTTGTACACATGCTATTGCTATGAGTACCTTCTGAAAGCACTATTGCCAGCAACACATACTTTTTCTACTGTGATGACATAAAAAAACTCTAAACACTAATTAACACTACAAATGTCCTAATCTGTATCTCATAGAGGTTGTACACAAGTACTTTAGACACTCACAGTTGCTTCCTCATCATAGCTTAGAAATGCAAGTGGCAAACGCCCGTATGTTAGTGTTGTATTAAGGCCTAAGAGAGCCTTAAAATATTCTTGATAGATATGTTCTTCTCTCCAAAGCTCTACAAATAGATCTTGTGATTTTTCAGGGCTAATGCAGGAATAACTAAAGTGGTTCTGTTAATACCAAACACAGATATCACAGAAGGCTTCTCTTGCACCATTTTGGGAAGGAAGAGAGCTGCTTAACTAGCACAGACAATGATATTTCTTCCAGCTGTTGCCTAAAATGATGGACCAACGGCACATTTTTAACTAGCTACTGGTAAAGTCATTACCTTTCCTGCTATTTCCTCAATATTTAAGTAGGGGTTAGTCAGCAGCACACATGAACAATGTCAACCTAAAATAAAGCAAGAGTTGGTACTTTAATCTCAATTTAACTGCAAACATATATTGTCTTGAACAACTGTAAATTTTTTCTGAACTGGCAACTGACCATCTTATTACTTTTCCTGTGATTTCTAAAGAATTTTAGCTAGGTTTTAGAGTACACATGAAATGGGCAGTATTAATCTAAAATAAAATAAGAGTTAATGTATTCACAAATTACACTGTGTCTATGCAACCAGCGAATTTCAACAAAGAAAACTGTGATCCAACAGCCAGATAAAGGATGCACTAAATATAAATGCTACTAACGCAAAACAAAGTAAATGTAAATGACATTACACCTTGCATCTAGAGGCCACATTCCAGTTCTACATACCAATGCCAGAACTGACATTTTAATGTATTTCATTTTAGTTTTTCACAAAACATTGCCATGTACGATATGATGTGTGGAATACTTATGTTACGTCCTTTTACTTTAGACATCAGTAAAAACCCTTAAGGTCTATAAATATGTCAATGACAAACAGCTATTCCTCACAATCTGCTCAATTTATGACATTCAGCATAAAGGATAAAGGATATTAAAATCCAGAACTAGCTTTAGAGTACCTACCTAAAGCTTAGAAAATTAGAGATAGAATTTCTACCGCTTACCAAAAGCAAAACTACAGACTTAAGCTCAGCTTACCAAGATAAACCAATAGGCTTCAATCTAGAGCAAAAAACGAATTCAAAATCAATTGGATCCATTCTTGGCAGAGACTTCTTCATCACGAAAAGCATTGGTAGGAAATCCAAGGTTCCATTGCATCAGGTGTAGCTTGTGAAAAATATAGGCATTCCTGCTACTTTCAAGAAAACAATGCACACCTAATTGCTCTCTCACCCAGATGAAGAACGTGCTATGCTAAATGGCCTGCTCAATACCATACTATTGAGAACATTTTTCATCAAAGTCCTAAAGAATTATAATTGCATCACCTCAGCACAGAAGGAACTAAATGTCTGTCCCCTAAAATCAGTTTCATCTTCAAGAGCAGCTGCATCATTGAGAAAGCTATTTGAAGCATTATCCTGTCACATAAAATATTCACTCTAGGGTAAGACCACCAAAACAGTTAGGCTTTGGCAAAAGAAAAATACAGTCAACTTCTGTGAACAGCCCCTTTATTCCTCTAAAAAGGAATTAAAGATCCATATGTTCAAAAACGTCCACTCAACTCTGACACAATAGGAACCACTCTTGTATTGTGGTCAAGGGCTCACTCATGCTGTATAGCACTCAATTACTTCCCAGCAATATATACATATACATACAGTACACCCCATTGACTTTTAAAATAATTATATTTTGCAGTTATGAAGATCAGCAGATATTAAGATCACTTGGAATCCTTCTCATAAAATCTTGGATTTCTATTTTCTTGTCTTCCAAGATAGTCTAATTGAAGACTTTCTACTCCAGAGTGGTGTGTGTGATGCTTTTAAATGCCCAATGAGCAGATCAGTACATAGCACTTTCATGCTTTTGGTGCATTCAATTGTGAGTGCAGTGAAGGGGTACCAAAAGAACTCTTATTCAGGGGATAAAAGGCACATTCATATAGATGCCACTGCCCATTTATGGATATTTTACTTGATATTCAAGTGTGGCCAACTTTTGAACATTCTGTGCCACCCAAATCATAAAACACTGTCATCGCTCACCTTAAAAATGAGTATGTTCGTTAATCAGTTAATGGGGAACTCAGTGGAAAACATTATTTAAGATACTTGGCTCAATAGAACACATATGCCTAATTCTAACAGTCTTATAATTCCATAGAAGAATCATTGGGAGAAATCACATGGTAGATCACACATTAGAACATCAATAGGAAGCTTAACTTAGAATGCTAACAATTGAAAGAATTTAAACTGAAAAACATGAATTCTCGTGGAGACCCACTGCATTAAAACATTCATTCCAAATATTGAAATACTCATGAGTAAACCTAAATAACTTAGCAGCACAAAAATGGGTAAGTGTGCTAGATGGCACTAGCAGTAATGGTGTTGAAAGCAGTTGGACAAGTGATTCAAATTGACACACATTAGCAGCCATCTTAGAAGTCTGAATTTCTTATACTTCAAAGATGACCATAATGATAAGTCATCGTATAGTGCGCCATACAACATGACTGGCAACATGATAGTACAAAAATACACTTTCAAGAGGGTCACAGCTCTGCATTTTTTATCATGTTGCATCATGCAACATGGCAACAATCTTGAAAGCATAATAAACACCCTTAATAGATAGCTGAGTGCATCTATTTGGTTTGAAAAGGCTGGTCCAATTTTGAAATCAACCAACAAAACCAATAACGATGAGAAGTGAGACAGTGTCAGGCTAGAGGAGAGGGGAGATAGGGAAGCAAGAGAAAAGCAGAAGGGAATGACAGGCAGGCAATGCAGGAGAGAAAACAACTCCAAACCACAAGTGCTGGTGTTGTAGAGAGAGGACACATGCCAGCAGAGTTGGGGGAGAGAGTGAGTGAAATAGCACAAATAGGCACTCTTTAAGGTGGGAGGCAGAGAGAGAGAATGAAGAGAGAAGAAGCATGATTTGCACTCTCATGAAGTGAAACCTAAATGCACTAGAGACATGACAAACACAAGATTAGGTAGCAAAGCCACCTACTCAGAAGTAGCTCAATTAATCTGACATAGAAGCCCTCCAATATTGAGCAAACATAAATCCCAATCTAAGATGTACGAAACTACTCAACACAATGAAGTCTGCTGTAGATATATCAAGCTGTGTACAGCAAGACCACAAAAACGAAATATCTAAGGGCATATATTGTGTGGAGTTCATGGTTCATTTCTTATGAAAAAGAAATTACCAGATGGATAGAATTTATTTCATGAACAGTCAACAAAAGGCTTATTCGCTTAAGAGGCTCTATATCTACGCAATTCTAGATTACTGGTAAATTCCAGGAAGATGTCAGGCTACTGGTAGCATTACAAAGCAATGAGATGTTTGTAATCATCTCTATCATTATCATTATACAAGTGACATTTACAATTATCTTTTCAATCCCTCCCATATCCTCTAATAGCTAATAGTAGCAAATGTTAACAAAGAACTGTAATAGCCTTTTTATTTATAAGCAACACGAAAGTGGATGATTCATTCAATTACACAATATACATAGGGCTCTGGGTTTCCGTGTCTATTTATCTATATTTAATATTTTGGTTATCTTATCAGTATTTATCCATATTTAATTTGTGGTTTGTGAATAAGTGGGGTAAAAAATGTACAACTGTTATATTCATTTAACTGATAAACTTGAACTCTTACTGTCCCTTTTTCAGCTAATGCACCAGCCAAATATAGCTAAACACTGGTAAATATTATCATTTTACTCCAAATATATTTGAACATATGCCTGTATTTAAAGATATATTAACATGCTTACTAACTCCCAATGAAGTTTATCTGCTCATCTGTTGGCTTGGAATTTACAACAGACAGCATGCAAAGTCACTCATTAGAAGCCCACTTTTCAGTATTGTTCCACTTTTAACAATACATCCAGACAGGAAATACATTGTTTTCTGTCCATACTTGTATGTAAAAATGGAAAACTGAGAGCCTTCATCATAGAGTAATGTCAGTAATAATGTATGGCATGCAATAAAATTCACAGTCTTGGTGTAACTTTCTAAGCACCTCTTAAATGTAAACCTAATTAAAGTTTAAATAACAACTGTGCTTATAAATATATTAAGGAGCCCAGGCTGCTGCTTCCAAGTTTCACAGCCAATAATGTTCAATCATTTTCTACCTCATTGGCATTATTCGAACAAAGGGCCTTAATTGGAGTTTGAAGGATAGGCTACCCCATCACAGATGTTGCAGATATACCTTTTACTACATGCCAAGTGCATTATGGCCTATGGCATTTGTAATATGGCATATGAGACAGTACCTACATTTTAACAGAGTATCCCATTCACTAAACTCTAAATAAGGCCCAAGGTTCTTTATAAGCTAAATTGGCCACCTTGTCTTGATCCAAGTTCTAATTGAAAATCAAGAATAGATAGATCTTGTGCCACTCGGAGCCTTTTTCAGTAAGGGAGCCTCAAACTCAGCAATAGTTTATTTTGATTTTGGAGCAGAACTAGCACCTTCCATGTCAAAGTAATTAAGATTCTGCCCAATATGTCTTTTGCATTCAATGGCTGGAAGGGTAACCTTTGACACAATTTTTGCAACCTTTACTATGCAATCATTGGTATAATGGCCAGTCTTCATCTTGATGGCAGAATGTAAGATACAGCACCCACAAAACTTTCTGTTCATAATAAACTCATTGTACCAGAATGCTCTCATATAGAGTCTTTTAATCTTACTGAGAATCCTACCCCGGCTTTTGTGGATGTTTACAAAAATTATAAATTGTGTTTAAGTAAATTCTTTTTCCGATAGTTCAACTTAGAATATTCTTTCAGTTATGTTAATTAACTTTTAAGAGAAATCAATTGGATATTGCATAATTATATTGTCAGAGTAGTACAATGTATATATATATATTAACTTTCATATTTTGTGGAGGCCCCATGTGCAGATTACTTATAGACTTCTTTTCTATCAAGTTTACTAACACCCAAGTACATATTTTAAACATGGTGGATGTAGAAAACACAACATCTACCTTCAGGATTAAAATTCTTATCTTACTCAGCTTACCTGGATTCATTCTGATAGTTGCCCTTATCACAGTCTATAGCTTTCAATATCCCACCATGTCCAAGTCTGCGAAAAAACTCAACAAATTGCTGGAGCACTGGAAATGCTTACATTCTAATGAACTATGAGCTATTATGTGTCACATGTAAAGTACTAAAAAATTCTGTCTGTGTATGACACAACTTCTTATGTTTATGTGCTCATGTTTTTCATTCCTGTTTCAATATTGCTAAAAGGAATTTTACATTTAAACTCAACATGGCCAGCAAGCGGATCAATAATAACATGTTTCTGCATACTGGATTTTTCAAGACGCCTTCTCAGTATGGAAATATTAGAACTTTTCATGCAATCACAAAGTAGACAGAATTAAAGGCTAACACCTGGGAGGGGCCCCAGTCCTAAGTGACAACTGTCGGGTCCGTTCACTTCACACCCCTTTATGACATAAATAATCTTGATTAGCTGTTCCAGACCAATGTATATCAAAAGGATTTCTAATTCACGGGGCAGGAATGACTTCCTTTCCTCAATGCACTGAATCTCAGTGCTCATTCGATGCAGGTTTACATACATGGCTGCTAATGAGGTTTCTTCCTTTGCCCTTCTTTGTTTCTTTAGCCATCACAGAAAAGATACCGTACCATGCTTATCAACAACAGCTTTGATTATTCACAATTTCTTCCCAATATCTTTATTTGTACATCATTATTTTTTAACTTTATGCTCTCATTCGTTATCTACCTAAGAATGTCCTTTGTAAGAAATGATCTATTAAATTGTATATTGCTTAAGTTGATTGAATATCTGGTAGATCAGATGAGCCCTGAACTACGTACAAGGTTGTTTGTTAGCTTTACTTTGTATCAGTTTTCTTACAAGAGCAAATGTCTTCATTAAGCGAACCGCCTGACCACAGATAATCTGCATTTCTTTTAATTTTGCTAATTTACTCATGTCACCTATTTTGTTATTCATTTGTCCAGAATGCTATCAGGTAGTATCGACTCCCAATGTTATTTTGTTCTGTATGAAGTTATCCTGCTCACCAATTCATACAGTATCGTAATCATATTTGTGCTTATTGGTGTATTATTTTTTACGCAACAAGTAAATGACGTGTCATTTTTTAAACTGGGCACAGTTAAAAAAATAATGTAATCTGAGAGTACTGTAAATAGTTATAAATGATACAACTATGACTGTCCCAAGTCTTTCAGGCCTATTCCCCTGGCTTGTTAGAATGAGCCCTTCCAACCATTACTTAAAAAGAGGAATGAAAGCGTAACTTCATTTTAATTGATATTTTTTATCCCTTCCTCCTTATGTTCTGTACCCTAAGAAATGACCAGGTTTGCCAGCCGTAACTTTTCATTGTAAACGCGCATGCTCCACGCCTGGGGGGCAAAGCGCTGCCCAGCATATCCTATGCAGATGATGTGGTCCTGGTCATACACACAAAAGTAGGCCTTCAAAATCTTATCAATACGCTGCATGGATATTCCGAAACAAATCTACTAGAAGTAAACATCAACAAGACCAAAGTTTCGACAAGACCAAAGTTTTGTCCATAACTGGGAACAATAAGCTGCACACTTGGTTCCTTGGAACAAAAGTAGTCGCAAACTGCTCAGAATATAAATATCTTGGAATCTTGGTCGATAAAGGAGGCCGCTTCTCAAACCAACTAGAGGCAATCAAGAGGAAAGGGATGCTGATAGCTACTACGCTTAAACAGCTAAAGTTAAATCTGAACATTCCCACTCTTCCCCCACTGCTCCGCGTGGCGCAAGTCAAAATAGAGGCATCCATCACATACGGCAGTGAGGCCCTAAGAGACATAGACGCGAGACTGCTGGACACAACCATTGCAAAGGCCTACCGACTTCTCTTTTATCTGCCAACCTACACCTCACAAGCCCCGATACGGTTAGAATTTGGACTGACTTGCCAAATGCTTGCAAGGAGAGGATCATACATAAAGTGCTGGCAGAAAATAAAGAACTCGCCAGAAAACACACTGAACCACCAGCTATGGCAAGACTTAAGCAGCTCCTCCAAACTGCCGGCAAAAACATTTTTAGAGGAATCCCTGACTGTCACAGGCCAGAAAGAATTATGGGAAACTCCATTGCCGCATGCGCAATTCAAGCATGTTGTAAACAAGTGCATGAAAAAACTATCGCCTGTGGAAGACAAAGCTACCTTTTCTCAAAGGCGTCACGCCTGGATGACTTTGTCTACATACAAATCGCCGGGGTTACAAGCATACTTTGGTCTGGAGTATGGCAGGAAATCTAAAGAAGCCTTTTTAAAATATAGGTTAGGAATCCTACCAGCTATTCCACATTTACAACCATAGTTGAGAAGGGACTGTGGGACAAACTGCATAATGTGCGGTGCTGAGAATGAAGATTTGGAATGCCTATTATGCACCTACCCGAAACTGAAAGAGGTAAGAGTAGCCCTGTCAAAAACTGCCTTCAATGAACAAAAAAATCTGCACATGCAGACAAGCAGTACTCGCCTGTTTTGACCCAGGCCTTCCGCCATTAAATGGGAAGCTGGTCAAATTCCTGAAATTTTTGGAACTGAAACAGAAAATTTTTGGAACTGAAACTAAAAAACTATGAAGTTGGCCCAGACCAGATTAACTGAACAATGGCCAAGATACCATATTATGATCACGCTTCCCCATAAAACTGTTTTAGCACTATCACCTTTTTTAACTAAAGTTTTCTTGTTTTTAAAACTTTTCTTACAATCTTTTATCTGATGATATGAGCCATCAATGTATCTTTTGTAATGGTTTTAATTAACCTAAGACAATAAAAATTACTTACTTACTTACTTACATTGTAAATGCACATATGTTTACAATAGTCATTGCTAATTTTGCCTTCTGTTTTAGCTCACACTTGAATACAGTACATTCCATAAATGTGCATGTGATATATTTTTTGTTGCTCGTGTACCTCTTTAAACTGGTCTGTTACTTATTCGAATCTGACTCGTGCTATATAAAACCACAAATAAAATTACAAATACATACAAAAGGTCAATCTATTGGCAATGATATTTTTGTGTCTGTGAGCTTGTTTACAATATTCTAGTTGAATATTCAGTTCAGGGGCATGCTTAACCTTCATGAATTTGCTGGCAGTCTTAATTCATTTCCTGTGCACAAACATCCTCTAACTGAGAAATAAGAAGTTAATAGCTCAGATGGTCACAAATTTAACAAGGCAAATAAATGATAAGTACCTAAGTATTTGTAGAATGTGAACATGCATTCCACTTGCGCTGGTGGTCCTTCAAAAGTGAGCATATTTTACCAGTTTGGCAGTGTTACAATTCTTATATCCATGAGCACTCTAAACCCAGTAAGATGAAGCAACAAATTAAGCGTCTGCCATTTACAGGTTTTCAGTGTCCTTCCAAGCTTTATAGACAGGTTAGACTTTGGTTTATAAAGTGCACAACTCACATGGCTATTTTAAACCTTAGAAATTAAAAATGTTGTTGGCGAAAAAGGACAGTATCTGAGTTGTGTGAGAACTTTCAAACAGGTATTGAGGGAATCTCTGATACATCACAGAAATGAGGACCAATGTGTACTGCTCCCCAGAGGCTGAGCTACTGCCACTCTTTACTATTATGATCAGTCCTCTTGCGCTCTCAGTCGGATACATACATGCTGCTTTTCTTGCCATTCCCACTATGAGGCATAAACGGATTGGCATGGGATGCAGTCTGAAACATTAAGAAAAGGAAAATCAGCAGCAGAACAGAGCTGTATCATGGCGTTTCTGTCTGTTTTCAAGAAGTATTGGACAGTCCAGTCTGAGGGTTGTTGCAATTTTAACCATTAGTGTTTGTCAAGCATTTGATAAAGGAGCATAACATAGGCCCCTAGACCACCTGCTGTGCAAGGAACCCCCAAGGCGGCCCCATTTAACCAAAGTCCAATGAATATCTGTGAAATTAGGAAGATTCAGGAGGGCCCTCATCATATTCTGTAGGGGGGGTGGCATCTTTTTGCATTACACAATTGATGTGATCTTCTCCACACTCCACTCCACAGGGTTTACAGCAGTTAATGTTTTTAAGAAATTGGATAACTTTTGAGGGGGTGGAAGCTTCACTCAGCAATAACCACAATCCATGTCAGTTTGAACCACAAAGTCACTAAATTAACCTGTGCTTAACCACAGGTAGCTGGGCACAAGCGCAGTCAGGGTTATCTCAGAGGCAATTTGTAAAATATTTATGCGGCACACAAACAGTAAAAAAAGGGAAAATACAAGAAAATCCCAAACCAATTTAGAAAAAGAGTACACTTTAATAATTGAAATAATGCTAGAACAAAAAAAATCCAATCCGTAGAACCAGAGACATCGACTTTTAAAGTCTTTAAAAAAATTGGTGTCAAAAACACAAAGGGACAACTGTGGATATCTGGTTGTGACAGACCAGGACAAATTCAAACTTTCAGCCCCAGTGCGATGGAGCAGGGAAGATACAAGGTGCAGGGTAGTCCTGCGAAGAGTTGTACTGTGCGATTTTGATGCATGACTCCACATAGCATGTTGCTGTTTCCGATCAGCAGTGCCAGTTGCTGCAATGCCAGGTCCTGCAAGGAGGTGCATTGTGCTGAAGTGATTCCGATCAAAAGCTGCAAGGGCTACTATGCGAGGACCTGTGTCAAGGTCAAGTTACATCGTTCTGCATCAGTTCCACTGGAGCCTCCAATCAGGAGCTGTGAGGGGCTGCAATACAAGGTCCTGCATTGAGCTGCGTTGATTTTGATGGAACCCAAAGTTAGACAGGGAAAAGCACACTCTCATGCCAGCCATGGGTTCAGCACCTGGGAGCACCTCTTGGGGATGAGGACTTACTCCAGAGAGAGGCCATCAACAATGCTCAGGCAGGTCCAGTTGCAGGTCCAAACAGGACCAGTGCAGCAGGTCATGTGTGCAGTTGCAGGAAGTCCTCTGAAACTTGTGTCCCAGTAGCTCGCACAGGAGGTCAGCCAACTGATCCTTGGAATCACTCTGGTTAGTCTGGGATGAATCTTCCTTCTCAGACATGAAGTCAGCCCTTCAAACAGCACAGCAACAGGGCAGTCCTTATTCTGAAACTTCCACAGCTTCTGATAAGTGGCTCTAAAGGTCCATAATGTATACCTTGTGCCAGCCATTGTGTGGGGGTCTCCCTAACATACCCCCGCATCTGGTTCTGGAAAGGTCTTCCCCTGATCAAGGCTCCAAAATTTCTGCAGTGTCAAAAGGCTAGTAGGGCCTGATGTTAGGTTCCTTTGTTTGTGCAGGAAGCAGATGATTTTGAATTATAAGTGGGGCTGGGTACAGCCTCTCCTCAGTCATCCTGCCAGGATGGCCAATCCTATCCACACCTAAGCCCCTTTTGTCTTACTGTGTGGAAGCAAAACACAAGCCCCAATAGCTGAGCCATTTACAGGGTTGTGATCCAGAACACTGTATGAGGCACAAATGGTTGGGACAAGAAAATGCCAACTTTCTAAAAGTGGTATTTTCATAATTCTAACTTAAAAACACACTTTTCCATTACAGTCTAAAGTTAGCACTTATTTAATGTAATAAGGTCGTGCAGAGTTAGTCAGTGGAAGAGATAAATCTTGCAACAGTGAAAAACACATTTAAGAGTTTTTTACTGCCAGGACATGTAAAACTTAAGCACAAATGTCTGTTGTTTAAAATACCATGCACCCTGCCCTACGAGACGTTATGGTCCACTGTAAGGAGACTTATAAGTATTCAAAAGCAAGGTGTAGACCTGGCAAAAGTTTTATGTTGCCAGATCATATGGCTGAGATACCCGCCACCCCCTCTCAACACGATCCCCAAAAGAAGGGAAACCGGAAACAGTTCTTCAAAGTTTTTGGATGTGGGAGGGAGTGACCCTCCCGCGGCCGTATTTATTAAAACAAAAAATTAAACATTAAACGTTTCATATTATGTACAATTTCATTATCACATTTGCGATGTTTGGCTAATCTTAACATATTCTCTAATACAGAGGTTCTCCTAGCCGAACTAGCATCCTACAGAAACATTCTCTATAAACACTGAAATTGTACATCCTAACGTTTAAGGGCCAACGGCAAGGTCATAACCGGTGTCAAGATCCCTAACCAGACTTACCCCTCCCACTTGGGAAGGGCGACAGCACAGAGGCTTACCTCAAGTGCAACTACTAACAATTTCCCTTGACTTGTCGGGGGCACTTAAGACTCGACGCCATTTAAAGGTCGTTCGAATACTTGTGTGTGGTATCTAGAAGGTATCGTGGACCTCCCCCCACCCCACACAACTTACAGCATCTGCCGTCGCAGATGACCCTGGCCCCGGGAAATTCCTCAGGAGGGGGCTGTAACCCCTCCTACACAGGAAGGGGCCTTGACCGCCTTTCCTTAACTTCCGGCGACCCGCCCTTAGACGGGACCGCCTCCCCATTGAGGGGCCAATGGCCACCTCCCCCGAGCGCTCCCATCCGTGTTGGGTGACGCCCACTCATAGGGATCTACCAATTAGTGCTCACCGATCATGACCTTACCGCCTACCAAAAAATAAATACGACAATTCGAATTTATGAAAACATTGGTCGCTACGACCGAAAGAGCATGCTCAAAAAGCAACACTACATCAAGTCCTTTTAATCGTAACAACCTAAATGATATTCACCATACTTTATTATGAAAAACAACAAAACTGATACTTTCACAACCTGTAAACGAAAAAGGAAGAACATACTTAGAAAATCCACTTTATTGCACAACAACTTGCTGTCCTCAGGGGCTGGTGGGTGGGTCAAAAATGGCTCTTTGTTCTGTCCCGAGCTCACGTGTAGCGAGGAGGTGCAGCTTCGGAGCACAAGAACAAGAGGACGTCTTCCGGCCTTGCGTCTCCTTTTATCCGTCTTCAGGGCGGGCGTAAACCCGCCCCTGCCCGTCCCGAGGGCGTGGCTGGCTGCGTCAGTGTCTAGGCCAGCCCACTCTAGGGCGGGAACAGGCGCGCCCCGGCTACGCCGCTTCGGGCATACCAGCCGAGACGCGCCTCCCGCCCAAAAATGGCTTCCCGGGGGGATCGAGGCACTCCGCCATACGTTCGGGGGGACCGAGTGGTCGCCCCTTTCCATATGGCTGAGATACCCGCCACCCCCTCTCAACACGATCCCCAAAAGAAGGGAAACCGGAAACAGTTCTTCAAAGTTTTTGGATGTGGGAGGGAGTGACCCTCCCGCGGCCGTATTTATTAAAACAAAAAATTAAACATTAAACGTTTCATATTATGTACAATTTCATTATCACATTTGCGATGTTTGGCTAATCTTAACATATTCTCTAATACAGAGGTTCTCCTAGCCGAACTAGCATCCTACAGAAACATTCTCTATAAACACTGAAATTGTACATCCTAACGTTTAAGGGCCAACGGCAAGGTCATAACCGGTGTCAAGATCCCTAACCAGACTTACCCCTCCCACTTGGGAAGGGCGACAGCACAGAGGCTTACCTCAAGTGCAACTACTAACAATTTCCCTTGACTTGTCGGGGGCACTTAAGACTCGACGCCATTTAAAGGTCGTTCGAATACTTGTGTGTGGTATCTAGAAGGTATCGTGGACCTCCCCCCACCCCACACAACTTACCGCATCTGCCGTCGCAGATGACCCTGGCCCCGGGAAATTCCTCAGGAGGGGGCTGTAACCCCTCCTACACAGGAAGGGGCCTTGACCGCCTTTCCTTAACTTCCGGCGACCCGCCCTTAGACGGGACCGCCTCCCCATTGAGGGGCCAATGGCCACCTCCCCCGAGCGCTCCCATCCGTGTTGGGTGACGCCCACTCATAGGGATCTACCAATTAGTGCTCACCGATCATGACCTTACCGCCACAGGTCCGGATAGTTGACCGGCTATCCGGACCCCCCACCAAACTCCTACCTAAAGGTCATGTTTTAACGATTTTAACCAAGCTAGGAAGTCACCTATGAGTAACTCATTGCCCACCCTCGACAAATGCACACCATCCCGCAAATACATACTGTCATCATTAATACAACTATGCGAGATCGAATGTAATGTCTTGGAACGGAACAACCGACTCACTTTGTTATTCAATTTTTTAACGGAATGATTCAAAGCAGGGATCGAGATAGCCCCCCGCCACACTTTTCGTGGGATCATATGAGACCACGCAATTGTACACCCCGGAACTCTCCTTGCTAACCAACTTACCGTGGAAAGCATAGCCTCCAGGAGAAGTCGTCTACCGGTGGTGACTAGATCATTGCCCCCCAAATGTACTATGACTATGGACGGCGGTGACCTCATCCGCTCTAACAAACCCTCAAAAAATGCCTGAAACTGGTCAATACAGAGACCGCCCCTTCCGTAGAAGGACACTCTGTACCCGTATTCCCCAGGTACGTGAATCATATCACCTGCTTTGAATACGTCTGCGGCCCGTCTCACGTATGAGTGGCCTACAACCCACACCTCCTTTCTCTCAGCCGGTGATGTGTGACCGCTGGCCTGGTGTTGGGTCAACTGCACAGTCCGCCCTGCCGCGTAGGCTTGCGCAACTGAAAACAAACAAAAGACAAGAAGCGTGAGTACATGATTACAGCTTCACAACATGTGCAATCGCACATACCTCTTATAACAATTGGAGGACCAACGCCCCACCCGTTTCACTTGTTCTACATTGAGACCCCTGGCTGTAGCTTCTGTGGCAGCCCCTATACGAAAGGAATGGGTCCCAAATTCACCCGGGTCCAAGCCCGCTGCGGCAATGGCCATTGCAAGCACCCGCTGAAACTGAAACCTCGTCAGCGGGGTGGCGTCTACATGCCTCAACAATGTCCCCCCCCATGATACCACCCTTCGTGCTAGGTAATCTTCTAAGCACTGAACCGGACACATGGATGACTCGGGGATCCTGCGGATGATCGTGCAGTCCCCCCTCCCATCTTGGTCAGTCTTGGACCTGAGAAAGGAGACAATCATCGCATCACCCCTGATCTGAACCTGCTCCCTGCACAAGCCCCCCGTCACATCCCGTTTGTTCCTTGCAACTAGCTCACTAACTCTCATAGCCCCGTGAAATGCCAGCATAAATGCAGTCCGGAACAAACAGGTCTCGAACGGGGACGAGCATGTGTTAGGGAGTGTGGTCAGCAACTGGGACAACCTGTCTAGACCTATCGGTCGTCTTACGTCTACTCTGCGACCCTCCAGACGTTGCCACCCTCGCAGCGCTTTCTGTACCGTAAAAGACGCTGTCGGGTCCAGGATGCCATGGGCCCTGGCAACAAAGGAAATGGCGGCACGATGCCTTTGGGCCGTGGCCACCGATTTCCCAGCCCTACGTAAGGACATCAGGAAAAGTACTACCAACTCCTCCTGCCCCCAAAGTCCCCCTCTCTCTGCCCCCAAAAAGGCTAAATAGGCCTGGAACGCCCCTTCATATGCCTTCCTTGTCCTGGGTGCTAGACTCTCTCCCACGAGGTGACGAAGTTCGGGGCACCGAGAGACCAGAGAGCTTCGGGGAAGGGTGCCGGCTCCGGGTCCGCTGAAGGAAGGAAGCCCGAGAAAGCCTGCATGTGAAAACGAGACAGTGCATCAGCGGCCTGATTCATCACCCCAGGGACATGTTTTGCTCTGAATACCACGTTCAGTTGCATACACAGTAAGACAATTTCTTTGAGCAGCCTCAAAATCAATTTACAACGGGCTGCCTGACTATTGATGCATTCTACCACGGTCATATTGTCGGACCAGAACGCAACAGAATGATCTCTGAACCCTTCTGGCCAGGTTCTCAGGGCCACCAGAATGGGAAATAATTCGAGGAAAGCGATGTTACTTGTCAGCCCCTTCTCGTGCCACCATAGGGGCCACTTCTGTGCCGACCATTTTGTGCCGAAGATGGCGCCAAAACCTACGCTTCCTGCTGAATCTGTCCATAGCCCAAGCTCATCGGAGGACATGACTGGCTTGTTCCAGACAACTCGGCCATTGAAGTCCGCCAAGAATGCTAACCAAATCCGCATGTCCTGGCGGACCTCAGTCGATAACCTTGTGCGATGATGACCCTCCTTCAGGCCCACCATCGCTTGGGCAATTGAGCGGGAAAAGGGGCGAGCCATTGGTATCACTCTCAAGGCAAAGTTCAACTTTCCCACTAACTGTTGCAACTGATGCAGTGTAACCTTGGATGCAGTTAAACATACTTGGAGGGCTGCCCTAAATTTCGACACCTTGCTAGCTGGTAAACGGAAGCACCCCTCCCTTGAGTCCAACTCGATCCCCAGAAACTCGAGGCAAGTCGTGGGACCCATAGTTTTACCCGGTGCCAACGGCACGCCGAGATGACCCATTAACACACAGAATTTGTCTAAAGCCTGGGCACATTCGGGACTACCGGCGGGGCCAAGGAACAGAAAGTCGTCAAGGTAATGCATTACATTTCGGAAACCCGCTGTCACAGTGAACACCCACTGCAGGAAAGTACTGAATTGCTCAAAGTAAGCACATGAAATAGAGCAACCCATTGGCATACACCTATCCATGTAAAATGATCCCTGGAACCCGAATCCCAAAAGACGCTGATCGTCTGGGTGTACCGGGAGCAACCGGAACGCTGACTCGATATCAGATTTCGCCATCAACGTCCCGTGCCCCAGGCGATTCAAGATGGCTACTGCCTCATCAAAAGATGCGTATCGCACCGAACAAACTTCTGGATCAATTGCGTCGTTCACCGAAAGACCTCGTGGAGCAGACAGATTATGGATCAAACGGAACTCACCCGGGTCCTTCTTGGGGACCACCCCTAACGGAGAACAAACGAAACCTGGTACCGGAGGTTCACTAAACGGGCCGGCGACCCGTCCCCGGCTAACCTCTTTCTGAATTTTCTCCTGCACTACCGATGTATGTTGTAAAACGGAAAGTTGATTTTTGCACGTCCCTACACCCTGAAAGTCCCCTACCGGGATGCGGAAACCATGTGTAAAACCGTTCCGTAGCACCCCGGCAGAAGTACGATCCGGGTATTCGCTGAGCCAGGGAATCATTGCCAAGGTATCAATCGGGGTTGGTAAAGGCGCCCCTCGGCCTAGCTTAGACCTGTTTGGCGCCCCCCTTACCCCCATTCTTACCCGTTCTGGCTCTGCACGATGACTCAGGATGGGACGACCCACACGTACTACACTCATGTTTGAACTTACACGATCCCGGAGGCCTGGTACATTTCCCCTTGTTGAAATTAAAACAGAAACCCTTTTTCCCTGTATTGCCTGCGGGCCTTGACTGGTCGTCGGTGCTCGTACTTGGTCGAAAGGGCGTCCCCACATTCTGGCGGGAGTAATCAACAACATTGCTCCCGACCAATGGCATTCTTAACATTCCTGATTCTTTCATTTTGTCCCAAGTTAACGAATCGTAACAATCCCAGGTCAAATTCTTGTTATGTTCCTTTTCCTTTCTGAACAGATTGTCATAACAAAACCAATGGTTACCTTGATACGTTGTCGAGTAACCCATAATTCGTGATTGGTAAACGGGAAACTCAGGGAGCAACTCGGGCCTACGTTCCCCCAAAATCGATGTGAAAATACCCCATGCATTGCCCCAGTTGCCAATGTTCTCATTAACCTTAAAGGCGGCCATTTTTGCGCGCCAAACACTCGGATGCATCAAGTCCTTCTGACTTTTCACATGCTCCACATCATAATGATCAACAAGCAGGGAAAAGATATTCACGTACTCTCCCGCCCAGATCTTCTCTTTTATAGCTAACGGCACATGTTGTCCCAATCTCTCTCTACGAGAGGGTGCTGACTCGTCCCTTGCAATCGGCAATGGCCGCTTACCTGCACCGGACGCAGCTTCTGCCGCTTGCGGCTTGTCTATCCCCGCCACTCTAGCTGCCTCTTTCTTCTCACGAAGCCCTTTTATCAGCGCCTGTGCCTCGGCAGCCGTGGCGCCATCACCACTATCCCCCAACCACGCTGCTAGCTGTGCTGCCAGCTCGGGGGGCATGTCTTCCTTGGATGTCGGGGAGACGACCCCCGGGATTGGATTCCCCTCTATCGGTACTGGGGTCGGCGCCTCGAGAGGGGCAGAGGGAACCGGGACGTCCCCACCGGCTGGAACCTTCCTCGGCCTCTTAGGTCTCCCTCCAGCCGGCGAAGGGCCCGAACCCTCCTCCCCATCTCGCCCGCCAACCGTTTCTTTATGTCGGACATATCTTTAAAGAGTGCCCGAACCATCTGGTCAGTCGTCATTCTCTTTTCGCCTTTCCTGGGCATCTTCTTCGACGAAGTATCTGGAAGACAAAGAAAAAAGATCAAAACGCTCAAAAATGGCTCTTTGTTCTGTCCCGAGCTCACGTGTAGCGAGGAGGTGCAGCTTCGGAGCACAAGAACAAGAGGACGTCTTCCGGCCTTGCGTCTCCTTTTATCCGTCTTCAGGGCGGGCGTAAACCCGCCCCTGCCCGTCCCGAGGGCGTGGCTGGCTGCGTCAGTGTCTAGGCCAGCCCACTCTAGGGCGGGAACAGGCGCGCCCCGGCTACGCCGCTTCGGGCATACCAGCCGAGACGCGCCTCCCGCCCAAAAATGGCTTCCCGGGGGGATCGAGGCACTCCGCCATACGTTCGGGGGGACCGAGTGGTCGCCCCTTTCCAAAATAGCTGTTTAAAACAGCACTACGGGGTGCAAAGGCAGGACTAAGACATGTTCTAAAAGACAACTTCAGTGTGAGGCACAATGAGTGCTGGTGCCCACTAGTATCATTTTATTTACAAGCCCTGGGTAGATGTAGAACGATTTACTAGGGATTTACAAGTAAATTATATGTAGCAATCAGGAAGATGCCAATTGCACCATATTTTAGGGAGAAAGTGCAAGTACCTTTCCGCTAGTTAGCAGGGAACTAAATTAAAAAACGGGTTAGCAACACAAGGCAAAAATCTAGTGGAGACCCTGCAAAAGGGGCCAGGTCCAACAAAGTTGTTCAGCGAAATGTTGTGTGCAGTCCCGCCTTCTCAAGGCAGATTCAGTATAATCAGAAGGACCCTTTAAGTGTGGAGAAGCACCAGTCCTAAAAGGGGCAAATGCCATTTCAAGCGAAAAAGAAGTAGGCAGCATGGAATATCTCTGACTATTGTGGATTAGCTGTTGGAGTAAATGAGGGTAAGTGGTATAGCCTTGATGCTTTACATGCTAGGGGCCATGCTGATTGATGTCATGATGTTGCTGCTTTACACACTGATGTCTACCTTAATTACTAGTGTGTTTTTGTTCTTTAAATGTTCACTCCATAGAGTGTATTGTCATATAATTGGTGCTGTATATCAGCGAACAAAACAGATTACTGGCAAGTTACATAATGGACAAGAAGAAATGTTGATTTCGTTTTCTATGTTGAGATCTAGGATTTTGGTTCATAATGGCAGGATTTATATGCCCAGAGGCATTTTAATTAAATGGGTGCAACAAATATGCTTTACATCCTTTCCCCTTGGGAGAACTACTATTGCCTGATGCTTTTCACGTAGGGATCAATTTAGCTTTTAAACCAGTTGGACACAAGTTTACTGTCACAGTGGTGCTGCTTTATCTAGTGGAGGCAATGTGGACCATTGCTATTGAAATTTATTTTGCTGACGTCGACATGAGCTATTGCCATGGCCAGTTGGGGCCTATGTGGAACATCAACAGTGGGAATGTATTTTCCATGCTGATGGCTATGAAGACAATGGGATGTGAGTTGTTCTTTATTTGCTGGGACAATGTGGATATTGTTGTTGAAATGTTGCTTTACATGCTTGTTACATGTGGACTGCAGTCATTACAAAGTTGCTTTACGTTCAGAGGTTAATGTGACTACTGGCACAGTTATCATGCTTTACATGCTAGTGACCATGTGAAGTACTTATTTGATATATATGAGTCGTACATAGATCAGCTACATTGACTATCCTTCACTGAATATTTTTGTTCACTGCATTTATCTCAGAGCAGTGAAAAACATGACGTGTTTTCCACTGCTGTGGCATGATAATGGCCACCGGCCAAGCACCGGCTAAAAATGCCCCAGCACATTCCCAAAGAGTTTTCTATGATTGTTGCAGCATTTTCGGCTAACACAACTTCAAACAAGGAGCAGCACTGTGAGGGTCACCTCCAACCAATGACTAGCAGTACCTGCACATTCATCTAACTGAAAATGAAATAGGGCGCACCCTACTTTCACTTCTGTAGCCCACTGGAAGAGAGATCCACACACGCCCTGCCCTCAGTAAACATTCAAACTTTCAAATTGTTGCACGCTGGAGCTCGTCTTTGAGCTCGTTTTAATTATTTCTTTCTAGTACATTCCATAATTCTAAAACCCTGGTCACAACATATATATAGCAAACAGCTGTCGATTGCTACCTTTGTGGTTCTGAGTGGTCCTGTAGACTTCTCAAGTTTCACTCTTCACGTTTTTATTTTCAAATCACTCATAATCCTTTCGAGAAAATCCTCCCTGCCACTCACGGATAACTTCATATTATTCAAAATTGTGTTGATACTTTCAATTCTAAAGGCTTTGTAGGCATGCTCACAGTGGTATTGCTGTTAACATGTAAGGATTAAATGGATTGTTGGCATGAGAATGGTGCAGTATGCACTGTGGTTATGTAGATTAATATCATAGTGATAATAATTGACTTCCTGCATGCTACATAGATTTCTGGTATGGCGTGGTGGTTTTCATGCAGAGAGCTATGTAAAATACGTGTATTGTGTTGATGATTATCCTGCCAATTTAAAAGGATGGGAAGGATGATTTTCATCCTGGGTGCATGTGAGTAAATGGCACAGAGTTGAGTTTTTAATAATGCTGAGGATTATGTGGAATATTTTCATGACAAAGCCATGTTGATGCAAATCGAGGTTATTGGTGTGGAAATATATGCATTACATTATGTATCATAGCTTTAGCTATAAGACTCACTCTCTAAAATGATGCTTGCATCTCTCAAATCAATCAATCGTTATTGACACATTTAACTTGCCTGTAAGTCCCTAATATATTGTGTAGAAAGTGGGCCCAGGTCATCAAAGTTAAATGCCACTTTTAAACTGTATCACCTATAGTGCCTATGTGTTAGGGAGTGTACAGGAGTCACCCTTACTGACTAGCTGGTGCCAGGCACAAATATGACACTCGAAGACACCTGGACAGAACATTTTCTGGATCTGCAGAAGAACTGAAGAGGACTGAACCTTTAGTCTTTGACCTGTGAGGAGTTATGAAGGACAAGCTCTGCCCCCCTTGTACCCATCACAAAGATGTGGTCCCCAAGAGCCAGTTTTCTGACATCCTTAATGACTAAAGGGATGCAAGAGGCCTTTACTCTACCATTATAATCTGACCAATGGCAACTGGAACTTGCACTGGACTTTGCTAGCGGCCTCCTCCTGGAACCCTGAGAGTGTCATGTCTTCAACCCCCACTAGGTCCTGTGAGGCTAGGATACGTACTCCTGTGGTTGCTTGGGCACTAGAAAAAAAGGTTAGGAAACCTTTGAAAATGTTTTCTCCCGAGTCAGGTGGACCTACTGGGAAAAGTGCCCAGTCAGCAGTTCCTTGGTCTCAGACTCAATGTCAGATTTATACCCCTCAAAGGTCCAGCATCTTTGAAACTTGACAAAGTCCCTCTCTATTTTGGTACTTAAAACGTTTTCAAACAAAATCCTCAAAAGCTCCAAAGCCTCACTGAGACAAACTTATGACAGATATCTGACCAGTATTTTCATGGCCACTCCAATTTCACATTTCATACTTCCTCAAACTCTTTGACTACTGGACTTTCACTGTGATCAATCCACTTGGTATATCCAGCTAGGGCTTGATCGGGGTCTGCCTCAAATTGTGCTGAAGTCTGGTCTCCTTAGAAGATTAATGATTTGAGCTTAATGGCAGTTTTCTCTCAGTCTTTAAATATTCATGTTACACCTGGTCTTCATGGTGTGGTTTCCCTCGACTTTTTGCCTTCAGACCTCCTGCCTTGCTGAATTCGTTTTTACTGGCTTTAGGACCCTGGGCACTTTGCCACTGATTACCAGTGCAAAGTGCATGCGCTCTCTGCTTTAAGCATGGCAACATTGGCTTATCCACAATTGGAATATTTAATTTACTTATAAGTACACTAGTAAAGTATGCAACATGCACCCATGGCCTGTACATTAAATGCTACTAGTGGGCCTGCAGCACTAATTCTGCCACCCACTTTAGTAACTCTTTAAACATGTCTCAGGCCTACAATTGCACATCCTGTGTGTGCAGTTCTAAACGACCTATACTGTTTAAATTGTCAGTAGCTGTTAGTGTGCTGTTCAGGGTTGTGTGACTGCCTAACACACTGTGATCAATGTATCTGTATTATAAGCAGCTCTTGTGACTTTGCAACCTGAACGCACAGCTCTAAGTATTTGTGAAAGAATATGTTCCTATACCCTAATCTCCTGAATTCAACCTTTAATAAAACAATTCATGTACAATATACCACTGTTTCTGTGCATTCTTTTTCAATCAGATAGCCCAGTAAGGCACTTTATACTCTTATGCACCACATTTCAGTTTATTCTTTAAAATGTAATAACTCCAGTTATACTTATTAGATTTTTGTCATTTTGGACTTATTTTGTTCAATTAGTTAAGCTATATTTTCCTAACTAGGTGTGCATCTTTTTGTGTCGTGTTTTACTGTTTGAAGCGTTGCACAAATGTTTTACTCAATGACTCTAAGGTTGTTTGAACCTTTATTTTTCAGTTTTTGATAAAATAACATTGCAGTAGTGAGAGTTACTATTACAGCACATAGTTGGTAAAACACAGAACAACTCTCCATATTACAGTATGCACTCGCATAAGGGATCAGAAGAGTGCAGGATAGTTAGTCATCGCTGTGAAACTACCACATACCCTAACCCTCCTCAGGTGACCAGTCCAGCTGTAAATCAAGGGTTAGAGTCTTCAGAGCTGTCACTAGCATCACTTGCTATGGCGGAGTCAGGGTCAAGGAGCCCGCCGCTCAAACGTTGTCATACGTGGAGATGGTCATCCACCTTGGGTTCACGTCTGCTGAGCCTCATATGAATGGCCAGCTATCAGTCATTTCAGGACATGCCTGTTCCAGTTAACTATCTTTGGGGTGTGCTGGCCCATCCAGTTGATGGGCACCTAGCAAGTACTAATGCTAGCTGCAAGAGGTTTTACTGCATCTTACCACCTTTATGCCTTTCTATGTTCCCTAGAAAGCAACACTGAGGGGTCACCACTGCCTGCAGGGAAGTGACATGTGCTGGTTCACCCACCACCTGGTTCCAAAAGTCTTGCACTATTCAACAACCCCAGGACACCTGAAGAAAGTCTGCTCCCTGGGTTCTACAACAAGGGCAGCAATCAGAACGAGCATATGATATGCGATGGAGAACCTTGGCAGTCAGGTAAGTGGGGTGCAAAAAGGTGTACTGTACTAGCATGAAGCAAGTATTCCACATCTTCCACTCAGTGCTCAAGATCACCAGGGACAATGAACATTTGGGCCATCTGACGCTTAAGAACTGCAACCTCCCCCTATTGTGCCTCGATGTTGCCATCAGCTGTTGTGAATTTATTCACTAGTTTCCACAGTTCAGCATGCAGGAGATTTACGTCTAGGGAGACAGTTTCTATTTTGTGTTCAAGTGCAGTCTGAGAACCATGTATGGCTGACTACAGCTTGGCCCTGTTGGGCTCTTAATCCCTCTCCAGGGAACTCTCTGTATTGTCCACCCCACCATTTCACATGAGTCTCTGGGTGTGGCATCATGTATTGTGTGATGTTATTCACAGGATACGAGCATACCGGTCTATTTTTTGCCCATGCTCTTCACAAGGGAGCACTGATATGTACACACCAGGCTGTTCTAGTATAAGCAGTCACTGCTAGTATTCCTCCTGCCTCCGGACCGCAATTCTCAACCACCCAGGTCATGCACACAGCTGTTGTCAGCCAGATGCACACCGCTCAGGGGGCATTGACTGGTCCAACCCCTGCTCCAGAATGCAAGTCCCCGATGACCAGTCCACTTTAAGTAATTGACCAGGCTCCAGGGTGCCCAAGATACTGCCACCCAGCCCCAGCGACCACAGCACCCCTCGCTTGCTACATAGGTGCTGGATGTACCCCACAGGGATGTCGCACTAGCTAAATGCTCACCTGAGGCACAGCATATTGCTATGGGTCAAGAGCACCAGCCCGGTTGTCCTCCATTGCCCTCTCAGGCCGCCACGTCATAGGACCATGTGACTGCTGGCCAGTCCTGAGTGATCTTCCCGGCTCTCCTCAAGGCCCTCTATCAGGTGAAAGCAAGCATCCACTCAGGCATCCATGATCACAAAAAAGGGGTGCCAATGGTCAGCAGCTCTTCTGTGTGGTTGTACTGCCAAGTCATATATGGTGAAACTTCATGCTCCTAGAATTCAAATCAGGGCCCAGTGTCTGCTGCTGCCTAGGGAAGGAAGGGGGGAGCGCCCTGACCACAGACCAAGTCAAGGAGGATTCCTTTGGAAGGTCCACTCTGCCACCCAGCAGTGAGGATAGGCTGAGTGTTTGCCCCAATGGCGCCCGCCGCAACCACAGTCCCTAGCTAGATGACCGTCATCACAAATGGGCTCCCTACTGGCAGCACGGCTCCAGCCATTCAATGTGCCACACTTCTTCCTGTGTATGCTGCGGGGCAGGGTTCTATGAGGAATGTGGGAGGGGTGCTCACCCTGTGGCGAATCGATCCTGGAGGCAGCAGTCAATACCAGCGCTAAATAGGCTGCACCATAGATTCTCTCTTGGGGCACCTCCTTCTTTGCCCTGGGGCCCCGGTGTCCAGAAATTGGGGATGGTACAAAGCAGGGCCTGGATCCTCACACTTCGTCTGCAGGCACAGCTGCTGAGCCTCCGGCAGCTCTCAGCACCCCTTGGCTACACAGCAGTCTTGTGAGGAGGCCTGTCAGGACCGCTCAATACTGGCAGCAATCCCAGGCAGGGGAGTGGTCACTTCTGTTTTCAGCGCTGCAGTTGGGACCTTCCGCTTCCAGGAGGCAGCTCCGATCTGCAGTTGAGGGCTCCTCTAGATCCTCCCCCCCAGTGTTAACAGGGGCTTTGGCAAGAGCCCACTCAATACCCAGTGCAGCCCTCCTCTGTCACCATTCAGCCCGGGTGTCCAGCCTCGCCCATCCCCGACACCCATCAGGGAAGTGAGCTCCTGCCCCTCATCTCCACTGGTGGACCCAGCTCACAGGATCAATGCCACAGGGCCACCATGGGCAAAGGAGCACCAGCATCAATCAAGCGGGAGCATCCAGCCCCCATCCGCTCTGGCAGTCGGGCTTCTGTCATCATAGGGAGCCCAGAAACAGCATCAATTGTGCCTGCAGGTAGAGCTGTTATTTCTGGGGTGCATTTTAGAAGTTTAAATAGGCTGTGCATATGTAGGATTAGTCATGGGCTGGCTGCGAGCTTGAAGGCTCATGACCTGTCGACCATTTTACTTGGCTACACCTCACATTGCTTCTCAAGTTAAGCCTGACTGCTCTGTGCCAAGCTACTAGAAGGTGAGCGCAGGTTAAGTTAGTGTATATATCTGATTTACCATAACTAGGATTGTATTGCCTGCTTGAAAAGCATCCATGTCTCCGCCAATAAGAAACCCAATTTTTAACACATCATAGTTCCAGTTCTTACTATAGGAGTTTTTTCTTAGATGTTCTTTTAAACAAATTAGAAACATGGAGATACATTCAATTAATGTTTTTAATTTGACTTGGGATTTTTGGTGTTTTCAATTTATTGGTGCTTTGGTAGTGCATAAATACTTCACACATTGCCCAAAGTTAAATCTGTCTACTCTGTGCAATAGCTACCAGGGAACTGAGCTCAGCCTAATTTAGTGACTTTGACGGTTCACTCCGACAAGAGTTGTGATTATTCCTGGAGGTCGCTGGCCCAAAATAACAATCCAATTATTTTCACACACGATTTCTGGTACTTTTTAAAACTGGCATTTTAATATGGCACATTGAGCAATGAGAAGGCAACCTTAGCATTCCAAACTGTGTGAGCACTGCTTATTCTTTGGTAAAATCTTTATCCTGCTGTAAATACAGTGGTTCTAGCTAGCCACTGCTTCTGCTTATACTTTGGTACAAATATTATCCTGCTGTAAATACAGCACTTTATAACAGGCACAAAGTTTTTCTATAGACATATACATAGTTAATTTGCTATTGCTGATAAAACAAGATCTTTGGTGCTGTGGACATTTTTGAAATATTGCAATGTTAAATGTGTTTTCTTTGCTAGCTGGTCGAATAAATATAACTCTTTGGCTTATTTGGGCCCAGATATCCTAAATAGTTGTCTCAAAAACATGTCGCTATTTGCACCCAACATGTTTGCGACCAGTATATAATTTTACAGAAAGACTATGTAATAAAAGGTCAATTTGTTAAATTTCGATTCAGAGTGCATACTAAAGTTTGTTTGCGAATTTGCTGCGGTTCCCTGGATGAATACAGAAGGTAAGATCACTTGCTTTAAGAATATACCCCATGTATTGGGTTAAACCAAATGAGAAGGTGCAAGAGCAATTGTTGCCTGAATCCAGTCATAGATGATTAGGGTGAGATTTTCGAAATATTGCAATATTGAATGTATTTACCTTGTTAGCTGGTTAGATATATATACTTTTTAGCTTATTTCGGACCAGACTAAATATTTGTGCCAAAAACGTATCAATATTTGCAACCAGTATTTTTATGACCAGTATAGACTTTTACAGACAGAGAAAGCACAATTGTTGCCTAGATCCAGCCAGTGAAAATGAATGAATAGAAAACTCTCAAGAATACTCTCAGATGATTGAAGGGGTCCAGATAACTATGTTGGTTTGAAGACAGTGGCTGAGTCTAGCCTTCCATGATGATCTCTGTATGGCTAGCATTTCAACTCAGATGGTAGGCAGCAAAAAAGCATCTGCAGGCAGCACTGGTAATTTCTACATTAGGCTAATGATTCGACAGTAGAGCCAAGGATTTGATAGGATGGCACAGTACCCAGGAACATGTTAAATATGACTGAAGTGATGAAGGAGCCTAGTCTTATACACTATGTTGAAGAGAAGATCAGGCCTCAGAAGCAATATGATTGGTATGTAGTATGAGAGAAAAAAATGTGGTCTTCCCTTGTCTTTGAATGAGGAGTTGATAGTGATGCACTCACACATTTGTAGATAAAATAAACTTGATTTTAATATAATAGTAAGTTTCATACAACTGTCTTGCCCACGAAGCTCAATGGGCTACACCCAGGCTCTGATGTGTATTAACAAATTTATTTATTTTATTTTATTATTTATTTTATAGAATTTGTAAGGCGCGCAGCTACCCACAAAGGGTTTCCCGGCGCCAGGAACGCTAGACACTCAGATATCACTGGGGAGAAAACAGACAAAGCAATTATTTATTGAAAAGCCACGTTTTTATGCTCTTTCTAAAATTCACATAGCTTTCTTCCTTGCGAATGTGAGAGGGCAGTGTGTTCCACAGCATTGGCCCCAGGTAGGAGAAAGATCTCCCGCCTATTCTGGCTCTTTTAAACCTTGGTACTGCAAAATTTGCCGCTGTACCTGAACGCAGGTTACGGTTTGGGAGGTAGGGCTTAGCAAGGGCCTGAAGATATTTGGGGGCAGTGCCAGCTTTGATTTTAAATAAGTAGCTCAAGGCTTTGAAACGAATACGGTTCTCAACCTTAAGCCAATGCAGATCCTTGAGATGTTGGGTGATCCTAGCAGATCTGGGGATTTTACAAAGCAGTCTAGCCGCAGCGTTCTGCACTAGTTGCAGACGCTTTATCACTGCCTTATTTGAGCCCAGGTAGAAGATGTTACCGTAATCAAGCCGAGATGTCACTAAGGCATTGACCACGGTCTTCTGGGTAGTAGGTGGCAGCATCCAGATGATTTTGCGTAACCATTTGATAATGGTGAAGCATATACCTGCCACTTTGTTTGCTTGCTGGGACATAGATAAACAGTCATCAATGGTGACCCCAAGGTTTCTAACCTGCGAGGCGGAAGATTGAAGTTTACCCAATGATGGTGGCCAATGGGAATCATTCCAGAGATCTTTGCTATTTCCCAGCAGGAGCACCTCCGTTTTATCTCCATTCAGTTTAAGCTGGTTGTCTGACATCCAGCAAAAAATTTCTTGGAGGCCTACTTTTAATGCAGATGGGGTAGACATGTCAGATTTGGAGAGTGAGAATAGGACTTGTGAATCATCTGCATAAGTCATTAAACTTAAGCCAACATTTTCTACAAGATTGGCCAGTGGACGTAGGTATAAATTAAAAAGCAGAGGGCTCAAAATTGATCCTTGTGGCACTCCATGAGGAGAATGGAATACCTCAGAGCAAGCCTCCGAAGAGGAGATCTGAAAAGTACGGAGGGAGAGGTAGGATCTAATCCATTCCAGAGCTTTGCCTTCGACACCATTCTCCCCCAGCCTGTCCAGCAGTATGGAGTGAGAAATGGTGTCGAAAGCCGCACTGAGATCTAACAAGACCAGTGCTACTGTTTGGCCGTCGTCCATAAGCTCCCTGATCTTTTCTGTGACCCCGAGCAGGGCCGTCTCAGTAGAAAAACAAAGAAAACCAGAACGAATGTTCAGGACACTAAACGCGCGTTCCTGCCCTAACGCTGCACTATAATCAAATATTCAATACCATGTGCTAATCAGTGCAATGGGGTAATAACATCAATAAACTTCAACAATTTTCAAACAATAATTGAGGGGGGAATACGATTTTCTTTCAGCGATTGGTTTTACTTCGTTTCTCAAAGTCGTTCATAAATGTTATGGTTTCACATTCAAAGCATCAAAAAACAAATTTGGGGTTTCACATTTTCTTCTTTGAAAACACCCCATGCATTTCGGGTCACAAAAGTCCCTATTTCAGGGGCGCTATATTCAAACCAAACACCCAAGGTTCAATAAACAACAGCCAAACTGTCTGAGTACATTCCCCTTGTCTTTGCCTTGAATGCATTGAAGATGACTCAGATAGTGGGCTAATGGAACCTCTTTAGGGTAGCTGGGAGGAGAAGATGTATGGAAGTGACAGCCATTTTATGATCTACTATTTGATTTCTTTGTAATGTTGCAAGAATATATGGATATGGAATGCAAACTTTATTGCTACCTAATATTAATGTGAATGGAATGTATTGGTTGTTGTCTTGTAATGGCCACATTTATTGTTCCCACAACCTCATCCATGGAATGATGCCTTGTTTAATTGGTCCCAATTGATCCCACAGACAATGCTGCCCTATGCATAGTATAATAATGATATAATAATAATGATCTTTATTTAGATATAAAACATATCTTTAAAAGAATTTACAGATTCACAGCCTGACCGAATATTAGAATAAAAACTTCTAGGAATAACAACACGAGTGTAGATATAAAGGCACAATCCATTAACAAACATTATAAAAACAGGGATTTGGTTTAGGATCTTTCAGTTCTGTAAAACAGACTTTTACTCGCTGGTGACAAACATTACATTAAGAACTTGTGGTATATGTTATTTACATACAGCAGCAGGGGTATAACTCTGTGCCTTTTAGGATGTAAGAGACTTCTAACAGCACTGAATATGGGGGAATCCAGGGTCAGCAGTTAGTGAGTGACAGTTGTGAGAAGTCCTGTAATAGAGTCAAGTAATAAAATTATGCTTATTACAACCAGGTAGTAGCTTAATTTCATGTGGTGATGAGCTTGGATCTGCTAGGAACCCAGAGGCTCAAACTGGAAAATGTACTTCCAAAGAGGTATACATTAAAGTCTTAGAACCCAAGTTGTAGGAGTGTGATTGATGGAAATAAGTGACTAGCGGAAAGAAAGATGTCTTCCGTTGCCATCGTAGGAGGAAAACGATTGGAAGCACAGCGGCTGGGGTGGAACACACTTGCATTTCAAAGTGGTAGCAAGCCCTATTGGCTGTAGAAAACTGGGTGGAGTTTTAGAAAGGAACGTGGTCATGCATGGAAGTAAACTTAATCAACTGTAAAAATGGAAAATTGTGTATAATGAGGTTGGGAGATTTCTAACCGGACCAACTTCTTTCTACCATAGAAATACTACGTAAGTGGATGCATTGGTGGCCATGTTGCATCATAGGGTGATTTCAGTTTAACTCTTATGCAAGTGAAGTGTTATATGGAAATACAGGAAACAAATGTTGGAAAAATCAGCGACTGACCCACCATATTGAGGAAACATCTAGTATTTACATATTTCAACAATTTTACTGACACAGGAAAAAAAAAAGTAGTGTGTGAAACTATCAAATTGTTTGGGCCTGAAACTGGGATTGCCATTCCGAACACCAATTAGTGTCAGAAAATGTATATTTATGCAACTGCTGTGATAAGCAATTTTGATATTAAAATATATAGAGGAAGCATTTGTGCGGTGTATCGAAACAGTTATAATGTGTGCTGCACAAACTTTCACGTTAACACCACCTATTCCATTTTTAGCAATGAGTCACAGATGAAATGGCAAGAGTGGAAAAATATTTTTGCAATGATTGAGGACGAAAACTTGCCATCAAAGAAAAGAAAGGATTTTCATTGCACTCATTGTGTCCAGAGGGCATTACAAAATATATTCATATAGAAAAGAAATCCAGAACAGACAAGGAGACCGATGTTTATTTGAATGCTCTTGATGATTCGGAAACTTAATATTCGCCTACTGTATGTCCAGCAATAGATTGGTGTAAGTTCTTCCATAGGAAACAGGAACAAAAAGAAACAATTGATGATTGTGTTTCTGTGTTAAAGATAATGACAATCTCACGATGTTTTGGTGTATTACACAATGAGTTGTTTCGCAACCAAATTGTCATGCACAAAAATGACAAAGGGGTACAAGAGAGATTGTGGGCAAGTGGAGTGTCTACATTGAAAGATGTTATAGCTATTATGAGGAAAGCAGAAATATCAAGTAGATGTGCAGTGGTAAAACTGGTAAAGGAAATAAGCAATGGAAGATTATTGGAAGGAACACACAACATTATAAAAAGTTAGTGGGAATAAGCCAGAGGAATTGGCATGTTGTTATAGGTTTGGTAGCTCATAATATTATGCCAAATAGTAAAAAGTGCAGGGGACAGGATTAGAAATGTTCTGCTTGTGGTTTTTTAGGACATTTCACCAGAGTGTGTAAAAAGAAAGAGAGGAATACTAAAGTGACATTGGTGGTGAAAACACAGAAGTGTAACTCTTCCGTGGATGAGAGCATGATTGTGCCATTTGTGTGTGATAACGTTTTGAAATCTGAACAAATTCTAGGAATGAGCCAACGTGCAAAATGCCTGTTGCTGGTATAAAAGTGAATCTGGCGGCAGATTCTGGGTCACCTTATACCATAATTAACAAGGAAATGTGAAATATGAAATTTGAGGGTAAGCCTGGAGGTGGATTAAAAGCTCCAGATATTCATCTGGAGAGTTTTCCGTGTGAGACTATACCGACTGTTGGATTTAGAGTTGTATGATTCAAATTTAAAGGGTAAGTATGCTGAGGGGAAATGCATGTGTCAGAAAGAGATCTGTGGATGCTAGGATGGACTGCCTGGTGAGCTTTTCGTATAATGTTAAACCCTAATAGCACAGAGCAAGTGTTATTGTTGGATGGATGTGATAGAGTTGAAAACCCTATAAGTCAAGAATTTCTAAATTTGTTCTGAGGTAACATTAGGAAGTTGAATAGATTCACACATAAAATAATTCTTAAGAAGAGTGCCAATCCTTAAAGCTAGAATTGTACCATATGTTGTGAGAGATGAAATAGAGAACAAATTGTTGAAATTGGAAAAGGCGGGAATGTATAGAATCAGCAACATAGTTGTCTCCAATTGTCGTTGCCCATTATAGTAATGACAATATTATATTATGTGTTGACTTAAGAAATTTAAATATGAACATTCTCATGGACAGATTCCCATTACCAAGGATCATTCAACTTTTAACTAAACAAATAACATGAAGTGGTTCACTACAATTATTTATTCATCCACATACCTTCAGGTTTTCTTTCATCAATAAAGTAGAAGATTGAAGGTGTTTTTAAAACCATTTTGGAGTTACCAGTTTGTTAGGATGCCATTCAGAGTAGCTCCGGCTGTTGTCATTCTCCAGAGACTTATGATTGAAGAGTTATGTAAATTTGCTAAGGAGTCAGTGTCTTATTTGGTACGTTATATATTTTAAGGCTTTTTACCCCAAAAATAGAGTTATTGAAAGCATTTTGATAATCACATACACTCATAAATTAGGAAGAATTACGTTCCTTTTTGGGGATCTCGGAATAATACTCAAAATTCATAGAACATTTTGCTGACAAAACATTAATAATGTGACAATTGGTTAAAGCAAAAAACTAATTTGTATGGAATGATGAATATGAAAACGTTTTTAACTTCAATCAAGATGATATACGCAAAACAGCATCCATATAAGTCTTTGACCTGAGTGCACATAGTGTGATCACCATGGATATGAGTAATAAAGGGTTTGGGTGCTGTTCTTTCACAAGTGGGCACGGGTGGAAAGAAATAGTTTATACGTTTTGCATCAAGAAGGTTACCATCTACAGAGAAGTGGTATTCTGTAATTGAGAAAGAGACTTTAGCGTGTGTTTAGGCTATGAAGCACTTCTGTGCTTTTGTTGGGGGTACAGAATTTGAGTTATGGACTGTCCATTGGTATAGTAATTAACTCTGGGGGTTTACTGACAGCCTCAGCCTGAATAGTTTGACTTTCAATGACACTACAACATTTTCATTGCAATATGATGTATGTGCCAGGTATATGAAACAGAGAAGCAGATTCTTTAAGTCAGTCACCCTTGCCAGATGTGGATGTTTTATCTAATGAGTGGGATGATTTCCAGGTGGTATTGGTGGATACTGTTGAAATGGAATAAATTGATGAGCATGAGTGGTTAAAAGTGTATGAATAGGATGAGATTTTACAACCTGTGAAAATGTTTATGAGAATTGGTAGATGTGGAAGGAAGATGGGAAATGAAGAACGAACTGTGTTTGGATGGTAGTTTTGTAGTCATAGGAGCAAAACTGGTACTGCCTGTAAGTATGCAAGAGAAGTTAGTAAGTCTTTGTTATGAAGGCCATTTTGGTATTGTTAGAACTAGAAGAAAAGTAAAACATTGTATTGGTGGCCATGTATTGACATCAATATTGAGACATTAGTACGGAATTGCATGCAGGGTGCAGATTCAGATAACATTTTGAATACTTTAAGACCAGAGTAGGTTCCCATTGAGTGTCCCAGTATGGCATTGGGTATGGTTGCCGTAATTTCATGGGTCCTAGTCTAACTAGAGAGGGAAGTACTAAGTATGTCTTTGTTTTTCTTGATTAATTAAAAAAATGGGTTCAGTTGAAGGTGGTGTAAAATGTTGATGCTGAAAGGGTAATTAAGTTCTTGTATGAACTGGTTTATTTTACACAAAGGATTTACAAAACAAAATTGCTAAGTTATAATGGTTGAGAGTTCAATTTAGTTTTAGTTGAAAGTTTCTTACAAAGAAATTATAATATTCATTTGAACAGATTGGTATATCAACCAGCTGAAAATGGAGCTGTAGAATATTTTAATCATGTGATTAAAGGTAAAATTAAAATTGCAAACATGAATAGAAAAAATTAGGAAAGAGAGGTGAAAAAAAATGCCATGGTCATAGCGTCAGTTCAGGGTCCAGTCCTTTTGCTTTGATGGGAGGTACAGAATCTTTCACAAAAGATAATGTGGTTTGGATGAGCTCTACAAGGTTTGTGGAATGGTCACATGATAAGGTAAAAGAAAACATTAAGAGAGCACAACTGGTGTGCAAGAAGTATTATGGTTCAAAACATGGCATAAATTGTTTGAAAGAAGCAGAGTGGGTTAAGGTCAAGAACGTTGGAAAAATTCTTAAAGGTGAGAGTGCTTTTACTGAACCCCTACAAACGAAAGATTTAGTGATGACGTGTTTGGCAATTAAGTTGGTTGCCTCAATGTCAAAGAAAAGGAAGTGTTTCTCATCAAGGAATTTGGGGAACATTGTTTTGAGGATGTATTGTGGAGGAAAATGGAAGAAGATAATCCTCCAAGCCTTTGTGATATGGATTGGGATGAGGAGCCATGTCTTGTTGATGAGAGTTGAACTGAGGTTGTGGAAATGAACAGTAGCGGTTGTGTTGATGCTAATGGTAAACGTGCAAGAGTTACCAGTAGGGCCAGAAGAATACATCCCCTATAAGATTCAAAGATTAAATCATAGAATAGTTTTCATGTTTATTGTTCTTGTAAATATTTAGATTATGTATTGGTTGATTAAGTTTAAAGGGGGGACATATGTGGTATATGGTATTTACATGCAGCAGCGGGGTAGAACTGTTGGTGCCTTCTATGATGTAAGAGAGTTCTAGCAGGAATGGATGTGGGGATTCCACTGATGACAGTTGGTGAGTTCTACCAGCGCTGGGTGTGGGGATGCCATGGTTGACAGTTGGCGAGTTCTAGCAGGGCTGAGTGTGGGGAGTCCGGGGTCAACCGTTGTGAGATACGGTTGTGGGAAGACATTTACTGCTGCTTCAGAGCTAAGTAATAAAGTTATGATTACTACAACATGGTAATAGCTTCATTTAATTTCTTAGAAGAAAAAAAATTATCTATGCAACGAATACGAAACCCTTAAATGATGAATACACAGACACTAGCTCTACATCATATATCATGAATAATAATCTAAGCCATTTTATTTTTAACCATGATCATCGCTTAATTTACATTTTTAATTTGCATTGTCCTCACTTAAAAGACCGACTTAGCACCAATATGGGTACATTACAAATATACAAAAAATCTAGAAAAAACAGTAAACATGCCAATTAATAGGAAATGTACAACACATATGAAAATTATAAATATATCACAGCATATGAAGTGTTGACTGAGACCTTCAAATAGCAGTGGGTTCCGCCAGCAGGGTGTGCATATATGAGTTCGTAATCAGATCACAACAAAATAAATATATCCAATCTTGTTAAATTCAATCAGCTATCTACATATTGTTTCTCTTCAGCAATCATATAGAGCACATTTAACAAGGATTTGCAATGCAATAGGTCTTGCATTTGCCAGAGTTTAAGCTATTGGCATTGTAAATTACACTGCCTTTTACATATCTGTTTTAATAATAAACACATGAATAAGAAAGGCATTGTTATTTACAATGCCAAAAGCTCAGACTCTTGTGAATGCGAAACCTATTTAATTTCCAAGAAGCGCCCCCATTGTACCAGGAGCTTGGAAGGTGAAAGCTTGCATGGAGTGCTGAATGTTGCAGGAAAGCATGTGGTGCCTGCAGTAGGAGAAACTCATTAAAGAAAATAGAACTTACAGACTAAATATGACATACTGTGTAACAACAGAAGTAAAAGGGCCAGTCCTCTTAGGAGGTTACAAATGAAGGCCAAGCAGTACTAAGGAGGGAATAACAACCCTATTAACGAATTAGAAGCCAGCATTTACAAAGGACAATGACACAAGTCAATGAAAAATATGGATGGAGCTTCAAGTCCCTACTAGTTTACAGCATGCCTCGCAGAGCATTGCATGCACGGCCCAGGCTTAACCTAACAATTTATAAGTGAGTGGAAACCAATCATCATTGCAACTTTTTAATTATAGGCTGCTTTCCACTGCTTAGTGTATACCTGTAAACTCCTTTAGTACCTGCACTCCTTATTTACTTTGTGTACAGGTATTAAAATATGCACTTATGTATATCAGTAAAACAAGCTTTTAAAATCGCTTTTGTTGCTGTTGTTTGTACTGCAACACCATATGTGTGTATTGTATTTTCATACCAACGCGAATTCTGGCAACGCTGTATTTAAACTTTGAGCAAGGAAAAACCATGACTAATACATCAAAATCTAGATTTGTTTCCATTGTTGTAGATCCAGTCTGCCAACGGCACATAGGCAATATGCCCATCACATTTTAAATTTGGCTCTTCGTCCAACACATCAGATTTAACAGATGCAGATTTTAATGAAGTTGCTTAGTACCCGAGAAACCGCATTTTTTCCTCTACTATACATAAGGTTTAGAAATCAAAGGATAATAAAAAACAAATGTTTCCTTTTTCTTTTTATGGAATGCATTTCTCTTTAACAAAAGTGTAGTTTTCTTCTACTCCATATGAATGTTGTGAATTTCATGCACTTCTGGGTCATCTAGACATAGGCTTTGTAGTGCAGGGATATTTCTGTACCCATCAACACCAGTCCCCAGTGGGGTACGAGAGAAGAGAAGCTCTCCTATGAAAATATGTTTCCAATTGAAGAAAAACAATATTATATACAGGTTTGTCTTCAAATGACATGGACGTCATTTAGTAGTAGCCAGGGGTCGCATCTGCAACCCCTGGCTTTTTCCCCAAGCCACCCCTGGCCCTGGCACTGCCTTTGTGACCCATGATGTCGGACTGATAGAAAGCAGAAGTTAGACAGGCACTAAATTAACACTGTTTAGTTTTTGCTGCTCAGACTGGGATAATCCAATTCCAATAAGTAAGTTCAACACAGCAACGCTCACAATTGTGAATATAAAATTAACATAAAAGCACATTGTTAAACAACTTAATTTTTCATTATTGTGAATACTTAAAAAATTATGTGTTTGAACAACACTTTCACTATTGTGCTTAGCAACAGTGCTAGCATCTTTAAATTGATCAGAAATCAAAGAATTTTCAACAATGATAAGGAATTTTGTAAGCCAATAGCATAGTTCATATTCATTATGTGGTCCACACAAATTAAATTAGATGGACACCACAGCTATATTTATCTTTTTTCAAGCATTTTCCTGTGATCTAGCATTACATCATGGCCATTTGTATTAGAATAATGTTGATTCCTAGTGTTGTTCTATGCTTCGTAGCACTATGTCCTCAGACTGAAAAGAAATACTTATAGTACAGGAGGTCTGTACAATAAAATCATATTTTTATTAGTAACATGCTTTGTTATTATATTAATTGTGCTCTTACTATGGGGTCAAAGCTCATATGACATAATTTCCTGTGATGCCACGGAAGATAAAAGCATGTGTGATGTCTCTTCAGCTACCCCTGGCCTTTTGGTGAATCAAAGTTCATGGTGACAGCCTAACATCACATTAAATGTTCTTTTCCATATTTCATAAAACAGTGCAAAGCTGAGCTTCCATGTTATTTCCATAGTAAAGCCAGTGCAATATGAGAAATGTTTGTACCATTTCACAGATTCCATGTAGTAACCACATCTTGCACCAACCTTTGTCTGTCATGCAGAGCTGGCAGTATTGTTTCTTCTGGATCTAATTAGGACCCAACCAATCCTACTCTGGCATAAAAATCGGTCTGCTGAGTACACCGTTCTAAATTGGCTTGTCATCAGTTATTGTTTAAATTCAACACAATGTACACAAAGCCCATGGTTAAAATACATAGAGTGCTTCTGACAGGATCTGGGGCATCCAGAATAGTTTACTAACCCTGAATGTTTAGTCGAATTAAACAGGAAAGACCTAAAGGCTGACTGTTCACCTCGAGAATATTAGGATATCTGCAGAACTTTTAAAACCTTCTGTCTTAAGAAACCAGCCTATTTTAACCAGCTACGACATGCAACTATATCTTAGACATATTTCACATCAAGAGCACAGATGTGTTTTACCTCATTTTATCATATGGTCCCCTTCCCTGAAGCAAACGACTGGTCCCCTAACTTATCAAAATGCCCCTGTGATAATGCTTCAACATAGACGACAATGCATGTAGTACTTTTTTGCAAACTCTACAAGAAATGGAGTAAACATTATATACTAAGTTATTTAAAGCACTTAGACGTCAATCAATAATACTCTGCTTATCTATTCTTACAGTCTTTACCTACAATTGACATCTGTGTAAGAATGTCATCTTTTTTATAGACCGTTTTTTATGCCAGGAAGAATGGTCCATCTATTTAATGAACATACTAATCATTGACGTTATATATGTAATTTTAACAAATAGGTATTAGATAAGGTGAGTGGAATCAGGTTAGTATGGCAGATAACGATCTGTGGTTCTTATCCTCCTGTTCTTTGCTCTATGATCTTATACTTAGAATATTTTAATGGACTTAAGCCAATATAACTTATGGATGAGTTTTAGGCTGGTACTGAAGGAGTTGTTTTTTAAATTGAAGTACAATTTGTTAGCATTTGATATTCTGTATTATATATATATATATATATATATATATATATATATATATATATATATATATATATATATATATATATATATATATATATCATTCAGTTTATCCACAAGGGAAGGTTTTTTCCTCATGCACTCCCGTGTATTTGAAAATCAGGAAACCACGCCGGGTTTAAGTAAATTAGCAATTTTCTTCTTTATTATTTCAACAGCATCCAGCAAAACCTAACGCGTTTCGGTCTCTACGGAGACCTTGCTCACAGGTTAGTATCTTGTGGTACTCGTTTGGGTTAAATTAACAAAAGTGAAAAGGGGTATACACTATGGCATTACATCACTTCCTGTTTGCACTATAGTGTTTCTGGGACATGTAGTTTTAAATAGAAAAATCAACAATTGAACACCTCTTTTTGAAAAAAAACCCATGAATTAGGCCTGACATCTGACAAGCTTGTCATTATTACTCTCGAGGATATTAAATCATTTATAACATCTTGAAACCCTCAAGTGGGTGAACGATTTTATACTACAGAAATTATTAATTTGGGGGTGCAAATCAAAGAGTTATTGATTGTGCATGTTCAGGCAAACATTAAGCCCTCCAGTGGGCACAAACTATTGTGTATGTTCCTGCATACACTCCTGCTTGAAGAAGATTTGTTACTACATGTATTTTAGGTCCAAAATAAACAAAAAATTATATGTGGGTTCAAGGAGTTAAAAGTTAGAGTTAGCATCACTTTCAGTCTGATCAATGAATCAATTTTGCTTTACAGGTGGCAATGCAGTTCTTCATCCTGATTATGCCCAAATGGGCTGAGGGTCCGAAAGTTCATGATATGTTTGGACTCCTTTTGCCTCAATACCAGTTCACGATCTCCACCTCTCCGATTCGGTCCAACACTTTCGATTCCATAAAAGACTAGGGACTTCCAATCGCCCTTGTGTTCTTTTTCCATGTGTCTAGCCATGGCGTTGCTGCGATTGCAGTTGACAGTTGCACGGACATGTTCTAAAATTCTCAGTTTTAGTTCTTTTTTGGTGCTTCCAATGTATTTAAGGGAGCATGGACATTCCAGGGCATATATTACAAATTGAGTTTTGCAGTTGATTAGTTGTTCAATTTGCCATGTTTTTTTGTTGGCCATTTTTATTTCTTTAGTTGTTTTTGCGATGCAGCATACTTTGCATCCTGAGCATTTGAAAAAGCCTTTCGGTCTTCTCCAGGCTTCTGGTTTTTTGGTCTCTTGAAAATGGCTGTGTATTAATTTGTCTTTTAGATTTTTTGCCCTTCGGTAAGTTACATTGGGATGATCACCAACAATTTGAGACACTGTGGAGTCCATGTGAAGGATGTGCCAGTTTTTTTTGAGAATCCTTGTGATGGATCGGTTGGCTGTAGAATGCGTGGTGATGAATCGTATCTTTTCTGGTTCAGCTTCTGTTGGTTTTTGTTTGTCTTTCAATAGCTCACTTCTGTTAATCATTGTAGAGCGGTTTGAAGCAATTTGTATCCATGTCGGATTGTATTTTCTTTTTAAGAATCTGGTTTTTGCTAATTCTTGATGTTTTTGGCAATCATTGTCATTTGAACATATTCTCTTGATCCGGAGGAACTCTCCATACGGAATGTTTTGTAGCAAGCTAGATTGATGAAAACTTTGTGCATGTAGCACCGCATTTGTTGCTGTACTTTTGCTTTGTAACGTTGTGTGTAGTACATTATCTTTGACAAAGATTTCTGTGTCCAGAAACACGACCCTAGATTCACTGATCGTGTACGTGAAATGCAAACCAAAATTCGAGTTGTTCAAAATTCTGAAATAGTTTTCAAATTCCTCATTTGTTCCTTCCCATATCAATAGCAAGTCGTCAATATATCGTAACCATGCTATGGTTTTTTGAACAGCTTGGTCATTTTCTGATCGCCATGCCCATGTCTTTTCCCATTGGCCCATCGTTAAACAGGCATACGAAGGGCTAAAGGAAAAACCCATCGCAGTGCCTTTTGCTTGTCGAAAGATTTCATTTCCGAATAGGAAGATGTTTTGCTCCAGGCACATAGAAATCATGTCTAGCAACATATTATTATGATCTGCAAATTGAATGCTTCTGTCCTTAAGGAAGGCTTTACATGCCTCCACGCCAATTTTATTTTCAATGTTTGAATATAATGATATTACATCCATTGTTATTAGTTTGTAGGTAGGTTGCCATGGGGTATCCTGGAGTCTTCTGAGCATATCGCCCGTATCTTTGATATATGATGTTAGACTTTTTACATAGGGTAATAGAAATACATCGATGTAATTTGCAATGGGTTCCAATAATGCCCCTTTGGCAGAGATTATAGGTCTGCCTGGTGGTCTAGTGGCATGTTTGTGGATTTTTGGCAGGAAATAAATCGTTGCCATTTTGGGATGCTTGGTTTGTAAGTATTTGTGTTCATCAGGGTCCAATAGTTTTTGTGAAATTACCGAAGGGCAAAAAATCTAAAAGACAAATTAATACACAGCCATTTTCAAGAGACCAAAAAACCAGAAGCCTGGAGAAGACCGAAAGGCTTTTTCAAATGCTCAGGATGCAAAGTATGCTGCATCGCAAAAACAACTAAAGAAATAAAAATGGCCAACAAAAAAACATGGCAAATTGAACAACTAATCAACTGCAAAACTCAATTTGTAATATATGCCCTGGAATGTCCATGCTCCCTTAAATACATTGGAAGCACCAAAAAAGAACTAAAACTGAGAATTTTAGAACATGTCCGTGCAACTGTCAACTGCGATCGCAGCAACGCCATGGCTAGACACATGGAAAAAGAACACAAGGGCGATTGGAAGTCCCTAGTCTTTTATGGAATCGAAAGTGTTGGACCGAATCGGAGAGGTGGAGATCGTGAACTGGTATTGAGGCAAAAGGAGTCCAAACATATCATGAACTTTCGGACCCTCAGCCCATTTGGGCATAATCAGGATGAAGAACTGCATTGCCACCTGTAAAGCAAAATTGATTCATTGATCAGACTGAAAGTGATGCTAACTCTAACTTTTAACTCCTTGAACCCACATATAATTTTTTGTTTATTTTGGACCTAAAATACATGTAGTAACAAATCTTCTTCAAGCAGGAGTGTATGCAGGAACATACACAATAGTTTGTGCCCACTGGAGGGCTTAATGTTTGCCTGAACATGCACAATCAATAACTCTTTGATTTGCACCCCCAAATTAATAATTTCTGTAGTATAAAATCGTTCACCCACTTGAGGGTTTCAAGATGTTATAAATGATTTAATATCCTCGAGAGTAATAATGACAAGCTTGTCAGATGTCAGGCCTAATTCATGGGTTTTTTTTCAAAAAAGATTTTTCTATTTAAAACTACATGTCCCAGAAACACTATAGTGCAAACAGGAAGTGATGTAATGCCATAGTGTATACCCCTTTTCACTTTTGTTAATTTAACCCAAACGAGTACCACAAGATACTAACCTGTGAGCAAGGTCTCCGTAGAGACCGAAACGCGTTAGGTTTTGCTGGATGCTGTTGAAATAATAAAGAAGAAAATTGCTAATTTACTTAAACCCGGCGTGGTTTCCTGATTTTCAAATACACGGGAGTGCATGAGGAAAAAACCTTCCCTTGTGGATAAACTGAATGATTTGAAACGCAGCGGGTCCTGCTGCGCCTCGCGTGCACCGCCGCAGAACGCCTGAGAGCCTCCGCATCTGGGCCAGACGGAATCGATATATATATATATATATATATATATATATATATATATATATATATATATATATATATATATATATGAGTTGACGTGATATGAAACAGGACTGATAATGCTTTATCTCATGTTTTATATATGTTTGTTTATGTTTAATGTGCTTTTATGGTCTAATATATTTTGACCGAATAAAGATGATGATGATGATGATGATGATTCCATGTTATAATCACATCTTGTAGGTTTTTTAAATTGTAATCAGTAATAACACTACGTCATCTGTAACTTCCCTTTATTTTATTTTTTCATACAAGTTTATGTTTTTATACATTTATAACCAGACTGGCCAACTTGTAAAAATTGTCAACTCGCAAGGAAGAGGCGGGGTTTTAGATTTGGTGAGGTCTCGTGTCCAAGCCTAACTTAGAGGCACCCCATTCACCACCAAGTCCACCTCCCCAAAAAAGGATCATAGACCACTTTACAGAGCGGTTTCCAGCTCGTCTTTTCTGACATCATGTGATTTTGACTCCTCAATAGATGAATGTGTAAGGGAACCGAAGTTGTGTGCCACATGGTAATACCCAATAGTTTGACATGTTGTAGAACTGTTGTACTGTTAAAGAAAGTGTTATACCGATCAGCATTACAGTGGTCCTAACCCAACTAAACATTTCTTCAAATAGATGATATTGGCAATTATAATGAATCAATTGGCCTATTGTGAAGAAAAGGAAATGTAGTGTTTTGGAGCGCTGTGGCATTTGACTCAAGAACACAAAGTACAAACCCCATGTGGATTGTACTTTCTGTTAGGGAGAGAAAGAGGCCAATTGATTCACTGTAATTGACCATATCAGCTATTTGAAGACATTTTTCTTGAAAAAATAAGTCTCCGCTCAACCCTTTAATCAAAGGGTCCGGAAACTTCACAATATCAACGTCTGTCCTGAAGATGATCTCATTGACTTGATGTAATTTAGACCAAAATGTCAACGTCTATCCCATTCTACTTCCTTCGTCATTGTTAATCAACATACCTTGAGTTCTGAATCCAATGTTGGGGACAGTCTTATTATACTGTTTCATGAAGATGGGCCGACAAACACTGACAATCAAGATACCTTTATATGTCTAAATTATATGTTTTTGTTGTCAATGTAAGTTTAAACTGGTTGCTGTTTTTCTGTACCCTTAGTCCTATGATTTTTTAAACATAAATTGAATTCCTTCTTTTTTGATACACCAGTTGTATTTTTTTTTGTTTATATATTTTTTATTTTGTTAAAATTAATTTGAGTCTTTCCTAAAAGTGTCTTTGGATGTCACTATATATATTAGATAGCGCTATTCAAAAGTATAAGCCCCCAAATGAATCCCTTGTAGGCACTTTGACCTTTCTTACTTTTAGAAAGTTAGCATTTTTTTGCCCTATATGCCTGCACTAGAAGAATCTAACGCTGTGCCTGGCAATTTGTTTCTTTCAAAAAGTCCTTTAAAACATTTATTCTCTGTGGGAGATGGAGGTTCTAACATGAATTCTCAAATACCTCCCTCATCCACAGTAATTCAATATCTGTTAGATATTCTTAACCCACTTCTCTGTATAGGACAAATTGGACTCATGTAGATCTCAAAAGTACTCATCTAATAAGAGTCTTTGGCCCTCACTGTAAACTTGGATTTTTGTGTTTTTACTGAGGTACACAACCTCTCATTGTGCTGGCTGTTTAAATAGGGATGATAGGTCAGCAATAATTCAAAGTATTGAGGAGTCATGTAAGCTCTTGTATATCATTCCTGCCACTCGTAAGTAGCCTTCTAGTTTAGTTTATTCAATTAAACCTCTATGGATTTTAGTAACCCCTAGTACTTTGTCACATGGATATAACTCATATATAGATCACAAAAGGTTTCCCAGACAATCAGAAAGGCAGGGACAAGTGCCATGTTTGCATATCAAGTGTTTGCCACACCATCCGAGTCTAAGATGTGATGTAGTGTTTTGACAGCATTGAGACAAACTGTTCTTTAGTGTTTAGAACTGTATCGGCTGGGATCAACAACCAGGTTGAAATCCCAACCTCATAATAAGTTCTTGTCACAGCACTGTCTAGAGTGTGATGAAATGATATCAAAGAACTTGTGGGAGTCCGTTTTAGGAGCATATGAGTTATAAATGTGATTGGGCAATCTTGAAGGGTCCCCAATATGTAGATGAACGTCTCTGTTGGGTCACTATGTACATAGGTGGGTTTCAATAATGGAATATTATCAATTAGGAGCCCCAGTTCTCATGTATAGGAACTATAAGAGACAAAGTAGTTTGAGTGCTACTACCTTTTTTCAGAATTCTGAGACATGTTTTGGCCAGAGTGTCTTTCAAGCTGGAGAGCAACCTCAATGTTGGAATGCTCTAACATGCCAGAATTAAGTTTCTATTTCTGAGGTTACCTATTCTTCGTACATTCCATGTTAGTGTGTTGATAGCACAGGTTATCGTTATTGTGTGGGTGTTATGTGCCTAATGGGTACCATTGCAGTGATATAGAAAAGTAACCAGGAGAAATATAGAGGAATTGCGTAAACTGTGTTTGTGTGACACATGTTTCCAAACCTGGATCATCCACTATTTTAATGGGATTTGCAGTGTCAAGCTGACCCAGCAGTGCAGTTACTAGAAAGAATATGTCAACACTTTTAACAGGTCAGTAGACTACCGTTTGCCTGCCTGCAGGATGAGTTAAATACAGTCACATGTAGCATTAAGATGCAGCTACTTTTGGAAAACTATCTGAAAGCATTTATTTTCATACACATTAAAGTTCAGACTGTTGTTTTGTTATTGTGTGTTGCTCATCCACAATCTCGCACCTGCAAAGAGTAATTTTATTTATATTTATTTATTTATCCATTTGTAAAGCGCCTAGTTACACCTACGGTATTTCCCCGCGCTACAGAAGACTCTCAGTGAGGTTAGCAGAATCTATAGAAGAGTATCGGGAGACAAAAGCGGCACTTGCTCCTCACAATACTGGTTTGACGATGGAAACAGTCATGTCTTTAAGCTGTGGCGAAAAATATTTTTGTGAGGTTCAGTTCTTAGATCCACAGGAAGTGTATTCCAGACCTTGGATGCGATGTATCCAAAGGAGAGCCCTCCCATCCTTGCTTTCTGTATTCTCTGTACATTACCAATGTCCTGCCTTTAGATCTTAGATTCCATGCCGGTGTGTAGGTTGTTATCAAAGACTGAAGATTGTGAGGAATTTTTTGACACAATTCTGTGGCAGTAGCAGATGACCTTAAACGTGATCCTCTTCTCCACAGGCAGCCAGTGCAGGGTTGCTGGAGCCCTCGCAGCTGGTGCACTTTTTGGGGGATCCAGAACTAGGTGAGATTCCACATTCTATAGTGACTGGAGCTTGGTCCTTTTTTTGATGTTCCTAGATAGAGAATGTTACCATAGTCCATCTGTGAGGTGACCATGGCATGTACGATTGTCTTCCTTGCGTTGATGGGTAACAGGTCAAAGAGTTTTCTTAGGACTTTAAGAATCCCAAAACATTTTCCCGCTACCTTCCGAATTTAGCTTTCAAACCTTAGTTTTGAATTAAACTAGACACCGTAGTTCTTTACTTCTGCTTTCATGGCAGGTATTTTTCCTAATGTCTCAGGCCACCATGCTGATGTCCATATCGAGGGGCCCATTCTGACTATCAGCACCTCTGTTTTATTACCATTGACCTTCAAACAATGGTTGGACATCCTAGCTGCTTGATCCACTAGACATAGAGAGAATTGGTGAGCTGTCCGTTCCGGGTCCTGAAATAGCGTGACAATTCTTGTGCCGCACACCGTGTGGGTGATTATTCTGGCATGTACTCAGTTTGGTTCAGGTGAATTTCATGGCCATCTTGGGGCACGTGAAATATACAGCTCAGGCCTCAGTTTGTAACTTGAGTTTGAAAGTCTAATTCCTTCCATAGTTGATGTCTGAGGCTGGTATTAACTGTTTAACTCCTGTGAATGCCTACCTCACCTCTTGCACTGGTGGAGTAAAATCAAATTAGGTAGTACAGTGTCAATGGAATGAAGGCTCTCAGATGCAAAATATACAAAGTATGCAAAAATTAGAAAATATTTCAAGTCCCAAGTGTTGGACCTGGTCCTTTTTGCAGGAACCCCCAGGTTTGTTTGCCTTCTGTTGCTAAACCTGTGTTTGCTGGCATTCGGATGTTTTCCCTCTTAACCAGAGGTAAAGTGTTTGTGCTCTCTCCCTAAAATAGATTTCAATTGGCATGTATCTAATTTACTCATTTAACTCACTTATAAGTCCCTATTATATGGTACTACAATCATGCATGGCCTACAAATAAATGTCTCAGGTGAGCATGCATTACTCGTTGTGCCACACACTAGGGTAGCACTTTAAAACATCTCTTGATCCTGCCACTGGAGCATATAGGGTAGTTTTAAACTACTATTTAAACCTGCCAAAATAAACCTTTTGTCAGCCATAAACCTTTCTTTTTAATACTGATAAGTCACCAATAAATTAGGCCCTAAAGGCTCATAGGGCAGTGTGTGTTAAATCTGAAAACTAGGACATGTGGGCTTAAGTTTTACTTTTCTTGGCAGAGGAAAACTCCTAAAGTTGTTTTTCACTACTTTGAGGCTAGCACTGGGATAACTTATTACATTGAATACATGCTAACTTGGGAATAGGAGCAGATAGTGATATGCTGTCTAGACTCAAATGAATTGTGATTTAAAAATCCCATCCAATTCAAAGATCTGAGTTTAAGTTACAATTCCAAAAATGCCACTTTTAGAATGTTTGCATTTTTTTCCTTCGGTATTTGTGTCTTCTTCCACTGTCCTTGGGCACCTGACTGTGAATGGTTGTACTGTTGAGGTTTGTATATTCCTCACAGACAGTGACACAAATGGGACTTCTGGTGGGCAGGAAGGGCCATCCTGTCTGGATTGCTGGGGGCAGAGCTGCACCCTGTCCCACTAGCGCTTCTATAGGCTGGGCCTTCAGCACACAAAGGAACCTGACACCAGCCTTTTGTCACCCCTGGGTGTTTGGAGCCTTGACAGGGGAAGTACTTTCCAGAACCAGATGCAGGTGAAGAAGAGGGTATTCCCCATACACAAAGGCTGGCCCCAGGTATAAATATAGGACCCCCTGGAACCACTTTTCAGAACACCCAGGGGCCTGTGCAAGTTACAGACAAGGGACTACAGTGCAGCCAGAGGATTTCCCTGCTAATTGAGGATTACCTTGCTGTCTGAGAAAAAAGACTGGACTTGCTTACATTCATTCCAAGCTAACCTAACGTGACTCCAAGAGCCAGTTGTCTGACCTTCATTGTGAGCTACAAGGACATAATAAGCTTCACATGTCTTGCTGCAACTGCCCAGCTGACCTGCTGCACCTGGGCCTGCCTGGCCCTGCAACTGGACCTGACTGAGACCTGCAACCGGCCTCTACCTGTAGTGAGTTTACATAAATATGGGACCCCCTCTAAATGTGCTTTGAGGGTCAGGGAAAGAGAGGAAAACTATGATACACCCAGAAAAGATTCCCTCATGACCCAAATACTTTCACAATTAACAAAGTCACTATTTTAAATCAACAACTGCAACATAAGATGACAGCGTATACTTTTCAGATTAATTTATAAATTTTATTTCTTATTTTTTTTTAAAACATTTTTTTCTTTTCCTTGTTTTTTTATACAGTACTTTTTTGACAATCCTTATACAAACAGAGGCATATATAATACATAAAAATACACATACCATACAGAGAAAAACCTAATACAATCACACCATTATCTCATACATACTCACACATACGCTACACATTCATAATTTATTCTGAGTCTGAGGGATCACAAGTTGTAACGTGATCTATTACGCAAGGTCGACGCGTTTCGGTGGGATCAGAACCACCTTCCTCAGGACCTTTTTGCAGAACAGATGATGTTTCCAAAGAAATAATAAACTCTGTATGGATATCCTTTCAAATATCAACTTTAAGAAGAATCCTATTGTTCCTATATGCGTTCAGCTGAAGTCTGCATATCTCCGTTTCAGTAAAAAGAGGTATTCCTCATTGATTTTTCCACCAATGATTATTTATATCAGGATCACTTGCTTGCTGTAAATCTTGCGTCTTGTATTATTATACATATATATATATCTTATTCGTGGTCATAGCAGCTTTATACAACAGATTCCTTTTGGTTCTTATATATGGTTAATGCATCTTCTCCATTTTCTAAATTAAAAATTGACTCTCTCCCCGGGTATTCTTTTTTAACCACTCTATAATCATGGAACCTGCATAAAAAACGTCCTTCGCTCGTGATCCCGAGTGCTTGCAATCACTTGACCTGGGCCTCAAATTCAAGTAGATGGTAACGCTGAGTGCAATCATCTGTAAAGACAGGAATCAACTGATTTTATTTCTCCCTGTGTAACTTTAGAGGTGGCGCTGCTGATAAACACGTACATCTAGTCTGTACTTCAGTTCTCTGTATATTTAAACGATTGGCAGGCCCTCGGTCACTTTTACATGAAGTTCACTTAACACAGCAGTCCTTGCTAAACAAAGGTCGAAGGCGATCCTCACAGTTCAACAGGCAGCAGCCATCCGGCAGAGATCTCTGCCGGATGGCTGCTGCCTGTTGAACTGTGAGGAGAGATAAAATCAGTTGATTCCTGTCTTTACAGATGATTGCACTCAGCGTTACCATCTACTTGAATTTGAGGCCCATTTAAACTCCATGATCTTCATTATTCTATAAGAAAGGGTATTCATGATGTGATTTGTTTGTCCTGAGGATGGTCTCCATAACGCAAGTCTAGAGACCAAAACGTCGACTGCGCTTGTTCCACCGCTTGTAATGATAGAATCTGTAAATAGGTGGATAAGCTACAACAATTGCTGCAAATAGGCTGTTTTATTGATATTTTTCCTATTGTAGCTTTTGCAACAAATGGTATAGCCATGTATATTTTATTCTTGTTTTGTGAGTAATTAAAACAAACAGAACTTTTCCATACACCCTGCTATTGCTCTCTCTTTTTATTACAGTTTGGTATTAGCTCTATTTGTTTAAAAACTTTGTCTGACACAAATTGTGCATCAGTGGGGTCAAATGTTTAGGACCACAAAATAATATATAATTCTGAATATTCAATAGTTTAACAAAAACCCTTGATGGCACAATTACCCTTTCATGCTTTATGAGAGGCAATCGCTCCCTGTACAGAAGCCAGCTTGCTATGTCGTAGCAGTAAACGGCTCCCTCTCTACTACTGCTACTGCCCCACATCTTATGCGCAGGCAGTGTGGTGACATTTTTACATTGGGGCTCTCATCCTATGGCCCAATGAGATTTGCAAATGCTGCCCCTCCTACTGTGTGCATTTCTCATACTTCTGAAGGACAGCCAGGGACCACTCACACACCTTACCTCAATTAGAGCACACCGTTTCCACTTTAGCCTTACATGTGGCTGGCCATACTATACGTTTCTCTGCACGGTGTACCTCTTGATGATGTGCGAACAGGGTGGTTATAAAATGTACCTTGAAGGAGCTAATGCCCTGTTATAATCAGGCTGCTGTAATTTGCGGATTTTTTCTCTGATTTCCTTGTGGCCCAGTGCACTGGGGAAAAGTTGTATCTTAGTTATGGGTCTACTGATTGAAATATACAGACAATAACCTATGCTAATGATGTATTGGTGGATGCCTCATATCAAAATTAGTCTGTGACTACAGAGGAGATCATCTCTCCCCAGACTGGATGGCGGGTATCCTCCTAGTAAGGGTAAGAATTTGGACCTTTTCAAACAAGGTGCATCTTTGGTTGTCACTTTTTACAAGTGTGTAATGTTTGTTTTGTGTCTTGCATTGTCATTTTACGAGTGACCCACAGATGAGGTCCCTGAGACCTCTACATGCAACATACCCTACTACCTGTCAGATCTGGTTGATTTTCCAATCTCTGTTTGTCTATCGTTTTACAGAAACTAGTACTGAGACCAGGTAAGAACTTCCCTGGTCTATTTAGTGCATTGCTTTTATTTTCTGTTAGGCTCTTAGGGATTCATGTCCTGATGAATGCCCTTGACCAGTAAAGGCGATTTAAATCAGGGCAGAAACATGTTGGCAGAAAGACCATGATCAGAACCATTCTCTCTCACTCCATTGCATATTTGGTTTTAGATCCACCAGTGACTACCAGTATTAAAGGTGAGGACCCGATTACCGCTAGGTACTTTTAGTTTTATCTGGATCCCCCTGTTTCAACCAGAAACATACCTTATCTAAGAACTTCCTCCATCAGGTCCACTGGGCAGTCCACAGGCGGTCCACAGGGCGGCCGAGTCTGCAGTGGTGGTCAGATTGTGTGAGTGAGGTTTCCTCTTACAAAAATATTGGTCTTTCTTAGTTTTACCCCCTTCCACACCAGAATCTTGATGGATAAGGAATCAGTGATTTGTACAAATACAACTGATGTTAAACTTACGAACAGCCATGTTGCCTTTTTGTGTTTTGAGTCTTTTACTTTGGGAGTACATGTGGTGGTTTAAACTCCCCCTCTTATTTCTTGTGGTTTGAGTTCCTCACTCCTCAACCAATAACCCCATTTCTTATATCAAATTAGCAGCAAAATCCTAGGAAAATTGGGCAGCATCCATAGCAGCATTGGAAAGCTCAGAAAATATATTTGGCCCTTGCATAATAAATTATGAAAACTGCCAAAGCATCGTGGTGTGAACAAGGTTATTAGTTCTTTAGCAAATTAAAACACAAGAAAAATGTATGCCTATTACCTTAACAGATAAGTACCACCCTAATTCCAAACAAATTATTCAACACTCTCTTTAATTATGTCATCTAGAAATGATCAAACAAATATGAAACATTAAACAATAAGACTTCTCACAGTGAGTGTACCCAGTGGGAAAAACACAAACGAATTAGACACATGTTGCTATCTTACATCTGCTATAACTAGTTCAACACAAGCAAGGCAACTATTGCAGAGGAAGTAAACCGTTATCTCAGCATTTTAATTGTGTGCTCCATAAAGCCTGTGAGCCTGTGGGAAGAGGATGTGTGCAGAGGTCGAAGCAGGAATTAGTGACAGGGATGACATCCATTACAGTCAAAATTGAAATGTATACAAGCATGTGACTAACCTAAAACACCAACTAAAACTATAACTAAAAGACATTAATAACTTCACTTCTATACATCATCGGAAGTTTATTTCAATTGAAATTATAATTCATCGTATATAAATAGGATCATGTGTAAAATGGAATATTATATGTTAAAATTGAATATTATATGTTACTATTGGTGTTCTAAAATATACACTTAAAAAACTATTCCACCAATAACAGCTGATGTCTGCCAAGAAGGTCTTTTTGAAACATAATGTCAAGCTATCCCGATGTGAATGCTTTATTTCAGGTGCTTAGAAAGATGACCCTTGTTCTAGACTAGTGTAGCCTTTTCAACATCAAGCCATCAGATAGACTTGTATCCTACCTAAGGACATGTACATATTTATTGTAGTATAGCCCGCCTTTGCTGAATCGCTTGAACATACATATTGCTCTGGTGCCACAAATGGGTTCAAATTCTCCAGTTTAGCTAGTTTAGGGATGAAGTTTTTATTATATAATCTCCATAGTCAAAAGAATAACCTGTGCAAGCTGTAGTTTGCCAAGTTAAGTGTGTAAAGGAATTCAGATTTTGTTCTGATAACTATTTATATGAAAAATGGAACACCAGCTTTGGTACATATCTAAAGCATTGGCAGGAGTTTATTAGTGTATAGGTTCTTGGTATACTTTCTGGAAAGGAAAACATTATTTTAGGAAAGGGGAGGATTCAATATATTTTTCCAAAATGCTTCAGCCTAATGGTCATAGTACCTTTCAAATACTGAATTCCAGTTGCTTTCGTTCTAGCTGTCAGCTAAAATCTCCCAGCTCCTGTTTTGGGCATGCAGTGAAGATAAAAGGATGCCATTCATAGTGACATGAGTTTCTGCTTCTGTTTTCAACTACTTTAGAATTTGCCAGGCATAAGAGATGTATATGATATTTTGTGGTACTGATGACTGGACATCCCATTCCTTAGGGCCTGCAGGTGATCCTTTAATACAGAAACCTCCTCCTTCAGCAGTATCAAACTGCTCTGTGGCTTGATGTAAAGTTGTGTAGTATATTATCATTAGAGGATAAACTTACATGACATGTCTAGGTGAAGTTAATTGCATTCTGCTGCGCACGAAGAAAGAGGAAAAATCCCAGAGGATTGCTTTTGTGTGTGTAAAATCAATCCTACCTATAATACAGGTACCCTTGCCCCAGGTTGCAAGGGTGCCTGCATTGGCGCTTGGCAGGAGTTTTAGTGCTAGCGCAGGCAGAGAGCAGGGACGCAGTGAATAATCTTAAATACAGCACATTCCTCCACTCTTCCTTTCATGCAGCGCAGCAAGGTGACTTGCTGCGTTGAGTGAATATTTCATAAATATACCCCAAGGTGTGCTCAGACCTGATGGTAGAGGGCTGCTAATAGCTAAGCTGGGTTCTGAATTCAGGGCGGCACAGGGACCAAAGCAGTTTCTCTGGATATATCACTAACTATTTGTCTCGACAAGATACATTGATAGAGGCTTTTGCCTTTCTGTTGCACTCCACACTACTGGATTCAAGTAAGGCGGGCTGAAGACGGCTGATAGCCAGAAACCGGTCCTCGGAAGCTTGTTTCTGGTCCAGGAAAGACATGGCTTGGCAGTTCGGGCTGCACTGTTCCCATGAGGCACAGGGTCAGACTGATTTGTATATGGCCATGTCTGAACCGGGGTGGTGTGGAGTGCAAAAAAACGATGGATTTAGGCCCAGATCTCTGTACTGGGGTGAATGTATGACATTGTTCTGCATTCTGTCCATCAACTGTGGTTTTTGCATTTGCCTTTCTGTTGAGAACACTTCCTAAATTATTCTAGTGTTTTTCACAAATTAAATAATATTGCAAACTAACTAACTTAGTTCACATTTTTATGATTTTTGTGACATCAAGACTAAGTATCTTTCAAAAAGAACCAACTACAGGTCCTTTTCATTTCTCTCTGCTACAGTCCTCAAGAAAATCAACACTTTCAAGACCCAGTGATAATGTTCTGGAAGACTTCAGAGGATACAAAGTCCAGGTAATTACAAACCATGTGGAAAAAAGAGGATCCACTCAAATGTAGCGTGAAAGGAAAACCTTGACATGTTAGTTCGGGGAGGCACAGCAAGAAACACATCACCAATTTTTAAGACGCATAGAAAGAATGGCACACAATCACAGCATCAGTACCCTGCATTCAAGCTTGTGGATTAGAAATAAAGGAGTCAGAGGTCGAACAATAGCGAATGCAGAATAAACGCCGCGGGACAGGCTGACTCCCGTGAAGATTTCCTAGAAAGCCGAAGAGGCAGCTTCTCAAACTAGAACCAGAAATCACTTTTAAGAGCCACAAGGCACAGCATGGCCTTTCAACCTGTGAAAGCTGCTGCTCGCTCACGCAACACAATGTTTGCAAATGATGATGATGGCCGGAGCAGCTACGTGCTGCCACCCACTGCGTGATGACGCAGCACCACCAGCCATTCCTCACAATGCCATTTGAAGACAAACCATACCAAAAGTAATAGATGTCCCAATATCAGTTCAAGAACATCAAAACTGGAAATCAAATGAGACTTCTTTGGTGCTATGCATATGTGGATCACTCAGGAACACAAGGATACGCCTTTCATTAGAAAGCCATGTTCAAAGAGCACCTGGAATTCTCCACTGGGCTAGGATGAAAGGTTGAGCTTTCTGCTCCCAAAGATCATTTTTTGCGGCCCTCCCACAAATGCTGAAGGTCACTTTAGTATGGTTTTGTTTTCGCACTTCGGAATGAATGATTGACATGAGGTGTTAGAACATGTTTTTTTTTGTACATTTTTTGGTCGAGGGTGCGCTGAGGAATATGAGCTTGTGTGTGACTAAGAGGTGTGCTATTTTTCTGCATTTTGAAGTGTTTTGCATTTGTAATTTTTCTCCTATACGGTCCGTGTGACCAGGTACACATATTCCATAAGGGTGAAAGGGTAAAAGCTAGCAAGTAGAGTGGCATGGGGTAGAGGAATGTGATCAGTGACTGAGCTCTGACACTTCGTAAACAATCTGCCCCCAAAAGCTAAAATTGTATCGATGTTGACTCCCGGGGTCAGAGTTGGTAGTTTGGCATACACAGGTAAAACTTGTTCATAATGCACGTGATATGTTTATAAAAAACAAACGCATAACAATACATTAAAAAAAATAAAGAGCATGAGGGGGTAGACAGACGACGGAATAGGATTTATTTAATTTTGCCTAATCTGTTGTCTGTCGACTTTCTCCCTCCTCACTGCGCTGACCTGCCCAGACCACTGCTGCTCTTCAGTCAAACTCTTCTTTGAGCAATGAATCCTGGACACATACTGCTGTACAGGTCTCACAAAGGTGCTCTCAAAGGAGAGGCCCCACAATGCACTACGACCTGTCCCAAAACCAAATTCCTCAATTTAAACAATTTTTGATTGTCTCCTGAAATTCGGAGGTAGAGAAGTTATTCTCCAATGGGCCAGGAGTGACTGTGTGGACAAAATCTCAAATAACTATTGCTGTTTCCCAAAAAAATGCATACAATTTTTGAAGGAAAATACAACTTTTTCATCACCTTACCTGACGAAAGCCCCATCGCACCTCATGCACTGTGGTCAGCAAGGACACTCAACCTCCAACAACTTCAGAATAATGACAAGGGTGATAACTAAGAATGAGTATAGTACTCTCAATGAAGGACCCTGATAAAATCATCACCTTGCAGTGAAGAAGAACTCAATTCCTTCCTGGGAATCTAGGAGTACTATGCAACATTTCTACAAAATGTATCTAGTATTGTTGGAACCCTATGTAATCTGCCAAGAATTAGGGTCCCTTTCATATGGAGTGAAGAGTAACAGTCCGCTTTCAGATCTGTCAAATCTAGCAAAACCAATACTCCCTCTCTGGGCAGGTTTGACCATCGGGTTTAGGAGCTAGCCTTACGCAGTGGGTGGATGAGAAGGAGCACGTGGTTGCCTTCTCATTGAGAGCCTTAAAGAGGGTGGAGAGGCACTATTCAGTGGTGAAGAAGAAGGCACTCGCATGCTTTTGGGCAGTCACACATTTTAAAATCTTTCTTTAGGGCATACCTTTCACCATCAAACCAGGCCATGATCTCTTAATGTATGCCTTCACTACCATGGGTTCAACCAAGACCACTCCCAGGATATTCAGATGGATTTTGGGAATAAAGAGTATAATTACAGGGTATAGTATTTTTCAGGAACACAAAACGTTGTAACATATTTCTTTTTTCGTACTCCCATGGGTGATACTGAAACATTCTAGCTAATATATACCCCCCTCAGCGAAGATCAACAGAAATTGTGCCATTAACGTTGGACTTCTTTTACACAAAAAGGGGAAATGCCATAAACCCAACGTTGTTAAAAACTAAGTGGAACACCATTACTAGGAAATCAAAATACCTACCAAACAAAAGTAACTGGGGAATCACGATAGAAAACAGGTTCTCCGCCATATCTGGATTAAGCCAATGTGATTGACTACATAGTCAGGCGAGTGCAGGGCATCTAAAGACCATTGAGCCTCACCACAGGAACCCTAGCCTTACTGTGGTAGAAGAATTAGGCCGTAGGTCATCCGACCCCAGAGGATGTACCACTGAGTCAGTGGAGAACAGCTTATCAACTGCCCAATCAGGTAATACATTGATTGAAGTAAGGTCCCTATCTGATGAATCTTCCCCTATCCTGACTACTCCCTTAAATAAGAGGAGTATGGAAAGAGGAAGCCCCATCAAGATTATCTCTTGGAATATTGCAGGTATCCAAAATAAAATTGAGACCCCTGAATGGTGCGACTTCATAGATTCTTATGACATCATACTGTTACAAGAGACTTGGTCAGTGTCTCCAGTATTTCGCCAGGGATTCCTAAATTTTTTTGTGCCCGCGACGAAGAATCTAAGGGGACGCCCTTCAGGGGGCTTAACCATTTGGCTACGCCAATCTCTGCAATGCACTACCAAGCAAAATTTTATTCCAAATAGTGACCTACTTTCTATCTTGCTTACTTGCAACGATGGTTGCAAGTTGGCAATATACAACATCTATGCCAGGGGGACTCTAGGGGGTAAACCCTCAGATATAATAGCTGCTCTAGATGTGGACCTGGAGAAGTTATCTACTCAGTATAATATAGTAGTAGGAGGAGATCTAAATACAACATTTGAGCCTCTAGGCTGTGAGGATAATGATCTGACTTACGAAGAAGACACGAAATGGGGAATTCCTCAGTTGGACATTCCAGTGGTTAAAAAATGGTCACAAGTAGCTATCCAGGTGAAAAGTTTATGCCTATCCAGAGGATTGAGGGCAGTAAATGGCCGCACTCAGTCTGATCCTCAGGGCAGACATACCTTTGATAATCTTAGATCAAGCAGCAGAATTGATTATATTCTGATGGATATCAGAGCCTGGAACAAAGTGATTGATATGCAGGTCATATCTAGGTTAGAGAGTGATCACAACCCTCTGTCCTTAACATTTAATCTCGAACAAAAATCCATGATAGAAAACTTAGCTAGGAACCTCACTACCTCAGACGTTGTTTTAACAAACGACGTCCGTCATGTCAGATGGGCAACTTTAGTGGCCAACGAAGAGGATAGGCAGGTCCTTGAGGGGCTAGTTATTGATGAAGTCGCCAGATTGCAGGTTTTAATGAATGAGGGAGATTTTAGAAGGGAAATTGAAGAGTCACAGCCAAAGTTTTTTGCCAACCTCCAGAAATTGTTCTTGAAAGCTGGCAAGAAGAAGAAGGGAAATGTACAACCTATAAAAAAGGGTTGGTACGACCAATCATGTAGAGTAGCAAGGCATAACCTTAGTAATGCACTCAGGTCTAAAATGGGAGTTTTGAAAGCTAGAGATGAATATAGAAAAATTCAGGTAAAGGCAAAAAAGCAATGGGATGAGAATTTCTGGTTAGAGCTGAAAAAGGCTTGTGCTGACAAACATCAGAAAGAGTTTTGGGCCATAATAAAATGGGGTTCAGGGGGTGTAGCGGAATGCCCAAAAAATCATGTTCCGAAAGAGTCCTGGGTTGACTTCTTCAAACCCCAATACGCTGACAGCATAGGACAGCAGATAGCTCTTCCCCTAGAAAAGGTCTTCTATGTCAATGGACCTTTCACACTAAAAGATGTACATGAGGCAATGGATGGAGTGACCAGAGGCAGGGCTCCAGGCATTGATGGGATACCGGCTGACGTTTTCCTGTTAGACAGAGACAGCTGGTGCAAATACTTTGTATGGCTCGGGAACGCTATTGCACAGGGGGCGAAGATTCCCTCTACGTGGAAAGGAGCAGAAATTGTTCCCGTTTACAAAAAAGGAGATAAGGCTCTAGCAAGCAACTACAGGCCAATCAGCCTCATTGACTGTGCCCAAAAACTGATGGGTAGGCTGGTTCAAAAGAAGCTACAAACCTGGATAGTTGACAAGGACATCCTTTCGCCTTACCAAGCTGGATTTCGCCCTTCAACCAGCTCTGTTGATCAAGTGTTCCATTTTTTAACTATTTATTGGAAGAACGTCACCCTGCTAAATGGTCCCCTGCTCGCTGTTTTTGTCGACCTGAAGGCCGCATTTGATTTAGTTCCCCGACAAAAACTTTGGGATGTTCTAAGGGATCTAGGAATAAGCCCGGAATTACTAACCTTGCTTGTAAGACTCCACGAGAATAACTATGCCCGGATAAGATGGGGAACCCAGGGGGAGGTCACGGAAACCTTTCCTGTGGAGAGAGGAGTAAGGCAGGGGTGCGTCCTTGCTCCCACGTTATTCTCCCTCTACATAAACGGCATCGTGGATTTCCTGAAGCAAACTCCGACGGATGCCCCATTACTGGATGGGAAGCGAGTACCAGTACTTATGTTCGCGGATGACACCTTGATGGTCTCGCGGACCCCTAGCGGTCTACAAAAGACACTAAACGCTTTTGGAGAATTCTGCCGGATCCGAGGCTTAGAGATAAACACATCTAAAACAAAATTTATGAACCTGAATCCCTCCAAGAAATACAAGGGGAAAATGGTCTACAATGGGGCTTTCTTAGAAGAAGTTGACGCCTTCACCTATCTAGGCATTTCTATGAATGCTTGTATGAATTGGAGATCTCATATGGACCTTGTAATGCTAAAATACAATCAGTTGGCAGGGGTAATAACAAAGAAGTATAAAACTTCATTTTCAAAACCAATTCAGCCAACATTGGAGATCTATGGCATGAAAGTGCTGGGTGCATGTCTCTATGGGTCAGAACTTTGGGGCTTCACCAACTTGGATGCTTTATCAGCGGCAGAAAATAAATTTCTCCGAGGCTTAATCGGAGTCCCCCAGAGTACTCCCATCACCCCTCTCCTTTATGATCTGGGGAGAAAAAGGATTGAGGACTTGATTAGACTTCGCCCCCTCCTTTATTGGAGGCGTATAAAAACTACTCCGGAACTGAGCCACTATGCCGCTGCCCTATTGGATGTTGTCAATTCTGATACCTTTCACAAAGTAGTTTGGTTAAAAGAGGTGAGGAAACTACTTCAAAAATTGCACCTCGAACACTGTGGTCTGAAACCGACCCAGATGTCTTTCCTTCCAAGAATGTATTAAAAAAGCTATATTGGGAAATGATAAATAATGCCACATTGGTCTCCAGCCAATCCCCTGCCTTGACATCCCAGTTCTTAGAGACAAAAACACTTCCTATGTTTGAATTGTTCTGGGATTTGATCTCCAAGCCTCTAGATAGGAAATTGTTCTTTCAGTTCAGAGTTGGCACCCTACCCCTAAACGCCTTTACTGTAAAATGGTCCCCCGATAATGTTAGCACATGCTCTTATTGCAAATCCCATGCAGAAGATACTTTGCACTTTTTATTCGTATGTCCATTATACGCTGCCCCAAGGAGCAGATGGCTGAAACCTGCATGCAAAAACTTGGGCACAAGGAGGTGCCTCGAGGCTTACAGGGTCCTGAAATCAAATTGTGCCCCTCAACTTGTAATTGCAGTCGCCAAGTTCCTGGGCTGGGCTTGGATAATACGCACACGCACTTTAAAACCCCCATGATCTACATGAACTTCCATTGGACTGTGATGATTCTTTTTAATGATAAATTTTTTTTTTTAATGACTTATTCGCCAACAAAGCAATATTGCATGTTATTTAATATGTCTTTTACTGTTAGATTAGTATTTATTATGTTTAGATAGGGATGAAAGCTTTTATGACAATGTTGTCGAATAAAGCATTTAAACTTGAACTTGATACTGATGGCACCAGCAATGAAGAGGACAAGGAATGTGAGCTCAAGTTGACAAGCATGAACAGAAATGAGTGATATGAAGAGATGAAATCCTTGACTTAACTCAGGAAGGTTGGCAGGAATGTCACAGAGAGGTTACTATCAGGCTCTCTAAGTATTGGGAGGTCAGATTTGAATTGACTGCACAGGATGCAACAATATATAGTGGTGAAACAATTGTATCCCCTGAGGAGATTAGAGTGAAAATAACTAACCTAGTTCATGAGGTGCACTTGGTACACAGCCTCAGGAAGAGTTAAGTATGCTTGGAGTTCTGGTGGCCAGCAATGGACACTATGGTGGAGGCCAAGGTGAAAGGATATGTGGGGTTCATGAAGAGTGACAAATACTCCCCTTTCCCCTGTGGAGGTCCCAGACACCCCATGGTCTAAACTTGCAACAGACAAAATAGGCCCCCTTAATTTGAAGGTTCTGAATGAGGGTCCCATCCTAGTATTAACAGACTACCACACATTTTGAGTGGTCAAAAATTGTGTGCACCAGATATGCACAAATACCCTAATCCAGTATCTCATAGACGTCTTCTACGAATTAGATATTTTGGACATCTTAGTCACTGACAAAGGGGTACAGTTTACCTCTGATCTTCTGCAATAGTTCCTTAAGAAACTGCAAATCCAACATCACATGACTGTGATGTATTGTCCCTGTGCCAATGGGCTGGTCAAAAGAATGAACGGAATGGTGAAGGAGCATTTGTAGAGGGCTGAAGTGTCAGGTGTGGCAGCCAAATTGGCACTTCGGAACACAGTATGGGCTTATCGTACTGCACCTAATTTTGTCACAGGTATTTCTTCCTTTGCATTCTTGAAGGATAGAAGCCCTAAGACAACAGACTTGTGGTTGCAAGGAGCGAGTGCATGTGAGATGGATAGATGGGAAGTGTCAAGGAAAATATCCCAGCACTAGGTTAGGTATGAAAAGAGATACAACTTCTTTAGGCATATAAAAATCCGATGTACCAGAAAGGGAGAATGTGCAATTGGAGAATGGTCAGATCCGGCCAATGGACAGAATTGTTCCTCATGATCCTGCTCGAGAGCATACTAAAAATCCTCAGCCTACTGGTGTACAAGCTGAGGTGATCACAGAACTTTCAGAAAATCTCTGAGAAAAAGGTATGCTCAGGTATGGCATGGTGATCATAGCATTAAGTGAGAGTTGTTTTATTTCCTTTCTGTTACGGGTGATGCTAATCTTTATTGTCCTATGTATGAGAAGTCTATGCTTGTTTAGGTGAAATATTGTATATAACTTTTGTATATTCTTTTAGTATCCATCCCTGTGGTTGGTTGTATCATAACAATTTATATCATTCCCCTACCAAAGGAAGTGTGTTGTAATTAATCATACTTGGTTCATTCCACTCCAATTTCCTATCCCAGTTTGAATGTTCATAACTGTCTAGTCAGCTGAAGATTCCACAGCTGTCTGGAACCTCTGATGGTGTGTGACACATAATAAAGGGCTCAGGGCCAGATGTACGACCCGTTTGTGCATGCGCAAACGGGTTTGCGAACCCGTTTGCAAATGCAAAAACATATTGGGTTATGTACATAGCCTATTTAGTGAGTCATATTTGCTTGTGACACGGTAAATAGGTTTTGCAACTCGCTATTTGGAAGGAGTATTCCATTCCAAATAGCCAGTCTCAAAAACAATGTACTTATGTTTTGCGATCGCAAATACCACCTACATCAAGTAGACGGTAATGCATTTGCAAATGGGAAGGAGTCCCCAGGGGACCCGTCCCCCTTTGCAAATGCATGCAAAATAAGTTTTTATGGTCAGGCAGTGGACCCATGGACGACTGCCTGCCCTTAATAAATCAAACGAAAACGTTTTGTTTTATTTTTTATTAAAGGTATCCTGCTTTCCTTTACGGAAAACGGGCTGTATTTTTAAAGGAACACTGCTTTATTAAAAAGCAGTCCCAGAAATGGTGGCCTGCTGAGCGCAGCAGGCCACCATCCATGGGTGGGCTGGCTTTCACAATGTGCTCTCAAGTTGCGAGAGGCTTATTAATATGAATGAAATATGCAATTTGCGGCCTCATTGGGAATCGCAAAACAGTGTAAACACACTTATACATTTCATTTAGCGCCTCACAATTTGCAACTAGCAATGTGTCCAAATTACGAGGTGCTAAAGGAAAGGGTTGCACATCTGGCCCTTACTTTCTACACCCTGCCTTTCTCCATTATAACACAATGGATGGCAAAAAGGGGTTATATTGTCTAGCAGACAACACTCACATGCCCCGCCTAAATGTTCTTAAGGCACAGTTCCTTAAATTGAAGCCAGATGAATGCTGGTTCTCTCGTCCCCCATCAAAGTCCACTAGTCCTTTAGGAGAATAATCCATAGATGGGAGCAATTCAAAACGTAATAGTTGGCAATGAGTGAATACATAATGATGTTTCAGTCTCCACTTTAGTTAATAAATTAAACTTTCCTTCTGAATATGATTGAAAGTTAACCCTGGTATGTCTGTATAAAGTAAAGCATAACTTTAAACCTCAAATGCAAGCATTAGCCCAAAAGCTGTGTAGGATCATGGCCCGAACGAGTAATCCTGGAAACTCACAAACTAACTACCCATCGAAAAACATCTATGTTGCCATGCTTACCCTTGTCAAGAAGGTGTTTCGACAGCGATCTCTGAGAACAAGGTATGCTCCGGTATGGCATGGTGATCATAGCATTAAGTGAGAGTTGTTTTATTTCCTTTATGTTATGGGTGATGCTAATCTGTATTGTCCTATTTATGAGACGTCTATTCATGTTTAGGTGACATATTGTATATAACTTTGTATATTCTTATAGTATATATCCTTGTGGTTGGTTGTATCATAACAATTTTTATCATCTCCCTACCAAAGGAAGTGTATTGTAATTAATCTTACTTGGTTCATTCCACTCCCTCTAATTTCCTATCCGAGTTTGAATGTTCATAACTGTCTAGTCAGCTGAAGATTGCACAGCTGGCTGGAACCTCTGATGGTGTGTGACACATAATAAAGGGCTCAGGGCCAGGTGTATGACCTGTTTTTGCATGTGCAAACAGGTTTGCAAATGCAAAAACATATTGGAACATGTATATAGCCTATTTAGTGAGTCATAATTGTCTGTGACACGCTAAATAGGTTTTGCGACTCGCTATTTTGGAAGGAGTGTTCCATTCCAAATAGCGAGTCTCAAAAACAATGTACTAATGTTTTGCAACCACAAATACCACCTACATCATGTAGATGGTAATGCATTTGCAAATGGGAAGGAGTCCCCAGGGGACCAGTTCCCCTTTGCAAATGCATGCAAAATAAATTTTTATGGGCAGGCAGTGGTACAGCAACTTACCAACAGCATTTGTTTAATTACAAAATATTACATCGATAAAAAAAGACTTTTTTCAGAGTGAATAGTTATGGTTTTTATATAAACACAAAATGATATACAGAGAAGGAAAAATGAAATAATGATTGGAACAAGATTTATTACAAATCAAATAGTTCCCCTAAAGGAGGGATTGTGTGGTACAGTCTTTTTCACCATTCTCATGCTGTAGAATAAGTATGGTAGTCATCTGTTCAGTGCTAATGTAAACCCTTCCACATATACGTTAAGCCCTTTAGATACACTGTCAACCTTCTAAATCTATCTGATGACACATAATGAGCTGTTGGTCAATATTAGTATGATGAACTGAAGCCCGGATCGTTTGTATCACCCTTCATGCCATGTCCTTGGTTCCATGTTTTTGTGTATGTAATGGTCTAGTAGTGAGGCATGTATCCATTGTCTTTGGATACGAGACTGGTGTTGTAGGATTCTATGAGGTATTTCTTATGTTGTCTTTCCAAAATATGGTAAATCCACAAGAGCAATGGATTTAGAATATAACTTTCTTGGTGTGGCAATGTGAAAAGTGTTCAAAATGATAATTTGCATGGTTTATAACAAACCTTTTTAGTGCCTTTGTGGTTTTACCAGCCATATTGTTACCACAAGTAAGGTGGCCAGTGATGGACTGTAGACCTAAACACTAGGTGATGGATTCTTTAGGTGGTTCCACATAAGCTTTAACACGTTTTCTCATAAAGGTTTTGATACCACTTAAATGAAAACAAGATTTAGCCTTGAACAGATTATCAATATTCAACAAGCACAATTGTTGAAGAATTATCTTTTTTATCCTATTGGATTCAGTCCCAAATGTGGAAACACGCATGGTTTTAGGGTCATTTTTGGGAGTCGACGTGAGCTTATACCACATCATTTTCATGGACTTACTCACTAGTCTAGATGGATGGCCTCTGACCTTCAGCTTGTTGGGCAGCTTCCAGAATAGTGTCTATCTTTCTGGTACAGTTACGTCTGAGGTGAAAAAACTGTCCAAAAGGAAGGTTATATTTGAGGTTGTTTGGGTGGTGACTATCATATTTTAAGGAGGTAATTATCAGTCCTTGGTTTAGTATATAATGATGTATATAATAATTCATTTTCACAAATGGACTGGAATGCCTGCCATGATGAATAGTAAAACGTAGATTGGGATATAATGAATTAGATCATAGATGAAAGTTCATCAATTGTTAAGTTTCTTATTTGGACCTTTTAAAATGAGCAGGATATCATTAATCTAGAAAAGCCATTTAGCAATGTTATTCCTAAATTGTTGCTGTAGTTGAAATTGAGTTTATCTCCCAAATCAGCTACATTTTATCTCGCTGTGATTAGAGCAAAAACTGCTCCAATGCCAGCACCCTTTGACTGTTCATACAATTGTTTAGCAATGATAAACTGAGAGAAATGTTTGCACATTCCAGGATAAATAAGGTGGGGACCCTGTGGGGATGTTTTCTGAAATCAATAATTTCTTCCAAAATTGTTCTGACCTCAGCTAGAGAAATATTGGTGTACAGACTCTCAGGGCCTTATTTACAACAAAAGGATGCAGCGTGGTGCCGCAAGCCATTTTGCTGTACCAAGCTGCGTCATTTTAAAAGTCCATGGATGTGTCATATTTACCATATGATGCACCACTGTGCTTTCCCTTGCGCTGGCACGCAATTGATTGCCACGCAATTGGGTGCCATGTGCCAATGCAAGCCATGGTGAAAGGGTGCCTGCTTCGTGGGGATGAATGTTTTTGTGCAGGGAGGGAAACCTTCTTGCACAAAAACAATCACAAGAGGTTTTTCCCTCTTTCTATGCCTGCTGCAGATGGCTGATCGAATAGAAAGAGAAAAAACAAGGAGAAATAAAAGTATTTCTCCTCATTGTGCCTCCATATGCCTCCGAGGCATAGGATTGTGATACATTCTCAGGTTTACAAGATGTTATAAAACTGGGAATCTGGCAGAATCAACAGGTGTTGTGTAGGAACACCCAGAACAACACCCTTGGCATGCTCCTTTTACGCAAAGTGGTCAAGGGGCCATGTTTACAAGGCCATGATAAGCCCTGCAGGGTGGCTTTAAGAGGACTTGGAAATATGGGGCAGCACACTGCGCTGTCAGCACATCAAAAAGAGTGATGCGCCAGCATCTGAAGGGGCCTGTTAATAAGCCCCTCAATGTCCAGTGTTACCGGTAAGTCATTTGTAGGGTCAAATAGAAAACATTCAATTGTGTTGATTACAGCAGGGTTATCACACATGTAGAAGAGATTAAAGTAATCAATGAACTTAATTAAAAAGTCCACATACTGTGCAAGAGGTTTTAGAACAGAGCCACACTCAGAAACTATTGGGTGCGGGGGGGGGGTGGTGATATGCTTTTGTGGATGTTCAAAAGTCTGTAATGTACTGGTACTACATAGTTAGATTTAAATTTAATAAGGAACGAAAACTTAACTGAGCCATTCTTAATTATGTGTCTTCGTAGTGTAAGAATTATTTTTTAATAGCTATGGACTCCATTTTTTATTTTGTAGTATTCGGTTTGAATCAGTTGTCTGAGTACTTAACGTTATAATCAGTGGTATTTTTGTAGAACTATGCCTGCACCCTTCTACACTGACCTAATTGTGATATTTGGTATGTGTGAAGCTTTCTGAGAGCGCAATGTTTTGTTTTAGCTACATTTAAATGATGATAACATTTATTTTTTTAAAGTTGGCCAACTTCATTTAATGCAACATTTTGCAAATGTAATAATGTGTTCTGCTACATCATCATTTAAGGGGAAAAAGGTTTGAGGCACCATGAAGGCTTTCGGGCTGGCAGTAACCTGAGTCTCATGTGTGTCAAAATATTTTTTTAAGTCTGATGTTCAATACTAGTTTGAAGAGGATCATTAAAAAATTGTTGAAAATAGAGAGCCTTAAGCTTAGAACAGAATGGAAAGGGGCGACCAACTTGGTCCCCCCGAACGTATGGCTGAGTGCCTCGATCCCCCCGGGAAGCCATTTTTGGGCGGGAGGCGCGTCTCGGCTGGTATGCCCGAAGCGGCGTAGCCGGGGCGCGCCTGTTCCCGCCCTAGAGTGGGCTGGCCTAGACACTGACGCAGCCAGCCACGCCCTCGGGGCAGGCAGGGGCGGGTATACGCCCGCCCTGAAGACGGATAAAAAGGGACGCAAGACCAGAAGACATCCTCTTGTTCTTGTGCTCTGAAGCTGCACCTCCTCGCTGCACGTGAGCTCGGGACAGAACGAAGAGACAATTTTGAGCGTTTTAATCTTTCTTTTTGTCTTCTAGATACTTCGTATGAAAGATGCCCAAGAAAGGCGCGAAGAGAATGTCGACTGACCAGATGGTTCGGGTTCTCATGAAGGAAATGTCCGAGATAAAGAAGCAGTTGGCGGGGCGAGACGGCGAGGAGGGATCGGGGCGTCCACCGGCTGGAGGGAGGCCTAAGAGGCCGAGAAGGGGGCCGGTCGGGGGAGACGTCCCGGTTCCCTGTTCCCCGCTCGAGCCGCCAGCCCCGGTACCGGCCCCGGTACCGCAGGAAGGGAACCCGATTCCGGTCGTAGTCACCCCGACATCCGCTGAGGGTATGCCTCCCGAGTTGGCGGCACAGCTAGCAGCGTGGTTGGGGGACGGTACCGAGGGCGCCACGGCTGCCGAAGCGCAAGCACTCATGAAACAGTTGCGCGAGAAACGTGATGCAGCCAAGGTGCCCGCGCCGGATGCGGTGATAGACAAGCCACGAGGGGCGGAAGTAGCGTCCGGTGCAGGTAAGCGGCCATTGCCGATCGCAAGGGATGAGTCAACACCCTCTCGTAGAGGAAAATTGGGGCAACATGTTCCTTTGGCAATAAAGGAAAAGATTTGGGCGGGGGAATACGTAAACATTTTCTCCCTGCTCGTTGATCACTATGAGGTCGAAACTGTTAAGGGTCAAAAGGATCTGATGCATCCGAGTGTTTGGCGCGCCAAAATGGCCGCCTTTAAAGTGAATGAGAATATTGGCAACTGGGGTAATGCTTGGGGAATTTTTACGTCAATTTTGGGGGAACGTAGGCCTGAATTGCTCCCTGAATTTCCAGTATATCAGTCACGAATTATGGGGTACTCGACATCGCACCAAGGTAACCAATGGTTCTGTTATGACAACCTTTTCAGGAAAGCGATGGAGCATAACAAAAGTTTAACCTGGGACTGTTACGATTCTTTGACATGGAATAAAATGAAAGAGTCGGGGATGTTGAAAGTGCCGTTGGTGGGGAGTACTGTTGGTGAGTCCTCCCGCCAAAATGGGGGGACGCCCTTTCGGTCGGGTACGGGTACAGACGATTACCCGAGACCCGCCGGCAATACAGGGAAGAGGGGTTTCTGTTTCAATTTCAACAGAAGTAAATGTACTAGGCCCCCGGGATCTTGTAAATTCAAACACGAATGTAGTGGTTGTGGGGCACCCCATCCTGAGTCCTCGTGCAGAGCCAAATCGGGTGAAAATGGGGGTAGAGGAGGCGCCAAACAGGTCTAATATAGTCCGAGGGGCGCCTTTACCAACCCCGATTGATACCCTGGCGATGATTCCCTGGCTCAGCGAATACCCAGATCGTACTTCTGCTGGGGTGCTACGAAACGGTTTTTCATATGGTTTCCGCATCCCGGTGGGGAACTTTCAGGGTGTCGGGACGTGCAAAAACCAACTTTCCATCTTGCAGCATACGACTGTAGTACAGGATAAGATCCGGAAAGAGGTTACCCGAGGTCGGGTTGCCGGCCCGTTTAGTGTTCCCCCGGTACCGAATTTTGTTTGTTCTCCTTTAGGGGTGGTCCCCAAGAAGGACCCAGGTGAGTTTCGATTGATTCACAATTTATCAGCTCCTCATGGCCTTTCTGTAAACGATGCAATTGATCCAGAGATATGTTCGGTGCGGTACGCATCATTCGATGAGGCCGTAGCCATTTTGAATCGCCTGGGGCCCGGGACGCTGATGGCGAAATCAGATATCGAGTCAGCGTTCCGTTTGCTCCCGGTATACCCGGAAGACCAACGTCTTTTGGGATTCATGTTTCAAGGTTCGTATTACATGGATAGGTGTATGCCGATGGGGTGCTCTATATCTTGTGCATATTTCGAGAAATTCAGTAGTTTTCTACAATGGGTTTACACGGAGAAAACGGGTTTTCGAAATGTGATGCATTACCTCGATGACTTTCTGTTCCTTGGGGCCGCTGGGGATGATGAATGTGCCCGGGCCTTGACTGACTTTTGTGTTTTAATGAATCAATTTGGCGTGCCATTGGCACCAGGTAAAACTGTGGGTCCCACGACTTGCCTCGAGTTTCTCTGGATCGAGTTGGACTCTAGTGAGGGTTGTTTTCGTTTACCAGCTGCCAAAGTGTCGAAATTCAGGGCAGCCCTGCAAATGTGTATTACTGCATCTAAAGTTACGTTGCATCAATTGCAGCAATTGGTGGGGAAGTTGAATTTTGCCCTAAGGGTGATCCCGATGGCCCGCCCCTTCTCCCGTTCAATTGCCCAGGCGATGGTCGGCCTAAAAGAGGGTCATCATCGCACGAGATTATCGGCCGAGGTCCGCCAAGACATGCGTATTTGGTTAGCATTTTTGGCGGATTTCAATGGTCGAGTCGTCTGGAACAAACCGGCCTTGTCCTCTGAAGAGCTGGGTCTATGGACGGATTCAGCGGGAAGCATGGGTTTCGGCGCCATCTTCGGCACAAAATGGTCGGCACAAAGGTGGCCAACATGGTGGCATGAAGAGGGGCTGACGAGTAATATTGCTTTCCTTGAACTGTTTCCCATTTTGGTGGCCCTCAGAACCTGGCCCGATGGATTAAAAAATCACTCTGTCATATTTTGGTCTGACAATATGACCGTTGTAGAATGCATCAATAGTCAGGCAGCACGTTGTAAAATGATTTTAAGGCTGCTTAAAGAAATTGTCTTACTGTGTATGCAACTGAAAGTGGTATTCAGAGCAAAACATGTCCCAGGGGTGATGAATCAGGCTGCTGATGCACTGTCTCGTTTTCAAATGCAGGCTTTCTCGGGTTTCCTTCCCTCAGCGGACCCAGAGCCAGCACCCTTTCCCGAAGCTCTCTGGTCTCTCGGTGCCCCGAACTTCATTACCTCGTGGGAGAGAGTCTAGCACCAAGGACGAGGAAGGCATACGAAGGGGCGTTTCGGGCTTATTTAGCCTTTTTGGGGACTGAGAGAGGGGGGCTTTGGGGGCATGAGGATTGGGTAGTACATTTTCTGATGTCCTTGCGTAAGGCTGGGAAGTCGGTGGCTACAGCCCAGAGGCATCGTGCTGCCATTTCCTTTGTTGCCAGGGCTCATAATATCCAGGACCCGACAGCGTCTTTTGTGGTACAGAAAGCGCTGCGTGGGTGGCAACGCCTTGAGGGTCGCAAAGTAGATGAGAGGCGCCCGATAGGTCTGGATAGGTTGTCCCAGTTGCTGGCCACACTCCCCGCCACATGCTCGTCTCAGTTCGAGGCCTGTTTGTTCCGAGCTGCTTTTACGCTTGCATTTCACGGGGCAATGAGGATAAGTGAGCTGGTAGCGAGGAGCAAGCGGGATGTGGTGGGGGGTTTGTGCCGGGAACACGTTCAGATCAGGGGTGAGACGATGACTGTATCCTTTGTCAAGTCAAAAACCGATCAAGGTGGGGTGGGAGACTGCATAGTCATTCGCAGGATTCCAGGGTCCTCCATGTGTCCGGTGAAGTGTTTAGAAGATTACCTAGCACGAAGGGTGGCATCATGGGGGGGGACATTGTTGAGACACGCGGACGCCACCCCACTGACGAAGTTTCAGTTTCAGCGGGTGCTCGCGATGTCAATTACCGCAGCGGGCTTGGACCCGGGTGAGTTTGGGACCCATTCCTTTCGGATAGGGGCTGCCACTGAAGCTACAGCCAGGGGTCTTAATGTGGAACAAGTAAAACGAGTGGGGCGTTGGTCCTCCAATTGTTATAAGAGGTATGTGCGGTTGCACATGTTGTGAAGCTGTAATAATGTACTCACGCTTCTTGTCTTTTGTTTGGTTTTCAGTTACGCAAGCCTTCGAGGCGGGGCGGACTATGCAGTCGACCCAACACCAGGCCAGCGGTCAGACATCACCGGCTGTGAGAAAGGAGGTGTGGGTCGTGGGCCACTCATACGTGAGGCGTGCCGCAGACGTATTCGAAGCAGGTGACATGATTCACGTAGCTGGGGAATACGGGTACAGAATGTCCTTCTACGGAAGGGGCGGTCTCTGTATTGACCAGTTTCAGGCATTCTTTGAGGGTTTGTTAGGGCGGACGAGGTCACCGCCGTCTATAGTCATAGTACATTTAGGGGGCAATGATTTGGTCACCACCGGTAGACGACTTCTCCTGGAGGCAATGCTTTCCACTGTAAGTTGGTTGGCGAGGAAAGTTCCGGGGTGCATAATTGGGTGGTCTCATGTGATCCCACGAAAAGTGTGGCGGGGGGCTGTTTCGATTCCTGCTTTGAACCATTCTGTTAGAAAACTTAATAACAAAGTGAGTAGGTTGTTCCGTTCCAGGACATTGCATTCTATCTCGCACGGTTGTATTAATGATGACAGTATGTATCTAGGGGATGGTGTGCATTTGTCTCGGGTGGGGAATGAGTTACTCATAGGAGACTTCTTAGCATGGTTAAAAACGTTGAAACATGACCTTTAGCTAGGAGTTTTGTGGGGGGCCCGGATAGCCGGTCAACTATCCGGGCCTGTGGCGGTAAGGTCATGATCGGTGAGCACTAATTAGTAGATCCCTATGAGTGGGCGTCACCCAACACGGATGGGAGCGCTCGGGAGAGGTGGCCATTGGCCCCTCAATGGGGAGGCGGTCCCTTCTAAGGATGGGTCGCCGGAAGTAAAGGAAAGGCGGTCAAGGCCCCTTCCTTTGTAGGAGGGGTTACAGCCCCCTCCTGGGGAATTTCCCGGGGCCAGTGACATCTGCGACGGCAGATGCGGTAAGTTGTGTGGGGTTGGGATAAGGTCTACGGTACCTTCTAGATACCTCACACGAGTATTCGAACGACCTTTAACTGGCGTCGAGTCTTTAGGTGCCCCCGTCAAGTCAAGGGAAATTGGTAATAGTTGCACTTGAGGTACGCCTCCGTGCTGTCGCCCAGCCCAAGTGGGAGGGGTAAGTCTGGTTAGGGATCTTGACACCGGTTATGACCTTGCCGTTGGCCCTTAAACGTTAGGTTGTACAATTTCAATATGTCAAGAAATGTTTTGTAGGATGCTAGTTCGGCTAGGAGAACCTCTGTATTAGAGAATCTGTTAAGGTTAGCCAAACATCGCAATATGGTAATGAAATTGTACATAACATGAAACGTTTAATGTTTTAATTTTTGTTTTAATAAATACGGCCGGGATGGTCACTCCATCCCACTTCCAAAAACTCAAGAACTGTTTCCGGTTTCCCTCCTTTGGGGATTGTGTTGAGAGGGGGTGGCGGGTATCTCGGCCATATGGAAAGGGGCGACCAACTTGGTCCCCCCGAACGTATGGCTGAGTGCCTCGATCCCCCCGGGAAGCCATTTTTGGGCGGGAGGCGCGTCTCGGCTGGTATGCCCGAAGCGGCGTAGCCGGGGCGCGCCTGTTCCCGCCCTAGAGTGGGCTGGCCTAGACACTGACGCAGCCAGCCACGCCCTCGGGGCAGGCAGGGGCGGGTATACGCCCGCCCTGAAGACGGATAAAAAGGGACGCAAGACCAGAAGACATCCTCTTGTTCTTGTGCTCTGAAGCTGCACCTCCTCGCTGCACGTGAGCTCGGGACAGAACGAAGAGCCAATTTTGACCCACCCACCAGCCCCTGAAGACAGCCAGTTGTTTTTAATAAAGTTGATTAATTTTGCTTGTGTTCTCGTTTCCAGGTTGGAGTATCATGTTGATATTGAGTTAATAAAGAATGGTCTGTTTGAGTACGTTTTACCATTAAAGAGATTCAGATTTAGTGTTGAATTTTATGCATGCCCTTTCGGTCATAGTGGCCAATGTATTCTGAGTTTTTTAGTTAGCACTGTCGTATTTATTTGGTAGGCGGTAAGGTCATGATCGGTGAGCACTAATTAGTAGATCCCTATGAGTGGGCGTCACCCAACACGGATGGGAGCGCTCGGGAGAGGTGGCCATTGGCCCCTCAATGGGGAGGCGGTCCCTTCTAAGGATGGGTCGCCGGAAGTAAAGGAAAGGCGGTCAAGGCCCCTTCCTTTGTAGGAGGGGTTACAGCCCCCTCCTGGGGAATTTCCCGGGGCCAGTGACATCTGCGACGGCAGATGCGGTAAGTTGTGTGGGGTTGGGATAAGGTCTACGGTACCTTCTAGATACCTCACACGAGTATTCGAACGACCTTTAACTGGCGTCGAGTCTTTAGGTGCCCCCGTCAAGTCAAGGGAAATTGGTAATAGTTGCACTTGAGGTACGCCTCCGTGCTGTCGCCCAGCCCAAGTGGGAGGGGTAAGTCTGGTTAGGGATCTTGACACCGGTTATGACCTTGCCGTTGGCCCTTAAACGTTAGGTTGTACAATTTCAATATGTCAAGAAATGTTTTGTAGGATGCTAGTTCGGCTAGGAGAACCTCTGTATTAGAGAATCTGTTAAGGTTAGCCAAACATCGCAATATGGTAATGAAATTGTACATAACATGAAACGTTTAATGTTTTAATTTTTGTTTTAATAAATACGGCCGGGATGGTCACTCCATCCCACTTCCAAAAACTCAAGAACTGTTTCCGGTTTCCCTCCTTTGGGGATTGTGTTGAGAGGGGGTGGCGGGTATCTCGGCCATAATGGAATTCGCATTCAAAATGTAATTGGTGAGATTAAAAATGGAAATATTCTGATCATTTTGATCTACCATTCCTAGTATTGATTGAATTCTGCCTCTTATCTGGACTGTATTTGTTTCTGTACCACCCACTCCATCAACCTCTTGTCCTTGTCTGAAGAGAAAGTCCATATTGGCCTTGATCTAAGAAAGAGTGAGGTGAAGAGGATGGTTGCTCACTAAAATCCAGGTGGCTTGACAGGACCTTGATTAGGATTAGTATCTGAGACTGAGCCAGTATTGGAGTCACCATTTCCGGTGGTTTATCACTGGTCCGATGGTAGAAGTCTTTTCTCAGATAGGGAGAGGTTTTCTCTCAATGATAATGTTAATATATTTCTAGAGTTTTTAAGGGTCTTTTTGAAAATGTTAGTTTTCTCAAAGTCTTTTATTGTGGCTTCTGAACTTTCCGATGCTGCTTTCTCATTGGTGACACTCTGGTCAGTCAATATATTCTTCTACAGGTCACCTATCTCCTTTTTCAGTTGCCAAATATGTTTTAACACATTTTTAATGCCATAAACCTTCAAATTATGCAAACATTGGTTAGATACAACACTGAAATTGGTTTTGAACCCCTTGTCTTCTGTGAACATAATTGGAATATTCCAAACCTGATGGTTGAGTTCCCAAAGTCAGAAAGACATTTTGCATGCAGCTCCATTCTGATAAGTTGTTTCCTTAGTCTTTCTAGATTTGATATGGCTGGTGATTACTAGTAACTGTGGGTCCTTTCATACCTAATAAAGATGGACTGCTTGCGATTTTGTCCATTTATTCATCATAATAAGTTTCTGATTCTGAAATTGGGAAGGGATCTAATCACCTAAATAGCTAAATTTTAAAGGCAAAAGGACTAGGCTTTTAAAAAAAAAGAAAACAGACTTCATGCTGACGGAAATCTATGCTAAATCAAAAACAAAATGGAGACCAAAACAAATGAGTCTCTTTATGACAATAGGAATACAATGAATAACTTTTGTTTTAAATCTATCATAACTGGTGAATATATGCTCTATGCTCTACTCTTTTGATTGAACTCTTTGTTATGTTATGTTATGTTATATTAAGAGGGGTTTTATAGAGCACACAGCTACTCAATTGAGTGTCCCAGCAGTAGGCGTGAAGGAAATATCGCTTAACGGCAGTGTCCGCTAGACTAGGCGTTAGATCAGAAACAACCACGTTTTCAGTGATTTTCTGAATGACAGGAGATCTGGCTTCATCCTTAGTCCAACTGGCAATTTATTCCACAGTTTTGTGGTGTGTACCTAGAAAGAATGACTCCCGATGCGTGCACACATAAATTTAGGAATTTGAGCCAGAGAGCCTTAAAGGTAAGAACCAGAGATACTTCGAAAGGAACTGCTCAAACCTAAAACAAAGAAAATGACACAAGATGAAAAAAACAGATTTCGACCAATCACACCGTTTTCTAACAATGCCAATAGCAATGGGAAAATCCTTACAAAGAATTGGCATATCTTAAAAACTGATAGTGTGATAGGTAAGGAAATACCCGCACAACAACTGATCACCTTTAGGAAAGCCCAGTCGCTAGGAGACACCCTAGTACACAGTCAATTAGAACCAGCTTTGAAAACAGGGGTAACACTCAAAGAGATGCAAGAGTTTTTTCCCTGTGCAAAGTGTAAGGTATGTGTGGCAAGTAGGACACTTACATATGACATACCAGGATGAAAAACACAGAGGCTTATTAACAAGTTTCTAACTTGCACTCCTCATATTTAATATACTGTTTAGTATGTCCATGTGGACAAAATACATTGGAAGTACGATCAACCCAGTGAAAAATCGAATTTTAGAGCACATGAGAGCGATTGCCAAGAATGATGCCAGTTATCCTGTGGCAAGGCATTTCGCAGAACACCATCAAGGCAATAAGGACCTATTGCGATATTTCGGATTGGATCAGGTACGTCCCAATGTACGAGGAGGAGATAGAACTAAGAAGTTGAGGAGACTTGAATCGCGATTTATAATAGATCTAGAAACTAAATTCCCAAAAGGGATGAACAGTGGAGAAGAATTGTCAGTACACATAGGTGAATAGCTTTGTTTTGAATCGTGCAGTATGAACTCCAGTCTGAAGGGAATAAAAGTAAGAGAAGGAAATAGAAACTTGGTTTTAAGAAAAAGACAAAAATAACAACCACTTAACAATCACACACAGGAGAATAGGCCGATACACGGCAAGATATAGGGCCAGATGTAGGTAATTCAGATTTACCTACTCTTAAATACCGAATCATACCGATTCGGTATTTAAGAGTAGGTAAATTGGAAGTAGGCAGATGTAGGTAATTTTACTTTTTCAATTACCGAATCTGTAAGATTCGGTATTTACCGAATCTGTATTTCGCATTGATTCCTATGGGCCTTGAAGCCCATAGGAATCTAGGGGAAGTACAGAATTGGTATTTACCGAGTCGGAAAATACCGAATCCTGGCAGGGGGAACGGGGTGTCACTTTGACACACTGTAGCACCCCAATTGCAGGCTTGTGTGCCATGTGGCACACATACATGCCCTAAGGGCATGTCTGTGTGTCACAAGGCATAGGTGTAAATGCACAGATGTGCATGTACACTGGAATTCGGTATTTTACCACCCAATAGGATTGGGTGGTAAAATAAGAATTCCTAAGGGCCTGTGGCACTGCAAACTGTGCCACCTACATATGGATTTACAGAATCAGTATATTTACCAATTCGGAAAAATACCGAAGCAGTAAATTTACCGAATCAGTAAATATACTGATTCTGTAAATGCAGAGACACCTACATGTCAAAAGCCAAATACCGGTCGGTAACCGCCGAAGTCGGCCGTTACCGACCGGTATTGGGCGACCTACACCGGGCCCATAGTCACTAGTCATTTAAAGTAGTGATGAAGGTGCCAACGACGACATTCGAAGGCACCTTAGCCGATACACTGCACAAATTCAAGACAGGGGGGCAAAACTAATGTGGTGGTATTTTAAATTGTGTAAATTTGTAAATATGTACATATTAACTTGTATATATAATGTTTGCAAATGAAGGGTGTAAATATATGAAATAATGGGTGACAATCTGTATATACAGATCGGAATTACTCCAATATGTCGGTAATATCGGAGTCCATCGTTGATTTTTATGCCCTAGCTAATCATGTGATCGCAAGTATGGCTGCTGAAAGAAACATATAAAATGTCGTCTTTATTGGCGTACGAACAAAACACCTGACGAAGCAGGAGGCTGAAACAGTTTGTGTTTGCTGCAAATACACACACACATCTAGACACACACACACACACACATATATATATTTAGCGAGCACATTGTAATGTGTTTTGTATGTCAATGGTGTTTTCCTTATAACAAAGTGGTGGAAAGGTACTCTTTGGTTTGAGAAAGGATGTTGTAGTCCCAAAAGAACTATTTCTTTGAGTTGCAGGGCCAGGAGTGGCCTGCTACATTCAAATGATCCAAATTACCTTGGTATACGTGTCTTTGCTCTTGCGGAGGGAGTTTGAATATTAAGTGCCAATCGGTGATGCTAGCGTTTTTTGGCATGTCGGCAAAACCGCTCAAAATATGGAGGCAGTATGTGAGTGGCAGATTAGCGAGCCCTTAGATTGGAAGTTAGGATGAGTAATATAAGGCGATGCTGAGTTGGAGGTGAGAACTCGGCATGGGGGAATCTGGTGAAGACTGAGGATTCTGACTCTTCTGAACTTTGTGACTTACCATTGCAGTGTCGCTTTTCACACAGCAAGAATGTTATGTAATAACTTGTGGATAATAGGTTTTGGCATTCAAATGATATTCAAGAATGTAATCGTTAATATATTGACTTGACGCATTATTAATGATGTTATGAACGCCGAATATTTAATTTCTTTCTAGCTTGTGGGTCTAATGGCCTGAGGCCTGTGAGTGGCAGTCGACCTGCTGTGTTTGGATCATCTTTTTGTTTGATATTATTTTGTGTTCAGCAATTAACATCATGTTCTCGCTGGTCATGCGGTTACATTCTTTGATGGCTGTTGGTTTTATAATGATTTGGTCGCATAATGATGTGAACATTTGAAATATGCAGCAGCAGTGTGCACATGATTTAATTTGTAGTTTGCTCACAGGTGTGAGGTCAAAGTCAGGCCATTAAGGCCTTGATCTATTTGATTTTGTCATATTTTATTTTATTCATTGACTCTGCTAACTGTGAAGTGTTTTAAAAATGTATATGCTTTCTTTTATAATTTGCAATTTACAATAATTTAATTCATGTGAGCCCTGGTATTGTATTTTCACATACATATTTTGTTTTCTCTTGTGACCGCATTTGTAAAGGAGACTAACAAGTGTTTTTTATGTCTATGATGTTTTCTATAAAAAATTAGATAAAAATGGTAGTGGATCGAGAAGGGCTATTGTACAGCTGAAACACGTATTACTTTGAGTCTAGTCGCAGGGCCAGGAGAGGTCTTCCACATTAAAATTATCTGAATTACCTCAGTCTTCGTGTCTGTGTTCCATCTTTCTGGAGTTGGGAGGGAGTTTGTGTATATATATATATATATATATATATATATATATATATATATATATATATATATATATATATATATATATTTACAAAGTTTGTGGTTCTCTCTGCCACAAAGGGCTTCAGTGCGGACACAAAACCGCTAAATATACACACCAATCCTCTCCTTCTTACTTCAAGGAAATACTCATGCCCAAATTCGTTTTCATGCTGTTATTTATTCCATAAACATCTGTGAGTCAAACGCCCAACGTGTTTCGGTGCAACCGCACCTTGATCACAGGTCGAGGGAACGTTTGTGAAACATGATTACATATAGTGTACTATAGACATAAACATAAATGTAGGACTACATATCCCAACTGCTGTAGTTTGGTGGTGAAAAAAACAGCGGCTGGTACGATTTTAGCCTCTACCCAACATGTAGTCCTCTAAGCCAGAATAAATCACAGCTTGAAAACGAATTTGGGCTTTCCTTGAAGTAAGAAGGAGGATTGGTGTGTATATATGTATGTATATATTTGTATAGTCTGCAAATTAGCGCCTAAAAAGTCAGACTATTATTTTATTCTATTTTTTTATTTTTATATAGCGCTGGCTCGACCCAAAGGTAACAGAGCGCTTTACATATTTAGGGAATAATCTTTACACAAGTACATGGCGAGAGGTAAATAGGCATCACATGGGGTCATATACAGAAATATAGGAGCACAGAGTATTAAAGTGGATACAGTTAGAGCATAGTAATGTAAATCAATAAAGTAATTGGGTGCTTGGGAGGAGGAAGATAGACTTGAGTTAGCATGGTAAAGATTCTGACTGGAATTGTCTAAGAGAGTTCGGTATTTGGGAGGCGTAAGTAATTGCATGATCTAGTTGAAGTTACTGTTGAGTAATAGAGATTTGAGATCTCGTTAGAAGCAGGAGAAAGAAGAGTTCCAGATTTAGGGGGTATTTATGGAGAAGGGGCGTGTCTGTGGCAATTTTCTTTTTAGTTTAGGGGTTATAGAAGGAGTGAATTAGAGTGTCGCAGAGCCCGGCTTTTCTCTGCTCACGATAGTTTGAATTCTAGATATTTGGGGATTGCAATTTGGAGAGCTTTGTGGGTGATACATGCTGTTTAGTAGATGCACTTTCCTTTGGTGGGGAGCCAATTGAGACTTTGAGAGCTGGAAAGATGTGGTCAAAGCGTTTGGTTCCTGTGATGCACCTTTCAGTCACATTGAAGATTGTGGATAGGGGCGGGAGGTGGCCTTTGGGGTTTCCTGTTAGGGTGGCAGCATTGCTATAATAAAGTTTAGAGAGGACTAGTGATCAAACTACTGTCTTAAGATCTTCAGGTGGGATAAACTGTTTGATTTTGTTTCAGATGTTCTAGTGTGTAGTACGCACCTTTGGTAGTGTTTTGATGTGTTCATTCATTGACAGGTTGGCGTCCTGGGTGATACCAATGGATTTAGCAGAGTTGGATTGTGTGATAGGGCTGTTTAGTGAGTCCAAGATTTTAAGCCTCTGAAGTCATTTTGCAAACTGGGCCCAGAGATAGTGGTACTGATTAAATAGTTCTAAATACAAATCTTACTTTTCGAAATTTTTGAACCAATGTCTTGATATAATAAATTATCTATTACTGCAGATTTGTAGAAAAAATGTATGTATACTTATAAACTATTAAAACTAACTATAATACTGATGGACAAGTAAGTCTAGAGAGAATGCCTGGAATAGTATTGGAGATTGCAGCGAATAAGGGACAAATGTACTTTCTACGTTCACAAGGTCCGTAGGTCTATTGTAAAGGGACACACCAAATATCAAAGTATAGCGTTTACAATCTTTTATTAAAAAATGACTATCTAGTATTAACATTTCAGAAGAGAATCACTCAATTCTTCTGAAAACATACAATCCATTTAAGAAAAATACAGTGTCAACAAAGTAGATTACATTTCATACTAAAAAGTTTTTGTTAAAAAAAACACATACATTACATATTCAAGATTTAAAAAGAAGAACATATGGGGATCTAGACATGAACCATATGCATTACAGTACAGTAATAGCACTAACACAGAATATACAAAACAAAGGAACAACAACCCCACTAGTAACACTAGTTCGAATCTTGTGTCAACTGATCTATGGGATCCAATAGCCTTATTAGATTTGTAAAGTTATACCACAGTTATTAAATTTTGTATACAATTGGTATCTTCTAGGCTTTCTTGGATTCTCAGTATTTTCCGGGCGTCAACGCGTTTTGGTGTTAGTACCCTCGATACGGTTACACCTTCCTCAGGAAAATTAGTATTGGGGTCCAAGGTTTCATAAGGTTAAAGTATTTTTCCCTTTCGGGATCTTGACCATAAGGCCCACTGATGTATTTACGTTTTCCCTCAAAGGCAGGATTCCCTGGGTTCTTCTGATCTGGAATCGCTTTGAGAAGTATTGATCATTTTTGTCTTCTGTAGGAGAATTTAGAGCTACATTTGGTTCAAATGATGGTAAATTAATTGGTAGTATATCCTGCTCTTCGGGATCCACGTCTGGCTACTTCGTGGGCATCTGTTTTTAAATTTTTGACACGTTAGCCCACAGAGAAAGCCTTGATTACAGGGGTGGCTGGTTTTAGCGTTTGTCGGCGGATTCAGAACCTGATGTGGTCTGCCGTCTTGTGTGCCGAGCTTCCCCTCCTGTATGCCAGTATTCTATTATTCTTATAATACTGATGGGCCTGTAACCTCCAGTTGGCGGTCCCAACTGCCTCATTATGTGACCGCACATGGTGCAGCCGCATTCCGACATTTCCCAATTGGGGAATGCGTTATAGCCATAAACTGGCCATAGTGCATAGTCTCATAGGGAAATGTGAAGTGGTGTTAATCCCTGCACCCCATGACAAGCACCTCAAGGGGACTGCCACGGGGTGCAGGGACTAAAAGGGGGGCACCAATCACCAACCAGAGGCCACAAAGGAAAGGGGGCCCTGCTAGGTGCCCTCAAACACTCTTTTTGACATGCCAGAAACTGTGCATCATAATCCAGATAGCATAAACCGACATCCTTTTGAATTACAGGCCATTTCTGACTAGCCGATGGGCTCAGCCAGAATGACTATACTGTTACGGTGACCGACACCGTAATAGGCCCCTTAGGGTCTTGGCATAAAGTGTTTCTCATGATATTCCAATTAAATAAGCACAATTTGACAAGGCAATACTGTTCAAATCTAGAGCTGTTAGCACAAATCGGTCTGCAGTAAATGATTCCTGCTGTCAAAATGTGTTGCTTTGTTATTGGCTTTGCATTGTGTTGTACATTGTTGCTTTGAAACAATTACACTTCCGATCTGATTGACCCCTTATTATGAATTTGAGGAACCCTAATGTTGCTTAGGAATGTTGTTTGTTGATGTTTGGTTAGGTGTGGTTGCTAAAACATTTTCTTCATTAATTACTTATGAACGGGCATGTGAGGTTTGTAGTAAGCATAATACCTTGATGGTATTATGGTAGTATGGATGGTTGTGTAGAAGGACTCTCTGCTTGTTCAGATGAGGCTTATTATCATTGTTCCTCCATCTTCTAGTGTTATTTGAGAAACTATTTTCCAAATTATTAACTAAATGATCAAATTGTCATAAGTTTTGAGGACATTTATAAATATAGAATTACAACATAGAATGCTAAGTGAATCATGTTCTAAGATTAAATATTAGAGTATGTCATAGTATGTATGCAGCCAAAATATGTGGTTATCTTTATACTTGCCTTGTCCTGAAGTTTGTTGGATGTGGATGTCCATCATACAGTGATAAATAATCATATTCTTCTTCTAGAGCAAATGATTGAAAGGTAATCTGTATTCTGTTCCTTTCTTCTGCTACTATTACCCACGTGCAGTTGGCACCATTTGGATAGCCATAGGGAAAGCCTGGACTCTCAATTGTACCATTGAGCCCTTTTAAAGTTCCACCACATGTATAAATAAACCCTGCAAAAAAACAGATAGCAGAGTTAAATATGAATCAAAGACAAACTAATAATACATTGTTTTATCAAGTTTAAAATCATTTTACAAAAATGTATTTAAAATACAATAATGAAAACCTTTTTGCAATTGAAAAAAACATCATTATTTGTAATGAAGAAAATGTTATAAGAAACATGATTATCATATATTGAGCCCTACAAACCTAAGCAAAGTGTTAAGAAATAGCTATGATATATGAAGAATTTAAAGGCTGTGCTGACAAGTTGTGGACTAGGGTCCTGTTGCAGGCTTTAAAAACAGTAAATTACATTTTTATTGTGAATCTTGGCAATTGAAGCACAAATCATTTGATTTTGGCTACCTTTTGTTGCCTAATAATGTTGACAAATGTAAGCAAATTACTAGATATGTCATTGTCCTTTTCCCCTATTGCTTTCTCGATTTTCTTTTAGCTCCAATTTTCAACTGAAACAATCATTCTAGTGGGATAAAATTAATAGATTAAAGAACATCTTTGTGGAATGTTGACACACCAACCACTCTAATGCACACCACTTATTTATTTATCAATGATTTTTTAATGACTCTTATCACGGTAATTAATTTAATGTCAGTAATGCTCAGTTTTTCATTAAAATATTATTAATGAAATGTGCTCCGAAGGTTAAATTGAATGCAAATGTGTTTACACCATTTCAATTATCAATTAATTATCAAAATTATACTTTTAGAATGAGTCTCTAAAACAATACATTGACAATGTAATGCACACAATCAAACCTTAATACAATAGTTTATACATCATATGGCATAAAGTTGCGTATGCTCATATCAAAGTCCATTGGTTATTTATTCCACTTACATAATTTCCAAGAACCATCATACCTCACAGGGGAATGCAAGTCTGTTTTTGGCATCCTGTAGTCAACATATTTTGGCAAATGGTCATGAAACCCAGACCTGGGGACTCTTCCAATATAAATTGTTTATTGTGCTACAATATTAATGATAAATGATTTCCCATATCTTATAAAGAGTAAATATACAAATAATTCTATGAATTTGCCCCAATTTTGAATTTTGTCCATTTATTTACCTGCTCCTCAACTTCAGACAGGATCCCTGTTATATTATCCTATAAAACGATTGGCATCAGAGGGAGCAAACCTCAAGCCCATTGCAGTCGCTCAGATTTGCTTACAACACGTACCGCTATGTAGGGAAACCCTGGACTGGATTTAATTAAGCTTTTCACTGGTGCCAAGTCACAAAAAGCGACATAAACTGGTATAAATTCTTGATAACTTATTATTAGCCAGGGAAAATTTTCATTTGTGCTGGAAAGTAGCCCTAAAGTAGTGTAAAGTAGCATTATGTGTCAAGGAGAGGTCCCTTGGGTAGTACATGAGTGTCACCGTGAAACCACCAATGCTTTATGACACATAGTAATGTCTATAAAAAAGGTGGACAGGGCTTTACAAAGTTTATTTTCTCAAAACTTTCTTACTGTGAACATGTGCTAAAATATGCAGCACACGTTTGTACTATGACTAAGCAAAGTATTTCGTACTAAAAGGTTATTCTTTCAGTGTAAAACCCATGATAGGTATCATGCAGACACCCTTGCACTATAGTGGAAGGGTGTGTGAATGGTTCCAGGCAGCCTCAAATGTTCCTACACTGAAAATAGCAGCACTAATGCCATAACGAGTAAATGTGGCCCTGCCAATCTGTCTCCATCTCGTGCAACACAGAATACTAACTGTGGTTGCTGCGCTACATTACATGAAATTAAAGCAAATCTGGCCCCTAAGTAATTTCAAGTAACATATCAATATGGGAATAAAGGTCTGCTGAACATCAATTCAAAAGGTTTCACATAGCAATCTATCTCTGTGGGTGGTCAATACTTGTATAGAAGTTGTGACGTCTAATGTAAAAAAAAAAAATGTCACTATCCCAGTGTCCCTCACATAGTATATTGAGAATATGTTGTATGCCCCTAACGTTTAATGGAATATTCATCACAAAGGGGTATATAAAGACATCTACATATTCTAATAGGCCCTCAGTTGGTGAGTTCCTGCCTGATATTATAGGTCTGCAAGGTAGAAAATGAGAACGTATACACATAGATGTCTATGCCTAAGTACCTTAAGATATTAAGACTCACCTGTCGTCAATAATCCCATTCAGACTACAGATAAGATTACCATCAAGTTTTAAGATGTGACCTGATATGGCATGCAAGCATCTTTATGCAACTTGTGTCAAGCATCACAACTGTGCTCTTCTTTTTGAGACCCCAGGTGTCAGGTGATATTTGGTGCTGGGCATTCATGATTGTCTTGATACCAATCCTGATTTGTCTGGGACCAGGAGTTGTCATCAAATCAGTAGGAGAAGATTCACAGGGCCACATCACTCTAAACTTTCCCATTAAATATTAAAACTGACAACTGACAAAAACCTAGACAAATAAGCAGGAGGAAGAAACCATGGTATTCAGAAAAAACCTATGACAACTGGTACGGTACACTGATTGCTAGGCTAGCAGCTAACAGTTCTCATTCTACAGAAGGTCTTGCAATTTTAACATAACTTTGCATCTGGACATTTCTGATCCATGTTTAATGTTTAGGTTTTGGTGCAAAATGATTGCATCAGAAATACTGAGGCTCTTGTAAAGAGGCCTTAGTAAGAGTTTTTGCTTCTTCTCCTGATGGGATCACTACCATTCCCTTCTTTAAACAGAAGATTTGATATGTGCTTTATGCTTCTATTTTGATAGTGCCTTTATTGCTTTTCCCTTAATGAGAAACACCATTGTTGTGTGCTCTGACGCTATTATTTGAGAATGCATGAATTGAACATTTTCATTAGGCCTGTAAAAATATGCTACAGAGATTTAGTTACTTTACAATCCATTTTTTTCAGGAGGTTCTGTTTTCTGTTTCAGTATAGTCTTACAGTTCAATTTAGATGAGTTAGTTGCACATCCTCTGCCCAGGCACATGCCATGCCATTACACAATATGTGTGCAGACTGAGGTGATGGTGACAGACAACAGCATGGCACGGCAAAAGAAGCCATGTTGATATTCCTGTGCACCCTAGTGCTTAACTGGGACACCTATAGATCCTATAGCCGGGATGATAATTCTCCCTTTCAGAGCATTGTGGCAAAATCCTAGTTATTACACAGTATTTAGTAGTCCTAAATCATCAGGATCACTCTAAGAATTGCATTCTGAAGACTGTGCAGAAATTATCTGACAAATAGAATACTGGGTGTTTCTTTGTCAAACCATATATATATGAGGGGCCTTTTGTTGAGGGCTGTATGCACTCCCAGGGATGGTAATTCTGAGGATTCCCATGGTTCCATGTGATGCAGTTGTCTTGGGAGCAGTATTTCATTCCATAGAACTCAGGAAATCCTTTGTATTCTCCACAGCTTCCAGCCATAAATGGGAGACAAGTGGTTTTCACCACCATGCTTCTTCCCAACATTGATTACTGAAAAGGATCAGCCAGCTACACCATTTGCTTTTATTTGGGCATGTGTTTCGAAGTGGAGATCAGGATCCCATTGTTTGTTTGGCACTAACTCTGTCTCTAGTCCATAATTGGAATTGGTGGGTATGATGTTGAAGATAAATTAATAAGGCCATCCTTTTAGTTCTAAATATGGAGCGGAAAGGAGTTTCTTTATTGGCATAGACAGGTCACCACTGCTTGCCCATGTGTTTTTGTAGCTTATCGTTAAAGAAATTACAGAGCATAAAATAGCACCATCAAATCCTTTAATTTTAAATAATCATAATAATCATAAAATAATGTGTTTAATTAAGGGCTATATGAGTTAGTGAGTGAGGCAGCCACTTCTCTTCATGTAACCCTCACAAAATGCTGGACCGATTCTCTACAACCCACAACTAGGCTTCTACTGTAAACGTTCCTTGTACATCCCCTCCTTTTTCCACATGGCCTGCATGTATCTTATTCATTTTTAACATACCCCATCACCTATGCATCTCTTTGTTGCTGTGCCTTTAAGTCTGATGTGCATTAGTGCCCCTATATTTGTAAGTACATAAAGCACACAGTGAGTCAAAGAGCCAGGTAACGGATGTATTCCCGTTGAATACTGTAGAATGATGTGCTGTGCAAAAAAACTAACATTAAAATCTGCTGTGTGATACCATGCAAACCAGAACAACAAATCTTTCACTGGCTTCAGTACAATCCAATACATTCATATACTGGTCTATGTATTAAGCTACCTAGTTCCCTATGCTGGTCATAACGGCAGTAAACACCTTGCATAACATACCCCAATGAATGTACCATATTGATTTTAAGGAATACTTAATTCTTGTGTAGTCCTTACTATCCACGTAGCATTTTCTGGCTAACACAATGCTTCTCCACTGTAAGCTATTAATACATGTCCTTCTTCTTACCTATTCCTTATAACATTTCTTCTTAAGTATCAAATGAATTCTATTGTGTGTATACCCTATTGCTATCTAGATGTGTTAATGCATATGAATAAATCTACCTCTCTATATACAAGTGAGTTGAGTGATTGAGAAATTGATTTCATGACATAATTGTGAGAAAATGTTTTATTAGTTGGGGTGTATTGGTGGGATCTATGACGTTACAACGCAGGCATACAACGCCTGCTGTTACAACGCGGTTTTTACATCGCATACCATTACAATGCATAGTGCTTTTAGGTGCTGGATAGTGAATTATTTAATTTACTATTCCAACTCCAGTCCCCGTGGATAGTAGGGAAGGTGTTGGATAGTAAATTAAATATATTCCCTATCCTAGAGCGCCCACCAGCGCAATGCGTTGTAATGGTTTGCGTTGTAATGGTTGCGATGTAATGGTAGTGCGTTGTAATGCTTGCGTTGTAAGTGATGTTTACCGTATTGGTGTTGTTCGAAAAATAAAAATGTCACCCAATTTCTAGGTCAAGTCAAAGGTTTCAGCAATTTAAACCTGAGCTCAAATTGTTGTAGCTGTGCAGAAAGCTACCTGGCTTAACCTTGAGAAAAATTGTGTGAAAAATTTAGAAGCCCCAATTCAGTTAAAACTCTACTTCAATTTAGATGGAGTAAACATTTATTAAACAAAATGACATTGAATGAAAAAAATCTAAAAGGGAACTGAAGATATGATTTTTTTAAATGATTAAATAAACATAGCAGAAAAAATCTAAATGACCAGAACATACGATTTGTGGCCAACTGCAACAGAGCATGCATCAGATAGACAAAGTAAATTGGTCGCGCTAGGTCCAGGATGTAGGGAATTTTGAAAAAGTTGGTAAGTCTCAATCTGAAAAGGTCACTTTCTGAAGAAAATCTCTTTTTCACACGGGACAAACCCAAGATCCACCCCGATGCTGGCAGACATATACTTTCATGGTTCGTCTGCTTGAAGCTCAGGTGAAAATGTTTTGGCAAAGTTCCCAAACTAATTTTAGTGCCCAAACAACCACAGGGGTACATGTCCAGTGCCCTTTAGTGACCAAACAACCACAGGGGTACACTTCAAATGCCCCCAGGAGCTCTGGGGAAGCACTTAGAGGCTCTCATGATGGTAAGAAGAGGGCAACAACAAATTTCAGTCCATGTCCACGTGCCACTAGTCAGCTGAAATACTTTACAGAAATGTTTGCATTCTGCTTATAAATGTTCCTGTAACCATCCAGGGAATCAGTCTTATGATTCTTGGCGATCTTTATATCCTCAGACGTTTGGTGGATGGGGGTCTAACCTCCTTAGGTCTTTCTCAAAGTCACAGATGAAAAATAACAGCAGGTTTTTTCCTCCTGGTACCCTTTTGCAAGTCCAACAGTGTGCTATGAAGGCAGCTTCGTAAGGTTCATCGGTATGTGGGTGGGGTGCACCGTAGAACACTACTAGCTCTGCTCGAATCAATGAAGTTCCTTGGCTCTGAATTACCTCCTTTTTAAGAGCTTCTGTTTGCTTTTAAGTACAAAGGCCAACATATCCATGTGTGGGTCATTCTTAAGATTGTGAAAGTCTTCGGTCACACTAGGCTTGAGCTCTCAGGGTGGGTGGGGTAATGGAGTATGTACTATGGCAATCCTAGTTTCCTACCACATCATACAATACAATTCCAGTTTGAAGCAGGCACTGTACCCACAACAAGCCCAGACCAGAACGGTGGTAGGAAAATAACATGTTTTTTCAGCAACGAGACAGGAATGATCCTAGTACCTTCTTGTTCTCTTTGAAGAGTGCAAAACATTTTCAGGTGATTCGGACAGACCTGTCATACAGGATTTGTGTATCAATAGGTAGGGTACAGCTCCCTTGTGCGTAATCTCTTGAGCTCTGAAAAGTACTCTCTGCCCACTCTGGTTATATAGGGGAGGTTCTGGAAGGAGTATCACAGCTCACTCCACCCTCCTTCAAGGTGGAGCACTGGCTGTGAGTAGTTGGAGACCTAACTCAACTTCTGAAGGCTCAGGTGTGTAAAGAGTAATTTGCTAATAGTTACTTTTTCTAAATGGAATTTGAATAACTATTCAAAATTGTGGTTTCATAATTCTTCTAACAAGTCTCTTTTCCGAATTAGCACTGTTTGTACGGTTGGCTGGTCTAACCTTTTGCATTACTACTCTCATTTTTGCTAATCTTGTTTTTGCTGTCCTTAGGACTCTGGGCACTTTGGACTGTAGTAGTACATTTAATTGTTTAGATTATGCAAAATTACACACAATACAAAAGGTACAAGATAAAAAATAAATATCCTTCGAAAATAATAATTGTATTTTACCGAACACATATGTTTTGATAAAAGCAATTCCAATTACATGCTTAAAGCATTCATATATAACAGAAATACATTTGATTACACATCAAATTGCTTTCCCAAGAACCCCATAAAACAAAACCTAGTCACATCATTAATTGTTCGTAACCCCTGCTCTCTAAATCGTGGACATAAATACAAATTACAAATATCCAACAGTTTGGAACAGATATAGAGAACATGTTCAATATTTTTTGTCTGTAAATGACACCAAGCCACAGCATACACTGATTCATTGTTTTGTTGTATTCAACCTTAATTGAACCAGTAAGACATATTAAAGCCAAAACCTTAAAATGTTTTTCCTTATTAAGGGATCAAAGGGAACATCCAAATAGGTACATTGGACCAAGACCATGCAGGGCTCTGTGGGCCAGATTGAGAGCTTTAAATTGCACTCTGTATGCCACAGGGAGCCAGTGTAGATCGCGCAGATGCTGTTTTACGCTTGATCTTTTGGAGATGTTAAACAGAAGTCTAGCCACGGCATTCTGTATGGTCTGCAGTTTTTAAACCAGATAGCCTGGGACACCAATGTGCAGAGCGTTGCTGTAGTCAATGCGAGAGAGGATAAGAGCTCGATCGACCGTTTCCTTAGCTGGCCTGGGAAGCAGAGGGCAGAATCGTCTTAGTGATTTAAGAGTGCCAAAGCACACTCGAGAAACGAAGGTCTTCTCCAAACCATATCCCCAAATTCTTGACTGGGGTGCCCACAGAGGTTGGTTGGGGATAGTCAGGTGGCCAAAAAGATTCTCTTAAGGCAGGGGGGAACTGACTATACAAGAGGACCTCCGACTTGTCTTCATTGTACTTCAGTTGAGCAAATGCACGCCACTGTAACACTGATGAAATTTCTGGGCCCCTTCGGTCGACCGGTCAGAGACTTTCCAGGTGAAAAGCAGCTGGATATCATCGGCATAGGCTATTATTTTTGCTCCGAGCTCTTCCGCCATATAGATCAACTGAGTCAGATAAATATTAAAGAGCAGAGGGCTTAAGGTGGAGCCCTGTGGGGACTCCCGTAGATACTTTCCTGGCAACCGATGAAAAAGGTGGCATCCAGAAAGTGTGCGTTCTTCCAGAAAAGATTTCAGACAGTCCCAGGCCGAGCCCACAATGCCAATGCCTAAGAGCGTGTAAGAAGTAATTGGTGGGGCACCTTATCGAAGGCAGCAGAGAGATCGAGTAGCACCAAAGCTTTCTGCCGCCCGCGTCCAGACTTTCCCTTATCGCCTCAGCCATTTCCACCAGTGCAGTCTCCGTGCAATATGATGCCCTAAAGCCAGATTGCGCCGGGTGTAGAGCACCGAATGCTTCCACATATGCCTCAAGCTGTCGAAAGACCTCCTTTTTGCAAACATTGGACAATGCCGTGAGGAGAGAGATGGGGCGATAACTGGTGGGTTTAAGAGGATCCAAGGACGTTTTTTTAAGAGTGGCAAAAGCTTAGCCTGTTTCCAAATCAGGGGTACAGTGGCAGTCTGTAGAGAAAGATTAATAATCGTAGTAACCTCTGTAAAAGACCACCTCAGCCACCCCAGCCAAGACTCTAGCTGGGCATGGATTAATACACTTTGCGCAGGAGAAGGCTCGGTCTCTTCCCCCCGAAGGCCCAGTAGGAAACAGAGACCCTCTACCCCCTAGTTCTCCCCAACCTTAAAAATAGAACAGAGGAAGGTTAGAGCTCTCGAGCGGATGTGGCGCCTTAACTATATAGATTCAGACCGTGACAACTATAAAGCCGCCCGCCGCCTTATCATGGGATGATTAAAACAGCCAAAAGAGAATACTACACAGAAGCTATTATTAAAAGCAACAATAAGCAGAAAGACATTTTTAACATCGTGAACACCTTCATTAACCCCAAATCCATGCAAAGGGACATTCCCCCCTCCCAAAGTCTATGTGACACCATAGCAGACTTCTTCAATACAAAAATTCAAACGCTTATCAAAGATTTTCCCCAACCCCGAACCCAAGAGGAGACTAAGATAAACAGTGTCAATACAAAGATGAACACTCTGTCCTCCTTTTTACCTGTTAACCTCTAGGAATCCCAGATTGAGATCCTAAAGCTCAAATTAGGCTCTTCCTTTGACCCCTGCCCTCCATCTGTCCTTCATACATTGATAGAGATCGCAAATCCATTTATGACTAATATCATTAACTCATTACTTAACCTAGGCTCAGTCCCTGAGGAATGGAAGCTCGCAGCAGTAATGCCCCTGCAAAAAAAAACACTACCTGATCCTGCAATCCTCACAAACCTCTGCCCCATTTCCCTCCTTCCTACCTTTTGTAAACTTACAGAAAAGGCAGTTAACAAACAGCTCACCGCTTTTTTGGAGGCCAATAACATCTGGCACCCAAATCAAGCAGGCTTTAGAGCTCAGCACTCAACAGAATCAGCTTTAATATTCACATCTGAAACTCTCCGAGCTGCATTAGACCAGGGTAAGAAAGCAGTCCTAGTTCTGCTGGACCTGTCTGCGGCTTTCGATACGGTGTCACATACCATCCCGATAAACCCTCTAGCCGCGGCAGGGATCACCGGAAATGTGCTGAACTGGCTTCAAAGCTCCCTAGCAAATAGACGACAAGTGGTCATCTTAGGCCAATATAGGTCAGAAGAAAAACTACTAGGGTCAGGAGTGCCCCAGGGCTCCTGTTTGTACCCAACGCTCTTTAATGTATACATGGCCACCTTAATTACCCTCATATCATCTTATGGCATAGATACTATATCTTACGCAGATGATCCACAGCTCATTCTGGTCATGGAGGACAATACCGGTGGAGCTGAAATGAAACTCAAGAACTGCCTCAAAGCTACGTTCAAATGGATGGACATGAACCACCTTAAGTGTAACTCCGGTAAAACTGAGATTTTACCTTTTGGTAAAGGAAATCAATTTAATCTCGAATCCTGGTGGCCAGAGGATGCCATTGCCCCCCCCCCCCAATACTGCCCTCTCAGTCCGAAACCTAGGGATCAAATTCGACCCCACCCTTAGTTTCAAACAGCAAGAAGTGGCCGTAGCAGGGACCTGCTTTGGCATTATAAAAGGGCTCAGAATATTCTTCGATCTGATTCCCCTCTCAGCAAGGAAAAGGGTTGCAGTGGCCCTTATAACCTCCGGCATCGACTACTGCAACAGCCTTTATGCAGGGACCGACAGAGAAATCTGCCACAAACTACAAATGGTGCAGCATGCCACAGCCAGACTGGTGTTAGGATGGAAAAGGAGAACATCAGCCACAGCAGCACTGAAAATCCTGCACTGGCTGCCTATTCACAAATGGGTGCTCTTTAAAATTCTCCTGATCACCTGCAGAGATTTTATTGGGAAAGGACCTAGCTACATACAGAGTATGTTCAAACACTACACCCCCCTCACATTGTCTTAGATCCCAAACTGCCAACCTCCTCACCATTCCCAAGTTTAGACTCAAAACGAGAGGAGGGAAAGCCCTGGCAGTTCTAGGCTCCAAAGCTTGGAACACGCTCCCACCACACCTCCGCTTAATCCCAACTGAATCCATCTTTAGAAACATTCTCAAAACTTGGATCTATACTCTGTCCGAAACACAAAGTATATCCTTAATCTAAACTGTACCAATCCAACAGACCCCCGGTTTAAGGCTTCAGGTTCTCTTTCTAAAAGTGCAAAGATGCTCCCTGTAGTGTAGCCTGTGCTATACAAGAAACTTATTACATTACATTACATTACAAGGATCAGTTGGGGAACCCAACTTGAGAGATCCAAGAATGGCCAGTATATCAGATCCAGCTATGGGCAAAAACTTCACAAGAGGAGGTACGGAAGGGGTGGAGACTGAGGGGAGCAGGGAGGAAGAATCCCTTGGCTCCCAGAGACCCTTCCCCAGGCTGTCTTGGATAGTCTGAATTTTTTCAATAAAAAAGGATGACAGCTCCTCACACCATTTTGATGAACCTGGAAGGACTAATTGTTCAGCGCAAGGAGTTAGAAAGTTTCTAACAATGGAGAAAATCTCCTTACTATTGTTGTTAGCCTTGGCAATCCGCTCCGCTTAAAAGCTACTCTTCGCCAGTCTCATAATGGCTGCATAGTAGTTGCTCTGGGCTTTAGGGAAAGCAGTTTTGGCCAGGGGGCAATACTCCCGACGCCAGCGAAGTTCACTTTTTTTACTACCCAATTTGAGAACCCTAAGAGAGTCCGAGTATCAGGGTTTAGATGGAGATTGTCTAGGTCGTTTGTTTGATCGGAGTTTGGAGGAAGAGTAAGCCCCTAGGCTGATCCAGGAGGTAAAACTCTCAACCGCTCCTTCAAGACCCGAGGCAACCAGCGGGCGCGAGAGTAAGAGGGACGTAGAAAGGGCTGGAATGTCAATCTTCTGAACCGGCTTACTTTGGACCGTACCTAACGGACCCGTAGATTTCCCAATGTTCCAGGAGAACCGGATCAGATAATGATTGGACCAGGTGACCGGAAGGGGGTCAGTAGCAGACAGGGCAAAGTTGGAACACACTAAATCAAGCGTATGGCCACCCTTGTGGGAGAGAGACTTAATCCACTGGGTCAGCTGAGCCAGATCAAACAGATCCATAAGTTCACTTGAATCGGGGGCCTCCTGGCAATTTAAATGGATATTAAAGTCACCCAGGAGAAGGAAATATGGGAAGCAGAGGGCGCGGGGAACAATAACATCGTCCAGGGATTTCAGGAAAGGTCCAGAAGGACCAGGTGGGCGGTAAACTACAGTGTGACCCAGTGTGTAATGGGGGACATAATGATAGAGAAGTCAAGGGCCTCCCCATCCACTAGCCCCATAGATGGCTCGCTCGAGAAAGCCCAAATGTTCCTGAACACCACCTCTGTCCCGCCCCCCTTCCCAGTTCTGAGGTCTGCACTTACAATTTTGAAGCCCGCTGGAATGGCCAACTCGACCACAGGAGCACAGTGATCGTTCAGCCAGGTTTCAGTTATAAATGGGACATCTAAATTTCCATCTGAAAGAAACTCATGGATGTCCGGAGCATGTTTCACCATAAAGCAGGAGTTAATAAGTGCAGCTCGGATCCTGTTATCCCTCTCAATACGAGGAGCGGAAGCTAGTGTTTTGATATGAAAACATAATTTGCAGGTGGGGAAAGTCCTGTGAAGACTATGGAGGACATCCCACTGATCCTCCCCCTTACACTTGGTGTTATCAAGCGCTAAAAGATCCTTACGACTGAAGGACCTCCAACCCTCCTGGGGCTCACCAGAGTGACGGGCAGCGTGGCAGGCTCTGGGCGCTCCCGGGGTGCGTTCGGGCGCAGACGGGCTTGCCTTTGGCCGCTGCGCGCTCGCTCCAACCTCATGATTTATACAATGGAGAAGTGTGGCTCAGGGGTTAGAGGCGGCAAACCTGGAAGCTGAGATCTGTCCTGGACCAGGGTTCAATTCCCCGCCTCGGCGGGTCTTGGGCTCAAAAATTCCACGGACTTGATAATTCTCGTTCCGGTGCCTACTCGACTTATGGGTTCACACTCTGCGACTCTGGGCAATAGCTTGCTTAATCTCCACTACGGCCCCTCGCTGCGGGATGCCTGGCTTTCACCTTGTGGATACCCTGCTGGGGTTATCTCACAGGGGAATACCAGGACGGGTTCCCAAGGCAAGCGCCTTGATGCCTTCGGGTGATACGTGCGCTATATAAATCGCAATACATTTACATTTACATTTACATTTACAATGAGGGTACCAACCAGGAATCAGGTGAGAGAGCAGGAAAAAGCATGGACTGCTCACCTTGACTCACCCAAGATGGCGGATCGCCACCACGGAGCTCAGACCGGCCTCCGGGGACCACTACAAGCCACAGGTAAATAGCAGTGCAAAGAGCAATCAGAATCGGGTCACTGGTGCCCTTCAAATGAAAGCCTCTAGAGTCTTCTCCCCACTTCATATGCAGAACTGTGCATACATAAAGTACCTCAGACATCAACTCTTCAATACATTTCTGGACCTGTGGATACTCTGTCAGGAAGAAGGACTGCTGTGCTGCTGAAAGTACTGTTACTCTGCTGGCCTGCTGCTCAAAAGTAAGTGCTGCCCTGCTGTGTTGATATTTTGCCTGCTGCCCTCTTGCCTGGGTGCGAAGGACTGGACCTGAATTTCTTGAACACAGAACCCAGAGTGACTCCAAGGACTAGTTAGCTGTCCTACTGATCTGAAGCCTCAGGGACACAACAGGCTTCCAACAACCTTGCACCCGCACCGGGACTATGCCATCTCTGAGTGTACCTTACACAGTGGTACAACCTCTCCATGGACCCTTTGGAAGTGGGTTTAAGGTGCTGTGCCATGCTCTATGGATCCAGCAGAACAAACTAATGTCCACTGAAGTGCAGCACAACCTGAGCAGAACTGATGCATCTCCACTGCTGCATGAATTCGACCCGTTACAAGGATCACCATTGCCTCAGCAGTCCATTGTAACTGCCACTGCCTGATGCATCCACGGCGCAGGCCCTGGCATATCTTGTTGATGCTGGACTCCGCATTGCAGCCTTGCAGCTGTTCAGAAACCTATGCAACGCCCCGACTGTGCACTGCTTCCTTGACGCAGGAATTCACATCATAAGCCTAATTGACATGATTCTTGATGACAATGCAGGCCCTCGCATTGCAGCCTTGCTTCTTCATGGAACCAGCACATCGCTTTGCATGTGTGACACATCATCAACATGGATTCTCGCAATGCTCTGTAAACCAGGATTTAAGTACTTTGTTCAATGGGCCTAACTGGGTCCTGGTAGCAGGGCCATGCACTATTAAGGTCGGCCTGAACTTGTGACTTTGTTCCGGTCCAGCTCGACCAGATATCCACAGTTGGCGGTTTATGTTTTTGGCACTATTTTGACCAAAGTCTTTAAAATTGCATATCTCTGGTTCTAGGGACTGGAAGTTTGTCTAGTTGGTCTTGCATTATTTATTAAAGAAAGTTATTGTGTTTTAAGTTTGTTTGGGATCCTTTTTTCTTTTTGTCCACATTCGCCACCAATCTCGCTTCACTACGCACCGATGATCTCTGTACCAAACTCAGTAAGCTAGGAAAGGGTGGACAAATAGGAATAAAAGCCCACCTAGAGGTGCCAGAGGTCTGCATGGATGCCAGTGATAGATCAACTGAGATAGCTCTTCTACCAAGCTCTAAGAGCTGGGGGGCCCTTACCGTATTGTTGGAAACACATGGCATTACCTGGAGAGTGTTAAAGTAGTATAATCATGGGACTCAGGAAAACAATGTAAACAAATCACATACTTCCTGAGTCCAGTCCGAACTGTAACAAATCCCAGAATGCCAGCTTCTTCTTGCTGCCAGAGCTAGCAAGATCGAGCTTAGAGACTGTTTAGGCTGTTGACAACTATTCTGAGAAAATAGGAGTGGAAGGATCTGTCCACCTTTTGCAAATTTCTCTCCTGGCTGACAAGATAACATAAAAAAGCAATAATCTAGAAGGGCCCGTTATTTCTTCTGAAATCCTTTTTTATGTGGCGCTTTAACTTACGTTTGAAAGGTTGCACAGATACTTTTCACATTGCCTCTAAGTTAAACCTGCTCTCTGCCAAGTTACCAGAGAGTTCAGCACAGGTTAACTCAGGGTTGACTCTGACATAGATTGTGGTTGCTGCTTGGCCAGGGCTCACACCCTAGTCGACCAACAACACCATTTCTTACAAATATATATACTGTACTTTTGTGAGACAGCTAGTCTTGCTGCAGTGAAAATAGCTTTTGGGGCATGTCATTGTAGCAAAAGATTAACATTAATGTTCTACATGTCACACTAACTACCATGCCCAATACCTTCTGGGCTAAAAATGCTAGTAAGGAATGTTTTAATGGCTCAAAAAGGCTTTGTCAACAGATAACACTGCAGGTTTAAACTGCATTAGTCAGGCTACAATGGAAGGCCTGAAGTCATGTTTTCTTTGCCACTCTAGTGGATGGCACATTGAATGCTGCAGTCCAAAGGTGACATATAACTTTCCCATCCATAGATACATTTTCTACACAATATACTATGCCCTTTTAGGGCTTGACGTAATTACCGCCCCTAAAAGGGCCAATATTTAGTTCTACATGTTTTAGGGGGTCAGAGTACATACACTGGACACTGGACAGAACTGCCACATTGTGTAGAGTTTAGAAATCAGCAATAAAATTTCCTAAGAATTTGGCATCACCATACAAAAAGGGATATTTTCTCACAATAATGACGGCTGCAAAAGTTAGTACTGTACAAATACCCAAAACATTAACATATCAGGGGTCTTATTATGTTTAGGGCACACCTTCCCTGTTTGCGCGCTGGCACACTTTAAAACAGGTACGCCGAGCACAAACTGGTAAAGTGCACCCTTTTACATAGAATGGGCTGCCCCCAGGGCAGGTGCGAACTCGTGCTGCCCCCAGGGCAGCGCATTCAGGTGAAATTCAGAGTGGCTTTGTAGCAGCTGCTCTGTGTTTCACAGAGCAGGCGGCAACCTGCCTGCACTTTTAAAGGGGATTAGAGCTCCCCGTGCAGTGAGCGACCTCCCGAGGACTGCCATCAGGGGGCGCACTGACAGTGTGCCGCCTTTTAGGTAGCGCACTGTCAGTGCATCTCCTGACAGCTTCTTTCCCTCTGCGTCCGCCTCTGTAATACGGTGTGGGTGCAGAGTCAAAGGGATTCCCTCATTTGCATGGGGCACGCCCCCGTGCAAATGAGGAAATGCCTTCTTGAGAAACGGCTGGCACTATAGCTTTCAGTATTACAGAAGGGGGCACACACACATCTGCAGCCCCTTTTGTAATACCAAAGTGCCCTGGGGGGGGGGCACAAAGTGGGAGCAAACGCGCATACCGCCCCAGGGGCACTTTCTGTAATACTGCCCCTGAAGTGCATACAGGCAATTTGAAAACAATACCAAAGTTGTATAGGTTTTGAAAAATATATCTGACTAATGCTTACCACTTAACACAGATTAAAAGCTGTGCAGTATTTGGCTAGTCTGCATTGGTTAGAGCAGAAAAAAATATCTACCTCTTTCTTCAAAACTCGGTTATGATATTTTTCCTAAGGTACAGAGGAATAATGTGTTTTTTCAAATATTCGGACGAATCATGACTAACACCATTAGCATGTTGGACTTTTATTACTTTTAACCTTTGTGTAAACTAAAGTATGCACATCAATAATCCAGACTACTGCCTAATGAATAGACCCTAAAGATGATAAATACTGTACCATATTAGCATGCAACATGAATATTAATGCAATGCTGCCCTCTTTTCCTTTAGGGGATGTTTTAATTCTCGAATACATTAAAAGTCTCAATTAGCTGCTTGCAGGAAGTTAAAACTCATCAATCTTCAAGATATGTGTGGGATGTCCCCTGTGACTGTGTCTAATGCTCTGCTTTATGAGAATGCATTTGATGTTGCATACAGAGTTCCTAAGTTATTTTAAGCTGTTGCTTGGTAATTGAGGCTTTTTTTTATTTTTAAATTATATTGACATAATCCTATATTAACAAACGCTGGCTTGCTATTAAACATGTCGTAAATTACATTGGGTCAAGCCAGAAATACTATCAGCCTGATTCATCAATCTCCCGTTTTGCGAGCCCCTAATAGCGATTCATAAGGAATCGCTATTAAGGACTTGCAAAACGGGATTCAAGTAGGAATTGCTAAATAAATAGCGATTCCTACACAATCCTTATTTGCGAGTAGCAAATTGCTAATCGCAAATAAGGAATAACTCCCCATTCATTCCTATGGGCCAAAAGGCCCATAGGAATGAATGGGGAGTATTCCGATTTTCGATTTTTTAGGAAGACGTGGCTATTTAGCAAACTGAAACTATGCAACATATTGAACAAAATCGTCCATCTTGTTGCTGATGTCAGCAACATGAATTGCCTTATGATACAAAAGATCTAACTCAATAGAGATTCAGATTTAGCAAAGCCATAGAAAGGGAAATTAAAGTAATCAAGCAAAAGGGTGCATCATTGCATGAGTGTAGCAAGTGTCCTGCAGTGCTGACCAAACATTGATGTCCACTTTAATAGGACGAAAAGGAAAACGTGATAGAGCGTCCAAAAAAGTATGACAGTGTCAACAGAGTTCAAATTCAGAAAGCACAACACACCTGCCAAACATGCCTCAGACAAAATAGACAACATGGATATTTCAGGAAAAAGAGCAATATCCATACTTTGAAATAATACTAAAGTACGCTGTTGCAAACACAGTGAAGCAAAAGTTTGGGCCACATGTAACATGCAATTTTGAGCTTGCTAACAGGCTGATTCTCAGAATCAGCCAGTTTGCGAAGGCAAAAACTGCTTTTTCCATGTATTAAACCATCAGCCTGATTCATGTACATGCCGTTTTGCGTGTCCCTAATAGCGAATAATAGCGACTCGCTATTGAGAAAACGCAAAACGGCATTCATGTATTTTTCGGGGAAAAAATAGCGACTCGCACGCGGGCGCTAAAGCCGTTAGCGACCTACAAAAAACGCAGAAAAATCGCAATTTCCGGCCACCAGCGATCGGGATTGCGACTCGCAATCCCGATCGCACGGGATAGCGACGCGCAATCCCGATCGCACGGGATTGCGACTCGCAATCCCGTGCGATCGGGATTGCGAGTCGCATTATCGCGGGAACCGGAAATACAGCAAGACGCATTCCGAGCACCGTGATGACATCACAACCAGGAAGCAGCCGAATCCCACCCCCAAACACCACAGTGACGCAATCATCCGACTCGACACGACGGAAAGCTGCCGCAAAACCGCCGATAGCGACTCCCGACCCGGCAGAAATAGCGCCCGCCATGTCTGAAGAACCACTGCCCGGCCCCAGCAACAGCGCTAGCCGAAAGCGCAAACTGAAATTCTCCGAGTCGGAGCTGGAGAACCTCATTGAAGGGGTGGTGGCCCAACATGACCAGCTGTTTGGTGCCAACTCCAGGAGGGTCCCCGAACAGGAGAAGCGGAGGATCTGGGTGGGGATTGCCTCCAGCGTGAACTCAGTTGGCGTTGCGGACAGGTCGGTGGAAGAGCTCAAGAAGCGCTGGTACGACCTCCGAGGGCGTGCCAAGGAGAGGGTGGCGGCGCGTCTCGGTGAGTCGTCAGGCACTGGAGGTGGTGGACCGACTGTCCCACCCAACACCCCCCTGGAGGACCGGGTGGAGGACACCTTGGAGAGGGAGGCGTGTGTTGGCGTGACCACTCTGGACTCCTCCCGCCCAACCCACAACACCCAAGGTAAGTGGCATGCGACTGCGACCCTGTCCCCTATGACCGTCCCTGCCCGAATAGGCTCACTCATTGGCCCTTAATCATGCCTATGTTGTGCATCAGGAAATGCCCTGAGGCATTGTGGGAGACGTAGTATGTCCACAATGTAGTAGTACCACAATGCGGCCAGTAAGGTTCCTAAGCGCACAAATCCACAGCCATCCAGGGAATGCCACCCAGCATGCATGTAACATCTGCACGTCTGCCAGTCACATGCACCTAATGAGTATCCACTTACCCTCACAGGTGCAGATGATAGCAGTGACAGTGAGAGGCTGGTGATCGTCGAGGAGGCCCAGGAGGAGGAATCCCTACCCGCTACCCAGCCACCATCCCCTGCCGCTGCGCCAACACCAGCAGCCAGGCCCCCCACCTTACCTGCTGCACCATCTGCAGGCCCACCGGTTACCAAGGCCAGGCCCCCCACCTTACCTGCAGCACCATCTGCAGGCCCACCGGCTGCCAAGGCCAGGCCCCCCACCAATGTGCCTCCAGTGCCTGCCGCACCTGCGACACCAGCTGCTACAACACCTGCAGCTCGTCCTCCACGATCTGCGCCAGCCACATCCACACAGCGGCAGCACAGCAGGAGGGGCAAAGGGCATCTCCATGCCTGCATGAGCGTGGAGCGGCGAATGCTCCGCCTACACCAGAGGCAGTCGCAGCAGCAAGGAGCCATCCAGCTCCAGCTGCAGAAGATCGGCCGCAATGTGGCGGGAGTCGGCCAGCGGGTGGACCGCATGACGGCGGCCATTGAGCGCATGACTGCGGCAATGGAGGCCAATACTGCTGCGCTGGGGAAGCAGCGCAGTGTTGCACGCAGGCGCCACCACCAGCTGCTGAGCCAGATGGCGACCTATAGTCGCTCCAATTATGTGGCAGCAAATGCCACCACCCAGCTGTCGCGGCGCTCCATGACCCAGCAGCACCAGCTGGTCCAGTGCTGCGAGGAGATCACCCGGGTGCTGGAGCACTTGACCACTGCTGTGGTCCCACTGCTCACACCTGTGCTACCGGCCATCGTAGGGGGTGAAGATGGCAGTGAGGCAGCCTCCAGCGTGAGCAGCAACTCTGCCACGCAGGCCCCCCCACCTAGGCGCAGCACCAGGGCTACGCCTGGTCCATCTGCCCAGGATGAGGATGAGCCTCAAAGGCGCCTGGGAAATGTGCGCAGGAAGCACCAATGACATTGTGTCAGGGACACAGGCGCAGGCTGAAGATAAGCCTGCCATGGACATTAACATGCAGTATGCTGGAATACTGTATTTTTTTGTAAATAGTTCTTACCATGAGCCTTTTCTGTTGTGAATCAAACAAATACATTTATTTTGCAGCACACATTCGCCTTGTGTTATCATTACATTTTGCATGCAATTGTGATATGTGGGGTGGGGGAAGGGGGTGGGCTAGAAATTGTTAGCTGTGATGTGGTTGCGACGTCTGTGGCCTTCAGCTGGGTTCTCCCCGCGTGCATGGTGCGCATTTGCTGGTGGCCGGTCGTCCCCCTCAGATTCACTGCCTGAGATGTCAACTGGTATCCGGCGCTTGGTTGCAATGTTATGTAGCATTGCACAGACAGCCACAATGCGGCAGCACGCTGCAGGACTGTAATACATGGCCCCACCTGTCTTGTGCAGTATACGGAACCTGCTCTTGAGCAGGCCAAATGTCCTTTCAATACAGTTCCTTGTCCGGATGTGCGCAACATTGTAGCGCCGTTGCTGAGGTGTGGCAGGGTTGAGGTAAGGGGTCAGGAGGTATTCCCGTAGGGCGTAGCCACTGTCACCTGAATGAGAGGAGCAGATGTTGATTGCCTGTGCAGCGCAGTTACTTCATAGCAATGTGACATTGTCGACAAAGTGTACTTACCAAGTAGGTGTCCTTCCCCAAACTCTCCCCTGATCAGTCGTGTGTGGAGTCCGCTGTGCCTGAAGATGAAGGAGTCATGGGTACTCCCTGGGTACTGGGCCACAATGTCAGTGATGATGCTCTTGGCATTGCAGACCATCTGTATGTTGAGGGAGTGGTAGGACTTTCTGTTGCGGTACATATACTCCGTGCCAGCTGGTGGGCAGATGGCGACGTGGGTACAGTCTATGCAGTCGAGGACATGGGGAAAATGGGCAACATTATAAAATTGTAGTTTACTGAGGTCCAATTCCTGTTGGCTCGTGGGAAATGTGATGTGCCGGTGGAGCTGGCTGAGCATGGCGTCAACAAAAGTGTGGAGGCAGCGTGACATGGTGGGCTGGGATATCCCCCCAGCAGCGGCTACTATGCCCTGGAAACTGCCGGAGGCCAGGAGGTGCAGGCTGCACAATACCTGCACATGTGTGGGCACAGAATTGTTTCGCCTTGTTGGGTGCTGCATGATGGGGTCGAGTTCTTGTATCAGCCAGGTGATCATTTCCCCATTCAGCCTGTATTTTGTATAAATCTGTTCTCTGGTTTGGCCCAGCAAGGTGACCCGCTGCCGGTAAATCCTTGCCTGCCTCATGCGTCTCCTCCGTGCTGCTCGCTGTAGCCTTCGCCGCCTCACCACCATGTACATCCCAGGCATTGTGGAACGCCTAATGCTGCTGCTGACTGTCCTTATGTGTGATTGGTCAGGCCTGGGACTGTTGGTGATTGGCTAACAGTTTTTCAAATTTGCCTTCATCATGGCTTGTATGGTTACCACCTGCTTTGAGCTGTCCTTAACTTGCGCCGCGCAAACGTGCGATTTTGCGCTTTTTCGCTAATGTATTTCTTGCATGAATGCCGTTTGCGACAATATTGCGTTTCGCTAATCATTTCGCAGAATCCGTGGTTGGTCGCTATTTCCGTATCGCTAATGCTCGACTTCCCGGAGTCTGCGACTATTTCTGCGTAATCGCTATTCCAGTCGCAATTATTTTTTTGCGATTTCGCTATTTCGTACTTGAATGCCGATTCCGTCTTTTGCGCCCGCAATTGCGTTATCGCAGCCATTGTGGGCGCTATTTCGCTTCATGAATCAGGCTGCATATTTTGTGATTTGGTACCTGTTACTGAATCGCAAAATGGGATTATGATTCGGTATTTGGAAGTAGCGTGTTTAGAGCATCCCTTCCAAATAGCAATTCCTAATGGTATGTATAAATGCTTTGTGACCCCTTTGAAAATGGTTGTAAAAACGTTTTTTTAAGATGAGGCAGTGGTCCCATGGACCACTGCCTGCTCTTAATAAATCAAAAGAATGCTTTTAACATTTTTTCTAAATGCAACCTGTTTTCCTTTAAAGAAAACAAGAAAACAAGATGCATTTAAAAAAGATTGCTTTATTTAAAAGCAATCATGGACATGGTGGTCTGCTGACCCCAGGAGGCCACTTTTCCCGTGATTTTAGCGATTCCTAGGGGGTTGCAAATTGCGACCTACCTCATTAATATTAATGAGGTAGGTCAACATTTTCAGGTGATTACCGTTCTGACACATCGATTTTGGATTACAAAAACACCTATTCCACAGAGCATAGGACGGACTTTCGGTCCTAAAATAGTTGTCATTATATATATATACAAAATCTCTTGGAGATTAACGGATTTCCAGTTTTTCCGTGTACTAACATAAGGAATAATATCTGAGTGGGATACATACAATTCTCACAATTTGGAGCTCGATCAATTCCGCTACTTCTTAAGATTGGAATCTAATGCACTTCGGAACAACTATGGGATTGACTAGCAAAGCGGTGCTTTTCCATATCAAGCAATTTGTCACGTATTTAGGCAGCACTCTAAATAGTAGTAAAGTGAAAACACAGCACAAACAAAAACCCCACCAATTTTGATGAGTCAAAATGAATAGATTATTTGACACCAAAATGAGAAAAATACAATCAGTACAATCACAGAAATGCAATTTCACAGATATCAGGGGAGTAAATTGCCTAACAGCACAATGCACCACTCACAGTTGTCAAATCTGTAGCACAAAGTGCAGATCTCATGTTGCTGGTCGGCACTGGCACTCACTTCAGTGCAAAGAATCAGGTTCACTGAGTTTTGCATTTGCGGCTGGCTCCGGCAGCAGGATCTTGGTGCGAATGGGTTGGTCACATTCGCAAAGAGCCCAAAACATCAAGATTTCTCCTTGGTTTTGAGGAGAGAGCTCCACTCATGGCTCACCAATGGCCCAGCACCTGAGGGGCACACCTTGGGTTTATGCACTCACTCAAGCAAATGCCGTCAGGGCTCAGACAGGTCCAGCTGCAGGTTCAGGATGCAAGTCAGCTGAGTAGTTGCAGGAAGTGTCTGGAGTTTGTTATGTCCCTATAGCTCAGAACAGGAGGAGGTCAGATATCTGATCCATGGAGTCATTTCACCCTCTTTAACGTTTATGTGGCCCTTTTAGCAAACATCATCAGAGACAGGGGATTCACCCCAATATCATACGCTGACAATACCCAAATTGTAGTATCCATCTTGAATAACACAGGCGAGACAGCTGAGAGATTTAGGCTTTGTATGTACCAGGTCAGACTTTGGATGCAGGCAAATTGCCTATATTAAATGGGGATACATCAGAGGTTTTGCTGTTGGGGGCTGAACATAACATCTGGTCACCAGAATGGTGGCCTGATAGTTTGGGCTGTTGTCCATTGCCATTGGATAGCGTTCGGAATCTTGGGTTTGTGTTTGATTCCAAACTAAATTTCAAGGCCCAGATCAACAAACTTTCGTCATCAATATGGCACACTCCTAAACTGATAAGAAAGCTATTGCCATTTGTCCCACTAGGCACTAGGAAAACCTTAGTGGCAATGCTTGCACTCTCCAAACTGGATTATGGAAATGCTATGTATGTAGGGCTGCAAAAACAGCTACTACTAAAACTCCAACGGCTACAGAATGCTGCGGCAAGGCTTGTTCTAGATATACCCAGATTTAGACTTAATAGTCTCCATTGGCTAACAATAGAAAAGAGAAGTCAGTTCAAGTCAGCATGCTTAGCATATAAGGCCTTATATGGCTCAGGGCCCCAGTTTTTGGAGCAAAACTTAAGACATTATGATCCACAGAGAACCCTCAGGTCCAGTAGCGCTATGCTACTTAGAAACCCATAGATTTAATCAGCTTAGATGGGGGGGGGGAGAAGTTTTGTTTTACAAACAGCAAAGATCTGGAATTTGATACCGATAGCAATAAAAAACAGCTCATCATTGCTATCCTTCCGAAAGTCCTTAAAGACCTGGCCTTTCTCGAAATAATTCAGTTCCAACCAATATATTATGTCTTGATACAACCCTCCTCACACTCTGCATGTAGTCTTTAGTCATTTTTAGCGCCAAGACGCCCTTGGGCATTCGTGCGCTCTATAAATCCAATAATCAAATCAAATCAAATTCTTCTGTGTTATCTGCAGGTCTAGGTGTGTATTGAAGAGGTGGTTCTTATGGTCCATGTTTTATACCTTGTGTCCACATTGAAGTAGGAGGACGTTTGGGAGGTTTCCACCCAAGGGGTGTATGGAATTTCCTGCCTTCCTGCCCTGGCCATAGCTTGTCTAGTTACACAAAAGACTAGTGTGAGACTGCTGAAACAGAGGCTTTGTGATTTGCATGTGTTGTATATGACAGCTCTGCCCCATCATTAAGTCAGAGTGGCTCATCCTGCCAACATCTATCTCTCCTTTGTCATATTATCAATACCCAAGGACCAACTGCCAGCTTCACCAAGTCATGTGACTCACGGACAGCTGCATGCATCAAGAGGTTAGAGCAAGAAAATGGCAATTTTCTAAAAGTGGCATTTTTAGAATTGTGACTTAAAATATGAATGTAGCAATAATGATGGCTTTCAATTACAGTTCATTAAACACAGAATCCAACTTATCTCCCTGTTCCCAATTGAGAGTTGTTACTTAATAGCTGTAATAAGGATACCCAATGTCATCCTATGGAGAGGTAGGCCTTGCAGCAGTGAAAAATGAATTGAAGAGTTTTTCAATACCAGGGCATGCAAACCATAAAGGTACATGCCCACGTTTTGTTTTATTATACTGCACTCTGCCCTTTGGGCTGTCCAGAGCCCACCCTAGGGGTGACTTATATGTATTAAAAAGAAAGGTTTAGACCTGGAAAAAGCTATATTTTGCCAGCTCGAAATGTGAACTTAAAATTGCACACACAGGAAGCAATGGAATGCATGAGGCATGTTTTACAGGTCTTCTTGAGTGGGTGGCACAGTCAGTGCTTCAGGCCCACTAGCAGCATTTAATTTATAGGCCCAGGGCATATGGTGGTATCACTTTACTAGGGATGCAGAAGTAAATTAAACGTGCCAATGAGGTACAAACCAATGCCTGGGAGAGAGAGCACAAGAACTTTAGCACTGGTTACTCTGGTTCCTCATGGCAGAAATGAACTAAGTCTATTCTACAGTGCTTTGGGACCCAAGGCGCTAGCTTAGACATGAGGTGAGAGCAGAATGCTATCGGTTAGGAGCACCACCTTCCTCCGTAAAGTCCAAGCCCACTGCACCTCCATCCGCCAGGGGTTACAAATAGGCACCACCATGGAAGTAGAAATAAGGTGCAAAAGGACTCAGCATCTCGTTCGTGCCCTGACACGCTTCCCGGTCCTTAGGCGGTCAGTGCCTTCTCATTAGTATTACGGTGACATCAGGGGGAGCAACCCATCTCCATTCACAGTACTCCCTTCTTCGCATGACCTTCGGGGCAGCTGTACGGCAAAGGATCCCCAAAAGACACCCATTATCTCAAGTCGTAAAATTACATTTTGTGGAGCTCATATGGATCATATCCGTGTGTTCATGATGGTGGGCCACACCACCAATAAATCAGTTGTTATGTCTATAGCAAACTTGTCGCTAAAGAAATATGATTTGCAGGATTTTACCCAGTTGTCCACCATACCACCTGCTATAGGCCACCTATTAGTTCACAAACACATCTTCTAGTACCCAAAATGCCAACATGACCTTCATGAGCAGGTTTGAAAAGCTTAGTCCTTAAGGAGAAAAAACGTTATCCCTCAAAGAACCAAACCTTTTTCAACACCAAATTTAACAAGTATTTTGTGAAAACTCATTATCTCCTGTTCATTTGGCCAACCTACAGATATGTTCTGTTACACTTTATTTTAAATGTTGTCATTTTTTACTTCTTGAAACAAGTTATCTGCAGACCCATCTGTATTCACAATAATTTTACTAACACCAGAGATGTATATGTAACTTCACATTACACTTCTTCGATGTCACTCAGATCCTCCATGTCTTTATGCATCATTCATCCTGGGAACATATTTAATTTGATATTGGAAAGCTTTTAATATTGGAGCTAATCTAGCCAATCCCACAGTCATTGTTCTATTTTGCCAGGTGAGAACATGTTGGTCAACAGTTTGTAATCATTTTTTACAGTTAATATTGTCTCCCATCTAAACATTCAGTAATATTTGTCCTCCCTAAGCCCAAACAAAAGCTAGTAGTTCCCTTTCAAGTATTGAACAATGCCTTTCAGACTTGCTGAATGTTCTGGACCCTTACAATACAATATACTAATTCCTCTAATCCTGTTACAATAACACAGCCCTCAGACCACATCTGCTGACATCAATGTCAATAACACATTGTTTCCCTGCAACATAAGGTTTCAAACAAAATGCATTGTTCACCTCTTTTTTCTAACAAATCAAGCGCTGCATTCTCAGAACTTCCCCACATATATTTTGTGTATTTTTTCAGAAGTCTCAGTGGTTCACCTTTAGTGCCATAAACTTCAATGAATTTTGAAGAAATTTCTGTCAAACCTAGAAAAGCCATCATCTGTTCCTTAATTATATGGTAATGATTTTTCACAATAGATTCAACATGTCAGTTTTTATATATTACCACACTAACATTAGTGTGCCCTGAATGTTTAACTTCCTACCTACAAAATTTACACTTTGAAAATTTGAGCATGAGACCTTTTTCCTGAAAAGTGGCAAGAAAATTGTTCAGTAATGTCTATTACGAAAACCAAAATCTCACCCTGAAATGCCACATTGAAGCCCCTCTAAAGTCACTTTCATTAATCTCTGAAAAATGGAGGATGCAATAGATAAAGGAAAAGACATTCTACAATATTGAAACAAATCTTCAGGAGTAACAAAAGCAACTACATTTTTGGAATCCTTGTCCAGGACCAACTGGTGGAAGGCATTAGCCACATCAAGACTGGTGAGAATGTATGCCCTAGCTAACATAGTTACCATCTCATGTAGATTTGGTAGCAGGTGCGTATAAAACCATATTTCAATATAGGAACCTTTCTTACTCTGTGCCTGTGCTTACGCGGTGTTCTATGGAACAGCATTTTTCTTTAGATTATCTCACGCTTGAAATTGTTGGACTCACTCATTCCATCATTAAATACAGGACAAAACTTCTTCTTTAAATCTGCTACTTGATTCCTCAATTGATATACTAATTACCAAAGACTTTACTATGAATACTGGAGGACTGGCCCTTGGATCTGGTCTGACACTCATTCCTTCCTGATGATGCCAGCTAAGCAAACACTGCTCTTCTGAGACATGCACCTTACCTCATCTGTGTCTCCCTGAAAACTTAAGATTGCGCCAAAAATATCCTAGATTGATTTTGTGAGAAATGTAACCCAGGATAAAAAATCAGGAGGCAACATCTTCCTGTTTGTCCAATTTTCCTTTACTATATCTTTACTAAGAACGGTAAACCAAGGTGGAGAATCAATGAGAATGGAAATGGCCTTAACATCCATCTTAACCATGCTCAAAGGCAGACTCTTGATCTGTGCAAAACAAAATTGCTATCATCAGTACTCAGAAAAACATTGGAATCATCATGACCCGTACCAAAATCTGAACCCTCACTGTTGTCATCTGTTATTAGATTCACTTTTTTGGATTCAGAACTTTTACATACCCTGTTGAAATTACCCTTTTTTCTACACTTTGAAAAAAAATTCCAAAGCAGGGCAACTTTTTAAATTAGTCAAATGTGAGTGACCACCACATATGTAGCATGCTATAATTTTTTTGTTTCGTACTTTATTTTTGGGTTCAGTACTCATTGTATTTTCAGATACATTATTTATTGTAAACTAGGGATCACCTCAGATTTTTGGTTAAAACCTTCACAATGTTCCACCATTTTAGCAATTTGAGTGGCAACTGTCAGAGACATATTAGTCTTTACATATAACTTTTCCTTCAATTTTTTAAAATTGATTTTCATTAGAATGTGATCATATACCACCTGTTTACAGTTGACATGTTTGAAATCAAAGTTGTAAGCTAAAATTGTTGATGCTGACATTAAATCGTCAACCCCCTGTTTTCAAGAATAAAACAAATATTATTCCATAACCACATTTGTTTTTTTCCCATAACTTATTGACATTTGCTTGGTTGCATATTGATAGATTTCAAGAGTACCAGGTCTCTCCAACTGTGGTAAAATGTTAAACTTATTTAAACTAAAACTCCCCAAGCAATGTTGAAATAAAGAAAGAGTCCATTCAAGTGGTCATGACTACCCTTCTAAACCTTCAAATGGAATTCAAAAGAAAGGTTCACCAGATATTTGTATAAAATAAGGAGGTGGTACAATACTCAGCATTCTAATACACACACTAGCTCTAGACCCTCAGGTTAAACAAACAAAATAAATTAACACAAAAAAAACAGTCACAGTTGTCTGAAAATTAAATAGAGTTATCACTGTTGTCTTCCCAAGACATGCTCTAAATCCAAATGTGTAAGATCCATGGACTAGCACCAAGCAGTTCCAGTTTATACCAGGAAACTGGAGACTCACAAAGATTGTTTGCAACTGTCAAGTAATCTCAACGCACAATGAGTTAGCAGTTGAAAACTTGGCCAATTGAGACTTGCAGTAAATAGATACATTTCCTTATTCTGGTAAATACTTAACCATAAAAGATATAAAATATATTAATAATACAAAAATGAAAAATAAACTCATAAAATCTTGGTTCACACATACCGTTTTACAATAAATATTAGATAAATAGTTCCTTCCCCCTAACCACTTGAAAACAGAGATCCTCCTCTTGGAGAGGCACTCACTTCATGGCCAGGCCCCTCATACCTTCACCACCCAACATAAAAAATGCCCTAAATGATGTTTGACCCACGGATAATCATTTTTGGTAATAGCTCCTGGGTGAGTAAACAGACTGGGGTGACCCAAGGTATGGAATGCAGACATTATGCTGGTCAACCAGGGGATTATTTTGTGATTATCAAGGGAAAGACAATCCTAAATAACCAACCTATTTAGGTTGTATCACAACTGCATCCCAAATGTGGGGGTAACCCGAGGAACCCCCAGGGGCCTCCTAAGGAATTTGTTCTCTCCTCACTGAATTGGATCATAGTCACGATAATCCCAGAGGTCACTTCCGTAGCTGACCGTGGAAACCCACTTGGCCTTATTAACCTTAATCAAAGCTTGCACAGGTTTCCTTCCCACCCCCAAACTAAAATGCATCACTGCTCCATACACACTCGCTAAAGCTAACTTTTTTGAGTACATGGAGAGTCCCCAGAAGGATTTATTTTCAAATAAAACACCTAAACAATCAAAAGATCCCACCTGAGCCATTTTGGCCGTCTGATAAAAGTGGCTCCTCGATTTTGCGGGCTTGGCCACCAACCTCATTTTAAATGATTTAGCTGAATTAACCCACAAGTCCAAGTCCCCAATAAGGGAAGCATAAGAATCCAAGAGACGTTGAAGACAGGGCCGTCCTTGACAAAAGGCGGCATCATCCACATATGAGAGAGCTTGAATTGCCCTTTAGCTTACTCTAGGTGGATCTCCATGTGCCTCCATTAAAGCCAACTCCAGGCTGTTTATGTTGATGGTAAATTAGAATGGAGCCAGAATACATCCCTGGCGGACACCACTAGTATATATGATGGAGCCCAACATGTCCCTATGGAGATCTGCCTTAAAAGACACCAGTGCTGGCTCCACCCCAAAGATTATAACAAGGGCCACAGTTTTGTTGAAAGATCCATAAATCCCTAGACCACTGATCCCTTCCACTCTATCATGCATTAAATAGCAAAGTGGTGGATGGAAACTTGACAAGAGGATTGCAAATCCAAAATGGCATAGGTGTATCAAATGGTTGTGCAGTAAAAACACATATAAAACTAGGCGCAAAACTCCCATCCAAAATAGCCATACCTGGCATTACAAGTTTGTTGAACATTGCCATTGACATTAAGTAATACAAACTCTATTACAAAATGGCTGTGGAGCATCCTTATGTCCTGACATCACACAAAAATTGCATATAACGATGGACGTATTGTATACAGTAAGTGCGAGATGAGCACAACAAGCCTACACAAACAAGGCAGTGTGGGAGGCTCATCCAAAATCCCCAAAACAGGTGTTAATATGGAAAATGATGCATGTATTTATAAAAACAAAATCACGTCCCTATTAATGAAATCTCTCATTGTGAACTACACATCAACCCTGAATCGCAAATACATTGGGCATATGTACAAGGAAATGCTGCAAATTTTGCAGTGGTGAGCTGTGCCATTTACAAAACACAGGGATAGTTAGAAGAATACAGGGCACCCCTGTATTTTCCCTAGCAGTTGTGGAAAATAGTTGGCTAGTGCCAAAATAGACACCTTTGTGCCATAGTACAAGGGTGCCTGCATTAGAGGGATGATTATTTATGTCCAGGAAGGTGCCCCTTCCTGCACATAAACAATCAATTATTTTATTTCTACTCATTTTTGCCTTTTCTATGTGTGCAGCATTATGCAGCATACATAAAAGTAGCAAATCACCATTATTTAATGATTGATTTTGTGTGTGAAGGGACACCTTCATGCAGAAAAACAATAATTAATGACGTTTAGCTCTTTCTATGTGTGCTGCGGAATGCCGCACACATAGAAAATGCAAAAACATTAGTATTTCACCTCATTGCACCGATCTAATGCCTGCTTTTGTATTGCTTTAGATTTTGGCGCTGCCACATATTTACAGGTCCGTGTTAATCTGGGGCAGCATCAAAAAGAAATGGCTCTTGTGGTAGAGCGTGCACAGTAACACCCATTGCGCACCCGTTTCATGAAAATACCTGTGTGAAAGGGTACTATATTTACAAAGCAGTGGTAAGCACTTTGTAAATATTGAGTAGGGCATTAAGCCACTAGAACGCCAGTGAAAGGGATTTCCAGTGGCTCAACCCCCTTGTACATATGCTCCCTAGTCAGGCACGAGCTGTGAACCAGGCTAGGGGTTGCTGATTTTTAGGTCACAGGTGGGATGGCACGTAGCTCACAGACAAACATACGAACAGGAAACCCTAGATCAATCCCACAGATAGGCGCAATAACAGAACAATGGTCATAGGAGAATTGACCCAATAAAACACACATAGCCAGCAGGGGTACGCACACACCTAAAACACCATAAAGTCAGATGCCAAATAAGTTTGGAACATTTTGCCAATCAGAACACAGCACACACAGTGATTACATATTCTCCATGCCAGACATCTGTACACGTTACCCACTGGCCACATTGTGTCCAGGTAAGATCGAGGCTCACCTGTAGTAACCATTTGACTATTAATGTATTACTCTAAGGCAGCAACCAACATTCCTCACCAGATATGGCTCATCGGAGAACTTGTACAACCTGATGAAAGCTGCATTTAAGAAGGACCCCAACTGAATGTAAATTGAGACAGTTCTCATACCCCGCACCTGTGACTGTTGTTCCGGCTGCTATGTTTAATTAAACAAAATGTTCCTGTTTTGATGAGCCAGCCAGGAGAGATTGGGTCCCTGTACCCGGCTGCAGCCGTAGGAAGGGGACCCAGCCCACACAGAGTCACATTGTGCAACGACAAAGGTGGGCAAACACTGCATTTGATTGGAAGTTCTGCTGCATCTGTGGTGCGGAAGTCTGCCCTGAAGCAGCCATTGGAAAGATAAGAAACCGCATCAGAGCTTGAAACATTCTTTTTAAGCATGTGGCATACAGCAAACCAGGGAAAGGTGTAAAAAGATAACCTGAGCGCCCTGCCACTGCCAAGTCTGGCATGTTAACTATTTGAAATGTCCTAACTGTGTCATTCATAAGGAGGCCTTGGCGGAAATCCCATGGAAGCCACCTTTTTTTGATAGAGCGCTAGGAAGGGTGAATATTTATTTATTTATATAGTGCTTTATGGCTCCCACAATACTCTTTTTGTGATACAGCTATCCTGTATGGGTATAGTTGGCACCTCAATCTCATAGTTTTTGTTTGTCAAAAGGATTTCTCAGTGATACTGGTTTCTTAACACAGTTGGTATTTCAAATGAGTGAGAGGTGTTGGTCTCCTGGACTGCTGGGCATGAGACAGAGGGTATGCATAACCCCTGGTTGTGACACAGGGTGTGATTCAGACTTTGGGGGAAATTTGTACCTGGGAACCTAGATGTAACTTGTGAGTGGCTAAGAGGAGCCTGTGGTTCCTGAGTCTATTACTACCACCGTTTTCTAGGAGGGGTTAGTGCAAGACTATCCAGTTTACTGAGGAATGTGTACCATGATATACTTCTCTTTCTAGAGCACAAAATGTTTTGAATCATATCCATATTTTTATTGGACTAAGTAGCTTTTTTCTGTAGATCATTGATTAAACAAGGAACCAACAGAGGAGCGTAATACCAGTAGAGGCTAGACAAGGGCAAGCATGTAGTGGCACTCACGGTAAAGATTACCTGTCAGGAAAATCAGATTAGGTTGTTCAGAAAGCCCCCAATTACCAACCTAGTTGATGACATGCTTTATCATCGGGCACCACCAAGAGTGGCGGAATGCCACCCAGTGTGCTGCAACACCAGGATACTGCGGAGCTGGTTTCAGTCGTAGGTGAAGTGTGAAGTAAGTGAGTTAAAAATGTCCAAGTTGTGTCAAAAGGGTAGTTTATTAGTTTTGCCAATTGGACATAAATAAAAACAAAAGTGTAGGATAAATGACCAAAATTAGAAGTCCAATTTTATCCCTGTAGTGTGGTCAACATGTTTTTGCCTATGTGTGAGTAGTTAGTCAGGCATTCGTCAGGACCAGTGAAGTGTAGTGTAGTGATGAACTCCGGTGGTATGGGCGCGCTAAGACCCATCCTGGCCTGAGGTTGCTAGTGTTAAAAAGGTTTAAAAACACTGTATTTTGATTCTGTCAGGTTGGAGTGGAACCAAGTTTATTCTAAAAAACAGGCAAATTGACAAAGGAGACAAAGAGAGACAAGGAAAATTAATTCAATACGCCCACATCGGTTGTCAGAGAGTAGTAATAACATGCTGGGGTGCTCATATGACCATGACAAAAACACGAGTGCGAAAATAGATGAACTCGCACACATACAGGATTATCAGTAACCCCGTGATGTAGAAAGGACTATCGTCTTTTATCAAGCCAAATTGCGTGGCAAAAGTTAAGCAAAATGCGGGCAAATTGTGTCGATATGCCCATCTAATGCCACAAGCTAACACGTGCAAGAAATGGAGAAAGGTCAGCCAAGCTGGCTGGTGCTGTTGGGCAGAAGAACAACTTACAACAAAAGCATCCTTACAGTAGGTGCAAAAGATCAGAGCACCATGGGTCTCGGGAGGGGAAGGTAGCATAATGGCACACCCTAGAAATATAAAGGGGTAAAAAAATGGAGGGGTGAGTCTTACAACTCAGAGACAATACACAAATGTGCTCATCTGCCAGTCGCCATACTTACGCCATGTATGCTAGGCACCCACTTGGAACCTGCGTGAGCCTTCTCTTGCCGGACTCCAAAGAACATCCTGCTCACGGAAATCGAAATACATAAAGGCCAGGAGGGAGGGAAAAATGCCACTGTCAGGATGCGCGTGGTGGGTGTGGTTGGTGCGATAAGCGTCATCCAACAACAGCCGGAGCCAGTAGGAAGCAAGTTCCGTCACTGAGGCACCCAATGCCAGATGCATCAAAGAGGGTGCGGCCACGTGACAAACTCATGGACCAATCCTGTACAAAGTTAGAGCGTAGGTGTTCGACTCACCAATAGAAGTCGACTATACATCGATATACCTCGCGTTGTTATGGAGACCGAAGTAAACGGTGTGTCAGACAATGCGGGATGGTAAACGTTCCCAGAACACGGCAGGATCATTACATCAGTGCGATGGGAGGGACGAGGGTTGCTATCAGACTCAAAAGGTCACGGGACAGTACAGAAAGGTAAAAAAGGCCCTTAGTTGTTGGAACGCAATGGTTAAATAAAGACTAAAGGCGGTGTGTGCCTCATTGTGAGGAGACGAAGGACCGATATACGTAAAAAGTGGAGGGAGGGGAGAGATAAGAAGTCATTTCCCAAAGTCACTTCAATGAAGCAAGGAACCCACTGAAAAATATAGAATGGCATCAAAAGTAGATGCGGCATGTGCCCATCTACAGGAAACAATGTCATTATAAAGCACGTGGGACACAGGGCAAAATCAGTGTTGCATAGGTCCTATTGTAATTTAATCAAGATAATGAAGTCACGACATAGTACAAAGGTGGGAATGTACATAGTCGCTCCCAAAACAAAAAGCAACAACAGAAACAAAAAATGGGGGCCATACATGATAGACTCACATATGTCAGGGGATTAATTCTGTATCACAGAAGCCCAGGGGATATTATCATTCAAGCCATGAAGACTTCCCAAGGCGGTACACCCACCTTTGTTCTTTTTCAAATATATTTTTTTGGGTGTTGTTTTTGGTGTTCACCTGCTCAATAACCATCCAACGTGTGTCATTGGCAGTGTGTTTACTCTGTAAAAAGTGCTCACTCAGTTTGGTAGTTATGCTGCCACATCTGATGTTATTGCGATGTTCGCATATTCGTAGTTATACTTTGCGTGTTAGTCATTCCGACATAGCGCAACCCACAATTGTGGAGTTGCAGTTTGTATGTACTCTCTGGGTCCACACTTTATTCTGTTCGAGATCCAAGGTTTTTGTATGTGACGTTGGGTGACGTTAGGTGGCAGAAGCTGCAATTAGAACAAGGATTATGTCCAGTTACTTTTGGTAGCCCCCAGGCATCCCTTACAGATTGGAGTCCTCTCGCGACAGTCTCTTTGGGGCATGTTTTATCCAGAGTGTCCCGAAGACTACGGCCTCATTTAAACGAGAACAGTGATATTTCCCAATTTCTATTGTTACTGTTAATGATACGCCAGTGTTTATTGATGTTTTTTTTCACGGCGTTGGATGCTGAGCTATAGGTTGTGACACATGTCAAAGGGATTTCACTCTGTACCTTGGGAGTCTCCTCAAGGAGTTCCTTGCTCTTTTATAGCCTTTAGTCAGCACCATTGTAGGGTAACCCCGGTTTTTCAGTTTGGCTGTTAAGTCTATAGACTGTTGCCGAAAGTCCTCCAAGTGGCTACAATTTCTCCTCAGCCGCAGAAATTGACCATAGGGTTGATTCTCCCGCAAAGCCCTCAGATGGAAGCATGTGAACTCCAACAGGTTGTTCCTGGCTGTGGGCTTATAGTTTTAGTAGCAAAGTGACCATTCTGTTTAGAGATTATCACATCCAGGAAGATGGCCTTATGTTTATCAACTGTGTGAGCAAATTTAAGATTGAGGTCCAGGGTGTTGATCCAGAGAAGGAAGTCCTATATTGACTCCCTTGAGCCTTGGCAAACCAGCAGCACGTCATCGATATATCTCTTCCAGAGACCTATGGAAGAGATAAAGGGGTTATTGGTGTCTTGGATGTATTTGTATTTAAAGTCAAGAACATATAGACCAGCCACACAAGGGGCAAAAGTACTGCCCATGGAAGTTCCTGTGGACTGGAGGAATAAACTCCCCTTAAATTAAAAAAAGTTCTTTTTTAATGCCAAAGTTGTGCATTCCAGGATGAACTCCTTGGGTGTATTATATTCCCAAGTAATAGTATTGAGAGCTTCACCCAGGACTCTGATGATATCGTCCTGGGGATTGGTCGTATAAAGGCTCTCGATGTCCTGAGTAACCAGTATGGTTTGTTCCATTGTAAGTTGTTTAGAAGATTCAGAAGGCATTTGGTGTCCTTCAGATACGTTGGAGTCTGTTGGACTAATGGTTTGAGAAAATGATTTAAAAAAATGTGATAAGGGCTCAAGGAGTGAGCCGATCCTAGACAAAAGGGCGACCCGACGGGGGTGTCTTGTCTTTGTGTATTTTAGGCAGCGTATAGAAATACGGTATAGTGCCCTCTCCCTACATCAGGAAGGCTGCCTCTTTTCAGGAAAAGTGACCCTTCACTTCTGATCCTCAACCAAGTCAGTGATGACTTTCTTTAGGTCTGTAGATGGATCATGCGTCAGTCATTGGTAGCTCTTAGTGTCACCTGTTAGTCTAGGCATTCATGCTCATAGTCTGTGGAATTTAGAATCTCGACCACCCCACCTTTGTCTGCCGGTTTAATGGTAATCAAGGTGTTGCTTTGCAATTTATCCAGGGCCTGAAACTCAGTGGCAGTCATGTTCTTAAAAACGTTTTTTTCCTCCAGGTTCTCAATCTCATGAAAGACTGGCTGTTTGAAGGTGGTGATCTCTGCTGGTATTGTGTAGGGGGGTGGTGTGAAGGTAGATTTAACTCTCAAGGCAGTGTCCCCTTCACTCTGTTCCTGAGTGTCTGTCTCTGTCCTGTCGAAAAAAGCCTTCAGCTTCAGGTTTCTAAAGAAATTTGAGCGCTCACAGTGAACGCAAAACGTATCCAGACGAGCAGTAGGAATAAAACAAAGGGCCCTTCTCTAGGACTTTGGTCGCAACTTCTGATAGGATCATGTTCGATAGGTTTACAATCAAACTCCCTGTTCACTCGTGCCCGCTTGTGGTTGTTTGCTCCAAGTGTGATTGCCCACTGAGTCGTCTAGTTCCTATTGCACCTGTGTTTGCCCTCTACTTTTGCCTCTTCCCCTCCGGCCTCTCTCTAAAAAAGGCGGGCCATAGGAGTTGGAGTGGTAAGTGGGGGAAGGTGCAAAACCTGGGTTCCAGCCCATGGGCTGCATCTGCGGGTGTTGGAAGTGCATATGTTCAAGTTCAAGTTCAAAAGACCTTTATTCGAATTTGATAAAATTCATAAAAGTACCGAACACACCAAAGCACATATATACATATAATACAAAACAGTTAAATAAATAGAATTCCATAGTAACAAGACAATTCATACAGTGGTTAAGCAATAGATTTCATTATCTTATAAAGTTCTAGCAGTAGTATCTTTATGACTGATTCTGTTTTCAGGGGCTTTCCATAGTCTTACGTGCACGTATGGCTAGTCTTAAAAAAGTGCTAGTGCGAAATGTCAGTTCATCAGTGTCCAAGGTGAGCAACAGCATATAGGATTCCTGAAGTGTAAGAGGTCTGAATTTTCTAAAATATGGGGTTAAAAGCCATTTGGTATATCTCACATAAAATTTACAGAAAAACAGAAAGTGCAAATCATCTTGAGTGCTTATACCGTCACAAGGGCAGGGGGTAAGATCTGTATGATGATAATACCCCAGTGGAAAAGACAGCAAAAATTTCACAGTTCCTGCCCTTAGACGAAACAGTAGGGATCGCTCCCAATTTGACATAGGGAGTGAGAGGTAGGGTGGCATGATTTGCATACAAAGACAATTACCAATGTATTTCTTGACCCCTGATTTCTGTGATTCAATTCCAAGCCGTTCATTGCGGTAAAGTGCATAAAGTGCCTTTTGGACCTCAAATTTGTCCTTTAATTCGATAGCCCTTGGCTCAGTAAACAAAATGCCTCTACCAATTTGGTTAAATGTTTTAAAAACTTCTTTAAACCAGGGGATCTGCATGCCATTTTCACAATTAAGGCAGTCCTTAATGATGTTTTGCGTAAGGACAGCAGCCTCATTCCTCCAGATTCTGATCCAGAAGAGTGCTGGTCTTGCTTTAATGAAGTCATTTATGAAGGGGAGGTTGAGTTCGTTATGGCAGATGAAATTAGAAGAGGAGATCGGTGCTCCCAGCAATTTTCTGCAAAAACGATTTTCCTCTCTTTGAATGCTGATGCTGCTGGCCGATCCCCAAACTTCGGCTCCATACGTGGCAACAGGGGAACACTGTAGTTTAAAAATTTTTACGATGGCTTTTGTGGCGCCGATTTTCTTTGGGCGGGGGAGACTCAGGACAGAATTGTTGGCTTTCGAGAACTTGCTCGTGGCGTGGGCCACATGCCCACTCCACGAGCCGTTCGCAGCGAAAACCAACCCCAGATAAGGGAACTTATGGACAGATTCTAGTTTATCTGTTCCAATTCGAATTGTGCTGAGTTTCCTTTTGCCCGGCCCACAGGACATAATAAAAGACTTTTTAAAATTAACTTTCAGATCCAGTCCCTCCATAAAATTTACAAAACTATGTACAAGCAGACGAAGGGCGTTAGGTGTACGTGCCATAAGGACAGCGTCGTCTGCATATAAAAGCACGGGTAGGGGGTTACCTAAAATAGTTGGGACATCAGGGGTAGCTTTCTTTAAACAGTTGGACAAACCATTGATATAAATGATAAACAGCAGGGGTGCTAAAACGCACCCCTGTCTCACCCCCCTCCCTATCTTAATGGCTCCCGATACCTCTCCGCCCATCCCAATACGTACCCGTGCTTTCAGGTCAGTATGGAGATAGGCTAAGAATCTAACAAGAGTGGCATCAAGACCATTGGACAGGAGAGTTAACCAAAGCTTAGATCTATTCACAAGATCGAATGCGGACGAAAGATCCATAAAAGCTAGGTAGGCGGGGGATGAGCGAGCAATGCAGTATTTGTCGATTATCAGTTTTAAATTTAAGCATTGCTCGACTGTTCCTACCCCGCTCCTGAACCCCATCTGGCAGGGATCTAAAAAGTCAGAATCAGACGCCCATTCCAGTACCCTGTTATAAATTATTCGTCCTAGTATTTTTAGAGTATTATCCAGGAGGGAAATGGGACGATAATTTGCTGGGTCTGATCTGTCTCCCTTTTTGTAAATGGGGACGATGATACTAGTAGCCCAGGTGGCAGGCATGGCTACATGTGGGAGACTGTTAAAGATGTTTAAGAGTATTGGCGTCCAAAGAGCAGCATTAAATTTAATAATATCAATAGGGAGGCCGTCCGGCCCGGGCGCCTTGTTACCTAGGCTCTCTTTAATGGCTTTTCTGACTTCTGGGTCCGAGATCTCTAAGCCTTCTGTTTGGTCCATGTTGGGGAGAGGTTGCTCATCAGAGGGGGCGGCATAAATATTAGAAAAATGGGTCTCCCAGGCTGCACTAGTTATATTGCAGCTAGTTTGTGTAAGCTCTTTGCCCATTTCCCTCGTTCTCCTGACAGCCGACCAAAATGGGGCGCTGCCACCCAGATTGGCGCTAATGACCAGCTTATCCCAGTGGTCGGAAAGCAAATTTGCCTTCCTTATCGATATTTTGTCTTTGTAGTTTTTCCTGGCAGCTCGAACTACATCTTTACATCTGGGTTTAGCAGAGAGGGCCTTTCTTAACTCTCTATTGGCCACGGAGCAAGATGTATCAAACGACCGTGGCTCTTTATGTTCGGTAGGGAGTGGGACTGACAGGAGAATTTTTATATTTGAGCATAAAGCTTCAAAGTCTGTAATCAGTTTTTCATTGTTTGTGTTTGGGGAGGAGAGGCATTTCAGTAAATCAGGATGTGCCTCCTGAATCGTGTCTATAATGGCCCCACAGTCGATTACCCTCCATTTAAGGCGAAGGCCGTCAATTGAGGGTGTGATATCCCTTGCCCCATTTAAATTCATAAAAATCGGACTGGGTGCGAAATTAAAAATAGCTAACAATGGATTGTGATCACTGAAAGACGTTTGCACCACAGAAGATTTGATTGAACGGTCCGTTAACAGAGGTGATGCAAATATGTAATCGATAATTGAACCGTTATCCCTGCCCTTAAACGTGGGGGCGTAGGGAAAATTCATATCATACCCTACACTCATTACATCAACAAGGTTAAAATCAGAAAGTATGCTGATCAGTTCCAAACCCCTGCGGTCATTACAGTGATCAAAATTAGTAGATCCATAGTTCTCTATAAGTTTCACATTAAAATCACCCCCGATCAGAATGCTAGTCTTAGTGTCTACTGACAGGGAACAATCAATCATGTTTAAAACCTTAGATAATGCAGCAAAGTTTTTGTTCGGTACACCATAAAAATCATTATTGTAAAAATTAATTAAATAAATTGTGGTCTTTGATTTCAATTTATATTCCAAAATTTGAATATTGGGATTGGCAAGGTTATCTAGCTTCAGATCACTAATTGTACCGCCTGCCAAAATTCTGATCCCCATAAAGAGACCACCCACTGCTCGGCCAAAGCTAGGTTTTACTGATGTCAGGCTGAAGCAGTGGTAGCCTTCAATATACAGGTTATCGGCAGCCCAAGTTTCTTGGAACATAAGTATGTCTACATCATTGATTAATTCGATCCAAGCAGGGTCCGAGAGCTTAGATTCTAAACCTGCAACATTCCAGCTTAGAATTGATAGGCCATGTTTGAGCGCTCACAGTGAACGCAAAACGTATCCAGACGAGCAGTAGGAATAAAACCCAGGCCCTTCTCTAGGACTTTGGTCTCAACTTCTGATAGGATCATGTTCGATAGGTTTACAATCAAACTCCCTGTTCACTCGTGCCCGCTTGTGGTTGTTTGCTCCAAGTGTGATTGCCCACTGAGTCGTCTAGTTCCTATTGCACCTGTGTTTGCCCTCTACTTTTGCCTCTTCCCCTCCGGCCTCTCTCTAAAAAAGGCGGGCCATAGGAGTTGGAGTGGTAAGTGGGGGAAGGTGCAAAACCTGGGTTCCAGCCCATGGGCTGCATCTGCGGGTGTTGGAAGTGCATATGATGTATGCCTCCCCCTCCTTGCATTGGATATTGGAGCCACATCGGTTGCTGAAAAAATGGGTGGGATCTTCCTCTAAAGCCTCCCCTTTGTTTCTGCTTATAGCTGCCATTGCCATTGCTGGAGCCGCTACTGTTTGATGAATTGTCATCTGAGCTTCCCGTGTTAGAATTAGGCGTGTTGGGTGGTGTGCAGGCCGGATCTGAATAAGGGTAAACTTTCGTGAAGGCAAATTTCTTAAGATCCTTTTGAAATTGTGCCACTTTGCTTTGGTTTGGGTGAGATTGTCTTTATGTTCATTGATATCTTTATTGATATCATCCAAACGCTCTTTGTAGCCAGTTAGTGTCGCTTTGAAGTGCGTTTTGGTTTGTGTTATTTCCACCATTATAGCTTCTGATAATCTGACAGCTGTATTAATTATCAGAACAAGCCAGTCACGTGTGCAATGCCACGCGATCATGGCCCATTCTTTTCTAAAGAGTGCATCTTCAAGGATTATCCTTGGTGCATTAGCCACAAGAAGACCTTTCAGTGCTGTTTTAGTCCGCAGATATTGCGTCAGGATTGTCCCATGTAAGATCGTACATATTCTGTTCTTTTTAAGTTCTAATAGTTAGTCCCACTCATTCGTGTGGGTGACCGCCTGTGATATAGAGGGGTCAGCAAACAGAGACGGGCGTGCTAAAATAGCATCCACCTCAGATTCTGAAAATGTGAGTCCCAGATTAGCCATGTTAAATCCTGGGACCGTAATAAGGATGGGTTAGTTAACAAGGGTGCTAACTGTTTCCCTTCAAAACAGAAGGGAAGAGATGGTACAGGGAAGGAGGGGGAACTCTCACAGCTGTGCGCTGCTAAGTATACTTGTAATAAAAAGAGAGGAAGGGAACGGAACAAATGCTCCTACTCCCCTCGAGAGAAATCAAGGAATCAGCAGAGGAGCGTAATACCAGTAGAGGCTAGACAAGAGCAAGCATGTAGTGACACTCACTGTAGAGATTGGCTTGATAAAGGACGAGTGGAGTTTGGAGATCACACCCTTAGGGTAAAAACACAAGGACACCAAAACCATTAACTATGAAGCACATGTAATATTTCTGAATTACCCATCAACAAAGATTTCTATAAAAAACAGCTAACAGAGAGGACAAGAGTGCACCAACGATGCGTGTCTCCAATTTGTACTAAGCAAGCAAGAGAAAAAAGAAAATTTCCGCACTTACTCCAATGGAAGGGGGAAACGTCCACAGCCTGCTTAACACCTGAGTGGGTGCACCATTACTTCATGTATTCAACCCCTTCCAAGGCAATTACTTCCATGAACTAAACTTTGCGAACATTTTCCAACTTGGAAAGAGAGATGCAGCTAATGGAAGAGTACAGATGGCTCTAAAAGAAATCCTATCTCCAACTGGCATATCACAACAAAGTCTATGTATATTGTTGTGTATATGTACCCTCTGTCTACTATGTCTGATACCACACTTGTTTACCTTTTCAGGAATTTCCAGGTCAAAAGGCATCCAAAAATGGGGAACTACAGCACCTGAGTAGGGATCTTACATATGTCACCTACAACTACAAAAAACAGAGCACTAACTTTGAAAACGCATTACATAGCACCCTCCTACAGAGCACTTTGGAACCAACAGATGTCTTTAGCAGGCTCCTTAGCTTCAGCCAGGTTAGGTTATGTCTGTTCGCTGATCCCACATGTGATAAGCACAGATAGGCTTTACCTGTTCCAGGAGATAGCCCCCGAAAAAGCACAGTGCTCATTCACCTTTATATGGGCCAAGACTAAGCCCAACAAGGTAGAACCTCACAGGGTAGAAGTAAACCTGCCCCACTACAACACAAATCTAACAGAGTTATCCTTGTTCACTGAACCCATGGATATCCAAACCAAGCTGAACAGAATGCGTAGCAAGGGCACCATATGGGAAGACACTGTTTGGCTCCAAGACTTCCCAGGAAAAGAGATTATTGGAGATAGCAAAACCCCCAACCTAGTGCACAACATGTCACACCTGCTTACATCTGTGGACCAACGGTGTCCCTTAGCATATCTGTGGTGGCTTTTTTTAACAACAAGTGGTCTCCCGACACAGAGTACCTGTGTAGGGCTGTCCAGCTTGTGAATGAAAAGGGGAATGAGTCACATGGCGGAAGGGTAAATGAGATCATTTTTACCCCACATCAGGCAATATAACAAACTTAAGTAGGGGATACCCCTTATTAGAAGGAAGATAACATTGTGCTCCTTATGTTTCTGGGGTAAAGGAATGCTTCTGATGGCACAAATGCTAACTGCGGCATGATATTGCACATTCTGGATATACAATGGGACACCTCCACGCTGATGGATTACTACTGGCAATGCCGTCGGTTTGCCTATACTCAACTCTTCCCTGGATGGCTCGGACTCTTTCCCCTGTCAACTATGCACAACCCGACCCTGGTCATTCATGGAGAAGAACCATCTAACTTGTATCAACACCCGTTACTGAGATGAAAAACTTTGCTGCATCAAACTTGTGACAAAAGATCTGTTGACAATGTCTGCTGGGTCAGGTCAAAGGCATGCCTGAAAAATTCAGACTGTTCACTGATGCGCAATTATCAGTGGGAGGGACTGTACCCTTCTTTACCCTGCAGAAAAAAACTAATGCCACTGGTTACAAATAACCTGGTAGAGATGCTCAAAACTTATGAACAGCACTGAGCTCAGCCTCAATTCCTTATGAGTAATCCACCTCATGGAAATACAGCACCAATATGTTTTGGACTTAATGATCGCAATGGAGGGAGGGGTGTGTGTCAAGATCAGTGCGGTCTGCTGCACTTTAATTCCAGAGAATTATATGGATAACCTTCCCGTGCTATATAAAACTGCAAAAAGAAGCATTGCACCATTTACAAAGAGACATGTGTGAGGAGGGAGGTGCCCCTGAGCAGGAGCAGCTTTCCAATTGGTTTTCCTGACTCCAACGACTGCTATACGGATTGTGTAAATCATTGTTTCCAATTATCATTGTGCTTTTATTGACATGTGGAGCGGTAAAATTGGGGATAACCTGCTGAACAAATGCAGTCCTCAAATTAGGTAGAATGCAAGTAACTAGAAAGACTGTTGTAGTCAAAAGAGAACAAGGGGATCAGAAGGAGCCTATTAGAATAATAGTACAAATGTAAACGTTTGGTAGTGTAGTTGAAGAATCAACTAGAGGGGGAATGTTAATATGGAAAACTATAGAGTGACTATGGAAAATGATACATTCATTTATGAAAACGAAATCACGCCCCTTATTAAGGAAATCGCCCGCCACATACTCCACATAAACCCCGACTCGCAAATACATCATGAGGCAGGCTCTGAGACCAAGGCCTTTGTGAATGATTTATAGGTCACAAGTGGGATGGCACATAGCTAGCAGATATCTGCATGAACAGGAAAGCCTAGATCAATCCCACAGAAAGGCACAGTGTCAATAAAATGGTAAAGGGAGAAAGGCCACAATAAAGCACACATGACTGTAGAGGTACTTTCACTCCTAAAACACCCTAAAGTCAGATGCAACAAGAGTTAGGAACATTTAGCCAATCAGAACATAGCACACGCAGTGATCTCCTCATGTCAGATTTCTGGACATGTTACCCACTGGCCATATTTTGTCCACACCATTTGACCAATAATTTATGACTCTAAGGCAGCAACAAATCTCGTCACCATCTACGGTTCACCGGAGAACTTTTACAACCTGATGAAAACTGTATTTAAGAAGGATTGCAGCTGAATGTAAATCGAGGCAGGCCTCTGACCCTGCGCCTGTAACTGTTCTCCCGTCCTCTGTTTAATTAAACAAATTGTTCCTGTTTTGCCTACAACCTCTTTTCTCTTGCTTTTCAGGTATTTAAAATTTGACCAACACAGGAATAAATTCAAACTACTACTCCCAGACCATGTAACAGATGTAACCAGGCAAAACCAAGTTCACCAAATGATTTGAAAAATGCAGTGAGTATCATACAAAGCCAGGGGAAACAACATCACAACAATTTCATCAGTGCTCCTGCTTTTCCTCGGTCATCACCAGTGTTGCATTGCCAAAAAAAAGATGCTTGGCCAACATTCGATTAGGGTAACTTTAATGCCAAGAATAGGATCATGGTTACAACAGGAGCACTGGGTACAGCCCACTGCTCCACACCAACTACCCTTCCTTGAATCCCCCTACAACATTCCCTTGCAAATATTCTATGCAAGAGAAGAAAGAGTGCACTGTTACCACTATCACCAAACACGCTTGTGCAAAAAAGTATGTGTAAAGTCAGAAATTTGAGAATCAACCTTGGCTTCATTTGCTTGCTATTAAGCACAAAAGGTACCAATGCATAGCTTATGAAACTGCATTTTCAAGCACATTGGAAATAATTTTTCAACTCATTGAAAATCATTCGTTAATGTATTTTTCATGAAAAAATATGAAAATGCAATGTTTCTTATATGTACTACTTTAAATAGACAGCAATGTGTATCTATTCTTACCCATAAGAATAAATCAGTCCCTTTAACGCAATGCTTGTATGAATTTCAGTATGCCCATTTGCAGGTTGGTGTGGCTGTTATTTATTTTGACAAAATATGTAGTTAGCACTGAGGTAACATAAGGTAAAAACATCTAAATATTCATAAACTTTATGTATTTCCATATTTGCTTGTGTCTTTAGTGCAGTCATAAACTGTCCATGTTTTGTTTTCATTTACATATATTTCGTTTTGTTTTCATTTACATATAATTATTGTACATTCGCAAAGCAGATTGAGCAGCGCACATGCATCCCGCCAGGCATTTGTTGTGTTATACAGATGGATTTGTCATGCGAAACAACTGCTGCAAATTATAGGTGTGCAAAGTGGGAAAGGCTCAGTAACAGCCCTAATTTCTGTGTATGTGACTGTGTGGCAAGAAGACGGTGACCCGTCATTTATTGCAAATTATTTTTACACTACACTTAAACTTTGCCAATTTATGTAAATACCTAGGATATGTAGTTGGGTCCTTACATATATTTCCTACATACATCTTCCTTTTGCACCAATAGCTTTGTATTATCTTTTACTGGCTATTTCTGGTGTTCGCAAAACCAGTATTGCGAGAATAGTTTTATAGTAAATCGGCACAACTCCATATTGTGTGGTCTATGCACTCTGTCCACTTTAGGACAGTGCTTTGTTTAACTTTTTCTTTCTTCCTCCCTCCCCCACATATATCTCTGTACATTTTGACATAGTTGTATTGTAATCAATTAACTTATATTGTAATTTATATGAACAAAAGCGAGAACTAAAATAGAGCAATAATATCATGTTTCATCTTAAAGAACAGAGTTATGACCCATAAAAAACAATTCATTCTTAGTTATTTCTAGATATATATGTTATAAGTCACAATTAAATTGCAATTATGCATGTACTTTATCCTTTTCATTGACCTTTTCGCCTCCTTTTTTCTGGTGATATTTTTGTTGGTGAGTGAGAGTAACAGCGATTGCTACTTGCAGTGATATAATTTCCAGGGACAGTAACTATCCACTGGGATTACTTGTGATTTAGCACCAGGTTGTAACTTTCCTTTTTGCAACAGATTTTATTTTACCACGGGTAGTTATCGATAATTGCAACAAGCAGAGTTTTTAATAGCCATCCATAAGATGATGTATGACAATTTTTAAAGCTTCAAATGAGGATGTGCTGATATGATTTCTTTCAAAAAGGTGTACTTTTTTTGAGAGTTGTCAGTAATACCAATGTTGTTAGCAAATATATTGCTAAAAATGTGCATACAATAAATTACTGTTAGACCATCCACTTTTTGGCATGGCCACCCCCACTTTTTGCTCTAGATGTGGTGTTAATAGGTCTCGTAGTGCACTGGGACCTGCCAACCAGGCCCCAGTCCCAGTATTTTTCCCTTAAACTGTAACTGTTGAATATGTACACCCAATTGACAAGCACTTGTAGGTGCTTAGTAGATGGTACAAGTGGTACCCCGGGCAAGTTTGATAAGGGAGATCCCCAGGGCTGCAGCACTTAATTGCGCCACCCTGAGTGACCCAAGCAAAAGTACATCTGCAGGTCTGCCTTTGCAGCCCTGCACGAGCAGCTTGTCTGCTTGAGAGTGGCTCTGCACACAACATGTTCTGCAGAGCCACACCACTGCCTTAATGTAGGTAAATCATTATTAAGGTTGCCCTCCTGAGCCCAGGAGGTATTATATTAAAGGTGTGGGTGTAAATGTTTACACATACATATATATCCCTACAGTAACCCTGTAAAGCAAGGTTTTCGGTAAGTGAACGACGGTCCATAAAGTAACATGGACTGGCTCCCGAGGAAACTTGAAATAGCCAGTTCCATTATCGAATGACCGACTAGTGTTGTGTTTGGCATCAAACACCATGCTTTTTCATCCCAACACAATCTCATGTCGAGGGTGAGCTGGCATGCAAAAGGTTGCCACCCTATTTGGTTACCCTCCTAGGATGCAAAGTTCCAGGGCCTTGGCAGGCTTCCCTGACCTATTTGCCCCCAAGACAAGAGTTTGCCCTCCCGGTGGGAAGTGCTTACCCAGGATGGAGTCAAGGGCCTGGGCAGGAAAGAGGTCAAACTTCCACACTCCCAGGATGGCTAGTGTTTACAGTGACCAATGCGGTGAGCCTCAAAGGCTTTCACTGTCCTTGATATGTAATCTTATGTCCCCCATTTGAGGACAAAGCCCTTCCCCCACCTGTCAGCCAAATGGTGGGAAAATTAGGTAGTTAGGAGGCATACATGCACAAAAGGTTAGCCACACTTTTAGGGTGGACTAAGAGGTCTCTACAGCCAAGGAAGGGTTCTGCCATTTTGAAGGACCCTACAATAGAGTATTCTGGGTAGCACAATGACATACACCCATACGATGGTGTCACTACAGGGACGGGTCAGAAGCAGGGACCAGTACCCCATAGGTAACTGTTCCTAATGCCATAACGCCCCCTAAATTAGGATTTAAGGGGCTCCCTTGGCACCAGAACATCAGATAAAATGTTCAATCTGAGAAGAGACTCAAAGAGGCGTTGTCACCGACAACAGGACTTTGGACTGTGCCACAGAGCAAAGAGAGGACACTTAAGTGCCATTAACAGACCATATACTTAACCCGAGTGTCGACGTGTGTCCGTCGTGAAAGCTTGTTGCTCCCAGCAGGAGTTACTCCAGTGGACACCAGAAAGCCATAGCAGACTCCTCTGACATGTGGAACCAGTCACCTGCAAGCTGCAGAAGAATTGACGTGCTGCGTCACAAGAATTGAGAACTGCAGGGCCTGTTGAGAGTGAGCCCAAAGAGAAGTGGTACCTTGCAAGCCCAGAGTGGTAGCCAAGCTCACACTAAGGTTTAAGCCGTTAGTTCACTTCTGTCGACCACCAGCCGCCTAGGTATCCACATAGTACATGTGCTGCAGGCAAGGCTTGGTGATCGCCAGTCCGGTGATCGACCCCCTGAGTGACAATGACAGCCTTATAACAACTCACTGCGGCCAACGATCCCACTGCTGTGTCCCTGCATGGTGAAGTTTGTGTCATTGAGTGTCCAAAAAAGCATGTTTGGCATAACCAGCCCCTTGTGATTGCCAGCTGGCAGCTACCTCTGCACCTGGAGCCACCAATCAAAGGTATGTGAAATCCAGCTATTCCACCCGGGTCCTGGGGCCCTACAGGCTTCTACTTTATGAGTGTAGAGTATAAATTAATTGTAAAGTGAGATGTTGTCGGGGCTTGACTTGATGGTAGCACTGTAAGTGGGCTATGCCGGCCAAGCTAATAATCCGGCATCATCCTTAAGCAGAGAGCACTAACTCTGCCACAAACCTGCCGTTCCTGAAGTGGCATTACTCTTGGTGTTGATTTGTTTCGCTCTGGCTTCCGGGTGACCTGTGAAGACTGAGATCTGCGGCCCGTCTTCTGCACTGGGGCCGCACCTTGAGGCAGGCCCGGCCCGGCCCTCTGAGGTAATATAAATTTCATGATCGATTGTGTCCCCTATCTTAGACCCCACCGACTCCATGTACTAGCTTGAAGTGCATGTAACTTCCCCCCTGTGCTAGCTATGAAGACGCAAATACATTTGCGTCCAACATTAACATGTTCTCTTTCCGATCCGCCATGAACGGATTGGATATTCAGTTCCTAAATATGCTATGCCAACGTCTTCTTGTGGTATACCTTACACGTTTTTCAGCTCTGGCGAAGTAGGCCTGAATTCTGCCATCGAGCCTCTTTCCTGCCTTCTGACTCCGAAAACCTCAGCCCAGGCTGCCTCTGTGCCAGTGACCCTTGCCTTACTTCTGGCGCGGCTAACGGTGCTCGGCTCAGCCCGTTGCCTGCCAAGACTGCATTCAACCTTCGAATTATCTGCTCCACTCCTCGAAAATACATTCCTGTCTAGTAGATTCACGTCAACATCCTTCCAGCTGCAGAGCAGAGGGTTAGGCCTCACTGTCTCTATGCAAGTAATTCATGGCCCTGTTTCCATGGTAGGCCCATGCCCTCCCCTCGCTCCCCTCGCGTCTCATGCAGACACGTAGACACGTAGACGCTCATACACGCACTCATAACCAGTATAGAATAGCCTTTTTGTCCGAGAGACCTTTTCCCTCCAGATAATGCAGTTCCTTAAATATGAGATATTAGATACGATTTGGGATTAGGTTGATCTGACATCCAGACATCCGTCTACACTTGTAGGGCTAAATGTCAAGTCCCCCTTCACCCCTCGAGTTACACGTACATTACACGTCATACCGCTGCGCGCGCATCTCTGCCATGTAATTTTGCTGACACTGCCGGATTCATTTATGGATCCACCTATTTGTGACATAATGTTCAAAGACGTTCTTGTCCACGCCTTCATGCACGCCTATTGTAACGCCTTTTGTATTACGTACACGTATTCTTATCTCTCTTCTCAGCTGTTACGCCTCCTGCATATGCTTTTACTGTAATGCATTGACTATATATATGAATGTCTGTCAATTATGTATTGTCGCATACTTGCATATTCGCATATTACCATTGACTCTGTCAGTCTGTCCCTTCCCGAACCTATGTGGTGACGGAATGGTATGCCACCTTGGCTCGAGCCAATATGCCAATCACCCAATTCCTTTTATAGGAATAAAACCCTTTTGAGAAACCTCAAATATCACGGATTTTTCCTCTTATTTATTATGAGTTATTCTTATTGATTATAGAAATTAAGCACCGGTAAATTAATTATTTACGACAATTTGGCGCCCGAATAGGGACCCCTCCCCCATCTCACGCGCCGGTGGTGCGTTGCAGGCCTGGCCCCCTGCCACAGCCGGACGGACAACTACGCGTACCCGCAGGATTTCCTGTATCTCCCTCAGGCCAGCGGAGGTGACTGAGGCTGCGATCGACACCCAGACGAGGCGGTGAGAAGTGCGGAGGATCCCGACCAGAGCCTAGCTGAGAGAGCAAGATCCGAGGTATACGGAGGCCCACCAGGTTCCGACGTTCCGAAGTATCAGCGTCACGAGTCGAGTCCGAATCCAGTCCGAATCCAGTCCAGGGTTTCCGAGGCCTTCCGTTTCCGTGCTTCCCGGTGAGTACCGTTGCTGGGGACGCATATAGACGTGCGCATTAGTTTGTGCCGGTCAAGACAGGTGTGGGTACACAGACCTGGTCTGCACTGTTTTAGACAGTGTATCTGTACTGTTTAGCAGTATATCCAGTCTGCACTGTTGCGCAGTGTATCTAGTATTATGCAGTTAGCAAGTTACCTTCTAATTGTCATCATTTATGTTAAAATGTTTTAATATGTCTCAAAATGTCGTGGTATGAGTGATTGTTCGATCGTAATTATTGTGATTATTGTGTTCAGTGTGTTCATATCTGAGTAAGAACCAAGTAGCCAGATTTCAAGATGCCGTTGTTCTCCAAATTAAGACAGATAAAAACTAGAAAAGGGGTATTAGAAGAAGCTGTTCCCATTCCACCTAGGGACACTCCAGGGTACTTTATGTACCACAAACATGGCCTAGATGCCGTTTTATTCCTCGACTTATGGGTGGACTACACTAAAGAATTATCCGAGAATCAGAGATGGCCTGCTGCTGGGACATGGGATGCAGATTGCATCATGAGGGTAGAGGAAGCATTGTGGAAAAAGAAAGCCAGGCAGTCACAGAAGGATGCCATTGAATTATGGCGTAAAGAATCACATAGGTGTACAGAAAAAGCACTTAGAAAAGAAGAGAAAAGGAGGGAGGATCCAGAGAAAGCCCAGGAAAACGTATTAGTTGAGGAAGGTACCCGAGTAAAATTAGAACAGGTAGACAGACAGCGAAACACACTCATGAACGGCATGTACCCCCTCTTGACTGAGGGTTTGCCTAAAGCCACCCCGGAGGTACCAAAAGAATTACCACCCCCACTGCTCCCGACTAAAATACACCAGAAAACAGCAAAGGACATTTTCCTTTCGTCCTATCTAGATGATGTGGCTCCCGCATATGTAAATACTGCACCGCCACACACACCTCCTCCTGCCGACCAAGATGGTCAGCTCCTTCCTCCCCGACAAGCCAGTCCTCCTCCTGTTCCTCCTGGTCTTCCAGCTGTCCTTCCACCTATTCCTGGGCCTGCTCCCTCCACTTTTCACTCAACGAACCCCTTCGGAGCTGGCGCCTCAGGAGGCGCGTCCGGAGGAGCGACAGGTTACCAGACCCCGCCATCGGCCCATCGGCTGACCTATAGAGACCTAGCACAGCAACGTACACCTAGAACAGGCGATATTACACTACATGGAGATCGTCTTGCAGACTGTAGATATGATCCAGTGCCTGGTAAAAAGAATGACGAAAGAATGTTGCTCGCATCAGTACGTTTACGACGAGTTACGAACTTCTTATTAACCCTACCTGGAATGGTAGATCATCTAGATCGAATATATCAGTTCGTACAGACAGGAGTAGGGCCTGAAAGTATTAAGGAGGCCATGGCCTATCAGAAAGTGGATACGAAAGCCAAGATATTACGGTTTCTTATAAACTGTTTCATAAGGGAAGTGGATAGGCCGGGTATGAACCCGGAAGACGTGAAAGCACTCCACCGGTGGGGCCAGAATATCGCAGATGGGAATCACGATAAAGAGGCCTGTGTAGAAAATATGTACCGAAGAATAAGAAATGCAATAAAAAAGATGCATGAGAAAAGACAGCCACCACCGGAAATAGATTCAGACAAAGTTGAATCCTCAGAGGAGGAGGATGAGCATGAGCAGACCCCAGAGCAGACACAATTACCAGTCAGAGAAACGATAGCATATGTAGGTAAGGGAAGACCTTTCAATAATTCAATACGGCCAGTACGTCCTGAAAGTAAAAGAATATTCCAAGAAGCCATGTGCAATCCAAGAACTCCTGAACACTTATTCCAAGCTACTGATAACAGACTTCGAGAACGAATGGGGTACCATGTACTCGATTCTATGGATGAACAAGAATTAGCCAGGTCAGCCGTGCAATGGGCTGACAATTCTGAGAAATATGGTGATGATGCGTTAGCGCATACGTTTCTGAACCTGACACCGAGTGAACAGCGTTTAGCTGGTACATACATGATACAACACCTGCTCTTATTGTATAGAAGCCAACATTCTGATCCAGGCCCCTTGCCTGATATATTAATAGAACTACTCATGAACAAATGGAGAGGTCTAGGTACCGATCTAATTAAAGTAATTCTAGAACACCGACACAGATATAGCGCCTTCCTATGTCCACAGACCGACCCAGCACATGTCATGGAAAGAAAAATGTATTACATGGACGGACAAAATCCGTTGCGAGAAGTGCACCCAGTACAGAACGCAGACAATACCTTTAGACGTGTGTTTGTGTACACCCCCATAACTAAAATAGAACTATTGGAAATGAAAAAATTGGTACCTAGTCATGACAAAGATCCCGCAGGTTTCCACCGTGAAATAAAAGACATGATACTAATGGGTGACTATACTTATCCCGATATTATGAAAATATTGAAAGTGTTACTACCTCCCGGTATATACGAGAAACTCAAAGAAAAAGAGTGGGAGGTGGGGGACACAAAGATTGATTGGGCTGCATTAGAAAACGAAGAAAGTACTAGAATTCCGGGCCAAGGGCTCGGGATAAAGTTAAAGCATTACCAGGATTGTTAGTACAGGTGTTGCCACGTTTATTAAGTACTAAAAAGGAAGATTGGGGTGCCATTTCAGCTTGTAAACAGAAACCCGATGAAGATACCAGTGATTTCTATGCCAGATTTGAAAAATGTTTTGGCATTAATAGCGGTCTGAAAGCAAGTAGCGAGTCATATCCACATCTTTTTGTAACGAAATTAGTCGAGAATTCACTGCCCCAGGTTAAGAATAGAGTATTGAAAGTCGAAAGTACTTGGCAAGCTAACACCCCTTCACAAATGTTACAAATGTTACAGTACCACCAGAATAGAATTAGAGAAGAACAAGAACATGAACAAAGACGTATGAAAGACACGAAAATGAAAATGTTAGTTGCCCAGTCAGTTCCCGCCGAAGGACATAAAAAGGGTGGGACCCAGCCTAGTAATACGACAGCTCCTGTTAAAGGGACATGTAACTACTGCAAACAGCCAGGTCATTATGTAAACGATTGTGCCGTTCTGAAACACAATATCTCCACGGGTAAGACCAAGGAGAGACCACGCGTACCTAGACAAGATCAGGTCCAGCAACAAGTACCACAGAATATACAACATATTCCGCCTATGCCAGCTTCATCACAAACTGTGGCAGTCCCACAGCAACAGCCTATAACTGCAACACAGAACACAACACAACAGATGTACCAGTACGCACAGAACGACTACCCTGATTATCAACGATACACATGAAACAGCCTAGAGAGGGAATTTGGCTTGCCCCTTATTGAAGTTCCCGTAGATCAAGAGGGTCCTTATGTACACAGTCAGGTGTTAGGAAAAGACAGAAAGTTTTTGATTGATACAGGGGCAAGCAGGACCACAATCAGTCACAATGAGGTTCCAGGGGCACCCCTCTCAGGCTCACAGAATGTTTCCCTTGGATTTTCAGGAAAACCTATTATTAATGAAGTATCACAGCCACTCCCCCTTGCAATTGGTCCTCTGACACGGACTACAGATTTATTACTCACAAAATCATGCCCAGAAAACTTATTAGGAATAAAGACACTGAAAGCTCTAGGAGCTATAATATGCTGTTCTCCGGAAGGAGTACGCTTATTTTTGCGAGATTTTAAAGGCCATTATGTATTAAGAGATATGGATCCCCGGTTACAGAATGTACCTGCACACTTGTGGGCACAAGGCCCCACTGATGTAGGTTGTATGCACATTACACCATATCGAGTCACACTCAAAGCAGGAGTGGTACTACCGCGAATTCGACAATACAGGTTACCTCCAGATGCTGTAGTGGCTTTGCTGAGAATTATTGACGAGCTCATTGCACAAGGAGTGGTTGTGGAAACCGACTCCAATGTATGTAATTCTCCTATCATACCAGTTCTTAAACGTACTGATCCAAACGCACCACCTGTTTATCGATTAGTTATTGATTTACTCGAATTGAATAAATGCATTGTACCACAGTATCCTGTGGTCCCGGATATCTCTTCATTACTGACAGCTATTGATTCAGAAGCGACGTTCTTTACTGTAATTGACCTCAAGAACGCCTTCTTCAGTGTCCCAATTGATCCAGAAAGCCAATACTTGTTCGGATTCAGTTTAAATGGACGATCTTTCAAATTTGCACGCGCACCTCAAGGATTCACAGAAAGCCCCAGCATCTATAGTCAAGCACTGAAAAGACAACTAGACAGTATTCACATGCCAGCTAACACTGCCCTACTCCAGTATGTCGATGATCTGCTGATCACCGCACGGAGCGAACCCGAATGTGAAAATGCATCACTGACAGTTCTGAATTTCCTGGCCGACAAGGGGCACAAGGTGTCCCCTTCGAAGCTGCAATTCTGTGTTCAGCAAGTTGTGTACCTGGGTCACTTGCTGTCCAAAGTGGGGAGACAGCTCACTCCTGACCGCATTCAGTTAATCGTAAACATGTCACCACCAAAGACACAAAAGGAGGTGCGGGCTTTCATAGGCCTCACCTCGTACTGTAGACAATGGATTCCCCAATATGCATTTCTAGCAAAGCCACTCATCCAGTTGACAACCCAGGAGGCAGCGACATCGACTGTCCTCCCTTGGACTCAGGAACATACACAAGCTTTTGACAACTTAAAGAAAGCCTTATGCCAAGCACCTGTTTTAGCAACACCATGTTACAATAAACCTTTTACACTTTTTGTCACAGAACGTGAAGGTACTGCCTTGTCAGTCCTCACCCAGGAACAAGCAGGTTCACACAAACCGTGTGCTTACTTCTCTAGCACATTAGATCCGGTGGCTCAGGCTTTACCTGCGTGTTTGAAATCAGTTGCAGCGACAGCTTTAGCAATCAGACAGAGCGATGCCATAGTATTAGGGCATCAATTGACAGTACAAGTTCCACATTCCGTGGAAGTTCTTTTAAATCGCACACAGACCCAACACTTGACCATAGCAAGACTGACAGGTTATGAATTGACATTGTTTCAACCACACATAGAAATCAGACGCTGCAGCACATTAAATCCCGCCACATTGTTGCCATTAAACGGAGTAGATCCATTGGCACATGATTGCATTGAAGTCATTACTATTACAACAAAACCCAGACAGGACTTGACAGATGTCCCATTACCAGATCCGGACCTGACACTTTATGTGGATGGTTCATGTATGAGAACAGGTACAGGAGAATTAGTGGCAGCCTACGCAGTCACTACAGATACCGAAGTTATAGAAACAAATTGTATTGACACCCTGTCAGCTCAAGCCGCAGAGCTCATCGCTCTGACACAAGCATGTATTCAAGCCAAGAATAAGAGAGTCAACATATACACTGATTCACGTTATGCATTCGGAGTCGTTCACGATTTTGGAGTCCTCTGGCGAGAGAGAGGTTACTTAACTTCTCACGGTGCCAACATCCAACACGGTCCTCTCATTCAAGGTTTATTAGATGCAATACATCTACCTACTGCAATTTCTATCATGAAATGTAAAGCACACACAAAGGTTACCGACACGATCTCCCAGGGTAACGACCTGGCAGACCGAACAGCTAAGCAAACGACTCAGAATCAAATGCATGCAACTGACTTGACAAAGACAATAGTTCCGACACCATCACACTGCATGACAGTCAGGGATCCCGCCCATGATGTAATTGACATACAGACACATGCCACACCAGACGAAATCCAGAAGTGGACTGAACTAGGAGGGATCCAAACAGATCAGGGATGGATGACGAAGGGAAAATCTACATGGTTTCTCCCCGACTCTATGGTTCAGGTCATTATTAACACGATACATAGTCCAGCACACCTAGGAGAAAAGGCAATGCTAGATAGCATTCAACACATATGGTACAACAAGAACTTACGAGCAGCAGCCAAACAGAAAGTGCGTACTTGCATGATTTGTTGTCAGTTTAATCCAGGTAAAAGCATCCCTGTAGAGCAAGGTGGATTTCAGCCTCCCGATCACCCTTTTGAAGTCCTCCAGATGGATTACATCCAGATGGACCGCTGCCGAGGTTTCAAGTATGTCCTCGTAGTTGTATGTGCACTGTCCCGATGGACAGAAGCATACCCAGTCTCAGATTATACTGCTCCAACAACAGCCAAGCAACTGGTTCGCGAGTTCTTCCCGCGGTACGGTTTGCCCCGTATCGTGTACTCAGATAACGGTCAGCCATTCTCATCCGAGCTTGTGAAACACATTACACTCTTGTTAGGCTATCAGTGGAAGTTCCACTGTGTCCGGCATCCCGAGGCAGCAGGTCTCGTGGAGCGTCATAATCAGACCCTAAAAATCCGGCTTTCCAAAATCTGTAGAGAGAAGGGCGTTGACTGGATAGTTGCTTTGCCGGTAGCCCTCTTCTATATGAGGATGGTTGCCCATTCTCGAACCGGGCTATCCCCGTATGAGGTGGTCTTTGGTAGGCCTCCGAATATGTGGGGGACGCCTATTCCGCGAAAAATTACAGATGTTGACTGTATTATGCTGACAGATTACCTTGCCTCCTTGATGTCTGCACTACAATCTTGTCGTTCACAGGTAGCTGCAGCCTTTCCCGACAACACCGATGTGAAGCCCCACGAGGTGGTTCCGGGGGATTATGTCTTCGTCCGCAACTTTGATCGGAGAAGTCCGTTGGAGCCCCGCTGGCAAACCCCGAAATTGGTTCTTCTAACAACGAGGACAGCCGTCAAAGTAGAGGGCAGGAAGGGGTGGCTGCATTCCAGCCACGTGAAAAAGTTCCACGGACTCCCTTCGGACTTGGACTCTAAGCCCTGCCCTCCTACACAAACTGACTCAAAGCTCCCTTTGGTTGAGAAAACAGCCTCTGAAAACTATAGACTAAAATTACGATCTAGCAAGTCAGACAGTTTAATTGTTTAAGTCCTCCCCTAGGTGAATCGGTTAAATTAGTTTCTGACATGTATCCCCTAGATCGAGACAGAGAGAGAGATAGACAGAGAATACTGAAGAAACGTGCATATTGTAAATCACTTCGTAGTCACTGTATAGTGACATTGTTAATCATGTTTTTTCTAAGTCTTCTGATTATTGCTGCTAGTATCTTGCTGCACATTTACTACCCTATTTTCAAGCATGTACAATCTGCTTATAACGTCACTGCCGAACATTCTTTTAGTGAATTACCTCCACACGAGCTTTCCTACAGACTTGCGCTGCGCAACAACACATTCATTAGTATGTTACATCACTCTCATCAGACTAACAATGCTACAAACTGTTGGATATGTGGCCGCCTCCCTCCCTACCAGAAATACAAGGGAGTTCTGCCTCTTTTTCCGTACCCATTCACTCACAATGGCTTCTGTGGGGCATGGTTTAGATTGATTAATTCCTTAGATTCTGGCATTGCTGTTTACGATGGGAATTGGGTTTGGGGAAACCTGAACTCAGTTCTACTTAAAGTCTGTTACCCTGACAAGAAAGGACTTCCCACTAGAACAGGAACTGATCTAGAAAATGAAGTATATGGATTAGGTAATTACACAATCAACCTCATGATTCTTACTGTTGAATCCGAAACTGCACCAGTATTGCCTGCTATGTCAGTGTTACCAGTCAAAGGTGAATTATGTATCAGGAAAAATGGTTCCATACACTTAGGTCATAGTAAATGTACTACTGTAATCGAATTCAGTGATCAAGGCAAGTCCACGTTTAGAGCTACACGTCATTCCTACTTTGTTTGCGGTCATATTGCATACATACGTTTGCCTCCAGATTGGGATGGTACCTGTTACATTGCATTCCTTCTGCCACCTGTTTTCCTAGCCCCTCCTGACTATCACAGAAACACCAATCTAGTAAACAATAGACTCCGAAGAGACCTCCCGATTGTCGACTACACTGAAACGGCATGGGAGCAATACACAGATTTCAATAAAGGTTTCTTCCCCTACTTAGGTGCTGTTTTTAACAGTAAACTGATACGCAAATTAACTAGAACCCTTGAAGCAGTAGTGAACGAAACTACCTCAGCTTTAGGTAACTTAACAGAGGAGCAGTCCGCTATGCGGGTTGTTGTTCTTCAAAATCGTCTCGTTATTGACGTCATCCTAGCTGATAGGGGTGGAGCTTGTAAGGTCATCGGGTCAAGTTGCTGTGTTTTCATTCCAGAAAACGCGCCAACGGTATATAAAGCTATAACACGTCTCCATAAAATTGCAAGTCTGATACATCAGAATCCAGGCACCTGGACTTGGTCCGGTTGGTTCTGGACAACGTTAACCGCTTGGGGATGGAAGATCCTATCCTTCCTAGGTATTGGCCTTCTCATAGTATTCAGTTGCTGCCTGTGTTTACAATGTGGGCCGGCGATTTGCGGCTTGTGCGCCACATCATGTATTCCGCATTCAAATTCCCATTCAAAACGTCAAAAGAAGAAAGAAGAGCAAATGATGTTACATGAACAGATTGATCGATTCATGCAGATCGATATATCATGAAGGGTCCGTAGGGGACAAGGAGGGAATGAGGTAATATAAATTTCATGATCGATTGTGTCCCCTATCTTAGACCCCACCGACTCCATGTACTAGCTTGAAGTGCATGTAACTTCCCCCCTGTGCTAGCTATGAAGACGCAAATACATTTGCGTCCAACGTTAACATGTTCTCTTTCCGATCCGCCATGAACGGATTGGATATTCAGTTCCTAAATATGCTATGCCAACGTCTTCTTGTGGTATACCTTACACGTTTTTCAGCTCTGGCGAAGTAGGCCTGAATTCTGCCATCGAGCCTCTTTCCTGCCTTCTGACTCCGAAAACCTCAGCCCAGGATGCCTCTGTGCCAGTGACCCTTGCCTTACTTCTGGCGCGGCTAACGGTGCTCGGCTCAGCCCGTTGCCTGCCAGGACTGCATTCAACCTTCGAATTATCTGCTCCACTCCTCGAAAATACATTCCTGTCTAGTAGATTCACGTCAACATCCTTCCAGCTGCAGAGCAGAGGGTTAGGCCTCACTGTCTCTATGCAAGTAATTCATGGCCCTGTTTCCATGGTAGGCCCATGCCCTCCCCTCGCTCCCCTCGCGTCTCATGCAGACACGTAGACACGTAGACGCTCATACACGCACTCATAACCAGTATAGAATAGCCTTTTTGTCCGAGAGACCTTTTCCCTCCAGATAATGCAGTTCCTTAAATATGAGATATTAGATACGATTTGGGATTAGGTTGATCTGACATCCAGACATCCGTCTACACTTGTAGGGCTAAATGTCAAGTCCCCCTTCACCCCTCGAGTTACACATACATTACACGTCATACCGCTGCGCGCGCATCTCTGCCATGTAATTTTGCTGACACTGCCGGATTCATTTATGGATCCACCTATTTGTGACATCATGTTCAATGACGTTCTTGTCCACGCCTTCATGCACGCCTATTGTAACGCCTTTTGTATTACGTACACGTATTCTTATCTCTCTTCTCAGCTGTTACGCCTCCTGCATATGCTTTTACTGTAATGCATTGACTATATATATGAATGTCTGTCAATTATGTATTGTCGCATACTTGCATATTCGCATATTACCATTGACTCTGTCAGTCTGTCCCTTCCCGAACCTATGTGGTGACGGAATGGTATGCCACCTTGGCTCGAGCCAATATGCCAATCACCCAATTCCTTTTATAGGAATAAAACCCTTTTGAGAAACCTCAAATATCACGGATTTTGCCTCTTATTTATTATGAGTTATTCTTATTGATTATAGAAATTAAGCACCGGTAAATTAATTATTTACGACACCTCCACTGCCTGAGTCCCGGCTGGCCGCCTGTGAGATCTGCACGGCCGGGAGGATGCCCGTGGCCTCTTTGCTACCTGCTCCAGTGAGTGCCGCTGTTGCTGCGGTTGCCTACAGCGGGGTTAGGGGTCTGTGAGCTGTAAGGCCCGGCCATGCCGCAATCCTAACACCACTCTGCTTCCCGGCTGATGCCTTCCCTGTCGGACGCTTGAGCCCGGGCCCGGTGACGGGTGCGGTGGACCCCCCACGCCTCCTTGTGGTGGCTGCCTCAGTCTAGTGCTCTCTTCCGGCAACTACCTAATGGAGCTATGTTGGGTGCCCTATAAGTGACCTTGCCCTGGCTTCCTCCCTCAACTGCCCACCGTGCCTTGGTCTTGCCGCTCCTCAGCGTTTTGAATCAGCTGCCCACCCTTCTCCCCTGCAGTGCTGGACCCCGGGCCCCAGCAGCGACCATTGCACAAATTGGGCAGACAGCTTACTCCCTATGATCGGCCCAGCTTTGCTCTTGCTGCCCTATATACGGTGATTCCATCTGGCGAGATGCCCTGAGCCTGCACGTACTCCCTGTTGTCAAGTATTCGCCACATTGCCACATTGCCTCCCCTTTTGGAGCCCGGTGCCACCCCTGCTGCCTGGGCGCGCCGGCCTCAGGGCACAGTGGCTCCTACACGCTGCTCTTTGTGCTCATCCCACTCCAGCATCCGGTGCTGTTGTGGACCCGGAGCCTGTCTTATGCCAGGAGACTTGTGCCATAGCGTGGCCACTGGACTGCCTTACTAGACACTGTGAGTTCGCCCCTGCATAGCCACGATGAAGTGGCTTTTTGTGACCCCCGGGTACCTGTGCCTCCTGCCACTGCCTTTTGGCACCCCTCTGTGCCCACCGCCAGTTGTGGTTGGCTGCAGCTGTTGCTTGGCGCTGGGATTTCTACCAGCTTTTCTACACTGACTGTACCAGCTGAGGAGTGGTGCCCTGCCCGCTGCACCTTGTGCTGCTGCCACTCTTGACTGCGATTCAGCTCCTCTGCTCCTTGGTGACGCCTTCTGCCCGTGTCCGATCGCCATGGGGAGGACTGACCCTAAACAGCCCAAAATCGCCTTTGACCAGCGCAGATCAACTCGCCAGGACGGTGCTGGATGGGAAGGGGGCAACCCTGCGGCTAACATGGAGGTCCATGCAGCATGTGACGATGATCTGAACGTGATTATGCTAGACGTTAAGTCCGTGGTCACCGGAATCATGGCCCAACTTGACCAACTATCCGCACACTAGGACTTGATCAAGGCCCTGGTTGACCACCATGACAATCGCCTCCTTCACGCAGAATCCCGGATCTTGGAAATTGAGGATGCCGCCACTAAGGATCATCAGAAACTACTGCAGATGGACAAAATACTGGACATTATCCAAAATAAAAATGAGGATTTGGAAGCGCGCTCCCGCCGGAGCAACCTCTGCATCACAGGCGTGCCGGAATTAACCAATATTAACCTCATGGAGGATTTGGTGGAACAGCTTGTCCGGGAACTATTTGGGAACATTCTTTCTTCAGTCTTCATTGCTGTGCGTGCCCACTGCTCTCTTGGTCCACGTCCTGGTCCCGGTCTTCCTCCTTGCCCCATTATTGCTAAAATATTAAATTTTAGAGATCGAGACGTGATCCTTCGTGCAGCCTGCGACAAGGGCAAAATCAATGAGCAAGGAAACCCGATCTCATTTTATCCGGAGTATACTCTGGCAGTCCAGGCCGGTCGCCCCCAAATTCCTCCCAGCAAAGCAGATCCTCCAAAAACATGATGTTGCTTACTCATTGGCCTATTCAGCAAAGCTGAGAGTCCGACAGGGCGATAAGACGCTCATGTTTCCTGATCCCAGAGACCCCCTTGCATTTGCCAAGAAACTTGATAAATCATTCCACCACTCACCCTCCAGCTACCAGCTCGCTACATCCGACCACCTCAGTGACAATGACTGATCTGTTGTGACTATTTGGTGAACTCTTACCTGTATGCTGTCTGTTGTCTTAACAGCTTTGCCACCCAGCTCAATTGTAGGGGCGTACGCTGAGCCCTGCCATGCCCTCATGGGATTAGTCCCTTTATTGTTGTTTTCTTTCTTCCAAGCTTTGGGTTCCTGGGGTGGGTATCTCAGCCTGTTTGGGGGGATTGGAGTGGGTGTGGGGCTGGTTGGTGTTCTGGAATCGTTTTTTGAGTTGCAAAGGTGGAGGGTTTGGTTGGGAGGGTTTTTTTTGGGAATCCTGTTGCCTGCACTCTGTCTTTTCTTTACCTGCCAGGTCCTTGTCTCCAGATAGCTCTGATTGTGTGGTGGATTGGGTGGGGTTGGGAAGGGGGGGTTCTACGGGTTTGCCCATTATTTTATGGGAACTTTGCTGTTGTTTTATTGTCCTTATCTTCTGCTTTTAATCAGACTGCATCACTTTATTGCTCTCCATGCTTATCACTGCAGGATTATGCACAACATCCTCCTCTTCCTGATGAGTACAACGCCTCCTCTCTTTTTGTTATTTGTGCACTGGAGGTTCCCCCCATGACTGGGCCCTCTAGCATTTCAGGATATCCACTAGTTCCATTCTCTGCTTTGGGCGAATGTCCTGCTCTCTCTCTGGTCAGATCCTGACAGCAGCAGCGCATCCACTGGCTTTCTCCGATATCTGGCCTTTTGCTTTGCGTCCCATTTCGCCTAGTAACAGTATAACATGACTGACACCATTTGTTGGACGTGGAACATCCATGGTCTTAATGATCACCGTAAAGCCAGGCTCATCCTCTCTCACTTGCAATGGCACAAGGTAGGCTTTTGCCTCTTGCAGGAGACCCACCTGCTGCCTGAGACCTCCTCCAGACTCCAATCGCGCCATTGGGGTGAATCGCATTCTTCTTTTTGTTCCTCTTACTCTAGGGGGGTGTCCATTCTGATACGTAGGGGGCTCCCCTGGCAAACTATTCAGGTACTTAAGGATCCTGACGCACAGTATGTGATTCTTCATGGCTTCCTATTGTCCTAACCCATGCTGATTGCGGCAGTGACAGTAACTCGGACGAACCCTATATCTTCACTCAAATATGGCACCTCATTTCTTCCCTGTGCCCGGTGGCCCTTCTCTGGAGGGGGTGATTTTAATGTCACCCTTTCTGCAGCCTTGGACTGCTCTGGCCCCCACTCCTTCCATCTTCGCGCCACAGCCCTACTTCAGTCCATACTCACGGATTACTCGTTATATGATGCCTGGCGTCACATGTGGCCGAGGCCTGTGAGGACACTTGCGTCACTGGAGCTTGGGGCGGCTGGTCCCATATTGTTATATGGATCCCCTCACCAGATGTCCTCACTTGGCTCACCTCCGCTAATCATATGGCACGCACATTCTCGGATCACGCCTGAGTCCAAATCTGTCTCCGTCTCCCCCACTCCCCACAGCGCGCTTTCACATGGCGGCTCCCTCCGAACGCTCTCCGTGATCCCGTCTTCTGTGACGAGATCCAAACAGAGATTACCAACTATTTTTATTTACATGTCGGTTCTGTGGATTCTGCGTCCATCCTGTGGGAAGGCTTTAAACAGTAATACGTGGCGAGTGTATCTCCAAACAAGCTGGTGTCCTTCATTCCATCCACTCCACATTGGATAAGCTTTAATCAGAATTTAAGGCTATGGATGCCACTCATGCAGCCCACCCCAGGTCTGAGACTCTTGCGCGTTTGCTGGAAAAGCATACTGAATTTGCTGAAGAGGCCGACAGGGGACTCTCCTTGCTTGGTAGAGAGGCCCGAGCCCATCGCTTCGGTGAGGGCGATCGGCCTGGAAAGACCTTGGCCAACCTCCTAAGCCCCCCGTGCTGCATTGTATGTTACGGCTCTCCAAGATGGAGGCCTCACTAGAACCACCTCCCCTGGCGAAATCAAGGCTTGTTTTATGGACTACTATTCGCAGTTTTACACCGCCGGCTCCCCTACCTCGCGTGACGCCTTTGAACAATATTTCAACAGCCTTGCGTTGGTTTGGCTGGAAGATTATCATTGTAAATTTTAAATGTGCCCTTCACTAAGGAAGAGATACTTGCTGCCATAAACAGTTTACCTAGTGATAAGGCCCCTGGTCTGGATGGCCTTCCAGCCTCTTTTTATGAGACTTTCGCTTCGCTCCGAGAGCCACATCTGGCTGCCATGTATATAATTCGTTTGATAATAGCCTCTTCCCGCAGTCTCTCTGTGAGGCGATGATAATGCTGCTACTCAAGGCGTACAAACCAGCTGACTGCCGCCATTCTTACCACACCCTCTCTCTCATTAATATCAACAATAAGATTTTTGCAAAGTTATTGGCCTCCCGCCTTCTTCTCCTCATGCCCCTCATTGCTCTCCCCGATCAGTTTGATTTCATCCATGGCCGGGCCGCCTCGCATAACCTTAGGACTATTTTCCAGGTTCTTCATCAAATTAACCCTAGCCTCCCCTCTGTGGCCGCTCTGCTTGATGCCATCAACAAGTTTGATACACTGGAGTGACCTTTTCTATTTTTTCTTCTACTGTGCCTTGGCTTTAGCAAAATGTTCACACATAAGATATCTCTCCTATACACTCGCCCCTCCGCTCATCTCTGATTCAATGGTCAGGTATCATATCCTATTTTGATTGAACGTGGCACTCAGTAGAGATGCCCACTATCCCCTATGCTCTTCGCCATTGCAATGGAGCCTCTCATGGCCAGACTAAGGCAACACCATACTCAGAAGGGCATCAGCTTTTCGGCCCCCTTCATCCTGGTCTCCATGTATGCCGAAGATATTACATTGTATGTTTGCCATCCCCAAGACAACCTCAGCCCTCTTGTGAGAGAGATAATGCGATTTGGTGGACTGTCTGGCATACAGGTGAACTGGAGCAAGTCAGTGTTGTTTCCTCATGCGGATGCCACCAAACCATTCACGCCCGACTTTCCCTTTGTTTGGGCCTTGGGCCCAACCCGCTACCTAGGTATTTGGCTGAGCAGGGACTAGGATGACCTCTGGAGGGCCAACTTTGGGCATGCGGTGGACTGGCTAGAGTCTAAAAGACCTAATTGGAACCGACTCCCACTGTCCCTGGCTGGCCGCAAGCCATCGCCAAGATGATGGTCCTCCCGAAATTCCTTTATCTTTTTTTTAATATCCCCATTCTTCTCACTGCCTATTTCTTTCATAAAATTTGCTCCTTGATCTTCTCTCTTGTCGGTGCTGGAAACAGCCCACGATTGCGTCCAATATCCTCACTCTCGCCATGTCGGTAGGCGGCATGGCCGCTCCGAATTTTAAGCTTTATGCCTTAAGTGCCCAGGCCAGTTTTTTACATTTCTGGATTAACCCCTCTCCTTATCAGCCACATGTGGCGGTTGAGGCCAACATCGCAACTCCCTGGCCGTTGACCACCGCCCTGTTTGCCCCGGTGAGTAGCCCGCGTGCTGAGGTAGACACGGTCGAGACCCTACACTGGGCCTGGTCCAGACTGCGCGCCTCTCCAATGCTCCGACGTTATCGGCTAACACCATGCCGATTGTACATCATCCTGCTTTACCTCCTTTACAACCAACCGGCATGTCTAAACATGCCACCCGCTTGGGGCTGATGACATTGGCGGATCTTTACCCCGGTGACACGTTCTATTCTCTTCCAGCTTCCTCTGGTCCGATGGACACATTGCTTTTTTACCAGCTGCGAGCTATATGTTAGGAGTTGCATCCAACGTTCCCCCAGCCTCCACCTTTGATGCCTGCTCTTGACTTATATATACACATCCCCCACTCCTCGCAAGCAAGTTACTAAATTATACGCCCTAACGTTATTGTCCACTTCCATCTCTACTGACCGCGCACACGTGGCTTGGGGCGAGGACTTGGGCATGGATATTGCTCAAGCTGACTGTCTTTATTGCTGCAACCAGATGAAGAAACTATCAGCCAATTATCGGCTTCATCCTATACATTTCAAATATCTGCATACTGGGACTCAAACCTAACGATAGTTGCATGTGTTGCGCTGCCCCTGTCGCTGATTTTACTCATCTAGAATGGTTGTGCCTGAAAGTGTCGGATTTATGGCTGGCGTTATGCACTGCCATCTCCGAGATTACCTCTGCATTGGTACAGCCCGACCCGCCGTTGTGCCTGCTGGGCTTTGTCAAATTTTGCCTGGATTCCTCTTGCTGCCTGATCGCAATGCTGCTCGTCCTAGCTAGGCGTAGGGTGGCCATGTGCTGGGGTCAAATAACTGCACCCCAGTTCGTACTCCCCGCCGGCATTCCGCCCGGGGCGGCCACCGGTGCTGGCCAGTAGCTGCCTCCCTCCATGTCCCTGCCTCCCCCTCTGACCGTGTCTAGCCCTATCTCAACAGTGGTGTCACCACCTCCTTTAGCAATGTGTGGATTATGGTGCCATTGCCGTGTTGCACAGAATATGGCTTTTGTATGATTGTATTATCATTATGTCTATGATATTCTGCCAATAACCTGCTGCGTACGATGCTCTGATCTGATGCAAATGTGTATTTTGTTTATGCTGAAATTGTCAATAAAGGTTTTCGAAAATTTAAAAAAGTGTGATTTTGTCAAGTGCTGCATTTTTGAAGATACAGCAGATTCCCCTTAGCACAAAGGAGAGTCTAGTAACCTCCGCACCTAGACTTCCTGGGCAAGGTAACAACGTAGTGTCTGTCGAGTCTTGGTCTGGGGCCCTGGAGAACCGAAACCAAAAGAGGGTTTTCTTGAACTCACCCTGCAACTATTGTTTCGCTAAGTGTGTTTCTTCCATTGATTTTAATGGTAAAAATTAGACAGCTGTCATTGCGTTCATCGTAATTCTTTGAAAATTAATAACTCCAAATAACTGCAATGTATTAAGTTTGTTTTGGTATCAATATTTATTAAAAAAATACAATACATTTTTATAAATTTGTGTCAAAGTTTCATTTGAGTTGTATCACTTATACTTATTTTAAATGTTGGTACTGTGAAATGCTTAACACATATTCCTCTGAGTACGATTGAATGTTCTATGCCACTTTACCAGAACCAAGCTAGGGCTGCTAATTGTGAATCTGAGGTTCACTTTTGTGATTTATGTTAGTATCTTAGCAGCCCGTCCTTGGAGATTGCCTACTCATGTGAAGTTTACCTTAAAAACTACAGATTTATCACACCTAAATCGGATTTAGGAATCCCCTCCAGATTACTCATCGCTCAACCTATATGCTTATCAATTTTTTAAAAATATTCAAAAACTGCATTAGTCTAATGTTCATCATTGTGTTGCATGGGTCCATAGGCTCCACCAGTGCAGGCCTACATGACCTAATTCCTCGGTCGAGAAACTCCTGTCTTAATTGAGATCTTCGTTGGACCATCAATATAGGACAGATGCATACAATGTGGAGCAATGTCTCATTCCCCTGATGGAATAAATGGCAGGACCGATCTTCACTTAAACCAACCATCCTCCATTTTGACATGTTGTCTAGTGTGTGTATCTCTTTAAATCTTAAGGCAAGAAATTACTGTTAGATCTTTCGGTGAAAAGGTGCTTCCAACAGGGATGATTCTTTTAAAATGGAATATGATTTCAATAACAGCCACCCGTGACAACGTCTAGACAGGCTTTCCTTATCTGCCATCCAGCTTAGCGGTTTGGTTGTTTTATTTACCAATTTCTTAAAAGTTTGCCCAGAGATATGAGAGTTCCATAAGTTCAAGCATCCTAATGCTATTTTCAAGATATTTCATGCGAACGCCATTCCCTGGTTGTTAATTGATTTCATTTCAGACTAAATTAGCCAGGGTCTTATCAGCTGCTGCACTCAGATTATGACAAAGCTTTACAAACGTCGTCAGCCTAGCAAGTGTCTGTTTTGTAAGTAGGAATTCTAACCGGAGCTGTGCAGGCGAGGCCAACCTAGAGGCCTAAATGTTTGTTTATAGGCTCTTATCAACAGTTTGTCTACCAGAGGAGCCTCAGCACCTAACAATATATCCAATCCATATGTAAGAGTTGGCAACAATTCGGCTTTCATAACTGTTTCCATGGGTTTCAGATCATGGCCTCGAATGTATCTGGCCAGTGACAAAAAGCCATAATTAAAAGTATGTGCTTTCACTCTTATCACCTTCTTCTGGGAACCAAAAGAGCTGTATGCGTCTATTTTCACTCCTATGTATGCGCAGAGTTTAACCTCATCAATTCTATTCCCTAAATAAGCCGATTTGTTTTTCTTAAGTGCACAATTACATACCATCACCCTTGTTTTTATAAGATTTACTTCCGGGCCATTCTTATCAGTGTAAGTCTCAAGGGAATTGGAGCAGCCTTTGAAGGCCTATTCAAGTATTACTAAACAGTACCAGATCATCAGCATAAAGGATGTGTGACATTTGTTGTCCTCCAACACTCGGTGCGTGTGTAATCTGCTCGTCAAGCTCTGTAGAGAGATCAGCCAAAAATAGATAAGAAAGAATGGGGTCTAGGACACAGCCCTGTTTTACACCAGTTGTTATTTGCACCGTGCTTGATACATATGAGCTATCTCCAATTTAGATCTTTACCCATGTGTCCGTGAAAACCAGCCTAATTGCTTGTAAGACGTTGGGTGGAATATCTAAACTCAATATTCACCCATTGTTTATTCCGAGGGACACAATCGAAAGCCGCCTTAAAATCAAGAAAGCACATAAAAGAGGTGTCCCAGTTGCTTTTGCTCTATTTCTAGTTAGGTTTAGGGTCATGAGATTGTAGGAAGTGCCTTGGACCCTTAAAAAGCCAGTTTGATTTAAGGGGAGTCTTCCATTGTCGTGTGATCAGACTTCCAAATCATGCAATAACAACGTTGATAAATATTTTAGCTCTACATTAGTCTATAGTTACTGGTGAGCATGCTAAGCCTTTTTTTAAAATGGGATCGAGTATTAGCCCCTCCAGCTGTCAGGAATAACATTTTTTTCCAGAATGAAGTTAAACATTGACGCCCGTAAGCCGGTCAATTGTGGGGTGAGGTGTTTAAACAATGCCTGAGGTAACACATTAGGGCAGAGGGCACATCCTGCCCGGAACTTTTTCATAACCTTCTCTACCTCAGTCGCTGTGATTATATGCTGCGCCACAGTGGCTTTATTGGACGGTAGGGGCTAGTTGTGAAAGTCAAAGGATGACTGGGGAGGGGCTGAAGTACCCAGCCCTACTTACACACCAGGGGGCTGTTCCTCCTTGTTGGACTTGGCCCTTTTAGCAGGGTCATCCCTGAACTTTTTGCCTTCCTCCTGTATTTTCTCTGACCTGTTTTTGTTGGTTTTATGACTCTGGGCACTTTACCACTGCTGATCAGTGCTAAAGTGCATATGCTCTCCCTATTATAAATTAAGGTATGAATTTGTGATTTCATGATTGACTGGTTTGGTTTACTTGTCAGACCCTAGTACGGTAAACCAAATGCTGCTGGTGGCCTTGCAGCACTGGTTGTGCCACCCACAGAAGCAGCCTGTAAAAGTGTGTCTAAGGTCTGCCATTGCAGAGCCTTTGTGCAGTCTGGTACTGTCATGCTGACTGGGCAAGTCCACCCACTTGCCAGTCCCTAAACCTTCCCTTTTCTTTATATCAGACACCCCTATGGTAGGCCTAAGGGCAGGGTGCATTGTAAGTATAAGGTAGGACATGCCCTGGTGAGTGTGGCATGTCCTAATAGTGAATTACAGCCACTTTCGTTTTTCACTATGGCAAGGTTGTCTGTTCTCCAGGGGCCAGAATGGGCAGTTACATTATTACATTTTATAATCCCAACTGACTCAGGGAACATGGTAGAAATTCGAGTTTAGTATGCCTGAACTCAGAATGATCAAATACATATTTTAGCGAAGTTGGTTTCAACATTCTGTGTTTGAAAATACCACTTATAGAAAGTAGGTATTTTCTTGTCTAACTTTCCAAGCCTGCCTCTGTTAGGTTGTGTATTCCTTGTCTGGAGTTTGAGTGACAATGCTGGGGGATTCCAGGAGGCAGGATGAGTGTGTCCAGTGGTGAATAGAGAGATCTGCATTTAGAAGGGAGGGAGGAGTTGTACCAGGGACCAGAATAGGATGTGCCTGCCCCCCACAGTGTTGGCACCACCCCCTGTGGTGCTTCTGATGTCTCTGCCCTCCACTGTGAAAAGAGAGTAGGAATCATGTCAACAAAGTGCTCAAGGGCTGAGCTTTCCCTCCGCAATGCTGGCTCTACCTCCTGTGGGGCGTCTGATGTTTATGCCCTGCACTGTGAAAGGAAAGAAGGAGCCTTATAAACAGAGTGCTTTAGAACTGGTTTGGACTGGGCAAAGACCCCTCTGCTCTCAGAGAAAAAAGGATTCAATTTTGGGACCCTGATCCCAAGAAGTTAGATCACTTTTGGACAACAAGAAGAAACCTTTGCTGAGGAGTGGAACCAGGGAGACTGAGGAGAGACTATCCATAAACTGAAGTGCTGCTTGGGGGATTGGCCTGCAGTGGTTGCCTGACTGCCAAAGAAAGGAGAGAGGAACTTTGTGTGTATTTTCATCAACTTGTGTAAGGAGCTCCAAGGGCTTGGAACAGAGCTTGCCTCCTACTGAAGTCTCAGGGACAACAGACTTCACCCAGCAGCTCCTCAAGAGTTTTCCTGAAGTGCCTACAGTTGTGTTGGACTGTTTGGGGACTTGCGTGTCGCAAGGAGCTGAAAATGCGACTCAAGATCGAGAAGTGTGTTGCAGAAGTGCCGCTGCGCAACACGAAGCGCTTTGCATCGCCGGAGGAGAGAATCAACATCGCTGCAGATGCCACCGCATATCCGAGAAACTTGTCGCAGGGCCTGTTGCGGCTCATCGCTGGAGTAGAGGATCAAAGTCGCTGCAGACGCCGGCGCATCACCAGGAAGAGTGTCGCCTGGCCTGTCGTGGCTCGCATTGCGTCAAGCATCTCACATCGCTGGGAGAGAGAGGATCGACGTTGCTGCAGACACTGTTGCATCACTGGGAAGCGTGTTGCATCAAGGAGAAAGCGCCATCTTTATTTCTTTGCACCGGATCTTTGCCGCATTTCCATCGTTGCAACACTTTAGTTGCCCTGCGTGTCACATCTTAAGGTACATTGACGCATTTTAAGAACTAAGCTAAAACTACCATATGAAGTATAGTATTGTGGAATTTTGTTGTTTGTGGTCTTGTGTTAAATCTATATAAAGAATAATATTAAACCTGTGTGGTGTCCATCTGTAGTGTTGTCACTGGATTACTGTATATGTTCACAAATGCTTTACACACTGCATCTGATATAAGCCTGTCTTCTCGTGCCAAGCTACCAAGTGGGTAAGCAGGGGTTATTTTAGGAGTGTACCCCCTTACCCAGATTAGAGGCAAGGGTCCCTATTTGTCACAAGTACCCACCTGTGCCAACTAGAGACCCCCAAAGGAATCTGACAACAGACCTGCCCTGCCTCATGTCACCTCCACTCAGTTTTGAATCTTGACAAGAGAAGGGGGCGAGCCTTCTAGAACCAGATGTGGGGCAAGGTCTTGGAGTCCCCCCATTCAAAGGCTGGCACCCGGTATAAATATTAGACCTCCAGAGCCACTTGAGAGTACACCCGGACCGGTGGATGTTACAGAAGAAGGACTGCCCTGCTGTTAGTGGATGTCCCTCCTGCCTGAAAGACTGCCTTTCTGTTTGAGAGGAAAGATTGAACCCACTTGAATTTATCACAGGCTACCCAAAGTGACTCTAAGGATCAGCTGGCTGATCTTCTGTTCGAGCTATAGAGACAAAACCAAGCTTCAGAGGCCTTCCTGCAACTGCCCAGCTAACGTGCTGCACCAGACCTGCCTTCACCTGTCTAAGTCCTGCTGCTTGCCTCCACTGGAGGGAGTCCTGATCCCCTAGAGGACCACTGCTTGCATCAAAATGTTCTCCTTCTAGAGAAAAGGTGAAACCGCAATGACAGCCTGCTACAACCACCAATCTTAAACTACAGCAACAACCGTCTATGACACTTGACCAGCTTTTTACGTTGCAGTTCTGAATACCCGCTACACCTCATGTTATAGCAACAATCGCCCGTGATGTTCAGCCTCCACCTTGCAGCCTCCTCCACCATGAAAAGAACTCTTTCCGCCGGGCATAGAAGGTAACTTTTCAGAGTGACTAACCTGGTCCATGCAGCCAACCCGCACTCCATTGGGGTGGTCCTGAATTTGTGACTTTCCCCTACTCCATTGCAACCAGATGACCATGATTGGTGCGTTTTGCTGTTATAGTATCATTTTATTTATTAAAACGTACTCTATTCTTCATGTGGTATTTTTCTTGTGGTGTTGTTTCACTGTATTACCATTTGTGTGTTGTATAAATACTTTACACATTGTCTCTAAGTTACTTAGAAATGTTTGTGCCAAGGTACCAGAGACTTTAGCACAGGATCATTTGACTTGTGTGGTTCACCTTGACAAGGATTGTGGTTGTTGACTGAGTGGGGCTTCCACCCTCCCTCAACCCATATCCCAATTTCGTACAATATTGTACTGAAAGAAATCAGAGAAATGTTTATGGGCAATAAAGTTCACCCAAAGGTTATTAAATCCACTTTATTCTTTCACTTGACTAGTCAGGCATCTTTGATGGTTTTACTAACAGTAGCACACTATGGAATCTCTGAAACACCCAAAATTTACATCAACATTTGCTGCACGTTCCATAATTCTACTTTTATATGCATCTTAATAATGCTGTGGGTAAGGGCTATATTTGAGGCAGGCTACTGACTCTTATCATTCAGGTCAGATAACCATGTGAATTTGCAATGCCAAATATATGCTCTGCTCATCATGGAAGACAAAAGGTAATTAAATTATACCACAAAGCAGTGTGCACCAGGTCGGACTGACCTTTAAGGAAATAGGGCAGTGCCCGCTGGCTGGTCTGAAGATCAGTGTGTGGGCTGTTTTTTTAGGAGTTTGTGGGCCTTTTTTTTAACCAGGGTGGCAGATTTTACTATTAATTTACCTGATATTTTCAGAAACATCACTGCAGCAAATACACGTAAATGCAGTCTTCCATGCCTTGCAATATACCTATACAGTGTGTCTTCCGCGTTTAAAACTTGACCCGATTTCAAAATGTGGGCCAGATTTTAGCTACCTGGTTTGTTCATGCTTGTCATTGTTATTTTGATGTCCTGGCCTATTTTCTGCCCCAGAGTGTGTGTGGTGGGTTTGATGAGTTTTAGCTTTTGTCTAATCAAGAGTATATGCATCTTGCTTATGGCCTAGGCAACAAATGTCAAAATAGCAGGCATTTCAGCGATCAAGTTATCTCCTTTGCCGGCTCTCTGGCATACACAACCTAAAATAGCTCATTTGGTCAGCTTTTTTATTCAGAAACCATAACAACCGAATGCATTCAACTGAACCATTAGACAGGTTCGTGCCTGCTTATTCGCTCGTATGGCATCATTATTCTCTTCACCACTTCCTGAGTGTTCATGAGTCCTCATAGAAAGATCTTAATGAATGATTTCAATGTATTTATCAACCAGGGATTCATGCATACAGAGAGGGACCTTAAAGGATATTAGAATCGTGAAAAAATTGTCCTTTTCAATTTAAGTTTTAAATGGGCGTTCAGGGCTGCAGTAATATTTTCTGCATTCAGTGGGCCTTATTTAGGGCCTTATTTATGAAAAGTGATGCATCACTGCGTCATATTTACAGTATGACACATCAAGTCGCAAGGAGTTATAGATACGTCAGTAGGCTAAAAAATGACGCATTATTGGAGTGTGCCACAAAAGTGACGCAACTCCATCAATGGGTCAATTCACATGGGCAAGTCCCATTTCCAATATGCCTGCATCAGTCTTACGCCTGCTGTGAGGCAGGCGTAAAATATTGACGAATTTGCATCCTAGAAGTGAAGCAGTGAAATCTCATAGATTTCAGTACGTCACTTCTACGAGGCTTACTTGCGTCAGAACGCCCACCATTCATACATTATACCTGGCTCAGGTATAATGTGGAGCAGTGGTTTTCAAAGTGACACATTCACCTAGATGCGTCTCGTTGTAAATGTGACGCAACATGACACAATTTTTACCCAGCTGGTGAGTCACATTTTGAGACACACCGGCGGCGCAAAAGTGACTCAAGGGCTCATAAATAAGCCCCTTAGTGTTTGGCAGACCTGATACACCCGACAAACGTGGACGAAGTCTAGTCCATCATATTGCAAGGGCTTTTAAGCTTATTGAACTCGAAATATAGCGAAAAAGAAACCCATCATGTTTCCCATGAGTATCCTGCCCTGAAACTCTTTGTACGGCCAAGTGTATCTCTGCTGGCAGCCTAAGGCAGGCTCAGCAGGTTTCCTCTTGTTGTGCTGATATCTTACCTCTGACTATCAAAGTCACATTTCAATATTTCCACAGTGACTACACGGATTAAGTTCATCTTTATTGCACATTCAAATCTGTTTCAAATATCTTTAACTGTACGGGGATTTGTTAAATCTTTTCACAAAAGACAGGTTTTTAGGAGGGTATTAAATGTTCCATTTCCAAGCCACAGAAGAAATAAGCTGTGTGCGTCTCAGTGTCTTGAAAATCTCATCTAAATGCAGATGCAGCCGGGCTGAATTGCACTAGATTCGCCTCTTGTTCACACAGGTGACGAGTTCTTATTTTTTCATTGATGAGATTGGTACACTTCCTTCGTCCTCTGAAAGTGAAAATGAGGGTATGGCACCAGCACAGTTGGAGGGTGCCTTCTGGACCACTCTTACTAAAGGGTCAGAGGCTTTAAAGTTGATGCTTAGGTAGCCTCAAAATAAGCAGCCTTAGAGCCATAATGGCAGATGCAGGAATCATTGCAGTGGGTATAATAAGCTAGAAAGTAAGATCTAGAAGAACTCACAATGCTGTAGTGCTGAAAAGGTCAATGGGTGGACAACCAATGAAAATATACTCCTGAGAGGCATGAAAATATCTCCATCCAAGAGTCATCCACTCCCTCTACTATGTAAATGGAGACCACCCCTCTTTGAACAGTTTTAGACAACTTCAGATGACCTTCCTGCCAAGCTGAAGAGCTCTTGCAGTTGGCGAACACTAGGCTGGAGTGTTGCTTGCTCCCCATCCTTCTTTACAGTTTATTTACAAAGCATCCATGAACTGTTGGACTTGCCCACCAATAGAAGACCAGTATGTGGAAACTGTGGTGCTTCTACAACTGGATATGGAGAAACGCAGACGTCATCAGCCTAGAGTACCAGCTCTCTTGTGGAAACTGGCAACAGAGATGCTGGAAGACACTGACTACAAGTCCTGTGTCCAGAATGGAGTTGTGGCTGACCTTGTTGCTAGAGGAGCAAGAGTACAAACAATGGCAAATTATGATTTCTCCATAGGCTTGGAAGATCCTCACACTTTTGCTACAAGCTCTATAATTTCTTGCAGATACTAAGAAAAGTCAAGAGTCACAACACGTAGTTGAACTAGTACAACACGAGTGGTTATTTTGTTCAAAATTTCAGGTTCAACATTATCCTCAGAGAGTTCTGGGCTGCATTACACAGCATACAAATGAAATTCCTTTCTTACTGAAAAATTACATCGATTGCAATGATACAATTGTAATATACCACCAACATTCCCAGGATACATATATTTCAATGGTGCAGGGCACCAGGGAGTTAACTAATTATTTATTGCACGTTTGGTGAAAACTCCCACCAGAACTAGTGCAACATGGCACCCTCACGGCTGCAATCTAAGTAATAGTGCCCCATGTTGTGCTGATGTTATTAGTACTACCTCCCATAATGAGTATCTGTTAGTGTAATGTTGAATTTCAGGGAAGTGACCATTCTGCCATGATTAAATAACATTAATAACTGCATGCAATACACTAGAAAGGGTACATTCCTTTATCTGAGCCGGCCTGCTGTGGATCAATTTGTTTAACTGAGGGCATAAAGCAAAACAGAATATGGCCTAATCAAGAAGAAATACTTGTATTAAAGGCATTTACCAATGTCAAATAATAACATACTAGTTTTATGGAGTATGCTTAACTTTACATACTTGACCAATGTTCTTCAATAAGTGTTAGTTGTTGTACAAAGCTGAAAGCAATACAACTTGCCACTAGACTTAACTATGAATCCATCATACACTTAATGGCTTGTTGCTTACTAGAAATCTGCATTACTCTCAGTACAGGTCTTTCTTGTCCTGGTCCCTATTTTATGCGGTTATGTCTCACTCTGGAGAAAGGCTGCATATTGGTTTGATGTAATTTTAGTTGTACTCTACTTCATTACAAACAACACACCTTATTTACGTTTTTCGTGTTACACACCACTACAACATGGCCGCTATTTACGTTGTCCTCTTTCTATGCGCATGTTTCACTGATCTTTTTACTCGCACACGCCACACCAGCAAACACTCACACGTAGCGATGGACGCACGATGTAGTTGGGCTACTTTACGCTGAATCACCAGTAAGTTCCTCTTTGAATGCTTGCGCTTCACTTTGGGCATTGATTTCACTATATTACTCTTAAACTCACCGCGGCTATCTATGTTTTGGTTATTTTCCAATGAAATGTCGGGCAGCGTGATTTCACTCACCGCTCCTTTTTTCTATCTATGTCTGGGATTTTTTTACTGACTATTCAAGCACTTACACAGTCATAGTCAGATTGAGCCTCTTGCTGCTTCATAACCGTAATGGCACCTTCTCGTTCTGGACTCACTCACTTATTTTGTTTATTTTCACTTCAACACCCTTTTGCTTCTATATTCCATTCTTTCACTAACGTCGAGTTTGATGTGAATTATTTCTTTATGTAGACACTTTGGCAGTTCTTACAAACATTACATTTGTATTGTTTGCAGACTACCCCTGATGAAGGACTCCGTCCGAAATGCATTGGGTGATGTGATCCGTTTACCATGAATTGAATACATTGTATCTGAGAATGATACTTGGATTAAATCAACCATGATTCTATGAACTATTGAATTACATGTGAAAAACAACATGGAATAAATCGTTGTGATAATTAAGGATATCACTGATTGAACTGTATTCACTGAAGCAATTTCTTTCAAAACGTTCTTTTCATTTCCATTGGTTGTGCCTAGGGAGTGGACACTTATCCTAAGTGTCGCGGACTGCATACAAACTTTCTGTTTGGCCACATACCTCTACACGCCATATAGATACGCAAACGTTCCATTGCTTGGGACACATTTGATGTATGACTTGCTATCAGACGGTTTGTTTCTGAGGTGCTTTGATTTATCTTTTGTAGAGCCCACGGGATTGATTCCCAGCACATTGCAAGCTGTTGACTCATTGCTGCATGTTTCCACTCTTTACTGAGTAAGTACTAGACCACTTATCCTCGATAGTGAGAGCAGCTGATTTCACTAGCAGATATGTGATTGTTTTCCTGTTCCCTTAGGAGCCCCACCAGGCCCACTTCTACGACTCACAGGGCTGAGGTCTCCCATCACTGCTTATAAGTAGGTACTGATCACCTGACACACTAGTAGCATACATGATCACTTAATTGGTTCCACACACGGTCTTTCCATTATTCATACGTTCTCTCCACAGTCTAGTCCTGATGAAGATCCCGCCGTAAGGACATCAATCATTCCTGCATTAAGGGGTCGAAATGTCGACAACACACTGACATCCTACTACAATAACTCTGAGGACATTGTTTAAAAAGAGCTAATCCATTGGAGCTATGTGTATTCTCAGTAACCTTTGAACTACCTCAGATGGGAAAGGTTTTTAACATGCAACTTTGAAGTATATCCGTCACAAACACCTTGTCCTCCACTCACACGTTACCACTTTACACCCATTCCCTTCCTACTTCCCCTTCTACACCAAGAGCACTGTAATATAATCAGGGCCGGCTTTAGGGCAGTGCGACTGGTGCGGCCGCGCAGAGCGCTGACCTTTGCAAGGGGTGCTGACCTCAGGGGTATGGCACTGTGTTTAGCTATAACCTCTGATTGGAGAGATGGAGTATGGGTTACCCCCCTAATACTTAATCCTCCACCGCCCCACAGCATTCCCTCCAGGAGCCGCTACTGCATTATGCAGCATGTTATGTGATAGTATTTCTTTATTATTTTGCCATTTTAAAACTTGTTAACACTATTTGGGCATTAGCTGTGCCTCTTTTGTACCACTGTAACACCCAAATATAGCAATAAGCTACAGAAGGATGGCCAGTCAATGTTTGCAAAGTGCCTTCCACTCCTTGGCAACATGTGTCGCTGCATTTTTGGTAACTTTTGAACAGTTTAGGCTAGAAACAATTTTTTTTGTTAAAATCTCCTGATTAAGCAGCAGACGATTAATGGCAAATCCATAATTATGCAAAAATCTCTGCGGCCACACAATCACATAATACCAAAAGCCTTGCTTAGAGGGAACCCTTGACGTTGGTTTCTAAACAATCATTTCATTTGGGCATGGTGACTGGTCTTTGGAATGACCGTGGTCCAAACAGGCCCTGACGGGGTGCATGTAGGCACTGTGTGCCTAAGCTTCTCCTTTAGGAGTGCTGCCCACAAGTGGTGGCACTTATTGACGAGGGATCACACACATTAACAGATTGTTTTGTGGTTTTAATCTGATTTGTTTCCAAAGTCGGAACTTAGTCTGATGTGTGGGTCTTCCTATCGACCAATCAGATTTCACAAGTATGATGGCTCAGTGAGTTAAGCACTCACTGGTGATATCCGTGTGTGACAATCAAGTCATTGCTTTGAATCCTTGAAGAGATGACGCACCCCTTCAGTCTTCTGAAGTCAGCAAATTGAATCCAAATGTATTGGGTAATCTTAGCACGGTACATACTGTGCAAAACAAAGAAAGCACAGCTAGTTGTTCCCAAAGAAATATACTATAATTATTATTTAATCGAGAAGCATTCCATCACCATTTAGTCTTCATTTGTCCACTATTAAAATAAAAAATAAAAAGCATCTTTCTGCTTCCCCTGTTTTTAATTCCATTCAGGAGTGAACATGCATTAACTAATATAAAAGGGATGCCATTATCCTGTTAGACCTTAGTGCCGCGTTCGACACGGTGAACCATGCCACGCTAGTATACCGACTGGCGGGCATGGGCGTGTCGGGCGCAGCTCTGGTCTGGCTCACCTCCTTTTTGAGTGAGCGCTTTTTCCGGGTCTTTGAGGGTGAGACAGTCTCTCCTAAACATCCTCTCAGGTGTGGGGTCCCTCAGGGCTCCTCCCTGAGCCCGACCCTCTTTAACGCCTACATGGAACCTCTGGACAGGATAGTCCATCCCTTTGGTGTGCGTATAGTCACCTACGCGGATGATACGCAGCTGGTGGTCTCGTTAGACCACGCAGATGGATCATCCAACACGTTAGGCCCCTGTCTAGAGGCTGTTGCCAGTTGGATGCAAGCTTCCTGTCTCAAGCTTAACGGGGAGAAGACAGACATCATTCTCCTTGGAAATCCCTCCCCGTCTGCTCTTGCACCCGTCTGGCCACCATGTCTTGGCGCTCCTCCTGCGCCCAAGTCCCAGATAAAGAGCCTCGGGATCTGGCTTGACACTGCCCTTGATTTCTCTGTCCAGGCTACTAAGACTGCTGCCACTTGCTTCGGACTAATGAGGATGCTCCGGCGGGTGCTCCCTTTGCTCCCTTTCCAGGCGAGGAGGATCATGGTCCAGGCCCTCATTCTCTCTCGCCTGGATTACGGGAACGCTCTCTACCTGGGAGCACCGGCTTCGGTCCTTCAGAGGCTCCAGGTCACACAAAACAGTGCGGCCCGCCTATTGTTCAATCTGTCCCGTCGGCAGTCGGCGAGGAAGGCTCTGAAGGACCTTCATTGGCTCCCAATGGCTGCCAGAGTGCAGTTCAAAGCTCTGTGCATCATGCACAAATCCTTCCACCGTGTAGGCCCAGCGATTCTGCACCCTCTGGTTATGCCTTATGTTCCAACACGCCCCCTTCGGTCTGGTACCCTGCAGCTGGCCACCTCCTCTAAAATTAACAAAGCCCGTTGGGGTGGCCGCTCTTTTTCTCATTCGGCGACCAGACTCTGGAATGCCCTCCCCTTTGCCATCCGGGGTAACAGCAACCTCCTCTCGTTCAGAAAGGCCCTAAAAACGCATTTGTTTGCTAAATCTCTCTGATCTGCCCCGTGCCTGCGCTAAAACCATTTTATCTTCAAGCGCTGCGAGGCCCCAGGGCGGTTATGCGCTATACAAATGCAATTTTTCATTTCATTTCATTTCATTTCATTACTGGGGCTAATGCTGGTCTGCAGGATGTTTTGAAATGGTATTTCATGTGCACTGCATGCAGCACATTACATGTACAATGGACAGTTTTTCTGTTTGGCATAATGGTTGTGACAAACGATGCTCCTTTAAACAACAGTAACGTTTGAAATGCAACATAAACTTCTAATGCAGACCCGAAACATTAGTCGCCCCAATTCAATGGCGCACTTCAAAATGCATCATGGTATACTTGGAAGAGAGGGATCAATGAGTGGAAATTAGACCCTTCACATCCAATGGAGTTAAACCCTTTGAATAAGCCCTATATGAATGAATAAATGTTAATGGACCGCGTACACAGCAAACCAAGGGTAAACTGCCCATAAAAGCGGTGATAATGTATCGCCTGTCCTTGATAATATGCCCCCAAATTTCTTCCAGCAGTTTGGAAATTTCGGCAGTAAAGCTTCGAAACCAGAGCAACCTAAACTGTTTTGCCCTGGATACATTTTTTTCAAAGAGAAAACTGGGATTAAATCTTAAAATTCTTGTTTCTGTAGTATGTAAATATGTCAGTAAGCGACATATCCTCCCAATAAACCCCGATTAAGCCTCCACTTTTCTAACTCCAACGTAGATTTTTTAACATTCTAACAACCAGTTGAAAACGTTTTGGAAATTCACAAAACTAAGGATAAAAAGATGAATGAGCTAATATTCCGGGTGAAGAGCTCACATGAAATCCTGTAAAAAGTGTGGCATTTCCAGAATGGCTAATTTTTAGTACTTCAATAAAGTTCTGTATTTCAGAAGCAAAAGTAACATGACTTTTCCTTTAGTGTACCTTATTAGTGCGAATTCTTGATATGTGACTAATATGTATTACTTTTATGGAAGATATATAAAAAACTGTTAATCTTTTTTACACCTGGGTGTCATTCTACTGACCTACTCGCTGTGTCTAGTGAGTACTTTCCCTGTCTGCAATTAGTTTCCAACAGTTTTCGAAAGTGATCCGCTCCTAAAAAAGCAAAATAAATTGTATTTCAATGGAAACAAATGCTAAAAATGCCTGAAGTAAACTGTTGTAATCACTAATGTTAAATTATGTGTTCTGTTTCCTTTAAGTGCTAATACAAAAACAACGAATGCATCTTTATATGTTGAACTCCTTTTCTCCTTAGCACCTCAACACCCCTCTGACCTTTCTGTTCGTCCTGTCTCTATCCTATCCAATGTGGGTCTCTCTTGGAGCACCACTAACTCCATAATGTGCTTGCTAGTGTGAGAAGGTTCAGTATACAGGTGTTTGCTGATGCTCTGCACAAGAGGGGCACAGGGGAGGAAAACTTATAGGGATCAAAGGTCACATCAGAAGTGTTTGGAGTCTTGGGGAATTGAACATTCTGGTCTGATTGTTGTGTCTATAGTTTCATCCATCTTGCTCGTCTCTCCTTGCCTTCCACAAATACACACTGTTGGCCAGATTACTGATAATTTCGCCTTCATAGCCATTAATTTAATCTGTTGTTATTAAAAGAACAAGCAATAAAAGGAAAAGTCTCCACCATTTAATAAGTTCATGACTGAGCGGAAGAGCACGTGGCAACTCCATCCAGGTTTGTGTAGCGCGTGAAAACTGAGAACACAGACATGTTTTGAGGTGTAAAAATAACAAGTTCTGCATTAAAAGCTTTCAGTTATTTTTCAGGAGAACATGTCTCATAAGTTGCATTAGTAAATCGATTTTCCCTGATGATCACGGCTCGCAAGGATGCCGCTTTAACATATCCATGTCGCTAATTATCCCTTCCAGGAGAAGAGAAGCTCAAAGAGCACTATTTGGATCCTTCCAGAGAGGTTCAGAATATGAATGGGGAGATGTAGTGTCCTTCTAATGGATTCATTATGGTGTGTTTTACTTTGTTCAGAAGATAAATTGATTTATGTCTTCTTTGATGTTAATTTACTTCTTCTAAGATGTTTAAGGAATTTAACCATGAAACAATGTTGTTTGCCTCTGTGCCAGACCTAGAAAGAGTTCAGTAGGGTTAGGTGGCTGGACATTTCCTTTGATAAACAGAGCAAAGATAGAAAGTAAATTTGATTTTACGACCTCGCATGTCATTTTGTGAGATTTAACATATCTATATCTAATGAAGGGAACTGCAGTCGCTCATAACATGCTTTTCTGTCTTTGTCCTGACAAGTAAACTGTGTGACTGTGGAAAACTCTCAGAGAAACTAAAAAATAGCTGCTGTTCTGATCTTACCCCTGGAAACCATATGTGAACAAAATGCCCAAGTACTGTATGTTTTTTCAAGACTTGGTACACGCCATTTATTTTGTCTGATGTGAAGCACATGGCGTCCTTCTTACTGCTGATCGCATGCTGAGGGATCCTCATGAAAGCCTGTATTTAGTATAATGAGAACAATGGATTGTGGTCAGTGGGAAGTATTTCAAGCCGCTAACTAAACAAAAGAGCATGAGGCAGCCTCATGTTGTTATTCCACCACTTTTCATGTTAAACTATGCCATAAATTAACACTACATGAAAACAGTTTTGCTCCCTTCCCTTGCCACCGTAGGGAACTTACCCAGCAGGCTGCATGTAGAAAACTCAGACAGATGGAAGTTAGAGCAGATTTTCTGCACTACATAAATAGAGCAACAATGCTTTGTCAGTTTCCCTAAGTAGATCATTGTCTCACCCTTAGTACCTGGACTGCAAGGCAAGTCCCCAGAGGAATATTTGTGAGATTCAAATTGTAACCAACTAGTCAAACCAAAATTCAGTATATTGAGGATTATTTATTATATGTAATGCCATACATTGGGAGAAAATCAGATAAGGGGTGCAAGAGAAAATGAAGAAGGCAAACTGCTTTCTGTGAAACAATGAGAAAAGTAATTTCACTGGGAAAGTCCAACAGTGAGCTGAGGAAAACCCCAGGCCAACCTCATTTGTGATTGAATCAGATTAAAGTCTTTCTCGATGCTCTTAGAAACTGTCATGGAAGTTGACTCTGTTCAACAAGCTGAGCTGGTACGACCTATCTAGCAAGGGAAGATTGATGGTGAATACTGAAAATGTCAGGACTCGATGAATTCAGTTTAAAAGGATGAAAATACTACTACAAAATCATTTGTTTTTCTTTTTTTTTGGCTTAAAACAACGAAAGAACCAAAACATCAGAACTGGATGTGAAAATGATGGAGATCATTTTCAGGCCCAAGCCAACATCACTATATTTACAAAATGTTAGGGTCACATAGCAAACATCAATATCATGGGTACAGTATACAGACAGGGTCAATCTAATAGGACATTCAGCAGCGGCAAACAAGAAGGCCTCTGCTACCTATGGCTGGTAGTACTTAGTGTAGATGCACATGACAGACCAAACAGCAAATCTAGATCTCTTGGTCTTATATTTCGCCAATCAAGTTGACATGCCAGTAACATCTGGTAAAGTGGAGGTGATCATGTCTCTCTGTCCAAGCCAGTTTGGGAATGGAGCCCATATATCTTTGGGTCTGGATGCAAGGGGCATGATTTCCCAGAATGTGGACAGTTATTTTTTACAAAATGCAACATCTGTTATCCAGGTGTCAATGGAGAGAACAGCGTTCCCCCCCCCCCAGTGCATTGCCGCTCTACATTTTGCCAACAACAGCAGCATTGCAATCAGCCAAATATCTGCAGCAAGAATTTCCTTGACAAATCAGAGTAGACCCACTAAGGGTATGCATCCAATTTCCACCCCTGGAGGGCTTCCCTCCTGTCAAAAGGTAACTCCTGTCAAAAGGTTTATTTTGATAGCTCTGACAGCAGGTTCAAAAGCTGCAGGAGTCATGCACATATAGGCATTCTTTAAAAAATATATATATATATTTATTGAAGCATCGCTCAGAAAGCACATAATATGTTCGCAGGACATCAGTATAGAGCAATGAAAAATCAACACCTCAAAATCCCACGTAATGGTGGCTGGTTCACGTAGGAAAACCATGAAGATCAAAACCTTTAGATGCAATGGAACGCCAATCTCAAGGGTACCTTCCTTTTGTTACTTAGGGGTTCTATTTGATGAAAGAGGGAATTGGGGCCCCCAGTTGAAACTCAAGGGTAATGTGGTTGCAAGATCTACCACAGCCCTTATGAATTTTTCAAAAAGATTGGGTGCAAGACCCATGGAGGCTTTGATCCGCATTTATAAATCAAAGTGCGTAGAAATTGCCTCATATGGGGCTGACATATGGGGCTATGTTCCAACAACAGGGATTCAAATCGTAGAAAACAAGTTCATACGATCCCTTCTGCCTCTCCCTCAATCATCCCCTACATATTCCATCCACTGTGAAGTAGGTTTGGGGTATATTTCTGATCACTTAAAAATGGCTCCTTTATTACGTTGGGTTAAAACCTGGCTAAATGAGGAGATCACCCTTAACCACCTAATACTCAAGGATTGTATGGCCCTGGATAGAGTAGATAGAATACCCTGGCTTGCGTATGTTAGAGCGGCATGCGTGAGGCTGGGGCGTCCAGAAATGTATCTATCACCACAGGGTCTCAGGAACGAGGATGTAGGTTGGATTAAGCGCAACTTCCTCAATTTACTTGAGTCGGAAAGGGAGGAAGTTGAACTCAGGAAACCTATGGTGAGATCAATCTATCAACTTGTGATCTCCCCAGTCATGGAACCCTATCTGAAATACGTGACCAACTCTTACCATCGCTTCCTTTTAGTTAGATTCAGGTTCAACCTCATCCACCTCACACTAGGTACCTACCTGAAGTGGGGAACCCCTGAAAATACTCCACCCTGCACCTGTGATAGTTTCTCTACACAGGACACGCTCCACTTGGTGATGTTTTGCGAGCATTTTCTGGTAGCCCGTAAAAAAATGTTATACCCTGTTTTGAAGGAACTAAAATTCGTCCAGGTGAGGCCTGCCCTCCTACATTTACAAATGCTTGATTCTATGCAGGTTACGCATAGTGTGGCCAGTTTTTTGGTAGCGGCAGCGCGTATAAATAAAATCAGACTCACCCTAATGAATTCACTATCAGGAGGACACATAACTGAATGAGGACTGTCTGAAAATAGGGTTGTTGTTTTAGATTTTTTGAACTGCAATTATATGTATATCTTATTTCTGTATAAATTTTATTCTGTATATAATGTGTATGTAATTAATTTTTGTATTGCATTGCTTTTATGGTTTTTATTAACCGAAATAAAGATGTATTGACTGACTGACTGACATCGCTTTAAGTAGATAACATAACTAGTTTGCACAATATAACAAATTTTAGCCACATACAAAACACAGAATATCAGTGATTGGTTATAACTCCACACAGATTAATCCAGTCTTCTGATGTATTAGCAAAATAATCACAACCGAGGTTTATACAATAAGGTAAAATCATTGACACGACAGGCAATCATTCCGAGGCTTGCTCCGTTTGGGGCCATAAATATTCCCTCAAGGGGGACCAGATGTCTTTAGGTCTGGATGACGGCGGCAGTTCTTCAGAATACAATTCTAGTTGTTCCTGGCAGCAGTCCATATCCTTAAGCCACAGATTTACGTTTGGTTTCAGTTTACTATCCCACGTGAATAATACACGCCTTTTGGCTAATAACAAAGCCACTCGCACAAAACGACCAACTAACGATTTACATTGGGGGGTGTAGTTCAGTAAGCATTCTAAGGGCGTACATGGCAGTGTCTGTCCCGTTATTTTGTGTAACAGTGCAGCGACTTGCTCCCAGTACCTGAATACTGCCCCACACTGCCATACTAAGTGCAGAAAGTCAGCCTCATCCCAGCCACATCTCCTACAGCAGGCCGAGTCACGCAGTCCTAGCTTATGCAACTTTAGTGGAGAGTAATAGACCTGATGTATGAATTTAACGTGTATGATGCTGAGGTTGTTATTACACGTTATTCTTCCCGTCAATGTGCATACTTGTTCCCATATTGCCTCTGTAGTTGGAGGTAACAGTATCGAATTCCAGTGGGCCAAGCTCTTATCGTGTCCTATGGCGTGTCTCTCTGTATAGCTTTATATAATTTCGTTATCAGCTTCTTACGGTTAGGAGCAACCATCACTGTCTGTAATGCCTGGGACACTTGTGGTTCATTAGGGAATGTAGTGTAATGGGCCTTCATTGCCTGACGCAAACGGAAGCAAGTGAAATGAAAGAGGGGTGTGGGATGTTGTACATAAGCAAAATCGTGAACAGTGACATATTTTCCGTCTATGTAGAGGTCCTCCATTAGTGTTACGCCCACCTCCCGCAGTGTCATTATTGGGCCTCGTTGCTGAGCTACCGCAATGGCGGCGTGTCCATGTAACGGCAGAGCAGGTCAATACACTGGAAGTCTATTGGTTTTCCTCCCGATATCCTGCCATGACCTCACCGTGACGTCGATGGTGTTGATCTCATGTCAAATGTCTATGTAAGAGTATGCCAACTGAGGCTGGGCTGTTTGTTCTCCCATACCAGTCGCAACAGCTGAGACCGAAGTTGTTTGAAGAAGTGTTTTGTTAGGCGAACAGGAATGTTGCTGAATAAATATAAAAACCTCGGAAGGACGATCATCTTAAATAGAGCTGTACGATCTGATAGAGAAAAAGGCATTCCTACCCATCTATCAATCTGTTCTGTGAGTGTGGTGTAAGCCCGGCCATGGTTTTCTTTAACAACCACATCTGGGTCCCGGTGGATCCACACACCAAGATATTTCACTGGGTTAGCAGACCATAAGAGCAGATATTCTAGCTGTGGTGAAGTGGTGATTTGTGTCAGGGGGATAATGATGGACTTTTCCCAATTAATTTGAAATCCCGAGAAGAGGCCGAAATGTATATATTCACGGGTCACCGGGGAAAGGTACAAGTGGGGCTCACGGACATAGACGACCATGTAATCTGCAAAGAGAGAAATTACCACAAGCCGATTATTAAAGGACAGTGTGGCTGCCCTATGTCCCTGTCTGATTCTACATGCTAGAGGTTCAAGGATAAGGGCGAAAAGAAGAGGGAACAATGGGCAGCCCTGCCGAGTACCTCTCTACACAGGAATTGATTCTGAAGTAACCCCGCCAACTCGCACCCTAGCAGTGATATCATTGTAAAGGAATTGCACCCATCTGATGTAAACCGTGGGGAAGCCCATACAGTGGAGCATGAAGAAAAGGCATCGCCATTCTACAGAATCGAATGCTTTCGCTGCATCAAGTAACACAGCAACTGCAAGTAAGTCAGGATTTAACACATGAAGCATAGCAAATATAGTGCGTAAGTTGAGGGAGGTGAAGCGCTCACGAATGAAACCGGACTGGTCGGGGAGTACTAAGAGGGGCATGAGGGGCTGCAATCGAATGGCTAACACTTTCACAAGGATTTTTGCATCCAGATTTATCAATGAAAGAGGGCGGTATGAGTCGCAACTTGTCTGGGGCTTGTCTTTCTTTAACAGAGTAATTATGAGGGCCTGTCTGAGGGTGGGGGGAAGATGGCCTGTGTCATGGGCTTCAGCATGCATCTCCAGTAGATGGGGAATGAGAAGGTGCGCATAATGTTTATAGAATTCCGCAGTTAGGCCATCAGGCCCTGGAGACTTATTGTTAGGAAGAGATAGTATGGCCTCCCTAATGTCTTTGTCATCTATGGGCACCTCCAGATATTTCCTGTGGCCATCGGAAAGCCATGCAACAGCCGTGTCCTCGAGGTGGTCTGTCATGGCCTCCTCCATCATGCTTCCCCTAGTGGAGTACAGCGATGCATAAAACTGCCTAAACTGCTCTACAATTGCATTGTGTGTGTGGTGTGATGTACCAGTACTATCTATGACGTGGCCTGCCGCCCTCCCCGTATGCGCGGGAAACATGGCGTTTGGACAGATATTTAATTTTGGTTTCCGCCAGTGTGTTGTATCTCTTGGATTTGGGCTAGTGTTTCCATACTGGGATCCTGGTCGTATTGGGCCTCTAAGTCTCTCAATCGACCCTCTAGAGTCAATAGTTGTCCCCTAAGGTCTCTAAGTATCCCTGCTGTCTTCCCGATGCATACCCCCTGGATCGTCGCCTTGAAGGCCTCCCACAGTGTAGCTTGACTGCTTACTGAGCCTGTGTTTAAATCGAAAAATTGCACTATGTTAGATCATATGGTGTCTGCAAAAACCGGATCTAACAGCGACAACGCTCTGAATCGCCATGTGAAGGGCCGATGTGGAGTATCTGGCAAAGTCATTTCAAGTTTTACAGGATTATGGTCGGACAGGGTCCGGCGGAGAATGTCGACCTCTGTCACCCATGCGTTCGCATCTTCGCTAAGGAGCCAATAATCTAGGCGAGACCAGCTATTAAACGCCGGCGCTGTGTGTGTACCAGTCCGCACATCCGCATGTCGCAACCTCCAGGAGTCTACCAGACCTAATTCCGCCATTGTCCCTCTGATGCAGTGGGCTACTCTAACCATACGTTCACCAGTTGGGTCAGATTTGTCGAGTGATGGGTCTAGATGAGTGTTAAGATCGCCCCCCATAATATAACAGATTCAGGCCAGGAGCGCAATACATCCAGCATGTGGAGGAAGGGCGTAGCATCATCTACTACAGGGCCATACATTTTAACAATGGTAACCACTCTCAGACCTAACTTACCCTGCACTACCGCCCACCGGCCCTCAGCGTCAACACTAGTGTGGAGGGCCTGAAAACGCACCCCTTTCTTAATAAGAATGAGCATCCCCCTTGCGTAAGTTGAGAACGATGCAGCCAGTCTATAAGCAGCCCATCTTCCAGCTATATTACCCTCGGTGTGTGTATTAAGATGTGTCTCCTGTAACAAAGCAATTTTCACATAATGCCTGTCTAAATACTCAAGTACCTGCCTCCTCTTTTTTGGTGTGTTCAAACCTCGGACATTCCAGGTCATACATTTAATCGTGTTACCTCTCATTTGTGACAATGGATCGCTAAACGGTAACAATCAATAGAGCGAGAGTGTATGTGGCAAAAGGCATAAGGAGCACACTTGTCATCGATGTGCCAATCACAACAGTTGCTCAAAACAACGAACAAGGGCTTTGACTCATCGCCAGTAAAGCAGAGTCTAATAATCAAATCAACAAAGGGATACCAGTACTGGGTCTGATTTTGTGAAAACCAACCTAATCCTGCGCTAATAAGCAATCAATTATTAGCCGGAAATTGGAATTAATCCATCATTATTTATTTCTTTTGCGATTAAGAATTTTTGAAGAAAAACACAGCCAACATAAACAACTTTTTATATATATATGTGACAGAAATCAAAGGAAATAATGTTTCACGGAAATAAGGACAGATACTCTAAACAATAGACAATAAACAATATGTGTATTTTCATCCTCACTCAAACACTATACGTGAACCAAACATTCTTACACTCCTTTCTACTCACAGTATACTAAACATATAGCACAATAGACAACATGAAAGGTAAAGACAAAAGGTCAGTGAGTAAATCCATAAACTATTTACAAAAACATGAAAGTATCACTGTTTTCAAAGGATATCAAATATAACCCAGTTTAAAAATTGCAAATATATACAATTTTAGACAGCAAGTCAGACAGATAAGGTCGACGCGTTTCGAATCGGACCCTTTGTCCGATTCTCATCAGGACCAGAAAGAAGATCTGCAAAAATCAAAACAAATGTCCTTTTAGTATAGCTAGAACTACTTAATGCAGTGGAGAGAGTAGCGACCTGCCACACCATACAGAGATCCCTACCTGAGTAGTGAAATGCTTGGGAGAAGTATCTGTAAACAGAAGTTTAACCCACAGTGAGGCACACAAGCAAAGGTGCGGTTTAACAGCGCTTATTTATTACACTCGGGCATACCTTAATCACGACTTTGAAACTGCGGGAATCCGGAGCTCCAAGCTGTGCGCGCCGGGTTCAGGAATACAGAGTCCATGACATCTTTGGGGTAGATAAACTTAACCATTGGTCGTCTGAAATCATGTGATGGCATAAAGAGTTCTGGGGGACGTAGTTTTTCATGGTCAATGAGGGTTAATCAGCGTGGCATAAAGGTCAACAACATTGGACGTCTAAAGACATGTGATAGCGCAGCGAACTCTGTGAGACGTAGTTTTTTCTTGGTCACTCGACCCTCTAGAGTCAATAGTTGTCCCCTAAGGTCTCTAAGTATCCCTGCTGTCGTCCCGATGCATACCCCCCGGATCGTCGCCTTGAAGGCCTCCCACAGTGTAGCTTGACTGCTTACTGAGCCTGTGTTTAAATCGAAAAATTGCACTATGTTAGATCGTATGGTGTCTGCAAAAACCAGATCTAACAGCGACAACGCTCTGAATCGCCATGTGAAGGGCCGATGTGGAGTATCTGGCAAAGTCATTTCAAGTTTTACAGGATTATGGTCGGACAGGGTCCGGCGGAGAATGTCGACCTTTGTCACCCATGCGTTCGCATCTTCGCTAAGGAGCCAATAATCTAGGCGAGACCAGCTATTAAACGCAGGCGCGGTGTGTGTACCAGCCCGCACATCCGCATGTTGCAGCCTCCAGGAGTCTACCAGACCTAATTCCGCCATTGTCCCTCTGATGCAGTGGGCTACTCTAACCATACGTTCACCAGTTGGGTCAGATTTGTCGAGTGATGGGTCTAGATGAGTGTTAAGATCGCCCCCCATAATATAACAGATTCAGGCCAGGAGCGCAATACATCCAGCATGTGGAGGAAGGGCGTAGCATCATCTACTACAGGGCCATACATTTTAACAATGGTAACCACTCTCAGAACTTACTTACCCTGCACTACCGCCCACCGGCCCTCAGCGTCAACACTAGTGTGGAGGGCCTGAAAACGCACCCCTTTCTTAATAAGAATGAGCATCCCCCTTGCGTAAGTTGAGAACGATGCAGCCAGTCTATAAGCAGCCCATCTTCCAGCTATATTACCCTCGGTGTGTGTATTAAGATGTGTCTCCTGTAACAAAGCAATTTTCACATAATGCCTGTCTAAATACTCAAGTACCTGCCTCCTCTTTTTTGGTGTGTTCAAACCTCGGACATTCCAGGTCATACATTTAATCGTGTTACCTCTCATTTGTGACAATGGATCGCTAAACGGTAACAATCAATAGAGCAAGAGTGTATGTGGCAAAAGGCATAAGGAGCACACTTGTCATCGATGTGCCAATCACAACAGTTGCGGCATTGAATATACAAACTGTCCCTCCCTCCCCTCACCCAATTCAGCTGCCCCAATTTGCCAAAGGTTCCACCCCTGTATGCCCCAACACTCCAGGACAACAACCCAGTAACATGCAACCAATTTTGAACCCACTGGGTAGTGCCTAACCAAAGTAAAAGTAGGGAACACAATCAATGGGGTACACCCATGACGGGACGTAGCAGCGCAGTATACCTCCCTATCTCGTGGGGAGGGGCCGCAGGGTCAATACGTTAATCTCCAACCTGCAACCATCCCAGCAATCCAGCAAGGAAGGGACTGGAGCATAATGTCGACACCAGGGTGCACTATTACTTCATTAAAAGTCTTCACCGGCTGCACTTAGACACAGATTTAGGAGGCGGTGTATGTATTACATTGAAACAAGCAAACACTGCATGACGTACAGTGTATGGAGCAGGTCCCAGCTGAAAACACATCTGAGAGGAGAAAAGAAAATCTCCCAACCACCCCCTCAGTACATAGTAGACGCATGAAAATCAAACATTTGTTGACGTAGTCCGTCAGTTAGCACACTTGTAGGTGTTACAACGTGTAACAAGAACAGGGAGGGGAGAAAAAAGGACACAATCACCACAGAGTTATAAGTGGGGCTCTCAGTCTTCTACATCTGACATATGCATTGGGGAGTTCTTATGACAACGAAGCAATTTAGCATGAGCCTGCTTGGGATTTGTAAATATCTTCGCTGCATCTGCCTCTCCGATGCGCAGTCGCGCAGGATAAAGCATGGCGTATGGGATGTGTTCCTGCATCAGCAGCTTTTTAACCCCGAGAAACTCTTTCCTGGCCGCTTGAACAGTGGCTGTAAAGTCTGAAAAAAACATGAGCACATACCCTTGATAGCTGATGGTACCTTTTTGACGTGTGACGCGTAAGACCGTATCACGGTCCCTGAAATTTAGGAGTCTAGCAATGATCGGTCTCGCCGGGGCGCCAGGGAGAGGACGCGCCGCGAGCGATCAGTGTGCCCGCTCTACAGCGAACATGGCTGACAGGCTATCCGCTCCACAGAGCTCACGTAGAAGCATTTTCACATAGTCCTCAAGCCGTCCTACAGGCCCAATATGCGCACATTATTGCACTGTGAGCTCACTTCGATGTCCTTATTCTTAGTCTGTATTACGGCCAGGAGTCTGGAGGTGTCAGATGTTTTAGAGGTGACTTGCTGCAGCCCATCTTCCGCATCAGAGATGCGCTGTTCTGCTTCCCCCAAGCGCGTGGCCTGCTTATCAAGCTTGGAAGAGAAGTGGTCCATCCTCCCATTCAATGTCTCTATCTTACTGTCAATGGCCTGTAGGCTAGCCTGAATGGCCGCAAGAGACTTCTGCAGTGCTGTGGACGGTGGCTCAGTGGCGTCTTACTCAGAATCAGACGCCGCATTCAGCGACAATTTAGCACCTTTGCGCCGGTCGAATGTCAGCCGAGGTTGAGACTTTTCAGTTTTCCCCATATTGGCTGATGGCGGTAAAGAAAGAATAATGGGCTGATCAATCCCTCGCAAGTGCCCCTACCCACTGTGCAGTAGAAGCCCCCAAGGCTGAGGCTGAGTCGCGTCACAAGGTGCCACCAGCGACGGTCTCCTGCGCGCCCAGTCTGCTGAGTGATGATGACAGAACCACAAGCAGCTCTGGATGTTGTTACCCCACACTATCGTTAATGCGCCACATGTCCCCACTAGTATGGCGCAAGCAGTATATTAGGCACCCAACATACACATTGCACAAGCTCCACAGAGTGACAGACTCAGTGCCAGGTGTGCAGTATACCAGAAGGGGGGCGGAGGGGAGGCCGCTTAACTCAGCGCATGCCACTGTGAGCTAAAGTCCACGCTGCGGAGGATTACCAGGGTCTGCTCCGCCACACATGTGCTGCTGGATGCGAGCGGCAGAGGCCGGGGCGCACAAGCCTTACCGCAGTCTCCAGGGGGGGTCCTGGTGTCCATCCTGCCCCACGATGATGGGAGAGTGTGGCCAGAGGGGAGAGGAGGAGCCCATGGCCACTGCTCCGCACCCCGCCAAAAAGGCCCACGGCCTACTACAACCACAGGAGCCGGGACCTAGCTTGGCTCTCTCCCCCAGATGGACCTCAGAGTGGTGAAGCAGTTAGGTCCAGCCGCAGCGTCCAACTGAGGCCTCCCCACAGATCCAGCAGGAACAGCAGCGCCCAGGGGTCGGCCGCTGCAGTGCTGCCGAGCTGACCGACAGTGTACCGCCTCAAAGGGTGGACGAGCTTGGCCTCTGGCAGCGCCGGCTCTGCGATCTGTGACTCACGCTGCCGCTATTTCAATGTGGGCAGCTCTGTTGGGCAGTCCGTCCGCTCAGCTAGGCACTTCCCCATGAAACGAGGCACAGTGCCGGATAGCCCCCGATGTCAGCAGGGCTCCTGCGCAAGGTGCATCGTTGGATGGCGCAGTTGGGGGGGGATTGTGTCAGGATAATTTCCACGGCCGGCAGAGCCACACTAGAGTGCGGCCATCTTTCCAGACCCTAGCCACGCCCCCTCATGTAGGCATTCACTAGGCAATCTCATCCTTGCTAATCTCTCCCTCAAGAAGGGCCCTACCCTCATCAAAAAAACGGGGAAGATCTACGTTTGAAAGAAAGTTAGTCAATCCTTCCGTGTCTATTTGCTTCTCAGGTGTGTAGAGAGATTTATAAAAGGAAGCAAATTAATTTACTATATCTTGTGGCTTAGTAAGAATGCTACCCTGGGATGATTTGGTAGCTGAGAAGTGCTGACATTTTTCAGATACTCATCCGATTCACAGATCTGGGTTGAATCCATCATTGTTCTTTAGCTCACTTCGCCAGCCCAGTTCAGACCCAACCCTATGCAAATCAGTCTTGACCCTGTTTCTCATGGGAACAGTCCAGGCCGAACTGCCAAACAAGGCCTTCCCTGGACCGGAAGCAAGCATCCTGGAACCAGGTTCTGGGTTATACTCCTCATCAGCCAGGTTAGCTTGAATCCAATGGCAAAGTGAACAATGGCCCCAACGCTTAACTGGGAAACTAATCTTTTTTGTGAAGACAACCTATTCAAAGCTGACATTATTCTTCTCTTCTGAAGAAGAATTTAATGTAGTACAAGTCACGGTTAACGTTGGATCCCGAGTTCCTCTCAAATGAGTCAAAAAGTTGAGTTTTTATTTATTTCGAATTGACTCTCATGGGCTATTTAAAGGTCAGGCAGCATCTCAAGGCAGAAAACTAAAGTTAGATCTGAAGTGTGGAAATGCTAGATTAGAAACATAGAAAAGACTGATATTCCAGTCATATAAACTATCGTTTCAGCAGAGTTCTGGTGTGGCTGTGATTAGCAGCTACAAGTAGGGTCTGGAAGATACTCCAAAAACCCTTAAGTACATGCAGGCATTTTACATCTGGAGTGTAGACTGTGAACTGTGAATCTTGTTTTTGCTATTGGGTTATAGTTGCTGTACCCCTAGAAAATGTGCCTTATTTGATTGTTATGTTGGACATAAATACATTACAGATAGGTTAGTAGAACATTTCCAGTTAGGCTAGGTCTGTAGCCGACCCTACAGAGATAACAAATGTGTCTATGGTACTCATACCCATCAGTGGATGCAAGGGCAGACTGACAAGGTAACCCTTAGAGATAATGCATGGAGCACTAAGCAGCACAACAATGCTGTTATAAAATATAGAACCGAGATTCACACCAATATCATCCCCACAATGATAAAAAAGTATAGAGTAAAAATAAGGCGTAAACCTGATTATTAAAGGGATATATTATTTGCGAAGGAAAAATATCCACAAGCAATTCGTTTTATGTTGGGAACAAGCATAGCTTTTTATATGACTCTAAACCCAAATGTGAAATATTCCCTCCACTTTCTTATACATTTATGTGTACTTGTGCCTGCTGACACCAGATTAGAGAGTTTTATGAGCTCAAATCCCAGATGACAGGGAGTATTTTAGGAGCTAAAGTGCTCTCTCTCCATCTCACTGCTCAAATTCACGCTCATCTAACCAGCCAATCCCACTCAATTCTGGGACCGTTTGTATCTATCAAACCTGAATTCCAATTAGTGGAGTGCAATGTTTATTTAAAAAGACATGGAATCAGATGTAACAGCTGGCAGATCATCAGTACTACATTGATGCTGGCTGAAAGAAGTATAGGTATAAGCTACTTTTCATCACTGTTAAGGCGACCAGCATCAGGGCAGGCCACCTTACACTAATATTGCAGCAAACAATGGATTAGTTAATAATATGCTGCCCCGGTGTTGACAGATGCTTCATGCTCAGTATTTTCTCACTGCTTTTTCTTGGGAATCAAACGGTTTCTAATTATTTCCATTGGAATTATCTTAAACACTTTAATTTAGCTTTATAAATACAACCCTCTTCCATGTGTTCATCTAGTCAAGGATTGCCTTACGACAATAAGGGTCTTTAATAACTGGTGCTGGGCATTCCTCTGTGTTCACTGTTAAAGGTGCGTTCATGTTCTTGGGTACAAATAACACATTTTGTCTGGGGTTAGGATGCCCAAATGTTGGTACCACAATGCTCCGTGGAGAATTCGCTGATTGTCAGCTAGACCCTGTGAGGTCAAGGAAAGCCTTCAACTGATTTTTGTTTTTGAGGGGTACCCAATCCATTAGTGTGTGGAACTTTGGTTAGGGAAGCTACATGTTTCCACTGCTAACCTAATAGTTCAGATACTTGATAAATGGCTGCCCTAGCTCACACTTTCAGGCTTTGACAGTAAGCCCTCCTTGCACACGGTCAGAAGCACTTTGTGTATACTACAGCAGTTCCTTTAAATGGAGCTGTGGAAAGCAATGTTTTATAAGTATGTGGCACCGATGTCCTCAAAACCATTCAGGGTTCAATTGAAAGTGGTCTTTAGTTATCAAAATGGATATATTTGCTTTACACAATGGGTTATGGTGATATGTGCCCAAATACAAATAAAAGAACTCAGAAATATTGCTGCACTTAATCTGTTAAATAAATCATTAATTTCTAGTATTATGAGCATGCCAGTCTTAGTAATGGTGCTCTGACCCTGGTAATTCACACAGAATCCCATTTCTGGGTACCAACTTGAGAGAGACACTCGAAACCAAAACCACAAGAATAGGCAGAGTAACACTGCAAAGATAAAACAGCCACTTATCCAACATGAATACAACTTCTAGAATAATGCCAGACCTTCCTTGTCTGACAGCTATTCATACGTGTTATTGACATTTAGGCGGTCGCCTCTTTCACAGATGGTGAGTTTAGGTGTAAATGTGTACACATCTGAGAACTTTCTAAGCACTGATTGCTGCTGTTCTGTTAGATAGAAGATCGAAGCCCCTCTCTCCCGAGTTAGAAATCCAGGGGCATATTAACAAGGAACAGGGATAATTAACGCTAAGGGCGCTTAGTGTTCATTTTTTTGACACCCGCTAGACGATAAAAAATCCAGCGATAGCTGCATTTTGGGAGGTTATCGCTGGTAATGCAGCGATAAAACTATAAGGATAGGGATATCATTGTTAATAGCCCATGATGGACTTAGCCATGTGATCCACCTCCCATTAAATTACATGGCTAAGTCTGAAAATTAGCAGATAAAAAAGCAGCGTTAACAGCGGTTAGGGCTGCTTTTTTGTCTCTAACAGGGTTAGCGTGAAGCTTGATAATAGGAGAAATGTCGCTTAGCGACATATCTCCTATTATTTTGCTCTGGAACACCCACTTTACATCTCATTAGAGATGTAAAGGGAAGTGGAGTGAAAAAGGGTGCTAACATGCGATTTTGCATGTTAGCACCCTGTTGTTGATAGGGCGATATTTTTATCTTCGCTTCTTTGGCTTTTAAAGCCAAAAAAGCGGAGAAAAAGCCCTTGTTAATATGCTCCCCAGTTTCTTCAGAGATATTATCCTTCACAACTATCACTTCAGAGTATCAAAAAAGATGCTTGCATTGCTTTTCCTATAGCCAAACTCTGCAGCTGTATATGTAGTAGACTTTGGCATACCAGTTGCATTAGACTGAATCTTTATCGCTACCCAAAGCGATCATTTTAATCCTCCTGGTAAAGTTCCAGAGAGGGACACATTTCTGGTAATTGGGTTACCTGCACTTTGTATTATCTAGAAAAATTTGGAAACTACAGGCAGGTATGAATTATTACTATGCATTTCCCGTTGAGATCTGCAATTGTCTCTGGTAACCTTTCCCTGTCATTAAAAGAGATTTGTGGTAATTGATGTTGTTTTCCAAATAACTGGACATGTTGAAAATATTGAGGAAATTGCTAATGTTAATTTTAATCATGACACTAAATTCCACGACACTTTACAGCGCGTTCCTCATCAGGGCCTCGATCTGCTCATGTCCTCCTCGCTTAAGATATATATCCTTTTAGCCACAAAGTGCATTAAAGCCTTAAATATGCAATTTTTTGTCACAGTGACTTTATGTCTTGTGATCATTTGCACGCATATGGGCTCTAGGTTAATCCCTAGTTATATGTTTTGCGTGATCGTTATGTTTCCCATCATTGCAGCAGGAAGGTGAATTGGACAATAATAATAGTTTGATGAAAAACCGAAGCTAAGAATGAGTCGATTAGTACCTCCCCTTAAAATATGGATTTGAAAAACCTTTACAAGTTCTGAACAGCGAATATGTTTTATTTACTGTATTTGTATCCTGTGCACTTAGAAATGCAGATTAACCTATTCTTCGTAGTATCATTAACTAACAATGTCATGCTTAGTCCCCAATGCTGCTGCAGATAATTATTCTGTTGATTAATTAGATCCTCGGTTATTTAAAAATTTCCCTGTCATGACTTTGGTTTCCATAGTGAATTCTCATTGACACAACCATTATTAGCTTCCAAATAGAACTCCATGAAGAAAGAGTCAATAGGAGAAACATAGGCGAATGAATAGTGTTTTAGCAATTACTAAAGCAAACCTTTGAGCCATGTTAAAGGTTTCATTATACTGACTCAATAGTATGAGTATATTTCGGCACAGTTATTTTTACATCAACCAAACAGCTGCATGCAATAGAGTAGAGTCTGTAATTTGCATGGCCTTAGAATAAAAGACATTTTTTTTTATTTGATTATGATTTTATAGATTGTCATAATTACTCGGAAGTTATGTTTATCTTGCTTTGTCCATGGAGGAAACCAATTTCTGTCTGAACCACAACGAAGATGAGAACGACAACAATTGCTGATGAGGTCCAAAAAGCAGCTACAATTTTCAAAATCTTGGTTTAGTGCATAGTCAGTGGAGCCACAAATCCTGATAGAAGTCCAAAAAACGACATTGATGCCTTCCAGTGTGCTATAGAAACCTGTTCATACATCACTGGTTTATATATGTGATGTAAGGGAAAACAATAAAGGTTTAAGAAGGTATCACATAAAGTGAGCATTGGTAGTGCTAAATTAAGACTCTGGGTTTTATCATATAAAATAAGAATAGAGCAGGGCTGGATTAGCGGTAGTGGGCACCGGGCGTTTCCCCAATGGGCCACTAGGGTGGGGGCGATTTTGACCACCCGGGGGCTGTTTTTGTTCCAGGGCAGTTTTTGCAGCTTAGCTGCAATATCGGCCCTGTAACATAATCTTTCTAAACTAGCCCTGGGAGATAGCTCGGCCACACCCCCAACTCCCCAGGGGTCTGGCCCAGCAATTTGCCAGTGCCGATTTTGGTTCCCAGTCCGGCCCTGGCATGGAGAGCAGTACATGAACACAAAATATATGTCAAAGTTTTGGCTGGAATATTTGTGGAGGTGAAGCAGCGCTATTTTACCACTTTACTCGTGGTAAATTGATATTTGTTGCAAATAATTAATCTTAGTATTAATTAACTTTCGAGGGATTTGCTGCTTTTGGCTGGAAATGCATCAACATTTGTTGTTACCTTCAAAGTAAACAACAGAACATTAAACAATAGCATATACAAAGTAACATAACAGCACAATTAAAACTTAACAGATAACACCAAAACATAACAGTCAAAACAGAATGTGACAGAACGACAGCATTTCTTCTTCAAGACCTGATTCAGTGTAGCTAAATATTAGGGATGGACCCAACTTGCGTAATTTGCTCTAGAGCAATTAACTGAAATTACAGCAAAATTGCACGGAATTATGTGAGGAGAATATCTCAGCATATATCACTGTTTTATTTGACCAAAATGCACCCTCGCATTCAAAGTGGACCTGAGCATATTGAGTTAAGAAAATAGCGCTAAATGCACCAGAACACGAACAGCACAAGCCACTCACTAACTTTGTTGTTCCTGTGCTTCTGCAGTAGAATGTGTCCCACATTACTCATATTTACACAGATGGGCACAATTGTGTTTTCTTCAGTAATTTCACATCAAAAGTGTAAAATGAAATTACCAAAATCACTCAGTTTACTCCGGTGTGATTAGAATTTTGTACTGATCAGATTATAATCACAAACAAAAAGCATTCAAGTTTAGTGTTAAAAGCTACATCCAGTCACTCTCCAATTATCAAATACACTCAATGAACAAAACTCATACCTTTCCCCACACTACACAGGACAACTACAGTGAATTCTACTCTGTTCACTCTGACCACTAGCTTCTCAAAATCATTACAATATTTTACTTTCAATACATCTTTTAGTGCAAATTTAATATCATATCTCGTTAGAGGGCCCTTTGTTTCCAGATGCTACGCCTGGAGAATACAATAAATGTAATTATGCCAAAAACCACACTGTAATTGTTGTAGGCTTCAAAACTTTATGTTGAAAAGTAAACGATTTCGAATGTTTAAACTAACAGCAATACCAAGCATAAAAATCCTTCTAACTGGGAAGTTTAACAATTGATATTTCTATTTCTAGAAAGCTATCCATACCTAGGTGTGGATGTCATTATAATTATACCAGAAAGGTTTGACAGTGACAAACGTAGCATCTTCAGAACATTGCAATGTACGTAACTCTCCTTAGAATTTGTCTCTATTTAACATTTCTGATGTAGGTCATTTTGGGGGGAATATTTTACCCACAAATCATCCTCTAAAAATTCGGTTCTACAGAATTTTACACACAAGTTCATCTTTTTGAATGATTTGTCACAATATTTTCAAATACTTTGACACATAATTGAAGTTAGTGAAAACGACAAAAAGTTAAATAAATTTCATGAAGGTGGAAAAAGTGAAATGCATCAATTTTGCACATCACTACACCAAAAATCGAAAGATATGATTATACGCAGATGATTAGGACTAGTTATTGAGGTGGTTCCATCACATCCTGGTGCAATTCAAACGTTTCATGGAAAATATAAGCTGCTGCTTAGAGTTTGGTTGCAATGGAACAAATATCTAATATATATTACATTATTGTAATAATTTAATTAATAATTAAATTAATTATTTGTGATATCTTTAAATTACATCATAGGTATATTATATAACAATGGAATTATAGAGCATCTATTGATTTTGCACAACATTCTATAACAGAAAAGAGATGTGTGTCGATTGAGTTTGAAATCGATGAAACTTCAGAAAGTGACCCTCACACCTTTGTCAATAACTGTGACATGAAGTGCTTTTAAGATGTATTTAGTCTCTGAGAGAGTTATTTAAAACATGACGATTCAATACATATTGGCAAAGTATAGATTATTGCTAATTACCCGATGTCTAAAATGTTATTGTGTGCATAGAAGCTCTGAGTATCAGCCTATTCACAACAGAAAGTGCAAATGTATATTGTGTCTATAAAGTCTTTCTTGTTTTGTTTGTCTATGCAAAGATGCAGAATTTAAGAAAATACCTGGTAGATAGGAATCATTGTGAAATGTTGCTTTTACTTCAGCAAGGAGGTGTCTTTTGCCACTCCTGATTACTTGATTCTATTCTTACTGCATTAACCTCCTAACGTAAATATTTCTAATATTGATTTCTCGTTGTATACTTATGTGTAAATGTTAACAGTAAACCAATTAATCTGAATGTTTGTCTGCTTACAGTTTCAAGTCCTGATGGACAGATATCCTGTCTGCCATATTACAAGTACACTACAAGGCACTTGTAATATGGCGGACAGGATATATGTTGTGTTTGTGACAGAGTAACCTCACCGCCAAACCCTAAATCATTTATTAACTATGCATGATATATATATCGCTGTTTGTTAATTATAATAGCAGTTCATAAAATCTACATTATTTCTAAGAAATATTGTAAAAATAAACCTGATCACAAGATGTATTGGTGGAATTGTGTCCTCTTGTAACTCAATTATAACACTAAATAACATTAGAGGTTTGCATTTAAATGCCTCCGCTAGTAAGCTAAATCTAATTTGCCAGCCTAAGAACTTGGACTGAAATTTTTGACCCAGCCTGATCAATGGGAGATCTGTAGTTAATGACATACTGGCATTATTGAGATTGTAATTATTGACTTTAACAGACAATTTCTGTTTCTTACTGAAATGTGGGCACTTTGACCATTTTGTTGAACTGGCCCCAGCAATCTTCAAAGCAGATTTAGGTCAATTAATACAATAGACCTAACGTATGATCAACATTAAATTATCAAGTACAGCAGGGGATTCCATCCTAATTAAATGTAAGACAATTGTATCCTGCATTGTAAAGAACCACAGAACTGCAATTGCTGCAGACTGCAAACAGAAAGGCTGCCATATGGACATGGCAGATGAATTCTCAAACTTATCAGAGGACCAAGGGGCAAAGTAGGAAATTCTGTTGCTTGGAAGACTTTCAATTCTGGGATAGGGACCTTTCCAAAATGACTACACAGGATTTGCACTTTGATCTTTAAAAGTACTGGGGGGCATATTACCAAGCAATAGCGATAATTATCGCTATTGCTTGGTTAGAGACAAAAATTTACCGCTGAGCTGCGGCAATTTTTACCGCAAATAAACCTTGGTATTACCAAGGTTTATCGCAAATGCGATAAAAATCGCCGCATGCATGAATATCGCTGAAAAGTCAGCGATATTCATGCATTACCGAGCTAATGCTCTTAGCCATGTTATCCACCTCCCATTGGATAACATGGCTAAGAACTGCTCAGGGCAGGTGTTAGCTTTTGGAGATATTCGCGCTTAGCGCGAATATCTCCAAAAGTTGGTAATAAGAGATAGCGATGTTAGCGACTGTTTCCAGTCGCTAACATCTTGGCATGCCCACTTTGCATGTCATTAGTGATAAATATCCCTGACATGCAAAGTGGGGCCCAAGATGGTCGCTATCTCCTACTAGCTGTCGCTAACTGGTGTTAGCGACAGCTAGGTAATAGAGAGATAATTTTATCTCCACCTTCTTGGCTTTTAAAGCCAAAAAAGCGGAGATAAACCCCCTTGATAATATGCCCCTAGATTTTTAAAACACATTTTGCCCTCTCAGTAGACAAGGACAAATGTAAAATCTGATTTTTATTTAGGACTTCACCATGTTTTTGTAACCCTAATGAGGATTGAAATTCTTTAGCTCCATTCTACTAAATATTTTTTATCAATTGTCATGAGCATTAGCAATATACCATTTTGGTACATAACTAAAGCTGTATGGATCATAACACATTTTGAAAGTGAAACATGCAAGAAGGCCCTTCAATCAAATGTAATTATGACATCCAAAAACATTAATCTTTAAGTTAAGCAATTTTGCTCGAACATAAACTATCAACAGTTGTGTGAGAAATTGGGTTGTTGGTTGAGAGGGCTGTTAACCCTGCTCGGGCAACAGCCACAAGCCCTGTCAAGGTGAAACACAAAAGTTAAAAAATGTATCTGTGTTTTACAAGAAAAACAATTTGGAAAAATAATGTTCCTCTTCATAAATTAATTGACACCCAATGACAAAATTCCAACCATTAGAAGCTTAGTTATACATTTTTAAAGGTAAAGGTAAAAAGCATCGCCTAAAATATCAAAGCACCAACCACAGATATATTATTGTACAAGATCAGGTCAAAGTTGAAAAATATAGATAACTGTAATGGAGTGCAAGTTAAATACACAAAGTAGCTTGTGCCCAGTCAGCCTTAGCATATTTCAACAAAAAAGCCTCTAATAAGGTAGAAGTTCAGCAATCAAAGCTGAAAGCAGTATCTGATGAAAAGGTGCTGGACCAAGTTGTGGTGAAGATTTCCACATTCAGTCTTAGTCATGGAACACAGCGCAGCTACCATAAATGCTGTGCTGCATTGCATGACAAGGAGGGAGAAAGGACACCACCATGTCTATAAAGATATGTTTCTCTCCTTTCCTCTCCCTAGCGCTTTTGCTGATTTTAGCTGCCGTACTCCAGGATCTCATTTTAGCACTATCGTGCTAAGGTGCATGCCTGAGTCTACCATAGGTTTTGTACTGGAAGGCTACCCTTGCAGTACAAAATACTATACACAGACACATATTTATACTGTTCCTACTTTGCATGTGTGCTGCACAGTGCAACACTGATACAAAGTTAAAAAAGAAAGGAGAAATAAAAACATTTCTTCTCTTAACGCCTACTTTTAAATGGTGTTAACTTTTGGCGCTAAACTCTGTCTACTATTGTTTACAGATAGGGTTTTGTGTCAAAAGGCATGAGTGGTAGCATGGTAACACCCAGATAACACCCATGTAGTGCCCCCATAGCACTAAGTAAAGTATAGCAAACACAGGAGATGACCGACGGAGTGCTGAAACTTTTCAAACACTCGCCCCCAGTCAAGACTGATCTGCATATAGCTTGGTCTGAACTGAGGTGACAAAGTGAACCAAAAAATTATGTTGGATTCAACCCAGATCTGTGACTGGGGGTGAGTGTCTGAAAAGTTTCAGTGCTCTGTCCATCATCTCCTTGTGTTTGCTTTGTTAGGACTAAGTAAAGCAAAGCAGTGCTTCGCGCTGCTTTGTATTACTTTCAGGGTACATTCCAGTGCACAACATGTTTGGCTAAAAACAAGTTTTTCACTGCAAAGTAAATTAGGAACAAAATATTTTGTGCTGGTTAGCGTCTCTTTTGTGGTGCTAACTCAATGCAAAATGTTAATAATAGTCTCCAGTAGTCTCTTTTTGTGGAAGTTGAAAAGCTTTAACAGGGTGAAGGCTGTTGAGAGTTCCACGAGGTCTGATACCCCTCAGTGAAGGACCAATGAACAGAATTTGTTGCTGCAGAGAAGAATGTAGCAGGAGCTGCTGTGTATTCAGTCTGACGGTGGATGCACCTGGGGTGGATAGATAAGCATGTTGATCCCGGTTTCCTCTTGGTTCTCATGACAGTTTTTAGCCAAAGACTTTTTGCATCCCAAGTTATGGATTTTGGCTTTCTGGGCACTTTTAATACCACCACCAAGGTTTCAGGACTGAAAAGGGACCACCTGGGAGGTTAGAACTCACTAAGGGTGGGTCCAGGTGCAGGTCTAAGATGGTTGGCGCCTTTTCTGTCCCTGAGGTTCTGATGAGGGGGGGAGCCAGCTAGTAGTCCTGGGTTCAAGAAGTGGACAGGGGCTTGTGGAGAAGGGCAGGCCTCCGAGGGTTCAAGGCAGACTTCAGGCAGCAAAGCGTCCTTCCAGGTGCAGCAAAGCAATCATCAGAAGTATGCAGCAGGCAGTCCTCTGAGAGTCCTTTTAGAGGTCCAGATGTGAACTGATGAGTGGGTCTGAGGATCATATTTTTATACCTTGTGCTTTGTTTGAAGGAATCAAATGTTAGCACTTAAATGTAATAAAGCAACCCAATATTATCCTATGGCAGAGGTAGGCCTCATAGTAATGAAAAACATCTTTGTAAATTTTTCACTTCAAGGACATGTAAAACTTAAAAGTGCATGTCCAACTTTTTAAAGAAAAAACGTTTGGGACTTACCCTGCAGAGAGGGCCAAGTTCAGCAAGATGTCTTTTTGTAAACCTTTGCTATGTATTCATGAGGAGTTAAAATAGTGCTCCTTAGCCTACTGGAGATTCAGGCATGTAAAAGGTAACTTCCTAAAAGGTACTTTTCCTAAATATTTAATGAAAAATCAGCTTTATGAATAAATTGTCTTGCTAATATATAAGGAATATAGTCTTTGAATTACTTTTGTAGTAATTTCCTGTCAAATACTGCAGATTAAAGTCTAAAACCTATACTTTGCCATTTTGTAGGACTCAGGTACAGTCCTGCCAGGGAAAAAAACGTTTGAGATCTAGTCACTGAAGGGACATGCACATTTTTATTTTGCAATTGTTTCACTTTTATATCTCGGGCAATACTAAGGGGTTACGTTGAAATATTTGTACAGCAGCATTTAGCTTACTGCAAACAGGCTACACATGGTAGGCTTGTAGTTATGTTTTCTGTGACATATTAGTGGATGGTACAATAAGTCCTGCTGTCCATAACTGGCTATCCAAGCCAATGGTGTATTTCCTGCACCATATACTATGGTCTTACAGGAAAGTCAATATGCTGTTTATGGTAAGCAAATCCAACCATTTTTAAAGGGGGAAAATAGGCACTTGAGTACAGTTTAGAAGTGGTAATGTTCTTAGCATTCTAAATCCAGTAAAACATATAGGGCAAACATTAGAGGGAAATCAGGCAAAAGATGGTCATTTCTTACACCAGAAATATCTTAGTGTGCCGCTATTAATGTAGACATGTATGGTTATCTTCGTTGATTTTTAAGTGTAAGCTGAAGTCTCCCCAAAAACTATGATCAGCCCAGGAGCTTAGTTGATCGGTGCCAAAATGCACAGCACCATCACTTAATGTATTTTTACTACTGGGTGAGTAGTATGAGATGTTCAGACTCAGTGGTTCCGGTCTTGGGTTTTTAATCTCTAGAGCAGAACAAGAGAGGGTTTACTGAGGTAATTAGTTTGACTTTAAAATAATCTTGATGGATAAATGCAACCCCTACCAGTGTTGTGTGTTTACCTGATATGAATGGAGCTGGGTCCTGGTATAAGATAGTGGTATGGGCAGATAAGCAGAACTAGTTTTCTGTGAGTGCAATAGTATCAAGATCAAAGTCTTAAATAAGGGCAGAAATTGCATTTCAGACTGAACATCCACAGTTCATGGACAGATTAGCTGTTGGTTACCTTTACTCCTAAAGCTCTGGGGATTGGCGATCCCTAGACTGTGCAGAGCGCATCTAGGGGGCTGCTCTTTCAGATTACAGGTTGCCAAGCTGTGGAATCCCACGCCACTGAACCGGAGACTTGAATCTTCAGAGGCAAGAGCCTGAAAGGATTTAAGACTTGGCTCTTTAGGCAGACTTAGCTGATTCAGCTGCCCGTGCCTGTCTCTGATTGTACGATTGTCCGATTCCTACCTAATGTTAGTGCTTAGCACGGGGATACTCCTTGGAGTAACCAGTCACTCTATAAATCTATAAATAAATAAAAAATGGTGCATCCTATGATAACAGATCATTCGGGTGTTTAAGTGATCTGCAGGGAAAAATCTCTAAAGCATTGTATTGGACTTGGCCCTTTTGCAGGGATATCTCAAACCTTTCGCTTCTTCCTCCTATTTTTTCTTGACCTGTTGATGTTGGCTTTAGGACTCTAGGTACTTTACCACTGCTAATCAGTGCTAAAGTGCATATGGTCTCTATGTAAATTGTATTTACAATTGGTTCTCCCTGATTGGCATACTTTATTTACTAATAAGCCCCTAGTAAGGTGAACTAAGTGTGCCAGGGCCCGTAAATCAAATGCTACTAGGGAGCCTGCAGCACTGATTGTGCCACCCACATGAGTAGCCCTGAAAAGGTATCCCAGACCTTCCACTGCAGTGTCTGTGCGCAGTTTGTTAACTGCCATGTCGACTTGGCCAGTGCACTCACTTGCCAAGCCTTGGCCTTCCCTTTTCTTACATGTAAGGCACCCCTATGGTAGGCCCAAGGTACCCCCATGGGCAGTATGCAGTGTATGTAAAGGTAGGTCATGCACTGGTGTACGTGTGACATGTCTTGATAATGAAATACTGCCAATTTCGTTTTCCACTATTGAAAGGCTACCTTGCCCTATGGGAAAGAATGGGACATGCTTTGTAACATCTTACACATATAACTTCTCATAGGGACAAGATAGAGAAATAAAGTTTAGACTCTCTGAACTCAGAATTTAATAACACATCCTTTAGTAAAAATGGTTTTTAAATTGTGTGTTTTAGAAAGCCACTTTTAGAAAGTAGGCATGTTCTTGTTTAGCCGTTCTGTTTGCTTCCTCCTGTTTGTGTATTGACTCTCTGGTTCTGGAGTGACAGAGATTGAGGAAGTGCATTCACAGTAGACAGCCGCTGGGGGGGTTGAGGTGTGCCTGGCCCTTCCTGGATGACTCAGAGCTGAGCTGAATAGACCTTGGCAAAATCTAGAGTAGTGGGGGGAGATTTACTTGCACTTGAATAGGGCCTGTCTCCCTTGCACAATGCTGTCTCCCCCCCCTGTGGTCATATTGCACCAGTGAGGACAGAACTGGTTTTGACGGGGCTCAGAGACCCTTGCCCAAAGAGTATAAGACATTTGGGGTATAAGTAATAGACCTAAAACCCCTAAAACTTCAAACTACTTCTGGATTTAAGAGGAACCTCTGCCTAGATGAAAAGCTGAAGAGCTGTGAGGAGCAGTACTTCCCCTTTGCCGTGCGCTGTGTGGGGTTGTAACAAATATAAAAGGGGGACCCCTGCAAATAAAATAAAGGGTGGGTGGGGCAGGGAAAATTCTGAAACACCACTACCAACAATCACCTACCCAAAAGCATTATAAGAGGTCGAAGAGAGGATCCTAGTACACCAACACCGGGAGCTGACCCACACAACTATTAAAAATTTAAAAAGACCATTTATTTATCGAAATTATTTTTCTTTTATGTGCATTGAGGAATCAATGTGCATATCATCATGATTGAGTGCAATATGTCTGATGTTTATGATTGTTTTTTGTGTGGGACATATTTATCTATACATCCATAGATGATTTTGTATGCTTTATTTATATATTCTTCGACATATATTAACCTTGTCTGATATTATGAAAATAAAAGAAAAATAATTTTGATAAATAAATGGTCAGCCCCCGGTGTTGGTATACTAGGATCCTCTCTTGGACCTCTTATAATCCTTTTGGGAGGGTGATTGTTAGTAGTGGCGCTGTGTGGGGTTGGTCTGCAGTTGCTGTTTCTGCCAAGGACAGATCAAAGACTGGAACTTTGCTTTGATCCTACTTGAAGAATATCTCCAAGGGTCTGTGTATGCTGGCCTCCTGTTCTGAAGTCTCAGGCCACAAATACTTCATACCCAGCTCTCCCGAACTCTGCTGCTGAGAGTTCTAACCTGCCAGGAGGTGCCATTTCTGGGCATCTGGAGGTTGTGCTTGCTGCTGGGAGCTGGAAGAAACTTAGAAAACTACGAAAATCGATGCATCGCCCTTCTGATGGCTGTTTTCTCGATTCAGCACTGCTGTGCTAGAAGAACCTCCAGGCATTGATGCACTACTGCTGAAACCGACGCAGCACCTGTCGCAGCTACAAAAACCGATGCTTCAAGGGTTCGTGGCTGAAGAAACCGATGCAGCGCCACCCAATGCCACTGCATCGATCGCTGACACATTCTGGATTTCCACGCATCGTACCTGTGTGGCAAGGTTTCCTGATGCATCACCCATGGACCAGAATCGTCTTGGATTCAACATATCACTTTGCCCTACAGACTGGATTCAATGCATCACTTCACCTTCATGCAGCAGAACTGTTGCATCACGTCCCATGGTCTCAGGAACTGATGCATCTCTTTGTTTCTCGACTCTTCCCATCTATTCAACTATTTAGCCTTGTGAATTTTTTCACAACTACAGGTACTTTGAGAGAAATCACGCATCCATAGTTTTCTATGGACCAAGTTGTTTGAAACTTTTTTAAAGTTAGAAAGATAGTATATTGGTTGGTTGGTTTCAAAGCTTTATTCCAGCAATGTACTCATAAAAAGCACAACATACATTTAAAAAAAAAATACAAGACATAAAATTGACCTTCTTATACCTTCAGTAATAAAAACCGTTGTCAAGCTTTAACAGGAAAGGGGTAAAAACAGTTAAATACACATTTTACTCAAGAGTCCATATACATTAAAAAGAGATAGCCCTCCGTCTGATGGACCATGCCCACCCCAGGTATTTCGCTGTTCCCAAAACAATTGACAAATCAGTGGAGGTACAAATAATTCTTAGCGCCTCAACACCACTAGATATCCCTAGGTTCTTACAGACGGGAACTGGCCATACTCTTCGAGGGGTTGCGTATGCCTTGCAAATAAATAAAAAGTGGCCTATACTTTCATTGGTTACACCACACACCGGGGAGCACGAGTTGGTCGTATTCCTCCACCTGCCCGTCAGCGATCTCAGGGGGAGAGAACCAGATCTTAACTGGAACATTATTTCCAAAAAGCGCCCTCCCATTGAATCAGATCTCGTTCCACTCCACAATTTGCCATCAATCCTATCCCAATATAAACTTTTGATGGTGCTTTTACTAGGAAAAACTTCCCCAGATGGATTGTTCCAGAGATTGGAGAGGCCGAGTTCTCCTAGAGCAGCCCTGAGGTGTTTAAGCCATATTATTTTGTGGAAAACATCTGCTTTAATTATTGCAAGTAATCCATCTGCGTAATGCCGTATCTCTGGAAGAGTCCAAAGGTGTCGCCAATAAAGAATTGGGCGCAGTCTTAGTCGGTCGCTGACTGATCTTCTCCCAAGATCGAGACCAAGCGGGATTAATGGGGTACTCTGGGGGAGTCCCGTTATGCCCCTAATAAACCTGTTCTCTGATGTCTGCAAGGGAAGAACCTTGTCAAAGCCCCATATTTCCGCCCCGTAAAGGGCAGACCCAATGGCCTTTGCGTCATAAACTGCCAGGGCTGCTTTCATAGGTTTGGATTTTGATTTTTTGTGTTCAACCCTTAGCGCTCCCACTATCTGTTGGTGTTTCAGGACCGCCTTTTCTATATGGTAGGACCACTTTAAGTTGTTGGGGATCTGGACCCCGAGGTAGGTAAATACACTGACCACCTCTAACTCGCTATTATTCAAAAATATTTTTGGGGGGGCTCTACGCTTAGGCGAGAAAGTCATCAGCTTGGTTTTGCCCACATTCACTTCCAAGCCGTGTTTCCCGCAAAAGTGGTCAAAAATATGTAGGGCGCGCTGCAGGCCACCCGGTGTTTTGGGCAGAATTAATGTGTCGTCGGCGAACATCAGGATAGGAACCCTGATGCCTGCCAACGAAGGTGCATCGACACAGACATCCAACATCCGCGCCACGATTCCATTAATAAATAACGAGAAGAGCAGAGGTGCCATTGCACATCCCTGGCGAACACCACGTTCGACGGGGAAGTCGGCGGAAGATTCACCATTCGTGCCCCATTGGACCCTGGCAAAATTAGCATCGTGCAGCCTCAGAATTAGGGTAAGTAACTCGGCTGGGAGGCCAATTTCACTCAGGACTGCCCAAAGCTTTCTCCTAGGGACCAGGTTGAAGGCAGCCCGCAAGTCGACAAAAGCGACATACAGGCTGCCCTCGCCAAGCACCACCGTTCCCCATTGAAGTAAGGCAAACCAAAACACCTGGTCAACCGTACTTGTTGCCCGCCTAAAACCAGCCTGGTAGGGGGACAATGCGCTATTCTCTTCAACCCAATCCATTAGCTTGTTTACCACCATTCTCCCCACCACTTTTTGAATGGTGGCAATCAAGCTTATCGGCCTATAGTTAGCCGGGAGGGACCTGTCCCCTTTTTTATAGATGGGTATGATGATTGCCCCCTTCCATACTTCTGGGACTTCAGCTCCTTTGGCAATAGAATTTCCCAGGAGGGAAACATACCTAACCCACCGACCCATGTCATTTTTAAAGACGTCAGTGGGTATCCCGTCAAGACCCGGGGCCCTTCCCCCTTGGGCAGCACATATTGCAGCTTCTGATTCTTTAGAAGAAAACAAATTCCCAGTTGCAAATACCATTGGAATCGTTTTCACAATCCCAACCTCCTTAGATTCCTCATATTGGGGTTTGAAGTATTCCACCCAGGCACCTTGGCAACATTGTTATCGTGTTTATTCGGATTGCCATCTCTACCCCACTTCAATAATTTCCAAAATAACCTGGAGTCCTTGACCCCTGACACTTCCTTCAACTCAGCCCAATACTCTTCATCAAATGTTTTTTTTGCTAGTAGTAAACTAGCCTTGTAATGCTTCCTAGCCTTTCTAATGGCTTCCCTATCCCTCTTCCTAATAGCGCTACCCAAGGCTAACCTGGCTTCCCTGCACTGATGATTAAACCACCTAGCTGGTTTAGGTGGTTGTTTCCTGTTAGTCTTGCATGCTCTCATAAAGTGTGGTCTTATGAGGGTAAAGAGCTTGTTGTGTATATCCGTGATTTCCCTAGACCCTGGGTTAACGGAATTTTCAGATTCCATTGCAGCGATTGCAGCATCCAACTCGGAACTTATAAAGTCCATTGAATCCGCGTTCGCCAAGACACTTGGCCAATTAAGTCTACGCATATCATTAGTCATTATGGGCATTAGATCATCATTCAGTTGCTGGCTACCAGGCATGATTGACCACCAATTGTGAGTCACACAGAGGGGATTGTGATCACTTTCCAATCTGCCCTCAACTTTCATATCCCATACCCACTGCCATAGACTAAGGCTGCAAATGACATCGTCTATCCTACTATGGTTAAGACAATTATCAAAGGTACAAGCACCTTCCCTATCACCTTTCGTTCTCCCATTGAGAGCTCTCAACCCATATTCCAGGCAAATAGCATTTATTAACAGGATGTCTTTGGTCCACCGTTTGACAGGAGCCAAGGTTAAGGTTGGAATGCCCCAATGTGTATCCTCATCCTGCCCCAGGGGATCATCTACACTATCTAGTGGCTCAAAGGTCCTATTCAGATCACCAGCTACTATAATTTTATTCCCCAGTGACTTTGATTCTAGGTAAGTGAATTGGGCCTCTAGAGTGGAAGAACTTCCTGAATTGTTACCCCTAGCATAGATATTGTAAATATCTATCACTCCCTCCTTTTCAGAAGTCAATCTTAGCATTTGAATATCCCTACAGCCCAGATCGACCACTTTTACTTCAATTTGTGAACTTTGTTTCACCCAAATTGTGAGGCCACCCATTGGTCTACCCCTGGCACCTTTACTTGCCGGGATTGAGAAGTTTAGATAGCCGAGGAGAAAAATAGGATCATACGCCCATGTCTCCTGGAATAGACAGACTTCAAAACCATTAACAAAATCTATCCAATCCTGGGACATCAGCCTGACGACCAGCCCGGCGATATTCCACGAGAAAAACTTTCCTTTGCTTGGGCAGTCCCTGGGCATTGGTCCTACTGAAGACCTCGTTGGCGGAGTTTTCAGGGTTACATCTGTTCCCACCCTTTGTCTTGTTACATCTGCGATTTTTAGATCAACCCCCTGGTTACTTGAGGTGCTTGAAGTGGTTAAATCCTCACCCTCAGATGTTTGGTTACATACCCCATATAGTTCTTCCAAAGTCACAAACCCCAAGTCAGTATTCATTTCATTTGGTTCCACATTTTGGTCCTTGTCAAATTCAACAAAGTTCCCACATGGGTTTCGGCTAGTCATATCCTCTACTTTGTTCATACAATTATCAAGCATTTGTCAATACCCCCAACCCGGCTCCCTCTGTACTCCAAAGCGATTAGTATTTATACCACCATAATAACTATTCAGTTGAAATGGTGCAGTGGGGGGGGCAAACCATAGAAACGGGACACTGGTTATGGGTCTTGAATAATTTGTCATAACAGATTCCACACCCGCTGGTCTTGGATAAAAAAAGGTAATATCTACAATACCAATTCCCCCACAGGTTGTGCCACCATCATGTTTCGTTATCAAACTTACCACCCTAGGATCTTGAAAATTGACAACTATACAGTCACCCCCCAATTTCTTAGAGGTACAACCTATCCACTCCGTCCTTCTTACTCCAACAATCAAACCATCAACTTCCCCGGGCAGTGGTCTATTTACCCTTAACCAATGCATTACCTTATTTTTTAGCATTTGGAAGGATTCCTTTTGCCCAGCCAATAGCGATGGCACATTTATAAGGACAGCCACGTAAGGAAAAGAATCTGGAGTAAGATTCATATAAGGTATCATACGCGGCGCCTTCATTGGAAGCGGTTTTGGCAGGCTATTGGCGGGAACAACAGATCGGGAAGAAGAGATGTCATGTGGTGGTTGGGAGCTATTTGATAGAGTGTTTTTGTTCCCAGAGGTGTTTCTGCTACTGCTGACTGCAGTACCATTACAGGGTGTTAGGTTGTTCGATGGAACTTGAGGGACATTGGATGGGGGGCCAACGTTGCTAGAACGGTCTTTTGTGCCCGTAACAACTGTGACAGGGAGCTTGACTACTTTTGTGGTCTTACTACTTGGGTTGTTCATTGGCTCCAAATTGGTCTTTTTCGTTTTTCCTTTACCCTGGAGCCTACTTGGGGTACCATCCACAAGTGGAAGAGATACAAGAGTCGACACACCTTTCCCCTGCCCACTAGTTTGGTGAGGATTACTACACTCCCCTATCCTTAAATGGGACTTAATTAGTGATTTCGTAGTAAAGAAGTTATCCAAGGTTACCTGCTCAAAAGGATCTAGCCTATCCGCTAGTTTTCTGACTTGATCCTCGAGCAGAGTCAGGAGAGACCTCATTAACTTCTCCAGCTCAAGTAGCAGGGTCGGGTGACGTGTGTGGACTCAACCACTCCCGTTTTAGGGAGATCGTTGGTCTTAGAGCTTGGACTAACTGGCACATTACCCCCCTCAGAAGACAGGGGGGGGCTACAGGTGGAAGCTCTGGCAACCCCATGGCTAGTGGATCGGTGCCATTCGAGCCAGGACTAACCACCACAAGGGCTGCCCCCTCCTCACATATCTTTTACCCAGCCTCAATAGATTCCTGGGAGGGACGGGAACATGCTACAACTTTCCTTGATTTTTTGGGGGGTTTAGAAAGATAACACTTCTTTGGGGCAGGACATCTCTTCCTTTTAAGGCACAGCTTTGCTCTTTCCTCTTGATTTAACACACTCCGTTGGGCCGAATTCGGCTGCCCTATTGATGGATCAATAGATAAGGGAGGTGTACTTACAAGAGGAGAGCGAATATCAAAGTCCACATGTGAATCGGTCATCGAATCACTTGCAGGGAGGAAAGCATAAGGAGTTTCAGCTACCACTGGCAGAATTAGGGATGACCGGGGGGGAATCAATGCCGGGAAAGCCTGCGGTTGTCTTTTTTCCAAGGGGATTTTTAGAAGTTCAATTGACAAACTACGCTCAGCGCGTCTCTCCGCCAATGCAATTTCTTTATCGATGTCGTTCACTACCCTACAAAAATATTTATCCAAAGGGCCCGAGATTGCTGGTGCCACCTCAGCCTGGGAAGCGATGCCGGCGGTGGAGGTTGTAGGTGATGTCATATCTGGTAGTCTAGGTATTTAATAGAAGTACTATGTTATACTAATGACAGTACCTGAAATCGTTGTGGACACAAGCTCGCAAAAGGAAACGCAAATGTCACAAATACAAAATGACAGAGGGGGGCCCAGCCCGGCCTCCCTCGGCCCCTGACGGCCACAGACGGTCCCGCCCTTGTCCCGGGCTTCTCCCGGGACTCTCCCGCGCAGCGGGGATAACAACTCCTTTTATTGGAGAGAGGTGTTCGGGGGGTGGGTCAAACAGGGAGAGCGTCCAGGTGCAGGTGATGACAACGCAGGGACTCCTGGGAAATGGAGTACCTGTCTCTCACCTGGCGCTCGCAGCCCTGCTGATTCCACAAGTCTCTAGTCCAAAGGAAAGTAAAGCGCCCAGGCAGACGGGTGATGCGGGACCCGTGGAGCAGGTATCGCGAGGTTCCAAAGCTGGAGCAAAGCAGCAAACAAAAGACTCTCCCTCCTCCAAGTGGCGTAAGGCGTCTCCCAACACAGCCAAAGCAAGCAGGCACCTTTCACTCGGTGCTCGGGGGGGCGGGTCAAACAGGGAGAGCGTCCAGGTGCAGGTGATGACAATGCAGGGACTCCTGGGAAATGGAGTCCCTGTCTCTCACCTGGCGCTCGCAGCCCTGCTGATCCCACAAGTCTCTAGTCCAAAGGAAAGTAAAGCGCCCAGGCAGACGGGCGATGCAGGACCCGTTGAGCGGGTATCGCGAGGTTTCAAAGCTGGAGCAAAGCAGCAAACAAAAGACTCTCCCTCCTCCAAGTGCCGTAAGTATATTGTTTTACCCAAACATGCCATAACAATTTTTAAAGTCATATTCTTATTACCTGTATGTTGGACTTTTGCAGTTTTGGTCTTGTTGAGTTCAGATAAAGATACTTTATTAATCTAAACAGGTGTGGTGCCCATTTGTTGTGTTATCACTGTATTACTGAGTACAAATACTTTACACATTGCCTTGGAATAAGTCTGTCTGCTCGTGCCAAGCTACCCATGGGGTGAGCAGGGGTTATCGAAAGTGTGTATCCCTCTTAATCTGACTAGAAGAAAGGGTCCCTTATTTGGGCAAAGATACCTACCTCTTCCAACTAGAGACCCCCATTTCTAACACATTGGGGTTGGTGCGTATGTTAAGGCATAGGTGTGCTGTATCTCTGTGCGACCTGTCCCTCACTGTGCCTCCTTTGTCAATGGTCTGCTTTTTATTCCCAGTTATTGTGGGGCCCTGCAGCACTACAAACCTGTTAACTCTGCTGAGGTATGCAGAAACCTGGTATTTAAATAAACCAGGAACATAGGGGCATATTATCAAGGGGGTTTATCTCCGCTTTTTTGGCTTTAAAAGACAAGAAAGCGGAGATAAAATTATCTCCCTATTACCTAGCTATCGCTAACACCAGTTAGCGACAGCTAGTAGGAGATAGCGACCATCTTGGGCCCCACTTTGCATGTCAGTGATATTTATTACTAATGACATGCAAAGTGGGCGTGCCAAGATGTTAGCGACTGAAAACAGTCGCTAACATGGCTATCTCCTATTACCAACTTTTGGAGATATTCGCGCTAAGCGCAAATATCTCCAAAAGCTAACACCTGCCCTGAGCAGTTCTTAGCCATGTTATCCAATGGGAGGTGGATAACATGGCTAAGAGCATTAGCTCGGTAATGCATGAATATCGCTGACTTTTCAGCGATATTCATTCATTTGCGGCGATTTTTATCGCATTTGCCATAAACCTTGGTAATACCAAGGTTTATTTGCGGTAAAAATCGCCGCAGATCAGCGGTAAATTTTTGTCTCTAACCAAGCAATAGCGATAATTATCGCTATTGCTTGGTAATATGCCCCTAAGTCCCATTGCATTTGCAATGTGATGCGAGTGCACACTATTTAACACTGCAATCTTATTTTGACCATGGACAGCCCACAGAGAGACGCTCATAAAATCATAGATGCGCAGATACATGGAAAGAGAGGGAAAGACATTTCAATATAATGTAAGAGAATGTGTGGCGCAAACAAGAGTTTATACACTGAGGCCAAACAACAGGACTATACACTACATGTGAAAAATATGAGGTTTATACATCCATAAATGAATTTCGCTGTCTCGTCCATTTTAATTCCATAGGCAATCACTCCTTATTAAAATAAGAGCAAGGGATTCAAGTAAATTAAACGAGTTTATTAAGACACACATATTCAGGTCAAATAACATCCAATTAATTGTGTGTATAACAATAATGTTGAGTAGCAGCATTAGAACAGGTATTTCTAAGAGTCCCTTGGGGTCACTGCATTCTAAACTTTAATCCAAAGATCAAGGCCTCTACGCTAACCTCACACGCTGATAAGTGGTCCCTTTTAATCAGTGCGAAATTGAGGTGGGACCACGTAATCTCCTTTGAGCGAAGATGAAGCAAATGCAAGCTCATAATTTAAAGATGATTGGCATTTTAAAGAGCGGGATAATAGACCTTCCGTTTTGAGGTGTGGAGGAATACATACCCGGCTGGCTGTGCGCGCGGACGCCGTGGCTCGCGCTGCTCTCATACTGAGGCCTGACAAACCCGGAGAGACTCACTCTGGTCCGAGAATCGATGACGCCTCTTTTACCATACATCCTCGTTATGGGATTATTGCTCTTGCAGGATAGCTCTCCAGGGGAAAAGACGTAATAGAACCGTGTTGTTAAGGTTAACACTTTTCTGGCAGTGCGTATTATTACTTTGACACCATCCAGTGAAATAAATAGGGCCATAAAAGCGTGGTTACTGAGCACTGTCTTGATTGCGTTTCATTTATCCATTCAGAATATATATATATATTCTGATTCTGTTTAGTATATTGGTTCCAATTGATGTGTACAATTTAAACAATGGGCGATCTGACGATAGTAGAAATACACGGGGGCTTTATGCCAAGATTTGTCGGTTCGATGTTTTCTAACAATAACAGTTAAAATATGAACATCCTTTAAGCACTGCAAGGGGCGTGGTGGGAGCAGAGGAATGCCAAAACACGGGGCCTTTTTTACGAATGCCTTGCGCCACCGGTGCGTCACTTTTTCCCATTTTAAAAGTGACGCACCGGTGGCGCAAGGCCTTCGTAAATAAGGCCCACGGACTGCACGAATGTTGTGAGGGGCACAGCCGGTGTGCCAGTGTCCCTGAATACATTCATCTCGTCGACGCATTTTAGTCACGATCAAAAATGCACAGCCTATGGTAATATCAGCTCACGGAAAGTGCTTCGGCGCAATTTCAGGGGCATGCAGCGCTAAATAAAAGCAGTATCAGATCACTTCAGAAAAAAAATAATCTTTTTAATTAAAATAGGAAATGTTGTTTGCACTTTGGGCTCTAAGGTGGCGATGCTGCATATAAAACGTTTAGCAATAAACTTCTCCCCGAGAACACTAAATACTAATACAAAATAAATACATTTACAATATGAGAAATTGTTTGCAAAGGACCTAGGAAAATAAACAATGCATGAAACTGAATTCTGGAGGAAACAGACTCTCGCAAAGGCCAGCTGACTGTAAAGAAAAAGCTTTTTGACAATAGCATCTTGATTGATTGACATTTCGTCGTCTTTTTAAACTACGAGTCTGAATTATTCTGCCTGGAGATAATAGTAAAATATATGAAACACTTTTAAGTTCGAGTGCAAACTTCAAAGCAGGTATGCGATCATTTGGAATCTCAAATAGTTATCTAACTGAATGCAGACAGATATTGAAAAGAAATAGTAAATTAATACATCTGAAACAATAAGAATTGTTCAAAACCTTAAAGCAGCCAAGGGAGATCAGGAAAGGAGAAGAGGGATAGAGTTTGTCATTCGTGCAGGAAACGAAATAGGTGCACTGCAAAAAAATGACTGTTTAAGTCCAGGGTTAGCCTAAGACACGACACAGACTCTCAAAAAACCTGTTCAGTTAAAAAAAATACATGGGAATCTGTTTATGCTACTGAGCAAATCACTATCTCGCTTTTCAAGCGTCCGTTTACAAAAAAAAGAAAATTCCTTTGATGTGTTTCCTTTTATAATGTACAGTGATTGAGTATGCAGGGTCATATTAGTAGCAGACAATGCAAGTCATGATACCATTTGCTGCTGCTCGAGGAACCAATGAGCAAGCAGTGCACACGAGGATTATCAAATTTGAGGAGCATTTTGCAACAAATAGTGGCAGGTTACATTCATTCAAGCTGTCCAGGACTACCATGAAGCCTGAGCTGTAACACAAGTATAGTTGTGCATCATGCGCAGTGAAAGATTTGTCTAAATTAAACAAACGGGCAAATGCTTACAAAACGTGCATGTTCCAATGCTACTTACCTTTTTTTCTTCCACTGGAAAAGTGTTTTTTTTTTTTAACCCGTGAAGAATCCCTATGCCCTCACTAATACGGTGCGCGTTTGCTCCCAATCGTAGCATGGATCGGGATTTCTCCCTCCTCCTAACAGCAGTAGATTTCAGACCTTTACCTGAGAGGAAATGTAAGACGGATATGATCACGAATAACCACAAACTTACATTTTGCGGAAGTTCACAAATCATCATGGCCTCTCCACATTGAAAAACCACCACTCCACACTTGGCAGGAGATGCACTTGTGGTAAATGCCGCTCTAGTGCTCCGAGGGTCTCAGGTTGAGCCCCCGGAAGCACTACCCACATTGTATCACTTTCTGGCCAGGCGTGGCCAGAAAGCTTTAAATAAAGGGACAGGAGTGGCTCGGCACTTCCTGTCCACACCAGCACAGTAACGGTGTGTGTGTCCCTCCTTTAGACCGACAACTGCTGCGCAGCGACTTGGGCCCTGTCAGGCCCACAAACCCCCACACTGGCGACGAGGGTGGGATCCTACAAAAGAATCAAACGGCGCCGACCTGCGGTGCCTCCGACCAGACCAGCGGCTGCACAGAGCGCTCCAACCGCGACACTGAAGCAGAGCACCGGCGACCACGGAGGCAAGACCAGCCGCACCAGCCGACGGATCAAGAACGCACTCACCGGTAAGCAGCGGACGCCAGGAGCTGCGTGGGGCACCGGCAGAAACAGCAGTCGGAAGGCCCGAGCAAGGAAACGCGCCGAGGAAATCAACCCGGCAGCAGGCCCAGCAGTGCGCGCATGCGCGAGGCACAACGCGTCATAGGCAACGAGAGAGGCCCCGAGGCAGCGCGAGGCAGGAAGGACGCCTCGAGGAAGACGAGCGCGAGCGCGAGGCCCAGCTAAAGACACAGACAACCCAGCAGGGACACCGCTCACACCGTGCAGCAATCACATCAAGCACAAGCAAGTGCAACAATCAACTCCACAACCACCTACCCAAAACAAACACAAGCAAGTGCAACCGGAATCTAAAGGTGGTCCCAACAAGCACAGGCAGCTGCAACTACATAGCTCGTCACACGCAGCCCCAAGAGAAAAAAAAAACTAACAAGCACGAGCAAAGGCGAGCAGCATCCAACAAGAAGAAGCCCTAGAGAAAAATAAAGACTAGCACCAAGTCATACCCCAGCACCAAGATGACCACCAATCCAGGAGGGGCATCTGGAGGAGCAGCACAGTCAGGGGCCGGACCAGCTCAGCAAGCAGGACCCCCAGCACCAGCCCTGAACCTAGGCACGCAGCCACCAGCACCGTCCGCCCACTCGCAAATACAGGCACTTCCACCCTTCAGTGAGTTGATAGACCCGGGAACAGCGGCTCCCAGATGGGCCGTGTGGCTGGGACAGCTCAACAACTATTTCACCGCCACGAGGGAAAAGGACAACGAAGTAAAGCGGTCACTACTACTACACTTTGGGGGCACAGAACTATACAAGCTATTCAAGCACCTGCCAGACACAGGGGATGACGACGATTATGACGCAGCCGTCAACGCGCTGAACGCACATTTTGATCCCCAGCTAAACCCACACTATGAGCGATTCAAGTTCCGCCAGTCCAGACAAAGGGAAGGAGAGACCATGGACGCGTTCCACGCACGGCTGAGAGATCTCATAAGCACATGCACCGATGATGACGAAAAGAAAGAAGTGACTGCACAGCTCATTCAAGGCTGCCGCAACAAGCACCTGAGGACACTGATTCTAAGGCAGCCACGCATCACACTGGAGGAGATACTGATCCTTGCTAGATCCCATGAACTGTCGGATGCACGAGCGACTGCGATGGAAGCAGCCCTGAACCCGCGAGCAGAACCAGGAGCCATAATAAAGACAGAAAGGGTAGACGCAGTCCGAAGTGCCGGCCGAGGGAACAGAGGAAGATGGCCGACCAGGACGCCACGCCGCGCGGCATGTGGATACTGTGGCCGAGACGAACACAACCAAGATGGCTGCCCAGCACGTGGCAAGACATGCTCAAAATGCGGAATACCAAACCACTTCGCAAGTGTGTGTAGAGGCGGTTCCAGAGGAAGAGGAACACCCGGAAGAAAATCAATCGCAGGAGCTGTAAGGCAAATCTCACTAGACGAGGCAACGCCGTCTCAACCAAGCAGATCACGGAGGCAAACCCAATTTGACGAGTCCTCCACAGACGATGAAGATGAATGCTACTACGTGTCATTTGTGAGTGAACTGAAGAAACGGCGGAGGCCGCAGCCAAAATGCCAAATACATATCGACGGGGCTCCAGCGACTGGCGTCATTGACACGGGAGCCACCGTGAACGTCATGGGAATCCAGCACTACAAAGCACTTAAGCCGAGACCAAAACTAGTCCCCTCGAAGGCACGGATATACACATACGGCAGCCAGGAACCCCTCCCGCTGCGAGGTAAAATGGTAGTCCAAGTGAAGGCGGAAGACAACGAGGTAACAACAACCTTCCATGTTATAGACAAAGAAGCCGATCTGCTGGTGGGAAGCAACACAGCGGAGGACCTCCGTCTCATTGCATTTGCAAACGCCGTTAAAGCTCTCCAGACAGAAGATATCCTGGAAATGTTCCCCACCCTTTTTGAAGGCCTCGGCACCATCAAACGACCGCCGATCAAACTGCACATCGACCCCGCCATTCAACCAGTGGCGCTGAGACACAGAAGAATACCGTTCCACCTGCGCGCCGCCGTGGAGAAGGAACTCAACCAACTGGAAGAACAAGGGGTGATCGAGAAAGTGTCAGGGCCGACGCCATGGGTATCCCCGATGGTAATAGCCGAGAAGCCACGCCAACCTGGAAAAATCCGCATATGCATAGACATGAGGGTCCCCAACAAAGCCATTCGACGAGAGCGACACCTCACCCCAACAGTGGATGACATCCTGTCAGACTTGAATGGGGCCCAATGGTTCTCTAAGCTGGACCTAAACGCAGGATATCATCAGCTCAGACTAGCGGAAGAGAGCCGCTACATCACAACTTTCTCAACGCACCTGGGACTGAGGCGGTACAAGCGACTAAACTTCGGCATCTCGTCCGCAGCCGAGATCTTTCAAAACACAATCAAGGAGATCTTATCCGGACTTAACGGGGTGCTAAACGTCAGTGACGATATCCTAATCCATGCCAAGTCGAGTGAAGAACACCACCGCAGACTAAAAGCCACCCTACAAAGACTCTCACAATATGGGGTCACACTACACAAGGACAAATGCCAGTTCTTCAGGAAATCGATAGAGTTCTTCGGATATGTGTTCGATTCAGACGGAGTAAAAGTGGATCCCCGAAAATCCCACGCCATCAAGAATGCAGCAGCACCATCGACCGCCTCCGAAGTGAGAAGCTTCTTAGGGATGGCGCAATATTGTGCACGGTTCATACCCAATCTAGCCACGATTGCAGAACCCCTGAGAAACCTAACGAAGAAAGACAGCCCATGGAGGTGGACAGAGACTGAAGACAAAGCATTTAGCCGAATCAAAGAAGCTCTACTAGACAGCACAACTATGGCATACTTCAACACTGCGAAACCCACCGAAATAGTAGTAGATGCAAGTCCAGTGGGCTTAGGAGCCCTCCTATCACAAGAATCCGAACCCGGGGTGTGGGCCCCATTGGCATTCGCGAGCAAAGCATTGACAGCGACCGAGTCGCGATACTCGCAAATTGAGAGAGAGGCGCTGGCAGTGAAATGGGCCTGCGCACATTTCCACCTATACATATCTGGCCACCCGTTCAGAATGGTGACAGACCACCAACCGCTGGTACCCCTGTTCCGAGGCACAGCGCCTCACCCGCCTCCAAGGATTGAACGCTGGGCAATCCAAGTCCAGCAATACCAAATGGACATAGTGTACAGACCGGGGGCGAAAAACCCAGCAGACTTTCTGTCTCGCCACCCATTCACAGAGGGACCCCACGACGCAAACCACGAATGCCAAACCGAAGAATTCATTAACATGCTGGCGGCAGGGGCATGTCCCTGCGCCCTCACCGCCGATGTCATCACATCCCACTACGACAGCGACGCCGTTGTCTTGCGAGTGAAGGACGCAATCCACTCTGGAACGTGGACCAACTTCCTAAAAGACACAAATGGGTGGAACGAAGAAGACAGAGCACGCTTACAACAGTTCTGGAAGATACATGATGACCTCAGCTGCGCTGACAACGGAATAGTACTGAGAGGAACTCGAGTAGTCATCCCCAAGGCACTACAAGAGAGAGCAACCGCGCTAGCTCACGAAGGGCACCAAGGCACCCGCAGGATGAAAGCGAGGATGCGGGAGAAGATATGGTTCCCCAACATGGAAGAATGCGTGGAAACCCTCGTGCGAGCATGTCGAGCATGCCAAATCACCAGCAGCCCCGTGGCTCCAGCCCCCGTGATAACGGAAGAGCATGCCCCATCGCCGTGGTCATGGCTGAGTCTGGATTTTGGAAGTTTCCCGGACGGGAGGATCACAGTAGTACTGATAGACAACTACACCAAGTACCCCATAGTTGAGACAGCGGCGTCAACCAGTTTCACAAACGTCCGCCCCATCCTGAGCAAGGCGTTCGCTCTATTTGGAATTCCAAAGATCATCAAAACCGATAACGGACCCCCTTTCCAAGGGAGCGAATTCAAAGACTTTCTGAACAACCTTGGAGTCAAACACCACAGGATCACACCTCAATGGCCACAAGCCAACGGCGAGGTGGAACGTTTCATGCGGACCATAAACAAAGTGCTGCGAATATCCTCTGCGGAGGGAAGTGATCCAGAAGAAGCACTACAGGTATTCTTGAGGGAGTACCGCAGCACCCCACACAGCACCACCATGCAGTCCCCATGGGCGCTGATGTTAGCCGGCCCGAGGAAGGACCTGCTGCCCATGGCCGACAATTGGGCTCCATCGCCGTATTCTCCAGCTGACACACAAGAACGGAGAAGAAGGACCAATGACAAGGCCAGTCACAAGAGGCGAGCCCAACCAAAAACACTGCGCCCAGGAGAAACTGTGCTGATACGGACAAGGAGACCGGGGGGGAAGTTCAAAACACCATTCGAACCGGAACCCTGGATAATCAAAGAAACCAAAGGGACGGCGATCACAGTCAGCCGAGATGGAGAAGAAGTAACTCGCAATATTTCTTGGTTCAAGCAAATACCCACACCAAAAGGACTGAACTCAGATAGTAACACACCCGCATCACGGGAAGAAGAAGAGAGTACCACCACAAACAACGCCACATGCTTGACTCCGGACGCCGCGGAACCACCACCTCCGACATCGCCGGACACCCCTCGAGATCAGATCCTTCCGAGAGGCAAGTGGCACTACAACCTCCGATCTAACCCACAGCCCAATCACAGACTAGCTGATTTCGCATGTTGAACTGCTTTCTTGTTTAGTTTAAAATCCAAGTTGGGAAGGGATGTAGCGCTCTAGTGCTCCGAGGGTCTCAGGTTGAGCCCCCGGAAGCACTACCCACATTGTATCACTTTCTGGCCAGGCGTGGCCAGAAAGCTTTAAATAAAGGGACAGGAGTGGCTCGGCACTTCCTGTCCACACCAGCACAGTAACGGTGTGTGTGTCCCTCCTTTAGACCGACAACTGCTGCGCAGCGACTTGGGCCCTGTCAGGCCCACAAACCCCCACAGATGTTTCAGGGCATATTGATATTTGAGCACCTCAGATGAACTTAGGATAGTTGATAGCCTTGTGAATGGGTCCTTACATGCCCATGAGGTAAGGCTAGCTAGCTTAGGCAAACGTCCCTTTAGAAAAAAACTTGCAATCATTGTGTCTCCAGGATTTATCTACAGGAGTTGCCGCTTAAGGGAGCGCATTGTTGGGAAACTTTCCGAAGGGTGAATTCAGTGTTTGCAATACACTGCATGGACACTGCCCCTTTCCAACGGTAACCGAGGGGAGCTGAAGGCCCTGGCAGAGACTCCATTAGCAATATCTTGCCGTCACTTAGTACAGACATAGAACAGGGTGAGTATAGACGATAAGACTGTAAAAGAACCATGGGGCATATTAGCAAGAACCACGTTAAAATTATCACAGTTTTAGAGGCAGGGAACTGCCGCTAAAACCAGCCGCGGCCGGTAGTGGGAGTACCTGCCGGGCGGTGGCGTGGGGAGGGTGAGGGCCAGGGGGGGGGGGGGATAGTAATGTATGGATTACGGAGCTTAACAGGTAAGTAAACATATAAATGAATACAACAAATTTCCTTGCACGCACTGCATCACCAAATGCGATGCAGTGCGTGCAACGAAATTTGTTTTATTTATAGATATGTTTACTTACCTTTTAAACTCCGTAATCCATACATTAGCCAGCCCATTATCGCCGTTTTAGCGGCAGTTTCCTGCCGCTAAAACGGCGATAATTTTAACAAGGTTCTTGCTAATATGCCCCCATGCACATAACATATATTAATTAATAAGCTAGAATAAAAACTCAAGCGCACAGTGCCAATTGCGCTAAAAAGACTTCAGCTCTACCTCCCTTCATGCGCCCTAGCCCGGGCTGCTGCAGCTTCCGGGAAACACTCAGAGGCTTATTCACAAGACCCTTGCGCCGCCGGTTCGCCACTTTTAATATGGGAAAATGTGACGCACATGCGTTGCAAATGGCTTGTAAATAAGCCCCTCAATTCTTTAGCTGATGTGCGCTGGGCTGCGCTACAGATTGGGCTTCAGTGATAGCATCTTAGATAATATTATTCATTTAATTGCGGAGGTTGAGGTGCCAAAAGCTTATGGGGACTGTGATCCTGAGTGCAATGGGGACATGGTCAGAGACGTGGCTAGAAAGAACAAAATATTCTCGGTTTTCCGCCTTTCACCTTCATTTATGTGCTATGTTAAGGTAATTACAATACAGTGCAATTTAAATGCATATAAACTATTATACACACACCTTAACTGAAATATAAATTAAAATAATCTGTGGGAAATGCATTCTGCTATGAAAGAAAACTCAGGGGCATATTATCAAGGGGGGCGATAGGCAATTTTCGCTGCTTTAGCGGGCGTTTTTTGGCCGCTAAGCGGCGATAATACTATCGCCCTATTAGCAAGCTGTCGCTAACAGCAGTTAGCGACAGCTTGTAGGCGATAGCGAGCGGTTTGGGGCCCGCTTTGCATGTCAGCGATATTTATCGCTAATGACATGCAAAGTGGGCGTACCCAACCAGTTAGCGAATGAAAGCAGTCACTAACATCGCTATCGCCTATCAGCAACACAGGCGTAGCGATGGAAATATTCGCGCTAAGCGTGAATATCTCAAAAACACCTGCTCAGACCATTTCTTAGCCATTATATCCAATGGGAGGTGGATATAATGGCTAAGACCCTGTTAGCGATAATGTGTGAATATCGTTGTATTCTCAGCGATATTCACGGATTTTGCCGCTATCGCCGGGAAATTTAATCACTTTTGAGATAAATGTTGCTAATAGCACATTATCTCAGCGATAAAATCCTGTGATGCGCGGCTTTAAAAAAAACTTGCTGCTAACCCTACTTAGCGATAAATATCGCTATTTGTTGATAATATGCCCCTCAGTTGGTTATTGTGATCGTTGGAGAAGCCTGTGAACGTAACCAGTCACAGATCTGAATCCCGTTGATGCACTGGGGAATAGTGACATGTATTTACAGTGCTACTAGATCCCAGCCTAAGACTGAAAGTAATGTGAATATGGAAGTCATAATATGATAGGTTGCCACAAAATGTACAAAGAGATTTAGGACCTCATTTAGTTTTTGGCAGGCAGGTAATAGGTCACAAACATGATGGATATGCCATCTGCCTTGTTACAAATGCCGTAGGATACTTTTGTGATGGAGTGCGAAATTCTACATGTATATTTTAAACCATTTATGTAATCTAATAAGTGTTTAAGAAAACACACATGCATTTAAAAAATACTTTTAGTAATAAACAATGAGACAACACCGAGAGCAAATCGTTTTTATATACATTTTCATTAGAAGAACATATTCAAGAACTCAGCTGCTAACACTAACACCCATGTGTTACCTCTTGAAAAATATCTTTGTCACCACAAAGCCTCACATGAATTAAAGTCATATGTTGGCTCCCAAGGAGCCTTTAGATCTTTAAATTTACCATTTGCACACATTTACATTTCTTTCAGGTAGCAGGCACCCTGGTGAGAAAGCTTGTTTCTTCTGTCACTCTCTGCTTCTATCTTAGCTTCACAGAACAGCAACTCCCTCCTTTCCCTTTAAACCAGAGACATCTGAAGTTTGGCGCTAACCATTTGGAATGGCTGTTTCTTACCAGAAGTATGGGCACTGTTATTGTAAAATTAAATAATTTATCAAGAATGTCATTCTCAGTAGATTCTTAACTCTTCAGCCACTGAGGTCGTCGAAAAGCTGAGGTGAGTTTGTTTCTACATTGCTTCTTTGCCTCATTGTGTTGCACGCTCTGTGCCTAGTCAATCCCCTTCAAAGATACCCATAAAAGACTATGAGCTCTATAGAATTATTAATACTATAATTATTATTAATAATATGATTCTCTTGTGGGGTTCTGCTCTGTACAATTTAGAAATGTCCACTGTTCTTGTAGCTGGATTTAGAGGGTGTCAGAACATCAAACCTGATTTTATGAGCCAAAACTCCAGGTGGTAGTATCAATGTGGGGAAAGGCTCCATTGTGACATGCATGTCTTCCTCGCATCAGGACGTGTTACACTTTCATAAAGGTCTGCATGTAAGTAGTGGCCAATCCGCCCTTCTGACCCCCAAATTTGCAGGAATTGCTACATTGGGCCCCCTTCCCCTCCTACCAGGAACTGTGATGTGGACTGTTTGGTCCTCATTGACCCCCTGGCCGGGTTGGAATTATCACTGGTCTCGCAACACTGCAATGTTTTTCTGTCCTGAAGAAGTAATAGGATACTTCCCTTATGTGACGAAACACGTGTTGGCTGGTTGTTTTTCGTTGTTGCATCATTAAATACATTTGAATAATATACTGGTGTCGACCACAGATGTTCGTACAATACGAGACATTTCAACCATTGTTGTATCATTATTACGTGTGCCCAGGACTGTGTTTTCGTTATTGGTGTGGGTTTTCGACTCACACATTTACGGGGGTTACAGGGTATTTCATCTGGCAGCACTGTGCATACTCTGAGCATAGTAGACACACCGCAAACTAGTCTGAGCGCCAATCTTCCTGTCTTTACTAAAAACCCTACACTGATATAGCACTCTTTTATTTCAAATTCCTTTTATTGATCAAGCCGACACCTCATTAAAGACTCTTTTCTAGGCAGTCTCTAATCTCACAAATTTACCCCGTGTCAAAATGACTGTTCGCCTTCCCAAGTTGTTTCTGAGTATCTGCACTTAAAAAAGTGCAAAATTCTGGATTGACATTTTACACGTTTTTTCCCGAATTCCAAATCTTTTCCACAGAGGAAACAACAAGAATTTCGCACAGGCCGACATCTATCATGATTTCTTGCATGTCAAAAAGGAAACAAATTGTTTCATATAGCATTAGAGAATGAGAGAGGGAATAATTTACAACGTTTACAAACAGGATAAACTACTGAACTAATTTCGCTTTATGGGATAAAATGAAATCCCATTCCTTATGTCCGTTTCCTACAATAAATATATGTCTCAACTTCAAAGTAAACCTACACAAATGCAGGTGATTGATGGGTAGGAGCTTCTTGGACTAGTCCAAGCCTGGAAGTAAGGTTTGAATCGCTTTCCAACACCTCCCATTAAACAGCTGTAGGTCCAGTCTTATCCCACTGATAACACTTCTCTTTGGGGGCAGCGGTACATAGTGCTATAGGAAGGTGGTGCAACCCGTTTATTGTGAAGGGACTCATTTGTGTTCCTAGCAGCTTGATATACATGAAACACGCATGTCGAAGTTCATGAGAGCCACTTATCATAGGCCAGGATGTATTTCAAATGCATTCTCCTAAACAACATTTGTCAGCTTCCCAAATCTTGACAATAATAAGGTCAGAGGGGGAACCTTTACTCTTATGAAAATGTATGCTAATCACACCCATTTTTAATCATATTTCTCCCCTTTGCATCAGAAACATCATTAATGAAATATGTTTCATAAATCATGATAATTCACCGGATATGCTGAAGATATGAAAAACATTAATTATCCAGGTTGGCTGAGCAGTGTTTTTTAAACAGAAATGAATGACTTGGAAGCCATAATAAACTGTAATTAACTGGCAAGGCAATTAAAAAGGTTCGACCTCCACATACAAACAATAACTGAGATTATCATATTCCCAGAAGGAATCATAGTCATTGTTTATATTGAGATGAATAGACGCCAAGAGGTAAAGTGTATGATTGGAAATTATCAGGAAATAAGATTACCATAAAACACCGACAAGATGGCGTATTAGTTGCACATCAAACAACTAGAATGAAACTGGGAGTAAAGCAGAGCGAATAATGTTTGTGTAATAAAAGAATCTGTAAATATTATTTTTTTAGGGGATTTTATCCTAGAAATGAGGAAAGGCACATTTCCGCAAGAGAATCCTCGCTTTAATTTGAAGATATGGCTCAGAATAGGTGCGCAATCTATTTTCTCGAATTTTAACGGTCTCCTTATCAGTCAGAGACACGGAACTGCCAAATATGACATCAATGAAAGGGATGTCCCTCCACAGGGGCTCGTCAGTGCCATGCAATTGATCAGTTTTTAAAATTTTGACGATATTATCAAACTAACTGACTTAATTTGCAAGAAAAACTATGCAAACATACACTGTGATGTGTTGTATAGAAATCTATACAACACACACAGCAGACATTTTGTTGAGGAATTTAACTTACAATTAACAACTAAGAAGCAGCAAGTATTTGGTCATTCTCGCCTTGGAGCACCCACTCTTAAACTGATAAATGCCTAAAGATAGTGCCATTTATGTCAAGCCTTAATAATTCGAAATGGACAACTCTCAAACGCTTTGACATGAATAAGAAGGATTTACCATGTTACATGTTTATGTGCTTATAGGATAGACACTGTTTGCAAAGTCGCAATACTAGTTTGTACTAGTCCGTCTTGACACCTTTGGCACTAAAGCGAAAGAAGCCACAGACTGAGTCATGTGTCAAAAGATTTCGGAATAGCAAATTGCGTATTATTGTGCAGTTATAACTAGTTTACACCAGTAGCGGCCTGTGGTGGGAGTGCTGCTATGATATGATATGCAGTGGCGGTTTCTCCATATGGGCGTCGGGACTCCGCCCTCGTTAAATTAAACAAAAGTGCAACATTTTTATTTAATAAAAAAATACCAGTTTTTTGTTGTCAACTTGTCTTCAATAATGATAAAACACAGGGCAAACTCTTCCCCACTCACCGATACTGCTGCAGTGACAATAGCCATTGTGAAGTCTGAATGCATGTTGTCACGTGATGTGAGTGACTCGCCTTGCAATGCATTCTCCCCGGGCAGTTCGAAAGAAGCTTAAGTGTTTGCCGGCAGAGAAGCTCACAGCCCTGAAGGCTGTGATGTCATCAGCTCGGCAAAGACTTGGCTTCAGGGTCCAGTCTCCACCCCCTAATGGCGTGGAGGTTAAGTTACCACGGGCGTTTTAATACCAAGCCCGATATTGCTAACCCTCCACGTCAATCAGGGAGTTGAGAGCTTGTTACCACACCCCTTTCCGAACTCATTACAGGGCGTGCTGGGACCCACCCTGTTACGAGTTGGGAAAGGGGTGTGGCAGGCGGGAAGCTGAGGAATCGAGTCTGCGCAGACTCGTGAGTCTGCAGGTTGCTGTTTGGTGTAGGACTGGATTAAAGTTAACTCCAGAGTTTTACCAGCCCAGGTAAGGCCCAGTTGGGCATTTTTTAAAGTTATTTAAGCCCGATTACAAGGGACTTGTGTCACATGCATAAATAAGAGAGAGTGAGGCCCTGATAATTAACAGCTGCTGCTAACTGAATAAATGTTTCCTAAACAATTCGAAGCCTTATCATGTTGTGTTTGCCAAAACTAAGCATTTGTATGACGTGTTTCACATTATGTTCATTGACAAACTGGAGGAGGGTTAAACATACGTGCGCCGTGGCTGAAAGTGAAAACTTGGCTTGAATGGTCCGATCCTCGTGTGTTTTAACTTAATTGTGCCATTATTTCGGGCTCTTCCTTAGCAAATATGTTTGGTATTACTCAACAGCTAAATACAGCTAATGAAGATTATAAACGAAATCTATTTGCAATGTACATTTTCCTTTGCAGCCTTGTAAATCCTGAAAATACCCTTGCGGAGAAGGAGACTTGTAAAATGTTAATGTTAGCACTGCAACAATAATTTGACGCCCTCCCACTTTCAAATGTCACCAGCCGCTACTGATGATATGATATGCTCAAGGGTAGCACTATTTTTGATTAAATGGTCACAGTTTTTCTCATTCCTTCAACTCATAAATACATTTGTTTGGACACTAGGGGCCAGATGTAGGAAGCCAAATACCTTTCGGTAACAACCGAAATTAATGAATTTCAGCCATTACTGACCGGTATTAGGCTTTTCAGATGTAGGGGCCTAATTTAAGTAATCAGAAAATTACCTAATTTTTAAATACCGATTTGGTAAATTACCGAATCCTTAATGTAGGAAGCACTCAAGTGAGTGCTTTTCACTTGTAAGGATTCGTTATTTACCACCAACTACAAGTTGGTGGTAAATATCGAAAACACTAAAAAAAGCAATTTTGTGCTTTTCTCAACTGTGCCATGTGGCAGACATACATGCCCTTAGGGCATGTATGTGTGCCACATGTGCACCCATGCACTATACAGGGGTGCAACAGGGTGTCAATGTGACACTCTGCCACCCTTGTAAGTCTACCCTCTTTTACTGATTCGGTATTTACCGAATCGGTAATTCTCTTTCATTCCTATGGGCCTCTAAGCCAATAGGAATGAATGGGGAATACCAAATTGGTAAATACCGAATCGGTATTTACCGAATGTTACCGATTCGGTAAAATGTACCGAATCTTTAGCTACATATCAGTTACCGATTCTAAAATACCAAATCGGTAACATTCGGTATTTTAGAATCGGTAAATGATATTTACCTACATCTGGCCCTAGGTCTCTCATAGAAAAAAGGCTACACAAACCCTGTTACCTGGAAAGTGTATGTGTTCAACAAATGTACATTTGCGAATTGGATGACCATAGTTAAATAACATATTGGGAAACTTCGGATTCATTTATTTTGAAACTGAATGTATCACTGCCCTCCCAATATGATAGCATGCCAGAGAAAGAACTATTTTGCTCTGATCACTACAGTTGCAACATGGGCATCTCTCATCTTAATTCCTTTGTGGATTTTGTATTGCTTGAATGACGAACGACACTAATATAACCTATACTATAATTTTCTAGAAGGGTTTTTGAAAATGATTATCTTTGCATGACATTTTTTTGATATTATAATACAATAGACTAAAGCATGAAAACAATTTGGAATGAAAAACATATATAATGAGGAGACGCAGCGCAGAGTGTTTGGAGCGCGTGGGGGTCAGAAGCAGAGCCTACAAGCCCCAGGAGCCATTGGGGGCAGACAGCGAGCAGTACAGCCCTCCCTTTCCACCTGCACCTCCGTGAAAAGACTTTGCGTCTCCCGCTTTGTGGGAGAACAGCGCAGAGTGTTTGGAGCGCGTGGGGGCCAGAAGCAGAGCCTACAAGCCCCAGGAGCCATTGGGGGCAGACAGCGAGCAGTACAGCCCTCCCTTTCCGCCCGCATCTCTATGAAAAGACCTTGCGTCTCCCGCTTCATGGGAGATGCAGCGCAGAGTGTTTGGAGCGAGTGGGGGCCAGAAGCAGAGCCTACAAGCCCCAGGAGCCATTGGGGCAGACAGCGAGCAGTACAGCCCTTTCTTTCCACCTGTGGTACTTTATAATCAACACGTCTTTTCCGTCCCACGGGACGTGCGCGCGGACGTGCGCCGGGCTAAGCCCGGGACAAGGGCGGGACCGTCTGTGGCCGTCCGGGGCCGGACGAGGTCGGGCTGGGCCATCCTCCTAAGCACCATCAGAAGGTGAGAGTCATTGTTACACCATGGGGAAACGTAGAGTATTCTTTGGTTCTAAACCCCCTACTGTGACCACCATTGAAAGCATGCTTGTAGAGGCCGTTGACATGGTTTCGGCAGAGATTGAGTTAACCGAAGGAAGACTCTCTATGAGCCTACCGGCACCCCATAGACACTCATTGGGTGGAGCAGAACAGGGAGCAGAACAGGGTAATTTACCTATCCCTTTTCCCCAGAAGTCCTGATTACCATCCCCAGCCAGTGTGATATATTATCCAAGGGCCTCGAGACTGAGTCTGAAACCACCGATGTTGATACAGTCAACATAGTATCTCAATCGGGGTCGCAAATTGATGTCAGCAGCGGGGACTTGTCCACTGCTACCAAGGCTACCAAAATAGCGGGGAGAAAGAGGAAGAGAGTAGTAACCAAACCTACTATTAGCAAAAGGAAACAGCCCGCTCGCTCAAAAACTCAACCCACCCCGCAAAGTTTGTGGAAGCGAGGACCGACTACTGTCACAACGGGCCCAACGGAGCAAACACCGAATAATACTGTGGACTTGACCACAGCTGCAGATGGTATCATCTCGGCCCATACACAAACTGACGATATGATTACATATGGCATACAGGGAAGACCGGGGGACTTTTCAATTGATACCATAACGGATTCGGTTTATGATCGATTAAAAACATTAATAGATAAACAATTTAATGCTTTGTTCAAACGGTTGGACAGATTGGAAAATTTGGTTAAAAAACCGGAAGCAAAGAAAAATACTGTCACCATCGCTGATAAAATTGTGAGGGGCAATAAACAAATGGGAGAAACTGTCCAGGGCATGTTAAGGGCAAGTGAGACCTGTATACCTCCAATTGCTAACGCTGCTTGTGACAAGCATGGCAATTCTAAGGATAGTCACCCTCCTAAATCTACCCCCATTCTGATGCCCTTACCAAACGCAGTAGCAGTTGGCATGGGGCCATCAGTAATAGTCAGCCACTGATCCCAGTGTCAGCTTCTCCCGCATTTTCGGTTTCAGTGCCCATAGGTGGAGAAACTGCTCCGAAAGATATTCACATTTTGGCTAAAGATGTTCTTAATTTACCCCCAGAAGCCTGCCCATACATTGTAATCCTAGCTGGCGTCCCTCCCTTGAAGAAAGACCAATCGTAATCTTGGGAAAAACCTAAAAACAAGAGTACCGATTGGTTAATAAAATACAAAGGCTTAGGGATTGATAACACCATCATTACCCCAGTAAGTGCAATCCCATGCAAAAGAGGGGAGGAACTATGCAATTTTCTATCACCCTGTAATTTGATTAATGTAATGGAAAAGGCTGGTGTAAACCCAACTGAGGGGCCATTGCCTACCTATAGAGGACGTGGTTGTTCATCCATCATAGACTATGTTTTTATATCATCCTCATTGGAATTTTTTTTGTTAAAGGCTGAGGGTTTATGTAATAGCCAAGGCGACCATAACCCCATTTTAACAACAATTAGACTTCGTTCTAAATTCATTGCACAAAGGGAAATAGGGGCTAAAAACTTTGTGGTATCTTCTGACAAGCTCAGGTTGATATGGAAGGGGATAGACAAAAAAAGCCCTCCTTGTACGTATGATAAGAATGTATCTCGCACTTGCAGATATATGTTTGTCAAGCAGCTCCACAGGCAGGGAGATTATTGAGGCTTTTACTGGTTTATGCACTAACATTAAATTTATAATCTCTAAACCTATTACAAACATAAGCAAGAATCCCAGGTGGTTTTATAGCTCTTGCTCGCGAGCCAAGAGACATCTGCGTGAAGCATTAGCGGCTTCACCCAGGGATATGACTCTAGTTAGATTATTTAGAGCCTGCTACAAGAAAGCTACTAAGACACACTCAGATGAGTTATTGAAAGTACGCTGGGATAACCTAGCCAAGGCTGCCTCCTTAAAGGATATAAATGGATTTGGAAGGAAGTTAAAAGCATGAAGTCTATGGATACAAATATCACCCCCATAAGCTCTAACATATCTAGCGAGCTAAGGGAGGAGCATTTTGCTGGAATTTATACCGCTTCCCTAACCACCAGCAATAATATTTGTACCCAAGTCTTAAAGGTCACGATAACAATATCTGAAGTTGAAGAGTTGAAGAGGCTATACAACAAAGTCTTGGGAATAAAGTACCAGGCCCGGACAGGCTATCTATTGATCTTATAAAACAGGAACCAGACTTTTGGGCTCCCCTTTTGTGTAATGTTTTAAATAATTTGACTAATGCAACCATCCCGAGCACTTGGTCGACTAATATTATTATGGCCATTTTTAAAAAAGGGGATCGATCCAACCCCAGCTGTTGTTGCCCTATCTCTTTGATAGATAACACCTTTAAGATTCTGGGCTTTAGAAGCAATGTTGAAACTGTTTGAATCTTATCCTGGGAATATATACAGTTACACAAAAGCTTCGCTTTATTTGGATTTTATGGATTTATCCTCAGCATTTGATTTTGTTAACCGATCACGTCTATGGGAAATTCTTTAAAATTATGGGTTGGATGAGGCATTGGTTGGTTTTTTGGCATTTTTGCACAGGGATCTGAAGGCACGGGTGAGGATAAGTAATGACGGGGAAGTTTCTGGGGACATCACCATTGGCCGAGGGGTCAGACAAGGTTGTGTTCTGGCCCCTTTGCTTTTTATCCTCTATATAAATGAATTACATAACTTCCTGTCAAAAATGTCTAGTGATCTAGTGATATACCCAAAATTAATGGCATACTACTGCCCGTGCTTTTATACGCAGATGATGCGGTTCTTATGGGTCGTACGCCCAATGCACTTCGCACTTTAGTCTTGGGATTTGTGTCCTTTATGGCAGATCTTGATCTTTGTACAAATTTTAAAAAGCCTTATATAATGAGTTGTGGGATGAAAAAACTATGTATTAAATCAATTTCAGTGGGCAGCGAACTGTTGACATGCACTAGCACTTTCCCCTATTTGGGCTTAGTTTTCTCAGAATCTGGTTCATGGAAAGCCCACACTGCCCATGGAAGAAGTAAAATTACTAAAGCGGTAAATTATATTATCAGTCTCCGGCAACCAAGACAATCTGAGGCAGTGGTACCATTGATTCAGATTTATAAATCGCAATGTGTACCAACGGCTATTTATCGTGCCGAAGTCTGGGGGCATGAAAATTGTATTGGGATTCAAATCGAAGAGAACAGATTCTGTAGGAAAATTCTTGGTGCGCTATTATCATCTGCCAATTATATATGCCACAAGGAATTGAATTTACAATATGTGGAGGATTTTATTAGGTCACGTCCAGCGATATTCTGGTTGAAAATATGTCAGAATCCAGCAGCAATTTTAATCAGAGAAATAATTATAGATTGTCTCAAGTGCAACAAAGGTGGCTGTATACCCTGGCTAGCCGCAGTTAAAAATAGTTTTGCCAGCGTGAACATGGAGCACATTTTTTTACGTCCATTAGCAGCGGAAGGAAAAAATATAAGATCAGTCAGGGGGGCACTTTACGACTTGTTTCGTAAAGAAAGACAAGATTTTCATCATCCTAAACCATCAATTGCTAGATACATGCCCCTTTTGGAGACACCAAGTACCCAACATCCTATGCCACTACAATATCTTAGTAAGAATATGGGGAGATGGAAAAGGAGTCTACTCTGTCGCCTCAGGGATGGAAACATTAAATATTCACTCTGCTTTCCATTAGGCTTTAATAATAATTTAGAGCAACTGAACTGTCCCTGTGGCACTGGTAGCAAACAAACTCTGTTACATTTTTTACTTTTTTGTAGATTTTATGTAAGATATATTAAACGGTACCTCGCCCCTTATTTTAAAGCTCGGGCTATTATGGACTGCATATCTTGAAATACTAAAACTAGGAAGTGATGATCTGATTTTTCAAGTAAGCACATTCCTCCAGGCTGCAGTACGTTCTAGTGCCTCAATGTACACATTTTAATGTTGTATGCACCCATTACTTTGTTCAATCATTATTTTAACTTGTTGTAGGTTGCCTCAGTGTACAATAATTTTGGGATCCATTCGGAAGATATTGTTGCTTCATTGATTATCAATGTATTTTCACATAAATTATTGCTGACTTTGCATAGATTTATATAAAATCATTTGCATTGCCAAGCCCGACTGCACATTATCGCACTTTACCTGAAACCTATGGTTGATTTGCACAAATTGTTCTGATTTGTATTTTGCATAATGCCATTTAAGCTGCTGGTCCTTAGGCCCATTCAACCCTTTTTATCATGTTTTTATTTCAGTATTGTGTATTTTTATTGGATGATAATGTATATTTATATTTTTTTAACATTTATTGCTCTGTTTTGGTGGTGACAAATTGTACTTTTATGGGTATTCTTATCCGAATAAAGATTATTTGATTGAATGAGAAATTATTCAATATCGGGCTAGACATTACGTACATGTGGTAATGTTGTCTGCACAGCGGTACTAGTTGTTATTTTTCGATGTTTTGAATATTTGTTCAGCTTCAATAACCAACAAATACAATATTGAAATAGTTATTTCTGTTTTTAGAATCAGGTATTAATTAAATTGTAAAATACTACAAAGAAACGTGAAATGCGGTACAACATAAATTAAGCATAATCTAATGGTTACTAAAATCTCATAAAAAAGGAAGAGTGCTGAGCAAGTAGAAACTATCTCCGCAAGAAATATACAGATCATTTGCTTTCTATTAGTGCCCCATATGATGAACACATTCAAATATTACAAATTAAATTACATGGAAAGGATGGCTAGGCTGCAGACTGAAACACAGCAAGTACTTGAAGTTTTCTAAAGCAGAATAAAAATTGTAATAATAAAACCAAGCATTTCACTGACTTTCATAGGTAATTTGTTTCACATCATATATTCCGGGGAAACAATACATTTCCTTATTGGTATTGAAAATATATTGAGCTGCTAATAGAGAGGATATATTTTTGTAAGCTGAAGAAATCTAATAATGGGAGGCATACATTTAAACATTGCTACCACGTTAATGTAGTAAAGTTTTATAATGAATTAAAAAAGTTTTTTCCTAATATATGTACCATTTTCCTTAATAACATCATGCAGTAAAATATATTCAAGTATTTAAGTTGTACTTTGTTGGCAATTGATAATGGCATTCCCCTACTGACTTCAAAATTACCATCATGGCATGGCCCTTGAATAGGCAGGTTAGGGCTGCATATCTATTGATGGAAGTAAACAAATTGAAGCTCTGCATGGTAATGTTCCTAGAACCTGGAATAAAATCATGCACACGATATCAGGATTAAGTTTGCCACTTTATGTGATCTGTCGAATATTGCAATGAAAAATATTGGCAAGAAAAATATTGCCAAAATATATACAGAAAACAAATATTGACTTTATATATGTTGTATGTAAAGTCAAAAATATTAAAAGCATAAATGTAGAAGACCATAATATATTGTCAAAAATGGGTATAAATATTGAAATTTAACTGTTATACACTACATCAACTTTAAAACATATTATCTTTAACGATATTATAAAATTTAAAATAAATACTATAAAAATAAATAAAAAATGTATAACCTACAAACACAAAATAAATATATACCCTTTACATTTTTATTTAAACATGAATAATAAAGAAATACTATTGCAATTAAATTCTAACATTGAACACTAGGGGCCTGTTTACAATTTTGGGTGGACTCATGTCTGCCCGACACCGCCCGACACATGGTGTGGTCGCATACTCCCATTTTTCTATGAAAGCTTGTGCTGCGGCAGTAAACTGACCACAGCACAAGCTCCCATGGGAAAATGGGACTTTCTCTTAATCCCTGCTCGGACGGTGTTTTTTAACCGGTCCTCTCATTGTCTCTAATGATTGTAATTATTTTTGTCACTATTTTCTGATTCTTCGCTTTTTCTTCAAAGCACGTTCATCATTCCTTATCACTTCTATCTGTGCACGTTCCCTCTGGGGGCATGCTCCCCTATGAATGTAATTATTGTAATACCGTGATCTATTGGCAATTTCCAGTTGATATTTAAGTTGTCTTTTCGAATAAGAATTTACTTGATAAAGCAATGAATTAAAAGTGCTTGGTAATAATTCAGTCTGTTGTTCTTTGTTTTCTGTATGGTATCTATTACTACCAGCTGGTGATTTATTATATGCTCTAAAGTTATTTGACTAATTAACTAAGTATTGATTTATGCATTCCTTAATTGAGGTCTAGGACCATTGTTTTCCCATATCGCAGTAAACTGACCACAGCACAAGCTCCCATGGGAAAATGAGACTTTCTCTTAATCCCTGCACCATGTGGCAGGCACCTTGCGGTGCAGGGATTAACAGGGGGGCACCATTGGTGGCCCCAACGTCCCCAACCGGAAGCCAAAGGGAGAAGGGGGCCCTGTTAGAGGCCCCCAAATTCACTTTCCGACAGTCTTTCCAGGTCAGAAAGCCCGACATGGAAAGCCTGTTGGAGACCCGAATTGTAAACCCGCCTGCAGAAATGCCAATTTAGGGGATTACATACCAGTTCCAATTGGCCGATGGGCTCCTTGAGCCCATCGGAAGCCAGCTGGAATAACCGGTCGGTTTCACTTTCGACCTCCATCATTGTAATATGGCAGTCGAAACTGAAAGCTTAGATTATTGTCTGAGGCTTTCGGAGCAAAATCACAATAGGACCGTAAATATTAAAATATTAAAAAAAGAATTTATACAAGTACATCATAAAAAAGAAGTTAAAAAAAATAGAAAAAAAGAATAAACAAATTACATTAAACTAACTTTTGAAATGAATAAAAAATAACTTGAAATCAAGGGAACAAATCGGAGAAGTAAAATGTACTACTCCCACTCCAACCTGAGCAACAGTAGGTAAAGTGTTGGACTTTGGAGGGGTCACATTTAATGTTTCCACTCTAGTATAAGAAAAAACAGTGAAAAAGTGTGGGATACTGGGGGGTCAGATTTACTATTACCACTCAAATGCTACCAAAATACGCATTTATGTGATTCACATTGTTTAATTGATGATCCATATGGCTTTAATTATGGCACGGCTCCGCATTTTGAGCACACTAGGTGGGGCGAGAGCCTTGAGTCTCTTATAACTGATGCTGAACTTTTCGAACCTAGCTTTGTTAATCCCTAGGATCGGTGTCCCACATTTAAAACCAAGGTTGGTAACTCTATTATAGATTTCATTTTCATGTCCCCTATGTTGTTGAATAAGATCAATTTTTATAATGCTCAGGAATCCCCTTTGAGTGACCATAACCCGGTTGTTTTAATCTTGGATACTAGTTGTGACATTTTGGGCAAGGTAGGTGGGAACCGGGCCCCGATTAAGGTGCTACCCTGTGATCAGTGGAGGACGCTCAGATGGGCCAATATAACCCCAGACACATTCCTCAACTACCTAAACCAAAATGAGACCCAAATGTGGCCCATGTTGGTTCGATGAGAAATGCTCACATGCACATCGCGCATTATCCCTTGCCCTGAAAAACCAACCCCGGGATAGGGATCTGATAGCCAGGTGGAGGAAGGAGTATAAATTAGTCCTTCACAGGCGGAAAAACGAGATAAAGGAAGAGGCATAGAACTCCTTATTGTCTGTGGAGGTGTTAAGTGGTTCTGGACCATCATCAACACCCCATTTTTTTCGGGGGAGGATAATGAGGCTCAGGATTGTAATATCACAGAAGCTCAGTGGCTTTCTCACTTTGAGGCGATTTATGAGTTCAGGGGGGCTGTGGATTGTACCCCATGGTCCTCCCTACATCAGGCTAGTACGCCGATTGAGTTTAATGAGGGGGAAATTGGGAAAGCCATAAGAGATACTGCTAGTAATAAAGCAGCGGGCCCAGACGGTGTTCCTGCAGATCTCTTTAAAAGTAACCCTCAATTCTGGGCTAAAATCCTTGCTAATGTCTTTAGGGATGTGGGTACAGCAGGCTTTCTGACCTCCTGGTCTTAATCTATTATTATTCCTATTTTTAAAAAGGGGCAACAAGGGGACCCCCGGTGTTACAGGCCGATATCCCTCATTGACTCCTCTGTGAAAATCTTTAGAAAGGTTATTTTATCTAAAATCACAGATTGGGTAAATGAAAGGGGAATTCTGTCTAACATGCAATATGGATTTAAATGTGGGAGGAGTACTATGGATCAGTGTTTAAATTTGACTCTTTTATTAGGCAAATACACTATGGCCAAGGAGGTTTGTCTAACAATGGCTTTTATGGATTTATCCATTGCGTTTGATCTGGTTAATAGATCAAAGCTCTGGAGTAATTTATTGGAAAAGGGACTTGAACCCAGCTTAATTTATTTTTTAGCTAATCTTCACAGAGACCTCACAGCTTCTGTTAGGTTATCCCAGGCTGGCGATTGCACCAGATATTTTAACTCGGGCAGGGGCGCACGCAGGGATGCATTTTGGTGCCCCTGCTTTTTACTCTTTATGAGAACGATCTGGGCAAATCACTCTTTGAGGCTGCATTGAATATTCTGCGAGTGGGAAAGTGTTCAATCCCTGTTCTCCTCTACGTGGATGATGCGGTTCTTTTAGCCCGTACAGCAGTTGGTCTACAGCGGCTTTTAGACACTTTGGGGCATTCATGAACTCACTGGATCTGATTGTGAATAATGGATAGTCACACCCCATGACAGTAGGTCATAGATCTAGAAAGATATTTTATTGTAATGGTGTGGAGATTTCCTCTGTGTCTTCCTTCACTTACTTGGGAGTCCTTTTTGATGACAGGTCATCCTGGGTCCAACAACAAAAAGTCAAAAAGAATTCTGTTACACAAGCCTCCTCATCCCTCCTGGGATTTGCATGGCGTCTGGGGGCCAGACCGATAGAGGCTATCCTAAATATTTATAAGGCCAATAGATCCTCTATATGGGGTTATAAAGTTCAGGCTGGCATACAGATAGCCGAAAACACATTTTTAAGGAGTTTTTTATCCATTCCACGATCAACTCCATCGTACGCTGTACATCAGGAGTTAGGGCTAGGTTATGTTACCGATATTTAGAGAACAGCTCCATTGCTTTGCTGGCTCAAAGCTTGGTTGAATCCCGAATTAATCCTGAATCACATGATTTTTTGAGACTGTATTCTGCTGGATAAGTCTGTAAAAATCAAATGTTTGGCGTTCGTGAAAAGTATGTTATCTAAACTAGGATGACCAGAGCTTTATGGGGAACCTGATAAGATTCGGAAGGACGACATGCTGTGGGTAAAACTGAATTTTAAGAACCTCTTGTCGGTGGGGCGAGAAGAACAGGAGCTATGCAAACCCTTAGTTAGGGCCCATTACTTATTAAAAACATCTATTAACATTGAACCTTACCTGTTTATTGTTAATGAGTCGTACCATTGATGGCTCCTAACTAGGCTCCATTTTAATTTGATTCATTTAACATTGGGGGATTATCAAGGATGGTGTAATTCTGAAGATGCTGAACCTTGCCAATGTAATAATTTCTCACCCGAAGACACACTACATTTTATGATGCTATGTGACTTTTTTCCCATATTCTCATGAGATTTTTGTCACCTATCTTGAGAGGAAGGGGTTTCACCCAGGTTAGACCAGCGCTAGTCTTTCTACAATCTTTGTGTAACCCCGGTGATATTTTCAACATTGCATCCTTTTTGGTAGCAGCAGTGAGGAATAAGAATAAGAGAAATCTGAGGATGATTTCATCTTAAGTTACCACTTGTGGTCTACTGCAATTTTCAGGTTAAGTGGTCTGAATAGGTGACAGGGTTTTATAATATATTGAAATATCATCTATGTATTTTGAGTGTTATGTCTAATGATTTGTAATATTATCTATGTTTGTGTCCTGTTTTTGTACTTTTATGATTTTAAGTAATTGAATAAAGTGGATTGACTGACTGACGGGCTATCGAAATTAGGGAAAGTGCTGGATTTTGGCAGGGTTAGATTTACTATTACCAGCCTGAGGGACAGTAGAAAATGTGTTGGATTTTGGAGGGGTCAGATTTACTATTTCCACTCCAATGTAAGGAAAAGTAGAGAAAGTGTTGGACTTTGCAGGGGTTACATAACTTAATCTGACCCCAATCTAAGCACTAGTAGGTAAAGTGCTAGATCTGGACAACGTGGTCCCGAATGAAAAAAGAGTGGAAGAAACATAAAGTATTGAATTCAGAAGCAAAACAACATTCATGCCACCGGTGTCACACAAGATGCTAGACATGTTTGAGGGACTAGTCAAGAAGGATTTGAACACCATCGACTTCAAAACTCACAAAATCTCCAACCTAACCAGATCTGAGAGTTACATAATAAAGCGACTATCTAACAATCATCATCTTGCTTTTCAAAATGCCGACAAAAGGGAAGCATTAGTTATCATGGACTGCACGCATTATAACAAAAACGTGTGAGAGCATTTGTCAGATGAGTATACATATTTGAAATTAGATTATGATTTCAAATCTGACATGAAAGCTGTGCTGATGAAAATTTTAGACAAAGCAGTGGACATGGATTGGATTATTTAAAAAACACAAACAATTCTTACTCGACAATTCCCAAAGTGTCCTCACCTGTAGAGATCTTGTGGACCCTCTGTTTATGCCCATTGTCTCAGGATGTGGATCTTTGTTTGAACCACTAGGCAAATACATTGACTATTTCTTTCAGCCGATAGTGCGATCTTGGAGGTCTTACATACAGAACACCACTGACTTCTTATCACGTCTAAACAAAGTGAGTTTGGAGAACATAGACAAGTGGCTACTGTGTACCATTTACCTGACATCATTTTATACATCCATTCCTCTCAAAGATAGAGAAGCAGTTGAATGGGCTTTGATGAACCAACCTAACAAGAAAGCCAATAACGTCTTTTTATTGGAATTGCTGCAATTTTGTTTGCAACACTGCTATTTTTGTAGGACAAATGATTTTTTCTTACAAATAGGTGGACCTCGCTGGGCTCTGGGGCGGCCCCAGTATATGCAAAAAATGTTATGGCACAGTTTGAACAGGAATATATCTTTGAAAATAAAACAAGGAACATGAAACATGAAATTCTTTTTAATATGGTTGAATTCAGAAGAATCACTAAGGTACAACATTGAAAGAAACAACAGGATTAAATTCACACACACGATCAGCAACTCTAAACTACTGTTCCTTGATGTTTTGATAGCAAAGAACAGTACTGGGTTGGACACAGGTGTACATATTAAACCACCCCCTTTTTGTACCGCTGTTGGCAGCCATAAGTGTGGCAGGGTATGCTCAGACGTGAGTCCCTTGCTCACTTTGCCACTGGATTCAAGCAAGCTGGGCTGAAGACGGCTGGAATGCCAGAAACCGGTCCTCGGAAGCTAGTTTCCAATCCAGGGAAGACATGGCTTGGCAGTTCGGGCTGGACAGTTCCCATGAGGCACAGGGTCAGACTGATTTGCATATAGCCATGTCTGAACTGGGGTGGCAGAGTGGGCTAAAGAACGGTGATGGATTAAACCCAGATCTTTTGACTGGGTGTGAGTGTTTGATTGATTCAGATGCTCCGTCCATCACCACCCCCTTTTGTACCGCATATTAAACCAACAGACAGGAACAAAGGCTTACAATTTCAGAATGTCCCCTCTTCACATCTTTTGGAGAATTTGCCATATTGACAAATGATGAGAATTAAACATATTTCCTCTCAGAAAGACATATGTTAAACAGCCATAACTAGAATCAAACAAAGATACTCGCAGAGAGGCTATCTACCATTCACAGTTGCGAAAGCTGAAAAACGCATACAATTGACAGAACACAAAGATCTATTAATTAAACAAATTAAACTGGAAACAAACCGGATTGTGATTTTGTCCAGATTCTCAACTAAATCCAGAAGTATAGAAAAGCTACCTGCAGACGTTTGGAGCTACTACAAACAAAACCTGATTTTAAAAATTCCTTCAAGTCCAGACTATTATTCGCATACACAAGAACAAGAAATTTAAAAGATCTGCTGTCTGAGACTCATAAGAAATCTACAGTAAATCATGTGATGAAGAAATGTATGAATTGCACACACTGCAATAATGTGATTGAGAGCAACAACATCACACAGTCCCCACTGGAGAAAGAATAGCTCTTAAACACACATCAGATTGCAACACCATGAACGAGATTTACTGTATTAAATGTCCCTGTGGACTTCTCTACCATGGAAAAACAGAAAGGAAAGGAAAAATCAGGTTGAGCGAACATAAGAGTATGATCTAGAATAAGAACACCAACTCAAACTTAGTAGCACATTTGTTGGAACAACGTCATAACATCACGCAATTTACGATTTCTGATCTGGGAACTTTTCAAACCCAAGGAGGGAATAGACCTGAGCAAGACACTGTTACAAAAAGACGTCTGGTGTATCAAAAAAATCGACATCTTAATGCCATTTGGATTTAATCATAAGCTTGATATGAGTTGATTTATATGAGAAGATATGGTTAAGAGGGTCCATAACTTATGAGCATTTAATATTTGTGGGAGACATATTCTCTGCCCCTATGTAGGCATACTGTTTTTACACCATTAGGAGATTGCATTTACACTTACCATGTAACTGTTACCACCGAATCCACACATACAAGTTCACATATATATTTAATGTAATTTATGTTTGTCTACTGGATTAATTAATATATCACATGTTCAATATGTTGACTATTATGTGAAAATTGTCATACATGCACGTTGTTGCCTTTAGAGATAATTGGTTAAATGTTTATCTCACTAGCCACTGCTAGGACAAAATATTAAATGTACAATATGTTGACTCTCATCTGTAAATTGAGGCACAGGCATGCTTTTGAGAGAGATAATCGGTTAAATTTCCATCTCACTATCCATTGTCAATACCGATCTATTGTTGGTTGTAATAATCCCACATTAAGATGGCCGCCATAGGTATCCACTATTTGAGGTCACTTGAAGTAATATCGCTGCAACCTGAATATTAGTAAATATGTGGATGAATAATGGATTTTGCATATTGTAATGGAAGGAAGATGATGAAACTAATCGCACGTATAATATGACCAGTGTGTGAGGGTTGAGAATAGTGATAAGATGGCAGCCGTATCTCATGGGTGTAAAAGCAAAGGGGCGGAAAGGGGGCGGAGTTAAAGTCCACCTGAAAAACATGTTACGCAACAATCAAAATTATCAGATAACTCACAGCTTGTGTGGAACACGTGGAGAGGTGAGGGTCAGACTACCGTCGAAACACTGTCTTTGACTAACCGGGTAGGTAGCATTAAGGCAAGAAGGTATGTGAAAAGGCATGTCTTCGCGGGCATAGCAGTTTTGAGTACATATTGGAAACTACTATATCCTGAATACCCTTTGGTTTGTTTCTGGTCTAGGTCCAGTTTGGTGATTAAAAAGCTGGAAACTCAGCGATTTCACAAGGTATGACGTTGTGGTTTACGCATGGTGAGCGTTTGGGCGAGCTAGCTGTTAAATGATATTCATGATACCTATATCCTTTTACATTCTAGAAAGTGAGTTTGTCATGCCAAGGATCGCACTTGTAAGACTCTGTTTTCGCAGTGAGTATATTTAAACTTGTGAACACTGCACTGCGTAGAGCATGAAGGAAGCACTTTTGGTCATATTAAGTCAGAGAGAGTCTGACTAGAACTCTGGTTCTTGCTTGGAGAGGGTGCATACCTGTTCCATCCAGAAACCCAATTTCTAACAGTTAAACGGTTACCCCCACCCCCCTGCAAGTTAGTGCCAAGCATAAAAGTTGCTCGCCTAAATAGCTTCCTTAGAATGCTGCTGGGCCTGATAAAGACTGAAGAAGAACAGTACCAGTTGTACCCTGACTTCAGAAAGAGGACTATACCTGTTGTAAACAGTGGAGAGTAACCTTAAAGGGTGGACCTGCTCCCACTTGATTCCAGAACAGAAGAGTGGGCTCCAAGAGATAGTTGACTAGCCTCCTTTTAAGCTCAAGGAACACCAAGGCTGCAAGAAATCGAAGAATCTACTGAGTCCAGCTGAACAGTTGCAACTGGATTTGCCCTAGACCCTACTGGAGGTTTCTGGGAAACTGAGTCCTAACCTGGTAGTAGTGCTTAAATGGTCCTGGACTGATGTTAGAGTTGACTCCTCTAACCTCAAAGTTTACAAGAACTGTACTCTGGAGACTTGGTTTCAACGCTCCCAGTCAAGCTCTTGGCAACAACTGCCAATGCAAAGTTGTGACTGGGGACTAGACTTCATGGGCATGCAGTCTACTAATCACTGTTCAGAACCAGCATGCAGCCCAATGCACCAACGACCATGTTGACAAGATTTTTTCTCCAAGAAAAAGACTAAATCATATGGTAACCATGCTACCTGACTAAACCTGCGCTCCATCATGGTCAGCCTTAAGGTTTGACTTTATCTCAGTCTAGCATGACCAGATATCTACAGTTGGCAATTTGCACTTTTTGCCACTAGAAAAATCTAAAACTTTGAAAAATCATATTTCCCTTTCCTACAACCATCTAACGTACTTTATTTTGCATTACTGCTACTGTTCAGTCATTCTGCAGATGCCCCTTTCCATAGCATTTCCTTAAAGCCATATTGTTCTAGACTCTATAAATAAAATGTTGTGCTTCCCTCATTTAGCTTCATTATTTGTGAATGATTAGACTTCACATGGTACAATGACAACATGTCTTCAGTAGTTGTCATGTAAAACCTGTTACCACACTTGGTAGAGGCTATGCATTAGTTTTTAGAGTCACCATAAGCCCATTGATCACATTTTACACTAAATTATCTGGGAACATGCAGATCATATTCTTCCAGGATCAGTCATGAATGTGGGGTGGGTGTAGTAAAGGCTTGAAAAAATGTTAGGTATAATGATATTCACAGCCTTTGAACTGTCTTGAGGCTCCATGCTATGGGCACATTCCTTTACTATTCATAGAAAAAGAGTTAACTACAAAGGAGTGATTCTGTTAACAAATGCAAACAAAAGGATGCCTTATATATGTGTTTTGCAGTCTAGTCAATAGTGATACTATAACTGAAGCACATGAATGCACGATGGTTCACTTTTGCACATCCTTTTTTTATGTAAGTGAAGAAAACTTGAACAAAAGGTAGATGTTCTCTGATCCTTGCTCGAAGAATCAGAATCAATGAAAATGTTCACCTACAGGTCAAACTTAAGACAATGATTAGTGTACCAGACTAAGAGTATATGCTTTCAAAAGTAGGAAAGATAATGGCGGCACACTCCCATATTTCATGAGGGGCTAGGGTACAATGGTGTTCTTTTGGCAAAGAAATGTTTGTCATTTGCCAATTGCTGCTAAGTGTGCTTCACTGGATTATGCACACTTTGGACAATTCAGTAAAGGATGCATAATGAGCAAAAGGAATACCTTGAAATATGTGATTTTGGAGGATATCCAGGCCTAATCTTCTGAGATCCTTTGGTTTTTCACCAACTCAGACATATTTGAATTTAATAAGTCTATACTGCATTATTCTATACATTGTTAGCGTGCCTGGGAGCCAAATTGCTATCACTGTTTTTCTGAGTGGTTGGCATAATTTTCTGGAAAATCTTTGACATTTTGCAGGAACACTTGCAACCTCTGTGACTTTTTGCTCTGAGCCCAATTGGGTTCATCAACACTTATCCTGGAAAGGTATACCCACCTTGGATAGCAGTAGGACCTTTCCTCTCTAGGAGGGGTTTGATCTGTGCAAATTCAGTGTTTCAGTATCTGAAACAATGCAGACCGAGCTCCAACGAATTCACAAACTACATAGCAGTAGCATTTTAGAAATCCGATGCTGATAATGTTGAGGTGTGTTTTGTGGGGTTAATATGAGATAGGATTCCACAAGCCAGGATGTTATCAGGAGTATTAGCTGAAAAAATGTACTTGGAAAAGCTTGCAACAGAATACCATATTGCTGACGCTGATAACCACACCATGAATTGCTAATGACTACTTCCAAGTTCAAAACCATCTCATTGGTCAGCTTGTTTGCTGTTTTAAAGAGGTTTAGTTTAATTACATGGTGAAGTAGGAAAAGCCATTGCAGAAAACTATCACCGGACTGAACCATAACAAAGCAATGCATTGTGGCATTTCAAGGCACACATTTAAGTACCTATCTTTGTCTTATAGAAATCTTCTCATTGCATAGTTTTAACACACAAAGCATTACATGTAATAAATGATTAATTATGAAGGCACCTTTGGCATAGATTCATGTAGAAATCCGCATAACATCGGAAAACAGTCATTCAACTGTACACCACAAACTTAATATAGAAAGTTTGAATTCAGAAGTATGCTAGTGGCTGTCAGATGAAGTCTTAAATCATTTATTCATGAAACCTTATAACTAACTACTTGGGAGCCTTGCATAAGTTATGCATACAAGCCTGTATAATTTAACTCGATTTTGTGAAAAAGCTTGATTGCTTCCATTGATTTCAATTCGTCATCATGCTTTACAATATAGATTTTCAGAAAGTGAACTGAAGTTAATGGCTTTTCAGGAACAGCCATCAGACTATTTATTACCAGTCATCCATGATGTCTTTGTCCTTTGCTAAATGTACAATTCATTGTTTCGGAATGTCTTCACGCCAACTGAAGGCAAGCTGCAGAAACATCTGCGAACAAGCGCTTTCATATGAACATATTTGGAGAAATATACAATTCAAATTACATTTGCATATTGTGCATAAACATGAATGCAAGTTAAAGGCAAACAACGTACGTAAGATCTGCTATGCCATACCCCTAACTTATCGGCTATATGAAAGATAACCAGAAAGAAGTGAGTGTTTTAAATACATTATGTGAACAAGATTTGTTTTATTTCGAGCAAGGTTGGATGAATGCTAAGTTATTAAACAAAATACAGGAATTTAAGTGGTTATCTTTCTGGGGTGGCCAGCAAAGGCCTTACAGAATATTGTTCAGTTACGTGAAATACTTTAATTTCCTCTTTTTTGTATTATCTTTGATTCCTTTGCCCTCTATTGTGATTCCCTGCACTTGAGAATCATGTTTTTAAAACAATTCCAAGGAACCTAAATGCCTTCATATTTAGTCTACACTATTGTTATGGATCCTCTTTATATTCACATGCTATTATCAGTATAAAAGCTTTGGTATCTTTATCACTTCAATAGTTGTCACAAGTACGTTTGAACTCTTATCAAAGTCACAAGAACCTATGCACTCTTGTCCAAGTTCGAGCTCCAAAGTACTCCATTCTTTTATTATCAGTCATTGAGTCACCCCTATACCTCATCATGGGTTCCTCTTCAGTTCTTAACTCTCAACATATGTATGTATGGACATAATTTCTGCTTACCATGACAATTGGTTCATGGTAATTCAGGGTGCATTTTTGCAAGACATGTAAGTTCTTCCTCCAGCGCTTTTGCACAGAAACATCATATTACTTCGGGACCTCTCCAACTGTAGGAAACTTTGAAATACTACAAGCTGTAATATACTGTCTCTTATATAATTTCCCTGTTGGTAATATTCAATAATGATTAGAATCTGTTGGTTCTCTCACAATCCAAATATGTACAAACCATTTTAGAATAAATAGGTATAAATGTGTTTTTTGAGCTCTTCACATTTGCAATCTCCATCTTACATTAATAAATAAAACCAAAAGACACATAAGTAAAATTACAACTATTAATTAATCATTAGGGAATTTCGAACATCAAGTCACCAAACAAGTTTTCTGATGCTTTGAGCTCCGTATGTGCCTAGTGTGATACATTATGACATTTTTGTAATAGTTTTTCTTTCTCTGTCAGTTGTGAAGAACTAAACGGGTGGTAAAAGTGAGTATTTATTATATTTTATCTCTTTTTTTACAGCCTTACAAAAGTGACAGTAATTGTGAAACACGTCTTGCCTGTATTTTGATTTGATACAGTCTTATATAGACTATGCATAAATTCGTATTGGTAGTTTTGTTTGTTTAATTCTCACTATAAACTATAAGAAATACAATTGATTAAAATAATTGATATAGATTAATGATGAAGATAGCAGTACAAATATCTGTACAAATCCAAATTACCTATACATTCAACGTTCACAATAAATGTGTGGCCAGAAATAAGAAATACATTCTGGCTTTCTTAATCCAGGTGCCTCTCACATGTGTATATTCGTTTCATTCTATCTTCTTCTATATGATACCTCAGAGTGAATAATGCAGTCACACACAACTTGAACTGTAAAAGAAAGAATTTGTCACTATGAGGCAGTGTCTCATTTTCTGTTGTCACTCCCATTTCCTTTGCTTATTGGTATTTCTGCACAATAGGGCACTGATGTCCAGGTCCTAGTGTCTGTCTCTGACCCCTAAATCTTGTTAAAATTGCCAAATTCTCAATTGACATATTTAAGTTTACCGTATGCCCATAGTATTTGTGCAGGAAAATACACCACTGGCATAGAAAGTTCAATGTCACCGCTAGACCTTAAAACGTGTTGTGCCATCCACTAGAGTGTCTATCTGTGTAGTCTGACTCTTTTAGCTATTAAACCTGCAGGCGATGCTGTGAAACACAACCCTTTTTAACACGAAAGAACCCACTTTTTAAATAATGAGTCTTTAACCACTACTTAGGGTGCCTATTATTTAAAAGTGGTACATGCAAGACTTTAATGCTGGCCTGTATTTACAACTAGCCTCCAAAACTGATTTTCACTTTAAAAGACTGTAGTTGTCCTATGAGAATTTTTTTCAAAATACAATCATTACACTCCTAACTGGTTTGGGACAACATACTAGAACAATCCAAACACTATTTGTATTGCTTATCAATCAATCAAACAAACTTTATTTTGGTTGTATTGCAAACCATAAAACTACACATACAATATAAAATCTTATGTCACAGATAAATGTAATTACATTTACATAAAGTGCCAAAGTGAAAATAAAAACGCCTTTCTTCCAAAAAGTTAAATCAAGACAGCAAAATTACACAGTGTAATATTACTGGTCCAAACAGTTTCTCATTCTAACAGACAATTTTAAAAATTCCTTGACTTGGAGGATACTGTCGCTGTACAAAAGTTGCAAATACATTAGCGCCGGTCTGATTTGTCTAAAATTCTATTTTTTTAAATTGATACTAGATAGCGCTTGCGTGGGAATTCATAAAACTTACATAAAAATATAAAATGCAGCATATCCTGTGGAGACTTTCCGATGCAGCCACAGGGTGCTGCCCATTTGTTAAAAATGTCTGTTTTTGGTCTGATCAACAGATGATGGAATAAGTTGAGCCTGAACCTTTTAAGGAGATATTTTTCGTGGGAGGTTAATGAGCCAGCCAGATACGGTTCTATAGTTTCACAAGTTTTCAGCATGGCAAATTTCCTTACACTTTGGAGCTCAACTTCCTCCCTCTGCAACCTCCTATCCAGAAGGAAGGCCCATTTAATGAGCTCCGGATCCCCTTTTGTAATTTTACTTGGATGTTCAAACAGGTCCAGACCACCCAGCCTAGAAAAGTTAGATTTCAAATATTTCAGCCAGGGGGTACACATTACATTATCTAGACAGACAAAATCACTCACGATCAGATGTGTTAGTGGTATGTCCTGGTTCAACCACATTCTTAGCCAGCAGACCAAGGGGCGTAATGAAAACAGATCACTTAAATATTGTAACCCTAACTCTTCGTGTACGGGAATGTTGACAGTGCCTGCCGGAACGCACAGGAGACGCTTCAAGAAGCGCGTTTCAGCGCTCTGCAGGTGCTCACCACCAAGATATCCCCCAGATTTCACTCCCGTACATAACAGTTGCCACTGATTTAGCATTATAAAATTTCAGCATGGCACAAGTAGGTTTTTGCCCCAATTTTGCAGCAAAATTAAAAATGGAGGCATTAGCCCGCACAAATTCTCCTTTCTTTTTTGCAAGATGTGGGGCCCAGTTGAGTTAGGTATCAAAAAGAACCCCAAGATAAGAAAACGACTTTGTTAAAGGGATTACAGCTTCCCCAATTTTAAAGTTAAAGATTCTTTTTGATGGCTTACCAACTTGCGTGACAAATGATTTTGAGTTATTCACCAAAAGATCTCTATCTGTCATAAACAAATTAAAAGCGTCTAACAAAGATTGTAGACCCTTTTCCGTTCGTGAGATTAAAACCGCATCATCTGCGTATAGAAAAATCGGAATTCCCCGCCTGCCTACTCTAGGGCAATCTGCCTGAACTTCCTGGAGCACGGTATCTAAATCATTGATATAAAAATTGAAAAGGAAAGGCACCAAGTTGCATCCTTGACGAACACCCTTACAAATGTTAAAATTATTTGTAACACACAGGTCTTGGGAGTATCTCACATTAGCTCTGGTATTGGTATGCAGGTCAGCCAAGAAACCTACCAGCCCGTCATCCACCCCTTCTCCCTCATGGACTGCCACAGCCTTCCCCTGTTGACACAGTCGAAGGCTGAGGACAAGTCCATGAAGGCGAGATGTATGGTGCCCCTTTTCACAACAGTGTACTTATTTAGTATTAAAAAAAGATTTAGACACTGGGTTATTGTAGAACGACCACTACAGAACCCATACTGAGCAATGAACATAAAATTCTTTTCCTCTGCCCATTCAGATAGTCTCTGCAGAACCATTCTTCCCACAATTTTAACCATCGAGTCTATTAGTGAGATGGGTCTGTAACAGTGTGGGCTACCCTTGTCCCCCTTTTTAAAAACCGGGACAATTGTAGAGACACCCCATGATTGTGGGCAACCAATTTTCACAGCAGCGTTAAAAACAGACTCTAATATAGGTGCCCAAAAATTGGGCTCGGATTTAAATAAATCCGGTGGGATCCCATCAGGCCCTGAGGCTATCCCAGCTGTTAGGCCAACAATACCCTTAAAAAACTCACCTCTGTTGAACCTAGTCATTTCACCACCACTGACTGGAGGGGCAGTGTTATGAAACACATCTAGCGGACAACAGTATAATTTTTTTAAATGTTCTTCCCAATCATCCTTAGTTATATGACATTCTAGACCATCACCCTGTTCATGGGCCAAAAAGGGTTTCCTCATCAATGCCCAGAATTTAGTACTACTCTGCAGGGTAGTTGGATCAAGAATCTCGCTCCAGGCTTCTTTCCTAAGCGAGTCCTTATGTCTAGCGATAATGGTTTTATAGTTACTCCGGCATAGCTGTACATTTGCCTTTATTCTTGGTTTGGCAGCCAGTGCTAGTCTTAAATTTCAGGCTGCTTTTTTAGCATTCATGATTAAACCATTTAGGTCCCTCAGTCACCCTCTTTTTAACAGGAGCTGACAACAGCTTTGAGACCTTGACCGTGAGATTTTGAAAAGCGCTAAGAATATTATCTGGCTGAGCGCCTTCTTGCGTACAGATCATGATCTAATCTGCACAAGCAACTTTAATCTCTTTGTGCCGCTGGTCTGGAGTGATCTTAGACCACCTTAAACGCCGCCTCCCATCTGTGGTAGTCACCCTACCCGAAGTGTGATTCAGTCCTTCTACAGCTGTCCATGGGCCCTTCATCTGTGCAGTGAGTCGGTTGTGGTCGCTAAATTCAATGTCCTCAATAATAAAGGAATCCACAAACGACTGCATTGAAGATGTTAAAAAAACATAGTCAATGAAGGTTCCCCTCCCATGGACCTTAAAGGTTGGTATATCAAAAAGCACAGTAGTGTCCATCAGAGCCATTGTCGCAGTTAGGTCCAGGTCATTAGGCATATCATTTAGGTGTTCCCCCTCAATGGTATGTTCGAGGTGGAAACCCTCGGACTGTGCACAATGAAGGTCACTGATGCATTTAAGGAGGGGGTCCCCACATGGATGCACATTAAAATCCCCCATAATTAAAAGATTATGTAGACAGTCCTTCATTGAGCTGCTAATAAAAGCATTCAATGCTGCTATCTGACTAGGTTGGTTATTTGGTTTGTGTGGAGCACTCCGTTGTACTCAAGCTTATGACAATAATCCACTGGTGCTGTGATTAATAAGGGTAGTCACTCCTTTCTATAATGATTAGTTATGATGGGTGTGTTGATCCATCTAATCACGCACTGTTCACGCGGTGCTTCCGCACTTGAATTTTTCCTTACTGACTTATTCACTGTACACCTTGTTTTACTTATTATGTCTGCTTATTATATTCAGTCTTCAATTTGTTATCAACATTTTTTCATAATTCAAACCAAAATCATTATACAATTATACATTAGAAAAGAAAACAATATTTTCATTAATTCATTGGTTTCTCAATGTGTCAATTATACATTTTATCGTAATCACAAGGTTTATATCAAGCCCAATGCATTTCGGCACCTGATGGGTGCCTTCATCAGGGGAGAACCTGAAAGAAATATAAAATAATATGAATATCAGTGTCTGTTTAGGTCCATGGGGGCTTGTGTGTGTACTCATAATATTGGTTTCATACCTGAGTGTTATGACCTGTGTACAACATGTAACCTCTGTGTACCACGAATGCAGCTGATTATCTAGAAACACAAAATGTAAAGAAACACCATTGTAACTATCACTAGTCATAGCATATCTCAACCAACTTATTTCATTGTACTCATGAAAGGACTTAATCAACGTCTACCTTCCTCCCGATGCAAGTAACAAACCACTGAAAAAACAAGCTGAACGTTTTTAGAATATGCCACTATATAAATGTGCTGACCTTAAATCATCCTCAAATATTTATCGTACCTTGGGCGTTCGTCGTGTTCACAAACCTAAAACAATGCCGAAAAAAACGTATCAGTATGTTTACTGCTCGATACGTAGAAACACCGGAATAGCGCGATCAGCCGATATGCGTACCTTGTATGCTGTTCGTTGTTCTCTATAAGAAAAACTCCGTCCTGCCTCAAACGATGCCGGTCATTTCCCCAAACCTCTCCGCGTTCATGTTTTAAATACTCTAAGTGTTATCAAAAATAAACAGAGGACTCATGCGTATTTGTGGCGGGCGCCATCTTTGCATGGTGAAATAACGTAAACAATGCCATAAGGTTGCTGCGATGTGCTTGCAGCTGTGCTTGTTAAGTATATAATTAACATTTTTTCATATTGCGCAAATTATCCATCATAACTGTTCTATTGCTCTAATGCCCGTCATGATATTTATGAGGTAATCATAACCAGAAATTACGTTCCTCCGAAACCAGTTTTCATTAAGTACAAGACTCCACTTTTACTATGTCCACACTTATTGACAGTACTCTCAACCTTCGCCGGAGGTTCAGTGCCTAATGCTATTCCTTACTACTCCTCTTATCCAACAAAACATGCCTTTTATTGCTCCAAGTTTCACGTAATTAAAGAGCTATTACTTCAGTTTAGAGCTTAACCTATTTTGGTGGTGTAATCCTGTATCATGTTGACTGTGTCGTAGTGCATGTGTTGGGCATCAGAAAAACATATGTTGAGCATCAGAGTAACATGCAATCATGCACTTAAAAATACAAACATTATATTACTGCGCTTATGTGCATTATTTCCACTAAAGAACCTAAATATTCATTGTAGTAACACCATGATGTTTTGCTATTTTGGTTATCTAACCTGCTGTGGCTGTTGCGGTTATTGGCTTACTGTTACAAAAAACATAATAGATCGTATTTGTCATTGAGTCCTATTGGGGACATCGTATTAAGATACTTAATCCAGTATATTTCCCGTTGTGACAATCTTTGGTTATTATCAATACCTGGCCTGATCGGTACGTGTTCAATAATGAAAAATCGTAATTGGGAGATAGTGTGTTTTGCTTCTCTCTAGTGGTAAACCAGCGGTGATGTTAAATTCTCATTGCGTATTCTGCTCTTGTGCTCCGTAATTCTTATTTTTACCTTGCGTTGCATCTTTCCAACATACAATCTGCCACAAGGGCATTTAATGCCATATATACCGTTCTCTGTGTTACAGTCACTAGTGTGTTTGAGATCTATTTGTTTTCCAGTAGTTGGGTGACAACACTTGTTGCCTACTATAACGTTATTGCAATTTGTGCAATTCTGACATTTGATAGTTCCTTTGTATTCTTTATTGTTGGTGCCAATTGTGTTCGCTTCAATCTCTCTCTTAAATTTGGTCCTCTTGTGTAGGCATGTAACGGTGGGTCTTTGAATAGATCTTTGAAGTCTGGTTCCGATGCCAACAAGTCCCATCTTTTGTTGATTATATCCTTGATCTTTCTGGATTGAGTTGTGTATTTAGTAACAAACACCATCCTTTCTGTTGATGATTTAGTTTTTGGTTTCAGCAGATCAAGCCTGTCCATTCTCGTGACCTTCTCTGTGTGTTCTTGCAATACCGCTACAGGGTATCCTCTTTCCTCATATTTTACCACTTTACTCTGAATTGTATTTAAACATGTTTGTGGATCAGAACATATGCGTTTTATCCTCATGAATTGTGAAGCAGGAAGACTATGAATCAAACTCCTCGGGTGAAAACTTTTGTAACTTAGGGCATTATTGCGATCTGTTGGCTTTGTATATAGTTCTGTGGTGAATCCACTATCCGTTTTTATTATCCTCACATCCAAGAAGTCAATCTGATGTTGGTCAATTGTGTGGGTAAATTGTATCCTTGGGTTTATTTGGTTCATTAGTTGGATCAATTGTTCCAATGTATCAGGTGTGTCATCCCATATTAAAAAAACGTCATCAACGTCATAATGTCGCCGTTAGGTCCAGGTCATTAGGCATATCATTTAGGTGTTCCCCCTCGATGGTATGTTTGAGGTGGAAACCCTCGGACTGTGCACAATGAAGGTCACTGATGCATTTAAGGAGGGGGTCCCCACATGGATGCACATTAAAATCCCCCTTAATTAAAAGATTATGTAGACAGTCCTTCAATGAGCTGCTAATAAAAGCATTCAAGGCTGCTATCTGACTAGGAACAGAACCAAAATTAGTAGCATTATAAAAATATACAACACCGGCCAAGCAGTTGTCCCCCAATAAGACTAAACCGATGATACCAGTATTGCAAGTTGGCACTCCAAACACTTTACTAGATAAAGCAACAGATATAAACATTACCATTCCCCCCATGGGTCTGCCCCTATTAGTTGCCGTTGCAGGGATATAAAAAGCCTTGTACCCTTCTAGAAAATAATTACATTCAACAGACCAGGTCTCCTGCAGGCATATAATTTGATACTGCTTAATATACTTAATCCAATTGCAGTCCTCCATCTTAGTACCCAGGCCCGCAATATTCCATGAGACTACATTATTCTCCCTCATTTTTACACGAGTTATATCAGTACGTCCCACTTCCTCCAAGCTATCAATTCCCTGGTCCACAGATTCCTCAAGTCAATCACAAGACTCTAAACCTGAAAGAGTGTCATATCTGTTCTGTGTTACAATGTTGAACCCATTTCCACACTGATTACCAACATTGTACTGATATACTCCATTAGAGGTCAGTGGCTGCTTAGGAGTAAATGGTCTTGAAAGCCCAGGATTCAGTGGAGCTTTAATCAAGTGGGAGTAAAAATAACCAAGGGGGCGAACACATATACTGTTCTCAGTGTAGACTAGGGAGGCCGCTCTTAGTAAGACTGTGGCAACATGTTGAGGATGTTTGAAGTTGACAATAATACAGTCTCCATTTATTGTCTTTTTGGAAGATGCAACCCAGTTAACCCTCCTTGTTGACAGGACTTGATCAGCATATATTACTGGAAACCCACAGTTTTTATTCAGCCATGATACAGTTCTATTTTTTAATGAATCATGAGACTCTTTATGGAACTGAGTAAGGTGAGACTCAGTAGGGGGAACGTTTGTAAGAACCACCACATATGGTGCGCAGTCCGGAGGAAGATTGGCATAACGACTTTTCCTTACAAAGGTAGGAGCTGGCGTTCTCTCAGAAGCTACAGTGGCCTTTATATTCCAGGTATTTGGAGTGACAGGCAGCGGTGGGGATGGCTCAGTTACAGATGACAGTTGGTTAGTTTGCTGTAAAATTACTCTGCCCGCTCCTTGCCCATCAGCAGCTGGGCTCTTATCCACAGCTATTGATCTTCCAGCAACAGCTGAAGCCATGTGTGACGCCAGGATGCCACCCAGTCTCTTCACTTCTGAAGCTACAGAATCTAATTTAGCGATCAGGGGTTTCATCAGCTCTATAATTTTTCCTTCTAGCGTAGCTTCCATCATATGGATTAGATGAGTAAATTGCTCCAAAGTTATGTTTGTACCATCTGCAGTTTTTCTCTCCTGCAGATTGTTTGCATCTGCTGCAATATTTGCGACTATGTGATGTTTTTCTACTCTTCTTTTACTGTTCTTACCCCCCCCTTTTGGTTTGGGGCTTTCTACAAGATCTGACTGGCCGGGGGGTAGGTGGTAGTTCTTCTATTTCATTGTTAATTAGGTCAGGACTATCATCATTAGGTTCAGCAAGGACCTGTGCCTCGACCACAATAGTAGTGCCCTCCTTACTGTTGCCTTGATCCAAATTATCAGTTACAATTACAGCCAAGTCAGATATTGGGAGAAGCAGCTCTTCAAGTACATCACATTGGTTTCCTCGACCCAGTGAAGCCCTTCGCTCGGTATTAATTTGAGTCACTTTTTTTACTAAGTAATTATCCATGGTTCCGAGGGCAAGTGTAGATTTATTTGTCTTCCCCATAGACATAGTTTCCTCAAGGCTAATCAGGATACAGATTTCTGGTATTTATAGAGCGCGACACTCATCTCATGGGATATCACGGCGCTATAAGAAAAGGAGACTACTGAGACTGTGCAGGGGAGTTAGTTTTTGGGAAAGAGGTGGGTTTTTAATTTTTGGCGGAATTGAAGGTAGTTTGTGGTGTGTCTGAGGTCCATGGGTAACTCGTTCCATCTTTTAGCCGCCAGGTATGAGAAGGCGCGTCCGCCTGCCCTTGCCTTGTAAATGCGCTTGGATTTCGCCAGGGCTGAATTGTTGGATCTTAGATTCCTGTTGGGGATATAGAATTCGATTTTTCCTTGCAGGATGGTAGGGCCTGTTTTGTGAAGGGCTTTGTGCGCGTGAGAGAGTAGTTTGAAGGTGGCCCTCTGACGCATTGGTAACCAGTGAAGTTTTTTAAGGCATGCGGATGCCGAATCTCGTTTGCCTTTGTTGCAGACCAGTTTGGCCGCCTGGTTTTGTAGGACCTGTAGGCGGGAGAACAGTTGCTCGTTCATCCCTTCGAACAAGGCATTGCCGTAATCCAGGCGGCTAACCTGGAGGGCATGGGTGATTGTGCGTCGACAATCCAGCGGTATCCAAGAGAAAATTTTGGCCAGGAGTTTGAGAATTGCAAAGCCTTTGCCCCAGAGTATGCGTATGTGGTCCTTCATGGACAGTGCGTCGTCCATCATGATACCAAGGTTTCTGGCGTACTGTTTCGGGATGGGGGCTGATCCCAGTGACGGTGGCCACCACGTATTGTTCCATGATAGTTTGGCTCCTCCGAACAGTAATATCTCAGATTTTCCGGCATTTAGTTTTAGACAGTGGTTGCGCATCCATTCTGCCATTTCGGAGAGGCAGCTGTGTAGTTTTTTCTTAGTTGTTTCCGACCCTTCGTCCATTGTCACCATCAGCTGTGTGTCATCGGCGTAGGAACATATGCCGATGCCCCACTTTCTTCCAATGTCGGCCAGAGATGAAACATAGACATTAAAGAGAGTGGGGCTTAGTGAGGCCCCTTGTGGGACCCCACAGCCGATGGGACGGGGTTTTGAATGGAATTGGCCCATGTGCACTGCTTGGGTGCAGTTGCTAAGGAATGATTTGATCCATCTTAATGCTGTAGATTGCACTCCTTTGCTCCGGAGGATGTTTAGTAGGCAGTCGTGCGATACCGTGTCAAACGCTGCTGACAGGTCTAGCAGTATCAGAGCCACAGATCCTCCTTGATCTGTGATGCATCTGACGCTGTCCGACACTGCCAACAACGTTGCTTCGGTGCTGTTGTTGGCTCTAAAGCCGGTCTGGGTGGGTCCAGAAGTGAGTTGTCTTCCAAGTATCTGGATAGTTGTATATTGACCATTTTCTCCAAAGCCTTGGAGAGATAGGGGAGCTGGGAAATTGGCCTGTAATTCTCCGGGTTAAGGATGTCGGATCCGGCTTTCTTCAGGAGGGGGGTTACAGATGCGTGTTTCCAGGATTCTGGAAAAGACGCAGTGGTGAGGGACTGATTAAAGAGTTTGGTGATGAAAGGGCAGAGTGTCGGTGCAATTTCGGAAAACACAAAATGGGGGCATGGGTCTGCAGGGGAGCCGGATTTGATTGTTTTAAGAACCGATAATACCTCATTTTCGGAAAGTGGTTGAAAGTTAGTTAGACGTGGGGAATAGCCTGCGTCTGGATGGACATTGTCTTTGTCAGATGTTGGCGAGTTTTCGTCAGGGTTGTCAGATAGGATATTGGAATGAGAGGGGGTGAAGGTAGAGTAAATTTTATTAATCTTTTCGGAAAAGAAGGTGCTGATCCGTTCACAGGCCTCAGTTGAGGGGGTGAGGGTTTGTGAGGTGCTGGATGGATTACTGAGCTCCTTTACAATTTTGAACAACTCTTTTGCGGAGTTGTGGTTTTCATGGATTCTTTGCGTAAAGAATGCTTTTTTCGCATCTCGAATGGCGAGAATGTATTGTTTCCGCTTGGTGACATAGTTTGCTCTAGTTTCTGAGTCTTTAGTTTGTCTCCATTGCTTGCTAATATTAATGTACACAGGCACTTTACTCAGGTAACATTTAAAAGGGACTCACTTAAATCAGCAAGACCTTGGAGTGTACGCCAAAGTCCATGGCCCAGCCCAGCCTCCTCCTGCCTCTGAGGGCTACAGAGGGCCCGCCCTTTGCCCTGGCTTAGCCCGGCGTCACCCGCGCATGTCCCGTTCGCTGTACTTATGGCGCCCCCGGGCGCGTGCTGGAGCGTCACACCCTCCCTTCGCCTGCTGGGAGCTGTAGTCCGCTGGCCGGGACTACAGTGTGCGGTGGGGGGTAGGCGGTGGACAACAAGTGGCAAGCGGCTGCAAAGACCTGGAGCCGTTTCCCTCATGGCGTCGTCAGGTTCCGCGAATTGTATTGCTTATAAAAATCTAATTCAATAGTAAAGTCAAGTTTTTAAAACATATTTATGAAAAGTGACTTTTATGAAAGCTAGACTATATCTGACTAAACCTACGATTGGTTGATTAGCATTAGCCTACATACAGCTTGCCTGTAAGTGCTTCTGCTAATGAGGTATAATAACTACTCAAGAGCAGAAAACATGGCTTACATCTCTTGGCATTATTATCTAAGTGTGAGGTATGTGATGTATAATAGCTCAGAAAGGGGGGTTCAGGAACTTCATTAACTTGAGAGAGACCATGATGAGGCCTGCCCATTCATAGTTAAGTGTAAAAGGATACCTAGATAAGAGAAGCCTTTTTTCCTGGGGGCTCTCTATAGACAATTTGAATTTTACTTAAAATAGTGCACTGCAGGATAGTTTTCAGTGAGGCAGACAGGTGGTTCCGCACATATGTTACGTTTTGCTCTTGGTAACATTGTTCTCATTAGTTAGGGAGTTTTCAGAGTCATCCCCACCCACTTTCAAGTACAACCTACAAAAGTGGCCCCTCATCCACATCTCATCAGAACACTTTCTTGTTCTGTGGGCAAACAGAAGAGGGCTAGCCCTATGGTTTGTGACTTGTGTTTGGATGTAATTGACTGGACCTCCTCCAACTTGTACCAAGGACTGAGTAGTGGAATGCAAGGGCTAGTTGGCTGACCTCCTGTAAGCCCCTGAAGTCCTGGGAGCCTTAGAAGAGTCCAAAAGAAGCTTCACTAGAAAGTCTGAAAAGTTGGGACTTGGAAAATGTTTGTACTTGTACTTGCAAGACCCCCGGAGCTTCAGAAGAACTTTGCAAATGATCTCAAGAGGACTTTGAAGGATGGATGTCCAGGCATGATCCCCTAGAGGATTTTGAGCTCCATAAAAAGGCTAAGTCAGAAGGAAGAAATCTTGACAGGGCACTGGTGTGAAAAGTATCTACCCAACTCAAGGATTTTAGATGCAATACATTTTAAATTGATCCTACTTTGATTTTTTTTCTTCCAAACCCAATTGCTCCAACAGGACCTCATCCAGCACCAATCTTGTTTTGTGAAGAGTTTGGTGGATAAAGATTTAAACCTTCACTCACTGGAGGATTCAATTTCCATTTCAGTGACTAAACTAAAAGATGAAACCTTTGACTGAGACAGACCCACTTGGGGTATCTTGTAGTTAGCCTGAAATCGCAACTATGTCCTAGTCAACCATTGCATTATCTACCGATTGGCAATGTATGGTTTATTTCTTTTGTTTGCTTTGATTCTTTAACAAATCATAACGTTCAAACACCTTAGTGAAATTTTGTAATTTGTATGTCACTTTACTCATTATTGTTTTCTAGATTGGTTGTGTGATTATTGTGTTGTGAATTTTCAATAGTTTTGTAACTGCTAAATACTTTGTAAATAAGTTGAGCCTGTCTGCTCTGTGCCATAGGTACCAGGGGGGTTGTGTCAAGGTTTCAACAATTGAAATTGAGGTTTACCTTAACAACGTTTGTTGCGTTTTTCCTTCTAGTAGACTCCTATCCACCCCATTTAATAATGCACTCTCCTACTATGATTTTAGCAAATATTTAAGTGACTATTGCTTTTTGTGTGTGTTGAACTGTCACAGTAGAAAAGTAATCTCAGCATGCCTGAACTATGATCAAGAATTGTTCATAATGTATGCACACCACGTAAAAGCCACACCTTAAATTACAGCATGGAGTTAGCAGAAAATAGATGGAGTGGAATAGGGCATTATCCTCTGAGTGTTTCATAACCTGCAGAAACCAAAGTGTTTCCCATTATCACCAAACTACAAATCAAAACCCTTAATCATGCTGATATTTTTTTACAAACAAAGATGACATCTTAACATATATATAGGTAATACTTTATTTGCAGCATTTGTTCATTTTCATGAAGTTACATATGGAATTGCATTTAAATATACCCCCTTCGAATTTTATAAATGGCTTTTTCACCGCATGATATTGATATAATTAAGATTGTACTGCACAGCTCCAAAGTAATTTGAATTGAATTCATTTCTTGAGGAAACCAAATTGTTTTGTTGATAGACAATTATACCACAAAATTATATCTTAGTGTGTTTGTAACTTTATAAACAGGGGAGATCAAATGTAATTTTTTAAGTGTTTGTAATGAATGTCTGTAGAAAACACAAACACCATTTTAATTATTCTAATTGATAATTGAAAGGTATACCTCTGATTTACAAGTAAAGTACTGTGTTCCTTGTGCAATGCATTTGATTTTCCACAGAGATGCATTAATTAATTTATACCCTTGTAGTTTTCTTTATATTGTATGTTATAATCAATTAAATCGAGTTGAGTATTCAGAATTTTGAATGAATAGTCCCTTCCAGGTGACAATGTGTATTAAACTGTTTCCTACAGAGTTGGTAAAAAGATGAAAAAGCAACTTTTGAACAGTAATCTCAGTTACCCAAATTAGACACAACTGCAATATGTCATCATGTCTTATTATATATTAATTTAAAAGCTTTGGTTTTGGAGCTAAAATATAAAAAAAAGATAAAAAGAACATAGTTACAACATAATACTTTCTTACAATGTAGCATTCAGTGATTATCGTAGCACTGGCAACAAGGAGAAATACTGAACAAGGATCTTTAGGATGGTAACTTTAGAGGCCAATGAGTTGTGGAGTCATCGATCAACCAAAATATGCCACAAAAAATGCTTGTGAACAACGAAGTATGTGCAAATCTCGAGAAAGAAGCACTTGTGCTTCATCATTGAGGGCACCACATGCTCCCCTAAATCTCTATTGCTCTATGTACAACTATCTTTAAATATATGGAATAGCAAGACTCAACCATGCCTATGGCAGAGTGTGTGTTATGCAGCTGTCTAACAAAATACAACACAACATAAAACAAAACATAACTTATAATATTTCTATGTGCAAATGTGACTAACCTGCGTAAATTATAGCAGTAAAAAACATTGTAATTTACTTGTATACATTTTTACCTCAGAGTTCTTATTTAAGCACTTTCAGCTACTTGGGCATTTTCACACAACGATATACAACGGTTTGATGCGGGAAACAGTAAAAGGATATCAAGATCAAGTAAACAAACTGGAGGATAAATTCAAATAGTTATGTCTCTTTAGTGGAAGTTCACAGAAAGCATTAAAGCGCATCTACAGAGAAACCCCCAAATTCAGAAAATACCATTGCCTTTGAAACCTTTGTCACAATCATACGAATTGCAGCTTTATTCTGTACTGTCACCTAAAGCATCCAATTCCCGATATTCATTGACTTGTGAAAACATTTAAATTTGTTGACTTCCAATTGCTTTTAAACTGCCATTTCAAACAATAGGGGATTACAAATAATCATTGAATGCAATTTGGCCTTATAGGATTCTAATCACAGTGACAAACCTAAATCTCCAAACAAAGAGGCCTTTCATACCTTTTATGACTTTTTGTGAGTGAGTTTCATTGTGCTAATAAAGAATCACATAACATTATAAAGGTTAGCTTGTTTTTCTTGTACTTTCTGGTGCTGTACTGGCTCAATGAAGGTTACTGCTCCTCAATTTATCATTCCTCCTGGATTTATACATTAATTTTTGTTTCCTAGCTCCCAGTTACAGCGTTCACAATTATTAATTTTCTGATTGGCAGTGTTGCATTTTCATATTTTGTTTCTGTAATCTGTAATTGTTCCCTTTAGATTTCTTACTTCTGCATTCTTTTGCTGTACTTTAAGATGTTTCCCTCTACTACTCTGTTCTGTAGTTTGTGTTGCTTCTTTAAAAATGTTGTTTTATGCAGTCGTTTTACTTTCATTCTGAGCTATTGTCTTTCCCCTTTAAAATCCAGAACTGCATTTCGAGCAGTGGTATAATGCCAAATTCTAACACGGAGTATTGGGTAACTTGGAAGTTTGTGGCAAACACCTTCCCCCTTCAGCAAGTCTGTAACCACAATATTTAATGTACTTCTAGCCAGCAGCAGCCAGTAAAAGAGAGTGACGGAGCATGCGCGTGTCTGTTTCCTAGGTGTCTGCCGAAGTAAACGTAATTCTGGCACATTCAAAATGTGCCTCCCACAATTTTCATTGTCTTATCTGACCCTCTCTTAGAGGATCAGGCAGCCAGTCACATTCTGGGGGTGTAGTGCTCAGGTGTGAATCTTCACTAATGGAGCCAGTGATGTCACTGTAGCTTGAAACGTGGGCACATTAGGTTACAGCTGTTCTGAGGCTGCACCTTAGTCAATTACAATGACTGCCTCTGCAACGTCCTGACGTTACTCCCACTGGGCCTTTTGTCCTGGCTACAAACAGAAAACATGCACAGAACCTCCTGTAAATATCAGCAGTCTGCGCTAGATCTGGAACATCAAGAAAGGTTCTTCAGCCCCTCGTCCTCCGCCCACCTGCTTTCAAGTAATGTAATTGTGAGACGAGCAGCGAGGATCAAATATCTTGGCAGAAGCATGTTTGAGAACTTTTTCTGTTCCAACTGAAGCCCATGTAAGAGCAACATACACATACGTGTACGTAAAATTGATTTGACAGTATTTTAAAGTAAAAGGGACACCAAGAACTGTTTGTGAGCATCCCCCAATTAGACAGTCAGAGAGAGTTAACACATTCATAATTAGAGTTCTGTGTTCATGGTAGGTTTTCTTCATTTTTTGTATTAGGTCATTTAAGGTCTGATGTTTCTACGGTGCCTACAATGACTAGAGTGCTTAAAATGACTTGTGAGCATGTTCTGCATCACTTTACACTTTCACTATTTCCAAATGGCAAGAGTTTAACACTTTTAAGGGTAATCACTGAGTCACCGTGTACACCTTGGAAGAATTAATGTCTGTGTGTGCCATAATGAGTACGGATATGATGAGTATAAACAGGTTTCAGCAAAAACCACTTAATTCACTTAGCCACATTCCTGGGTTTCATGCAATGACAATGCTTTCTCGGATTCAGTACGTACTGATCTAATGTGCAAAAACGTTGAGATGACCTGTTACCCAAATAGTCTCTAAGCCAGAAAACAGTAGTTTTCCTATACACAATCTTAATGTTTATATACCATAATATGAACCTATTATAGAAAAAACAAAAGGTTGCATAAATACATTGAATCTTCATTCTAACATCTAGCCAAAACAGGTGTTGTCCATTGGTTGAATCACCCTATGACTTTGTAAGTGTTAGAAGAAATGTGTGAATACTTTAAACTAATCCAAATCTTATTATGACACCCAAAGTGGTAAAACCTAAAAGATGCTCACCACAAGAATCTACATATTGTTTTTCTAGCTAGGGCCATGTTCCATATTCATTATTACAACTAAATAAAACCATTAATATTCTTATTTTATATCAAGTAGGTGTTTCGTAATATCTTTGACTCATCATTCATTAACCCATCACAAGCATGGCATATCTGGCAACATTTCCTATTAACAGAATTTCAATAATTCGGAAGAAGTGTCCTAAACAGTAATGTCTACAAGTAAGGTTAGTCTGGCTATTTGGTCAAATACTTGTATCCCTTACCATGTGACCAAAACAATGGATGTCACGGCCTATTCCAATGGTTTCGTGCTCACTTTCCCACCTTTAGTGAGCCTTTTGGAAGTACATTCAGAAGGAGTGACCATAGACATCAAATAAAATTACTAATGAATGGTATGAGAGCAAAAAGGGAGAATGGCTGCATATGTATCAATCATTTGTATTATGTAGCCTCTTAATCTGGGCTTTCAATATTTTTGGAGTAGGTATACATACGCGCTTGTCATTCTTTTCAAATAGCGAATAAGAGGAGATGTGAAAGGGGCACCACCATCCTATTTGTGGCTTGGAAAGGAATGTATCAATCTTTTGCAACTGCAACTATAGCCACAACAATTAATGAGTTACATATTCCCATAATGGCGTGGTAACTAATTCAGAAAGGGGAAAGTGTTGCATTGTGAATCATGTCTGTTCCTCCCAATGTCTTTTAAACTGGGAAATATACTTTTTAAAGTAGCATCCATGCCTTTAGTGGGCATGAGCTGCTTTAAAAAACTACTATTTTGTACAGCTATATTCTGGGAGCTGTAGGACGGACTGCACTACAGCAGGTGAGCGATCACACAGTAGGGCAGGTCTTCCTTCCAAGTGTGAGAGGTCTGCAGATGAATTTAATAGTGGAGGCGTGGGGCTGTTTTCCAGTGCAGCAGTGGCATCTGAGGAAGACTGAAATGTCAAAATGCATTGTGCCATACCCGCATGTCCAATAAAGGCTTTTTCCTGAGTTCCTCGTGTAGCCTCTGCCTACAGTTTTGCTGGAGGGTTCATGGATATTTAGCATGTCAGCCAGGGGCGCTTCAAGAGGCCCCGTCTGTCAAGTGGCTGTGGCATTACTGGTGTCTGCGTGAGCAGTTTCTTGTTGCACCTGAGGTATCGGATTGCTCCAGCCCAACTCTCCAGTATGGATCAAGCAGGGTTTACTGCCAGTCAGCAGCTAATGACTTCACGAAGAGGTTTGGTTATTAAACCAGCCTACGACTCGGTGGACTTGTGCTGTGGCGGTAATGACGTATGCGGGGATCGAGGGAAGCCAGAGGACTTGATATGCACCAGCAACAGTGCACCCCGCTCTGCGATGCACCAATGCCACAAGGATTCCATTCATCTATTTCAATCGCAGCACCCACCAAGAGATGATGTATTCTGGGAGCTGTAGGACCCAGGGAAGCCTGAGGACTAATTTTTCTTTCTACAGCACTAATCATACTTTCTATGGCAAAATATACCCCCTCATTTTGTTCCTTTTTAAATTAAATGTTTTAAGAGTTACCACTTTATTCCAATCAAAATGGCTTCAGGTGTGCCATACCTTTGTAATAAGTAGGACTGTTAGCGCTCTAGCTGTTCTTTAGAACACTCTGGGACATTCTGTCATTGGGCTATACTTAGGCTACATCTGCGTGATATTTGGGCTACATTTGGGCTCTTTTGTCTCTGGTGGCCATCTTGGGAGACTGCATGTCAGAATTTTTTAATGAAATAGAAGAGGATTTGAGAAGTCACTCAAAATGTGCCCTAATTTTTCTTTCTGCAGCTCTAATAATACTTTCTATGGCATAATATACCCCCTCATTTTGTTCTTTTTTAAATTAAATGTTTTAAGAGTTACCACTTTATTACCATCACGATGGCTTCAGGTGTGCTATACCTTTGTAATAAGTAGGACTGTTAGCGCTCTAGAGTGTAACACTCTAGGAGGCTGCAGTAGAACACAAAGGAATCAACTGACAGTCTCTGTCCTTGTTGGATGTACATGTTTTACTGAGAATTTCAGACTTCATTCTCACATGACTGAGAAAGATAATGTGAATTTACAGAAAATATGCTTTCAGTTTAGCTTATAGATCCCCTTCCAAACCACTGTGGGAAAATCATGGGATATTAGTTTTCTTTCAAACATGAGTCATGATATCATAGCTGAAGCTTTTTCACATGGTAAAATCACCTTAGAACACACCACAATTCCTAAAATGAGTATGGTACCATCAACAAATGATTTATAATGTAACTAAAGTCCTAAAAGCCTCTATTAACTACAATGCTTTTTAATGAGGTGCTATAATGTATGTTGGTCCCAAGATGGTTGCCAACACTAATTGGATGAAGGGCTGACAGCCAATCAGATCAGATGTGTGGTTAGGCTCCGCCCAGATATATATATTTTTTTGAACCTAAATTACTCAAAATCCACTGGAGCACATATCTTGAGGCATAGCAAAGGCACATCGGGCTACCAGTCCCTACAATTTTGCCACGTTTTGTGGAAATCCATTCAGCCGTTCGGGCTAAAAGTGAGTCCAACCCCCCAATGGAAATTAACATGGGGAAAACATGTTTTGGGACCCCCCTTTATCTCGGCCCCCGCTTGACTAATCCCCCCAATCTTTCAGGGAAGGAGCGGAGCGCAGCGAGGCAAATTTAAGGAAAATTACAGGCAGATTCCTCAACCGGCGCCAAAGTTATTCCCAATAGAATGTTGCGGATTTTCTATAGAAAACAATCCTAACTATAACTACCTACTGGCGACCGCCAGTAGGTAATATATATATGGATATTTAGCATGTCAGCCAGGGAAAAAAGAAACTGGGTATATAATGGAGCTGGACAGCAAGTACCCAAATGGGTTAAACACAATGGAAGATTTGCATCATTTGTTGTGATACTGCTTGTAATCATCATTATCAGCATGATTATCTGATTATATTTCTCATATTAGATCTAGAGAGTATTCTTATGTGGTCTTTCATATTTATTCTTTTCAAGGTCTTGCTGAACTAAAGAACTGATTCTTGTAAAGAAAATTCTAACTGCGCTGAAGTTGCACCAAGTCGGAATCATGTTAAGACTTTCTACTTCATAAGATCTGGATATGAATGTAATTTGTCCCTGTAAATATATGTCTCTCGTACAAACTTTATGTATATATTGTTGATAAGTGAATTATTGGTATCAACATAGGTTTTTTTGCTTTCACTTAATCACATTATCACTTATTTGTAGGAATCACTTAGGGTCTTGGTATATGAGTTGAGGCACTTACAATGTACATTCTTCAAACCTAGTCATGAGTATATAGCACAGAAATGAACTGTGTGACTAGTTGAGTTACCTAAAACGGTGGTACTGGTTTATTGAGTCATGATTTGTTAATATTGTATATAGTATTGTAAATAGAGAGATGGTTTGTATATTTTTGTACATAGGAAGTGAGTATACATAGATAATATATTTTTCTATATGTTTATACTTTCTTTCGTATTTAAGTTGGAGGTTTTTTTTTTCTCCAACATAATTAATATGATCATGACTTTATACCATTTATGTACAGGATGTTACAGTCATTGTTTTTGCATTCATGCAGTTATTTTTTTTCAGTGCCTTTCTCACTGTTTTATTTTATTTTATATCGGTGTGCACTTACATAAAACAACTATAGTTTGTTTTCTATGTCTATACACCATGTGACTCACTGAATAGGTGGAGCATCACGTAACCAAAAAAATGTGTATATATTTGTTTGCCGACCAGGTGCGTGGTGTGTGAACAAGAGCACAAGTTGCTCGAAACGCGTAACCTGAGAGGTTTGGATTAAAATCTCCCTTACTGCAGCCTTCGTGGTCCGTGTCTTCATTTCTGGCAGGAGTGTGCTGTTTGAAGATTTGCTTATATATATATATATATATATATATATATATATATATATATATATATATATATATATATATATATATATATATATATATATGTATGTATGTATATATGTATGTATGTATGTATGTATATATATATATATTCAATGAAAAAACCATTGGTTATAGTCCATATATAGTTAGGAATTAGCATTTACAAAACCTTATTTTACTCGCATAAAACCATTGAAATTCCATATATAGTTAGAAGCGCTAACTATATATCGCGCACCCGCAATCCACTGCTGATGATGTCACATATTACATCATTCATGACATGGTCAGTGACATCACTGATGACATCACTGATGACATCTCAAATGACATCACTGATGACAACTCAAATGACATCACTGATGACATCTCAAATGACATCACTGATGACATCACTGATGACAACTCAAATGACATCACTGATGACATCTCATTTGTCATCACTGATCACATCACTTATGTGATAATACAATGAACCTCTTCAGACTCTAATATAACCTTACATACACTCAGTATAAACAGACACTCACAGACTGTCACTCATCCATGGAGTTACTCACACACCTAGTCAGTCATGCAAAGAATCAATCACACTTCCATTTCCTCAACTATAAAGTTATACACATCTTACTTATTCAAACATATAATAACACATATTTATTCTCTTATATAATCCCTGATACAAGCTCACAGTGATCGATACAGCCACTCACACATTCACTGGCTCTTATGTTCAGTTATTTATATATCTCAACTCTCACATGTATTGTGTTTTACATACGTACTTACTTGCACATGTAGCAATGAGAAATCCATTCACTCACCAACACACCCATGCATAGTCAACCGCCCATATAGCTGTTTCCATATGCACTCTTGAACTCATACTCCGAGTGAATCAACTGCTTACACATCTATGCACAGAGTCACGCACATCCCAGCCACCCACACACACACTCAGCCTCCCATTCAAATACTTGGGCAACCAATCAATAACCCATATGGCCACTCTTATAGCTACTGATCAACACATGCAGCAGCTTACACAACAACAAACATACTGATGCACAAATTAAGACAGTTTAGTCACTAACCCATGCACTCAGTGAGACACATTTAATCACTCACTCATACAGTCAGTCATGCACCTACTAAATTCTTCATCCAGACACTTATACATCCACTCATTCTTCAATATGTGAAACATATTTAAACTTTACAGACACATACAATCATTTGAGTTGTCATCAGTGATGTCATTTGAGATGTCATCAGTGATGTCATCAGTGATGTCACTGACCATGTCATGAATGATGTAATATGTGACATCATCAGCAGTGGATTGCGGGTGCGCGATATATAGTTAGCGCTTCTAACTATATATGGAATTTCAATGGTTTTATGCGAGTAAAATAAGGTTTTGTAAATGCTAATTCCTAACTATATATGGACTATAACCAATGGTTTTTTCATTGAATTTTCAAGGTTTTCTAAATGCAAATTTCTAACTATATATCCACTATAACCTATGGTTTTTTCTGTGAATTTCATTGGTTTTTTAATAGCAAATATGAAAAGCTTTAAAATGTCAAGTACGTGATAGATAAAAACATTTTCGTATTTATGCACGCTGATGTGCTTTGAACGCTGCACCCCCCCTCCCTCCCCTCTTTTGTCTTAGTAGTACTCTCTCTTTGCAGATACTGAAGGGTAGTTAACGCAGGCCTTTACCCCCGTTGTAATCCGTCGTGCCTGCTTGTCTCTCCATTTGATTGATTGTTATCCAAGCATTTACTGTTTTACAATTGATTCTCTTTGGTTCATTCTCTATTTACAAACAAGCACAAAGTCGCAATACTCTGTTTAGTCTTTGCAGATAGTGAAAAATCGTGTAAAAAAATAAAAGTAATCGAGCAAAATCAGTAGGCCACTAATTGGATCTCTTTTTGACCTCGCTAAAATAGAAATATTAGGAACAACCCTTCATGAGAAATACGAAAATAGTGAGATGAACTGAGCTCCACACCATGAGGGCTGCATGACAGCTCGGCTCCATCACCCATCCCGCACAAAATAACGACAAACCCTATGCAAATATTGAAAATATACACAACACACCAGCAAAGAAACAGGGTAAAACATTTTATTAAATAACTATTTACAAAACGTTGGTTTATAAGATGATGTCAGTAGTGGACCGATGTGTGAATAGATCGAAAACAGCACAAGGCTCCAAGATCCGGATGGCAAGCTCCTGGATGTTGGGTGCCATAGTTTAGAGTTCTGAATTTCAGCCTTTTTCAATGCCTGTGCTTTGTTGAATCAAAATGGCGGCTTGACACAAAGCTGACTCAAGCGTTGCTACTGATGCTATGCAGACCAAAACTGGTTTTCAGTTTGTACATTTTTCTAGATTTTTCAATCCAAGTTTGGTTGACTTTGTAGAACGATGGCTTCAGATTTTCAACATACGGTGTGGTGGCGCTGACTGGGAGGGGGCGCTTCGCTCCTGCCCCCTCCCCAAGTAAGATTTTCATACGTGAAAGTACGTTAATGGTTTTGGTCCCTGAGATGCTTCGATGTCACTACCATTCTCAAATAGCATAAGTTCTGGATGTTGGGTGCCATAGTTAAGAGTTCTGAGCAGTGCTTGTAACACTGTCTGAAGCTTATTTCCACCTACTGCAGCTTCACTATTCTCAAAGTAAGTGAGTGTCGTTTGTGGACCTGACTGCATTAGAAAACAATGTGATATGTTACCTTTCCTAAACAGCTTGACGGAGGCCCCTGAGGGGCGGTGTGATGGACATGGACTCGGAGAAGACGCTTGGCTCCGACACCCTCCCCAAGTCTTATAGCACTGGTGTAGCCTGAGATCGCCCCCGACATAGGCGGCCGGCTCCCGGGGTCCGGCGGAACTTTTTGCCTTTTGATGACTCTTCAATTCTGGACTTTGTCCCACAATCCGTTTGACCTGAAGACAAGCTGTAGTGGGGCGCCCCTTTATCGTTTTAGTTGCCATTCCGCCCGCTTTTGCTACACTGTGCCTCTTCCGCCATTCAGCTGTTTACCGCCCGCTCTTGCGACTACAGCGTCTCGCTCACCATGTAGTTTAGATGCGCCCGCTCTTGCGGTGCAGCGATAGGCAGCTGCCACAGGACTCTCAAAATGGCGGCCGGCTCTTCGGTTTTGGGCCTGGTCCACTAAAATGGCCCTGGGACACCTTGGAACTCGGACGCTTGTCTGCTAGGGCTTGGGTCCCATTCTCGAAAAGCGTCCCCTCAGCCGTGAAGATTCTACAAAAGTCTTGGGGGCTTCCGACTCCCGCAGGCTTCTGCTGGGGAGCGGCTGCCATGATTGCTCGTGGAATGGCCACGACGGAGCTACGAGATGGTAGTGGTCTCATGCTGACGCCAGCTTTAGTCTGAAACATCCAGAAACACTATAGACTACCAATTCGATCAGTTCCGGTAGCGCCCCAACATGACCCGGAAGAGAAGAACTTGCCCTCCCCTCTTTGACTGATGGTTCTTGTTGCCTGTCCCCTCTGTTGTCATTTAACAGAACTTTTTGGACTGCTGAAAGGGGTTGTGTTCTGAACGCTGGTTGGTGGAGACATTTTGACTATATTCTTGACCTACGTTGTCGCGTAATGCGTTTTATGACACGCCGCGTTAGCGCACCCGGAAGTGATCCGAGGCGCGGCGCGCAGCGCGTAACGTAAGCATAACAGGTCACGTGACTTGTTAATAAAACTTTTCATTGGTTCATTTTACTTTTGTTAATTTAATGATGAAAAGCTTGGTCATATGACCTAAAAATTACGCTTTTTATTATTTTCGAACAATATTTTTTTTTCAAACATATGTTATAATATTCCAGGCTAATGTACTTTCCCGGAAAATTTACAACTGTCTTGCAAGTAAAATATATTCCTTTTTCGAGAAAAAGGGCGTTTCTTCCTTCCATGACGGAGCCGTTGAGTAAAAGAGATTCGGCCTGCTGTCTTAGTCGCCGATACGCCTGATTATCAGATTCTTATCGATCACTTTATGTTGCAGACATGAAAAACACAACTGCCCTTGACCATTTATCTTTACTGCGTTCCTACATATTATACCCTTTATCCGTCATGTAATTGGACTGCTTTATTTCACTTGCCTTTTACTGATTCGAAAACAGTCACTAAAAGTAAAAAATATACAAATGTAAATACTACTACCGTGTTTTGTTTTAAAAACCTTTATTGTGAACATGTCAGTATACAAATACGGGCCTATAACCACGTGGGCCGGCCACGGAGCAAACTGAAATCGTATATCATGAGGAGACATTTACACTGTAGAAGAACGTAACGAGCGGGCCATTAGGTGACAAGAACAAAGGTCTCTAACAGTTGCGGAATCGGTGGACGTACATTTTGTAATTAAAATACGACAGGGCCACTTACAATTAAATTTTCTAGATATACATTTGCGGGCAAGGGGTTACGAGTCCCATTTATACCGGCGCCATTTTGGGCGAGGCCGGGCAGGTCCAAGATATAGTCAAAATGTCTCCACCAACCATCGGCCAGACCAGAACCCCTTTCGGCCCTTTATGCTACAAGATGGTGTCTTCCATTCAGAAAATATTGGTGGCAGCATTTTGAAAGGAAACAGAAACAGCCGTTCTCCTAGTGAGTTTCACATAGTTACATTTAGAAAGAATGTTGAAGAGTAGTATGTGGAAAATCTGAAGCCATTTTTCTACAAACTCTCAATCAGACTTGGATGGAAAAAAAAAACCTGAAGAATGTACAAACTGAAAACCAATTTTAGTCTGTATAGCACCAACAGTAACGCTTGAGTCAGCTTTGTGTCAAGCCGCCATTTTCATTCAATCAATAGCGTCCCCCTGCACACATTCAGGGACCTGGTCGTGTCTTCAGATGAAACGCATTGTAGGAAAAGAAGCAGAAAGGAAAAGGAAAAATGTTCCGCCGGACCTAGTGAAGCTGCAGCAGGTGCAAATAAGCTTCAGACAGTCTTACAAGCACTGCTCAGAACTCTCAACTGAGGCACTCAACATCCAGGACTTGCCATTCGGATCTTGGCGCCTTGTGCTGGTTCCGACCTATTCACACATCGGTCCACTACTGACATCACCTCATAAGCCAACGGGGCACCCCACGCCGTCTTTCGGCGCAGCATTGTAGGATGGCCACACCAGTGCGGCAATTTGCTGGACACCACCTCGGTGCCATCCGGATCTCGGCGCGTTCGAGTCACTGTACCGCAACAGTGACCGCAATTCAGCTGGACACGCCGTCTTTCGGCGCAGCATTGTAGGATGGCCACACCAGTGCGGCAATTTGCTGGACACCACCTCGGTGCCATCCGGATCTCGGCGCGTTCGAGTCACTGTACCGCAACAGTGACCGCAACTCAGCTGGACACGCCGTCTTTCGGCGCAGCATTGTAGGATAGCCACACCAGTGCGGCAATTTGCTGGACACCACCTCGGTGCCATCCGGATCTCGACGTGTTGTGCTGCCTTCGGCCTATTCGCACATCGGTCCGCTACTGACAGTGACCGCAACTCAGCTGGACACGCCGTCTTTCGGCGCAGCATTGTAGGATGGCCACACCAGTGCGGCAATTTGCTGGACACCACCTCGGTGCCATCCGGATCTCGACGCGTTGTGCTGCCTTCGGCCTATTCGCACATCGGTCCGCTACTGACGCCGCCTCACGTGCCAACGGATTTTCTACGCTTTTTGTAGCCCTATGCCGCAGAACAGGTCATGTGACTTGTTTATAAAACTTTTCATTGGTTCATTTTACTTTTGGTTTCCTAAAGATGGAAGGCTTGGTCATATGACCTAAAAATAACACTTTTCATTGGTTTAGAACATTTTTTTTCCCAAACGATGAAAGCCCCACCTTGTTTCTGGATCATTCAGACTGAAGCTGGCGTCAGCATGAGAGCACCACCATCTCGTGGCTCCGTCGTGGTCATTCCGCGAGCAATCATGGCAGCCGCTCCCCACCGGAAGCCTGCGGGAGTCGGGGGCCCCCAAGACTTTTATACAATCTTCACGGCTGAGGGGACGCTTTTCGAGAATGGAGCCCAAGCCCTAGCAGGCAAGCGTCCGAGTTCCAAGGTGTCCCAGGGCCATTTCAGTGGACCAGGCCCAAAACCGAAGAGCCGTCCGCCATTTTGACAGCCATGTGGCAGCCGCCTATCGCTGCACTGCAAGAGTGGGAGCAACTCCACAACATGGTGAGCGAGACGCTGTGGCCGCAAGAGCGAGCGCAACTCAGCTAGATGGCCGCCACCTGGGGAAGCCCGTTCACGCCGCCTCCCCCCCCCCCCCCGGGCCGCCGCACGCCAATTTTCGGAGCAGCATTGTAGGATACCAAAACCAGTGCGGCAGTTTACTGGACATCACCTGGGTGCCTGTCGTACATGTTGTGTCAGCCATGTGACACTGGACACAGACCGCTACTGACGAGGCCTCCCCCCGCATCACCCGGGACGCCCCACGCTGTTTTTCTGTGCTGCATTGTAGGATCCCTAAACCAGTGCGGCACCCAGGCGACATCACCTGGGTGCCGTCCAGAACTCTGCACGTTGTGCTGCCTTGGGACTATTCGCACAACAGACCGCTACTGACGAGGCCTCCCCCCGCCCCACCCGGGACGCCCCACGCCAATTTTCGGAGCAGCATTGTAGGATCCCTAAACCAGTGCGGCACCCAGGCGACATCACCTGGGTGCCGTCCAGAACTCTGCACGTTGTGCTGCCTTGGGACTATTCGCACAAAAGACAGCTTCTAACCATTGTTGCTTTTTGTGTTAATAAATGTTTAAATGTTTTTAGTTTTTGTTCTGTTCTTCAGCGTTAAAAGTTAATAAAGTTTTATAACCTTAATTTGTTGGAGTGTTATCTATTTTTTGAAAAACGGGTGAATGGGGCCTTGAATCGGGTTATTGTCATGTGTGGGCTTTGGAAGTGTGCTGCTGCAGGTTCGGACATTTCAAACTCAAATGCACGTTCTTTTTCTTACCTTTCCGAAGCATGGAGCGCAATAGCAGGCAGAGAAAGGGTGATGCACGTGTTGAACACTACCTGACCTGGCAAGTTGCTGGCAGTGCCCCCCCGCCCGCTCCTGAAAGAGGGCACACACACACCGCCGCCCCGAGTACTTCACAAATCTTTAAAAGACCATGCGCTTGTTCATGAGGCTTAAATGGTTTATCACCTCTTCTAGAACCCCTGCATCGACCCTCTGACGTTTCATGGAAAAATTACCATGTAACACAATACCAAGCCCTGTCGGCTGAAACCCCCAAGGAATCGTGGGGCATATTATCAAGGGGGTTTATCTCCGCTTTTTTGGCTTTAAAAGCCATGAAAGCGGAGATAAAATTATCTCCCTATTACCAAGCTGTCGCTAACACCAGTTAGTGACAGCTAAAAGGAGATAGCGACCATCTTGGGCCCCGCTTTGCATGTCAGTGATATTTATCACTAATGACATGCAAAGTGGCGTGCCAAGATGTTAGCGACTGGAAACAGTCCCTAACATCGCTACCTTCTATTACCAACTTTTGGAGATATTCGCGCTAAGCGCGAATATCTCCAAAATCTAACACCTGCCCTGAGCAGTTCTTAGCCATGTTATCCAATGGGAGGTGGATAACATGGCTAAGAGCATTAGGTCAATAATACATGAATATCGCTGACTTTTCTGCGATAATAGCAAGGTTTATCTGCGATAAAAATCGCCGATGTGCGGCGATAATTTTTGTCTCTAAACAAGTTAGAGACAAAAATTATCGCTAGTTGTTCGTAATATGCCCCCGGGTTTTTGCTTGCAGAAATCGGGAGGCGGGAGACTAGCACTGAAATCAGTAGTCACACGCCTGAATCAGGAGGATTGGCATGTCTGAATTCTCTACAGCTGGGGCCATAAACTACATCCGCAGGGTTAGGTGATAGCCTGGGACCAGCCTGGCATCTAAAATGGCTGCCGTGCACGACAAAATTGTGGCATTCGAAAAAAAGGCAAGATGGCGCAGCCGCTGGAAGAGATGTATCAACATATATCAGCCTCCTCAGCCACCCTCAGGAAACATAGGGGATTAGGATACGTCTCCCGCACCCCCTTATACCTAGTAATTTAATTAACGAAGCACAAAATGGCGAATTCCCGTTTCGCTACCAGTTTGCGGCCCAGTTCGCGGCCCGTGAAGCGCTTCTACCGTGAAAAATCATTTTTTTTTTTATTTTCCCCACGGGACCCTTTAATAACCCCAACAACATTCCTAGGGGGTGAAGAGGGGGATACCTTGCCCCCTTTCATTAAATTCCCCCTTAGTTTTTCACCTTTTCTTCTCTCTCGATCCTACCGAGAGACAAGATGGCGGCCGCTCCGGACTGTCACGCAGCAAAAAAAAAAAAAAGCTCACGCACAGCCGCTGGAAGAGATGTATCAACATATATCAGCCTCCTCAGCCACCCTCAGGAAACATAGGGGATTAGGATACGTCTCCCGCACCCACTTATAACTAGTAATTTAATTAACGAAGCTCAAAATGGCGAATTCCCGTTTCGCTACCAGTTTGCGGCCCAGTTCGCGGCCCGTAAAGCGCTTCTACCGTGAAAAATCTTTTTATTTTTTATTTTCCCCACGGGACCCTTTAATAACCCCAACAACATTCCTAGGGGGTGAAGAGGGGGATACCTTGCCCCCTTTCATTAAATTCCCCCTTAGTTTTTCACCTTTTCTTCTCTCTCGATCCTACCGAGAGACAAGATGGCGGCCGCACCGGACTGTTTAGAATGTTGACAGACACCGGAGAGCCAATCAGCTTTCTGCGCGCAAAGTTCCGATAAGCGAAAAGTAAGCGGACCGGATCGCTGCCCAGAGCGCTGTTACAGATATATATCTTGGTTTGAACGTTAATTTCTCAAAAACTACTGGAGCACATATATTGAGACCTAGCAAAGGCACATCGGGCTAACAGTCCCTACAATTTTGCCAAGTTTCGTGCAAATCCATTCAGCCGTTCGAGCTAAAAGTGAGTCCAACCGCCCTATGGAAAACTCAATGCAAAAAACGCGTTTTGGGACCCCCCTTTTTTCTCGGCCCCCCCTTGACGAAACCCCCCCAAATTTTCAGGGGCTGCTCAGAATCAAAATGTGCCATTTTCCTGAAAATTTCAGCCGATTCCGTCCACAAACGCCAAAGTTATTAGACATAGAATTTTCAAAAGTCCCATAGGGAAAAAATCCTAACTATATATACCTACTGGCGATATATTCAGGCCCAGGAAACCCAACTCCGAAACCATGACAAAGTGGAAGATGACAGTGGGGGTGCTGCTGTATTCCCGCATTGGTGAGCCTCTCCTGCTCCCTATCTCTGGGGGAGCAGGCAGCTACCACCAAAGGAAGTGCCCTGCTAGTAGGTCAGTAGGAGCTGATAGCGAAAAGCAACTGCTAGCTCTCACATCAGCACAGGGAAGTGGTGCCCATAAGGGGGGCCAGTGGGGCAGACAGATGTGGGCTTCCTGGGCTGCCCCAAAAATGGAGACATGCTGGGGTGCCCCCAAGATCAAAATAAAAAGATAAAAGAGGGCACACCTATCTTTTTTCATCAAAAGAGCCCTCATTCAGTATTCGAGCTCCTGGTGAGGGTGTCCCATAATGCCCTGTGTGGCTTTTGTTGCCCACCTACAGGGGCCCCACCAACGTAACCAATTATGTGCCGGGGAGTTGCAGGACGGCTGCAGCTCCTCTCAAGGGCTCCTAAGTACTCACCAAAAGAACTGACCCTTAGTCTGGAGGGTCTTCAAAAGGAGGAACACCCCAAGCCTTGCCTGAGTTTCCAATCACTCCCCACACTTGAACTGAAGCTCTTCAATTGAGAGTGCAGCACCACCTAGGGGCTAAGTCTATGGTTGCAGGTTCTGTCGCCTAAAGATTATTAAACAAGACACAAACACATGTATGTTGAAAAATTATTTATCGAAAAGGTGTTATTCACAAGGGGTTGAAAATGCTTCCCTAGAGAATTTTGTTCATGATGGTTTGACAATGCATTTTCTTTACATGTACGAAATGCACCCTTTGCACTAAGAAAGCAGCTTTGAATGCTACTGGAAATAAACAGCAATAGCCAGCAGCCACTTCCTCTCTCTTAGTTTGTTACTCTAGTGCTCCTGAGGTAGATATTTGCTCCAAATTACTTTAAATTACTCCAGCTATATAATCGCCTAATTTGCATTACTAGAGTGATGTGTAATTACCGAAATTACTCTGGGGTAACGAAAATTTCTCCTAGCCCTAATTATAACCTGTTCAACGGTATTCAAAACAGGTTGTAACATTTGACTACTCAAAGAACCACAGATCTTGGACTACCTCAGGAATAGATGATATTGACTTGGAAAGGTATCTTGGGTGGATGTTCTTAAGGAACTGAGAGATAAGATCTCCAGATAAAGATCCAGGGTTAATGTATTGCTTCTTGAATACATGACTCACAAGCAACTTAACATATGCAGATCCATTTAAGGATGGGTACATATTATGTCACTATTCTCTCCATTATGGAAGGGATTGGCAAACCTTTCCATATATGCAGTCATGATAACCATAAGCAAAATATAGCAAATTCATACTCCTACATTAAAGTGTAAACATAGTATGGAAGTCAGACTTATCAGCCTTAGGATGGTCTTCCCCCAAACATTTTTCCTTCACCCTCCTACTTTGCGTAAATTCTTTTTTGTTGGATTTAGGACTCTGTGTACTTTACCAATGTTACCCAGTGCTAAAGTATGTATGCTCACTCCCTAAAATATGGCAAAATTGGCTTATACCTGATTGGCATATTTAATTTACTTGCAAGTCACTGGTAAAATGATATACCATATACCCAAGGATTTGTAAATGTAATGCTACTAGTGTGCCTGCAGCACTTATTTCGTCACTCACTTAAGTAGCCCTGTAAAACATGCCCCTGATCTGCCATTGCACCCAGAATGCAGTTTGAAACAGCCAATTCTACTTGGCAACATAACCCCTTGCCAAGCCTTAAACAACCATTTTACTGCATATACGTCATGCCTAAGGTAGTCCCTAGGTAGCCCATAGGGCAGAGTGCATAAGTGCATTGTTAAAAAGATTGGACATGTAGTTTTAAGTTATTTATGTCCTAGAAGTGAAAATCTCCTAAAATAGTTTTCAGTACTGTGAGGCTACCTCTCCAATAGGATAACCTTGGTCTGCCGTATTACATTTAATAAGAGCCAACTTATCGGAACTGGTAAACCTTTTATGTTTGGTGTCTGCACAATTGAAATTTAAAACCCTCTTTAATGGATTTGAAGTTGCAATTTTGTTAGCGTGCTACTTTTGGAACGTTAAATTTATCCTGTCCTATTTGGTGCCTGCGGCATGTTCCCTGATCACATGAGTGGGTGTAGCTGGCGGTGGGACTTTGTTTATTCCTCCCAGACAGCAACAAAATAGAGGGATTAGGTGTGCCTGGATGGGCGATCATTAGCAGAATGAGGCAGCACAGCTGGGCACAGCCCCACTTGCAAATGAATAGGCTGTTCTCTGACTTTACATGAATAACTTGTCACCCTTGCAGCCAGCTTGGAACCAGGTCTTGAAAAGAAGAAAATGTGAAGCACTTCATAGGGAATTCTCTAGAAACATTCTCCTACTTCAAATAAGGCACCAGGTATAAAAATAGACCCTTAGACCCACTTTTCAGTTCACTTTCTGGACTTGCGGAAGGACTTGCAGAGGACTGCCTGCTGTTGTGGCTTGCTGTGCACTTCAAATCACTGCTTTGCTGCACCTGGGAGGACTGCTCTGCTGCCTGAAGACTGCACTGCTCTGAAGTCTGCCCATCTGTTTGAGCCCTGTTCCACTGCTGAACCCATGACTACCAGAGTGACTCCAAGGGCTAGTTGGCTGACCTCCTGATCAAGGCCTCAGGGACAGAAAAGTTTCCAATCATCTTGAACCCGGAACTGGACCCATCCAGAGGGAGTCACAAGCCACTAAAGGGGTTCCCCTCCAGTCCTGGACCCATGGTGGTGGTACTAAAGGTGCTCAGATAGCCAACACCTTTGGGACATTTTGGCTAAACACTGCTTTGAGAACTGAGAGGAGACTGGGACCAACCTGGTTGTCTAGCCACCCAAGGTGCATCTCCAGTCAACTTGACTTTGCAGCGCTTCCTGCTAAGTTTTTCTCAACAGCACACAATCCTGTTCCGCCATCCTTCACCAAAGAGGTATCTCTCATTGGCTACAGCCTCCAGCCTAATCCCACTGGAGATTTTTGACTTTCAATGAAAACACTAATTCTGAACGTAGAAATCATCACCACAACATTGTTCAGCAGCTCCCCTACAAAAATGCTTACTTCTTAAACACCGCCTGCGGCCTTGCCCTGCTGAACTTTACCTCCTCAGAACATTTTTCTTCAAATTTCTTTTAAGTACGAAGGTAAATGCTGACTGGGCCCAATCCACTTCTTGTATCCAACTTGTGCTCCATTGTGGTTGGTCATATTTTTTTTACTTTTTTCGACCCTGTCTCACGAGACTAATTGGCCATGGTTAATCTTTTAGGTGCTTGTTTTTATCTTAAACTTAAATAATTCATAACTCTGGTTCTGCTAATTGGTTTTTGTAATTTTGGTGTCAAATCATTTACTGAAATGTACATTATTTGTCGAAGTTAGTGTGGGATGTGGCTAATTTAGTGACTTTTTTGTGGACAATGATTCTGGCTGTTGCTTGAGTAGGATTAACAACCTACTCAACCAGCAACTCACTATCTCACAATCAGACTAGAAAGGAAAAAAAATTGTAAACATCAAAAACACCAGGATTTTTGAAATATGAGGATGCTGTTAGTATTATTTAAACATCTAAATGATTAAATTCATAGGAGATTAAGGTAAGAAGCATATGAAGCAAGTTAAGTGTCAAAATGTTCTACCCAGCAAGTGCACAAGCATTTTCTCCTAATAAAAAAGTACATTGTTCACTAGCCAAAGCAAGTCAGAAATTAAATTCCTTGTTATGATGTGGCTTGGAGCCAGCTCTCACACCATCAAATATAAACCCTCCTTGCGACATGATTGATACATCATATTTACTGTATGACGCATTATGTCCCAAAGAGTGACAGATATGTCAGTATTTCTGACGTATCTGTATGGCGCAAAAGTGATGCATTGCTGGAGTGTGTCACAAAAGTGGCGCAACTCCAGCAATGTGTCCTCTCACATGGGGCAAGCCCCATGTGAAAGGGCCTGCGTCAATCTTGCGCCTGCTGTGAGGCAGGCGTAATATTTTGATGCATTTGCGTCCTAGAAGTGGCGTAGTGAAATCTGGTAGATTTCACTGCGTCACTTCTACAACCCTTTCTTGCGTGGGAACACCCCCCCTGCATACATTATACCTGGCACATGTATAAAGTAGTGCAGGGGTTTACAAAGTGACGCATCTATCGAGATGTGTCACTTTGTAAATATGGCGCAACAAGGCGCAATTGTACACTGCTGGTTCGTCACACAAAGTGGCGCACCAGTGGTGCAGTATCAATTGAAACATGTTATCGCCTCTGCCACAGATTTGGGGTGACTATTGTTGAATCGCTAGGACAGTAGTATTTCAGACCTTGGAAAATGGTATATGTCTGCTTAAAACTGGATTTGTAAAGGAAATTGGTGCTTTTGTGGCACCCATACAGTGCACAAAAGAACACCACACTATAAAATAACAAAGCAAAACAACTTAAACATAACGGCACAACGAAACATGTCGAACAGAATCTAACATAACAACCACAGGAGTACATCATTTTTACTGAAAAACACAGCATCACAAAAATACAAGTCACATATTACGAACTGCAAATATCTAATTTCATAATAAGGTGGTAGCTTTGTTTGCATCACTGCTTTACCACCAGTCAAAAACGGTTTGTCATCTGGCACCATCTGACGCTACGAGAACAAAACATTCGTAACCTTGTCACTAATGAAAAGTTTATGTGAAATATTTTGACATGAGCATACTGTATAACTACATGTATTTATTATTAGTAAGGCCAGTTACACATTTAATTTTTTTCCTTGGATTGGATTGTTGACCAGGAGACATGGAAAAATGATAACTAATTAAAACAACATGCACTGTTAAACAGGGAGGACTTATAGTAGATTCATACCTATTGTGGGCAGTCTGAAGGACATACCAATTAGACAGATGAAGAGGAGGATGCTAGACGGATGTCAGTTTGCAGGGGCTTCTCTCTCATGTTTCTACTCCAGCTCCTCCAATGTCAGGCTGGCAAGTGAATAATATGAGCATATGGAGATAGGGCCTGCAAACTTAAAAGAGTGCTGCAATTGAAGGCAAATGTTGTTGCTAATGGGTCCTTGTTTCCTTGCAGCTGGATGCAAGTTGAGGTCAGTCAAAGTGCGTAAGGAAAGTTTGGGGGGCCTTGTCTCTTTAATTTTGATGTGTACTGCTCTATGCAGGATGGCACTGAGGCAGCTGGGTGATCATAAAAGGAATTTTATTCAGGAGGCACCATCTCCGAGCCCTGGATCTCCTCCCCGCCTCCTTGTCTCCCTTTTAGTTACAGGTTGGAATTCATAATGCTGTGGGGTAGAGTGGAAACTCCTTTGTAGTGATGTTTGAACCTGTGTTGGAATCTTGAACTATCTGGAGCCCCTCTTTAAAATGTACATCACTCTTCTTTGTCTTTGGGTAGAGTCTTGGATTACAGCCTTGGATGAGCTCGACATCTAGATTCCTGTTGGGGATATTGTTTCTGCCCACTACACTTAGGCAGGCGTTGTGAGTTTTTTGACCAGCCATTTGTAACTTTAGATTTACGTTTTTGTTTTTTACTGTTTAACTGTTAAAATATTGCACATCTACTATTAAAATTTGCTAAATATGTCAATTTTTCATTCTTTCAACCCTGGATGTTTTTATGGGGCGATATGCTATTAGGTACATGCAGATGGATGTATTGTGCATGCAAGAAACTCATGTTTCTTGGAACAATCATAGCTGGTTAAAAGACTTGGGCCTCGATTTACTTGCAAACTCTCGCCACAGTACGACTATACAGGGGTCACCATTCTTGCCAGGCATGGTGTTTTAACCAGAAAAGGAGGATAAATTAGGACGCTCTGCAATAATGGAAGCAGTAATTAAGGGTTCCTTGTTTACTATTTGTTCCGTGTATGGTCCAAATCTGGACAATCCAGAAGTTCTGATTTTTTTTAATATTGAACTGGCTGTCTGGCCTTCTCCGTTAGTTCTCTGTGGCGATTTTAATATCGATCTGAATAGTAGTTTTAATCTTCTTAGTAATTCTTTGTATCAGGGAAGAATGGGCAAGACCTTTAGGGCTTTACATGGACTTATTATGGAGCACGGACTGTCTGATGTCTGGTATGGACACAGAGAGGCGGAGCCGGGATTCACATACATTTCAGCCCCCCACAACAAATTTGTACGATTGGATTATTTTTTTATTTCTAATCAATTAGCTGAAAATGTTAACATCAAACTTTTTCCCAGGATAATATCAGACCACAATCCGCTAGTAGCAGAGTTTCTATTGAGTGGACCCTTGCAACCCCCCATGATTTGGACATTTGACAGGAAGCTGTTATTAGATCAGTCTTACTGTCTGCACATGGCTAAATGGATTTCCCAATTTTTTAGTATAAATAGGGGTACTGCAGCTGAAGTAACTGTCTGGGATGCATTCAAAGTTTCTGTGAGGGCGTTCTCTCTATATGGTCAGAAGATGGTAAAGGAGAAGATCAAGGGTTGGGCGGAACAGCTTCGGAAGGCTGAGGAAGAGCTTTTCCGGGTAATTGGAGAGCAGCATAAAATGCATGAATGTCAGCAGCTTATTGCGGTTACAAAAGCCAGAATACGCCAACACTTTAGGGATGAACTGGCTATCAAATTCACTCAGCATTGGGCTGACATATACAAATTTTGGGAAAATACGGGTAGACTGTTAACTAATCGCACACAAAAGAGGGGAGTCTCTAATAGCATTTGCCGAATCAAAGATCAATCCGGTCAAACTCAGGATTCTCCGGAGGGGGCTCTGAATGTTTTTCAGGATTTCTATCAGGCTCTCTATACTGCCTATAAGGATGTAGCAGCTAGATCTGCAGAGGAATTCTTTCGGGGTACGAGACATCTAGATTCCTGTTGGACTAATGCTATCTGCCGTGCTCATTCTGGAGGTCAGTGGGATATTGTTTCTGCCCACTACACTTAGGCAGGCGTTGTGAGTTTTTTGACCAGCCATTTGCAACATTATATTTACGTTTTTGTTTTTTACTGTTAAAATATTGCACATTAATATTAAAATTTGCTAAATATGACCATTTTTCATTCTTTCAACCCTGGATGTCTTTATGGTCCTATATGGTTACTTCTTTCTTCTGCTTTTCTGTTATGTTGTAAAAAATATTTATAGGATACATCCATTGATTTTAAATATTAAGATCAATGTATTTAATCTAATCAATGCACTCACAGATTAATTCTGGGATTCAACCCTAGAATTATTAGCATAGCACTCAGCAGTATTTAGCTAGGTGGGTCCTGTGCACACTGTGCACTAGAAAAAAAGTATTACATACTAATGAGCCCTAACAGGTAGTTCTGGCTGGACCATTTCTATTGGAGCAGAGTCAAGACTGATTTGCATATGGCTGGATCAAACCAAGGTGACATGTTGTACAAAAAAACTATGGATTAGTATGCAGCCCTGGGTAATTACCAGTGGCTGATATTAATTCACGCATTCCATCCATCACTTTTCTGTATACTTCAAAGGAGATTATGGGCACACCCTGTTTCCGGGTATGGTTGTTTTTGGGTTTATTTATGGCCCACCTGAGTGCCCTGCATTCCCGAGTGTCTGAATACTCTTACGTGGGGCACCTGACAGGAAGAAAGCAGGAGAAATCAAGCAGCAACTCTCTCAACCATGGGTCTAGTGCAAGCTCTTCTGCCCTGCCTGACATTTTTCCCCAAGGCTGGGCAGGAGAGCCAGCTCCTACTTGGTTCTTGCGCTCCCCATGCTCCTTTCCAGATATGGTGCTGAGAGTAAGCATCAATGGCCAGTGCTACTATTGCCCTGAGAGACCCCCTCACACAGTGTTATGTCAGTGATGTCTAGGGCTTCTCTGGAGGCAGGTGAGACTTCCTCTTTGCAGAATGCTGTTGTTGTAATGAATTATATAGTTTTTTCTTACCTTACTTCCTTTGTCATTTAGTTGCCTCCCCCTATAATTGTACATTTAGTTGCCTCCCCCTATAATTGTATTGTAGTCCAGTTGTTGAACCTTCACTATTTGAACATTCAACCCGTCAATTGATGTACCTGAGGAGAATCCTATGAAAAGGAGGCCTCCACTATTAGGTCTTGGTTTCAATAAAGTATCTTAATACCCTTAATCAACCATTCACTGTGCCCGCGAGGTAAAGTTGATAAAGTCAAGAGTCGAAACCAAGAATCATTTACAGAGGTTCATCTGTTATGCAGGTTCTGCCCTTGTTCTTGCAGGTTGCTTCTCGGTGTTTTTAACCTGTGCAGGGAATTAAAAAGGTAGGTGGATTTTCCTGTGTTTGGGGGGCACCCACCTAGCCAAGTAGTGCTTCTAACAGGGTCCATCTCGTGGTTACCTTACCACTTTTCTGCATTCCTAGTAGAATTATAAATTTCAGCATATCTCCATCTGAGCCCCCACCCTGACATGTATGTTCACCTCAAACACTCCAAAGGGATCCACCGCTGAAAATCAGAGTCAGATGCCTGGGCTGGGCCTATCTAATTTTAAATCCTGTGATCATCCCACCCTTGGATTGGCATACAATTACAGAACTATGCCACTGGAGATTCGACCTCGCTCCTTCTTCCACCAGAAGAGGCATAATCCTCCCGGATTGGGCTTTTTTCTCGTTTGATCTGCCAGCAGGTTCAATGAAGCAATTATCTCACTGAGCGAGGCAACTCAAAGTAGGAGTGTCATTAAGGGCTGTCACAGAGAAGGAAGATAAATTATAAAGAATGATACAAAATTCTGATATTTAAAAAATATTGCAAACGTGGATTGCTGGAGCAATTGGTTATATAAAAGACCACAAATGTCACCCTAGTATAATTCTCGATTCAGGAGGTACAGTGTATTCACAATTTAACTTACAAAATGTGCAGTAAAACATTTACATACTTTATACAGCAAGATGTTTGATGGTCCTACCAGTTGCCAATTAAATCATACCACCCATCTTTCATTGTGCTGTCTTTTTTACAGATACCAGACTTGGTCACATAACAGTCTTATTTAGAATGCACAATTACACCCCATATTCTCACATGGTCACATTTAACCTTTATCTCAGCTTTCCACAGCAGTTGACCTTGTGTTGGGAGGTGGGCAGTGGATGTTAGAGTTCACTACCATTTTCTATAATCATTGTAAGGGGTGAGATTCCATTAAGGAGGTCTCATGCCCAGTGGTCTAAATATCAAGTCTAACAGTGATACAATTATAGTAGCACAAACTGCCAGTAGCGGTCGGTGGAGGGAGTAGCTGCCGGGCGGTGACGTGGGGAGGGGGAGGGGCAAGGTGGGGGCAGTCATCTATGGATTACAGAGGATTACAGGTAAGTAAACACATAAATTAATAAAACAAATTTTGTTGCGTGCACTGCATTCCCAAATGCGATGCAGTGCACGCAACAAAATTCGTTTTATTACTTTTGCTACTGCAAATTGCCTCTCCTCACTGGAGGACCATCTACTGCACAGTAAATTTAACATTGCACAACTTCTTTGTAAGAAACATACAATCATTGTTCATTCATTGTTCTACAGGTGATAAGAAGCTGTAAGACTGCCTCTCTTTACTGACATTGTGTATGTAAAAGATGTATTCAGCACATTTTACAAGAGAGGCAGAGACACATTAGATTAACATGCAGAATACCTATAGAAAAGGTTTGCTATTGTGATATTTGTCAAAGGTGCGTCAAAATCTGAACTATTATTGGCTTTCAGCACTGACTCACAAACAATCCCAAATTGTACTCCAGCAAACCAAAATACACAAAAGGGCTCAATCGCACATGATATTTTATTTTCTGTTCTTTTGGTTTTGTTTCGGCGAAAGATGAAGAAGAGCCAATTGTAGAGTTGATGATGGAACACATGCAGGGAGCATTCTTCTGGCCTTTACCAGCATAGTCCTCTTTTCCAATAAGAACGTCCAACGGGCAGTCTTGAACAAATGAACAGAAACACGTATTTCTAATCCTGCAGTGTGTGTCATTCAAATGAAGGATACGACCCGCAGCTGAGAATATGAGGAACCAGGAAAGAGAACATAGGAGGGTGCCTTTGTGTTGTTCTTTATGAGAAAGATCCTACTGCTAATATTTAAATGTGTTTTAATCCATATAATGCAGCTAATGATCTTGATTTCTTTTCTTTAGAAGAATGTATTCAAATAGTTACAACACTGGGGGGGAAAACGAATTATGTTCCTGCTGAGTCGTTTTATATTCGCAATCTAAATATTACACAAGGTGCACAGGGGAACTGTTTTTCCAGCCTAAGATCCTCATTGTTAGAAAGGAAGGTAGCACACTGTTAAAAGAAAACCTGTCCATGATTGAAAGAGGTGGGAACGAAAACAACTGTTCTTTAGAAATAGTATTTGAAAAGTCCTCTAAAGAAGTGTTCCTGATTCCAGTACTAACATCAGATGTCTTGTATTGTGAAAACAAAGAAGAAACAGTGTGATATCTCCCAATGCCTATAGCTATAAAAGGAGACATTTAAGACCAGATAAATTAGCACGTCTGAGCGTATATTATCTGCCCATATGTTTAAAATCAATAAAATGTAGGAGGATGCCCAATCTATTATCCAAAATAAATTTCATCCTCATTTAGCCCAAGATTGCTTGAATAATAAAGTAGTAGGATTGACTACGGTATTATTCATTCTTCTCTTAAGTGACTTGAAGGGAGGGTCATGGATCTACTAACATTAGAGGAATCCAGGCCCTCCACCCTTTTGCTTTAGGGGCACAATTTCCTTGATAGAGCTCAGTGTGCAAATCAGTAATATATAATGTCATTTAATTTCTATCCTACCCTCAGTTATAGAAGTGGCATTGTATGCAGCTAGACCAATGCCTAATTTAAGTGTTGATAAATATAGATATCTACAGTGGGGAGAGGATGTGGCCTAATGGCTAGGGCGGTCGACATCACATCAGGGGAACGTGGTTCGAGTCTCAGCAAGGACGCGCAACATCCTATTATTCTGGGCATATCACTTCATCCCCACCTGCAAAATTACTGTGTTCTCATGTAACTCAATTGGTGCTTGTGTAAAGCGTTCTGATAGCTTTGGATCAAGTTTTTGCTATATTAAACTCCGGAGAAAAAAAATCTGTTGCTCTGCGCTGGCCTGGATTAGATTGTTTCTTGCTGACAGAGGTCAATCTGTTTGCATGCCATAATATGCATGTGTCCCTAAACAGAACAGGTTTGCCCAGCTCTTTTTAATATCCCATGACCCCTCTGGTCTCCTCCGTGTTGGGCTTCTTCTCACTATGGATAGTAACACGTATGTTTCAGATTGTTTAAGAACTATCTGACGGCCGTCTTTCAGTGGATGTTGGCTAGCAGCTTACAATGCACTGCAACAGGTCTGCAAAGTTTAATGGATATTCGGCAAATGGGTGCAAAGTTATTAGGGTATAAAAGGTGTGTTCATCACCGAAATGTGTTGGGTAGTTCGGCTATATGGATTAAAAATGATTATGGATATATCATGCAGAGTAATGAACTTTCTTGGCTGATTTGAAAGGCATGTGTGCATCCAGAGCATTGCTGCATGCAAAACTGGAAGAGATCACAATTACAAGGAGTTCCACTACCCCGAAATGCACCAGTGCCGATCCTGACTCCCGGTTACAGGAGGATTTGTGTGGCTCATGAGATAGATATATATGTATAAATATAGATATAAATAGATATCTATTTAGATATATTTATATTTATACATATATATATATATACACACACATATATATATATATATATATATATATATATATATATATATATATATATATATATATATATATATATATATATATATATATATATATATATATATATATATATATATAAATTATATATTGTGGGCCCGATTAACAGAACTAACTTAAGACTAAATCCTAAACTTACTACCATTTACTCATTTTGATATTCACAGAAGCCACTTACTCATTTTGATATTCACAGAAGGCACTTACTCATTGATGAGTAAGTGCCTTCTGTGAATACTAAAATGAGTAAGTGCACTTACTCATTTTGGTATTCACAGATGGCACTTACTCATCAATGAGTAAGTGCCTTCTCTGAATACCAAAATAATTAAGTGCTTTCTGTGAATAACAAAATTGTAGTAAGTTTAGGATTTTGTCTTAAGTTAGTTCTGTGACTGACCATGTAGTGAGTGATGCAAGTTATAGTTGGCTTAGGTCACTATAACTGCTGACTTTCAATGTTTTTCTGTGCGTAAATATGAGCCTAATATAACCTCCCTGTAACCTTTGTTTTTTCAGTGAATTTGAAAGGTTTATTGCAGTGGGAAGGGTATGCCCAAACGTGTGTTACATGCTCACTACACCACCAGTTTCAAGCAAACTTTGCAGATATGGGATGTTTACCAAAAACGTGTCCCAGGATGCTTGTTTCAGGTCCAGGGAGGACCTGGCCAGGGAGTTCGGCTGGACTGTTCCCATGGGGAGCAGAGTCAAGAGTGATTTGCAAATGGCAGGATTTGAACTGGAATGGCATGACGTGCAAACAAAGATGAATTGATTCCAGATCTATGCCTGGGGGTGAATGTTTGATTAATTCAGCATTCCATCCCTCACCTGTTCTTTTTGGATTCATTAATCAGCACCATAGTTATTACCAAAACAAAAATTCTATTCCAATGTAAAATAGGTCCTAACTATAACTACCTACCGATGACCACCAGTAGGTAATATATATATAATTTCTTTGATTGACACCTTCATGAAACTCTCCAAAAAGAAATTGTACCCACCTCAGCTCCTTACTGGAAAGGTTTGGGGTGATCTGTCCTCAAGTGGTTCACCTCCTCTCTCACAAGACAAGCACAGAGCATCCAACTGCCTCCATTCACTTCCCCACCCAAAGACATCATATGTGGTGCACCTAAAGGATCATCCCTCTTCAACATTTAAATGACCCCCCATCACAGATGTCATCAGATCCCACAGACTACATGACACTTAACTGCACCTTTCACTCACGGAGGACCCCTCCAATGCCAAAACTAACTTCTGCAACCCCATGACCAACAAAGCCAATTGAATGTGAGATAACTGCCTCCAACTCAACTCCAACAAAAGTAAAGTACTGTTCTTTGGGAAGAACACATCTGCATGGGACCAGAGCTGGTGGCCTGCAGAACTCAGAACCCACACCCACACAGGCCGACCATGCACTCAACCTTGGAGTCATCCTTGACAGCCAACTGATATGAAACAACAAGTCAATGCAGTCACCTTCTCCTGCTTATGCACCCTTGTAATGCTTTGCAGAACCTTCTGATGGATTCCAAACAAAAGAAGAAAGACCGTCACTCAGGCCCTTGTCACCATCAGCCTCGATTACGGCAACCCCCTTTATGCTGGTACCCCACCAAGCTCCTCAGAAAACTCTAGACCATACAGAATGCTGCAGCCAGACTGATCCTGGACCTCCCCAAATGAATCTGCATGGCCCCTTACCTGCGAGACCTCCACTGGCTCTCCATCCAAAAGAGATGACAGTTCAAGATCCTCACACAAGCCTACAAAGCCCTCTACAACCTAGAACCTGCCAACATCAACCATTGACTAAACGTCTGCCAATCCTCCAGACATCTGTTCACTTCCTCACTAGCCCTCTCACACACACACCGCATCCATTGCAGCCGCAGCGGTGGCAAGCTCCTTTTTTTACATCACTGCCTAGACCTGGAACAACCTTCCTCACCAGCTTCGTACAGCCCACTTGTTGGATGACTTCAGAAACAGACTCAAGACCTGGCTCTTTGACACAGGCACAGCACCCAGATACCCCCAGGTCCGACAGTGTGCACTTTACAAATACTTGACTGATTGATTGATCCGTGAAGTGTGGCCAACTAAAAAGAGGGGGCAGTAAATGCAATTTCCCAATGAATTTTCCATAAGGAATTTTGAACAGTGCTACAGCCCAAACTTATCAATTGAAGTACAGCATATTTGGCAGAAAGCTACAGCTTTAACCAGAAAATGAGCTTTTTGTGATTTTATGTTATTCTCTTCAGCAGTGGTTGAGAGAGTAAGGTTCAGAATGTATAGACATCTGGAGCGTGGGGTTGACATTTAAAAATTTAAACCTTCTGATTGGCTGACAGGGCTAATTTAATATTCACTGATTCCAGCCATAAGTGCCCCCTAATGTTATTTGTGGGCAAAATGTTATACTGTGTGGTGCCCCAGTCTGGGCTTGGGCACCACCAACATGTTACAAAAGTGTTGTAGGGGGAGGGGGGGGGCAGCAGGAAGAGCAGAAGCTCCCCAGAAATTATTTATTAAAAATCTTATGTTTCCTGGGGTGAACACAATGTGATCCCGTGAAAAGTTAGTGGTGTTTATAACATTTCTGAAGCTTTTGCTAATCATTTTAGGATTATTGGTCATCTCTTTAGTTGGTATTATGACTGCATTATTTGATCTGAGGAGTATAAAACAAGCTTTCCCAAAATGAGAGCCTTTGCTTTTGAAAATATTTTGTAGCCATGCTGTACTGCAGTGCGGATGCTTTGCAGCGTGGCTAAAACTAGTTAAAAAAACTGCTTTGATGCAGCCAGAACTAATGTGCTTTTTTTAAGTGCTTTATTGCTTGATGTACCATAATGTCTGTTTATATTATTATTTTAGTCATCCTGCTATAAAGTATAGCAACAAATCATTGCTGAACTTGGCAATGCCCCCATTATGCTACATGAACAAAAAACCATTGGCAGAGCCAATAGTCTAAAAGGCGGGCCTATTGGCTTTGCCAATGCTTGTTAGGTCTTCACACAACACCCCGGTTATTCTGAGTAAATCAGATCATCCACTAATGTGTGGAAAAAAATATGACATATATTGCAAAACATTCTATCACATAAAGAAAGGAACTGGGCCCATGTCCTTGTCTTAGTGAAAATACAATGTAAACAGATAGCATCTGTTGTCACAATAAACACCATTTCAAAGGAGAAAGTTGCTTGTTTGAAGTATGTGTTGCATAGTACAATACAACTACAAATGGCAAGAGGTTCCACAGGGACTAAAGGGTATTTGAAAAAATAAAAGTAGTACCTCAATCACAGTGAGATCAGCAGAACTACAGCAATCAGCTGAAGCAATCAGTACTTTGTCAATGCTCCAACAGGAAGAAGAGGAAGTGAAGCCAGCATGTGATGGTCAATTAGAAGTCAGCAAAAAAGAATGACAACGGAGTCAACCAATGTTAAGCAAGTGGCAGGCTTTAAGTCTCTTGCATATTTTATATAGTTAACAAAGACTATAAGCTTGTCTTCATATATTGATGTGGTAACCCCTTGACAAATCCAATATGTTTAGTTTGCATATTAATTGATCACCCTTTGCCAAAGCCAATAGGCTTGTGTTGCATAATGGTTTTGTCACGTCTTGACATAGCTAATAGGCATTTCTTATATAATGATTTGGTCAATCCTTGACATACCCAATAGGCTTGTCTTCAAATAAAGATATGATGATTCCTTCACAAAGCCAATAGATTTGTGTTGTACAATGATGTGGTCACCCCTTGACATAGCCAATAGGCTTGTCTTCTTATAATGATCAGTGATCCCTTCACAAAGCCAATAGGCTTGTTTTCTATAATAATATGGACTCTCCTTGACAAAGCCTATAGGGATGTCATTATATAATGATGTGGTGACCTCTTGACAAACCAAATAGAATTGTCTTCATATATTGAAGAGGTGAACCCTTGGCAAAGCCAATAGGCTTGCATTGTATATAAATGGGTCACCCTTTGACAAAGTCAAAATGTTTCTTTTGTATAATGAAGTGTTCACCCCTTGGCAAAGTCAATATGCTTGTCTTCACATAATAATATAGTGACCTCTTGACAAAACGAATAGGCTTGCCTTGTATATTTATGTGATCACCCCTTGACAAAGCCAATCGAGTTGCCTTGAACATTGAAGTGGTCACCCTTTACCAAAGCTAATAAGCTTTTCTTGTATGACGATGTGGTCACCTTTTGAAAAAGCCAATAGGCTGTTCTTCGTATAATGATGTAGTAACTTATTGACAAAGTGAAAAAGGCTTACCTTTAACATTGATGAAGTCACCCAGTTGCCTTGTACATTTATGTGGTCACCATTGACAAAGCTAATAAGCTTTACTTGTATGACAATGTGGTCACCTTTTGAAAAAGTTAATAGGCTTTTCTTCATATAATGATGTAGTAACTCATTGACAAAGTGAAATCCTTACCTTTTCCATTGACAAAAGCCAATAGGTCTGACTCTATATAATGAAGTGATGACCTCTTGGAAAACCAATAGGCTTGCCCTGTATATGGATGTGGTCACCCACCAACAAAGCCAATAGGGTTGTTTTGTATAATGATGTGGTCACCCTTTGACAAAGCCAATTGGCTTGTCTTCTTATAAAGATGTGGTGACATTTGATGAAGTGATTAGGCTTGTCTTGAATATTGACAGAGCGAATTGACAGAGCCAATGTTTCTGTCTTTAAAAATGAATATGGCGACCCCTTGATAAAGCCAATAGGCTTACCTTATATTTCGATGAGGTCACCCTTAGACAAAGCCAATTGAGTAGCCTTCAAATAATGATGTGGTGACCACTTAACAAAGCCAAAAGACTTGTCAAAGTATGTATGATGTGGTTAATTCTTGACAAAGCCAAATAGGCTTGCCTCGTAGGAAAAAGTGGTCACTGCTGGACAAGGCTAAGAGGCTTGCCTCTTACGATATTATGGTCACAGTTTGACAAAGACCAATTGGGTAGCCTTCAAATAATGATGTGGTGACCACTTAACAAAGCCAATAGGCTTGTCTTATATATGATATGGTTACTTCTTGAAAAAGCCAAATAGGCTTTTCTCGTATATTGATGTGGTCTCCCGTTGACAAAGTCAATATGTTTGCCTTGTAGGAAAATGTGGTCACCGCTTGACAAGGCTAAGAGGCTTGCCTTATACAAGGATGAGGTCACCCCTTAACAAAGCCGATAGATTTGCTTATATATGATGATGTAGTGACCCAGTTGACTAAGCCAATTGACTTGACTTGTGTAATGAGGTGGTCAAAATCTGAAAAAGAGGGAGTCAGAAGTGTAGGGGTCAGCTCCACTTCCTAGTTTGTTTCAGCCTATCAGCAAAGGGGAGAGAACCCAGTTTGAATGTTAATCGACTATCTCTATGAAAACAGTGGGGGGTTCTTATTTATTTAATAGGACCCTCACCCACTAGTTCTTTAGCAATTTGTGAGGAAGATGACACAGCGTTAACTCTTGGTTATTGAACATGGCAAACACCTTAGCTCCAGTGATAGAGCAGTAGACTGTCAGCTTTCCAAGACAACTTTCATCTGCCCCATGGTTTAATGTCAAACTAAGAGATATGTGTAAGCACTGTAAAAATTAGAAAGGGCTTGTAGAAGGTTCTATTACCCTAAAGATAAGGAACACTGTAGAAAGGTTCAGAATGCCTATCATGGCATGATTAAAAAAACTCAAGCGCCCCTCTTTACTTATCAGATTGCTGGTTCTAACAACAAACTAAAAGCTATTTTTACCCTCATAGGAGCGTCGAACGTTCAGCGCCCAGTGCTGAACGTGCGAAGAACGAATGCTGGCCTGTCGGCCAACGGTCGTGCGCAGCACTGGCAAGGTAGTGCTTGTGACGACGGTTGGCCGTTGGCAGCACTTAAGGGGTTAAGGTTGTAAAGCATTTTGTTCACCCTGATGCCCTTTCCCAACCCCTAGATGCTTCTACCATGGTAGGTGAGAAGCTATCTGATTTATTTGAGGGTATGATTACTGGCATTGTTGAAGAACAAAATAAATCGTTATTGACTGTAACTTGACTATCAGCAATGTTGAGTTGTAACTAGATCCTCCTTGCTAGCCCCTGACAGGTTTTCTCTGAGAGTTTGCTACTATTTTTCTGGAAAAAGTAGAAACGGCCACCCACGAGTGTAAATCTGACTCTTCAGATGTCCTATGTCCCCCACGGATTTCGACCGCAAGTCTGAAGCTTACTAACCCTTTTTTTAACCATATTTTGAACATCTAAATTCAATCTGTTACTGTACCTACCTGTTGGAATCAAGCCAGACTAGTACCCTTATTAAAAAAGCGATCGGAGGATAGATCCATACTGAGCACTTTAAGGCATAGTTCACTGTTATCAGCTCTTTCGAAGATGTTGGAGAAGCCTATTAATGGACAGCTATCCAAATATTTAGAACAAGGACATTTTTTACACCAATCCCAGACAGGATTCCATCCCGTTTCAGTACTGAGTGTGCCTTAGTGGAGGTAACGGATTCCATCAAGCTGGCTGTGGATCAAGGGAAACTGACTATTTTGATATTACTTGATTCATCTGCAGCCATTTATATGGTGTCTGATTCCATCCTTCCTCAATGTTTGGAAAATATAGAAGTCTGTGACTTTGCACTGCCCTGGATTAACTCTTTTCTTGCCAATAGAGGTCAATCTGTTTGGATGCCACCATTTACATCTGACTCTGAACAGATCAAGTTTGGAGTGCCACAGGGCTCCACCCTCAGCCCATCTCTTTTTAATATCTACATGACCCCTCTTGCCTCGTTGGTGGAGTCCTTTGGGGTCCAGTTAGTGGCATAGGCAGAAGACACGCTGTTACTTCTCACTGTGGATAGTAACTCACCAGACCCTTTCAGATTGTTGAAAAACTGTCTGGTGGCAGGTTTTCAGTGGATGTGGGCTAGCAACTTACAATGCAATGTGCAATGCTAGCATAATGGAAATTCTGCTACTTGACTTGGTAGGCACACATTTGCCCTAATCTAAAGGAACTACACTGGTTGACTATCAAGAAGAGAATTCAGTATGAAACCCCAATGTTAGCCCATCAAGTTTTCTATTAGACATGTCCTAGGTATCTCTCTTCAAGGATCTCTCATTATCACCCAACTAGAGATCTCCACTCTTCTGGTGCAGAACCAATGAAAGGATGAGGTGGTACATCCTTCTCATATGTTGCTGTTGAGGCCTACTGCGGAGGAACAGAAATCACTTCAGGTAAATCATCAAAACCTGGCTGTTTCAAACAGCTTTTCAGTAATTCAGTTGTGTGACAATTGTATATATTGTCAGGGCACCAGGATATTCTTGAGTAGCCGTGCACTTTATAAATCTTTCATTGATTGATTGTATTTTACACAGTGATTCCTCACCAATACACCCAAAGTGCTCCTATTTTACCACAGAGTACAGCCTGCCCAGACCCAAAGTGCCAAGGGTGGGGACCCAAGGATGATGCATGCCACTAATGGTACAAGTGGGTGTGGGTCCTTTTAAATAAAAAGTAATACTCCCCTCACCCTGCATTTTCATAGAGTAGCTTCGATATCATTCAATCTCTGTTATCTTTTCTTTGTTGATAGGGATCCCCTTTACAAAGCTAATAAGTTTGCCTTTATAAAACGACGCAGTGAGTCCCTGTCAAAGCCAATAGGATTGCCTTGTGTATTGATGTGGACTTCATTTGACCTACCAATAGGCTTGTCTTCTATAATGATATGGTTGACCCTTGACAATAGGCTGATCTTTAAATAATGATGTGGTGAACTCTTGACAAAGCCAATAGGTATGTCTTGTATATTCAATCAATCAATCAATCAAATTATCTTTGTTTGGTTTCTTGCACAAAAACCATAAAAGCACACACTGAATAGAGGTAAAACATCCTCGATTTAAAACGTGCCAACTAAAATAGTAACTAAGACTATGTATAAAAGACAAGATACAAAGGGCACCAAGCTCCCACAGAAAAAAATGACTAGTCTCATCCTTGTTTATTGATTTGACCATCTCTTAACAAAGCTATTAGGCCTACCTTTCATATATTGATGTGGTGGCCCCATGAGAAAACCAATAGACCTGCATTATTTAAAATTACACCCCTTTTATTGGCTGTGCACTGGAGGGTGGCTGCCCCCGGTGTGATTGGGTGATGAGCTTGTCCTCCCCAGTCCATTGGTGCTAAAGTTAGGTATGGTAAAAGGGATCACACTTGACATTAAAAACCTGGAATTCACAAAAAATAACAAAGGTTAAAGTCAAACTGTCAGTAAAGGACCATGTACACCACATCTCAGGTACATGTTTTGGCATCATCCGTGCCCTACAGAAAGTATTTCAATGGATTACTCTTGGATAAAGAAAATCTCTAGTCCAGACACTTATTATTAATTCCCTAAACTATGGAAATGCATTAATACTTATCATGAATGAAGAACTATATACCAGACTTCAGGTAGTACAAAACTCTGCAGCACGTCTAGTACTTCATCCTCCCCCTCTATCACCATCAGGCTCCATCTTAAAAAAATCTACACTGCCTACCAATAAGGAAACATACACGTTTCAAACTCCTCTGCCTAACACACAAATCTCTATATGGAAATGGTCCCCAGTACTTACAGAGAAAACGTAATGAGTATGTGCCAATAAGGAATCTACAGTCCTTTGGAAAACATCTGTTACTTCCCCTTAGGACCCACGCTGCCAGAAAGGGCAATTTCATACTTAGCCCCTCAATTCAGGAATCAACTTTACACACAAGTTTGTGTTTGCACAGATCATAGACACTTCAAAAAAACCTCTAAAAATATAGATGTTCTAAACAATTGCAATACCACTGTCAATGTCTGTTGGAAATCTATCATCAGGGACATGAGACCCTTTTTGGGTGATGAGTTTGTGCTTAATAAGTTCCAAATAATAATAACATATAATAATGAAGATAGATTTAGGTCTGAGAATAACATCTTACTTTCTGAAACTAATACTTAGAAATTCGATTTGCTTTATGCTTTTTACAGATGCTCTTAGATGAATTTGTAATCTTTGCTGCTGGCCATTTTTTTAAATCCACAGTATACTAATGTAACTCGATATTGTTTAAACGTAAAATAAACTTTCTTTTTTTTGTGGAGTAAAAGAGTGGTCAGAAGGGCCTGAGACTTCCACAAAGTGTATCTACTTGTATTTATCTTCAAAACCTGCAGGTATTTTGGAAACCTGGGTGGTAAAATTTACCTTTTCCATATACATTTTGTATTCCTTTTGATATAAAACAACACAATGTCAAAAGACTTTTAAGACGACTTTAAGAAGGTCATCCTTTTGGCCCTGTAACCTCCATTTTCTGCTTGACACTGGCAGTAACTGACTCTGATTGCACCCTGAGCTCTGCTAATCAGACCCAGGACCAGCGCTCTGCTTTAAAGGTATATGGTGGCTAGCCTAGGTATAATTACAATTAACAATCAATCAATCAATCAGTGACACTTATATAGCGCGCTACCTACCCGTAGGGTCTCAAGGCGCTGGGGGGGCGAACAGCCAGGTCTTCAGCTTCTTCCTGAAGGAGAGGTGGTCTTGGGTCAGGCGCAGGTCGGTCGGGAGGGAGTTCCAGGTCTTGGCGGCCAGGTAGGAGAAGGACCTTCCTCCCGTAGTCGCTCTTCGGATGCGGGGGACGGCGGCGAGGGCGTGGTTTGTTGATCGGAGGTGGCGTTTGGGAGCGTAGAAGTTGATTCGGCTGTTGAGGTAGCTCGGGCCCTGGTCGTGTAGGGCTTTGTGTGCGTGGGTGAGGAGGCGGAAGGTGATTCTTTTGTTGACGGGGAGCCAGTGGAGGTCTCTCAGATGTCCGGTGATGTGGCTGGTTCGTGGGATGTCGAGGATGAGCCTGGCTGAGGCGTTCTGGATCCGCTGGAGTCTCTTCTGGAGCTTGGCGGTGGTCCCGGCGTAGAGGGCGTTGCCGTAGTCCAGTCGGCTGGTGACGAGGGCCTGGGTGACGGTCTTCCTGGTCTCGGAGGGGATCCACCAGAAGATTTTTCGTAGCATGCGTAGGATGTTGAAGCACGCCGAGGAGACGTTGTTGATTTGCCTGGTCATGGAGAGGGAGGAGTCCAGGATGAAGCCCAGGTTGCGTGCATGGTCTGTCGGTTTGGGTGCGGTGCCCAGGGCGGGAGGCCACCAGGAGTCGTCCCAGGCGGAGGGTGAAGAGCCCAGGATGAGGACCTCCGTCTTGTCAGAGTTCAGTTTCAGGCGGCTGGTCGTCATCCTCTCGGCTACCTCTTTCATCCCATCGTGCAGGTTGGCTCTGGCGGAGGCGGGGTCGTTGGTCAGGGAGAGGATACAATGAGAGTCTCCTGTAAGTCCCTAGTATACAATAAAGCAAGGGTGATCCAAACTACCTATAAGTCTCTAGAATGTAATGGGGAGTTTTAGAGGCCCAGTGAATTTCCTGCACTGAAGTGTGCACTGCTGTGTTGCCTGCTCTCATTTTAAAGTCAGCCCTGCTTTGCAGTCTGTCTTTAAAATTAAACTGTACGTAATTTCAACTTTGGAATTAAAGGTACTTCCAAATTAGTAAGCTACATTATTTTTACAAACAAGTCACCCCTAAGGTCTCAGTGACATTATGAAGTACTTTTTATAGGCCCTGGTCAGGGACAAACTGCCAAATTAGCTTTTCCCTATTGTAGATAATGAGCTCCAAATGCTAACATTGGAATGTTTCTTTTTAAGTATAAATATTGCTGCGAAGGAGCTCAAAATGTCTTTCAAAGACTTAATATGATAGTTATGATAAATCTAACAGCTTGCCACTGTAAGACTTAAAATAACTAACATAGAAAATAAGTTATTAAACTTGTTTTTCTGTAAGCCAAAATCCAGCCTTCCCGCTGCTCTCCTGATTGGCTAGCCTCTGCCAGGCTGAGCCAAGCTGTTTAATGAGGTGTGAAGTTGCCTGTAAGAGAGACAATGCATTTCCTGTGTGAGAAGAACTGAAGATGCAGAAGCAGAAGGTAGAAGGGGTGTGAAGTGAGCAAACGGGTCTTTAAAGGGAAAATGACACTTTAGGACTGCACAGGCTCACCCCCACATCCGGCCATCCCAGCCATTGTAATTAGATTAAGGCGAGGGATGGAAGGGGAGTGTTAGAGAATCTTGGTCACACCAGTGGGTCGGCTTAGCCTGGTCTATCTTTTAAAGAGAGAATTTATTCAAGTTGGATTATGAGAGAATAGTGTTTTCTGTGAGATAAATATACCACACTTTGGAGAAAGTGGTCATACAGCTGGGTGGGACCCTGCATTCCACTAGTTAGAGGTGCCCCTGTGTGTGATGCCCGGAAAGACAGCATACAATTGGAAGAGTTGGCAAGCTACTCAGATCTGATGCCTGAAATTTAGAAGGAGAAGAAGGACTGCCCTTCTGGAACCCTGGCCTGTACCCTCAAAGGATTGCACTTTGAAGGACTGCACCTCCTGCACACTTGGAACTGCAACCCTGAGGACTTTGCCTTGCTTTGATAAGGATTAACGAGTGAGCGCCCTGTAAGCTACAGATTACCTGACCCACCTGCATCATCTCCACCAAGAGGTCACCCTCCTGAAGTGCGTCCAGAGGACTTTAAAGAATTTTGCCAGGTGCATTGTGGGAATTGTAGTCTCGACATTCTAAGGACCCTATCAGATATTCTAGATCCATGGATTGGTGTTGTGGACACTTTGAATGCTCAAGGAGACCTTCTGGAAAAAGATTCAGAAGGTTGGTGAAGTTTGGAAACTTTTGGGTAAAAAGTTCCATAAGGCGACCAAGTCGATGTCTATACAAACCTGACGCGAAGAAGAGCCTCACTCAAATTCAAGAGCAAAAACTCCAGAAAAACAACTAAATGCGAAGGTGAAATTTTGAACCGGGCCTCTTGCTTAGGGTATCTGACCAAGGCTGCATCGCAGTCAGTGTCAAACTTTGACTTTGTCCTGGTCAAGCGTGACCAGAGGTCCCAATTTGGCATAATAGGTTTTTAAGCACAAGAAAGTATTTATTCTTTGACGATTCAGAACTCTGGTTTCCTACATTCATTTTGATGTCTATTTGTTCATAAAGATATAACTTATTTTTATCAAATGGAGTTGTTTTTTTGCCAATTGTGTCTTACTTATTTAATGAATTGGTGTTTTAAATGCTTAAACATTTGTCTTGTAAGTTATGCCTGCCTGCTGGTTGCCAGCTTCCAAGGGTTGAGCAAGAGAAAAATGTATTGAGCTGAACCTTTTAATTTGCTTGTGGCCTAATTACTAGTAGTAAGTCCTTACATATCACTACTAATAGCCCACTTTTCAACAGTGACAATAACAGCAATGTCATCAGCAGTTCCCTGCATCTCGTAAAACATTGTCAAAAAGCAAAAGAAGAAAACATAAAGCCTTCAAGGAGTATAACTATCGCATTCCTAGGAAGGATGTAGTAGTATACAGGTAAGTGGGGGCCTAGGTAATGCCACAACTGTGAATTATGGGTATAAGACTGCAGTTGGTGGAGGTGGCCGACTGACCATAGATATCTATCTATCAGCTCTGAAATCATGTTACAGGGAAATATCGGAGGGCTGTTGGCAAGGTGTGCATGGGCATCCCGGATCTAGATGGGCTGCTCAGGGTGTCCCTGGTGATCTCCACAGGATCCCCTCCCCTGGTAATATGTACCTTTAAGTATCACATATTCCCCTTTTTGCTGCTCTTACTCTGATTCGGGGGCCTGCACTTTAATTTCTGAACTAAAGCATATAGGAAGCATTATTATTAGAAAGTTGCACTTCTGAAGGGTTTGCCACTCTATGGAAGGAGTGGATGGTGCAGTGAAGTCCAAAGGAGTTTCCCTATTTGTTTTGTTGATGCCAGCTTTTACTCTGTGTTAGAATGAGATCGACACATATATTATGAGGAAAACAATGTCTTGTGGTTTAGCAGAAAGCAGCCTATCTCAGCTTCCATAATTATTACTGGAATACTGATCTTTTGATTAGCAGATTTCTGGAACCATTTGAGCAATCCTTATCATGGAGATGTATATTATTTTCTTTCCAGTCCCAGTTTTCCTTTTTGATAATCCAAATGTGTCCAATGTTTTGTTCTTTAATCTCAACTTTAAGAAGGATTATATTTGTTCCCTTTTTAATTTTCTTCAATTCCAGGTCCTGCTCTATGAACTAGAACAAGAGGATTCCTGAGTAACAATGCCACTTTGCTGGTAGCTTACTCTGAACAGCTCTCCTATCTTTTTTCTCTACTGTGGATTGTTCTCTTGAACATGACACCAGCCCAAATCTTGCATTGTATTCTTCAGAGGTTTTTTGCCGTTTCGCACATTTTATTTCATCTGAAGAACATGAGTTTTCTCTAGCCTTTTTCTTGTTTACTCCTGATCCAGTTGTCATCTGGAAATCAGGTGCAGCAAAAGATAGCAGCAGGCCTTTACTTCGAATTAAGAGGATGATTTTTGGATCGCCAGTATGGTCTGCACTTCATATTTGGAGGGATAATTGCAATGTTTTATTGTGCCCAAATAGATTAAAAAAATATCAACAATTTTTGTCCATTTTTGTCAATTTGTATATTGCACACCCTCAACCCTGAATCCCACAAAGTCCTTTAGGTGTTTCAGCTCTCTATTTTATAGTATGTTATTAATTTCACAATATGGATATAGTCAAATACATATGCACAACAACATTTTTGGAGACACAATGCTTTTTACTAATATAAAGAATGTGCCTCACTTCAAATGTTTTATATTGCATACATGTTTTATGATACATTGAAAATATTCATTACATATCAGTCTTTGCCTATTCTTTTTAAAGGAAACACCATCAAGACAATTGTGGAGCTCACAAAATGTATCATTTTACTTAAAAAAAATTGAGAACATATCAAGCCATTTTGCAGGTATATCACATTAATTTTGAACACAAAGGGTCTTAGCAAGACAATGTTAGGTTAAAAAGCAGCACTATTTCTACATAAGTACTTGGTACTTGTTAATGGTATGGTTCCCGTGTGGGCAGCTCTACTTTTAACACTATCAAATTTTTATGCATATAGGTTTTAAGCGAATAACAGTATGTCCTCTGTTATAAGCACTTGGCAATTTGAAGAAACCTGCATGGTTTTCTCCAGGCGAGGATAAATGCAAACCTATTTTAAACTTTGATGAATTCTTATGCATATAGGTTTTATCCAAATAGCAGTATGTCCTTTGTTATAAGCACTTGGCACTTTGGACTAACTGATATGAATTACTGTGAGTTAAGATAAATGTAACCTTATTTTTAACTCTAATAACTTATGTGTATGGTTTCTATAGGAATAATTTATGGAAATTGTTGGATATGTACTGTAAAGTATGACTTTGTGGTGCTTTTTATTAATCAGACAATAAACTAGAATAAAAAATGTTTTGAAGACAATGCTTTTTTCTAATATAAAGAATTTGGCTCATTTAAAATATTTTAAATTGCATACATTTATTGGAATAAATTGAAAATAGTTTTTGAATATCAGTCTTGGCCTATACTTTTTAAAGGAAACATCATCGAGACAATCTACAATGCTCACAGTATTTATCATGTTACTTAATAATTGTGAGAACATATCATGCCATTTTGCAGGTCTATCCGATTTATGTTGTACACAAAGGGTCTTTCGTGGCAACATTTATAAAACATAGATCAATGAACATTCAAATTATGAAAAAACAATTAATTATATGTAATTGGTAACACTACAATGACAGAAGAAATGACCAGAAGCAATAAAGATTAAATCCAAAATATCCAGGCACAATACTGATTTTTTTTTATCTAAATCGATATAGTGTTGCACCTTGCAAGTAGTTTGGAATGCTTGCTAGTGCACTAGATCATAAAACCACAATGGCACTCCATGGTCAGTTATTGTTCCATCTGCCAACAATCCCAACAGAGAACTGAAATTGTTTTAATTCCTTATGTTTCAGTAGTCTGTGAGGAAAGTATCTAAACAATTCTAATCACTGCAGAATGAATCATCACAAACACCAGAGAATCCAGCTATTTGTTGCTATTGAGAAAGCTTTAATGGCTGCCTTAATAATGTTTTACTTGTTAGATCTTATGAAAAATGTGATTCATGGCACTATCCAGGGTTCTTTGGGGCCTTAATGTGATCAATCTCATGTATGCTTTAGCAGCATCTTAGAAACCAACAATCCTGTATCAAGGGTACTCGTCTGCAGCAGGTCCATGCTCTTCTTGAAATCTGTACCTTGCACTGATCCAGGAGTAAATTCTCTTCAATCCCTTCTGGTTAGTCCATCATATGATCAATCTACAGGGGCCTGTATCCATCCTAACGAAATGTATCTGCTAAGGGGTTTGCATAAGGAAAGTTGAAGTAATACAAAATTGTGATCATTATCGAGATATATATATTTCAAATTTAATTCACCCCGCACACCCAGCATTAAAGTGATTGCAATGTCGTATCTTCAGCCTCTCATTATCTAATTATAAATGTTTTAATAACTTGATCTCTAAAACAAGTAAAACAATTAGAAGATTATGAAATTTCCATTGAATAGCTTTGCCACTAGTTAAGACTGAACTGTTTGTTAGAAGTATAAATGCATCCTTTCTCATAGGATGACCAGAGAAACTACTGTAAAGATGAACAAAAAATATTGGGATTGATGTTAGTGGCCATACTATTAGGAGAAGAGGCAAATGGGCAATTACTTATGATTGTCACAAAAGAGCTCTATTTCTTTGTAGCATTACTGTCATGTGATGCTATGATCAAAATATTATATTTCACACAGAAACATAACAGAGACACTGAGCATCCTTATCTTGCCCCACTGGAATTTAAATGCTTGAAAACCACCTTAACGTGAGAGCCTTTTTCTGAAGCACTAACTGCACCTTTTATTCACTTTTCAAAGGAAGCCCTAACTGACTCCATCAACTGGTTCTTCACTGTCCACAATCCATTCTACAATTAGATATTTCATTAAAGTGATGCACATACACCACTTTGGGCTGTAACAAAACAACGTGCTGACCATGTATTTCAGTCTAAGGCTCCTCATACCTTACATTACAGAGGCAATTATTGTTTAATCCCTTGCACTTTGCAAGGTTTAATCTTCAATTTAGGAAATAGTGTGCCTCAGACACTTCTTCAATTTTAAAATATGTCAAGAAAACATGTTAGAGCAATTTTCGGAATTTCGGAAGCAAGCAGTTTACTAGTTAGTTATGTATGGTGGATAAGGAAGAAAGGTTATATGCTTCCCGATTCAATCAACTCATTTGACAGAGAAAGGTAAGCCTGTGAGTCTCCCTTGCATGCACAAATGGAATGGTTTATTGGTGCAGAATATTAACAAAAGGCGATGTTGTACTCATAAATCCTTTCACTTATCTGCGGTATTATCACACAACAGTGTCATTTTTGGTATGAGCAAATATCACCCAAGGAGTGGGAGTTACAGGACTAATTTTTCTTGATAACCTTGGGGACATCCTTAAGCACTACCTGACTCCCTTACACCTTTGTAAAGTGTGGGATGGGAGATGCAGCATCCTCACCATTGGTGGGGGGATATAGGAAGGTATTTCCTCATAGGGTGAAATGTAGACTGAGGGGCAAAATGGCAAATGGTATTTCACCATGCATGTAATATGAAGATATTTACATGCAGAAACGCTTCTGAATTATCAAAAAACGGGTCTTCTCCTTATTATTTATGGCCGCTCTCCATTCTCTCATAAGCAACAAGGTGCAACTGATTCAATCTGGCAGGGCAACAGGTGATTTTTCTACCATTTTTTTGTTATTGAGCAAAGCAGAGAGCAGAACAAGACATTTATATCAAGAACAATACCGTTTCAAGGGTTTTTTGACAATTTTGAGTGAAAATCAAGTAAAATACAGCAATTCATCCTATCTTATCACATTCATAAATAGTCATCACTTTACAAATTTTTATAGAAAGCAGTGAACATAAAATATTTATATATATATATATATATATATATCTACAAAAAGTGCCAAGTGCATTCTATATCGTAGCGCAATTTCACTATCACAGTACTCCAATACTGAAAGTGCCAAGTGCATTCTATTTCCTCAACCCAATTCTACAATCACAGTTCTCAGATAAGCATAATTCAAATCATTGTAACCTGGCCCGTACTACTAGTATAGAATCCCAGCCCAATTAAATGTTAACCTCTCTTGCCTCGACTGCTAGTATTCGTAAAGTGTCTTGTGCTAAAGTGCTTAAGTATAAAAACCTCTCACCGTCCCAATACTTCCAATACACCTGTCGAGATCTACTTGCCCAAGGGCCAGACCCAACAAGGATGTTTAACTTATCTGGTCTGAAATAGTAATATTCATAAAGTGACTTGTGCTAAGGTGCTTAAATACGCAATGTACCACAGTACTGTAAAAAGTAAAAAATAATAAAGTGCAAAATATGCATTGACAAAGATTGCCACAGGTTTTTTTTCCCTATCCTATACTTCAGGCTCGACATGTTGTTACTACTAAAATACTAAATGGAGGTCGAGGACTCACTGCTATTAAAATTCTTCCAATTTTTAATAAATGTTCTCGTGGATCCCACTCTTTTGGCATAAGCCTCTTCAAAATTTTTAGCCCGTCTCATTTTGTTCACCCATTTAAAATAGGATGGTACCTCCTCAGACCTCCAGTTTTGAAGTATTAGGGAGCGGGCCACCAAAGTACAAATTGCCATATAAAATTCTTCTGTCCAGGACAAATCGCTTCTCTTTGCTGAAATACCAAGGAGCGTGATCTCGGCTTCAGGTTTAATTACCTTATTAATATCCTGGCTTACGAAAGGGAAAATGTTGGTCCAAAAGTTGATCAATTTAGGACATGTATAAAAAGTATGAAGCCAATCTCCCCCCTCCTGTAACTGGCATCTAAAACATCTATTTTCTACCTCCGGATACCATTTGTTCAAAGCGTTTGGAGTCAGATAGGCCAACCAACGTAATGAAAAGGACATTCTCTTGAAATTGGCCCTGCGGAGTGCCTTTCCTCCTAGCTGTGTGATCCGTTCCCATTCCTGTCTTGAAAAAGAGCAGTTAGTTTCCTGCAATATTTTAACTAGGATTTTGTCAACTAGGGGGGAACCTTCCCCCTTTCTCAGAAACTTATACCAATTACCTATTCCTGTTAATTTTGTTTTATACAAAACGGTAGCCTGAGAAGCTGTACCTGGCGATATATTATATTTCATTAAGAAGTTAGTAATCTGATAAAATTCAATAAATCACGATTTTAATTTATTGTCAGATCTAACCATAGTCTCCTGCCATGTGATAGGTGTCTGCGCTGTAAAAAAGGAAGCTAGATCTCCAAAGCCTGAGTCTTTCCACTTTTGGAGCTTATTTGAATGAATTTGAAGCCCCATACTCTTGCACTCCTCTAATTTCAAGTAATATAACCCATCACCCCTTTCTGCTTGAATAAAGATTGCAATCTAAAAAAAAATCCCGAATAGACTTATACCTGGTCTTTTTTGGTAATTTAACTGTTTTTAAAAAGACCGGAACTTGAGAGCCTCCCTCCTGAATCATTTTTTCATAGAAAATCATGTCAAACAATCCACTGGACTTCAATAAACGTGCTGTGAGGTCCATTAGTGCTGCCATATAATAAGTACATATATTTGGTAAAGCTAGGCCCCCTTGTGTAATTCCAAACTGAAATATACTCAATTTCACCCTAGAAGCTTTTTTATTCCACACAAAACCCCTGATCATGGATTCGATCTCACTAAAGTAATGGGAATTAACCCTTAATGGTACATTTAAGAAAAGAAAAATCAATAAAGGAAGATTTAACATTTTTACCAAGGCCACGTGGCCAATCAAGGTCAATGGCAAAAAAGTCCATTTCTCCAACAAAACCTTAATTTTACTTAACGTTGTCTCATAATTCACCCTAAATGATTGATCAAATTTGTTGGAGACAAAAATTCCCAGGTATCTGATTGTTTCTTTATTTAAGGCTTGAGGTACTACATTTACAGGTAAAAAAATCACAATCCGCATTCAATACCAACACCTCTGTTTTATTCTGATTGATCTTGTAGCCACCAATCAATTCAAACCTACTAAATCTGCCTAGTGATTGGTCCAAATTTAATCTATCACGATGTAGATATAAAATAAAATCATTGGCGAACAGTTTAGTTTTAGCCATTCCTAGTATGAGTGGCTTAATATCGAGATTCCCACGTATTCTTGTTGCTAGTGGTTCTATAAAAAAAGGTAAACAGGATAGGGGACGTCTGGCACCCTTGCCTGGTACCTCTATTAATCTTCACTGTCCCTATCGAATTAGCGTTAACTACCACCCTTGCTTGTGCATTGTGGTAAATGTTTTTCAACATATTGATTATACTTTCAGAAAAAACAAATTTTAACAAACCAATAAATAAGGCATCCCAATTCAGCAGGTCAAAAGCTTTTTTCGGCGTCGACCATTGAAATTAAAGTTGGGATTTTATTATTAGATACATAGTCTAGCGCCTGTATTAAAAACCCAGTGTTTGAGGCCATAGAACTCCCCTGAACAAAGCCAGACTGGTCAGAATGAATTAATGCCTGGGCAATCAGGGAAAAACGCTGGGCCCATATTTTCATTAGAATTTTAAAATAAGCGTTAAGAACACTAATTGGTCTGTATGAATTGACATCTTTCTCATCCTTTCCCTTCTTTACAAAACTAACTATGATGGATTCCTTAAGGCTCGAGGGAACCTGTTCTCCCAATTTAACAGCATTGAATAGTTTAGCCAGCAAGGGAGTCAATTATTTTGCAAAGATTTTATAAAATTCAATTGGGAGCCCATCGGCCTCACACGCTTTTGCCCCAGCTATTAATTTTATTGTTTCACGAATTTCTAACTCTAAAATTTCGCTTTCAAGTTTGTTCAACAGATGGGTAGGTACCACAGGAAGATGGACCTCCTCAAAATATCTATGTATATGTTCTGTCCCTACCTCATATGTCATTGAATAAAGCTGAGACTAATGGTCTAAAAACACTCGGGCTATATCTTCCTTATCTCAGACTATGTTCTGTGTTTTTGGATCGATAATCTCGATAATTATAGCTTTCTCCTGTTTGTTTTTTGTTTGCCCCGCAAACATTTTCCTCTCCTCATATACTTTTTGCTGGTAAGTTTTTGAGCTATTCATTTCCTCGATTACAAAGAACTCTTCTAAGGCAGTTTTAGCCCATTCCAATGCAGCCCAACATCAGCCTCCCCCCACCGGGTAAAATACCTCTAAAAATTAAAGCATTTGACAAGTTCAGCTGAAGTTTATTAATCTTATCGCTCCTTTCTCTCATCTGCGCGCAGAGCGTGCTATCATATGACCTCTAATGGCTGCCTTGAAACCTCCTCAAACTGAAAACATTTCTGCAGTACCCTCATTCAGATTGAAAAACTCCTGTATCAACTCTTTAGTTGAAGCTACCCAGATAGAGTCTTGGAGGAGCAGCCGATCCATCTGCCACCTGGATCGGGCATTCACTCCCCCATCGATCTCAAACTTGAGTGTAACAATGGAATGGTCGGAGAAGGGATTGATTCCTATATAGGTATCTAAAACCCTTAGGGACCGTGAACTGAGGAAAAAATCAATCTGTGAGGCTGTATGAAAATGGTTAGAGTAGCATGTGAATTCGGCTGCAGAAGGATTACAGAGCTGCCATTGATCTACTAATAAATGCTCCTGCTTTATGTCTTCTAGGACTTTCTTAGTTTGGGGTTTCAACTCTTTTTATTTTTATTTGAAGTGTCTTTCTTCAGGTCTTGAATAAAATTGAAATCGCCACCTATCGCTATTTTCCCCGGGGTCCCTCTAAGTAGTTCGTAATCCTGAGCAGTGGGGAAGTATTGTCATCTATAGGACCATAATAGTTTATAAAGTTTAAAAACATCCCATTCAACTTAGCCTCAACCCAGATCCATCGCCCAAGCAGGTCCCCCCTAATTTGCCCAAACTCCCAAAGAAGATTGCGGCTAAAATAAATTGGCACCCCTCTTTTAGCTAGATCAGCAGAGGCAAAAAACACATGCGAAATATATCTGGGGAGATACATTTTTGGAAAATTCGTCTTCAAATGGGTTTCCTGAAAAAATAAAACCTGTGGGGAACAGGAAACTAACCACCTTATTAACGCTCCATATTTAGACTTATTTCATATCCAATTGACATTGATAGAGAGAATACGACTTTTCTACAATTGTTGTTAACATCCTGCAGTACTGGAAACCAAATCAAAAGAATGTCTTCTCTGTCCTTGAGAGTTGCCTAGACAGTCTCTCTGTGCCCGTGGTAGCACATATGTTGTGTTACCAGTCAACAGTTCCATGCATTTTGTATTGCTGTCACTGTCTTACAGTCGCCATTTGGCGGTTCCGAGGAGTTTGAATATCAGTGAGTATTCTTTGCCATGTATGAATTCCAAGGATTCTAGTCTGAAATCTAAGAGCACGATTTCTGGGTCATCTGGTATTGTTTTTTTTTTATATCTGCTAGTACCTCTTTCCAAAAATATGAATATTTTGAGCATTTCCACCAGAGATTGAAGAATTCCACCTGTGCCCATACTCCCTCCCTCAAGCATCAATCGAGTCTCTGTGGGGTAAGATACTAATTTAATAACACCTTAATATCAGAATCCCTGTAAAGGACACATTTAATAATACATGTTACTCTCCATAAGGTTTTCCACAAAATGTTAGGGATGTCCTTTCCTAGTATTGGCTCTAACTTCTTCATATAGGCCCGTATTTGCAAACTCACAGGAGGTGCCTATTGCAATAAATGTCTGCCAATATTCTGCCATCTTTTATAATCCACCCGCTCCTTCGCTGGCATGAAATCTGGATTATAGATACCAAACTCATCGCCTGGTTAGGCATAACAGTCCCAAGATGCACAGCCCGTAGGCCAATGTGAATCCAGCTATAATTACACTTGTTATTGTTCATCCTTTCTTTTATCATTTTTTATCCATTTTAATCCAGCACTTAATCCAATTAGAACAAACAAAACATCAACATTAACATCTTCCATGTTTACGACCAGTGGCGTAGGTAAGGGGGTGCGGTGGCTGTGGCCCGCCCCGGGTGCCATCACTTGGGTAGTGACAAAATGCACTGATGGGGTGACAAAATGGCAAAACTATGTGTAACTACCTTTTTTTCCTATTGTAATAATTTCAATGTGGGCGAGGGGTGACAAGAAAGTTTCCGCACCGGGTACCACCTGACCTTACTATCCCACTTTTTACGACTATCATAAACACCACCTTAATGCCAATACTGTTCTCTTTTTACTCCATTATTTGTGGAAGGGACACATAAACCAACTTAATATGACACCAAAATTCACTTCGTTTTCTTTAATTTTTGATTTTTTAAAAATTGATTATTTCATTCACATATCAAAACATATTTAAACAATCTACACGTCATATTCTCAAACCACACCCACCGTTTTTACAATTAACACATAAACATTTTTAACATGACCTAGACACAACATGAAAAAAACATAAAAAGACAATTCCTAATAATTTTTTTTTTAATGACACAATACATACAAAAGCATTTATATAAATACAGCAAAACACCTTTTTTGCACCTTTGGATTTGATTCACTAAATATTATATATACTGTTAACGACTAAGCACTTCTCAATTTCTGTGGGTGTAAACTGCATTGGGTGTTGAGCATCTGTGGATGAAATGTGGATTGTTAAATGAGAAGGTAGCAATATTGACGATTGTCACACAGTGGAATCATCGTGTTGCTAATAAATCATGGAAGATGTGAATATTAAGGTTTTGTTTGTTCGAACTGGATTAAATATGGATTAAATTGGCTAAAAAGGACAAAAGAAAGGATGAACGATTACAAGTGTAATTATCTCTGGATTCGCATTGGCCTACGGGCATTTTCAAGGGCTGTGCACCTTGGGACTGATACGCCTAACCAGGAAATGAGTTTGGTATCTATAATGAATAGCGTGGTTTGGGCTGAGCACACTCCAGGGGCTGCACACCAGACATTGCTTGCCATAAGGCGAAGTAAAAATGGGTTAAATTATGGAAAAAAACAGTGTGTGCATAATTTCAATTATTTGATAATTATGAAATCTGGATTACCATAGACAGGCTTCAGTGGTGACAGAAACTTTATTAGGCTCCTCGTGTTTGCAATGTTGTCCCATGTGTTTAGAATTAAACTATTGATCTGACTGAAAAATAATCTTTGTAGCCTTGCATCTTAAGGAGGTAAAAACCATATCATAACTTTCTGTCAGCTATGGCTCTGTCCACATGCACCCGGTGGCACCACAGACCTAAGGGGCCACTCCCTGAGGATCCTCAATGGTGAGGCTCAAAAGTAAGATCATATCTGGGAATGCTAAACCACTTTTAATCCTAGCCATTATTAGCATTCTTCTGAGATGGTTACTCGTTTCCCTCACCACAAGAAAATTAAGAGATGTTTTTGTAGCATTTTTAAATGTTACCGTTTTAACCAGAGCCTCTCTTCTCAGCCAGATACAAGGAGTCTGTCCCCCTCATTATTTCCTCCACTGTAGCTCGCACGGTTATTGCAGCACTCAGCTTGCCTCGTAGATCAGTTAACAGATGATTATTTATTTACTATTTCACTTTGACAAAACTTAGCTTTGAAATGTACAGGAGTGTTGAACGTGGCAAAAGGGGTATTTACAGCTAGCACTTGTATTAATGGAGTGGGGAGATGATATGGTGGGTGTGTGGTGGAACCAGTGATTGCTGCCTGGAATGGAATATAATGAACCCACTAGAGTGTAAGAGCATGACATATCTTTTGGCGGACAGTATACTCGTCACAAACGTGAGGGGTATCACACCTGTACACCTGAGGGAAGAGGTGTGGCGCCGCGGCCAGGGCGACTGACTCCGGAATCTGGGGATCACGGATCCCCGGCACCGGCAGCAGATTAGCCCTGCACCATGTAACTCCGGGCAATAGCTTGCTTAATCTTCACGATGGACCCCAGCTCCTAGAGACCCTTATGGGTGATTGTTTGCGCTTTACAAATGTGGATGATTATTATTATTACACTCCTTCACAAACGTGAGGGACTTCGGCCAAACCTGCTGTCAGATCACTCCATTGGCTCCCCATCCGGGAGAGAATCAAATTTAAGGCCCTTTCCATCGCCTTTAAGTCTCTCCAGGGAATGGGCCCCCCTATTCTCAGGGACCTTATATGCCCCTACAAGTCCTCGCGTTCCCTCCGCTCTGACGCCAGCAACTTGCTGACCACCCCCAGAGTGAGGAGAGCACGTTCCGGAGGCCGGAGGTTCTCTGTGAATGTTGCCAAAATCTGGAACGATCTTCCTGCCGCTCTTCGCCTGGAACCCTGTCTCCAGAAGTTTCGGAAATCCTTAAAGACCTTCCTTTTCCCGCGGGGAGTCTGAGTCCGTTGTCTGAGGATCATGGAAGCTTGCGGTGCGTACCAGTGCTGGGACGCTCTTGGGCAGCCATGCGCTTAAGAAATCAATTTTCATTTCATATCACTTCTGCTGCATTACAAGTGTCATAGGATATAATGCACTTGTATTATGATGGACGGGATATCCAGTCTGCCAGGATGTAAACCAAGCTCTAAATCATTGAGGGTGCCCACACCCATTTTTATGTCAATCCCTCATTACCTATCATGTGGCATTTCGCAGGGCTCCCTATGGAGCGTGTCTCTTGCTGATGCATTTGCAACGACGTTGGCCAGCCTGAGTAGATATTATGGTTTCACGTTTCACTCATAAGCTAATGACACTCCAGTTATACAGAGCTTCAAAGGAACTGCCACTAACCCTTTATCCCACTTTAGAGACTATAACCGACAGAGCAAAACTAAAGGCAGAATGTTAAATTTAACATGGATGAATTTAAAGATCTACATTTAGGAGGTCTAAGTGATCAACAATGGGGCACCCCAGGGTGGTTCACAAACAGAGGTTTCCCTTCTGCCACAGTTGGCAAACTGGCCTTAAGTGTAATCATGATCTTCCTCTACATCCAAATATATTTGACGCCAAAGCTTTCTCAGCTGCTTCATAAGTCATTAAGAAGATTTGTGTTTTTTTTGACTTCACAGAACTTTTTTCAGGTGCTCTGAGTCAGCAGGTTTGGAGCACACAGAAAGTCATGCATACAATTTGCCCCGTTGTTATATCACAGGATTCCCCACTATCACAGACCAGAGGGCTACAGAAAAATCTCAGCCCATGTACTTCTGAACATCTCAACAGATATGACACCTTGAAGCATGACATACTGCTGAGTAAAATCAGTGAATGGCATACTGCTGAGTAAAATCAGTGAATGGCATACTGCTGAGTAAAGTCAGTGAATGGCATACTGTTGAGTAAAGTTAATGAATGGCATGCTGCTGAGTAAAATCCGCAAATGGCATACTGCTGAGTAAAATCAATGACTGGCATGCTGCTGAGTAAAATCCGCGAATGGCGTACTGCTAAGTAAAATGAATGAATGGGATACTGCTGAGTAAAATGAATGAAAGGCATGCTGCTGAGTAAAATCCGCGAATGCATACTGCTGAGTAAAAAGAATGAATGGCATACTGCTGGGTAAAATCAATAAATGGCATACTGCTGAGTAAAATAAGTGATTGGTATACTGCTGAGTACAAAGAATGAATTGCATACTGCTGAGTAAAAAGAATGAATGGCATACTGCTGGGTAAAATAAATAAATGGCATACTGCTGAGTAAAATAGGTGATTGGTATATTGCTGAGTACAAAGAATGAATTGCATACTGCTGTGTGAAAAGAATGAATGGGATACCGCTCAATAAAATCAACGAATGGCATACTGCAGGGTAAAACCAGTGAATGTATTGAAGTCCCTGGCTCCGTCTTAGGAAAGAGCTGGTGCTTTCTCTACTACCGAATCCAGAAGGTTTGAATTGACTCTATAGTTTCTTCTTTTTAGAATGCCTCGTGTGGCATATCACAGGGGCCTTCTCTTTCTTGCCTACTATACAAAATGTATATGTGCCCATTAGCGTCGGTGCTAGATCATTACCAGGTACACCTCTACATGTATGCCCATAAAACTCAAAACCTCTTTTACCTACAAAACATGAATGTGAATCTAACCAAACTATACTACTCCTTTGCTCAGTAAAAGAGAGTTTGCTATGCCTGACCACAGCCAGGACAGAACTCTTAAACGTGGGAGGACAAGAATACCCCACACTGCCATCAGGGGCCTCCCACCTTAAGAGCATCCCCGTCCAGTGCATGTCAATATTGAAACATCGGTTTCATACTCAACTTCAAGCTCCCTTACATTCCTCAGGGGTATCAGTCATATAAAACATTAACCTTCAATTCTACCTATTTTAGAAAAGCCATTGACTGTTAGTACCTGACCACCTGGTGGAGATAACCAGCTTAGACTTATGGTTGGTTACAAAGGGGAACATAATGACAGGCTCCTAAGCTTCCACAACTCAGTGTCTAGATATTGCCTGCAAGTCAAGCCATAAAATACCATTTCAGCTGTGTTTCCTAGTAGATGCAAGATTCGAAGTTCTATGCACCGTGTAAAATGTTTACTGGGGCAGAACTGCAAGATACCTGTAGAGACGGTTTCCCTTGTACGTGGTAAACAGAAACCTGTGATCAGCAGGGTCAAATGTTGTATCTTGATCCGCCTTTAGACGGAATGGACATGGAGTCAGAGCTGCTCTGTAAGTCCAGGATGGCAGACTGTGGAACTTGCTGAACCCAAGGTGAGACACCATTTCATTCTTTTCAAGGAAGACTTCTAACCGAAAGCCTCCATCATACATTCAGCAAAATTCTTCACTTTGACTGAAGAATATTAAAGTAAGGCCCTATCTTCACAAATTGGACTCTACCTCTCCATTTCCGAAGTGAAGTGTAGAGAAGTGTGGCTCAATGGTGAGAGCGGCAGACCCTGATGCAGTAGTCTGGCCGGGACCAGGGTTCAATTCCCTCCTCGGGGGCCTCGGGCTCAATTTCCTTGGATCTGATAATTCTTGTCTCTGTGCCTATTCTGATCATGAGCCCCACTCTGCACCCATAGCTTGCTTAATCTCTAAAATGGCCCCAACAACTCTGAGGATGCCTGACTTCACCTTGGGGGTGCCTAGGAGTGGGCTCCTCACAGGGAAAGGCCAGGAAGGGTTCCTCTGCGTATTCGTACAAGCGCCGAGATTACTCTGGGTAGTCGTGCGTAATATTCCTTTATCCTTATTAGTTCACCTTGTACTCTGATTTAGCCTTAAAGTAGAGCTATAGAAAAAGTCTCAATTGGCAAAAACTGTAAACACACGAACGAGAGCTTAATTGTGGTCATTCTATAATGATGTCTGAAGCTTCTCTGCTGAGGCAATGTATGGTTGTAACTAGTTTGCTAAATACCTTTTGATTTAGCAGTAAGTATTGTAAATGAATCCATTCAAATTCCTTCAAAAGACTCTCATAGTGCTGGTAAATGTTTTTTAAGAGGTGGGACTCAATCTGTAAATAGAACAGCCCGAGGAGCATCTGGGGAGGAGGGCGGTGTTTAATGTCCCTTTGCCATACGGGCCAATGCATTGCAATACCTCGACCACCATCTCTGTTTACACAATGATTTGTCTTTGGTTTGGTTGTCCTCTTTGTTTTAAACCAAGTTAATCTACAATGTTCTACAAATGGCACAGGCTTCTGCAGACCATGTGTTCACGATAAGCTCTACTTTTGAAACTTCTGAATTTCACACCTGGTCTATGAGTCAGATGTGGCATTTTCAATTATAAGTTACACAGCTTAGACTATAGGTATAAACAACATCTTATCCGGGGTCAAAATGTACATCCTATCTTGGGACCAAGGCTAAATTGAGGGGCGCACTCAGAATGAGGGCCTCAGAGTCTATTGAGTGTGACAAATGTCTTGTAAGGTATCTGTGCTGCTTTCTCAATTCCACCTCTTGGAGCTAGCCTTCATAGCTTGGTGTCATGTCCCTTGGAGAGTTGAGTGTACATTGGTTATCCAAATGGAATGAGTTGATTTGGAGACATTAACGCTAAACAACAATGACCACGATGGATGTCGTCCAAAAACAGTTGACTGTCCCAGGACCCAGAGAGAAAAAGGGCCTTTATTCCCAAACACTGGGAGTGCTTGTACTTGCAAACAGACTACTAGATAGTGAGTGTTGTAGACAGAACGTTGATGGAACCAAACGACATGGTTTACATTCACGGCCTACCCATGTAACCAAACCGAATGCTCTTGTCGAATTGCTTTTGTAACATATTTTTCTCTTTTTTTTAGAAAGATTGGAAATACTTAGACTTAGGCTTAACACTGGCAGTAAGAGTGAGGCAGGAAAGCCTGACGGGAACCCTCAATATATTCAATAGTATTGCTCAGGAACACATCTCTGGGCCCCTAACCTCAGAGCCTACTCACTGCATTGTGGGTCAGTCCGGACCTCGAAAGAAACAGCCCTGTGCTGCAATAGTGACTTACCTACTTGACCAAATTGTTTAATATTGGACAGATCATTTTTCGCCAAGAGTGTCACCCCTTATCAGCCGTTGAGTGAAAATGGTAGTAAATGTTAATTACAGGAAAGGAATGATCAAGGGCCTTTTCTGAGGACAAGATTGAAGTGCGGTTTTTATTCAGACTAGCTTAAGAGTTCATCCTAGTGTTTTGTATAAATTAGGGCTGGTTAACAGGCCACTATGACATCCCCCTGAATTGTACCAGACTTCTGAAAATAATACTCTATTTAGTGTAATGTTTTCTCTATGTTTTTACATTAACATCACAATAATGCTAAATGTCCTACACATGCCTCGGTAGTACCAAAGAGGTTCCCGGAGTCAAACCGTTTTATCTTCCTTTCATAAGACTGTAAAAACATAAGACTGTAAAAATAGTCATATTACTAATTCAACACGTAACATTGTCTGGCAGGCATTCGAACAGTTCTCTGGCAGTTTAAGGTTATTCCCTTGCAGGGTCGGGTCTGCTCTGCTGTAAGTGGTCACATTCCTCCTTAACAGCGACTCTAAAGGTAAAGGTGCCCCTGGCGCCATTCTGCAAGCCAGCTCCTGTGCTGCGCCCCCTTCCGGCCCCTGTTAAACACGCATCTCTTTTATCCTGCGGGTCGGGCTGCGCGAGTTTAAAGATGGTCCTGTCTGCCTGGCTCTAGTACTCCAGATGCTCTGCGGTCAGCCTGATAGACCTCAGCCCAGTGCTGCTGTGTACTCGGGGACCCCATGAAAAGGACAGGAGGTCTGCACGAGCGCAGTGCTGAGCCCCGGGTTAGATGATGCATTGAGGTCTGTGAGTCAACAGGACTGCGGGCAGGCACTCGATAACGGAGACTCAGGACAGTTTGATCTTTGGCGTCTTTCAAATGTGAGGTGTGCACTTTAGCCATAATATCATTATTTCACATTTTTGGTTCCGAAAATACCGAAACCATCTATTCATAAAATGATACATCTCGAGGATGAAAACTACTCCCAACCCATAGTTAGCTCTGGAGTTATTACAATTTTCAGAGTTTCATCTATTCCCGGACAGACAGATTGGGTGAGCCCCGGGGTCTAGATTGACTGAGGGTCTGGACCGCCTGTGATTTCGCTCCGTTTTGCTAATTAGCCCTTAAACATCAAGTCGACAATTAATGCCGATAATATAAGAACCAAAGCACGGTATGGATATTCACCATCCCTGTAGTATCCTCTCCATGGTTACTCAATATTCTGAACGCTCTATGGCGGTCAGGCCCCATTTCCTGGTGAACCTCTCAGGCAGCAGCTTGCCCCCTTCCCCCCCCCCCCCTTTTAATCTTACAGGCAAAACGTGTATAATGATGCACAAAATTCACCTCCGTATTGTGGTAATATATGGAAACCAATCAGCCTTCAGCCACATAGGAACAGAGAGAAAGCGAAAGAAAAAGAGAGAGAAATAGAAAGAAACAGAAGGAGAAGGAGAAATGGAAGGGAAATTGAAAGGAGAGAAAGAGAAAAAGAAAGTGGAAGATAGAGCGTGTGAGTGAGGGAAAATGAGTATGTGTAGCATATAGAGTTAGAATACTTGGATCTTAAGTAAAGAAATGCATGGTTTGGTGGCTGTTTGTTCTGTCTTTAAGGTGAAGCTACTGAAGTGGTGTCTCTCCAGTTCTGTGTAGTCTTGTCATGTCCTGTGTTGGATGGAATAATGTGGTGAATAGTGTAATGGGATGACGAGCAGACAGTGAGCATGAGGGAATCTGTCATCACAGGCCCATGACTGATGACTTCTCATCAATGGCATCCCGAGAAAATCACGTTTGCTATGGGATAAGTGTGCCACAGGCAGCCAATAATCTAGAAAGCTCTTAGCATTACAGTGATTTGAGGGTTGTGATTTAATCTACAATCGTTGCTGGGTGCACCACCATTAGGCAGACAGTGTTGAAGTTGGGGAGATCTAGGAAGAGCTGTTTCTGAGTGTCACAAGGTGCCCGCTGTTGCCAGCAACACTGGATTTGGAGAACTACTAGATAAGGTGCCAAAGAAGAGATCACCCTATGGAAAAGCTGCTAGGAATCTGCAAACCCATGTCCAATCGTATCTCAATGGACTCCCAGTACCCATGGTGGTCTACATCAATAGTTCATACTAATTGAGTGATATAAACAGACTCACTGTGCCTCTCCTTGTGAGACTGCCATTCACTTGTTGTCCTCCAGGTCTAGCTTTTTTTCAATATCTGCCTCTGCAAACATCTGTTGGGTCCACTCCCTCAATTACAGCAATTCAACACCTCAAAATCCCTTGTCTATGGACTTGAGTGTGTCGCCATGAAAGATACGAGCAAGGATTTCAAATCCTTTCTCGTGGTCAAATCAATAAATGTAGATGTACACCCTTCTATGGGCTACTAACACCAAGGCACATATTTATCAATGTTTTACATTTTCTTGCAGCGCACAATGCAATATAGGGCGACACAAAACCTATAGTGAGATTTATGAATGCACTTAAGGCCACCTTGCATGGCTCTGTGTGGCTTGACAAATCTGGAGTAGTGAGAGGCAGCACAAGTCACAGCCTTGTGTTGCTCTGCACTGGGAAGGTGTTCATGGGTGGAGTGTGAGTGTTCCCATGCATCCACCCATGGATTGTTATGCAAACCAGATCTACAAAGAAGGGCAAACCAGGGAATGCATCAAAATGCTATGCCTTTCTAGGGGAGGTGTAACAAGGAGAAATATCTTTACTTCGCCCCATTGTTTCCTCTTTCTAAACGCATATGAGTATTGTTTTTGTGCATAAAGGTGCCCCGTCCGGCACAAAAAAAGTTCAGCCCACAACCCAGGCACCGTTGCTCCATGGCACAAGGGTGCCTGCATTGGTGCAAGGCAGTAGTTTGTGTGCCAGCACAAGAGGAGAACCGGAATGCACCACATGTTAAATATGTTGCATTTCTGCCCTTTCACGCAGCCTAAGGAGCGCAGTTGCGTTGTGTCAAACCTTGATAAAATGGCCCCCAATCTATAAGTTTCTTTCACTGACTGATGCTTCCAGCTGCGGCTCCTGCAGGTAAGCGCATGGGTGGGGGGGGGGGGGATGCAGGGCGGGTAGTTGACAGATGACGGAATAGGATTTTTTTTTAAAAATTTCATGATTCCGTCGTCTGTCGATTTCCGTGCCACGCCACGCCCCACCACGCTTACCCCCAGGAGCCGTGGCTGGGTGCTTCAGAACTGACTTTGTTTAGTCAAAATACCAAGGCCCACATTAAAATCCATTACATTTGTCAATTTCTCTGTCCCACAACCTTGTAGCTTAAGCCCCCTCAATCCCCACTCCAATCTGCTCCTGAACGGATGGGTCTCCTCAGATGAGACTTCTGGCCTTAATTCTGAAACTGCAAGCATTCTGCTGCAAAGGCCTTGCCGTGTTGGCTTTCTTAATGTAGCATTAGCACTGACTCCTCTCAACTGATTCATAAAATGCCCGTCAGTTAACCTCATGAACTTCCTTTGGGGCATATTGCAAATTATGAATGGACGTGACTCACTGTTGCGCTTGGTGCAGATGAATTTAGTCTTCACACTGCAAGTATCTGTGGGTGCTCACTGCCACATCCTCTCTGCGTTCAGTGATAATTCACTGCAAACAGTGGGACTATGCCTGACCAGGTGACTAGTGGAAGAAAGGGGAGCAAGACACAAACCATGGCATGGTTTTCCCAGGGGGCTTTGCATCTCTCCACAGTATACATAGAAATTAAGGAATGCGCGCAAAAGCTTCCCACCGAGGCCTCCAGTCACGACGTGAGGAGTGGGAAATCAGTCTGACTCTTCACTGCCTGATATGTTTCCAGAGAGTTGAGCTAAAACCCACCTCCCTGGATTACCTCAGTCGATAAATGTAGGACATATTTTTAGGAAAGCCAGGCTCTAGCAACTTCTAAATGAGATAATAATGCTACGCTTCAATGTATAGCGCTTGTCTCAGCGTGTTTACTTGTGTGTTTCTCTGTGAGTGCCCATGCGTGTGTGGCAGTGTGTACATGTGTGTGTTCATGTTTGATCATGCGTGTTTGTTTGTGGAAGAGTGTGTTCACGTGCATTCATGTACTATTGCATGCTGGTGTGTTAGTGTGCATAGTTTAAGTGCATGGTACGTGCGTGTCTGTTCTTGTATATATGCATGCATGTGCATACAAGTGTGTGCGCTTCTGTGTCAGTGCATATGGTGTGTGTCTATGGCGTTATGCAAAATGATACTCCCCTCCAGAGTCTGTTGAGGACCCTAATACTCCCATCTCTCTCAGCTATTCAGTGTGTGTGCGCGGGTGCGTGCGTGAGTGTGCGTGCGTGTGTGTTCGCCAATGCTGCCTCAATGTCAGCCAGGGCTGGGCGGGAGTCCATCCACCGTGAGCCGCAGCCCTGGCCAGCTGGAATGCAGCACTGCATCGATTTCCTGCAACACTCCGATATTTCATTGCAGAGACCCAGGCCGGCCTCTGGAGCCTCCACAGAGCGCCCTGTAAGAACTAATTACACATCCGGCGTCCCGCCGGAAAAGGGGAAAACCGAAGCCCGCACCCATCAATAAGCAGAAACGAGTCGGCGTGAACTGTGGACGTCTGTGTGCGGAGCGGGGCTTCGCTGCAGCCTGCACCGCCAGCCAAGTGCGCACGTTTAAAAAGCAGCCACCCCTCTCAGAGAGCAAGCAGGGACGAGCACCCGCGCGGAACGGAGCGCGTGAGAGTCAGGCGGGAGAGGAATGAGACACAGCCTGCTGGCGTTGCTGCAATCCTCTATCTCTGGGGCAGCCCCTTGAACCGCGTGCCCCAGTAGCCCAGCCTCCAGCAGGGCCGTTCACAGGCTGGAGGGACGGGTTTCCCCAGGGTGGTGGTGGAGGGGGGCAGCTTGCTTCACAGGCGGGGTATCTGCGCCACACTCAGCACAGGCTGTGCGCCTGTTGCCTGTGCCTGCCTGTGCACTTGGGACAGGCGACTCTAGGCTGTGTGAAGGGTCTGAGGGAATCGACAGAACATCTCGTAGGAAGCAGTAGAAATGCTGTATATTGATAAATACCGCCTTTCTCATGAGATACCGTGTGAAGACATTATCGGGGCCTGGGTCTTCGTTTTTGTATCCAGCAATATCGAGAATAATGCGGTTCGTGCGCGCCTGGATAAATGACTGGATTTACCCCGCATCGAAATACTGCTTGCTGCAAGTCATGTTTTGTTGCATTTAAACAAGAACATGCAACGTGATGTGGGGTTGAAGTTGAAGCCTCTTGGGTTATAGAGCAGAATCTGAGCGCATCCAAAGAAATGTTATTTATCTTGCATTTTATGCAATATCGCCGAAGCCGTTTAATACTGTGATTTTGAGCCTGCCGGCAAGAGATGGGTGAGGGTCTCTAGCTGGAGGAGGTGTGGGAAAAGTAGAAATGAGTGATGGCGGACGTCAGGAGTGGGAGAGGATTGGTGGCAAATGTGAAAGGGCAAAAGAGCGATATCAGACGGGTGTGTGGGGAATTGGAAAACGAATCAAGGAGAGAAACAGAACAGGTGGACGGAGAGGGGAGACAGGTGTTAGAGGGACACATTGGGAGAACGTTCAGGGAAAATGAGAACATAGGTCGGAAGGCATTAAACCGGGACGAAAGTGTGAAAAAGGGACGCAAGAGTGAGAATGTGAGACGGGGGAGGGGCAGACAGAAATATAGAAAGTGCGTGACAGAGTTAAAGAGGGTGGGGAAACAGAGAGGATGGGAGTAGGACAGCCACAATGTTCATGGGAATCGAGAAAGAGGGGGGAATCACAGAATCTGAGAGTGTGGAAAGGGTTAAAGATAATAATAATGAAAGAAAAGGAAAAAGAGAGAAAGAGGACGACAAGGGGTGTGAGGAGAAATCCAGAACAAAATGACATGCATAAGAGAGGTAAGAGAAGAGGATAACAGAGAAAGACAAATACAAACGAGAACCATAAAATCCAGCTGAGAATAGGAAGTGAAGGTACAGTGAAAGGAGCGGGAAAGGAGCGCGAAAGGCGGGAGAGAGCAACATGTGCATTTCTGAACATGCTTTTTTTCCACGGAGGATACACAATGATGGGGAACGCATGGCATTCCGTCCCTGCAACTTTCTGTCATCCTGTTTGCATGTTTATCTCTAAGCCGCCCTCCAGTGGGCCGCATTAGGCTCTCTGGGCACGTCCTCTGAATGGAGAGAGCTCTCCTGGTATTCGGCCTTGGAGGCATGTGTGTGCGCCGCCACCTCCCTCTGCTAACAGCTTCCCTCTCTGTCATCAAGGGATTATGCACCTGCCAAAGTTTTCAGAACCATGGAGAGCAGCCTCGAGTCTCACCATGGCAATGTCAATGTTTGCAGAAAGCATTAATGACATGCACCATTTTATAGCACACGCATGCTAAATTATCTATTGGCATTTGAGCAATAAACAAACTATCTCCCAGCTCGAACGTACTCATCTCAGCGACTCCCCAGGGAGGAAGGCCTGGGTGTCAGTGCAGAATTCACATGTGTGGCCTGCGGGTTTTCTCGGCTCTCTGGCGCAGGAGTGAACGCGCCACCCTAGCTCAAACGATACTGGTTATACATAAAGATTTGATAACTGTATTCAGAATAGTGTACGACGGGCCACGGCTCTTAGGTCACGTGCAGGGCTTGCGGAATTGTTTATTTCGCCGGATCTGGCCGGGTTTCCGTTATTTCTGCATTTCAACGTGCCATCTCCAACAGGTATCGTGAAAGTTTCCTTGGAGCCAGCGGCTCCTCTGAAGGCGGGAGCTGCCTTCACGCAACGTCAGCCCCCGACCGTAGGCTTCGGGTCCTCCTTGGGCCACGGGCTGCTACTAGCAGCGAGCCTCCCTGAAGCGCAGGCCAAAAAGAAACTCGAAAGTGACTGGTAACATGTCCTCTCCACGGGGAGTCGCATCCTCTCCTCCACCCATCTCTCACAAGCAAGCAAAGAGCAGGCGACGAAAAAAGACTGCGTCCCTTCCCCTCCTCGCATCTGCATGCAAGCTTTATTGCACCAGGACCAAAGCTCTAGAGATTCAATTAAGCACGATTTTATGTGTGTGCAAACATGAGGAATATCACGTTTCCCTAAATTGTCTGGATTACGGGCACGCGGGCAGAGCTCGGAAGTCCCCGCGTAATTAGCAGGCACATTATCATTCCGTGCACGCTGCCCCGCACATGATATAGTGCAGAGATAGCCTGTGATGAGCTCAGCCTCTGCCCCTCTAAGATAAATTATATCTCTGCCAACCGACCCTCCAAGCAGTGCTAATGGACAGCCCCGGCAGCGGTGTGCCAATAACATGGGCAGCCCTTTCACAGGTCGCCCCCACCGACGATGGCTCTCACACTACAAACTGCACGGCTCTAGGTGTGGGAGCCACGCTCACTATCAGGGGATTAATATTGTCTAGCAGACACCCGACGACAGCCTCCGCGCGAGACGGGTCCGTCCTCAGAATGTAATCACTGCCAAGCCCCAGGGGTGGCCCCGGCACGTATTTAAGAGGGATGGATTGTCCGGGGCTCGGCGATGCTGCTAAGAATCCAATCGCGCTGTGATCCATATTTCACTGTCATCGTCATGTTCTCATCTGCGCCAAAGCAGCCGGTCCCAGCAACGCACCCTCTATAGATTGCATGTATGCACCGGTGTGACGTGCCCGTGACATGTGCAGGTGCCCAGACCCGCGCGGACACCCCCTCCCCAGTCCCCACGGTCTCAGTCAGATAACGGGTCGCTCCCGCTGCTGCCGTCAGTCATCGGGGAAGTGTCATTTATGCACAAATGAAAGCAGCCTTGAAGGGTGATCGCGCGCCTCCGCGGCCTTAATCACCGCATCCGAGCAGAAAGGCACCCACACCTCCATATGTGTGCGATCTGCCATGCCTGCGGCGTGCCTCCCGGGCTCACATGTGGCACCCCCTTCACCCGGGCACGGCAGAGGCGTCTCCGCTCATTTCTACACCTGACGCCGTTTCAACTTTCCTGATCCACAAATTGCAAAATACACAGTAATTGCAGCAATCCCCCAAATTGGCCCCTTCATCCTCCGCGATTAAAGCCACATAACTTATTCAGCTGAAACAAAAGTGTTACATTCCAAATCCACCTTAAAAACTACATGGATGCTATAGGAACCAGCTCACGTCTTCACGCGAGCATACTGCAAGAATATTTATTGAGCCAGCCTCAATCACTGCATTGAAAGCAAGGCAGGCACAGCAAATGCACATCCTAGCTCAAAAACAGCTCGAAATAAATGCACCCCTGCCAACAGACAATGTAAATGAAACGTAAATCTTCTTCAGACCGCTTCCTGGTGGCTAATAGGGGGTGAGATCAAAAGCAGAGGGGGCACCTACCTTCTGCACCCGAAAGCATCATGAAAAATACAAGGTTCCAACATGTAAATCCACTTGTAAGCCCCATTGTGTTGTAGCAGGTGAAGTCCAGCCGACCGCATTCAATGCATTCCCGTACGCACAGGTCCTTGTCTGATGCCCGGCAGCCCCCGTGCGCCCCGTGTTCCCCTCTGCAGCTGGCTTTCATGTCTTCCCTGGAGCTCCCGGTCCGCCTCGCTCCGGCTCTCCCTCCCCTCGGCCAGGCGCGGTGTGCAGTTGTTGCCGCTGGTGCCGGGTGCGCGGTCACAGCGCGATGTGAATGGTGCTTCTGTGATACCACAGCAACCTTGACGAGGACTCAACCATCTCCATCCGGCGGGGGCAGCAAGTCTCAGCTGCTCCAGACTGAGCTCGCTCCTTCCTGCCGGCTCCCTCCACACTCCGGCGCTGGCAAGCGCCCCAGCCTAGCAGCAGAGGAGACGGCAGCGGCAGAGAGAGAGAGAGGCAGAGGCAGCGAGCGGCAGACTCCGAGCAGAGACCCTCCTCTCTCTCCCCCCTCAGCCCAGACGCGAGCACCAGCGCTGCTGCCGCCAGAGAGGCGCAAGAAATCATAAATTAGTGAGATCCCCACTGCCGCCTGCAGCCCTCCCGAGCAACTAATAAAAAAGATCCATCCTGGCACCGTGATTGGAAAAAGCTCCTAATAACGCACGGGGAGCGACTGTCAGGTGAACTGCGCGAGGTGCGTGGCACGCGCGTGCAAATGCTCCCGCTGCGCAATGCAAGGCGCCTCTCGGTGCGTGTGTGGCACAGCGCTAGGGCGGCGATGAAGCACACACGTCCAGGGACAGATCATCAAAGCGAGGCAGCCGTGTGCAGAGCGTGCTGGACGCAGAGTGGCCAGGTGGACGGATAGGAGCTAAAAAACACACAGTTATCTTCGAGTATTCGGAAACAAGCCCTTCCTGAAATTATACCGATACTTGGAACCACCACCAAACGGCTCTTGCTCAAAAGCAAAAAAAGTAGTTTTAATGTTGAGCTAGGGAAGAACACGTGTGCCATCTACAGGCTGCCAGGGGTTGATCTGTTAATTACCTCTGCTTACCCGGGCACCCCGTTTTTGACTCCAGCCTGGCAAGCGCACTCATTTAATCCCCCGTAGTTCATACGGGGCTGGCTTTAATGAAGCGGAACGGGGCGGACCCTTCCGTGCATTTGTGACAAGGCACCTGCCACAGGTGTAGTGGCATTATAGGTGCATGCCCAGCGAGGCCTGTCAGGGGTAGTGCCGCGCCAATAGCGCAAGCTGCCATGACCCAAGCAAGCAACAATAAACAGCGGAGAAAAACGTACCCCGCTGCAGGGAACGCGATGGACGACTCGTAAATGTGCATGTTTTCTCGCGCACAGAGTACTGGCATGCACGGCTATGGGAAGATGGCTTACGGCTATCTACATCAACACGGGCACGGAGCCACGTGCCGCGCCTGGGATAGAACAGAGGGCCATTTATTAGAAGAAGGGATTCAGCCATGGCCCGCAGCAGAGGCAAGAGGCCTTGCACTGCCACTACTTCAGGAAGGAGCGACGGGGCCAGGCGCTATTCTTGAAAGATGACTGACTTAAGCACTGCGGCAGAGAAAGGGTAGGTGAACACCCACTGTTCTGGAGGGGTGCAGAGTCACGCCCCTCGACGAGCTAGGTGGTGGTAGAACCCAGAGCACTGCACAAGTAGGAGGCTAAGCCATGCGCCATTCTCAGAAGATCTATACTACTTATGTATTACTTTAGTGTACATTTATTCATGAGCTTTGCAACACACAACGTGCATTCTCTTGGTTGCTTCAGTACAACGTTTGCCAGACCCTGCAGGACTGGCTGGAGGGTCAGATGGCCCCAGGTGCGGACAGCATCATGTTTAGTAAAATGGACCGTGGACCTTCGGCAAATAGTTTGATTCCGTGGGCGCTGCTCCTTTGCTGACCGACATTTGATAGTTTTATAGGAAAATACCCAGTCCTTTGGGGAAATAATGAAGAAATCGTATGCCAGCAGCTAAATCACCAAAGGAGCGTCTTTTTAATGTTCCTTAGCTTTTCCTTAGCTTTTGGCCTCTTAAGAGAGCAGGCCCAATTACTCCAGCTCTTCGGTCACAAAACACTGAGGCAAAAGGACGGAATGCTGAACAATGCAAACATTCACCCCCACTCACAAAGATCTGGGTTTAATTCATTGTTCTTTTGCTCACCACGCCACCCCAGTTTGGTCCCAGCCATATGCAAATCCGTCTTATCCCTGCTCCTCATGGGAACAGTCCAGCCTGAACTGCTAAGCCAGGCCCTCCTTGAACCGGAAACAAGCATCCTGGGACCAGAGGAGAGGGAAAGATGGCGGCCGGCTGTTGAGACCGGTCGGGAGCTCCGTGCCTGAGCTCCATGCGCGGCACTGTGCGGAGAGGATGCTCTTGAAGAATGGTGTCTTGCGATATTTACGGCATAGTCACGGCTTAATAAGTGTATGATTTAACTGCTGATGTGGCCGAATTTGCTCTTAGCTCAACGGGAAGTCTCTGCCCTCAATTAGACTTCGGAGTAAAGAACCCTCGGCTTTTTCTGAACGGAGCGCCGCAGTGCTCTAAAAGACTGTCTCCTACCTGCAGCGTTATCATTTTTATTGGAAGAGGTCTTCGATCTCTCCATGCTGACCCCATTCAGCGCCCAAGTTCCCGCTCCAGCCCCCGCTGTTGTAGCAGCGAGTTCTTGGAAACCGAGCCATGTCATCGGCGATTCGGCGCTCCACACAAGCGCAGACGCCGGAAAGTGGGAGGCAGCGCTGCAAGCTCGGCGAAACTGCAGGAGAGCAGTGAGTCGGTTTTCATTTTGTGTAAGAGGTAAGGCGAGGGGGGTTGAAGTGTTTAGAAGTCGGGCGTGGCTCCTTGGGGGGTCCATTAGTTTTGAGGCTCGGCAAAGTAACTGGAGAAAAACGCAATTGCCTTTCTCAGAGTCACTGATTGAGAAATACTGGCCTCAGTTTAAAAGCACATTGCATGTAGCTGACACGCCAATTTTGAGAACCTTGTATAAACTAAGCGACCCTGACAATCTGTTCTTGGTGAATTATCTTGTGGGAGCTTGGGAGGACAAAATACTGCTCCACTACTCACAGCTACAATTTCAATACACCACTATAAGGAGGCTGGGTGGAGCAAAAGTGGAGGGGGAGAAAGAAAGCTCAGATTGCGTTTCCTCACTTCCCGTAATCCCTGAACTGTCAGAGCAGACCCGGGTTTTAGCTAGCTTCCGTGCTATAGGTAAAATTGATACCAAAGTATATAAAGTAGATAAACCGGATCCGGTTTCTGAACCTGAACAGCAGGAAAAGTCCACTTACTGTTTAAGGAACAGGCATTTTCTTAAAAAAACAGCTCCTCCGGTTCTTAAACAACCTGTAATTCCGCGAATCACAAAGAGAGTTTCGCGTAAAGCCCTGAAAATAGATAAAGGGATACCACTAAATAAGAAAGGAGCGTCAGAAGGGAGGTTGGAAGTAGCTGAAAGGAGAAGAAACTCTGTAATAAAAATCACACCCTCTTTGAGGTCCTATTTCAAAGTGCAGGACAAAGCCCAATCTAAACCTGTAATGGAAAAATCTGCCTCACCAGTGTTATCTCAGCCTCTATCGGGGGACCTAAGCGACCCGAGTAACTTTTTGGCAGAGGTCTCAATGAGGGAGTTAGAGAATCAGGAACATGAGGTGCCACAGACGTCGGACCTAACTCAGGACCTAATTTCGAAGTCTCCTTCCAGCCAGAGCTCGAGTCAAACAATAAACACACCTCAAGACTCTTCTGGAAATGTATCTACCCCTAGTTGTCCAGCTATGCCTTCTGCTTCAGCTTTGGAGAATGCTATAAATACCTCAATCTTTGACGGGGGGGGGGAGCACATGGGGGTTGGGAGCAAAGTAGGGAAAAAAAAAAAAGTCCTCATCTTAAAGGAAAGGAGACAATCAGGACCCAAATGGTTAATAATGGATTCCACATACTTTACAGAGGGAGATGGGAAAGAACCTAAAGAATATAAAAATAACTACTTGGAATGTTAATGGGTTAAGAACTAAGAGCAGGAGAAGGAAATTCTTTGAATATCTAAAATCCACGATAGCGAAATCTTAATTTTACAAGAGACACACCTACTTAAAAAAGAATGGGAAGAGATCATTAAAACTCTCCACTGGGTCGAGGATTATGTATGTACTGACCAACAGTGTGTTATAAAAGGGGTTGTTATTCTCATAAAAAAATCTTTGAAGGCAAGAATCTTATCATCTGAGACAGACCCTAAGGGGAGATGGGCGTTAGCTAAGATTAGCATACTCAATAATACCTTTATTTTAGCCGGGTATTATGGCCCTAACATAGATGATCCTACCCCATTACAATCACTATACTCCCAATTGATTTCGGTAAATTTTCCTGTGATTGTAGGCGGAGACTTTAATATAATTTTAGATCCAAAAACAGATCGGTATCCAAAAGGAAAACAGGATAGCCTGCCAAAAATGAGGGAATGGTTGGGAATATACAAAAGAGATCTAAACCTAACTGATGTATGGAAAGAGAAGGGCATCAAACAGGACAGGTTTACCTTTAATAACAAAAAGCTTGGTACACAATCAAGAATCGATTATTTTTTAATAGATCAGGGGCTAGTAGAAAATACTCATAAACTGATTCACCTTCCCGCTCACCTCTCAGACCACTCGGCTGTCCAAATGACGCTAAAAATAAATAACGATATAACAATACCGAGATGGACTCTGGATCGTTCAGTCCTCCTAGACCCCATAATAATTGACCAACTTATACAGGAGAGAGAACTATATTTCCAGGACAATAATGGGAGTGCCTCACCCCAAGTGGTCTGGGAGGCATATAAGGCAGTAATAAGGGGCAAGATCTGTGGCCTATCCATATATAAAACAAGAGACGCAAAAAAAGAGAATATAAAAACACTGGACCGACAGATCTTGATAGACACATCATCTCCGAGATGTCAAGACTTAATCAAGGAAAGGCTTAAACTGAAGGAAAATTTATCGACATTACTAGAAGGTAAAATCAGGGAAAGATGGGAAAGCAGTAAACTTGCCCATTATGAATATGGAGAGGGTTGCGGGAAGATGCTTGCGTGGAAGCTTAAAACAGACCAAGCTAGAAATAAAATAAGCAGTATAGATCCAACAGATAGCTCTCAAAATGGGTCTGAAGAAAAAGTAATAAAGGAAGAATTTTCGGTCTTCTTTGCCAACCTCTACACTGAGGACTGTAATCCAAAAATTGAGGAAATAACCAAATTTCTACAAGCACAGAACATTCCAGTCCTAACCCCTGAGGAAAAAGAAACTTTAAATAGTGAAATAAAAACAGAAGAGGTAGACCAAGCGATAAAAAAAACTAAAGAGAGGAAAAGCAGCAGGTCCTGATGCCCTCCCAAATGAATTCTATATAAAGCTAAAAGACACTCTGGCTCCCCAATTAACAGCGCTATTTAATAAGATTTTTATAAATAATGTTAAAATCCCGGAGTCATGGAACGATGCAATCATTTCCATTATTTTGAAACCAGGTAAAAACCCAAAAAAATGTGAATCCTATCGCCCAATATCCATCCTAAATTGCGACTACAAGATCTTCACCCAAATCCTGGCAAAAAGACTAGGGAAAATAGCGGGGTCACTAATAAACTCTAATCAGAAGGGCTTCATGGCAGGAAGGCACCTTCAGGATCTCACACATGAGTTGATCGGGGCAATTGATATCGCTATTGTAGAGAAAATCCCACTATCAATAATTACGATCGACGCTGCCAAAGCGTTTGATAGGGTAAACTGGTGCTACTTAAGTGAGGTATTAAAGAAGTTCAAACTGGGGGATAACATCGTAAAAGTTGTAGAAAATATTTACAACTCTCCCAGAGCCAAAATACGAATTAATGGTTACCTAAGTAATAATATCCGAATAGGTAGAGGTACACGCCAGGGCTGTCCCCTCTCCCCCCTGCTTTTTAATTTCTATATTGAGCCGATTGCAGAATGTCTTAGGAATCTCCCTTCAATCTCCCCATTTTGCTATCAAGGGTGGCATAAGAAAGTTGCTCTATATGCAGACGATCTCATGATCTTTACTTCAGACCTAGAAGAGGCTCTTAAAACAACAGAAGAGACCTTAATAAACTTTGGGAGGATATCTGGTTATCAGATAAATCAAACTAAAACTGAAACTATAAGCTGGAATGAAAATTTTGTATCCCCCTTCTGTAAAGAAAAAATAAAATACCTGGGTATCGATCTGGTAAAGGAGATTTATAGAATAACCCAAATAAACTTCCATAGGGTAGAGATTGAGGTAAAAAAGCTATTGAAAGTTTGGAGAGCTCTGCCTTTAACATTCCTTGGTAAATCTAACATCATAAAAATGGCAATCTTAACAAAATTTACCTTTATCTTTAATGCTATCCCGCTCGAGTTTAATAGAGAAAAGATAAAAAAGATGCAGGGAGACTTATCCAGCTTCATATGGTCTTCTAAAAAACCAAGAATCGCATGGCGTAAATTAAGGAGAACTAAAGAGCAGGGAGGTATAGCTAGTCCAGACCTTCTAGAATACTGCAGGGCCTTCCAATTTAAAAGTAGTAGAGTGTTGTTGGGCCCTTATGAAAACTACCCACTATTCCTACGAAATTTGACAAATAACACCAACCACTTCTTATACAAATTCGGTCATCCGAAGTTCTTTAAAAAAATAAAATTGAAGGTCCTGAAATCAGCTGCTAGACTGTGGTACTGTATTAGATCTACAGTGGATATCCCCTTTTATAGTGATAAGGCCCCGATCTGGGATTCTCAGACCACACCAGACTGCCTTAAAGACAGTTTAGCGATACCGCTAAGATCAGCAGGAATAACGGAATGGGGACAGCTCCTGTTTCAAAATAAACTTCTTGAATGGGAAATATTATCACAATGTACGAACTCCACTCTTTCGAAATTTAAATATTACCAACTACTGAGTTGGAGTAAGTCCCTCAAAGAAACTAGGAAAGGTAATACCGCCCTGGAGATAAAGATGCAGACGACTAAACCATTTTTGAAAGAAATATCCTTCTGGTACTGGGCTCTAATCTCGGCTGGGGAGGACGACTTCCGAATTCCAGAGAGTATCTGGGGAAAAGACCTGCCGACGCTGGATACAAGCAATGCATGGCAAGTATCTATGAGCATATGCTGGTCAATTGTAACGCCTGCTGCTCTTAAAAGAAATCATTTGCTCACTGTACACAGAGCCTACTGGACACAGAAAAGATTATCCAAACTGAACGGGGCCAAAGTGAAGAGCTGCCCAAAATGTGGTTTACAGATGGCTGATGACTTACATATGTTCTGGCGATGTCCCAGCCTGGACGGCTTCTGGAAAGATGTGGGTATTACCTTAGAAGGGGTATTTGGAAGACAACTTTCTGTAAGTATGGAATTAGTTATCTTTGGGGTCACAAGTATGAATGTAGGAAGACCTTTTACTAAAGCTCAAGAGAACTTAATTTTCATACTGATTCTTTTGGCAAGGATGGAGATTTGTGTAAAATGGATAAATCCTGCCCCCCCCACTCATAACGAATGGCTGGTTTCAGTTTTGAAAGTGTTTAACCTAGATAAAAATAAGAAAAATGCCTCTAAAAAATATAAATTCTGGGATTTGTGGGAAGAATTCCATAAGAGGTGAATTAAATGGAGTTGTATACATATAACGTATATGTAACATGGTGGTAATATACCTGGATTTCCCATTACATTCCTCTGTAATGTCCAATGATTACGCTATCGCAACAATGTCGAGGAAGGCTTGTAAGAGTAGCAAAAATGGCTAGCTCACCCCACTACGAAACAAAAATCCTCCTCCTTATAAGTATACGGATGTAAGGGGTCTCCTTTCTCAGAGACGCCACGAAGTTGAGAAGGGTCCCTGAAAACTCCTTACTTTTAACTGTTGCGTAATGAGGACAAAAAAAAAAAAAGCATCCTGGGACCAGGTTCGGGGAATCACCCCTCATTAGCCGGGCTAGCTTTAATCCAGTGGCGCTGTGAGTACAAGACCCACATCTGGGTATATCGTTCCCACCAGTGCTTTAATTGGGCCAGTACTGTCCTGTACGGAGTAACAGCACTTTTTTATGTTGAGAGGGAGAGTACCAGCACTTTTCAAGAGTAATGCTATACTTTTAATTGGAGAGTACCAGCACTTTTCAGAAACAAGCAGGTACAGAGTACTTGCACTCTATTTTTCCATTTCAAGCACTGCTTCCCACTTAGGGCAACACAAGCACATGAACAAATGATGGACAGAATGCTGAACAATGTAATCATCCCCCCCCCACAGACATGAAGATCTTGGTTTAATCCATCATTCTTTTGCCCACCATTACACCCCAGTTTACACCCAGCCATATGCAAATCAGTCTTGATCCTGCACCTCATGGAAACAGTCCAGCCCTAAATGCAAGCCATGTCCTCCCTGGACAGGAAACAAGCATCCTGGAACTGATTTCAGTGCATCAACCCTCATTATATTTGGAAAAATATGGTGCATTCCAACCCTTTCCCTATAATGCAGGGCTGTGCAGCAAGATAACTTGCTGCTCTGCCCTGCACCACACATCTCATAAATATGTCGCTTAGTATAGCTCATCTTTGTTTACTCATTTGAACCATGCCAACCTAGACCTAGGATCTGCCAGAGTGCACGTCCCAGGCAGGTATATAGTTGAATAATTTTTCTGGTATTTCAAGCCCTTATCTTGGATGGGCCTGTATACTTCACACCGTGCCTTAAATTTTATTTTAATGTAAGCATTTGGCCACGTGAAAGTAGCAGTTTTGAAGTTACTGTTCTTCTTTTTATTCATGCAGACTTATTCCTCTCATCCCACGAGATGTGTTCCAAAACGCCAAACGTCTTTCAAGTGACTTTGCACAGCCTGCATACATTTAGAACTATGGCTAGTGTAATTTGAGTTAAGGAAGGTCTCCTGAGGAAGTCAATGAAATATACTTGAAATGTTAGACCATGGTCCAGTCCTGAGCTGTGAGCTATGCTTTAAGAGAACAGTGTTTGACATTTTTGATGTCATCTTAGTAAGACCTGCCCAATCACTGATCACTTCATGAGAATCTGATGGTCCACTTTTTCAAAGAAGGCTAACGTGGACGAGTATTAACACTGTAGGGTGGTCTACCACACCAATCAGGAACTCGGACATTATATCTGACTTTAAATTCTTTCTCAGAGGTCTGATCCTGATTGGCAGGCAGTCCCAAAGCACAGGCACAGGGCCAGTGTAACAGCTAATGCAGAATGTATCCAATCAATGGAATCATATTGCTGCACAAGTCTGGGGCCTATGAGCAGTACTAATCTAGCATTTGTCATTCTGATGTTAGTATGTGTATGATTTATTGATTAGAGGTTAGCATTATGCAGGTTCACTTCCTGTGTGTGATGCATAAGAACCAGATGGAGTAATGGTGGTTGTGTGACTCAGCGCATGGTGCCTCTCCATTTTGGTGGTAACAAAGGAAAGAGCTGGGGTGATCACATCCATTTTATGTGTAATTGTTATTGTGATGTTAAGTAAATGTAAACAAATAACGTGCATGAAGAATGTGAAAAAAGCCTGATTGGTGGCAGTAAAGTATACTGTGGCCCTTCAACTACTTTTGGAATAATTTAGCTACCTCCATTTCTGGAATCATGCTTGGGTATGATTTATTTGAAACTGGGCAGCAGGTTAGTTTGGTGTGTCTTTTACCCCAGTATGGATGTTCTGATGCCATATCTTATATAGTTCCAGGCTAAGTGATAGCTGAGCTTGATGTTTGCAACTCATACTTTCATAAGTCCCTTGCAGATGCCTTACTTAGAGGAACTTAGACCTAGTGAAGGCTTTCTTGTACAAATTATCCGTGTTGGTATGAGACAATTAATTGACGAGCAAGTCATTCCACTCTGTAGTCATCAGTGACAAAATGGCAGACTGTGAAGCTCAGTGTATGTATCTTTTTCTGCTTGGGAAAATTCATGTGCTGAACAAAACTCAAACATTTTATACTTTCATTATTCGATACTCCAGAGCTCTAGATAACATACTGTACTTAAGTTCTGCCATTGCAGCAGATCCAGTTTAATTGTGTAGAAAATACAGCTACAAAGGTTGATGATACATAAGTCCATAGGTAAGAAAACACTGACAATCAAAGTGTGTTGACACGCAGGTCAATAAGGAAGCACAAAGCCGACACGTGTTTCGTTGTATTGATGACTTTTTCAAGGCTGTTGACAAAAAAAGTCTACATTTTATGTTAGATGCAAGCTGCTGTTTAGTTGGCACCTAGGTACCAAAGTTGTATGTTGTACTTAGTATCCCACCACCAATAAGAGATGGTCTCAATAGTCCCCATGGAATATTGATATGTCATGCAAAAATAATAATAGAGTTCGTGCACACGCTTTGAACTATAAGAGAATGTTACAGTACAAAAAGGACTGAGAAAAGATGGAAAATAAACAAAACACCCAGTGTTGTCATAATAAGTCATGTGCTTGTGACACATAGATTAACCACGTTTTTATACTCATATGTATATTTGATATAAAGTGCCCACCCACATCACCAAAACATGCTACTAAGTGATCACTATCACTACTAGCCCCCCCAAACAAGCACTAGGATCACCTTATCAATGGGAAGGATTCAACTTAATATCCTCTTTTTTTCTGTACATGAGAAAGATCTGGGAGTCCAATCTTTAGGATCCTCACGACTCGCTTGGACCAGACAGGTCTCTATTAAAGACCTCCGAAAACGCTATCAAATACTGAAAGAGGAGGAAAATATAAAGACTCATTAGGTCTAGACTAGGACATTGTGACAATCGAACCAAACTGTAATATCCTAGGTTTGTTTTGTAATGTTTATTTATACCTTGTCTCTTTAAGCATGACTCCTGTGTATTCTTAGAACCTTACTATGATATGTAGTAACTTAGTCCACGCCGTTGTGATGTTTCAAGAGGATTTATTCAGATAAGTTACAGCATTGAAGTATAGATGTAATCAGCCCCACCAGGAGCAGCCAGCAAGGCTGTCAGCCCTTCTCCAACTGTCAGCTGCATGCCCCAACATTCTAGGTGACATCAACATTATAGAATTCTACAGTGGAGGAGTGTAAAGCATGTAAAACATATTAACTAAGATATTACATATCCTCTTCTCTTCCAAATGGAAACAAAGATATTACATATCCTCTTCTCTTCCAAAAGAAAACAAAAGAGATGACAAAATGCATTAAGGTGTATTAGCTAGAAGAGGGTAAAGTGCTAGAAAGAAACAAAGCAAAAGAAGAGGCAAAGAAAGCAACAAAAGATAAAAGAAAGAAACAGATAGACATATCCTCTTTTCTGATAATTATGAGAAAGAAACAACGCAAAGAAAAAGAAATAAGAAGGAAACCATCAATGATTACTCTCTGCACACCAACTGGCCAGGAAAGCATGCGAGTGAGCAATCCACATCAGGAGAAAAGAAAGTGACAGAGAAAGAGAAATACAATGAAAAACTCCTTCTCCATACATTTTAAACATTTGAGTAATGAATAAAGATAAAAAGTACTGGGTATTAACAAGAGAAAATCAAACTATCGTGCACAGTCGAAATAAAACATTCAACCCAACTAGACACCTTAAGTAAGGTTACAACGTGCACTGTAGTGAAAGGAAAAAAAAATAATGTCTGTGTGAGGACTAACACCCACTAAAGCAGAAACATGGGACTAGAACCCATAAGAATGATGTAGATGGGTCTGACACCCACTACAGAAACATGGGACTTGAACCCATAACACGAGGTAGATGGGACTGACACCCACTACCGAAACATGGGACTTGTACCCATAACAACGAGGTAGATGGGACTGACACCCACTACAGAAACATGGGACTTGTACCCATAACAACGAGGTAGATGGGACTGACACCCACTACAGAAACATGGGACTTGTACCCAAAACAACGAGGTAGATGGGACTGACACCCACTACAGAAACATGGGACTTGTACCCATAACGACGAGGTAGATGGGACTGACACCCACTACAGAAACATGGGACTTGGACCCATAACAACGAGGTAGATGGGGACTTAAAAACCCACACCCATGCCAACAAAACATATTTTAGGAACGTGAAAAGCGATGATGACAAATTGAAATAACGCACTATAAAAGCATATTGGCATTAAAAACAGCAGACATGACACTGTAAAAGTATAGATTACCCTTTTCTGTAAAATAAAACAACTTAGAATTACACATGTTGTACTTGTCACTACAAAGATAATAGAGGTTGAGCATTAAGAAACAAAATAGTACTTTGTAGGAACACCAATAAACTTGATAGGAGCGAACAATGCTGGGAAAAAAAATTAAACTCACAGTAGATGGTTCGTCTTTTTTTTTTAAAAAAAAAAATGAATTCCAACATGCCCCACTAGATGGCCACATTACCTTGCGAAAATACAGGGATCTTCACATATCGCACCCAAAATAAAGTTCTATGCTGCAACAGAACTCGAAGAGAACAAAGTACTTATGAGCTGATGTGGTTCCCACTTTGCAGAAAAACAGATCACTGAAACAGAATCAAAATGTGGTACGAGTTCAGATCCGATGAGTTGCCTGGGAGAGTGAAAGTAAATGAGCACACGAACTTGTGAGGCAGCCTCTCACCTTACGGTCAAGTATTACTCCCATCATGCGTAAGTCAACAACTCCTCAGGAAAGGTCATAGTGAGCAGTTCTGAAAGCGTCACTGGACATCGCCTGCAACCTCCAATCATAAAATGGGGTCACGCACAGGAGACGCATACCGAGTGGCTCTCGGCACGCTCCTGCTGGAGATCGTCAAGAGGCAGCAAGGAAGACTCGTAAAGCTACCAACGTCACAAGAGTTACCAGAGCTGTTGCGCGTGACATCAGTCAGGTAAGGTGCATGTGCACTATTTAAAGTTTGAAATACAGCGTAACTGCCACACTCCCAATGCTTCCAAAAAGAAAAAGAATGACGATTAATTTCGATAAAGTGAAATTTTTTGCCATGCTTAAAATGTCATTATACTCTCCGGAAACAGGCAGAGACTTAAACATGGCCATTGAAACCAGTCACAAACGGTCAAACGATGTTGGGCATCTGCCTCCAAGCTCACACATACCCCAGTGCTCATCGGGGATATTACCTTCCTCAAAACGCTGTTCGATGTAGGCAATTGCCAAAAACATGACGATGGTTCATGTATTCATCACAGAGATGTAGCGCTAGTGAAGCACTAATTTAAAAATTGTCACACATCCAAAACCGAAGGCAAAAGAAGACTTGAACTGCATACAGTGATAGGTGATAAACTTGATGTAAAACAGATCAGCACCCTACGCACTGGAGACAAGAACATCAACAGCCACAGATTTCCTTTTTTTTCTGTTTCATAAAAGTCATTCCTTGAGGCAATGGTAAAGATTTTTTTTTTTTTTTTTGGGCACTGCAGACATTTCTTGAGGCGTAGTTTAAATGAAAAGTCAGTAGATTAGTGTAGCAAACCTCATTCAGTGGTAGGCACTTTGGCTGAGGAAACCACACAAGGCAGAAGCCTGAACTGTAAAAGGAAGTGCAACCCTTCGTTTCTTGTAAATAGGGAACGCTGTGAGGACACACAAATTGAATCAAGAGGTGCTGCTTGCGTCGCATAGAAAGTCTTTTACACATATAGGCAAGTAACAGTCAAACAGATCACGCAGGACGCATGTTGGCAGGCTTACCCTCATTGAAGAAACAGGAACTCTAACTGGCACTGAGCGTTGAGGGCGACCGGTGGGTCACTGGTGGGGCTGATGTGCCAGATGAAGAGTTGGAGTAGAAGAAAATTTCAAAACTTGTTAGGGGTTGCTTGAGAGTAGGAAGTCAGGGTGTCCACAGCGGTCCTCAGAGGTAGCAGATGTAGGTTCTTTGGTTAAAATCGTCGCCATAAAATATGTAGTAACTTAGTCCACGCCGTTGTGATGTTTCAAGAGGATTTATTCAGATAAGTTACAGCATTGAAGTATAGATGTAATCAGCCCCACCAGGAGCAGCCAGCAAGGCTGTCAGCCCTGGTTCATAAGTCCAAGTCGTCGCCAAAATAAATGTAGTAACTTGGGTCCAGACTGAAGGTAGATTTCAGGTAGATTTATTATCACAAGTTACAAGCTATTACACACTCGCCTTTATTACGTACTGAACATTCTTCCTGCGTTCAGCGCTGATGCGCACAGCTCTTATTTTCGTTTTCGTGCATTCACCGCTGATGCGCACAGCGTTCATTGCTTAGCAACCATTTGTTCGCTGATGCGCACAGCTCCTGTTTTCAAGTTATTTATGCGCACAGCTTTCACTTTCTACGTATTTTGTACACAGCTTTTCCTGGACACACGCTGATGTACACAGCTCTTTTGTTTATAGTACAAACTTAAAGTACAGTTTAATGTGTATTCTATTTACTTGACATTTGTTCTCTTAATTTACGTTGGCACACACTATTTTATTGTACACAACTGTGACTTACATTTCGTCTCATTAACCTTATTAATTTCGTCATTAAGCCATGTCTACCCTACAGTCAGTAAATCCACCTCCAGCTTTCCTGGAAACTCCTGGCGAACCTTCTATAAGGTGGGAAATCTGGCATGATGCCTTTGAGAATTATCTAGGAGCTATTGGGGCATCTAGATTTCGCCCCGAAAGGAAGAAATGTCTTCTTTTACACTCCCTAGGCTTTGAGGGCAGGTCTGTCTACAAACACCTTCCTGACCTACCTGTTACTGAAGGTGTTGTCTCTGATGAATATAGTGACACCATTTTGAAACTCAAAATACGTTTCGATAAACAACCTAATCTTATGGTTCGCAGACATACCTTCTTTAAAAGGAAACAAGCTGATTCCGAAGATATTGATGCTTATATCTCTATCTTACGCAGATTGGCATCTGAGTGTAAATTCGAGAACTTCAATGAACAACTTATAAGGGATCAGTTTGTGTGCCATTGCAAGGATAAAAACATTAGACAAAAGTTGTTAGCATTGAGTGATCCGTCTCTGGATGACACCATTAAATTAGCCAAAAGTGTTGAAACATCTATGGTTTCTCTCAAAGAACTTGAAGACAAAGTTATTGAACCTATAAATGCCTTAAGTTTAAATTCTTCTTCCAAGTTTAACAAAAAAAAACCTATACTGAATACCTCTAGAGGTAAAGTTTGGAATAAAACTATTTCCTCCCAAATGTGCATTAGATGTGGCAACCCCCAACATCTTAAAGGTTCTTCTTGTCCTGCTTCCAACGTGGTGTGCAACTATTGTAAAAAGTTGGGACACTTTGCTAAGGTCTGCTTAAAATTGAAAAATAAGAAAAGTTTTGATAAACCTGTTGTGGGTGTTGTGGATTCTGATTCGTCTTCAGATTCTGAGATAACTATTGGAGTTGTTTCTGATTTTCCTGATGAATCAATAATTGAAGGTGATCCTGATTCCTGTGTTGACCCTATCATTGAGGTGACTGTCGGTGACAAAATTTTGAAACTCCTTGTAGATTCTGGTGCCAAAATCACCATGATTGACAAGGATTTATTTGACTTTACTTGGAGTAACTCTCGTCCTCTTCTTCCTCCAGACCGTGCCCCTGTGTCTTACGAAGGGAGGAGGATCAGTCTCCTTGGCTTCTTTGAAGACATCCTATGTTTTCAGGGAAGGAAGATTAGAGGGAAAATTTATGTTGCTATTAAAGGACTCAACATATTGGGTTGGTTCCATCAGGGTCTGTTTGGAATGACACTTAAACCTGGTGCGAGGGAACAAGTCTTTATTGCTACGTGTTCTGATTATCTAGAAATGCTCAAATGCAAGTTTCCCTCCGTTTTTAGTTCAAAACTGGGCAAAATAAAAGGCTTTAAGCACAAGATCATTGTAAAAGAAGGATCAACACCAGTTAAACACAAACTTAGGGGTGTACCTTTCAGTGTCAGAGAGGATTTGAAGAAAGAACTGGAAATGTTATGTGAGTGTGGTGTGATTGAACCTACTGAGTCCTCTCTTTGGCTTTCGCCTTTGGTCGTAGCCCGTAAGAGGGATGGGAAACTTAGGGTCTGTGTTGACCTTCGCTCAGTCAACAAGGAGATTTGGGTAGATTCTCATCCCCTTCCCCGTATTAACGACCTTTTCGCAGCTACCAAAGGAGCGAAGTTCTTCACCAAACTTGATTTAGCCAGTGCCTACCACCAGGTTGAGCTACATCCCGATTCCCGTCACATTACTGCTTTTATTTCTCCTTTGGGTACGTTTCAGTATAAACGCATGCCTTTTGGTCTAGCGTCGGCCGCTTCGGTCTTTCAGAGAGTTATGGGTAATATTTTGCAAGGTGTCAAGTGTGTAACAGTCTTCCAAGATGATGTGTTAATCTTTGGCAAAGACGTAGGTTCTCATGATTGTGTTCTAGATAATGTTCTTAGTTTATTTCAAAATCATGGTGTTGTTCTGAAACTTGAAAAATGCAAATTCTTGTGTACAGAAGTTGAGTATCTCGGTCACATTTTGACGCAAGATGGAATTAAGCCTAGACCTGGACTTTTAGACGCAATTTCCAAAGCCCCTACTCCGTCCGATAAAACTGGAGTTAAATCTCTTCTGGGTATTTGTGAATACTACTCCAGGTTTATTCCCCACTATGCGACCATTGTACGTCCTATTAGCAATTTGTTGAGAAAAGGTGTCAAATTCGTTTGGTGCGAAGAGTGTGTTCTAGCCTTTGAAAAAGTGAAAGCTTCCCTGATGTCTGATTCAGTACTTAAACCTTTTGATCCTGCCTTACCTTGTTGTCTTACTGTTGACGCAAGTTGTGTCGGTCTTGGTGCCACTTTAACACAAAATGAAGGTGGTGTGGAAAGAACCATCAGTTTTGCTTCAAGAGTGTTGAGATCGGCTGAGATTCAATACTCTGTGATAGAGAAGGAGCTTTTGGCCTGCACCTGGGCCATTGAGAAATTCAGACCGTTCATTTGGGGTACGCGTTTTTTGCTTCAAACTGACCACAAACCTTTAGTTAACATCTTAGGTGGTGGTCTTACCAAGTGTTGTACACCCAGGATTTTAAGAATGGTCACTAGGCTCTTACAATATAATTTTGATGTTGTACATATTGCCGGAGGGAAAAACGTAAGGGCTGATTTCTTGTCTCGTTTTCCTCCTACTGTGTGTGACGACGATGTCGACATTCCATTTTCCAATCTTATTGATGAAGATTGTGATGATTGCTTAGTTGCTTGTGTGGACATTCCTGAGCTACAAGTTTGTTCTGAAGTCGAGTGGCGAAGGGCTTTTGATAAGGATAGTATTCTGCAAGATGTTTGCAATTTTGTCAAGGTGGGCTGGCCACGCGAAAAAGTGTTGTCTGCTTCTCTTCAACCCTTTTCTAAAGTTGGACATGAGTTTTCCATTGAGGATGGTATTTTATTACGGAATGACAAAATCATCCCTCCTTTTGCCTTTAGAAAAGACATAATTGCCAAAGCTCATGAGGGTCATTTAGGTTGTTCCTTCACCAAACGTAGAATTCGAGAGATGTTCTGGTGGCCTGCCATGGATTCAGATATTGACTGCTTTGTTGCAGAATGTTGTATATGTAAATCTTCTGATAAGAGTCTCAAGACCTGGGTTCCTCCCCTTATGCCAGTTGAATGTCCAGATCGTCCCTGGGCTAAACTGGGCATTGATATAATGGGTCCCTATTCCGTGCTCAGTGGTTGTTTCAGGTTCATTTTGGTTTTAGTTGACTATGCTTCCAAATGGCCAGAGTTTAAACTTACTAAAGATGTTGATACCAAAAGTGTTATTGAATTCCTTTGTGATGTATGGAGCAGGGAAGGATTTCCTGAAGTGTTGGTTTCCGACAATGGGAAACAATTTGTGAGCCATGAGTTTGTTGAATTTCTCTCCAGGTCTGGGGTCAAGCATGTCAAGAGTTCCCTTTATCATCCTCAAGGGAACGGACTTGTTGAGAGGATGAACAGAGTTGTTGGCGACTGTGTGAAGTGGGCTAGATGTAGCAATGTCGAGGTCAGTAAAGCCTTGAAGAGCATGATTTGGTTTTACAGAACCACCCCTCACTCCTCCACCAAGATCTCTCCTTTCGAGTTAATGAGAGGGCGGAAGCCAAACACTTCCTTTTGTCCTGGGTGGATGTCCAAATGGATTAAGTCAAGTTCAGATGTTTCTAGTCTCATGTCCATTGTTAAAAGTAATGTTTCAATTGCCCAGTCCAAACAAAAGGAATATTTTGATGTAAGGAAAGGAACAAAAGAGAGTGTTTTGGAAGTTGGGGATTTTGTACGGATCAGGAAGTCTGGGCATGTTAGCAAAGGGGAAAGCAAGTTTGGTCCTCCTGCTAAAGTTGTTAAAGTCACAGGCAATGCCATACAAGTTGAAGGAGGTTTCTGGTGGAATCTCAACAGAGTTGCTAAAATTGTCCCTGACTCTGGGGTTCTTTCTAAAGCTAATTCCTCCTCACATGTTTCTGAAGGTCCCTCTAATACCTCTGTACTTAACAATACTTCCTCTTCTGACACAGGTACCAGGAAGAGCTCTCGTATTGTAAATAGACCTTCAAGATTTAGAGAATAAGTTTACAAATACATTTTGTTATTAGACTATTATTCGTTGCTGCTTTTCTCATGTTTATTTCTGTTAAGAAGAGGAGATGATGTAATATCCTAGGTTTGTTTTGTAATGTTTATTTATACCTTGTCTCTTTAAGCATGACTCCTGTGTATTCTTAGAACCTTACTATGCTCTTGTGGTGCATTCCACTAGGGAATTCATCTTTACCTTAGACTACAACTGAACTGGTTGGCTGTTTCTGTATGCCATTAATTAAACCTATCTCAACCTACACTACTGCCTCCCTTGGATTATTACACAAACATAATAGAGTCAAAAGTTAGGCCAAATACTAGTAAACATCTCAACCACAAGTCCAAAGAAAGCTTAACTATTTCATTAAATAGTATTTAAAGAGAGTTAGAAAGTCCATTGAGTCCCAGTATACAGCAAGCAATGCTTTCAAAACTGAGCATCCAAACACATCTGCTGGTTTATATTCACTAAGTAATCCTAGTAATATTTTGGGAAATTCCTTAAATACGCACACCCGTGACACCTTGCATACTGTGACTCAAAGCTGACCGTACCTCGCATTTAGTCCGCCGATCACCACCGAGTTAGGGTGGTAACAAATGTAGAAGACGTAGGCTCTATCAAGCCCAAAGTCCACTCACAGAGAGCCTACAATAAAGAAGTTGTAATTCTCAGTCCAAATATTACCAAAAAGCACACTGTGGGCCATATATCCCAAGGTGAAGTATTGCCGCTTTTTCGGCGAATTGTGCTGAGAAAGCGGCAATACTTCTAGCGCCCTATTAACAAGGGCATGCTAACGCCTGCCTCAAGCCCACTTTGCATGTCAGCGAGAAACATCGCTAATGACATGCAAATTGGGCATTCCCACGTCCAACCACATGTAAAATGTGGTTGGAGGTGGTAACACCCTATTACCAAGGCAGGCGTTGGGAGAAGAAGACCTGCGATAAAATCGTTTATTGCAGGTCTCCCAACGCCTGCTCTGATCAGGTGTTAGGCATTGATAACATGGGGGTGTGGATCATTAAGCTGAATCCACCCCCCATATTATCAAGGCACACATTAGGGCGTGACAACAACGCTTGTTTTCACGCAGCTAATGTTCCCTTTCACCGGCTATCGCCTGATTTAATATCGTCTACGTGTTACGCGTTGATAATGACACTCTAACATGGCGATAAAATCCGGCGATAGCCGGCGATAGGGAAATGTGCGATGTGCGTTTTTGAACACACATCTTGGTAATATGGCCCTGTGCTTCTCCGTGGTGGCAAAAGCCACCAATATCAGTAAACTAAACAGTAAACTAAAAACAGCACTCACAGCTAAAAACAGCACTCATTCGTAGCGACTCCTATCAAGTTTCCTAATGAGAGTTGTCTCATGCGGTCCGTATGGTGGTCCCATTCTTATGAGTGCCCCTTAGTTAGAAAGTAAAACGTGTAAATAACTATGGGCGCCGTCTTTGAATGGCAAAGTCTTCCCAAACCCATGGAAAGCATGCACATAAAATAATATATATATGTATATGTCGAAGCATGCAACATTGAGAATAATTAAGTGGATTAGCCACATCAAATTAATCTTGCTTAGTCAAAAAATGCCGTGATGCTTGCCGGTTATATCCCACAGATATATCAGCCAGTGATAGAAAATGTTTTGTTTACAAAAACGTGTGTTTAGTGAAGATAGTCTCATGAAAAGAACCTGCCCCGTCTGCATGATAATTGTTACATGTTTCCCATACATTTCAAGCATCATAATAGTTAAAATACATTCAGAGGGGCAGATTAACAAGAAAGTGCTGCAGTGCGGCAATGCAAGCCCTTTGGCTGGGCCACTCTTCAGCACTTTCAAAGCACAGGAATGTGACATATTTACAATAATATATCGCATTCCTGTGCTTTCCCCTGCACTGCGCACAAACATCTGCCATGCACCAGTGCAGGCACCCTTGCACTATGGTGCAAGGATGCCTGCGTCATGATGAGGTTGTTTTTGTGCAGGAAGGGGCACCTTCCTGCACAAAATCAATCACTGCAGGCATTTTCCTTTTTTAATGTGTGCGGTAGAATGCAGCAAGCATTGAAAGAGGAAATAACGAGGAGAAATGAAAAAACTACCCCTAGGGTGGCGTAGCATTCTGACACATTTGCAGGTTTCCGATTCCTTTTTTTTTTTGTCCTCATACGCCAGAAGATATTCACGGAGTATATTTAACCAATAGCATCCACTACGCAGCAGATGTACCCCCATATATGTTATATAGTAAACTCCGAAGATCTTATTGGATGCACTTTCCGCAGATACCCAGATAATAGCGAAGGTCAATTCAGTTCTTCTATCTTGCCAACCCTGGAACTGATCCTTGGGCATTTAATCTGCAAAAAGGCATAATCATTGGACCATTTTTAAGTTAGTGCTACAGCTTATCCAACCAAGCAATGCAAGGAAGCCAAAAATGCTTTTTCCTTTTCCACTCTGCCCTGTCTAAATTCAATGTCTGCTTAATTGCATTAATCCAATCTAAATATATAGGTGCGGTATCTTTTACCCAAGATTTACAAATTTCCATACGAGCGAGTATGATTAGATATTATGATAACTCATTAAAATCTCACGGAAGTAACTCATAATTCGAAAAAATGCCAAAAAAGATTAATGTTACGCTCACCTGTATATCGAAATTAAACAAAACTTATGGAGATCGTCTGCTTTTTCCTGCTAGCACTTCGGACAGCAGGGAGTTGTACCTTTTGTAAATTTAGAAAGCTTAGCAGGGGACCAGTATACTCTGTGAAGAGAAAACAAATGGTTGCGTTTTAAATTGGCAGGATAAACTGTACTGTGTAGTAGGTCAAAAGATACTTGCCATAACTCCTCTATATCTGCGTCCGGAACATGTTCTCCCCATAGGTAGACTGATAAGGTAAAATCGCCATCTTCTGCTTCCAGGATAGTCCAATACTGGACAGACGATAGGAAGATTCTATCGGACCAACAATTTGGGTTCAGGGAAGGTTTTGGAACTGTAGAACAGGCCCTCAATTTAAGTATGATTGTGTCTAAGTACATCCATGCAAAGCGGGGGACAATGAACATGGTATACGTGGACTTGTCCTCTGCGTTTGACTGCGTATCTCATGCGAAGTTATGGACCCTCTTGAGAACCATGGGGGTGGATCTCCCCCTCTTGCATTTTCTAAGAGAGTTATACGCGGAAGCTTCTGCAAGAGTGCGCTATGGGACAAAAGGGGAGCTCACCGCCTCTTTCAGAGTAGAGCGAGGAGTCAGGCAGGGGTGCGTCCTGGCCCCCTTCCTCTTCTCGCTGTATACCAACGGACTGGAGGAGAAGATGCTGAGGGGGGGCAGGACCTCCCCAGACTAAGACAACGCCTGATTCCCGCACTGCTCTACGCGGATGACGCGGTCATCCTGGCCCGCACACCAATAGAACTCCAGAAATCCCTGACCAAATATGCTGAATTTATGAGCGCCTTAGACCTACATATAAATGTTAAAAAAACATTTGTTATGGTGGCTGGTGGAGGGCGCAAACGTATAAAGAACATCTACTTAAATGAACAAAAACTTGAGAGGACTCCCCAGTACCCTTACCTGGGCATAATGATAGATGGAAGATTAAATTGGAGAGCAGCCATTGAGTCCAGGAGGCATCTTTTTAAGAGAGCAATTGTAGCATTGATGAACTTTTCACAACGACTTGGAAGGAGACCACCAGTCGAACTGCTAAAAATCTACGCAGCAAAATGTCAAGCTATTGCTCTGTATGGGGCCGGGATATGGGGGCATGCTGACGTTGGCTCTCTCCAAATAGCAGAGAACTCCTTTATGAGATTCCTTCTATCTGCTCCAAACTGCTCTTCCATCTACGCTTGCCATGCGGAATTGGGCATCCCTTACATAGAAGATCTGATAAAGGTTCAGCCATTGTTACTCTGGAGACGCATCTGGCTATCGGATAAGAACATGCTGACCAAAAACATCTTAGAGGATTCCATGGCACTGGATCGCGTGCACAAAATAGCCTGGCTTACCTATGTTAGGCACTTTTTCACAGATTTGGGACTAGAAAAGTATTATATTACACCAGAGACCCTAACTGAAATAACTAAGAAAGAGTTGAAGCAAATAGCTATGAACCATCTAGAGACTCTCAGAATTACCCTGCTATCGACTAAACAATCTGTACTACATGCAAATATGTTACAGCTCACCCCGCAAATCCAGCCCTACCTTACACTAGAAATCAGCACATACGATAAGATGCTCCTGACAAGGTTCAGACTCAACCTTTTCCATAGACTAGTGGCCTTTCCAAAAAAAAATACTTGGGACTTAAATCTGGCTCATTGCCCATGCGACGACATCTCCCCACAGTCATGTATGCATACGATACTGTTTTGTAAATATTTTCATACCCATAGAAAGATCTGGCTATTCCCACTGTTAAAGTGTTGGGGTTTTAGACAGTGCCGTCCGGCTATGTTATCTTTACAGATGTTAGATTCCGAACGCACCTGTTACCATGTACTAAACTTTTTAAAATGCATTATCAGGCACAGGAATAACCTTTAAATATTGAATTATTTGTATGAATTTATTATTTTTCTTTTTAAATTTTGGAATTTTGTTAAAGTATTGTATCATGACTAGGGCTCCCGGTTTTATGGTATTTATTTTTTTGCCATTTCCGTCTGTATTTATCCATATTTATTTTTTGGGCATTTTTTCTGTATTTATCCGCATTTATTTTTGCCCTAAGCAAAAGACGACACTGCAGCTAGTATTTTTCCACATTTATTTAAATTGACAACGCACACCTGCGCCCAGTTGTTATTGGTCATCTTGTATCTTGTTTACTGTTGTTACTTGCACAATGATCACTTTTTCCTCATTTAACGTAACATTTGCTCTTGTACTATTCACATTTGTAATTTTCTCCTCATGTAACGTTACTGTTCCTATTGTGAAGCGCTCTGACAACTTCGGGTAAAGTCTGCGCTATATAAAAAAGCGTAAATAAATAAATTTAAAAAATGCCTTGACAGGGGGCCACAGCATGCGTAGGGGGGAGTTGCAGCAGGGACAGCTTCCACATGGACACGAGCCAAGGGAACAACAAGTTAAAATGCCAATGCAACTCAGGCCTCAGGGGACAGATTAATAGCGGCCTCACAGCGACCCTAGACACTACCACCTGAAGCCAGAACCCCATGTTCTGATTTAAGCTCATCTCACATTGGCGCAAGTGAGAGAGGTAGTGTGGGCCCCAGTGCAAGCACCTGCTACAAGGAATGTGTATTCACTAGTCAGTTTGTTAAAGTCTCTGGGCAGGGAGTGGGAGCTGGGCAAAGGTTGCTGCACTGCTGCTGGTATCTATCAGAGTAATAATCAAACCTGCACATTTAGTCAGACTTAGCTTTTACTATTAGAGTGCTCGTGAAGAGAGACCGCTGGGTGTAACAGCATCAGGCGTGAGAGTGCTCTGCAGACAGCCAACATGTACTGCTCTCAGACCCAGATCAGCTCTCTAATACTGCGTGTGAAAGTGTATTGTGTGTGAGAGCTGTACTCGTGTGTGTGCTGGGAGACTTAGACCCTTTGCCCTGCCTCCCGCCCCCACACACACAAACACTTGCATACTTTTACCCAACCTTTCTCGGCTAGAACAGCAAAGAGTGTTTTTTTCCAGCAGACATGTAGGTACGTCCAAAATCAGATGTGGCAGAGAGGGCAGTAATAGGTGAGGGCTGATGGGCCACAGGGTGACTAAGGGCACTTCAGACAGGGGTTACGGTGCGGCAACCAAGCAGATCACAAGAAACAAGAAAACGAAAATAAACACGGGGATTCGGGAATGCGAACAGCTGGTCCTGCCACTTAATACGTGGGGTGGGGAAGGGAGGGCAGGAGCCCGAGGCTACAGAGGGACAGAGAGAGGCAGGAGTGGCTTTTAAGGCGTATCGATCTGTCCCCTGAGGCCACACACATAGGGCACATTCACGTACCTTTCGAAGTACAAATGGCGGCGGGCTGGCGCAACTATCTCGGGCGGTGGAGTCCTGGATCCCTGGAAATGCCAAAACAACCAGGATTGGCTCAGGGTCATTTAAAGACCCTGAGCTAATAGGTCCACAGTGCGTCCATAGTACGTTACTGGAAGGAATTCCCTGCATCGGAACAGGGGCGTGACACAGCAACTCTGAACCAAGGCAGCGCGGCAAAATGTACTCGTATTTTTCCGTTTTTACATATAAATACAGACAAAGGAAAAATACATTTCCATCTGTATTTATATGTATTAATCCGTAAAAACGGAAAACCGGGAGCCCTAATCATGACATACCTGACAATTTTTTAAACATATAAATGTATGAATTTTGCTGCTGCTTTTATGGTTTTGCAATGTCGAAAACCGAATAAAGAATTTTTTATTATTATAGTCCAATACTGAGTCGCTGTGTTTACCTTCCCACTCTTCCCCCGGAGCAGATTCTTCAAAGCATTCATGACTCCCACTTCCACTCCCACTGCCTGGCTCCAGCTTCTTATTTGGAGATATTTAAACTTGGATAAGTTGTTTTCAGTCAAAATGGAGGCTTCTTCCCAGCATAACAACGACCCCTCGGGCATTAACTGGGACCAACATTTTATATCAGCAACCAACAAAGGTTTTGCAAGAATATCTTTAGTCCACTCTGGGGATCCGGGTGACTCCCAGATAGGAGCCATGGCTGAATAGTATGGAAAGTTCCAGGATTTCCTTGCTTTTGCCCAAATAAAAGCCAAATCCCTCAGCAGCTTCAATCAGACTCTTTTAAAGAAACGCGGGTCTCCAAACTTGTATAAGAACCCATCGGATCCTCCTTGGATTTCTGTCAGCATGACCTTAAACATTGAACCTGTTTCCGAGCCATCTGGCTTATTAAAAAGCATTATCCCTGCCTTAAGTAGCAAAGACCACTCTTAAAGCTTCAAGTCTGGGGCACATAATCCACCTTGGCTTTTTTTTCTCCGCAACTTCCTCCATGCAATCCTAATGCTCTTTGATGCCCATACAATTTTTTTTAATTTGGCTTGGATCCTACTTAACTTGTCTTCCTTAAATACTAGAGGAATATTTTGGAATAGAAATATTAATTTGGGAAGAAGCATCATTTTTATGATATTTACGCTGCCGATTAACGTAAGAGGAAGAAGAGACCAGCCTTTTAAAGAATCAGCATTTTCTTTGTTTACTTTGGCCAGGTTCCTGTCCGTTAACTGTTCGATATACTGAGTAATTTGGATTCCTAGGTATCTTATCTCTTGTTTCTGAATAGGAAACTGGGCTTCTATATTCCACACCATGCATTCCGATTTTGACTGATTAATCTGATAGCCAGAAATCTGACCGAACTGAGTAGCTGCACTGTAAATTAATGCAATTGCTTGAGTTGTATCTGAAGTATAAATCATAATGTCGTCAGCATAAAGTGAAACTTTCCGATTCCTTGTAAACCTGGAAATGTGTCTGGTTCCATGAGTGTTGCATGGGAACACCCACAGCAACACCCATGGAACGCCCCTTTCACACAAAGTGTTGCATGTAAAGGGGTTGTATTTACAAGGACAGGAAAAGTCACACAGGGTGGCTTTTCCTGTCCTTGTAAATATGGGGCAGTGAAATGTGCCGCCGGTGCGTCAGGAAAAGTGACGCAGTAGTGGTTCAAGGGGCTTGTTAATCTGCCCCTAAATCATTACAAAAATTAAGTTAATGCAAATCCACTTTACATCAAATATAAGCAGATTTCTCTTCATAAAAAGAGACACAAGGTACACATTTGACATATTATTATTGTATATCTGTTATGATCTTGAATTCACATTTTGCAATAGCAACTAGTTCATATGTCTACTAAGTTTGGAAAATTGTGGATGCTAACTCATGGTCTTATAGTGTAACTTACACCATCTCTAATTGAAACAGTATGCACTGACAGTTAGCACCCAAATGGTATTACCTTGTTCAGTCTTTTAGGAAAACGAAAATATCCCTGTCCTTATTTAGGCCTAGATCTACTGACCTCAATTTAGTGATACAAGTGGCTTCAAGTTTACGCAAAGAGTGTGTCCTGTGTCCACCTCTAAGGTGGTCTATAGCCATCCCTAAGCCATGAAACCTGATTCGTGGACATTCTGCTAAATTATGACTTGTGTTGAAATTAACTGTCATCGGATAGTTAGTATTACCATTCCTAATGGCTCTTATATGTTCTTGTATCATTTCTTTCAAAGGTATAACCATACTGCCAATGTAAATGCTGTTACACACACAAATAATACAATAAACTATGAATTAAGTAACACAGTGCATGAATTTTATAATGTTATAATTCATGGTAGTGTTATATTTAAACTTTTTTAAACCTATCCATAGTATATGGGCAAACATTACAGTGTCCACATTTATAAAAAACAACTGGTGGAGAGCTTAACCAGTGTGTCTCCTCCTTTTGTTTTTTGGGATTGTAGAAACTTGGAAACAGTATTTTACATATTATTTGCCTCCTTTTATAAATAATACTGGGCCTATTTGTGATGAAATTATTCACAATAGGATCGGCTTTTAAAATATAGCAATTTTTGTTGAGGACTTTTTACAACATGTGACTCATGGAATCATAGGGAGTAATGACAGAAACCATTTGTTTCTTATCATTTTTCTTCTTAGTTTTTTTGGTCAATAGACAGTTACAGTTCGTCCCCATTACCCTTTTTTAACTTTCTCAGTTATCTCCTTGCTATATCCTCTGGCCTCAAACCTCATCACTGCTCCACTAATTTCTGTGTTAAACACCTCCACGCTGCATTTCAGTCCTATGTGTGTTAATTCTCCAAAAGGATTAGACTAAATCTGAGATTTGGGGTGTGCCAGAGAGCATGCAGTATTGAATTGCACGCAGTCGGTTTCATATGTAGAGCAGACATAATTGAACCATTTTTAACATACAGTTTCAAGTCCAGAAACAAAATCTCCTTGTTATTAAACTGATATGTAAATGTAATGTTGCATTGGTTTGCATTGAGAAACGAGCAAAAATCATGTAAATGCTTGACGTCACCAGTCCAGATCATAAGAACATCATCTATTTAGCAGCCCAAGCAAACCACATTGTTAATCAATATATCAGGGCACTTGTACCATATAAAGGTTTTTTTCACCCACCCCATAAAAAGATTTGCAAATGAGGGTGAAAATTTGGACTCCCTGGCAACTCCTTGATGTTGTTTAAACCACATACCATTGTGTAAAAAAACATTATTATCAAGAACCAAAGTGATCATCTCAATCAGGATAGTTGTAAGTTCCCATAGCGAGGCATCACTAGTGAATAGAAAATATTTGACAGCCTCAATCCCAAGTGCAATGGGAATTTAGGTGTAAAGAGAACTAATGTCCAGTGTAACAAATCAACACTCCTCTGACCAATTAAAATTCAATACGTTGGTTTAAAAGATCTTTAGTATCTAGCACATACTAGGGGAGACTTACCACCATAGGTTGTAAAAAATTGTCAGTATATTCAGAAATGTGTTCGGTGGGTGAACCGATTCCTAAGATAATAGGTCTACCCGGCAGAAAAGCACCTGGTTCATGTATCTTAGGCAGTATGTAAATACACAGTGCCACTGGCTATCTCACAAATATGTATCTAAATTCTGAGTCATCAATAAGGCCAAGATCTCTCCAACCTTTAACGTTCATCTCCACTAGGCCCATGATGTCTCTCATCGGATTACGGTGTAGTTTCATATAGGCAACTATGTCTGACAGTTGTCTTTCAATCTCTGCAATATAGTCCTTAGTGTCCATTAGGACCAAGTGGCCTCCCTTATCGGTTTCCTTCAAAATGACCCCAGAAAATGAATTTAGCCTGAAAAATGCTTGTCTTTCACCAACTGTAAGATTGCCTCTACCGTAGAACGACTGAGGTTTAAAGCTATCTTCCCATTTAAATAGTTCTCTAGTTTCTGCTTGATAGAAAGTGTCAATAACATTATCACTCTGCAAAGTTGGTAGGAATGTAGATTTAGGTCTTACACCACTTTCTGTACTTAGGTCAGTTGGAATGTCTAGATCAATTAAAATCTCTGAGATAGAAGGAGTATCTTATTGTTCAGTAGTCGAAGATAGCAATGTTTGTATGTCTTTTATGTCCCGAATGGTTCTATCACTACGTATCATAAAAAATGGTACTGTATTTCTATTCCCTTTGGGGTTTAGTGCAAAGAGTTTTTTTAACTTCAATTTACCCACAAATTAAAAAACAACAATTTGATTAAAATCAGGCATCGAGGTGGGACAGAAATTCAATCCTTTAGAAACCAATTTTATTTCTTCTTCATCCAATTCATAATGTGACAGGCTAACAATTGAAATAGTATCTACCTCATTGTTAACAAATTGGTCATCAGATGCCAAGATCTTATCTGGATAGTGAGAAAACTTCATTTTTTCTGAGTCTGTGATCAGGTTAAAACGCCCTCCTTTCTTATTTCTCCTCGACCTGTTATATCCCTGTCCGGTTTTCTTACTGTATTTGGGTGTTTGTTGTAATCCTGTTTTGTGCATTTTCTATACCTCTCTACCTCTCTTAAAAAAGAGAAGGATGTTGGTGCCTGTGATATGTTACCAATATTTTCACTTGTATTGGTGGCCTCATTGGTATCACTTCCATTGCTGGACACATCAGACTCACTAAAAGAATCCCCACTTATCAAATCACCAGTATTAATGGTCTCAGTTTGTGGGTTTACTGATATATTATCAACTTTACGTGCATAGGTAAACACTCTTCATGTCCTGTAGGCATTGTCATCTCTTTTTAGTTGTAGTGATTTTTTTGTCTCTCAAGTAAAGTTGATGTTTATTAAGCAGCTCTTCTAGGATTTTGTAATTTCTCTGTGTTTAATCAGTTAAATCTAGTCAACTAATCTCCTCCTCAAGTGTTTGTATCTCAATACGTTTTTGCTCCCTTTTCTGTTCGGATGTTTAATGAGAATGGTCATCATACTGTAGGAGGAGCTATATAATAGGCCCTCCCATTCCAGTAACATATTCCCACTTAGATCTTCAAAGGATGAAAAAATAATAATCCTCAATCCACGGGGTACTTGTTTCATCTCTATATATTTTTTCAAAATTATTGCATCCCACCATTTGAATGCCTCTTGTTCACGTAATTTATTCAACAGTTGAAATTTCCCTTTCAGTCCCTCTTTGTTCTCTGATGTTAACACAGCAGTTGTAATCTTTTTATTTTGAATAAGTTCCTCAGGAAGTTAATCATTAAAAGTTGTCATATTAGAACATAGACCAATTTACACCCAATCAAAGTACATACCAACAGAGTGCACAACAGTACCACAATACAATGAGAAAAAGAAGAACAAAATGGCAGTGGTATTAACAAGCGTTTCAGCACATCTCTAAGTCTAGTAGTTAGTTAACAGTCACAATAGTTATGGTGTGCTCCGATGGATATACACTATGCCAACAAAGTAGTGTATAATCATATATGGGAAAAGATTCGCATACATACAAACTGATTCGATACTCCAGATCACTACAAAAAATACCATAATTAAGGTGTGCCAATGCTGCAGATCCAGTGTAATTGTTTAGAAAATACAGCTACAAAGGTTGATGATACATAAGTACATAGGTAAGAAACACTGACAATCAAAGTATGTTGACACGCAGGTCAATAATGAAGTACACAGCCGAAACATGTTTCAACGTATTGGCCACCACAATTTGCTAACCTTTGTCTTCCTCCCAAAAACTGCAGCCTTCCTTGAATATGGTAATTTAATACAAAAACTGCATGCTCTGTATCTGCACAAGAAACTTGTTGAGAAAGGTCATGTTGTCGTACATTCCTACTAATTCAGTAAGACTGTGTGTGGGCAAAATAAGAATGAAAACTATGGGTGACTGTGTCATCTGATAACATCAGAATACATTGAGCTCGTTCTTGGCTAACTCACAGTGCAACATCTGGACCTCTAAACCTTACAGGGTACAAGATGGTTTCTGCAACCTCAGAGCATGACAACGCTGATTCCACCAAGGAATTCATGGACACAGATCTACCCTTTTGTTGTAAACTCAGGCATGCCCAAATAGTGACTAAGAAATATTCAAAGTGAATTTTCAAACATTTATTGAAGCAGTTTGATTCTTGTGTAAGATATGACTGCTGCAATTATGAGTAGAATAAAGCAAAGCTAGTAGCCAGTATTATGAGAATAAAGAAAAAGAAAAACAATTCATCCATTGTGCATTTACATTGGTTCTATGAATACATATAATTGTCTCCTACCTATCTCAGCCTATCCTACAAAGCATGGGGTATCAGGGTCTGCCAGAATACCTTAGAGTGGTCTAACTCCCATTTACCTGCATGTGTTAGTCATCTGGTAGCCAGTCTTGATGTAGAACGGTTCGCCGTCCCTTTCAGTATAGTGATGGAATTCAATTGGGGTATAATTCAGTCATGGGTCGACCGCAACAGTGCATCCAAATGCTCCTCTGCCTAAACAAAGGACTGGTGCACTTTATATACTAAAACTGAGCACACTCGTAATGGGCCCGAGCCCTGGTCTGGCTGTCATGTTGATTCTACTCACCTAGAGCTGTCACGGAACAGACAACAACAAAAAAGGCCAGTGTGAACAGTGTACCAGGTCCTTAAACAAAATGTTCTAAGGTATGTTAATGTGGCTAGGAGGAAAAGTAATTGTAAGCAAACATTTTCTGAGTACACTATCTCATAATGGTGTGCAAGCAAATGTGTGCTAAAAGTCATTGTTTAAAAAGATGTCAACTTTAGGACGTGAACATGTAAAATGGAAGTGTTTGCGCACAGTGTGCACGAACCTCAGGATAGTGTTGTAACATGATTATCAGCAGATACGGTAGGCAGTTAGAGAATCATTAAGAATGAAAACATGGTGAGTTAGCAGGTACTTAAATGAAATATTGATTACTTCATCTACCCAATTCCCTATATCATGTATCTCAGTTACTCCTCCCATCTTGCCCTTTCAAGGAAAATCCCATTACTTTTTGGGAAGTTGTGTTATGTTATGTTAACACATATTTATAAAGCGCACGGCTACTTCCTTGAGTGTCCCAGTGCTAAAACATCCAAATGTCAAGTAACACAAACACAACCAAAAACTGCCAACAACTCACTGCTAAAAAATCCACGTTTTTAGACCTTTCCTAAAGGTAAGAAGATCAGGACTCTGTCTTCTCACGAAAGGGAGACTGTTCCACAACCGTGAGGCAACTGTGTGAAAAGATCTACCCCCTATCTGGGCCTGAAACACCCTGGGAGTAGTGATCAAAAGTTGGGATGAGGTTTTCAGGGAGCACTGAGGGAGATAAGGCTGAAATCTTTCCCTAAGATAAGGAACTCCGATCTTATGGAAGGCTTTATAAACCAAAACCAATGCTTTAAACTGAATTCTCCTCCGGTCTGGACGCCAATGGAGGGAAGACAGAAGCTGGGTGGCCTGCATTCTAGAACCTAATAGAAAAATGGCCCTGGCTGCAGAGTTCTGCATCACTTGTAGTCGGCTCAAAAGATATTCAGGCAGGCCGAGATACAAGGATTTAACATAGTCCAATCTGGACATTATCAACGCCTGAACCATTGTTTTTCTGTATGGGACAGAAAGCAATGGGAGGAAATTTCTCAGCATTTTCAAAAACCCAAAGCATACCCCGGCAACCAAGTGTACTTGGGCCTTCATGGAAAGGGTGGAATCCATCTTGACTCCCAGATTTGTAACTGTAGAGACGGCTGACACAGGGGGAGACATATACTGGGGCGACCATTCACGCCAGATATTCGATGGCTGAGGCCCAAAGAAGATAATCTCAGACTTGTCGTGGTTGCCTTTTAAATGATTGTGACTTAACCAAGAGAAGACTTTGGAGAGACAAATGTTAATTAAGTTGCCATCAAGCTCCGCCCCCTTCTCACAGGCAAACAACAGCCGAGTGTCATCAGCATATGACACTATTTTGGCACCAAAACTCCAAGCGAGAGGGGCCAGGGTAAAAAGCGTAGGGCTCAAAATAGAGCCGTGAGGCACCCTCACATTCAGAGGGGGAACTACCGCCAAGAAGGGAGGAGCCCAGATGGTGTGAGAGTGGTTAGACAAAAAGGATGCAAACCAACTCAACACTGTGCCTGCAATACCACTATCACTGAGTCTCTCTAGTAATCTGGTGTGGTGCACAGTGTTGAAAGCTGCAGAGAGGTCCAGCAGCACCAAAACTGCACTGCCTCCTCTGTCCAACACAACTTTAATAGTTTCTGCAACTTCCAATTAATCTGTCTCGGTACTAAAGTTGGCTCGAAAACTCGACTGGCTAGAGTGCAGCAAGTCATTGGTCTCCACAAAGTTTGTTAAGACTTTATTGACAAATTTTTCTAGAACCTTCGAAAAGAAAGGCAAAAGCGAAATAGGTCTATAATTACATGCTACCTCAGGATCTGCAGAAGGGTTCTTCAATAATGGAAGGATGTTTGCATGTCTCCACCTTTGTGGTATTAGCCCCTCCCGTAGAGCCGTATTCAGAATAGCATTTACACAAGGATTAATCACCTCTGTTAGTGAAGATAAAACCTTTGTTGGGCAAGGATATGTAGGCGAGCGAGATTTCAGAGTTTTCATAAACATCAGAGATTGCTCTAAGGTAATCTCAGGGAATTCCCTCAGGGAGGCCCTGGTGCTGGAACAGACAGCTAAATAGGGGACCTCAACACCCTCCCGATGCAGTGATCGAGCTTCAAAGGAATCCTGGATCAGTTTAATTTTTTCATTAAAAAATAGGGCCATTTGTTCCGTCCAATCGCTTGTAGGAGCAAATGGTTGGCTTATAGAGGCAGAGGAGGTGAAGCTTTTTACAACATTAAAAAGGGTTTTACTCTTATTAGCCACCATATCTATTTTTGTGGACAGAAAAAGTTTCTTTGCCTCGCGTATGCCCTTTTCATAATTGTTCAATGCCCGTTTGTAAATCAGTTTGTCTGAAGGATTATAATTCCTCCGCCACTCTCTTTCACAATGTTTACAGGCTCTTTTACTGTCCCTAAGAGCGTCAGAAAACCAAGAGGCTGAGACTCAAATTAATTTGGCAGGTCTCATAGAAGGAGAGGCCAATTCAGTGGCTTGTTGCTGAAGCCAGTCCTCTAAAGTCTTCACATCCTGTTCCAGGATGCCGCTTAAGAGAATCGGCAGCTGTTGCAACGCTCACTGGATGGCCTCGGGTGTCATCAAGTGAAATGATCTAAAGCAATGATTGACCTTGGCTGTATCTAAAGGTTGAGGCCTAGCAACAACTCTGCAGATTTCAAAATTTATCAAATAATGATCAGACCAGGTTAGGGCTAAGGGGGCATCCACATGAATTTGATTAGAGGAAGAATCCTGATCCAGTAAATGGGCTTTGTCATGTGTAACACCACATACAAACGGGGTCAAGTTAAGGATATCAAACGATTTGTATAGACTAATAGGATCAGGCTCCAGAGATTTATCTATGTGGATATTAAAATCCCCAAAACTGTACAATGGCTATATTTAGCTGCAATGGGAGAAATAGAATGGCTAATCGAGTCCAGGAAATTCTTTGCCGGTCCAGGAGGGCGATAAATTACTTCTCCTGCTATGGATTGCTGAGCCGATAGAGTTAGGAGAAAGCCCAGGACTTTCCGCCCCCTCTATCTCATCATCCACTGAAGTCTAAGTAAAAGAGCTCCTATATATGATAGAAAGTCCACTGCCTCTCCCCTTCGGGCGGTCCTTCCCCAGGATCTGGTAGGCCTGCGGAATCGCATTTGCAATAGTGGGATTAGAAGCATCGGTTAACCAGGTTTCTGTGAGAAACAACAAGTCAGGTGATGAATCGCTTAAAAAATCATAGATTTCAAATTTGTGTTTTTTAAAGGACCGGACATTCAATAGAGAAGCCTTCCAAAATATATCTGGGACTTCTTGTCCCCTGATCGGGGCAGGTATAGCCCATTTAACTTTGTGCTCTTTTAGAGAAGGTCGGGCTGACCAATTACAGTCTATGCACCTCTCAGAACCATTGTACCCCACAGTAACCGAATGGGGTCTGCACGCCGAATCCTTATCAAGTGCTACCAAGAGGTCCCTATCATAGGTAATTACCTTAGTTGGCTCCAAAGCAAAACTGGCAGCATGACCGGCCCCGGGCCCTTCCGGGGTGCAGACAGGCTTGCCTTTGGCGTGCCAGCGGCGCGCCCGCTGCATGTGTCCGCTGCGTGCTAGCGCAGTGACCCGTTTTGAAGAGTCCAGCATCCAACCACTAGACCGCGCAGAAGAGGAAAAATGGCGGCTAGCGGTCACGGAGCTCGAGGAGACCAGTTTGATTCCCCCACTCTCTACAAATCCATTTCCCAGTTATTAAAATTCCCACAACAACAGAGGAGTAAAACTGTAAGAGATAACATGCAGAGTGTAGATTTTAAAGCAAATAATATAGCAGCAAATATTTTTAGCATTAAAAGGATGTCATAAAATGTTCGAGTTACTAAGTTTGCCCGCAGTTGTAGTAGAGGGCTTGTAGAACCATGTCTTCATGAGATCTTACAGATAAAACTCAAATGCTTAAACCAGATCAAATACTTTGAAGGAATGATTGTGGCTGGTGATATATTGATTAAAACTGACTTATGGTCTCAACTTCAGTGCCCAGACCACAGCAAAGGCCTAACTCTCAATTGCATTCCACCTCTGTTCCCGTGGAAGTAACCTCCTACTAATGAAGGCTACAGGTTTGTCTAGGCCCTCCTCATCCATCTGTGAAAGCACAGCCCCTACGGCATGCTCTGAAGCATCTGTCTGCACAATAAATTTCCTTGAGAAGTTGGGCACCTCAAGCACGGGTGCCGTGCACAGGGCAGATTTCAGGGCATGAAATGCATTCTGGCAGGCATCAGTCCTGTTCACTTTCTTGGGTTGCTTCCTGGAAGTCAGCTCTATCAAGAGGGTAACAATGTTGCCATACCCCTTGACAAACCTCCTGTAATAACCTATGAGTCCTAAAAAGGCTCTCACCTCAGTCTGGGTCTTGAGGGGTTTCCAAGTCAGGATGGTATAAATCTTGGGCTGTAGGGGCGCCACCTGACCGCTCCCAAACTGGTGTCCCAAGTACACCACAGAACCCTGCCTGATCTGGCACTTACTCGCCTTGATCGTTAGGCCTGCCATCTGCAGTGCCTTCAACACTTCCCAGAGGTAGTACAGATGTTTCTCCCAAGTGGCACTGAACACTGCAATGTCATCCAGGTAGGCAGCACTGAAATCCTCATGGCCAGCTAACACCTGGTTGACCAACCTCTGAAAGGTTGCAGGGGCATTCTTCATCCCAAAGGGCATCACCCGGATTTGGAAGTGCCGATCTGGTCTAGAGAATGCTGGCCTCTCTCTTGCCCTATCAGTTAAGGTGATCTGCCAGTACCCAACCGTTAAGACAAATGTACTGAGGTACCGGGCAGCCCCCAACCGATCGATGAGCTCATCAGCTCTGGGGATGGGGTGCGCAATTGCACATCAGTCCTGGTGAGTGAATTGAGCCATCTGTAGTCAACACAGATCTAGAGTTCTGGCATGGCACTGGGTGCAGCAGCCTTTGGGACCAAGACCATTGGGCTGGCCCAGGGGTTGTTTGAAGACTCAATCACCCCTAGCGCTAACATCTTGGAGACTTCCTCCTTGATGCAAGCTCTGACCCTGTCAGTCACTCCTATGTTTTACTGGAGGACTGTCCCAAGTGTCCACATCATGAACACAGCACTGAGTGACACCAGAATCAGGGAGAACAAATCAGAAAACTGCCCCAACAGCTGGCGGCAGTCATTCTGTTGCTCAGGGGTCAGGGCTGTAGAGAGGTTTACACTATCCACTGACCCACCTTGCTCCTGGGCAGACAGGAGGTCAGGAAGAGGCTCGGACTCCTCTTCCATCCCAGCATCTGTTGCTTGGAGCATGCCCACTTAAACCTCACCAAGTCGGGCTTCAGGCGGTTAACATGCAGGACCCGCAAAGGGTTTGTAGGAGACCGTTAGTCCACCAGGTAGGTGACGTTACTCATGCGCTCCACCACCTCAAATGGTCCAGTCCACTTATCCTGTAGCTCACAAAGCTCCACTGGGGGCATAACCCAAACCTTTTGTCCAGGCTGAACCTCAATCAGAGTGGTATTCTGATTATACCACCATATCATCCCCTCCTGGCTGGCTTCCAGATTCACACGAGCGAGTTGTCTGAAACACCTAGTCTGGTTTCTGAAGGCCAGCATGTAGCTATATACATCCTGGGGAGGTTTACTGGTAGCTTTCTCCCGTCCTTTTTTCCCCAAACTCAGAGGTTCTCTTACAGTGTGACCATACAGCAGTTCAAAGGGACTGAACCCTAAGGACTTCTGTGGCACCTCTCTGTATGTAAGCAAACAGAAGGCATGGCAAGAGGACGTCCCACTTATGCCTCAGGGGTTCTCAAGACCCATAATCATGCCCTTCAGGGACCGGTTGAATGTCTCAACCAGCCCATTACCTTGGGGGTGGTAAGGAGTGGTGAACTTATAGGTTACAACGCATTCCTGCCACAGGGACTTCATATACTAATATATGAAATTGGTATCACAGTCTGACACCACCTCTCTGGGGAACCCCACACGGGAGAAAATCCTCATCATTGCATAATCCACCACGGGGGCCGTCACTGTCCGAAGAGGGATGGCTTTCGGGTATCAGGTGGCATGGTCCACCAATAAATACCAGGATGAACCTGTTGCCCATGGCTGTCTTGGGATCCAGAGGCCCCACAATGTCAATACGGTTCAGCTTTCGACGCTGGGGGGGCATAAAAATTGATGACGGCGCGAGCGCGCACCATTATTTGAAGCTTGTGAGTACCCGGCGCGGTGTTGCAGATAATCAAGAAGCAACCACGTCCATTTTTTTAACCATTTACTGATACTGTACGCGGCGCAGTGTTGCAGATAATCAAGAGGCAACCACGTCTGTTTTTCTAACCATTTACTGATACTGTTTTAATTTGTACTGTAAGGGCTAGAATTTTATTTTTAAACTTACCTACTTCAGGCAGACTTGGGGGGTGATCTCCTTTTCTCCCCTACGATCCTCCTACATGATCAGCTCCACTACCGCTCTCCTGAGTGCGGGCCCGTCCGTGCGAGCGGGCCTGCCATCTTTGGAGTTCGCGGTTCAGCTTTCGACGCTGGTGGGGCATAAAAATTGATGACGGCGTGAGCGCGCACCATTATTTGAAGCTTGTGAGTACGCGGTGCGGTGTTGCAGATAATCAAGAGGCAACCACGTCCGTTTTTTTAACCATTTACTGGTACTGTACGCGGCACGGTGTTGCAGATAATCAAGAGGCAACCACGTCCGTTTTTTTAATCATTTACTGATACTGTTTTAATTTGTACTGTAAGGGCTAGAATTTTATTTTTAAACTTACCTACTTCAGGCCGACTTGGGGGGATGATTTCCTTTCCTCCCATACGATCCTCCTACACGATCAGCTCCACTACCGCTCTCCTGAGTGCGGGCCCGTCCGTGCGAGCGGACCCGCCATCTTTGGAGTTAGCGGGTTAGCTTTCGACGCTGTCGGGGTATAAAAATTGATGACGGCATGAACGCGCAGCAGACGCGCACAGCGGGCGTGCCAAAGGTAAGCCCGTCTGCGCCCATCCATGCCAAGGACGTGCCTAGCGCCAGCCACGCTGCCCCTCCTATTGGAAATCTTGGAGATGTGGTAGGTGGTTGTACCATTAGTTATACCGGTGCTGAGCTACGCAATATACAGGATCGGGGTAAAGGTACGGGGAGTATTAGATTTGCGGAAACAGCTCCACCGTTCTCAGACTTTGTGAGTAAAAACCTGCTATCATGCGGGCTTTTGAATGTAAGATCTTTGCCCAAACATTGTGTAGAAATCCAATTGCTGCTGGAGCATCATGGTTTGGCGGTTCTGTTTATGACGGAAACCTGGACTCGCCAGGACTGTGATGTTGATTTGGGTGTGGCTTGTCCACCGGTTATAAATTCTGTCACAAACACAAACCTAGACTGAGTGGGAGAGGGGGGGATTGGGGTAATCTATAAAGACTCCTGGGATCTGGTCACCATCGATATTGATGAGATTGAAGGAATAGAACTTTTAGGCTTTGCCATTAAAAATGCCCATGCTTATGTTTTAACAGGGAACATTTGTTACAGGCCCCCTGGGGTCTTTACGGGGCTTCAACAGCAGCTACTACTGGAGACTTTTACTGACCTGGCCTCCGTACATCAGAGATTGGTTATTTTCTTTTCTTTTTTTCTTTTTTTTTGTCCTCATTTGCCTTGCCCCTTACTTAGGAGATACCAGCCACCTTGCGTGTCCTTGACCAAGAGGCGGAGCAAAGATACTCTTGCCCATCTCTGGCGCCAGAACCCGAGAATGTTATTCTGGTGGCAGAGAAGTCCCAAGAAGAAGAGGGCTTTTAGGAACCTGGGCCTACTCCATCTAGGTATATTTCAACCTATAGGACCAAAAACTGTAAATAGGCCAGAGGCGGTCCAAGGAGTATTGATGGCATAATCATAGGATCCAGGGAAAAAAAAAACAAAAAAAAAAAAACGGAATACTATCTCCATTGTGTCAACAGATCCCAAAAGGCCAGGTTACGTTTATTGCAAGATCTAGCCATGTCAACCTTTGATATTTCATATAGGGACGTGAGCAAACCAGAATGTGATGGAGCAGTTTTCTCAACCCACTGTATACAAATCTGTCTTCTAGCCAACAAAATGGCATAGAACAAAAAGGATCTAGCCTTGCCAGTGATGTTGTCCTCCAAGCCAAAGATGATAAGCGGTAATGAGATTACTAATGATGTACTCAAGATAGAGTTCAGAGTAGACTTCACTTCCTCCCAGAATCGGCCGATGTCAGGGCACTCCATAAACACGTGGAGGTCGAATGCTTCCAATAAGTTGCATTTACTACATTTCTTGTCTCGGAGGAACTTGGAAAAGTCTCAACGGTGTTATATATGCCCGATGGGCTGTGAACAGGTGATTGCGTCTTAACCATGATGCCTTCACAACTTTATAACGGAGCGCAAAAGATCTTAACCATACCTCCTCACACTGAAAGCCAGTCGCCTCTCCCCACAGCTCATCTGGGAGGGAAAAATCCCCATCGATTTCCTCCTGCAGCTGCCAATACCAAAAGGCCACCTCCTTGCCTCCCCTAGGTCTTTCCACTAGCAACTGCTCCAGGTAGCTTGACTTCCCAAAGTGTACGTCTTTACACCTCTGAGCCCTCCCCCAGCTTTCCAGCTGGATGAATTTAAATCTGGAGAGCCCTGGACCTATGCGATAATGTAATTCACCCCAAGCTATTACTGATCCTTCCGCCATTAACTCTCCCCATCTTGTAAGCCCAGCTTCCTCTAATGAAGAGGATAAGCTGTCCCTTAGGCACACCGGTAGTCCCGGAGAATCCCATATAGGAGCTAAATTAGAATAGTAGGACAGCCCCAGTCTTTTTCTAATGGCTAACCATACCTTAGCCCATGACCGTAACATTTTTAGCCTTATTTTTTTAAAGAATTTCTGGCTCCCAAACTTAAACAGAAATCCATCAGCTGGTAGATTTGCTCCGGTTAACATGGCTTTATACATCGTCCCCCCAGGAAGATTAGATGGTGTTTTTAGAAGCATCCTGGAATAAGAGAACTGAAAGTCAGGTAGAGCAAGACCTCCCTTTTCCCTCCTCCTCCTCAACTTCTTCCATGCAATTCTAGTAGATTTGTAATTCCAAATAAAAGAATTAATCTCTCCCTGACACTTGTCAATCATCTTGACATCGAACCCCAGAGGAATGGCACCAAAGATAAATGTGAACTTAGGGAGAATACACATTTTTATTAGGTTCACCCTACCCATTATAGAGAGTGGCAGGTGAGTCCAAGATTTCAGTAGGCCTTTACATTCCTTGGATATTCGGTCTAAGTTAGCTTGAGCAATAGTACCGATATCTTGGGTAATTCGGGTCCCAAGATAGCGCCTAGAGGTGGTGATATTTATGCCTAACCGTAAATCTGGAATATTCCACACCATAACCTCAGTTTTGCTTGAGTTGATATTATAGCCTGAGACATTACCAAACTCTTCTGCCCTTTGGATCACAGCAGGGAAAGACAGTACCGGGTCCGAGGTAAAGATTAAAATATCATCAGCATATAGTGCTATCCGCCTTTCCCACTCCTTAAGTTAAACAATGGAATATTTTCATCTGCACGCAAAACCTGGGCAAACGGTTCAATTTATACATTGAAAAGGAGGGGAGAAAGCGGACAGCCCTGCCTCGTACCTCTAGTGATCTTAAAGGGTTCTGTCAAGACCCCATTAATCAGCAACCTAGCCGAAGGGGTCCCATAAAGCAAGGCGATGGTCCTGCAAAAGCCCTCCCCAAAGTTAAACTTTTTTAATACGTCATTCAGATAGGGCCAATTGACCCTATCAAAGGCCTTTGCCGCGTCAAGAGTGAGGGTGGCCAGTGGAAGGGAAAAAGCAGAGGCAATATCTATTGCCCCTACCAAGTCGTGTGTAAGGTCCGAGAGATGGCGCCCTTTGATAAAACCTTTCTGGTCTTGATGGACAATGGTGCCTATTACTCTTCCCAATCTTCCCAATCTTGCTGACATTATGGTGGCAAAGATCTTATAGTCACTGTTCAGCAACGATATTGGCCTGTAGGACCCACAGTCCGAAACATCCTTCCCTGGTTTTGGGATGAGAACAATTGTGGCCTCACCCCACGATTTTGGCGGTAACATCCCTTCTTTTAGAATACCATTAAAAAGGGTCGTCAATACTTGGACGATAGCATCCCCCAAAGCTCTATACATCTCTCCAGGAAGACCGTTTGGGCCAGATGCTTTCCCTTTTTTTGTTTGCCGTATTGCCTCCCTCACCTCCGCCTCCGTTATTACTGTCTCTAGGCTGTTACTCTGTACTATTGAGAGAGTTGGAAGCATAATCCCTTACAGCCATGTATCCCTTGCCGTCTGATCATTAGGTAGCTCTTCCCTATAGATTGCCTCAAAAAATTCAAAAAAGGCATTACCGATCTCTAGATTTAATACCCTCCCCATCTATCTTGATTTCTCTAATGTAATTCAGGGCTTGGTCAGATTTTATTTTCCATGCCAATACCCTGCCCGCGGCCTCTCCAAACTCAAAATGGGAAATCTTGCATGCTTTCCACCTTTTATTAACCCTCTCTTGTAAGATGTTTTCTAGTTGAAGCTTTAGCTCAGCCAGTTTTGTCTGCTCCTCTAAGGAACCCAGAGACTGCCCTAGGTTTAACTCAATATCCTTCATTTCCTGTTCCAAACCGGCTATCATTTCCTTGTATTTTTATGTTCCGATAGGAGGCCCTGCTAGTGATACACCCTCTTAAAAAGGCCTTGAAGGCCTCCCAGACCACAGACAGGGTTGAGGATTCAAGATTTATTTTAAAAAATGCAGTAGTCTCTGCAGCCAGAAAACTGATTTCTTCTTCCTCGAGTAGGAGTATCCAGTCAAATGACCAAGATGGATGTTCCATCCTACTGTCGGATCTAAGGGTAAAAATAAGAGCCGATTGGTCCGATAGATGAGATGGGAGATACTCTATCGCTGTCAGCTGAACAGAGCATAGTCGATTCTAGATTTGTGCTTGAATCGACTATTCCGGAAGTAAACCCCCATTTTGCTACCTGCTCTTTCCCTCCAGAGATCCGCCAGGCCGAGTTGGGTCATAATTGCTATTAGAGTTTGCCTGGACCTTGGTGAGCTACAGGCTCTCGAATTTGCTGATTTATCCAACCTAGGATTTGGCACGATGTTAAAATCGCCCATCCAAATCACCGGATCCTGAGAAAGCACCAGATGATTCCTAATGGTATCCAGATGCGTTGGATCATCTGTATTAGGGCCATAATAGCCCACCAAGGTACAGCTCCGACAAGCCAACGAGACTCTCAGTATCAACCATCTCCCTGTATGGTCTTCTATGTGATCCAAAATTTGGGCTTTAGCAGCTTTTTTGAATATAAATAGTACCCCCCCTGATATTAGCAATATGGTCAGTAGAGCAGAATTTATCGACCCATCTCTGTTTTTTAAGTATCTCTGTGGCCTCTATTTTAAGAAGGTGTGACTCCTGGATGGCAATGATCTGCGCGGGAGAGTCCCTCAAGTACTGCATGATACGATCCCGCCTACTTCTAACGCGCAGACCATTGACATTCCAGGACATATAGTGAAGAAGTGACATCATGCCACATCTATCCCCTGCTCCTCCACCTTTCCCAACTGCCCCTGAGGGAGTCCTAACGTTAATATTTTAGAATTCTGATGTCGGACAGGTGTCAGAAATGAACATACTGTCATATACCAAGCTAATTAAACAACAGGGGGTGGTGATGGACAGAGTTTCTGAATTAAGCAGAATACTCTCACCCAGTCAAGAGATCAGGGCTTAATCCAACACCGTTTTTTAGCTCACTGCACCATCCCAGCTCAGAACCTGGCTATATGCAAATTAGTCTGTCCCTGGCCCAGTGTATCATGGGAACAGGGCAAACCAAACTACCAAGCCAATTCTTTCACTGGGAAGGAAACAAGCTACCGAGGACCGGTTTCTGGCATTTCAGCCGTCTTCGTCCCGGCTTGCTTGAATCCTGATGGTGCAATGAGCAAGGGACTCATGTCTGAGTATACCCTTCCACGCTTATGGTGGACAAAATAATTAAACAACAGGGGGTGGTGATGGACAGAGTTTCTGAATTAAGCAGAATACTCTCACCCAGTCAAGAGATCAGGGCTTAATCCAACACCGTTTTTAGCTCACTGCACCATCCCAGCTCAGAACCTGGCTATATGCAAATTAGTCTGTCCCTGGCCCAGTGTATCATGGGAACAGGGCAAACCAAACTACCAAGCCAATTCTTTCACTGGGAAGGAAGCAAGCTACCGGGGGCCGGTTTCTGGCATTTCAGCAGTCTTCGACCCGGCTTGCTTGAATCCTGATGGTGCAATGAGCAAGGGACTCACGTCTGAGTATACCCTTCCACGCTTATGGTGGACAAAATAATTAAACAACAGGGGGTGGTGATGGACAGAGTTTCTGAATTAAGCAGAATACTCTCACCCAGTCAAGAGATCAGGGCTTAATCCAACACCGTTTTTTAGCTCACTACACCATCCCAGCTCAGAACCTGGCTAGCCTATATGCAAATTAGTCTGTCCCTTGCCCAGTGTATCATGGGAACAGGGCAAACCAAACTACCAAGCTAATTCTTTCACTGGGAAGGAAACAAGCTACCGGGGACCTGTTTCTGGCATTTCAGCCGTCTTCAGCCCGGCTTGCTTGAATCCTGATGGTGCAATGAGCAAGGGACTCATGTCTGTGTATACCCTTCCACGCTTATGGTGGACAAAATAATTAAACAACAGGGGGGGTGATGGACAGAGTTTCTGAATTAAGCAGAATACTCTCACCCAGTCAAGAGATCAGGGCTTAATCCAACACCGTTTTTTAGCTCACTGCACCATCCCAGCTCAGAACCTGGCTATATGCAAATTAGTCTGTCCCTGGCCCAGTGTATCATGGGAACAGGGCAAACCAAACTACCAAGCCAATTCTTTCACTGGGAAGGAAACAAGCTACCGAGGACCGGTTTCTGGCATTTCAGCCGTCTTCGTCCCGGCTTGCTTGAATCCTGATGGTGCAATGAGCAAGGGACTCACGTCTGAGTATACCCATCCACGCTTATGGTGGACAAAATAATTAAACAACAGGGGGTGGTGATGGACAGAGTTTCTGAATTAAGCAGAATACTCTCACCCAGTCAAGAGATCAGGGCTTAATCCAACACCGTTTTTTAGCTCACTGCACCATCCCAGCTCAGAACCTGGCTATATGCAAATTAGTCTGTCCCTGGCCCAGTGTATCATGGGAACAGGGCAAACCAAACTACCAAGCCAATTCTTTCACTGGGAAGGAAACAAGCTACCGGGGACCGGTTTCTGGCATTTCAGCCGTCTTCGGCCTGGCTTGCTTGAATCCTGATGGTGCAATGAGCAAGGGACTCACGTCTGAGCTGGGCCGGGCCGAAGCCGGGTGAAGGAGTCTGGAGAGAGCAGGAGTGCCAACGCCGAAGGATCTGTTCTCAGGTAAGTGGGAGGTAGACAAGCACAAGCACTGAGTGAGGCTTAGGGGCTGCCTTTTATAGACAGAGCTGGGTGTGGTTCAAAGAGCTGGGTGTGGTTTGAAGAACTGGGTGTGGTTCTCAAAAGCAGGTGTGCAGAGCTTCAGTTATTATGCTAATGAGTTGAAGTAACACATGGCCTAGGGAGGAGTGTTCTAAATAAGCCTTGGTAAAAGCAAGGTCCAATGTTTTCTGAATAAGCCTTGGTAAAAGCAAGGTCCAATGTGCAAACAAGACAGCAATGTCCAAACTTGTGAATACATTGAGCAACATACACAGAAGTCTTTGGGAGGGGCTGAGATAACAAGAAAGGCTTTCAGTAGTGTGTTTAAAGAGAGCTATTACAGAGACCACTTGTTCAATGAGAGGGGACATGCTCTTTGCTGTGCACAAACCCTAACAGTGAAGGGCTGCACCCTGCAATGGTTCCAATCTTTCCTTACGGGTCGAACGTAGGCGGTGTCCCTCCCTCCCTGTCGGTCTGAACTGATTAAAATCACACATGGAGTACCTTAGGGCTCGTCAATCAGCCCGATTCATTTTAACATATATATGAAACCTCTGATTGCAGTTGTCAAAGAGCACAGGATTAACATCACAAACGTACGCCGACGACACGCAGCTTATTTTCTCATTGGAGGGAGACCAGTCTACCTCTATCGAGGAGTTTCACTGCTGTTTGCGTGACACGGCTCAGTGGCTGAAGGGCAACTCACTACAATTTAATGCCGGTAAGCCGGAGGTACTCTTCTGTTCTGCGGACAGGGTTCCTTCAGTGTTGCCAAGTAACTTCTGGCCTATGGATATGTCAACAGCAGTGAGACCAGTGGATAAGGTTTGTAACCTCTGCATTATGTTTAATAACAAGCTGACCATGGAGGCTCCAGTCACCAGAATGATGGCAAGCTGCCTTGTGATTATTAGATCGTTACGGAAAATTCTTCCTTTACTACCTCCTCAAGCACGGGCACTAGTTGTACAGAGTACAGTTTTGAGCAGACTGGACTATTGTAATGCCCTTTTGCTTGAATATCCTAAGCCTCTTGTGGACAGACTTTTTAGAATTCAGTCGACTGCAGCTAAACTCGCTTTGGGTTGGTCTAGAAGGTCTTCATCCTCCCGGGCCCTGGCAGAACTACACTGGCTCCCAGTGGGACAGAGAATTCAGTTCAAGTCCCTGTGCCTAGTGTTTAATCTTTTGACTGGGGGAATGTGTGACATTGATCCACATTCGGTCCATCACTTGTTGTTTTTGCAATTGCCGCCCTAAGTGCGCTGGGGATGCCCAGACGTGGGTCCCAGGCACTCCACACCACTTGGAGTCAAGCTAGCCGGGCTGATGAGAGGTGTTACCTCGAAACCGGTCCGGTCCTCGGATGCTTGATTCCGTTCTGGGAAGGACATGGCTTTTGTAGTTCGGACTGGACTGTTCCCATGGGGCAACAGGGTCAGAGCTGATTTGCATATCGTCATTGTCTAACCCAGGGTGGTGTGGAGTGCAAAAAAACGATGGATTTAGGCCCAGATCTTTTGACTGGGGGAATGTGTGACATTGATCCACATTCGGTCCATCACTTGTTGTTTTTGCAATTGCCGCCCTAAGTGCGCTGGGGATGCCCAGACGTGGGTCCCAGGCACTCCACACCACTTGGAGTCAAGCTAGCCGGGCTGATGAGAGGTGTTACCTCGAAACCGGTCCGGTCCTCGGATGCTTGATTCCGTTCTGGGAAGGACATGGCTTTTGTAGTTCGGACTGGACTGTTCCCATGGGGCAACAGGGTCAGAGCTGATTTGCATATCGCCATTGTCTAACCCAGGGTGGTGTGGAGTGCAAAAAAACGATGGATTTAGGCCCAGATCTTTTGACTGGGGGAATGTGTGACATTGATCCACATTCGGTCCATCACTTGTTGTTTTTGCAATTGCCGCCCTAAGTGCGCTGGGGATGCCCAGACGTGGGTCCCAGGCACTCCACACCACTTGGAGTCAAGCTAGCCGGGCTGATGAGAGGTGTTACCTCGAAACCGGTCCGGTCCTCGGATGCTTGATTCCGTTCTGGGAAGGACATGGCTTTTGTAGTTCGGACTGGACTGTTCCCATGGGGCAACAGGGTCAGAGCTGATTTGCATATCGCCATTGTCTAACCCAGGGTGGTGTGGAGTGCAAAAAAACGATGGATTTAGGCCCAGATCTTTTGACTGGGGGAATGTGTGACATTGATCCACATTCGGTCCATCACTTGTTGTTTTTGCTAGTGTTTAAAGCCCTGCACGGGATGGGTCCTGTCTCATTACAGAGGAAATTTGAGTGGTATGTTCCAGCCAGAAATCTTCATTCCGCCTCATCTAGATTAGTTAAGATTGTGAGGTTTAGGAAAGTGAGAATCGGTGGCAGAACCTTCACGGTTGCTGCAGCCAGGTTGTGGAAGGGGTTCCCTGGAATTGAGACGGATCAGTGATCTTCTTTTTAGAAGGAAGTTAAAAACTCTGCTGTTTCCGAAAGTTTTGTTGCTGTACTGCCCTGTTTTAGCTTGCCCTGTTGCTCTGTTGTTCGCCTCTTGCCATGTACTCTGAGTTCTTCAGCGCCAGGATGCCGTCAGGTGATAGAGCGCTTTATAAATGAAAAAAAAAACCCTCCTAAAATAACCCCCTTGGTAACTTGGCACAAGCAGGCAGGCTTATCTCAGAGGCAGTGTGTAAAGCACATGTGAACAGATACAGTAACACAGTGAAACACTACAAATGGACATCACACCAGTGTAGATAAATAAGTATTCTTTATCTAAACAAGACAAAACAACAAAAATCCGCAATAAAGTACTAAAATAGGCTCTCTGATGGTAGAAATAAATCAATTCAATGCAGGTTGTAAATGCAACACTTCCCAATAAAGTACCTTTGATGCATCACGCAAAACAAACAAAAGGGTTGCAGGGAAAGTGATGCTCCAGTTCCTTGCTTCGGGGAGGTGATGCGTTCGTTCCATACTGCAGCGCAGGGGATGTGATACGTCTGTTCCTTACCGGAGAAGAGGCGATGGGTTGGTTTCTTACTTCGTTCCGGTTGCGATGCAACCAAATGGTGGCTCCTTTCGATGCGACGATCCGGTCCGATGCGTGTACTTTTGCAGCTGCACAGTAAGTGCTGCAATGATGTTCTCGGTGATGCATCGGGAATCGGTGTAGATGTGGCACGCTTCTTCCCGTGTCTCGGCGATGCGTCGGGTCTCAGTGCGGATGCAGCACGCTTCTTCCTCGTTGCGTCATGCTTCCAGCTCCCAGCCATAAACAGTCTCTAAAGGTCCTAAACTGCTGCAGGTACCTCTCTGTAGGTTAGAATTCCCAGCAAGGAAATTCAGGGGGAGCTGATGGTGAAGTATTTGTGTCCCTGAGACTTCAGACAGGAGGCAAGCTCAGTTCAAGCCCTTGGAGTTCTTCCTCAAGATGGCAAAGCAAACAGCATAGTCTTTTCTCCTTTCCTTGTTAAAAAGTAACCACTGCAGGCCAACCCCAAACAGCAAACAGCACAGGGGCAGTAATCCTTCTTCAGTTTCCCCAGTTTCTTCTCCTTGGCAAAGGTTCCTCTTGATTTCCCAGTAGTGAGCTAAAGTTCTGGGTTCTGGGCCTGAATATTTATACTGCAAACTCCCTTGTTCTCTGAAGGCAGAGAGTATCTGTATCCAGCCAAAAGCAGTTCTGTCCTCCCTGGTGCATCTTCCTGGCAGGAGGTGGAGACAGCATTGTTGAACGCAGACCTGACCCAGGTAGCTGAAAGGAAATCTACTCCCCCTACTCTCTATTCTATGAAGGCTCAAATAAATGAAAGGAAATCTCCTCCCCCTACTCTATTCAATGCAGGTCCTATTCAGCCCAGCCCTGACTCATCAGACTGCTGGAGCCATAGCCCTCTCCCAGCTCCTGTTACTCACAAGTCAGACATGCAATACACAAACCTATCTGAGGCACACTGTGTAGTTAGGCAAGAAAATACCTCCTCTCCAAAAGTGTATTTTCACACTCATGTTAAAATCACACACACTAACAGATGCACTTTAACATTCTGAGTTCAGGCATACTAAACCTTATTTTCCCATCTTGTTCCCTAGGTCAGTTATATTCATAAGATGTTATAAACTAACTGCTCATTCTGGCCTATGGGAACAGATAGCCTTGCAATAGTGAAACACAAATTGACAGTAATTCACTATCATTACATGCTACACAGATCACAGCATGTCCTACCTTTCACATACAATGCACCCTTCCCACAGGGGTACCTTGGGCCTACCTTAGGGGTGACTAACATGTAGAAAAGGGACAGTTTAGGGGCTGGTAAGTGTGTGCACTTGCCACGTCAACATAGAAGTCCCAGACTGCACACAGGCTCTGCAATGGCATGCCTGAGACACATTTTACAAGCTGCTTCTGTGGGTGGCACAATCAGTGCTGCAAGTCCACCAGAAGCATTTGATTTACAAGCCCTGGGCACACATGGTGCACTGTACTAGGGTCTGACAATTAAATAAACTATGCCAATCATGGAATCACTAATCCATTATATCACTTTACAATAGGAAGCACTTGCACTTTGGCACTGAACAGCAGTGGCAAAGTGCCCAAAACATCTAGACCATCAAAAACAGATGAGGCAACAGCAAAAAGTGGAAGTGAGACTCACGCCAAACAGTGGCAACTAATTTTAAATGTGGTGTTCATATCAAAGGGTCATCATACATCATTGCTTTAAAACTATTGAACATTTCTTGTAGACATGATCTTCTAATCTGGACTGGCTAGAGTTCCTTAGAGGATGTCCATTTGTCTCACGTTGGGCTTCTATTACATTCCACTGATCTCATCTGCATGGATGCCTGTAGTATAGCAAATGAAAATAGGGTCAAGCATTTATTACTTGATGACCATACATTGCTCTAAAAATGTCACAGCTCCATTTACTGTTCAGCGATAAGACTTGGAGAAGGGCATTACCCAGGCAGGTGCCAATAATTATCCCAGAGGGATATTCATCTATACACTTACAAATGACCTCATATTGGTATTTGAAGGCTTAAAAAAATATTCCTAATTTCAAGGAATAATGACTTGAAATATTGAAGGATTGTAATATCATTTGGAGGTCATGAAATTTGATTAACACATTTAGAAAGATATACCTATATGTTCTGTACTGGCATGGTCTGTACAAACACACATTTTTTGTTTTAGAAAGCTACACATTATTCCATTTACTTGTAAAGTAGCTATCACCCCATACTAATGAATGCATTGCTGTCCATTGTAATTTAGGAATAGGAACACAAAATATGTGAATGGATGGATCAATCAGGAAATTTTTCCTTAGTGTTTTTGGCTTAAACACAACATTAACCTATATTAAAAGCTACAAAATTCTACCACATATTTTAGTATATATATTTGCATTCTGATAAGGCATGTTCCACCTTGTCCATAGAATCACTTCTTTTCAAAATGTGAGTGACAAATGTAAGCGATTATACGCCTTCCTCATCTTATCTTTAAATATTCATCTGCAAAGAATGAACACCCTGATGGGAAACTTATTGTTTAACTAGTGTTAACGCTCTCTGTATAATAGAGCTCTATTAACTTTTAATAACATTTAGTTTCAACATTATGCTCTTAATGTTCAGTTTTGCAGTTATTGCTAGCAACAAATTCTTGCTAAATGTCTTAAGGGAATATGCAAGAGCTGTTGTAGAGAAATATATTCACTCATGAATGCTTTATTATTTCTAAATGTCCCATGCTTGAATGAATGAATGAAAAATGTTTATTGTAAAGAAATAATAAAATAGCACTTACAATAATAAAATCATTAAAAGAAAAAAGGTAATCCCTTTCAAAAATAATTTAAAACAACAAACTAGAATATATAGAGCGTCCAATTGTAGCTGTATATCAATAGATATTATTCCAAAAGACAATGACATGTAAGGTCCAAAAATGTTATCAACTTCCCAGTGAACTGACTTTAGAAGAGACAGTACCTAATTGCTACATATACAGTTTTTCAATTTGTGTTAATGAAGCCAGACTTCAAATACTTATTTCTTAAGTTTATACATGAGGGACATAGACAAATAATATGTTTAATGGCCTTATTCCTATAACCACAAAGCCAACATGACTTTGAAGCCAAACAGTTGGTGTTTCAAGAGCCTTTAGACACAGAGATCAAGATGTGCAAAAAACGAAATCTCGAAAGGCGCCAACCAGGCTCGGACACGCTGCAGTTATGGCGGTTTTTGCCGGTCCCCTCAGGGCTGGGGCCGGGCGTTGCACACGTATGTGTTGAGATTACATTGTACCTTTATGTCCCCCCTCGCCCTCCGTACCCTCCTCCCTGTCACCAGCTGAGCATTCTGGAATGTTGACAGATGCCAGCTGATGATCTTCCCCACCGTACGCTCTCCTGCCTTTTCCCCCTGACCACATGCTGTGTTGGCATCCAGTTTAATAAATAGCTTAATACTGCAATCGCCTCTCTGCGCATACTTTACAGCATGACATGGCAATAGCCCGGCCTCGCTTTTATCTTTCCTTATTGGTGCGGTAAGTTAAGCGACCCGGAACCAGGTAATTGCTTCTGGGTCGCGAGTTGGGGGTACAGACGGGAAGCTGGATCTAGCCGGTTTCCCAGGGGGAGCATGAAGCACAAATAAAAGGAGTCTGTGGAGCGGCGTTCGCTCTTTCGCGTCGCCGCTCCACAGCCGAAGATCCATGAAGGAGCAGGTCTCCAGAAAAGAGAACCGCTTTGCAGTTATTCTCTGTTTCAATTTTTGTGTATGTCGTGTGAATGATGGTGAACAATCAGCTGATCATGGACGCGGCGGCGTGTGACATAGCAGCATTTCGGACGGCCGGTGGACTGGGAGCCTCACGGGTTTGAGTTGTACTTACCCGACCTGCGGTGTGTCGAGCGTATTAGCAGCTCGTGTCCTGAGGCTCTAGGCATTTCCTTAGTTTCCTTTTAAGGGGGGGCTAGGGAAAGTCACACATTTTTGAGTGTTTAGACTCATACAAGCATTTTATTTGTGTTTTACTTTTTAGCGCTTCTTAGCAAGGTAGACCTAGTATAGGTAATACTGTAAATTTTGAAAGAAAAAATGCACAATTTGGTCTACACGTTTAAAAACTGGTCGGTCATGGAAGAAGGCGGATACTCCGGCAACATCATTGTGGCATGTCCGACTGTGGAGGATACTTTCCATGGAACGTCTTGCAGATATGTTTTACGACAATTACAAAGACTTTGAGCTTAGCTGGGGTCCACTGATGTTTATTTAAGCTCTTTAATTACATTATAGATCTAGTTGGTGTTAGCAGAGTGGAACATTCCCAATTGCACCCAAATAATGGCTTTGCGATGGTTCTTCGTTTACAGCGTCCCAGGATGTTTTGTTTAAAATACCAGCTTTTTTCAAGCTTTCTATGATTGAAGGCTACCTCTACTACCATTCAAGGTTCGCCATACCTAACTGTTGAGGCGCTGCCAATTTTCAGCCCCTGCCTTGTAGATGTAACTAGTGAGGATAAATGTCTTATGAAATGAGAGACCCAGTGATTCCAGAAAGCCTAACCACAGTCATTAACCTCTTAACTACAGTATGTAGTCATCTCATCCATTACTTTTGGAGGTTTTGGGCTGCCATTTGGTAGACAGATTATAAATCGGGAGGACACGGGCAGGATGTAGCTTCAGGTACTGTGCATGGATGTCGGGTGTTGGGATAGTTCATATTTGGGGCCAATCGAAGGGGTTGTGTGTAATCTAATTCCGTGTACAAACTGCACAAATATTTTGCGCTTTACATTATCAGGCATGCCTGCGGGCCCACTCCAGCGGAGGGGCGGCGGACACGGGCTACAAGCTGAAATTGATAATGAGGCTAGTGCAGACTGATAGGAGCCTGAATTCTGGGACAGAGTGATATTCACCTTAGCTGGGGACAGCCTTTAGCAAGCTGTCCTAGTGGGCACATATCCTGACTCAGCGGGTGCCAGGAATTGCCCGGACCAGCGTTGTGATCATTTGTGCTTGGCAAGTTGCAGGATATGCTAGAACGACCTTGGTTCAGACTGCTGCTCTCTCTGCGATGTGGGTCTTATTGTTTTGGGCGTCACTTCTCCTCCTATCTGTCGCATGCCACAGTTGTTATAGCGGTAAATTGCTGGTGGCTCACCGGCTCTGTTTTTAGGAATCTAGCTAGGGGGGTACACACTAGCCCTACCCCCTCCTGGTGCTTGGTAGGCTGTAGTAGTAAACAATATATAATACGATTACAAGGTCAGAACACAGGTTGTTTCTGCTGCTTGGCACCAGCACTTAATCGTCCACACTGGCACCAATGACAGCAACCACATGGTGGCACAGTTTCTTTTAATTTACAGATGAGCGGCTCAACAATTGATTATGAACTCAAAAAGCATTTAAAACAAGTAATACCAGCAACCAAGTCAGGCCTATTGCTTTGGGCTTGGATAAAGTGCAGTGTGAAGTGTCCTCCGTTAGCATATGATGGTCAGCTAGTTGGTACTTTCTTTGGCAGCATTGACAGTGGCAATGGTTGGTGTAAGCTGCGATGGCCTCCTGAGCAGGGCACTGGCACGTGTTCTAAATCATGATCATTTACTTGAGGTCTGCGCCCTTAGCACTGGTGGATAGCAATTACCCCTCACAATTTGGTTTTGCAGCACTGTCCGGCTGTGACTATGCCTATAAGGAGCAGTCCTTCAGGGGTGGGTTTTTGTAAAATCTGTGAGAACCGGTGAAACCTTCGCCGGGCAGCGACAATGAAAGGTCGGGGCTAGGCCTCAGAGAGCTGACACAGCATAGGTCCTAAACTTTATTCACCGAGGCTGGCAGTGAAGGGATGACTATCAGCATATGTTCTCACTGGCCACTGAAATGTTTGGAGCCTCGCAAATGGGTGAACGCAATGAGCTTGTCTCAGTGGGTGGTGTTTTGCGCATTTATCTAGTGAGAGGCTCTTAACCTGGGGTTACCAGTGAGAGTTTTGGGCCATCTGCCCAAAAGTTTAAAAATGGCACTCGGGCCAGTTTTGGGTTGGTTAAAGCATGGGTGGCTACTTTTTGATGCTTGCGTTAACTTTGTAATTGATGAACTAAGTCTCTACCACGTCCTGGCTTTCAAGGGTCCTCAACTCAAACTATTGGGGAACGTGCAGCATTTCATGGGTTCATAAGGCTGCACCTGTATTTGTCAGACGCTGGATGCTTTTACGATAGTGCCTCTCACCAGCTTTTCCGCAGGAAAGGCTTCACGTCCAGAATGATGCTCCCGGACAGACATTAGAGCCACAGTCAAGTTGGATTTCGCATACACCAACAAAGCTGGAGGGCAATACGTTTTTCTTGTACTTCCGTAAATAGCAGCTCAGCCCTGTGGGGTATCCGGGGCTCTGAATAGTCTTGGGGTCCAGCTACAATGGGTATCCGGGATCCTCGGGGGGGGACAAAGTTGTTTTTGTTCATGGCCAGGGGTGGACCAGCTGGTGTACAGGATGGTAGGGTATTTGAATCCTGCTAGTTGTTAACATTTCTAGGGTCTGCTCGATTTTTCCTGGTCAGTCATACCCCTGCTGCACAGACTGGCCTGGTCTTGGGCAGAATTCAGGAGTTGCCATGCTAGGGCTTCAGCTTCGGAGTTGGGGTGCCACTGAGGTGGAAAAGATAGGCCAGTTGGGCCAGACGTGCTGACCTCACTCCCACATGCCCATGCGCAGTGGGCGCAAGGTAAACATAGGCCCTTGGAGGGCAGACAATGGGTGTATGGGGTGCCTGAGAGAGGTATCCTAGCGGGCAGATGCGCCCCTTGCACAAGCATTACCAGTGCGGTTGGTGTGTTGGGTCCTCACTAAAGGGGGACCCGACACACCAACTGCACCCCGAGGAAGGAATCCTCCCTCTGGGGGTGCCTGAGGGAGGATTCATAGCAGGCAGATGGGCCCCCTGGACAAGCAGCACCGGTACGATTGGTGGGTCGGTCCTCACTAAATGAGGACTACCCAGGTCCTAGAGGGTTTAAAGGGGTGCCTGAGGGAAGGTATCTTAGCTGGCAGGTGGGCCCCCTGCACAAACAATTACTGGTACGGTCGGTGGGTCAGGTCTTGATTAAAAGTAGGACCCACCCAGGCCCAAGATGGGTGTATGAGGGTGTTAAAGGGAGGCACCCTAGCAGGCAGACTGGCCCCCTGCACAAGCACTACAGGCACAGTTGATGGATCGGGTCCTCAGCAATGAGGGACCCAGCCAGGTCCACGATGGGTTTATGGGGTGTCCTTAGTTGGCAGACGGTCCCCCTGCACAAGCGCTGCAGTTAGTAGGTCGGGTCCTCACGAAAAGAGGGCCCACCCATGCCCAAAAGGGGTATTGGGCTGTGGATCCCTAAGAGAAAGAGCCCTACCTAGTCATTTTCTCACTCTGACACTGTTTGCACTGGGGCGCTGAAAGGGAGCGGGGGAGTTTCCACTCCTAGTAAGCATTATCTAGCCAACCCCAGCGCAAGCGGAGTGGCGCAATAAACTTGGTATGTCAACACAGCCCCATAGGTGATACTAACGAGAACGTGGGGGGTGTTGGTAGATTTAAATTTCTAGAGCCCTGCGCAAATCCTTCCGGTAGGAGGGTGGACTCAAATCATCTCACAATAACCTTTTAGTTGGCTTGCAGTCTCCATGTCCTGTCCTGCAGGAAGAACGGTTGCAGCAATTTCAAGTGCCAGGTGCATCTACACATGCTGTGAAAGTGGGTTTCTATATGTTACTGACAGTGTTTTGTTATCTTTGGTTTGCAGTTTCCATGTCCTGTGCCGCAGAGAGGAAGCTTACACTGGTTCGTTCATCGTCCAACCCCATCACAGCCCAGATACCCGTCCGGGGGCAATAGGAGGTGGAAGTGTGGATGGTTGGTCAACCATGTGTAAGCAGGTTGAGGCAGGTTCTTTTTACAAGAATTATGTTCACTGGGCATAGAAGGCAGGTTTTCATTGTTTCTTTTTCAGGACAGTGGGGGGCTATGTCAGGACCACCTAGGAGACAAGTTGGGGGTATGCTGGATTTCCCGGTCAGTCATACCCCCGCTGCACGGGCAGGCCTGGTCTGGCGTAGAAGTGAGGAGTTGCCATGCTAGGGCTCCAGCTTCAGAGTGGGGTGCCACTAAGGTGGAAATGATAGGCGAGCTGGGCCGGAGGTGCTGACCTCACTCCCACATGCCCATGCGCAGTGGCAACAGTCATTTTTCAAGTGGGGGGCATCGATCGGGTTCACCTGGGTAGGATAGGTGTGGGGGAAGCACTGATCAACGAGGTAGGTTGGCTGACAGAAAGATGTACTTAGAGATTTGAAACAGGGTCACACTGTCTGCCCATGTTCCATGGATCAGTAAGTGTATTGATAAATTGTCTCGCTCCCCACAATGGCAGAGGATCAGACATGGGTGTATCGGGGGTGACTTTTTTGGGTAGGATGGAGTACATCTCACTGTAAATTAGAAATGGAATTTATCTAGAAACCTGTTTGCTTGGTTGGAGGGGGCATGGAACAGGGCAAGACCTCTTAGAGGCAGAAGAGAGGGCCAGATCATTGGTCAACTATGCTGGCCTGTGGCGGAAAGGTCATGATTGGTGGGCAGAATATTTAGTTCCTTTGGCCGCATCACCATTGGTAAATGAGGATTCCAGAGGGAGCGGCCATTTGGTCTCTCTTGGCACTCCAGGGGGCAGTTACATCTTGCAGGCTGGAAGGGTGCTGGGGAGGGGAAGTTCCAGTTCCAGTAAGCAGTTTGGGCCAACCCCACACGTGCGCCGTGGCGCAGGAAACTTGGCAATGACAGCGCAGCCCCCTTGGAGATAATATTTTAAGGGCGTTGAAGGTACCTAGGGTGGTAATCTCTGGCAAACAGGGCCCCCTGCGCAAGACACACCGGTAGGAGGCTAGACCCCAACATTATCTTAGGACCAGTCATTGACCTTGCCGTAGGCTCAAACAGGGATAGGCAAAAAAAGGATTGTTTGCAGAACATTTAGCTTAAGACAGGAATGGCTATGTATTAGAATCATGTTAAGGATGGCCAAATGGAATACCATGAAAAAAAGGGGGGATGAGAAAAAGGGGGGTGACAAGGTAGGCTGTGGGGGAAGGGGAAGTTCCACTTCCGGAAGGCAGTTGGGCCAACCCCGCCCAGGTGCAGTGGTGCAGGAAACTTGGCAATGACAGCGCAGCCCCATTGGAGATAATATTTTAAGGGCGTAGGGGGTACCTGGGTGGTAATCTCTGGCAAACAGGGCCCCCTGTCGAAGACTCTCCGGTAGGAGGGTGGACCTAGCATGATCTTTGGACCAGTCATTGACCTTGTCCTAGGCAGAAACAGGGATATGCAGAAAAGGACTGATTGGCAAACACTTAGCTTAAGACAGGAATGGCTATGTATCAGAAACATGTTAAGGATAGCCAACTGGAATACTGTACATATCAATGCAATACTGTAAATATCAATATAATGGACTGGAGTTTTCTGCGTATTATAAAATATAAATAAAAATGAATGTTCTGTTATGTTTATAATAAAATACGGCTGCAGATTTTACAACCTCTAATCCAAGTTACTGTTTTGTTGATTCTTTCGCGATGCTTTGGAGGGAAAGTGGAGGGGATTGTGGTCTCTTAAGGTCGACAAATGAACGGGTAAAGGGTATGTATGCCTATGGGATTGGGGCACTCAGCAGATACCAGGCCATATCAAATACCTGTTTTTATGAGCTGGGTCCAGCCGTGGTCCAAGCAGGTAACTTCGGTGGGGTGGTGGGCTGCGTTGAGGGGATTTCGAGGGACAATGCAAAGGGAAAATGACTTAAATAATTAATTTTCTCTGGGCATCGTCCCTTGAAATCCCCCCAACACGGCCCCACCGCTGTTACCTGCAGGTACCATTAAACGTAATGGGTTAACCCAGTAACCCTCAGAACCTGGGTAGTTAATCTAAAGAAAAACAATGGTTCTGTCGGAAAATACAAATACTTTGAAAATATTCTGCATATACTACTGAGAAACATGAATCCAACCAGAAACCGTGAAAAATAAAAACAAACACCTGACCACACAGGAAGATGTAGGCAAATTATATTTTAACCTTCTTCACGGTTTGAATCATTTGAAGCTGTCCAGAACATACAAGAAGTAAACAAACTGTGCACTTAAGAAGTGAGTTGTGATTGGTGACTGGGTGCTCAACGGAAGATTATACGGAAAACATAATCATGGAAATACATATGTTTACAATATTTAAATCACGTGTGTCCACTACTAATTACACTTGTTTCAAAATGGATCAATTATTTCTTTCGTTCATTGAAACTTTGTGTGGACCGATACATAGACATAATGTATAAAGACAAAAGTTTTTTAGGGTATTCACCAAATGTTTGAGAGCGAATATATTGTTTGATGTAAAGCAGCCTGCTCTAAGCCTGGGTTGGATGATTGGAATTGGTTTCTAATGGCTACCCAAACATGCGGACGGCAGCAAAGATTTTTCCATCGCAGTCAAGGAAGGCAGTGAGTCAGTAATTATTTGGGTCCTCCTTACCTTCTTTTTATGAATTGGGTGTATTAACCCCTTCCCTGCTGGGCACATTCCCCCGCTGTGCTGGGGGGAGGGGGCGGGCACATCGCACTCGTGCTCATGACGAGCTCAGCTCGTCATGCAGCACAGTGCTCATATGCTCATGACGAGCTGAGCTTGTCATGACCACACCCGTTTCTTTAGAACGTTCACAGAGCAGGGGAATTTGCCCAGCGTGCGAGCGTTCTGAAGGTCATAACGAGCTCAGCTCATCATGAGCACACAAGAACCGTAAAAACCAATTAGAAAATTAAAAACCAAAAATAATATCTTGGAATTATTAGATTTAATTAAAAAATTCAGTTGCAACGATGCCGCAACTTGATGTGTTCAATGGATCTCCAGTATTCTCCTCCTTTAATTCCTATTGTTTTCATTATCCTTTAATCTCAGCATGAAGTCGGTTGGTTCATTTAAAGTTGAAGCAGTTGTCTGCAGTATTCTCTTTTGTTAAATACAATTTGATGGTTGATAGAACTGATCTGGCGCATTGGCTTGAGTTAAACTTTTAAGGCGATAAAAAGGAGGATTTGTGGAAACAGTTTCCAGTAAGGAGGTCCACGCAGGAAGGTTGTAGTTAAAGATATTTTATTCAAGCAGGTAATATGTTGAATAGTTCCAGACAACAGGTAGTTCAGTTGTGAAGAGAAGCCCCACCAGGAGCAGCCTGCCTCCTGCTCAGCCCCTGTTTAACTGTCACTTCAACTCTCTGACTCCCAACATTCCGAGGCACATCAATACTCCAACATACTATTGAGCACAGATCACAAGCACTGACTGAGCAGGAGTTGTAAAATACATTACATTTACAAATGCAGGCTACTACACAGTTTTTCACAGTTTTTTATCCAACTGACTTGTGCAGAGATGGTGTCATGGAGTTACCTTTTAAATGTTGTGACCATAAAGTCCTGCGTGCTAATTGTTTAAATTTAGCACATAAAGGACAGTTCCACCTAACTGGTTTCTGATTGGTGGAGATTAAAGGACCTTTTATTTGGGGATTACCAATATACCAAGTGTTATGACTAACGAGCAATACAATTAATTGGGGATCGTGATCAGTCTACCTGTTGGAGTGGAAGTGATCTTATGACACTTAAGAGCAAGAGAGCAGAAAAGTGTAATAGGGTAAAGTCAATTATTCTTTTATCTGAAATAAACATAATGCACATTCCTTATCCTTCCCTTTAGGAACTTATTTGGGGTTTTGGAGAGAGGGTCATTCACCATAAATTAGGAATCATCAGTTGATTGAATTCCCATGGCTTTAAAAATGTAAATTGGAGACCCTTTGGTGGTTAATGAAAATAGAACTATTTTATTGATGCAAGTGAGATAGTGAATAGATTTGTCGCTGAAGTTAGGAGCTAGCCATCTGGGTGATCCAAAAAGATAGAAAGATCTCCAGTGTACAAGGAAAAAAAGGAGAGAAGCCAGAACACACCCCTGTTTAAAGCCTGTTTGAAGAATGTATGAAAATAAACTACATACTAATACGGTCCAGACACTAGGACCAGCTTTTAATATATTTGAATTCTCTTGTGGATGGTTGAGACACCTTTTTTCAATTCTATTGTATCATCAGTAGTGATTCTCATATTCATATTTGACTATGCGCCATGGGTGACCTGTTCACATTTGTTTCTTTGATATACACTTTTGACTTAGCTATTGCACGGTAATAAAGTAGTAATTTGATACTATTTTAGACCTATGGATATGGTCAATTAATGACAAGCATAACTAGGAATTTTTAGATTTGAATACAAAATGCAGTCACATCCATACCGCATCTTAATGTGTTCGATGGATCCCCAGTATTCTCCTCCTATAATGCTTTTTTGTGTTCATTATCAGCTAATCTACGCATACTGTAAGTTGGTTCTTTTATAGTAGCATAAGTTGTCAGCAGTATTTGCTTTTGGCTATTGCAATTTGATGGTTGATAATACTGATCTAGTGCATCATCTTAAGCACAACATTTGAGTAGATAAAATGGAAGATTTGTTGAAGCAGTTCCAATTTTTAGCCGACTTACTTGCGTAGAGTAGTTTTCATGGAGCCACCTTTTAAGTATCGTAAGCATAAAGTCATGTGCTCCTAAATTCTTAATGTTTTCACAGAAAGGACCGTTCCATCCAATTGTTCTCTGATTGGTTGAGATTAGAGGACCTATCATTTGAGGGTTACTGGTATCCCAAGTTTTATGGCTAAAATGCTATACAATTATTTGAGGATCCTGATCACTCAATCCCTAAGAGTGACCTGATAACTCTTACAGAGCGGGAGAGCAGACATGTGCAATAGGGTTTAATCAATTACACTTTTATGTAAAATAAAGGTGTTGTACATTTCGTATCCTTCCCTTTAGAAACCCAGGACCTTATTTGGGTTTAGGGAAGAGGGTCATCCACCATAAATCATCTTGCATCCTGTCAGCTAAATTCGCATTTCAAATGTCTCATGCAGAAGTAGAGAAACCATCATGCTTCTCATCAAGGAACTGTAGCTGGCTCTGCTCCAGAAACATTTAATCTGGTGTCCTATCTGCCAGGGGGATGCTGGGTAAAAGTGGTGAAAGCCCCGCCTTATGTAGAGCCAGGCTTCTGACTCTACATGTCCCAAACACAGAGGGGAAAATCTACCTGTGCACTAGGTCTTTTCTTTCTTATGTATCAGATATAAACATCCACTTTGGGGGTTAGTTTATGAGAAACAAAGATAGGATGCAGAGCGGGCCACTACGAAATTGAAGCCAACTCAGCATTTAGTTTTAGATAAAATACATTTGTCAACTTCACAACAGAGCTGACACAACAGAGATATCTAAATTGGGCAATGGTACCTCCACAATGGCTTTCATGCAGTGTGGTGGAGGTGGGGGGGTCTGTTTATTTACAGTTAGACTTGGCACCTTTGGAATAGTATTTCCCCAAAAGGTTTGCATTCACTCCTTCTGTTTGCTGAATTAGTTTTTGCTGGCATAAGTACTTCTAAAGTGCTTGTGATGTCGCCTTTAAACATGGTAAAATTACTCTACACCTCATTGGCACATTTAATTTACTAGTACGCCCATAGTAAATGGGACGTCATGCACAGGGCCTGCAAATTAGATGCTACTAGTGAGCCTGCAGCACTCTTTGTGCCACCCACTAAGGTAACCTTTCAATACATGTCTCAGGCCTGCCACTACAGTCTGTGGTGTAGTGTTAAACTACCATTTCAAGTTGGCAATTACAAACCTTTCACCAGGCATAAACCTTTCTTTTAAATACATATAAGTTACCTCTAAGGTAGTCCCTAAAGGCTCATAGGGCATGGTGCAATGCATTTAAAAAGTAGGACATGTGTACTTAAGTTTTACATTTCCTGGCAGTGTTAAGCTCCTAAAGTCTTTTTCACTGTTGTAAAGCATTCCCCCTCCCCATTGACTTACACTGGGTTGCCTAATTACATTGACTAAGTGATAACTATGGATTGAGAGCAGATAGAGGTATGCTGTTTACACTCAAATGAAGTGCAATTTAAACCACCCTTTAATTGTAAAGTCAGATTTTAAATCATAATTCAAAATCAAAATTCTGAAAATGCCACTATTATAAAGTTGAAATACTAAGGGAACTCAATTATGGTTTCCCTTTGAGCAGCACAGCCAACTATGCTTGAATGAATCCAATGAATGAATGAATGAATCCAATCAATCAAATCCTTTTTTAATATTCAAATTATGAGGAAGATATGTGAGCTGCTGCTATGTAGAAAACATTGACGTGATACAAAGATTTGGGGCTAGATGTAGGTAACCCAATACCGGTCGGTAACGGCCGAAATTACCAAATTTCAGCCGATACTGACCGGTATTGTGCATTTGAGATGTAGATGGCATGTTTAATCATTCAGTAATTTACCCAACCGTAATTTAAGGAATCAGTAAATTACCGAATTCTTAAATACCGATTCGGTAAATTACCGAAACCTTAATGTAGGGAGCACTCAAGTGAGTGCATTTTTCATTTAAGGATTCAGTATTTACCACCAACTACAAGTTGGTGGTAAATATGGAAAACCTTTGAAAAAGCAAATTTGTGCTTTTCCAAAAGTGCCATGTGGCAGACATACATGCCCTTAGGGCATATATGTGTGCCAAATGTGCACCCATGCAGTATTCAGAGGTGCTTGCAGTATACCAAGTGTATTCTTCAACAAAATGTAAAATGATACCTAAATTCAATTTCTTTTTGACATACTGTTAGATTCTCTAGTATACATCATTGTGGATATATAGCACAATAGATTCCTGGAATATTTTAATCTGTAAAAAAATATATAATTTTTCAATTCAGTTTAAAAAAAAACGATTTTTAGCATTTCAGTTTATAAAAGCATCAAAATGACAGTATCTTATAAGTGTATATGATATCAGACATTGCTAAGTACGCTAGTTTAGACAGGACTTTCAAGTAGTTCATTATTTGGCAAGATTCAGCATACCATTTTATAACATTCCTTTACATAGCAGTTTAATAACAGTGCATAACATTTGTATTACTGGTCTTGTTCTCTGTGTCAGTAAAAAGTCGCCAGTTCTCATTATTTTTGTGAGCTAGCCAAAGTTTATCGCTATTCTATTGAAAAAATAGTGAGCACTCTATTCTGTTTGAGTTTTTAGAGAAATAAATAAATGTACTATTTTGCATGCTTTTTACAAACCAAAGTTTGGGCTTGGGTGTGTTGGAAAGACATGTATTTATTTCTTACATATGGACCATACATTCTTTAGGGATTATGGTGGGAACCGTTTCTCGCATCTTAAGTGTTGCTACTGTGCAAGCATGTTTATAGCAGCAGACACTAGTTAAAATAACAATTTAAATGGTAGAGCAACACAAAGAATCAGGTAAGCACACTAATCTAGGGGCTCTTCAATTCTTAATAAGAAAACCGTTGGGCAGATGAAGACATAACAAAGCCAGGATGAATATAACATAATAAAGTGTGTATGGCCCATTTAAGCTGGATCAATTGAGAGATCTCAAAAAGCCGTATTCTTCGTGAAGAGTATTATGAAAGCTATTGCTGATTTCTTATTGTACAAGCCATTATTGTGGTTGTGTACCAATAAATGGACTCGATTGTGTTACACGTCGCATTAACATTGCCGACAACGGAGAAGCCAAAACAGACAGCTAGCTTCTAAGCGCACTTACTCATTTTAGCTCGTTCAGACAAACGTAGTGATCGCGTACTCGAAGTCAGATTGAAAACTACTCTATGACCGCATTTGCTTTAACGACAGCGGCAAAAAACGCGAGGGAAGGCAGGCTTCTAAACGCACTTACTTGGAATTAAATCTCCCGCAAAACGTCGCTTCTCCACGAAAATGCTGTGCGCGGCAAAGAAGTCCCGTAGCAGTGAGTCTAACGCCAGTACTCGTTTGTTTGGATCGAGTGAACTGGAAATGAATCTGTGAGGACACGTTTTTTCACACGATTACCAAAGTTTAATGTGATTAATTCAAAGATAGTGTAATTAACGGGAAAAGTTTACAGCATATTGCCTCTGAGATATTTACCTTTCAGAAAATAATCACCTTTCGTTTTTTGAAAAAAGGCTCATGTGTTAGAGTGATCAAAAACAGAAGACAGACATTCAGTAGTTAATTTTGCATACCGGTGGCCGATCGGCCATCTTGGAGTAGTTTTATATTCCGAATTTATATATCTTGGTATCTCAAAGACAGCATGAAAAAGATGACAGAAGTCACGGGTCTTCTTTTTTTTTAAATAAAAGGGAAGTTTGTCAGTTTGATATGGTCAAAATGAGTGAGTGAATATTTAGATCAACCTAACGGAAACCATGTAATCCTTTGACATAAACCAAAATTGTCGTGGATCTCATGTTTGTATTTTTTGAACCCTCTCTAATTTTAATGTTTATATTAAAGATTAATGAACTAGTGTGATTTTTTGGGCCACACGGTAGAGTAGAGGGACAATGCATAATTAGTACATATTACTCATTCCAAGGGTACATTGTTGTCTGTGAGAGTTGGATTGACTTCAGTAGTTTCTAGATTGATTATTTTAATTGAGCATATATGGTCATGATTTTTAACCGTTGATAAGGTTGTTAAAGAAATCCAGGTGATAGTGTATATTTGTTCCAGTAGCATTAATTGTCTAACTTAAGGTTCTAGGAGTCACAGATCATCTCTCAAAAGAGTGTATCAGTTCTTAAAGCCAGTGGTGCCACTCATGTTCTTGATTCAGTCCTTTTTCCACTGTATCCATTCTAATGATCAAAGAACTTTCTTCTCTTCGTTGCCACCACGTTTATGTGGTTTCAATTTTTTCAGGCCTATGAATGAGAAAGTCAATTGATGAGCATGGTTTTTTAAGAAATGGTCAACCAAGGGTTGTCGTGTGTCTGTTTTATGAATGTTCTGATAATGCTCTTGAATGCGTATTTTCAAAGGTCTAGTTGAGATTCAGATGTAATTCTGTCCACACAGGCATGTTATGAGATATACCACGTTGGTGCTATGGCAATTGATAAACTCTTCGATTTTATATTTGTGATCATTAATGAGGACTTCTTTTGTCCTGGATTTTCCAAGTTTATATATTGAGCAGTTGGTGCAAGTGAAAAAAACCCGATGTTGTTGCAAGAAGGTTTTTGGTCTCTGCTTGATGTCCAGAAAAGATGGACAAAGAATGTATCTCAGATTTTTGCTCCTAGAGAAACCTAGTTGTGGATTCTCATGAATTGCAGAGGTTATCAAAAGGTCCTTCAAAAGGTGCCAATGTTTTGCGAATATAGTGCTGGCCATTGTTGTATTGGGTATTGAATCGAATAACCTGTTTATTTTCTTTAGTTGTTGTGTAGCAGTGTTGTTCTTTCAATATCCAAGAATTTTATTTGGGCTTTGGTTAAAGTCTGTTCCTTATAGCCCCTTTGTCTAAGGCGTTGTGTTATGTTGTCAGAATGAATTTTATATTCCTCATTTGAGCTACAGTTCATTTGTGCCCGTCTGTATTCGCCTCCTGGGATGTTCCTGATTGTGTGTGCGGGATGGCTACTTGAGGCATGAAGAATAGAGTTGGATGACATAGGTTTTCTATGAATTTTGGTGTGCAGTTTCATGTCTTTGACTCAGCTCGTCATGAGCACCCGAGAACCGTAAAAAACAATTAAAAAATTAAAAACCAGAAATAACATCTTGGAATGATTAGATTTAATTAAAAAATTCAGTTGCGACCATGCCGCAACTTGATGTGTTCAATGGATCTCCAGTATTCTCCTTCTATAATTCTTATTGTTTTCATTATTCCCTAATCTCAGCATAAAGTCGGTTGGTTCATTTAAAGTTGAAGCAGTTGTCTGCAGTATTCTCTTTTGTTAATTACAATTTGATGGTTGATTGAACTGATCTGGCGCATTGGCTTGAGTAAAACGTTTAAGGCGATAAAAAGGACAATTTGTGGAAACAGTTTGTAGTAAGGAGGTCCACGCAGGAAGGTTGTAGTTAAAGATATTTTATTCAAGCAGGTAACATGTTGAATAGTTCCAGACAACAGGTAGTTGAGTTGTGAAGAGGAGCCCCACCAGGATCAGCCTACCTGGTGGCTCAGCCCCTGTTTAACTGTCACTTCACCTCTCTGAGTCCCAACATTCTGAGGCACATCAAGACTCCAACATCCTATTGAGCACATAGCACAAGCACTGGCTGAGTAGGAGGTGTAAAATACATTACATTAACAAATGCAGGCTACTACACAGTTGTTTACAACTTTTTATCTAACTGACTTGTGTAGAGTCGGTGTCATGGAGTTACCTTTTAAATGTTGTGACTATAAAGTCCTGCGTGCTAATTGTTTATATTTAGCACGGAAAGGACAGTTCCACCTAAGATGTTTCTGATTGGTCGAGATTAAAGGACCTTTTATTTGGGGATTACTAATATGCCAAGTGTTATGGCTAAAGAGCAATACAATTAATTGGGGATCGTGATCAGTCTACCTGTTGGAGTGGAAGTGATCTTATGAAACTTAAGAGCAAGAGAGCAGAAAAGTGTAATAGGGTAAAGTCAATTATTCTTTTATCTGAAATAAACATAATGCACATTCCTTATCCTTCTCTTTAGGAACTTAGGACCTTATTTAGGGTTTTGGGGAGAGGGTCATCCATCATAAATCAGGAATTATCAGTTGATTGAATTCCCATGGCTTTAAAAATTCAATTTGGAGACCCTTTGGTGGTTAATGAAAATAGAACTATTTTATTGATTCAAGTGAGATAGTTAATAGATTTGTCACTGAAGTTAGGAGCTAGCCATCTGGGTGATCCAAAAAGATAGAAAGATCTCCAGTGTACAAGGAAAAAAAGGAGAGAAGCCAGAACACACCCCTGTTTAAAGCCTGTTTGAAGAATGTATGAAAATAAACTACATACTAATACGTTCCAGACACTAGGACCAGCTTTTAATATATTTGAATTCTCTTGTGGATGGTTGAGATACCTTTTTTCAATGCTATTGTATCATCAGTGGTGATTCACATATTCATATTTCTCTATGCACCCTGGGTGACCTGTTCACATTAGTTTCTTTGATATACACTTTTGACTTAGCTATTGCACAGTAATAAAGTAGTAATTTGATACTCTGTTAGACCTATGGAGATGGTCAATTAATGACAAGCAAAGCTAGGAATTATTAGATTTGATTGCAAAATACAGTCGCATCCATACGGCATCTTAATGTGTTCGATGGATCTCAGTATTCTCCTCCTATAATGCTTTTTTGTGTTCATTATCAGCTAATCTCAGCATACTGTAAGTTGGTTCATTTAAAGTAGCATAAGTTGTCAGGAGTATTTACATTGACACCCTGCCACCCTTGTAAGTCTTCCCCCTATTACCGATTCGGTATTTACCGAATCGGTAATTCGCATTCATTCCTATGGTTCTCCAGGCCCATAGTAATGAATGGGAATTACCGAATCGGTAAATACCGAATCAGTAATTATGGAATTTTACGGAGTCAGTAAAATGTACCGAATTTTTTCCTTCATAGCATTTACCAATTCTAAAATACCAAATCAGTAAAATTCGGTGTTTTAGAATCGGTAAATGCAGATTAGCTACATATGGCCCCTAGTGCTTTTGAAGAATGAGTCGGCCCGTCAAGAGCCTGGGTTGTGAAATAATGGATACAGATAGCATGTTACGAAACCCCTGAAAAAGAGTTAATCCCGAAATGCATTGGGCGATTTTTAACACCTTGGCTGCTAGGTGTTTTCCCCCCCGGTGCTGGGATCCCAGATTTTCCATTGTTCATGACGAGCTCAGCTCGTCATCAGCACAGCTCAACCGTGCATCGTGACGAGCTGAGCTCGTCATGAGCATGGAAGGGGTTAAATAAAAGACGTGACATGTGGAAACCCTCTTGTCTCCTGTGTTTGCATAAAAAAACATTCATATTGGATTCGAATGGATAAAATGAATTGAAGTAAATAAACTAAAGGGATGAAGAGTAAATTGGATAAAAGAATGAATAAGTTGAAGATGAAAAAATGATTTGATTGATTGGATTCATTCCAGCAATTTTGGCTATGCTCGAAGGGGAACCAAAATTGAGTTCCCTTAGTGTTTCAGTTATATTGCAAAAAGCGCAATGGGATGGAGACAAATCAGGTATGCACGCCCTTACAGTTCAGAAACAGGTCAAGTTTCACGATTAAATTGGGAGCATTTTGGTGTGCATCTCACCTCTCTTTGATGTTCTCAGCTATTATTATAAAGTTGCCATTTGCTTGTCCTAACCATTTCTGCCTTCTGCAGTGTCCTGGGTAACATGATTGTGGGGGTTGCTTTGCCTCGCCCATGCTTTCCCGCGGTTTGGTGAAGGAGGACTACAGCTCCCAGGACACTTAGCACACGGAAGCGCTTCAACAGCAGCTCACCAACCCGCGGTGCATGTAGCTGCTCTTTGCTACGGGGGTTGCTTTGGCTCACCCACGTTTTCCCATGAATTGGTGCAGGAGGACTACAGCTCCCAGGACGCTTAGCGCATGGAAGCACTACAACAGCAGGTCATCAGTCTGCAATGCCAGTAGCCGCTCCTTGCTGCGGGGGTTTCTTTGCCTCGCCCACACTTTCCCGCTGTTTTGTGCAGGAGGACTAGAACTCCTAGGATGCTTAGGGCATGTAAGTGTTACAACAGGCCCACAGCACCTGTAGCCACTCTTCACTGCCAGGGTTACTTTGCCCACGCTTTCCCACGGTTTGGTGCAGGAGGACTACAGCTCCCGGGACGCTTAGCACATGGAGGCTATAATAGCAGGTCCCTGGCCCGCGGCACCTGCAGCCGCTCTTCACTGTGGGTGTTGCTTTTCCTCGCCCATGCTTTCCCACGGTTTGGTGCAGGAGGACGGCAGCTCCCAGGATGCTTAGTGCACGGGAGCGCTGCAACAGCAGGTTGCTGGCCCGTGGCGCCGGACTTAAGCAGGGATGCACCTGGGCAAAGCTTGGGCCAAGGGCGGGCCGGTCCATGCCCGTCTGAGGCCAGAAGATGCTGGGCTGGGCCCCCTCTCTAACGTCTTGCCTCAGACTTAAGGTATTTTATTTTCCTTCTGTAATTTTGTTCTGTTAATTTGAAACTATGGAGAGAAGGAAAGTCTCTGTGGAGAAAAAAGGGGCCGGTAAAGTAGCAACACTCGATATGTTTTTGTCAAGAGCAGCGAGCGTTCTCTCACATGAAATTGAACTGACAGAGAGACTCTTATCCATGGACTCACTTCTCTTTTTTAATAGGTCACCACTAGGGAACACCTTACCAAAAGGCCCTTATACTTCACCAACTCAAGTGACCTTATCAGATTACCTCCCAGCCAGCCAACAGGAGCCCTTACCTGCCACACATCAGTCTACCATTTTCAATAGGAGAAATGCTGATTTACCATCACTCACCAAATTAGTCATTGTCCCCCCAGCAAAGCAGAGCAGGGGGACTGGGGCAGATACATCAAACCCACTGAAACCCACATGAGCAACTAAACCCCAGGCTACCAGTGCTAAGACAGTCTCTTCAAAGATTTCCGCAACATAATTGCCTCAAACAGCTAATGCCCCACTTTGTGAACTAGTCTTTGATAAAGCTTTATGGGACGAAGTTACTAAATATATGTTCACTTTACTTGACACCATCATGCTGAAGCTAATTAAAATTGAAGAGAGACTAGCTGGCTTAGAGGCCAAAAAGACATCAGCCCCCCCCCTATTAAACGCCACACACTCTGTCAACCTACCATATGCACCTACAGAGAAGCCCGAATCTGCTGCGCTCACTGGTCAGGGCGTAAATCCCCCACTGTTCAGGGGCTCTATAATGCAGTCTTCTGTGCGGGGTGGTTTGGGCCCTCTTCCCTGAACTCAACCTACTGAAAAACTGGAGGTTCGATCTCCAACGCCCTTGGCCAGAAGGGACAATGATCAACAGGTACTGCGAGGACTCAGCGAATCAAGTTTGTGTTCTCATCCAGCAGGTACTCAAGAACCCCTGCAGCATCGGGGGCAAACCATCTACAGCAAGTCCTCCATCGTCCACCGGCTGCTTCCCCCCTTGTGCTGGTCCTGGCAAATGTTCCCCCTCTGCGGGACCAGCAGTACGAATCCACCACGCAGCTAATGGACAAATGCCTGCACTAGTTATTAAATTGTCTTAAGGATAAGGGCATGGGGAGTCATCAGCTAGCTAATAAGATCATTATGGCAAGGAGAGGGGGTGGGTTGGTAACTCTACTAAATCCAATCGCAGGAGACTGCATGGTGATACATTTCAATAAACCCCACCTTGGCACTGCCCTTCTTGAAAATCTCTATAGAACATCCCTTAGGAGCATGCAGATTACTCCCTTAGACCTGGAGTTCTGCTATAAGCAGGGTCCCCTGCCAGAATTCATCCAAAAGGGTGGGTTAAGGCCAGCCGCATACATGCCACGTTATCCAAATTGTGCGGGCACTACCTTGGGGGGAGGGTTATCTAACAGATTTACTCCCCTCTCAGACCAGGAAGCTTATGACTGATCATCAATATTCACCCCCCTCCACTTCCCCCTGCCAGCCAACCTTGTCCCTGGATCACAGGTGTTCCCAATGCCCCCAAAACTACCATGTCCCCCATAACTCCGGGATTAGTGGTCAGAAACAAGATCCGTCTGGCATCATGGAATGTGGTAGGGCTTGCCTCCAAGGCAGGACATTCTGAGTGGCAGAGTTAATGGTTAAGGTTGGATATTATCTACCTCCAGGAAACATGGGCTAAGGACCCAGCATTTTTTGCAGGGTATTGTACATTTCACACACCTGCGACACCTTCAGTGTCAGGCAAGGCCAAAGGGGGTTTATTAACTGTAACTTCTAATACCTTATATTTTCAAGTAAAACAGGTAGGTGTCCAGAATAATCACTTCCAAATTTTTCAATTGAAACCCATAAATGACGGCCCCTGGTTTTTAATACATTTCTACAATAACGAATTTGGGGAAATATAAAACAAGTGGCAGTTGACTTAAATAATGAGTTAGGTTCACGTAACTCATGTTCACTCAAGAGCCCATTTAACCTAATTTGGGTGGGGGACTTTAATACACACACGCTCGTTTAAAATCGAGAAAGGGGTGAGGCAGGGATGTGTCCTTGCCCTGTTTATGTTTTCTATCTATACTAACAGGGTAGAGGCAGCCCTGTCTGGCTCGACCCCAGATGTGACTATATTTTACATCACCCCCCTTCCAATACTGGCTTACGCTGATGATGCAGTGTTAAGTGCTAGGACGAGGGTAGCCCTCCAGAGCCTCATAACAGCATATGCTTCATTTATGGCCTCCCTAGACCTTCGAGTTAATGAAACCAAATCCTTCGTCATCATTGATGGAGCTGCCAGATGAGCAAAACCTCCTTACTTCCATATTGGCTCAAAGAAAATTGAAGTGGTTGAATCTTTCACATATCTGGGAGTTTTGTTCGACAGCAAACAATCTTGGTCGAACTTGGTGGCAGCAAGAGCCCTGGGTATGGAAAGAAGCCTACAAGCTATAAAAGGTTTCACTAAGAAGCTGGGAGCCAGTCCTGTGGGTACGATTAAAAACATTTACCAAGCTAAAACAAAGGCGGCTGTAACTTATGGGGTGGGCGTTTGGGGGATGACCCAGATTGAACAACTGCATTGAATGGAAGATACATTTTTTAAGTCTAGGTTTTCATTAACATCCTCATCCTCTAATTATAGTTTACATCTTGAACTAGGGCTTCCCTATCTGTCTGACTCTATTAGACTGGCGCCGATCCTGCTGTAGCTCTCTATTTGGCGAAGGTCGATGGTTAATTAACCCAATGTATAATTGGTGAGTGCATGAAGTTGGAGGGTCACAGCAGCATTGGATGGCTCACATACGTTGAAGCAGAACTCACTGCTATTGGGCAGGAAGAGCTGTTCAGGGACCACTGCCTAATCCCCGTTCTGCCAAGATCTGGGGAAGCCTATTCTTAACTCTAACGTATCTCTATAGCCCAGCATAGATTGATTTTTCTACGTTTTCGTTTGAACTTCATTCAATTGATGCTTGCATTTCCAGAGAGGAAGTTCAAACATGCTGACTTAAGTCTATGTCCATGTGACAACTCCTCGCTCCAGTCTGATTTACACTTGCTACAGTTTAGTAAGTTTTACCAAAGTGAAAGAGAAGCTATTATGCTCCCTATACTAAGGCGTCATAATTTGAAACAATGCAGGGTGGAACTGTATTTTTTAAAGTCCTTACCTAATCCCTACATTTGCTTCTCGGTCACATAATTTCTGTTGGCCTGTATGAGAAAAAGAAAGTTGTTATGTGCTCAGTCTGAAAGTATCATAATGGGCATCTAAACTCAAGCATGATTTTAAACTGTTTTTATGGCTTTTTATAATAGTTGTGTGATATGATGAAATTGTGCGTTTATGATCTATTTGTAATCAGATCGAATAAAGATTGTAAACGAAATGTAACAACTGTGAATGGCTCTGCTTTAGGAGTTTTATATATTGCTTCTAGACACTAACACAAAGGGGGCTACATGGACAGAATGGGCCATCCTAGCAAGATGACTGGGAGGGACTGTGCCCAGTCCCATTTACATTTCAAAGGGGTTGCCTCCTGCGCACATTAAGGACTATAACACCAGGCCTGCCTTTTTTTGCAATTTCAGACTTTCCTGAAGGGAAGAACTTTCCAAAATCAGATTTGGGGGTTAGACAGGATTTTCCTCAACTCACAAAGTCTGACACCAGGAATAAATATTCAACCTCCAGAGCAACTCTTCAGAACACTCCTGTACCTGTGGCCATTATAGAAGGAGGGCATCAGGGCATCCCTGCTGCCAGAGGGCTGCTCTGCTGCTTGAGGACTGCCTTGCTGTCTGAGAAGGAAGACTGGAACTGCTTACCTTCATCCCAGGCTACCCTGAGTGACTCCTAGTGTCATCATACTGACTTCCTGTTTGAGCTACAGGGACATAACAAGCTCCAGATGCCTACCCGCCACTGTCCAGTTGACCTGCTACAACTGGACCTTCCTGGACCTGCCTGAGTCCTGAAGGGAGTTTCTGATCCCCAGGAGGTGCCCCCCAGGTCCTATACCCTTGGCTGACATTAGTCCAAGGTCCTCCAAAGAACAAAAGGTAAAATCCTGAATTATGTGCTCTTCACAACCATGGGCAGGCCCATTTGTTCTGAGACTCTGCTGTCCACAATTACAGTGAAGTTCTGGTGAAGGCCTTCACTTGGCACTACAGTGACCGACAGCGATGACTGGCAGCACAAGATCTGCTCTCTGCTCTACAACAATGCCACTCCACAGTGACTATTAACTTGAAGCTCCAGTGACGACAGTCCACAACGTCCAAATGGGTCTTCGCACTGCAGCAATGTCAGCCCATGCGGCTAGTATTGCTCTTTGCACCACAACGAGGACCATATGCAGTGCTCTCCCAGCTCCTTGCAACCTCCGCCACACCCAACAGAACTCTTCATGCCGGACTTTGAGAATGTAATTCTTTCACCCGGATTAACGAGGTCACTGTATCCTTCCCGCCCTCCATCGTAGTCGGCCTGAAGTTATCAATCAATGACACTTATAGAGCGCGCTACATACCCGTAGGGTCTCAAGGCGCTGGGGGAGGGGGGGTGCCGCTACTGCTCGAACAGCCAGGTCTTCAGCTTCTTCCTGAAGGAGAGGTGGTCTTGGGTCAGGCGGAGGTCGGTCGGGAGGGAGTTCCAGGTCTTGGCGGCCAGGTAGGAGAAGGACCTTCCTCCTGTAGTCGCTCTTCGGATGCGGGGGACGGCGGCGAGGGCGTGGTTGGCTGATCGGAGGTGGCGTTTGGGAGCGTAGAAGTTGATCCGGCTGTTGAGGTAGCTCCGGCCATGGTCGTGTAGGGCTTTGTGTGCGTGGGTGAGGAGGCGGAAGGTGATTCTTTTGTTGACGGGGAGCCAGTGAAGGTCTCTCAGATGTCCGGAGATGTGGCTGGTTCGTGGGATGTCGAGGATGAGTCTGGCTGTCGAGATTGAGTCTGGCAAGTTATGACTTTCCTCAGTCTATTTTGACTAGATGACAGCAAATGGTGCTTTGGGCTTTTAGATGCTATATATTTACTAAAATCTTTGAAATTGCATGTCTATGGTTCTACTGATTAAATCTTTGTCATTATGGTATCATTTTAATGATCAAAATATGCTCTATTTTTAAACTTGAGTTGGGATTTTTCTTGCATTGTGTTTTTGCTTTATTGCTGCTTGTGTGCTTCGTACATGTTTCACATATTGCCTCTAAGTGAAGCCAGACTGCTTTGTGCCCAGCTACCAGAGGGTTATGCACAGGTTAATTTAGTGAATTTTGGTTTATTCTCAGCAGGCTTGTGCTCGTTGCCTGAATAAAGCTCCACCCACCTTAACCAATAACCATATTTCTTGCATTTGCCATAATAATTAGGAACATTGGAATGTTTATATTAAACGACTTGTGGCTCTCACCTCTTCTTTGATTCAGTGTTTCTCTATTCTTAGTCTAACAATATCTTGCTGGCAGCTGTTCATTATTTTGTTCAATATTCATTAATATATTTTTTTGAGGCTGAAGACACACATGACTGGTGGATGATGACTTACCATGGTAATTGGTAGGCATTGTTTTAAAGCATGTATTCACAAGGAGTAAACACAGCCTAACGTTGTTAAGAAATATCATATTAGCGGAATATAGAATCACAGACATTAACTGACATAAAGGGGCCGATTCCGATTCGGTAAAAATCCCATCCGAATCGTTGTACGGAGCCTTTTTCCCATACGAATCGTACGGAGAACCGTACCCGTACGTACGATGTAGTACGATGTGTACCCAATGAAGTTCTCTGTACAATTCATACCAAAGACTGTACGACTCAATGATCCGTACAAATCGTATTTGGAACACACAGTACGCTATGTCCGTATGGTTCGAAGCAGCTTTTTCCGACGCAGCAGGTACGAATCGTGTCGACAACACTCCGTACAACGCTTTTGCTACGGGAGTTTAAAACGTCCGGAATACCAGATTTCGTCCTGATATGCATACGGAACGGACCTCCCCCAAGTATGGTGCGTACACCCCATCATTGCAGGGGTACGGTGCATCGGGGTACGGTGCATACACCACTGGATTACAGGGGTACGGTGCGTATGTCCCCGTGCATACCCCCATGAATGTAGGTGTATGGTGCGTAGGGGTACGGTCCATGCCCCCTGCGTACTCCCCTTGAATTTAGGGGTATTGTGCTTATGCGATAGTGTAGATCTCCGTACAAATTGCTCATACCCGACTAATCCGTACAAATCGCGTCTCCATTCCCCGGTCCGGATCGTACTTGGCGGGTTGTATGGCATGTTTACGATTCGTACAGTTTACTGTGCGGGTCTATGTCGTACGGACTCACCCTTGTCTTTCGTATGGTTCGCGACGATTCGCACGTATCTCAAGCCTACTCATCGTACTACACGATTTGGATGGATTAATACGATTCGTACGGAAATGGCTAAGAATACGAATCGTCGTTCGGATTTGTTTCCCGAATCGGAATCGACCCCTTAGTGGCCAGTTTCTTTATCTTCTAACAGCTTTTTAGTAGCACTTTGTTCATATTCTTTTTACACAGCACTGGACCCCAATGCATGCACCTAAGTTGAGAATGCATATCCTGTCAAGTCCCTTCTGTGCATTGACTTCATCATGCTTCATTAGACATGGAATATGGGCTTCTGCTATGTTTTTGCTGTAACGCCTGTGTAACACCTGTGCACATTAATTTACTGAGATGGTACGCTATATGCACCCATCAATGGCTTAATTTTAATTTCCTTGTGTATGTGCTCATTTTTTAATTTTTCTCTTTAGCACTTGGTGGTATCACACAAAAAAATATCCAAACCTTGAGCATACTCTAAATCTTGTGGCTTGGATACTATGAGAGATGGAAGTTTTCATGATAAATTAGTTTGAATAATTGCTGAACCTCACATTGATCCTGATCCTGACAAACACCACAGACCCAATGTGCGGCCATCATATGGCTCAAACTTGTTGACCTGAGGGATGCTGGAGGATTAACACTCCTAGGCATTCAGACTCTACTTTTCATCATATCCTCGGTTCTGTAGCATGAAGGAATTCCCTGAGGATACTCATGGCCATATTTACAATTAAGTGGTGGAGAGAGGCATTAGCCACTTCACAAACGCATGTCTGCACCATATTTTGAAGGATATGGTGCAGCCTTATGTTTCCCCCTGCACTGGGACAACACTAAGGGGCTGATTCGAATCTGGCTCAGGAGGGCACCGACACGATTCGTCTGTAAAACCTACGAGCCATTCAAGTGTTTTCCGCCTGACTCATACAGCTGTACCGGCAAGCAAGTACGATGCAAGCTACGTGAAATTCCCTGACCGAGTCGTTTCCGGGTCCGAACCGCTCCATACGTGTCAGCCGTAAGCTAACCGTGGAGTGCAATGGATGCGATTTAATACCGAGCCAGTACGATGCACGCGTGGGTGACCCTTCCTATGTGTAGCAAGGGTCACCTTCCTACTCATAAACAATCCAATGCATTTAGCTTTTTCCATGTGTGTTGCACAAGGCAGCACACATGGAAAAAGCAAAAACGAGGAGCATAAAGCATTTCTCCTTGTTTTGCCAACTAAGGGCAAGGTTTTTCCTGGTCTTAGTTTTGGCCCTGCAATCTATTTACGTTGCCCTTGTAAATAGGTGGCAGCCTCACATACAATGGGAGTTGCGATGGAGCGCCCACTGCAGCATCTACTGTCCACCTCTTTCACCATAAGCATAGCGTGGAAGGGGGCCTTATTTACAAGGCAGCGTTAAGCCACATTATGCTGCCTTGTAATAAGGCGAGTCCCTATCACCACCACAACGTCACTGAAGGTGATATTGTGGTGGCGATAGGGGCTTGTAAATATGCCCCTTAGTCTGATATCACAAATGCAATACTATAACTATCCCCCAACAAAAGAAGTAATCCCAATCACATAAGGAGCCCATTCATCACTGTAATCATTTCTGACAAATGAAGCAGCCCTACGGTGAAGCATGACACCTAAGTTGGTGTGTGAAGGCTCGCTTAACATTATTTTGAAGATGGGTGATACAGTTTGTAAACACATATACTAGATAGAGAAGGTGTCCCATGAAATGCAGAAAATGCCATTTGGTACACCTATGTTTGAGTCAGGACAGCTTGTTATTGTATGGGCATTGCCACTGGGAAGGTGTAATTGACAGCAGCTTTTTCTTCTTGTTCTTAAATGCCCCCTCTTCTAGTAGTATTTTGAGAAAGGTTCCTTTTTACCCCAGATTATCTTCCATCTATCTATGCACGGATATGCGCAAAATTATTCACCAATAAACACTAAATTCTACTTGATAGTCTCTTCTGGGACAGATATCCGATGGCTCTATCACAGCCGGTCCCTCGGAAGTTCAACTCCATCAAAACCAAATCTCTGCAATTCCCCCAAAACAACAAGAAACAATTAATGCAAATTTGGTTCAAAGACATGACCCAGGAAGAATTCAAACTCCAATTTTCACCTAAAGCAATGACACCTAGGGGCTGATTATGATGTTGGGTTGACGTACCGTTGCGGTTTCAGTACCAACTGACCACTGGTTGGTGGCCCACCACTGCTATTACAATGCAACCGCAAGTGGTGCAGACGCATATTCCCATTTCTCTATAAGAGCTTGTGCTGCGGCCATAAACCGGCTATAGCACAACCTCCCATAGAGAAAAGAGAGTTTCTGTTAATCTCTGCACTGTGTGCCAGCACGCAGGGCAGTGATTAACAGGGGATCACCAATGGTGCCCTGCGGCCACCAATCAGAGGATGCAGGGAGAAGGGGACCCTGTTTGGGTCCCCAAAGTCACTTTCCAAAAGGCTTTCCATGTGGGAAAGCCCCACATGGACAGCCTGTGGGAAACCCCAATGGCAGAAATGCCGTTATTAAGGGATTAAGGCCTGCGGTCAGAGGCTTTACGACTCACATTCTAATCAGACCCTTAGAGTTACGTTGGACCCCAGCCTCAAACCTATGGAACAGATCACCAACAAAATCAAGATAGCCTAGTACCAGACCTCTTGACTAAGGAAAGTATACCATTCCATTATAAAGTGATTTCTGAAACTGCATTCAAGTTCTAATTTTAATGGATTTGCATGGTTACATGTTTGATGGAGGCCTCCCGGACTCCATCAAATTCACCACACTTAAGGACATCCTACATGACACTGCAAGATTCTTACAAGGATTCATACAAGGACATCAAAGTTAACTCTCACATATGGAACTCCAGTTTCTTCTCTAGATATTCTGCATCATCTTCACAACCAAATCCACCCTGTCTGACGGACAAGATCACTATCTCCGGGGGATCTAATGGTACACTACCCGATAGGATGCCAAGAGACTGGAAAAGAAGTTTAAAAATAAAATCTTGTCCAGCTACGCGCTCAAGATCGGGAAAGACATTATTGCATCTATCAAGACACTGCAGTCCTGGTTCAATTTAGGTAACACCCATCTATACTGAGCACTAAATCATACGTTTGCATTAGGCTATGAGTCTATGACCACTTTCAAAACTCATCTACTTTCCAATCACTTGTTGACTGTATCTTTGCCTTTTCTCTTTCCCCTAAGTTTGTTTTTGTCATGTACATAGATACATATTGGGAAGTCCACTGTTGCAGTGCAAATTTAAGTATAGATTCATAATTTTTCAACAAACATTGTTTTTTAGAGCTACTAAGTAAAAAAAAACATGTGGAACCACAAAATAAATACTTAGCTGTTCTTTATCTTTTTATCTTTATTTCAGCGATGTTCAAACTCTTGCATTTTGCTAGAAACGTGAGTGTTAGGTTTAAATGACAACCTGATGAAACAAGCTGTGACTGCAGACAAGTAAAGATTGTGCCAGCATAGCCACCAACTTGTTCAAATGTGGTGAAATGGTTTCCAAAAGTAAGATATGGCATCTTTGTTCTAAATCCAGATGGTGTGCTGAATCCACTTCCCACAGATCCTGTCTTTGTGAATAATACAGCGGGGCTATGCTAATTGTGAGATAATTGCAAAAAATACCAATTGAACTGTTAAATTAATTTTAAATGTTCAAGGAACGGATCACTGACAGAATATCGAGGTGGAAAATATCGACCTACCAAAATATTGAGGAAAAAATATAGAATGCAAGAATATCGAATTCCTATCTACAAACAGGTAAGTACAAAAATATCAAATCCAAAATATTGTTGTAAATAATATAGATTGTTAAAATATGGAATGTTTAAAATGTCTTAAAAGTAATGTACAATTAATGAAATATTAAATATAGTTAACTAAAACATTTTTTAATATATATATATAGTGGCTGACATGGTTGCACTCTTAAGCTAAATAAAAGAAAAAAGCACGAAAACTGGGTCTACCTCGTCTTTGCTGGTGTGTGGCTGCTGTTCTCATGTAGAGACGGAGGCGAGCTTTTGCAGAATATATATATATATATATATATATATATTACCTTAATATTTTTTTTTTTAAATCTATATTTTTAGCGTAGGATGGCGGGAGAGTAAAAATTACTATTCCCACTCCAGTGAGTGCAACAGTAGGGAAAGCGTTGGATAGCGGGGGAGGGGACAAATTACTATTCCCACTCCAGTGAGTGCAACAGTAGGGAAAGTGTTGGACAGCGGAAGGGTAAAAATTATTATTCCCACTCCAGTGAGTACAACAGTAGGGAAAGAGTTGGATAGCGAATAGGTAAAAATTACTATTCCCACTCCAGTGAGTGCAGTAGTAGGGAAAGTGTTGGATAGCGTAGGGGTAAAAATTACAATTCCCACTCCAGTAAGTGCAACAGTAGGGAAAGTGTTGGACAGCGGGAGGGTAAAAATTACTATTTCCACTCCTGTAAGTGCAACAGTAGGGAAAGCGTTGAATAGCGTAGAGGTAAAAATTACTATTCCCACTCCAGTGAGTGTAACAGTAGGGAAAGCGCTGGATAGCGAAGGGGTAAAAATTACTATTCCCACTCCAGTGAGCGCAACAGTAGGGACAGTGTTCGATAGCGTAGGGGTAACAATTACTATTCCCACTCCAGTGAGTGCAACAGTAGGCAAAGCATTGGATAGTGAAGTGGTAAAAATGACTATTCCCACTCCAGTGAGCGCAACAGAAGGGAAAGTGTTTGATAGCGTAGGGGTAAACATTACTATTCCTACTCCAGAGAGTGCAACAGTAGGGAAAGTGTTGGATAGGGTAGGGGTACAAATTACTATTCCCACTCCTGTGAGTGCAACAGTAGGGAAAGTGTTGGATAGCGTAGGGGTAAAAATTACTATTCCTAAACCAGAGAGTGCAACAGTAGGGAAAGTGTTGGATAGCATCGGTGTAAACATTACTATTCCCACTCCAGTGACTGGAACAGTTTGGAAAGTAATGATTAAATATTTAAATAAAAATAAATTAATTATCAATACCAATAAAAAAATAATTAACATGAACTACCAATTACAAAATATGTAATAATTAATTAATTATAAATACCAATAAATATTATGTATAAACAATTAACAATTAATTAACAACCAATTAATGTTCAATACCAAAAAATAAGTAAAAAAAAATACCAATTAATAATTCATTAACAGTTAACTAATTATCAGTACACAAAAATATTTTCAATAATTACTTAATTACAATTAAATTACTTCCCACCGTATTTCTCTATAAACCCACAACCCACTCCGAATATTAAAATAATACAATAATATTATTATCAATTAATCAATGAATAAACATTAATTATCAATTAATAAAAAAGAATTACCAATTAATAAAACGTTATTACCAAATAATAAACAATAAATTAATTATCAATACCAATAAATAAAAATACATTTTTACTTAATAACAATTAAATTACTTTCCACCCCATTCCCCTATAAACCCACAACCAACTACAGAACTGAAATGCAAAATTAAATTAACAATAATTAATAAATCCTATAAATTAATATTTAATTTACTATAATTAAATTACTTCCTACCTATTCCCCTATAAAACCAAAACTCGCTACAGAATTAAATTATGCAAAAAGTAAATAACATACAATTCCTTGCTTTAAATAAATTCAAACATACATTACAAAAATAATACATACTTTTAACACACATAAAACACTATAATTTTGTAAAATACTTTTAACAACTATATTATGACTGCCGATATTACTAACTGCGATATTATGGAAATCTATATTTCTTACCTGAATGTCGATATTCTGCACCACTATATTTTTACAAGTTGATAGTCTGTCCATTCTATATAAAAAACTCGATATTCTGTCCAGCTGATATTTTGATATTATGACTGTTCACCGTGTAAAACGAAGTATATAGAGTTCTTAAATAATTTTTTTTGCAAAGCTGGTATATGTGCAACACTGAAAAGACGGAAGTGCTCATGCCCACTGGCCAGTAGGGTTGTCTCCACCAGATACCCAAGTTGATTCTGTAAAGAACTTGGGGATCAAGTTTGACAATAAAAGGTCTTTTTGTAATAACCAAATTATCTCAGTGGTAAGCTTGTGCTTTGGTTTTTTTGTGCAGCTAAGAAATGAATGCATTTCCTCTCTGTTCCAGATAAGATCATAGTGGTACTTTCTCTGGTTATGTCCAGGTTGGACTATGCCAATGCACTACATACTGGCCTGCCAATATTTCTGTTGAGAATGCTTCAGACTGTTCAAAATGCTGCGTAAAGGCTGGCAATTTGCCTTCCTTGATGAGAGCACATTGCTGTGCATCTGCACAGTTTGCATAAGCTTCCCATGGAAAAACAGATTCCTTACAAGTCTTCTCTGGTAATGAACATGGCACCTATCTGCCAGGATTGCCTAATACTGTAAGAGTTCTACAGTCCTCCAGTAACCAACTGTCCAGAATCCCAGGAGTTTGTTTGTCCAAATCTGGTGGACACCCATTTTCTTTCTTGGGCCCGGTGGGTTGGAAACATTTCCTATTGGATTTGCAACAGAATATTGATGAATCATCATTTAATAATAGGCTCAAGACATGGCTCTTTACACACTAGCTGTCTTCACCTTTCGTTTTGTAGCACAGTTCTTTATGCAGTGGTTGTTCTCTACCTTTCTTCTCTCTGACTACACCCTATTGCAATGGGACACCCTGTTGAGTAGAAGTGCACAATAGAAATCTCTGTACATTACCAATAACATTAACGTTAGCATTTGTGTCTGGTCAGTCAAAGGTTATGCCTCATGTAATATTCCTCCAGGTTGTTAACACTTTTTTCGGCTGAGTTATGTCAGTGGCAGCATTTGATACGGGAGAGAAACGTCTTTGACTATGGGACATTACATACTGAGCCAACACCATGAAACACTGAAATTAAACTGGAACTGATTCAGCAACCAAGACTCTTGGTTCTTTCAGAACAAAGAAAACAAACATTGGTACCACTACTCCATAGATTTCTTCCTTTAGGGTGAGGTATTGATCCAGCGGCTTACCAGTAACAGATAACCCAACACTATATACTCACCTCGGCCCATACTCACAATTCACAACAACCTGGGGATAACCGCTGGGGTGATGCCTCTGCATCTCTTGATTCCTCTCAGATGGACTTGTACTAGGCAACTCTCTCTGGTGATACTCAGGTAATCTTAGCACCGGGACACCCCCGCCGGAGGTAGCCGCGCGCTCTACAAGCTTCTAAAATAAATAAATAAATAAATGTTTTTATGAATTTCTTGCCATACCAAGATTCGTTATTTCTGGTTCCGAACTAATCTTTCACTGATCAAAAAGTTTTTTCCACTGGTTGATGGACCATTAGTTGAACTAGTTAATAGTGAAATAACATTAAATCAATGTACTGGGTAATATTAAATGATCACAGAGTCGGGAAGTGTTTTAAATCTTTATCTAAGAATAACTTCATGTGAACCACTTACAAAGTACAAAATGGTCTCCGTCTCCTCATGGGAAGGAAGAAGTAAATAAATCAGAAATGAAAGGCATTCAATTATACTACGCAATGTTGAAGCATGAAAGGAGAGGATAGAGTGAAAAGTACATAGGCACATAAACGCACATTTATTTATATTTACCAAGTATGGTGTGAAAACCAACCCCCTGGCCCAGAGGCTGGGAAGGGTCCCCAAGGAAAGATCTGGCAGCCAAAGGCTTCAGGACAGTAATCAGGACAGGACAGATACCCTCTCTATCACTGACCCTTGCGTAGCACCCCTCTCTGACACTCTCTTCCTCCTTGAGATACTTCCATGATCTTCTTTTAAAATAATTAGCTTAAGATATATGGTTCTGCAATTTGTTTCTTCTTCAGCATCGCTCGTCACTCCAAAAGCATCTCAGTCTCTGCAGCATTCAGCACTGACGTCTCATCTGACAGCATCCCGGTCTCATGCTCTGTGCTTCTAAAAATTCTATAACTAACTAAAAACTGTCTCAATTATACCCTACAATATTCACATACCTCCCAAAAATGTTTAAATATCATAATACTCCTAATTCTGATTGGATATGCAAGGAGAGGTGGTCATCACAGAATGCTTACATATTATTCTTTTCAGTAATCAGTTTGTTAATAAACCCATCTCCTTAATTCTCTATTCAAACTTTATTCATAAGTCTTTATTCCCAACCGCATTCACATCATAATTGTCACAAATTATAAAAGTTCACAAGTTCCTATCCATGTCAGTGGATTGTCGTTTCGTTTCCCAGGAAAAGTATCCCTTCTTAACCTTGGACAGTGTTCAAGATAATATTGCTACTTCCAGCTCAATTGTACTACGCATGTGCAGCAGTCCAGAGGGAACGGACTATGGTTCACGTAAAAAGGCCCATAAAAAACACTATTGAAAAGAGTCAAAAAGACAAATATTAAAATCAAAAATAAATGGTTTCACTGTATACCACCTATCTCTATTCTAGCCCCATACTTTCCCTGCGTAAGAGTTAGTAAAACAACTTGTTTTAGTTTCCAGCAAAGCAGCTGCCAAGCATGTGAGTTTCAAAGCAGCCATCTTGTCAGCAACTACGCAAGCGCAAGAAATTCCTTCCAAGCAAAAGTACTTTATACTACGTAGATGCAGTTGACACATGTGTACTAAAGATTTTCAGTGAGCGGCCATTTTAGAATCACACTTGAGCTACTGGTTAGTAAGACACATAGGCAAGCTTCTCTTCCATGTAAATGTAATGTGGTGCATATTAATTTTCACAATACAAGGTTAATACCGGGTTAAAGGTTACTTCAGAGATTTGCAACAGAGCAAGTCTCTTTTTTTCGAGTCCTTGCTCCATCAGTTTACGCACGCTGTAAGTCGGAACTGCAGCTTTCAAGGAAAGATGTACATAAGATTTTCCTCACTTTCCATGTACATGAAAGTGAGAGAATGATTAATTTCAGAGAGTTAAGATGTTTAATTTAGATGTTAGAGTCCTCATCAAGATAAAGCATTTGCTTTTACAATGCCAATCTGTACACCCTTTAAGAAACACCCACCTACTTATATATGGAATATGTTTCTGCTTATTCGGACTAATCACCTCTGGAATGCATTTTTGCTGAATGATCTCCAGGAGTAGAAGTTTTCCTGTTCCATTGACTGATTCAGTTGACTTTCCTTTCTACTGAATGTCAAGTTCTTTAAAGCGCTAAAGTGCTGCGACCACTGGATTCAAGCTGGCCTAATTAATCAGGGGTGGTACCCTCAAACTGGTCCTAAAAAGCTTGTTTCAGGTCCAGAGAGGAGCTGGCTTGGCAGCCCAGGCTGGACTGTTCACATGAGAAGCAGGGTTAAGACTTTTTTTCATATGACTGGGTACAAACTGGGGTGGCGTAGGGAGCTAAAGAACAATAGACTTAACCCAGATCTCTCAACGAGGGTGACTGTTTGATTGATTCATCATTCTGTCCATCATTTGTTGCCGCAGCACTTTTCGCCCTAAGTGAGATGGGTATGTCCGGACATTGGTCCCTTGCTCACTGTGTCACTGGATTCAAGCTAGCCTGGCTGATAAGGGATGTTACCCCAAAACCGGTCATGGATGCTTGTTTCTTTCCCAGGGAAGACCCAGCTTGGGAGTTAAGGCTGGACTGTTTCCATGAGGAGGAGGGTCAAGACTAATTTGCATTTAGCTCGGGTCATACTGGAGTGGTGTAGTGAGAAAAAGAATGATGGATTTAACCCAGACCTCTAGACTTGGTGTGAATATTTTTTATTTATTCAGCATTCCATCCTTTATTTGCTGCTGCAGCATTTTTCTCCCTAAGTGTGATGGGTATGCCCAGACGTGGGTCCCTTGCTCACTGCATCACTGGAATCAAGCTAGCCTGGCTCATGAGGGGTGTTACCCAGCTAACAGTCCCAGGATGCTTGTTTCCAATCCAGGGAAGACTCGGCATGGAAGATCGGGCTGCACAAGAGGTGTTGCCCTAAAACCAGTGTCAGGATGCTTGTATCCAGTCCAGGGAGGACCCTGTCTTGTCAGTTCGGGCTGGCCTGTTTCCATCAGGAGCAGAGTGAATACTGATTTGCATATGGCTGGGTGCAAATTGGGGTGGCATAGTGAGAAAAAGAATGATGAACCCATGTTTTACTTGATTGGCGGTGAATATTTGATTCATTCAGCATTCGTCCATCAATTGTTGCTGCATCACTTGAAGCTCTAAAGGGCAATTATTAGAGGATGTCTTGCTGTTTGTCTTTAGAATTTACAAGGAGCGAACTTTGCCAGCTAAACAAGAATATTCAATGAAACCCACTAGAAGAGCTGAAAAAAGCAAGAAGCTATTGCTAACAGGAACGGGACGTTTATGCTAACCATGTGAGTTCCAGATATAGTTAATCACAGATCACTGATGTAAGAGTCAATTGGGGCTATAGGCCTGTGGAATACTACCTTTGAGGGGGTTAATAGCCAGGGTACAGTCGGAATTGTTTATTTATATGTTACACAGCCTAGAGACAGCGCAAAAGGGAAGATTGTCCGCAACTGCGCAAGCGCAAGAAATTCCTTCCAAGTAAAAGTACTTCATACTACGTAGATGCAATTGACACATGTGTACTAAAGATTTTTAGTTAGCGGCCATTTTAGCATCACACTTGAGTTACTGGTTAGTAAGACACATAGGCAAGTTTCTCTTCCTTGTAAATGTAATGTTGTGCATATTAATTTTCACAATACGAGGTTAATACCGGGTTAAAGGTTACTTCAGAGATTTGCAACAGAGCAAGTCTCTTTTTTTTGTCCTTTTTTCGAGTCTGTTTGAATGTTGCGGGACAAAACCAAGTCAGGAAGTGACAATTAGTCTGTGAGGAACTTTTGGCCCTTAAGCCAGAGATTCTTGGCAATACTAAAACCCACTTGGCCTATAAAGATAGGTCCATGCTAAATCAATCCGGGTTTGATGTCTTATTTGCACCTCCCAAACAGTCTCGATACGAGAGGGGGGGTTGCCTGCTGAAATCTAAGAATTTAAATATATCAGTGCTGCAAACTCATGCAGATCCTAAGGGTAGATGGGCTATAGTACAGCTGTTGATTTCCTGTCATACATTCACCATCTGTTTGGTTTGTGGCCACAATATTGATAAGCCCAATATTTTTTACTTTTAGGTACTGAACTATTGGAAAGAGGTGGGGATTTAAATGTTATGGGGGATTTCAACTGGACTGTGGATAAGAAGATCAATACTGCAAACTGTAAGACATTAGGCAGAATGCGTAGAACTCAAGCAGCAATCCTCGAGCTTATGTGTATCTATAAACTCAACTATGTTTGGAGGACGCTTTACCTTGCGCTTTGAGGGTTAACATACTTTTCTAATCCACACAAACAATATTCATGTATCGATATGATCTTTGCTAAGAGATCACTTTAGGTTAATGCACAAATGGAAATCTGTCCCAAAGTAACGTCTGATCATAACCCTCTGGTGTTAACATTACTGTTTTCAAAAAATAGAGTTTCCCAGAAAACCAGAAAGGACTGGGTATCAAACAATATCAAAAAGAATTCCTTTCTGTGTTAATGACTTTCTGTTAGTGACCAATAGGCCTACATATCAATATCACCTTTTTAGTGTTAGGTAGTGGCACAGATAATTATTTCTGAACAACACTGAAATTTCTTTCGTCTCTCAAGTTTTATTCTTTATAAAATTTTGTTAAAAACATTTTTTAATTCACATGTTACATGACATTTTTTGCAATCATATACTCTGGTACAAGTTCTCCACTTCATATGACAATTCCTTTTACAATTCCTACCCCAGAGTAAATAGTTCATACAGAGTAAATAATTTTAAACATAAATCACAAATTAAAAAATAGCATAACATCAATATAAAATAATAGAAAAAGTTCTTTGTTACCATTACTGTGACAGCAGAATGTAAGGGGTGCCCATTGGTCTTTCCCATTTCCTAGGCACTTACTTAATAACCAAGATTATTGTACCCATTTTAGGGCAGCGCTTGGTGAATATTAAGTAATAATAAAGGCACTGCAGTGGCCCATGTAGTCTGGCATTGTTTGAAGGCTTTTATTAGAGCGGAAACCCTACAGTTTATTCTGGCCGGCAAAAGGCATTCAGTTCAAGAGACGGAACAAATTTGCTATGATTATCTTAGTTTATAATAGCATGCACAGGCAGTTAAGTCCAGGGATACGACTAAACAGATGATCTAGCTACAGCTGTGAGAAAAACAGCCTATGTTGAATAGAAGACTTAAGGAGAAAAAGTTGTCAATTTGAATAAATACAAGGCAAAACAGTATGAATATGGGGAGAGGGATGGTCAACTTTTGGCCTCACAGATAACCGATAGGAAGGAATATTAAATTGACAAAGGGGGTGGATAGGCTCCTCTACACAATTGTACAATTTTGAGTTTTTTATGCTAAACTATATGACAAATCAGTCTCAAATAAGAGCAGGCTTACAGATTATCTGCAAGAGAGTCATCTTTCACGACTTGATGTCGATGAAGCAGCGATATTACAGGGAGACATATCATTGGCTAAGGTGGAGGGTGCAATTAAAGCCACGCCCTCAGGTAAAGCCACAGGTGAGGATACCATTCCATTGGAGTTATATAAAGTTTTGGGGGATATTTTGTCTCCAGAGTTTATGGATTTAACCACTAACATCTCTAATTGAGGGCAAGCTCTGGCTTCATGGAGTCTGATAACTATTATCATGTTTCCTAAGAAGGAAAAATCTCCGGAAGATAGAGGCTCCTATCGTCCCATCTCTCTGGTTAACTTGGATACCAAAATATTTTCAAAAATCTTGGCTATGCATTTGGCTTTAATATACACCGGCTTTGTTCCCGGTAGAGACACAGCATCACATATTAATACTGCCATAGCAGATTGGATGTATGTGGCAAATTAGCAACACTAATCGGTATGATCATGCTGGGTGCTGAGAAGGCTTTTGACAGGGTAGCCTGGGAGGCACTTTGGAAACAATGTCAGAATTTGGATTGGGGACTCTAGTTCGGAAAATAAATAATAATCCAGTTGCGGTTGTAAAATTGAATGGTTTGTCATACACACAAAGGGGCACTCGCCGGGGATGTCTCCTTTCCCCTTTACTTTTTACACTTTACATCGAACCTTTTCTAAGGCATATTTTGCAAAGTACGGGTATCCTCCCAGTAAGCGTGAATAGTAGGGAATTAAACTCACTGCGTATGCAGATGATATTGCTGTTTACTCTGTGAACCCTGCTGATGCGGTAGCTCTCATAACAGACAAAGCTGATCATTTCGGTTCCTTTTTCGGTTATAAATTGAACTTTTCAAAAACTCAAACAATCCTTAACTACCAGCCCGATATTTTGCCAACATGTCTGGGGGCTACTAATACAGCTACATATCTCGGTTTCTGTCTCTTTAATCAGGTAGATGAGCTCATTGCCTTGAATTATGAACCACTCCTCACCAAACTTTGCAGCTGGCATAGGCTCCCTCTTAGTATTATCGGCAGGTGCAATATAATTAAAATGAATATCTTACCTAAGTTTTTATATCTTTTTCGCTCAATCCCTCTCTGCATTCCGAATTCCTTTTAAAGCATCTGGAAAGTGCTATAGGCAGTTTTATAAGGGGATATAGACTCGCCAGACGGGCTCTCAGCTACATTAAGTTGTCCAATAAACAAGTGGGCTTTAGTCTCCCAGACTTTGAACTCTATTTTGGGCTGAATTTACAGGACGGATGTAGAGTTTGCTGAACGAGCTAGAAGCTGGTTTTTCTTCACTGGGTTATCATTTATCTTGCAGGCAGACCAGTGCTTAATTGTTAAGGTGCTTACATTTTTAAAAGGCCAAACCCACTTCCCCGGCTCCACCCATAACCTCCAGTGGCTCCACACACTTCCTTTATTGGCCCCATCCACAAGCTCAAACATATTACAGCTACCTCCTCATGTCTTGAGTTTCGCAAGAAGCTCAAGACCTAGTTCTTCACATAAGCATATCGAAAAACGTACACGTACACACCTGCCCAATGCCCTGGATACCCTCTTGGTTGATTAGTGTGCTATAAGAATCAATATAGCACAACATATTTTAGCATTTGAGAAGCCTATGACAACAACTTAAAAGTGAACTCAAATTAGAAAATGTGTGTAAATCTCAAAATAAACCACTATGTGATCAATATGTTGCAATTGGTGGAGAGACATTTAACTGATGGGTGGAAATTGTCAATGAACTCAAATTGATATGTTATGTACGGTATACCGGATAGAGTCTTTGTAAGACAATTGATTATCAACCATATATTCCAACCACACCTTTTCTTTAACATTTTCTATACACGGTCCACATAGAAACAAGTACCCACACTGATTAGAAGTGTCAATCATAGTGAGAAGCACGGGTACTGGACCTTAATCTGGCACTTAGTCTCCCTCTTTTTTATTCATGATTAAAGCACCTATTAATAAAGCAGAAGGGTTGGAGACTGAAATCCAAGTAGGGAGTCTATATTTAGGTACCTTGGACCTTGAGCATCTCTAAAGATCATTATAAATCCCCTTTTTATTATCGAGGGGTTTTTTTTATGCTCACAGTAGGCAGCGCGTAGACACCTACAGGTATTCGTGCTCTCAACAAGTTAATTTTACATAACATCTTCACAGTATGGGAACCCTCACTCTGCTCCAGCAACATATGTTCATAACTTGTTCCAATTATGGCCTAGTCCCTCAAGTTTATAAAAACTCAAAACGTTACTTTTTCACCTGAAAATGCTGTGCCATGTTCTTTTACTATTAGCCAGCAGTCTGACAGTAGTGGGCACCCATACCCTACCTATGATATTTAACAGTAAATCCGTGCATCTTGCTGCTTCAAAGCGTAGCATAACATGTGGCACTGAATAACAGACCTTTAATTGCTACCCAACTCAATGGTGCTCATTTTTTCGACCTCAGAAGGATGAAAGGCTAAGAGGATCCGCCCGGATTTGAACCTATGACCATGAGATCAAACACAAGACCCTACAGTGGACTCATTAGTCGACTAAGCCACCAGACCAAGCTACATGTAGGATACCTTGAATGAGTTCAGAACACGGATGTATGTCCTCTATGTGGCTTATAAAAATGTTTACTCTGTAACAGGAGCAAGGAGAAGCCCCATTGGCTCCTAACGCATTGCAGAGCCATGCTCCAGGCCTCATAGTGCAGAAAGCATGCAACCGCCTGATTGTATGATGTCGAAGAAACATCTGAGATCTGACTGATGTTTCTCCTTCAGAATCAGAAATAAGTAACCTACCACCCCCATGGCAGTAAAGCTTGTCTGTCGCTGCGGCAGAAACTTGGCGTTCATTGCCTGTCTCACTTTGCAAGTAATCGTCTCTTTCTGGTTTTAGCAAGGCTCTGAAAACCTTCCTCTTCAATCAGTAGCCCATCCTCGCAATAAGCTCTCCACGTTAGCACCTAGAAGCCAATGTCCGTGAACATGACTGACAGACTGACTGAGCTAGACTGCTGGAAAGCCAGGGAAGTTTGCTGTAGGTTTTAGACCTCAGTAAACATGACAATCACATACGTTTTGAAACCCAGAGAGGATTCATACCGGACTCAGGCACCGAGTTAGTTGCAGTGCTGGAAAGACGTGGAAACTGTGGAAGACAAGGCAGTGCATCCCGCAGGGCTGGTCTCCCTCCCCCTCCCACCCCCACACACGCCGGTGATCTTACAACCAGACCAGTACCTCACTCACACTACCAAAAATAAAAATACAGCGTTAGTTGTTTTTTTTTGCACGGTATTGGAATTTCTAGAAGTTAGTTGGCTTAGCCGCTTAGTTACCTTTGCTCACTCAGTACTTTACTAACTCAGTCACTGTTCAATCCTTACCTTACTCGTGGTGGGCGTTACCGATCCGGCTCTGTGCATAACTGTGTTTTTTACGATTAGGCGGCCTGGTGCACTGTTTGCTACCCAATGTTACCAGAACCACCAGACAGTACTGCATATCGATGCCTGGCTGATCGATGCCTGCCTGCCTGCCCTGAACACAGGCTGCCCTGCTCTCAGTGCCCTGCCCTCAGGCACAGCCTCGATATCGTAGTCTGTGGGGGGCAGTTCGGGCACGCGGATGACTTAGCAGTGAGCTGTGGCGACGTGGAGCATGTGGTCATGTGAAATAATAAAATAATCTGCGCACGCTGTGCGTACAGCCGCTACCCCCCTATCAGAACAGAAACCGAATCCAGCCCGCCCCTGGCGCCCAAATAAATCAGTGTGTGTGTGTCAGACAGAACTACTGCTGCCGCCCACCAGTTTGTGTACTGGTCACGTGGCCCGCGCCCGCCCACCTTCAAGAAACGCGCACGCACAGTCAACTGGGCACGCAAGCAGCACTCACTGTGAAGTTACCCAGTGCTGCGGCCGCTATGACCACACAAGCAAGCAACATACATAATTTATTCTCTGTTTAACTCCTGGGCAAATGGTCGGCACAGCACCGCAGGCTAGCAGGCAGCCTCAGGGCAGCTATTGTTAACCGCTGTGACCTGCATGATTGAACACGCTGAGCAGAGAATATTATATCACGGTCAGATTCAGTACATTTTAAAAAACATCAATGTGCATGTGTGACGCACATGCGAAATGCGTAGACCCGGCCCTGTCAATTAAGTGCCGGTGCTAAGCACCGGAAAGCACCGGCACAAATTAAGCACTGAGGCAGACTATAGGATTTACGCTTTAGAAGACCTCTGATCTCAACTATCACAAGAGCGTTAAATTTAAGGTGATCAGGAACATAACCAAGACCTGGTAGGAGCTTTCTAAGAAATTTCCTGGCCTTCACTGCATTTTTATAATGTTCTATGTAGCAACCCACCCCTACTCGATATATTTCAGGGATCAGAATCTGGCAGTCTTCAGGCATGAATAGGTTGGGTCAATTAAATAATAAACAGAGATGACTTTGGGCTTCCTCATAGCTCTTTTTTAAAATATCTCCAGGTAAGAGATTATTTCTTACACAGGATAAAATTACTTACTGCACCATATACATCTGAAATATTGGCTGGTATTTATGAGAACTATGTTAGAGGGGTCATTGGTGTATTATATTGGAAACGTATGGCATCTGCTCCTGATAACAACCTGAGCATATCGATTATATTAAGCTGGCTTGTGAATACTGACATTACGACTGAAGAAGTGCAGGAGTCACTTGTTACTTTAGATAGAGCAGTCGCCTCTATTAATCTAAAATTGCAACAACATAAAACAGTTTATATACTTTACTATTTCCCGAGCTAATCTCTTTGTGGTCAACATCTTGATTCCCTGATAAAGCATACTGCCCTAATTGCAACCTATATGCTGAATACCTAAAGCATATGTTTTTGGACTGGCCAATGCTTAGGACTTACTGGCAAGATGTTTATACAACACTAGCAGGGCAACTTGGCCGCCAGCTCCAGCTTTCTGAAAAATAACTTTTTCTTGACATGATGTCAATAACTCAGAGAGGGTCTTTTTCGCTATTGTCATTGTCTGCGCCCCCCTCTGTATTGCTAGATCATGGATAAACCCTATCAGTCCAAATGAGTTTTGGGCAGTGCTCAGGCAGGTGTTAGAATCTGAGTTAGCCCTGGCTAAGGCCAGAGGCCCCTGTGCATTGTGTAGGCTCAATGGGGTTTGGTCCGGTCTACAATGGGTTTAGTCATTTACTTATTTCTATTATTATTTGTTGTAATCCTGTATTTCCCTCTTTTTGCACTTTTAGTTTCAGTCTCTTATCTTGGTAATACCTATCTTAGTTTTACTAAAGGTAAAGATAACGTTTTTTGTTTTTTTTCTGTTTTCTTTTCATTGTTGTGTATAACCAGCGAACTCATGGCTAAAAATGTTTTAATAAAAATAAAGGGGAACAAATCTAATAAAAGCAATGAATGGGAACAGGAAAAATCTGATTAGCTCATCTGAGAACAGAAAACCATATTGAATAAACCTTGTAGTTGTTCTCCGGTCTAAAATTCTGTCAACACTCCCAAAATAGCTGTTGCGGACCAAGCATTATGTTGATTCATGTGTGACTGCTTCTAAGCCTCCTGAGTCTTTGAAACCTCTTTTATCTTAGAAAGTACACTCTTGAGCATAACAATTTGCTGATTGGAACATGTTTACCCAGAATTTTGTCTTTGTGTCTTTGAGACACTCAATTGTAGGAGCATACTGCATTAAAAAGGGTTACATTGCGTGCTTCCATTGTGAGCACTTTAGACTTCTAGGATATTCTTTGGAGAATATCCATGAACCACTCCAGCCTGCGTCCCTTAACCGATTATCTGTCTGAAGGAAACTGTTGCAAGCTAGTCATAATGTCACTGCACACCAACCCAGTTTATCCACAACCTGCCCTAGCCTTTAGTTTCAATTTGGTTACAATTACATTTGGAGACTTAAGGAACAAATGTTTTAATCCCCAAAGCTTTTATGGCTACCCTAAAATGCACATCTTTTAGGACTCGAGCTCTAAAAACTACTGGATGGTTATCTAATTTCTTGTCCTGCATGCTTTTCTTTTATCCTGACCTTTCAGTGATAGTTAGGTAACATATTGTACTAGTTCATGGTTACCTTTAAGTGAAGAAGTTATTTTATATACGTGTGTTATTTTGCAGTGTGTTCGATCTGTTATGAATTCTTTACTAAGTATGGGCGAAATTTGTGAATTCGCTGTCCGCGAATTTGTGCGAAAGCGAACTCAAATTCACAAAATCTGCGAATTCGTGCAAATTTGCGAATTTCTTTTTTTGCGCGTTTGCAAGGGTTTTTGCCAGTTTGCGAGGGTTTTTACAAGTTCGGGTCGCAACAGTCATGACCATGTTGTTTCTACGTGTCCAGCCTGTTTGAAACCCTGTGTTTCATCGCGGCCACCCTCCGGTTCATCACTGCCACCCTCTGGTTCACCAATGCCACCCTCTGGTTCTTCACTATCACCCTCTGGTTCACCACTGCCACCCTCTGGTTCATCACAGCACCCTCTGGTTCACCACTACCACCCTTGGGTTCACCACTGCCACCCTCTGGTTCATCACAGCACCCTCTGGTTCACCACTGCCACCATCTGGTTCAAGACTGCCACCCTCTAGTTCTTCACTGCTATTCTCTGGTTCATCACCCTCTGGTTCACCACTGCCACTCTCAGGTTCATCACTGCCACCCTCTGGTTCATCACTGCCACCCTCTGGTTCATCACTATCACCCTCTGGTTCACCCCTGCCACCCTCTGGTTCATCACAGCACCCTCTGGTTCACCACTGCCACTCTCTGGTTCACCACTGTCACTCTCTGGCTCACCACTGTCACCCTCTGGTTCATCACTGCCACCCTCTGGTTTGCCACTGCCACCCTCTGGATCATCACTGCCACCCTCTGGTTCACCACTGCAACCCTCTGGTTCATCACTGCTATCCTCTGGTTCATCACCTTGTGGTTCACCACTGCCACCCTCTGGTTCATCATGCCACCCTCTGATTCATCACTGCCACCCTCTGGTTTGCCACTGCCACCCTCTGGATCATCACTGCCACCCTCTGAATCACCACTGCCACCCTCTGGTTCATCACTGCCATCCTCTGGTTCATCACCTTGTGGTTCACCACTGCCACCCACTGGTTCATCACTGCCACCCTCTGGTTCACCAATGCCACCCTCTGGTTCATCACTGCTATCCTCTGGTTCATCACTGCCACCCTCTGGTTCATCACTGCCACCCTCTGGTTAGCCACTGCCACCCTCTGGATCATCACTGCCACCCTCTGGTTCATCACTGCCACCCTCTGGTTCGCCACTGACACCCTCTGGATCATCACTGCCACCCTCCGGTTCATCACTGCCACCCTCTGGATAATCACTGCCACCCTCTGGATCATCACTGCCACCCTCCGGTTCATCACTGCCACCCTCTGGATAATCACTGCCACCCTCTGGATCATCACTGCCACCCTATGGTTCACCACTGCCACTCTCTGGTTCATCACAGCTATCCTCTGGTTCATCACCTTGTGGTTCACCACTGCCACCCTCTGGTTCATCACTGCCACCCTCTGGTTCACCACTGACACCCTCTGGATCATCAGTGCCACCCTCTGGTTCATCACTGCCACCCTCTGGATCATCACTGCCACCCTCTGGTTCACAACTGCCACCTTCTGGATCATCACTGCCACCCTCTGGTTCATCACTGTCAACCTCTGGTTTGCCACTGCCACCCTCTGGTTCATCACTGCCACACTCTGGTTTGCCACTGCCACCCTCTGGTTCATCACTGTCACCCTCTGGTTGATCACTGCCACCCTCTGGTTCAAGGATGCCACCCTCTAGTTGATCACTGGCATCCTCTGGTTCATCCCTGCCTCCCTCTGGTGCACTACTGCCACCCTCTGGATCATCACTGTCCCCCTCTGGTTTATCACAGCACCCTCTGGTTCACCACTACCACCCTCTTGTTCACCACTGTAGATTATTGGGGGAAAGCAAAGCACACCTTCCCAGCCTCAACTGAGATGAATTTATGTGGGGCTGGTTAATGTGTCACTGAATTTGAGCTTCAAGTCTGGCACCTGCTTCCTTAGCTGTAAGTGCTTCCTGTTGCAGTTAAATTTTTTTTACCGGAGCATTGTGCCATACTTGTAACTATTCTCTGACCCTGCTTTGAGGGTCAGAGCAGGGTCAGAGAATAGTTGCAAGTAGGCAACTGAACTCTGGAGGGGCCCCTCAGGAAGCACTACAGGGAAAAGTTACAAATTAGCTTCAACTTTTGCACCTGCTAAGTGCTTTCAGTTTTGCAAAATTCGTTTTTCTGCAATTTCGCGAGATTCGCGGGGCGCGAATTCACTCGAAATCGAACTTGCAATCCGCGAATTCGTGCAAATTTGCAGATTTCTTTTTTTTTGCGTATTCGCCGTTTTTTTTGCTTATTCGCGGACCGCTTCCAGCGCACCGACCGCGAGGTTGCCCATGCGGTCGTACATTGCCCCGGCTATCTTGTGCGCGTTGCTTATTTCCGTTTCCGGGCGCTATTGACAATGTCGCTTTGTGTGCAGCGCGCTATTACAAGTTTGTGCGTGTTTTTGCGTACTCGCGTGGGAAAAATCGCGCAAACTTACCCACGCGGTCCTCAATGGGCGCGGCCATCTTGTTTTTCATTCATTGCTATGGTTCTGTGCATGCTTTCTAATCCTCCTTTCATCTGTGCAATCCTTTGCTTCTTTGGACTTTTTTTATCTTTTCTACTCTATATCTATCCCTCTTTTTTCTAGATCTATATTTTTTCTTTCAACTTTTTGTTACTTTTCAAGCTATTTTTTTAAACTTTTTTTTTTACTTTACTTTTTCCGTATTCTTTCCTTTTTTTATCTTTCTGCTGTACAGGACCATGGCAAAGGGAGCCGGGAAGGAGAAGGGGAAGGTCCCGCACCACATACCCCGCTCCCATGCGAGCGATTGGGGGGGGAGCTAGTCACAGCCCGGGAGATCTTCAGCGCGGAGGAGGTGGCCGCACTGGTTTACTATGTGCAGTGCCGCCTCCCCAAGACAATCGCGGCAGGCTCGCTAGCGGGTACGGGCTCCGGGAGCGTCGAAAGCGGTGGGAGAAGGTGTGCTGGGCCATGTATCAACACTCTTGTGTCCGGCGCACCTACAACCAGGCCTCGCACCGGTGGACCTGACCTCCTTGACCGCGAACATTACCTGCTCAACCTGCTAGGCGTCGAGATCCCTGGGCTTGGTGAGCAGTAGTAGCTATTTAATCATTACTCTGATTTCTCCTGCTTTATGTGTTATCATATTGCAAATTTTAGTTTTTTCCGATGAGCAATAATACTGCCGATTAGATTGTAGGTAAATTATGTCTCAAAATGTTCTGTGATTGCATTTCAGGTGCACTGCTCTCCTGCTCAGTGGTGGTGCTACTATGCCTATTTGTTTTCAATTTTATTTGCTAATTTCATTGGCCTGAGTGATTATGTATGAGTGTACTTTACAGAACTGCGCAATGCTAGACACTAAGGGGCAGATTTACAATTACTGGCGCATCCCTGCAAATTAGCAGGGATGCAGCAGTAATTGTGCGCCACGCCTCCACCACCCATGGTGTGCCGCATTTACAATGCGGCGCACCATGGGGCAAAAACGACACAGAAGCGTCACGCATCTGTGCCCTAAAGGCAGTGCATTGCTGGAGTTGCGTCGCAACCATGATGCAGCTACAGCAATGCCCTGGGGTGCCCTATCTCCCAAATGCTGCGTCAAGCCGTACGTCTGCTTCAAGCAGGGGCAGGGTTTTGAGTGACGCAGCATTGGCCGAAAAGTGACTGAGTGAAATCTTGTAGATTTTACTCAGCCACTTTTAAGAACGCACTCCCTTGCGCCGGAACGGCCCCTGATGGCGAAGGGCTTTACAATATGATGCATCTCCCAGATGCGTCACGTTGTTAATATACCCCGCACCATGGCGCCTCTTTAGCGCTGCCACTGTGTCACAAAAGTCACGCAACGAAGGGGCAAAAGAGCCGCAAGGGACTTGTAAATCTGCCCCTAGAGACTCAAGTCCAGTCTTTCCTTTGAACACCTGCCACTAAGAAGAGATAGTGGTGGTGGATTGATAGTTTGAGTATTTTAATGACTGGTAATGTAGTAGGAAACTTACTTTGTAGTGTTCCCACTGGTCTGCAATCATGATGGACTTTGTCTGTCACTTCGCGTGCTGCGGAGTGCTGCCTGCCAGTCCTAGTTGAACCTTTTTGTAGTTGGTTTAGTGAGTTACATAACTTTCCAAGTCGACGGTCCGCGAATCCAGCAATACTAATATCCTAGTAGACCACATCAGATAGGTCAATTAATGTAGTGCAATTGTTGTCTATTTGCTATTTCCCCGAAATAATTTGTTATTGTTCTTTTGAAATGTTTTATTTGGTTGACAGCAATCATCCATGTTTGGGTCTTTCTTTCATGTTGTACATCAGCTTCCCAAAGGGGCAAGAGGACAGAGGAGGAGGTAGCGGCGCCAGCAGACAAAGACCATGAGGGCTCGAGGTCACTCGAGGGCTCCTCTGCTTGTCCCAGTAAGTTTCAATGTTAATATTAATAATTATACTTTCCTATCTTTTAGAGTACCTATTTTTTACTAACGTTCCTCATTCGATTTTTCCTACATCGTCTTTGATCTTCTTCTAGACTGTTTCTAAATTATTATCCTGCCTCTTCTATAACAGGTACTACTAGATTATTATTATTAGTCTGTCTGTGTAGCTAACTGAGCTTGCACAGTTGGCAAAAGGTGTTAAACGAAACTCCCATTCTATTCAGCAATAGCTCTATGCACTGAGTGCAGTCCTCTGGGTTGTACAAAATGTCTTTTGAAGTCTTCTAAATGTTTATGCTTTGACAATTCCCAACAATAAACTGTCAATGACCACCAAGAAAGTATAAGATACTAGTTTACTTTTTGATTGGATAGGAGGACAATCCATACTACTATTGTTGCAGGGACAATTCTGCACAAACAGAACTATGGACAGTAAATAGTGCATTGTTTATCAATGATAATAGGTGCAGTTAGACTTTCCACATACCTCAGTCATAACAGAATTTGAAACCCCAATCTCCTTACTGACTAGCTAGTGTGACAGAGTCATTTAGCTCCCTAATTCATCGATGATTGATCCCCAATGATGATTATCCAACCCAGGACATAAGACTACGGAGTCAGAGTCTAGAACTGTCAGAGCCACGGACTCTTGCTTGCAAATTGCAAACCCTTTCGCTCACTCACTCATGACTAAAAATCACATAGTCTATGTAACTTTTAAAGCTTTATTAAAAGTAAAAACATTTATTAAAATCAAGTACATCATACAACATAAACGGTGGATTGAAAATGGAAAAGTGCCTAGTGATTTCACACATTAATTGTGGGCGAGCCCTCACCTGGTTGGAACTTCAAATCTTCTTTGTGGTGCTGAATCGTTGCTGACTCTGTCCTAGTGATCAGGATCTGATGTTGCTCTTGTTCTTAGAAGGGAAGCTTCTGTCTGTTATGAGAAACACAGTGCATGTTGAAAAGCAAGCATTCATCAGTTGTTCCAAAAAGTGTAGCAAGATAAGCAACACCCTTCCCTGAAAAAAAGTGCAATTTTTAGTTTTGACTAGACAGTCACAAATTATTACATTTGTTTGTGTAGTCGTAGTGACATTTTTTCATTCCTAGACAAAATACTAGGGAGTGGTGTATATGGCATCTAAGAATCTGAATTGTATTTTCTAGGCGGAACATCGTCACTACCATCCACCGGAGCCGGGGCCAGCGTGGAGGTGGGCACTCCTGGGGCGGAGGCGGTGCAACAGCCAGCAGAAGCTGCTGTGGGGGATGCCACGGTAGTGGCGGACAGTGGTAAGCTATTATATTCCTTACTTATTGAGATAGCAGACTGCAGAGTGTGCTCTCAGCAGGGGTGTATATGTTGTACAGTACAAGTATACTATACTGTTAAGAAGACTTACAAATTTAGAAATATGTTTTTATTAACCAGGTAGTAGCCTCCTCTAAGTTGACTTCAACTCAGCTGTGAAAGTTTTTTCGAGAATCCAAGTCAGATCAGAGATGAACTTAATGGATGGGATGAACGAAAAGGGAAATAAGGGTGTAAGTAAGTGTGGAAGGGTGAGCGAGTTAAAAGTAATGATGACTGGCAAAGATTGATACGTGTTTTTGAATGCTGGCCGAGGTGGCTGGGAATATGATGCATGGCCAGTTGAAGGATGAAGCAAGGATGGGTGGAAGGAGAAAGGAAAGAGGACTGCCTGGGTGGGTGAAACAGAAACTGTATGTGTGCGCAATAAATGCTTTGGTTGAAATTCAAATGCAAGTCAAGCACGGATGCATGGCTTGCAGTTTCCAAAATAAAATGAAAATGTTGTTTTCCCGTGAGAAAAAGTAATGTTTGTCCACTTGAGACATTAAGAAGAATGATTGACATTTACTTTGAATGGGTGGATGCCTGGATCATGATACTATCTGACTCATAGATAGCATATGTGTATGCAGAGAGAGTAGAAGGTCACTGGATGAAGTAAGCATTACTTTGAAGAGCATGTAAAACCGCACCCGCATGTCCGCTCCAGTGTAGGAAAGGCAAGGAAAAGAAGTTGTAATTTTTCCGAATACTACCATGAATAGTAGCAGAACTTTGTATTGCAAGCACAGCATATATCCGGCGATTACGGGGGCCACTCAGTTCCTCTGTTAATAATTTTAGTACCACTCTGTCATTCATGTGTGGCCTATCAGTGTTCACTAAATAAAAAATAAAGCACCTAAATTCATCCCAAATGTAATCAAATGCATATCCTGTGAAGGGATAGATGATCATAATTTTTATCTTCTTCATTTTCCTTTTCTAGTAGTCATTGGCACTGTAGGGTGAAAGTTAAATTAATTAGGCAGTAGCCCTTGTAACAGAGTATTCTTAGTGCCATCCCTAATAGAAAAGTAAGAGCTTCACCACCTGCATGTACTGGACTGGTACAGTAGCGCAAGCCTGTGTCATCATGGCGTGCAAGTTGACTGCGCTGGCATTATGCCGGCTTCCAGAAATTTACGTACCAATTTCGCTAAAGAAGAGAGAAGAATAAGAATAAGACTGGTGTACTGTCATAGTCGACTCTAATGTACTGAGTCCATAGTGCTCAAAGAATTGATTCCCGAAACTCCCACTAATGTTAGAGCAAGGCTGAAGAAGTGGGAGGTTAGATAGATACAGGCTACACATGTTATGTACTGTGATTGCAAGTTGCTATTTCTACTGTGACACAACTTTCTGCTGAATTATTTTGTGTTAATCTTAAAAAGCATTGGTTACAGACTATGTTTTTCTTTCTTCATGTACTTGCTCCTTCCAAACTGTCATAGAAGGAGCTGGCTAGATGGGCCCGGCAACGGAAACTGGAGGCGACTGTCGCTGAATATCGGCGGCTGGTGGCCCTGGAGGAGGAGGACACGCAGTCGACCACAACATCCACAGGGACAGCTGCATCCTCCTCCGTGCTCCCTGGGTCAGCCAGTCAGCGCAGGCCTCCAGCGGTCCAGCGGAGCCATGGTACCGCAGCCACCCGCCACCGCCAAGCAGCCCAAAAATCAGCTGCCCCCCACAGCAGGTGCAAGGCACGCATGCACAGCCTAACCCTCAGGGTGTCCTACCTTGAGCAGGAGCAGAAGAAACTGAGAATCCTGCTCAAGACCCTCCGCAAAGAGCATGACCACCTGGCCCAAAAAGTACGCCGCCGGCAGCATTAGAGAAGGAGAGACTGTCCCTTGACCCTTTTTTAAAGACTTCTGAGGGGTGGGAATTGGGAGTTGGGTTTTTTGCACTTTGGGGACTTTTTTTCACTGACATTCTTTGGGGTTAGGTAGGGGGGTGGGTCAGGTCTTGCGGGATAGTTTATTTTTGTTAGGGTTATAAATAATTATTACTTTCAACTTCAACATAGCATACGTGTTTTTACTGCAGTTGAGGCTGCAGGGGGGAGGTTAACTGTAAGTTTGTTTTCCTGAAACTTTAGTGGCTTCTTGATTCAAATTGTGTAAGTAATTGCCCAAATGTTTAGAAAAGTAAGTGCCTCTCACAGAGTTAGTGAATTCAATTGTCCTAGGACTTTACTAGTACTACCGCCAGTCTCTCGTCTCTCTTTCTACTCCATTATTCTTCTTCAGATGCGTCACGTTGATAATATACCCCGCACCATGGCGCCTCTTTAGCGCTGCCGCTGCGTCACAAAATTCACGCAACGACAGAGCAGAAGAGCAGCAAGGGACTTTTAAATCTGCCCCTAGAGACTCAAGTCCAGTCCTTCCTTTGTACACCTGCCACTAAGTAGAGATAGTGGTGGTGGATTGATAGTTTGAGTATTTTAATGACTGGTTATGTAGTAGAAAACTTACTTTGTAGTGTTCTCACTGGTCTGCAATCACAATGGACTTTGTCTGTCACTTCGCGTGCTGCGGAGTGCTGCCTGCCAGTCCTAGTCGAACATTGTTGTAGTTGGCTTAGTGAGTTACATAACTTTCCAAGTCGACGGTCCGCGAATCCAGCAATACTAATATCCTAGTAGACCACATCAGATAGGTCAATAAATGTAGTGCAAGTGTTGTCTATTTGCTATTTCCCCAAAATAATTTGTTATTGTTCTTTTGAAATGTTTGATTTGGTTGACAACAATCATCCATGTTTGGGTCTTTCTTTCATGTTGTACATCAGCTTCCCCCAGGGGCTAGAGGACAGAGGCGGAGGTAGCGGCGCCGGCAGACAAGGACCAGGAAGGCCAGGATCGGTCATACGAGAGCTCTTCTGCTGGCCCCAGTAAGTTTTCATGTTAATATTAATAGTTATACTTCCCTATCTTTTAGAGTACCTATTTTTTACTAACGTTCCTCATTCGATTTTTCCTACATCGTCTTTGATCTTCTTGTAGACTGTTTCTAAATTCTTATCCTGCCTCTACTATGACTCCCGGTGGTACTACTAGATTATTATTATTAGTCTGTCTCTGTATCTAACTAAGCTTGCACAGTTGGCAAAAGGTGTTAAACGAAACTCCCAATCTATTCAGCAATAGCTCTATGCACTGAGTGCAGTCCTCTGGGTTGTCCATAATGTCTTTTGAAGTCTTCTAAATGTTTATGCTTTGACAATTCCCAACAATAAACTGTCAATGACCACCAAGAAAGAATAAGATACTAGTTTACTTTTTGATTGGATAGGAGGACAATCCATACTACTATTGTTGCAGGGACAATTCTGCATAAACAGATCTATGGACACTAAATAGTGCATTGTTTATCAATTATAATAGGCGCAATTAGACTTTCCACATACCTCAGTCATAACAGAATTTGAACCCCCAATCTCCTTACTGACTAGCTAGTGTGACAGAGTCATTTAGCTCCCTAATTCATCGATGATTGATCCCCAATGATGATTATCCAAACCAGGACATAAGAATACGGAGTCAGAGTCCAGAACTGTCAGAGCCACGGACTCCTGCTTGCAAATTGCAAACCCTTTCGCTCACTCACTCATGACTAAAAATCACAGAGTCTATGTAAGTTTTAAAGCTTTATTAAAAGTAAAAACATTTATTAAAATCAAGTACATCATACAACATAAACGGTGGATTGAAAATGGAAAAGTGCCTAGTGATTTCACATATTAATTGCGGGCGAGCCCTCACCTGGTTGGAACTTCAAATCTCTTTGTGGTGCTGAATTGTTCCTGACTCCGTCCTAGTGATGATGATCTGATGTTGCTCTCATTCTTAGAAGGGAAGCTTCTGTCTGTTATGAGAAACACGGTGCATGTTAAAAAGCAAGCATTCATCAGTTGTGCCAAAAAATGTAGCAAGATAAGCAACACCCTTCCCTGAAAAAAAGTGCAATTTTTAGTTTTGACTAGACAGTCACAAATTATTACATTTGTTTGTGTAGTCATAGTGACATTTTTTTATTCCTAGACAAAATACTAGGGAGTGGTGTATATGGCATCTAAGAATCTGAAATGTATTTTCTAGGCGGAACATCGGCACTACCATCCACCGGTGCCGGGGCCAGCGCGGAGGTGGGCACTCCTGGGGCGGAGGCGGTGGAACAGCCAGCGGAAGCTGCTGTGGGGGATGCCACGGTAGTGGCGGACAGTGGTAAGCTATTATATTCCTTACTTATTGAAATAGCAGACTGCAGAGTGTGCTCTCTGCAGGGGTGTATATGTTGTACAGTACAAGTATACTATACTGTTAAGAAGATTCACAAATTTAGAACTATGTTTTTATTAACCAGGTAGTAGCCTCCTCTAAATTGACTTCAACTCAGCTGTGAAAGTTTTTTCGAGAATCCAAGTCAAATCAGAGATGAACTTAATGGATGGGATGAGCGAAAAGGGAAATAAGGCTGTAAGTAAGTGTGGAAGGACGAGCAAGTTAAAAGTAATGATGACTGGTAAAGAATGATACGTGTTTTTGAATGCTGGCCAAGGTGGCTGGGAATATGATGCATGGCCGGTTGAAGGATGAAGCATGGATGGGTGGAAGGAGAAAGGCAAGAGGACTGCCTGGGTGGGTGAAACAGAAACTGTATGTGTGCGCAATATATGCTTTGGTTGAAATTCAAATGCAAGTTAAGCACGGATGCATGGCTTGCGGTTTCCAAAATAAAATTAAAATGTTGTTTCACGTGAGAAAAAGTAAGGTTTGTCCACTTAAGACATTAAGAAGAATGACTGACATTTACTTTGAATGGGTGGATGCCTGGATAATGGTACTATCTGACTCATAGATAGCATATGTGTATTCAGAGAGAGTAGACGGTCACTGGATGAAGTAAGTGTTACTTTGAAGAGCATGTAACACCGCACCCGCATGTCCGTTCCAGCGTAGGAAAGGCAAGGAAAAGAAGTTGTACTTTTTCCGAATACTACAATGAATAGTAGCAGTACTTTGTATTGCAAGCACAGCATATATCCGGCGATTACGGGGGCCACTCACTACCTCTGTTAATAATTTTAGTACAACTCTGTCATTCATGTGTGGACTATCACTGTTCACTCAATAAAAAACAAAGCACCTAAAGTCATCCCATATGTAATCAAATACATATCCTGTGAATGGATAGATAATCATATTATTTATCTTCTTCATTTTCCTTTTCTAGTAGTCATTGGCACTGTAGGGTGGAAGTTAAATTAATTAGGTAGTAGCCCTTGTAACAGAGTATTCTCAGTGCCACCCGTAATAGAAAAATAAGAGCTTCACCACCAGCATGTACTGGACTGGTACAGTAACACAAGCCTGTGTCATCATGGCGTGCAAGTTGACTGTGCTGGAATTATGCCGGCTTCCAGAAGTTTAAGTATCAATTTCGCTAAACAAGAGAGAAGAATAAGAATAAGACTGGTGTACTGTCATAGTTGACTCTAATGTACTGAGTCCATGGTGCTCATAGAATTGATTCCTGAAACTCCCTCTAATGTTAGAGCAAGGCTGAAGAAGTGGGAGGTTAGATAGATACAGGCCACAAATGTTATGTACTGTGCTTGCAAGTTGCCATTTCTACTGTGACACAACTTTCTGCTGAATTATTTTGTGTTAATCTTAAAGAGCATTGGTTACAGACTATGTTTTTCTTTCTTCATAGAGATGCTCCTTCCAAACTGTCACGGAAGGAGCTGGCTAGACGGGTCCGGCAACGGAAACTGGAGGCGACTGTCGCCAAATATCGGCGGCTGGTGGCCCGGGAGGAGGAGGACACGCAGTCGACCACAACATCCACAGTGACAGCTGCATCCTCCTCCGCGCTCCGTGGGTCAGCCAGTCAGCGCAGGCCTCCAGCGGTACGGAGCCGTGGTACCGCAGCCACCCGCCACCACCAAGCAGCCCAAAAATCAGCTGCCCCCCACAGCAGGTGTAAGGCACGCGTGCACCGCCTAACCCTCACGGTGTCCTATCTTGAGCAGGAGCAGAAGAAACTGAGAATCCTGCTCAAGAACCTCCGCAAGGAGCATGTCCACCCGGCCCAAGAAGTACGCCGCCGGTGGCATTAGAGAAGGAGAGACTATCCCTTGCCCCTTTTTTAAAGACCTTTGGGGGGTGGGAATTGGGAGTTGGGTTTTTTGCACTTTGGGGACTTTTTATTTCACGGACATTCTTTGGGGTTAGGTAGGGGGTGGGTCGGGTCTTGCGGGATAGTTTATTTTGGTTAGGGATATAAATAATGATTACTTTCAACTTAAACATTTTTACTGCAGTTGAGGCTGGAGGGGGGGGGTTAACTGTAAGTTTGTTATCCTGAAACTTAAGTGGCTTCTTGGTTCAAATTGTGTAAGTAATTGCCCAAATGTTTAGGAAAGTAAGTGCCTCTCACAGAGTTAGTGAATTCAATTGTCCTAGGACTTTACTAGTACTACCGCCAGTCTCTCGTCTCTCATACTACTCCATTATTCTTCCTCCCCCCAAACGCTTATCCTACCTGTAATTCGTGTTTGAAAATAGGGCTAGGCACACGGCTGGCTGCATGGCAAATGGCGATTAAGGTTGGCAATCTGGGGTTGTTGAAATGGCATCATTGCGGTGGTACTAGTGGTGGTACACAGTGGCAGTTGCAGCATATGACTAAAAAGAAATTGAAACCTTGATTGGCCTGAGCGGAGCATTAGAACGATACAATAGATACTATAGCACTTGACAGTAAACAAATACAGTACCAAAATGAAGCCTTACAAATGCTAAAGTATTGAAAGTATAACTACTACTTGAGTGGAATTTGCTACTACTACAAGAAATAGTACTGAAGGTGAAGGACACGGCAGCGTAATCATTTGCCACATGTAGGAGGAGGATGTTCTTCATGATCAATACAGTTGATGGCGCCCATGAAAATCTGCTTTGATTTGCCAATAGTCATGGGTCTGTGTTAAGCTCACTAAGAATATATATCCTTCGATTCCTTCACCAGCCTTGAAATGTAATTCATTTTCAGTTGCTATGACCTTATTCTCCCCAGCAAGTGTGTGGAATTATTGCTGTCATTTACTCACACATCAATGAAAACCACACAGCCCAGGGGAAGAGAGTTAGGGTTTGGAAATTGGATGGGAATGGGTTTTTTTGGGAAAGTTTTGTTGAGAGAGGAAAAAAAAACACAGCATGGACAAACAACAAATGAAGATAAACAAATCTTTGGATACGAAGATATCCATAAATATTTTAAGGGACATAAAGGAAGTGCATGCACTTCTGCAGGCATGAAGTTGATTGCTAAATGGATGGTTAGGTTAATTAAACTAAGTAGTACTTTCTAAGGGATGTAAGAATGCGACTCAGAGGCACCCTGATCTACCGACCCCCTGGACCACGCACACAATTCAGCGAGGACATCGCCGACTTCGTCAGCCCGCATGCCCTCCCCTCCGCTGACTACATCCTCCTGGGGGACCTGAACTTCCACCTGGAGAACAACAACGACCACAACACCAGCACCCTGCTCGACAACCTCGCCAACCTGGGACTCAAGCAACTGGTGTCCACCCCCACCCACCTCGCCGGACACACACTCGACGCCGTCTTCTCATCCAGCACAGACATCAACTTCAGCCACGCCACAGAGCTTCAATGGACGGACCACAGCTGCATCCACTTCACCTTCAAGAGAACGACGACCCACCAACACCAGCAACAGGCCGCCCGCAGAAGCTGGAACAAGATCACAGCAGACCAGCTAGCCACCTCCCTGAGCCAACACCCTCCTGCCAGCTCAGCGAACCCCAGCCAGGCCGCCGACAACATCACAAAGTGGATCAGCAACTGCGCGGACGAACTCGCCCCGCTGAGGACCCCGCCCAGCAGACCCGGCAGCAAGAAGGCCCCATGGTTCACCGACGCACTCAAGAGCTCCAAGAAGAACTGCCGAGCCCTCGAGAAAGTCTGGAAAAGGGACCCGACACCGGACAACAGGACCTCCTACAAACTGGCCACCCGGAAACACCACCAGCTGATCCGCGCCGCCAAGAGAACAGCATTCAAGGACCGGCTGGACAACAACGCACACAACAGCAAGGAACTCTTCAACATCGTGAAAGAGCTTTCCAACCCCAGCGCAGGAAACAACGACATCACCCCATCGCAAGACCTCTGCAACTCCCTCGCCTCATACTTCCACAACAAGATCACGGACATACACAGCAGTTTCAACAACCAACCAACGCACACCACGACCGACCCGCCACCCCCCCCCACCACCACCCTCCACGCCTGGACCCCGATCAGCACAGAAGACACCATCCGCACGATGAACTCCATCCACTCCGGATCACCAACCGACCCCTGCCCTCACCACGTCTTCAACAAGGCCGACGCTGTCATCGCACCCCACCTGCGAGACATCATCAACACATCCTTCGACACCGCCATCTTCCCCGAAAGCTGGAAACACGCCGAACTCAGCGCTCTACTCAAGAAACCAACAGCGGACCCCACCGACCTCAAGAACTACCGCCCCATCTCGCTTCTCCCGTTTCCAGCCAAAGTCATCGAGAAGACCGTCAACAAGCAGATGGCCGCCTTCCTCGAGACGAACGGATCCCTCGACCCCTCACAGTCCGGCTTCCGAGCCAAACACAGCACCGAGACCGCCCTCATCGCCGCCACCGATGACATCCGAGCCCTGATGGACAATGGAGAAACAGCGGCCCTCATCCTCCTAGACCTCTCCGCGGCATTCGACACGGTCTGCCACCGCACCCTAATACGGCGCCTCAGCAACATCGGAATCCGGGACAAGGCGCTGGAATGGATCATCTCCTTCCTCGACGGAAGAACACAGCGAGTCCGCCTACCACCGTACAAGTCAGAGGCCTCCGAAGTCATCTGCGGCGTCCCCCAAGGATCATCACTGAGCCCCACCCTCTTCAACGTCTACATGAGCCCCCTCGCGGCCATCGTACGCAAACACCACCTCAGCATCATCTCCTACGCCGACGACACCCAGCTGATCCTCTCCCTGACCAACAACCCCGCCGCCGCCAGAGCCAACCTGCACGAAGGGATGAAAGAGGTAGCCGAGTGGATGACGACCAGCCGCCTGAAACTGAACTCGGACAAGACGGAAGTCCTCATCCTGGGCTCTTCACCCTCCGCCTGGGACGACTCCTGGTGGCCTCCCGCCCTGGGCACCGCACCCAAACCGACAGACCATGCACGAAACCTGGGCTTCATCCTGGACTCCTCCCTCTCCATGACCAGGCAAGTCAACGCCGTCTCCTCGTCGTGCTTCAACATCCTACGCATGCTACGGAAGATCTTCTGGTGGATCCCCTCAGAGACCAGGAAGACCGTCACCCAGGCCCTCGTCACGAGCCGACTAGACTACGGCAACGCCCTCTACGCCGGGACCACCGCCAAGCTCCAGAAGAGACTCCAGCGGATCCAAAACGCCTCAGCCAGACTCATCCTCGACATCCCACGGTCCAGCCACATCTCCGGACATCTGAGAGACCTTCACTGGCTCCCCATCAACAAGAGAATCACCTTCCGCCTCCTCACCCACGCACACAAAGCCCTACACGACCAAGGCCCGAGCTACCTCAACAGCCGAGTCAACTTCTACGCTCCCAAACGCCACCTCCGATCAGCCAACCACGCCCTCGCCGCCGTCCCCCGCATCCGAAGAGCGACTACAGGAGGAAGGTCCTTCTCCTACCTGGCCGCCAAGACCTGGAACTCCCTCCCGTCCGACCTGCGCCTAACCCAAGACCACCTCTCCTTCAGGAAGAAGCTGAAGACCTGGCTGTTCGAGCAGTAGCGGCACCCCCCCTCCCCAGCGCCTTGAGACCCTACGGGTATGTAGCGCGCTTTATAAGTGTCACTGATTGATTGATTGATTGACAGTACAGGGCTGCAGTAATGTGTTTTCACTTGCCTATCTCTGCACTCAGAGTTACACTTTGTTCATTAAATTTGTTTGAAAAATAGCAAAGTAAAACTATACAATGGCTGGAGGGATGAATTTAAAATACCGAGAGCAAAGAAATCCCAAGTCACACTCATAGAAGTTCACAGCAATAACATTACTTGAAAGATAAGTAGAAATGAATGAATACTGTTACTGTATGTTGTTGTACTTGTCCTGTTGAATTTGGGAAGTTGCATGCATCAAGCCATTCCTCTTATTTGCGGTACTCCTCTGTTCCATCCAACGCTCCGTCGATCAATGTTGGTGACCAGAAGACACCCTGTCCACTGCCTGCCTGGCGGATGCTGAATTGCGGGTCGCTAATGTGAAGCCTGACTTCATCCTTTTTTCCATTGCACAGGGTGGAAGCCGCCCTGTAAATGTTGATGCAAAAACAGGAAGTGATATTAAAACACCACTGAGAAAAAAATATAAGGTATGTACGCTGTGTAGTGCAAAAAGTCACACTTTCCGTTTCAGAATCGACAGTACAATAGTTTTGAAAGGGTGTTCTCTGAGTCTCCTTTTGAAGGATAAATAAGTATGGGCGAATTTTGCAGATCTTTCCCCTCCAGCTTGGTGTAGTGTAAACTATGTTCAGAAGACACGCTTGCGAGTGGGCAAGACAAATAATTTAGAGCCAGGTTGGTGATCAGTGGCCATAGAGCCATTTTCCTATACCAATACAGCTATGGGTTCGTATTAACAAAGACCTGTGTTGGGTCATCCAGATAGGCCTGCACCATCAACTCAAGGTTCTCCACGGTTGCTCCACTTTGCGTACCCTCTGTGGCCTTCTCAACACTGGAACGACCAAAGCCTTGATGAGTTAGCCAATCCGCTTCCGACATATTGTGGGTGGGCCTGGTGCAGGTGAGGATGATGATACGGTTGCTGCTGGTGTCGTTAACGGCTGTGAGGGGAAGTTACTCCCTTCGCTCACAGATTCAGAAGTGGAACTTGACGCTGGATCGCCTGCAGATTCAGTTGGACTTCTGACGGCTCCTTGAATTTTCGGCCGGTCTTTGTCGAACCGACTGGCTGACACAGCTAGCCAATGTTTGTACTTTGAAACATCTGCTTCATCAAAAGGAATGAATGCTTTGCTGGCCACTGCCTTTTTGTACCGTGGATCCAGAATAGTGGCACAAATGTAATGTTGTTCTGTATGTATGTTTTGAAGCCTTTCATTGGCAACTAGGTGGCTTAATAAGTTCTCCGCCCACAGATATGCAGCTTGCTTATCAACATCATCTCTGAACGTTAAAGACACCGCCTTCAGTTGGTGCTCTAGCATGACCAACAATGGGATAGCTTTGCTCAAAGAACAGTCCTCCCTGCTGACTTCACACGTGAAGACCTCAAAAGGACAAAGCATGTCTGTCAGGCTTTTAACTAGCAGCCATTCCTCCAACTCTAGCCTCATTCATAGCAGAACCTAGTGTAAAGATATAGTCATTGATTACCATGCACTGCTCAAACACACGCTCAAGCATGTAAAAGGTTGAGTTCCAACGTGTTGCCACCTCCTGGATGAGTCATTTGACTAGCACTTCACATACATATTGAATGCTCCTCAGCTTCTTCTGGGCCTTAAAAAAAAGGCTGAAATGTGTGCAGATTCTTCGGCAGGTGGTCAGTAACTTCTTGACTTGGTTTTCAGTTTTCAAGAAATCTTGAACAACCAGGTTTATACAGTGAGCCAAACACGGCACTCTGAAATATTCACCGTCCTGCATGGCCTTAACTATATTACTGCCATTATCATGGAAACATAACCAACTATGCGATTTCTTGGTTGCAGCCATTCAGAGACCTTACTGTTAAATTCCTCCAAAATGTTTTTTGCAGTATGAGTTTTCTCCATGACAAACATGGCTAATGTTGCATGTTTCCGAGTAGCTTGAAAAACTGTGTCCAGGTCAACAACTGCACTTGACTTGTCTCTTACCCCTGTAAAAGACCCTGCGAAAGAGATCCAGTGTGCAGTGATGCACATGTAATCAAGTGCTTGGCAAATGGTCTACATGTCTGTTGTCAAGTGGATAGTGTGAACAGCACTCTTCTGCAAAGCTGCCCCAATCACCTCCAGCACAGCTTGATGTAGTGCTGGAACCACAACTCTGGCAAAATAGGACCGGCTAGGAATCTTCCATTTAGGGCAGACTGTTGCCACTAATTCTGAAAAACCCAACCCCTTCCACAATAGAAAAAGGGAGAAGGTCCAGCGCTAGCATTTTAGCCAGCTTTGCGTTATACAGACGTACCGTTGGGTGGTTGCGTTCAAATGGTGCCTCCGACCACAACATTCCGCGAATGGTGGGCTGGATCATTTTACGTGATGATGATGATGATGACGTCTTCAAACCAGTTAGGCCCATTGATGTAGCTTTTCACATTGGTGTCTCTCCAACACTCTTAGTGTGCCTCATAGATGTTGCAGGGGTAGAGGGTGTTGGCGATACCACTGCAGTGCTGCTGCCAACAGAACTGGGTGTACCAGAAAAAATGTCTGTCGCTTCTTCACTTCCCCCCTGCATGATCAGATTCTCGTCATCATCAGATGCAATATCAAGGGATACATTTGGATTTGTTTTTCTTTTGCCTTCCTCGATCTTCCTCATGTGTGCTTCCCACTCGATAGTGTGGTGTTTTTTTAGATGACCTCTCTGGCCTCCGGTACCATAGTTGGAATCAAGCTTACCCCGACTAACGCATGCTTTACAAATCGAACAAACGACCATGTTTTCTGCCTTTGTTCTAACAGTAAAGAAGTCCCAAACTGGGGACTGGTGATGTCTGCTGAAGGTGGGGGTGCTACTTTGACTTTCAATGCCAGATGAAGTGGAGGATGGGCGTGGCTGAATTTGTTTCTGTTGTTCACTTACAGCACCACTACTTGAGGTCGAGCTAGATGGAGGTCCATGCCGGCCATTCTGACTAAAAAATTTGGAAGCTGTAGGTCATGTAGTTAACGGTGGTGGTACCAGTGCCACACCGTCCATATCCCGCTCAGCAGCCATTCGGGATAGGGTGAAAATGTCTGTCTGCTGCATGCCTGCTGGGGCTGGAGTGACGACTGTGATGACTGGGTCATCGTCAGACTGTTCATCAGCAGCAGAAGACACCACTTCTTGTTTGTCGTCATCAGCCATAAGTCGAAGCTTTGCCGGATCCTTCCTTTTAGGCTTAGCTACCTTTGTCGTCTCATGGTGTGACTCACTCTCAGACTGCATTGGTGGGTTCCAATCAACATCAAGATCATCAGAAGGAAGAGGGCTTGAAGAAGAACTTGTAGTAGCCCTCCTTGACCTTTTTCTTGCTGGGGATCTGGAAGACAATGGATCATCATCAGGAGGAGTGGCTTCCTCGGATGATACCTCCTCTTGAATAGCAATTTGCTGATGTGCCCCTACTTCTGGAGGAACAAGCGTTGAAGGCAGTTGTGCCACTCCATAAACCTCTAGTCGCACCTCTCCATGCACCTGTCCATGCGCCTCTCCTTGCAGCTCTACTTGCGCCTCTCTTTGCGGCTGTACTTGCGGCTCTCCTTGCGGCTCTACTTGCGGCTCTACTTGCGTCTCTCCTTGCCCACGTACTTGCGCTTGTACTAGTTGCACCTGTGTTTGTGGCTGTGGTTGTTGAACACTCGTCAGCTGAGTTACACCCGGCGTTGATTGGATGGTACTTTCTTGTGATGAGCCAAGATCACTGGTTGATGGTGATTCAACAACCAAAGTGGCTGCCGCAGCAGCACTCATGGTGGTCTTGGACCTAGCTTGGTGTGGTGGCACTGAGCCCAATGAAGCGGAGGTGCTGCTTCCAGCTTGGTCCCCGGCGGACACCGCTGCTGCTGCAGGCGTTTTCTTTTCCCCAAAAAGGTGTCGGTGGGCACACCAGTCGCCTTGGTAGGTGGCGCCACTTGCTTCTTCTGCTCCTTCTTACTGGCAGTGGCACTGGCGACTTTTTTCGCTGAGGCGCTACGGCCAACTTTCTTTGAGGCCATCTTCTTGAGATGTCAGAACAGCAGGCCGCAGTTGCACGAGTTGCAGAGTTGTCTTGTTTGTGGCCACACGTGACGTCAAGTGACGTTGTGCTGCACACACCGCTGCAGGACTTCTTCCTGGTGCTGGTGGTTCTCTTGTGCACCTAAAAGCAATGGAAGCCAGAGAAACATAAGTTATACACCCCAAAAAGTCGAAAACACTCAAAAATCACCACAATCCCATGCCATCCATGCCCTCAATGGTGTTTAAATTCAAGACACCCCACAGAAAGACTAGGCCCATGCACCACTGAGTACCCCTGGGAATAATGGTTGAAAGCAAGGCAAACTGGGTGCAGGCCTGAGCACACTGCCTTGCTTCAAAATGGCCCCTTGACCCCCACCACATGGCCAGGCCCTGCCTGTACCAGGCCTCAAAATGGTCCCCACCCACATGGCCAGGCACCAAACAACACCCCAAAAAGTCAAAAAGCACACAAAAATCACCACAATACCATCCCATCCATGCCCTCAATTGTGTTTAAATTCAAGACACCCCACAGAAAGACTAGGCCCATGCACCACTGAGTACCCATGGGCATAATGGTTGAAAGCAAGGCAAACTAGGTGCAGGCCTGAGCACACTGCCTGGATTCAAAATGGCCGCTTGACCCCCACCACATGGCCTGGCCCTGCCTGTACCAGGCCTCAAAATGGCCCCCACCCACTTGGCCAGGCCCCAACAACACCCCAAAAAATCGAAGAACACTCATAAATCACCCCAATCCCATGCCATCCATGCCCTCAATGGTGTTTAAATTCAAGACACCCACAGAAAGACTAGGCCCATGCACCACTGAGTACTCCTGGGCATAATGGTTGAAAGCAAGGCAAACTGGGTGCAGGGCTGAGCACACTACCTGGCTTCAAAATGGCCCTTGACCCCCACCACATGTCCAGGCCCTGCCTGTACCAGGCCTCAAAATGCCCCCCACCCACATGGCCAGTCCCCAACAACACCCTAAAAAGTTGAAAAACACTCAAAAATCACCACAATCCCATGCCATCCATGCCCTCAATGGTGTTTAAATTCAAGATACCCCACAGAAAGACTAGACACATGCACCACTGAGTACCCCTGGGCATAATGGTTGAAAGCAAGGCAAACTGGGTGCAGGCCTGAGCACACTGCCTGGCTTCAAAATGGCCCCTTGACCCCGACCACATGGCCAGCCCCTGCCTGTACAAGGCCTCAAAATGGCCCCCACCCACATGGCCAGGCCCCAACAACACCCCAAAAAGTCAAAAAGCACTCAGAAATCACCACAATCCCATGCCATCCATGCCCTCAATGGTATTTAAATTCAAGACACCCCACAGAAATACTAGGCCCATGCACCACTGAGTACCCCTGGGCATAATGGTTGAAAGCAAGGCAAACTGGGTGCAGTCCTGAGCACACTGCCTGGGTTCAAAATGGCCCCTTGACCCCCACCACATGGCCAGGCCCTGCCTGTACCAAGCCTCAAAATGGCCCCCACCCACATGGCCAGGCCCCAACAACACCCCAAAAAGTCGAAAAACACTAGAAAAATCACCACAATCCCATGCCATCCATTCCCTCAATGATTTTTAAATTCAAGACACCCCGCAGAAAGACCAGGCCCATGCACCACTCACTAAACCTGGGCCTACTGGCTAGTGAGGCTTTACAGGCACCCCACATTTTAAAAAAAATCAACATATAACAGTGAGCTAAAATTCCATGACATAAATGAGAATTAAGTTAAAATAAAATCACAGAAACAGTTGTATCATGCACCCATGACTAACCCTGGGGCTACTGGATACTGTGGCTACCCACCACAATATATATTTTGTTAAAGTTGTGAAAAAAGTTTTAGAACTGTAGTTGCCTCAACTGCAATGCCCCAAACAAACAACACCAACTTACTTGTAAAATCTCAAGTCCAAAAGTGATCCAAACTCCAAAGTACAAAAAGTCCTCAAATACAAATATCCAGCAGCAGTCACAAAAAGTAATCCTTTCCGGCTCCACAGCCAAATGAAAAGGGACCAGGACAAGGAGAAAGCACTGGGAGTAGCCTGCTGGACAGGAACAGGAATTTGGAGACTCTGGGGCACTTCCTTCCTCCCACCCCACCCCAAAAAATGGACTCCTGAACCAAAACGTGCAGCCAAATGTCAATCTGAGGAGTTATTCTGATCAAAATCATAATTTTCACAAGGTTTATGCTTCCTGCGGTGGATTTCTTGTGCAGAATCGCAATTTTTTCAATTTCGGGAACGTGAGCTGTTCAAATCTCCCGCCGGAAGTCAGCTGCGCGCGCCGCATCTATGTGTTCGGCATTGTTTACTCCAGCAATACGTGATCGCGGGCCTTTATGACGTAGTCGCGTTGTCAAACTCTCGCTCTGCAAGATGGCAAGCCGCGATAACGTAATTGCGTTTGAAAAACTCTAGCGTGATCACGCAGCAAGATCGAAAATGGTGCAGCACACGCAAAACCGGGAGAAAAACAACTCGGCGGACTTAGAATCACGGTAAGTCAACGCCGTGCGCGCGATATTGTATTTTTCAAGCGCGACCAAGCAAAATAATTCATAGCTTGCGAATTTGAGGATTATTGGGTAAATTTGTGCGATATGCGGATCGCAAAATCGTCAAAAATCCGCAAATTCACCCGCGAAACGGATTTTACGCCCATACTTATTCTTTACATGTCTGCAAGCATTAAGGGCTTCATTTATGAGGGCTTGCGTCAGTTTTGCGTTTCCGATGCGTTCCGTTTTGGGACGCATCGGCAGCGTAAAACATGCCTCCTGTTGCGCACTATTTACAAAGTGACACATCTAAGGTGATGCGTCACTTTGTAAACCCCTGCGCTACATTATACCTGCGTCAGGTATAATGTATGCAGGGGGTGGCGTTCCCCCGCACAAAGCCTCGTAGAAGTGATGCAGTGAAATCTATGAGATTTCACTGTGTAACTTCTAGGACGCTGTTGCGTCAAAATCTTGCGCCTGCCTCACAGCAGGCGTAAGACTGATGCAAGCCCTTTCCCCATGTGAAAGGACACATTGCTGGAGTTGCATCACTTTTGTGACACACTCCAGCAATGCGTCACTTTTGCGCTTACAGATACATCAGAAATACTGACGTATGTAACTCCTTGCAACATGATGTGTCATACATTAAATATGACGCATCAGGTATGTCGCAATGAGTGCGCACTGAGAAGTGACGCATTGCTGCTTTCACGTAGCGATGCGTCATTTCTCATAAATGAGGCCCTAAGTATTTAGCTGGCATAAAAGAAAGCAAAGGAATACCTAGAGAATATGTCCCCCTATGTCAAATACTAACTGTGTATATTTGGGATTTCTTAAAGCTATATTCGGAGCACAATACACTTTTATCTTATCTTTCAACAATATCCTACCAATCGTGGATTCACACGAGGAAAAGAATGTGCTCTGTTAACAGCATCAACAAGTATTTTATTAGCACTCAATCCAATCCACCCATTACGATTCGATTTGAATCAATATACTTTATTCAGTTTGCTAGAACAACCCTAAATGCATTTAAAAAAGTTTTAAATGCACATTTAAAAACAATTATGTAATTTGATCGCAAATTCCATATCAATAGAAGAGAGTGATGGTAACATATCTTGCAAAATTATTAACACGCCATGATACCAAATTCCATAACCATTTACAAACAATGGCTGATCATACCAACATTTTGCGATCTCACATATATCTATTCCTTAATCAGTTTACTGTAACAATATCTTTCCTTACATTCATTGTTTTTAAAATATATAACCCTACATAATAGCAAGTTCCCGGGTCTTTCGGTGCAAGAAGTAAATTCATAGCAGCTTGATACGATCTTACATTGTTTTTTATAAAACGCGGTTAAAAATAAAAACGTCTAAAATACAAATGAAATTTACAAAAGAGCATAAAGTGCACAGTGCTTTGTTTGGAGAACTTGTCGCAAGGGCAGGGTGTAGAATTCAAGGGGCTTGTTTTCATAACTGGAAATGCGACTAGGTGTGTCCTATACCTAATCTCAATCTAGTCAGCACATAACGATGTGAAGATTTATTCACTTTAATCACGTAATCTTGGTTCCTCTTTTGGATTCAATTGATTGATAACATTTAAAACTTAATTGTTTCTCTATGGTAGTCTTCGATTTTCTTTTTTGTATAACACAAATGAATCCTTCATTTCCTTTTTGTTTAGGGAAACCACTGCCTGGGTTATCAGGAATCTGGCTAATAAATAGCTTGCTATATGTATCCATAATATATTTTAACCACGGGATACGTGATTTTTCTCAAGGAGTAAACAATCTTTAATACAAGATCTAGTAAAAGCTGCCTCATCTTTAGCCCATATCGATCTCCATACCAGCAGTGGCTGCATAGAGGTAAAATCTGCTAGGTATGTCAGATCCACCTCCTGGTGTATTAACTCAGTAGATGCTGAAGGTGGTAGACTTAGTAGACGTTTAAATAAACCATTTTCTCCTTGTTGTAGGGCCTGCCAATAATGATAACCCCAAACCCCTGCACCATACAAGGCTTTAGCAACGGATCTCGCCTTGTATATTGTCAACATTTTCCTTTACAGGGTAATTACCTTATTTGGATGCAAATCTAAAAACCCCCATATGCATTCTTAGCCATCTTGGAACAGACATTAGATAATTCCTGTTTACATTTCCTATTGCTAGGATAGGTTACCTCTAGATAGCAGAATGTTTTATCAGTTCGAATTGGGTTGCTATCTATATAAAAGGTTTTACATTTCGTGTTTTGGTACCACATATCATGGTAAAAGTTTTTGTTTTGTTAATTAGCAGTTTCCTTTCACCTAATAACTTGCTACATTTATCCAATAGTCAGTGTAGACCAACCGGGGTCCTAGAAAGTAGGAAGTGGATAATACCTGTAGGTGCCCCCATGTTAAGTAAAGTTATTATTATTATGTTTGAGCTTGTAAAGCGCACTGTTACCCGGAGGTTTCCTGGCGCTGTGTAAGGCTGCGGAACCCGTCCTGGCTTTCCCTGTGGAATGTCCCTGCTGGGAGTCCCCAAGGTGGAGCCAAGCATCCCCGGCGTTGGAGGGGCCGTTGTGGAGATTAGGCAAGCTGATGCCCAGAGTTGCCGAGTGGGACCCCTGATTAGAGTAGGCACTGAAGCGGAAATTATCGACCAAAGTCCACGACCCTGCCGCGTCAGGAATTGAACCCTGGTCCCGGCCGACTTCTGCTCCCGGGTCTGCCGCCTCTAACCAGTGAGCCACACCACTCCACAGGCCACATATTGGTGTTCTCAACTAAATCAAAGGCACTACTGAGATTGGCAAAGCATAAGTATATTCTCCCTTCTGTGGCACGTGCATATTTGCCTATTAACAGCTCTAGATTAATACGTTGTTCTATAGTCCCTAATCCTCTTCTAAAACCACTCTGTGCTGGGGAAAGTATATCATTATCATTTACCTATTCCTCCACTCGCAATAATACAACTTAACTCATCACTTTTACGAATGAATCTAAAAGTGATATGGGGTGATAGTTTTTGGCTTCAAGTTCTGACCTATCTCCTTTTTTATAAATAGGGACAATTATTGACTGACTCCATAATGGGGATATACACTGTCACCGCCAGATTAAAAACTGTTGTTAGAATTGGCCCCCACAGATCATCCTCAGCTCGACTAGTACTCTGTCGGGGCCCGGAGCTTTCCCTCCACTGCTCCCCCTCAGTCCTTCCTGGACTTCTTCCACTGTAAAATGTATGGCATGCCACTCACTCTGATTTTGATTTTATGCATGCATGTATCAAAACCTGTTGGATTAAAAATGCCCCTAAAATGGGATACCCACGCTTCGCATGTAATGTGGGATAATAATTCTGGGAGTGAATCATCCTTTAAAAATGGCATGTTTACAGTATCTCAAAATAGCTTAGTATTTGCCATATTTGTGGCAAAGGAGAGTTTGTCCCATGCTATCTCCTGTAGCTACCTTTTCTTCAGATCAAAGGAAAGTTTGTAATTATATCTTAGGTTTTTATTTAATACATTATCTCTCGTCTTACAGTGTAGGGCTTGTTTCAGTTGTTTTAACGCTTCAGTACAAGTATGGTCGAACCACCCCTTTCTTTTCTTCATTCCCTCCTTATTTGGAGGGGTAAAATCCTGTCAATAGTAATATTAATCTTTGCAAAGTTAGCAATTAACTCCCTGGGGTCTACCTCTTCTTTTAAACAATAATTAATCTCTTTGTTACATTTTAAGAAGATTTTGTTTAAACCTTTTGGGGTTTCACTCCATCCCATCTAATACGGGTCCTATGGGTCCTTTGTGGGGCAATGCCTATTTACTACAGTACCTTGGTGCATTGGCCTTTTTGGGCTCCACATTTGAAATGATAAAACAATACATTTGTGATCACTTAATGATAATTGGGCAACCTGTGGGGTATCGCACAAGTAGGTAGCGCTAGATGAAATTAAAACACGATCAATGATCAAAGTAGCATTACCCTCAATAAATGTTAGTATCAGGTACCCATCAATATCTCAGGCTCACTGTAATATTTCAAAATCATATTTAGCTATCACGGTGTTTAACACTTTCCTATATCCAATGTGTGTAAAATGTATATATTCGTCCCCTTTATCATACTTAATGCCAAAAACATGGGTAGCTGCCAGGTGACATGTTTGGATGTTGAAATCTCCAACCCATATAAGTACCACAGTATTACAAATGGAATCTAAGAAGGTACCTACGCCCTTTATCCAAATCAGTTACAATGTTACTCCTGTTAGTGTCAAACATATTTTTATAGTAACACTAATGACCTACTACAACCATCCCAGTCAGGTTTTAGAATGGCGCACTCCACAGAAGCAGCACTACTGATGTCCACAGAGACGCTGAAAAAATATGTTGACGAAGGGCAAACGGCCGCGCTGATCCTGTTGGACCTTAGTGCAGCATTTGACACCGTCTCACACCAATTGCTTCTCCAAAGACTAGAGTCCTGTGGCATCAGGCGCAACACTTTGAAGTGGTTGACATCATTCCTATCCAAATGGAACTTCCAAGTTGCACAACAGATGCATCTGTCTGATAGCTTCCCTCTGCCCCAGGGGTCCCACAGGGATCAATTCTGAATCCCACCAATTTGTATGTGGGACCGCTGGCAGAATGTGTAGAGAAACATAAGGTGTCGATAGTGTCATATGCGGATGACACATAGCTAATTGTAATGCTGTCCCAAGACAAAGATCAGGCAGCGATCCGCTTCTCTAAATATCTAGAGGAGGTGGCTTACTGGATGTCAAACCATTGCCTCAAGCTAAATGGGAATTAGACAGAGGTAATGATGGTAGGCAGGACACCAGCCATATGGTCATCAGCATGGTGGCCAGAATCACAGGGCCAAGTCCCCTCCCCAAAAACAGAGGTGAAAAACCTCAGAATCTGGTTCGACTCCAAACTGTCATTTGACAGTCAGATTCGAAAGGTAGCTGGGAAGTGCTTTGGGGCCATGAAAACCCTGAGGAAAGTTATATATTTGTTACCATCTAATGCCAGGAAAACCATAGTACATGCAGTAATTAGTTCCCAACTGGACTATGGAAATGTATTATACCTCGACGCTTCCAAAAAAGGCCTACACAAATTTCAGAGGGTACAAAATGCAGCGGCACGTTTGGTTCTCAGCCTTCCAAGGAGAGCCAGCATGAAAAAATCCCTGACAACCTTACACTGGCTGCCAGTGGGGAAGAGAGTCGTTTTTAAGGCAATGTGCCAATGTCACCGCATCCTTTCAACTAATGGTGCTAGGTACCTTCAACCACTACTAACTAAATACATCCGAGGACGCACACTAAGATCAATGAGGACGGCACTGCTGACAGTTTCAAGAATATTCAGAGCACGAATAGGGGCTCGCTCCTTCAGGTACTTAGCAGGAAAAATCTGAATACCTTGCCAATCGCCATAAGAACTGAACCAAGCGAAAGTATCTTCCGCAGACAGCTGAAGACATGGATGTTCACCAAAACTGAATACATTACAGTTCAACCGGCCTTACTGGGAGCAGCAGCAGAATCACTAGATATGTCTCAGTGCGGGACACCGGTTGGTGTAACCATGCACTCTACAAATGAATAAATATAATATAATATAATATTAATATAAATAGAAATATAAATTGACAAACATTAAATCCCTCCCTTCTTTGCAGTACAGCAATATAATCTGTGAGTGTGCCCCAATTGAAGCAAATGTTTTAACATTTACTGGTAAATTCTTTGAAATGAGGGTTAAAAGCCCCCTTTTGCTCTTCCAGCGCTTGATGGTACAGCCTCTAACGAATATGATGAAAATCCTTCAATATATATTGGGTCGAGGCACCAAGTTCCTTACAGGCAAATCACATCTAACCCATTAAATAAAATCTTGTCATCTTGTCTTGTTTTCTCATAGATCCTGCAATGTTCCAAATTGCTATTTTGTTACCATTTCTTATACCTCTCTCTAAAATAGCAGTAGGCGGTCACTAGATGACTATCAGCACCCCCTGTTTATATCATTTAAATTATAAGGAATACTTTATTTGCTTATAGTATCAGATACAGCCCTATCAGGCGGAGTGATTACCAGTTCCAGTTCAAAAACCTTTATTTCGGGCGTTAAGACCATAAAAGTATGTATGCAATTCAATCATAATCATGACAATGTAAAATTAAAAACACATCCAACAAACATATAAAAAAATGTGCAACATATTTGCTTGCAAAAGAAATTTACCTGCACTGGCCTATAGGCAGAGCCAATAAGCTCAGAAACGTGCAAGTGCAATACTAACAAGAAGTAAAAAACACAAGTGTGAGTCCAATGGAGAATGGGTAGATTGCAGGGACCAAACAATCTGCAGCGAGTTTGATAAAATCAATAGAACTAAAAGTATACATACAGGGAGTTACACGTATAGTGTGTCAGTTAACATGTTTTTTCAGGGTTATTCCAGAGGGTTGGTCTGCCTATCCTACTGCACTCTTCCCTTATATGTGCAAACCACGCAATGTTTTTTTCTACCCCGGGATGACCTAGTAGCTCTTTGGTTTCTGTCTGATATTCTGCCAATTCCGGGGTCACCCACAACCTGCGCCAGAAGATTAGGGATCTTATGGCAACCTCGTCTCCAATCGGCCCTATACCTAAATCTAGCCTCAAGGGGTTAACAGGGCGCTGGAAGGGAGACCCAAAATCTGTCTTAAAAAGCTGTTTTTGACTTTGCTTAGATAACTGCAAGAACAATGTCCCCAGAGTTCAGCCCCGTACAACGTGGCTCCCCTTGCTTGTGCCTTATACATTTCAATGATAGGCCCAGTAGGTTTGTAGGAGGAATCCCTCAGTGATTTACCAATCCCACCAGTGGTCTGTGCTAGCTTAAGCTGAGCTTTGGCTGTTTGTGCCCCCCAGTTCATATTTTCAGTAAGGGTGACACCAAAGTAGTCAAATAAAGGAACCCTTTCCAGTACAGTGTCATCTAAGTGGGGATTAGGGCGTGTTTTCTTGGCTGGTTTGACAACCATAAACTTGGTCTTCAGGGTATTAATCTCCAGCCCCCTGTTGTTGCAAAAGATGACAAAGCTGTTAATATCCTCTGTATTCCCATCGGCGACTTGGACATCAAGAGGGTGTCATCCGCAAACATCAACACTGGGACCTTTGAGTTTGCTAACTAGGCCTCGTTGTCCTTAACCTCAATGAGTTGGGCAATAAGTGCATTGACAAAGAGGCAGAACAGGGTCGGTGCAAGCACACAGCCCTGCCTCACTCCTCTGTCAACTTGGAGTCTTGAAGTTAATTCTCCTCCGTTTCCACATCTTACTTGGTCATAGTTGGCATCATGCATCGTAATAAGCCTGCTTAGAAGATAAAAAGGATTCGCCAAATCTCTTAGTACCCCCTATAGTTTGTCTCTGGGCACCAGGTCAAAAGCTGTTTTCAGGTCCACGAAGATTAAACAGAGTCTGCCACCCTCCGTTGTCACCGTTTTCCAAACTATAAGCTGGAGTCTATATTTGGTCAACGGTGGAAGTGTTCTTCCTGAATCCGGCTTGATAGGGGCTTAGAATATCATTATCTTGCATCCACCCCTGGATTCGGTCTTAAAGTACCTGTGCAAACAGTTTTTGTGTGACATCGATCAAACTGATCCGTCTATAGTTTGCAGGGAGTAGTGGAGAACCCTTTTTAAAGACAAGGACAATTTCTGCCCCGGCCCAAGTATCGGGGACTGGCATGCCGTTCATTATAACATTAAATATTACCCACAGATAGGAACCTAAATTGTTGGTTCTTCTCGAAACAGATCCCCTGGAAGCCTGTATAATCCTGGTGCTTTACCTGCAGGACGTTTCTTGATTGATTTAAAGACCTCGAGGAGGGTGATCCCAACAACCACTCCATCAGTATACCTAGGTGAGGGAGTGATTACCTCAGCTGCCAGGCTGGTGTCTACTCACGAGACCCCTTGGGTGGCGGTGTAACTGTCGTTATGGGTGAGGGAATATAGCTTCATTGTGTATAATGGCCTTTTGGCAGGCAAACTGTGGAACTCCCTTCCAGCAAGCATCCGAGCCACCCCTAACTGACATTTCGGAAATCCCTAAAAACTTGGCTGTTCCCCACTATTTGATACGTGTCGCTCGCTGTGTCCCCCGGTCTCTTGTCTGGTTTCTGGCTGCGCTGGGACGCCTCGTTGCTGAGTCAGCCATGCGCATCACAAATCCTTAAATAAATATTAAATAAATAAATATAGCGCCTGGAAAAGGTCTGCCCACTTTTCGGCTGGTATATTCAGCTCTATGGCAGGATTACCTTCCCTGCTACCAGTTCTACATTTGGCCCAAAATTCCTTCATATCCCGGTTCAGTAGAGCGGTTTTTATATCCTCCCATTTGTTTACTTCCCAGGCAAATAGCCTCTTTACATACAGCCCTCTTACATTTTGTTAGTAGCGTGTTTTTTGCTTTAATGGCTGCTATTAGGGCCTGTTTCGCTTTTTGGCACTTATCGTTAAGCCATGACTGGGTTGCCAATTTTCTTTTTTTTGGGCACACTATTGGGTAGAATACATCAGCCAGTTTGGTTGCCAAGCTTTTATGGAGTTCTCTGATTTGGTTGACAGGGGCTAGGTTGTCCCCGTCAGCAGAAACGCAGCTAAGTTCTTGCAGGGCTGGTACTACTACTTCATATATAGCTCTCAGCTTCTCAGGTGATTGCTTTATTATCCCCCGCTTTATTCTTCTTCTGTTGTTAATAAGTGTTGACCTGTTTTCAGGGAGGGGAACTACTAGGTGGGGCAATACCTGAGTCCGGCACCTTCAATACCAGTGCCAAGGCTTATGGTCACTATCATGCCGTGGTAGAACGGCACAGTCAAGGACCCTAGGCCATGATCTGGACTCCACTAGGATGTAATCCAGAAGAGAAGCATAGCCAATTCTTTTGTATGTTAATTTACCTGGCATATCAGAGATTGTACAGCCATTACACGCTCTCAGGGAGTGAGTTAGCAGAATGGCATTAGTTTGGAGTGCCAGGAGGGACCAAGCCTTGATCCGCTGGATTTACGGGTCAAGAATAGTCCAATGAGAGTCCTCATCAGTGGAAATCGGATTGTGAATGCCAGGAAGGAGCTCAAATTGGCAGTTAAAATCACCCCCAACGATCAACCTCATATTGGGGGGACGGTGGGAATAAAGGAGTTTAGAACATCAAGGGTTGAAGATTCCTTACTCAAACTTACGGGTTGGGAATAAACATTAATAAGGGCAAGCTTCAGCTTAGTTGGAAAGCTAAGCGTTACACATTGGATATCACTGGACGAAGTATACAAGGGACTAGCTATACAGCCCATGTGTGTGCCGAACCAAATGAATAAACCCCCAGATGGTCTGCCCCTCTCTCTTATAACAGCTGGTATATTAAATGTCACAAATCCCACCCTTATGCAATCCTCCCTTGCCCACATTTCTTGGAACATGCAGATGTCATACTGGTCCACAAAAAGTCCCCAATCAGGGCAAGAAAGTTTACCCTTGAGGCCAGCCGCGTTCCAAGACAGGGTCTTTAACTTGCTACCTGTATATAGCATTTCTCTGGGGGTATCGGTCCCGTGTGCAATTACAGTGGGTGGGTTTGCCCTAAGTGTGGTATTATTTGGAGAGGCAGAAGGATGAGAAATATGGGTGCAGGAGATCTTGCAGGCCTGCAGGGCCCTTGGTCCCCTGCAAGGTGGATACAACCCGAGCATGCGTTCTGGCTCTAGCTCTGGGTGAGGGGGCTGGCTTAGATCCCAATGTCCAGACTACACTCATCCTCTCGGGCATCAGAATACTCTTTCCATAGCCCAATTGCACTATCCCTGATTGTCAGTCCACTTCTTCCAAAGCCCCAAATCTGTTGGTTACAGGCACATTATAGAATAGAGGTCGGATGGAAGGGTGCCTGTAGCAAGCGTTCTGATGGTCAGTAGGTTGCCTATCATAACCTGAGATTTACATCTGCCCTACCGGAGTTATAGCAGTGAGAGTAAAAATGGTCAAGCGGGGGAGGAGGCAAGATGGCGACGGAGACGGACGTGTAGTCTCCCGGCTCCGCGAGCCTTTGTCTCCCGCAGGTATATTCTGCCTTCTATCCTGTTATTGAGCGGCTGCAGGAGAACTGTGGAAGATCGCTGAGGCTGCTGCCATTTCTCCGACGACCCTGCCAGCCTCCTAACTGGAGATACTGCCGAGTTACTTCGGCAGCCGCTCCTGGACCTGGAGCTGTGACCCGGGCTGCTCCGCTAAGATGGCGCCCGCTGGAGCTCCGTAATCCGATCGAGCTGGGGTGATGCTGACGACCCGCCGCGCGGCACACAAAGTGCCGGTATCCACCAGCCCCTTTCGCAAGGCTTTTCTCTGGCTGCTCGAACCTTGACCTGCTGCTTCGCTGGTGGGGGAGCTCAGGTGAGACACGCCGCGCTTTCCCTGTATTGGTGTGTGGCCAGCTGGCGGAGCCTGCCTCTGACTTGCCCCCGACCTCGGTTGACCGGGGGGGCTTGTCTTGCTGTTCACTCATTGCCGGCGGCCCTGAACTATATTGGTGGCCTGAGACCCTGTTCCGATTCGCTGCTTTGCCTGTTTGTCCTCGTGCATTCCCGGTGGGGTGACAAACATGGATGGCGCCGTTGAAGCGAGAGTGGACTATAATACAGCCCATGACTGTGACGCCAGGTGGGCTCCTGATCAGTGTGCCGGGGGGCGAGCCGCACATCACACTGCGGACAAAGTGGATCAATCGCCTGAACTGACCTGCGGCTCTGTTTTGCTAGCGCTTGCCGATCTGAGGGCTGCGTGGTGTGAAAGCTCCCGATTGCTGGGCAGGAAGCTTGACGATGCGATACTCTCAGCGGCGCTTCAAACACCGACTTCTTCACCTCGCAGTGCCGATCCGCCTTCACTGGGCTCTGACTGGGCTACATTGTTGCCGCCCGCGCGCATGGAGGATGTTTCCTTTGACTACGCTACAGTGTTTCCCTCCTCGCCTAACACCAAGACTTCACCCGGGGCAATGCACCCATTGTTTATGGCGCCGTCGGCGCAGCAACTGGCTTTCCTGGTGATTCGTGAACTGCAGGCTCCGCTACTATTGCCTCATATTTTGCGATGCCTGTCTGATCTGAAAATGATACTCCCTTGGGACATTGGGACTGACTGTGTTTGGCGGAGTCCATCTTGCTCTTGGGTAACTCGATTCTGCAGAGGGTGGCCATCTTGCTTCTTTGTTCAGTCTGGGGCGGGCTCTTGCCGAGAACCGTGGTTGGGTGGACGTTTACGATCTGGCCAGGGCTAGGGGTTTCTGTGTGCTAACTTGTGCTGGACTGTCTGGTGGGGTCTCAGACTGTGGCGCTTCCTCAATGCGTATTGCAATGCTATTCTTTTCCGTCCCAATTGGTGACTATTGCTTACTGTGATTATTTTATGTATGGGGTGGAAGAGTGTGATTCTGGCTGGGGAGATCGGGAGACTTTGGATTTGGCCCTCCTCCGGTAATAATAGGTTTTCCTTTTCTTTTCTTCCTTTTCCTTGATACTATATTTCGGGTTCTTTAATGGGCGACAGGCACACTGCTGGGGGGGGTTAGGTCGTAGCCTCTGCATGCGTGTAGGGTGGGGTGGGTTGGGGGATGGGGTTTTAGTTATTGTTTAGTTTCTATGGGCCTTGTTTTTTCTTCTCACTCTCGTACTCTTATCTTTTCTTGTTTCTATCTTGAGTCTGTGCATGGGATTGGTGGTGGGTGGACGATGGGGGATGCGGTGCTTACTGATTGGCTTAACTATCCTGATATGTATACTCTTGTGCCGCCATGTTGCCTGGGGGATTCCGGCTTCTGCTGTTGCTGATTTCCGTGTACCTGAGCTGCCTGCTTCTGTTCTGAAATGATTGCATGGACTCCGTTCTCCCTGCTTACTATTTTTTTTAAAAAACGATGTACATTATCTTTGGGACTAAATCTTAAAATTAACCTTCACTGCTCCTGTGACACGGTAACAAGGCGCTATCCGATATGGTCTAATTGCTTGCTACGCTGTTGTGACGAGCTACTGTGTCACCGTATTGTTTGCAGTCGTGCTTCAAATGCTTTCGTGGCCGGCCTGGTGGTTGTAGGCCCGTATTTGTCTTTTTATATTGCACAATAAAGGTTTTCCAAAAATTAAAAAAAAAAATGGTCAAGCGGGAAAGCTCTCACCTCTGTGTGGGACTCTATGGGGCTAAAGTTATGAATTAGTAGCTTGTGTACAGTCAGGGTTTGTTTTTAAATGAATAACCACACAATCCCCTTGGATTGTTTTTTTACTAGATCCCACCTAAGCAACTCTCTGGATCATTAACATTTCCCAAGCCCTCCCATAGGGGAACTGCCTATGTTTTGCTAACTAAAACAGACTCTTATTCCTCAAATCTAGTTTTGACTCCCTCTGGGTGTTATTAAGTAGTGGTACCCCTGCCAGGATGATCACGTAAGGTGATGAAGCTGGAAGAAGGTTTATGTTTGGCTGGGTAACTGCTTCCAACATACCCACTTGGCACTCTCCCCTCCTCGACTCTTCTCTACTTGTGCTAGGTCCTGATACACTGTTGGTACTTTGTTGGGTACTCCGGATGGTATCGGTTATAGCATTATTCCCAGCCTCACAGTGAGGTTTCCTCATCATTGGGTTCGCTGTCCGTTCTTGTGCCCACTGGACACCAGGGCTCTGAGGGGTACAACTGATGTCTTGGCTAGTGATCGGCTGAATAATGGGGTCTTGAGTCCTGGGTGTCACTTGATTGTCCAAGTGAGCCCGGCTGGTAGAGTCTATCTGGCAACTGGAACCACTCCCCCACAGTGCAGATTGTATTGTCTTGGCACTGACTTGCATTTGCCTTGAATCCCCCGTAGTTGTCAGTTTATTTAATTGATCAACTAAAGGGGCAACTTCTTCCTTTAGAACAGGTCTGAATTGGGTCAGCAGGTCAGCAGGTCTGCCAGTCGGGTCTGAGCCCAAGATGGATACTTTGAATCTATACAGGTGTCGACAGTAGATTCTATTATTGGATTTAACGTGGGTGTGTGTTCTGCACTTGCCTCGTGCCCCCCTTTCGCTTTCTTGCTTTTAGGTGCCCTCCCAGCTACTTGCTTACGTTTCCCATTTTTGCGAGCGCCTAAGCCTGCATCCCCCTTTTTAGTTACAATTGTCCAGACAGTTGCTTGTTGTGAGGGGAACGGAGGAGCATTTTCAGTAGGTGAGGGTGCTGCAGGAGTGATGTTAAGAGTAGGAGAATCTACTAGTGGAAAGGAGAGACCAGGAGTTATGGACAGATGCTTTTCAGTACGTTCTATTTCTATTGTAACAGCACCTATGGCCCTCTGTAACATTTTGTCAATAGAGGTTGGGAGGGGTGGATTAGAGGGGTTTACTTGGGCCCGGTATTTTTTAGTAACACAGGTGCGTTACCCCATTGTTCAGCTTTAGGGAAAAAAAACACAATAAGACCGACCTCATGGCAAATCAAACAGTCCAATGGGCAATAAACAAACACACAAGCCTATAAACGATATAATAAGGAAGGAACCCAAAAGTAATCATTCAGCTCATAGGTAAAGGTAACCATTAGTCTATACCCCTTGAGGTCACAGTAGATGTAGTCAGGCAACCATAAGCATACAACATTTAAAGTTTATGATGGTAAGGGGGGTGCCAAGAAGGACCCAGTCTACTTGCCGTGGAGGGGATGATTGTCAAAATAGTCCTGCAGTAAAGTATTGAGTACCGCTTTAGCACTCCACAAAATAGTTGGAATCAAGGGGGGTGGCCCTGCCCTGCCTCTTCCTGTCATTGACAGGCAAGGACGGGCCCGCCCTTGGCCAGGCTTCCCCCTGACATAGAAAATATTTCATTTATTGATTTTCTTTTCACAACTATTTTCCAGCAAACAAAGCAGCCAACACGTGTTTCATCTGTACAAGTAGGTACTGTGACTTTTTCAAAGCTAAAAAAAAAATAAATTTATCGTAGATGCTGGTATGGCCGAACGGCGATCCAAATGATATACTGCGATGAAATATGTTATACTATCACCAAATAAATGTTTATGGTGTAGATCTATCAATGAATATGTTTGAAATAGTACAAATAATCCCAAGCACGACCATAAATTAAATAGTTGCGGTGTACCTCTAGTAATTGACCGGTGTAAATGAGGCGCAAGTAATTCCAAGCACAACCAGTAGGAAAAATTAAAGACTCAAATGTTTGGAGTGCACTGAAGTTCCACCAAAAATAATCCAAACTGATGATTAATTGTAAAGGTGTCATAAAAGTCGATTCCAGAATGCCTAGGTAATATCTTCCTGTGGTGGCGTTTAGAGAAAGATGTTGAAGACATAGTGGGCCAGACAATGATACGTCCTGAGCCTGTCCTGTTAACACAAAAGTCCTCCTACCGCACCGCACGTGTTAACGCTAGTGAGAATATCCAAGCCATTTGCGATATCATGCTACAGTTACTATCACATAAATCAATATGAGAGCTATCAGCGATTATGATGTCAGATGAAGCACTATCAGAAGAAACATTAACAGCGTGTTGAATCCCATGATGGTCTGCTATCCCTATTCCAGTTGATATTAATATTGGATGGATAGTTACCCTTTTGTCAATGGATATCTTGATGATTGCCCAAGGCCTGGAATCTATTCAAAACCGGTAGTGCATGTTGTGGGTGAGAGAGCATATCAAAAGGCACCCATGGTTTGCTGTGTTCTTCTTCTAGCCTCAATTGGGTCGGCCTTAGATGCCTAGTAAAGAAACCAAGGGGTAATAGAGATATATTCTGATTGTGTTGCCTAGACGAGCCTACTCTGACTAGGGTAAATCTTGCCCATCTTGTATTTTTAAAAATTATAATATTACAATCCCCTTTATGGGTTTTACTTAAGAGGCCTACCCAACTCACTCTCTGTGTTATGAGTATTTGATCAGCTCCTTTCACCGGAAATCCCCCGTTCCTATTTCTCCAATGCACTACTCTGTTCTTCAGGCTATCATGAGACTCCTTTTGCCCTGGCTGTAATGGGGGGGGGGGAGTTAACCAAAACTGCCACATAGGGGCAACATTCAGGCTGTAAGTTTATGGATATATCTACTCCACCATCATTGGCCCTATTCTCCTACCTCTCAGAGTTTATAATGTGGGAACTTTCCGGGCTAGATCTATACACATAGGCTTGCTCTGCTTGATTAGCCTCCACCTGCTGCCTTTGGATCATGTTCTTTACTAATGTTCTTCTCCCAATTATTTCTTTTGAAGTTGATGAGTCATTTATGCCCCTTGGTACATCCCTTTTCATGTCTTTACTGGATACCTTTTTTGAAGGGTCAATTATTTGTGATGATGGACCAATTACCCCTTCCCTTATCATATCTATATCTTTTTTATTATTAGTGTTTATATCCTTAAGTATACCATCAATCTTAGAAACTTCGGTAGATAATTTATTTAGTTTCTCATTAATCGGCGTTAGTATTTCCTCTATTTTGCCTATAATGATAGCTGTAATTTGTGTTATTTGTGTTTTTGTAAGCATATCTTGTTCAGTTGTGCATTTACAGGCTAGGGTGGTTAGTCCTGTGCCAGCTCTGATGGTAGGCCCTTAACGTTCTTACGAGCTGCCATTGTTACTTTGCTACCCCTATCTTTCTATTTGGGGTAGGTGTACCTTTTAGCGTTTGGGCACAGCGGGTATCAGCTTGTACTTTAGGCTAATCTAATACTGTTGCTGGGGCATCAGGGGCTCCTTGTCCCAGGATAGGGGTTGATTTTTCCAGGATGGTACCACCTTCCGTAACTAACCCATTATTATCTCCTGGTAACCCTCCTGCCATTATACATAGTCCAATAGAGAGGCGACACTCAGTTCTAATTATTTCATCCGTTATTACGCTAAACGCACATACCAGGAATGAAACAATGGTTGCATAGGGAGTATTCGTTACAGAAGTTTTTGTCAGTGTCTTCCTCTTTGCCATCTTGAGGCCTAAGTAGTTATATTCTAATAGTAAAGTGCAAGTGCAAGTGCAATGTGGGTCTTGAAATAATTGTATTCAGAAAGTAATGTGCAAGTGCAAGTGCAATATAGGGATCTGTTCTATAACAATCACAATCTCAATCATAGAATAAAACACAGTAAGATCCTGTTAGTACAACTAGCGTAATTTCCATAGAAGGGAACTGTAATTTGAAAACAGTGTTAAAACAAGTCAAATTAATGCAGGATAAGAGCAGCAATATACTTTACATTATATCCCAGAGATCTTGTTCTTAAATGGGTAGGACTCAAAATAGCTAACCAACAAGGTTTATGATTTCAACTCTTCTAGGGTACTTGGATGAAAGCCAAACTCAGCCGCTGTTCAGGACAGTTAGAAATAAAGCCTTGTTTGATCTGTATCATCAATAGAGGACTAATAAACCCTCTAGTCATATTCCCTCTATTGTCCACAGTTATTATCAAATGGTAACATGAAAGTCATCAAGTAACTTTGCTAAATGCCACCTCTGTAAAAAAGAAACAAATGGAAACCATCGGTGTAGCTCAAAGTCTTACCCACAACAAGCCATCAAAGTGAATAAGAACCAAGGGAGTTGGCCCTGCCCTGCCTCTGTCTGCCTCTGACGGGCACATACAGGCCCGCCCACGCACGTCCTAAACTGCATGCGCCCTCTTCCTCTCTTCAAGTGCCCCCTGGTGCACAAACAATGACGGTGGCGGCAGGAAGCCACGTTGAGGGCCGGGTATTGAGGTCCCAAAGACAGCAGGCCCCCAGAACTACACGTACTGGAGTATTTTAGAGTCAAGCAATAGTGCAAAAATCAAGATATATTTTATGGCATTCACACAATGCTCAGGTCCCCACCACACAAAGCCCCCCTGTAGATAAGTGACTTGAATTCTGCCTCTACATACCAACGTCTCACCACTCATTACTTTTCTATCTCTCTTTCTTTATGCCTATCATCTTTCACTATATTTTGCTTACCCCACTTTGCCTCTTTCTACTTCTTTCGGCCTCTATATAACTTAGTCTTACCTCCCTCTGTATAGCATGCTTCTCTCTTCTTCACTTCTTTCTCTACCTCTTTTTTGTATCTCATCCCTCTACCTGTCAGTCATTGCATCCCCACCCTTTTCTCTTCCCCACTTCCCTGTTTACCGTTCTATCTGAATACCTTTATGACAGCTCTCTCTAGCACCCTCCACCTCTCACTGCTTCACATATCATTCTATCTCATATCTCTCAATATTTTACATCTCCTCTTCCACCTCACCCTATACATTTGTCCCTCTCTCTCCCCATCTATATACATATATCTCCCTCTCTCAACCTCTATTCTCTATTCCATCTCTCTCTACCCATCTGTTACATGCTTACCTAGTTCTAGCAATCTTTTTGATGATATCTACCTCTTTACCCACTTCTCAGTACTTCATATCTCCCTCCATGCCTTTCACTGATCTGTTTTCATTTCACCCACCTGTATTTCTCTTCCATCTACCTCACCACTCACTCTTTCTCACTATCTCTCTGCATGGCACATCTCCCCCAACCCTCTATCAACCTTACGCTTCGGTTCCTCAGCCTTCTTAACACTGATCACCTGCCCCCTCCGATTTGTCCTACACAGAGCCAAAGCCACTGTGTAGATAAAGAAGTGTAACATAGAAACAGGAGTGAATGGACAAGGAAGGAGAAGCAATGAGGAGGAAACTAGCACACAACTGTTGCTACTTGCCATAAACAGTCGCAGCCATAATTAATAACAGGAGGACTGGGGGGATCGCGCTGGGAGGTAACATTTTACATTTTTAAAACATACCTTTCCACCGGCCAGCCGGGTCACGCATTTTGATGGCTCCTGCTTCTGTTCTCCTGCCTCCGGCAGGAAGAGAAAGCTGGCAGCTCCCCTTCCTTCCCCTAAGCCAATCACAACACTACAATGGCAGCATTGTGATTGGTCGGGACAGCACCCAGCCAGGCGCCTGTGAGGAGACCATTTTCTCCATGTAGGCTTCATTGCAGCCTGCATGGCGAAAGGGCAAAGTGCCCATGCCTGGCTTGGGTGGCCCCAGAAGGCCGACCAAACAAGTCATGCTTACTCAGGAGTGGGCAAACCACTCTTACCCTTCCCAACCCTGCTCGTCGAGCAGCCCCAGCAACCAACCCCTTCTGTTTTCTCGCAGTGGGAGAACGCAGAAACATAAAATGGTAGATTTACCATTTTAAGTTTCTGCTTCTCGCACTGCGAGAAAGCAGTGAGATGACGCTCCTCCACCCTAGTGGAGGAGCCACCCCTGGCTATGAAGGAAATCAAGAAGCAGAGGTTGTATTTTTTTCCTGTTGCAGTGAGAATGCCATTTGTGAACATAGATTTATTTGTGATAAGGAATATAAAACAAAGGTACATTTTCAAGTGCTATGAGCTTATGTCTTACTTTGATATAATCTACTAGTCAACTAAGTATGGAGCAAGTCACCCATATCATATCTTTTCTACAACAGACATTAAATTCAACATTAAATATTGCTGTTGCAAGACAAAATAATTCTAGACACAAGTGCAAAAATAAAATGGCTATTTGCAATGCTTGCTTAACAATCATTTCAATATTATCTCACTGGTTGTTCCCATGCAGCTTGAGTTTTCTGCTTTCTGTAATTTTACGTATAATTCAGTGTTGTTTGGATTGAAAGCCATAAGGGTTTGAATTAGCTGAAAATAGGTAGTACAGTTAGAGCTCTCCTGAAGCAGGGGCTCCAAAAAAAGTCTTACCCAGGACTCAAAAATCCTTAAGAGAACCTTTCAAAAATAGCCTATAGTAGTACGTAAACCTATGTTTCCACCTATGTTTATTTTTAACTTTACACAAGTTGAACACTGTTAGGCCTGTCAACCTTCCCCCAATTATTTGCCTGCTTATCTCCACATTGTGATGTATCTTCTTTTTGGCCTTATGACTCTGATCGCTTTACCACTGGCAACCAGAGCTGAAGTGATGACATCGGTGTATACCTGATATACCTGATTGGCATATTTAGTTTACCTGTAAGTCCCTTGTAAAGTTGTATACCATATAACCAGGGCCTGTAATCTAAATACTACTAGGGGGATTGCAGCACTTGTTGTACCACACACACAAGTAGCCTTTCCTACCTGCCTCAGGCCTGCCATTGCAAGCCTGTGTGTACAGATTTACTTCCTCATCGACTTGGCATTTAAAACCATTTGCCAAAGCCTTAAACTCTACTTTTATTACACATAGGTCACCATAGGTCACATCTACTTTAGGCCCTAGGTACCCCTAAGGGCAGGGTGTTGTGTAAGCAAAAGGTAGGACATGCACTTTTAAGTTTTACATGTCCTGGTAGTGACAAACAGCCTCATTTGTTTTTCTGTACTGTGAGGCCTAGTTCTCTCACAAACAAGCATTGGAAACTACTGAAAATACTTTTAGGCTGTAATTCCTGATTAGAAAGGAGTAGCTAAATCATGTTTCATACCTTTGGAATGGTAATGAGAACTTCTTATTTGTGGTAAAGTTGCAAATGACATTATGATTTTAGAATTGCCACTTTTAGAAAGTAGATATTTCTCTACTCTTAACTTATCTCTGAGTGCATGCAGCCTGTCTCCAATATAAGGATGGGCTGGACGACAGCTACATTTTGTGCATTCCCTCTAGATGTCCACACACATAGGAAGGGTGGGTGTTACAGAGGATTCATCTGCATTTATCTGCATTCTGATACCCTTCCTGGGCAGGAAGGGAGAGAGGGAGCTGACATTACATCTGAGTAGGCTGTGTCCTGTCCCCACAAAAATGACTGATTACCACCCACAGACAGGGCTGTAATGAAAGGGGATCCGGGCACTTCAAAGGAGCTGCTTTGAAGACATCACTACTTTAAAGGCACATTTGGGTAGAAGTTATGGAGCTCTGACCCTACCAAGACAGTACACTACTGAACCTGTGAAGAACTCTGCCAGGTGTAAGGACTGCTTTGCTACGAGTATTGCTGCTCTGCTTCAATGACTATTCCAAGGAACTTCTTTACTGCTATGCTGAGCTGCCCCTGCTACCTGCTGATCTCTGCCCTGCTGAGGACAAGGACTGGACCATTCTCACCTGAACCCACAGGGACTCCAAGGGCTTGCTGACTTGCCTACTGTTTTCTGAAGTCTCAGGGTCATAAAACACTTCCTACAATTCTCCTGGTACTGCTGGACTCTGCCATCTGTGAGTTCTATCCTTGCCTGAGGGGTCGCCTCTAGACCTCAGCCTCAGAAGTAGATTATTGCAGCTTTTCCGACACAGACATTGACACAACAGTGACTTTGTGCTGTTCGGAACAGACACATTACCTTCAAGGCCTAATCAGTGGCCACTCAATGACAGCAAATCTAAAACCGTCATGGTTCGAAGCTGGTGAACAGCATGGTTTGACATCGATGCAGTGCCTGCCTCGCAAAGGGGTTCAACACCAAATCTTCCATCATTGCCGCGGATTGCCACCAATGATGATGCACCTCCTCGACTCCTCGCCTTGATTTCAGATGTCAACGCTTTGCTCCATACAAGTTACTCTGTTAGCGGGACCTGTCCAAGTACTGTACCCGCCTGCCTTATATCGCAGTCAGCCTGAACTTTAGATTTACCTAGTCTAGTGTGCCCTCAAGTAACTTTTTTTGTGCTATTGACCTCTAAGCGTTCTTTAAAAGTTAATAACTCTGTTTCTGCCTACTGGATTTTTGTCATTTTGGTCTTGCTTGACTCAAATAAATATTCTCTATTACTCTAAACCTGTGTGGAAACTTTTTTGTGTATTCATTGTGTTACTGTGTGTGTCTTGCATAAATACTTTACACATTGCCTCTTAAGTTAACCCTGCCTGCTCTATGCCAAGCTACTAGAGGGTGAGCACAGGTTCCTTTAAAGCAGGGGTACTCATAGTACGGCCCGCGGGCCAGTGGCGGCCCGGCAAGCCTTCCCTGGCGGCCTGCGGACCCCCGAGACATCATACCTGTGTTTCCCGAGTTTTTTTTTTTAAGTGCCTGCAGCAGCGAGAGAGACTCTTGCTGCTTTGTGGGGGCTGCCGGCGGGCGATCTAGGAATGGCCAGAGTAAAGCTGCAGGGGCCTAAGGAGAGGTGAAATACAAAGGCATCATTAACATGCAAATGGTGTTTTATTGACCTGTGAAGTGCTCGGGTGCGGCTGTGAGTGTGTGTGTGCCCCGGCTGGCGCACAGGCAGGGTGAGGTGACAGAGGGAGTGGGAGGGAAAGGGAGGGGGAGGGGGACGGAGAGGGAGAGAGAGAGAGAGAGAGTGAGAGGGAGTGAGTGAGTGAGAGGGAGGGAGGGAAGGAGTGAGAGGGAGGGAGTGAGTGAGTGAGTGAGAGTGAGAGGGAGTGAGGGAGAGGGAGTGAGGGAGAGGGAGTGAGTGAGAGGGAGTGAGTGAGAGGGAGTGAGTGAGAGGGAGGGAGTGAGAGGGAGTGAGTGAGAGGGAGTGAGTGACTGAGAGGGAGTGAGAGAGAATGAGTAAATGAGTGGGAGTGAGTGAGTGGATGTGAGTGAGTGGGAGTGAGAGGGAGAGTGTGAGAGGGAGAGAGAGAGGGGGAGAGCGGGAGTGAGTGAGGGAGAGAGAGTGAGTGAGGGAGAGGGAGTGAGTGAGGGAGAGGGAGTGAGTGAGGGAGAGGGAGTGAGTGGGAGTGAGTGAGTAAATGAGTTGAGTGAGTGAGAGGGAGTGAGTGAGCGGTAGTGAGTGAGAGGGATGAAGTGAGTGAGAGGGATGGAGTGAGTGGGAGGGAGGGAGTGGGAGGGAGGGAGTGAGTGGGAGGGAGTGGGAGGGAGTGAGTGAGAGGGTGGGAGAGAGTGAGAGGGAGTGAGTGGGAGGGAGTGAGTGAGAGGGAGGGAGTGAATGAGAGGGATGGAGTGAGTGAGGGGATGGAGTGAGTGGGAGGAAGGGAGTGAGTGGGAGTGAGTGAGTGAGTGAGTGAGAGGGAGGGAGTGAGAGGGAGGGAGTGAGAGGGAGGGAAGGAGAGAGAGAGAGGGAGGGAGGGAGGGAGGGAGGGAGGGAGAGGGAGGGAGTGAGAGAGTGACTGAGAGAGTGAGAGTGAGTGAGAATGAGTGAGAGGGAGTGAGTGAGAGGGAGTGAGTGAGTGAGAGGGAGTGAGTGAGAGTGAGAGGGAGTGAGTGAGAGGAAGTGAGAGAGAGAATGAGTAAATGAGTGGGAGTGAGTGAGTGAGAGGGAGGGAGTTAGAGGGATGGAGTGAGTGAGAGGGATGGAGTGAATGAGAGGGATGGAGTGAGTGAGAGGGATGGAGTGAGTGAGAGGGATGGAGTGAGTGAGAGGGATGGAGTGAGTGGGAGGGAGGGAGTGAGTGGGAGGGAGTGAGTGGGAGTGAGTGAGTGAGTGAGTGAGTGAGTGAGTGAGTGAGTGAGTGAGAGGGAGGGAGTGAGAGGGAGGGAGTGAGAGGGAGGGAGTGAGTGAGAGGGAGTGAGAGTGAGAGGGAGGGAGTGAATGAGAGGGAGTGAGTGAGAGGGAGGGAGTGAGCGAGTGAGAGAGAGGGAGAGAGTGAGAGTGAATGAGTGAGTGGGAGAGGGAGGGAGAGGGAGTGAGTGAGACGGAGAGGGAGTGAGACGGACAAGGATGGAGAGGGAGTGAGATGGAGACAGAGAGGGAGGGAAAGAGAGGGAGTGAGAGGGAGGGAAAGGGAAGGCGACGGAGAGGGAGGGAAAGGGAGGGAAAGGAAGGGAAATGGAGGGAGAGGGAGGGAAAGGGAGTGAAAGGGGGTGAGACAGAGAGTGAGTGAGAGGGAGGTAAAGGGAGGGGGAAGGAGAGGGAGTGAGAGAGAGGGAGTGAGAGAGAGGGAGTGAGAGAGAGGGAGTGAGAGAGAGGGAGTGAGACAGTCGGAGTGAGACAGAGGAAGACAGGAGAGAGGGAGGGTGAGAGGGAGAGAGAGCTAGAGAGAGGGAGGGAGACCGAGAGAGATGTGTGTATGCTGGGACGGCTCAGTGGACGAAGGCGTCCGCTGCAGGGACCTATGATCAACCTCATGGTCAGTTTTATGTTGTTGCTCTAGCCCCTCCCCCTCCCCCACTGACCCTGCCCCCCCCACCGAGGCCGCCCTCGGACACAATCCAAACTGTAAATTTGGCCCCCAAGAGAAAGTTTGTGAGTACCCATGCTTTAAAGTGTGTCTAGCTTACCCTGACTATGATTGTGGTCCATACTTGCATAACTCTGCCAGCTAGAGAACCAACTTCTAATATTGGTGATCAGCAGTGAGGATAGGACTTTGTTTGTACAATCCATATTCGGCACCCCAGTGTTCCCTCTTGATCTGGGGTCAGTGACAGTTCTCAACATGCAGGGCAGCTTCCCCAAGGAACACGTTGCGGTCTCGGGATGATCAACTTCTGGTCTGTGGTTCCAACAACTGATTGCATGGTGCGGTTGCATACTCCCATTTGTCCATGGGAGCTTGTGCAGTGTCCATCAATCGGCTGTAGCACAAGCTCCCACAGATAAATTGAGGAATCTGTTCGTCCCATGCAAGGCTGTCTCCTAACGCAGTACAGAGTATAGAGCGCAGAGCAGGAAGGAGCGAGGTGTAGTGGGAGAGCGGAGCCGAGCCGCTGAGGAAACTGCTGGCAGCCGCTGGCTGCCGGGACACCTGCTCAAACACCCACCCGTGCCCACCCGTGCCCACCCGCACACTGATCGAGCACCTACCCACTCCCCGCCCTCCGTTTCCTAAACTTATGAGACTCGCGATACTGCGGGTATCAGTGACGGTATCAGTGCCGGTACACCCCCTTAACCAGCGCTTGCTCGCTGAAAGAAGGAGAAGGAGGAGACCGTTGGTTCTGCATACCCGGTGAGCACTTGACTATCTTGACCATCTGTCCCTCATTATCCCGCCTGCACCCCCGGCCCTGCACCTGCACCCCTTGACCTCGCCGGAGTGCGGGTCTGTGATTTTTCTTTCTTTGTGCCAGGGAGAAAGAATAATCTTTGCTCCCGGTCTCAGCTCTCAGCCATTGGTAGCGAGGCGTGGGATTTGCGTGACTGTGACTGCGCCTGGAGCAGGAGCAGGGAGGGGGTTGGGGGGGTTGCCCCACAGGGCCACAGGGCGGAAGAGCTTTAGCGCGGCCGCCGATAGAGGCAGCTGCTAAGTAAGAGCCCGGGGAGTGACCGTAAGAAAGCTCGGCTAGGTCCAGCTGATCCGCGGTCCTCCCCGTGAGCACCGCTTGCCTCTGCTGTACCCTCTCTGTACCCTCTCAGGGCACACACTCCAAAATCAAATCAAATCAAACCAAATCAAATTTAACATCAGCTACCTGCCTGCAACCAGCAGCAACTACTCTCTGGTAGGCACCAATCCGCCACCAGTCTGCCAAAGTAAGAATCAGTTCAGAAAAGGGGGTGGTGATGGACAGAGTATCTGAATTAAACAGAACACTCATACCCAGTCAACAGATCAGGGCTTGATCCATCACCGTTTTTTAGCTCACCGCACCATCCCAGCTCAGAACCTGGCTACATGCAAATTAGTCTGTCCCTGGCCCAGTGTATCATGGGAACAGGGCAGACCAAACTACCAAGCCAATTCTTATACTGGGAAGGAAACAAGCTTCCGGGGACCAGTTTCTGGCATTACAGCCGTCTGCGGCACGGCTTGCTTGAATCCTGATGGTGCAATGACCAAGAGACTCACATCTGAGTATACCCTTCCACGCTTATGGTGGACAAAACTATTCATTTCATTTCATTTCATAAATCTTTATTTCGGTAATATTATCACCATAAAAGATACACAAGGTACATTCATCATTGATAAAACAGTAAAACTTCAAAACATCACAGTTCATTTTAATCAACAAATTTACAGTTACAAGATTCGGGATCAGAGTACACTTAGTGACCAGCCTTAAGACTCTGTATCCTCAGCGTCCACATTGCACCTAGATATTTAGCTACAGAAAAAACAATGTGGTCAGTCATATCTGTCTTTAGTACTCTGAACGCGGCCAAACACTTTGCAAACCCCATGTTCCTACATATAGGGACAATCCATGTCTTTCTGGGAGCTTTATAAGCTGGGCAAAAAAAGATCATGTGGAGCTCTGATTCAGTGGCCACTCTGCAAGCCGGGCATATACTGATGGTTGGATCTCTCCACTTACTAGTTAGAGCTCTTAGTGGGAGGGTCCCATGCCTCCACTGCAAGTAGAGTTTTCTGAGTAAGACAGGGTGCATTTTTTCCAGGGCTGGTTCAAAAGTGTAATAATCCTTAATACTTAAAAATGCATCCGTAAGTGTCCCCAATGTTGGCTGGCGACAGAGTGCCGCTAATTTACTGTAATGGTAAACCTTTGCCAGCCTTTTCTTAGAAATTGATGGAGATACAGTCAAGGGATCAGACCAGAGTGGCGCTAGGCCTATATCCTCCAGTTGAGTTTTAATGAATTTTAGCCATTTGATTTTCCCCGCATTCGGGATGGCAAAGACCTCCTGTAAACCCTGCCTATAGCTGGTCAATTCCGGGACAGCCCACAACCTCCGCCAATAAACTAGGGGGCGCAATGCCAGTTCTTCGCTTAAAGGACGCAGCCCCAGATCTAGCCTTAATGGGACGAGGGGTGTACTGGGCGGGTGTCCCGCCAACCGCCTAATGAACTTGTTCTCCTCTTTCACTAAGTCTGGGGAGACTTCATGACCCCATAGCTCACAACCATACATAGCAGCCCCACTTGCCTGTGCCTTGTAAATCTTGAGTGCTGGACCAACGGGTTTGATAGATGACCTGTTATTCCATATTAACTTCAGAACCCCTCCCGAATACTGGGTCAATTTAAGTAGTGCTTTCTGTTGGTGTGAGCACCAAGTCATTTTTTCATTTATCATGACCCCAAGATACTCAAAGGTGTCTACCCTTTCAAACTGGTCTGACCAATGGTAGGTGTAAAGCGTAGTTTAGGTGGGGGATTAAAGGCCATAAATTTGGTCTTTAAGGTGTTGATTTCTAAGCCATGTTCCCCACAGAAATCTACAAAACCATTTAGGACACGCTGTATCCCCATTGGCGACTTGGAGAGCACCAGGGTGTCATCGGCGAACATGATCGCTGGCACCCTGCTGCCTGCCAGCTTGGGAGCGTCTAAGTTGGCAATTCCGTTGAGGTGAGCGAATACCCCGTTGACGTAGAGGCAGAACAGGGTCGGTGCAAGCACACAACCCTGCCTTACCCCCCTGTCAACGGGGAATCGATTAGACAGCTCCCCATCCTTGCCACACCTCACCTGAGCAAAGTTGGCCGTATGGAGATGGATGATCATCTCTAACAAGCCCCTCGGGACCCCCAGTTTGGCCAACACTTCCCAAAGTTTACCGCGGGGGACCAGGTCGAATGCCGCCCTCAGATCCACGAATACAGTGTAGAGGCTGCCACCCTCCAGCTGTACCGTTTTCCAGAAAATGAGGGCAAACCGGAAGACCTGGTCTGTGGTGAAGATCTTCCTTCTGAATCCCGCCTGGAGTGGGCTCAGAATAGAGTGGTCCATGATCCAGTCCGACAGACGATCCAAAAGTAGCCTTGTAAAGAGTTTCTGAGAAACATCTATCAGGCTTATTGGCCTGTAGTTGGCTGGGAGCAGAGGCGAACCCTTCTTAAATATAGGCACGATCTCTGCCCCCAGCCAAGTTGTGGGGATCATCATGCCGTCCAAAATTGCATTGAACAGCATCCTTAGGTACGGTGCCCAGATCATTACTTCGTGCTTGTAAAGATCTCCTGGGAGCTTGTCCAGGCCTGGCGCCTTTTCGGGCACGAGACCCTGAATTTTAAGTTCATCCAGGGTGAACCCGTCCATTTGGGCTAGGGTTTCGGGGATTCGGTCCATAGCGGGTTTGGGTGAATTGCCCACTTGGCTCTGATCGGGCGGACTATACAAGGATTTAAAATGGTCCTCCCACACTGTGGCAGAAATGTTTACATTTACTGCCGCTAGTGGTTCAGCTGATCCATGCTTGACGATCAACCAGAACTTACGGGCGCCATGGACTGCTAGGGCAGCCGTCATTTCCGACCAGTTATCCTGGTCCCATTCTATTTTGGCTATACGATTGATGGACTTGTAGGCCATCCGTTTATCCCTGATCTTATTAGGAGTTTCCCGTGTTTTAAGGGACTCCAAAAGGGCAGCCTTTGCTCTTCTGCAAGCAGCATTGAACCAGGAGGCTCTTTTCCCCTTAACCTTTTTCACCCTGACCTCCGGGTTCAATACTTTTGCCAATTTAGTACAGAGCTCAAAGTGAATATCCTCAAGCGCACTGTACTTATCGGGGTTGGAAGACTGTAAAGGGAGGTCCCTGACCTTTTCAAGGGCGGGCACCACTGCCTCATATAGCCTTTGGATATTTTGGGGGTTCTGCACTAATGTTGGCCATCTGATTCTACGTCTGTTGCAAGCTGCAACTAGGCCCTCCGTGGGTGTTAAATTTATATCTGTATTTGCTATCGGGACACCCTGTATAACTAGTCTCAGTGACAATGCATTATGGTCACTGTCGGTCCTACTAAGTATTGTGAAGTCCCTCACTTTGGCCCAATCCTTAATTGGCACCAGGATGCAATCTATCCGTGATTCGTGTCCTGGTCTGTTGAAGGTGTGCTGGGGTGGGATATCTCCCTTGACCCGCCCGTTGCAGGCCCTCAACGAATGGGATAGGGTGAAGGATATTATTTGTGTAACTAAAGGTGACCTTGCTTTTACAGGTGGACCCGGCACGGTGGGTATCTCCGAGAGAACATCCTCTTCTTTAATTACCCCTTCCATGTGATCCGGGAGGGGCTCAAACTGAGTGTTGAAGTCCCCCCCAATTACGAGTAATGGACAAAGGGTCGTGGAATCAATAAATACAGATAAGTCCTCGATCGTTCCCGAGGTGCCCGTAATGGCAACTGGTCTAGAGTATACGTTTATTATTGCTACTCTTGCTCGAGCTGGCCACTCTAGGACAACGCACAGCAAGTCCGGTGAGTTAGTTTCGATGTTTCTTGCCCTGCAACCAAGATGGGAACCCACCCAACTCGATAGACCGCCCGACGGTCGGCCCTTTCCACCCCATTTAGCCATAGTCTCGAAGGTTGCGTAACCTGTACGGGAGTATTGTTCTCTTGCCCACGTTTCCTGGAACAGGCAGATATCATATTCCTCTATGAATTCCGCCCATTCCTCGGAATCCAACTTATTGGCCAGCCCAGCCACATTCCAAGAAAGTATCGAGAGTGTACCCGGTGCCCCCCGCTCCTCTCTGGGATTAGGAGGGTATCTGCGCCTACTTATCCTGGGCTGGCTAAGGTTTGAAAATGGCAAAGCCTCCGGTGCCAAACAAGGAGTTACGTTACGCACCTCAGGGGAGGTTTTGTCCTTGTCAATATAGCCAACTATGCATGTGTTGGTGGTAGCAACTTTATCTTTCTCATGCTCAGTGGATGTGCCCCCCTCCAAATAATCATCGGGCTGCCCCTTCATATACTTATTGTCACCCGTGATTTGTTTATAGTCTCCCGGGAGAGACGATTTTGAAGGTGTGGCTAAGCATGGCAAGGAACAGTGTACCAGTGGCAATTTCTCAGTAATCCTATGTGTTGATGGTGGTACAGGGACAAAACAGGGAGGGGGATCAGACAAAGAGCTGTGTGAGTCTAGTGATGACGGAGTGTCATTTGCACTATATAGAAGTCAGTCCACATCCTCGAGGCATCCAAATCTATTGTGGGTAGGGACGCCATTCCACCTTCCATGTGCACCTTGCCAGAAGTTGGGTACCCCCCCCGCGCACCGTTTCGTGCCGGCATCGTGTTCCAATTCCAATTTCCCCCCGTTTGGGCTTGGAGACGCGGGGGTAGAAATAGGTTAGTGATCTAGTTGCAATGGGAGAATTCGCTCCATGATTACTCCATGAAAGTATGAAATGTGCAGTTTTGGGATCTTCAAATGAGACCATAACACAATCACCTGTGATAGATTTGTGCGATGTGCCTATCCAAGGGACGCGTCGCACCATGAGAATTTTACTTCTCAGGTGATTGGGTAGAGGTCTATTCACATTGAGCCAATGGATGACCTTATTCTTTAAAGACCCAAAATCCTCCTGCTGATGGTACTGAATTTCAGGCACCCCTGTGAGCACTACTACGTATGGTCTAACCTCTGGGGGAAGGTCAACATAATCCCTATGACGATTTTTTGAATATTTATGTCTATGAGCATACGTATCGTGTTCTGTATCCCGCGGGGCAGCCGGTGCTTCCGGAGCTGATATGGGTGGAGCCGGCACCTCATTTGCTCTTTCCGCTACTCTATTATCATTGGTGGTTGCAGGAACCTTATGCCGGGGCTTTGGAACAGGTTTGGTTACCATAGGTACTGGCGGGGTGGCAACCACTACTGGAGGAATATTGGTCACTGGTGGTTGGCTAGATGGTTTGTTAGCAGGGATGGTCAGGGAGGCAAGGTTTAGGATGCTTTTTTCCGTCTCAAGGAGCTGGGTTTCTATACAGGAAAGTCTGAGTTCTAAAGGGGTCAACAGTTTTTTAACGTTTCCCACACAATCGTTAAGAATTCAACATCCTTCCCTTCAATCATACATAGTGGCACCCCACCATTTTCATTTTCAATTACAAGGTTCTTGTGTTCCTCCATAAACCTCACTGGACTAGAATCTTGGACTGGGGGAAAACCATTTACCTTGGGAGCATATTGTGGGAAGGCTGGGCTAATGCTTGAGAGGGCAGCTGGGCCTTTGCAACCTTGGCCTTTTTCCTAGAATAGGCGGTAGTGGTATTCCGCTTCCGTTTTTGATTGGGGCCCTTTAGGGAATTGGGGGGGTACTCGCGCTCCTGCCCTTAAGTTCTGTGGTTGGTGGAGTACCCGTGGGAGGCCCGTCTACCCCTCCCACCCTGGGTAATAGTGTGGTGGCTTCCTGATGAGCTTCGGCCTCCAATACTAGAACTGTGGGAGGCGAGGCTGGTTGATGGTGGATAAGTGCCTGTGTTAAATTTGGTGCTGGACCCACTGTAAGGTCCGGTGTTTTCGCAAAAGCAAAGTGACCCAGAGAGGATTTCTTGGCATTAGCCATCTCCTGGGAGAGCCTTCTGGCAGCATCTAGCTCAATGGAGACCCTATGCTGCATTTTATTGATCTCCTTGTCTATTGCAATATTGGTTCTGGTGATAAAGTCATCAAGTGTTCCATTTTGCAGCTTCCCCTTAGCTGCCCTGCTTCTGTACTCGCGTGTAGACATCGCACTTTAGCCGTTGCGTGCACCACTGAGTGAAGTGATGGCTGAAGCGATAGAAGTGGGGCCAAGGTTTATAGCCCGGACCGGACTCTCCCGTACTCGAACGGCCTCAAACGGCCCGCTCTTCGCCGGGTAAAAGGCTGTCAGGAAGGAGGCGTGGCACTGGGAGGGGGCGCGGCTAGGGCGGGAAGAGGAACCATCTGCGGATGTATTCAGGAATGCTGGTCCTCGCAGTCCTGCTCGCCGCGCCTCGCACCTCCTCTGCGGCCACGAAGAAGAGCCACAACCCTCCTCCGATTCAGAAAAGGGGGTGGTGATGGACAGAGTATCTGAATTAAGCAGAACACTCATACCCAGTCAACAGATCAGGGCTTGATCCATCACCGTTTTTTAGCTCATTGCACCATCCCAGCTCAGAACCTGGCTACATGCAAATTAGTCTGTCCCTGGCCCAGTGCATCATGGGAATAGGGCAGACCTAACTACCAAGCCAATTCTTATACTGGGAAGGAATCAAGCTTCCGGGGACCGGTTTATGGCATTATAGCCGTCTTCGGAGAGGCTTGCTTGAATCCTGATGGTGCAATGAGCAAGGGACTCACATCTGAGTATACCCTTCCATGCTTATGGTGGATAAAACGATTCAGAAAAGGGGGTTGTGATCGACAGAGTATCTGAATTAAACAGAACACTCATACCCAGTCAACAGATCAGGGCTTGATCCACCACCGTTTTTTAGCTCACTGCACCATCCCAGCTCAGAACCTGGCTACATGCAAATTAGTCTGTCCCTGGCCCAGTGCATCATGGGAACAGGGCAGACCAAACTACCAAGCCAATTCTTATACAGGGAAGGAAACAAGCTTCCGCGGACCGGTTTCTGGCATTACAGCCGTCTTCGGCCCGGCTTGCTTGAATCCTGATGGTGCAATGAGCAATGGACTCACATCTGAGTATATCCTTCCACGCTTATGGTGGACAAAACGATTCAGAAAAGGGGGTGGTGATGGACAGAGTATCTGAATTAAACAGAACACTCATACCCAGTCAACAGATCAGGGCTTGATCCATCGCCGTTTTTTAGCTCACTGCACCATCCCAGCTCAGAACCTGGCTACATGCAAATTAGTCTGTCCCTGGCCCAGTGCATCATGGGAGCAGTGCAGACCAAACTACCAAGCCAATTCTTATACTGGGAAGGAAACAAGCTTCCAGGGACCGGTTTCTGGCATTACAGACGTCTTCGGCCCAGCTTGCTTGAATCCTGATGGTGCAATGAGCAAGGGACTCACATCTGAGAATACCCTTCCACGCTTATGGTGGACAAAACAATTCAGAAAAGGGGGTGGTGATGGACAGAGTATCTGAATTAAACAGAACGCTCATACCCAGTCAACAGATCAGGGCTTGATCCATCACCGTTTTTTAGCTCACTGCACCATCCCAGCTCAGAACCTGGCTACATGCAAATTAGTCTGTCCCTGACCCAGTGCATCATGGGAACAGGGCAGACCAAACTACCAAGCCAATTCTTATACTGGGAAGGAAACAAGCTTCCGGGGACCGGTTTCTGGCATTACAGCCGTCTTCAGCCCGGGTTGCTTGAATCCTGATGGTGCAATGAGCAAGTGACTCACATCTGAGTAGACCCTTCCATGCTTATGGTGGACAAAACGATTCAGAAAAGGGGGTGGTGATGGACAGAGTATCTGAATTAAACAGAACACTCATACCCAGTCAACAGATCAGGGCTTGATCCATCACCGTTTTTTAGCTCACTGCACCATCCCAGCTCAGAACCTGGCTACATGCAAATTAGTCTGTCCCTGGCCCAGTGCATCATGGGAACAGGGCAGACCAAACTACCAAGCCAATTCTTATACTGGGAAGGAAACAAGCTTCAGGGGACCGGTTTCTGGCAGCTTGTTTCCTTCCCGGTATAAGAATTGGCTTGGTAGTTTGGTTTCCCATGATGCACTGGGCCAGGGACAGACTCATTTGCATGTAGCCAGGTTCTGAGCTGGGATGGTGCAGTGAGCTAAAAAACGGTGATGGATCAAGCCCTGATCTGTTGACTGGGTAGGAGTGTTCTGCTTAATTGAGATACTCTGTCTATCACCACCCCCTTTTCTGAATCGTTTTGTCCACCATAAGCGTGGAAGGGAATGCTCAGACATGAGTCCCTTGCTCACTGCATCATCAGGATTCAAGCAAGCCGGGCCGAAGATGGCTGTAATGCCAGAAACCGGTCCCCGGAAGCTTGCTTCCTTTCCAGTAAAAGAATTGGCTTGGTAGTTTGGTCTGCCCTGTTCCCATGATGCACTGGGCCAGGGATAGAGTAATTTGCATGTAGCCAGGTTCTGAGCTGGGATGGTGCAGTGAGCTAAAAAACGGTGATGAATCAAGCCCTGATCTGTTGACTGGGTAGGAGTGTTCTGCTTAATTCAGATACTATGTCCATCACCACCCCCTTTTCTGAATGGTTTTGTCCACCATAAGCGTGGAAGGGTATGCTCAGACATGAGTCCCTTGCTCACTGCACCATCAGGATTCAAGCAAGCCGGGCCGAAGACGGCTGTAATTCCAGAAACCGGTCCCCGGAAGCTTGTTTCCTTTCCAGTAAAAGAATTGGCTTGGTAGTTTGGTCTGCCCTGTTCCCATGATGCACTGGGCCAGGGACAGACTAATTTGCATGTAGCCAGGTTCTGAGCTGGGATGGTGCAGTGAGCTAAAAAACGGTGATGGATCAAGCCCTGATCTGTTGACTGGGTAGGAGTGTTCTGCTTAATTCAGATACTATGTCCATCACCACCCCCTTTTCTGAATCGTTTTGTCCACCATAAGCGTGGAAGGGTATGCTCAGACATGAGTCCCTTGCTCACTGCACCATCAGGATTAAAGCAAGCCGGGCCGAAGACGGCTGTAATGCCAGAAACCGGTCCCCGGAAGCTTGTTTCCTTTCCAGTAAAAGAATTGGCTTGGTAGTTTGGTCTCCCCTGTTCCCATGATGTACTGGGCAAGGGACAGACTAATTTGCATGTAGCCAGGTTCTGAGCTGGGATGGTGCAGTGAGCTAAATAACAGTGATGGATCAAGCCCTGATCTGTTGACTGGGTAGGAGTGTTCTGCTTAATTCAGATACTCTGCCCATCACCACCCCCTTTTCTGAACAGTAAGAATCAGAGCATCAACTGGGAAAAAAACGGGAAGCCGAAGCAGGAACCCTGCAGCTGTTCCCACTTGACCTGCTTTGACCTGCTTGTCCAAATCTAACAAATCACCAGCGACGAGACACAGCAAAGAACACAACAAGCCAAAAAAGAAGGGAAGAGGGAAGGGAGAAAGCAGGAAAAAGCAGAACAATGAGATCAGGAAGAAATAGGCAGATACCAAAACCAAAATCCAACCCAAAACCTAAACCCAAATCACGGAAAAGGAAACTGGGGAAATTGGACCCAGCATCCCCACTACATCCAAACAATTCGCAGGAAGACAGCCATTCCCCCTGCAACAAAATAAAAGAGGACACAACTCTCGCACTAGTGGAAATGCCAATACTAACAGTAAACCAAAATTCAACCCCAATTCAAATAACAAATAAAAACGTTCAAACCAAGTCCTTTGCTGCCTCCCCTTGTCTAGTTACAGCCCTTCAGCAACCGCAGAGACCTACACAAACCTCGTTATCTTCGGCATCAAAGCCAGCACCAACGGTTTCAGATAATCTGGTAATCATTGATGGAATGCCAGCAAAGAAAAGGATATGTTCCCACCAACCAAAGATTTACACTAAGTTCTCGTTCCTAAAAGATCCTGGGACAGCTATTTATTCCAAGATAGGAAACATTACTGGACTCCATACACCGCTCCTGTCATGTGCTTATCTAGGTTCCTGATCGATACTGTGACCTTATGCCCCTATTCGGCTATAAAGCCCTTTATTCCCTATATTGGCATAACCGTTCAAGTGCGATTTTCTGAAAAGTCATCTCTGGCCTCACACCAGCAGAGCCACAGAGCCACATTCTAGCATGACTCTCTGCTACTTCCTTTGCGACCAATTAGTGCAATGACAGAGCAGCAGTCACTATCTGATATTCCTAGATAACACTCCGAGTTCTTCAACAAGATAAAAACTTAGCAAACCTGGAAATCCCCGCTTGCTATGTTTTGATTAGTAATGGAACTCTAATGAGCAACTGATAACTGCCACTTCCTAGTGACATCTTTAATTGACGTCTTATGTCCAGCAAACTTGCGTCAAACCCGGCACCTGTCAGGTATAAATATTACCAACGTTGCCTTAAGCAATGAGCGTTGCCTGTTGCTGATGCCAGCTGCCTGCATGACCCGTGTTGGTAACAACTAGCACTCTGTCGCTGCAGCCTGCTATCCTGTGGTGGTGAAGCTACTGATTACCATTATCGCCGCTACAGCGCGAACTGTGGTTCAGTACGCTTGAGGAGCCGAGCAGCCGTCCTCTGCGAAGACATCCAGCCCAGCTGCCCGCGGACGCTGTCCCCCCTCCTTCCTCGACGCGCTGAGAGAAGCCGCTGCATTTCTCGTGCAGAGAAATCCAGTCCCGGCGCTTCCGGTTTACCCTCGCGGGTGACTGGGATATCGAGAGAGACCCCTGAAGGAGATACCAATCCTCCATCATTCTATTCAGAGGTATGGTGTTGACTAAACCCTTAGAAGAGAATTCTTGAAACAAACCTTGGCAAAACCAACGTAACTTAAGCTACTTACTTACTCCCCCTTCTCACGTGTTAGGCTTAGGTCAGGCACACCGGGGTAGGCTTAGTTAGAAGCACCAGTTGAGTATGTTAGCCTAATGTATATATGACTGTATATATGTTTTATTACTTTTAAACCATTGTATGGCTAAGAAACCATATCAATGCTTTTACAGTTCTATTTCGCAATTCTTATCTTACTGTACGTACTTTTTATAATAACAGTTATTGCAATTGTGGCAATACATTTCTCTTGTATGAGAAGAAAGACTGTTCAATAAATGTTAATCCTTTATTGATAAACGCCCGTCTCTCTATTCTCTACATATTGTGAAAGTAAACTGCACCAGACTGACTGAGTGAAATCTATGTCTATTGTTTCACACGACCCTAGAGATCGACTCTTGATCTGAGGAGCAAAGTTGTCATGTTGCACGGTTGTTGGAAAACTGAATCCCTTCTTGTCTGTACCAGGGAAGCTGATCACTTCCTATGCAGAGAAGAAAGTTTCCAGTGACCTCTGAGCTAGTTGGTAACACAACCCAATTAAGTTTAGCATAGTCAGTGGAGGCCTGGAATATAGCCAGTTCCACGTCGATACTACTGTTTATGTTATTCCAATGCGCAGGGCCTAGTGGGAAACTAGGAACTACACTACATGGCGCCCAACGTTTGGTAAGGCGATAAACTAACGCAAGACTTGTAGAGTAACTCAGTCGTGCATATTTCACACCCCTTTCACCCGTAAATACTCCAATAGACGTCTGGAGTGGGTGAAAGGTTAAAATCCGCCCGACCTTAGTAGGAAGAGATTCCTATGTAAAGCTCTGGTTTATTCAACGTTGAAGGATACAGTGTTCCAAAATATTGTGCATCTAATCTTTGTCTCCTTGGAGACCTACTCTGCAAACTTTGCATTTTTACAATGCCAGAGAATAACGGAACCACTGGGGCCGCAGTAGATGCGACTCAGCAAGGTCCCGAACACACAGACCCGGATGCTATCATCATCCCGGTCCAGTTAAGAAGATCTATAACTTTAAAACTTATAGAAAACGGACTGCCACCTCAAGGTGGTACAGTAATTTTCGTGATAGAGGCTCACGAGTATCGGCAGACAGAGGTATTCTATTCATGGATAAACTTTCCAGCGGTAAACGCAATAACACAAGAGTTTCACTATTACAAAATAGAGGAACCTCCGGGAGAGTATGCCCCTTTCGAGGAGGTTGAAATTCCACTTAAATTTCAAGAGCACCTGCTCTGGTTTAATGGCGCCCTAAAACACAATAATCACATAACTAGGCTCGGTCCTCTAGGCAGACCAGGAGCCACGTGGCCGGTTCTAGCCAGCTACACACCACATCCTGACATTATAAAAATGTCTAAGGAAGAGCTGTTAGCACAGCTAAACACATTAATAAAAATACATAGGCAATTAGTCCAATATGTAATACGGACTGCAACAGTCCAGCCAGCTGTTAATACTCCACAGCTGACCCCTCATCAGGGGAACACAAATAAAATTACACCACAGAACATACAGTCATGTCTTGGTAAAACACCCGTAAAACGGGAACAAATTCCTTTCTGGTTAGCCCAGAAAATCACTCAAATAGAGGCAGTATTTCCTGATACTACCCCTATTGAGAAACACAGAATCTTGACCATCTGCCTTCCTATGGGAATCGCACCACACGTGGAGGACTGCGACACTTGGGGTACAGTTTTTGCTTCCATTTACACAAAAACACACGGTGTTCCGTCTATGGCGGTAATACCAGACGTGCTAAAACAGATTCAAAATGAATTCGGTCCAGAGCCCGCTTTAAATCTAGGTATGAAATTACTGAAAGACTTCAAGCAGGTCACGGCTATATTATTAGCCAATGTAAAGGGAGAAGCAGCATCTGTGGCGATTCGCCAGAAGTTGAGGGAAACAGATATAAAAGATCCTGTTGAGCTTGCAAAAATCATAGAAAAATGCTATGAAGAATTAGGTAGAGACAGCTTGGGTGGAAAACCAGTTAAGCCCCAACTGCTCGAAAATCCAGAAAAATTATTTATTAAAAATAATTCAAACACTCCTAAAAAGAGCTGGGATGGAAATAAACAATCCACTCCCAAGGAAAAAGTTTTCCAGACCAGAGGAAGGTCTCCTCGACGGAGGGAAAGAACTCCGACTCGAGAACGCCAGTCTCCCCAACGGGAGCCCTCTGAGAAAAGATATAACCTTAGAAATAGGGATAATATTAAAAAACCTGATAGATATCAAAGTATTGATACACGTCCCTCTCGATCTTCTCCACAGAATTCGGAAAGAAGAGGACGGTCAGACCCAGGAGAGCACACCAAGTCCAAAGACAAGGAACCTGCTCAAAATAAGAAATCTCAATTTCAGAAAAAGAAGGTAGCCAGTATTAGAGTAATCAACCATGCCGAGAATACTGGGGACACAGTTGAAAAACGGGGAGTGGGCATTGACAATGTTGGACAGTGCAGCAGAGATCAGTATAGCACGCAAGAACTTGATGAGTCATCTGGAGACAGTGGACACGAATGAATACATTCAGGTTGAAACTGCCGACGCCAGGCTTAGCGAGCCCCATAAAATATACGAAATAACATTGCGTATGGAGGGTGATAAGACTAGGAAAATTAAGGGTCTATTTTGGGATAAGCTCTCAAAAGGCTATGATATTCTGTTAGCTGAAAAAGATTGGCCCCCGGAGTTTGTCAGGGAGTGCCCTCGTGGCGAAGAGGTGATTATGCCTGCCTTCTCGAATCACATACCGATTCATAAAAAATACACATATGCAAGGAAATGGGCAGTAGCCCAGGCACCTGCATTGTATAAAAATCATGTAGGATGGGATGAGGATTCTCCTCCTCACAAAATCCAGCTAAAAAGTGAACCAACTGCCCAACGGCAGTATCCCATAAAGCAAGAAGCTAAGAAACAGGTCAGGGAGATCTTAGATCAACTTGAGTACCAGGGGGTGATTGAAACATGCACCTCTCAAATGAACAATCCTTTGTTTCCTGTCTCCAAGCCAGACAATTCATATCGTCTAGTTTTGGACTACAGACACCTTAATACATGTTGCAAAACTTTTGCAGTACAAAACTCGCATAGTGCAGCCCTAATGAATAATATATTTAGGAAAAAATATAAAACGACATTAGACATTTCTAATGGTTTCTTTTGTCAAAACATTGCACCGGAAAGCAGATACTTGACCGCTTTCTCCGCATTTGGGTCACAGAAAAAATTCTGTCGACTCCCACAGGGGTTCAAGAACAGCCCAGGACTATTCTCAGCTAGGGTAACAGAGTTACTACAAATCTATGATGATGAAGCATTATCTTACGTAGATGATATTTATCTCACAGACGACGACTTGGATACTCACTTGAAAAGAGTGAACACCATTATACTTGGGTTCGCAGCAGAGGGTTACAAATTCAACTTTAAAAAGTCCCGAATTGCCCATCTGACAGTACTATTTTTAGGGTACGAATTATCAAGTGAAGGGAAAAGCCTAGCGGACAACTTCTTAGAGAAGTGCGCTGTACTCCAAGCTCCAAAAACGCTGAAGAATTTGCATTCAATACTAGGTTTTCTGAATTTCGGAAGAACTTACATTCTAAATTACGCAGAGAGGGTTAAACCTCTCTACGAACTAATAAAACCTGATTTAAAACAAATCAATTGGACTCAAAAACACACAGAAATTTTGAGATCACTGCAAACAGACATGTTAGCAAAAACAAAATTAGATACACGTGACAACACACGTGATCTTGTAATCCGAGTCATCCCAGGAAGATGCGGATTCACGTACCTAACCTCTAATGAGGGAGAAAAGGTACCAATTTCAATTAAATCTCACTTGTACACACAAGCAGAAAAAACATTCAGTCACACAGAAAGAACTGTGAACGCAGTGCAAATCGCATTAGCAAATGAACGAGAACTAGCACACGGCAAAAGGATTAATATCCTCACAGCGGAATCCGCCTTCGAAGCGCTATTCAGCCCAGTAAACCTGCCTACAGTGTCACTGGATCCGAAATGGATACAGTGCATAGATTCTCTAGGAGCGGAAGATGTGAAATACTATTTCGCCCCGCAATACGAAGAACTGAATGATTTAGAATATGAAGAAGAATATCCTCTGCCAATCGAAATCCTGCCTCTCCCACAATACGCATGTATAATCTATACAGATAGCTTTGTACAGCATTTTAATGTAGAGAGTAAATCCTACAATACAGCATGTGCGATTATTAAAGGTCGTTGGCTGTGCGGTAAATTCAGACCGAAAGTAACAAAAACTGAATCAGTAAAGTACTGTTCCGTTCAAAGAACTGAGATCAGATCTTTAAAGATGGCGCTCGAAAATGCAGAACGCGAATTCCCCACACTTATAGTGTGCGATTCTCATTTTTGCGTCAATTCTTTCAACAATAAACTGCAGAGTTGGATCGAGAACGACTACAAAGATGACACAGGTGCCACAATAAAGCATAAAAAGCTCTGGAACGAGGTAGCTCTTTTACACAAAGAACTACAAAAGACTCACGTGATTCACGCACAGAGTCTTCAACGTGATGGCGTTCACGTTGCAGGGAATTCATTGGCTAATACAGCCAAAGCGGAAGCAACTAAACCGGCTTCTGTAGCCACAAAAAAGCGTACAGATAAGTACATAGACGGGGAAACCATGCTGGCAGTAAGAACGACCGTAAAAGGCGACTGTGCAGCACTACCCGTAAACTATCCACTCAATTATGCATACATAATCGATGCAAACTCCGTTCCTTTTGCTCGAATCCCTGGAGTGGGGGATAGAGTAATTCCAAACAGGAGCAGGAGGGGCTTCCTCTTACTGGAAGCACACATGGGGTTGGGTCTGAAACACCAAACAATCAAAGCCTCTCTGAAAGAATTGCAATCAGAGTACTGGTGGCCAGGAATGAGTATAGATGTTCAATGTTTTGCTCAAAATTGTGAAGACTGCAACAGAGATCGCAGTAATGAACAGGCCAGTGAAGTTTCAGGATCCCTTCTAGACAGCATAAGGCGGTCTATCTGCGCAATCAAAGAAGAGAAGCGCGTCCCAGTGTACAACGTTTAAGACGAAATACACTTAAAATAATGAGGCCTCCTGCGCTCGGCTGACGCTAGAACGGTTATAAAAGATTAGCGAGTCCATATCGGCACATACGCAATTACCACGTTCCATTCTGACCAGGGTCCTGCTTTCAGCTCTCGAGCTTATAAGGAGGCCATGGCCAGCATGGGAATTGGGTTGTGGTATTCTTGTCAGTCATACCCCGGGAGGGAATAGTGTGATAGAAAGAAAAAACCGGGACATAAAGCAATCTATAACAGCGAAGGTATTAGGTTCAGGCGCTGGGTGGGTCAAACATTTAATAAGTGTCCAGACTAGTCTTAACAACATGCCAAGAAATTCTCTAAAAGGTTTCAGCCCATACGAACTATTGTTCGGAATTAGAATGAACGTTCAGGACCTCGATAGTCAGATGTCAGTGGTACAAGAAGAAACAAAGCAGTTTGAAGTAAAAGACCGTTTGGCTGTTTTACAGGAACTGAATGAAACAAGAAAATCATTAAGCAACATAAAGTTAAAGCAACTGCCAAGTACCACTGACGAGGCACCACCCGCAACAGCCCCAGCAAGGCCTGTCTGGATTCCAAAGATTGGGGATCTAGTCAGAGAAAAGATCGCGGTTAAGAAGGAATTTGGGCCTTCTTACAGAAAAGCAGTACCTGTCTTGGCAGTCACCGGAACAAGATCAGTTGTGCTACCGCCCCTTGCTGGTAAAAAGGAGAACAGAGTCGTGTCTATCGATCTGGTAAAACCACAAGCATGTGGCCTATAATCAACAGTAGGCCCAGTGGACTCCCAAGAAACAACAGAATACCCAAACTTGCAACAATCCAAGAGGTTCAAACTGAAAGACTCATCACATTCGATCAGCCTGCAGTGCACAATGAAGGACTATGCAATAATGCCATGGAACTCGTGCCTCTTGAAACACAGATTGAAACAGTTCGTCAAGAAACACCAGTCTACAATGATGTGGCATCAGAAAGTGCTACCGAGAGACAGATTGAAAGAACAATCCCATCAATTGACAGAACTGCCTCTGGTTATTTCATCAACTTCCACAACTTCTCTGAAGATTTAAATGACCCCGAAGTGATGCCAGAAACAAAAAAAGTATTCTAAAGAAAATACAACAGGACTCCTTCAACAAATCAAAGAACTATATCTGGATTCACCGTTGATTGAGCATTGGATTATCTCAGGGGTATTCATACTCCTACTATGCCTAATTTTAGTTTTAATTTTAGGGAAGTTCATTACAATTGAATGGACACAGCAAGTCAGAACATCAACCTAGTCCTGAAACCACACAGATCATCCCACGTGAAGAAAAGAGAACTGTCAACAGTAAATGTCACAGCAATTCCAATACCTGGTGGGGTAGTATGGGAGAAAACAGACTATGAGATCTATGGTCCGGTCGAAATCCTGAAGTATCCTCATCAACTAAAGGTTTCCTTAAGTGACTTTGTGACACCAAGTACATTCTCTGATGATTGGGACTTTAACAGTATTAATGACATGATGTCTGATTTAGTAATGTCAGCTAGATTCACAGATCATGATTATTTACAAGGTTCATCTAGTTATGAGCAGTTATTCTGTTACACCCACTATGGGGATCATTACTTGCATAAATCTGCACAGCCTAGAAATGTTTTTATGTATAATCAATGGGAACATTGTTCTACACCACCTAAAAGCGGTTCTAAAGCATTTTTTGAGAAATTCAAATATTTTTCAGGGTTTAACACAGGTGATGCAGAAACGTTTTATTATAAACTATTAGATAAAACAGGAATGAAAACAATGCTGACAAATTCTAAATTGATATATTCAGAAGCATTTTATGACAAAATGATGACATTTGGTTTTGATTATTGGAAAAATAATATTGAAACGAAAACAATTTGGGGTACAAAAGATTGGCAGGTGCAAGGCATAGAAGCACTATTTAGAACCTGCATGATACCAGAACAAATGTTATTTTTAAATGACACTGTACACCAAACATCTTGTCTTGGCCTAGCTAAGATCAAAGAAATGAAAACACTGTCTATACCAAAGCCAATAGCTGAGAATGCAACTGCAGATAATGAGTTAGACGTGTCACACATTTTACATTTCAACAGAACACATCCTGATTGGAAAAAGTGGTTAATCTGGCCTACAGACACAAATAGCTGTCAAGATAGGTTCCTGAATAAAACACAGGGGTTAAAATTGACCAGATTAGACCCTAGATACTCCCAGGGACAACATCCAGGGATTATAACAACTTACAGTGTAGGGAAACTCTGCCTAGAATGGCTAACTACATCCACACTGGCTGAAATTAAGCAACACTTGTCTTTATTAAAAGATGGTGCTGATTTGCGCGATTTCATTCTTGGACCACGCAAACAGCGTCAAAAGCGTTTCATAGCGACCAGCATCTATGCTGCTTACAACGAGGCTTGGAAAGTAAAGCAAATTGAAACTGCTGAAAAGATACGAGAAATTGATCGTATTAATTTGGAGAAAACACTTTCTGTGGTAGACAATGGGTTAATGACTCTGTCTTCCAGAATATATTCTTTGGACAATATTGTATCATCTGCCTTTGATGTGATAGACAGAGATTTGCTAATGTTACAACATGGCCAGTCTCAATTACGCTCTATTATAGAACTAGGCTGGACGCTGCAAAATCTTCGTTCAGGCTATGTGCCTTGGCGTTTAATCAACACAACGTCATTATTTTCCATTTTTAACCTTACTGATAAACAGATCAGTTTGGCACAGAAAGGAGCAGACTATACAATCTTGAGCATCGAGAAACTCGAGAGATTACCATTGACAATGTCAGAGAGCCCTGTCATTGAATGGATAATACACGGGATTATCACAATTCCGATAACAACTTTCCGATTTCATAAATGCCTTGAATACATACCTGCTGGCCAGTATGAACAATTGGGTAAGGGATATATAAAATCCGAATGGAAATTACCATACACTCATTCTTGCTATAGTGACAGCGACAAAAATGTATTTCTTAGTGGTGACAACTGTAAACACTCACTAAGCGGTATACTTTTGTGTCAGGGTATTAATTTACACGGAGCATGTGATGGAAATTCAAACAACCTTTCATGCCACCAGCTAGTCACACCTGCAACTCAGATAGAGCCCTTCTTTATGCAACTCGCAAACGGGAGTTACATTCTAAGAACGGATCACAGGTGCTGTGGCCTCGCGCCCGGACTAAGTTATCTAGTAGAAGTAACGTCCATGGTCAAATGCTGTATGCAAGCATTGTTCCCGAGCGGGCCTCCAGACATAGTGACTCCCATCTGGCCTCGTCTGAATCTCTATTCTATACGAATTGATACATTAAGCAAAATGAAATCTGTGCTTTTACAGACAACAGTGCCTATAACGTCATCCAAAGAGACGTATGATCTTCTAGTCGCAAGGACGGCTACTGAGGTCCATGACCTTTTATCAACAAATTGCCCCGTGCATTTCGTACAAATGCTCGACCAACTCCTTAACATGTCTAGTGCTACAAGCATCCCAGGCATATTTAAGACAGTCTTTACGGGACTGCTAACACCCTTCCAGGCAATTTTGGGAATTTTTCCTAATTTTGTGCACTCCATCTTTGGCGGCATTCCGCTATTTTTGGGACTCATCGCAGGGATTCTATTTTTGACCATCCTGCTACGTTATGGCAAGCCTCGGCTCAGACATAGCTCCCATGGGAATGGAAGAGACAATCCTAGCTATGCGCTACAGGGACAGGATAACTAACGTCCTCGGATTGGCCAGGCTGAGAGATCTAAACATGACCTGGTTCCTTTCATTCAGACCGATATGGCAAAATTGCATTTTACCTGTGCTACGGTGTATGCTTTGCGGCGAGGAATGCGTGTTGGACATCTGTCTTTCACTTCCATCAGCAGTACCAATGGACGTCGATACTTTGCTCAGTCCAATAACGGCTCACGCATTGTGTTGTCCCCAGCGGCTACCAATCCTGATGACGGCATTCGTGAAGACTCCTGTACTACAGCCAAGTGGTAACAGTGGAGCGAGTGACAAAAGCAACATCACCCAGGTACAACGTGCTGTGAGCATTGCTGGTCCTGCCTTCAATGACAGCAATCATTCTCACACCTGCCAAGTTACAGCGCTATCTAATTTGGTTGAACTATCACCTGATTTTGTAGACCAATTCTTTGCGAGCCTGTCTGATACGATGTTCTCACCCATAGAGAAACAATAACTTTTGAGAAGCTTTCCGACACACAGCGTTCCTATGAACTCTGGATTCGGCCTTCAGTTTTGATCAACAAAAAAACTGCCAGGAGCTTTGGTAAACTGATTTTTCTTTGAATTGGACAATTTTTTAAATATTGACCCTCTCTTTTTGGCACGAACAATTCTTTGCTTAACGTAAAAACTATTCTTAGAGAACAGAAGCTTCACACTTCTATTTCTAAACACATCTAGAGACATAACAACATTACACCAGCCTCTAGCACACATGTTATTACAATGCATTTTTATGTGATGATTTATCTCGCATTTCTTCTGTCAGAGATACTTCATGTGTAATTCTTTATGCATAATCGTTCATTGATTTCATATGCAATAATTTTTGAATGATTACTATGCTTTAAAACTACGTACAGTACCTAAATTCCATGTATTACAAGTACGCCTATTTCGAATGCATTTATGTATTTTGGGGTGGGCTATGTTACACAATGTTACACATGCATCTAATTGCTTAGTTTTAGTAATTTTGATGGACATGAATTCGTGGAGTGGGTGTCATGTGCTTATCTAGGTTCCTGATCGATACTGTGACCTTATGCCCCTATTCGGCTATAAAGCCCTTTATTCCCTATATTGGCATAACCGTTCAAGTGCGATTTTCTGAAAAGTCATCTCTGGCCTCACACGAGCAGAGCCACAGAGCCACATTCCAGCATGACTCTCTGCTACTTCCTTTGCGACCAATTAGTGCAATGACAGAGCAGCAGTCACTATCTGATATTCCTAGATAACACTCCGAGTTCTTCAACAAGATAAAAACTTAGCAAACCTGGAAATCCCCGCTTGCTATGTTTTGATTAGTAATGGAACTCTAATGAGCAACTGATAACTGCCACTTCCTAGTGACATCTTTAATTGACGTCTTATGTCCAGCAAACTTGCGTCAAACCCGGCACCTGTCAGGTATAAATATTACCAACGTTGCCTTAAGCAATGAGCGTTGCCTGTTGCTGATGCCAGCTGCCTGCATGACCCGTGTTGGTAACAACTAGCACTCTGTCGCTGCAGCCTGCTATCCTGTGGTGGTGAAGCTACTGATTACCATTATCGCCGCTACAGCGCGAACTGTGGTTCAGTACGCTTGAGGAGCCGAGCAGCCGTCCTCTGCGAAGACATCCAGCCCAGCTGCCCGCGGACGCTGTCCCCCCTCCTTCCTCGACGCGCTGAGAGAAGCCGCTGCATTTCTCGTGCAGAGAAATCCAGTCCCGGCGCTTCCGGTTTACCCTCGCGGGTGACTGGGATATCGAGAGAGACCCCTGAAGGAGATACCAATCCTCCATCATTCTATTCAGAGGTATGGTGTTGACTAAACCCTTAGAAGAGAATTCTTGAAACAAACCTTGGCAAAACCAACTTAACTTAAGCTACTTACTTACTCCCCCTTCTCACGTGTTAGGCTTAGGTCAGGCACACCGGGGTAGGCTTAGTTAGAAGCACCAGTTGAGTATGTTAGCCTAATGTATATATGACTGTATATATGTTTTATTACTTTTAAACCATTGTATGGCTAAGAAACCATATCAATGCTTTTACAGTTCTATTTCGCAATTCTTATCTTACTGTACGTACTTTTTATAATAACAGTTATTGCAATTGTGGCAATACATTTCTCTTGTATGAGAAGAAAGACTGTTCAATAAATGTTAATCCTTTATTGATAAACGCCCGTCTCTCTATTCTCTACATATTGTGAAAGTAAACTGCACCAGACTGACTGAGTGAAATCTATGTCTATTGTTTCACACGACCCTAGAGATCGACTCTTGATCTGAGGAGCAAAGTTGTCATGTTGCACGGTTGTTGGAAAACTGAATCCCTTCTTGTCTGTGCCAGGGAAGCTGATCACTTCCTATGCAGAGAAGAAAGTTTCCAGTGACCTCTGAGCTAGTTGGTAACACAACCCAATTAAGTTTAGCATAGTCAGTGGAGGCCTGGAATATAGCCAGTTCCACGTCGATACTACTGTTTATGTTATTCCAATGCGCAGGGCCTAGTGGGAAACTAGGAACTACACTACACTCCTACAGAGCGAATTCGACTGTAGCCGGACTACTAGTGATCAAATAGTCAACTCCCGACTAGCTGAAGTCCCCTACTCACCCAGAATTGAGACTGCCGCTGTCGCACCAACATCTATACCACCTGCTTCTAGGAGAGCGGCAGCGGACACTCATATAGCAAACCTAGACCCCACTAATTACAATACTTCGGAAACGGCGTCTACTAGAAATATTTCCAATAATGAATGGAGTTTACCAAAGAAAGCTGAGCCTCTAGAGACAGTAACTGCTGCTCATCCAGTGGATCAGGGCAAGACTCACCCTGGGAAGTTCAGCTCGCCCCCCATAGGAAATCAAGACGCGTCAGTGAAAGTCAAGGTACTGATCCACAATGTGGAGCAAAGAGAAGACATATCTTCTTCTCAATTAATTAGCAGTTCATTCAATTCAACGAAGGTAACTAGAGACCCACGACCAAAACCATTTACAGATATTGAAGAGCAAGGAAGTGGCACTCAATCACTTCCATTCTTAAACACATCCTTGTCCAAACTAAGTCACTTCAACTAAACGTGTTTAACACTCCTGAACAAAAGGTCTTAAACAACAAGTTAGCAATGCCAAATCCATCTCAACGCCGTACCTTACTACCATACAACGATTCTCAATCAATCATGAACACCATAAATAATGACATGTCTTCCATAGCAGCACTGGAGTGGGAGGAACAAGTTGCTACTTAAAGCCTCAAACCATCAGAAGGGAAACCATCCATTGACGCATCTCCAAAACTAGAGAGGAGTAGTAACCCAGGAAAGCTAGCCCCGAGTCTATATGGCTAACAATCTTGAACACCTTGCAACATTCAGCCACAGCCTTGGAATTTCAGTCTCATAAAATGGACCTGCAGCTTTCTGCTCTGCAGACAATGGCCAATTCCATTTCAGGAATCGACTGGAAAATATCGCAACTAAACAGTCTGATAAGGAGGCGTCAAGACGCCGTTTCTGCTGCTGAACTAGCTCCATCACAATTACTACCCTGTGATCCAATCTTAGATAAACTATCATTCTTACCATCTATGTTAGGCGAATTGATATCCGACCTAAAATCGACAGTTCAACAAACCAGGATCCTGCAAACCTCGGATCCACCTCTATAGCTCCCAGTGGTGCCAACAGGCCTAACAACGGAGCAGTGGGCTGAGCAGAGCTCAGTAACTGCTCTGCCCTCAGTCCAAATACCATCATCCAGACTTACGGAAACAGAGCTAATGACCACTTCTGCGACTATATTTGAACCATCGCCAGCAGAGAAACAGGCCTCTAGTAGGATCCGTAGAAAGAAAAAAAAGAAAGGAAGAAATCGATTACTAACGGACACAAGATTAAACTCAATTGAAATACAATTGAATTCTTCTCCTTTATCAGCCACCTATGGCAGGAAACCAAATTATAACGAACAATCGCCTCCCACGTGCAAGGTCGCTGAAAATGCTTCATCAGAATCCACACCACATCGCTTAAAATTGACAGCTAGCGTTACTAAGAAACCCGTACCAAAAAAAAATATACCTTAAACAGAAACTCTTACAATTCAAACCAACTCAAATAGTACATAACGCTTATAATGCTGAACTAACTTCATCCGAAAGTGTTCCTACAACAGGAAGAGATAAAAACACCATAGCTATCAATGCAGAGCCAACTCAGCAATCTGTACACAAGTTGAACACCAAAACCTGGGAATCAAGGATAAATGGCGATCAAAACGAATAACCAAATTACTTGGATATGGTACGCCCAAGTCACTCCCCTCAACCAACTCAACAGGGCTAGGAGAGACCTCAAACCAACTCACTAAATAGTATACTAAATAGGAGCAATATACTAAGACTCCTACGCTCAGTGACCAACCTAGCAACCATTAGTTCCAAAGAACTTATGCAAATAGCGTTTCAGCCAAATACTGAGCCTCATCGCCCAGACATAACAAAAGCAACATGGCACTCACAAAAAATTATGGAAGAAGTAGCAACATTCCAGCAATGGGGAATTGAACTGAGGCTCGAACAGCGACACCTCTCTTATCATCGACAAGACCCTCGGTTCAAAAAATCACGAACTCCATACTCAAGGGAGCAAGGAGCAGTTCGCCGAAGTTGTTGCCACTAGACATAAAAAGTCCTCGGCCTGGTCAAAATTAAACTCAAGGTAGCCATTTTTCGCCAGAAACCATCCATAACTGGAAGTCAATACAACGTACAATCATCACAACAACTGTCGATAACTGACAAAAAAGGAAAGAATTCACCACCCATTCAGGCAAGCCCAGGGAATTCAGAATCTGCTCCTGGAACATCAACGGCTTAGCTAGTAAAAGCAACAATCCCGAATTTCTTCAATACCTGAGTGCATTCGACCTTCTATTGCTCCAAGAAACTTGGGAAGAAAAATCATTTGAGCTCCAAGGGTTTACTTCGTGCTGCATTCCGGCAAACAAAAACGCCATCTTTGGGCGAAGGTCAGGAGGCTTAATGTTCTACGCCTCAATACCTACAATAGGCGAATTTGAGATAATGGATTTTCACATAACTCCCCCAAGTGCCATTCAGGTGGTAAAGATCATGTTTCGGTCAAAAAAGCAGGTCAAGAGAGTAATTTTAATTAATACATACATCCACCCCATGCAGAAACAAAAAGCGGTGGAAGATTTGGCAAAAACGCTGGAAAAAATAATGGAAGCACGGGAGTTCGACTCATTCATCTTGGCCTGCGACTTCAATATGCACCTCATTAACAAAGACGAAGACAATGACCTCATCCAAGATCTGAATGCAGCATGGGGCGTACCAACACAAGGCCCTACAAAACAGAAATCCACAAAGCACTCAAAAAACTTATTACGATCTTTGGAGCAACTTAATTTAGGGGACTTAAACAGTCACTACGTTGAGGATGATCCACCAGTAGCCAACTTCCACTCCAACAAACAATCTTCTCATCTCGATTACATGTTTATGTCTCTAAACACGTTTTTCTGGGTAACAACTTTTAAAATAGGAACGAGCGACCTCAGTGGCCACTTGCCTCTAGAAGCCAAATTAAGATCAAACTGTCAACTGGTAACAGCACCATTTACAGGCCCGACACAGAAGTTAGCTCAAACTTAAAGCGGCTTCAGTGCAACGTCTGCAATATTGACTCCGTAAGCTGCAAAGCGAAAACCCTCTTCAATGAAATTGCCAGCACTTCAACCAAGGTGTTGGATGTTTGCCAAAACTTTATTCATGCCATCAGAGAGATAATGGAAGAAATTATGCCTAAAAGCTCACGTCGAGGGAAGGGAAATTCGAATAAACCAACCTTAGAAATGAAAACACAAAAACGACTAATAAATCAAAAACTGTGGCAATTGCAGAAGGATCAGACAAACCAGAGACTACAAAGTGATTTACGGGCAGCAAAATGCAACTCAAACAGTTGAAATGGGAAAAGCAGAAATTAAGAAATGAAGACCTGTGGGTAAAACTTCTCTACGAAGGGAAACAGAAAAACTGCTCCAAGTTTTGGCAAATGGTCAAAAGACTCCAAAACACCTGATCATTTAGGTCAAAACTCAAATATTTCAGAGGAGGTATGGACAAAATACCTATTGAAGCATTTCAATAATGATGACATCATGGAGAACGCCGTTATAAAAAATCCTTGTTCAAAAGCCATAAGGTCAAAATCAAAAGGAAATACGAATAACACGGGCATAGAAACCCAGGGAAAGTGTGCAAATGGAGCCACAAGCACATTATTATTTTTAAAATACAATACGGATGAAGACCCTGAAAAGGCTATCGAGCCAGGCCCATCGTATGAAACCTTGCAGGTAGACATCAAGCGAAAAATATCGAGGTGGCGACCCACTGGGGCACCGGGGCCAAATGGTATACCACCGATACTGTATAAATCAGATGTGAAGTTCTGGAGCGAATCATTGGCACCAATATTTAATAATATAAAACACACTCAGACTCTCCCAGAGTCTTGGCATGGGTCAGTCATCAGCCCGATTTATAAACGCGGTGGCAAGAAGCATCCCAGCAGCTACCGGTTTATTGCCCTACTAGATGTGGAGGCTAAATACTTCGCTGGAGTCATCCTGGAGGAACTAACTTCATGGGCATCAGAAAACTCAATTATCCCAATTAATCAAACAGGTTTCTCCGAAGGCCAAGGGACCACAACCAACATCATGGCATTGTCCTTGCTGATGGGAGCAGCAAAAGAGATCAAGTCATCTTTATACCTCTTGTTTATCGATTATACCGCGGCATTCGATCATCTTGACCGCAACAAACTATGGCAGAAACTGGACCACTGGGGAATACCGAAATGCCTCCTAGCTGCGCTAATAATGCTCCGTTCAAAAACTTGTATCAAAATTAAACTTGGGGTCGGCACGCACCTTTCGAATACCATCAGGAGAACAAAAGGGCTAAAGCAGGGGTGCGTATTAGCACCACTACTATTTAATCTTTTTCTAGCCAACCTACCTGGGGTCCTCGATAAATGTCCTAACCACGCACCCAAATTGGGGAAAATCGTCCTTTCCAATCTTCTATTCGCGGACGACCTGGTGCTGATAAGTCAGACACCAACGGGCCTCGAGCACCTATTGAACGCAACTCACACTTTTTCAGTAAAAAACTCCGTCCAAATTAACTTCAGCAAATCAAAGGTCATGGCTGTGAATTACAGGAAAAAAAGGAATCTCTGTTGGCATCTGAATGGAGAACAGCGTGATCGGGTGACCTCTTATAAATACCTGGGAGTTATCCTGGACTCCAAAAACACGTCTAGGGTACAGCTTGACTCCTTATGAGGCAAGGCGACGACGATCTACCTGGCATTAAAACCATTAAAGTCCAAACTACCTGATCTCACTTTTAAACCGCTCCTTGAAATCTTGCGTGCAAAACTGCAGCCCACTCTCACATACGGCAGCGAATCGCTTCATGGGAAGGATGCTGTATTACTGGAACAGTCATACCCAACACATACAGGGCTATCTTCAATCTCCCAAAATACGTCTCTTCAGCCCAAATTCGACTAGAGTTCGGCATCCTCAAACAAACCCTAGAAAGGCGGAGCGTGTGCATAGCCAGCTGGCACAAAATCCACATAGCAGAGACGGGCTCCCTAAGTTCCAACGTATGGGAAGAGCTACTTCGGCAACGCAAATCCTCCCCCAGAGACTACCTATTTGAATCACTTCAAGTCCTTGGCCTGACTGACATCTGGGAAACATCAATAGACCTTTTGTCCCTAAAAACAATCGCCAAAAAATTGGCGCGCATTGTCTCAGTGATCGAAGACAAGCAGGATCTAGCAAACAGGGCCCATGGCTGGATAACGTTGGGTGACTATGGAAAAATACAACCGTGCCGCACGGCCACCAGCTGCTGCGTGTGCCCCTTGCCTGCCCTCTGCCTCGCTGCTGCCTCGTTTGCCGGCTGCCGCCGCTGCGAGTGTTTTTTTCCCTTGTTTTGACGGTTTTTTGTGCTTGCTTTGTTTAACTTTGTGTAACTCTCTTTTTCCCCGCTTTTTGCGTTAATTTGTGCCTGTTTTTGCATTTGTTTCCGTGTTTGCTCTCCTTCCTTGTTGTCCGCCTACCGCGCCGCCCCCCGCCCTCCCTTCCCGCCACCGCCGCTTGTCCCCGCCCCTTTTGTCTTCTGTAACCCTCCCCGCTCCCGCCTCCCAGCTGCCCCGCCCACCCGCGCACTTCGCCTTAAATGGCGACCGTGCGAACGCGCAGCGGTCACGCGCAGCGGGCGCGCCGATTGTGCGCCGAAGGCGCGCCAAAGGTAAGCCCGTCTGCGCCCGTCCGCGACCGGATCGCGACCAGCGCCAGGACCCCTGGACCTCGAAGATCCCGACCTACCCACCTGACGTACTCAGCCGCCACCCTCATCGCTCTCAACACCGGCCGACTCCCAGAATGCCACCAAGCCACTCCAAGACGCACCCACGGACCTTTCAGCTGCCACGCCTGCAAGTTCTCCTGCATCCGGACCAGCCCCGCACCAGCACCCGCCAAGTCGAACTCCAGCAGCACCCACCTCAAGTGCATCCTGCTCAACACCCGCTCCGTCCACAGACACGCCATCGAACTCTGGAACCTCCTAGACGCCACAGCCCCTGACGTTGCCTTCCTCACGGAGACCTGGATGAACGCCTCTTCAGCTCCCGACATCGCCATCGCTATCCCAGAGGGCTACAAGATCGTCCGGAGGGACCGAAACGCCAACCAGATGGGAGGAGGCATCGCCATCATCCACAGGAACACCATCCGTCTCACGACCAGCACCGACAACACCCTGACCAGCGCCGAACACCTGCATTTCCAGATCCACACCAACCCGAACACCACCCTCAGAGGCACCCTGATCTACCGACCCCCTGGACCACGCACGCAATCAGCGAGGACATCGCCGACTTCATCAGCCCGCATGCCCTCCCCTCCGCTGACTACATCCTCCTGGGAGACCTCAACTTCCATCTGGAGAACAACAACGACCACAACACCAGCACCCTGCTCTACAACCTCGCCAACCTGGGACTCAAGCAACTGGTGTCCACCCCCACCCACCTCGCCGGACACACACTCGACGCCGTCTTCTCATCCAGCACAGACATCGACTTCAGCCACGCCACAGAGCTTCAATGGACGGACCACAGCTGCGTCCACTTCACCTTCAAGAGAACGACGACCCACCAACACCAGCAACACACCGCCCGCAGAAGCTGGAACAAGATCACAGCAGACCAGCTCGCCACCTCCCTGAGCCAACACCCTCCTGCCAGCTCAGCGAACCCCAGCCAGGCCGCCGATAACATCACGAAGTGGATCAGCAACTGCGCGGACGAACTCGCCCCGCTGAGGACCCCGCCTAGCAGACCCGGCAGCAAGAAGGCCCCATGGTTCACCGACGAACTCAAGAGCTCCAAGAAGAACTGCCGAGCCCTCGAGAAAGTCTGGAAAAGGGAACCGACACCGGACAACAGGACCTCCTACAGACTTGCCACCCGGAAACACCACCAGCTGATCCGCGCCGCCAAGAGAACAGCATTCAAGGACCGGTTGGACAACAACGCACACAACAGCAAGGAACTCTTCAACATCGTGAAAGAGCTTTCCAACCCCAGCGCAGGAAACAACGACATCACCCCATCGCAAGACCTCTGCAACTCCCTCGCCTCATACTTCCACAACAAGATCACGGACATACACAGCAGTTTCAACAACCAACCAACGCACACCACGACCGACCAGCCACCCCCCCCCCACCACCACCCTCCACGCCTGGACCCCGATCAGCACCGAAGACACCATCCGCACGATGAACTCCATCCACTCCGGATCACCAACCGACCCCTGCCCTCACCACGTCTTCAACAAGGCCGACGCTGTCATCGCACCCCACCTGCGAGACATCATCAACACATCCTTCGACACCGCCATCTTCCCTGAAAGCTGGAAACACGCCGAACTCAGCGCTCTACTCAAGAAACCAACAGCGGACCCCACCGACCTCAAGAATTACCGCCCCATCTCGCTTCTTCCGTTTCCAGCCAAAGTCATCGAGAAGACCGTCAACAAGCAGATGGCCGCCTTCCTCGAGACGAACGGATCCCTCGACCCCTCACAGTCCGGCTTCCGAGCCAAACACAGCACCGAGACCGCCCTCATCGCCGCCACCGATGACATCCGAGCCCTGATGGACAATGGAGAAACAGCGGCCCTCATCCTCCTAGACCTCTCCGCGGCATTCGACACGGTCTGCCACCGCACCCTAATACGGCGCCTCAGCAACATCGGAATCCAGGACAAGGCGCTGGAATGGATCATCTCCTTCCTCGACGGAAGAACACAGCGAGTCCGCCTACCACCGTACAAGTCAGAGGCCTCCGAAGTCATCTGCGGCGTCCCCCAAAGATCATCCCTGAGCCCCACCCTCTTCAACGTCTACATGAGCCCCCTCGCGGCCATCGTACGCAAACACCACCTCAGCATCATCTCCTACGCCGACGACACCCAGCTGATCCTCTCCCTGACCAACGACCCCGCCGCCGCCAGAGCCAACCTGCACGAAGGGATGAAAGAGGTAGCCGAGTGGATGACGACCAGCCGCCTGAAACTGAACTCGGACAAGACGGAGGTCCTCATCCTGGGCTCCTCACCCTCCGCCTGGGACGACTCCTGGTGGCCTCCCGCCCTGGGCACCGCACCCAAACCGACAGACCATGCACGAAACCTGGGCTTCATCCTGGACTCCTCCCTCTCCATGACCAGGCAAGTCAACAGCGTCTCCTCGGCGTGCTTCAACATCCTACGCATGCTACGGAAGATCTTCTGGTGGATCCCCACAGAGACCAGGAAGACCGTCACCCAGGCCCTCGTCACCAGCCGACTGGACTACGGCAACGCCCTCTACGCCGGGACCACCGCCAGGCTCCAGAAGAGACTCCAGCGGATCCAAAACGCCTCAGCCAGACTCATCCTCGACATCCCACGATCCAGCCACATCTCCGGACACCTGAGAGACCTTCACTGGCTCCCCATCAACAAGAGAATCACCTTCCGCCTCCTCACCCACGCACACAAAGCCCTACACGACCAAGGCCCGAGCTACCTCAACAGCCGAGTCAACTTCTACGCTCCCAAACGCCACCTCCGATCAGCCAACCACGCCCTCGCCGCCGTCCCCCGCATCCGAAGAGCGACTACAGGAGGAAGGTCCTTCTCCTACCTGGCCGCCAAGACCTGGAACTCCCTCCCGTCCGACCTGCGCCTGACCCAAGACCACCTCTCCTTCAGGAAGAAGCTGAAGACCTGGCTGTTCGAGCAGTAGCGGCACCCCCCCCCCAAGCGCCTTGAGACCCTACGGGTATGTAGCGCGCCTTACAAGTGTCACTGATTGATTGATTGATTGAAGCACACCTTAACATCGGTATGAAAAGGGAACTCAAAGAAAAGCTGCTAAAACTACGCCTAGACGTGATCCCCATACTCCCCCACCTCCCAACCTGGGAAAGAAGTAACATAAGTAACATAAGTACATAGAAGTACATAGTCATGCTCCGCAAAGCTCCGCGAAACAGTAAAAAATCTGTGCGAGCACGCAAAATTTCAGCGACCACGCATAATTACTTGTTCTGCCCGTTTGCAATGCTTTTTGCATGTTCCCGAACTCTGTTTGTGTGCTCGGGGAGAAATATCTTACGAACTCCCATTTTTAAAGCTCGAACAAGCGAAAAATTCCTCAAAGCGGTGGATCGCGGAATTTTTGGCAATTCCGCTTTCTCCGCGGAATGCCAAATTACACAAATTCCATGAGCAGGACGGAATTTACTGCCCAGGGCTACTATATTCACACTACAACACTAGTTGAACCTTGGCGGCTGTATTATTAGATGCATCCAAAGCCTTCGACTCCATAAAATAAATCTATCTGTTCACAATACTGCAGAGAATGGGTATGCCAGAAGTGCTAATACAGTGGATACAACTTCTCTACACAGACCTAATAGCTCGTATCAGGGTGAATGGACAGGTATTGGAACTAGTACGAATATGGCGCTGAACGTAACAGGGATGCCCGCTTTCCCTGCTGCTATTCACAATAGCACTCAAACCATTAGCATGTAAAGTGAGACAAAAATATGCAGACACAACACTAAAGTTCCACCAATGCCCCATAGGAATATCACTATATGTAGATGACAAGGTGCACGAAACTCCCAGCATAATTTATTGCCACTCTTGAGAGCATATATCAAATTTGGAAGATACTCTGGAATTAATGTAAACTGGAGCAAATCCACTGTGATCCCACTAAATGAAATCACTAAACCATGCCCACTGGACTTCCCACTAGAGTGGCAAAGTGAATCAGTCAAATATTTAGGAATATGGAGTCATAGTGACGAAGTGATCAGAACAAACTATGGGACAGCAATAGAACTAGTAGATAGAATATCCATTGTAAAAATGGTCATACGGCCTACATTTTTATTTTTGTTTGATAACATTCCAATAAAATTACCTAACTATATCTTTAAAGTGCTACAAACGCACATAGTCAGATTGGTCTGAGCCAGGAAGCACCCGAGAATAGACTGGAAAACAATCACATTGCTGTACGAACAAGGGGGCTTTGCAGAACAGGATTTATTCCTATAATATTTATGTGCTCAAGTGCAATATGCACACTACTCGTACCACCCAGTGTGGTATAGCTGTGGAGACGTGAGATGCACACCCCATCCCACTAAGTAGCATCCTGACCCAAAACCACGTGAAAATAACCAGCAAAGAAATAAATAATAGTATATGTGGAGAAGTGTGGCTCAGGGGTTAGAGGCGGCAGACCCGGAAGCTGAGATCGGCCCTGGACCAGGGTTCAATTCCCCGCCTCGGCGGGTCTTGGGCTCAAAAATTCCACGGACTTGATAAATCTCGCTCCGGTGCCTTCTCGACTCACGGGTTCACACTCTGCGACTCTGTGCAATAGCTTGCTTAATCTCCACAACGGCCCCTCGCGGCGGGATGCCTGGCTTTCACCTTGTGGATACCCTGCCGGGGTTATCTCACAGCGGAATACCAGGACGGGTTCCCTAAGCAAGCGCCGGGAAACCCTTTGTGGGTAGCTGTGCGCTATATAAGCTCAAATACATATTCACATGTCGTAGGCTGAGGGCAGCTATTAACCACATCGCTGCTGCACATTTTCCCCTCCGGTGCTGAAGATTTCAGATTTACATCATATCATGACGAGCTCAGCTCGTCATCAGCACAGCTCCACTGTGCCTCATGACGAGCTGAGCTCGTCATGAGCATGGAAAGGGTTAAAGTCCTATATTGTTGTTATAAAGCTTTATTTCGACATTTTTGTCTTGAAGCCATAAACATTTAAAAAAAAATACATTCACTTACAGAAAAGGAAAAATCATGATCACTAAAAGTACAATAACTGCATCTATAGTACACCAAAGGCAGTATCGTCAAGGGGTATATACATTGTAAGTGGAAATACATTGCTAATTCACTGTAAATATTTACATACAAAATAAAATTCAGTAGTGAGTTACAGAACCAAATTTAAAAACGCATCTACATTATATAAATAATTAAAAAAGCCAGTAAATTAAAAACATATTTTTACTTATTTGTAAAATTCCTTATAGAAATCAGGACTGCGGGGTATCAATCCCTATATTTTAACCCCAAGTTTCTTCCTAATCAAGCAGACACTAAGGAGGTACCTACTAACTCCAAAAGCTACCAACTGAGAGGTTGTAGATCTAAGTATCCTCTCTGCCTCTTTGTAAGATCTTATACCCAAAATTTTACAAAGTGGTTTGATCCATTTCATACGTGGGTATTTGTACACCGGGCAAAAGAAGAGAATATGGGCCTCATCTTCTTTATGTTTGAGATCATACAATTTACAAGTATACAACTCGTTTCCCGTACTTTGTCCCCATCTACAGGTATTTGCATTTATTTGTAAGACACCATATCTATATTGTAAATATACAGTTTTACATGGGTATATCCTTAAATTGCAAAAACTTCAAGGTCAAGGAACCGATACCACAGTCATGTAGATATTCATTATTAACATAGGACCAAAAAGCAGCTTTTGCATGTTCTTTACAATTAATTGTCAGTGCCAGTGGGTTATTCCAAAAGTGTGATAGTCCTATTTTGGTGAACCAAGTTGATATGTGTCTCAGCCATTTGATTGAATTAAATGTATCCAGTTCCATGATTTCCAGTAATCCAAGTCTATAGTCAGCGAGTTCCGGGGTAGACCATAATCTTACCCAATAAAGCAATGGCCTTAAACAACACAATAAATCTGCACGTTTTACATTGATATCCAGATAAACAGGCGTTAGGGGCGTTCTTAAGGGTAATCTCAACAAGCGCCTAGAGAACGCATTTTCATCAATATCAAAGGTCTTAGTTGAATGTGGTCCCCAAATCTCTGCCCCATATAGGGCTGCGGATTGAGCTTTAGCTTTAAATACTTCCATCGCCGGAGTTATGGCTTTGGAAGCACTTCCTCCATGAATTTTTAAGATAGGTAGGGAACTATGTTTGTATGTCAGCCTGCTTTTTTCCAATTGGTTCTTCCAGGATATTTTACTATCTAGTCTAATACCCAGGTAGTCAAAAGACTCCACGTACTCTAGTTTTGTATTTTTTAGGACGAGATTCTTCTTAAAAGTTTTTGGTGGATTAATGGCCATATACTTAGTTTTTGATGAGTTAATTTCTAACCCCTTTGCTTCGCAATAACTATGGAATTGATTTACTAAATTTTGTAGTCCTTTAGGGGTTTGGGATATTAGGATGGTGTCATCGGCAAATAACAATGCTGTAATTGCCTTATTACCCAATTTCGGGGAGTCGTGGTTACATTGTGCCAGGTAGGTTGGGATATCATTCACAAATAAGGAAAAGAGGGTGGGGGCCAGCACGCACCCTTGTCGTACCCCCCTTTTTACTGGTATAGCCTTAGTCAGTTCGCCATTCCTTCCCCACCTTACTTTGGCAAAATTGTCTGTATGCAACTTTATAAGGAATGTTAACAATTCGCCCGGAACATCCATTTTCCTCAAAGTATCCCAACGAAGGGAGCGTGGGACAAGATCAAACGCCGCACGTAGATCCATAAAAGCTACGTAAAGGCTACCCTTCTTTATTTGTACATATTTCCAACAGATGCACATAAACCTGTACACCTGGTCAACAGTACTTGTCTTGACTCTAAACCCCGCTTGATATTTGAAAAGGATTTTAAATTCCTCCATCCAATCTAAAAGTCGATTTAAAATATGCCTGGCAAAGATTTTCTGTAAAATGTCGATTAAACTAATCGTCTGTAATTGGCTGGATTATAACGATCCCCTTTTTTAAAAATAGAAACTATTTCCGCCCCCTTCCACGTCTCAGGGATTGGAGTCCCTGCCAGTATCGAATTACACAAAAAATTTATATATGGGCACCACACTTCAGAGTTGTGGGTAAATAAGTCCCCAGGCAATTTATCAGGGCCTGGTGCCTTACCCGCCTTAGTGGCTTTTAGTGCATATAGGGTCTCCTCTTCACTGAATTGGAGTAAACTAGTATACGAGGACGGAAAAATTCCTTGTTCATTAGGACCCAAACACACATCTTCCGAGTCGTATAACTTAAGAAAATGGTCGCACCATATTCTCTCATCAAGGTAAAAGTCCATATTGGAGCAACCTATTTTATTATTTTTTGATATCAGACTCCAGAAGGTGCTTTGGTCAAGCTTCCTAGCTGCATTTAGGAGATCTTCCCAGACCGAGTTGTCCCATTCTTTTTTTGCCCGGGAGAGAGATTTTTTGTACTCTTGTCTACACTCTCTTATTATCCTCTGGTCCTTGGATTTACCAGCTTTAATTAAATTACCTTTCGCTAAGCGACACTGTTTGTTATACCATGGAGGTTCTGATTCGAGTATCCTACTTATATTACTTTTATCATTACTACATTTTTTACTCAAAAGGGGGATTAAAGATTCTACCAAATGGTAGTGCATGTTGAGGACTTCCTGGGAGCCCAGACACAAATTATTATATAAAGAGATTGTGTCTGAAAAGGTATTATAGATACCAGCCAGTGTCTCTTTTTTTGCTAGAATGTGTGGCCACTTTACAGCTCTTCTATTATTGGAGACCTCAACCTCGCCCGCCTCCCTAGTAGGCTCTGTTTCGGCAAGCGGTTTCAAAAATAAATTAGAATGTAACCCCAGTTGTAGTGGAAAATGGTCACTTTCAGGCCTATTCTCAATTCGGAAGTCCAACAATAAGTGCCACAAATTAGTGGTAACCAGCATGAAATCAATGAGTGATTTGGAGATCCCCTTGCTGTATGTATAATTTGCAGGTTTGTCGGGATCAAGTCGACCGTTACAGGCCCTTAAATCATTTGACACAACTAGTTCAAAGATCTGTATAGCTGCCACTGAACTTTTGACTGTTTTCACACTATCTAGTGTGGGGATACCATGGGCCCTGTCTTCGCTTTCTAGTAGGTTTTCAAGCCCCAGTACAGGTTCAAATTGACAGTTGAAGTCCCCACCTATTATAACTTGAGGATTTAGTTCTAGTGTATCCAAGTACGAGCTCAACTGTTCTACAACCATGGATTCCTTGTTATGCGGGCTGGGCCTGTTGTAAATATTTATAATGTACACAACCCCCATTTCCTTCGTAGTCACTTTTACCCCAAGCAGATCATTAGAACAGAGACGAAGAGGAAAGACAACAAGATTCAGGGTTATTCTTTTTTTTTCTTCTTTTTTTGTTTGTTTTTGAAAACCTTTATTCATAAAAGAAGGAGATACAAGCGCAGGCCCACAACCATCATGGCCGGCCGCAAAAACAGTCAATGAAACAGGAGAAACTAGAGCAAATCAGCAAACAGGATATATCGAAGTATATAAGGAGTGGTTGTGGGGCTCGCAACAGGATATGAGGTTTTCATTTTAAAAGTTTAGAAGAGAAGTAGGGGCTGCAACCACAAGGACGTCACACCTCAAAGGATAGAAGCACCAAGGAGACGAAAGGGATTTTATCCCGAGTACTATCGGAGATAGGCAATGACATAAGCATCTATGCAATCTAGGCAGCCACGGCGATGATATTGGAAAATAAATCATATTACAATAATCCACATTTCTAAAATCACCCCAGAGAGCCTACCCCCCAAGAACAGAAAAACAGAGGCTCATCAAAAAGCCGGAAAAAGAAAGAGAGGTGCAAGACCAAGAGACAGCCAACCCTACTGAAGAGGAAAGTACCCTTCCACAGACGGAAAAGAGCAATAGGGACCATAGAACAAAACAAATTAAAATAACAAACCCCCCCACACCCGCCACCCTGCACCCCTGTAATGGCTACGGCCTAACCCACTAACAGCGTGCCTGTCGCCCCGAAACTGCCCCACAGAAGGGAAAATATAAGAAGAAGCGGAGGAGGAGAAAAAACAAACAAGCCCCCGGACACCCGGCACGCCCCACCAGCGGCAACCCCCCCATAGCACAATCATCATCAAGCAATACTAAACAGTCAGCAATATTACAGGGAGGATAGTCACCATGAAACCCCACCCCCCCACCTCCTACCCCGAGCCCGGTGAGGGATTTGGTGCAGTCCCGGCAAAACTACACGGAGCAACCCCAGGAAAACAGAAGCCAACCCTGCAAGCCTCACGAGGAGATCCATTACCAAAGGCATATCAGTTGCAAACAAAGTGAGGGTCTCAAATGGTCCGAAGCAGTGGCAAGGGGCAAATACACCTCAAAGTCAAAGTCAGCCCTGACCAGTGCGAATTCGTTCCAGAGCACATCCCGACCAAGCCACATCCAACCAGAGGCAGCCAAAGTGACCGTGGCAGATCAGGGCAGTGAAGATGGAACAAAGTCCGGTCACAAAATGGCGGCATCCCCCATGCAGATGGGCCGAAACAAAGGAAAATGGCGAGCCCCGTAGACGGGACCCTGAGACTCGACAATGAAGTGCAGGACAGCCAGCGACGATACACCATCGGATAGGAGATATAGAGGGAAGACCGTGTACTGTAGAGGATGAGGGAAAAGTGAGGCCGACTCTCAGAGAAACAAAGTCGGGCTGCCGCACGGGCCCCTTGAGATGGCGGGTCGATTCACTCGACTGGACCGCAGAAGTCTCTGCAGGCGCTGTAGCGTCCGTGGCCGGTCTCGAGCAGAGATCATCCAGTTTCGCCGCCAGGGAGACACATGCGTCGGTAAATTGCGAGCGGAGCGCCCCAATCGCCGCCATTACGGATCTCAGCAAATGTGCGCCATCCACCCCCTCCATCCCGGGGTCCAGAGGACGGAGGGGGACACAATCTCTAGCCCACATCGCCGGGCTCCGGGTACACATTTGGCGATAGCAACAGCACGGGCGCCCCAGACTAGCAAATCAGCACACACACCGGCCGTGGGTGCAGCCCGTCAGCCCCCGGGACGGGAAACGAGGGTCAGGCACACAACCCATAGCCACGGTGCAGGAGGATCACAGCACAGCACAGTGTCTCTACTCCGGCATCATCCATCAATGAGGACAAGGGACTCAAGGGTGGAAAAAATATTCAGACCTGGAAGACCGGCCACAATCGCGGTCCCACAGCCGATGTTGATCAGGTCTCTCTCGGGTATTTCAAAAATCGAGGTCCCGGCTGCAGCTCCGGAGTAGGCCAAAAATGGAACACGACATAACTTCGTCGCTAAAGTGAACAGAGAATCCGGGAAAGCACCGTTGGCATCAGGCAACCTTCATACATCCAGGCTCAGGGCGTGGGTAGAGGATAGACAACAGGATAGACGGGCCGCCGGTGGAGGTCGGCAAAGCCGGGAGCTTATGCGGCCATCTTGGTTCACAGCATAGCTCCTCCCCCAGGGTTATTCTTATCCAAATTATTAAACCCCCTGACGGTCTTCCTCTTATGGACGGGATTGCCCCACAATGAAAAGCCTTGTACCCGAGTCTGTGGCTCAAGTCAATTGCCCAGGTTTCTTGTAAAAGTATGATATCATGCTCTTCCATGAAGGAACTCCAAATACTGTCACAAAGATTTCTTGTTACCCCTGCAATATTCCATGATAACATTTTTACCTCTTGCATCGTTTTACATTGTACTGAGCTACTAGGGAAGTCATTCGTGGCCATATGTACATTTGGTATTTCCCCCCTCATTGGTCTAACCAAGAGCCCATTACTAATCTCTGGCTCTTGGCCTTCCATACATGCTGGTAATGGGACACTTTTATCCGAGACAGTAAACACATCTACAGATGCCCCCTTTGAGCGTTCTCCAGCAAATCTGACAGATGGTAAATCAACCTGTTGGTTTTTGAATGTTTCAATTTCAGGAGCCACTGTACATGATCTAACACGTCTGCCCAGTGAAGCTTCATTAAGCAGAGGAAAAGGATTTTCCCAGACTCCGGACTCTCCTTCTTGTCAGCAGCCCCACCATGACCAGTTTGTGTCCACACCCATATTCTGCAATGGCATTCCACCCCCTGGTGTTGGAGGATCAAAAAACGAATCCCTACTACTCATAATGACTTGGGGGGTGGACCTCTATTGCATGGTATTATTTGCTTTGGGTAAAAGTAACTAAGATCACAAGTTCCAATTCCTGAATGTCCTCTCCGTTGATTTTGGCCATATACAAGGTGGGCTACTGAAGGGTCTTTAAAGTTCACCAGGATGCAATCCCCCCATATATCCTTTGGTCTGGTGCCCAACCAATTTACTCTTCTAACGTGTATAACCTGGCAATTAATAGTATGGTGAAGAGGCCTGTTTTCTCTGAGCCAGTACAAGGTCTTGTTTTTGAGTTCATCGTAGGACTCCTTCCTATCATGTTTCAAAGGAGGGACCCCAGTGAGGACTACCACGTACGGCACCCGGGTGGAAGATCAGCATTTGGAACATGTATTGGCACTGATTGACCTATGTTACAATCGGGTACTGGTTCCTTGACGTTGGTAGCACAATTTGCAGTGCAATTTGTGGTGCCTGACCCTTCATCAGTACTCAGTGCTCCTAACATTTCAGTAGTTGTAGACACTTTCTTGCTTATTGATGGGTCCGGTTTCCCTTTACGTGGTGCCGGTTTTGGGGGGGCAGCAGTTTGAATCCCTGCATTATTTAGCGAAGCCCCGAGAGGGGCTGGTGGCAATCCCCCCTGTACCACAGTGACTTTTTTCTGGATCGAAGTCTTCTCTTTCCTTGGTTGTCGGGTTTGCTCGAGTGGATTTGAAGTTGTCGGGCTTGGTTCTCCCCTTGGTATGTCAGCCCCGATTTTTGTGTGCAATTTGACTAACGATTTTAGTGCAAAAAAGTTGTCAAGTGAGACTTGTTCAAATTTGTCCAAGCGGTCCGAGAGCCCTTTCAGTCTTTCGATCACAGGTAGGATCAGGGTTGACATTAAATGTTGGATCTGTTCCATCAAGGATTTATCTGCGGGTAGGTCCTTTAAGTCCTATATCCAAACTTTCCAGCAGAACCACCTGCACTGGCAATATTGCAAATGATAATCAGGGAAACCACAAACAAATGCATACTTGCCAAACTATACAGAACAATGCAAATAGAGCTAGCACAAAACACCTCCAAGGCACAAGAGCGCTGGAACCATATGCTAGACACACCCCTTAATAAAGATGAATGACAATTCTGTTGTAAATTAATGGAAATGTTGACCCCGAACGGAAATCTACAAATCATACACTCTAAATACTTGCACCAAATCTATCACACGCCTGGAAGGTTATGTAGATATGGTTTAAGGGTGGACACATATGGTCGTATATGTGGAGCACAAGATACAGACTTTGCGCATTCAACGTGGAACAAATCATGAAGATGTTATGAAATATCACAAACCGTGAGCAAGAATGCTCAGTAAGAATATGTTTGCTAGGTTTATTAAATCAGATACTATAGGCAAAGCAGAAGTTGGTGGCAAAAGCACTGTTGATAGCTAAACAAAGGGTCTCAATACACTGGGTGAGCAATATAAGCCCAACATTCCGGAAATGGATAAAGGACGTTGTGTAATGTAGAGATACATTGAATATGTATGAGGAAGAATTGGCTAAAAGCATCATGACTCAAAGATATTTGGACACCACTTGCAACGTACCTATTGGAACATTCAAACATTCTGAACTCAGACGCCACACAACCATGTAATAACCTGGGAGGAGAAGAATGTGCAAATACGTAAGATGGGAAGATAAATATAACTGTAAGATGAGTAATGTATAATATGACTGAAAGATGTGGCTTAGCTCAGTTTTTATTTGAAAATCAATAGAACAAATAAAAATAAAAAATAAAAGTTCCTTTAAAAAACATCTTTAAACTCTATTTACCATTTTCACAGTTATTCAGGGCGTCGCAAAGACTTTGTTAACCATGATGATCACGCCTTTTTCATCAAGTGTAAAACACATAAATGCACACATATTACAGTACTTTACACATTAGGGGTTTAATATTGCATTGTCTAAATTCATGTGAGTTGATATAATAAACATCTGTAAAACCTTTAATTTACGTGTTTTTTTTAGGTGACGCCGGGATTCGCGATGACATTGGTAACCACGACGATCTTGCCTTTTTTACAGACTGAAAAACACATATGTGCACACATACTATAGTATTTTTGCCACTGCAGGTTTATTACTGTACAGTCCAAACTCATGTTTTTCTAGGGAGTTTCTTTAAAAACTATCTCTAAAACCTATTGTCCATTTTCGCGGTGATGCCGGGAGTCGCGGTTATATCCGTACCTGCAATCGCCACGGATACGTCGTGAAAATGTAAAGCAAAAGCAAGACTTCAATAGCCACAAATACATTCAAAATGTCTAACTACATATTTCATTCTAACCATCACACTAGATAAATCACTATATAAATAACTCTATAAAAAACATTGATCAGTCTCTCAATATCGCTACAACAGTGTGAATTAATGATTCACTAGGTTAAGAGAGTGGGTGCGTAAGTTTCCAAGTGGGTCTGTGACTTTCTGCATGAGTCCTTCATTAAGTCTTTAGGTGGATGCATAAGTCTCTGAGTGGATATGTGAGTGGGTCTGTGACTGTCCGAGTGGGTATGTAAATGGGTGTATGAGTGTTTGAGTGGTATGTGCATGAGTACATGAGTCTGTGACTGGATATATGAGTGGCTGCATAAGTGTCTGAGTGGGTCTATATATCAGTGAGTGTGAGTATAATTCTTGCAGTGAGTCTGTGAGTCACTGCAGGTTAGGACTTTTTTTTCCACCGATACTCACAGTGATGGAGTGAAAGCCGTGATGTCCCCATGAACACTGGGGCTGCACTGGTTGTCACGTCATCGCCATGAATATCACGCATGATTTAAAAAAAATATATTTTGGACACATAACTTCTCAAACATGGGCTCAGAGTACCTCCACCCTGACCCCGGATGTTAGCTTTCACAGATATTTTCAGCCACGGAAACTGTTACCAATCGATAAAACAGCAGCTACAACTTTCTGTACACAGTTATTTACAGCATTACCGTTGGCATACGCATTCGAGATTGAATGCAAAATTGTTGCAAAATATCCATGGCCAGAAATATCACTATTATTTTAAAATTCAATTTCTAAAAATCTACTGAACGGATTTGCACTAAATAACAAAAAACAATATGTGTAACAACATCTACCTTTCGGTCAAATTTGATGTAATTTCATTCAGCAGTTTGACCTGTATGTTCGACAATGCATTACAACAGGAATTAACAATACAAATGCACCCTTACATTGTGGCCCTATTTATTAGTACCCACTGCATGGATCTCCCACAAACATTCCATGACACACAAACCTACCTTGACACTTTTTTTGTGGAAATTTCATGAAGATTGGTCAAACAACACCAAAGTTATAGGCAAGTCAAAAAATGCTTTCCTATGAAAACTAGGTCCTAACTATAACTACCTACTGGTGACTGTGAATATATATATTCATCAACAAAACAAATGTTAAAGCCTAGGTATAAGTTGGTGTTACATTACAACCACAACACATTTTAACTATACAAACATTAGAAAGAAATTACATACCTATAGTATATTATTTTTTCAAGCTTTGCTTATAAATGTATTTATACAAATGGTACTATATTCTATTTTCGAACATTACATACATACAACACTGACACACAAAATTAAACATGAGCTATGATATTTCCAATGTTTAGGGAGCTTAAATGTGTTGTGGTTGTAATGTAATAACCCCTAACTATAAGTAGGTTTTAACCTTTGTTTTTTGTGTGAATTTGTTGGGTTTTTAGAGTTTAAATTTTGTAAAGGTGTGTGTTTATGTAACACAATGTCTTTATTTTATTGGTAAAATGTTATTATTATTCACAATTATGTTTATTTGGTTGGAATTGGGCTATAGTTTTGCAGCCCAAACAACTTTCTGTTTTGGATTTAAACTACAGTTGTATAACAATAGCAGTGTTAGAGTTTGTAGCTCAGAAGTAGTAATAATAAATAGGGTGCAGGTTGCATAGAGAAAATATGCATATGACCAGAAGGGGGAGTGAGAAGCTACATAAGGCACAACCCTCAGTCTTTCAGACTATTACAAGCAACTACACAAAAGATAGCCTATGTTATCGTGATCTCTTTGGACTGAGGTCAGTTGCGGCTCCCAGTATATATCAGGAAAGAGAAGAATCCACACCCAGGTGCATTAGTGTGGTCCTGGCATCTCTTGGATATTTTTGTAGGATACTCACCCACATTTACTTCATCATTATATTCTCACCCACTACAACTAGTGTGAGTGAGAGGGTTCAATGCAGTTTGTAAGCAGATCTCCTATTGAATGAGGGATTATCAGTGAATTAAAATTGCCTTCTGGATCCAAGCACCATTTAATGTAAACATACTTTGGCAGAGATAAAAACAATAAGATGTTTTGTCGGTAGAATGACCCAAAACATTAATAGATTGAGATGTTTCCACCTATAGTATGCAACTAAAGGTCAGTAGGCTTTCTTCAGGGCCAAGAACTATATTAAATCCCTATGATTCGTGGTTAATATTTCCAACTCTAGGCTAGTTCAATCAAACAAACAACATGAATCATGCACGCAACATACAGACCATAATGGACCTTTTCCTCTTTAAGGTCTATGTCCTAAATTTTAGTTAGGCTTCTTAAGGCAGTGGGGGTGGGCAACCCATTCATCAAGGGAAATTGACCTCAATTTTTACCTTGAGTATACAGGGAAAAGAAAGTGAACACCCTGGATGTGACTTGTGTCTTGAGCAATTATATCATCTTGCATGGAACAGGACAGCAGTACTTCCTAGGTACAACAAGAATGAGGTAGAAGCTGAGCACCATGCACGCCGCCCGTTTGCCATGGACAGAAAGGCTGAGCCAGTTGTATTTAGCCCAACTGGTGGAGGGAACCTCAGTGATACATAGGGACATGACACCTTATGCTGTACCTCTCAGTTGTACATAAGGGGGTGGTGATGGACGGAGCATCTGAACCAATCCAACACTCACACCCAGTCAATAGATCTGGGTTTAATCCATCACCGTTCTTTGGCACACTCTGCCACCCCAGTTCAGACATGGCCATATGCAAACCAGTCTGACCCTTTGCCTCATGGGAACAGTCCAGTCCGGACAGCCAAGCCATGCCTTCCCTGGACCGGAAACAAGCTTCCTAGAACCGGTTTCTGTCATTGCAGCCGTCTTCAGCCAGGCTTGCTTGAATCCAGTGGCAAAGTGACCAAGGGACTCATGTCTGAGCATACCCTGCCAACTTATGGTGAACACAGCGGTACAAAAGGGGGTGGTGATGGACAGAGCATCTGAACCAATCAAACACTCACACCCAGTCAACAGATCTGGGTTCAATCCATCACCGTTCTTTAGCCCACTCTGCCACCCCAGTTCAGACATGGCCATATGCAAATCAGTCTGACCCTGTGCCTCATGGGAACAGTCCAGCCTGAACTGCCAAGCCATGCCTTCCCTGGACCAGAAACAAGCTTCCTAGGACCAGTTTCTGGCATTGCAGCCGTCTTCAGCCAGGCTTGCTTGAATCCAGTGGCAAAGTGAGCAAGGGACTCACGTCTGAGCATACCCTGCCAACTTATGGTGAACACGGCGGTACAAAAGGGGGTGGTGATGGGCAGAGCATTTGAACCAATCAAACACTCATACCCAGTCAACAGATCTGGGTTTAATCCATCACCGTTCTTTAGCCTACTCTGCCACCCCAGTTCCGATATGGCCATATGCAAATCAGTCTGACCCTGTGCCTCATGGGAACAGTCTAGCCCGAAATGCCAAGCCATGCCTTCCCTGGACCAGAAACAAGCTTCCTAGGACCGGTTTCTGGAATTGCAGCCGTCTTCAGCCAGGCTTGCTTGACTCCAATGGCATAGTGAGCAAGGGATTCATGTCTGAGCATACCTTGCCAACTTATGGCGAACACAGCGGTACAAAAGTGGGTGGTGATAGACATGCCCACTCATCTACGACCACAAGGTGGTACTTCAGCACCATCCACGATTCCAGCACCTGGGTCAAAATTTGCAGTCAACTGGCTCCTAGGTCATATTTTAAAGCCTCATGTGAGGACTGCGACTTACTGTGTTTACTGCCAAACATTTATCGTTGCAGAGGAGAGGAACTTAAATATCCAGCACAAGATGGTAATTACTCACTGCTGACCTCCCCAAACCAGGCAGTTCTTATTCATTCTGGAGCTGGTTTCTTGGTGCTCTGTTGGTGCATGTTTCTGCTTTGTTTATAGTCGGTCCCATTGCCCTAAGGTTTATGGACAAAAACAACAAACTAAAAAAGACACAAAACTAAAGAAGAATATAAGTTCTTTTTAGAACTATTTTCAAAATCTGTATAATAAAGAGGTGGTTATTATCACCAACTTTTGACATGCAGGTACTGCTAGTAATACATCCAATCAAAAAGTAAAGGAGAAGGTAAGTGAACGGTAAGTCTCATTTAGTATATTTGTATTTTGTTAATACTTTTTTCACTTTATAATTAGGCAAAGTGTTGTTTTAAAAATAAATTAAAACACTACATTACAAGACGTATAATATAAATGGTTTATCACACAAAGAAATAAAAATAAACCTGTTTTATTTAAGGTTTCAAAGTTTGTTCTGATTGCACAATTAATTAAAATCGTAGCAAACAATGCAGTGTAAAAGAACACTAAAGTATAAAAAGGACTGTATCATTCCAATTAAAGAAAATATCAGAAACAACTACAAATAAACATTGTCACATGATTAAGAAACATACAAAATAGAAGCAGGAAACACCTATTCATAATAGCAGCATCCAAGAGGTCACAGACAGGCTAAAACAAATGCAGATAAATGTGTGAGCGTGTGCAAAAAAATTAAGGTGAACTTCGTCTTACGTATACCATAGTTAAAGTGCAAAAAGTGCAAATGCCAATTAACCACAAGGCCAATCAACCTATCAAAGGGAGAACTTGCCAGGCCAAGCAGAGGTCTAAGAGGTTTATGAAGTAAGCAATGAAAAACTTTTCTTTCAAGGAGTAACATTTTTGAGCAATGAAGAGGCAATCGCCATCATCTTAATGAATCTTGCAGTCAATTGGCACGCATCACCTTCCAAACATTCAATTGCAGCAGTGTTGCAGGCACTGATGCTCAATTGCCTCAAAATTAGAAAGAGATAATATCGTCTAAGTGTAGGTAAAAAAGGGCATGAACATAAAATGTGTGAAAGTGATTCCTGACCAAAACCACAGCCCCTACATAAAACGTATTGAGTCCCAGTCAGCTGGCCATACTTGTATGGTTTGAGTGGTATTACGCCAACTCTCAAGCACATCAGTTGTAATTTTTCTGGAAGTGATAAGTATACAGGAAGAGTCACTGGTTGATATAAGGCGTTTTTAAGGTCAGCATGCTTCTTGACATTAATTCAGATTAAGTGAAGTCCTCACGGGCTGTTAAAACCCTTGCTTGCTTCATCAATAATTTTGAAAGACTTTTCAGGGGCAATGCAGTTTTTATGAGGAATCTGGCAGTAAGTCGGTCAGTGGTTGTTTGACCGAGCATATAGAGATCAGATTTCACATCCTGTATAATATCCCACAAGAGACTTTTTAACAAGCCCTGCTCAGCCATTGCAAACTTGAAGCACATAGAAAAAAAGCTGGCATATAAAGCATAGTTTTGACAAGCCAAATTCAATTCTACGTGAATTTGGCTATAATGTTGACATTGAGCCCAGTCAAGCTGGCTTGAATTACGATTTAAGTAAACAAAGGCTCCATATGCAAGTGTAGGCATCAATTTACTTTCAAAGACTTTGCGGATTGCTACTAGGTCAGTACCAGAACGATTTTGAAGAAGGCGCTGAAAGGTTAATTTAAGAACCTTAGCTGATTTGGTATTTAGTGTGGTTCAGACGGTAGTAACTGCAAAATTACTAATGTATGCTGTCTTTAATTACCCACCAGGGTGCAGAAAAGCACAACATTTTGTTCATCATGAAACTCTAGGGGAAAAACACAACTCAAACAGATTGTGAAAAAACCTTACAGAATACTATGCTTGTTCAGCTGTGAATTCCACTGTAATTGCACATTTGTTATGCAGTAGATTTCCTCACAAGTCATCAACCATGCTAGGCCACATAATGACATGTCTACTGTGGGTCCTATGTAGTATATATGATAGTATATATAGTCCATATTTCACAAAAGTTATGTTTATCACCAACAAATCTGAATTTAGGAGTATGTGTGACATCAATACAGTGTATTGCGTCTTGACGGCTTGACTCGTGGGCTCTGATACAGGGAGCTTTACTCGCCCATTTTTTTGCTACTTCCCCATTTCTGGATTTAATTCCTGGACCAACGAGGACTTCTTTTGTTAATTGAAGCCTCAGGTACTCTTCCACAGTAGAGGTCCGTAAAATTGTGACCTCTGGACCCTGCAAACTCAATTAATTCAACAAAGATCACAAGTACAACATTTTTCTTGTTCCCTACCCTGCATCGCCAGCCAGAATGAATGAATAGCATTTTTATACCGCGCAAAACTTAGCCCCAAGGGGCATCAAGGCGCCAGACAAACAAACAGAAGGTCCACATTACCAGATAGATGAACCAGGATGCCACTAAAGGTGCAGTCCCTAATATGCCTGGGAGAAAAGCCAGGTCTTCAGGTGTTTTTTGAAGACCGCTAGGAAAGAGTGGCTAGTGAGCTCCAGAGGGAGGGAGTTCCAGAGTTTGGGAGCTTAGACAGAAAAAGCTCTGCCTCCCCACTTTGCCTTTGTGAACTTGGGAACCACAAGCAAATTCTTGGAAGAAGACCGGAGGGTTCAGTAGAAGGGCCCTGATACCTTCTGGGCCCTGATACCTTCTGAGCCTGCGCCGTGAAAAGCACCATGGGCTAAGCAGAGGAGTTTAAAGGTAATCCTAGAGGGGATTGGGAGCCAATGAAGGTCCTTTCTTGCTATATTAGCAGAAGATCGCCTAGGGAGAGTTAAAACCATTCTGGCCGCAGCATCCTGTACCATTTGGAGACGATAAATGGAGGCTTTGCTAATGCCTTATCTGATTTCCTTCGGTGGGCCTCGGCTTCTCCCTTCTCCTTCCACGCTACACACTTGTTCTTCAGCTCTCTTCCGAGGACATACAGCTCAAGCTTCCACGTAAAGAGACGACAAGCAAAGGGCACCTTGCTCTGCAGACCTTCCTACGTGGGACTGGAGGGGGCCTTGTGGCAGAATGTCTACCTGTGTTTACCTTTCTCCACTCACCCTATTCACTCCCGGGAGCCTCTAGTGGGTGTGTGAGCCAATTGTCCTTCTTTGGGGTTTCTGATGCCGCTGATTGGAATTGATATGCTTTAGTGGACCCAAGAGAGAAACATCAACGCCAGGTACTACCTTTGATATTGCTCACTTTTAAGCTGATAAGTACATTCACTTGAAAGTCCAACACAACTTACACAACATATCCTATGTAAGTCAAACTAAAATACACCTGACACCCTGGACTGCGGTTGCTGCAGCGGCGGCCTACTATGCCAAACGTGGTCGTCTACCAGAGTCTACGCTGACCGCATTGCTCTGTACATCTGTGGTCGCGGTGAACACTGCTGCTTGTCTATTTCTGAAGGCTACACCGGTTGCTCCCCACCACTGGATCGTGGGCTGGCCCACCGCATAGTGCTGCATGGATTAGAGAATACTGCACATGGTGCATCACTGATTTCTGATTGCTGGTAAAATCCCCTATGCTTACCCCTACTGCAGATTGGCATTGCGTATGCATGCTGGTGATCCGAACGCGGTCCCCACTTTCCGCTACAACTGCCTCCAGCATCAAGAACCACTGCGTGAGTTGGTGAGGCGTTATCCGTGGCGGGAGGCGATTGCTGTCAACTCTGTACCTCCTCTCATCTAGAGCCTTGTGGGACTGCGGGGGCAGAGCGTGGCCTGTTGGGCGGAGTGTGACTGGAGAGCAAAATGGTGCCTCCCAAAAACCGCCAGATAAAAATAAGCTTCGATGGCGCGAAGAAAGGTACAAAATCGGCGCCTGCTGACCCAAGGCCCAGCAATGCAAATTCATCTACTGTTGCTTCGCCTGCCAAGGACCTTGACCTACGTCACCTGTTCCAGGAGATGAGACAGGGGTTCACCACAGTGGTGGAAAAAGTTGATGGGATGACGTCTCGGCTGGACGCCCTGGTACATAAGGTGGACCAGCACGAAGAAAGGATAGCATCAACTGAGCAGCGTATATCGGACAATGACGACATCACCTCATCCCATACCACACAATTAGCTCGCATGGATAACCTGCTTCCAATCATAGCAGCCAAGAACGAGGACTTGGAAGCACGTAGCCGACGCCACAACATACGCGTTACGGGCATTCCGGAATCCACAGACACGGTCAGAATGGAACTCTATATCGAGAAGCTCCTCAGAGGATCAGTGGGGGAAGATGCGTTCTCTCCGCAATTCATTGTTGAACGAGCGCACAGGTCATTGGCTCCTATGCCTAAGCCCGGACAGCCGCCTAGGCCGATCATTGCTAAATTACTGAATTATCGCGATCGGGATGTGGCACTTAGGGCAGCCCGAACTCAACAAACCCTGCAATTCAATGGAATAACTTTCTCCATATATCCTGATTTTACCCCGCTGGTGCAAGAGGAGCGTCGCAAATACATGCCCGTGAAAAAGAAACTACGAGAGGCCCAGGTGGAATATGCCCTGCTCTACCCGGCGAAGCTACGTGTTACACACCAGGGAAACATTGTTTTTTCACTAATCCCCAGAAAGCTAAGGACTTCCTAAAAACAATTCGTAGGGCCCGGAGGGGCGGCCGAGATGCTGAGGCAGACCCGGAGGAAGAAGACCCATCCTTAGAAGCGAATGAACACTGATCACATGGTTTCACCTCGTCAGGACTTTCTGCCATTTTGCACGGCTACACCCGACCCCTGCTCAGGATGTGCAGAGGGCTTGGATTTGCTACTGCAGAGTGGGACTGGCTGACCTCTCCAGTGGTAATGTACTCCAAGGACCACTATATCTGCCCTGGCCTCCACCGAGGGCCGTACAGTGTGGGAGGTCATCGGCGGGAGAAGTGGCTGTGCGCCCTTGCTGTTTTTTCCCTCACGGGTGCTCCCCATGTGTAATGTTAAGATGTTGCAGTTGAGGGGGGGAAGAGGGGGGACGTGGGGAGGGAAAGGCGGCTGCAGGCATGATTGGGATGCTGGGGTGGGAGGGGGGATGGGCTGGTTCGGGAGGGGGCTTTCCTTACTTGGAACGGCTGTTCGAGTTATGCAATGTCATGGTAACTTATATCGTCCGCTCAGAGTGGGCACTGTCGCATCATGTGGGACAAGACTGGTTAAATTCATATCTTTATGCCTATGGCTGCCTTAAATACTGATGCACAATTGACCTGCATGTCATGGAATGTTAGAGGGCTTAATAATGCTAAAAGATTTCGTAATATCATTGCTTATCTCAATAGACACCATGTCAATGTGGCCATGTTGCAGGAAACTAACTTGTCACCGCAGGGGCGAATCACCTTTGCGAACAAGTGGCCCGGAGCCCGTACATTCTCCTCGTATTCCACCTACGCGAGAGGGGTCACCATTCTTCTTGGTCGCACTGTACCCTTTCATAAATGCGGGGAACTGGTGGATAGCGAGGGACGTTATGCTCTCCTGTGGGGGCAACTAGGTAGCGACCTATATACATTTGTTAATTGCTATGCACCTAACATAGATGCACCCGCTTTTTTACCACACTCTGGGGCAAAATCATAGACGTCGGATCTCGCCATATTATCTGGGGTGGAGACTTTAATCTGGCACTGATACCACAAATGGATAGAGCAGACAGGATGATTCACTACAAGCCTAGGTCTAGGGAGGCGCTGGATGGCGTGATTGCTGAGGGCGGGCTCGTGGACATATGGCGGCAATTGCACCCTACCGGGAGGGAAGGCACACACTTTACCTCGCAAACTGGCACATGGGCGCGGTTAGAGTACTTTCTTCTTACCAGGGAGATAACTGCAGGGGTTTTAAGGGTGACACATTTACCAAGGACATACTCTGACCATAGCCCCGCACTACTGCATCTCCGTATCCCTGGGTGGGATAGCCCCAGGCCGCACTGGAGACTACAACCTGAGGCATTGCTGGACAATCTGTTCCGAGTCGAGCTTGGTGAAGAAATAGCCGCATTCTTTCCCAGAAACAAGGGATCAGTAGACTCGATTGAACACATTTGGGAGGCCTTTAAAGTCACCATTAGAGGATACTGCATCTCCAAAAGCTTTGGGGTCCTGCGGGATATTCAAAACACTATCCGTACACTAGACAGGGAGCTGCGAGCACTAGAGCTCCGCATAGTGGCAGACGACAGCCCTGACATGCATGCTGCGTTTAGGGACAAATTGTTGAAATATGAAGAGGAGGCTAATAGGTAAGCTAAATTCCGAGGAAAACACTGGCAGGCCAGAAAATACTGTGAGGGTGATAGGCCAGGGAGGGCGCTTGCGTTGCTTACGCGAGCCCCAAAGGATCGCACCACCATACTGGAACTTACTGATGATCAAGGGACCACAATCAGGGATCCAGATGCACTGCTCAATACCTTTACATCTCACTATCATACACTTTACACCTCTAACACCGTGGCTGATACACCTTACACTGACTTTCTGGGTGATGTAGCGCTCTGCTGGCTCAGCAACGGTGACAGGGCGTTTCTGGCGGACCCCTTTGAACTGGATGAAATGCGCGAGGCCATCATGTCACTCAAAAACGGCCAGGCTCCTGGTCTCGATGGCATCCCTGCCGAATTTTATAAAGCGTATATAGACATCATGGCCCCGTCCTTCGAGAGGTTTATGAGTAATCACTAGGTGATGGTGTCCTCCCTGGTTCCATGCGGGAGGTGGTTATTACTTCCCTCCTGAAGCCTGGCAAGGATCCTAGTTCCTGCGGTTCTTACCGCCCGCTCTCCCTCTTAAACTGCAATGTCAAGATTCTCGCAAAGGTCCTGGCTACTCGACTGTCCCTCCTTATGTCCAGGATTGTATTGCCCGATCAATCTGGATTTGTATCCGGTCGGTCCACCTCTCATAACCTATGCACTTTATTCTCTTTACTCCGCACGGTACACCCTGACTTACCGGTAGCGGCTGTCTTCCTAGATGCCTCCAAGGCATTCGACTCGGTCGAATGGCCTTACTTATTTTCTGCCTTGGCTAGCATGGGATTCCCGAAACTCTTCATTTCCTGGATTTGCTTGCTCTATACTCGACCTACGGTGAAAGTCCTTGTTAATGGTCGCCTTTCGGAACCCATCGACATCACTAGAGGCACACGTCAGAGATGCCCACTATCTCCCCTCTTGTTTGCGACAGCTGTCGAACCTCTTGCCTGTAGACTCCGTCAGCTGCATTGAGAGGGGCGGTACAATGCCTGCAACGCCAAATTGATGTGTCTCTCTACGCTGACGACATCACGCTTTATATCAAACACCCTGATCTGAACCTCAACTCACTACTGAGAGAATTCGTGGTGTTCGGCAGGATGTCAGGTATCCACATTAATTGGTCCAAGTCGCAATTCTCCCCCTGACGGATGCGGTTGCCATTTTTCCTCTTGATTACCCACTAGAGTGGTGTCGGACCGATCTCCGATACCTGGGCATACAAATTTCCCGTGATAAAAACGAAACGCTGCGTTCCAACTATGGAGTAGCAATCACGAAGCTTACCGATGCAGTGGACCGCTGGATCACCCTGCCGCTATCCATGGCCGGCAGGGCGTCCCTTATCAAAATGGTGGTTCTTCCCTGATTCCTATACCTTTTCCTCAATATTCCCTATTTTCCAGGCGCTTTCTTTTTCAAAACCTTAAAATCGGAACTGTGTCGGTTATTCTGGAGGGGCAAGAGCCCACGGTTAAAATGGTCCACGCTTATCTTGCCATATGACAAGGGTGGCTTTGATATCCTTGACTTTGAAGCGTATTATCAATGCGGGCAGGCGCATTATGTCTATCACTGGCTGGTTCCCATGCCCTTCATGCCTCACCTTGTAGTGGAGGATTGGATTGTCCACCCCATTCGGCTCAATGGTCTACTCCATTGCCCGGAATCATCAATAATGACACCGAACACCTCTGTTTCCTGTACGCTAGATGCATGGCGCCGTATAGCCAGGAGAATGTCCTGCCGTCTACCATACTCACCTAAGCTGCCACTGACATTTCACCCTGACCTCGCCTTACTGCAGGAACGGGGCTTTCGCACACTCTGTGACAGAGTGCGGGTTACCTGTTGGGGCAACCTGTTCTTGAACGGCCAGTTCAAATCTGCTGAACTGTTCTTTGCATCCCATGATCGCACCCGGCTCGATGTCTTTTACTACCCACGCCTTCGAGCGGGGATGAAGGACATCCTGCCTGAATTCCCCGTTGAACCTGATATCCTACCCCCACTTCATTTCTTATTGTGCTCACAGGAAGGGTCACACTTAGTTTCTGGCCTTTATCGTCAGATCAGGACTGCGGCTCCGATACCTGCGGCAGGCGCCCGGGTACATTGGAATGCTGAACTGGCCGTCAAGCTCACTGATGAGCAATGGCAATACTGCTGCGCCCTTACATCTCGTATTTCTGCTAGTAGTAGACTCAAGATCATACACTACAAATTCCCGCAGCGATTATATTATACTCTGGTGAGGAAACATAGGTTTGGCTTTACTGACAGCAACCGGTGTGAGCGCTGCCGTGCCGAGCATGCGGGCTTCCCGCACCTGGCGTGGGGGTGCCCTCTTGTACATCATTACTGGCAACAGGTGACTGACGCCCTCACTGTGATGACAAAGGAAACCATACCTATGGACCCGTTGCTCGCGCTTCTTGGGCATACACCACATATCCCTAAATCCTGTAGGAAATTCATAGATACTGCACTCCTTTTGGCAAAGAGACGAGTGGTGTGTCGTTGGGGCCGAGGCAGAGCGCCTAAATTTAACGACTGGCTGGCGGACCTGACCTACTGTCAGGATCAACATACCACCTTCGCTGAATTGTTGCCGATCCTGAGCCGACCTAAAGATATTTGGCAATGTTCCTGAGGGAGGACATACTAGCGACTAGAGGCGCTGCTTACACTCATAGAGGGGACACAATATCTGCCGGCTCACATACATTTCACCTCCTACATGGCAGGGGCGGCATCCCATAGACCACGCAATGGATAAATGCCTTACCCAAAACACCTCACATGTCACCCATAGACGTTGTACTACTGGACGTTGCCACCTGACCCCTCGCCCATACTATATCTCTCACACTCAATGATACTCCATGACACCACACATGATGCTTCTTCTAATGTTCATTGTATATCGCCATGACTACTGCTACATACCTATGTACTAAAGAAAGATCGTTACTACCTGAATTGCTTTGCTGACTCGGACCTCCACCTCCAAGTGTGTTTATCAGGCCTCATAGTTTGTTTACTGTTTGGAATTTAACAAAAAAATTAAAATACTGTTCAAATGCAGTGTATCCTCAGGTATTCTTTTGCACTAGGTACAGTACACCTATCGACTTATCCTATTATACGCCGCTGGGCCTCTGGGATGCCGGTTACAAGGCTGTGTCACAACCAATTAATACGCTGCCGGCCTCAGGGTTATAGGCGCATGATGCTGTGTACTGTGTGAACTATGCAATAAAGCAGTTTTGAACACCAAAAAAAATAAAATAACATATTTCATTAAATATAATTAAATTACTTCCCACCCTATTCCCCTATAAACCCACAACCCGCTACAGAATTATATTACACAAAAATTAAAAATTTATATTAACTTACCTTAAATTCAATATTTTTGTTGTCTATATTCTGTCTAGTCGATATTATGTCCTTTCTATATTTTTGATTCAATATTATGTCCATTCTAGTCGATATTTTGGTAGTCTGTATTCTGTCTAGTCGATATTATGTCTATTCTATATTTTTTACTCAATATTATGTCTAGTCGATAATAAAAACTCAATATTTTGACTCTATACCGTGTGAATGGTTGTAAGGGAGCGGCAGTGGTTCTATAATGGATTCTACAGTGTTTTGAGTGGGTGCATACGAGATGCTGAGGATAATGTCATCAATGATGTCAACAGCAATGTCATTTGAGATGTCATCAATGATGTCATCAGTGATGTCACTGACCATGTCATGAGTGATGTAATATATGAGGTCATAAGCAGTGCATTGCAATGCACAAGTTATAGTTACCTCAGCTAACTGTAATGGCTGAATTTCTCTGGTTTTGTATGAGTGAAATGTCAGACTAACAATAATGTCCCTCTAACCTTTGCATTTTTTGGTGAATATCTAAATTTTTTGAAATTCTAATTTCTAACTATAACGTCCCTGAAACTGGTGTTTTTTTCAGTTATTGTCTAATGTTTTTTAACTAGCAGTCACATTTGCAGAGAGGTAGAGAAAGGGTTCTGGGCATCCAATCAGCTCTCAGAAATTCTGTTGTGTAGGACTTACAGGTGGTAGCAGGAGGGCATCTTTTGCCCCCAAGGTCCCTCTGTAGTAAAGTGGACTTCATCCCCAATCAGTAGTATGCCAGGAGGAACTTTTGCAGAGTGGTGGACAAAGGGGCCATGGCCTCTGAAGACTTCTTAGCAATCCTGCTGTGCGGGACTTACTGGAGGTAATAGGAGGGGTAGTTGGCCCCCAAGGACTTCTTTGGCGGCCAACTACCCCTCCCATTACATCCAGTGAGTCCCACACAGCAGGATTGCTGAGTTGTGATAGCAGGCCACGCCTGTTTGTCCCCACTCTGCAAGCATGATTCCTGGCGTGCTCTTGGTTGGGGAAGGAAGTCCCCTTCGCTGCTAGGAGTCCTTAGGGTCAACAAGCCTACATGTCACCTCCAGTAAGCCCTACACAGTGGGATTGCTGAGTCGTGGTGCGCAATTGTTTTTAAATAAAAGAAAACTTTACCGGAGGGAGCCGAGTCGCCCCCCTCCCCAGGCCATTTTTGGCCAAAGGGACTCCATCCCCCAGGGCTTTGCTATTTTGTTTTCTCTTTTTTTGCATTTATATTAAAGGAGGAGGCCCGCAACCCCCATTCCCAGGCCGATTTTGGCCCCCGTACCCCATCCCTGGGGCCCAGCCATTTAAAAAAAAAAGATTTTCAAGGGAGCAATGGCCATTTTCGCCTCAGGGACCCCATCCCCCAGGGCTTGGCCTCTCATTGGGGACTGCGGGGAAGCCCCAAGGCCCCCGCAGTCTCTTCCAGCTCCCCCTTCCCGCAGGAGCCAACAGTGCTTTTGGGCAGAGGGAGCTGCTAACATGCAGCTCCCTCTGGCCAAAAGCAATTTTGCTTCACTTCATGGAAACAAGAGCATTTTCCATACTCTTACTTCCATGAAGCGAAGCAGTGTTTACTATGGCTTGGCAGGAGGAGCGCTCATGCCAAGACATAGCAAACGTCAATATCCTGGAGGTGGACACCCTGGGGCATTGCCAGAACTGGCCATAGGGGGAGTGGGTCACCAGGCACCATCTTCCCTTTAGCCCCAAGGAGCTGGTGGTCTCCAGGGCAGGGGGTCCACAACGGACACCCTAATTTACTTAATTTGTGCCCTGTGATGTGGTCGTCCCTGGGACTGTGTGGGGGGCTCTAGCCCCTCACACTTTATTTTTTAAGATAGCCCTGGGGAGGTGGCGGTCCCCAGGGCTGCAGAGGCCCACACGGCCCCCACATGTATTTTGGTGATAGCCCTGCAACCTGACACACCCAGGGGCTTATTTTTTTTAAAGAATTTCAGCGGATTTGCAAACCCAGTACAACTCCTGTCAAAATTCTTTAAAGAAAATTATTTTTTGGGCACTGAAGGTCCCTGTGGGACCCTGTGAGCAGGCCTAGGGGTTCAGTGTGTTTCTGCCCTGCCCCATTTCTTGTTTTTAAACCGATTTTTACCTTTTTTCTTGTGACTCGGTTTAACCGAGCCACAAGATGGCTGCCAAAACTTCCTGGTTGAAACTTGGCAGACAATCACATTGCTTTGTGTCGATATATGGATATCGGGGAAATGTTTAAATTTCACAGCAACTACTGAACGGATTAACATTATTTACCATAAAAAGAGTGCTTTCTGGACCAAGAGCTGCCTTTTTGCCAAATTTTTTGTAATTCCGTTCAATAGTTCAGGCTGTAGCCGTGTCTAAACTTTCCTATAGAAATTAACATGGAGAAAACGTTTTTTGGGACCCCCTTTTTTTGGGCCCCCGCTTGACGAATCATCCCGAAACCTTCAACTCAGGAGCTGAACTGACCGCAGCATTAGTTTGGAATATTTTGCAAAGATGCGTCAAATGGCGCTAAAGATATTGCAGAAGAAAATACGCTTTTTGAATAGAAACATGGTCCTAACTATAACTACCTACTGGCCAGTAGGTGATATGCATGTATATGAATGCATAATTATACATATATATATATATATATATATATACATATATATATATTCACTGAAAAAACCATAGGTTAGAGACCATATATAGTTAGCTGCACATATTATTGATATAAAACCAATGAAATTCCATATATAGTTAGTTGCACTAACTATATATTTCGCGCATCCGCAATCCAATGCTTATGATGTCACATATTACATCATTCATGACATGGTCAGTGACATCACTGATGACATCACTGATGACATCTCAAATGACATCACTGATGACATCACTGATGACATCTCATTTAACATCAATGATCACACCAGTGATGATATACTTCATGTGATAATACAATGCACCTCCTTACACTCTAATATAACCTCTGTTACACCTAGTGTAAAATACAGTGTATCATTTTTGAAACCATTGACACATGAATAACATTTACTACATACGCACTCACTGATTCCTACGTGTACCCACACATTCACTCAATCACTCGTACATACAGTCACTCATCATTACAACACTATCATATGCACTCATACACCTATGCAGACATTCACACACTGCCACTCATCCATGGAGTTACTCACACACCTAGTCAGTCCTGTTAAGAATCAATCACACTTTGATTTCTTCATCTATACAGTTAAACACAGAACACCTTACATTTTCACACTTATACTAACACATAATTACTCACTGATACAATCAAATACTTCATCCATACTCTTATACATACACTCATTCTTCAATATGTAAAACCTATTTAAAATTTTAAAAAACACACAGTCACTGGATGATGTCATCAGTGATGTCATTTGAGATGTCATCAGTGATGTCATCAGTGATGTCACTGACCATGTCATTAATGATGTAATATGTGACATCATAAGCATTGGATTGCGGATGCGCGAAATATATAGTTAGTGCAACTAACTATATATGGAATTTCATTGGTTTTATATCAATAAAATGTGCAGCTAACTATATATGGTCTCTAACCTATGGTTTTTTCAGTGAATTTCCAAGGTTTTGTAAATGCAAATTCCTAACTATATATGGTGTATAACCTATGTTTTTTTCAGTGAATTTCTTTGGTTTTTTAAAAGCTAATATCTATAGCTGTAAAATATATTCTTTATTACGTGACGTATCACGTAGCCACGTGAGACGCCTCATGGGTGAAAAAAATCTCATCAGACGCGTTTCGGGCACATCCGTGCCCTTGCTCACTGTCTGTGTGTGTGTGTGGAGGATCAGTTAGCCTTACTGTGAATGGTATTAGGACAGGTATGTTTTGGCTCCGGTGTTTACTTTGACAGACTGCTGTACTTCATACCTGAAATTCAGTTCTCTAGTACATTTGTCGCCTTTGTTTTATCAAGCAATATGTTTGGTTTTCAAGGGTGAGTCATACAGCCAAGAGAGCTGGGAAGGTCAAGTGCTAATATAGATGTGCAGACATCAGGGAAGCAACGGGTCGCCCACCCCACCAGGTAAGAAGGCATCTTCTGAATATACATTTTCCAGATCGAATCCATGTGCTATTTTTACAAAAGGGAATTTCCATTTACCAACGTCCCACTCTGAGGAGAAAAAAAAGAGTTAACACAAACACACCCAACTTGGGTGCTATAACGTGCTAATTAATATATACAGAAAGACCACTGTTTACCCAAATACATGTGCAGACCACTTGAGTATCAAGGCAGACAATTATGCTCCGTATGGATTCGTCAGTCACAATTTGGGTGACTCATAGCGGGATTTTAAGCTCTCTTCAGCAGCTCAACCCTGGTAGCAAGCGGCGACTGGCGTGAGGAGAAGTTAGCAGGCTGGCTGTAATCACGCCTCTCTAGTTGAGGTTCAGACCTCACTACCAGAGAAAAGGGCTGTGAAAGACTGAAGCTATCAATTCTGGTGGCCAGTATGTTGGCAGAATTTAACAGGAAAAATAAATGATCTGAAATATATGCTTAGATCATGCCAGTAAAAATAAATGCAAAAAGCAACAAAATGATGGAAGGAATGCACAAATTAATCTCAGCTGCCGGTGATCATATATGGGTGCATTTCAGTCCGTATTTCGGCTACTGTATCACAAGGGAGAGACTAGCCATGTGTAAATCAGTCTTGGGCCTGCTCCTGGTAGAACAGTCCAGCCCAGACCAATCATATGCACAACAGTGCACGGTTCTTCTCCAGCCCAGCCTGGGCTGGTAGATCCACAAGAACACGAGCAACCCCGCAGTAGCATAGCAAGGGTGCCATGGGGCCCGTCTGCAAGCAAGACAACTTGGTTCTGGTTTGATAGTAAAAAAAACTACACTAATTAGGTCAAATTGTGCCCCTCATACTCGGGTGCCACTGCACCTGCTGCCATATCAATAGCTATGCCCTGCAGCCTCAGACTGGCGTTGACCTACTTGCTCCTGGTTAGTGACATATTGAACACAGAACTCGCGCCTGTTCTACCCCTTGCTGTTTGGAGGGGGGGGGGTACAGCAAGAAAAAACAAATATGGCAGTCGTCAGTGGCTGATATTAATCCAACTATCATGTCATTGTTTGTTGAGAGTGGAAACAAATGTGGACCAATAAAAGTGGAAAGGATGTGGACCAACGGCTAGAGCGGTCGACCTCGACGCTGGGAATCCGGGTTCGAGTCTCGGCAGGGATGCTCAACATTCTGCGATCCCCCATGCCTAACAAAAATGAATTTATATTCATATGAATGAATCTAAATACAGACACATATATCTGGACTTTAATATTGAAGATCACAGTACAGAATTTTCTCGCTAGCCAGATAGCTCAGGATGTTGAGCGCTTGTGCAGATGCGTGTTTTGAACTTCAAAATGCAAAATTGAATTGGTGTGTTCAAGCAAGGGTCATGTTGCACTATATAAAGCTTTAAAATAAATAAACTAGTTAGCCTTTGCTTAACAAATGTTCTCATCTCTGGTACTAAAGAAACTGAACGTGCAAGAATTGTGGATAGGTGAACCAGTTCAGTTTTAGGTTTCAATCACAAAACAGGAAACTCAGCCTTTCATCCTTCTGGAGTTGATAATATGAGTAAGATTGAGTTGAGCAATAATAGCACAATTCCTTTCATGGCCTGGGAGCTCTCTGCGAGTGCCATAAATACGGTATATAGATGTCTGGCTGGTGCCGCACAAAGCATGCGCATTGTCTGCACACAGGTTTGAGGGCAGCTTGAAAATGTGACTGGCGAGCTGTGGCACGCCAGGGCGCGGGCGTGTGCCATCCTGCACCCCGCTGAGGCTGCGAGGCAGGGCGGGGAAAGCGGTTCTACCAGTATCACTTCTGTCTGGACCGGTCTAGTCCCACGGAAACGAATGAGGCAGGCCAGGCCACGTACGAACAGGCCCCGCGCCAAAGAGACTCAAGGACAGGCCTATCTAGGGCTCCAGAACTGGCCTCGTTGTGAGACGAGCAGGCCATGTTCAAGGCGGCTCAAGGACAGGGCTAGTTGTAATGGACTCAAAGACATGTCTTACTCAGGCATCGAGGACAGGCCTTGCTCGAGTGTCAGGACAGTCTTCGAATCAAAGAGGGTTGGGACAGGCCCTTTTCACGGCATAGTATAGGTGATTCTTCAAAAAGATGTAAGGACCAACCTAACTGAGAACTCTGGACATACCTTTTCCAAAAAGGCTCTAAAACGCAGTTTGTTAGAAAATACTACAAAGGGCAAAATCAACGGAACAACAGTATTCACTAAACTACGCAGGATAGAGCTGGAGACATACTGGCCATTCTGTGTCCTATCTCTTGACAGAGGCCATTCTCGCTTAAACCCTCACATTAAGTCCTCTCTATCGGCAGAGGTCAGTTTGGTTTTAATCTTAACAAACTGAATTCCTATCAGGAGTCGGGTTTGCTCCGACGCTTCCTCGAGAGTAGTCTCTTTTCTGTCTCTCCCTCAGCCCACAGGAAGTCAGTTGTGTCTCTCGCACTCTCGTCTCTCTCAGGGTCCACTCTCCATCAGCCCATGGCGGACTCTCTCATTCTGCCCCGGGAGTCTCGGTCCCTCCCTCATCAACCTACACCAGTCTCACCCGCAGGGAGGCGGTTGTAGTTTTGTCTCTCTCTGAGAGCTGTTTCGGTCTCTCAGGGAGTGCACGCCTGTCTCCCCGCCGGCAGGCTCTCGCCTCCCGCGCGGTCTCTGCCTGTCTCCTCCCTCAGTCACGCCTGTCTCACCCGCAGGGAGTGTGCGAGGGGAAGTGCTCTGACCGCGCTCCGCTGACAGCATCAGAGGGAGGCGGCCAGCGCTCCCTCCGCGGCAGGCACCGGACCTCCCTGGGCTGACATGACGGGCTGACCTGCTCCCGAAGCGGACCGAGCCGAGCCATGATGAAGGGCGGGGGCGGGCATTGCCGGCCAGCCGCGCTGGGATTGGCCGGCCGGCCCCAGCACTTCCGGGTCACCGCGGGTAGCGCGGCGGCCCGATTTCAGGCAGGCAGGCGGGGACAAAAACGAGCTGGGCAGTCAGCCGCAGATGAAGCTTCTCTTGCAGGTGGCAGGTCTCTCTCCCATCACGGGAGCCCTGCAGAGTCAGCCGCCATCTTCCTTCTTCCCCCTCGCGGCGGGGGCGGGCGTTTCCAGCCGGCCGCGCTGGGATTGGCCGGCCGGCCCCAGCACTTCCGGGTCGCCGTGGGCAGCGCGGCGGCCCGATTTCAGGCAGGCAGGCGGGGACAGTGAGCGCACGCGTGCGCGCTTATAGATATATAATTGATTTTAAATGCAATTTTCTCAGCAAATACTGGACGGATTTGCACCATTTAAAGAAAAGCGTAATCAGCGAACCAGTCTCTTCCATATTACCAAATTTCAAATAATTCCGTTCAGCCGTTCGGGCTGTAGCCGTGTCTAAAGGTCCTATGAACATTTGCATGGGGAAAACACGTTTGGGGACCCCCCTTTTATCTCAGCCCCCACTTGACGAACCCCCTCAAACTTTCAGGGAAGGAGCGGAGCGTAACGGGCCATCTTCTTTGAGGAATTCACGTAGATTCATTAACCGAAGCCAAAGTTATTCCCAATAGAATGTTGTGGATTTCCTATGGAAACTAGGTCCTAACTATAATATGTATATATATATATATATATATATATATATATATATATTACCTACTGGCGGTCGCCAGTAGGTAGTTATAGTTAAAACCTAGGGCTCCATTAGGATGACGGGCGGACTTTGCCCGCCCGTCATCCCATCGTAAATCGGGACCGCCCGCCATAAGGGCAGGGTTCCCGGGGGTGCCATTAGGATGTGCCCGCCATAGTGGCGGGCACATCCTTTATTTTCAGCATTGTGGCGGGCGGTGCTCTCTGCACCGCCCGCCACAATGCTGAAAATGCACTTTAACATAGTCATATGCAAAGCGGCAGGCACCGCGCGGTGCCTGCCGCTTTGCAAATGACAATGAAGGGGGGTACCACAGGTACCCCCCACGTGCACCCCCCACCTGTACTTCACTCTGGGGGCCCACAGGGGGCCCCCAGAGGGAAGACCGCATGCCTTTCTGTGGCGGCATCGCCGCAGCAGAAAGGCACTGCACACCACTCATCTTAATATGTCTGGCGGTGTCCATATTATTCCTTTTCCGCCCCGGCCGCAAGGCGACCGGGGCGGAAAAGTGTCGGGCGGTGTTTCTCTCCGTTGTGGTCCCCCCCGCCATTGTAATGTGGTGGGGGGGAAGAGAGTGGCGGGCGGGCCTTTCTGTCGGGCGGATCGCCACCGCCACCATGGCGGTGGCGATCCGCCCGACATCGTAATGGAGCCCCTAGTTTCCATTGGAATAACTGTGGCGCCAGTGGACGAATCTTCGCGAATTTCTCCAAGAAAATGGCCTCCTCCGCTCTGCTCCTTCCCTGAAAGTTTGGGGATGATTCGTGCAGCAGGGGTCGAGAAAAATGGGGGTCCCAAAACGTGTTTTCCACATGCAATTTTCCATAGGACCTTTAGCCAGGGCTACAGCCCGAACGGCTGAACGGAATTACACCAAATTTGGCAAAAAGGTAGAGTTCAGTGCGCAGATCACGCCTTTTGTTAAATGGTCCCGAGCACAAGCTGCATACTAATTGGATGTCATGTTTGTCAACACTCCAAACCAGGAAGTGTTGGCAGCCATCTTGTGCCTCGGTAGAACCGAGGCACATGAAAGCTGAAAACAAATGTATAAAACACAGAAAGGGGGCAGGGTAGACACACCCTGATCCCCTAGGCTTGCTCAGGGGGTCCCAGCAGGACCCCCAAGACCCCATAATTTTTTTTTTAATCGTGGTACGCAAACTCCAAGAAAAAAAAACCCTTGGTGTGGTTTTTTATAAATTAGCCCCCGGGGGACCAAATCCCGGGAAAGTAATTGTGATTGCGGGTGGGCATAGAGCCCCCCGCAGCCCCGGGGACCACCACCCCCGGGGCTTCATTTTTTTATTTAAAAAAAAAAACTTGTGGGGGGGTTCAACCGCCCCCACAAGCTGTTGATGAGATTTCTTGTCACAGACACCACGGTGTTTGTCCTTGGCCTCTGATGTTATCAGACATGGTCACACGCGTACCTAAAAACTAATTTGAAGCACGCAAGCCACAGCCATTACAGTGCATGTCCGTCACTAGAAAGCCATTATCATGCTTATGCCTTTATCATGGGTGGTAAATGTATCCTAGTTGTAAAAGCATGTGTGGTAAAGCCATATGCGTGCTAATGGCTTCGTGGTGACGATCACGCATTCTTATGCCAGCATTGTAATGGCTGTTTTCCCCCAATGGACACTGCAGCAACCGGGTCTGGGCGTCGTGGACTCCAGGGCACTAGGCGGAGGGCCACGCAGCCCCTCTCATACAATATAGAAATCTTTGGGGGTTGATTGTTTGCATGTTTTGAAGGGCGTTTTTGAGGCCCACACACTTCATTTGGTAGGGGGGTAGGTTTGCACAGGAAAATGTCGTAAGAGGTTTGTAAATGTGGTACACATTGTTTTGTTTTAGTTTGATTACTTTTCTATGTTGTAGTCCATCCAGAGAAAATATAACTTATTGTACAGTTAGTACTTTTCAACCCTACTCTTGAACATCTTACTATAGTACTTCAATATATAAATATTATTTTTATTGTGGACCTTCACCCCCCTCTCCCCCCAAAAAAAAGTATGTCGTTTTTTTAATTAACTTTTATTAAAACAACAATAACTGTAAACGTACCTTCATGATAACAATATAATAAACAAGTACAAAAATAAGTTTAATAAAACATTATAAACAAATTGTGATGTGGACTCCAAAAGACGTACAATAGGTAATCTGCAATACAAAAAAGAAAATTAGAGTTTAAAGTTATGTAGATGTGAGTAAATGAGGTGAAACATTACAAGTCAAGGTAACACTACAATTTTACGTGTGCCTGGTACATTTCACTTCTGTTATAGTCCCGCGTTCAAGTGGTGTTTATATGGAAGTGCCTACTGCATTACTGACACAAAAGTGGTACAACGGGATTTAAATATGCAGTTTTATTTCTAATGCATTTAATTGGAGGCATTGTATATCTAGGCCGCTGTGCTTACTTTGTATAAACATTGCCTGAAACTGAACTCAGATAAGATGGAAGTCCTCATCCTGGGATCATCACCCTCCGCATGGGATGACTCCTGGTGGCCCCCTTGGCAGCGCACCCAAACCAACGGACCACGCACGAAACCTGGGCTTCATCCTGGACTCCTCCCTCTCGATGACCAGACAAGTCAACGCTGTCTCCTCGTCATGCTTCAACATCCTACGCATGCTCCGGAAGATCTTCCTGTGGATCCCCACCGAAACCAGGAAGACGGTCACCCAGGCCCTCGTCACCAGCCGACTGGACTACGGGAACACCCTTTACTCCGGAACAACAGCCAAACTCCAGGAAAAACTCCAGCGCATTCAGAACGCCTCAGCACGATTCATCGTGGACGTCCCCCGACACAGCCACATCTCCGGACACCTGAGAGACCTGCACTGGCTCCCCGTCAGCAAGAGAATCACGTTCAGACTCCTCACCCAGGCACACAAAGCTCTCCACAACCAAGGCCCGAGATACCTCAACGACTGCCTGACCTTCTACACTCCCACCCGCCAGTTACGATCGACCAGCCACGCCCTCGCCGCCGTTCCCCGCATCCGATGAGCCACAACAGGAGGAAGATCCTTCTCCTACCTGGCTGCCAAGACGTGGAACTCCCTCCCCATCCACCTCCGCCTGACCCAAGACCACCTCGCCTTCAGGAAGCAACTGAAGACCTGGCTGTTCGAGCAGTAGAGTACCCTCCCCCAAGCGCCTTGAGACCCTCCGGGTGAGTAGCGCGCTATATAAATGCTTGATTGATTGATTGATAGATTGCGGCCATCAGAGTTCACAACTTCAATTCAACTCTGTATACGTCAAAGTATATTCAATACGTTGCAGACAATTCCATTGCTGTTGCTCGATATGCTGTGATTGCTCCTGAAGGATGTTTGGTGAAGCAAACAAAAGGACATTTGATTAATCACCGTAAACTGAGTTGCGAAACTTCTTTCAAAAGTGAATTTTAATGTGAGTACTTAATATTGCGTACCTATACTGTTGCACCCCATTGACTCGCAGAGTTTAGTGTTGAGAGTTTTATTTTAAATGTTAGATGCATATTTACAAGCTCCTTGCATCACTTTTCCTATGTTAAAAGTGACACAAAAGTGGCACAATAAGTTTGTAGATCTGTTCCTCAGACTGTTGTAACTTATCTATTGTCACTGCTCTGTGGTAATCATACATTTCAACACAGTCAAGCTGCTGCACACTATCGACTCTCTCCTTTCACAGATAATTTGTTGTTGTTTTCGGAAACAAGTTTGTTTGCTCACGTAGTGCCATAGACATGATTAAAAGAGGGTTGAAGCAGGCTTCACTGTAGCCAAAAGAGTTCACCACTTGCACTCTGGTAAGTTTTTATACGGCAGAGTGGAGACAGCAGCGTCCATAACTGTAAAAAAGAAAAAAAAATGATGTGAGAGACAGTAATAAAGAGAGAGATAAATGGACAATAAAATGTGGAAGAGACATAGACAATGGGTGGGGGGCTGAAGCCCCGTTAGCCTAATGGGTATTGAGTGCCTGCTGCATACTACTTATTCTCTCCTTTGACAGATAACTTGTTTTAGAAACAAGCTTTACGTTCAACCATATACTATCAAATAGATTAGAGGCCTGGGAAGGCCACATGAGGCAGTAATAAATATTAAAAGTCACGGGAGGATTAGGAGGGAGCAAATACGAAGAAGCACAAAGCATGTTGCACACAAAAATAAAGTAAAACAGAGCTGGGAGGGGTACGTGACGCAGTAAAAAACATAATACTATTATGAACGCACAATTTATAACAATACAGGCTAAATCACGTGACACAGTTCAAAAATACGACACAGAAATTCATGCACGCACAATTTTTTTTAAAAAGGCCTGGGAGGGCCCCGTGCCGGAGTTGGAAATATTCCGATCTGCAATATACGATCAATAAGAATAGAGGCCTGGGAAGGCCACGTGAGGCAGCAATAAATATTAAAAGTCACAGGAGGATTAGGAGGGAGCAAATACGAAGAAGCACAAAGCATGTTGCGTACAAAAATAAAGTAAAACAGAGCTGGGAGGGGCACGTGACGCAGTAAAAAAATAATACTATTATGAACGCACAATTTATAACAATACAGGCTAAATCACGTGATACAGTTCAAAAATATAACATAGAAATTCATGCACGCACAATTTATTTAAAAAAGGCCTAGGAAGGCCCCGTGACGCAGTTGGAAATATTCCGATCAGCAATATACGATCAATTAGAATAGAGGCCTGGGAAGGCCACATGAGGCAGAAATGAATATTAAAAGTCATTAGGAGGGAGCAAATACGATGAAGCACAAAGCACGTTGCGCACAAAAATAAAGCAAAACAGAGCTGAAAGTGCCAAGTGCCGCAGTAAAAAAATATACTATTATGCAGGTGCAATTTACAGCGGAGGCTGATGTTGTGACGGCAACTTTTACCTTTGCTTCTGTCGTCTCTTGTCTTGTCTTCAAAGGCTGGAGTTTTGGCTGGGCCTGGGGTGGCTGGGCGTGGGCGCCGGCGACACAGCACCTATGGCGGCCTGGCTGGGCGATGGCATGCAGTGACACCACGCCGAGTGTCACAAGTCCTCCTCCACTTGAGTAAACAGTTCAGAGTACAATCGACGATGACAGTCTGTCTGTCACCGTAGCACAGGCAGGCAAAAGAGAGCGTGCTCACGTCAGTGCCCGCAATATATGGGCATTATATGGGAACCGCGGGGGCTGACCAAACCAAGTCCAGGGCATCCATTGGTAGCGTTTTCACGCTCTACAAGAATGACGGCCCTGGGGGACCTCCCATTGGCTAATGGATTGGCTTCCAGGCTTAGTAATAGCAAGAAAGCCAGGTGGTGACATCTGGGGAGTGTGGGCGGGCGTGCACCGCCTATGTGCAAGTGTGAGTGTGTGCACCAACAATTAATAGCAGAGAGAGACAGAGTGGGGTTATCATGTGCGCAGAGGCAGGCCCAGAATCGGATCTCCAATGAGTGACCACTTGTAATCATTCTCGTAGCACGCCCTGTGCTCTGATTTGACACTGAGAGGGTGATCGCATCATACTTTGTACTGCTAATCATACTCGCGCATATGCTACGAATACGCTGTGACGTTACGCATCGCATCAAAGCTTCCGTGTGACGTCATGTACGGCACCCTGTACACAAAAGGCGACAATGTTTTTAATTGTTTAAAAACATATATTTGTGTATTTAATGTACATGCTAAGGGTAGGAATTATCTAGGATATTTATGAAAATAATTTTTTTAACTTTTAACAATCGTGTATTTCTTTTAAAAGCAATTACACAATTCGCGGTGGAACGTCATGTGTACTCATATCGTAAGAGTACCGTAAGCCCACCGTAAGCGTACGCAAAGCCATGTGACTTTAAAAGAAGAGATTTGATTGGTTCAAAACACTTCCTATTCCAACTGTTGAAAGTTACATCCCATTTTAATCATTCTACTTTGACTTTCTAAGAGGAAGCATCTCTTCTGAGAATCCTGTCAAACAGAAGGAAGATCACCATAATAACAGCAATGGACTCATCTTCCGGCTATTCTTCAGAGGGAGATTTCATTCCTGAAGGACCTCCAAAGAAGAAGAAAGAAGCTCTAATTTGGAAGTTTTTTACTTTTCCTGAAGGGCAAAAAAAGGTTAATGGTCCAAAAGTAACCTTTAAAATTTGCCAAACATTTCTTTCAAGGGGTGATCCATCTAAAAAATATTCCTTCGGCAGAGCAAATATGGTGCGACACGTGAAGAACTTGCACCCCAACAACTCGAGCTGCAAGACTGAGGTTGCAGGACAACCCACTTGCTACTGCACCAAGCACATCAACTGCTGCAGCAGCATTTTCAGCAAGCATTCCACACCCACAAATTGATGCTGATGTTGGTGAAGTTAAAATTCTATGCATTTATTGCGATACACTTTTGTGTTATGGGGAACAGTCTATCGACCTGATAAAACGCAGGAAGCAGGAGCTTCGCTGTCCTCGACATTAGTTTTTTTTTCATTCTTTTTTCCTGTTGGACACTTTTTGGGTTCCAGTTTCTTTTTTTGGTTTTAAAAAAAAATTGTTGAAAAAACACCAAATAAATAGAAAACTAAAAACACAAACAAAACAGTTCTTCTCAGAACTACCTCCACTGGTCAAAGAAAGAGCTATATTTCTATGATATTGTGTAAAACTTTGACTGAATGAATGTGTAGTGCATACATGAATGAATGAATACATTAATAGTATATGGTGAATATGAAAGTGAAGAACTATAAGGAACTGCTACAGCATAAATCTATAAGCAGTTTACCTATAGTATACTGTAGTAACTCCGAAGCACTTGAATGTAACATATGCACATACATATGTTACAAGACTATGCTTCAATTTGCACTGCTGGTTAAACTGCCTAGATGAATTTCAATGTGTTACGGGTGGATTTACAACCCCCTTGTGCCTCTTTTAACATAGCCGTTGCGTCACTTTTGTGATGCACTGGTGGTGCAAAAGATGTGCCATAGTGTGTAGTATTTACAATGTGACACATCTGGAAGGTGCATCACATTATAAAGCCCTGAGTTAGAAGGAGGTGATATCACAGTACACAGCAACTGGCATATCTCTTGGGATGTACCACTTATTGTACATCTGCTGATTAGTGTTTTAATTAAGTGAATGGATTCTTTTAGAACAGTGTATAGATAAGCAAATAGTGCTGTATGGTCAATACAACACTGAAACAGAAGTGTGATAGTGTTTACTGGAAGCGTAAAGATACAGATTGGGGATTTGAAGATATAAAAGACAAGTTTCCTGGTGCATAGAACACTACATGCATAGTCTATAGGGGTTTTCTCAGGAACTACTGAACGGATTTACACCATTTAACAAAAAGCACAATCTGTGAATTGAACTCTATCTCTCTGCCAGATTTGGTGTATTTCCGTTACCGTACGCGTACGGTACGATTACCCAAAAACCCAAAGAAAAAAAAATAAATTTTAATATATTGGAGAAAAAAAAATAATCCCAAAAATAATTAGCAATTTAGTTTTGTTAATATTTTACAATAGGAATATGAAATATATTTGTAAAAATAAAATAAATATAAATATTTATATTAAAAATGTAAGAAATTAGAATAAAAAAAGAAATATAATAATTATTACATTTAAAAATGTTCATTTACCAAACCTTTGAAATTCACTGAAAAAACCATAGGTTTCACACACATTATAGTTAGGAATTAGTATTTAAAAAACCTTGCAAACTCACTGAAAAAAAAATTGGTTTCACACACGTTATAGTTAGGAATTAGCATTTAAAAATCCTTGCGTCATTTGAGACGTCATCAGTGATGCCATGAGTGATGTCACTGACCATGTCATGAGTGATGTAATATGTGACGTCATCAGCAGTGCATTGCGGGCGCGCAAGTTATAGTTAGCTGAACTAACTATAACAGGGGAATTTCAATTGTTTTGCATGAGTGAAATGTCCAGCTAACTATAACATGTGTGAAACCTATGGTTTTTTCAAATATATATACATATATATATATATATATATATATATATATATATATATATATATATATATATATATATATATATATATATATATATATATATATATATATATATATATATATATATATATATATATATTCATTCACTGAAAAAAACATAGGTTATAGTCGATATATAGTTAGGAATTTGCATTTACAAAACCTTGAAAATTCAATGAAAAAACCATTGGTTTTAGGCCATATATAGTTAGGGATTTGCATTTACAAAACCTTATTTTACTCGCATAAAACCATTGAAATTCCATATATAGTTAGATGTGCTAACTATATATCGCGCACCCGCAATCCACTGCTGATGATGTCACATATTACATCATTCATGACATGGTCAGTGACATCACTGATGACATCACTGATGACAACTCAAATGACATCACTGATGACAACATCCAGTGACTGTATGTTTCTGTAAAGTTAAAATATGTCTTACATATTGAAGAATGAGTGGATGTATAAATGTCTGGATGAAGGATTTAGTAGGTGCATGACTGATTGTATGAGGGAGTGATTAAATGTGTCTCACTGAGTGCATGGGTTAGTGATTAAACTGTATTAATTTGTGCATCATTATATCTGTTGTTCTGTAAACTGCTGCATGTGTTGATCAGTAACTATATGAATAACTATATGGGTTATTGATTGGTTGCTCAAGTATTTGTATGGGAGACTGAGTATGTGTGTGGGTGGCTGGGAGGTGTGTGACTCTGTGCATAGATGTGTAAGCAGTTGATTCACTAGATGTATGGTTTCAAAAGTGCTACATGTCAAAGTAAGTACATATGTAAAACACAGTACATGTGAGAGGTAACATATATAAATAACTGTGCATAAGAGCCAGTGAATGTGTGAGTGGCTGTATGGATCATTGTGAACATGTATCAAGGATTGTATAAGAGAATAAATATGTGTTAGAATATGTTTCAATAAGTAAGGTGTGTATAACTGTATAGTTGAGGAATTGGAGGTGTGTTTGATTCTTTGCATGACTGTCTAGGTGTATGAGTAACTCCATGGATGAGTGACAGTCTGTGAGTGTCTGTTTTCACTGAGTGTATCTAAGGATATATCAGAGTCTGTAGAGGTTCATCGTATTAACACATGAATGATGTCATCTGTGATGTTGTCAGTGATGTCATTTGAGTTGTCATCAGTGATGTCATCAGTGATGTCATTTGAGATGTCATCAGTGATGTCATTTGAGTTGTCATCAGTGATGTCATCAGTGATGTCACTGACCATGTCATGAATGATGTAATATGTGACATCATCAGCAGTGGATTGCGGGTGCGCGATATATAGTTAGCGCATCTAACTATATATGGAATTTCAATGGTTTTATGCGAGTAAAATAAGGTTTTGTAAATGCAAATCCCTAACTATATATGGCCTAAAACCAATGTTTTTTTCATTGAATTTTCAAGGTTTTGTAAATGCAAATTCCTAACTATATATCGACTATAACCTATGGTTTTTTCAGTGAATTTCAATGGTTTTTTAATAGCAAATATGAAAAGCTTTAAAATGTCAAGTACGTGATAGATAAAAACATTTTCGTATTTATGCACGCTGATGTGCTTTGAACGCTGCACCCCCCCTCCCCTCTTTTCTCTTAGTAGTACTCTCTCTTTGCAGATAGTGAACGGTAGTTAACGCAGACCTTTACCCCCGTTGTAATCCGTCGTACCTGCTTGTCTCTCCATTTGATTGATTGTTATCCAAGCATTTACTGTTTTACAATTGATTCTCTTTGGTTCATTCTCTATTTACAAACAAGCACAAAGTCGCAATACTCTGTTTAGTCTTTGCAGATAGTGAAAAATCGTGTAAAAACAATAAAAGTAATCGAGCAAAATCAGTAGGCCACTAATTGGATCTCTTTTTGACCTCGCTAAAATAGAAATATTAGGAACAACCCTTCATGAGAAATACGAAAATAGTGAGATGAACTGAGCTCCACACCATGAGGGCTGCAAGACAGCTCGACTCCGTCACTCACCCCGCCCAAAATAACGACAAACCCTATGCAAATATTAAAAATATAGACAACACACCAGCAAAGAAACAGGGTAAAACATTTTATTAAATAACTATTTACATAACTATTTTATACTTTTTATTGCCCGATCCGGCTAGCTCAATCGATCGAGCATGAAACTCATGCACTCTGATAGCAAGCGTTGCTACTGATGCTATGCAGACCAAAACTGGTTTTCAGTTTGTACATTTTTCTAGATTTTTCAATCCAAGGTTGGTTGACTTTGTAGAACGATGGCTTCAGATTTTCAACATACGGTGTGGTGGCGCGGACTGGAAGGGGGCGCTTCACTCCTGCCCCCTCCCCAAGTAAGATTTTCATACGTGAAAGTACGTTAATGGTTTTGGTCCCTGAGTTGCTTCAATGTCACTGCCATTCTCAAATGGCATAAGTTCTGGATGTTGGGTGCCATAGTTCAGAGTTCTGAGCAGCGCTTGTAACACTGTCTGAAGCTAATTTCCACCTACTGCAGCTTCACTATTCTCAAAGTAAGTGAGTGTCGTTTGTGGACCTGACTGCATTTGAAAACAATGTGATATGAAACCTTCCTAAACAGCTTGACGGAGGCCCCCGAGGGGCGGTGTGATGGCCATGGACTCGGAGAAGACACTTGGCTCCGACCCCCTCCCCAAGTCTTATAGCACCGGTGTAGCCTGAGATCGCCCCCGACATAGGCGGACGGCTCTCGGGGTCCGGCGGAACTTTTTGCCTTTTGATGACTCTTCTATTCTGGACCTTGTCCCACAATCCGTTTGACCTGAAGACACGCTGTAGTGGGGCGCCCCTTTACCGTTTCAGTTGCCATTCCGCCCGCTTTTGCTACACTGTGCCTCTTCCGCCATTCAGCTGTTTACCGCCCGCTCTTGCGACTACAGCGTCTCGCTCACCATGTAGTTGAGTTGCTCCCGCTCTTGCGGTGCAGCGATAGGCGGCTGCCACAGGACTCTCAAAATGGCGGCCGGCTCTTCGGTTTTGGGCCTGGTCCACTAAAATGGCCCTGGGACACCTTTGAACTCGGACGCTTCCCTGATAGGGCTTGGGTCCCATTCTCGAAAGAGTCCCCTCAGCCGTGAAGATTCTACAAAAGTCTTGGGGGCCCCCGACTCCCGCAAGCTTCTGGTGGGGAGCGGCTGCCATGTCTGTTCGTGGAATGGCCACGACGGAGCTACGAGATGGTAGTGCTCTCATGCTGACGCCAGCTTTAGTCTGAAACATCCAGAAACACTGTAGACTACCAATTCGATCAGTTCCGGTAGCGCCCCAACATGAGAACTTGCCCTCCCCTCTTTGACTGATGGTTCTTGTTGCCTGTCCCCTCTGTTGTCATTTAACAGAACTTTTTGGACTGCTGAAAGGGGTTGTGTTCCGAACGCTGGTTGGTGGAGACATTTTGACTATATTCTTGACCTACGTTGTCGCGTAATGCGTTATATGACACGCCGCGTTAGCGCACCCGGAAGTGATCCGAGGCGCGGCGCGCAGCGCGTAACGTAAGCATAACAGGTCATGTGACTTGTTAATAAAACTTTTCATTGGTTCATTTTACTTTTGTTATTTTAATGATGAAAAGCTTGGTCATATGACCTAAAAATTACGCTTTTTATTGTTTTCGAACAATATTTTTTTTTAAACATATGTTATAATATTCCAGGCTAATGTACTTTCCCGGAAAATTTACAACTGTCCTGCAAGTAAAATATATTCCTTTTTCGAGAAAAAGGGCGTTTCTTCGTTCCATGACGGAGCCGTTGAGTAAAAGAGACTCGGCCTGCTGTCTTAGTCGCCGATACGCCTGATTATCAGATTCTTATCGATCACTTTATGTTGCAGAAATGAAAAACACAACTGCCCTTGACCATTTATCTTTACTGCGTTCCTACTTATTATACCTTTTATCCGTCATGTAATTGGACTACTTTATTTCACTTGCCTTTTACTGATTCGAAAACAGTGACTAAAAGTAAAAACTTTACCAATGTAAATACTACTACCATGTTTTGTTTTAAAAACCTTTATTGTGAAAATGTCAGTATACAAATACGGGCCTATAACCACGTGGGCCGGCCACGGAGCAAACTGGAATCGTATATGATGAGGAGACATTTACATTATGGAGGAACGTAACGAACGAGCCATTAGGTTGCAAGAACTAAGGTGTCTAACAGTTGCGGAATCGGTGGACGTACATTTTGTAATTAAAATACGACAGGGCCACTTACAAAAAAGTTATCTAGATATACATTTGCGTGCAAGTACCATGGGTGACGTTAATTCGAACTTTCAATAGTACAGTAATCAATAACACATCAGAACTTAATATCAATAGGGATGTCGAAATATTCAATCAATTCTCGTCCCCGCCCGCCATGAGCATCAAAACTGCATTCATATCTCGTGATATCAAGGTTGTTCAACCAGTACACAACAAGGAGTTACGAGTCCCATTTATACCGGCGCCATTTTGGGCGAGGCCGGGCAGGTCCAAGATATAGTCAAAATGTCTCCACCAACCATCGGCCAGACCAGAACCCCTTTCGGCCCTTTATGCTACAAGATGGTGTCTTCCATTCAGAAAATATTATTGGCAGCATTTTGAAAGGAAACATAAACAGCCGTTCTCCTAGTGAGTTTCACATTGTTACATTTAGGAAGAATGTTGAAGAGTAGTATGTGGAAAATCTGAAGCCATTTTTCTACAAACTCTCAATCAGCCTTGGATGGAAAAAAAATCCTGAAGAATGTACAAACTGAAAACCAATTTTTGTCTGTATAGCATCAACAGCAACGCGTGAGTCAGCTTTGTGACAAGCCGCCATTTTCATTCACTCAATAGCGTCCCCCTGCACACATTTAGGGACCTGGTCGTGTTTTCAGATGAAACGGATTGTAGGACAAGAAGCAGAAAAGAAAAGGAAAAAAGTTCCGCCGGACCTCGGGAGCCGGCCGCCTATGTCATGTGCGACCTTTGGCCACACCAGGGCAATAGTGAAGCTGCAGCAGGTGCAAATAAGCTTCAGACAGTCTTACAAGCACTGCTCAGAACTCTCAACTATGGCACTCAACATCCAGGACTTGCCATTCGGATCTTGGCGCCTTGTGCTGGTTCCGACCTATTCACACATCGGTCCACTACTGACATCACCTCATAAGCCAACGGGGCACCCCACGCCGACTTTCGGCGCAGCATTGTAGGATGGCCACACCAGTGCGGCAACTTGCTGGACACCACCTCAGTGCCATCCGGATCTCGGCGCGTTCGAGTCACTGTACCGCAAGAGTGACCGCAACTCAGCTGGACACGCCGTCTTTCGGCGCAGCATTGTAGGATGGCCACACCAGTGCGGCAATTTGCTGGACACCACCTCGGTGCCATCCGGATCTCGGTGCGTTGTGCTGCCTTCGGCCTACTGTAGCCGCAAGTGCGGACGCAACTCAGTTGGACGGCGAGTGAAACGCTAAGGGGCGCCGCACTGCAGCCGAGGAGCCTCCATCTTGGGGGAGACGCACAGCCCCCACTGACTGGCGCGACCTCACAGGCCAACGGGGCGCCCCACGCCGACTTTCGGCGCAGCATTGTAGGATGGCCACACCAGTGCGGCAATTTGCTGGACACCACCTCGTTGCCATCCGGATCTCAGCGCGTTGTGCTGCCTTCGGCCTATTCGCACATCGGTCCGCTACTGACGCCGCCTCACGTGCCAACGGATTTTCTACGCTTTTTGTAGCCCTATGCCGCATAACAGGTCATGTGACTTGTTTATAAAACTTTTCATTGGTTCATTTTACTTTTGATTTCCTAAAGATGGAAGGCTTGGTCATATGACCTAAAAATAACACTTTTCATTGGTTTAGAACATTTTTTTTTCCCAAACGATGAAAGCCCCACCTTGTTTCTGGATGTTTCAGACTGAAGCTGGCGTCAGCATGAGAGCACCACCATCTTGTGGCTCCGTCGTGGTCATTCCGCGAGCAATCATGGCAGCCGCTCCCCACCGGAAGCCTGCGGAAGTCGAGGGCCCCCAAGACTTTTGTAGAATCTTCACGGCTGAGGGGACGCTTTTCGAGAATGGAGCCCAAGCCCTAGCAGGCAAGCGTCCGAGTTCCAAGGTGTCCCAGGGCCATTTTAGTGGACCAGGCCCAAAACCGAAGAGCCGTCCGCCATTTTAAGAGTCATGTGGCAGCCGCCTATCGCTGCACTGCAAGAGTGGGAGCAACTCAACAACATGGTGAGCGAGACGCTGTAGCCGCAAGAGCGGGCGCAACTCAGCTGGATGGCCGCCACCTGGGGAGGCCCGTTCACGCCGCCTCCCCCACGCCCCCCCCCCCCGGGCCGCCCCACGCCAATTTTCGGAGCAGCATTGTAGGATACCAAAACCAGTGCGGCAGTTTACTGGACATCACCTGGGTGCCATCAACATCTCAGCGCGTTCTACTGCCTTGGGACTATTCGCACAACAGACCGCTACTGACGAGGCCTCCCCCCGCACCACCCGGGACGCCCCACGCCAATTTTCGGAGCAGCATTGTAGGATACCAAAACCAGTGCGGCACCCAGGCGACATCACCTGGGTGCCGTCCAGAACTCAGCACGTTGTGCTGCCTTGGGACTATTTGCACAAAAGACAGCTTCTGACAATTGTTGCTTTTTTTGGTGAAAAATGTTTAAATGTTTTTACAGTTTTTGTTCCGTTCATTATATTTAAAAGTTAATAAAGTTTTATAATGTTACTTTGTTGGAGTGTTATATATTTTTTTTAAAACGGGTGAATGGGGCCTTGAATTGGGTTATTGTCATGTGTGGGCTTTGCAAGTGTACTGCTACAGGATCGGACATTTCAAACTCAAATGCACGTTCTTTTTCTTACCTTTCCGAAGCATGGAGCGCAATAGCAGGCAGAGAAAGGGTGATGCAAGTGTTGAACACTGCCTAGCTTGGAAGTTGCTGGCATTCCCCCCCCCCCGCCCGCTCCTGAAAGAGGACACACACACACCGCCGCCCCGAGTACTTCACAGATCTTTAAAAGACCATGCGCTTGTTTATGAGGCTTAAATGGTTTATCACCCCTTCTAGAACCCCTGCATCGACCCTCTGACGTTTCCTGGAAGAATTACCACGTAACACAATACCAAGCCCTGTCAGCTGAAACCCCCGAGGAATCATGGGGCATATTATCAAGGGGGTTTATCTCCGCTTTTTTGGCTTTAAAAGCCAAGAAAGCGGAGATAAAATTATCTCCCTATTACCAAGCTATCGCTAACACCAGTTAGTGACAGCTAAAAGGAGATAGCGACCATCGTGGGCCCCGCTTTGCATGTCAGTGATAGTGCCCTGAGCAGTTCTTAGCCATGTTATCCAATGGGAGGTGGATAACATGGCTAAGAGCATTTGCTCGATAATACATGAATATCGCTGACTTTTCAGCGATATTCATGCATTGCGGCCGTTTTTTATCGCATTTGCGATAAACCTTGCTAATAGCAAGGTTTATCTGCGATAAAAATCGCCGATGTGCGGCGATAATTTTTGTCTCTAAACAAGTTAGAGACAAAAATTATCGCTAGTTGTTGGTAATATGCCCCCGGGTTTTTGCACCGGAGAGCCAATCAGCTTTCTGCGCTCAAAAGTTCCGTTTCGCGAAAAGTAAGCGAACCGGAGCGCAGCCTGGAGCGCTGTTACAGATATATATCTTGTTTTAAACGTTAATTTCTCAAAAACTACTGGAGCACATATATTGAGACCTAGCAAAGGCACATCGGGCTAACAGTCCCTACAATTTTGCCAAGTTTCGTGCAAATCCATTCAGCCGTTCGAGCTAAAAGTGAGTCCAACCGCCCTATGGAAATTAACATGGGAAAAACGCGTTTTGGGACCCCCCTTTTTTCTCGGCCCCCCCTCAACAAAACCCCCCCAAATTTTCAAGGGCTGCTCAGAAACAAAATGTGCCATTTTCCTGAAAATTTCAGCCGATTCCGTCCACAAACGCCAAAGTTATTAGACATAGAATTTTCAAAAATCCCATAGGGAATAAATCCTAACTATATATACCTACTGGCGATAGCCAGTAGGTAATATATATATATATATATATATATATATATATATATATATATATGTATATATATGTTTACATATATACAAATCCAACTTGTCGCAAGTGTGCTTCCCCACACTGATATATATATATATGATATTGGTGTCCCGCACTTTCCTTCTCATTAGCCACTGCCGAAGGACACAGGAAGACAGCACCACTATAAAATGTCAGCCAAACTATAATGTCTTTGAAACCTTGAAACCTCTGGTTTTTTCAAAGAATTCCTAAGGTTTTTTAAATGCTAATCCCTAACTGTAACATCCCTGAAACCTGTAATTTTTCAGTGAATTTCCAAGGTCTTTTAAATGCTTATCTCTAACTATGACGTCCCTGAAACCGCTGTTTGTTTCAGTGCATTTCTAAGTTTTTTTAAATGCTTATTACTAACTATGCTAACATAGGTAGGACATGTACAAAAAGAGGAAGAAGACGCAGAAAGTAGCAAGAGAAGTGCATAAAGAGGCAAGAGAGGTACAGAGGAAGAAAGTCACAGAAAGAATCAAGAGAAATACTGAAAGAGGGAACAGAAGTCCATAAAGAGTAAAAACATGTGCAGTAAGAAGCAAATGATGTGCAGAAAGGACCAACAGAGGTTTAGAAAGAGGCCTATTTTGACTGTACCTTACAATAGACTCATACAAAGTACCCTAATCACTAATCCTTCTCCGAAAATTTCTTAAACTTTACTTTTCTCTTGAAAGCTCACTAATGATCAACTGCTCAGAATATTGGGCCTACCAAATATAAAACAGCAGTCCCAAGCATATCATTGTTGTTAGTCTGACCAAGTTTGTGAAGGTATGCATATATGGCTATGCTTTAACCTAGCGGCATGCAAAATGAAAATAAACATACAAACACTTGAATACCTGTGTTTCAAACAGCATACTCTGTAAATTTGTGTAAAAAAAGGTATATGCATTTCTTTATGCTCACAATACAGGGCACATGGGTATTCAATAGTATATTTGAGGGGCTCTATAACACATATATACATAAGGCATGTCTTCCTGTGCAACCGAATGACAGAGCAGAACTGAGAAGATTTGACCACCTATAAGAGAAGTTACCCGCAATCTTCAGATGCATAACACATGTAAGAATACACATACAAGTGACATATACCTCAGTCACAAGAGCATGCAGACCTTTAAACTTCACAGCTTGCACTTCCCATTTGAGTACAGAAAGAGGCAAGAGAAGTTCAGTATGAAACAAGAGAGTTGCAGAAACAGGCCAAAGAGGTACAGGAAGAGGGAACAGGGTGCAGGCAGAGGCAAGAGAGGTGCAGAATGAGGGAAGATGGTGCAGAAATTTGCAAAAGAGGTGCAGAAAGAAGAAAGAGCAGTGCAGAAAGAACCAACAGAGGTGCACAAGGAGGCAAGAGAGGTGCAGAAAGAGACAAGATAAGTGCAGAAAGAAGCAACAGAGGCATAGAAGGAGACAAGAAAACTGCAGAAAGAGGTGAGAGAGTTGCAGAAACAGGCAGGAGAGGTGCAGAAAAAGGGAACAGTGGGTGCAGAAAGAGGCAAAAGATGTGCAAAAATAGGGAGATGGTTGCAGAAAGAGGTATGAGGAGTGCAGACAGAAGCAACAGAAGTGCATAAAGAAACAAGAGGAGTGCAGAACAGTAGCAAATGGATTACAGAAGGGGCAAGAGAGGTACAAAAAGAGGCAAGAGAGGTGCAGAAAGAACCAAGAGCAGTCTAGAAAGAAGCAAGAACAGTGCAGAAAGAATCAACAGGGGTGCAAAAAGATGCAAGAGGGGTACAGAAAAGGGCAGGAGAGGTATAAAATGAGGCAAGAGGGATACATAAAGAGGCAGGAGGGGTGCAGAAAGAAGGAAGAGAAGTGCAGAAAGAAGCAACAGAAGTGCTGAAAGGGGCACCGAGGGTACAGAAAAAGGAAAGAAAAGTGCAGAAAAAAGCAACAGAGGTACAGAAAGAGGCAAGAGTGGTGTACAAAGAGGGAAGAGAGGTGTAGAAAATAGGCAAGAGAGTTGCCCAAAGAGGGAAGAGGGGTGAAGCGAGTGAGATGCAAAAAGAGGCAAGAGAGGCCAGAAAGAGGCCAGAGAGTTGCAGAAACAGGCACGAGAAGTACCGAAAGAAGCAAGAGAATTGCTGAAAGAAGCAACAGAGGTGTAGAAAGAAGCAAGATAGATGCAGAAAGAGGCAAGTGAGGTGCAGAAAGAGGCAAGAGAGGTGCAGAAAGTGGGAAGACGAGTGCAGAAAGAGACAACGGGTGCAGAAAGAAGCAAGATGGGTGCAGAAAGAAGCATGAGAAGTACAGAAAGAGGCAAGAGAATTGCTGAAAGAGGCTACAAAAGTGTAGAAAGAATCAAGAGAGATCCTGAAAGAGGCAAGTGAAGTGCAGAAAGAGGCAAGAGAACTACAGAAACAGTCAAAAGGGGTGCAGAAAGAGAGAACAGGTGGGCAGACTGAGGTAAGAGAGGTACAGAAAGAGGGGAGATGGGTGCAGAAAGAGGCAAGAGGGATGTAGAAATTTAGAAGAGAGTTACAGAATAAGGCAAAAGATGTACAGAAAGAGGGAAGAGGGGTGGAGACAAAGGCAAGAGAGGTGCAGAAATTTGCAATAGAGATGCATAAAGAAGCAAGAGCAGCGCAAAAGAACCAACAGAGGTGCAGCAAGTGGCAAGGGAAATGCAGAAGGAGGCAAGAGAACTGCAGAAAGAGGCAAGAGAGTTTGAGAAACAGGCAATAGGGGTACAGAAATAGCGGACAGGGAGGCAGATTGAGGTAAGAGAGGTCAGAAAGAGGGAAGAGGGGTTCACAAAGAGACAAGAGGGATGCAGACATTTGGAACAGAGGTGTAGAAAGAAGCTAGAGTAGCATAGCAAGAACCGACAGAGGTGCAGAAAGAGGCAATATGGGAATAAAAAGAGGTAAGTGAAGTGCAGAAAGAAGCAACTGAGGTGCAGAAAGAGGCAAGAAAACTGCAGAAAAAGTCAAGAGAGGTACAGAATGAGGCTGGAGAGGTGCACAAAGAAGCAAGAGGGGTACAGAAAGAGGCAAGAGGGGTGCAGAAAGAAGCAGGAGAAGTGCAGAAAGAAGCAACAGAGGTTCAGAAAGAGGCAAGACAAGCGCAGAAGCAGGCAAGAAATGTGCAGAAAGAGGGAACAGGGGTGCAGAAAGAGGCAAGAGAGATATAAACATTTGCAATAGAGGTGCAGAAAGAAGCTAGATAAGTATAGAAAGAAGCAAGAAAGGTGGACAAAGAGGGAAGAGGGGTGCCTAAATAGTCAAGAGGGATGCAGAAGGGGGTAGGAGAGGTGCACAAAGAGGCAAGAGGGGTACAGAAAGACGCCGGAGGGGTGCAGAAAGAAAGAAGAGAACTGCAGAAAGAAGCAACAGAGATGCTGACAGAGGAACAAAGGGTGCAGAAAGAAGCAACAGAGGTACAGAGAGAGGCAAGAGTGGTGCAGAAAGAGGGAAGAGAGGTATAGAAAGAAGCAAGAGAGTTGCACAAAGAGGGAAGAGGAATACAGAGAGGCAAGAGGGCTGCAGAAAGAAGCAAGTGAGGTACAGAAAGAGGAAAGAGAGGTGCTTAAAGAGGCTAGAGAGGTACATAATCAGTCAAGAGAAGTATAGAAAGAGGCAAGAGAGGTACAGAAACAGGCAAAAGGGGTGTGGAAAGAGGGAACAGGTGGGCAGACTGAGGCAAGATAGGTGCAGATAGAGGGAAGAGGGAGCAGAAAGAGGCAAGAGTGGTACAGAAAGAAGCAACTGAGGTGCAGAAAGAGTCAAGAGAAGTATAGAAAGAGGTGAGCGAGGTATAGAAACAGGCAGGAGAGGTACAGAAAGAAGTGACAGAGGTACAGAAAGAGGCAAGAGGGGATGCAGAAAGAGGCAAGAGAAATCCAGAAAGATGCAATAAAGGTACAGAAAGAGGCAAGAGAAGTGTAGAAAGAGGGTAGAGGTGCATAAACAGGCAGGAGAGAGATGCAGTAAGAGGTAACAGGGGTACAGAAAGAGGCAAGAGAGGTGCAGAAAGAGGTAAGAAGGGTGCAGAAAGAGGCAAGAGGCATACAGGTAGAAGCAAGTGAGGTGCAGAAAGAGGCAAGAGAGATGCAGAAAGAGGCAAGAGAGGTGCAGAAAGTAAAAGAGATTATCAGAAAGAGACAAAAGAAGTGCAGAAAAAAGAAAGGTGCAAAGAGAAGCAACAGAAATGCAGAAAGAGGTTCAAAAAGAAGCAAGAGGAGTTTGCACATCATTAGTACTAATAGCCACATCTAGCAACAAGAAAGAGGTGACCATTCTACGTTTTTAGAAGGGCTTTCCACCACGTTGTAACACGTGTTGCTGCATTTTTGGTAATGTTTGCGCAGTTTGTGCTAGAAACAAGGTTTTATTGTTTAAATCTGCAGATTATGCGGCAGATGATGAATTATGTGGCAAATACAGAACATTTATGATTGTGCAAACTTCAGTGCAGCCAAACAATCGCATAATTCCAGTGGCCCGGCTCATACCTCTGACTAGGTCCAGAAGTGCTCATCAGTATGTCCTTCTATTTTTTGTCTCTGAGGTTACCCTCCACAACACACACTACCATACCACATAAATACTCTCTATAACACGTAATCTCACTCTACATAATTCCTATACACTAAATACCACATATTGTATATCCACATAATTTCACTGCACAACTCACCACATCATTCCACTACAAAGTACATCCAATCTACTCAAAAAAAATTATTAAAAAACGTTTACATTTACAATGCCAATAGCCATAACTTTTGCAAATACAAGACCTATTACATTCAAATGCTACTTAAACTAGCAGTAGTGTTTTCAGAGAAGTGGACAAAGGGGGCTGGGCCTCTGACCAGTGCTCAGTAATTCCACTGTGTAGGAGTTATTGGAGGTACCAGGAAGGCTTCTTGGCCCCCAAAGTCCCTCAAGAGTAAAGAGGACTTCATCCTCCAACCAGTAGTGTGCCAGGAGGCACGTTTTCAGAGTGGTGGAGAAAGGGAGGCATGGCTTCTAAAGACTTCTTAGCAATTTCCCTGTATGGACTTACTGGAGGTAACAGGAGGGGTAGTTGTCCCCAAAGGACATTATTTGGGGGCCAACTACCGTTTCTATTACCTCCAGTCCCAACAGCAGGATCGCTAATTTCTCATAGCAGGCCATGTCCCCTTTGCCCTCCACTCTCCAAAAGCGCTGCCTGATGCGCTCTTGGATGGGATTGAAGTCCCCTTTGCTGAATAGGGTCCTTAGGGGCCAACTGTTACCTCCAGTAAGCCCCACACAGTAGGATTGTTGAGAGGTAGACAGAGGCCATGCCCCCCTTCTCCACCATTCTGCAAACGCAGTGCCTGGCTCGCTCTTAGTTGGGGGATAAAGTTCTCTTGCCTCCTGAGGGTCCCTGGGGGCCAACTAGCCCTTCTGTTATCTCTAGTATGCCCCACACAGCTGGATTGATAATATGTGGTCCAAGCACACTCCCCCTTTTTACACCACTCTGCAAACTCAGCTCCTGCTGCACTGCTGATTGGGGGATGAAGTCCACTTTAGTCCTGAAGTCCTCAGGACACAAAGGGACATCATCCCCCCACCAGCATTGTGCCAAGAGGAGCAAAGCATAGTTGCAATGGCAAGGTGGGAGATGTGTTCCCGCCAAGTCATTGCAAATAGCAACGTCCCAGGGGCAGCACCCTGGGACATTAACGGAGCTGGCCATGGAAGGCTCACAGAGGGGGGCAGCGCAGCCACCTCCCAACATGTGAATAGCTGGGGAGGTGGTGGACCCTGGAGCTCAGGATCCGCAACGGATACCTGCACTTCAATAATTAGTAACCCAGGGAAGTGGTGGTCCTCGGGGCAGTGTGGGGTTGCTCAAGTTCTCCACATTTACTTTTTACAATAGCCTTGTGGAGGTGGCAGTCCCCGGAGCTTGGGGTAGCCTGCGAGGCCCCCTACCCCTAATTAATTAAAGCCCCTTGGAGGTGGCACTTCCTGGGGCTGCAGGGGGGCTGCATGGCCCCATGCATAATTTACCCAAGCCGCAGGGAGGTGGGAGTCCCCGGGGCTGCAGGGGTCCGCAAGGCCGCTACATATATTTGCATATTGCCACCGGGACCTGACTCCCCTGGGTCTCATTAAAATTAAGCACTTCATTTTTTTAGCCGGATTCGCAAATCCTGCTGAAATTGTCTTTTTTATTAATGCTTTTTTTGGCCCTTGGGCGCCCTCTGGGGCCCTCTGACCAGGCCTAGGGGGTCAGGGTATTTCTACACTGCCCTCTTTTCTTTTTTTCACCATTTTTTCTTGTGACTCAGTCACAAGATGGCTGCCAACACTTCCTGGTTTGGAGTGTTGGCAGCCAATCAGAATGAAGCTTGTCACCCGAAAATGTAAAATTTCGCGAAGGTTTGTCCAACAGCGCCAAAGATATTGCCAAATCAAAAAATGCTTTTCCAACTGCCAGTAGGCGATATATATACATATATACATATATACATATATATATATTCACTGAAAAAACCAAAGGTTTCACACACGTTATAGTTAGGAATTAGCATTTAAAAAACCTTGCAAATTCATTAAATAAAACATAAGTTTCACACATGTTATAGTTAGCTGGACATTTCACTCATACAAAACCTTTGAAATTCCCCTGTTATAGTTAGTTCAGCTAACTATAACTCGTGCGCCCGCAAAGCACTGCTGATGATGTCACATATTACACACTCATGACATGGTCAGTGGCATCACTCATGGCATCATTGATGACATCTCAAATGACATCAATGATGACATCACTGATGACATCATCCAGTGAATGTGTGTCTTTCTGAAAAATAAATAATTTGGATACGTATATCTAATGGGCGATGGAAGAATAAATGGGTAAATAGATGGGTTTTTTTCTAAAATTGATTGTATAACTGACTTATTAGGTGCATCCTAGTGAATACATGTATTAGCAAGTAATGTTTAAATATATAAATACCTGTATCAGTGTCTCACTTTGTGTATAAGTGGGTTGGTGAGTAGCTACATGAATGTGTATATGGGTTATTAGTTGTTTTTTTGAGTATCAGTATCAGTGTATGTATGGTTCGATTGGGGGTATTACTTAGCGCATAGATGCACGAATGAGTGACTCACTGTTTGTATGTGTTTTGAAGACAGCTTGTGTGTAGGACAGTATGGGTGGATGAGTGTGTGTATGGGTGTGTTAGTGAGTGAATGACTGTCTCAATAGTATCTTTATGAGTAACTACATATGTCAGAATATAGTAAATGTTAGTATTGATGTATATAAGTGATTATATGTGAAAGTGAGAGATTGGAAGAGTTCCTGTATAAATAAGTAGGTGTTTCTATAAGTGATTGTTTAAGAGACTAAATATGTGTACGTTTCTGTAAAAGTAAGTGTAGTGGTGTGTGGATAGCTGTATATGCAAATAAATGGATGTTTGATAGTTTATTTGCATGTGTGAGTATGTGTGTGAGTAACTCTATGGATGAGTGTCAGTGTGTAATAGGATGTATAGCTGTATGAGTACATATGATGAGTGAGTACATGTATGAGTGACTATATAGAACTGTTGGTGAATGAGTGGAAAGGGGCGACCACTCGGTCCCCCCGAATGTATGGTTGGGTGCCCCGATCCTCCCGGGAAACCATTTTGGGTGGGGGGCGTGTCTCGGCTGGTATGCCGTAAGCGGCTTAGCCGGGGAACGCCTTTTCCCGTCCAGGAGGGGTTATCCTAGACACCTACACCGATGACCACGCCCAGTAGGCGTACCGCAGGAGGGTACACGCCCTCCCGCAGAAGAATAAAGAGAGCGGGAATCCGAAGAAGCGTCCTCTTGTTCCTGTGCTCTGAAGGCTGCACCCACTCGTTGCTCGTGAGCCCTCGACGGAACAAGCAGCAATTTTGAGAACTTATAATTCTTGTGTTTCTCGTTCAGTTATTCGAAGGCGAAGAGTCCAGGACCTCGTTGAGCGTCTAGGTGCGGATAATCGAAACCATGGCTGGCAAGAAATCAGAAAAGGGTTCCGAGACGGATAAGGTGCTACGCCTGTTGGCGAACCAAATGGCTTGCATGGAACGAAAACTCGGACAAGTCCCATCGATCGGTCGAGGTTTGGCGGAGGTCAAAAAACAACTGGCTGCACTGAGCAATCCTGGATAACCCTAAGAAGGTAATAGGCCCGGCCTTGCCGGGAATCGTCCCAGAGGATAGAGGGAAGCGGGTCAAGAAGAGGGCGGTTTCAGGGGAGGTTCCGGTCCCAGAGGTACCCCCGGCCACCCCTGTCATACCGGCAGACAACCCGGTACCAATCCCAGACGCGGGTCTACCAATCCCGGTAGTGATTACCCCCGCTAACGAATGAAGATATGCCTCCTGAATTGGCCACCCAGTAGGCCGCATGGCTCAATAAAAAGGCAGGTGGTGCCAAGGCGCCCGGAGACACGGCCGAAGAGGCCAAGCTACTAATCCAGCAATTGCGGCAGTCGAGAGATGCCGCAATTTTGAAATGTTCAGTTGTTTTTTAGAGTGGGCATTCACCGAGGCCACAGGGCATAGGCATGTTATGCATTATCTCGATGACTTCCTGTTTTTGGGAGCAGCCGGCGATACAAAATGTGCGCAGGCGCTGTACGACTTCTGCATCCTCATGAGGGAGTTTGGAGTCCCATTGGAACCAGGTAAGACGATTGGACCATCTACTTCACTGGAGTTTCTGGGAATTGAGCTCGATTCTGTGGAGGGATGTTTCCGGTTGCCGATGGGAAAGGTGGCCAAGTTTAGGGCTTCCTTGAAGCTATGCCTTGGTAAGGAGAAAGTGACCCTGCACCAGTTGCAGCAAACAGTGGGTCAGCTTAACTTTGCCTTGAGAGTGATACCAATGGCCCGCCCCTTCTCACGCTCTATTGCACAAGCTATGGTTGGTCTCAAAGAAGGACACCACCGTACGAGACTGTCTGCAGAGGTTCGCCAGGATATGCGCATTTGGTTGGCATTTCTGGCGGACTTCAACGGTCGAGTAGTGTGGAACAAGCCGCCAGCGTCTTCAGATGAGCTAGGTCTGTGGACTGACTCGGCGGGGAGCGTGGGATTTGGCGCCATTTTTGGTAATCGATGGTCGGCGCAAACATGGCCGGCGTGGTGGCACTCCAGCGATCTCACAAGTAACATTGGGTTCCTGGAGCTATTCCCCATTTTGGTTGCTCTGATGGCATGGCCAGACGAATTCAGAGACCGCTCAGTGGTGTTTTGGTCCTATAATATGACTGTTGTCGAATGCATTAACCAACAGGCAGCACGCTGCAAATGGATCTTGAGATTGTTGAAAGAAGTTGTGCTGCTTTGCATGAGACTGAATGTACAGTTCAGGGCGAAACATGTGCCGGGTGTACTGAATCATGCGGCTGATGCACTCTCTCGTTCACATATGCAGGCGTTCAGGGGTTATCTACCTACAGCGTACCTAGTGGCGGCACAATTCCCCGAAGCACTTTGGCTAATCGGTGCCCCGGATTACAAGACCTCGTGGCAGCAAGCTTAGCCCCCAGGACAAGGAAGGCATACGAAGGAGCGTTTCGTTCCTATTGCACATTTTTGGGTCCGACAGGGAATCAGAGCTGGGGTCAGGAGGAATCCTTCCTGGGGTTCCTGGTAGCACTGCACAGGGAAGGCCGATCAGCGGCAACGGCCAATAGGCATAGGGCGGCCATTTCATTCATGGCGCAGGTGCATGGCATAAAAGACCCAACGGGTTCCTTTTTGGTGAAAAAAGCCCTTTGCGGCTGGCAGCTTCTCGAGGGTCGCAAGCAAGATGAAAGGCGCCCGATTGGCTTACATAGGTTGTCCCTACTCATAGCAAAACTAGACGAAACATGCACCTCCCAATTTGAAGCAGTTCTGTTCCGGGCAGCTTTCGCATTAGCGTTCCACGGGGCTATGCGTGTGTGCGAACTGGTCGCAAGGAATAAGAAAGACGTTGAGGGAGGCTTGTGCAGGGATCACGTCCAAATTAGGGGTGATTCGATGGTGGTCACGATAGCCAGGTCCAAGACCGACTAAGGGGCTATGGGAAATAGTGTTGTTGTGCAGCGCGCGCGAGGGTCCCCCACGGTCCCGATAATGTGTATAGAGGAATACTTGGCACTGAGGGCGGCTACATGGGGGGGAGTTTGCTGAGGCACAAGGATGGCACCCCACTGACGAGGTTTCAGTTCCAGAGGGTGCTAGCACTGACAATCGCTGCTGCGGGCATGGACCCGTGCGATTTTGGGACCCACTCCTTTAGGATAGGGGCTGCTACTGAGGCTACAGCCAGGGGTCAGAGTGCGGATGAAGTGAAACAGTTGGGACGATGGTCCTCAAATTGCTTCAAAAGGTATGTGCGATTGCACATGTTGTAAAGAGCAATTGACATGCACTCACGCTTCTTGTCTTTTGTTTTAATTACAGTTTCGCGAGCCTGTCACGCGGGGCGGAATTTGCAGTCGACCCAGTACCAGGAGACCAGCGGTCATGGATCACCGTCTAGAGAGAGAGTGGTATGGGTCGTGGGCCACTCATACGTGAGGCGCGCCGGGGACGTATTCAAAGCAGGTGACGCGACTCGCGCAGCTGGGGAATACGGGTACAGAGTGGCCTGCCATGGGAAGGGCAGGCTCTGTTTTGACCAATTCGAGTCATTTGTTGAGGGTCTCTTAGGGCGGCAAAGGTCACCGCCATCTGTAGTCATAGTACACCTGGGGGGCAATGACTTGGTGACACTGGGTAGACGAGTGTTGTTTGAACAAATTTTGTCTGCTGTTAGCTGGTTGGCGAAAAGAATCCCGGGGTGCACGATTGCCTGGTCCTACATGATTCCCAGGAAGGTATGGCGGGGGGGCCTTTCGGTGTCAGCACTGAACCATTCAGTGAAGAAGGCAAACAATAAAATTGGTAGATTGTTTCGCTCTGCGCAGTTGCATAGCATTCCTCATGGGTGTATTCGGGGTGATCACATGTATCTGAATGATGGGTTCACCTGTCCCGGGAGGGGAATGATTTACTCATAGGAGACTTCATAGCATGGCTAAGGGGTTTGAGGAAACATGACCTTTAGGAGGAGTTGGGGGTGCCAGATAGTCGGTCAACTATCCGGCCTGTGGCGGTAAGGTCATGATCGGTGAGCAGTAATTTCAAGGTCCCTAGAGGGGGGCGCCACCCAGAATCGATGGGAGCGCCCGGGGGGAGGCGGCCATTGGCCCCTCCCACGGGGAGGTGGCACCCACTAAGGATGGGTCGCCTAAGGGGAGATGGCCATAGGCCCCTCCCAGGGGAGGAGGTGGCTATATGCCCCTCCTACTAATTTACCGGGGGCCGGATATCCGCGACGGCGGATAGAGAGTGTGGGGATGGGGGGAGTCCACGCTGTCCTTCCTACAGATACCTCACACGGGAACTCGGACGACCTTTAAGATGGCGTCGAGTGAAAGGGGGCCCCCACGACAAGGGAAGTTACAGTTGGCAACGAGGGTAAAGTCCTCTGCGCATGCGCCACTCACACCGTGAGGGCGAGAGTTTTGGTAGTAGGGATCTGACACCGGTTAAGACCTTGCCGTTGGCCCTTAATGCTAGGATGTACAATTTTAATTTAGAATGTATGCATTTGCAGGATGTTAGACTCGGCTAGGAAACCTTTGTATTAGAGATCTGTTAAGGTTAGCCAAAGAACATGTCTTCATCGAAATGTAATAAATGTAAAATTGTACATGATTATGAAACTTTTATTTAATGTTTTAAATTTTGTTTCATATTTTAATAAATACGGCCGGGAGGGTGACTCCCTCCCGCCTTCCAAAAGTTCAAACCTGCGTCCGACTTCCCATCCTTGGGGATTGTGTTGGGAGGGGGTGACGGGCATCCCGGCCATATGGAAAGGGGTGACCACTCGGTCCCCCCGAACGTATGGTTGGGTGCCCCGATCCTCCCGGGAAACCATTTTGGGCGGGGGGCGTGTCTCGGCTGGTATGCCCGAAGCGGCGTAGCCGGGGCGCGCCTTTTCCCGCCCAGGAGGGGTTGTCCTAGACACCTACCCCGATGACCACGCCCAGTAGGCGTACCGGAGGAGGGTACATGCCCTCCCGCAGAAGAATAAAGAGAGCGGGAATCCGAAGAAGCGTCCTCTTGTTCCTGTGCTCTGAAGGCTGCACCCACTCGTTGCTCGTGAGCCCTCGACGGAACAAGCAGCAATTTTGACCCACCCACCAGCCCCTTATGGCAATGTTTGTTTTGTAATAAAGTTTTGCTGAGCTAGGCCCTTTTTTCCTTTGTAAAAATGTAAAGGAATGTTTAGGTTGAGGATGTGACTTGTCTGTAGGATACTGTTTTTTCTTTTTAGGAGTAAACAGTCTTGATACATTTAGGCATGCTGAATTTTTCCTTCCTTAGTAGGTGAACAACTGTCGTATTTATTTTTTGGTCGGGCGGTAAGGTCATGATCGGTGAGCAGTAATTTCAAGGTCCCTAGAGGGGGGCGCCACCCAGAATCGATTGGAGCGCCCGGGGGGAGGCGGCCATTGGCCCCTCCCACGGGGAGGCGGCACCCACTAAGGATGGGTCGCCTAAGGGGAGACGGCCATAGGCCCCTCCCAGGGGAGGAGGCGGCTATATGCCCCTCCTACTAATTTCCCGGGGGCCGGATATCCACGACGGCGGATAGAGAGTGTGGGGATGGGGGGGAGTCCACGCTGTCCTTCCTACAGATACCTCATACGGGAACTCGGACAACCTTTAAGATGGCGTCGAGTGAAAGGGGGCCCCCACGACAAGGGAAGTTACAGTTGGCAACGAGGGTAAAGTCCTCTGCGCATGCGCCACTCACACCGTGAGGGCGAGAGTTTTGCTAGTAGGGATCTGACACCGGTTAAGACCTTGCCGTTGGCCCTTAATGCTAAAATGTACAATTTTAATTTAGAATGTATGCATTTGCAGGATGTTAGACTCGGCTAGGAAACCTTTGTATTAGAGATCTGTTAAGGTTAGCCAAAGAATATGTCTTCATCGAAATGTAATAAATGTAAAATTGTACATTATTATGAAACTTTTATTTAATGTTTAAAATTTTGTTTCATATTTTAATAAATACGGCCGGGAGGGTGACTCCCTCCCGCCTTCCAAAAATTCAAGCCTGCGTCCGACTTCCCATCCTTGGGGATTGTGTTGGGAGGGGGTGATGGGCATCCCGGCCATATGGATGTGTATGTAGAGTTTGGAATTACTGAATAGGTTGTTGTAAGTGGTATTGGTACCTCCATTGTTCTGAAAATTGTAGTTTCTATTTTTGAATGTGTGTATCAAAGGTTATATTAGGGTGCTAGGAGGTCTGCCACTCTTTCACAAGGATGATGTCATCAGTGATGTCATCAGTGATGTCATTTGAGATGTCATCAGTGATAGACTGTTCCCCATTACACAAAAGTTCATCGCAATAAATGCATACAATTTTAACTTCACCAAAGTCAGGATCAATTTGTGGGTGTGGACTGCTTGTTGAAAATGCTGCTGCAGCAGTTAATGTGCTTGGTGCAGTAGCAGGTGGGTTGTCCTGCAACCTCCGTCTTGCAGCTCGAGCAAAGTTGTTGGGGTGCAAGTTCTTCACGTGTCGCACCATATTTGCTGTGCCAAAGGAGTATTTTTTAGGTAGATCACCCCTTGAAAGAGTTGTTTGGCAAATTTTACAGGTTACTTTTGGAGCATTAACCTTTATTTGCTCTTCTGGAAAAGTGAAAAACTTCCAAAATAGAGCTTCTTTCCTCTTCTTTGGAGGTTTTTCAGGAAAGAAATCTCCTTCTGAAGAATGGCTGGAAGATGAGTTCATTGCTGTTATTATGGTGATCTTCCTTCTTTTTGACAAGATTCTCAGAAGAGATGCTTTTCTTACAAAAGATTAAGATGTTGCATGGATTAGACCCTTCCAGAGTTTGCAAGGACATTCTTTGGCTTGTCTTTCTAAAAAAGTTTGTAGAAGTGTTTTTCACCATTTCAGGATGTTGGCAGTACATCATACTGAAATGAGGAAATTAGTCAGAACGTTGTATTATGCCAAAAGTCCAGCTCTAATGTTCAAGAAGTTCAACAGTGCTCTTTTGCATGGATCTGTGTCTGATGTAAAGAACGTTTGTGATGAAATTCAGGTTAAGAACTTTGGTGCAGAAGAAGATAGTGCAGAAATTCATACGTTAGTAGAAGGAAATGTAGAGGACATGTACAACATTGCATGGGTGAAACCTATGGTCTTTTCAGTGAATTTCAAAGGTTTTTTTAAATGCTAATTCCTAACTATAACATGTGTAAAACCTATGTCATTTTCAGTGAATTTCAAAGGTTTTGTAAATGATAATTTTTAAATGTAGTAGCTATTATGTCTTTCATTTTATACTAATTTCCTACATTTTTATTATAATTTTTTTTATTTATTTCATTTTTTAAGTTATATTTCTGATTCCTAATGTAAAATAATAACAAAACTAAATTCAAAAATATTTATTTTTATTATTTTTATTATTATTTTTTATATATGAAAATTAAATTTGATATAATTCCTTTTTCATTGTTTTTTTTTAATCTTACCATACGCGTACGGTGATCGCACCATACTTTGTACAGGTAAGCGTACCAGCGCATACGTTCCGAATACGCTTCTGTGTGACGTCATGTATGGGGAGAAAGTTTCTAATTTGTTAAAAAACATATATATATATGTATTTAATGTACATATTAAGGGAAGACATTATATTGGAAAATAAAATCTTTTAACTTTTAATAAGCGTATATTACTTTTAAAAGCAATTACGAAAATCGTGGCAGTACGTCATCCGTACGTGCTCCGTAGGCGGACCGTAAGCATCCGCAAAGCCAAATGACTTTAAAAGAACAGATTTGATTGGTTCATAACACTTCCTTTTCCCTTGTTGAAAGACCCCACCCATTTTAATCATTCTTCTTTGACTTTCTCAGGAGAAGTATCTCTTCTGTGGAGCTCCAGTCAATTTATAAACAACCTTCACCATGGCTGCACATGTGGAGTCCTCTTCTGACCACTCTTCAGAGGAAGAATTTGTTGCAGAGCAGCCTCAGCAAAAAATAAAAGAGGCTGTAATATGGAAGTTTTTTACCTTCCCTGAAGGTGAAAAAAAGTCAATGCCCCAAAAGTCACTTGTAAGATATATGACACAACTCTGTCCAGGGGCGACCCCAGAAAAAAATATTCGTTTGGAAAAGCAAGCATGGTGTGCCATGTGCACCCTAATATTTATACAAGAGCTTGCACACAAATGCTGCGGGACAACCCTCCATCTCCTGTTCCAAGCACATCAACTGCACCACCACCTCAGGCAAGCAGTCCGCACCCAAACACAAACCTGATTTTGCAGATCTCACCATACATTGCAAATTTTGCAATGAATTGTTGTGTTATGGTGAACAATCAATAGATTTTATTATCCCGAGGAAACAGGAGCACCGTTGTTCACATCATTATTTTTTTTCTTTGATTGTTTTGTTCCTGCTGGACACTTTTTTGGTTGCAGTTTCATTTTTTGGTTAAAAAAAAATCAAAAAAATACAAAACTTCAAAAAACACCAAAAAACTGTTCTTTTAGAACTACCTTCACTGGTCAAAAAAAGAGCTATAGTTCTATGATAGTGTGTAAAACTTAGTCTGAATGAATGTGTAGTGCATAAATGAATGAATGAATACATTAGTAGTGTATGGTGAAAGTGAAAGTGCAGAAATATAAGGAAGTGCTACAGCATAATTCTATAAGGTGTTTACTTATAGTATACTGTATTATTTCCAAAGCACTTGAATGTAACATATGTGCATAAATATGTTACAAGTCTATACTTCCCTTTGCACTGCTGGTAAAACTGCCTGGGCGAATTTGTAGGTGTTAGGGGCAGATTTACAACCTCCTTGTGCCTCTTTTACACCACCTTTGCATCAATATTGAATGAAAACTAGAAGTCTTTGGGTTTAGCACACTTTTTGACCTTTTCTTGTCAATGCTTGGCTGTATACTCGCCAGAATCCTATTACGATGCTAAAGTGTGGGTATAAACTCGTTGCCCGATCAAAGATGGCCGCTGTCCTTTTTGTGATCATAAATAAAACATAGAAATTATGGGTGAAAATTCCAGAATGCACTTAAACTTTTATAAACTGCAGCCTATCTGCCTTAAAGACGTGAACCTTTCAACTACGTATTGCCTTAAAGATATGAACTTTACGATCACGTATTTTTCTAAAACTGAAATTTCATATCGGTTTAAAATGGTTTTATAAATTTGATGAACACGGTGGATAACACAGCACCATCGCTTTCTTCAAGCAAAAAATTATAAATTCAAACAAATATGTGAAATCGGGAAGCTCACTATTAAAATCACGCTTTGTTCAAGGCAACGTTTGTCGTTTCAAGATGGCGGGATCTTTCCCTTAAGAAAACATCCGACCTGCCCGAAATTCTTTTCAGGTGTGATTGCAGGCGGTGTATTTAAATGCCGGTTCGTGAGCATTTTTCTTGCACACGGAATCCGGCCGAGACGTTCCTTTCTCACATGGCTATCTCTGCATGCTATTAAACACTAGATCGGCGTGTAGACATGCACAAGACATTTTTGAGCTCCTTGATACGGTAAAGCCACTTTGTCTTATGCTTACTGAGACGTGGTGGGGAGAACTCTCTAATCCAGATGTCGCCATGGCAATCCCGCCTGATTATAACATTTTCAGGAAGGATAGAGCTAAGGGAAGGGGTGGTGGAGTGGCACTGGTGGTGAAGAAAGGCACGTCCTGTGCTATCTTGCCAGTGGACGACATCCGCGGCTCTGAGACCCTTGCTTTTTCTATCACTCTGGCTCCGCACCAATCAGTTAAGGGATTACTGGTATATAGACCGCCTGGTCCACCTGGAACGTTTTTTGAAGATCTCGACTCCGTTTTGCTGGGACTGGCCCTGAAAGCGGAACATTGCATCGTGGCCGGGGATTTCAACTTTCGGATGGATGATCCGTCGGACCCAGCCGCTATCAAACTTTCAGAGGCTATGGCCCCACTGGGACTGATCCCTTATCTTCAGGGGCCTACGCATGACAAGGGGCATACTCTTGACCAGGTTTTCTCGTCATCCCCCCTTGAGGTGATAGAGTTTATCCCGGTACTATGGTCAGACCATTTGCTTGCTAAATTTTCGATCAAAGGCACAGTTAAATCGGCTGTTGCTCTGTCACAGCAGCAGGGTCGAGTCCATAGGGCTTACCATCGAGTGACCCCTGCGATGCTGGCCCAGGCCGCCCTGGATCACCCCTGCCCCCTCTCAGGCGACCTGGAGAAGGATCTGGAGTCCTTGCAAGCATGGCTTTTAGACAGGCTAAACGATCTCGCCCCGGAATTGGCCCCCCGCCTGACTTCGAAACGGGTCTCCGCTCCTTGGTTCACCGCAGCACTGTCGGCTATGCGGCAGCAGTGTAAGGTGGCCGAAAGAGCCTGGCGGGCAAAATACGATACTGAGGCCAAGCTGACCTATAAGACGGCGGTTAAGGCCTATCACCGGGACATTCGCCTGGGTAAAAAATCCTACCTGGCAGGGAGGATAGAAGCTGCCTCAAACTCCTGTAAGGAGATTTTCTCCATAGTGAGAGAATTTATATCTCCACGGTCCAATACCTCTGATGAGAGGCCTTCTGATTCCTGGGCTTCGGACCTTGCTAATTTTTTCACTAGCAAGATCAAACTTATACAGGATTCTTTTCCATCGGCTGCACCTGCGGGGCTGATTAACCCTGAGGCTAACTTGTCCCCTCCGGCCTCGCCAGGCTTGACGTTGGGAGTGTTTCCACCTATCTCTGCCCCTGCCTCTTTAGCACTCATGGGCAATCTCAAATCCGGCTCGCCTCTGGACCCGTGCCCCACTAAATTTCTGGCAAAAATTGCGGAGGTGATTAATCCGCTGGCAAACCCGCTATTGAATCTCTCGCTGAGCCAGGGAGTGGTTCCGCAGGCCTGGAAGCAGGCAATGGTCATTCCGCTGCTTAAGAAGCCTGGTCTGGACCCAAAGGCCCCAGTCAACTATAGGCCTATCTCTCTGCTGCCGGCTCTCACGAAAATTGTGGAAAAGCACGTTCAGACGGTGCTCTCCAATTTTCTAGAGACAAATGAGATTCTGCACGCCACCCAGTCGGGCTTTCGTCCAAATCTCAGCACAGAGACCGAGCTCCTTGAGGTCTCAGAAACCATTAAAGGGGTTCTGGACACTGGGGGCAAAGCCATGCTGGTGATGCTGGATTTGTCGGCGGCTTTCGACACCGTCCCCCATGATGGCCTTCTCGCAAGACTCTATGAGATAGGACTGCGGTGGACGGTGCTCAGCTGGTTTTCCTCCTTTCTAGCTGGCCGCCGGCAAACGGTCTGGGCCTCGCCAGATTCCGCCGTGATGCCGCCTCTGGGAGTTGGGGTCCCACAGGGCTCTATTTTGATCCCGACCCTTTTTAACATCTTCATGACCCCTTTGGCGGCGTTGGCGGAGTCGTTTGGGGCCCAGATCGTATCTTACGCAGACAACACCCAGCTCCTCTTCTCGTGTAAAAGAGGAGGAGACTTTGATGGGGAGAGTATCCGGGATTGCCTTGGGGCTGTTTTTCAATGGTTCCAACTGAACAACCTCAAGTGCAATTCCGATAAGTCCGAGGTACTCTTCTTTGGGTGCGATACGGAGCCAGACTGGCAGGCTTGGTGGCCCATCAATATGTTCCCTCCGTCTTGTTCATCCCAAACTGCTAAGAACTTGGGGGTCAAGATGGACAAGGGGCTAACGTTGAAGTCCCAGATCCTTGGGGTGTCGGGTACCTGCTTCGGCCTCCTTAGGATGCTGCGGAGGTTTCTTCCCCTTTTGTCTGAGGAGCGCAGGAAGCTGACTGTGCAGGCCCTGATCGGCTCTAGGTTAGATTATTCAAACGTTCTTTACCTGGGCCTGCCAGAGTATCTGTTACAGCGGCTCCAAGTTGTGCAGAATGCTGCTGCGAGAGCTATTTTTGGTTTGAATAGACGTGCCAGTGCAGCGGGCTTGCTGCAGACTTTGCATTGGCTTCCAATCCGCAAACGGATCGCCTTTAAGGCTTTGACTTTGGCCTATAAGGCCCTCCATGCGGTGGGAGCAAAGTACCTCCAAAAGAGACTTGCCTTTTACCATCCGGCTCGTTCTCTGAGGTCGGAATCCCTGTTTTTGACGGTTGTCCCACGAGTGAAGAGAGCTCGCCTGGGAGGTCGCTCTTTTGGACTACTGGCGCCACAGTTGTGGAACTCTTTGCCGCTCACACTCCGGGGAGCCACCAGCCTACTTGCTTTTAGAAAAGGTCTCAAAACCAGGTTGTTTACTCAGTAGGCCGCTTTGTTGTTGTGTGTCCTCTCTGCCTTTTGTCCTCTTCTTCTTTTAACTGTGTTATGTTATTGTGCTGTAGCCCTCCTTACCCAAAGCGCCGGGACACTCTTTTTGAGTAGCCGCGCGCTATATAAAAGTAAATTTAACATAACATAACATAACATGGCGCTGTCACACAAGTAAGTTGTTGTAATGGGAATAGTGTGTTAACTACTCTTGAGACCTGTTATACTGCAGGGGTTTTAATGTTGCTTCTATTTCGCAGTCTTTTCATGGTTCTCATACCATATACCCAGATTAGTTGTCCCACTTGTATATTAGGGGATCTGGTCTAAATAAAAGTCTTCTTTTTGGTCACAAAATTATATACTGTTGACCATCAGAAGCTTATTAGAGATTTGATGCCATTTAAATATTGTTTTAGGCACCAGGTTATTGATTTTTTATTCAATCCATCCACAAAACCATTTTTTCATTATTAAGAAAGTGGTAGAATATTGATTTTGTGATGTTGGCTCAATGCTGAAGGGCAACTCTGTGTCATAGTGGTGACACAAAACAGGGATATCCTGTTATTTATCAGTTTTCAGGTGCCTCTTAGAAAATTTAGCCTGATGAGTCGTTTTTTTTTGTTTTAGAACTGGACTGTTATAGATAAATACTATATCAACACTATACATTGAAGTTTCTCACTGGAGCAAATTGAAGAACAAAAAGAGCCTACTGTTCATATGAAGGTACGTTTGGCTATACATAGGTTATTGTTATAGCTTGAATTATGGGCATAAGGACTATGTATATATTTGTGTTTTTGGTGTTTTCCAGTTTAGGGAACATATGGAATCCCTTTAAAATCTCATACTTTGTATCGTTGCCATTTCGTCGCAAGGGAATAGGAATTAGCATCTTAAAAAGGATATTACAAGTTAAATCTTGGTATGCCCGGATTCTTGGTCTTATCTTAATACTAAATCTTTACTAGATCTTGAAATCAAATGAATAAATTGAGGTTGTGTCCCAAATCTGTTCAGAAGGTGTCTCTCCTGATAAACCTCATAAAGATAAATATAAACTTTTTCATTAAACAACTGTATTAGGCCAGTCTCAAGTATGGAATGTTTCTATTAGAATAGAAGACCCACTCTCTTTGTTGTCCTTTATTTTTGGAAAATGTAAATATTGATCCTTGTCCTTTAAATCAGCAGGCCATGTTTATCCTTGATATCTATGTAACAAATTATGTACCGTGGTTCAATAAGGTGTTCTCATGTACATATAGCTAAATAAATGGAATATTGCTCAATGCTTTATTAATATTTTGTAAAAAAAAATTAGTTTTAATGTATATATTGCACATTTTTGTATCTTTTTTGTATATATTGTATATAGGACATATTGTGTATATACCATCTCAAAGATTATATCTATATGTATTTGTTTGTAGCCCTGAAGAAGTCCGTATGGACGAAACGCGTTGGCTACCCTGTGTCGTAATTTTGAAAGAAAAGAATATTGAATAAAGAAGTTACACTACGACCTGTTGATTTCGTTCTTCTTGAAAATGTGTTTGTCATAAGATTTTATATTAATTGTTGGAGTGCTGGATCATTGTGTGTATAAAGTGGTGCAAAAGATGCATCATGGACGCATCTGGGAGGCACGTCACATTGTAAATTCCTGTACCAGAAGGAGACATTCCTACACGGGGTAGGGAGGGGGCGTGCCGGCGCAGGAACACCTTCTAAAAGTGGCTGAGTGAAATCAACACGATTTCACTTTGTCACTTTTGAGCTCATACTGCGTCAAAACCCTGCACTTGCTTGAAGCATGTGTAAGGATTGACACATCATTCTGAGCATAGGGCCCCCAGAGCATTGCTGAAGATGTGTTGCACTTGCAACCCAACTCAAGCAATATGCCGTCTTCACGGCACAGATACATCACATATGTGTGCCAGTTATGTCCCATGGTGCACCACATTGTAAATACGGCGCATCCATGGTGGTGGTGTCACAGTGCACAATAACTGGCAAATCCCTGGGGATGTGCCAGTTATTGTACATCTGCCCATTAGTGTTTTAATATAGTTAATAGTTTACTACACACTGATCAATGAGTCACTTCAAAACTATAACAGGAGTGACAGAGTGTTTGGTGGAAGTGTAAGGATACAGACTGCAGAATTGAAGGTATAAAAGGTAAGTTTGTAGGTACATAGAAGACTGCAAGCATAGTCTATAGGGATTGGAAGTAGTCCATGGACTAAGGCCTACTTTGCTTCATGAGTACTTGGGTACTGACTGCATGATTACAGTTCTGCAAGGAGAGTGCCTGACTAAGCCCTTCAGTTTTAGCACAGTGCATAGATAAGGACATTCTGCTAAATGGCTCAGTACAATACTGAATCAGCAATGACAGAGTGTTTGCTGGAAGTGTAAGGATACACATTGGGGAATTGACGATATAAAAGACAAGTTTTTACGTGCATAAAAGACTTCATGTAAATGTAAATGTAAATGTACAGGAATTTATATAGCGCAAATCACCAACCGGTTTCTAAGCGCTTGCTTAGGGAACCCATCCTGGTATTCCCCTGTGAGATAACCCCGGCAGGGTATCCGCAAGGTGAAAGCCAGGCATCCCGCCGCGAGGGGCCGTTGTGGAGATTAAGCAAGTTATTGCCCAGAGTCGCAGAGTGTGACCCGTGAATCGAGTAGGCACCGGAGCGAAAATTGTCGAGTCCATGGACATTTTAGGACTCAAGACCCCGCCGAGCCGGGAATTGAACCCTGGTCCCAGGCTGACCTCTGCTTCCAGGTCTGCCTCCTCTAACCAGTGAGCCACACTCGGAATGTATATGTTCAAAAATCTCGATATCATCTAATGCCTTCACAAAATCAGCATCAAAGCTTTCGTCTTGGAAATCACAGCTGATATCTGCAGCACTTATTTCTTGTTCTTCACTCTTGCTGCCTGTGAAAGGTACGTTTAGCACTTCTATGAGACTGTTGCTAATTTCCCATCCGTCTTCAATATTGTTCTGTTGTTTTTCCATAATCAATTTCTTATGTTGTAGGTCCTTGTACAAAAACATAAACACTTCATTTTATCAGTTTTCCTAATACATAACACAAAACTAGATTTATCAACTATTTTGCCTTAAAGAAATGCATAGTCTATAGGGGTTTGAAGCAGTGCATGCCCTAAAGCCAACATTGCTTTATGAGTACTTGGGTACTGACGGGATGTTTAGAATACTGGGTGATACAGTTCTACAATACTGAAAAGAAGTGGCAGAGTGTTTGGAGGGAGCGTAAGGATACAGACTGGATAATTAAAGGTTTAAAAGACAAGTTTACACGTGCATACAAGACTACATGCATAGTCTATAGGGGTTTGAAGCAGTGCATGCCCTAAAGCCTACTTTGCTCCACGACTACTTGGGTACTGGCTGAATTATTAAAGTTCTGCAAGGAGAGTGTCTGGCTGAATGTATAACTGCTAATCTTTTAGCACAGTGTACACATAAGCACATACTGCTGTATGGTTCACTACAATACAGAAACTGCAGTGGCAGTGTGTTTGGAGGAAGTATAAGGATACAGACTGGGCAATTGAAGGTTTAAAACACAAGTTTTCAGGTGCATAGAAGAGTACATGCATAGTGTATAGGGGTTTAAAACAGTCCATACCCTGAGACCTACTTTGCATACTTTGAATCAATAGAATAATATAAAGAATATATATAAGTGAATCTATACATACTTCACTTTTAGTACAGTGAACGCTTTAGTACATAGTACTCAAACCATTATTATTATATAGAGATACATGTATTCTTCTAACATCTCATAATTTAACAGAGCTTCTAAAATAATTTAATCAGGTATTTCATTGATATCAATTTCCTGATTATCAATTTCGGAATTTATATGTTTAAAAATCTCGATATCATCTAATGCTTCCACAAAATCAGCATCAAAGCTTTTGTCTTGGAAATCACAGCTGATATCTGCAGCACTTATTTCTTGTTCTTCACTCTTGCTGCCTGTGAAAGGTACGTTTAGCTCTTCTATGAGACTGTTGCTAATTTCCAAACCGTCTTCCATATTGTTCTGTTGTTTTTCCATAATCAATTTCTTATGTTGTAGCTCCTTGTACAAAAATATAAACACTTCATTTTATCAGTTTTTCCTAATACATAACACAAAACTAGATTTATCAACTATTTTGCCCTTAAAGAAAGGCATAGTCTATAGGGGTTTGAGGCAGTGCATGCCCTAAAGCCTACTTTGCTTTATGAGTACTTGGGTACTGACGGGATGATTACAATACTGGGTGATACAGTACTACAATACTGAAAAGAAGTGGCAGAGTGTTTGGAGGGAGTTTAAGGATCCAGGCTGGATAATTAAAGGTTTAAAAGACAAGTTTACACGTGCATACAAGACTACATGCATAGTCTATAGGGGTTTGAAGCAGTGCATGCCCTAAAGCCTACTTTGCTCCATGACTACTTGGGTACTGGCCGAATGATTTAAGTTCTGCAAGGAGAGTGTCTGGCTGAATGTATATCTGCTTATCTTTTAGCACAGTGTATATATAAGCACATACTGCTGTATGGTTCACTATAATACAGAAACTGCAGTGGCAGTGTGTTTGGAGGAAGTATAAGGATGCAGACTGGGCAATTGAAGATTTAAAACACAAGTTTTCAGGTGCATAGAAGAGTACATGCATAGTGTATAGGGGTTTAAAACAGTCCATACCCTGAGACCTACTTTGCATACTTTGAATCAATAGAATAATGTAAAGAATATATAAGTGAATCTATACATGCTTCACTTTTAGTACAGTGAACGCTTTAGTACATAGTACTCAAACCATTATTATTATATAGAGATACATGTATTCTTCTAACATCTCATAATTTAACAGAGCTTCTAAAATAATTTAATCAGGTATTTCATTGATATCAATTTCCTGATTATCAATTTCAAAATTTATATGTTCAAAAATCTCGATATCATCTAATGCTTCCACAAAATCAGCATCAAAGCTTTCGTCTTGGAAATCACAGCTGATATCTGCAGCACTTATTTCTTGTTCTTCACTCTTGCTGCCTGTGAAAGGTACGTTTAGCTCTTCTATGAGACTGTTGCTAATTTCCAAACCGTCTTCCATATTGTTCTGTTGTTTTTCCATAATCAATTTGTTATGTTGTAGGTCCTTGTACAAAAACATAAACACTTCATTTTATCAGTTTTCCTAATACATAACACAAAACTAGATTTATCAACTATTTTGCCCTTAAAGAAATGCATAGTCTATAGGGGTTTGAGGCAGTGCATGCCCTAAAGCCTACTTTGCTTTATGAGTACTTGGGTACTGACGGGATGATTACAATACTGGGTGATACAGTACTACAATACTGAAAAGAAGTGGCAGAGTGTTTTGAGGGAGTTTAAGGATACAGACTGGATAATTAAAGGTTTAAAAGACAAGTTTACACGTGCATACAAGACTACATGCATAGTCTAGAGGGGTTTGAAGCAGTGCATGCCCTAAAGCCTACTTTGCTCCATGACTACTTGGGTACTGGCCGAATGATTTAAGTTCTGCAAGGAGAGTGTCTGGCTGAATGTATATCTGCTTATCTTTTAGCACAGTGTACACATAAGCACATACTGCTGTATGGTTCACTATAATACAGAAACTGCAGTGGCAGTGTGTTTGGAGGAAGTATAAGGATACAGACTGGGCAATTGAAGATTTAAAACACAAGTTTTCAGGTGCATAGAAGAGTACATGCATAGTGTATAGGGGTTTAAAACAGTCCATACCCTGAGACCTACTTTGCATACTTTGAATCAATAGAATAATGTAAAGAATATATAAGTGAATCTATACATGCTTCACTTTTAGTACAGTGAACGCTTTAGTACATAGTACTCAAACCATTATTATTATATAGAGATACATGTATTCTTCTAACATCTCATAATTTAACAGAGCTTCTAAAATAATTTAATCAGGTATTTCATTGATATCAATTTCCTGATTATCAATTTCAGAATTTATATGTTCAAAAATCTCGATATCATCTAATGCTTCCACAAAATCAGCATCAAAGCTTTCGTCTTGGAAATCACAGCTGATATCTGCAGCACTTATTTCTTGTTCTTCACTCTTGCTGCCTGTGAAAGGTACGTTTAGCTCTTCTATGAGACTGTTGCTAATTTCCAAACCGTCTTCCATATTGTTCTGTTGTTTTTCCATAATCAATTTGTTATGTTGTAGGTCCTTGTACAAAAACATAAACACTTCATTTTATCAGTTTTCCTAATACATAACACAAAACTAGATTTATCAACTATTTTGCCCTTAAAGAAATGCATAGTCTATAGGGGTTTGAGGCTGTGCATGCCCTAAAGCCTACTTTGCTTTATGAGTACTTGGGTACTGACGGGATGATTACAATACTGGGTGATACAGTAATACAATACTGAAAAGAAGTGGCAGAGTGTTTGGAGGGAGTGTTCAAGTTCAAGTTCAAGTTCAGGAATTTATATAGCGCACTACTCACCCAGAGGGTCTCAAGGCGCTTGGGGACGGGTTCATTATTTGTCGAATAGCCAGGTTTTAAGTTCTTCTCTGAAGGAGATGTGGTTCTGTGTAAGGCGGAGGTGGGTGGGGAGTGAGTTCCAGGTCTTGGCCGCCAAGTAGGAGAAGGATCTACCTCCCATGGTGGATCTTTGGATACGCGGAACTGCGGTGAGGCCTTGATTGGAGGATCTTAGTTGGCGGGTGGGTGTGTAGAAGGATAGTCGAGAGTTGAGGCATTCGGGCCATAGTTTGTAGAGGGCCTTGTGTGCGTGGGTGAGGAGACGGAATGTTATTCTCTTGTTGACGGGAAGCCAGTGGAGGTCTTTCAGGTGGCCGGTAATGTGATTTTGGCGAGGGATGTCCAAGATGAGTCTCGCTGATGCGTTTTGGATGAGTTGGAGTTTTTTCTGTAATTTGGCCGTCATTCCGGCGTATAGGGTGTTTCCGTAGCCCAGTCGACTCGTGACTAGTGCGTGGGTGACAGTCTTTCTTGTTTCGGAGGGGATCCAACTGAAGATTTTTTTGAGCATACGAAGTACGTTGCAGCAGGAGGATGAGACGACGTTGACTTGTCTGGTCATCGAGAGTGAGGAATCTAGGATGAAGCCCAGGTTGCGTGCGTGATCTGTGGGTATGGGTGCTGTGCCCAGAGCTGAAATCCACAATGAGTCGTCCCAGGCAGAGGGGGATGATCCTAGGATGAGCACCTCCGTTTTGTCTGAGTTAAGTTTTAGGCAGCTGTTTTTCATCCATTTGGCTACTTCTTTCATGCCTTCGTGAAGGTTGGTTTTGGCGGAGTTAGGGTCTTTGGTGAGGGAAAGGATCAGCTGGGTGTCGTCAGCGTAGGAGATGATGTTAAGATTGTGATGACGAGCGATAGATGCGAGTGGACTCATGTAAACGTTGAAGATGGTGGGACTGAGTGATGATCCTTGTGGTACACCGCAGATGACTTCGGTAGCCTCTGATTTGAATGGCGGAAGTCTTACTCTCTGCATTCTTCCGGCGAGGAACGAGATGATCCAGTTCAGTGCTTTTCTTTGTATTCCGATATTGTTGAGGCGTTGTATGAGGGTGCTATGACAGACTGTGTCGAAGGCGGCGGAGAGGTCGAGTAGAATGAGGGCCACTGTTTCTCCGTTGTCCAGTAGTGTTCGGATATCGTCTGTGGCTGCGATGAGGGCGGTTTCGGTGCTGTGTTTGGCTCGAAAGCCGTTCTGTGAGGGATCGAGGGAGTTGTTGGATTCGAGGAAGGCGGCGAGTTGGCTATTGACGGCTTTCTCGATGACTTTTGTCGGGAAAGGGAGGAGGGATATTGGGCGATAGTTTTTGTGTTCCGAGGGGTCTGCTGTAGGTTTCTTCAGGAGGGCGCTGACTTCGGCATTTTTCCAGCTTTCTGGGAAGGTAGCAGAGTTAAAGGAGCAGTTGATAACATCACGGAGATGGGGTGCGATGATGGAGTCTGCTTTGTTGAAGATGTGGTGGGGACATGGGTTGGTTGGCGAGCCAGAGTGGATGGAATTCATTAGGCGGATGGTGTCTTCGGTGGTGATTGGGTTCCAGGCGTTGAGATTGTTAGAGGGCGGTTTAGGTTCTGAGGGGGGTGGGAGGGATTGTTCGTTGGAACTGTTTTCGAAGCTGTTATGTATGTCGGCGATTTTGTTGTAGAAGAAGGAGGATAACGAATCGCAGTGGTCTTGGGAGGGAGTGATGTCGTTTGAGGCTGCGGTGGGGTTGATGAATTCTTTGACGATGTTGAATAGTTCCTTGCTGTTATGGGCATTGTTGTTGAGTCGAATCTTGAGTGCTGATTTCTTCGTGGATCGTCTCAGCTGGTGGTGTTTGCGGGTGGCTGTCTTGAGAGTGGTCATGTTGTCTACGGTTGGGTTCTTTCTCCATGTTTTCTCGAGAGCACGGCATAGTTTCTTGGATTTCTTAAGGTCATCGTTGAACCAGGGGGCCTTTTTGCTGTATTGTTTGGTGTGATTGTTTTTCAAGGGTGCTAATTCATCAGCGCTGTGAGTGATCCATCGTTTGAATTTGATGGCAGCTTGGTTTGGGTCCGATGAGAGTGCGGGTGGTTTTTGGTTGAGCGATGTGAGGAGTTTGTCGGTGGTGACTTTATTCCATTTTCTTCGGGGAATTGGTTGTGGGGGGTTGTGGGTCGAGGTGGTTTTGTAGCTGAAGTGAACACAACTGTGGTCCGTCCAGGGGAGAGCTGTGGTGCGATCGAAGGAGATGTGTTTGCTGGAAGTGAAGATTGGGTATGCCCGGCTACATGGGTGGGGGTGTCAACAAGTTGTTTGAGTCTGACATTGGTCAGGTTGTCTAGAAGGGCGGTGGTGTTGTTTTAGTTTTTCTTTTTTAGGCGGAAGTTGAGGTCTACTAGTAGAATGTAGTTCTCGGAGGCGAGGGCATGAGGACTGATGAAGTCAGTGATGTCCTCGGTGAATTGTTTACGTGTTCCTGGAGGCCTGTAAATGAGGGTGCCTCTGAGTGTGGTTCTGGGGTCCGTGTGGATCTGGAAGTGGAGGTGTTCGGCGGTGGTAAGGTTATCGTCAGAGCCGGTCGTGATTTTGATGGTGTTCTTATGGACGATGGCGATGCCTCCTCCAGTTTGAATGGAACGGTCTTTTCGGATGATCTTGTAATTGTCCGGGATGGCTATGGCGATGTCGGGTGTTGATGATGCATTCATCCATGTTTCAGTGAGGAAGGCGACGTCTGGTGATAAGGCGTCGAGTAGATCCCAAAGTTCGGTGGCGTGTCTGTGGACTGAGCGGGTGTTCAGCAGGATGCACTTCAGGTGGTTAGAATCAGAGCTGTGTTTGGGGTTAGTGGATGTGGTAAGGGTCTTGACGCTGGTATATTTGCAGGAGTGGCAGGTGAAGGGCCCGTGAGTATGTCCCGGGGCGGCTTCGTAGTGTAAGGATACAGACTGGATAATTAAAGGTTTAAAAGACAAGTTTACACGTGCATACAAGACTACATGCATAGACTATAGGGGTTTGAAGCAGTGCATGCCCTAACGCCTACTTTGCTCCATGACTACTTGGGTACTGGCTGAATGATTAAAGTTCTGCAAGGAGAGTGTCTGGCTGAATGTATAACTGCTTATCTTTTAGCACAGTGTATACATAAGCACATACTGCTGTATGGTTCACTACAATACAGAAACTGCAGTGGCAGTGTGTTTGGAGGAAGTATAAGGATACAGACTGGACAATTGAAGGTTTAAAACACAAGTTTTCAGGTGCATAGAAGAGTACATGCATAGTGTATAGGGGTTTAAAACAGTCCATACCCTGAGACCTACTTTGCATACTTTGAATCAATAGAATAATGTAAAGAAAATATAAGTGAATCTATACATGCTTCACTTTTAGTACAGTGAACGCTTTAGTACATAGTACTCAAACCATTAATATTATATAGAGATACATGTATTCTTCTAACATCTCATAATTTAACAGAGCTTCTAAAATAATTTAATCAGGTATTTCATTGATATAAATTTCCTGATTATCAATTTCGGAATTTATATGTTCAAAAATCTCGATATCATCTAATGCTTCCACAAAATCAGCATCAAACTTTTTTCTTGGAAATCACAGCTGATATCTGCAGCACTTATTTCTTGTTCTTCACTCTTGCTGCCTGTGAAAGGTACGTTCAGCTCTTCTATGAGACAGTTGCTAATTTCCAAACCGTCTTCCATATTGTTCTGTTGTTTTTCCATAATCAATTTCTAATGTTGTAGGTCCTTGTACAAAAACATAAACACTTCATGTTATCAGTTTTCCTAATACATAACACAAAACTAGGTTTATCAACTATTTTGCCCTTAAAGAAATTTATACAAATACCATTTTCTACTACTTTATAAGGTTATATAAATATAATTATTTATATGAATGTCCTGTTTTTAAATGTTCTTAATTTTTCAAACATTCCTTATGACTATAGGAAAAGACTGTTATAGTAAAATGCAGTACTAAAAAATGTACAATATGTCTATTCACCTTACCTGTTCCAAACTAGTAAATGTGTTGTAGTAAAATGCAAGGAATACTGTTGGTCATCCGGAATAACACTATGTATCTGTGTATATTTAGGAACCATTATCACACAAGTTTTCTAATACTTCATGTGTTTTCACACACATAAATTTTTAAAGACCTATCCACTAGTCACCTTTTAACATAATAAGAAAGTAGTGATTCCTTATATAAGTTAAAAATACTCACAGCAACAGTTATAGAACAACACTTCAACACAAAGTATTGTGTATAATGAGGACATATTTACATAGAGAAGAAAAACTACACAGTAACTTATCTAGTCCTTTTAAACATAAAAGAGTATTTGAAAACACTCTCTGTGACATATTTTATGGGAATAATTTGATCTCTTTTAATCATAAAACTCTCTCATCTCTACTAGTCAAGCATGTATTTCTATGCAATACCATAGTGGTACGTTGCAGAAAGCTGTTCTAAACCCATGTTTCATTTGAAAAATCTCTATAATGAAAGTCTATGGCATTTTTTAAATACATGGTCAAAGATAGTAGGTCCTCAGGTACACTCAGTATATATGTTAACTTTTTCAAATGTCTTTAAAAGATACAAACCATCTTTGCAGAGATATGTACTCCATCCATCTCTTGTTACTTCAGCTCTGTAGAAGCACATCCCATCAACCATTTTTAATAGTTACTTATGCTTACCTTAAACATAATAAATAATAAAATAATAAAAAAATATATATTATAAAATTAGCATCCATGGAAGACAAAATAAATACAGTTAAAATATATATTTACAACACAAAATAATTTGTAAAGCATTTGATTTGCCTTTTTTGCTGTTCTCAGAATATATAATTTCACTAGCAACAGTTAGTTCAATAGTACTCTTCACATAACAGCGGCCAAAAAAAAGACAATCAATAATATTATCTTAAAAAAACACATTCAATATACTCAATAACAATCTAAAAAATAGAAATAAAACATATCCTAAATGTTTTTTTCTAAGAGCAATTTCTTACGTAAGTATGAGACATCTCAAACAATCTTAAAATAACAAAACACTTTCATTAATTTTCCATCACTGCAAATAAAGATACTTACAAAGATATGCTGACAAAATATATAACAAATAGTCCTTAATGGTTTTACATACTTTTCCTCATGGCCAAATAGTATATGTCAAATTCTTAGGTTGGAAGTTCTTCAATAGTAATCCTCAGCATCCACCTCCCAGCCTTCTGATCCAAAACCACCGACATCATTTGCAGCATCCCCCAGGGCCCATCCCTCAACCTGACGCTATTCAACATCTACATGGCCACCCTCACACAAGTGGCCCGCCATCACAACCTCAACATTATCTCCTAAGCCGACGACACGCAACTCATCTTCTCCCTCACCAAAGAGCCACATACCACCAAAAGCAACCTCCCCGAGAGAATGAAAGCTGTCGCCAACTGTATAAGGATCAGCTCTCTAAATCTCAACTCCGACAAGGCAGAAATACTCATTCTCAGACCCGCCCTCACAGCCTGGGATGACTCCTGGTGGCCGACTACACTGTGAACAGTACCAGTACCTACCGACCATGTACACAACCTAGGATTCTTCCTCAACTCCTCCCTCTCCATGTGTAAGCAAGTCTACACTGTCTCCTCATACTGCTACAACACCCTACTTATGCTCCGCAACATTTACAAGTGGATCCTAACCAAAAGAAGAAGTACAATGACGCAGGCCCTCATCAGTGCCAGACTACACTATGGCAACAAACTCTACACAGGAATTCCAGCCAAACACCTACAACGACTACAACAAATCCAAAACACCTCCGCTCGACTGATCATCAATGTCCCCTACTGCAGCCACATCACCCACCACCTGATACACCTACAATGCCTCAACGTTAACACTCACAAAGTACCCTAAAACACCAGACTAGCCTACCTTAACAAAAATAATCCTGAAAGGCTACATTTTATTCCTAAAATTTTGGCTTTAAAAATATTAGGTAAGAATTTGGTAACTCTTTAGGAAAACGTTGTTTAAAAACCAATTGACTATCATTACAATGTATCCAACCTTTCGGACATTTTAAATAACAGTGTAATGTCCAGATGTTGTAGAAGGTCCATCATGAAAAATAATTCCTACAGCTACAAACGTTCTTCCTGATATTGATAGTTGAGTAGCTACCAAATGTTTTAATAAAGTTTCCAATTTTCTTCCATCAGCTCTACAACGTTGCAGCATTAAAATCACATACTGTCCATATCTTTGTATAAATAATGTTGATGACATTTGTGATTTTCATTGGCTCCACTCCATGTTTTGACTTGCTCCTCTAACTAGATTGTTAAAAGACACTGATTCACAGTCTGGTAAAGTCAAATATATAAATCTTTCAGTGCCTATGTCAGTACTACATGTAAACAAACAATTTTCACAGTCATGTTGCCAATGATAAGAAAGGCCAACAAGATTTTCAATAGCTATACCTTCATCTTACCATACAACAAGCATATACATTAGAAAATCCTGACAATCTTGCTGAATATTCTGCATAAATTGAGTAGAACCAGAACATATGTCCAAAACATTTCCAATATCAGAAACACTTTGTATTTTACTGTTATCACTACTACATTTCTCATAAACAGAATACAAAAACAAACAAAATGTTTTTTCCTGATTTTCAACAATTTGCTGTTGCAAACTTTCAAGAAGAAAAACAACATTAACAACTACATTAGCATAGCAGTTGACACCAGAACTATTTTCAAACTGATAACCAACAATCTCTTCAACAGTGTCCTTTTTCTTTTGCTTGCAATCACAACTTCAGCTTGTTTTTTTTTCTTTCTCTACAGATTCAATACAGATATCCTCATATCTTCTTTTTCTACCTACCACACGCTTTTCAAATACTGGATATTGACCTAAATTGGGAGCATATTCTCTTCTTAACCTATTATAATCTTTCACACAATTTGCATCTGCACTAATCTTTCTCTCATCAAAATCTATCAAGTACAATCCAGATAAAGTTCTGACTGGAGGCAAAGCAACATTTGCCATACCCTCTTTAAACACAGTACTTCCAATATTCACTAAAGCACTATCTACACTTAAACCTTGAGATTTATGAATAGTCACTGCATACGCCAAAGAAACAGGAAACTGTTTTCTGCTAACATACACATCTTTTACAAGGAAAAAATGAGCTGAACAACGGCTAAATTGTTGTACTTCTTCAATTTGATCAAATTTGATTTTCAAAAATTCAGTACCATCTCTATTTACGTAATTAACAAAATCAACAACAAAATCAACAACTTTACCCTTTGCTCCATTTACTAAACCTTTTTCGACATTCAAATTACGTTGTAAAATGACCCTACAGTTTACAGATGCATATACATTCTTTTCTAAATCAGCAGTTTTACTTATCGATTTCTCTAAAGAATCCAATTTCCTCTCCCACTTTTCGGTCAAAATAATAGTGATTCCTTCATGCTCTATTTTATCAATAGTTTCCAATTTTATAATTTCTTCATTTTCCAACTTTGAAATTTCTTCATTGAATATAGAACATTCACGCAGTGTTGGCATTAGGCAGATTACAGTTTTGTTTTCTGCTATTCTCATATATATTTTCTCAGAAACAATATTTTCATTTGGAAACAAATTAGAAAGTAATATTTTCTGTAACGCTTGTTTGCCATGTTCAGTCACTTTTCCAATTCTTATATCTTGAATGAGCATGGGCTGTAAATTCGTTCCGCTCACGTAATTTGCGGATTTTCCGCGATTTCACGATCCGCGAATCTCGCGAAATCGCGGTAAAATCCGCGAATCAACGGGGACGAATTTTCAGCCAAGCACTTACAGGGTTACAGCAGCAGGTGCAAAAGTTGAAGCTAATTTTTTGTAACCTTTTACAAAAGGGTTACAAAGAAATTAACTGCAGCTTGGGCACCTGCTGCTGTAAGCCTGTAAGTGCTTCCTGGCGCCTCCTTGCCTACTTGCAACTATTCTCTGGCCCTGCTCTGACCCTTGAAGCAGGGTCAGAGAATAGTTACAAGTAGGCAATGAGGTGCCTGTCACAAAAATTAAACCTCAACAGGAAGCACTGACAGATATAAAAACAAGCATTTGCAATGCAATAGGTCTCGCATTAGGAAAGTTTGAGCTATTGGTCTTGTAAATGACAATTTTTTTTATTTATATGTAGGTTTTGAAAATAGCTAAATTATTAGCTTTGTCATTTACAATGCCAACAGTTATAACTTTCGCAAATGTGACACCTATAGCATTTGTAATGCGACATGCTTTGTATTTACGTGACTTAGCTGTATTGATATTACAAATGACAATGGCTTTTAATTTTTTTAAATAATTAATACTCAAATAAAAGTGATTTTAATTTATAATGGCAATAGCTTAAACTTTTGTAAATAACTTTTGTGAAGATTATGTTCAGTGTATTTTATTGTGACAAAATCAAAGAACAGAAGTGAAATATTAACATTTTTTGTGACATTTGTAATAAAGTTTGAAAGATTGAGAGAACATATTTGAACCAGTTGTTGTTGAATGTTTGCGCAGATTGATGCTGGGGTGGTGCTGAGTGGTGCTGTGGTGGTGCTGAGTGGTGCTGTGGTGATGCTGAGTGGTGCTGGGATGGTGCTGAGTGATACTGGTATGGTGCTGAGTGGTGCTATGGTGGTGCTGAGTGATAATGTGGTGGTGCTGAGTGATGCTGTGGTGGTGCTGAGTGATGCTGTGGTGGCGCTGAGTAGTGCTGTGGTGATGCTGATTGGTGCTGTGGTGTTGCTGAGTGATGCTGTGGTGGTGCTGAGTGATGCTGTGGTGGTGCTGAGTGGTGCTATGGTGGTGCTGAGTGATAATGTGGTTGCACTGAGTGATGCTGTGGTGCCGCTGAGTGATGCTGTGGTGGCGCTGAGTGATGCTGTGGTGGCGCTGAGTGAAACTGTGGTGGCGCTGAGTGGTGCTGTGGTGGTGCTGAGTGATAATGCGGTGGTGCTGAGTGATAATGTGGTGGTGCTGAGTGATGCTGGGGTAGCACTGAGTGATGATGTGGTGATGCAGAGGGCAGAAAGGCACAAAAAGCAGTCTAACAGAGGGCAGAAGAGCAGAAAAACAATGGAAAAATGAGCCTAACAGAGGGCAAAAGGGCACAAAAACAAGTCTAACAGGGGGCAGAAGGGCAGAAAAACAAGGGAAAGACGTGTCTACCAGTGGGCAGAAGAGCAGAAAAACAAGGGAAAATCTAGTCTAACAGAGGGCAGAAGGGCACAAAAAACAAGTCTAACAGGGGGCAGAATGAATCCCGCCCTGCGTGTTTGTCCACGAAGATGCCACATTTTTGTGCAATACCTCTATTCAACTGGAGTACTTTCTACTGTCTAATCAGTAAGTGCTCCCTCGTTGGCTAAATGTATAGGAGCAGATTTACAATAACTGGTGCATCCCCAGGGATGCGCCAGTTATTGTGTGCCGCAGCTCCGCCACCCATGGTGTGCCGCATTTACAATGCGGCGCAACATGTGGCAAAAATGGCACAGATGCGTGACGCATCTGTGCCGTAAAATCAGCGCATTGCTGGAGCTGTGTTGCGCTTGCGACGCAGCTCCAGCAATGCTCTGGGGGGCCCTATCTCCCCAATGCTGCATCAAGCCTTCCGCCTGCTTCAAAAAAGGCGCAGGGTTTTGACGCAGCATTGGCCTAAGAGTGAATTCTTGTAGATTTCAGTCAGCCACTTTTAGGAGGCGTTCCTGCGCAGAAATGCCCTACCCTGCGCCGGAACGCCTCCTGATGGCGCAGGGCTTTACAACGTGGCGCATCTCTCAGATGCTTTTTTTTTTTTTTTTTTTTAGTGACTCTAGTACTGGTACCACCCCTAATAACAACCGCCAGCAACGGCGCCCCAACTGGAACCGGGGCTTCCATCAAGGACCCATGTTCCATGGACCCCCACAAATGCTACCTCCATGGCAATACCCCTTTTACCCGCAAGGCCCCCCACAATTCTACCCCCAGAACCCTTTTCACGACAGAGGTTGGGGCAGAGGAAAAGGGCGCAAACGGAGCGGCTCAAGAGGGGTACAGTGGCAAGACCAGCCATCGACATCAGCTCCGATGGAAACCAGGAGTGCAGCGAGGGGGAGAAGAGCTTAGTGGTCAATCTCTCAAATAGAGTTCTCTCTCCTATAGAAATGACTACCCTTGAAAAGGGCTTAGGGTTTGTTCCCACGCCTATCCCGGACAGTTTCACTGAAATATGTGAAATTAAACAATTCTTCCGCAAAGTACGCCTTAGGGCCTACTTCCAGGACCAGCCTTCCAGTGAAAAAACTGACACGGGTCTACATAACCCTTCCACTTTTACCCCGACAGACGGGATGGTCCCTCCTGAGGTATTGACCTTCGAGAAGGCTGTACTCAAATCCTTGGAGAATAAACCTAACTCCAATAGTTATAATAATCTTAGCAAAGCTGAAAGACAAGCAGTCCTATCCCTTGGCAATGATACCGCCATCGTGATAAAACAAGCTGACAAAGGGGGAGCAACTGTCATACAAGACGCCATCGATTATGACACAGAGTGTAAGCGCCAACTGGCCAACACAACCCACTACAGACCCCTCCCAACAGATCCAACTAACAGACTAACTACAGACATCTCCAGTCGGATCATTGAAGGGGAAGCCAATAGCTGGATCTCTAAAAAAGAGGCAGAGTTTCTCCTGACGAAGCACCCAGTGGTACCGTATTTTTATACTCTGCCCAAAATTCATAAAGGGACCAGTCCAGTCCCAGGGAGACCCATTGTCTCTGGGATTGGCTCATTATTAGAACCCCTATCTAAGTTTTGTGATGTGTTTCTTCAACCCATTGTAAAGGAAATACCCTCCTACCTCCAAGATACAAGAGATGTCTTACGTCTCATCGAGTCAACTGAAGGGCGAGAAGATGTAGACCTACTTCTCACGCTTGATGTAGAAGCGTTATATACGAACATTCCCCAAGCAGCCACACTAGAAGCCGTTGAATCCGCCCTGATGCAGCAGGAGTGGTCCTCGCCTACCCCTATATCTTTCATAATGGCATGTGCAAGTATTGCATTAACGGAAAACTTCTTCCAATATGGCTCACAGCTGTACCACCAGATCAGAGGTACCTCTATGGGTTCTACCTTTGCCCCTAGCATTGCTTGCATTTACATGGCCGCTTTTGAGGACCTGATCATCTACCCTGACTCCAATCCCTTCCGACAACATCTCACTCTATGGCGTCGGTACATCGACGACATTCTGATACTATGGAAGGGTGACCGAGAGAGCTGTAATCAGTTCTGCACCTGGATTAACCTACAGAATCCCTACCTGAAATTCACTGGGACTATGTCAGAGACAGCTTTGCCCTTTCTTGACCTCACGATACGGCTGGGACCAGCCGGTCTGAGTACCACTCTGTTTCGTAAAGAGACGGACAGAAATAGCCTCCTTCTGTTTAACAGTCATCACCCCAGAGCACTACGCGAAAATCTTCCTTTCGGTCAATTCTTGAGGATACGTAGGAATTGTTCCTCAAGGGATGATTACAGACAGGAAGCCAATACCTTACAAAGTAAGCTGCTTGACAGAGGGTATCCCACCAAATTGATTCGAGACTCTAGTAAGAGAGCCCTCAACAACCATAGAGATGCCCTCCTGGAAGTACACCAAAAAGAACGCGACGATCTGATAACATGTGTCACTAGTTTCACCAGGAATTCAAACTTCATTAAGAAAACAGTGAATAAACACTGGGGTATCCTCAATTCAGGGGGCACTGATCTACCCAAGCCTAGGTTTGCATTTAAACGGACCACGAACCTAAAAGACTCCCTGATACATACACGTCCAAAGAAATCACCTGTTGCTGGACAACGCACATTATGGGACCTCCCACCCGTGGTTGGACACTACTCCTGTGGGGGCTGTGCTGTTTGTCCCCAATCTAGACAGTGTAAAGAAATCACACTAACAGACTCTTTCACTTGGAAACTGAATAGACATACTAACTGTAATAGCTCCAAGTGTGTCTATCTCCTTATCTGCCCTTGTGGCAAATTCTACGTCGGAATGACCATGAGACAGGTCAAATTGAGAATAACGGAGCATAAAAGCAATATACGATGCTCCAAAACTCATACGAGACTGTATGAACACTACAAACAACATAATCACTCAGCTGAGAGCATCCAATGGCTAGTGCTTGAATCCCAACCGGCCATGACGAGACAAGCTTTGTTCAGGCTTGAACAGAGATGGGTGCATCGTCTCCAGCTAGACACAATAGGGCTGAATGACGCTATTCCCTGGGCGAGTGTCTCGAGGTAGATACCCTCTACTTTAACATCTGTTTACCCCCATTGTAATAGTATCACATCCTAGGCATTCCTCCCTTGTCAGATACCCCTAACCAGTGGTGAATTCTACCTCTTACCCGTAGCAGAACACCCTCAGTACATATCCCCACGGTCTGACTGGGTTTAGTCACGCAGTCCCGGCATCATACAGTCATTGCAGACAGTGTCCTGATATTAGGTGTAGACTATGACGCTTTTGGCGCTTTCATCCACACCATTACACTCCCTATGGTCACTCCTTGAAGACTCACTCAGGCACTTCCCGTTACGTCCCCCTTCCCCCTCCCCCTTTCTCCCCGCCCCCTTCCCCCCCCCCCTTTTTGGTCTCATAACACATGCCTCCGCGAGGTATTGACCTCGAAGCAATTCGCGATCCTTCTAAGTATCATTGCCACTCCCAAGATGGCGCCCTCACCGAACCACCCGAACATCTAGTTCCGCCCATTGTACGAGACCGGGTGCTGCGCATGCGCGTGATGCATTCTAGACGCGCCTTCACTTCCTTAAAACGGCGGACACCGGCAGAAACCTCCACCAGCTGCTCCGCACCCTGACCAGGTGCTGTGAGCGTGAGGGGTAGGTGTTCCGCCGTTCCAGCGTCGTCGCTAAGGTAAGCCTTTCTCAAAGACCGCTAAAGCCCCATTGTCACTATATAGCGTGGATGACGGGACAACACCGGGCCGCGTTGTTCGATCACCGCCTGGGCCCGATATAGATCACCTTGCTGACCGGGAGTCTCCCCGGAGGCCCAGCGATACAGAATGTAGTTAACCAAAGTCCGACCACTCATCTGACCCGCTCCCAGCTCGCCGGGTCTCCCCACTTCTATATAGAAACTAGGCACGCTTTTGTTTCATTTTTACCTGGGGTCCTTCTGAACGTATCTCTTCTAAGCACAATATATTAGAAGCATAAGAGTATGGCCCACTTGACCATGTACCCGCCCCCTTCCCACTTTATCTTTTGTTAAAGGGGCCGAGGGCTTGACTTCACCGACCTCCCTGTCCCCTATGATAATGGTTAGGAGTGTTGTGATTGATACGTATTTACCATCACATGAATAACACCGCCACCCAGGGAGCCACAGTCTATGGGGATTATCCCGCCCAGCCTTTCTCCCTACCCAACCCGATTACTAACTACTGCCGGGAGAGTGCCTTACGTGCCATCTGGGGCCGCTACTGCTAATACTAAGTGCACCATCATTCACCTCTACCTCACCTGTCGTAGTTACTAGCCATTAATGTTTACATCCAATAGGTGTATCCAAACCCTATAACGCTGGCCTCACGGGAGCATGCTGCGGGGCCCAGTCTTAATCCCCTTAGGGTAAGATCTTGATTAATGCTGTATGCCTGCTGTTGTTTGCCTGAGGGTCGGGTTGTTACCTTTTTAGCTTCGGTTATATACCACTGTTTTTAACACACAATAGAAATTTCCCAATTGTGACATTTGGGTGGTGTATGCAAAAGAAGGGACGTTGCACCCAATTTACCGGATCAATTGGTATTCCCTTCCACACCACCCCCCTTCACTTTTTCACAGTGTGGAGCCTGCGTCACATGAGTTACGCTGCACGATTTGAGCATTGAGTCACTATGTTCCATTTGACTTGAGCTGTTCTTTCTGTTTTTATATTTTTTTCCCCTACCTCTAGGTCGCCTAAATAGAGCAGGACCCCTTGGCCCTCTTGTCCTCCGACCCAGCGAGGTTGTATGTGCTTTCTTTATAGAGAATTAGCATTGAGTTCACTTTTCTGTGTAGTACTTTAATTTCTTTTTTGGTCCTGACGAATCGCCTCCGGCGAGAAACATGTTGACCACACTAGGGGGTAGAGTTATTGCTCTGTACACCTTTACAGTCTCTAAACTCCCCTCCCACCCCTTTTAACTAAGGAATCAGCCACGTTATTAAAGTTGCAAGTGGACTGATTACCTTTTTTATCGCTTCCACTCACCACTGCACTGACTACACCTCTTTCAACCTCACCCACATCCACCTTCGGCAAGGAACTAAAAGAACCCCGTCAAAAGAGTACCTTTGGGGACTCCGTCGGACATTGCAGCGCCGGTCTGACGAGGGGCAGTGAGCCGATGATGACACCGGACACCCTCTAGTAAGGGTGTGTTTCACGCTTCTTACTTTGGGTGTGTGAGGCTCTCTAAGTTCCGACTAGGGAACCCTCCTTTCGCAGCCACGGTATTCAATATACCAACTCCCTGTTCCACACTGTTCAATACCCCCTGGGGAACTTTGTACTCTGCTGTTAGCATCTCTCAGATGCGTCACGTTGTTAATACCCAGCACCATGGAGCATCTTTTGTGCTGCTGCTGCGTCACAAAAGGTCTCGGTAGAGGGTGGGAGTGGTGAACCAAAGGGTGGCAGTGAATAACCAGAGGGTGACAGTGATAAACCAGAGGGTGGCAGGGGTGAACCAGAGGGTGACAGTGCTGAACCTGAAGGTGGCAGGGGTGAACCAGAGAGTAGCAGTGCTGTACCAGAGTGTGGCAATGGTGAACCATAGGGTGGCAGGGGTTAACCAGAGGGTGGCAGTGATGAACCAGAGGGTGGCAGTGGTGAACCAGAGGGTGCTGTGCCCATACACGACCGCATGAGTAACTTCGCCATGCAAGCGGCCTGCGAACACGCAAAAAGCCCCGCGTACACGCAAAAAAACCAGCGAACACGCAAAAAAACAATAATCTGCAAATTCGCACAAATTCGCGGATTTTGCGGATTGCGAATTCGATTTCGCACGAATTTGCGGAACGCGAATTTGCAAATTTCGCCCATACTTAATCTTGAAGAATAGTTCCATAATCAGCATCATTTGCCTGTTGCATATTTGTAATAAGTTCCTTATACTCAAAATATGACCAAATATTAACATTTCCAATGCTGCCCAAAGACTTTCTGGTATCTTCATGCGTCAGTGTTTTAAACACTAGTAAGTTGTAGTAGATCTCCAAAAACTATGACGTGTTTGTTTTCCTCCAAATAATATGTCATACTCTGTTTTAAGAATTTGCTGCATTCCTAAATGCACAAAAGCAAGCATTAAGTTTGATACCATGCTTCCCTCAATAATGAGAAGTTTCATTTTCTTCAAGAGTCTTGAAACTTCACAACAAGCATCTCCAGATAGCTTGAGGTATTCTAATTTGTTTTCATGCTCTACTGGTAACATAAACAAACGATGTAAAGTAATTCCTTTAATATTATGTGCTGCCAACCCAGTTGGAGCAGTGACAACACAAGACAAATGCGACTCAGTTGTTTTCTGTAGATAAGGTGTAATTACTTTATTTAAAAAATGTTTTCCTGTTCCAGCTTGTCCACTCACGTACATTTGGATAGGTTGAAATAATGAGCAAGAGCACTCTTTCTTTTCATGTAGTAATCCATAGTCAATCTGTGCTCTCTCTTGGTCATATATTTGTTTCTGCTCAACATTTAGTTGTTATTCAAGTTTCCTAAGTTTGTTAAATATTCTTGAGCTTGATACATTGTTGTTTCCACCTCATCCATAGCAGTTGCTGCTTCATTTTGAACAATTGGTTCTCCTAGTGGATCCCCACTCAACAGTGCAGAAGTTTGACTGTCTTGAAAACTTTCTGCAATTGTAGCTTCTTGCTCAATTTTGTCGTTCAATATTTTCACATAATTAGCAAAAACAGGACATTGTATAGTATCTTTAGTTGCGTTGAATGAATCTTCATAGCTCTCAAAATCTCCAACTACTTCCAATGCTGAACACCACGGCTTGAAGAGTTGCAAAAGAGCTAAATATTAAAATTCCCTTTTGTCAGGAGTTTCGCAACTCAGTTTATGGTGATTAATCAAATGTCCTTTTCTTTGCTTCACCAAACATCCTTCAGAACCAGTCACAGCATATATACCATTATTGATGTTTTCTGTAATAGTCCTTTTAAAAATTTAGCTTTGCAGCACTTCATAGAGACAAATGTTCTCAAGAGGATGACTTCCATTTGGATAATATGTATCCAACATATTTGTTTTCACAACATCTGTACTTGCTGGATCTTTATCAGCTAAATATTCAATTTCTTGTACATATTTAAGTACTCGATTTCGTGTTGCAGCAAGACCTAGACTGACCCAAATGATTCTTCTAGATTTGGAGTATAGACTTGCAGATGATAAGCGATCTGAGCATTCATACGCTCCAATTTCTCGATGAGATAACGTCTTCAAACTGTAACTATATATTTTCTAACTTAGACTCTTCCTGTGGGAAATCTCTTTCCACATTTCCTTCAATTCCGTGTTTTCTGATTTGGTTATGTAGGATGTTACATATCGAGCAAAAGCAATGGAATTGTCCGCAACATATTGAATATCCATGGTAGCATTCCACATGGACAAAATAACTGAGTTGTAGTCATTTATGTATTTTGACTCTTCATTTCTTCTTAAGTTGTAGGTATTTTTTGAGACTTTCTTGTGATGGTATGTCGCAAAGATGACATAAAACTGTTCAGTCTTCCTTTAGATATAACAGGACGTGGAAATCCAAAACGATATTTGTGAAGAATTTGTCCTTAGATTTGTACTTTCGACAACAGTATTTCCCACAACGATGACTTTGTAATCGTAAGACTTGTTGTCTTAAGCCCTTTTCTTCTGTGCGTTTTTTGGTATAGCACATGTAGCATATTCTTCAAAAAAAGACAACACAGTATCATCCAAATCTGTACCAAATTTGGGAGCATCTTTGATCCATATTAGCATATGTATGTGAGGAGCAACTCTTGCTTGATACTCCTTTTTTCAAAAGAGGAGGATTTTTTTTATCTATACTACTATTATAAAGGAAGAACTTTGCACCTTTGAGGCGGGTAAACTCGGGAACCACAGCGCCAATCCACACACCCGATACATCATTGTAATTGTCAGGGTGTGCAGATGGACATAGGCTATATAATTAAAAAAAATATGCGTTATTTAAAAAATTTACATTAAACAAAAAAGTAGTCCATTTGAAGTAGTGCCGGCCGCGACCTGCGTGCTGACGTCAGGAGCGCGGGGAGGAGCGGCGTCCAGGAACGCAAGAAGGAGCGGCAGACATGGCGCGGGGGAGGAGCGGTGGACATGGCGCGGGGGAGGAGCGGTGACGAACGGCGGAATGGCGGTGAGGACCGGGGGACAGGCGGGAGGAGCGGTAAGCGTCGAGGAGCGGCGGAGCGGTGAAATGAGGAGCGCGGGGGAGGAGCGGCGGCTGAGGTAAGGCTCCAGGCAGGTGGGGGTCGAGGCAGTCGGGGGTCGGGGCGGGCGGGGGGGCGGGACAGGGCGGGCGGGGGCCCAGGCTGCTTGACAATGTCGGGGCAGGCGGGGGACAGGCAGGCAGGGGACGGGACGGGGTGAGCGGGGGCCCGGGCTGCTTGAAAATGTCAGGGCAGGCGGGGGGCCGGGCTGCTGCTGCACAATGTTGGGGCGGGCGGGGGTCCGGGAAGCCTGATTGCTCCCGGACAAGGTCGGGGCGGGCTGCTAGTTGGTGATAAAAGACATCTTAGTTTCAAATCTATGATTGAAATACCTGCATACATTAACTGGATCCAAAGAGCACAATTCTCCAGGTGTCTTGTTTTCAATGTTTACTATATTTGGATTTGCCTCTTGAAGAAATTGAACTAAATCATCCCAAGCATATTCAGCACAGCTTAGAGTATGGAACCATGTAGGAGTTCCTAAGTTCCTTAAAATACATTTAACTTCTCCATGACAATGGTACCAGTACTCATTAGTACAACACTGACATGCCATGAGATTAATCAGCTGAGACTCCTAAACATTATCCTTCTGCTGTACTTTATCCATAAATTCCTTTGCCGAAACATTTTGCAGATGTACACCTGTTTTCAATATATGATTGACTGCATACGAAAGTCCAGACAAGTCACTCTAAAATAAGATGAAACAAATACGGAATACATTGTCGAAATCTTGGATCTTCTGCATATAATCTTGATGGCCGGTATTCAGATGCAGGAATCTGCACACGTCGGTCATCATATCGTCCGCATTTTCCTGTTGGAAACAACTGAGGGAAACAACGAGCTTCCAAGCTTTTTTCCCATACACTAATGGGACTTCCTTTTGGTTTTTTCATTTGAAAAAACTTTATAGTATTCCCCATCAATTCTTTGGAATGAAGTGGATGAACACTGTAATGTTCGTAGATTTGTTCAGTTCTGGACACATCCACTTTTTCAATTTGTCCACATGATGAGTCAGTATCTTCTTCTACAGTTATTTCTTCTTCTCCCATATACCCAATTTTATAGTATTGATTATTTTTTACCAGATGCAACGTTGCCTTTTTCACTTTGCTAACGTCCACTAATTCTTGCCAGATTTTCTTACTCTTAGTAGGAACGCCATTAACAAAAATAACTAAAGGTTCATCTTCTACATTTTCTACACCAATTGTTTCAATGTTTTTCTTTAAATCTAGAGGCAAATATACAACGCTTCCCTTTAATCCTCTCTGTAAATCTGAAGGAGGCAATTTCCCTGTTTTAGTCTCCATACGAACAATAGCCTGAAATGGATGCACACATTGAATAAGAATAGACTCATAGGTATTTAAATCCATCAGTTCAGAAGGAATATTTACCAACTCAAGATTATTATGCACAGCTCTAGCAAGCATTTTATTCTCGTCTAATTTGTTTTAACAACATTTACAAATACGCTGATCAGAACCCATATCAAAACAATTCTCTACCAACAAATAAGTTGCAAAATCCTTCCACTCATTATTATTTTCCTTTTCACTTTTTAAATACAAATCAACAGTCCGGGTCTGATTGTTATAATGAGTTCGTCGACAACAAATACAAGAATAATTTGGCCTTTCACCTGAAATCAACATAAACTTCATAATTTCGTGCTCAAAATGTTCTGCACTTCAATGTTGTACATTCTCTTCCACATTTCCTTCCCTTAATGTATCAGTTTCTGCACTGTCTTGCTCAGGACCAAAGTAACTAACCTGAATTTCATCACAAACATTCATTACATCTGATACAGATCAACGCAAAAGAGCACTGTTCAACTTTTTTAACATTAGTGCTGGACGTTTTGCATAATACAATGTTCTGACTAAATTAAATTCCTCATTTGAGTATGATGTACTGCTAACATCCTGAAATAGTGATAAACACTTCAACATACTTTTTTGAACAGAACAGAAGTCCTTATCTTAGATACCTCCCCCTCCGCCTGGGATGACTCTTGGTGGCCAGAGGCCCTTGGAAAAGCACCCATCCCGACGGACCACGCACGGAACCTGGGCGTCATCCTGGACTCCTCACTCTCTATGAACAGACAAGTCAACACCGTTTCATCATCTTCCTTCAACATTCTTCGCATGCTCAAAAAAACATTTCGCTGGATCCCCACAGAAACCAGAAAAACGGTCACCCATGCACTGGTTACAAGCCGCCTGGACTACGGAAACACCCTATACGCCGGTATCACCGCAAAACTCCAGAAAAAACTCCAACGCATCCAGAACGCATCAGCCAGACTCATACTAGACATTCCGCGTAAAGACCACATCTCTAGTCACCTGAAAAACCTCCACTGGCTCCCCGTCAATAAGAGGATTACTTTCCACCTCCTAACTCACGCACACAAAGCACTTTACGAACTTGGACCCGAATGCCTCAACACACGACTTTCCTTCTACACCCCCTCCCGTCAGCTACAATCCTCCAACCAAGCCCTTGCTACTGTACCTCGCATCAACAAAACCACCATGGGAGGTAGATCCTTCTCCTACCTCGCAGCTAAAACCTGGAACTCACTCCCCACTCACCTTCGACTCACTCAGAACCACCTAGCATTCAGAAAGCAACTTAAAACTTGGATATTCGACAAGTAATTCCCCACCCTTCTTCAAGCGCCTTGAGACCCTCCGGGTATATAGCGCGCTATATAAATCTTTTGGAAAGGGGCGACCAACTTGGTCCCCCCGAACGTATGGCTGAGTGCCTCGATCCCCCCGGGAAGCCATTTTTGGGCGGGAGGCGCGTCTCGGCTGGTATGCCCGAAGCGGCGTAGCCGGGGCGCGCCTGTTCCCGCCCTAGAGTGGGCTGGCCTAGACACTGACGCAGCCAGCCACGCCCTCGGGGCAGGCAGGGGCGGGTATACGCCCGCCCTGAAGACGGATAAAAAGGGACGCAAGACCAGAAGACATCCTCTTGTTCTTGTGCTCTGAAGCTGCACCTCCTCGCTGCACGTGAGCTCGGGACAGAACGAAGAGCCAATTTTGAGCGTTTTAATCTTTCTTTTTGTCTTCTAGATACTTCGTTTGAAAAATGCCCAAGAAAGGCGCGAAGAGAATGTCGACTGACCAGATGGTTCGGGTTCTCATGAAGGAAATGTCCGAGATAAAGAAGCAGTTGGCGGGGCGAGACGGTGAGGAGGGATCGGGGCGTCCACCGGCCGGAGGGAGGCCTAAGAGGCCGAGAAGGGGGCCGGTCGGGGGAGACGTCCCGGTTCCCTGTTCCCCGCTCGAGCCGCCAGCCCCGGTACCGGCCCCGGTACCGCAGGAAGGGAATCCGATTCCGGTCGTAGTCACCCCGACATCTGCTGAGGATATGCCTCCCGAGTTGGCGGCACAGCTAGCAGCGTGGTTGGGGGACAGTAGCGGGGGCGCCACGGCTGCCGAAGCGCAAGCACTCATGAAACAGTTGCGCGAGAAACGTGATACAGCCAAGGTGCCCGCGCCGGATGCGGTGATAGACAAGCCACGAGGGGCGGAAGTAGCGTCCGGTGCAGGTAAGCGGCCATTGCCGATCGCAAGGGATGAGTCAACACCCTCTCGTAGAGAAAAATTGGGGCAACATGTTCCTTTGGCAATAAAGGAAAAGATTTGGGCGGGGGAATACGTAAACATTTTCTCCCTGCTCGTTGATCATTATGAGGTCGAAACTGTTAAGGGTCAAAAGGATCTGATGCATCCGAGTGTTTGGCGCGCAAAAATTGCCGCCTTTAAAGTGAATGAGAATATTGGCAACTGGGGTAATGCTTGGGGAGTTTTTACGTCAATTTTGGGGGAACGTAGGCCTGAATTGCTCCCTGAATTTCCAGTATATCAGTCACGAATTATGGGGTACTCGACATCGCACCAAGGTAACCAATGGTTCTGTTATGACAACCTTTTCAGGAAAGCGATGGAGCATAACAAAAGTTTAACCTGGGACTGTTACGATTCTTTGACATGGAATAAAATGAAAGAGTCGGGGATGTTGAAAGTGCCGTTGGTGGGGAGTACTGTTGGTGAGTCCTCCCGCCAAAATGGGGGGACGCCCTTTCGGTCGGGTACGGGTACAGACGATTATCCGAGACCCGCCGGAAATACAGGGAAGAGGGGTTTCTGTTTCAATTTCAACAGAAGTAAATGTACTAGGCCCCCGGGATCTTGTAAATTCAAACACGAATGTAGTGGTTGTGGGGCACCCCATCCTGAGTCCTCGTGCAGAGCCAAATCGGGTGAAAATGGGGGTAGAGGAGGCGCCAAACAGGTCTAATATAGTCCGAGGGGCGCCTTTACCAACCCCGATTGATACCCTGGCGATGATTCCCTGGCTCAGCGAATACCCAGATCGTACTTCTGCTGGGGTGCTACGAAACGGTTTTTCATACGGTTTCCGCATCCCGGTGGGGGACTTTCAGGGTGTCGGGACGTGCAAAAACCAGCTTTCCGTCTTGCAGCATACGACTGTAGTACAGGATAAGATCCGGAAAGAGGTTACCCGAGGTCGGGTTGCCGGCCCGTTTAGTGTTCCCCCGGTACAGAATTTTGTTTGTTCTCCTTTAGGGGTGGTCCCCAAGAAGGACCCAGGTGAGTTTCGATTGATTCACAATTTATCAGCTCCTCATGGCCTTTCTGTAAACGACGCAATTGATCCAGAGATATGTTCGGTGCGGTACGCATCATTCGATGAGGCCGTAGCCATTTTGAATCGCCTGGGGCCCGGGACGCTGATGGCGAAATCAGATATCGAGTCAGCGTTCCGTTTGCTCCCGGTATACCCGGAAGACCAACGTCTTTTGGGATTCATGTTTCAAGGTTCGTATTACATGGATAGGTGTATGCCGATGGGGTGCTCTATATCTTGTGCATATTTCGAGAAATTCAGTAGTTTTCTACAATGGGTTTACACGAAGAAAACGGGTTTTCGAAATGTGATGCATTACCTCGATGACTTTCTGTTCCTTGGGGCCGCTGGGGATGATGAGTGTGCCCGGGCCTTGACTGAATTTTGTGTTTTAATGAATCAATTTGGCGTGCCATTGGCACCAGGTAAAACTGTGGGTCCCACGACTTGCCTCGAGTTTCTCGGGATCGAGTTGGACTCTAGTGAGGGTTGTTTTCGTTTACCAGCTGCCAAAGTGTCGAAATTCAGGGCAGCCCTGCAAATGTGTATTACTGCATCTAAAGTTACGCTGCATCAATTGCAGCAATTGGTGGGGAAGTTGAATTTTGCCCTAAGGGTGATCCCAATGGCCCGCCCCTTTTCCCGTTCGATTGCCCAGGCGATGGTCGGCCTAAAGGAGGGTCATCATCGCACAAGACTATCGGCTGAGGTCCGCCAAGATATGCGTATTTGGTTAGCATTTTTGGCGGATTTCAATGGTCGAGTCGTCTGGAACAAACCAGCCTTGTCCTCTGAAGAGCTTGGTCTATGGACGGATTCAGCGGGAAGCATGGGCTTTGGCGCCATCTTTGGCACAAAATGGTCGGCACAAAAGTGGCCAACATGGTGGCATGAAGAGGGGCTGACGAGTAATATTGCTTTCCTTGAACTGTTTCCCATTTTGGTGGCCCTCAGAACCTGGCCCGATGGATTCAAAAATCACTCTGTCATATTTTGGTCTGACAATATGACCGTTGTAGAATGCATCAATAGTCAGGCAGCACGTTGTAAAATGATTTTAAGGCTGCTTAAAGAAATTGTCTTACTATGTATGCAACTGAACGTGGTATTCAGAGCGAAACATGTCCCAGGGGTGATGAATCAGGCGGCTGATGCACTGTCTCGTTTTCAAATACAGGCTTTCTCGGGTTTCCTTCCCTCGGCGGACCCAGAGCCGGCACCCTTTCCCGAAGCTCTCTGGTCTCTCGGTGCCCCGAACTTCGTTACCTCGTGGGAGAGAGTCTAGCACCAAGAACGAGGAAGGCATACGAAGGGGCGTTTCGGGCCTATTTAGCCTTTTTGGGGACTGAGAGAGGGGGGCTTTGGGGGCACGAGGATTGGGTAGTACATTTTCTGATGTCCTTGCGTAGGGCTGGGAAGTCGGTGGCTACAGCCCAGAGGTATCGTGCTGCCATTTCCTTCATTGCCAGGGCCCATAATATCCAGGACCCGACAGCGTCTTTCGTGGTACAGAAAGCGCTACGTGGGTGGCAACGCCTTGAGGGTCTCAGAGTAGATGAGAGGCGCCCGATAGGTCTGGATAGGTTGGCCCAGTTGCTGGCCACACTCCACGCCACATGCTCGTCTCAGTTCGAGGCCTGTTTGTTCCGAGCTGCTTTTACGCTTGCATTTCACGGGGCGATGAGGATAAGTGAGCTGGTGGCAAGGAACAAACAGGATGTGGTGGGGGGTTTGTGCCGGGAACACGTTCAGATCAGGGGTGAGACGATGACTGTATCCTTTGTCAAGTCAAAAACCGATCAAGGTGGGGTGGGAGACTGCATAGTCATTCGCAGGATTCCAGGGTCCTCCATGTGCCCGGTGAAGTGTTTAGAAGATTACCTAGCACGAAGGGTGGCATCATGGGGAGGGACATTGTTGAGACACGCGGACGCCACCCCACTGACGAAGTTTCAGTTTCAGCGGGTGCTCGCGATGTCGATTACCGCAGCGGGCTTGGACCCGGGTGAGTTTGGGACCCATTCCTTTCGGATAGGGGTTGCCACTGAAGCTACAGCCAGGGGTCTTAATGTGGAACAAGTAAAACGAGTGGGGCGTTGGTCCTCCAATTGTTATAAGAGGTATGTGCGGTTGCACATGTTGTGAAGCTGTAATAATGTACTCACGCTTCTTGTCTTTTGTTTGGTTTTCAGTTACGCAAGCCTTCGAGGCGGGGCGGACTATGCAGTCGACCCAACACCAGGCCAGCGGTCAGACATCACCGGCTGTGAGAAAGGAGGTGTGGGTCGTGGGCCACTCATACGTGAGGCGTGCCGCAGACGTATTCGAAGCAGGTGACATGATTCACGCAGCTGGGGAATACGGGTACAGAATGTCCTTCTACGGAAGGGGCGGTCTCTGTATTGACCAGTTTCAGGCATTCTTTGAGGGTTTGTTAGGGCGGACGAGGTCACCGCCGTCTATAGTCATAGTACATTTAGGGGGCAATGATTTGGTCACCACCGGTAGACGACTTCTCCTGGAGGCAATGCTTTCCACTGTAAGTTGGTTGGCGAGGAAAGTTCCGGGGTGCATAATTGCGTGGTCTCATATGATCCCACGAAAAGTGTGGCGGGGGGCTGTTTCGATTCCTGCTTTGAACCATTCTGTTAGAAAACTTAATAACAAAGTGAGTAGGTTGTTTCGTTCCAGGACATTGCATTCTATCTCGCACGGTTGTATTAATGATGACAGTATGTATCTAGGGGATGGTGTGCATTTGTCTCGGGTGGGAAATGAGTTACTCATAGGAGACTTCTTAGCATGGTTAAAAACGTTGAAACATGACCTTTAGCTAGGAGTTTTGTGGGGGGCCCGGATAGCCGGTCAACTATCCGGGCCTGTGGCGGTAAGGTCATGATCGGTGAGCACTAAATTAGTAGATCCCTATGAGTGGGCGTCACCCAACACGGATGGGAGCGCTCGGGAGAGGTGGCCATTGGCCCCTCAATGGGGAGGCGGTCCCTTCTAAGGATGGGTCGCCGGAAGTAAAGGAAAGGCGGTCAAGGCCCCTTCCTTTGTAGGAGGGGTTACAGCCCCCTCCTGGGGAATTTCCCGGGGCCAGTGACATCTGCGACGGCAGATGCGGTAAGTTGTGTGGGGTTGGGATAAGGTCTACGGTACCTTCTAGATACCTCACACGAGTATTCGAACGACCTTTAACTGGCGTCGAGTCTTTAGGTGCCCCCGTCAAGTCAAGGGAAATTGGTAATAGTTGCACTTGAGGTACGCCTCCGTGCTGTCGCCCAGCCCAAGTGGGAGGGGTAAGTCTGGTTAGGGATCTTGACACCGGTTATGACCTTGCCGTTGGCCCTTAAACGTTAGGTTGTACAATTTCAATATGTCAAGAAATGTTTTGTAGGATGCTAGTTCGGCTAGGAGAACCTCTGTATTAGAGAATCTGTTAAGGTTAGCCAAACAGCGCAATATGGTAATGAAATTGTACATAACATGAAACGTTTAATGTTTTAATTTTTGTTTTAATAAATACGGCCGGGATGGTCACTCCATCCCACTTCCAAAAACTCAAGAACTGTTTCCGGTTTCCCTCCTTTGGGGATTGTGTTGAGAGGGGGTGGCGGGTATCTCGGCCATATGGAAAGGGGCGACCAACTTGGTCCCCCCGAACGTATGGCTGAGTGCCTCGATCCCCCCGGGAAGCCATTTTTGGGCGGGAGGCGCGTCTCGGCTGGTATGCCCGAAGCGGCGTAGCCGGGGCGCGCCTGTTCCCGCCCTAGAGTGGGCTGGCCTAGACACTGACGCAGCCAGCCACGCCCTCGGGGCAGGCAGGGGCGGGTATACGCCCGCCCTGAAGACGGATAAAAAGGGACGCAAGACCAGAAGACATCCTCTTGTTCTTGTGCTCTGAAGCTGCACCTCCTCGCTGCACGTGAGCTCGGGACAGAACGAAGAGCCAATTTTGACCCACCCACCAGCCCCTGAAGACAGCCAGTTGTTTGTAATAAAGTGGATTAATTTTGCTTGTGTTCTCGTTTCCAGGTTGGAGTATCATGTTGATATTGAGTTAATAAAGAATGGTCTGTTTGAGTACGTTTTACCATTAAAGAGATTCAGATTTAGTGTTGAATTTATGCATGCCCTTTCGGTCATGGTGGCCAATGTATTCTGGGTTTTAGTTAGCACTGTTGTATTTATTTGGTAGGCGGTAAGGTCATGATCGGTGAGCACTAAATTAGTAGATCCCTATGAGTGGGCGTCACCCAACACGGATGGGAGCGCTCGGGAGAGGTGGCCATTGGCCCCTCAATGGGGAGGCGGTCCCTTCTAAGGATGGGTCGCCGGAAGTAAAGGAAAGGCGGTCAAGGCCCCTTCCTTTGTAGGAGGGGTTACAGCCCCCTCCTGGGGAATTTCCCGGGGCCAGTGACATCTGCGACGGCAGATGCGGTAAGTTGTGTGGGGTTGGGATAAGGTCTACGGTACCTTCTAGATACCTCACACGAGTATTCGAACGACCTTTAACTGGCGTCGAGTCTTTAGGTGCCCCCGTCAAGTCAAGGGAAATTGGTAATAGTTGCACTTGAGGTACGCCTCCGTGCTGTCGCCCAGCCCAAGTGGGAGGGGTAAGTCTGGTTAGGGATCTTGACACCGGTTATGACCTTGCCGTTGGCCCTTAAACGTTAGGTTGTACAATTTCAATATGTCAAGAAATGTTTTGTAGGATGCTAGTTCGGCTAGGAGAACCTCTGTATTAGAGAATCTGTTAAGGTTAGCCAAACAGCGCAATATGGTAATGAAATTGTACATAACATGAAACGTTTAATGTTTTAATTTTTGTTTTAATAAATACGGCCGGGATGGTCACTCCATCCCACTTCCAAAAACTCAAGAACTGTTTCCGGTTTCCCTCCTTTGGGGATTGTGTTGAGAGGGGGTGGCGGGTATCTCGGCCATATGACTTGACTGACTTGACTTGACTTTTTAGAAAGACAAGCAAGATAATGACCCTGCAAACCAGTATTTTCTCTCACTCTGCAAGGGTCTAGTCCTTGCAACATTTAAATCTTTTGTTTAACATTTTTCTTAGTATACACACGTATGAAATTGCATAAAAAATCAATAGATTCCTGCCGTACACGACAAATACTACTGCAATTCCAACTGTACACTGGAGCTTTAGGACGTCTCCCTTAAACTTCATCAGCTAACACCTCTTCTGCATTTCTAGGAACAATTTTCTCTTTCTCAATAGGACAACCATTTCTAAGCTCATAAGCACGACCACTAGTGTCAACTACATGCAACAAATCATTATTCTGAAAATAACTCTCTTCATTAAAAAAAAACTCAAAACTTGAACTATGTTTCCATTCACCCAAAAAAACATCAGAAAAGTTACTTCTGTTAATTACTGTTCTCAACTTACTTTTGGCCTTCATTAAATGGATTGGCTTATCTAGTGATCAAATTCTACTGATTACTAAGCTAAGCAACTCGTTTTTCAATTCAAAAGCCTTCTCAACTATGTTTTCTATACGTTTCTTCTTCTTATAAAATGCTGTTTTTCTTTTACATTTCCTAATTTCCTTCATCAAATTTGACACAACTCTATTATAAAACATTCTTTTTCTAATTTCCTGAAATCAATTCTTATTCCTTTTACTATACAGTGTTTGTTTACAAGATAATTTCCATTGTTTTTCTATTTTCTCTTGTTTTTCTCTTTAGTTTGAAATACACTGTTTGTATTTTTGACATTGTCCACACTACTCCTAGTGTTTGATAAGTTCTTCAAAAGAATCTTCGTTGTCTTACCAGGAGTTTTTTTCTTTTTGTTCACATATTCTTGTTCATGTAAATCTTGTGGATGACTTCTCTTTAAATAATAAGCTTTATGATGTTGTTTCCACGTTTCACTTTTTAAAGGCATGATGGATTTTTTTTAGTGGTGATAAATAGAATCTTTTCTAAAAAATATAAATAACAATATAAAAAGTAAATATATGAAATATACTATTCTAATACTAAATGAATACAATGTAAAATGACTAAGTATAAAAAACAACTGTGTAACTGATAACAGAAGTGCATACATACTGCATTCAACTTTAAAAAAGTACATCTGAAAGAAGAGTACCTTAATCAATGTATCAGTAGTTGAACTTTTAAGCAGAGAATGGATTAGTACATGCTACTAAATGCATAACTACAACAGTACAAGGGGAAAGAGAGGAAGGAGCATGAGGAGAGAGCTGGCAGTATGAGGAGATAAGGGAGAATATGTGGAGAGAGGGGCAAGTATGAGAAGACAAGAGGAGTATAACAAGAGAAGGGGAAGTACGAGGAGAGAGGGGGAGAATGTGGAGAGAGGGGGAGTATAAGGAGAGAAGGGGTATATGAGGAGAGAGGGGATAGTCTGAGGAGAGAGGAGGGAGTATGAAGAGAGAGGCAGTACTATGAGGAGATGGGAAGAGTATGAGGAGAGATGGGGGTATGAGCAGAGAGGGGGAGTATGAGTAGAGGGCAAAGTATAGGGAGAGGGGGACGTTTGAGGAGAGATGAAGGACTAACATGAGAGAAGCAGGAGTATGAGGACCAAAGAGAGTGTGAGGAGAGAGGGGGTGAGTATGAGGAGAAGGAGAAATATGAGGAGAGGGGGAGTATGAGGAGACAGGAAGCTATGAGGGGAGAGAGGGAGTATGACGAGAGTAAAGAATATTTGAAGGGAAGGGGGAGTATGACGAGAGAGGTGGGAGTATGAGGAGAGAAGGGAGAATATAAGCAGAGAGAGGAGAAATGTGAGGAGAGAGAGGGAGCATAAGGAGAGAAGAGGGAGTATACGAAGAGAGAGGGAGTGTGAGGCGAGAGGGGAGGAGTAAGTGGAGAAAGAAGAGGAGTATAAAGAGAGAGAGGAAGTATGTGGAAAGAGGGGCGTGTATGAGGAGAAAAGAGTAGTATAAAGAAAGACAGGTATGCATAAAAAGACTGGGGAGAGTATGACAAGAGAGGGGGAAAATGTGGAGAAAAGGGCATTATAAGGATAGAGGCGGTGTATGAGGACAGAGAGTGGAGTATGAGGAGAGAGAGAGGAGTATGAGCAGATGGGGGAGTATGAGGAGTAAAGGGGGAATGAGAAAAGAGGGGTGAGTATGATGTATGATGAGAGGAGGAAACATAAGGAGAGGGGGGAGTATGAAGAGACGAGGAGTATGAGGGGAGAAGATGAGTATGAGGAGAGGGGAGAGTATATGGAGAGAGAAAAAAGTATAAGGAGATAGGTGGGAGTATAAGGAGAGAAGGGAAAGTATGAGGAGAGAGACATGAAGTGTGAGGAGAGAGGGCGAGTATAAGGAGAGAAAGGAGAGAAAGGAGAGTATGAGGAGAGAGAGGAGGAGTGTGAGGAGAGAGGGGGAATATAAAGAGAGATGGGTGTGTATGAGGAGAAAGAGGAGAGTATGAGAAGAGAGGGGGGAGAATGTGAAAAAAGGGCCAATATAATTTCTAAATGTACACAGACACATAGTCTGATACTAGACAAAAAATATAAGACCTTATATTTTACTAAAACACATTTACAAGTCTAAAATGGTTAAGTGACTGCACACATTCCATGTATACAACTACTACACTTCAGTAGACAACCCTGACTCATTTTTCAAACACATATGCAATTTGCTGCATTATTTTTGCCAACATTACATCACAAAAGTGACACAATAGAACAACAAAGAGGCACACGGGGCTTGTAAATCTGCCCCAGAGTGTAAGCAGCAGTGCATGTATAATAACTGGGGAATTGTTAAGGGGGAGGTATGAGGAGAGAGGGAGGAGTAAAAGGAGAGAGGGTGGATTATGAGGACAAGAGGGAGTATGAGGACAGGGGGGAGTATGAGGAGAGAGAGGTGAGAATAAGGAAAGAGGGGAAATATCAGGAGAGAGGGGGAAGTATAAGAAGAGAGAGGGAGAGTGTAAGGAAAGAGGAGGGAGTATGAGGAGAGAGAGAGGAGTATGAGGAGAGAAGGGGGGTATGTGGAAAGAGGGGTGAGTATGAGGAGAAAAGAGGAGTATAAGGAGAGAGGAGTGTGTATGAAGAGAGAGGATGGAATATGAAGAGTGAGGGGGAAAATTGTGGACAAAAGAGGAATATAAGGAGACAAGGGTTGTATAAGGAGAGGGGGGTACTATAAGAAGACAGTAAGAAGAATGAGGAGAGGGGAATATGAGGACAGGGGGGAATATGAGGATAAGGGGCAGTATGAGAAGAGAGGGAGGAGTAAGAGGAGAGAGGGGGGAATAAGAACAGGGAGGAGTATGAGGACAGGGAGGAGTATGACAAGAGAAAGGTGAGAATGAGAAAAGAGGGGAAATATCAGGAGAGAGGGGGGTATAACGAGAGAGAGGGATAGTATGAGGAGAGAGGGGGGAGTATGAGGAGAGAGAGAGGAGTATGAGGAGAGAGAGGAGAATATGTAGAAAAGAGGGAATATGAAGAGAGGTAGGAGTATGAAGGGATGGGGGAAGTATGAGGAGTGAGGGAGAAAAGAGGGGAGAGGGAAGACTAAGAGGAGAGAGTAGGGAGAATGTGGATAAAAGAGAACTATAAAAAGAGAGAGGGTTTATGAAGAGAGAAGGGAATATGAGGAGAAATTGAGTATGAGGAGAGAGTGAACAATAAGAGGAGAGAAGGGTAAATATGAGAAGAGGGGGGAGTATGAGGAGAGAGAGTAAGAGTATGAAGAGAGAGGGGGGAGTATGAAAAAGAGGGGGGAAATGAGGAGAAAAGAGGAGTAGGTATGAGAAGGGAAGGGAGAGTGTAAAAAGAAAGGTGACAATGTACAGAGAAAGGGAAGTATAAGAAGAGAGGGGGTGTATTAGAAGAGAAGGGGTACTATGAGGAGAGAGAGAGACATGGCTATATGCAAATCAGTCTGACCCTGTGCCTCATGGGAACAGTCCAGCCCGAACTGCCAAGCCATGTCTTCCCTGGACCGGAAACAAGCTTCCGAGGACCGGTTTCTGGCATTCCAGCCGTCTTCAGCCCGGCTTGCTTGAATCCAGTGGCAAAGTGAGCAAAGGACTCATGTCTGAGCATACCCTGCCACACTTATGGCAGCCAAAAGCGGTACAAAAGGGGGTGGTGATGGACGGAGCATCTGAATCAATCAAACACTCACACCCAGTCAAAAGATCTGGGTTTAATCCATCACCGATCTTTAGCCCACTCTGCTACCCCAGTTCAGACATGGCTATATGCCAATCAGTCTGACCCTGTGCCTCATGGGAACAGTTCAGCCCGAACTGCCAAGCCATGTCTTCCCTGGACCGGAAACAAGCTTCCGAGGACCGGTTTCTGGCATTCCAGCCATCTTCAGCCCCGCTTGCTTGAATCCAGTGGCAAAGTGAGCAAGAGACTCACGTCTGAGCATACCCTGCCACACTTATGGTGGCCAAAAGCGGTACAAAAGGGGGTGGTGATGGACGGAGCATCTGAATCAATCAAACACTCACACCCAGTCAAAAGATCTGGGTTTCATCCATCACAGTTCTTCAGTTCACTCTGCCACCCCAGTTCAGACATGGCTATATGCAAATCAGTCTGACCCTGTGCCTCATGGGAACAGTCCAGCCCGAACTGCCAAGCCATGTCTTCCCTGGATCGGAAACAAGCTTCCGAGGACCGGTTTCTGGCATTCCAGCCGTCTTCAGCCCGGCTTGCTTGAATCCAGTGGCAAAGTGAGCAAGGGACTCACGTCTGAGCATACCCTGCCACACTTATGGTGGCCAAAAGCGGAACAAAAGGGGGTGGTGATTGACGGAGCATCTGAATCAATCAAACACACACACCCAGTCAAAAGATCTGGGTTGAATCCATCACCGTTCTTTAGCCCACTCTGCCACCCGAGTTCAGACATGGCTATATGCAAATCAGTCGGTCCTCGGAAGCTTGTTTCCGGTCCAGGGAAGACATGGCTTTGGCAGTTACCCTGGTGGGTGGGTATGTAAACACCATCTTTTGAGCACCTCCAACCAATAGGATTATACACTGGATATATAGACTTAGAATGTTCCAAGATGTGGAGTCCATACAGCAAACCCATAACTTGTGTGATATTGTTTAAAGTCAAACGTGATGACTCCATTAGGTTCATTGCAATTGTCAGTCCATAATTCTTAAGAAATATTACATTAGTAAAAATCTGAGCTACTGGATGCTGAGTTGGGTAGTATTCTACAAACTGAAAAAATAATAACAAATGTATATGTTGAGCAAAATTCAAACCTGAATGTCATACCAATACTAGGTTTCAGAGTAGAGAATTTCAGTACACATATTGCTGGGAAATTGTTACTTCAAGATAAGTAACTGTAATAGGAATGAAAATATACATATATTTGGTGTTGAGACATGTTTGAGAGGTAAGTATTGATTAGTTATAAACATATATGAAAGCACACGAGCTTCTAAAGAGGAACCAATATGTACATCATACGCTATTAGGTATAGTATACACAATTTACATGTAGCAGAATGTGGTGTACCTGGTACAGGTTGTGGAGATTGTTCACATTGTGTTATGTTATGTTATGTTAAATAAATTTATAAGGGCGCAACTAACACCATTAGGTTTCTTGGCGCCAAAGTAAAGAGAGCAGAAGATAGAGCAAAAGCCATTTATTGATAAGATTCTGTAAAAAGAAAAGTTTTAAGGGCAGATCTGAAGCTGGGGTACGAAGTGGTCAATCTGAGGGACAAGGGGAGGGAATTCCAAAAAGTGGGGGCCAGGAAGGAGAACTTGAGCCCGCCGTGTTTCTTCCTCTTATATCTAGGGATGGAAAGCAAGACCCTTTGGGAAGACCGGAGAGTGCGGGAAGGGACGTAGGGTTGAAGAAGGGAGGAAATAAAGAGGGGGCCCTGACCGGCTAGAGATTTAGAGATGATACAACCCAGCTTGAACTTACAGCGGGCGGCTACAGGGAGCCAATGAAGGCTCTTCAGAAGGGGGCGGACATGATGATCTCTTGGGAGGAAATGGATCAGGCGGGCAGCCTGATTCTGGATCAGCTGAAGCCGCCTGAGTTGGTAGGCTGGGATGCCTACATAGAGCGCGTTGGCGTAGTCTAACCTCGATATTACAAGCGCCATCAGGGCCAAGGTAAGAGCCTCGGAAGTAAGTAACCGGGAGATTTTCTTAATTTTCCTTAATTGGAAATGGCTGGAGGAGACTACCGCGCTAATCTGGGGCGTCATGGAGAGGTTGCTACTGATGACGACTCCCAGACTTTTGACACAGTTGGCGGGGCTGGGTGGACTGCCAAGGCTGAGAGGCCAGAAAGAAGAATCCCAAGGGTTGAGGGAACCCCCGACAAGAATGAGCTCGGTCTTGTCGGGGTTGAGCTTCAGATGGTTTGAGCTCATCCAGTTGCTAATAAAGCACAGGGTATTTTGAAAGGTGGCAATAGAGTCAGCAGAGGAGTCGATGTTGAAGATTAGTTGTATGTCATCAGCATAGTTGAATGCTGTGACATTGAACTGACGGAGGGCACGGATAAGTGGGGAAAGATACAAATTAAAGAGGAGGGGGGAGAGGGAAGAGCCTTGTGGGACACCACAGGACAGTTTAACCTGGGAGGCAGTAAACTGGGATAGTCTGACAGCTTGATGGCGTTGGGTCAGAAAGGATCGGACCCAGGCCAGAGCGGTGCCCCGGATGCCAGCCTCCCTGACACGATCGACCAAAATTTCATGGTCGACCGTGTCAAAGGCGGCCGACAAGTCCAGGAGGACCAAGGCCTGGCAGATGTTCGCGTCCGCGCCCCTGCGCAGTTCCTCCATAACAGAAAGGATGACGGCTTCTGTTGAGTGCGCAGGTCTGAATCCAGCCTGCTGGGGGTCCAGTACACCGGAGTCTTCCACAAAGGAGCTGAGAGTGTGAGTGACGTGCGACTCTAGAACTTTGCTTAGAAAGGGAAGAAGAGAAATTGGGCGAAAGTTGCTCATGATGGAAGGGTCTGCCGAAGGTTTTTTGAGGATGGCAACCACCTCGGCCTGTTTGAAGGGTCCAGGAACCTCCCCTATGGCTAGAGAGTTGTTCAAGAGAGCAAGGGGGGGGGTCAGGACAGGAGGTAAAAACTTCTCGAAGGACCGAGGGGGGGCAACAATCGCTGGGAGAGCCAGAAGAGACTTTGTGTAGGAGTGAGAGAAAGTTATCCTTGGAAATAAGGGGGAAGTGAGTAAAGGTGTGTGTGGGAGAATAACTGGGGACACAAAAGGATGTAGGGGCAGGTGGAGAGGTGGAAATGCTGGTTTTAATTTTGGTGATTTTCTCCACAAAGAATTGATTAAGGGAGTCGCACAAGGATTGGGAAGGGAGAGGGGCTAAGATGACTCTTTCCGGGTTGGATAATTCATCCACTATAGAAAAAATATCTTTGGATTTATTGGATGAGTTTAAAATTTTGCCTGAGAAGTAGCATGATTTGGCCACAGAGATAGCGTTCTTATACTCCTTCAGCCGAGACGAGAAGATCTCTTTCGATTCGGGGGAGTAATCCCGGCGCCAGCGTCTCTCTGCCTGGCGGAGAGTAAGTTTGTGTGCGCTAAGCTCAGCGGTAAACCACTTTTGGGCATCGTGCCTGCGCCTTGTCTTAACCGGTTTTAGTGGTGCCACAGAGTCGGCCGCAGCGGTGAGCCAGTGTGTGAGGGTTTTGGACTGAAGATCAGTAGAGATGTTGGGTCCAGTCATGAGTGGAGGTGAAGAACTCAGGAGAGCCGTAAATTTGTTGAGGTCGGCTTTATTCCAATTACGCGCCAGGAAATTGGATTGGCGGGCAGCGGTGATAGGGGAAGACAGAAATAAAGAAAAAATAATGAGGTGATGGTCAGACCAGAGACAAGGGGCGATGAGGGGAACAGAGATGGCAAGAGAGGTGGTCCAGACTTGATCTAAAATGTGGCCTTTAACATGTGTGGGTGCATGTATATGTTGAGTGCAGTTAAGGCTCGACATTAGGTCAGAAAAAGCGCGCGAATCAGAAGTTTCATGAGTGTCTGATGGCCAATAATTAAAGTCACCCAAGATCAACACATTGGAATTGCTGATGGTAAGCTGGGTGATCATGTTGCCGAACAGAATAGAGAAGTCAGGCATAGATTGAGGGGGGCGATAAGTCAGCACACAGATGAGTGAAGACCCAGGCTGCTCCAGTCTTAATACGAGACAGTCTGTCGAGGCGATACTGGGAAAGGACACTGGGGAGAACCTAATGGGGTGTCTGATGATGGCTGCAACGCCGCCGCCCGCTTTACCAGCAGGGCGGTTGGTCTGCAGGATGTAGTAGCCTGGGGGAATGGCTGCCAGGATGTCAGGAGATGAATCGTCAGTGAGCCAGGTCTCGGTCAAGAACAGGGCATCAGGCTGTTCCGAATCCAGAAGGTAAAATATTTCTGATTGATGACAGACCAGGGACCGGGTGTTAAGATACATCACAGACAATGGGGAGGAAGTGGAGCGAGAGAGTGACTGGGTCCGAAACGCAGGATTTGGAGTATGGACGCCTTTATCGGAAGAGATAGGAGAAATTTCCGGGAACGAGGTTCTGGTCGTAAACAGATTATGAAGAAGCAGTTTCGGTACGGAGAGGGGGGGGGGGGAGGGCAGGATCATGAGCAGAGACAAGAAAGGAGCGAGTGTAGATGAGTGAGGGAGCAGAGTGACATGCCCCTTGCCCCGGCCTGCCGCGGACGGGCGCAGACGGGCTTAACTCAGGCGCAACTCCGGCGCGCCTACGTCGCGCCCGCTGCGCTCATCCGCTGCGCTGACACATGGAGGCCGTTTAAATAGGGGCGGAGCGGGGGTGGAGTTCAGGGCTCCACTCCAATCAAACGATCCCAATCAAAGATGGCGGCCGCTACCGGCGGGGACCGGCGATCTCAAACAGCCCCCAGCCAGCAGAATACCTGGAGTGAGAAGGTATGGTTAATTGCCTGCATAACAAAAGTACAGGGGTTAAAATAAAGGTTTTAAAACCCTCGCGTAGGGTGGAAGCGCCGACCGCTCGCAATCAGCGGGACGCTATACAGTAAAATAGGGAGATGCAGGAAAAGGTTCTGAAAGCTCTCTAAGCGTCTGCACGCCAGCCCACTGCCACTGGGCTACATGCAAACAGGAGGAGATTGTTCACGTTGTGGAGGAGATTGTTCACGTTGTGGAGGTGATTGTTCACGTTGTGGAGGAGATTGTTCACGTGGTGGTGAATTTTCACTGGTTATGCTTCCTGCAAATTAATTAAGAAAAAGTAACATTTCTTAAGGAAGAAATTAGTTTAACAACCTAACAGAAAAGTTTCTTTAACACAGTTAATACAAAATAACTTCTTATATTTATGTAGTTTGAAAAATATGTTGTGTGTAGAAAGTTTAAGCGAGGGATATAGAGTGCAGTCTATACAAATACGGAGGTAAGGTCTGTTAAATCGATGCAGTTTGAAAACATGACAGTTTAACAAAGGGCGCTCAGGCCCTGCAGTGATAGGCTTGATTTTTATATTTAGAGTTTCTTGTGTGGGTGGCACATTTACTGTTGTAGGTCCAGTAGTAGCATGTACATGAGCAGTCTTGGTATACGTAACTATCAAGAGTAACATTTTAATCATGGACAAACAATTACCATTACACTTTCAAAAAAGGCAGCAATTGCACTTAAAGACTGTTCATGAAGTGGTGATGTGTCGAAAACATGTATTTTGGCGAAAGCATGTTATAAAAAGTTGTATGAGAGACGGAAAAATGGTTATCTAACCTAAGCCAAATAAAGGGCCAGTACAACACTGTACTGTCAAAGTTATAAATCGAACAAATATTATGAAATAAATCTATGGTAATCTGAGGAGGCAAACCTTTCGTAGGCCAACAGGAGCATTGAAAAAAAACAACTATAGGTCACGAGAGAAAGCAAGAAATGTTAAGTCAGTGGAGGATTAAAAGGGAGCACGTACAATTTATTTAGAAAAGGCCTAGTAGTGCCCCGTGACGCAGAAGGTAACATTACAATCAACTATATCCGATCAGTAAGAATAGAGGCCTGGGAAGGCCACGTCAGGTAGCAATATATATTAACAGTTACAGGACGATTTGGAGGGAAGAAATAGAATGAAGTACAAAGCACATGGAGCCAAAAAATAAAGCAAAACAGAGCTGGGAGGGCCACATGACGCAGTCAAAAAATAATACTATTATGAACGCAAAAATTATAAGAATACAGGCTAAAGCATGTAACACTTCAAAAATACGACACGGAAATTCATGGATGCACAATTTATTTAGAAAAGGCCTAGTAGGGCCCGGTGACGCAGAAGGCAATATTACGATCAACCATATATGATCAATAACAATAGTGACCCGGGAAGGTCACGTGAGGTAGCAATAATTATTAAAAGCTACAGGACGATTAGGAGGAAAGAAATGCGATGTTGTACAAAGCACATGGAGCAAAAAAATAAAGCAGACAGAGATGGGAGGGCCACATGACCCAGTCAAAAATAATACTATTATAAACGCACAATTCATAAGAATACAGGCTAAAGCACGTGGCACTTCAAAAATACTACACAGAAATTCATGCACGTACAATTCATTTACAAAAGGCTAAGGAGGGCTCCTTGAGGCAGAGGGAAATATTATGATCAATTATATATGATAAATAATAATAGAGGCCTGGGAAGGCCACGTGAGGTAGCAATAAATAATAAAAGTCACAGGAGGATTAGGAGGGAGCAAATACAATTAAGTATAAAGTATGTGTCACACAAATATAAAGCAAACCAGTGCTATGAGGGCAACGTGACAGTAAAAAAAAAATAAAAAAAATACTATCATGCAGGTATAATTTACAGCGGCTGCTCCTACCTTTGTTTTTGTCGTCTCTTGTCTTGTCTTCAAAGGTTGGGGCTTTGGCTGGGTCTGGGTGGGTGGGCGTGGGCCACACCGGCACTGTGGCTATGATGGCCGGGTGGAAGGCAGCAGCAGTGATACCACGTTGAGTGTCACGAGTCTTCCTCCAATTGAGCAAACAGTTCGTAGTACAATCGACCAGAATGAGAGTCTGTCTGTCACCAAAGTGGAGGAAAAAGAGAGAGTGGTTATGTCACTATCCATTTTATATGGGAACCGCGGGGGCTGACCAAAGTAAGTCCAGGGTCGTTATTGGTTGCGTTTTCGTGGTCTAGAAGAATGACAGACCTGGGGGACCTCCCATTGGCTAATGTATTGGGTTCCAGGCATAGTAATAGCAAGAAAGGTACGTGGTGATATGTTGGAAAGTGTGGGCAACCGTGCACTGCGTAAGTGTGAGTGTGTGCAGCAATAATTAACAACATAGAGAGACGGGGCGGAGTTTTCATGTGTGCAGAGGCAGACCCAGAATCCGAGCTCCAATGAGTGACCACTTTTAACCATTCTCGTAGTGCACCCAGTCCTCTGATTTGACATGCGAGAGTGATTGCACCATAGTTTGTATTGCTAATCATTCTCAGTGCATACTCGCGCATGCCCTATGAATACACTTCGACGTTATGCGTCGCATCAAAGCTTCCGTGTAACGTCATGTACAGCATCCCGTACGCGAAAGGGCAAATGTTTTAATTGTTTAAAAACATATATTTATGCATTTAATGAACATACTAACAGAATACATTATGTAGAATAGTTATTTTGTTTTTTTAAACTTTAAACAATCATATATTACTTTTAAAAGCAATTATACAAATCGCGGTGGAACGTTATGTGTACTTGCATCGTAAGAGCATTGTAAGCCCACCGTAAGCGGGCGCAAAGCCATGTGACTTTAAAAGATGGGATTTGATTAGTTCATAATAGTTTCTATTCCAATTGTTGAAAGTTCCGTCCCATTTTAATCATTCTACTTTGTCTTTCTTAGAAGAAGCATCTGTTCTGAGAATCCTGTGAAATAAAAGGAAGATCACCATTATAACAGCTATGGACTCATCTTCCAGCCATTCTTCAGAGGAATATTTAATTCCTGAAGAACCTCCAAAGAAGAGGAAAGAAGCTCTAATTTGGCAATTTTTTACTTTTCCAGAAGGGAAAAAAAAGGTTAATGCTCCAAAAGTAACCTGTAAAATTTGCCAAACAAGTCTTTCAAGGGGTGATCCATCTAAAAAATAATCCATGGGCACAGTAAATATGGTGCGACACGTGAAAAACTTGCACCCCAATAACATTGCTCGAGCTGCTACATGGAGGTTGCAGGTTAACCCACCTGCACATCAAGTACTGCAGTAGATTTTTCAGCAAGCAGTTCACACCCAGAAATTGGATTTTGCTGACATTAAAATTGTATGCATTCATTGCGATAAACTTTTGTATCAGTGAAATGCACATCTAACTATAACATGTGTGAAACCTATGGTTTCTTCAGTGAATTTGAAAGGTTTTTTAAATGCTAATTCCTAACTACAACGGGTGTGGAAACTATGGTTTTTTCTGTGAAAATATATATACATATATATATTTTTCATCTCAAATGCCCTGCGCTTTACAGAGGTCCACAATGCAGCTCTTTACCATCCGGTTTAGAAGCCTCGAGGCTGCTTGCAGTTTTTTGCAACCATTTCGTCTCTCGATTCCTTGCTTGATTCCCGACGCGTTTCGAGGCAGAACGCCTCTTCTTCTTGGGTGCTACACAGAAAAAATGAATACCTCACCAGTGTTGTCTCTCTGATTATTTTATTGAGAACATCGCCCCCAATGGGCGTGGCACACAAAAGTTGCCCGATGGTATGCTGGTCCATGTAGTTCTTGACGTGAGCATTATATTAAAAGTTTGTTTGAAAGTTCATTGTCTCTGTGTTCTTTTATGAAGCTTACTATAGTCCTTAAGTAGGCTGGATTGCAAAACTGCAGGCTTCATCTTGCCATAGTGCTACATTACTTCACGCAAAGAAAGGGTTTCCTTCCAAGCCTTTCCATTCAGTTTATAGGAAATGGTGCTCCTCTGCCATGGCCAGGACTGCCGTGTGTTTAATCGTCATCTCAAATGCCCTGAGCTTTACAGAGGTCACACAATGCAGCTCTTGAAAATACATGCTGGAGAGCAGAAACGCTGTTGTGTGCTCTTAGAATGCTACAGGGCAATTTGTTGAATTTATATATATATCGCCAGTAGGTAGTTATAGTTAGGATTTTTTTCAATGTTAGATCTCAAAATTCTATTTGGAATAACTTTGGGGCCGGTTGACGAATCTGCCTGAAAATTACCTCAAAATGGCCTCGTCGAGCTCCGGTCCTTCCCTGAAAGTTTGGGGGGGATGCTTCAAGCGGGGGCCGAGATAAAAGGGGGTCCCAAAACGAGTTTTCCCCATGTTAATTTCCATAGGGCGGTCGACCTCACTTTTAGCCCGAACGGCTGAATGGATTTACACCAAACTTGGCAAAATTGTAGGGAGTGGTAGCCTGATGTGCCTTTGCTATGTCTCAAGATATGTGCTCCAGTGGATTTTGAGTAATTTAGGTTTAAAATAAATATATATATCTATAAGCGCGCCCCGGTACGTGCCCCGGGGAGCGCACCGGGCGCGCCACGTGACTTGCGCGCAGAAAGCTGATTGGTTCTTGGGTGTCTGTAAACATTCGAAACAGTCCAGAGCGGCCGCCATCTTGTGTCTCGGTAGGATCGAGACACAAGAGGTGGCCAAAACAAAGGGGGAATTGACCATAAGGGGGCAGGGTACACCCCCCCTGGCCCCCTAGGTTTAATGTGGGGGCTATAAAAGGGTCCCGCTGGGCAAAATTATTATCGTTTTGCGCGGGGAGCACCGTGGAGAAAAGAGAATGGCAGAGTTTAAAAATTTAAGTCATTTTATATAAATGGGAGGTAGTTCTGAAAAGAACTGTTTTTTTTTTTCTTTTTGTTGTTTTATATATTTTTTTTGTTTTTTGGAACATTTTTTTTGGGGGGGGGATTTTCAGAACAATTTTATATTTTTTTGTAGTTTTTCTAGGGTGAAACAAAAGACAGGGAATTGCAAACAGCTCAACTGGAGCAAAAAAATAGAAAAAAATTAAGGTTGTTTGCTGCAGTGATGGTTGTCTGCAGCACGATTAAGTAAAGTGATGCTCTGCTCACCATAAGATATAGTTTTGTTGCAATATATGCAAACAAATTTAAATTTGGAAAACTTTGTTTGAACCTTAGGGACCATCTCCCTAGCCTCTGCACCCGATGGAGTGGGTTGGTTGGAGGTGCCTGAAGTTGAAGGATGGGGAGGGTTCTTGCTCAGTTGCCTGATTTCTGCTCTTGCATAATTGTTTGGGTGCTTCCTCTGCATGTGCCTTATCATCGTGTGGTTCCCAAATGAATATTTCCTGTTTGGGTTCCCTCTAGACAGTTCTTGGTCACAGATGAGGCAAGTCACCTTTGCTGCATTTACTTTTTTGGCAAAACCTTGGCATTTTGAAAAACTTCCAAATAAAATGTTCTTTGGGTTTGTATGGGGGAGTGTCCTCAGGCAGATATTGCCTGCCCTCCTGCTCCTCTTCGTCCTCCTCTTCTTCATGACCACCAATGTGGTCTTGTGGTGGTCCTTGTGGTGGTGGTGGAGGTGGTGGTGGCGCAGATGCACCTGCAGCTGCTACCAGTGAAGCCATTTCTTTCACAATGCAGGTCTTCTTCACTCAAAGAACAAAGTGAAAATGAGGAAAAAAGGTGGGGTCTTTCATCATTTGGAAAACAAAACTGTTGTGAACCAATCAAAAGTGTTATTTTCAGGTCACATGACCCGACGCGCTTACGCTACGCGCTCCGGGGCGCGTCCCGGGGCGCGCCCAGGTGCGCGTCGCGTAAGGGCGTCGAATGCTTCCGGGTGCATTTACGCAGTGCGTATCACGCGGACGCGTTACGCGATACGTCACGATCATGTTTTCGCTTGCGATATTGGCGCACCGGAAGCACTCCAAGGCAAAAAAAACAAAAAACATTTTTAAAAAATGGGAAAAATGTTAGGGACTGATAGCCCGATGTGCCTTTGCTATACTCAAGTGGTTTTTACGAAAATTAACTTTGAAAAAAATATATATTGTGCTACATTGGGCTATATATATGTTAGAGCCCAAATGTAGCCCAATGTAGCCCAAAGATGGCCACCAGAGACAAAAAAATACAAATGTAGCCAAAATATCAGCCATATGTAGCCCAACTATAGCCCAATGATAGAATGTACCAGAGTGTTCTAAAGAACAACTAGAGCGTTAACAGTCTTACTTACAAAGTGAGACTTATAGTTAGGAATTAGCATTTAAAAAAACTATGAAATTCACTGAAAAAACATAGATTTCACACCAGTTATAGTTAGGAATTAGCATTTAAAAAACCTATTAAATTCACTGAAAAAACCATAGGTTTCAAACCAGTTAAATATGTCAGAGTGAGAGATTGAAAGATTTCTTGTTTTAATAAGTATATGTTTCTATAAGTGATTGTTTAAGAGAGTAAGTATGTGTAAGTTTCCTTAGAAGTAAGGTGGTAGTGTGTGTATAGCTGTATATGCAAAAAAATGGATGTTCAATAGTTTATTTGCATGTGTGAGTATGTGTGTGAGCAACTTTTGGAAGACTGTCGGTGTGTTAATGGATGTAAAGGTGTCTCACTACATATGATAAGTGAGTATATGTATGAATGACTATATAGAACTGTTGGTGAATGAGTGGATGTGTATATAAATGGTGGAATTACTGAATTGGTTGTGGTAACTGGTATAGGTATCTCCACTTTTTTGTAAATGTTAGTTTCTATTTTTGAATATGTGTTTCAAGGGTTACTTTACAGTGAAAGGAGGTCAGTCACTCTGTCACAAGGATGGTGTCATCAGTGATGTCATGAGTGATGTCACTGACCATGTCATGAGTGATGTAATATGTGATGTCATCAGCAGTGCATTACACGCGCACGTTATAGTGAGTCCAACTAACTATAACGTGGGAATTTCATTGGTTTTATGTCAGTAAAATTTCCAGCTAACTATAACTGGTGATACTGTGCATGGGGTTTTTTAGAAAAGTAGGACTACAGGGGCGCACTGCCTTGGTTAAACGTTACAAAGTGTGTAAGGACAAATGTATCTTTGTGTAGTGCGTAAAGAGCAGACGGAAAAACACCCTTAACCGTCTCAACAGGTCAAAAGACAAGACAATAGTACAACATATAAGCTCTCGCAACTACAAATATGTATTACAAAACAGGGTTCAATGACCAACAGTAAAAGGAAACGCAGACGCAGGTTCTTTGGTGTGAGATTTCTTATTACAGCAAGACGTTGGTTTTTCTCCAGACTTAAGAATGATATCAAACGCCGACACGTGTTTCGTCGTGTACGGGTGAGTCAAACACGACTCTTCAGGGCTTATACTCCCAATCCACCGTGTGGTTGGAGTAAGTCTGGGTCTTTCAAAGCTCAGTTATAGGCAATAGGATTTTATTGTGTTCATATATAGATGAAACTGGTTGAGTAGAAGGTTATTTGCGGTAAGAGAATGGAGTTGTCCACTCCCATTGGTGGTCTTTTACAGATTGTAACAGCGCTGACACCTGTTTTGTCATCAGGCGGTAAGCCGGGAGGGGATTCTTGAACAATGCCGGTTTGAGGAAAACGAGTCTGTCTCCTCTGTGGCGGTGCGCCGCTCCGTGTAATCCCTCCTCTGTTTGTTCCCGGCGGTCGTCTCTCGTGTACGAACCAGAGACGACCACCAGTTTCATCTATATATGAACACAATAAAATCGTGTTTGACTCACCCGTACACGACGAAACACGTGTACGGTGTAAAACCAGTTTTTTTCAGTGAATTTAATAGGTTTTTTAAATGCTAATTCCTAACTATAACTGGTATGAAACCTATGTTTTTTTCAGTGAATTTCATGGGTTTTTTGAATGCTAATTCCTAACTATAACTGGTGTGAAACCTATGTTTTTTTCAGTGAATTTCAGGGGTTTTTTGAATGCTAATTCCTAACTATAACTGGTGTGAAACCTATGGCTTTTTCAGTAAATTTCATAGGTTTTTTAACTGCTAATTCCTAACTTTTTATAGGGCCTCATACCTATGTGTTTTTTAGTGCATTGCTAAGGTTATTTTTTCACAAATATCTATAGCTTATAAAGGTATGTTTTTCTAAAAATGAATCCTATATTGTATATTAATATAATATTTTTTTTTTTAAAAAGTATATTCTTTTTTTTTATATTTCACTCTGGAGCGCTCCCGGTGCGCGTACCGGTGCGCTCCCCAGTGCGCGTACCGGGGCGCGTCCCGTCAGCGCACCAAAAAAAAAAAAAAAAAAGGAGTGAGCATGAGGATTGGGGAAAAAAAGTGTGGTGTAAAGAGAAAGAGAGCTAGAGGGAGAAACACAGAGGGACAGTGTAAGAGAAAGTAAAACAGAGAAAATGTATAAGAGGAAGTAACTGAGAAAAGGACAATGAATAAGGGAGCAAAAGAAGAGAAGAAAGAGGAAGAAAACTAAAGCAGATGTTCTGGGAGAATGTGAATGGGTGATGACAGTAAAAGGAAGGAGAGTAAAGGATGAGGAATGAAAGGTAGTGACGGAACCAAAGAAAAGGAACAGTGGTGACGGAGGGAAAGAAAATTGCAGTGAGTGTAAGTAAAGAGGAGTGAAAGAGGGTGGATAAAAGTGAATAAGGGTAAGACATGGGGAGTGACAGAAAGAAAGAACAGAGAGAGTAAAGGAGGGAGTGTCAGAAATGGACTAAGTGAAGCAGAAAAAAAAGGAAAGAGAGGGAGTGTGGGTGAGCAGGGGCACTGAAAGAAGTTGAATGTGGTAGGAAAGTAAGGAAAAGAGAAGTAAATATGGAGGATACGAATAAGTGAGGGAAGCAGAGTAAGAAAACAGGGGTGAGGTAGGGTGAGAGAAAAGTAGTGAGGTTAAAACAAAGGGTGATGATAAACTACATTTTGTAGTCACACTTACCATATAATTGATGAAAACATACTTGCATCTTTAAATTACACTTTGTATCAGTGAAAGACAAAAGAAAAAACAAGTTATAATTAGTAAAATATTTATTTATTTATTTATTTATTTTACACATTTGTAGAGCGCTCTGTTACCCGGAGGTGTCCTGGCGCTGAAAGGATAGGCTGGTGTGAAGGAGCGTGCTTACAGAGTAAAGAGCCATGTTTTAGTCCTCTTCTGAAGACCATCAGGTCCTGAGTTTGTCTGAGCACCAGAGGGAGTTTATTCCAGGCCTCTGCCGCTCCAAGGGAAAAGCTCCTACCACCCCAGCGAGCTTTTTTAGTTCTGGGGACTGTAACCAGGGCCAGTTGTCCTGACCTCAGAGTTCTTGCTGGTTTATGCCAGTGGAAAAAAGATTTCAGGTGCCTGGGACCTGTATCGTGGAGGGCCTTGAAAACCATGCATACCGCCTTGAAAGTGATTCTTTTACGGATGGGTAGCCAGTGTAATTTTACCAGATCTTGGGATACTGAGGAAAATTTGGGTGTGTCAGTGATTAGGCGGGCGGCTGCATTTTGCAGTAGTTGGAGTTTGTTGAGTACGCTCTGCTGGGCGTTTAGCATCAGGCTGTTGCAATAGTCTAGGCGTGAAAGCACTAGACCTGTGACAATGGTTTTCCTATGTTTCTTCTCCAAATATGGTAGAATTTTTCTGATGGTTTTAAGTGTAAAGTGGAGAGAGGAGGAGAGGGCATTCACCTGGGATTTGAAAGTCAGGGTGGAGTCCACCAGAATCCCGAGATTCTTCACTTTATCCACCGGCTCTGGGAGAGGTCCCATTTCGTCTGGCCACCATCTCGGGGACCAGAAGTTATCTTTGGCACCAAAGAGCAGGACCTCGGTCTTTGAGGAGTTTAGCTTAAGGCAGCTTTGAGCCATCCAACGGCCTACTTCAGACATGCAGTTTCTAAATCTGTCTGCGGTGTTTTCAGTGTTGCCGGGAAGAAGGGACACCACAATCTGTGTGTCATCGGCGTATGCCGTGAGTTGAAAGCCGAACGATCGAATTACCGGGGCGAGGGTAGAGACATACACATTGAAAAGGGTTGGGCTTAAAGAAGACCCCTGGGTGACACCACAGGGAAGTACAAAAGGGCGTGATTCGTAGCTGCCCAGTGCCACTGTCTGGGATCTATCAGATAGGAAGGCTTGAAGGATTTTTAGCGCCTTTCCCTGAATTCCACAGGCCCTCAACCGGTCCACCAATAGTTTATGGTGGACCGTATCGAAGGCCGCAGAAAGGTCCAGTAGAATCAGGGCCGCTGATATATATATATTTTAAAATAGAAGAAACAGGTCAAGAGGTAAAAAATCTAAAAAAGTTTACTAAGAAATGAAGCAATAGTGAAGGATACAAAAACAGAAATAAAGTAATGTAGAAAGAGAAAAAAGAGGGAAAAAGAAATAGAAAGAGAGCAAATTACCGAAGATAAGTAAGATACTAAAAGAATGCGAGATACCAAAACGAAATCAGGAAAGAGAAGAAAGTAAAAGGACAATGAGTGAAAAGGAGAGTAGTCTAAATGAGGAACTATTAATAAGAAAGAGGAATAGAAGATGACTGAGAGTGAGTGAAGGGGAGTCACATAGTGAATGGATGAAAGCAATGAGGTTAATATAGAACGATAGAGGAAAAAGGAGTGAGAGAGTAAGTAAACAGAAAGACAAAGGGAAGGACTGAGTGAACTACAGTACAATGAGTGAGAAAGGAAAAAGAGTAAAGGATCAAAAGAAGGAAAGAGAGGGGAAGAGAACTAAAGCAGTGGTACTGAGAGAATGTGAGAAAGATGAAAAGTGGTGGAAGGGAGAGAGGAAATGCAGACAGTTGAAATTGGATTGAGGAGTTGTGAATGAAGTGGAGTAAAGGAACAGCGATACAACAAAGTGAAAAAAAGGTAGTGTAAGTGAGTAAAGAGAGCTAAATAAGGGTGAAAAAAGGAAAATGAGTGTGAGACAATGGGAATACAATATAAATTACACAATGCAAACTATAGAATGACTTATACAATATGTTACATTGTTTATTTTTACTGTTCTCAGAATATATTGAATTTCACTTAAATTAGTGAGTTCAAACTCTTCAACATATAACAGCGGGAAAAAAAACACAATCTAAAAGATTGTGTTTAAAAAAAAACATAAAAACTTACAAACTATATATGTACAGTAATCTTTGATTCACTTACTTTTTCGCAGAGGCCAAATAGAAGATAGTGAAGGTCCTTTTGGTGGGAAAAAAGTCTGCTGTTCTCTATAACTTCCATTTCATCGACTTCCTATGAAAAAAGATCTAAGAACATCATACCTTACACTTTCCTTACAGCCAAATTGTGTCAGATATATGAGTATTTTTTACTATGAGATCCACTTACAGTACTTATATGAGATAAATAATTTTAAACATTAGATTAACTAACTAACTAACTTTTATTAACTATTACCGTCTTCAAAGGCCAATTACCTTTACTAAAACTTTGGTTTTAAAAACACTAGGTAAGAATTTTTAAAGTCATAAGGCAAAAGTTGTTTATAAGTCAAATGAGAATCATTGCAGTAACTCCAACCTTTTTTACATTTTAAGTAGCATGTATAATGTCCTGATGTTGTCGAAGGACCGTCATGATAAATAATAGCTACAGTTGTAAAGGTTCTTCCTGAAATTGATAACTGAGAAGCCACAACATTTTTGATACAAGTTGTCAATTTAGTTCCATCAGGTCTTCATCGTTGGAAAACTAAAATGATATACTGACCATAACTTTGTATAAATAATGTGGATAGCATTGGACACTTACATTGGGTACACACCATATTATGATCTGCTGCTTTAACTAAATTTTTAAATGACACTGATTTACAATCTGGTAAAGTCAAATATATAAATCTTTCAGTGTCTATTCTAGTAGTACTTGAATGAACTACAGTTGTGGCAGTCATGTTGCCATTGATAAGAAAGGCTGAAAAGATTATCTACATCTACACCTTAATCCTCCAAAACACCAAACATATACATTAACAATTCCTGACAATCCTGCTGAATGTTCTGGAAAATGTATCTTGACCAGAACACATATCTAAAATATTTCGAATTTCTGTTACACTTTCTATTTTTGCTCTATCACTGCTACATTTCTCAAACACAGAATTCAATAAACCACACAATCTTTGATCCCGATTTTCAACAATCTGTTCTTGTAAAGTTTGAAGAAAAATAACAACATTAACCACTACATTAGCATAGCAGTTGACACCAGAACTGTTTTCAAACTGAAATCCAACAACATTTTCATCAGAATCCCTTTTCTTTCTGTTTTGAATTACAGTTTCATCTACTTTTTGTCTTTTTGCTTCTACCTCACTGCAATTATTCTCATTTCTTCTTTTTCGGCCTACCACACGTTTTTCAAACAGAGGATATTGAGGCAAATGTAGAGCATACTCTCTTCTTAACCTATTGTATTCTTTAACACAATCTAGATCTGCACAAATCTTTGTCTCATCACACTCAATCAAGTACAATCCTGATAAAGTTCTGACTCGTGATAATGCCGCATATGCCATACCCTCTTTAAACATAGATCTTCCAATGTTCACCAAAGCACTATCTACACTTAAACCTTGAGATTTATGAATCGTCACCGCATATGCCAAACAAACAGGAAACTGTTTTCGGCGAACATATACGTTTTTTACAAGCAAAAATCTAGTAGAACAACGACTGATTTGTTGTACTTGCTCAATGCCATCAAATTTTATTTTTAAAAATTCAATTCCATCTCTATTTTTTTATTCACAAAATCAACAACATAACCCATTGCTCCATTTACCAGACCTCTTTCAACATTTAAATTCCTTCTCAAAATGATACGACAATTTAAACACACATTCAGATTCATTTCAAAACCAGCTGTTTTAGAAATACTTTTCTCTAATGAATCCAATTTTGTTTTCAAATTTTCTGACAAAACAATTGTTGCACCCATATGCTCTATTTTATCTATTGCTTCCAGTTTCACAATCTCTTCATTTTCTAACTTTAACATTTTGTTGTTGAAGATGGAACATTCTTGCAGAGTTGGCATCAAACAGATCCCAGATTTCTTCTCAGTCATTTTTTTTAAAATATTCTCTGGAAGAATGTTTTCATTTGGATACAAATTTGAAATTAATCGAGCATGTAAAGCTTCTTTCCCAAGCTCACTTATTTTTCTGATTCTTACATCTTGTAGAATATTTTTATAATCTTCATCCTTTGCCTGTCACATATTTTGAAGCAGTTCAGCATATTTAAAATTTAACCATATATTAACGTTTCCAATGCTTCCAAGGGACTTCCTGGTATCTTCATGCGTAAGCATTTTAAACACTGGTTGTCCTTTTACTGGAGTCAACTGCAGTAGATCTCCAAAAACAATAATGTGTTTTCCTCCAAATAACACATCATACCCTGTTCTAAGAATTTCTTGCATTCTCAAATGCACCAAAGCAAGCATTAGATTCAAGACCATGCTTACTTCATCAATGATAAGAAGTTTCATTTTCTTCAAGACTCTGGAAACTTCCGAACACGCATCTCCAGATAACTTATTGTAATGCAATTTATTATCATGCTCAACTGGCAGCATCAGTAAATGATGTAGAGTAATCCCTTTAATGTTTTGTGCTGCCAGTTCGGTTGGAGCGGTTACAACACAAGACAGCGGTGATTCAGTCCTTTTCTGCAAATAAGTTGCAATGGCTTTAATCAAAAAACTTTTTCCTGTTCCCGCTTCTCCACTTACGTACAGTCGAACAGTCTTAAATGATGTACATGAGCACACTTTTTTCTCATGTCTGAATCCATGTTCAATCTGTTCTGTAACTTCATCATATATCTTTTTCTGCTCAATGTTTAGTTGCTTTACCAAATCTTCCAAGTTAACTCCATCCTCTTGAGCTTGTTCCATAGCTCTTTCCACCTCATCCATGGCAGTTGCATTATCAAAAAGCAAGACAGAAACCAACGGTAAAGAAACTCAGGACCTTATTTATGAAGGCCTTGCGCCACCAGTGCGTCATGTTTTCCCATGTTAAAGTGACGCACCTGCGGCACAAGGCAATCATAAATAAGGCCCAAATGAAAATACCATTTATTTGCACCCAAAATCGTTTTTTGAATAACATTTTAGAAACACAGCGAAGATCCTATTTACAAGCACTCAATTTCACTTCTGAACCTTCACTATTTCACAAAATACAAATCCTCTATCTTGCAAATGTTGATATCAAGCATTATCAAAAAGCAAGACACAAACCAACAACAAAAAAACTCAGGGCCTTATTTATGAAGGCCTTGCGCCACCAGTGCGTCCCATGTTAAAAGAGACGCAGTGGTGCCACAAGGCAATCAGAGATAAGGGCTAAATTTAAATACCATTGATTTTCCCCCAAAATAGTTTTTTGAATAACATTTAAGAAACACTGCGCAGAACCTATGTACAACCACTCAATATCACTTTTGAAACCTCACTGTTTCCCAAAATACAAATCCTCTATCTTGCAAATGTTCATAGCAAGCATTATCAAAAAGCAAAAAACAAACCAACAGCAAACAAACTCAGGGCCTTATTTATGAAGGCCTTGCGCCACCAGAGCGTCACTTATTTCCCATTGTTAAAGTGATGCAACAGCAGCACAAGGCAATCATAAATAAGGGCCAAATGAAAATACCATTGATTTGCACCCAAAATCGTTTTTTGAATAACATTTTAGAAACACAGCAAATATCCTATTTACAAGCACTCAATTTCACTTCTGAACCCTCACTATTTCACAAAATACAAATCCTCTATCTTGCAAATGTTGATATCAAGCATTATCAAAAAGCAAGACACAAACCAACAACAAAAAAACTCAGGGCCTTATTTATGAAGGCCTTGCGCCACCAGTGCGTCCCATGTTAAAAGAGACACACTGGTGCCACAAGGCAATCATAAATAAGGGCTAAATGTAAATACCATTGATTTTCCCCCAAAATCATTTTTTGAATAACATTTAAGAAACACTGCGCAGAACCTATGTACAACCACTCAATATCACTTTTGAAACCTCACTGTTTCCCAAAATACAAATCCTCTATCTTGCAAATGTTCATAGCAAGCATTATCATAAAGCAAAAAACAAACCAACAGCAAACAAACTCAGGGCCTTATTGATGAAGGCCTTGCGCCACCAGATCGTCACTTATTTCCCATGTTTAAAGTGATGCACCGGCAGCACAAGGCAATCATAAATAAGGGCCAAATGAAAATACCATTGATTTGCACCCAAAATCGTTTTTTGAATAACATTTTAGAAACACAGCAAATATCCTATTTACAAGCACTCAATTTCACTACTGAACCCTCACTATTTCACAAAATACAAATCCTCTATCTTGCAAATGTTGATATCAGGCATTATCAAAAAGCAAGACACAAACCCACAACAAAAAAACTCAGGACCTTATTTATGAAGGCCTTGCGCCACCAGTGCGTCACTTTCTTCCCATGTTAAAAGTGACATACCAGCGCCACAAGACAATCATAAATAAGGGCCAAATGTAAATACCATTGATTTGCCCCCAAAAATCATTTTTTGAATAACATTTAAGAAACACTGCGCACAACCTATGTACAACCATTCAATATCACTTTTGAAACCTCACTGTTTCCCAAAATACAAATCCTCTATCTTGCAAATGTTCATAGCAAGCATTATCAAAAAGCAAAAAACAAACCAACAACAAAAAAACTGAGGGCCTTATTTATGAAGGCCTTGCGCCACCAGAGCGTCACTTTTTTCCCATGTTTAAAGTGATGCACCAGCAGCACAAGGCAATCATAAATAAGGGCCAAATGAAAATACCATTGATTTCCCCCAAAATCGTTTTTTGAATAACATTTTAGAAACACAGCGAAGATCCTATGTACAAGCACTCAATTTCACTACTGAACCCTCACTATTTCACAAAATACGAATCCTCTATCTTGCAAATGTTGATATCAAACATTATCAAAAAGCAAGACACAAACCAACAACAAAAAAACTCAGGGCCTTATTTATGAAGGCCTTGCGCCACCAGAGCGTCACTGTTTTCCCATGTTTAAAGTGATGTACCAGCAGCACAAGGCAATCATTAATAAGGGCCAAATGAAAATACCATTGATTTGCCCCCAAAATCGTTTTTTGAATAACAATTTATAATCACAACACAGGACCTATGTACAAGCATTCAATTTCACTACTGAAACCTCACTGTTTCACAAAATACAAATCCCCTATCTTGCAAATGTTTATAGCAAGCATTTCCAAAAAACGTGCCACAAACCAATAAAAAAGAATCTCAATCTGCTTCCAAATCTGAGGTAATGCAAGTGACATTATTCTAAATGGTTCAAATATATTTATTTAATGAGGCAAACACTATTAATTACTTCTCAAAAATATAAAAGCCATTCTTTTACCCCAAAATCGTTTTTTAAATAACTTTTTACAAACACAGTATAAGTCCTATGTACAAGCAATGAATTTCACTACTGAAACTTCACTATCTGCTTCCAAATATTCTCCATAGAGCAAACAAGTCTCTATCTAAATTAAATAAATCATTACTTACTTTTACAAATGCTTCGGGAGATTGAGAACAGTGTCAGACACACACACCAATTTTTCTTTAGCAGAGCAAAAGGTGTGCACTCAATACACTGAAACCAAGACTGGCATAGAAAATCTCTAACTTTACACACATATGCCTTATTTCAACCAATCAAAAGCCTTCCCTCACTATTTTCAAACCAACACCCTTCCCCCTCTCAGACCTTTCTAACTCATACCATAGCAACTCCCTCCTACCTGAACTCTCAGGTTCAAAAGTTTATTCTACAATGTTGCAAATTAAGTCAGCAAGGATGTTTGACCTCTCAATACACCAGCTTATCCAGGGCATTATTGCTTTTACTGACTTTTTCTTAACCATTCAAATTGCTTCTTTCACACAACACAACCATGCACCCTAACTTTCAGTTTTCAAGTACCTGAATCCACCAATCATTGCTTGTGATTCAACAGCAGGGAAACTCCACAATTGGGCTCAAAGGTATGCAGCAAGCAGAAATTATCACAACCTTGATTTATCAAATGTGGAAATCAAGTGGATTTGCCAGAGAGGATTGAGATGTCATCAATTGATACCATTGGTGAAAACCTTTTTGCATCTGCCAAACCCTGATCTCTTAATAGTGCACTGTGGTGGAAATGATTTGGGCACTATGACTGGGGTTGGTCTGGAAATGCTTTTAAAGGACACCTTTGATCAATTGATGACACTTTTTCCATAAACTGCCTTGGTATATTCCAATATATGCCAAAGACAGAAATGGAACTGGTCCAACCAATTTTGTCCACAATTTTAGAAAGCACGGAAACATGTGAATAAATCTGTTTCTGCTTACATGAGAGACTTTGGAATGGGTTCAATATACAACAACTTGCGTTACAACATGCAAGACATCTACAGAGGAGATGGTGTGCACTTCTCAGATGAGGGGAATAGAATATTCCTCCTGAATTTAAGACTGTGCATTGGAACCTACTTGTAGGTACTTAAATCAGCCACAGAACCTTAAAGCTCTTTTCAGAGCTACCCTACCTCTGATCACTCATAATGATTTTCTTTTTCAAACTTTTTTCACTATTTTTCACCAAAGTACGCTCCCCGGTGCGCGTACCGGGCGCTTCCCCCGCGAAAAATGAAAAAATGTTTTTTTTGGGGAGCGGGACATAAATGGGCCTTCTAAACCCCCCTCAGAAAACCTAGAGGGTCAGAAAGTGTCTACCGTGCCCCCTTCTACCCATTCCCAACGTTGTTTGTCCTCCATCTTGTGTCTCAATTCTACCGAAACACAAAATGGAGGACTCCCGTAACGCTGCCCGTGCGCGTACCGGGGCGTGTACCGGTAAGCGCTCCCTAAAAAAAGGTGGGAAAGTAATTTACAGAAAAACCACTGGAGACACTTACACCAAATATAGAATAGACCCTACTACATAGCAGTCCCTACCATTTACCCAAATTTGATGGAATTCCATTGAGACATTTATGCTGTAGCCCTGTCTAAATTTCCTGAGGTAAATTACATGACAAAAACACATATGAAACTGTTTGAATTTTCAACCAATTAAAATGTTACTTAAATTTTTTAGTACTTTTATGTGCTGACATTTGATTGGTTAGGCACATGAATATATGTGAAAAATGAGAGGGAAACACAGCCATTTTGACTAACACTACCTAAGGTACATTTGGAAAAATTTTTGACAGAAAACTTCAACTACTTTGAAGAAGGTAAGTTGTTAAATTGAAAGGAGAACTATGTTATGCACTTTAAGTTAATTTGTGAAAACATTTTCAGATAGTTATATGCTGTCCCTCTGTAAGAGCTAGACATTGAGAAAGGCTTGTCTATTATAATTATGGATTGAGTTAGGCTTCTCTGGTATAATTATGAATTTACTTAGGCTTCATCACAGGCACTTTTTAATAGTTCTACTTCCTGCCTGAAACCATACACTGCCAAAAGTTAACTTCACTGTTAAAAACTCAGAAGTACCTGTCTGAACTTAAACCCAACAGTGCCCTATCTCTACTGATATATTTATTTTTTATGCAATTTACAGCAAGAAAATGGAAGGACAACAAAATGAAATTAATATTTCATTTGAAATTAATATGGAAAACAATCCTAAGGAAGACAAAGATGAAATAGACTTTTTGGCTCACACTGTAGACCAAGACTTAATTAAATGTGTAGAAGAAATTGAATCATGGAATGAAAAAGAGGACATACCTGATGAATTAATGTTGCAAATTCTTTTAGATTTTGAAAAATCACAACAATAAATTTAAATTTAAAAAATAAATTTTTTTGAGACATTATTCTTTTTTATATGTAAATTATGAAATAGTACCAAAATAGATATAATATAAAGTGAGACTTAAAATATACTGTGCAACTTTTTTGTGTTACATAGTAAGTTTGCTCATAGTTACTTCCTTTCTCCCACTATATTATCTCCAATGTGTATTTAACATCTCTTTATCATCTCCTGCCTCCATATTGTTTCTGCTTTCCTGACAGACTATGGTATGAATTCAATATACCACAATAACTTCTGTAACAACATACAAGATATCTACAAAGGAGACGGTGTATGTTAAATTTTAGACTAGGCATTGGTACCTACATGTTGGTACTTAAATAAAAAAATAAAATATAAATACCAACAAAAAGAACAATTAATAAACATACAATATTTGAAAAGTTTAACATTCTTTTTTCCCCATAGTACGCTCCCTGGTCCGCTTCCCAGTGCGCGTACCGGGCGCTCCCCCCGCAAAAAAGCAAAAAAAAAATTACTTTATTTTTTGGCCCCACGGGTCCCTTTTAAAGCCCCCACATCAACCCTAGAGGGTCAGGGAGGGTCTACTCTGCCCCCTTATGGTCATTTCCCCCTTTGTTTTGGCCACCTCTTGTGTCTCGATCCTACCGAGACACAATATGGCGGCCGCTCCGGACTGTTTAGAATGTTTACAGACACCCGACAGCCAATCAGCTTTCCGTGCGCAAGTCCCATGGCGAGCCCGGTACGCGCCCCGGTGCGCGTACCGGGGCGCTGCCATAGATATATATATTTTTTTAACCTAAATTACTCAAAATCCACTGGAGCACATATCTTGAGACATAGCAAAGCACATCAGGCTACCAGTCCCTACAAGTTTGCCAAGTTTGGTGTAAATCCATACAGCCGTTTGGGCTAAAAGTGAGGTCAACCGCCCTATGGAAATTAACATGGGGAAAACGCGTTTTGGGACCCCCCTTTTATCTCGGGCACCGCTTGACGCATCCCCCCAAACTTTCAGAGGAGGACCCGAGCTCGACGAGGCCATTTTAAGGAACTATAACTACCTACTGGCGACCACCAGTAGGTAATATGCATATATATATATATATATATATATATATATATATATATATATATATATATATATATATATATATATATATATATATAAACACCAAGGTTGCCCCCATGGAGATAACACACAACGAGGAGTTACCTCACTGACAGCACCGGCTGCGGCAACTTGGCTGCTCTGTTCACATCCCTCCAAACACCAAACGCGTTTCGGGCGGTGAGACCTTGATCACTGGTGAACCATGAGACAAGGAGACAGTTACTGTTTAGAGGAACTCCCTTTATTATCAATTCGAAGTCCCGCCCCAGTGGGCGTCATCATGCACGGCATTCTGGTAGATGCAGTCTTTTGGGCATGGAAAGGACTGTAGAAGTTCCTAATTACACCCCAGTGGGTGTCACTGCCCCGTTGCAAATATGTAAATGAGCGCACAACAGCCGCCTTGTCACAAATCCACTCCGATGCTGAGGCCTCCTCGATTCCTGGCGGTGCGCGTGTTACCAGGCACCAGGAGCCACTGACGCAGCGGGACATCTCCGCGGCTGGGCCGGCCGCTATACATCAAAACACCAAGGTTGCCCCCATGGAGATATCACACAACGAGGAGTTACCGCACTGACAGCACCGGCTGCGGCAACTTGGCTGCTCTGTTCACATCCCTCCAAACACCAAACGCATTTCGGGCGGTGAGCCCTTGATCACTGGTGAACCATGAGACACGGAGACAGTTACTGTTTAGAGGAACTCCCTTTATTATCAATTCGAAGTCCCGCCCCAGTGGGTGTCATCATGCACGGAATTCTGTTAGATGCAGTCTTTTGGGCATGGAAAGGACTGTAGAAGTTCCTAATTACACCCCAGTGGGTGTCACTGCCCCCGTTGCAAATATGGAAGTGAGCGCACAACAGCCACCTTGTCACAAATTTCGCCTTCAGCGCACAGGACTCGAGTCCAAAGAGACGATGCAGACCCAGATTTCGTGCAAATATTCCTTTTTATTTCATTTCTTGCCCAAACACCACCGCCATGACGTGTTTCGGTCCCTCTCGGACCTTGATCACATGATGGTGGATTGCGGGAGCGCGAGTTATACTTAGTACAATAAACTATAATGGAGGAATTTCAATGGTTTTGTACGAGTGAAATGTCCAGCTAACTATAACACCCCTAAAACCTATGTTTTTTTCAGTGAATTTCTAAGGTTTTTTAATGCTAATTCCTAACTATAACATGTCTGAAACCTATAGTTTTTTCAGTGAATTTCAAAGGTTTTTTTAAATGCTAATTCCTAGCTATAACATGTCTGAAACCTATGGTTTTTTTGTGAATTTCAAAGGTTTTTTTAATGACAATTTTTAAATGTATTAATTGTCATATTTAATTTTATGACACTGATTTACTACATTTTTTTGAAGTATTTATTTTTAGATATTTTATTTTTTAAATTACATCACAATTACATTATACATTACATTACAAAATATACTTTCTCAGAATTAATTATTTTAGTTTAAATACTTTGCAAATTGGCAATAGACGTTTAAGTACAGTAGTTACAGTTGTTGCAATAGGCAACACAATTTCAAACACCATGCAAAATTAAGCTCAATGAGAATTTTTAGTTAAAAATGCAATTAGTTACTTTATGGATTACTTTTCCAACCACAGGACTGGATCCTAGATTCAGTCCTGGGACATCTCCTGTAAACAGTTGAGTAAAAGCGTTTTGGTTACAGTAGTAAGTTTTTAAGGAATATTATTGTATTTTAAAAGTTGACACTTGGAAACTTTTTCACACAGAATCACCAATGTTATCCTATGGGAGGAAATACACTTAGCGGGTAAATAGTGTTATTGTTACTTTTTCTTACTCAGTGGTGGATCTTGGATCCAGCACTGGTGCATCTCCTGTAAACAGTTGAAAGAATGCGTTTAAGTCATACAGGCGATTTTTAAGGAATATTTGTACTTTGTGAAAATCGACATTTAGAAACTTTTCTGGTGAACATCAAACAATGGATTCCTATGGAAGTAAATACAAGTTACTGGTAAGTATGCTTAGTGCTGGGCTAAAAGATGCAGCACTCGGTTCTCTCCTGATAACAGGTGAGTAAATCGGAATTCGTAGTTCAGCTGATTTTAGAGGAATATTTGTACGTTTCAAAAATCGACACAGAAACTTTTCTGCTGAAAACCACACAATGGATTCCTATGAAAGGAAATACAAGTTACTGGTAAGTAGGCTTAGAATTACTTTTCATGGACAGTGCTGGGCTAAAGGATGCAGCACTGGGTTCTCTCCTGATAACAGGTGAGTAAATCGGAATTTGTAGTTTGGCTGATTGTAGAGGAATATTTGTACAATAGTGAAGGAAGGGGGCATGGTACTGCGGTGACGTATGCAAACACGCCCTGTGGTGCGTTTTAAGTTGGGGAATTAATAACTTTTCAATCCTGTGGCCCCTGAGGGCCAACTATCCCACCAGGTATGCGCCAGGTACCTGTGTTGCAGAGAGGTATTCAGAGGCCATGCCCTTTTTTACAACACTCTGCAACACAGCTCCGTGGTGCTTACTGGAGGTACCTGGTGGGCTAGGTGGCCCCTAGGGTACCCCTAGATTGAAGAGGAATTAATTCCCCAACTTAAAACACACCACAGGGCGTGTTTGCACACATATCACCTTAGGCCCACCCCCTACATTCACCACTGTGCAAACGCACCGGTGGCGTGTTTTAACCCCTTGGCCGCAGCGGTAATTCTGCCACAGCGCTAGGGGGGAAGGGGGCACGCGGCCATGCTCGTGACGGAACCACTCCGTCACGAGCTGCGGTGGTGCTGTGCTTGTGACGGAATGGTTCCGTCATGGCCCGCCCACCTAATAGAATGCTCAGCGCAGGCACGGAATCAGCGCCTCGCAGGTGCAGCGGCCCGGCCATGACAGAACCATTCCGTCACCAGCACAGCACCACTGTGGCTCGTGACGGAATGGTTTTGTCATGAGCATGCAAGGGGTTAAGTTGGGGGATTAAGTCCCCTTGAATCCTGAGGTCCCCAGCTGGCCAACTAGCCCACCGGGTTTCTCCAGTATGCGCCAGGGAGCTGAATTGCAGAGAGGAGTAAAAAGGGGTGGGTCCTCAGAACTGGGCCACTACTAGCCCAGGGGACCCCATCCCCCGGGGCTGTCCCTCTTCGTTGGGAGCCGTGGGAGGTCCCCAATCCCATATGGTCCCAGACGGCTCCCCGCCTCCTCCGCAAGCTGGCATTGCTTTTCCATATGGGGAGCAGCTAACATGCTGCTCCCCATATGCAAAAGCAATCTGATTTCCTATTTGGAAGAGAGAGCAGGTTTCCCGCTCTCTCTTGCAAATAGGAAAGCAGTTTGCAATGACAGGGTGGGAGCCGCGAGGCTCTCGCTCTGTCATTGCAAACGGCAGTGTCCCGGGGGTAGGCACCCTGGGACACTACAGGAGCCTACCCTAGGGGATTTGCGGTCTCCGGGGCCTGGACAAGGCTCCAGGAGGGGGGCCACGCGCCCCCCCTCTGACATTTGCAAGAAGCCCCGGGTGTGGTGGTCCCCAGGGCTGGCCTGAGAGCCCCCCTACATAATTTTCAAAATCCCCAGGGGGTGGTGGTCCCCGGGGCTGAGGGGGCCTCAGAGCCCCCAAACCTACTTTAAAGTATCCCCTGGGGTAGTGGTCCCTGGGGCTGGGGGTGCCTGGGAGCCCCCCACCCAATTTTTATAAGCCCCGGGGGTGGTGGTCCCGAAGCCTGGGGGGACCTGAGAGCCCCCTGTACATAATTCTAAAAAAGCCCCGGGGGTGGTGGTCCCCGGGGCTGGGGAGCCTCTCTGGGCCCCCTTTACATATAGTCCATTGCCCCCGGGATTTGGCCACCCAGGGGGCTAAAAAACAAAGATGTGCAGGAGCCTGTGCTTCCTTTTTTAAAATTTTGGCCGAAATATGCGCTGGGTGCGCAAATCTCGCCGATTGGTTTTTTTAAATGCTTTTTTGGGACCTGGGTGTCCTTGTGGGACCCCATGAACAGGCCTAGGGGATCAGGGTATTCCTACCCTGGCCCCTTTTTGCTTTTTGTGACATTTTTTCAGATGGCTGCCAAAACTTCCTGATTTGGAGTGTTGACAGTCAATTAAAATACAGCTTGTGCACGGCAGGGTGCGCGTAGGCTGCGCCTAGGGTACGCAGATAGGTCCGCGGATCCACCGCAGATTTACAGCAAATAAGCAAAAGGCACGAGTCTGAACCAAGAACTACCTCCTTGCCAAATTTGGTCTAATTCCGTTAAGCAGTTCAATTTGTATATATACACAAAGTTACAACACACTAGGTTTTGAGGAATTCAGCTTTTGAAATACACTTCATATTATGTTTTGACCCAGATGCAAGTGTCAAAGAGTTTTATGAGGATGAAAAAGCTGTCTGTGTAACCCCTCAAAGGGGTTCATTAGTAAGAAACAAGTCACTCCAAATTATATGTTTAAGGACAGAAATTGTCAAATACTCACAGAAAGTGTTGGGACAATTCTCTTTGGGTAACAGTAAATAGAAAATACCCCTCATTATGATTCAGGTGGTATTGTGCTCATGAGAAACAACAAAGAACCAATCTTACGTAATAGTCAATGAATTGATCAACTATCACAACGAGGTTAAACAGTCTCCTTATACATTGCAGAGTTCATGAAAAACTGGAGCATATAAAAGATAAACCATATTATACAAATATTACTAGGTAGTAACCTAAACGAGATACTTGTATATACTAAGTTACACGATAACCATTTATAAACATTTATATTAGATGTGAGAATTCCAGTTTTATTTCAAGAAGAATTCAAGAGAGACCTTCACTGTGCCCATTCCATTACAATCGGCTTTCACTACGTACTTGGTATTGTCTTACAGTAAGATTCGATTACTTAAGATGATAGTTAATAATTTTTCGTCGATGTGGTGTAAAACAATTATCATGTTTATGATGGAGAATATAATTAAATACACAGTTGTCAACCCTTAGAATTATAATTTCTTCAATAATTAATAAAAAAAACATAGCTTCTAGTAACTGAATCATTAATATACTTGGAATTCTATTAGTTTATTCTGATCTCTCTGGCTACACAAACAATTTCTGAGATTGTCAAAAGCAAGAATCCTGCAACTATGATTTTCCTTGTCCTCTCAAAAGCTGTCATAATGATGGATTGTGCAATGATTCATAACAATGTGCTTAACTTAGCAACAATTACAACAAAACGGGCAATTAATATACATAATTCTCATTAACAGCAAAACAATGTTTATAGAGAAGATGCTGTTGTTCTTAGACAAGGCAGCGTTGTCATTTACTGATTTACGTGTTGGTCCAGTATATTCTGGTTCTTGCAGTCTTCCACACCTCTTTATCTGAATGCTTAAGTGTTATGACCCAGTGAATTCTGATACTTGCAGTCTTTCACTTCAAAATGTTTGTCTTTCTAATGCCATGTTATGGAATTTCTCACACACAAGGAGTACATTTGCACAGTTTTCACATTTCAACTTTCTTCAAAGTAGAATAGGTGTACTGCAGTGTATCACCTTTACTTTTTCAAACAATACTATGCGTTGCCCTCATTCACCAGCACTAGTGGACATAGTACATTAAGACAAACATTTTAACATTGCACACTGAATTGATCCGAAAGCAATTCAAAGATAGATTCAGTGCATGTATTCAAATGGAACATGGATTCTCATGTCGACTGAGAATACAACAAAGTGCATATTCAAAAAATGATCACAAAATCCAAAAAGCAGTGCCCTATTAGGAGAGGAAAGGTAGTCTCATGCAAAGTTAGCAAATGTCATGTTGCAAGAAATATGTATGAATTTTGCTGAGGTCTGTGGAGTTATAGATGAAGCAGAACATTTCTTTTACGACATTGATTTTCAGTGCAAAATAGCTTGCAGGAAATATCTTCTCATAAAACAGTTGCCTTGATCTTCGAATGTAAGGAATGGTCTTGATTTAAATGTTCAATCAAGGTAGCTCCAAGTAAAATTGTGGGGGGTGGGAATTAAATTATGGTATGTACATACATTCTCCTCACAATATTATGAGAGCATACTTTGTTGTGTGTTAGTTTTGGTATGTTTCTATTTTAGTTTGGTTTAGGAAAGGATATTATTATACTCTCCATTCAAGGCAAATGCTAATGCATTAGAAATATTGACCATGGCTTGTAAATATACTAAACTCAATAGAAAAAAAAATAAAAGAAGAGATCTGGGCCTAATATGTCATGAAATTGTGCAATTTCAAATCATGTGATTTGCAAATTCACAAGGTTTGTTACTGCAAAATGGCTTTTTGTTATCAAACATATTCTGTGAGTAAGAAAATGATTTCCAAATCACTAAATGGGTTTATTAACTATTATAAACTAAATTGCAGTTAGAAAGGGGCATGAAAATGAATGCTATCTTTTAACTGCAATTTGCTACAGAATACACCAATGATTTATGACTGAAATTGTGGGTACAAGCCATTGAACCGTCACTGACTTCTCAAAGGAGCTTGTTCTGATTCACAGAGGGTAACCTGTACATGCCAGACAGCTTTCCTTTTGTCAATCAAGTCAGGTAACTTTTCCCAATGTGTTCCGAAATGCAATATTTTTTTATAAAATAGCAACAGTTCATTTACAGAATATGGACTGAGTGAAAAGAAACTTCTGTTGGAAAAATAAATTTAGAGATGGTGGTCTGCTGTTCCTTACAATGCACTATCCATTTGTTTGCAACCAATCATAAAGGGTCACAGATAGTGGTCTGCCTAATTAATATTCTGAGACCACCATGGTTGGAGATTTTGTGATGCAACTTAATAGAATGTAAGTCACATAGCAAAATTAAAGACTAATCACAAAAAGTTGGTGCACAATGGGTGACCACTTTATGCGGACATTAATTTAGTATATAAGGCACAAAGTTTCTTATCTCTTTTGAACCTGATCATGACATTTTGTACAACTTAGATATTTCTAGTACTTGCTAAATTGGAGATTAAGATGAATGTCTCTGATAGTTCTCCATGATGCACACTCGTTAGTAAAGAGTAATGATTCCTAGAAATATAATCCCACTTAGTCTCGTTTTATGCCTTAATGTCGGGGCAGGTTCAGACAATTTCGCAACGTTTGTTAGTGCTCTAACCTTTCCTAATGTTTGCTACTCTATTCTATTCGACTCTATTCTATTTGGATTATCAGTTTTCCATCTTTTGCTCTTTTCGTTTCACTGTAATATTTCAGGATCCTTTTACTGTGGAGCGGATTATAGTACTCGACTCGTTGAGGCCATTACATTTAACGACTTGGTGCATGCATGGGCTTTTCATCGTGGTGACACAACAGTTTGCAAACCAGAAAGAGGTCAGGCAACATTGCTCAGTCCATTGGTCCCTTAGGTTAATGTAGTTTCAGAAGGTGGAGGTAGAGATGTGAATTCCCTATTTCAATGCTGAACTTTTGTACTGTGGTAAGATGGTACGATTAGTACAAGTTGAGAAGATAAATATAAAGATAAATATGTTTTTGCCCTAGGTCTGTGGAGAGTCTCAACAGTGCTTTCGCCAAATTAACAAAGGTATCTTGCTTGCAGGCTATTTTCAATTTACTCTAAATGAGCAGCTAAATCAGCTTAGATATCTTCATCGAATGTATTATTGGTGCCAGCAATGCAAACCTCCCTGCTTAGTTTCAAAGATCCTAATATAGCAGAAGTAATGAGTTGTTAAATCAAAGTTGGGGCCTGAGCTTCAAAGCAGAAACCTCCAATCATATGCATTCTGCATGATATGTGGCATTTTATCACCCTGGAGTATTTGCTTGGAAGGTCACAAATTTATCCTCAACCCACTACGACTTTTCAGTTTTTCTTTAACATGGACCATTTTTGTAGATCACTGCTGTCAAAATCTCACTGATGCAGACCATGGTATTCACTGTACTTCTGTCTCTTAGCATGCTATAGCCACTGCCCAAATGCATCTTTTTGCTTGGCTATGCTACTTTTGTTGCAATGGCAGAGGTGACCCTTCCTATAAGTCTGTGTATAGGGGAGTGAATGCACATATTTGATAATGATAAGGAACCTGTTCGAGCTCCTAGGAATGCTGTTATATGTTGGATGGAATTGCCGGGGTTTCAGAGTGTGAAATACCTGAAAGGATATACACAGCAGTGATTGAGGGAGCATTTACAACACAACCCACAATTCATCCATGAAATTGTGGCTTTGTCCTTACTTCTATTCAATATGAAAAGGCTGTATTGAACTTCCTTTTGGCAATGGTCTTACAAAGTAGCAGGTGATTGGTGTTATGGTGAGCGTTATATGGCACACAGGTAAGCTGTACTAAAACACTATATCAGTCGTAAGTTCAAGCATGCTTGCTTGTGTATCACTCTATGAATGTACACAGATTCAGCTTCTTCCACATAGCACACATTGGGGCATATGTACAAGTCCCCATCGCCACGGCAACATCACTTTTTGGGACATTCTCTGGGTGATAAGGGCTGGGCCTTATGTACACAGCAGCGTTAAGCCACTCAACATGGCATAACGCTGCCTTGTCCATAAGGCTCCCTTTCACGCTATGCTTAGCATGAAAGAGGCGCGCAGTGGGTGTTGTGATGGGTGTTCCACCGCAACGCCCATTGTATTTGACGCTCCCCTGCACACAGACAGTCTTGCACTCTGGTGCAAGGGTGCCTGCATTGGCAAAATGTGTTGTTAAATTTAGCACCATGGCAGGGGGAAATGTAAGGCTGCACTACATTCTTGTAAATATGGGGCGGCCTTGGGTTTCGGAAGTGGCGGAGCGTGTTATTAAGCCAAGGAGGCTAACGACAGGCTTGGCCACTTCCTTGTACTTATGGCACATTGTGTCAGTGCTACGTGGTAGGAAATTATAGCTTACTTATTAATTTAACCATTGAATTGGTTGATATTCCTCCATTAGTGGTCCACTTAGGAACATGAATAGATGAGTTTGCTGGATCAGATTTTAGGCAGCTCCTCCCACTTAGATTGTATTGCATGATTGAGGCAAAAAGAAGTCAGCATTCAATAAAACAAATTAACATTTGTCCATTCAATCTGACTACACAAATAAGGCTAAGGAATTGGAGGAAAAGGTTTAGTAGATTTTACAAATTCACAATTAGGACAAGATGTGCAAAGCATTGCGTTTGCATTTCTTAAATAGAGACTCCCTAGGAATCACTATTTAAGAAATATAAATGATATGTTCTAAATTTGTAATTCCCTAAAAGCGATTCCTGCAAAGTAGAGATAGCTCTTTGGGAACTGAGAATAGGAAATACCATTGCATTCCCACCAATGGGCAAAATAGGAAATGGTTTGCATTTTCTAAACAGCAAAAACACAAATTACGAAATGCCTAGTCAAGGGTGCCTCTGGGCTTAAGGCCACCCTGGAGGCACTCGAATTTCATAGTGCATATGAAAGTGCACATATCCCCCAGGGGCATATATGCACTTCATGCTACATTAAAAAAATGCATTTATTTTATTTTGTACATGGTTACCATCGAGTTCAAGTCTATGATAATAGCATTGCATAAATGCCCGATTCACATTTAGGAAATGCTATGTACATGTGCTATAGGAATCGCAAATAGGACATCTCTATTTACCATTCCTAAATCACGGTTGGAATTTGCGATTTCTACTAGATAGAAATCGCAAATTGCAATCCTCTTTTGGCCCTTCTTCTGTAGAAATTTTCCAAAAGACAGCAAGTGTTAGCATAAAGCCACATTCAGAAAGGAATAAGGGAAGCAGAGAGGTTGTTACCTCTCTGAGTCCAAAAGAATCTGCTCTAATGTGTACTGTGTGAGGACCAGGATATAGGAAAAACGTGAGAATCAGATGGTTTTATCTCGATCACACCCCCATCATCAAATGAGAAAATAGTGTTCAGATGTTTTGCAAAATGTCTCTTCATTCCCATGGTCTCAGCTAAGACAGCAGTTCTCAGCCTTGAACAACTTGCCACTCCTGATCTGAGAAGAGCAGGAGGCATTCATGTAACACAATAACCATCACATTTTCGCAAAGATTTTCTTTCTAGCCTTGCTATCACTGGTACATTGTTCTACTAACTCTTGCTAATGAACCCACGAGAAGGCATCTGCAAGGGAAAACATTATTGCAAGCAAAATAAGAAAAAGGCATTTTCACCTTAAAAAATACAAGCCTAGTTAGGCAAAATTACAAATAAATGCAAACTTTATTAGTAAATTAGTATTATATTCAAGTTATACTTTCATGCTATGCAAATTATGCAAATATAAAAGTGAATGGGAACCACATCCTATAATATTTCTTAAAACATAGGAGCACATGTATTACTGACTCTCTAGTTTCCACAGGCAATACTTTTCTAGTGTGATGATGGTTTTAAAAAGTCACCTTCCTTCAAGTCTATAAGACTAGACCACTATGCACTATAACTTAATGCCACTGCAGTGTACAATTAAAAACACATAAAAACAATATTATTTTTGATCAATCAAGTTGGTGTTTCACACTTTAAATTTCCATACACCACTTTTAAACCATTTCCTTGTACAATGAATTGCAATTTTACATTAGTCTCTTGTTTCTTTTCATCAGAAACAATTTATCATCATTACATAATTCAAAACATATTCATAATATTCAATCTTTCTTTTCTGCCCAATGCATTTTTGCGCCCTTGACCATTCTTCAGGGGCTCAGACCTAGAAAATATGGAAATAAGGTGCTATATATAAATGTAATAATCCCATCAACAGTACTTCTGCAATCCTCCATGGCGCAATGCTTAATAAGTCCTGGGACACATGTTCTCCCAATATTTCCAAATCATATGAAAAAAATGAATAAAGAAAACTGGATTATATAAAGAATAGATTAAAGGCGAAGCGTAAGAAACCCTTGGTGATGAGAAAGGAAACATCCGGATCCATAGCATGACTCCAAGTAATGAAACTTACCTCATCCCAATTATTTAAAAAATACTTACTCCACACAATCCATCTGGTCTTTCATGCAACAAGAGGAAATGTAGATACCATTCAATGCAACTCCATTACCCCGATGTTCCTGCCTCTCTGAACCTGCATCCCAAATCCGCACTGACCTTTAGATTGTCACAATCCTTTATATCCAAAAACCACTTTCTTGAACCGTTTTAGGCACACATCCTCTGGCTCTAAAAAAGAACACAATATGCCAATGGTTACTCCATCGACTACTGCTGTTAAAGTGGCTCACAATCCATTTCCCCGAACTCCCCCACCTTCTATGATGACAATGTACTCAGAATGCGCTCTGCCTTTGTACTCTTGATATACTCTCTCTGTTATGCTTTCTGAGCTTCCCGTTACATGTCACCCTTTAACACTGCTGATAGACCCGGAAGTAATTTTCCCTTATTTCCTGAACTCAAAGGCAAGACTACACGCAAACCTTCTCCTTACTTGTGTACATGAGACTGTGGCTCTGTTGTTCGAAGGGTACTCTGCAGGCAGATTCCATTGGGCACCATCTTAAGATGATTATCTACCTACTCACTCCTGTCTACTAGAACGAATATATATCAAGTGCATTCCTTAGAAAAAATTCACTAACAAACGCAATATATGCTCCCCAAAACTGAAAATAGGTTTAGGTGAATGAGAGAGAGAAATTAAAAACAAGGAGAATGTGGATAATTTCCCTTAGCATCATGTCTTTACATAATCACACCATGTGAATTCACATATGCTTTAAATATTCACAAAAAAAACTGTAATCAATTTTCTCATTGAGCCCTTTAGGGTCTCGTGTATCAAGTCTCCTAATCCAATATAACTCCCTTTGACCCAAGGATCTGGTTAGATCTTTCTCTGGTGTTTGTTCAACTATTTCTATCACTTTAAATTTTAGTTGTGTTATGGTGTGTCGAGCCTCTGTCCAGTGTATTGCAAAACTGCTGGTTTTTCTGTGTTCTGATCATGCTTTTGTGCACTGAAATACATGTTTTTACTTTTCTCTCAGTTTTTCCTACATTAAGCAATCCGCAAGAACACTTAATCCTATAAATGACGTTGTTTCAATTGCAGTCTGAGTTGTGGTATAACTTCATAGTCGCTCCTGTTGATGGATGTTGTATCCCATTCCCAACGATAACATTATTACAATGCACACAGTTTAGGCATTTATTGGTACCTTTAAAAAACTTCTGAGCTTTGCCTTGGTGTGACCACCAATAACTCTTTAAGGTTCTTCGAACGGTTGTACACATACAGCGGTTTGTTTTTTATTAAACCCTTGAAGTCAGTTTCATTCCGTAAAAGTTCCCATCGATGGTTTATGATATTCCTGATTTTCTTGGAACTCGTGGAGAATTATGATACAAATACTTGTTCTTCTAAGGGTTTCTTAGGTTGTTTATGAAATAATCCACTACGTTCTTTTTCACCCAAACGGTCAATTGCTTTTTCTAGTAAATCCTTTGGATACCCTCTCTTTATGTAATTTTGTTTCTGAATTTGTATATTCTTTTTTAAAGTGGATGTATTCGAACAAATCCGTTTGATACGTAAGAGCTTTGAGTATGGCAAGTTTTGGATAAGATTCTGAGGATGAACGCTGGTGAACAATGATGCATTATTTTTGTCAGTTTCCTTCCGAAACTCTTCCGTCTGTTTCTCCATTCCTTCTACGGTAATTAAAACATCCAAAAACGATATTGATGATTCACTGATGCTATGGGTCAATTGAATGTGTGCATAATGGATGTTAAGTTGGAAAACTTTATTTTCTAGTGCTTCTTGACTCCCTGTCCACATGATGAAGATATCATCTATAAATCTGCAATATACTAAAAGGTATCCATCCATTCCTGATCTTTGTATATGTAGTCTTCTTCAAATTTTGCCATGAAGGTATTCCCGTATGCAGGCGCCCCTGCAAATCCCATGGATATTGCCATTAATTGAAGACAAAATCTTTCTTCATATTGGACATATGCATGATGATTCAGTCTGGCCTAAAAGCGCCCACTCTACAGCTTCCATACCTCCTGAGTGAGGAATGTATGTATATAAAGATTTCACATTCACTGTACATAATAAGATCTTCCTGGTGGGTTTCACTGAATTGAGTTTTAATAGGAAGTCAGTGGTATCTTTACATACGATGTTCAATTTTGTACAAATGCTTGTAAAAACTGATCAAGGTTTTTTATGCTTCATCTTTAATCTATTCTTTATGTAATCCAGTTTTTCTTATTCATTTTTTTCATATGATTTGAAAATATTGGGAGAAACTTGGGCCCAAGACTTATTAAGCATTGCGCCATGGGGATTGCAGAAGTACTGTTGTTGGGATCATGACATTTGTGTATAGCACCTTGCACATTGGACATGTTTTTATGAAAGGATTTGTTTCCATATTGTCTAGGTCTGTGCCCCTGAAAAAGGGTCAAGGGCCAGAAATGCATTGAGCAGAAAATAAAGATTGAATGTTATGAATATGTTTTGAATGATGTAATGAGGATACATTGCTTATGAGGAAAATAAACAAGAAACTAATATAAAATTGCAATCCATTGCCCAAGTAAATGGTTTGAGAGTCGTGTATGGAATTGGAGGTGTGAAACACCAATATTCTTAATTAAAAATATTATTGTTATTATAAGTTTTAAATTGTACGCTGCAGTGACATTAAGTTAAAGTGCATAGTGGTCAAGTCTTATAGACATGATTTAGTAATATGGCGTGGCAAGACACCATGTATTCCACTGAAGCACGATGAGTTAAGAGGTGAAGACTAGTTTACATTTAAGAACATAGGCAGGAGTGCTCTACTCGCTAAACACAGATGGTTTTAATAAGGCCTACATATTACATTTTTCATTAGTTATGTTAAGGTACTCAGTGTTTTTACATGTCAAGGTGTAAATAATACACTTCTATGACATGTAGGGGTGGAACCAAAACTTGCTCTGCTCCAGTATTCAGAGACTTGATAGGATTCAATGCTGTTGGGAAGAGCAAATGGAACAGAGAACAAATAGGGGTAACATTTGTTCACATACTCAACAGGCCGCACTGAGGGCCAGTGATGTTTTTCTTCTTTGTTTGTAAACCATTGCAGTTGAATCTGTTCAAAACACATGAACAGGCTAAAGTGTGTGCTTAACTTCACAAAAATAATAATTTCGTTTTTTCTCTTTTCAGACTGTACACCATGTCCCTGCAAAGTGTCATCGTCTGTCCCAGTGATACAAACCCATTCAGGCGACGGAAACCTTTACAAAGCCTATCACCAGACTTCAACCCTTAGCATTTTCTGCACCTGTAACACAAATGCTCATCCAAATTTAATACCGTCAGCTCGGAGACAAAACTTCTCCAGAAGCCTTTCAGTTGGCACTTTGTAAACCGCTGGTCTCTTCCTAAAAGTCATAACCCTTCAATGCCTAGAGAGTTCAACAACACTATCGCTGACCAGTCTCTCTACTAAATCAAACCTGAAAAATTGCAGGTTGTCATGGTGGTCCTCCATAAATACTAAATTACATTGCATGATATTTAGCTACAATACTGAGCCAAGTATTAAACAGTACAAGTGAATAATACACTTATGGGCAGGATTGATTAACAGTGCCTATCACAGAAAGATACACACGTTAGTTTATTTTAATACAATTAATCTTTTAATGTTTTCAAATAACCGAAGACGTTATCTTCTTATGAATTGAAATGCTAGTTATCAGTTTCTACCTTTTCTTCCCTTCTTGGAATTACAGTAACATTTTTTGGCATAGTTGCAGCCTATTGATCCTCTATCTGCAAGTTCAAGGACGAAAGGGTCTTTGCTCAGAGCAAAGTAAATTAATTGCATATGATCATATTTTCCCATGGGTTGTCAGAGGCACTCAGGTTGCATTTCTAATGCTACTTTTACATTGGAAAGCTTTGAAATATTTTTGATTCAGTTGGAAATGTAAAGGATTATATTGTTAAAGGAAGTTCAATACATTTTCATCCATTTAAATACTTTGATTTTCGGCGTGTCACAGCATGATCATGATGAGAAATACAGCATCCACCACAAAATGTAATCTCGCAATGATTTGAAGCAATATCGCTCTTCAAAACCTTCAATGTGTTAAAGATGTGCGCTGCAAAGGATGCTTAATATGCACTAATAAATCCATCTATTATATAAAGATATGTCACCAGGCAAATTAAATCAATGTTTCAAAGGTTGTGCATGTACAAAATAAATACTAAGCTGTACTACCTACAGATGGATAAATCTCTTGCTGTGTGTTTCAGTGAGAATTACAAAACAAAAGTCGTCCTACCATATCTAACTCCCTGTCTTTTGAGGACTCAATACAACGCACAATGGGGTATATTTGCAAGACCATATCGCCACCTCAACATACATTATCTGATGTTGTGGTGGCGATAGGGGTTTTGCCTTATTTATAGGCAGTGTTAAGCCACGTGGATTAACCCTGCATTGTAAATAAGGCACCGCTTTACGCTATACTTAGGGTGAAAGGGGCAGGCAGTGGTTGGCGTTTCACGACAAAACCCATTGATTTTGTTGCTGCCCCATATTTACAAGGGTGGAGTAAATATGGGGCAATGTTAAAATTAAGTTCAGCGAAAACCTAGTCCTAATCTGGTGCAACGAGGAGAAATGTTTATTTTCTCCTTGTTTTTGCTGTTTCAAAGTGTGCTGCATTGTGCAGCACACATAGAAACTGCAAAAGGCCATTGATTGCTTATGTGCAGGAAGGTGTCCCATCCTGTACATAAATAATCATTAAAAAAATGACATTATGCAACTTCTATGTGTGGAAGTTAGAAAACGCCATTTCAGATTGTTTATGTGCAGGAAGGAACACCTTCCTGCACATACCAAATCTTTCCTTGCAACACAGACACATTTGCACTGTGGTGCAAGGTTGCCTGCGTTAGTGCTAGGTGACTCAATTAGCGCTAGCGCAGGGGGAAATGCAGGGCTGCCGTGTAAATACGGTGCAGCCCTGTGTATCAAAAGTGGCAGAGCTAGGCGTTAAGTCAAGAAGTGTTGTGTCGGTGAAATGCATAGGGACTTGGGTCTGTGGCACTGTGTGTGGTCCAGATGTAGATGTGCACAGATGGGCTTGAGTGCCAGTGACGCACCTGCTGCATGAGGCAGCCATTAAGTAGTGGTAGGGAGGTGGGAGGGATTGGTCACATGGGAGGCAGGAAGTGGGGCTGGAAAGGGACAGGGCCACAGCAACAAAACAGCAGCAAGGGTGGGGTGAAAAGAGGCACAGAATAAGGTGAAAAAGAGAAATATAGAAGAAAAATAGAAAATGAAAAAGGCTAGAAAAGCAGAACAAGAGATGAGAAGGAACTGGAAGCAGAGACAGACTCACCACTGGACCACCAGGGATGAGGCACAAGTGGGATCCTGCGGGTGGAGGAGGGCCTTGATCTCAATACCTGGAGCAGAAAGGGGCAAAAGCTGCAGGAGGGAGCTGACCGGTGGGGAAGCAATAAACACTGACAAAAGGGTCATGGTCAAAAATATTAAATGTGGCATTAGTAGTGACCACGCATCCCATACAACTTACTATAATCTTCGTATGGGAATCAGCAAGTAATCCTTCCTCATTTGTTCTCACATAGATGAATCTCACCATATTGGAATATCTTTTATACTGCTGAATGTTACACAAGTCATATGATAACAGGCGAAGACCAATGGCTATCTTAGCATGCACCAAGTTGATATCATATATATCTCTTTCACTCACCATTCACTTACTAGAACACTATATTAAGTAAAAGATGTATCATTAAGAATCATGTTATGAAACCATAGGAATGGGTTTATTAGTTTCCTTCCACATATTGTATAAAATCGAATAAAATATAACCAGAAACACATATCCTGGACTACACCTGTTGTTTGGCAGCCATCTTATAATGTACAATATTACACTGCATATAAGGGTGTTCTATTTAATGAAAAGACTAATCATCTAATGCCTCAGCTGCTTCAGTAAATGTAAATATCAATATATATATATATATATATATACATATATATATATATATATATATATATATATATAGATAGATAGATATATATAGATATATATATATATATTTTTCTTTCACTGAAAAATATATAGGTTTCAGGGACATTATAGTTAGTTGGATATTTCACTCGTACGAAACCAGAGAAATGGGTATGTTATAGTTAGTTGAGCTAACTATAACTCGCCCCCGCATTGTACTGCTGATGACATCACATATGACATCACTCATAACATGGTCAATGACATCACTCATGACAACTCAAATGACATTACTGATGACATCACTGATGACATCACCCACTTAATATCTGATGCACCTCTTCAGACCATAAACATAACCTTTGTTACATTCACAATAAATATAGAGTAGCATTCTTGAAACAATAGACAGACCAATACCAGTTGGGACATACCCATTCACTGATTCTATAGGTGTACACGCATCCACTCATTCACCCATACAGTGACTCATTCATGCAGTCACTCATCAATACAACCCCTGATATATGCAATCATATACCCATAAAGAAACTCACACACTGCCACTCACACATAGAGTTACTCAAACACCAAGTCAGACACGCACATAATGAATCCCATTGCCATTTACTCACTTACAGAGTTATACACACACCACCTCACTTATTCATACAGATACTAACACATACTTACTCTCTTAAACAATCATTGATACAAGTATACACTCATTCATGCAGTCACTCTCTCAGTCCTTACTCTCACATATAGTCACTTATATACTCCAATATTTACATATACTGCCTTTCACATATGTACTTACTCACACATATACAACTGAGATATCAACTCACTCACAAACACAGCCATATGCACACTCACTCCCCGATACAGCCCTTTGCACATACACACAGAAACCTATACAACCAGTGAATCACCTACTCACACATTCATGCAGGGAGTCTCACAGACACTCAGGCAATCAAACAGATACTCAGATAACAAATGATTAACCCATATAGACACTCATGTAGCTTCTCACCAACTCACGCAGCCACTTACACACCAACTGACAGACTGATACATATATTCACACCGATTAGTCATTAACCCATGCATTCACTAATACAAGTTTAATTACTCAATTATACAGTCAATCACGCACCCACAAAATCAATCAAACAGACACTCATACACCCACTCATTCTTCAATATACCTTGGTGTGTATATATAGATACCATTCCAAAACTTTTCAGAAACACTCAGTCACTGGATGATGTTACTGACCATGTCATGAGTGATGTAATATGTGACGTAATCAGCAGTGCATTGCGAGGGCGCAAGTTACAGTTAGCTCAACTAAATATAACGGCCGAATTTCTCTGGTTTTGTACGAGTGAAATGTCCAACTAACTATAACCTCTCTGAAACCTGTGTTTTTTCTCTGATTTTCTAAGGTTTTTTAAATGCTTATTTCTAACTAAACGGTCCCTGAAAACTATAGCTTTCAAGTTATTTCAGAGGTTTTATAACTGTTAATTCCTAACTATAATGTCCCTGAAAACTCTGTTTTTTTCAGTGAATTTCTATGGTTTTTTTAAATGCTAATTTCAAAATATGCCTACATAGATAGGGCAGAAGCAGAAAGAGGAAGACATGCGCACAAAGAAGTAAGAGAAGTGCAGAAAAAATCAATAGAGGTGTAGAAAGAGGCCTACTTTGACTGCCTTACAAAAGACTCATACAAAGTAGCCTAATCACTAACCCTTCTCTCAAGATGTCTTAAACCTCACTTTTCTCTTGAAGGTTCACTATTAATCTACTGCTCAGAATGTCAGGCCTACCTACCAAATATGAAACAGCAATCCTAAGCATATCACTGTTGTAGGTCTGACCAAGTTTGTGAAGTTAATTATGAGTGTCTTTGCTTTTACTGAGTGACATGTTACATTAAAAAAACATAGAAATACTTGAATGCCAGTGTTTCAAACAGCATACTCTGTAAATATGTGTACAAAAAGGTGTATGTATTTCTTACTGCTCATAATAAAGTGGACATGGCTATTAATTAGTATATTTAATGGGCTTAATAACACCTATGTACATAAGACATATCTGCCTGTGCAACTGAATGAGATAGCAGAACTCAGAACATTTAACCATCTATAGACGAAGCAACCCACTTTTTAAGCTACCATCTTCAGATGCATAACACATGTGAGAATGCTTATACAAGTAGATATATACCTCAGTCACAAGAACACGCAGACCTTCTAACTTGACAGCTTGCACTTTCCATTTGAGATGCAGAAAGAGGCAAGAAAGGTACAGAAAGGGAGAAGAGGGATGCAGAAAGAGGTAGAAGGGGTGCAGAAAGGAGCAAGAGAGGTGCAGAAAGAAGCAAAAGAAGTACAGAAAGAAGGAACAGAGGTCTAGAAAGAGACAAGAGGTGTAAAAAAGAGGGGCAGAATGAGGCATCAGGGGTAAAGAAAGAAACAAGAGAGGTACAGACTAGTGACTCTACTTGGGGATTTTATCGCCGCCTCACTGCCGACCGCCATTTTGGGTGTGGGGGCTGAGACGCCATCTAGCTGCCTTGCCGGTTAGCGGTACAGTCTTTCTAGGGACCCTGCCCTATACTATTTAACCTCAGATATGCTAGCGTGCAGCGTACGCGCGCAGCGTCGCGCCGGAGGAGCGCCAGAGGAAAGCCCGTCTGCGCCCGTCCGCGACCCGGAGGCGGACGGGGCGGCGGGAGGCGCTGACCCTAGGATATTATACACGGCGGGTGAGCTTCTGGTTATAAGGACGGGGAGGGGAGCATGTCGACCTGTCTTCCCGGGTCGACATTGTGGGAAACAGCGCTGCCCTGGCTGCGGCTGGCTCCCAAGTAATATTCGTGTAGAGACACCTGTGGCCCCTGAGGTGACTAATAACCATCTGTGCTTGCTTCTCAATACACGTTCCTTGGGCAGGCACGCACCCAATATCTATGAGCTCCTCGTATCAGAGAGGCCGCTATATTTAATGTTGACTGAAACCTGGTTGGGGGTAACATCCAACCCAGATCTCGCAGCCGCCATCCCTTCCGATTATGTCATCTTACGTCAAGATAGAGTGAAAGGGAGAGGTGGTGGTGTGGCGATTGTGGTTAGGAGATTGGCCACTTGTGCTGTAGTCCCGATAGAGCCCCTTCCGGGTTGTGAGGCCTTAGCTTTCTCTAAAACTCTCTCTGCCCACCAATCCTTTACGGGGCTTCTTGTTTACCGCCCCCGGGGCCCCTTGGTTCTTTTCATGAGGATCTACAGGCAAGGGCCATAGAGCTATGTTTGAAGGGTAAACATTGTCTGGGCTTGGGTGATCTAAACATTCATATGGACCAAGGAGATGAGGGTGACACGATTAAAATCTTGGAAGTCACCGCCCCTCTTGGCCTTATTCCCTATTTCGCTGTGCCGACCCACAATAGAGGTCATACTCTTGACCAGGTGTTTTCCACTTTGCCTCTCATCATGGCCCATCCGATCCCGGTGCTCTGGTCAGATCACTTTTTGATATCCTTTTAAATTGTCGCGGTCGGTAAGCCTGTGTGTGTCGCCACTTGTCCATCGGGGCAGCCCCGGCGAGCCTATCATAAGATCTCCCTTGAAGATTTAGGACAGGCCTGCCTAGACTATCCCTGCCGGTTGTCGGGAGACCTGGAGTCCGACCTTGTCCAGCTGCAAGTTTGGATCAGGGAGCGACTTAATGAACTTGCTCCCGAATCCTCTCCTCGTAAAACCCCTAGGCGGTCCTCAGCACCTTGGTTTACCGAGGCTTTGGCCTCTTCCAGACGCGCCTGTAAGAGTGCTGAAAGGCGGTGGCGCCATAGGTACGAGGATGCGGCCAAGACGAAATACAAGATGGCTATAAAAGCCTATCATGCTGACATTCTTCGGGAAAAACGGCACTACTTCACGGCCCGAATAGAGTCAGCCTCTAGCTCCTGTAAGGAGATCTTCGCCATTGTGAAGGAGTTTATGTCACTTAAAGCAATTGCTTCTCAGCACGAGTTCTCTGAACCGTGGGTGACCGCATTGGCCAGCTTCTTCCATGATAAGATCAAGCTGATCCAGGACTCTTTCCCAGCCCCTGTCATCAGGACTAGGATGTGCCAGGAGATCCACGGGAATTTGACGGAAGATTCTGAGCGTACTTTGTCAGAATTCCCACCTTTATCGATCACTGCGTCGCTTGATTTGCTTTCTCAGCTTAAATCAGGTTCACCTGCTGACCCGTGTCCTGCCAGGTTTTTGGCAAGGACGGCGGAGGTGGTCAATCCTCTTGTGAATCCTGTGCTGAATTGCTCCTTGACCAGTGGCGTTGTTCCTGGTGTTTGGAAAGAGGCGAGGGTGGTTCCGCTTCTCAAAAAACCGGGCCTTGATCCTGACCTTCATGCTAACTATCGCCCGATCTCTTTCCTACCTGCTTTTGCCAACATCGTTGAGAAGCATGTCCATAAGGTCCTCTCTGCCTTTCTTGAGTCACATAGCCTGCTGCATGCTACCCAGTCTGGCTTCCGCACCAACTTTAGCACTGAAACTGCGCTTCTCGAAGTCAGTGAGGCTATTAAGGATGTGCTGGATTCAGGGGGTAGGGCCATGTTGGTCATGCTTGATCTGTCGGCGGCCTTCGACACCGTCCCTCATGAAGGTCTCCTCCGTAGACTGTATGAGATTGGTCTGCGTGGGACGGTGTTGAGGTGGTTTCAATCTTACCTGTCTGGTCGCCGGCAGGTGGTCTGGGCCCCCCCTTACTCAGCCGAAGTGCCGCCGCTGGAGGTTGGAGTACCGCAGGGCTCCGTGTTGAGCCCCACACTTTTTAATATCTTTCTGACCCCTTTGGCGGTGCTGGCTGAGTCCTTTGGGGCCCAGATAATATCATACGCCGACGACACCCAGCTCCTTTTCACGTGTGCAAAGGGGGCTGAGTTCGATGGAGAGAGTATTTGTGGTTGCCTGGGAGCAGTATTTGAATGGTTTCAGGGCAATAGTCTTAAGTGTAACCCTGGAAAATCTGAGGTGCTCTTTTTTGGGTGCCAATCTGACCCGAGTTGGCAGGAATGGTGGCCGCATGACATGTTTCCACCGGTATCCTCCTCCACCGCGGCGAAAAATCTGGGGGTCAAAATTGATAACGGCCTGACGATGAAAGCCCAAGTTCTTGGCCTTGTGGGCGTTTGCTTTGGCCTGCTTAGGATGCTTCTGAGGTTTCTCCCTCTGCTCTCAATTGACCATCGCAAAATTACCGTCCATGCCCTCATTGGCTCGAGGCTGGACTACTCCAATGTTCTCTACCTGGGTTTGCCCGACTACCTGCTGCAGCGTCTTCAGGTAGTCCGGAACTCGGCGGCCCACGCCATTTATGGTCTTCCCCGCCGTGCCAGTGCCTCTGACCTTTTATCCACCTTGCACTGGCTCCCTGTCAGAAAGCGCATTGCCTTTAAGACCCTTACTTTGGCCCACAAGGCGCTCTATTCTACGGGAACAACCTACATTCGGAAAAGGCTAGCCTTTTACAAACCTAATAGGGCCCTGAGATCAGAATCTCTCTCTCTTGCGGTGGTGCCAGCGGTGAAGAAAGCCCGGACTGGTGGACGTTCTTTCAAACGGCTTGCTCCTCAGCTCTGGAACACTCTTCCCTTATCACTCCGCAGCACTGCCAATTTGCTTGCTTTTAGAAATGGACTTAAAACCTGGTTGTTCTGTCTTTAGTTTTCTGTTTTCTTTTTTTGCCCGTCCTTTTTCCTGTTGTGTTATGTGTTAGCTGCTGACCTGTTGGTCTGAAAGCGCCGGGACACTCCTTTGGAGTAGCTGAGCGCTATACAAAACCCCCCTATAACATATAACATAACAGAAATAAGCAGGAGATGTGCAGAAAGAAGCAACAGAGGTGCAGAAAGCTGGATGAGGGGTGGAGAAAGTGGTAGGAGGGATGCAGAAAGAAGCAAGAGAGGTGCAGAAAGAAATATACAAAGTACAGACAGAAGCAACAGAGGTGTAGAAAAAAGCAAGAGGCGTGCGAAAAGAGGGAAGAGGGGTGCAGAAAGAGGCACAAGGGGTGCAGAAAGAAGCTAGAGAGATGCAGAAAGAGGGACATAGGGTGGAGAAAGAGGCAAGGGGGATACAAGAAGAAGCAAGAGACTTGCAGAAATAACAGAAAGAAGTGAAGAAAGAAGGAACAGATGTACAGAAAGAGGCAAGAGGGGTCAGAAAGAAAGAAGAGGGGTGCAGCAAGAGGCATAAAGGTTGCAGAAAGAAAGGGCAGACATGCAGAAATGAGCAAGAGAAGTACAGAAAGATGCAACAGAGGTACAGAAAGAGGGATGAGGGGTAGAGAATGAGGCAAGAAAAGTGCAGAAAGAAGCAAGAGAGATGCAAAAAGGGGGAACAGAGGTGGAGAAAGTGGCAAGAAGGGTGCAGAAAGAAGCAAGAGAGTTGCAGAAAGAAACAAACGAAGTACAGAAAGAAGGAACAGAGGTGTAAAAAGAGGCAGGAGGGTTGCAGAAAGAGGGAAGAAGGGATCAGAAGGAAGCACGAGTGGTGCAGAGAGAAGTAAGAGAGGTGTAGGAAGAAGCCACAGGAGTGCAGAAAGAAGCAACAGAGGAGCAGGAAGAGGCATGAGGGGTGCTAAAAGAGGGAAGAGGGGTACAGAAAGAGGCATGAGGGATGCAGAAAGAAGCAAGAGATGTTCAGAAAGAAACAAAAGAAGTGTAGAAAGAATGAACAGAGGTGCAGAAAGAGGCAAGGGTGCAGAAAAAGGCAAGGGTACGGAAACAAGGAAGAGAGGTACAGACAGAAACAAAAGAAGTGCAGAAAGAAGGAACAGACATGTAGAAAGGGCAAAGATGGGTTCAAAAAGAGGGAAGAGGGGGCAAAAGAGGCACAAACTGAGCAAAAAGAAGCAAGTGATGTGCAGTAAGAAGGAACAGAGGTGCCGAAAGAGGCAAGAAGGTTACAGAAAGAGGCAAGTGGGTGTAGAAACAAGCAAGAGAGGTACATAAATAAGTAAGAGAAATACAGAAAGAAGCAACAGAGGTGCAGAAAGATGGATGAGGGTTGGGGAAAGAGGCAAGGGAAGTGCAGAAAGAAGCAACAGAGATGAAATGGGGGAAGAGGGGTAGCGAAAGATGCACGAGGGGCCCAGAAAGATACAAGAGAGGTACAGAAAGAAACAAAAGCAGTGCAGAAAGAAGAAACAGATGTGAAGTAAGAGGCAAGAGGAGTGCAACAAGGGGAAGAGGGTTGCAAAAAGAGGCACAAGGGGTACAGAAACAAGTGAGAGAGGTGCAGAAATTAGCAAGAGAAGTATGTAATGAAGCAACAGAGATGGGGAACGGGGAAGTGGGGTAGTGAAAGAGGCTAGAGGGATGTTAATGTTAATAGGCAATTATAGAGCACGCTTACACCGGGCGGCTTCATGGCACTGACAGGCTTAGTTAGCTACCAGAATAACTTTTCGTACGCTTGCAGAAACAACCAGGTCTTGAGGAGCTTTCTAAATTGCAGGATGTCAGTACTGGACCGGATTTCCAAGGGAAACGAGTTCCAAAGCTTAGGAGCGAGGACTGCAAATTTGCAGCCTCCTTGACGTACTCGCTTGAAGGTTGGAATAGTGAGCAGTGAAAGATGGGCAGAATGGAGGTTTCGTATGGGAGTGTGTCTGTGTATCATGCTGTTAATAAAAGCGGGACTTTTGCCATGCAGGATTTTGAATACAAGACAGCCTGTTTTAAAAGCACAGTGCTGAAAAATCGGGAGCCAATGTAGTTTCCTTAGTACGGGCGTAACTGGTTGCCATCTTGGTTGTCGAAGGACCAACCATGCTGCCTGGTTTTGAACCAGCTGCAGCCGTTTGAACTGGTAGAGTGGCATTCTCAGATAAACCGAATTGGCATAATCCAAATGTGACAGAACTGTGGCAATTATGATCTGGATCAGAGCCTCATTATTATTATTATTATTTCATTTGTAGAGTGCTTAAAACTTGGTACAGTTTTCAATGCAAAGCCAGTGCAGAGTTCGGAGAGAGGCTGAGGTGGGGGATATGTTAGGAAGTTTGCAGAGTAACCTTACCGCAGCGTTTTGTACCACCTGAAGTTTGCCCAAAACTTCCTTGCTAGCTCCTAGGTATAGAGCGTTACTGTAGTCCAGTCTAGATGTTATTAGAGCTTGGACTACGGTTTTTTGTGTAGATAGAGGGAGCATCCGTATGATCTTCCTAAGCCATTTTAGGATGACAAAACAAGTAGAGGCAACATTGACCACTTGATGTTTCATGGACAATTGGTCGGCAAGAATGAAGCCAAGGTTGCAATCAGTTTTAGCGGGAGAGGGAGGTGGACCCATCTGAGGCGGCCAATGGTGAGGACCCCACAGAGCAGTATTTTTGCCAAAGAGGAGGAGTTCGGGTTTTCCACCATTCAGTTTAAGTGTGTTGTCATGCATTTGGCGATGTCAGTGATTCCAGAGCGAAGTGAGGATGGTGTGGAATTGGAATTAGAGGAAAGTGAATAGATAAGTTGGGTGTCATCAGCGTAGGAATAATATAGTAAGCCCGGCTTGTTCGGCAATTGCGGCTAGGGGACTGAGGTACTGGTTAAAAAGTAAGGGACTTAGAATGGAGCCCTGAGGGACTCCGTATTGTGACTTATGTATTTTTGAAGTGGCGGTGGGGGAAAAGACTTGAAATGTTTTGTTGGAAAGGAAACTAAGTAACCACTGCAGAGCAGGGCCAGTAATGCCACAGGAACGAAGCGTGCTGAGTAGAATGGTGTGGGAAACCGTGTCAAATGCGGCACTAAGGTCTAACAGAATAAGTGCCACGGTTTCCCCTTTGTCGATTTGAGTGCGCATAATTTCGGTGACACCTAGTAACGTAGATTCTGTGGAGAATCCTGCCCTAAAACCAGACTGGGATTGATGGAGGAGTTTTCTGCACTCTGCAAATTTGGTGAGTTAGTTATTAATGTGTTTCTTCAGGATCTTAGAGAAGACTGAGGGCAGGGAGATAGGGCAGAAATTGCATGGTATTTCTGGGTCGGAGTTGGCTTTTTTTTAGCAATGGCACGATCATGGCATGTTTCCAAGCGGCGGGGACCTTAGCTTCCCTTAGGGACATATTGAGTAATTCCACAATCAAGCATAGGGTGGAGGTGTCCAATACTAGAAGAACATGGGGAGAGATTGGATCCATAGTGGACCCAGATTTGATGCTATTGATAATATTACGGAGTGAGGTATTGTTGAGTGGATTCCATGTCGCTAAATGCGAGTCACTGCTGATGGAGGTGGGAGCCTGTAAGGCAGGTTTAGGAGAGCTGGCAAGTTCAGAGATTTCAGGAGGAGTCTGTATAGGTGTCAACTTGTCAAAGTCCGAGTAAATGTTGTTGATTTTGCTGACAAAGAATTCTGGCAAGACATTGCATTGTGTGGAGTCCAAGCATGGGGCTTTGGGCTGGCAGGTAGCACCCAACAGTACTTGTACAGCTTTAAAAAGTGCTTTGGGGCGGTTTTGTGAACTCAGAATAATTATATTGACATGCTCCGCCCTGGCGGTGTTACAAAGTATGTGGTATTTAGTTATGGCTGATTTATATAGTAGCTTGATGATGGGATCATAGTGGATGTGCGACCGTCTTTCAAGGTTTTTACATTAGGTTTTTTCTATTTTGAGTGCTTCAGTGAACCACGGGGCAGGTGGGTGGTGGTGATTGTAGTTCTTCTTACCCAGGGGGAGACATGTATTGGCGGCAGATATAAGCCATCTATGGATGACTGCTTCATCCTCAATGTTGGTGACGGTAGTTATAGGCCTGTTGTTTTCTAAATACAGATTACATTTGTTTGTGTCCAGATTTTTCCAGTTTCTCGTTACCCTGGGTCCGGTTGGGAGTGCTAGGATTGTGGAAGATCATTGGATATTTATTTGGAATTCAACCAGGAGGTGATCAGACCATGGGATGGGTAAGTGGGGTTTACATGATATGGTGTCAAGATTAAAGAAGATAGGATCCAATAAGTTTCCTGCTTCGTGCGTGGGACCTGTGTTGTGAAGGATGACATTCAGAGCAGCTAAATCCGAGATGAGCTTAGCACTTGTGGGGCAGGAGGTATCATTCAAATGAATGTTGAGATCACCGACAATCAGAAAATTAGTGGCGTGTAGTAAAAGGGGAGCAATGTGCTCAGGAAGAGAGGCGGCCCATGAGCTAGCTGGTCCTGGGGGCCGATAGATAAGTGTTCCAGAGAGGGTGAAGTTAGGGGACAGCAGAAGTTTAAAAAGTCCAGCTTCCCAGTTATGGATGTCTAGATCATCCCATTTGCATTTGTAGGCTTTTTTTGAAAATAATTGCTATCCCAACTCCCTCTTTACCCATCCTGTTTCTTCCAAGGTATGTGTAGTTATCGGGGAGTGCAGTCGCAATATCGGGACCCGAGCAATCATTTACCCAGGACTCAGTAAGGAATATGGCAGCTGGTTGGGAGGAGCAGAGCAGATCAGAAATGTCTCTCTTGTGCTTCGGGAGTGATCTACAGTCTAGATGTTATTAGAGCTTGGACTACGGTTTTTTTGTGTAGATAGAGGGAGCATCCGTATGATCTTCCTAAGCCATTTTAGGATGACAAAACAAGTAGAGGCAACTTTGTTCAGAGATCTGGGCTGTGCTCTTGTCTGTATAAGAGGAGTGTGGGAAATCCGAGGTATCCATCTTTAGGGTGGAAGGAAGGGAAAGGAGAGACAAATGGCAGCCTGGGCATTTGGAAGGACTTTGATAACAGCTAAGGGGCGTAGCCTGAGTGCACTGAGAGGATTTGAGGGTCAAAAGGCCTTCTCTAGAGTATTTAAGGGGTAAGGAGTTGATTGGGCAGGGGTTAAGGTCCTGGGCCCTATCCAGGCGCGGACGGGCACAGACGGGCTTGCCTTTGGTGTGCCCGCCTCGCGCGTTGCTGCGCGACCGGAGGAGCATCGGAATATAGGTCACTGGGGGGGGGGTTAGCCGCTGGCCGCTGATTGGCTGCTAGGCAGGAAGAAGTATTCACTTCTTCCGTGGGCTAGGTTCACCGTCCCTCCACTCAATCCAAACTTTTGGAGGTGGACCGGGGAACGGAACTCTGTGCAATTTCATATTCAGGTGAGTGAGGCGATTTTAAAAATAACACAATCGTAATGGCAAAAAACGAACAATTTTTTTAAAAGGTTTCAGAGCCTTTGCCCAAGTGCTCTGAGGATCGGAGTTCCAACAATGTGTTCCTTCATTCAGCGCGTCAGCAGCGCAATTGTCAGAGCAGTGTTTTAAGGCGAGGGAAGTCAGCCGCTGGCCGCTGATTGGCTGCTAGGCAGGAAGTAGTAATCACTTCCACCCTGGGCTAGGTTCACCGTCCCTCCACTCAATCCAAACTTTTGGCAGTGGACCGTGGACCGGAACTCTGTGCAATTTAATATTTAGGTGAGTGCGGCGATTTTAAAAATAACACAATCGTAATGGCAAAAAACAAACAATTTTTTAAAAAGGTGTCAGAGCCTTTACCCAAGTGCTCTGAGGATCGGAGTTCCAACAATGTGTTCCTTCATTTAGCGCGCCAGCAGCGCGATTGTCAGAGCAGTGTTTTAAGGGTGAGGGAAGTCAGCCGCTGGCCGCTGATTGGCTGCCAGGCAGGAAGTAGTAATCACTTCCTCCGTGGGCTAGGTTCACCGTCCCTCCACTCAATCCAAACTTTTGGCAGTGTACCGGGGATGGAACTCTGTGCAATTTAATATTTAGGTAAGTGCAGCGATTTTAAAAATAACACAATCGTAATGGCAAAAAACGAACAATTTTTTAAAAAGGTGTCAGAGCTTTTACCCAAGTGTTCTGAGGATTGGAGTTCCAACAATGTGTTCCTTCATTCAGCACATCAGCAGCACGATTGTCGGAGCAGTGTTTTAAGGGTGAGGGAAGTCATCCGCAGGCCGCTGATTGGCTGCTGGGCAGGAAGCAGTAATCACTTATCCGTGTGCTATGTTTACGTCCCTCCACTCAATCCAAACTTTTGGTGGTGGACCGGGGACCAGAACTCTGTGAAATGTATTATTTAGGTGAGTGCGGCAATTTTAAAAATAACACAATCGTAATGGCAAAAATTTAACAATTTTTTTAAAAGGTGTCAGAGCCTTTACGCAAGTGCTCTGAGGATTGGAGTTTCAGCAATGTGTTCCTTCATTCAGCACGTTAGCAGCGCGATTGTCAAAGCAGTGTTTTAAGGGTGAGGGAAGTCAGCCGCTGGCCGCTGATTGGCTGCTAGGCAGGAAGTAGTAATCACTTCCTCTGTGGGCTAGGTTCACCGTCCCTCCACTCAATCCAAACTTTTGGCGGTGGACCGGGGACCGGAACTCTGTGCAATTTAATATTTAGGTGAGTGCGGCGATTTTAAAATAACACAATCGTAATGGCAAAAAATGAACAATTTTTTAAAAAGGTGTCAGAGCCTTTACCCAAGTGCTCTGAGGATCGGAGTTTCAACAATGTGTTCCTTCATTCAGCGCGTCATGGGTAAAGAAGCGGGGGATCTTTCTGATCTTACGCAGCTGGAAATAGCACTTAGAGATCACTGTGCCCAACTGAGAATTCAGTTTGAATTCATTATTGAGAGAGACTCCCAGTGTTTTGGCCGAGATAGAAGGGGAAGGTGAAGGACCTAGCTCTGGGGGCCAATAGTGTGGGCCGCAGAACTTATGACTGTCCCCGGTCAGAATGAGCTCAGTCTTTCCCGGGTTTAATTTAAGGTGATTATGGTCCATCCACTGTTGTATATATAACATTGTTGCCTGAAAATCCGCAGCAGAGTTCTGGGAACCATCTATCTTAAAGACCAGCTGTATGTTGTCCGCATAATTGAAGAATGTCACCTATCTTTCTTTCAAGGATTGAATCGGGGGGAGATGTAAATATTAATAAGGTAAGGGGAAAGTGCTGAGCCCTGAGGAACTCCACATGTGATTTTACATGGGGAAGCAAGGAAGAGCCCTTGGCGTACCGCTTGCGGCCTATCATTTAGAAATGAGGTGAGCCAGCTAGCGGCATCACCTTGGATGTCAGCAAGTTTGACACGATCGACCAAAATAGCATGGTCCACTGTGTCAAAGGTGGCAGATAGATCTAAGAGTATCAGTGCTTGAGGGGAGCCCTTGTCAGCATGATCCCGGAGAGTATACAAGACTGCCAATTTGACGGTGTAGGTAGAATGAATACAGAAATAAGCAAGAGAGTTGCAGAAAGAAACTATCGGAGTGCAGAAAAAAGGAACAGAGGTGCAGAAAGAGGCACAAGGTATGCAAAAAGAATGGACAAAGGTGCAGAAAGAAGCAAAAGAAGTGCAGAAAACAGCAACAGAGATGCAGAAAGAGGGAGGAGGGTTGGAGAAAGAGGCAAGAGAAGTGCAGAAAGAAGCAACAGAAGCAAATAAGGAATACTAAACCTGTGGTTACCACTCCACAACACAGACTACCATACTACATAATTACTGTCAATAACAAATAATCCCACTTTACATAAGTCCTATACACTAAATACCACATACCTTCTATCCACATAATTTCACTGCATACCATACCACATAATTCCAATACACAACGTACATCCACTCCACTATAAACAAACCTTAGTGAAAACATTTACATTTACAATGCCAATAGCTCTAACTCTCGCAAATGCAAGCACTATTACATTGCACATGCTTCTTTAACTAGTAGTCGCATTTGCAGAGTAGTGGATAAAGGGTTCACATCCTCCGACCGGTGCTCAGGACCTGCAGGTGGAACCAATGGAGCCTCTTCGCCTAAAAAGTCCATCAGGAGTAAAGTGGACTTCATCCCCAAACCTGTAGTGTGCCAGGAGGCACATGTTCAGAGTGTTGGAGAAAGAGGGACATGGTGTCACAATCTCTGTAGTGGGAACCTCAGGAAGGCAGAACAGATCTCTACAGAAGTCATCCAAATATCCGCGTTGGAGGAGAAGACATTTAATCTCCACACTTATGTTAAGACAGTGTTTGAAAAACATGCAGAACTCTAACACTCAAAAATGGTGGAGTCATAAACACACAACTAATACAGGTTGGCGGTCTAGTGTATATGTGGCTCGCGACCATCCAGTGAGACAAGGTGCGCGTTCGTAATTAGAACTACGCACTTCAACTGTAACTGCCCACGGAGAAGCTTGTCTTCTCTTGCTCTGTCTTGAAATCCGTATAATCTTTGAATTTGTCGAGAAGAAGACGTAACCTGAAAACTCAACAACTGCTAGAAGAACTTCGCATGCGCTACGAGGGAGAATTGCATCCAGCTGACTATGAAGGGAGCAGTCCAGTCAGACTCATTTAGAACTCATACGAACTTCAGCTAAGTCAGTATATATATACTTTATCGGTACAGCTGTGATTCTAGTTAACAGCCTGTATCGTGAATAATCATTAGTTAGTTTCATTAGTGTAGAGGCTAGGTTTTAGTTCACTTATAGATAGGATTTGCCACTAGTGAGGTTCAAGGCTCGCAGTACACAAACTCAGTTGAAGCATTGACGTCGAACTCAAATAGCGAAAAGGTAAATCAGAGGGGTGACCTTATTCATGTTTGTCTACATCCTTGCATAATGATCATAGTGTTAATACCAGTGTTTTGTTTCCATAGCTCTGAAGATGTTTGAGAAAAACATCATTCATTAACAAGAGAGAGGCGAAGGCCAAGGTTTAGAAGGGTAAACGTTATTTTCTGATAAACAATTATTAGAGTAAATAGAGATTATAAGTGCTCAATACCAATTGCGTTTGTCCAGGTGTGGCTTGAAGAAGTACACAAACCATCGAAGTAGACGACATCACCCGCCAGACCAGAGTCAGTCTCTCTTTTCTTCCACTTTCCCTTTCTCCCCCGTTTTAGTCGTTACCTTGAGTACTTCTCGGGTGGCGGTTGAGGCGGAGGGGCATTGGGTACATCGTCGGCTCCTGTGGATGTTTCAAAGGCACCTGACAGATTGAAGTGCCAGCTACATATCCACCCGAGTTGAGATGGTGGAAGGTTTAGATTTAAAAACTTTAGCAGAAATATTAGAAGGGCTGCAGAGCCAATTGTCACAGTCTGCTGAGGAAAATAGAAGCCTGAGGGAAGAAACAAAAGGTCCCAACAGGAGACTCACCAGATTAAGCTGAGAATGGATGAGCTTCTTGCGGGTACCACACCATTGTCTGGGTTAGATCATCGTCGAAGATCTGCTGCTGCGGCGGATACTTAAGTAATACATTCAGTGGCTCCCATAGTTCCTTTAGCCAATCCCCAGAGATTCAGTAGAGATCCAAATAAGGCCCAGATTTTCCATACCCAGTGCTCATTGCACTTTTTATGCAGATCAGCGGTGTTTAAAGAGGACCAAGTTAAGGTTGCTTTCATGCTTTCCTACTTGAGTGGCGACGCTGCTGCCTGGTCTATGCCATTAGTTTCTCGAAAAGACCCAGCCTTGTAAGATTTTGGACTGTTTAAGAAAGAGTTTTTGTGAATCTTCGATAGAAGAACTGCAAATCAAACTACAGATAACGAGTTGCTGGACCTACCGCGGGGAAATTGTGACCTGGTAGCTTATATCGCCCAATTTAATAGGTTGATTGTGGAGACCGATTGGACAGAGGCCAAACGTTCGGCCATATTTTATCGAGGCCTAAAAGATGAACTGAAAGATGCACTCGCTCAAATACCAAAGAGTGTTTTAACAAAATGGGATGACCCTGTGTCCCTTAGAACCTGGGTATATGTGATTCACAAACAAGTGGTTCTGTTGGGTATAGACAATCTCTTTCGGGTGGGCTGAGGACAGCTCCAAAACACACAAATAAGCAAACCTCTCTGATAGTCAAAGTTTTTATATAAAAACAGGAAAAAGAGACAATATATTGGAATTACTTCATTCCACTACGTTACTGACGATTACTTATCAAATACGTGAGTAGTGACTGTGGTGATTCAAGTGCAATGTATATAGTGACACTTATTTACAAAAACATTTATTTACAATAAAATCACAGAAAAAGGGACCGGGGGAAGTTAGAACGATGTGATTTCTATCGTTTTTTGGCCAGATTTATACGAGTAAATGTTCCAAGGAAGACAAGTGGTTAGTGTCCATATTCCTGGAATTAGCTTGGCCAGATGTAAGAGCGTCGACGTTTCAACCCTGGTTGCGCCCCAGTTGGTGGTCGCGGCGGGTCTTTATCAAGACAGGAGGGGGGCTGGAAGGAAAGGAATAGGTATCAGAGAGGTGCTGGTACAATACGTCAAAAATGACGAGAATCGCTCAAGGTTACTTACAAGGGGATCGGTCAAAAGGTGATTTATTCCAGAGGGTAGCCCGTTGGTCAACCTAAATCAAACGGGATTTGAAAAAGATTTTTAGGACCAAGTGGTGTAGGATGCAGACAACCACATTTATGTCATTAAGGTGCCTAGGTGACAAAGAGTTTTAACCTATGGAAGTGCCTAAGTGATTCTTAAAAGGCCGGTGCAATTCCGAACAAGGAAGTTGCAGACGGAGTCCTACAAATTGGAATTTAACTCGGTATACATCCGAATTCAGTGACATCGGCTTACCCTTGATATAGTAACATCAGCCATGTAACTCCGCGATGTAGCAAAAGGGGATCTGGATGTGAACGCCAAACGAGCTGTCCGTGAGCAACGCTCGTACTGAGGGGCTTGAACTGGAACGTTAAATATACTCGTATCCAGGCAACCCAAACCGGAAATATGACTAAAGTCGGCTTGGCCAATCAGGATGGAGGCGTAGCCTGAGACGACGTGAAGCCTGTCTCCTCGAGGACGCAATATGCGTCTGTTGCTAAGCAACGTTTACAAAGGAATGCCGAGACGGCCTACTCATGGTATGGAGGGGGCGTGGTCTCTCGTGAAAAGGTAATTGGCGGGATGGTTGATGGTAATATCCCAGGCTATTAAAGAACAAAACAACACAGAGTACATAGTTATATACATGTAAATTGCATATTTTAGGTAAATGCATAAAAAACATCAACATTTGTGTGTTGTCTCATGGAAAACAGTAGTGTGACAGCAAATGGGGCTAATTAGAGATTTACAGATTAGAGTAGCGCCATCTGTTTTGAGATTTCCTCATGTTCATTCAGTCCCTGGCTCACAGAATTCAAAATGTGGATCCATTTACATTCTCTTCTACTCAGTGTGGTGGACAAAGAACCACCTCTCGGATTCACATAGATTTTTTCTAAGATGCGCCAGCGCAAGCTTGTAGGGTCATGATTACTGGTGAGGAAGTGATCTACCATAGGTGCGCCCTGTACTTTGCAACGAATCCTGCTCATATGTTGCAATATGCGTGATTTTACTTTTTGTGTCGTCTGTCCTACATAGGGTTTGTTGCAGGGACAGAAGAGGATGTATACGACATTAGCAGTGTTGCCGTTCGTCAGGATGGGTAAGCTATAGGTTTTGTTATTGTAGACAAAAGATGGTCCATCCAAGCACATAGGACACGCCTTACAAGTTCCACATCTGACATGTCCTTTTATAGGTGGTAAACCTAAATGGTCTCTGAGAGTCAGTGGTTTAGGTGGTTCCAAAAAGGCTCTGACTACATTATCCTTTATATTTCTCCCTCTTTTAAATGCAAAAAGTGGAGTTGTTTCAGTATTCAGTTCAGATGACACCAGGTTCCAATATTTCTTTATTGTCTTTTTCACCACATTGCTCTTTGAATGGAAAGTCGTGACGCAGACCAAACCAGCAGAGTCTGTACTTTTGTTCTTTGGGGTCAATAGTTCTTCTCTCGGGCAGTACCAAGCTCTTTTTTCTGCCCATTTTAAGAGTCCCACTGGATAGCCACGTTCACGTAGGCGTTCAGTGAGGGTCTCACATTCATTGAAGAAGTCCGTTTTCTTAGTGCAATTGCGTCTAATCCGCAGATACTGACCAAAGGGCAAATTGTCACGTAGATTGCCTGGGTGATGGGAGTCATATTTCAGTAAAGTGTTTTTCTCCATCGGTTTCCTGTAAAGATGACAGATTATTACACCCTCTTCCGATTTGAAAACAAGATCCAGAAATGCAATATTCCTTTTGTCATAGTTCATAGTGAATTGTATGTCTTTACTTCTTGCATTGAGCCAGTGGAAGAAGTCCTTTAGGTAAGTTTCTGATCCAGTCCAAATCATTATCACATCATCGATGTAACGTTTCCATATCGAAATGGAATCAATGAATGGATTTTCTTCTGTGTACAAGTGACGTTCCTCGTACTGATCCATATACAAATTTGCCAGGCTCGGGGCATACGTCGCTCCCATCGCTACCCCTTTGCATTGTAGGTAGAATTGTTGCTGGAACACAAAATAGTTATGCTTCATTGCGATCTCAAGAAGGTCAATCAGAAAAGAGGTAGGTATCCAATGGGGTGCAGTGGAATGAAGTAATTCCAATATATTGTCTCTTTTTCCTGTTTTTATATAAAAACTTTGACTATCAGAGAGGTTTGCTTATTTGTGTGTTTTGGAGCTGTCCTCAGCCCACCCGAAAGAGATTGTCTATACCCAACAGAACGACTTGTTTGTGAATCAAATACCAAAGAGGCCACAGGAAATTGCGGAGCTAATTGATTTAGTTCTTCAGATTGACCACGACTGTTAGAAAGACGATCGGAAAAATAGAAGGAGTTCAAATCTTTTGTCCCCCGATTGGATCGTATCAAGTCAGAAGGCAGCAAGTCAGACTTAACCGTGGGAGAGGAACCAATGCAGATTGGATCCATCTGAGGCCCCCTCACAAAAGAAGAAAGAGAAAAAAGACGAGCGCAAAACATTTGCATGTACTGTGGAGGCTCGGGACACTTTGAAAAAGAGTGTCCCAAAAGGTCCAAAATAAATGTGGGGTCAAAAGACAGATCCCATCAGTGAAGGGAGCTGCCCTGGTGGGATGTGCAATAGAGCCAACTCCGGAGCCCCAACAATTAGTCAACACACTGCAATCAGTGGCCCCACACTTGATAGTTTTGTTCACAGTGAGGTTTGGAGCACAAGAAATACACGGAGTGTCTGTCATGATAGACGCACGCATGTGACTTACGATATGCAGAAGAAGTCGGTATTACAGCAATCAAGATAAAACATTGTGAAGTAGTCAAGGCAGTAGATGGCACCAACCTTACTTCAGGACCAATAACTAATGAAACTGAAACCTTGGAATTAGTGGGGCTTCAAGGTCATCATGAGTATCTCAGGTTCAACCTCATTGATGCCCCTCAGTTTCAATTAATTTTGGGACTGCCGTGATTGTCTGAACATAACCCACCATAGATTGGGAGAGAAGAACTGTAAAAATGAATTCAGAACATTGCAAGAACAATTGTTTTGCAAGACACAACTACAAGTCAGAAGGATCTCTGGCCACAGAATTAGCTCTGCTCACCAACAGTATTTGTGTGCTAGAAACGAGAGAAGTTCCCACAGAATATTAAGACTTGGCTAGTGTTTTTGATAACAAAAATGCAGAGAAACTTCCCCCGCATCGTGGATACGACTGCAAAATTGAGTTGGAGCCTGGTGCGGCATTACCATGTAGTCGAATATACGCCCTAACTGAAGCAGAAAATGTCCACTTGAAGGAATATTTGGATGAGTATTTGAAGATCAGTTTCATCAGGCCATCTAAATCACCAGTGTCATCACCCTTATTCTTTCAACCAAAAAAGGGTGGTACTCTCCGTGTCTGTATCGATTATAGGGCTCTGAATCAAGTGACAGTAAAAAACAGGTACTCGCTACCATTAATATCACAGCTTTTGGACCAGGTAAAGGGAGCCAAGGTCTATGCTAAATTTGATCTGAGAGGAGCGTATCACTTGGTGAAAGTTGCAGAGGGCGACGAATGGAAAACACCCTTCAGAACCAAATATGGTTTGTTTGAATACCAAGTGATGCATTATGGATTAAGTAATGCTTCTGTGGCGTTTTAACACCTGGTCAATGATATACTTTGCGAATTCCTAGATCGGTTCGCAGTTGTCTACATCAATGACATACTGATTTTTCTGAGTGCATGGAGGACCATGTGAAGCATGTGAGCACTGTGCTAAAAAAATTATTAGACCATCACCTCTTTGTCAAGCTCGAAAAATGTGCTTTTCATACTGACCAAGTAGAGTTCCTAGGGTTTGTTCTGTCTGCCGAGGGAGTCGCTTTGGACCCTTCCAAGGTTAAAGTTATTCAGGATTGGTCGTCACCAAGAAATGTGAAGGAAATACAAAGCTTTATTGGTTTTGTCAACTTTTATCTGAGGTTTATTCCCAACTTCTCTGCTACGATCTCTTCAATTACTCAGTTACTGAAGAAAGGCAATAAATTTGATTGGACACAAGAAGCAGAAGAGGCGTTCCAATTTCTAAAAGAAGCCTTCGTCACCGGCCCAATTTTGATGCATCCTGATACGGAGCAACCCTTCTATGTGGAGACTGATGCATCAGACTTTACCACCGGAGGAATTCTATCACAGAGGAACAAACAGACCGGTCAGCTTCACCCTGTAGCATACAGATCAAGGAAGCTATCAGAACCCGAAATCAACTATTCAATTGCCGACAAAGAATTGTTAGCAGTAAAAGAAGCATTTCAGGATTGGCGGCACTACCTGTTGGGTGCCAAACATTGTGTGACGGTATTCACTGATCATCGCAACTTACAATTTTTAAAATCTACTAAAACGCTAACTCCTCGGCAACTAAGATTGTCACTGTATTTCTCAGAGTTTGACTTTGTTATCACGTACAAACCAGGTGTGAAGAATGGGATAGCTGATGCTTTATCTCGACTAAATTCATTTGATACTGTGAAGGTCACCCCAGAGGAATCCATTATTCCACAAAATAAAATCATTGGAGCAACTCATTTAGAAGAATTCACCACTGAAATTCTATAAAATCATTCAGAAAAGCAGTTTGTGGAATGGGTCAGAGAAAGTGACAAGAGAAAACTAATGGAAGGCCTTCCATATCATGATGGGAAATTGTACCTTTCAACCCAAGAGATGCAAGAAAAAGCTATGAGAGCATGTCATGATGATTGTCTAGCAGGTCACAAAGGCATTAAGAAAACCTTAGAGTTGATTAAGAGATTCTTTTGGTGGCCGGGCATGGCAGCTCAGGTGGGACAGTATGTTTCAACATGCGAGTTGTGCATCAAAGGAAAACCGAGTAGGCAGGCTCCCCAGGGGTTGCTACAACCATTGCCCAATGCACCTCACCCTTGGCATACCGTGTTACTTGATTTAATTGTAGATCTGCCATCTAGTCAGGGACAGACAGCCATATTGGTATTGGTAGATTCATTTTCCAATATGAGTCATTTTATTTCATTAAAAACAATACCCACAGCACAGCAATTGGTCCAAATATTCAACCAGAATTAAATTTGTGCCCATGGAATTCCGCAAATAATCATTTCAGACAGAGGAACTCAATTTTTGTCTAAATTTTTTTAAACGAATCATGCACAGTCTAGGTATTGACTCCTGATATTCTACAAGTTATCATCCCGAGACCGACGGTCAAACAGAGAGGGCAGATCAAGAATTAGAACAATATTTGAGACTGTATTTGTTGGAACAGGAGGAAAACTGGTCAGTATTTTTGTGGACTGCAGAGTTTGCTTACAACAATGCCGTGTATGACTCTACCGGATATTACCCCTTTTTCTTGATCTCAGGCAGACACTCAAGTTTAATGTTAGGGAATCAACATGAAACAGTGCCCGCAGACGTAGTGAGTAAACTAAAAGATTCGTACAAGAAGGCTCAGAGAAATTTGCTTTAAGCAAAAGAAACTTACAAAAAACAATCTGATGAGAAAAGGATGGTTGGTGTTCAGTTTGCAGTGGGAGATCAGGTTTGGTTGTCCACTAATTTTTTAAAACTACGAGGGAATAGGAATACATTGGCCCATTTAAGGTTTTAAAAATCTTTAATCCGGTCGCAGTAAAATTACAGCTTCCCAACTCACTAAAAATTCACCCCACTTTTCACATATCACTCTTAAAGAAAAACCCACATTTTTCAAGCTTGAATAGAGTCAGAAGAAGAGTTTGAAGTAAGCAGAATATTAGAAATCCGTATAATCTTTGAGTTTGTCAAGAAGAAGACGTAACCTGAAAACTCAACAACCGCTAGAAGAACTTTGCATGCGCTATGAGGGAGAATTGCATCCAGCTGACTACGAAGGGAGCAGTCCAGTCAGACTCATTTAGAACTCATACGAACTTCAGCTAAGTCAGTATATTACCTTTATCAGTACAGCTGTGATTCTAGTTAACAGCCTGTATTGCGAGTAATCATTAGTTAGTTTCATTAGTGTAGAGGCTAGGTTTTAGTTTCCTCATAGATAGGATTTGCCACTAGTGAGGTTCAAGTCTCGCAGTACACAAACTCAATTTAAGCATTGACGTCAAACTCAAATAGCGAAAAGGTAAATCAGAGGGGTGACCTTATTCATATGCATCTACATTCTTGCATAATAATCATAGTGATAATACCAGTTATTTCTTTCCATAGCTCTGAAGTTGTTTGAGAAAAAACTCATTCATTAACAAGAGAGAGGAGAAGGCCAAGGTTTAGAAGGGTAAACGTTATTTTCTGATAAACAATTATTAGAGTAAATAGAGATTATGTTTGCTTAATACCAATTGCGTTTGTCCAGGTGTGGCTTGAAGAAGTACACAAACCATCGAAGTAGACAACATCACACTCCAGACCAGAGGCAGTCTCTCTTTTCTTTCACTTCCCCTTTCCCCCCATTTTTGTCGTTACCTTGAGTACTTCTCGGGTGGCGGTTGAGGCGGAGGGGCATTGGGTACATCGTCGGCTCCTGTGGATGTTTCAAAGGCACCTGACACATGGCCTCCAAGACCTCTTAGCAATCCCTCTGTGTGGGACTTACTGGAGGTAACGGGAGGGGTAATCGGCCCCTAAGGTCATCATTGGGGGCCAGCTACCCTCCTATTACCTCCAGGAAGTCCCACACAGCAGAAATGCTAACTTCTCATAGCAGGCCACCCCCCCCCCCCCCCCCTTGCCCACCACACTGCAAACGCACCTCTTGGTTTGTTCATGTATGAGGATTGAAGACCCCTTTACTTTTGGGGGTCCTTAGGGGCCAACTGGTCCACCTGATAACTCAAGTAAGCCCCAGATACTGGGATTGCTTAGAGGTAGACACAGGACATGGCCCCTTTCTCCACCACTCTGCAAGTGTGCCTACTGGCATGCTCTTGGTTGGGAGATGAAGTCCCTTTGCCTCCTGCAGGTCCCTGGTGTCCAACTAGCCCTCCTGTTATCTCTAGCAGGCCCCTGTAATGACCGAATTCTCAGGACAGGCAGCTCACCAACCGTGGCTAACCCGGTAAACATCACTTACAACGCATTTTTTACAACGCACTACCATTACATCGCAACCATTACAACGCAAACCATTACAACGCATTGCGCTGGGGGGCGTTCTAGGATAGGGAATATATTTAATTTACTATCCAACACCTTCCCTGCTATCCACGGGGACTGGAGTTGGAAAAGTAAATTAAATAATTCACTATCCAGCGCCTAAAAGCATTATGCGTTGTAATGGACTGCGTGGTAAAAACCGCGTTGTAAAGGCATGCGATGTAAAAGCATGCGTTGTAGTGACACCAATCCGGCTAACCCAGTCGTCACATAACGACACTCTTCTCAGGCCACTATTTACAAGATATCTAGAATACTCACCTGAGAAAGTGAAAAGAAGCTATTTACAAGCCTGTACAATCAAAGATACCACTAACATCTAATGGATTCCATATCTTATCCTATAGTTACCTCACTTTATCGCTATATTTACAGTTCCGTAAGACTGTCTCTATCTTTATAGTCCGGTAAGACTGTCTCTATCTTTATAGTCCCGTAAGACTGTATCTTTAACGTCACCCGGCGATATCTTTATTTTATCTTTATATTTATCTTATCTTTAACGTCACCCGACGATATCTTTATAGTCTCATGACTGTCTATGCTATGTGGGGTAGCTCTATCAACAATTTGGGCATTCCTGCTTAGGAGCCGATTTCCCTTCACCAGAGAGGAATCACCCATCTCTCTGTCAGCAAAAAGGGGCCCGACCTTCCTCCACAGAAACTAAGGGCAACTATATGTTCTGTCTTGCAACCATCCTTGATCCTGAGTAGTGTACCTAGTTATCAACAGTTACCCGCATGTGGGGGTGTCTCCCAGCCCTCTATACATCAGCATCTGGTTAAAAATTAACCCTTTACTCTCTATCAGAGACAATAAACAAACAGATTTTGACTGGGGTCTCTTATTTACAATGACAAGGATCTAAATGACTAATGCTCTATATAGCGCAATGATAGAATTCAATCATCAACACATACATTTATATAAATAACTGAAAAGTAAAGATGGTTAATCATGGCATACAAATAGATAGCTGAAAGAAAAGTGATTAATTGTGAACAGATATAATGAAAACATTTTAAGAACACCTCACCCTATTAAGAAGGGTCCAACATGGCACCACAACCAACGGACCAACTTCTGCTGTCTGTTCCTCTCTCTCTGGTGAAATCAGGACTCTCTCTCTCTCCTGAACCATCACCAACGTGCTAACTCCACTCCACTGGTTCAACTGCTCCAAAAGCTCCAAGTGGCAGCTCCAACTCTTCCATCTGACTGGCAACTGCTTCTTCATTGACTGACAGCTTCACCTACTCAAATCCATCTGACCTCTCTCTTCAGTTCCATCTGATCTCTCCACTGCTGTAAACCATCTGACCACTCTCTTCAGTTCCAAAAACCATCTGACAACTCTGCTCTTCTGTTCTCTGATAATATGGGAGGCTCTCTGCTCATGGAAATTTCCAGCAAGCACCCAGCTTCCCACCGAATTCCTGTGCCAGCTCCAAGCACCCGGCTTCCCACTGAATTCCTGTGCCAGCTCCAAGGCTCTCTGCACAACCGCAGTGGCCACTTGCATGTTGCGTCTAGACCCAAGAGACAAACACATTCCTTCGAAAAGGGGCTGGTCCTTACCGGTTTCTAACTAGTGCATAACAACTTAACTCTAAACATCACCTTTACCCTGCAAGCGCCTCAGTCAGCAGAGGCAAGACAAAGATGGCTGCTCTCTAGTTTAGGCCTCTAGGCCCCAAAAGAGGCAAAGAAGGCACAGAATCATGCCAAAGCCAAAAGGCAAACCCTACAAATAGGCTGAAATAAAGGATTCATAGCAATATATTGAGATGGCATGCCAAAGCCAATAGGCAAACCATTCAAATAGGCTGAAATGAAGGATTCATAGCAATATACTGAGATGGTAGTGGACTACTAGTCATCACTAATCCAAATAGGGAAAATTATCCTGTCGTTACAGCCCCACACAGCTGGATTGCTGAGAGTGGTCCAGGACCATGCCCCCTTTTTACACCACTCTTTAAACCTGCCTCTTAGTGCACTTCTGCTTGGGAGATGAAGTCCACTTTAGTCCTGAGGTCCTCAGGACACAAGAGGACCTCATTGCCCCACCAACAATGCACCAAGAGGTGTGTTTGCAAAGTGGTGTAAAAAGGGGGTGGCCTTGGACCACCTATCAGCAATCCCACTGAGTGGGGCAAACTGGAGTTACCTGGTGGGCTAGTTGGCCCCCAGGGACCCTCAGCATTCAAGGGGACTCAATCCCGCAACCTATAATGCACTAGAGTGGTGCAGGGAGGGGGTGGAACCCTGACAAGATGTTGGCTTTTCTTTTTTCATTAGCAAGTGCTCTGTGGCCCCCTTCTCTTAATGTATTGTGGACCCACTTCCCTGGGCCACTTTTGACCCCGGGGACCCCATCCACTGGGGCCTGGCCTAATTTTATTTTTATTACGGAATGGGGGCTGCATGGCCCCCCTTCCCTGGGACACTTATGGCCCCAGGGACCCCATCCCCCGGGGCCTGGCCAGCCTTTATTTTACATTTTAGAGAGGAGCTCTGCGGTCCCTCTCCTGATGCCAATTATGACCATGGGGACCCCCATCCCCGTTGCTGCCTTCCCATTAAAAAAATAATAGTTAAAGGGGAGGGGCCTCTTCTGTCCCTGCTAGCTGCCCACCTTCTGTGAGAGCCGGTATTGATTTTGGACAAGGTGCACTGCTTACATGCAGCTCCTTTTGCCCAAAAGCAATTCTGCTTAGATGTGCGGAAGCGAGAGCAGGTTTCCTGCTCTTGTTTCCACAAAGCAAAGTTGAAGTTTGACAGGGTTGCAACCGACAATGTCCCTGTGTGGGCACCCAGGGACATTGAGGGAACCGGCCCTCGGGGGTGACAGTCCCCAGGGCTATGGAGTGCTCGAGAAGGGGGGTACATGGCCCCCCTCCCAACATTTACGTAGCTCCAGGGAGGATGTGGTCCTTGGGGCTCGGGTGGCCCACAATGACCCCCACCTCACATAAATTGAAGCCCCATTGAGGAGGCGGGAGGAGCGAAAGTGTGGGGGGAGGAGCCCCCACACATTTTTCTTTTTTTTCAAGCTCTGGGGAGGTGGCGGCTCCCAATGATGCAGGGGGGCCATGTGCCCTCGCACATAATTAATAAAACCCCAGGCAGATGGCGGTCCCTGGGGCTGCGGGGGCCCACGCGTCCCCCTCATATTTTTTGCACATTGCCCCCCGGACCTGGCCCACCCGGGGGCTTATTCAAATGAAGCGAGGGAGCCAGTGATTCATTTAAAAAAAACTATTTTGCCAGATTCACGCACCCAGCGAGAATCCTGCAAAATAAAAAGAAAATGTTTTTTTGTGCCCTTGCGGTCCCTGTGGGACCCCAGCGCAGGCCTAGGGGGTCAAGGTGTTTCTACACTAGCCCCCTTCTTTTTTTTAACCTTTTTTATTAACAAGATGACTGCCAACAATTTCTGGTTTGAAGTGTTTGCAGCAAATCAGAATCAAGCTCGTGCTTGCGATGTTTTACGAATACTCCTCGATCACCAGATATATATTTTTTAAAAATATAAAGACTCCGCTCACCCCCATACAGAGGGTGAGCGGAGGCCATATACCTGCACGAATATCGCACTGACCGAGGGCAGTCGGCCGGTACCTACTACGAGGTTTCAGGCACCGAGCTGGGTGATTCTTCTACGGGGGCGCTGGTACATAATACATATAGCTGCTATCTGGTACAATAAATGAAGAATTGACGTGCAGTGAACGCGAAGACCCAAAACCCTGATGAAATTGCCGGCATGTTGGTTTGGTTTTAATAGAGTGGGCCCACAGCACTGAATAAAAGTAATTTAGCTAGTGGAGAACTGCTCTTTTTAAACGGTGGTGGTGTCACAATTTGAAATCAGAGTGACCGCACCTCATTGGGCCACTGACACAGAGAACATTTTTGGGTAACTAGTCTGCACTGTCTGTTATCCCTCTTCTTTGTTATAGTTGGCAGTCGCTGATGATGATAACGTGAGGACACAGACGAGTACCAGTCTGTTTATTCCTCCGCGGGTGTTGCTCCAGTGAGGCACTGCCAACTCCCCTCCCCCTTTTTTCTGTAATTGTTTTCTTTTGAATGTGTGGTGTGGGTCTGTAGTTGTCCTTAGTGCCACTCGCAGTTTTAGACTAAGTAGAAACTCATGACCATAAGGGCATCATTAAGCAGTGGAGTGAGATTCACCCACGGCTTACTGACACCTTAAGAAGGGGGTCTGTTAAAATTGATGGGAAACATTTGTTTCTACATAATACAGGGACAGGTCTTGAGCTGTTGGATAGTGTACAAACACAGATATCTGGGGCCTTCACTTAATAGGTAGAATTATTGGTCATCACTAAGCCCAAGGCCTTGCTGCTCTTCAATTTTTACAGGAATTTCTTTTGGTTAAAAACAGTACCAAGTTAGAATCAATTTGGAGCATACCTCATTATCATAGCCCATTTTATTTATTATGACCATGTTCCCTCCCTTGTCAGCTTCTCTAATATTCAGATCCCTATTACTGTTGAGCTGTTGTAGGGCCAAATGTTCAGATTTCGTTAGATTATCCTTCGGTCTACATTATGTTTTGGTCGTATCACTCCATTTGTCAAGATCTATATTAATACCTTTGAAAACAAGATCAATGTTATTATCACAAGCCATTTGGCGTGCCCATCTCAATTTAGACCTAAGTCTACTGTCCACTCTCAGGTTAGTGCTACGTTCAAGGTCAGAAAGTAGTCTATTTATAGTTAGGGGGTGTTCTTCTAATGACAGAAGTGTAGTAGCATCATGAATGTCCTGAATTGTTAATTGACTCAGCAATGGCATCAGTGACTCTGGTTTATTCTTAGGTGTGTGCGAGTAAAATAATTGTTTTTAACTTCAATAATAGCACAAATTTATAAAATTGTACAGGTCAAAGTTCCTACCTTTCTTTAGTACTGAAAACATTTCAAGTATCAAAACAAAATTAGACAGGTTTATCACATTCACACTCTGGCCTCCGCTCATATGTTGATCCCCTATTTGACTTTCTTCCAGGATGGGTGTCCATACCCCTTACGTTCTCTAGTCAACCCCTTTCCTCTTACTCCCCTCCTGGTCTTGCTGTTTTTTTTACCATTGATCATTCTACTGATGGGCTCTGTTTCTGAATATTAGCTTTGGACTGGGCAGACATGGAAGTTACCTTGACCTTTTGAATAATGATGATATAATATTTCTTGTATAATTGGTGCTTTTGTACTGAGGAACATGTGAAGAATGGAATTCGGGTAGCGAGTCACATCTGCCTAATTTTCCCTCAAAGAAATCAATGGCTATTGTGGGCCATGTATTGGAACATACATGCACAGATGTGTTTTGATATTTATACAATTTCCGCCGTATCTTAGGTGATTATTTTACATTTACTATAAATATGTGATAGAGTTTGATGTAGGAGGAAACCATGTGAGGACATTTACGGTGGTACTCTAACACTTAAAGTGATTTTTGCTCTTAGTGACAGGCTGTGTAGGACTGGTTTGCACATTAAACTGAGTCTTAAAATTAATATTGTTATGCCTATGGACAGTTTTTAAGATGGCCTCAGATTTTCAATTGGGAGGTTCACTGATGTAGCAATATCATCAGATGTATTAAACTGTGAGGAGTACAGTGCCTTTGAGTTACTCTCACTACTTATAGCTACCACTCGTGTATATATATTGATATTTACATTTACTGGAGCAGCTGAGATGCCAAATGATTAGTCCTTTAATTCATATGTACACTTTTTTATGCAGTTCGATATTGCACATTATAAAATGGCAGCCAACCAACAGGTGTAATCCAGGATATGTTTCCAGATTTATTTGTATTGGATTTAATATAATATGCGGAAGGTATCCAATATGTCCATTACTATGGTTATATAGGATATTTGAAATAATAATTCTTGACAATACCGATGTTATTTAATATAGGGTTCTAGTAGGAGAGTTATGAGTGAAAGAGATATTAATGATATGAAATTGGTACATTCTAAGATAGTCGCAAGTCTTCACTTGTTATTATTTGACCTGTGTAACATTATGCAGGGAAGGGAACTGTGGTTGATTCATTGTTGAACTACAATTATTCTATATACAATGGAAATTCACACCCCCACCCCCTCTGAGTCCTTAGGGGTTACTATAGTTGCAGACTGCGGAGACTGGGAAAAGAGAGTAGTAGGGCAAGGGAGAGTACTGCATGAGTATTTTGTTGTTAAATTTTCAGCAGATGTTTTAAACTGGCTGGGAAAAAAGGCAGCAGTGCAAAGTGAAACTGTAACACCCCAAAAAAGATTTAAATCCAAAAGTACAACTATAAAAAGTGTATTTCCCTACCAAATATATATCAACTTATAAACCCACAACTGGCCCACGCCTCTTCCTAACCCCAAGCAATGTCCCAAGTAGAGTCCAAGGAGTCCAAAAATGAAATTGTCCATAAAGAAAATCCACAAAATGCCCTAGCTCCCACATTACCACCCTCCCCCCACTCACCAAAAGAAGTGGGGCAGAACAGTAGCCTTAACTGTGGGCTAGGAGCTTTTTAACATTTCTCTCCAATGTATCCAGACGTTTGTCCAGCCTGGCTTCCAAGCATGCCTGCCACAGCATAATACAGCACTGAAATATGGAAAATAGGGGGGAGTAGCAGTGGTGCAATGGACTATGTACTGGAGGCACTGGGGCCTGGCTGTAGCACAGAGCATAAGCAGCTACTGCTGCCTCCTCCTCCTCGGCCACCAGCCACTTGTACTCGACGCTGATGGACTCCAGGTTCCTCTGTCAGGTCTGGACTGCTCTCTCCTGCCTGTTAGGTGTCAGATCGGCTGGAGTAGCTATATTAAGAAATAAAAAAGACAAATTATAAACAATGCTCTTAGCAAAACACATACAAATATTTAATGGCACAGTAGCAGTTCATTTGCTGGTATACATTGCCCATTCAATTTTGATGTGATTAGAGTTTCAGGCATTGTACACTATGAAGTATATAAGTATGTGTCTCTCTCTTGTTGAGCTAATTTATATAGGCATGCTAGCTCAGCTGGCGCCCTAGACCGACATACTCATGTCATGTTACTTTGCTACTGTCTGCAGGTGGGGCAGCTGTTCTAGACAATTATTTTATTCCTATCATGGACATGCTCTGCTAATGCCTCAATTTCACCCTGACTAATAGGCAGATGAATAGTTACTAACTATAAATGATACTTTCTATAAATGATATACATCATGTGAGGTACTCTAAAAAATAAAACATGCAGACAGACATCCTCCTGTCTGCCCAATGGAAAAGCAATGCACTACAGTACAGGGAATGGTTCACACACATACATCACAGTCTATCCCATCAGCAAAATGAAAACGGCACTTCCTCTTAGTCCCACTTTACTCCCTGGCCTCACCCTCCATCACCACATTTGACATTACTTTTTCCCAACAAAATGGATTTGCTTGGCAGTAAGAAAGATACTTAAGTAAGGCCTCATGTGCTAAGCATTTTTGCGGTTGGAAACAGCTACTCGGTTGTTATCTTACCACAAAATGCTTTTACATATGTATGAAACACAAATTGCGATTTGGTAACACGTTACTGAGTCGCAATTTGTATTTGTGGTGTGAGGTGTTTAGGGCGATCCTTCTAAATACCGAATTCAAATGGGATGTATGAATGTTTTGCGACCAAATTAACATTCCTATTTTACTAACTCCTTTAAGAAGGTGGTAACCCATTTGCAAAGGGGAAGGAATCCCCAGGGGGCTCCTTCCCCTTTGAGAATGGAAAACATGATTTTTAAGAGCAGGCAGTGGCCCCACAGAACACGGCGTACTCTTAAAAAATGAAGCTGCAAAGGTTCATTTTTTCTTTTTAAATGCATCCCATTTTCCTTTAAGGAAAACGGGCTGCATTTAAAAACAGACTGCTTTATTTATAAGCAATTACAGACATGGTGATCTGCAGACCTCTGCAGGCCACCAACCCTTTGATAGACTCGATTCCTAATGGCTCTCAAATTGCAAATTACCTCATTATTATGCATGAACTAGGTCTATTTGCGACCCATTAGCAATCGCTAATAAAACTGAAAACAGTTTAATTCATTAAGATTAGTGATTACATAATTGCGATTCAGTGAAAATCGCAATTAGGTAATCGCTACTTGGTACATCTGGCCCTTTGTCTACCTCTGGTTAGTTAGAGGGATTAGGCCGGATTGGTAGATGTTTCACGGATCATCATCATCATCATCATCATCATCAAGTGCCTCAGCCTTTCCTAGTAGTCAGTCACTTGGTTCAGCATTTTTTGAAAGTGAAAAGTTTGAACTGATGTAATCCGTTGTGGAAGCAATAATAAAATATACCACTTGACCAGAAGAAAGTGGTGCATGCAATTTTTTTCACATTTTATGGAAGGCTGGGACAGAAGGAACTTAGGAAAGGACTCAGAGTTACGTACTAGGAAGTGACTGAGTTGGCACTGGGAGTGAAGGGACACACAACTATTTTTTGCACTCCCATGACATTTGTTAATGGGCCTACACATTAACTGAGGCAGATAGCCTACAATGCAGTGCCAACAATGTAACCATGCAGCCAATGGGTTACCCGTGGATGATAATGGGTGGGTAGGAAGCATACATAATATACGGTCTGCTTGAAAACTACTTTGAGCCAAGGGAGTACTCTGAAATACCAACATCATCAAACCTCTGTACCAAAAACCTTGATAAAAACCATTCCAATCATATAAAGGGGAGAAGAACGCCACTACAGAGGGGCACACTAGTCCCTTGTATTTTCCATTCATCATTGATTTGTTCTTCCAGTGTTTTTATTATTTACCGATGGCTTTGCTACTCACTGTTTAAGTTTTATGTTCTCTCAATCCAGTCTTTACCATTGAAAATCATCCATCCATATATCCATCTATCCAAACATGGCTCTAAGTCGCAACGAACATTTCACCAACATACATTTGTCATTTACCAATCCATGTATCCTTTGATCCACTAAATACACTGGAGAAATCCTTTTACGCACCCACCCAGGCAGGCATCCTTTCACCCATACACTTTCACCCACCCAGGCAAGCAGTCTTACACCTTTCATCCATCCTCCACCAACCCATGCATCCTATCAGCCATCTTTAGTATATGGATCCTTTTACTCCTGCATCCTTCTCTTCTAGTCATATTACATTTCACCCATCCTTTCTCTTTTCTTCGATCCTTCTTTCTCTTTTCCATGAACCCATTAAGTTAAAGTAGAGAAAGTTTATGAAGAGGCCATCTTGTACTCAACTCCCATTGTACATGCTAAGTAAAGAGGGGTGTGTTCAACTATTCGCAAGTCAACAGAACACCCTTGCAGTGAGCATATATTTAATTTATCAATAAGCAAGAAATCTTACTTACCACCGGCCGCCACTAATGCTGGCTCACCCTCTACTCCTGCTAAATCTGATGACTGGTTTGTGTCGGCGTCACTGCTGGATCAAAAAAAGATTTAGGAAATGGGCAGAATTAATTCAGCTGTAAAAGATAGGGAAATAAAAAATAATGTTATCAACAGGAGGACATACTGGGACCAGCAGAGCCATCGGCCAAGGAGGAACGTTTCCTCACCCGCCTCATACCTCTTTGTGCCCCTGGATGCTGATGTAAGACATAAAGATAAAAACAGATTTGCGGTAAATGAATAATCTCTCCAAAAATATTCTTTGACAGGGAAGGCAATCACAATGTCATGGAACTTTTCTAAATCAGATCAACTAGGAGTAGACAAGTATCGTGGACTATCCTATCCTATTCCATATTTCCTAAACCTACCTAGCCCAAGGAATTTGGAATTACTAATAAATTGCACCAAATGATGTTTTCTTCTTCTTTTCATCTAATCACAATCTCATTCTCAACCTCTGTGACTGGCCAATTCATCAAGTCTGCGTGTTTTCTTTAAATCCATAGATGGATGCATGCATACACCAAATTGGTTACTTATCACTGTACAAACTACGAAAAGAACTGAAGTGAGATGATGCACGCCACTAAATTTCCAATAATAACTACCACTATCTTAGTGACAGGACAAAGGAGTCTCTGCATTACTTAAGTTCTTACATAGTCAGCCCCTTCGAGCACCAAGAAGTATGATTAGGTAGCACTGAGCACCTGCCTAGAATAACAATCACATCATATCATATTTGTAATCTGAATTTACCTACATGTGAGCAGCAGTCTTGCTATTGGGGAAAAAATATCAGCAATAGCATAAAATGCACAAGTAAAAATAGTATTAATAATATTAATAATTAGGTCTCACTGACCTCATTGACCTCTACCCTTAGCAGGTAAAGCAGGTCCCACTCTTGGTCTAAGATGTCGGACCACTGCCTGGGTCACCCTTTCCCAGTGCTGCTGACGCTTCCAGAGACCCTATCCAGAGCGAAACCTGCTACTGGGGTTGAGGGGAGGTGGCCCTGGACGCAAAAAACATAGCTCTGCCATCTCCACTTTATAAAATAAAGGCCCTGGATGCACCCCTTCGTGGCGCCCCTTCTGCAATGAAGACGGCTCCATGTTGCAGGGGCTTTTGGAGGACCCTTATCTGCCATGGTGGTTTTGGGCAGAAGAGAGAAAATGCAGAAAAAGGAATAACAGGCAAGGAAGTAAAACAAAATTGGAAGAAAGTAAAGTGAAAAAATTAAGTACAACATTCACACAAAACACACAAAAAGTTGAAAAAAACGTAAAATACAGACTCAGAAAGAGTAAGAGTTGGATAATAAATATAAAAGATGAGAAAAAAACAAGGATAGCAAAGAGTCAGGAAGGATCAAGAAGTAGGCCCTATCACTATAAACAGATTGATAAACAAGATGGCCACTCCCTTGCGCAATGCATCATTTAGTTCACATGAAATTTCCTTACAAAAGTACAATTTGCCCTGCTGTACAGCGGTAATGTCAAGCAGAAGGGAAAAGGAACTCTGCCCACTTTCCTAACTCCACGTAGCATGGTGGAGTTTTTGTGCTACTTCACGAAGTTCCACTTACCACTGCTACACGGAACTCTGCCCAACCTTAGCTATACCCTTGCACTACTACCTACTACCTATATTAACTAGGGGTGGGTGGAATTGCGTAATCGCATTACGCAAATCTCTGTGAAATGGTAAAAAATCCTTGCAAACACGCAGAAATTCTGCGAACACTCGGAATTGCTTGTTCACGATGCTTTTTTACTGTTTGCAATTGCTATTTGCGTGCTTGGGGGGAAATATCTCCCGAACATGCATTTGAGAACGCGAACAAAAAATGTCGCAAAGTCGCGGAACGCAGAATTTTGGGCAATTTCAAGTTCTCCACGGACCGCGAAATTACCCAAATTCCGCAAATTCCGCCAACGGGACGGAATTTACCGCCCAGGCCTAATATTAACCACTATGAAATATGCCTATGTCTACTGCCTTCAATATGCATAAAATACATCTTAATCTTCAGTAGAAGTTGACAGAACAAGTTCACTGTGCAGTTTAGTTCTCTTACCTCAATAAATAAAGTGATGGCTGCTACCTCTCTCAATCTCCCAAAACCTTATTCCAGAGATTCCCAATGTGTTTTCCAAATGTTGGTGGTAGTAGTATTAGGCTAGTGCGCTAACAGGGAAGGCATTGTAAATGAAGCCCCACTTCCACCATTAGGATTATTCAGAAAGATTATCCATCACAGGCAGCTAGATTAAAAGAAAGCACAGAGTTAGTGGGTTATTTAAATCTTAACTTATCAAAGACTGAGACCAAACTACCACCATGATATAAAGGCCTGATACTTTTACTAAAACTAGCAATTGTAACTTCTGAGCAATGGGAAGTTAGTATGTAATTAATCTATTAAACAATTAAAACTAAAGCTATGAAATCCTGGAGTTAGGAGGAGTGGACTCAGGAGAAGGTTAAGTATTTAAAAAACACAAGGACTCACTCAATCAATCAAGAATTTGTAAAGCGTACTACTTACCCGTGAGGGTCTCAAGGTGCTAGGGGATAAGGGGGGGCTCTACTGGTCGAACGGCCAGGTCTTGAGTAGTTTCCTGAAGGTCAGCAGGTCTTGGGTCTGTTGTTGGCTCAGTGGGAGGGTGTTCCAGGTCTTGGCGGCGAGGTGGGAGAAGGATCTGCTGCTGGTGGTTTTTCTTCGGATGCGAGGGACGGTGGCGAGGTCGGTGGAATGGAGCTGGTGGTTGGGGATGTGGAAGAAGAGTCTTCTGTTGAGGTAGGCTAGGCTTGTCTTGTAGGATGCCTTGTGTGCGTGGATGAGGAGCTTGAAGGAAATCCTCTTATTGACGGGGAGTCCATGCAGGTTTCTCAGGTGGGTTGTGATGTGGCTGTGGCGTGATACGCCGAGGATAAGGCGTGCAGAGGTGTTTTCAATGTGTTGCAGTCGTTTGATGAGCTTGGCCATGGCTCCTGTGTAAAGGGCATTTCCATAGTCGAGTCTGCTACTGACGAGGGCCTGGGTTACTGTTCTTCTTGTATCTGTCGGGATCCACCTGTAGATCTTGTGGAGCATGCGGAGGGTGTTGAAGCAGGAGGAGGAGACTGCGTTGACTTGCTTGGTCATGGAGAGTGTTGAGTCGAGGATGACTACCAGGTTGTGTGCGTGGTCGGTGGGTGTCGTGCTGCTCCCAGTGCAGAAGGCTACCAGGAGTCATCCCAGGCTGAAGGGTTGGAGCCAAGGAAGAGGGCCTCCGTCTTGTCTGTGTTCAGCTTCAGTCAGATGATCTTCATCCGGTCGGCGACGGCCTTCATTCCTTCGTGAAGGTTGGATTTGATGTGGAGGGGGTTCTTAGTGAGGGAGAGGATCAGTTGAGTGTCATCGGCATAGGAGATTATGTTGAGGTTGTGCTGTCGGGCGAGTTGTACGAGCGGGGCCATGTAGACGTTGAACAGTGTCGGGCTGAGGGATGAACCCGGGGTATGCTGCAGATGATCTTGGAGGTTTCGGATCGGAATGGGGAGAGGCGGACGCTCTGGGTTCTGCCAGAGAGGAAGGAGGTGGTCTATTCCAGGGCCTTGTCTCGTATCCCTGCGTCGTGGAGGCGTGTGCGTAGTGTGCAGTGGAAGATGGTGTCGAAGGTGGCACAGAGGGTCAGGAGGATGAGGGCCGCAGTCTCACTGTTGTCCAGTAGGGTCCTGATGTCATCAGTCATTGTGATGAGGGCAGTCTCGGTGCTGTGGTTGCTGCGGAACCCTGACTGGGATGGGTCCAGGATGATGTTTTCTTTGAGGTATCGGGTTAGCTGTCTGTTGACTATCTTCTCGATGTCCTTGGCTGGGAACAGAAGCAGGGAGATGGGCCGGATGTTCTTGAGGTCTCTCGGGTCCGCCTTGGGTTTTTTGAGTAGGGCATAGATCTTGGCGTGTTTCCAGTTCTCTGGGAACGTAACGGTCTCGAAGGAGAGATTGATGACATTGCGCAGGTGGGGTGCGATGGAGCTGCTGACTTTGTTGAAGATGTGGTGCGGGAGTGGGTCTGATGGGGAGCCTGAGTGGATTGTGCTCATGGTCTTGATGGTGTCATCTATGTTCACGTTGGTGGAGGAAGGTGGCGAAGGAGTCGCAGAGGGCTTACGGCTGCGGGATGTTGTTGGTGTTGAAGCTGGGTTTGGAGAGTTCCTTTACTATGCTGAAGAGCTCCTTGCTGTTGTGTGCGTTGTTGTTGAGGCAGTCTTTCAAGGAGGTCCTCTTGGCAGACCTGATGAGGTGATGATGTTTGCGGATGGTGTCTTTGTGGGCTGCGAGGCTGTCCGGTGTATTTTCATTGTGCCGTTTCTTCTCTAGTTTCTGGCTGGTTAGCTTGGAGGCTAGGAGTTCTGGGGTGAACCAGCTAGCTCTCTTGCTGGTGTCTCTGTGGGTGGGTTCCTTCAGTGGGTGCAAGAGTGTTGGGGTAATCTTTGATCCAGGGTCCGAGGATGCAGGCGTCATCGTCGATATTGGAGGTGTTGGTGGTGGGCTGAGAGCGAGGTTTGCATGTAGTTGGTCTTCCATGATTTTTCTCCAGCAGCAGCGTGGGATTTGTTGGGAGTGGTGGTGTGTGGTGGGTTTCTGGAAGGTTAAGTGGATGCAGTGGTGGTCAGTCCAGAGGAGTTCGGTGGTGTGGCTGAAGGAGACGTGGGAGCTTGAGGAGAATACAGGGTCGAGTGTGTGGCCCGCGGAATGGGTAGGCATTGCGACAAGCTGCCTCAGTCCGAGGTTGGGTAGGTTTTCGATCAGGGTGGTGGAGTTGCTATCGTTGTTGTTCTCAAGGTGAAAGTTCAGGTCTCCGGGGAGGATGTCAGTGGAGGTCAGGGCGTGTATGCTGATGAAGTCGGCGATGGAGTCGATGAATTGGGGTCGGGGTGGTGGTGTTGGGGTCTGTGTGGATTTGGAAGTGCATGTGTTCGACGGTGCTGAGAGTGTCATCGGTGTTGGTCAAGACCCTGATGCTGTTCTTGTGGACGATGGTGATTCCTCCTCCGACTCCGTTGGTGCGGTCTTCGTGGGTGATCTTGTAGCCTTCCGGGATGGCTATGGCAATGTCTGGTGCGGAGGAGTCGTTCGTCCAGGCCTCTGTCAGGAAGGCAATGTCAGGGGATGATGTGTCGAGCAGGTCCCAGAGCTCAACGGCGTGCTTTCGTGCAGAGCGGGTGTTCAGTAGGATGCAACTGAGATGGTTGAGGTTTTTCTTGCCGGGTGGTTCGAGGGTTCTGAGGATTGTGTAGCTGCAGTTCCGGCAGGTGAAGGGACCATGTGTGCATTTCCTTGTTGCCTTGAAGCAGGTGTGAGTCCGTCCAGGATTGAGGGCGTGCAGTGTGCTAGCATCATAGCGGCAGCAGTCATCGGGGTGGGCGCGGGGGCCAGGGGTTCTGGTGCTGAGTGCAGTCCAGGTGCGGATGGGTGCAGACGTGGTTGCCTTAGGCATGCCAGCGGCACTAGTGCGCAGCAGTCGCCATAAATGGGTAGGTGGGAGGGAGGAGCAGCTGGGAGGCGGAAAGCGGGGGCAGCGAATGGGCGGGAGAGGCTATGGGGGACACAGCGGCAGGACAGAAGCAAGGGCACAGAATCCCGGGGGCAACGGAGGGGACAGAAGGAGACAAAGGCACAGAATCATGGGGGCAGCCAAGGGGACAGAATGAGAAAAAAGGCACAGAATCCCGGGGGCAGTGAAGGGGACAGAAGGAGAAAGAAGGAACAGAATTACAGGGGCAGCGAAGAGGACAGAAGGAGAAAAAAGGCACAGAATAACAGGGGCAGTGAAGGGGACAGAAGGAGAAAAGGCACAGAATCATAGCGGCAACGAAGGGGACAGAAGGAGAAAAAAGGCACAGAATCACAGGGGCAATAAAGGGGACAGAAGGAGAAAAAAGGCATAGAATCACGGGGGCAGTGAAGGGCACAGAAGGAGAAAAAAGGCACAGAATCACGGGGGCAGTGAAGGGAACAGAAGGAGAAAAAAGGCACAGAATCACGGGGCATTGAAAGGGGCAGAAGGAGAAAAAAGGCACAGAATCATGGGGGCAGTGAAGGGGACAGAAGAAGAAAAGGCACAGAATCATGGGGGCAACAAAGGGGACAGAAGGAGAAAAAAGGCACAGAATCACTGGGGCAACGAAGGAAACAGGAGAAAATAGGCACAGAATCACGGGGCAGTGAAGGGGGAGATAGATGGAGAAAAAAGGCACAGAATCACGTGGGCAGTGAAGGGGACAGAAGGGGAAAAAAGGTTCAGAATCACAGGGGCAGCGAAGGGGACAGAAGAAGAAAAAAGGCACAGAGTCATGGGGGCAGTGAATGAGACAGAAGGAGAAAAGGCACAGAGTCACGGAGGCAGCAAAGGGGACAAAAGGAGAAAAAAGGCACAGAAAAACGGGGGCACTGAAGAGGACAGAAGGAGAAAAGGCAGAGAATCACAGGGGCAGCGAAGGGGATAGGAGAAAAAGGCAAGGGGACACGAGAAAAAAGGCACAGAATCACAGGGGCAGTGAAGGGGACAGGAGAAAAAAGGCACAGAATCACAGGGACAACGAAGGGGACAGAAGGAGAAAAAAGGCACAGAATCACGGAGGCAGCGAAGTGGAGAGAAGGAGAAAAAAGGCACAGAATCACGGGGGCAGCGAAGGAGACATGAGGAGAAAAAAGGCACAGAATCGCGGGGGCAATGAAGGGGACAGGAGAAAAAAGGCACAGAATCACTAGGGCATCGAAGGGGACAGAAGGAGAAAAAGGCACAGAATCACGAGGGCAGCGAAGGTAACAGGATAAAAAAGGCACAGAATCACGGGGGCAGCGAAGAGGATAGGAGAAACAAGGCAACAGACCCAGAGAACAGACTCTGTGAAGTCCGGAAAAGGCCCTATGTTTCTCGAGGCTCCTCTCATCGCCGCCCTGCTCCTCACTAAAGCCGAGAGCCCCCACCCCCGGAAAAGGCCCTGGGTTTCTCGAGACTCGAGAGCCCCACCTCCGGAAAAGGCCCTGGGTTTTCTCAAGGCTCCTCTCATCGTCTCCCTGCTCCTTACTGCAGCCCAGAGCCCCCACCTCTGGAAAAGGCCCTGGGTTTCTCGAGGCTCGAGAGCCCCCACCTCCGGAAAAGGCCCTGGGTTTCTCGAAGCCCCTCTCTGGTCTCCATTCAACCCGCACCACGAGATGCGTGAGAGTTGGTAGGGCCTTAGGTACGCGACTCACGCGAGATGCGTGAGACTTGGTAGGGTCGTGTGATTTCCCCTGTTCGGAGCGCACAGAAGCGCTACAAAGCGCCCAGCTGGCCTAAGACTGGCCTAAAGTACCTGGAAACCTTAAAAAGAGCATTTTTAAAAGGAACTAGAACATTGACAAGAGTAAAAGGAAGCAGCTATTATTTCAACAGAACACTTGCCTATTTACAACCTTGTGGCTTAGCAAATCGTTATAGTGGTCTTGTGATAAGTCTTACCTGCATATATATATTTTTACATAAAGAGAACGTATTTTTATATACTTACAGCCTAGTGTCCATTTGTGGGGGTATTGGTATGTTTACTGTGTGTGTTATTGCAAATGCTTAACTCAGCAAAGCCTGGAGAATAGCCTTGGCTGCTCACGCCACGCACCTTGAGGGTGAGCAAGACTAATTCTAAGGGGTCATCCTTCGCCCTGACTTAGAGGAGAGGGTCCCTGCTTGTCACAATTGCATACACAGGACCTCATCATCATCAAATCTGTTTTGTAAGTAAATGAAGGAATGAAAGCTCAATTAAATGCACTGCAAAAGTCCTTCAGCCCCAGAGACCCAAGTTATTATATATCTATATGTTCTGTCATCTGGGTTGACTGGTCTGGTCTCTGAAGCACTAGAAAACAAAGTACAGCAAGGATTGGACCAAGCAAGTAAATCTAGCGAAGTGTGAAAGGGCCAATCACTTTCAGGCCAAATCACCCATTGGATTGCAAACATTGCAAATCATTGAAATGAAGTTTGCAAATTAGTTGAACACCCTCACTGTTTGCCACCACATGAATCCTAATTACAAAGATTCACTCAATAATTAATCACTCATTGGTGCAATGGTTACTTCTTCCAATCCAAGCATGGTGGTACACAATTCTTGTACTGTATCTCCTCTTTTCCCATGGTTGTAGCACATATGAAGACTAATAAAATAATGGTCTTTACTGTGGCAGCCCTGCTAGGATATGAATAAAAGAAGGCTAGGCATGGGATTTAGACCGGAAGGATCTCCAATGTCCTTGAAGGAAATTGAGAGGCTCCTTCACTTCACACTAGTCCAACTCCAATCCTGTCATACAGCGTATAAATGGCGGGGCTGCATTAGTCAGAAACAAAATATATAATGTTCCTCTAGCTATTTTCATTTTTATTTGGGCAAAACAGTTTAACGATAATCTGAAAGTTGTATGGTAGCTTTCTTAGACAGTAAAGTAGAGTTTATCCTCAAACTCAGGGGGCTTGCCAAGAAGTTTGTTAGCTAACACACATGAGTCTGACCAGTCACCCTCATCCTTCACCTGTGGTGTTTCAGGAGCATTGTATACATATGGTATGAAGTCTTGATTCTTTTTAATCATGGTCAATCTCTCAACTTTTTTAGGAGGGGTTGGTCCCTTGGGCTGTGACAACTACATCAGCTGCACTGAAGAGATGCTCAGCAGACACATTGGCTTGTGTACAAGTCAGATACTTAATTACCAGTCGGATGAGCTATGACCTTTGGTGCATCTTCCTACCCACATAAAACACAGTCCCAGTTTATAGAGCTAAACCTTTCCTTTTTTAAACGATACCAGGCACCCAGTTTGATTATGATAGGTTAGAAGCTCCTCCGTTGCTTCCTTAACAGGAATCAGCGTCTTGCTGGTCCAGAGTCTAATCCTGAACAGAAGTACCTTCAGGACAGCAGAATGGGCAATAGACCTTAGACTAAGGTCTAAGGGGAGTGGTTTTAATGACTCAGTTACTTACCGGTAATGTTCATTACTCTGAGTCATCATCTCCCTCTTCACAGTAACCATGGAGCACCCAGTGATCCGGACACAGCATTCACCCAATCAAAAAGGTCCTCACCTAATATGGTCGCCCGGCAGGAAATACCTGTCACCTGACCTATAAGGGTGGGACCTAGACAGGAAACATCTTGAAATATAAAGCAAAATCCATTTTTCGTCCCCCCACAGCAAGGGCGGTTGGGAGGAAATCCACCTGGCGAAAAGAGGAAGTACGCTCCGGGTAGATCACCAAAGCCCTGGTCAAATCCAGGGAATGGAGCCGAATTTCCTAATCAGTAGAAGGGGAAGGGAAAAAGGCAGGAAGGACAATATCCTGAGAAAAAGGAAAAGCCGAGGAAACATTGGGAAGAAAAGCCGGGTCAGGACAAAGGACCACTTTGTCAGGAAAAACACATAAGAAGGGAGGATGACAAAGCAAGGCCCCAAGTTCCCCCAAACAACGGCCAGAAGAAATGTCTACCAGAAAGCAAACCTTCAGGGTCAGAAACTCCAGAGAGACCAAAGTCAGAGGCTCAAAGGGAGAATCCGGCAAGGCATGAAGGACCAAGGGAAGATCCCAGGGAGGGACAGGAGAAGCAACGTCAAGCCACCAAAGAAAGAAACTGTGCAGGAGGCGCGAAGCCAAGGCCTCAAAGGGAACAAGAGAGGACCCCCAGAGAGTCTTAATGGCGGACCACTGACTCAAGAGTGTAGAGACTGACAGCCCAAGCAAAAACCCATCCTGGAGGAACTCAGGAACAGAACCCCCTTCACAAGAATCAGAGGGAAACCCCCGGGAAGGACACCAATCAGAGAAATTCCACCAGTGGCATTCGTAGATCTGCCCTCCTTGCTGACTTCCCATGTGAAAATCTCAAAATGGAGTAGCATTGGTCAGGTATTTGACACAGCTTCAGTTGTCCATCTCCATAGTCATGCTTTTCAAAGTTACACCCCCCTCTCTTTGAAGGACATGGTTGGTGATCGCTCTGTACTGTTCAAACAGACATTGCAATGTGGTAGGTGGAGTTATATTGTGCTGCCTATTCCTGTATGAGGGCTTTAACTGGTACTCTATTCAAATTTTGACTGATCCTCAGATGCTTCTAGGCTTCAAAGGAATGGCTGAAATCAGAGCAGATTCCTCTGCAGGTAGCCAGCAAGTTGCTGACTATTTTGAGGAAGTCCTGCACAATCAGGTTAATCCAACGCGCCAAACACAGGACCCTGAAATATCCAATATCTGCTACGGTCTGTACTTTATTACTGTCATTGTCTGTGGCAAGAAATCTGATTCTTAAACCTCTGGGTCCCAGCCATTCAAACACCTTGCTGTTAAAGACTTCAAAGATGTTTGCAGGCGCATGGGATTTCTCTATGGTGAAATCGCTACTGTTGCACGCCGCTGAACGCCCTTGAAAGTTTCTACAGTGCTGAGACCTGCAGATAGTTGTTGTCTAACCTCCACAAAAGAAATCTAGTGCGCAGTGATACACATGTAATAATTTGTTTGACAAATGGTCCACGGGTCTGTTGTTAGGTGCATAGTATGAACATCACTCTGCTGTAAAGCTTGTACAACCAATTGCAGCATGTTGTGATGGAGTGCTGGAAGTGCAACTCTGCCAAAATAGGCCCTGAAGGGAAGCTTCCATGTCAGGCAAATGGCCTTCACAAATTCCAAAAATCCTACTACTCTCACAAAAGAAAAAATTGGAGGTCCAGCAATTGCATTTTAGCCACCTTTCTGTTGTACAAACATGCTGTTGGGTGGTTGCGTTTGTAGGGATCCTCCTGCCTAAACATGCCCATAATATTAGCTTTTAATATTTTTCTTTTGCAATGCCACTAATGAGGGGACTTCTGGAGAGAAACAGAAGGAGGTAGACTCAATGTGCATCTTACAACAGTCACTGCATGTGTCTCCATCTGAGTATTCTGCTGGGGATAGAACTGTTTTGTGTAAAGCTGTCACCCTCTTCTTCTTCACCACCTTCCAACATGATCATAGCTGATTTCCCTCTCTTATCACTACCACCACCAGCAGCAATTAATTTAAGGTGTTCCTCCCACCGGATTTGCATTATGTTTTTCATGTGGTTCATTTGACCTCTAGCACCATAGTGTCAACCAGACTTACCTCGACAAACACTCACAAGGCAAAAAGAGTATATTGCATTGTTATCCTACTACTTGCTAATCATAAGGAAGTCCCAAACTGAGGAGGAGAACTTTATTAGTGTGCCACCGGTGCCAATGCCTGAAGAATTGGTGGTAGGTGGGTGCATTGAAGATTTGCTCTCTGCAGTGCTTACTTCAACTGAGGTAGTGCTGGATGCTGGACTCAATGGGAGCCTTACAAGTATGGAAAGTGGCGGTGGTGGTAGTAATAGTGCCACATCCCTCGGAGCAGGTTGAATATGAGGTGTGATGTTGGGGTCCTCTCAGCCAGCTTCCATGACAATGACTGGCTCGTCCTCATCATCCCCTTCTATAAATCTAAGGGTTTCATGAACATTCCTTTGCTCTTGTCTCTTGTGTCGGGTGTCAGAGTCAGCATGGTTCAACCCATGTCCAGATGATCAGAAGGGGGTCTTGGAGAATGTGGTGGAGTACGTTTTTTTCTTTTTCTTGCTGGATATTTAGAAGCCAATGGTTCAAGAAGAAATACATCTTTCTCAGCAGTAAGCTTAACTTCCTGTTCTGCTCTTACTTCAGGAATTTTTTAGCTGGTTGTGGCCCGGGTTGTCTACTTTCCTCAGTTTTCTGGGATGATTGGATACTAGTTTGCGGCTGAGACAAATATAATTCCGAATCACTGCTCATTACCTGAGAGACAAGGGCTTGGGCTTAGGTTGACGTGGTGCCCCTCATTGATACAGGAGCGCTGCTCCCAGCTTGCTGCCCAGACAACAATGCAGCAGGCACAAGAAGTCTCCTGAAAAAGAAGGACGGAAAAGCAGTGATGGCAATCTGCTTCTTCTTCTCATCTTCACTGACCACATTTTTGGCAATACCTTTATTTTGGGCCATTTTCACAATCTGTCAGTTAGCACTTAGCTACACAGGCGGTAGCAGAGGAGAACTCATGTGTTGTGGTCAAATCACTTTGTGCCAGCCACGAGTCTGGCAGTACTGTGAGTGATGTCTCTTGTGTGCCTAAAAGCAAAGAAGCAAGAAAAACACATAGTGAAACATGGCATTTTTGCAGTTGTAATCATTCATAGTACAAGCAATATAGTTTAGTGATGCTGTTCTAAACAATTAACAACAATAGTTTATTAGTTCCAAACCACACCGTAGCATAATATTTCAATCAGGATAACGACAAACTATTTTCTTTATGCACATCTAAGGAGAGATACCTGTGGCAGGTGGGGGGTGCAGGGGAAAATGAAATAATCCTTGACAAAATGAATGCAGGTGTGCGCCTATGGCAGTCAGGGGTCCAGGGGAAAATCAGTAATGACAATCCCTTAAAAAATAATGCTGGTGTGTGCCAGGCTCATGTGGCAGGGGGTGCAGGGGAAAATGCATAGCATAATCCTTAAAAAGATGAATGCTTGTGTGTGGCTGTACCAGGCACCTATGGCAGGCAGGTGGAGGGAAAATTTAAAACAAAAATAAATTGCTGGTGTACTAAGTACTATGAGACGTTCCTTGGGAGGCAAGGAGGTGCAGGGTAAAAATGGAAATGAATGCATAAAAGATAATTGAAAAACTTCATATGTTCATATACTACAATGATACTCAAGCACATTACACTGATATCAGGGAAAATAAAAAACAAAATGAACACAAAGCTGTAGTCCTCTTCTAACAATTTTCCTAGAAAATAGTTTTGAAGACTGAAAAAAAGGATATAACACACTGGCTGGCTGCACAAAATGGTCACCTGCCAAATGTGCAAACAACAACTAGCACTGAGACATGGACAACAAAGAACACACACAAGTTTATGGCAAAGGAACACTGGCTGGCTGCACAAAATGGCCGCTGGCCACTTGGTCAAACAACAACAAAAAGCAACGTGGCATGGGCAACAAAGAAAACATGCAAGCCTACGGCAAAAGAACACTGACAAGCTACACAACATGTTCACATGGTCAAGCAACAAAAAGCAATGGGCAACAAAGAAACTGTTTAAGCCTATGGACACTAACTACACAAAATGGCTACCAGCCACATGGCATGGATTACAAAGACAAAATGGTGGCCAATGGCAAACACACATACAGCCCAGACAAAGGAGGCATGGTAAACAATGAAGAATAATCTGCCATTAATTCAGCAATGACAAAAACAAAAATTAAGTCAGCTTTAAAAATTTCACAACAACAAACATTCACCCAAGGCATCTTATATTACATCACCCAAATAAACTTTTTGCCGAAAAAAACTTCAAATACAAAAAAAAAAGTTTTTAATTTCATCCAATGCCATCCCTGGCCCAAATGATGCCTGAGAACAATATATTTCACAGTAACAGTTGTTTCATGAACCCAATGGCTAGTACTGACTTGATGGCCTGTGGGCAGACTAGGCCACATGGTAAAATAAATTAATAGGGCACAGTTAACAAGCATGGAGAAAATGTACTAAACTGTGCAACCTTTTTTCCTTACAAAAGATAAAACATTTATGAAAACAAAAAGTACTCGGCCCCTACTGCAACTCCAGGCCACACATCAAAACCACAATCAAATTTAGAAATTGCATAAAAGTACAAATAAATACTTGTGCATGTGCTCTATCAAACAAGCAACTCCCTTATACAAACGTTTTTGAACTTACTTGATATGTCACAAAAACCAAAGTCTTTGAAATCTCACAGTAGATATCTGCAGCAGGAATTGCAGGAAATAGAGGAATTCTTCACCTTGAAATCCAATTGAAAAATGGTCATGAGAGGGACAAAACACTAGGAGGTGCCTTCTGGACAGGAACAGGAATTTGGAGTTTCTGGGCACTTCCGTCTTCTTGAAAAAACCCACAAAAAATGACTTTGGAACTAAAAAACAACCTGACCCATCTGTACAAGTAGAATGTGCACTCAAAAAGGTATTTTGGATTCAACTGCTTCTCGAGAAGAGAATCTAGTTGCAAATTAGACACTCATGCTCATCAGCATCACAAAAATTGTTGCGGAAGACTCTGTGGTGACCAGAAGTCACTCTAGCGTCTGGCAAATCTTACTCACGCTCACCAGCAGCCAGCAAATGTCATAATCATGCATTTACTCAAGCCTCACACATGCCAAATGGATTATAATTCCGCCATATGGCAGAAGGCAGAATTTAGGAGGAACTCAGAGTTACATGCGTACTGCAGAGTTACCTGAAATCTGCAAACACCTCAAGCAAAATGAAAATTCTGCCCCAGGCTATACATTACTCACAACAGCATACCCATTTACAGTCATGTGACCCAAGACACTAGTAGGCATGCAGAATTGGTTTGGACAGAAAAATGTCAACTTCTTTAAAAGTGGAATTTTTTTAAATTCTAACTTTAAATCTGACTTTACCACTTTGGAGGATTTGAATGTATAAAGTATTTCTCTATCGACTCCAATCTGAAGTTAGCAATTATTACTTCAGTAAGGTAACCCAGTAATAGTCTATGGGAGACATAAGCATTTAAACAGTAAAAAAACAACTTTAAGAGTTTTTCAGTGTCAGGACATGTAAAGTGTAAACACACAAGTCCTTCTTTTTAAATACCATGCAAACTGCCCGAGGGGTGACAAATATGTTTTAAAAATCAAGGTTCAGTTCCTGCAAATGGATTATTTTGCTAGGTCGAATTAGAAATTTAAGACTGCACTATAGGCAGGCCTGAGATGTGTTTCAAAATAGCTACTTTAGTGAATGGCTCAAGGAGTGCTGCTGCCCACTTTCAGCGTTTAATATACACTCCCTGGATAAACATAGTACCATACACTAGGGCCTTAGTATTAAAGTACAGAGAGTCCTAATGACAAAAAAAATAAGTTCAGAAAAGTATGGGAGTGAAAGCAAAACATTTGGGTGAATACCACACCAAGTATGTCAGGTCTAACAGTACCTTAAGGTGATCCATGCTCTGTAGAGGATCATAGGCACACATGCCCGACTTGAAAGGTCAATATCTGCCTGAGGCATAAAATCGGATATTGTTTAACTTGTAATCTCCAAATCCTGAATTTGTTATATTAAAGTCTTTTAGTGTAATGTGGGAGGTGGTTCGCCGTAGATGTGCAGCACCAGTTATGATCAATGCAAATTTTGAGTTGTGAATAATAACATGACCTATTTTACTTCTTGGACATCCAATTCCAAGTAGCCTTCTAAAGTGAGACTTCGGTGAGGACCCTGCATACTGGCAAGGAGAGAACAGGAGGTGATGCTGCTACTGCCATTTTGTGTCATAATAGTTGTGCTCTGAATGTAGCTTTTGTTATTTCTGTTCTGTTCGCCCTTGGTTACGCACTCTAGAAAAGTGCTCAATTCTGTTGCCTCTAGAATACTTATGTTATGTTTTGTTACAAGTTGCTTCATGGCGCTATATGGGACAAACCGAGAACAGAGGGAGTCTATATGTGCGCACTTATAAACAACCATGTTTTGAGTGATTTTCTGAATTTGAGTAAGTCTGTACAGGAACAGATCTCCAGAGGAAATGAATTCCAGAGTCTAGTGGCCAGGTATGCAAACCGTCGTCCACCTAGTCGTTTCCGTTTACAGGCGGGAGTGGTCAGTAATTGAAGTTGCATTGAACGGAGGTTGCGGGAAGGAATGTACCTAGTTAGAAGGGTATTGAGAAATACAGGGCTCTTGCCATACAATGATTTAAGGACCAGACATCCCATCTTGAATTCTGTTCTTTGGGATATCGGGAGCCAGTGTAGTTTTTTCAGCAGTGGTCTGGCCTATTGCCATCTGGGTTGTTGATGGATCAGCCTGGCCACCTGATTCTGGAGCATTTGAAGCCTCTTCATGAGAAAGAGAGGCAGCCATAGGTAGATTGAGTTAGCGTAGTCCAGGTGCGATAATACCAATGCCATTGTCACCTGTACTAATGCTGCGTGGGTAAGCATGCAACTGATTTTCCTAATCTTTCGTAGTTGATGGAAGCATTTGGAGACCACTGAACCTACTTGGTTTTTTAATGATAAGTCATTTTAAATAATGACCCCAAGGCTCTTTACCGAGGTAGATGGTACTGGTGGGGAACCCAGATCCATCGGCCAGTACTGTGGGCCCCAGAAGGTCTTACTTTTACCTGTCAGTAGTAATTCCGTCTTACTAGGGTTGAGCTTTAGATGGTTTTGATCCATCCATTGATGGATGAATAGCATGGTGGTCTGGAATTCAACCACTGACTTAGGTGAATTATCAATAGTAAAGGTTAGCTGGAGATCGTCGGCATAGTTGAAAGTTGTCACGTTCATTTCCTTCAGTGCTTGAATCAGGGGGAGAAGGCATAGGTTAAACAGATGGTGTGAAAGCGAGGAACCTTGTGAAACCCCACATGTTGTAGTTAGCTTGGGGGCTGTGAATGTGGCCATGCGCACAGATTGAGTGCGATATTTAAGAAAGGAACTGATCCATTTTAAAGCCAGTCCCTAGACGCCAGCCTGTCTGACCCAGTCTTCCAAAATACTATGGTTGACCGAGTCAAACGTGGCTGACAGATCTAAAAATACCAGGGCCTGTGGAATGTCTTAATCCGCCTTCTTAAGTAGGTCATCCAGAACTGCCAGTATCACGGATTCCGTCGAGTGTGCAGGACGGAAGCCCGCCTGGTGAGAATTTAAATAACCAGACAGTTCCATGCAGTTGGACAGGCATTTTGCCACATGTGATTCTAGCACTTTCTCCAAATAGGGAAGCAGGGAAATCGGGTGGTAATTTGACAAATTATGAGGGTCAGCTCCAGGCTTTTTTAAGAGAGGGATCACAATCGTGTTTTTAAATGTATTCGGGACATAGCCCTAAAGTAGAGACTCTTTGAGAAGAGTTATGGATGGAGTTGGTAGAACAGAGAATATGTCCTTTAAAACATAGGGAGGGCAACAGTCCAGAGGGGAGCCCGATTTCAATTTAGACAGCAAGTCCAGAAAGCCTTGATTACAAATAGCCGGGAAGGCATCCAAGGTAAAAAGGTTAGTGAGTGGGTCAACAGGAGTCTCCTTAGCATTTGATTTAAGAATGCCTGCTTTGATAGCGGCTATTTTATCCAGGAAGAAATTGTTTAAAGAAATACAAAGATGTTGGGTGGGAGGGGGGGAAGGTGAGAGTCTATCTGTGTTAGATAATTCATTAACAATGGCTTTCCCTTGACCCATTAGATGAATTGAGAATTCTAGACGAGTAGTATGAGGCCTTTGCTATAGTTATAGCATTTTTATATTCCTTCTGCACTAGGGAGTAAATCTGCCTGCCTTCGCTGGAGTAATTTCATCACCACCTGCGTTCTTTTTGGCAAAGTACTAATTTCTGCTCTCTTAGTTCTGTAGAGAACCATTTGTGTGCCTCAGAGCCTGTTTCATTTTTTTTTGTGGGACATGCGAATCGCTAGCTGCCAATATCCAAGTCGAGATATTGGTATCTAGAAAGTCCAGATCTGAGAGTATTGAGGCTGATTGGTTGGTAAGGATGTTCTAAATGTTCTTGTTTATTTAGGGAACCCCATGCCCTAATCATACTGCCTTCAGCTGGAGGGGTCTTATTATCAATGGGCATAGTTGCTAAGAATTGAAGTAAGTGATGGTCCGACCATAAACAAGGTAGGATCGTAAGAGAAGATACTGTAATATTGTTTGACCAGACCTGGTCCAGAGTATGACCTTTGTTATGTGTAGCTGAGGTCACATGCTGAAGAAAGTTCAAGTAAGTTAAGAGTTCAGTTAGTTCTATAGAGTGAGGCTCTTCTTGCAGGTCTTCAGCCAATAGTTTAAGTCTCCCACAAGCAAAATGTTGGTGTAATTAGTTGCAATATTGGCCATATGCTCTCTCAGCTGCAAGGGAAACTGTGGCATATACTGTGGGGGCCTGTAAACCAGGATACAAACAAAAGAGGGGAGAGAGAGAGTCAGTGGATTCAGTCTCCCTGGTAATGCAAATAAACAAAGTAGAATCCACTCAAAGTGGTGGTGGTCCCTAAAGTGATGGGGAACACACAGCGTTGTTTAAATGCCCCTCACACACCAACAGGCCCCTTGGTGTCATGCTTCATCATCGGGGCCTTCGCACCCCTCTACGGGATGCGGCATGCTACGACTCACGACTACACAGGAGCACTAAATAGTGAACTATGTGAGGGGGTGTGTTACTAAGGGAAAGAGTGAGTGAGGTGAGGTGAAAGTGAAATATTAAAAAATACCTGGCACGTAGGGAAAAAAATAATTTTATTAAGTCCTCGGCTGGTATTATTAAAAAGAGTGCAGAGTGGGGTTGTAAATATACGTGTTAGGGTATTACAACCTCATCAAAGTGTCAACTAGTTTCGGAGCGCAGGGGCTCCTTCTTCAGGACAAGGATAAGCACATATCCTCACCTTACTCACATGTGGATGTAAAAGTGTTTAAAAATTATTACAACAATGTGTAATGTACCTAACAATGTTTATATATAGGTGTGTTCAGTTGCGCCCAATTGGCGTTTGAAGAAAACCTGTAAAAAGAAAGCACAATAAACACAATGGTCTACAGTTCACAAACTAAGGGAAAAGAAATGATTCTCTTAGTGCAAAAGGGTGAACCCAAAATGAGGTTCAAGAAACCTTGTAAAAAGGCAATCAAAAATGAAGTAGGACAGACACAGCAACATAAAGACATACAATCACAGTGTGTAAATTCTCCCTACTCAGGTGGGAAGAGAGGGAAACAGGTTAAAAGGCTTACTTATTGTTCTCAATCTCATAACCTCATGAGCCTATGCGTGTTATTGGGGTGATCCTTCCATACTGCCCAGTAAAGCAACCTATAAAAATCAATTAAATTAATAAGTGGGATTTAGTTTGTTTTAAGCACAAACTATCTAAAGCACCGAAGTAGTACTTGTTGTTATAACCTTACTCACGGTTACTGCAAAGCTAGTCGCCTGCCTTCCCCTCAATGCTGCTTCATCGGAGGAGAAACTAAGCACTCGAAGCCCAGGTCCAGGGGCACAGCAGCACTGCTGAAAGAGTGCTGGGAGGCAAGCCAGCAGGGCGCACCCAGACAGTTCAGCACCAGGGGCCTCTGAACAGAGGGGCATTCCTCCTCTCAGCAACCCCTGCCAGAATACTCCAGTCGCTACGTGGTTCCTCCTGGCTGTCCAGCAGCCTGCCGGCCACAGCAGTATCTTCTGTCCCAGTAGTTCAGAAGCACCAGTTCAACACACATGGGGTCACAGCCCCAATACTTATACCAGTTAGTGTCTTTGTTCTCCCTGTAAGAAAAGGGGGTGGTGATGAACAGAGTGTCTGAATTAAGCAGACCACTCTTACCCAGTCCAAAGATCAGGGCTTGATTCATCACCGTTTTTTAGCTCACTGCACCATCCCAGCTCAGAACTTGGCTATATGCAAATTAGTCTGACCCTGGCCCAGTGCATCATGGGAACAGGGCAGACCAAACTACCAAGCCAATTCTTATACTGGGAAGGAAACAAGCTACCGGGGACCGGTTTCTGGCATTTCAGCCATCTTCGGCCCGGCTTGCTTGAATCCTGATGGTGCAATGAGCTAGGGACTCACATCTGAGTATACCCTTCCACACTTATGGTGGACAAAAATGATTCAGAAAAGGGGGTGGTGATGAACAGAGTGTCTGAATTAAGCAGACCACTCTTACCCAGTCCAAAGATCAGGGCTTGATTCATCACCGTTTTTTAGCTCACTGCACCATCCCAGCTCAGAACTTGGCTATATGCAAATTAGTCTGACCCTGGCCCAGTGCATCATGGGAACAGGGCAGACCAAACTACCAAGCCAATTCTTATACTGGGAAGGGAACAAGCTACCGGGGACCGGTTTCTGGCATTTCAGCCGTCTTCGGCCCGGCTTGCTTGAATCCTGATGGTGCAATGAGCTAGGGACTCACATCTGAGTATACCCTTCCACACTTATGGTGGACAAAAATGATTCAGAAAAGGGGGTGGTGATGAACAGAGTGTCTGAATTAAGCAGACCACTCTTACCCAGTCCAAAGATCAGGGCTTGATTCATCACCGTTTTTTAGCTCACTGCACCATCCCAGCTCAGAACTTGGCTATATGCAAATTAGTCTGACCCTGGCCCAGTGCATCATGGGAACAGGGCAGACCAAACTACCAAGCCAATTCTTATACTGGGAAGGAAACAAGCTACCGGGGACCGGTTTCTGGCATTTCAGCCGTCTTCGGCCCGGCTTGCTTGAATCCTGATGGTGCAATGAGCTAGGGACTCACATCTGAGTATAGCCTTCCACACTTATGGTGGACAAAAATGATTCAGAAAAGGGGGTGGTGATGAACAGAGTGTCTGAATTAAGCAGACCACTCTTACCCAGTCCAAAGATCAGGGCTTGATTCATCACCGTTTTTTAGCTCACTGCACCATCCCAGCTCAGAACTTGGCTATATGCAAATTAGTCTGACCCTGGCCCAGTGCATCATGGGAACAGGGCAGACCAAACTACCAAGCCAATTCTTATACTGGGAAGGAAACAAGCTACCGGGGACCTGTTTCTGGCATTTCAGCCGTCTTCGGCCCGGCTTGCTTGAATCCTGATGGTGCAATGAGCTAGGGACACACATCTGAGTATACCCTTCCACACTTATGGTGGACAAAAATGATTCAGAAAAGGGGGTGGTGATGAACAGAGTGTCTGAATTAAGCAGACCACTCTTACCCAGTCCAAAGATCAGGGCTTGATTCATCACCGTTTTTTAGCTCACTGCACCATCAGACACTCTGTTCATCACCACCCCCTTTTCTGAATCGTTTTTGGCCACTATAGGTGTGGCAGGGTATACTCAGACATGAGTCCCTTTCTCACTGCACCATCAGGATTCAAGCAAGCCGGGCCGAAGAAGGCTGAAATGCCAGAAACCGGTCCCCGGTAGCTTGTCTCCTTTCTGGTGAAGAATTGGCTTGGTAGTTTAGTCTGCCCTGTTCCCATGATGCACTGGGCCAGGGACAGACTCATTTGCATATAGCCAGGTTCTGAGCTGGGATGGTGCAGTGAGATAAATAACGGTGATGGATCAAGCCCTGATCTTTGGACTGGGTAAGAGTGGTCTGCCTAATTCAGACACTCTGTTCATCACCACCCCCTTTTCTGAATCGTTTTTGGCCACTATAGGTGTGGCAGGGTATACTCAGACATGAGTCCCTTTCTCACTGCACCATCAGGATTCAAGCAAGCCGGGCCGAAGAAGGCTGAAATGCCAGAAACCGGTCCCCGGTAGCTTGTCTCCTTTCTGGTGAAGAATTGGCTTGGTAGTTTAGTCTGCCCTGTTCCCATGATGCACTGGGCCAGGGACAGACTCATTTGCATATAGCCAGGTTCTGAGCTAGGATGGTGCAGTGAGATAAATAACGGTGATGGATCAAGCCCTGATCTTTGGACTGGGTAAGAGTGGTCTGCCTAATTCAGACACTCTGTTCATCACCACCCCCTTTTCTGAATCGTTTTTGGCCACTATAGGTGTGGCAGGGTATACTCAGACATGAGTCCCTTTCTCACTGCACCATCAGGATTCAAGCAAGCCGGGCCGAAGAAGTCTGAAATGCCAGAAACCGGTCCCCGGTAGCTTGTCTCCTTTCTGGTGAAGAATTGGCTTGGTAGTTTAGTCTGCCCTGTTCCCATGATGCACTGGGCCAGGGACAGACTCATTTGCATATAGCCAGGTTCTGAGCTGGGATGGTGCAGTGAGATAAATAACGGTGATGGATCAAGCCCTGATCTTTGGACTGGGTAAGAGTGGTCTGCCTAACTCAGACACTCTGTTCATCACCACCCCCTTTTCTGAATCGTTTTTGGCCACTATAGGTGTGGCAGGGTATACTCAGACATGAGTCCCTTTCTCACTGCACCATCAGGATTCAAGCAAGCCGGGCCGAAGAAGGCTGAAATGCCAGAAACCGGTCCCCGGTAGCTTGTCTCCTTTCTGGTGAAGAATTGGCTTGGTAGTTTAGTCTGCCCTGTTCCCATGATGCACTGGGCCAGGGACAGACTCATTTGCATATAGCCAGGTTCTGAGCTGGGATGGTGCAGTGAGATAAATAACGGTGATGGATCAAGCCCTAATCTTTGGACTGGGTAAGAGTGGTCTGCCTAATTCAGACACTCTGTTCATCACCACCCCCTTTCCTGAATCGTTTTTGGCCACTATAGGTGTGGCAGGGTATACTCAGACATGAGTCCCTTTCTCACTGCACCATCAGGATTCAAGCAAGCCGGGCCGAAGAAGGCTGAAATGCCAGAAACCGGTCCCCGGTAGCTTGTCTCCTTTCTGGTGAAGAATTGGCTTGGTAGTTTAGTCTGCCCTGTTCCCATGATGCACTGGGCCAGGGACAGACTCATTTGCATATAGCCAGGTTCTGAGCTGGGATGGTGCAGTGAGATAAATAACGGTGATGGATCAAGCCCTGATCTTTGGACTGGGTAAGAGTGGTCTGCCTAATTCAGACACTCTGTTCATCACCACCCCCTTTTCTGAATCATTTGTTCTCCCTGTGGCACATGCACTGCGCCCGGTCCAAACCAGTTCTGGGGGTACTTTCATACTTCTTTACATGTGCACAAACACCAATTTTGTTAGTGTAGGCCTGGCCCGAGACATACCAGCGAGGGTGTAGAGCCAGCATTGTGGAAGGCAGGCACAGTCCTTTTCAGGCCCATGTGCTACTCCTCCCACTACTCCAAATGCAGATGGGCCCATTCTGCCTACCTCTGACTCACCCAGCCCTGGTGGAGTCACTGTACCTCCCCAGCCCCTGTCACTCGAGAGCCAGACATGCATTACACAACAGGCAGGCAAAAAGACAAATAGCACACAGAAATGCCAACTTCTAAAAGTGCCATTTCTAAAATAGTGATAATAAATCTGCGAACACTATTATGCAGCATTTATAACCACTATTCTAAATATACCAAATGTGATCATGCTACTCCTCTCGTGTCAGGAATTACCTCTGAATCCCTAATGCATTCCTATGAGAGGGCAGCCTCGAAGTAGTGAGAAACCAAAGTGGCTGTTTGTCACTACCAGGACATGCCACTCAATTAAGGCACATGTGGTACCCTTTACCTACAGCGCACCCTGCCCATAGAGCTAGCTAGGGCCTAACTTAGGGGTGACTGATATGTAGTAAAAGGGGAGTCACAGATGTGGCAACCACTTTATGTGCCACGTCACAAAGGCAGTAAACCGCACGCTCAGGCCTTGCAATGGCAGAGGACTGAGACAGGTTTGAAAGACTACTTTGGAGTGTGGTGCAAGCTGCGCTGCAAGACCACCAGTAGCATTTAATTTACTGGCCCCGGGTATATAGGATACCACTTTATAGGTAAATGAAATACCCCAAACAGGTGTACATCAATCTTACTATGTTTACCATAGACAGCACATGCACTTTATACTGGACAGCAGTGATAAAGTGCCCAGAGTCCTAAAACCACCAACACCATTGTCAGGAAAAATATCAGGAAGGAGGCAAAAATTCAGGGATGACCCTACAAAAAGGGTAAAGTTAACACTTACTGATTCCTCTTTCAATTTCGGGTTAACATACTAATGTTTATTTAATAAAGTTCTTTCTTATTGGCCACTAGTGTTACCAACCAACAACCTACTTATGGATTTGCTACTGGAGGTGCTCCTATTATTAACGTCTTTTGACTGTCTTGCTGCTGCACAACAGAGCTCTACTGGTCCCTTATAGCCCTGACTTCAACATGGAACCACAAGTTTGGCTGCTTTTTTTGGTTATTGCGCCTCACACCATATGAATTGCACTATATCTGGATTCAACACGTTTCTCTCAGCAGTATAAAAGGGCACATGCATCATTGGAAATTGCGGTCACAATTTTTGCATTTGGGATGCATCATCCCAATTGCAAAAATCGCTTTTTAAGTAATTGTTACATTTGTGATTACTTAAATTGCAATTACACATAGGGAATCGCATATTGCAATTCCCTAAATGCAATACAACAAAAAAATAAAATTGCTATTTTGCATTTAAGAAACGCAAATTACCATCAACTTAAAGTTGATGGTAATTTGCGAGAACTTTGTGCATTTTTCAAAGTTCTATGTTGCACACATACATGCCCTTGGGGCATGTTACATGCCCTTGGGGCATGTGTGTGTGCAACATGTTTTTAAGTCACAATTTCAGGGTGTCCTTATGGCACCCTTGCACCCTTGAAATTGTATTCGCAATTTGCGAGTACCTATTTGGTACTCACAAATTGCTCATTCAATTTCCACTGATTCCTGTGGACGTCTAGGCCCATAGAAATTAAGAGGAAGCAAGTCCTTATTTGCGATTCACAATTTTTGAGTTGCAAATAAGGAATGTGTAGGAATCACAATTTTTTTTGCTATTATTACTTGTACAAGGAATTGAGATTCCTAAATTGCGATTTCTAAAAAATCGCAATTTAGGAATCACAATTCCTAACTTTGATGGATGTGCCCAAAACTGCTGTTTTCACATTTATATTATCAGCCACATGCTTAGCCACCCGTCCCAACTCAGTGTGTTAATTGACCAATTTCCAGGTCCTGGCAATTCTGACTAGAAGTAGGTTAGATGCACCTTTAGCTTGCCAGTTGCGTAATTTCTAATCCAAATATAAAAGTCCAACTGTATGTATGTATTGAAGAGTGAACGCAATGTTAGGGTAACATTTGGGATAGGTATACAAGCTCCTTTTGAGTTGCTCTGCTCATGCTCTGAGATCTATCTGCAGTGATGTAAATGAATGCTTGCAGGTTGTGGAACAGGTGTGGCGCAGTGGCCTGGTTACCTGTCTCTGGACCACAAAGTTAATAGTTCGATCCCCGGTCCTGGCGGCAGTTTAACCCAGCACCATGTGATGGGAATAGCTTGCATAATTTTCCCGACGGCCCCCAGCACCAGGGCATCTCAGTCGGCGGTAGTTGATCGCTTTACAAATGCTAGCATTTACATTTCCCCTGAACACATTTTATTAAAAAAAAATCACGATGGACGCTGCCTATGTGTTCCGTATAAATAAAATCCAGCTTCATTTCAAAGTGTCAATATGTCCCAGTTTGTCCATTCTCATGTGCAGCTTCGTTGCCATCTTGTTTCCTCACCACCAGGCTGGTCATTTGTTTTGCTTCTCTCCATGAATTATTCTATACCACTTTGAATTCCACAGGCACTCTGGAGAATGACTGTTTGCCCTTTTGTCACTCACTTGTTGGTTGAGAAACAACCACTTCAGACTAACCTAGACCGCACTTGCTATTTAATTCCAGAAGGATGTTGATTCTACGCTCTATTAATTATCCGAAGACTCACTGGGGCCTGCGATCTGTAGCATATTTCAGTATGTATTGAGAGCAAAGGATTGGACACAGGGGCCGAGAACGGAAAATCAGTTTGGACTGGAGCCACGATCACATTTGTAAACATGAAGAGCTGCTTGGGCTGAAAAAGTTGCTTACTCACAGCAAAATAATCATCACTGTTTGAGAGGATTGCTTTTATAATTACATTTGTAAATAATTGCATCTCATTATTGGCCGGGCATTAATGACAATGTAACCGTCGCATATGACACGCTAGATTATTTGCTGTTCACGGTATTCAAAAAGACATGCTCATTAACTGATCTCAGTCCCCACTGAATCACAAAGTGTAAGGAGAAGCAGCTCGGTGCAGACAATCACGCTGCACTGAGGCAGTTCGCTGTCTGAGCCAGGGACTGAGCACAATGCAATCCCCTGAATGCACCGGTTGGTGGTGCTCGATTTTTATGATAACAATCTGGCAAATGGTGCACTACTGAGCCATTGAACTATTTTATAGTGAATTGTATTGTTATTCGTAGTAAGTGATTACATGTCTATATTTTCCAAATGTGGGAAAAAAAATATACAAGTTCTTTAGGACATCTGCTGGTAGTGCAAAGTAACCAGAGCTGGAAGACAGCTGCTGTCAAGCTCTCGTTCTGCACTATAAATAAATAGCAGTCATAGACCAGCCTGTTTGGAAGGCCTTACCATCGATTGCCCTCTTGTTGTTCTTTTATTCTCTGTAAATTTAGGTTCTTCGTATCAGAAGTCTGGGCACGATTCAATAGTTTTGTCAATGCCAATGGGTATGGCTTATAAATGAAAGTGAATTTTGTGTCACTGATGGATTTAGGTACTCGTTAGGTCATCCACCAGTACTCTGTCCCTCATCTTGGCACTTGCATCCACTGACCCATCCATTGGCTCATTCTTTCCTTCCCCCTATGACACAAACTCGACTGATCAACATGTGCATGATGAATTAAAAAATGCGAGTAGAAAAAACATAACATGCTGCATTCTAACCCCAGTGAACTTATGCTTGCAATAACAAACTAAGAATAGTAGTAGGTGTCCAGCTTGCAGAGATACTGCAAATAGTATATCATTGTTTTAAAGTTCCATCATGGTGTCATATTTAGAACTAACGTGTTTACCATCTCATGATAGTAAAACAATGATTCATTTTAGTCAACAGCATTCCATAGTGGTCCCCTGGTTCAGAGGAGGTGGACATATGGGATGTGGTGTACTGAAAAGAGTGACAAGCCGTTCTTTTTTGCACATAAAAGACTTTTGTAATAATTGAGTAGTACAGTCATCAGGTCAAAATTACCTATTTTACGAGGATTGAAACAGCCAATGTTAGTAATAAGTATTTTTTCAATATCTGTTACATAATTATAAATTAGGCAATCAAGAGCATGATTATCATGATTGACAAAGGCTGGTGGTTCAGCCAAAACGAGTCTCCTGTCAGTGTTGTTGAATAACGGAACTTTGTGCTGCTTGTTACATTAAAAGATGGATTATCTGTGTGCTGTTTTAAATAAATGGATGGTCCAACCTTTGAGTGCAGGCTTTTCTATTATTTGGAGAAACATTTTTTTTATTAATATATTATATATATATATATATATATAGGTATAATGCTCGAATCCAAGTATCGCTCTTGACGTGCACAAAGGAAACCGCACTCCGGGCAGCTATGATTGCAAGTATCTTGTTTATTACAGCAACAGACGCGTTTCGGCAGAAGTGCCTTTTTCGATGTTACCGGCACTCGTGTAAAACACCATGTTATATTGGCATTCACATTATCAAAATTGAGGAAGGACTTGCGTACCACTTCTAATGTGGGCGCCATTTTGTAACATGTTGTAATATATATACATTATGTGACAATTACTCATCTTAAAGGTGTTTCATGATTCATTGCTTCATTGAATAACGTTTATGAATCCAACATTTCACCATAGATGAAAAACTTTGCTAATAGAGCCGTGGATCAGCTAGTATCCTTCCACATATCATCCCAATCGTACCATGGATCAGAATAGACTATGACTAATCATAGACATCAGGAATGCGTGAACATATTGCTATGTTATAATACATGAATTCATCTAGGTGCATGTCAAAAACAAGACAAAATATTACGGTATCAATTTACATTCATAAGTTTCTCAGTTCATTACTACTATATACAAATTCAGTAACCCAGACCACCTGTACTGTGATTTTACCACAATTTTCAGCCTATGTGGACTGTCAGTTCCTCCCCACAATTTAAACCAAATGGATGTTTAGTGTGTAGGTCAATGATGTATCGCGATTCTAATCTGCGCAGCTTCTGCGTCTGGTATTTTATATGTCAACACACTCCTACTGTTTGCGCAGGCCTTGCATTTACTGCATGGGAAAAAGCCCATCATCTGTTTTAGCCCGCTCGGTTTTCCAGGCAGTTTATCAAGGTGACTTTTGACCAAGATGTCACGCAGGGATCTCGCTCTTTTAAAGGTAACCAGTGGTTGAGGAGGAACATCCATACCAATCATAGTATCTGTTAGGAGGATGGGCCAGTTTTTACGTAGCATTTTCTTGAGATAACTTGCCTCAGCTGAGTATGGAGTTACCAGCCGGAACTTACCCACCTTATCTGTGGCCCTCTTGCCGCCAGTGAGCAATTGCTTTCTGTGTATACCTCTCACTTTATCTAATGTAGTGTCAAGGGTGGCTGAATCATATCCCCTGACTCTAAATCTGGCAATGCTTGCAGCAGCAGCTTGTTCTAATTCATGGTCTGTTGAACAGTTTCTTCTCAGCCTAAGCAATTCCCCATAGGGATTGCTTTGGATGAGTTTTGGTGGATGGCTGCTGCTGGCAAAGAGTATTGAGTTACCTGCCGTAGCTTTGTGGAACAAGGTGGTTTGTAAAGTTTTCCCCTCAACATAGATCCTCAGGTCCAGGTAGTCCACTGCCACTGGACTAACTGTGCCCGAGAATCTAAGATTGACCTGATTGTTGTTGAGGAGGTCGATATATCGATTGGCTGACTCTGTGTTTCCCTGCCAGATGTTGAATAGATCGTCGATATATTGATACCACTTGATGACCCGTCCTGAATTGAACTCATCATGGTAGGTTCTGGGCACCCGCTCCTCCGACCAGCCAACGAACAAGTTCGCATAGCTGGGGGCAAAGCAGGTGCCCATTGCCGTCCCAGTGAGTGAGTGAGCCTGTAATGTTGATCTCCAAATAGAAAACTATTATGAGTTAGGCAGAACTCGATATACTCAGTGAGCATGATAGTGTGTGCTGAGTACCTCAATTGGCGTCTTTCCCAAAAAAACATTACTGCTGTTATACCACCCTCGTGCCTTATGCACGTATACAGACTGGCAATGTCTAAAACCATTAGATGATAGCTAGGGTCCCATTCGTTTTTTTCTATTTTGTTCAGAAAGTCTTGGGTGTCCCTAATATAAGAGTCAAGTTGAAGTACCCATACAAATAAAAAGTGATCGATAAACATAGACAAATGTTCGGTTAATCCATTCATAGAAGAAACAATGGGCCTGCCTGGCGGGTATTTATCGTCCTTATGTAGTTTGGGTATGTGATAGAAGGTTGGTGTTACTGGATTCGAACTTCGTAAAAACAAGTGTTCTTCCCGACCTAGCATGTTTTTACTATACCAGTGGATTATCTGTGTGCTGTTTTAAATAAATGGATGGTCCAACCTTTGAGTGCAGGCTTTTCTATTATTTGGAGAACCATTTTTTTTAGAAATATATTATATATATATATATATATGTATATGTAAAGGGTTAACAGGAGAAGATTTAGGAGAGATAGGAGAAAGAAATGGAGTATATGTAGTGTAAAGAGCATGCTGCAGGAATGAGTATTTGGACTGAAAAGAGGAAGGAAGGTCAAAAAGACATTTACTTTGTGAGAAAGGTATAAACTCATCTTGTTCAAAGAGCTGATGAACCCAAATTAGACCTTTTATGTCTCCAAGATTTCCAATAAAAGGGTTTGCTACAGATCAATATAAACTCTATTATGCCATATTGTAAATTTAAGAGAAGAGTAAGAATCACTAGGTACTAGTGACAACCCAAACTCTAAAGTTTTGCATGAATGTTTAAGAATGGGAGTAGATAGCGTTTGTGGTTTGTGGGTAAATGCTAAGTATACTGAAATAAGAAGAGAGTGGAGAAGGAACGCTCTAGAGCAACCCATGATGGATAATCAAAAAAGACTCGGAAAGCCACAAAGAGGATTGGCAGAGCAAAAAATATTTATGATAAGTAGAAAAATCAGGAAAGTTGACCCCACCTTCTGATTTTGGATGTATTAACTTTAATAGTAACATACAAGGTTTTTTTATTATTCCACAAAAACAAAGATAATATGGAATTAATCCATTAAATGGTTTTGAAGGAAATGGGTATTGGAATATTAGAAACTGTATAAAGTTTTATTGGAGTTAACATCATCTTAATGGTGTTTTAACGGCCCCACCAGGATAAATAATGAGGATGCCCTTTATTAGTTAATGTAGACATTTTCGGGAAATATTTAACTATGCACAGATAGTGAGTGTTGCTGTGATGGAGGGAGTCAAATATAAACATAAGTATTTAATGTGTTGAGGACTCCATATAACATTTGAAATGGTTAAGTCAGCTTTAAAAGTAAACTTGATCATAGGTAATAGCTCCTATTTATCATTATTCAACTTGTATCCAGATACTGAAGCATAAGATTTAACTTCTTGTGAAATTGTAGGAAAAGAATTTGTTGATTTTTAAAATCAAATCCATGTATATCTTGATTTTGGTGTATTTTGGACACAAAAGGTTCTAGGGCTAAATTAAAAAAAGGAATGGGAAGAGAGGGCAACCCTGACAAACAAACCCAAAATAAATATGGAGAGGTAAGGCCATTTACACAAATAGCCGCACGTGGATGTGAATACAAAATAGAAATAAAACTATCTACATGTTTTGAAAGAGATAAGGCAAATGAATGTGCCTCCTGCAAAAATTCTAGCAGGTCATCCCATGCATCTTCAGCACAACTCAGCTTGAGGAACCAAGTAGGTGCTTTAAGGGTCCTCAACATGCACTTGAGTTCACCATGACACCTATACCAATATTAATTAGTCCCACACTGACATGCCAGTAGGTTTATTGAATTGTATTCCAAGTGGTCATCTTTTCCTTGAACTTTTTCCAAAGGTTCTCTTGCTGATCTATCATGCAAATTAACTCCTGTTTTTAGAATATCATTCACAGCATACCAGAGGCCAGACAAATCACTCTCAAATATTAGGTGAAATATATATGGAATACACTTACAAATTCTAGGATCTTTCTGAATAAGATCTACTACATCTATACTCACCTGCATTTGCACAGGTCACTTGTCATACCTGATCCCTATTACAGTAGGTAAAAGATGAGGGAAAACACTGAGCTTCTAAAAAATGTTCCCACACACTTAATGGACCTCCTTTTGCTTCCTTCGTTTGAAACAGCTCAATGGCATTATCAATAAACTCTTTAGAATGCAAAATGTGTATGCTATAATGTTCATACATTTCTTCTGTCCTGGACTGGTTCACCTTCTCAATCTGACATGTTGATGGATATGTCTGATTCTGCATATGTGTGGTATCTTGCAGGCGTTCCACATTTCTATAGTAAACATCATTCTGTACCAGATATAAAGTTGCTGTTTCATTTGTTAGCATCTACAAACTCCTGCCATATCATCTTGTTCTAGGTAGGCACACCATTTACAAGAATTACTAATCCTTCCTCTAAATCTCTATCTACCCCTACTGTTTCAATGTTTTTCTTGACATCTAATGGCAAATACACTACTCTACCTTTTATACCTTTTTCCAGCTCTCTTGGGGGTACCTTGCCTGTGTTTGGCTCTGTTAGAAATGGGGCTCTCTGGTTGGCTAAGGCTTGTGCCAAAGCCAGTCGGAGATCACCACTCTAGGCAGGGAAAGTGAGTTACACGCCAAAGATAACCCCTGCTCACCCCCTTGTTAGCTTGCCACGAGCAGTTAGGCTTATCCGAGTGGCGATGTGTAAAGCATTTGCACAACACACACAGTAATAACATACTAGGCACACCACAAAAGGGGACTCCACACAAGGTTATATATAAAAATAGCCTTTGTATTATCATAAAACAAATTAGATGGTAATCACACAATATACACTGTGCCAACTGGCACTGGCAATATTTACAGGGTAATTATTTACACATGACAGAATCATCACTTGGTAAAAAAATAGTAAAGGTAAGAATATATCATGAACTTAGAACACAGCCAGTAATCACTGGCAAACGCTATACTCAGCGTCAACCTGTAACATAAATCATAACATGCACAGTATCACATAGGGCGAGAACACTATTCTGCGCCAACCTCATAAGCCTAAATATAGTAGACCTTAATCTCCTAAACATAACTTGCATTAGGAAATAAACTTAATAATATAACATGCAGTAGGGAATAAATCAAACCTAGACCACAGTAGAGAATCAAATAGAACATAAGACAGTAGGTAAAACCTAATAAGCATAAGAGCACATCTATAAGCATAAATCAAGGTGAATAAAACATACTATAAACATTACATTTCTTAGCACCAATAAAGATCACACTAGGGCCTGGTGCCCTACAAACCTAATAGTCCCCTTGGGTAACTGGCCATGTCTAAAGGGCTCAAATGCCCTCCATCCAAAGTCAGGGCGCTTCCAAAGCAGCAGGAGTCAGGGGTGCGCAATTGCGCAAATCTAGACGTTGCCACTGCCCACTACTTGCTGGGGAGCTGTGAATCTCAAATACAGGGCCTAAACGTAGCAGCTGTGCAGGTCAAGATGGGGGCAAAAGAGTGCGCCTCACTCCTGCGTCCACGACATGTCCCCTAAAATAAAGGAAGGCCTAAAAGGTGCAACTGCCCACTAATTGCTGGGCAGCTGTGAAAGTTAAAAATGCTGTATGGGCTCTCAATGGACCTTAGAAACAAATGTGCCCCTGCTGGAGCCACCTTGGCTCTACAAATCATCAGCAACACGTTGGAGGCATCTAGGGTCAGAAAACACTTATGCCCCATAAAGCACACGGACTCCTGAGCTAATCATGCGCAAACTGGGGTAGCAGGGACCCCTGAGGACCCCACTCAGCCCTTTAAACAAATATGGTAAGGTTGGAGCAGCCCGCTACAAGACAGGGCCGCTCAGAAGTGAAAATAGCCCTGTGCCTCGAAGGGCACTACACTGGGTAAGAACACAGGGCTGGTAAATAACTGTCCACCAGGGTTGGAGCCATCTAGGCTCGTAAAATAACTTTGCTTCCATAGAGCCATGGGGAGCTGAAAGCAACAATGCCCCCAAGTCCCTCACGGGGAATTTAGAACAAATGGTGGCACCCTCAGTAGTCCCCTCGTAACCCCCAGCCCTTTCTGACTCACCAGGCTGCTCAGGGGTGCTCCTCTTCCTCAAGGGCGGTGGGGGCAGGCACCGACAATGTGCCTCGAGCCCCTTCCGCTTGCAAGCCTGTGGGGTTCTCCTTCAGTCATGGGAGCCCCGCGCAGGCAGGCGCCATAGTTCTGCCTCTGGCCAGCTTCAGAAGACCTCTCCGGGCTGCCGGGTGTGCACAGGACTTCCTCCTCAAAATCGGAAGTACCACCCGCCGTCAGGCACCTGGTGGTCTGACTTCCGTTTTGACCATGGCGGTGATTGCTTCTTTGGGGCACAACGTGGGATAGGCTCCCTCGAGATGAAAAATAAAGGTAGAAGCGGGGTGGGCACCCGTGTGAGACTCTAATAAGCGTGGTGGGCACCCGCAGTAATTATAAACTAAAATCAAAAATGCAGGATGGGCACCTGCGCACTAAAATCCCAACAAGGGGCCATAATGCAGGGTGGGCACCTGCCTTTAAGTACTAAAATAAGCGGGGTGGGCACCCGCCGCAAAAGCACAACGGGGGAATCCCCATGAGAGGGGGTTCCTCCACCAAGGGCTGCAGCTCAGCGCTGCGCAGCCCCCAAGTACTCCTACTCTGGCGGATTAAATCAAAAGCGCGCCCAGTGTGCTGAAAAGGCTGCTCAAAGAGCCCTGAAGGTCCTGGGAGGAAAAAGCAGAGCAGAAGGTTCCCAAGAAGAGAATTCATCCCGGCATCCAGGGGCAGAGCAGAGCCCAGGGATGCAAGCCTTCCCCTGAGCCCCAGCAGCAGCACGCCCCTGGTAGTTTCAAGTCCAAGAACATTTACATGGGGTCACAGTCCCTATATTTACATCACCAAATCCTTTGTCTCAAAGGTGCAGGCAAAGGGAGAACCAGATACAACTTGTTCAGGAGCACTTTGTTTTGCCCAGTTCCTCTCTCCCTTTTACAAGACAGGCCAGGGACATCAGACAAACCACAGGAGGTGGAGCCAGCATTGTGGAGGGAAGGCACAGCAATATTCAGGTCCCAGGGGCAACTCCTCCCTCCCATCTACATGCAGATCTCCCTATTCACCACTGGGCAGACACATCCTGGCTCCTGGAACCAACCACACCAGTCAGCCCCTGTCACTCACAAGCCAGACAGGCAATTCACATCTCACAGCAGACAGAAATGCCAACTTCTAAAAGTGGCATTTTTAAACTAACCACAATAAATCTGCGCACAACATTGCACAGCATTTATTCTCATGAGTTCGCACATACTAAACTTGACCCTGCACTCCCCACTAATCAGGAACTACCATGGACACACATATTCCCCATGCATTCCTGTGGGAAGGCAGGCCATCTCACCACAAGCACTCATAGTGTGCACGCACTTTACACTGGGCCACAGTGCTAAAGTGCGCAGAGGCCTTAAAACACTATCACCATGCCAGAGGCTAAAGGCAAAAAGTTTAGGGGTGAACCTACCGAAAAGGCCCAAGTCCAACACAACCTCCTTCCAGCCAAAATACAGGGTAGGCCAAGCATTCCCTTGATGGGCTTCCCTGCTTCGGGCAAGAAAACACGGACCCAGGCCCTCAACAGCAGGGACACCCTCCGGTTTCACACCACTCTGAATCAAAATGATTTCCTCTGAAAAAAAACTCAGGCCCAACTAGGCTACACATTGGTACTCCCTAGTTGACCATGGCCAGGACCAGGCCCTAAACCATCCAGATACCACTGGTCCTTGCTAATCCACAGAGTGGGGGCAGTAACCCCTGGCACACAATAGCCAATCTCCACTCTTCCTCTCAGTGTAGTTCCAACCTACCACCTGAGGTCTAAAATCACCAACTGGACCAGGGGCAGAGGCGAGGACTACCTCCCTCTATACCCCCTTCCAGAGCACTATACCCTCCCAACTGGAGTGGTACCCCTAGAAGGCAAGACCTGTCAGGACACTGATTACAGTTGCCCTTTGTTTAGACAAATGCCCGGAAAACCAGGACTTCACAAGGGTGACACCTAACTAATGTGTTGTGTGACAGACTGAATGGTGCAGAGATCACTATCTTCTGTGCATCTGACAGTGCGTGAAGATGCCCCAGGACAGAAGTGACATCACCATGGCCAATCCTTGGCGACACAGCCCTTCTGGCTGGCCCCTGACCCACTGGATCCTCCACTGGGGACTCTTTCCCCCTCTCACGCCTCAATCTGAATTTCTGTACCCTCCACTTAGGAGTGGCACGGCCAGACACCAGAACTGATGGAGGCCTGATTACAGGCACTCCCAGCTCACCTAACAAGGAAGATCCTTCTCAAAGAACAGTCCAACAGGACAGACCAGGCTCCTTAGAATCAAAGAACTTACACACTTCGACAGGGGTTGGCGGGACTCCAGAAAACAATTACGGGACAGGTTCTCACTGCGCAAACTGACTGAAGTGCCCTTTAACACCATTTACCGGCTAACCAATCAACCAAATGTCCAGTGCACTACAACATTCATCTACACTCCCCCCACAAGACTGGTGAGACAGCAACTTTACTGCTCCTGAAACACAACCTGTATTCCTATTACTGAGCACCAGGTACCATACTCTGGGAACTGGGAATAGGACTAACTACACTGGACAATATATTGCTGCCACCACTGGATCCCACCCTACTGGGGAATCCAGAAAACTTACAATGCACTTAGGGGATAATCTACCCACCCGAGATAGTTACCCCATGCCAATTAAGTTATTGCTGTAGGCCAACCCAAGAAATAGCAGACAGTACAGGGGCAGTCACTCCTTCAGCATCAGGCCAAGCCAAGAACAGACAGTAAAGGGGCAGTCACTCCTATAGCTTGCGCTGCAGGCCAACCCCATAAATGACAGTCTACACAAGGGCAGTCACTTCTTCAGCATCAGGCAAACCCAATAATAGTCTGCACAAGGGCAATCACTCCTCCAGATTCTCTGGTTTCTGTCCTTGGCAGAACACCTAACTCACAGTGCAACATAAAACATATTTCAACAAAAATGACATTTAAAACAACCTCAAAGACAATAATACACATACATGGTCAGGCCCTTGCTGTGGTTCCTAGATTTAGGCTTTGCCGTGCCGGAGGACGCTCTTTTAGCGTTAAAGCTGCTACCATCTGGAACTCTCTTCCGGTTGAAATCCGCCTGATGGTGGACCTCACGCTCTTTCGGAAAGCCATCAAAACTTTTTTGTTTTAGTTATCCTTAATCTCTTTCCATTCTGTTCCTGTTATGTTATGTCCTGCCTTGTCACTGCGCCGGGACGCTCCTTAGCTGGAGCAGCTGTGCGCATAACAAATTACGTTAACATAACATAACATAACATAACATGTGACTATCTCAAATGCAGAGTCTGTAGTGCGGCCAGTTGTCACTGCGGTATTGAGCAATCGCAAATCCTATCCTCACCGCTGACAACCAATGTTACAAATGGGGATCTCTGGTTGGCTAAGGCTTGTGCCAAAGCCAGGCAGAGACCACCAATCTAGTCAGGGAAAGGGAGTTACACGCCAAAGATAACCCCTACTCACCCCCTTGGTAGCTTTGCACGAGCAGTTAGGCTTATCCCGGTGGCGATGTGTAAAGCATTTGCACAACACATACAGTAACAACATACTAGGCACACCACAAAAGGGGACTCCACACAAGATTATATATAAAAATAGCCTTTGTATTATCATAAAACACATTAGATGGTAATCACACAATATACACTGTGCCAACTGGCACAGCCAATATTTACAGTGGAATATTTACACATGACAGGGCCACGGGGGCCACTGTCAGAATCATCACTTGGTAAAAAAATAGTAAAAGTAAGAATATATCATGAACTTAGAACACAGCCAGTAATCACTGGCAGACACTATACTCAGCGTCGCCCTATCTAACACGGTGCATGTTATGATTTATGTATCATAACATGCACAGTTTCACATAGGGCGAGAACTCTATTCTCCGCCAACCTCATAAGCCTAAATAAAGTAGGCCCTAATCTCCTAAACATAACTTGCATCAGGAAATAAACTTAATAACATAACCTGCAGTAGGGAGTAAATCAAACCTAGACCACAGTATAGAATCAAATAGAACATAAGACAGTAGGTAAAACCTAATAAGCATAAAAGCACATCAGTCCCTCAGTCAGGAGCCCTGCGCAGGCAGGCACCTTAGTTCTCCCTCTGGGCGGCTTCAGGTTACCTCTCCAGGCTGCTGGGTGTGTGCAGGACTTCCTCCTCAAAACTAGAAGTCCCACCCGCCGTCAGGCACTTGGTGGCCTGACTTCCGTTTTTGCCGCGGGACGCGGCGGCGATTGCTTCTTTGGGGCAAAACGAGGGGTAGGCTCCCTCGAGATGAAAAATAAAGGTAGAAGTGAGGTGGGCACCCGCGTGAGACTCTAATAAGCAAGTTGGGCACCCGCAGTAATTATAAACTAAAAACGAAGATGCAGGGTGCGCACCTGCGCTCTAAAAGCCCAAAAAGAGGCCATAATGCAGGGTGGGCACCTGCAATTACATACTAAAATAAGTGGGGTGGGCACCCGCCGTAAAAGCACAATGGGGGAATCCCCATGAGAGTGGCTCCCTCACCAGGAGCTGCAGCTCAGCGCTGCGCAGCCCCCAGGTTCTCCTCCTCTGGGGGGATTAAATCAAAAGGGGAAGCGTGGCTCAATGGTTAGAGCGGCAGACCCTGATGCAGAGGTCTGGCCCGGGACCAGGGTTCAATTCCCACCTCGGCGGCTCTTGGACTCAATCTCCCCGGACCTGATAATTCTTGCCTCGGTGCCTAGTCTAATCATGGGTCCCACTCTGTGACTCTGGGCAATAGCTTGCTTAATCTCCACAACGGCCCCAGTAGCACTTGGATGCCTGGCTTCACCTTGGGGGTGCCCAGGAGTGGACATCTCACAGGAAAAGCCAGGAAGGGTTCCAGAGCGGTATGAATACAGCGCTACGAGACCTCAGGGTAGAAGTGCGCTATAAAAATACAAACACATTTACATTTACAAAAGTACGCCCAGTGCGCTGAAAAGGCTGCTGAAAGAGTCCTGAAGGTCCTGGGAGGAAAAAGCAGAGCAGAAGGGTCCCAAGAAGAAAAATCATCCAGGCATCCAGGGGCAGGGCAGAGCCCAGGGAGGCAAGCCTTCCCCTGAGCCCCAGCAGCAGCATGCCCCTGGTAGTTTCAAGTCCAACATCAAGAATATTTGCATGGGGTCACAGCCCCTGTATTTATACCACCAAATCCTTTGTCTCAAAGGTGCAGGCAATGGGAGAACCAGATACATCTGGTTCAGGAGCATTTTGTTTTGCCCAACTCCTCTCTCCCTTTCACAAGACAGGCCAGGGACATCAGACACACCACAGGAGGTAGAGCCAGCATTGTGGAGGGAAGGCACAGCCCTATTCAGGTGCCAGATGCATCTCCTCCCTCCCATCTACATGCAGATCTCCCTATTCACCACTGGGCAGACTCATCTTGGCTCCTGGGGCCAAACACACCAGTCAGCCCCTGTCACTCACAAGCCAGACAAGCAATTCACATCTAATAGCCCACAGAAATGGCAACTTCTAAAAGTGGCATTTTTAAACTAACCACAATAAATCTGCGCACACCATTGCGCAGCATTTATTCTCACAAGTTCGCACATACTAAACTTGACCCTTCACTCCCCACATAACAGGAACTACCATGGACACACATATTCCCCATGCATTCTTATGGGAGGACAGGCCATCTCACCACACGCACTCAGAGTGCGCATGCACTTTACACTGGGCCACAGTGCTAAAGTGGGCAGATGCCTAAAATCACTACCACCATGCCAGAGGCTAAAGGCAAAAAGTTTAGGGGTGAATCTGCGAAAAAAGGCCCAAGTACAACAGGCTCCATACCTACTGTTTCCATAAATATTAAAAACCTTAAAGTGCTTCTGGAATGTAAACTAGTGCTGACTTGTTATGCACAGCTCTAGCAGGCTTTATATTATCCTGTAATTTATTGTGGCATTACTTACATATAACTTGCCATGTGAACAATTCAAATCTCCCTTCTACAATAAGCACAGTGCGAACCTTTGCCAGTTATCATTATTCTCTATTTCACTTTTTAATCAACAGACTGCATTTGATTCTTGTAGTGAGTGCGTCAACAGCGTATACAAACATTCTCTGTTTTTTCAGCACATACTGTCTTAATTGGATTATTCTCTTCTTCAAAACTATCAACTGTAGTACCTGTTTCCTGTTCTACAACTCTTCCTGTTATCAACTCTTCAATTTTGCTACAGTTCTGTTCTGGACCAAAGAAACTAAACTGCACATCATACAAACCTTTTCTACTTCTACAACAGTACCATGCAAAAGTGCCTATTAATTTCTCTTAAACATAAAGCAGGAGTTTTCACATGATACAGCCTCCTAACTAAAGTTTGCATTGTTGAGTGGCGTAAAGCTGACATCCTAAAATGATGAAAGGAGTGTTGACACACTTTCTTTTATAAACAAGCTAGTGAGTGTCCCTGCAACTTTGTATGCTTTCTCAGCTTGAAAGGATCCAAACCTTGAAAAGTAATTATTTTGTGTTTTAAACGCCACCTAGAAAATGTGCGTAGGAATTTCCTTAATATGTCAATGGCTTGCTGTCTAATGCTACAAATACTACTACAACTCCATTCGCATACAGGGCCTAACTTCGCCTCCCTTGTATCTCTTCTGCAATACCTACTTCTACATTTTTAGGTACCATCACCTCTTTTGCTGTAGGACTGCCATTCTTTTTTTCATAACATCGTCTGCTTTCATCAATAGCATGAACTAATCTGTTATCTTGGAGATAGCTTTCTTCATTAAAGAAAGGCTCTGTACTAGAAGTTTGGGGCTATAAATTGAATGGTCAAAGGAATATTATGTGGTTTTCAACTAATTATACTTTTTTTATATTGCTGTACATGCTGCATATACTTTTAATGATGATTGGTGATTTCAAAGGAAACCTGGGTAGATTGAAATGCATAGGGGATTGCTAACCAAGGTATTTGCCTTTCTCCCATTTTTTGGGATTTTAAATGTCAATGTATACATTTTAACCATGTTTATAATGTATTGGATATCTATGCATCGTCTTGAATCATCCTGTAACTGTTTTACTTTTATTCTACTTTTATGGTCTATCTTGATAAATCAAATAAAGTTTATTGATGATGATGATAAGCCACCTATTCTACCACTTCACTTGGCTCTCTATATACCCAGGCAATGTGAAGAAAGAATATGGAAGCAAATGGCTGTCCAGTGCGATTACATTGTAAAATATACTTTTGGAGAAGTATACATTCATTCTCCACTAAAAACTGTGAAGAAGTTCCTTCTATTCGTTAACCTTTTCTTCTGGTTTTATGTCTTCATACAAAACAATATTTTACCATGAGTCTTCATTGTATTTAGAGTCAAAATGAAAAGCTTCCTCTTCAAAGCAAATGCCTTATCAGTTGATAGTCTCTCAACTTGTTCTTTCTGTTTCAGTGCCTCTATCCTTCTTCTATATTATTTCGCAGTTCTTTGTAGATTTATAACTACTCTACTATAAAAACTTCTGGCTCCGAATTCCTTAAACTGCTTCTGTCTTCTGCTTAACATGCGTCTATGTCTTTCACAATCTGTTCTTGCAATGTACGGTGTGTCCACTCTTATTGTTTCTCATAGGCATAATTGAATTGTCTATATTTTCTAATCTTTGCAATTGTGTGCATATACCTTTAAGAAATGTCTTTGTCCTCTTACCATTAGCTCTTTTTTCTTTCACCATTATTTCAGCATTGTGACCATTTTGTAAATCATCTCTGCAAACATACTGTAGTTGCTTCTGTTACTTTTTTGTCTCAGCTTTAGTAGGCATTCTATATGCCCCTTTTTGAGGGAGGTCATAGTAGGTGAAGAGTGTGTTTAATTTGGGAGAACATGTTCATGTAGACGTTGAAAGGATTACATGTGGTCACAGTGTTGCCTACCATAGCACTGAAAGTTTATAAGTTGGACTTCTACTGATGTTAGATGTCAATGCAAACAGTTCCAAACACATAAGGGAACACAAGCTGCTAAATGTGCTACAGTCAATCCACAAAACCTTGTCCAAAGGGAAAATTCACACAATGACAGAGGTGTGTGTGCAACGCACCGCATTATGGACCAAGGATATGCAAGTCTCTTGACTGGTCCTTGTGAATTTCACAGCTGACAGACAGTTACAAATGGGCATGTGCCACACGGTGATACCTCCCAGCCTGAAGATACATACCAACATATGTGAAATGTCTGGGAGCACAGCTTGGGAGTGAGAGGGTACTCTGGAGTTCACATGGATTGTGACACGAGACTGCTGGTCCATGTAATTTCCAAAGGTGTGTCACCCAAGTGGTGCACAAGTGCTGCTTTATGGGCAATGTAGCTGCACCTTTGTGGAGTGACATTGGGAGGGTGGTGAGAGTATTGAGATGCCTGTGGCTCTTTGGACGAATCAATGCGGCTGATCTTGTCCTGTGGGCTCATGGTAGAGCCAGGTGTTCCAGTTGAGATCCTGTGATGTCCGCTATGGCCTTGAGAACCTTGCAAGATTAAATCAGCGTTGCATTTATGTCGGTCATGAACATTGTAAAGTGTGAGATTGGCTCTGAGTTTGACCAGCATTGGTTGTGTGGGAGATGGAATTGTGCAAATGCAGTTGCGGATAAGTGGTCACAGTGTCAGTGATTGCAGAGGTGTATGAGTCCATCCAATATTCAGCCTGTCATGGATTTTTAAACAAAGTGAGTAATTCACTTTGCCACTACACGTAGACATGCTGGGAACAGAATAGGCTCCAGAAGCTTGTCTTGCCTAACACGATCCTTGCCTGACAGGATTGTGTATCTATGTTTAGTGAACAGTGATGTGTAGTCCATGATGACATTTAGAATGATTGACAACCTGGATGTCTTTTAGTTGGGAAGTTAATTGCATTATGGCATCCCTGACCCTGTAGTTGATGATGTTGATCTAGAACGTAGGTGGCTTAAATCCTGTTGGCAATGGTCTGGTGGGCACCCTGTTTTCCAGTTCCACTATGACGCATGATGAGAGAGTGACTTACGGTAGCATCTACTTTTGGTGAAGTCGCAGTGTAGACATCCGGATCTTCCCACTCCTGCCCTTCTTCCCAGCCCACCATGCATAAATTATAGTGTTGTGTCCACAAGAGTGGCGAGTGACATGTGGCTGGGGTCCCAGCCACATGATGCCACCTGGTGTGGACTAGGTGGGTCTTTGTGATGGCCACCCTTTGCAGTTGTGTCAGCCACACAAGGGCAGCAGCATTCAGCATGGAGTGCAGGCTGAAGTGTAGGGCAACTGTAGAGCTACATTGCAGGCGTGACCACAGTTTTGGGTTTGGTGGACAGTGTCCAGCTGGAGAGTGGGAGGTTGTTTGCCAAGGCACAGCTCTGCATGGAGCAATTGTGCGGGTTGTCATATCCACCTGCCTCTGTATCACAGGGGTGGAGGCCTTACATGCACTACTATGTAATGATGAACATGCAAGAGCTCCCATCTGTGTGCGCAACAGCGTGCTGCGCATCTGCAGTGTGAGTAGGGTTAGCGGGCAAAGTGTCCATTAAAAGTTACTTGTGGTGTATTTAAAGTATGTCACAGGTACTAAGCGTCTGTGGACACACCTATCAATGTTTCTCACACATTGAGTACTCACCGTCACACTTGTGTACCCATGCCAAAGGCACAGCATTTGGTGAGTGCAGGGACATGGATGCAGTCATAGCTAGTCCACACAGCATAAGGGAGCATAATAGGTGGAAGTGGGACTAAGCAGAGACTGTGTAATGCGTCTGGGCCAGCAGAGGCACAACTGCACCACCCCAGCATGCAGGATCAAAACAGACCTTCAGTTGTCTCCCTGCACAGTCCACTAGATCCAGAGTGGCCAGGATCAGACCTTGTAAACTCAGGAGGGCTCAGGGGTGTGTGGGGTTCTGGGAAGGCCATCAGGGATGTCCAGATGCACTGTGAGTCATCGTGACGCACCACAAGTTTATCCTATGTCTGCGTCCCCACTTTCACCAATCAACATTTTTGCTGCAGCACTCTTTGAGTACACCGTAGTCCATCTGGCTCTCTCTTTCCCAAATCTGTGAGCGTAGTGTTCCATCACAGGATGTAGTCTGTGACCATCTGGGTCATCCTTCTGTGATTATGCGTCATTTTGCAGGACCAAACAGGCACACCAAGGGTTTGCGTCAGGGTCCAAGAAGCTACAATGTTCCTGTCCTGTGGATCCAATGTCCGTGACAAATTTTGTAATCACCTGTATATTGTGACCCTAGTCATCCTCCCAGTGGCATGGTACTGGTAACTGCACCACTTGCCACAGCCTGGGGGGCAGGGCTAATCCCTGCCCTCAAACTGCCTGCACCTCACATCTGTTATGAGTGTAGTCTGTGATTCATGAGTCCGTGGCTCGGATGTGCAATGAGCATGCCTTTAATTGCCATTGAATTGTGCAATGGGTTGCAGCAGGTGTGTAGTTGTGCCACCACTCACCAACATGGGCAGCAGCACAGCATACTTCGAGTGTATGTGCATGTAGGAAGGTAGCTCCCGGCAGTGCCTTAGGCCAAGCATGTCTGCACTATTTGTAAACTTAGCCACCACACATGCCACGTCCTGTTGGCATTGCTCACAAGTGGGCCATCAGTCATGATTTCTTTTTCTTACATGTGCTACTCACCCATGGGGGACACATGACATAGGGGCATCACTTTCTGTACACTTCCACGTGTGTGTACCTGCATGTGTATTGTCAGATGTTGATGTTATGTAGTGGTTCCTATGCAATGGCAGATGTGTCTCACTGGTAGCTATGAATGAGCCAGGTGTAAGTGTGTATCCTCATATACTTGTCTGTCCAGCTGTAGGAGGTGTCTTCATCCATGCATGGTGTTATTTTGTAGATGTTGCTATTGTGCGTGTCTTGGTGGTGGTGGTGGTCCATTGGTTTTGGCAAGTTGCTCGTCAGCATAGTAATGGTTGCCCTTGCTGATCTGTATGTGGTACTTGTTTCCTAGCTGATGTCTTGTGATTGACAGATAATTGTTGTTACCACATTAGACGCCACATCTATGTGTTACTCCAATATGTCCCCTATATTTATTATTGGTCAACATTTCATGCCCCATTTCCATCTTTGCCCCCCAACTTGACGCCCCAATTTCATATGGTGCCACATTTTACGGCCCATATCCGTATTTCCTGACATTACATGCCCTCTTTGCAGCTCTTCCCCCATCACACACATACATCTTTGAGGCATATGTTCAGGAACCTCATTGACAGTATGGCCACCTGTGCAGACATTAATTGGCAATTATACTGCAACAATGTGCTTGATAATATGCAGGATGTAGTTCGTATTAGGTCCCAGGTTAGATATCCTGCACATCTCGTGCAGGCTTCTAAAGGAATTGTAATAGGCAGATTATCAAGAAGATTTTTCGCATCTTTAGGGACAGTTTACGGCCGCAAAGACAGACATGTTTTGGACAAGTGTCTGGATGATATGCACCATGTCTATTGGCATCATTTACACCATTTCACACACTCATAATTTAGGAGATTCACCCAACGAACACACTCCAATATACCTGGATTGGGGCAATGTCAGCAGATTATGAATCTCATCCTCATCACTAACAACATCCTAGTTTGCTTGTATTGAAATCATGTGACACAACTGTTGACATAGTGTAACCTACGTAGCACCATGACAAGTATGGTGTCATACATTTTACACACTGCAGAGCATTTCAGTACTGTGGACACATTCCCAACCTCCATGGAGTTGTGTTTTGTCTAACCTCTTGTTGAGCCACGTAACTGTTTAATGGGTACAGTGCCCATGGCAGACAGCAACACGTAGACATGGTATGTTTTAGTCACAATTTATTTGGCTGACACCACATGTGTGGTCATTGGCTATGACATGCATCAGAGGGCGAGAATCACAATGTGACTGACTCAGTCGAAAAAATTGGTAATGATACGGTTCCTCCGTGCAAGTCTTGCAGAATTTGTTGTGGGGTGTACAGCATCAGCCTCTTCTTCATCCTCATCTTCATCAGGTGCATCTGGCACTTGGATCCATGGGGCTTTAGTACGGACACACATGGTCGAATTTTGCGAATTAGGTACACATCCAATAAACTGCGGAGCAGGGCTTCAACATTTGTAAATGTATGTCTACAATTTTTAAATGTAGACAAGAATACTTTAAATGGTGGACACTGCAACAATGACATCACACACTTGATTACGGTCACACAACTGGGTCGAGACCTGTCCTTCCGCAAGCTGAATATTCGAACCATTAGCTTCCATAAATCTGTATGACACACCGTACTCAAGGGACACAAGCCCAAGTGAGATGCTCATTGCGAAGACGTGCTTGTTGATTCTTCCACCCCTGATATCCTTGATGCTGTACCTGGAGGCTATGGGATCACAAGTTAGGATCATGTGTGACAAGGAGGGATGGTCTAGCAATGAGTTAGAGACTGTCTTACACATGCCGAATGTGAGAGGCTGACATGTCAAAATGTGAAGGATGTGTATCCACACTCAACATCATTGACGATAACAACACAGCATGCTTCCTGATTTTCCACACCACTGGCCTCACATTTGTTCATTTGCTGTAGGTATTCAAAGAGCTAAATTGAGGGACCCATCACAAATTATTCATCATCTTAGGGTGTCTGTACATAGACCTAGTAGATTTTGGGAAAACAGAGGTGCCATTAGTCTGTGATGGGCTCATGGTGCAGCACCTGACACAAATTAGACATTGCTCATACACACCAAGCAGTCCACTTCCAGGTTGCATTCTTCACTGACATGACTACCATCGAATTGTTAATGCTCATGGCTATTTCCATTGTCCGACCAACATAGTACCCATTTTCACATGCCATGTCCAGTTGTAACAACATGCAAACCAAATCAAACAGTGACCCACAAGCAGTGGGTTGATTTATGACAAGCACATTTGCTCTGGGTTTATATGATTGTAAAAGCATATTGGTTCAGGACATTGACATTGCCTACAGACAAGTATAAACCTGCTTCACATTGGCACTCAATGAGTTAGCACCATGGTTCACTGACAATGCCAGGACAGCTATGACGTCGACACCCACATTCAACAGAAACTCACAATAGGGACTGCCAATGGTGCAAACAGCTGACATGCCAATGGCCTAATAACTATTGTATCATAGTTAAGCTGGCGTACAAACAATGACACTCCCAGAATTACAAACTGATCAAAACATCACACGCAAGTTGTATGACACGTAAATGAATATGTCGGAATACTCATCTGCAAACATGTTAGCTTACTGGGAGTCTTACAATGTGATGTGAGATTGACGCAGCCCCCTCATATATAGGAATATTCAATTTAGTGACTGATGAGGTGGAAGAGGTTACTGTCAACTTTAATCTGGAGGATCACCTGGGCATGGGCAGCATAACCACAGTGGACATGGCGGTCAAAGGAGTAACATAGATGAATTTGGAAATCTTGCAACAGATGTGATTCTGAAGCTACCAACTGTTGGCATTACAGGCTCACTGCAGGAACCATCACACACAGTAATTCAGATGCAGGTAGGTCACTGCATCATGCCATTTAGGTCATTCCTGTTCTCCCACTCATTATAATTATGTACAGTCCCCTTTGAATGCCACCAAGACATGGTCTGTACATTGAGATGTTACCTCACAGGGACCATGAGCTGCATCTTTGTTTGTGGCCCATTTTGACACTACCTTTCCAGGGGTATAGTTGATGATAACTGATTTTATCTACAACTCAGCAACCACTGCACTTAAAAGGGCCTGCTACACATGTCACAATCTTTTTTCCAAAGTACACACTCCACTTAAACTGCAATGCTCTTTCCTAGTCTACCTCTGTGACAGCGAGCAGCCGTGGGTCAGACTGATGCACGGATGCTGGTGCTTTTCAGTGCAGCATTTGCCAACATCTATTATGGGCAGATGTTCCTGTGACTGGAGTCATGTGGAGTAAAGACCTTAGCCCTTAGATGGATGATTTGTTTCGTTACATCAAGGGACGTTCATGTGGTACAAGCCAGATTTTCTTCTGGTATTACTACAATCCTACATGGGAACCCTCATGGCTAGTTATTGGACGCCAGACAGTTTGATTTTTATTTGTTACCACTTTCCTGAACTGGTTGTAGGTGCACAGGGTTGTAATTGTATCATACGCTTATGATACTCTGCTTATCTTCACACTGTTCCAATAGCCAAACCGCATCACATAAACAATTTGCTTCATGTATGGAGGCAGTTGCTACATGGAGGGCTAATCACTGCCTATAAGTTAATGGTAGTTCAAAAGATGTGCTGCTCGTAGAAGGAGTGTCATTTGTATGGACATCTGCTTGGTGGCTTCAGACACTTTGTTGACTCGCAAATCACAAAAGAGACTGGATTCACTTTATCATATATCATGATTCCACATGCCATATGTGCGCATAATTAGTGAAGTAGCAGGGACATGTTTATGAACACTGCAAGTCCAGACTCAGCTCCATATTTGAGGCTCAATTTCCATATACCTACAGGTGTACCAGGTGGTCTGCATCTGCCTCGCACGCCTCAGAATTCTCAATGCAGCCTTCACAAGTTTACACACATTGTTGTGTGCTACTGGGTAACTGAAGGTAAGTGACATGAAGCTGTAAAACATTTTCACACTGTGTGGCAACATGTCAAACAGTGCTGTGGTATTCATTCTGCCTGTCTAGCACAAGACATGCACTGTGGGACTTGTGTTGCAAGTTTATTTGTGGGTGATGTTTCTCCATCACACATGCATGTTTCACACATCTTGCAACATTACCTGGGGGGTCAGGGGTGTACGACTTACAGTGATTTTGGTCAATGTATCTAGCTGCAGGGCCCCCACTTCATGGTTTTAATGTGTCTGGTGTGGGATGATTTTGTTTGACATCTTGTATGCGATATTGTGACATTGAGATTAGAAAAATTCAGTGTTGCATGTGTGTAATGCTGATGCAAGTGGTATGTTGGATTGCTACTTACCAACTAGGACTGCATTCCCATATGTCCCATCCTGGAAGCGCTGGTTAATGACTGACTGCTGGTAGATGTACGAATCATGCACACTCCCTGGGAACTTGGCAATGACATTTGTCAACAGTCCACGGTGGTCCACTATTGCATGCACATTCATTGAGTGAGTGTGCTTTCGGTTTCTATATCTGTGTGCACTGTCCGCAGGTGGCACTAATCGGACATGTGTGCAGTCTATAGTACCCAGAACATGTGGGAATCCAGCTATGGCATGGAAACCCTGCTTGACCACAAGCTGTTCCTGTACAGTGTTTGGGAAGTAGAGTTGCTGGGGTATCAGGCTGATTATGCCATCCAACACGATAGGGAGAAATATTGAAAAGGCTGCCTGTGAGACTCAGCTGAGTCTGGATGTTGTGGGTTGAAATGTCCCTGAGGCCAGGAAATGCAGCACAGCCAGCAGCTTTGTTTGCGGGGGGATATTAGTTATCCGCTGGATTGGTGGTGTCAACCTGTGTCCTATGTGGTTCAGAATGTAGTCAATTGATGTCCGTTTGAGCCTGTAGTGGGCTATGACATCCTGTGGTTGTAGGTCTCCAAGGATGATTCAAGTGCACATTGGCCACCGTCGTCTTTGGCGCTGCCTTGGTGGTGGTCCAGGAGCCGGGGGTGGTGGCAGTGGGGGTTGTGGCCTCTGTGGGACTCCGAGCTGTATGATTACTGCCTCCATGGCATCTGCAGGTCTTGGCTGGGCTAGGTCTCCCTTTATATGGTCTCCTTTTTATCTCCAGTTTTTCTTTTTTAGAACTGGTTTTAGCAGTTCTTATTTATCTCCAGCTAAGGGGGCTTAGCGTGAATTTTTTTGTCGCAAAGCAAGTCCAGGCAATCGTTGCTAATAGTGCAATCGTGAGTTAGAGACTTTTTCCGTGAGATTTAGAGAGGGTACGCCTACCTCGCATATAATTAGCCATATTTATCGCTTCCATGCATGGCAATATTTTTTTTACTCGCTATCGCCTGAAAACTGTCGCTAACAGTAGTTAGCGACAGCTTGCTAATAGGGCGAAAGGTTTTTCACCGCTTAACGGGATTTTTTCCCGCTAAAGCGGTGATAGTGTCCTTGATTATATGCCCCCTCGTTTTGCAAGGGGTCTCGGGGGATTTTGGCCCCTAACTCGGCTGCTATCTAAGGAATCCTATCAAACCCACACATATCTGAAAACTAGATACACTGGGGAGTCAAGGGACGATTGTCTTATACTGATATCCCAATGTTTACTTACCCAGAATCCCCTGCAAACCTCAGATTTAGCTGAAAAAATACAAATAAATTAAAATGTCTGTGTGGGAAAGTTGTGGGATCACCGGGGTGACACAAATTTTTTACTGCCCAGCTTTTCCCCCGATCTTCTGATAAAAATGTTACATCACTTGTGTGGGTGGGCCTAGAGCCCGCGATAGGCAAGGGCCTAAAACATTTTGTGGAGACATCAATATTATCTATCACACAACGACCTGGTTTTGCAAGGGGCACCTGGGTTTTTGGCCCCGGGCTCAGCGGTCTTATAGGGAAAACTACCAAACACACAAATTTCTGAAACCTAGACACCCTGGGGAGTCCTTGGAGGTATGGATTGCATGGATCCTACAACGTTTTCCTACCCGGAATACCCTGCAAACCTCATATTTAGCTGACATTTAGCCAAAGACCCAGGTGAACCCCCTTGCAAAACAAGGTCATTTTGTGATAAGTAATTTTTATGGCTCCATAAAAGGTTTTGGGCCCTTGCCTGTTGCTGGTACTTTGTTCACCCACACAAGTGAGGTACCATTTTATCAGGAGACCTGGGGGAATGCTGAGTGGTAGGAAATTTGTCAGCCCGGTGATAAAGTTTGAGGTTTGCAAGGGATCCTGAGTAACAGAGCGTGGGGAGATCCCAACAGGTCTCCCCCTCCTGGACTCCCCCTGCATGTCTAGTTTTCAATTTATTTTTTCTAAGTTTGCTAGGTTTCCCTAGGTGCCGGCAGAGCTAATGTTCAAAATCCACAGCTAGATACCTTGCAAAAAACAGGGTCAGTTTTCACTGTAAAAATTTGGTGTGTCCACATTGTGTTTTGACCCATTTCCTGTTGCGGGCACTGGCCTACCCACAAAGTGAGGTACCATTTTTATTGGGAGACTTTGGGTTATGCGGGGTGCATGGAATTTTATGGCTCCACACAGATTCCAGAACTTTCCATCACAGAAATATGAGTAAACTGTTGTTTTTTTTACCACATTTGCGATTTGAAAGGGATTTTGGGTAGTAGAACCTGGGGAGAGCCACACAAGTCACCCCTTCCTGGATTCCACATGGTATCTCATTTTTAAAAAATGTATAGGCTTCCCTAGGTGCCGGCAGAGCTAAGGTTCAAAATCCTCAGATAGGCACTTTTTAAAAAAAGGGTCAGTTTTCACTGTAAAAGTGTGGTGTGTCCATATTGTGTTTTGGCCTGTTTCCTGTTACAGGCACTATGCCTACCCACAAAAGTGGGTAGGCATTCCTATACCATTTTTATAGGAAGGCTTAAGAAATGTGGGGGGTGTGGAACTTTGTGGATCTATACAGATCCTAGAACTTTCCATCACAGAAATGTGAGGAAAATGTTTTATTTTTACAAAGATTGACGTTTGCAAGGGATTCTGGGTAATAGAATGTGGTGAGAGCGCCTCAAGTCACTCCATCCTGAATTCCTATGGGTGCCTAGTTTTTAAAAATGTATAGGTTTGAGGCAGGTTTCCGAATCCACAGCTAAGCACTTTGCAAAAATTGGGTCTGTTTTCAGTGGAAGAATGTAGTGTGACCACTTTCCATTTTAGGACGTTTCTTGTCCCGGACACTAGGCCTACCCACACAAGTGAGGTACCATTTGTATGGGGAGACTTTGGGGAACCCATAATTATAGAGCACCCATTATTAACTATTGACTTTCTTTGCTTTTCTGACATTGCAAATGTAAGGCAATGTGTAAAAAGAAGTTACTTTTAAAAATGTCCTATAAGTCACAAACTACTGCTTCTAAACTTTATATTTTTTCCCAATTTAGAAATACATAGGTGTCCTTGATACCTATTTTTCACTCTTTATATTTTACCAAATCTATTGCTATATACTCGGTATACAATGAAAAACCATTGCAAGACAAAGACACAGCTCAGTTATTCGATCTGGGTACCTCAGGTTTCTTGTGAACCTACAAGTCCTATACATCCCCACAACCAGAAGGGTCCAGTAGATGCAACTGTATATTGCTTTCAAAAATCTCTCATACTTAGATGAAGTTACTGGTGAAGACATTGGCACAAATTGTAGTACTTTTCCACTCATTTTCAATTTTTCTTATTTTGAACTGTTAGTTTCTATAGAAAAAATTGAAGGATCTACACAAATGACCCCTTGATAATTTCAGAAGCTTGTATAATTTTCAGAAATGTATATCTTTCAATGATCCATTATTGCTTTCATACCCATTTCTTAAACTTACTGGAACATTAGCAAAAATCGGCTATGTCTCAGTAAAATACCAAAAACTGTGTGAAGCATGTGGAAAGGGGCGACCATTCGGTCCCCCCGAACGTATGGTGGAGTACCACGATCCCCCCGGGAAGCCATCTTGGGCGGGAGGCGAGTCTCGGCTGGTATGCCCGAAGCGGCGTAGCCGGGGCGTGCCTTTTTCCCGCCCTAGAGTGGGCTGGCCTAGACACCGACGCGGCCAGCCACGCCCTCGGAGGCAGGAGGGGGCGGGTTTACGCCCACCCTGAAGACGGATAAAAGGAGCGGAAGCCAAGAAAGCATCCTCTTGTTCCTGTGCTCTGAAGCTGCACCTCCCCGCTGCACGTGAGCTCGAGACGGAACGAAGAGCCAATTTTGAGCGTTGTAATCTTTCTTTTTGTCTTACAGATATCCCGTCTGAGAATGCCCAAGAAAGTCGGAAAGCGGGTCGGTACCGAGCAGATGCTCCGCATGCTCATGAAGGAGATAGCCGATCTGAAGGAAAAGGTGGAGGCTAAGGACGGGCTGGGAGGAACGAAACGGCCTTTGCAGGGAGCAGTCCCCGGTGGAAAAAGCAAGAGGCCCAGAGGGGGAGCACTTGGGGGAGACACCCCAGTTCCCGATACCCCACGTGAGGAGCCAATCCCGGTGCCGAAAGAGGGGAACCCAATTCCTGTGGTGGTCACCCCCGTGAACAGGGAGGATATGCCCCCCGAGTTGGCGGCACAATTGGCAGAGTGGTTGGGAAAAGATGGCGAGGGCGCCACGGCTGATGACGCCCGGGCAGTAATGAGGCAATTGCGGGAATCTAGGGAGGCTGCGAAGGCAATATCTTCTGTTCCCCCACAGGTTCCGGCTACGGGGAGTACAGCAGGCCCAAGCTCGGCGACAAGCACGGGGTCTACATCAGGTAAGCGGCCATTGCCGATTGCGGGGGAGGGGTCTGTGCCTTCTCGAAAGGAAAAGATTGCCCAGCATGTCCAGCTAGAAATTAAGGAGTTGATTTGGGCGGATAAGTATATAAACATGTTTTCATTGCTTACCGACCATTACGAGATAGAGCATGTAAAGAGTCAAAAGGAGCTCATGCATCCGAGTGTTTGGCGCGCGAAAATGGCCGCCTTTAAGGTCGACGAGACCATTGGTACTTGGGGCAGAGCGTGGGGCATTTTTACATCCATCATGGGTGAGCGCAGGCCCGAGTTGCTGACCGAGTTACCCATTTATCAGTCGCGTATTATGGAGTATTCTGTGGCATATGGGGGCAATCAGTGGTTCTGCTATGACAATCTGTTTAGAAAAGCTAAAGAACACAACCCATTGTTGTCTTGGGATTGTTACGACTCCGTGTCATGGCAAAAAATGGAGAGTACAGGAATGTTGAAAGTACCATTGGTAGGGAGAAATGGGGGGGAATCTTCCCGCCAAAACTCTGCGACACCCTTTCGGACGGGTGCAGGTAACGAGTACCACTCGAAGCCGAGTGGCAACACAGGTAAAAGGGGGATCTGTTGGAATTTTAACAGAGGGAAATGTACGAGGCCCCAGGGGTCATGCAAATTCAGACACGAGTGTGGAGGGTGTGGGCAGTCATCCCATCCTGAGTCCATGTGCAGAGCCAAAACGGGTGATAACGGTGGTAAGGGAGGCGCCAAACAGGTCTAATACAGTCCGAGGGGCGCCTTTACCTACCCCGATTGATACCATGGCAATGATTCCTTGGCGCAGCGAATACCCGGATCATGCTTCCGCTGGGGTGTTACGAAACGGGTTTTCATATGGTTTCCGCATCCCAGTGGGAGATTTTCGGGGTGTACCAAACTGTAAGAACCAACTTTCGGTCTTGCAGCACACGGCGGTGGTGCAGGTAAAGATTGGGAAAGAGGTGACTCGAGGTCGTGTCGCCGGTCCCTTCGATTTGCCACCGGTTGCTAACTTTGTTTGTTCTCCCCTAGGGGTGGTCCCCAAGAAGGACCCGGGTGAGTTTCGGCTGATACATAATTTGTCAGCCCCACGTGGTCTTTCCGTAAATGACACGATAGACCCGGAAGTGTGTTCGGTGCGGTACGCATCTTTCGATGAGGCCGTTGCCATGTTGAATCGCCTGGGGCCCGGGACGCTGATGGCAAAATCGGACATCGAGTCAGCGTTCCGGTTGCTCCCGGTACACCCAGACGATCAGCGTCTCCTTGGTTTTCAGTTTCAGGGTCGCTATTACATGGATAGATGTATGCCAATGGGATGCTCGATTTCATGTGCCTATTTCGAGAAATTCAGTTGTTTTCTGCAGTGGGTATTCACAAGGAAGACAGGTTATCAACATGTTATGCACTATCTCGATGACTTTCTGTTTTTGGGGGCAGCCGGGGATCCTGAGTGTGGACAGGCTTTACATGAATTTTGTGTCCTAATGAATCAATTTGGTGTGCCATTGGCGCCAGGTAAGACTGTGGGTCCCTCGACCTTGATCGAGTTTCTGGGGATCGAGCTCGACTCGGTGGAAGGTTGTTTTCGATTACCCAAGGAAAAAGTGTTAAAATTCAGGTTATCCCTTGAGACATGTATTCGTGCAACGAAAGTAAACCTGCATCAATTGCAACAGGTGGTGGGTCAGTTGAATTTTGCCCTAAGAGTGATACCAATGGCGCGCCCCTTTTCCCGCTCGATTGCACAATCCATGGTCGGCTTGAAGGAAGGACATCACCGCACGAGACTCTCGGCAGAGGTTCGCCAGGACATGCGCATTTGGATCGCATTTCTGGCGGATTTCAATGGTCGAATTGTCTGGAACAAACCAGCGGTGTCTTCCAAGGAGTTGGGGCTTTGGACAGATTCGGCGGGGAGTATAGGTTTTGGCGCCATATTGGGTACACAATGGTCGGCACAAAAATGGCCGTCATGGTGGCATGAATGCGGGTTGACGAGTAACATTGCTTTTCTCGAATTGTTCCCTATTCTGGTGGCTTTGAAAACATGGCCTGAAGGGTTTAGGGATCACTCTGTGGTGTTCTGGTCTGATAACATGACCGTGGTTGAGTGTGTCAATAGTCAGGCAGCACGATGCAAATTGATTCTGAGACTGCTCAAGGAAATTGTGTTGTTATGCATGCAACTGAATGTACTGTTTAGGGCGCGACACGTGCCGGGGGTGATGAACCAAGCGGCTGATGCGCTTTCTCGTTTCCGTATGCAGGCTTTCTGGGGTTTTCTGCCCACAGCGGACCCGGTGGCGGCACCCTTTCCCGAAGCTCTCTGGTCTCTCGGTGCCCCGAACTACAAAACCTCGTGGGAGAAGGTTTAGCACCCAGGACGAGGAAGGCATATGAAGGGGCGTTCCGTTCCTATTGGGCCTTTTTGGGTGCTGCCGGGGGGGAGCTTTGGGGTCAGGAAGAGTTTGTGGTGAAATTCCTGCTCTCTTTACATCAGGCAGGTAAATCAGTAGCTACGGCCCAGAGGCATCGGGCCGCCATTTCCTTTATGGCAAAGGCTCATGGGATCCAGGACCCGACAGCGTCTTTCGTTGTGCAGAAAGCGCTACGTGGGTGGCAACGCCTTGAGGGTCGCAGAGTAGACGATAGGCACCCGATAGGTCTGGATAGGTTGACCCTGTTATTGTCCGTACTTCCGGCAACGTGTTCATCCCAGTACGAAGCAGTGTTGTTCCGAGCCGCATTTGCACTAGCATTCCATGGGGCTATGCGGGTAAGCGAATTAGTGGCAAAGAACAAGCGGGATACGATGGGGGGACTGTGCCGAGAACACATTCAGGTCAGGGAGGAGACGATGACGGTCTCGTTTGTTAGGTCCAAATCCGATCAGGGTGCAATCGGGGACTGTGTAATCATTCAGAGGGTCCCCGGGTCTTCCATGTGCCCTGTGGTGTGCGTAGAGGAATATTTAGCACAGAGGGTAGCAGCATGGGGGGGACCTTGTTGAGACACGCTGACGCCACCCCACTGACGAGGTTTCAGTTCCGGAGGGTGCTTGCAATGTCTACTTCGGCCGCGGGCTTGAACCCCGGCGAGTTCGGGACCCATTCCTTTCGGATAGGGGCTGCTACTGAGGCTACAGCCAGGGGTCTGAGTGTGGAGCAAGTAAAGCGTGTGGGGCGTTGGTCCTCTAACTGTTATAAAAGGTATGTGCGGTTGCACATGTTGTGAAGCTGTAATGATATACTCACGCTTCTTGTCTCTGTTTGATTTTCAGTTACGCAAGCTTACGAAGCGGGGCGGACTGTACGGTCAACCCGACTCCTGGGGAACAGCGGTCAGAAATCACCGTCTGCGAATAAGGAGGTGTGGGTCGTGGGCCACTCATACGTGAGGCGTGCCGCGGACGTATTCAAAGCAGGTGATATGAGTCACGTGGCTGGGGAATACGGGTACAGGGTGTCCTTCTACGGAAAGGGCGGGCTCTGTATTGACCAGTTTCAATTCTTTTTTGAGGGTTTGTTAGAGCGGACGAGGTCACCGCCGTCTATAATCATAGTCCATCTTGGGGGTAACGATCTCGTGGCCACTGGTAGACGACTTCTTCTTGAGGCGATGCTTTCCACGGTAAGTTGGTTGGCAAGAAGAGTTCCAGGGTGCACAATTGCATGGTCCCATATGATCCCACGGAAAGTGTGGCGGGGGGCTATTTCGGTTACTGCTTTGAATCATTCAGTAAGGAAGATAAATAACAAAGTGAGTAGATTGTTTCGTTCAAATACACTGCATTCGGTTTCGCATGGTTGTATCAAAGGGGACAGTATGTATTTGGGGGACGGTGTTCATTTGTCCCGGGTGGGGAACGAGTTACTCATAGGAGACTTCATAGCCTGGTTAAAGGGTTTGCAGCATGACCTTTAGGTAGGAGTGTTTTGTGGGGGGGTCCGGATAGCCGGTCAACTATCCGGCCTGTGGCGGTAAGGTCATGATCGGTGAGCAGTAATTCGAAGATCCCTATGAGGGGGCGTCACCCATTACGGATGGGAGCGCGCGGGGGAGGTGGCCAATTGGCCCCTCAATGGGGAGGCGGTCCTGTCTAAGGAGAGGCCGCCGGAAGGAAAGGAAAGGTGGTCAAGGCCCCTTCCTGGATAGGAGGGGCTACGGCCCCTCCTGGGGAATTTCCCGGGGCCAGGACATCTGCGACGGCAGATGGGTAAGTTGTGTGGGGTGCGGGAGGGGGTTTACGCTACCTTTTAGACACCTCACACGAGTCCTCAAACGACCGTTAAATGGCGTCGAGTTTATTGGGGCCCCCGTCAAGTACAAAGGGAAATTGGTAGATGCACTTGAGGTACGCCTCTGTGCGGTCGCTCCTCTCACAAGTGAGGGGGGTATTTCTGGTTTAGGGATCTGACACCGGTTACGACCTTGCCGTTGGCCCTTAACGTTAGGATGTACAATTTCAAGTCAAATGTTTTGTAGGATGTTAGTTCGGCTAGGAGAACCTCTGTATTAGAGATCTGTTAAGGTTAGCCAAACATCGTAATGTGGAAATGAAATTGTACATAATATGAAACTGTTATTTTAATGTTTTATTTTTGTTTCATATTTTAATAAATACGGCCGGGAAGGGTGACTCCCTTCCCACCTTCCAAAAGTTCAAGAACTGTTTCCGGTTTCCCAATTCTTGGGGATTGTGTAGAGAGGAGGTGGCGGGTATCTCAGCCATATGGAAAGGGGCGACCATTCGGTACCCCCGAACGTATGGTGGAGTACCACGATCCCCCCGGGAAGCCATCTTGGGCGGGAGGCGAGTCTCGGCTGGTATGCCCGAAGCGGCGTAGCCGGGGCGCGCCTTTTTCCCGCCCTAGAGTGGGCTGGCCTAGACACCGACGCGGCCGGCCACGCCCTCGGAGGCAGGCGGGGGCGGGTTTACGCCCACCCTGAAGACGGATAAAAGGAGCGGAAGCCAAGAAAGCATCCTCTTGTTCCTGTGCTCTGAAGCTGCACCTCCCCGCTGCACGTGAGCTCGAGACGGAACGAAGAGCCAATTTTGACCCACCCACCAGCCCCTGAGGACAGCGATTCGTTGTGAATACAGTCGATATAGTATCTTTTTTGTTCTCTCTGTTTTCTTACAGGTTGGGATGATTATCGTGGAATTTCTTAAGATGCAATAAAGATTGGTTATTTTTAGTATGTTTTGCAAATAAAGTAATTCGGAACATGGATTGATCAGTAGTTATGCTGGATAATAAGTGATGTTTGCTTTGTAATCTTAGTAACTTAGGTAGAATTGTCGTATTTATTTTTTGGTCGGGCGGTAAGGTCATGATCGGTGAGCAGTAATTCGAAGATCCCTATGAGGGGGCGTCACCCATTATGGATGGGAGCGCGCGGGGGAGGTGGCCAATTGGCCCCTCAACGGGGAGGCGGTCCTGTCTAAGGAGAGGCCGCCGGAAGGAAAGGAAAGGTGGTCAAGGCCCCTTCCTGGATAGGAGGGGCTACGGCCCCTCCTGGGGAATTTCCCGGGGCCAGGACATCTGCGACGGCAGATGGGTAAGTTGTGTGGGGTGCGGGAGGGGGTTTACGCTACCTTTTAGACACCTCACACGAGTCCTCGAACGACCGTTAAATGGCGTCGAGTTTATTGGGGCCCCCGTCAAGTACAAAGGGAAATTGGTAGATGCACTTGAGGTACGCCTCTGTGCGGTCGCTCCTCTCACAAGTGAGGGGGGTATTTCTGGTTTAGGGATCTGACACCGGTTACGACCTTGCCGTTGGCCCTTAACTTTAGGATGTACAATTTCAAGTCAAATGTTTTGTAGGATGTTAGTTCGGCTAGGAGAACCTCTGTATTAGAGATCTGTTAATGTTAGCCAAACATTGTAATGTGGAAATGAAATTGTACATAATATGAAACTGTTATTTTAATGTTTTATTTTTGTTTCATATTTTAATAAATACGGCCGGGAAGGGTGACTCCCTTCCCGCCTTCCAAAAGTTCAAGAACTGTTTCTGGTTTCCCAATTCTTGGGGATTGTGTTGAGAGGGGGTGGCGGGTATCTCAGCCATATTGGTTTTCTAAAAAAAGTCTCCCTGTGTCTGAGAGCTGGGAAGATGGTAATTTCAGCACTACAACCCCCTTGATGATACCATTTGTAGGGAAAAACACAGACACTTTCTTCTGCAGCACTTTTCTCCAATTTTTCCCCTCAAAAAACAAAACATTTATCTGCAATTTGGCTCATTTCTGGGCCCCCTCCAGGGAAATCCACAATCCCTGCATACCTTTAAAATCCCCATGATGTTGGTAGAAAGGTGCACACATTTGGCGTGGATACCTTATGTGGACATAAAGTTACAGGGGCCTACGCATGAACTACCCCAATTAGCCAAAGAAAGGCTTAGCACTGGGGTGGGGCGAAAGGCCTAGCAGCGAAAGGATTAACCTGCCTTTAACCGTTTGGTAGATTAGCACAAAGCAGTCATGCTTACCTTACAGCCATTATGTAAAGCATGTATGCAGCACACAAGCAGTAATTAAGTGAAAACACCACACAAGAAAAATTAAACAACTATTTACAAACATAGACTAACATTTGAATAAATACGACCATAGTGACAAAAATCCATTTAGTAGATAGAGATATGCAATTTTAAAGGTTTTAAGGAAATATAGTGCTGAGAACTTTTTGCCTTCAGATGTATAGTTCTCATTGACTTTGTTTTTGCTTGTATTATGACTCTACACACCTTACCAATGCTAATCAGTGCAGATCACAGACCCTCCGTTGGCTGATGCAGATGGGGGGTGAGATTCCCAAACTGTTGAGGAAGGTCCATCTCTCTACAGTGAATGGACATTGTGGGGTAACGCTGTCCTGAAACATACCAAACCAATGCTGATGGTTTCTCCAGGTTCTTCCACTTTAGGGAAGATAACCCTCAAGGGTTTGGGTAGTCCTCCATACTTTCAGCTGGGGAGGCACATGTTAAACCTGGCCTCCTTGGTGTGGTTTTCCCCTAAATGTTTACCTTCAGAACATTTGTTTTTACTGATTTGTTTTGCTAGTCCTAGGACTTTGCATACTTTACAACTGCTAACCAGTGCTAAAGTGCTTGTGCTCTCGCTTTAATGTTATTGTGGCTTATCCCCAATTGGCAGATTTAATATACCTGTAAGTCCATAGTGAAGTAGCACTACCTGTGATCAGGGCCTCTAAATTAAATGCTTTCCGTAGGCCTATATCACTGATTGTGCCACCCACGTAAGTGCACTTTAAACATGTCTCAGGTCTGCCATTGCAGCCTGTGTATTGAAGTTTAAACCAAAATATCAACCTGGCAAAATAAACCTTTTTGCCAAACCCAAACCTACCTTTTTAATGCATAGGCCCTAGAGAGCCCTAAGGCAGGGTGCAGTGCATTTAAAAGGTTGGACATGTACTTTTAAGTTTCACCATGTCCTGCTAGTGAAATACTCTTACATTATTTTTTCCCTACTTCAAGCCTTACTTCTTTCATAGGGTAACATAGGAACTACCTTATTACTGTTTACAATTGTAATTTCCAGATGGGAAAAAGTTCTAAGTTCATGTTTGGTATCTCTGGAATTGGAATTTAAAATCCTAACTGATGGTGAAGTCAGATTTTAAATTACAATTTTAAAAATGGCACTTTTACAAAGTTAAAACCACACAATTGATGGACAGAAGGGGGCATGGCCAACTAGCTAGCATGGGGGAGGTGCCTTACTAGAGCTCCGTCACCTGAGACCGCTGGTTATCCTGCATGCCAGCCTGTTACGAGTGCTTTTTTGCCGGAGACTTGCCGATAAAGTGTGGGAGGCGGTGTGGAGCCTGAGCGGACCCGAGGTGGTATGACTGGAGCTGAAGCAGTGGTGATTGAGGAGTGTGACTGGGCTGGGACTACCTGCATTCCGGCGCAAAACTACTCCCGGGGCCTGGTGACAGTTGGGAGGCCCAGAGCTGCTGCCGGGGTGCGGGGTGATCCCTCCGCCCCAGACGTTCACTCTCCCCGGTGGCATTGGTGCGGTTTGCTGGCTCTGAGATCTGTTGCTGCGGGCGGCTACTAGCGGACTGCTGGGCCCGGGGCCTGGCGTGGAGCTGCTGCGGAGGTGACCGGGTCCGGAGCGGTGAAAATCCAGGCCGGCGCTTGCTGGCGGCCGGCCTGGGGGTGCGGAGACCTGGAGCCCTGCCTTGTCGACTTTCGCCATCTGGGACTCGCGCGGGACCCCGGGAGGCTATCCGATTGAGCTACTGCTGGAGGTGGGGGTCTGGGGAGCTCACGGCGGCCCGGTGAGAAGCGGGCCCTGAACTGTCGGACGGATTGATGGTTGTGCGGATGCCGCCTGGAACCCTGCCTGCACCCTGAGATGACACCCCTTTCAGCCTGAGGCCTACGAGACACGGAGGGCGGCTGCTGGGGACGGAGGCCTGTGCGATTTTTCGGCAGACTGGTGAGGAGTAGGACCCAGGCCCGGGGCGGACTGGGAAGGCCCTGAGGCGGTGCGGGGATGCGGAGGCCCCCTGGGAGAGCTTAGAGTAACTGCAGAGGAGCCGGTGCGTTCTGTGGGCAGATGTGAGTGCAGCGTTGCTGGATCCCGGTGGCCCCGACTACAGCTGAGCCTGCTCCCGCAGTGTCTATACCCAGGTGGTGGCCACTAGCGCTAGGCCCCTGCAGGGAAGGGGTTGTAGTGCAGGACCTGTCTGCGCCGTTTCCAACAGGGAGATCCCAGAGGACACGTTGCTATCAGTAGCCTGGGGCTGCGATACACACGGGGGACCCTGCACCCAAGGCCAAGGCGATTGGGGTACTGTCCTCAGGCCTGTGAAGTCCTGGGCACGATCTTGGGGTATGAGATACCGCCTCCAACTTCGCCACTAACCTGCACACCATGAAACGTAGCCCATGTTGAGCGCTAGGGGCTAGCAGCCCGGCCCGGCTCCCCGCGTATGTGACTACAGGATCACGCACGGCATGGACATTGGCGTGGACAGCGTACAATTCAAGATCACAGAGACATTAACGGGTTGGCCATAGGAATAAATGTCAAGGGAGCCCCCCGCGTAGCAAAAAGGTGCAGTGGAGCCACTGAGAGCGCGTCAAGCCACATCAGCCACATATGCCCCGCTGACACAACACCTAATGTTGACCAGGGCATAGCATTGTGATTGGAGCTCTGCCGAAGTGGGTGCGGAAACCAATTCCCTGGCACTCACAAAGCGGCCTGCCACAAGTGACACAACCAGTAGTGACTAGTGCAGATGCCTACCGCGCATCAGCTTGCAATGGGCAGACTTCGAGACAAGTCCCAGAAAAGGCAGTACGCGGCTGAAGACCCTGGCTCGCCTCGCGGACAACAGAGCGGGAGCATGGGACCAACTGCAGTCCTGGCAGCCAAAATTGATACTGTGCTGGCGGCGGTGGAACGCATCGGAAACGCACTAGAGCAAACTAAAACATCACTGGAGGCCCGGATTGATAATGTCACATCTGACTTTACCTTCCTGCACGCTGACCACCGCAAGCTGTCAGAGTCGGTTGTCACGCAGCGACAGTCACTACAGGAGCTGCAGCCGGTGGTGCAGACGCATACCGGAGCACTGCAGGATGTCATGGACCGGTTGCATACACTAGAAGACCGTATCGAGGACGCAGAAGGGCGCTCCCGGCGCAACAACGTACGGGTGGTGGGCCAGCCGGAGGAAGAAGAAGGGAAAGACCCGGAGCGCTACACCGAGAAATGGTTATAGGAAATCCTACCCCCAAAAGTGCTGTCCCCACACTTCATAGTTGAAAGAGCACACAGGGTACCAACGCTAGCGCCGAGGCCGGGGGCCCGCCCCGCCCTTTCCTTTTCAAGCTCCTCAACTATCGGGACCGTGATGTGGTGCTGCGTGAGACCAGGAAGCTGGAAGATCTTGCAGTGGAAACAGCCATGTGATGCTCTTTCCAGACTACACGGCAGCAGTGCAGAGGCGGAGGAACACGTATATGGCGGTGAAAAAGAATCTCCGGGAACTTGAGCTGCCTTACTCTTTGCTATTCCCCTCCCGACTTCATGTGACCTCGAGAGATGGCGCCCGATTCTTCGACACCCCTTCGGAGGTCTGGGACTGGCTGGAGGAGACTGGCTAATCGGTGGGAGCACGGCCCACGGACTCGGAGGGCGGCGGATGGCAGGAGCAACGCTCGCGGAAGCGCCGGAGGAGGGGGAGTCTCCAGGGCCCGGGCCCTGTTGCACTAAGATTGGAGAAGCGGAGAATGGAAAGGCAGGATGTCCTAGATGCGGTGGCGACCCTGCGAGTGGTGAATACCGCTGGCCGCACAGACCCCAAAATTCACGGGGAACTGGTCACCAGTGGCTCCTTCTCCCCATCTACGGTGATCTCGGAAGATATGAACATGCCGGTGGTTACGCCCCAAACGGCTGACCAACTTATGTGACAGACGGGGGTGGTTGTCTGGCGCATACGCGCGTGCGGCTCTGCCCCGATCACTTACCAATTGTCAGCGAACACTGATGTCGACACACAGCGGTGGAGCTAGATACCTACCTAGCCCCTGATCTCCGTTCTCGTTGACTCATGCGGGGCCATATGCACTTACCTACACTTGGTCCCTTCTGCGCTCTTTCTTGCTGGATTAGTGGTCCGAGACTATGGCGAGTATTAACTGGGTAGTTTGTGGCACAATTCCCCAGACAGCCACTGCCCTGACTTCCCATCTTTACACAGGGTGGATCTTGTTGCAGTTTGGACGTGCGCCCGTTGGGGGCCTCGCCCTTATAGTTCTAATGTTACCTTCAACTGTTTACTGTTTTGTTTGCGGCACATTGATCTCCTCCCACCCACGAGAGGCGCTCTCCCGACAGAGTGGGGGTATTTCTTTGCAGACACATGACATGCACTTATATGATGACGTGGAATATCCGCGGTATGCACACGCCTGCGCACGTTTTTCAATTTTCTTCTACCTACAGAGATACGGGGCAGGGATTGCACTTCTCCAGGAGACAGACATGACACAGCCTGAACTTGAAAAGCTTTGTAGGCGCTGGCGAGGACAGATTCATGGTACCACATTCTCTGCGCATGTGCATGGCACGTGAATATGGGTGAGAGCAGGTGTCCCATTCATCTGCAAAGACGTGAGGGTAGACCCAGAGGGGAGGTTTTGCCTACTGCGGGGTACATTAAACAGCCAGGACATCCTGTTAGGGTCACTTTATGCCCCAAATTCTGACCAGGTCTCCTTCTTAGAGTCACTGAACCAGGTCCTACATCCTTACACTGGTCTCCCCTGGCTGCTAGGTGAGGACTTCAACATGGTGTTAGATGTGCGATTAGACCGCTCCTTTCCCCCACTTCGCGCCACAACGGTGGCTTCCAATGTGCAGGCGTACCGAGACTGGCTTACATACTGGGAGGTACAAGACTTATGGCGCATACAGCACCCCACAGACAAAGTATACTCTTACTACTCCTCAGCACATGATCTACATGTTAGATTAGACCGGATCGTCGGCACCCAGTCGCTGCTCCCCTTAATCACTGAGTCGGAATACTTGGGGAGAACACATTCCAAACATAATCCATTGCGTTTCTGTTTGAGCTGGGAGGCGGATCACTCACCGGTGCCCACATGGAGGCTGCAGACTGCCGCGCTTGAGGATACTGAGTTCCGCTCCTCGCTGGGCACTGCCGTCCTTGACTATTTTGAGATCAATGAGGGGTCTGCGAGCAATGCTGTGGTTAAGTGGGACGCGCACAAGGTAGCCATTCGAGGTCACTGCATTGGAGCCACATGGAACATATTCAAAACACTATTCACCACACTCACGCGCCTGGAAAATTACCTCATACAGTATGAGCGGGAGGTTGAAGGGGCTGGAGACAATGCACGTATACTCGGGTGCTTGCGTGCTAAGCAGCAAAACACTTATGGAGCAACTGAGATGTCATAACGATACGGCACACACTGCTCGAACACATGCCAGGGCGGATAGGGCTAACAGACTCCTGGCCTGGTTGGTACAAAGAGAAGGAAGGGGTACTCCAATAGGCGCCCTCCGCACGGCGGCGGAAGCAATGGTATACACGCAGCGCGAGATACATGGTGCCCTGGTTGGTCATTACAAGCACTTACATAAGGCTCGTGGCATTGGCCCCCGTCATGCGCTAGGAACTTTCCAGACTCGGTCACTTTACCCGAGATCTCGGAGGAACACCAGAGCGGCCTCAATGAAGCAATCGATGGCCCCCGGCGTTGGCTCCCGTCACGCGCTAGGAACTTTCTAGACTCGGTCACTTTACCCGAGATCTCGGAGGAACACCAGAGCAGCATCAATGTGCCTCTCACGCTGGAAGAAGTGGGGGATGCGATCCAGTCCCTGGCAACCGGGAAGACGCCGGGGCCTGATGGTCTGCCCGCTGAATATTATAAGGCCTACAGGGATACCCTGGCGCCCCTGCTTCTCCACCTGTACAATGAAGCAATCGATGAGGGCTCACTACCCCTATCCATGCGGGAGGCCTTCTTGGTCTCCTTACCTAAACCAGATAGAGACCTGACAAACTTGGGCTCCTACAGGCCATTGGCAAAGCTTAACGTAGACTACAAGATCCTAGCGAAGCTGCTTGCTGACAGGCTAGCTTTGGTGGTCCCGCATCTTGTGCACACGGATCAAAATGGGTTTGTGCCAGCACGGTCCTTCATCCTTGAACCTTCGGCGGTTCTTTCGTATAGCGGCGGAGGCAACGGAGAAATGGCCCAGAGTGGGATGCCTAATATTTGACTGGCTTTTGATTGCCTGGAGTGGGGATACCTGGCGGAAGTGCTGATGAGATTTGACTTTGACGTGGTCTTACTCCAAATGGTCGACCTCCTCTATAAGAATCCTGTGGTCCGCGTGCGGCTGGGTCCTTACATCTCCAAGGCGGTGGCGGTGCACCAGTCAGGGCTGCCCGCTGTCGCCCCTGCTGTTCACGTTGGCGATCGAACCTCTGGCGGCGGTGCTGCAACAGACCTTGGGTGCGGGTATCCCCCTGGGGGACGCGACGCATCAGGTTTCCCTTTATGCAGATGACCTGATGGTCTTTGTGCGCGATCTGACATGCATACCGGAGCAGTTGGCCCGCTTACTGCAACAGTTCACAGAAATATCTGGGCTTCGGGTAAACGCGAATAAGACATGCCTGTACGCGTTCAGCGGCGCAGTGGAGGATCAGGAGTACTGTCTGGGAGACGCGAGAGTGCAATGGAAGGCTGACACCTTTAAATATCTGAGGATCCAGATCTACCGTCAACCTACCGTCAACACGGCAACCTAGGCCGGGCGGTGACGGCGCTTAGATCTCAGTTGAACTTTTGGTCCACGCTCCCATTGACAATCACAGGCAGAGTTGCCCTTGCCAAAATGGTCATGCTCCCCAGGCTCCTCTACTACTTTGCCAAACTGCCGCTATATATCCCGGCCCCCTTATTTTCCAAACTCAACGTGCTCCTACGGGATTTCATTTGGGGAGCGTCCCGACACCGCCTAGCACTGCCAAAGCTATTTCTGCCAACAGATAGGGGAGGACTAGCTGTCCCCTGCTTTGAACACTACTACTTGGCTGCGCAGCTACAATGGATTACCCGCTGGCTGGCTGATAAAGGGAGGGAGGACACTGCTACGATAGATAAGCATGGGCGAATTTTGCGAATTCGCGATCCGCGAATTTGCGGATTTGCGAATTCGCGATCCACAAAATTCGCAAATTTGTGCGAATTTGAGGATTTTTGGTTTTTTGCGTGTTTGCGGGGTTTTTTGCGTGTTCGCGGGGTTTTTTGCATGTTCGCGGGGCTTTTTGCGTCTTCGCGAGCCGCTTGCATAGCAAAGTTACCCATGCAGTCGTTTATGGGAGAGGGAGAGAGAGATAGATAGATAGATAGATAGATAGATAGATAGATAGATAGATAGATAGATAGATAGATAGATAGATAGAGAGAGAGAGAAAGAGAGGGAAAGAGAGAGGGAGAGAGAGAACGAGAGAAAGAAAGAGAGGCCGGATCTCTGAAGGGCCAGATTCCTGAGTTGCCCCTACAGACCATACAGCTTTTTATTTTTAGCAAAATGCATATGAAAATTGTGCTGTAAAGGTCTCTTTTAGTTTAACCCCTCCTGACAATTCAAAATGGGTGTATTTACCATCCTCTCCCTTCTTCCTGTTTTTTATTTCTGTAAGTGCTTCCTGATGAGGTTTAATTCCTTGGACAGGTGCCTCGTTGCCTACTTGTAACTATTCTCTGACCCTGCTTCAAGGGTCAGAGAAGGGTCAGAGAATAGTTGCAAGTAGGAAAACGAGGCGCCAGGAAGCAATTAGCAGCAGGTGTCCAAGTTGAAGTTAATTTGTTTGTAACACTTTTGTAAAAGGTTACAAAGAAATTAGGTTCAACTTTTGCACCTGCTGCTGTAACCCTTGCTTGGCTGAAAATTCGTCCCTGCTGATTCGCGGATTTTACATCGATTTCGCGAGATTAGCGGATCGCGAAATCGCGGAAAATCCGCAAATTCGCCCGCGAAACGGATTTTACGCCCACCCTTAACGATAGAGCCGCCGTACCCACTGGGCCGGCTCATCAGGCTTTTCCACCCGCTGTCGGCCGCCGAGAAACCGTCTCCACCATTGTTGGCGGTGGCGTACAAATGTTTCCGCAGAGCTCTGTTCCTTACCCGAAGGGTGATACCTTATGCGCCTGCTATACCATTGGAGGGCTCGCCGGGGAGCGGACGGGCTAGCATGCACCCCATGCTGGAACACTGGAGTGATGCGGACATCCAAACACTGGGAGACCTCTTTCGAGATGGAGTGCTGGTGGCCTACGAGACATTGGTAACAGGTGATGGGCTACCCCCTGGGGGATTCCTTCTGCATCGTTCACTCGTACGGAGCATGGCGGCCAAATGGGGCGACATGGTGGCAGAGCCTGACCAGCACCTGACCATGCCAGTCAGTCATAAATCTTTTATTCGGTTTCCATAATTTTGTAGGAACCATAAAAAGAACATTTACGACATACATTTTTAAAGCAACTGGTCAGCGGTAAAAATAATTCTAAAAGAACATAAGTACATTTGATAAGATAACAATTTGTTAAAATAGTTAAGAAGACAGAGGATGTGATATTAAAGTGCTAGTACGTTAAAAACAGCCAATTAATCAAGGTTGCATCGATATTTTATACACATTTTCAGAAAACATGCAACACGTTTGGCAATAAATACAGAGTCCAAATATGGCAAAGCCAAAAAAGCGGGACGACAGGATCTCAAGCCCATGAATGAGAGTAAAGGAATAATCCAGCGCTTTCGTGGCAATTCGTAGAACCTACAGAAAAATATAACATGCATTGTGGATTGGTCCGAGGAATCATCACATGGGCATTTAATTATAGATTTAGACCAATCCTGTTTTTTCAGAAAATAAATCATATGAAAGAAAGTATCAAAACGAAACCTTGTAAGAAGATATTTTTCGTGTGCATTCAGATGATATTTTAAATACGGTTTGATGCCTGAGGTAGTTTGAATCTGGCAGTTAAAATCTGGATGTTGGAGGGCTTGCTAATTTCTTGAGATAAGCGCAACTCCCTTAAGTGTGATAAGCATAACATTTTCAACTTTTTCCTTGAAATGTTTGACCTAGTTAATGGCTCAAGGAAATACAGAGACAGATCTAAGTCCACAAAGAAATTTCTCACATAGGACAACCAGGGAATTTTGGCCCAGTATACCAAGCCCAGGTAGTCGGTAATAAGGGTGCGGGTCAAATGACACTGCTCTGTGGTCCACACTCGGTGCCATAAGAGAATGGGCTGAATTTTGATATTATCAGTGATATAGTCCATTCCCAACTCGATATGGCTACCGTAAGTTGGAGCACTTTTAGGAACTGCCAGGACATACCTAATAAAGGTGTTTTCTACAACCTGAAGAGCATCTACTGCAGCGTAGCCCCAGACCCCCGCGCCATATACTGCCACACTGTGGCATTTGGCATAATACATTTTCAAGAGTTCTTCGGGGGGAGGTTTATCAAGCTTTCTTGCGAAGGCTACCAGGGCAGTAGTGGCTCGGAGAAACAACAGTTTCCTACTGCACATAGCCTGCCTCCAAGACATTTTACTGTTGAATAAAATGCAGAGATAGGGATAGGTGTTAGTGCAATCCAGCTTGTCATTGGCAATAACAATTGGTTTAGGTTTCTTTAACCGCTTACCCACGTGCATGACAAAAGTCTTCTTGATATTGACCTTTAGGTTCAAAGAGGACATATAGTTGCAATAATTGTTGAGAAGGTGCTGTAGTTGGTTAGGGGTTCTTGCCATTATCACAGAGTCATCTGCATATAATAATGCATGGAGAGGGCAATGGGCTATTGTGGGGAGGTCCTGGCTCCCTTCCAACATAGCCATTTCTAAGCCATTAGTGTAAAGATTAAAAAGGAAGGGAGCCAGTACACAGCCCTGTCTAACTCCCCTGGAGATGGTAAATAAACTATGTAAGATCGCCATGAATCCCGAATCTCACCCTCGCCAAAGCGCCAGAATACAGTTCACGTAAAAATGTGACCAAGGGTGGATCAACACCCAATTCAGTTAAAATTGACCATAGTTTCGAGTGAGACACACAGTCAAATGCTGCGGAAAGGTCAACGTGTACAAGGTGTAAATTACCACTATTGGCCCCCACGTATTTGCCTATAAAAAGGGAAAGGTTTAAGGCCTGCTCTACCGTGCCCAGACCCTCCCGGAACCCATATTAAAGGTCGGTCATAATTTTATTGGCCTCAGCCCAGTCATGTAATCGCTCAAGAACCAGTCGACCTGCCACTTTGCCAAGGGAATCAAGGAGGGATATGGGCCTGTAGCATGCAGGGTCGGAGCGATCCCCTTTTTAAAAAATGGGGAGTAACGTAGACGTTGACCATGAGTCACTCAATCCAAAGGATGTTGCTGCCTCAAAAACACGGGTCAGGATTGGAGACCAGAGCTCCTGGTAATGAGTAAAGATGTCCAACGGAACCCCGTCTGGGCCAGGAGCTTTCCCGGGCTTTGAGGCTGACAATGCAGCGATGACTTCTTTATGGCCAAAAACTAACTGCATAGGGTACGTTTTGGAAGTAGAAGAGGGGCCCACCCTTGTTTGCTCACTGTCTTTCTGAGCTAATTGTCCCCCAGAAAATATTTGGGAGAAGTGTGTAACCCAATTCTCAGCAGAGACTGCTACTTCAATCCTGGAAGCTGAGCTCGACTCTGAAAGAAAGGGAGATTTTATTACGCGCCAAAATGCAGAGCTATCTTTAGTTCGGCAGCTCTCGTGAAGTTGTTCCCATAAGACTCTTTTTATTTTGCGTCTACAGTTTTTGATGGCCAAATTATATTCCTTTCTAAGTTTTCTCACTGCAAGAACATCCCTGGTAGGGTTGTGTAGGGCCTACTTCAAAGAAGAAAGAGTCCTACGACATTGGGTGTTAAACCAACCGAACCCATGAGAGGGATTGGAATTCTGCTTGCGGAATAATTCCTCTCTTATTATTTTGGTGATCTCTGCAAAACTGGTCAAAATCAAATCCACGGGGATTGCATGTCTAAACATATTTCCAATAACGGGAGTGCTCTTTTAATTACCTTAGCTGACAGAGCATTAGGATCTGCACTCGACATTTTGACTTAGCTATTGTCAGGGCCTGTTGGTAAAGTAAACTAGCAATCCTGGGTTGATGACGGGTACCCTGAATCTTGATAATAAGGGTATTGGAATAGTGGACACTACTAATATCTGCCCCCGTAATTAATTTTGACAGGTGACTATGTGAATTATTAGTGCTTAGTATATAATCGATAACACTAAATAACCCCTTCCATGAAAAGTAGGTGAAAATTCCTCAGGGGGATCAACTAGGTCATTTGCAAAGCCCAAATCTAACAAGAATAACAGTTCATTCAGACAATTCCCTGGTATAGAATGAGCAAAGTGTGTTAAAGGGCACCCACTTTCGTCAATGACGCCACATTTAGTTGAGTCATAGCTTGCACACAGAGGAATATTAAAATCGCCACCCCATATCAAGTTAAAAGAAGAGACAGGGAAACTAGCACGTTGCTCCGTTAAAATATGAGACATTTCATTCAAAACATTGATAAAATTAGAAAAGGTCAAATTGTTATAGATATTGACCAGAAAGTATGTACACCCTTTGTTAACTATAATTTTTACAATTTAATAATTCTCGGCTAACTGCAGTGCGGAGAATCTTTGAATGGAAGATCAATAGATAAATATATGGCTAGACCTCCTTTAGGTCTACCGGAGGTAGAGAGGCGAGCATTTGAATGAAACGTTTTGTAGCCCTGAATGTGAATGGGAGAAGTCAGCCATGTTTCCTGCAGACAAACTACGGAGTGTTCTCGAATTATTTCAAGCCAGGTGACCTGGTCGATTTTAGTGAGTAAACCTGCTTTGTTCCAATAAATTATATTAAGTGTTACCTCACCCGATGGTACAATAGTATCGGAGGGAGGTACTTGAGGGACTTCTGTTACAGACTGAGGGTCGGGGGTGGAGTAAATGTGCCTGGGATTGGACTGTCGATCCACTACATGGGATTGGTACATATTCAGCACGTTGTCACAGCTCACAATAAAAGGACTATGTGAGAAGGCAACCGAAATATGATCCTCAGAATGCCCGACACTTATGTTATTTGAAGTTATAGGAATCTTTCGGATCAATTTGTGGTTCAGGGTCTTAAAATGCTTGTTTGCGAGTCAATCCACCCCCTCTAGGATAGATAGTGCCGATTATAGATTATGGGTGGGGATGGTGAAAGTTGGGGCAGGGTTACTCATCGGGTTCATTGGAGGATGATTATCAACAAGAGGTCTTGGGTAAAAATAGCTTAAAGATTTGGTAGAGATGCCTTCCTAATAGCTATCACTATACCAATGTCTAATAAAGTTAGTAGCTCTATACTCTTTAAAATGAATGATTATACTGTCCCCTTGAATGTCCTTGGGTCTTTGTCCTAGCCAGGGTAACCTCCTAACATGTAGGATTCTACCATCTATGCTTGCAGGAAGAGGCCTATTATCACTAAGCCAATGCGTGACATTGTTTTTCAAGGTCTAGTAATTTTCAAATTGGCCAGGTTTCAGTGTCGGAATCCCGGTTAGCACTATTACGTAGGGGTCTGCTTCGGGGGGAGATTTACTTGTACTGCCTTCCCTTTTACGTTTTTAATCATCGTGGGCCTTTCCCCATGAATGTTGTCCACAGCCTTTTTTTGAAAATGATTTTGTTCCATTTTTCTTGAATCTCTGGAATTATGAATCGGTGATACTGGATTAAGGGAATGACTAATGGGGGTATTAGCTTGGGGTATTGTCGTGGGCACAGACTTTGCTTTGGGTGGACTCTTACCAAGTTTAGATGTTTCACAAGGGGGGGGAATTTTCAAAGAAAGCGTGCTAGCGGTCAATTTGCTGAGTAACTTCATTATTGAAGTACACGCTGCTTGAACTTCCCCGAGTTGGACTGCTATTTGTTTAACACGCTCAAGAAAGTGCATCAGTAGAGATCTCATTAAATGCTCTATTTTACCCAAGACAATGTCTAACAGAACTGTGTGATGGGGATTAGAAACAGTTGGGTTTTGCAGATCATGTGTAGAGAGTAAGGGAGATGAGGTAATTTTAGAATTTTTTGGTTTAGAGCCTTTGTATTTGGTACCACCACGCTTTCTTTTAGATGGAACTGAAGGCGCGACCTTTAATGTGCTGGAAGGTTTTGCTGGGAGTTGCTCTTCGAAAGAGCTGTCCGTGAGGGAATCGGATATAAGGTGAGTTAAAGTATTGTTTAGCACCAAACTGGGGGTACTTTCGGAAAGATCTTGTAGGAGACGTGGGATACCTGGGTCAGGTGATAGAACAGGACCTGGGTAAAGTGCAGGAGTAGGGAGTAAAGTCTGAGTAAGGCCAAAGGGAGGAGGGTTATTTAGCCACTCAGAAGAAATACGCCTTTCAGCCTGCGCTATTTCCCGCTCCACAACTGAGACTGCCCTATGATATAATTGTCAAGGGTCGCCTTAAACGAGGTGGTGGTGGACCCCCCCCCACCCCCCCACGATATTTTACCAGCCGTGGTAGATTTCATAGGCATTATGGAGTAAGTTCATACAGGTCTTACAGTTCTCCAAAGAATCAACAGTATACACGAAAAAAAATAAGTCCAACAACAGGTCTTACTTTAATGTCCATAAAGGGAAGACAGGAGATGTAAGGAGGGTGGCCCAGCCCCGCCTCCTCAGGCCTCTGAGGGCCACAGAGGGTCCGCCCTTTGCCCGAGCTTAGCCCGGTGTGTCCCGCGTGCGTTCCTGCGACGCAGAGGCTGCAGGGTGTTTATAGCGCCTCCCGGGCGCAGTGGTGACGACCTCTATCGGCACCGCAAAAGATCCTGGGAGAGCGAGTCTTCCACTCGGAGGCTGCAGTAGTGTAGAAAGCGGCAGCGGGAGGACTCGCAGGGAAAGCGTCTGGTGGCCGGTTCCAATGAGCTCCAACAAGCCCAGCAGCAGGCAAACAACCAGGAAAGCAAACAAACGCTCCTAAGTGACAGGTCAGCCGCCCACTCCCCGGGGCTGCAGGGAGTTTATAGCGCCTCCGGGCACAGTGGTGAAGGCCTCTATCGGCGCCGCAAAGGATCCTGGGAGAGCAAGTCCTCCACTCGGTGGCCGCAGTACTGTAGAAAGTGGCAGCGGGAGGACTCGCAGGGAAAGCGTCTGGTGGCCGGTTCCAACGAGGTCCAACAAGCCCAGCAGCAAGCAAACAACCAGGAAAGCAAACGAACGCTCCTAAGTGACAGATCAGCTGTGCAATACAATACTTCCATGTTATGGGGAGGGGCAGACACCTGGTCCACTGGTTTTCCGCATCGCTACGGACCCACACAGGGATGGACCTGGCTTCACTTAGAGGCAAATGGGAGCAGGACATGGAACGAGCACTGTCGGATAAGGAATGGGAAAGAGTTCTTAAAAGCCCGGTGCGCATTCCCGGAAACATGCGCTTCCGCCAGATACAGCTCTTCATTGTCCATAGAGCCTACCTCACTCCGGAGCTAATCAACAGATATTTCCACCGATCTGACGTGGCCTGCCCTAGATGCGATGAGTTGGACGTGGGCCTCGTCCACGTATTGTGGAGTTGTCCTAAACTGGGAGGCTACTGGACTGCGATTGGTGACATGCTTGGGCTACGCACGGGACGAACTATCCCCTTTAACTGGCCCGAGTACGTCTTACATCACTTCAGGAGATCACCCAAGGACAGGGCATCTTCCCGTTTTTTAGATCTAGGTTTATTGGTAGCTAAGCGCCTCCTCACGAAAAAATGGAAGGCGCGCGAACCTCCCGGTGTGCAGGCGCGGGTCTTTTCCCTTCAGGCGTGGGCCCGGGCAGAATGGATAGCAATAAGAAGGGAGCAAACAACAGGGCTTTGGAAAGAACCTATGGCGGAATGAATGCTCAACACCTTACGGCAGCCGGGAGAGACTAGCGTCACTGCGGCTGCAGAGGATTAGGTGAATGGTCGGGGGGTTAGGTCATGCCGCGCGCTATCTCCATGTCCAGATAATACACTATGTCATTTCACAGCCTTAGATGCATAGGTCTGCGCTGCTCACTTGTTCATTGTAACAAGCACAGGAGAAGGGGGGCTGCCGAATGCACAGGAGGGGGGATTGGGGACTTGGGGAGGGGGAGGAGAATTAACATGTATGAACACGAGCACCTTGCAGCTACTGTTTGAGTACTGTTTAAGTTTTGTTCTTGAACAAAGGTTAGATAACTGTCATCTCTAAGGTGCATGTGCATAGCGGTGTGATCCACCCTATAAGTATGTTATGATGCAGGACTGAAAACTAGTGATTGTCATACACACTTGCAGGAGGCGCCGGGCTGGGCCTCATACGTATTTGTCAGTCCTGTGCACATGGACCTCGCCAAGGTGGTGCTGTCAACGTGGACACATGATTTCATTCTGTATTGTTCTGCGATGTTCGTTTGTTAGACAGGTGTAAACGGAATGTCATGTTGAATTGATTACTCTCACCAATGTATGTTGAATATCATAAAATGCTAATAAACAGACTTGACAAAAAAAAAAATTGATGGACAGAATGCAGAACAAATCAAAACATTCACCTCAGTCAAGAGATCTGGATTAAATCCATCATTCTTTTGCTCGTCATGCCTCCCCCATTTAGACCCGGCCATATGCAAATCAGTCTTGACCCTGTGCCTCATGGGAATAGTCCAGCCTGAACTGCCAAGATAGGTACTCCCTCAGCTGTAAACAAGCATCTTAGGACAGTTTTTGGGGTTTCACCCCTCATAAGCCAGGATAGTTTGAATCCAGTGGCACAGTGATCCTGGGACCCACGTCTGGGCATACCCTGCGTACTTAGTGCAAGAAAGTAAAATGACACACAATTGATGAACGGAATGCAGAACAAATCAAAACATTCACCCCTAGTCAAGAGATCTGGGACACAAAACAATGGATTTAACCCAGATCTTTTGACAGGGGATGAATTTTTGATTTGCTCTGCAGTTCTTCCATTATCTGTGTGTCTTTTACTTTAACAAAGTAGGCATATTTTGCCTTAGCCATTTGTTGCTGGCAGCCTATTTCTGGGTCACATAATGGTGTGGGTGACAGTTGGTCTTTGTGCATTCCTCCTAAATGGCCACACATAATGCAGAGCTTGGGTATGACTGGATGGGCCTTTACTGTCAGGATGGGAAGGGGTTGCTGGAGCCAGTCTCACTTACACTTGAATAGGCTGTGTCCTGTCTCCACCTAAAGGGCTGCATAACTCCTGTAGTTAGTCTGAAGCAAGGGCCATGAAGGTAGGGCACATGTGCACTTCAAAAGCATGCCTCTAGCAGCTTCTGCCCACTTCAACGGCACAACTGGGTAAATAAACAAGTGTTTAGAGTCCACCAATTCAGTACATTCTGGAACTGTGGATATCCTGCCAGGAAGAAGGATTGCTGTGCTGCTGCAAGGATTGCCACTCTGCACAACTTATTTTCTGAAGGAACTGATGCCCTGCTGTGCTAACCTGCTGCGTGCTTCCCTCTTGCCTGGGTCCTGGACTGGACCTGCATCTCTTGAACCCAGAGTGACTCCAGTGGCTAGTTAGCTCGCCTTCTGACCAGAAGCCTTCGGGACACAAAAGGCTTGCAACCACCTTGCAACTGCAAATGGACTCTGCCATCTGTTCTCTGCTGTGTGAAGCAGCCCCAAGCAGAACCTATGCATCTCTGAAGCTGCATACATTGGACCTATTGCAAAGAATCACATTGCACCACAGCCCGCAATTCCTTCAGGACTGGTCCTGTCCAATGCAGCCAAATTGCAGGCCCTCACATCGCTTGTGAGGCAGCCTCAATGATGAAGCCAGACTCTGTATCGTAACTTTACAAATCCTCGGAACTGATGCATCACTTTGACTGTGTGCTGAATCCCCAAAGCCGGACTTCAAATTACAAAGCCCAATGATGGGATCCTCAATTATGATGCAGACCCTCCCATTGCAGCTTCGCAGCATCTCAAAACTGATGGTTCGCTTTGGCAGTGCAACCCATCTTCAACACTCAACAGCTGAGGATTTAACCCTTTGGGTGCTATTGATGGATTGGTTCCGTCATAAGCAATAGTTCTTCTCTGCTCATGAAGGAACCATTCCGTCATGAGCACATGCTCAGAAAATCCCTCTGCTGCAGACAGTAGAGGGATTGCCCATTTTTTGCCTGAGGAGTTGGGGAAGAGCTACTCTAACCTTCCCAGGCCTAGATTTGTATTTCCTTGCAATGGCGATTGCACACATGGCGCTCTATCGTCATTGCAACAAAAACAAAACTGAAACTTAGTTTAAGTTTCTCCGTTTTGGTGCTTGTGGGGCTATCTCAGCCCCTGGGTACCAAAACAGATGGGAGAGGTATTATTGGAAAGGGGGAATCTCCCCTTTCCAGTGATACCCTTCCCTAGGTGGACGAATCCCAAGCAGGTATCCACCTACTAGCACCAGGGAGGGGGTAGTGGCCCATTGGGCATGGGCCTTTTCCCCCCCTTTATGTTTGGGCATAACAGTCATTCTGCCCCCCCCCCCCGAGGGGCAGTAGCCCCCAATCTTCCCCCATAGGGCAGAAAGCACACTAGAAACCAGGTTTTTTTTTTTAAATTGATGTTGGGGTGGGGGCTGCCCAAAAAGGGCATGGCAATGCCCATCCCACCCAGAGAAGTGTCAGTCTTTCTGCAGACGGGGCACAATTCCCCAATCTGCCTCCCGGGTAAGCAGAAAGCCCACTAGAACCAGGGATTTTTTTTAATTGATGTTGGGGTGGGTGCTGCCCAAAATGGGCATGACCATAACCCCAATGAAATTCTAGTCATTCTGCCCACCGGGAGCAGAAAGCCCACACACACCCTGGGATTTTTTATTGACGTTAGGGGTGGGGGGTGCCCGAATTGGGCCACCCCCAGTGAAATTCTAGTCTTTTTGGCCCCCGAGGGGCAGAAAGCCCATTAGAAACCAGGGATTTGTTTTATTGATGTAGTGGTGGGGCTGCTCAGAATGGGCATGATAATGCCTCCACCCCAAAAACAATTACCACAGTCATTCTGCCCCTCCCCGGAGGCATATTGGGGCAATAGTCCCTTATCTGCCCCCCAAGGGGGAAGAAAACCCACAAGGCCTCAGGAAATATATTATTTTAAATTCAGGGTTAAGGTCAGCCTAGAATGGGCATGCCAATGACTACACCTCCCCAAAAAATGCCACAGTCTTTCTTTCCCCAAGGGGGTGGATGGGGGCAGTGGGCCCTGATCTTCCCCCGGGGGGGGGGGGGGGCAGAAAGCCCACTAGGCGCCACCGATTATGCTGGCTTTTTTATGCTTGGGGAGGGGAGATACCAGAATGGGCATATCAATGCCCCACCCCCCTGGAAAATAGCCACATTCTTTCTGAACCCCTTGGGGGCATATCGGGGCAAAACCCCTCCTGGTTTGCCCCAGGGTGTCAGAAAGCCCACTAGGCACAGACTTGTTTTAGCAATGTGCCTACCTGTGGATTTTGGGGCCAAGCGCAGCTGACACATAGGGAAACCTAGCAAACCTGTATATTTTTGGAAACTAGACACCCAAGGGAATTCAGGATGGGGTGACTTGTATGACTCTCGCTAGGTTCTTTTACCCAGAATCTCTTGCAAACCTCAAACTTAGTTAACAAAACTAATTTTGTTTTACATTTCTGTGATGGAAAGTTCTGGGTTCTGTGTGGTTCCACAAAATTCCCCCCAACCTGCATTCCCCAAAGTGTTCAGAGAAAAATAGTACCTCATTTGTGTGGGTAGGCTTAGTGCCCGCGACAGGAAATGGCCATAAACGCAACGTGGATGCATCACATTTTCATAGTGAAATCAGACCCTTTTTTTGCAAAGTGCCTAATTGTAGATTTTGAACCCTAGCTCTGCTGGGACCCAGGTAAACCTAGCAAACCTATACATTTTTTAAAACAAGACACCCAGGGAAATCCAGGATGGGGTGACATGTCTTGCTCACCCCAGGTTTTACCCAGAATCCCTTGCAAACATCAAATTTGTAAAAAAAAATGTTCCTCACATTTCTATGGTGGAAAGTTTGGAATCTGCATGGATCTACAAAATTCCACGCACCCCGCATTTCACAAAGACTTCTGAGAAAAATGGTACCTCACTTGGGTGTCTAGTTCTAGTGCCTGCAACAGGAAACTGCCCAAAGATACCCACCAGATACCCAAGGCTTGCGCTTGGTCCATTTTAAAGCTAATATTACTCTAATCTTTAAAATTTAGCATTTCTGGGTCTACTAATTGGAAATTTGTTGTTTTGGTCTTGTTTTATTTATTAAAGACATTTCTGTTCTGTAACTTGTTTTTTTTGGAGGTGTTTTTACTTCATTACTTTTTGAAGTGTTGCATAAATACTTTACACATTTACTTTAAACCCTTCGCTGCTGGGCCTCCACCCGCTTGCTAAGCCTTTTTTTTGGCTCTTTGGGGTAGTGTGCACTTAGGCCCCCATAACTTTAGTCCACATAAGGTATCTGCTTCAAACATGCAGAGTTATATTCCAACATCCCAGAGATTCTAAAGATACCCAGGGTTTGTGGATTCTCCTGGAGATTAATGAAAATCAAAGCAAAATACTGCTAAACTTTGTTTTTTGTCAAAAAAGGGGGAAAAAAGTCTTGCAGAAGAAAGCGTCTGTTTCTTTCCTTGCAAATGGTATCAACAAAGGGTTTGTGGTGCTGAAATCACCTTTCTCCCAACTTTCAGGGACAGGCAGACTGTTGTCAGAAAAACTAAATTTTCCACAGTTTTGAAATTTTAGTAGGACATTGCATACTGTTCCTATTTTTTGTGCTTTCAACTTCCTTCCAGTTAGTTGTAGAAATGGGTGTGAAACCAATAATCGATACCAGAAAGCTATGCAATTCTGCAAAGTGGACAATATTTTGAATTCAGCAAGAGGTCATTTGTGTAGATCCATCAAGTTTTACCTATAGAAATAAACAGTTGAAATAAACAAATATTGAAATTGAGCTGAAAAAACTGCCATTTGTGCCTACGTTTTCACCTGTAACTTCTTCTAAGTATGGCAGAATTTTTTAAAGCAATATACAGCTACTTCTGCTGACTCTTCTGGTTGTGAAGATAATAGGACTATAAGGTTCTCCAAGAACACGAGGTACCCAGAGGTAATAACTGAGCTGCGCCTTGCAATGGTTTTCCATTTTATACTGGGTTTACCGCAGTTCATTCGGTAAAAAATAATAAAGAGTGAAAAAAAGGTATCAAGAAAACCTATATATTTCTGAAATGGGAAAAATATAAACACATACTGGTTGGATTTGGCACAAGGGTAAGTGATGGTTCAATGAATAAAGTTTTATTAACAAGAGGTTTCACTAAAATGAAATGCATAGTTAATAATTGAAACCTTAAAACACTGAACCAGTGACTCACAGCTCCTTACACATAAACAATGATAGCCTCAACACAGACACCCTTGCCATAAGGTACAAGGGTGCTTGGATTGGTGCTAGGCAGCTTAATTTTGCACCAGCACTATGGAAAATGCAGGGATGTGCTGTATCTTTATAAATACAGCTCATCCCTGCGTTTTCAGAATGGCAGAGCGTGGCATTAGCATTTTGTGCTTCACGCCATGGTCTTCCATTCATGTGTAAATATGTTCCTACGTCTCCTACTGGGAAAGGCTTTTGTGCATGGGAAGAATGTGGTCAGCAAAGTGGCGAATTTTCAACCTATTGAAATGTGTTGATGAGCACACCTATTTAATGAGAACTATTGGAATAAGGTGGACAATGAGCATGATCAGTGTGCTGAACCCCCAGGTGTCTGCCTAAAACATGATATTAACCAATTGGGGCCAAGTTATGATATCTAACATGGACAAGGCGTGCATAACTTGAATAATATATAAGTGGAATAACAATGTATCAAACTCATTTTTAAACAATCAACTACTATGACGTGCAGTATTTAAGAGATCATTTTATCCCTCCAAGAGAATTATTTACAACTGAATGCAATATAAGAAATTCTATATATCAATGAAATGAGACAAAACCATAACATTCAAAAATCTTCCAATGAGACTGCAAACAGTATGCCCTATGATTTTGGGACCGAGGTTCCTTCTTCAGGGGATAATCTGAAATGAAAACAAAAATCATTGGGCATACTGTTTGAAGTCTCATTGAAAGATTTTTTAATGTGATGATTTTGTCTCATTTCATTGACCCCCAATGGAACTTTTACTGTAGCCACATCCTCCACCACTCCAAATCTAGGAGTACTTGCCTGTTCCACTACAACAAGGCTGCCTATCCTGAAACTTATCAAATGTTATCTTTGACTCTGTTAACAGTCCTTGAATACAACAATAGCATTAAAGGTTGATAAGTTGGAAAAAATGGATAGCCAACTTTTTATTTCAAATGTAGGCCTCGCGAAGAGCAGTGTAAGGTTCCAAGCTCTGATCTACTCTATCAACACCAGCCAAGTGCCTAATAGAGTCTAAAATGTAAATAGTTTTGTGCACTTCAGCAACCTGACCCTAAACAGTCACAGGTGAAGTACTTTCATTGTTATGTTATGTTAAAATTATATATAGAGCGCACTTTCACCAGACGGTTTCATGGCAGTCAGCTTGTAGACATCTCTCCTGTATGCAAACTTCACTGCTAGAAGTTCATCACTACAAAAAGCGTACACTGCCATCTCTTAGGTTTTTGTCAAACAAGTTATTTTGGCTAACCTTTACGATCAGAGAGATAGTGCCACAAGTGACAGTGTCCAATTTGACCAATTCCCTAAACAATTCCACACCAGTGTATAAGTAATCTACATATAAATGGTGACCTTTGGTAAAAAGTCCTCTTCCAAGTTCCCACACAGTTTTCTCACTCATTCCGAAAGTGGACGGACAACCAGGGGGTCAATCCTGGAATCCCTACTGATGTACACACTGAAATCAGAGACATATCCAGTCCTACTCTTACACAGCATATACACCTTAATTCCATAATTGCTAGAAATGTCTAAAAACCCAGCAACCATTGAAGAAGACCAATGACTCGTTCACAGCTATTTATTTCCCTTGAACTTAGATCTCTGAAAAACGATCTACAAAGTGATTAAGGACAGGCAAAATTTTGAAAAGACAGTCACAATCAGGGTGATCTAGTGGCAATGTGTGAGGAAGAGACCGGAATAGCAGAGCACAATACCTTGGCCGCCCGACAGTCGGACTATATCAACCACGCTCCTTTGCTATCTCTCCCCAGACGTTCGCACGTAGTGAAGGTGGTGACCCAGAAGTGGAGGAGAAATCACCCGGACACAGTCCTGCCGGACGAATGAGAAACGCCTACAAAGAGGCGGGGGCGGAGAAAGTGAGCGTCCACGCTGAAGAAGAAGGAGGAAGTGCACCGACGGAGAAAGAAGACGCGGGACCCGTAAAGGAGGCAGGAACTCTTGAAGACGACGGCGCTGACCCGGTGAAAGAAGACGCGGGGTCCGAGGAGACCCAGACAACACCCGAACAGGACGTCGACGAAGACAGCTGGTGTGAGGACTGGTGGTGTCCGGTGGATGCTGGAGAGCGGCCGTGACTCTAGGAAGAGTTACGGCAGGGTCGGTGAGTGACATTGGCCCTTGGGATCTGTAGTGGGTAGCGGGTGGGAAATACGGGGAGGGTTTGTTTGTTTAAACGGGGATTGCACACATTTAGTAACTTGTACACACTGGAACCAGTACCTGCTACATAGGCTGGTTAAATGCATGGCGCCAGATTGTTGTATTCCTCTTTATGACGGAAAACGCTAGACACTGTGAGCACTTCTATCGTGTTGCACTAGACACTGTGAGCACTTTTTATCGTGTTGCTCTAGGCACTGTGTGCACTTCTATCGTGTTGCTATAGGCACTGTGAGCACTTCTATCGTTTTGCCCTAGACGTTTTTTGAGCACTTTTTAAACGTTCTAACCTATGCACTATAAACAAGCACCCCTATTCCAATCTCACTCTACCTCGGTCTGAAATATATGGACTGCCTATTCTGTTACTCTACTATTGGCCATAAACACTAAAGGTGTGGTTAAGGGAAATACATCCTTTTAGGTTAATATTGTCATTCTCACGGTCCCCTCATTTATTCCTCCCTTCTCTTATGAGCCACCGGGGAAACCAACCACGTCCTGAAGATAAGGCGAAGAACACAAGGGACACTTCATCACCTGACACCTCCCCGGAGACATCGGAAGAAGAAGAAAACTTTGAAGATCCTTTACAAATCCCTGTCACTTCATCATTTGTTTTCAATAAACCTACTTCCTTTAAACCACCTCTACCGCCTCCACGCCTGTTTATCAAACCCGCCCTCTTACACAATGTTAAACCATTATCAAAATGCAGCATCTGAAGTAGAAGCAAATACTGATCACAACTCATGATTGTAGGAAATATAGCCATTGCAATCAAGGGACTAGCACACCAATATGAAGACATTGAAGCCCATAAAAAATATAAACCCAAGGACATCTTCAACTCATCCAGATTGATGGGAGTCCACCTGGTAGCTCTAGAGTGGGGCTTAAGGCTGGCACTGTTGTTCCTGAAATACTGTTCAGAATACAAATTAGTCTGCTTAACAATCTCATCCAAAAATACATCATCCATAAACAACTGAAAAAACTTCATAGGCAAAAGGTGTTCAGTATCCACTCTACACCCTGTGACACCAGTAAAGGCCGGCAACAACGGATACACCACATCTGGGGCAACCCAGAGGTGAGCTCTTTCAATGGGAAGCCCTGCTGCCCCAGGCTGCACTATCAACACATCAATGTCCTCCTCTGAAACAGGCACTTCATCTGCACTGAGAATGGCTTCATCATCAAATGGTTCCTCTCATACAGAATATTCACTACCAGAATCTTCCACTCTCTCCTCTGCCTCAGATGCAGTCGACCTCTGAACCATGATAAGAGGAGGACTCAAAAAGCATGCCACCAGCCTGCTTGATGGTCATCCTTTGGCTAGCCATAATCCTTACTAAGAAAGTAACTTAACAATCAGGTCAACAACAACCAACACTGTGTAGAATAAGTAATAAAGAAAGTGGGGCTTTATCACAAAGATCTATATGCTCAAAAACAATACAACTCACTTACCAGAGACAGCTAGACTCACCAGCACCTACTCTGCAAAGACCAAGCAAAAACCAATGCTATCCCGCTAGAAAGAAAAAAATCAAATAAAATTGTATTTATTTATTTATTTATTTATTTCTGAATTTGTAAAGCGCATGGTTACACTTACAGTGTGTCCCCGCGCTGTCAGAAGAGCCATCTACTCCATCAGTCAGACAAGACGGGTTAGTCTTTAGGGAAGAGGAATGTTTTGAGCTTTCTCCGGAAGATGAGCTCCGATGTTTCCACTCTTAAGCTCAGGGGGAGAGAGTTCCATTTATGTGCCGCCAAAATACGAAAGGATTTTCCTCCCATTCTGGCCTTCTTGTGTCTGGGGACAGCGAGGAGGCCTGCTCCTAACGAGCGGAGTTGTCGAGTGGGCGTATAGGGGCAAAGAAGGTTCCGAAGGAAGGCCGGGCCCTTGCCATGTACGATCCTGTGACCAATGCAAAGGACTTTGAAATTAATTCTCTCATTGATCGGCAGCCAATGCAGAGTTCGTAGGGATTTTTTTGAAGGGGCTCTTCTGGGCAGCCGGAGGACCAGGCGAGCGGCAGCATTCTGAATTGTCTGCAGTCGCCGCCGGCTAGTGGCATTGGCTCCCAGATAAAGGGCATTGCCGTAGTCCAGTCTTGACGTGACAAGGGCGTGGACCAGGGTCTTCCTAGATGATTCTGGGAGCAGGTCGATGGTTTTGCGGAGTTTCCGTAGAATCGAGAAGCACGAACCGGCTACCCGTCTAGTATGGTAGTCGAAGTCCATCTTTGAGTCCACCCATACTCCCAGATTCTTGACCTGATCACTAGGGGTAGGAAGGGGCCCTAGGGTCTGCGGCCACCAAGCAGATGACCAGACTGAGGGGGGTTTTCCAACAATCAGCACCTCAGTCTTGTCACCATTAAGACGGAGGCAATTCTTCGCCATCCATCCCGCCATATCCTGGAGGCAAGCTGAGAAGTTAGCGGCGGCTTGTTCAGCAGGTTGGGTCAGAGCGACCACCAACTGTGTGTCGTCTGCGTATGTCACTACTTCTACCCCGTATCGTTCCGCAGTGGTAGCCACTGGGGTGACATATAAATTAAAAAGGGTTGGACTGAGACTTGAGCCCTGCGGCACTCCTTGACCAAGGTCAAAGGTATCGGAGCGTGCTCCTCCTTGCTCTACCGAGAAGCTACGGTTGGTGAGAAAAGATTCCAACCATGACCAGGCCATGCCTGTCAAAATACTTCCAAGACAACACAATACACATTGTGCACAAATACAACAAGATTTACACACAATAAACCAGAAGCTCAACATGCTGCTATTCTTACACCATTTGCTATTAATGCATTAATGCAGGGAAAAGATACTAATTTAACGTAAATAGTAAAACAAATGTTTTCTTACCAAACACATGCAACTACACAAACAGCAGAACTACCAGTGACGTAACCAAAAGCAGGAATAATAATAATAATAATAATAATAATAATAATAATAATACCTGAGCTTATACAGTGCCTGGTTACACTAACCACTGTGTCACGCGCTAGCAAATTGGCCCCCAGCCTACTGAACTATTACAACCTCCCCTGCCCGACACTACTTTGCCTATCCCCTAGGAAATAAGTACGTTTTTAAATCTTTCCGGAAAACCCCCTCTGAGGTTCCCATACAGAGCCTGAGGGGAAGGCTATTCCACAGACGGGCAGCCAAGAACCGGAAGGACCTATCAATCAATCAATCAATCAATCAAAGCATTTTTATAGCGCACTACTCACCCGGAGGGTCTCAAGGCACTTGGGGAGGGGGGGTCCGCTACTGCTCGAACAGCCAGGTCTTGAGCTGCTTCCTGAAGATGAGTTGGTCTTGGGTCAGGCGGAGTTGGGTCGGGAGGGAGTTCCAAGTCTTGGCGGCCAGGTAGGAGAAGGACCTTCCTCCTGTGGTGGCTCTCCGGATGCGGGGGATGGCGGCGAGGGCGTGGTTGGTCGATCGAAGCTGGCATGTGGGAGTGTAGAAGTTGAGGCGGCTGTTGAGGTATCTTGGGCCTTGGTTGCGAAGGGCTTTGTGTGCGTGGGTGAGGAGGCGGAAGGTGATTCTCTTGTTGACCGGGAGCCTCCCTCCCATTCTAGCTCTTCTGATTTTAGGAAGCTGCACTAAGCCCGCTTCCTGAGATCTCAATTGACGAGTCGGGGTATAAGATGTTAAGACGTTAAGAAGAAAGCGAGGTACTTTCCCCTGTGTAATACGATGACTTACACAAAGGGCTTTGAACTGAACACGCTCACTAATTGGCAGCCAATGTAGCGTCTCCAAAGCTTTTTTAGAGGCAGCTCTTTTAGGAATAACAGCAAAAAAAGTAAAAACGTTGAACTAGAATAAAAAGGAGAAATAAAACATTACAATCACAAATGCCAATGACAAGAAATAAAACAATTACCATTATACAATGCTATGTCACTAACCAAATTCCAGTCCACACACACTGACAGCTGACCTTCAGACACACACACAATCTTTCCCTAGTAGTTTTCTTTCCCGCTGGGGATCCTTGCCCATGGAACCACCCCAAACTAAAAATTATGATATCCCTGATGCCAGTGGGTTTTCTGCCCCCCCCTGGTGAAGATGGTTCTCCAAATTGGGCTGATTCATACATGGGAGCAGGACAGAGCCAAAAGTGATTACAATAAGTAATATCCTCAATGTGGGCGATCATTGCTCAAGGGACTGCCCCCAGGCATAATGTTCCATTATCCCTGGGGCTAGTGGTTTTTCTGCCCCGGGCAGATGGGCCTCAAAATAGGGCCAATCTGTCCCCTAGGTGGCAGAAAATGACTGAAACAAAATAGCCACTTTTGGAAGTGACCCTTTTCCAAGGGGTCGATTCCATTTCTAAAAAAACAAATCCCTGGTGCTAGAGGTGGCATTTCTGCTGCAAGATCATGACCGTATGTACGATCGTGTAGCAGGAATGCCCTGCAAAGAGACATCTTCCCTCTTCCCAAGGCTGTGCTTGCCCAAACCCACCCTCCGGCAGGAAAAACCTACCTGCTCTCCAATGTTCTGGAAACCAAATGGCTACCTGCATGTCCAGAGGCTCTACATGACAGATTGCTGAGGGAGGATGACAGCGGAAGCTCTTCTGCTGCCATCACTGCTTTGCGGGGCATATATGGGCGGTCCATGGGGGTAGCACCAGCGCTTCTCCCATGGGCGAGTGCAAGGATGGAATTGTTCTGTCCTCAGCACAAACCCACCACGGCTGAGGATGGAACCATTCCATCCTGAGTATGCAAGAGGTTAAGTTATGTTTGACTGCTCTGTGCCAAGCTAGCGATGGGTTGAGCACAGGTTAATTTAGGATTGGCTTGTGCCTAACATTGATTGTGGTTGCTGCTTGACCAGGGCTCACACCCCAGTCAAACAACCCACTTTCTCGCATACTTGAAATTATATTGATGTAATATTTGCTCTTCCGGAATGTTCCCACACTCATCACTTGTCCATCAAGTAAGAGGCACCTTCCGAATAGACCATGTCCACTTTTAAAGCATGTAAGGCCCTCCTGCTCTCTACTAATTTCTTTGATTTAAAGCCTTCCATTTGATTGATATTTTTCTCATTTTGATGCACTAGTTTTTACTAATGTGAACATTCCAAAGTGTTGTTGCAACTACAACTTTAGCAAATGAATAAGTGTTTATAATATACAACATCAGACTAATACATGATGGTTACATGACAAAAAAAAAAATAGAGTTGTGTTTTGTCTTCCTAGAAGACAAACTCGGAAGGCTAACCATCATTTGTAGCTCACACTACCCAACACCTGGGTTGGAGATACTTCTTCATAAGAGTTCACACTTGAGTCATTCAACTGCATGGGAGTAATTGAATTTACACCTGGGGAATTATAACAGTAGTATTGCACTGTCTCTGTTTATACTGTAGCCCATTGTTAACTAGGTGTGTTGGCTGCAAACATGGACAGTGCTCCATATTACTGATAATGCACTGGCTCCAGAGCAGGCATGAATATGTGCTGTCCTGGGGCTTGAATTGATGAAAGATGAAATGGTTGGTTGAAGCAATCGCTCTGCCTCTCACAGTGGAGGCAGCACTCAACCTGCACTTTTAAGTTACACACAGATCCCCCTGCAGGCAGGTGAAGTTAATGACTGCACCCACCTGCAGTGGTATGTCTAGGGGGTCCATGAGACCTCCTGTCATCTTTAAAAAGGGGCACTTACTATGCGTCTCCTGATGTCCTCTCTGCCTCTGCACCTGTGTCCAAAATAAAGGACAGGCAAAGAAGCAAAGTATTTCCCTCATTAGCATAGGGCCACGCCATCATATAAATGAATGAATGAAGATGGTGAACAGCCATTACAACGTGGCTGTTTCACTGCACGTCAATACATTACATGCGTTACAACGCATGCGATGTAACAACGTGTACAATTACTATGCATACCATTACATTGCATGTAATGGCTATCAACATCGTTGTGAGGAAACGGATGCTCTTCTGTTTCCCCACAACTACGTTGTGACATGCACTTCCCCTGAGACTATGCTGAAACCAGGAGAGAGGAACCTTAAGGAGAGAAAGGTAAGGGGGATTCGAGTAGGATGAGGGTCGTGCTGGGTGTAGTGTTTCGGTATAGGGGGCAGATTGGGAGTGGGGAGGGTCGTGCTGGGGGTAGTTTTTTAGGGTGAGTAAAGATTGCACACTTCACATCTCTAGGTCCTGAGGAAAGCCATATGATATAAAAGGCCTGGCTGAAATATGTAGACCAATCACAGGGTGCAGCATTTTCCAAAATACAACTCCACCTACATGTGCTGCCTTGAATCTTAATACTGCCAGAGGCCCACCCATTAAAACTACCCTCTTGGGACCACTGAACAGTTTTTAAATCTCACTTTCACGCCACCCACACTGCAGACTCAGCAAGTATACCTGCTCCGCTGTAATACAGGCATTGTAGCGCACCAGGGACACACTCTGTGTCACCAGGTGGGCCCGATGATGAAGCATGCCACCAACTAGGTTGGTGGGTCAGGGCTTTGTTAAGAAAGAAGATTTCTTCCTTCTGGCAAGAACGCACAGCTTTGAGTTTTTTCACCACGTCTTGACAGACTAGTTCTCATTGATAAAACATAATTACCTATGGAGATATAAACTAGTTCTCATACATCCTCACTCTCCCTTCGATACTTATACTGTGGTTATCATTGACATCGCGTAGTAATACCTGTGTTGTAATGGCATGCGTTGTATTAATATGCGATGTAATGGGTCATATTCTCTAAAGATAATGTCTGCACCTGAAGTGAACTGGCGCAATCTGTATTACAGAAAGAGCTGCACAAATGTTAGTGACCCTTCTGTAATATAAGGGGCACATAAATGGGGGGCACACACCTGTTGCACTCCGGGCACTTTACGTACTGTACCCTCTGCTGGATATTCATTTGTAAATATCTAGTAGGGTAAATCTAGCAATTTTCAGAAGTAAACTGAGATCCACTTCCTGCATGCATTTGTCTATCATTTTGTTTATATGTCAGAATATTGTTCCCAGGAATATTGGCTGATATAAATGTTGTGTCCTAAATATCGGTTGCAAAAACATCATACCATTGGGTGTAGATTTTCTACTATTTACCTTTGTTAACTCCAATGGGACAACATCTCTGTAAATTATATAAATGGCATAATATGTATGTCTATAAAATATTCAGGCAAGCAGATACGTACTTTTATTTGTGCTTAGACTTAGAATTTTGTCTGAGGAAAATTACTTTTCCAAATGCTAAGTTAATTATAAAATCATATGCTAACAGTATTAGCATCTAGTTCTTGGAATCACTTTATCTCGTGAAAGACAAAACGTACATGCAAAGAAGTACAGTAAGGGGTTTAAACAGGTTGCAAACATGGTTTATGCATGCTATTCCTCATTAAATTTATAATGTGCACCATGTCTCTAAAAAAAAATCGTGTACAACAATAAAAACAGAAAAAATACGTATACTCTTGCGTTTTCCTGCAAAGTACACATCACAAGAACACGGCCTATATTTCATTTATTAAGAGGAGAAAAAAATTCTCAATTCACTTTCTGCACTGCGCTTCGATACACTCTCTGGTATAATTCATGATGTACTAAACAGTTTTAATAAAAATTAATAATTTCTGATACAGGTGGCAATTTGCTCTGAAACTTCCCTTACCTGTCAAGAAGCTATATCTAGAGTACGTGCTGGAACGAACTAACCAGGGGGAAATAAGCACAGTCAGCACAACAAAGTACAACAACAAAAAGACCCTCCTTTAGACTTTTGCTAAACGAAGCACAAGGGAAACATCATTAACAACGAAGGCAGTACTACGCGTAACGTTTACAACGAGGCACTTGCCGCGTAAACGTCTTTCCAACGCGTATGCCTTCAACGATCGTATTTACCACGAAAAAAAAAAACGAAGGATTAAAAAGGGGGGTTGGGGGGGTTTCCCCCCCATAAAAAAACGATCCCGCCGTGCCGAAAAAAACAGTGTCATAAGAGAGGAAGCGGAAAAAACTTCTGCTTCCTCTTTATGACGTAAGAACGACGTGGCAAAGAAGATGAGGGGAAAACGAATTCCGTGGTAACGCATGCGTGGAAAAGGCATGCGTTGCAACGGAATTCGTGGTAACAACATATAACCGAAGCACAAACTACCCGTCACCTAGCCAATAATTACAGGGCAGTAGCAGATGTAGGTAGAGATTAAACCACATGGCATAGCTCTATCAACACCATCAGTATGCCATGGTCCAGACAAGTAGGGGGTAAAGGAAGTGTTTGCCACGTAATTCTGACATAGCCTGGTGTGACGAAAGCTGGCAAAAGTGCCCCATTTTCCTTTTCCCGATATTCCAAAATTCCCTGTGGGTTCCCTGAGGCCGTGTGTTGGGGGAGGGTTGACAACCTATGTCATCCCTGTCGCTCAAGGTACAGTGTTAAAAGCACGAATTATGCGGCATCAGGTGCTCCAGCACCCCCTGCCAAAATAGGGGTCCTCTGAATCAGTGCTGCCATTAGGGAGGTGACTGGTGTCACCACACAGGGTGCCAATTTCGGAGTGGCTCTGCATTTTGAAACTTCGTATGTGGTTAAAGGTACCTGCTGATGAGTTCCTTGTGTGCCCAGCAATTATCAGGAAATAAAAAAAATGTCAAGGTAAGTCTGGTGATTAATGTGCTTGCTGGAGCGATTTGGGTTTTGTTGAGGCAAAGGTTTGGCCCATCACAAAAGTGGGATAATGTGCCTCCCCAAAAGCACAAATGTAACTTGCAGATCACAGAATTCTATTTTATCCAGCGAGCTTAGTAGGTTACTGCTTTAGTCACAGAGATCCTTTGGTTACTTGCAGTACATAAATTGTAATCATAATATAGCACAGTGAGCTATGAACCAGAATCAATTAGTAGAATGCAAACTAAAAGGAAATGGTTTAGAACCTTTTTTATTTTTCACCAATCTTTTATTTTTCTAAGTTTGCTAAAAACGATTCCTTTGGATAGTAATGTATTCGTAAGCACAACCACTGTGTAATGTTTTAAATAAAGATTGTTTTTTTCCAGACTAACCGCTTGTGACATATTATTCCTACCACTTTGGATGACGTGACTGTACACCTCGAAGCCTTATTGTCTTGTGTAACATTTCTGAGACATTGAGTTGCACACTTTTATGAGTCATACCTCTGCACAATTTACACGTATGTGGGCTACGTAGAGCGCTCTGACACCTTACAATGGGATGTAACACTATAAAAGAAACTAGGCACCCTCGAGAAAGGGGATACGGAGAGATGACAGGCACCTTTGGAGGGGGCAAGTGAGGGAATATGTAGAGAAGATTGTCATGGAGGGGGCGCCCCAAAACAAAGTCGCACCGAGAACCTCCAGGGATAACGCCGGCTGCACAGTGGATTTAATTTGCAGAACCAAGCAGCAGCCATTTAAAACGCTTTTCTTGACTTCAGAAGACTTCATACCTTTCGCTTCCTTCTCAACTAAATCCTGAATTTCCCACATTAGCTCTGTCATTTGCTACAGTAACTTATTAATACATGTATGTATGGCTAGGTTAACATTATAGCAAGAAAAATAAACGTTTTGGAGGAATGCGTGCATCATTCACCTTAAGTAACTTCCTGAGCGCAATCTTATATATAACAAACCAACTTTTTTCTCTGTCGAAGTTACTTTTCACTTTTCCCAGGGGGTCACAGTTGAACAGTATTCCACAAAATGCAGGTCTGCAGATCGTAGCCAGATAACATAACATTTCTATCCTGCTTCCAGTGCAAGCGAGCGCCCTCATGGCCTCTTTCCTCCCCTCCCCGCACACCCTAGAGCTCAAATCCCTGGACAGTCACTTTTTATGCGTGAAAAGAAATGATACACAACCTCAAGCCTACACTTTTCCCCTCTTGTCGGATGCCTGTCCTATCGCATCTCTTAGTGACTAGCTCCGTGATGTTATTTATCACCTACTTTATAGAGAATTTACACTCATTACCACAATGCATTGGTGATGTAACAGTATAATCCCATTTAGAAGTGTAGCAGCAGGTTTAATTTACACGAACCACTGATGCCAAATTGATTGGAAGGCACTTTACTGCCATAAAGGGGTCTCCCTCTAGATGCTGATTGTCACTCCATTGGGGAAGCTGTCAGAACTCCTTACCTTTCTCTGATCATAAATGCTGATGTATGGGCCCTAGGCGCATTAACAAGTGTTTCCTAGTTTCCGACACCATGCCTGTGATTAGCAATCTTTAATTGGGCAGTAATTCTTATTTTGAGCCTAATTGTCAGTTCCGTCACAGAGTGCATGCGCAGTGTATCCATGTGATTGTGCGAGGACCTTTCACCTCAGCGTCTTCGCTGCGTAGAGTCTAGAAATACAGCGATTGATGAAGAAGGTGCAAGTCAGAGCCATTCAAGGGAAGGGTTTGACATGAGAATCGTACGCGTTCTATCGCCTAGATTCCCAAAAATATGTGAAAATATGTTTGGAGATTCCCTCTCTCACTGGAACCTACTTTTTTAAAATGTGCAGGACACACCTGTTAATTTACACCAGTTGCAGGATTCTAGGTTGACTTCTGGAAAGTACTACTCCTGTTAGCATTTCCCAGTGTGAAATTGTATACATAGCCGCATTGCCACCATTGCGCTTTGGAAAATGGCGGTTCCCATGGCCTTCACCGAACCAAATGTTCTACTGTGTAGAAATCCTTTTCCTCGCCCCGCATTCGAGGGTGTTCCATATCACTTACCACCTTCCACAGAGAAGTAATTCAACCCATACAGGCACCAACTCTCTGATCAGAGTGGAAAAGAGTCAGAAATCAAGTTGCAGATGTTCCCCAAATCGCATGATCAAGCTCGCAAGGCAACCACTACTTGTAGCTCCCACTAGCCCACACTTGGATTGCAGCTCCTTCTTCATAAGAGTTCACGCTTGAGCCATTCAATTGCATGGGAGTAAGTGAATTTACACCTGTGGCCGTATTATGTATTTGCATTGTTTACACCCAGTGCACATTTGAAAGGTGCGCCAGGCGCAAACAATGCCAATGCACCCCATTATGGTGAATGCGCTGCCCTGGGGGAAGAGCTTTCATGTGAAAACATGGAGCAGCTGCTCCGTGTTTTCACAGTGCAGGCGGCACCTGCCTGCACTTTCGAAGGAGATTAGTGATCCTAATGCAGGCGGGTGCAGTGAGTGACTTTACATGTCTGCAAGGGGATGTCTGGGGGGTTCATGGGACCCAGTGTACCCGCTGCAGAGGGCTGCTCTCAGTGGGCGCACTGACAGTACGCCGCCTTTTAAATGGTGCACTCTCAGTGCAACTTCTGAGGGCTTCTTTGACTCTGCGCCCACGTCTGTAATATGGCGCAGGTGCAGAGTCAAAGGAATTCCCTCATTTGCATAAAGCATATCTCTATGCAAATGAGGCATATCACCCTCTGTTGATAGCGCTGGCACTTTCAGTTCACCAGCCCTATCAGTATTGTGAACGGGATGCATAAGTGCCTGCGCCCCCTTCTATAATACCAAAGTGCCCCAGGGGCACGCAAAGCGGGCACAAATGCCCGGTGTGCCCCCGGGGCACCTTCAGTAATACAGCCCCTGAAGATTTAAAACAGTAAAGTTGCACTGTCTCTGTTTTTACTGTAGCCCATCGTTAACGAGGTGCCTTGGCTGCAAACATGGACAGTGCTCCCTATTACTGATAATGCACTGGCTCCAGAGCAGCCATGAATATGTACTGTCATGGGACTTGTATTAATGAAAGATGAAGTGGTTCATTGAAGCAATCACTCCGCCTTTCAAAGTGGAGGCGGCAATCAACTTTCACTTTTAAGTTGCACACAGATCCAGTGCAAGCAGGTGACGTGAATGACTGCCCCCTCCTGCAGGGGTATGTCTAGGGGGTCAATGAGGCCTCTTGTTGCCTCTACAAAGGAGCACTTACTCTGCACCTCCTGTCTTTTGTCCTGTGTCCAAAAAAATGACAGGCACAGAAGGCAAGTATTTCCCTCATTAGCATAGGGCCACATATTCATATAAATGAAGGAGTGGGCTCTTAAGATAGTGCCTGCACTTGAAGTGAACTGGGGCTATCTGTATTACAGAAAGAGCTGCACAAATGTCTGTGGCCCTTCTGTAAAATAAAAGAGAGGGAGAGGATGGACCATTTGTCCTGTGTCACCAGGGTTTTAGTTAAAGTGGGTGCCCATCGTTGTAAAAAACCCTCATATATGTACACAGGCGTTGGGCAGTATAGGTTGATTCTCCGCCTCAGTGTATAGTTATAGTTAGGACCTTTTATCCATAGGAAATCCGCAACATTCTACGCAAAATTTTCAAAACCTATGGCACGCTCTTGTACGCTCGTATCCTGAAAGTCTTATGGTGATTCGTCAATCGGGTGCCAAGAAAAAAAGGGAGTCCTAAAACGTGTTTTCCCCATGTAACTTTCCATAGGAAACTTTAGTTGCAGCTACAGACCTAACTGCTGAACGGAATTACACCAAATTTGGCAAAGAGGTAACCCTTGGTTCACACTCTTGCCTTTTCGTTAAATGGTGTAAATCCGTTCAGTAGTTGCTGAGAAAAACAGAAGTAAAATCACATATATATCATCGGTGGATCCGTGCACCCTATGCGCACCCTGCGTGCACCCTTCTGATCACGAGCTGCATGCTAATTGGCTTTCAACTGGTTGTCAACACTCCTAACCAGGAAGTGTTGGCAACCATTGTGTGCCTCAGTAGAAGCGAGGCTCAAGAAATCAGTTTTACAAATGTGCAAAAGTTATAAAGGGAGCAGGGTAGAAATACCCTGACCCTCTAGACTTGCTTAGGAGGTCACACAAGAACCTCCAGAGCCCCAACATGTTTTTTTTTTAAAACAGCAAAATGCGCGCAGGGTGTGCAGATCCTGACGTACATTTTTTTTAAAACAAAGCGTGGACTCCCCCGCATCTTTAATAATTAGCCCCAGGGGGGCAGAATCCCGGGGGTAAAAATATTAAATTTGATCGGAGGCACAGAGGGGCCCCGGGGACCGCCACCCCAGGGGCTACAAAATAAATGGGAAGGGAGGCTCAAAGGCCACTCAGCGAACAAAATACATGGGTGGGGCTCAAAGGCCCCCCCAGCCCTGGGGACCCCTGCCCCCCGGGGCATTCAAAATAATGGGTGGGGTGGCTCTAAGGCCCCCCAAGCCCCGGGGGACCACCACCCCCGGGGATTTTTCAATTGTGGGAGGGGGGCTCCTGGAGCTGTCGAGGGCCGTGGGGACGCCACACCCCAAGGCCGGCTCCTGCAGTGTCTTGGGGTGCCCAGCCCCCACAACACTGCTGTTTGCTTTGGCACGGCGGGAGCCGAGGCTCCCACCCTGTCATAGCAAACTTGGATTGGATTTTGAAAGAGAGAGCAGGGAAACCTGCTCTCTCTTTCAAAATGCAAACCATATTGCTTTTCCACACGGGGAGCTGCATGTTAGCAGCTCATCTTGTGGAAAATCAATGCGAGGGACACGGGGAGCCAGCTGGGATGGTGGGGGCATTGGGGCTCCCCTCACGGTCCCCAACATTGTATTTAGGCCCCGGGGGATGGGGACCAGTGAGAATAGAAATTAGTGACCCCCTGATGTGCATGCGCTGACTTCTATGCATTAGGTGCACAATTTCTATTGCGTTGGGTGCACGACTCCTAACATGTTGGGTGCGTGACTCCAAGCAAAAAAAAGTAATATTTTTCTGATATACATCAAGCTTATGTGTTTAGATCTTGGGTGGCTCTAAAAAAAGCTGTTGTGTTTATTGGGAGATTTTGATACCTATAAGTAAGTGCCTATGCAGAGTCTAAAGTTGACGAGGAAGACTCTGTTACCCTCATCTGTAAAATGTATACCATCTCTCCTATAGATGCCATCATATTGAAACGCAGATTATTGTGGTAAATGGTCCCAAATCCTATAATCTCGGAGAAAAGCAGAACCAGCTTTATTGACATGTTTCCTAGATTTCTCAATCTGTGGACAAAATTGATTGGACCAGTTCCATTTCTGTCTTTGGCATATGTTAGAATAGACAAAGGCAGTTTGGGGGAAAAGTGACATCAATTCTCCAAAGGTGTCCTTCATAAGCATTTCCAGACCTACCCCAGTAAAAGTGCCTAGGTCATTGCCACCAAAGTGCACAATTATGATGTCAGGGTGTTGGAGACGCACAAAGGATTTAACCAATGGCATCAATTGGTGCCACTTTAATCCTCTCTGTCCAATTCATTTAATGTCTACATTTGGCAAAGCTAGGTCTTTGACAATACCTCTGTTTTCTGCATACCTTTTGCTCCAGAAAATATAGCTGTGTCCCTTAATCCACACTCTAAGCATCTTGGAGGGAGGTCTGAATGCACTCAGACGGTGTTTGTATGGGAAATGGCAGTATGACAACTAAGATTTTTCTAAAATGGTGGATAATATGCAGTTTTGAAAAAAAGAAAATAGATTATTGGCTGTTTGAAAACATCCTAGACTGAAAAGTAGGGTGCATGTTTCTGTTTTTTAAAAGCATGTTTTTTATTGATTAACAAAAACTATTTGAAAGGAACGTTACATAGGATAAGCTGATATTTTGAAAAGTCAAGCACACTGGCTGTTTGGATTAGCAACATTGTGTGCTGAACTTGTGACCTGTGTGCTCAGTTTCGTGTTCCATGAACTAATACTATGGTAACAGGCAGTAAGCAGATTGGGGGTAGGGTTCAAACTTATGTCAATTGGAAAGCGTTGAAATGTGTAACCAATAGAAATGTGTGTTAGCTTTTGAATTAATGTGGGAAGTAATGAGATTTGATATTTACATTTATATGTGTGTAGAATAAGAGGGAAAGTTTGCCATTTTTTGGTTTTACTAAGAGCAGTGCAGTACAGACATTCCGTATAAGAAAATTTGGTGTGTGACTGACAAAAAATCTTCTTAATCTACAAATCAATTTGAAATTTAATAAGAGTAAAGTGTTTCTCCGGCTAAAGTCCAGGGAGTAGTCCTGCTTGTCTAGAATCACATTGTAAGTCTGTCTGCATTTGGGCAATCATTGTGAGAGAAGCATTTGGTAACTTCATGTGTTTGCTGACAGATACCTGCCTTAAAACCTGTCATGTGGTCAGGTTTTAGTAGTATTAGAAGTCAGTTATTGCTTACGCATTTGCAAAATGAGTGAGGCTTTCAGACTAAAGTGCAGTACTGAAATAAGTGGAATGTGCAGTCACCTCACCCCTTCCAGACTAGTAAATGTGTTTTGGTAAAGTCCAAGGGATAGTGTTGCTTGTCTAGAATCACACTGTGAATTTGGGAACCATTGTGAGGGAAGCATTTGGGTACTTCATGTCTTTGCAGACACATAACTGCTTAAAAACCTATCCTGTTCTCAAGTTTTGGTAGAATTAGAAACCAGTCATTGCTTAAGTATTTGCAAAATGAGCCAGGCTTTCACACTAGAGCGTAGTTCTGAAATATGTAGAATGTGTGCAGTCACCTTACCCCTTCCAGACTAGTGAATAGTGTTGCTTGTCTAGAATCACACCGTGAGTCTGTGTGCATTTGAGCAACCCTTGTGAGAGAAGCATTTGGTAACTTAATATCTCTTTGTACTACTCTAACCATTCAGTCAGTATCCAAGTACTAATGCAGCGATTCAGGGCCTTAGCACATGGACTGCTACAAACACTTATGCACTATGCATATAGTCTTCTAGCCACCTACACACTTGTGTTTCAGGCCTACAATTCCCCAGTCAGTATCCATACACTCCTGCCAACACCCTGTTTTTCTTCTTGCACTCCTTTAGTAACCCTCTCATCATCATGTACTAAATCATTCACTGAAGTAAAACTCAACCAATTATAAATTCACCCAGTGTCTCTCCTTGTACTACTCTAATCGTTCAGTCAGTTTCCACGTACTCATGCAGCGTGCCAGGCCCTAGCACATGGACTGTTTCAAACTCCTGTGCAGTATGCATGTAGTATTCTAACCACCTACACACTTGTGTTTCACGCCTACAATTCCCCAGTCAGTAGCCATACACTGCTGCAAAACACGCTGTTACTCCCTTTGCGCTTTCTTAGTGACCCTTTCAGCACCATGTACTAATCCATTCACTGCAGTAAAACACAACCAATTATACATTCTCCCAGTGTCTCTCCTTGTACTACTCTAACCATTCAGTCAGTATCCAAGTACTCATGCAGTGAGCTAGGCCTTAGCACATGGACTGCTTCAAACTCCTATGCGCTATGCATGTAGTCCTCTAACCACCTGCAAACTTGTGTGTCAAAGCTACAATGCGCCCCAGTCAGTATCCATACACTCCAGCAAACATCCTGTCACTGCTCTTGCAATCCTATAGTGACCTATTCAGTACCATGTACGTTTCCATTCACCGCAGCAAAACACAACCAATTATAAATGTACCCAGTGTCTCTCCATGTACTACTCTAATCATTCAGTCACTATCTAAGTACTCATATAGCAATCCAGGGCTTAGAACATGGACTGCTACCAACTCCTATGCACTATGCATGTAGTCCTCTAACCACCTACACACTTGTGTTTCAGGCCTACAATTTCCCAGTCAGTATGCAAACACCCTGCGACTCCTCTTGCACTCCTTTAGTGACCCATTCAACACCATGTACTAATCCATTCACTGCAGTAAAATACAACCAATTCTTAAATGTACCCAGTGTCTCTCCTTTTTGTACTCTAATCATTCAGTCAGTATCCAAGTACTCATGGAGTGAGCCAGGCCTTAGGACATGGACTGCTTCAAACTCCTATGTACTATGTATGCAGTCCTCTAACTACCTAAACACTTGTGTTTCAGGCCAACAATTTCCCAGTCATTATCCATTCACTCCTGTAAACATCCTGTTACTCCTCTTGCACTCCATTAGTGGCCCATTCAATACCATGTACTAATCCATTTACTGCAGTACAAAAACAACCAATTATAAATGCACCTAGTGTCTCTCCTTGTAGTACTCTAATGATTCAGTCATTATCCAAGTACTCATGCAGCGAGCCGGGCCTTAGGACATGGACTGCTTCAAACTCCTATGCACTATGCATGTAGTTCTGTAACCACCTACACACTTGTGTTTCAGGCCTATAATGACCCAGTCAGTATCTATACACTCAAGCAAACACACTGACACTGCTTTTGCAATCCTATAATGACCTATTCAGTACAATCTACTAATCCATTCACTATGCAAAAAGTGAACTCTTTATAAATTCACCCAGGCACTCTTGTTGCAGTACTCTAATCATTGAGTCAGTACCCAAGTACTCATACAGTAATCCAGGTCTTAAAACATGGAGTACTACAAACCTCTGTCCAATGTGTATTCAGTCTTTTAATCACCTATACACTTATTTTACAGACGTTAATTTACCCAGGCAGTATCCATATACTGCAGGAAACACCCTGTCACTGCTCTTGCAATCCAGTAGTGACCTATTCAGTACCATATAGTAATCCATTCACTGTGACAAAACTAAACCACTTATAAATTCACCCAGGCACTCTCCTTGTAGTACTCTAATTATTGTTTTGGTACCCAAGTACTCATACAGTTAGCTAGGCCTTAACAAATATACTTGACCCTGCCAACTATCGCCCAATAAGTCTTATAGATGCTGGGCAGAAACTGGTTGGCAGGGTACTCTTGGAGAGGATTCTCTTGTGGGCGGAGGAAAATTGTATTATATCACCCTTCCAGGCGGGCTTTAGGGCTTGCACAAGCACGATAGACCAGGCATTTAGGCTAGTGCTCTTACACTGGAATGTGGTTACCATTGGCAAAGGCGGTCTTTACTTGGTATTTATCGACCTGAAGACCGCCTTTGACCTGGTCTCCCGAGACCGCCTATGGCTGGTCCTGAAAGAGATGGGGATTCCTTCGCCCATTCTGAATCTCTTGGCTCGTATACATGACGGAAACTATGCCCGCATTAGATGGGGAGCACTGGAGCAAAAAACTGATAAAATCCCTGTGAAGAGAGGGGTACGCCAGGGTTGTGTACTGGCTCCTACACTCTTCACGCTATTTGTGAATGGCGTAGTCTCCTTTCTGCTCGAAATCAATGCTGACGCCCCGGTCCTGGCGGGTGATAAAGTCCCTGCATTCCTCATTGTGGATGATACACTGCTAGTATCAAAACCTCCCGCAGGACTGCAGAAGCTGTTAGACCGCTTCTGTTTGTTTTGTAAGTTGAGGGGCCTTGTCATAAATACTTCCAAATCTAAGCTTCTTTACTTTAACCTGAGTAGATCGTCCAGAACTACCTTGTCTCTTGACGGGGTGTCTCTGGAACGTGTAAAAGAGTTTGACTACCTGGGGATTAGAATTTCCGATAAATTTAAATGGCAGCCACATATTGATAAAATGGCGCTGAACCATAAGAGGGTAGTTGGAGTACTGGGGAGGGAACATCGTGCCTCCTCTAAACCCGTTGCTCCTGCCCTGGACATCTATGCTGCTAAAGCTGTAGGCTGTGCCCTATATGGTGCGAAGCTTTGAGGCTTTGAATGTGTGGATGCCCTAGTTATCGCAGAAAACAAGTTCTATAGGGAGCTTGTTTCGCTCCCAAGGGGTAGCCCAACTAAGCCACTTTTGAGTGATCTGGGTCGTCGTTCCATCAAGGACCTAGCTACTCTGCGCCCTCTCTTACACTGGGCCCGACTATGGCGTACCCCGGAGCTTTCAAGGTACGCGGACGGCCTAAAAGAGGTTATGAACCTACAAGGAGCTCATAAAATTAGTTGGCTAGCTAATATAAAGAAGCTTTTGCTGGCAACGGGTCTTTTAACAGCTTGGGAGTCTGGGGCATTGCTATCTAAGACAGAAACTAAGCGGGCTTACTGGGCATGGGTTGATGACCAAAAGCAGAGGGACCCAAACCAAGGTAGGCTAACTGAGGTATTCCGTCAGCATAAGCCTAAGCCTCGCCTGGAGCCCTATTTAGACTTTATTATGAAGCCTAGAGACAGATCTCTTTTTACTCAGTTTAGGGTGGGTACTCTTCCTCTTCGCGACCGAACTAGCAAGTGGAAGCCACCGCATCAAACTCCCGTTGACTGTCCAACCTGTAAAGGTGTTATTGAAAATATTGCTCATGTGTTTTTTGTATGCCCAGCCTACACAAAACCTAGAAATGGCTGAAACCTGTGTGTCCGTTGCTTGGAATCAGGGACCACTCTGCCGCACTCAGAATACTTAAGACTGATGCTAGTACAACCCTAGTGTGTGGGGTGGCCACATTTTTAAGCTGGGCTTGGCTGATTAGGCTGAAGGCTATTTGATGAAATAAGCATAAGCAAAAAATCTTTTTATATATTCATATATCTAGAAAGCTGATACAGTTTAATGCATTTTTAATTATTTATTGTAATATAAAAAGTGTTTATCTGCAATTTCTTTTAAATCTATTGTTAATGAACTGTGTTTTTAATTGTAAATGTGCTTTTATGATATTATATATATCGAAATAAAGCTTTGATGATGATGATGACATATACTTGTGCAAACTCCTGTCGACTATGCATGTAGTCAGCTAACCACCTACACACTTGTTTTTCACATCTTTAATTACTCTGACAGTACCTATACACTCCTGCAAACACCCTGTCACTCCCTATGCACAGTTCCAGTCAGCCACTCAGCATCATGTAGTAATCCAAACACTGCACCAAAAACCTAACATTTATACATTCATCTAGGCTTTCTCTTTGCAGGACTGTAATTATTTAGTCAGTGCCTAAGTACTCATATAATGTCCCAGGGTTGAACAAAAACACTGGTACAAACCCTTGTCCATTACAGATGTAGACCTGTAATCACCTATGCAGTTATGTATACACTTTGAATTACAATTTCAATTAATGATGACAAAAGAAAGTGGTTACATGGTTTTTATATAGAATTTATTTGTATGGTAACAGAAAAGTATAATGTATAATGTATAAATGTAATAAAATACATTAATTTATGTTTATTTTTTACATACATTGTTTATCATCAATAAAATAAAGTTATCATGCCTGAAAAATCTAGAAAGTGAAAAGGACAGCAAAAGGACAATTATTTGAACAAAATTCAACAGCAAGTATTGGATGACCAACATCATGTGGGTAAAAAGAAGAAGTCTTCTGGTAAGACAACAAAGGAATTCAATAAAAAAACTTTCAAAGCCTAGAAACAGTGTGCAGAATGTGCAAACTATTGAGAACGGTTCGGCCAGAAACATGAATGTGAATAACAGGAAAGGAAAAAAAGAAAAATTACATACAAGAGATTCTATGTATGGTAAAAGAAGGCAAAATAAGTATAAAGAAATCCGTACATTTTTTTTAATTAACTTGCTCAAAGATGTGAAAAAATATAGAAAAAGAGCACTATTTTATAAAAAGAAGAAGCATATTGAAGCCATTGTTGAAAAGGCCTTTGAAGTAAAAAGGAAACTAGTCATTTTAGTTTTAAACAGAATTCGATCACTAGATAAACCAATCCATTTAATGAAGGCCAACATTAAGAGGAAAAGAGTAATAAACAGAACTAATTTTGTGTGATTTTTTGGGGACGAATGGAAACACAGTTCAAGTTCAGAGCCTTTCTTTAATGAAGACAGTTATTTTCAGACCAATAATTAATTGCATGCAGTTGATACCAGTGGTCGAGCTTGTGAGGTTAGAAATGGTTGTCCAATTGAGAAAGAGAAGATGGTTCCCAGAAATGCAGAAGAAGTGTTCGCTGATGAAGTTCTAGGGAGACGTCCTAAAGCCCCAGTGTACACTTGGAATTGCAGTAGTATTTGTAGTATACAACAAGAATCTATTGATATTTTACACAATTTCTTATGAACATATAGTAAAAAAAGTGTTAAACAAAAGATTAAGATATTCAAGTACCAGACCCTTGCAGAGTGAGAAAAAATATTGGTTTGCAACATCATTCTCTGGCTTGTCTTTCTAGAAAAGTATGTCAAAGTGTTTTTTCCCATTTCAGGGTGTTAGCAGTACATCATTCTCAAATGCAGAAGTTAGTCAGAAGATTGCATTATGCAAAAAATCCAGCACTAATGTTAAATAAGTTGAAGAGTGCTCTTTTGCGTGGATCAGTATCAGATGTCAAGAAGGTTTGTGATGAAATTGAGTTTTGTTACTTTGGTCCTGAACAAGAGAGTGCAGAAACTGACACATTAATAGAAGAAAATGTTGAAGAGAATGTGCAAAATAGTACTACAAAAAATGTTGAAGAACAAATTACAAACTTTAAGGTGATGTCAGATGAAATGCCAAATTATTCTTGTACTTGTTGTCGGCGAACTCACTATAAAAATCAGATTAGGAGTGTTTACCTGTATTTAAAAAGTGAAAGAGAAAATAATGATAAGTGGAAGAAATTTGCAACTTATTTGTTCGTAGAGAATTGTTTTGATTAAGGTTCTGATCAGCGTGTTTGTAAATATTGTTATAATAAATTAGATGAGAATAAAATGCCCGCTAGAGCTTTCCATAATAATCTAGAGTTGGTAACTATTCCTCCAGAACTGACAGATTTAAATACCTATGAGTCTATTCTCATTCAATGTATGCACCCATTTCAGGCTATTGTTCGTATGGAGCCTAAAACATGTAAATTGCCTCCTTCAGATTTACAGAGAGGATTAAAAGGAAGAGTTATATATTTACCTCCAGATTTAAAGAAAAATATTGAAAGTATTAGTGTAGAGAATGTAGAAAAGTTATTCTAGTTAATGGCGTTCCTACTAAGAGTAAGAAAATCTGGCAAAAATTAGTGGATGTTAGTGAAGTGCAAAAAGCAACATTGTATCTGATAAAAACAATGAGTATTATAAAAATGTGTATGTGGGAGAAGAAGAAATACTTTTAGCAGAAGATACTGAAACATCAAGTGGACAAATTGAAAATGTGGACATGTCTAAAAGTGAAGAAATCTATGAACATTATAGTGTACATCCACTTCATTCAAAAGAAGTGATGGGAAATACTATTGAGTTACACCAAATGCAAAAAGCAAAGGGTAGTCCCATGAGTGTATAGGAAAAAAAAGCTTGGAAGCTTGTTGTTTTACGCAATTGTTTCCAGCAGGAAAAGGTGGACGATATGATGAATAACCTGTGCAGAGTCCTGCATCTGAATATCGGACAATGAGACTGTTTGCTGAAGATTCAAGATTTCGACAGTGTATCCCATATATATTTCATCTTTTGTTTGAGAATGACTTGTATGGACTTTCATATGCAGTCAATCACATATTGAAGACAGGAGTACATCTTCAAAATGTTACTGGACAGGAATTCATGGATAAAGTACATCAGAGAGATGATCATTTAGAATCTTAGCTGATTAATCTGATGGCATGTCAGCGCCCCACTAATGAGTATTGGTACCGTTGTCATGGAGAACTTAAATGTATGCTAAGGAACTTAGGAACTCCTACGTGGTTCCTTACCCTAAGCTGTGCTAAATACACTTGGAAATATTTAATTGAATTTCTTCGAGAGGCAAATTCGAATTAAAAAAATATTGAATACAAGACACCTGGAAAATTGTGCTCTTTGGATCCTGTTAATGTATGCAGGTATTTCAATCATAGATTTGAAGCTATGATGTCTTTTGTCTGCAATAAAAAATAATCTTCCTCTTGGAGAAGTTGTCGATTTCTTTTGGAGTAAGGAATATCAAGCTCGAGATGCTCCTCATATACATATGCTGATATGGATCAAGGATGCCCCCAAATTCGGAACTGATTCCGATGATACTGTTTTGTCTTTCATTCAGGAATATGCCAGATGTACCACCCCCGAAGGATAGAAGAAAAAAACTTAAGACTACGAGTCTTACAATTCCAAAGCCATCGATGTGGAAAATACTGTCGACAAAAGTACAAGTCTAAGGAAAAGTTTTATACCAAATGTCATTTTGGATTTCCATGTCCTGCAATATCCAAAGGAAGTGTAAACAGTTTTATGTCAGCTATGAGACATACCATCACTAGAAAGTCTCCCAAAAATATTTACAATTTGAGAAGATGTGAAGAATCAAAATACATAAATGATTACAATCCGGTTATTCTCTCTATGTGGAATGCTAACATGGATATTCAGTACGTAGCGGATAATTCCATTGCTGTTGCTCGGTATGTAACATCCTCCATTACAAAATCAGAAAAGACGGAATTGAAAGAAATGTGGGAAGAGATTTCTCACGAGAGGAATCTAAGTAAGAAATTATAGAGTTTCAGTTTGAAGATGTTATCCCATCGAGAAATTGGAGTGTATGAATGCTCAGATCGGTTATCATCTGCAATCATTTGGGTGAGTCTAGGTCTTACTGCAATGCGAAATCGAGTACTTAACTCTGTACAAGAAAGCTAATATTTTGCAGAAAAAGATCCGGAAAGTACAGATATTGTGAAAACAAATATGTTAGACACAAATTATCCAAATAGAAGTCATCTTCTTGAGAACATATGTCTCTATGAAGTGCTGCAAAACTAAAATTTTAAACCAAAGATACAGAAAAAATCAATGATGGAAAATATGGAGTGATTGGTTCAGAAGGATGTTTGGTGAAACAAAGGAAAGGAAATTTGATGAATCACAGGAAACTGTGACACTCCTGATAAATGGGAATTTTACTATTTAGCACTTTTGCAACTGTTCAAACCCTGGCGTTCAGAATTGGAATTACTTAGAGATTTTCAGAGCTATGAAGATTCCTTCAATGCTTGTAAAGTTACAATAAAATACACTGAATTTGATCAAGAAGCTACTATTGCAGCTGAGATTGCTAGAGACATTTCTCAAGACAGTCAAAGTTCTGCTCCACTGAGTCAAGATCCACTAGGACAACCAATTGTTGAAAATGAAGCAGCAATCATCATGAATGAGGTGGAAACAGCAATGCATCAAGCTCAAGAAGATATTATTGACTTAGCCAACTTGGAAGAACAACTAAATGTTGAACAGAATGAAATATATCAGCAAGTTAGAAAACAGATTGACCAAGGATTTCTTCATGAAAAGGAAGAATGCACATGCACGTCATTTCAACCTATCTGAAGGTATGTGAGTGGACCAGCTGGAACAGGTAAAAAGTTTCTTAATTAAAGTAATCACCAGTTATCTGCAGAAAACAACTGACTCACATTTGTCTTGTGTTTGTAACTGCTCCAACTGGGTTGGCAGCTCACAACATTAAAGGAATTATGTTGCATTGTTTACTTATGCTGCCTGTGGAGCATGAAAACAAATTGGAATATCACAAGCTATCTGGAGAAGCTTGTTATGAAGTTTCAAGAGTGCTAAAGAAGATGAAACTTCTGACTATTGATGAGGGAAGCATGTTCTCAAACTTAATGCTTGCTTTTGTGCATTTAAGAATGCAGCAAATTCTTAAAACAGAGTACGATGTCTCATTTGGAGGAAAACAGGTCATAGTTTTTGGAGATCTACTGCAACTTACTCCTGTAAAAGGACAACCAGTATTTAAAACACTTGCGCATGAAGACACCAGAAAGTCTTTTGATAATCTTGGAAACGTTAATATTTGGTCATATTTTGAATACAAAGAACTCATTACAAATATGCAAATGATGTTGATTATGAAACTATTCTTCAAGATATAAGAAATGGAGTACTGACAGAACATGGCAAACAAGCTTTGCAGAGTCGATTACTTTCCAATTTATTCCCAAAAATAAATAGAGTACCTGAGGAAATATGTATGAAAATTGCAGAAAATAAGTCTTAATGCCAACACTGCGTGAGTGTTCTATATTCAATGAACAACTTTTGAAGCTAGAAAATGAAGAAATAATAAACATGGAAGCCATTGATTAAATAGAACATGAAGAATTCACTATTATTTTGACAGAAAAAGTGAAAATAAAATTTAATTCTTTAGAAAAATTGATATCTAAAACTGCTGGTTTAGAAAAGAACTATATGCATGTATAAAATGTCGGGTAATTTCAAGGCGTAATTTCGATGTTGAAAAAGGTTTAGTTAATGGAGCAATGGGTAAAGTTGTGGATTTTGTTGATTATCAGAATAAAGATGGAATTGAATTTTTTTAAATTGAAATTTGATAAGATTGAATAAGTGAAACAAATTGGTTATTGTTCAGTTCTTTTTTTCTTGATAAAGATTTATATGTCCGTAGAAAACAGTTTCCACTTTCTCTGGCATATTCAGTGACTATTCATAAATCTCAAGGTTTAAGTGTAGACAGTGCTTTGGTGAACATTGGAAGTATCGTGTTTAAAGAGGGTATGGCATATGTTGCTTTATCTGAGTCAGAACTTTATCTTGTTTGTTTTTGATTGATTTTGATGACACAAAGGTTACTGCAGATGCAAACTGTATAAAAGAGTATAAAAGGTTAAGAAGAGCGTATGCTCCCAATTTAGGTCAATATCCTGTATTTGAAAAGCATGTGTTAGGTCAAAAAAGAAGGTATAAGAATATCTGTAGTGAAGGTATAGAGAAGGAAAAAAACAAGATAATGTTGTGATTGCAAGCAAAAAGAAAATGGACACTGTTGAAGAGATTGTTGGTTATCAGTTTGAAAATAGTTCAGGTATCAACTGCTACGCTAATGTAGTGGTCAATGTTGTTTTTTTTCTTGAAAGTTTGCAACAGCAAATTATGGAGAATTGGGCAAAAAGATTTTGTTTCTTATTGCATTCTGTTTATGAAAAATTGAGAACTGATAAAAGTAAAATGAAAAGCGTTTCTGATATTCTTAATCTTCTGGATATATGTTCTGGTTCAATACAATTTACGCAGAATATCCAACAAGATACTCAGGAATTTCTAATGTATATGCTTACTGTGTTGGAAAGTGAAGGCATAGCAATTAAAAATCTTTTAGGCCTTTGTTATAAATGGGTAAATCAATGTGAAAATTGTATGTTTACATGTAGAACTAACATAGACACTGAAAGATTTATATATTTGACATTACCAGACTATAAATCGGTGTCTTTCAACAAACTAGTTAAAGCAGCAAATCAAAACATGGAGTGTAGCCAATGCAAATCAGAAATGTTATCAACATTATTTATAGAAAGATATGGAAAATATGTAATTATAATGATGCAACGTTGTACAGCTGATGGAAGAAAATTGGAAACTTTAGTAAAACATTTTGTAGCAAGTCAGCTATCAATATCAGGAAGAACTTTTGTAGCAGTAGCAATATTTTCTATGAAGGTCCTTCTACAACATCTGGACATTATACTGCCTATTTAAAATGCAATAATGGAAGGACATATTGTAATGATGTTCAGTTGGTTTTTAAACAATGTTTGCCTGGCGAATTACCAAATTCCTACCTAATATTTTTAAAGCCAAAGTTTTAGGAACATAATTCGGCCTCAGAGGAATTTATTAATATGTATTAATATGATTACTATTGAACAATGTCAATATAAATGATTTTAAGAATACTATTTAGCCTAGAGTAAAAGTATATATTTGAATTCAGGACTTTTTCTTTCAGCATATATTTTTAAAGAACATTATTTACAGTGTATGAAAATTAAAAATAATTGTTCATTGTATTAATATTTGAGTTCTTTCATATTCAAGTAAGACATTTCTCTTAGAAGAAAGCATTTTACATATGTGTGATTTGCATTATATGGTTTGTTATCGAGGATGTAGTTTTTGAGGAATGTTCAGAAATAGTTGGGTACATGATAAATATGTTATATGTAGTTTTTTTTTTAAACAATCTTATTGATAGTTTTTTTTGCACTCTGTTATGTGATGAGTACGATGAAATCCCTAGTTTCTAGTGAAATTCAATATATTCTGAGAACAGCAAAAAAGGCAAAGAAAATAATTTATAAAATGTTAAAATTATGCTGTGTTGTAAAAAATATAATATTATATATTATAACTGTCTTTTTTCTTCTCTCTCACAGATCCTAATTCTAAAATATGGCATATTCAGAAATTTAAATTATAAAAAAAACAAGTGAAAAAATTGTGTAGCGTTTTTTATTTCTATTACTGTGAAGGTAAGATTAACTAAGAATTATTATGCAGAATGGGCTGTGTTTGCACACTGGTGGAGAAAGAGGGGATGGATGAGTAGATATATGTGGAAAGATGCTCTGTGGGCGTTTTAAGTTACGGGATAACGTTACCTTGAATGCTGAGTGTCCCTGGGTGCCAACTAACCAACCAGATATATGCAGAAAGTGCAAGAGAGTTGCATTGCAGAGAGGTATAAAATGGACAATGTCTTCGGACCACCTCTCTGGAATGCAGCTGTATGGTGTTCAATAGAGAGACATGGTGGGCTAGTAGGACCCAGGGACATTCAGGATTAAAAGAGACCATGGACCAGATGCATCAAGCATCAATTTTGCGATTTCTTATTAGCGAAAAATAAGGAATCGCTAATGAGGAATAGCAAAATGGAATGCATCAAACAATCACTACAAAAATAGCGATTTCTTAGAATTCCTTAATTGCGACTCGCAATTTTCGAGTCGCAATTAATGAATACCTCCCCATTCATTCAAGCGCCAGGATACCCGTAGGGTGACAGTTTTGCGCTATATAAATGATTTTTACATTACATTACATCATGCCACGAGGTACCCTGAGATAATTCTCCTAAAGTCTTCCATTGCACCAGCAGTGGCCAAGGCCCTCCTTACTTGGTATCTTTAACACAATTTGCTTTCCTAAGGAAGTAGTATCAGACAGAGGTAGAAACTTTATGTTTCATACTTGAAAAACATGTGGGCTAAATGTGGGGTGAACTTTGGATTTACTACACCATACCATCCGCAGACAAATATGCTAGTTGAAAGGTTTGACAAGGCACTAAAAGGCATGATTGTTGAACTACCTGAAAAACGCAGAAGGACACAGGATGTTTTACTACCTTACCTGCTTTTTGCTTACAGAGAGGTGCCACAAAATGGAGTAAGGCTTTTCCCCTTTGAATCTTTGTTTGGACACCCGGTAAGAGGTCCCCACTGTCTTGTCAAGGAAGAATGGGAGAGACCTCTCCAGAAAAAAAGCAAGGCATTGCGGATTATGTGCTTAGCCTTCATTCAAGGATGGCTGAATACATGAAAAAAAAAACAAATACCTTGAGGCAGCCAAGAGCTCCAGAAGCTCTGGTATGATCAAAAGACTTCAATGGTGGAGTTCCAGCCCCAACAGAAGGTATGAATTTTAGAGCCTGTGGCACCTTGGGCCCTCCAGGACAAATGGACTGGGCCCTACCCTATCCTTGAGCAAAAATTGGAGTTCACATATTTAGTCGACCTTGGTACGTGTAAAAACCCCAAGAGAGTGATACATTTAAATTGCCTTAAACCCTAAAATAACAGGGCTGATGTACCATGCTTATGGTTACAGATGAGCAACATGGGGCAGAGAGTAAGCCACTCCCTGATCTCCTTCCCCACCACCCTAATAATGGGTCGGCTGATGGTGTGTTATTTTCAGACACACTCACTGTCCAACAGCAGACTGATTGCAGGCAAGTCCTAGATCAGTTTGCTGAGCTCTTGCATTTGAAACCAGGTCAGACTAACTGGTGTACACAAGATGTGGACACTCGTTACAGCCTACCTGTCAAACACAAAATATAGAGGCAGTCTGATAATGTCAAAGAAAGCTGAGGTAAGCAAGATGCTGGAGTTGATGCCATTGACCTCAGCGATCCCCTAGGCCAACCAAGATGTATTAGTCTCCAAGCCTCATTCCCAGGGTGGAAAGAAAGTAATAATGTTTTGTGTGGACCACAGGGGCCACAATGTAGTCACAAAAAGAGATTCAGATTCAATATCAAGAGCTGATTGATAGGTTTGGGGCAGCCACATATCTGAGGACCCCAGGGGCAAAAGAAAAATCTGCATTGTCTGCTGCAGGTGGGCACTTTCATTTTACTGTGATGGCCTTTGGTTGGAAGAATGCTCCTGTCACCTTTCATTTGTTTTTATTGTCCTCATTTATCCACAATATGCTCCGAACTCAAGAAGGGAGTATTCCAACCATCTCAAGGGCCTGAGTGGATTTTAAGGGCCAGGTCTGTTGTAGGACAACCTCCATGAACCTCAGTGAAATAGAAATTCTATTGACATACTGTCCTAAGACTAAAGAAAGTAGCCCATGATTGTTTTATTTATAACACATCAGGATAGAGGTGTAGAATCTGTGACAAACTGTACCTTATTGTTTTTGCCAAATGCTTTTACCAATGCTTGTTTCTGAACGTTTTTCTAGTCAAGTTTTAGCTTCAGGCATTTGGTTTCTTTCCCTGGACACATGTATGTTAATTAAACATGTTTCGAGCGTTTCTAACAGTCTGGGGGCCGCGTGTGTCTTAGCGCGTGATCGGACCCTATTTAAACCCCACCCTTCGGATTCCCAATGCTTCGTTTCAAGTCTTCAGCGAGTCCCTACCTGCCTTCGTGTTTCTCAAGCTCCAGTCCAGGTTTGTTGCAATGGTAGGCATCCTGCTGGCATCCTTGCTTGCCCGGCGTTCTTCTGTCGACGTCCCTCGAGGATAATGCATCCGGTTACCTGCGGAAGAGAAAAGAGAAAGAAAAACAAGCGTCAAAAACTTCATTGCTCAGCAACCAGTGCGAGCTTCTGTAACACTTGCATGTCCTCAACAGCTGAATACTGGTAAGATAGAAATACTGCCTTTTTGGTCGACTGCTAAAAATAGACGCTAAATTTATTTAGAGAACGTTATTACAAACGCTTGGCTGCACGTTTGAAGAGACTGCATGAGAGCCTTTAAATCAACGCAACTAGGAAAGGCTTTCACAAGTTGCAGAACAATAGCCATTCAATATTTCTTGTCCCCCTGTGAACTCCACATCGTAAAGAACTTTGTATAAGACTTTTGGAACTTCTGAACAAGCTCCCTGGAGACTTAATGTTGATAAGACTTTCATTGAAAAACTTTAGGAGCTTTCTTAAATAGGCTGATGTAAGCCATCCAGTTTCATGAACCATAGTAATTTATGTGGTCAGCTAATTGTTTCATATCATTTACTTATCCTTTCAGAACCCCCTTTTGGAATTGGTGACTGGTACAAATAAGGTATATACATTTATAGAACATTAATGAATATGAAAGCTTGGATTATTTTACAATGTTAATGATTGTTGTTTATATGCCTTAGGTCAAAATAATAAACTAAACACAAAGAACAATAAATAGAAGTGCATGGTATGTTTATAGTAATTCATATTCACATTGTGAAATAATAGTTCTTTGATAGGACTTAAGTGTAATTTCTTTTATTGTTTTCTCAGGTAGCACCTATTACATTGACCAAGATTAGTACCAGAAGTTCAAAATGAGTTCCCTGTTCCCTCGAGAGGCATCCGCTTGAAGACTACCAACACCAACAAGCAGTGTTTTGTCTCTCTGTCTCTCTCTCTCTCTCTCTCCACTCCCCCTTTCCCTTAGGGATCAGTTGGGAACCATACTCTTGCTGGTCCTGGTTGGGCTCCGGGGGAGTTGGGGATTAGTAGCATCAAGAAAGGAGCTACTCAAAGTTCAGGTGCAGGTCTTCGCGGCAGAAAGCGAAGCCAAAACAAAAAAAAAATCATTTCTTGATCCTGCATCATGAAGTTTGAGTGGGACACAATAGATGCATCCCAGCTCACAGCCCTGGTCCGGAAATTAGCTACAGAAATGGATGGTTAAGACAGGAAAACCAGGCCTTGAAGCAAGAGTTAGATAAAACTAGAACAGGGTGTACTAGTTGGTGGGAATTTGACCCAGGTCCATTTAAACCCATTATCTTCCCAGCCAAATTTAATCCCCACTTCACTGCTCCTTTAGTAACTGTAGTCTCCCCTAGTCCTGTACCCTTGACCAACCCAGAACGTTTTGCTAGATATAGCAATCGTTATTCCACCTTTATGAGCCAGTGCCAATTACACATTATGTGTAAACCTCAGCTATTTACTACAGATACATCAAAGGTAGGATTTAATTTTTCTTACTTTGATGGTGTGGCAGCAAACTTGGCCATGCCCCTTGTCGATATAGACAACCTCTTATTACACAATCTAGCTGCCTTTAAGAATGCAATGTCGGGTCTTTCTGCCAAACATGTCTTTATCCATGCCTCTGACAATGAGTTATTAAATCTTCATCAGGGTTCCAAAGACCTTATAACTTATTTCACACATTTTAATAGGTTATTGTCAGAAACTCATTGGCCAGATGATAAGAGGATCTCTTTGTTCTATCGTGGGCTACGGGATGATCTAAAAGACTCCCATGCCCACATAGTGAATCTACCAGATGATTATACCGAGTTTCTAGACCTAGTAGTAAAGCTTGATCATAGGTTAGGTGAACAGAAAAATGAAAATCCAAAGACTGACGTCAGAACCTTACATTTTAGAAATGAGAAAAAAGACTTGGAAGACAAAAATAATCATCAGGAACCAATGCAGATAGGAGTGATGAAAGGGCCACTCTCGTCAGAAGAAAAGGAGCACAGGAGAAAAGGAAACCTGTGTCTCTACTGTGGCAAAGCTGGTCATTATGCCAAAGATTGTCCCAATAAACAAAACAAAAAGAAAATAGTTGCAGTAAGTGATTCCAGAATAATAGACTCGGAAAACTAATTTCCCCGGGGAAAGCTGAGATTGTTTCTTCGGGTACTCTTGACTCTAAGATCTCTCATTATGCCATTAATGTAATCACAAAAACAACTAAACACTTAACCTTGAGACTGACTTTCATTCTTTTTCCTCAGCATAGACACAGTTTATTAGTGATGGTAGAATCAGGGGCCACAGGGAATTTCTTTGACCTTGGGTTAGCTAGTAAACTAGGTGTAACTTGAGTCCCTAAGTCTGAACCTGAACTAGTAAGAGCAGTTGATGGTTCGGCATTGTCCTCTTGATCACATTACATACTCAACCACTAACCATAGTTAGTGACAATGGACATACCGAAGAAACAATTTTTAACCTCATAGACACCCCAACCTTTGGTATTATTTTGGGATTTCCCTGGTTGGAACCACATAACCCCAAAATTAATTGGGTTAAGAGAACGTTAACTTTAGACTCACTATTTTGTAGAAAACATTGTTATCAGGACACTCAAGATCCAATTCCCCCTTTGTGTTGTTCGGCAGTCGAATCTTAAACTCCTTTACTACTACCAATTGAATACCAAGAATTCTCCGAGGTCTTTGATCCTGTACAGGCAACAAAATTATCACCTTATAGAATATATGATTGCCATGTAGCAGTATTTACGCCTTGACTGAGCCAGAGAATCAATACTTGAAAAGGAGTTTATAAGACACTCCGTTTCTTCGCCGCTCTTTTTCACAGCTAAAAAATCTGGCGATTTAAGAGCGTGCATTGACTATCGCCCTGTAAACAAAGCCACGATAAAAAATCGTTACCCCTTACCACTAATCCCAGTATTGTTAGATCAGGTTAAGGGATCTAGGGCCAGATGTAGGTAATCCTATTTTACCGATTCTAAAATACCAAATTTTACCGATTTGGTGTTTTCAGAATCAGTTAATGGGATGTAGGAAAAAAATCTGTAATTTTTACAGATTCTTTAAAATTCGGAATCAGCCTTTTGGAATTTACTGAATCGGTATTTATTGAATCGGTATTTACCGATTCTGTATTTCCCATTAATTCCTATAGGCCTTAATGCCCATAGGAATGAATGGGAAATACCGAATCGGCTAGGAAAGAAAAGTGAAACTCAGGAGTCAGTCAATAAGGTGCAACCACCCCCCTCCCAACCAGGATGAGGCTACACCCAGGCAGTTGCAAGCAATTAGAAGGTTCTGGAGAGGCTGTGAGAGCAGAGCAGAGTTCCTGAGCCACAGGAAAACTTTTGTGCTTTTAAATTTGGAAAATGGCAAGCACCAGTGAAATCCCAGTATTGTTAGATCAGGTTAAGGGATCTAGAGCCAGATGTAGGTAATCGTAGTTTACTGATTCTAAAATACCGAATTTTACCGATACGGTATTTCAAAATCGGTAAATGGGATGTAGGTAAAAATTCAGTCATTTTTACCGATTCGGTGAAATTCGGAATCAGCCTTTCGGAATTTACCATATCGGTATTTACCGATTCACTATTTCCCATTGATTCCTATGGGCCTTTTGGCTCATAGGAGTGAATGGGAAATACCGAATCAGTAAATACCGATTCAGTAAATACCGAATCGGCTAGGAAAGAAAAGTGAAACTCAGGAGTCAGCCAATCAGGTGCAACCACCCCCCTCCCAACCAGGAGGAGACTACACCCAGGCAGTTGCAAGCAATTAGAAGGTTCTGGAGAGGCTGTGAGAGCAGAGTCCCTGAGCCACAGTAAACATTTGTGCTTTTAAATTTGGAAAATGGCAAGCACCAGTGAAAAGGAACCCCCAGAGAGGAAGAGAAAAATAAAATTCAGCACCATGGAGCTGCAGGTCCTCGTGGAGGAGGTGGTGAAGGAACACCATAAATTGTTTAAGAAGCAGTCCCTGTCTGTGGATAAATCTGCCAAAAGAAAGGTTTGGCTGGAAATACAGTCCAAAGTGAATGCTGTAGGAGTGACTCCAAGGGACATAGATGACCTGAAAAAGAGGTGGTACGACCTCAGGAGCATAACCAAGAAGAAAATTGCAGAGCTCCACAAAGAGGCAAACACAACTGGAGGAAGGAAGAACCGTGCACCTCCCCTGACTGAGCTGGAGGAGCAGGTGGAGTCCACCATAGAACCCGAGAGCGTCTGTGGACTGGGAGATGCAGACAGCTCAGCCAGAGCTGCCGCCAGAAAAAGCAAGAATCATGCACAGCAATCACCCCACCCCATCACCTTCCCTTTACCCTATGTGGCAGTGTTAACCCCACTCCAGTAGAAGTAGCAGTATACAGGAGCAGTGCATTATGGGAGATGTAGTCATTGAAAGACCTACCATGTCAGAAAGCACACCAAGCAACAAGTAATGCAACACATATCAGTCACAATCAAGCAGAGGCAATATGTACAGTGTGTTAGTGTGAAGAATTTAATTGTATGAGCATTGAGGTAGGAGCACATAGCTAATGTATGCTTTTATGTCCACAGGCAAGACATCTCGCAGGAGTACCAGGGAGAAGGAAGGCACTGCACCACAGAGGGACGACAGCCAGGAGGCAGGCACAAGTGCAGGGAATGTCACAGAGGACACTGGTGATACAACAACACAGCCACCATCCCAAGACCTAGAAAGGTCTCCACAGCTGCAGACCTCCCCAGAGCGTTCACAATCCCCTCTGCTACTGTCCTCACCTGAAATGCGTGCGTCACTGTAGAAAACAATACCTGCAGCTCAAAAAAGCAGGAGGCATGCTGTTGCCCCACTACTGGAAATGGAAACATCAGCAGGTGACATGGAGGGGGATGACATTCCAACCTTGGCTGGGGAAGGAAGCACTGCCACACAACATTCCAGCGCAGAGGGTGCCGGCACAGGTACCAGACGCCACAGGCCCAGACATAGCAGTGCTGCACAACATGTGGAGGGTCCCAGTGTCTTTCTTGGGCTGGAGGGTAGCATGGTCAAGATACAAAGAAAGCAGGGGAAGGCCATCCAGTTGGTGCAACGCCAGATGAGGCACCTGAATGGAAATACGGAGAACATAGGGAAGGGCATCAGTGCACTGGTGGATGATAACAAAGAGATGGCATCTGGTATGAGGGAGATGGCTGCAGGGATGTGGCACATGTTACAATCCGTGAAGCTTCTGTTCACAAAACTGGACCAAGACAGGTCAACAAGTGCAGCAGCACACTAAGGCAGTGAACCCCCTGGCCACAGCCACTTCCCTTCTATGCAGATGATGCATCAACATGCAAGAGTCACTAACACACAGCAGCAGTGAGGTGTAAAGGGGCTTTCAGGGGTTACAAGTGCTGTAGAGGTGCTGCTTAATGCAAAGTCAGCAAATACTGCTGCTCTGGATGTACCTGAGAGCGAGGAAAGCACCAGTAGGAGCAGCATGACAAGCCCCACTGTTGTTGAGACAAGGAGGAGCAGCAGGTTCCATGGTGTTCCAACACCCCACACACCCAGTGAGGACAGCACGCAAATAACATTTGGCACCGGTAGGCATGGCCGAAAATGACTGATGTTGTCCACACTCCATGACATTTAATGGGGAAGTGAGCCAGGACTACCATTGTTAAATGCATGACATTTGTGTTGCATATTTGTGCCCTTGAGTACCTGCGTAGTGCCAATGATTAAACTACGTTTGGTATATACTCCACCTGTCTGTGTCTCTTTACTTACTCAGAAATAGTTCCGTGTGATCTCTGCCCGTCTCTGTCTGCCATCTGTTGGTGGCACCACTCCTGCTGTGTTGGGTTCAGGCAGTGAATGTTCATCATTGTGGTCCTCATAGTCGCTCAATTCAACCTCTGTGCGCTTCTTTGTAGCAAGGTTGTGCAACATTGCGCAAGTTGCAATCATCTTACAGTAGATGAGTAGTGAGTACTGCCGTGCCACTCTGCTTTTGTGGAGGTAGCGGAACCTGCTTTTTAAAAGACCAAAGGTGCGTTCCACAACTTTCCAAGTGGATTTGTGTGCCAAGTTGTATCGTCTCTGGCTCGGAGTTGAAGGGTTGAGGTAGGGTGTCAGGATGAACGAGCGGACGGCATATGCGCTGTCACCTATTTGTTAATGAGAGAGCCATTACTCACATGCACACAAACACATACATCTGCAATATCTATTAGGGTGTGTCTCAGGGATTTACCTAGCAGGTATCCTTCTCCGAATTCCCCCGCTGTCAGGCATGTGTAGATCCCACTGTTCTGAAAGATGTAGGAGTTGTGGGTACTTCCTGGGAACTTGGCCACTATGTCTGTGATGATGTTGTTGGCATCACAGATTACCTGAACATTGATTGAGTGGGTTGACTTCCTGTTTCTGTAGATGTACTCTGTGGCAACAGGTGAGTATATTGGGATGTGGGGGCCATCAAAGCAGCCGATGACGTGTGGGAAATTTGCCATTTGATAAAAGTCAGTCTTGGTCTTGAGCAGTTCCGCGTGAGTGTCAAGGAAGCAGATGTAATGATGCATTCTCTGCATCATGGCCTCTAGGAACTTCCTGAAGAAATGTGACAGGCAGTTCTGGGACACCCCACCTACCGCAGCAATCACACTCTGGTAACTCCCAGATGCAAGCAGGTGTAGAATACACAGCACCTGCACATGGGGTGGGATGGCGTGCGCCCTTGGGGTTGGGTGCTCCAAAAGTGAGTGCAGGTCCCTGATCATGTCCAGGATGGTTTGGGTGTGTAGCCTGTACCTTTGCAAGATCTTGTCATATGGTTATTACGTTTCTATATATTGTGTTAAGTTAGCATGTGCTTATGAAATGTTTAAACGCCATATTTTCTTTCTGCTTCAGTTTGCACACGACACCTAGTTGTTATTACAGCTTTTAACCTAGACGAAAGATGTGATTTATTTGAGAATAATATGTTATTGCACTGGTATCAGTCGTGCCTGGAACACTTGGTACAACTGTCTGCACACTGAGAACTGCACACTCTCCGAATAACCTAACACAAGGTTGCTGCAGGCCTGATCCTCGCACCACGTTAGTCATAACACAAATAATGTTTGTGCCAACATTTGGCTTTACGTGAGATCAAGATACAGTTACAGAGAATGAGACATTACACTTGATGCTGGACATGCTGAGAGCTGGTAGCTGTTGATGTGATCTCCTCCTACTGAGAATTCGAGGTATGGGTCCGCCCAGCTAAGAGCCCAGATGAGACCTTCTTAGATATAATATAATATGCTAATTAGGGTGCGCGAAATATAGGTGATACAGAATTCTATAGATTTTTGCATCATAATATGTTATCACCATTTGCTTACTATGGATTAGTGACTATGCTGCTGACTCTGATTATTATAATATGTATGTTGATATTATACAAGATACTGCGTTTGAGAATGCTGCATTGAAAAATAAACATTTCAAACTTGCACGTGTTTTCATTGCCTCCCAGTTTCGGTTTGGAATGATAATATAACGAAAGAGTGTTCATGTGTTCCACGATACCTGAGGTATTCTAAGTTCATGTTCTGGATTGTCTAAGACATTGGGAAGTATATACTACCGATGCGACACTGTAGCTAGCTAGGTAAGGGGATTTCTGAAACATAGGTGAGTTGTGGGTCACCCTGGCTTACCCAGGTTCTAGATCTCTGTGCACAGTTCTGTGAGAGAACGGAAACCCTGCGACATGGCGCCCATACGTTGGTTGGCCTTATAACATGACACTCGAGTAGTATATCATTCAAACCTTAACGCCTACATTCCCGTTTCCGGAAAACGGCAGTGTCGGAAAAACCTACCTATTTTTGAAATAGGTCCTTTTCAAGCTTGAATCTATCTAAAACGGTTTCTTTGAATTACTACCCAGTTGTGCTACAAAGTATAATTTGTTTTTTCTCGTTCCTGTGCTAACATGGCTCAAGCCGTGGACATCCCGCAGCATAGTCGCATTGCGGTGCGTGACCATTTGCGGATGTATGTTGTTCCTGTGGAAGGCTTGGCTGTGGTTCTGGTGGTGAGTGCGGAACATGCTTACCCGTACAAATTGTTTTATTCGTGGGTGACATTTCCGCCGGTGGACGCTAATTCTGGTGTGTTCCACTCATACACTGCTTCAGATGTACCGGCTGCGTATGCTCCGTACAGAGCACTGGAGGTTCCTATTGATGCTTGGCAGCATGGAGTTTGGTTTGGTGGCGCCCTAGCGCACGCTTTAACCGCTCCGAGGTTAGGTCCTTTGTCCATTCCGGGCACTCCTTGGCCTGCTTTGGCTGGATTTACTCCTCACCCTCAACGTGCCACTTGTAACGTGGCTGATCTGCGGCGGCTTCATGAAGTCGAGGTGGGAGTGATTAGAGCGCTTGTTCATTACATTAGCCGTAATGTTCAGGACGCGGCCCCTAGAGGCGCGCAGCTTCGAGCAGAACATGCTGGTCTGAAAATCAACCCGGTCATGGTTAATTCCGTGATGGGTAAGAAGCCCCAAGAAAAGGACGATTTTCCGTTCTGGCTTGCTGAGAAATTCGGCCAGCTGGAAGCTGTGTTTCCCAATACGAGTCCGGGTGATAAACACCAGATTCTTACACTGAGTTTGCCGAAAGATCTGGCTCCTGACCTTGCTGACTGTGAAACCTGGGGAAAAACTTTTGCAGCGGTCAATTCGAGGTGCTATGGCTCCCCGTCTGTGACCAATCTAGGTGGGGTCCTTAAACGTGTTCAAGACGAACACGGACCGGAGGCGGCTGTTGAATTGGGCATGCGCCTGTGTGGCTCCTTTGATGTGGTTTGCGATCTGATCCTTGCGAATGTCAAGGGGGATGCAGTGAACTTTCAAGTTGCTAACGCATTAGCGTTGGTTCCCGAGGCCGACCGACCCCGACAGTTGGCAAAGATTATTGTGACTGCTTACAGAATGGTGGGTCGCAATGCAAAGGGGGTTAAATCTTTTCCTGAGAAGGAGAAGAAACAGCCCCAGGGTCAGACATCGGAAACTAGTGGTCAACAAAAGTCCAAAAAGCAAAATTGGCGTAAAAAGCAGAATCAGGGTAAGCAACAACAACAACAAAACACAGGTTTCTGCTCCTGCGTCTCCATTGCCTGCGCAGTCGGATCGTGTTTATGATTTGCGCGACCGCGCGATGATTAAATCGCCTGAGAGGTTTCAGGCTTCTGACCAACGCTCTCCTCGTTCCTTTCAGGACTCATCGGCTCCATCAACCGGTGGTGGAGGGGGCGGCAGGGGCCGGGGTGGCCAGCAAGGACGTGGTCAGCCCCGCCCGCGTGCCAGTGGAGATCAGCAGGAAGGCTCTACGCCCAAGAGACCACAGTTTACCACGAAGAAAGTCGCTGCCCTGACCGCGCATCGTTATGCCGAAGATAGTGAGAACGCGGCTTCGGAATCTGACGTGGGCTCTGACCTTGCTAGACAGCACAGCAGAGATTACCATAGTGAGAGAGGCCCTCCGTCCACTGTTGAAGGTGACAGCGACTGATTCTTATGTTGTGATTGAAACAGCAGATACGCATGTTGCTCCCCCTGAACGACTTTTTGAAATTGTCCTGTTAATTGAAGGTGACATGCAGCGAACTGTAAAAGGGGTATTTTGGGAAAATCTCTCATCTACGTATGTCATTTTGCTTTCGGAGGCTGACTGGCCCCCACCTTTTGTTCTCGCAGCTCCGCGAGGGGAGGAGGTAATCCTACCCAGCTTCGCGCACAATGTGCCGAGGGTGGAGGCGCTGCATTTTGCAGAAGAGTGGGCTCTGGCGCTTGCGCCAGCTGTGTACCGCAATCAATGTGGCTGGGATAAATTATCACCATGCCATGAAATTCCTTTACGGTCACAGCCACAGCCTCAACCTCAATATCCCATACGGCGTGAAGCGAAAGCTTCAGTCGCAGCTATCCTTGAACAATTGGAATATCAAGGTGTAATTGAAACGTGTGTGTCACCGATGAATATCCCCCTTTTTACTGTGAACAAGCCGGACGGCTCGTATCGTTTGGTTTTGGATTATAGGCATTTGAACTCGCATTGCCGTAACTGTGCAGTACAGAATACGCACGGCTCTGCATTAGTGAATAGTCTTGAGCGTAAACGGTTCAAAACCACGCTTGACATTTCCAATGGTTTTTATGCACATAGATTAGACGGTCTAAGTTCCCAATGGACCAGTTTTACATGCGCCGGTGTGCAAAAAATGTTTAAACGACTCCCAATGGGCTACAAGAACAGTCCTGGAGTTTTTTCCGCACGCATTGTCTCTCTTTTGGAGAGCTTCGACCCAGTTGCTTGTTCGTATGTGGATGACATTTATCTCACAGACGACGATCTTTGGGAGCATCTGTGTCGAGTAAATAAAATAATTTGTAACTTTGCTGACATGGGTTACAAGTTTAACTTTGCAAAATCGCACATTGCAGAGTACACTGTGTTGTTTCTTGGTTATGAGCTTAACCATGAAGGGAAGGGTTTAGCACCCCATTTCCTGGAGAAATGCGCACAATTGTGCTCTCCGACAACACTGAAAAAATTACAATCTCTTCTGGGCTTTCTGAATTTCGGGAGGACATACATTCCGGAATATGCCCAGCGTATCAAGCCTTTGTATGCTTTGATACAACCATCTTTTTCCAAATCATGCTGGCTGCCTGAGCATTCGGCCATTTTGCAGTCGTTGCAGGCTGATTTGCTCGCTTCTGAATACTTACAGACTCGTGATAACCAGACCAACCTGGTGATAAGAATTATCCCTGGGGCGGTGGGTTTCACGTACCTGACTTTTAATGAAGGAGACACAGTACCTATTGCTTACAAGTCACACTTGTACACTTCGGCAGAATTGTGTTTTTCCACTGTGGAGAAAGTTTTAACGGCTGTGCAGATGGCAATTCTTAAGGAACATGCCCTGTCACAAGGAAAACGAATGTTGGTTGTTATCCCGTGTCCAGCCTTAGAGGCGGTTACAAAAGCCAGTGTACCTAATTCCAAAGCTTTGCACCCTCGGTGGATTCAATGGGCTGCATCCTTGACGTCCCAGGATGTCACGTTTATTTTTGACGCCACTTTACGGTCACAGGAGTATTTACAGTATGAATTTGTTCATCCTGCTCCATTAGCAATGCGGCCGCTGGAGGATTTCCATTGCATCATTTACACTGATGGTTCGGCGCAGGTTGCGCATGGCTCAAAACATGCCTACGTTTCCGCTTGCGCCATTGTGGTCGGTGCCATGGTGAACGACGAGTTCAAGTCCAGCGTCGTGCACACGCAGACGCTTGGAGACTGCACCGCACAATTGGCAGAGCTTCGTGCTCTGATGCTTGCATTAGAGTACGCAGATCCTAGTGTGACGACTTTGATCGTAAGTGATTCTTACTACTGTGTCCAGTCTTACAATGAAAACTTGTTCTTTTGGATTCAGAATGATTTTCGTGACTCCAAAGGTAGCACAATAAAACATAAAACGATCTGGGTCCGAGTGGCGGAACTTAAGGAGAAGCTGCCACTCGTGTTTGTAATTCATACTCTCGGTCATCAGCGCGTGGGGGTCCACGCTGTTGGCAACTCGCTTGCTGATGAAGCAGCGAAGTCAGCGGTATAAAAATACTTAGTTGCATCAGTCACGAGGTCCAAAAGCAAAATAGATGATGACATCTTGGCAGCTATAGCTGCAACGGAGAAGGGAAGTAAATATCCTGCGGGATTCCCTTCTAAATACACATACCACTTAAGTCCCGATAAGGTTCCTTATGTGAAAATCCCTGAAGTTGGCGAGCGTTTAGTTCCCAACTCGGATCGCAGAGCTGCTTTGATTACAGCGGCACATGAAGGTGTGGCGTCTGCGCATGCGGGCGTCTCGGCCACTGTAACTCAGCTACAACAGAGATTCTGGTGGCGGGGACTGTACAAACAGACGCGTGAATATGTTCTTCAATGTGACATTTGCCAGCAGATTAAACCTTCGACTGCTGCGCGTCCGCCTCAGACACAGTTGTACATCTCGAATAAACCACTTGGATGTGTTTATTTGGATCACTGCGGTCCATTTTCTTCTGATACTGCGTATAAGTACATCTTAGTAGCAGTTGATTCATGCACACGCTTTGTGTGGGTATGGCCGCATCGGAGCGCTGATTCACGTACTGTCATTAAGGATTTGCGAGTCTTTGTGGGAATTTTTGCCTGTGGTACCTTCCATTCGGATCAGGGTCCGGCGTTTGCCTCTAAGGCGTATAAGGATGCTATGGTTTCAATGGGGGTCCAAGTCAAATTTTCGAGTCCCTACAGACCTGAGGGTAATAGTGTAGTAGAACGAATGAACCGCGACTTAAAGCAATCTTTGACAGCTCGAGTTATAGGCACTGGCAGTTACTGGTTAGCCCACCTCATAGGCGTGCAGCGTGCGCTTAATAATCTCCCTAGAAGGTCTCTGGGTGGGCGGACCCCATACGAAATGCTCTTTGGTATCAAGATGTATGTACCTGACCTTGATGGGCTGGACTACAAGGCCCAGGCCACGGCCTTTGACGTAGATGAACATTGCAATGTTTTACAGAATCTACAAAAGACCAGAGACAGTCTTGCAAAGGAACATTTGCCCTCCACATCGGATGATGCGCTGCAGATCCCGGTAGTTGGCTGGCTACCCCAAGTTGGAGAACTGGTTCGAGAGAAGATCGATAACAAGAAAGAGTTTGGTCCCTCATATCGAGCACCGGTGCGAGTCCTTGGAGTGAAGGGCACAAGAACAGTCATTTTACCACCACTTCCAGGTCGTAAGGAAAAAAGATTTATTTCTATTGACAATGTCAAGACACACAGGGTGGCCGATTCTTCATAGCATGACACCGGCTGTATCCTGTCCTTCCATGGTGAGGCACTCTGTGCTGGCTATTACATCTGGTGCAGAACAGGAGGTGTCCCTCGAGATGCCTGCCATATCCAGTCCTTTATTAAATACTATTCCTGATACTAACATTGATGAGCTAAACTACACTTATCCTGCTGATTTATCGATGCCTGATTTACAGACCCGTTTGGCAGGCCAGTCCAGATTCTCTTTTGACTCTGTTTCGGAAACTTCAAAAAAAAAACACAAACATTGCAAGATATGCCACGTTGTTTAAAAAACATTTTTTAATTCCGCCTTGGACATACATTTGGTTGGTCCTATTTTCATTCTATCTTTTTATGTCAATTGGTTTTGTGTTTTATTTTTTCCGCCTGATTGATGGTCACTACGTTAAAGAAAGAACAGGAATTCGGTACCTTAATGGAACATTGGCCCCTCTTTCCTCTTCACATTCTGCGCACAGACTGAAACGAAACTTAAATACAGTTAACATTACTGCTTGGCCTGTCCTTGATGGGATTGTGTGGGATGCGGTTAGATTTCAGATACATGGGCCTACTGAAGTGATTAATGTTCCAAATGTGCTTAGAGTAAACATGGGAGATGTGATTAAACAAAATATACGTTCTGATGATTGGGATATTCAGGCCGTAGAAGCATTATGTTCGGATTTGAAGTATTATGCTGCCTTCGATGCTGAGGATCTGTATACAGATTCTATTAATTATGGTGATTTGTTTTGTTTTCAACACTATGGTAATCATTTTTTACATAAGACAAATTCCAGGAGGGTTGCTGTAAATTATACACAATGGGAACATTGCCCTGCTCCATTCAGTGGCAGTTCCAATACATTTCTGAAAAAATATACCTATTTTACAGACTTTGATCAGTCTAATCCTGAGTCATTTTATTTTAAACTGACACAAAAGCCCATTTCCAAAGTTAGACTTACCGATACAAAATTGCTGTATTCGAAGTCCTTTTTAGACAGGTTGTCTGTAGATGGCTACGAGTTCTGGAAAGGAACAATTGACCTTAAATTGGTTTGGGGTACCAAAGATTGGCAGGTACAAGGCACTGAGGCTTTGCACCGTGCATGTCTCATCCCGAATCACATGTTGTTTTTAAATTCGACCATTTTCCAGACAACATGCTTTAGATTGGCTACTTCTAAAAAATTAAATACACCGACCATCCCTGATTTAAATGAATATACAGGTTGGGATAATTTCACTGATTCCTCCATTCAAGAGTTGCAAACTCTTTTACACAATTCGTCCTTTAACATTTCCAGTTTGGATTCCAAGGGTTGGCTGGTATGGCAAAAGAGTGCTGATTCTTGCCAGCGCCGTTTTATGGGTTTGGCTGAGGGGTTCACAAAACTCAGGCCCGATCCACGTTTTGAAGAAGACTATACTGTCACGACTTATTCTGTGGGGAAGCTGTGTCAAAATTGGTTACAACATTCCACTTTAGCTGCAGTTAAACTACATCTGTCTCAATTACATGATAATGTGGATTTGAACGATTTTATAAAAGGCCCGGCTAAAGGTAGATCTAAACGATGGCTGTATGCGATTTACAATGAAATTTGGAAAGTTACCCAGGTTGAGGCTGCTAAACGCCTGAGAGCTATTGATCAAGCTAATTTAGAGAAAGTGCTTGCAGTTGTTGATAACAGCATTAACATGCTTTCTTCCCGAATTTACACGTTAAATAATATTGTGTCTTCTGTTGTTGACATTGTACATGATGAAGTGTCCATGTTATATCATGGTCAAAATCAATTGCGTTCTGTGATGCAGTTTGCGTGGACACTACAGACTCTTAAGTCTGGTCGAGTGCCATGGACTTTTATGAACGTCTCATCATTATTTGCCCCATTTAATCTGACTGAAAAACAGCGCATGTTGTCAATGAGAGATGCAACATTTTCTATGTTACATATTGAAAAATTAGAATCCCTGCCATTTTCGGTGGCTGAAGTGACTGCAGCAACATGGCTTATTCATGGTGTTATAACATTACCTTTTGCTTTGTATAAATTTACAAATTGTATGAAATATATTGCCATTGGGCGATATGAACCATTAGGCAGCGCTTTCCTCCATGAGACATGGTCTTTACCATACACTTACAGATGCCTTAAGGAGGCGAATGAAGTGAATCTGAATGGTGAAGAATGTACACAGTCGCCTGACCGCTCACTTATTTGCAGACACATCCAGTTGCATGGTTCTTGTAATCAGGACAAACCTAATTTGGCCTGTGTTTTGAAAGGGACACCAGTTCCTGCAATAGTTCCCACGTTCACGTTGTTGTCCAACGGTAGTTATTTACTTTTGAATAACGAGTTTTGTTGTGGGTTAGAGGCCGGTATCGCATATGTGGTTACCGTGTCTGAAAGGGTCGTTTGCTGCAAGAATGTGTTGTATCCACCCACGCATGGGAATTCAGAAGTTTTAATTTGGCCAAGGATACCAACCTTGAAAGCTGAGTTCAATGGTTTAGGCCGTATAAGAGCCCTTTTGTCTCAAAAACAGGTGGCCCTGAGCTCTGCCCGCGAAACTTATGTCCTTCACATAGCAAACACACGCACAGAAGTACAAGCACTTTTAAGTACTGATTTGCCGTTTCATTTTTGCGAGCTGGTTCATCAAATCTTCAATGCCTCCTCCACAACTAGCCTGGCTCATTTTTTTAAAATGGTTAGCAGTGGTCTCGTGACTACATTTGAAAAAGTATTTGGTATTATCCCTGCGTTCTTTCATTCTATATTCGCTAGCCTGTTTGGCGGATTTCCTGTTTTGCTGGCTTTGGCTGCAGGCGTTCTGGTGATATTTTATTTCATAAAACATGGATGCCCATCCTGCGCAAGGAAACGCACAGCCCCTACTGATGCAGTTTCGCAACCGGATGCTTGATTATTATGGATCCCTGCCGCTTGCGACCTTAAGCACGGCTTTTGGATTATCCTTCAGATTTTCCTATTTCACCTGTGTCCAGCCTGTGTTTCATTGCCTGAGCTGTGATTTCGACTGGGCCATTGATTTGTGTCTCTGTTTACCGACTTCTCCTGACGTCAACTTTGATCAGCTGATGTCCCCCGTAGTGGCTCATGAGTTGGTCTGTTCTGGCGAAAGGGTTATGGCTGTGGCAGCGATGCATGGACTAATGGGTCAGTGGGACATATTCGCGGCGGCGCATGACTTTCTGGCACAGAGCGTTCTCGAGAACCCACTGAGTTGTCCTCTGATGTTGCTAGAGGATTCGGTGCTGGAGGAGCACGTATGTTCTTTCCCATTGCTTAATTGGATGGCTGAACTGTTTTCAGATGATGGCAGTGATTTCATGTTGGAAGCTGTTGCTACCTATTTTGCATATTCATTCAACGGGGAATGACTCTGAATACTTCCATCATTATGGCACGTGACTTTTTAGTAGTTTTGAATGGTGCCAGTTTCAACACGAACATTCGATTTTTTCATATGTTCTAGGCCTATTATTAATAGTTAGGCCTCAAGTTCGACTTTTTATATTTTGTGTGGCCACTTTAGGCATTCATACATATAATTTTGTGTTTTTGATTTTTACATACATTTACATACATTTAGCTTGGCTCAATATCATTGAACTCTGCTTTCATGTCTTGCCTCTCATAGAGTATTGGCTTATATTTTTGTCTTTTGACCGTCCTCGGATCATTGGGGGGGTGTCATATGGTTATTACGTTTCTATATATTGTGTTAAGTTAGCATGTGCTTATGAAATGTTTAAACGCCATATTTTCTTTCTGCTTCGGTTTGCACACGACACCTAGTTGTTATTACAGCTTTTAACCTAGACAAAAGATGTGATTTATTTGAGAATAATATGTTATTGCACTGGTATCAGTCGTGCCTGGAACACTTGGTACAACTGTCTGCACACTGAGAACTGCACACTCTCCGAATAACCTAACACAAGGTTGCTGCAGGCCTGATCCTCGCACCACGTTAGTCATAACACAAATAATGTTTGTGCCAACATTTGGCTTTACGTGAGTTCAAGATACAGTTACAGAGAATGAGACATTACACTTGATGCTGGACATGCTGAGAGCTGGTAGCTGTTGATGTGATCTCCTCCTACTGAGAATTCGAGGTATGGGTCCGCCCAGCTAAGAGCCCAGATGAGACCTTCTTAGATATAATATAATATGCTAATTAGGGTGCGCGAAATATAGGTGATACAGAATTCTATAGATTTTTGCATCATAATATGTTATCACCATTTGCTTACTATGGATTAGTGACTATGCTGCTGACTCTGATTATTATAATATGTATGTTGATATTATACAAGATACTGCGTTTGAGAATGCTGCATTGAAAAATAAACGTTTCAAACTTGCACGTGTTTTCATTGCCTCCCAGTTTCGGTTTGGAATGATAATATAACGAAAGAGTGTTCATGTGTTCCACGATACCTGAGGTATTCTAAGTTCATGTTCTGGATTGTCTAAGACATTGGGAAGTATATACTACCGATGCGACACTGTAGCTAGCTAGGTAAGGGGATTTCTGAAACATAGGTGAGTTGTGGGTCACCCTGGCTCACCCAGGTTCTAGATCTCTGTGCACAGTTCTGTGAGAGAACGGAAACCCTGTGACAATCTCTGGCTCATTGAGTTGAAAGAGCGTTATCCTCTATCTGTAGACTTGCTCCTCCCTTCTCCAGACCCTCTCTCCTGCTGCCTGTAGCCGTAGCAGCCTTGCTATGATGCCACCATTATGGTCACACTGTTGCATTTTGGGGCCTTTTTTATTGCCTGCACCTGGCTACCACCTGCTTTCAATCCATGGTAATTAAAGACTCTCAAATACCGAATTTCACGTGGTGCATACCATCTTTTGAGAATTAAGGAAGGTCACGAGCACTGTTCCCTGACGTCAGCCCGCACCATCCCTCATGGACCGCACACACAGGACGCCACTAGAGAGAGTCGCGCCGCCGTCCGCTTTAAAGAGGAGAGCGGCGCGAATATGAGGCACTTTTTATGGTGGTGGCGGTAGAGCGGGCGTGAGGAGTGCAGGAAAGGAGGCGGGGGGACTGGTGGGGCTTGTGGCACTTGGGCTATGTAGGAGCGCGAGGCAGGGCTTTTGTTATTAAAGTGCTGGGCAGACTGTGGCCTTTTGTTTAAGTATTGCTGTTAATCAGAGCCCCTTCACGGGCACCGAATTACAGCAAAACTTAAACAAAAGGCCACAGTCTGCCCTGCGCTTTAATAACAAAAGCGTAGAGACAGTACACGCTGTGTTTAGAAATTGTCACTACGCTTTTGTTATTTAAGCGCGTGGCAGACTGGGGCCTTTTGTTTAAGTATTGCTGTTAATCGGGGCCCGTGAAGGGGCTCTGATTAACAGCAATACTTAAACAAAAGGCCAGTGCGGCTGGGGATACGAGCGGAACCGAAGGCAAAAGGGGCACACAAACAAGGAAAAAAACGAGCAGGACAGAGGGCAGAAAGGCACAAAAAACGAGAGGGACAGAGGGCAGAATGGCACAAATAACGAGTAGGACAGAGGGCATAAAGGCACAAGTAGGACAGAGGGCAGAAAGGCACAAAAAACAAGTAGGACAGAGGGCAGAATTTCACAAAAACGAGTAGGATAGAGGGCAGAAAGGCACAAAAAACAAGTAGGACAGAGGGCAGTATGGCACAAAAAATGAGTAGGACAGAGGGCAGAAAGGCACAAAAAACGATTGGAACATTGAGCAGAAGGGCACAAAAAAACGAGGGGAAAACAGTGGAACAGAGGGCTAAAAGGCACAAAAAAATGAGTGGAACAGAGGGCAGAAGGGCACAAAAAATGAGTGGAACAGAGGGCTAAAAGGCACAAAAAAACGAGTAGAACAGAGGGCTAAAAGGCACAAAAAATGAGTGGAACAGGGCAGAAGGGCACAAAAAACGAGGGGAAAACAAAGTGGAACAGAGGGCAAAAAGGCACAAAATATGAGTGGAACAGAGGGCAGAAGGGCACAACAAAACTAGGGGAAAACAAAGTGGAACAGAGGGCAGAAATGCACAAAAACTAGTGGAACAGAGGGCAGAAGGGCACAAAAAACGAGGGAAATACAAGTGGAACAGAAGGCAAAAGGGGCACAAAAACGAGAGGCACAGAGGGCAGACGGGCACAAAAAACTAATGGCAGAGAAGAAAACTACAGAAATATAGGGACAGCTAAGAACAGAAGGCAGAACAGGCAGAGAGGCACGGTGGCAGTGAGGGGAACAGAAGGGAAAACTGGGCAGAGGCAAGGACAGCGAGGAGTACAGAAGGAAAGACCGGGCAGAGAGAGCACGGGGATAGCGAGGGGAACAGAGGGAAGAAAAAGGGGCACGGACCACGTGCAGGCAGCGGGGAAGACATACAACAGCAGTCAGAGACATAACAATGAAAATACAGGCAATACAATACATTTGCAAACTGCCCTTAAGACACTTATTGTGGCTCTGTATTCGTGAAAATGTACCATCTTTTTACTTTTTAAAGTAAACATTTTGAGTGTCATTTGGCGCCGCAGACATGCGCGGTTTGGTTCCTGGCGCACATAGCCATGGTTGCAGCGCAGCTAGACCCTCCACTGCCGCACACAGAGGAAAAAAATTAGAGGGAACATTGGTCACAAGTGGAAAACGGCCTTCCGTTGCAAATTTGGCTTGGATGAATACACAGTATGCCTTTTGGTCTCTGCAATGCGCCTGCCGCATTCCAATATTTCATCAACAAGGTTTTGCACGATTTACTAGACGTGTGTGTCATTGTCTACATAGATTACAACCTAATCCATTCCAAAACAGTTGAGGTACATCCTGCTCATGGCCTTTCAGTACTTCAAAGACTGAAAGACAATTCTTTATATGTAAAACTTGAAAAATGCGTATTTATCACCCAGAAGGTCGAATTCTTAGGTTATTGGCTCTCACCAGAGGGCATAATTATGGACCCAAAAAAGATTGAAGCAATCCTGAATTGGCCAACTCCATCGTATGTTAAAGATATTCAAAGAGTGCTAGGCTTCACCAACTTTTATCGGTGTTTCATCTCCAATTTCTCTGAAATTGTGACACGGATTACTCGTTTGCTTAAAAAAGGGGGAGAATTTCAATGGAATCCTGAATCTGAAGTGGCTTTTTCAAAACTAAAAAAGGCTTTCACTTCGGCACCCATTCTCATTCACCCAAACCCATATAAATCATTCTTTGTGGAAGCTGACGCCTCTCAAACAGCCTTAGGTGGAGTCTTGTTACAGAAAGATAGCAATACTGGACACTTGCATCCTATCGCAATTTATTTGCGCAAGTTGTTGACTGCTGAGCAAAACTACACCATTGCTGAAAGAGAACTTTTGGCAATAAAAGCAGTAATTCTGGAATGAAGGCATCATTTATTAGGAGCCAAACACACACTCACTATATTCTCTGATCATAAAAACCTGCAGTTTTTTACAACCATAAAGGCTTTGACTCCCAGGCAAATGTACTGGTTACTTTTCTTTAGTGAATTCGACTTCATCATAACATATCGTCCAGGTGAGAAACATCTATCAGATACTCTATCAAGATTAACCGGTGACAAAAACAAAGAGATTAGGGATGATCCACCCAACATAATCCCTCCAGAGAAAATAATAGCAGTTACACACAGCTGCGACATTTTGACCCCAAGTAAAATCAAATTCCCAGTAAATTGAGAAACCAAGATGGCTTCAGCAAAAAGGAAATACCTTTCAGGAAGGATATTTCTTTCACAGAAATAAGATGTTCATTCCTACTAAAGACTTACAACAACAAATCTTAAAAACAAATCTTAAAATGGAATCATAATTCTAGTACAGCAGGTCATCCTGGGATGAACAAAACCCTAGAATTATGTCAAAGACACTTTTGGTGGCGACAAATCAGTCAGGGTGTCCAGTTATACGTAAAATCTTGTCCGACTTGTGCCAGACAAAAAGCTTCTCATCAGCCCCCTACAGGGTTTTTTACAACCTGTACCCACTCCACACTCTCCTTGGCACACAATCAGACTGGATTTCATTACAGATTTACAAGAAACCCATACATTTACCACAATCTTAGTAGTCGTAGAATAGCTTTCTAAGATGGGTCACTTCATTCCCTTACTAAAATTACCTTCGGCTATTGAATTCAGCGACATCTTTGTCAAGAATATAATCAGATTACACGGATTGCCAAGTAAGATTATTTCGAACAGGGGCCCTCAATTTGTGTCTAAATTTTTGAATCAGCTCTGTAAACACCTAAAAATAGAGGTCGCTCTGTCATCCACTTTTCATCCTCAAACCGATGATCAGACTGAGAAGCTTAACCAATATTTAGAGCAGAGTTTACGATGTCTGACCTCAACAGTCTCTGCAAATTGGGATGAGATGGTGCCCCTAGCGGAATTCTCGTACAATATTAGTCATCATTCAGCTTTAGGTTGTTCTCCTTTCTCTTTCCTTACTGGTGTACATCCACGGTCGCTTCTAATCATCCAGCCAAACACCAATCACGCAATGCCATCTGTAACTGAAAGACTTCAGTCTTTATATGACATACAAGAACAGGCCAAAAAGAGGCTAGCTAGAAACCAAAAAAAGATGAAACTTGCAGCTGATAAACATACAAACCCAGCACTTGACTACAAGATAGGAGATTTAGTTTGGTTATCCACCATAAATTTTCAGATTGAGGGTCCTAAGAAACTAAAACCATGATTTATTGGTCCATAACCTATTGAAAAGATCCTAAACCCAGTCTCTATTAAATCGAACCTACCAAAAGATGTTTCCATTCACCCAGTCTTCCACGTATCCCTCCTGAAACCACATGACCCACATACTAGACAGGACAATCCACCTCCACCAATAGTTGTAGGGGACCATCTAGAGTTCGAAGTAAATTGCATCTTGTATGCAAAACGTATCCGTGGTCGTCTCCACTATTTGATAGATTGGAAGGACATGAAGCTTCTGAACGCTCCTAAGAGGTTTATTCACATGTTCATGCCCCTCGCTTTGTACAATCTTTTCATGCTCAATACCCAGAAAAACCCCGCCCAGTGAGGAGACCTTTGGGGGGAGAACTGTTGTAAGACAACCTCCATGAACCTCCGTGAAATAGAGATTCTATTGAAATCCTGTCCTAAGATTGAAGAAAATAGCCCATGATTGTTTTATTTATAATACATCCGGATAGAGGTGTAGAATCTGTGTCAAACTGTACCTTATTGTTTTTGCCAAATTCTTTTACCATTGCTTGTTTCTGAATGTTTTTCTAGTCAAGTTTTAGCTTCAGGCATTTAGTTTCTTTCCCTAGACACTTGTATGTTAATTAATCACGTTTCGAGCGTTTCCAACAGTCTGGGGGCTGCGTGTGTCTTAGCCCGTGATCGGACCCCATTTAAACCTCACCCTTCCAATTCCCAATGCTTCGCTTCAAGTCTTCAATGAACCCTTACCTGCCTTCGTGTTTTCCAAGCTCCAGTCCAGGTTTGTTGCAACAGAAGACATCCGGCTGGCATCCTTGCTCGCCCAGCGTTCTTCTGTCAACGTCCCTCGAGGAACCTACATCTGGTTTCCTTCGGAAGAGAAAAGAGAAAGAAAAACAAGCGTCAACAACTTTGTTGCTCAGCAACCAGCGCAAACTTCGGTAAGACTTGCATAGCCTCAACAGCTAAATACTGGTAAGATAGAAATACTACCTTTTTGATTGACTGCTAAAAATAGATGCTTGAGTTATTAAAGAACGTTATTACAAACGCTTGGCTGTACGTTTAAAGAAACTTCATGAGAGCCTTTAAATCAACGCTTGAAAGCAACTAGGACAGGCATTCACAAGTTGCAGAACAATAGCCATTCAATATTTCTTGTCCCCCTGAGAACTCTGAATCGTAAAGAACTTTGTTAAAGACTTTTGAACTCCTGAACAAGTCCCTGGAGATTTAATGTTGATAAGACTTTCATTGAAAAACTTTAGGAGCTTTCCTAAATAGGCTGGTGTAAGCCATCCAGTTTCATGAACCATAGTAATTTATGTGGTCAGCTAATTGTTTCATATCATTTAATTATCCTTTCAGAACCCCCTTTTGGAATTGGAGACTGGTACAAATAAGGTATATACATATATAGAACATTAATGATTATGAAAGCTTAGAATGTTTGACAATGTTATTGTTTGTTGTTTATATGCCTTAGGTCAAAATAAGAAACTAAACACAAAGAACAATATATAGAAGTGCGAGTGTTCAGCAATCCTACACAGGGTATGTTTATAGTAATTCATATTCACGTTGTGAAATGATAGTTCTTTGATAGGACTTAAGTGTAATTTCTTTTATTGTTTTCTCAGGTAGCACATATTACATTGACCATGATTAGTACCACAGTTCAACATTATTTCCCTGTTCCCTCGAGAGGCATCCACTTGAAGACTACCAACACCAACAAGCAGTGTTTTGTCTCTCTTTCTCTCTCTCTCTCTCCACTCCCCCTTTTCCTTGGGGGTCAGTTGGGAACAGTAAGTTAACCAAACTCTTGCTGGTCCTGGTTGGTCTCCGGGGGAGTTGGGGATTTGCAGCATCAAGAAATGAGCTACTCGAAGTTCAGGTGAAGGTCTTCGCGACAAGGTCACTTCACCAGGGAGAGAAAGATAAAAGTATCTCCGGGGTCACACCCTCCGGCTCTTGTATGGCATCCAACCCTTAATCTTGAATCTGTTGTTCTACTACTGTATTTCCTCCTTTTTGGAGGTGGTAACAGCCCTTCCAGAGGGCTTCGTTTAGAGCATATTCTTAATCATCGGACCAAGAAAACAAAAACCAGAAAACCGGGGAAACAATAAAAATGTCTGGAATCTTCAAAGGGAAAAAGCAATAGACCTACAAGAGCCGAGGTCTGATGACTTATGTATAATCTTATATCTTAAAAAGAACTCGCCTCCGCCCACTTATCCCGGATTTCCCAAAATTTGTTTTTTTATTCTGTTTATCAGATTGATCTAAAGAGGATACCATCTGGGTGGAATGAATCCATTCTTCTTCTGTAGGGGGACAGGGTGAAATCCATTTAATACAACGCTCTCTACGAGCTAACAAAACCAGGATGAAGAAGAATGCATTATGTCTTTTTGTTAGAGAACAGCCATTTAGGTCCCTCAATAGTGTCCCAAAAATTATAGACAAAGTTGTTAATTTTATTTCAATCCCCATAATATTTGAAATGGTCTTACCCACTTTCTGCCAATGAGAATGTATTACCGGGCAGCTCCAGAACATATGTACCTCGTTTACCTTATCATCACCACATTTGGGACACTTATTGATCTCTTGACTCCCCATTTACGATATTTTCTGAGGTGTCCAGTAGGCTTTAGGTACTGTGAAGAGGTGGTTCTTTTTTAAAGGTGCAGCATTCACATACGACCATAAAAAAGACATAGATACTTGCTCTGTATTCTCAAGATCTTCGTCCGGCAGGTGCCTCTTCCATATCTCAGTAAATGAGGCCTGCAACTCTTCTCCAGTCAGGACTAGTAACCAGTACCACTCTGCCACTTCTTTCGATTTTGTTTGGCCAGAGCATATCTTTAATGCCAAGTTTGAAATCCCTTTTAGCTCTTTACTTATTGATTTTGTCCCGGTTGACAACTGATAATATTTAAACTTCGAAACCGAGTTCTCACATATCGCTGAGAAATGAGGCCAGAAGAGGGGCTGCGAGAGCATCTTCCAAACACAACGGCATACCTGGGGAATCCCAGATTGGTGCAACATCATTGTAATACAGAATTTTTAGGAGGCGTTTCACCTGAGACCATAGCTTCATGCCTGATAACAAAATCTTTAATCTTCAATTTGACCGTCTTAAAATATTTCGGGTGGCCACATTTCTTTAGAGCTATTCTTGGGTTTTTATTTCCCCATATAAAGCTTGAAAAGAGCCCCTGTACTTTTTTTATCCAAATTTTTGGGAAGTCTAAAGGGATAGTATTAACCAAAAATGTATATTTTGGCAAAATTGTCATTTTTTGTAAATTTGATTTACCCAGAAAGGAAAATGTGAGCACCCCCATTATTGCAATTGTGAACTAACTTTTTTTGTTACTTTTTCAAAGTTGACCAGGGCTATTTTGTCAATATTTTGAACTATCTGGATACCAAGATATCTATTTTACTTCTTTGTGTAAATGCTCCTAAAATTGGTATTCCATTTCATTAATTCTTTTTTTTGTTGATTGATAAGGTAACCAGAAACCTTTACAAAGCTCTCTAGCTCTAACCATATCTCTGAAGACGATCTTTCTAGATTGCCAGTCTATATCATAAGATTATCTGCGTAAAGGCTGATTTTCTTCTCCCATCCATTACTTCTACTAATGTTCTTGCAGGCTCTCAATTTACACGCAAGGTGTTTAATATATATATTGAAAAGTAATGGAGAAAGGGGGCAACCGTGTCTGGTCCCCCTTCCTATTTGTTTTAGCCTGGTTAATTTCCAGTTAATGAGGATTTTAGCAGAAGGATTTTTGTAAATGGCTTAAATTGCTGTCAAAAAAGTTTCACCTAAATTAAAACGTTGAATTATCTTAAACAGGAAAGACCAATTGACCTGATCCAAAGCTTTAGCAGCATCGAATGTCTTTACTGCAAAAGGGGTCTTGTAGGTCTGAGCCAAATCTGTTGCTCCAATTAGATCATGTGTCAATTTACTGAGCTGGCTCCCTTTCATAAATCTTTTCTGGTCTAGGGGTATTAAAGAGCCTACTACCTTATCTAGGCATTTGGTGATGATCTGAGTGTATATTTTACGATCAAAGTGAAATAGGCCTATAGGACTCACAGAGTCTTGGATTCTTACTAAAACAGTACTGTTATAGTCGCTTCTTCCAATGACACGGGCTGTGACCATCTGTAAATAATTAGTTAAACAATTGAAAAAGAAAGGGTGCAAGTTCTTCTTTTCGGATGATGTAAATCTCATTGGGGATGGAGTCAGAGTCAGCAACTTTCCCTTTTTTTTAGGGAGCGAATAATTTGGGTAACTTCCTCAATAGATATGGGGCGATTTAGTTGCTCTTTTTCATTTCGCTGAAGGGAGGGAAGAGCTAGCTCTGAGAGGAATTCTTCCATACTATCTCACCTTCCATCAGGAAAATCCCTCTTCTAGCACGCTTCAAAAATGAGACCAAAACCTTCCTCATGGGTAAATTCCTCGCCTAAGGACTGCCTGCAACCACCTCATTATGCGGGACTACTCTATGACAACCCTTTCCCATATCATCAACTGCCCACAATGAGAACATATGGAACCGTTGTTTTGTTTCTGACTCTGACGGTGATTGTAACCATACATGTTGATCTTGTTAGTCTCTGCACTTTAAACCTTTTGCTTGTTCAACAATGTATACCGTGTAAAGCGCTCTGATCCCCTCAGGGGTCATGTTCGCACTCTATAAAACACAAAAATAAAAATAATAATAATAAAAATCTGTGATAGTATTACCGGTATTAAAGCAACGGAGATCCTTTATCCAATTTCTTGCCTGATTGACTTTTGTTTTCCAAGCAAGAAGCTTGCTGCAACCCTCCCCATATTCATGATGAGCTAGCTTGCTAGCATCGCACTTTTATTTAACTATTATTACTAGGATTTCAGCAAGCTTATGTTTCGCAGTTGATAGTTCTCTTAAAATATTTGGGTTCCCCCGATCTCTCTCTAAATGCTCCTGAAGTTGTATATATCAGCTTCTAGCTTTCTGGTCTCCTCTTGCACCTTCTTAGACTGAGAGATAGATAAAGCTGTTAAAGAACCTCTCAGGTGAGCCTTATACGTGATAAGGAGAAGTAGAGTATACAAAGCGGCTGGATCATAAAGATTTGGCCCATAGTAACCTTCAAGAGTCAACCATGCACCATTGATTTTAAACCTAGCAATTGCCCACCTTCCCAAGGGGTCAACCGTATATTCACCTAGCATAGCTTAGGTAGTTTTTTTTTAATGAAAATGGCGACCCCTTTCAGTATGCAGATTGAGTTGTACATATGCAATGTTCAATCCATTTTTGATGTTTTAAAACCGCTGTCCACTCTTCTTTAAGCAAACTTGATTCTTGAACAAAATAAAACACTACAATCAGATAATCTTAAATACTCTAGTATTCTTTCTCTTCTGGATAGAACCCTTAGCCCATTAACATTCCTTGACATGATTCTCATGCTTTTCGCGCTTTCATTCTTAGCCATGACTAACCCAAAAAGTGCAGAAAGAAGGCCAAAGATTACATAAAACCCTTTGACTGTGGTTTGTAAATAAGGATTTTTTCCCACCCTGTGTAAAAATTAGAATTTAGCATTTTATATGTGACCCATCCCCACTCCCATGGATAACCCTCCGTTACTTCTACTCGAGGTAAAATTAAATACCTTTAGTTTTTGGGCTCTAACTCTAAACAGGCTTAGATTCACTGATTCTCATTTGGATGTACTCTTTATATGAGTGTTTGCCTCTTCTGGGTCCTTAAAATTGAATATTTTATTGTTCCACATCACGTTTAGAGAGTCAGGGGAATCGTAGGTTAGCTGTAGCACCCACATTTCTTAGTTCCTGCATTGATTACCCCAGCATCCATTGTTTGTCCTGAGTGATGGGAGAAATGTCTGATCTAACACGAAATGTCCATCCAGTTTTCTTGTACACCCCTGCTTTCAACCTTCCTGCCAAGATCTTTTCTTTAAGCACATAAGACTTAAAATTAACTAGGATCCGTCTTGGATTTTTCTTCCAAGGTCTTTTGGAAAAAGGATCCCGATGTACTCTTTGTATGTCATCCTCAAGAAACTGTTTATCAATATCATGGTGTAATTCTGTGAGGAGATTGATTATAAAAGATCTTATACCCCTCCCTCTACATCTTCTGGTATATTCAAAAGTCCAATGGTATTCCTCCTTGCGTTGTTCTCTAAGATTTGCAATTTCTCCTTCAAGATCTCATCACTGCATTGTAGTGTATGAATTTCTCTTGCGTTTTTATCTACTTGCTTCGTAAGGTCCGCCATAGCTAACTCCATAGCCCCTACTCTTTCTGAGATGGCATTTATTTTAGTTTCTAGTGTCTCACAGACTGTTTGTATTTTCAGTTGGTTATTTTCAGAAACAGCAAATGTATCTCTTATTTCTCTAAGAAGGGTAGTTAGTAACCCCTCCATATAGGTGAAAGCCCCTGTGTTCCATGCTGTATTTAATAGCCTTGAAGGCCCTAGCTCTTCTGCTAAACTTGCACTTGCGAGGGCGTATGTGTCTCAATGCCGGTAGATTGGTTGACAACATTGACCTTTTTAGACCGGGGTAGAGGAGGAGTATTAACAATTTCATCAGCCAATTGTGAAAGAGGTTCATATTTATTTTCTAGTTGTACATGGCCCATTTCTATTCCTGCTCCCTTGGTATTTATTTCCAGTGGCGGCTGTGTTTTTAAAACACTGTTATTGCTCAATGTTGTCCCAGGGTTAAGTTCAGGGTTTTGAATTGGTTCTTTCAGAGATTGTGTGGCTTGAACCTTGAAGTACAACTTTAAGGAGGGGGTTATGCAGATACTGCCTGATTTAGTTTTAGACTGTTTCTTGAGTTCTTTACAGGTTGGAGTCTTACCTACAGTGGTCTTTATACTCTGAGCGGTATTTGGAATTTTGGCAAGTTCTGGGGGCGTAATTTGTGCCGTAAACAGCACCGAGTCTTTAATAACTGGCTTGGGTGGGGATTGATTTTGGCCCCAAATGTCCCTGTCACCTTTCAGAGGTTGGCAAATAAAGTCGTTGGTAAATTTGAATCCTATAAGGCAGCTTATCTTGATGAAAATGCTGTATTTAGCTTCACCTGGCGGCAGGATCACATGATCCATTTCCAAAAGCTCCTGAAGGCTCTGCAGAGTGCAGGCCTCACTATCAAGGGAATCAAGTGCCAGAAAGGGCAAGGTTGTATACTGGGGCCACCTTGTGGGGGGAGGCCAAGTTCAACCACTACAGCCCTACATCTAGACCATTCTGGATTGGGAAGCTCCAACTACCCATATTCAAGTCAGGGCAGTCCTTTTGTTGATTGGGTACTACAGGAGGTATGTGGAGGGATATTGGTCCATTTGGTTACCCTCACAGAAGTGACCTAGAAGAAATTGCCCATAAATGGTAACTGGACAGTGAGCTGTCAAAATGCTTTTGACACCCTAAAAGAAGCAATGTGCTCAGCACCCATTCTTAAAACTTCAGTTTTACCAAGTAGTTCATAGCGCAGACAGATGCATCTAACCAAGAGATAGGAGAGGTCCTATCCTAGATCAATGATGATGGCCATAACCGAACTGTTGCTGTTATGAACAGGAGGCTTCTCCCCATAGAGCAGCTTTGGCGTGCCATACAGAAGGAAGCCTTTGCTGTTGTTTGTTCTCTGAAGAAGCTCAGAGCATACCTGTTAGGTGCTAACTTCCTTATCCAAACTGACCACAGACCTTTCAGAAGGCTCAAGCAGATGAAAGGAGAAAACCCCAAACTGTTATGGTGGTCTATATCCCTGCAGGGAATGGACATACTGTGGAACACAGACATGAGACTGACCATGCCAATGCAAATGGCCATTCCAGGATCTTCCACTTAGAAGATGAATACTCTCTAGCAAAAGGTTAGTCTCATCCCTTTTGTTTGGGGGTCATATAGGAAAGTGCCACGTTTTCATTGGCTAGCCCCCAATTGTAGTCTGAGGCCTAATGTGATTTCTAATTGTAAGTGCCCTGGGTCCCTGCTAGCTAGTTTTCCAGTGCAAGATCACTTTCCCAAATACTGTACTATAATTGGTAAGAGACCCCTACTGCAGGCCTTTAGCCCTATGGCAGGGTGCACTATATCCTATGTGAGAGCATATAAGCATGAGCAGATACACCCCTGCAATCTCCAGTCTATTTTGAGATATTATAAGTGCACAGAGAAGCCATAAAGAGTACATGGGCTGGATACTTGTCAAAACGGGTTTCTTAGCTCTATGATGGCTTGACTGATTTCTAAGGTGGTTGGTACCAAACTTCTTGTTTTAATAAAATCTCACTGATGCCAGTATTGGATTTGTTAATAGATTCACACACAAGATGCTTTAGAGGGTCCATTGAAAACCTACTAAGCACTGGTGTGGTCTCTGTATCATTTTCACCAGTCTATCACCACAAGACATGTTTCTGACCACATGAGGTGAGAGCCAGCACTCTTAAAGGACAGAGACAACGCTTGCTCTGGGCCCAGGTGCTTCACTCCTCCTCCAGGACAGGATGGCTTTCTTTGGCGGGAAGCTTCAAAGGCAAGGCCGCTTTTGAAATCCAACCCAGGAACCTCCATATAGTGGGAGAAGCCAAGCCCCCTTTCCCGCTACATTTATGGTGAAAGGGAAGGCAGGAAAACTATTTAGATTAGGAGGAGGGTCCCCACTTACCCTACCCCACCCCTATCGTGTGGCAGGTGATGTTAACCTCTCTCCTGAAATTCCAACATCTTTGGATGGCCGAGAAACAACCTATCAGAGCTAGGGTAGTGACACCTTCCCACAGGAAGTGGTCTCTAGAGGGTATAGAAATCCTAAAGGTGGCTAACTTATTGGCTACAACTTGTCTCCCCTTAATACAACTTTAAATTCAGTATTTTGGTGGCTCCCTGAGACTTTAACATCAGATTTGATGGACAAGAGAAGACCAGGACAAAGAATACCCCCTGCATTATAACTGAAGCACTGTTGCAAAAGAAAAAAGTGCCAAACCCTGCCTGCTGCCTCAAGGACTCGACAATCACTGCCTGCTGTGTCATCCTGAACCTGAAAGAAATCCAAGAACACTAAAGCACCTCCAGCCTTCCGGAAATTGCTGAGAAGCTCCCTTGGAGTGAAGGTATCAATCCCCTGCACACTGCCGGCACCAAACCCTTGAAGTCCGGTTTGTTGATTTGCTGCTCCCTGAAGATCTCGGTGCAGCACCAAAGCAAGAAAAGTTACAACAGCCCTGGATGGTCAGATCTGTTTCATCACCAAGTTTGGAAACACCAGGACCTATTGGAGCCGTAGTGTACCAGTATCTGGGGTACTGGGCCTCCAATGCCAAACAGCAAGAAGAAGAGTCCACTCCAGACTCCAATTACTCCAGAAGCAACACCCATCGAGGGACATCAAGACACCTGAACCCGCTTCCTGAGTGACCTAGCTGTTCTGGGATCACCTCTCTGAGGTACTTGCTCTTCAAAGGGGGGACGGCAAGATTCACAGTGCCCGGCTGACCTATTTGGTCTGCACCCGGCCCCACCAGCCCCAGCACTGACAAACCAGCTGTGCTACTATGGTCCCCAAGTGCTTGCAAACACATCCCTCAAAGAATCCCCATCTGACTTACCTGTAAGTCCTCCTGTGCAGTGCACGTTCAAGTGCCCCACTTCATCTTTGAGCATGAGCTTCAAAGACCCTCAGCACTCTGATCCTTACTGATCCAGGATAGGCTCCTGAACTTCTCCTGCTGGAACTTTGGACCTGGTGCCGACAATGATCTAAAACAAGAAGGTGAACAACAGCTTTTTACTAACCCTGGGCAGAAACCCCGCTCCGCTGGCGGAGTTTGCAGAATTTAATTCAGCTCCAGACTCTACCGCCTCCCACCCCCGCAATAAATATTTTTTAAATAAAATTTACAATTAAAGTAAAATAAAAGTGCGCTTACCTTATCGCGGCATCCTGGGCTGCCCTCCTCCTTGCCGTAATCCCGTACCTTATGGTAGGGCTGCATATGCACACGCATGCGCAGTCCTACCATGACATACGCCTGTCGTAGGGGATTACAGCGAGGAGGAGAAGGGCAGCCCGGGACGCAACGATAAGGTATGCACTTTTATTTTACTCTAATTGTAAATTTTATTTTAAAATATATTTATTGTGGGGGGCTGGAGGCAGGGAGCGGAGCTTCACAGAGTTTTTGGCCAACTCTGTAGACCTCAGCCTAAAGTAACTCCGCCTGCTCCGCCAGGGGTTACTTTTTCACATTGTTTCCAAAGGTGTGTAAATGCGCCCAAAAGTGATATTTTTTATGAACTTTTCGAATACGTATCTCCGTAAGTACTTACCTTAGAACTGTGTTCTTGGTCTAAAAAAATACATATCATTATCATTTTTATAAATTTGTTTTGGATAATTCTTTGATGTGTGTTTCATTTATTGCCTCTGTTAAGCCTAACGGCATGCCACACTACCACAAAAATATCATTAGAATTATCAGCTTTTACCTCTGAATGCCAATTGGGGATTCACTGAACAGCACAATGTACTTCACTTTAGTACACCATATAGAGAGCTAGTTTCCTACAGTGGCGTAGTGTAGAGTTGAGTAGCGAAGAGTGGAGTGGCGTAGAGTGGAATACCGAAGAGCAGAGTAGTGTAGAATGGAATGGAGTGGTGAAGAGTGGTCTATATTGGAGTAGAATGGAATAGCATACAGTGGCGTGGCATAATGCAGAGTGGCATATAGTATGAATAGTAGGATAGAATGAAGTGCCTTTGAGTGGAATAATGTTGAGTGGATTGGTGTGCAGTGGAGTGGCACACATTTGAGTGTTGTATTGTGGAATAGTTTATTAGAGTGTTGTACTTTAGAGTCCAGTGACGTAGAGTGGAGCAGTGTACAGTGGACTGGCATAGACTGAGGTGGCATAGAGTGGAATAGCTTAGAGTAGAATAGCGAAGAGTGCAGTCACTTACAGTGTAGTGTCTGAAACTGGAGTGGCGATAGTAGAGTGGTGGCGAGTCAAGTGGCATAGGTTTGAGTGCTTCACAGGTCTGTGGCGTAGTATGGAGTGATATAGAGTGGAATAGTGTAGAGCTGCACAGAGTAGAGTGGTGTTCAGTGGAGCGGCATACAGTAGAGTGGAATAGCATAAAATGGAGTGGAGTAGTGGGGCGCTGCATAGAGTTGAATGGTGTAAAGATGAGTGGCACTGATTTGTGTATAGTTGCATGGAGACAAGTGGCATTGAGTGAAATAGAGTGGCATAGAGTGGAGTAGATTGAGTAGCATAAAGTTCAGTGGAATAGAGTGGAATAGAGTAGAGTAGAGTAGCATATAGTGGAGTGGCATGGAGTGGAATAAGAGAGTGAAATAGTGTAGAGTGGAGTGGCACACAGTATATTGGAGTAAGGTAGAGAGACATATAGTCCAGTAGTGTAGAGTGGAGTGGGTTAGAGTGGAGTTACATACAGTACAGTGTTATAGAGTTAAGTGGCATTGAGTGGAATAGTGTGGAGTGGAAAGGCATAGAGAGGAATGGTGTGGAGTGAATTTGCATACACTGGTCTAGAGGGGAGTGATGCATACTGGAATAGCATATAGTAGAGCAGTGTAGAGTGGAGTGGAGTGGCGTAGAGTAGAGTGGAATATGTTAGAGTAGAGGGGCATTGAGTGGATTGGTGTACATTGGAATAGCATTGAGTGGCATACAGATGAGTGGCGTATAGTCAAATAACACAAAGTGGAGTGGTATAGAGTGGAGTCACATAGAGTGAACTGGAGTACAGTAGAATGGTGTAGAGTTGACTGGCATAGAGTTGAATATTGTAGAGAGGAGTGGTGTAGAGTGGCATAGAGTGAAATAGTGTACAGTGGAGTGGTGTAGAGTGGAGTGGAGCACAGTGGAGCAGTGTAGGATGGAGCGGTGTAGAGTAGAATAGAGTAGAGTGGTGGAGAGTGGAGTGAAGTAGAGTGGAGTACTGTAGAGTGCTATGGAGTTGAGTGCCGTGGATTGGAATAGCATCAAGTGGAGTAGCTCACAGAGGGGTGGCATAGACTGGAGTTGTGCATCGATGAGTGGTTTAGAGTGGAATGATGCAAAGAGTGGTGTGGCATAAAGTTGAGTTGCTTATGGTGGAATAGCATTGAGCAGAGTGGTGGAGAGTGGAGTCACATGCACTTCAGGGGCATACAGTCACGTGGCATATAGTCAAATAGTGTAGAATGGAGAGGTATAGAGTTGAGTGAAGTAGAGTAGGGTGGCGTAGACTGGAATATCGAAGAGTGAAATTGTGTACAGTGGAGTTTTATTGACTGGAATGGAGTGAAATGGAGTGATGTAGATTGGAGTACAGTCGAATAGTGTGCAGTGGAGTGGCATAGAGTGGAGTGGTGCATAGCAAAGTGGCATACAATGAAGCAGCATAGAGTGGAATAGCATAAGGTGGAGTGGTATACAGTGGAGTGGGGTACAGTGGAGTGGCATAGAGCAGAATAGTGTAATGCGAAGTGGCATAGAGTGGAGTGGTATAGAGTGGAAGGCTGTACAGTGAAGTAGCTGGTTCAAGTTCAAGTTCAGATATTTGTATAGCGCACTACTCACCCAGAGGGTCTCAAGGCACTTGAGGGAGGGGGGTGCTTTACTTATCGAATATCCAAGTTTTTAGTAGTTTTCTGAAGGCGAGGTGGTTCGGTGTAAGGCGGAGGTGGGTGGGGAGAGAATTACAGGTTTTGGCCACTAAGTAGGAGAAGGATCTTCCCCCCATGGTGGATTTATGGATGCGCGGAATAGCGGCGAGGGCTTGATTGGACGATCATAGTTGGAGGGAGGGGGTGTAGAAGGACAGTCGCGTGTTGAGGCATTCGGGTCCTTGGTCGTAGAGGGCTTTGTGTGCGTGGGTGAGGAGGCAGAACGTTATTCTCTTGTTGACGGGGAGCCAATGAAGGACTTTCAGGTGGCCAGAAATGTGAGCTTGCCGAGGGATGTCCAATATGAGTCTGGCTGAGGTGTTTTGGATTTGTTGGAGTTTTTTCTGTAGTTTGGCTGTGGTTCCGGTGTAGAGGGTGTTTCCGTAATCCAGTCGGCTGGTGACCAGTGCGTGGGGGACCGTCTTTCTTGTTTCGGTGGGGATCCAACGGAAGATTTTTTTGAGCATGCTGAGGATATTGAAGCAGGATGATGAGACGGCGTTGGCTTGTCTGGTCATCGAGAGGGAGGAGTCCAGGATGAAGCCCAGGTTACGTGCGTGATCTGTAGGTCTGGGTGTGGTTCCCAGGGCCGGTGGCCACCATGAGTCATCCCAGGCAGAGAGGGATGACCCTAAGATGAGGACTTCCGTTTTGTCGAGTTTAGTTTTAGACGGCTGTTCTTCATCCAATCGGCTACTTCTTTCATTCCTTCGTGTAAGTTGGTTTTGGCGGTGTTTGGATCTTTGGTGAGGGAGAGGATTAGCTGGGTGTCGTCTGCGTAGGAGATGATGTTGAGGTTGTGTTGGCGTGCGATGGATGCGAGGGGACTCATGTATACGTTGAAGAGGGTGGGACTGAGTGATGATCCTTGTGGTATGCCGCAGATGACTTCAGTGGCCTCTGATCTAAAAGGGGGGAGGCGGACTCTTTGGGTTCTTCCAGCGAGGAACGAGATGATCCAGTCCAACGCTTTTCCTTGTATTCCGATGTTTCTGAGGCGTTGTATGAGGGTGCTATGACAGACTGTGTCGAAAGCTGCAGAGAGGTCGAGTAGAATGAGGGCGGCTGTTTCTCCGTTGTCCAGTAGAGTTCGAATGTCGTCTGTTGCTGCGATGAGGGCGGTTTCAGTGCTGTGTTTGGCTCGGAAGCCGGACTGTGAGGGGTCGAGGGATTTGTTGGATTCAAGGAAGGCGCGAGCTGATTATTGACGGCTTTCTCAATGACTTTGGCAGAGAATGGGAGGAGCGATATGGGGCAGTAGTTCATAAGTTTAGTGGGGTCTGCTGTGGGTTTCTTCAGAAGGGTGCTGAGTTCGGCATGTTTCCAGCTTTCCGGGAAGGTAGCGGAGTTGAAGGAACAGTTGATGACATCGCGGAGATGGGGTGCGATGATGGAGTCTGCTTTGTTGAAAATGTGGTGGGGACATTGGTCGGTTGGCGATCCTGAGTGGATGGAGTTCATCAGGCGGATGGTGTCTTCGGTGGTGATTGGGTTCCAGGCGCAAAGGTTGTTAGAGTGTGGTTTTGGTTCGGAGGTGGGTGGAGTGGGCTGGTCTTCGGACTGGTTTTCAAAGCTGTTATGTATGTCAGCGATTTTGTTGTGAAAGAATGAGGATAGAGAGTCGCAGAGGTCTTGGGAGGGGGTGTTTGGTGAATAAAGGAGTGACGTAGAGTGGGAGAGTATAGAGTGCAGAGGTGCAGAGTAGAATATATCTGAGTGGTATAGAGTGGAACAGTATGGAGTGGAGTGACGTCGAGTGGATTGGCATAGAGTGGACTAGCGTTCAGTAGAGTAGTGTAGACTGAAGTGCACAAAGTGGAATAGCGTAGCGTGGACTGGTGTACAGTGAAGTGGCATACAGTGGGGTGGCATAGAGTGGAATAGTGTAGCGTACAGTGGCTAAGAGTGGAGTGGACATAGAGTGGAATGGTGTAGAGTTGAGTGGCAGAAAGGGGTGTAGAGTTGAGTGGAATAATGTAGAATAGAGTAGAGTGGCGTAGATTGGAGTGCCATATAGTGGAGTGGTGCAGCAAGAAATGGCATAAAGTACAGTGGTGTAGAGTGAAGTTGCATAGAGTTGAATAGTATAGAGTGGAGTGGCATAGAGAGGAGAGGCTTGAAGTTAAATGGCATAGAGTGGAATAACATACAGTGTAGTGCGTAGGGTAGCATAGATTCAAGTGACATAGACTTGAATAGTAATCCTGGGCGAACTACTTCGTTACGCCCACAGAGTGGGCGTAGTTTTGCCTACTTCGCCCTGTGCGAAGTAGGCGTGGCAGGCAACACTACGCCCACTCCGTGGGCATATCAAAGTTGCCCGCCTCCCGCCTCCTTCCCGCCCTCCCTAAATGCAAATGCTTCAATTACCTTAAAAATGTATTATAGGGGGCGTGGCCAAGATGGCGGGGTGAGCGGACGCTTCCTCCCGTAGCTCCTCCGGCCCGGCTCAGCTCGAGCCCCGATTCCTACGCCTCTCTCCCCCCGCGGCTGCACTGCGGGTGAGAGAACTGTGCCGGAGTTCCTGGGGCACATTTTGGTGTCACTTTGACTTCTGGAGCCCCGGGGGAAGTTCCCGAAAAGTTTATTCGGAGATCGCTCCGAGGACTAGAGCCCGGGTCGCCCTGAGGAGAGGAGCCTGGAGGCGGAGCGTAGTGCGGCGCTGTCCGCGCGCCTTGGCTGGACCGAGTGCTGAAAAGCGGAACGCCGGAGATCCCGAAGGAGCGGACTAGAAGGACTCCGCGGAGCGAGGTGGCTTCCTGGCGGTGCCCTGGTGGCAAGCACCATTGCTGGGCGACGGACTTTAGCCCTGTACCGGCGATCCCCCCACTACCCGTGGTCTCGAGGGGCGACGCCTTGCGAACTCCGCGCCCGGAGGCGCTGGATGGCGGAGTTCGAGCAGTGCCCGAGCCGGGCAATCGACTGGTGATGGGGAGAGGCACCGGTTTCGCACTTTCCGGACCCGTTATCATTTGAGAGTTGCCCACGGACTTGCTGGCCCGGGCTGCCTTCTTGGGTCCCACCCTCCCGCCATCTTGTCTTTGTGTGGCTGAGCCCGGTGGCCCCTGCCCGCGCCCTTCCCACACGGGAGCCTCGACTCGTTCTGGCGCCAGCTCATCTACTGCCCTCCCTGGGAACACGAGACGGGAGGCCTACTCTTCGGACATTGCTGCCTGCCTGCCCTGCTGGCCCGAGGGCCGTCTTGCCCATGCCCAGACCGCCATTTTGTCGCCTGTGACGCACTATCCTTGTCCTCGGCGAAGGCCTCACATCTGGTGCCCGCGAGCGGTGGCGCTCGCCTACTGCAACTAATCCTGGGCTTTGCCGGGCCCCAAGATGACTGGAAGACGTGGCGCGGCACGGGGTGATCGCACCTTGCCGGAAATGCTCGGCAGGTCCCAGCAACTACGCGACAGGACACAGCCGTCCCCGGGGGCCTCCCGGGCATCAACGGACGCAACTGCGGGCGAGCCGCCGGTCACGCGGTCCTTCATGGAGGACTTATTCACCTCCCTCAAGGAGGAATTTCAAACTCTTAAGACCGAAGTGGCTGGAGAGGTCCGGGAGGTGCGCAGGGAAGTCGAGGGCCTGGGCGAACGGGTCGATACTGTGGAGACGGCGGCTCAACGCCGCGATGAGGAGATAACCCATCTCCAACAGGACGTCCTCCGCCTCCGGGAGCAATGTGTCGAGCTCCAGGCCCACTCGGAGGACCTCGAGAACAGGTCCAGGAGGAACAACATCCGGGTCCGGGGTGTTCCATCCGCCGATGAAGGTACGGACCTAGTGGCTTATCTGCAGGACCTGTTCCGCGACATCTTGGAGGAGGGAGCGGATTTCCCCATCCGCATCGACAGGGCACACAGGGTGGGCCGCCAGCGCCAGTCATCAGCACCCCCGCCTGATATCCTGGCATTCTTGCCGGATTTCCCTCTAAAGGAGCGCATCATGACTGAGGCCCGTAGGAAGCAACCATTGACCTTCCGCGACAGACCTGTGGCGCTCTATCAGGACCTGTCGGCCATCACACTGCAAAAGCGCAGGTCTTTCCGCATCGCTACGGACTTTCTGCGAGAGCACGAGACAGCCTACTCCTGGGGTCACCCCTTCCGTCTTATCTTTCGATGGAATGGGGTACTGCATCAGCTGCGCTCCTTACAAGATGTCTGCGGGGTGCTGGGTCTTACTGCTACCGAGGAGGACGGGGCTACACCCGCGTGGAGGCGCCCCGAGCGGCGGGGCCGACGGAGGTCGAGAAGGCGCCCATCGTCAGCGCCAGTGAGTCGCCCGGACTCGCCCACCATCAGAGCTGACATGGCGGAGGCCCTGAGGACTGCGGCCAGGAACTTGCCTGAATCTACTGGTGTGGCCTTGACGGCCTAATTTTTCTCCGGGGGGAGAGGCTCTTAGCTTTCACGATGCTGGGCTGGGGGCTGGGGGGGCGGGGGGGTGGTGTGTGGCTGGACGTCCACTTGACTGTTTTCTGCAGACTCGCCCATTTGGGCTAGACTGAGACTATGGGGTGTTGTTTTTTACTTTTTGTTTTGGCCGGTTGCCATCAATGGTTTTTGGGGGGGTTTCATTGTTGGTTTGTTGTGGGGGGGGTCCCGTCCGAAGCTGTCCGAACGAGTACGATGCCGCCTCTGGCCTTCCCTGCGCCCCTGCCCCGCGCGCCCCCTCCGCTGATCCCCCGCCTACTGCATAGCGCGCTGTTTCCCTGGAGGCGATGCCACCCCTGAAAGTAGTGACCCTTAATGTCAAGGGTCTGAATAACCCCGTAAAGCGTAGGGCGATCCTCTCCCTATTGGAGGGGTCGCAGGCGGATATTTGCCTCCTGCAGGAGACCCATTTACTCTCTAGAGATTGTCATAGGTTGCGCTCTGCCAAGTTCCCCACTCAACTTTTTTCCTCTGCTGCGACTAAGACCGCTGGGGTGGCCATTCTTCTAGCCAGCTCCTTTAGGGGGGAGGTGCTGTATAAACATGCCGAGCAGAAGGGGAGGCTCTTAGTGTATCGCATGCGCTTAGGAGGTGTTACCTTTACGGTTGGTTCGGTTTACAGCCCAAACGATCACCAGGATCGTTTCCTGGACTCGGTGTTGGTGGACGTTACTGCCTCGCCCGATCGCCATGTCATCCTGGGGGGAGACCTGAATATGGTCTTCGACTCCACTCTAGATAGGTCTGCCCAGCGTTTTCCGCAGACAGGGGAGCTTTCTGGAGCGGTGCGGGACCGGATTGCAGATATGGACCTGCATGACCTCTGGCGCACCATGCATCCCACCGATAGGGACTACTCCTACTTTTCCCACGCACACCGCACTTATTCGCGGTTGGATTATCTTTTGGTGAGCGGCCCACTTCGCTCGGCCGCCACGGCGGCGGACATCGGGGTCTTGTCTCTGTCCGATCATGCGCCGGTCTCCGGAGTTTTTGCGTGGCCGGCGCCCCCCCCCTCGAGAGGGATGTGGCGGCTTCGGGACACGCTTCTCCATAAGAAATCGGTAGTGAAGCGAGTGGAGGAGGTCATCCAGGACTACCTGACCCACAATAACAACTCTGACACGTCCCTGGCTACACAGTGGGCGGCTTTGAAAACAGTCGTCAGGGGAGAGTTTATCTCCATTTCCTCGGCTGAAAATAAGGAACGCCAGCGCAAGAGGGAAGAACTGACGGCGCAGGTTAGGGAGCTTGAGCAGGTCCACCGCCGGACGGGGGCACCTCGGGTTTGGAAGCAACTGAAGGCGGCACGAAAACTCCTCTCTGCGTTGGATCTAGATCGAGCGGAGTACGCAGCGCTGCGCCTGAAACATGCCTTTTACACCGGCGGAGACAGGTGCGGTAAGCTCCTGGCCCATAGGCTTAGGGTTGCGCAGCAACGCAATGTGGTGAAGGAGCTGGTGGGAGTGGATGGGATCCCGGTTTCCGGTGACGCGGAGGTGGCAGATACCTTTCGATCCTTTTACGAGTCACTGTACGCTTCAGAATCTTCCCCACCGGGAGAGGCTGAGGCCTATCTGGAATCCGTGACCCTCCCGGTCTTGGACCCCTCCCAGGCGGACCACCTAGAGAGGGACATTCACGTGGAGGAGGTCATCTCTGCGATCGCACGGCTGAAGCATGGCAAAGCCCCGGGCCCGGATGGCTACACGGCCTTGTTCTACAAGACCTTCTGTCCCACTGTCGCTCCTCTCCTGGCTCGCTTGTTCAACTCCTTCTCCGAACCGGGCGCCATCCCACCGGACCTCCTCTCGGCGACTGTGTCGGTTATCCCCAAGCCGGGGAAGGACCGGACCTTGTGCGGCTCGTACCGGCCCATTTCGCTCCTAAATGTGGACCTCAAGCTTTACACCGGAATCTTGGCGGCCAGACTGGGTCTACACTTACCAGGTTTGGTGGAGGCAGATCAGGCCGGTTTTGTACCCGGTAGGCAGACGGTCGACAACACGAAGAGAGTGACGCACGTCCTGGAAAAGGCCTCACGCGTCCCGGGGGAGCGGATGCTGCTATCGGTCGACGCGGAGAAGGCCTTTGATAGGGTTCATTGGCCATACCTCGAGCTGGTCCTTGGGAAACTAGGGATCGGCGAGAAGTTCCGCACTATGGTCTTTAACTGCTATAGGAGACCGTCGGCGTCAGTGCGTGTCAATGGACACAGCTCCAGCAGCTTCACCATTGAGCGCGGCACGAGACAGGGTTGCCCTCTCTCGCCGCTCCTCTTCGCCCTTTATATGGAGCCGTTTGCGCAGAGGATCCGCGACAACCCGGACGCTATTGGGGTGAAGATGGGGCAATACACACACACTGTCAGCCTATACGCGGACGATGTCTTGTTGACCCTAGATGACCCCAGGCGGTCGCTCCCTGCCTGTGTCCAGGAGCTGAACGCTTTTGCCCGCGTTGCGGGCTTTAAAATGAACATGACTAAGTCGGCTGCACTGGATGTGTCGCTCTCTGCCGACACCAGACGGGACCTTCAAAGTCTCTTCCCTTTGCAGTGGTCCTCCTCCACGGTGCCTTACTTGGGCATTTTGCTTGCTCCCACCCTGCCTGCCATGGTCGCAGCTAACTATTCCTCTCTAGGCAAAAAGATAAAGGAGGAACTCGGCCGATGGAACAAGGGCCTACTCTCGTGGCTGGGCCGTATTGCGGCGGTGAAAATGACGATACTGCCCCAGATCCTGTATCTTTTCCGCGCTCTACCTCTTCAGCCCCCTGTGGGCTGGATACGGCAGGCGCAGGCAGACATCTCCCGCTTTGTGTGGCAAGGCCGTAAGCCTCGGATGAAGCGGGTCCTCTCCATGCTTGCCCCGGAGGCGGGAGGTCTCGGGGTCCCGGACCTCCGGAAGTACTTTCAGGCGGCGCAGCTCCGGTACCTGGTGGAGTGGAGCCGGTGGGAATCGGACAAACACTGGCTCTTTCAAGATCAGGCGGTTGCGGGCCGTACCCTCCAGGAGGTCCCGTTCCTACGGCGCGTTCACCGCCCGCCTAATCTCTACGCCTCCTTTATCACCCGGGTCCCGCTGAAAGTGTGGGACGCGGTGTGTGAGCTACGGGAGCTCACCACTTTTCCGTCGCCGTTCTCTCCCATTGCTGACAACCTGGACTTCACTCCGGGCCTGGAGCCGGGGGCCTTTTCCCACTGGGTGAGTGCGGGATGTAGAGCGCTTTTCCAGATCTACGGGCCGGAGGGCGTGCTCCCCTTCCAGCAGCTCCGACAGGAGTTTGGCCTGACGGAGGGGGACAGACTGCGTTACATGCAAGTCCGCCACTGGGCTCTTCAACCCTCAGTGCGTGACGTCGCCGCCCGTACAATTACGCCCTATGAGCGATGGTTGGTGACCCGGGCCTCGGATGCCAAACTCATCACTGATTTGTATAAATTTCTCCAACCCCCGCCGTTTCACTACCATAACCCAGGGAGGGAGCGCTGGCACAGGGAACTGGGCAGGACCCTGAGCCACAGGGAATGGGACAAGATTGCGTATCGGGCGAGGCACTCTGCGTACCACACTGGGCTGACGGAAACCTTCACTAAAGTGTCCACCTATTGGTACTACACCCCGGAGCGGCTCTACGAGATGCGCAAACTAGGCGATAAGGGTTGTTGGCGCGGCTGCGGACAGGAGGGCACCCTCACGCACATTCTCTGGGAGTGCCCGGTGCTGTCGGCCTACTGGAAGGAAGTCTTAGATGAGGTGGATAGGCATTTTGAGATTGAGCTCCCGCGCTTCCCCGCGTATGTCTTGCTTGGCCTCCCCAATGACTTGATGTACCCGCTGAAATCCCGCAGGGGCAGGCAGATTGCGATTGCGCTAGGCTCAGCCGTTCAGAACATACTGGTCCTTTGGCGCACCCCCACTGCCCCCTCTATCACTGGTTGGTTGCATAGGCTCTGGCAGGTACTGGGTATGGAGAAGATATCGCTAACGGTGGCTGGGAATGTTGACCAGTTTGAGGAGCTCTGGCATCCCTTTTTGGCACTGCTGTCCACGGAATTTCGCGAGCTAACGTGCCCACGGTACTTGCGCCTCCTTAGGCTGACACCGCCGGCGCCAGCGGCGGAGTGATTGTGCGGATTGGGGACCGGGGGCTGGGGGTGGGAAGTGGGGTTATATGCTTCTAATGCTGCTTTTCGGACGGGGATGTTGGGGTGTTGTTTTCTTTTCTTTCCTCCTTGCTTTTCTTTCTTCTCCATTTCTGGGGTCGGGGGCTGGTGGTGTGGTATGCTTCTCTTTTGCTGTGTCGCAGAGTGCTATTCTGGCTTGGCCTTGCCTAGGGAGTGGGGGCCTACGGGGGGTTGTTTACAGTGCCTTACTGCCTTATGTTTTTTGCCTTGTTACCCTCTGGGGCACCCTGCCTCCCTCTTCTTTTTCTGACTCGCTGCAACGTTTTGCTTCTTGTATGGTATGTTTGCCTGACCTCCTGCTCCCCTCCCCGTGTTTTTTATGCCTTAATAAAATACTTTAAACCTAAAAATGTATTATAAAACCACTTACCTTGTCCGCTGCGTCCCCGGGGCTCCCTCTCGTAATCTGCCGCCGTCACGGACACTAATGCATGCGTGTCCGCCAATGCATGCGCATTTCTCGCAAGAAATGCACATGCGCGGGCGCCCGCGCATTTGCATTAGTATCCAAAACGGCGGCGCAATGACTAGAGGGAGCCCCGGGGACGCAGCGGCGGACAAGGTAAGTGATTTATAATTAATTTTTAAGCTTCTTGAAGCATTTAGGGAGGGCGGGAGGGAGGCGGGTGGCACGTAGTGGGGCTAAGCGAAGTGCGTAGGTGGGCGTAGTTCCTCGCCCACTTCGCGTAGCTTCGCGTAGCCCCACTACGCCCACTACGCCCACCCTTATTGAATAGCATAGAGTGGAGTAGATTTGTGTGAATCAGAGTCAAGTGGCATAAATCAGAGAGGTGTAGAATTGAATAGCATACACTGCAATAGTGAAGAGTGGAGTGGCATACATCGTAGTTGTGTAGAGTGGACTGGTGTAGACTGGTAGTGACATGGGTGGAATAGTGTAGAATGTAGTGGCATATAGTGAAGGAGTGTAGAGTGGAATGGCATAGAGTGAAGTGGCATAGAGTGAAGTGGCATAGAGTGGAGTGGCATAGAGTGGAATACGTTAGAGTGGAGTGGCATACGTTGGAATAGCGTAGAGTGATGTGGCATAGGGTGAAGTGTCTTACAGTAGAGTTACGTATTGTCGAGTGGCATAGAATCGAATAGTGTAGAGTGGAATGGTGTAGAACAGAGTGGCATGGCATAGAGTGGAGTTGTGTAGAGTGGAATATCCTAAAGTGGTGCAAAGTGTAGTGGTGTAGAATGGAGTGTCATAGATTGGGCATGCGTAAAGTGGAATGGTGTAAAGTAGAATGGTGTACTGTGGCAGAGTGTTTATTCACATAGCATAGAGTGCAGTGGGTTAGGGTGGAAAGGCATAGAATGAAGTGACGTACATTGGAGTGGTGTATTCTGAATTGACGTTGAGTGGAATACCGTAGAGAGGACTGGTGTACAGTGTAGAGGTACATACAGTGGAGTGGCTTAGAGTGAAATCCTCCACTTGGACTCAGGCTCTGTTGGGTGAAACTCAGGGCTTGTCAAGGTAAATTGAGACCCATAATGGACTGAAGCAAGGGTGCCTACTGGCCCCTCTTCCCTTCTCTCTTTACATTAATGATCTGCCGAGTAGGGTAAGGCTTTGTAAAGGGGACCCCCAAAACTAGGAACCATGAAGTTGAGCAGCCTGCTATATGCAGATGATGCCATCTTAATAGACTTAACTCCAATTGGACTCCAAAGATTACTCACTGAGTTAGTAAATTATTCAGAAGTCTCTTTTTTAAAATAAATATCTCAAAAAGCTAAATTATGTTTTTTAGATATTGGGGATGTTGAGCCAGGAAAGATATGCATTGGTTCTTGGGGAATGATAAACTTTCCGCCATGAAGTTAAACCCATATTTTGGGAGAATTTTCACAAACATGTGCTCCAGTAGCGAACACATAAACCAATGCAGAGGTAAGGCAATTTCCTAGGCTTCCGCAATTAACAGACTTTATAAGCTTTGCTGGAAAAGGCATTTTGCACATGTTTTATCACATTATAAAATTAAAATACCTCCAGCATTGAGTTATGCCTGTGAAACAATCGATGCCAAGCAGTGGGATGTCCTCGAGAAAGTAGAGGGGTGTATTTGGTGCCAAATGTGTATTTTGAATGGCGCAGCTCCCATAGTGCCAATTCGGATTGAATTTGGGCTACTCTCCACTAACGTGTTCTCTATGGCTGTGTGCATAAGATGGAGCAATGCACTGTTGAACAGTTTTGAGAACCCCTTACTGGCAGCAATGCATAAGGATATTTTTGACACATTGAAGGGAAAAAGTGTACTTTTTAGGAATTGCCAGAAAGCCTTAAAATTGTATGATTTTGAGTCTTTTAGTATGGGTGCTCTTCTTAAACAAGTTTTCAAATCTACAATTAAAAAATTAATTTACAGCTTATCATATAAAAGAGAAACAGCACTGTACACAGAGCATCATAATAACGAGCTTATTGTGGGGAGTAGTATTTATAAAAGGCCGCAACCTTACGTTATATTGAATCTCTAAAACACAGAGGGGCATATTATCAAGGGGGTTTAACTCCGCTTTTTTGGCTTTAAAAGCCAAGAAAGCGGAGATAAAATTATCTCCCTATTACCTAGCTGTCGCTAACACCAGTTAACGACAGCTAGTAGGAGATAGTGACCATCTTGGGCCCCACTTTGCATGTCAGTGATATTTATCACTAATGACATGCAAAGTGGGCGTGCCAAGATGTTAGCGACTGGAAACAGTCGCTAACATCGCTATCTCCTATTACCAACTTTTGGAGATATTCGCGCTAAGCGCGAATATCTCCAAAAGCTAACACCTGCCCTGAGCAGTTCTTAGCCATGTTATCCAATGGGAGGTGGATAACATGGCTAAGAGCATTAGCTCGGTAATGCATAAATATCGCTGACTGTACAGTGATATTCATGCATTGCAGTGATTTTTATCGCATTTGCGATAAACCTTGGTAATACCAAGGTTTATTTGCGGTAAAAATCGCCGCAGCTCAGCGGTAAATTTTTGTCTCTAACTAAGCAATAGCGATAATTATCGCTATTGCTTGGTAATATGCGCCAGAGTGTGCAGAATAATCCTGTTGCTCTGGTTGAATTTACCTCCCTTAAGAATAGTAACAGGAGCTTGGGAGGGCATTCTTTGGCAGGAAAGACTTTGTCACTTATGTGGATCTTGAGTACAGGACTTGAATCACGTCCTATGTGTTTGTCCGACACTAAAACCTTTACGTCGTGGATATTTAAACTTTTTTTCCTAAATTATAATATTGTCACAGCTGAGGAGGCCAGTGACTGTGTTCTGCCCCACCCCCGAACAGGTCTGGTTTAAAATCTTTAGTTTTAAAAAAAAATTCTTAAACATATACTTATGTATAAACCAGTTTGTCTCGCTTAGCTGTAGTAGGCTGTATAGGTTCCCTTGAGTGCTAATCTTAGTGAATATCATAGGTAGTGTTTCTGGCTAGCCTTTAACAGAGGGTTATAATTGTTAATGTGTTATTGCTATAATATGGCTGTTATTAATCTTTTCATGGTTTTTTACTGATATTGGTGCTATAGTTGCTCTTTGATTCCTCGTATGCTTCTTCCGTCATGCACAATTGCATATCTATTAATCCAAGATTTTCAAATTTGAGCACTTGCACTTTCTTCTTTCTCTATATGCTGCAAGCTATTGTGTGCTATGGTTGCATCCTTTCACTTTGATTCTTTGTTTAATGCTTCCGTCAAGTACAATTGTATATCTATCAATTAAAGATTTTGATTTCTGATCACTTGCACTTTCTAATTTCCCTCATTTTTTTTCTTTTAACCTTTACATTTTAACTCTCAATACTCCCCATTAGCCTTGCATTTGAAAGGCCTCTGTAACTGATTCTGTGCCTAGATTACTTCTCCTTGTTTTGATTGTGTAATGATGAATCTTTTATTATTTTAAAAAATAAGAATCTTTTTTTATTGTTTGTTGTATTGATACCTTGGATATATGTTTTTATGTGGAACTCTTCGGAGTTAGAAATCATAATAAATAATTGTATTGTGTTGAGTTGTATAGCGATATACTTTGGAATGGCAAAAATGGCAGTGCCATTGAGTTATGGTGTGTAGCGTGAAGTGACAACAGAGGATTAGTGCAGAGGAGCATGGAGTAGAGTGGAATACAGTAGAATGGACTAGTGTAGAGCTGAGTAGCTTAAATTAGAATAGTGTAGTGCAGAGTGGCATTAAGTGTTGTGGAATAGAGTGGAGTGGAGCATAGTAGAGTGGTGTAAATTGGAGTGGCGTTCAGTGGACTTGTCTAGAGCGGTGAGGCATAGAATGGATTGGCAATGAGTAAAATAAGTTACAATGGAGTGGCATAGAATGGAGTGGCATACATTGTAGTAGCATAGACTGAGTGGAATACCATAAAGTGGGTTGCGCGGAGTGGAGTGGTGTGGAGTGGAATAGCATACAGAGGAGTGGTGAAGATTGGAAGATTGGAATAGCGTAGAGTGGAATTTCTATAGAGTGGGGTGGAATAGAGGTGTATAATCGAGTGGCATAGAGTGGATTAGCATAGATTGTAGTGGTCCAGAGTAGAGAGGTGAACAGTGAAGTGGTGTAAGGTATAGGGGAAACATCCTTTACGACGCAACTTTTACCACGCAGTACCTTTACAGCGCAGGTTTTTCAACGCAAGTCATTACAACGAATTGCGCTGGGGGGGCGCTCTAGGATAGGTAATAGTTTAATTTACTATCCAACACCTTCCCTACAATCCACGGGGACTGGAGTTGGAATAGTAAATTAAACTATTCACTATCCAGCACCCCCCTACGCAAGTCGTTGTAACGACTTGCGTTGAAAAACCTGCGTTGTAAAGGCAGGCGTGGTAAAAGCATGCATTGTAACAACGTACATCCAGGTATAGTGGTATTTCAGTGTAGTGGAGTGATGTATAGTCAAAGAGTGTAGAGAGGAGTAGCGTAGAGTGGTGTGGCATAGATTGGAAAAGCCTACAGTGGAGAAGAAGAGAGTGCCGTACATTATTGGTGGTATACAGTGGAGTGGCATAGAATCTAAAAGCGTAGAGTGGAGCCTTGGAAAGTGGATTGTCATAGATTGGAATAGCATAGAGTGGAGCATTGTAGATTTAAGTGCCATGAGGTGTAATGGTGTAAAGTGGAGGGGCTTAGTTGGTGGGGTAGAGTTGAGTGGCGCAGAGTAGAGTGGTGTCGAGTGAAGTGGTGTGAAATGGTGTGGCATAAAGTGGCCCAGTGTAGAGTGTAGTGGCATAGAGTGCTGTAGAGTTGACTGGCATAGAGTGAAATAGACTAGTGTGGATTTGCATATAGTGGAGTGGTGTAGATTGGATTGGCATATAGTAGAGTGACATAGAATGACAGAGTGGACTGGCATAGAGTAAAGTGGAATAGAGTGGAGCGGCATAGACTGGAATAGTATAGAGTGGCTTTGATTGGAGTGGAGTGGCATAGAGTGGAGTGGCGTACTGTGTAGTGGCGTACAGTGGAATAGCATTAAGTGTAGAGACACTGATTGGAATGTGTGCAGTAGAATGGCATAGAGTGGAGTGGCATAGAGTTGAGTGGTGTTGAGTAGAATAGTATAGTATGGAGTTGCACACCGTGGAGTGGCATACATTGGAGTGGTGCAGAGTGGGGTGGCATAGAAAGGCCTAAAATGGAGTGGCATAGAGTGAAATAGCATAGATTGGAGTGGCGCAGACTGAAGTGGTGTAGAGTAGAGTGGTGTCTAATTGAGTGGCACCAAGAGAAGAGGATTAAAGTTCAGTAGTGTAGAGTGGAGTGGCAAGAGTGTAGTGTAGTAGAGTGTAGTGACATAAAGTGGAATGACGTAAAGTGGAGTAGCATAGAGTGGAGAGGCATGGACCAATCTGACTCATGCTTATGGATTCTAACCTTACTGTGTTAGTCCTGCTTCACCTGCATTACTGTGCCATTTGAGGTCAATGATTGGTAGCTTTTTTCCATCCTTGTGATGCATGGTTTATTGGCATAGTTGACTGGCATAGAGTTGAATATTGTAGAGAGGAGTGGTGTAGAGTGGCATAGAGTGGAATAGTGTACAGTGGAGTGGTGTAGAGTGGAGTGGAGCACAGTGGAGCAGTGTAGGATGGAGCGGTGTAGAGTAGAATAGAGTAGAGTGGTGGAGAGTGGAGTGAAGTAGAGTGGAGTACTGTAGAGTGCTATGGAGTTGAGTGCCCTGGATTGGAATAGCATCAAGTGGAGTAGCTCACAGAGGGGTGGCATAGACTGGAGTTGTGCATCGATGAGTGGTTTAGAGTGGAATGATGCAAAGAGTGGTGTGGCATAAAGTTGAGTTGCTTATGGTGGAATAGCATTGAGCAGAGTGGTGGAGAGTGGAGTCACATGCACTTCAGGGGCATACAGTCACGTGGCATATAGTCAAATAGTGTAGAATGGAGAGGTATAGAGTTGAGTGAAGTAGAGTAGGGTGGCGTAGACTGGAATATCGAAGAGTGAAATTGTGTACAGTGGAGTTTTATTGACTGGAATGGAGTGAAATGGAGTGATGTAGATTGGAGTACAGTCGAATAGTGTGCAGTGGAGTGGCATAGAGTGGAGTGGTGCATAGCAAAGTGGCATACAATGAAGCAGCATAGAGTGGAATAGCATAAGGTGGAGTGGTATACAGTGGAGTGGGGTACAGTGGAGTGGCATAGAGCAGAATAGTGTAATGCGAAGTGGCATAGAGTGGAGTGGTATAGAGTGGAAGGCTGTACAGTGAAGTAGCTGGTTCAAGTTCAAGTTCAGATATTTGTATAGCGCACTACTCACCCAGAGGGTCTCAAGGCACTTGAGGGAGGGGGGTGCTTTACTTATCGAATATCCAAGTTTTTAGTAGTTTTCTGAAGGCGAGGTGGTTCGGTGTAAGGCGGAGGTGGGTGGGGAGAGAATTACAGGTTTTGGCCACTAAGTAGGAGAAGGATCTTCCCCCCATGGTAGATTTATGGATGCGCGGAATAGCGGCGAGGGCTTGATTGGACGATCGTAGTTGGAGGGAGGGGGTGTAGAAGGACAGTCGCGTGTTGAGGCATTCGGGTCCTTGGTCGTAGAGGGCTTTGTGTGCGTGGGTGAGGAGGCAGAACGTTATTCTCTTGTTGACGGGGAGCCAATGAAGGACTTTCAGGTGGCCAGAAATGTGAGCTTGCCGAGGGATGTCCAATATGAGTCTGGCTGAGGTGTTTTGGATTCGTTGGAGTTTTTTCTGTAGTTTGGCTGTGGTTCCGGTGTAGAGGGTGTTTCCGTAATCCAGTCGGCTGGTGACCAGTGCGTGGGGGACCGTCTTTCTTGTTTCGGTGGGGATCCAACGGAAGATTTTTTTGAGCATGCTGAGGATATTGAAGCAGGATGATGAGACGGCGTTGGCTTGTCTGGTCATCGAGAGGGAGGAGTCCAGGATGAAGCCCAGGTTACGTGCGTGATCTGTAGGTCTGGGTGTGGTTCCCAGGGCCGGTGGCCACCATGAGTCATCCCAGGCAGAGGGGGATGACCCTAAGATGAGGACTTCCGTTTTGTCGAGTTTAGTTTTAGACGGCTGTTCTTCATCCAATCGGCTACTTCTTTCATTCCTTCGTGTAAGTTGGTTTTGGCGGTGTTTGGATCTTTGGTGAGGGAGAGGATTAGCTGGGTGTCGTCTGCGTAGGAGATGATGTTGAGGTTGTGTTGGCGTGCGATGGATGCGAGGGGACTCATGTATACGTTGAAGAGGGTGGGACTGAGTGATGATCCTTGTGGTATGCCGCAGATGACTTCAGTGGCCTCTGATCTAAAAGGGGGGAGGCGGACTCTTTGGGTTCTTCCAGCGAGGAACGAGATGATCCAGTCCAACGCTTTTCCTTGTATTCCGATGTTTCTGAGGCGTTGTATGAGGGTGCTATGACAGACTGTGTCGAAAGCTGCAGAGAGGTCGAGTAGAATGAGGGCGGCTGTTTCTCCGTTGTCCAGTAGAGTTCGAATGTCGTCTGTTGCTGCGATGAGGGTGGTTTCAGTGCTGTGTTTGGCTCGGAAGCCGGACTGTGAGGGGTCGAGGGATTTGTTGGATTCAAGGAAGGCGCGAGCTGATTATTGACGGCTTTCTCAATGACTTTGGCAGAGAATGGGAGGAGCGATATGGGGCAGTAGTTCATAAGTTTAGTGGGGTCTGCTGTGGGTTTCTTCAGAAGGGTGCTGAGTTCGGCATGTTTCCAGCTTTCCGGGAAGGTAGCGGAGTTGAAGGAACAGTTGATGACATCGCGGAGATGGGGTGCGATGATGGAGTCTGCTTTGTTGAAAATGTGGTGGGGACATTGGTCGGTTGGCGATCCTGAGTGGATGGAGTTCATCAGGCGGATGATGTCTTCGGTGGTGATTGGGTTCCAGGCGCAAAGGTTGTTAGAGTGTGGTTTTGGTTCGGAGGTGGGTGGAGTGGGCTGGTCTTCGGACTGGTTTTCAAAGCTGTTATGTATGTCAGCGATTTTGTTGTGAAAGAATGAGGATAGAGAGTCGCAGAGGTCTTGGGAGGGGGTGTTTGGTGAATAAAGGAGTGACGTAGAGTGGGAGAGTATAGAGTGCAGTGGTGCAGAGTAGAATATATCTGAGTGGTATAGAGTGGAACAGTATGGAGTGGAGTGACGTCGAGTGGATTGGCATAGAGTGGACTAGCGTTCAGTAGAGTAGTGTAGACTGAAGTGCACAAAGTGGAATAGCGTAGCGTGGACTGGTGTACAGTGAAGTGGCATACAGTGGGGTGGCATAGAGTGGAATAGTGTAGCGTACAGTGGCTAAGAGTGGAGTGGACATAGAGTGGAATGGTGTAGAGTTGAGTGGCAGAAAGGGGTGTAGAGTTGAGTGGAATAATGTAGAATAGAGTAGAGTGGCGTAGATTGGAGTGCCATATAGTGGAGTGGTGCAGCAAGAAATGGCATAAAGTACAGTGGTGTAGAGTGAAGTTGCATAGAGTTGAATAGTATAGAGTGGAGTGGCATAGAGAGGAGAGGCTTGAAGTTAAATGGCATAGAGTGGAATAACATACAGTGTAGTGCGTAGGGTAGCATAGATTCAAGTGACATAGACTTGAATAGTAATCCTGGGCGAACTACTTCGTTACGCCCACAGAGTGGGCGTAGTTTTGCCTACTTCGCCCTGTGCGAAGTAGGCGTGGCAGGCAACACTACGCCCACTCCGTGGGCATATCAAAGTTGCCCGCCTCCCGCCTCCTTCCCGCCCTCCCTAAATGCAAATGCTTCAATTACCTTAAAAATGTATTATAAAACCACTTACCTTGTCCGCTGCGTCCCCGGGGCTCCCTCTCGTAATCTGCCGCCGTCACGGACACTAATGCATGCGTGTCCGCCAATGCATGTGCATTTCTCGCAAGAAATGCACATGCGCGGGCGCCCGCGCATTTGCATTAGTATTCAAAACGGCGGCGCAATGACTAGAGGGAGCCCCGGGGACGCAGCGGCGGACAAGGTAAGTGATTTATAATTAATTTTTAAGCTTCTTGAAGCATTTAGGGAGGGCGGGAGGGAGGCGGGTGGCACGTAGTGGGGCTAAGCGAAGTGCGTAGGTGGGCGTAGTTCCTCGCCCACTTCGCGTAGCTTCGCGTAGCCCCACTACGCCCACTACGCCCACCCTTATTGAATAGCATAGAGTGGAGTAGATTTGTGTGAATCAGAGTCAAGTGGCATAAATCAGAGAGGTGTAGAATTGAATAGCACACACTGCAATAGTGAAGAGTGGAGTGGCATACATCGTAGTTGTGTAGAGTGGACTGGTGTAGACTGGTAGTGACATGGGTGGAATAGTGTAGAATGTAGTGGCATATAGTGAAGGAGTGTAGAGTGGAATGGCATAGAGTGAAGTGGCATAGAGTGGAGTGGCATAGAGTGGAATACGTTAGAGTGGAGTGGCATACGTTGGAATAGCGTAGAGTGATGTGGCATAGGGTGAAGTGTCTTACAGTAGAGTTACGTATTGTCGAGTGGCATAGAATCGAATAGTGTAGAGTGGAATGGTGTAGAACAGAGTGGCATGGCATAGAGTGGAGTTGTGTAGAGTGGAATATCCTAAAGTGGTGCAAAGTGTAGTGGTGTAGAATGGAGTGTCATAGATTGGGCATGCGTAAAGTGGAATGGTGTAAAGTAGAATGGTGTACTGTGGCAGAGTGTTTATTCACATAGCATAGAGTGCAGTGGGTTAGGGTGGAAAGGCATAGAATGAAGTGACGTACATTGGAGTGGTGTATTCTGAATTGACGTTGAGTGGAATACCGTAGAGAGGACTGGTGTACAGTGTAGAGGTACATACAGTGGAGTGGCTTAGAGTGAAATCCTCCACTTGGACTCAGGCTCTGTTGGGTGGAACTCAGGGCTTGTCAAGGTAAATTGAGACCCATAATGGACTGAAGCAAGGGTGCCTACTGGCCCCTCTTCCCTTCTCTCTTTACATTAATGTATTTGTATTTGAGCTTATATAGCGCACAGCTACCCGCAGTGGGTGTCCCGGCGCTTGCTTAGGGAACCCGTCCTGGTATTCCCCTGTGAGATAGCCCCGGCAGGGTATCCACAAGGTGAAAGCCAGGCATCCCGCCGCGAGGGGCCGTTGTGGAGATTAAGCAAGCTATTGCCCAGAGTCGCAGAGTGTGAACCCGTGAGTCGAGAAGGCACCGGAGCGAGAATTATCGAGTCCGTGGAATTTTTAGCCCAAGACCCGCCGAGGCGGGGAATTGAACCCTGGTCCAGGGCCGATCTCAGCTTCCGGGTCTGCCGCCTCTAACCCCTGAGCCACACTTCTCCATTAATGATCTGCCGAGTAGGGTAAGGCTTTGTAAAGGGGACCCCCAAAACTAGGAACCATGAAGTTGAGCAGCCTGCTATATGCAGATGATGCCATCTTAATAGACTTAACTCCAATTGGACTCCAAAGATTACTCACTGAGTTAGTAAATTATTCAGAAGTCTCTTTTTTAAAATAAATATCTCAAAAAGCTAAATTATGTTTTTTAGATATTGGGGATGTTGAGCCAGGAAAGATATGCATTGGTTCTTGGGGGATGATAAACTTTCCGCCATGAAGTTAAACCCATATTTTGGGAGAATTTTCACAAACATGTGCTCCAGTAGCGAACACATAAACCAATGCAGAGGTAAGGCAATTTCCTAGGCTTCCGCAATTAACAGACTTTATAAGCTTTGCTGGAAAAGGCATTTTGCACATGTTTTATCACATTATAAAATTAAAATACCTCCAGCATTGAGTTATGCCTGTGAAACAATCGATGCCAAGCAGTGGGATGTCCTCGAGAAAGTAGAGGGGTGTATTTGGTGCCAAATGTGTATTTTGAATGGCGCAGCTCCCATAGTGCCAATTCGGATTGAATTTGGGCTACTCTCCACTAACGTGTTCTCTATGGCTGTGTGCATAAGATGGAGCAATGCACTGTTGAACAGTTTTGAGAACCCCTTACTGGCAGCAATGCATAAGGATATTTTTGACACATTGAAGGGAAAAAGTGTACTTTTTAGGAATTGCCAGAAAGCCTTAAAATTGTATGATTTTGAGTCTTTTAGTATGGGTGCTCTTCTTAAACAAGTTTTCAAATCTACAATTAAAAAATTAATTTACAGCTTATCATATAAAAGAGAAACAGCACTGTACACAGAGCATCATAATAACGAGCTTATTGTGGGGAGTAGTATTTATAAAAGGCCGCAACCTTACGTTATATTGAATCTCTAAAACACAGAGGGGCATATTATCAAGGGGGTTTAACTCCGCTTTTTTGGCTTTAAAAGCCAAGAAAGCGGAGATAAAATTATCTCCCTATTACCTAGCTGTCGCTAACACCAGTTAACGACAGCTAGTAGGAGATAGTGACCATCTTGGGCCCCACTTTGCATGTCAGTGATATTTATCACTAATGACATGCAAAGTGGGCGTGCCAAGATGTTAGCGACTGGAAACAGTCGCTAACATCGCTATCTCCTATTACCAACTTTTGGAGATATTCGCGCTAAGCGCGAATATCTCCAAAAGCTAACACCTGCCCTGAGCAGTTCTTAGCCATGTTATCCAATGGGAGGTGGATAACATGGCTAAGAGCATTAGCTCGGTAATGCATAAATATCGCTGACTGTACAGTGATATTCATGCATTGCAGCGATTTTTATCGCATTTGCGATAAACCTTGGTAATACCAAGGTTTATTTGCGGTAAAAATCGCCGCAGCTCAGCGGTAAATTTTTGTCTCTAACTAAGCAATAGCGATAATTATCGCTATTGCTTGGTAATATGCGCCAGAGTGTGCAGAATAATCCTGTTGCTCTGGTTGAATTTACCTCCCTTAAGAATAGTAACAGGAGCTTGGGAGGGCATTCTTTGGCAGGAAAGACTTTGTCACTTATGTGGATCTTGAGTACAGGACTTGAATCACGTCCTATGTGTTTGTCCGACACTAAAACCTTTACGTCGTGGATATTTAAACTTTTTTTCCTAAATTATAATATTGTCACAGCTGAGGAGGCCAGTGACTGTGTTCTGCCCCACCCCCGAACAGGTCTGGTTTAAAATCTTTAGTTTTAAAAAAAAATTCTTAAACATATACTTATGTATAAACCAGTTTGTCTCGCTTAGCTGTAGTAGGCTGTATAGGTTCCCTTGAGTGCTAATCTTAGTGAATATCATAGGTAGTGTTTCTGGCTAGCCTTTAACAGAGGGTTATAATTGTTAATGTGTTATTGCTATAATATGGCTGTTATTAATCTTTTCATGGTTTTTTACTGATATTGGTGCTATAGTTGCTCTTTGATTCCTCGTATGCTTCTTCCGTCATGCACAATTGCATATCTATTAATCCAAGATTTTCAAATTTGAGCACTTGCACTTTCTTCTTTCTCTATATGCTGCAAGCTATTGTGTGCTATGGTTGCATCCTTTCACTTTGATTCTTTGTTTAATGCTTCCGTCAAGTACAATTGTATATCTATCAATTAAAGATTTTGATTTCTGATCACTTGCACTTTCTAATTTCCCTCATTTTTTTTCTTTTAACCTTTACATTTTAACTCTCAATACTCCCCATTAGCCTTGCATTTGAAAGGCCTCTGTAACTGATTCTGTGCCTAGATTACTTCTCCTTGTTTTGATTGTGTAATGATGAATCTTTTATTATTTTAAAAAATAAGAATCTTTTTTTATTGTTTGTTGTATTGATACCTTGGATATATGTTTTTATGTGGAACTCTTCGGAGTTAGAAATCATAATAAATAATTGTATTGTGTTGAGTTGTATAGCGATATACTTTGGAATGGCAAAAATGGCAGTGCCATTGAGTTATGGTGTGTAGCGTGAAGTGACAACAGAGGATTAGTGCAGAGGAGCATGGAGTAGAGTGGAATACAGTAGAATGGACTAGTGTAGAGCTGAGTAGCTTAAATTAGAATAGTGTAGTGCAGAGTGGCATTAAGTGTTGTGGAATAGAGTGGAGTGGAGCATAGTAGAGTGGTGTAAATTGGAGTGGCGTTCAGTGGACTTGTCTAGAGCGGTGAGGCATAGAATGGATTGGCAATGAGTAAAATAAGTTACAATGGAGTGGCATAGAATGGAGTGGCATACATTGTAGTAGCATAGACTGAGTGGAATACCATAAAGTGGGTTGCGCGGAGTGGAGTGGTGTGGAGTGGAATAGCATACAGAGGAGTGGTGAAGATTGGAAGATTGGAATAGCGTAGAGTGGAATTTCTATAGAGTGGGGTGGAATAGAGGTGTATAATCGAGTGGCATAGAGTGGATTAGCATAGATTGTAGTGGTCCAGAGTAGAGAGGTGAACAGTGAAGTGGTGTAAGGTATAGGGGAAACATCCTTTACGACGCAACTTTTACCACGCAGTACCTTTACAGCGCAGGTTTTTCAACGCAAGTCATTACAACGAATTGTGCTGGGGGGGCGCTCTAGGATAGGTAATAGTTTAATTTACTATCCAACACCTTCCCTACAATCCACGGGGACTGGAGTTGGAATAGTAAATTAAACTATTCACTATCCAGCACCCCCCTACGCAAGTCGTTGTAACGACTTGCGTTGAAAAACCTGCGTTGTAAAGGCAGGCGTGGTAAAAGCATGCATTGTAACAACGTACATCCAGGTATAGTGGTATTTCAGTGTAGTGGAGTGATGTATAGTCAAAGAGTGTAGAGAGGAGTAGCGTAGAGTGGTGTGGCATAGATTGGAAAAGCCTACAGTGGAGAAGAAGAGAGTGCCGTACATTATTGGTGGTATACAGTGGAGTGGCATCGAATCTAAAAGCGTAGAGTGGAGCCTTGGAAAGTGGATTGTCATAGATTGGAATAGCATAGAGTGGAGCATTGTAGATTTAAGTGCCATGAGGTGTAATGGTGTAAAGTGGAGGGGCTTAGTTGGTGGGGTAGAGTTGAGTGGCGCAGAGTAGAGTGGTGTAGAGTGAAGTGGTGTGAAATGGTGTGGCATAAAGTGGCCCAGTGTAGAGTGTAGTGGCATAGAGTGCTGTAGAGTTGACTGGCATAGAGTGAAATAGACTAGTGTGGATTTGCATATAGTGGAGTGGTGTAGATTGGATTGGCATATAGTAGAGTGACATAGAATGACAGAGTGGACTGGCATAGAGTAAAGTGGAATAGAGTGGAGCGGCATAGACTGGAATAGTATAGAGTGGCTTTGATTGGAGTGGAGTGGCATAGAGTGGAGTGGCGTACTGTGTAGTGGCGTACAGTGGAATAGCATTAAGTGTAGAGACACTGATTGGAATGTGTGCAGTAGAATGGCATAGAGTGGAGTGGCATAGAGTTGAGTGGTGTTGAGTAGAATAGTATAGTATGGAGTTGCACACCGTGGAGTGGCATACATTGGAGTGGTGCAGAGTGGGGTGGCATAGAAAGGCCTAAAATGGAGTGGCATAGAGTGAAATAGCATAGATTGGAGTGGCGCAGACTGAAGTGGTGTAGAGTAGAGTGGTGTCTAATTGAGTGGCACCAAGAGAAGAGGATTAAAGTTCAGTAGTGTAGAGTGGAGTGGCAAGAGTGTAGTGTAGTAGAGTGTAGTGACATAAAGTGGAATGACGTAAAGTGGAGTAGCATAGAGTGGAGAGGCATGGACCAATCTGACTCATGCTTATGGATTCTAACCTTACTGTGTTAGTCCTGCTTCACCTGCATTACTGTGCCATTTGAGGTCAATGATTGGTAGCTTTTTTCCATCCTTGTGATGCATGGTTTATTGTGGCAGAACATGGATCTGCATAGCATGAAAAAGTGGCCTAGCAGTGCTGAATGTATAGTGTGGTAATGTGGAATGGAAGTGTATAGTACTGAAATTAACCAGTGAGAGTTTCACACGTCCATGGCCTGTTTATGTAGGTCTGGCCCTATGTGCAGGTGTGTGTGTCTCTTTTCTTGAGCTATAACAGTGCATTTACTTTGTTTTATTTTCTGCATTATTATGTTTGTTCTTTTTGGATTGTTTTACAGCTTGTTTTTGTCCCTACTCTTTCCAAAAATGTTACCATCTCCTTTCGACTGAAAGTATTTTAAGGTTATCGTTTCCATTTGTTTTCTTTCAACTTTCACACTTGGGTGTTATTTACGACATGATTTATTTTTTGCATTTGGTAGCTATCACAATTGCTAAATAGCACATGCAATAAGTAGCACATGTGTACCACAGTAATGCAGTATTCAGCACATAGGATAAACATAGCATGTTGTTTTAGCTTGTGATCGGACCAGTTTGTAAATTCATGTGCTACTTGCCCTCGCATGCGGTAATTCCAACAGCACTTAAGTCAAAATCAGGTCTTTCTATTGCTTTTACACTTTCCCTAACATAAACCATAATCCACAAGTGGTTGAATGTCACAACATTGAGTTCTTTTACAACGCCTACCTTAACAACGTGGTCTCTACTATGACCACGTCTTAACCACAAACTGATTTACCCAGCATTCCTTATCCTCTATTTTTCATGTATAAGGCAAGCAGGGTAAACAGCTATCTGTGGCTAAGTTTATCACCCCCTCCATCTCCCCCTGAACTGTAAATACACCTCCAACCTACTTAAAACTACCCCAAACTTCCACTCCCTAAATACTACTCCGAACTCCAGCATACCCAAAAAAAGTACCCTGGACCACCCACCCACTGCAAATTAATCTGAACCCCTCCCACCCACTAAAAACTACCCAAATTTCCACCCTCTAAAAACTACCCTGAATCCCTCCACTCCCTAAAAACTACACTGAACCCCCCTCCCACCCCTTTAAAACTGCCGGAACACCCTCACACCCATTAAAAACTGGCCCTAAAAGCTACCCTGAATCCTCCCACCCCCTAAAACCTACTCCGAATCCCTCCACCACCAAAAGACTATCCCAAACCCCATCCCCTAAAATCTACCCGACTCCCCACTCCTTAAAAACAACCCCATATCCCCCACCCCTTAAAAACTACCCCGAACCCTTCTCCGAAAAACCACCCCGAATCCCCAGCCCCCTAAAAAATACCCCACACCTACCCCACTCCCTAAAAACTTCCCCTACCAACTCTTACCTGTCCTCTCTCTTTCTTTCCGTTCTTTTTCACACCCATCCTGAATACCAGACCGACTTTGCCTAACTACGCACAAGCATGGTTACTGTAAAGTCGTTGTTCAGCTTGCGGGCTTGCTGACTGTAGTGCAGTGGGGCCTGGGGTATATAGACTGCTGCACTAAGGACAAATGACACACCAACACAGGATACACAGTTGGTCAGAAGACCACGAGCGGCGTTTATTTATACCCCGGAGTGAGCCAGCCCCGAGGGGTGTATGTATGCGTGTGTTGTTTGGATACATTGATGGGGAAAGCCCAAGTGGCTCTTACATCCCTCCTTTCTTTTAGTCCAATACCACCAGCTTCATCACGCTCATGGGGAGGCACAGGCAATGTTTCAGAGACGTTGACTCGGGCCAGGGTTTGGCCGGAGGCTGCATCTCTGGCTTCGGCCACAAGGAGATGTCGCAACCCCATCCGGGGTTCCATCAGCTATCTCGCCGTCCTCGGTCTGAGGGTCAACCGGGGACTGCCCCCTGTCCCTTGGCCCGATGGCCGGGACACCTCCGCTGACGGACTCCACACAGATGGCGACCCCAAGAGGGGTGTCCTCAGCGCCATGTCCTGATCCGCGCTGGTCGCAGTGTTGGACTCCACTTTCGTAGCTTTCTTGAAGCTGGACACGTTGCGGGTGACCTGTTGTTGTCCCTTCCTAGCGGTCACCATCGTCCCTTGAATCCGCTTTACCCTCCGGCTCATAGGGTGTTCGAAACTTCCACCCTGGGTGTTGGTCTTTGATCACCACAGGGTCTCCCACCTTGAGCGTCGGCTCTTAGGCACGACGAGCCTCACTTGCCTTCTGATTCGTGGTCTCTCTTCTCACCTGGACGGCCTCATCATCCCGTGCATCAACACGTCCATGGCCTGTTTATGTAGGTCTGGCCCTATGTGCAGGTGTGTGTTTCTCTTTTCTTGAGCTATAACAGTGCATTTGCTTTGTTTTATTTTCGGCATTATTATGTTTGTTCTTTTTTGGATTGTTTTACAGCTTGTTTTTTGTCCCTACTCTTTCCAAAAATGTTACCATCTCCTTTCGACTGAAAGTATTTTAAGGTTATCGTTTCCATTTGTTTTCTTTCAACTTTCACACTAGGGTGTTATTTACGACATGATTTATTTTTTGCATTTGGTAGCTATCACAATTGCTAAATAGCACATGCAATAAGTAGCACACGTGTACCACAGTAATGCAGTATTCAGCACATAGGATAAACATGACATGTTGTTTTAGCTTGTGATCAGACCAGTTTGTAAATTCATGTGCTACTTGCCCTCGCATGCGGTAATTCCCTCAGCACTTAAGTCAAAATCAGGTCTTTCTATAGCTTTTACACTTTCCCTAACATAAACCATAATCCACCTGGACGGCCTCATCATCCCACGTTGGTTCCGACGGGATGCTGTCTCGGGGGGCCCGCTTGAACAGGAGATGAGCTGGAGCACACTTAATGGTGCTGTGCGGAGTCTTACGATATGTGCCAAGAAATTAATCCAGGGCTGCCTCAGGAGCCTCACCGTTGTCCACTGCTATGCAAAGTGCACGATTTATGGTCCTCATCAACCTTTCCACCTCCCCATTCGCCTGGGGCCACAACGGGGTGATATTCCGGTGGCGCACTGTCAAGTTCATGAGATAGTCCTTGAACTCTCACCCCTGAAAGGGGGGTCCGTTATCGGACTTGATTTCTTCTGGCAACCCCATCATGGCAAAGATGTGGTCCAGGACCTTCTTCACCTGTGGGAAGGCTGTCGACGAGATGATTTCCACGACGGGAAATTTCGAGAAGGAGTCGACAATGACCAGCATGTGACGGCCATCAGGGAAGCTTCCGAAGTCCATGCTCATATGTGTCCACGGGGTACTGCACGGCGCTTCGGTGATTACCGGCGCAGGAGCCGGGTCTCCACCAGTGATGGTGCATGCTTGATACAAACGCACCATCTCTTGCACCATGGAGTCCATCGCCGGGAACCAGACCTTGTTTCTCAATCTTGCCTTGGTCTTGGCCATCCCCTGATGTCCAACGTGGGCCAGTGCGAGGATCCTCTTCTGCAAGCTCTCGGGGAACACGATGAGATATCCCCTCATGGTGACCCCCTCTTCTCCCACGCTTAGTTCATTCCGAACCAGCCACAACTGCTGGCGAGCATGGCTAACCTCCAGCTGGAGGGTTCCAGCTCCATCCATGAAACGGGCCCAGCTTCCATTCTCCAGGACCTCCCGGACCCGAGACAGAGTTGCTTCTTCCTGGGTGGCTCCGCCCATCTCCTCCAGGGTCATAGCCTTGGGGCAGTCCACCTGTGACACCATGTGGACGAACGCTTCCGCGTTGCAGTCGTCAGCAGGAGAGCCGGCTGTCACAGACGTTTCTGGATGTCGGGACAAGTAGTCCGCCGGGTTGTGCACCCCGGGGCGAAAGATCACCTTGCAGCTATATCCTTGCAGCTGCACCGGCCACCCCTCAATTCTTGGGGGCGCCAGACGGGATGACTCCGCAAACAGCGGAAGCAATGGCTTGTGGTCGGTGACGACACTGAATTCTTAGCCACACAGGAACAAATGAAAATGCTGGCAGGCCCAATTATTGGCCAACGCCTCACGCTCGATCTGGGCATACTGTGTCTCGTTCTCAGTCAGGGCTTTGCTGGCATATGCGACCGGCCTCCACTCTTCTCGCCCATGTTCCTGTAGGAGCACTGCCCCTAGGCCCACCGGGCTTGCGTCAACAACAAGTTCGGTCTTGCATTGTGGATGGAAGTAGGCCATCACGGTCTTGTCGAGTAGGCTTGCCTTGATGTCCTTGAAGGCCTTGTTGGCAGCGAGAGACCATTCCAACTTGTGGTCCTGGCGTGTGAGCGCCCGCAGAGGCTCCTACATGGCTGCCAAGTTGGGGATGAAGCGTCCACAGTAGGTGGCCATGTCAAGGAAACTTCTCACCTCCATGGGGTTGCGTGGGGTGCTAGCTGCCCGGATTGCCTCGGCTTTCTTTGGGTCCACTCGTAGTCCCTCACGAGTGAAGGTGTATCCAAAGAAGTCAATGCCTTCCTGGTAGAAGGAGCATTTCGACTTGTGTAAGGTCAGTCCGCAGTCTACCAGCCATTGCAGCGTGGCCCTCAGGTGCGAGTGGTGCTCCTCAAGCGTGTCCTTGTATACCAGGATGTCGTCGCTGAGGTTAATCACTCCCCACAGCCCTGACAGCACTTCTCAGATGGCGTTTTGGAATACTTCGGCCGCTGAGCATACGCCAAAACTGAGTCTCCGGTACCTGCGCGGACCCATGTGTGTTGAGAAGGTGGTAATGTACTGGCTTTCGGGCTCCAGCTCTAACTGATGATACCCTGCATTGAGGTCTAGCTTCGAGAACCATTTTGCACCATTTAGGTCGGCTATGATGTCGTCCATCGTGGGGGTGATGTGCCGCTCCCGTTTCACCGCTGTGTTCGGCAGCCTCATGTCGACACAGATTCTAATCACTCCTGGTTGCTTTAGCTTAGACGCCACGACCAGCGGGGACACCGATGGCGTGGGCCCTGACACTTTCTCGATTAATCCTAGCTCTTCTAGTTTCTGATAGCCGTAACCTCCTGAGGCACAGCCGGGAGATAGGTGTTGTTGATTTTTAGAACGAAATAATTTCAAAATTGCACGTAATTGTTTTTAAAAGCGCACGCTCTACCTGCCTTGTATTCCACCTGGAAAGCTTACCCAGCAGCGGTTGACACGCTGAGAGGGAGAGCTCATGGGAGGCTTCGTAGGCGCCAGCAGCCCGACGGAACGAGGGACACGCCCACTTTACGGACACGCCCCCTTGCAAGCACATAAATAGAACGCTGATATCAGCGCGTCCACTGATAGCCGTAACCTCCTGAGGCACAGCCGGGAGATAGGTGTTGTTGATTTTTAGAACGAAATAATTTCAAAATTGCACGTAATTGTTTTTAAAAGCACACGCTCTACCTGCCTTGTATTCCACCTGGAAAGCTTACCCAGCAGCGGTTGACACGCTGAGAGGGAGAGCTCGTGGGAGGCTTCGTAGGCGCCATCAGCCCGACGGAACGAGGGACACGCCCACTTTGCGGACACACCCCCCTCCCTCTGACCTATAATAATGTGTATGTACCGGAGGCGCAGCGGACGAGCGCAGCAGGTGCGACGAATGCGCGCCGAAGGCGCGCATAAGGCAAGCTCGTCTGTGCTCGTCCGCGCCGAGTCCGGGCCTAGGGCCAGCCCCCCTACTCCTCACCCCTCAGTACCCCTGCATTATAGCCCTGACACCTTGCACAGTCTTAGGACATCCACTAGCAAGGGATGCCTACACAGATTTCAAGCTGATGCCCTACCCCCTACCTGCCCCAATTGTAACCACCACCTTAAGCCCAAAACAACACCTGAACTGCTATATGACTACCGCATGTACCTGTTGAACTGCCGCTCCCTCCCAAAACATAGGGTTGAAATTTCTCTCCTAATAGAGGAACTTTCACCTGACATACTGTTTTTAACAGAAACCTGGCTAACTCCTGACGCTGAGCCAGCGATTCTGGAAGCCCTCCCCTCAGGCTTTCAAATCTCTCACCAAGACCGGCCTAAAGGGAGAGGAGGAGGTCTAGCGATAATTTATAAAGATCAATTTCGCTGCCGTGTAGCAGCCGAACCCATTCCGGACTGCGAGAGTATCACTTTCCATGTGGAACTCAAACCTAACAATTGCCTTTCCGGCACGCTTATTTACCGCCCTCCCGGCCCCCCGAATCAGTTCCACGTCTGCTTACCCTCAAACATAGCCGAACGCCTTAATCCCTCATCTAACTTTACCGTTTTAGGTGATTTTAATTTCCATTTCGACTCGGATTTGGACCACATAGCCACTACTCTAACAGAAGACCTCGCAGCTCTACAATTGACCCAAAAAGTTACCTCCCCCACCCATGTTAAGGGCCATCTGCTGGACCCGGTTTTTAGCAACTGCATCGGCCTTACAACAGGATCACCCATCCACTTGCCTTGGACCGATCATTTTTTGATCCCTATCAGCTGGTCTGCACTGAAACCCTCTAAATTGACACCAACCACGAGACTCACAAGAGCTTGGTCTCACCTCGCAATTGACACAAATGGACTAATTTACTTGCTGAGAATCCCCCCTAATCAAAGATAACCCTAACCTTGCTAATCTGGCTTATTCTAATTGGATCACTCAGTCTCTAGACGCAGCTCTCCCCAAAAAAAAAATCACACTAAAACGACTTCAAAAACTGCCCCATGGTATACTGAAGACCTCAGAGCCAAGAAACGCTGCTGTAGGCAGTTTGAAAGAAGCTGGCGAGCTGATTATTCCTTAGAAAAATAAAATCTCTATCATGAAGCCATCAGGGAATACAAAATGTTGATAAAATCGACCCAAGCCGCTTACTTTTCGGAGAAAATCTCCCTTGCTAAATCCAAACCTAAGGAAATTTTTAAGATCATAAAAAAACTGACCAAACAGTCCCCCTGTGATCAGGCAGATAAGTCCACTACCCATTGTAACGACGTCGCTGAATTCTTTCATCAGAAAATAAATACCATTTACTCTGCTTTCCCACCGAACAACCTAACCCCCTCAACTCCTACCTGTCCCCCCATGACTCCCACTCTTCACTCACCTACATTAACACATTTCCACCCACTAGAGCTAGCTACTCTTGAGCCCCTAGCACGGAGTGTTAAATCTGGTTCCCCCAACGACCCAGCACCTCTAGACATAATAATGGCAGCATCTCAAACTACTCTGCCTATAATTAAGGACATCCTAAACGCCTCCATTTCATCTAGTGTGGTCCCGACTGCCTGGAAGCAGGCTATGGTCAGAGCCCTAGTGAAGAAGCCCAACTTGGACCCTAATGATCTGAGTAATTATCGCCCCATATCCCTGCTCCCATGGATCAGCAAGATTCTGGAAAAATATATCAATAAACAACTAATCACTTTTCTGGAAGATCACCAACTACTGGACCCGACCCAGACGGGCTTCAGACCTAAGCATGGGACCGAGAGCGCACTCCTTATGGTCACTGAGGAAGCGAGAAAGATCTTGGATCAAGGAGGATCAGTGGCAGTGATCCTCCTTGATCTCAGCGCGGCCTTTGACACGGTTAGCCAAAATACTCTGCTATATCGCATGTCCCAGGTTGGGATTGAAGACAAAGCCTTGTCCTGGTTCAAATCTTTCCTCCAAGACAGATCCTTCTGTGTGTTTGAAGACGACTCTGTCTCTGCCAGCAGACCTTTGAAATGTGGAGTCCCTCAGGGATCATCTCTAAGCCCTGCACTTTTTAACCTGTACATGAGGCCACTGGCTGACGTCGTCCGTCCGTATGGGATTAAGATCATTTCCTACGCGGACGATACGCAGCTGGTGGTCTCCATGACTCAGGAAGCCACTCCATCGGCTCCAGGCGGGCTTAGAGAGTGCCTTGAGGAAGTGAAGACCTGGATGTCCCTTTCTTCGTTAAAACTGAATGGGGACAAAACGGAGCTGATGCTCCTGGGCTCCCCAGACCCCAGCATTCCCCCCTCTTTATGGCCACCCAGCCTGGGCCCCCCACCTACTCCCAAAAACAGCATTAAAAGCCTTGGAGTGTGGCTGGACAGATCCCTGTCCTTTAATACGCAGTCCGCAAAACTTTCGGCCACCTGCTTTGGCATCATGAAAATGCTGAAAAGAATCCTCCCCCTCCTTCCCTGGGACACCAAACAAACTGCCATACAAGGCTTAATTCAATCGCGACTCGACTTTAACAACATACTTTATCTTGGTGCCCCCGAATCCACCCTCAGAAGGCTCCAGATAGTTCAAAACTGCGCAGCACGCATTCTATTAGACCATCCCCGCAGACAGTCAGTGAGAGCAGGCCTGATTACCCTCCACTGGCTACCGGTGCGACAGAGGGTCCTGTTTAAAGCCATGTGCACTGCGCACCAGGGCTTCTGGAACACTGGCCCTAAAATTACCCAAGACTTAATTACCCATTATGTGCCCAACAGAAGCCTCCGCTCCAGTCAAACATTTCTTGCAAAAACCCCCAAAATAAAAAGATCCAGATCCGGAGGCAGGACCTTCTCCTTCAACGGTGCTAGAGCCTGGAACGCCCTCCCACTGCACCTTAGAGCTAATTCTAACCTCTCAACCTTCCGCAGACAACTAAAGACCCATTTATTTCACTCAATCTAGCTAATCTCATCCCTAATTCTCCTTCTAAGCCTGCTGTAGGTATTCGGTTCTCCTAGCGCTTGGACGCCTCAGGGCAGCAATTCGCGCTATACAAATGTACATCCTATCCTATCCTATCCTATCCTCCACTTGTGGGCATAAGTTGAAGGGCACATGCCGGTGCTGGAGGGCCACTGGTCGCACGGAGTTGTCGATATGGAGTCGGGATTTCTTTCCTTTTAGCTTTCCTAGGCCTTGGAAGAGTGCTGGGAACTCCTTTAACAGGGCCTCCGCATGGGACTCGTGCACCTGGTTTGCAAAGAAAACGAGTCCGAGATCCTCCGCGGTGTGACAGCTTAGCAGAGTCCTCTTCTTCCCCTCAGTCACATGGAATTTAGCCTTTGTGGAGTAGGCACCACTCACAATGGTGGTCTGGATGACGCCCCGCAGCGGTAGTGGGTCTGTCCCTCCACATGTGTAGATTCTTGCGCCGTACGGTGCGAGGGGAGGCTTTGGCGACAGTCTCTCATAATTGATCAGAATCCATCACATTGACCGATGCCCCGGTGTCGATGAGGGCTTGTACGTCAGTGCCTTCGATGGAGATGGAGCACATAGGGGGTGGTCTTCGCTTGGCCCCCGACCGGCTGACATATGATACGACGAACAACTCATCATCGTCTTCGTCATCGTACATGGGGCGCCTCTGCTGGGGCTGATCATCAGACGGTCATGACGGATTATCCAGGGAGATTTGCCGGATGCGCTGTGACACACTCCTGAGTCTGGACATTGCAGATCGGAATCTTCCTCCACGGCACACCTTGGCGTAGTGGTTTAGCCTTCCGCAGCGGGATCACATCTTCCCTTTCGCCCCACACGAGGCTGTGGCGGGATGGTCCTCTCCGCAATACCCACATAGGTACCCTGGCATCGGCTTGGGTGGTTGGCGAGCCGTCGGAGATCTTCTCTGGATGACGTCCACCTTTTCTTCCTTGACTGGCGGGAGCTTCAGCGACGGCGATGCGGCAATTGGGGTGTGCAGAGCCGCCTCCATCTCCTCTGCTCTGACGTCCAATAGCTCATGGGACTGAGCTAGGATCAGGATCTCGTCGAGCGAGATCCCCGGTTGCCGGAGGATGAGCTTGCTTAGGAGTTGGCTCTGCAAAGGTGCATGTGCCAGGCAAGGTCCAGGCGGCGCAGCCGCGCGTAGAACATGTCAACAGATTCCGTTTCGGTTTGCCAGGCTCTCTTGAATTTAAACTTCTCAAAGTCTTGATTGAGTTGCGGATCAAAATGCTTTTTGAGCGCGGCGACCTCAGCCTCGTAGTGGTCGTCTTGTCCGGTGTTTGGGAGCGTCTCGAACAGGTCGTAGATCTCAGCTCCACCATAGTAGATGAGGAGTGACCTCTTGACGGTCCCGTCGGTCTCCCTGGTCCCCTTAAAGTAGTGGTTGAGCCGCCCTACCCAGGCCTTCCACCTGGGCTTGGCCGTCGCAGGGTCCGCCGCTTCACTGAACGGGGGCAATGGTGCCACTGCCGTGTGTGTGTGTGCTGGAGTCGGAGGGTTCACGGCGCCTGCTTGGTTGCGTCCTCCATCTTGCTGAGGGGCCGCCGCCGCCCCTGGTGCGGTGTTTGTTCATGGTGTCTGTGCACGGGTACGTGAGAACCCACGGGTGCAGCCAGCATCACGGCGCACAATGCAGTGGTGATTTTCAGGCACGTGTATCTGGTACACGTGCCGCTTGACGGTGTCTCTCGGGCTCTCTCCAACAGTCTTGCTGCAGCGCGGGGGGGGGGGGGGAGCAATGCCCCAGTCCACCCTCTGCTTCTACAGGGCGTCCCCTGGTCTTCTGCCGCCTCGGTCACCTATAAGCCTCAGGAGTGCGATTGCGGGTCTCCAGCAACACTCACTCCAGATACTGGGCGCTTGATTTTGACAATACTTTGCTACAGGGTGTTTGCATTTGCCAATGCTTCATAAGATCTACGGGTCAGGCACCCTGTGATCTCCCCCGGGGCCTTCCCTTCGACAAAGAACCAGCGCCGGCAGTGGAAGGGGCAGCCCGACAAAGGGGCCTCACTGCCAGGAGGGAAACAGCATGCGCTGGGGGCCAGGCCTCAATGCCACCGCAGGGGCAGGACAGCTTGCGGGCGGGGAATGCAGCCACTCACCCTTCACATGGCCCGTCACCAGCCAGCTCCGCCAGCTGAAGGTGCTCCCGCTGAACATGGAGGCGCGTGGGCGGGCTCGAGCTAGGCTCTTCGGGCAGCCCCGGCAATCAGCAGTCTCCGGAGGGGAGCAATGCGGGTGGGCACCGCAGCTTCAGTACCCATGATGAGGGACACAATCGGAGCAGGACAGATGTGGGTGGGCACCGCACGCTCCGCAACCAACGCACGCAGGTAGGCGGGCACACGCGTGGTATGGCCAGCCTTGTCGCCAATGTAGTGCGGCGGGGCCTGGGGGATATAGGCGGCTACACTAAGGACAAATGACACACCAACACAGTTGGCCGGAAGACCACGAGCGGTCTTCCACAGGTTTATTTATACCCCCGGAGAGAGCCTTTCCAGAGGGGTGTATGTATGCGTGTGTTGTTTGGATACATTGTCGGTGAAAGCCCGAGTGGCTCTCTACACTGACCTCGTTACTCTTGCCTTGTTGTTCCGGATGTTCCCCTCCAGAAATAAAACAATACTCTAAGCCTTACCTTAGTCTTAACTTAAAACTAAACCTAACTTGGACTCTAATCCTAACCATAATGCTAGTTTTAAAACGAATTCAAACCCTAATCGTTGCCAGTATTTTATCCCTAACATTAACTCTCGCCTCACCCCGAAAATTAGCCCTATTTCCTTAATCGAATTTTTATTGCTAACTGGAACTCTATTTTTAGCCTTAACTATGTGAAGCCCACGTCAAGGCTTTCACATAAGTCCTTTTCAAATGAATACTACTCTGCTTAGTTTTCCACATTATTCCCTTTGTACCTTATGGCATTTTTTATTTTCAAATTTGTGGTTACTGTACTTCTTTAATTGGTTTATTTGTTTTCATTTATGTCCCATAACCAGACCAATTGGAATTATTATGTAGTAGCGAAAGAACACACTATGCAGCACTCTTAACTTTACTATGCGGCAAGAAAAAGTATATGACGTGAAATGAGAAGTAATATTACGTGGGGAGGAAATAAAAGTTATGCCTCATTTCTACAGCACATTACTGTTATGTGTTAAAATGCGTATTTGGTTACGGATATAGCTACTTTACCAATATAAGACGTGAAAACACAATATTGGAGCTCTGAAACAAGTTTTTCCACAGGAAAACTTGCTTTTGTTCATAGTGTGTTAATTTTAATTTAGCATGTATCTCACAATTCGACAACTTCAGAGACTACATTATTTAGTAGGAGTGTCCTCGTTAAATAAAGTATACTTTCAGAGCAGTAGCTGTGTTCTACATAGTTATTTGTGTGAATGGTAACCACAAAGGATAGAAACAGTTAAGCGGAAAATACTTTACACCTTTTCGGGTCTTTTCCTCTTTTTTATGCTTTGGCCGGTAATTGCATCACCATGATTTGTGTCTCTGGCGAGCTAGCACATTGCCAACTCCATGGTGGTGAGCACTTGCTCATGTTCAGTGCATTGACTACATTTCACTTCCCAAAAGTGTGATTATTTAAAGAGATTAATTCTGTCTAACCAGAGAAGAGATGTTCACAACTAATTGGAGCTATTGCTTCTTTCTGTATGTCCTCTTCATCCGGCCATAAACGCATGGCCTAATTGGATGTTTCCAAATGTCACACACTCTGGGTATGATTTATCTCTGACTAAATCAACCTGTAGTCTTTCTTATTAATTTTGAGAGTTTATAAAACTAAACTCACACGTTTCTCTCCTGATAAACAGCACTTCTATTGTTTGCAATCACTTTATTTATTTCATACAATAAGTCTTGGCCAGCTGTTCAAATGGTCCATTGGTATATTTTATAAAAATGAAAGGTTTAATTCTTTCGATTTGGAGCATCTTTCAACATTTCATATTTGCTCCTACACAGTTCACTACATCAACATTTGATGATTTTGCGTAAAGCGTTTAGAGACAGATTGTTAGAAATTGGGGAGCATATGTACAATAACTGGCAACATTTTTATTTTCGGGTTCTGCTGCAAACTATTGCCACGTTAGCGACGTATGTACAAGCTGACGTTACGTGGCAATAATTCTCATCTCAGTGGAAAATGTCAACGTTAACAACAGCGTCACTGTGATATAAATCTTGACACTAACTTAAAAAAGTGGTAGCAGGCCAGTTAGCGGCCAGAAAGTGCATGCAAATTAGCGTGATACCACTTTTTTCACATTAGGCCGGAAAAGCGACTACAAAACGCCCTCAAGATGAAGCTGGACCCAGTACTGCAGGAGAAAACAAACCCCAAGCAGCCAGGAGGACCAGCCAGAGAGCCAAGAGAAGGGCAAGGAGAAGAGGAAGAGGAAAACCAGGTTCAGCCAGCAGGAAAACCAGGTGCTGATTGCGGTGGTGACAGAAAAAGAACAGCAACTGTTTGTCAGCTCCACTGTGTCATTGGGGACAAAGAATGCAATATGGCAGTTCATCACGGCCAAGGTGAATGCTGTCTGAGAGGTGGGGAGGACAGTGAACGACTGCAAGAACCGTTGGCATAATGCTAAGCACAAGACCAAGGAGAAACTGGCGGGCAATCGCAATGCAGCACTACAGACCAGAGGTGGGAGTCCAGCACCGCAGGAGAAGCTGGATGCCTTGGAGGAACAGGTGTCCGCAGTCATCTGCGAGGAATCAGTGGTTGGAGTCCAGGGACAGGCACTGCTGAACATGACCAGCAACATAGTGAGTAACAACCAGGCACTAGGGGGAGGGGTGGATGGGCCCAATGTCACTCAGGCACCCATGCACAATTAAATATCTACCAGTGGACATCCACAATGACTCCAGAACTTGTCACAGATACTCTTGTCCCTGGGTGTAGAGACACATATCACTCTAGTCACCAAATATATTGCAAGACACATATTGGTGGGGTCATACACTTTGAAATATGCACAGAAAAGTATTTCTAAACATAGGCAAAGATTCATATCAGACCATAATATAAGGGCAACATAAAAGAGCTAAGTGGTACATAGCCTGGAGATACGGCAGGCTGGTAAAATGTTCCTCTTGCCTCAACACCATGCACATGCAATTGTCTGCACAGGGCTGCATCTCTTTGATGACAAAATGAGGATGAACTGTGAATGTGACAGATGATGTGCATAAGTGAGCATTCCCCAACCTATGTCAGCACACATGCTCCTTTGTGCAAGGGTGTCTGAGTCGATATTCAGATTGTCTATGTGTTTGAAGAGGGACCTTACTGCACACACACATTCATGCACTCAACACAGACCTACGTGCACAATGGTGCATGTGTGCTGACATCGGTGGGGGCATGCTCCCTTGTGCACATCATCTGTCGCATTCACAGTTCATCCTCATTTTGTCATCAAAAAAATGTAGCCCTGATTAGACAATTGTATGTGCGTGGTGTTGAGGCAGGGGCTTCATTTTACCAGCCAGCCGCATCTCCAGGCAATGTGCCCCTTTCTATGTTCATTAGATGCAGCCCTGTGTACACCAAGTGAGAAAGCATGGAGTGAGTCTGCATACCATTAACAAATGCATTGTCACAACATAGTGATCATGCAGCCTACTGTCCAAAAGGTGCATATCCCACAATGCACACATTCCGCACAGTTTAGTCAAAATGTCATGTCATACCTTAAACAGGGGGGACATGCCTTCAACAGTACAGTGCATGGACTACGCATATCAGGAATGTATCAATAAAATGTTTTACTACGTGTCTTGTCTGTGTACCATACTCATAGAAGTACAAGAGTCCCTGCAAAGAAGTATCATAGGTCAAGTATGACACCAAGCAAGAATGGCAATTTAGCAAACAAATTTCTCAAATAGATACATTGCACCATCACCTCTTAGCTCAAACAGCACTCCTACACTCTCAAGTGCACACTTGTACCATACCTAAAACTGTACCATAGAGTAGTCCAGGTGTGACTTGCCCATCACACATTGATGTGCATGGAAACAAGTACTTTTGGAAAGTCAACAGTGTCAGTGATCAAACAGTCAGGACTGTCATCATCTGCACAAAAATTCCAAAATAGTACAGCATGTATCATCCATGCCAGTATCAGCATGCAATATTCACAAACACACATCACCCTTCCAATCGCACATGATGTGATGGGGGGGGGGGGGGTGATTGGACCTGAACATCACCAATGAGTAGTTTTGAATACACAGCCCTGAAATCCAGGCCCACTTACGCACCGCACGTGGTGTCAACGTTGAGGGTAATGGTTGTTGTAACTGTCCGTTCAGCTGGCAAAAACAATAGAAAATCACGCTGCACCAGACTCACAACGATTAAGCCAACAGGAGGGCAGCCAGCAATGCATGCATGGAAACACATGCATGACACCATGCAAACATGAGAAATCACAAGACCCAAAGTACATATGCAGTGCATTGAGCAGCATAAATAGAAAAAGAAATTGATGCAAAATTATGCATTTCTCCTTGGTTTGCCATCCCAAGAACAGTTTATACCTGGTCCTGATCTTTGCACGGCCTTCCATGTATGCCACCCTTGTAATTAGGGGCCTGGGTAAAAATTAATTGGGGTTGCGGTGGAACGGCCACTGCAACACCCACTGCCCACCCCTTTCATGCTAAGCATAACATGAGTGGGGGCCTTATGTAAAAGGCAATGTTAAGACACGTTAAGTGGCTTAACGCTGCCTTGTACATAAGGTTAAAGTTGTTCTAACTCCCAGACAGTGGATTGTTCTATTCCTTAATGTTTCCCACATTTCCTTTTCCCCTTTAGATAGCAGGGGAACATTTGTCAGCACCACCGTGTAGGGGTGTGCAGAGGGAGGTAAATTTAGAATTTGACAATTCCCCAATTGGTCGGATGGTTTATACTCTTCTTTCCCTACATCAGGGCCCTTTTCCCTCTGGTATCTATGTTCCTGCTGTTTATTCATCCTATCGTTGGTCTTTCCTGGTATTTCGTTGACATTCCCCAAATGTCTAGTATGGTCGATATTAATTGTTTTTTGGGGCCTATAGCCATCGTAGTGTGTCAGGGCCTTAGAGTTCTTTGCAGGAGCAGGATCGACATAGCTCCCAATGCCCGCCCACCGGTGTCACTGCATTAAGCAACGGAAACAGCAGGGGGGAAAGGGGAAGTGGATAAAAAGAAGAGACACTCCGTCCACAGCTATCTTCTAGCAGTAGTTGGAACCTTCTATAGTCTGCACCCACTGCTTCGTGAAGGCCTAATGCACAGAAGAGAGGGATGGAGTTCTGGACTTTTTGGTTCCGTCCAGAGGTGTAAGGGAACAACACCCAAAGACCCCGGAGTTCCACCTGTCTTGGTGCACAAATAAACAGAAACACGGGCTTCTCGATGGTGGCGTCAAAGACCAAAGGTTTATTACTGCAGGGACACAGAAGTCACAGAAACTACGCAAAGGCAGTGTCTAGGAGCCTGTTCGATTTGTACAAAGAGGGTTGCTCCTTATATACTAAAAATTGGGCTTCAGGCGAATTCTTCACATGTTAGTACATTCCCAAACCTTTGTGTCCTAAACAATAAATATTTGGTGTTGCACAGGAATCGTCGACAATATCTGATGTCAAAACATTACGAACGAGGGGTTCCCACTTTTCCATCATAATCTCCTGTCAAGTTTTCATTCAAGACCCGGACCGCCTCATCGTAAATTTCGTTACCTCCCCCTAATAAAGGCCCAGAAGGAAAAGAGCAGAGCCAGGTGCAGAAGATAGAAAAGCAGGATAAGGGATGTTTGTGGGTTGTAAATGGGCAAGGCTACCAGCTTCGGCCGCCTAATCATGATCAGGCCAACGACCACGAGAACCAGTATAGCAGGACTAGCCTCGGGCAGAGGAGGCAGCCTTTGTCGAGTCATGCAGCTACAGCGTGTTCTGTTCTAAGGTGCACGTGTCACTAGAGAGGTGAATCTCCGGCTAAGGCTACGTGTCCTTAATCGAAGTGAAGTGATCAGAGGTTATTGCGTATGTGAGGGCAAGAAACACAAAATGGCTGCCATGATCTAAGATGGATGCCATGGGTAGATCGGAAATGTGTTCGTAACAGGAGTACTCTTGCTCGTAGCGTAGCGAAAACACCAGGATATGCTAAATGGATCATTTGCGGTTTGCTGATACCAATATTATGTATTTCCGACAATATTGAAAACACGGGTTCAAATTGTCACGGAACCTCAGGGACATAAGCAATCCACCAGTTCTTATCTTACTCGGCTATACACTAATTAGGAAAGAGCCTACCAGCTGTGTCTGGAGTAATCGCCCCTCTTCTGAAAATGAGTGTTATGTAGTGGTTCACAAAGGGAATTCCAATAACTGTAAAAGAAGAAAGGCAATTAACATTCTACTCTCTAACCATTAAGACTTTTAGCTTCCTAATACCTTTCCAACTAATACCTGAATTACCTTCTGTGACCTGCAGAGAGTTTTATCCATGAAATGCTGACTCAGTAGTTTTGTGCATAAAGTCTTGTCAGTATGATTCCTGGATACTGCCTCCTTCAGTGAAGCGCGCAAAAAGGAACAGGGAAGGCAAAGGGGGAAAGGAAAGGAAAAGGAGAAGCGCTTTTCAAGGGAAGGACAGTTGCAATGTACGAACCTTAATAAGCAAACACTGTAATTCCAGAGTACAATACCAACGTTTACTTTAGCTTCTTAGTTCAAGATGACGCCGGCTCTCTGGTCGTGAAGACTTGACGGTTGGGTTTGCGCTATATCTCAGAATGCTTCAAACTGTGTCCGCTACTGAGGCTGGAACTCTTCTTCCTAAATGATAGTGCCGGGTAGGAGCGCCACCGCTGACAGATGGGTGAACTCGCCCCAAATACAAGGAAACTAGGGTTTAAACTCAGAGGCTAGTTATTCCTTAACCTATCTAACTGATAACTTGCTTTAACTAAACTAATTGGCTCCCGTCTTGACTTAAGACGCGGAGCCTCAAAACGAAGCTGCGGCTTCTGAAAAACTTCAGTTGAAGTTCGCAGATTGAATCTCGCGCACTTCGGAAATGACTAGAGTGTGTGACAGCATTGACTCAGTTCAAAATCACCGCTAACGCGGCGGCCATCTTAGGAGTGAATAATCTTACTGTGGACTGCGGGTTGCTGCGGGCCGGAATAACAGGCGTGGAGGCCGTATATAGTGGGCTATGGTAGCTCTTTTATTGTTCTCTTTGACAAAAGTACGTGGGCATATACATAAAGAGTTCCGGGGTGTAGCTTTGGTCGGCTCCCAGCGGTACGTGGTCCAGAGGATCTTCCAGAGGTCTTCACGTCTTCCGGGCGTTGGGATGACCTCGGAGGGAAAATAGAGAAGCAGGGGTTAGTCCTTTGGTAAAGACTTCTCTGGTACCGTTACCAACACCGGGGCGTGCGGGGAAAAGAGAGAACCGGGAGGAAGGGAGCGGATAGGGATGCAGAGGGGGGGGGGAAAGAGGAGGGAAAGGGTAGAAGGGAGGTGCGCTGGTGAGGGGGGGGTGTAGGGAATATTATACAAGATTTACTAGTGAAGTGTCTCTAATTTAGTTTATATACAGTGCAGAGGTGCTCTAACAGTGAGATCTAGCTCTATACAAATATCTACAGGTTTCTACAAAAGGGGGGAAACACGGAGACGGTAACACGGTACTCACGTGCCCCGCCGTAACTCTCCCGCGAGTTACGGCCGCTCTCCAGCCACCTCCTGAGGACTCCACCACTCCTCGGTCCAGACGTCCTCCAACTCTCCGCCTTCGATCCTCGCACTCCTCTCTCTCTCTCTCGATGGTTCTCTGCGCGCTGTCTCCTGCCACGAGTCGGCTATTGGGAACGCTCTCCTCTCTTCTTCGGCGTCCTTTATAGTTCCGGGCCCTGGGATGGAGGTGGGACTTCCGGTTTCCCGGTAGGCTGCTTCCGGTTCGGGACTTCCGGGGTCAAGGCGCTCGGGAGGTTCTGTTTCCGGGACGAGCCTGAGTTGGATCCGCTGGTTGCGTGCCTGCAGGGGAAACAAAGAAGAAGGACTCCTGGTTGTCAGAGACGCAGGAGGATTAGAACCCGAGGAACCCTCGCTCGAGGGTCTCTCCGTTGAGGTATGTGTCGTACCCCTTCCACATCCCCTTTCCCTAGCTATCCTTCTTGTGGGGGTGGAAGGTGGGGGATATCTGGATAGGTAGTCTGCATTTCCCTGCTCGGCCCCTTTTCTATGCTTTGTCTGGAATCTGTAGGGCTGTAAAGATAGAAACCAGCGTAGCACCCTGTCATTGTGTCCCCTGTTGCGTGCCATCCACTCTAGGGGTGCGTGGTCCGTGTACAGAATGAACTCTCGCCCTTCTAGGTAATAACGCAGGCTCTCAATGGCCCATTTAATAGCAAGGGCTTCTTTCTCGACTACCGCGTAGTTCATCTCACGGGGAAAGAGTTTCCTACTGAGGTAGAGGATAGGCCTCTCTATGCCTGACTGATCTTTTTGGGAGAGGACCGCTCCCAGTCCCTGTTCTGAGGCGTCAGTCTGGAGAACGAAGGGTTGTGTGTAGTCAGGACTGATGAGAACTGGCTCGGATAACAGTGCATTTTTCAGTTTCTGAAAAGCTGTCAACATTTGAGGGGAGGGTTGTCGTAGTAGGGATTCTGTTCCAGGGGTTTTCTTCAGGAGATCGGTCAGGGGTACTGCAGTCTGAGAAAAGTTTGGGATGAACCTCCGATAGTATCCTAAAAGCCCAAGGAAGGCCCGGAGGTCCTTTTTGGTTTGGGGGAAGGGTATGGACTGAATGGCTTTTATTTTATTATCTTGAGGTCGTATGACCCCCTTCCCGAGGAGGTAACCCAGGTACTTCACGGTTTGGGCCGCCAGAGTAGTTTTAGCAGGGTTAATGGTGAACCCATATTCACCCAGGGAAGTGATTACTCGTTCGAGATGGGACAGGTGTTCAGGCCAGTCATTGCTATAAATGACTATATCGTCAAGATAAGCTCCTGCGTATTGGGCATGTGGTTGCAGGACAATGTTCATAGCCCGTTGAAAGGTTGCTGGGGCCCCGTGAAGCCCGAAGGGCATAACTCGAAACTGGAATAGTCCGTCCGGCGTAGAGAACGCCGTTTTCTTTTTATCTTCGCTCTTCATGGGGATTTGCCAGTATCCTTTACAGAGATCCAGCGTACTGATATAGCGAGCCCGTCCAATGCGTTCTATCATTTCATCTACTCGGGGTAGTGGATACGTGTCGAAACTTGACACTTTATTGACTTCCCGGAAGTCAATACAAAATCGTGTGGAGCCATCGGGTTTCGGAACAAGCACGATGGGGGAGTTCCAACAACTAACTGATGGCTCGATAATACCCATTTTCATCATTTCTTGTACTTCCTCTTGGATGATTTTGCGGCGGGCCTCTGGGACGCGGTAGGGACGTTGTCTCACGACTTTTCCAGGTTCTGTATGGATCGCATGTTCGATGACTGTGGTGTGTCCCGGAGAAGTGGAAAACACCTTTTGAATGGGTGATAGGATTTTCCGGAGGTCTTGTCTTTTGTTTGGCGGTAGTTCCGGGTCAACACATTTTATGAAGAGCGGATCCCCTGGGTTGAGCATGCTGGAGAGCACGGGTTGAGGCCCCTCCCATTTCTTGAGCAAATTTATGTGGTAGATTTGCCTCTGTTTACGGATAGGATCTAGTTCAATCTCATATGTAACAGGGGTTACCTGTTTCGTCACCGGATAAGGGCCCTGCCATTGTCCAAGCAGTTTGTGGTCGGATGAGGGTATAAGAAGTAGCACTAGGTCTCCGGGAACAAAGGTTCTGGGTTTGGCTCCCCTGTCATATTGCCGTTTTTGTGTGGCCTGGGCGGTCAACAGGTTCTGCCTCACTATTTCCCTAATCTGGCCCAGATGAGTTTTAAGGTTGGCAACATATTCCGGCAGAGGTCGGGTACGGTCAGGCTCGGCTTCCCAGGCTTCCCGAGCCATATCTAGGAGGGTTCTTGGGGGTCTTCCGTAGAGGAGTTCATAGGGGGAGTACCCTGTGCTGCTCTGGACCTTGCAGCGGATAGCGAAGAGGGCCAACGGAAGCATTTCCTCCCAGCGACGGCTTTCTAGTCCCAGCAACTTCTTGAGGGTGGTCTTTAGAGTCGCGTTGTACCGTTCTACAAGTCCGTCGGTCTGGGGGTGATAGGCAGAAGTTCTTATTTGTTTTATGCCCAGTTGAGAACACACCTGACGCATGAGAGATGAAACAAATGGGGTACCCTGGTCCGTTAATATCTCTCGGGGAAAACCCACTCGGGTGAAGATGGTTACCAGGGCTCTTGCAATGTTCTGAGTGGTGGGATGTTTTAACGGGATGGCCTCAGGGAACCGAGTGGCGTAGTCCACGAGAACGAGAGCATACCGACATCCACTTTTCGAGGGTAACATGGGGCCTATCAGGTCCATCCCCACCCTGGTGAAAGGGACATCAATAAGGGGGAGCGGCTGAAGGGGGACTCTTGGAGGTCGATATCGACTGTTCTTTTGACATACCGGACACTCTTTGCAGTATTGACTCACTTGTTTATGTATGCCCGGCCAATAGAATTTCTCCAGTATCGTTTGTCCGGTTTTGTCGTCCCCGAAATGGCCTCCTAACAAATGGCTATGTGCTAAGAACAGTACCTTCTCACGAAAGGGACCTGGAACGAGCAGCTGGGATTCTTGTTGGGGTCCACCTTTCCTATATAATAGACCGTTTCGTTTAAAGAAATAGGGACATACGTGCAAGGGATCCTCATTATCAAGGGCTCGTCCCCAGGCGTCCTGTAGTACTGGGTCTTCTTGTTGTGCTGCACGGAACTCTCGGTCATTTTCCCAAGGATGTGGTTCCACCTGCACAGGATAGGCAGCGGCGTAGGTCCTTTTCTCTTTCTTCTTTTGCCCTTTTGTCTTCGGAGCCTTGGTTGCGGGCTCCACAGGAGGAGGATTTTGGGAAAAAGGAGCCTCAGACCACCATTTCTCCAAGGAGTTGGTGGCGTCGTGTAACAGTCGGGGAAGTCCGTGATAATCACTGCCCAAGATTACCTGTTCCGGCAGATTGGGTACTAGGCCCACATTAAGGGGACTACGTTCTCCCGAGTACTGTTGTACCTGTACCCGGGTGGTGGGATATCTCCGGGTATCACCGTGTACACATTGGATGTCTACGGTGCCGGTCATCGGCCCCAGAGGATTGGGCATCTCTTGCGGTCGTATCACGCTCTGCCGGCAACCTGAATCAGCTAAGGCCATCATTGGATGTCCGTCGATCCTTACCGGACATCGGAAGGGAGGTGGACTAGCCTCCTGGGTGAGACACACATAGTTCCGGGTAAGGCCGACCTCCATCGGTTCTTCCTTTTGAGGACAGAACCGTGCAATATGTCCATAACCCCCACAATGGTAGCATTGAGGGCCAGGATGGTTCGGTCTTGGGGTCACCGGGAAGGGAACAAAAGGAATAGGCTCCGGTTTTCGGGGTACTAACGGCCTCGGGGGTCGAGGATGGCTTCCATGGACCGTTCGTGCAAGATGTTCGTCCTTCTTCTGAAAGTCCTGTGCCCGGCTGAAGGCACTGGCGATTTCCACGGCGGTATCTAAAGTGAGTCTCGAGTGCTGACGAACCCACTTCTGCGTAGCTGGGTGCAGGGAGGCCAAAAATTGTTCCAAGTAAATTTTGGCAAGGATTTCGTCTTTGGTGGATGTGGCGGGTTTCAGCCAGCGGTTGGTGAGGTCTTGGATGCGGAACGACAAGGCTCTGGGGGTTTCCTGCGGTCCTTCGCGTACCTGCCGCAGCCTTGTCCTGTAGGTCTCGTCGTCAATCCCAAGTCGCTCAAGGATACACGTTTTTATGTCCTGGTACGGGGTCTGCCCTTGAATATTGGCCTGTTGGAACGCCGCTTGGAGTTCTCCCGTCAGCAGCGGCCCAAGGTAGTGGCTCCATCGGTCAACAGGCCAAGCAGCGGCCTCAGCCAAGCGCTCAAAGTTCGTAAAGAAGAAGTCCGGATCCTCTCCTGGAACGTACTTCTGTAATACCACCGAGGGTAGGGCAGTTGCTGGTCTCGATTGCCCCATGACGTCAACGAGCTTCCCAAGGGCTCGATCTTGAGAGGTGCCCTGGTCTTTCAGGACATCGTGCAGCTGGCCTCGGTCGTCCTCAGTGGTCTTCAGAAACCGCTCCATCATCTTCCCTAGGAGTTCCTGGCTTTCAGCGAGTTGCTTCACGGCGGCCTCCATACTTCCGGATCCCACTTCCGACACCAGGTGTGGACTGCGGGTTGCTGCGGGCCGGAATAACAGGCGTGGAGGCCGTATATAGTGGGCTATGGTAGCTCTTTTATTGTTCTCTTTGACAAAAGTACGTGGGCATATACATAAAGAGTTCCGGGGTGTAGCTTTGGTCGGCTCCCAGCGGTACGTGGTCCAGAGGATCTTCCAGAGGTCTTCACGTCTTCCGGGCGTTGGGATGACCTCGGAGGGAAAATAGAGAAGCAGGGGTTAGTCCTTTGGTAAAGACTTCTCTGGTACCGTTACCAACACCGGGGCGTGCGGGGAAAAGAGAGAACCGTGAGGAAGGGAGCGGATAGGGATGCAGAGGGGGGGGGAAAAGAGGAGGGAAAGGGTAGAAGGGAGGTGCGCTGGTGAGGGGGGGGTGTAGGGAATATTATACAAGATTTACTAGTGAAGTGTCTCTAATTTAGTTTATATACAGTGCAGAGGTGCTCTAACAGTGAGATCTAGCTCTATACAAATATCTACAGGTTTCTACAAAAGGGGGGAAACACGGAGACGGTAACACGGTACTCACGTGCCCCGCCGTAACTCTCCCGCGAGTTACGGCCGCTCTCCAGCCACCTCCTGAGGACTCCACCACTCCTCGGTCCAGACGTCCTCCAACTCTCCGCCTTCGATCCTCGCACTCCTCTCTCTCTCTCTCGATGGTTCTCTGCGCGCTGTCTCCTGCCACGAGTCGGCTATTGGGAACGCTCTCCTCTCTTCTTCGGCGTCCTTTATAGTTCCGGGCCCTGGGATGGAGGTGGGACTTCCGGTTTCCCGGTAGGCTGCTTCCGGTTCGGGACTTCCGGGGTCAAGGCGCTCGGGAGGTTCTGTTTCCGGGACGAGCCTGAGTTGGATCCGCTGGTTGCGTGCCTGCAGGGGAAACAAAGAAGAAGGACTCCTGGTTGTCAGAGACGCAGGAGGATTAGAACCCGAGGAACCCTCGCTCGAGGGTCTCTCCGTTGAGGTATGTGTCGTACCCCTTCCACACTTACACATTAACCCATAGATTAATCTTGTTTGGCTTTACAAACACATGTGTCTTCTGCAGGGTTTTGCGTCTAGGCAGGAGTTGTGCTAGTGCAGCGGTATGTTTACTGACAGTACCCCCTCTCCAAGACCGATTTATTGGTCTAGGCTTGGATGGATGTTGTTCACGAAATCTTGTTAACAATTTCAGGGCATGAAGGTTTTCTACAGGTTCCCACGACCTCTCCTCAGGACCATATCCCTTCCAGTCTACCAAATAAAATAATTTCCCTTTACGGAATTTAGAGTCCAAGATTTCTTTGACTTCATATTCAGTTTGACCAGAGATAGCTAGAGGAACAGGTGGTCTAACTAAAGAAACTTGAGGTGTGGTCTTCTTTAGCAGAGAGACATGGAAAACAGGATGGATACCAACTGATGCAGGAAGTTTTAATTTCACAGTAAGTGGCCCCAGAACCTTTTCCACCATGTAAGGACCTACAAGCTTAGGCTGAAACTTTTGGTTACCTTTCAAACGTAAATTACGGGAAGACAACCAGACCCAATCCCCTGCTTGATACTGTGGTGCAGGCCTGCGATGTCTATCAGCACATTTTTTATAAGTCATCTTAGCCTTAATCAGATTTTCTTCTGCTGACTTATGGAGAGAAGTCAAATCTCTTATCAAGTTCTCAACTGCTGGAACCTCCAGATCCTCTGTAGTCTGAAAAGGGTTAGGATGATGGCCATAATTTAAGTAAAAGGGAGAGTAACCTGTGGAAGCACTCTTGGCATTGTTACAGGCAAACTCTGCCATACACAACATATCTGACCAGTCCCCACCCCGCTCAATGAGGAATAAATGCAGATACTGCTCAAGTTCTTGATTGATCCTCTCCGTCTGACCATTCGTTTCAGGATGGTAACTGGTAGATAATCTGATCTCTATTCCTAGTCCCTTCAAAAATGCCTTCCAAAAATGTGAAACAAACTGAGATCCCTGATCTGATACAACTACCTTGGGAATCCCAAGTATCCTCACAATGTTTTCACTGAAAAATCTCGCAATTTCCTTAGCCGTAGGAATCCCCCTCAAAGGAATAAAATGGCTCATCTTAGTGAAGGTATCAACAATGACTAAAATGGCATTATGTTTTTACTAACAGGTAGGTCAACTATCAAATCCATAGAAATGGTGTGCCAAGGATGAGGTGGGGTGGGAAGAGGTTGCAACATTCCTTGGGGGGCCAATCGACTAGGTTTTCCCCGGGCACATAACTCACAGGTCATCACATATTGTTTGACATCAGAAGACAAACCAGGCCACCAAAATAACGCTGAACGAAATCCATAGTCTTGGTGACTCCCTTATGTCCTGCCAGGGGTAGATCATGACAGACCTGAAGAGCCTTCTGTTGCAAAGTTGGTGTAGGAAGATAAAGAGGTTCTTTGTGAAAGGGTAATTGATGTTGTATCTTCCTATCTGCTCCTTGAGCCTGCCATTTATGCATTTCCTCCAAAGACAGACAGTTACGAACTTCTTCTTGAAAGTTATCGACTGAGATGGTACAAATGATCTTTGTATCCGAAATAATTGGTTGTGGATCTACAGGATGCTCTGACTCTTCAGTATGAAGTCGAGATAAAGCGTCGGCCTTCCCATTCTTATTGCCAGGACGATAAGTGATGACAAAGTCGAAATCGGCAAAGTACAAAGACCATCGTAATTGTCTCGGGGTCAAAGTCTTTGCTGTCTTTAAAAATTGCAAGTTTTTGTGGTCTGAAAATACAGTGACCATGTGCTTAGCCCCCAGCAAGTAATGCCTCTAATCCTCAAATGCATCCTTCACTGCTAAAAGTTCTTTTCCCGCAATGGTGTAATTCAATTCCACTGGACTCAATTTCCGAGAGAGGAAAGCTACCGGATGAAGCTGCCCAGTACTTCGATGTCTTTCCGATAGCACCCCTCCAATAGCCTGATCTGAGGCATCAGCCTCCACAAAAAAGGGTTCAGTGGTGTCTGCATGTAACAAAATAGGAGCAGAAGTAAATTGTCTCTTCAAATTCTGAAAGGCCTCTTCAGCTTCATGGGTCCAGGAAAATTTCACTCCTTTCTTTAGTAATTGCGTAATTGGAACAATCAAATGTGAAAACCCTTGGATAAATCACAGATAAAAATTTGCGAATCCCAGAAACCTTTGAATTTCCTTAACATCTTTTGGAGACGGCCATGTCTCCACAGCTTGAATCTTCCTCGGAGCCATGATGATACCGTGAGGGGATAGTACAAATCCCAAAAATTCGACTCTTGTTGTACTGAAGACACATTTCTGCAATTTGACAAACAAACAATGTTCTTGTAAATGTTCTAACACTTTCCTCACATGAGCAGGATGGTCTTTTGGATCACTGGAATAAATCAAGATGTCATCCAAATAGATAATGGCAATTTTGTCAATCAAATCTCCCATAACGACATTAAAGAAATGTTGAAATACGGCTGGGGCATTACAAAGACCGAAAGGCATCACTTTATATTCAAATAGGCCAAATTTGGTTCGAAATGCCGTCTTCCATTCATGCCTTTCCTTCATACGAATCAAATGATAAGCCCCACGTAAATCGAGTTTTGTAAAGATCCGAGCCTCCTTAATCCGATCCAGCAGAACAGAAATTAAGGGGAGAGGGTAGCGATTCTTAATGGTCACCTGATTGAGAGCTCGGTAGTCGATGCAAGTTCGAAGATTCCCTTCTTTTTACGGAATGAAAAAAAGTGGGGATGACACAGGAGACTGAGAAGGTTGAATAAATCCGTTCGTGAAGACTTGACGGTTGGGTTTGCTCTGTACCTCAGAATGCTTCAAAGTGTGTCCGCTACTGAGGCTGGAGCTCTTCTTCCTAAATGATAGAGCCGGGTAGGAGCGCCACCGCTGACAGATGGGTGAACTCACCCCAAATACAAGGAAACTAGTGTTTAAACTGAGAGGATAGTTATTCCTTAACCTATCTAACTGTTAACTTGCTTTAACTAAACTAATTGGCTCCCGTCTTGACTTTAGACGCGGAGCCTCAAAACGAAACTGCGGCTTCCGAAAAACTTCAGTTGAAGTGCGCAGATTGAATCTCGCGCACTTCGGAAATGACTAGAGTGTGTGACAGCGTTGACTCAGTTCAAAATCACCGCTAAGGCGGTGGCCATTTTAGGAGTGAATAATCTTACACATTAACCCATAGATTAATCTTGTTTGGCTTTACAAACACATGTGTTTTCTGCAGGGTTTTGCGTCTAGGCAGGAGTTGTGCTAGTGCAATGGTATGTTTCCTGTCATAGTGTTATCCCTTTTTCCTCCAGGTTTCTCTGGGGACACAGTATTATCTCTTATGTTCAGGCAGCACGGATTGAGAGTGTCTCCCCTTTTCTCTATTTCTTTTTTATTGCCCTTATTATCCACTGCCGAGAGCATATCTTGATTCTCTGCCAGGGATGTCAAGCCCAACTCTATCTTAGCTAATCTTAACTCTATAGTAGCAAACAATTGTTTAATACAATTACTTAAGTCAGCTAGTTAATTCCCAATACTATTCATTTCCGCATCATGATTCCCTTGTCCCCTTCTTTTAGTTTTCCTGGTCAAACCTTTATTTTTTAAATGTGTCAAGTTACCATTTCGCTGTTTATATATCTCTGCAGTTATTTGTGTAATAGGATCTGATGGGGCATTATGTATCAGTACCTGTGGGCTTCTAGGCCCTTCTTTTGTTTTCGGCATGCAACATCTTTTAGGTGGGGGGACAGCTCCACATCCAGATCACTAGTGATGATCTCTACACCTCTAACCTAGATGCAACCATTTATATTCTCCCCATTACAATTTCCTGATCCCCCCTTCTCCCCAACCTCTTCAGGATCCTTCTCATATACAGCGGTGGTCTTATTTATAGTAACTACATCATGGGGATTGCCTTTTAGAGACTCCTCAACTGTAGATATTTTCTTATCTTGTGCTCCAACCACCCCTTTAAGGCAGTTCAAAATAGTCCTATTTACATCTGCTGATTTGCCCCCGATTGCACTAAGATCACATTTTGTAGTTTTATTTTCCCCATTTTTCTGGCTCCTATAATTAAAACACAGTTATATTCTTTCCACTACTCGGTACACAATAAATATCAGTTATGAACCAAATTATTATACTCTGCAGCAACAAAGATTACACCCGCTTCCGTTTTTCAATCCCTTGGAGGGGACAGAGTTAACCACTCTTGTATGATTAGGCATTCATTGTTCTCTCTGGTACTATCTGGGACTAAAGAGGCATACAAACAGTTCGAACCAAGGGACCTGGCCTCCTCTGGTCTCTGAGCTTTATTAGCTTCCTCAAGCGAGCTGGGGAAAAGTACAGGGGTTCCTCTTAGGAGCCAGGAACTCTGTTAAAGTGCAAAGTGCTGCACGTTGCAGAGCGGTCTTGAGTTAATGAGACTAAATAAGTGAGTGTTGAGTGTTTGTTGTTTGATTTAGCCTGACGGACTGACTGTGACTATGAAAATGGACTGCAGGGGGGCAGTTAAAATCCAGAATCAGGAACCCCCTCGCATCCACCCCTGCACCGGCTCCTAACCGTTTTATTTCCCTGAGCCTTCTTCTGTGGCCACCTCCACTGCCGGTCACTGACAGCTGACGTGCTAGCATCCATGCTCCTTCCCACTAGAGGGGGGGGGGGATTCTTGCCAGGCTCTTTATTAGTTCTTTGTTGGGCTCTTTTGCTCTTTGCTGGGCATCCCGTTCAATGTTTTCAGCCGTCTGCCACCGCCGCCACCTCACCTCTACCTCTTGTGAGCCTGCGAGGTGCTATAGCCACAAACCCAGAACCAGGGGAGAGGCACAGCGCAGCTTGGCTCAACGGTTTTGCCCATGGCAGTTACTCGCTGCTGGTACGGGGAGGCAGTGGTGAGTGAGCGGTTTACTGTCCTGCTCCGGCTCAAGCTCCCTTCTCCATGCTCCCTGCTGCAGTGATATAATATTTTGCGGCTTCTGCCGCCGAAGAGCAAGATTTGCGGCCTCTGCCGCTTGAAAGGAAATGTTTGCAAAAAACAACAGTTGATGAACAGAATGCAGAACAATGTCATACAGTCACCCCAGTACAGAGATCTGGGATTAAATCCATTGTTTTTTTGCACTCCACACCACCCCAGTTCAGACATGGCCATATGCAAATCAGCATTGACCCTGTGCCTCATGGGAACAGTTCAGCCCGAACTGCAAAGCCATGTCTTCCCTGGACCAGAATCAAGCATCCAAGGACCGGTTTCTGGCTCTCCGCCGTCATCAGCCAGGATAGCTTGACTCCAGTGGTGTGGAGAGCACGGGACTCACGTCTGAGCATACCTGTCCCACTCGGGGTGACAAATGCAAAAGCAACAGTTGATGGACAGAATGCAGAACAATGTCATACATCCACCCCAGTACAGAGATCTGGGCCTAAATCCATTGTTTTTTTGCACTCCACACCACCTCAGTTCAGACATGGCCATATGCAAATCAGCCTTGACCCTGTGCCTCATGGGAACAGTCCAGCCCGAACTGCCAAGTCATGTCTTCCCTGGACCGGAATCAAGCATCCTAGGACCGGTTTCTGGCTATCAGCCGTCATCAGCCAGGATAGCTTGACTGCGGTGGTGTGGATAGCACAGGACTCACGTCTGAGCATACCCGTCCCACTCTCCATGCCACTGGAATCAAGCTATCTAGGCTGATGAGGGCTCAGGGTCAAGACTGATTTGCATATGGCTGGGTTCAAACTGGAATAGCATGGTTGGTGAGCAAAAAAACGATGGATTTAGGCCCAGATCTCTGCACTGGGGTGAATGTATGACATTGTTCTGCATTCTGTCCATCACCTGTTGTTTTTGCATTTGAAAGGAAATGTTTGGCGGCTCTTGCTGCTTTTGTTTTGCACTTGCGGCTTCTGCCGTGAAAAGAAAAATGTTTTCGCGGCTCCAGTCGCAGCTGTGTTGCACTTGCAGCTTCGACCACTTAAGAGCAAAAATCGCAGAGTTCTCAATACCACACTTTACTGAAAAAGGATTTGCTTTTGTTCTGTCTTACAAGCATTCCCTCCTCACGCTCTGAAGTCCCACCTGCTCGACTCAATTAGCACCCCATCTCCGGAAGCAGGGCCATCCAGCAGTGTTGTGAAAACTACAGCCCCTGCACAAACAACCCAGCAGCAAGCACCCACCACCACAGCTGTCTCCCAGAACTGTGAGGACCCACTTCTGGCATTTCAATGTTGTGCCGTAGTGGTCCAGCAGGAGATGAAGGGTCAGGTCCAGGTGGGGTTTGACAGTCTTGCTGCCAAATTAGATGGGTTACGTGGGTGTCTCAGTCCCATTCAAGACCACCTACAGACCATCACAAACACCCACAGTCTGCTCCATGCTCTCTAGTATTCCATGACTGACATTGTTGGAGTACTGACTCAGAGACAAGAACAACTGTCCAGTCTGAGTGGCTCCAGCAATGTCAGTAAGGAGTTGCGTCACATGCGAATGAGCTTGGAGAACATGGAGAGGATGCAAGCCTGACTAATGGCAGCTTGCTGGAATCTTTCATGCCCTGCAGCTGCTTGTCACACCAGTGCTGCACCAAATTTTGGCACAGATGAATGCTGCTGCTGCTTCAACATCCACATCTCCGCCCCCTGATGTTTCACTGCCTCACAGTGCTACTGACAAACTACCACCATGCACACCGGAGGCTCATGACACATCAGAGGATGACGATGTTGATGATTCTGCAATATTGCTAAGAAGAAAGCAGTAGAATTCATCAATGCCAAATGGTCAGTTTTGTCTTGGATCTGTGCTTAGCATCATGCCACGGAACATCATCTACCAATGTCATCTGCTACACACTGTGACACTCACATTGGACATCAATATGGACTGCTATAATCTGTGTTGTGCCCAAAGACACTGCAATGAGCCTGCTGACTGAACTCTGCCTCTTCCTCTGGACATGTTCCACACAAAGGACTCTGTCAGGCCCTCCACTGGACATCAATGAAATGCAGGGGTTGTTTGACCAAATACTGTGGCAGTCCTCACCAAAGCCAATGCGCATGCTAATTAAAACCTAACAGTTACACAGATGTGTGACTATTCAGGTAAAGAAGTCTCCAATAATGTTTGAGCAGTGAATCAATCCAAATGTACACCGAGTGACACATGATAAATGTTCATGTTAAACTGTGTCACAGATAGATAGTGAGATGACAGGGCATGTGAGATCTAGCTGTGCCCTCATTGATCAAATATTACCTACTCGCAATATCCCAACATTGCCCTACGTACATAATGGCAATAGGCATAAGTGGAAATAGGTCCACATTTGTTGCATGACACAAGTATTGTCTCCATTTAGCATTGATAACAAGTCTCACTTAGTAGATATACTCACACTCTAAGGGGTGGACAAAGCTCGTTGTGACAGTGTTCATTGCATGTCATATTCCAAGATAGAGCACACCACAGGCACATATATGATGATTAGTTATGGCACATAATACCCGCCTGCTAGTGGAATCACAAAGTCTTTTTCAGTGAAGTTGTGTTGGCAATAGGGACTTTGCCTCAAGTGCAAGTCCACTGTCAGATACTTCCCATGGCTTAACAATGCCTTGGAAACAAGGAACCCTCTCATGTTGGGCTCACTGTGAAAGGAGATGGCAATGTGTCCAGGGATGTGTAGTGCGATGCACTTAGCACATAGTTAGATGCTGTATCACCATTTTAAATATGGCATCACTATGAGGCAATAACAAAAGTAGCAGCATGGAAAAGTGGGTATGACATTTGCACTACAGAGAGTAATGCTACATTTCCCCTCCTGTTTGCTCCAGAACTGTGTTCTGCCTTGTGCCATGCACAATTGATCAGATAATTTACAACATTGCAAATTGTTCACCAATGTCTCCATACACATCTTTTAGATAGCACAGTTCTATCAGCCTCAATTCATGTATAAGATTAAAGAAGGACTATAACTATTATTATAACTTTATACCTTCTTAGATTATTTTAGCATTGTTGGACTTTGCCCTCAAGCAGGGTCACCCACAAACATTTTTCCTTCACACCTTCTCTTTTTGCTTAATTAATTTTTGTTGGCCTTAGGATTCTGTGCACTTCACCACTGCTAGCCAATGTTCACTCCCTAAAGCATGGTAAATTTGGCTTACACCAAACTGCCATTATCTTTTTACTTCAAGATGCAGACAACAGAGCATCCTTCCAGGTGCAGCAAACCAGTCTTCTGGGGTTTACAGCAGGCCACAACAGCAGACAGTTCTCTGAGAGTCCTTCCATAGATCCAGAAAGTGAACTAAAGAGAGACTCTAAGGGTCCTGATTTTATACCTGGTGTCTTCTTTGAAGTAGAAATAGTTATTAGAGAATTCCCTTTGAAGTGTTTGATGTTTTCTGCCTCCACTGCCCTGGATCCAGGCTGGCAGCATTAACAGTGCAATGGTGACAAGTCCTTTGATTGAAGGCAGTACACAGGCTATTGGTTTGGAAGTGGGGTTGTGCCCGGCTCTGACCCCCCTCCCATTCTACCAATGATGGCCCATCCAGGCCTAATCCCTCTATTGTGGGGCTAGCTAGGAGGAATAAAGAAAGCCCAATTGCCAACTACACTCAGTCATGTGAACAGGAACAGGCTGCAGGCACTAAAGAGCTAGTGCAGGAAAATGGAAACTTTCTAAAAGTGGCATTGTGACAATGGTATATCTTAAAATCATACTGTGCAGTTTAAGATGTTTTTAAATTAGTTTCTCAGCCCCTTAACATGAAATCCTTACCTGCTTCAATTCAAAGGTTAGCAATTTTTAAATGTAATAAACCAACCCAATGTTATCCCGTGGGAGCGGTAGGCTTCAGAGTATATGAATTTAGGAGTGTTTTACTGCCAGGACATGTAAAACTTGAAAATACATCACCAAACATGTAATTACAATGCATCCTGCCCTATGGGCTACCACAACCTATCTTAGGGGTGGATTATAAGCAATAAAAGGGGAGTTTAAGGCTTGACAAGTTGGTTATATTGCCAAGTCAAATTAGTAGTTTGAAACTGCATTCAGGCTGCAATCGCAGGCCTGGACAGGTTTAAGGGGCTATCTAAGTGGGCTGCACAATACGTGCTGCAGGCTCACAAGCAGCCTCTAACTTAAAGGCCCTGTATATATGGTATACCGCTCTACAAGGGACATTTAAATAAATTAAATATGTCAATCAGTTGTAAGTCAATTTTACCATGTTTAGGGAAGTGAGCACAAGCACTTTATCACTAGTTAGTAGTGGTAAATTTTCCAGAGTCCTAAGGACACCATAAACAAAATTCAGCAAAAATGGGAGGGTGGAATGCAAAACATTTGGGGTGACCCTGCAGAGAAGGTCAAGTCCAGTATTCACCCTGAAAGGGATTGTGGCTGTTGCTTGAACAGGGTCAACGCCCCACTCAACCAACAACACAATTTCCAATTTGTACCATTAACCCACACATGTGTTCAGTGTTGTGTTCCAATGGCTGGTTCAGTCTGGACTGAAAATAGCACACTCAGTCCCATTTCAAATATGGTATGACTGTCTGGGTTGTCCTGCCATCTAGTCTCTAATTTGGTAGCTTGAGGACTTAAACTCTCTTCTCATTCTTGTCATTTCTGTCCATAACTTTGGGCCAGATGTACTAAACATTTTTATGGACACAAATAGTCTGAATCACTGTCAGAATCTGCATTTTTTTAGAATATGTACTTAAACCATATTAGGAGTTGGTAACATTTTGCAGGTTCCTAAAGTGGCATTGTATGCCATTCCAATCCAGTATTTCAAAGGGACATGGTGTACCTGTCCCTTCCAAACACCAAATAAATATGTGATGGATCAATGTGTTGCGACTGAAATCTAGTTGCAAAACATTGAAAGATTACTGACTCCTGAGATGGATTAAGAAGTAATTTGCAAATGGGAAAGGGACAACAGAAAATGTACGTATTGCTTAAAAAGGTTTGTTGGAGAGTAGACAGGGCCACCTCTCAAACAAACTTATAAAAAGTGCCCCTGAATTTCCTCTAAGAGGGCTGCATTTAAAAAAACAATGGGGCATTATTACAAATTCATTGTACCACCGGAGTGTCACTTTTTATAACACTCAGGTAGTGCAATGCCATGCTCTATATTTACAATGTGCAACTAAGCCACTTTGCATGGCTTAACACCACATTGTAAATTTCATACCCTTTCACACAATTTTCTGTGTCTAAGGGCTTGCAATGGGTGTTGCTGTTGGGGTTCCACTGCAACACCCATTGCATTTTGGTGCTGCCCCGGATTTACCAGGATATGTAAATGTGATGCAGCGACAAAAACTAATGCCATTAAAAAGCAGGCATTAGAGTGGTGCAAAAAGGGGTTAGATACATATAACAAGATGTCATCCACTTAAGGTGTGAATTGTATATCCACATTCTTGAATTAGAAGCCTGAAAAATTTGAAGATCAACACATTTTCTCTAAAAAGGGATGTAGGGCTAAAATCAATAAAAGTGGGGATAATGGGCAACCCTGTATAGTCCCTCTGTGAAGAGGAAAATAACTGGGTTGATTGCCGTTAACCCAAATGGAGGTAGAAGGATCAGAATGTAACAAATGAATATATCGGAGGATATGTGGACTGAAACCATGCCATTTTAAATGCTCAAAACATGAAATCCCCTTCATCCAATCGAAAGCCTGTTCGGCATCAAGTGTTATGGACGCTAAGGGGAAGTGCAACATGAATTATATTGAGGAAAGTTCTGGACTTATCTGTGGTATATTGTCCCTCAACAAACCTTAGCTGATGTGAAACAACCAAATCGGGGACAACTCGGTTAATACTTAATTCCAGTATTCTAGCTAGAATCTTACAGTCCGTATTTATGAGTGAGACAGGTCTGTAGTTACTGTATTGAGATAGGAGATAGGTCCTTACCTGTTTTAGATGCAAACAAAGCATGGCATGAGAAAATTAACCTTGCATCTGACATATGGTTAAAAAGGAATTAATCAGAAGTAATAACTTTGGAATTAGAAGATGTTAGAAATGGAAATCAAATGGCACAGAAAAGCCAAGAGGCCCAGGAGTTTTATCCTTTGGAAGGTAATTATTGGCCTTTAGAATCTCTTGCTCAGAAATTGCAGTATGAAGAGAGGACAAATCAACTAAATTTTCTGGTGACTTAGAAATTGATCGAAAAAAAGCATCCAATTTTTCAGTAATAGAAGAGGACTCTGAGGTATATAATTTGTTAGAGTATTCAGTGAAATACTCTAAATTTTTGAATCACTAACATGCCTGACCCTGTCTGTGTCTGTTATGGCTACTATCTAAGATTTTTTCTTTCTTCTCTTAAAGTAATTAGTCAGAGATTTGCCTACCTCTTAGCATTAAACGTAATTAAGCTAACACCAGCATTGTCCCAGGACTGTTTCTTATATTGCATTTTATCTTTAATAGGTTTAGACAAAGTATCAGTATGATTTGAAGAAAAGTATACATGTTCTAAAGATTTAATTTGTTTTGAGTGCTTTTGTTTCTTTTTTGTGACAAAATCTATAATAACCCCCCTGGCTCTTATAGTGGAATATATACCATGACTCACCAGAACTACAAGTCCCAGAATTTCAAAGCAAAAACAGAGACTGGAACAAAAGATCATTTATGAACACATTAACCCTGCCCAACCTGACTGTGACAATGGAGGCTGCCTTGTACCATAAGGCCACTGTGCCTAACTAGGGCACATGCATACAAATCTGGGCTGTAAAGCAATGGAATGAAATGGGTTTGTCAGAGGAGAAACTGCTTACCAGAGAGGGGTCATGTGTGGGCATGTGAAAGATCAACACAAAGGATCATGCCAATAGCCACATGTATAGTAAACTGCATGACACTACAGAGCACACAGCTGTCCCAACATGTGGGGTGAGAGCACACAGGTGTCAGCAGCCATGGTAGTGACCTGCCGAACTCCTTTGATGTTTTAAATCAGATTGGGTGTGGGGGTGAATGCAAGTGATGCACACCAGAAGACCATGTGTGCTTAAACAAAAGATGGTGTGTGGCCCTGGCAAGCCCCAGGTAGTGCACCGCATTGTAGGTGGTGGCTGAGCACATTGAACTGCTACTGTGTCTAAATGGGGAGACATTGCATAGCAAGAAGATGAGAAGGGATATGTGTACTGAAAGGTAGCCTGACCAAGACACAAGTTGTGTCTGACAGTGTCACACTTGTATAGCAGCTGGGAAGGGGTTACAGAAAATAACCCATTGCAGTACTACATCCTACATGAAATATGGCCCTGGGTGAAGGTATAATACCTTGCAAGAGGGAGTGTGAAGGCAAATTGTTTCATCATGCCACATATTTGAATTGGAGGAGGTGAAACAGAGATCTGTCAAGATATAGGATAAACTAGTTTGCCACCAAAAAGGGCAGGAGGCAGAGATGGTTGGAGGCTGAGATGAACGGGCCCAGTTGTGAGACATGACACCAATTCCAGTACTACTACCATGTGGGCTACATCTTGACCTGTAGCCCTCAAAGACAGCCAGCCATGTCAGTTCATTGGATATGGTCCTGCATATTGTTGGTGTTGTAGGCACATGAGAGTCAATGTATTATCTGGGTTCCCTCAGTGTGTGGCAGTAAGTTTAGTCCCTGGCTAAAAATCAGGCTTGCCAGAGGATGCATATACACATTCTAGTGAGGGGGCCTGAGTCAAACAATGTGTGATACTTTGCAGTTAACCAAGTCTGGCAAAGATGCAATGGTGTGTCAGTGAAAGCAATCAACCTAGTTTGACTGGGCCTATCCACTCTGAGTTGGTGCACAGTGTCCATTGTCCAAAAATATGAAGCCAACTGTGTGTGCAGTGAAATCTCATGAGTAAATACAAATAGTAAAAGCATAGTAAATACATTCCCTAACACATTCCTACAGTGTAGCAAGGTTCGAAGCTGTGTAGAGGTATGATAGATATGTGGGGAAAATCGAACCCATAGCCACATGAAAGCAATGTGCATTCAAGGCATCGAAGCAAGGCAGAATGCTGTGGTGTCCCGTGTAAAAGGCACACTGCAGGATCATAACTAATTCATTACGAAACCCATATTACCTTCACAGTAGCTGTCAGATGAGTAATGGTCAGTGGGAATGCAGGTAACCTGGGGACTAGGTACAATTTGCACAGTAGTGCTGTCAATGCATCAAAACACAATCTTTATTGGTATCATGAAAAAGAAAGCAAATCACCAAGGCAGATGTGGAACTTACCTCATATCACATGTGCAGAAATGGCAGGCCCAGCAAACTGTGTAACTGTGTTGCAATATGTGTTGTTACATGACAAGTCAGCCTGTCACGCAGTGGTTGTGTGAACAAAGCAGAGATACTGCCATCTGAGAGGCAACTACAGGGACACTTGCCCTCAAGATCTAGGAGGAACAGATTTCCTAAAGTCCTAAAGTGAATTAGTAAGAAGTTTGAATGTCAACCATATTACACATGTCATTATCAAAAAAAGATCACCCTCAACATATATCTTTTTCAGTGCAGTGGATATACCAACACCTCCTGACCAGCTGCCTATCCTGGATGAGGATCCTTCTGAGAATGGCAACCAACCAACACCCAACCAAGACATACTGCAGTAAATCCTGGACTCCATTCAGACACTGGTCGCAGGAAGGGCCGACAGCATTGCATGGACTCCATAGGACCTGCCTATCACCCATCAAACACCACCAGACAGCCCCCAGCTCTGGATCCCGAGGGCCCCCAAGTAGAATTCCAATATTGTACGGTAGCAGTCAAGAGGGAGCTGATAGATAAGATAAGGGCTGGGATGGAGACCTTGGCAGGTACCCTAGAGGGAGTCCGTAGGTGCCTCAGTCCCAATAAGGTTACCTCAGAGGCTATAGGAGGACCCAACCCTCCATGGCTTGGATCAGTCCCTAGCTGACATCGCCAATGTCATGAGGTGGAGGCGCGAACAACCGCCCTGATGAAGTGTCACCAGAAAGGATGGAGTCCAAAGCGCAGAAGCAGGACTCCTACAAAGCAAATATGGGTGCCTTACACTGCAACGTTGTTGCTCTTCTGGCAAACCAGCAGGCCTGTCTCAGTGCTCTTCTGCCTTACTTGTTGGTGCAAAGAAATGTTGCTGGGGACAGGGAATCCACATCATCAGCCCCTGATGTGTGTGTGTGTGTCTGTGCCTTCGTCACCTCCAGTACCAACAACACCCCTCTCACAGAAGACACTGCAGACATCAGAGGACTAAGATGAAGACTTCACCTCTTTCAACCAACAAAATGCTTGGTAGCAGTTCTCTGTGCCACATGGCCAGCTTCTCTTTTGACCTGTGCTTACGGCCAACCAGTGTGCTACTCAGCTGGTAATGTCCTTTATTTGCTTTCCCACCCGTTGATCTCACCCATTTTTCACTGGAACACTTCCTAACTCTTCATATGTCCCATATCATGTATCCACCAAGAACTCTGTCTGGACATGCAATGGCTGACAATCTATGTTGGAGTTGTTGCAGCAAGGACTGCCACTTCCTCCTTGGTTCATGTGTCGATAAAACTACCTACCAGAACCAGCATACTGTATGTCTGTTCATGATTGGACTAATTAAACTATTCTGGATGTGCTGGTTTAAAGATACTACCTTCTATATAATGGAGATTTGTGTTTCATAGACTCATGGCTAAATCTCCACAGGCCAAGCAAAATAGTTTATGTGATCCCTATGTGCATCTAAATTAGCAAGTCGCTACACAAGGTCACATGAATGAAGTGCTACAATTAGCAATTACAGTCAATTGTAACACAAAATTAAGTTTCTGTCCAGGTGATGGATGCTTCAATGCATACCAGCCAGAAAATAACAGTGACGTGATAACAAAATTGTACAAGGGAGAGTGTGTAAGTGGCTGGTATCAGTGTGGCATACCACACACATTCTTGATTAGTCACAATGGTTTGATGTAATCATCCACACAAACAAAAATGCAGCATCATTTACACACACAGTGCAACAATAGGTTAATACATGTTTTGGGCTGGGTGTCCATTCACAGCAAGGGTGTCACTTACAGTGCACACTCACATTTGGAGATCCCTTAAGTGACTCCAATGCAAACTTGATATGATCTACTTCTTAGGTGCTCCACCTAGTAACATATCTATAGAAACACTGCCAGGAAATACTATAGTGTCAGGATTTCAGCCACTTGACTAACAAAATATACTGGCATGACTCATATCATTCCTCCCAACACATGAATGAACAGACTTCTTGTACCCTGTTTTTTGGCCATATTACACGCTGTTGGTAATAGCTAGCTGCAGCCATGTTCACCATTTTGCTTGAAAAGGCTTAATGGCTTTCATAAATCTTTCACCATGCAAGGTCAGGTGTCAGGCTCCACGGTAACATACTGAAAATCCACCAAATTAAGCATACAGATTACCTCAATGCGAATCTTCCAGAAGATAACCTTATCAAGTCAATCAACTGCATTTGCTCCTTGCTTTAAGCAATTACAATGCGACCGTTGTGAACATTCTAAAACACCTTCTAGAAGACAGCCTATTCAAATTAATAATCTGCACATGTGACCTTTATGAACGTTCTAAAGCAGGCTTCCAGGACTCTGTCTTGCCAGCTCCCTTGTTCCTTTCACTGCGACCTCATCGCAAACGACATCTTGCACCAGTCTCATTCCTCGATGGAAAAAGAAAAAGAAAAAGAGAGACACATTAACAGACTTGATTTCGCTACACTCTGAGCTCATTCACAACATTGTGCTTGCAGACATGTTAACCAGTGTTTTTGTTCAACTTGTTCTTTCTGTTGTCAGGGATCTGTTAGAAAGGGTTTGGGTAGAGCTAACCCTGTCCAAATTAGCTTATGGGTTTGATGCTGGAATGATACTCACTACAGTTTTGAAACTTTGATGAAGGACCTTTATGGACTATCAAAAAACAAATGACAACACAACTAAAGGTTGGTTGAGATATAAAAAGCATTCATGAGGTGATACCCTAAAAGATATAGCTAATACTAGACTAAATCCTTATTATTTCTTTGTTTATAGATGACATATCTGACGGTAGCGTTCATCAAATCTGGTGTAAATGCCTGCTGCAGTATTGTGATTGAGTAGATGAGCCACAGGAACTTTTGACGCCACACACTCTCTCTATCCCACCATCCCAACCTCGTTTTCCTCGGATTTGCCACTGGAGCAGTTGCTCCTTCTGAACACTGAGGGCACGTCTCGAGGGGATTCAGGAACTAGCATCATCACCCCCTTGGAATCACCTGGTATCCAGGTATGTGGCTTATGATGAACGGCTAAGCCACACACCTAACTTTCCTTTCACACAGCACCATGACAAATCAAAATTAAATATTCATGGACGATCTACCACATGCCTTATCAGGGACCTCGATGGTGCTAACAATCTTTTTGAGTTAATGCAGCAGTTGCAACTAGATCTGAATACATGAAAAGCAGAAAATGCAACACTTAAGGAAGAGTTGCAATGAGAGAGGACACATTTCAAAAACTGGAGGGGTACTAAACCCAAGGATTGTCACCCAGTTTTAACTCAACCCGTGTTTGGAGAACCATTTCAGGAGGGGCATTTACAACTACTGACTAGAATCTGCATGTATTTCTCGCTGCACCCATTCCCATACCCTTAGCAACTCCCGAATGCTGTCATGGTGAGAGTACTAAATTTACAGCCCTTATGAGTAAATGCCAATTACACTTTTCTATGCAAACCTCAGGTTTTCCCCAATAACACTACTAAAGTAGAGTTTGTAATCTCTTATTTCGGAGGTGTATCTGCTAGCTGGGCAATTCATTTAATAGAAACAAACAATCCCCTTTTGTACAAATATTCAAGTTTTAAGCCTGCCATGACTAAATTATTTGCTAAATATGTTTTTATCAAAGCAATTGACAATGAATTATTTAACCTACGACAAGGTTCTAAGGAACTGCTTACTTTTATCACTACTTTCAATCCACTGGTGGGGGAATTGCGCTTGCCGGCCAAGAATAGAAAATCCTTATTCTTTAGAGGGTTAAGAGATGAACTTAATCTTTCCTCTTGCACAGCATAGATCTGCCCGATGATTGTGCAGAATTTATTGATCTTGTGGTTACGCTAGATCACCAATTGGGTGAGTGAAAGGGTTACTGATCTCTCAGTGACACCAGAGAAATTGTTCTCAAGTCTGAGAAGATAGAGTCAGACAGTAAGACTCTGGATACTGAACCTATGTGGATAAGAAGTCTGAGGGATCCACTCTGTAATGAGGAAAAAGAATGTCACCACAAATTAAGCCAATGTCTTTAGTGGGGCAACGCCGGTCATTTTGCTAGGGAACGTTCTGCAAAACCAAAATAGACTAAAACTGAGTCTAGTGTAGTGGTCGATCCAGAAATACAGAACAGGGTAATAAAAGTTTCTCTACCAGAAGGCAGTTTGTCTTGTCAAAAAAAGATGTACAGATCTCACAATATCTGACCAATGTAGTCATATGAATTCAGCAGCATCTGACTATCTGAATCACAGTAATCCTATCTCCACAGCGGAGGCACATGAAGTCAATTCCTATTGACTCAGGGACCACAGGCAATTTCTTTGATCTCACCCCAGCTGGCAAGTTCTGGCTCACAAATGTTCCCAAAGAAAAACCTCAGCCTATGAGAGCAGTAGGTGGTTCAGGGTTGTCTTTTGGACTAATTTGTTTTCAGTCAGACAGAGACTCTTAGCGTGCAACAATGGGCAAACTGAACGACTTTTCAATGATAAAATAGACAACCCCACTGTTGGGGTAATTTTGAGAGTCACTTGGCTAGAACACCAAAATACAAAAATCAATTAGGTACACTGTACTGTAGCCCTGGACTCACCATTCTGCGCTGCTACTTGCTACCAAGGGGCTCCAGAAGTTGGAATACCAAGTAACAGAAAACATTCTTTCAGGATGATTTTGACCCTGTGAAAGCCACCAAACATTCCCCACACAGAGCCTTTCATTGCTGTGTAAATCTCCTCCTGGGAGCAATACTGCCCATCAGTAGAGTTTATGCATTGACCGAACCTGAAACTCAATATCTACGCAAATATCTGGATTAATTACTAGAGCCAGGTTTTATACGCCACTCCACGTGGCCTGTGTCTTCTCCACTTTTCTTTGTACCCAAGAAGAATGAGGAAGTGAGAGCGTGTGTAGATTATAGGGTGGTCAATAGGGTGGCTATTAAGAACCGCTATCCTCTCCCGTTAATCCTGGTACTACTTGATCAGGTCAGAAATTCCACCATTTACACAAATCTAGATTTATGAAGAGCTTACCACTTAATCGGTGTATGAGAAAGCAATGAATAGAAAACCACCTTTAGGACTAAGTTTGGACTGTTTGCGTATATGTTATGCCTTTCGTGGTATGTAATGCTCCGGCAGCAATTCAATATGTCATTAATGAGGTCGTATGAGAGTTTTTGGAAGTTTGTGCAATTGTCTACATTCTGATTTACTAAAATGCAGAACAAGAACATGTACAGCATGTATACAGTATCTTTCAGTGCCTTAGGTAAAATACTCTCTTTGCTAAATTAGACAAATGTTCCTTCTATGTACAGTCAATAGAGTTTCTGGGGTATCACTTATCTCCAACAGGCATCATTATGGCCACAAAAAGGTGGAAGCCATTACCAATTGGCCAACTCCAACAAATATCAAGGAAATTCAATAGATACTTGGATTCCCCAATTTTTTATTCTTGTTTCATTCTGTACTTGTCAGAGATAGTGGTACCCATACCACAGCTACTAAAAACGGGGCAATCATTCATGTCATCTCAAGAAGCTGATCAGGCATTGCAACTGTTAGAAACTAACATCACCAGTGCACCCGTTCTTTAGCATTTCAATCCAGACCAGCCCTATTATGTCAAAGCTGATGCTTCGCAGGTAGCTGTAGGAAAAACTTTATATCAAAAGAATACAAGAACCGGTCAAAAGCATTCCATAGCCTTTTTTTCTCAAAAGTTTTAACAGCGGATCAAAATTATTCAGTGGCTGAAAGAGAACTTCTGGAGGCATTACCTACAGGTGGCTAAACATACAATCACAATATTCGCAGATCATAAAAAATGTACTATTCTTTTGCTCGATTAGGGCTCTCATCCCCGTCAAATGCAATGGCTGCATTTATTTAGTGGGTTTGATGTGATCATCATCTATCGCCCAGGGACCATGCTGTTACAGTCTGATGTTCTTTCAAGACTGGGGTAAGCTCATGCTTCCTATTCCACAATAGATTCCCCCTACTATCCTTTCAGCAGAAAAGATAGTCACAGTCAGCCTTTATGGCCGCCTTTTATGAAGAATATAAAAAACTAAAGGCCAACGAATGGTTCAGAACCCCTAACCATATTATCACAGACAAGCTGTCAGTGCGGTACCTGGTATCGACTTCCTCAGGAGTAGACGATTATTCCACAGTCTCCACCTTCACTACCCATGACCAATATATATACATTTCGAGCACTAACTGGGGGGAAAAGAGAAGGGGACAACAGAGAGACTCCTCGGGTCTGGTGCTTCTTAGCTCGACTCATTTACCCTAACTTGTTTGGATATCGGTAGTGCACCTACAATGAATTAGCCCAGAGATTTTTAGGGACACATTCTGCAAACCTTCTCACTAAGTCACTACGAATTACATTTAACTCTCAACACAATTTACCGGTTTAAATACTGAGGATTGCTTCTCTCTGGTAATAGAGAAATTAGGTGGCAACTTGTTCTAATCTGCCTTAACCACATACTTAATCCTGTATTTACTGGCTTAAAGTTGACGGTTCTCAATGCTATTTTTTGTGGGAACAACTGCTGCTTGATGTTTCTTTCTTGCTTTTTCTTGTGGTGTTGCTATATATCCATGTATCTATATATGTATATATATATACATATATATTACCTACTGGCAGTCGCCAGTAGGTAGTTATAGTTAGGACCTAGTTACCATAGGAAAATCGCAACATTCTATTCCCAATAACTTTGGCGCCAATTGACAAATCTTCGTTAAATTTTCAAAAGTAATTCTTTGTTGATATAAGCTCCTATGTTTAAAGTTTGGGGGTGATTCATCAAGGGGGGACGAGAAAATAGGGGGGGGGCCCAAAACGTGTTTTCTCCATGTTATTTTCCATAGGAAACTTTAGACAAGGCTACAGGTCGAACTGGTAAACGGAATTACCCCAAATTTGTCAGGGAGAAGGGTCTTGGTCTGGAAAGTACGCTTTTGGTTACTTGGTGTAAATCCGTTCAGAACTTTTTAGGAAATGTCAAAATTTACAGATATCGATACTTGGGAATTCTGCCATCTGATTGGCTGAGGCGTTACAAGCACGAACTTGCTGCTGATTGCCTGCGAGCGGTGCGATAGGTTGAAACTAGAAAGTGTTGGCCATCATTTTGTGATTCCGTTGAAGCAAGTAGGGGGAAGATGTTGCCAAAAATGTGGGAAAGAGGAGGGTAGGAGCACTGTAACCTCTGTGGGGTGTTTAGGGTGTGCTATAGAGGGGGTGCGAAGCAAAGTATTCTCCCCTAGCGGTGTGAAAGTGGTGGGCTACTGAAATTAGGTGAAGTATTGCCTAGAGTCTGATGCTGCTAAGGTGAGCTGGTGTGTCTTATGATGTGAAGTCATGTGCCGTGGTCGCTGCAGTTGTGGAAGTAGTGTCAGCATGTGTTTATACCTACGTGGACAAACTACTGACCCGTACTGGTCTGAAAGTCCTGGGGTACGGAAAATATGTGAGGTAGTGTCTAGAGACTTATGCTGCTAAGGTAAGGTGCTGCCGGACTCGGGATGAAAGAGTGATCCCAAACTACGTGTCATATGCTGTAAAGTCATGTCCTCTGGCCTCTGTGCCATATCCGCCCAAGTAGTGTCATGTAGTTATACCTACTCAGAGGAACTTTCATTTGAACATTATAACTTGTGTATGGTGCTAAGGGGGTGTTATATAGGGATTGTGAAGGTAAATTTGATTGTATCAAATGAATTTGGAATTTGGAAAGTGGAAAGCACTGACTTCTACAGGTCTGATGGCACTGGGGGCATAAACTGAGGTGCTGCTGGAGTTGGAGATAAAGTTGCTTAACTGCTGACCCCTATTGTGAACTTTTAACCTGCATGTGCCGTTAAATGTTCAATAAAATGTTGCAAAAGCATATTGTTAGGTTACAAAAAAAAATGATGAACTTTTAACCTGCAGGTGCCGTAGAATGTTCCAGAAAGTGTGGTGATAAAATAAGTTGAACTTGTGACCTATATGTGGCGCGGAATATTAAGTAGCGTTTCACATTGAAAATTCAAAATTAACTGATTGATATAAGTTTTGGAATGTCGCTGAAGTAATGAAGTATTCTGATTCTTTCTTTACATGTATTTATGTGCGGAGCGACAGAGAATTTATGCCATTCCTGGTTCCATTCTTGATGAAATCGGTGCTTTACATGTACTATGTGACAAAGAAAGAATTGTATGCATGTGTGACATTTTAAATCTGCATACCAACTACAAAGGTAAGTTAGAAATTAACAAGGTGTGTTATGTGTTCTGTAGTAGTGATTAAGTATTTGAGGATGTTTTTAAGTTTGAAAGTATTTTTTATTTAAAAGTAATATAGTGTTAGTAAAGTGCGGAATTTGATATTGCTTATAAAATATGCATATAATTTGACATGTTGTTAAATAAGTACTTTATATGTTTAGGAATTTTTCACAAAGAAGAAGTGTAGTTTGTCATCTTTATAGGACTGTATGGTTTTAAAAACGAGGTACAGCGTTAGTTTGGGTGTGTAATGTATTCTGGGAGATAAACAAAATGCTGCACGTTTGTAAACTATACTTTTTGAGGATATAGTGGGGTGGTGGTAGGAGATGTATGTGTTATTAGTTAAAAGTAATAAAACGAAACCCTTAATGTTATGTGGGCAGGTTGTGGTCTCATTTTTGGCACTGAAAGGTAGATTTGAATGTAAGTCAAGGTAGGTTGTGGTACTGTGAGGTCGTCTACAGTGTTTGGAGATTACATGGAGAGTAGATGGAGATAGGAAAAGTGATACGTTACATTTATATGTACGAATAGTTTGAGTCATGTGATCATAGGTTGAGATATAATATGAACATGGTTTCTGGTTTGCATTTGGGTATAGTTAATAGTTTCCTACTAGTGATTAATAAAAATGTAGATATACTAAAATATATGGTAGTAAAGGTAATAATTATTATCTGTTCTTATGGAATAGAAGTGGTTGGGGAGTGCTTCTTTAGAATAGATGTTTTATACATGTGTGAGAGATAAGAAAGAAATGAAAATGTGTGGTATATTTTCTGTATGACTTTGTTGATATTAGAGAACTACATGTGATTTTAAGTGATACTATTTGTTAGGCTGTGTCCCTGTGCTGGATATATGTAGGTGTTATGTTATGTTATGTTATGTTATGTTAATGGGTGTCTTATATAGCGCACGGCTACTCCAAGGAGTGTCCCGGCGCTTTCTGACCCATGGCTGAAAGGAGAAATGAGGAAACAGGAGACATAACAGTTATTGATTGTAGAGCCATGTTTTCAATGCCTTTCTGAAGGCAAGCAAATTGGGAGTGCGGCGCAGATCAACGGGAAGGGAGTTCCACAGTTTAGTGGCGAGATGTTTAAAAGAACGTCCACCTATCCTGACTTTCCTAATGGGTGGAACAGTTGCCAAGCCAAGAAATTCAGATCTGAGAGATCGAGTAGGTTTATAAAGAGAAAGCCGTTTCTGAATATAAGAGGCACCGACCGAATGGAGTGCCTTATGGGCCAGTGTAAGAGCCTTAAATGTAATCCGCTTCTTGACAGGAACCCAATGAAGGGAGAGAAGCAACTCCGATGCCCTAGCATGACGAGGCAAGCCAAAAATAGCCCTTGCCGCGGAGTTCTGGACTACCTGAAGTTTGTGCAAGAGGTAGTCTGGCAAACCCAGGTAGAGGACATTGGAATAATCAAGCCTGGAACAAATTAAGGCCTGTACCGTCAACTTCCTGTGGGCCAAAGGGAGCAGAGGAAGGAATTTGCGCAGCATTTTTAACAGACCAAAACAAGTGCTGGTGAGACCTGTAATCTGGGATTTCAGTGAAAGGGTATTGTCAATTTTAATCCCAAGGTTTTTAGCAACCATTGAAGAGGAGGAAGGGGGTGACATACTCACCGGCCACCATTCCTGCCAAAGCGGGTCTACCTGACAGCCAAGGAAGAGCACCTCCGATTTATCGGGGTTGCACTTGAGGCTGCTTCGCTGAAACCAGTCGAAGACAGCCCCAAGGCAACCGCGGATGCTCTCCCCATCGAACTCCGTACCTTTTTTACAGGTGAAGAGAAGCTGGGTGTCGTCAGCGTATGATATGATCTGGGCACCCGGGGACTCCGCCAGTACCGCCAATGGAGTCATGAAGATGTTAAAGAGGGTCGGGCTAAGCACCGACCCTTGTGCGAGTCCAACATCCATCGGCGGCACCTCGGCAGAGTATGGGGGGGCCCAGACCACTTGTCGGTGACCCGCTAGGTAAGATCTCAGCCAGCTCAACACCGTCCCTCTGAGACCGATCTCATAAAGTCTTCTCAAGAGGGCCTCATGAGGGACGGTGTCGAAGGCCGCCGACAGATCCAACATCACCAGCATAGCTCTTCCACCTGAGTCAAGAGCTTCCTTAATGGCTTCATTTACTTCCAATAGAGCGGTCTCAGTACTCAAATTGGAGTGGAAGCCAGACTGGGTAGGATGGAGTAACCCGTGGTCTTCCAGGAAGGAGGAAAGCACAGAATGGACGTGCTTCTCGACGATCTTAGCTAAACTGGGCAGGAGAGATATAGGTCTGTAGTTGGCATGTTTCTCCGGATCAAGGCCTGTTTTTTTTAATAGTGGAACAACCATTGCCTTCTTCCAGGCTGGCGGGACAGTGCCGCTAGACAAAGACAGGTTCAGAACAGGATTAATTAACGAGTTCAGAATCTTGGCATTTCTGGCTAGAATGATCGCCGGACAGGGGTCTAATGGAGAGCCTGATTTTATCCTAAGTAGGAGATCCCGAGAAGTGGATTCAGATAGAGCTGGAAACTCCAATAGAACGGGGCAGGAATCAGATGAAAAAGACGACGGATTGCAATCAATAAGGGATAAGCTGGGAACAGGGGGAGGGAAGGATTTTTGAATCAGTTTAATTTTGGTACTGAAGAAAATAGCCAGCTCCTTTACCCAAGGCTCAGAAAACTTATGCTGAACTGTGCTGGATTTGGGAGAGACAAACTCCTTAACGATGGTAAAGATTTCTTTACAGGAGTTTGATGCTGATTCAATTCTGTTTGCAAAATAGTTCTTTTTTGCCTCCAGAATATCTGCGTGATAGGACTTGATGGATGATTTGTAGGCAGACTTGGCTTCCTTATCATATTGCTTCCACCAGAGTCTTTCGGCTGACTTGCAGTTACGCCGAGCCAAAGCGAGTGACTCTGAGAACCAAGGAGCCGAACTACGCTTGGTAGATGAACGAGGCGTAGAAAGTGGAGCAAGATCATCAAGCCTCTCGGTCAGCCATTTCTGAAACATGTCAAGGTCCCTCTCCAGATGGCCGGATAAAATGCAGGGATGTTCCTGGTACGCTTGAGCAAGGCTTTCGGGAGTGATTTTATGATAAGGTCTACTGGGGTGCCTAAGATGGTCCGAATTCAAGCAGGATGTTTTACTTCTGCCCTGAATTAGAAAACTGATCAGAGAGTTGTCAGACCAGAGATCGGGGATGGAACAGGTCATAATAAGGGGAATGGTGGAAAACACTTGATCCAGAGTGTGACCCTTATCATGAGTCACACTCGAGATGTAAGGGGTTAGACCTAGAGGGGCGGTGATGTCCTTGATTTTAATAGCTTCACTGTCCAACTCGACATCCATATGGATGTTAAAATCCCCTAACACTATGCAGTGTTCGACCTTCAGGCAGAGAGTAGTGACAGCTGATTGAAGCTCATCAAAGAAGGAACCCCGCAGACCAGGGGGTCTATAAATCAGGAGCCCGGAAAACGATTGATGAGGGGACAGAGTGATGGAAAAGGCGAGGGATTCGCAACCAGATATAGGCAAGGATGGTATGATCACACAGGCGAAAGATCTTTGAACTACAAGTGCGACTCCACCTCCCTTACCAGCGCCCTATCCTGTCTATGAAGTATATAGTCTGAAGGAATGGCTGCCGCGATATAAGGGTTAGAAGACTCATTGAGCCAAGTTTCCGTGAGCATAAGACAAAGTGACAAGGTGTTGAAGTTGTCTGGGTTTTACCGATGCTCAGCTTCACTATCCCTTTGAGACACTTGTCAATTTATTCATTCCATTTAATGTCTTTAATATAGATACAGTAAATGGACGGTATATCAAAAGTTTGAGGGTTAGAACTTTGTTTACTCTCCCCATCCCCTGCTATGCACTCTTCAGAGTGTTTAAACGACTTTCGTAACATATAGTTGTCTAGCTAGTAAAGGTGGTGTAGTTCGACTGGGCTCATTTATAAACAGTGCTATAGGATTGTTTATGTTTTGCCCTCCAATATGGATGGTTGAATACTTTTTGCTGATAAGTTTTCAGGCAGACACTTGTTAAATTTTACGTTGTATATGGGTATAGTGGCACTTTTCAAAATGGTGGGGATTTCTGTTTGATTTCATAGGGTTAACCCAGGGCAGGGGTGGGTGTGGCGGAGGTGGGTATGTTGATGATTAAAACACAGAATTTAGTAATGTGCAGATGTCGTGCTACTAAAGGTGATGTAGTAACACTGGGAGCACTTATAAAGCGCCCTATGGCATGGGATCTGTTTTAGTCGCAAATTTGCATGTTGTAATACGTTTTGCTGATGAGCGTTTCGGGAAACATCTATTGAAATTAAGCCTCTGTATGGCTAAAGTAGTGCTTCTATGTTTGCTTTGGCTCTTTCTTTTATTGCATAAAGTTAAGCAAGGGCGGGTGTTGAGGTGGTATAGTGGTACTGTGACACTTTATAAACCATCTTATGGTATGGTGTATGTTTGAGTCCCAAAATTGCAGGTTTTAATAGCTTTTGCTGATGAGCGTTCTGGCAGGTGACATTAAGTTTATGTATGGCTATAGTGGCGATAACGGGAGTGCTCGGGCTCCGTGTTTGATTTTGTAAAGCTAAGCGAGGGCATGGGTGGGGGTGGGGGAGGTGGGAATGCTGCTGATTTTAACACGGACATTTGTAACATGGACATGTGTAGTTAGTAAAGGTAATGCAGTTACACTGGGCCCATTTGAAAACCGTGCTATGGGATGGTTTATGTTTTACCCACCACTTTGCATGCTTGAATAGTTTTTACTGATAAGTGTTCCAGCAGACACCTGTTAAAATCAAGCCTGTGTATGGGTATAGTGGCACTACTAGGAATGGTAGGGGGTTCTGTTTGATTTTGTACGGTTAACCAAGGGCGGGGTAGGGTGTGGGGGGTATCTTGCTGATTAAAACACAGAATATAGTAATGTGCAGATGTCAAGCTACTAAAGGTGATGTAGTACCACTGACAGCACTTATAAAGCGCCCTATGGCATGGTGTATGTTTTACTCCCATATTTGCATGTTTTAATACGTTTTGCTGATGAGCGTTTCGGGAGATATCTGTTGAAATTAAGCCTCTGATTATGGCTACAGCGGCGTTTCTACGTTTAGTGGGGCTCTTTCTTTTATTGCACAAAGTTAAGCAAGGGCGGGTGTGGCGGTGGTGTAATGGTACTGTGACTGTTTATAAATCGTCTTATGGTATGGTGTATGTTTGAGTTGCAAAATTGCAGGTTTTAATAGCTTTTGCTTATGACCATTACGGCAGATACCTGTTGCCATTAAGTCTATGTATGGCATTAGTGGCGGTAACAGGAGTGGTGGGGATTGTTGTTTGGTTTCGTAAGGTTAAGGAAGGGCATGGGTGGGGTGGGGGCGGTGGGTATGTTGCTGATATATAAGACAGACATTTGTAACGTGGACATGTGTAGCTAGTAAAGGTGGTGTAGTTCCACTGGGTCCATTTATAAATCTTGCTATCGGATGGTTTACGTTTTACCTTCCAATTTGCAAGTTTGAATACTTTTTGCTGATAAATGTTCCAGCAGACATCTGGTAAAATTAACTATGTGTTTGGGTATAGTGGCGCTACTAGGAATGGTGGGGGTTTCTGTTTATTTTTGTACTGTTAAACAAGGGTATGGTATACGTTTTACCCGCAAATTTGCATGTTTTAATACGTTTTGCTGATGAGAGTTTAGGGAGACATCTGTTGAAATGAAGCCTCTGTATGGCTATAGTGGCACTTGTATTTTTGCTGGGGTCTTTCTTTTATTGCGTAAAGTTAAGGACACGCGGGTGTGGAGGTGGTGTAGTGGTACTGCTACTATTTGTAAACCGTCTTATGGTATGGTGTATGGTTTAGTTGCAAAATTGCAGGTTTTAATATCTTTTGCTGATGAACGTTCCAGCAGACACCAGTTGGCATTAACTCTAACGGGAGTGCTGCGGCTCGTTGTTTGATTTCGTAAGGTTAAGGAAGGGTGGGGGTGGGGGAGGATTATAACACAGATATTTGTAACGTGAATAAGTGTAGCTAGTAAAGTCAATCTAGTGCCACTGGGTCCATTTATTAACCGTGCTATGGGATGGTTTATGTTTTACCGCCAATTTGCATGTATGAATACTTTTTGTTGATAAGTGTTCCAGCACACACCTGTTAAAATTAAGACTGCGTATGGGTATGTTGGCACTACTAGGAATGGAGAGGGTTTCTGTTTGATTTCGTATGGTTATGGAAGGGTGAAGGTGGGTGTGGGGAAGGTGGGATTGTTGGACATTAAAACACAGAATTTAGTAACGTGCAGATGTCAAGCTAATAAAGGTGATGTAGTACCACTAGCAGCACTTATAAAGTACCCTATGGCATGGTATATGTTTTATCTGCAAATTTGCATGTTTTAATATGCTTTGCTCATGAGCGTTCAGGAAAGCAGTTATTGAAATTAAGTTTTTATATTTCTATAGTGTATGTACTAGGTTTGGTGTGGCTCTTTCTTTGATTTTGTGAGGTTAAGGATGGAGAAGAGGGTGGTGCAGTGGCAGTGTGTCCATTTATGAATCGCTTTATGGTATAGTATATGTTTTTCCGGCAAATTACCATGTTTTAATACCTTTTGGTGATGAGTGTTCCAGCAGACAGCTACACGAATTACACCACATTACTCTGTGTAACAAATCTTCTTGCTGATAGACACTCTTGCACTGTGGTAGAAGGCTGCCAGCGTTGATGGCAAAATATAAAACTTGGTGCCATTGTAGATTTCAATGGAAGTTTACACTGTTTCTTTGTTACTATGGTGTAGTCAGACTTCTAAGTGGGAGAAAAAAGTGGGAGTGCTCTAAAAGGGGGGCAAAGCTCTTAAAGGGGTGTGGGCTATGCAAGGTGGGCCGTGGTCTAAATCAAAATATGTATCATTGTGTGCTTTAGAAAATCCTCCAAATTATCCTATATTCGGAAAAAACATTTTTTAAAGAATTTCCCTTCCTTCCATAACGTGGGTCACCTAGCATGATGTCTCCAGTTCTCAGTAGTGAGCAAAATTAGCATGCTTATATTGATGTGCATGCTCTCACTATAGTGCAACAAAAAAAATTTACTATCTTTGAGAGGGCCAAAAATAGAGCCAGATAGAGACCCGTTTGGAGGCTCCATGAAAATACGTGCTGGTCCTCAGACCCGGCCCAATTAAAGCGCAGCAACCATCCATCCTAAGCAGTGCACCATTCAACCATCTTTTAATTGATGCATACATTCCTACATGTATACATAGATACATCTGTTGATGCACTTATCTTAAGCATCTATGATCCCACTCACCTATAGTAAGCACTGTGCCATTCATGCAGGCAGAAGCCTATATAACCATAGATAGATGGAAAAGGCTGGCAATAAGCATTGACAGGCAGATGTTTCTTAACCACATTGCTGCGGCGCATATTTTTGCGCTGTGCGGCTTTTTTCCAAAAGCCGCGTTAGATGACGAGCTGAGCTCGTCATCCGCACACGACCACCGTGGCTGATGACGAGCTGAGCTCGTCATCAGCAGCGATGGGGTTAAATAGAACAACAAAGCTTTGAGTTGCTCTTTGTGCAGCATATTTCACCAACCTTCTCTGGTGGTGTTTTAATTAAAGGTACATCTAGTGAAAGACATGTAAAGGAGCTTTTCAGTGTAAGACGTTAATTTAGAAACATAACGTTTTGTTGAGTTGTATATAGGTAAACTGTTTTAAAGTGGCCGTGACTGACAGATACTAAATACCAGTACTTCTTACATTTTAGAAAGTATACTAGAGATCTAATTTGGGGTGGTGAGAGCCTGCAGTTCTATATTTCCATCTGAAGCACAGCATAGGAATATAAAAGTAACTGGAAAGCTTTTATGTTCATATTTAAAAGGGGGTGTGAGAACTAAGTCAGCCAGGCAAAGCATGTATTTTTGTAGCACTAGAACAAGACAGTGTGTAAGGTCAGAGCAGGGTCGTGCTGGAGTTGCCTGCTTGTAGTCGTTTCCAGGGGCGCAAAGAGAGCAAAATTTCTGAGGAGCCTAATTCTTTCAGCAATAGCCAGAGTGGGAATGTAGGGGCTGTAAAAAGGGGTGAAAAAGAACAGTCTTCTTTACAAAAAAATTATCTTTTGAAGACCTGTGAAGTACTCGAGTGTGGCTCTATGTGTGCGCCTGGGAAGCTGTCTGAGAGACTCCGGGGCAATGGGCGTTGCGCGCCTGGTGGTCTGTCTGCTAATTACCCAACGATGATGTTGCTCCTACATTGCAAAAAGAGAAGGGAAATCCTGGGAGAAAATGTCTCTTTTTAAAGGATTTCCATTCTCCTACAATGCGAGTCACCTGCATGATGTCTGCACTTCTAAGTTGTGAGCAATGTGCATGCTCTCGAAAAGTTTAATGTAGCGTGCTCTGAAATACGAAACTATGTTTGTGTTTGTTGTCGATGTACTCATCATAAAAGTCAAAGTAGGAATGTTGATTTGTATTCGAAAAGTGAAAAGGAGAATGTACTTGTTGGTGGAAGGTCAATTTGAGTGAGGTAGTGATCAACGTATATGTTAATATTGTTACAACAAATTTGAAGAGAACAAAATGCCTGCTAGAGCAGTACATAATAACTTAGAATAAGTAGCTATTCCGGAGCAACTGGCAGATTCTAATGAAACAGTATTGTCTTTCATTGAACAGTATGTGAATGAGACATGTGAGATAACAAGAGAAGAAGGAGATAGAAGCTTGAGATATCACTTTTTACCATTCCAAAGTCACTGTTGTTGAAAGTATTGGAGAAGAAAATAGAGGTCTAAATTAAAATGTTACACCAGATGTCGGTTTAGTTTTTCCTGTCCAGTCATTTGTAAAGGAAGAGTAAATTCTTTTTTTTCTTTTGTAAGGCACACAATAACTCCAAAATATCCAAAGAATACCTACAAATTAAAAAGAACAGAAGTATTAAAGTATATCAATGATTACAATCCAGTTATTTAAAAAATGTGGAATGTGAACATGGACATTCAGTATGTTGTAGATAACTCAATAGCTGGTGCATGTTATATCGTACATGTGGGAAGAAATTGAACAAGAGAAAAGCCTTAGAAAGAATTGTATAGATTTACTTTGAAAATGCTTTCCCACCGGGAAATTGGACTGTATGAATGTTAAGACCGCTTGTGCTCTTCAAAGTCACAAGGAATCATTTGGGTAAGTTTAGGTCTTGCCTGCAAACAAAATAGACTGTTGACATCATTTGAAGAAATTGAAGAATTAGCAGTTAATGAAACAGACAGTACAGACAATCTTAAAACACATTCTAACCGAAATGGAGTCAACATCTGTAACAGCTATGTCTGTATGAAATACTTCAATTTTACACCTTGAAAAGAAATGTTAAACAGAATGTAAAAGAAGGAAAATATGCAGTAATTGGATGTCATGGTTGTTTAGTAAAACATGCAAAGAGTAATCTCATAAACCACAAGAAAGTTAGCTGTGTTTACTATTTAGCACTTCTGCAACTGTTTAAGCCATGGTGTAGTGAAAGTGAATTACTTGGAGACTTTGACTGCTACAAAGATTCTTGTAATGCATGTAAAGGTAGCGTTGCATGTACAATTTTTGCTATATAATTAAAAATGTTGAATGATGAAGTTGAACAGGAAAAGACTCTTACAGCTGAAATTAGTAATAACATTTCTCAAGATAGTCAAACTAGTGGTCCAGTTAGTCACGATCTTCTTGGACAATCAATACTGGAAAATGAAGCAGCCTTTGCTATGCATGAAGGTGAAATTGCAATGTGGTACAGCAGGTCCGAACAGTGAAACTGGATTTTGATTCTATGTTTGAGGATGTCTGAAGTTAAAGTCTGTGATAATTTTGTGTACCGCCTCTGACCATGTGCAATAACCCTAGGTACCAACAGTGGAATAGCGTCTTGATCCCACAAAAGAGGATGTTAGAACTGCATCTGAGAGTGTCAAGTCAAGTCAAGTCAATAGATTTATATAGCGCGCTACATACCCAGAGGGTCTCAAGGCGCTTGAAGAAGGGTGGGGAATTACTTGTCAAATAAAGATACTCCCTTCAACCAGGTGCAACCAACTCCAGGTCCCAATAGTGGAACGGTGTCTTAATCCCACAATGGACGATGTCCGATATTACTTGCTGCTTGGTTTTGAAAGAACTCCCTCCGTTGAGGTGCATCAGACTATGTGCTTGCATAGCTAACTGCTGCACATGATTATTGTGCTTGGTTAACACTAGTCGTTGCAGTACACTGTGGTACAGCAGGTTCGAACAGTGAAACGGGGTCTTGATTTTATGCTTGAGGATGTCAGAAGTTCAAGTTTGTTCTTATTTCTGTGTATCCCCTCTGATCTGCTGCAACCAACTCCATGCTTTTGAATTCAACGGTACATGGCTATCAGGCATTAATGGATAGTGAGTCTGGCCTAGAATGCAGGCAGAAGTGTTCACAATTCAGATCGAATGCTGATTGTTTAATTATAGAATCCAGTAGTCAAGTAACTACAATGTCTATCGGAATATACATATTATCTTTTTAGTATACTTGCTTGAAAACATTTTTTTGAAATGACTTATAGGTTTACTACAATGACCGCATTTAATTTGCAAGTGCAAAGGAATACTGCATAGTGTATACTTTTGACAGCAGAAATGGTATTTGACATTTTTTCTTTTATTTATTGCAGATTTTTCTGCAATGTATGTTGTTGTATTTTGTGAAGAGGAAGTGAAAGAATGTATTCATGAATGTCTGTGTGAGTACTGTCTTCAATTAACACTGCAGACAGCAGTGTTCACAATTTAGATTGAGTTGTTCTTGTAGATGGCACAATTCTGTAGGAAAAGGTATTGCTCCAGTGCGCTCTGTCTACACCATGCAAAAGTTTTATTAGAGGTTCCACACATGCTTTTTGTTGCTTCTCGTATGACAAATAGTGTAGCTCAATTCCACCTTATGTAGCTGTGGGCCCTTGCTGACTACTCTCTCTGGCCTACACTGCAGACACAAGTGTTCACAATTTAGATTGAGCCGCTATTGCAGATGATGCTGTGTTGATGGCAACAGATATTACTCCTAATATGGCCCGCCCACAGCACACATCATCGCTGGTTGTTGACATGCTGAATGCTTTTGATGTGGCTATCTGTGTGCACTAGAACTGATGGATACAATCTTTTTGTGTATTATTTCAGATCTATCAATTGTGTCTCAGTATACCACAATTTGTGGTTCTTTTACGATAGAATATTTTTCTGTATTATTTCACATCTACTGTCCCTACCTTACTGCAGCACAAACTATTGATTCTTTTATTATTGAATGTATGTGTGTGATCCAATGATTACAGTTGTAGTTGATGAGAGCAGCAACTATTCCCTAAGGGCTGGTTTACACTGATGCCACACACATCCACCACAGACGTCACTGGATATGTGACCTGGTAATAAAAAGGTGTTGAGCGCACGTGGACATACCCACTTCCACTATCTATCTGTGTCCGTGTGTTCATTATCTATGCATGATACTGCCCCTGGGCCATATTACATTACATTGTGCTGTGGGCAGCGTATGCAACCATGTTACCTCTGGTAGTGGGGAAAACTTTGGTTATGTAACTTTTAGGTGTTTGGCTACCACATGTGAAAGGCTACTTTACAGACGATGAATATAGATGAAGATGGTGGTTGAATGTTGTGTGTAGTTTAAGATATGTGTACATAGCAAAACGTTTCAAAAAAGCTCTGTAAGCAGAAGAGATGTGTCTCATCAAAAGCTGTACAGAGAATGACTGAAATGGGTGCCGTCCTTCAACTGCTACAATGGGAAATGTTATGTACTAATCAAATGCTTTTTTTTAAGGTCACATGGCAATCGCGCACTCAGGGCGGAAGGAGACCGCACTGATGCATTTTTGAAACAATATCTTTACTATAATATGTTTATTACAGTTAGAAATATATAAATGTTTGAACTATTGTAGATTATCGCTTGCTCCCATATACACTGTAAAGTTATTTACATATACTTTTGAGACATAAAAAAAAATGAGGGAATGGCGTACCCGGCGGGACACCATACATCTATGATGTAAGACATGGTCTGGCAGTGTGCACTCGTCGCATTTGCAACGCGCAGTGGGCGCAACCCTATACGTACATGATAGACTGCGCAGTTTGGTACTGCATACCCGTTGCATACCAAACTAGCAGCTGGCGCGACCTCGTCCGTATATGTTGTTATGCTGGACGCAATTCCACGAATGCGTTGGAATTCCAAATGCGCATTATTTGAATATGGTGGAGAGGATTCGGGTGCTGATGGAGCTTGGTAGACTACCAGAACGGGACTTTCGTTTTCTCAAAAAAAAAGAAAAAAGTATACACATATTTTTTGGGAAAGATATAAAATATTACATACATTTTAAAGTAAAAAAAAGGATAATAGAGTTGCATAATATTAAAAACAATTAGAAAAAATATAGATTTTGTAAATATTAAAATATGAAATTAACATTTAAAAAACCTTTGAAATTCACTGAAAAAACCATAGGTTTTACAGACGGTATAGTTAGAAATTAGCATTTAAAAAACCCTGGAAATTCACTGAAAAAGCCATGGGTATAGTTAGTTGGACATTTGACTTATATAAAACCAGAGAAATTCACCAGTTATAGTTAGTCAAGATAACTATTTATTTATTCATTTATTTATTTATACAAGATTTGTAACGCGCATGGCTGCCCCAGCGACGAGGCGTCCCAGCGCAATCAGAACCGGCAGCGAGAACAGGGGGGCCTACAAACACGGAAGACTACAGAGTGGGGAACAACCATGTTTTTAATGATTTCCGAAATAACAAACGATTGTGGGTCGATCGAATGCTAACTGGCAGAGACTTCCAAAGCTTGGCTGCCATGAAACAGACAGAGCGACCCCCGGTTCTTACCCTCCTCACTCGAGGGACACAGACCAAACCGTGGTGTGCGGAGCGCAAGGTGCGCCTGGGCAAATAGGACTTCAGCAGGCCAGATAGCCCAATAGGTGCTTGCTGTCTCAGGATTTTGTGCGCAATGCACAGCACCTTGAGCTGAATACGGGCTTCGATCGGTAACCAATGCAGTTTCAGAAGCACTCGTGCAACAGATTGGGACCTTGGGATGTGGGCTGCCGCATTTTGGACCCTCTGCAGGCGTTTGATACTTGCCTTATTGGCCCCTAAGTATAGGGCGTTGCCATAGTCAAGCCTCGCAAAAATGGAAGCTTGCATGATGGTTTGGCGAATGCTGGGCGGAAAGAGAGCAAGCAAAGGCCTCAGTCCTCTAGGAGGCCAAAGCAAACAGCAGCAACAGCTCTGGTCTGCTTCTCGAATTTTAAACCGGAGTCGAACCAGACACCCAGGTTCTTTACCGTCTCCTTCGGAAGCGGCGCAGGTTTCAGATGTTCAGGCCACCACTGCTCAGACCAGAAGTCCTGGTCCTTCCCAAAGAGAAGAATCTCAAACTTGCTGGCATTTAGTTGAACGCAATTAGCCTTCATCCAGTCCGAGATAATCGCCAGATCCTCTTTGAAGGACTCCAGGTTGGCGCGACTCTTTTAAGAAAAAGCAATGACCAGCTGGGTGTCGTCCGCATACAACACTAGGGACAGACCCCTGCCTCAGGCCACCTCCGCTAAGGGTCCCACGTACAGGTTGAATAGAAGTGGGCTTAAAATAGAGCCTTGGGGTACCCCTCTACACAGGACATGGTCCTGCGAGTGGAAAGGTGGCACAGATACTTGAAACGATCGCTCATTCAGAAAAGATCGAATCCAGACCAAAGCCTCACCCCTGACTCCGATTGTCCAAAGCCGCTGGAGAAGGATCGTATGGGATACCGTATCAAATGCGGCACTTAGATCCAGCAGATCCAAGGCCGCAGAGTCGCCTTCATCCAACCGACTACGGATAGTCTCCGTAACAGCGAGAAGAGCTGATTCGGTGCTGTGGCGAAGGCGAAACCTGTGTTGGGAATGATCAAAGATATTGTGTTCATCTATATATCTAGACAAGATGGTATTAACATGTGCTTCCACAACCTTCACCATAAACGGAAGTTGGGAGATGGGGGGATAGTTACCAGGGTCGTCCGGGTCAAGTGAGGGCTTCTTTAATAATGGAATGATTTTAGCATGTTTCCAACTATAACTCAAACGCCTGCAATGCACTGCTAATTACATCACATATTACATCACTCATGACATGGTCAGTGACATCACTCATGACATTTATTTTATTATTTTTGTTTTGGGGTTTATATAGCACCAGAATCGACTCTGGGGAGTATCTCTGCGCTTTGGACGCGTATCATTTACATATACAGAAACTGTAGATTTTAAAAACAGAACAAGGTGGTTTTAAGTAATTTTTTTAAAAGAAGATGGTTTGAACATTCTCTTAAATGAAAGGGGAGTTCATTCCAGGATTGCGGGCCAAGATATGAGAGAGCTTTTCCTCCTAATCTCGCTCCCCTAATTCTTCTGGGACCATTAAAAAGTGTTTAGTACAAGAACGTAAGGATCTTGAGGGTTGATAGAGGGTGAACTTTTCTGACAAATAGCTGAGGCCAAGATCAGACAGTGCATTGTGGATGGTACAACAGTTTTAAAATTTTATCAGTTGACGTATGGGTAACCAATGGCGTTTTAAAAGCAGGGGGCGGGAAGCTGATCTGGGAGGCATGTTCAGGACCGGTTGTACCACCGTATTCTGAACCACTTGAAGTTTACTAATCAAGGTTTCATTGGCAGAAAGCAGCCGCCCATTACAATAGTCTAGGCGCCTCAAAATGAGTGCCGGAGTCAAAGTCCTTCGAACAGAGTCTGGGGGAAAAGGAAAGACTTGTCGAAGTAGGCCCAGAGAATGGAAACATGTGCCAACTGTCTGGCCAACATGTTCTTTGAAAGTAAGACCCTGATCTAGATGGACTCCTAAGTTCTTAACAGAGGTTTTGGGAATGGGAGGCTTCCGAAGATTAATGGTCCACCAATTAGGTGACCATAGTATGGGAGTCTCTCCAAAAAGTAAAAGCTCAGTTTTCCCAACATTACATTGAATGAAGTTATTCCTCATCCATGGTGCCTTGGAATTCATGCCCAAAGAGGAGGTCTGCTGAACAGTGGGAGTGAGTTCATCAAAAGGAAAAAGCAGCTGCGTATCGTCGGCATATGATATTGTAATATTTGCCCCTGCCTGCAGGGCCAGTCACTCCACGCACCGCGGAGCTCCCTCCGTGACTGCCAGGATCCTTGACCCCCCGCTGCTGCCTCGCACAGCCGTGTGCCTGCATTGCCGTTCTGCCTGCCCTCTGCCGAATTGTGCACCGATTTTGTATTCTGCTGTGCCTTCTGTGCCTGTGCCCCTGTTATTGTATATTGTTGTGCCTCTCTGTGCCTGTGCCCCTGATACTGTCTTTTGTTGTGCCACTGTGGCCTGTATTTTCGCCGCCCCAGTGTCCTTCTCCGCCGCTTTTTCCCCATCCCCGCTCCCCACCGCTGCTCCCCTGTGGCCTGCCCCCTTTTTTCCTTGTGACCCGCCCATTGGCCACCCCACTCCCGCCTCCCAGCTGCTCCTCCCTCCCACTTCACCATTTATGGAGGTCGCCGCGCGGGAGTGCAGCGGACGAGCGCAGCAGGCGCGCCGATTGTGCGCCGATGGCGCGCCAAAGGCAAGCCCGTCTGGCCCCCGTCGATTCCAGCCCACCCGCCGGACCTTCGACGCAGCAACCATCTACGCACTCAACACCGGCCGAACCCCCGGCTGCAACCGAGCCACCCGAGGACGCACCCACGGACCCTTCACCTGCCAATCCTGCAAGTTCTCCTGCATCCGGACCTGCACCGCACCTGCCAAGCTGAGCACCAGCAGCAACCACCTGAAGTGCATCCTGCTCAACACCCGCTCCGTCCACAGACACGCCGTGGAACTCTGGAACCTACTCGACACCACATCACCAGACATCGCCTTCCTCACCGAAACCTGGATGAACACCTCCTCAGCGCCCGATGTCGCCATCACCATCCCAGATGGATACAAGATCACCCAGAGGGACCGCATCAACCAGACAGGAGGAGGCTTTGCCATCGTTCACAAGAACACCATCCGCATCACAACCAGCTCCGACGACACCCTTACAGCCGCCGAACACCTGCACTTCCAGATACACACCGACCCCAAGACCACCCTCAAAGGCACCCTCATGTACAGACCCCCAGGACCACGTACACAATTCAGTGAAGACATCGCTGTTTTTCATCAGGCCGCACGCCCTCCCCACCGCTGACTACATCCTCTTCGGGGACCTCAACTTCCACCTGGAGAACAACAACGACCGCAACACCACCACCCTGCTGGACAACCTCGCCAACCTCGGACTCAAGCAACTGGTGACCACCCCCACCCACTACGCCGGCCACACGCTCGACCCCATCTTCTCCTCCAGCAAGTACATCACCTTCAGCCACGCCACCGGACTCCAATGGACGGACCACAGCTGCGTCCACTTCAGCTTCAGAAGGACCACGATCCACCACCGCCCACAACACGTTCCCCGCAGATGCTGGAACAAGAACACAGCCGACCAGCTCGCCACATCCCTGAGCCAGAACCCTCCCGCCAGCTCAACGAACCCCAACCAAGTGGATCAGCAACAGCGCGGATGACCTCGCCCCACTGAAGACCCCCCTCCCCGCCAGACTTGGCACCAAAAAAGCATCATGGTTTACCGACGAACTCAAGAGCTCCAAGAAGAACTGCCGAGCCCACAACAGCAAGGAACTCTTCAACATCGTCAAAGAGCTCTTGAACCCTAGCACCGGAGACAACGATATCACCCCATCGCAAGAACTCTGCAACTCCCTCGACTCGTTCTTCCCCAACAAGATCGCAGATATACACAACAGTTTCAGGACACAGCCAACGCATCCTACGATGGCACCAACGCCCCCCACCACCACCATCGGCGCCTGGACCCCAGTCAACACCGAAGACACCATCCGCACGATGAACTCCATCCACTCTGGATCTCCAACCGACCCCTGCCCTCACCACGTCTTCAACAAGGCGGACTCCGTCATCGCACCACACCTGTGGGACATCATCAACGCCTCCTTCGACACCGCCACCTTCCCAGAGAGCTGGAAGCACGCCAAACTCAGCGCCCTACTGAAGAAACCATCAGCGGACCCCACCGAACTCATAAACTACCGACCCATCTTGCTCCTTCCTTTTCCTGCCAAAGTAATTGAGAAGACCGTCAACAGACAGCTTGCCGCCTTCCTCGAGACGAATGGATCTCTCGAACACTCACAGTCTGTCTTCTGGGCCAACCACAGCACCGAGACCGCCCTCATCGCAGCCACCGACGACATCAGAGCCCTGCTCGATAATGGAGAAACCAGGGCCCTCATCCTCCTGGACCTCTCTGCGGCGTTCGACACGGTCTGCCAACGCACCCTAGTACAATGCCTCAGCAACATCAGGATCCAAGAGTCCGCCTCCGCCCGTTCAGATCCGAGGCCACCAAAGTCATCTGCGGCGTACCCCAAGGATCATCACTCAGCCCCACGCTGTTCAACATCTACATGAGCCCCCTTGCGGCCATCGCACGCCAACACAACCTCAACATCATCTCCTACACCGACGACACCCAGCTGATCCTCTCCCTCACCAATGACCCCGCCACCGCCAGAACCAACCTACACGAAGGGATGAAAGACGTAGCCGAGTGGATGATGAACAGATGCCTGAAACTGAACTCAGATAAGACGGAAGTCCTCATCCTGGGATCTTCGCACTCCGCCTGGGATGACTCCTGGTGGCCCCCTGCCCTGGGGAGCGCACCCAAACCGACAGACCACACACGCAACCTGGGCTTCATCCTGGACTCCTCCCTCTCCATGACCAGACAAGTCAACGCCGTCTCCTCGTCATGCTTCAATATCCTCCGCATGCTACGTAAGATCTTCTGGTGGATCCCCACCAAAACCAGGAAGACGGTCACCCAGGCCCTCGTCACCAGCCGTCAGGACTACGGCAACTCCCTCTATGCCGGAACCACAGCCAAATTTCAGAAGAGACTCCAACGCATCCAGAAAGCCTCGGTACGCCTCATTCTGGACATACCCCGACACAGCCACATCTCCGAATACCTGAGAAACCTGCACTGGCTCCCCGTCAGCAAGAGAATAATGTTCCGACTCCTCACCCATGCACACAAAGCCACAAAGCTCTCCACAACCAAGGCTCAAGATACGTCAACGACTGCCTGACCTTCTACACTCCCACCCGCCAGCTACGATCGACCAGCCACGCCCTCGCCGCCGTCCCCCGCATCCGAAGAGTCACAACAGGAGGAAGATCCTTCTCCTACCTGGCTGCCAATATGTGGAACTCCCTCCACATCCACCTCTGCCTGACCCAAGATCACCTCTCCTTCAGGAAACAACTCAAGACCTGGCTGTTCGAGCGGTAGCGGACCCCCTTCCCCCAGCACCTTGAGACCCTACGGGTGAGGAGCACGCTATACAAATGCTTTGATTGATTGATTGATTGATTGATTGATTGATTGAATAAACCCATATTTTCATAGAACATTGGCCAAGGGAGCCACCTAGATATTAAATAAAGTAGGGTTAAGACCTTGAAGAGTTCCATGGGTGCCGAATGATATAGGCCTAAATTAATCGTCTGAGATCGACCTGATAGAAAGCTTGACAACCACTGAAAAGCGCTGTCTCTTAGTCCCATTACCCCCAGACTACTGAGCAATATTTGATGGGAGACCATGTCCAGTGCAGCGGATCGGTCCAGTATCACCAGAATCATAGAATGGTCCTTGTCTAGAATAATTTGAAATGGTAAAATGGCTGAAAGGGAAACTTGCTCCAGTTCAACAGCGGAAAAACTGAGATCTTACAATGCAAGGTGGGGGGATTGCCCGAAACTTCCCAGCAGACTTCTGGCCCTTAGCATCAGATGGTCCCCTGACACCAGTGAATTCAGTGCGTAATCTGTGGGTCAGCCTTTATGAAAATTTAAATCTGGAGACCCAGTTTAACAAACTGGTGGGTAGTTACTTCACTCTAATACGAGGTCTACGGGAGCTGCTGCCTTTGTTACCTGTACAGGCAAGAACAACTGTAGTCAGGAGTACCATTCTTAGTCACCTGGACTACTGTAATGCCCTGTTACTGGAATCACCTGGATATTTGATTGCCAGGCTACAGAGTATCCAGGCGGCAGCAGCTAAGTTAGCACTCTCCCGAACTCGCCGATCTTTAACAACAGAAGCATTGGCAGACTTACACTGGCTCCCAGTACCCCAAAGGATTTTGTTTAAGTCCTTAAGCATCGCGTTCAAAGCATTGCATGGTCAGGGACTCAGGGCCCTAAGCCACTATAGGACAAGTTCCAGTGGCATGAGCCCATCCGAACCCTCCGTTCCTCTTCCACCAACCTGGTTAGAATACCCAGGGTAAAGAAAGTGACTCAGGGCGGAAGAGTGTTTAGCGTGGCAGCAGCTCGTCTTTGGAATAGCCTCCCGCTCGATATTAGGAAAATTCACGAATTGCGGCTGTTCCGCAAGAAAATCAAGACCTGGCTCCTTCCGAGGGTATAATCCCCCAGGTGCAATAGTAATAGACTCTTGTTGGTATACCTTCCTATTGCTCTCGCGGCTGATTTCTTTCGTTTGACCTATCTCTTAGCTCCAGGAAGCCCACAGGGTTACAGTGCGCTCTACAAATGCTATAACTAAATAAATTATGATGTTATCTTTGACTACTAGCAGGGCTGGTTGCTGCTATATTTAGGCCTGAAACCTGACTGAGAGGAGTCTAGGCAGCCTGAAAGTTTGACATGGTTTGAGAGATGTTTGTTGACCTGTCTCTCTATCAATTTACTCGGAAATGGTAAGAGCGAAATGGGACGAAGATTAGTCAGATCAGTGAGAGGGGTCTTAGTGTGCTTATAAATTGGCATTATCACCGTCCTTTATTGACAGATTAAGAAGATGTTCAATCAATGGAGATAGTTGAGGAATGAGGGTACTTGCTACTCTAGCAGGAATCAAATCACATGGTGAACCGGACTTCACTTGATGCGTTATGGCCTCTACATCTGCTTTAATTAGTGGTAAAAAAAATTCTTGAGAAGCATAGAAGGAATTGATTCTAATATGTCTGTAGTCATAGACATCTGATGTGGGTTTCCTAAGGAGACAATTTTTTCATGAAATGATTAGATTTTTTGTGAGAAATGTAATGCAACACTATTGCATAATGTATGTGAGGGTGCTTCAAAATTTGCTCAAGCCTTAGGTTTTATAAATGACTGAAGAATGTTATATAAAACCTTCGGAGCATTACCAGCCAGTGTAAGTTGAGTGGAAATGTGATTTTTTCGTGCAATCTGAATGCTACTATGATAACTTGACAAAAAAGTTAAAAACTGAATTTTGTCACTTTCCTTATGGGTAAAACACCATTTCCATTCATATTTCCTATATAGTTTTTTGTGTATGTAACTGAGGGGAAAAAGCTGGCAGCTTGCTGGTGTTTAGGATGGATGAGAGAACGTTTCAAAGGTGCGAGGTGGTCAATGGTCCAGGTTATAATTTAATTGGTTAGAGCTTCTTCTAGGTTGTCTGAGGGTTTATTTCATGGTTTTTCCAGAGTAGCTTGAAAATTCCCTGGAGAAACCTTTTGACATTGCCTACGGGTCATAAAGTTATCCAGATGTTAACCCCTAAGTTCTTCTTTATGGCTCTTAATAGAAAACTCAATTAGAGCATGGCCAGTCCATATTAGTTGTGATGGTAGCTCACACCATATTTTAGGGGAGTTAGACTTAATATTATCTAACGTATGACCTGTCATATGGGTGGGACTTTCATTCTGTTTGTTTAAGCCTAAGACTGCAAGGTCATTCAGAAAGGCTAGTGACTCCGCATTGATGGGACATTCACTATGAATGTTATAATCGTCTAATAATAGGAAATTGATTCTAGCAAGTACATGAGGAGCTTTCAATTCAATAAGTAAATGGGAAAAATCTGCTAATGGACCTGGAGGGCGATAGACTAAGGCCCCCTTCCAACTTACTCGGGCTGACAAATCAATTCAGAAAATAAGAATCTTCATCTTTATGCTACAAAATTCATCCAAAACAGAAACGTTAATGTTGTCTTAATGGACGATGGCAATCCCTCCCCCATCTTAGTTGGTCTATCCCTCCTAATACGCTTGTAGCCTTCTGGTATTGCAAGAGCAACAGAGGGTGTGGAATGGGGATTTAGCCAGGCTTCAGTTTAAAACCCAAGCTCAGGCTGTTTAAAGGAAAGTAGATTTCAAATTGCAATAGAGTGTTTAGGTAAGGAGCGAACATTACATAGAATGTTTTTCCATATCTTCTGGTTTCCATTCATGGAATGTATACCACATGGAGAGGGGGCAGGCTTTATTCAATGAGGAACCTTGTTTGTTACAGAATGATCTGATGTTACCCAGGTCAGCTCTGCTTCGTCAATGTTACTCTGGTACTGACATTGTCTGCACGCGAAAGGACCTTCAACTGGTGGCAAGAGATCATGTTGGCAATTGAATATGTTATTTGATCTGATATCAAGCTGTTCTTGCCTAGTGTAGTGCTTGGTCATACTTACAATGCTCAAGTCTTAGGTGACCTGACCAGGGGTTCTGGCTCCGGGCGCTGTCCTGGACGGGTGCAGATGGGCAGGGCTTGCCTTTTGCGTGATGCCAGCGCACTCGCTGCGTGCGCCGCTTGTGGCATCCAACTTAAAGGAAGTTGTTTGGGGCACTGGAGCCCAAACCTCCTTCGCTGGAAGTGGATCAAAATTAGCAAAATACAAAATTAAAAAAACCTCCCTCCACAACATACCCAGCAGCTCTCGCGATGGACCGGGGAGACGAGTGCAAGTGAAAGGAGGTGAGCAGCAATGACGATATGAGAGTCAATTCAATTTAAGCAGCACAGGTTTAACAGTAAAGTTAAAACTAGTACATTAAAATGAGCAGTCACCATTAACAAGTGATTGCGCGTAGCTTGTGGCATTCAGCTTAAATGGAGATGGTTGGGGCACTAGAGCGCCAACTTCCTTCCGACGGAAGTGGGTTACAATGAGCAAAATACAAAATTAAAAAGCCTCCCTCCACAACAAACAAGCAGCGCGCGTGGTGGACCGGGAAGAGAGGTGCAAGTCAAAGGAGGTGAGCAGCAGTGACGATATGAGAGTTAATTCAATTTAAGCAGCACAAGTTTAACAGTGAAATTAAAACTACAACATTAAAATGAGCATTCACGGTTAACAAGTGATCGCGCATCAGCTAATGACATCTCAAATGACATCACTGACGACATCACTGATTACATCATCCACAAGATAATTTGATGCACATACTGATGCTCTAATGTAAACTTTGATACACCCACTCTAAAATACAAAGAACTTTTTTTGAAAGTACACACAACAATGCCTTATACTACATACCACCGACTACTTCCTAGGTCTATACTAACCCTGGGTGGAGAACTACGCTCCGCTCGCGGAGTTTGCAAATTTTCGGCAACTTCGCAGTGAGCGCGAAGTTGTCGACTACTTCGCAATCTACAGAGTAGCGAAGTAGTTGTTCTTCCTCGCGCGCTCAATAGCATTCTTGCGTGTGCGGTAATGACTTACCGTGGTTCTGCATTTGTTTTCTCGCTTTTCTCTCCTGGTCGCGTTCGCTACGATGTTTGGAATCCGGCCGCACAATCCAATGCGACTGTGAGAACGCAATAACGTCATTCGGACGCGCGAACACGTCATTAGGATGCGCAATCTTCCTTGCAGCGCCATGTTGGTAAGATCGCATTTCCGAACATGCAGAAACTGCAATCTGGCTCAGAATATCTCTCGAGCATGTTAAAACCTTCTCAAAAATGATCATTTTGCTCAGGAAAACCCCTCGGATTGTGATTTGGCTATATTTGTTTGGGCAAGGAGTCCTCATTTTGTTTCTACTCTTTTTTTCAAGAGAAAGGAAGTGTCCCTGAGTCTCCAACTTCCTGTTCCTGTCCACCAGGCTCCTCCCAGTGCTTTGTTCATTTGGATTTTGAGCTGGAAGGATCACTCTTTTTGTATGTCTGCTGCATCATAGCATTTGATTGGATTTATTGAGGAATTTTGGATTTGAACTTTTCTTTTACAAGTAAGTTTGAGAATTGAGAATTGGTGTACTGTAAATGTTTTTTTTTTGTTTTTTTTTTTAACTACAGTTTTCTGTGCTTCTCAATCTTTCTCAAAAATTATTATTGAGGGAGGCCTGTACTTTCATGAGGGGCCAAGTTGTATGTCTGAAATTTCATCCAGTAGGTCTAGAGGTACCCACGGGTCCAACCATTTTTCTGTGGTGTCTGTAAAACATCATGGATGGCATCGGATTCAATTGCAAACTCTGTTGTAGTGGAATTTCTTTTTATTAAGTAAAATTAGGTAACCCTAGTAGTTCATGTAGTTAGTGTAGGCCTGCTTGAATTTATTTACTTTCTGTGGGTGGCTTGGCCACGTGGTGGCGGCCATTTTGTGTTTTAAGCCACTGTGTTTTTGCCATAGGCCTCCAAGCTTGTGGCCTACTCTGCCAGTAGGCCCAAGGGTACTACTAGAGTTATCATCATGGGTGTATGAAAGTTGTTCAACTGTTATTGTGGTGTTTAAGTTGTAAGTGTAACATCATGTGGATGGCTTTGGATTGATTAGCAAAATGTGTTTTTGGTGTTAAATTGCAGGTTTTTGGTGTGTGTTGAATAATATGGCTTTTTCTGCGCTCTAGGTAACCCTAGAATTCAGCTTGCGCAGTTTTGGTAACTTTGCACAGTGCGACAATGCGACCTTATGGTTTTTGTCTTCTTCGCGTGCTCAATGTGCATGCTCGGGCACGCAATAACGACGTTTTGTACAATTCGCGCTGCTGAACACGTCGAATTTGCAATCGCGTGCGCTATATGTCTCGAGTTGCATAAAACCTTCTCAAAAATGTTGATGCTGTTCATTTTGCTAGAGAATCTCCTCAGGTTGTCAATTGGTTGTAGTTTTTGGAGCATGGACAAACGTACTGTTTCTGTCCTCTATGTACTTTGTTGTTTGAGGGTGGCCTGACCATGTGGGTGGCGGGGCGGCCATTTTGTGAAGCCAAGCATTGTCCTTTTGCCGTAGGCATGTATTGTCTGTCTTCTCTTTCTGTTCATGTTGTTGGGGATGGCCAGGCCATTTGGGGGCGGCCATATTGTGTGACCTTCCATCGTGTTTGTGCTTTAGTTTTGTTGCAGGCCTACAAACTTGTGATTTCTTCTGCCAGTAGGCCTAGTGTCCCAGAGGTAGTCAGCGGGGTTGCTTGATGTAGCGGTTCAATTTTGTCTGTTGAATTTAACATCATTTAGGGCATGGATGGCAATACATTGAATTTCCAAATGTGGTGTTTGGGGTGTAGTTGTTTGGGTGTGTGTAAAAAACTGTAAATGCCTTTGTTGTTTGTGTTGTTGTTGTGTAACTTTCAAACCTTTTAGCCATGGGGATTTTCTTTTTTTGTATTAAGCTGTGATGTGTAACAGGCATCCTCCTTTTTCTGGCCATATAGGTATACAGGCCTGCTTGAGTTTATTGTTTTCTGGCCTTTACCCATGTACCTGTGATATGTGCCTCTGTGGCTGGGAGCTCTGGTGGTAGTGTGCTGTTTTGTTTTCAACAAATTGGCCTGTGCATTGCCAATGTTCCTGTTGGCTTACTAATGTTCACATCCCCATTGCTATCTGCTGCAGGTCACTGATGCTGCATTCATCCGAAATGATGCACAAATTAAGGATAAACAAGTTCCACTTCCACTACATTTGCATTTTAGTTATTTTCTATTCTTACTCTTACTGAGTGTTCTAATACTTCTAGTAGTAATTAAAATTAAAGCTAAAACAATTCAACATTCGACTGATGTTATTCTGCCTTCTTTGCTTGTAGGTGCACAAAAAACTGAAGAGGAGGTGTCTGTCATCATTCATCGCCTGTTCTACTGCCAGACGGAAGTCCTTCTGTACTACGTCACATGTGGTGTGACTCACCTGACTAGACATCATTCTCAGCAACTTGTGCAACTGAGTTCTGCTGCTGACATCTGAAGAAGATGGGCCCAAAGAAAGCAGGTACCAGGTCCTCCAAGACCAAGAAAGTTGCTGAGAAGAAGGAAGATCAGAAGAAGGAAGTGACACTTAAGTCTGGTGTTGACCTGAAAATCTTTTTGGGAAAAAAGTACGCCGGGGTCCAAGCTGGAGCCAGCACCTCCGCATCAGTGGGCCCAAGCCACCAACCCAGGCCCAAGCAGATGAGTGGGGAAGAGGTGGCCAGCCTAATGGTGGTAAGCAGTGATACTGAGCCTGACCTAAACTTAGTGCTATCTCAAAGTAGTACACAATCTATGCAGGAGGGAACACCGCCTGCAATAGTAGATGTTCCAAAACAGCATCCACATCCACCGCCCACAATAGTAGATATTCAACCTGAGCCACCGCCCGTAATAGTAGGTATTCAACAACTACCGCCCGCAATAGTAGATGCTTATCGAAAAGAACAACCACAACCACCGCCTGCAATAGTAGTTGTTGTTCCTCCCGAAGTCGGGGTAGTTCAGGAAATTGAGCCTGATGCAGAGCAAGAAGAAGAGGAAGCACCTCATGCAGGAGATCTATTGTTTTCCAAATCCCCACCAAGGAAAAGGAGGGTTAGTCCATCGAGTTTTTCGCCAAGCATCCCTTCTGATGATCTTGAATTCAATTGGGAGCCACAACAATCTGAGCATGGGAGGGATAGACATCCCAAGAAGACCAGGCTAGGGAAAGGGAAGGTTCCAGGGGGCCTTACACTTATGGAGTGCGATGTTGAACAGCCGGATAATGATGGTGATGACAAGTCAGACCCAGTCATCACAAGCATTAATCCTGGGCCTGAGAACATGGAGACCAACATTTTAACCCTAGCGATAATGGCTGTGACTAGTAGGGATGTAGTATGCATACCTCCAACACAGGCCACACCAAAACTACCTCCAGCTTCCATTGTTACATTTGCACAGGGCTGGCAGCATCCTACATCCAGCACAAGTTCCACCTCAGCAGAAGTAGGTAGTGGTACTACTGCGCAGCCACATAGTGAAATTCAACTATCAACCTCCAGTTCATTCGGCATTGGAAGTGGCACCTCTAGCAGGAGACAAAAGTTAAGCTCCCCAGTGTGGGACTTCTTTACAGTTAGCGCAAATGAGGACAACATTGCTATATGCTCCATTTATCATTCCTCTGTTAGTCGAGGTAAGCTTGGTACAAACTATGGTACCGGAGGCCAAATGACCCATTTGAAAAAACACCACGCAGTCAAGTGGGAGGACCACCTACGTAGCATAAAAGCAGGAACCATTAATGTTGGTGGGGAAGTAGTAAAAGGTCCACTCACGGTCGAACAGGAGGAAGAGGGAGACATTCTATCTGGTAGTGGTACACAAAGTACCCCTGTCCCCAGCACTGCAGTGGTAGAGCCCACATCCTCTGCATCAGCAACATCTCAGTGGCACCAGAGTAAGAGTAACCCGGAGACACCAAGGTGTACGGGTGCGAAGTCTGTGACGCGAAGTATTGCATCGAACATAACTGAAGGAAATACCAAGCCAGGTACCATTCTTAACATGTTTAGGCAGGAGGGAAAGTACGAGCGCAACCACCCAATAGCATGTTTGTACAATGCTAGGCTTGCTAAAATGTTAGCACTGGACCTTCTCCCTTTTTCTTTTGTTGAAGTGGTGGGTTTCCTGGAATTTGTGACCACCCTCTGCCCAAAATGGAATGTTCCCAGTCGCTACTATTTTGCCAGAGTTGCTGTTCCAGCACTACACCACGACGTGCTGGTATTGCTTGGAAAAGTCTTGCAGCAGAGTGCTGGTCATAGTATCCACCTGACAACAGACATGTGGACCAGTTGCCAAGCCACTGATTACATGTGCATCACTGCATACTAGATCTCTTTTTCAGGTGTTAGAGACAAGGTATCTGCAGGCATTGAAACTGGTGAGATTGTTAATGATACTCGCAGACATGCAACTGGAGCCATGTTTGCTATCGAGAAATCGCATACTGCTGCAAACATTTTAGCTGAGTTTAACAGCAAGGTCTTTGAATGGCTGCGACCAAGAGGCCTTAACATTGGTTTTGTTGCCACCGACAATGGCAGTAATGTAGTTAAGGCCATGCAAGATGGTCGCTATTTCAAGGTCCTGTGTTTGACAAACTGCATTAACGTTGTTCAAGACTTTCTGAAAAATGAAAGCAAAGTCAGCAACTTACTGGCCATTTGCAGAAGAATCTGCACGCATTTCAACCATTCTTAAAGAGCCCGGAAACAGCTTTGGGTCATTCAACATGAGTATAAAATGCCAGTCAAAGCACTCATCCAGGAGGTCCCAATACGTTGGAACTCTACTTATTACATGCTTCATCGGCTGTTTGAGCAGTACATACCACTTAATGCTTATGTCCTGACAAGAAGATAAGGGGATCCTACTGTTATTAAAGCTATGAACAATGAGATGTGGCAATGAGACCTCATTAAATGCCTGACATAGATGCTACTTCCTTTTGAGGTCTTCACACATGCAGTCAGCAGGGAGGACTGTATTATGGGCCAAGCTATCCCATTATTGTACATGCTAGAGCAAGAGCTGAAGGAGGTGTTTGAAACATACGAAGGTGTTGAAGGAAAACTTGAAGCATCTTATTTGGCAAAGGCCTTAGCCGGCCGCTTATCTGAGAATACAAGGATTTGAAATAAGATTGTGTCACATCAACAATACATTGCTGCCACAATTTTGGATCCACAGTACAAATTATTTGTGAACAGTAGTGCAGTAATTCCTTTTTCAGAAGGGGATGTTGCCAAGTACAAAACTGTAATAGCTGAGGAAGCCACTGAATTAGAAAACTAAAGGCTCTCAATTAGAAGCCTGACCGTGCCAGCCCAGGACAGTACAAGTACTACTGAGTCAAGTTCTTCTTCACAGCATGAGAGCAGTGCGTTTGCTTCCAGGCAGTTACCAACACTACCAATAACAACAACAGCACCAACAGGATCTGATTCATCAGACAAAACCAAAAAAATAGCTGCTTGGTTTCTACAGAAAGGGATGGGTAAGTCCGTTGCTGTCGCAAAGCCAAAAGAGGACAAGCAAACCGGAGCACCACTGAACATTGAGCGGTTGGTACAGGCCTATCTGGATGACACAACAGAGGTGTTCATGGAGCAAAGCCCCTTGGTGTATTGGTATAGGAAAAGAAGCGACTGGCCAGTGCTCAGCAGGCTGGCGATAAAGTATCTCGCTTGCCCTGTTGCAAGTGTCTCTTCTGAGCGTGTTTTCAGTGCTGCTGGTGCCATTGTAACTGGGAAAAAAAGGACCAGTCTCTCGCCCAAAAGCGTGGAGAGGTTAACCATGATCAAAATGAATCAGCACTTCATACCACCAGACTACAAAATACGTGAATCACACCTGGAAGAGGAGAGCGAGTCGGAAGACATAACTAGTGGGTTACATGACCTACTTCTGTCAGAAGAATTGAGGAAGAGCTCCTCTCCCCTGACAACTAGGCTTTTAAATTGTTACATTCTCCCTTCCTTTATTTGTGTGTATCTGTCTTTCTGTTTCAAACTTCAAAACCAACAATATCCTTTCTCTTACTTTTAATTACCTATTGGAGTTGCACATCTGTGCATTAACTGTGCATTCCACTCCTCAGAGTCCTGCTCCATCTTCCTGACTCACCCTAAATACATTTCCATCTTGCCATACATTGGATGGAGATGGAGAATAGTACAATAATGTAGCCTCTAACAGTCCCTCCATAACAAGTGAAACGTACATGACTATAGCCATCTTCTGTTTTCTTTTCAATCTGAAACGCATCACTCTCTTAAGGCTACCACCTCTGTCTGCAGGCATACACAACTCTTCACTGTCAGAACTTGAACAGGGCTCCAAAATTAAAGTAAACTTGTCATCTTTTTCAGAAGGCTCTGCTGCATATGTGATCTGACAGCCACAGAGAAGAGAAATACAGGTATATGAAATGAATGATGCCATACATTGCATTGGATACTTGCTGACTCTGAGCAAATGTGCATGAAGTAGAACTATACTAGTATAATGTAATAGTTTAATATAATAACAAAGTACTTGTGTCTCAAGTGATGGTCAATGTTTCCATGTTGTTTAATAATATGTATCCAATTGTACTCCAACTACTGCAGGTGCAGTCTGGACTTAATCGTAGTCACTCACTACAGACTGATTTGCTGTTGGTGGTCTGTTGGACAACACGTACACGTGCCACACCGGATGATGATGACCACCATACCATCTTTGCACACTGTCAGTCAGTTTGATCTGAGATGATTGATGGAATACGTTCAGGAAGTGGAATACAAGGTAAACACAACCAATCAACAAAAACCACAGCTGACCTAGGCTACATGTGTGTGCAATGGTGGAATAGAATAGTGGTATGATTGACTGACAATGGCGCATTGATTTAATCACTTGATTTGGAAAATGATAGTTTGCTGTGTATGCCTTTTGTCTGGAACTGTGAAAAATGTAGGTAAATGGAGTTTGGGCCACAGACTCACAGCCCGGTGTTGTGGTGTGGTCCTGTAACTGTTCTGTGCTGGCTCCTATCTTGTTATTCTTTTAAATGACTGCTGTGCAACTAAAAGAGCAGAGTTACACAATGTATCCAAGCTGCCTCAGTCTGAAAGTCTTCTCGCTCACGAGTCTTGTCTTTTTTGCAATACACCGTAGTTGATTTTTATGTTTTCATTCAGTTGACTTATTTAGTAATACCCCATTTCTTTTTTCATCAACACTTACAGGCCGGCCTTTCACCCAGCGCTATTATACTTGGAGCAACAACTCACACTTACCTTACCAATCCTCCTCATCATCCATCCAGAGGCGCCCAAGAATGATATTCAGTCACAGTTTCCATGGAAGGGAGGACAAAGATGAATGACGAGATACAACTACACATTTGGACCTGGATAATATAATACATTAACTTTAGTATCATTTCCGTAATTTTTTTTGCTTCCTTTTTCCTCTTCATTTATTTTTCCCTTGCGTTTGGTAATTGATTGTTCACTTAAACTAATTCTTAATTTTCTTTGCTAGCTTTCAGCCCGCTACAGCAGGTATGACGGTTTCTCATAGGGCATACAGCCTAGGCAAAAGTCATATTCATATCATATACATATTTCATATATAAGAAATACTTTCTTTGAATTGTGTAGTTGTAGTTAAGTACCACTCATTACATATTATTAACCATCAAGTTATAACTTATCTTCATCATGCATGCATTTCATTTTTCTTACTTTTACTTTAGATTTATTGGGTAGTAGTGGATCATCAATCATCGTGTTTATTGTTTTGCTTTTGTTGTCTCCATGCGCACTGTATTTCTTTGTCAAACCTTTCCCCAAGCCCCCGTTCCCATCCATTCATCAAACCCTAACCCTCTTCCCCCGGGATGTGTGGTTTTATATTGAGGTGTGATCACACGCTTGCTGGGGCAGATGTGGTGAAAGCAAAACTAATGAAATCAAATGTCAACGAGGCAGGACGAGGCTCTTCTTCTGCTTGCCCACCCAAGCTCACTGTATGTACTAGTGTACAAGGCAATTAATTTCCCAAAGTGACGCAACAAATAAATCTAAATAATTGGTGGCATTGTTTGAATTTAATTTTACAGCATTTAAGTTTACAATTTGGATTGTGTTTTACTGACTCCCTCACCATGACTACAGTTATCTTCTTGTACTTGGCAGTCCCCGACACCATTGATTTATTTGAGTTTAGCATTTGCAATATTGTTTTTATTTATTTGTCAGTCTTATGAACTGTATTTTTCTACTTCTCCCACATTCTCTCTCAGGCAAATGACTGTCTCTTTGTTTTTGATTGCCAATGCTAGTGCCAGTGTCTAGTCTACTACTACCATCACACAACCACGGCATGTTCTCTGTTGTCTTGGGAATCCATGCAGCCCTTGCGGTGCCAAACTTAATCATCATCAATCACAGGTAAGAAGAGAAGTTTGCTGGGAGGTATAATGGAGGAGAGACTGGTAGTACTAATAGGACAAATATAACTCAGTGAGGGTTACCGCATCTATCTGTTTGCATGTGAATGAAATGAAATGAAATGAAAATTGTATTTGTAGAGCGCTGCAGTTGCCCTGAGGCGTCCAGGCGCTGGAGCTAAACAGAACTGCCCTCTGAGGTTACTAATTGTTGAACAGGAGGGTTTTAAGCTGTTTCCTGAAGCTGGTGAGGTTTACATTGTTTCGCATCTGCAGAGGGAGGGTGTTCCAGAGTTTGGCTACATTGTATGAGAATGAAAGACCTCCTGCTCTAGTTCTGAATATTCTAGGGATTTTGGCAAGTGTAGCAGTTGAGGAGCGTAAAGTTTTATTGGGCAGGTATGGAGAGATCAGGGAGGAGTTGATTTCTGGGCCCGTTTTCCAGAAAGTCTGGTGGGCAATGCAGAGAGCCTTGAACTTTACTCTATCCCTGACAGGCAGCCAGTGTAGGGTTTTTAGGCCAGATTTTATTGAAGTCCTCTGAGGGACTCCCAGGAGCGCCCGGGCAGCACAGTTTTGAGTGTGCTGAAGCTTTTGTAGAGTGTAGTCCGGGGCTCCAAGATAGAGGCCATTGTTGAAATCCTGCCGTGATTGGATCAGGCCCTGTATAACAATTTGTCTGGCCTCAAACGGGAGGAGGGCAAGGATTTTTTTTATCACCCTGAGAAGGCCGATACAGGCGGCTGACACCTTAGTGGCCTGTGTATTAAGGCTCAGCGATTTATCGAGCCATACTCCCAGGCTTTTGATGTTGTCTTTGGGGAGTGGGGGGTGCCCATGCTTGGGGGCCATATTAGCTCCAGTGTGGAGGGGGCCGCTGGGCCAAGGAGCATAAGCTCAGTTTTGTCATCGTTGAGCTTCAAGCATGAGCTCAACATCCAGCTTTTTACGTCCTCCAGGCAGGAGGTCAATTAATAAATTATTTAAATCAAACACTGGCCGCTGCCCTGCATCTAGAGTAAACCTTGTGACGTACAACAGTAACCCCACCACAAACAACATCATATGTGTACATTGAAAATAAATAACATTTATTCATGAACATAAAAAAATATCCTCCTAATCCTATCCCACCACCATCCCCACCCTAACCCCAACCCCAACCCCAACCAATGTCCAACTCCAAAGAATGTCCCACAAAAATAACCCCAACACCCAATTCCCATCCACCAACAAAAGTATTAAAAAAGTGGCAAATGAACAGGGTCCATTATAATCGGCGGGCTTTGAGGTGTTTGTCCACTATTATTTTGACGCGCTCCTCTAATTGGTCCTCCAGCTTGGCTACCCGGAGGAGAAATTGTTGCCGAAATGCACGGCACCTACATTTGCATCCATAATGTGGGGGGGCAGCAGATGTTGTGAAATGCCGCCGGTGTGAGCGGCTGCCTGACCACGGCGCTGTACTCCTGCAGGTGGGGCCTGGCTGGGGCCTGGGGCATTGGTAGAGGCAGCAGCTGCTGCCACCGCCTCTTCCTCCTCCTCCTCGGCCTCAGCCACCAGCCGGCGGTACTCATCCACAATGGCCTGCAGTTTCCTTTGCTGGGCCCTGGCTGCCAACTCCTTCCGTGATGGTTTTTGGGAAGGAGTATGAGTATCTATAAAAAAAGAAACAGAATTGTACTGAAACTCTTCAAAATTAATTCAACACATAGTGGCATAGTAGCACTACCAAGCGCAGTACATATAATTGGTGGCAACTTTTAGTGTCTATCTAATCTATCCTCCTGCTTCCCCTGCCTGTAACATTTGTTGAAGTTTTTTCCGGCATTATACTTGCCCTAGTACTATGGGTGGACTTCAGTACACAGAAGAACACCGTCTTTTTTGTATCTCCTTTTATATTTTCAAAGTAAGACTCTGCTTCCAGTGACAGTCTCCACCTATGATGAATACAATACATCCAGGGGGCATCCATCGATTAAAAGTAAATGTCTATCATTCTTTATTATCGCCTTAGCTGGTTTCACTTTCACCAACAACCGCCCATGCATCCACTCCTTCCTTGCCTTGGGTTTGATTGACACAAACTCCGCTCATGATTCTTGCTATCCACTATATCCATGCACCCATATTGTTTTGCCCAACCAGGCATGCATCTTCTTTCACCTTCCAGTTCTACCCATCCTTCACCAACCCATGCATCGGATTCATATCAGCCCCGTTCATAAACATTCCAAAGTATCCTTCTATGGTAGTCTTATTACATCTCTTTCGTCCTTCCTCCTTCCACCCTAGTTCACTTCTTTCCCTTTTTGTTCAACACATCCCTCAAGATCATCTGATCTGACTTTTAGTCTTCTCCACAACTTTCACAGCTGAGTTGGAGTCTGATAGAAGAGGCCTTGTTTACTTAACTCACGCTGGTAATGCTGCAAAGGGTGTCTTCTTAAAACATTGTATATTGTCCAGTACAACTTCAAATTCATACTTTCGTAATAAGTCTCATAGCACAGTGAGGGAAATGTTCCCCTTCCACCTAGTAATGCAAATAAGTAATGAATATAACTTACCACCGCCCACCGCTGATGTTTTCTCCCCCACTGGTGCTCCTGCAGGTGCCGCAACCATTGTCCCCTCCTGGATGTAATTAGCATCGCCGCTAGCCCCGTCGGCACTGGTGGTTGGTAGTGATTGTGCAACTATAAAAGCAAGTACACCTTTTTAGATGCCTGCAAACATCCCCCTATTTTACTAGTTGTACTTTTTTTTACCAGGAAGGAAGATTGAATATACAGTTACGTACAACATAAATTGCTGTAACTAGTCCAAATTGCATACTACTGAACAGCAGTCATTAGACAGAGTTTAGTTTTAATGTATTAGAAGGTCTCTAGGGTCATCTAATCTCTACTCCTACTCTAGTCTTTGGAAAGTTAGCCTGAGCCATGAAACCATTTTAGATCTGAGTCTACTGTTTTGCCCATGTTACCTTGCAGCTTGTTGCACAGTAAGAAAGACACCTTTGAGGCCATATGAGTGTTGCATACAACTAAAGAGGTTGACAAACAAGTATTGTTAGTCCCCTTTGCTTATCCATAAAGTTACAGTTTTTGGCATGACTGCTAAAAACTTGCATAGTTGTATTCATTGTCTAACGTGCAACTTTTTTTTCATAGGCAGATGATAAGATTGCCTTCTACGAACCAGAGATTTACAGAGCTTTCGAAAGATGCATGTGTAACCAGTATACGTTCAACAGTGAGGGGTCTCCCACAATTCCCACATCTCTCTATCGTGCACTAGTTCTATAGTATTTAATCTTTATTTTGCATGGTGGAGCTGGATGTTTTTCATGGAACAACTTACAAGTTACAACAATACAAAGCTTGTTATTTAAAAAAATAACATTTTTGAGCTTGCACATAGACTCTGTGGTATATTTTGAGTGTCTGGGGTGTTTTGGACTTAAACAAGTGAGTAGGCGAAAGGGTGTTCTTCTGTTCTGGGTTGTGTAATATAATCATTGGGTATACCTAACTATCTTCGTGTGGGGGGTCAGGAGTGGGACAAATTACTATTACTGAGACACTTAGGTACGTAGACGGTCAGTGAATTGTGGGTTCTTCTGACTGAGTTCTGTGACTAGGGTGTAAGTAAGGTCCAACCTCCCTATTACCAACATCCTATTTTCTTGTGCATAGTTCTATATGTGGCTGTGCAGAGAATAACCACAACAGTAGTAGTAGTAGTATACTAACCTAACAACAATTAGTAGGAAAACCTCTGGTTGCGCATTTTGTTGGTGGGAATTGACAAAGACTAGAGATTACAGAGGACAACGCAAAAGACAGGAGTGGACCCAGTTGCTACAGCTATTCTATCACAGCTTTATTCAAAAGAATACCTTAACTAAAGAGTGGCCAACAGGGCAAGCTTAGATACAGACAGTCTAATAGTAGTAGCACAGAGAGTCATAGGGCAGAGGCAGTTTGAAGGAACTGAAAGTCAGGGATGGCATTGGATACCCAAAATTTGGAAAACAAATTGAAGACCAAAGAAGGTTTTGCTAACATTGCATTAGGAAGGAGGCTTAATAGGTTGGGAAAAATAAGGTGCGTTAAAAAGTTAGGGAAATATAATTGTTAATAATATAAGCACTGTAGGACTTACTGGGGACAGCAGCAGGATCCTCAGTAGAGGAGCGCTCCTCTGGTGGTTGTCCCACTGACTCGGACCCCGTCTTCGTGCCCCTGGGTGGTGCTGATCATGTAAGAAATAATAAAGAAAAACATTGAGTGCTCTAAAACAACACATCATTCAAAAATCCTCTCAAACATTTTAGGAAACAACAATTCCAATAAAATTGACTTCGAAGTCTAAATGACTACTGGCTTGCAGGTTTCACAGACCGTCTACTTATAGAACACTAATCAAATGTTCCATAAACAATCTGATTGCAGAATATACTAATGAAGCCAGTACCACCTGACCTACACCACCTATTCCAGAATCTAGACGGGCCAATTGTTCAGTAAGTCGGCATTTCCATTTTATGTTTGCCCACAAACATGCATAGATGAGATGAAGGACAAATGCATAAATGTGTGCATCCACGGAATTGTTGGTTGCTTGCATCATATGAACTGCTACTGACTGACATGACAATGCTATTGCTGCTAAGCCCACCACTCAGTAAACAAACTTCAAACCAGTTCTATGGAGGGAAGGATAAATAAGACCTAACTAAGCATTCAGTGACAGAGAAGGCGGCATGCAGACCGTTAAAAAACATATTAACTAATACTATCCATCCACCACTATTTCACCAAAGGACAATGTGACTAGACTCTAGCAATAGCATTAACTAACTTCAGTTCTCTAAAGTAAACTCTAACATCAATATTTACCAGCCCAAGCTAGCGCAAAGTTACAAACCAGTAAGAGAAGTGTCAAGGAGCACCTGTGTCACACAATACCAGAAGATTTTGAGATGGAATTGATCTGCAATGTAACTAAGTGCTCCAGTAATTGTGTTACTTATTCATCTAAGAATTATACACAATACTTATACTACTACATATTTATTAATATTACTAGCTACTCACCAAGCCCCACGACCTCGACACCTAGCAGGTCCAACAGGTCCTGCTCCCTGTCCAGAACGTCTGCCCACCGGTGTGCCATCTGCTGGTGGGTGCACCGGATACACGAGTGGCGGAAGACTCCCCGGCACACCTTCGCCCACCGGCGGTGACGCTCCTCTGGAAGGTAACCGGAGCCTGGCCTGCCGCCTGCTGCCAAGGTCAAGGGGAGGTGGCGCTGGATGAAAAAAACAAGGGCGGCCACCTCCACCTCCCCGAAAAGGTTCCGGGCCTGCAACCCTGCAGGTCGCATTCTTCTGCAAGGCAGCCGTCTCTTGGGCGCAGGCGCCTTGCCCTTCGAGCCGGTTCTGCTGCTGCCCTTTGCCATGGTTCTGGGGTGGAGGTGGAGATGGAGATGGAAAAGAAAAGTTAGAACAAAAGGAAAAAAAGTTAGGGGGAAGAAGTAGGAGCTTAAATAAAGAAGTAAAATAAAACAGTAAAAAAGTTAAAAAAAGGTGGAAAAGTAGAGATAAAATACAAAATTTAAACGTAGGGACAGAGAGAGATAGATGATAAGTAAAAAAAGTCAGGAAAACTGTGAAAATAAGTAAAGATTGCAAAGATAAAAGGTGGATAGAAAACAAGGCCCAGAAACATAGCATAGAGTGTGAAAAACAAGATGGCCGCGCCCATCGAGACCACGTGGGTAAGTTTGCGCACGATTTCACGCAAACACGCACTTTGTCAGCGTGTACAAGAAGTTGCGTTCCCGAACATGACTTGCACAATGCGAACAAGTTATGCGCGACCCGGAAGAGGAAATAGTAAATGCGAGCAGGTGGGACAATTGAAAAAACAAGATGGCCGCGCCAATAGCCCACCGCATGGGTAAGGTCGCACGCTACGATCCCCTGAGCATGCAGACAGCGCCCCAAACATGCACAACATGCTCCCGAGCAAGAAAAACGGCTCGTGAATAGGTCCAGCAAGCTACTACGCACGCTTGCGAAGCTCGCGTAGTGCGAGAACGTCTCCGCATAGCTTCATGTAGTGCGACTACGCGTACTATGCCCAAGGTTAGTCTATACACACATCCAGTGACTTTTACATACAGTTACTCATCAATACAGTACTATAATATTTACTCCTACACCTATACATACAGTCACACACTACCACTCATCCATAGAGTTAATCACACACCTAGTCAGTCATGCAAAGAATAAATTACATACTCATTTACTCATGAAAACAGTTACACACACCACATAAATTATTTATGAAGATAGTAACACATACTTACTGTCTTATAGAATCACTGATACAAGCAGATACTCATTTATACACCCACTCTTCAAATAACTTACTCTCACATATAGTCATTTACATACTCCAACACTCACATATACTGCCTTAAAACATACGTAGTTACTCACAAATATACCACTGAGACATTCATTCACTCACCAACACACCCATGCACACAGAGTCACATCCCCCACCGACCCACACAGACACTCAGGAGCCCATACAGATACTCAGACAACAAATTAATAACCCATATAGACTGTCATGTAGCTACTCACCAACCCATGAAGCCGTTTACACACTAACTGAGAGAGTAATACAGAGTTTCACACAGTTTAGTCACAAACTCATGTATTCAGTAAGACACGTTCAATTACGCACTTATACAGACAGTCACACACCTACTGAATAATCCATTCAGGCGCTTGTAAATCCACTCATTCCTCAATACACCTTGGCATAGATATATATGAAAAATATTGAAACTTTACAGAAACACACATTTACTGGATGATGTCATCAGTGATGTCGTCAGTGATGTCATTTGAGATGTCATCAATGATGTCATGAGTGATGTAATATGTGACATCATCAGCAGTGCATTGCAGGCGTGCAAGTTATAGTAAGCTCAACTAACTATAACTGGCGAATTTCTCTGGCTTTATGAGTAAAATGTCTAACTAAATATAACGTCAGTGAAAACAATGTTTTTTTCAGTGAATATATATATGTATCTATATGTATATGTGTGTGTGCGTTGTGTTTGTGTGTATGTATGTTCCGGGACCAGAATTGGCAGAGTCAGCACAAGCAGCGTAATGGAGTGAACGAGAAAACCTTCTTGACCCGGCTGGATCCCGATGTGGTTTATTATAACCGAATGACAAGGTACGAATTGATCTTGCCATAGAACTACGCAACGTGATGTTCTATTTGAATTCTTTAAACCGATAGAGACGTGAATAAGTCTCTATTCACTTGAGCACCGTGGTCCTGATGAAAGCCCCACAGACATATTGGCGATGAGAGGGCTGAAACATATCGACCTATACCACACACCAAATGTGAAAGAGTCATAATCACTCTAATTTCACTCACTCTTATTTTAATATTGTCCTCTAAAAATCAGAACTATTAAAATTAATTGTCTGCCATAGAGAACAATTTTTAGCTCCTTTATATTTTCACCTTATCACTTCACATTCACGATTTCTGATCACTACTGTTCTAACAAGGGTAATACCTCCTGGTTGGAGGTCGCATACACTATCAAACCCCGTGATTATGCGAACACTTGTTAGGGACAGCGGAGAACCAAGATATACCGCTATAAGATCGAAATTTACCAACACGTGCATGAGGGTTTTTACTTGGGAATAGTACGAACCATCCATGCATACCCCATGTTATGCAGGACAAGTGATCCTTTCTCATTGATCAAAAGTATATATATATATATACATATATATATATATGTATATCAGCATCCAAAAGACCCGGAATGAATTTGGCACTACACTGCTTGCAGCTACCTTGTATCCAGGGAACTCGAAATTCCGAAGTCTGCCAGAAACGTCAGGAAGACGAGAGAGGACCGAGATATTCTATCTCAATTGGGCACCCAGTCTCACATATGACTGCCCCCACCCTACATGCTACCTGATGCGACTGGTTGCTGCAGTCAGAGGGGACTCAGAGGAAACGCTGCCATTTCATCTGATCCTCGATCCGCCCTACTCACCTGCAAGGCTTGCACCGATCCCATGTTCACTCACTCCTCTACGCGACCATCTCAACAATGCAAACACACTGCATGCTGGGACTAGAAGTTCGCTATACTCAACACGAACTCTGATTGGTCAGCCGATTGCCAGGGGGAGGAGATTCAGGTGCGAGCAGAGACTTAAACAGGAGGAGTTTACTATGGACAATATCCTTACAGCATGGGGCGCCGAAGAAGGCTCACTCGCCGAAATGCATCCGCCACCGCTGGGACCCTTGAAATAAAGCTGCCGTTTTCACTGAACTCCCCTTGTGGCCTTTGTTTCTTCTCGGAAAAGAACCACCTTCATATATATATATATATATATATATATATATTATATTACCTACTGGCGGTCGCCAGTAGGTAGTTATAGTTAGGATTTTTTTCAATGTTAAATCTCAAAATTCTATTTGGAATAACATTTGCGCCGGTTGACGAATCTGCCTGAAAATTTCCTCAAAATGGCCTTGCGGCGTTCCGGTCCTTTCCTGAAAGTTTGGGCGGGATGTGTCAAGCGGGGGCCGAGTTAAAAGGGGGGTCCCAAAACGCGTTTTCCCCATGCTAATTTCCATAGGGCGGTCGATTTCACTTTTTGCCCGAACGGCTGAATGGATTTCCCTCAAACTTGGCAAAATTGTAGGGACTGGTAGCCCGATGTGCCTTTGCTATGTCTCAAGATATGTGCTCTAGTGGAATTTGAGTAATTTATGTTAAAAAAAATATGAATATCTGTAAGCGCGCCCCGGTACGCGCACCGGGAGCGCTACGCGACTTGCGCGCAGAAAGCTGATTGGCTCTCGGGTGTCTGTAAACAGTCCAAACAGTCTGGAGCGGCCGCCATCTTGTGTCTCGGTAGGATTGAGACATGAGAGGTGGCCAAAACAAAGGGGGAAATGACCATAAGGGGGCAGAGTAGACCCTCCCCCGCGGGGCAAAAAAAATAATATTTATTTTCGATTTTTGCGGGGGGAGCGCCCGATACGCGCACCGGGGAGCGTACTATGGAGAAAAAAGAATGACAGACTTTTCAAAAACTGTATGTTTATTATTTGTTCTTTTTGTTGTTTTTTTTTTTTTATTAAGTACCAACATGTAGGTACCAATGCAGAGTCTATAATTTAATATACACCGTCTCCTTTGTAGATTTCTTGCATGTTGTTACAGAAGTTATTGTGGTATATGGAATTCATAGCGTAGTCTGTCAGGAAAGCAGAAACAACATGGAGACAGGAGATGTTAAAGAGATATTAAATACACATTGGAGATAATATAGTGGGAGAAAGGAAGTAACTATGAGTAAACTTACTATGTAACACAAAAAAGTTGCACAGTATACTATAAGTCTCACTTTATATTTTAAACATTTTTGATCTACTTGATGAATTACATATAAAAATGAATAATGGCTTGAACAATTTTTGATTATTAAATATAAATGTATTCTTCTGATTCTTTTTCATAATTTAATAACACTTCTAATAATATATTGTCTGGAATGTCCTCATTTACATTCTGTGTTTCCATTGATTCCACACACTCAAGTAATTCAAGGTCCAGAGACTCATCCATAAAGTCAATGTTATCATTTTCAGCATTTTTTCCATCATGGTTGTTGTCCAAAACAATTTCAAAAGAAATATTCTTTTCTCCTTCCATTTTGTTGCTGTAAATTGAATAAAAAAATAAATATATCAGTAGAGATAGGGCACTGTTGGGTTTAAGTTCAGTAGTTTTTTTACAGTGAAGTTATCTTTGGGAAGTGTATGGTATCAGGCTGGAATTAGAAATATAAAAAAGTGTATGTGATAAAGCCTAAGTAAATTTATAATTATATAAGAGAAGTGTAACTCAATCTATAACTATAACAGAGACGCCTATCTTAATCTCTAACTATTACAGTGGAATAGTATATAACTAACAGAATATTTTTTCTCAAATTAACTTAAAGTGCACAACATACTTCACTTTCCAAAATAACAACTTACCTTTGAGAAAGCCGTTGAAGTTGTCAGTGTAATTTCTTTTCAAATGTACTTCAGGAAGTAGTAGTCAAAATGGCTGTGTTTCCTTCTCTTTTTTTTAAATATTCATGTACTTAACCAATCAAATGTCAGGAATTAATCGTAGAAAATGAAAGAAACGTTTTAATTGGTTGTAAATTCTAACACTTCATATGTGTTTTGGTCATGTAATTTACCTCGGGATGTTTAGACAGGCCTGTAGCCTAAATGTCTCAATGGAATTCCACCAAATGTGGGCAAATGATAGGGACTGCTATGTAGTAGGGCCTATTCTATATTTGATGAAAGTGTCTCCAGTGGTTTTTCTGTAAATAACTTTCCCACCTTTTTTTATGGTGCGCTTACCGGTGCGCGCTCCAGTACGCGTACCGGCAGCGTTATGGGAGTCCTCCGTTTTGTGTTTCGGTATAATCGAGACACAAGATGGAGGACAACAACGTTGGGAATGGGTAGAAGGGGGCACTGTAGTCACTTCCTGACCCTCTAGGTTTTCTGAGGGGGGCTTAGGATGCTCATATAGGCAAAAAAAAAAATGAAAAATTTCGCGGGGGAGCGCTCGGTACGCGCATCAGGGAAGCGTACCGGGGAGTGTACTTTGGTGAAAAATAGTGAAAAAAGTTTAAAAAAGATAAACGTTTTGAATGATCAGAGGTAGGGTAGCTCTGAAAAGAGCTTTTGGGTCTGTGGCTGTTTTAGGTACCTACAGGTAGGTTTCTATGCACAGTCTTAAATTCAGGAGGAATATTCTATTCCCCTCATCTGAGAAGTGCACACCATCTCCTCTGTAGATGTCTTGCATGTTGTAACGCAAGTTGTTGTTGTATATTGAACCCATTCCAAAGTCTCTCATGTAAGCAGAAACAGATTTATTCACATGTTTCCGTGCTTTGTCAAATTGTGGACAAAATTGGTTGGACCAGTTCCATTTCTGTCTTTGGCATATATTGAAATATACCAAGGCAGTTTGTGGAAAAAGTGTCATCAATTGATCAAAGGTGTCCTTTAAAAGCATTTCCAGACCAATCCCAGTCATAGTGCCCAAATCATTTCCATCACAGTGCACTATTAAGAGGTCAGGGTTTGGCAGATGCAAAAAGGTTTTCACTAATGTTATCAATTGATGACATCTCAGTCCTCTCTGGCCAATCCACTTGATTTCCACATTTGATAAATCAAGTTTGTGATAATTTCTGCTTGCTGCTTCCCTTTGAGCCCAGTGGATGTAGCTATGTCCAATAATCCATGCAGAATACATGGTGAGAGAAGGTTCTGGTGTAGTCAGATGAAGTGTGGGAATGAAATGGCAGTTGGAACAGTAGGAGTTTACAAAAAAATAATTGTGGAGTTACCCTGCTGTTGAATCACAAGCAATGATTGGTGGATTCAGTTAGTTGAAAACATTATGGCCGAGATACCCGCCACCCCCTCTCAACACAATCCCCAAAAGGAGTGAAACCGGAAACAGTTCTTGAAGTTTTTGGAAGTGGGATGGAGTGACCATCCCGGCCGTATTTATTAAAACAAAATTAAAACATTAAACGTTTCATGTTATGTACAATTTCATTACCATATTGCGATGTTTGGCTAACCTTAACAGATTCTCTAATACAGAGGTTCTCCTAGCCGAACTAGCAACCTACAAAACATTTCTTGACATATTGAAATTGTACAACCTAACGTTTAAGGGCCAACGGCAAGGTCATAACCGGTGTCAAGATCCCTAACCGGACTTACCCCTCCCACTTGGGATGGGCGACAGCACGGAGGCGTACCTCAAGTGCAACTACTACCAATTTCCCTTGACTTGACGGGGGCACCTAAAACTCGACGCCAGTTAAAGGTCGTTCGAATACTCGTGTGAGGTATCTAGAAGGTATCGTGGCCCTTATCCCAACCCCACACAACTTACCGCATCTGCCGTCGCAGATGTCACTGGCCCCGGGAAATTCCCCAGGAGGGGGCTGTAACCCCTCCTACAAAGGAAGGGGCCTTGACCGCCTTTCCTTTACTTCCGGCGACCCATCCTTAGAAGGGACCGCCTCCCCATTGAGGGGCCAATGGCCACCTCTCCCGAGCGCTCCCATCCGTGTTGGGTGACGCCCACTCATAGGGATCTACTAATTAGTGCTCACCGATCATGACCTTACCGCCTACCAAAATAAATACGACAGTGCAAATTAACCTAAGAATACATTGGCCACTATGACCAAAAGAGCATACGTCAAAATTCGACACTAAACTGAATATCTTTAATGGCAAACATACTCAAAACGAACATTCTTTATTAACTCGAAATCAACATGGCACTACAACCTGGAAACGAAAACAAAACAAAATTAATCAACTTTATTATACACAACTGGCTGTCTTCAGGGGCTGGTGGGTGGGTCAAAATTGGCTCTTCGTTCTGTCCCGAGCTCACGTGCAGCGAGGAGGTGCAGCTTCAGAGCACAAGAACAAGAGGATGTCTTCTGGTCTTGCGTCCCTTTTTATCCGTCTTCAGGGCGGGCGTATACCCGCCCCTGCCTGCCCCTGAGGGCGTGGCTGGCTGCGTCGGTGTCTAGGCCAGCCCACTCTAGGGCGGGAACGAGCGCGCCCCAGCTACGCCGCTTCGGGCATACCAGCTGAGCCGCGCCTCCCGCCCAAAATGGCTTCCCGGGGGGATCGAGGCACTCGGCCATAAGTTCGGGGGGACCGATTCGGTCGCCCCTTTCCAAAAGTTAGGGTGCATGGTTGTGTTGTGTGTAAGAAGCAATTTGAATGGTTAAGAAAAAGTCACTAAAAGCAATAATGTCCTGGATAAGCTGGTGGATTGAGAGGTCAAACATCCTTGCTGACTTAATTTGCAACATTGTAGAATAAACTTTTGAACCTGAGAGTTCAGTTAGGAGGGAGTTGCTATGGTAACAGATAGAAAGGTTAGAGAGGGGGAAGGGTGTTAGTTTGAAAATAGTGAGGGAAGACCTTTGATTGGTTGAAATAAGGCATATGTGTGTAAAGTTAGAGATTTTCTATGCCAGTCTTGGTTTCAGTGTATTGAGTGCACACCTTTTGCTCTGCTAAAGAAAAATTGGTGTGTGTGTCTGACACTGTTTTCAATCTCCCAGGGCATTTGTAAAGGTAAGTAATGATTTATTTAATTTAGATAGAGACTTTTTTGCTCTATGGAGAATATTTCGAAGTAGATTGTTAAGTTTCAGCAGTGAAATTGAATGCTTGTACATAGGTCCTGTGCTCTGTTCCTAAAATGTTAATTGAAAAACGATTTTAGGGAATATGAATGGGTTTGAGTAGTGAAATTCAGTGCTTGTAAATAGGTTCTGACCTGTGTTTTTTAAATGTTAATCAAAAAACGATTTTGGGTGCAAATCAATGGAAATTATATTTGGCTGTCATTTATGATTGTCTTGTGGCGCCAGTATGTCACTTTTCACATGGGAAGAAAGTGACGCACTGGTGGCGCAAGGCTTTCATAAATAAGGCCCTGAATTTCTTTGTTTTTGGTTTTTGTTCTGCTTTTTGATAATGCTTGATATCAACATTTGCAAGGTGGAGGATTTGTATTTTGGGAAACAGTGATGTTTCAAAAGTGAAATTCTGTGCTTGTACATAGGTTCTGCCCTGTGTTTTTTAAATGTTGATCACAAAACGATTTTTGGGGCAAATCAATGGAATTTATATTTGGCTGTTATTTATGATTGTCTTGTGGCGTCAGTATGTCACTTTTAACATGGGAAGAAAGTGACGCACTAGTGGCGCAAGGCTTTCATAAATAAGGCCCTGAGTTTCTTTGCTCTCGGTTTGTGTTCTGCTTTTTGATAATGCTTGATATCAACATTTGCAAGGTAGAAGATTTGTATTTTGGGAAACAGTGATGTTTCAAAAGTGAAATTCTGGGCTTGTACATAGGTTCTGACCTGTGTTTTTTAAATGTTAATCAAAAAACGATTTTTGGGGCAAATCAATAGAATTTATATTTGGCTTTTATTTATGATTGTCGTGTGGCGTCAGTATGTCACTTTTAACATGGGAAGAAAGTGACACACTAGTGGCGCAAGGCTTTCATAAATAAGGCCCTGAGTTTCTTTGTTCTTGGTTTGTGTTCTGCTTTTTGATAATGCTTGATATCAACATTTGCAAGGTAGAGGATTTGTATTTTGGGAAACAGTGATGTTTCCAAAGTGAAATTCTGTGCTTGTACATATGTTCTGACCTGTGTTTTTTAAATGTTAATCAAAAAACGATTTTGGGTGCAAATCAATGGAAAATATATTTGGCTGTTATTTATGATTGTCTTGTGGCGCCAGTATGTCACTTTTAACATGGGAAGAAAGTGACGCACTGGTGGCGCAATGCTTTCATAAATAAGGCCCTGAGTTTCTTTGTTCTTGGTTTGTGTTCTGCTTTTTGATAATGCTTGATATCAACAATAGCAAGGCAGGGGATTTGTATTTTGGGAAACAGTGATGTTTCCAAAGTGAAATTCTGTGCTTGTACATAGGTTCTGCCCTGTGTTTTTTAAATGTTAATCAAAAAACGATTTTTGGTGCAAATCAATGGAATTTATATTTGGCTGTTATTTATAATTGTCTTGTGGCGCCGGTATGTCACTTTTAACATGGGAAGAAAGTGACGCACTGGTGGCGCAAGGCCTTCATAAAGAAGGCCCTGAGTTTCTTTGCTCTTGGTTTGTGTTCTGCTTTTTGATAATGCTTGATTTCAACATTTGCAAGATAGAGGATTTGTATTTTGGAAAACAGTGAGGTTTCAAAAGTGAAATTCTGTGCTTGTACATAGGTTCTGCCCTGTGTTTTTAAAATGTTATTCAAAAAACGATTTTTGGTGCAAATCAGTGGTATTTATATTTTGGTCTTATTTATGATTGTCTTGTGGCGCCGATATGTCACTTTTAACATGGGAAGAAAGTGACGCACTGGTGGCGCGAGGCCTTCATAAATAAGGCCCTGAGTTTCTTTGCTCTCGGTTTGTGTTCTGCTTTTTGATAATGCTTGTTATCAACATTTTTAAAATAGAGGATTTGTATTTTGGGAAACAGTGAGGTTTCAAAATTGAAATTCAGTGCATGGACATAGGTTCTGCCCTGTGTTTTTAAAATGTTATTCAAAAAACGATTTTTGGTGCAAATCGATGGTATTTATATTTGGGTCTTATTTTTGATTGCTTTGTGGCACCAGTGTGTCTCTTTCAACATGGGATGCACTGGTGGCGCAAGGCCTTCATACATAAGGCCCTGAGTTGCTGTTGTATAAACTTAAATATGTTGCAATTTATTGTTTATAATGTTTGCTTTTTGTCATTGCTTTGTTGTTTGCTAATAGTGGTCTTTAACGTGTTTTTTTTTCAGAACAACAGATTCAAATCAACTTTTTAAAAGCAAGCAAAAATGCCTTCAAGGCAAAGAAGTATCAAAAATACCATACGTAAAAGGAGAACATCAGGAACAGAATTTATGGAATCCTCTACAACAACTACTTCAAAAAACACCAGAAAAGCTCCTGGTAAGACAATTAAGTCTTTTCTTCGCAACATATGTCGTACAAAAAGAAATGATATTGGTAATGTGAATATTCAGAAGGAGACAGCAAATTTAAAAAGGAAGGAGAGGCCCACAAAAAATGTCTCGATTGGAGTAGGAGAGAAGAGAATGGATAGCAATAGAAGGGTAAATCAATTTAGGGACATTCATAGGCGAATGTTTCGTAATAGGGTAGTTTTAAATTTGCTAAAAAATGATAAGAAAGGTAAACAGAGAACTGCTTTTTATAAGAAAAAGAAAAGTGTAGAGAAGATTGTTGATCAGGCTTTTGAAGTTAAGAAGAAATTATTTATTTTAGTAATCAATAGAATTAGGATACTTAATAAGGCAATTGATGTTTTCAAATCGAACAGTAGATGGAAAAGAATTATTAATAGGACTAATTTTTGTGAAGTATTTTCTGGCGAACGGATGCATAGTTCAAGTTCTGAGCCATTTTTCAATGAGGAGAGTTACTTTCAGGAAAATGATTTGGTGCATGCAGTTGACACCAGTGGTCGAGCATATGAGGTGAAAGATGGTTGTGTGATTGAAAAAGAGAAACTTGTGTCTAGAGATGCAGAAGAGGTGTTAAGTGATGAAGTTTTAGGGAGACGTACTAAGGATCCAGTGTACACATGGAAGTGCAGTAGTATTTGTAGTGTGCGACAGGATTCAATCGATTTGCTTTGAAATTTCTCACGTACATATAGTAATAAAAGTCTAAAACAAAAAATGAAGATCTTACAAGACTTAGATCCTTGCAGAGTGAGAGAAAGCACAGGTTTGCATGGACATTCACTGGCTTGTCTTTCTAGAAAAGTATGTCAGAGTGTTTTTCATCATTTTAGGATGTTAGCAGTGCATCATAATAAGGTGAGGAAATTAGTGAGAAGGTTGTATTATGCAAAAAGTCCAGCACTTAAGCTTAAACAATTAAACAGTGCTCTTTTGCATGGATCTGAAGTAGAAGTGAAGACTATTTGTGAAGAAATTGAGTTTTGTTATTTTGGGAACAAAGAGGACAGTGTAGAAATGGATATAGTAATGGATGGTAATGGGGAAGACAATGGACAGATTTCAAGTACAGAAAAGTTTGACGAGGAAATTACCAAGTTTAAGGTGAAATCAAGTGAAAGGCCTAATTTAACTTGTGTGTGTTGTCGACGGACTCATTATAAGATTCAGACTAGGTTAGTTGATTTATACGCAAAATGTGAATTGGAAAATAATAGTGAATGGAAGGATTTTGTAAGTTAATTGTTGGTGGAGAATTCTTTTGATTTGAGTTTTGATCAGTGTATTTGTAATTATTGTTTGAAAAAATTAAATGAAAATAGAATGCCTGCTAGAGCAGTTCATAATAATCTTCAGTTGATAGATATTCCTTCTGAATTGATGGATTTAAATACTTATGAATCAATTTTGATTCAATGTGTCCATCCTTTTCAAGCTATTGTTCGCATGGAGCCTAAGATAGGGAAATTACCTCCTACAGATTTACAAAGAGGATTAAAGGGAAGAGTTGTTTATTTGCCTCTAGATGTCAAGAAAAATATTGATACAATTGGTGTAGAAAGAGTAGAAGAGGATCCTCTAGTTATTCTAGTTAATGGGGTTCAGACAAAGAGTAAGAAAATCTGGCAAGATTTAGTGGATGTTAGGAAAGTCAAAAAGGCAACGTTGTATTTGGTCAAAAACAATGAGTACTATAAAGATGTAAGTGTTGGAGCAGAGGAAACAGCTACAGAAGAAGACCGTGATTGTTCAGTTGGCCAAATTGAAAAAGTTGATGTGTCTAGAAGTGAAGAAATATATGAACATTATACTGTTCATCCTTTGCATTCCAAAGAAGTAATGGGGAATGCAATTGACTTGTTTCAAATGAAAGCAGCAAAAGGAAATCCCATTAGTGTATGGGAAGCAAGTTTGGAAGCTCGTTGTTTTCCACAGTTATTTCCAACAGGTCGAGGTGGACGATATGACGATCAACCAGTTCAAATTCCTGCAGCTGAATACCGGACTTTAAGATTATATGCTGAAGATTCAAGGTTTCGGCAATGCATTCCGTATTTGTTTCATCTACTGTATGAAAGTGATTTGTTTGGTCTTTCTTATGCAGTTAATCATATATTGAAAAGTGGAGCTCATCTGCAAAATGTTTCTGCAAGGGACTTTATGGAGAAAGTCAATCTGCAAGATAGTATTTTGGAATCTCAGCTAATCAATCTCATGGCATGTCAGCGTGGAACCAATGAGTATTGGTTCCGTCGTCATGGGGAATTGAAATGTATGCCAAGAAACCTAGGAACTCCTACATGGTTCCTCACTCTTAGCTGTGCTGAGTATGCATGGGACGACTTACTTCAATTTCTATGAGAGGCAAATGGAAACAAACAAAATATAGAATTGAAAACACCTGGAGAACTGTGTTCTTTGGATCCAGTGAATGTTTGCAGATATTTTAATCATAGATTTGAAGCTATGATGTCTTTTATTACCAACAAAAAAAATCCTCCCCTTGGAGAGGTTTTGGATTTCTTTTGGAGGAAGGAATATCAAGCGAGAGGTGCTCCTCATATACATATGTTGTTATGGATTAAAGATGCACTCAAATTTGGATAAGATTCGGATGAAACAGTAATGAGTTTCATTGAAGAGTATTCAACATGTGCTGTTCCAAAAACTACTGAAGAAAACAGTTTAAGGCAACAAGTCTTACGTTTTCAATCTCATTGTTGTGGAAAGTACTGTCGTCGAAAATTTAAAAACAAGGAAAAGTACTTCATGAAATGTCGTTTTGCGTTTCCACGATCAGTGATTTCTAAGGGAAGAGTAAATAATTTGATGTCATCCTACAACATACTGTGACGAGGAAATCTCCCAAAAATACATACAATTTAAAAAGAAACGAAGAGTCCAAGTACATCAACGATTATAACCCAGTGATTTTGTCCCTGTGGAATGCTAACATGGATATTCAGTTCGTTGCTGACAACTCTATTGCTGTGGCTCGATATGTGACATCTTACATCACAAAAAAAGAAAAGACAGAACTGAAGGAAATGTGGGAGGACATTTCACATGAAAAGAAATTATACAGTTTCAGTCTGAAGATGTTGTCGCATCGAGAAATTGGAGCATATGAATGTTCTGATCGGTTATCATCAGCAAGTCTCTATGCCAAATCAAGAACAATCATTTGGGTGAGTCTAGGTCTTGCTGCAACACGAAACCGAGTTTTGAAATCTGTACAAGAATTTGAATATTTGGCGGAGAAAGAACCAAACAGTACAGATATTTTGAAGACAAATATGTTGGATACATACTATCCATATAGAAGTACTCACCTTGAGAACACTTGTTTGTATGAAGTTCTGCAAAACTACAGTTATAAGAGGAACATCACAGAAGATATCAATAATGGAAAATATGCAGTCATTGGTTATGAAGGATGTCTAGTGAAGCAGAAAAAAGGCCATTTGATTAATCATCAAAAATTGAGTTGTGAAGCTCCAGACAAAAGAGAATTTTACTATTTAGCTCTTTTGCAACTCTTTAAGCCATGGCGTACAGAAGAGGAATTACTTGGAGATTTTCTTTGTTATGAAGACTCTTTTAATGCAACTAAGGATACCATAGAATGTCCTATTTTTCTAAATTATCTGCAAATGCTGAACGAAGAAATAGAGCAAGAAACCACAATTGCTGAAGAGATTGCTAGAGACAGTTCTCAAGACAGTCAGAGTTCTACTTCAGTGATTCAGGATCCACTAGGAGGACCTATTATTCAAAATGAAGCTGCAACTGCCATGGATGAGGTGGAAAGAGCTATGGAACAAGCTCAAGAGGATGGAGTTAACTTAGAAGATTTGGTAAAGCAACTAAACGTTGAGCAGAAAAAGATATATGATGAAGTCACAGAACATGAACATGGATTCAGACATGAGAAAAAAGAGTGCTCATGTACATCATTTGAGCCTGTCCGACTGTACGTAAGTGGAGAAGCGGGGACAGGAAAAAGTTTTCTGATTAAAGCCATTGCAAGTTATCTGCAGAAAAGGACTGATTCACCGCTGGCTTGTGTTGTAACTGCTCCAACTGGACTGGCAGCACATAACATTAAAGGGATTACTCTACATCGTTTATTGATGCTGCCAGTTGAGCATGATAATAAATTGCATTACAACAAGTTATCTGGAGATGCGTGTTCTGAAGTTTCAAGAGTCTTGAAGAAAATGAAACTTCTTATCATTGATAAAGTAAGCATGGTCTCAAATCTAATGCTTGCTTTTGTGCATTTGAGAATGCAAGAAATTCTTAGAACAGAATATGATGTGTTATTTGGAGGAAAACACATTATGGTTTTTGGAGATCTATTGCAGTTGACTCCAGTAAAAGGACACCCAGTGTTTAAAATGCTCACGCATGAAGATACCAGGAAGTCCCTTCGAAGCATTGGAAACGTTAATATATGGTTACATTTTAAATATGCTGAACTGCTTCAAAATATGCGACAGGAAAAGGATGAAGATTATAAAAATATTCTACAAGATGTAAGAATTGGAAAACTAAGTGAGCTTGGGAAAGAAGCTTTACATGCTCGATTAATTTCAAATTTGTATCCAAATGAAAACATTCTTCCAGAGAATATTTTTTAAAAAATTACTGAGAAGAAATCTGGGATATGTTTGATGCCAACTCTGCAAGAATGTTCCATTTTCAACAACAAAATGTTAGAGTTAGAAAATGAAGAGATTGTGAAACTGGAAGCAATAGATAAAATAGAGCATATGGGTGCAACAATTGTTTTGTCTGAAAATTTGAAAACCAAATTGGATTCATTAGAGAAAAGTATATCTAAAACAGCTGGTTTTGAAAAGACTCTGAATGTGTGTTTAAATTGTCGTATCATTTTGAGAAGGAATTTAAATGTTGAAAGAGGTCTGGTAAATGGAGCAATGGGTTATGTTGTTGATTTTGTGAATTATAGAAATAGAGATGGAATTGAATTTTTAAAAATAAAATTTGATGGTATCGAGCAAGTACAACAAATCAGTCGTTGTTCTGCTAGATTTTTACTTGTAAAAGACTTATATGTTTCCCGAAAACAGTTTCCTGTTTGTTTGGCATATGCAGTAACAATTCATAAATCTCAAGGTTTAAGTGTATATAATGCTTTAGTGAACATTGGAAGATCTGTGTTTAAAGAGGGTATGGCATATGTGGCAATATCCTGAGTCAGAACTTTATCAGGATTGTACTTGATTGCGTGTGATGAGACAAAGATTTGTGCAGATCTAGATTGTGTTAAAGAATACAATAGGTTAAGAAGAGAGTATGCTCCACATTTGCCTCAATATCCTCTGTTTGAAAAACGTGTGGTAGGCCAAAAAACAATAAATGAGGATAATTGCAGTGAGGTAGTAGCAAAAAGACAAAAAGTAGATGAAACTGTAATTCAAAACAGAAAGAAAAAGGATTGTGATGAAAATGTTGTTGGATTTCATTTTGAAAATAGTTCTGGTGTCAACTGCTATGCTGATGTAGTGGTTAATGTTGTTTTTTTTCTTCAAACTTTACAAGAGCAGATTGTTGAAAATCGGGATCAAAGATTGTGTGGTTTATTGAATTCTGTGTTTGAGAAATGTAGCAGTGATAGAGCAAAAATAGAAAGTGTAACAGAAATTCGAAATATTTTAGATATGTGTTCTGGTCAAGATAAATTTTCACAGAACATTCAGCAGGATTGTCAGGAATTTTTAATGTATATGTTTGGTGTTTTGGAAGATGAAGGTGTAGATGTAGATAATCTTTTCAGCCTTTCTTATCAATGGCAGCATGACTGCCACAATTGTAGTTCATCAAGTTATACTGGAAAGAAGCGACCACTCGGTCCCCCCGAACGTATGGTTGGGTGCCCCGATCCCCCCGGGAAACCATTTTGGGCGGGAGGCGTGTCTCGGCTGGTATGCCCGAAGTGGCGTAGCCGGGGCGCGCCTTTTCCCGCCCAAGAGGGGTTGTCCTAGACACCTACACCGTTGGACACGCCCCGTAGGCGGTTGGAGGGGGGTCCACGCCCTCCCAAGGAAGAATAAAAGGAGCAACAATCCAAGGAAGCATCCTCTTGTTCCTGTGCTTGGAAGCTGCACCTCCTCGTTGCACGTGAGCCCGAGACGGAACAAGGAGCCAATTTTGAGAACTTGTAATTTTTGTGTTTCTCCTTTCAGTGATTCCGAAGCTTTGGATCCAGGACCTCGAGTCGAATATCCGTGACGATGCCTGGCAAGAAAGTCGGAAAGAAGGTTGGGACCGAACAAATGCTTCGCATGCTGGTGAAGGACATGGCGAACATGAAGAAGCAGATGGCGGCAATGAATGGTACGGGTAGACCGAAGAAAGTCATCGGACCAGCATTGCCGGGAGTTGTCCCTGCCGGGAGAGGTAAAAGGGCCAGGAACAGGGCGGCAGGAGGGGAGGCCCCGGTCCCTGAGTCACCTCCGGCGAGCCCGGTCAGTCCGGTAGAGGCCCCAGTTCCGATCCCGAACGCAGGACAGCCGATTCCTGTCATAGTTACACCTGGTAACGAGGGGGATATGCCCCCCGAGCTGGCCGCACAGTTGGCGGCATGGTTAGGCAGGAACAACGAGGGTGCGGAGGCACCGGGAGACGCGGCCGAGGAGGCCAAGTTAATAATGGTGTGGCGGGGGGCCCTCTCTGTGTCAGCTTTGAATCAGTCGGTAAAGAAGGTTAATAACAAACTGGGTAGGTTGTTTCGTACAGAAAAATTGCATTGTATTCCACATGGATGTATTCGGGGGGACCATATGTATCTGGAGGATGGGGTCCATTTGTCCCGGGTGGGGAATGTCTTACTCATAGGAGACTTCATAGCTTGGTTAAAGAGTTTGTGTAGCCATGACCTTTAGTAGGAGTTTTGTGGGGGGTCCGGATAGCCGGTCAACTATCCGGCCTGTGGCGGTAAGGTCATGATCGGTGAGCAGTAATTGGAAGATCCCTAGAGGTGGGGCGCCACCCATTATGGATGGGAGCGCCCGGGGGGAGGCGGCCATTGGCCCCTCACACGGGGAGGCGGTACCCTCTAAGGATGGGGCCGCCGAAAGGGAAGGCGGTCATAGGCCCCTCCCTGGGGAGGAGGGGCTACGGGCCCCTCCTGGGAATTTCCTGGGGCCCGGACATCCGCGACGGCGGATGTGGTAAGCAGTGTGGGGTGGGAGGCGGGTCTACGCTACCTTCTAGACACCTCACACAAGTCCTCGGACGACCACCAAGATGGCGTCGAGTAAATATGGGGCCCCCGCTAAGACAAGGGAAATTGGAAGTTGGCACAGAGGTACAGTCCTCTGTGCGCCCGCCCCTCACAAGTAAGGGGGGGAGTTCTGGTATTAGGGATCTGACACCGGTTACGACCTTGCCGTTGGCCCGTAACGTTAGGATGTACAATTTGAATTTTGAGAAATGCATTTACAGGATGTTTTAGAATCGGCTAGGAGAACCTTTGTATTAGAGATATGTTAAGGTTAGCCAATAAACATCGTAATGTTTAAATGAAATTGTACATGATATGAAACTGTTATTTTAATGTTTTAATTTTGTTTCATATTTTTAATAAATACGGCCGGGAGGGTAACTCCCTCCCGCCTTCCAAAAGTTCAAGAACCGTTTCCGTCTTCCCATTCTTGGGGATTGTGTTGGGAGGGGGTGACGGGTATCCCGGCCATATGGAAACGGGCGACCACTGGGTCCCCCGAACGTATGGTTGGGTGCCCCGATCCCCCGGGAAACCATTTTGGGCGGGAGGCGTGTCTCGGCTGGTATGCCCGAAGTGGCGTAGCCGGGGCGCGCCTTTTCCCGCCCAAGAGGGGTTGTCCTAGACACCTACACCATTGGACACGCCCCGTAGGTGGTTGGAGGAGGGTCCACGCCCTCCCGAGGAAGACTAAAAGGAGCAACAATCCAAGGAAGCATCCTCTTGTTCCTGTGCTTGGAAGCTGCACCTCCTCGTTGCACGTGAGCCCGAGACGGAACAAGGAGCCAATTTTGACCCACCCACCAACCCCTGATGACAGCGATTTGTATTGCAATAAAGTTGATTAACGAGGATATTATCTCTTTTTCAGGTTGTTTCTAATAAAGTTGGGAGTGTTTGATGTGACAATAAAATGGTTGCTTCTTTAGCATGTACTAAGGCGAAGTATCGCAGCTGAGTTGAAAGAGGTGTTATTGCATAGTTAGAAGTTTATACTTGAAATGCCCAGTATAACTGTTTATTCCGTCCTCATTAGGTTAAAAAATTTCGTATTTATTTTTGGTCGGGTGGTAAGGTCATGATCGGTGAGCAGTAATTGGAAGATCCCTAGAGGTGGGGCGCCACCCATTATGGATGGGAGTGCCCGGGGGGAGGCGGCCATTGGCCCCTCACACGGGGAGGCGGTACCCTCTAAGGATGGGGCCGCCGAAAGGGAAGGCGGTCATAGGCCCCTCCCTGGGGAGGAAGGGCTACGGGCCCCTCCTGGGAATTTCCCGGGGCCAGGACATCTGCGACGGCGGATGTGGTATGCAGTGTGGGGTGGGTGGGGGGTCTACGCTACCTTCTAGACACCTCACACGAGTCCTCGGACGACCACCAAGATGGCGTCGAGTAAATATGGGGCCCCCGCTAAGACAAGGGAAATTGGAAGTTGGCACAGAGGTACAGTCCTCTGTGCGCACGCACCTCACAAGTAAGGGGGGAGTTCTGGTATTAGGGATCTGACACCGGTTACGACCTTGCCGTTGGCCCGTAACGTTAGGATGTACAATTTGAATTTTGAGAAAAGCATTTACAGGATGTTTTAGAATCGGCTAGGAGAACCTTTGTATTAGAGATATGTTAAGGTTAGCCAATAAACATCGTAATGTGTAAATGAAATTGTACATGATATGAAAGTGTTATTTTAATGTTTTAATTTTGTTTCATATTTTTAATAAATACGGCCGGGAGGGTAACTCCCTCCCGCCTTCCAAAAGTTCAAGAACCGTTTCAGTCTTCCCATTCTTGGGGATTGTGTTGGGAGGGGGTGACGGGTATCCCGGCCATATAGAATAGACACTGAATGATTTATATATTTGATTTTACCTGACTGTAAATCAGTGTCATTTAAAAATCTGGTTAAAGCAGCAGATCATAATATGGTGTGTACCCAATGTAACTGTCCAATGCTATCCACATTATTTATACAAAGTTATGGTCAGTATATCATTTTAGTTTTCCAACGATGTAGACCTGATGGAACTAAATTGTCAACTTGTATCAAAAATGTTGTGGCTTCTCAGTTATCAATTTCAGGAAGAACCTTTACAACTGAAGCTATTATTTATCATGACGGTCCTTCGACAACTTCAGGACATTATACATGCTACTTAAGATGTGAAAAAATTTGGAGTTACTGCAATGATTCTCATTTGACTTATAAACAACGTTTGCCTTATGACTCTAAAAATTCTTACCTAGTGCTTTTAAAACCAAAGTTTTAGTAAAGGGAATTGGCCTTTGAAGACGGGAAAAGATAATAAAAGTTAGTTAGTTAGTTAGTTAATCTAATGTTTGAAAATATTTATCTCATACTAAAAAATACTCATATATCTGACACGATTTGGCCGTAAGGAAAGTGTAAGGTATGATGTTCTTGGATCTTTTTTCATAGGAAGTCGATGAAATGGAATTTATAGAGAACAGCAGACTTTTTTCCACCAAAAGGACCTTCACTATCTTCTATTTGGCCTCACGGAAAAGTAAGTGAATTAAAGATTAGTGTACTTATATGAGTTGTAAGTATTTATGGTTTTTTTAAACACAATCTTTTAGATTGTGTTTTTTTCCCCGCTGTTATATGATGAAGAGTTTGAACTCACTAATTTAAGTAAAATTCAATATATTCTGAGAACAGCAAAAAAACTATGTAACATGTTGTATAAGTTATTCTATAGTTTGCATTGTGTAATTTATATTGTATTCCCATTGTCTCACACTCATTTTCCTTTTTCCACCCTTATTTAGCTCTCTTTACTCACTTACACTGCCTTTCTTTCACTTTGTTTCATCACTGTTCCTTTACTCCACTTCATTCACAACTCCTCAATCCAATTTCAACTGTCTGCATTTCCTCTCCCTCTTCCACCACTTTTCATCTTTCTCACATTCTCTCAGTACCCCTGCTTTAGTTCTCTTCCCCTCTATTTCCTTCTTTTGCTCCTTTACTCTTTTTGCAATCTTTACTCATTGTACTGCAGTTCACTCAGTCCTTCTCTTTTTCTTTTTGTGTACTTACTTCCTCACCCCTTTTTCCTCTATCGTTCTATACTAACCTCATTCCTTTCATCCCTTCACTCTGTGACTCCCCTTCACTCACTCTCAGTCACCTTCCATTCCTGTTTCTTATTAATGGATCATCATTTAGACTCCTTTCCCTTTCCCTCATTCTCCTTTTACTTACTTCTCTTTCCTGATTTCGTTTTGGTATCTCACATTCTTTTAGTATTTTACTTATCTTCAGTAATTTGTTCTCCTTCTATTTCTTTTTCCCTCTTTTTTGTCTTTCTACATTACTTTATTTCTGTTTCTGTATCCTTCACTCTTGCTTTATTTCTTAGTATACTTTTTTTCCTCTTGACCTGTTTCTTCTATTTTAAAATATATATTTTACTTATTATAACTTTTTTTTTCTTTTGTCTTTCACAGATACAACGTGCACTTTTAACATGGAGTAAAGTTTTCAATAATTATATGGTAAGTGTGATTAATAAAAGTAGTTTATCATCACCCTTTGCTTTAACCTCACTACTTTTCTCTCACCCTACCACACCCCTAATTCTTTACTGTGCTTCCCTCACTTATTCTTATCCTCCATGTTTACTTCTCTTTTCCTTACTTTCCTACCACATTCAACTTCTTTCAGTGCCCCTGCTCATCCACACTCCCTCACTTACCTTTTTATTCTGATTCACTTAGTCCCTTTCTGACACTCCTTCCTTTACTCTCTCTGTTCTTTCTCTCTATCACTCCCCATGTCTTACTCTTATTCACTTTTATCCACCGTCTTTCACTCCTCTTTACTTACACTCACTGCTATTTTGTTTCCCTCTGTCACCGCTGTTCCTTTTCTCTGTTTCTGTCACTACCTGTCATTCCCCATCCTTTACTCTCCTTCCTTTTACTTTCATCACCCATTCACATTCTCCCAGAACTTCAACTTTAGTCTTCTTCCTCTTTCTTCTCTTCTTTTGCTCCCCTATTCATTTTCCTTTTCTCAGTTACTTCATTTTATACCTTTTCTCTGTTTTACTATATATTACAGTCCCTCTGTGTTCCTCCCTCTAGCTCTCTTTCTCTTTATACCACTGTTTCTGACTCCTTTTCTCATGCTCTCACATTCTTTTTTTTTTTTTGGTGCGCTAACGGGACGCGCCCCGGTACGCGCACTGGGGCACGCCGAAATACTGCGCTTACCGGTGCGCGTACCGGTGAGCGCACCGGGAGCGCTCCAAGTTGAAAGATTAAAAAAAAAGGAATATAATTTAAAAAATATATATTATATTAATATACAATATAGGATTCATTTTTAGAAAAAAATAAATTTCTTAGATATAGACATTTGGTAATAAATAACCTTAGAAATACAATAAAAAAGCCAAAGGTTTCACACCAGTTATAGTTAGGAATTAGCATATGAAAAACTTATGAAATTCACTGAAAAAACCAAAGGCTTCACTCCAGTTCTAGTTAGGAATTAGCATTTAAAAAACCTTTCAAATTCACTGAAAAAACCATAGGTTTCACATCAGTTATAGTTAGGAATTAGCATTTAAAAAACCTATGAAATTCACTGAAAAAACCATAGGTTTCACACCAGTTATAGTTAGGAATTAGCATTTAAAAAACCTATTAAATTCACTGAAAAAAACATAGGTTTCACACCAGTTATAGTTAGCTGGAAATTTTACAGGCATAAAACCATTGAAATTCCCACGTTATAGTTAGTTGGACTCACTATAACTTGCGCACCTGCAATGCACTGCTGATGATGTCACATATTACATAACTCATGACATGGTCAGTGACATCACTCATGACATCACTGATGACACCATCCTTGTGACAGAGTGACAGACCTCCTTTCAGTGTAATGTAACCCTTGAAACACATATTCAAAAATAGGAACTAACATTTTCAAAAACATGGAGATACCCATACCAGTTACAACAACCAATTCAGTAATTCCGCAATCTATATACACATCCACTCATTCACCAACAGTTCTATATAATCACTCATACATATACTCACTCATCATATGTAGTGATACACCTATACATCCTGTTACACACCGACAGTCATCCAAAAGTTACTCACACACATACTCACACATGCAAATAAACTATTGAACATCCATTTATTTGCATATACAGCTATACACACACTACCACCTTACTTCTAAGGAAACTTACACATACTTACTCTCTTAAACAATCACTTATAGAAACACATACTTATTTAAACAGGAACTCTTACAATCTCTCACTCTCACATATACTCACTTATATACAGCAATACTCACATATACTAGATTAAACATATGTTGTTACTGATAAAGACAAGAGTGAGACAGTCATTCACTCACTAACACACACATATACACACTCATTCACCCATACAGTCCTGCACATAAGCTGTCTTCAAAACACATACGAACAGTGAGTCAGTCATTGATGCATCTATGTGCTGAGTAATACCCTCACCAAACCATATAGACACTCTTACTGATACTAAAAAAAATCTAATAACCCATATACACACACATGTAGCTACTCACCAACCCATGCAGCCACTTATACACAAAGTGAAACACTGATACAAACATTTAAATATTTCAACATTACTCACTAATATATGTATTCACTAAGATACACTTAATAAGCCAGTTAATCAATCATTTAAAAAAAACAAACATCCATTTAGACACTTATTTAAACATTAATTCTTGCATCCACCTTTACAAATACATATATAAAAGATATTTATTTTTCAGAAAGACACACAAATTTTCAAAATGTATGGCCCGCTCCGGTCCGCTCCTATGCTGAAAGACTTGGGGTGATTGGTCAAGTGGAGGTTTAAATGCTGAACAGAATTACGCCAAATTTGGCATAAAGGTAGTCCTTGGTTCAGAAGCGTGCCTTTTTGTTAAATGGTGTAAATCCGTTCAGTAGTTCCTTAGAGAATCAAAAGTAAAATCATATATATTTCTATGGCCACAGAGGATACGTGCACCCTCTGCACACCCTCCTGATCACTAGCTATATGCTAATTGGCTGTCAACCCTACAAATCAGGAAGTGTTGGCAGCCATCTTGTGCCTCGTTAGAACCGAGGCACAAGAAAGCAGAGAAAAAACGTGCAAAACGTAAAAAGGGGGCAGGGTAGAAACACCCTGACCCCCTAGGCCTGATAAGGGGTCCCACAAGGACCCCCAGGGACCCCAAAAATGTGTGTTTTAAAATAAAAATATGTCAAAATCCGTGAGGGTGAGCAGATCCTGCCGATAAAAAACAAAATGAAGCGCGGGCTCCTGCGTTTTGTTGGTAATTAGCCCCACTGGGACCAAGTCCCTGGGGCAATATTTTTGTGTGAATGGGGGGCCCAGGGGACCGCCACCACTCATTAGAATATATGCGGGGGCTCATGGCCCCCCTGCAGCCCTGGTAACCGCCACCTCCCCGGGTACAAAGAGTTTAAATTTGAGGGTCCGTTATGGACCCCCAAGCCCCAGGGACCACCACCCCCTGGGGCTTTGAAAAGGTTAGGAGGGGGGCCGTGCAGCCCCCCCTTCTGGAGCCTTGTTGTGGCCCCGGTGGAACGCCACACCCCAGGGCCAGCTGCTGCAGTGTCCCGGGTTGCCATCCCCCGGGACACTGTAGTTTGCTGTGGCAGAGCGGGAGCCTCGCGGGTCCTGCCCTGTCATAGCAAACTTGGTTTGCATTTTGAAAGGGAGAGCAGGGAAACCTGCTCTCTCTTTCAAAATGCAAACCAATTTGCTTTTCCACATGGGGCGCTGCATCTTAGCAGCTCCCCATGTGGAAAAGCAATGCCGTCTCCAGCAGGAGGCGGGGGAGCCAGCTGGGACCATGGGGGGATTGGAGACCCCCCCATGGTCCCCAAGGAGAATCCAGGCCCCGGGGGATGGAGTCCCCGGGGTTATAAGTGGCCCAGGAGGGGGGTCACGCGGCACCCCTCTCCAAAATAAAATTTACATTTTTGTACAAATTAAAACAAAGGCAGGCCCCAGGGGATAGGGTCCCCTGTACCATAAGTGGCCTGAGGAAGGAGGCACCACAGCCCCCCTTCAATTAAAAAAAATAAAATAAACGCCATACCCCCGGTGCCGATTAAGGCCTTGGGAAGGTGGCTATGCAGCACCCTTCCAAATTATTATTTTTTTTAAAGGAAAAAGGGATCAGGCCCTAGGGGATGGCATTCCCAGGGCCACAAAAATAGGAAAAGAAGGGGGGCCACATAGCCCCCTTTCTTAAAAAAATTAAGAAAAAACAACATCACGTGGAGGCCCCGCCCCCTAACTGCAGCACTATGCAAACATGCCCCCTGGTGCGTTTACAGATGAGAAACGAATTCCCCTTGAATACTGGGGGTCCCTGGGGGCCAACTAGCCCACCAGGAACCTCCAGTATGTGCCAGGGAGCTGCGTTGCAGAGAGATGTTCTGAGGCCATGCCCCTTTTTACATCTCTCTGTAACGAAGCTCTGTGGCACTTAATGGAGGTAGCTGGAGGGCTAGTTGCACCTAAGGGACCCTCAAGATTCAACGGGAAAAAATCCCCCAACTTAAAATGCACCACAGGACGCGTTTGCACAGTGGTGAAGGGAGGGGGGCAGGCCTGAGGTGATATGTGTGCAAATACGCCCTGTGGCGTGTTTTAAGTTGAGGAATTAATTCATCTTCAATCCTGAAGGTCTCTGGGGGCCAACTAGCCCACCAGTTACCTTCAGTAAGCACCACGGAGCTACGTTGCAGAGTGATGTAAAAAGGGACGTGGCCTCTGAACACCTCTCTGCAACGCAGCTCTCTGGCGCATACTGGAGGTACCTGGTGGGCTAGTTGCCCTTAGGGACCCTCAGGATTGAGGAGAAATTAAAATGCGCCCTGTGGTGAGTTTTAAGTTGAGGAATTAATTCCTCTTCAATCCTGAGGGTCCCTGGGGGCCAACTAGCCCACTAGGTACCTCCAGTATGTGCCAGGGAGCTGCGTTGCAGAGAGGTGTTCAGTGGCCACACCCCTTTTTACATCTCCCTGCAACGCAGCTCTGTGGCGCTTACTGGATGTACCTAGTGGGCTAGTTTGACCGTAGGGATCCTCAGGATTCAAGGAGACTTAATCTTCCAACTTAAAAGGAACACAGGCCATGTTTACACAGGGGCGAAGGGAGGGGACAGGGCCTGAGGTGACGTGTGCAAACACACACTATGGCGTGTTTTAGGTTGAGGAAATAATTCTCCTTCAATCCTGAGAGCCCCTGGGGGCCAACTAGCTCACAGGTGCTTCCAATAAATGCCTTTGTGCTGCGTTGCAGAAAAGTGTTGCAGGCTGTACCCCTTTTTACACCTCTCTGCAATGGCGCTTACTGGAGGTACCTAGTGGGCTACTTTGACCATAGGGACCTTCAGGATTCAAGTGCACTTAATCTCCCAACTTAAAACTGACACAGGGCGTGTTTCCACAGTGTGGAAGGAAGGGGACGCGACCTGAGGTGACGTGTGCAAACACGCCCTGGGGCACGTTTTAAGTTGAGGAAATAATTCTCCTTCAATCCTGCAAGCCCCTGGGGGCTAACTAGCCTACCAGGTGTTTCCAGTAAGCGCCACTGTGCCACGTTGCAGAGAAGTGGTCCAGGCCATACCCCTTTTTACACCTCTCTGCAGCACAGCTCTGTGGTGCTTACTGGGGGTACCTAGTGGGCTAATTGTACCCTAGGAACCCTCAGGTTTCAAGGGGACTTAATCTCCCAAATTAAAACGGCACAGGTTGCATTTACATAGTGGTGAAGGGACAGCCCTCAAGAACGCAATCCGCAAACACCACCAGCTGATCCGAACCACCAAAAGGACAACATTCAAAGAACGACTGGACAACAACACCCACAACAGCAAGGAACTCTTTTTCATCGTTAAAGAGCTCTCCAACCCCAGCGCCTGCAACAATGACGTCAAACCCTCGCAAGACCTCTGCGACTCACTCGCCTCATTTTTTCACAGCAAGATCACGACATACACAACAGCTTCGGCGCACAGACCACGCACCCAACCACCGAACCAACGCCTCCCACCACCACCCTCAGCACCTGGACCCCGGTCAGCACCAAAGACACCACCCGCACGATGAACGCCATCCACTCCTGCTTCCCAACCGACCCCTGTCCACACCAGATCTTCAACAAAGCCGACTCCATCATCGCACCCCAACTCCGGGACATCATTAACAGCTCCTTCACATCCGCCACCTTCCGGGAGAGCTGGAAACATGCCAAGCTCAGCGCCCTCCTAAAGAAACCCACCGCCGACCCCACTGACCTAAAGAACTTCCGCCCCATCTTGCTCCTCCCTTTTCCTGCCAAAGTCATCGAGAAGACCGTCAACAAACAACTCTCCACCTTCCTCGAGACAAACGGATCCCTTGACCCCTCACAGTCCGGATTCTGAGCAAACCACAGCACTGAGACCGCCTTCATTGTAGCCACCGACGACATCAGGTCCCTGCTCGACAACGGGGAAACAGCTGCCCTCATCCTCCTGGACCTCTCAGCAGCCTTCGACACCGTATGCCACCGCACCCTAATACAGCGCCTCAGCAACACCAGAATCCAAGGAACGGCCCTGGAGTGGATCATCTCGTTCCTCACTGGAAGATCCCAGAGAGTCCGCCTCCCCCCGTTCTGATCCGCGGCCACTTAAGTCATCTGCGGCGTTCCGCAAGGTTCCTCGCTCAGCCCCACCCTCTTCAACATCTAAATGAGCCCCCTCGCAGCCATCGCACGCCAACATAACCTTAACATCATCTCCTACGCTGATGACACCCAGCTGATCCTCTCCCTCACTAACGACCCCACCACCACCAGAGCCAGCCTCCAGGAAGGAATGAAAGACGTCGCGGAATGGATGAAGCTCAGCCGTCTGAAACTGAACTCAGACAAGACGGAAGTCCTCATCCAGGGACCATCCCCCTCTGCCTGGGACGACTCCTGGTGGCCCCCTGCCCTGGGCACCGCCCCTAAGCCTAGGGACCATGCACGCAACCTGTGCCTCATCCTGAACTCCTCCCTCACGATGACCAAGCAAGTCAACGCCGTCTCGTCATCCTGTTTCAACACCCTGCGCATGCTCCGAAAAATCTTCCGGCAGATCCCCACCAAAACCAGGAAGACGGTCACCCAGGCCCTCATCACCAGCCGACTGGACTACGGGAACACCCTCTACACTGGCACCACAGCCAAACTCCAGAAAGAGTCCAACGGATACAGAACACTTCTGCGTGCCTCATCCTGGACATCCCCCATCCCAGCCACATCTCTGCTCATCTGAGAAACCTGCACTGGCTCCCCGTCAGCAAGAGAATCACGTTCAGACTCCTCACAGTGCACACAAGGCTCTCCACGACATGGGTCCAAAATACCTCAACAGCCGCCTGATATTCTAAGGAAAATCCTTCTCCTACCTGGCAGCCAAGACATGGAACTCCCTCCCCACCCACATACGGCAGACCTAAGACCATCTCTCCTTCAGGAAGCAACTCAAGACCTGGCTGTTTGAGCAGTAGCACCCCCCCCCCCCCAGCGCCTTGAGACCCTAGCGGGTGAGTAGTGCGCTGTACAAATCCACTGATTGATTGATTGATTGAAGGGAGGGGGCCTGAGGTGGCGTGTGTAAACACGCCGTGTGGCACCTTTTAGGTTGTGGAAATAATTCCCCTTCAATCCAGAGGGCCCGTGGGGGCCAACTAGCCCACCAGGTGCTTCCAGTAAGCGCCACTGCGCTACGTTGAAGAGAGGTGGTCCAGACCGTGCCCCTTTTTACACCTCTCTGCAACACAGCTCTGTGACGCTACCTGGAGATACCTGGTGAGCTACATGTATCCAAGGGACACTCAGGATTCAAGTGGACTTTATCCAGCAAATTAAAACGGCCGCAGGGAGTGTTTGCACATGTCAGCTCAGCCCCCCTCCCTTCACCAGTGTGCAATCGCGCCCTGTGGTGCGTTTTAAGAGCGAGTTTTAATCCCCCTGCCCTATTATATACTAGGGGCTTACAGAGGAGGTCATGCTTATAACAGGGGTACTCCACCACATAGTGTTCCCTAGTGTATGTAGGTGTTTTAACTGTCTTCTAAGTGTCTTTTAGCATAGCACTGGCTCTAGGACTGGTTAGTCAGAGTCAGTTACTACCAGCACTCATCTGAAAAAGTGTACAGGATGATTTTGCAACACGGCCTCTTTCTGCTTCTCTGTTTGTTCTTTCTGAATTTCTTCCTTCTTCATGCACTTTTCTTCATCTTTGATGACTTCTGTTGCTTCTTTCTGCATTTCTTTTTCCTCTTTCAGTATGTTTTTTCTTCTTTCTTTACATGTCCTACCTCTGTACGCATAGTTAGAAACCAGCCTTTAAAAAAACCTTAGAAATTCAATGAAAAAAAACATAGGTTTCAGGCAGCTTATAGTTAGAAATTAGCATTTAAAAAAACATTGAAATTCACTGAAAAAGCCATAGGTTTCAGGCAGGTATAGGTATCGAGCTATTTGCTTAGAATTGTCCCCACTAATTTTTAAAAACATAGACACTATGTTTTCACGCTTTCTATGGGGATATAATAGACCACGTAGAGCACTTAAATGGATTACTCTACCCCGAGAACGAGGTGGTTGGTCATTCCCAATTTTAAACTATATTATTGGGCTACAGGGCTAAAATATAGTGTTAATCTACATACGGCTAACTTGGATGACTGCAATATACCGACCCCGCAAGAACTTATCCTGGGTGATGGAAGCGCTGATTGTCTGTGGTGCCATATTAATGATGACTATTTTAAAAAAGTAAAATTTAAGTATGTGGTATTGTAAAAAAATTATTAGGCTTAGGTCGGTATTCCTTTTATACCCCTGTGTCCCAGAATACGGATCTTCCTGAAATATTCCAGGATGTATATATGCAGAGATGGGTTGAATTAGGTGTTACGCAGCTCGGGTGCTTCTTTTCCTCTAACGGACTCAAATCATCTGACGAATTGAAAGTAGATTTCGATTTCATGAATCAGGACTTTTTTAAATTCCTCCTGGTGCGGGACTTTATATCAAAGAAGGGGGGCGGGCGTATCAAATTTCAACCCTCTCAAATCATAGAGAAACTAAGACTAGCTAAAACTCAGAGGATTGGCGAGATATATGCTGGATTGAATTTATTATTACCCGATGATATGGATAAACATGGGGTGGCATGGCAGACTAGGCTGGGGGTTTGTCCTCAAATCTCTCTTAATGCTTACGAAATGTCACTCACCTGCTTAATGTCCATGAAACTCCAGGCACAATTCTTTAAAACTTTCTTCATGTTAGCTTGGATTCAGGATATTTAACTGTTGAAATAATGCACATGGGCTATCCATGGTAAATGTGATACATTTTCAATTGCACAATGTCTTTTCGTCTTTAAAACTGTCTACGCTCAATATTGTTTATGTTGTAATAAAAAGTGATGGATACCTGTTCTCCGGGGGTGGGGTGGGTGGGTGGGGAAGTGTGTATTAAAAAACTTGAAACTCAAATAAAAACTGTTTAAAAAAACAAAAAACAGCATGACCCCCTACTGTATACAAATACCACTGCACTACACTACACCCTAAAACACTACCCCCTATACTACACAAACACCACTGTACTACCCTAAACCCCTAAATACTACCCCCAGCATGACCCCCTACTCTACACAAACACCACTGCACTACCGTAAACCCAAAACACTACCCCAGCACTATCCCTTCACTACCCAAACACCACTGCATTACCCTAAACCCTAAAACACGACCCACAGCATGACCCTCTACACTACACAAACACGTTTGCACTACCCAAAAACCCTAAAACACCACCCCAGCATGACTCCCTACACTACCCAAACACCACAGCACTACCCTAAACACTAGAAAACTACCCCCAGCATGACTCCCTACACTACCCAAACACCACTGGACTACCCTAGACCCTAAAACACTACCCCAAGCATGACTCCCTACACTACTCAAACACCACTGCACTACACTTAACCCTAAATCTATCCCCAGCATGACCTCCCACACTACACAAACACCACTGCACTACCCTAAACCCTAAAAGACTACCCCCACCACGACCCCCTGTACTACCCAAACACCACTGCACTACCCTAAACCCTAAATCACTAACCCCAGCATGACCCCCAACACTACCCAAACACCACTGCACTATCCTATACCCGAAAAAAACATGACTCCCTACACTACAAAAACATGACTGCACTACCCTAAAATCCTACCCACAGCATGACCCCCTACACTACACAAACACTACTGCACTACCCTAACCCTAAAACATTACCCCCTACACTATACAAACACCACTGCACTAGCCTAAATCCTAAAACACTCCCCACAGCATGACCCCCTACACAACACAAACACCACTGCACTACCCTAAACCCTAAATCTCCCCCCAGCACGACACCCTACACTACCCATAAGCCACTGCCATACCCTTAACCCTAAAACACTACCCCCAGCATGAACCCCTACACTACAAAGACACCACTGCTTGATCCAAAACCCTAAAACACTACCCAAGGTCTACCCCTACACTACCCAAACACCACTGCAGTACCATTAGGCGTGGGCGGAAAATCCGTTCCGCTCGCGGATTTTGCGGATTTTCGGGAAATCCGCAATCCGCGAGATTTGCGAATTTCCCGCAAAATCCGCAAATCCGCGAGCAGCGGATTTTGCTCGCACTGCTCGCACTGTTCGCGTGAGTTCGCGCCCCGCGAATAAGTGCAAAATTGCAGAAATACGATCTTGGCAAAACTGAAAGTAACTACTTACCAGGTTCAAAAGTTCAGGCACATCATTAGTAGCCATTTCCTGTAGTGCTTCCTGAGGGGCCCCTCCAGAGTTCAGTTGCCAGTTGAAACTATTATGTGACCCTGCTCTGAACCTCAGAATAGTTACACATATGCCACAAAGGTCCTGAATTACAGCTAAGGGAGACAAGCAGGAGCCAGGCTGGAAGTTAAAATCCATTAATCAGCCCCTAATTCATTATTGTCAGTTGGGGCAGGGCAGGTGTTGTAACTAATTTTGCAACAATGAAAGCACTTAGCAAGTGCAAAAGATCACTAATCAGGGCGCACTAAGGAAGCAGGTGCCAGCTAAAAAAATATTCTGTGACACATTAATCAGCCCCAAATTAATTCAGGTCACTTGAGGCAGGGAAGGTGTGCTTTGCTTTGCCGAAAATAATGTACACTGGACAACCAGAGGGTGTAGTGATGAAACAGAGGGTGGCATGGGTGGGCCAGAGGGTGGCATGAGTAGTCAGAGAGTGGCAGTGGTGACAGAGAGTGGCAGTGATGAAGAAGAGTGTCCCAAACAGGCTGGACACGTAGAAACAACAAGTTCGCAAAACTTGCGACCCGACAGGTAAGTTCGCAAATTGCGAAATTGTAAAAACCCTCGCGAACTGGCAGAAACACGGGCGAACACAAAAAAAAAAAAAATCCGCAAATTCGCGGGAATTCGCGGATTTTGCGGATTGCGAATCCGCAAATCCGCAAAATTCGCGGATTGCCAATCCGCAAAATCCGCTCATGCTTAAGTACCATACACCCTAAAACACTACCCCCAGCACAACCCCCTACACTACACAAACACCACTGCACTACCCCAAACCCTAAAACACTACCTCCAGCATGACCCCTTACACTACTCAAACACCACTGCACTACCCTAAAGCCTAATACACTACCCCAGCACGACCCCTTACTCTACCCATACACCACTGCACTACCCTAAACCCTAAAACACTTCCCCAGCGCAACCCCTACAGTACTGCACTACCCTAAACCCTAAAATACTACACCCAGAGCGACCCCCTACACTACCCAAACACCACTACACTACCCTAAACCCTAAAACACTATCCCCAGCATGACCCCCTACACTACTCAAACATCACTGCACCACCCTAAACCCTAGAAAAGAAATAACCACCTCATGCCCAATCCCCCTTACCTCTCACTCCTCGTGGTTCCTCTCTTCTTATTGTTCCTGCTTCACGTCATCTCTGAGGGGCGGTGCTCGTCGTTGTGAGGAAACAGAACAGCCTCTGTTTCCTAACAAAGATGTGGATCGTCTACATATTTTTTTAAACACATGGTCATTTACCATAAATACCTTTACAACAAAATTTGTTGTAAAGGCATAGCTCGAAAGAAATATAGAAATTTCGGTAAAAATAACATCTTAACAACGTTAGTTCTATTCCCTATTGTTATATGCAGATTATGTAGCCGAAGTAGTTCTTTCTTGGTGCGGTATATAAGGGGCTCAATATTATCATCAACAATGTTTTCAATTTTAGCGCTAATACTAACCCCTAAATATGTCGCCTTATCAAATATCCTCGGGTCGTTCATCATAATTTTATTATTCAATACTATCTGAGTTTTACTAGAGTTCAATTTATATCCTGAAACACACCCGAAATTATGCGCTTCTTTTTCTATCAATGTTATAGCGTTGTTAGGGTCACCTGTAACGATAGCTATGTCGTCTGCATATGCCATGCATTTAGTTTCTAAATCCCGTACTTTGATTTGAGGAATTAAGGCATTTTTTTCTAGACTATGTATAAGTGCATCAACAAAGATGGCAAACAGGAGGGGCGAGCAGGGACAGCTCTGTCTTTTACCCGTAGTAATGGCGAAGCTTTCAGAAAGAACCCCATTAATCAAAACGCAGGCACTCGGGTTTACATAAAGCCGTTTAATTGCTATTAGATATTTTTCTCCAATTCCACACTTTGTCATGGCTGCCTATAAGTATTTCCAGGAGACCCTATTGAACGCTTTTTCTGTGTCCAGCAGTATAAGCGCCATATGGTCTCCTGTCACTCCTATGTAGTCAAACAGAGATATAGCTCTTTGTATCTGATCAGTAGTAGATCGTCCAGGAACGAACCCATGTTGCCGTTCCAAAACTATTTTATGGATAATGGGTGCCGCCGTGATGCCAGTATTTTAGAATAGATTTTCGAGTCCCCATTGATCAAAGTACTGGGGCGATGAGAACCCATTTCTTTAACATCCTTGTTCTTTTTAGGAAAGACTATTATTTTGGCCGAAGACGAGGACCTTGGTGGGTTCCCCCCCTGAAAAATATTTCGAAAGAGTGATGTTAGAATGGTACTCAGTTGTGGAGCGAATTTGATGAAAAATTCGGTGGGAATCCCATCCATACCAACAGCTTTTCCCTTAGCCAGGCCCTTTATTGCTAGTAGTATTTCCTCCCAGGAGATTGACCCATCTAAAAGTTCTTGGTCGTCAGTTCCCAAGTGATTGGGAGTAAATAAATCCAGATATATTTTAGGGTCGCCACATTCGTTGTCGTCTTCATGGTATAGCTTCCTGTAAAACTTCTTATTTCAGCGGGTTCAGATCTTAGCCCCAAATCTGGGTCCCTGATTTCTTCTATTAGTGCAAAGGAGGTCTCTTCTCGAGTTCTAACGTCTAAATGATCTCCCACTTTTTCACTCAGCTCATATGTTTTTTCCCTATTGATGCTGGCTCTAGCAACTGCCCTCTCAACTAATATTTCTGAAATATAATTTTTAGCAATAGCCACATTGCGCATTGCATTATCTATCGGCCTTCCTTCCTGTACCGCTTTAATCAGTTCCTCTTCTGCTCTTCGCAGGTCTAGTTCTAGTAAAGCCATTTTTTGTTTTTCTGTTTTGTTGTATTTAAAGGAGAATTTCATCGTTTCACCCCTGACACAAGCCTTCAGAGCATCCCATACCAATTGAGGTAGAACCTACGTTATCTTCTAAAAAAGCAGGGATCCAGGTTCTCATTTGCTTACAATAAGCATCATTATGTAATAATTCCCTTTCAAATGTCCATGTTTTTATATTGTATCTCACTGGGACATTCGTATGGCTAAGCTCCAACGGATTATGGTCTGAAAGAATTCTGGAAAGGGGCGACCACTCGGTCCCCTCGAATGTATGGTTGGGTACCCAGATCCTCCCGGGAAACCATTTTGGGCGGGGGGCGTGTCTCGGCTGGTATGCCCGAAGCAGCGTAGCCGGGGCGCGCCTTTTCCCACCCAAGAGGGGTTGTCCTAGACACCTACACCGATGGCCACGCCCAGTAGGCGTACCGGAGGAGGGTACACGCCCTCCCGAATAAGAATAAATAGAGCGGGAATCCGAAGAAGCGTCCTCTTGTTCCTGTGCTTGGAAGGCTGCACCCACTCATTGCTCGTGAGCCCTCGACGGAACAAGGAGCAATTTTGAGAACTTGTAATTCTTGTGTTTCTCTTTCAGTGACTTTACAGCGAAGGATCCAGGACCGTGTTGATCGACTCGGAGTGGATAATCGAAACCATGTCTGGCAAGAAGGCAGGAAAGGGTTCCGAGACAGACAAGATGCTTCGCATGTTGGTGAACAGAATGGCGAGAATGGAACGAAACATCGGACAAGTCCCAGCGCTTGGTCGTGATTTGGCGGGCATCAAGAAGCAACTGGCCGCAATGAACAAGCCTGGTAACCAGAAGAAGGTAATAGGCCCGGCATTGCCGGGAGTCGTCCCTGAGGGTAGAGGGAAACGGGTCAAGAGGAGGGCGGTTGCAGGGGAGGTTCCGGTCCCTGAGGTGCCCCCGGTCATCCCTGCCATACCAGCTGATGACCCAGTACCAACCCCAGACGCGGGCCAACCGATTCCGGTTGTGATTATGCCCGCTAATGATGAGGATATGCCTCCTGAATTGGCCACCCAGTTGGCCGCCTGGCTCAATAAGAAGGCAGGGGGTGCTACGGCGCCCAGAGACACGGCCGAAGAGGCCAAATTACTAATCCAGCAGTTGCGGCAGTCGCGAGATGCCGCAAAGGCGAATCTCCCTCTTGTTTCCCCACAGGTGACACCGGAAGGACCGGCAACTGGTCTCGAGAAAACGGCGGGAACAACGACCGAACCGGGTAAGCTCGCTTTGCCAGTGGTGGGGGAGGGCTCATTACCCTCAAAGCGGGAGAGGGTGGTTCAACATATCCCGATGGCCACGAAAGAATTGATATGGGCAGACAAGTATGTCAATATGTTTTCGTTGTTGACTGACCATCGCGAGATGGAATATGCTAAAACACAGAAAGATTTGTGGCACCCGAGCGTCTGGCTCGCCAAGATGGCGGAGTTCAGGGTGGAGGAGACGATAACGAATTGGGCGAAGGCCTTTGCAATGTTTACTGCGATTATTGGTGAGCGTAAGCCCGAGGTATTGACCGAACTGTCTTGTTATCAGGCACGTATAATGGATTTTTATGAAATGTATGAGGGGGACGAATGGAAAGGTTACGACATGAAATTTCGTAAAGCGAAAGAGTATGATTCCTCTCTGACATGTGATTGCCTCGACTCAATTTCTTGGCATAAGCAGCTCCTACCTGGGACGGCAGGGACATCCTCGCCAGGTGGGAATGGGTTGGGGGTTTCCCGCCAAAAGCCTGCGGTGCCCTTTCGAGCAAGCACCGGTGGTGATCACCAGCCGAAAACTGGCGGGAATGGTGGAAAGCGGGGGGTCTGTTGGGGCTTCAATAGAGGCAACTGTAACAGACCGCAAGGTACATGTAGGTTAAAGCATGTGTGTGCGGGTTGTGGGAATTCCTCACACCCGGAGAGTTCATGCAGATCGAAAAATAGCGGGTCGGGAGGTAAAGGAGGGTCCAAGCAAGACTGAGGTGGATCGTTGTGTACAATTGCCTACTCCCGTTGATCTCATGGCTATGACTCCTTGGTTAAACAAATAACCTGATTATGTCTCTGCTGGGGTGTTGAGGAAGGGATTCTTATATGGCTTCCACATCCCGGCGGGGGATTTTCGTGGGGAACTTTTTTGTAAAAAACAGCTTTCGGCACAGCATAATCCAGGTGTGGTGGAGAGAAAAATTGCTAAAGAAGTGAGCCTAGGCCGAGTGGCTGGGCCTTTTCAGCGCCCGCCAGTGGCGGGTTTCATCTGTTCCCCATTAGGGGTGGTCCCCAAGAAGGACCCGGGGAGTTTAGGCTGATCCATAATCTGTCTGCTCCAAGGGGTTTCTCGGTAAACGATGCTATTAACCCAGAAGTTTATTCGGTGCGGTACGCATCATTCGATGATGCCGTCACCATGTTAAATCGCCTGGGCCCTGGGGCGCTGTTGGCGAAATCAGATATCGAATCAGCGTTCCGGTTGCTCCCGGTACACCCACAGGATCAGCGTTTGCTAGGTTTTGCGTTCCAAGGGAGTTATTACATGGATAAATGCATGCCGATGGGTTGCTCCATTTCTTGTGCCTATTTTGAAAAATTCCGCTGTTTTTTAGAGTGGGCATTCACCGAGGCCACAGGGCATAGGCATGTTATGCATTATCTAGATGACTTTCTGTTCTTGGGAGCAGCCGGCGACACGAAATGTGCGCAGGCGCTACAGGACTTTTGCATCCTCATGAGGGAGTTTGGAGTGCCATTGGCACCAGGTAAGACGGTTGGACCATCTACTTCACTGGAGTTTCTGGGAATTGAGCTCTATTCTGTTGAGGGATGTTTCCGTTTGCCAGTGGGAAAGGTAGCTAAATTTAGGGCTTCCCTGGAACTTTGCCTTAGTAAGGAGAAAGTGACCCTGCACCAGTTACAGCAAACATTGGGTCAGCTTAACTTTGCCTTGAGATTGATACCAATGGCCCGCCCCTTTTCACGCTCTATTGCACACGCTATGGTTGGTCTCAAGGAAGGACACCACCTCACAAGACTGTCTGCAGAGGTTCGCCGGGATATGCGCATTTGGTTGGCATTTCTGGCGGACTTCAACGGTCGAGTAGTGTGGAACAAGCCGCCAGCGTCTTCGGACGAAGTGGGTTTGTGGACTGACTCAGCGGGGAGCGTGGGATTTGGCGCCATCTTTGGTAATCGATGGTCGGCGCAAACATGGCCGACGTGGTGGCACACCAGCGGTCTCACAGGTAACATAGGGTTCCTTGAGCTATTCCCTATTTTTGTTGCTCTGATGGCATGGCTGGACGAGTTCAGAGACCGCTCTGTGGTATTTTGGTCTGATAATATGACTGTTGTCGAATGCATTAACAATCAGGCAGCAAGCTGCAAATGGATCTTGAGATGGTTGAAGGAAGTTGTGCTGCTTTGCATGAGACTGAATGTACAGTTCAGGGCGAAACATGTGCCGGGTGTACTGAATCATGCGGCTGATGCACTCTCTCGTTCACATATGCAGGCGTTCAGGGGTTATCTACCTACAGAGCGGCGGCATCATTCCCCGAAGCACTCTGGCTAATCGGTGCCCCAGATACAAGACCTCGTGGCAGCAAGCTTAGCCCACAGGACGAGGAAGGCATACGAAGGAGCGTTTCATTCCTATTGTGCATTTTTGGGTCCGACAGGGAATCAGAACTGGGGTCAGGAGGATTCCTTCCTAGGGTTCCTGGTAGCACTGCACAGAGAAGGCCGATCAGCGGCAACGGCCAATAGACACAGGGCGGCCATCTCATTCATGACGCAGGTGCATGGCATCACCCAACAGGTTCCTTTTTGGCGAAAAAAGCCCTTCGCGGCTGGCAGCGCCTCGAGGGTCGCAAGCAAGACGAGAGGCGCCCGATTGGCTTAGAAAGGTTGTCCCTACTCATGGCGAAACTAGTCACAACATGCTCCTCCCAATTCGAAGCAGTTCTGTTCCGGGCAGCTTTCGCATTAGCGTTCCATGGGGCTATGCGGGTGAGCGAACTGGTCGCAAGAATAAGAAAGATGTGGAGGGAGGCTTGTGCAGGGATCACATCCTAATTAGGGGTGATTCGATGGTAGTCACGATAGCTAGGTCCAAGACTGACCAGGGAGCTATGGGAAACAGTGTTGTTGTCCAGCGCGTGCGAGGGTCTCCCACGTGCCCGATAATGTGTATAGAGGAATACTTGGCACTGAGGGCGGATACATGGGGGGGGAGTTTGCTGAGGCACATCGTTGGCACCCCACTGACGAGGTTTCAGTTCCAGAGGGTGCTAGCACTGACAATCGCTGCGGCGGGCATGGACCCGTGCGATTTTGGGACCCACTCCTTTAGGATAGGGGCTGCTACTGAGGCTACAGCCAGGGGTCAGAGTGCAGAGGAAGTGAAACAGTTGGGACGATGGTCCTCGCATTGCTTCAAAAGGTATGTGCGATTGCACATGTTGTGAAGTCAAGTGACATGCAGTCACGCTTCTTGTCTTCTGTTTGATTTACAGTTTCGCAAGCATGTCATGCGGGGCGGAATTTGCAGTCGACCCAGTACCAGGGGACCAGCGGTCATGGATCACCGTCTGAGGAGAGAGTGGTTTGGGTCGTGGGCCACTCATACGTGAGGCGGGCCGGGGACGTATTCAAAGCAGGTGACGCGACTCGCGCAGCTGGGGAATACGGGTACAGAGTGGCCTTCCACGGAAGGGGCGGGCTCTGTATTGACCAATTCGAATCTTTTGTTGAGGGTCTCTTAGGGCGGCAGAGGTCACCGCCATCTGTAGTCATAGTACACCTGGGGGGCAATGACTTGGTGACACTGGGTAGACGAGTATTACTTGTGCAAGTTTTGTCTGCCGTTAGCTGGTTGGCAAAAAGAATCCCGGGGTGCACAATTGCCTGGTCCCACATGATTCCCAGGTAGGTATGGTGGGGGGGCTTTTCATTGTCAGCACTGAACCATTCGGTGAAGAAGGTTAACAACAGAATTGGTAGATTGTTTCGCTCTGCGCAGTTGCATAGCATTCCTCATGGGTGTATTCGGGGTGATCACATGTATCTGAATGATGGGGTTCACCTGTCCCGGGAGGGGAATGTTTTACTCATAGGAGACTTCATAGCATGGCTAAGGGGTTTGAGGAAGCATGACCTTTAGGAGGAGTTTGGGGGGGCCGGATAGCCGGTCAACTATCCGGCCTGTGGCAGTAAGGTCATGATCGGTGAGCAGTAATTTCAAGGTCCCTAGAGGGGGGCGCCACCCACTATGGATGGGAGTGCCCGGGGGGAGGCGGCCATTGGCCCCTCCCACTAGGAGGCGGCACCCACTAAGGATGGGTCGCCTAAGGGGAGACGGCCATAGGCCCCTTCCAGGGGAGGAGGCGGCTATATGCCCCTCCTACGAATTTCCCGGAGCCCGGTTATCCGCGACGGCGGATATGATAGAGAGTGTGGGGATGGGGGGGAGTCCACGCTGTCCTTCCTACAGATACCTCACACGGGAGCTCGGACGACCTTTAAGATGGCGTCGAGCGGAAAGGGGGGCCCCCAACAAGACAAGGGAAATTGGAGTTGGCAAGGAGGGTACAGTCCTCTGCGCGGCTGCCACTCACACCGTGAGGGCGAGAGTTTTTGGTAGTAGGGATCTGACACCGGTTAAGACCTTGCCGTTGGCCCTTAATGCTAGGATGTACAATTTTAATTTAGAATGTATGCATTTGCAGGATGTTAGACTCGGCTAGGAAACCTTTGTATTAGAGATTTGTTAAGGTTAGCCAAAGAACATGTCTTCATCGAAATGTAATAAATGAAAATTGTACATGATTATGAAACTTTTATTTAATGTTTTACATTTTGTTTCATATTTTAATAAATACGGCCGGGAGGGTGACTCTCTCCCGCCTTCCAAAAGTTCAGAACTGCGTCCGACTTCCCATCCTTGGGGATTGTGTTGGGAGGGGGTGACGGGCATCCCGGCCATATGGAAAGGGGCGACCACTCGGTCCCCCCGAACGTATGGTTGGGTGCCCCGATCCTCCCGGGAAACCATTTTGGGCGGGGGCGTGTCTCGGCTGGTATGCCCGAAGCGGCATAGCCGGGGCACGCCTTTTCCCGCCCAAGAGGGGTTGTCCTAGAAACCTCCACCGATGGCCACGCCCAGTAGGCATACCGGAGGAGGGTACACGCCCTCCCGAAGAAGAATAAATAGAGCGGGAATCCGAAGAAGCGTCCTCTTGTTCCTGTGCTTGGAAGGCTGCACCCACTCGTTGCTCGTGAGCCCTCGAGGGAACAAGGAGCAATTTTGACCCACCCACCAGCCCATTATGGCAATGTTTGGTTTTGCAATAAAGTTTTTTGCTCTGATAGCCCCCTTTTTTCCTCCGTATAGAAGTAAATGAATGTCTAGATTGAGGATGTGACTTCTGTCTGTAGGATACTGTTTTTTCTTTTAGGAGTAAACAGTCTTGATACAATTGGACATGCTGATATTTTCTTCCTTAGTAGGTGAACAAATGTCGTATTTATTTTTGGTCAGGCGGTAAGGTCATGATCGGTGAGCAGTAATTTCAAGGTCCCTAGAGGGGGGCGCCACCCACTATGGATGGGAGCGCCCGGGGGGAGGCGGCCATTGGCCCCTCCCACTGGGAGGCGGCACCCACTAAGGATGGGTCGCCTAAGGGGAGACGGCCATAGGCCCTTTCCAGGGGAGGAGGCGGCTATATGCCCCTCCTATGAATTTCCCGGGGCCCGGTTATCCGCGACGGCGGATATGATAGAGAGTGTGGGGATGGGGGGGGGGAGTCCATGCTGTCCTTCCTACAGATACCTCACACGGGAGCTCGGACGACCTTTAAGATGGCGTCAAGCGGAAAGGGGGGCCCCCAACAAGACAAGGGAAATTAGAGTTGGCAAGGAGGGTACAGTCCTCTGCGCGGCCGCCACTCACACCGTGAGGGCGAGAGTTTTTGGTAGTAGGGATCTGACACCGGTTAAGACCTTGCCGTTGGCCCTTAATGCTAGGATGTACAATTTTAGTTTAGAATGTATGCATTTGCAGGATGTTAGACTCGGCTAGGAAACCTTTGTATTAGAGATTTGTTAAGGTTAGCCAAAGAACATGTCTTCATCGAAATGTAATAAATGAAATTGTACATGATTATGAAACTTTTATTTAATGTTTTAAATTTTGTTTCATATTTTAATAAATACGGCCCGGAGGGTGACTCCCTCCCGCCTTCCAAAAGTTCAGAACTGCGTCCGACTTCCCATCCTTGGGGATTGTGTTGGGAGGGGGTGACGGGCATCCCGGCCATATGGGTAGTCTCTTAATTTGATAAATTGGTCTCAGGGAATTAGACAAGAGCATGTAATCTAATCTAACATGTCTTGAGTGGGGGTGTGAATAATAGGTATAGCCAGGGTCCCCTGGGTGTTTTACTGACCATGCTGGGTTCTAGTGTTTTAGGATTTAGGGTAGTGCAGTGGTGTTTGTGTAGTGTAGGGGGTCATGTTTTAGGGTTTAGGGTCATGCAGTGGTGTTTGGGTTGTGAAGGGGTCTTGCTGGGGTAGTCTTTTAGGGTTTAGGGAGGTGCAGAGGACCTATGCTCTCATCGACCTCCTTGTGCACTATTTTTAGTAGATAACCTTGTGGGTTGTGCCACCCTGCCGCCGGAGGCAAGTTTGCAACGTTCAACCATGGGCACTCAGCCATAACTAAACTAGGACACTTAGGGGCTAGATGTAGGTAACTTCTATTTACCGACTCATAAATACCGAATTTTACCGATTCGGTATTTATGAATCGGTAAATATGAAGGAGGGAGATGTAGGTATATTTTAATCTGCAATTACCGAATCGGTAACTTTCGGTATTTACCTATTCGGTAAATACTGAATCGGTATTGCCCATTGATTCCTATGGGCCTTGAAGTCCATAGGAATCAATGGGCAATACCGATTCGGTATTTACCGAATCGGTAAATGCCGAATACTGCACGGGTACAGGGGGTGTCACTTTGACACCCTCCAGCACCCCAAATACAGGCATGTGTGACATGTGGCACGCATACATGCCCTAAGGGCATGTCTGTGTGTCACATGGCACAGGTGTGCATGCACAGATGTGCATGCACACCTGAATTCGGTATTTTACCAGCCAATTGGATTGGGTGGTAAAATACCGATTCTTAAGGGCCTGTAACACTCTTATGAGTGTCACCTACATGTGGATTTACCGAATCGGTAAAATTACCGATTAGGTATTTTACAGAATCGGTAAATTTACCGAATCGGTAAATTTACCGATTCTGTAAAATGATGGCCCCTACATGCCAAATCCTAAATACCGGTCGGTAACGGCCGAAATCGGCCGTTACCGACCGGTATTTTCTCTCCTACATCTGGCCCTTAGTCCACTCAAGTACATGGTACTAGATCACCCAAGCTCAGGCAGATCATCATAGTGTTTCACTTGGCAACACACAAATATGCACGTTCACACTTCGAAACGTGCAATTGTCCATGTAACTAATCAATTTTGTGAACGTTGCAATCAGGCCCAGTGTTGACAGGGTCTAACCAACTAACAAAGTTAACAAGAAAGCTTTCAATGTAGTGTATAAAACTACATAACCCATAATGCACCATCATGGTTCTCAGCATGAACAGAGTTTGAAACGCGTAGGAATTTGTATCTGTAAAAACATAGTTGTGAAGCCATAAGGAGTGCTGCGTTATCTGTGCGGGATAATTTTTAGCGAGACACTGTCCCGGTCTCGCAGCATGCTCCAAATGGAAAGGTGCTCCCCTCAAGACAGGATATTGTGCATTTGAAAAAAAAAAAAAAATATATATATATATATATATATACGATGAATCGTCACCACCACTCACAGGCCCTTAACAGGCAGAAATGACGAGGAGTAGACCCAGAATTTGCGGGTGCCAAATTTTAAGTAACTTTATTGTGCCCAGCGCGTCCGCCATCAATTCAATATCATGTTTTCCTTTAGTAATCAAATCAGTGTTGTCCAATAGCATCAAGTAGTCCATTAATACACTCAATTTCCAACAAGAGAGCATTACGATTGATCTCTGCAAATTTTATTAAAATTTGAATCATGTTTATTTGAGACTGCAAATTGTTTTCCGCCCATTCTTGTAACATAAGTGGATTTGGGTTTTCAAATGTGGGGGCAAAAAGCAGACGTAACCCTCTTGGAACCCGATTGGCATCTCTGTACTTTTCTAATGATTTTTTCTCCCACCATTTAGAGAGTTTATTTTTCAGTAGTTTTTTTAGCCTTTTTAATAAAGGTCTAGCATCATTGTTTCCTGTGTCTGCATTGGATATTTTTTCTTTTTCAAATTTCTCAGGAAGTACTGAACGGATTTACACCATTTAACAAAAAGAGTTCTTTGTGAACCAAGGGCTACCTTTTTGCCAATTTTGTTGTTCAGCAATTCGGGCAGTAGCCGTTTCTAAAGTTTCCTACGGGAATTAACATAGAAAAACATGTGTTGGGACCCCCCTTTTTTCTCAGCCCCTGCTTGCCGAATCACCCCAAAACTTATAAGATAGGAGATGACCGGAGCGTCCCACGAGTTTTGAAAATTTACCGAAGATTCGTCAACCGGCGCCAAAGTTATTGGGAAAAGAATGTTACAATTTTCCTATGGATAATAGGTCCTAACTATAACTACCTAATGGCGACCGCCAGTAGAAATATATATGAGAGATGCAATGCAGGAACATTTTCCTTTATATTTAAGGTACATAGATGACCTATTTTTGATATGGAAAGGCTCTTATAAAGAAGCCAACGATTTTGTGGAAGCGATTAACAACAATGGTCTCAATCGGAAATTCACTTCGCATATAGATGCTAGATCAGTGGTATTTTTGGACACTGAGGTATATATAATGGAAACAGGTATAGCCACAAGGATGCATAGAAAACTGACGGCTGGAAACACAGTCCTGCACGTGTCCAGCCAGCATCCTTATCACCTGATCAGCAGCATTCCCTTCGGAGAAATGCTGGGGATCAGGCGGATCTGTAGTGCTGATCTGGATTGCCAGATAGAGCAGGAAGAAAGCAAAGTACGCTTTCTGTCTCGTGGTTACTCAATTAAGACCATACAGAAAGCGATTAATAGGTCCAATTCTATCACAAGACAGGAAGCTCTAGCATTCAAAGATAAGCCTTGCGATCAAAAAGCAGAAGATATAGTGATCAAGCCACGAGCAATTATCAAATATAGCAGACAACATAAGGAAATTCGGCGAATTTTCTATAAGAACTGGAATTTAATAATAGGGGATCCTGTTATTGGGAAATACATCCACAATAAACCCAACATAAATTTTAGAAGATCTGTGTCTATGGCAGACAAATTAGTGAACAATTTCTTTTAGAAATAAGTTTCAGATGCGTGAGGTGCCCTCGGAGGAGGGTTTAAGAAATGTACAGTCTGCAAGGCATGTAGGCACGGGTGCAATAAGACACAATATATTGTACCCTTTAAAGAGGAGCCTGTGCTAATTAGGAAGCGCATGTCATGTAGAACTGAGTTTTCAGTCTATGTGCTGCAGTGCCCTTGTGATCTCCGGTATGTGGAGAGTACCCGTCTTCCGGTGCACAAGCGGATACTGCAGCACATCAGGGCTATCGTGGGGAAAGATCAGGCTTACCAGGTAGCCCGTCATTTTGAAAATTTGCATAACAGTGACCCCGCATTCCTTCAATATTATGCCATAGATTGTGTCCTGACATTAAAGAGAGGAGGAGACAGAGACGCAAAACTCTGGGCATTGGAAACCAGGTACATAATAGAATTAGACAGCCAGGCCCCTCGGGGGATGAATGCTAGTGAAGATCTTTATACTTGTCTGTAGTTCTGTAATTATTTTGTACCTGGTCCAATTAGAATTGATAAACTAGACATCTTACAAACCTGGAATATTGTCCTCCACTCTGTCCCCCAAGCTCGCTGTGAATTATGAATGATGTCTCTCAAATTGGTGGTTGGCGCTCACTGACCTAGGGTGGTATGAGGATGTCCTATAAGATCTGAAACCTCTTCCCACACCTTTTTATGATTTTAAACAAATATGACATTTTCAAAAAGTATTGTGCACTATTTTTTACACATTGGGTTAAGGTATTGACAAGGGTAAATTATAAGGATTTGTGAGTTGATATGAATTAGATGTAATTATAGTTCTAAAAGTATTTTGATTATGTCCCTTTGTGAAAAACAATATTGTCATATTATAAAATATGTCCTAGGGTTTGTACATGTTCTGATGTCAACACAATATTTATTATGATGTTTACGGAATCTGATATTTATTGCTAAAAATTGCACATATATATTATCAGTGGGAATTACAATTATGAGTAGGAATAAGTTCTTGTTCCTACCCACGGGCACTTTGCCTTTTATTGTAGATAGTATGTATATAGAATGATAATGATTTTTATTCTATTTATGCATTTGCACTTTCCTTATCTATATATATATTTTCCTGTATTTATTATTATATTACATATGGATATGTTTATGATTGAGAAATTTGCACAATAGATGTTTTGCACAGAACAAAAATACCCCTGTGAATGTAATATATGGCACTATGCCATTCATTTAGTTTCAAATGACAAACTGTTCTATTAATGAGAATGTGAACAACAAAGGGTTAACAAGGTGAGGTGTGAAATAATTAATACCACCCCCTTTCTTTGAACTCTTTAAGTACCCTTGCCTGTGTTTAGCAACTGTTTCATGTGATCAAGCCTCGAGTGGGAGGGGAAACGCGTCATGCGGACTTGCTGGGTTTTATTTCTGAAAATAAAACACTAAATTTACACCAGAAACTTTGGGTCTGACTTGTTCGCTTTTGTTTGAAACTGTCTAAACAGTGAGGGCAGTGATGTGGTGGCTGCAACATCGAGCGGAGTACAAGGAATATATATATATATATATTCACTGAAAAAACCATAGGTGAGTGATGTAATATGTGAAGTCATTAGCAGTGCATTGCGGGCGCGCAAGTTATTGTTAGCTGAAGTAACTATAACGGGGGAATTTCATTGGTTTTATATGAGTGAAATATCCAGCTAACTATAACATGTGTCAATCCTATGGTTTTTTCAGTGAATTTCATAGGTTTTGTAAATGCTACTTCCCAACTATAACGTGTGTAAAACCTATGGTTTTTTCAGTGAATTTCATAGTTTTTTTAAATGCAACTTCCTAACTAAAACGTGTTTAAAACCTATGGTTTTTTCAGTGAATTTAATAGGTTTTTTGAATGCTACTTCCTAACTATAATGGGTTTAAAACCAATGTTTTTTTCAGTTTTTAAAATGCTAATTATTAATTATATCGTGATTACAACCTTTACTTTTATCAATGAATTTCAGTAAATGTTTTTACCGAAAAAAAAACTGTTTTGTTGATTTGCAGAGTTGTTTAGGGACTCCTTTGAAAGCTCTAGTGGATTAGGGAGTGTCTACCTTGCCTTTTTTTGAACGTTTTGAAATTTGGCGGTATTTGAAGGAGATCGCCTTTGTAAACTTTCGTGCGCGCACCGCGCTATATATTTCGAGAAAACATTGCAGTTTCGACCCATCGAATTTCTTCATAGACCCCCCAGAGAAGTTATAATAAGTCAAGGGGACTGTACCTTGCCTTCTTTTTAACGTTTTGAAACTTTCTTGCGCGACCGGATGCACGCGCCCCGGGGGCAGAAACATAAAACATTTTATACTTTAACAATTTTGAATTTTAATCCCCTGTGTAGATGTACAAGATCAGGCTGTGTTTAGCTTTCCTACTTTTTACGTATTGAAACTTCAGTGAATTAGACCGATACTTCCAAATGACGTACGTAACCAGGGAAATGTCATCACGTACACGTCCTAATACGTGCATGTGAAGTCATGTGACTTGAAAACAACATTTCCAATTGATTCTTAGTAGTTTCTATTCTGGAATTTTCACAGATCCCACCCACTTCCCTCACTATCATTTTTACTCTCAAGGGAGAAGAACGTTTTCCATCTTTCCGAAGACTTTGGTGAAATTCCTGCCGCACAGAATTCATCGTCAGAATCTGAAGAAAATTATCGGCTACCTTTAACAAAAAGGAAGGAAACTTTCATCTGGCAATTTTTTACTTTTCATAAGGAACAAAAAAAAGTGAATGCGCCCAAAGTCACTTGCACAATTTGTGACGCAGTTCTTTCAAGAGGAAATCCTTCGAAAAAGTATTCGTTTTCAATACATACGATGATGAGGCTTGTGAGACAAGTGCATCCTGAGAAATTTGCACAGGCATCGACAAGAGCTCTGGCAACACAACTACCATCAGCTGTGGCCAGCACATCTTCTGGTGGACGACCTGCATCTCCATCCAGTGCAGAGATGGATTTGAGACCATATTTGTCAAAGGTGCATATGAAATGCAACTTGTGTGGACAAATTATTTTGTACGGAGAGCAGAGCCTCACTCTTATTGAAACTAGAATTAATAATCATCAATTCTTCGACAGAAGATGATTTTTCTCATTTCATTTTGATCCTGTTTCACAATTTTAAAGTTCAAAATTTCGGTTCCCGTTTTAAAAATCAAAAACAATATAACACTTGTTAAAAAAATAAAATAAAAAAAAAAGTTCTTTTCAGAACTAACTCATTGTACCAAAAAGAGCTCTATTCACAAGCTGAAGTATCAACGCTTTTTTTCAGGACAATTATGCAAAAAAGCGACGATACTTGGGGCATATTATGAAGGAGACGTAATACATTATCATCGGTTTCATTGACACGACACTGCCGATAAAACTACGATAATAGCCTTCGCAGTATGTTCTACGAATTGCAACCGAAACCTACGTTAGTTGTCTTTATATCTAACATTAGGTTCGATTGCAATTCATAGAGCATATTATCAAGGCCGTTATCGCCGCTATATCTGCAGTTTTCTGCCGATAAAAGCGGCATTAATGTTTTGCCTATCCTTGAAAATATTCCCCAGCACCTTCTTGAAAACAGCATTACATCACCTGCCGTAAGACCAATTTGCATATGTTGCGCCAGTAAGTTAATGACATGCAAAGTGGGCGTACGTCAAAGCACATGCGAAATGTGGTTGGAGGGGAAAACACCCTATCACGAAAAGAAGCGTTGCCAGAAAAAGAGGTGGAATAAACTTGTTTATCGCAGGACTGCTAAAGCCTGCTCTAATCAAGCATTCAATAAACAAAACAATCAAGCATTCGGCAGCGTTAACATGAGGGTGTGGAAAATAAAACTGAATCCATCCCGTCCCTAATTACAAGGCACACATTACTGCGTGAAAACAACGTTTGTTTTCACGCTGTAATGTTAAGTACCGCCGGCTGTTACAGGATTTACTATCACATATGTGTTCCCATTGGTATTAACGCACTAACACCGCGGAAAATTCCGCCGATAGCGTCGATATTTAGAACGCCGAGCAGCTGCGATTTTTATCACTTACAAGCCTTGCTATTATGAAGGTTTATCTCCTAAGTCTCTGATTCTCAAACTGCGCACCGCGGCTCCCCTGTGTGCCGTAATGAGGTGCCAGGGGCGCCGCGCACACTCTAGAGTGACTAACCGTCTGTAAATTCCACGGACATCCCTACCCTGTTATCTGCAATTGTGGCCATCAGAAGGAGCTGCGCTGCTCCCCTCTGAGAGGCCTCACTCCCACTGCTGGAGCGGCCTCGCACTCCTCCAGGAGCACACGAGCAGCCCCTCCCGCCCATTGAAGTTCTGTATCGGGCTCAATGCCACTTACTGAATGAAAATGGGGCACTGAAGGATGTTCAAGTATGTAGTGCTCCTCTTGCTACAGCGTACAGAAGGGATTGTGTTAGGTATAAAAAAGTGAAACGCCCACGCTACAATGATATAGAACACTTCCTTTAAAGAAGCCTGTGAAATAAGTTTTAATGATCAGGTTAACCTTCTTTTACTCTCTCATCATTCTTGAACATAAGTATTTACAATATTATATTCAACAATGCCATGGTTGCCGCTTTTTCATTTTAAGAAATTAGCAATCATTGACAAAGCCAATAGTCATGGCTTCTTTTTCGTGAGAAAATACTTGCTATATTATATATCTGCATAGAATGACAGAAACAACATAACACCAGTCGGGCGCAACACTATGCTAAGCGCAGATTTTTAGCCTATGTGCTTTAAACTGCCCTCTGAATTACATCCAACACTCTCTTTGAAGAGACCCCCCCATTTTTTTAACACCTCTTAAAGCCCTGGAAACAACACCATTTAACATCATTTACCTCCAATGTTTTCATATATCAGCGTTTCTGAACTGACTCAGTGAAATGTCGCTGATTTCATAAAATCACTTTTAAGGCGCTCCTTATGACAGTGCACCCAATCCTACGTGGAAGTGCTCACATAAAACATGACACTGGTATGACCAGGATAGACAAAGAAATAACACAGTGATGGAAAAGTTTCTTTATTTTTTATACTTACCTAAGAAATAGTAACAAAGTAAAACTAAATTTCTTTAAAATACATAGTATCTGTGGAAGAAAAGTAACAATAAGGTTATAATGTATATTTCATAAAACAAAACAAAGTAGGAGTGAATGAAACAGAAACTGAAAGAAAAAAGACTGAGGGAGAGTAAGAAACAGAGACAGAATGTGTAGTATATAAATCAATGAGAAAGATAATTAATTGAAAGAGATAATAGCACTGAAGGAATGACTGTCTAAATGAAAGTAAAGTGAGAGAGAAAATAAGAGTATGATCAGTGATAGTACACAAAATAAACAGTCTCTTAAAGAAACAGAGTAAGAGTACAGGAATATCTTAAGGAGATAGATAAAATAAAGGAAAAACAGTAGGAGAAACAGAGTGAAAAAGGGTGAGTAACAGAAGATGAACGGAGTAGAATTAGACAAGGACTGTAAGACACAGATAAATAGAAATGAAGTAGGGTAAGGGAAGTAAACTATGGGCCTTATTTATGAAGGCCTTGCGCCACCCATGGGAAAAAGTGGCGCATCGGTGGCGCAAGGCTTTCATAAATGAGGCCCTTTAGATTTAAGTTTAAGAATGTAAGCAGAGTAAGGGAACAAATATTAAGGTACGATAAGACAAACGAATTAAGATCCTAGAAACAAAGGTGATACAAGGTCAATAAAGGTGAGTCACCATGAGACAATGGAAGAAACAAACTGAAGAGATAGATAGACTGAATAAAATAGTGACAGAAAAGATGTTAGAGAAACAGGAGAGAAAATTAAACAACGCAAAATGTGGATGAGTTAAACGGAATAAGCGTGACTGAACAGTACTGACAAATCAAGGGGATGAAAGGAATAAGGAAATGAGAGAGGCAGAGGAAACTCTCGGATGTTATTAGTTGTACTTACTTATAAATGTAATATCTGTGGAAGACAATAAAAAAATCTGTTATAATACATATTTCTAAATCCAATGTAACAAAATAACTTAAACAACCTATTACATGGTTTATTTTTGCTGTCATCAGAATATATTGATTTTCACTATAAACAGTGATTTCAATAGTAATCATCATATAACAGCGGGGAAAAAAACACAATCTAAATGATTGTGTTTATATGGCTGAGATACCCGCCACCCCCTCTCAACACGATCCCCAAAAGAAGGGAAACCGGAAACAGTTCTTCAAAGTTTTTGGATGTGGGAGGGAGTGACCCTCCCGCGGCCGTATTTATTAAAACAAAAAATTAAACATTAAACGTTTTCATATTATGTACAATTTCATTATCACATTTGCGATGTTTGGCTAATCTTAACATATTCTCTAATACAGAGGTTCTCCTAGCCGAACTAGCATCCTACAGAAACATTCTCTATAAACACTGAAATTGTACATCCTAACGTTTAAGGGCCAACGGCAAGGTCATAACCGGTGTCAAGATCCCTAACCAGACTTACCCCTCCCACTTGGGAAGGGCGACAGCACAGAGGCTTACCTCAAGTGCAACTACTAACAATTTCCCTTGACTTGTCGGGGGCACTTAAGACTCGACGCCATTTAAAGGTCGTTCGAATACTTGTGTGTGGTATCTAGAAGGTATCGTGGACCTCCCCCCACCCCACACAACTTACCGCATCTGCCGTCGCAGATGACCCTGGCCCCGGGAAATTCCTCAGGAGGGGGCTGTAACCCCTCCTACACAGGAAGGGGCCTTGACCGCCTTTCCTTAACTTCCGGCGACCCGCCCTTAGACGGGACCGCCTCCCCATTGAGGGGCCAATGGCCACCTCCCCCGAGCGCTCCCATCCGTGTTGGGTGACGCCCACTCATAGGGATCTACCAATTAGTGCTCACCGATCATGACCTTACCGCCTACCAAAAATAAATACGACAATTCGAACTTATGAAAACATTGGTCGCTACGACCGAAAGAGCATGCTCAAAAGGCAACACTACATCAAGTCCTTTTAATCGTAACAACCTAAATGATATTCACCACACTTTATTATGAAAAACAACAAAACTGATACTTTCACAACCTGTAAACGAAAAAGGAAGAACATACTTAGAAAAATCCACTTTATTGCACAACAACTTGCTGTCCTCAGGGGCTGGTGGGTGGGTCAAAATTGGCTCTTTGTTCTGTCCCGAGCTCACGTGTAGCGAGGAGGTGCAGCTTCGGAGCACAAGAACAAGAGGACGTCTTCTGGCCTTGCGTCTCCTTTTATCCGTCTTCAGGGCGGGCGTAAACCCGCCCCTGCCCGTCCCGAGGGCGTGGCTGGCTGCGTCAGTGTCTAGGCCAGCCCACTCTAGGGCGGGAACAGGCGCGCCCCGGCTACGCCGCTTCGGGCATACCAGCCGAGACGCGCCTCCCGCCCAAAAATGGCTTCCCGGGGGGATCGAGGCACTCCGCCATACGTTCGGGGGGACCGAGTGGTCGCCCCTTTCCATATGGCTGAGATACCCGCCACCCCCTCTCAACACGATCCCCAAAAGAAGGGAAACCGGAAACAGTTCTTCAAAGTTTTTGGATGTGGGAGGGAGTGACCCTCCCGCGGCCGTATTTATTAAAACAAAAAATTAAACATTAAACGTTTTCATATTATGTACAATTTCATTATCACATTTGCGATGTTTGGCTAATCTTAACATATTCTCTAATACAGAGGTTCTCCTAGCCGAACTAGCATCCTACAGAAACATTCTCTATAAACACTGAAATTGTACATCCTAACGTTTAAGGGCCAACGGCAAGGTCATAACCGGTGTCAAGATCCCTAACCAGACTTACCCCTCCCACTTGGGAAGGGCGACAGCACAGAGGCTTACCTCAAGTGCAACTACTAACAATTTCCCTTGACTTGTCGGGGGCACTTAAGACTCGACGCCATTTAAAGGTCGTTCGAATACTTGTGTGTGGTATCTAGAAGGTATCGTGGACCTCCCCCCACCCCACACAACTTACCGCATCTGCCGTCGCAGATGACCCTGGCCCCGGGAAATTCCTCAGGAGGGGGCTGTAACCCCTCCTACACAGGAAGGGGCCTTGACCGCCTTTCCTTAACTTCCGGCGACCCGCCCTTAGACGGGACCGCCTCCCCATTGAGGGGCCAATGGCCACCTCCCCCGAGCGCTCCCATCCGTGTTGGGTGACGCCCACTCATAGGGATCTACCAATTAGTGCTCACCGATCATGACCTTACCGCCACAGGTCCGGATAGTTGACCGGCTATCCGGACCCCCCACCAAACTCCTACCTAAAGGTCATGTTTTAACGATTTTAACCAAGCTAGGAAGTCACCTATGAGTAACTCATTGCCCACCCTCGACAAATGCACACCATCCCCCAAATACATACTGTCATCATTAATACAACTATGCGAGATCGAATGCAATGTCTTGGAACGGAACAACCGACTCACTTTGTTATTCAATTTTTTAACGGAATGATTCAAAGCAGGGATCGAGATAGCCCCCCGCCACACTTTCCGTGGGATCATATGAGACCACGCAATTGTACACCCCGGAACTCTCCTTGCTAACCAACTTACCGTGGAAAGCATAGCCTCCAGGAGAAGTCGTCTACCGGTGGTGACTAGATCATTGCCCCCCAAATGTACTATGACTATGGACGGCGGTGACCTCATCCGCTCTAACAAACCCTCAAAAAATGCCTGAAACTGGTCAATACAGAGACCGCCCCTTCCGTAGAAGGACACTCTGTACCCGTATTCCCCAGGTACGTGAATCATATCACCTGCTTTGAATACGTCTGCGGCCCGTCTCACGTATGAGTGGCCTACAACCCACACCTCCTTTCTCTCAGCCGGTGATGTGTGACCGCTGGCCTGGTGTTGGGTCAACTGCACAGTCCGCCCTGCCGCGTAGGCTTGCGCAACTGAAAACAAACAAAAGACAAGAAGCGTGAGTACATGATTACAGCTTCACAACATGTGCAATCGCACATACCTCTTATAACAATTGGAGGACCAACGCCCCACCCGTTTCACTTGTTCTACATTAAGACCCCTGGCTGTAGCTTCTGTGGCAGCCCCTATACGAAAGGAATGGGTCCCAAATTCACCCGGGTCCAAGCCCGCTGCGGCAATGGCCATTGCAAGCACCCGCTGAAACTGAAACCTCGTCAGCGGGGTGGCGTCTACATGCCTCAACAATGTCCCCCCCCATGATGCCACCCTTCGTGCTAGGTAATCTTCTAAGCACTGAACCGGACACATGGATGACTCGGGGATCCTGCGAATGATCGTGCAGTCCCCCCTCCCATCTTGGTCAGTCTTGGACCTGAGAAAGGAGACAATCATCGCATCACCCCTGATCTGAACCTGCTCCCTGCACAAGCCCCCCGTCACATCCCGTTTGTTCCTTGCAACTAGCTCACTAACTCTCATAGCCCCGTGAAATGCCAGCATAAATGCAGTCCGGAACAAACAGGTCTCGAACGGGGACGAGCATGTGTTAGGGAGTGCGATCAGCAACTGGGACAACCTGTCTAGACCTATCGGTCGTCTTACGTCTACTCTGCGACCCTCCAGACGTTGCCACCCACGCAGCGCTTTCTGTACCGTAAAAGACGCTGTCGGGTCCAGGATGCCATGGGCCCTGGCAACAAAGGAAATGGCGGCACGATGCCTTTGGGCCGTGGCCACCGATTTCCCAGCCCTACGTAAGGACATCAGGAAAAGTACTACCAACTCCTCCTGCCCCCAAAGTCCCCCTCTCTCTGCCCCCAAAAAGGCTAAATAGGCCTGGAACGCCCCTTCATATGCCTTCCTTGTCCTGGGTGCTAGACTCTCTCCCACGAGGTGACGAAGTTCGGGGCACCGAGAGACCAGAGAGCTTCGGGGAAGGGTGCCGGCTCCGGGTCCGCTGAAGGAAGGAAACCCGAGAAAGCCTGCATGTGAAAACGAGACAGTGCATCAGCGGCCTGATTCATCACCCCAGGGACATGTTTTGCTCTGAATACCACGTTCAGTTGCATACACAGTAAGACAATTTCTTTGAGCAGCCTCAAAATCAATTTACAACGGGCTGCCTGACTATTGATGCATTCTACCACGGTCATATTGTCGGACCAGAACACAACAGAATGATCTCTGAACCCTTCTGGCCAGGTTCTCAGGGCCACCAGAATGGGAAATAATTCGAGGAAAGCGATGTTACTTGTCAGCCCCTTCTCGTGCCACCATAGGGGCCATTTCTGTGCCGACCATTTTGTGCCGAAGATGGCGCCAAAACCTACGCTTCCTGCTGAATCTGTCCATAGCCCAAGCTCATCGGAGGACATGACTGGCTTGTTCCAGACAACTCGGCCATTGAAGTCCGCCAAGAATGCTAACCAAATCCGCATGTCCTGGCGGACCTCAGTCGATAACCTTGTGCGATGATGACCCTCCTTCAGGCCAACCATCGCTTGGGCAATTGAGCGGGAAAAGGGGCGAGCCATTGGTATCACTCTCAAGGCAAAGTTCAACTTTCCCACTAACTGTTGCAACTGATGCAGTGTAACCTTGGATGCAGTTAAACATACTTGGAGGGCTGCCCTGAATTTCGACACCTTGCTAGCTGGTAAACGGAAGCACCCCTCCCTTGAGTCCAACTCGATCCCCAGAAACTCGAGGCAAGTCGTGGGACCCATAGTTTTACCCGGTGCCAACGGCACGCCGAGATGACCCATTAACACACAGAATTCGTCTAAAGCCTGGGCACATTCGGGACTACCGGCGGGGCCAAGGAACAGAAAGTCGTCAAGGTAATGCATTACATTTCGGAAACCCGCTGTCTCAGTGAACACCCACTGCAGGAAAGTACTGAATTGCTCAAAGTAAGCACAAGAAATAGAGCAACCCATTGGCATACACCTATCCATGTAAAATGACCCCTGGAACCCGAATCCCAAAAGACGCTGATCGTCTGGGTGTACCGGGAGCAACCGGAACGCTGACTCGATATCAGATTTCGCCATCAACGTCCCGTGCCCCAGGCGATTCAAGATGGCTACTGCCTCATCAAAAGATGCGTATCGCACCGAACAAACTTCTGGATCAATTGCGTCGTTCACCGAAAGACCTCGTGGAGCAGACAGATTATGGATCAAACGGAACTCACCCGGGTCCTTCTTGGGGACCACCCCTAACGGAGAACAAACGAAACCTGGTACCGGGGGTTCACTAAACGGGCCGGCGACCCGTCCCCGGCTAACCTCTTTCTGAATTTTCTCTTGCACTACCGATGTATGTTGTAAAACGGAAAGTTGATTTTTGCACGTCCCTACACCCTGAAAGTCCCCTACCGGGATGCGGAAACCATGTGTAAAACCGTTCCGTAGCACCCCGGCAGAAGTACGATCTGGGTATTCGCTGAGCCAGGGAATCATTGCCAAGGTATCAATCGGGGTTGGTAAAGGCGCCCCTCGGCCTAGCTTAGACCTGTTTGGCGCCCCCCTTACCCCCATTCTCACCCGTTCTGGCTCTGCACGATGACTCAGGATGGGACGACCCACACGTACTACACTCATGTTTGAACTTACACGATCCCGGAGGCCTGGTACATTTCCCCTTGTTGAAATTAAAACAGAAACCCTTTTTCCCTGTATTGCCTGCGGGCCTTGACTGGTCGTCGGTGCTCGTACTTGGTCGAAAGGGCGTCCCCACATTTTGGCGGGAGTAATCAACAACATTGCTCCCGACCAATGGCATTCTTAACATTCCTGATTCTTTCATTTTGTCCCAAGTTAACGAATCGTAACAATCCCAAGTCAAACTCTTGTTATGTTCCTTTTCCTTTCTGAACAGATTGTCATAACAAAACCAATGGTTACCTTGATACGTTGTCGAGTAACCCATGATTCGTGATTGGTAAACGGGAAACTCAGGGAGCAACTCGGGCCTACGTTCCCCCAAAATCGATGTGAAAATACCCCATGCATTGCCCCAATTGCTAATGTTCTCATTAACCTTAAAGGCGGCCATTTTTGCGCGCCAAACACTCGGATGCATCAAGTCCTTCTGACTTTTCACATGCTCCACATCATAATGATCAACAAGCAGGGAAAAAATATTCACGTACTCTCCCGCCCAGATCTTTTCTTTTATAGCTAACGGCACATGTTGTCCCAATCTCTCTCTACGAGAGGGTGCTGACTCGTCCCTCGCAATCGGCAATGGCCGCTTACCTGCACCGGACGCAGCTTCTGCCGCTTGCGGCTTGTCTATCCCCGCCACTCTAGCTGCCTCTTTCTTCTCACGAAGCCCTTTTATCAGCGCCTGTGCCTCGGCAGCCGTGGCGCCATCACCACTATCCCCCAACCACGCTGCTAGCTGTGCTGCCAGCTCGGGGGGCATGTCTTCCTTGGATGTCGGGGAGACGACCCCCGGGATTGGATTCCCCTCTATTGGTACTGGGGTCGGCGCCTCGAGAGGGGCAGAGGGAACCGGGACGTCCCCACCGGCTGGAACCTTTCTCGGCCTCTTAGGTCTCCCTCCAGCCGGCGAAGGGCCCGAACCCTCCTCCCCATCTCGCTCCGCCAACCGTTTCTTTATGTCGGACATATCTTTAAAGAGTGCCCGAACCATCTGGTCAGTCGTCATTCTCTTTTCGCCTTTCCTGGGCATCTTCTTCGACGAAGTATCTGGAAGACAAAGAAAAAGATCAAAACGCTCAAAATTGGCTCTTTGTTCTGTCCCGAGCTCACGTGTAGCGAGGAGGTGCAGCTTCGGAGCACAAGAACAAGAGGACGTCTTCTGGCCTTGCGTCTCCTTTTATCCGTCTTCAGGGCGGGCGTAAACCCGCCCCTGCCCGTCCCGAGGGCGTGGCTGGCTGCGTCAGTGTCTAGGCCAGCCCACTCTAGGGCGGGAACAGGCGCGCCCCGGCTACGCCGCTTCGGGCATACCAGCCGAGACGCGCCTCCCGCCCAAAAATGGCTTCCCGGGGGGATCGAGGCACTCCGCCATACGTTCGGGGGGACCGAGTGGTCGCCCCTTTCCAAAAAACCCGTACAAGATCTCTATACATAATATAAATACCTGAAAAAAACATGTCTTAAATGTTTTTCTCTAATTCGCAATTTCTTGAGTATGCACAGTACATCTTCCACAGTTACAAACTAATTAAACCATAGCACTTATTTTTAAATACATCTCAACAAAGCTCCGTGCAAGCATGTTCTTAAAACATTTATCTTAAGTACACATTTTCTTCTCTCATACCTTTCCGCGTGGCCAAATAGTATGAGTTAACTCGTTATTTTTTAAATACCTCTCAACAAACTTCCGTCCAAATATGTTCTAAAAATATTTATCTCAAGTACACATTTTGCTGTCTCATATTTTTTCGCGTGGCCAAATAGTACGAGTTAAGTAGTTATTTTCTCAAATTACTTAATCTTAGTCTTATCCATTCTTTTCTCAACCTTTCAAATAAAAATTCTAGCGTGTTCTGTACCATCAAACATTAAGTAAACTTGTACCTGATGCTATCACTGTGCCAAATACAAATTTCATTTCTAGATTTGCACACCCTCAGTCACATGCTATTTCTAAACAACAGAGTTTCATATCTTTACAGTATTAATCTTCCTACACCAAGTAATTTTACTGAAATTTGGGTTGCAAAAATAGCAGATAAGAATTAGTTAAGTCAAAAGGCAAACGTTTCTTAAAAGTCAATTGACTATCATTGCAGAGTGTCCAGCCTGTTGGAGACTTCAAATAAGCTGGGTAATGTCCTGATGATGTTGAAGGCCCTTCATGGAAAATAATGGCTACAGTTACCAATGTTCTTCTAGAAATACATACTTGAGAAGCCACAATTTTTTTTATTAAAGTTGAATATTTACTCCCATCAGCTCTGCATCGTTGAAACATTAAAATTACATATTGTCCATTTCTGTGGATAAATAATGTTGATAACATTTCAGAGTTACTTTGAAAGCAGACCATGTTCTGATTCGCATCTTTAACTAGTTTATTAAAGGACCCTTCTTTACATTCTGGTAATGTTAAATATATAAATCTTTCAGTGTGTATATCAGTAGTACTTGAAAATGAAATGAACAATTATCACAATTATGTTCCCATTTATAGGAAAGGCCAAAAAGACTATCAATATCTACACCTTCATCTTCCAAAACTATAAGCATATACATAATAAATTCCTGACAATCTTGCTGAATATTCCGAGAAAATTGATTTAGTCCTGCAAATATATCTAAAACATTCCTTAGTTCTGAAACACTTGCTACTTCACTATTACCACTGCTACATTTTTCAAATACAGAATTTAATGAACAACAAAATGTTTGCTCCCGATTTTGTACAATCTGTTGCTGAATTTTTTTTAGAAAAAAACAATATTAACTACTACATTTGCATAGCAGTTGACACCAAACCTGTTTCCAAACTTAAATCCAACAATCTGTTAAATACTAACCTTTTTCTTACTATTTCCAATGACAGCTACATCTTTTTTTCTTTGTTTCTCTACTACTTCGGTACATTTTTCCTCATTTCTCCTTTTCTAACCAACCATACACTTTTCAATTAAAGGATATTGAGGTAAACTTGGAGCATATTCTCTTCTTAACCTATTATACTCCTTCACACAATTTAAATCTGCACTAATCTTTGTCTCATCAAAATCAATTAGATAAAGTCCACATAAAGTTCTACCTCGAGATAAAGCAGCATACGCCATACCCTCTTTGAATACAGTGCTTCCAATATTTACCAAAGCACAATCTACACTTAAACCTTGAGATTTGTGAATAGTCACTGCATATGCCAAACAAATTAGAAATTTCTTCCGACGGACATATAAGTCTTTCACAAGCAAAAAACGAGTTGAACAGCGACTGAATTGTTGAACTTCCTCAATTCCATCAAATTTGATTCTTAAAAATTCAATCTCATCTCTATTTGAGTAATTGACAAAACCAACAACATTACCCATTGCTCCATTTACCAAACCTCTTTCTACATGTAAATTTCTCCATAAAATAATCCGACGATTTAAACATACATAGATTTTTTTCTAAGCCAGCAGTTTTAGATATAGATTTCTGAAGAGAATCCAATTTTAACTTCAACTTTTCAGACAAAACAATAGTACTACCTTCATGCTCTATTCTATCTTTAGCTTCCAGTTTCTTAATTTCTTGATTTTCTAACTTCAACATGTTTTTATTGAAAACCGAACATTCTTTGAGAGTTGACATCAAGCATAGGACTGACTTATCTGCTACCTCTTTACTATATATTTTCTCAGGTACATTATCTTCATTAGGAAACAGCTTGGAAAGTAATCATGTTCGTAGAGTTTCTGTCGCATCTTCAGTTAGTTTTCCAATCCTTATATCTTGAAGAATATTTCCATATTTAGTATCCTGTCGCTTATTTTGAATCAATTCAGTATATTTGAAATGTGACCATATATTAACATTTCCAATACTGCCCAGGCACTTTCTGGTCTCTTCATGCGTAACAGTTTCAAATACAGGTTGTCCTTTCACAGGAGTTAGCTGCAGTAGGTCTCCAAAAACTATGACATGTTTACCTCCAAATAACACATCATACTCTGTCTTAAGTATCTGTGGCATTCTTAAATGCACAAAAGCAAGCATTAAATTGGATACCATGCTTACCTCATCAATAATGAGAAGTTTCATTTTTTTAAGGACTCTAGAAACTTCAAAACAAGCTTCTCCAGATAGCTTGTGATATTGTAATTTATTTTCATGTTCAACTGGCAGCATCAGTAAACGATGTAAAGTAATACCTTTAATATTATGTGCTGCCAATCCAGTTGGAGCACTAACAACACAAGACAGTGTTGACTGAGTTCTTTGCTGTAGATATGTAGTAATTCCTTTAATTAGGAAACGCTTACCAGTTCCAGCTTCTCCACTTACATATAGTCGAATAGGTTCAAATGACATACATGAGCATTTTTTTCCCATGACGAAAGCCATGCTCAATGTACTCTGTCACTTCATCATATATCAGTCTTTGCTCACGAATAAATTGCTTCTCCGATTCTTTTAAGTTTATTACTTCCTCTTGACCTTGTTGCATTGCTGTTTCCACCTCATCCATGGCAGTGGCTGCTTCATTTTGGATAATTGGTTGTCCCAGTGGATCTTGACTTAATGAAGCCAAACTTTGACTACCTTGTGAACTGTCTCTAGAAATCTCTGCTGCAATTGTTGCTTCTTGCTCTATTTCGTCATTCAACATTTGGAGATAATTACTAAAAACAGGACATTCGATACCACTTTTAGATGCGTTAAATGAATCTTCATAACTATCAAAGTCACCAAGTAGTTCCTCTTCTGTACGCCATGGTTTAAAGAGTTTGTCAGGTGTTTCGCAACTCAGTTTTTGGTGATTAATCAAGTGTCCTTTTCTTTGTTTCACCAGACATCCTTCATGTCCAATTACAGCGTGTACACCTTAATCAATATTCTCTGTAATATTCCTTTTGAAACTGTAGTTTTGAAGTATTTCATACAGACAAATGTTTTGAAGCAGAGTACTTCTGTTTGGATAGTATGTATCCAACATATTTGTTTTCAGAATGTGTGTACTGTTTGGTTCTTTCTATGCTAAATACTCAATTTCTTGCACAGGTTTCAGAACACGGTTTTGTGTTTCTGCAAGACCCAAACTCACCCACAGGATAGTTCTTGATTTTGCATAAAGACTTGCTGATGATAAGCGATCACAACATTCATATGCTCCAATTTCTCGATGAGACAACATCTTCAAACTGTAAGTATACAATTTCTTGCTTAGGTTCTTTTCATGAGAAATGTCTTCCCACATCTCCTTTAGTTCCGTCTTTTCAGATTTCGTGATGTAAGAGGTTACATATCGAGCCACAGCAATAGAGTTGTCTGCAGCATATTCTATGTCCATGTTAGCATTCCACATGGACAAAATGACTGGGTTATAGTCATTTGTATATTTGGACTCTTCACCTCTTCTTAAATTGTTCGTATTTTTAGGTGACCTTCTTGTGATGTTATGTCGCAAAGATGACATAAAATTGTTGACTTTTGCCTTTTGAAAGTACCGGTCGTGCAAATCCAAAACGACATTTGGTGTAGAATTTAGTCTTTGATTTGAATTTTTGCCGACAATATTTTCCACATCGATGACTTTGAAAGTGTAACACTTTTCCTCTTTAGTCCTTATCAGTTGTACTATTAGGTATGTCACAAGTGGCAAATTGTTCAATAAAAGACAGTACAGTCTCATCTGAGTCTGTTGAAAATTTAGGAGCATCCTTGATCCATAACAGCATATGAATATGAGGAGCACCTCTTGCTTGATATTCTTTTCTCCAAAAGAAATCCAGTACTTCATCAAGAGGTGGATTTTTCTTGTTTGTAATAAAAGACATCATAGCTTCAAATCTATGAATAAAATATCTGCAAACATTAACCGGATCCAACGAACACAGTTCTCCAGGTGTCTTGTAGTTTATATTTTCCATGTTTGCATTCGCCTCCTGAGGAAATTCAAGTAAATCTTCCCAAGCATACTCTGCACAGCTTAGAGTTAAAAACCATGTAGGTGCTCCTAAGTTTCTAAGCATGCATTTCAAATCTCCATGACGACGGTACAAATTCTCATTAGTACCACGCTGACAAGACATTAAATTAATTAGGTGTGAATCCAAAACACTATCTTTCTGTTGCACTTTTTCCATAAATTCCTTTGCTGAAACATTTTGCAGATGCACTCCACTTTTTAAGATATGGTTTACTGCATAAGAAAGACCAGATAAGTCACTCTCAAACAGAAGATGAAACAAATATGGAATACATTGGCGAAACCTCGGATCTTCTGCATATAATCTTGTTGTCCGGTACTCAGATGCAGGAATCTACATAGGTCGATCATCATATCGTGTACCTTCACCTGTAGGGAATAACTGTGGGAAACAACGACCTTCCAAACTTTCTTCCCATACACTAATAGGATTTCCTTTTGCTTTTTTCATCTAAAATAATTCAATAGCATTCCCTATTGCTTCTTTGGAATGCAGTGGATGAACACAGTAATGCTCATAAATTCCTTCACTTCTGGATAAGTCAACTTTTTCAATTTGTCCAATAGACAAATCATTGTCCTCTTCTTCACTTACTTCTTCTTCTTCTACGTATACATTTTTATCGTATTTATTACTTTTGACTAAATACAACGTTGCCTTTTTGACTTTTCTAACATTCACTAAATCTTGCATTTGGTTCTTACTCTTTGTAGGTACACCATTAACAAAAATAACTAGAGGTTCCTCTTCTACATTTTCAACACCAATTGTTTCCATATTTTTTTTTAAATCAAGTGGCAAATATACAACTCTACCCTTTAATCCTCTTTGTATATCTGAAGGATTTAATTTGCCAGTCCTAGGCTCCATACGAACAATAGCCTGAAAAGGATGCACACATTGAATCAGAATAGTCTCATAAGTATTTAAATCCATCAGTTCCGATGGAATATTTATCAACTCAAGATTATTATGTACAGCTCTAGCAGACATTCTATTTTCATTTAATTTATTATGACAATACTTACAAATACGTTGCTCAAAACCCAAATCAAAATAGTTTTCTACCAACAAATAAGTTGCAAAATCTTTCCACTGACTATTATTTTCATCTTCACTTTTTAAATATAAATCAACTAATCTAGTTTGACTTTTGTAATGAATGCGTCAACAACACACACAAGGAAAATTTGGTTTCTCACCTGCAATGACCTTAAACTTTGTTATTTCCTGTTCATAATTTTCAGTATTAAAATTTCCAACATTTTCTAGCACATTTCCTTCTATAACTATATCAGTTTCTGCATTGTATTTATCTGGACCAAAATAACGTACTTCAATTTCTGCACAAATCTTCTTAACATCTAATTCACATCCATGCAAAAGAGCACTATTTAACTGTTTAAGTTTAAGTGCTGGACTTTTTGCATAATACAACTTTCTCACTATTTTTCTCATTTTCGTATGATGCACTGCTAACATCCTGAAGTGATGAAACACACTCTGGCATATTTTTTTAGAAAGACAAGCCAGAGAATGGCCTTGCAGACCTATTTGTTCTCGCACTCTGCAATGGTCTAATTCTTGCAACATTACAATTTTTTTATAAGACTTTCCTTAGTGTACTTACGTAAGAAATTGCGAAAGAAATCAATTAAATCCTGTCGTACACTGCAAATGCTACCACAATTCCAACTGTAAACAGGAACATTAGGACGTCCCTCTAAAACTTCTCCAGCTATCACATCTTCTGCATTTCTAACCACAATTTTCTCTTTCTCAATAGCAAAACCATCCTTCACCTCATATGCTCGACCACTGGTGTCAACTGCATGCAACAAATCGTTACTTTGAAAGTAACTCTCTTCATTAAAAAATGGCTTAGAAGTTGAAGTATGCATCCACTTCCCAGAAAACACTTTACAAAAATTACTTCTATTTATGTGTCTCTTCCATTCACTCTTAGCTTTTAAAACTCTGATTCCCTTATATAGTGTATTTATTCTATTAATTACTAAAATAAATATTTTTCTTTTTGTCTCAAACGCGCGCTCAACAACATCCTCTATATGTTTTTTCTTCTTATAAAAAGCAGATTTTTTTTTACAAACTTTCTCCTTTTTTAATAAATTTGAAACTACTCTGTTATAAAACATACGCTTCCTGATTTCCGTAAACTGATTCGTACGTCTTTTACTGTACATATTTTCCTCTCTGCTGATTTGAGAAACATTTTGCTTTTTTCTAGCATTTGTCCTTGTAAATACTGAGAACTGTTTTCCTTTTGAAGATTATCCTTTGCATTTTTCCTTTGACATATTCTTTTTAAAAAATCCTTGCTTTTCTTACCAGGAGCACTCTTCTTTTTATCCGTCCTTTGTTGTTTTGATAATTCTTCTAATTCTTTCATATTCAAATGGTATGTCCGTTTATACAGCTTTCTTTTTTCATTTCTGGTCGGCATACTAATTTATGTTTCTGATGAAAATGACAATCTGTAAAGAACAAACATAACAAATATTATAGTTGGCTACTAGCATATAACATACAAATTATAACCACAGATTCATTTTATAAGTAGAATAAAGATAAAGAAACAGTCTCTGAACAGAGTAGGAAATCCTGTAGTGAATGTTGGTTCTAAATTTATGACATTCCATAGCTGTGTCAACATTATAGACGTATTTTCTGATTCTAATTTTTAAAGCATACAAACAGTACACTGTTTTTTAAGAACTGTTGGTGATCCTAGTGCTTTTATTTTTTTTACAATAATCTCTTATACACTTCATGAGAACATGTATTGTCACTTTCATAAAGCAGATCAACGACGAATAGTACAAGAGAACTGTCTTCAATAATGCTTTAGTATCCAAAATAATGTTATTTATTTAAAAGTTCATAATCTAAAAGAACTTGAAGCATTATTTCATCTTCTTCCGATTGATCACCCTCATCCTCCAAACTCTCCTCTTCCACCATCTCTAAATAGGCACTGTCCAATGTTTTATCCATAAAGTCCTCATTTTCAAAGTTATTTTCCTCCTCAAAAACTCCACCTAGTAACTCCTCCAGTAGATCATTTGCGATTACAAAATTTAATTGACTTTTTTTCTGAAAAATTCTCCATTTTTCTAATTTTTTGTCTTTCTTCTGTATCCTTTAAAAAAATATAAAGACTAAATTATATCTTTTTCATAAATAGATAACTTAAAAGTACTTTTACTAATTTTTAAACTACATACATTTTTATACTTTCTAACTCATTAACTACATATATTAAGATAGCACCTTCCTCTTGTTTTGAAAACAAATTGACACTATGACCCTAGACATTAACACTGTTCCTTTTTTTCATTAAATAATTACTGCTGTAAAAAGACATCTTACTGTAACATTTGTTTTTAGATTTTCTGGATATCACAACTATTTATAAACTTTATAATTGATTTTTAGGGATCCATTTTCTGAGTTCACCACTACAAACTGCTATTCAAACTATATACAGTCTGAAGGGGAGGCTCACATTGTACAAACCTTAACATTTACTTAACAGATTACTACTTCCCACAGAGACAGTTGCTTTTATGTTTCAACAGCATACTCAGCATGTGAATTTCATAGCATGTACAAAATTTCATGCTAACCATGAGGAACCACATCATAATAAAGCTCTGCAAATGTATGTAAAACAGTGCACACAGATAGTACAGTCACAGATATGCAGAAAAGATGCCATCACACCAAGAGCGATATCATAATACACCTCTGTAAATGAAGAAAAAAGACTGCCAAAGATAATACAGCATGAGTTTGAGAAATAATGAACACCAAGCAAGAATTATTCCATGGAAACCGCAAAGAATTATAGTCAAAGGATAGATGAACCAGAACTGCATCGAAAAGAACACATGCACCAGGCCCATAAAAAGATAGTGTCAACTGTCAGTGGAAAAGTATCTAAAAATACAATCTAGTACAAGCAGATACAGACATGGCAAAAATAGAAGATAAAATCATGCTCCAAACCGAAACTTTGCAAATGTTCTAAAAAATCTTGCTTAATATTTTAATGTGCACCCAAAAAAATTGCCTTTCAAAAATACCAACTCACCTGAAAAAAAGAATGTGATTCCTGAAAACTCTGTAACGTAGAAGGCAGGTTGTTGCTGTTCAGCACCAAACACTATAAAAAAGAGAAATACTGAAATTTAATTAACATATTACAGACATATTTATTACACAACATAGAGCCATTGTAGCAAACAACAAGCCTAACCGATAAATTCCCTAAGATCCTCACCCATTAGATATCCTAATGCCTAAATAAGTTCAATAATTGTTTTTTGAACACATCAAACAACTAAATATTAAATATAGAGTAGAAAAGAGACACAGGACAGGAGAGATACAGACTACAGGAGAGAGAGAGACAGTAGCAGGGAGAGAAACATACAGAGACAGACCAGCATTCAAAGCACAAATGGAGAGACAGAAAAATAACAGCAGCACTGAAAAGTCAAGAAAGAAAGGGAAGGTACAATAAAGAAAAAGATGAACGTAGAGAGGGAGTCACAGAGTAGAAATAACAGATAGAGCACAAAGAAGACAAAAGACAGGAGGCACAGGGACAGAGAGGACAGCAGGCAAACACTACAATAGGGTGAGAGAGAGCAGAAGTAACACAGAGATGGACAAACAAAGCAGAAGAGAGAGAAAGATGTAGAGAAGAAGAGTGAATAAGAGGGAAAGAGATATACACCACCAAACAGACAATGTAGGAGGAAGACTGAGAACAGGACACAGAGAAAGATACAAAACGAGCACAAGAAAGAGAGAGATATCACAAGGGACAGTGAAGGTAAGAGTGGTTTCAGAATGACAGAAATGAATAAATATAGTAAAAAGCACAACAAAGACAGAGAGAGCAAGAAAAACAAAAAGAATAGGACACAAAGGGCATCATTTATGAAAGCCTTGCGCCACAGAAGCGTCCCTCTTTCCCATGGTAAAAGTGATGCACCGCCGGCGCAAGGCCTTCATAAATAAGGCCCCATGTGAGGGAGAACAGCAACTGCATAGAGAGAAAATATATGAGAGACAGGAACGGTTGAAATCAGAGGATAGGCAACATGGAGAAAAACTGCACAGTAGACAGAGATACAGAGGGCGAGCCAGACACACTAAAATATATGAAGTAAGCAGCACAAAAACAGTATGTTGAGAAAACGAAAACAGCAACACAGATATATGTATACTGACTCCATTAACTTAGTGCAAGAACCTATCTGTTACAGGAACTTCTGCATAACCTCATACTCACAACTCTCTGTTTCCCTTTAGCCCCAACCCTTTCCCCTCTGAACTCTCACCCACCAGTGCAGCTCTCGGCCACAAACCACACTGTAAATTTTTCCCTCCATATTTTTACATGTAGGTATGATACAACAAGTAACATCATACCTACAGCACCTGAGTACTAATACCTTTGACACAGATTCATAGCTGCACAAGTTAAGTAAAAAGTCTGCCTATGCCAGGGCTCAAAAGTGGAGCCCGACAGACAGCAAGCCTACCTTTAAGAAACTGCCTGTGCTGAGACCCGAACAGACCCGGCCAACTTAAAGCCCTGAAACTATCTTAATTTTCTCCTCTCTCTTTAAACCTTCACATTTCACTTTCAAACCACGTTTGCTTTCCAAGACACACATTTTTTTTTCAGTGTTCCACTTTCAACGGCTAGACACTTTTCCCTTTTTAGTATCCGAAGCCGCAACTGCAACATGACTAATGCACAAATTAATTGGTCTACCTTTCGTGTTTTTTCAGTGTTCAAATTCTATAAATGTCTTCACATAAATAGATACGAGCGGCTCAGTACCTCCTACAGTCATAAAACCAAGTCGCTCCCTTTCACTTACACATGCCTTAGAGACGACAAAAAAATGTCGGGCAGATTTACAAGCCCCTTACTCCACTTTAGCGTCTTTTTTAACATGGGACAAGTGAAGCAAAAGTGCCGCACGGAGCATGTTAATCTGCCCCTATATCTGTATAGAGATACGTGTACTGAAACATGTAATTAGTCGTTCACATCCAGGCACTTTCAATTACATCACTTATTTAACTAGAAGCGCTGTAATGCTGCATGTCTTTTCAAAGATACACCAGTGCCTGCTATAATGCTTTTTCTTTATTCTTCAACAGTGGTTATTTTTTTTTTCATGTAATGAGAATCATTATGAGTTTTTAAACAACAAAGCTTACGCTGTAATAGTCACTCTGCATATGCTTCCCTGTAAGAATGTAGTTTTTCCACCCCCGCATGGGAACCGTGCGAATTTCGGCCTTGAATTCAAAGTTGAATCACAAGACATGAACACGAGCCTTATTGTCACAAAAACAAGTTACCCTACCATCTGTTCACAAACATATCTCTTTCACCTAGCTAATATTCACAGAGAACTGCATTCCTTATAAAATAGTGACCTTCCTTTACAATTTGCTGAGGTGACTCCCATAATCTTTAACGCATCCTCCACTTCAAGGCAGACCAATTTTTTCGTAACTACTAAGCAATGGTTTAGTGACTTCTTTGCCAGAAATTATTTGAAGTCATTCTGCTACTCTTCACTCCATAGTCGCCGCCCGATTTTTCTGGACTTCCTGTTCTACTACCAGTGGCTGCAGCTTTTGTGTTCCTATTTTGTTTATTACAAAACGGATGTCTGTCCTGTCTTCGCAAACGAGCCAGAGCACTTAGAACTATTTCGCCAGAGGATGCTTGAATACTATGGCATCCTGCCACTCGCGACTTTGAGTGCATCATATCGATTATCGTTTCGATTTTCCTATTTCACCTGTGTGCAGCCTGTATTTCATTGCCTGAACTGTGATTTCATGTGGGCCCTGGACTTATGTCTCTGCAACTTGGTATCTCTGGAAGTGAATTATAATCATCTCATGAATCCGTTAATTGATCATGAACAGCTTTGTTCCGACGGAGGGATTATGGCTTTTGCAGCGATACATGGAGTTCTGGGTCATTGGAATATATTCACAGCGGCGCAAGATTTCTTGGCACACAGCTACATAGAAAAGACACCGAGTTGTCCTCTGATGGTACTAGAGGCTCCGGTAATTCAAGAGCATGTATGTTCTTTTCCTCTTTTCAATTGGATGGCTGACATGTTTTCGGATGATAACAGTGACTTCCTTTTAGAAGCGGTAGCTGCTTATTTCGCCTACTCAGTTGTTGGATGACACTTATGCAAGCCATTGAGGTCTACATTTTTTTTCCCTCCCTATCTTTTTCACGTTTTCTTGGACTTTTTTTTATATGAACAGACCTATTGGCTTTACTAACAGTAGACATTACAATTTCGTGCAGGTCAGATTTTCGTGTTTTATGTGGACTAAATTTTTTTTCCTCACCTACTCGATTTCAAACTAAACTTTTTATTGAACTCTAATTTCAACAATTCAGTTCCATATCTTATCTTATCTTCTTTGAAACATACTCGGAGCAAAGCAGGGTAATATATGCTACATGTGCCCTGATTAATGTGTAAAGTTAGCATGAGTTTTTATAAGTTTAAACGCCATTTCCCCTTTCAGCTGCTTATTTGCGCCTCACACACCTCTGCTGCTTTAGTTTTCCATGTACTGAAATATTTTCAATTCATACGAGAAAAATATGTTCTTACATTAATATTTGCATTACTTTTCGAGCTGTATTTCAGATGGAGTACTGAAACCTTCAAAAGATATGTCAATACAGTAGTTCTTCTCAACACTGATTTTCGAACGTTCCAACAGAACACATACATGCAGCTTCAGCCAACTTTTCACTTTTGGCGTGTTTTTTTTTCCTTACACAATAGCATAACCCAAAGTTGATAGTGCTTCGCATGCAGAGAGCTGATTGTTAATGAGCTGATGTCTAACCACTAGCATTTTCATGTATCGTTGCTAAACTTAAAGGCAAGACACCTTCTTAGATTTAATAAAATGTGATGTACTTCCTCAGAACGGTGTAGAATACATTTTGCTAAACCATATTCATTTTACATCATACTATGCTTGCACCTTTTGTATTCTATGGACTAGTGACTATGCCGATTACTTTGTTTCTTACAATATCTGTACTCGTATTAGATAAGAAACTTGCATTGAAATCAGTGCATTACTGAATTAACATTTCAAATATACACATTCTCTCTTTTAATCCATATTCTCAACTGAAATGATTGTATACTGAAAGAGTATTCATGTGTTCCACGTAACCTCAGCTATACTAAGTTCATGTTTTCTTTTCTCGACCTGAGTTACTCATACTGCAACCAGCGGGCCTATAACGGTCCGTCAAGCCTTTCTTAGTGGGTCCCGGACCATGCAAACAGTCGTACCTCTGGTAAGAAAATAATTTATTACTGTTACCAAGCACCACCGCAGTTCCGCTTCACTCACAGTGTTAATCACTGCTCTGCCGCTTCTACTGACCAGACACTATGTCGTATTTCACTACTTATCACGCTTTCTTCTCCACTATAACAAACACTTCTCCGCCAGCCACCAGAGAACAGAGTGGAGATGCAGAGGCACTAAGAAGTCAAATACGACATACACTCTGCTCTGTGGAGCCAACCGAGCGGTAATTGTGAAAGTAGACATTCACTAGCGCTTCAAAAAAGCATCTCAATTATATAAATATTTTTTTGAAAACCAACCAAGTACTTTGATGCGACTATCTGTGTGTGCCTGCAGAGCAAACTTCCTCATCCCGGACTGAAGGCAGAGACAGACAGACACACACACACACAATAAGATAACACAGGGCAACGGAGACGGAAAGCAGGAGGGAGCAAAAGATGGAGACAGACAGCAGGACTGAGAGAGATCTATGTATACTCGGTGTGCTACCTCTATGTATGAAGGCATGTACTCCACGAACCTGTGTACAACCTCATGGTCACAAGTTTTTCTTTTATTTTACTTGGCCACCTCCCCCTCTCACCCCACCCCCAACAGTGCAGCCCGTGGCCACAAACCACACTGTAATTTTGTCGTCTGACAGAAAGTTTATGAATACCTTAAGCATTAGCACTTTTTGACGACGGTATCGCATGTGTACTACACGAACCTGTATACAACCTCATGATCACAAGTTTTCATTTTATTTTATTCGGCCACCTCCCCCTCTCACCCCACCCCCACCAGTGCAGCCCGCGGCCACAAACCACACTGTAATTTTGTCGTCTGACAGAAAGTTTAGGAATACCTTAAGCATTAGCACTTTTTGACGACGGTATCACATGTAATATACCATTTCTCTCTCTATCTGCATTATCTTTGTCTCTGCTAATACCATTTTTTCATCTCAAAACCAACTTCTCTGATTATATGTAAACGCTTCAAAATCACACAAATAATTACTGTCTATTTTAAACATATTTTATATTCCATTTTTTGCTGTACACCAAAATTATATACAAAACTATAATTTACACTTGAAAGAATGTGAAGAAAAGGCGCGCAACCCCCATTAAATTCACAGGACTTCAGGCCCCCACACCCCTCCCATCTGGTGTGGCAGCCCAAGGTAACATATATATTCCAGATACACACAGAGCCGCACCTGAACGTTTCACATCTCTGTAAACATCCATTTGAATGTTAGTTAGGCCTTGCAGTTGTTTTAACCCTTCTAAAAGCCCCTGCAGCTTTACTCTGCCTACTAATTAAACATTCATGTATGCCTAACAACATTTTTTACATTTCCCCCCAAAAAAATTTCGGTCCAGTTTCTTCTCTGACTGACAGTGAATTAAAAAAACTAACAGTAAAAGATTACATAGGAACATGACTGAAGACCATTCAGCTTATTGAAATTTATTATTCAAAATTTTAAACTAATAATTGCAAACAAATAATGTTGTTAAAGAGTGATGAAACGAAATGGAAAAATAGTTTTAAAAATACAAGACATTGTCACAGTCAAAAATGAGGTTACTCAGAGACTGTGAGGGAAATGAACCAATTATAGTGACTAAACCACATTTTACGGTACTTGACAAAAGAAACAGTTACAGACTTACCTTTACCAATGCTTTGAACAATGTAGAACAGTGACAGTCACAAAACAGATATTCGTTTGACTGAACTCTCAATGATGCTTCTATCACTGCAACCACAATTCAATGGCACAGATATCCTGTCAATACAGTCTCATATATGTCTCTTCAACCAATCATATTTGTTCCCGCACAATTTTAAAATCAAATTAACATTTCAATTCAGTTCGCGTGCTACTCAAAGGTGGACACCTTCGAGCATTGATTTATACGCGGCCGTCCAGCCGCGGAGTATGCACCACCCTGGTACCCTGGGGGTCACTACAGTGAAGCAGCAGTCGTACTTGGAATCGAGGACGGGCCCACTTGCGGAGTCCATACAGGACTTGATTGTGTGCTTCCCGGACCACACTTCCCAGAATGCACAGTCTCATTTGAGCCTCCCATCGGTGGGTGTGTTATTTATTAAATGGGGAAGTGGGTCAGCAGGTTGCACACACCTCTTCCGTTAAAGCCCCTGAAGAGAAGCAAATGGAGCTTCGAAACGGGTCGGGCAAATCCCGTACGGAGCGGCGTCTACGAGTGGAACCCCGCCCTCACCTATACATAAACCAAGCTGCTGTTCGCGTGCTACTCAAAGGTGGACACCTTCGAGCATTGATATATATATATATATATATATATATATATAGATGCTGAGCAAAATTGAGCTTAAATAAATACGCACTTTGTTTGGCACCATTCTTGGGTTCCTCTCTTCGTCTTTTCGAGACTGCGTGGCATTTGGCAGTGTTGGAGTTTTGGGACGAGTCTTTCTTATATATATATATATATATATATATATATATATATATATATATATATACATGAGTAATGTCATTTGAGATGTCATTAGTGATGTCATCACTGATGTCACTGACCATGTCATGAGTGATGTAATATGTGAAATTATCAGCAGTGCATTGCGGGCATGCGAGTTATAGTTTGCTCAACTAACCTTATTAGGCAAATTTCTCTGGTTTTATAAGCGTCAAATGTTCAACTAACTATAACGTCCCTGAAACCTATGGTTTTTTCAGTGAATTTCTAAGGTTTTTCAAATGCTAATTCCTAACTGTAAAGTTTGTAAAACCTATGTTTTTTCAGTGAATTTCAAAGGTTTTTTTAAATATCGAACTACTATTGTGTATTTGTCATAGTACTGTTTTTTCTAACTTTTCAACTACATAGAATAAACTGCAAAAGTATTATGTAACGTAATCCATTTCACAAATTACAATCAGTTTTTAAATAATGCAAAAACATTTAACATTCAGATAACAATTTTTCTCCCTTTTTTGCTCTGATAAGCTACTACTTAACTTCACTATTCACGGTGATGTCAGTGTAGTTTCAACATAAACAGCAGGGAAAAAAAACCAATCAACTAGATTGTTAAAAAAAACGAATTCTTTCAATTGTAATACAAAATCAATACAAATAACACATCCAATAGTACTTCCAATGTTCAAATCTTACCTTTACTTCATACTTTGTCTGCACATTGTCCCAATACACCAGATAATATATCAAAAATCTCGCTTTGAAAGCATCCAGTTGGAATTCCTTAAAGCTCTTACGTAGTTTATCTGCACATTTTTCAAATACGCCAGATAATGTTTCAAAAATTTTGCTTTCAAACCATCCATTGTGAATTCCTTAAAGATATATACACCTTCCCATGAACCCGAATGGTGTATCTAAAATCTTTGTTTCAGAAAAATCAAGTATGAGTTGGGTAATTCATAATGCAATCTTGGTTTCATTTCCAAGTGTGTATCATTACAGTGACTCCAACCATTATTACAATTTAAATAAACTGTATAATGACCACTTATAGTAGTACTTCCAGCATGGAAAACAATAGCAACTGTTGCAAAAGTTCTTCCAGAAATAGATACTTGATTAGCAACAAAAAGATTTTTTAATTTGGTATCCACTTTTCTTCCATTTGGTCGACAGCGTTGCAGCATTATAATCAATTATTTTCCATATCTTTGTAGGCATAATTTAGAAAGCATTTTTGATTTACAACGAGAATGCATCATCTTATGATCAGCTTCTTTTACTAATTTGATGAATTAGATTTGCATTCAGGTATTGTTAAATATACAAATTGTTCCCTGTCAACTATAGTCCTTAAAGATAATAAACACTCTTCTCATTTATGTTCCCATTTGTAATTGAGTCCAAATAAACTCTCAATCTGAATTCCTTCGTCTTCTAGTACTCCAATCATAACCATCAGAAATTATTGTGCATCTTGCTGGATATTACCCATGAATGTTAAAGATCCAGTACATGTATCCAACAGTTGGCGAATACCAGAAGTAGAATGGATCTTACTTCTGTCAAATCTCAATTCTTGAAATAAAGTATAAAGTGCAGAACATAACGTTTTTTTCCTGACTTTCCATAATTTCACCACAAACATCTTCAAGATAAAATATAACATTTAGAATAACATTACCATAGCACTTGACACCAGAAGCATTTTTATCTTTGGTATCCAACAACACCATCACTAGTTTGTATTTTCTCCTTCTTTACATCTTTTCTTTTCTGTTGATTTTCTTTCTGCGTTTCAATCATAGTTAACTCTTCAACATGTTTGTGTTTTGAACACACAGCAGGTTTCTCATGAATAGGATATTCACCTAAATGGGAGCATAAAGCCTTCTCAAAGATCATATTCTCTTAGACAATTAACATCAGCACTAACTTTGTTCTCATCAACATCAACTAAATACAAACCAGACACCGTTCTAACTTGATCTAATGCAACATAATCCATTCCCTCTTTAAACACAGTTCTTCCAACATTTACCAAAGCATTATCTACACTTAAACCGTGGGATTTGTGCAGAGTTATTGCACATGCTAAACGAAGGGAAACTGTTTTCTACAAACATACAAGTCTTTTACAAGCAAAAAACGTACGGCAGAACGTGCAATCTGTCTTACCTCTGCAATCTGATCAAATTTAACTTTCAAAAATTCAATTTCATTTCTATTTTGATATTCACACAATCAACAACTTTCTCCATTGCTCAATTCACTAAACCTTCTTCTACATTCAGATTACTCTTCAAAATTACCCAACAGTTTAAACATACATCTAAATGTTTTTCTATGTCAGCAGTTTTTGATACAGACTTTCCCAAAGAATCAAATGTAGTCTGTAGTTTTTTCGGAAAGAACAATTGTTATTCCTTGCTGCTTGATTTTATCAATAGCTTCAATGTGAACTATTTCTTTATTTTCCAATTCCATAAGCTGTCTGTTAAATGTATAACACTCTTCCATTTTAGGCAATAAGCAAACTGTAGACTTGTTTTCTTTCATTTTCTTGTACATTACTTTTGCTGGTGAGTTTTCATTTCTAAACAAACAACTTTGAAAAGCCTGTTTACCATGTTTGCTTAGAACACCAATTCTTACATCTTTTAGAATATTGGCATAATTTTCATCTCTTGCTTGGCGCATATTCTGAGTGAGTTCTTTATATTCAAAATGTAACCACAGATTCATATTTCCGATACTTCCAAAAGATTTCTTAGTGTCTTCATGTAGAAGAGTTTTAAACACTGCTAGTTGTAGCAGATCTCCAAATAAAATTACATCTTTTCCCACAAAGAGAACGTCATAATCTGTTTTGAATACCTTTTGCATTCTTAAGTGTACAAAAGCAAGCATTAAGTTTGAGACCATGCTCACCTCATCAATAATTAAAAATGTCATTTTCTGCATCGCTCTTGACACTTCCTAAGAAGCTTCTCCAGACTACTTCTGATGTTCTAATTTATTTTTATGCTCCACTGGTAACATTAATATTCTATGCAAAGTAACTCCTTTAACATTGTGTGCAGCTAATCCAATTGGAGCTGGTACCACACAACATAAATATGAACCAGTATTTTTTTGAAGATAACTTGGTCAAATCTTTAATTTAAAAACTTTTACCTGTCCTAGCTTGACCACTGATGTAATTCAGAAGAGGTTTAAACGATGAACACAGACATTTTTTTTCCTGCAATAAACCATGTTCTATCTGTTCTCTCACTTTCACGTATATTTCTTTCTGTTCAACATTTACTTATTCTTCTAACTTTTCCAATGTTATATTTTCCTCGTGTGCTTGTTGCATTGCAATTTCGACTTCATGCATAGCAATCGCTGCTTCATTTTCCAGCATTGGTTGTCCAAGAGGATCCTGACTACACGGACCACTACTTTGACTATCTTGAGAACTTTCATGAGCTATTTCAGCTATAACAGTCTTTTCCAGTTCAACTTTATCATTCAACAATTTTAAAAATGTTGGGGAAATTGGACATCTAATGCTATCTTTACAGGCATTAAAAGAATATTTGTATCAGTCAAGCTCTCCAAGAAATTCACTTTCACTACGCCATGGTTTAAACAGTTGCAGAAGAGCTAAATAGTACAATTCTCGCTTTTCTGGAGTTTCACAACTAAGTTTCTTGTGGTTTATAAGATCACCCTTTGCATGTTTTACTAAACAACCATGGCATCCAACTACTGCAAACGTTCCTTCTTTTAAATTATGTTTAACATTTCTTTTGAAGCTGCAATATTGAACTACTTCATACAGACATAGCTGTTCCAGATGTTGACTCCTTTTCGTATAGTATGTATCCAACATATTAGTTTTAAGAATGTCTGCACTGACTTGCTCATTTGCTGCTAATTGTTCAATTCCTTCCAGTGATTTCAAAACTCTATTTTGTTTGCAGGCAAAACCTAAACTTACCCAAATGATTTCTTGTGACTTTTATTATAAACTTAAGGAACACAAGCAGTCTGAACATTCATATGATCCAATTTCACCTTGGGAAAGCATTTTCAAACTAAAGCTGTACAATTTTTTGCTAAGGATATTCTCTTGAGCAATTTCTTCCCACATTTGTTTCATCTCTGTTTTTTCAGATTTTGTTATGTACGATGAAACATAACATGCAACAGCAATTGAGTTATCTGCAACATACTGGCGATCCATGTTCGTATTCCACATTTTTAAAATGACTGGATTGTAGTAATTTATATACTTTGACACTTCTATTCTTTTTAATTTGTAGGTATTCTTTGGAGTGTTCCGAGTTATTGTGTGTCTTACGGAAGAAAAAAAGGAATTTACTCTTCCTTTATAAATTACTTGACTAGGGAACACCAAACCGACATTTGGTGTAAAATTTTCCTTTACACTTGTATTTTCTTCTTCAATATTTTTCACAACGATGACTTTGGAAACGTAAAACTTGCTGTCTGAAGCTTCTATCTCCTCCTTCTTTTAGTATATCACATGTCACATACTGTTCAATGAAAGGCAATACTGTTTCATCAGAATCATTTCTAAATTTAGGTGCATCCTTGACCATAGTAGAATATGAATATGAGGTACACCTCTTGATTGATACTCCTTTCTCCAAAAGAAATCGGTAACTTCTCCAAGAGGTGGATTCTTTTTATTACAGATAAAAGACATCATAGCTTGAAACTTATGATTAAAATATCTGCACACATTTACAGGATCGATTGAACACAGTTCACCACTTACCAATTTTCTCCTTTTCACTTCTCAAATACAAATCAACATTCCTACTTTGACTTTTATAATGAGTACGTCGACAACAAACACAAACATAGTTTGGTATTTCAGAACACACTACAGTAAACTTTCCAATTTCTTCTTCAAACTGATCAGTGCTAATTACTTTCTCATCTCCTCCAACATCTGTAATTGTCAAACTTTCACTTTCTATGAACTGCTCTTCTGAACTAAAATATCCAATTTCAATATCATTACACTTTTTTTGAACATCTGATAAAGAACCATATCAAAGACTTGAATTCAGTTCACTGAAACTTTATGCAGGACTTTTTACATAGTACAGTTTCTTTACAAACTTCTGCATTTCTGAAAGGTGTACTGCTAACACCCTCAAATGAGGAAAAACACTTTTACAAACTTTTCTTGAAAGACAAGCCAGAGAATGCCCATTTTTCTCACTATATTTTCTTACATTACATGGATCTAGTCCTTGTAACAACTTAGTCTTCTGTTTTATACTATTCTGAGTATATTCTTGTACCAAATTTACTATTATATCAATGGATTCCTGTTGATTCTACAAATGCTAGTACAACTCCACTTATACACAGGAGCTTGTGGACGTTTCCCTTGCGCTTCTTCAGCTATTAACTCTTCTGCACTTTTACCGACCATTTCCTCCTTTGGAAAAGGGCAACCATCCTGAACTTCGTAGCCCCGACCTCCAGTATCAACTGCAAATGATAAACTATATTCCTGGAAGTAACTTTCCTCATTAAAAAAGGGCTCAGTAGTAGAAGTATGACTCCAATGTTCACTAAAGATTTTACAAAAGTTGGTTCTGTTCACAACTCTTTTTTTCTACTTTTGTCTTTCAATACTTTAACTATTTTATCCAATACTTTCATTCTCTTTAAAAACAAAATGAATAACTTCTGTTTTAGATTGAAAGCAGTAACCACTATACTTTCAATGTGCTGCTTCTCTTTGAATTGCAATATTTTTCTTTTATATTTGCTGCATACTTTCATTAAATTGTGAATAACTCTAGATCAAAAAAGTCTCTGATGAATTTCTTGAAATTGTTTTTGTCTCCAAGTAGTAGATACTATTTCTTTATCATGTTTCCTTTTCCTCATATTTGAAAGTGAACTCTGCTTCACCTTACTTGAAAAATTCTTCTTTTTGCTTTGTGTGATGTTTTTCACATTAAATGTTCACATTATTTATTTCAAAAATGGAAAGGGGCGACCGAATCGGTCCCCCCGAACTTATGGCCGAGTGCCTCGATCCCCCCGGGAAGCCATTTTGGGCGGGAGGCGCGTCTCAGCTGGTATGCCCGAAGCGGCGTAGCTGGGGCGCGCTCGTTCCCGCCCTAGAGTGGGCTGGCCTAGACACCGACGCAGCCAGCCACGCCCTCAGGGGCAGGCAGGGGCGGGTATACGCCCGCCCTGAAGACGGATAAAAAGGGACGCAAGACCAGAAGACATCCTCTTGTTCTTGTGCTCTGAAGCTGCACCTCCTCGCTGCACGTGAGCTCGGGACAGAACGAAGAGCCAATTTTGAGCGTTTTAATCTCTCTCTTTGTCTTTTAGATACTTCGTCGAAAGGATGCCCAAGAAAGGAGCAAAGAGAATGTCGACTGACCAGTTGGTTCGGGCACTCATGAAGGACATGTCCGAAATTAAGAAGCGGTTGGCGGAGCGAGACGGCGAGGAGGGATCGGGGCGTCCACCGGCCGGAGGGAAGCCAAAGAGGCCAAGAAGGGGGCCGGTCGGGGGAGACGTCCCGGTTCCCTGTTCTCCGCTCGAGGCGCCAGCCCCGGTACCGGCCCCGGTACCGGATGAGGGGAATCCGATTCCCGTGATAGTCACCCCGACGTCTGCCGGAGATATGCCTCCCGAGTTGGCGGCACAGTTAGCAGCATGGTTGGGGGACAGTAATGGGGGCGCCATGGCTACCGAAGCGCAAGCTCTCATAAAGCAGTTGCGCGAGAAACGTGATACAGCCAAGGTGCCCGCGCCGGATGCGGCGATAGACAAGCCACGAGGGACGGAAGCAGCGTCCGGTGCAGGTAAGCGGCCATTGCCGATTGCAAGGGATGAGTCAACACCCTCTCGTAGAGAAAGATTGGGGCAACATGTTCCTTTGCCAATAAAGGAAAAGATTTGGGCGGGGGAATACGTTAACATTTTCTCCCTGCTCGTTGATCACTATGTGGTCGAAACTGTTAAAGGTCAAAAGGATCTGATGCATCCGAGTGTTTGGCGCGCAAAAATGGCCGCCTTTAAAGTGAATGAAAATATTGGTAACTGGGGTAATGCTTGGGGAATTTTCACGGCAATTTTGGGGGAACGTAGGCCTGATTTGCTCCCTGAATTTCCAGTATATCAGTCACGAATTATGGGGTACTCGACATCACACCAAGGTAACCAATGGTTCTGTTATGACAACCTTTTCAGGAAAGCGATGGAACATAACAAAAGTTTAACCTGGGACTGTTACGATTCTTTAACATGGAATAAGATGAAAGAGTCGGGAATGTTGAAAGTGCCATTGGTGGGGAGTGCTGTTAGTGAGTCCTCCCGCCAAAATGGGGGGACGCCCTTTCGGTCGGGTACGGGTACAGACGATTACCCGAGACCCGCCGGCAATACAGGGAAGGGGGGGTTCTGTTTCAATTTCAACAGAAGCAAATGTACTAGGCCCCCGGGATCTTGTAAGTTCAAACACGAATGTAGTGGTTGTGGGGCACCCCATCCTGAGTCCTCGTGCAGAGCCAAATCGGGTGAAAATGGGGGTAGAGGAGGCGCTAAACAGGTCTAATTTAGTCCGAGGGGCGCCTTTACCAACCCCGATTGATACCCTGGCGATGATTCCCTGGCTCAGCGAATACCCAGATCGTACTTCTGCTGGGGTGCTACGGAACGGTTTTTCATATGGTTCCCGCATCCCGGTGGGTAGCTTTCAGGGTGTTGGGACGTGCAAAAATCAACTTTCCGTCTTGCAGCATACTACTGTAGTACAGGATAAGATCCGGAAAGATGCAATTAATCCAGAAATGTGTTCGGTGCGGTACGCATCCTTCGATGAGGCCGTAGCCATTTTGAATCGCCTGGGGCCCGGGACGCTGATGGCGAAATCAGATATCGAGTCAGCGTTCCGTTTGCTCCCGGTATACCCGGATGACCAACGTTTGTTGGGATTCATGTTTCAAGGTTTGTATTACATGGACAGGTGTATGCCAATGGGGTGCTCAATATCTTGTGCTTATTTCGAGAAATTCAGTAGTTTTCTGCAATGGGTTTACACGAAGAAAACAGGTTTTCGGAATGTGATGCATTACCGCGATGACTTTCTGTTCCTTGGGGCCGCTGGGGATGATGAATGTGCCCGGGCCTTGACTGAATTTTGTGTTTTAATGAATCAATTTGGCGTGCCGTTGGCACCAGGTAAAACTGTGGGTCCCACGACTTGCCTCGAGTTCCTCGGGATCGAGTTGGACTCTAGTGAGGGTTGTTTTCGTTTACTTGGTCTGACAATGTGACCGTCGTAGAATGCATTAATAGTCAGGCAGCACGTTGTAAAATGATTTTGAGGCTGCTTAAAGAAATTGTCTTACTGTGTATGCAACTGAACGTGGTATTCAGAGCAAAACATGTCCCGGGGGTGATGAATCAGGCTGCTGATGCACTGTCTCGTCTTCAAATGCAGGCTTTCTCGGGTTTCCTTCCCTCAGCGGACCCCGAGCCAGCACCCTTTCCCGAAGCTCTCTGGTCTCTCGGTGCCCCGAACTTCGTTACCTCGTGGGAGAGAGTCTAGCACCGAGGACGAGGAAGGCATACGAAGGGGCGTTTCGGGCTTATTTGGCCTTTTTGGGGACTGAGAGAGGGGGACTTTGGGGGCATGAGGATTGGGTAGTACATTTTCTGATGTCCTTGCGTAAGGCTGGGAAGTCGGTGGCTACAGCCCAGAGGCATCGTGCTGCCATCTCCTTTGTTGCCAGGGCTCATAATATCCAGGACCCGACAGCGTCTTTTGCTGTACAGAAAGCGCTGCGTGGGTGGCAACGCCTTGAGGGTCGCAGAGTAGATGAGAGGCGCCCGATAGGTCTGGATAGGTTGTCCCAGTTGCTGGCCACACTCCCCGGCATATGCTCGTCTCAGTTCGAGGCCTGTTTGTTCCGAGCCGCTTTTACGCTTGCATTTCACGGGGCTATGAGGATAAGTGAGCTGGTGGCAAGGAGCAAGCGGGATGTGGCGGGGGGTTTGTGCCGGGAACACGTTCAGATCAGGGGTGAGACTATGACGGTATCCTTTGTCAAGTCAAAAACCGATCAAAGTGGGGTGGGAGACTGCATAGTCATTCGCAGGATTCCAGGGTCCTCCATGTGTCCGGTGAGGTGTTTAGAGGATTACTTAGCACAAAGGGTGGCATCATGGGGGGGGACAATGTTGAGACACGCGGACGCCACCCCACTGACAAAGTTTCAGTTTCAGCGGGTGCTCGCGATGTCAATTACCGCAGCAGGCTTGGACCCGGGTGAGTTTGGGACCCATTCCTTTCGGATAGGGGCTGCCACTGAAGCTGCAGCCAGGGGTCTTAATGTGGAACAAGTAAAACGAGTGGGGCGTTGGTCCTCCAATTGTTATAAGAGGTATGTGCGGTTGCACATGTTGTGAAGCTGTAACAATGTACTCACGCTTCTTGTCTTTTGTTTGGTTTTCAGTTACGCAAGCCTTCGAGGCGGGGCGGACTGTGCAGTCGACCCAACACCGGGCCAGCGGTCAGACATCACCGGCTGTGAGAAAGGAGGTGTGGGTCGTGGGCCACTCATACGTGAGGCGTGCCGCAGACGTATTCAAAGCAGGTGACATGATTCACGTAGCTGGGGAATACGGGTACAGGATGTCCTTCTACGGAAGGGGCGGTCTCTGTATTGACCAGTTTCAAGCTTACTTCGAGGGTTTGTTAGGGCGGATGAGGTCACCGCCGTCTATAGTCATAGTACATTTAGGGGGCAATGATTTGGTCACCACCGGTAGACGACTTCTCCTGGAGGCAATGCTTTCCACCGTAAGTTGGTTGGCGAGGAAAGTTCCGGGGTGTATAATTGCGTGGTCTCATATGATCCCACGAAAAGTGTGGCGGGGGGCTATTTCGATCCCTGCTTTGAACCATTCTGTTAGGAAACTTAATAACAAAATGAGTAGGTTGTTCCGTTCCAGGACATTGCATTCTATCTCGCACGGTTGTATTACTGATGACAGTATGTATATGGGGGATGGTGTGCATTTGTCTCGGGTGGGAAATGAGTTACTCATAGGAGACTTCGTAGCATGGTTAAAAACGTTGGAGCATGACCTTTAGCTAGGAGTTTTGGTGGGGGGCCCGGATAGCCGGTCAACTATCCGGGCCTGTGGCGGTAAGGTCATGATCGGTGAGCACTAATTAGTAGATCCCTATGAGTGGGCGTCACCCAACACGGATGGGAGCGCTCGGGAGAGATGGCCATTGGCCCCTCAATGGGGAGGTGGTCCCTTCTAAGGATGGGTCGCCGGAAGTAAAGGAAAGGCGGTCAAGGCCCCTTCCTTTGTAGGAGGGGTTACAGCCCCCTCCTGGGGAATTTCCCGGGGCCAGTGACATTTGCGACGGCAGATGCGGTAAGTTGTGTGGGGTTGGGATAAGGGCCACGATACCTTATAGATACCTCACACGAGTATTCGAACGACCTTTAACTGGCGTCGAGTTTTAGGTGCCCCCGTCAAGTCAAGGGAAATTGGTAGTAGTTGCACTTGAGGTACGCCTCCGTGCTGTCGCCCATCCCAAGTGGGAGGGGTAAGTCCGGTTAGGGATCTTGACACCGGTTATGACCTTGCCGTTGGCCCTTAAACGTTAGGTTGTACAATTTCAATATGTCAAGAAATGTTTTGTAGGTTGCTAGTTCGGCTAGGAGAACCTCTGTATTAGAGAATCTGTTAAGGTTAGCCAAACATCGCAATATGGTAATGAAATTGTACATAACATGAAACGTTTAATGTTTTAATTTTGTTTTAATAAATACGGCCGGGATGGTCACTCCATCCCACTTCCAAAAACTTCAAGAACTGTTTCCGGTTTCAGCTCCTTTTGGGGATTGTGTTGAGAGGGGGTGGCGGGTATCTCGGCTATATGGAAAGGGGCGACCGAATCGGTCCCCCCGAACTTATGGCCGAGTGCCTCGATCCCCCCGGGAAGCCATTTTGGGCGGGAGGCGCGTCTCAGCTGGTATGCCCGAAGCGGCGTAGCTGGGGCGCGCTCGTTCCCGCCCTAGAGTGGGCTGGCCTAGACACCGACGCAGCCAGCCACGCCCTCAGGGGCAGGCAGGGGCGGGTATACGCCCGCCCTGAAGACGGATAAAAAGGGACGCAAGACCAGAAGACATCCTCTTGTTCTTGTGCTCTGAAGCTGCACCTCCTCGCTGCACGTGAGCTCGGGACAGAACGAAGAGCCAATTTTGACCCACCCACCAGCCCCTGAAGACAGCCAGTTGTGTATAATAAAGTTGATTAATTTTGTTTCGTTTTCGTTTCCAGGTTGTAGTGCCATGTTGATTTTGAGTTAATAAAGACTGTTCGTTTTGAGTATGTTTGCCATTAAAGATATGCAGTTAGTGTCGAATTTTGATGTATGCTCTTTCGGTCATAGTGGCCAATGTATTCTTAGGTTAATTTGCACTGTCGTATTTATTTTGGTAGGCGGTAAGGTCATGATCGGTGAGCACTAATTAGTAGATCCCTATGAGTGGGCGTCACCCAACACGGATGGGAGCGCTCGGGAGAGGTGGCCATTGGCCCCTCAATGGGGAGGCGGTCCCTTCTAAGGATGGGTCGCCGGAAGTAAAGGAAAGGCGGTCAAGGCCCCTTCCTTTGTAGGAGGGGTTACACCCCCCTCCTGGGGAATTTCCCGGGGCCAGTGACATCTGCGACGGCAGATGCGGTAAGTTGTGTGGGGTTGGGATAAGGGCCACGATACCTTATAGATACCTCACACGAGTATTCGAACGACCTTTAACTGGCGTCGAGTTTTAGGTGCCCCCGTCAAGTCAAGGGAAATTGGTAGTAGTTGCACTTGAGGTACGCCTCCGTGCTGTCGCCCATCCCAAGTGGGAGGGGTAAGTCCGGTTAGGGATCTTGACACCGGTTATGACCTTGCCGTTGGCCCTTAAACGTTAGGTTGTACAATTTCAATATGTCAAGAAATGTTTTGTAGGTTGCTAGTTCGGCTAGGAGAACCTCTGTATTAGAGAATCTGTTAAGGTTAGCCAAACATCGCAATATGGTAATGAAATTGTACATAACATGAAACGTTTAATGTTTTAATTTTGTTTTAATAAATACGGCCGGGATGGTCACTCCATCCCACTTCCAAAAACTTCAAGAACTGTTTCCGGTTTCACTCCTTTTGGGGATTGTGTTGAGAGGGGGTGGCGGGTATCTCGGCTATATTGTCCTTTGCTTTTAGTCAAACAGTTTCTGTACTACTTGCAGTTTTTTCTACTTCAAGATCTTTCCTTTTCATCAAATATATATTTTTCTTCTCTTTTATTTTTTTCACTTCTTCTAGGCATTTCCAAATTTTAATCCAATCGAAATAATTTTCTGAAAAGAAAAAAACATTTGTTCAATATGTTCAAATAATAACATACAATTACAAAACTTCCACTAACGACTTCCAGACCCAGTGCTGCAACATGATGGAGCAAGACAGACAAACACTACGATGACAAGTAGTGCCATAGAACATACAGCAAGTATTTAATTAATTATTTACATACTCCTTTACAATTTATATCTAACTGCACTACCTCATACTTTTCACCTCTCCACCACCCCACAGCACTTTCTCTGCAACCCACCACAAAAACTTTATAAACAGTATTTTTAAAACTGTTAATCTATGTACTTTGGATGATATTATCAACCAAACAGCACACACAAAAATTTCCATTATCAGCCTAACAATTTTTTGTACTACTTCGCAAACATAACACTGCACCCAGGGCTTTAATTAGAGGGGGTGTCAGTGGGGATGTGACCTCCAGCACTTTATTTTTGGGGGCCTCGAAACGGGTCTTTATAGGGCTCTATTTTCTGGCCTCACAGACGTAAAACATATTTTTTTTCTTTATTGCACTGCAGTGACACTGTGAGAGCAGGTACATTGCTCACTACTTAGAAGTGCAGACATCATGCCAAGTGACTCGCATTGTACGAGAAGGGAAATCCTTTAAAGAGAGCCATTTTCGCTTAGGATTTACCTTCTCTTTTTGCAATGCCGGAGCAACATCATCATGGGGTGATTAGCAGACACACCACCAGACATGCAGCGCCCATTTTGCCAGACTCTCTGACACAGCTTCCCGGGCACACACACAGAGCCACACCCGAGTACTTTACCGGGCTTCAAAACATAATTTTTTTGTAAAGGAGACTCTGTTTTTTTTCACCCCTTTTTACAGCCCCTACATCCCCACACTGACCATTGCTTAAAGAATTAGGCTCCCCAAAATTTCCCTCTGGTTGAGCCTCTGCAAACGATCACAAGTCAATCAATCAATCAGGAGTTTGTTAAAGCGCGACTACTTACCCGTAAGGGTCTCAAGGCACTAGGGGTGGGGGGGTGGGGGGTGCCGGTTCCATTCCATCAAGGAGGGGGTCTGTCGAAGAGCCAGGTTTTGAGGTTTCTTGCGAAGATGGGGAGCGATGTTGTCTGTCTGAGGTGGAGCGGAAGGGCGTTCCATGCTTTGGCGACGAGGAAGGAGAAGGAGCGGCCTCCGGATCTGGTCTTTCTGGTGCGGGGGACAACGGCACAGGAAAGCTGGGCTGATCGTAGGGTCCTTTGGGGTGCGTGGAATTTGAGTCGGCTGTTCAGGTATGCTGGTCAGGTGCCGTGGAGGGCCTTGTGTGCGTGGGTGAGCATCTTAAAGGTGATTCTCGCCTCGACGGGGAGCCAGTGGAGTGTGCTCAGGTGCTGGGAGATGTGGCAGTGTTTTGGCAGGTTGAAGACCAGTCTTGCGGCGGCGTTCTGGATGTTCTGTAGCTTGCGGATGAGGTTTTTGTTTATTCCGGCGTAGAGTGCGTTGCCGTAATCAAGTCTGCTGGTGACCAAGGCGTGAGTGACTGTCTTTCGGTGTTCGAGGGGGATCCATTTGAAGGTCTTACGAAGGAGGCGGAGGGTGTGGAAGCAGGAAGATGAGACAGAGTTGATCTGGTGGTCCATTTTGAGCTCCGAGTCCAGTATGATTCCCAGGTTGCGTGCAAGGTCTGTGGGGGTTGGCGGGTTTCCGAGGGCGGTGGGCCACCAGGTGTCGCTCCAGGCATCGGGGTTTGGGCCCATGATGAGTACTTCTGTTTTGTTGGTGTTTAGTTGAAGGCAGCTGTTTTTCATCCATTTGGCGACGGCTCCCATGCCTTCTGGAAAGTTGCGTCTGGCGGTGTTGGGCTCATGGATAGGGAGAGGATGAGCTGGGTGTCGTCGGCATATGACACGATGTTGAGTCCGTAGGTTCTGACGATGGGGGCAAGTGGAGCCATGTAGACGTTGAAGAGAGTCGGGCTGAGGGAGGAGCCCTGGGGGGCTCCGCAGGTGATCGGTGTGGGGTCCGAGAGGAAAGAGGGGAGTCTGACCCGCTGCGTCCACCTGGAGAGGAAGGAGCAGATCCAGTCGAGGGCCTTGTCCTGGATTCCTGCATCGTAGAGTCTGCGTATTAGGGTGCGGTGGGAGACTGTGTCGAATGCCGCTGATAGGTCGAGGAGGATGAGGGCTACTGTTTCTCCTTTGTCCAGTAAGGTGCGGATGTCGTCTGTTGCGGCGAGGAGGGCGGTTTCCGTACTGTGGTCTTTTCTGAAGCCGGATTGGGAGGAGTCGAGGATGGTGTGTTCTTCAATGAATGTGGCGAGTTGGCTGTTGATTAGCCCTGGGCGGAGTTGGTGGAGTGGGGCTTCGCGGAGCTACGCGAAGTGGGCGAGAAACTACGCCCACCTCCGCACTCCGCGTAGCCCCACTCCGCAAAACCACTGGCCGCCAGCCCCGCCACCTGCCTCCCTCCCGCCCTCCCTAAATACTTTAAAATAAAGGAATGCAATAATTTAAAAAGCACTTACCTTGCCGCCGCTGCCTGCCGCGTCCCTGGGGCTCGCTATCTTCCGTCTTCTTCAGTAATGCGCATGCGCGGGCGGCCGCGCATGCGCATTACTGAAAAAGACGGAAGACGGAAGATAACGAGCCCCGGGGAAAGCGGCGGCCAGCGGCGGCAAGGTAAGTGCTTTTTAAATTATTGCATTCCTTTATTTTAAAGTATTTAGGGAGGGCGGGAGGGAGGCGGGTGGCGGCCAGCTACGCTCCGTCTGCGGAGCGTGCGTAGTGCCGCCTGGCTCCGCCAGCTCCGCAAAATGCGGAGTAGGCGGCACTACGCACACTCCGTGCACGGAGCGTAGCTGGCCGCCCACCCCTACTGTTGATGGCTTTCTCGATGACTTTCGCTGGGAACGGGAGCAGGGAGATGGGTCTGTAGTTTTTGAGGTCGGTGGGGTCCACTGAGGGTTTCTTTTGGAGGGGGTTGACCTCGGCGTGTTTCCAGTCGTCGGGGAATGAGGCGGTCACCAGGGAGTGGTTGATGGTTTGGCAGAGCATGGGTGCGATGGTGTTGGCGGCTCTGTTGAAGATGTCGTGGGGGCAGGGGTCCGTGGGGGCCCCTGAGTGGATTGACTTCATTGTCTTCAGTGTGTCTTCGGTGGTGAGGGCTGTCCAGTCATCAATCGCTGGTTACCGGGTGTCAGGGGTGGTTGGTGAGGGTTCAGTGTGTTGGTTGTCTTCGTCGAAGTTGTCGTAGATGCTCTTGATTTTGTGGTGGAAAAAGATGCTGAGTTTGTCGCAGAGGTCTTGTGAGGGAGGGATGTCGGTAGACTCGCTGGTGGGTTGGGCGAACTCCTTGATGATGCTGAAGAGTTCCTTGCTGTTGTGTGCGTGGGTGGAGGTTCTGTCTTCAATCGCTTTTTTCCTCGTTTCTCTGATGAATTGATGGTGGGCGTTGGTGGCGGCTCTGAACTTGTTGTGGGCTTCTGTGGATTTGGTGTTTCTCCATGGCATGTGCGCCTGGACTCTCGAAGTTCGGTGGTAAACCATCTGGCTTTCTTGGCATGGGTATTGTTTTTCTTGAGGGGGACTATGGTGTTGGTGCTGTCCGAGATCCATCTATGCAGGGTTCGGGCTGCGGTGTTGGGGTCGTCGTTTTCCGCGATGGTTGGGGTGGAGTTGTTGAGTGAGGAGGTGAGCTGGTCATCGGTGATTTTGGTCCAGTTTCTTTGTGGAAGCAGGTGCTGGTGTCTGTGGATGGTGGGTGTTCTGAAGGTGAAGTGGACGCAACAACTCCAATATGACTTGCTCTCACCTTACACACGATATTGTTTTAGTGCTACGAAAACACACACTTTGATTGCCTCACTCTATTATGAACATAAAAGCTTTCCAATTACTTTTATATTCCTATACTGTACTTCACATGGAAATATAGAACTCAAGATTCTCACCACACCAAATTAGCCCTCTGGTATACTTTCTCAAATATAGGAAGTACAGGTATTCAGTATCTGTCAGTCATGGCCACTTTAAAACAGTATACATATAAACAACTCGACAAAACGTTATGTTTCTAAATTAACATATTACACTTAAAACCGCCCCTACATTTCTTTCGCTAGATGTACCTTTGTTCAAAACACCACCAGAGAAGGGTGTTGAAGTATGCTCCACAAAGAGCAACTCAAAGCTTTGTTATTCTTTATAAATAAATATGCCTGTCAATGCTTTTCGCAAGCCTTTTCAACGCCTTAAGAGGGTAAGTGGATGAGTATAATACGTCAGATTTAGAAATTGGGGGCGGATGATGCACGGAAATAAGAATGTATAGTTGAATAAAGAGCGAGTGGATACATGGCTAGATGCATCAATGCATAGGTACATTGATCAATGTATCAATGGAAGGATGGATGGAAGGATAAATGAATTCAGAGGCCAGTACTTATGATAGAGGGGTGGGCTGATAAATGCTTAGGATTGATTCTGGGGCAGATATATCTACGCATATATAGGCGAATGGCTGCATGAATGGCAAAGTGGTTACTATAGGGGAGTGCGCTCATAGATCCTTAAGATAAGCGGATGAACAGATGTATGTATTAATATAGGTAGGAATATATGCATCAATTAAAAGATGGTTGAATGGCGCAGTGCTTAGGATGGATGGATACTGCGCTTTAATTGGGCAGAGACTGAGGAACGGCACTTATTTTAAGGGAGTCTCCAAATGACTCACTAGCAGGCTATATTTGCGGTCCTCACACAGATAGTCAATTTTTTTTTATTACACTGCAGTGACAGCATGCACATCGGTATACGCATGCCTATTTTGCTCACTACTGAGAACTGGGGACATCACGCTAGGTTACCCACATTGTAGAAGAAAGGGAAATCCTTTAAAGAATGTTTTTTCTGAACGTACAATATTTGGATTGGATTTTCTGAAGCGCACAATGATACTTATCTTGATTTAGACCACGCCACACCTTGCTAGCCCACAACCCTTTAAGAGACTTGCACCCCCACTTTTTTCTCCCACTTAGAACCCTAATTACCCCATAGTAACAAACAAACAGTGTAAGCTTCCATTAAAATCTACAATGGCACCAAGTTTCATAATTTTCCATTAACGCTATCAGCCTTCCACCACAGTACAAGAGTGTCTATCAGCATGAAGATGTCTTATCCACAGAAATGTTGTGTAATTTGTGTACCTGTCTGCTGGAACACTCATCACAAAAACTTTTTAAAACACAGGATTTTTCCAGAAAAACCTATACCATACCATATAGCGATTCCTATATGGGCACACTGCCACTGCACTACCCTCTTCCCTATCCTTCCTTGCCTTTACAAAATTAAAGAAAGAGCCTCACCAAACCTAGTAGACACACTATAGCAATACAAAAACTGAATTTCAACAACTGTCTACTGGAACGCTCCTGAGCAAAGCGTAAAAAAACATACAAATTTGCTGGTAAAACATATATTATGCCATAGGGCACTTTATAAGTGCTTCCAGTGGTAATACATAACCTTCAGTAGCTCGACATCTGCACGTTACTACATTCTGTGTTTAAATAAGCAACATAACCACCTCCCCCACACCAACACTGCCCTTCCTTAACCATACGAAATCAAACAGAAACCCCCACCATTTCTACTAGCGCCACTATACCCGTACACAGGCTTACATTTAACAGGTGCCGGAACACTTATCAACAAAAAGTATTCAAACATGCAAATTGGAGGGAAAAACATAAACCATCCCATTGCACGATTAATAAATGGGCCCAGTGACATCTACATTGCCTTTACGAACTACACATACCTATGTTACGAATGCCAGTCTTATAATCAGCAATATATGCACCTCCCCACCACCACCCATACCAAAGCTTAACCTTTTGAAATCAAACAATGAGCCCCAGCACTCCCGGTACCGCCACTCTCGCCATACATTGACTAAATGTCAACAGGTGTGTACCGGAACGCTCATCATCAAAAGTTAATAAAAGCTGCAATTTTGCAACTCAAACATACACCATACCATAAGACGGTTTATAAATAGTCAGAGTACCACTACACCACCTCAACACCCGCCCTTGCTTAACTTTACGCAATAAAAGAAAGAGCCCGAACAAACATAGAAGCCCCTCTATAGCCATACAGAGGATTAATTTAAACAGATATCTCCAGAAAAGCTCATCAGCAAAACATATTAAAACATGCAAAATTGCGGGTAAAACATATACCAGGCCATAGGGCGCTTTATTAGTACTCCCAGTGGTACTATATCACCTTTAGTAGCTCAACATCTCCACGTTAATATATTCTGTATTTCAAACAGCAACATAACTACCTCCCCCACACCCACCCCCACCCTTGTTTCACCTTACGAAATCAAACAGAAACCACCACCATTCCTAGCAGCACCACTATACTCATACACAGGGTTAATTTTAACAGGTGTATACCGAACACTTATCAGCAAATACTATTCAAACATGCAACTTGGCGGGTAAAACATAAACCATCCCTTGGCACGGTTTATAAATGGGCCCAGTGAAACTACATTACCTTTAATAACTACTCATGCCCACGTTACAAATGTCTGTCTTATAATCAGCATCATACACACCTCTCCCCCCCCACCCATGCCCTTGCTTAACCTTACAAAAACAAATGAGCCCCAGGACTCCCGTTGATACCACTAGAGCCATACATAAACCTAATGTCAACAGCTGGCTGCCGGAAAGCTCATCAGCAAAAGCTATTAAAACATGCAATTTTGCAACTCAAACATACACCATACCATAAAACGGTTTATAAATAGTCACAGTACCACTACACCACCCCCTCACCCGCCCTTGCTAACTTTACGCAATAAAAGAAAGAGCCCCAGCAAACGTAGAGGCACCACTATAGCCATACAGAGGCTACATTTTAACAGATGCCTCCCGAAAAGCTCATCAACAAAACTTATGAAAATATGCAAATTTTCTGGTAAAACGTATCCCATACAATACAGTGCTTCATAAGTACTCCCAGTGGTACTATATAACCTTTATTAGCGCGATATCTGCATGTTACTATATTCTGTGTTTCAATCAGCAACATAACCACCTCCCCCACACCCACCCTGCTCTTGGTTAACTGTACGAAATCAAACAGAAACCCCCACAATTCCCAGTAGCGCTGCTATACCCATATACAATGTTAATTTTAACAAGTGTCTGCGTGAACACTTATCAGCAAAAAATATTCAAACATCCAAATTGGAGGGTAAAACATAAACCATCCCATAGCACGGTTTATAAATGGGCCCAGTCGAACTACACCACCTTTGCTAGCTAGAAATCTATATGTTACGAAAGTCATGTAAACACTCTGTAGAGTGTACAGCAGGGGATGGGGAGAGTAAACAAAGTCCAAATTACAAAACTGCTCCTTTACTATATCTATATGAAAGATATTAAATGGAATGAATAAATTGACGAGTGTCTCAAAAGGGATAGTGAAGCTCAGCATCAGTACGACACGGACCACTTCAACACCTACATATATCCAGCACAGGGACACAGCCTAACAAATAGTATCACTTAAAATTACATGTAGTTCTCTAATGTCAACAAAGTCCAACAGAAAATATACCAAACATTTTCATTTTTTTTATCTCTCACACATTTATAAAACATCTCTTCTAAAGAAGCACTCCCCAACCACTTCTATTCCATAAGAACAGACAATAATTAATATGTTTACTACCATATTTTTAGTATATCTACCTTTTTATTATTCATTAGTCTGAAACTACGAAAACAATTAACAATACCAAAATGCAAGCCAGAAACCATGTTCATATTATATCTCAACCTAGGATTACATGATTCAAACTATGTGTACATATAAAAGGAACGTATCACTTTTCCTTTCTCCATCTCCTCTCCATGTAATCTCCAAACACTGTAGACGGCCCCACTGTACAACAACATACCTTGACTTACATTCAAATCTACCTCTCAGTGTCAAAAATGGGACCATAACCTGCCCACATAACATTTCAGGATTTTGTTTTATCACTTTTAACTTAATAACACATACATCTCCTACCACCACCCCCACCCCACTATTTCCCCAAAAAGTATCACTTGCAAACGTACAACATTTTCTTTATCTCCCCTAATACATTAGAAATCCAAATTAACGCTGTACCTCATTTTCAAAACCACACAGTCCTATAAAGATGACAAACTACACTTCTTCTCTGTGAAAAATTCCTAAACATATATAAAGTACTTATTTAACAGCAACTCAAATTTTATGCATATTTTATAACCAATTTCAAACACCAAACTTTACTAACACTATATTACTTTGAAATAAAAAGTAGTTTCAAAATTAAAAATATCACCTCAAATACTTAATCACTAATATAAAACACATAGCACACTTTGTTTCTTTCTAACTCATCATTGTAGTTGTTATCCAGATTTCAAATGGCACACCCATACAATTCTTTCTTTGTCACATAGTACATGTAAAACTCTGACTTCATCAAGACTGAAACCAGGAATGGCATAATTTCTCTGTCGGTCCACACATAAATACATGTAAAGAAAAAATCATAATATTTCATTCCTTCAACAACATTCCAAAACTTACCTCCATTGGTTCATTTTGAATTTTCCATACAAAAAGATACTTAATATTCTGCACCACATACAGGTCACAAGTTCAACCTATTTTATTACCACACTTTCTGGAACCTTCTACGACACCTGCAGGTTAAAAGTTCATAAAATTGTTTTGAACCTAACTATATTTCTTTGTAACATTTTATCAAACATTTAATGGCACGTGCAAGTAAAAAGTTCACAATAGGGGTCTGTAGTTCATCAGCTTTATTCCCAACTCCAGCTGCACCTTACATTCCCAGCGCCTTCCGACCTGTAGGAGTCAGTGCTTTCCACTTTTCAAATATCAAATTCATTTAATACACACAAATTTACCTACTCGCTCCCTATATAACACCCTCTAAGCACCATACACAAGTTACAATGTTCAAAACAAACGTTCCTCCGAGTAGCTATAACTACATGCTGACACTACTTGGACAGATGTGGCACAGTGGCCAGAGCACATGACTTCACAGCATAAGACACTCAATTTGGGCTCACGCTTTCATCTCCGAGTCTGGCAGCAGCTCAGCTTAGCAGCATGAGACTCTACAAACTTCCTCACACATTTTCCGTACCACAGGACTTTCAGACCAGTATGGGTCAGTAGTTTGTCCTAGTAGTTATCAATCAATCAATCAAGAAATTTATATAGCGCGCTGCTCACCCGGAGGGTCTCAAGGCGCTTGGGGGAGGGGGTCTGCTACTGCTCGAACAGCCAGGTCTTGAATGGCTTCCTGAAGGAGAGGTGGTCTTGGGTCTGGTGGAGGTGGATGGGGAGGGAGTTCCATGTCTTGGCTGCCAGGTAGGAGAAGGATCTTCCTCCCAAGGTGGCTCTTCAGATGCGTGGAACGGCAGCGAGGGCGTGGCTGGTCGATTGAAGCTGGCGGCTGGGGGTTTAGAAGGTCAGGCGGTTGTTGAGGTACCTGGGGCCCAGGTCGTGGAGAGCCTTGTGTGCGTGGGTGAGGAGTCAGAATGTGATTCTCTTGTTGACGGGGAGCCAGAGCAGGTCTCTCAGGTGTCCGGAGATGTGGCAGTGGCGGGGGACGTCCAGGATGAGTCGTGCGGAGGCGTTCTGGATGCGTTGGAGTCTTTTCTGTAGTTTGGCTGTGGTTCCTGTGTAGAGGGTGTTTCCGTAGTCCAGTCGGCTGGTGACGAGTGCCTGGGTGACCGTCTTCCTGGTATCGGTGGGGATCCATCAGAAGATCTTACAGAGCATGCGTGGGATGTTGAAGCATGAAGATGAGACGACGTTGACTTGTCTGGTCATCGAGAGGGAGGAGTCCAGGATGAAGCCCAGGTTGCGTGCGTGGTCAGTTGGTTTGGGTGCACTGCCCAGGGCAGGGGGCCACCAGGAGTCGTCCCAGGCCGAGGGAGATGGTCCCAGGATGAGGACTTCCGTCTTGTCTGAGTTGAGTTTCAGGCGACTGTTCGTCATCCACTTGGCAACGTCCTTCATCCCTTCGTGAAGGTTGGTTCTGGCGGTGGCTGGGTCATTGATGAGGGAGAGGATCAGCTGAGTGTCGTCAGCGTAGGAGATGATGTTGAGGTTGTGTTGGCGTGCGATGGCCGTGAGGGGGCTCATGTAGATGTTGAAGAGGGTGGGACTGAGCGATGATCCTTGTGGTATACCGCAGATGACTTTGGTGGCCTTGGATCTGAACGGGGGAGGCGGACTCTCTGGGTTCTTCCGGCGAGGTACGAGATGATCCACTTTTTTAACCACAGAGATTCTATCAAAAAAGTGAAAAAAGTGATGATTTTTTAATTTTTACCGTTTCTAAAAAGGTGCTAGGCTCTCTCTTACACATGGAAAGATGGGAGCACAATGTGCTTGTTAAAATACCCCTCACACACTAAAAAACCGTTAGTGTCATGCTTCATCATAGGGGTCTTCCCGCCCCTATAACGGGACGGGACGTGCTACGACCAGACGTACCTACCGAGCACGGGGGTAGGAATAATGATTTCTCTTTCTGGCAGAAATGAAACTGCGCAGAATACCCCTCGCCTCGCCTACCCCCGTGCTCCTCCGAGCACGGGGGTAGGAATAAGGATTTCTCTTTCTGGCAGAAATTAAACTGCGCAGAATACCCCTCGCCTGCAAACTCATGGGGTGATGATATTTATTGAGATAAAGAACACATCAGGTCAATTTTTTCTGCTTCACCTGGGCCAACTCATGCCCTGAAGCCCAAACAGCCAACTTATTTTTGTTGGTTGTTTGTAGGACAGTAGGCACTATTTGTTAGAACTGAGTAGTAACAGTAGGGATCGCTATATGGTCCTGATGAGTAAGCAGTAGGGGACTGCTTACGAAACATGTCGACTAGGTAGTAGCTAATGCTCTACCACACAACCCCTTCTTAATGTTCCCAGCTAGAGAAGCTAATAAAATTGTTTTTTTCTACTAAGCCAGGGAATTTTTTACTTTTTTCCATTTTTTCACTTTTTGCACACACACTTTCACTGATACCCATGCACCTACACATAGCCTCTGTCACATCTTAGTGCTCCCGCGTATTCCGTCTGGTCGTAGCACGCCCCGTCCCGTTATAGGGGCGGGAAGACCCCTATGATGAAGCATGACACTAACGTTTTTTTAGTGTGTGAGGGGTATTTTAACAAGCACATTGTGCTCCCATCTTTCCATGTGTAAGAGAGAGCCTAGCACCTTTTTAGAAACGGTAAAAATTAAAAAATCATCACTTTTTTCACTTTTTTGATAGAATCTCTGTGGTTAAAAAAGTCTTGCTTTGGAGGGTGATTCTATCAGTACCTCTACGCTTCTCCTTTTTGGTTTGGACGAGATGATCCACTCCAGGGCCTTCTCTTGGATTCCGACGTTGCTGAGGCGTTGTACTAGGGTGCAGTGGCAGACAGTGTTGAATGCTACGGAGAGGTCCAGGAGGATGAGGGCCGCTGTTTCCCCGTTGTCGAGCAGGGCTCGGATGTCGTCAGTGGCTGCGATGAGGGCGGTCTCGGTGCTGTGGTTGGCTCGGAAGCCGGACTGCGAGGGGTCGAGGGATCCGTTCATCTCGATGACTTTGGCAGGAAAAGGGAGGAGCGAGATGGGGCGGTAGTTCTTGAGGTCAGTGGGGTCTGCTGATGGTTTCTTCAGGAGGGTGCTGAGTTCGGCATGCTTCCAGATCTCCGGGAAGGTGGCGGTCTTGAAGGAGCAGTTGATTAAGCATGGGTGGAAAATCCGTTCCGCTCGTGGATTTTGCGGATTTTCGTTAAATTCGCAATCCGCGAACGCTCGCAAATTTACCGAAAATCCGCAAATTCGCACGCAGTGGATTTTTTTTTTTTTGGTGATACAATTTTGCGGCGCGCGGCGTTCACTTACCGTCATTCAGCGTTTGCCGAGTTGTTTTTCTCGATATTTTGCGAGTGCTCTGCCATTTTGGATCTTGCTACGAGATCCCGCGGGAGTTTGGCGACCGCGATTACGTCATCGCGCTCGCCACCTTGCACAGCGAGAGTTTGTCAACGCGAGTCCGCCGTGATCACGTATCGCGGGAGTTGCGAACTCGTACATGCGGCGAGCAGCAACAATCTCGCACTCGCGAAAATACAAAATGTGCAATTCTGCACAAGAAATCCACCAGCAAGCAGCATAAACCTTCTGAAAATGATGATTTTTATCTGAATAACTCCTCAGGTTGACATTTACCTGCACTTTTTTTGCAAGGAGACCATTTTGGGGTGGGGGGGTGGGAGGAAGGAAGTGCCCTACAGTCTCCAACTTCCTGTTCCTGTCCAGCAGGCTCCTCCCAGTGCTTTGTCCATCTCCTGGTCACTTTTCATTTGGATCTGGAGCTGGAAGGATTACTTTTTGTGGATGCTGCTGGATATTTGGATTTGAGGCCTTTTTGACTTTCTTTGGATCACTTTTGGATTAGAAATTTCACAAGTAAGTTTGTTTGGGGCATTATAGTTGCTGCAACTACAACTTTGTAATTTTCGATTTTTGGGCTGTTGTTGGGGCCTTTTGCCCAGGGGTACTCAGTGGTGGGTGGACTGAGTCTTTCTGTGGTGTCTCTTTAATAAAAACATCATGGAGGGCCTGGATGGCTTGGGATTGTGCTGATTTTTCATTTTTTTGGGCTGTTGTTGTGGCCTTTTCACCAGGGCTAGTGAGTGGTGCATGTGCCTAGTCTTTCTGTGGGGTGTCTTGAATTTAAACATCATGGAGGGCCTGGATGGCATGGTATTTTTCTGATTTTTCTGTGTTTTTCGATTTTTTGGGGTGTTCATGGGGACAGGCAATGTGGCTGGGGGCCATTTTGAGTGCTGCTACAGGCCCTGGCCATGTGCTGGGAGGGAGGGGGCCATTTTGAATGCAGGCAGTGTTCTTAGGTCTGCTACCATTTTGCCTAGCTTTCAACCTTTATGCCCAGGGGTACTGAGTGGTGCATAGGCCTAGTCTTTCTGTGGGGTGTCTTGAATTTAAACATCATGGAGGCTTGGGATTGTGCTGATTTTTCTGTGATTTTCGTTTTTTTGGGCTGTTGTTGTGGCCTTTTCACCAGGGCTAGTGAGTGGTGCATGTGCCTAGTCTTTCTGTGGGGTGTCTTGAATGTAAACATCATGGAGGGCCTGGATGGCATGGGATTGTGCTGATTTTTCTGTGTTTTTCGATTTTTTGGGGTGTTCATGGGGACAGGCCATGTGGCTGGGGGCCATTTTGAGTGGTGCTACAGGCCCTGGCCATGTGCTGGGAGGGAGGGGGCCATTTTGAATGCAGGCAGGGATCTTAGGTCTGCAACCATTTTGCCTAGCTTTCAACCTTTATGCCCAGGGGTACTGAGTGGTGCATAGGCCTAGTCTTTCTGTGGGGTGTCTTGAATTTAAACATCATGGAGGGCTTGGGATTGTGCTGATTTTTCTGTGATTTTTGTTTTTTTGGGCTGTTGTTGTGGCCTTTTCACCAGGGCTAGTGAGTGGTGCATGTGCCTAGTGTTTCTGTGGGGTGTCTTGAATTTAAACATCATGGAGGGCATGGGATTGTGCTGATTTTTCTGTCTTTTTCGATATTTTGGGGTGTATAACTGAACTGATGTTCCTCTGTCTTCCATTGCTTTTAGGTGCACAAGTCTCAAGAGAACCACCAGTGCCAGGAAGAAATCCTGCAGCGGTGTGTGTGTGCAGCATAACGTCACACGACGTCACGTCTGGCCACAGACAACTCTGCAACTCGTGCAACTGCGGCCTGCTGTTCTGACCTGCTCTGAAGAAGATGGCCCCAAAAAAAGTTCCCCGTAGCTCCTCTAGCAAGAAAGTTGCCAGTAAGGAGCAGAAGAAGCAAGTTACCAAGGAGACTGGTGTGCCACCCTTCACATTTTTTGCGAGTAAAAAAAAAAGTACGCCTGCAGCAGCAGTGGGATCTGCTGGGGACCAAGCTGGGAGCAGCACCCCGCTCCATTGGGCTCAGTGCCACCACCACCACCATGCCAACTTAAGTCCAAGCCCTTGAGTGCTGCAGAGGCAGTCAGTGTAGTTCTTCAATCACCTTCGACCAGTGATGTTGTGAAAGTAGCAGCAATGTCCCTCAATCAACACAGGTTGTTGTAATTCATCTGACGAGTGTTGAACAACCACAGCCGCAACAACAACCACATGTGCAAGTACAAGCCCAAGTACACGTGGAATGAGAGGCAGCGCAAGGAGATGCGCAAGCAGAGGTGCATGGAGGGTCACAAGTGCCCACAATAGTTGTTCCTCCCGAAGTAGGGGCACATCAGGAAATCGGCAATCAAGCCGAGGTATCATTTGAGGAAGCCACTCCTCCTGATGATCATTCATTGTCTTCCACACCCCTAGCAAGGAAGAGATCAAGGCTGGTGTCTACATCTTCTTCAAACCCACCTCCTTCTGATGATACGGATCTAAATTGGGAACCATCACTGCCGTCTGAGAGTGAGGCACACATGATCTGACAAAGGTACTTAAGCGTAAAAGGAAGGTCGTCGAAAAACTCATAGTTATGGAGTGTGATGAGGCTCAACAAGAAGTGGCGGATACTGCGGCTGATGAAGGCTCTCAAGATGACGACCCAGTCATCATAAAGGTCACTGCAGCCCCAGCGGGCATGCAGCAAACAGACATTTTGACCCTAGCCGAGAAGCTGCTGAGAGTGATGATGTTGTCGACGAGGAGGGAATGGAAGAAACACCACAATCATTGGAGTTAACTAGTACACCAACACCTACCGCTTCCATATTTCTTACTCGCCAGAAGGGACCTCCATCCACCTCGACCTCAATTAGTGGTGGTGAAAGTACAAAACGTACTGAAGTTCGGCAATCCACATCCTCCACTTCATCTGGCATTAGCAGCAGGACCACCACCACCAGTATCGCCGCCTCCTCCGGCCCCCAAAGACATTTCAAGTCCGCAGTTTGGGACTTCTTTAGTGTTTGCCCAAAAAAGGAAAAGCTCGCCATTTGTAGTTTTTGTAAGTTTGCAGTTAGTCGTGGTAAGTTTGGTTCCAACTATGGTACCGGAGGCCAGAGAGGTCATCTTGAAAGAAAGCACGCTGTTAAATGGTTTGCGCACCTACAGGCGATCAAGGAAGCCCGAAATGCACGTAACGAAAACGTTGATGCTTCATCTGATGATGACGAGGAGGAAGAAGACGTGTCAAACACTTCACTTACACCCAGTACCCCTGTTAGCAGCATACCCCATGTGAGCCACACTAAGAGTGTGGGAGAGAGTGAGACACCAATGCGAAAAGGTTCATCAGCGAGCGTAACTGGGTCGAAGAAATCATCATCATCCCGTAAATGCTTGGTCCAGGGCAACATTAAAAAGATGTTGTTTACAGAATCGCCATATGAACGCAACCACCCACTGATGCGTCTGCATAACACTAAGCTGGCTAAAATGCTAGCTCTGGACCTTCTTGCTTTTTCTTTTGTAGAAGGGGTTGGTTTTCTAGAATTAGTGGCAGCGCTCTGCCCTAAATGGAAGGCTCCTAGCCTGTTCTATTTTGCCAGAGTTGCGGTTCCAGCACTACATGAAGATGTGCTGGAGGTGATTGGGGCAGCTTTGCAGAAGAGTGCTGTTCACACTATACATCTGACAACAGACATGTGGACCAGTGGCGCAGGCGCCTATTACTTGTGCATCACTGCACACTGGGTCTCTTTTTCAGGGGTTAAAGCAAAGCTAAACGCAGGTGTTGACCCGGACCAAGTTTTTAAACCTGCTCGGAAACATGCAACACTAGCCATGTTTGGCTTGGAGAAACGTCACACAGCACAAAACATTTTGGATGAGTTTAACACAAAGGTCCTTCACTGGCTGTCCCCCAAAAAACGCCAGATTGGTTATGTTTCCACGGATAATGGCGCCAATGTAGTTAAGGCCATGGAGCTGGGTCGCTATTTCAGAGTGCCGTGTTTGGCGCACTGTATAAACCTGGTTGTTAAAAAATTCTTGAGTGATAAAGACAGTCCAGCGTGCGAGGTAGTGGATACCTGCTTAAAAATGTGCAACCATTTCAGCCATTCTTTTAAGGCCCGGAAGCATCTGAGGAGCCTGCTACATGAACATTGAATGCCAGTGAAAGCACTCATCCAGGAGGTGGCAACACGTTGGAACTCAACCTTCTACATGCTTGAGCATCTGTATGAGCAGTATATGGTACTCGATCACTATTTCTTAAAACAGGGTACAGCTCACAAGGACCTGAGGATGGATGCGGCGCAATGGGAGCTAGTTAAAAGTCTGACAGACATGCTTCGTCCTTTTGAGTTCTTCACGCGTGCAGTCAGCAAGCAGGACTGTAATTTGAAAAAGCTATCCCATTGTTGAACATGCTGGAGCACCAACTGAAGGCGGTGTCTTCTGTGTTTCAAAAAAATGAAAAGAACCAAGACCCTTTTGTTTTGGCGGAGAAATTATTAGAGCGCCTAAAAGGTGATGAACGTCTTAAAATGATCCACTCAGAACAGCATTACATTTGTGCTACTATTCTGGGTCCACGCTACAAAAAGGCCCTGGCAGGCCGAGCATTCTTTCCTTTTGATGATGAAGATGTTACAAAGTACAAGCGTTGGCTAGCCTTGTCAGCCAAGAGGTTTGAAAGAGAACTGCAGCTCATTGAAGGAAAAGGCAGTACATCAGCAGGCCATCCCCAGTCAAAACAATCCACTTCTGCACCTGTGGCTGTGGCACAAGTGACCTCTCAGCCGTTAAAGACACCGGCAACCGGTTCATCTGCACCAGACACAACAGTAACATTGGATGCTGAAGAGGATTGGCTAACTCTGCTTGGGTTTGGTTCTCAAAAGGTCACAGCAACAGCTAAGCAAAGTGGAGGAACCTTGGAGGAGGACCTTGAGTCGATGGTGCAGGACTATCTGAATGACTCAACAGAGGTCTATGTTAATGCTGACCCATTGGCGTATTGGCATGGGAAAAAAGAATTGTGGCCACAGCTCTCCAGCCTGGCTTTAAACTACTTGTCTTGCCCACTCACAAGCGTGTCTTCTGAACGTGTTTTCAGTGCTGCTGGTGGCATTGTAACTCCCAAACTGAGCCGCCTCTTGCCCAAAAATGTGGAGAGGTTAACAATGATCAAGGTGAATCAGCACCTCATACCACCAGATTACAAAGTACGAGAAAGCACGCCGGATGAAGACGAGGTGAACAGCAACGTAGATGAGGGAATTTCTTCTCTGTTAGGTGACACTGAGCTCACCCTGCCTGAATTCGCAGAGTATGATGACGAAGCCTTATTCTTATTTCTGGACCCTGACACCGAGCCCTGAAAATGAGACAATGAATCAATAACTTTCTTTTTCGTCTTTAGTCACTCTTATTCCTGTGTGTCTGTCTTTCTTTGTTGTGCACAGTTAATATAATTCAAACTTTAATCACCTAATCACAAAAACAAGCCCTTCAGCAGAACAGTCTTCACTTGTTTGCTTATTGATTTGAAGGTGCCGCAGTCTGCATTCCTCAGGTTCACAAGTTCAGAAGAACAAGCTCCTCTATCCTCCTCCTCCAGACTCCTATTTCCCTCAAAGCAGAGGGCTGGATTAAGCCTAATGAAGAAAGACTCTGCACTTGTGGGGGTGTTCTACTTCTTTGCGGGTGAATTGACGGCTCTGGGGCCATTGCTGGGAAGCTCTAATACCGGATAAAAGTGGTTTGGACCAGATCGGAGGAGGAAATTTATTTGTGTTTTTGCTGACTTGTTTGCCTTTGAGGTGCTCTTTGGGGGGGTTCCTGGTGTTTGTGGGTGAGTTTTGGGGTCTGGGAGCGCTGCTGGGACAGTCTAATCTTGATTGCATTTGCTTTTCAGGAAATCCGTGGTGGAAAACGGGAGTTATGGCCTAGATGCACAGTGCGTTTGGACCAAAGGCCGAGACATATTGTAAGTATGAGATTTTCCTTTTTGGCTGTTTGGGGGTTTTGTACTTTTTGGCGGGTGGCTTGGCGGGTCTTGGGGCATTCCTGGGAAGGTCTAATACCGGATAGAAGTGGTTGGGACAAAATCCATGCTGTATTTTATTTGGCTATTTCTGACATTTTGCTCAATGTAGCGTTTTCGGGGGCCTGTTTAGGGGGCTTCCTGGTGTTTGTGGGTGGGTTTTGGGGTCTGAGAGCACTGCTGGCTATTGATAATTTAGTTTGCAAGAGGTTTGAAGCAAATCCATGGTGGCAGAGGGTAGTTAGGGCCTAGCTGTAGAGCGCGCGCGGAGTGATTCGGGAAATTGGCAAGAAAATGACTAAGTCCCCATTTTTGTACTTTTGCTTTTTGGCTGTTTCGGGGTCTTCTACTAGTTTTCTCCTGGGTTGACGGCTCTGGGGCCATTGTTGGGAAGCTCTAATACCGGATAAAAGTGGTTTGGACCAAATTGGAGGTGGAATTTTTTTTGTGTTTTTGCTGACTTGCTTGCATTTGAGGTGCTCTTTGGGGGGGTTCCGGGTGTTTGTGGGTGAGTTTTGGGGTCTGGGAGCACTGCTGGGACAGTCTAATCTTGATTGCATTTGCTTTTCAGGAAATCCTTGGTGGAAAATGGAAGTTATGGCCTAGCTGCACAGCGCGTTTGGACCAAAGGCCGAGAAATATTGTAAGTAAGAGATTTTCCTTTTTGGCTGTTTGGGGGTGTTGTGCTTTTTGTCGGGTGGGTTGGCGGGTCTTTGGGCATTCCTGGGAAGGTCTAATACCGCATAGAATTGGTTGGGACAAAATCCATAAGGAAAATCCTTTTGGCACTTTTTGTAACTTAGGATTCGTTAGGGTTAGCCCTAGCAGCAGGATTGCATGTGTTTCGGGGTGTTCTAGATTTTTGCAACTGAGTTCTGGGGTCTTAGAGCACTCGTGAGAATGTGTAAATTTGGTTGCAAGTCATTTGAAGAAAATCCATGGTGGGAAAGGGGGGATTTGGCATAGTTAAAGAAAGCCTTTGCCACTATTCTTAACTTAGGGCTTGTTAGGGTTAGCAGTATTTCTATTGCATGTGTTTGGGTGGGGGGGGGGTTTGAGTCTTGGAGCGATGTGGATACGTTTGCTTGCTTGCAAGTGGTTTGAATACAATCCACGGTGGGTAAGGGGGTATTTGGGCCTAATTTTACTTTCAAAGTACGTTTTGTCACCAGTTCTCTGCTAGGCCTCGTTTTTTTAGATCTGATTGGGGGTCTTCTACATTTTTGCGACTGGCTTTAGTAAGGGTCTGGGTCGGAGCATTGCTGGAAAGGTCTAATTTTGTTCTAAAACACAGTTTACAGTACACCTAGCTTGAGGGGAAAGATCCGCTAAATTAATTTGCCCATACTTATTTATCCTTCAAAAGGTGACTCAGACAGAGTACGCACTTTCAAAAATATTGTACTGTCTATTAGGAAAATCAAAGTGTGACTTTTTGCACTACACAGCGTACATACCTTATATTTATTTATCAATGGTGTTGTAATATATCACTTCCTATGTTTCGTTCAATAATTACAGGCCGGGTTTCAGTCTGTGCAATGGGGAAAAAAGGATGGAGTCAGGCTTCACATTAGCGAGCCGCAATTCAGCATCCGCCAGGCAGGCAGTGGACAGGGTGTCTTCTGGTCACCAACATTGATGGACAAAGTTGGAGTTCTGGACTTTTTGGTTCCGTCCAGAGGTGTCAGGGTACAACACCCAAAGACCCCGGAGTCCCACCTGCCTTGGTGCACAAATGAACAGAAACACGGGCTTCTCGATGGTGGCGTCAAAGACCAAAGGTTTATTACTGCAGGGACACAGAAGTCATAGATACTACACACGGTCAGTACCCAGGAGCCTGTTCGATTTGTACATTGAGGGTTGCTCCTTATATACCAAAAATTGTGCTCTAGGCAAATATTTCACATGTCGGTACATTCCCAAACCTTTTGTGTCTCTAAACAATAAATATTTGGCGTTACACAGGAACTGTCGATAATATCTGATACCAAACATCGCGAAGAGGGGTTCCCACCAGTCCATCACAATCCCTTGTCAATATTGCATTCAAGAGCCGGACCGCCTCATCATAAAGTTCGTTACCTCCCCCTAATAAAGGCCCAGAAGGAAAGGAGCAGAGCCAGGTGCAGAAGATAGAAAAGCGGGATAAGAGATGTTTGTAGGTTGTAAATGGGCAAGGCTACCGGCTTCGGCCGCCTAATCATGATCAGGTACAATGGACAGGAAAACCAGTTCAGGTGGGCTGGCCTCGGGTAGAGGAGGCAGCCTTTGTCGAGTCATGCAGCTTCAGCGTGATCTGGTTTAAGATGCACGTGTCATGTAAGAGGTGAATCTCCGGCTAAGGCTACGTGTCCTTAATCAAAGTGAATGAAATGATCAGAGGCTATTGCATATGTGAGGGCAAGGAACCACAAAATGGCGGCCATAATCTAAGATGGATGCCGTGTGTATATCAGAAATGTGTCAGTGGGAGGAGTGCTCTTGCTCGTAGCGTAGCGAAAACACTAGGATATACTAGATGGATCATTTGCGGTTCGCCGATACTAATTTTATGTATTTCCGACAAACTTGAAAACACGGGTTCAAGTCGTCACGGAACCGTTACGGAACCTCAGACCCTCCTTTTGCCCTTACATAGGCAATTACTCAATCTATGTCTGAATCTAGTTCTATGTTCATCAGGTCAGTGACATGTTGTTGTATCATCATCCTTTCTCGTGTCTTTTCTCCAAACGCAGGTGGTTTTCTGAGACAAGTTGCAGCACAAAGACTACACAGAGCAGGACCACACTGGATAATCAGACAACATGAGAATAGGAATACTAAGATGACACCAATGACCATTAGAACCTTCCATCCCCACGCTGAGATCAGAGTCCAAACCCACTCCATGAAGGACCAGTTTCCCTTGTCTACATGTATGGAGTCTGAAATCTTGTGCAACTTAGAGATCGCCTCATAAACTGTTGGAGCATTATTAGGAATAAAGACACAGCAGCTCGATTGGATCATTCTGCATACCCCACCTCGATCTGCAAGTATAACATCTAGAACCATACGGTTCTGCAATGTCATGAGTCTATCCGCCTGAAGCTCAGCTGTCAGATTGCTAAGGGCACCAGCAGTTTCGGTAATAGTAGATTCAACTACCCGTGTTAGCTGGCGTATGTTTCTACTATTGGCCATTGGCCCCCAGAACGGAAGGAAGCCTTTGAAGAAGTCTCCAGCTTCCTGACCAGCGGTATCTTCCCTGCTGAAAACACCTCTAGCTACTCTTGTTCTGTGGTAATCCGTTGAAGCAGTGTATGTCGGAGGCAACAATCGAGCAATATAACATGAACCTAAAAAGTCAGCAGGCAACCATGTATAAGCTCTGTCTCGACAGATGAAGTAGGTACCCCTAGCAGTAAGGAAGGCAGGGGAAGAGTTAGCCGGAAACACATAAGTTTCTACGCACTCACTCCTCCCTAGCTGAGCTCTCGGATTTCTCCCATTACCTTGCAAACAGACCTGACCTCGGTGAGGTACGACCCAGATTGGAGTTGAGCTTTTACGCTTGCTTTCTCCTAAACTAAGGCGATACTCTGAAGTATTCCAACTTAAATATACTCGCAATTCGTCTCTAGGGTAAGATGGAGTATTATTGACGTCCTTGATCATGTCAATAATTCCCTGGACTAAAGCTTTGTTGGCAGAGTTATATTTAGTGGAACGTGGTGGACGTGGAGGATAGGTTTCAAGGGCATAAGCAAAGATGGTTTGGAAGGCCTGAAATGATCCATTATAGCTGTAAGGTAAAACCAAATAGGGAATACCTTTATCCATAGTGTGAGGTATCAAGCCACACACCCAGCAGTCTGTAGTGTTAACTACCAGTTGGTGTTGGTGCAAGAGCTGTACAAAAGTATTATTAATGAATTCTGAGCGTCGAGCTTGCTCATGTTCAGGAAACGAGTGAAAAGAATGTATAGAAGAAACAGTAGAAATAGAAATAGCTGGATCAAGGGGAGGCACTGTAGAGACTGGCACAAAAATCAAATTTATGCTAAAGACAATTCCACCCACCAATGTTGCTAAAACAATCAAAAATGTAATGGCACATTGCATCAAGAAACATTTGCTGTGAAGAATTCTATTTAGTCTGTTTCTGCGAACATAAATCACATTTTCTCGTTGCAGCGCAGGAAGTTCCATCTTCTACAATCCGCTCGCGACCACTGATGATGTGTACGTAGATGAAAATGCCTCTGTCAGCCCTGGGAGTTCCCAGTACTAACAGAAAGATCGACCTTGTGTCAGACCCCTGCAAATTCAAACTAGGCACACAGCCACGACCCTACGGCTACCCAGACGGCAAGGCAATTTATTAAAAACAATAAACAATAGCAAACTTCCTGGCTGAAAAGCAAAAAGTCCAATGTATATAAATATCAAAATCACAATATGCAGTTGCCTGCTTTATTAGTTCGTTTTATGGCTCCTGAGGTTGTATCTTTTCTTTGCTGGTACTGTTTGATCGGAAAATAGTGTATCACTAGCAGCTGTTGCAGAGTTTACGTTCGCAGATGGCAAAGTTTCTTTTGATGCTGAAGACAAATGTTCAATGTTCAAAACAGTCTTTTCAGGAGGAGAGTCAAGTTTCAAAGTGTCAGAAATCAAATCGGCATCGCTGAAAGGGACAAATTTTGGAGTTATTTCAGATTCGGAGGCACCAATTCCCTTCTTCACCCAGTCGTCGTAGGGCAGCGGCAGTGGAACACGCTTTACGTGAGAAGCGTGGATCCAGTTCTTCCGGCCAGCAACACGTACAGCTGTCCTCGTTGCCAGCAGGATCTGGAAGGGGCCGATGTAGCGAGGCTGAAGATTCTTTGTCCTCGCGAAGTTCCGGACCACTATGAAGTCACCCGGTTTCAGTTGATGCCCTGGACTCTCCGGAGGCTTTGGCAAAGCATCAAAAACCTGTTGATGAATAAGACTTAATTTAGCAGTCAAGTCGTAAAGGTAGTCTATCAACATAGGATATTCAATGGAGCAGAATTGTTTAGGCCTTGGCACACCCCAGACATTTGCCGGGCGGCCAAATACAATCTCATATGGAGAAAGCCCTATTCTAGAATGCACTGTTGCTCTCGTTGATAACAAGGCCAAAGGAAGTGCGTCTGGCCAAGCCAAACCTGTGGATGCTTGTATTTTGGCTATTTTAAGCTTGAGGGTGCCATTGTAACCCTCCACTAGACCAGCTGACTGGGGATGGTTTGCACTATGAAATTTTTGTTTCAATCCTAGACCAGCACACACACTCTGCATAACTTTCCCTATAAACTCACTTCCGTTATCTGACCATACAATCCGTGGCATTCCGTACCTAGGGAAAAATTCTTTGAGAAGAATTTTGGCAGTTGATAAAGCAGTGTTGTCCTTTAGTGGGTATGCTTCTATCCACCTGGAAAAAGCACAAACTACCACCAGGACGTATTTTAAATTGTTGCAGCGTTCCATGTGAATGAAGTCTAACTGTATTACTTCAAAGGGACAGGAAGGAGGAGCAAAATGACCAGCTGGAGTTGGAGTTCCCTTGCCAGGATTATGCATCAAGCACACCATACAATTTTTCACCACTCTCTCTGCACACTTACTGATTCCCTCATTTTTCCAAACCGGAGCTAACATCTTGCATATCCCTTTAGAACTTATGTGCGCCACTCCATGCGCCATCGTCACTACTGCAAGCACATACGCATCAGGCAACATCCAACGCTGCTGTTCTGTCAAATCGATCCAACATCCATTCGAGTCCAATTTGCCCGTACTTTCTCTCCATACGCGTTTCTCTTCCTCAGTCGCTTCTTTCTGAATCTCTTTCACACTTTCCACTGTGTCTTCACACATTCCAGACTCAGCAATCCATCTTGCAGACGTAGCAACATACATTCTACTCATCATGTCTCTAGCTGTCTGTTTAGCGGTTTCATCAGCAAAGGCATTTCCCCGACCAACATCATCCGTGATTGCTTTATGAGCACTGCACTTCACAATTGCAACTTCAGTCGGTAAGGTTAGAGATTCTAACAAGTCGTTAACTAGCTGACCATGTTGAATCTTAGTCCCATGGGACGTAATGAAACCCCTTTCTCTCCACAACCGGCCAAAACTATGGGCCACGCCAAATGCGTACTGACTATCTGTAAACACATTCACTCTCTTTCCCTCAGCTAAAACACACGCTCTCGTAAGAGCTATTAACTCTGCAGCTTGGGCAGAATTCTGACTCACTCTTGCAGTCTCCACAATCGTCTTCAAAGTCGTTACCGCGTAGGCAGCAGTCACGTCACCATTCTCCAATTTAAAACATGACCCGTCCACATACAGCGTACCATCCGGGTCGGATAGGGGAGTATCCCTCAAGTCGATACGACCTTTTGTCTCTTCCTCCGTTTTGAAATAACAGTCATGTGGCTCAGAATCACTCGACTCTTGATCAGTCGGCAACAATGTTGCTGGATTCAATACATTGCATCTTTTGATCTGAATATGACTCGCTAATAACGTCAGCTCGTAACCAGATAATCTCGCACTAGTAAGGTGTTGTGTCTTCGTTCGGTTCATGAGTGTGTCCACTGCATGAGGAACCATGACCACTAGCATATTGTTCATCACCAAACCAGCAGATTGTCGAATGGAAGCTGCAGCTGCCGCTGTAGCCCTCAAACAACTAGGCAATGCTCTAGCTACCGGATCTAATGTTGATGAGAAATACGCACAAGGGCGTTGTTTATCACCAAACTTCTGTGTCAGGACACTCAACGCGCAACCTTCTCTTTCGTGAACGTAGAGCGTGAATGGCTTACTGTAATCAGGTGTGCCCAATACAGGAGCTGAACACAAAGCTTTTCGTAATTCAGTAAAACTCTCTTGACATTCATCAGACCATGGTACCGGACTCGGAACATTTTTCCCAGTCAAAGCTACCAATGGCTTCGCTAAAAGTGAAAAATTTGGGATCCATTGCCTACAGTAAGAGGTAATACCTAAAAAGGCACGTACTTCCCTCTGTGTGCGTGGAACACTCATCTGCGTAATTGCTTTTATTCTTTCTGGGGTCAACTTCCTTCCCTCCTTTGATAAGAGGTGACCTAGGTAGGTTACTTCTTGGCAGCAGTATTGCATTTTGGAAGGTGACACCTTATGATTTAAATTAGACAAATGATGCAATAGTGAAATCGTAGCTGCTTTGCAAGTTTCCTTGTCATTGGCAGCCACCAAAAGATCGTCTACGTACTGTACTAGGGCGGAGCCTGGAGGAAGGACAAAAGAATCTAGCTGACTTTTTAATGCTTGACTGTAAATGGATGGACTTTCACAGTAGCCTTGTGGAGCGCGTTTAAATCTGAAGCTTCGACCTCCTAGACAGAAGCCGAAAATATCCCTACTTTCTTCAGCTATCGGAATGCTGAAAAATGCATTCTTGAGGTCTATAACTGAAAACCACGTAGCTGTGGCAGGAATCAATGTTAACAAGGCAGTAATGTCTGGCACTACAGGAAACTGCGGAATTACAATCTTATTAACTTCTCTAAGGTCTATGACAAACCTATAAACTGGAGGTTTTGTAGGATCAGTTCGTTTCAAAATCGGTAATACAGGACTATTACAAACATTTCCTCGCGTTTCTTCAACCACACCTTTTTTAATTAAATCTTGCACAATCAATAAGAGTGCACGCTCACCTTCATTCGATATTTTATATTGAGGAATTCTTGGAAATTTCACATTCGCTTTCAAAGTTACTACATACGGTGGAATCTCTAGTAGACCTACATCATTGGGACCAGTCGCCCAAAGAGAATCTGGGAGTGAACGTAGCTCCGGCGGGAGTGCGTCCATTGACAAGTACATCGGAGAGGTAATTCTTTTACCCAAAGTAAGCTGTACTCCTTCCGGAGAACAGTACAATGTCGCATATAGTCGTTTTAACAAATCTAAACCAAGCAGATTTTCATTACAACCTGTCGTCAAAATCAAGGGTGCTTTCAATTGACACGGTCCAACAGAAATAGACAAAGGACCAGATATCGGGTTGTACACAGGGGCGCCTGAAAAACCTACGGAAACATTTGTTGAGCCAGACAAAGGTGCGCCAGGGAGTTTCGCATGAATTATAGAACTTTTCGCGGCACCAGTATCCAACAGAAACGGTTCGACTACACCTGATGTTGCTACTGCGACATAAGGCCCACTCTGATCCACTGGAACTGATACTACTCCCTCTCTCTGTCCATGGCTGTCCTAGTACCCATTTTGTTGAAATCCCTCTTCAACTTCACAATAATCCTCAACAAGATATTGCTGAGATCTATTCTGTTGAGCTGACTGTACATTTCGTTGATCAAAGTGATTAGAGGGACGATCATTCGTTTGCGGAGGCATAGCACCTCGTCCTCGTCCTCTAGAATTCTGTGCAAAACCACCACGACCTCTCTGAGCTGCTGCCGCATTATTTTGCGCTAAGATCTGACAATCATTTTTATAGTGACCCTCTTTCTTACAGTACGCACACTGATTCCACTGGTATTGAGGCCTTGATGTACTATAATCTGTCCTCTGATATGAGTTTTGCTGCGTATTAGTCTGATTCGTGCGAGGCGGATACGCCTGCTGTAAAAGAACTTTAGTTTTTAAATCTTTCGTTTTCTTCTCTGATTTCTCTTTTTCCTCTTTATCCCTATTTTCGTAGTACTGTGCAGTCGCAAGTATCTGCGCTGTCGTAGATACAGCCCACGCACTTTCTGAGTCTTTCAATTTATTGCATAATTCAGGTAACAAATTATGCACAAATTTATCGACAAACAATCTCTGTCCTCCTTCAGTGCTCATGTCCTGACCACTATGATCCACAAAAGTCTCTTCGAACCTCGTGAAGAAGTCAGAGACACTTTCGTCTTTCTTCTGCTTGCATGCGGATAATTTATCCCAATTAACACGCAATGCTGGCATTAGAGTCTTCATTAAATCTATTATTCTGCCAGGAAGATTAGCAATTAGGGGTTCGGGTTTCGCACCACCCGTTTGCTGAGCATCTGCTGCAGTGATAGCTGCCCAATCACCACCTAAAGCAGCCTGATGATCTTCTCTACGAATTTTAGCCCACACTGGTTGTGGAACTACATTACCAAACAACATATCAATATCGGCTAAGTTCATTATACAAGCCTCAACTGTCTGTGTCAATTCTTTGTAATATCCGGCTGGATTCTTACGCGGATCTGGCAAGGCCTGTTTCACTGCTAACACTTCTGCTCGCTTCCATGGAATATGTATCCATACTCTTTGGAACTGTGCTGGAGCAGCTGCAATACCTGCAACCGCATTAGCTTGCACGGCTTCGCGCCAAATTGGAGGAACCTCCCTCATAGGATATTGGCGACTTAGCTTCACTTTACCTTTCTCTAAATCTCTCGGTGAACGAAGAGATGGATCAATCCTAAAACTCAAAATGAGTTCCATCGCTTCCTTTATATTATCGCCCACTATCATTCCAGCAGCAAACTCTTTCTGCACTTTAATTAAATCTTCCAAGTCTGATTCAACATCGTCTTCTTCTATTTCCTCACGCAACAACGAGCACATCTCGTCAAAGACGTATCGCTGCGTTGGCTCTCCCCATTGCATAAATGTCTCTAACACATCTCTCGTACTATATCTTCTAACTTTTGTAATCCATCTGAGAGCCGTGGAGTCTAAAACTCCCCGTTCCTCAGTACTTGGAAGCTGACTCCGTCTCTGAACAGAGTCAGGAGTAGGAGTCTTAATCAAGGTTTTATATATAGGCGAAAGCATATTAGTAACAGAATCAGTGATTCTTCGACGAACAGAAAGTGGAGTTAGTACACTCGCAGACATAGAGAATGCAGTAGAGGTAGGAATAGATGACGAAACAGTAGGAGTATCGAGGAAAATAGTTTGAGGACCAATAGGTACAGTGGTAGGTATAGGAGCGGGCAGTGCGGGAAGAGGAGGAGCTGTAGGAACATTTACATTCACCACAGGAGGTATAGGAACTTGATTCTGAGGAACAAGGACACCAGGTTGTCCAGCAACCGGCAATTGAACATTCGGGATCAGTGGAGCCGTAGCACCTTGTGCGTACGGTGGAGGCGACCGTAACAGATAAGATAGCAGAGGATCGTTTTCAGAATCCTCCAGTATCTTAGCCATTTTCGATGGCAAGGCAGGATAGCATTTGTCAATCGCTAAGTTATGCTCTCTAATGGCTACATCTATGGCTTTCTCACACTCGTCAGCCTGCAACTGTTTAGTCGCTTGCTCTAGAGTTAACTCTTCTTGCTCTTTTTGCTCTTTCTTCAACCTTTTCATTTCTCTCTGTTTGGATTCTTTTCGCCAGTAACGAAAAGAGTCAAACATTGCCGGCCGGGCTTTCTTCCTAAACAATTTCGCTTCTAAGTTGTCGAGAATCTCTTGTTCAAAACTACCATGCAGTGGCCAACTAAGGACACCATCCTTCTTACAATAACGAACCCATATCTCATTATAAGTTATAGGACCCACACCATACTTACAGTATAAATCATAAAGGGGAGTCCCAATCGGAGGAACCAGACAAGAGTCCTCTAATTGTGAGTCACTGTTGCAACTAAAACAAGACAACATTTTCCGACTTACCATTTTCAGTCCGGAACACAAGACAAACAAACACGGAACAATTTTGTGCACTTGAACCAAGAACTTAGGCCTACCAAAAACGAACTGATGTATCGATACCCAAAACTGAACCAAGTAGATTATCGTAATTAGAACAACCAAAGATAATCTTACAAAACCAAACCAAACCAAGAACCGATCAAGGATTTTTAACAATCCTCACAAAAGTAACCAACTAGCTATCACTAAATACTTAACTGAGTCACTGAAGACGTCACCAAGGAGAAACCCGTCACGTTTCGCCGTACTAAGGACTGCACCACTTCGGGTCCAAGACAGGGCGACGGTCAAGGCAACGGCCCACTGCAGCCGTCTTGAACGGGAACCCTCGTGGAAGAGAACTTCAGGGCCACTTTTGCGATATGCCGGGATCGATGAAGTGGGGCGCCTCCCTCAGGAATCTTCACACGAAGCTTCTCGAACTCTTCAGGCTTTTGGACCGGTACCGAATGACGTCGCCCCACGTTGGGCGCCAATTGGAGTTCTGGACTTTTTGGTTCCGTCCAGAGGTGTCAGGGTACAACACCCAAAGACCCCGGAGTCCCACCTGCCTTGGTGCACAAATGAACAGAAACACGGGCTTCTCGATGGTGGCGTCAAAGACCAAAGGTTTATTACTGCAGGGACACAGAAGTCATAGATACTACACACGGTCAGTACCCAGGAGCCTGTTCGATTTGTACATTGAGGGTTGCTCCTTATATACCAAAAATTGTGCTCTAGGCAAATATTTCACATGTCGGTACATTCCCAAACCTTTTGTGTCTCTAAACAATAAATATTTGGCGTTACACAGGAACTGTCGATAATATCTGATACCAAACATCGCGAAGAGGGGTTCCCACCAGTCCATCACAATCCCTTGTCAATATTGCATTCAAGAGCCGGACCGCCTCATCATAAAGTTCGTTACCTCCCCCTAATAAAGGCCCAGAAGGAAAGGAGCAGAGCCAGGTGCAGAAGATAGAAAAGCGGGATAAGAGATGTTTGTAGGTTGTAAATGGGCAAGGCTACCGGCTTCGGCCGCCTAATCATGATCAGGTACAATGGACAGGAAAACCAGTTCAGGTGGGCTGGCCTCGGGTAGAGGAGGCAGCCTTTGTCGAGTCATGCAGCTTCAGCGTGATCTGGTTTAAGATGCACGTGTCATGTAAGAGGTGAATCTCCGGCTAAGGCTACGTGTCCTTAATCAAAGTGAATGAAATGATCAGAGGCTATTGCATATGTGAGGGCAAGGAACCACAAAATGGCGGCCATAATCTAAGATGGATGCCGTGTGTATATCAGAAATGTGTCAGTGGGAGGAGTGCTCTTGCTCGTAGCGTAGCGAAAACACTAGGATATACTAGATGGATCATTTGCGGTTCGCCGATACTAATTTTATGTATTTCCGACAAACTTGAAAACACGGGTTCAAGTCGTCACGGAACCGTTACGGAACCTCAAAGTGTCAGCTGGAATGGAGTAGTGCAGCTAAAATGAGGAATTGTTTGCTGCATGCAACTCACTTACCAAATTCAACAGGACAACTACAACAACATACAGATACAGTATCCATTGTTTTCTTCTATGAGTGTCACTGCATTTCTTGGATCTCTCTCTGCTTCTAAATTGGTCCCTACAGCCATTCTATAGGTTTTACTTCAGCTATTTTTTAAACCTAATTTAATGTAAGAAGTGTTTCTCTGAGTGCAGAGATACGCAAGTGAAAACGCTGCAGCCCTGTACTGTCACATTCTAGTACTACTTACTTTTCAGTAACAATGCATGCAGTAGTGCATGCACTTCCTTTATGTCACTTAAAAGATTTATGGTTAGCTTTGTACCCAAAGATTTCTTTATCTTCAATTATTGTTTGTCCATGCTGTGCTTTTTTTTTTTCTCTCAACAAAACCTACCCAAAAAGAAACCCCCATTCCCATCCATTTTCCAAACCCTAACCCTCTTCCCCCAGGCTGTGTGGTTTTGCTTGATGTGTGACTAAATGACATCAAGAATTCCACACACTTGCTGGGGAGGATAAGGTCATAGCAACAGGCTGGTGAAGGAATCCGATGATATATTCTAGACTTACTTAGCTTCAGTACTATTTCTTGTTGTAGTAGCCAATGTCAAAGAAATCCAACACAAGTACAAGTTATACTTTACCATTTGTTAGGCTACATTGTGGCACTGTTCTAGTGTACTGTCACCTGCTATATTCTCTATCGTATCGTTGTAATGCTACAGTAAGGACAAACCAGGTTTCATTTTCTTTTTTTCCATAGGCATGCAACTGCCACTGTGTCACACCACTAGTACCACCGCAATGAGGAGGACATGTCATCCGCCCAGGATTGCCAACCTTAATCGCCATTTCCCGTGGAGCCAGCCCTGGGCCTAGCCCTACTTTCAAACACAAATTACAGGTAAGATAAGCATTTGGTTGGAGGTAGTATAATGGAGTATTAGGAGAGACGAGAGATTGACGGTAGTACTACTAAAGTCCTAAGACTATTCAGGAAAACAAACTTACTGTTAAACCCCCACCCACCAGACTCAAAAGCAGTAAAAAACAGGTATGGTCAGATAAAGTTTCAAAAAGTATATTTTTATAGCCCTAACAAAATAATCTCCCACAAGACCCTCCCTAACTCCAACGATTGTCCTTCAAAAGTCCCCAAAAAACCCAACTCCCAATTCCCACCCCCCAAAAGTCTCTAAAAAAGGGGCAAGGGACACTACGGCAGGGTGCTGTTGACTTTAGCGGCCAGGGCATCATGCTCCTTGCGGAATTTCTGCTGCCTGTTGAATTGCGAGGATCGCCTTTGACCTTTGTTTAACCAGGACCGCCGTTTTAAGTGAATTTCATTTAAAAGTGATCGAGGGCCTGCAAATCGCTTAAATACACAGAAAACTGAAGTATAGACTGTCTGTGCGTTTTCATCAGCAGCGCCACTTCCAAAGTCACACAGGGAGATATAAAATCAGTTGATTCCTGTCTTTACAGATGATTATACTCATCGCTACTATCTACTTCAATTTGAGGCCCATTAAAACTCCATGAGCTTCATTTATCTATAAGAAAGGGTATTCTTGATTTGATTTGTCTGTCCTGAGGATGGTCCCCATAACGCAAGTCTAGAGACTGAAACGTCGACTGCGCTTATTCCACTGCTTTTAATGATATAACTTGTAAATAGGTGGATAAGCTACAACAATTGCTGCAAATAGGCTGTTTTATTGATATTTTTTCCTATTGTAGCTTTTGCAACAAATGGTATACCCATGTATATTTTATTTTTGTTTTGTGAATAATTAAAACAAACAGAACTTTTCCATACACCCTGCTATTGCTCTCTCTTTTTATTACCGTTTGGTATTAGCTCTATTTGTTCAAAAACTTGTTCATCAGTGGTGTCAAATGCTTTGGACCACAAAATAATATATAATTTTGAATACTCTACAGTTCAACAAAACCCTTAACGGCACAATTACCCTTTCATACCTTGCGGAGGGTGGCATGGTCGAAGCGGAGGCCCTCCACCAAGTTCTTATAGCTTAGGACCTCCTGCCCCAGGTAGGACACTCTGAGGCATAAGCGGCGCTGGCGTGCCTTGCAAATCCTGTGGTGGGCAGCTGCTGCCTTTGCTGCTCGGCGGTGGCGGTTGGCTTTGGCAGCCCGTCTCCGTACCGCTGGAGCACTGCGCTGGCTGGCAGCCCGTGGGGGCACGGAGGAGGATGCAGCTGTCCCAGTGGATGTTGTTGTTGTACCGGTAGACTCCGTCTCCTCCTCCTCCAGGGCCACCAGCCACCGATATTCGGCGACAGTGGCATCCAGTCTCCATTGCCGGGCCATTCGAGCCAGCTCCCTTCTCCTTGATGGTCTCTTTGATTTGGAAGGAGCAACTATATGAAGAAAGAAAGACATAGTCTGTAACCAATGCTCCTTAAGATTAATACAAAATGATTGAGCAGAAAGTTGTGTCACAGTACAAGTAGCAAATTGAAAGCACAGTACATAATTATTGAGGACAGTATCTATGTAACCTCCGACTTCTTCATCCTTGCTCTAACATTAGTGGGAGATTAACGAACAAATTCTACGAGCACTATGGACTTCCATTACAGTCGACTATGACAGTACACCAGTCTTATTCTTCTTCTTCTCTCTTGTTTAGGAAAATTGGTACGTTATCTTATGCAAGCCGGCATAATGCCAGCGCAGTGAACTTGCACCAGAGAAAAACAGACGCACACCATGATGAGTGAGACAGACTCGCGTTACTGTACCGGTCCAGTACATGCAGGTAGTGAAGCTCTTACTTTTCTATTACGGGTGGCACTGAGAATACTCTGTTAAAAGGGCTACTGCTTAATTAATTTAGCTTTCACCCTATAGTGCAAATGAGTATTAGAAAAGGAAAATGAAGAAGCTAAATAATCTGATTATCTATCACTTCACATGGGATGTATTTGATGACATATGGGATGACTTTAGGTGCTTTGCTTATTATTGAGTGAACAGTGATACACCCACACATGAATGACGTACTACTACTAAACTAAAGTTATTAAGCGAGGTAGGGAGTGTCCACCGTAATAACCGGATATATGCTTTGCTTGCAGTTGCAATACAAACTACTGCTACTATTCATGGTAGTATTTGGACAAAATTACAACTTTTTTCCTTGCCTTTCCTACACTGGAATGGACGTGCAGGTGCGGTGTTACATGCTCTTCAAAGTAACACTTAGTTCATCCAGTGACCGTCTACTCTCTCTAGATACACATATGCTATCTAAGAGTCAGATAGTACCATGATCCAGGCATCCATCCATTCAAAGTATATGCACACGCACAGTTTCTGTTTCACCCACCAGGCTGTTCTCCTTCCACCCATCCTTGCATCATCATTCACCCGGCCATGCACCATACCATATTCTTTCCTTCCCAGCCACCTCGGGGACCAAGCAAACACATTTCATTCTTCTTTGCCAGTCATCATTACATTTCTCGTCCTTCCACACTTACTTACACCCTTCTTTCGCTTTTCGCTCATCCCATCCATCAAGTTCATCTCAGATCTGATTGGGATTCTTCTCGCCAAAAACTTCACAGCTAAGTCGAAGTACATTTAGAGGAGGCTACTACCTGGTTGATTTATAATACACCCGTGCAGAAAGCACACTCTGCAGTCTTCAATCTCAATAAGTAAGGAATATATAGCTTACCTCTGCCCGCCACCACCGTGTTATCCCTCACAGGATTGTCCGGCACTTGCACTGCCTCCTCCCCAGAGTTGTTCCCCTCGTCCAATGCCACCACCTCCGTGCTGGCCCCGCCTCCAGATGTTCCACCTACAAAGTACATTTAATCATGTTAGAATACACCACTCACTACTATATAATATTTGGTCTAGGAGGAAGAAAGAAATGTGAAAAAAACTGAATACAATGTAATAATTTGTGACTGTCTACTCTAAAGTAAAAATATCCCTTTTTCCAGGGAAGGCTGTTGTCTTGCTGCACTTTTTGGCACAACTGATGAATGCTTGCTTTTTATTTTTAACCCACACCACTTTTTCTCCTAACAGACAGAAGCTTGACTTCTAAGAACACGAGCAGGATCAAGTTCAAACCAAGTGAGAGCTCAGCTCGACCACAAGAAATGTGTCCAATTAATCGTCAGCACTAAGCACTTTTCCATTTTCAGTTAAACGTTTACTTTTATGACAAACTTGATTTTAATAAATGTGTTACCTTTTAATAAAGCTTTTAAACTTAAATAGACTCTGTGGTTTTTGGTCCTTCAGACTAGAGTTGATGAGCTAAAGGTTTTGGAATTTTTGCAAGCATGAGTCCGTGCCTCTGACATCATTGGGGATCAATTATCGGTGACTTTGGGAGCTAAATGACTCTGCCACACTATCTAGTCAGTAAGGAGATTGGGGGTTCAACTACAAAGTCTGTTATCACTGAGGTATGTGGAAAGTCTAACAGCACCTATTATAATTGATAAGCTAAGCAATGCATTATTTAGTGTCCATAGTTCTGTTTGTGCAGATTTGTCCCTGCAACAGTAGTAGAATGGATTGTCCTACTATCCAAACCAAAAGTAAAGTAGTATCTTATTCTTTCTTGGTGGTCATTCACCTTTTTATTGTTGGCAATTGTCAAAGCATAAACATTTAGAAGACTTGAAAAGACATTATGGACAATCCCAGAGGACTGCACTCAGTGCGTAGAGCTATTGCTGACTAGAATGGGAGTCCAATGGAATTGCCAAATGTGCAATCTTAGTTAGCTACACAGACAGACTAATAAGAATAATCTAGTAATACCACAGGGAGTCATAGTCGAGGCAGGATAAGAATTTAGATCCAGTCTACAAGAAGATCAAAGACGATTTAGAAAAAATCAAATGAGGAATACTAGGAAAAAATAAGTACTCTATATTAAAATTAAAACTTACTGGGGCCAGCAAAGGAGCCCTCGCCTGCCCGATCCTAGCCTGCATCCTGAACAGCACCCTCCTCCTCCTCCTGTGTCCTCTTGCCCCTGGGGGGAGCTGATGTACAACATGAAAGAAAGAAAGACCAGAAAACATGGAAGATATTTGTCAACCAAATCAAACATTTCAAAAGAACAATAACAAAATATTTTGGCGAAATAGCAAATAGACAACTATTCCACGGGATATATTATTGACCGATCTCATGTGGTCTACTACATTATTAGTATTGCTTGATTTGCAGACCGTCGAATTGGAGACTTCTTATGTAACTCACTAAACAAAGTACTAAAAAGGTTTGCCTAGGATTGGCAGGCAGCAGTCCGCAGCACGCGAAGTGACAGACAAAGTCCATTGTGATTGCAGATCAGCGACAACACTAAAGTTTCCTACTACATTAACCAGTCATTAAAATACTCAAACTATCAATCCACCTCCACTATTTCTTCTTATCGCCATGTGTACAAAGGAAGGACTGGACTTGAGTCTGTAGGGGCTGATTTAGAAGCCCCTTGCGGCTCTTTTGCTCCATTGTTGCGTGAATTTTGTGACGCAGCGGCAGAACAAAAGAGGCGCAATGGTGCGGCGTATATTAACAACGTGACGCATATGGGAGATGCATCACGTTGTAAAGCCCTGCACCATCAGGGGGCACTCTGGCGCAAGGGAGGGCGTTCCTGCACAGGAACGCATCCTAAAAGCGGCTGAGGGAAATCTAAAAGATTTCAATCACTCACTTTAACAACAATGATGCGTGACTCAAACCCTGCGCCTGCTTGAAGCAGACGTACGGCTTGACGCAGCATTGGGGAGATAGGGCACCCCAGAGCATTGATGGAGCTGCGCCATCGTTGCGACGCAACTCCAGCAATGTGCCGCCTTTACGGCACAGATGCGTAACGCTTTGGTGACGTTTTGGGCCCATGGTGCGCCGCATTGTAAATACGGCGCACCATGGGTGATGGTGGCGTGGCGCACAATTACTGGCGCATCCCTGCTACTTTGCAGGGATGCGCCGGTAATTAAAAATCTGAACCTTAGTGTCTAGCATTACGCAGTTCTTTAAACTACACTCATACATAATTTCACAGGCCAATGAAATGAACACGAAATCGAAAACAAATAAGCATAGTAGCAACACTACTGAGAAGGAGAGCAGTGCACCTGAAATGCACAGAAGATTTTGAAATATAATTTACCTACAATGTAATGAGAAGCATTATTGCTCTTGGTAAAAAACAAAAATTGGCAAGATAATAACACACAGAGCAGGAGAAAACAGAGTAGTAAAGAAATCGCTACTACTACTCACCAAGCCCAGGGATCTCAAGGCCAAGCAGGTCGAGCAGATCTCGTTCACGGTCCAGGACATCCGTCCAGCGGTGGGTGGCCTGGTTGTAGGTGCGCCGGACCTGAGAGTGGTGGTACATGGCCCGGCACACCTTCTCCCACCGCTTCCGATGCTCCCGGATCCCGTACCCGACACCGATCCTGCCGCCTGCCAGGATGGTCCTGGGGAGGCGGCGCTGAACATAAAAAATTAGTGCGGTCACCTCCTCCGGGCTAAAGATCTCCTGGGTACGACCTGCTCCCCCCTCAAACGCCCGCACGGGAGCCGGGCACGGGGTGCGGGACTCTTCCCCTTCTCGGGATGCTTCCCGGCTACCTTCACCATGGTCTGGGCTGAAAGGAAGCTAAATAATAAAGAAAAAAGAATCGGGAAGAGAAGAAAAGTAAAGAGTTGAAAAAAGTAGTTTAAAATTAACCAAAAGTGGCAGAAAACACAAAAATAGAGAGCAAGAAAAATAGAGAGATAGATAATAAGTAAAATAGATCAAAAAAAACTTCAAACAAGCAAAGGATGGCAGAGATACAGAGAGGATACCAAAAGCATGCCCAGAACCATAGCAATGAATGAGAAACAAGATGGCCGCGCCCGTTCACGACCGCGCGGTTAAGTTCGCGCAAGATTTTCCTCGCAAACACCCGCAAAATTGTACTGGCGAGCTGCACACTTTGCGAGATTACACTTCGCGCCCGGAAACGGAAATACGTCATGCAAACAAGGTGGCCGCGCCCTTGAATGACTAACACGCCGCAAAAAAACAAATCGCATATTTGCACGAATTCGCGGCTTCCGAATCCGATCTCACGCGTGTTCGCGCCCCGCGAATCCCACGAAATTGCAGAAAAATGAGTTTTGCAAAACTGAAAGCACTCAGCAGGTGCAAGAGTTCAAACTCATCATTAGTAACCATTCCCTGTAGTGCTTCCTGACTGGGACCCCTCCAGAGTTCAGTTGCTAGTTGGAACAATTGTATGACCCTGCTCTGACCCTCACAGCAGGCCCATAGAATAGCTACAAGTAGGCCACAAAGGTCCTGGAAAAAAAAATTGCACTGCAATAGAAAGCAAATTACTGATAAGGAAGCAGGTGCCAGACTTGGAATTTTAAAACAGTGACACATTAATAAACTAACCCCAAATTAATTCATGTCAGTTGAAGCAGGGCAGGTGTGCTAGCTTTCCCCCCCCATAATCTACAGTGATGATGAACCAGAGGGTGGCATGGGTGAAACAGAGGGTGGCAGTGATGAAACAGTGGGTGCTGGGAACCTGTGATGATGAACCAGACGTAGAAACAACATTGTCGCGACCGTTGCGAGCCAACAAGTAAGTTCGCAATTGCGAACTGGTACCAAACCCTCGCGAACTGGCAGAAACCCCTGCGAACACAAAAACATTTTTTACAAATCTGCAAATTTGCGAGAATTCGCGGTTTTTGCGGATTGCGAGTTCTCAAATTCGCAAAATTCGCGAACGCCAGATTCGCAAAATTCGCCCATGCTTACAGTTGATGACGTCTAGGAGTTGGGGTGAGATGACGGGGGCGGCCTTGTTGAAGATGTGTTGGGGGCATGGTTCAGTTGGTGATCCGGAGTGGATGGTGATCATTGTGTGGATGGTGTCTTCGGTGCTGATCGGGGTCCAGGCGCGGAGGGTGGTGGTGGGGGGCGTTGGTTTTGTGGCTGTTTGCGTGGTCTGTGTGCCAAAGCTGTTGTGTATGTCTGCGATCTTGCTGTGGAAGAACGAGGCGAGTGAGTCGCAGAGTTCTTGCAAGGGGGTGATGTAGTTGGTTCCGGCGCTGGGGTTGGAGAGCTCTTTGACGATGCTGAAGAGTTCCTTGCAGTTGTGTGAGTTGTTGTCTAGTCGTTCCTTGAATGCTGTCTTCTTGGTGGTGTGGATCATATCGAGGTGTTTGGGGGTGGCGTGCTTTTAGGCAGTCATGTTGTCTGTAGTCGGGTCTTTGCGCCAGGCTTTCTTGAGGGTGTGGCATTTCTTCTTGGAGTTCTTGAGATTGTCGTTGAACCAGGAAGCCTTCTTGCTGCTGGGCCTGCTGGGATGGTTTTTCAGGGGTGCGAGGTCGTCAGGGGAGTTGGTGATCCACTGGTTGAGGCTGCTGGCTGCTTGGTTGGGGTCCGTTGATCTGGTGGGAGGATTCAGGTTCAGGGATGTGGTGAGCTGGTTGGCGGTGATCTTGTTCCAGTTCCTCCGGGGAACCTGTTACAGGTGTGTCGTGGTCCTTCTGAAGCTGAAGTGGATGCAGCTGTGGTCTGTCCAGTAGAGTCCGGTGGAGTGGCTGAAGGCGATATCCTTGCTGGAGGAGAAGACAGGGTGAAGCATGTGTCCGGCGTAGTGGGTGGGGGTGTTCACCAGTTGCTTGAGTCCGAGGTTGGCGAGGTTGTCCAGCAGTGTGGTGGTGTTGCTGTCATTGTTGTTCTCCAGGTGGAAGTTGAGGTCCCCTAGGAGGATGTAGTCAGTGGAGGAGAGGGTGTGCGGGCTGATGAATTCTGCAATGTCTTCGCTGAATTGTGTGCGGGGTCCAGGGGGTCTGTAGATGAGGGTGCCTCTGAGGGTGGTCTTGGGGTCGGTGTGTATCTGGAAGTGAAGATGTTAGGCGGCTGTGAGGGTGTCGTCGGAGTTGGTCGTGATGCGGATGGTGTTCTTGTGGATGATGGCAATGCCTCCTCCTGTCTGGTTAACACAGTCCTTTCAGGTGATCTTGTATCCATCAGGGATGGCGATGGCGATGTCGGGCGCTGAGGAGGAGTTCATCTAGGTTTCCGTGAGGAAGGCGACGTCTGGAGATCTGGTGTCGAGCAGGTTCCAGAGTTCCACGGCGTGTCTGTGGACAGAGCGGATGTTGAGCAGGATGCACTTCAGGTGGTTGCCGCTGGTGCTCGGTTTGGCGGGTGCGGTGCAGGTTCGGATGCCGGAGAACTTGCAGGAATGGCAGGTGAAGGGTCCGTGGGTGCGTCTCGGGGTGGCACGGTAGTTGGTGATCCACTGGTTGAGGCTGTCAACTGCTTGGTTGGGGTCCGTTGATCTGGTGGGAGGATTCAGGTTCAGGGATGTGGTGAGCTGGTTGGCGGTGATCTTGTTCCAGTTCCTCCGGGGAACCTGTTGCGGGTGGCGGTGTGTCGTGGTCCTTCTGAAGCTGAAGTGGATTCAGCTGTGGTCTGTCCAGTAGAGTCCGGTGGAGTGGCTGAAGGCGATGTCCTTGCTGGAGGAGAAGACTGGGTGAAGCGTGTGTCCGGCGTAGTGGGTGGGGGTGTTCACCAGTTGCTTGAGTCCGAGGTTGGCGAGGTTGTCCAGCAGTGTGGTGGTGTTGCTGTCATTGTTGTTCTCCAGGTGGAAGTTGAGGTCCCCTAGGAGGATGTAGTCAGTGGAGGAGAGGGTGTGCGGGCTGATGAATTCTGCAATGTCTTCGCTGAATTGTGTGCGGGGTTCAGGGGGTCTGTAGATGAGGGTGCCTCTGAGGGTGGTCTTGGGGTCGGTGTGTATCTGGAAGTGAAGATGTTCGGCGGCTGTGAGGGTTTCGTCGGAGTTGGTCGTGATGCGGATGGTGTTCTTGTGGATGATGGCAATGCCTCCTCCTGTCTGGTTAACGCAGTCCTTCCAGGTGATCTTGTATCCGTCCAGGATGGCGATGGCGATGTCGGGCGCTGAGGAAGGCGACGTCTGGAGATCTGGTATCGAGCAGGCTCCAGAGTTCCACGGTGTGTCTGTGGACAGAGCGGATGTTGAGCAGGATACACTTCAGGTGGTTGCCGCTGGTGCTCGGTTTGGCGGGTGCGGTGCAGGTTCGGATGCAGGAGAACTTGCAGGAATGGCAGGTGAAGGGTCCGTGGGTGCGTCTCGGGGTGGCACGGTAGCATCCGGGGATCCAACCTTTGTTGAGTGCGTTGAGTGTGGTGGCGTTGTAAGTCCGGCGGGTGGGCTGGAGTCTGCGGGGGCCAGGGGTTCTGGCGCTAGGCGCGGTCCAGGCACGGACGGGCGCAGACGGACTTGCCTCTGGCGAGCCTTCGGCGCACAATCGGCGCACCCGCTGCGTGTGGACGCTCCGCATGTGCGGGAGCGTCATAAGAAGGGAGCTGGGAGGGAGGGTCAGCGACGGAGCGGCGAATGGGCTGGCGGGGGGCGGGGCCGCAGGGAGGCAGTGGCGGGAAAGACTGGTGCAGGCGGGCGTCCCAGCGGCGGTTGGGTCGCTCTGGCAGGACAGCAAAGAAGCAAGCAGCAGGAGGAGCGTGGGGGTGACCAGGCCTGGGCACAGGCACAGTAAACACATGCTGACAGTACTTCCACAGCTGTACTGCAGCGGCCATGGCACATGACTTCACAGCATACGACACACAATTTGGGCTCACGCTCTAATACCTGAGTCCCGCACCAGCTCACCTTATCAGCAAAACACTCTAGGCAATACCTCACTTAGTTTTCGTAGCCTATCACTTTCACACCGGTAGGTATGATTAGTTCGCTTCACAACCCCTCTATAGCACACCCTAATCAACCCACAGAGGTTACAGTGCTCCTACTCTCCTATTTCCCACTTCCTTTGCCCTTTTTTTCCCCTTACTCGCTTCAACAGTATCACAAAATGGCAGCCAACACTTCCTCCTTCCATGAGACTCTAAACAATACCTCCCATATTTTCCATACCCAAAACTTTCACACCAGTTCGGGTCAGTAGTTCATCCTAGTAGGTATTATCACATGCCAACACTTCTTCCACAACTGTACTGCAGCAGCCAGGGCACATGACTTCACAGCATAAGGCGCACAGTTTGGGCTTACCCTTTAATCCCCCAGTCGTGCACAAACTCACCTTAGCAACATCAATAACTAGGCAATACCTCACTTATTTTTTGTAGCCCAGCATTTTCACACTGGTAGGGGTGAATACTTCGCTTCGCACCACCTCTATAGCACACTCTAAACACCCCACAAAGGTTACAGTGCTCCTACCCTCCTCTTTCCCACATTTTTTGCCCTTTTTCCCCCTTACTCCATTGAACAGAATCACAAAATGGCGACCAATACTTCCTAGTTGCAACCGCATGCATCGCTTGCAACCAATCAGCAGCAAGCTCGTGCTCATAACCCTTCAGCCATTCAGATGGCAGAATTCCCAAATATCTGTAAATTTTGAAATTTCTCAAAAACTACTAAACGGGTTCAGACCAAATGAACAAAAGTATGCTTTCTAGACCAAAACCCTTCTCCCTGCAAAATTTTGGGTAATTCCGTTCACCCGTTCGACCTGTAGCCTTGTCTATTGTTTCCTATGTAAATTACAATTGAAAAAACATGTTTTGGGACCCCGCCTTTTTTCTCAGCCCCCCCCTTGACGAATCACCCCCGAACTTTCAACATAGAAGCTGATCTCAGCAAAGAATTAGTATTGAGTAATTTCACGAAGATTCGTCAATCAGCACCAAAGTTATTGGGAATAAAATGTTACCATTTTCCTATGGTAACTAGGTCCTAAATATAACTAACCTACTGGTGACCGCCAGTAGGTAATATATATATATATATATATATAGTTGTAAATTAAGTCTTTTATTTCCCAAAAGTTTCCAAGGATATGGATTTTCAAAATTAGGGCTAGTTGTACAACCAATTTTTGCGGTCGCAAAAGGGTATTTAACCCTTTTCCGACCACAAAAAATGGTGGTGGAATTTACCAACACTATTTTGCGATTCACAGACTCGCAAAATAGCATTTGCGACTCGCTTGTAGTGGTGTGCCAAGGGTGTCCCTTCCTAATAGTGAGTACAAATGGTATGTACCATTGTTTTGCGACTGCATTTGAGGCAGCAAAACACTCACAGTTTACCTCCTACTTCAAGCAGGTGTAAATGATTTGCAAATGGGAAGGGGTCCCCCGGGGCATCGCTTCCCCTTTGTGAATGGGTGCGAAAATATGTTTTAAGACCAGGCAGTTGTCCCTGGGACCACCGTCTCTCCTTAAAAAATTAAACCGAAGAGTTGAATTTTTCTTTTTAAAGGCATCCGATTTTCCTTTTAAAATAATGGGCTGCATTAAAAAAAACTGCTGTATGTAAAAAGCAGTCCCAGACATGGTGGTCTGCTGACCCCAGCAGGCCACCGTCCCTGGGAGTGCTAGCCATTCCCAATAGGTTGCAAATTGCACTTGCCGCATAAATATCAATGAGGCATGCAATTTGCGACCCCACTGGGAATCGCTAACACTGTCTGTGATACTGTTGTGCATTGCATTTTGCGACTCGCATATTAAAAGTCGCAAAGTGGCGCAATTTGCGATTCGCAAAATGCAAGTATTGTACATCTGGCCCTTACTTAGAGATTAATATTCTCTGGTCTGTAATTTTTTGGATACTGTTCTTCTCTGAGAGACGCTAATTTCCCATTGCTTAATATCTGATTGGAACTTCTGTGTTTCTGTGAAGTTTCCTTTCGTCTCCAGTTCAATTGCTTATAATATCCACAGATATGCTGCTTTCATTTATACTTTTCAGCACATTGTTTTTAAACCTAAATGCTCAAGTATTAGTTTGTTATACCTCTGGTTTGTCCTTTCAAGCCAGAACACTGCTCTCTGGCTACTTCTCACGAACAGAACACTACTTACTGGATTCTGATCACAAATGACTTCGAGACACTAGCATTTTTTAACTGTCATTGATGATATGCTAGTTTTTTCTTTTATTTACTCAAATTCAGGTGCAATGAAGATACACTACCTGTCTCCTCAGAGAGTTCAAGTGAAGTACAATGTGAATTGTTCGCACGCACTCATTGGCCTCATTTGATTTTTAGCAACTACACTGCATGACCATTTTGCTAGGGATGATGGAAGCCATCTTGGAATTTGCTCAGTATTGATGTTGCAATGCTTTCAATAGCACTTGAAATAACAATTTTCGATGAGGGTGCAACCTCCTCCACATCAGATACTGGCTACACAAGAAGTAGCTGACCTGTCTCTTCCTCTTTTCTGAGATTATTGTATGACAGGATAATGATTTCTGGAAACAAGCTGTCCCTTCACGCTCAGAAAATGTACATCCCTTTTATTGAATTAAGACATCAAATAATTCAATGGAATCATGACACAGCAGTCACAGGGCACCCAGGTATAACGAAAACCCTAAGGAATTATCAAAAAACCTTTGGGTGGAACAACATTCAGAAGGATATACAAGAATGCACATCAAGTTGCCAACTTGTACATGAAATAGGAACACTCATACTGCACCTGCAGGCTGATTACAGCCTCTGTCTATACTGCCAGTTCCTTGGCACACCTTGAGTGTGGATTTTATTACTAATCTTTCAGCAAGAAATACCTTCACTATCATTTTAGTTGTTGTTTGCATGTTATCAAAAATAGCATATTTTATCCCCCTGAAAAAGTTACCCTCCGCTGCAGAATTTAGTCAAATATTCATTTATCCTATTGAAAGACTGCATGGTCTTCCGACTAAAATATCTGAGATCACGGAGTTCAGTTCACATCTAAATTTTGGATAGCACTCTGTGATAAGTTAGAAGTAGTCTTTTCACTCGCCTTCCACCCACGCACCAGGAGCAAATTGAATGAGTCAACCAGTCTCAAGAAACCACACTAAGAAGCTTACTATCCACAAACACCGAACAATGGCATCAAGCCTTACACCTGGCTGAATTCTCTTATTATAACAGCACCCACTCAGCCACAAACTACACACCGTTCTTTTTCATGTCAGGGCAGCATCCTCAGGCCCTTCCCAATGATATATCAGGAGTTCTACTGTGCTACCTTCAGTCACAGAAAAATTCGAATAACTGCATATGATTCTAAAACATGCTCGGGAAGTTTATCAAAAGCTAAATTGGTCAAGAAGGACCAAGATGACAAGCATAGAACCCCAGCACATATATATATAAGGAAGGAGACAGGGATAGTTATCAACATGACTCTTACAACTAGAATTCCCCAGGGAACTACCACCTCAGTTTATAGGTCCTTATGACATTATTAATATAATTAATTAAGTCAACGTCAAGTTATGTCTTCACCCTGACTACACTATGCACCCACTGTTTCACGTTTCACTGATCAAGCCATACCACATCACCTCACAAAAAGATACCTTGGCCTTAACGCTGGAATTTAAAGTCTGTTAAATTCCAGAATAAGGCATACTAATAATGGTAGGTGGATTATGCTGATATGACCAAAGGGTCGTATCAGCAATGTTATAGCTGTTTCCCATGGAACATCGCTGGGAAACCAGCAATGTTCCATGGTAAACAAAGCTATCGCTGAAATAATATCGCCATAGCGCTATAGATTGTAAATATAGCGTTCTCATGGTGATAATTTTCCGTGCTAGCCGGAGACAATATTTTTATCGTTAAGCGGGGCCAGCGATAATTATCGCTGGCCCTTGTTAATATGCCCCTCAATGATCTCAGGGAAAACTATATAACCTTATAGATTGGAAGGGTTATGACCCTTCACAGTATTTTTTGGGAACTGGCCTCCTTGGTTTATGCCCCCATGTGATGAGACCATTTCATGCCCTCCAACCCACAAAATCATGACCTGTAAGACTTCCTTTGGGAGGGGCGACTGTCAGGATTCCTGCCAAAGTGTACCTCTTGTGAGTATCATAATATACTAGCATGACTCATGTCACTCCTTCCAACACTTATGAATCAACAGACGTCTTGTACCCTGACTTTTGACCATATTACATGCTGTTGGTAATAGCTAGTTGCAGCAGCTCTTCCCCAGTTTCATTGAAAAGGCTTAGTAGCTTTTACAAATGTTTTTCCATGTATATGAAAATTCAGTTTTCAGGCACCCCCCGGAAACATCCAGAAAATCCATCAGAATAAACATCAAGCAACTGGCATAGATTACCTCAATGTGAACCTTCTGGAAGACAACCCTCATCAACCTAATCCCTGCACCTCTTCCTTGCTGTTAGCAATAAGAATGCAACCTTTGTGAACATTCTAAAGGACCTTCTAGAAAGCAGCCTCAGCAAGTTAATTATCTGCACATGTTACTTGCTACAATTAGAGAGTGACCTTTATGAATGTTCTAAGGCAGTCTTACTTAAAGAGCGTCCACGCTCCTCACATTCACTTAGCTTCTTCGCCTGCTACTTACCTGTTTCCTGGCTTCTAGGACTCTATCTTGCCACTTGCCACGTTCCTTCCACTTTAACCTCACCGCAAAGGATGACCCCCATCAGCCTTGTACCTGGATGAAAAAACAAGAATCAAAAGAGAGACCAATTAACAGACTTGATTTTGGTTTACGCTGAGCTCAGTTGCAACATCATGTTTGCAGACAAGGTAACCAGTGTTTTTGTTCAACTTGTATTTTCTGTTGGCAGGGCTGTGCTAGAAAGTACTTGGAGAATACTAACCCTGTCCAAATTAGCTTGTGGGTCTAAAAACAACTGACAACAAAACTGAAGGTTGGTTGAGATATACAAAGCTTTCGTGAGGTGATACCTTAAAGGATATTGCTAGTAATAAACTAAAGCCTTCTTCTTTGTTTGTTTATACATACCATATCTGCCGGTACTATTCATCAGACTGGTGTGAATTCCTGCTGTAGTGTTGAAGTAGAGTAGGCGAGCCACAGCATATTTTGACTCCACACTCTCTCTCCATCCCAAGCCCTGTTCCCCTGGGATTTGCACCAGAGCAGAGTCTCCTGCTGTACACCAAGGGAAAGTCTTGGAGGGATTCTTGAACTAGTGTTGATGCCCCATTGTAATCACCTGGGATCCAGGTAGGTGGCCTACGACACAATAGCATGTGATAATCCAACATAGCCAGCTATGACAACTGCCATGTAGGTAATAAGTGAGCAGTTGTGAAAGTGTAAAAGAAAATGTATTTAACACAACATAAAGATCTTATAGTCTAAAAATATGTAAATTACAATAACTATTTTTATCTAACCTATGCCTAAACTTATCTATGCTAATTAACCTACACTATCCTAAATTCAATCTAACCAAACCTACCTAACCCATACTTATCCTACTGTACACAACAGACAGGTTAAACATCTACCCCCCCCCCACACTCCTTGCTGCACATTTGCACATGAAACAAGCATAAACTACACCTATACACACAGTACCTAAACATTAAAACCTTAACAAATATATATATTTGTGTTATTTTTTTGTTTCTTTTGTATACACATACTAAACATTAACCCCCAATCCACTTAACAACCTACCCACACATACCCCCACCTAGCAACAGATAAATAATAAAATCTATAAAAGCACTAAAACTAACCTGACCTCTCACTATACTAAAACCTATCTTCTTATATATAATAAGAACAATCAATATGAGCTGGGAAATGGCAGAATATTGGAGGGAGAGACTGTAGTTGCTGCTCAATCCTGTCTACAGATTGTTGTAGGATTTAAAATGTATTTACATAAGATTGACAGTTACTTCATAGACGTCCATCAATAACTTCTACAATTAATGAGAACCAAAGATTAGTATATTCAAGAAAAGGAATGAAACAATACAAAATGGGTGTACCTCTAATTTAGTTATATTGTATTAACAAAAAACAAGAGTTAGGACCTAGGAGTTATGGAAAGCATACTTGGATTGCAGAACTGGAATGCAGCCTCGCTATATCTGTATACCTGTTTACACTGAGTTTAAAATTTTGGGTTGGCAATTGAAATGTGGCCAGGAACAATTGATGTCTTTCAATATAATCATGGTTGGCAGATTCCACAACTTATCTAGGGGGTTTTGGATCTTTATTTTAAACATGTTGTGTTTTTTATGTTTGGGAATGGGTTTATAGACATTGATGACTAGTGTAATCTACATGAAATTATTTATTGTATTCTGTTTTAAAAACTATATGAATATCTTTCCACTTCCGTACCCTAAAATTCAATCTTTTTCGTTTTGAATACTAAGAGACTGATTCACAAAAGTAAAATAAGACAAAAGGCTAACTTTACGACTTTTGATATTCACAAAATGCGTGTACGAGTAGTAACGTTAGACTTTTGTCTCAGTCTAACTTAAGTTTTGTCTCAGTTAGACTTATGACCAAAACTTTAGTTAAATTGAGACAAAAGTCTAACTTTACTACTCGTAAATGCCCTTTGTAATACAGAAAGTAATAAAGTTATACTTTTGTCTCAGTTTTCCTTTGTGAATTGGCTCAAATATAGCGGACTTAGATGTTCACCCAGTTTGCATTGTTTCATCACTTATTTTTAATATATATATACTGCATCTTTGGTTCTCTTTAATTGTTGCTGTTATTAATGGACATGTATAAAGTAACCGCCAGTCTTATATAAATACATTTTAAATTCATCCATTGTTGGCACTATTACCTGACACCTATTTACCCAAGCCCACAAGGATATCCTGGGTCACCGTTTTCTATATATACCATTCTCATCAACGTTGCCCCCTGCTGTTCAATTCCTGCCATCCTCAACTTCATATCTGCATTATCCTCAGGCTCTGCCTTTCAAACTCCCTTTGCTGAACAGGTGTTGCGTTGACCATCAGTGGTTTCACTGATGGTGGTGTTGTAGAGGGTCCCAGGACTGCCCCATGATCAGCACCATGGGACACCTCCACTTGCCGGCTGGTGCTTGCTCTGTCCAGGGCTTTTAGTCCCCGAGTTGGCAACTTCCATTTCCATGCTGCCTTATATTGCTGGTAACACCCCCATGCGCATGTTGGCCTTGGCTACATGCCTGATGTGGCGGTACCTCTCCATGCAAATCCAGTATGCATTCTCCTGTTAAGGGGCTGTGTTGTCTTTTGGAGAGGAAGGGCATATGTATCAGACAAAGATTAATTTGTTCAAGTTGTCATCAATCACATGCATGAATTACCATAGCAGCATGTCCAGCCAAAAAAACATTGATGAAACAAATCTTGACCAACCTTCATAAGATGCATTTACTCCTCCTAATATTAAAATGCAAAAGTATTCAGTTCTTGACATTTTAGCTCATGAAATGGCAGTTTATGGCCTCATAATATACCCATATGCATATACAGATAGATAATGAGCAATGATGTTGTGTACATATAGTATGGTACACATGGTCCATCTAGGTAATCTCTGTGGATTGTCATGCAGCATGCGAGAGGGTAAAATTGATGTCCCCTCACCAATGTGAAATGAGTAATGTGCATCAAGTGCACGTATTGTGCCTCAGCAATGCTTTATTGTTATGGCAAATGCATACGGCCACACACATTGCAACATAGTTTGACTCTGTGCCAGGTATTTGAACCATCGATGGAGTATGACTAGCTCCCTTCAAATCAACTGACCAGTTTGACACTTCTCCAAGAATGACACATGGACATACCTGGGACACTTTAACATAGATCACGTAATGAAATGTAATCAATAGCATGTGATCCTTTTCATACCCAAGAGTCTGTCCATACATTTCTGAACTGATAGTTTCCTAGATGAACATCAACTCATACTTAACCCATGTGATGAGTGTGTGCAAGTATGCTGTAGATCTCACATATCTGAGTTTACTGTGCTCTATTTTGCAGGTAATTGTCCAAAAAAGTTAAATAGTGGCAATTCCTGGGTGATACAGTATGGCTGAGCCATTGCATCATTTCCTGTGTGGATGCATCACATTTCCAACTTATGTGTCACGTTTCTTACTAAAGTGTCACTTTTTCTACTAAAGTATCAGGCTTTCTGCTGAAACATCACTTATCCTACTAAAGTTTCTATTTCTTGTATTTTCTTCTATGCATCAAATATCCTATTAAAGCGTCACATTTCCTTTTAAAATATCACATATTCTACTAAAGCATCACGATTTCTGCTAAAGCATCACATATCCTACTAAAATGTCACTTAGCCTACTAAAGCATCACAATTCTTACCAAAGAGTCCAGTTTCCAACTAAAGCATCACATATCCTCCTATTGCATCAAATTTTCTGCTAAAGTGTCACATCCTACTAAAACTTCACGTTTCCTACTAAACCATAACTTATCCTACTAAAACGTCATGTTTTCTGCTAAAGAGTCACATATCCTGCTAAAGTTCACTTATCCTACAAAATTATCACATATCTTACTAAAGCGTCACATTTCCTACTAAAGCTTCCTGCTTCCTTCTAAAGGGTCAGGTTTCCTACTAAGACATCATGTTTCCTACTAAAGTGTCACATATCCTACTAAGTTGTCACATTCCCTACTAAAGGGTTGTTTTTGTCAGACTCCTCGCTACAGAAATTGACAATGCTGTGTTTTCATTCACGCAACTAGCCCTTTGTTTGTGGTACAGTATACTGATTGGTGCAATGCAGGTAAACACTCCCAGGTATCACTTTAACTGCCCAATTTATTCCTGCTGACATGCTTGTAGACTTGGAATGTGTTGCATATGTATATTAACAGTGCGCATGTGTGACCTTTTGCGTTCATGGTGCGGACATTAGGACAGGCAACATATTGCTATGAAATCCACATACATATTTTCAAATATGCATAGCATGACATAATCAATATGTATTGCAGTTTGCATTATGCTTGCTTTGATGGAAATGAGTAATGCTTGAGTAAGTCTAACAAGTATGATGTCTTCCAAGTCGGAACATGTTTAGCATTTCCATGCATCACAATATTTGGCATCATAGAGGGCTTACAAGAACTTAGAATGTGGGTAGGCATTCCCATCAGATGGGTATATGTGCTTTTATTGACTGGCTACATCATTCTGACCTTGAATACATCAGTGCATGCTACCTTGCTAGGAGTAACGTAAGATGTAGTTATATCTTGACATGTATTTGGCTATTAGATTTGCTTTGTGTCCTTAACAAATGAGCACACATAGTTGGAGCTGTAGGAGCCACAGCATTGTTTGCTTCAAAGTAAGACAGAGCTACATAGTCACATCCATTCATGCATGTAACAATTGCATTTTTGCCTAGTAGGTCGTGTGGCTGCATTGTGGCTAGGTAGCCAATCCAGCACTGGAACAGGTTAGGAGTCTACATTTGTATGTGTTAGGTGAGATAACACACTGATTTTGGTATGTGCTAGCAAAGGTTTGTGTAGCATATTTATATTAGGCCTGGGTGGTAAATTCTGATCCACTCGTGGAATTTGTGGAATTTGTGGAATTTTGCGTTCCACTGAGAATGCAAAATTGGCCAAAATTCTGCGTTCTGCGACTTCGCAAAATTTTTTGCTTGTTCGCTTTCTCAAAATGCTTGTTCGCAAGATATTTCCCCCCGAGCACGGAAACATCAATTGCGAACAGGAAAAAAGCATCGCAAACAAGCAATTCCACACGTTCGTGGAATTTCTGTGTGTTTGCAGAGATTTTTTTACAGTTTTGCGGAGATTTGCGTAACGCGATTACGCGAATTCCGCCCACCCCTAATTTATATTAACTGCGTTGCACTGTGTGCCCATGCACAGCATATGGGCCTCTGTTCACAGTCGTAGGACATTAAGGTCACTATATTAGCCTCCATGAGTGTACAGCAGTGGAAAAAGTAATGACTTACAACACACACACTCAGTCATTGAACACTGTTTACATTTACACTCACTTTGGATTGTGGTAGGATATTTGACAGTCATAACACAGTTGCAAAATGCATGCTCTTGACATGTGCACACTGGTCCACATTGCTATCTTTGCTTGGTGTACATCTTCCAGACACACATGCATTTGGAACATGTTGTTGATATGTACACATGTTTTGGTGTCCTGGAGTGAGAGTATCACCTAGCTATAAACCTCTGGGACGGGGCAAATACAATTAGGTGAGATGGGAGTGCATTGGTATTTGCAGAGACTGTCAAATGAAAGTGCTAGCACAAAGGAAGTGTTCATTCATGTAATAAAATTTTGTAACACTCATTCATAGCAAAAATATGATTCATGGCTATCTAAAAGATCTGCACAATGGTGTGCCTTCAGAGAGTGCCAGCAATGATGCCCACATTTTTGACTCTATCCTCAACTTCATCTTCATCCTCATATGCTGCTTCCTGGTTCTCATGTGACATTTGTACGCACACATAAGTTATGCAATATGCAGCACACCAGGATGATTTTGAAAAACCTGAGGTGGGGAGTATAGCACTCAGCCCCCGGGCATAATCAAACAGCAAATGAATGACTTCAGTACTCTGAAAGTCCGCTCCACAAACCCCTGGTCTTGCACAGTGCGTGGTTGTAGGTGTGCTTTGCCTCTGTCTGGGGATGTGCAAATGGAGCCATGACCCAGGACTACCGACCATATCCTAGGTCCGCTGAAAAGACAAAGGGAGAAATGTTGCTTACTGCTCATTGCCCTTGATCAACCAAATACATGTCTGCTAAGTGTACTGAATAACTTGTACACATTAAGGTTATCACGTTTAATTCCACATGTCCAGTCTGTTCTCTGTGCCAGATTGAATCATGTGTATGTGCTGCTACTTTGACAGTGCCACAATGAGACAAACACACTTGGACTGTAGTGCCGATTTTAGGTCCATTGCCACTGTAAGAGACATTATGAGGACCACAAATCAGGGTATGTTGTCATCCATAGGTATGCTGTACCAGTATGAACCTGTTTCACAAGCACACATGCACACATGCACATGTACCTGTGGAACCTCTGATGTTGTAGCTACACTACCTACCAATTACAGAGCCTTCAAATTGGTTACTACATATAGGAAGAGTAGTCTGGTGAGTGCATGAGGTGCATTCTGCACAGGTTACCTGGTGTGGGATACATGACAAGCCTCATGTACCATGGGAGCTACATTTAGACGCACAGACAACAGTCATGGCAGTCCTTCCATGCTCACAGTGTTGCAATACAGTGTTTTTATATGTGTAGCATTGCTCAAGTACTTTCCACTACTGATAGACAGATACAGTAAGGAAACGTTATTGCGTGATTTAAAAAACCTTTGCAAAGTACAAAATATTAAAATATGCATGTTAAAAGAAAGTAGAAGTCCAGGTCCTTGTAGTAAGAAGCACCCCCCCCTTTTTTTGTTTGGCCTCGAGTAGACCAGGCAGTGTGCCCAGCCCCTTTAGTCAGTTGGTATGAAGACTCTGACCGGTTTGCCTTTCCTGGGTAGCTGCAGGAGGGACTTGCCAATTTACTATTCTGATGAAGGATCATGTTCTTGGGTCCCCTCCCCTAGTTTCTTTACAGCTCGATCCATAAACCTTACTAAAGCACAGTTTAATGTAGTGTTCAGTGGGTCAAAGCAGACCAAAACTGCGGCTCTGCATGATCTGGCCTCGTTGATGTTCCAGAGTTTCCTTAAGAGGGACCGTCTTTCCTTCAACAGGTTTGTACAAAGGCATAGGATATGTATTATGTCTTCCTTGTGGTTTCCACAAAGTCGACAATGTTCCTGGCCATGAACTCTTTTCCATTTAGGCAGGTGACACGACAAGTTGATAACTTCCATTCTCAATTTTAAAAAATTTGATTTGGTGTGTGTGTTAAATGCTAAGGTTAGATACCTCTGAGGTGTCAACTGGACATATGATAGCAGGGTCATCCAACCGTGGCTTCTTCCTGCCAGACGTTCCTTGTCTTCCCATAAGGAGAGTTTTTTTGCACTTAATTTTGCTAGCCTTTTAAATTCATTGTGGCTTACTTGAAGGTTCCAAACTTCATTGAAACCTAAAAAATGTTGCCATCTTTCCCAATATTCATGCCCTGCACGCCATAGTTTTATGTTAAGGCAAGACCATAGGTGTTGCGCTAGGCTGCCTTCCTTCGACGACCTCAATTTGTGACAGCACATTAAGAAACTCATAGATCTGGCCAGTGATTGGTTACAGATGCCCAGTTCCAGCCTAATTTGGGCTGGTGACGTTTGTGTAGGTAGCTCAAACATGTTCTGTAGATTTTAGCAGTCATTTTATCTAATTGGCCACTGTCCAATACTTTGAAGACCTCACTTCCGTAAGTTAATGTAGGAATGACTTTTGCCTGTGCCGCCAGAGGGAAGAGAACACCTAGATACTTGCGGCAGTAGGATTCTGCAATGCTTTCACGAATCAGGACCCAAAACAACTTTTTTGCCCTTCCTGGATGTAACACCAACATTTTTGTTTTCTTGTTGTTTATCGAGAGCTCGTTTTTGTTTGAGTATTCGGAGGTAGCGTCCATAAGTCTTTGCAGGTCAATCTTTGTTTTACTTAGAAGAACCACGTCGTCGGCGTAGAGAAGATTTGACAGGAGGAGGCCAGCTACTTTGGGAGAATGAGAGTTTACCTTCTTTAAGGCTTCTGAAAAATCTGATAAAAATAAGTTAAAAAGAGTGGGTGCCAGGACGCATCCTTGTTTGAGACCTTTTGTCGTCAGGATTGGGCGTGACAGTCTGGAGCCGGCCCTGATCTTGATCCTGACCCATGTGTCCTGATGCAGGAGCTGGATGGCTCTTAAAAGGCCATTTGGGATGTTTAGTCTAGAAAGCTTCTGCCAGAGCTTGGCCCTGTTGACATTGTCAAAGGCGGCTTTGTAGTCTATGAATCCCATATAGAGCAAGCAAGTGCTGGTTTCCGCCTGATGCATCAAGCAGGAGAGAGTCATAAGCTTGACTGAGGTACCAGTGTGGCTTGTAAACCCGGTTTGATTCGGAGGAATTACGGAATGGTCATCAGCTAATGCCAGGAGTGAATTGAGCAAAATCCCGGCAAAATACTTTGCTTCATTGTCGATAAGGGCAATTAGGCGGTAATTGCCAGGAGACTTTTTGTCCCCACCTTAAAGATTGGTGCAAGAATCGATCCCTGCCAAGTGGGCGGAATTATGTTTTTTTGTAGGATAGTGTTGAAGAGTGGAGTTAGCTTCGAGGCCCAATACGTTGAATCCGCCTTGAACAAAGCCTGAGGGATGCCTACGGGACCTGGGGCTCCGTCTTTCCGACCCTTTTTTATCTGATTTTCAATTTGGTCCTTCAGGACTGTTCTGTGTTCGATACCGATTTGGTGGGTTAAGCTCTCTGTTACTTTTTCAATTGTTTGACCTGCGTTGGAAAATTCGTCCATTATGAGTGTTTTAATATTTCGATTTGAGGGCCAAAATGTCACTTTTTGAACACTGCTACCTTCTTCGATGGTGTTCTGATGAGAGTTATTGTCCTGATGGACGTTGAAATGAATGTGCAGAAAAGCAACCCACTCAGGCTCCAGTATATTTGACAACGCGACCTTTGGGACACGCCCACCTAGGCTATTGATGGTACGCCAGAACCTCGCGGAAATATTTGTTTTTATGTCTTGGTGTAATCTGGCCCAGAAAGAGTTCCAATGAGCTCTACGCTGTTCTCTTTTTACCTTCTTCAGGTGACTGCGGGACTCTCTCAGTTTTGTTATTGTTGGAGGGTCAATTGGGTTTGTTTTTAATTCCCGTCATATCCGGTTCATAGTTCTTTTTACGGATTGTATCACGGGATTCCAAGATGTCGGCTGTTGTGCCCCGTTCGGATTTGCATATGTTGTTGGTTTTGCATGTCTGTCTATCAGTTTAGTTACAAATGTTGTCCAGTTCACAATTTGGTCATCAGTAGACCTGCTGGTACTCTCAAAGATTTGTTTTGCCTCTATTGCTACTTGTTGTAGTTCACTTACAGAGCACTTGATTTGTTTTAGATTGATCGTAAGGCTATCGGATACCAGTGACCTTTCTTTTTCATGTTGCAATATTTCTTGGGGACTGTGATCGCTTTCTGTTCTATTTCAGAGTCTAAAACCTGATATTTGGTGCTGGAGGGAAAGGCTGACAAAGGTGTAGTCAATTAGGGGAGCACGATTTTCGATAGATATGAGAGGCCAGGTGGCTTGTCTGGAAGAAAGCGCCCATTGAGGGCTCTAAAGCCCAGGATTTCAAGGTTGCTTTGTAAAGAGCATCCCTTCGAGTCTTCCTTATGCCATCCTGGAGGGTCCTGCGGTGGTATGACCCAAATGCTTTTGTGAGATTTAGTTACCTCATTTTTCTGTCAGACAGACATTAGCCACATGTTAAAGTCACCAGATAATATTATTTCTACATTCGGGGATCCAGATTTTGTTCTTAAAACTGTTGCTATCACCTCTTCTGAGAAGGATTGCCTAGACACTGAGTTTGGGCGAACATAGGTGTTCATTAGAGTATTCGACCTGCGCTGGCCTTTGTATGTGATGAAGGAGATTCCCAAGGACTGGAGGTGATGAGCTTACTAACTTCCATGAAGCAATTGCATTATTTATTGATATGTATATTGCTAGGCCGCCACTGCCTCTTCCTAAAGATTTCAGTTTCTGGGCTGGGATATGATGCATTTTGAACCCTTCTATTTGCTGCGGCTCCACAAGCCATGTCTCTTGTAGTAGTAATATCTAAAATGATCGAAAATAAGAAATAATTGCTTTGTCCTCCAGTTTATTTGCTAGCCCATTGATGTTCCAGGAGCAAATCCTTAAGGGACACATATTATTGCCCTTGTTACTGTTGTGCTGTCAACGTATAAACAGAGTTGAGTTTAGGGAGCCCGCCAGCCATGACCATGTGCCGACCTCTTCCTGGTCCCAATTGGGTATAATCCGGTCATCTCTTTCTTTTCTTGCGTTATGGTCAAAATTTGGGGTTTTGTTGCTTGAGTAACTGCTCCTTTTTTTTCACGTGAGCGCTCAGTGCGTCGACTTGCCTGCAAAACGTAAGGGTAGCCTGATTCGCTTCCGGGTAAGATGAGTATGCCCCACTGCTTGAAGGTTTCTGTATATCTTAAGATGGTATTCATTGCCTCTTTCGAGCTCCAAGTGACCTTTGTGGTTTTGTTTATTTGGCCTTGGCTCGGTGCGATAAACTTTATCGATGTGGTGTCTTGTGAGGTTATGACGTTGACAGGCCTATTGCTTCTATCCGTTTTATGATGTTCCCGCGATTTAGTATATTGCACCTTCCTTTAGACTTATACTTGGGGTAAAAAAGCGTAAAGGTAGGATCACCACACAAAGCGACCATAACCGGCCTTGGATTAGGCTCAAATCTTTGAGCACAAAGCGTTTGGTCTAATTCTGTCAAAGAAACTGTTGAGTGTTTGTTTATTGCTATGTGACTGGGGGCCAGATGTGGGTAACCAAATACTGGTCGGTAATGGCCAAAAATCGGTATTTTCGGCCGTTACGACCGGTATTTGGCATTTGAGATGTAGGGGACAGAAAATCGTCCGATTCGGTAAACATACCAAATCGGTAAATTTACCGATTCAGAAATCTTTCCGAATCGGGATATTTACCGATTCGGTAAATTTACCGAATCGTACCAGTTTGCGATTCGGTAAAATTTCCGAATCGGTAAATTTACCGAATCTGTAAATATACCGAATCGGTAAAATACCGAATCGGTAAAATACCGAATCGGTAAATAAGAAGAGGCAAAAAAGAAAATCGAGATGTAGGTAAGCTCTGAAATACCGAATTGCCTGAAATTCGGTATTTAAGAGTCGGTATTTACCATGGATTTAAATCAGGTGGTAACCAGGTGCAGACTATAAAAAAGGACCTAAAATGCAATTCTGTTTGCACAATGGCGGCATTCTATGTCATTGCGAGACGGCTACAGGAGGAAGGAGAGAGGGAATGGCAGAGACAGGAGCAGGTCTACAGGCAGAGGATCACCTTGTTCATGCTGACAGAGGCAGAGATACTCCAGAGGTACAGGTTGGAGCAAGACACCATCTTGGCCCTCATCAGGGACCTCCAACCACTGTTGGAGCACACTACCCCAAGGGCACATGCCATTCCACCCCACGTGCAGGTGTTGTTCAGCCTACACCTGCTTGCGTCAGGGAGCTACCAGAGTGTTGTTGCTGCGGTAGGTGGTGTGACCCAGAGCAGCCTGTCCTGCTTTTTCCAAAACTTCCTTGACGCCATGTTACAGAGGATGGACCATTATATATCTTTCCCTGCAACCCATGGCGAAGTGCTCCAAACAAAATTTGACTTTTACCAGATGGTGCATTTCCCCAATATAATTGGCTGCATTGATGGCACCCACATTCCCATTTGTCCCCCTGCTGCCACCAAATACATATATCGGAATCGTAAGTCCACCCACACCATCAATGTGCTGGTGATCTGCAATGCCAAGTGCGTCATAATTGACCTGGTGGACAAATTTCCTGGGAGTACCCATGACTCCTACATATTCCAAAACAGCGGCATCTATGCACAGCTGACAGCAGGGGAATTTGGCGAAGGATACCTCCTAGGTAAGACACATTGTGCAACCACATGAACACCAATTGCAGTAAGATGTACATGTATGCATGTGAGTATTGTATTCACATTTCCTTGTAGGGGACAGTGCATATGCCCTATGCTCCTTCATCCTTACCCCCTACCTCAACCCCTCAACACCCAGCCAAAGGAGATATAGCAGGGCCCACAAGAGCACAAGAAATGTTGTTGATCATACCTTTGGCATGTGGAAGAGCAGGCTCAGGTGCCTGCACAAGAGTGGAAGTGCCCAGAGGTGGAGTTGTCAGACTTTGAGGATCATGACAACGAGAATGCTGTGCCTGAAACACAACCTGCTGGAGTGTCTACACCAAGTGATGGCAAATACAGAGGTGAGGAGATTACACGCAACTATTTCTGAGTAAGTAATGAGACACAGACAGGTTGTGTATGGGAACAACGTATTTTAATGTTGCATCAACGTTCAAGCACTGCAGTGCAACAAAATAAACATCATAAAGGTGGGTACTGTTTGTCCCGGGTTACTTCACCCATGACCGGTAATGTTACTTGCGGCCACGCTTCCCAGAGCCACTAGGGTGTTGGTCGCTTGGTTCAGTGTGCTCTGCAGCCTCAGCTTGGCGCCTGCTACTCCTCCGTGGCTCACCAACAGTGCTTGCCATGCTGCTCTGCCACATCCAGGGTAGGATTCTGTGCAGTTTGTGAAATCAACAGTGCCTCTAGTGGACTCCTAAATCTGGCCATGCCCCTGGTGACCTCTGCTGTATTTTGTGTCAAGGCATCCTGCATATTTATGCCCCTCCTGCATAGCAGGGATGTGGCAGTGGCCAATCGATTGATGGCAGTATTGTGAAGTAGTGTGGCTCACTGGCTAGAGGCGGCAGACCCGAGAGCAGAGGACGGCCCGGGACCAGGGTTCGATTCCCGGCGCGGCAGGTTTCTGGACCAGGGTCAGCGGACTCGATAATTCTCTCGCCTCAGTGCCCACTCTGATCAGCGATCACACTCGGCAACTCTGGGCATTAGCTTACCTCATCTTCACTAACGGCCCCACCAGACCGCCGGGGATGCCTGGTCTCACCCTGGAGATACCCATTAAGGGACCATCTCTCAGGGAAGCCAGGAAGGGTTTAGCAGCGGTCGAAGCGCCTTGGGACCCTACGGGTAAGTAGTGCGCTATATAAATGCCTATACATTTACATTTACACGGGCATCCCTGTGCCTTGTGTGAGACTGACTTTCAAGTTTTGAGCATAGCTGGTTAATAGAGTTGCTCATCTGCTGCATCCCTGCTGCAATGTCGGAATTTTTTTTAGCTAAGCATGGGCGAATTTTGCGAATCTGGCATTCGCGAATTTCGCGAATTTGCAAACTCGCAATCCGCAAAATCCGCGAATTCCTGTGAATTTGCGAATTTTTTTTTTGTGTTCGCAAGGGTTTCTGCCAGTTTGTGAGGGTTTGGTACCAGTTGCGACTATGTTGTTTATACATCTGGTTCATCATCACAGGTTCCCAGCACCCTCTGTTTCACCACTGCCACCCTCTGGTACATCAATGCCACCCTCTGGTTCATCATCACTGTAGATTATGGGGGGGAAAAGCAAGCACACCTGCCCTGCTTCAACTGACATGAATTAATTTGGGGTTGGTTTATTAATGTGTCACTGTTTTAAAATTCCAGGTCTGGCACCTGCTTCCTTATCAGTAATTTGCTTTCTGTTGCAGTGCAATTTTTTTTCCAGGACCTTTGTGGCCTACTTGTAGCTATTCTATGAGCCTGCTGTGAGGGTCAGAGCAGGGTCATACAATTGTTGCAACTAGCAACTGAACTCTGGAGGGGCCCCAGTCAGAAAGCACTACAGGGAATGGTTACTAATGATGAGTTTGAACTCTTGCACCTGCTGAGTGCTTTCAGTTTTGCAAAACTCGTTTTTCTGCAATTTTGCGGGATTCGCGAGGCAGGAACTTGCGCGAGATCGGATTCGGAAGCCGCGAATTCGTGCGAATATGCGATTTGTTTTTTTGTGACGTATTAGTTCGCAAGGTTTTGTGCGTTTTAGCGAGCCGCTTGTAGCGCAAGGTGCGAAGTTACCCTCGCAGTCGTTCAAGGGCGCGGCCATCTTGTTTGCATGACGTATTTCCGTTTCCGGGCGCGAAGTGTAATCTCGCAAAGTGTGCAGCTTGCTAGTACAATTTTGTGGGTGTTCGCGAGGAAAATCTCGCGCGAACTTAACCGCGCGGTCGTGAACGGGCCCGGCCATCTTGCTTCTCATTACTTGCTATGGTTCTTGGTATGCTTTTTGTATCCTCTCTGTATCTCTGCCATCCTTTGCTTGTTTGAAGTTTTTTTAATCTATTTTACTTATTATCTATCTCTCTATTTTTCTAGCTCTATATTTTTGTGTTTTCTGCTACTTTTGGTTAATTTTAAACTACTTTTTTCAACTCTTTACTTTTCTTCTCTTCCCTATTCTATTTTCTTTATTATTTAGCTTCCTTTCTGCCCAGACCATGGTGAAGGGAGCCGGGAAGCATCCCGAGAAGGGGAAGGGTCCCGCACCCCGTGCCCGGCTCCCGTGCGGGTGTTTAAGGGGGGAGCAGGTCATACCAGGGAGATCTTCAGCCTGAAGAAGGTGGCCGCACTAATTTTTTATGTTCAGCGCCGCCTCCCCAGGACCATCATGGCAGGCGGCAAGAACGGTAGCGGGTACGGGATCCGGGAGCGCCGGAAGCGGTGGGAGAAGGTGTGCCAGGCCATGTACCACCACTCTCGGGTCCGGCGCACCTACAACCAGGCCACCCACCGCTGGACGGATGTCCTGGACCTTGAAAGCGATCTGCTCGACCTGCTTGGCCTTGAGATCCCCAGGCTTGGTGAGTAGTAGTAGCGATTTCTTTACTACTCTGTTTTCTCCTGCTCTGTGTGTTATTATATTGCAAATATTTGTTTTTTACCAAGAGCAATAATGTTGCTCATTACATTGTATGTAAATTATATTTCAAAATCCTCTGTGCATTTCAGGTGCATTGCTCTCCTTCTCAGTAGTGTTGCTACCATGCTTATTTGTTTTCGATTTCGTGTTCATTTCATTGGCCTGTGAAATTATGTATGAGTGTAGTTTAAAGAACTGCGTAATGCTAGACACTAAGGTTCAGATTTTTAATTACCGGCGCATCCCTGCAAAGTAGCAGGGATGCGCCAGTAATTGTGCGCCACGCCACCATCACCCATGGTGCGCCGTATTTACAATGCAGCGCACCATGGGCCCAAACGTCACCAAAGCGTTACGCATCTGTGCCGTAAAGGCGGCACATTGCTGGAGTTGCGTCGCAACGATGGCGCAGCTCCATCAATGCTCTGGGGTGCCCTATTTCCCCAATGCTGCGTCAAGCCGTATGTCTGCTTCAAGCAGGCGCAGGGTTTGAGTCACGCAGGGCTTTACAACGTGATGCATCTCCCATATGCGTCACATTGTTAATATATGCCGCACCATTGCGCCTCTTTTGTTCTGCCGCTGCGTCACAAAAGTCAGGCCACAATGGAGCAAAAGAGCCGCAAGGGGCTTCTAAATCAGCCCCTACAGACTCAAGTCCAGTCCTTCCTTTGTACACATGGCGATAAGAAGAAATAGTGGTGGTGGATTAATAGTTTGAGTATTTTAATGACTGGTTAATGTAGTAGGAAACTTTAGTGTTGTCGCTGATCTGCAATCACGATGGACTTTGTCTGTCACTTCGCGTACTGCGGACTGCTGCCTGCCAATTCTGCCAATTCTAGGCAAACCTTTTTAGTACTTTGTTTAGTGAGTTACATAGGAACTTTCCAATTCGACGGTCCGCAAATCAAGCAATACTAATAACGTAGTAGACCACATGAGATCAGTCAATATATCCAGTGGAATAGTTGTCTATTTGCTATTTCTCCAAAATATTTTGTTATTGTTCTTTTGAAATGTTTGATTTGGTTGACAAATATCATCCATGTTTTCTGTTCTTTCTTTTTTTCATGTTGTACATCAGCTCCCCCCGGGGGCAAGAGGACACAGGAGGAGGAGGAGGGTGCTGTTCAGGATGCAGGCCAGGATCGGGCAGGAGAGGGCTCCTTTGCTGGCCCCAGTAAGTTTTAATTTTAATATAGAGTACTTATTTTTTCCTAGCGTTCCTCATTCTATTTTTTCTAAATCATCTTTGATCTTCTTGTAGACAGGATCTAAATTCTTATCCTGCCTCGACTATGACTCCCTGTGGTATTACTAGATTATTCTTATTAGTCTGTCTGTGTAGCTAACTAAGATTGCACATTTGGCAATTCCATTGGACTCCCATTCTAGTCAGCAATAGCTCTATGCACTGAGTGCAGTCCTCTGGGATTGTCCATAATGTCTTTTCAAGTCTTCTAAATGTTTATGCTTTGACAATTTCCAACAATAAAAAGGTGAATGACCACCAAGAAAGAATAAGATACTACTTTACTTTTGGTTTGGATAGTAGGACAATCCATTCTACTATGTTGAAGGGACAAATCTGCACAAACAGAACTATGGACACTAAAAATGCATTGCTTAGCTTATCAATTATAATAGGTGCTGTTAAACTTTCCACATACCTCAGTGATAACAGACTTTGTAGTTGAACCCCCAATCTCCTTACTGACTAGATAGTGTGGCAGAGTAATTTAGCTCCCAAAGTCACCGATGATTGATCCCCAATGATGTCAGAGGCACGGACTCATGCTTGCAAAAATTCCAAAACCTTTAGCTCATCCACTCTAGTCTGGAGGACCAAAAACCACAGAGCCTATTTAAGTTTAAAAGCTTTATTAAAAGTAAACACATTTATTAAAATCAAGTTTGTCATAAAAGTAAACGTTTAACTGAAAATGAAAAAGTGCTTAGTGCTGACGATTAATTGGACACATTTCTTGTGGTCGAGCCGAGCTCTCACCTGGTTTGAACCTGCTCGTGTTCTTAGAAGTCAAGCTTCTGTCTGTTAGGAGATGGTGGTATTGGATGAGGGGAACAACTCTGGGGAGGAGGCGGTGCAAGTGCCGGACATGCCTGTGATGGATAACACGGTGGTGGCGGGCAGAGGTAAGCTATATATTCCCTACTTATTGAGATTGAAGACTGCAGATTGTGCTTTCTGCACGGGTGTATTATAAATCAACCAGTTAGTAGCCTCCTCTAAATGTACTTCGACTTAGCTGTGAAGTTTTTGGCGAGAAGAACCCCAATCAGATCTGAGATGAACTTGATGGATGGGATGAACGAAAAGCGAAAGAAGGGTGTAAGTAAGTGTGGAAGGACGAGAAATGTAATGATAACTGGCAAAGAAGAATGATATGTGTTTGCTTGGTCCCCGAGGTGGCTGGGAAGAATATGGTATGGTGCATGGCCGGGTGAATGATGATGCAAGGATGGGTGGAAGGAGAACAGCCTGGTGGGTGAAACAGAAACTGTGCGTGTGCATATACTTTGAATGGATGGATGCCTGGATCATGGTACTATCTGACTCTTAGATAGCATATGTGTATCTAGAGAGAGTAGACGGTCACTGGATGAACTAAGTGTTACTTTGAAGAGCATGTAACACCGCACCCGCACGTCCGTTCCAGTGTAGGAAAGGCAAGGAAAAGAAGTTGTAATTTTGTCCAAATACTACCATGAATAGTAGCAGTAGTTTGTATTGCATCTACAAGCACAGTATATATCCCGTTATTACGGTGGACACTCCCTATCTCTCTTAATAACTTTAGTTAAGTAGTAGTGCGTCATTCATGTGTGGGTGTATCACTGTTCACTCAATAATAAGCAAAGCACCTAAAGTCATCCCATATGTCATCTAATACATCCCACGTGAAGTAATAGATAATCCAATTATTTAGCTTCTTCATTTTCCTTTTCTAGTACTCATTTGCACTGTAGGGTGAAAGCTAAATTAATTAAGCAGTAGCCCTTTTAACAGAGTATTCTCAGTGCCACCCGTAATAGAAAAGTAAGAGCTTCACTACCTGCATGTACTGGACCGGTACAGTAACGCAAGTCTGTCTCACTCATCATGGTGTGTGTCTGTTTTTCTCGGGTGCAAGTTCACTGCGCTGGCATTATGCCGGCTTGCATAAGATAACGTACCAATTTTCCTAAACAAGAGAGAAGAAGAAGAATAAGACTGGTGTACTGTCATAGTCGACTGTAATGTAAGTCCATAGTGCTCGTAGAATTTGTTCCTTAAACTCCCACTAATGTTAGAGCAAGGATGAAGAAGTCGGAGGTTACATAGATACTGTCCTCAATAGTTATGTACTGTGCTTTCAATTTGCTACTTGTACTGTGACACAACTTTCTGCTGAATCATTTTGTGTTAATCTTAAGGAGCATTGGTTACAGACTATGTCTTTCTTTCTTCATATAGTTGCTCCTTCCAAATCAAACAGACCATCAAGGAGGGAGCTGGCTCGAATGGCCCGGCAACGGAGGCTGGATGCCACTGTCGCTGAATATCGGCGGCTGGTGGCCCTGGAGGAGGAGGACACGCAGTCTACCGGTACAACAACAACATCCACTGGGACAGCTGCATCCTCCTCCGTGCCCCCACGGGCTGCCAGCCAGCGCAGTGCTCCAGCAGAACGAAGCCGGGCTACCAAAGCCAACCACCACCTCCGAGCAGCAAAGACAGCAGCTGCCCCCCACAGGATTCGCAAGGCACGCCAGCGCCTCTTATGCCTCAGAGTGTCCTACCTGGAGCAGGAGGTCCTAACCTATAAGAACTTGGTGGAGGGTCTCCGCTTCAACCATGCCAGCCTCCGCAAGGAGTATGATGCCCTGGCCGCTAAAGTCAACAGCACCCTGCCGTAGTGTCCCTTGCCCCTTTTTTAGAGACTTTTGGGGGGTGGGAATTGGGAGTTGGGTTGTTTTTGGGACTTTTGAAGGACAATCGTTGGGGTTAGGGAGGGTCTTGCGGGAGATTATTTCATTAGGGCTACAAAAATATACTTTTTGAAACTTTATCTGACCATACCTGTTTTTTACTGCTTTTGAGTCTGGTGAGTCGGGGTTTAACAGTAAGTTTGTTTTCCTGAATAGTCCTAGGACTTTAGTAGTACTACCGTCAATCTCTCGTCTCTCCTAATACTCCATTATACTACCTCCAACCAAACGCTTATCTCACCTGTAATTTGTGTTTGAAAGTAGGGCTAGGCCCAGGGCTGGCTCTACGGGAAATGGCGATTAAGGTTGGCAATCCTGGGTGGATAAAATGTCCTCCTCATTGCGGTGGTACTAGTGGTGTGACACAGTGGCAGTTGCATGCCTATGGAAAAAAAGAAAATGAAACCTGGTTTGTCCTTACTGTAGCATTACAACGGTACGATAGAGAATATAGCAGGTGACAGTACACTAGAACAGTGCCACAATGTAGCCTAACAAATGGTAAAGTATCGAAAGTATAACTTGTACTTGTGTTGGATTTCTTTGACATTGGCTACTACTACAAGAAATAGTACTGAAGCTGAGAAAGTCTAGAATATATCCTCAGATGCCTTCACCAGCCTGTTGCTATGACCTTATCCTCCCCAGAAAGTTTGTGGAATTATTGATGTCATTTAGTCACACATCAAGCAAAACCACACAGCCCGGGGGAAGAGGGTTAGGGTTTGGAAAATAGATGGGAATGGGGGTTTCTTTTTGGGTAGGTTTTGTTGAGAGAAGAAAAAAAAAGCACAGCACGGACAAACAATAATTGAAGATAAAGAAATCTTTTGGTACAAAGCTAACCATAAATCTTTTAAGTGGCATAAAGGAAGTGCATGCACTACTGCATGCATTGTTACTGAAAAGTAAGTAGTACTAGAATGCGACAGTACAGGGCTGCAGCGTTTTCACTTGCCTATCTCTGCACTCAGAGAAACACTTCTTACATTAAATTAGGTTTAAAAAATAGCCGAAGTAAAACCTATAGAATGGCTGTAGGGATCAATTTAGAAGCAGAGAGAAATCCAAGAAATGCAGTCACACTCATAGAAGAAAACAATGGATACTGTATCTGTATGTTGTTGTAGTTGTCCTGTTGAATTTGGTAAGTAAGTTGCATGCAGCAAACAATTCCTCTTATTAGCAGCACTCCTCCATTCCAGCTGACGCTTCGTCCATCAATGATGGTGACCAGAAGACACCCTGTCCACTGCCTGCCTTGCGAATGCTGAATTGATGCTCGCTAATGTGAAGCCTGACTCCATCCTTTTTTCCCCATTGCACAGACTGAAACCCGGCCTGCAATTATTGAACGAAAAACAGAAAGTGATATATTACAACACCACTGATAAATAAATATAAGGTATGTACGCTGTGTAGTGCAAAAAGTCACACTTTGATTTTCCTAATAGACAGTACAATATTTTTAAAAGTGCGTACTCTGTCTGAGTCACCTTTTGAAGGATAAATAAGTATGGGCAAATTAATTTAGCGGATCTTTCCCCTCAAGCTAGATGTACTGTAAACTGTGTTTTCGAAAAAAATTAGACCTTCCCAGCAGTGCTCCCACCCAGACCCTTACTAAAGCCAGTCGCAAAAATGTAGAAGACCCCCAATCAGATCTCAAAAGCAAAAGCAATCAAGATTAGACTGTCCCAGCAGTGCTCCCAGATCCCAAAACTCACCCACAAACAGCCGGAACCCCCCCAAAGAGCACCTCAAAGGCAAGCAAGTCAGCAAAAACACAAAAACAATTCTGCCTCCGATTTGGTCCAAACCACTTTTATCCGGTATTAGAGCTTCCCAGCAATGGCCCCAGAGCCGTCAACCCAGGAGAAAACTAGTAGAAGACCCCCAAACAGCCAAAAAGCAAAAGTACAAAAATGGGGACAGTCCTTTTCTTGCCAATTTCCAAAATCACTCCGCGTGCGCTCTGCAGCTAGGCCCTAACTCCCCTCTGCCACCATGGATTTGCTTCAAACCTCTGGCAAACTAAAGTATCTATAGCCAGCAGTGCTCCCAGACCTCGAAACCCACCCACAAACACCAGGAAGCCCCCCAAACAGGCCCCCAAAAACGCTACATTGAGCAAAATGTCAGAAATAGCAAAAAAAATAATTCTGCATGGATTTTGTCTAAACCACTTCTATCCGGTATTAGACCTTCCCAGGAGTTCCCCAAGACCCGCCAACCCACCCGCAAAAAAGCACAACACCCCCAAACAGCCAAAAAGGAAAATCTCATACTTACAATTTTTCTCAGCCTTCGGTCCAAACGCGCTGTGCAGCTAGGTCATAACTCCCGTTTTCCACCACGGATTTCCTGAAAAGCAAATACAATCAAGATTAGACTGTCCCAGCAGTGCTCCCAGACACCAAAACTCACCCACAAACAGCCAGAACCCCTCTAAAGAGCACCTCAAAGGCAAGCAAGTCAGCAAAAACCCCAAAAAACTTCCGCCTCCGATTTGGTCCAAACCACTTTTATCCGTTATTAGAGCTTCCCAGCAATGGCCCCAGAGCCGTCAACCCAGGAAAAACCTAGTAGAAGACCCCCAAACAGCCAAAAAGCAAAAGTACAAAAATTGGGACAGTCATTTTCTTGCCAATTTCCCAAATCACTCCACGCCCGCTCTGCAGCTAGGCCCTAACTCCCCTCTGCCACCATGGATTTGCTTCAAACCTCTTGCAAACTAAAGTATCCATAGCCAGCAGTGCTCCCAGACCCCGAAACCCACCCACAAACACCAGGAAGCCCCCCAAACAGGCCCCCGAAAAAGCTTTATTGAGCAAAATGTCAGAAATAGCAAAAAAAATCTGCATGGATTTTGTCCAAACCACTTCTATCCGGTATTAGACCTTCCCAGGAATGCCCCAACACCCGCCAACCCACCCGCAAAAAGCACAACACCCCCAAACAGCCAAAAAGGAAAATCTCATACTTACAATATTTCTCGGCCTTCGGTCCAAATGCGCAGTGCAGCTAGGTCATAACTCCCGTTTTCTACCACGGATTTCCTGAAAAGCAAATGCAATCAAGATTAGACTGTCCCAGCAGTGCTCCCAGACCCCAAAACTCACCCACAAACAGCCGGAACCCCCCCAAAGAGCACCTCAAAGGTAAGCAAGTCAGCAAAAACACAAAGAAATATCCGCCTCCGATTTGGTTCAAACCACTTTTATCCGGTATTAGAGCTTCCCAGCAATGGCCCCAGAGCCGTCAACCCAGGAGAAACCTAGTTGAAGACCCCAAACAGCCAAAAAGCTAAAGTACAAAAATGGGGACTTAGTCATTTTCTTGCCAATTTCCAAAATCACTCCGCACGCTCTCTGCAGCTAGGCCCTAACTCCCCTCTGCCAGCATGGATTTGCTTCAACCCTCTTGCAAACTAAAGTATCCATAGCCAGCAGTGCTCCCAGACCCCGAAACCCACCCACAAACAGCAGGAAGCCCCCCAAACAGGCCCCGAAAACGCTACATTGAGCAAAATGTCAGAAATAGCACAAAAAAATTCTGCATGGATTTTGTCCAAACCACTTCTATCCGGTATTAGACCTTCCCAGGAATGCCCCAAGACCCGCCAACCCACCCGCAAAAAAGCACAACACCCCCAAACAGACAAAAAGGAAAATCTCATACTTACAATATTTCTCGGCCTTCGGTCCAAACGCGCTGTGCAGCTAGGTCATAACTCCCGTTTTCCACCAACAGATTTCCTGAAAAACAAATGCAATCAAGATTAGACTGTCCCAGCAGTGCTCCCAGACCCCAAAACTCACCCACAAACACCCGGAACCCCCCCAAAGAGCACCTGAAAGGCAAGCAAGTCCGCAAAAACACAAAAAAAATTCCGCCTCCGATTTGGTCCAAACCACTTTTATCCGGTATTAGAGCTTCCCAGCAATGGCCCCAGAGCCGTCAACTCACCCGCAAATAAGTAGAACACCTCCACAAGTGCTGAGTCTTTCTTCATTGGGCATAATCCAGCTCTCTGCTTTAAGGGAAATAGGAGTCTGGAGGAGGAGGATAGAGGAGCATGTTCTTCTGAACTTGTGAACCTGAGGAATGCAGAAGGCGGCACCTTCAAATCAATAAGCAAACAAGTGAAGACAGTTCTGCTGATGGGCTTGTTTTGGTGATTAGGTGATTAAATTTTGAATTATATTACCTGTGCACAACAAAGAAAGACAGACACACAGGAATAAAAGTGAATAAGGACGAAAAAGAAAGTTATTGATTCATTGTCTCATTTTCAGGGCTCGGTGTCAGTGAATAAGAATAAGGCTTCGTCATCATACTCTGCGAATTCAGGCAGGGTGAGATCAGTGTCACCTAACAGAGAAGAAATTCCCTCATCTACGTTGCTGTCTACCTCGTCTTCATCCGGCGTGCTTTCTCGTACTTTGTCATCTGGTGGTATGAGGTGCTGATTCATCTTGATCATTGTTAACCTCTCCACATTTTTGGGCGAGAGGCGGCTCCGTTTGGGAGTTACAATGCCACCAGCAGCACTGAAAACATGTTCAGAAGGCACACTTGCGAGTGGGCAAGACAAGTAGTTTAAAGCCAGGTTGGAGAGCTGTGGCCACAATTCCTTTTTCCCATGCCAATACGCCAATGGGTCAGCATGAACATAGACCTCTGTTGAGTCATTCAGATAGTCCTGCACCATCGACTCAAGGTCCTCCAAGGATTCTCCACTTTGTTCAGCTTTTGCTGTGACCTTTTGAGAACCAAACCCAAGCCGAGTTAGCCAATCCTCTTCAGCATCCAATGTTACTGTTGTGTCTGGTGCAGATGATCCGGTTGCCGGTGTCTTTAACGGCTGAGAGGTCACTTGTGCCACAGCCACAGGTGCAGAAGTGGATTGTTTTGACTGGGGATGGCCTGCTGATGCTGATGCTGATGTACTGCCTTTTCCTTCATTGAGCTGCCATTCTCTTTCAAACCTCTTGGCTGACAAGGCTAGCCAACGTTTGTACTTTGTAACATCTTCATCAGCAAAAGGATAGAATGCTCGGCCTGCCAGCGCCTTTTTGTAGCGTGGATCCAGAATAGTAGCACAAATGTAATGCTGTTCTGAGTGGATCATTTTAAGACGTTCATCACCTCGTAGGCGCTCTAATATTCTCTCCGCCAAAACAAAAGGGTCTTGGTTTTTTTCATCTTTTTGAAACACAGAAGACACCGCCTTCAGTTGGTGCTCCAGCAAGTACAACAATGGGATAGCTTTTCCCAAATTACAGTCCTCCTTGCTGACTGCACGCGTGAAGACCTCAAAAGGACGAAGCATGTCTGTCAGGCTTTTAACTAGGTCCCATTGCGCCGCATCCATCTTCAGGTCCTTCTGAGCTGTACCCTGTTTTAACAAATAGTGATTGAGTACCGTATACTGCTCATACAGAGGCTCAAGCATGTAGAAGGTTGAGTTCCAACATGTTGCCACCTCCTGGATGAGTGTGTTGTAATGTGCTTATTGCCATTTTATGTCTCTCCTCTTTGGTTCTCTCTCTGCCTGCTCAGCCTGCTATGATGTCACGTGGAATGTTGGGGTTGCTTTGTATGTTGAGAGTGGCAGTTGGTGAGATGGGCTGAGCAGAGTGGACCTTGCTCCTGGTGGGGCTTTACCAGAGACTACCTGATTTACTAAGGATCTTCTTGTAACTGTATACCTGCTGATTACTACGTGAATAAATCTACTTATACCATCTACAAGAGATGGCTACACGATTACTTCGTTTTAACACTGGCGACGTTTGAAAAAGAACCTACTTGTGCTACCTTGGTTGGACTTGACTTTTTAAACTGAAGTAAGTGAAGCTGTTTAAGTAGATGAAGAAGCGTTTTTTAAAGTTTTGGAATTTAATGACTTCAAATAAGCTGAATGGAGGAAATTAGGCACCCAATTGGCCCCACCAGTGACCCTACCAACAGTCGCCCTTTTGATTAGATTGTGCCTGTTTCTATTAGCCTTCCTACAGCCTCAGAAGAAGGTTTCAGCACATAACTGTTTTAACTTAATGAAAGTTTAAGTGTGCCCTCTTGTTTTAATGTTTTGACTGCTGGTCTGGATTTTACTTTCATCAAACCCTGAAGGAAGCCCAGCTGTTTTCTGTTTTTGTCTGCATCGAGTTTAATCTTAAATTTAAAAAAACTGATCAACTGTTGGATTGGAGGCACGTTATAGTTGTGTCAATCTGCTTATCTCATGAAGTAAACCAACAGTTTTTGCGTGTCAGCAGCTGGATGAAAGTATATTTTTGTTCAACTTGGATTTTAAAGTCTATCTATATCCTGGATGTTCAGTGAACTGGCAGTGTGTGAATCAGCTTAAAAAAAAAAAAAAAAATCGAGTCTCGGCAGGGATGTTCTTCAATTCAGCCACTGGGTGGTGCTGTTGGGATATCTACGTTTGGCAATACAGCGCTTTTACAATGAAGGTACTTTATTTACGATGCAATACTGTTTGGTGTCACGGAGAGTCAGATGTGCACAGCAAACGAGTGACTGTTCGGCGCAATGGTGTAACATTTAATTTGGGACACTCGGCTTGCGACAACGGAGGAGCTGTTGAATGGCAATCTTGAACAGCTGTATTGACATTTTAAAATTCAAAGTGCACACGCTCTGCTCACCGTTTCACGAGCTTCAGCCGGACAGCCGGTCTGCCTTCTGTGACGTTTTGTCTTCTTTGTGCGTGGCTGCATATACACGTTTGCCAGCACTGGCGTGCCGAGAGCCACCCGGTGCTGCGTGTCTTGCGTGCTCCCATTTTGACTGCTTCCGTGGAGTGCGCATTGACTGCCACACGCATTGACTGCCACACGCATTGACTGCCAGAGGTAAAAGGATATTCACCGAGGGTCGCAATACTCCAGTGAACCTTACACCCTACAGATTAAATGACAGTATCAAAGTGGAGGAGGTGTTTATTATTTGATATCGGCCTGCTTGGTGACAATAACTTACACCCCAGCGGAAGATTCATTGGCAGTGAACTTGTCAAAGCACTCGGTGTGGTGAGGACCTCGGGTGAAATATCGTTCACCTGAGCTTGTTTTTTTTTCTTCCTTTTTGTACAATTTTAATGTGACTAAGTTGTTATGTGAGGGTGTTGTTTGAAGTTGCGACATGCTTTTAGGCAGATTTGCATTTTATGTCGTCAATTTGCTCTTGTTCTGTTTTTAAGGGTCGTGAGTGTTCCTTTGAATTGTGAGGCTTTAAGTGTATATTTAGTTTATGTGTGATAGTGCATGCCTCAGTTTTGGGTTTTGCGAGCTCAGTGTCCCGAGGTTAAGGATACCCTAAGTTATGTAGGGTTAAAGGATACCCTGAGTTCTTTTTTTTTTACTTGCTTTATGTTGGTGTTCATACTACACACGTGGGGTTAAGGGATACCCTAGGTTTTGATTTGTGTGTGCATGCTGTGTGCGATGGCTACACACATGGGGTTAAGGGATACCCTTGGTTTTGGTTTGTGTGTACATGCTGTGTGTGATGACTACACATGTGGGGTTAAGGGATACCCTAGGTTTCGATTTGTGTGTGCATGCTGTGTGTGATGGCTACACACATGTGGTTAAGGGATACACTTGCTTTTTTTTGTCTGGTGTTATGTTTATATGCTTCTCAGTCTGTGTGTGACGGGTACACACGTGGAGAGTTACCTCAAGTGTAGTTTAACTCCCCTCATCACACTTGTTACCCTTTTGTTTTGGGATTTGTGCAGTTAGGGTTGTTGATCCCTGTCTTGCCCCAGTTTATTCTGGTTTGGTATTGTGCCTGATTTGTTTTACTGCAGTTTTTTGTGTATGGCACTGTGAGACGGAGACCCGGAGACCCCTATCCTGCGAACGCCCCCACACACCTGTATCACCTTCCTTCCCGCCAGGACTGCAGCCCCGCGAACATTTCCCCATGACAACAACGAGCATAGGAGCTGCAACCATGTCCAACGGAACTACGCCTTCCTCTCTCTTGCAGGAGCCAATCAGTGACTTTCGACCACAGGAAGTACAACCCTCTAACCCCGGAAGTTCCAACCCCCTGGCATCGTCAGAACAGGTAAAAGCCGAGAGCTGGCAGATGACCGACGTTGGAGTATCGTGGCAGGACACTCGAACTGGAGCTGGAGACGGAGAAGAGGCAACCGAAGAAGACGTGTGGACGGAGGATTGGTGGAGACCCGAGGAGGTGGCTGAAGAGCGGCCGTGACTCAGCGGAGAGTCACGGCGGACCGTGTGAGTACCGTAATTCCAACTGAGAGCTCGCTAGGTGCTCATTGTAGATACTGTGTATATATCCTATCCCATAGGCACTAAGTCTCACTGTATATTAGTTGTATAGCACCTCACTGTGTGAAATCCCTGCCCGTAACGATCTCACTCGACTCGCTCTCACCCTACCTCCCTTCTGGATACCGACCCCCCCCCCCCCGTTCCTCACAGTCATTCCTTTCTCTCCCTCACTACCTGGCTGATGGTGGAAGCATTGTATAGAGTTCCCGGCCAGACTAACCAGTCTTTTCTCTGTCTCTTATTGCCCTCCGAGGTACCTCCCCGACGCCGGACCCACCAGACGAACCTGAAGAAAGGAACTGGACCCAAGCCCTGAACCAGACCTCGGATCCCTTACCTGGACTATATTTCATTTGGCCCGCATCTTGTTTGATACCTTGTATTTGAATAAATAACAACATCGCCCACTATATCCGACCTCCTCGCCTGCTTTTCCAGCCTGCAGTCCGCCCACCATCAAAGGCACATTAGGTATTGTGTGTTGTTTTGGATTTATTGGTTTTTAGAATGGTTTTTTCTTGTTTTGTATTTCTTTTGTTTATGATCATTTTCAGGGAGAAGGAGGTATTATATTGTGTTGATACTGTGTCTTCTTCTTTCTGTCGGAAGTGCGTTTTCCATCTATGCATTTCTTTTTTGTTCTTATGATCATTATCTAAGGGGAGGTTTGAGTTGGTTGTATTTATCAATGCATTCTCTTCTTCTCCTTTTCTTTTGTATGTTTAGGGGATGTTTTGGTTTATATATTAATACATTCTCTGTTTCTTCCATTCCTTTGTTTGTTTAGTTATTAAGGAGGGGGATGTGTTGTAATGTGCTTATTGCCATTTCATGTCTCTCCTCTTTGGTTCTCTCTCTGCCTGCTCAGCCTGCTATGATGTCACGTGGAATGTTGGGGCTGCTTTGTATGTTGAGAGTGGCAGTTGGTGAGATGGGCTGAGCAGAGTGGACCTTGCTCCTGGTGGGGCTTTACCAGAGACTACCTGATTTACTAAGGATCTTCTTGTAACTGTATACCTGCTGATTACTACGTGAATAAATCTACTTATACCATCTACAAGAGATGTCTACACGATTACTTCGTTTTAACAGAGTGCTTTCACTGGCATTCGATGTTCATGTAGCAGGCTCCTCAGATGCTTCCGGGCCTTAAAAGAATGACTGAAATGGTTGCACATTTTTCGGCAGGTAGCCACTACCTCACACGCTGGACTGTCTTCATCACTCAATAATTTTTTAACAACCAGGGCACTCTGAAATAGTGACCCAGCTCCATGGCCTTAACTACATTGGCGCCATTATCCGTGGAAACATAACCAATCTGGCGTTTTTTTGGGGACAGCCAGTGAAAGACCATTGTGTTAAACTCATCCAAAATGTTTTGTGCTGTGTGACGTTTCTCCAATCCAAACATGGCTAGTGTTGCATGTTTCCGAGCAGCTTTAAAAACTTGGTCCGGGTCAACACCTGCGTTTAGCTTTGCTTTATCCCCTGAAAAAGAGACCCAGTGTGCAGTGATGCACATGTAATCAGCGCCTGCGCCACTGGTCCACATGTCTGTTGTCAGATGTATAGTGTGAACAGCACTCTTCTGCAAAGCTGCCCCAATCACCTCCTGCACATCTTCATGTAGTGCTGGAACCGCAACTCTGGCAAAATAGAACCAGCTAGGAACCTTCCATTTAGGGCAGAGCGCTGCCACTAATTCTAGAAAACCAATCCCTTCTACAAAAGAAAAAGGGAGAAGGTCCAGAGCTAGCATTTTAGCCAGCTTAGTGTTATACAGACGCGTCAGTGGGTGGTTGCGTTCATATGGCACTTCTGTAAACAACATGGCTCTAATGTTGCCCTGGACCAAGCATTTACGGGATGATGATGACTTCTTCGACCCAGTTATGCTCGCTGATGAACTTTTTCGCATTGGTGTCTCACTGTCTCCCACACTCTTAGTGTGGCTCGCATGGGGTGTGCTGCTGACAGGGGTACTGGGTGTAAGTGAAGTGTTTGACACGTCTTCTTCCTCCTCGTCATCATCAGATGAAACATCAAAGTTTTCTTGACTTGCACTTCGGGCTTCCTTGATCTCCTTTAGCGTGCTGTCTCTCAAGATGACCTCTCTGGCCTCCGGTACCATAGTTGGTACCAAACTTACCACGACTAACTGCATGCTTACAAATGCTACAAATGGCGAGGTTTTCCTTTTTGGGCAAACACTAAACTGCTGACTTGAAATATCTTTGGGGGCCGGAGGAGGCGGCGATACTGGCGGTGGTGGTCCTGCTGCTAATGCCAGATGAAGTGGAGGATGTGTATTGCCGAACTTTAGTACGTTTTGCACTTTCACCACCACTAATTGAGGTCGAGGTGGATGGAGGTCCCTTCTGGCGAGGAAGAAATATGGAAGCGGTACGTGTTGGTGTACTAGTTAACTCCAATGGTTGTGGTGTTTCTTCCATTGCCTCCTCATCGACAACATCATCACGCTCAGCAGCTTCTCGGGCTAGGGTCAAAATGTCTGTTTGCTGCATGCCAGCTGGGGCTGCAGTGACCTTTATGATAACTGGGTCGTCGTCGTGAGAGCCTTCATCAGCAGCAGTATCTGCCACTTCTTGTTGAGCCTCTTCACACTCCATAACTATGAGACTTTGGACGAACTTCCTTTTACGCTTAAGTACCTTTGTCAGATCATGGTGTGCCTCACTCTCAGACGGCAGTGATGGTTCCCAATTTAGATCCGTATCATCAGAAGGAGGTGGGCTTGAAGAAGATGTAGACACCAGCCTTGATCTCTTCCTTGCTAGGGGTGTGGAAGACAATGAATGATCATCAGGAGGAGTGGCTTCCTCAAATGATACCTCGCCTTGATTGTCGATTTCCTGATGTGCCCCCACTTCGGGAGGAACAACTATTGTGGGCACTTGTGACTCTCCATGCACCTCTGCTTGCGCATCTCCTTGCGCTGCCTCTCTTTCCACTTGTACTTGGGCTTCTACTTGCACATGTAGTTGTTGTTGCAGCTGTGGTTGTCCAACACTCGTCAGATGAGTTACAACAACCTGTGTTGATTGAGGGACATTGCTGCTACTTTCTTGCGATGAGCCAACATCACTGGTCGATGGTGATTGAACAACTAGACTAAGTGCCTCTGCAGCACTCAAGGGCTTGGACTTAAGTTGGCGAACTTGGCGTGGTGGTGGTGGTGGCACTGAGCCCAATGGAGCGGGGGTGCTGCTCCAAGCTTGGTCCCCAGCAGATCCCGCTGCTGCTGCTGGCGTACTTTTTTTTTACTCCCAAAAAATGTGGCGGGCGCACACCAGTCTCCTTGGTAACTTGCTTCTTCTGCTCCTTACTGGCAACTTTCTTGCTAGAGGAGCTACGGGGAACTTTTTTTGGGGCCATCTTCTTCAGAGCAGGTCAGAACAGCAGGCCGCAGTTGCACGAGTTGCAGAGTTGTCTGTGGCCAGACGTGACGTCGTATGACGTTATGCTGCACACACACACCGCTGCGGGATTTCTTCCTGGCACTGGTGGTTCTCTTGAGACTTGTGCACCTAAAAGCAATGGAAGACAGAGGAACATCAGTTCAGTTATACACCCCAAAATATCGAAAAAGACAGAAAAATCAGCACAATCCCATGCCCTCCATGATGTTTAAATTCAAGACACCCCACAGAAACACTAGGCACATGCACCACTCACTACCCCTGGTGAAAAGGCCACAACAACAGCCCAAAAAAACGAAAATCACAGAAAAATCAGCACAATCCCAAACCGTCCAGGCCCTCCATGATGTTTGAATTCAAGACACCCCACAGAAAGACTAGGCCCATGCATCACTCACTACCCCTGGGCATAAAGGTTGAAAGCTAGGCAAAATGGTTGCAGACCTAAGAACATTGCCTGCATTCAAAATGGCCCCCTGCCTCCCAGCACATGGCCAGGGCCTGCCTGAAGCAGCACTCAAAATGGCCCCCACCCACATGGCCTGTCCCCATGAACACCCCAAAAATCGAAACACACAGAAAAATCAGCACAATCCCATGCCATCCATGCCCTCCATGATGTTTAAATTCAAGACACCCCACAGAAAGACTAGGCTCATGCACCACTCACTACCCCTGGTGAAAAGGCCACAACAACAGCCCAAAAAAACGAAATCACAGAAAAATCAGCACAATCCCAAACCGTCCAGGCCCTCCATGATGTTTGAATTCAAGACACCCCACAGAAAGACTAGGCCCATGCAACACTCACTACCCCTGGGCATAAAGGTTGAAAGCTAGGCAAAATGGTTGCAGACCTAAGAACATTGCCTGCATTCAAAATGGCCCCCTGCCTCCCAGCACATGGCCAGGGCCTGCATGTAGCAGCACTCAAAATGGCCCCCACCCACATGGCCTGTCCCCATGAACACCCCAAAAAATCGAAAAACACAGAAAAATCAGCACAATGCCATGCCATCCATGCCCTCCATGATGTTTAAATTCAAGACACCCCACAGAAAGACTAGTCTCATGCACCACTCACTACCCCTGGTGAAAAGGCCACAACAACAGCCCAAAAAAACGAAAATCACAGAAAAATCAGCACAATCCCAAACAATCTAGGCCCTCCATGATGTTTAAATTCAAGACACCCCAAAGAAAGACTAGGCCCTTGCATCACTCACTACCCCTGGGCATAAAGGTTGAAAGCTAGGCAAAATGGTTGCAGACCTAAGAACACTGCCTGCGTTCAAAATGGCCCCCTGCCTCCCAGCACATGGCCAGAGCCTGCCTGTAGCAGCACTCAAAATGGCCCCCAGCCACATGGCCTGTCCCCATGAACACCCCAAAAAATCGAAAAACACAGAAAAATCAGCACAATCCCATGCCATCCATGCCCTCCATGATGTTTAAATTCAAGAAACCCCACAGAAAGACTAGGCTCATGCACCACTCACTACCCCTGGTGAAAAGGCCACAACAACAGCCCAAAAAAACGAAAATCACACAAAAATCAGCACAATCCCAAACCATCCAGGCCCTCCATGATGTTTAAATTCAAGACACACCACAGAAAGACTAGGCCCATGCATCACTCACTACCCTTGGGCATAAAGTTTGAAAGCTAGGCAAAATGGTTGCAGACCTAAGAACACTGCCTGCGTTCAAAATGGCCCCCTGCCTCCCAGCACATGGCCAGAGCCTGCCTGTAGCAGCACTCAAAATGGCCCCCAGCCACATGGCCTGTCCCCATGAACACCCCAAAAATCGAAACACACAGAAAAATCAGCACAATCCCATGCCATCCATGCCCTCCATGATGTTTAAATTCAAGACACCCCACAGAAAGACTAGGCCCATGCACCACTCACTACCCCTGGTGAAAACGCCTCAACAACAGCCCAAAAAACGAAAATCACAGAAAAATCAGCACAGTCCCAAACCATCCAGGCCCTCCATGATGTTTGAATTCAAGACACCCCACAGAAAGACTAGGCCCATGAATCACTCACTACCCCTGGGCACAAAGGTTGAAAGCTAGGCAAAATGGTTGCAGACCTAAGAACACTGCCTGCATTCAAAATGCCCCCCTGCCTCCCAGCACATGACCAGGGCCTGCCTGTAGCAGCACTCAAAATGGCCCCCACCCACATGGCCTGTCCCCATGAACACCCCAAAAAATCGAAAAACACAGAAAAATCAGCACAATCCCATGCCATCCATGCCCTCCATGATGTTTAAATTCAAGAAACCCCACAGAAAGACTAGGCTCATGCACCACTCACTACCCCTGGTGAAAAGGCCACAACAACAGCCCAAAAAAAACGAAAATCACACAAAAATCAGCACAATCCCAAACCATCCAGGCCCTCCATGATGTTTAAATTCAAGACACCCCACAGAAAGACTAGGCCCATGCATCACTCACTACCCTTGGGCATAAAGTTTGAAAGCTAGGCAAAATGGTTGCAGACCTAAGAACACTGCCTGCATTCAAAATGGCCCCCTGCCTCCCAGCACATGGCCAGGGCCTGCCTGTAGCAGCACTCAAAATGGCCCCACCCACATGGCCTGTCCCCATGAACACCCCAAAAAATCGAAAAACACAGAACAATCAGCATAATCCCATGCCATCCATGCCCTCCATGATGTCTAAATTCAAGACACCCCACAGAAAGACTAGGCTCATGCACCACTCACTACCGCTGGTGAAAAGGCCACAACAACAGCCCAAAAAAACAAAAATCACAGAAAAATCGTCACAATCCCAAACCATCCAGGCCCTCCATGATGTTTAAATTCAAGACACCCCACAGAAAGACTAGGCCCTTGCATTACTCACTACCCCTGGGCATAAAGGTTGAAAGCTAGGCAAAATGGTTGCAGACCTAAGAACACTGCCTGCATTCAAAATGGCCCCCTGCCTCCCAGCACAGAAAGACTCAGTCCATCCACCACTGAGAACCCCTGGGCAAAAGGCCCCCAAACAGCCCAAAAATCAAAAATTCCAAAATTGTCGTAATGCCCCAAACAAACTAACTTGTGAAATTTCTAATCCAAAAGTGATCCAAAGAAAGTCAAAAAGGCCTCAAATCCAAATATCCAGCAGCATCCACAAAAAGTAATCCTTCCAGGTGAAGAATCCGAATGAAAGTGACCAGCACATGAAGAAAGCACTGGGAGGAGCCTGCTGGACAGGAACAGGAAGTTGGAGACTGTGGGGCACTTCCTTCTCCCCCCCCCAAAATGGACTCCTTGCAAAAAAAAGTGCAGGCAAATGTCAACCTTAGAAGTTATTCTGATAAAAATCATCATTTCCAGAAGGTTTATGCTGCTTGCTGGTGGATTTCTTGTGCAGAATTGCAAATTTTGTATTTTAGCGAGTGCGAGATTGTTGCTGCCCGCCGCATCTACAAGTTCGCAATTGCGAACTCCCGCGATACGTGATCACGGCGTACTCGCGTTGACAAACTCTCGCAGTGCAAGGTGGCAAGCCGCGATGATGTAATCGCGCTCGCCAAACTCCCGCGGGATCCCGCAGCCAGATTCAAAATGGCGCAGCACTCGTAAAATATCGAGAAAAACAACTCGGCAAACGCTGAATGACGGTAAGTGAACTCCGCGCGCCGCAAAATTGTATCACCAAGAAAAAAAAATCAGCTGCGTGCGAATTTCCGGATTTTCGGTAAATTCACGAGCAAACGCGGATTGCGAATTTACCAAAAATCCGCAAAATCCGCGAGCGGAACGGATTTTCCGCCCACACTTAGTTTTAGATATCTCTTTATTTGAGACCACAATGTCTCTCATGCCCTTACCCATGTCTCCTATTTGCACATTCAGGGCTAGGAGTTGTCATTGGCAGGCTTGGATGGATTTGCCCTGCATCCATTGTATGCGCACCATGCTCCCCTCCAGCCCACGGAACACAGTACCCTCTCCACGCTGGGTCTGCGTTGTCCTCTGCGACCAGTGACTGTTCACTTGTGGACTGCAGTGCTGCTGACCTGACTTCTACGGTGACTTGATCCTCACCCTCACCCTCTGCTGCCCCCATTAATGGTAGTGGGGCCACGAGACGCCTCCTGGCTGGTGGGCTTGCAGGAGTGGACTGATGATGTGATGGTGAAGTTTCAGGAGAAAATACCAAGGGAGGGGATTGTGAAAGCTGTGGGGAGTGCAGAAACTCTGGGGTCTGTACAGTCTCATCTTCATGGGAGATGGCAGTTGTGTCTCCTTCCTCCTGCGAGGCTTGCACTTGGCTTGGGCCTGCATGCTCACTCTCCTCCCTTGCTGGTGCAGTCCCTTCTGTCTCACTGGGTCGACTGCCTGATTTGGCCCCCAAGGTATAATTAACCCCTTCCATACTCATGACAAGCTCAGCTCGTCATGCAGTACAGTGCTCCTGTGCTCATGACGAATTGAGCTCGTCATGAACAATGGGAATAAAGGAGTTCCAGCACAGGAGGAAAATCTCTCTAGCAGCGATGGTGATAAGCATATATCAACTGAGTGCTACTGTGTCACAATCACTACAATAAATGCTTTACACATTTCACTGTCTTTTATCTGCATTCAGTTCACTGACTTGCTGACGTCTAAGCTGTTGCACATGGTCTTACATTTGCTGACTACATTTCCCATCATGCATTGTTCCTGTATAGTGATAGCAGTACTGAAGTGGGGTTTGCTTGTACATAACAGGGCATTGGGAAGCAGGTTGGTATGGGGTGTTATGCAGCACATGCGTCTTATCTTTTTTTGCAGCAGATCTGGCTGAGCTGTCCACATCTCCAAGTCTGTGGACGCTGTCTGCCTCAATGGTTGAGGCCACCAACTCCTCCAGGTCAGTCAGGGGGGGCGCTGTGTTCCTGCCTCCACCAGTTAGGCCTGCCTGCTTATGGATATCTGAAATTTTTTTCTTGGTGAGGCTCCTAAGGTCATAGAACCTTTTTTTCAGATCCTCTGTATTCCTGTGGGTGACTCCGACTGCATTCACTTTTTCTGCAATTTCGAGCCAGATTTTTCTTTTTGCAGACTCTGGAACAGTGAGGGAGTGTCTGCCAAAATGTTTGTTGTGCACCCTCACAACCTCCTCCACAAGTACCTGCAGCTCTGTGCTGCTGAATTTTATTTTCCTCTTTCTTTCTGCCTTCCGGCTTTCACTGCTGCTTGCCATGTTTGAGTTGAAAAGGTTTCAAAAACTCTCCCTGCTTCTCTGTGACTCTGCTCAGCTCTGACTGCCTCTCCAGAACCTTCTAATTAGTTGCAGCTGCCTGGGTAGCCACTTCCTGGTAGGGAGGGGGAGGGTGGTAGCACCTGATTGGCTCTTTTATTAAGTTTCACTTTTGCTTGCTTTCCCTTTCGGATTTTACCGAATCGGTATTTACCGATTCGATATTTACCGAATCGGTATTTCCCATTCATTCCTATGGGCCAAAAGGCCCATAAGAATGAATTGTAATGTAGTTCCTATTTTTCCTATAGGCCCTCCGCATTGGAATAACATAAACAGCAGTGTAGACGTAGGAGTGCGGTCTTCTAGGTCTCTACTGACTATGTTAGACTTAATTTAGGTTTGCGCCAGCTAGCTCAGAGGTCACTGGAAACTTTCTTGACTGAATAGGAAGTGATCAGCTTCCCTGGCTCAGACAAAAAGGGATTCAGCTTCCGACAACCGCATAAACATGACAACTTTGCTCCTCAGAATAAGAGTCAATCTCTAGAGTTGTGTGAAACAATAGACAGCTATTTCACTCAGTCAGTTGTGCAGATTTTACTTTCACCAGGATGCAGAGAATAGAGACGGGCGTTTTTCAATAAGAGATATTTTTTATTGAGCAGTCTTCCTTCTCATGCAAGAGAAATGAATTGCCACAATTGCAAAACTTGTTATTATGAAAAGTGCGTACAGTAAAAGGAGTATTACAAAATAATACTGTAAAAGCATTGATATGGTTTCTTAGCCATAAGATGGTTAAAATGAATAAAATATTTACATTCATATATACATTAGCTAACGACCTCAACTGGTGCTTCTAACTACGCCTACCCCGGTGTACCTGACCTAAGCCTAATACATGGGAGGGAGTAAGTAAGTAGCAGTTTAAGTTAAGTTGGTTTTGCCAAGTGTTTGTTTCAAGAATTCTCTCTAAGGGTTTAGTCAGCACCGTACCTCTGGAATAGAATGCAGGAGGTCTGGTATCTCCTCTCAGGACCCGATATCCCAGTGAGAAAAGACAGCGTCAAGGAGGAGGAGGGGCAGCGTCTGTGGGCTTCTCGCATCTTCTGGGCTCTGCAAGGGACAGCTGTTCTGCTCCAGTATTCACCACCACTGTGTGCCTGCTTAAGGCAACAATGGTATATTTATACCTGAAAAGGGGCCGAGTTTGACGTAAGTTTTTGGACATAAAACGTCAATAAAGATGTCACTAAGAACTGGTCGTTCTTACAGTGCTCGCAGGAGTTCTATTACTAATCAAAACAAAGCAAGCGGGGCTTTCCCAGGTTGCTGGGGGGTTTGAGATGTCGAAGGAACTCAGTGTTTTATCTAGGAATCTAAGGAAGTGGCTTCTGTTGTGTCATGGACTGTCATGAGCTGCAGAGACGAGTAACTGAAATATGGCTCTGATCGTTTACGCCATTATAGGGATATGTATTGATTATAGTCGTATAGGGGCATGAGGTCACAATATTGATCGGGGTCCTAGATAGAACACAACAGAATTGGAAATACCGATTCGGTAAATACCGATTCGGTAAATACTGATTCAGTATTTTCCGAAAGCCAGATTGCGATTTTTACCGATTCGGTAAAAAATACGATTTTTATCTACATATCATTTACCGATTCATAAATACCGAATCGGTAAAATTCGGTATTTAGGAATCGGTAAATTGGATTTACCTACATCTGGCCCTGGATGTATTAGGTGCCTTGTTCCTTGCACTGAGGCACTTTTGGTTTTTGCCGCGGGCTATTTGTACTTCGGCTCCTATGTCCCTCGTCGGCGTTGTAACATTGCCCGGGTGATATTGAACTGTGCTGCTGGCATACAGCTGGTTCGATGAGTTAGTGCTGTCGAGTGGATTGGTGAACCGATGGAGCTTTGACCCTCCACATTCTGCAGAGGCGTTGGGTCAGACGGAGCAATGTGAGTGATTATAGCTGGCTCTGATTTTCCCCTATATGCCCAATTGGCTTTCGGTGCCCCTGTCACATCCTTTTCAGTTGCCAGTAGCGAAGTGCCAGTCTTCAATTGTTTGCTGCTTTCCAGCAAGGTTAATTGGTCCTCTGATTGTATTTTTGGCTCATCGGTTCTTTTTGAATCGTGACACTCTTTAACTGCTGGACGGCTGAAGGTGTTAAACATCAGGTAGAGGCTTAGATCTTGATTGCGCCTACCCATCTTGCTGCGGCCTTTACGCTTCCTTTGTCTTTTCCCCTTTCCTGCCTGATCTTCCAAGTCTTGTTCGGTTGAGGATGGTAGAGTGGATGATAGAGCGGACTTTACTCTGCCACAGTTGGGGATTTTTGTTGTTTACTCATTGAACGGCCGGTAGCCAATAAGTCCTGGGGTAAAGACATATCATTTTCTCCTACCCCACGTGCCCCTAAATTCGCTACCACTTTGGCTTTGTTACCATGACTTGAATCGCTGTCTCTGTCGTTTGCCGGGAAAGACTTTGTGTTTGTAATTTCTTGGAGGTCTTTTAGGTCTGCCAATAGTTTTATCCTTTCTGGCAGGCTTTGCTGAATGGCCGTTTTGATTGCACAGTGTGTTTGGACTAGCGTCATGAGGGACAAAGTTAGTCACTGCAGGATCGCTCATTGTCCCTCTGTTAGGTTCTATTAAGAGATCCATGTTGTTAAAGGTATAATTAGGTCTAGCGGCAGGAGTGGCTATAAAGTCGCACCTGTGCTCTAGAAGAGTTAAAGTGGGCTTTGTGTTAGGGCTTCCCAGAGTCGTGGCTGCGAGAACCCCTAAATTGCTCTGCATGGAAGGGTTTCGGGCTCCGCCCACCTGTGTTTGAGTTGATTGTTCGATCTTACTAGTGACTAACATTTGGTTTCTTTGGGATTTGCCTAGCTCATTGTTACCACCTGAGCTTCCCTTGCTGATGTTCACTATAGGGCTCAAGGGAATGGGTAGACCCACAATTTGCTTGTTGCTTGAAAAGACGGCTGACCCTGCATCGTTAAGAAAAGCAAATTTTGTTGTTATTTTTGGTTGGTTGCAGAATGGATTTCGGTCCGCGGTGTTGGGTCCCTTCAAAGGTAAATGGGACATGTAGTGTTTTCTAAATCAATTGGCGAAAGGTTTAGTATCTGGTCAGTGACCACAATAGAAGTCTTGAGTTTGCCTCTGCATTTCTTTCTCTTTTGTGGGGCTGTTGACCTCAACTTGCCTGATCTCATCTCAGTGGAACAGGATGGCCAGGTGACAGGAAGCAGAATGGAGTGAAGAGTGAGTGTAGGGAGGATGAAATCAAGGTAAAATGAAATTGAGAAGATCGCAGCTCCTTTCTTTGGCCGTTTAGATGATCACTCTCTCTTCCTTTCTCTTACTCTTTTTGTTTTTCACTTGACCGGATTGTTGCCTCTTTGGTTGTCACTTTCACTTTCCACTTTTCTCTTGTGCTGTGCTGCTGTCGTCACCTTGTATGCTTTCTTGCGGCTCCCGATTTCCCTGTACCCCCTTGAAAGTGAGGGACTGGGGTCAAGGATTTAGGCTTGAACCAGCGTGGGCCAATACGGCGTAAAAGAGGGTCCAGCCACACCCTCGTTGTGTGCTGGGGGAGCTGTGGCTCTGATGGCATTAGCTTCATAGGTGGATTGATGGCTCTGTTTAGGCCCCCGAGGCGTCAGATGTCAATGGGGGGGTGGCTAATAGTGATCAGCCTGCTTGTTTCACCTCCTCCTATTTCTACATGGGGGGGGCTTTCCGTGGACTTTCTGTAGGTCCTTGGCAAGTGGATGATTGTGGCCCCTCACACCCGATGTCCCCCTCCTCTCCCGTGCACTATGCCGCTCCTGCAGTTAGGGGGCAGAGGGAGGGTGCGTAGAAAACGGCCGACACTGAAAGTATCAGTCCCCCTGATCTCGTATGCAAATCTCGGGGGCTTGCAGCCGCTTTCCGCCGCTTCCACGAGCAAGGAGCTTGGAACAACAAAGCAGAGGCAGTCCCAGTCCCCCGCTTGTACCCGCTCCCAGCTCACCGTCACTCACGGCTGTGGGCAGCTTTCAGCATGGCGATGGTGATGGCGTTAGGCTCAGTGGGCTCGGAGGCTCAAGGTAGACGATGATAAGTGCCGGCTGGTGGCAAACACGCCACCTGCCAAGCACTGCTGCAGCCGCTGCACACCTTCCTTGTCCTCACTCCACAGCACCTCGCAAAACATGAACTGGCAGACAGACAGACACAGTGGCTTAGCATGTCTTAACACGTGTGACCTGCAGGTTTACATTGCAGACGTGCCCTGATGAATAATGCAAGTATGAGGTCCACCCCTCCTACATATGCACTGCCTCAAGTAGCACATATGGATATATACATTGGGTCATGCAATATTTAATGTTATTAGGTGTGTCATGTACTTTAGATGTAACCAGTAGGCCATTCCCATATTGGCCATTTTGGAAACGCTCATTCATGATGGATTGCCTGAAGATGTATGCGTCATGCACACTCCTAGGGTATTTGTCTAACACATTGGTAAATACTGCCCTGATGGTCCACAATGGCCTGGACATTCATCTAGTATGTGCTTTTGGTTCCTGTAGAGATGGGATGTAGCTGTAGGGGTAAGCAGTGAATATATTTGTAGAGTTCATAGAACCCAGCACATGTGGGATACGATGATGTCATAGAAGTCTTGCTTGATCTCCAGCTTCAGTTGTTGTGTGTTAGGGAAGAAGAGGTACTGCAGTATTAGGCGGATAATGGCATCCAGGACAGATGGTAGGAAAGCCAAGAAAGATGGCTTGGAGTTATCTGCAACCATGGCTGTTGTAATCTGGAATTACCCGAATGCCAACATGTGGAGGACCGCCGTCAGCTTGACCGGCAGAGGGAAGTTGGTGGACCAGGCAGTTGATGGCTGGAGCCTTGGCACTATTTGTTGTAGCAGTTAGACAATAGACTCCATCCCGAGCCGGTATTCGGTTATGACCTCATCCTGCCTGAGATCAATGAGGGAAGTCCACTGCCGATTAAAAGTGCTCCCTTCTACTGAGTTACCTTTGGGATTGTGAGGGGCGGAGGTTTGGGCGGTTGGGCTGGTGGTAATAGCAATCTTCTCCTTGCGACTCACAGCTGCAAAATCAAGAACTCCGTCATGGTGTAGTGAACTTGACAGATGGTTCTGTCTGGCTTCTCTTCATATGCCAAAAACCAATGCATCATTTCCTACTCGTGGGTTACCGAAGCACAGACATGTTTGATGCATTTGGCCCTTAGGTGACACTTCCCAGTGATGCATCACTTTCCCTGAACTTGTAAATACCCATGTGTCTGTTTTACGGTGGAGATTACACTGGAGCGCCTACCTTGCATATATTAACACTTATATGATACAGCACTTCGAGGCGCAGGTACATTTAGACACAGTACTACTATAATTGATGCAGGAGCGTAGATGTGTCACCATAGAAATGTGTAGTACCGACTGCGCCACCAATGTATCAAAAATGATGATGCATTGGTGGGTCAAGCTCCTTGAAATAAGGCCCGAGTGTTTGCACCTACTAAAACACTTTTTGAACTGTACTAAACCCAATTAACAATTCAGAAAAGGTTTTCCGAATTGTTGAATGGAGTTAGGAAACAATAAGGATTCCTTATGATATGTATTCATTTTTCGAAGCAAAACATTAAATTGTGGCCAAGAACTCATAGTAGGTGGTCAAGCATTAGCAAATTGTAAGCGACCTAAAGGGAACCCGTTCTTCTGAATGTTGGCAAAAACGGTTTTAGGAGTAGGCAGTGGTCCATGGCTAATGTTAAAAAAAAAATACCATTACTCAGTTTCGATTAAAAAAAAATGTTGATAAATAACACTTTGTATAAGATCTGATCAAAGTGTATTTATATTTTTTTCAATTCCATTGTATGTTTATAGCATTGAGATACCTTTAAGTAGCAATGAGTTAGTATGTCATATTAACTAGTTAATAATGCAATTACATTGAGCAAGGAGCCACATAGTTTGATTTAATTTACATAAAATGCTGTGTAATGTGACATTCTTTGTTACATAAATGTGTTAATTGGCTCATACGATTCCTTCCTTGATGCAGGATTAAATCAACCAACCTGCACTATGCAGTCCTCCGTTGCCACATAATACCAGGATCCCTTATAATATTGTACAATCAGTTACATGTATACCAGGGTACAGCCACATGTTAAAGGAACACGGGAAACATACAGTATTATTTTCTCTATGACCATGGGGTTTCTTACCCAATGCTCAGACTCCAGACCGCATTGTGTTTACATGGTGTCTAACTACATGGACGTATTGATTTACCCACAAACGTAGGGGCATATTATCAAGGGGGTTTATCTCCGCTTTTTTGGCTTTAAAAGCCAAGAAAGCAGAGATAAAATTATCTCCCTATTACCAAGCTGTCGCTAACACCAGTTAGTGACAGCTAATAGGAGATAGCGACCATCTTGGGCCCCGCTTTGCATGTCAGTGATATTCATCACTAATGACATGCAAAGTGGGCGTGCCAAGATGTTAGCGACTGGAAACAGTCCCTAACATCGCTATCTCCTATTACCAACTTTTGGAGATATTCGTGCTAAGCGCGAATATCTCCAAAAGCTAACACCTGCCCTGAGCAGTTCTTAGACATGTTATCCAATGGGAGGTGGATAACATGGCTAAGAGCATTTGCTCGATTATGCATGAATATCGCTGACTTTTCAGCGATATTCATGCATTGCGGCCGTTTTTTATCGCATTTGCGATAAACCTTGCTAATAGCAAGGTTTATCTGCGATAAAAATCGCCGATGTGCGGCGATAATTTTTGTCTCTAAACAAGTTAGAGACAAAAATTATCGCTAGTTGTTGGTAATATGCCCCGTTTTTTCCTTCAAACAGTTGTTCGGTGCAAGTACAAAGAAAGTCGGAAAGTTCCACAGGGGTGATACCGGGCCGTTCTAAACTCCACTGCTTTGGATATTATTGCGATGAAATTTGTGCAATTATGGTAAAGGGACAGAGCCTGAATAGCTGTTTTTGCGCAACATAGATATGCTCTGTTCTGGCAGCAACACCAGATACGAGATTGAACGAGATTGTTCTAGATGCGCTGCAGTCATCCATCTTGTCAGGAGTGTCCCCACATAACGCCCATTGGATAAATGAATCCTCAATCTGTGCAGTGATTGACAGCTTTCTTGCAAGGCTGCAATTTTCCTTCATAAAATAATGAAACGACTCTACCTAGATTGCGGTTGCTTAGAAACACATTTATTGTATACAGAAATTGCTGTAGAAACCATTAGAATGGTACAAGTGTTGTTGATATATTTCACACAATTTTGTTTTTACAGCGTATTAAATGTATTTTTACCGCAGTAAAGTGAACATATTCTTAACTTGAACATGGAACGGAAGGTTCTGAAAATGTTTATGGTGTTAACTCATTGATGAAGAATTGATAGGTGTGGATTTAGACACGAGGTTTTAGAGAATGAAAACGTGCACAAGTTATTAACTATGTGAACGCCACAAAGTTGTCCTGACTTTGAATAGAGTGCCCATAGAGCACCAAATGTGGGATACAGTAAAGTCACATGTGGTTGAGCTACTACAAATTGTCATGTCTGAGCATGAATATTGAATAGTTGGCAAGTTCCATGAAACATAATGATGTCAGATTGCAGCAAACAGAGGTATCATGTTAACTATGCGAAAATCATTGAATGGCTATCTTAAACCCTTGAAATTCACATCAATCCAAGTCAAAGGTTTGCATTTCCATAAAAAGCCCCGAACTCCTGTCTTTCTACTTGGTCTAAACTTAGAACGGCTAATTCCTGCTATATGTAAGAGCTATTGTGAGACCATGACTCGGGTGCTGCCATAGCTAAGGTCACTAAGGAAGTCTTGAGTCTTATGCACTCCAGATGGATTAAACAAAAATAAAAAATAAAAAGTCTTGACTCCCCACATTTAGCTACGTTGAACAGTCAATGCTTGAATCAGCAGGTGCTTGTAAATTTATAAGTTACTAGGACTATGACAACATGATGACGTACACTAAGGATCACTGTTTTAAGAGACCTATACTTTTTTAAAGGAATGTGTTTATTGACTGTAATATGGTGCACAGAAGTTAAAATATTACACTTTCTAGAAAAGAAGAAAGCTCTGCTCCATCTGGGGCAAGCTATGATCTATTTTTCCAACCCTTGCTATTGTCTGACGTCATAGTCCATTTAATATTAGAGTCTCTGGGAAAATTATATTTGTCGTTACATTGCACTTGCTGTTTATTTTTACAGCAAATGGTACACTAGTGGTAGGTTTTTCCTGTGAATGATGTATATTATGCCAAGTGAAATAATGGTATATTTTCATTAAATTTGCATTTGGCTTGTTACCCAAAACTCATGAATCTGCACCATAACACCACATTGCTTAATTGCACATCATTCACATAATGCACAATAAAAAATCTACTGCTTGAGCGCCATTTACACAAAAAATGTACAGTGAATGCTAATGCTGTTGGGTAGGTGGAAAAGTAAGTGGGGTAATAGAGAGGAGGAATGAGGAAAGTGGAGGATGTGGCCTGCCATGGGGAGAACAATATAGGTACCCCTCATCAGCCAGGTTATCCTGAATTCAGTGGCACAGTGTGCCCAGGACCCACGCCTGGCCATACCTGGTGCACTTAGGGCGAGAAAACAAAAGACACACAAATGATGGACGGAATGCGGAAAAAATCAAATATTCACTCCCAGTAAAGAGATCTGGGTTAAATCCATCTTTTGTTTGCTCACCATGCCACCCCAGTTTTGACCTAGCCATATGCAATTCAGTCTTGACCCTGCTCCTCATGAGAACAGTCCAGCCCGAACTGCCAAAAAAGGTCCTCGGGGCACCTGAAACAAGCATCCTGGGCCTTGTTTCAGGGTATCAGCTCTCATCAGCCAGGCTGTCTTGAATCCAGTGGCACAGTGAGCCTGGGACCCACGTCTGGGCTTACCCAGCGCACTTAGGGCGAGAAATCAAAAGATACACAAATGATAGACGGAATACAGAAAGAATCAAACATTCACTGCCAGTTAAGAGATCTGGGTTGAAGCCATCATTATTTTGCTCACCATGCCACTCCAGATAAGACCTAGCCATATGCAAATCGGTCTTGACTCTGCTCCTCATAGGAACAGTCCAGCCCAAATTGCCAATCCAGGTCCTCCCTGGACCAGAAACAAGTATCTTGGGACAGGGGTCATGGTCTCACCAATCATCAGCCAGGTTAGTTTGAATCCAGTGGCACAGTGAGCCTGAGACCCATTTCTGGTCATACCCAGCGCACTCGGGGCGAGAAAACAAAAGACACAAAAATTATCAACGGGATTCGGAAAAGATCATACATTCACCACCAGTCAAGGGATCTAGGTCAAATCCTTTGTTCCTTTGCGCACCATGTCAGTTCAGTTTAGACCTAGCAATATGCAAATCAGTCATGAGCCTGCTCCTCATGGGAACAGTCCGGCCCGAACTGTCAAACCATGTCCTCTGTGGCCCCGGAACAAGCAACCTGGCACTGATTTCAGGATATCACCCCTCATCAGCAAGGCTAGCTTGAATCCAGTGACACAGAGAGCCCGGGCCCCACAACTTAGCATTCCCAGGGTGTTGGACAGGCCACATGACAGGCTTGCTTCCTCCCCGCATGACAGAGCCGGGACGTCAGCTCTCCAGGTGCTACCCACCGAAGCAACTCACACTCCGTCCCCTACGGGACTCCTACTCCCGGACATCGCTGTATCACGGGCCCGGGCCACCGTCAGCACCATTGCCCGACCCGGCCGCCATCTCGGACACTGCACCACGAGGCCGCGTGGCCTCAGCCCGACCCCAACCCTGGGCCTGGCCAGGCCCCGACATCCCGGCACCACCATCCACCCAGGAGGTGAACGGCCCACTTGGCAGGTCAATGGGAGGAAGAAGTGTTGATGGTTCTCCCCCGCCAGGTGCCGATCGCCCCCAGCCTCCCCGGGCGCTGGCTCCACCCCCCTGCTGGGTGTCTGAACTCCCTCATCCCGGACCTCCCGACCTCCAAGTGCGAGGGTCCGGACATCAAAGGCCGCCAGACCTATAACTGGGGCAGCTCCAGAGCAGGAAGGCAGTTGTATCCTGGAGTCGAGAGACACCGAGAAGAACTCATCCTTGACGGACTGCTGGCGCTGCCGCAGCCCTGCCTTGTGAACTGTCGTCCTGCCTGCTGGCGCTGCCGCAGCCTTCTGCAAACCTCATCCTCATCGGGACCTGCTGGCGCTGCCGCGGACCGTTGTAACCACCACCTTCGCCGGGACCTGCTGGCGCTGCCGCGGACCGTTGCTACCTACGATCATCACGGGACCTGCTGGCGCTGCCGCGGCCCGTCCTCCTAGAACGCCGAGCTCGAGGATTGTGAGCTACCCATCATCTCATCGCAACTACCAGATTGGTAATAAGACTGTCCCGCTACCCCCATTCCCATCCAAGAGACTAGAATCGAGGGGACCCCTGAGTCCAGACCTCCTTGTACCATTCTACCGTACCTCAAGATTGCTTATAAAGAACGTTAAATCTTATCCTGGTGTGGTGTCTATCTGTGGGGGGGAAGTTACTTGTCTGTACGATCGCTGGAGACGGCTCTCCCCGGAGGCCTCTCCCCTTGTCCTCGGCCGACCCTCCAGGTCCCGTCTAACATTGGTGGCCAGCGGCGCGATCTGAACCAACGCGTAATCGTACAGAAAGCAACTCACCCCACGACTAAACCACAATGCCGGCCCAAGAGAGCGGGTCTACAGAGAAATTCCAAATGGACAAGCTGGAGGAGTACAACCATCGAGAATTAAAACAATTTTGTATAGAACGGGGCATTGCTACCACCGGTCTGAGCACAAAAGATGACTTTAAACATGCCCTAGAATCATGGGCAGAGGTAAACCCCGCTGGTCCCCGGGACCAACGCGTCGAAACACCGGAAACCAACCCCACTCCTTCCGAGGAAAGGAGAACGGGTCTCTCCCGGGAAGAGATCCAAGAGCGAGAGAAAAACAGACTGCATGAACTAGAGTTGGCACGGCTCAAAATGGATGGAGAACTAAAACTGGCGGAACAAAAATTGAACCTAGAACACTTACGGCTCCGAGAAGAGCGGGAGGAAAAACAAAGACAAAGAGAGCTTGAAGAAAAAAGACTGGCATATGAACACGAGCGCAAACTAGCAGAAATAGAACTACGTAAGCAAGGCAAGGACCTGGGGGTGCCCGAGCAACCACGCACCCCAGGAACTTCAGAACCAAAGGTCCACATTCCCAAAGATGTCGTCCGAGAGTTCTACCGAAACGACGACATACAGAAGTGGTTCAAGGCCTATGAGATCGCCATGTCCTCTCACCGGATCGATCGAAGTGACTGGGGAGCCGGTCTATGGGGGAGGTTCGTCAATGAAGGCCGTGATGCCCTGTTACAGCTCCCGGATCACCAAATGACGTCCTATGATCACATGAAGGCCGCCCTCCTCACTCGATATGGGCTGACACCCGAAATGTACCGCCAGAGGTTCCGCGACTGCACCCGAATCCCGGGTACAACTTGGGTGGAATATGTGAACTATTTCATCCGAGCCCTCGAGGGATGGATCAAGGGGAGCAACGTAACGACCTACGAGCAGCTTTTTAACCTTGTTGTGTGGGAGCACCTCTCCAACAACTGCTTTGTCGAGCTCAGGCAGCACCTCCTCTACAGTAAATTGACTGATCCACGGCAGCTCGCCGCCGAGGCTGACCGATGGGAAAGCACCCGAGTGGGCCGGGGTGGCCCGAACGAGCAGAACCGGAACAACCAAGGCCATCACCGTCCCCGAGGAGGAGGAGGAGGCCAGGGCCGGGGGAAAGACACCGTCCCGGCCACTCCCGCTACCAGCACCCCGCCCCCGGCCAGCAGGGGCAACCCCCCGATGAGCCCGGGGTTCAGAGCCAATGTCACGTGTCATCGGTGCCAACGAGTCGGTCACTACGCCAATGACCCGAACTGCCCACAGAACCAGACTCCGAGGCCCCGCCAGGTAGCTGCCGCCGCCCTAGGAGAAGAGCAAGTCTCCGAGGAGCAGGAAGAATACGAACAAGCGCAACAGGAGTGGGAACCGGCAGCCATGGTCCTGGCGTGCCTGGGGGGGAGAGACATGGTCCCGCGGGCTCCCCTACCCGCCAACACCAGAAAGTACAGTCAGTGGGTGAGCATAAATGGGCGCAAGGCCGAAGCCCTACGTGACACGGGGGCCAGTGTGACGGCCGTCCGCTGTCACCTGGTGACCCCCCGAGCAGATAATACCGAACGTTCTCTGCCCCGTCCGTTCAGCCGACAATTCGGAGAGCATGTGTTGGATGGCCTGCGTCCCCTTCGAGTGGGGAGGAGTATCCGGCATGCTGAAGGTGACGGTCCGCGATGATGCCCCCGTGGACTGTCTCCTGGGAAACAATCTCGAGAGTTCCCCGTGGGCCGCCGTGGAAAGAAGAGAGCACCTGGGGATGTTGGGCCTCCCGGACTGGGCGTGCATAACCACCCGGTCCATGGCGGCCCGCGCCATCCCCCGACCAGAAGAACCCAAATGGCCAGCACCTCCTCCCCCGATCACTCCAGTGGGGGACACCGACACCGCCGACCTCCCGGAACAAGCCCAAGAAGAACCCGCTCAGCCCCAGGATCTCCCAGACCTGGCTCAGTGGCGTCAAGAAGGGGGACCCACCCAGGAACAATTCCGTCAAGAACAAAAGACATGTCCCTCCCTCGAGGGACTACGACAACAAGCCCTCGCCCAGAGCGCGGGAGATACCGCCGGGGCCCACTGGATCTATTGGGACAATGATCTATTGTACAGTGAACAGAGAATCGCCGAGTTGGGGGCCAGTCGAGTGTTAGTGGTGCCCCTCCGTTTTAGAGACTTCCTGCTGAACTTGGCCCACAATGTCCCCCTGGCCGGACACTTGGGTCAGGACAAAACCTACAACCACCTGGTGACCCACTTTTACTGGCCCAAGATGAGAAATGACGTACTCAACCACTGCCGGTCTTGTCCCACTTGTCAGGCCAGCGGGAAGAGCGGCCGCAAACTCAAGGCGCCCCTGCAGCCCTTTCCGGTGGTCACCACCCCGTTCGAAAAAGTGGGAATAGACATTGTGGGGCCCCTGGACCCCCAAACAGCCCAAGGACATCGCTTCATTCTGGTACTGGTGGACCATGCCACCCGCTATCCTGAAGCCATCCCCCTTCGAACTGTAACCGCACCGGTGGTCGACCGAGCCTTGATGGGGATCTTCTCCCGGGTGGGCTTCCCCCGGGAAGTTGTCAGCGACAGAGGCACGAACTTCATTTCGAAATACATGAAATCCCTCTGGCAGCAGTGTGGGGTCACCTACCGATTCACAACCCCCTATCACCCACAGGGGAACGGACTGGTTGAGCGGTTCAACCGTACACTCAAGGGAATGATTATGGGGTTAGAAGAGCCCCTCCGCCGCCAGTGGGATGTGCTCCTCCCGTGCCTCCTCTTCGCCTACCGAGAAGTCCCTCAGAAGTCCCTCGGCTTCAGCCCCTTCGAGCTCTTGTACAGGCACCCTGTTCGAGGGCCCCTCAGCCTAGTCAAGGAAGGTTGGGAGATGGCCCCCCTGAAAACCCCTCCAGACGTCTACAAGTACCTCCTGACCCTCCGCAATCAGACCAGACGGTTCCGAGAAATCGCCAAAGCCAATCCTGAAGCCAGTCAGGAGGACATAAAGAAATGGTACAATCAGAACGCCTCCTCCATAGAGTTCGTACCTGGCCAGCAAGTATGGGTGATGTCCCCCACCGAACCTTGTGCCCTGCAAGATAAGTGGACGGGGCCCTTCAAGGTGGTCGAACGCAAGAGCCCCGTCACCTATCTCATCGACATGGAATATTCCCGGAACCCCCTCCGGGTCCTCCACACCAACAGACTCAAGCCTCACTTTGTGCGCTCGGAGCTCAGCCTATTGATGGCTACAGACAGTGGGACAGAAGACTCCGAGCCCCTCCCTGACCTACTGAGGACACTTGAAAAGGATGGTTCGGTAGACGGGTCCGGCTGTCAGATGCCCTGACCTCAGAGCAGCGCCAAGACTGTCGGGCTCTCCTGCTGCAGTTCGCAGCTCTCTTTTCCCTCACCCCAGGGGTCACCCCCTGGTGCCTGCACGACGTGGACACGGGGGACAGTCCCCCCATCAGACATCGGGCGTACCGCGTGCCAGATCGGATACGTGCCTGCATCCAGGAAGAAGTCTCCAAGATGCTCACCCTCGGAGTCATCGAACCCTCGGACAGCCCCTGGGCCAGCCCAGTCGTACTGGTCCCCAAAGCTGCTGCCCCCGGCACCACCCCTGAGCTCCGATTCTGCGTTGACTATCGGGGCCTGAACGCTGTCACCCGGACCGACGCTCACCCCATTCCCCGAGCCGATGAACTGATCGACCGCATGGGGGCTGCCCGCTACCTCAGCATCTTTGACCTGACAGTGGGCTACTGGCAGATCGGCCTCACCCCCAGGGCGCAAGAACGGTCCGCTTTCTCCACCCCGGATGGCCACTACCATTTCAAAGTGATGCCATTCGGCATGAAAAACGCCCCAGCAACTTTTCAACGCCTGGTGAACCAGGTATTGGCGGGCCTCGAAGAATTCAGCGCCGCCTACCTGGACGATATTGCGGTTTACAGCCGCCACTGGTCAGATCACCTCCACCACCTCCGAGAGGTCCTGCGGGCCCTCCAACAGGCCGGCCTCACAATCAAGGCCAGCAAATGTCAGATTGGCCAGGGGTCTGTGACATACTTAGGACACCAAGTGGGGAGCGGTCTGGTGGCCCCCCTCCAACTCAAGATCGCTGCCATCCAGTCCTGGCAACCGCCCGTAAAGCAAACCGAGGTCCGGGCCTTCCTGGGGCTCACCGGATACTACCGGCGGTTTGTGAAGGACTATGGCAGCATTGTGGGGCCCCTCACGGCCCTGACCTCCAAAAACCAGCCAAAAAGAGTCGACTGGACTCCCGATTGTCAAGTGGCCTTCGAAAAGCTGAAGGTCGCCATGTGCACCGCCCCGGTACTCCAGGCTCCCGACTACAGCCGGGAGTTCATCGTCCAGACTGACGCCTCCGACCATGGCATTGGGGCCGTCCTCTCCCAGCTGAACCCCGAGGGAGTCGACCAACCAGTGGCCTTCATCAGCAGACGTCTGTTGGCCCGAGAACAGCGCTGGAGCACCATCGAGAGGGAGGCCTTCGCTGTGGAATGGGCCCTCAAGAAGCTCCGGCCCTACCTCTTCGGTACTCACTTTCGGGTGCAAACAGATCACCGCCCCCTGCAATGGCTGATGCAGATGCGGGGGGAGAATCCAAAGCTCCTGCGATGGTCCATCTCCCTGCAAGGGATGGACTTCACGGTGGAACACCGCCCCGGCCAGGAGCACGCCAACGCGGATGGCCTGTCACGATTTTTCCGCCTCGACGAGGAGAGTCCCCAAGAAGATGGGTGACTCTCCCCGCCTTCAGCTGGGGGGGACGCATGTTGGACAGGCCACATGACGGGCTCGCTCCCTCCCCGCATGACAGAGCCGGGACGTCAGCTCTCCAGGTGCTACCCACCGAAGCAACTCACACTCCGTCCCCTACGGGACTCCTACTCCCGGACATCGCTGTATCACGGGCCCGGGCCACTGTCAGCACCATTGCCCGACCCGGCCGCCATCTTGGACACTGCACCACGAGGCCGCGTGGCCTCAGCCCGACCCCAACCCTGGGCCTGGCCAGGCCCCGACATCCCGGCACCACCATCCACCCAGGAGGTGAACGGCCCACTTGGCAGGTCAATGGGAGGAAGAAGTGTCGATGGTTCTCCCCCGCCAGGTGCCGATCGCCCCCAGCCTCCCCGGGCGCTGGCTCCACCCCCCTGCTGGGTGTCTGGACTCCCTGATCCCGGACCTCCCGACCTCCAAGTGCGAGGGTCCGGACATCAAAGGCCGCCAGACCTATAACTGGGGCAGCTCCAGAGCAGGAAGGCAGTTGTATCCTGGAGTCGAGAGACACCGAGAACTCATCCTTGATGGACTGCTGGCGCTGCCGCAGCCCTGCCTTGTGAACTGTCGTCCTGCCTGCTGGCACTGCCGCAGCCTTCTGCAAACCTCATCCTTGTCGGGACCTGCTGGCGCTGCAGCGGACCGTTGTAACCACCACCTTCGCCGGGACCTGCTGGCGCTGCCGCGGACCGTTGCTACCTACGATCATCACGGGACCTGCTGGCGCTGCCGCGGCCCGTCCTCCTAGAACGCCGAGCTCGAGGATTGTGAGCTACCCATCGTCTCATCGCAACTACCAGATTGGTAATAAGACTGTCCCGCTACCCCCATTCCCATCCAAGAGACTAGAATCGAGGGGACCCCTGAGTCCAGACCTCCTTGTACCATTCTACCGTACCTCAAGATTGCTTATAAAGAACGTTAAATCTTATCCTGGTGTGGTGTCTATCTGTGGGGGGGAAGTTACTTGTCTGTACGATCGCTGGAGACGGCTCTCCCCGGAGGCCTCTCCCCTTGTCCTCGGCCGACCCTCCAGGTCCCGTCTAACACAGGGCACTTAGGACGAGGAAGCAAAAGACACACAAATGACGGAATGCAGAAAAAATCGAACATTCACCCCACCCCAGTCAAGAGATCTGGGTTAAGTCCCTCATTATTTTGATCACCATGCCACCCAAGTTTAGACCTAGCCATATGCAAATTAGTCTCCACCCTTCTCATAATGGCAACAGGCCAGCCCAAATAGCCAAGATAGATCCTCCCTAGACCAGAAAAAGGCATCCTGGAATCGGTTTCAGGGTATCGACGCTCATCTGCCAGGATAGTTTGAATCCAGTGGCACAGTGAGACCAGGACGCACTTCAGGTGACAAAGCAAAAAATCAAATATTCACCCCCCCCTCAAGAGATCTTGGTTAAATCCATTGTTTTTTGCTCACCATGCTACCCCAGTTTACACCTAGCAATATGCAAATCAGTCTTTACCCTGCTCCCACATGGGAGCAGTCCTGCCAAAACTGCATAGCCAGGTCCTCCCGGGACCAGAAACAAGCATCTTGGGGCCAGTTTCAGGGTATTAGCCCTCATCAGACAGACTAGCTTGCACCCAGTGGCACAGTGAGCCTGGTAGATACGTCTGGGCATACCTGGTGCACGTGAATGGAATGTATGATTTATTCAGCATTCCGTCCATCATTTGTTTGCATAGCACTTCTTTCTCTAAGTGGGATGGGCATTCCTGGATGTGGGACTTTGCCACTGGAGTAAAGCTAGCCTGGCTGATTAGGGTTCATACCCCACAAACTGTCCCAGGAATCTTGTTTCTGAAACAGGGAGGATCTGGCTTGGCATTTTGGATTGGACTGTTCCCATGAGGAGCAGGGTCATTACATTTGCATATAGCTGGATCTAAAATGGTGTGGCATGGTGAGCAAAAGGTTTATGAATTTAACCCTGATCTCTTGAGTGGGGATGAATGTATGATTCATTCAGCATTACACCCATTATGCCCATCATTTGTTTGTGTAGCACTTTTAACAAGTTGGCATTTACTTGCCCAAATCATTTGGTGCCTGCAGCATGCTCCTGGGTCACATGACTATGTAAAGTTGGCAGTTGGCCTTTCTATATTCTTCCCAGACATTATCACAAAATGGGGACTGGGAGTTGGTAGGATGGGACATCCATATTTGCTGGGTGGCACAGAACTGTTACCTTCTACAATTGCACTTCAAAGACACAGCCTTAGCTCACACAGAGATAACTTCACACTAGCCCTTTTTGACCCCAGACATCATAGGGGACTAGGGCTGGTAAGTAGGAAACTCCAGACAATCTTGTGGGGGACTCCAAATGTTTCTCCCACTCCAAATTTGGCTTTTGGACCCTCAGATTTACTCTTCAGATCACTTCTGGACCTTTGAAAGACTCAGACGTAGGACTACTCTGCTCACCTGCTGCTGTAAGGACGTTTCTCCTGCCCTGCTGAAAAAAGGATTAGCCAGCTGTCTTACTGCCTGAGGAAGAAGGACTGGGCCTGCTCCATGAACCCAGAACCACAAGAGCAATTACAAGAGGTAGCTAACTATTCACTTGTTCTGAGCTATAGGGTAGAACAAGCTGCAGATACCTGCCTGGCTTCTGTTCAACGGCCCAGATTAAACAGGGCCTGCTTGTGCCATGCTGCTCACCTCTACTGGAGTGAGTCCTAATCCCCAAGAGGTGCCCCCTGGTCCTGGACCCTTAGCGGGCCTCGGAGTGTTCATTATGCAGTGCGACGCATCTCAGCACTGCCTGACACAGGTCCTTGCATCAAGGCACCTCGGTGGCCTCATCAGAACCAACCAAGCATAAAGCAACTTGGTGCAGGAGCTTGCCTCAAAGCCCCTCATCTGAACTGGCATGGCGCTATGCAACTCGGTACAGGAGCTCGCATCACAGCCCTTGTAACACCTCATTGGAACTAGTGCAGCACGCAAAAAATCTCCACATCAAGGACACAATGGTACAATTCTCAGTGAAACTATTCTGGCCCCTGGAGTTCTGGACTTTTTGGTTCCGTCCAGAGGTGTCAGGGAACAACACCCAAAGACCCCGGAGTTCCACCTGCCTTGGTGCGCAAATGAACAGAAACACGGGCTTCTCGAAGGTGGCGTCAAAGACCAAAGGTTTATTACTGCAGGGACACAGAAATCACAGAATCTACACACGGGCAGAATCTAGGAGACTGTTCGATTTGTACATTGAGGGTTGCTCCTTATATACCAAAAATTGTGCTTCAGGCAAATATTTCACATGTCAGTACATTCCCAAACCTTTGTGTCTTAAACAATAAATATTTGGCGTTACACAAGAACTGTCGATAATATCTGATGCCAAACATCACGAAGAGGGGTTCCCACTAGTCCATCACAATCCCTTGTCAATATTGCATTCAAGAGCCGGACCGCCTCATCGTAAAGTTCGTTACCTCCCCCTAATAAAGGCCCAGAAGGAAAGGAGCAGAGCCAGGTGCAGAAGATAGGAAAGCGGGATAAGAGATGTTTGTGGGTTGTAAATGGGCAAGGCTACCGGCTTCGGCCGCCTAATCATGATCAGGACAATGGACAGGAAAACCAGTTCAGGTGGGCTGGCCTCGGGCAGAGGAGGCAGCCTTTGTCGAGTCATGCAGCTTCAGCGTGATCTGGTTTAAGGTGTACGTGTCATGAAAGAGGTGAATCTCCGGCTAAGGCTACGTGTCCTTAATCAAAGTGAAGTGAATGAAGTGAACAGAGGCTATTGCATATGTGAGGGCAAGGAAACACAAAATGGCGGCCATGATCTAAGATGGATGCCATGGGTAGACAAAAGTGTGTTCATAACAAGAGTGCTCTTGCTCGTATCGTAGCGAAAACACTAGGATATGCTAAATGGATCATTTGCGGTTCGCTGATACTAATATTATGTATTTCCGACAAACTTGAAAACACGGGTTCAAATCGTCACGGAACCTCAGACCCTCCTTTTGCCCTTACATAGGCAATTACTCAGTCTATATCAGAGTCTAGTTCTATACTCATCAGGTCAGTGACATGTTGTTGTATCATCATCCTTTCTCGTGCCTTTTCTCCAAACGCAGGTGGTTTCCTAAAACAGGTTGCAGCACAAAGGCTACACAGGGCTGGACCACACTGGATAATCAGGCAGCATGAGAAGAGGAATACTAAGATGACACCAATGACCATTAGAACCTTCCATCCCCACGCTGAGATCAGAGTCCAAACCCACTCCATAAAGGACCAGTTTCCCTTGTCTACATGTATAGAGTCGGAAATCTTGTGTAGCTTAGAGATCGCCTCATAGACTGTTGGAGCATTATTAGGAATAAAGACACAGCAGCTCGATTGGATCATTCTGCATACCCCACCTCGGTCTGCAAGGATAACGTCTAAAACCATACGGTTTTGCAACGTCATGAGTCTATCCGCCTGAAGCTCAGCTGTTAGATTGCTAAGGGCACCAGCAGTTTCGGTAATAGTAGATTCAACTACCCGTGTTAGCTGACGTATGTTTCTACTATTGGCCATAGGCCCCCAAAACGGAAGGAAGCCTTTGAAAAAGTCTCCAGCTTCCTGACCAGCAGTATCTTCTTTGCTGAAGACACCTCTCGCTACTCTGGTTCTGTGGTAATCAGATGAAGCAGTGTATGTTGGAGGCAACAATCGAGCAATATAGCATGAACCTGAAAAGTCAGCAGGCAACCATGTATAAGCTCGGTCTTGACAAATGAAATAGGTACCCCTAGCAGTAAGGAAGGCAGGGGAAGAGTTAGCCGGAAACACATAAGTCTCAACGCACTCACTCCTCCCTAGCTGAGCTCTCGGATTTCTCCCATTACCTTGCAAACAGACCTGACCTCGGTGAGGTACGACCCAGATTGGAGTTGAGCTTTTACGCTTGCTTTCTCCTAAACTAAGGCGATACTCTGAAGTATTCCAACTCAAATACACTCGTAGTTCGTCTCTAGGGTATGATGGAGTATTATTGACATCCTTGATCATGTCAATAATTCCCTGGACTAAAGCTTTGTTGGCAGAGTTATATTTAGTGGAACGTGGTGGACGTGGAGGATAGGTCTCAAGGGCATAAGCAAAGATGGTTTGAAGGGCCTGAAATGATCCATTGTAGCTGAAAGGCAAAACCAGATAGGGAATACCTTTATCCATAGTGTGGGGTATCAAGCCACACACCCAGCAGTCTGTAGTGTTAACTACCAGTTGGTGTTGGTGCAAGAGCTGTACAAAAGTGTTGTTGATGAATTCTGAGCGTCGAGCTTGCTCATGTTCTGGAAATGAGTGAAATGAGTGTATAGAAGAAACAGTAGAAGTAACAGGATCAAGGGGAGGTACTGTAGTAACTGGCACAAAAATCATTTTTATACCAAAGACTATTCCACCCACCAATGTTGCTAAAATAATCAAAAATGTAACGGCACATTGCATCAAAAAGCATTTGCTACGAAGAATTTTGTACAGTCTGTTTCTGCGAACATAAATCACATTTTCTCGTTGCAGCGCAGGAAGCTCCATCTTCTACAATCCGCTCGCGACCACTGATGATGTGTACGTAGATGAAAATGCCTCTGTCAGCCCTGGGAGTTCCCAAAACCAACAGAAAGATCGACCTTGTGTCAGACCCCTGCAAATTCAAACTAGGCACACAGCCACGACCCTACGGCTACCCAGACGGCAAGGCAATTTTAAAAACAATAAACAATAGCAAACTTCCTGGCTGAAAAGCAAAAGTTCAGTATATCAAAATTACAATATGCAGTTGCCTGCTTTATTAGTCCTTTTTATGGCTTCTAAGGTTGTATCTCTTCTTCGCTGGTACTGTTTGATCAGAAAATAGTGTATCACTAGCAGCTGTTGCAGAGTTTAAGTTCGCAGGTAACAAAGTTTCTTCTGATGCTGAAGACAAATGTTCAATGTTCGAAGGAGTTTTCTCAGGAGGAGAGTCAGGTTTCAAAGTGTCAGTAATCAAATCGGCATCACTGAAAGGGATAAATTTCGGGGTGATTTCAGATTCGGAGGCACCAATTCCCTTCTTCACCCAGTCGTCAAAAGGCAGCGGCAATGGAACACGCTTTACGTGAGAAGCGTGAATCCAGTTTTTCCGGCCAGCAACACGTACAGCTGTCCTCGTTGCCAGCAGGACCTGGAAGGGGCCGATGTAGCGAGGCTGAAGATTCTTTGTCCTCGCGAAGTTCCGGACCACAATGAAGTCACCCGGTTTCAGTTGATGCCCTGGACTCTCCGGAGGCTTTGGTAGTGCATCGAAGACCTGTTGATGAATAAGACTCAATTTAGCAGTCAAGTCGTAAAGGTAGTCTATCAACATAGGATATTCAATGGAGCAAAATTGTTTAGGCCTTGGCACACCCCAGACATTTGCCGGGCGGCCAAACACAATCTCGTATGGAGAAAGCCCTATTCTAGAATGCACTGTTGCTCTCGTTGATAACAAGGCCAAAGGAAGTGCGTCTGGCCAAGCCAAACCTGTGGATGCTTGTATTTTGGCTATCTTCAGCTTGAGGGTGCCATTATAACCCTCCACTAGACCAGCTGACTGGGGATGGTTCGCACTATGAAATTTTTGTTTCAAACCTAAGCCTGCACATACACTCTGCATAACTTTCCCTACAAACTCACTTCCGTTATCTGACCATACAATCCGTGGCATTCCAAATCTAGGGAAGTATTCTTTGAGAAGAATTTTGGCAGTTGATAAGGCGGTATTGTCCTTCAGTGGGTATGCTTCTATCCACCTGGAAAAAGCACAAACCACCACCAGGACGTATTTCAAGTTATTACAGCGTTCCATGTGAATGAAATCTAACTGAATCACTTCAAAGGGACAGGAAGCAGGAGCGAAATGACCAGCTGGAGTTGGAGTTCCCTTACCAGGGTTATGCATCAAGCACACCATACAATTTTTTACCACTCTCTCTGCACACTTACTGATCCCATCATTCTTCCAGACCGGAGCCAACATTTTACAGATACCTTTAGAACTTATATGCGCTACTCCGTGCGCCATTGTCACTACTGCAAGCACATACGCATCCGGCAACATCCAACGTTGTTGCTCTGTCAAATCAATCCAACATCCATTCGAGTCCAACTTGCCCGTACTTTCTCTCCATACACGTTTCTCTTCCTCAGTCGCTTCTCTCTGAATCTCCTTCACACTTTCCATTGTGTCTTCACACATCCCAGACTCAGCGATCCATCTTGCAGACGTTGCAACATACATTCTACTCATCACATCTCTAGCTGTCTGTTTAGCAATTTCATCAGCAAAAGCATTCCCACGTCCAACATCATCCGTGATTGCTTTATGAGCACTGCACTTCACAATCGCAACTTCAGTCGGCAAGGTCAAAGATTCCAACAAGTCGTTAACTAGCTGACCATGTTGAATCTTAGTCCCATGGGACGTAATGAAACCTCTTTCTCTCCACAACCGGCCAAAACTATGGGCCACGCCAAATGCGTACTGACTATCTGTGAACACATTCACTCTCTTTCCCTCAGCTAAAACACATGCTCTCGTTAGAGCTATTAATTCTGCAGCTTGGGCAGAATTCTGACTCACTCTTGCAGTCTCCACAATCGTCTTCAAAGTTGTCACCGCATAAGCAGCAGTCACATCACCATTCTCCAATTTAAAACATGACCCGTCCACATATAGCGTACCATCCGGATCGAGTAACGGAGTATCTTTAAGGTCAATGCGTCCTTTTGTCTCTTCCTCCGTCTTAAAATAGCAGTCATGTGGCTCAGAATCACTCGACTCTTGATCAGTCGGCAACAGCGTTGCTGGATTCAATACATTACATCTTTTGATCTGAATATGACTCGCTAGTAGTGTCAGTTCGTAACCAGATAATCTCGCACTGGTAAGGTGTTGTGTCTTCGTTCGGTTCATGAGTGTATCCACTGCATGAGGAACCATGACCACTAGCATGTTGTTCATCACCAAACCAGCAGATTGCCGAATGGAAGCCGCAGCTGCCGCTGTAGCCCTCAAACAACTAGGCAACGCTCTAGCTACCGGATCTAATGTTGATGAGAAATACGCACAGGGGCGTTGTTTATCACCAAACTTCTGTGTCAGGACACTCAACGCGCAACCTTCTCTCTCGTGAACGTAGAGCGTGAATGGTTTACTGTAATCAGGTGTACCCAATACAGGAGCTGAACACAAGGCTTTTCGTAATTCGGTAAAGCTCTCTTGACATTCATCAGACCATGGCACCGGACTCGGAACATTTTTCCCAGTCAAAGCTACCAATGGTTTCGCTAAAAGAGAAAAATTTGGAATCCACTGCCTACAGTAGGAGGTAATACCTAAAAAGGCACGTACTTCTCTCTGTGTGCGTGGAACACTCATTTGCGTAATTGCTTTTATTCTTTCTGGGGTCAACTTCCTTCCCTCCTTTGACAAGAGATGACCTAGGTAGGTCACTTCTTGGCAGCAGTATTGCATCTTGGAAGGTGATACTTTGTGATTCAAATCAGACAAATGATGTAACAACGATACTGTAGCTGCTTTGCAAGTTTCCTTGTCATCGGCAGCCACTAAAAGATCGTCTACGTACTGTACTAGGGCAGAACCTGGAGGAAGGACAAAATAATCTAGCTGACTTTTTAATGCTTGACTGTAAATAGATGGACTCTCACAGTAGCCTTGTGGAGCGCGTTTAAATCTGAAGCTTCGACCTCCTAGACAGAAGCCAAAAATATCCCTGCTTTCCTCGGCTATCGGAATGCTGAAAAAGGCATTCTTCAAGTCGATGACTGAGAACCAATTGGCTGTAGCAGGAATCAATGTTAACAAGGCAGTAATGTCTGGAACCACAGGAAACTGTGGAACCACAATCTTATTAACTTCTCTAAGATCTATGACAAACCTATATACTGGAGGTTTCGTAGGATCAGTTCGTTTCAGAATTGGCAATACAGGACTATTACAAACATTTCCTCGAGTTTCTTCAACCACACCTTTCTTAATCAAATCTTGCACAATCAATAAAAGTGCACGTTCTCCTTCACTTGATATTTTATATTGAGGAATTCTGGGAAATTTTACATTTGCTTTCAAAGTTACTACATACGGTGGTATTTCCAAAAGGCCTACATCATTAGGACCAGTCGCCCAAAGAGAATCAGGGAGTGAGCGCAGCTCCGGCGGGAGTGCGTCCATTGACAAGTACATCGGAGAAGTGAGTCTTTTACCCAAAGTAAGCTGTACTCCTTCCGGAGAACAGTACAATGTCGCATATAGTCGTTTTAACAAATCTAAACCAAGCAGATTTTCATTACAACCTGTCGTCAAAATCAAGGGTGCTTTCAATTGGCATGGTCCAACAGAAATAGACAAAGGATTAGATATCGGGTTGTAAACAGGGGCGCCTGAAAAACCTACGGAAACATTCGTTGAGCCAGACAAAGGTGCGCCAGGGAGTTTCGCATGAATTATAGAACTTTTTGCTGCACCAGTATCCAACAGAAACGGTTCGACTACACCTGATGTTGCTACTGCGACATAAGGCCCACTCTGATCCACTGGAACTGATACTACTCCCTCTCTCTGTCCATGGCTGTCCTAGTACCCATTTTGCTGGAATCCCTCATCAACTTCACAATAATCCTCAACAAGATATTGCTGAGATCTATTCTGTTGAGCTGACTGTACGTTTCGTTGATCAAAGTGATTAGAGGGACGATCATTCGTTTGCGGAGGCATAGCACCTCGCCCTCGACCTCTAGAATTCTGCACATAACCACCACGACCTCTCTGAGCTGCTGCTGCATTATTTTGCGCTAAGATCGGACATTCATTCTTGTAGTGACCCTCTTTCTTACAGTACGCACACTGATTCCACTGATATTGAGGCCTGGTTGAATTATAATCTGTCCTTTGATACGAATTCTGTTGCATATTAGTCTGATTCGTGCGAGGCGGATACGCCTGCTGTAAAAGAACTTTAGTCTTTAAATCTTTCGTTTTCTTCTCTGATTTCTCCTTTTCCTCTTTATCCCTATTTTCGTAGTACTGTGCAGTCGCAAGTATTTGCGCTGTCGTAGATACAGCCCACGCACTTTCGGAATCTTTTAATTTATTGCATAATTCAGGTAACAAATTATGCACAAATTTATCGACAAACAGTCTCTGTCCTCCTTCAGTACTCATATCCTGACCACTATGATCTACAAAAGTCTCTTCGAACCTCGTGAAGAAGTCGGAGACACTTTCGTCTTTCTTTTGCTTGCATGCGGATAATTTATCCCAATTAACACGCAATGCGGGCATCAGAGTCTTCATTAAATCAATTATTCTACCTGGAAGATTAGCAATTAGGGGTTCGGGTTTTGCACCACCCGTTTGCTGACCATCTGCTGCAGTGATAGCTGCCCAATCACCACCTAAGGCTGCTTGATGATCCTCTCTACGAATTTTAGCCCACACTGGTTGTGGAACTACATTGCCAAATAGCATGTCAATGTCTGCCAAATTCATTATACAAGCTTCAACTGTCTGTGTCAATTCCTTGTAATATCCGGCCGGGTTCTTACGCGGATCTGGTAAGGCCTGTTTTACTGCTAGTACTTCAGCTCGTTTCCATGGAATGTGTATCCACACTCGTTGGAACTGTGCTGGAGCAGCTGCAATACCCGCAACCGCATCAGCTTGCACGGCTTCGCGCCAAATCGGAGGAACCTCCCTCATAGGATATTGGCGACTTAGCTTCATTTTACCTTTTTCTAAATCTCTCGGCGAACGAAGAGATGGATCATTCCTAAAACTCAAAATAAGTTCCATCGCTTCCTGTATTTTATCACCCACTATCATTCCTGCAGCAAACTCTTTTTGCACCTTAATTAAATCCTCCAAGTCTGATTCAACATCATCTTCCTCTATTTCCTCACGTAACAACGAGCACATCTCATCAAAGACGTATCGTTGCGTTGGTTCCTTCCACTGCATAAACGTATCTAATACATCTCTCGTATTATATCTTCTAACTTTCGTAATCCATCTGAGAGCTGTGGAATCTAAAACTACCCGTTCTTCAGTACTTGGTAGCTGACTACGTCTCTGAACTGAATCAGAAGTAGGAGTCTTAATTAAGGATTTATATAGAGGAGACAGAATATTAGCAACAGAATCAGTTATTTTTCGACGTACAGAAAGTGGAGTTAACATACTCGCAGACGTAGAGAACACAGTAGAGGTAGGAACAGATTGCGAAGCAGTAGGAGTATCGATGAAAATAGTTTGTGAAGTATTAGGTGTAAGCGAGACAGATACAGGTATAGAAGTCGGCAACCCAGGAAGAGGAGGAGCCGTTGGAACATTCACATTAACCACAGGAGGTACAGGAACTAGATTCTGAGGAACAAGAATACCAGGTTGTCCAGCAACCGGCAATTGAACATTCGGTATAAGTTGAGCCGCAGCACCTTGTGCGTACGGTGGAGGTGAACGTAACAGATAAGACAACAGAGGATCGTTTTCGGGATCCTCCAGTACCTTAGCCGTTTTCGATGGCAAGGCAGGGTAGCACTTGTCAATCGCTAAATTATGCTCTCTAATTGCTACGTCTATAGCCTTTTCGCACTCATTATCTTGCAGTTGTTTAGTTGCTTGCTCTAAAGTTAACTCCTCTTGCTCTTTTTGTTCTTTCTTCAACCTTTTCATTTCTCTCTGTTTAGATTCTTTTCGCCAATAACGGAAAGAATCAAACATTGCCGGCCGGGCTTTCTTACTAAACAGTTTCGCTTCTAAATTATCAAGGATCTCGGGCTCAAAACTACCATGTAGTGGCCAACTAAGGACACCATCTTTCTTACAATAACGGACCCACACCTCGTTATAGGATATAGGACCCACTCCAAATTTGCAATATAGGTCATAAAGGGGAGTCCCAATCGGAGGAACCAGACAGGAATCCTCCAATCGTGAGTCACTGTTGCAACTAAAACAAGACAACATTTTCCGACTTACCATTTTCAGTCTGGAACACAAAACAAACAAAACACGAAACAGATATGTGCACTTGAACCAAGAACTTAGGCCTACCAAAACCAAACTAATGTATCGATACCCAAACTGAACCAAATAGATTATCGTAACCAGAACAACTAGTGATAATCTTACGAAACCAAACCAAACCAAGAACCGATCAAGGATTTTTAACAATCCTCACAAAGTAACCAGCTAGCTATCACTAAATACTTAACTGAGGCACTGAAGACGTCACCAAGGAGAAACCCGTCACGTTTCGCTGTACTAAGGCTGCACCTCGGGTCCAAGACAGGGCGACAGTCAAGGCAACGGCCCACTGCAGCCGTCCTGAACGGGAACCCTCGTGGAAGAGAACTTCAGGGCCACTTTTGCGATATGCCGGGATCGATGAAGTGGGGCGCCTCCCTCAGGAATCTTCACACGAAGCTTCTCGAACTCTTCAGGCTTTTGGACCGGTACCGAATGACGTCGCCCCACGTTGGGCGCCAATTGGAGTTCTGGACTTTTTGGTTCCGTCCAGAGGTGTCAGGGAACAACACCCAAAGACCCCGGAGTTCCACCTGCCTTGGTGCGCAAATGAACAGAAACACGGGCTTCTCGAAGGTGGCGTCAAAGACCAAAGGTTTATTACTGCAGGGACACAGAAATCACAGAATCTACACACGGGCAGAATCTAGGAGACTGTTCGATTTGTACATTGAGGGTTGCTCCTTATATACCAAAAATTGTGCTTCAGGCAAATATTTCACATGTCAGTACATTCCCAAACCTTTGTGTCTTAAACAATAAATATTTGGCGTTACACAAGAACTGTCGATAATATCTGATGCCAAACATCACGAAGAGGGGTTCCCACTAGTCCATCACAATCCCTTGTCAATATTGCATTCAAGAGCCGGACCGCCTCATCGTAAAGTTCGTTACCTCCCCCTAATAAAGGCCCAGAAGGAAAGGAGCAGAGCCAGGTGCAGAAGATAGGAAAGCGGGATAAGAGATGTTTGTGGGTTGTAAATGGGCAAGGCTACCGGCTTCGGCCGCCTAATCATGATCAGGACAATGGACAGGAAAACCAGTTCAGGTGGGCTGGCCTCGGGCAGAGGAGGCAGCCTTTGTCGAGTCATGCAGCTTCAGCGTGATCTGGTTTAAGGTGTATGTGTCATGAAAGAGGTGAATCTCCGGCTAAGGCTACGTGTCCTTAATCAAAGTGAAGTGAATGAAGTGATCAGAGGCTATTGCATATGTGAGGGCAAGGAAACACAAAATGGCGGCCATGATCTAAGATGGATGCCATGGGTAGACAAAAGTGTGTTCATAACAAGAGTGCTCTTGCTCGTATCGTAGCGAAAACACTAGGATATGCTAAATGGATCATTTGCGGTTCGCTGATACTAATATTATGTATTTCCGACAAACTTGAAAACACGGGTTCAAATCGTCACGGAACCTCACCCCTGTGTCTGGTCCACAGTCCATTCCGGATGGCCATTGTCCCAGTACAGTATGACTATATAACTACTGTTGGTGCTTTGCACTTCTTGGAGCTACATTTATCTAAGCCTTGCATATCTCCCGTTCGACTCATTACATTTATGCCACTTTAATGTAACATAATGTATTCCATTTTACTCTAGTTTGGGGGTAGGGTCAGGATGCCGAACATGGCAGCTGCTCTTCCCTGAGCTCCATTGCGACTCTACTGCCACTCGTCCTTACCGCTAGACTGGGAGGCCCCCAAGGGATCCGAACCCCCAGGGCTGGTTGCAAGAATCATGGGGGGAGACTTGGAGCCCTGATGCTGAGCCACAGGGGGCTGCTTCACAACTGAGGTGTGGCACAGCCTGGCTGTCAAGGAGAGGGTTGTGTCCGGCTGGTGACATTGCCTCATCATCCCTGTGACTCTGCTTTTTGAAAAGCCTGCATGGGCCTGGAGTGATCCAGCCAGGGGAGTGCCAGCAGAGGCCTAGGGACAGGAGGGCTGAGGACCCAGAGTCTTTGGCTGTGGTCATGGCCAAGGGGTCTCCTGTTGCTGTGCAGCACTAGTAGTCATTGGTCCATGGCTTCAGGCGGGAGGCAGTGCTTGGTAGGCTCACTCTTCCTGAGGGGAGTGCTTGCTGGAGATCCACAGTGGCAAGACTGGTGTGGCACCATCCATGTGGGGGCATCGTGTGGTTTTCCTCAACGAGCATGGACAAGATGTGAGGGTGCACAGCGGCTCTCTCCCCACTTCCAATAGGAGCACACTAAGGAGCGAAGGAGTCTGCACCGGCTGTGAGAATGTCCCAGAGGCACTGCGGGGTGCCTTGGGTGCTGGGTCCTGCTTTATTGGGTGTTTGGTTGATCTAGGCCCTCCTCATTCATCTGTGATAGACCAGCCCCCACACCATGCTTTGAAGCATCTGTTTGGATGATAAACTCTCTTAAGAAGTTGGGTGCCAGGAGCACGGGCTCATTGTACATGGCAGCTTTCAGGGCCTCAAAAGCTTTCTGCCAGGTGTCGTCCATATCACCTTCTTGGGCTGCTTCCTGGAAGTCAGCTCTGTCAAGGGTGCAACAATGTTGCCATAGTCCTTGAAAAACCTCCTGTAATATCCTGTGAGACCTAAGAAGGCTCTCACCTCTTCTGGGTTTAAGTGGCTCGCATGCTAGGATGATTTCAATCTTGGGTTGTAGGGGCGCCACCTGGGCGCTCCCAACTTGTGGTCCCAAGTACACAACGGAACCCTGCCCGATCTGGCACTTACTCGCCTTGATCATGAGTCCTGCTTTATGCAGCGCCATCAACACTTCCCAGAGGTGGCGCAGATGTTCCCTCCAATTGGCACTGAACACTGCGATGTCATCCAGGTAGGCGGCACTGAACTGATCCAGTCAAACCAACACCTGATTCACCAACCTCGGAAAGGTGGCAGGGGCATTCTTCATCCCAAAGGACATAACACGGAACTAGAAATGCCCATCTGGTGTGGAGAATGCTGACCTCTCCTTTGCCCAATCAGTCAAGGCGATCTGCCTGTACCCAGACATTAAGTCAAACGTGCTGAGATACAGTGCAGCCCCTAGCCGATCTATGAGCTCATCAGCTCTGAGGATGGGGTGCGCGTCAGTCTTCATGACTGAATTGAGCCCTCCGTAGTCCACACAGAACCGGAGTTCGGGTGTGTCACCCGGCGCTGCAGCCTTCCGGACCAAGACCACTGGGCTGGCCCAAGGACTGCTGGAGGACTCAATCACCCGTAGCACAAGCATCTTTGAGACTTCGTCTTTGATGCAAGCCCTTACCCTGTCAGTTACCCTGTAAGTCTTGTTCTTCACAGGTAAGCTGTCTCCTGTGTCCACATCATGGACACACCAATCTGTGACACCAGGAACCAGGGAGAACAGATCAGTAAACTGTCCCAGCAACTGGCGGCAGTCATTCTGGTGCTAATGGGTTAGGGTGGAAGAGAGGTTAACACCTTCCACTGAACCATTTTTGCTCTGAGGCTGACAGGAGGCCAGGAAGAGGCTCAGTCTCCTCCTCCATCCCAGCATCTGTTGCCAAGAGCATGCCCACTTCTCCAAGTGGGGCCTAAGGCGGTTGACATGTAGGAACCTCAAGGGGTTCCTAGGAGACCGCAAGTCCACAAAGTAGGTAACAGGACTCTTGCGCTCCACAACCTCAAATGGTCCGGTCCACTTATCTTGGAGCGCACAGGGCTCCATTGGGGCCATGACCCACACTTTCTGGCCAGGTTGAAGCTCTACCAGAGTGGCATTCTGGTCATACCAGTGCTTCATCTCCTCCTGGCTGGCTTCCAGATTCGCCTCAGCGAGTTGCCTGAAACGCCTAGTCTGGTTTCTGAAGGCCAGCATGTAGCTATATACATCCTGGGGAGGTTTCATGGGAGATTGCTCCCAGCCTTCTTTAAACAAACTCAGAGGTCCTCTGACTGGGTGTCCATAGAGAAGCTCGGAGGGACTGAACCCCCAGAGATTTCTGTGGTACCTCGCATTATGCAAACAGTAGGCACGGTAAGAGGACATCCCACTTATGCCTCATGGGTTCCTTAAGAGCTATTATAATGCCCTTCAGGGTCCGGTTGAAACTTTTAATCAACCCATTTCCTTGGGGGTGGTAAGGAGTGGTGAACTTGTAGGTTACACCACCCTCCTGCCACAGGGACTTCATATACTTGGAAATGAAGTTGGTCCTCCGGTCAGACACTACCTCCAGAGGGAATCCCACTATGGGAGAACATTCCCATCAGTGCTCGTCCCACCACGGGGGCTGTCACTGTCCTCAGAGGTATGGCTTCCGGGTGGCATGGTCCACCAAGACCTGGATGAACCTGTTGCCCATGGCTGCCTTGGGGTCCAGTGGCCCCACAATGTCAATCCCCACCCGCTCAAAGGGGGTACTGACCACAGGGAATGGCTGCAGAGGAGCCTTGTGCTTCCTCCCACTCTTTCCACTTACCGGGCCAGTATGACAAGTCCTGCAATGAGTATCAGAACTCTTGCACATTTGGGGCCAATACAAGTGGTTGGCAAGCCTTTCAAAGGTCTTGTCCTGCCCCAAATGTCCTGCTAATGGCACATCATGAGCCAGCCCCAGTAGGAAGGCTCTGAACTTTTGAGGTACCACCAGCACATGGGCTGACAGAGGTTCAGCAACCTTAGGCTCACTATACAGGAGACGATTCTCCCAGTAGATCAAGTGTGACCCTGACTGATTACCTGCTGCCTGGCTTGCAGCCTGTTGCCGCAAGCCCACAAGAGAAGGGCACTTCATGTTAATAGAAGGAATAAGGGGGAAACCATATACATTTTTTTAGTATGAGAGTAGAGAATACAGTAGGTAATGATTCATATCCAATCTCTAGGACGTGTGGTTCATACGCCCCCTGGCTCTGGATCCTGTAGTTTATGGACATAAAAAATAATGAAGCTCATTGTCCGTATTTTGGCCGTGTTTTTTTGTATATGGTTTCCCCCTTATTCCTTCTATGAACATGACACTTGTCATTGCTTATGGTTTTTTGCCTACCTTTGTTTCTCTAACTACATATCAAAAAACTTATGGTCATTATATTCATATACCTAAACAGTATGCCATTTTCTTAATTTATCAGTGTTTCCCTCTTCTAACATAGACGGAAATGTGCCATTACGTGGCGTTTACTTTTGTATTTCCAATGTTGATTATTTGTTTTTTGATTGCAATATGTGCCACACTCAGTTCATTTCTCCCCACTGTTTTTCCCTACCTCGCCTTCTCTCCTACTTACTATCTGCTTTACTCTCCTTTTAGTTTTGGGTAACCCCGGTCCTAATTACTATCTTCCCCTTACACTTATTCCTACTATCTAATGCTCTGAATCATTTATCCTTAGTCCGTTTTTTAGTCTCCTACTCTACAGTCCATTAGCTCCCTACCCGGCTGCTCCTTTGCAGTCTAGTCTTCCCTAATGCCCCGCGCGCCGTGCTATAAATATTACGCACTTCCTGTGTGACAGGGTCTTCTCCGCACCCAGCGAACACCACTACCCACGGTACCCTGATCCCCTGCAACCAAGGTAAGACCTCACTGGCATCAGCTTTGCCTGACACATAGAGCTCATTTGAACCTCTACTTATGGAAAGGGGCGACCACTCGGTCCCCCCGAACGTATGGTAGGGGGCCCGGATCCCCCCGGGAAACCATTTTGGGCAGGGGGCGTGTCTCGGCTGGTATGCCCGAAGCGGCGTAGCCGGGGCGCGCCTTTTCCCGCCCAAGAAGGGTTGTCCTAGACACCTACACCATTGGCCACGCCCCGTAGGCGTACCAGGGGAGGGTACACGCCCTCCCGGAGAGGAATAAAAGGAGCAACAATCCGAAGAAGCATCCTCTTGTTCCTGTGCTTGGAAGCTGCACCCTCTCGTTGCACGTGAGCCCTCGACGGAACAAGGAGCAATTTTGAGAACTTGTATCCAGAACCTTTGGATCCAGGACCTCGTTGCGCAGCAAGGACCGAATATCCCACAAAGATGCCTGGCAAGAGGCCCGGAAAGAAGGCAGGGACTGAACAGATGCTTCGCATGTTGATGAAGGATATGGCGAGCATGAAAAAACAGATGGCGGCAATGAATAATACGGGCAGACCGAAGAAAGTCGTCGGGCCAGCATTGCCGGGAGTAGTCCCCGCTGGGAGAGGTAAAAGGGCTAGGAATAGGGCGGCAGGGGGGGAGGCCCCGGTTCCCGAGTCACCCCCGACAAGCCCGGTTAGTCCGATGGAGGCCCCGGTCCCGATGCCGGATGCGGGCCAACCGATCCCTGTTGTAGTTACGCCCACTAATGGGGAGGACATGCCTCCGGAATTGGCCGCCCAGTTAGCCGCATGGCTCAGCAAAAGTACCGAGGGTACGACGGCGCCAGGAGACACGGCCGAGGAGGCCAGGTTACTAATGAAGCAGTTGCGGCAATCGCGAGATGCCGCAAAGGCGAATCTCCCTCTTGTCCCCTCACAGGTTCCTCTAGAACGACCGGCGACTGGCGTTGGAAAAACAGCGGGACCAGCGTTGGATTCGGGTAAGCAGCCATTGCCAATGGCAGGGGAAGGGGTGTTGCCTTCAAGAAGGGAAAAAGTGGTCCAACATATTCCGCTGGCCACGAAGGAATTGATTTGGGCTGATAAGTATGTGAATCTCTCCTGACTGATCATCACGAGGTGGAGTATGTTAAATCTCAGAAGGATTTATGGCACCCGAGTGTGTGGCGTGCGAAAATGGCGGGTTTCAGGGTTGATGAGACAATCTCAAATTGGGCCAGGGCATTTGCAATGTTTACTGCGGTCATGGGGGAACGTAGGCCCGAGGTTTTGTCTGAATTAGCCTGCTATCAGACACGTATAATGGAGTTCTATGACACGTATGAGGGTGATGTATGGATGGGTTATGATAGTAAGTTTCGTAAGGCCAAGGAGCACGATTCATCTCTGACGTGGGATTGTCTCGACTCCATATCTTGGCAGAAGCAGCTCCTGCCGGGCGCGACGAAGTCGTCATCGCTTGGCGGGAATGGGTCGGCGCCCTCCCGCCATCAATCGGCGGCGCCCTTTCGGACAGGCCCCGCAGTTGACCACCAACCGAGGAACGGTGGGAATGGGGGTAGAAAAGGGGTTTGTTGGAACTTTAACAGAGTCAAGTGCACGAGGCCACAAGGGACATGTAAGTTCAGGCATGAGTGTGCGGGGTGCGGACACTCTTCACACCCTGAGACTTCGTGCAGAGCCAAAAATGGTGACACAGGGGGTAAGGGAGGGGCCAAACAGGTCTAATGTCGACCACGGGGCTTCGCTACCTACCCCCGTAGATATCATGGCAATGATCCCCTGGCTAAATGAATACCCTGATCATGTCTCCGCCGGGGTGTTGCGGGACGGTTTCTCGTATGGTTTCCACATCCCGGTGGGGGATTTTCGGGGGGAAGCACTGTGTAAAAACCAACTGTCGGTCCAGCAGAATACGGCCGTGGTGGAAACTAAGATTGCAAAGGAGGTTGCCCATGGCCGGGTGGCCGGCCCATATAGGCAACCGCCAGTTGCTAATTTTGTATGTTCACCGTTGGGAGTAGTCCCCAAGAAGGACCCGGGTGAGTTTAGGTTAATTCACAACTTGTCGGCTCCTAGGGGTCTTTCGGTGAACGATACGATTGACCCAGGAGTTTGTTCTGTGCGGTACGCATCCTTTGATGAGGCCGTCACCATGTTGAATCGCCTGGGGCCCGGAGCGCTGATGGCTAAATCAGATATTGAATCAGCGTTCCGGTTGCTCCCGGTACACCCTCAGGATCAGCGTCTGTTAGGTTTTATGTTCCAAGGACGCTACTATATGGATAGATGTATGCCAATGGGTTGCTCCATCTCTTGTGCGTATTTTGAGAAATTCAGTTGTTTTCTGCAATGGGCGTTTACCAGAGCTACGGGCTATACACAGGTTATGCATTACCTAGATGATTTTTTGTTCTTGGGGCCAGCCGGTGACACGGAATGTGCACAGGCTTTGTTGGAATTTTGCAATCTCATGAAACGGTTCGGCGTGCCATTGGCACCAGGGAAAACGGTGGGACCATCTACCTCACTCGAGTTTCTTGGAATTGAGCTCGATTCAGTGGAGGGATGCTTCCGTTTGCCCAGGGACAAAGTAATGAAATTCAGGGCTTCTCTGGAATTGTGCATTAGCAAAGAAAAAGTAACTCTCCATCAGTTGCAACAAGCAGTGGGCCAGCTTAACTTTGCCCTTAGAGTAATACCAATGGCCCGCCCCTTTTCCCCCTCTATTTCCCAAGCCATGGTCGGTCTCAAAGAAGGACACCATCGCACGAGACTGTCTGCAGAGGTTCGCCAGGATATGCGCATATGGTTGGCATTTCTGGCGGATTTCAACGGGCGAGTGGTGTGGAGCAAGCCACCAGCATCCTCGGACGAGCTGGGTTTGTGGACCGATTCGGCGGGGAGCGTTGGATTTGGCGCCATTTTTGGTAATCGATGGTCGGCGCAAACATGGCCGGCGTGGTGGCACACCAGTGGGCTCACAGGTAACATTGGGTTTCTTGCGTTGTTCCCCATTTTTGTGGCTTTGAAGGCATGGCCGGATGAGTTTCGTGATCGCTCGGTGGTGTTTTGGTCCGACAACATGACCGTAGTTGAATGCATAAATAACCAGGCAGCACGCTGCAAGTGGATATTGAGATTATTGAAGGAAATTGTACTACTTTGCATGAGACTGAACGTGCAGTTTAGGGCGAGGCACGTGCCGGGTGTGCTGAATCATGCGGCTGCTGCGCTCTCTCGTTCCCACATGCAGGCCTTCAGGGGTTATCTACCCTCCGCGGACCTAGTGGCGGCACCATTCCCCGAAGCTCTCTGGTTGCTCGGTGCCCCGGATTACAGGACCTCGTGGGAGCAAGCCTAGCCCCCAGGACAAGGAAAGCGTACGAAGGAGCGTTTCGTTCCTATTGTGTATTTTTCTGTCCAGCAGGAGGGGATAACTGGGGACAGGAGGAGTATGTCCTGAAGTTTTTAGTAGCACTCCATAAGGCAGGCCGATCAGCAGCGACGGCTAATACGCACCGGGCCGCCATTGCATTCATGGCGCAGGCGCATAGCATCAAGGACCCCACATCGTCCTTTTTAGTAAAAAAGGCACTGCGTGGGTGGCAACGCCTCGAGGGTCATAGAGTAGACGAAAGGCGCCCTATTGGGTTAAAAATGTTGTCCCTGTTGATGTCGGTACTCCCCGCGATATGTTCCTCCCAGTCCGAGGCAGCGCTATTTCGGGCCGCTTTCGCATTAGCATTCCATGGGGCTATGCGGGTGAGCGAGCTGGTAGCAAAAAATAAGAAGGATCTGGGGGGAGGTCTGTGTCGAGAACACATCCTGATCAAGGGTGATTCAATGGTGATCACGATAGCCAGGTCTAAAACCGATCAGGGTGCGATAGGGGACAGTATTGTTTTTCAGCGCATGCAAGGGTCCCCCATGTGCCCAGTACAATGCGTTGAGGAATATTTAGCGCAAAGGGCGGTAGCATGGGGGGGAAGCTTGCTGAGACACACTGAGGCCACCCCACTGACAAGGTTTCAGTTTCAGCGGGTGTTACCTATTGCAATCGCGGCAGCGGGTTTGGACCCGGGCGATTTTGGGGCCCATTCCTTTAGGATAGGGGCTGCTACAGAAGCTACAGCCAGGGGTCAGAGTGTGGAAATGGTGAAACAATTGGGACGATGGTCCTCGAACTGTTATAAAAGGTATGTGCAGTTGCACATGTTGTTAAGCCAATGTCATGCACTCACGCTTCTTGTTTTTGTTTGGTTTACAGTTTCGCGAGCATGCGATGCGGGGCGGACTGTACAGTCGACCCGACACCTGGGGATCAGCGGTCAAAGACCAACGGCTGAGGAGAGAGTGGTGTGGGTCGTGGGCCACTCATACGTGAGGAGTGCCGGGGACGTATTCAAAGCAGGTGACATGATTCACGCAGCTGGGGAATACGGGTACAGGGTGACCTTCCACGGAAGGGGCGGGCTCTGTATTGACCAGTTTCAATGTTTTGTGGAGGGACTGTTAGGGCGGACAAGGTCACCGCCGTCTATAATCATAGTACACCTGGGAGGCAATGATTTGGTGACGCTCGGTCGGCCGGTACTCCTCGAGCAGGTTCTATCCACTGTTAGCTGGTTGGCGAGAAGGATCCCGAGGTGCACGATAGCATGGTCGCACATTATTCCCAGAAAGGTGTGGCGGGGGGCCCTCTCTGTGTCAGCTTTGAATCATTCAGTAAAGAAAGTCAATAACAAGCTTGGTAGGTTGTTTCATTCAGAACAGTTGCACAGTATTCTGCATGGATGTATTCGGGGGGATCACATGTATCTCGAAGATGGGGTCCATTTGTCCCGGGAGGGGAATGTCTTACTCATAGGAGACTTCATAGCATGGTTAAGGGGTTTGTAAAGCATGACCTTTAGTAGGAGTTTGTGGGGGGGACGGATAGCCGGTCAACTATCTGGCCTGTGGCGGTAAGGTCATGATCGGTGAGCAGTAATTTCAAGGTCCCTAGAGGAGGGGCGCCACCCATTATGGATGGGAGCGCCCGGGGGGAGGCGGCCATTGGCCCCTCACACGGGGAGGCGGCACCCACTAAGTATGGGGTCGCCGAAGGGAAGGCGGTCATAGGCACCTCCCAGGGGAGGAGGTGGCTCGATGCCCCTCCTAGGAATTTCCCGGGGCCAGGATATCCGCGACGGCGGATGTGATGTACAGTGTGCGGTGGGAGGGGGGTCTACGCTACCTTCTAGACACCTCACACGAATCCTCGGACGACCACTAAGATGGCGTCGAGTTAAATGGAGGGCCCCCACTAAGACAAGGGAAATTGGAAGTTGGCACAGAGGTACAGTCCTCTGTGCGCCCGCCCCTCAGACCGTGAGGGGGGAGTTCTGGTAGTAGGGATCTGACACCGGTTAAGACCTTGCCGTTGGCCCGTAATGTTAGGATGTACAATTTTTATTTAGAAAGTATGCATTTGCAGGATGTTTAGACTCGGCTAGGAGAACCTTTGTATTAGAGATTTGTTAAGGTTAGTCAATAAATGTGTCTGCATCGGAATGTTATAAATGAAAATTGTACATGATATGAAACATTTATTTTAATGTTTTAATTTTGTTTCATATTTTAATAAATACGGCCGGGAGGGTAACTCCCTCCCGCCTTCCAAAAGTTCAGAACTGCGTGCGTCTTCCCATCCTTGGGGATTGTGTTGGGAGGGGGTGACAGGCATCCCGGCCATATGGAAAGGGGCGACCACTCGGTCCCCCCCAACGTTTGGTAGGGGGCCCGGATCCCCCCGGGAAACCATTTTGGGCGGGGGGCGTGTCTCGGCTGGTATGCCCGAAGCGGCATAGCCGGGGCGCGCCTTTTCCCGCCCAAGAAGGGTTGTCCTAGACACCTACACCGTTGGCCACGCCCCGTAGGCGTACCAGAGGAGGGTACACGCCCTCCCGAAGAGGAATAAAAGGAGCAACAATCTGAAGAAGCATCCTCTTGTTCCTGTGCTTGGAAGCTGCACCCTCTCGTTGCACGTGAGCCCTCGACGGAACAAGGAGCAATTTTGACCCACCCACCAGCCCCTTATGGCAACGTTAGTAGTGCAATAACATTGATTTGCTTTGATAGTATCCTTTTTGGTTGTAGTGGTTATTAAAGATGTTGCTGTTTTATTGCAATAAAATGATTTGCTTCATAACATTTTCTCCCCCAGTGCAGCGGAGTATCATAGTCTAATTGAGAAATGTGTTGAATAAATATTAGAATGTTAAGTTATTCCCTTTTCTTCAATAGGTTCATAAAACGTCGTATTTATTTTTGGTCGGGCGGTAAGGTCATGATCGGTGAGCAGTAATTTCAAGGTCCCTAGAGGAGGGGCGCCACCCATTATGGATGGGAGCGCCCGGGGGGAGGCGGCCATTGGCCCCTCACACAGGGAGGCGGCACCCACTAAGTATGGGGTCGCCGAAGGGAAGGCGGTCATAGGCACCTCCCAGGGGAGGAGGCGGCTCGATGCCCCTCCTAGGAATTTCCCGGGGCCAGGATATCTGCGATGGCGGATGTGATGTACAGTGTGGGGTGGGAGGGGGGTCCACGCTACCTTCTAGACACCTCACACGAATCCTCGGACGACCACTAAGATGGCGTCGAGTTAAATAAAGGGCCCCCACTAAGACAAGGGAAATTGGAAGTTGGCACAGAGGTACAGTCCTCTGTGCGCCCGTCCCTCACACCGTGAGGGGGGAGTTCTGGTAGTAGGGATCTGACACCGGTTAAGACCTTGCCGTTGGCCCGTAATGTTAGGATGTACAATTTTTATTTAGAAAGTATGCCTTTGCTTGTATATAAAGAACTGGTTAGCCTACCCTATTGATTGTTGAAGTACAAGGTGATAAAGGTACTTCCGCTACCCTTATATCACTGACTAGCCTCTCCACCTCAAATAGTAAACATGGAAAATCTGGTGAGCTGTTATTGAGGAGAATTCTAAAAATTCTAAAAATTCTAAAAACACTTTGTCTGTCCTATAGGAGAATCATATGTACAACTTTGAAATCCCGCTATAAAAGAGCTGTTGCAGAACGAGACTACAAATAGATACATCTCTCCTAAGATCAAGAACAGCGTGGTCAGATCAGATTCCTCCACAGAAAACTATTCTGTTGAACAGGGTAGGTTATAGGCCTTACTTACAACCATTCATAGCTAGTTTAAGCTCCCCGATTTTCTTAGATTGTTTTATTGTCAAGATGGTTGTTCCTTGACCATTCATCTATGTTTTCTCATAAACTACTTCTAGATGCCTATTTGAGCACAGATTTTCGTCACAGACAATTCTACGAATCCAAATAACTGCGGGAGAGGATACTAGGACATTAACTCATCCTTTATTGTGGTATGTTCTACATTCTAGTGTTACTTATATCTGTAGTAGAGCCATTGTTCTCCCTTTCTACTTACTTTTGGATGCTGGTTTCTCCACTTCCTTATAGATATATAGAATGTTTCTATTATTTCTGAGAGGAGGGTTAACGATATAAGAGGGAAGGACCCATATGGGGTACAATATGCAATAACCCAGAACACCTTGACCACTTCTTAGGAAGAAAAAAGAGAAAAAGAAAGAAAAAAAGAAAAAATTTCAGTAAAAATCGAAAAAGTTCAAACTGCTCTCTGTCAATTAATGCAGACATCTAGTCCTAACTATTGTTGGCAATTTGTTTTGACTACTTGCGCTAGATTTTATTCCTGTAATGAATTGTTTATGAAGCCTGGCATTTTCTGTATGAACATAATTGCTTTTGTTTTTAATGTAGATTTTAATCGTATGTCTTTTGTACATTGTCATTTTTTGTAAACAGCCCTGAAGAAGTCCCAAGAGGACGAAACGCGTCGGCTGTAGCTCCTGTGTGTTTTTTTACTCTCAACTGAACTCAATAAAGAACTATAAAGAACACAAGTAACAAACTAATGTGATTATTGCTGTTAATCTCATCAAAAGTTATCAGTGTCTACAAATCCTAAAGTGGTGCACCTTGACCTTGTTTAAAGTATACAATAGTTCATGTCTTGAACCAACATTGTAACGGTGGGTGTTTTAGAAGTGTGCACGCAGATTTTCCCATATATGATAGTGTGGGTTTAAGCTAATATTGTGAGAATATTTGACCAGGTGCTGTTCGGTTGGGAATCCTCCACCGTTGTCTTTTTTCTGAATGCATTTGCAGGATGTTTAGACTCGGCTAGGAGAACCTTTGTATTAGAGATTTGTTAAGGTTAGCCAATAAACGTGTCTGCATCGGAATGTTATAAATGAAAATTTTACATGATATGAAACGTTTATTTTAATGTTTTAATTTTGTTTCATATTTTAATAAATACGGCCGGGAGGGTAACTCCCTCCCGCCTTCCAAAAGTTCAGAACTGCGTCCGTCTTCCCATCCTTGGGGATTGTGTTGGGAGGGGGTGACAGGCATCCCTGCCATATTTTAACACATTAATCGTCGCATTGATTACATGTATTCTTTGTTTTTTCTACTCGTAGTTTTAAAAAAAACGCTGCCACCAGATACGGCATTACCCGCTGCCAGCGCAGTTTTTGGACAGTTTGGAAATCTGAGTTTTGAAACACAACACGCACCTTTTGAGTGCGCTTTCTCTTGTTGTGACAAACCCGACCAGGACCGGGTTGGAATTATCACCGGTTCCCCGGTGAGTCATTTGTATACTCTTACAGCCCCTGTCGTTTATGTCTATTCCGACATTTCCAACCACTACTCATAAGATTCCCTATGTCTCTACGTCTACTTACTTTTCCCCTCTCTCCCCCCTTTTTTCACACAGACCCCTCCCTTTACGACCCGTTAACAGGTATTTTGTTCTTTTTTATTTTTATTCCTGTTAGTATCCTGTTAGAATCGCACTGCTACTTTCTTTCCTTTCATATATCGTTTTGCTTTCTTTTCCTAAATCAATTCCTCTACTCTGATTCTTATCCTTTTAATTTTTCTGGCGTTGCTCACCAGTTACCCAGTACACACGACAATAATTTATATCTTCTGTGTTGCTACACTCTCACTCAGGCTGTTGTCAGTACCTACTGTTGCCACTTAGGGATTCTATCTGGCTCCGAACCCGAGACCAACTATAGCAACTGCTGGTCACCGATACATGTGGATACTATGCTTCTCTTTTTCCCTCTGCAGGTACCAACCTCTCCAGAAATCAGGCAATGACAACCTCAATAGATTTACTCATGTTTCTGGTTCCGCTTTGATTTCTGCATTTAGTTTGTTTTCCTCCCCAGGTAGCTATGTTCACCGGACGAGCATGACAGTCAATAGTAACTGTTATACACTATGTTTTTCAATACTAGGTTTACAGTATTTCTTTTTTCTCTGGGATATTCACTATTCAACTCACTTACATTCATCATTGATGCTGCATATGTATTTGTTTTCATTACAGGTTGTAATAACCCTACATAGCCGCTGATTATTTTAGTATGAGCCATTCCCTCTTTTCCTTCTTACTCATCATCTTGTTTTCTTCCTCTTCATACTTTAGGCGTATTTACGCCATTAATCGTGTTTTTCTGCATTTACTATGTTGCTATTATACTTAAGCTCGAATTCACAATCACTAAGGGTTTTTTTTGCTCTTATCACTCACACAATGTCACTATCATGTCTCCCTTCACCTCACCCTTTCGGTTTCCACATACATGTAGGTTTCCCTCTGACCACTGGCCTATACCTTTCCCTTTTATTTACCGTGTAATGTGTTCTGTCATGTTTACTCGTTATCACCCTTCCCCCTTTTTTATGTCACCCCCAGCCCTGAAGAGTCATGGTTTAATATACTTCTTGACGAAACACATGTCAGCTGGTTTCATGTTCCAACTATATGCATTCCAATAAAATGACACAAAAAGAACACACTTGTGCGACTCCATCCTTGCCACTTGTTTGCATTTCCTGAACCTCTGCCTATAGAGCTCAGGTGTCAAACCATATCTAGACATCAATGCATCTTTCGTGTGGCTGTATGAATTGTGGACATCAGAAGGCAAGTCTAACAATGTATCCCGCCCCTCACAAAGGAACCTTCTCCACAACCCCGCCTCCCAATCTCTCTCAGGGACCCGGTGGGAAGACATGGCTACCTCATAGGCTCTGAACCACTGACCAATTTTTATAAAACTCTTTCACCACATCCTTGGGAATATACACTCTACTTTCTGAATGTACTGACGGTACGCTGCCACCAGAGGGAGGGAGTACTTCCCAAACTTTTAGCTTTTAACTCCAACTCCCTCAAAACCTTCTCATGGTCTAACTGCATTTTCTTCTCTTCCAGGGCTAACCTCCTGGTTTGTAATTCAAATTCTAACTTCCCACTTAACTTCAGTTTTGTCAGCTCCATCTCATGCCTCCTATTTCTCACTCTGTCCTCCAACTCCTCTGGAGACATACTTTTGTTAGAAGCATTGCTACCTGCAGGGGAAGGTGGTCTCCTTCCTCCTAAGCCCAAAGGCCCTTCCTGTTGTACTTCCACATTATCATCCTGCTCAATCTCAGGAGTTTTCCTTGCCTCTACCCAGACCTTCAGCGCCTTGTAGAATTCTTCTTTCTTGGTGCACCCAACAGTGGAAACCTTGAATTTCTTGCAAACATACTTCGGCTGCTTTACTGTGTAGCATTCCAGCCTCTCTTCTTCCCATTCACAATTAATAGTGGCTACAGATTCTACTCTCTCTACTTCAACTGAATCAGGCATCTTTCAAAAATAGTCACAAATGCAAATCCAGAGTCCTCACTGCTGACTACCAATGTTAGATTTGGGGGTCTCTAGTTGGCACAGGTAGGTACTTGTGACAAATAGGGACCCTCTCCTCTAGTCAGGATAAGGGGATTACACTCCCAAAATAACCCCTTCTCATCCCATTGATAGCTTGGCAAGAGCAGAAGGGCTTTACTTTAGAGGCGTTGTAAGTTAAGCAGTCGTAACCACATACAGTAACCCAGTGACAACACTACAAATGGACACCACACAGGATTAATATAAAAAAATAGGTAGACTTTATAAAGAGTTACCACAAGACGATAAACAACAAAAATACAAAATACGATTACTTTAAGATGGTAGATGTAAGCTTAGTTCTGTTCAGTTCAGTTCTTCGATGCAACACTCTGAGTCAATGTACCTTAAGATGCGTTGTGCTTCCACGACAAGCAATGTCGCAGCGATGGGAAATGCAGCAAAGTTCAGATAGAAAGAAATAAAGACTAGGGGTGGGCGCGAACTATGCGTAGCACTACGCGAACTGCTTAGTAGCATGTTCGCACCGTGCAAGATGTTGTTTTCAATGATTGCACAGTGCGGACAAGCATCTGGCACTGTGCAATCCTTAAAAACAACATCTTGCACAGTGCAAGCTGTTCTTTTCTGCCACTCAAGTAGATTTCTACTCGAGCTGCAGCTTTCTCAACGCAGACTGGTAGTTTCTCATCGTGAGTGGTTGTGAGCATGCGCGACCACTCGCAATGAGAAACTTGACCTCCCCGCATTGAGAATCTCACTGGGAGGTTTATTTTCCATGCTCGCGATCGGCAACTTGATGTTGCTGATCGCGAACAAAGAAAAAGTCTCATCATTTTGCTTGCTCGCGGTCGCCAACTTGATGTTGAGGACCGCTAGCAAGCAATAAATGACTGCTGCACTATGCTACGCTACGCATCTTTGCACTGTGCTACATGCAGTTGGCTTAGTGTGAAGTTGTGCAAACTTCGCAAACTACGCGAGCGTAGCGTAGTGCTTTGCCCAGAGTTAATAAAGACGTGAAGATCTTCCAGATGCAGCGCGCTTCTTGGGGATGCGAGAAGTCCTCAGTTCGATGCGTTGACTGTAGCAGCGACACCCTTACGATGCGAAGGCAACAGCTCCAGCGGCGATAGGCTTCTCCCAGGATGTGTGAAGCTTCCGCTCGATGCGCCAACTACAGTGACGACATCCGACGGCGGCGCGCTTCTCGGGGATGCAAGGTGCTCTTGGCCGATGTGGGGCAATGCGACAGTTCCATCAGCGACACCCTCCTTCGGAGTTGCAACGGCAGCAGCAGCGACAGCGACACGCTTCTTCTTTGTTGCAGCACGCTTCTCTCCGATGCGGTTCAGTGCGACAGTTCCAGTGGCGTTACCCTCCTTCGGAGTTGTGACGGCAGGCCCAGTGACGGCAACACACTTCTTCTCGTTGAGTCGTGCTTCCAGCTCCTTGCGACACGCAGTCCCTCAGAAGGCCCAAAACAGCAGCAGGCACTTCCAAAGAACTCTATTGAGCTGGGGGGTAAATTCTCTTGTCCCTGAGACTTCACCAGGAAGCAAGCTCTTTTCCAAGCCCTTGAAGATCCTTTACAAGTTGAAAGCAAAGTACACAAAGTTCCTTTCTCCTTCCTTTGGCAATAAGGCAACCACTGCAGGCCAATCCCCCAAGCAGTACTTCAGCCTGGGAATAGTCTCTCCTCAGTTTCTTCAGGTTCCTCTCCTCAGTAAAGGTTTCTTCTTGTAATCCAAAAGTGATCAAATTTCATGGGATCAGGGTCCCAATATTTATAACCCAAAATCCTTTGTTCTCTGAGGGGAGAGGGGCCTTTGCCCAGTCCAAACCAGTTCTGAACCACTCTGTTTACCAGACTTCTCCTTTCCTTTCACAGTGCAGGGCAGGCCCATCAGAAGCCCCACAGGAAGTGGAGCCAGCATTGTGGATGGCAAGTACAGTCCTGGAGCACTTTGTTATCAGGACTCCTTCTCTTCTTTCAGTGTGCAGGGAGGAGACATCATCCGCTCCCCCCCAGGGGGAGGAGCCAGAATTATGGAAGGCAGGCACAGCCCTATTCAAGGTTCAGGTGCAACTTTTCCCTCCCATCTAGATGCAGATCTCTCTATTCACCACTGGGTGACTCAGCCTGAGTCTTGGAATTCCCCAGCCCTGTCACTCACAAAACCAGACATAGGAATTCACAACCTAGCAGAGGTATGTTTGAATGATTAGACAAGCAAATACCTAGTTTCTAAAAGTGGTTTTGCTAACACAGAATATTAAGGTAAACTTTACTAAAAGATGTATTTTATTATTATGAGTTCAGGCATACTAAACTCGAATTTCTACCATGTACTCTGAGACAGTTAGGATTATAAAATGTAATAACTCTAACAGCCCATTCTGGCTTATGGAGAACAGGTAGCCTTGCAATAGTGAAAAACGAAAATGGCTGTAATTCACTATTATTGCCACACACACCAAGGCTTGTCCTACCTTATCTTTACAATGCACCTTGCCCTTGGGCCTACCATAGGGGTGACTGATATAAAGAAAAGGTAATGTTAACGGACTGGGAAGTGGGTGCACTTGCCCAGTCAGCATGACAGAACCAGACTGCACGTAGGCTCTGCAATGGCAGACCTTAGATACATTTTACAAGGCTGCATCTGTGGATGGCATAACCAGTGCTGCAGGCCCACCAGCAGCATTTGGATTTAAACGCCCTGGGCACACTCAGTGCACTAGACTAGGGTCTGACAAGTAAACCAAATAGCCAAACATGGAACCACTGATTAATACATCAATTTACAAAAGGGAGCACTGTGGCACTGAATAGCAGTGGCACAGTGCCCACAGCATCTAGTACCAGCAAAAATACATGAGGCAACAATAAAAATGCAAGGGAGACCCACGCCAATGGTGCCAGGTCTAACAGTGGCACTGAAGAGCTAGCTGGTCTAATGGCTGACTCATCCTATGGGGGTGTCCAGAGTCCGTCTGCACACCAAGCCTCCGTTTATGTAATCGAAAGCGCACAGTTCCTGGGGGGTCCTAGGAACTACACACCATCTTCATCCTGAACAGGTACAGTCCACTTCTGCTCTTAGAACAAAAGTGCTCCCTCCAATTCCTCCATGGTCTTTGTTAACCTTTATTGTATACAGTTTTCCACTGCTTTTGACTACATTTCTAAAATGCATATAAAACATATATATATATATATATTTACATATTTATTTGTGAGAGAGCTGATCAGTTGTTTTGTAGTGTGGTCTTGCAGACAATGTGATATGTCATTCTCCTGACAAGCCATTTGTGTTAAATTTTCCTCCCTCTGTTGTTGATAAGGGGGATGTGATTATTTATTAGTTTGTTTTGGTTGATGGTGTAGTGCAGACCTATACATGAAGGGCAGTGGAAAGAGTTCATAATGGAAGAGAAGGAGTGTTCTTAACCCCTTTGCTGCGGCGGCTATTCCGCTGCAGCGCTAAGGGGGAGGCGGGGCCACACGCGCTCCCGTGCTCGTGACGGAACCGCTCCGTCACGGCCCACGGGTGAGCTGTGCTTGTGACGGAACAGTTCCGTCACGCCCCCGCCCGCTCTTTAGAATGCCAGCGCAGGCGCGGAATTCGCGCCGCACAGGCGCGGCGAGAGGGCCGTGATGGAACCGTTCCGTCACCAGCACAGCCCACCCAAGTCTCGTAACGGAACGGTTCCGTCACGAGCATGGGAGGGGTTAAATGTGTTATCTGAAACTAAGAAAGTAGTGGATTCTGATAAAGGATATTAGACCTAGGTCATTCACAGGTATAGATATATACACTTCGAGTCACGGTAGACAGGTGCATAATAGGCTTATTAACAACACAAAGTATGTCAGATGTTTCATTAGCAGTTGGTAATGGTAGCCTAGCCTGTACATAGGAAAATGAACGCTACTGCATTACAGATAAGAAAAAAAATGTATGTTAGATCAAGGTAAACATACATAAGGTTACAGCAATTGTCAAACATGATTCATAATAAGACAATTGTAAAAGTTGCTTTCCTTAGATACCAGCCACAACAAAGGTATTTAGCATTGTGGTTGAGTCAGAGTTGCAAAGAAGGGACCTGGACGATGGGGATCAAGACAGAAACAAATGTGGAAAACAGTTAAAAAGGTAAATGTTTACCTCATTTCCTTCCATTCTGCCAACTCAAAGTAGGAGCTATTCTTGCTAAGCATGGGCGAATTTGCGATCCGCGAATCTGCAGATTTGCGAATTCGCAATCCGCAAAATTTGCGAATTCGTGCGAATTTGCAGATTTTTTATTTTTGCGTGTTCGCAGGTGTTTGCGGGTGTTCGCGGGGAACTTTGCGTATTCGCGGGGCGCTTTGCGTGTTCGCTGTTTTTTTTTGCCTGGTTCATCTCTGCCACCGTCTCTTTTTTTATGCCCTTTTGCGCTCTGTACAACTTGTTTTTGTGCCTTTCTGCTCTCTGCCCCACTCTTGTTTGTGCCCTTTTGTCCTCTGTCCCACTGGTTTCTGTGCCCTTCTGCCCTCTGCCTATCTCATGCCCTCTGTCCCACTTTGTGCCCTTCTGGCTTCAGCCATAAGTCAGCTTCAACAGGAAGCACTAATAGATAAAGTAAAGCAGGTGCTTAAGTTGAAGGTCAAATTAAGTTACACAGTCATTAATTACCCCAAGTTTGGGGTGATTGATGATTGTGTAACTGAATTTGAGATTCAAATCTAGCACCTGCTTTACCTTATCTATTAGTGCTTCCTGTTGAAGCTGACTTTTGTAACTATTTTAGAGGCTCTGGCAGCTTGCCGGGGCCATTCTAAAATAGTTACAAAAAGTCAGCTTGAACTTTTGACCCGATCCGTTCCGCTCGCGGATTTTGCGGGAAATTCGCGAATCTCGCGGATTGCGAATTTACCGAAAATCCGCAAAATCCGCGAGCGGAACGGATTTTCTGCCCATGCTTAATTCTTGCCACAGTTGCCTCGGAAAGCCACATCATGATTAGCCCAGCAGTCATCTTGGGTGGACTCCCGCCGACTGCTTTTACCTATGGTGTTGTGGATGAGGGTGAGAAATTCTGCTGGAGTCGGGGGATTCTGGCAGTCTTTCATCCATGGCCCTGCTAACATCTAAATAGACGGGTCGGACCTCCAAGTAGACAGCAATGAATCCGTTGAATAAGTGACGGGGGACAATTACCGACAATATCTAAATCCGGCCATTAGCCTTAAGATGTTGTTCCTAGTAAGTGATAGCTAAAGAAGAAGATTTTAAGTGGTCTCTTAAGCTTCCATATATGAGAGTCTTGAAGAACCCTAATATATGCCATTAGTTCTGGATCCCTTCATCGCTGTCTGTATCAACTGCAGGTACAATAATATTGCACTCTATAGAGCACCATAGCTGATCTTTTCTGTCCCCTTCTGTCTTGGGTCAATACATGCCCTTATATATGGCCTTATATATGTTTATGTTGGAGTAAATGCTCAACAGGACCAAAGAGTCCCAGTTTCAAGAAATGTGTGCCTGAGGAGACAACCTGCAATCATTGGAACCAATTGAGCATTGCAGGTATCCAACATTTGATAAACATGTCAATAAATCTGTGTAGGAAAGTAGGATCTGCTTTTATGGTTATGCCCCTTTTTGCCTGGTGCTATGCTGTATCTGACAGGTCTGACTGAGATCCTGTTAATTAGGGCCCCAGTCCCTCTGCTTTTTCCCTAAATTGTTAGGGTAAGTACTTAGGTATATACCAGATTGGATAATGGGGTACCCTTATAAGTCCCTTGTACATGGTACTAAAGGTACCCAGAGCATAGGTACCCCACGAGTCCCCCATAGGCTGAAGAATGTATTATGCCAACCATGGGAGACCATTCAAACTCTCACTACAGGCCTGAAATTGCAGCCTGTGTAAGCTGGTGCTAACACCACTAACAAAAGATATCCATTCTCGATATCTAGGGTCACTGCACTTAAAACCAATTAGTCACCCCTACTGCAGGCCTTTTCAATCCTGAAGGCAGGGTGATCAGTTCTAAGTGTGAGGGTTCTTCTGCATGAGGACACCCCTACAGCCTTCGGAGTCCATTCTCGCGGGTTGTAAGTGAGACAGCCTGATTCCTCAGAAGCGGCCGCTCCTCCTCACGCTGCTCCCTGACCTACATGCCAGACGGGTATCGTTACCACTAGACCACTGCATTGAACACGCATAAAATATTTACTTATTAATCACCCTCGTGCGCCAGATCGCTTATACTAATTAGCATATTACAGTAGCGCTAGTCTCCCATAGTGCTCTGCAACGCTCTTGCTATTTGTGCTGCCTGTATTGAATTGTATTGTGCCTGATTGTGTCTTTTTCATCGCGCTTTCACACTTTTTGTTCCCCAACCCGGTATCGCTTTTGGCTTACTGCCATTTTGTTTAGATTGTTGTTGTTGTTTTGCCTTCCCTCCCGACTCTCCACCCCGCCTCCCGCCTCCCAGCTGCTCCTCCCTCCCACAGATCGTCAGGCTCCGCTCTTCCGATAGCTCTCTGTGACCGTCCTGATTCCTCAGAAGCGGTCGCTCCTACTCACGCTGCTCCCTGACCTACATGCCAGACGGGTATCGTTACCACTAGACCACTGCATTGAACACGCATAAAATATTTACTTATTAATCACCCTCGTGCGCCAGATCGCTTATACTAATTAGCATATTACCGTAGCGCTAGTCTCCCATAGCGCGCTGCAACGCTCTTGCTATTTGTGCTGCCTGTATTGAATTGTATTGTGCCTGATTGTGTCTTTTTCATCGCGCTTTCACACTTTTTGTTCCCCAACCCGGTATCGCTTTTGGCTTATTGCCATTTTGTTTAGATTGTTGTTGTTGTTTTGCCTTCCCTCCCCGACTCTCCACCCGCCTCCCGCCTCCCAGCTGCTCCTCCCTCGCCCCTCTCCTCCACTTTCCGCACATGACAGATGCATTTGCGCGCAGCGTTCACGCGCAGCGGTCGCGCCCCATGCGCGCCGAAGGTGCGCCAAAGGTAAGCCCGTCTACGCCCGTCCGCGCCTGGACCGCGCCCAGCGCCAGACCCCCTGGTCCTCGCAAAACCCACTCCTCCCGCATAACATATGACGCAGCTACTCTCCTTGCCCTTAACCCCGGACACACCCCACAATGCTGCATAGCTACCCCAGGACACACCCACGGACCATTCGCCTGCCAATCCTGCAAGTTCGCCTGCATCAGGACCCATGCCAAATCCTCCCCCTCCAAACACAACTCCGACTTCAACCACCTGAAGTGTATCCTGCTGAACACCCGATCGATCCACAAACATGCCACTGAACTCTGGGACCTACTCGACACTACATCACCGAACGTCGCCTTCCTTACAGACACCTGGATGAACACCTCAGCAGCACCCGACATCGCCATAGCCATCCCGGACACCTACAAGATCATCCGAAAAGACTGCATCAACCAAACAGGAGGAGGCATCGCCATCGTCCACAAGAACACCATCCGAATCTCGACCAACTCCGACGATAACCTCGCGACCGCCGAACACCTTCACTTCCAGATCCACACCGACCCCAGGACAACACTTAGAGGCACCCTCATCTACAGACCACCAGGTACCCGCACACAATTCAACGAAGACATCACTGACTTCATCAGCCCACATGCCCTCACCTCCGAGAACTACATTTTATTGGGAGACCTCAACTTCCACCTGGAAAAGAATAACAACAGCAACACCACCACCCTTCTGGACAACATGGCCAATCTCAGACTCAAACAACTTGTCGACACCCCCACCCACTTAGCCGGATACTACCGCCCCATCTCTCTCCTCCCCTTCCCGGCCAAAGTAATCAAGAAAGCCGTCAAGAGCCAGCTCGCCGCCTTCCTTGAATCCAATAATTCACTCGACCCCTCACAGTCCGGCTTCTGAGCCAAACACAGCACCGAGACCGCACTCATCGCTGCTACGGATGACATCCGAACGCTACTGGACTGCGGAGAATCAGTTGCCCTCATCCTACTTGACCTCTCCGCTGCCTTCGACACAGTCTGTCATAACACCCCCATACAACGCCTCAGCAACGTCGGAATACAAGGAAAAGCGTTTGGATCATCTCGTTCCTCGCCGGAAGAACCCAGAGAATCCGCCTCCCCCCATTGAAATCAGTGGCCACCGAAGTCATCCGCGGCATACCACAAGGATCATCACTCAGTCCCACCCTCTTCAACGTGTACGTGAGTCCCCTCGCAACCATCGCGCGACAACACGACCTCAACATCATCTCCTACGCAGACGACACCCAACTAATCCTCTCTCTCAACAAAGACCCCAACACCGCCAAAACCAATCTACACGAAGGAATGAAAGAAGTAGCCGAATGGATGAAGAACAGCTGTTTAAAACTAAATTCTGACAAAACGGAAGTCCTCATATTAGGACCGTCGCCCTCAGCATGGGACGACTCATGGTGGCCACTGGCCCTGGGCACAGCACCCATACCAACGGACCATGCACGTAACCTGGGCTTCATCCTAGACTCCTCCCTCTTGATGACCAGACAAGTCAACGCCATCTCATCATCATGCTTCAACATCCTATGCATGCTCAAAAAAATCTTCCGCTGGATCCCCACCGAAACAAAAAAAACAGTCACCCACGCACTAGTCACTAGCCGACTACATTATTTTACACCGGAACCATAGCCAAACTACAGAAAATACTCCAACGCATCCAAAACGCCTCAGCCAGACTCATACTGGACATCCCCGGTCAAGCCCACATTTCCAGTCACCTAAAAGACCTCCACTGGCTTCCAGTCAACAAGAGAGTAACGTTCCGTCTCCTCACCCACGCACACAAGGCCCTCTACGACCTAGGACCAGAATGCCTCAACAAACGACTGTCCTTCTACACACCCACCCGCCAACTACGCTCATCTAATCAAGCCCTCGCCGCAATTCCACGCATCAATAGATCCACCATGGGAGGAAGATCTTTCTCATACTTAGCGGCCAAAACCTGGAATTCCCTCCCCACTTACCTCCACCTTGCACAGAACCACCTCTCCTTTAGAAAGCAGCTAAAAGCCTGGCTATTCGATAAGTAATGCACCCACCCTCCCCAAGCGCCTTGAGACCCTCTGGGTGAGTAGTACGCTATACAAATTAATGAATTTGAACTTATATAACATATAGAGGGGCACCTACTCATTACGCAAGGACAATCTCAACTTTGACTGTAACAAGCCCTGTCATGTTTGGTATCAAACATGTTGGAATCATACCCCCATAAACAGTGTGGAGGGTATGATTCCAAGCACTGTAAAGGCCCTCTGTTAGGTCCTCAGTGCTCCCGGTACCAGTCTTCTAGACACAGACAGCACAACCACCGACTAGACAGGGTTTAGAATATTGGGGCCGGGTGGGAGCGCTTGCCAGTACCACTCAGTCTGCTTGAGGGTCACATTTGGTGCCCTCCTTGCATAGTCCAGTTAAAACCAGCTCAGGGACCCGTTGGCTCCTGCTCTGGTGCAAAACTGGAAAAAAGGACATGGGAGTATCCTTCCCACTGTCCAACCCCACCCTGAATCGTCCCAACTCTTTCTTTTGGATACTTAAGGGCTTACATGGGGGGTCCCTAGATTCGTCGTGGGACACAATACATTTCAAACACCACTTCAACCATCTGGGCACTCTGGGCTTCACTGGACTTAGCTATGGGCATCAAGGCTGCATCCGGGAAGAATCCTGCTGCTCCTGATTTCTTTGCCCTGCTCATATGCTGTAATGTCCATGCCTGTGCTCCATACAGGAAACCTTTCAAGGCCTGTGGGCATCCAAGACACCTGAAGGAGTCTCCCTCGTTGTGTAGGAGCCACTTCCCTGCATCTGCAGGCCCTGCAACTAAGCTGACCGGTCTGCCGATGCTGAGCTCCCATGGACTTGGAAAGGCTCAGCAACACAGGGGTGGTTCTTCACATCCCTCGAGGCCTGTCCTGTCCTCTTATCAATATTGATGCCAGTATCCCTCGACAGAGCAGCATGAACTGCACCCCTGTGCACCACGTTGACTTGCCGTTGCAAAGGCATTGGCTTCCTTCCATGAATATTTTCGGGTTCCAAGTAGACCCAACCTCAATCATCTCCAGTGAGCAGAATCTTTGACTACACCAAATCGCTTGCCCCGTGACCTGCATCTTCTGGTGAGTTGCTCATGGTCCTCTTGTGACTTCAGTGCCTCCAGCATGTGAGTCCTGTTGAGGGTCACCTTTGAATTCTTTGGGCTCCCCTGATTGCTCAGGTCTGCCATGACTACCCTGCTTGTGGTGAGCACCCTGGACCTTGCTGGTCCAGACACAGCACCTTCTTTGCTTTCCCCTTGCCAAGGCTTGTTGGTGCTACCGACTGACACTGACCACTCAACTCTTGACATCCGACTTGGGGAAGCTTATGAATGGCTTCTGGTCTTCCACAGCATTGAGTGGTCCTCACAGCTGCAGCTCCAATGTCACTGTCATCTCTCCTGCAACATCCAATATCAGTGTTCATTGTCTTTCAGGCCTCCTGGTCACTCCTGAGTGGCATAGACTATGACCCCCCTGCTTGCACGTCCTCTTCACCTTGAATCCACATCTGTATTCCACCAGACACCTACACCTTCCCCAGCAGCGGCATCTTCCTGAAGGCCTCCATTGGGGTTGACAGCGGTTTCCAACACCAATTCACACCTATGCACCCAGCTTACCTGGTGGAAGTAACGTGGGTACTAGGGTATCCATGGGTGGGCTGGCTCTCCTACCTTCTGTCTTCCACGGATCCACTGAGAGGAGTACTTCTTCTTTAAAATTGTACCTGCGATTTTCACGTTAATTTGTACGGAGAACATGTGATGGAAAATATTTTTTAATGGCATGATGTCTTATACCTTCAAATTATATTCCTTATGTTCCATGGTTTGCATTGCTGGAGAGCTTTGATTTAATGTTTTTAACTTAGCTAATGTGGTTTTCCCCCAAACCTTTTTCCGTCACTTCTGCTGTTTTGCTGAAGTTGTTTATGTGGGCATTAGAACTCTGTGCACTTTACCACCGTGAACCAGTGCTAACATGCTGGTGATCTCTCCTTTAAACATCGTAAAATTGGCTTAAAATCCATTGGCACTTTTAATTCACTATTTAAGTCATAGTAAAGTCGTATTACATATACCGAAATACTTTAATTTCAATGGTACTGGTTAGCCTGCAGCACTTATTGTGCCATACACTTAACTAACCTTTTAAAACATGTCTCAGACATGCCATTGCAGCCTGTGTGCAGTTTAAAACTGCCACTTCAACCTGACAAAATAAACCCTTTATCAGCCCTAAACCTTCCTCTTAATGCATATAAGTCGCCCGTAGGGTATTATATTTAAAATGGTTAGACGTGCAGTTTCAAGTTTTACATGTCCTGGTAGTGATAAACTCATAAATTAATTTTGCATTGCTGTAAGGCCTGCCTCTTGCATAGGAGAATGTTGGGTTATCCTATTACATGTAATAAGTGATCCCTTTTGAATGGGGCCAGGTAAGCAATTCATTAATGGACCTATAAAATTGTAATGAAAAATCCTCTTGAGTGGTCAAGTTGGAATTAAAGACGCAATTCTGAAAATTCCACTTTTAGAAAGTTTACATTTTCTTGTCCTAACCATTTGATGCCTGCAGCCTGTATCCTTGGTCACAGGACTTGGTGTAGTTGGCAGTTGGTCTTTGTTGCTCCCAGAAAGCATCACAAAGGGAGGGGTAAGTGCTGGCATTAGCAGGATGGGTTATCCTGACCTAATGGGAGTGGCAGAGCTGTTATCAACTCAATTTGCACATTAAAGGAGCTGGCTTATCACACACACAAACAACTTCACACTAGCCTTTTGCGCTCAACTCATCCAGGGACCAGGGCATGAAGTACGGTAATTCCAGATCAAGATGTAGGCGGAAGTCTAGAACTTTCTCCCACTTCAAAGATGGCACCAGGTATACATTTTGGACCCTCAGACCAACTCTTCAAAACATTCCTGGACCCGTGGATACTGCAGAATAATGACTACCCTGCAATTGTATGCCTGCCCAGCTACCTGAATAGGGTGACTGGATCTCCTACCTTCGTCCCGGGCTACCTGATGTGACTCCAAGGGTCAGCTGACTGAACTAGGGTTTAGAGAAACAGTGGCATAACAAGCTCCGGAAGCCTCCTGCAACTGCCCAGCTGACCCACTCAACTAGACATGCACCTGGACCTACCTGACACTCCAGGCCTCTGCTGGAGTGAGTTTCTGATTCCCAGGTGGTGTCTCCAGGTCCTGGGCTCTTAGTTTGGCATTAGTTGAGCTCCGGGGCAACTATTTTTAAGAAACCTTTTACTCAAAAGCCATTCATAAAGACATATCAATCCTTCACACTCCTCACACACACATATATATATATATGAACCCTGAAAAACAATTGTCGAGATATTCAACAACACATATGGCTTATCTTTATGAAAATTACTTTTATTTGTAATCATATAAAAATCATTAAATATTGTAATACAATAATACAAGTGTGTTCACACAAAATAATACCACAAATATAAACAATATATTAAAGTTTTTGAGAGACAACTGACATGTGAAATATTAAAAACCTCATAAAAACAGTTATTCCAATGGGAATCAATCAAAAATGAATGGATGTCCACTTTTCAATAGTTAATTGGGACTGCAAACGTTCCTTGGGTATAACTCTCAACCAACGGGGTATCAACGCACTTCGGTGGTGATTAGACAGTTTATAGCACCACCTTCTTCAGGACAATTATTAAGTAGTCTCTCCTATTGTTGACATGAGTTCATTACACCTATTTAGAAACACAGAGTGTTACAAAAAGAAAAATAATTTTTACAAGAATTTCTATCAACCGTCATAATCATAATAATGTCTGAGCATAGCCTAATTCCATGCCCATATAGACTCAATCCACATCATTTCTAAAATTAAAATACAGTTATCTATTAAAATCATCTAACAATTGTTTATGAGGGTCCCCAAACATTTTTGTCAACCAATATACACATCATACTCTCATTTCTAACTCACTCATTCTACTGCTTTCATACTGTTCTCTTATTTTCAAATTCTTTCTCATTCATGGGGTATTGAAGAGATGATATCTCCAGCCCAAAGTCATGCATATATTTGAGTATTACATGATATCTTATTCTCAAAAAGGAGATCTACTTATAATTAATTTAACTTAGTCTCCTTTCTCCAAGATTCTTTAAAGTAACAAATGTTAACACTTAGTTTTTCTCATAGCACTGGGATCATGAGTTCCTCTGGGGATTAGACCCATGGTTATTTTAACTAATAATAAGGGATATATATATCTCAAACTCTACATATTCTCCAAGCTTGTAGTTCTACAACAGGTTATTTAATCTAAACTACCTAGTTCAAAATGATCAGAGCCCAAAGTTCAATAGTCGCCAGAACTTCATAAAAACTCGGATAAAGTATGCATCAGGTGCAGAACTTCTTTTGTTTCCATATGTTTATTCATGGAGTCCTAAGTGAGAATAGAAAAGTGGGGAGTTTTGAATAAATTACATAAAATTTTAACCAATCCCCTGTTTCACCATTTACGTATCCCTAATATATCCTTCTGCGTAACATACCTTTGAAATGTAGGCCTTTATTCTATCTTCTATCGAGACGCACCTATCGGCAATCTTCTTTATTTAAAGGCATCTCCTAGTTATACTTAATCCAGTCATTGACTTGGGCATCCCTTAGTTTCAATCTGTAATAATATTGGAATACATGCTAAGCACAATATGGATAAAAACTATATTAGATTAGCTAGACCCTCCCCATCAGATGCTAATACAGAGTCCCTAGATAGCCTAAGTCTCCCTCTCATGTTCTATCAATAAAGTCACTCTTAAATTAACTATCCTCTCCACATGTACAGTCCTAGTAACAACATACATATAATGTCGCAACCCTATATGCTATATGCTAAAGATACCTTCTTTCTTTGGCCCATCATTTATGATTCATTTTTAAAAAAACTTGCTAGTGTGGCTTTTTTCCCTGTTTTCATCCTTGTCTTTCCTTTTCTTTTTACCCCTTCTTCATACCTTTCTCAACTTTAAAGGAATGAATTATGATTTTGTAAACCAATTGGTTTATCATGTGTTAGCAATAGACACTATGCTGGAAGATAATCTCAAGAGCGGTATATCATGTCACATTAACTAATTGAAAGGCAATGTATTCCATAACAAATTGTTCTATGTATATGCACTTTACACTATATTATGCATACTTTTTTAAAAAAAAGTTCGCTTATTTTTAGATTCACTATCAGAGATGGTATTTTCCTGACCTGTGTTGAAATGCGTAGAAGAAACAAACTTGTCTTCCCATATGAATTGGGCTATTACCATCAATATTGATTAAGCTGTACTCAATTATTGATTTAAAGAATCTTTTAATTCTATGTATTTTTAAGTAAATACATGACAAAGTACTTTTATCATTTTATATTGAATCTATTAAATTGAATATTTTCGTTACTTTCAGTGCACAGTTTGTCTCTTTTGCCTACATTGCCTTTTCTCATATCTTGCCTGGGCCTGTTACTTCACATGAATTGTTTTACCCTGACCCAGGAATTTAATCCATAATCAGGGGGTCCTTGTTATTTTCAAAATAAAAACTATATTATACATTCATCAAGATTGCCTGGGTCCCTCATCCTATGGTTTGGTGGATATACACACTGATAACTGTCAATAGGGACCTTGTGAAATGTTAAAATAGCAGGCTCCAGTCAGTAGTAGATTTTGATTGAGATTTATTCATAACAGAAGATTCCATCCAGCCAGGCTCCCAGTTCAACTGCCTCTAGCAAAGCTTCAGTCTCTTAACACAATGACATAAAAACATTCTAACCTTTGATGCAGAAGAACCATTGAAATGTGAGCAAGGGAAAAGAGGACAATGATAAGTAACCATAGAGAGGAAGATATCATAGACCTTAACCCCCCTCTTCCCCGTTTAAAAAATAAATAAATTTGGGGGAGACAGAGCGACAACCCCAAAGGATAACTGAGTTAAAGGTACAAACCTCTAATGTTTGCATGTTTAAAACGGCGATCGTTTTATCAGGGAAGCTGAGCGGCTGAACAAGCTACATCGTATCTTTTGAACAAGTAAGGAGGACTTTTTTTAAACGGGGATGAGGGGGGATAAGGTCCCTATCGACAGTGCTCAATGTGTAGATCCACCAAACCGTAGGATGAGGGACGCAGGCAATCTTGGTGAATGTATATTATAATTTTTACCGCCAAATCAAAGGAGACACTAGGTAAGCTAGTCCGAATCCCCAGGATTATATGTCAAAATCAATAAGGACTAGCTATGTTTGAGGGAGGGAGACTCAATGAAGTACGTTTGCTGGCAAACCCATTGGTATGTTCATTAAGCCCTCACCCACCAACCTAGTTGGTGGCATGCTACATCATCGGGCCCACCACAGTGACACCGAGTGTGTCCCGAGTGTGCTTCGATGCCAGTGTTACTGCAGAGCTGGTATGTTCGTTGAGTGTGCAGTGTGGTGAGTGAGAAAGTGAAGGTTTAAAGCTTTACAGTGGGTCCTAGAACCCTAGGGAAAATAGATAAACCTTAATCACTGGGCCCCTGTTAGCAACTAAAAAGGCAGATGGATGTGTTGGAGTGCGAATTATGACCTCCTGTGTGGTCTACATGTTTCAGCCAGGCCTTTTAATTTTAAAACTGGCTTTCCTCAGGACCAAATGAGTATGTGAAAAGGTGCAGATAAATAATAAAATTACAGTGATTGTGTTATTTTACTAAGTGTCGCACTCCCTAAGGTGCGTTATATGTTAGAGGGGGATTCCCTCTTGCTTTACTACACATTACATATAGGACATAGTCAGACGTACATGGTAGCGTCATGTTAGCATGATATGGTGCTTTTCACATTATTTGCCGACTTGTAAGGTGGGTGCTCGACCTATATTCGGCTTGGGTGTGGTCATGTCAGAGACATAGACTGCGTGGGTTTTATCATAAAACTGATTGTAGTGGTGGTGAGCTAAACAGCGGATATTAGCATTGTGAGGTACAGGTAAGTAAAGTACATTATCCTCACACAGGCTATTTGCTGTATAAAACTTCCTTGGGTCACCTAGCAGAGAAAGAGACCCTGAAAAAAGGTTTTGAGAGTATTTGGTTACATCCGACCTGTAGGGAAAAAGATATCAACAGCTTACCCCATTTGTTGCTATTATAATTTTTATCCATATTTCGCTTAGCATGTATTCCAATAGTATTTCGGATGGAAACTAAGGGATGCCCAAGTCAATGACTGGATTAAGCATACCTAGGAGATGCCTGTAAATATCAAAGATTGTCGATAGATGCGTCTCGATAAAGGATAGTAAAAAAGGCCTAAATTACAAATGTATGTTATGCAAAAGGATATATTTGGTATACGTAAATGGTAAAACAGGGGTTTGGGCAAAATTTAAAGCAATACATTAAAACGTCCCCACTTTTCCATTCTCACTATAGACTCCATGAATAAACTCAAAAGAAGTTCCACACCTGATGCATACTTTATCTGAGTTTTAATTGAGATCCGGGGACTATTGAAATTTGGGCTGTGATCATTTTGAATTAGGAGGTTAGATTACATAACCTGTTGTAGAACTACATGTTTGGAGAATATGCAGAGTATGCAAGATTATATATCCCTTATTATTAGTTTAAATACCCATGCGTCTAACCCCCAGAGGAACTCAGGATCTCAGCGCTATGAGAAAAACTAAGTGTTAACATGTGTTTCTTTAAAGAACCTGGGAGAAAGGAGACTAAGTTACATTCAATCAATCAATAAATCAATCATTTGTAAAGCGCACTACATACCCGTGAGGGTCTCAAGGCGCTGGGGGGGGCCACTACTGATCGAACAGCCAGGTCTTCAGTATCCTCCTGAAGGTCAGCAAGTCTTGGGTCTGTCGTAGGCTCAGTGGGAGGGTGTTCAATGTCTTGGCGGTGAGGTGGGAGAAGGATCTCCCACGGGTGGTTGTTCTTCGGATGCGCGGGATGGTGGCGAGTGAGAAGTCGGCGGAGCGTAGCTGGCGGTTGGGGATGTAGAAGGAGAGCCGTCTGTTGAGGTAGGCTGGGCCAGTCTTGTGGAGTGCCTTGTGTGCATGGGTGAGGAGCTTGAAGGATAGCCTCTTGTTGACGGGGAGCCAGTGCAGGTTTCTCAGGTGGGGGGTGATGTCGCCGTGGAATGGTACATCGAGGACCAGTCATGCTGAGGCGCTTTGGATGCATTGTAGTTGTTTAATGAGCTTGGTCAGGGCTCCTGCGTAGAGGGCATTTCCGTAGTCGAGTCTGCTGCTGACAAGGGCCTGGGTGACTGTCTTTCTTGTATCTGTTGGGATCCATCTGTAGATCTTGTGCAGCATGCGAAGGGTGTTGAAGCAGGAGGAGGCGATGGTGTTGACTTGCTTGGTCATTAAGAGCGTTGAGTCGAGGATGATTCACAGGTTGCGTGCACTGTCGGTGAGTGTCCAGGCTGCCCCCCAGTATAGTCGTCCACCAGGAGTCATCCCAGGCTGAAGGGTTGGAGCCGAGGATGAGGACCTCTGTCTTGTCCAAGTTCAGCTTCAGACGGCTGGTATTCATCCAGTCGGCGAAGGCCTTCATTCCTTTCTGAAGGTTAGCTTTGGCGGTGATGGGGTCCTTGGTGAGGGAGAGGATCAACTGAGTGTCGTTGGCGTAGGAGATTATATTGAGGTAGTGCTGTTGGGCTACGTGTGCGAGCAGGGCCATGTAAAAGTTGAACAACATCGGGCTGAGGAGGATCCCTGGGGTATACCACAGATTATCTTGGAGGCTTTGGAACGGAATGGGGGAGGCGGAAGCTGTGGGTTCCTGCCGGAGAGGAAGGAGGTGGTCCAATCCAGTTTTCTGTTTTCTGTTTTCGGTTTTCTTTGAGGTATCGGGTCTGTTGACGTTTTATCGATGACCTTGGCTGGGAAGGGGGGCAGAGAGATGGGCCGGATGTTTTTGAGGTCTCTTGGGTCTGTTTTAGGTTTTTTGAGTAGGGCCTTGATCTCAGTGGGTTTCCAGATCTCTTGGAAAGTCGCAGTCTTGAGGGAGAGGTTTATGATGTTGCGCAGGTGTGGTGCGATTGAGCTGCTTGCTCTGTTGAAGGCATAGTGCGGGATTGGGTCTGACGGAGAGCCGGAGTGGATTGAGCGCACGGTCTTGATGGTGTCATCGATGCTCACTCTGGCCCAGGCTAGCAGTGGGTCATGGTCGATGGTGTACGGAGGGTCTGTTGTGTTGCTGTCTGTTGGGGCTGTCTGGGTGTTGAAGCTGTCATGGATGTCTGCTACCTTGCGGTGGAAGAAGGTGGAGAGAGAGTCGCACAGGGCTTGCGACGGCGGGATGTCGTTGGTGTTGGAGCTGGTGTTGGAGAGTTCCTTCATGATGTTGAAGAGCTCCTTGCTATTGTGTGCATTGTTGTCAAGGTGGTCTTTGAAGGAGGTCCTCTTGGCCGCCCTGATGAGGTGGTGGTAGTTGCGAATGGTGTCCTTGTGTGCTGCATGGCTGTCCAGAGTTTGTTCCCTGTGCCATTTCTTCTCTAGTTTCCGGCAGGCTACTAATTATAACCAGATCTCCTTTTTGGGAATAAGATATCATGTAATACTTGAATATATGCATGACCTTGGTGGAGATATTATCTATTCAATACCCGAATAAATGAGAAAAAATGAGAAAATAAGAGAACGGTATGAAAGTAGGAGAATGAGTGAGTTAGAAATAAGAGTATGATGTATATATTGGTTGAAAGAAATGTTTGGGGACCCTCATGAACAATTGTTAGATGATTATAATAGATAACTGCATTTTAGTTTTAGGAATGATGTGGATTGGTTGTATATGGGCATGGAACTAGGCTATGCTCAGACATTATTATGATTATGATGGTTGATAGAAATTCTTGTAAAAAATGTTTTCCTTTTTGTAACGCTCTGTGTTTCTAAATGGGTGTAATGAACTCATGTGAACAATAGGAGACGCTACTTATTGATTGTCCTGAAGAAGGTGGCCGTATAAACTGTCTAATCACCACCGAAACACATTGATGCCCAATTGGTTGAGAGTTATACCCAAGAAACTTTCACGGTCCCACTTAGCAATACCCAAAAAATAAGACAGTGCTCTCCCATAGGAAAATCAGACAGTGCTCTCCCATAGTGAGAGCACTGTCTGATTTTGGGGTATACAATACGTCATTCTCTGCTTGGTAAATCATGTATTGAGATTGTATATATTCTTGAACCGTTCCTTCCATGTGCGACTGCATGTTAAATTATGATTTGCTATGGCCACTCAGCCTTGTTTGAACCAGAACAAGACAGCCAAACTGCGTGTTTGAAATTAGGAAACTGTATATATTGTGCTTTATTGTTTAATTTAGATTTTCTAAAATTATCTGGTTGAAATCGGACAGAATATGCAATTTAAATATGTTTGTACAGTTAAATGCAATTATATTGAATTACTGCTGTGCTGTCGAGCAGGTTGGAACAGCAAGAGGCAGGGAACCTGTATTCTAAAAATAGTAACAGAAGTATTACTTCTATTGTGATGATGAGGAATGGTCCTACCTTTATGTTTTGTAAATGCACTGTATAATGGTGATCACTAGTGGTGAATCCCTGGCTTGTGAAGAGCTTTTGCTCGAAACGCGTCAGCCAATTAAATAATTCTGGATTACAGTCATCGTGGAGTGCGAGTCTCACTTTCCTGGGGATAAACTGAACACACAGAATTTCCTTTCATGTATATATATATATATATATATACATATATATATATATATATATATATATATATACATTTTCAAACAAAGGACCACCGTTTTGAAGAAGCACACCACAGCAGTATATTTACGGCACCAGGCATTTCCTTTATTTGTTCATTGATTCTGCCTTACGCGTTTCAGAGCCTTTCCGCTCCTTGGTCACAGGCTGCTCGACATGGAATGAAAAATGCAATCAAGGAGGGCGGCACTCAGCACGTCTTTATCACGCCTTCAATTAAGCGGCAGGTGTTACCATTCGTATAGCATTCTGGTATACGTGGTTCCAGTGCTTAATTCTGTAGTAGAATGTGTGCCCTCTGACTATTAACAGTACCTTGGTAGGCTTCTCAGTCCATGCAATTATCGAGATTGTATTTAGCCCTCCAGTGGGCTTCCATTTAAAGAAAACGCCGTCTCTTGCGGTATAGACCATTCCCCGCTGTCACCAGTTGGAGACTACGTTCAGTTCTATGTCTCCGTGGCCCCCTTTCCTTTCAGTCGGGCGGTGCATTCTCCGCGGCTCGGTCTGCCGCCAATTAAATTTTCAAACAAAGGACCACAGTTTTGAAGAAGCACACCACAGCAGTATATTTACGGCACCAGGCATTTCCTTTATTTGTTCATTGATTCTGCCTTACGCGTTTCAGAGCCTTTCCGCTCCTTGGTCACAGGCTGCTCGACATGGAATGAAAAATGCAATCAAGGAGGGCGGCACTCAGCACGTCTTTATCACGCCTTCAATTAAGCGGCAGGTGTTACCATTCGTATAGCATTCTGGTATACGTGGTTCCAGTGCTTAATTCTGTAGTAGAATGTGTGCCCTCTGACTATTAACAGTACCTTAGTAGGCTTCTCAGTCCATGCAATTATCGAGATTGTATTTAGCCCTCCAGTGGGCTTCCATTTAAAGAAAACGCCATCTCTTGCGGTATAGACCATTCATCGCTGTCGCCAGTTGGAGACTACGTTCAGTTCTATGTCTCCGTGGCCCCCTTTCCTTTCAGTCGGGCGGTGCATTCTCCGCGGCTCGGTCTGCCGCCAATTAAATTTTCAAACAAAGGACCACCGTTTTGAAGAAGCACACCAAAGCAGTATATTTACGGCACCAGGCATTTCCTTTATTTGTTCATTGATTCTGCCTTACGCGTTTCAGAGCCTTTCTGCTCCTTGGTCACAGGCTGCTCGACATGGAATGAAAAATGCAATCAAGGAGGGCGGCACTCAGCACGTCTTTATCACGCCTTCAATTAAGCGGCAGGTGTTACCATTCGTATAGCATTCTGGTATACGTGGTTCCAGTGCTTAATTCTGTAGTAGAATGTGTGCCCTCTGACTATTAACAGTACCTTGGTAGGCTTCTCAGTCCATGCAATTATCGAGATTGTGTTTAGCCCTCCAGTGGGCTTCCATTTAAAGAAAACGCCGTCTCTTGCGGTATAGACCATTCACCGCTGTCGCCAGTTGGAAACTACGTTCAGTTCTATGTCTCCGTGGCCCCCTTTCCTTTCAGTCGGGCGGTGCATTCTCCGCGGCTCGGTCTGCCGCCAATTAAATTTTCAAACAAAGGACCACCGTTTTGAAGAAGCACACCACAGCAGTATATTTATGGCACCAGGCATTTCCTTTATTTGTTCATTGATTCTGCCTTACGCGTTTCAGAGCCTTTCCGCTCCTTGGTCACAGGCTGCTCGACATGGAATGAAAAATGCAATCAAGGAGGGCGGCACTCAGCACGTCTTTATCACGCCTTCAATTAAGCGGCAGGTGTTACCATTCGTATAGCATTCTGGTATACGTGGTTCCAGTGCTTAATTCTGTAGTAGAATGTGTGCCCTCTGACTATTAACAGAGGCGTTTTCTTTAAATGGAAGCCCACTGGAGGGCTAAATACAATCTCGATAATTGCATGGACTGAGAAGCCTACTAAGGTACTGTGACATTTGTGGGTCAACCTGACAAGAGTTGTGTTTGTTGTTTGAAAAGGGACAACACCACCCCAACCATAACCCAATGTTTTTGCCAAGTGTGATGACCTGGGCATCAAAGTGCTTATTTGAGGTAGGCATTGGTATAATAATTTTCCATTCTAGAGAGTAGCAATATGAGAGGGTTGGCCTAATTAGCAGCCTGGTTAATTTACTGAGATCTTCAAAAATTATTCACAATTCCAGATAGTATTTAATTTAGGTGTGTTCCAGTATCTAATGATCCTGAGAGTATAGACTACTCTATAATTGGTTTTGGTGCAGTGTGCCATGGGAGGATGACTTTAACAGAGAAATAATTGTGGGTGTTTTTTTTAGGTTGTGCTACCAGGATAGCGCCACTAATATAAAGTTAAGCAGAAAACATGTGTTGTAAATATCAATTACAAATTATTGCTTCATTATAAAAAGTCTAGTAAAAAGAGTTATATTTTGGTAGATGTTATTTACGTCATGATATTTCCAATACCCAACATTTTAGGGAATGATATGCTGGCATGAAAACCGCAACCATGATGTTGATGTACAAGTCAGTGTACTTCTCAAATAATCTTTTTGGTGTAGCCTGAAGGGTGATATCTGAGTTGGAATGTCAGGATGAGACTTTGAAATAGGTAACAGTCTTCAGGTGCACGATGATGCATTCTCAAATCAATTTTCAGGTGAATTTGGGCACAATGTCTACTTCACTCCCATAACCCTATGATTGCTGAGATTCAGTTTCCTACTGACCGTCAAAATCCAACTGGATCCTGGTCATTTCAGAGAAATCTGCTACTAGATGAAGACTATCTTCAATTTATGGCTACAATTATAAAAGACTATTTTTTAATAAATAATGACACTGCCTCTCCACAAGTAGTGTGGGACTCTTTTAAATCTATAGTACGGGGAGAGACAATAAGCTTTGCAAATTATAAGAGAAAAAAAATCCAAACAGATTTTAAGGAGAGGCTAAACAAGATTAGGATAGCCGAGATGGATTTATCCACTGCATGCCAAAATAATGTAGGAATAGAGGACGCACAACTACGTTTAATGACTGAACGCTCTGGTCTGCGTGTCCATATTGCTGATGAAGTAGCAGCAAAATTTAAGCAATATAAAACTGAACGTTATGAATACAGTGAGCGTACCGGAAAAATATTAGCCCAGCGCTTGAGACAAAAATCTTCCAATAACGAAATACAATGCATTAAAGATATGAATGGTGTTTTTCACGAACGCAGGGAAGAAATATTAGAGGCATTTCATGATTTTTATAAGACATTGTATAATGACCTTAGTAATGAAGTTGATAAGACTCTTAATCCTGCAGATAATCTTCAAAGTGCTAACCAACTTTCATTATGTCCAGAAGAGACAGACTTGTTTATAAGGCCAATAAGCTGGGATGAGATTGAAAAAGCTATTTTGAGTCTTGCGGCAGGCAAAGCTATGGGGCCCGACCAGATACCTCTGGAATTTTATCGAACATTTAGACACATGTTGAAACCAGAGCTGTTAAAAATTTTCAACATAGCATTTCAAGGTATATCTCCTGACTCTTGGTCTACTGCCACTATAGTTATTTTTGTAAAAAAAAATAAGGACCCAAAAGATTTAGGCTCCTATCGCCCTATTTCTCTTATCACCGCAGACAGTAAGATATATTCTAAAATCCTTGCAAATAGACTAAATGATGTAATGGCAGGCTTGGTTTCTCATATCCAACATTGTTTCATTAGACATAGGGATACTACAGATCATGTCAAACGTGTTATTACACTACTGGATTGGGCTCAAGCAAAGGAATCCCCAGTTGGGGTGATTCTACTCGATGCTGAAAAAGCGTTTGACAGGGTAGACTGGGGATTCCTTTGGACTGTATTAGAATGGAAGGGCTTCCCGACACAATTCATTAAAGCTGTACAATCACTTTATTCTAATCCCAAGGGTGTAATAAGACTAGGCACTGATACTTCTAGACCTTTTTCAATCACTAGGGGGACCAGACAAGGGTGTCCCTGTTCCCCGCTTTTATTCGCTCTCTATTTAGAACCCTATCTGAATAGAATAATTATGGAACCTGACATCTCACCAGTCCAACTTCATGAGGTTGACCACAAAGTTTTAGCGTACGCAGACGATGTGGCCATTGTAACCTCTGATGTATCTACTGCGTTACCTAAAATAATTGAAGTAGCTAGAGAATATGGTAAATTTTCTGGATACAAATTTAATATCTCAAAAACCCAGATTATACATTCTGAAACCGGTACACCCACTGATATTCCATTAAATTCTACTGGTACATACCTTGGCGTAGTCATATCTCCCAAAATTGATGACATTGTTGGACTAAATCTGGACCCTTTACTCATATCCACTAATAGAACTTTAGAAAGGATAAACAATTTACACCTATCTCTATATGGACGAACTAATGTCATCAAGATGATGATCTTTCCAAAATTTCTCTATTTTTTTCGCACCATTCCTTTATTTTTTTCAATGTCTCTTTTTAACAAAATAGACAGGATGCTGTCTAGATTTTTGTGGGGGTACCGCCGTTCAAGAAGATCTTTAAAGTGGTGTACTCTTCCGCAAGAACGTGCTCGGTTGGGATTTCTGAATTTTAGAATGTATTACTGGGCTATTACTCTAAAAGCTATCAGCGTCCTACTATTTCATGACCATGTTACAGAAATTTCTATGGCACCCTCCATCTTTGAAATGCTTATGGGCGCTGATGTGCGTCAATGCTTACTAAAATTCATGGAACCCAGCTACTACAAAAAAACAAAATTTAAGGTGTTTCTTTCTGCTTTTTTAGTTTGGAGACAAATCAATAAAACTTTACGGATAACTTCAAAACTTCAAAGGGGCATATTATCAAGGGGGTTTATCTCCGCTTTTTTGGCTTTAAAAGCCAAGAAAGCGGAGATAAAATTATCTCCCTATTACCAAGCTGTCGCTAACACCAGTTAGTGACAGCTAATAGGAGATAGCGTCCATCTTGGGCCCCGCTTTGCATGTCAGTGATATTTATCACTAATGACATGCAAAGTGGGCGTGCCAAGATGTTAGTGACTGGAAACAGTCCCTAACATCGCTATCTCCTATTACCAACTTTTGGAGATATTCGCGCTAAGCGCGAATATCTCCAAAAGCTAACACCTGCCCTGAGCAGTTCTTAGACATATTATCCAATGGGAGGTGGATAACATGGCTAAGAGCATTTGCTCGATAATGCATGAATATCGCTGACTTTTCAGCGATATTCATGCATTGCGGCCGTTTTTTATCGCATTTGCGATAAACCTTGCTAATAGCATGGTTTATCTGCGATAAAAATCGCCGATTTGCGGCGATAATTTTTGTCTCTAAACAAGTTAGAGACAAAAATTATCGCTCGTTGTTGGTAATATGCCCCTTAATTTTTATACACCTATCTTTTGTAATGCTTCATTATCAGGGATTTTTCAAGGTATGGCTACATATCGATGGCATATGCGACAGATTCACACAATTGGGCAACTATATCAAAATGGGGTTTTTATGTCCTTTTCTGAACTTCAAGAAACATTTGGCCTTCCCAGGAATGAATTTTTTTAATATTTACAGATTCGTAGTTTCTTGGAAAAAATAAACTTGTTATATAGTGATGCTATGGAGACTATCGACATTCTAGAGAGCTGTAGGAAGAATAATCGTATTGGTACAATTTATCAATTAATGGTCAATAGGCTGCATGATGATCTTGACCAACAAGCCCAGAAATGGCAAAGAAAATTTGTATAGAAGGGATAGACTTAGTAAGGGCTTTTGAGATGAGTAATAAAACTCTAATTAATAGCTCTCTTAAAAGCCAACATTATATGTCTACTCTAGATCTTTACTACACACCTGCTAAGTTGGCTAAATGGAAAGCTACGAAAGGTATTAACTGCAGTCGCTGTGGAATTCTAGCCGCGGACTCATGTCATATGTTTTACAGTTGCCCTAAATTGATGGTATATATAGATAAGATCGAAAAGTTTCTGATCAACTTGCTTAATGTCAATATCAAGCTTTGCCCTTCTGTGATTATTTTTGGTACTTATTTTCCTTCTACAAGCTTATCTGTTGATCAAGAATATTTTCTGTTTATTGGAATGTCTGTATATCGTTTTTGTATTACTTCTAGATGGTTGGACATAGATCCACCAACATTTGAACAATGGCTGGGAAAACTGTTAAATGTTTATAGAATGGACAAAGCAGTTTATAAATTGAAAGGACAGAAAAAGAAGATTTTTGCTCAGAAGTTATGGTCCCCTATAGATAATTGGATCTAAATCTATTAATGACTGCATTCGCAAAGATATATATTTTATTTGTTTTTTCATATGTTTCTTTTTTTTTTTTCATTATGCCAGTAATGTATTAGAAACTATGTGAATAACTGTCACTGATGAGATGTTGCTTCATCCTTGTATGTTTTTATGCCTCTGCCACAAAAAAAATAAAAAAAATATTAAAAAAAAAATGTCTACTTCACTCCAATTTTCTTAGTACATAAATTGTCTTCTAGTTCAAGACCTGCAGGGGTAAGTTCTTTCTGGTAGAGACTGGAATTGGCCATGTATCTGTGATATAGAATTTGTGCTGGCCATGTGTGGTAATAGTGTTAACATGTATTCAGAGAGGGAGGGTGGCATTTATAATCATGCATGATGTAGCTTCACCCTGAGATCGTGTTGTAGTGCAGCAAGAGTGACATTTATGATGTTTTGGGTATTTTGTGCATAATTCACATATGTAACACTAGATTTTGGGTCTTGACTAATGTTGGATAGAGCTTGTTGTTTTTTTCCAGCACTTTCAATAAACCCTATTTCGGTGCAGATTAAGGGAAATGAAATTGTACGATATTCTCACTAACCTGTACCTGGATTTTAATTATAAACTGACTAAATAAAAACAATTAGTCACTCTGGTTGCTGACTTTGAGTGAAAAACAGTCCCTTAACGATGTGTAACAGAGATAACTGTTTTAGGATGAAAATATTAAACTGTACACAGACTCTTTCAGTTTTTCAACTGCACATAATTATAACAGGTAATGTCATTGTGCCCCTTAGCAAATTAGGATATATAACATAGAATACTTAATTAAATGGACACTATTTCCTTGAAATCCGGGGGCATATGTATAAGCCCCTATCACCACCACAACGTCACTTTCAGTGACGTTTTGAAGGCAATAGGGGCCTCGCCTTATGTACAAGGCAGCGTTAAGCCACTTATTGTGGCTTAACGCTACCTTGTAAATAAGACACACTTTCATGCTATGTTATGCTTAGCGTGAAAGGGGTGGGCAGTGGGTGTTGCGGGGAGTGTTCCCCCGCAAACCCATTGATTTTGACGCTGCCACCTATTTATAAGGGCAACGTAAACAGTAGGCAGCGGCAAAATTAAGACCAGGGAAATGGTCTTAACTTTAAGAAACAAGGAGAAATGCTTCATTTCTTCTTGCTTCTGCTTTTTCCATGTGTGCTGCCTTGTGCAAGGATACCTGCTTTTGCGCTACACTGCTAAGTATAGTGCTAGCGCAAGGGGAAATGCAAGGCTGCCTAATATTCTCATAAATTTGGTGAAGCCACATCTTTGTACATATGCCCCATACTGTCTGTACCCGAATTGTAGTGATGTGTGTGGTGTATGTATTTTCAATCTTGCTATGGAAAAAAATGAATAAGGCAAGGCGTCAATGGCATCTAAAAAATGTATAATATTTTTTCTAGTCATACCGACCACCAGTGCCGGGGTCAGTGGGGAGAGCGACACGAGCCAGAAGGGGTCAGATGTGGCAGCTGCAGGAGGTGAGCCAGCAGCAGTGGTTGGGAGTGGGAAGTCACATTGCTCACTTATTGACAGTTTATACACTTGCTGCAAGGGTGTACACTGTACACTGTACACTGTACTGTTGAGACTACATTATGAACAGTTAAAGACACCTTTACTTGCATAGCATACACAGCGGGAGTTGAGTAACTAATGGCCTCTTCTATCTTCAACTTAGCAGCAAAACTTTTATAAACTTTATAAAAAAGAGTCAGACCTTGATGGGCTGACAGAAAAGAGAAAGAAGGATGAATGGGTGCAATGTAATGGAGGGATGGATATATAGGTGGCGGGTAGGATGCATTGGTGTTTAAAGGACGGGTGAAAGGTGAAAAAAAGGATGCCTGCCTGGGAGGATGGGTGAAAGTGTAAGGATGAAGGGAATCCTCCCAGTGCCTGATGGGTCAAAGGAAAGACGCATGGGTAGTTATAAAATGGAAAATGTTGTTGCTGTGAGGTGTGTTGAGAATGATAGCCATGTTTGGATAGATGAATGGTATTCAATCATAGGTGAAGACTAAATGAAGAGAATATAAAAGAAACTTAAACCATGCCTAAGTAGCAAAGCCAAGGGTGAAGAATCCTCTGGGGGCTTGATGGTTCTAAACAAAGACGCATGGGTAGTTATAAAATGGCAAATGTTGTTGGTGAGAGGTTTGTTGAGAATGATAGCCATGTTTGGATGGATGGATGGTATTACATTATAGGTGAAGATTGGATGAAGAGAATGTAAAAGAAACTTAAATCATGACTGGGTAGCAAAGCCAAAGTTGAAGAATAAAAACAGAATAGGACACTTTACTCCGCACCCATTTACAACCTGTGCCATTACCCTGAATTTTTTACACAGCAAAATCTTTTACAATGGCGGTCTTTACAGCCTAATCCATTACAATGCATTTCCCATTACAACGCAATGTATTATTCCAACTCGATAGGGCCATTGCTTTGGGGCATGCGTTGTAATGGTTTGCATGGTAAAGCCCTGCGTTGTAAAAGATGTTGCGGAGTAAAAATGTGGGGTAATGGCATGCGTTGTAATGCCTTCATCATAAAGGATGTTTACCATAAAAACAATGCTAGAAGAATAATGCAGTGATAAATGGAAAAATCCCTGGGAAGAAGAATAAACAAGGAAATTTGTTTTTTCAATGTTTTTGATTCAAAGGTTTGAGGTTGTATTTTAGACTACTCACTTGACGCACAGTAGTTTTCAAGCCCACTCCCTACTGATGGAATTTTGACAGTGTCAGCCATGGGTGGCCATTTGGCTGCATCGTTACAAAAGTATTACCGCACGTGACGTTGTGACGTAGATAATAATTCATATTAGTAACTATTCATCTGCCTTGTTGTAGTCAGGGTGAAAGTGCAATGGAGTACTTGCCATTTAACAGAGCATGGTCAAATTAGAAAAAGAGATAGTTGTATAGTACAGCGGTTCCATCTGCAGGCAGTAGTAAAGTAACATGAGACTGCAACACGAGTGAGTCTGTCTAGGGCGCAAGCTGAGCTGGCATGCCTACAAGATACATTTAGCTAGAGAGAGAAGAAGAATACTCGTCTACTCTGTAGTGCCTAAGGCCTGAAACTCTAAACACATGCAAATCTGAGGGGCAGAGAAATCAAGGATACCACATATGTTATGTACTGCTAGTGTTACTGTGCCACGATATAACTTTATGTGTTGCTGTTTTGCTAAGAGGATTGTTTACAATTTGTCTTTTTTATTTCTTGATATAGCTACTCCTTCCTTACCCACCAGGCAGGATATAGCAGCCACCAAGACCTGGCACCAGAAGCTGTAGGCCATCTGGGCAGAATATCTGCCAGCTGGTGGCCTTGGAGGAAGAAGAGGAGGAGGTGGCAGCAGCTGCAGCCTCCAATGCCCTGTGCCCCAGCCAGGCCCCAGTGCCTCCGGTGGTAAGGCGCCGTTGTCCAGCAGCCACCCACCCCCATTCAACTACTGCTACCCCCCTCTTTACAATTAGAAACTTTCTGCGATGCATGCTCCTGAGAATGGCATGACTAGAGGCCAGGATGGAGGAGTGTTTTGACCAGCTGAAGAGGAAGATCCGAGTCCTAGCCCACCGCTAGACCTCTCTTGCCCCATTTTTTTATATTTTGTTTGGTAGTTGGGACCTGGGGAGAGGGTGAGAATGTGGAAGTTGAGGAAAACTTGTTTGTGTATTCTTATTTTTTATTGACATTTTATTTGAACAATTGTATTTTTGGACTTGCTTTTCTTTGCACATTGGTTGGTGTTAGGGAGAGGTTGTTTTTCAGGTATTGTGGGTTGTCTTCTAGTTTATATTTTTTAGGGGAATACATTTATAGTTTTTCATATGATGTAAACCCTTTTTCTGGGGGGTTACTCTTTTACTTCACATTGTTTCTTTTGCCGCAGGGCCGCAGCCAGTTTTTGAAATCTGCTGATAGTGTAACACACCAACAAATAGATGCAGTACCCTCACTTGTCCTACTTCTCTCAGTCTCTCCTCCTAGTCTATGCTGTCTGCAACTATATTAATCCCTATGGACTCGGAAGGGGTGTAGGTGTGTGAATTAATTTCCATAGTATATAGATTATTGCATCTTGAATGAATCCCCCACAGTTCTTCTCTTACGTGTTATTAGGTGAAGCGCAGGCTGCATGGTGATGGTTTGCCAAGGTTCCATGGTGGTGGTAGTATTAGACAATAGCAGCATGCTAGAGGACTAGTCAAAAAATATCGAAAGCACCATATTCTGCAGTGCGTTTTTACTCCCTTCTAGCCAAACTCAGACTGTAGGATGAGAAATATTCATCCCAGGGAACTAATTCATTTGACATATTAAAAACTGAGTTCATGCTACTTTATATACAAGCTTCTGAAAAAAGAATGAGACACTCAATTGAGGGAGACTAGAGTACGTCTTGTAGTACACAAGAAGAAGACTTCCAAATGAGAAAACATGATAAGCAATGCTAAAGTAAAATAAATAATCAGAATAGTGGCCTAGTACAAGTTAAAAACTGAAATCTACTCGAGCTATGAAGTGGAAAAGCGTAACCTTTAGTGCTGAAAGGATGATGATGCTAGCAATTATGATGGATTATGTTCCTCTGAAAACATTTGAATATTGAATACTGTGCATGGGTGGGCAATCTAATATATATAATATTGTCAGTGTGGGCTACGCTTAGATAAAAAGAAGATCCTCACCCTGCCTTGACTTGGTGTTGCGTTCACCACATCTGCCCCACCGAGTGTGTGATCAATTAATGATGTAAATTTAATTTAGTCACACCTCAATAATTTACACAGCCCCGGGGAAGAGGGTAGGGAGTTTTGATGAATGGATGGGAAGGGGGATTTGAGGGAAGGGTTGACAAAGACAAACACTACTACACAAAGGCAACATATTCATCTTGGGAGCCGACCATCATAAATCTGTTATGGGAGGAAAAGGAAATGCATGCATGATGATGAGTACTAGACTAGTACAGGTAAATCAAATTGTCCGTCTGTCCCCTGAGAGACCCAAGTTACATTATGTTCTGTTGTGCCAGGCTTTGAAACATAGCAAATAAAATTAAAATTTCTGTAGGAGTCAAATATACAAATATAAACAACACACACAGTTGTAATGATTGAAGAGAAAAGATTTAACTGTGTTGCCAAATTGGGTGTTGCATCTCTGCATTCCTCTTGGACAGTCTGTTAATCTTGGGTGCCTGGTGGATTCGGTTCAGTAAGGTACGTTTGAGTTATTTTTCCAGTATTGTGCAGAGTAAAGGGCCTGTAGATAGAAAAATAAAAATGATATTGAAGAATTAAGGAGAAAAGTTAAACTGAATAAGGAGTGCAACAAGACTTTCAGAGGCAGCCTGTATAAATGTCTGTTTCCGGCAGTAACCTCCAACAACATGCTCCACACCCAACCTCCACTTAGATTCGAAATTGAGCCAGACAGCACTGAGCGAACACTCACACACACACAGCAACATAGCGTTTTCCAATGAAGTAAAAAATCAATGAACCACTATCAGTCAGTCACAGCACACTCACCACCACCACTACACAGACATTTGTAGGTCTGGTGTTGTTGTTTACCTTTAGACCACTTTAAAGTCATCATCATCCAAATCAGTTCCAGTGAATAAGAAGACATCTTCTTCTGGTGGCAGTGCTCGAAGTAGATATGCTCATGTGCATGTCCTGAGTCATTCCATCATCCCTGATCCTCCTGAGTCTGACTTCGACAATGGTGTCCAACTCCATACCAATAGTGACCCAAGTGAGTCCTGACTCAAGCCCAACTACCAGCTCAAAATGCAATGGATTGGTTTGTAGTAGTACAATTTTGTTATTGAACAAGAAGGGAAAGATTGACTTGACTGAGTCACAATTTGGGTCTAGACTAGAGTAAACTAGATTTGTGTTTGTAAGCTTTGCATTATCTAAGTGACTCATCTGGTCTGAGACTTTGAGGAGTATAAAGTATGTATAAAACAATAAAGCAAAGCAGTGTGGAAAGTGTGGAGTGGACCCAGTGAAAACAATAACCTTCAGGAGAAAATGTTGGTCAGCCTTCAGTAGGCCACCAACATTGTGACTCTCAATCATTAATAATAACACATTAAGCATAACAAACAAACACCCAGTCTCACACTGCCTACAGCCACATGAATCATATCTTCTTCTCAAGTCTCAAGTTGACACATGATGGTGACATACCTTTCACAACAAGTTTACATAACAACAAACAACAATCACTCAGCGTGCGATGCATGCCATTATTTACCTGCTCTTCCTGTGTGCTCACTGTGATTGATTTATGGCACATTGCAGAATGCCGATCCTCGATTTCTTTGCTGTAAATTTAATTATAATAATGTCACATGTGGGGCAGTCCCTCTAGGCTAGGAAATGATACATGGTCAGGGCCCAGGGCTAGAGGCAGGCACACTTGTGTTTGTAAAAACCACAGTTGATGGACAGAATGCAGAACAATGTCATACATTCACCCCAGTAGAGAGATCTGGGCCTAAATCCATCGTTTTTTTGCACTCCACACCACCCCAGTTCAGACATGGCCATATGCAAATCAGTCTGACCCTGTGTCTCATGGAAACAGTCCAGCCCGAACTGCCAAGCCACGCCTTCCCTGGACCGTAAACAAGCTTCCGAGGACCGGTTACTGGCATTCCAGCCGTCTTCAGCCCGGGCTGGACTGTTCCCATGAGGCACAGGGTCAGACTGATTTGCATATGGCCATGTCTGAACTAGGATAGTGTGGAGTGCAAAAAAATGAAGGATTTAATCCCAGATCTCTGTACTGGAGTGAATGTATGACATTTTTCTGCATTCTGTCCATCAACTGTGGTTTTTGCATTTGTCACCCCGATTGGGAGAGGTATGCTCAGACGTGAGTCCCATGCTCTCCACACCACTGGATTCAAGCAAGCCGGGCTGAAGACGGCTGGAATGCCAGTAACCGGTCCTCGGAAGCTTGTTTCCGGTCCAGTGAAGGCAAGGCTTGGCAGTTCGGGCTGGACTGTTCCCATGAGGCACAGGGTCAGACTGATTTGCATATGGCCATGTCTGAACTGGGGTGGTGTGGAGTGCAAAAAAACAATGGATTTAGGCCCAGATCTCTGTACTGGGGTGAATGTATGACATTGTTCTGCATTCTGTCCATCAACTGTGTTTTTTACACTTGTGTTTGTATTCTCCGAACAATATCTGGCTTGAGGAAAATATCTTTAGGTTGAATGTTGACTTCTTCACTGCACACGGTTGAAACACCAATCCGGCAATAAAATGTGTCTAAGGGTAAGACGTTGGGGATGGATTGGTCAACCAGACACTCACAAATAATAAAGTAAAGGACGTTCATTAGCTAAGGGCCCAATTCACAGAACTAACTTAAGACAAAATCCTAAACTTGCTACCATTTTGGTATTCACAGAAGGCACTTACTCATTTTGGTATTCACAGAAGGCACTTACTCATTTCGGTATTCACAGAAGGCATTTAGGAGCCCTAAAGTTAGGAGTCCTAACTTTACGACTCCTAAACTGAGAAAAATCCAAACTTTAAGACTTCGGTATTCACACAAGGCCTTTAGGAGCCCTAAAGTTAGGAGTCCTAACTTTACTACTCCTAAACTGAGAAATATCCTAACTTTAAGACTTTCGGTATTCACAGAAGGCATTTAGGAGTCCTAAAGTTAGGAACCTAGAGAAACTTTTGGCAACTCTTGGCACAACTAAACTAAACTATAGCTAAAACAGCACCTACTTCTTCCCTCCTACAAGACTTAGGTTAGGTACACTGGGGTAGGATTATTTTAGAAGCACCAGTTGAGTATTTTAGCCTGTGCTATTTATGTATGTATTTTTATATATGTCATAGCTACAGACCATGCTATTGCAGTATTATTTTTTATTACTGCTAACGCTGTACGTAATATACTTTGCATTCCGTCTTACGATTGTAGCAGTTCATATCTCTTGCATGAGAAATAAGACTGTTCAAAAAACCTTTTATTGAAACACCTCTCTCTTTTTCTGTGCAAATTCTGTAGAAATTGCAGTATTGCAGTATTATTTTATATTACTGCTAACGTTGTACGTAATATACTTCGCATTCCGTCTTACGATTGTAGCAGTTCATATCTCTTGCATGAGAAATAAGACTGTTCAAAAAACCTTTTATTGAAACACCTGTCTCTCTTTTTCTGTGCAAATTCTGTAGAAACGAAGCATGCACAATTGACTGAGTGAAACTGTAATCTGTTGATTCCAGGACTCTGAAGATATTATTCCGACTCTAAGGGAAACATAGTTGTCATGTTTATGCGGTTGTCAGAAACTAATCCCCTCTTGTTCATTCGAGAAGTTTCTAGTGACCTCTGAGTTAGCTGGCACACACAAGTAATAAAAATTAATGTGCTCGATAGAGACATACTGACCTCAACCTATGTCCAATCTATAGTGTAAATTATTCCAATGAGCAGAGCCTATCAGGTATACAGGAACTACATTACAGCTTGTCTGAGCAATTCAAGCATGTTGTGGGTAGCGCTTGAATAGCAACTCTGGCGAAATAGAACCGGCTTGGAACCTTTCATTTTGGGCAGATGACTGCCACAAATTCAAGAAAACTCACCCCTTCCACAAAAGAAAAAGGGAGGAGGTCCAGTGCTAACATTTTAGCTAGCTTCGCGATGTACAAACATGCTGCCTAAACATGCTGAGAATGGTAACCTGGATTTTTTTTCTTTTTTGGTGCGACTGATGCAGGTGACTTTTTGAGACCAAATATTGTTAGGCTCAATGTGCATTTTTTTCGTTGCAGTACTCTCTTGCCTTGCACACCTTGGTGTTTTGGTGTCTCGACCTAACTCTTGTGCCATTGTGATGTTGTTGATGATGATGTGGGTGATACCACTGCACTGTTGGGACAGGGCTACTTTGTGTCCAGGAGAAAATGTTTTCCTCTTCTTCACCTTCTACCAGGAATGGATCTGATTCCCTGCTCAGCATTTCACCCCCTCCACCAACACTTGCAGTTTTGTGGCAGCTAAGGTGCAGCTCCCACTGGATCAAGTGGTGTTTTCACAAATGGGTTGTTTGGCCTCCAGTATCATAGATTCTACCAACCTTCCCTCAACTAACACTTGTTCCACAAAGGGAGCATATAGCAATTATCACCTCCTCCTTTCTAACTGAAAAGAAGTCACCAACTGGGTAGGTCAATTTTGTGACGCTGTTAGTGCCACTTGCAATGTTGGATGAACTGGTAAATGGGCATGAAATATGACTCTCTTCAGTACCTACTTCTACTGGGGTGGTTGTAGTGGATGTAGGTCGTTCCAGGGACTTCGTAAATATGGCAGCTGGAGGTGGTGTTGGTTATATCTATGTTGATGGTATCTGTGGTGCCACATCCCTCACAGTAATTTGGGATGCGGTAATGTCAATCTCCACTGGGGCAGGGGTAACGTCCATTATGACTGGCTCATCATCATCTTCCTCCTCTACATCTGCCTCCATAACTCTAAGACTCTAGCCTTGTCTCGTGGCGTGTCTCACTCTCAGACTGAGGTGGGATCCAAGTGGTGTCTTGATCATCAGAAGGGGGGCTTGAAGAAGAAGTTGATGGACTAACTTTTTTTCTTGCTGGGGATCTGGAAGGCAATGGATCTTCTGAAAGAATGGCTTGCTCTTCTTCCTCAGCAGGAAGCTTGATCTCTTAAACTGCCCCTACTTTGGGAGGAACTACTATTGGTGGGTGCGGCTTTTGTTGTCTACTTATCTGAGTTTCCTGCATTGAATGAGTACTACTTTGTGATAACGATAAGTCAATTTCAATGCCACTGATCGTTGGCGTTGCCATGATTAGACTGGCTGCATCTTAGACAGACATGGGCTTTGGGCTAGGTTGGTGGGGTGGGTCCACTGATGCGTGGGTGCTCCTCTCAGCTTGCACCCCAGACCCAGCAGCTGCAGGCGCAATTTTCGGTTTCCCAAAAAAGGTCTTGGCCAACATACCGGTGGTGGTAAGTGTCTTCTTCTCACTGGCAACTTTCTTGTTACTGGTACCTTTCTTCTTTTGACCCATCTTGAAGCTGTCACTTAGCAACAACACTAAGCTTCACAACAAGTTGAAGAGATGTCTGTGGTCACATCAGGTCGTGCACAGGCCTTCTATTTGGCAGTACTATGGGTGAGGTTGTCTCCTCCTCTTGTGCACCTAAAAGCAAAGAAGCAAGAAGAACATCAGTGAAATATGGCATTGGTGTTGTTCAATTACTAGTACAAACAAACATAATATCATTTAGTGTATTGTCACACTTGTTAACTCAGTCATTCAAAAAATTCACAAAACAATGAAACTATTTGTGAGACTTTGACAAGAACATAAGCTTTCATGGTGTACTGTAGAGTACACTCTGGAAGGATAGTAAAGAACAACAACAACAAAATACAGATGTAACGATTTGCTTTATGTGCAGTGTGCATCACGTGGGATGCAGCACTCAGGGAGCTGAAGCTGACAAGCGACAATGGAACAAACCCCAGACAATGAATACAGATGTGCATGTCATATAGAAGACATGGGGTTAATGGTTCATTGATGCCAAATCATGTTACTTATATGACATGAAAAAAAATATATTTGAAAAACAAATGTAAAAAAATCTTTGAATAAATTGAACAAATATAAAAATTTGAAAATCTAAAAAAGAAAAAATCAAAAAAATTGGCATTTTAAAAATTATGATAAAAAATAAATTAAAACAAACAACAAAAATAAAAATCTTTTTAGAAATAAGTAATAAATAAAAATTACCCTCAAGCGTCTAATTATTAATTTATTAAGCTGCTATGTTCTCATTGATCAACCATCCATGCAAGCATATGGCAAAGGGGCACACTGGCTGAACGCACAAAATGGCTGCCAGCCAGTGCAACATGGTCATCATCAACAACAAGCAAGAAGAATGCATTTGAAAACAAAGAAAAGACATGCAGGCCTAGGGCAAAAGCACACTGGCTGCTTTCACAAAATGGCCGTCAGAGACATGGCCAGGCCACAACAAGAAGCAATAAGCCAAGGGGAACAAAGGGACGACGTGCAGGCCTTTGGCAAAATCACATTGACTACTTCACAAAATGGTGGCCAGCCACATGGTCCAACGACAAACAGGAGGCCTGGAAAACAATGAATACAAGCAGACCTAAGGACACAGACTTCACGAAATGGCCCGCCACATGGGGAACCAAGGCAAATGCAGTGCTGGCCTACAATTGCAATGCAAACACACTCACACACTGGCCAGACAAAGGAGGCGTGCTAAATAACACAAATTTAATGCAGCAATGTCAAAGCCAAAAATCCAAAGGGCCAAAAAGGTTTGCAAGTTACAACCACACACATCCAACAAAGGCATTTAACACACATGAAAAAAAATCCTGTTTAAAAATTCAACAGACACCTGTGAGGAGCTCTGTGCCTATTGGCTAGAAAACCCATTGGTAGACTAGGCCACATACCGAGTGAATCAATTCAAATCAATATTACAAATTTTATAAAATACATGGAGAAAATGTAGTGAACTGTGCAACATTTTTGCTGAATACAAGAAGAAAAAATTTCATACAAAACAGCAACCAGCATGAAGACATGGCCGCAGCAAAGAAGGCATGCAGGCCTGATGAGTACAGGCCTCAGCAAGGCCTGCGAGCGCAAAGGGTTCGCCCTTCTGTGCACGGAGTCCTCAGACTACATAAAGAATTTGGCACGGAAACTGAAAATACAAAGACATAGTTTAATAAACCTTTAAAGGTGGTACTACAGCCCATACAACACTCTACAGTATTGTACAAGGTAGCACAAAGAACTCGAGCACGCAGTCCCCTTTTATACACAAAGAAGGGGCTCATAAGTAGGTGGACACAACTCAAAACATGATTTACAACCATATATGGACATTTCTTGAACATGATCAATACATGGGTGGGGTTAACGGTTCTTGAGACCCGCGGAAATGCACATTCCTATTTACGTTAATCAAAGACAGAGGTGACTCCTACTGGGAATGCGCTAGATGCACAAAGGACTATTTATAGCTTGTTGCTGGGAAAACTTCAGGGGTGTCTAGCAGAGAAGTAGGACTTGCCACATGTCGGGCACATGGCAATATGTAGCAGACAAGATGGAGGCCAGAAAACAAAATGGAGTCTGGCTGAAACAGGAATAAGTGCGGGAAAACTGACAAACAGATTACGATATCTTGTCTTCAACTAATGCTTAATATTATCGCTGTTTTATTTACAACAGACGACCCTATCAGCATTAGCTGAAGACATTCGGTTTTCTAGGATAATCTAGATACTCATCGTTAATATCAATACTCATCATTTCAGCTATCTCTCTAGTTATATTTTTCTGGTGGACAGCCTCAGCAACATTTCTTTTATTAGGCACACAAAATGAAACACACAAAGAACATATCATAGGACTGCATTGGATACATACACAACATGTAAAAATAATTGCAATAATTATACAAAGTCCAGTGAGAACTTTCCAACCCCATGTGGAGATCAGAGTCCAGAACCAGCTCGAGAATGTCCAAGTCCCATTTTCGACATGTATATCAGCTGCGATCTTATGTAATTTATTGATGGCCTTATACACAGAAGGAGTATGGTCGGGGATAAACACGCAACAACTACTTCCGATAATTCTACAAGCACCGCCTCTATCTGCTAACATCACATACAAAACCATTTGGTTTTGTAATGCAACAATCCAAGTAATTTGCAGCTCTACGGTGAGATTTCCAAGGGCTGCAGCAGTTTGATTAGTTACAGCTTCTACTACTCTCGTTAATCGTCGTATCTTTCTACTATTCAGAGCAGCTCCAACAAAGAAAAACAGTCCTAAATTAAAATCTATATATTGTTGTAGACTAGTGTCTGTCTGATCTACATGATCAACGGACAAAGTTCGTTTATATCTGTTTACAGTCATATTATTCAATAATTTCAAATCTTTATGATATGATGCAGGTGCCAAGAATACAGGTGGTAGTAAAAACGATACATAACATACTCCAGACCATCCAGCTGGTAATCGATAATAACCTCTATTTCCACATACAAAGTAAGTGTTATGAGAGGCAAGAAATGTGCTGTTATTCATACCATCAATATTCAATACAATAATACAATCACTAACACCTACAGGGATATGACCTACACTCTGTACACATAAATCAGCTTGTGCTTGGGCCACTGAAATCACAAATTTCTAGTTACCGACAGTGTCTCTAGTGTTTGTAAAAATATTAGGTGTTGAATCATTGTCCGTTCGATATTTTTCCCACTCCCATATAGTTCCGTTGGCTTGTGGATAGCCTTCTTTATCCTGATGGCATTCTTTATTCAGTCTGAAAAGCAATCTGCCCACTGTAGGATTTCTTGTGGCAAAAAGCAAAGTGTACCATACTCGACAAGAGCCATTATGAGAGAAAGGGAGAGGTATGAATGGTGTTCCCCCTTTCTTCTGGTGTGCTGGCATCATCCCACATATCCAACAGTTCATAGCATTAGTAGCAACGTGGGTATGGTGCAGCATCTGAATGAAAGTGTTATTCAAATACGACTGTCGATGCTTCAACTCCTGATATGGGAGTGTATAAAAGAAATGCTCATCTGGGACTGGAGTGGAAACAACATTCAGCTCGCGGGCAGGAATTTTATCCTCAACAAACCACGTGATGGTAGCAACAACTGCTACAGCAGCAATGAACCCTACAGAACAAAAAATCTTCTTCTTATCCATTCGAACAAATGTACAAACAGTATCTTCCTGAAACTAAAGTGTTGTCAGAACTCTTCCCCCTAGGCAACCGTTGATTTCTTCACCAGCGGGCCAAGACGGGTGTCGCTACACTAATGCAGGGCTGATCCCCGCCCCTTGCCTCATCGGCTCTCCGTTTCACTGACCTAGGGACCGTTCTGACAACTTCTCACACAATTGCAGGCTCTTTCCTTGGTCGCAGATTATATCTTCTTACTCCAGGGACTGTCAGGTCCGGGAAGAACTCCTCAGATTCGTCAGGTACCACAGCACGGCCTCTCTCCGCAGTCAGGATTTCTCGATGGTCGGTCAATACAGCAGGCTCTACCAGTCCGGGTTGCACCTTCCGGCAATGAATGGAATGAATCCAATTTTTCCGGTTGGTGACTCGTACAGCTGTTCTTGTGGCAAGGAGAATTTGCTCGGGACCGCACCACCTCGGCTCCAGACTGCTCGACCTCTCGATGGACTTTATGAGGACGAAATCACCAGGCCGGAGATTATGGCCTTTTCCTGTGTACCGGTCCGGGAGTGCTTCTCGAACTTGTTGATGAATAGAAACCAAACTGTCAGTTAATTGTGCCATATAGTCATTCATTAAGACACAAGGTACATCATACACTGAGCTTGGCCTGGGCACTCCCCATATGTTCATGGTACCTCCGAACACTATCTCATAAGGCGTAAGGCCTGTCCGAGAGTGCTGTATTGATCTGATAGACAATAATGCCAAAGGCACAGCATCTGGCCAAGTCAAAGAGGTAGAAGCCTGTATTTTTGCTAGTTTAAGTTTCAGAGTACCATTGTACTTTTTCACCAATCCTGCTGATTGCGGGTGGAACACTGCATGAAATTTTTGTTTTATTCCCAATCCTTTCAAAACATACTTAACAACGTCCGCTATAAAATGTGGCCCGTTGTTTCTTGTGCCTCAGGCTGAGTCACCGGGAAGGGCAACAACGTGGCTGTTTTTTTTTTTTTATGCAATTTATTTAGCGCGCAAATACCCTGAGGTGTCTCGGCGCTGTACAGATCATGTGCAAGAGGAGATCAGATCCTATTGAATAAAAAGACATGTTTTTAATTGTTTCCGAAAACTCATCAAGGAAGGACAAGATTTTATTTGAAGGGGAAGAGTATTCCATAGCCTGGGGGCCGCGACCGTAAAGCGTCTGTCACCCCAGTTCACTTTTTAGTGCGCGGAATTTGTAGCAGATTGGCTGTAGCGGAGTGCAAAGCTCTTTTGGGCGTTTTGACTGACAAGGCTTTTTTTAAAAATTCTGGCCCCGTCCTATTCCTGGCCTTGTAGGTGATGCATAACGCCTTGAATTTGATGCGACTCCTAATTGGAAGCCAATGCAGTTGTCGGATAATGGGGGAAATGGAGAAACATTTTGGAGTGTTTGTCAGAATTCTGGCAGCGGCGTTTCTTGTTCTTGGGCATTTAGGAGTAATCCATTACAATAGTCAACCTTAGAAAGAACCAAGGTTGACATCAAGGTTTTGCCTGCGCTGGCTGGCAAAAACGGTAGTAGTTTCTTGATCATCTTTAAAGTATAAAAAGATGCTGAGACTACCGCATTGGCATGGCTTAAAAATGACAACTTGTTGTCAAATAGAACTCCTAAATTCCTGACTTTATTGACCGGGGTGGGGGGAAGGCCTAAGTCAGAAGGCCACCATATTGGAGACCAAGACGGGGTCAGACTACCAAATATCATGACCTCCGTCTTGTCGGAGTTTAATTTTAAACAGTTATGGTCCATCCAGGAACTGATCATACCATCCTGAAAGTTGGCCACAACTGTTCCTCCGTTATTATGAACAACCAGTACCAGCTGGGTGTCATCAGCATAGGATGTTAACCCAATACCGTATGATTTGATGACCCTCGCCAAGTCCGACACATAGATGTTAAATAGCGTCGGACTTAGTGAGGATCCCCGGGGAACACCACAGGGTAAGGTGAAAACAGGGGAGAAGAAGTCACCCAGTTTAACTGACTGCTCACGGCCCGAAAGAAAAGACGACAGCAGTGATTTGGCTTTGTTCTGAATGCCAATCTTTACGACACGGTCGATCAGAATATTGTGATCGACCGTGTCGAAAGCCGCCGATAAGTCCAATAATATTAGGACTGCTGCACCTCCTTGATCCAGGATGACTCTGATCTCCTCTGCCGCCTTTATTAGGGCGGTTTCAGTTCAGTGACCCTTCCTGAATCCGAATTGGGTCTAATCAAGAAGATTATTCTGGTCGATATAATTGGCCAGCTGATGGTTCATGATCTTTTCAAATATTTTTGACGGAAATGGAAGGGAAGCAATAGGTCGGTAACTTTTGGATTCTGCAGGGTCCAGGCTTGGTTTTTTTAATAGAGGTTTAATAATTGCTTTCTTCCAGACCGAGGGGTAGGAACCTGAACAAAACATTGCATTACAAATGTTTGTTAGGATGGGAGCTATTAAATCAGTAACTGGTTTTATTACCATAGGAGGGCATGGGTCCAGTGGTGATCCTGACTTGATAGTGGCCATGATTTCCTTTATCTGAGAAGGAGTGGTTTGGATAAATTCAGACAAAACTGAGGAAGTGGGGGCGTGATTTGTGGAGAAATTAGCATAAATGTCATTGACCTTAAGTTTAAAAAAGTCTGCCAATTCATTGCAGAGATTTTGAGTTGGTTCAATGGTGGTGCACATAGGTGGGGTGGACAGATTCGAAACCACTTGATAGAGTTTTTTAGTAGAGTTTTTTGCTAACTCTATTTGATCCGTGTAGTATTTTTGTTTTTTTATGATTAGCAGCTTTCTGTAGGAGGCTAGAGTTTTTTTGTATACATCTCTATCATTGTTGTGATAGTGTTTTCGCCAACGTCTTTCTGAGTTTCGACAGCATTGCCTTTCCAGTCTGAGAGTTTCGGAAAACCAAGGGGCTGAAGGTGAGTTGCTATTTGGCTGTATAGATTTTACAGGGGCCAATACTTTAAGGGCATTATTAAGCCAAGCCGTATAGTTTTCTGAGGCAATATGTGCATCCTTTGTTTCCTCTTGTTGGGTAACGAACAAAGTAGAATGTAAAGTTGAATCATCCAAATTTTTCCAGTCTCTAAATTGTGTGCAGCGGTTTAACAGACTTGTATTTTTAGCATTTCTGGTTGTGATGGTAAACATTAATGCAGCATGGTCTGTCCATGTTAGTGGTTGTAAAGAAAGTGAGGTGATATATGGATTGTTGGAGAAAATACCGTCCAAAGTATGCCCGGCCTGATGGGTAGGCGCGGTATTCAATAATTTGAGACCTACAGAGGAGAGGTCAGACAATAAGATGGACGAATCTCTATCATTAAGATTTTCAAGATGAAAGTTAAAATCACCTAGTATGGTGTGGTCCGGTTTAGCTGCTATAAGCTCTAATAATGTATTGAGGGATGCTAAGAAGGGGGTTCGAGGGGAAGGTGGGCGGTAAATAAGAGTGCCATTAAAAGATTGTATGGGGGAAGTTTAATGCAGAAGGTTAGTGCTTCCGCTGACTCAAGGTTGGTTGGTTCTATCATTGTTACCAGATTATCTCTGTATACAATGGCGATGCCGCCTCCTCTTTTCCCTGGGGGTCTATCCTGCCTAACCACAAAGTAACCATCAGGAACGGCAATACGAAAATCAGGTCCGGATGATTGATCCGCCCAGGTTTCAGTAAGAAAGAGGAGATCTAGGTTCTGAGTTTGTATAAAGTCAAGGATATCTTCTTTATGTTGTATGAGGGAACGAGCATTAAAAAGGGCAGCCTGCATACATTTGGCCTTGGTGTTTGATAGGGGCAAGCGTTGTGTTTGTAGAGGAACTGGGGGTGTGAGTTTATACATGCAATTTGGGCATTATATGGTTTGTGAGGTAGTCAGAGAGTTTAACTTAAAATGAGGGCAGCAAGGACTTCTCATTAAATTTCTTATGTTCCTCAAATAGTTACTAGAATATGAGATCGCCTTACCTCTTTGATGGGATCTAGGAGGACCAGAAGGCCTGGCGCTCATGCGCGGTCATAGCGCAGACAGGCGCAGACGGGCTTGCTTTAGGCGCGCCCACTGCACCGTCGGGGATGGTTATTCATTTATAGAAGTAGTAGAGGAGGGCGGGGGTCAGCCAGCAACTGGAGCGCTGCCCCTGCCTTCCCCCAAGATGGCGTCCGCCTTTTCTCGCCCCAGCAAGTAATCTGCTGTGCGAGGAAGGTGAGTGGGTATAGGGAAGCGTTTGGGCTACAAACTGTGCAATGTCGCGTCTAAAATCACAGGACAGAACACACAAGTTGGTAATACGATTTTTAAAATACGATTGTGCAGTAAGTTAAAATAGCATGAATAGCAGCAGATATTAATAAAATACAATCCCTTCTTATCTAACAACCCCCAGCTTCCGCCTCAGGGGTGTAGGAACACTTGATTCTGGTTTAGTGTTGCATATCTCTTTAATGTAATATGAGGAGCCAACAGCGTTAGCTCGTATCCTGTTAGACGAGCACTAGTTAAATGCTGCGTCTTTGTCTGATTCAAAAGAGCATCAACAGCATGGGGGACCAACACCAACAACTATGAGATAACACAATCCCCTCACTCTGACGTATTGACACAGCTGTCACTGCAACCGACAACAGGATCAAGTACTGCAGAGAAGTATGCGCAAGGACGTTGTTTGTCACCGTGCATCTGTACTAACACTGATAATGCGCATCCATCTCTCTCATGTACGTACAATGTAAAAGGCTTCGTGTAATCAGGGGTACCTAACACTGGTGCTGAACAAAGAGCCTGTCGTAATTGTTGGAAAGCATTCTCACACTCATTTGTCCAGGGAAGGGGAACTGGAGTATCCTTTGTCAAAAGCGTTAACAGTGGTTTAACTATGTGTGAAAAACCCAGTATCCACTGTCTGCAAAAGGAAGTAAGACCCAAGAAAGCTCGAACATCTTTCTGCGTGGAGGGTGTTGGTGTATCCAAAATTGCTTGAATACGATCTGGTGTAAGTGCACACCCCTTAGTCAAAAGGTGACCTAAATAGGTTACCTTTGGTCTACAATATTGCAATTTCTTCTTTGATACTTTGTGATTGTGCGATGCCAGGAAAGTAAGCAAGGACAACGTACACTCCTCACATTGTTCAGGGGTATCGGCCGCCAACAAGATGTCATCGACATATTGTATAAGCCCAACACCTTCAGGTAGAATGAAAGAATCCAATTGACATTTCAGCGCTTGGCTATAAATGCTGGGACTCTCAGTATAGCCTTGAGGAACTCTACAAAATCTATACGATCGATTATTCAAAGTGAACCCAAAAAGATATCGGCTGTCAGGATGAATAGGGATCGAGAAGAAAGCGTTCTTCAAGTCTATAACAGAGAACGTTGTTGCAGTTGGCGGAACCAGAGTAAGAAGTGTCGTAATGTCAGAAACCACTGGGTATTGAGGTATCACTATCTTATTCACCTCCCGTAAATCGATAATAAATCGATAGATCCTAGTATCAGTGTCTTTCTTCAAAATCGGTAGTATAGGACTGTTACACACATTGTATGGAACTTCTTCTACAATCCCTACTTTAATGAGATCCTGCACAATCTGAGTGAGTGCCTCCTCCCCCTCCTGTGAGATTCGATACTGAGGCAGGCGTGGTAACACAGCTCCCTCCTTTCCACTAATGTGTACCGGGGGAATGATCATCTGTCCCACATCAGTATCCGAAGTAGCCCACAAGGTACAAGGTAAAGAGGCCAATGCAGTATCTTCTTTAATCGTACACGCCCTCTCCATTGTCGGATAGTTGTCATTCAAAATAACTCGTACTCCTTCAGGGGAGAATCGTATTGTGGCCCGAAAATGCTTAAGCATATCCAAGCCCACAATGTTATCAGGTGTGTTTGGGGAGAGAAAAAATGGACATGGTGCAACAAACTTATCTACGTGAAGTGCAAGAGGTTGTGATAGTGGGCTAAGAGAAGGCATTCCATCGAACCCTATAGATGTAATTGTTAAGCCAGACAGGGGAGCCCTCTGAACCAATTCTTTAGACAAAGCGCTACGAGTAGCTCCTGTATCAACCAGGAACCGATCAGTAGAACCCAAAACATGTGCTGTAACATAAGGACCCCTCTGATCTACTGGCACTTCGACTGATTTCTTACCCCATCCTACGCATTTCTATGCATATTGTGAATCGTGACATTCAGGACGTGCATACTCAGATATTTGGCATTGATTCCGTTGATCAAAAACGTTAGACCCATCTTGCGGTCGCATACTAGAATCAAACCTAGCACGATCATTCGTGTTGCCCCTGGGGCCTGAAAAGCCTCCCCTATTTCTCATCGGTCCCTGACCACGCTCTTGCCGCTGTGTGCGCAACAATGGACACTCTTTTGCCCAATGGCCCTCTGCCTGCAATATGCACATTGATCCCTGGCCAAATCCGAACGACCAAAAGAAGAACCAGAAGAATCTCGACCACCCCTATCAGCACCCCCACGGGGCAGTCCGTACAATTGTGCTAACATAACCTTCGTTTTCAAATCCTTCTTTTCTTCATTACCCTTCGCTTCTAGTTCCTGACGCTCGTAATACTGAGCCATCGTCAGGAGGGATACTGGAGACGAAGACGTCCAGGAGCTTTCACTCGCTTTTAACCGAGCTGCCACTCCTGCCAATAAATTAGAAACATAGTTATCAACAAAAAGATGTCGGCCCTTGTCGTCCGTAAGCGACTGGCCGCTAAAATCATGAAAAGTCTCCTCGAATCGCGTAAAGAAATCTGAAACAGATTCATCTACCTTCTGTTTACATGATGCTAACGTGGTCCAATCAATCTTTTTAGGGGGGATAATCATTTTTAATTTAGTCAAAATAGCAGCAGGAAGTTCTAATATCGACTGGGGTGTTTTTTGTGCAGGCTTCCTGCCTCTATCCCTTAAAAATTACGAGATCATCTACTTTCCGCACAGATCTCCACATATCTGGGGGTAATATAAGCCCAAAAAATAAATCAATATCCGCTAGGGTCATAGTACATGAATTTTGGGCACCCTCAACTTCCTCATAAAAGGCGGCAGGATTCTTTCGTGGATCAGGTAATGCAGCTTTTAAAGCCATAACATCCGCTTTATTCCAAGGAGTATAAACCCAATTATAAATGAAATACCCTTTAGCATCAGGAGAAGATTTGTCCGAACTAGTACCCGCTCCGTTAGGAGGAACGTACAAAGGCGCTACCTCTCGCATCGGCTTAACATGCACTAGATCGGTCTTATCTGAGTGAAAGATGGATGACTGCTTCCCGCCGCCTCTCGGATTTGTTTTCTCCTCCTCCGCCTTTCCTTTCCGCGCTTCATCCTGTAGCCGGAACATCTCGTCCCGTAACGCAAACAGCCGTCGAACCGCATCAGGCACCTGAGAAGGAAGAAGACCTTTACGCAATTCTTTAGAATCAGCTACCACATCATCAGGTTCAAGAACATCAGAATACTTCCAAAAAGATGTAACAACTTCATCAGAAAGAGTCTCGGCAAAGTATCATTTCTCCCTATCCTGCCATCCTTCAAGATCCTGCATTAACTCAGGGAGAGAAACAGTAGCCTTGTTAACTCGATAAGCGATCTTTCGGAGGTCAGCCATATGATCGTTCGATAACATAGACCGCGTATCCACCTTTTCTGGGGGTGATCCAGAATACTGACCTCCTCCTCTCGGAGCGGACGGACCAGCATACGGGGGCGGAGAGCGATCTAAAAATGAAAAATCATCATCATGTTTATTAAGGACAGGATAAAGAGGCTGCCGAACAGCATACTGGCCAGATATCTGCAACCAACGTTCCTTTTCCTGCTTTTCCTCTAATTCCTCTGCGTCACACTTTCTCAACTCTTGAGCTTTCTCATGCTCACTCTTTCGTTGTTCCTTCTCAATCAGCGCTTGCTCACGTTTCTCGCGCTCACGCACTTCTTTCACCCACATACGCACACATTCAAACATATCTTGCCTCGCTCGTCACTTACACATACACTGCTCCACATATTCAATTTTCCACAAATCAAACGATCCATACAGAGGCCAACGTAACTCAGGATCCTTTTTCGTATATTTCCTCCATAATATGCTGTACATTATAGGGGAAAGACCAAATTTCACATACATATCCCTATTTGGCGTCCCTTCCGGGGGAGCCGGCTGTGATTCCTCAAGTCTTAACCGGTCACTTCCAAAACAGCAGCACCACTTACTGAGTGCACTAAAAACAGGCATGTCAGAAATAGTGCAACTATGCAATATTATAATCAAAATGGCACTTAAAACGTTGCGCCGCTAAAATCCAAAGGTCAGGAGAAATATCTCCACATTGCCTGCCTATATGTGTTGCAACGCATATATCCCAAATCCAAACCAAATATGACTAGTCACTTCAAACAAATTAGTCACAGTAAGCGTATCCTAAAACTGCCTTGCCAATCCAGACTACCAAAGGCTTGCAGCAAGTACCGTACAACGGTTCTTACCAATCAAGAGCGTCCAGATTCCAACTGCCAAGTTCCAAATTCGCCCAAACGGAAACTGCACGGCAATCCGACAGAAGAGGTCTCAGTCGAGGACCGGCGCCACCCAGATGGTCAGATCGGAAGGGAAGGATGAACACCTTGGGATGCCAGGACTAAAGGCGCCGCTGGTAGTGATCACGTCCCCGCCAAGGTTCCAATCCTTCGAAACGACCAATCCTTCGAGCATCCGAGTCGCTGATGAGCCCCACGTGTCGGGCGCCAATTGATGAGTACAGTCCTCAGCAAGGCCTGCGAGTGCAAAGGGTTTGCCCTTCTGTGCACGGAGTCCTCAGACTACAAAAAGAATTTGGCACGGAACTGAAAATACAAAGACATAGTTTAATAAACCTTTAAAGGTGGTACTACAGCCCACACAACACTCTACAGTATTGTACAGGTAGCACAAAGAACTCGAGCAGCAGTCCCCTTTTATACACAAAGAAGGGGCTCATAAGTAGGCGGATACAACTCAAAACATGATTTACAACCATATATGGACATTTTTTGAACATGATCAATACATGGGTGGGGTTAACGGTTCTTGAGACCCGTGGAAATGCACATTCCTATCTACGTTAATCAAAGACAGATGTGACTCCTACTGGGCATGCGCTAGACGCACAAAGGACTATTTATAGCGTGTTGCTGGGCAAACTTCAGGGGTGACTAGCGGAGAGGTAGGACTCGCCACATGTCGGGCACATGGCAATATGTAGCAGACAAGATGGAGGACAGAAAACAAAATGGAATCTGGCCGAAATAGGAATAAGAGTGGGAAAACTGACAAACAGATTACGATATCATGTCTTCAACTAATGCTTAACATTATCGCTGTTTTATTTACAACAGGCCTTTGGCAAAAGAACCCTGTCTGCCTTCACAAATTGGCCTCCAACCACATGGCCAGGCCACAACAAGAAGCAATAAGCCAAGAGGAACAAAGGGAAGACATGAAGGCCAATGGCAAAAGCACACTGACAGCCTTCACAAACTGGCCACCAGCCACATGGTCAAAACAACAAGCAGGAGGCCTGGAAAACAATGAACACAAGCAGGCCAAAGGATACGGACACACACTGGCCAGACAAAGGAGGCATGCTAAAGACACACATCTTTAATGTGCAATGCCTAAAGCAAACATCCAAAGGGCTAAAAAGATTTGCAAGTTTCAACTGCACGCATCCAACAAAGGCATTAACACACATGATAAAAATAGTGAAGTACCACAAAAAATAACACATTTTGTATTGCAATCCAATGCCATCCATTGCGTAAATGATGATTAAATTCAACAGACTCCACAGAAACAGTTGTTTTATGCACCCATGTGTAGCTCTGGGCCAAAATGATGATTACATTCAACAGACTCCACAGAAACAGTTGTTTCATGCACCCATGAGTAGCTCTGGGCTTACTGGATGAAAGACCTATTGGCAGACTACTGGGCTACAAAGTGTAATAAATCAATATTGCAAATTGATTTCAAAACATAAAGAGAATGTAATGAACTGTGCAACATTTTTCCATTATACAAGAAAAAATAATTTCTTGGCAAAGAAATAACCAGACCCCTGATAAAACTAAAGAACAGTCAGCACAATACATTTTAAAAAAATAGATAAAAAGTACACTGCAAGTTTGGCATAAAAAATATTCCAATCCAAACCCAAATTCATTTGAAAAGAACGAACCGTATGGGGCAGAATTGCACATCTCTACTAACTGCGTTTCCGAAGGACCGAGTACGATACTGGATTTGGACAGCCTTTCTGAATTGTGCCGTCCGACTCGAATCAGAACTCAGAATCAGACTTTTGGGGCTGTAGTGGGCCCCCTGCATCCAGAGCCTTCCGCATTGGGTCTGTGGGGGACCCATGGGTCAACCCCTTACCAGCCAGGCACACTGTGGCAGACACTCGGGGGTGCCCACCACAGGGTGCCCAATTTTCCCCAGCCACCCCTCTCTTCAATGGGAGCCATGCATTCGGTCTGGAACAAAGGCTCCCATTGAAGTCAATGGGAGCCCAACCAAATCGTATATAAAAGCATCCGGATGCATCATACTCGATCGGTTGGACTCTCCCGATCTGAGTCGGTCAGTAACCAATCCCAAACTGATTAGGTCGGAATGATTTCCTAACCGCATCAGAATCGGGCCCGTACTTGTAAAATCTCAAATTCAAAGTCCTCAAATCCAATGATATATTATTCAGCAGACACAAAGAGTGATCCTTCCAGCTCCAAATCCAAAGTGACAAGGAGATGGACAAAGCACTGAGAGGAGCCTGCTGGATAGAAACATTACATTGTAGACTCTGGGACACCTCCTTCCTCTTGAAAAAAAGTAGAAAAAAGAAAAAGGACTCCTTGCACAAAAAACTATAGCCAAATGTCAATTTGAGGAGGTTTTTTACTCCAAATAGTCATTTTGTGAAGGTTTTGATGCTTCTCCAGATTGCAGTGCAGTACTTTATGCAGTAGCAGTAGATCCTGCATAAAAAATAAAAAATAAACATTTCTTTATAAAGTTGCACTGTTTACTTTAAGGAGAATGGGCTACATTAAACAAGAATGTGATTTTACTTAATCTGTGTTCACACACACTATGTTCTTCTGACCCCATAAACTACCATTACTGTGATCTAATCCAATTCTAGTGAGTCGCAATCTACAACACACCTGTTGAATATTGATAAGGTAGGTCAGATTGCAACACACTATGATTCAGATTCATTTTTAAATTATATATTAGTACATAGGTCAGGTTGCAAAATGTATTTCCATTTGCAAAATTTTGGTGCGCAGTGTGTAACCACTTATTGCGAAAGCACATTTCGTACATCATGTCCAAGGTTATGTACACTATCATTTTTAGGATATGGTTATCTACACTATTCTTCATACATTTCATGAGAATAAAAAATTGTGGACTTCAGCCAAATGAAGGGTCAGACCATAGCCTTCTTTAGGCCTGGAAGAGAGTCAAACGCTTTGAAATATCCAGACCAAGGTAATTGAATGTCTCAGGGAGAGCCTAGGTGTCTCAGGCCAATACACCACATGTTGGTTGTGCAGAATTACGTGAGTTAGATGGAAAATTTCATCTAAAATGGTTACTGTTTGTAGCTTTTCAGATATAAGGATACAGCTTGTTTTTACAAAATATGAATGCGATAATACTGCTAAAGTTATGACTTTCAAAGGTGAATTATAAACTAGTGCTCGTAAAATGTATTTTAAATCAATGCAAATGTTGCTCTGCCTGCCTTTGACTTCTTAATTGAACAAGATTCATGCAAATGTAGAGTTTTATGTTCTAATTTGCTCAGCTGTTTCATAATTTGAACTTAAAAGCTCATGCACCCTGACACATAATTGCTTTCTAACCACTGAGAACATTCCTTAAATATATCCTTGATAATACTCTGTGAATCTGGAAAGCAATTAAGAAAGAGATATATCTTCTACTTTTTTTTCTCCACTGTGAAAATGTTTATGACATGCAGTGCATGAAATTGCTTATTATATAAACGTTTAACTGTTACTGCCCTGCACCTTTCGTGCTGAACAATTCCAAAGGTTGTCATTCAATCGAAAAAAATTATTAAGGTCTGGCTTAAGAGAGCTTTAGCTATTGAAATCCAAGTGAATATAGTCACAAAACTAGTAAACCTTTAGAAGTGTGTAGCGGGTATTAAACAAAACTAAAATGTGATGACGCCCCTGACTGCATCACCAATTTTACTTTCAATGGAGGACCTTAATCTATATGTTTTAATGGAATCAATCTATATGGGAGGCTGTTGGCTTAAGATAGAGGGACACAAACCATATGCATTTTGGGCCTAATTCTCATCAATATTATTTGCAGCCTAATTCAAAGTTGGGTGACCAAATGCAAGCCTTTGAGAAGGCACAATAATGTTTAGATGATACAATTTACCCTAAAAAATTGGATTGTACTTCCGATCTTCTGGAATCTTCCATGATCAATCTGTTTTGCAAGCACTTCTCAATGCCATGCCACATGATCAATACACTATTTACCCTCTTTTTTACAATATGGATTGATCACGGTAGAATGAAGAATAAAGTAAGGCTTACAAAATTGAATATGATACACTTGAATTAAACTTTGTATGGCACATAATATCTATCTGATAAACAGGTGTATAGGTCTGAAGGTTAATTTTCTGTATTTAAAAAAAGGATTTGCTCCTGCCCTCAAAAGAAGGGATTCTTCAATTGTTTTCAGAGGGGGAAATATCTGCAAATAAGACTTCAGATAGTAGATTCATGCATAGAACAAATTCCAGAATTCCTTCAAAATCTCTGTTTGGTTATATAGGAAAATCTTAGACCGCAGGCTGCTATAGTGGACAGGCCTTTTATTGTGGCATGACATTAGCCCTGCAGAGGTTTTCTGCATTAATGGCAGCAGCCCTATTGCAGCTGGGTACTGAATTTGAAACTCACCATGGGACCATACAAGGCAAGTCAAAGGAGTGCAGTTGTTTTTGTTGTCACAGCTGGTATTTTGAATTGTTTTGTAAAACACCCGTTTGTGCGTAAAGGATTTTAAAGAATCATGTGACAGTCTAAACCTCTTATGAATACGCCTAGATGTATATAGCAATACTAGAAACGTAGTGGATGAGCTCAGAATATGGACATAGACTTACCTGGTTAAATCTTCAACTTTTCCAAGAGTGTATTGTGAATCTAGTACTCTATGTTCATGCATGTGCTACAAACAGAAGCAACATCAAGTGCCTATCTTGCTCAATTAAATAGCCATAGGTCTTTCCTTTGAGTGCAGTCAAGTGGCTAGAAACATCCGAAAGAAAATAGGGCTGCTATTTTTGTCTTCTGCACTTGAACATTATGCCTTTTGAATTCGATTTCTGACGAGGATTTTGTTGCTGCCAAAAAATATAAAGAGCATGCGGGGAAGCAGTCGCTACTAAGGATAGCTTTGTGAGCAGTTGAATTTATTCATGAATGAACAGATCCAATAAGTGCATCAATCCTACACACACACATAATCACTTGTGATGCCTGCAATTCTCGTCAGAGGTGCACTACTGTAATATGTTCTATTCAGCATCTCAGGGAATGGAAGATACAAAGCAGCGAAGAAAGCATTTAGAATGCATTTCCTAATATGTGCGGATTGTATAACTATATAATTAACACAATATTTTGTTCTATTGTTTGATATGTACTGCTGAACATGAACATATATGAATGAATATATCATGTGTCCCTATAGTACAATAAAACAATCCTACTGGGTGAGTAGAAGTGTATTTAATATTGCGATTGTGTGGTCAAGTGTATTGTCGTCTATCCTTACTAAAATTATATTAATTATGCACACAGTTACTGTATATTTTTCTAACTAGAGTTCAGGTATTAATTTCATTTCGAATTGAACTAAATAAAAAACCATTGCATTGAATTCTAAATTATAATAATAAATCACAAAAATCCCAAAAAGGGCAACTATGTACTACCTGCGGACTCAGCTAGATGCGTTCTTGGTTGAAAGTGTCCAAACTCCCAGACAGGGAGTTCCATAATGATAATCCCAAGAACAGGAAGCACTTTCCCTAATGCCTTATTAATGATGGTCTTGGGAACAAGAGACAAACCCTACAAGGCATTTTATTTTCAAACTATACTATCGATAAAAGTATCTGCAATTTACAGAACGTTTACTACATCATTTTAATACTTTGTGTATTTTAGTGTATTTCTATGTGTGTGAAATACTGGGCAAGATATTCAGAGAGAGAGAGTAACAACAGAGACAAAGGGATAATGCAAATATGTAAAATTATAGGTGCCAGTGAATGAGAATTGAGGATCAGTCAGTATGAAAAAAAATTATTGAGGGTACAGAGAAGTGCTCAGCAAGAGTAGCTTGAGGGAGCTAAGAAACCGTGGTGTACGTGTGCTATATAAATAACCAAAATATGACAAAGTTGCCAAGCGAAACAGAGATAGAGAGTGAAAGACAGAAAAAGGAAAGAAGTAAAAGCAGTGTAAAGAAGAAGATGATAACATAGTGAGGATGGCTTAGAGGAAGTATAAGGAGAGAAGTGAGAAAGCATAGAGAAGAAAGTGGCTTTGCTGGCGGAAAGGTTAAAGAAAAATGCACGGTGATCGAGGAAGAAAATGATGTGCGAGATCGGTGGAATTGCATAATAGATAGAAATCCGAAAGGTATGTAATGATTGGGACAAGAAATGCAAAGACAGAAATGAGGGAAAGAGGTGTGAAACTGCACGAGTGAAAGAGCAGGAATGAGGTAGAACAGAAGGAGGGAGAAATTAAAGGTCGAATGGAGAAGGCTGGGGTAAATAAATAAATCTGCTCAGTGTGTGTCTATGAATGTGGTCTACTCTTAACCCCTTCCCTATGGGAGTTTTTCACCTCCTGTGCAGGGGAGGGGGGCCACGCGCGGCGCCGCTGTGCTGGGGATGAGCTCAGCTCGTCATGAGGCACAGCGGAGCTGCACTCATGACGAGCTCAGCTCGTCACGGCCACACCCGTTTTTCGAACGTTCAGCTCAGCGGGGAAATTATCCCCGCAGGCGAAAGTTCCAACGGCGATGACGAGCTCAGCTCGTCATGAGTGCAGCTCAACCGTGCCTCATGACGAGCTCAGCTCGTCATCAGCACGCAATGGGTTAATTTAAATGGGGAGAATACAATTGTGTACTGACCAGAGCTCCAATGTTTTTCCCCAGCACCTTAATGGTGGCCTAGAAACTAGGGGTGGGTGTACTCGCCTCATTCCATGTAGTGTCATCATACGGAATTATCATAAAAATTGGTGCGATTAGACAGAATTATGCAAGAAGAGTAATTCTGCATCTGGAGCTATTTTATTAGGGCAGAAAAGCCTCATGCAGGGTGTAAATGTTCATATTAACAGGTGTTAGAGATTTATACATTGATTTTGAAGGAATTAAACCCTTCATCCAGTGAAAATTGATTGTTTAATTGTCGACCCACTAAATTGCACAATAAACTGTCCCCACGGTCCCAATAGTTTCTTGTGCTTTAGTTGTATAGTCCAAATTATGTGGGGTTAGATGGGAAAAATCCCTCTTTTGGAAAGTATAGCATTAGTAGTGGTAAATATATATCTACCACTGGCAATACTGTCGCTAACACAGTCTAGGGCTCAGAAAAGGTCTTTAAAAATTATTTCCATTTTCAACCTTTGGTAGCTTGGCTACGAGCACGCAGGCTTAACTTCAGAGACAGGTTTGTAAAGCATTTAAAAGCAACAATTCAATAAATAATGAAGACACAAAGCACAATAAAAATTCAAAAATAATATAAAAAAATAGCCAATATTTTTATAATGAAAATTACACCAAAAGGAAAATAATCCAATGTAGGAAATCGGGGATATGAATGTTTAAATATTTGGCACTACATAGCACATAGAAATCTATAGTGCCTATTGGGGTGTCTGGTCAAGGTCAAAGACAATGTGAGGAACCTGAATTCCATTTAGACCCAGCAAAACACATAGTTGCTTTGATAATTAGCGTGATGCATCTAGCAAGACTAACAAAGAAACGCGAACATTAATATATGCACAAAGTGATCCAATTTAGGAACTAGCATACACCATATTGCATGTTTTCTTCTTCTGTATCTAAAACATAGACAGCATTGCTTGACTCGACCGACACCATTTCGTGGCCTCGCTCGTCTCTGCATTAGCAAGCCCTATCCTCACAGTCTGTCAAAGTCGTTCCCCTGAGAAATAGCCCAACTGTTGCAAACTGTTGTTTCTGCACGTTGGGCCTGTCAAGGTTATAGGTAGAAGGGGGAGGCTGGATAAGCACATTCCGAGGGGTGCTGCGCGGACTCTCTCGGAGTTAGCAGAAGGGAGTCACACCCACGACCTTGCTATAATGAGAGAACCTAAACTAAGAGCGCTTTGTGTCCCATATATGGTCTTTCCTTCTCCACCAACCTGTACCAACTTGTATTTTTCCATCTTGGGTAACGGTTTCGAAATGTAACAGTATACATGTGATGTTCTGACAATGTGCCAGCAGTCTTCTAGGTGGACCTCGTGGGGTTATGTGTCAAGGATCTCCTCTGGCAGAGTTTGTTTGTTATAATAAACGATTGGACCTTATACACTGCCAAACCGACTGATTATTGGTAATTGGTATTGGGCTATTTGTAAGTATGACTCCAGGTGGGTTGTAATAATTCTTCGGTACTTCAAATGTTTCAGGCCAACCATGATGGAGCCCTGCGTGGCTATCACTCATAGGAGGCCTTGGTCAAACATTTCTGGAGCATTTTTTGCTGGGGTTCCTTGATGCTCTTCATCAGTCCAGGTTTGGTGAGCGTTTGGAAGTTGGACCTCCGGAGCTTTTCATCAGGGTGAACCAGCAGGGCAGGCCGGCTCGCGGGTCAAGGTTGCCAGCTTGGCTCTCATGATTGAGTCAGTCCCTCTCTGGAGATTTTTTACCAAAGTTACTCCAAAGTTCTCCAAACTTCTGGAACTTCCTCCTGGAGTTTCTCCGGGAGTCCCAAAATGCCCACAATGCAATCCAAGGGTCTGGCATCTCCAAGATGGTCCTTGAAAGTTTGAGACTTGAGTTCCCACAATTCACTTGGACAATACCCTTACAAATCCACTGGGTGCACTCTAGGCTGGGGATTCTTAATTGTGGTGGTCCAGGTAAGCTCTTTTAACTTTTAGTTTGCAAGGAGTCCACTCTTTATTTCCAGATTGTGTAGCAAGCACAGTCAGTCAGAGTGCAGGGCCTGGTTGGTGCAAATCAAACGTCTTCTTCTTCTCTTAGTTTCAAGCAGCAGATTTGAGAGGCTCTGCCCCTCTCAGATACTTTTTTAGTTTTCTCTGGTGTCAAGCAGGAGGGCACTCCTGTCCAATGAGGTACAGGGCAACACCCCATTGCATGATCACTTCCTCCAACGTGTGCCATAAATGGTCTCCCTGAAAGCACTATTCCTCCAAAATTCAATATGGCTAAAATCTCAGCAGGGGAGCAAGAACTATTAAACCACCCTCCAGTCTGGCTCACTTTAATAGCTCACCCCGACATCTGCAAATTCCTTCCTTAAGCCTGCCTTCTGGCTGGGTACAGAGGGGATGGGGATAGATGGGCCTAGCCTTTCTGCCTGTCCCATTCTTCCTTCGAAGCTCATGGTTTACAAGCCCTGGCCATTGCTCTGTCATTCCTGTGTAGCAGAGCCCTCTCCTACCAGATAGACTTTTTCCCCGGGTGCACTTATCCCTTCATCAAAGCAGCCTGGCTAACTGACCAATTAGGGGTGACCACAGGCAGGCTGAATGATGGCTTTCAGACAGGCAAATCTTATAACTTATTTTCAATATATTTCAGAATAAATTCAACAATAACATATTTTTCGATTTATCACTGCCATTTTCCTAAGTAATATTTTTTAATGGGTCCAAAGTGATAGTTATGAGTTCATACACTATTGCAGTGTTAACCTATGTTGCTGGGGATCCCCAGGGACACCTAGGGGAGATGCTAGGGGTACCTGGCATGCCAATATATTGTAGTTTACTCCTTTTAAAGTGCCTCTAGCACCAAAGTCTGGTTTGGGCATAATTTATATTTAAGAGCAGTACCTCAACATAGGGCTGCTTTCAAAATGACCTCAGGCCCTCATGCACATGCATGTGCAGAAAGTGCTGCTGGCCTCTAAACTGTCATGTCCTATTCTATACTAGGGACTTAAAGGTAATTTTAAATCCCTCTGCCATATTATGTACTACAGACTTATAGGGTAGGTCATTTCAATTATACGTATACCATAATATATAGTGTACTCTCATGTATATGTGTGTTTTCACTGTATTTTCACCATATAACAGGCCTTGGGTCTGGTTAACCAGAGCCCAAAAACAATCTGAGTCAGGTACCACCTCCACCGGTCAGCAGAAAATGGGGCTGCCCAGGACATAGACCTTCAGCTAAATGTTATGTTATGTTATTTTATTCAATTTGTAGAGCGCACGTTTACCTAGAGGTGTATTAGTGCTGACTGATCTAGAGCATGAAAAGTCCACCATCAATTAAAAAAAAGCCAGGTTTTAATCTCCTTTCTAAAGAAGAGCAGGGCAGGCAGGTCTCTTATGTAGGGAGGGAGGCTGTTCCAAGGTTTAGTAGTTCCAGTGATAAAATGTCTTCTACCTCAGTTCAACTTCCTGAACCTGGGTCGCATTAGTCTTTTGGCCCTCAGAAGTGCAGTGGTCTGCTGGGTGTATTGCGAGCACTGAGCCACACATATTGCTGGAAACTGTTGCAACTGCTTTTTGCACAAATTGCTGATTTGTAAAAATTGTTTTAAGTGATTTCATGCCTAAATGGATGCAATGACGTTAGCAAGCAAGCAAAGGTGAGCTGGTGTACTTCTGCATTTAAGAGCGGGTCACCGATAGAACGTCATCTTCGTTAGTGGTCTAGGTAACCAGAAAGAGGAGGTAACCTCTCACTACTTAAGGTCCATGCAAGCACTGATGCGCTAGAATAAGGGCACTGCACCACACATATTGCTGAAAACAGTTGTAACTGCTAATTTGCACAAATAACTGATTTGCACAAATTATTGTAAGTGATTTTATGTCTAAATTGTTGCACTGACGTGATCAAGTAAGCAAAGGTGAGCTGGTGTATTTCCGCATGTGAGAGCGGGTCACCCATTGAACACCATCTTTGTTAGCAGTCAGGTCGACCGGGAAGAGGAGGTAACCCATCACTACTTAAGACCGATGCAAGCGCAGACTCACAACCGGGGTGCCGAAGGCCTTCTAGAAGCAAGCCCGTCTGCGCCGGGCCACACACCAGTTGGGCACAGCGACAGCCATGCTGCCAGTTGGGAGGAAACATCCAACGGGCTAAGCCCCTGGAAATATACAATGGAACAACTCCTGGCACTAGGTAAGCCTGGAGGATGCGAAAATAGCCTCAAATGTGGTCTGCTAAATATTTGATCCCCTGCAAAACATCACCTGGATAAACACCTTTTACTGGAATTACACAACATGGATTCTGTCTTTATAACGGAAACAGGTACACGTTCAGATTCTGAAGTTGAACTGTAGCTGGTCTGTCCACCAGCCTACAGGTCTTTACATAAGCTAAGGGTCGGTGGAAGAGAAGGCGGAGTGGGGTGATCTTTAAAGAAAAATCTGTTTAACAAACAATATCCCTTTGACACAAATAAATAGGTGGATGAAAATGATCTAGATTTCTGTAAACAGACCAGACCCGTTCTAGATCATATTGTCCCAATAAAAGATTTAAAAAGCACACATAAACCATCAGCACCTTGGTATAATTCGGGATTAAAAAAAGCTAAAAATAGGTTGTAAACAGGCAGAAAGGAAGTGCAGGATATCGTAATTGGAAGATTATAAAATTGCCATTAAAGTAGCCCTGAATAATTATCAAACCGAGATCTCCAACAAAAAAAAACAGAATATTATGCTAGTGCTATTCTGGATGCACCTAATAGCACAAGAAGCATATTCAGATTAGCGAATGATCTCTCTAAACTAGACTGCCAGAAAAACAAAACCACCACTACACAAGACCTATGTGCAACTCTGGCTGTATTTTTTTAGGCAAATTTGTAAAATCATTGATAGGCTGGAAACAGCCATACAGATTGATCAGTAGGGCATGACCAGACTAGACCGACTAAGTCTCTATCACACGATCAGGAGAATTATCAAATGGATAAGGACAAGACATCGATTCTGGAATATTTTGAGACCCTAAAATAGGATGGCTTTAACAAGTTTGCCTTGAGTGTGTCCTCAGGGTCCCCACAATATCCACCACCCGACAGAGTGGCAAAAGAGCTGAAGGAGGAACTCTTTCCACAACTCCGAAAGATATGCTGCCAATTCTTGAATTGTGGAGTAGTACCCTCACTTTTGAAACAGGCTGTAGTTATGCCACTTCTAAAGAAACTATGCTAGACCCCGTGTCCCCAAATAACTACAGGCCTATCTCCCTTCTACCTTATCCAGGTAAAATATTAGAGTGGTTTGTCAGCAAAACACTCTCTCCTTCTGGAAACTAATCACAGATTGGAAAAAGCAGTTCGGCTTTTTGGCTGGGACATGGAACCAAGTCCGCCCTACTTACAGTCATGGATGAACTTAGAATGCGAGCAGACATAAGACAATCAGTCATACTGATCCAACTGGATATGTCTGCTCCATTTGATAAGGTCATCCACAGAACTCTAATGAGTAGGCTCACTGCAATTGGAGTGGAAGATACAGTAGCAAAGTGGATTCAGTCCTACCTGTCTAATAGACAACAGGATGTGGCCCTACCCCTTCAAATCTGAATTTGGAGACAATAAATACAGTGTCCCTCAGAGATCAACAATATGTTCTATTTTGTTTAATATCTCTATGAGCCCACTGATCTCAATCATCAAGTCATATAAAGGCAATCTAGTGAACTATGCTGACGACACACAATTTATTTGTCACTGGAAGGTAGTCAATCAGGGTCACTGGATAGCTTCCATGAATGCATGCAAAATACTGCAGGAAGGGAAACAGCCATTACAACGCGGCTGTTACTTCGCAGGCCGTTACGCGCATGCGTTACAGCGCATGCAACGTAACCACGCGTACACTTTATGACGCGGGCCATTACATCGCATGGGCATTTAAAAAGCATGTGATGTAATGGCATCGGAGCACAGACAGCAACGCAGGAACCGGGAGCAGAGACTCGGCATCACTGGGAACGGACCACGAGGAAGGAGAGAAGTAAGTGGGATGAGGGTTTAGTGTAGTCTCAGGTGGTAGTAGTGTAGGCACTAGGGCTCAGGGTTGTGTCAGGGGGTTGTAGTGTATGTTAGTGTTTAAGTCTTTAGGGCATAGGGTAGTGTAAGGGGTTCGTAGTGTATGCTAGTGTTTAAGTCTTTAGGGCTTAGGGTAGTGTAATGGGGTTGTAGTGTATGCTAGTGTTTGAGTCTTTAGGGCTTAGGGTAGTGTAAGAGGGTTGTAGTGTATGCCAGTGTTTAAGACTTTAGGGCTTAGGGTAGTGTAAGGGGGTTGTAGTGTATGCTAGTGTTTAATACTTTAGGGCTTAGGGTAGTGTAAACGTGTTGAAGTGTATGCTAGTGTTTAAGAATTTAGGGCTTAGGGTAGTGTCAGGGGGTTGTAGTGTATGGTATTGGTTTAGGCTTTAGGGTTGTGTAAGCAGGTCCGGGACAGACTATACGTAGGGGTAGGGTTGTGTTTTGAGTACTGTTTTGGGGTAGTTTTAAATTATGTACTGTAGCGTATTATTGTGGACTGTGTGTTTGTAGGGTAGTGTGTTAGTGTTTGGGGGATATTTAGCGATTTAAATACATGCAGGAAAGTTGAGTACGATGTAAAGGCATATAGTATGCATTTCAAAAGAAATGCAAACTAATGCCATGCGTTGAAAAAACATGCGTTGTGACGGTACATGCAAACTAAAAACCGCGTTGTAAAAGCACGCATTGTTTTAGTTTGCGATGTATCGTCATACATCCCTGCAGGAAGGCTCAAAGACAATTCCCTGCAGTTTAATGGTGGCATAACAGAGGTATTATGCTGCATGGCATTGGAAATTACTCTCTCCCTCCTGACAAATTTTTGGCCAATTAGCTCAGATAAGCACCCAATACTCTCAGAGACAGTCCGTAATCTGGGAGTAGTCTTTGACAAGAAGCTTAGCCTAGAAGCTCAGGTGAATAAAACTGCGGGAACCTGTTTTTCCCTCATTAGAGCACTTTGAAAAATTCTCCAAATGCTCTCGGTCTCAGTCAGAGCCCTAGTGGTAAGACGTGTTATCCTGAGCTGATTAGACTACTGTAATTCTTTGTTATCAGGTGACCCAAACTGTCTGATTAAGAGACTATAGAGAGTCCAAACAATGGCTGTTAAGCCAGCTTTTAAGAGACCTCCTAGGTTATAGTCATCCAGGTCCCTAAGAGAGTTCCATTGGCTCCCTATGACGCAGAGGATACAATTCAAATAGCTATGTATCATGTTTAAGGCATTGGACGGTTTAGGACCTATTCCGTTACAAAACAAATTTGAATGGTATGCCCTGATAAGATGCCTACGATCTTTATCAGCCATCCTGGTAAGCAAGTCCAGGATTAAAACAATGAGAATTGGAAGAAGAATGTTTAGCATCGAAGTAGCTCAACTCTGGAATGAGCTCCCATCAACCCTAAAACAGACAGATCTACTGCAGTTCAGAAAGAGACTTAAAACATGGCTCTTTCCCAAATGACACCCAGCAATTGCTACTGGTCTAGGAATGTGTGGCAGTAGTTATAATCACGTAATATAGCATCAGGATATCTGTGGGGTGACAGTGCACTTTATGAATAATTGTAACATAACATAGCAGAACATGTATACCACTGGAAGATATGCCTCAGAACCTGAATCCTGTATGGTGCCGTGCCATATGGAAGGTGCAGAGGGCTTTGAATTGTATGCAGCTTCTCACTGGAACCCAGTGTAGTTTTTGGATTCCAAGGGAGAATGATTGAAATTTAGAAATTCCTAATAGCATTTTTGCCGCAGCATTTTGCACCATCTGCAGTCTGCTGGCATGTTTTTCCTGTAGATCCAGGTAAAGGCAGTTACAATTGTCTAATTAACATAGTACTAAGGCAGTGATTACAGTTTTTCTGGAATTAGCTGGAATGTAGGGGCGGATTATTTGATCATCCTGAGGGAGTGGAAGGATGAGGAGACTACAGCCATATGAGAGCCACAGTTAAGCTTATTGTCAATTTATACACCGAGTTCTTGGCCATAGCCACTGGGGTGGGAGGAGGGCCTAGCTAAACTGGCCATCAGGAGAGGGACCAGGCTAGGGAAAGGTTCCCAAAGGTTACCACCTCAGTTTTTCCCTGAGTTGACCTTCAGGCAGTGACTGTTCATCCATCAACTAATTGCCTGCATACAGTTCTGGAAGCGGGTGGAGATTATGCAATAGGTATTAAAAGCTGACACTATTAATTGAGGGTCATCAGCATAGGAGGTGAGTGAGAAGTCACATTTCTTGATTTCTTGATTAGGGTAGCCAGTTTTGAAACATAAATGCTAAAAAGTGATGGATTCAGAAAGGATCCCTGAGAGACCCGCAAGGGAGTGTTAAAGGGGAGGATTCATATCGACCCAAGGCCACTGATTGTTGTCTACTGGAGAGAAAGTAAGCCAGGAGGGAAAAGGCCTTGTCTTTAACTCCTAGTTCAGCCAAGCAATTGATCAAGGTCTTATGATCCACTGTGTCAAAGGCTGTGGCCAGGTTGAGGAGAATAAGAGCTGTGGGTCCTCCTTCATATAATGCGGCTCTTATCTCCTCTGTGGCGTTGATTAAGGCAGTTTCTGTGCTGTGCACAGGTCAGAACCAGAACTGGGTCAGGTGCAGAAATGGTTACCAGGTTTTGTATAGCCCCCTAGAATATCCATCAATATTTTGCTCTGTGCGCATCGTGGATAGTGTAAGAAGGATACAGCTGCTCTTCATATTTCTAACTTGGAAAGAACAGATCTCCTGCGAGGGTATGCCCATCACCGAGGTTGAAGCTAGCTAGCAACAATTGGAGAAAAACACATCTACTATTAAAGAGCAGGTGGTAGAGCAACACATGCAGCCTCAAGATATCATGTACAAACTTGAAGATTTGGAAAATAGGATGAGGAGGGACATTGTCCATGTTCTGGATGGCGCTCAGAGAAAAGACCATTGTGAATTCATTTTCCACCTGTTTCAGAATGCTTTCAAAGCTTAACAATAGTGGGACATAGTTTATCAGGTGCAGAGGACACACCGATTTCCACTTAAAAACCCCACAAGTAATCAAAGGAGTCCCCTGCATTGAGCAAATCTCAAACATATTGGGAACTTTATATTCCAGCAATTACTGTTTCAAGCGCCAAACCAAATAATCCTATTAATTTGGTTCATATACTATTTCATTTGCTTAGACATCTGCCACCATACCCCTAACATGACAATGGTAACTACAACAGTGTGTTCATAAATTCAATCAATACGGGCGAAAATCTTTCTTCAAGAACCTGCTTGCTTTAAGATCTTATACACAGCACTTAGCTATAGGGTTTTTTTCTGGAAAGTAGGCCAATTTCCTTTTTGACTCATAGTACAAAATGTTCAAATGAGGGTTGGATGACATGTATTAAAACGTTAATATGAACGGCCTATGAGAGTATTTCCATTACTTAACATATCTATGTGTTATTCTGTTAGATTATGGATTTATGAGCTAGTGCAATAGCTGTGCCTTTAATGTTCTCCCTAGAGATATCTTGTCTTATTACAACGCCTTTTTTCGAAGAAGAAGGAAAAGAGAGGAAAGGAAAGATAACAATTGGAATAAATGGGGAAAAGGGAAGGAAGGGGAAAAAGAGGGAGGAATCAAAGACGAAAAAATAAGATGGAATGGAAGGAGAAGAAAAACAAATAGAGAAAAAAGGGGAATAAAGTGGTGAAGCTAAATGCATCACTAAGGGGCATATTACCAACAACTAGCGATAATTTTTGTCTCTAACTTGTTTAGAGACAAAAATTATCGCCGCACATCGGCGATTTTTATCGCAGATAAACCTTGCTATTAACAAGGTTTATCGCAAATGCGATAAAAAACGGCCGAAATGCATGAATATCGCTGAAAAGTCAGCGATATTCATGCATTATCGAGCAAATGCTCTCAGCCATGTTATCCACCTCCCATTGGATAACATGGCTAAGAACTGCTCAGGGAAGGTGTTAGCTTTTGGAGATATTCCCGCTTAGCGCGAATATCTCCAAAAGTTGGTAATAGGAGATAGCGATGTTAGCGACTGTTTTCAGTCTCTAACATCTTGGCACGCCCACTTTGCATCTCATTAGTGATAAATATCACTGACATGCAAAGTGGGGCCCAAGATGGTCGCTATCTCCTACTAGCTGTCGCTAACTGGTGTTAGCGACAGCTTGGTAATAGGGAGATAATTTTATCTCCGCTTTCTTGGCTTTTAAAGCCAAAAAAGCGGAGATAAACCCCCTTGATAATATGCCCCTGAGTTTTTAAATTCAATATTAGAATGGTATAACATTGGGTGGAATGAATAAGAAAAACGAATAGGAAAACATAGCGAGCGAAAGGGATCAATAAAGAAAGAGTGTAAGAAAGGGAAAGTAAAACGGGGAAAGAAGAAAGAAAAAAGAAAAAAGAAGTAAAAATTAGCATAAAACAGAAGAATTGCAGGTGGGAAGGGAAAAATACGTGGGGAGATGTGAAGAGGGTAGCCGGTGATGGCAAGCACATCTTTAACTCACTTCTTCCTGTCACTTTAAATCTCAAATAAATGGGTAAGCAAACCTCCTAAAGTTACATGAAGGAGATATAAAAAGAATCATCTTTTCAACACAATTTTTCAAAACTAAAAGAATAATATTTTTCTGGTAGCAAAATGTCAGCACAGCATCATGTGGATTTGTTATTGCATAAAAACTATTTTCAGGTACTATAATCTCTCATGAACAATCTATAGAGATAGGAGAATAAAAAAACAGATGTCAGTTCTGCAAAATTGGTTACAAAAATTAGAAACTAAATTTGCATTGCCTCTCGTAAATCCTATCACCATTAATTAACCATAGCAACAAATACATTTAAAAAAAAACAACTACTGGACAAGTTCCTCATTACAGCAAATTAGAGCATTGCGAGATCAACAGAAATATGGATCGAACAAGAAACATGCTAACAGTAATCATATTTTAGTCAATCATATTGAAAATAACTTTATTTCGCAAAATTAAAGGCCATAAAAGCACAGAAATAAATATAGGGGCAGATTTATGAAGGGCTTGCGCCACGTTTACGCCGCCATTGCGTGACACAACGGCACGGAAACGTGGCGCATCCCTGCGCCCTATTTACAACGTGACGCATCTAGGAGATGCGTCACGTTGTACAGCACTGCGCCATGAGGAGGCGTTCCTGCGCAGGGGGGGGCGTTCCTGCGCAGGAACGCCTCCTGAAAGTGGCTGAGTGAAATCTATGAGATTTCACTCAGTCACTTTCAGGGCAATGTTGCGTCAAAACCCTGCGCCTGCTTGAAGCAGGCGTAAGGCTTGAGGCAGCATTGAAAGAATAGCCCCCCCCAGAGCATTGCTGGAGCTGCGTCGCGCTTGCGACGCAACTCTAGCAATGCGCCACATTTCCGGCACAGATGCGTCACGCATCTGTGCCGTTTTTGCCCCATGGTGCGCCGCATCATAAATGCGGCGCACCATGGGTGGCGTAGCTGTGGCGCACTGTGGCGCACGTTAACTGGCGCATCCCTCGGGATGCGCCAGTTAACATAAATCTGCCCCATAGTCTTCACATTCTCAGCAAGCAGAAAAATATCAGTAAAAATAATAAATGCGGAACAAATTCTAATAATACAGCATTTTACACCTGTAAAATTAGGACTCGGAATGCTTTCTTAACTTTATAGCGGCAATAATGTAACTGAGTACAGAAAAGCAGATTTCCGGGGTAGCTAGAGATTGCAAATATCTCATGCCATCTATGCATGAGAAAACGCGACTCTTGACAAGCTATTCAGATTGCAAAATAACATAAAATGCACAGTTCATTGTAAAGAGACCGCATCACATGAGCAACAAGAGAAAATGGCAACCCAATAGCCGGCCAGAGGAAAAGTAACTAGGTGATGGACCATAATTAGTCTTCTCAAATAAAATCTGTGCTGACGGTTGATAAGCCAGGTTAAATAGGTATCTAGACCTGACGAATTAGAAAATTGCATACATTTAATAATAGAAGCCATGCTTAGGGACCTTTTTATTCGACCCTCTTCCCTATTTAAAGCAACAAGCATTTTAACCCTCTCCCTAATCTGAGGGCCTATTGCTTCAGGAGAATCAAAAAGAGTATTTATGCCTAAATTGTAACAGCTATTTTGTTGATAAGGGATGATAATGGTAAACCAGTTCTCAAAGAAGATAATATTACATTAGCATTTCAGATGTATTACTTGCTGTCATGTCACCCTGGATCACACCCACAGACTTGGAAAGTATGAGTTAAATCCAAGAGTATGAAGTCCCACATATCACTACAAACCAGCAAAACAATCTGAAAACTTTCATCTCAAAACAAGAATTGGAGAGTGCTGTTAATGGTCTTCCATACAGTACCTCTGCCAGTCTTGATTCTCTACCCGTAGACTTTTACCATTCTTTTTAATGTACTAGCTCTATTATTACTATTGCTCTTCAATTCATTTAAGAGTAAGGGTGAAATGTATTCCTTGTGGAAGTAAATCTGCATTACATTCTTGTCGAACAAATCCCTGAGAATGCGGCTCTTATTGCCCTACATCTTTGGTAAACTGTGACTCACACATACATACTCGCCAGCAGGATTTCTTCTTAGCTTCTGAGTTGGGTTGTTAGATGAAATACAGCTTGTTGCAATGAGGTTTCACACATTTAGTACGCTCTGATTTTTTGCTTTTTGGATCCTGTTTTTTTACTTTTTTTATCGAGAGCAAAGCAATCACATACACATTACAGTGTCAGTAATCAATAATAAGTTGACGTTTTTTATAACATCTATATTAAATAACATTTAATTCACTATACAAGCTGTCTCTACAGAATTAATACCAGCAAGAAGCTCTATTTTTGATAATTAAAAAAATGCAAAATTTTAATTATTTTAAAGAATTGGAATCTATGTTTAGACAGTTTGTATGGGAAAGAAAGGCACCAAGGGTTATGCTGTCAGTATTACAATTAACTACTGATCAAGGGGGGTTGGCTTTGCCTCATTTTATGGACGTACTATGAAGCTGCTTTTTTGGATTTAATACCCGCGTATTAATTTTCAATGGGTCTAAGGATAATTTTTTGTGGATAAAATGGTGCAGGAAGCTGGTTCCCAGATACCGATATTTTTAAAAACATCCAAACTTCCCAAAAAAGCAAGATACAAGATATTGAAGACATTTTAAAGGGGCGGGCTCTTCCAGTTTACATTATGTAAACTTGAGGAAGTGCAAGAATCTCGGCCTCCCAATTCAAGCTTGCCATCTAAAAAATTGAAGATCTTGTGGTAAACTAGAGCTAAGACATTTTTTAATTCTGAACAGGATAGTAACTGCGAAGAGGTGCAGTCGAGAAGCGAAGACCAAAGGAAGCCTCCCTTTTTCGAGTTTTTACAGATTATGCACTTTTTAAATAAACCAAATGTTTTACTTTGCACACCGTCCAAGCTTGCATCAGCCTTATTCAGAGCAAAGATAAGAGGAGTGGGGAATTGGTATTGCTTGTTACATAACTCAGGCCATTCCCCGTTGGTGCAGAGCCAGCTTGAAAGGGTGTCTCGGGTAACGCAATATACCTTCTCCGAGCATCAATGGGAGGTTCTATGTATCCAAGGGAGGAAGGTCCTGAGAGCAGCCAACTTTAGAAGAATGGCCTTCTTATCCCGTTGGTTTGCATATTTAACTTCAAAAGCACTCAATAATCGATATCCACAGGTTGAAAATAGATGCTTCCACTACCAGGCAGAAGGCGAAGGAGGATGGCTACATACTTTTTATACTTGTCCTAAAATAGGGCCCTTCTGGGGGGAGATTTTCTTTGCTTTAAATAGGGCAATTAGGAAGAAGATAATTCCTGAAGCTGAGGTAGCCCTGTTCGGAATTAGCACGGATAGGACAAAGTTGAGACAAGCAGAAAATACTTTTCTTGCCATTTCCGCCCTAGTCGCTCACTCTTTAATCCTGCAGAATTGAAGGTCAAGGGAAGTTCCCACTTACAATAAATGGATTCATAAAATGAAACGGTAAGGGCCTTTGAGGAAGCCTACGCTAAGTGAGTGGGCGCTTCATAAAAGGTTTAATGACAACTGGGCGTTTTTGAGTAATCTGGATAATTAGCCCTAGCCTGGAATGGATCTCAGGTCGCTTTCATATCGAGTTTGCTGCTATGTGGACTATTTAAATAAATGATCGGAGGTTTTTCTTGTTTAAAATCCACTTTAGCACCAGCACTTTGGCACAAGCACTTAAACACTGGGACACTTTACTAATATCTTCTTAAGTTCTTGCACCCTTGTTTATATAACTCTTTAAAAAATAGTTGGTAGCTCCATATGAAAAATTTGTTTTGGACTTTTTGTGGTTGGCGAGTCTCACTACATGTGTCACTCCCACAGTAATCCCACGGCAAATGGACTGTATATGTGTACCTCCAGTGTCTACCTTTCAAGAGAAGGCCACTGTTATTCAGTTATGGTAAGGACCCTTGGCTGGTACGTATGAACAATTGTGTATATGTGTTCAGGCTGAGAGTGGGAAACAACTGTTGTGCACAGCCTGGTAACTGCACCGGTAGCCTGGCTCAGATTGGACTCTGCTGGATTAGATATTGACCTGCGGTCGGCCTTATAACGTTAGTGTGCACTACTAGATAGAGTTGGTGTGGTTTACTACTTTGTCTGCAATAACACTTATTATACACATAGGGGGGAAACTGCCTTAGATTGTAATTTCGATTCCCTCTGGCTTACAAAGTCCAGGGACATATCAAAAAGGGGTGGAACATGTGAATCAAAATGAAATATGAGAGGACCAAGAACGTATCTGTAAATTTTATAGGCCATCCAGATTTGTCATATTTGTCTTTCTCAGATCAAGTCCAAAGCCCAGGCCTTTTTATCACCTTGTTGGACCAAAGTTATTGCACTTATCTCCAGCAACACAAACATAAGCCACTCCACAGAAAAGGAGTAATTAACAGTGCTTCCCTCAGCTCCTGAGAAGGAAAGATTGGGGATAAAGGTCTGCCTTTGCTAATTACTTGTCACACTGTACCAGGGCTGGGGAATGCCCAGACCCACTGAACAAAGGACGAAGCCTGAACCACTGGAGCCAACAGTGTTCTTCTTTCTGAAGTTTTTGTGGGAAAGGCCTAGGCAGTTATTTCAGTGAGGGATTCCCAAAGAGCAGGTGAGACCAGTGTCTCTCAGATGATGCCATATTAATCTGTCCCAGCATGCTATGCAGGAGAGTTGGGACAGGGGTGGAGAGGTGATGTGGCTTGTTAGGATTGACCAGGGGTTCCTGGCTTCTAGAACCCACCACCCACTTGTAAAAACCCTTTCACAAGGGAGAAAAAGTACTGTTGGTGCCTGTTGTGCTTCTCTGAGCATTGAGACTGTGACAGCCATGGACAACTGGACAGAAAAGTGGAAGGAGAAACCCCCTGATGCCCACAACGACCAAGACATATGACTCACTGGACCCAAGGACCAGTGGATCTATCAAAGGTCCAATGAGTCTGGAAGCCTTGCACCCCTGAGGATGAGTTGGGAGAAAGAGCAGATCTTCTGTGTGCAGAGACAAAGATGAGAAGGAGAGCTTGCACAGGGATCCAGTGGAACCAGCTTCCTGTAAAATACACCACCAACCTTGGAGGTGTGGAAGTCTAGCAAAACTGCTGCTGCTGACTAGTGCTTCTCAATAGGAAACAGTTGCGCCCAAAATGGCACAAATCAGCCCAACAAGGCCTGAGTTATGGCCTTTTTTAAGAGTGGCACCCTTTGACTCTTTTTATATTACCCTGTAGTGGGCCAGGGCCTCGGGGTCAGTGAAAGCATTATTTAATAATTGTACCCAGGGAGGTGACATGCATGGTGCCCCCTCCCTAGGCTCATTCCTGTCTAGGGTGTCCCCATCTCTCCAGGGACAGATGCAAAATGAAGAGTGAGAGCAAGTGTAGTGTTTGGGCTGTCCCTCACTCCCCGTGCCTTTATCTGGGGGGAGTGGAGTACCCATCACACAGCAAAGACACCTGAGGGGAAAGGGAAAAAGAGTTGCCTACTTCCAAGCCGGCAATGGAGAATGCAGGGTGGGCACTGAGCCAGGGTGTGCTTTCTGAGTTGGCCCCAAAGAAGCCAACATGCTTCCTTGTTTTCAAAATGTATTTGGCAGTTTATCAAACCTTATAGGTTAATTTCTCCCCTGCCCGTTAATGCACCCCTTCATAAAGGTGGATAGACACTTCAGTGTTTGAGGTACTATTTTTGGGCTTGTTTCTCTAACAGACTTTTACAGTTGGCAGGATTATCTAAAACAGCATGGAACCTAGGTGATTAATATAATGGCTGAAGTTCAGTCAATAGGCTTTTGAGCCCTCATATTTCAAAATATCCAGGGTTACAACATTGCTATGCTATTCACAAAATTGATTTGTCATAACAAGTAGGTTTGCTTTTCACTAACATACACTTTGTATCTCCTTAAGGTTTAACCCATCACTGCCCAGTTTGTTCTTACACTTTTTAATGGTAGTGGATTGGTCACATTCTAATTTACAGTACCTACAACAACCCTGTGTACGCTCCGTATTAGCTCCTTCCTTGAAATATCAGGAAATGTATTTTTAAACATCTACAGCTGAGGGATTTTGGCAAAATAATAACAAACTCTGAACCCGATGTAAGCCCTCATAAATACATTGAATGTATCTCATATCTTAACCATGAGGGCGCGGCTAGATAAGGTCTATCAATTAATTATGAAGAAACTCCCAGATAACTTACAAAGAAAAGCTTGTGGTTAAGTGGACTCTTCCGCTCAAAGAACAAATTATTCTTATTGAAATAGAGTAATGCATCATCCAGAGCCATACAATTCAGAATGCATCATGCTTAAGAATATGTAACTATAAACTAATAAATGTTTGCTCTTAAAATACACCATCTAGCAGTACCCATGGCAAGTGTTTCCTCTACACCGAGCAGGGCCGTTCCTAGGCGAGAATTGAAAAATGCCACCCCCTCCCTTTTACTACCAAGCAAAAAAAAAACAATACGAGAAGGAAATTACATTGTCTGAAAGTGGCAAAGAATGCTTTTTTTTAAAAACAAGACTCCAAGCTCCACGCTCAGAATTATTACTGCTAAAGAACTTTCCCTTCACAATTTTTTTTTAATTTCTATCTAGATCAGATCACATTGGACCCTAAAATGTTCCTTTTTACCCATTCCAAATTTCATTTTCAGCCCTTTTAGTGAATGTACAACCTTCTTCTGCATTACCCTCTACGTTTCCAATCATGTTTCCGAGTCTCGGTTGGCGGACAGAAGACAACTGTGTTTCACTTTCAGTCAGCGGTGATATCCCTCTGACACTCATTTGGGTGTAGGTGTTGCACTCTTACCATGAAACTTTGGTCAGCATGAATCTTAGGTCAGCAGACCCCTAAAACATGACTAACGTGATAACTTAAATAATACAATGGCTTTTGTCACAATAATATCAGAAATAAGTTTGGTACATATTAAAATCAGCTTACAAATGTTCAGTGTACTCTACTTGTTAGTTGTAGGTATGAACAATACTCACTGGGGTGCAGGCCACAAGGTGCGACCTGAAACACTTCACTTCTGCCATAGACACCTTAGAGTTTGGGGTACTCAGAAGGTCACTAGCAATAACTTCAAAGAGCTACTAAAAAGAAGAGTGCGTGAAACGTACTCAAATGCCCGTCTATGCTCGATGCAAGAAACCCTCTCAAAGCATGCCACTGTGTGCAGGCCTGGAATCGCCATCCTAGGTAAACACACGCACACAGACAAACACTCATCTTGGTGGCACACATGCAAGAGGCCAACAACTTGCCTTTGCAGAATATTAGTTTCTTTCGCAGAGATAAAACGTGCAAATGGCAGACCTTTGTAACCGCAGCGCTACAGGAAACAGTCTCTGCACACTGGCCTTGGACCATCACCGTGCGTCTCCGAGGACCTACCAGGTGCCCATGGCAGGGCAGTGCGTCGTCTCCCAGTGCTGGCAGGCAGGCATTCGGCCAACTCAGAGACACTCAACCGCGGCAGCCTACACGGCCCGTCTCCAGCAGCGAGCTTCCCTCCAAGGGCAGGCCTGCTGCACTTGCATCAGTAGATCTCGCTGAATCACTTCTGCAGACCCTCGGCCACTTTACTGAGAGGGGCTTCACCCAGCAGTGCTCCGACCCAGTTCCACATGGTGGGGATGGGGTTTTGCAGCACATGATTGCAGTACCTGCAAGCGACGGGGCGTGGAAAGGGGAGGGAAAGGTGGCCTTTGCGAAAACTCAGGGGCAGATTTATGTTAACTTGCGCATCCCGAGGGATGCGCCAGTTAACATGCGCCACAGTGCGCCACAGCTACGCCACCCATGGTGCGCCGCATTTATGATGCGGCGCACCATGGGGCAAAAACGGCACAGATGCGTCACGCATCTGTGCCGTAAAAGTGACGCATTGCTGGAGTTGTGTCACAAGCGCGACGCAGCTCCAGCAATGTTCTGGGGGGGCCTATTCTTTCAATGCTGCCTCAAGCCTTACGCCTGCTTCGAGCAGGCGCAGGGTTTTGACGCAGCATTGCCCTGAAAGTGACTGAGTGAAATCTCATAGATTTCACTCAGCCACTTTCAGGAGGCGTTCCTGCGCAGGAACGCCTCCTCATGGCGCAGTGCTGTACAACGCGACGCATCTCCTAGATGCGTCACGTTGTAAATAGGGCGCAGGGATGCGCCACGTTTCCGCGCCGTTGCGTCACGCAACGGTGGCATAAACGTGGCGCAAGCCCTTCATAAATCTGCCCCTTAGTTTCTGGTGTGTGGCCTGCAGCCCTTTCCCCGAGGGCCACGCTCAACTTCTTCCAGTCAGCAAAAATCAGCAAGAGAAAGAAACTGGGTGATCACCACACCTGAGCTGACATACATAGTCTATCCACCACGCACCGAGAGAGAGAGTGGTGCGATGTACGAGTCGCCGTCACTGGCTAAATGATCCAGGGCTTTCCCGCACTATAAGATTGACAGCCCTGGGGACCCACACACTGGTACCGCCGGCCAGCTCCACACACCACTATGCTAGGGTGCAGCATGTACATGCAGGGGCGCTTGCACTCACAATCAGGTGCTGCTGCCTTCAAATTTAAAATTGTTTCCCCCTTTTGCCGCCCTAGCCCTTTTGCCGCCCGAGGTGGCCCCCTAGTCTTGCCTAATGACAGAAACAGCCTGTCATCAAGGCAGATACTGTGCACATCTTTTTTTAAGTACCCTAAAAACTTTCTTTTCACCAAGTATTTAAAGAAATAAACAAACTACTCCGTATTAATATTTTCCCACATTAAAATTGTTATTTCCTTGTTTGACCATGGACGTCCCATTGAAATGCTCTGGCATTATATTCGTAGCAATTATATTAGGACAGCTTTAGATTGCTAAAAGTTGGTGAAATCAGGTCTCGCCAACTAAAAGGGAGTGGTGGAATGAATTAATTGATTGATGTGGCTTAAGTATGGCTATCCTACCAAATAAGCTTGGTCGTTCTTATTTAGTACCAATCTGGCAACCTATGATTTCCTTTTAAAAAACACTTATCTAGGGGTAATCCTTATGTAATTGGACATTTATCATTGTCCACATTGAACGATTTGTCATAACTGAATGTTTGCTTAGTGTACACCTTGATCTTATTTTTTGTGTAGTTTATTTCTACATGGGTGATGAACTGCTAATGACTATAATGATCAAGATTAATTACAGACTGTTTATGCTTGTTTTGTGTTGATCAATATTTATACACCTTCCCAAATAAAGAATAAAGAAGATGGAAATATAATAGAAAAGTGTGGACAATATGGAAATTACTGCGAAACGTGTGATTCTGCTCCATGTCAGGGATCTGAATAAATGGGTCTCTCATAATGAACCTCTTAGACTTGTTGAAAGAAAGAGAGCTGGTAACCACCAGGACGCTATGGCACATATACATTCATTGAATTGCTGCCACAGTCTATCTTTGTGACATTCAGTTGAATAATAAACATCACCATAAACAAAGAAGTTCAATCAGCAGAATCAAATCGACACATCTACAGCAGCTATATACATCTTAAAAAGCATGGGGCTCATGCCAGTCAACTGAGAAACGACAAGTTGTTGCCATAAAGTCAGAGTGATAGGTGTCAAGCATAACTGTTAGAGATTAGCCACTGGCAAGGATTTGGGAGCCATTGTGAGCAGTATTTCTCACTCCATTCTCTGCAAGTCTTTTGGGAAAACTGGAATGAAAGATGAAATTCTCAAGAAAGTTCTAGGAGGATCAAATCATCTTCTCCCTCTTTGTCCTACTTCAGGACGGTTTTAACTGTCACAGCATTCAGTATAGGTCTGGTGAGAAAAGTGCCTCCAAAGATTAATGAGAATCATGAAAGTGGTGTGTTTCACTGAATGCAGACAGCTAATCGTTGTCTAGTATCTCTAACATTTGCTGTGAATGAAAGCAGTATAGGGTCTGTGGTTGGAATATACATGTTGATCTAAGGTAATTTTGTTGCACTGTAATATTGCATACTTTTTTCCATGAATCTGCAACTTATCCGGTTCAGATAAAACAATTGCAGAGTAAGAGTTTAGAAAGAGAAGTAAAGTTGAAAACACTGACTATAGAATGTTAGGGGTGCAGGGGTTGAGAGGAGACCCAGACATGATCTGAGAGACTTTGAAAGCAAAGTGAAGTCAGTAGTGACGGTGTCCAGTATTGCCTCCCTGTAAGAAATTGGATTATGGATGGATGGAAGCCAAACTCAAATAATTAACGCAATCCTTTTCAGGGTGAACCATAAAAGTCACTTAATTAACTACATTAACCTATCAATCAAAAACATTTATATATCGCGCTACTCACCCGGAGGTCTCAAGACGCTTGGGGAGGGGGGGTCTGCTACTGCTCGAAAAGCCAGGTCTTGAGCTGCTTCCTGAAGGCGAGGTGGTCTTGGGTCAGGCGAAGGTGAATCGGGAGGGAGTTCCAAGTCTTGGCGGCCAGGTAGGAGAAGGACCTTCCTCCTGCTGTGGCTCTTCGGATGCGGGGGACGGCAGCAAGGGCGTGGCAGGTCAATCGAAGCTGGCGGGTAATAGTGTAGAAGTTGAGGCGGCTGTTGAGGTATCTTGGGCCTTGGTTGTGTAGGGCTTTGTGCGCGTGGGTGAGGAGACGGAAGGTGATTCTCTTGTTGACCGGGAGCCAGTGCAGGTCTCTCAGGTGTCCGGAGATGCGGCTGTGTCGGGGGATGTCGAGGATGAGTCTTGCTGAGGCGTTCTGGATCCGTTGAAGTCTCTTCTGGAGCTTGGCGCTGGTTCCGGCGTAGAGGGCGTTGCCGTTGTCCAGTCGGCTGGTGACGAGGGCCTGAGTGACCGTCTTCCTGGTGTCGGTGGGGATCCACCAGAAGATCTTACGTAGCATGCGCAGGATATTGAAGCAGGACGAGGAGACGGCGTTGACTTGTCTGGTCATGGAGAGGGAGGAGTCGAGGATGAAGCCCAGGTTGCGTGCGTGGTCTGTCGGTTTGGGTGCGCTGCCCAGGGCGGGGGGCCACCAGGAGTCGTCCCAGGCGGAGGGCGAGGAGTCCAGGATGAGAACTTCCGTCTTGTCTGAGTTCAGTTTCAGGCGGCTGGTCATCATCCACTTGGCTACGTCTGTCATCCCTTCGTGTAGGTTGGCTCTGGCGGTGGCTGGGTCGTTGGTGAGGGAGAGGATCAGCTGAGTGTCATCAGCGTAGGAGATAATGTTGAGGTTGTGTTGGCGTGCAATGGCTGCGAGGGGGCTCATGTAGACGTTGAAGAGGGTGGGGCTGAGCGATGATCCCTGTGGCACGCCGCAGATGACTTTGGTGGCTTCTGATCTGAACGGAGGAAGGCGGAGTCTCTGAGTGCTTCCGGCGAGGAAGGAGATGATCCACTCCAGTGCCTTCTCCTGGATTCCGACGTTGCTGAGGCGCTGCACTAGGGAGAGGTCCAGGAGAATGAGGGCCGCAGTCTCCCCGTTGTCGAGCAGGGCTCGGATGTCATCGGTGGCTGCGATGAGGGCGGTCTCGGTGCTGTGGTTGGCCCGGAAGCCAGACTGCGAGAGGTCGAGGGATCCATTTGTCTCGAGGAAGGCGGCAAGCTGCTTGTTGACGGTCTTCTCGTTGACTTTGGCCGGGAACGGGAGGAGCGAGATGGGGCGGTAGTTTTTGAGTTCGGTGGGGTCCGATGATGGTTTCTTCAGTAGAGCGACGAGTTCGGCGTGCTTCCAGGTCTCCGGGAAGGTGGCGGTGTCGAAGGAGGTGTTGATGATGTCCCGCAGGTGGGGGGCGATGACAGCGTCGGCCTTGTTGAAGACGTGGTGAGGGCAGGGGTCGGTTGGAGATCCGGAGTGGATGGAGTTCATTGTACCGATGGTGTCTTCGGTGGTGATCGGGGTCCAGGCGCGGATGGAAGTGGTGGGGGGCGTTGGTGCGGTCGTGGGGAGCATTGGTTGCGTGCTGAAACTGTTGTGTATGTCTGCGACCTTGTTGTGGAAGTAGGAGGCGAGGGAGTTGCAGAGGTCTTGCGATGGGGTGATGTCGTTGTTTCCGGCGTTGGAGAGCTCTTTAACGATGCTGAAGAGTTCCTTGCTGTTGTGTGCGTTGGTTGTCCCGTCGTTCCTTGAATGTAGTTTTCTTGGTGGCGTGGATCAGTTGATGGTGTTTTCGAGTGGCGAGCTTGAGGGTGGTCATGTTGTCTGGTGTAGGGTCTCCGCGCCAGGCTCTTTCGAGGGCTCGGCAGTTCTTCTTGGAGCTCTTGAGTTCGTCGGTGAACCATGGTGCTTTCTTACTACCGGGTCTGCTAGGCGGGGTCCTCAGTGGGGCGAGGTCGTCTGCGCAGGTGCTGATCCACTTCGTGAGGTTGTCGGCGGCCTGGCTGGGGTTCGCTGAGCTGGTGGGAGGGTGCTGGCTCAGAGATGCGACGAGCTGGTCGGCAGTGATCTTGTTCCAGTTCCTGCGTGCAACCTGTTTCTGGTGGTGGTGGATCGCGGTTCGTCTGAAGCTAAATTGGATGCAGCTGTGGTCCGTCCAGTGGAGTCCGGTGGCATGGCTGAAGACGATGCCCTTGCTGGATGAGAAGACGGGGTCGAGTGTGTGTCCGGCGTAGTGGGTGGGAGTGGTCACCAGCTGCTTGAGACCGAAGTTGGCGAGGTTGTCCAGTAGGGTGGTGGTGTTGCGGTCGTTGTTGTTCTCCAGGTGGAAGTTGAGGTCCCCGAGGAGGATGTAGTCAGCGGAGGGGAGGGCATGCGGGCAGATGAAGTCGGCGATGTCTTCGCTGAATTGTGTGCATGGTCCCGGGGGTCTGTAGATGAGGGTGCCTTTGAGGGTGGTCTTGGGATCGGTGTGGATCTGGAAGTGCAGGTGTTCGGCGGTAGTGAGGGTGTCGTCGGTGTTGGTCGTGATGCGGATGGTGTTCCTGTGGACAATGGTGATGCCTCCTCCGGTCTGATTGCCACTATCCCTTCGGGTGATCTTGTATCCGTCCGGGATGGCGATGTCGGGCGCTGAGGAGGCGTTCATCCAGGTTTCTGTGAGGAAGGCGACGTCTGGAGATGTGGTGTTGAGTAGGTTCCAGAGTTCGATGGCGTGTCTGTGGACGGAGCGAGTGTTGAGCAGGATGCACTTCAGGTGGTTGCTGCTGGTGCTCGGCCATGTGGGTGATCGTGTAGTGCAGGTCCGGATGCAGGTGAACTTGCAGGAGTGGCAGCTGAAGGGTCCGTGGGTGCGTCTCTGGGTTGCTCGGTAGCATCCCGGGATCCGACCGGTGTTGAGTGCGTTGAGTTTGGAGGAGTTGTAGGTCCTGCGGGTGGGCTGGCGTCTGCGGGGGCCAGGGGTCCGGGCACTGGGCGCGGTCCAGGCGTGGACGGGCGCAGACGGGCTTACCTTTGGCGCACAATCGGCGCACCCGCTGCGCGTCAACGCTGCGCGTGCACACGGTCGCCATTTATGGCGAAGTGCGAGGGAGGGAGGAGCAGCTGGGAGGCGGGAGCAGGGAGGGCACAGAAGGCAAAGGGGCGTGTCCTTAGACACGGCGGCGGGAAGCGGGGTGCGGGGCGGGAGGGCACAGGGGGCAGCTAAGGGGAAAAAACGGCACAGGGGGCACACAAAAACCGAGACAAAGGGGGCAAAGCCTAAAATAGGCTACAAGGCAGCACAATAAACTTTACAAGCACAGTGGCGCAGGAGACCACCCCGAGAGACGGCGGGGGGCGTGGTCAGCGGGCAGGCAGGCCCAGCGAGACAGAGAGGCAGCGGCAGGCGGGGGAGCACACGCTACAGCTGCTGGCCGTGCGGCGCGGGGTGTCCTATGAGTAGGTCACACTCACCTGTGCCGCACGGTCGCCATTTATATACTTCACACCCTGGTAGATTGGTACAAAGCAGTCAGACTTAACTTAGAGGTAAAAAAGTAATAACACAACACAAGAAAGAACCCAAACCAATCTAGAAAAAGAGAGTAAATGTCATTAAAATACAATTGCCAGAACACCAAAAATCCTATCTGTAGAACAGGAGGTGTTCATTCTTAACTCCTTTTGGTAAAATAATTGCGTCAACAAGAACAAGGTGCTACTCACGGTTATCTGGTCACGCTAGACAGGGGGTAGTCACAAGTTCAGGCTGAGAGCAATGGTGAGTGGGTCAGCCTCTGGTAGCAGGTAAGTCCAGCTGAAGAGTTACCTTTTCAAGTCCAAACAGAAGGGTTCATTCTTATTGAAGGAGGCCGCGAGGAGGAGGCTTTTGGCTTGAAGAATAGGTTGGGAGTTGCCAATGGTCTTAGCCATATCACGAAGAGCTAATCATTACTGGAGCTCCACATTGATTGATTCTCACTGATTTTTGCTGTCGGCACAAAGTGCAGGGCTTGTGTTGCAGGGCACAGAGAGCAAGTTCCACTGGAACTTTGTGGTGGCAGTCGTCATAGGCGGTGTATTTTTGGCATGGCCCAGTCACTTTGCGGTTGTGAGATCCCCAAAACTTTTGAAGTTTCACCTTTTCTTTAGGAGGAGTTCTCACTGATGCCAGTGAAGGGTCCAAGACCTTGTGGGCACCGTTTGGGGATCAGGACTCACTCCAGCACAGGCCAACAGCACGTCACGGGCAATCTGAAGTTAGCACTCATTAGGTGTAATAAAGAAATACAATGTTCGTCTATGGGAGAGATATGCACTGTTAGGACATGTAAAACCTTAAACACGCAAGCCCTGCCTTTTAAATACCATGTAACCTGCAATATGATCCTTTAGGGTCTATCTTAGGGGGTGACTTCAAAGTATTAAAAAGAAAGGTTTAGGCCTGGCAAAAAGTTTAACTGGTCCCAGGATGCTTTCTTACGGTCCAGGAAAGATCTGGTTTGGCAGTTTGGCTGGACTAATCCAATGAGGAATAGGGTCATGACTGATTTGCATATGGCTGGGTCTGAACTGGGGTGGCTAAGTGAGCCAAAGAACGATGATGGATTCAACCTGGGACAGTGACTGGAGGAGAGTGTCTGAAAAGTTTCAGTGATCTGTCCGTCATCTCCTTGTGTTTGCTTAAAAAAAGGTTTTTTCCCATTTCAAAATGGCATTTTAACACTGCACTGAAGGGGAGCAGTAGTGGCCTGAGACATGTTTTGCAAGGCTACTTCTGTGGGTGCTGTAACATGTACTGCTGCATACTAGTACCATTTAATTTACAAGCACTGGGTACAGGTAGTATCATTTACTAGGGATTACAAGTAAATTGTATTTGCTAATCAGGTGCAGTAGAATTTACTGTGTAATAAGGAGATGTCGCAAGCACTTTAACACAGGTTAGCAGGGGCAATGCCAACAAAAATGAGTTCAGCCACGTAAGGGATACCATACGGGATACCACGCTAAAGATGGGAGGTCTAACACTTCTCCAGGGGAGAACCAGATGTCATTAGGGCTCACCTGAGCCAGTGCATGCGCTGCCCTGGAGAGACATTTAGTAGCTGCTTCAAAAAGCGCAACCTTGCCGGCCACCAGCTTCCTAGAACGCGCACAAGCGCGCACAACATGTACAGCACTTTTTCCGGGCGTGAGTGCTCACAACTCGCGTCACCACTTGCTTTTTTTTTTTAATGCTTGCTTGTTCAGTTGTCCGTAATGTGTAGTGGATTAGGCTATCTGAAAGACATGACCGGGAGACAAATTACAACAATGACATTGGGCAAGGCAGTTCAGCGTGTACCGCTACTTTATTAAAATAGTCTGCACTGAACTGGGGGTAAATTAAAAAGTTTTGTGCTGTTCAAAAAACCATGCCCATGTTCCAGACAATCGGACCACCATTGGAGAAGGCTTTGTTGTTTGTGTCTTTTGAAAACGACGTCCCTTATAATAAATATGTGTGATATTCTGTTATAAATAGGTGTTGAGAAGTGATATTTATTCTTTGAGAATAAAATGCAACAACATAAAACATTCAATGATTATTAAAGTGTTTTCTTTTTTAAAAACCCAAATATTTGCTAAATAGCCTCAAAGGTAGCTTATTCATTTTTTTAAATTCGTGATATGTAATTTTTACACCTACGCTTGTGTGGGGTGTGCAGGGTTTTAGATAGTATTACTGCTTTAAAATGGCCGCTAATATTACTCCTCTCTAATGCGTTGTTTAGGAGTGACATCTTTGGCAAACAGACTCTTGCGTGATTTGCTAGCCATCAAACTGACCCTGGAGCTTTTGCGTATCCTCTTTCTATCCAGCACCTGAGAATGGGTATGTAATGGTCGCCCTTCTGAGTTTGAAATCCGTTGCAATCCTCCGTTTTGTCTGTTTGCGGTTCCACGCCGGTTGACAGTAGGGAAGGGAGTATGCTAGGGGGAAGGGTGGGACTGGTATCTACTTCTTTTGGTTGGTATATGCTCAGTTTAGAAGGCGATGATGCATACTACTGTTACTGTTCAGAGTCTTACGTGCGCTCATCTGTAGGGGCCTTTCAGATTCTTAATGTGTGGTACAAGGCATTTGCGCAGATTGCTGTATGAGGAATACCTTTGAAAAAGGTCTTTTGGGGGCCGAGGGTCTCCTGTAGTCCATAGTTGTCTGAAGGAGTCCGGGGACCTAACTCTGCACAAGGTCTGCTATGGTTTCTCACTGCAGTCTGAATTGTAACGTTGTAAGGGGGGGGTCAGGAATGGGCTGGACACGGTGTCTGGGTAAAGCGGGTTTTATTTTTACATACAACTTATTTTTTCTTAAAGTCAGTCTCTTTTTAGCAAACTCAGCAGTATCCGTGGTGCCGACTGGTGTGATTGCTATCTCCCAGGAGTGTCTTGCTCCGGATTGCGCTTCTCCCCAAGGGGCCTCTCTCGCAGGGTTTCCGGGAGACAAATAAAACAAAAGAAAAGGACCGATTACTTTCTCGTCCTCTAATTATACTTCAGGGGTACCAGGGAGTGAGGGACACCTTCTCGTGTTTAGGCTTTACCGCGTTATAGTGCAATGACGTGAGGGAAGGTTTTTTACAAGGTAGGGAGGGAGTGCAGGATATCTAGGAAGTTGAGGATCTTTTTACTGCGGGAAGATATCCCCGCCGTCCCACCCAGCTCGAGAACCTGTCCCGTACCTGTCGGAGCCACACTCCTCCCTCGGGAGTGTGGCACGGCGCAGCGCAGTCCCGTTGGCCTCCTGGCTCGTCTTCTTCGGCAAGCAGCGCGTCGCCTTGCCCAACTTCGTCTGCTTCTCGTCCTGGCTTGGCGTTCTCCTCTCCTCCTACCCGGCGTTCTCCATCCGCGTCTTCCTCTCCTCGATGCACTCCAAGTTCGGTGACATCACACGCCGACTCCCGATGTTCCGGCTTCTTATCCAATGCGAGGAAGGAAACGTCACGGTGGGCTGTACCTTCGTCCGTGTCATTCTGCCAGTAAAAGGGGCCGGCCTGCATTTCGTCGGGAGGTATTCGCCACAAACAGTGCTCGTCCTGTGAGGAAGGATTAAGTAATTCTTCGTCATTAAAAGACCACCAGTCCATTTCCTTGTTGCTTTCCTGAATACCAGTCACCTGGTTACAAACTTTCTAGTGGTTAGCCCGGAGGGGCAAGCCACCGGAAGCACCACCACACAATGTATCAGTCTCTGGCCAGGTATGGCCAGAGTGCTATAAATAAATGGGCCGGGGTCGCTCGTGACTTCCGGTCCCAACCAGCATTCTGTGTAGCTGTGTGTTTGTGCACCGCTAATACTGTGGGTCCTATTCATGGTTTGAGTGATGCCAAGCCTTTGCTGCTATCTGGTGCATTGCGCTCACCAGGCGTGACATGAATGAGGAGTTTAGGGCTAAGATCCGAGCATCTTTAGCAAAGTATCAGCCCTGCTGGGGGTAATCAGTGCTCGTGAGCTGGCTCCGGGGATTTCACAAGCACACACACCAGAATGTAGATTGTAGAGGGTAAAGAGACGTGCACACTTCAAGTATACTACTATCAGAAAATGTCTGAAACAGAGCACTGCTGGAATATCTTTACTCAAACTTGGTAATTTTTTGTTTGTGTGACTTTGTCTTGGGCTATATAGCGCTTAAGAATGCATGTAATCTATTTACCTGTTAGTGTGCCACGTGTCCCAGCTCTCCCTGCTTTGAATTTTCGCGTGATATATTCTTTTGTAATGGGATGTAGAATGTACTTTTTTTTTTATAATTCCCTTTAAGTCCACGTGGTAGGATGCCACCTGTCACCTTAATGTCACTGATATATTTTCAATTAAACCTAAGTTGTTTGGGAAGGAATTAAAGAGTTCTCGTGAATGTGTCATTCTTGCCAAATAAAATGCATGCTCGCCTGCCTTTCCCACACTGAACCATGCTTATTGTGACCGCCACATAGAGTGTGCTGAAGTCCAGCAATTGCAAAAAACACAGTTGATGGGCAGAATGTAGCACAATGTCATACATTCACCCCAGTACAAGGATCTGGTCCTAAATCCATTGTTTGTTTGCACTCCACACCACCCTAGGTTAGACACTGGCTATATGCAAATCAGCTCTGACCCTGTGCCTCATGGGAACAGTCCAGTCTGAACTACCAAGCCATGTCTTTCCCAGACCGGAATCAAGAATCCAAGGACCGGTTACTGGCTATCAGCCTTCATCAGCCTGGATAGCTTGACTCCAGTGGTGTGGAGAGCCTGGGACTCACGTCTGAGTATACCCAGCACCCTCGGGGTGAAAATTGCAAAAAACACAGTTGATGGACAGAATGTAGAACAATGTCATACATTCACCCCAGTACAAGGATCTGGGCCTAAATCCATCGTTTTTTTGCACTCCACACCCCCCTGGGTTAGGCACTGGCTATATGCAAATCAGCTCTGACCCTGTGCCTCATGGGAACAGTCCAGTCGGAACTACCAAGCCATGTCTTTCCCAGACCGGAATCAAGCATCCAAGGACCGGTTCCTGGCTATCAGCCTTCATCAGCCTGGATAGCTTGACTCCAGTGGTGTGGAGAGCCTGGGACTCACTTGTGAGTATACCCAGCACACTCGGGGTGAAAATTGCAAAAAACACAGTTGATGGACAGAATGTAGAACAATGTCATACATTCACCCCAGTACAAGGATCTGGGCCTACATCCATCGTTTTTTTGCACTCCACACCACCCTGGATAGACACTGGCTATATGCAAATCAGCTCTGACCCTGTGCCTCATGGGAACAGTCCAGTCCGAACTACCAAGCCATGTCTTTCCCAGACCGGAATCAAGCATACAAGGACCGGTTTCTGGCTATCAGCCTTCATCAGCCTGGATAGCTTGACTCCAGTGGTGTGGAGAGCCTGGGACTCACGTCTGAGTATACCCAGCACACTCGGGGTGAAAATTGCAAAAAACACAGTTGATGGACAGAATGTAGAACAATGTCATACATTCACCCCAGTACAAGGATCTGGGCCTAAATCCATCTTTTTTTGCACTCCACACCACCCTGGGATAGACACTGGCTATATGCAAATCAGCTCTGACCCTGTGCCTCATGGGAACAGTCCAGTCCGAACTACCAAGCCATGTCTTTCCCAGACCGGAATCAAGCATCCAAGGACTGGTTTCTGGCTATCAGCCTTCATCAGCCTGGATAGCTTGACTCCAGTGGTGTAGAGAGCCTGGGACTCATGTCTGAGTATACCCAGCACACTCGGGGTGAAAATTGCAAAACCCACAGTTGATGGACAGAATGTAAACAATGTCATACATTCACCCCAGTACAAGGATCTGGGCCTAAATCCATCGTTTTTTTGCACTCCACACCACCCTGGGTTAGACAATGGCTATATGCAAATCAACTCTGACCCTGTGCCTCATGGGAACAGTCCAGTCCGAACTACTAAGCCATGTCTTTCCCAGACCGGAATCAAGCATCCAAGGACCGGTTTCTGGCTATCATCCTTTATCAGCCTAGATAGCTTGACAACAGTGGTGTGGAGAGCCTGGGACTCACGTCTGAGTATACCCAGCACACTCGGGGTGAAAATTGCAAAAATGTATGACATTGTTCTACACTCTGTCCATCAACTGTGTTTTTTGCGAAGTCCAGCAATGTCATTGTTTCTGTGATGTCCATCATCTATTTCTTGTATACACCGTTAATGTTTTCTAGTATGCAAGTCGAATTTTGGGACTTGTAGATCGATCACAACGCTGGTAAATCTGGTCAAAGGCCAGACACGAGGTTCGGCTTTGGATTGCTTCCTGGATAGACTTGTATAAATAGACCGAAAAAACAGTGCCGAGGACATGTCTATCACTCTTCATTGACACGTTGATTTGTGGTCTTTTATATACTTCGTTCATTCTAATGAGACCTGGCTTTTGACAAAGTAAATTCTAACATCCTTAAGAGTTGCACGTCCTAACATTTATAGATTAGACCATTTTGATTATACCACGCCATTTGCACTGACGGGATTTAGTAAGCACTCTGGTTTTTGTGGAATGGTTATAATATGCATGACATCAAAACTAATTGTATCTATCAACTATAATTAAAATGTGAGTTGGATAATTGGACAGGCTCTTATTTGGGGATATTATAACTTGTTCAGGGTATAGGGTAAACTGTTAAAGGCTACTGCACAAGTCATTTCTAGAATTGGTATATATAAGGGGTTACTCATGTTAAGCACTATGGGGCATATTACCAACAACTAGCGATGATTATCGCTATGTTGGCTTAGCGGCAATTATCGCCGAGCTCCGCCGATTTTTATCGCAGATAAACCTTGCTATTATCAAGATTTATCTCAAAAGCGATAAAAATCGGCCAAAATGCATGAATATCGGTGAATAGTCAGCGATATTCATGCATTACCGAGCTAACGCCTTTAGCCATGTTATCCGCCTACCATTGGATAACATGGCTAAGAACTGCACTGGTCAGGTGTTAGCTTTTGGAGATATTCGCGCTTAGCGCGAATATTTCTAAAAGTAGGTAATAGGAGATAGCGATGTTAGCAACTGTTTCCAGTCGCTAACATCTTGGCACGCCCACTTTGCATGTCATTAGCATTAAATATCGCTGACATGCAAAGCTGGCCCCAAGATGATCGCTATCTCCTACTGGCTGTCGCTAACTGGTGTTAACGACAGCTAGGTAATAAGGCGATATAATTATCGCCACTTTAGCGGGAAAAATTCCAGCTAAAGCGGCGATAAGGCCCTTGGTAATATGCCCCTATGTTCTTTTCCCAGGTATCTCACGGGACAACTGACACAAGGGCCGCCAAACTGGAGGCAAAAGGAAGCCCTACCACAAAAAAAGGAAGTATGAGTCGAAGCTTAAGGGAGGTGTTTGAAGTGTGACATTTCCACCCCCCTATAAATTATATTTTGACGTTATTGTGGGGTCAGGGTACCCGGAGTTGGGCCTAAACTGTTTTTCCCTCATGAGCCAAGAATAAGACACAACGGTGACCTTTGCTGTCAATCAGGAAAGAGTGATGGGTATATACATCTGGCTGCTTAATTTCAAAATGTGTAAACAAAACCTTGAATCAATACATCTACCCTGCTTGTCCCAATTGATTCTAGGCAAACATTTTATATCAGAGCCTCCTTTTACTTTGTTATTGCCTGAGAGTTCAGGATGTGCTCCGTACAATCACCGCCTTGTGATAGATTATATAGACTTTCTCAATCTTCAAAAATAATCTAGGCCACCTTTAGGATTTACATGACTGCTTTAGGCTTTACATAAAGGGCCTGGGGATAATCAAAAGCTAATTATTTAGTACTACAATAGACGTACAAGCCTACTAACAAATGCTACTCAAAAACTGCACTTCTAAAGTACTACATTTATTTTTTGTTTTGTAGTAGTATATTAGAAGTGCAATTTGTCAATAGCATTTTGTAGTACTACAAAAAGCAGTCTGTGACAAGTCCCCCAGGCATGTAAATTACACTTTTGGATTAAATTTACCCAAAAGTGTAAAGTATGCAAAAGTGTACGCTACCTTTGTGAGTACGGTCCATATAGTGACTGGTTTGCCACCTGGTAATCTACACCTATGGAAGTGCTCCTTTAATGGGTGCAACTGTACTACTTTTTGGAATTTGCAATCATTGGCAGTAGTAGGCTTAGAAATCTGTGCCAGTCTCTGGTTTCTAGGCATACTACTGGCAATCATACACCCAAAAGGTGATGATATGAGTACTAACCTGTGGCAATCGCTTGGGGTAGAATTCCAACCTATAGCTTGTCACCCACTGTGCCCCTCTAGACAGAGGCCAATATCTTGCAAATGCCTCATGGAAAGGTGCCATCGCAGTGCTAGTCTATCCAGTTTTTAAATGCGAAAGTGTCAGAGTTTAATTTGGTCACATGATGCACCGTGTGCCATACCCCCACTAACCCTTTCTTGACGTGTTACTTTAAAATGTGTTTTTCTAATATTTTGGCAGCTGAGTTTTTCCTGGTTTAATCTGTATACAAGTTAAAGTAATTCAGTGGAAAATGCACTCATACTCTTTTACGTTATGAAAGCTAAATAAACATGCCTTGGCATACCCAATAGGTCTCGCCTTTGGTGCCTTATAAGTATTTAGCCATGCAACAGTTGATGTTGTTGCACCAAGGATATTGTGCTGCATAACTAAATACTTATAAGGTCCCAAAAGCGAGACCTATTGGCTATGTCAATGCTTGTTTTTTTGTGTGCTATGGAGAGAAGAAACCTGTGACTTAGTTGGAGATAGCTGAAAATAGTTGGAGAGCTGAGAGCAAAGGGCTGGTGTAGGAGAAACTTCATAATTACTGAAAGAGGGCTTAGCAAGACTGCTAGGAGTTTGAAAGGGCAGGCTAACATAGTGGGGTTATGGTAGACTGTAGTGGGATCACACACTACTTGGTCCTGCTGGGACAGTACTAACCAAGGAGGACATTGGAAGATGGTGGAACTCTCCACACTCCGAAAATGTGATCTGGAAGGCAGCAATGGACTGGTGCCTGACACTTGAAGAGCCAATTTACAAGTCAATAAGATGCCCTAAAAAGCAGGGAAAGGAGCCTGAACTCAAAGGTAATGTGTCAGACCTGAGTCAAAACCTTGAAATATACTCTGATGTGGTCTACCATCTGTTATGTCATTGTATTAAATGATAACATTAAATACAAGTTTCTTTATAAAAAAAAATATTTGAAAGACCTCTCTATTTCAATTAGAGAAGGTTGCAACGTGATACAAAAAAGGACAAACGTGCATAATCAGTTTCTTATAGGCAAGACTTTCTAGTGAATAAGCTCACCTAGTTATGCAGTAATAGGATTTCCAATATAGGAGCTCAAACATTTTGCAAAAATACTTCACTGCATTAAGTTCAGCTGTGTACCGGAGAGAAGTGGGTGAAGTGTGAAACTTCTCAGCTTGTGCATTTGGCTTCACTTCATCCAAAGGGTTTTTTGATCATAATGCAGAAAATAAGGAAGAGCTAATAATTCTAAGCAAGGCTCAGCGAGTATAAATTTGGCCATGGGAGCACTGTTCCTACATAGGAGATGAGTGTTTACATTGAAAATAATAACTTTGTAGTCAGTACAAGGCAGATAGTAACTGATGACAGGTATGGTTTAGAGAAATTTAGATTAAAAATATACGGCCTCATTTATGAGAAGTGGAGCGTCGCTGCGTGAAAGCAGCGATGCGCCACTTCTCAGTGCGCCCTCCTTGAGACACCATTGATGCATCCTATTTATAATATGACGCATCATGTCGCAAGGAAGGACATATATGGCAGTAAAACTGATGTATCTGCCAGCGCAAAAAGTGGCGCATTGCTGGAGTTGTGTCAGAAGCCTGAGCAATCTTCCTTTCACATAGGGCAAGCCCCATGTGAAAGGGCCAGCGTCACCCTTACGCCTGCCATGAGGCGGGCGTAAGGTTTTGACGCATTGGCGTCCTACGACACTTTCTTGCGGGGTTATGCCCATTCTGCATACATTATACCTGTCGCAGGTATAATGTAGCTCAGGGGTTTACGAAGTGACGCACCTACCTAGATGCGTCACTTCGTAAATATGGCGCAACATGGCGCATTTTTTACGCCACTGGTGCGTCACAAAAAGTAACGCACCGGTAGTGCAAAAGTAACGCAGGGGCTCATAAATGAGCCCCATAGACTTTTGTGTGTGAAGGCTAACAAGTGCGATAGGAAGTGTAGAATTAAATGTCCCAACTCCTGAAGTTCAGGCAGTGTAGCCTAAATTATGAATGTTAAATTACTACTTGTACCTTTTTACATGTAAGTGGGAGTCTCTGCAACCAGCATGGAGATTTCCCTCATGTAAAATATAGTAAAAAGTTTAAAACTTTGTTCCGAAAAATGTTTTTAAAAACTATGTATTTTAATTGTAGAACAATATACTAAAGGAAGCAGCATTAAAAATGTAATGTTTAATTGAATATTACAATATTTCTAATATATTACATTAAATTAATTTTTCTATTGATTTAAATTACAAAATCCCATCTAAAGTATAGTATTTATATTTATTTGTTATGTAGTAACAATATTAAGGGTACGTTAATAATTTATTTGAATTAATTTAATTATTTTAAATAAAGTTGCATTCACTTTTTAAATTTACAAAGGGTATAAAATGTATAATATACTAATATTTTCATTTTATTTACATACACTTTTTTTAAACAATAATATTAATGTATTTGTATTTTTAAAAGTGAAAATATATACATTTTGTTTCCCTTTCGGTTCTTATAAGCTTTTTGTAGAGTTGTGACGAATAGAATACAGAATCTGTCATGAGTGGAATGTAAGCTATGTGGTGACATCACATCGCTGACATGATCGGAATGAAGTGAAGGGAGCAGTACAGTTAAGAAGTGCTGGGAATTAATATGAAATATAGAAGGAGGAGAAATGAAGTAACACAAGCGTGTGTCTTATATTCACAATGCGGCAAGTGTTGGTCTGTGCTGGTGTCAGACATTAAAGCATTCTCACCCCTGGATTCATCGATTGATGTGAAAAAAAAAAATATGGACTTGTATAACCACTGAGTGATGGTCGACTTGACTAGATTATCTGAGGTATGAGTCCCATTTATATTTATGAAATCAGCACTTGTTCGATAAGAAATATAATTTTGTTAATTACGTAGAAGTTTTGAATTAAGCTCGAGGCACAGAGTGCAAGGAACGGAGCACGGCCAGTGCAAACCTACATAGCTTCTGGAATGATTAGTGCGCGACAAGCAGGAGGCACTACAATAAACAGGGAAGCATGAGGAACAGAGCGGAAACAGTGTGTACTGATTAAGTGAAGCTCGAGCTCCAAAGTGTTTACTGCGCAAGACACAGTGTATGCGAGGCAAGGAAACAAGCAGCATTATTGTATTAGATAATTACCTGTGATCCTCGATATTTCAGGATGGCAGCTTCAGCTTCATAGTAACTCATGAAGAAGTTATGAATGACTACTTCTTGTAATTAGACGAATGAACGTTACCCCTGCAACAGCCTCACGTAAGAGTAATTAGTGGAATGAACGTTGTCCCAGCAGAAGAAAAAAAACACAATTGAAGAAGCAGTGTACATGCATTGTAAACAAAGTTAAAGAGACAGTAAATATTTTAGTGACATTTCTTATGTTAGACTATTATTTTAGATGATTTTTAAAATTTGGTATATAGTCTTTTTGCATTGAATTGTTATTTTGGATTGTTGTTTTAAGCTTTCTTGCAGGTCTTGGAAGATCAAGCTATGGCATCACTTCCACCACTTGTATTGACTCCTGTTTATCCTCCAGTGCCCTCCAGTATATATTTTAGCTAGTGGTAGAGATAAGTACGGGACAGTGAGAAGACAAGCATTACTATTGCACCATTTGGGTGTAGAAGGTAAAAGACTATATGAAGATCTTCCAGAGTTGTCTTTGGGAATAGGCGATGGGCAACCATGTAATGTTTATGAGATGTCACTACAGATGTTAGACTAGCAGTTTATGCCAAAAACTAATGTGGTTCTAGAGCACCATAAGTTTTTCTCCAGGGCGCAACGAATGGACGAGGATATTGTGTCATATATGGCTGCTTGGAGGGGATTGGCAATATCCTGCCGGTTTGAGCAATTAACTAATTCTGTAATTAGGGACCAAATAGTGAGATGTTCAAAAAGTGTGAAGGAGAAACTTTTGATGAAGAAAATACTTTAGAAGAGACCATACAGATTGCTTAGAGCACGGAGCATACAGCACAGTGTTCAGAAGGAAGCTTTTGGTACTTTTAATAATAATGCAAAACATTAGAATAACATTACCAGGGAAATAAAGAGTTTCCGCTGTGGGGCTCCAAGACATATGAAATGAAAAAAAAATATTTAATAAAGCGCACTGTGGCCAAGCGGCTTCCTGGCGCTGGGGACTTAGACCACAAGTCACAGAGGAGGCCCATGGGTTTTGACAGGAGAACGCCTGAGAGAACAAGAAGGTTTTTAAGGCTTTACGAAAATGGAAATAGATGGGGATAGAGCGTATAGACAAGGGGAGGCAGTTCCAGAAACGGGGGGCCAAAACAGAAAATCTGGTACCACCTGTTCTGGACTTGCGAAAGCGGGGGACATGAAGAAGAGAGAGAGTGGAGGAGCGAAGAGTGCGGGTAGGGGCGTGAGAAGAAATGAGGGAACTGATAAACAAAGGGGCAGAACGGGCTTGAGCCCGGAAAACTAGGCAGCCCAATTTGAAGAGGGATCTCTGGAGGACAGGGAGCCAGTGAAGGGACTTAAGTGCCGGAGTGATGTGAAAAGTTTTAGGAAGATGAAGAATGAGACGGGCAGCCTGATTCTGGATTGCCTGTAGGCGACGTGTTTCGTAGGCTGGAATGCCCGCGTACAGGCCATTTCCATAATCAAGGCGCGAAGTGATAAGGGCCATAATAATAATTTTGAGGGCATCAAAAGAAAAGAAACGGGAAATTTTTCGAATAAGACGAAGAGACAGAAAGCAAGAAGAAACAACAGAACTGATTTGTGCATGCATAGAAAGATCCTGACTGACCCTAATGCCCAAGGTGCGGACAGAAGCGACAGGTACAGGGGGAGGACCAAAGGTGAGGGGCCAAAAAGTGGAGCACCAGGGGTTGGAAGAGCCGCCCGTCAAAACCAGCTCCGTCTTGTCCGGATTGAGTTTCAAATGATTGAAACTCATCCACTCAGATATGAAAATCAAGGTAGAGCAAAACTTAGGAAGGGAATCAGAAGAAGAAGAAAGATCAAAGACGAGCTGGAGGTCATTTGCGTAATTGTACACAGAGACCCCCATATCGAGAAGAGACGAGATAAGAGGGTGGATATAAAGATTAAAGAGAAGTGGAGAAAGGGAGGAACCTTGGGGATCTCCACAAGAAACCGGGCGAAGAGGGGCAGAAAAGCCAGAGAGGTGGACTGCTTTAGACCGTTCCTTAAGGAAGGACGCAAGCCAGGAAAGAGCAGAACCCCGGATGCCCGCTGCGCCAACACGGTCGAGAAGGATGGAGTGGTCGACCGTGTCAAATGCAGCGGACAAATCGAGGAGGACCAAGGCCTGAGGGAGATTGGAGTCGGCTTTCCCCTTCAACTCATCTTGCACTGCAAGGACCACCGACTCCGTAGAGTGGCCCGGGCGGAAGCCCGCTTGATGAGAGGCCAGAAGATGATTCTCCTTGATATAGGTGGACAGACAAGATGTTACATGACTTTCGAGGATCTTGCCCAAATAGGGAAGGAGAGAGATGGGCCTGAAATTAGAAGGGAGTGATGGGTCCAGATTGGGTTTTTTTAAAAATAGGTAGGACAATAGCTGATTTAAAAGAAGCAGGAACTAAGCCCTGGGTGAGGGAAGCATTAAGAAAAGAAAGAGGGGGAGCTGGGCAGCTAGAGAAAAGTGTTCTGAGGATACGTGCAGGGGCACAACCCGCCGGAGATCCGGACTTAACTTTAGTAAGTAGGGCAAGGAATGAATACCAAGGAAATAGGCGAAAAATGGTCTAAAAAAGAAGAGGGCAAAGAAACAACAGAAGACGGACCGGGTAAAGGTACAGTAGGAATGTTAGATTTAATCTTAATGATCTTGTCGATGAAATAGTCGTTAAGTTAAGAGCAGAGGGTCTGGGAAGGGACAAGGTTAGGGCTGGCGTGAGCAGAGGTGGCTAAGTTGTGAACTAAAGAAAAAATCTCCTTCGATTTGTTGGCAGAAAGGGCGACTTTCTCGGAGAGATATTTAGTTTTGGCCGAGAGAATCGCTCTTTTATATTCTTGTAAAAGAAGTTTGTATTTGGCCCGAAGAGTGGAACAATATTTACGTCTCCTATGACGCTCGGATCGTCTAAGATCTAACTTGAGGACTTTTAGCTCAGTATTGAACCATTTGTGGGCGTCATGGGGCGAATGGCCTTAACCTTCCTAAGCGGAGCAACCTGATCGCAGGAAGAGGATAGCCAGGTACTGACCGCCTCAGCCTGAGAGTCAAGGGAAAGATCGGAGAGATCAGGAATGGAAGAAGCTAGGGCGAGCGAAAGAGAGTTCAGATCGACCCGGTTCCAGCTGCGGGCGAGAATATTTTTAGGTAAAGGGAGTTTGTCAGTGGAGCCCAGGTGGATGGAGAAGGATACAATAGAGTGATCCGACCAGGTGCAGGGAAGAATGGTGGGGGAAAGGACCATAAAGCGTGATGACCAAATTTGGTCATCAATCTTGACCATATTTGGTCATCAATATCTTCCAGAATGAGGTGTGCTGCCAGGAACAAACTTTGCAGGAATTGTGGAAAAAGAGGGCACCTGGTCAAGGTGTGTAGAACCAATGTGCGAGGAAGGAAGATACAAGAAATTAGACAAGATATTGACGATGTATCTGAAAGTGTTCAAGCTATTGTTTGTTCCATAGATGTGGGAGGATGTGATAAACTAGTAGATGGAGGGAATGAAAGAAAAAGATTTGAACAAATAAAACAGAGGATTAAATTGGAGAGTGTTGACAAGCTAGAAAAACCACACTATCATTTCTATCGATGATAAACCATTCACGGTACTGGCGGATTCTGGAAGCCTGTATACTTTGGTGTCCAAGAAAACATTTGCTGGGATGCAATTCAATGGGATTATGTCGTTAGATAAATCTGATATTAAGGTAATTGGCTATGCAGACATGAGAATCGAAATATTAGGAATGAAATTGATGACTCTCCAATTGAAGTCTGAGGGTGTTCATGGACATATTTATGCAACCAATTTTGTGTCAGACCTGTTAGGTTGGCATCAAAAAGATCTGAACATCATCATAACTTTACATGCCAAGGAACCTGTGATGGTGGATGAACCTGCGGGCTGTAGAAGCCATCAGCTCAGATGAAAGTGTCATAATGTCAAAGTTTTGTTCTCTGAAAAGTTATGGTTATTGAAAGGGTTTTCCCACAAAATAATTTTAAAGAAGGGGGACAAATCTGTTTTACTCAGGGTGAGGAATGTACCTCACCCTGAGTAAACTGCTCAGGGTGCTACTGCTGAGGGAACTGCTACGTAAGGAGCTGGATGAATTGTTCAAGCGTGAAATAATTGAACCTATTGAGGCATCTGAGTGGTTGGTTCCCTTGGTGGTGGTACCAATGGAAGGGGGGAAATTCGACTGTGTGTTGATTTGGGAGATTTAAATAAAAACATAAGGATGGACAGGCTTCCACGTACCAACATTTCAGAGATAATTTCTGTTATGGGGGGCAGATCCATCTTCAGTGTATTAGACATGCCGTCTGCCTACCATCAGGTGAATTTACATGAAGGGCCTGGACATCTGGCATCTTTTGCTATGCCTTTGGAGGCATTTGGCTATAAGAGAATGCCATACGGGCTGGCATCAGCGTCTGCTGATGTTCAGAGAGCGTTGAAGAACATATTTGGGGTCTTGAACTAAGTCATGTGTTTCCAAGATGACATACTTATAATGGCGAAGGATGGGAAGTAAAATTATATGGTGTTTTGTGAAGAGATGGAAAGGTTAAAAAAGAATGGCTTGTCGATAAAGAGAGAAAAATATCAAATAAGGAGGAATGAACTGACGTGCTTAGGTCATGTGATAAGTGCAAAGGCTATAAGGCCAAAAGGAAGCATAGTAAAGGCTGTTGAGAATACACTGAAACCCTCACACAAGTATGAATTGAGGTATTTTCTTGGACTTGCAGAATAGCATTCCGAGTATGTCAAGCATTGTGCAGAAATTGAAGAACCTTTAAGGTTACTCATGGAAAGAATGTAATATTTGAGTGGAATGATGATTGCAAGGAGTATTTTAACAAGATTAAAGGAAGCATAGCACGAGTACCCACGTTGGGCCATTTTACAATGTATATGTAAAGACGTACATTGCAATGGATGCAAGTGGTGTCAGATTGGGTGCAGTTTTGATGCATGTTATGAATGGTGAAGAAAGTGTAATAGGCTTTACATCTAGGAGGTTTAGAGGTGCAGAACTTTCATATTATGTGATCAGGAGAGGAGCCCTAGCCTGCAGTTGGGTATTAAACACTTTAGATTTCATGTATGGATATTCATTTTAGGGTTATAATGGACCATAAGTCACTCACCAATTTGTTTAAAGGAGGCAGAGGATTGGAGGGAAAGGTCAAACCACGCTTTTTGAGGTGAATGCTATCTGTTCTTGACTATAATTTTGAGGTTGACTATCTTAAGGTTTGCAGACATGTTATAGCGGATTGTTTATCTAGGTTGCCTATGGGTGAAGAAGTAGAAGAGAAATGTAAGGTGATTGCTGGTTTTGGAGGTAGTGAGATGGCCTTGGGATGTGGTGAGTGGAATGTAGCCAAGAAAGAGGATTTGGTGTTGAAAGAGATCAAAGGTAGAGTGCCAGGCATGTGCGAATAGTCATAAGGCCAAAGTAGTGAGGCAACCTACCTTGGAATGCACTGACTTTCCAATGAGGCTGTGGGAAAGATTAGCTATTGATTTTATTTGGCCAGACTTGGTATGAGAAGCAAATATATTTTTATAATTGCTGATTATCACACCAAGGGCCTGATTCTGATCTCGTTTGGAAAGCATTCCGACCGAATCAGATGCAGAATGCTTTCCAACCGACTCGACCACGAGCCTTCCGAGCAACGGAGTACGATGCATTGCATGTTAACTTCCAACCGAGTCGTACGGAATGCAACTCGGCTGAACGAACCATCCAGAAACAGGGCCGATACGACCAACTCATTTGGAAATGCTCAAGAATAGCATGCCGGTTTCGAATCAGACTCTTTTTAACCCTCAAGCAGATGATGATGCATTCGACGTGGTTTTGGAACCGTGTCCGTTTGTGTATCAAATGTCAAGAGGGAAAAGTCAAAAACAGTCAAAACAACCATTGTCAATGCCAAAGAATTCAGCCACACTCTTAAATTCACCTATAATAAGGGTCAATACCATGACCATGATCCTTTGCTACAACTGCTAATAGGTCTAAGGAGCCACCACCTAACATGCCCTGCTCTCTGCCTCAAACACATACTACACAACTTGGACAGATTTTTTTATACAAATTCTCACAGACACACAATCTTTTTCATATTCACAACCACACTCACTTTTACACTCACACTCACCATCATCTTCATCCTCACCATGGCCAAAAGGAAGCAGCCACATTTTGCAGATAAGAAGTAGGAAGTGCTTGTAGATGAAATTGTTTGAGTAGAGCCACAGTTATTTGGGAACCAAGTCCAACTGACCAGAGAAATAGGATGTGGGAGAGGATAGTCAACAAGGTAAACACTCAAGCCCCTTGCATGTGCACAATGGATGATATCAGAAACAGGTACTACGATGTGCGAAGGAGGGTAAATGAACTGCTGGGCAGGAAAAACGCCCAAAGCCAGCAGACTGGTGGTGGCCCTCCTGCACAACCTGTCCACTTCACTTCCTAGGAGGAGAAGGTGCGTGGACTCGCAAAAGCACCAGAGACTGGTAAGTACCCAATCCACATTGAAATAAAGTTACCAATTACACCCCTAGAAACATCACTGTAAAGAATACAGTTAAACAAATGACATATTAACGTAGAAAATAAACTATAGTCAAAGAGCATGTGATGTGTATGTCGGATTGATAACAAATACACCTTCAATGAAATTGAAAATGCACAAAACAAGAACCATGTACATACTTCTCACAAACTCACACTAAGGCCTTGTGCTCCAAACAACATGCACCAGTGTCAGACATCTTGCCAGTACTTTTCCACTCACTCACAGGAAAGCTGAATCGCAGGTAGGCTGTTTGGGATGGCTGGGAAGGTGGGTATGGGCATAGCCCCATATGAACTTTAGTTGCAGCAAACACTCGCCTCACACACAGCCCAAACAGACCCACTGGAACTATGAAAGCCTCACAGTGAGTGGAAATGTACCAGCAAGATGGCTGACACTGCTGTATGGGTTCCGAGCCAAAATTGACTCTGAGGCACCTTCTGAGACCCCCAATTCCACAATCCTTAATATGTATAGCTTTAACTGTAGGTCTCTAGTGAGATACCATGAAGAAATATTTGATCTTCTGGACCGGACACCGGACCTACTTTTCTTAACAGAAACGTGGCTAACCAATGACTCGGTGGCCATTCCTGCCTGGCCCTCCCGACAGGCTATTTGATGCTCACACAGAATAGACCCAATGGCAGGGGAGGTGGGTTAGCTGTGATATTTAAATCTGCCTACTCTTGCACTTTCTCCCCTCTGACCTTACCTGACTGCGAATGTGCCCTTTTTAAAATCAAGAAATCAGATAACTTCACTCTCACAGGGCTTCTTATTTACCGCCCCCCAGGGCCGGCCGGAGCCTTCCAGGAAACCCTGATCCTTACCGTATCCACACTTGCCCTGCAGACAACCAACTTAAGCATCCTAGGAGACCTTAATCTACATATGGAGCATCTTGACTCCCTACGAGATTACCAACTTTCTGGGAGATATGGATGCTTGCCAGTTAACTCAGCTAGTGGAGGGCCCTTCACATCTCACAGGCCACCTACTGGACCAAGTATTTGCCAACATTCGGTCGCTTAAAGTCCATACCCCCCTGCCACTAACCTGGACAGACCACTCCCTCATCCATATGTGCCTTAGTTTGTCCGGTGCCCCCTGGCAGAATCTCCCCCACCCTCCTGAAAATGCCCCTGGCGCAAACTAGACTTACTCAGTTTTGAGTCCAGCTTAAAATCTTCTCACCCAGACTGGCCCATTGATCTAGAAGAAGCAGACAAAACCTATAGGGGGTGGATCAATAACTCGTTGGACTACCGCATTCCCAAAAAATTGTCCTGGGCTAAGCGCGAGCAGTTGCACTCTTGGTACAACGAGACCTTAGCATTGGAAAAATAAACACTGCAAAACTTTGGAGCACGCTTGGAGGCGCTCCTATGACCCTTTAGCCAAAAAAACCTACAGGAAGGCCAGTAAAGCATACTACAAACCTGTACAAAAAACGAAAGCCGCATTCAGCACTAATATGAATATTTCTAGCCCTAATCTCTCCAAAACCATTTTCTCTCTTATAAGTGACCTGACAAAATCCCCAACATGAACCAACAATATAATCTCCTCCAATTTGCAATGCGAATCCCTAGCACTACATTTTATCAACAAAGTTGAGTGTATTTATGAGGGGCGTGGCTTGGGCGCCGATGGCGATGGTCGCCTGAGAGCTCGGCTCCGGGACTAAGCCCGGGATTATCCTGAAAATCGGAGGCTGCGGGGCGCCCCAGACCCCGCATTCTGCTGAGCGTGCTGACGATGACCGGCCGGGACCCCTAGTGGAGCTCGGACGAGGATTGCCCCGGAGTAAAAACGAAGTTTGCGGAGTTGCGGAGTGAGACCCAACATGGCGCCCGGACCCCTTTGTCCCCCGGGTCGAACCCATTGACTCGGAGAAGTGGCGCGGGCAGCGATTAGCGCCCGACTTCGACATCCCCGGCTGTCCCGAGCACTGGACAATTACTGGATTGGACTTTTTGCAACGGATTTGCACTCGGTTGGATGGACGGGCGGATGCCCACGCTATAGAGGGCACCGGGAACGGACGCCCTGTGATTCAAGCGGTGGCCCGCCTCGCGACTCCGCAACTAGCTTCGCCTTCCTGGCCAGTGCACTTCCATGGGAGGCACGACACTCTGGCGCCACGGATCATCCGAGGGAGTTGGTGGCCCTCGCCCCGGGGACATAGTGGATGAGCGGGCCTGCCCGACCCGACGACGGTTGTCTCCGCCCCCTCATCGGTGCCCCCGGACGCCATGGCGTTGGCGTGAGCCGAAGCGACGGAGTCTCCTCAGGCCCTGGAGAAGGAGGTCGCCCGCACCCGAATTGAGGACAAGTACCCGGGAAGGTCGTGGTCGACACCTGCACGTGGAGACGACTACTCCGGGACCCTCGCGGAGTGCCCCTGGAGGCATGGGGAAGCCGAGAGGAGCCAAGGGATCCACCCAGACCGCCTCGGACTCTGAAGCCCAGGACAAAGAGGAGCACGGGGACCCCAAAAGTTCTGGTGGCGCGCCGATGCAACACCAGTTCGACCGTGTCCTAGAGGCGATAGAGACCACGAGATCGGCCCTCCAACAGGACATTGCTCAGGTGGCGACGAGCCTGGGCCTCCTCAGAGCAGACCATGGAAAACTCTCAGACCGGGTCAAGGAGGTGGAGAGCACGGTGAAAACTTTGGAGCCGGCGCAGCGAACCTTGGCTGCGACGATGAAGGACGCCCTATCCCGAATTGCGACCCTGGAGCAAAGGGCGGAGGAGGCAGAAGGCCGCAACAGAAGGAATAACATCCGAGTGGTGGGTCTGCCGGAAAAGATCGAGGATGGCGACATGGTCACATACTTGGAGACCTGGCTCCGGGACACGGTGGTCCCGGAAGGACTGTCCTCCTTCTACACTTTGGAGCGTGCCCACAGAGTCCCAGCACGGCCCCTACAACAGGGACGCACCCCGAGACCGGTGATAGCGCGGCTGCTGCATTTTCGAGACAGGGACTTAATCCTCAATGCAGCCAGACACAATGGCCCGTTCAAGGTAGCGAACAGTCAGGTGAACATCTTCCCAGATTACACCTACGAGACTCAACGCAAGCGGTTCTCCTTCCTAGCGGTTAAGCGCGAGCTCAGGAGCGAGGGCATTCAGTATTCACTCCTCCGGAACAAAGGCGGCGATCCAAGAGGGTCAGAAATCGCCGCGGCCGCACAGGAGGGCCCTCAACGGTGGAGACGTCATCGGAGCGGAGGGGAGTGCTGGAAGTACTGTCGGAGTTGTCGGGGGCACGGGATGAAGCCATCGAGGAGGAAGGAAACCCGGGTGCAGAGGGAGCACCATCGGACTCGGAGGACTCAGTGGCCGATAGCACCCATACACCGGTGATCACTCCGAAATCGGTGGAGGACCTTTTGGATGGACAAGAGTAACGGGGTATGCTGACTTGTTTTGGGTGGGGGCCCGGCGGGGGGGAGGCGGTTGCCGTCCTTAAGGCTGACAAAAAAAAAGGGAATGGGGTTGGGGGGCTTCTGCTGATGCCCCGAGAAGTTTGTGGCACTGTTTGGGGCTTGTTATAGTCCTGGTGGCCTGAGCGACGAGGGCCCACTGCCTCCGCCCAGCCCGCACCTGGCCCATAAGGCCTTCCTACGGTGGCGACCGTAGGATTAGTGGGGGTTCTTGGGTTGATGAAAGACGAGGTTTGGATGGGATCTAGGTGGTGCAGTTTGGGTCCTGTCCTGGGGTGGGTGGGTGGGGGTTTGGCTTGTTTTTGGGTCGGTTGGTTTTGGTTGGGGAAAATGGCGCCATCAGCGCTGGGAGGATTGATGTCTTTTCTTTGTGGGGACCTGGATGGGGGGACTGTGCAAGAACAATCTGGGACAATGGCTGATGTTGCAAACTTGAAATGTGTTACTTGGAAGGTAAGGGGGCTCCACACTATGTCCAGGCGCCACAAGGTCCACGCTTATTTAGTGCGTAGGGGGGTGCAAATGGCGCTGCTGCAGGAAACTCATCTGAACAAGGCGGAAGGGGCGGCGCTTCAGCGTAGATGGCGGGGGCAGGTCTTTTCCACGTCGTACTCCGCTTATGCCAGGGGGGTGCTAATATGGATCAGAGCAGGGGTCCCCTTCCAAGTCACGAGGACAGTGTTAGATCCAGAGGGGCGTTTCGTGGCCATCTCGGGCACTCTAGGGGGGAGGGACCTGAACGTTTGCTGTGTATACGCTCCTAATGTGGACCAGACTGCCTTCCTTTCCAGGTTATCGGGCTCGTTGGCCCACTTCTTCTCCGGGCCCCTCCTGCTTGGGGGGGACTTCAACTCAGTAGTGGATGTGGACATAGACCGCTCGCATCCCCCGCTTCCCGATTCCCCGGTCCGTCGCACGGCTAAGGGTCGTCAGGATTGGCAAACCCGTTGGGGTTTGACGGACATTTGGAGGGCGCATCACCCCGCGTCCAGGGATTATTCATATTTTTCGAGACTCCATGAGTTACATGTCAGACTGGATGGCTTTCTTGGATCGCCCGAACTGGTTTCGGCAGCGGTCCGATCGGAGTACTTAGCTAGGACCATCTCGGACCATAACCCCCTCCTGCTGGACCTTCGCTGGTTTCCCGGGGCACCGGCGGTGCCCACCTGGAAATTGCGACCCGAGATCCTCGAGGACAGTGTCTTCAAAGCGGATCTGAGGGAGTGAATATCGGATTATTTTGCATCCAACGGCGGCTCCGCGAGTACTAGGGCATTAGAATGGGATGCTTTTAAGGTAGTGGTGAGGGGATACTGTATCTCTAAGAAGGTGGGCATGAGGCGTGTCATCCTGGCTGAATTAGACACAGCTGACCGGGAACTCCGCGAGCTTGAAATTCGCCGCCCCGGACACCCGGAATTGCAAGCACAAACGGCGGAGGCGAGGGAAAAAGTAGCGGCAGAGGTCGAACGGCTCCGCTGTTTTGATTACAAGGCCTATACGGTTCGGTCCATCGCGGAGGGTGACAGGTCGAGTGCGTTGTTGGCGTGGTTGGCCAACCCTACGCGCCAGTCCCAAACGACAACAAGTATGCGTGGGACGGACGGAACCGAGGTATGCACCCAACCGGAGATTCTTAGTTGCTTCCGGCATTACTATGAATGTTTATACCGCAGCCGCTCCGCGCGCGACCCTGTCCGACTTGATGATTATCTTCGCCCACTAGAGCTCCGCACAGTAGAGCAGGACGTGGCGAAAACCCTGGGATCCGACATTGAATTAGGGGAGATCCGCGGGGCCATTAAACGAATGGCGAGAAACAAGACCCCGGGCCTGGATGGCTTACCAGTGGAGTTCTATGCAGCTTACGCGGACCTCCTGGCCCCTCGATTATTGGTGGTCTACAAGGAGGCGAAGAGGCTGGGGCGACTCCCGAGCTCGATGTGTGAGGCGTTGGTGGTTCCTCTCCTCAAGCCGGGCCGGGACTCATCAGACCCGGGATCCTACCGTCCCCTGTCGATGCTGACAGTGGACTACAAAATTCTGAGCAGCATCTTGGCATCGAGGCTGCTGGGACACATGAGTTCCCTGGTGCATGAGGATCAGGCCGGTTTCATCCCACGGCGGAACACGACTATGAATATTCGTAGGTTGTTCCGATTGTTGGGGGAACCATTTGTGGATGCCCCGTCCCCGGTTGTCTTGTCGGTGGACCTAGAGAAGGCATTTGATAGCCTGGAGTGGGACTACCTCTGCACGGTGTTACGGAGATTCGGCCTCGGGGAGGGATTTGTTGGATGGACCGCGGTTCTATATGCCTCTGCTTCGGCCAGGGTCCGAGCGGGCCCATTGATTTCATCGCGGTATCAGGTAGAACGAGGCACGCGGCAAGGGTGCTCATTGTCCCCCCTTCTTTTTGCGCTGGCGGTCGAGCCGCTGGCACTGCACCTTCGATCGGGAGCCCACTATACGGGCTTGTGGTCGTCTACGGGCCCGCATTACGTCTCGCTATATGCGGACGACCTGTTGCTCTTCCTAGAGGACCCGATCGACGCTTTACGCGGAGCGGAGTTGGCGCTCACGGAATTCGGAGAGGTTTCGGGCCTCCGAGTGAACTGGTCCAAGACCTGTCTTTTTCCGGTACGCAGGGGTACCCCCCCCTACGTTAAGTAGGGAAATTAGATGGGAGCCCGACTGTTTTAAGTACCTTGGGGTATTTGTCTACCACAACCAACCCGACCTCCTAGATGGGAACATTGCCCGCTGCATTCGAGCACTTCGAGGTTGCATGGACTTTTGGGCCACGCTGCCGCTCTCGGTAGCGGGACGTATCGCCCTGCTCAAAATGGTGGCGCTTCCCCGGTTATTATACTACTTCCGGACTCTACCGATCTGGGTCCCGCCGGCCACGTTTCGTCAGTTGCGCTCTATGGTGGTCGGATTCCTCTGGGGATCGGGCCGACGGCGGGTAGCCCTCAACACCTTGATGAGGCCGAAGGACGAGGGGGGGCTCGCTGTGCCGGACTTTGAAAAGTATTATCTGGCGGCGCAGCTCCAGACCTTCACCCAGGAGATCGCCAGGGAATTCCGGGGCCCGGAAGACGGAAGGGGGACGGGTATGGCTAGGCATGTTCTCTCCTTTATAGCGCTGCGACAACGTTTAGTCCTGCGGGACCTGTCGATGGAGGAGCGGACTGTCCGCCTGTGTTGGAATCGGGCTCACGCCCGAGGCCAACTGTGAACACCATATGCACCTGAAATACCGTTGGGGATGTTGACGGCCCTCCCCCACGGAGGGGATTGGTCACGTTTAGCGGCCTGGGAGGATTCCGGTTTGCAGCTGTACGAAGACGGGGCGCTCTTGTCCTTTCAGGATCTCATTGACCGCTTCGGGATCCCCCGGGGTGACTTTCTGCTGCACTCGGCCATTGTGCGGGCGACCCAGGCACACTGGGGGAGCGGGCAGGAGGAACCCCACTTATCTCAGGTGTGCCAGTACGTAATGATGTCGGCGGGAACGGTGAAGGCGGTCACTTGCCTATACGGCAGGTTGGTCAGTGAGGGATTGGCTCCTCTCACCACTTTGAGGAACCGCTGGGAGGAGGACATTGGTAGGGAGATCCCGGAGACGACCTGGTCCCAGTTGGTGAGACGAGCCTGGAAGGGCACACGTAACGCCCGTTTCCAGCTGGTCCACTATTATGTTCTTCATAGAGCGTACCTGACCCCGGTGAAAATTAGGCGATATTTTGCCACGGCTTCGGCGGAATGCCCTAGATGTCCGGCTCAGGAGGCGGACCTCCTACACATGTTATGGGCCTGCCCAGGGCTGACGTCCTACTGGCAGGAGGTAGCGACGACCTTGGAGGAGGTGACAGGGAGACTCTTATCATTAGATGCGGCGGTGGGGCTCCTTCACTGGTTCCCCCATACCCCCAGGAATAAAATTTCTAGTAAATTTATCGACCTAGGGCTCCTACTTGCTAAACGAGAGGTGACCAGGAACTGGAAGGCACGAGCTGGTCCGGCGGGCAGCAGATGGCACAGTGAGCTTTTGAAGTGGGCGGCGGGAGAGAGCGCGCTGCGTTATCAACTGGCTTGGAGGCAGGGTAATGAGAAGGCGCAGGAGGCCGCGTTGGAGTGGGAGATGTTGGTGCAGGCCCTCAGGGATTATTGTGCCCCCAGTGACTCTGAAAGTGAAACAGCGACTCGCCCCGAGTCCCGGTGAACGTTAGAACTGATAGTCCTATTGCTTTCCCCATGGGTCCAATGGCAGATCCTATGCTGATAGCTCCCTGGCGCTGGTGGTGGGGAGGGGGGGGGGGGTTCTCTTAGTTAGTAGACATATAAGGGGAGGGGGGGGTTCCTTTGGAGGTTTTTAGGTTTGTTTGGAAAAGCAGATGACGGACAGTGCATTATCCGGACCAGCCCCAGCATCCTACTGACCCCCCATCACATTTCGCCGCCCGACCCCAGGGTTGTGGGCCGGATGGCTGTGTATGGACTGTACGGGGGGGGCCAGAGGGCTTTATTCTGTTAATATTGCTTATGATACAATGCTGGTCGTACTTGTATTGATCTTCTCATTCCTGCAATAAAAATATATTTAAAAAAAAAAAAAAAAAAAGTTGAGTGTATTTATAACTCACTGGACGTCAGAAGGGCTACCTCCAAACCAGGCCCACCTACCTGTCCATCCGACCTTCCCTACTCTGTACTAGCCATCCCACCTATGTCCTTTAAAGACCTGGAAACCCTGGCTGTGAAGGTAAAGTCAGGTTCCCCCGATGACCCAATTAAACGGACACCTTCAGGAAATTCCAGGACTGTATATTGCTTGAGGGATGGGAACTGATCAACAGATCGCTCCAATCATCAATAATCCCCAAATCCTGGAAACATGCCAAGGTTGTCCCCATACTGAAGAAAACAGCTCTGGATGCATCTCTGCCAGAGAACTTCCGGTCTATATCCCTACTCCCGTACTTGGCCAAGGTGATGGAATCATATGTAAATAATATCCTGACCAAGTACTTGAAAGTTAATGAGATGTTGGACAGGTCTCAAAACAGATTCTGGCCTAAGCATAGCACGGAATCCGCCCTGCTGGCAGTCACAGAACAACTGAGGGCTAAGCAGGCCCTGGGTAATACCTCAGCATTGATTTTGCTCGATCTTAGTGCGGCCTTCGACACGGTATCCCATGAGATTTTGCTCCATCATCTCGGGGAGATCGGGGTCAGGGGCGAGGCCTTGGCCTGGTTTGCGTCTTTTCTATTCAATCGCTCCTTTCAGATCCACGCCCCTCCATACATGTCTTGCAAGCACATCCCTCAACTGTGGTGTCCCCCAGGGCTCCACCTTGAGCCCCACGCTGTTAAACATGTACGTCCACCCCCTTGCCCTCCTGACCAGAGAACGGAAGATCAATATGATTTCTTATGCGGACGACACACAACTAATTTTCACCTTTTCTAAGAACGTCGTGGTTGACCAGTTAAAATTTCGTGAAGATGTTCTGGCCATCTCGGACTGGATGGCTGAGAACTATCTTAAACTCAATTCTTCAAAAACGGAGGTGCTTCTGATTGGCCGTGATTTACATAAATGGGACCATCAATGGTGGCCCTGGGTCATCCCCCTCAACTGAAAGAGGCAGTTAAGAATTTGGGGGTTCTGATGGACAACTCCCGCTCTTTCGAGCTACACGCAAAAAAAGTTGCAGGGACCTGCTTTGGCCGCCTTCGTGGACTCAAACCCATCCTGGGATTCTTCGAGGCCACCACCTGTCAAGTAATCATTCAATCAATGGTTCTGTCACAACTTGATTATTGCAACGGGTTGCTACTAGGCGTCAATAAAACGGTCACGAAGAGACTTCAAAGGGCTCAGAATACAGCTGCCCGCACTCTTTTTGCCCTACTCAAATTCTGCCGCACCTCCCATCTTCTGCACCGCCTGCATTGGCTACCCATGGAGCAGAGATTTCGATTTAAGACTCTCTTTTTGACACATAAGATCCTACACGGCCAGGGCCCCCATATATTACAGGGAATCTGTACTTTCTATGTCCCCACACGAGCATTGCGCTCCGCAGACCTGCTTTGGCCTTGCACACCCAGGGTGTGCAGGAGCAGAGCGGGAGGCCGTTCCTTCAGGTCTCTGGCCCCTGCCCTATGGAATTCTATTCCATTGGAGGCACGCAGCACACAAGATCACTGGACCTTTCGAAAACAGATAAAAACCTGGCTGTTTGCCTCCATCTAGCAAAGTAGCTGCACTTGCCTGTTCTTGAAATAACGCTGCATCTCCGCCTTCTCGGCTGCGTCTTTCCCGCCTGGTTCTGCATGCGAGCGCTGGGACGCCCCGTTGCTGGGGCAGCTATGTGCTATATAAGCTCGACTAACATAAAATAACATCGTATCTGTAGCACTAAGCCTGAAGGGCGTTGTAGTTGAGTCAAACAACATGCACCAGCCTCAGACACCTTGACAGTACTTATCCATTCACTCACAGGAAAGCTGAGTCACAGGTAGGCTTTTTGGGATGGCTTAGAAAGTGGGTCTGGGCACAGGCCCCATGTGGCTGGTAGTTGTGGGAAACACTCCTCCTCACACACAGTGGAAACAGACACACTAGAACTATGCGAGCCTCACAGTGAGTGGAAACGTACTAGCAAAATGACTGACACTGCTGAACGGTGTCTGGAGTGCAAGGCCTGAGGGGAGTGGTAGTCAAGTCAAACAACATGCACCAGTGTCAGACATCTTGACAGTACTTATCTACTCACACACAGGAAAGCTGAGTAACAGATAGGCTGTTTGGGATGCCTGGGAAGGTGGGTCTGGGAACAGGCCCCATGGGATTTGTAGTTGAGGCAATCACTCCTCCTCACACACAGCCCAAACAGACCCAATGGAACTTTGCTTTCCTGACAGTGAGCGGAAATGTACTGGCAGGATGGCTGACACGGGGGACTGGTGTGAGGAGCACAGTGCTTTATGGGGGTTGTGGTATAGTCAACAACAGGCACCAGTGTCAGACATCTTGATAGTAGACTTACATCCACTGTGAGTTACCAGAGGCCCAGATGAGCTGCCCATCAATACTCCTCTTGTCCAAAATACATAGTCATCCCAAGAAATAGTCCAGCATCATGAAAAAAGGAGGCCAATCTATCTACATTAACTCATCATTAGGTTCAGTAGCCTATGTAATGTCTATGCTTTGAGGGTCAATGAACATTCACAGCAGTCATTGCGTTGTTTTTGTACCCACAGGGCTAGCTGGGAACACCACTGTAACCATCCAGGACAGCCTGTCGCAGTCTCTGGTCAACTAGGAGCTATCCGGCATTGATGCCTCTTATCCATCTTCGGACAATGAGGAATGGCCTGGCCCTTCTGGTTTGGGTCGCCCCACAGCACCAGCAGTGGCAACATCAGGATCCTCTGCGACCACTCCCGCCTCAGCTGACAACACCCAGATGACCACTACCCACAGGGACACAGCCCGGGATAACACCAACAGCACAGCAACACAGGGCATTCTGGAGTTTCCAGACAACAACACCTCTGTCAACAATGACGGAGGCTCTGTGTTTACTGTGCCAGCAGCAACTGGTCCTGCTCAGGTGGGTAGGGGTGGTGGGAGGGGAAATGGGGCCATGCACCATAATGCAGCTGGTGCTGCTGATGAGGAGTCTCAAAACCTCTCCAGAATCTTCCATGCATATGAAGAGTCACAAGGAGAATGTGGCCAGGCCCTTGGGATCCTCAGGACCATCTAACAGCAGCAGGCAGCCCAAACTGCCCTGTCTTCAAAGTCAGTCTTCCTCCCGGTCAGACCGCCCGCAGTCTGCAGGTCGGATAGACGGAATAGTAACGTGGGGTACTGCGTGGTAAGACCTCCACTATTACTAATAGTAGTAATAGCGGAGGTCGACCTGCAGACTGCGGGCGGTCTGACCGGGAGGAAGACTGACTTTGAAGACAGGACTTTTTGCCGTCTTTCAGCATTTTGATGCAGCATAGTTTTATGCGCATCGGACTACTATCCTGAGACACACTGAGAAGGTGGCGAAGTAATAGAAGTGGCCATAACTGAGACAACACTTTCTATTGAATTTCCACGAAGACATTGTGGTTCTGTGGGATATTTTATTGTTATTTCCTGAAGAAGGTTTTTTGGCTTTGGAAGTGTATGTGCCATAAACCAAAACGCGTTGATGCTCTGGTGGAGGAGCACTAGGCCACAAGAGATAAGAAACTCCTACGAAATTGTGGAATTTATAGATCTGGAGTTACTTAATCACACGTTACCATAACACTGGTGCTCTCTCTGCTTTTTAATTGGAACCATTTTCCCTTTGTTCTGTCCCACATTTTATTATGAATTTTTTATTCTGACAATGTACTGTTTTTTAATTTTGTTTATGAATAAAATGTACAAGGTCTTTTGTATGTCTGATTCATGTTAATCATTTATTGCTCCTTGTTGCATGTATATTTGTTTGTTTGATAGAAATTTGTGGTTTACTCTCATACTTACCCGAAGGGGATTATTTCTGACAGACTTGTCTTTTGGTACCCTACTCCTCTGGGTTTCTGGGTCCCTCTCTGTTTTTACAGATGCAAAAAGCACACACACAGAGCATCACTGAGACACTTCTGGAAATGTTTGTGTTCCTGAGTTTTCACAACAGGGAGCCAGCTCACCTCGGTCCCTTGGGGTTAAGTTATTTCAGGACACAGCACAGAAAGGTCCATTCAAGCAGGGGGACACAGCACTCAGCAAAGTCCCTGTAACCTCTTCCTTGGTTAAAACAACAAACTGCAGGTAAGCTCCAGAAAACACAGCAAGGGCCAGTCCTTTCCTTCAATCCCTTCAGCCGTTTCTTCCTTGACAGAAGTTCCTCTTGACCACGAAGTAGTTTTCAATCCTTTACAGTCTTGATCAATCCAATTCCACCATTCAGGGGTTTCAGCTATCATAGTTATACCCCTAAATGTCTTTGAAGTCTTTGTGTCCAAACAGTTCCGGGTGTCTCCCTGCCAGTGACAGTTCCTTCCCTTGATAGTGGGGGTCTGGATCCTTAATCACTCAACAGGGGATGGAGCCATTGTTTTATGGCTGCAGCCCAGGCCTCTTTACCTCTAGGGGATAGACATTCCCCAGATCCTATCCCTTTCAGATCCAGACAGTCAATCCACAACCAGGTAGAGTCCCACAAAAATGTTATAGCTCAAAATTACAGCCACTTATAAAAGAGTGGCTTTGTACCCTCTCCTGATACATTGTACCTCCTGTAAAAAATATGAAGTGTGTTGATCTGTGTTAACTGAGGTGCTAGGTTCGCTTTCACTGGTTCTAATTGTACTTAGTGAGGTGTTGCTAGATGAAACTGGCCTTGCTTCTGTAGGTTGCCCGATCAATGTGTTGTTTCTAGTAGTGTTGCGTACCAAAGCGTCAAATTTCTTGGCATATGTGAAGATTCTACCTGTTTGGTAGTCTACCTCATCTCTCTTAAGTTGTCTGGCCTTTCTGGTTTTGATGTTGTTCTGATGTTTCAAAAGTATCTCATCTAGAATAGTGTAGTATTTAACTGTGGCCTCTGGGAGATTCAATTCCTTGATCTCCTGTTCCAACATGGATATTTACAACTGGAGTTTAGACACTTTACGGTCTGCACTCTCAATGAGTATATCCATAAGGGTAAAATAAGTATTAGTGAGTGCTTCCTCCCACTTGCTCAAAAGATCTAGATCAAGGTCATCGTATGTGGGGAATATCTGTGCTTTAAGTCCCCTAGGTATACGTTTCAATTTTATGTATTGTTTCAAAGTAGTGCCATCCCACCACTTAGAGTTCTCCTGCTTCTTAAGCCTCTCCAGTTTGATGAACTTATTTTTGAGTCCCTCTTTTCTTGGTGTATTACCACTAGTAGATGCGACGTGTGTGGACATTCCTTTGGCAAGATTGTCAAAATGTTTCATGGCTGCTTTGTCCCTATCCATGATGCATTTGAGACGAAGGTAGGATTGGTGAAGGTAAGTAATAGTGTAGATTGTGCGTATCGGCTGCCCCCCTATTTCGCTAGTTTTAAGGGTCTGAGGAAGGGTTTTTAGTTAGGTTCTAGAAAAGGGCGCACAGCTAGATATTAATGCAATAGTAATTCGTAATTCTTATTAGATTGTGAGGTGCAAAAAAAGGTGAGGGGATGAACCCTATAACCCCTCAATGTAGTGCCAGTCTGGGCTGACACTGCGTACAGTAACTAACATAAACCCATGCACACTCTAATTGATAAAAACAAATGTCAGTGTAGACATATTGAGACAATAGGAAACAAAGCGTTTCAATTACACACAAATAATTGGTTATCTTTGAATCAGTCGTATGAAAGGGTGTCTTTAATGTTCAAGAGAACTAGCCGACACGTGTTTTGTCGCGTCTGGGGCAATCTTCCCGCGACCCCTCAGGGCTGGGGGGATACAAAGGGAAGTGATGGGGTACATGACAACAACATACAAAAACCCAATGGTATTTCTGAACAATGGACCATCGCCAAAGAAAACCACTGAAACCACTGAACGCGTGATTTAAAAAAACGGCGACGTGAGAGGGGGCAGATATATTGATACAGAGGTAGCTGAAACATCTTGGAGGTAAAAACCATTAGATAACCGTGGCATATGTCATGCGTGATTATGGGAAAGGGAAAATAGTGGGGGGAAAAGGAAAAGCATTTGTGCGATCGCAGATGCAATAAGTGGAACAAGCAGTGCGGGGACGCGTACAAGCAATGAGTGATCTCAACGATGAGAGGAGTGTCAAATTCAAAATATGCATGTGTTTTAGAAAAACAATGACAAATTAGTTGAGTAGATCATACCTAAAGAGAAATTGCCGCTGGCCGCGCGACCCGAAGGGGAGATAACGCGAGACAGCGTCTTAGTGACACATGCCTCGCGAACATAACGTCAGCAGTGCGACAGTCAGGGTGCCGCCCCCTCATGAGTCTTCTTGGTTGTGAATGTATTGGGTACAAGTGGAGCGAGCGATGGCGGTGTGGGCACTAGTAGTGTCGTCGGGAGAGTCTACAACAACAAAGTGAAAGTGCAAAATATAAGAACACGACCGTCCTCCCAATGGCTTAATATCATGTAAATACTGTTAGGGAGGAAAAACCAAGGGGGATAGTGCAAAGGGAAAGGATGCTCACTGCTCCGTCGGTGATACTTCCGACCCGACAGGGCCCTGGACTGTTTGGCTAATTATAGCGGTAGTTGGAGGATTCTAGGAACAAAAGACAAACAGAGCAAGCACAATGAGCAGCTCTGTATATGAATTGGTTTTAAAAAAAGTAATGCATGAAATTGGTCATAAGTCCAGAGATAAGTTGCCTGCTCACCTATCAATTGTTATATCTGTGGTGCGAGATATAGCAAGGTGAACGAATGAAAGTGGGACACTCCAAAAAATGTTGGATGTGCAGTTGTAGAAGATCTGGAAGAGAGAGTAATTATAGAGGGAGGAGAATCTTAAAATAGCAAATTAAACCGAATATCAAAGTGATCTGAATGTATACCAATGAATTTGTATATCTATGTGCCGGGGAGCAAAAAGATGCTGGAAAGTCAACTCTTAAATGGGTATCGTAATAACGAAGTCCCAAACCCACAGTAGACACATACGTAGAGGGGTGACTAACGATTGGTCCGTATTAGGGGTAATGAGGGAGCCATAAGGCGCTGGGTGATACTGAGTGGTGTTGCGAAAATAGCGCGAGAGGCACACACTTACTTAAAGTGATCAATTGGTGTATCTCCACAGGTTTCTGTGCGTCGGGGCGGTTTTGTCCAAAACTTTTGGAAGGAGTTTGCCCTTGAGAAAAAGGGAATAGCATTGTAGCATCTTAAGAAGGCTTGACAGAGAAATGGCGATATCTGTAAGAGCCATCCCGCTATGAGTGGGCTGGATATGAGAAGCTTACTTGGTTAGTCAGATGGGTGCCTCCGCAAACCGTTCTCCGTTCTGTGTACCGAGTATGGCCACAGTTATCACTTCCACCGGAAGTGAATATAAATGAAATCGGAAGGACGCAAGAGGTGCCCAGATGTTTAAAACGCTAACATGGTAATGATTGCTGCGGCGTCCGGCGCTTGTGAAAGGATAGTTTGTGATGTAAACGAGGTATGTGTATATAGACAGTAAAAAAGCTGAATAAAGCTCAAGTGGTTTTGTCTGTTTAAACGAAATAGGGCATTGGTAGTAATTGTGTCAACCGTAAATATGTGAATAAACGTGATTGAGAGGGTCTGTGTTGTGGAGTGCCACAAACCGGTGTATATATAGGCATGCTGGGCTGGTGGTAAAATTAGTGTTATCGCATGCACAGCGGCCAAGTATTCGTATATTTTAAGAACATGTATCTGTAGTGTACATAATAGCATTCAAAACGATCTTGGACACGTACAAAATGGTTCAGTCAAAAACAAGAATTATTAGAAACTCACAGAGGCCATAATTGTACAACGAAAAGGTGCGCTATATAGAGTCTCTATTAATGCAGACAGAGCTGCACATATTTGGAAAAAATGATCAACATCATCTAATATCAAGTGCAATACGTACATACAATAAGTAAAGTTGTGCTAAGATTCACAAATTGGAGGGTGTGTATTCACATTGGAACGGTACATATTTAGAATCGGTAACAGTTATTTTAGGTTAATTTAACTTTCCTTCTATAATGATTAGTGACTGGAAAGCAAAATTCATATTGGTACATTCTATATCGTACAGTTAGAAAGAAATCTAAAAACAAATTAAAAAATATAAATGTATAGAAGGCCATATATGACAGACGTATGACAAGGTACATGGTAAAGCATCGCAGGGGATTAAAAGTGCATAAACACTGGTGGACAAGAGTAGGATGAAGATACCTATCTGTGTCTAAGAAGATTTCAAACTTATATTTACAATAGTCCCATTCATCTGATAAGTAACCATTTATGCAAACAATATGGAAATTAAACATTCAATATGGAGCTGAGTACATGTACGGTTGTTATGATGCAGAGAAAACTAGGCGTCATGAGTCTCAAAGTTCATTTTAGCTGCCTAGAAAATATTGTAACTCGTGGTCATAATTGAGACCGTGGTCTACCGACCGAAGGCGCATAATCCATGTGGCCTCGTTGCGTCTCAATTGTAATTCTCTGTTACCCCCTCTGATGTTCTCTGGGGTAATTTCAATGCTAAACAATTTCACCCTTGGATGACCATCACTCAGTGCCTGGCATGTAGCAACGTGCAGTGCAACCGGGTAATTGGGATCCTGTTTATGAATCGCAGGTATATGATCAGCGATCCTATCTTTCAGGGGTCTGATAGTGCTTCCTACGTAGAATTTTCCACAGGTACACTCAATTATATATGTAACAAATCTGGTTGTACAGTTTCTGTTACTATTGATTGTGTATACTTTCCCGTTGGTGCCAGTGAAGTCCTTAATGTCTTGTTAGGCCCATCTACACATCGTGCTGAAACCGCATTTGTAGAAACCATGACTGTGTGTGGTTAGCCAGTTGGATGTAGTGACGTCTCGTGGAATAGTGGGGCTTAACCTATTCCTAAGAGTACGGCCCTTTCTGTATGTGATTTGAGGATGGTCTGAGATGTAGTCTTTAAGGCTCTTGTCAGTTTTCAGTATGGCCCAATGTTTAGACAAAGCGGGACAAAAGGGGGTGGTGATGGACGGAGCATCTGAACCAATCAAACACTCACACCCAGTCAAAAGATCTGGGTTTAATCCATCACCGTTCTTTAGCCCACTCTGCCACCCCAGTTCAGACTTGGCCATATGCAAATCAGTCTGACCCTGTGCCTCATGGGAACAGTCCAGCCCGATTTGCGGAGCCATGCCTTCCCTGGACCGGAAACAAGCTTCCTAGGACCGGTTTCTGGCATTACAGCCGTCTTCAGCCAGGCTTGCCTGAATCCAGTGGCAAAGTGAGCAAGGGACTCACGTCTGAGCATACCCTGCCAACTTATGGTGAACAAAGCGGTACAAAAGGGGGTGGTGATGGACGGAGCATCTGAACCAATCAAACACTCACACCCAGTCAACAGATCTGAGTTTAATCTGAGTGGGATGGATATGCTCAGATGTGAGTCCCATGCTCTCCACACCACTGGAGTCAAGCTATCCTGGCTGAAGACAGCGATAGCCAGAAACCGGTCCTAGGATGCTTGATTCCGGTCCAGGAAGGACATGGCTTGGCAGTTCGGGCTGGACTGTTCCCATGAGGCTCAGGGTCAAGGCTGATTTGCATATGGCCATGTCTGAACTGGAGTGGTGTGGAGTGCAAAAAACAACCAATGGATTTAGGCCCAGATCTCTGTACTGGGGTGAATGTATGACATTGTTCTGCATTCTGTCCATCAACTGTTGTTTTTGCATTTGTCACCCCAAGTGGTATGGGTATGCTCAGACGTGAGTCCCATGCTCTCCACACTACTGGAGTCAAGCTATCCTGTCTGAAGATGGCTGATAGCCAGAAACTGGTCCAAGGATGCTTGATTCCGGTCCAGGAAAGTCATGGCTTGGCAGTTTGGGCTGGACTGTTCCCATGAGGCTCAGGGTCAAGGCTGATTTGCATATGGCCATGTCTGAACTGGGGTGGTGTGGAGTGCAAAAACCAACCAATGGATTTAGGCCCAGATCTTTGTACTGGGGTGAATGTATGACATTGTTCTGCATTCTGTCCATCAACTGTTGTTTTTGCATTTGTCACCCCGAGTGGTATGGGTATGCTCAGACGTGAGTCCCATGCTCTCCACACCACTGGAGTCAAGCTATCCTGGCTGAAGACGGTTGATAGCCAGAAACCGGTCCTAGGGTGCTTGATTCCGGTCCAGGAAAGACATGGCTTGGCAGTTCGGGCTGAACTGTTCCCATGAGGCTCAGGGTCAAGGCTGATTTGCATATGGCTATGTCTGAACCTGGGTGGTGTGGAGTGCAAATAAACGATGGAATTAGGCCCAGATCTCTGTACTGGGGTGAATGTATGACATTGTTCTGCATTCTGTCCATCAACTGTTGTTTTTGCCAATGTTTAGACAGACTCATATGGATTTGCCGGTGTAGATTGTTGAAGTCTGTTATCATGCGTACAGTGTTGTCATGGGACTGTGTGTGAGATCGAGAGATCAAAGTATCCGCCCTCTTCACCTTTTTGGCCCTATCTGCAGCTGCTCGGAGTGTGGTGGATAAGTAACCCCTTTTGGAGAACCTATTCTGTGTATCTGAGAGGTGTTTATCGAATTCTTTCGCCTCTCTGCAATTCCTCTTTACTCTTATGAATTCTCTGTAGGGTATAGCTTGGATTTGATGTGTCGGATGTGAGCTTGTGGCGTGTAGAACTGCATTGCAAGCTGTCTCTGTCTTAAACAGTTTGCTGTGTAAGTGATTGTCTTTCACATAGAGTTCTAGGTCTAGGAATTAAACCTTCTCTGTACTTGAGTTCATAGTGAAGCTCATTTGCCAGGAGTTAGTATTCAGGTGTTGGAAAAATGTATCAAGGTGATTCTGGGTTCCTGACCATAGTAGAATGCAGTCATCTATATAGCGTCCCCAAAAAATTAGGGAGTCGATGAATTCTGCTCCTTCTGGACCCCAAATTAAGTCTGCTTCAAGGGTCCCCATGAAGAGGTTAGCAAATGAGGGTGAAAATTTGGATCCCATTGCCACCCCCTTAATCTGTCTGTACCAGTGTTTGTCGAAAATGAAGACGTTGTTGTTAAGGATAATCTCCGTCATTGAGACTAGCATGGTAGTGTGTTGCCACATGGTGGCAGGCCTGTTTTGTAAAACTTTTGTGACCGCATTCACGCCTAGTACAGGATTGATGCTTGTGTACAGAGCAACTACGTCAAGTGTCGGTAGAATGGTGCCTGGTTGCCATTGGAGATCTGCAAGAGTGCTAAGAATATCTTTGGTGTCCTGCATGTAGGATGGCAGGTTGCCTACAAGTGGGCCCAAAAACAAGTCTACGTATTCTGCTATCCTCTCAGTGGGCCCACCTATGCACAAAACAAAGATACTTTAATTTACACCTGCACTTTGGTGAATTTTACTCATTAAGCATCTTGCCCTTCATTAACAATGAGTGTCCTTTGGCAACCCTGTCTGGGTCTTATTACCTGCAGCAATTTACCAGCAGTCCTGAAGTGATATCCTGCACACAGGTTCTGTTTTTTCTGACACACCATCCACCAGGTAATCCACAGGCCTTATCAGACCCCCCACTCCTTGTAGGGTCTAATCTTCACTTGGAGGTTCAGGTGGTGGGAGCCTGTTATGTCCCAGTGGTTCTGAACAGGAGGACAGCAAACTGGGCCTTAGAGTCACTCTGGTAGTCCTGGGTTCAAGTGATGAAGCAGGGATCAAGCAGCAGGGCAGGCCTCTAAGGGTTCAAGGTAGGATTGAGGCACAGAGAAATCCTTCCAGGTGCAGCAAATGTGTCTTGTAGAGTACACAGTACACTACAGCAGCTGGCAGTCCTCTGTGAGTCCTTCCACAGGTCAAGAAAGTGAACTAAGAGTTGGGTCAGAGGGTCCAATATTTATACCTGGTGGCCACTTTGAATTAGATGCTTCTAGCGGCTTTCACCTCTCTTTCTCCCTGCCCTGTCCCCAGCGTGCCTGGGGACACAAAATACTAGTGACAAACTCTTTGTAAGTGTGTTCATACAGGTCCTTTGCGATGTGGAAATGTGGTAGGTGACAGCTCTACCCCCTGGTTACATCAGAGGGGCCCACCCTGCCGACATCTATCTTCCCTTTTCCCCACTGTCTGAGAGCAATACACAAAGACCAACTGTCAGTTACACCTAGTCATTTGACCCACGATCCAGGCAGCAGATGCTAAGTGGCTCAGACAAGAAAATGCCAACTTTCTAAAAGTGACATTTTTAGAACTGTGTTTAAAAATATGACTCTACCACTAAAGGGCGTTTACAATTCTTTAGACACCAAACTCAATATTTCTACTTGCTCCCAATTAAAAATAATCACTTATAAACTGTACTAAGTTAATCCAATGGTATCCTATGGGAGAGGAAACCCTTTCAGTAGTGACAAAGGAATTAAGAGGTTTTCACTTCCAAGACATATAAAAGTTAAAAGTACATGTCCACCTTTTTAAATCCACTGCACCCTGCCCTATTGGCTGTTTAGAGCCTACCATAGGAGTGAGATATGTATTAAAAAGGATGATTTAGACCTGACAAAAGGTTTATATTGCCAGGTCAAAAAGGCAGTCCAAACTGCAATGGCAGGCCTGAAACATGTTTAAAGGGCTACTTAAGTGGGTGGCACAATTAGTGCAGCAGGCCCACTACTAGTATTGAATGTACAGGCCCTGGGTGCAAGTAGCACTACTTTACTATGGATATACCAGTAAATTAAATGTGACAATTAGGTCTAAGCCAATTTCACCATGTTTAAAGGAGAAAGCACAAGCACTATAGCACTGGTTAGCAGTGGTAAAGTGCACAGAGGCATACGAGCTACCAAAAACAGGTTTAGAAGACAAGAGCGTGAAAATAAAAAGATTGGGGATGACCCTGCAGAAAGGGTGCAGTCCAACACATAACGTTACTGTGCTTTTGTGAATCGGCTCTGAAATGTTTCAGATTAATAACTGGTATTTTTTTAGCACAAGTCGAGATGGGGAGCAGCAGTACAATAAACTGTCCTATAGTAAGCACTTGATGTTACACCAAACTGATGAGTAGTAACACCTTTCTGTATGGAGATAACATAAATGCCTTGTTTCACATTATACCTTTAGTAAAACCTTCCCTTGTTTGTTATACTTTAGGATAGCGGAGTCTTTTGTATTAAACGTGGGAAGCCAGTATCTAAACAAAACTAATCATGACTCATAGTAATCTTCAGCATATATTGCTTCTTTGCTCATTTTGAAGGGGTCCCTTCCACCCAGATTTTAAGCAACCTTGCTTAATGTGAATGGTGTCTACAAATAACACATTTCTCTGTGGTTTCTGTGTAATTGATGGAACGAAAATTTTAATCACTTCCCAATCATCATTTATTTAATAAGGTTAGCTGAATGTACAACGTCTCTGACATTGAAATCTAGAAGAAAATATTTTTCTGGCACAAACATCAACAGTTAAAAAAAGAAAAATGCCATCTTTCATTGAAACTGTTTCCGTGTGCAAAAGACAGGTTGGTGTTGAAAATGTATGTCATAAAAGTGGCTGATATTGTGGTGCAGTCCAAGGCAGACTTGAATTCCGGTGTGTTGACAACGTGTATGTTAGACTCAGTTCTGATTCACAGTCAGCACTACATGCAGAGAATGGAAAAATGGAAACAAGAGCAGAAAAATACACTGATTATGCTAAATTAATATAAAGGGGAGAGTATGGGTGGGCACCAGGTGCATTGGATATATGAAAGCAATATGGTAGAGCTTTTGTGATGTGAATGTCAAAAACAATATTTGCAATTATTATGAAAACTTCTCAAAGACTGACAAAACATTTTGGGCCATATGTAGGTAAATACTATTCACCGACACTAAAATAACGAATTTTACCGATTCATCATCCATTCATTCCTATGGGCCTGGAGGCCCATAGGAATGAATGGGAAGCCATTCAATATTACTGATTCTGTAAATACTGAATCGGTAATAAGGGGATCACATTCAAGGGTGACAGAGTGTCAGATTGACACCCTGTTGCACCCCTGAATCGTGCATGTGTGCACAAGTGGCACACATACATGCCCTGCCACATGGTACTGTTGAAAAAGCATAAAATTACTTTTTCAAAGGTTTTCGATATTTACCACCAACTTGTAGTTGGTGGTGAATAACGAATCCTTAAACCACATAAGCACTCTTAAATGTGCTTCCTACATACCCGATTCGGTAAATAATGATTCGGTAAATACAGAATCGGTAAATACCAATTCTATATTTACCGAATCATCCCCTACATTGGAAATGGCTCAATACCGGTCGGTAAGCCTGAAATTTACCGAATTTTGGGTTTACCGACCAGCAATGAGCCACCTACAGCGGGCCCTTTGTCCTTGATTACTTGTCTGAAGATTCACAGACTTGTGGAGCTGCGGCGGTCTCCCTACTGCCCTTTTACGATATGGGCAGTGGGACCACCACAGCCCCACCAGGCAACCACCATTCCCTAGTAGTGTTGCAGTGGTCAGGAGGCAGTAGTATGCTTGGCAGGACTGCTGCGGTCCTGCCACACAAATTACAAGTTCCACCATGGTGGAGAGGAAACAAAGAGGGCCGTACAGGGACCCCTGGTGCCTCACGCCCTGTGGATACACACAGAGTGGCACAACATGTGCCCCCCTGCCTGTATGCAGACCAGTTCCTGCATGGCATGGACCTTTTAGTCCGTTCCATGCAGGAACTGTTTTTAGCAATCCATTGCAATGCCCGTTTTCAGGGCAGCGCCATGCGAACATCAAAAACATATCCCGCCAGACAGGAGGAAACTCCTAATCTGGAGGGTAGTTTGACCATGGCTCTGGCAGTGCCGTGGCACGGCGCTGTATCGCCAAAGTCCTAATCGGGCCCTTAGTGTTAACATTCCATATGGATTCCTGGACTTGAGAAAAGATGGGCAGTAACCAACATGGATGCATGAGGCGTGGTATATTAGGATAATCTTTGTCAGGCTTTGATCTTGTGTCGTCATGCTCGATCAAAAATGCCATTTGGACTTGACCCCATTTTAGTAGAGGAGACTGTGAGGCTGCTGCTCAGCTGGTTATCACCTTTCAGTGGCATTGAGAACAGACCCTAGGCAGCCTGCTGGCCTCTTCAATGGAGCCACTGATGCATTTCTGAAGCTCTTGTTTCCAAAGGAAAACACAGAAAAGAAGTGAGATGGCTCCTCATTTTTGATGGGATTTTCGTGCTCAGCATCAAGTGTAACTGATGCTTCATCCGCCCCCATTCAGAATAATACTTGCTTGCATTTTATTACAGATACTGGAAAACTAAACTATGATCTTTCAGCTTCGTGGCAGCATAGAAATTGTCAAGAGACCTTTAGCTTAAGAGCTAATTGACATCTGTCACCTGTACATTGCCATGCGAATTCTAGCAGTTTGTTCGGCGCCAGGAAAATATATTTGAGCTGCAATTCCTAGAAACACCCTCGCAGCTCTTTGCTAACATGAAAGCCCCCTCTCTCCATGTACTGAATTCTTCCTTCTGTGCCACTGAACCGATCCTGCTCTCTATTTAAGTGGCGCCACTTTCAAGCTCCATCAGTTCAGTATTCACAAAGGACTCTTAAACATCTCATATTCAGTTAAAAAGGCTGCCCGCTGTTTATGTCGCAGTGTTTCTTAATGCTAGTTGTACGGAAGGACATTGAACAGTTTTATTCTTCAAGATGTGCCTCCCTAAAGAACACATTTTATTTTATGTTGCTTTTATAGAGTGTGCCATGCTCTCATTAGGCAATTTCTTGGTAAGTTTAATATTGGGACAAATGACAGCAACACATGGCTTGATTTAGAGTTACATTTCAATTAGTTCCAGGACTTATATACGACCAATACAGGCAGGTCAAAAGATCCTCTGAAGACCGTTTGTTTATGAACAAATATCTCAGGCCATATTTGTTACCTACCCTTTTTGTTTTGCAGTTTTATAAGGCGCGGCCTCGACCGCAGGGTATTGGGGCGCTTTACATGAGCCCCAGATACTTTACTCAAGGGCACATTCATGTTTTTTGCAGGCGCGGGATTCATTGATTTGCTAAAAATCCCAGGGGCCTCATTTATGAAAAGTGACGCATCGCTGCGAGAAAACAGAGATGCGTCACTTTTCATTGCGACCTCCTTGCGACCCCAATGATGCGTCATATTTACAATATGACGCATCATTGCGCAAGGAATTACAGATACGTCAATATTTCTGACGTATCTATAAGCGCAAAAGTGACGCATTGCTGGAGTGTGTCACAAAAGTGACGCAACTTCAGCAATGCGTCCTTTCACATGGGGAAAGCCCCATGTGAAAGGGCTTGCGTCAGTCTTACGCCTGCTGTGAGGCAGGCGCAAGATTTTGACGCAACAGCGTCCTAAAAGTGACGCAGTGAAATCTCATAGATTTCACTGCGTCACTATTACGAGGCTTTTTGCGGGGGAACGCCCCCTCTGCATACATTATACCTGACGCAGGTATAATGTAGCGCAGGGGTTTACAAAGTGACGCATCTGCTTAGATGCGTCACTTTGTAAATAGTGCGCAACAGGAGGCATGTTTTATGCCGCCGATACATCACAAAAAGTGACGCACTGGCGGCGTAAAAGTGACGCACGGCCTCATAAATGAGGCCCCAGAAATTTGGGGCGACGCCGAGAGTTGAACCTGGTTTCCCAGTTCCCAAGTCGAAAGCTCTGGCCCTTACGCTACTTCCTCTATGTTTGATTAAGACAGAACATATTGTAAAATGTTCAAAATATATTTAACTTTAAGAAAACATTTGTGAAATATACTTTAAGGCTCCCGTTGACATTAGGTGTGCTGTTCATTTATGTTATTTATTTTTAACCCGTGACATCGATGATTGCGGCATGGATGTAAGTGAGAATGTGGGATAGAAAGGATAAGTCTAGAATAGGAGGTCCTTATGGATGGTGGCAGGACTGGGTGCTACAACATGCTATGTTTTGCAATTAAAAAAATAAACAGACAGGATGGTGAGGGAGTCCCCAAGGGTCAGATATATTTTCTGTAAACTCTTTTGGTGGGGACGATATATTTTGGGAGGTTTCAATTGCACGGTTCAAGGCACAAGCCAGAAGAAAGAGAAAAAAGCCCAACTGTGGTGGTTGGTAGTTGTATGGGTTCCATGTAAGTCCTGCCCTTTAAATCTGCTTCATCTTCATTTTGTGCAAGTTCTTCAAATTCAACAGTAGGTAGCTTTATGTGATGATGAATGTATGAGGGTAAGGGGGAGGAATAATGATGATCTAAAACACTTCTAATGCAAGGATTAGGCTGACTGGAGGAAGGCAGACAGGTTCCTTTTCTGAAGCAGTAGATTTGTGTGACTGTTAATTTTTACATGTCATTACAGTGGTCAGTACTACATATCCGAGTCCCTTTTTCTTCTCTCCTTCCTGAATCAGTGAGTTCCACCGCAAGGGCAGCTCCAGCACTGCCTCATTACTCTAGGAGATTGACTGCTGCTGCCAAGTCATCTATAATATGTTTTGATTTACAATTATTGATCCAGGTTCTTATAAAGAAGGCCTCTGCCATTTCATTTGTGAAGTCTCAAGCTTTGCAAGTTCAAAAATCTTTTTCAAATTGTGACCAAAGGTTTGCACAGGTGGTCAAATGACAGTATGTGAAAAATATTTAACTTGCAGCAGTAAAAAACGGTTTGCTGGCATTCAGGGGTGTAGGCGTTGGCAACTTTGAGTGTGATGGTGACAACCTATGACTTGGTGGAGTTGGATAGTAGCTGTGGGATTACCACTCTTTTATTTTATCTTCCTTCCCCTCTTTTCTTTCCCCACTTTGGAGCTTTCTATCCATTCCTACTCATTTTATGCAGTTTTTAAAAATGTTAATATTTTATCTTTTTAACTTTTTTGATTTGAAAGTAATAATTTGTTGTCACCTATTTCTTCCAAGGAGAATAGTGAAAGACTAGCAATGTGGCGAACATGTTGAAAGGTCTCTAGTGATATACATGTAAGGGCTTACTCATGAGAGCCCTGCAACTCATGAGCAATGTGACAAAGCGTAAATTCATGTCTCACCTTACTCTGTGCCCAGGAGGTGTTCCATGGGTGTTGCTCGGGGGTTTACCATGCAACACCCATGGAATTTGTCGCTGTTCCAGATTTACAAAGTGATGAAACTTGGGGAAGTGCCAAATCTGTACTCATTAAGAGGTGAGGTGTAACAAAGTGAAATGTTTATTGTTTCCTCTTTCCATGTGTGTTACATTCAGCACACATATTAAGGAGGAAAACGACTCTTAGGATTGTTTTTGTGTGGGAAGGTGCCCCTTCCTGCACTACACTCATCCTGCATACAAAGGAGACATCCTTGTATCATAGTGCAAGGGTACCTACGTTGGTGCTAGGCTGCTTCAACAGCACCAGCACAGAAAGAAACAACAGGAATCCATGGTATTGCTTAAATAAGGTGCATTCCTGCCCTTTCTCTTTGGCGTAGGGCAATACAACAAGGTGCCTTGCTGGATTGCCCTATGCCAAAATCCTATAAATAAGCCCCGTGGTCTGTAGTTTCACTACTGGCCCACACATCTGTAGTGGCATGCTTTTCCTGCACTGCTCTCCTTCTTTGCAACAGAAACCAACCCTAACAAATCACGATACAGCTGTGGTACAGAAATAAATCAGGCTTGCAACCTTCCATTGTAGACCAAGGGCCTCCACAAATTAAAATAATCCCTTCTCCTTTCACCAAGGAAAATAGGACGTCAAGTACCAATATTTTGGCCATCGTCCATTGTATAAAGGTCCGGATGATGTGCTTGTTTATGGTAGCATCTGAATTGACATCTTTGAATGTAGGCTGCTTGGATGTTTTGGGGACAATCATAACATCCCACTTTGTGTCAAGTAGAGGTGGCAGCTAGTGATCAGTGCACATGATAAGGGACTTTGATAACCGAGGTGATGAATGGCCAATTCTGACAGTCTGGATCTGTGGGCAACAATAGGGACAACCTTAAATTTTATTTGCAAGCCCAAAATAGGTTGCTAAAAAAATTTATTACCACCATGCTTGTGGGAAGGTTGACAAAGTGTTACAAATGACATGCATATAATAGCAAGAACTACAATAAGTATACAGGGGTGCATATTTACTAACATTTTAAACAGCACAGGGCATCAAGTAAATTTGCTGTGCTGAGTTGTGTAAAGTCGATTGAGTTGAAATGCTTCATATCTACTAAATATGGCACACTTCTGCTCTCCTATTGTGCTTTGCACACTTGAGGCAGACTAGCACAAATGCAGGCACCCTTGCATCTTGCTTCAAGGGTGCCTGCGTTATGAGCAGAATTGTTTTTGTACTGGCAGGATTGCCTTCATGCACAAAAACATCCCTGCACAAACACAATCCTGAAGACGTTTGCCTTTTTCTATGTGTGATGTAGAATGCATCACACGTAAAAAGGCAGTACAAAGGAGAAATGCATATGTTTCTCCTGGTTATGCATGGGTATGGGAGGCGCACCATTTTGGTGCAATCCCAGGGTTACTAACCTTAGAAAATTTGGGATTGTGTCAAAATCCATGGGTTGATGCATGGGAATGCCCATGCACCACCCATGGAACACCTCCCTCTCATAAAGTAATGCTGCTTTGCATTTCTTTGCATTTACTAAACCACACAAATGTGCATGAAGTGGCTTTGGTGGCTTGATAGATCAAAAAAAAAGAACTTGGGTCATGCAAGGACACTCTAAGTTTTTAGTGTATCTGGACTATGGCTTCTAATAGGGGAGTGCACAATGCGCCTAATTCCATAAAACAAAATTACGCAACATTTTGTGTAATTACTCATAACGTACCTCCTGCACCTCATGTTAAAAAAAGATGCCGAAGATGCAATGCATGGAGTGGCTGTTTTGTGCAAGCAAGTGCACATTTTGCTTCCTTCACCCTGGTGCTGGCAAGCCATATATCATGTTTCCCTATTAGAATTATTACTTTTCAGACAGCATTATTTACAACACAGTTAATTTTATGTAACTATATATATATATATATACACACACACACACACATATACATATATACAGATATGTGTGGGTCGCAGCAGTTATCGTGTACGTAGAATTAGGTCAGAATTTCCATAGGAAGCATGATTTTTGTTTTGGTAGTAACTTTCATGTCATTTGAAGAATCTTCACAAAACTTTCCAAAAAAAGTTCAACCACGTCAGCTCTTTCCTGGAAAGTTTTGAGGTGATCTTTCAATTGGTGGCTGAGCAAAAGTGGGGTCCCAAAACGTATTTTTCCCATCCAAAAGGGATATAGAAATAACTGAATGACACCAAATTGCAGTAACTTGATCTTTACTCTGATATCATACTTTTTGTGATTTGGTGTAAATCTATTCAGTAATTTTTGAGAAACTGAGGTTTAGAAATAGGGACATCTCATTGGTTGGTCCCACTGAAGTACCACAGAACTCCTGCAGTGCTGCACATTTATTATATAAAGAATTTGGATTTGCTGATAGAGCTTTTTTCCCTTTGGCCCTATCTGTCACTTCAGTTCTATGGACCTGCAGGAGCTTCATGACTTGATACTAATAGATATTTCTGCAGATTTTGACACTGTGCAACACTGTTTGTTAATCACAAAACTGCACAAAATTGAACTCCATTCTAAAACTCTGCAGTGAATTTGCTCTTTCTTAATATACAAAATACAAATAGAGCAACTTGCCTCTTTCAATTCACACCACAAAATAACCGTGGGCCATATTATCAAGAACAGGCGATAAAATGATCGCCGCTTTATCTGCAGGAAACCGCCGCTAAAGCGGCGATAATGCGCTTGATAATATGTCCTTGTGAATTCCCATAGCAGCCCAGGTTCTGGTGTTAACCTGGGCTGCTATGGTAATTTACAAGGGCATATTATTAAGCCCATTATCGATGCTTTAGCGGCAGTTTCCTGCCGATAAAACGGCAATAATTTTATCGCCTGTTCTTGATAATGTGCCCCCAAATGTGGAATCTAACAGGTCTCCTCTTAGAATGCTACACTCTAGAATGTTTGTGTTTCCCTCTTTTAAAAATTGCCAAGAGATGGGGATTTGATATGTGGTCTTAAGCAGCTGATACATAGCTGGTGAATTGAATAGGAGAAAAACAGACAGAAACAGAAACAAACTGATTAATTCCTCTACAGAAACAGCAAACTGGGTGACTGGCCACAGCCTTAAATTTGACCCCGAAATGTCTGAGATTCTCTTTTTCGGTGAGGCAGATCTGATCTGGAACTCATCATGGTGGCTGGTCCTATTGGGCTATGCTCTGGAGCCCAAGAAGTTAGAGAAAAATCTCAGAGTCCTCATAGATGTTTCTCTATCTTTGCAAGAACAAGTCAAGGCCACCTGTGGTACGTGTTTCAGCATTCTAAAACTCTTTTTTAAGTCCAAAAATAATTTTATTAGGTGAAATTCAAGGTGTCAATACAAAGTATAAAAGCAATTCAGAAGAGAAACATTAACAATCAAGCAAAGCATCATGTCAAAAGGAATAAGAAATAATTTAAACTGAAAAGAAAACGGGCTTTTGTAGAGCAAAAACAGAGGAGTTACAATGGTTGTGAATATAAAACAATGCAATATTAGGCAAGTACAGTAGGATAATGAAGAAATAAGGAACGCCAAGGGTATTCAAGGAGGCTTAGAGACTTCTTGTTGAGCAGGTCGTAAATGAAAGGAACGTTTAACACATGCATCAAGATATAGTGTAATTGGAAGCCACAAATCCATACGTTTTGCCACCATGTGAGTGGGAAATACAAATGCAGTATCCAGTCTATGATTATGACATACATTGTACCACCATGCTTTAAAAGAAATGTTTGAATTTTTTTTCCAATTGATTGTGATCTGCTGAAATGCAACAGCCAACAACAAATCAATAATTTGAACATTGAGTGAGACATCCCCCCAGCAACTACCCAGAAAAATGTGAGTGAAGGAAAAAGGGATGTGGGTGTGAAAAATTACGTTAATCTGGGACCAAACATGTAACCAGAACTCACGGACAACTTTGCATGAGAAATATGAAATAGAGTAGCAGATGGGGAGGAGCAAGTCCAACAAAGGTCTGGAGTCGAGGAAAACCTCTTGCTAAGGTCATACGGTGTGAAAAGAAGTCTGTTATAAATGAAAAACAGGGATTGTGTCAAGGTTGCTGCTCTAGATGATTTGCAAATTTTAGTCCAAATCTTAGTCCATAGAGGCGATGTCCAAGATGTGGCGAAATCACATTCACATTGTTCTTCCACCTTAGTTTTAGGCCTAATGGATTCTGTGGTATGTAGGTATTTGTAAATAGCAGAAGCTTTGGACGTAGTACGCAAAAAAGAATGGAGGAGAGTGACGGGAGTAGAAGGTAAGGAAGGGGTAAAGGATTGTGAAAGTTGGGCATGAGTATTGGACATCGTGTAGAGAATTATGGGGGATAACATGATCTTAATTGTGTCGAGCCGGCCCCACAATGACAAATAAAGGGGATGCCATCTGGACGTTAAATCTGATATTTTCTGAATACACTTGTTCAAGCATAGAGAGACTCTGCATGAAATTGAGGAGGTAACATGTAGGCCTAAATATTTAATGTGAGAAGAACTCCAAGTAAAGTTAGAAGTGCTAAAACCGGGTTTGAATGCAAACTTTGTTAAAGGCAAAATCTCACACTTGTCGTTGTTAAGTTTATAGCCCGAAATGAGAGAGTATTCACGTACCACATCAAGAAAGGCAGGTATGGATTCAGTGGGGTTAGATATGAAGAGCAGAATGTCATCAGCATATGCAGCCAGTTTGATATGAGAATGTGGGGTTTGGAAACCATGAATGTTAGGGTGTTGACAAAGTTTGGAAAGGAAAGGCTCCAGAGCTAAATTAAAAAGGAACGGGGACAATGGGCAGCCTTGACGAACCCCTCTACCTAGGTCGAAAAAGGAAGATACCAGGCCGTTGGCACATACAGCCGCACGTGGGTTAGAATAAAGAAGGGACACTAAAGAAATTAATTTGGGGCCAAAGCCAAACAATTCGAGGGTTGAGAAGAGATAAGTCCATTCAACCCTATCAAATGCTTTCTCGGCATCCAATGCAATCGCTGCAAGAGGGTGTTGTGAATGCGAGGATTTCGACAGGACATTAAATATAAGTCTAGTGTTGTCGGTGATATAGCGTCCTTTAACAAAGCCAGACTGTTGAACTCCTAATAGGTCAGGTAATAGGAGATCTAATCTGAATGCGAGCGATTTGGCGAAGATTTTGTAGTCGATGTTAACTAAAGAAATCGTCTGTAATTTTTGCAGTACTTAGTGTCCTTCCCCTCCATAGGGAATGAGGCATATGTGAGCATCAGAAAAAGAACCCGAGGAGCTGCCTAAAGTAACAAATGTGTGTAGCAGGGAATGCAATTTTGGTATGAGTAGTTTTGAGAAATGGAGGTGAAACTATCTGATCCTGGAGCCTTGTCCATTTTAAGATGTTGGAGTGCAGTGAGTAATTCTTGCTTTGATACATCTGATTCTAAAGAGGTAAGATCAAGGGGAAAATGTTGAGGTTTGTGTATACTGGAGAAGAAATGTGATAAGGATTGGGGGAAGGTTGGGTTTCAGAAGAGTAAATGGTGTTTTAAAAGGGAAAATACAGTTAAATTATCCGCATCCTTGTGTTTAAGGTCCAAGTTATTGTCAATGTTCAACTTGTTGTGTTTAACTTTCAAATATTTAGCCAAAATCTTCCCAGCCTTATTCCGATCCCAATAAAATTTTGCACTTGACTTCAGTTAATACGGGGAAGCATCTTCCGTGAACTTTTTGTTAAATTGCATCTTAGCATGAACAAGAGCTGTCAAACTATCTTGGAAGTGTGAAGTATAATAGGTGTGTTCCAAACTCTTAATTTCTGAAGATCTCCAGTGAAATTGCGAGCAGCTTTCCTCTTCCTAGCGACATATCCAATGACAAAATCTCTCGCAGAAGCATTAGAAGTATCCCATATAGTGTGTTTGGCTATGGAATAGGTGTCATTGATCTAAAAAAACTCGGCAAAAAAATCAGTGAAGGAAGCAGTGAACATAGGGTCTAAGAGAAGAGAATTGTTGAAGCGCCATCTCCTAGGCCCAGCAATTTTAGGAAGAATATCGATATTGATTAAAACAGGGGCATGATCTGGTAATAAAATGGGGCCAATTTCAGCATTCGTAAGAGTTTGGGCAATGTTATGGGAGACAAAGATATAATCAATCCGTGACTGGGAATGGTGGAAAGGGGATTAAAAAGTCAACTCTTTCGTCGTCGGATTACAAAGGCGCCAAGCATGAATATGCTTGTGTTGCGAGATTGCTTGAACAAAAAGTTTGTGGGACTTATTCAGAACAAAGGGAGCCTTAGAGTTCCTGTCAAGATAAGGGTCAAGAGTCTGATTACAGTCTCCTGCTAATATGAAATTGTCGTCCACAAATTTGGTGACATGCATAGAGAGCCCCCGCCAAAAAGTAGGGTCGCCACCAGTAGGGGCATAAACGTTGAGGAGAGAGTTTGGAACACCCCTTAAAGATAGTTTGACATGGACCTATCTACCTTCAGTATCTGAGTCTTGTGTTACTAAAGAATGAGAGAGAGATTTGCGACATAAAATGACAACCCCATTGAGCTTGCCATCACCAGGGGAGTAATATACCTCACCCACCTAGCCCCGCTTGAGTTTGGCAGACTCTACATCTGAGAGATGGGTTTCTTGTATAAATGCAAAATCAACATTCAACTTGGCAAGATGAGATAAGATTCTTTGTCTTTTGATAGGAGAATTAATACCCTTAACATTCCATGTAACAACTCTTAAAGACCTATAATATAAAACTGATTACGACAAACAAATCGAACAAATACATAAAGAAAGCCCAAGAAAAGAAGACAAAAATCAGATGAGATAACTACTAGAAAAGGAAGAACAAAGTGAGGGAAAAGAAGAAGGGACAAACAGTTATATATAGAAGAGCATAAAATAAGACAGACAAATGGAGTAGAATGACAGAGAGAAATTACACAATGAGATGAGCTCAGAATGAAAAGGAATACATAATTAGGAGAGAATGAGAAAAAAAGAAGAGTGCATGAAAACATAATGTATTACCAGAAAGAGTAGACAAAATCAAAGAGAAGGGAAGAGAAAAATCAAAGGGTAGCAAGAACATACAAAGAAAAAAGAGCACAATCGCCAATAAATAAACCATGCAGAAAAAGGAAGAAATACAAAGAAAAGATGAAGAAGTAAAACCTGAAAAGACACCTGTAAAAGACAAAAAGCAAAGGAGGAAGAAGGAGGGAAAAAAGGCATACCAGAGAAAAGACATGTGGAAAAAATGAAGGTAAAACATACTTACAAGAGGGGAAAGATGAGGGATCACAACCAGGAACAAACCAGAATCGCGGGGAGGGGGGGGTGGAACCACATAGAGCAGGCGGGACATTCAGGGACAGCGGGGCGCACAACCGGGACAACACCACAGAACGATGATCTGACCTATGGGAAACATGAGGAAAATGGTGAGCAAAAAACACGGAAGGATAAAGGAAGGAAGACTGACATTATCAGAAGCAATACAAAATGGAAGTGGTAAACAGAACACAGGAAACCAGAGTCACTGTAAAAGCACTTCAAAAGTGGTCAACAAGTATGGGAAAAAGATATAAAGGAAAACTATGAAATACAACTGGAGAATTGGGGAGCATGCAAAGGGAAATAAAGTGAAAGAGAACCACAAAAGAAAGACAAGAAGCTCAGGGAGGGGAGGAGGAAGAAGTATCAGAGAAATTCATATCAGCTGTTCTGCAGGAGTTCAGGAAACTTTGAAGATGAACAGGATCTTCGTATGCAGTAGTCTTGTTGTTGTAGGTGACTTTGAAAAGACATGGATGGAATAGTTTGTATCTAGCTCCTATGGCTCTTATATCAGCTCGCATGTCCAGAAAAGCCTTGCATCGATTCGCTGTAGCCTTAGCGTAGTCCTGCACAAAGAACAGAGAGGATCCGTACCAAGTAAGTTGAGGAGAAGCTCTGGTCGCTGACAAAACTTTCAAGAGATCTGTGTATTCTAGGAAATACATGATAATTCATCTCTGTCTTGACGAAGTGGTAGTAGAAGAGGAAAGCCGGCCAAGTCTATGGGCGCGTTGAATATTGAGCACAGTATCCTCTAGTACATGTAAAAGCTTAGGAAGAAAGTAGGTTTAAAGAAAGCAATGGGATCATTCCCCTCACAACCCTCCACCAGGCCGTAGATATGCAAATTATTGCGCCTGTTGCGTTTTTCAAGCTCCTTCAACTGCTTCTGAAGAGAAGAAATCCTCAAATGCAAGTGATACACTTTAGTAGACGTTTCTTCAAAAGAAGAAATGCACTGTTCCACAGATGAAATTCTCACATCCATTTGTGACCAGTTTTCTGTCAGCACTTGTAATTTGGCATTGGTTTTCTCCATGAAAGGACGGAGAGCCCTTATTTCCTCTAATAGCAGTTCCAAGGAAACAGATGACATCAACTTAGGTGGAGAGGGGGAATCTTTTTTTAGTCTTTTGGTAGTTGCTTTCCCAGAGGCTGACACCGAAGACTCCATCGCAGACTGTATATCCGCAATCGAATTGAGTGAACAGTGTGCCTCGAGATAGTAGAGTCAGAGCGTGGTGTAGTTCTGCCCATAAAGTGAAAGAACCAAAGAAGGTGAACCATGGTATGAGAGAAACAGATAGCAGAAGTAAACAAAGTCAATACTGTCAGTCCTATGCCAGAGGAGATGAGCTGCGCAGATCAGAAGGCTAGTTGACAGGAAAGACATCCACAAATTGACCATTAGCAATGTCTATGAAGAAAAAAGAAGAGAACGCTGCATCTGAAGCATGAACACCAAAAAATGCAAAAATTAACCTGAGGTGGAAAAAGCATGCCAAAATGGCCGCCACATCTGAGGAGATATAAAGCCTCAGAATTCGTAATAAAAAGCAGCCTGAGGAGAGTCAGCCAGCAAATATAAAGAAGCTCGGGTAATAAATAATGCCTGTGTAGCAGTTGAAGACAGCAAACCGCCACATAATGTAGCAGGGAGCAGAAGAGGCGGTTCAAGCGCTTCGTGGTAAATTACGGAGTAAAAAACAAAATGGCGGCCGCGAACGTCATAGATTAGCAGCAAACTTACTCCAATAAAAAAGGAGTGTTAGCTGCTGCAACAGGAGTCAAAAAGGGTCCTCCAGCATTCTCGTCCCCTTCCAACAAGAGGACCGGTCCTTGGTGACAGGAGAAAATTCCTCAAAGCGGGACGTGTCTCCCAAGCCGGCGGAGCGCTCACCCAGTGCCACCATGCTCATTGAGCACCAAGCCACGCCACCCATTCTAAAACTCTTAAGGAGACTATTCAACTAGATACCAGGCAATTAGAGAAAACCCATAGTCCAGCCTATCATAACAGGTAGACTAGACTATGGGAAAACATGGTATGTGGTCATGGCGGACTATTTATTTTCACAACTCCAAGTGATATAAAATACTGCAGCCAATTTGATTTGTAAAAAAGACAGACACAGTTCTGCATCAGTCTAGCTACCCATCAATGGTTCCCCATGCGCTAAGGAGCAAAGTTTAAACTTCAATGCCATGCGCACAGAGCACTTTACAAAACAGGTCCAGTAATTCTACAAGCTAGAATAAAATGTTATACTCTAGCACGTGATCTGACATCTTGCACTGGCAAAATCAAAGCGAATAAAAAAAGACAGGGCAGGAGGACACACGTTCCTGCATCTGGCGGTTGTTCAGTGGAATATGCCACCATTAGATCTCTGTCTCAGTGAAGAACATCTTGGGTTAAGGAAGAAATTAAAGTCCTCGCTGTTTAGAACTCAATGACTTTTCTGTACAATCCAGTGCCTCTCGAAAAAGATAAAGAGCGTCTCAGCGTTGTGATATCCCCCCCGAGGATGAATGTCACACTCTATAAAAATCGTAAATAAATTGTATGGCTGAAACATGAAGAGAAATGTTTCAGCCAGCATTACAGGACTCAGAGACTAGGTATTGCTATCCTGAAGTTAAAACAATAATGACACCTACGGGGGCATGGTATGGGTTCTTGACATTTTTGGCATTTTTGGTGAGGACCCAGTTGGACCACTCCAAATGCAAAACTGTTTTCATGCTGCAGTTCCACAGTACCTCAATTGGACACAGATCAGCCTGAACGGTACTGTGTGACTTCTGCAGGAGACAGATACAAGAAGACCAATGCAAGATTCACAAAGTGGTGCTAGCATGGTTTTTCAGTAGCAGGGGTTTGACTCGTGGTGGTGGTATTGTGGAGTGAGGTGAGTGTGTGTTGGGTATTTGCCATTTGTGAGGGTTTGGGTGCATGGTCTAGCTACAGGACAAGTCATATGACCAATACATGTCTGGAGACTGTGCATGGTGGGGGGTCTTTGCTGTTCTCAGTGGTTGGGTGGGGGACCATTTATGACTGATATATACTGCTGCAGAGGCTATAAGAGTATATAAGGACATTTTGAATTAATTAAGGGGGCCATACCCTGAGTATTCCCTGCCTCCCCTATGTGCTGAACCATTCATGTACAATCAACTCCCAATAGGCAACCAACTGCACACAGGTGTGTAAGAATCTATAACAGTCTTGGATGTGTGCACAACTGCTCACAGACAGCTCACTCCCTCCTGAAATCCAAGCCCCTCTTAGGTGGTCAACCCCCAAAGCCCTGTGCCAAACCCTACAAGGACAGCCATCCTCCCATGGGCAACCTTATACATCTGGGTGGCAAGCTACTTCTGCTCATCATCTTCACCCTGTCTGCTACTCCTCACGGACAGTCCACTCCATCCAAATACCCCAGCCTCTCTTAAGTGACCAAGCCCCCAAGGTATACGGCCTTGGCCTTATGCCAAACCCTTCTCTGATAGCCAACTTCCATGGATGGGCAAGCCCCTCCTGCACATGGCCTTTGCCCTGTGCTCACCCACTCACGGATAGTGGCCTTTGAGTGGCTAACCCAGCATGATAAGGAGAAATGTTTTGAATTCTCATCAGTTTTCCATTTTGCACGTGTGTTGCATTGTACAGCACACATAAAAGGTGTGAAAAGCCTTACAGGATAGTTTTTGTACTGAAAGGAATGCCTTCTAGTAAGATAAAATACTTTACAAAATATACACACCTTTTCACAGTGAGACAATGGTGCTTTTGTTTGTCCATGGCAGCCTAAAGTATGGCACGCAGTGAGAGAACGGAATAGCTTCACTCCTTAGGAGATATGGTGTTGTTTTGTTCTCTCCCTTTCATGAAATGCAGCACTGCATCAATTTTACTTGCTGCCCGGAAGATTCGTGACTTCTGTGTAAATATGAGACTTATAATCTGAAGTAGAAGACTGTTGTCGTCATTAAAATCTGAGTCTGTTGTTATAGGTGTTTACCTTTAGGGTGGACCTATAACAGTAGACTGGGCTTTTATTGTTATCTATAGCTTGCTATTCCAAACTGTAAGAATATACTAACATTAATAGACACACATGACAAACAACATATATTTTCTCGAATTTTAATTCAGAAAAGATGGTTTCAACTGGAACCCTTTTTCTAAAACTGTTTTTGATTATTTTTGGTTTAAAATTGTTTGTGGGGGGTTGAACTAAAAATGGAGAAAGAAACAGCATCTAACTTAGATTACCATGTTTTCAATCGTTTTCATGGGCAGTTAATATTCCTATCTCTGCTTTCTGTATTCTACTTTCCGGCAGATACAAATTTCCCACCACATATGCAGTTTAGCCCAATTAACTTGTACAGGGATACTATTTACGGGTCAAGGTGACAGCAGCAATAGTAGGAGCTGGGTCCCCATCTTGGAGTGTAGCAAGAGAAGCTGTAGATGTTGGAGCTTCCCCTTACTTCAATTTTGCAGCACTTAGCTGCTGTGGCAACTCTGTATATGTTTCTACATGCCTGACATTCCAAAAGAGTGCTTTTTTGAAGTATCTCTTGAACAATATTGATCATAGATTTTGTATGTAACAATACTTTCTTCTGTCCAGCCGGAATGGTATACAAATTCCCAGAAAAGGGACTCTTTTCTGGAGTCTGGCTGATTCTCCTGCTCCAGTATCTGATGGGAACCACTGGGATGTGAAAGCACCAGAAGGCTATACACACACACCATAGTGCATGCAGAGGTACAAATTAACTAGCATTGGAAAGACAACCAACTGCTCTAGAGTAACAGCTGCAACAGGACGAGAAAGGAAATGATGACAACATACAGCATGTGGGATATACATCAGACACTGTCATAAATTTCTGGCCTTAGGTGAAGTAAACAGAAGAATATATTCAAGCGCCATGGAACAGCACCTGCAAACAGAGCACAGAACGTTGTATAAAAATAAAAGCAAAGTAATAAAAAGGTTAAAAAGAATATTAACAAATTCAAAACCTGTATATAAAAGCTGCAGGCTTTGAAATTAAATAATATAGAAAAAAGAAAAGCAGTAGTTGAAAAGTGGAAAACAAATGAAAAATAAAACATGTGAAAATACATCTGGGGCAACAAAAGAGGATTGGGCCAGGATTGGCGGAACGTCTAGCCTTGAACCCAAACCCTCCAATGCAGGTGGCCAAAGGTGGTGCACGGTGGAGGATTGCCCATCTGCAGGGATTTAGGTGTAGGACCTGGTAGTAGACTTGGCCTTATTGCCAACCCATTGCCAGGTACAGACAAAAACTGTGCACAATAGGCGAGTTAGGAGATTATGATAAAATAACCAGAAATTCAGATGACTTCTTTAGAGCTTGCAATTTTCTTTTTCTTCTTTGTCCTGCTCTTCCTCATCGCTCCTATCTTCAGATGACATCCTCACTTTAAAACTCTCTACTTTTGGAGGAAAGTAAAAAAGGAATGGAGCCATGATTAGCAGTCTGTCTCCAGAGAGATATGAAACTAAAATACCTCCTTTACGATGTGGATTGCAATATGCAATATCGAATGAGAAGCTGAGGTTTTTTTTCACAATTTTTTTAATTGGAAAATTAAAACAAAAAAAGTGTATATGGGAAAGGTTACAGGGTACTAGGCACACAGCATTTGGTGTTCCCACATTGCAGGGGGCCTTTAAGAACAAGATGCAACATTATCAAGGAGGACACTCAGGTCCACATCTTTACACAGAATGGTCAATGGGGTGAAGGGACAGAAAAATGTAACATGACAAAAAAGAAACTAATAGAAAAAAAGCAAACAGGAAATCCATACTCACATCAACACGCCCAGTGGGGTAGGGAGGGCAGGAGGGAATGGAGGGGGGAAAGGGGAGAGAAGGGGAAGAGGTGTGAAAAGGTGAGAGGCGAAGAAAGAGAGAACTATGGAGAAAGGCAGGAGTGGGATATCAAAGTGGGGTAAGTATTCATGCACCTTCAAGTGCTATGACCATATGGGAACTCGAGGGCGATTTCAGTGTGATATAATATGTGGTCACCCTTTTGCGGACAGGAGCTCTATCAATTTAGGGCAAGTGGGCTCTATCCCAGAGGAAAGGTGCCCTGGCGAGAAGGTAGGTCTCTGTCTTATCCCGTAAGTTATCTGTGACCCATTCATTGGAGGCTGTCTGGTACATCATCAAGAGCCATTCATCATGGGGGGTGAGGGGGATGCAGAGAATGCAAATCTTTGTAGTGGTGAGAGTTGTATGCAGTAGTCGGCCCTGAAGACGGTAACAGCCCAGGGGGAGGTCATGAGATCATATGGAAGGATGAGGGGATGAGGCAGGGGTGACATGATCGTGTATCAGGTCACATTGGTTGTGAAAGAAGCACCAGCAATTTGCAGGCGGTAACAGGCCCACGGCCCCCAGTTTTACTGGAGTCCAGTGCCAGTGCCGGTCATGCAATGACTTAAAGAGACAGAACTTCAATCTTGCCTCCTCGGCCCCATGATCCAATGCCTCCAAAAGGTTCACCCAATATACCAGTTCATATAATGTTTGAGGTTTGGTTTGCCATGTGGTACAAAGGCTATTTAGAAGAGGCAGGGAGAACTGATGGCAACTCAAGAGGTTATAGAAGCCAGACATAACATTGTGGAAGAGACCCCTCGTAGCTAAGTAGGAGACTACAGGAGAGGGCTGGAGAACCCAAGGCCACGCATCTAGGCAGCGATTGAGGAAATTCCAGAGCTGCAAGTAGCGCCAGGACTGTTTGGATGGGAAATCAAATGTTTCGCAGAGCGTCATGAAGGGTTTCAGGCACCCTGTTTGAGGAGTTGATGAAAGCTGTGGATGCCTGCAGAATACCTTGCCTCCCGGTTCAACATCTCACCACCTATACGGATGCAGGAGTTGCCCCATAAAAGTGCAATGTCATGAAAAACAGGATTGGGTTGTCAGGACACAGCACACGTGCACCACCAGCAGGGTGCACTTCACCAGCACCCACAGTGGTTGATCGGAAGTTCTGGGCAGCATGCAACCAAGATGCGTACAGTACACGACCAGCGTGTAGTGTTCAAACAAGGGGACAGAAGGTGTCCCACAATACAACTACCTATGTTCAAAAAATGGGAATTGTCTCGGCAAACTGGGTGTAATTACTCAGGTGGCAAAAAAGACACGGGGTAAAGGGTTCTGGTCTCACTGGTACCCTAATGTTATTACGGTCACACAATTGCTAACACAACTTATCCACAATTTTTTGCAAGGTAGATTACAGAGGCTAAACTCAAGAGTTTTTGTAAAAACATATGCAAACATTTTTATTATTCTTTCATACAGTTTGGTTTCTTAGTGCATTTAAAAACATGAATGAATACATTTATCAATACGCTTGACAATCAATACAAAGTTCATATAGTATAAAAATAAATATAAAAACAAGTATCAAAGAAGTGTCGACACGGCGTTTCGGCTTTTTTTCTTGTACAAATGCCTTCTTCAGGACGGATTCTAGATTTTAAAGAACACAGAATTACCAAACAGAAATTTGCAGAGTATTTTTATCTTATACATAATTTAAAAAAAATATATTTTGTACATATCTAACTCTTGAGTTTATATGCCCTATTTCTCCCTACATCTACCTAGTGTCTAGTGACCATTCAAATAGGCAGGATTTCATACTATTGCAACCTACCTTTAAAAACGTAATCGCACGAGAATTGCGCATACCTCGAACGTAAATTAATTTGACTTGAACTCAGTAGTGAACTAGAGTTGGTATTGCCTCCAGGTCCCTTTGGGTATATTGGGCTGTGGGCAAACAGTACCAGTTATAAGCAAACTGGCAAACAACTGTAAAGCAAAAACAAGGCGATATATAATTGATGTATTATCTACACTGATTTATTAGAATCTGCCTATTTTGCTAGCCACAAACCCACCATTACCTTAAAAAAGATAAGTACAGCAATACACACTGTCCAGGGGAGCCACCGATTTAACAAAAATACTTCATAGGTGTATTCCTGCAAGTATGTATGTATGTATGTATTTATTGCTTATTAAGCGCAGCTGTCACCCAAAGGGCATCCTGGCGCTGAGACCTATCCATACTTCTGTTAAGTAAGCTACATTACTATTGGGAACAAGTGGGTCTTAAGGTCCCTTTTAAACGTAGGCAGGTCATGGCTACTCCTCAGTGCCAGAGGTAGAGTATTCCACAACGTGGCGGCCGTAAAGCTAAAGGCACGTCCGCCCATCCTCACTCTGTTTATCCTGGGGACCCTTACCAGGAATGCCGAAGAGGATCTCAAAAGTCTGGCTGCCTGATACCAGGAAAAAAGATTCTGAAGGGGTATTGGTCCCAGTCCATGCAGGGCCCTAAAAATAAGACATAGCGCTTTAAATGCAATTCTCTGCTGGACTGGAAGCCAATGAAGGTCGGCCAGAGCTGCCGATGAGGAGGCGGATCGCGGTTGAGACAAGGCCAGTTTAGCGGCCATGTTCTGGATCCTTTGGAGTTTAAGGACTAGAGTCTTCGGGGCATCCAGAAGTAGTGCGTTACAGTAGTCTAACCTACTGAGGATGGAACTACGCACTACCTCTGCTCAGGATCCCCGAGGAAGAAGTGGTAGGATTTTCTGAAGGGCACGAAGCAAGCCCATACACCTCGCTGCCGTCCTATTTACGGAAGCATCAAGCTGCAAATTGGGTTCGAATAGGACTCCCAAATTACGAGCTGATTCTGCATTGGGGTTACTAGCAGTCTATTCTATTCTTCAGTTTTTCAGTTCATGTGCTTGTTGCATAGGGCACAGGACTCACCATTAACAGCGTAAGCAAATCGCAGGAGGCATAAACCTTCTTTTGCTGCATTGTGTTGGCACATGGGAACTCAAGGGTTGACCTCCTGTCAATTCAGAACACACTCTGTGAAAAGATTAGTTTAATTTTTAATCCCTATGTATTATGCCCAGATGATATTATGTGTAGTTTACTTCTTATTTTATGTCCTTAAATTTTACTGTTAATAGGAACAATGAAATGGTCTCATACCTCATTGAGATAGATTAGTGCACTTCAATGTTATTATTTGCTCAGATTCACTTCATTATATGTGCATCTCACTTTCTACTTGTGATTTGGGTATGAATTATTGCCAAAACATGTTGTTATCGAAAAATGTAAAATGGAAAACGAAGCGTCTTCACAGTCAGGTCATAATCCCTTTAGTTATTAGCTTCCAGTAATCAATGTTTACGCATTCTTTCTATTATTAGTACGAGTTGGTAATTCCAATCTCGAGTAAGCAGATAGTTAATTAAAGAGTTGTCGGACCCGTAGTGGCCTCGGCACTCCCATTGCTCACCTTAGTCGTGCGGAATGGCCTCCCTGCTCCTTGTCCGGACAGCGTTGCCTAATTCTTCTTCCGGAGTTTGCGAAGAACGAATAACATAGCCGGCGGACCCCTCTGGTTATGTAGTAGCCGAATGGTCATTGGGCCGTGTTTCCAGTTCAAAGATTGGTCGAGTAACAACCAATGGGGAAGCCCAATGTCCCGGTAACACAATCGCACCTATTGCGGTTGTTTAGTCTATGCATTAAAGGATTACATTAGTTTCTTTTGGTCTGTTCATTATTACTGCGCACCCTTTCTATATGGTCCTATGATCTTTTTTGATTAGTTCTGCGATGTTGTGGTAATATCTAAAGGCTGGTAGAGTTTTAACTATTTGTCTTCGAAAATTGCACTGATTGGCCCTCTGTCGGTAAAATTGCATTCTCATTGGTTGGCAGTCAACCAACCAGTGGGGCGTAGTCATGGAAATCAACTCGGCTTGGTCCCCATTCTGCTTCGCTCTCTGTTAAGGATACTGTGTTGACCATTGGCCAACCGGTGAGGTATGGTCATGATCATGGGAACTAGTAATACCACTTGTGCATTGCTATAGCATTATGCATAATGCACAAATCATCATTGTTGCTGCCTAATTTACAATATATGCCATGGTTGAAACTATTTTAGAGGCGAGTGATACAAGTTCCTGACTCATCCTCGTTGGAGGAAATGGTTGTCATTTAAGTGGCAATACTGCGTGCGAGAGGCGCAGTGATGACAAACCGGGCGTTATAGTAAAATCTAATGCCCAGTGGCTAGTCTATGGAGTTTGTACTACTCAAATTACTACGGATATTATGAGCATATTACTTGTCAACGTTGTCTTCTTCATGACCCTATGGTTTATGAAGGCATAGGGTGGTTCATGTCTTGGACAGGAGTATGATAGTAACTCAGCTATTGGGAGCATGTTGGTGCTATTAAAAGGCCGTCTGATTGATTCTTACTGCCATCGTATTGCACTATCCGTTCCCAATCTTCTCTGCTATTTAAGCAACATCTGACGCTGTTTAGTCGGGACATATAGAATTGTTCCAGTTTTTTCCTTTTAGTATTTATATTCCCACCTCTGGTGTTTATCTCTACAGTCTCTAGACAGAACCATTTAAGATCATCAATATTATGGCCTGCTGTCCTCCAATGATCTGTGAGCGGGGCACCCTTTTTGTTATTTCTAATAGCAGACCTATGTTCATTTAGGCGGATACGAATCTCCCTTGATGTCTCGCCTACATAGCACAATTTACAGGGGCATTGTATTAGATAAATCACATTTTTTGTACGACAATTCATGAAGCTCTTGATTTTTAATGCGGCCGTGCTGCTCGTAAAAGTGCTGCCTCTTATGATGTTTCTACAGTTGACACATCCTGTGCATGGGAAAGTGCCCGTCGGTAATGGTGCATTGTTTAAGCACGGCTGTATTACAGTTCTGTTTTCTCTATAGGTGTGGACCAGACTATTTCTGATAGTCCGGTTCCTCCTGAATGAGAACATTGGTTTGGGCAGTCTCTCTTGTCTGTTATTAGTCACTAAATGACAATTTCTATTGACAATATTTTTTATTTTGTTACTGACTTGATTGTAATTTGTCACAATAATTATCGGCTGTGTTTCATTAGGGGATTTCTCCTTTTTCTCAAATAGGGTTTCTCTGTTGAAATATTTTGCTTGTTTGTAAGCATGCGGATCATGCGTCGGGGGTATCCTCTCTCTATAAATTTCTGCTTCAGGACCTCAGCATGTTTATCGTAGTCCTTTATGGTGGTGCAGTTCCTTTTTACTCCTAGGAATTGCCCAAAAGGGATATTATTTTTTGGGCAAGGCGGATGATTGCTGTTAAAGTGCAACATGGTATTTCTGTCCCTCGGCTTTGTATAAAGTTCGACGCTGAGGGACCATTCTGTGTGTTTGATTACAATATCTAGAAATTCACACTGCTCACGATCTTTGTTTGAGGTGAATCTCAAGTTTTTGTCTCCCAGATTGAGCCACTCTATGAACTCAGTGAGAGTATCCATGCTGCCTGTCCAAATAAGAAAATATCATCGACGTATCTTGACCATTGTGATACATATTCATAGAAGGGTGCAGTCCAATTAAATACATGTTTGTCCTCAAATTGGGAGACATACAGACAGGCCAAACCTTGGAGCGCAGGTGGTCCCCATGCTCGTCCCTTTTACCTGTCTGTAGAGGTCCTTCTTGAATAGAAATATGTTATTCTTGAGGACTACGGTTATACAGTCCACAATGAAGGCTTCGAGAGTTGTCAAGTCTCTGCCGTCATTACTCAAAAGGTTTTTGATCACTGCAATTGTGTTGTCCAGCGGGATATTCGTGTAGAGTGCCTCTATGTCTAATGTTACAAGGATTTGAGTATCGGGGTTAACCCTGAGGCACTCTACTTTCTCTATCATGGCCGTTGTGTCCTTGATGTATGCCTTTTGTTTAGTGACTAAGGGCTGTAGAAACACGTCTGCGTATTTGCTGAGGGGTTCCATTAGGGATCCTATGCTGGAAACGATAGCTCTCATAGGTGGATTTGTCATGTTTTTATGAACTTTCGGGAGACCATATAATGCTGGAATGATAGGGTCAGTGTTAAATAAAAAAGCAAATTCCTCCTCGCAAATAACCTCATCTTCCTTTGCTTGGATTAGTAATCTAGTGATATTATCTTCCAATTCTGTCCATTCCCTTCTATTGGATTCCCTATAGTGATCCTCATTGTCTAATAGAAGATGCATCCTATTATTGTAGTCTGAGCTCTCCATTAACACTATGCTTCCGCCTTTATCGGCTGGTTTTATTATTAGATCTTCATTCTCTTCTAGAGTTTTAAAGGCTGCTGTCTCGTCTTTATTAAGATTATAGTTGGTCCAGTTCTTCTGTTTTAGGAGGTCACCGATACTCTTGTCAACTGTCCGTTCGAATGCTTCAATATCTTTATGGTCCATGCTTAAATTGGGGGTCCAAGATGATTTGTTTTAAGGCCTGATTTGTTAGGTCTCGGTTGTCTGTCCTTGCCCTCCAAAAAAATATTTAACCTTATTTTTCTAAAAAAAACTCTGCAGATCTCGTTCTAATGAACATCTGTCAATGGGGGAACATAAGGCGAAACCTAAGCCCTTCTCTAGTAATTTTGTCTCAGTTGGGGAACCCTGGGCGTAGTGGGTGTAGCGGGGCTTCGCGGAGCTACGTGAAGTGGGCGAGAAACTACGCCCACCTCCGCACTCCGCGTAGCCCCACTACGCACCGCAGGCCTCCCTCCCGCCCTCCCTAAATACTTTAAATTAAAAGTGTAAAAGAATTAAAAGGCACTTACCTTGCCCGCCGCTGCCCGCCGCTGCCCGCCGCGTCCCCGGGGCTCGCTATCTTCATGGCTGCCGTCTTGTGTACTAATGCGCATGCGCGGGCGCATGCGCGGCAGCCCGCGCATTCGCATTAGTACACAAGACCGAAGCAATGAAGATAGCGAGCCCCGGGGACGCGGCGGGCAGCGGCGGGCAAGGTAAGTGCCTTTTAATTCTTTTACACTATTAATTTAAAGTATTTAGGGAGGGCGGGAGGGAGGCGGGTGGTGGCCAGCTACGCTCCGTCTGCGGAGCGTGCATAGTGCCGGATTCTACGCCTGCTACGCAAAATGCGTAGAAGCCGGCACTACGCACACTCCGTGCACGGAGCGAAGCCGCCCGCCCACTCTTAGATAGGATGAATTTTGAAAGGTTGTTTATGGCTGCTTTACATGTCCTACTCAATCCCAGATGTTCTGACTCCTTGTCCTTGGACGTTGAAGGGATTGGGGTTGGGAGTTGTAGATTCCACTCCCTCTCCCCCTTCCTCTTGGCTGTTCAAAGGTCTGGTGGCGCTGCTCAAAAAAGACAGTCCTTCTCTGTTTGGACCGGTCGAAATGTCCCTCTCTTTGGTGTTTCTGTTTTTATTTGGCATGTCCCCTTCAGAGTCAGAACTTGTATATGAGGTGTCAAAAAATCTGACTTTCTTTTTAGGAAAGTTACGGGGTTGCTGCTGCCATTGTTTACGGGGTTGAAACTGTTCTTTTGGCTTCTGATAAAAATCCTTTTGCATATAGGGATATACGAACTCCGGAGTATAGTTCGTAATATCCTTCCTCAGTTTATTACTTTTTTATTGACCAAATAGTCACTAATTCCTGCTATATCTGTTTGTATTTCCTCGAGTTTATTTTTGGCTTCATCTAGGGCTGTGTTGTCTTTTAATTTCGATTTGAGATCCTCTATCTCTCTACGTTCAAACACCAAGACCTCATGTGCCGCTTCTATGATCAGCAGCATCCAGTCACTGCTGCAGCGATTAGCCACTAGAGTCCAGTTTTCTATAAATTTTTTATTGGCAATAAAAATACCCGGCTCATTATTCACCTGTAGACCTTTGGGTATTATGCCGTTTTTACAGTATTCCACATGGAAATCAGCATGGAATTCTGCCCTCACTACTTTCTTTTTTAAGTTCCAGAAAGTGCGCCAATGCTCCTCATCTGTTTTATCTAATCTAACTGAGGTGATGTTTTTAGATGACCCGTTAATTATTTTATTAAACTGGTCTTCTGAGTCACTGTGGGTTTTAATTCCTTCTGTGATTATCTCAGGTTTTTAGATATTAGGACACAAAGATCTACCCCACTGTTTATGTACAGTATCAACTAATGCCTCCTCAGCTAACCAGCCGAGTGTATGTATGAAAAATTAGGAGGCCCTCTATCTAGATTGGTCTAGGATCAGGGAATGAGGAGAAAGTGTATTGATATATGCATTCATTCATGTTTTTAAATGCACTAAGAAACCAAACTGTATGAAAGAATAATAAAAAATTGCATATATTTTTACAAAAACTCTTGAGTTTAGCCTCTGTAATCTACCTTGCAAAAAACTGTGGATAAGTTGTGTTAGCAAATGTGTGACCTTAATAACATTAATAACATTAGGGTACCAGTGAGACCAGAACCCTTTACCTCGTGTCTTTCTGGCACCTGAGTAATTACACCCAGTTTGCCCGTTGTTACGTTATGTTCGAGACGATTCCCATTTTTTTAACATAGGTAGTTGTATTGTGGGACACCACTTGTTTTTTTTCTCATTCCCCTGGTCCCAAACCAATCTAGATAGGGGGCCTCCTAATTTTTCATACAACCAAGAGGGCACCCAGGCCCCCAGAAGTTTGGTGAGCCAGGAGTTTGCTACTGGCTAGTGCTGTAATATGAGGTTCCCCCAGACAAATGACTGTATACTCTGGTCCATAGAATGCAACAATGAACAAGGGACCAGTAGGGCCAGCATGCAGCGGACGAGGATGAATCATGGCAGTCACCATCCAAACTGCCGGTACCCTGCCCCATAAAGAGAGTCTGAAGTTGGCCCACTTCTCGGATTACAACTTCATACATGCCAGCAGAAGATTCAGGTTATCCACCACTACTTGGTCCAGTCCCCGGTTAATGTAAAACACCAGGCACTTAAGGCATGAGGACTTCAATTGGAAGGGATAAGTGGATACTGCAGCACTGGTTTGTCACCCATGACATAGGCAGTGCCTCGCTATTATCCCAATTAACCCAATAAGCCGAGAGCACCACAAAACAAGAGAGGATGTCCATGGGGGCCCGGGAGACAATGAGAGAAGTCTGAAAGGGTAAACAATATATCATTGACATAAAGATTACCAGTGGACATCGAACCAAGGATAGTAATACTGGTGAGAGGCCTCAAGGGGTCCAGAGAAAGTAGGAACAACAAGGGTGACTGCAGGCAGCCCTTCCAGATTTCCCAGCACACTGGGAATTGGTTTGAGAAAAATATCCCACAGTTAGCTTGCGTAATAGGCAAATCATACAGCTATTGAACTTTGGCTATAAAGTCTTGCCCCAAACCAAACCATCGGAGGGTCACTAAGAGGTACCACTCAACTCAATCAAATGCCTTCTCGGCATCCAGTGAGAGGGTGTTGCCATTATCCTGTAGGCCCTTGGCTGACCGCAGATCATGAGAAAGTGTGCAAAGGTAATTTCTGGAGGAGCGTCCGGGGACAAATCACAATTGGTTATGGATGGTAAATAAAGTACGAGATCACTACTCAGAGGAAAGCCACCAGCATTCCGGCAAGTATCTTGATGTCCCCGTTAAGCAGGGAGATGGTCCTGTACCTCCCGCATAGTAGGAGGGTCTTTTCTCTGCATAGAAAGGACTTCTATTACCACAAAGAAGTTGAGGTTTGGGTGTTTTCCTGGAATCGCTGCGGATACGCTATGTCATTGCCGTGAATCCGTGGATTTGTCAAACTTGTAAAATAAATAGGTATTTAGTGAAACACAGATAGGCTTCTAAATATTAATGCGTGGACATGGGTTCTCCGATGTAAATGTTCACATTTGTGGGACCTGTATATGATATTTGTATATTTTCTGAACATTTTATTGAATGCGCAGATCCACCGCAATTTTGTCACAGGACCTAGGAACCAAAGAGTACTCATGTGGCTCCCTTCTTGAATTCCTGGTTGCTCCGCTGAGCCATAAAATTAATTTTAAAAAAGCAAAAACTTGGCGTATTGCATTTATAGAAAGACTGCAGAAGTTACATTACCTCAATTTGTTAAATTTTACTTTTAAAATGTATAATAAGAGTAAATATGTGAATACAATTTATTTATAAACTTGTAAAAATGTATATTACTAAATTGAACCTATAGGTGAAATTGTAGTGCAATTTATATTTTAAAAAACTTGTGAAATTCACAAAAAAAAAACAAAGGTTATAGGGAAGTTGTAGTTAGGTGCAATTTTTTATGCAAACGAAACCATGAAAATTTAGCAGTTATGGTCACCTGAACTAACTATACCTTACATCCCCGCAACGCACTGCTCATGACCTCACATAATACATCACTCTTGACAAAGTTAGCGACATCACTCTTGACTAACCCTGGGCAGTGAACTCTTCTCTGCTTGCGGAGTTTGGGGAGTTTTCCGCCAGCTGCGTTTTGCCGTGCTCTCGGAATTCTCAAAAACGTGCAGATATTTTTTCCTTACTTGCGTTTACCAACGTCACGTTGGCGAGTGCAAGTGAGGAAAATCCACCTCCTGGTGAGATTTTTTCTCGTTTTTTGATCGTCAACATCAAGTTGAGGAGCGCACGGATGGAAAATAAACCTCCTGGGGAGGTATCCCATTGTGGGACGTCATGTTTCTCATTGCGAGTGGTCACATAGGCTTGCGACCGCTCGTATTGAGAACTGTCTGATCATGTTGAGAAAGCTGCCGCTCGAGTAAAAATCTACTCGAGCGGCAGAAAAGGAAAGCTTGCACTGTGCATGGTGTCATTCGCAATGTTTGGACAGTGTAGACAAGCATCCAGCACTGCAATCACGGCGAACAGCATTTTTTATCGCACTCTGCCACATGCGGAGCTCCACGTAGCGCAGTGAAGTTATTTTTCCCACTTTGCGGAGTTTCGCGTAGCGCAACTCCGCTAACTCCGCCCAGGGTTACTCATGACATCACTGAAGACATCTTAACTAACATCACTCATGACATCTCTTGTTGTGAGTGTATCTAGGACCCTAAGTAATTATCCCTGATTCATGTCCTTATGCGGTTATGATAAATCATGTCCTAATGAAGACATACAAATCTTACCCATATTCAGCAATAGCCCACGCAGCCCAAATACGGCACGGCTACTTCCTTAGATTCATAGAGAGCACAACGAGTTCTTTCGACACACCAAACCTTCAGTAACCTGGGGATTCCCCATGACTTTGTTTTGATTTGTCATTGAACTCCTGCGAGCACTAAAGGAACAGTCAGTTCTTAGTGACATCTTTATTGACATCTTATGTCCCACCTTACGTCGAACACCGCACCTTCCAGGTATAAATATACCAAAACTTGCCTTAAGCAAGGACACAGTGGTGTGGAGCAGAGCGGCTATCTACTTATCCGAAGCGCAGCTGATGCGAGAGCCGAAGGAAGCCGCCCCTCCCCTTTGACACGCTGGAGAAGCTGCCTTTTCTCACGCCGAGAAATCCAGCTCCGGTGTTTCCAGTCACCCTTGCAGGTTACTGTAAGATCCCGTCCTGAGAAACGAGATACAAGACCTCCTTCATTCTATAACCAAGGTACGGAGCTGATTCAAACCTTAGAGAGAATTCTTGATTCAGATTCTTGGCAAAAAACCCAACTTAACTTAAAACTGCAACTTACTTACTTCTTCTAATGTATTAGGCTTAGGTCAGGTACACCGGGGTAGGCGTATCTTAGAAGCACCAGTTGAGTTTGTTTAGTCAATGTTTTTATGTATGTACATATTTTATATATTTTAAAGTGACATATGGCTAAGAAACCATATCAATGCTTTTACAGTATTATTTCATAATACTTCTTTTACTGTACGCACTTTACTTTATGATAAGTATTGCAGATCATAGCAAGTCACTTCTCTTGCACGAGAAAGAAGACTGCTCAATAAAATAACACCTTTTTATTGATAACGCCCGTCTCTCTATTTCTCTGCACTCTGGTGGAACTAAGCATGCACGATTGACTGAGTGAAATAGATGTCTGTTGTTTTCACACGACTCCGGAGATTCACTCTTTATTCTGGGGGAGCAAAGATGTCATGTTATATGGTTGTCAGAAGCTAATCCCTTCTTGTCTAAATCAGGGAAGTTAACTCCTCCCTATTCGTTCGAGAAAGTTTCTAGTGACCTCTGAGCTAGCTGGCAAAACTAATTAAGATTAACATAGTCTGTAGAGACCAAGAGACCTCAGTCCTACGTCTACACTGCTGTTTATGTTATTCCAATGCGCAGAGCCTATTGGGAATATAGGAACTATACTACACTCTGAAAGGGCTGGTAAAATTAACGGTGAGGGGGGTATGAATATTATTCCCATCTTCAGGGAGCAGAATGTTTCACTGCATCTTGTGGGTGGGAGCAATTCCAACTCCTGCTGGATGTTGGGGGTTGTCAGGGGAACAGGGGGCCTTGGTGCTCCCCCAACATGCCCCTAACAGGTATATGGTGGGTACCCTTGGTGGGAAACAGGGCAACCACACATTGTGACCCAAACCATGGGCCTGAGGAAGGAAACCATGGGTTGGCTGCTTTTAGGGTGTTGTCCACAGGGTCTGGCCACAGGCCAGGACTTGCAGCTAACCTCTAGCTACACACAGCCTAAGGCTGGGAGTGGCGTGGGGTTGGGCATGTGTTTGGCCGCAGGCCAGTCCCTGCAGAAATATTTATATATCCAATAAGAAGAAAGTACAGAAGCCCAATTTTGAAGTGCAACCAAGAATTGAGTTTCAAATGAAAATGACTGCATGCTGATAGCCTAATGCATTTCAGCTGTTAAGCCTTGTACACAGGTGCGTAAAAGTGCAATGCTGAGTGCAAGTGCTTAAATACAAATAGTAATGTGACACTATATCACAATACTATATATCCCAAAGTGCACCCATATTGTTAGTCAAATATTCATACTGCAGTTTAAAATTCATCCAACTGCATAGCGTCCCATAATGCAGTTATTGTATTCTTATATGTGCAATTCATCTCCGTGAAATAAAGTAAACATGTGCAAGTAGATTAAAATAGCAGCAATGTTATGTCATGCTTGGGTTTCAAAATTGTCCAAAAGATGTAAATGATTCTATGTTCTCCCTTTCTCACTTCTGCTCCATAAATACCAGATACATCCATTGGTCTGGTCTGAGGAAAGTGGGTTATCCCCCTAAATGTTGTCACCATCTCAAAGCATTTTATCAATGGTGTCATCAATGATGTCACTGACCATGTCATGAATGATGTAATATGTAAAGTCATAAGCATTACATTGCAGGGAGTAAATTATAATTTGCTCAGGTAACTATAACTGCTGCATTTCTATGGTTTTCTACGGGTAAAATCTTAGCCTAACTATAACTATAATATTCCTGTAACCTTTACTTTTTTCGCTTAATTTCTAAGCCATTTTTTGTTATATTTCCTAACTATAACATCCCTGTAATCTTGTTTTTCTCTGTGAATTTATAGGTTTTTTTAAATTCTATTTCCTAACTATAACATCCCAGTAACCTTGGGGTTTTCTGTGAATTCCTACTGGTTTTTAATTTTATTTGTGAGTGAGTGCATGAGCATCTTAAATGGTGTGTGAGTGAGTGAATGAGTGTTTCACTGGGTGTGTGAGCGGGTGCGCCAGTGTCTGAGTTGATCTGTGAGTGGGTGTAGAGTGCCTGAGTGAGCTCTGTTCCTTTTCTGCCTCTTTTCTGCTCACATATGACCTTTTTTGCATCTTTCAGCTCATTGCTAACCTTTATTTTACTAGTTCTGCTAGGCCTGGGTGGAGCTCACTGACTTTGGCTCCACGGAATTCCACAGAGTTACTGAAAAACTTCCCCAAATTACGCTGAGTTTTGTGAGTGGGCAGAGTATTGTCCTGTCACTTCTAGTTAAGTCCCCTTGGATGCTGAGAGTAGTTAGGAGGCAAGAACCCCTGATGTTACTACCACTAAGTACACTACAGCAGAATTGCAGAGACTTCTTCGGAGGCCCAATCCCATTTATCAACCACTCTGTAAAAGCCCCTCCTGGCACATTAGTGGTTGGAGGAGGAAGTCCCTTTGTCTACTGAGGGCCCTTGGGGTCCAAGAACCCAAATTGATGCCACTAGTAAGTCCCCCATGGTGGGATTGGTAAAACCTTTCCGGAGGACCCGCCCACTTTCTCAACCACTTTGCAAGCATGCCTCCTGGTGCACTGCTGATTGGGTAATGAAGTCCCATTGGCTTCCGAAGGTCCTTGGGGGCCAAGAACTTCCAATGTTGCCACCAGTATGTTCCCCACAGCGGGATCGCAGAGACCCCATCAGAGGACTAGCCCCCTTTCTCAACCACTCTTCAAATGCACCTCCTGGTGCACTACTTGTCAGTGGATGAAATTACCTTGGCTGATGAGGGTCCTTGGGGGCCAACAACCCCTATTGTTGGCACCAGTAAGTCCCCCGTATTGCTGAGACTTCATCGGACTTCATCGGAGGGCCAGCCCCCTTTCTGGACCACCTGCAAACACACCGCCTGGCTCATTACTGGTTGGGGGATGAAGTCCCCTAGGCTGCTGCAGAGTTTTGCAAGCGGCAGAGGGTAATACGTTGTGCTGCTCGGGCTGATTTTTAGCAGCAGGTTTTTGTTCACTCAAGCGGAAGCTGCCTCAACGCAAGCGGTAGTGACCTGCCACAACCGGCTGAGTTGAGAAATCTCACTGGGAGGTGGCATGTAATAATACTTTCCTCATTTGCACCCGCAAACGTAAGGTTCTGCTTGTTTCTGATGTTTATTTTTCCTCTTTTATCTAATTTCTGATCTCAATTTTGTTCTTTCTGCTACTTTCTGACCTTTATTTTGCCTCTTTCTGCTCGTTTCTGGCATTTATTTTGCCTCTTTTATCTCATTTCTGATCTCTATTTTGCTCTTTCTGCTTGTTCATGACCTTTACTTTGCCTCTTTCAGTTTATTTCTGATGATTATTTTGCCTCTTTTATCTCATTTCTGATCTCTATTTTGCCCTTTCTGCTTGTTTTTGTCTTTTATTTTTCCTTTTTCTGCTATTTTGTTTAATCTATTTTACCTCTTTCTGTTCATTACTGACCTTTAGTGTGCTTCTTTCTGCTTGATTCCGACTTTTATCCCTCTTTTTGCTCATTTCTGATCTCTATTTTGCCTCTTTCTGCACATTTCTGTCCTTTATTTTGCCTCTTTGTGCTAGTTCCTAATCTTTATTTTGCCACTTTCTGCTTGTATCATATATCCATTTTGCCTCTTTCTGCTCATTTCTGAACTTTATTTGTCCTCTTTCTGCTAGTTTCTCAACTTTATTTTGCCTCTTTCTGCTAATGTCTCACCTTTATCTTGCCCTTTTCTGCTCATTGCTGACCTTTTTTGTGACTCTTTCTGCTGGGTTCTGACTTTAATCTGCCTGTTCCTGACATTTATTCTGCCTCTTCCTGCTAATTTCTCACCTTTATCTTGCCTCTTTCTGCTCATTTCTGACATTCATTCTTCCTCTTTCTGCTCGTTGCTCACCTTTATTTTACCTCTCTTTTCTCTTTTGCCTAGGACCACGGGGGGAAGCCTTAAAGTCCCTGCAATCCCTCCTGGCTCCCTACCTCCTGCGAGAGCCGGCATTGCTGCTGCACAGAGGGAGTTGCTGAAAGTCAGCTCCCTCCATGCATGAGCAAACCTTTTGTCTATTTCCCTGCCCGTTTTGCAGCAGTTAGGCAAACAGATGAAATTTCAGCTTCCCGCAAGCGAGAGCATTTTGTCAGTTCTCTGTTGCTGGAAGTGGATTATTTGCTCTGACTTAGTGGGAGCTGTCAAAACTACAGCCAAGTCACAACAAACAGCTGTATGCCAAGGGATGAGCACCCCTGTGAGGTGGTGGCCTTCAGGACAATTGTTGGTTCCAGGCCCTGTGCCCCCTTCCTTTGATCTGCATATGCTGGCCCTAAGGAGGTGGTGGTCCCCTGGGACGTATATAGTCCAAATGATGGGTTGTGCTGACCCTCTCCCTGTTTCAATTACATTATAAGCCCGGGGAGATTGTGACCCCCAGTGGGCTCTGTGTGCACAGTGTGATGTCTTTAATGAGCGCGTGTGCACATGGAGATGTCTTCAGTGAGCCGTAAGTGCACAGGGCAATTTCTTCAGTGAGATTTGTGTGCACAGTGTGATGTGAGCACTGTGTGCAGGGGCGGCACCCCCAGCACTCCCTCACTACGACCCTCCAACAGCCCCCCATCTCTTCATAGCCCCCCTCACATACAGCACTTTACATCCCTCACACACTTTATATAGGGACAGTGAATTACACATGTGTCAATCAGTCTATAGGAAATGCTACGTATCACCACGCAGATTACAGGATGGAGGAATGACGTCACCCATAACAATGGACAGTATATTTAAGGATAGTAATGTCTGGGGAACCACAAACCCATGACTTAAAACATACCATGGTGGTCGGGGTTGGATTTACTGATAAAAATACATTCCTAACTAAACTTACCCTTTTTAATCACTTTAGGATAAGGAAAGATGGTGGGCACGCTCTAACCTATTCCACACAGCTCTTTGATGACACTTCACGGGTCACTGTGCAATATTAGAATTTTAACTGCAAGTAACAAAAGCATCTATGTGACAAAAGCAGTAAACCCCTGAGCTATCCACCATAAATACACTCACTGAGCTATCCACCATAAATAAACCCACTGAGCTATCCACTGCAAATAATTCCCCTGAGCTATCCACCATATATACACCCCCTGAGAAATCCACCTTAAATAAACCCTCTGAGCTATCCACCATAAATAAACCCCCTGAGCTATCCACCCTAAATAAATCCCATGAGCTATCCACCATAAATACACCCCCTGAGCTATTCACATAAATAAACCCCCTGAGCTATCCACCCCAAATACAGTTCAGTCACCTGCAATGTACAGATCTTTGCAGCAGACATGCTCCCCTGTTTTGAGGACAGCAAACATACATTTTTAAAAGCAAACTTTTTTTAATGGCGTTTGGGAGCTCACTTTTATTGAAATGTTTATTAAAGTAAGAGGCAAAGCGTGATTACGCTCTCAGGCACCATTCACCAATAAAGCAAAAGTTAAAGTTTTTATTTCAGTTATGCAATTTTCCTGGTCTGTTTGGCTTTAATTCACAAGTTTAACCTTGTATAGCATGCATCAAATCTGAATCACTGAACCAAGAAAATGTTACTTCCTATGCAGCTTTCAAACGCTGAACCAAATAAAACATTACTTTCTCTACAGCTTCTAAACATTGCACCAAGTAAAATGTTACTTTTATATAGCATTCAAACACGGAACCATAAAATGTTACTTTCTCTGTACCTTTGCTGCTGCACAGAGGGAGTTGCTGAAAGTCAGCTCCCTTCATGCATGAGCAAACTTTTGTCTATTTCCCTGCCCGTTTTGCAGCAGTTAGGGAAATAGATGAAATTTCAGCTTCCCGCAAGCGAGAGCATTTTGTCAGTTCTCTGTTGCTGGAAGTGGAGTATTTGCTCTGACTTAGTGGGAGATGTCAAAACTACAGCCAAGTCACAGCAAACAGCTGTATGCCAAGGGATGAGCGCCCCTGTGAGGTGGTGGCCCTCAGTGCAATTGTTGGTTCCAGGCCCTGTGCCCCCTTCCTTTGATCTGCATATATTCTGGCCCAAAGGAGATGGTGGTCCCCTGGGACTCATATAGTCCTAATGATGGGTCGTGCTGACCCCCTCCCTGTTTCAATTACATTATAAGCCCGGGGAGATTGTGACCCCCAGTGGGCTCTGTGTGCACAGTGTGATGTCTTCAATGAGCCGTGTGTGCACATGGAGATGTCTTCAGTGAGCCGTAAGTGCACAGGGTGATTTCTTCAGTGAGCTATGTGTGCACAGGGTGATGTAAGCACTGTGTGCAGGGGCGGCACCCCCAGGACTCCCTCACTACGACCCTCCAAAAGCCCCGCATCTCTCCATAGCCCCCCACACATACATTTTATCTGTTTGACAGCACCTATCACATCAGTGTAGGGTGTCGGAGCACTTTACATCCCTCACACACTTTATAGAGGGACAGTGAATTACAAATGTGTCAATCAGTCTATAGGAAATGCTACATATCACCACGCAGATTACAGGATGGAGGAATGACGTCACCCATAACAATGGACAGTATATTTAAGGATAGTAATGTCTGGGGAACCACAAACCCATGACTTAAAACATACCATGGTGGTTGGGGTTGGATTTACTGATAAAAATACATTCCTAACTAAACTGACCCTTTTTAATCACTTTAGGATAAGGAACGATGGTGGGCACGCTCTAACCTATTCCACACAGCTCTTTGATGACACTTCACGGGTCACTGTGCAATATTAGAATTTTAACTGCAAGTAACAAAAGCATCTATGTGACAAAAGCAGTAAACCCCTGAGCTATCCACCATAAATACACTCACTGAGCTATCCACCATAAATAAACCCACTGAGCTATCCACTACAAATAATTCCCCTGAGCTATCCCCATAAATACACCCCCTGAGCAATCCACCATAAATACACCCTCTGAGCTATCCACCATAAATAAACCCCCTGAGCTGAGCTATCCACCATAAATATACCCCCATGAGCTATCCACCATAAATACACCCCCTGAGCTATCCACCACAAATACACCCACTGAGCTATCCACCACAAATAAACCCCCTGAGCTATCCGCTATTAATAAACCCCCTGAGCTAGCCCCATAAATAAACCCCCTGAGCTATCCACCATAAATACACCCCCTGAGCTATCCACCCTAAATAAACCCCATGAGCTATCCACCATAAATACACCCCCTGAGCTATTCACATAAATAAACCCCCTGAGCTATCCATCCCAAATACAGTTCATTCACCTGCAATGTACAGATCTTTGCAGCAGGCATGTTCCCCTGTCTTGAGGACAGCAAATATACATTTTAAGAAGCAAACTTTTATTAGCGTTTGGGAGCTCACTTTTATTGAAATGTTTATTAAAGTAAGAGGCAAAGCGTGATTACGCTCTCAGGCGCCATTCACCAATAAAACAAAAGTTAACGTTTTTATTTCAGTTATGCAATTTTCCTGGTCTGTTTGGCTTTAATTCACAGGTTTAACCTTGTATAGCATGCATCAAATCTGAATAGCTGAACCAAGAAAATGTTACTTCCTATGCAGCTTTCAAACGCTGAACCAAATAAAACGTTACTTTCTCTACAGCTTCTAAACATTGCACCAAGTAAAATGTACCTTTTATATAGCATTTAAACACGGAGCCATAAAATGTTACTTTCTCTGTACCTTTGAAATGCTGAACCAAGTCAAGGGTCCCTTCGATTTGCGTTTCTCGAGCTGGTTTTGTAAACAGTGAGGGTCGGATGTGTATTCCTCCCCCGGGGCCCTCAGGGGCCCCCACTGACCTTGATGCTCCCGGTGGGTTTGGCCTCTGCTACTCCTCTGAGGACTGCTCCCTGGTCTCCCGGTGGCCCCCGGGGCTCCCAGGGGTCAGTGGGGCCCTCCTCCACCATGGCCCAGACACAGGAGTTCTTCCTTCATTTCTACCAGGATCCACACCATGGAAATGAAAGAGGGACAAGGGGGCAACTGAAGGCTTCTGGGTAATGCACGATTTATGAGCACATATGAACCACCACACCTTGACCCTACAGCCGGCACCGACTGTGTGTAATATCTGCGGTCAGGGGTGTGTCTGTTTGCACAGTGTAATGCCTGATGTGTGTGCCTACATTGTGTATGTGTGGTGTCTCGAGTGTTTAAGTGCACAGTGTGCCCGCAGTGTGTCCACTGGGCACAGTTTCTCTGGTGTGTGCACGGTTTGGTGTCTGCAGTGTCTGAACATTGTGGCGTGTTGTGTGTCTGTGAGATCCCTACACTTTTTAATATATGCAATAGGATGTGTGTAGTGTATAAACGGTGTATAATGTCAACAGATTGTGTGGTGTGTTTATTCTAGGAGTCTGCAGGGAATGTGTATCTGTAGTGTGCACACTGAGACGTGTGAAATGATTGTGGAGTGTCTCATCTCTGCTGCGTGTGTCCTGTCTTAAATGTATACATGGTGTGAAGTGTCTGATGTCCGCAGCGTGGGTGTGTGCACTCTAAACAACGGATCTCTTAAAGAGTGTCAAAAAATACCCCTACAGCAATATTAATAATATTCGATTCCTACCATAGGCTTATGTCCTTGTGTATCGAGCAGAACAAGTCCTTCTGAAAGTGACATCCAGTCCACCTTCTATCTCACAACAAGCCACTGCATCCACCCCAATCCATCCCTGTCGCTGGCACATCACACACAAGGAACAATAAAGAATATAGCACTGACACATACAAAGGTCCAGGGTCCTCTTCCACAGCTAACAGGACTTTGAAGCCTTCAGGCTGGTAACTAGACATAATATCGACACCACAATATCGAATGGACAAAATATCGAGTTAAAAATATCGACAATAATAAAATATCGATATCAAAAATATCGTTGGTCAAAATATCGACTAAAATAATGATTAAAAAATATCGATTACAAAAATATCGACTCAAAAATATCGACCAGACAAAATATCGATAAATAGTCAAAGTAAAAAATATCGAGATTATGTAGAAAAAAGGTAAAAAAAAAAAAAAAATGTATCAATAGTAATATAAATTGTAGTTAATGTTTAGGAGCGGGTTGTGGGTATATAGGGGAATTGGGTGGGAAGTAATTTAATAATAATTAATTGCTTAATATATGTTTGTAAAAAAAATTTCATAATAATTATTTGGTAATTAATTAATTTTAAATAGTTAATTACATTAATTTGAGTTAAATTTTATTATCTATAATTTTGTGTTATTGTTAATTAATTAATTGGGAAAAATTAATATTAATTAATACATTCAATTAATTATAGCTAATGTGCTAATATATTTACTTTATTGTTAATGTTAATTAATAATTAATTGGTAATTAAATAATAATAATTAATTTTGTGTAAAGGAGTATTTTTAGGGTTCAGGGTCAGTTTTCAATTCTTGGGTAAAGGGGTATTTTTTTGGGTTCAGGGTCAGTTTTCAGTTTGTGGGGAAAGGGTTTTTTTTAGGATTCAGGGTCACTTTTCAGTTTTTGGGTAAAGGGGTTTTTTTAGGGTTCAGGGTCAGTTTTCAGTTTTTGGGTAAAGGGGTATTTGTAGGGTTCAGGGTCAGTTTTCAGTTCTTGGATAAAGGGGTATTTTTTGGGTTCAGGGTCAGTTTTCAGTTTGTGGGTAAAGGGGTTTTTTAAGGGTTCAGGGTCAGTTTTCAGTTTTTGGGTGAAGGGGTATTTTTAGGGTTCAGGGTCAGTTTTCAGTTCTTGGGTAAAGGGGTATTTTTTGGGCTCAGGGTCAGTTTTCAGTTTTTGGGTAAAGGGGTATTTGTAGGGTTCAGGGTCAGTTTTCAGTTCTTGGGTAAAGGGGTATTTTTTGGGTTCAGGGTCAGTTTTCAGTTTGTGGGTAAAGGGGTTTTTTAAGGGTTCAGGGTCAGTTTTCAGTTTTTGGGTAAAGGGTTATTTTTAGGGTTCAGGGTCAGTTTTCAGTTCTTGGGTAAAGGGGTATTTTTTGGGTTCAGGGTCAGTTTTCAGTTTTTGGGTAAAGGGGTATTTGTAGGGTTCAGGGTCAGTTTTCAGTTCTTGGGTAAAGGGATATTTTTGGGTTCAGGGTCAGTTTTCAGTTTGTTGGTAAAGGGCTTTTTTAAGGGTTCAGGGTCAGTTTTCAGTTTTTGGGTAAAGGGGTATTTTTAGCGTTCAGGGTCAGTTTTCAGTTCTTGGGTAAAGGTGTATTTTTTGGGTTCAGGGTCAGTTTTTAGTTTTTGGGTAAAGGGGTATTTGTAGGGTTCAGGGTCAGTTTTCAGTTCTTGGGTAAAGGGGTATTTTTTGGGTTCAGGGTCAGTTTTTAGTTTGTGGGTAAAGGGGTATTTTTTGGGTTCAGGGTCAGTTTTCAGTTTTTGGGTAAAGAGGTATTTTTAGGGTTCAGGGTCAGTTTTCAGTTCTTGGGTAAAGGGGTATTTTTTGGGTTCGGGGTCAGTTTTCAGTTTTTGGGTAAAGGGGTATTTTTAGGGTTCAGGGTCAGTTTTCAGTTCTTGGGTAAAGGGGTATTGTTTGGGTTCAGGGTCAGTTTTGTGTTTTTGGTTAAAGGGGTATTTTTTATTAATATTAATTAGTTAATTAATTAATATAATTTTGTAAATATTTTTTATTAGTAATTAATTGTTAATTATTTCATTTTAATTAGTTAATTACATTATTAGCTTAACTGGAGTAGGAATAGTAAATAATTATTGGTCAGTGTCTAGCACCTTCCATGATATTAGCTTGACTGGAGTAGCAATAGTAAATATTAATTGGTCAGTGTCCAGCACATTTGCATATATTTTTACATTACTGTGTTATTATATTACAAAATAATGTAAAATGGATGTTTTCAAAAAACTTTATTAAACATTTTTTATTTTTTAATGTGTACTACAATACAATCACAAACAAAAATAACATAACATTATTTTGAAATGTAGTATTCGCAGAATAACACATTATCATTTATATACATGTTGTAAATTATCACAATAAATTATTTAACAACATTTTTTCTGTAAAGAAAAAATATTTTCATCATTAACTTTGAGTAACAAGTATTTATATTGAATTAAATAAAAAATAATTTTTTTTCAGCTTCTTCCATTTATATTTAATAATGTTAATATTATATATTAATATTATTAAATATATATTTTTTACATTTACATTTTTATAAAGTAACATGACAATTATTATATTTGCTCAAGAAATGGAAATACAAATTAAGACATTTTTTGGTACATATTTCAGACAATGTTGTTTTAAAATGAAACATATAAATACATTATGTTGTAAACTTTATAACAGTATAGGGGAACAATATGTTTAATAATAATATCTGGTATTGCCAAAAGATTATTTATGCAATTATATACTTTTATAATACTTAGAAATTATTATAAAACATTTTGTATTAATTAATAAAAATAATAACAAGTATAATTATTATTATTATTATTATTAATTACTAAACATAATCATTTATTTCTTCTTTTCAGAAAAACATACATTCAGAGAAAAAAAAATACATTATTTCAGGGCATTGTTTATATATTAAATGGTGATAATTTTGATATTAATAACAATAAATAAGTTATATTATTTATTATTATTAATTATTAACATAAATAATTATAATGTTTAGTTAAAAACAAACACAAAGTTATTCCTATAAATGTACACAATAAGAAATAATTTACATATATTATTTCAAGTTTTACATAATTTTTTAATATTATTAATATATAATAATTACTATATATTAATTAATATTAAATATATTTATATTTTTTAAACATGTTAAATTATAATGAGTCTAGTGTATTAATTTGTTAAAATAACAATGTGTATGTATTATATTTTTTAACTATAACATTGTATTTTCTATGATACCTTTTCAAAAATGGTTTAAGGGGACTACTTTTTTACCGCTTAAGGTTATTGCGCTTCATTCAGGACTGGAGAAGCTCGCGGTTGGGAGTTGCTTCGCGTGGAGAGAGGTAAGGTTAATTTTACATACAAATTATAACTGAGTGGTAATGTTTGAGGGTATATTCGAACTGTGTAGTGTTTTTGTGTGTATGTATGAATTGTTTAAGTAGCGTTTAGGTGAAATGTCGTCGTTAGAGATGCGCTGTGTATGTTTTAGTTCTAGTGTTATTTTAATTGTTAGGAAATGTCTTCTTACACGGTTAATGTTAATTGTGAGTGTATTTACAAATGTTATGGGCTATTTGTGGGTGGGTTTCGTTATGTCTGTTTTTTTACAGGTTCAGGTTCCTTGCATGAAAACTACATGGAAGGAAGCGTGTTTTTTTCAGGAGAAACTAATGTATGACTTATTATGGTTATATTTTGACATGTATCTCCTATTTTTCGTGTTTGCCAGGAGCGGATTTTACATTTTTTAAACATTTTTGGGGTTTTTGGAGGGTTTCGAATTGGATTGATACATTGATATGCGTGACTGTTTTTTAAAAGTTGTGTGTGCATCACTTTAAATAGTAAAGTGTCCACACTACTGTTTTCGGGATTTCCTGGAGCGTTTATTTCTTTTTTTACTTAATTTTCGGGTTTTTGAGGGTTTCCCATATTGGAATTGTCCTATATTGGAATGGATTATATGGATTGTATTTTGCTTGATTACGTCTTTTTCATCTACAAAAATTGTAAGTATTTAAAGTACTTTTTTTATTGGGTGGGAAATGTCGATATTTATGTAATGTGTATGAGTGATGTAATTATAAATATTGCATATTTGTTCAGAAATAATGTCCCAAATTTTGATAAGTTTGTTAAACAAATATGCATTATTTATAAATGTTTACAAATGTTTATGATTTTTGAATTTACCATTATTGTAAGAAGACATTAGTATATTTTGTAGACATTTTTATAGCAGGCTTTTAGCTATTATTGACAGGTATTCTAATCCTCTAGTTGTAGGATATAGTGTGACTTGACTTTGCAGTAGTCGGAACATTTGTTTACTTTGTTTAGTGAGTTTTGGACCAATTTGGGTCACAGCTTGTTCCATTCTTAGTTCTTGATAGCTTTGTTCTTTTTTCAAAGCTTCTAGTAGGTTATGGAATGTGGGCTTGCCTCTGCTTATGGTAGCTCGGAAAGACCAGAAGCAAGACGCTTCCTGAACGACAACCAAGGGAGATCTCGTTCTAAGTTTCTCACATTTTCAGAAACATCCTCCTCCGGAGGTAGCGACTCTGAGCAAGGAGGCCCCCGCCCGCGATTCAATCAAAGAGGTGGTTATCAGAGGAACTATCAGCCACAATATCAACAAAATTACCAGTCTAATTTTCAAAATCAGCAGCAACAACAGCCTTTTTTAGGACAGGACGCACAAAAACCACGTGGGAAAACCAGATACAATCAGCCATGGGAAATGTCAACGCGAAGGCAAAATTACAAGAACTAACACCTCATAAAAAATCTTCCATTTTTAATCTTTCAAATACGACATTAACATCATCAGAAATTAGTGTCCTTGAGAAGGGACTCACATTTGTACCATCAAGATTTACTGACTTCGTGAGATTAAAACTTGAATTTATAGAATTTTGTCGTAAAATTCGACTGACCACATTCTTTGCTGATAAAGAGAATCCTCGGCAAACGGAGACCACAGGTTTTAAGAGAAAATCAAGTTTCTGCCCTCCAGCACATAAGGTGCCCAAAGAGGTCACATATTTTGAAAAAACGGTACTTTCAGCCCTAGCTTTACAGGAGAAACGAAGAAACGGATATGTTAAACCAAATTTGTCTCAAGATCAGAAGTCGGCTCTACAAACTATTAAACAGAATGACAACATTATAGTGAAGCAAGCCGATAAAGGCGGATCCATAGTAGTATGGGGAACACCAAACTACATTCAAGAAGCAGTTAGACAACTGTCGGATTCGACATGCTATCGAAAAATCAATAAGGACCCAACATCGGATCTACAAAATGAATTGGGATTGATACTTAAAATCGGACTTGATCAAGGATTTCTCGGGAAAAATGAATTCAATTTCTTGTCCAATAAATACCCACGGACTCCATTATTTTATGTGTTACCCAAGGTGCACAAAAATGCAGACAACCCACCGGGCAGACCTATCATTTCAGGATGCGACTCATTGTTCGAACCAGTCTCCAAATTTATTGATTTTTTCTTGAAACCTTTTATTCCAACGGTAAAATCCTTCATTCTCGACACCACTGATTTTTTATCAAAACTGGAACAAATTACATTTATTGAAAATCAAGACACATTAGTAAGCATGGACATAGTCTCGCTGTACACCCAAATCCCCCAGGACCAGGCTTTGGAGGTTTTAGAGATTTTTTTGAACAAGCGAGAGAGCCCTATGAGAATTCCAACAGATTTCATATTACAATTGGCGAAATTGGCTCTCACAAAGAACTATTTCAAGTTTGGTGAAGATTTTTATTTTCAAACAAGAGGAGTAGCCATGGGCTATCCTTTTGCCCCGGAATTGGCGATTCTTTATATGAGCCAATATGAAGAGATGTTCGTTTATAATAATAACCCATTCCTCCAGTGGATAGGAGGATGGGTAAGATATATAGACGATATTTTTTTCAAATGGTCAGGATCACAAGAACAACTGGATCAATTTTACACCTGGATCAACGACAGGACAAGTGACATCAAATTTACACTACAAACTTCAAAAACAAGAATGGCCTTTCTGGACGTCGAAGTATACTGTGTAGATGGACGACTAGTTACCACCCTTTTCAAGAAAGACACGGATCGCAATAAAGCGTTAGATTTCTCGAGCAATCATCCAAGAAGTCTCAAACAAAACCTTCCGATAGGGCAGTTTCTGCGCATCCGCAGAAACTGCACATTCAAAGATGAATTTATGGATCATGCGAATATCCTTAAAAACAAACTTCAAGACCGTGGATACCCGGTGAAACTATTGAATCAATCCATCAAAAGAGCATGGTGCACACCTAGAGAAGAATTGTTAAAAAGGAGACAGAAACAACAACAGACACGGATTGTCTGCGTGTCTACATATTGTCCTACATCAAATTTCCTCAAAAAACTGATCTACCAGAATTGGCATTTGATTAAAAATCTAGATACTCAATTCTCGCAACATCCTTTATTTGCCTTCAAAAAGGATAAAAGCATTGCGAACTATATTGTCAGAGCAGCAATTCCTAAAACTAAACCAGTGACAGTGAGGGACTATGTCAATTTGCCACCTATTAAAGGTCATCATAAATGTGGCACATGCCTTTGCTGTGCTTCCACTCAGGAAGGGGATCTATTCCAGCATGCAGGAATATCCTGGAAGCATGACCAGTTTACTAACTGTAAATCAAAAAATGTGGTGTACGGGATCCTATGTCCCTGCGAAAAGCTATACATAGGGAAGACAAATCAGGAAATAAGACAAAGGTTGTCCCAACATAAATCACGGATAAAAAGGAAAGTGGTCACTGCCCCACTGGTGCAACATTGGATGGATCAACTACACGGTGAACACGACTTAAAATGGACTGTTATTTCGAAAATTGATCCTGACCCCAGAGGCGGAGACGTAGAGGCCAAATTACGACAACGTGAAGCCATGTTAATTTTGAAATTTAATACAGCCACACAAGGCTTGAATGAGATGTCGGAATTGTACAGTTTATGAAGACCTTAATATACACCCAAGGACGTGCCATCACTGTCTCAAACTATGGCACCTTCAATTTGTTTCTCACACATGACCGCAATAAGAAGCCGGAGGGCCCTCCGGCAGACCCAAACTACAAATCCCATGAGCCCCCCTCCCGCAAACCGGAAATGATTCCAAGTAAATAGAGGCTCTTCCGCCCATCTGGTATCGCGTTTTGAAAACCGACCGCGACCCGGACTGGAGGAGAATCACGCAGCCTCAGGTAAACAGAGCCCGCGATTTAGCTAGTACCCGCGAGCAGAGTTGCACGGTACACCGGTGCTCTCTGGCTTGCTTTTTAGGTCGTTCAATTCCCACAACGGATTAACCCCATCCGTTGTTTTTTCATCACAGATTAACTCCACGAGGCGAGTTCGCCCCCTCAATTGGAACTGAAAATCTAACCAATTGGATACGCATTAACAAGGGAGGCTTTACCTTATGACTCTGTAAGTACCAACATGACCGCCACGGAGTTTTTCTCAAAAAACGTTTAACACATGTGCCCAATATCTGAAACATATTGTTTCGATTCTTTGCAGTAATCCATCACGCCTAAACAAGGTCAAAAGATTGACAGGTAATATATTGAGAGTGGTTGGATGCAGAATGTGAGATGAGAGTCTTTCTTTAGTTTCCACTGACAGAGTTTTTTTCACTTATTGTTTTTCACAGATTGAGTTGGTTTGGTCCTGAAGAGAATCCTACACAATTATATAGGATTCGAAACGCGTCGACCTATGAACTATTGAGGTGGTAGATGAATGGTGGAGCCACTATGGTGGCCGTTCTGTGAAAATTAAGGCCAATTGTAGGCGTTAAATGATCTGATTTCTTGCCTAGCTTTATTTAAATAGAGCTCATTCATTGAGTGACAAGAAAATGTCTAATGTTTTTTATTCATTTTGACGAATTACTGTTGAAACAACTTACATCTAGGATAATAAAACACAGTTGCTTTGTTGTATAGAGTTGTAAATAACGCCATCAACCTCTACCAACCCCAATTTTTATGTACTACCTATGTTTGTTGTCTAATGTCCAATTGTATGTCTAGTGTCTAAGTGTTGCCCGAAATGTGTTATTGACCCTTCCCCGGCCCATTCACTTGTTTCTCCTCCCAACTAAGGGGGTCATTAGGATGGCGGGCGGGCTTTGGCCGCCCGCCACCCTACCGGGGATGTGGACCACCCGCCTACAGGGCGGGGGTCCCGAAATGGGCATTAGGATGCGCCCGCCACACAGGCGGGCGCATCCTGTATATTTACCATTGCGGCGGGCGGAGCTGAAATCTCCGCCCGCCGCAATGGTAAAAATGCACGTTGTGCATTTCAAAGCACAACATGACAGGCACCGCGCGGTGCCTGCCGTGTTGCACATTCAAATGCGGGGGGGTACCATAGGTACCCCCAATGTGCACCCCCCAAGCCCCGGACTCCCAGGGGGCCCGCAACGGGCCCCCGCAGGGAGTCTCCGCATGCCTTTCCGTGGCGGCATTGCCGCCACGGAAAGGCATTGACAAATGCCCATGGTAATATGGCGGGCGGTGTCTAACAGACACCGCCACCATGTTACTGGTTTTCCGCCCCGGCCGCAAGGCGACCGGGGCGGAAAACATGCGGGCGGTGTTTTGCACCGCCGCGGTCCCCCCCGCCATACTAATATGGCGGGGGGGAATTGGGCTGTGGATGTCGGGCGGATTTGCTCCGCCAGGGTGGCGGTGGCCACCGCCACCCTGGCGGAGCAAATCCGCCCGACATCCTAATGACCCCCTAATTGTTCATTGTTGTATATATTGTATGATCCTTTGAATAAGATAATTTGAAAAAACAAATAACAAAAAAACAAAATTTAAAAACAGGCAAAAATTTGAAAGTTTAATTTAATAAACATCTATCTTGAAAGTCCTTGTGCTTCGAATTTGTAGTGACGGAAAAAGTGGTCAGCTTGAGAGAGCGATCGAGAGCTCTTCAAATGTAATTTATATCATTCGTTTCACAGTACTGGCAAACTGTTTTGTTAATTATATGGTAGCTTGGAAAGCATTATGCCACCCTTCTACACTGTTGTTTGTTTTAGCCTCTTGGTTTAAAGTACTGTGATAGACATTCCACCAAGGGATTTGGAATTTGGGTTGGCGTCGATGTCCAGATCTGTGCAACCTTCCCACCCAAGTATCTTCGAAATAGTCCAGTAATGGGGTTAGTTTATCTTCATTCCTCTTGTAATATGTGCTGTCAATTAATAAATTGTAATGTTCCGCTACATCGGTAACAGGAACGTAGGCCAGTGCTATCAATTTTTTAACTTGATAGGCAAAGGTGCTATCTGTTGAGTATAGTATACTTAAAGTTGATTTCTGGAGATGCCTCCATATGCTCTGATTGAAATGATAATAGCAACCCTGGATTGCTGTGTGGGGAAATGTTCTCAAAATACTAATAATCATAGCTAATTCGAAATCAATAATTATTTTTTGTGGAAAATAATTATTGATTTCGGTTTTGAGAACATTTAATATTTCTGTATAAGTGTTTTGATGTTTGTTGGGTAGCAAACAGTAAATGAAAGGGATGTTATAGTTATGGTATAAACCGTGGATGGAATATAGTTGATAAAAAGGTTTTGGGCATGGTTTAAATGTTCCATCCATCATCCATTGGGGACACTGTTGGATTTTTCTTAAATTACTTGCAGTTGCAAACATAATGATTCTGTTTGTACTGCTTTCATTGTCAAAAAGGATACATTTGTCTTTATTGTGTGTGATGCACATTTCTGGTGAAATGATAATTTCCTCAAAAGTAGTAGGGTTGGGTTGTGCTAGTGAGTCTTTTAGTGCGTGCAATTGTGCGTTTCAGGGAGTCAATAGAGGGTAGTTGACCTGAAGCATGGGCTGGGACTTTTAACAGTTCTTCTTTAAGGATTTGTGTTGTTGGTTTATCACTTTGGGCTCGATTCCGATCCGGTAAAAAAACATCCCCCGTACGATTCATATTCGTAGCCGTTTCCGTACGACTCGTAACACACCGTACGACCCGGCGAGTACGATCTGGACCGGGTGATCAGGACGCTATTCGTACGGTCCGCGTCAGGTAAGGGTGATCCGTACGGAAAAGCGCTCAATCACATACACACCGTACACCGCGTACCCCCCATGATTGCCGGGGTATGTGCCGTACCCCCGCGATCATGTGGGGTACGTGGCGTACACCCAGCATACATGGGGTGCGCACCGTACACCCACCGTACATGGGGTACCCCATGTACACTGGGTGTACGCCGCGTACCCCACATGATCGCAGGGGTACGGCGCGTACCCCGGCGATCATGGGGGGTACGTGGCATCCCCGGGGGGGGCGTTCTGTACTTGTTTCGGCGCAAACTATGCGTTTACGGCTGTTTCCAGCTCCCGTAAAAAAAAGGGTTGTACGTTGCGTACCCAACACGAATCGTACTTGCTGGGTCGTAAAAACCAGCCGCGAACCGTAGCGATGTCACGTACAGCGGGTTCCGAGTGAGACTCGTACGGATATTTTAGTCGTACGGAGTCCTGTACGACTCGTACGGTCTTTGGCTCCTGGTACGGATCGTACTTCGTCGTACGTATGGAGACGTGTACGGGTCGATTCGTACGGGGAAAATTGCTCCGTACGACGATTCAGAGCGCATTTTACCGGATCGGAATCGAGCCCTTTGTGTGCTAACAGGTTTTATACTTTCTAAAGCATCTCTTATTTCAATTTCTGTGACATTTGGGGGATGATTGTGTTCCCTGGTAAATAACACATTAGTTTCCTCAGTAGTAGCCCTCCCATAACATTTGTTTGAGTAATATTTGGTACACTTCCAAAAAACTTTCCTGATTATACACATAACCCATATAACATAACAGTAATTTATTTTTTGTGACATAACAAATTCTAACCTTCTGTCATTTTGTTTTACTTGTTCTAGGAAAGAGTAGAAAGAAACAAAATCAAAAAACATATATTTCACTTTGTGGTGCAAACATAATTAATGATGTATTTATACTTACAGTTACTAAAAGTAGTAATCACAAATGCAGAACTGTATTTTGAAGGTTTTTCTTGTATGTATTTCTTTATTTACTGTTGGTATGAAAATATAGAAATGCTAAGTTAATGTTTACACATAACAAACGTTTTTCCTAGGAAAAAGCAGTTGTCTATTTTGCTTAGTAGTACATTTGATGTAAACATTACATATACTTACTTGTTTAAATAGTTGAGTTGTAGTATTTGGTGGAGTACATCAAGGTAGTAAAGTTCAGATTTGTAGAGAATATAGAATAAATAAATGTAAATTATTATAAATAATATTTGGAACCGTTGGGAAATGGGAAATATTTAAAAGTATACTAACTTCTAAAAAATTAGTTTTCTTTGCTGTAGGTAGAATAGATGTATGATGTATTCAGAATATCTGTAGAGGAAATATAAAATATATAACATGGTGTTAAGAACATAGTTTGCATTTTTTTCGGAAGTTTTAGACAAATTACAAGTATACTTACATTTTTTTACAAGGGTAGTCTTGTCTTTTGGTATAGTTGATGTTGGATGTTTTTATAGGATCTGTAGGGAAGATGTAATATGCAAGATATGTTGTTTAGAAAATAGAATTTTTAATATTGGGTGTTTAATAACAAAAACATATATACTTACATGTTTAATTAGTGTAGTTTTATACATTTGTAGTGTAGAAATAGGAAAATCTCAGAATATCTGTGAATAAAATGTTTAAAATAAAGAATGAATCTTGTGAAATAGTGTTTAAAAACAGCAGTTGGTGTATAACAGAGCATTAATATATACTTACTATCTGATTTTCCAGGTGAAGAAATATGAGCATGTATTAGGAATTTATTTGGAGTAGTTTCTATCAGAAATGTAGGAGGAGATAAAAATAAAATAAGTGCAAGAGTTAGGAGATATAAGTAAAATAGTACACTACTAATTTAGATTTCTAAATAATGCACTGTAACTTACTTGAATAATTAGCTAGTGAGGTGGATCTTTAAAGATGTTTGTTCAGGAACAAAATCTTCAGAGTGTTGGCATCTTCGTTCTATAGAGTTAGCAGCAACAAATGGTAGAATGCATGTATCCCTTTTATAGTATGTGTATTTTGTGTGCTTTGATTTGATTGGTTGTAGGATGTAATGAAGCATTGTATAGGCTAGTTTGAATTTTTTTTTGTTAATTGGTGTGTTTGTTGATGTGAGAATCGTGGTATGTGGTGATTTCCGCATTAAAGCAGGTTAGTTGTTAAATAAAATAGATGTGTAAGTGAAAATAAGTAATGAAAATGTTTGTTAAATATAAAGAATATTTTTAAAATGATAGAACGCATTTAATAGAATGTATTGCAAATGTAGATAAATAGGAATGTTATAAAAGTAACAGGTATTATATGTAAAATGTATTTTGTATAGAGCAATGACTTTTATTGATGATTAATATGGTATTTTAGACATGAAAGGGTACAAAAATGAACTCAATATTGTTTTGAAAATGATATTTTAGTAGTCTATATTTTAGTTGCGATATTTTTGTAGTGTTAGGTGTAATTTCATGTAAAACGATATATTTGTAGTCAATATTTATTAATGCGATATTTATGTTCTCGATATTCTAAAGAGTCGATATTTTTGACTCGATATTTTTGTAGTTTGTGTAATAAGTATAGAAAGTCGATATTTTTGTCGTCGATAATTTTTCAACGATATTTTAGCAAGTCGATAATGTGACCGTCGATAATATTTCAGTGATCCCTTCAGGCTAATCTCACGCCTACACTCACACTGCTTCCCGATCTCTGGAACAGCATCTCTCTATCGCGCAAAAGGCATGACAGCAAGTTAAGAACAAGCACAAGCGCGCACGACCCATGAGGCAGCAGGGGAGGGAAGAGAGGAGGGGGTCTGCGCGATTCCCTTGCGGGAGTGAGAGCAAGGTGCGATCATTGATACCAAATGGCGCCAGCTGCTCCCTCCCGCAAGTGAATCGCCACACGTGCACGAGTTGCCTTTAAAGGCAATGGAACGCGTGCACGTTTTTGGCTGAAAAGCCAAAGCTATCGCTAAAGATCTTTTTGCCTATGCAACGCATGTACGCTGCTTAGGCGAGACCTAAAAAGGAGCCTGCATTAATTTCGTGGGTACACCCCCTAGACTAAAGCACCCGTCCAAGGGTGCTACAAAACATGTGGGTGGAGCTGCAATGTATACATATATATATATATTCCGCCCCGTGGGGTTGTCCAAAAAGCGGGTAGCACTCGAGCCTGCGTGCGCCTTCCCCAAGGCGTTAGTTGGTATGGGCAGTTGCGTGCTTGTAATAGGCCCGACGCATTTCGGAAATTATTTTCCTCATCAGGGGCCAGCAGTAAAGTGCACGACGTCTACCATCTCCCTTTATTAAACCAACCAAGTGCTTGTGGAAGATGTAGTCCATGTTATCCTGGATGGATGCACTTTCAAATTACTGCTCGTTCCAAAGGCTCTAACATGAGCCCCCAAACATCACTCCTGTCCTCATCCATCGCACAGCTCCACATATGAGACTCCTTGGATAGAGGGTCTCGTGGCCCCCGTTTCTTCGGGGTGATGCTACCCAGCGGCAGGACCGCCGCTAATACATTCCGCTCCGTGGGGTTGTCCAAAAAGCGGGTAGCACTCGAGCCTGCGTGCGCCTTCCCCAAGGCGTTAATTGGTATGGGCAGTTGCGTGCTTGTAATAGGCCTGACGCGTTTCGGAAATTATTTTCCTCATCAGGGGCCAGCAGTAAAGTGTACGACGTCTACCATCTCCCTTTATTAAACCAACCAAGTGCTTGTGGGAGATGTAGTCCATGTTATCCTGGATGGATGCACTTTCAAATTACTGCTCGTTCCAAAGGCTCTAACATGAGCCCCCAAACATCACTCCTGTCCTCATCCATCGCGCAGCTCCACATGTGAGACTCCTTGGATAGAGGGTCTCGTGGCCCCCGTTTCTTCGGGGTGATTCTTCCCAGCGGCAGGACCGCCGCTAATACATTCCGCTCCGTGGGGTTGTCCAAAAAGCGGGTAGCACTCGAGCCTGCGTGCGCCTTCCCCAAGGCGTTAGTTGGTATGGGCAGTTGCGTGCTTGTAATAGGCCCGACGCGTTTCGGAAACTATTTTCCTCATCAGGGGCCAGCAGTAAAGCGCACGACGTCTACCATCTCCCTTTATTAAACCAACCAAGTGCTTGTGGGAGATGTAGTCCATGTTATCCTGGATGGATGCACTTTCAAATTACTGCTCGTTCCAAAGGCCCTAACATGAGCCACCAAACATCACTCCTGTCCTCATCCATCGCGCAGCTCCACATGTGAGACTCCTTGGATAGAGGGTCTCGTGGCCCCCGTTTCTTCGGGGTGATGCTACCCAGCGGCAGGACCGCCGCTAATACATTCTGCTCCGTGGGGTTGTCCAAAAAGCGGGTAGCACTCGAGCCTGCGTGCGCCTTCCCCAAGGCGTTAGTTGGTATGGGCAGTTGCGTGCTTGTAATAGGCCCGACGCATTTCGGAAATTATTTTCCTCATCAGGGGCCAGCAGTAAAGTGCACGACGTCTACCATCTCCCTTTATTAAACCAACCAAGTGCTTGTGGGAGATGTAGTCCATGTTATCCTGGATGGATGCACTTTCAAATTACTGCTCGTTCCAAAGGCTCTAACATGAGCCCCCAAACATCACTCCTGTCCTCATCCATCGCGCAGCTCCACATGTGAGACTCCTTGGATAGAGGGTCTCGTGGCCCCCGTTTCTTCGGGGTGATGCTACCCAGCGGCAGGACCGCCGCTAATACATTCCGCTCCGTGGGGTTGTCCAAAAAGCGGGTAGCACTCGAGCCTACGTGCGCCTTCCCCAAGGCGTTAGTTGGTATGGGCAGTTGCGTGCTTGTAATAGGCCCGACGCGTTTCGGAAATTATTTTCCTCATCAGGGGCCAGCAGTAAAGTGCACGACGTCTACCATCTCCCTTTATTAAACCAACCAATTGCTTGTGGGAGATGTAGTCCATGTTATCCTGGATGGATGCACTTTCAAATTACTGCTCATTCCAAAGGCTCTAACATGAGCCCCCAAACATAACTCCTGTCCTCATCCATCGCGCAGCTCCACATGTGAGACTCCTTGGATAGAGGGTCTCGTGGCCCCCGTTTCTTCGGGATGATGCTACCCAGCGGCAGGACCGCCGCTAATACATTCCGCTCCGTGGGGTTGTCCAAAAAGCGGGTAGCACTCGAGCCTGCGTGCGCCTTCCCCAAGGCGTTAGTTGGTATGGGCAGTTGCGTGCTTGTAATAGGCACGACGCGTTTCGGAAATTATTTTCCTCATCAGGGGCCAGCAGTAAAGTGCACAACGTCTACCATCTCCCTTTATTGAACCAACCAAGTGCTTGTGGGTGATGTAGTCCATGTTATCCTGGATGGATGCACTTTCAATTTACTGCTCGTTCCAAAGGCTCTAACATGAACCCCCAAACATCACTCCTGTCCTCATCCATCGCGCAGCTCCACATGTGAGACTCCTTGGATAGAGGGTCTCGTGGCCCCCCTTTCTTCGGGGTGATGCTACCCAGCGGCAGGACCGCCGCTAATACATTCCGCTCCGTGGGGTTGTCCAAAAAGCAGGTAGCACTCGAGCCTGCGTGCACCTTCCCCAAGGCGTTAGTTGGTATGGGCAGTTGCGTGCTTGTAATAGGCCCGACGCGTTTCGGAAATTATTTTCCTCATCAGGGGCCAGCAGTAAAGTGCACGACGTCTACCATCTCCCTTTATTAAACCAACCAAGTGCTTGTGGGAGATGTAGTCCATGTTATCCTGGATGGATGCACTTTCAAATTACTGCTTGTTCCAAAGGCTCTAACATGAGCCCCCAAACATCACTCCTGTCCTCATCCATCGCGCAGCTCCACATGTGAGACTCCTTGGATAGAGGGTCTCGTGGCCCCCGTTTCTTCGGGGTGATTCTTCCCAGCGGCAGGACCGCCGCTAATACATTCCGCTCCGTGGGGTTGTCCAAAAAGCGGGTAGCACTCGAGCCTGCGTGCGCCTTCCCCAAGGCGTTAGTTGGTATGGGCAGTTGCGTGCTTGTAATAGGCCCGACGCATTTCGGAAATTATTTTCCTCATCAGGGGCCAGCAGTAAAGTGCACGACGTCTACCATCTCCCTTTATTAAACCAACCAAGGGCTTGTGGGAGATGTAGTCCATGTTATCCTGGATGGATGCACTTTCAAATTACTGCTCGTTCCAAAGGCACTAACATGAGCCCCCAAACATCACTCCTGTCCTCATCCATCGCGCAGCTCCACATGTGAGACTCCTTGGATAGAGGGTCTCGTGGCCCCCGTTTCTTCGGGGTGATGCTACCCAGCGGCAGGACCGCCGCTAATACATTCCGCTCCGTGGGGTTGTCCAAAAAGCGGGTAGCACTCGAGCCTACGTGCGCCTTCCCCAAGGCGTTAGTTGGTATGGGCAGTTGCGTGCTTGTAATAGGCCCGACGCGTTTCGGAAATTATTTTCCTCATCAGGGGCCAGCAGTAAAGTGCACGACGTCTACCATCTCCCTTTATTAAACCAACCAATTGCTTGTGGGAGATGTAGTCCATGTTATCCTGGATGGATGCACTTTCAAATTACTGCTCATTCCAAAGGCTCTAACATGAGCCCCCAAACATAACTCCTGTCCTCATCCATCGCGCAGCTCCACATGTGAGACTCCTTGGATAGAGGGTCTTGTGGCCCCCGTTTCTTCGGGATGATGCTACCCAGCGGCAGGACCGCCGCTAATACATTCCGCTCCGTGGGGTTGTCCAAAAAGCGGGTAGCACTCGAGCCTGCGTGCGCCTTCCCCAAGGCGTTAGTTGGTGTGGGCAGTTGCGTGCTTGTAATAGGCCCGACGCGTTTCGGAAATTATTTTCCTCATCAGGGGCCAGCAGTAAAGTGCACGATGTCTACCATCTCCCTTTATTGAACCAACCAAGTGCTTGTGGGTGATGTAGTCCATGTTATCCTGGATGGATGCACTTTCAAATTACTGCTCGTTCCAAAGGCTCTAACATGAACCCCCAAACATCACTCCTGTCCTCATCCATCGCGCAGCTCCACATGTGAGACTCCTTGGATAGAGGGTCTCGTGGCCCCCCTTTCTTCGGGGTGATGCTACCCAGCGGCAGGACCGCCGCTAATACATTCCGCTCCGTGGGGTTGTCCAAAAAGCAGGTAGCACTCGAGCCTGCGTGCGCCTTCCCCAAGGCGTTAGTTGGTATGGGCAGTTGCGTGCTTGTAATAGGCCCGACGCGTTTCGGAAATTATTTTCCTCATCAGGGGCCAGCAGTAAAGTGCACGACGTCTACCATCTCCCTTTATTAAACCAACCAAGTGCTTGTGGGAGATGTAGTCCATGTTATCCTGGATGGATGCACTTTCAAATTACTGCTCGTTCCACAGGCTCTAACATGAGCCTCCAAACATCACTCCTGTCCTCATCCATCGCGCAGCTCCACATGTGAGACTCCTTGGATAGAGGGTCTCGTGGCCCCCGTTTCTTCGGGGTGATGCTACCCAGCGGCAGGACCGCCGCTAATACATTCCGCTCCGTGGGGTTGTCCAAAAAGCGGGTAGCACTCGAGCCTGCGTGCGCCTTCCCCAAGGCATTAGTTGGTATGGGCAGTTGCGTGCTTGTAATAGGCCCGATGCGTTTCAGAAATTATTTTCCTCATCAGGGGCCAGCAGTAAAGTGCACGACGTCTACCATCTCCCTTTATTAAACCAACCAAGTGCTTTTGGGAGATGTAGTCCATGTTATCCTGGATGGATGCACTTTCAAATTACTGCTCGTTCCAAAGGCTCTAACATGAGCCCCCAAACATCACTCCTGTCCTCATCCATCACGCAGCTCCACATGTGAGACTCCTTGGATAGAGGGTCTCGTGGCCCCCATTTCTTCGGGGTGATGCTACCCAGCGGCAGGACCGCCGCTAATACATTCCGCTCCGTGGGGTTGTCCAAAAAGCGGGTAGCACTCAAGCCTGCGTGCGCCTTCCCCAAGGCGTTAGTTGGTATGGGCAGTTGCGTGCTTGTAATAGGCAGTAATTTGATAGTGCATCCATCCAGGATAATATGGACTACATCTCCCACAAGCAATTGCTTGGTTTAATAAAGGGAGATGGTAGACGTCGTGCACTTTACTGCTGGCCCCTGATGAGGAAAATAATTTCCGAAACGCGTCGGACCTATTACAAGCACGCAACTGCCCAGGGGAAATGTCTGGCCAGAAGTTTCAGGATGGCAAAACCTTTGCCACAAAGGGACCGCACATGTTCCTTCATGGTCAGGGCATCATTCATGTTGATGGCCACGTTTTTGGTGTGTTGTTTTGGAGTTGGCGCATTGCCAAGAGTGTGTGGCCATCAAGTAGCGTCCCACACTAGTTTGGCACCACCAAACAGCAGAATTTCGGATTTTCCTGCATTCAGCTTTAAGCAGTGCGTGTGCATCCTTTGGGCCATTTCTGTAAGACAATTGGGCAGCTTTGATTTAGTAATCTCTGGTTTTTCATCCAAGTCCACCATCAGTTGCGTGTCATCCACAGAGGAGCAAATGCCAATGCCCCACTTCCTACCAAATTTAGCCAATGATGAAATAAAGACATTAAATAGGTTGGGGCTTAGTGAGGCTCCATGCGGGACACCACAGTCGATGGGCCCAGGTTTGTATTGAAATTGACCGAGATGTACACGATTGTGTTCGGTTACTTAAAAATAAACGTAGCCAGCTTAGTGCATTGGAATAAATTCCTTTTTCATAGAGGATTCCCATCAGGCTGTCATGAGAGACCGTGTCGAACGCTGCCGACAGGTCTAACAATATCAATGCAACTGCCCCTTCTTGGTCAGTGCATAGTCTAACATTGTCCGACACTGCCAGCAGCGTTGCCTCTGTACTGTTGTTTGCTCTGAATCCTGTCTGAGATGGATCCAGAAGGTGATTTGTTTCCAAAAACATGGACAACTGCCCATTTACCAGCTTCTCCAAAACCTTGGAAAGGTAGGGGAGTTGGGAAATGGGACAATAGTTTTCAGGATTGAGGACATCCGTTCCTGCTTTTTTTAAAAGGGGAATCACTGAGGCATGTTCCCGTATATCTGGAAAAATGCCAGTTTTTAAGGAACTGTTAAAAAGCTGGGTAATAAATGGCCGGAGCGTGGGGGCAATCTACGCAAAAATGAAGTGGGGTCGAGGGTCTAATGGGGATCAAGATTCCACTGCGCTCATTGCTTTTAAAACCTCGTTATCTGTGAGGGGTGTAAAGTTGCCCATAACTGATGTGGCTTTTGGGTGAGGAGTTAAAAGAACCTTATTTATTGTATTAACTTTACTAGGGGAATTAAAAGTAGTGTAGATCTTCGTTATTTTCTCTGCAAAAAATTTGCTTATTCTGTCGCAGGCCTCTACTGAAGGAACTAAGCTTTGGGACATGCTAGTCGGTTTGCTACGTTCTTTTAACAATTCTAAAAAGTTTTTTAGCAGAATTGCAACTCTCATCTTTGTGTGGTTTTTATAGCCAGATTGTAGGATCTGAGCTCGGACTTATTACGTGTATCTTAGTGAATACATGTATTAGCGAGTAATGTTTAAATATGTAAATATCTGTATCAGTGTCTCACTTTGTGTATAAGTGGCTGCAGGGGTTGGTGACTAGCTACATGAGTGTTGATATGGGTTATTAGTTGGTTTTTAGAGTATCAGTATGAGTGTCTGTATGGTTTGGTGGGGGTATTACTTACCGCATAGATGCATGAATGGGTGACTTACTGTTTGTATGTGTTTTGAAGACAGCATGTGTGCAGGACTGTATGGGTGGATGAGTGTGTGTATGGGTGTGTTAGTGCATGAATCACTGTCTCAGTAGTATCTTTATGAGTATCTACATATGTTTTAAACTAGTATATGTGAGAATTGATGTATATAAGTGAGTATATGTGAGAGCGAGAGATTGTAAGAGTTCCTGTATAAATAAGTATGTGTTTCTATTAGTGATTGTTTTAGAGAGGAAGTACATGTACGATTCTGTAGAAGTAAGTATAGTTGTGGGTGTATAGCTGTATATGCAAGTAAATGGATGTTTGATCGTTTATTTTCATGTGTGAGTATGTGTGTGAGTAACTCTATGGATGAGTATCGGTGTGTAACAGGATGTATATGATGATTGAGTATATGTATGAGTGACTCTATAGAACTGTTAGTGAATGACTGGATGTGTATGTAGACTTTGGAATTACTGAATAGGTTGTTCTAACTGGTATTTGTATCTCAATTTTTTTGAAAATTGTAGTTTCTATTTTCGAATGTGTGTATCAAGGGTACCAAGGGTTAAATTACGCTGAGAGGTCTACCACTCTTTCACAAGGAAGTGGTCATCAGTGATGTCATCAGTGATGTCACTTGAGATGTCATCAGTAATGGCATGAGTGATGTCACTGACCATGTCATAAGTGATGTAATATGTGACGTCATCAGCAGAGCATTGCGGGCACGCGAATTATACTTAGCTGAACTAACTATAACGGGGGAATTTCAATGGTTTTGTATGAGTGAAATGTCCAGCTAACTATAACGTGTGTGAAACCTATGGTTTTTCAGTGAATTTCTAAGGTTTTTTAAATGCTAATTCCTAACTATAATGTGTGTGAAACCTATGGTTTTTCAGTGAATTTCTAAGGTTTTTTAAATGCTAATTCCTAACTATAACGTGTGTGAAACCTATGGTTTTTTCAGTGAATTTCTAAAGTTTTTTAAATGCTAATTCCTAACTATAACGTGGCTGAAACCTATGGTTTTTTCAGTGAATTTCAAAGGTTTTGTAAATGATAATTTTTAAATGTATTAATTTTTTTAGATTGATTTACTAAATTTTTGTAAATTATTTTTTAAAGATTTTTTTTAAAATGACATTACATATTTTTATCATAAATTGAAAAAAAAATGTTTTTAAATATATTGAAATTGTAATATTTTTTTATTTAATATTTTTTTTATTAATATTTATGTTATAAATCAGGCAATGATATACTATGGAAGGAAATTCAAAATACTGGTAAGTACAGTTAAATTTACTTTTCAGGAACGGTAGTGAGCTAGATTGGGGAATTAATTCCTCTTCAATCCTGAGGTCCCCTGTGAGCCAACCTGGTACCTCCAGTATGCGCCAGGCAGCTATGTTGCAGAAAGGTGTTCAAATTGCACGCCCCCTTTTTACAACACTCTGCAACACAGCTCTGGAGATACCTGTTCGAGATACCTGTTGGACTAGTTGCCCCCTAGGTACTCTCTGGATTGAACTGGAATTAATTCCCCAACTTAAAACACGCCTCAGGGCATGTTTGCACTCATATCACCTCAAGCCCCACCTCCTACCTTCACCACTGTGCAAATACACCCTGTAGAGTGTTCTAAGTTAGGGTATTAAGTCCCCTTGCATACTGGGCGCTCCTGGAGGTCAACTTGCCCACCTGGAACCTCCAGTATGAGCCAGAAGGCTGCGTTGCAGAGAGATGTAATGAGGCCACGCCCCCTTCCCGGGCGCGTTTGCAGAAAGGGGGAACTAATTCCCCTTCAATACTGGGGGTCCCTGGAGGCCAACTAGCCCACCATGAATCTCCAGTATGCGCCGGGGGCTGCATTGCAGAGTGGTGTAATGAGGCCAAGTCCCTCTTTACACCTCTCTGCAATGCAGCCCCCGGGCATGTTTGCAGAGTGTGAACTAATTCCCCTTGCATACTGGGGGTCCATGGGCCCCAACTAGCCCACCAGGAACTTCCAGTATGCACCAGGGGGCTGCATTGCAGAGAGGAGTAATAAGGCCATGCCCCTTTTTACACCTCTCTGCAACGCAGACCCCTGGCACATTTGCAGAGGGGGAACTAATTCCCCTTGCATACTGGGGGTCCATGGGGGCCAACTAGCCCACCTGGAACCTCCAGTATGCGGCAAGGGGCTGCATTGCAGCGAGGTGTAATGAGGCCACGCCCCTTTTTACACCTCTCTGCAATGCAGCCCACGGGCACTTTTGCAGAGGGGGAACTAATTCCGCTTGCATACTGGGGGTCCCTGGGGGCCAACCAGCCCACCAGGAACCTCCAGTATGTGCCAGGGGTGCTGCATTGCTTTGCTCCGGGAGGTGGCGGTCCCCGGGACAGAGCGGCGGATTTGGGGCCCCCCGCATTTCTTTTTCAGTATGCCCCCAGAATTTGGTCCCCCGGGGTACTTTGAAAAAAAAGCAGACCAGGTTCTTAAAAAAAAAATTGGGGGCCTTGGGGGTCTATGTGGGACCATCTGAGCAGGTCTAGGGGGTCAGGGTGTTTCTACCCTGCCATCTTTTTGCATTCTACACGTTTGTTTTAAAGCTTTTTTGTGCCTCGGTCTACCGAGCACAAGATGGCTGCTAACACTACCTGGTTTGGAGTGTTCGCAGCCAATCAGCATGCAGCTCCTGCTCGGGAAGGTCCTCGTACGTGCACGTACATACACGGATCGTACACGTACAGGTCCGCGTACGTCCTCGTACCCCGCGATTTTCCGAAAAATATATATATGTTTTTTTTGGGCCTTAGGGGTTCCCCTAGGACCCCCTGGGCAGGCCTAGGTGGTCAGGGTGTTTCTACCCTGCCCCCTTTGCGTATTTTGCGCACTTGTTTCACTGCTTTCTTGTGCCTCAGTCTACCGAGGGACAAGAGGGCTGTCAACACTTTCTGGTTTGGAGTGTTGACAGGCAGTTGCCAGCCAATTAGCATGCAGCTCATGCTCGGGAAGGTCCGCGTACGTACACGTACCTATGCGGCCCGGTACGCGGACCCGTACGCGTACTATGAGCGTACGGTGCGTGCCTATGGATATACTTATAATTTTCTCAGGGACTACTAAACGGATTTACACCATTTAACAAAAAGCGTGATCTGCGAACCGAACTCTACCTTTTTGCCAAATTTGGTGTCATTCCGTTCAGCCGTTCGGGCTGTAGCCCTGGCTAAAGGTCCTATGGAAAATTGCATGTGGAAAACACGTTTTGGGACTCCCCTTTTTTCTCGGCCCCTGCTTCACGAATCACTCCCAAACTTTCAGGGAAGGAGCGAAGCAGAGCAGGCCATTCTCCTGGAGAAATTTGTGAACATTCGTCCACCGGCGCCAAAGTTATTCCAATTAGAATGTTGCGGATTTCCTATGGAAACTAGGTCCTAACTATACCTATCTACTGGCGATCGCCAGTAGGTAATATATATATTGCATGTGTTGCCGCTACGGTAAATAATGGGAATGTACAACATCATAAGAATCATATATGTTATGTCGATTCTCAGATGTAGGAATATATAAATATACCCCCTTGTAAGAGTCCTTAACTGGAACATAAGGAGTTAAAACCAGCAATGTGCCTTGCCTTTCATGTAAAGGACAACTAATCCACTAACCAGGATATCATTATTCGTTCAACTATTTTATCGCACTAACTTGCGACAAACTTTTAGTTCCATTCGGGGACTTGAACCTCCCCTCCCTGAAACGGATATTTGGTCTCTACTCAGACCCTCTCCACTCTACGAGGTTTTATTACTTCCTCGTGCATAGCGCTCCATGTGTCCCAGATGACCCGGTTACTATGACTACGCATGTTGACATCATGAGTGATGTCACTGTCCATGTCATGAGTGATGTAATATGTGACATCATCAGCAGTGCATTGCAGGCGCGCAAGTTATAGTGAGTCCAACTAACTATAACGTGGGAATTTCAATGGTTTTATGTCAGTAAAATTTCCTGCTAACTATAACTGGTGTGAAACCTATGGTTTTTCAGTGAATTTAATAGGTTTTTTAAATGCTAATTCCTAACTATAACTGGTGTGAAACCTATGGTTTTTTCAGTGAATTTCATAGGTTTTTTAAATGCTAATTCCTAACTATATATAGGGCCTCAAACCTATGAAATGTGATATTTTTAATAATGAATCCTATATTGTATATTTATATAATACAAATTATTTTTTTATTTTTTTATTTTTTTGCCCTGGAGCGCTCCCTGTGCGCGCCCCGGTGAGCGCACCGGAAAGCGCAGTTTTCCGGCGCGCACCGGTGAGCGTCCCGTTAGTGCTATTGCCGCGAACAAAACATCAAAGTGAAGTATCGTGTAGTCGCGTTCGCGTGATACGCGCGGCTTAAGCGCACCCGGAAGCATTCGAGCGAATATGATCGCGCAACGCAAGCATCCGACGAGCTTACGATATGTGATCTGGGGCAAGCCCACGGGAGCGCCCGGGGGCACGTAGCTTATGCGCGTCGGGTCATGAAAATAACACTTTTTATTGGTGCAGAACAGTTTTGGTTTCCAAATGATTAAAGCCCGGGTCATGTCACCTGAAAATAACACTTTTCATTGGTTCAGGACATTTTTTTTTTCCAAATGATGAAAGACCCCACCTTTTTTCCTTATTCTGACTTTGTCCTTTGACTGAGGAAGACCTGTTTGGAGATCTGTGAATAATATTTTGTACTTTAAAATGGCTACAGATGCAGCAGCCGCTGGAGCATCTGCACCACCACCACCACCACCTAGAGGACCACCACAACACCACAGGGTGGAGATGAAGAAGAGGAGGAGGAGGAGGAGAGTAGGAGATTCCTACTAGAAGACAATACCCCATATAGGCCAAAGCAGCACATTGTATGGGAGTTTTTTTCCATCCCAGAGGGCAAGAAGAAAGTCAATGCGCCAAAGGTGACTTGCCTAATCTGTAAGATGGAACTTTCAAGGGGTAACCCTAATAAAAAATACTCATTTGGTAATAACACCATGATTCGGCACATGTAGCGCAGGCATCCCAACAACTATGCTGCAGCAGAGGTGAGAGAACTGGCCAGCAACCCTCCCCAATCTTCACCCAGCACCTCCAAACGAAAGCAACCCACTCCATCGGGACCAGAGACAAGGGATATGGTCCCAAACATTCAACCGAAGTTTGGGCAATACAAGATAACTTGTATTTTTTGTGGTAAGCAAACAGTTGTGAGTAGGGAGCTACCCTTTCTGGCAGGAAAAGGATTGGGTCAACAATCATATAAAAAACAGAGCTCCTTCTCCTGAGTTTTATGAATCGTAGGTGATGTTCAAAACCCAAAGGGGACGTTCACATTAATGAAAGGGATTTGCAGTATTGTACGGGTTACCAAATTTACAACTAGATATATATAGGACCCGAGAGTACCATGAACAACTTCATATACACAAAAAAACTTTCTTAAAATGTCATTCATTTATTTATAAAGTTTAAAATTCGTAATAACACAATTTTGTTATAAGAAACAACAAGAAATACACATTCGCTTTTTGCAAAAAATCAACACTCTATAAAAATCTTTAAGTTAAAAATGGTATTATAGCATTGTTTCCACAAACATGTTAAAACATCATATTTATTGGTCAATAGATTTATAGGAACAAACTGTCGACGCGGCGTTTCGGTGCCTCTTTTAATCTTGCACCTTCTTCAGGACTCGTTCCCTGATTTGTCACATCTATAAAAACATATCACAGTACATTTCATTAGGTCCCATCCTTTTAAAACATCAATTGCACTTAGATTACTAAACATATTAATTTATCCCCTAGTATTTGTTAACCCTAACATCCTGCAATCCAAGGTTTACTTTGTCATTCTTATGCATCTCTGACTTTCTGCATCTTCATATAGTTTAGAGAGAATGCCTGGCGGGCAAAAATGTGCCATAGTCTTATATTATAGATACACATTGGGTGTTTGTTAAATTAACACGAGGGACTGGCAGGTTTTTGGTTCATTTCTTTACTGTTCAGTCCCACCCACAGGTATTTCTCAACTTACCCAGGTGAATTTATTCCCTGGATCTGTTTTTTCAGTCTTTGTGAGCCTGTTTGCATCTGCTCATATTTCTTTCTTATCTTTTGTTCTAGAAAGAAATGTACCTTATGTTTGGTTACCGGTTCTATATTACATTGTCTTTAGTAAGATGTCCAGTAATACTAGCTTTTAACTTATATATCGGTATTGTTGGTCTTTCGCTCAGATTAGATAAAAATGGACCAACTTCAATCCTATTGGGGAAAAAGACATATTCATGTGATGCTTCTCCCTTACTCGTCCCTCATCACTCAGTGGTTTAATTTCTGATATTAATGGTCCTTACCGGTCCTATTTTCATATTAACTTGCACAGTTGGGAGGACGCCTCTGGGAGCTACCTTTCTCTCTTGCCTTGCCCAGCTTTATCTAAAGAACAATATGTGTCGTCAGTACGTCTCATTCTCAATTGACTTAATACAGTATCTACACATTCGCTTTTTGCAAAAAATCAACACTCTATAAAAATCTTTAAGTTAAAAATGCTATTATAGCATTGTTTCCACAAACATGTTAAAACATCATATTTATTGGTCAATAGATTTATAGGAACAAACTGTCGACGCGGCGTTTCGGTGCCTCTTTTAATCTTGCACCTTCTTCAGGACTCGTTCCCTGATTTGTCACATCTATAAAAACATATCACAGTACATTTCATTAGGTCCCATCCTTTTAAAACATCAATTGCACTTAGATTACTAAACATATTAATTTATCCCCTAGTATTTGGTAACCCTAACATCCTGCAATCCAAGGTTTACTTTGTCATTCTTATGCATCTCTGACTTTCTGCATCTTCATATAGTTTAGAGGGAATGCCTGGCGCGCATCCGTACCAAAAAGATAACAGCACCCTTGGTAGCACATTGGATGGAGATGGGCCATCAAGTAGGAGATTTGCGATGGTGTGTATTAGAAGCTGCAAGTCTGAATAGAAGAGGAGGAAACTCGACTAGAAAACGCAAACAAAGGGAACAATACTACATGTCTAAGTTCAGCACCTATAAAACAGGATTGAACAATAAAGAAGAATGGGAGAGAATCCTTTAATATATGTCTAAAGCTTGAGTCAGTCGAGTAAGATCAAGATAAAACATGGAAGGTGATATGGAACTAAGAATCACCAAATGAGCGAATCAGAACAAATATAGGGAGGGAACAGCCCAACAGTTAATAGTAGGTGTGAAACCGTCTGTTGTTGAGTACAACCCCTCTCTATAAAATTAGTCGTAAATCTACTCTGCCCCCTTATGGTCATTTCCCCCTTTGTTTTTACCACCTCTTGTGTCTCAATCCTACCGAGACACAAGATGGCAGCCGCTCCGGACTGTTTGGAATGTTTACAGACACCCGAGAGCCAATCAGCTTTCTGCACACGAACTCACGCGCTTATAGATATATATATTTTTTGGAACCTAAATTACTCACAATATACTGGAGCACATATCTTGAGACATAGCAAAGGCACATCGGGCTACCAGTCCCTACAATTTTGCCAAGTTTGGTGGAAATCCATTCAGCCGTTCGGGCTAAAAGTGAGGTCGACCGCCCTATGGAAATTAACATGAGGAAAACACGTTTTGGGACCCCCCTTTTTTCTCGGCCCCCGCTTGGCAAATCCCCCCCAAACTTTCAGGGAAGAACTAGAGCGCCGCGGAAATTTTCAGGCAGATTCCTCAACCGGCGCCAAAGTTATTCTCAATAGAATGTTGAGATTTTCTATTGAAAATAATCCTAACTATAACTACCTACTGGCGACCGCCAGTAGGTAATATATATATATATATATATATATTCACTGAAAAAACCATAGGTTAGAGACCATATATAGTTAGCTGGACATTTTATTGACATAAAACCAATGAAATTCCATATATAGTTAGTTGCACTAACTATATATCGCGCACCCGCAATCCACTGCTGATGATGTCACATATTACATCATTCATGACATGGTCAGTGACATCACTGATGACATCACTGATGACATCTCAAATGACATCACTGATGACATCACTGATGACATCTCAAACGACATCACTGATGACATCATCTAGTGTCTGTGTGTTTTTGTAAAGTTTAAATATGTTTTACATATTGAAGAATGAGTGGATGTATGGAAGACTGAGTGTGTGTGTGGCTGGCTGGGAGGTGTGTGACTCTGTGCATATCAATGTGTACTTGCATCAGTGATTGTATAAGAGAGTAAGTATGTGTTAGTATATGTGTGAAAAGTATGGTGTTCTGTGTTTAACTGTATAGATGAGGAAATCGAAGTGTGATTGATTCTTCACAGGACTGACTAGGTGTATGAGTGCATATGATAGTGTTGTAATAATGAGTGACTGTATGTATGAGTGATTGTATGGGTGAATGAGTGAATGTGTGTGTAGACGTAGGAATCAGTGAGTGCGTATGTAGTAACTGGTATTGGTGTGTCATGATGTCATCAGTGATGTCATTTGAGATGTCATCAGTGATGTCATTTGAGATGTCATCAGTGATGTCATCAGTGATGTCACTGAAGTATGGTGTTCTGTGTTTAACTGTATAGATGAGGAAATGGAAGTGTGATTGATTCTTTACAGGACTGACTAGGTGTGTGAGTAACTCCATGGATGAGTGGCAGTGTGTGAGTGTCTGCATAGGTGTATGAGTGCATATGATAGTGTTGTAATAATGAGTGACTGTATGTATGAGTGATTGTATGGGTGAATGAGTGAATGTTGGTGTAGACGTAGGAATCAGTGAGTGCGTATGTAGTAACTGGTATTGGTGTGTCATGATGTCATCACTGATGTCATTTGAGATGTCATCAGTGATGTCATCAGTGATGTCATTTGAGATGTCATCAGTGATGTCATCAGTGATGTCACTGACCATGTCATGAATGATGTAATATGTGACATCATCAGCAGTGGATTGCGGGTGCGCGATATATAGTTAGTGCAACTAACTATATATGGAATTTCATTGGTTTTATGTCAATAAAATGTCCAGCTAACTATATATGGTCTCTAACCTATGGTTTTTTCAGTGAATTTTCAAGGTTTTGTAAATGCAAATTCCTAACTATATATGGTCTATAACCTATGGTTTTTTCAGTGAATTTCATTGGTTTTTTAAAAGCTAATATCTATAGCTGTAAAATATATTCTTTATTACGTGACGTATCACGTAGCCACGTGAGACGCCTCATGACGCGTCGCATAACCGTGACGTATCGGTTCTGCAGCGCAAACAAAACCCGTAACGTAAGCGTGCCGGAGCACGCTTACAGATATATATATTTTTTTTAACCTTAATTAGACAAAATCCACACGTGCACATATCTTGAGGCCTTGCAAAGGCACATCAAACAAACAGTCCCTTCAATTTTGCCAAGTTTGCTGGAAATCTATTCCCTTCATTTTTTTTTTACTGTTTCTCTTGGTTTTCCCCTTGTTACGCTTACCGGGACGCTACCCGGTACGCGAACCGGACGCTCCAAAAACACAAGATGGCGGACTCCCGTTATGCTGCCGGTTAGCTGCCCGGTTCGCGTACCGGGAAGCGCCTCTACCGCGAAAAATCGCGGGGGACGTTAATATCCCCCTCATCAATCCTAGGGGGTCAGGAGGGGTTTACCTTGCCCCCTTTCCTTCATTTCCCCCTTCTTTTTTCACCACATCTTGTCTCTCGAACCTACCGAGAGACAAGATGGCGGCCGCTCCGGACTGTTTACAATGTTGACAGCTACGCTGCCGGTTAGCTGTCCGGTTAGCTGCCCGGTGAGCTGCCCGGTTCGCGTACCGGGACGCGCCTCTACGGCGTAAAATCGCTAAATTTTTTGCCCCGCGGGGCACTTTAATATCCCCCTCATCAATCCTAGGGGGTCAGGAGTGGTTTACCTTGCCCCCTTTCCTTCATTTCCCCCTTCGTTTTTCACCACATCTTGTCTCTCGATCGTACCGAGAGACAAGATGGCGGCCGCTCCGGTTTGTTTAGAATGTTGACAGACACCAGAGACCCAATCAGATTCGCTTCGCGAAGTTCCGTTACGCGTCAGGTACGCGAACCGGGGCGCTAACCGGAGCGCTGTCACAGATATATATATTTTTTTAAACGTTAATTTCTCAAAATCCACTGGAGCACATATATTGAGACATAGCAAAGGCACGTCGGGCAAACCATATCTACAATTTTGCCAAGTTTCATGTAAATCTATCCAGCCGTTCGAGCTAAAAGTGAGTCCAACCGCCCTATGGAAAAATGAATGGGAAAAACACGTTTTGGGACCCCCCTTTGTTCTCAGCCCCCCCTTGACGAAACCCCACCAAATGTTCAGGGGCTGCTCAGAAAAAAATGTGCCATTTTCCTGAAAATTTCAGCCAATTCCGTCCACAAACGCCAAAGTTATTAGACATAGAATTTTCAGAAATCCCATAGAGAAAAAATCCTAACTATATATACCCACTGGCTATCGCCAGTAGGTAATATACATATATAAACATATGTAATTTGCATATCTATATAAATATAAATGCATGCATACATATACATATATGCATACATATGCATGTTATTTACATGAAAGTTTTAAAAACACTAATAAAAGCAAAGCTAAAAAGCCACCTCATTACAAACAGAATGGCTTTAACTTAAACGAGGGCGAGATCTATTGCATTTTCAATGCTTGTTTACTTTGGTTCTATCAAGAAGGCATTCAGATGTGTCACACATTTGCCATAAATTCTGAATGTTAGCACTCTAGTTGCTCATTAGATCACTGTAGTAAAGCTAGTGCTCACCAGGGAAGTCTGCTGCTAATCATGGTTTGCAGCCATTTCCCGCATTTTTTATCCCGCAGACTTTCAGTCCGCATACCATTATCCCGCAAGGTCATTGAGCTCGCATACCATTATCCCGCATTTTTTCAAAACGCATGTGCATTTATCGCGCATGCCTTTACAAAGAATTACGTTTTAAAGGCATGTATGGTAAATGCATTTGCGTTGTGAAAACCACGATGAGGAGAGAGGTAAGTGGGTTTGTGTTAATTTTTTTCGTGGGTTAGTGATTGTGTAGTGTAGTGTAGTGTTGTGTAGTGTAGTGTTGTGTTAGTGTAGTGTAGAGTTGTGGTGGTTGTTTAGTGTAGGGTCATGCTGGGGGTAGTGTTTTAGGGTTTACGGTTGTGTTGTAGTGTTTGCTTAGTGTAGGGTCATGCTGGGGGTAGTGTTTTAGGGTTCAGGGTAGTGTTGTAGTGTTTGCGTAGTGTAGGGTCATGCTGGGGGTAGTGTTTTAGGGTTTAGGGTTGTGTTGTAGTGTTTGCGTAGTGTAGGGTCATGCTGGGGCTAGTGTTTTTGGATTTAGGGTAGTGTTGTAGTGTTTGCGTAGTTTAGGGTCATGCTGGGCGTAGTGTTTTAGGGTTTAGGATAGTGTTGTAGTGTTTGCGTAGTGTAGGGTCATGCTGGGGGTAGTGTTTTAGGGTTTTGGGTAGTGTTGTAGTGTTTGCGTAGTGTAGGGTCATGCTGGGGGTAGTGTTTTAGGGTTTTGGGTAGTGTTGTAGTGTTTGCGTAGTGTAGGGTCATGCTGGGGGTAGTGTTTTAGGGTTTTGGGTAGTGTTGTAGTGTTTGCGTAGTGTAGGGTCATGCTGGGGTGTAGTGTTTTAGGGTTTTGGGTAGTGTTGTAGTGTTGGCGTAGTGTAGGGTCATGCTGGGGGTAGTGTTTTAGGGTTTTGGGTAGTGTTGTAGTGTTTGCGTAGTGTAGGGTCATGCTGGGGGGTAGTGTTTTAGGGTTTTGGGTAGTGTTGTAGTGTTTGCGTAGTGTAGGGTCATGCTGGGGGTAGTGTTTTAGGGTTTTGGGTAGTGTTGTAGTGTTTGCGTAGTGTAGGGTCATGCTGAGGGTAGTGTTTTAGGGTTTAGGGTAGTGTTGTAGTGTTTGTGTAGTGTAGGGTCATGCTGGGGGTAGTGTTTTAGGGTTTAGGGTAGTGTTGTAGTGTTTGCGTAGTGTAGGGTCATGCTGGGGGTAGTGTTTTAGGGTTTAGGGTAGTGTTGTAGTGTTTGCGTAGTGTAGGGTCATGCTGGGGGTAGTGTTTTAGGGTTTAGGGTAGTGTTGTAGTGTTTGCGTAGTGTAGGGCCATGCTGGGGTGTAGTGTTTTAGGGTTTTGGGTAGTGTTGTAGTGTTTGCGTAGTGTAGGGTCATGCTGGGGGTAGTGTTTTAGGGTTTAGGGTAGTGTTGTAGTGTTTGCGTAGTGTAGGGTCATGCTGGGGTGTAGTGTTTTAGGGTTTTGGGTAGTGTTGTAGTGTTTGCGTAGTGTAGGGTCATGCTGGGGGTAGTGTTTTAGGGTTTAGGGTAGTGTTGTAGTGTTTGCGTAGTGTAGGGTCATGCTGGGGGGTAGCGTTTTAGGGTTTTGGGTAGTGGTGTAGTGTTTGCGTAGTGTAGGGTCATGCTGGGGGGTAGCGTTTTAGGGTTTTGGGTAGTGTTGTAGTGTTTGCGTAGTGTAGGGTCATGCTGGGGGTAGTGTTTTAGGGTTTTGGGTAGTGTTGTAGTGTTTGCGTAGTGTAGGGTCATGCTGAGGGTAGTGTTTTAGGGTTTAGGGTAGTGTTGTAGTGTTTGCGTAGTGTAGGGTCATGCTGGGGGTAGTGTTTTAGGGTTTAGGGTAGTGTTGTAGTGTTTGCGTAGTGTAGGGTCATGCTGGGGGTAGTGTTTTAGGGTTTAGGGTAGTGTTGTAGTGTTTGCGTAGTGTAGGGTCATGCTGGGGGTAGTGTTTTAGGGTTTAGGGTAGTGTTGTAGTGTTTGCGTATTGTAGGGTCATGCTGTGGGTAGTGTTTTAGGGTTTAGGGTAGTGTTGTAGTGTTTGCGTAGTGTAGGGTCATGCTGGGGTGTAGTGTTTTAGGGTTTTGGGTAGTGTTGTAGTGTTTGCGTAGTGTAGGGTCATGCTGGGGGTAGTGTTTTAGGGTTTAGGGTAGTGTTGTAGTGTTTGCGTAGTGTAGGGTCATGCTGGGGTGTAGTGTTTTAGGGTTTTGGGTAGTGTTGTAGTGTTTGCGTAGTGTAGGGTCATGCTGGGGGTAGTGTTTTAGGATTTAGGTTAGGGTTGTAGTGTTTGCGTAGTGTAGGGTCATGCTGGGGGTAGTGTTTTAGGGTTTAGGGTTGTGTTGTAGTGTTTGCGTAGTGTAGGGTCATGCTGGGGTGTAGTGTTTTAGGGTTTTGGGTAGTGTTGTAGTGTTTGCGTAGTGTAGGGTCATGCTGTGGGTAGTGTTTTAGGGTTTAGGGTAGTGTTGTAGTGTTTGCGTAGTGTAGGGTCATGCTGGGGTGTAGTGTTTTAGGGTTTTGGGTAGTGTTGTAGTGTTTGCGTAGTGTAGGGTCATGCTGGGGGTAGTGTTTTAGGATTTAGGTTAGGGTTGTAGTGTTTGCGTAGTGTAGGGTCATGCTGGGGGTAGTGTTTTAGGGTTTAGGGTTGTGTTGTAGTGTTTGCGTAGTGTAGGGTCATGCTGGGGGTAGTGTTTTAGGGTTTAGGGTTGTGTTGTAGTGTTTGCGTAGTGTAGGGTCATGCTGGGGTGTAGTGTTTTAGGGTTTTGGGTAGTGTTGTAGTGTTTGCGTAGTGTAGGGTCATGCTGGGGGTAGTGTTTTAGGGTTTAGTGTAGTGTTGTAGTGTTTGTGTAGTGTAGGGTCATGCTGGGGGTAGTGTTTTAGGGTTTAGGGTAGTGTTGTAGTGTTTGTGTAGTGTAGGGTCATGCTGGGGTGTAGTGTTTTAGGGTTTTGGGTAGTGTTGTAGTGTTTGCGTAGTGTAGGGTCATGCTGGGGGTAGTGTTTTAGGATTTAGGTTAGGGTTGTAGTGTTTGCGTAGTGTAGGGTCATGCTGGGGGTAGTGTTTTAGGGTTTAGGGTTGTGTTGTAGTGTTTGCGTAGTGTAGGGTCATGCTGGGGGTAGTGTTTTAGGGTTTAGGGTTGTGTTGTAGTGTTTGCGTAGTGTAGGGTCATGCTGGGGTGTAGTGTTTTAGGGTTTTGGGTAGTGTTGTAGTGTTTGCGTAGTGTAGGGTCATGCTGGGGGTAGTGTTTTAGGGTTTAGGGTAGTGTTGTAGTGTTTGCGTAGTGTAGGGCCATGCTGGGGTGTAGTGTTTTAGGGTTTTGGGTAGTGTTGTAGTGTTTGCGTAGTGTAGGGTCATGCTGGGGGTAGTGTTTTAGGGTTTAGGGTAGTGTTGTAGTGTTTGCGTAGTGTAGGGTCATGCTGGGGGGTAGCGTTTTAGGGTTTTGGGTAGTGGTGTAGTGTTTGCGTAGTGTAGGGTCATGCTGGGGGGTAGCGTTTTAGGGTTTTGGGTAGTGTTGTAGTGTTTGCGTAGTGTAGGGTCATGCTGGGGGTAGTGTTTTAGGGTTTTGGGTAGTGTTGTAGTGTTTGCGTAGTGTAGGGTCATGCTGAGGGTAGTGTTTTAGGGTTTAGGGTAGTGTTGTAGTGTTTGCGTAGTGTAGGGTCATGCTGGGGGTAGTGTTTTAGGGTTTAGGGTAGTGTTGTAGTGTTTGCGTAGTGTAGGGTCATGCTGGGGGTAGTGTTTTAGGGTTTAGGGTAGTGTTGTAGTGTTTGCGTAGTGTAGGGTCATGCTGGGGGTAGTGTTTTAGGGTTTAGGGTAGTGTTGTAGTGTTTGCGTATTGTAGGGTCATGCTGTGGGTAGTGTTTTAGGGTTTAGGGTAGTGTTGTAGTGTTTGCGTAGTGTAGGATCATGCTGGGGTGTAGTGTTTTAGGGTTTTGGGTAGTGTTGTAGTGTTTGCGTAGTGTAGGGTCATGCTGGGGGTAGTGTTTTAGGGTTTAGGGTAGTGTTGTAGTGTTTGCGTAGTGTAGGGTCATGCTGGGGTGTAGTGTTTTAGGGTTTTGGGTAGTGTTGTAGTGTTTGCGTAGTGTAGGGTCATGCTGGGGGTAGTGTTTTAGGATTTAGGTTAGGGTTGTTGTGTTTGCGTAGTGTAGGGTCATGCTGGGGGTAGTGTTTTAGGGTTTAGGGTTGTGTTGTAGTGTTTGCGTAGTGTAGGGTCATGCTGGGGGTAGTGTTTTAGGGTTTAGGGTTGTGTTGTAGTGTTTGCGTAGTGTAGGGTCATGCTGGGGTGTAGTGTTTTAGGGTTTTGGGTAGTGTTGTAGTGTTTGCGTAGTGTAGGGTCATGCTGGGGGTAGTGTTTTAGGGTTTAGTGTAGTGTTGTAGTGTTTGTGTAGTGTAGGGTCATGCTGGGGGTAGTGTTTTAGGGTTTAGGGTAGTGTTGTAGTGTTTGTGTAGTGTAGGGTCATGCTGGGGGTAGTGTTTTAGGGTTTAGGGTAGTGTTGTAGTGTTTGTGTAGTGTAGGGTCATGCTGGGGGTAGTGTTTTAGGGTTTAGGGTAGTGTTGTACTGTTTGTGTAGTGTAGGGTCATGCTGGGGGTAGTGTTTTAGGGTTTAGGGTAGTTTAGTTGTTTAGTGTATGCTAAAGGCATATTCGTTCTAAAAGTTTTCGTTATTTTAATTTGCGGCCTAATAGTATATGCGGGATTTTTTTTGCGGACTGATGGTATGCGGGATTTCGTCATATATTCGCTAATCATACTTTCTATGGCAAAATGAACCCCCTCATTTTGTTCCTTTTTAAATTAAATGTTTTAAGAGTTACCACTTTATTCCAATCAAGATGGCTTCAGGTGTGCCATACCTTTGTAATAAGTAGGACTGTTAGCACTCTAGTTGTTCTTTAGAACACTCTGGGACAATCTGTCATTGGGCTATAGTTGGGCTACATCTGGTGATATTTGGGCTACATTTGGTTTTTTTTATCTCTGGCGGCCATCTTTGGGCTACATTGGGCTACATTGGGCTACATTGGGCTACATTTGGGCTCCAACATATATATAGCCCAATGTAGCCCAATATATATTTTTCAAAGTTAATTTTCGTAAAAACCACTGGAGCCTATATCTTGAGACATAGCAAAGGCACATCGGGCTACCAGTCCCTACAATTTTGCCAAGTTTGGTGTAAATCCATTCAGCCGTTCAGGCTAAAAGTGAGGCCAACCGCCCTATGGAAAATTGCATGGGAAAAACACGTTTTGGGACCCCCCTTTTTTCTCGGCCCCCCCTTGACGAAACCCCTCCAAATTTTCAGGAGCTGCTCAGAAACGAAATGTTCCATTTTCCTGAAAATTTCAGCCAATTCTGTCCTCATAAGCCAAAGTTATTCGACATAGAATTTTCAAAAATCCCATAGGAAAAAAATCCTAACTATATATACCTACTGGCTATCGCCAGTAGGTAATATATATATATATATATATATATATATATATATATATATATATATATATATATATTACCTACTGGCTATCGCCAGTAGGTATATATAGTTAGGATTTTTTCTCTATGGGACTTTTGAAAATTCTATGTCTAATAACTTTGGCGTTTGTGGACGGAATCGGCTGAAATTTTCAGGAAAATGGCACATGTTGATTCTGAGCAGCCCCATTCATTTTTCCATAGGGCGGTTGGACTCACTTTTAGCTCGAACGGCTGAATGGATTTGCACGAAACTTGGCAAAATTGTAGGGACTGTTAGCCCGATGTGCCTTTGCTAGGTCTCAATATATGTGCTCCAGTAGTTTTTGAGAAATTAACGTTCAAACCAAGATATATATCTGTAACAGCGCTCTGGGCAGCGATCCGGTCCGCTTACTTTTCGCTTATCGGAACTTTGCGCGCAGAAAGCTGATTGGCTCTCCGGTGTCTGTCAACATTCTAAACAGTCCGGAGCGGACGCCATCTTGTCTCTCGGTAGGATCGAGAGAGAAGAAGAGGTGGAAAACGAAAGGGGAATTTAATGAAAGGGGGCAAGGTATCCCCCTCTTGACCCCCTAGGAATGTTGTTGGGGTTATTAAAGGGTCCCGTGGGGAAAATAAAAAAAAAATGATTTTTCACGGTAGAAGTGCGGCCGCGAACTGGTAGCGAAACGGGAATTAGCCATTATGTGCTTCGTTAATTAAATTACTAGTTATAAGTGGGTGCGGGAGACGTATCCTAATCCCCTATGTTTCCTGAGGGTGGCTGAGGAGGCTGATATATGTTGATACATCTCTTCCAGCGGCTGTGCGTGAGCTTTTTTTTTTTTTGGTTGCGTGACAGTCCGGAGCGGCCGCCATCTTGTCTCTCGGTAGGATCGAGAGAGAAGAAAAGGTGAAAAACTAAGGGGGAATTTAATGAAAGGGGGCAAGGTATCCCCCTCTTGACCCCCTAGGAATGTTGTTGGGGTTATTAAAGGGTCCCGTGGGGAAAATAAAAAAAAAATGATTTTTCACGGTAGAAGCGCTTCACGGGCCGCGAACTGGGCCGCAAACTGGTAGCGAAACGGGAATTCGCCATTTTGTGCTTCGTTAATTAAAGTACTAGGTATAAGGGGGTGCGGGAGACGTATCCTAATCCCCTATGTTTCCTGAGGGTGGCTGAGGAGGCTGATATATGTTGATACATCTCTTCCAGCGGCTGCGCCATCTTGCCTTTTTTCGAATGCCACAATTTTGTCGTGCACGGCAGCCATTTTAGATGCCAGGCTGGTCCCAGGCTATCACCTAACCCTGCGGATGTAGTTTATGGCCCCAGCTGTAGAGAATTCAGACATGCCAATCCTCCTGATTCAGGCGTGTGAGTACTGATTTCAGTGCTAGTCTCCCGCCTCCCGATTTCTGCAAGCAAAAACCCGGGGGCATATTACGAACAACTAGCGATAATTTTTGTCTCTAACTTGTTTAGAGACAAAAATTATCGCCGCACATCGGCGATTTTTACCGCAGATAAACCTTGCTATTATCGCAGAAAAGTCAGAGATATTCATGTATTATCGATCTAATGCTCTTAGCCATGTTATCCACCTCCCATTGGATAACATGGATAAGAACTGCTCAGGGCAGGTGAAAAGTCAGCGATATTCATGTATTATCGATCTAATGCTCTTAGCCATGTTATCCACCTCCCATTGGATAACATGGCTAAGAACTGCTCAGGGCAGGTGTTAGATTTTGGAGATATTCGCGCTTAGCGCGAATATCTCCAAAAGTTGGTAATAGAAGGTAGCGATGTTAGGGACTGTTTCCAGTCGCTAACATCTTGGCACGCCACTTTGCATGTCATTAGTGATAAGTATCACTGACATGCAAAGCGGGGCCCAAGATGGTCGCTATCTCCTTTTAGTTGTCACTAACTGGTGTTAGCGACAGCTTGGTAATAGGGAGATATTTTTATCTCCCCTTTCATGGCTTTTAAAGCCAAAAAAGCGGAGATAAACCCCCTTGATAATATGCCCCACGATTCCTTGGGGGTTTCAGCTGACAGGGCTTGGTATTGTGTTACATGGTAATTATATTCATGTATTATCAATCTAATGCTCTTAGCCATGTTATCCACCTCCCATTGGATAACATGGCTAAGAACTGCTCAGGGCAGGTGTTAGATTTTGGAGATATTCGCGCTTAGCGCGAATATCTCCAAAAGTTGGTAATAGAAGGTAGCGATGTTAGGGACTGTTTCCAGTCGCTAACATCTTGGCACGCCACTTTGCATGTCATTAGTGATAAGTATCACTGACATGCAAAGCGGGGCCCAAGATGGTCGCTATCTCCTTTTAGCTGTCACTAACTGGTGTTAGCGACAGCTTGGTAATAGGGAAATAATTTTATCTCCGCTTTCATGGCTTTTAAAGCCAAAAAAGCGGAGATAAACCCCCTTGATAATATGCCCCACGATTCCTTGGGGGTTTCAGCTGACAGGGCTTGGTATTGTGTTACATGGTAATTTTTCCATGAAACGTCAGAGGGTCGATGCAGGGGTTCTAGAAGAGGTGATAAACCATTTAAGCCTCATGAACAAGCGCATGGTCTTTTAAAGATTTGTGACGTACTCGGGGGGGCGGTGTGTGTGTGCCCTCTTTCAGGAGCGGGCGGGGGGGCACTGCCAGCAACTTGCCAGGTCAGGTAGTGTTCAACACGTGCATCACCCTTTCTCTGCCTGCTATTGCGCTCCATGCTTCGGAAAGGTAAGAAAAAGAACGTGCATTTGAGTTTGAAATGTCCGATCCTGCAGCAGCACACTTCCAAAGCCCACACATGACAATAACCCGATTCAAGGCCCCATTCACCCGTTTTTAAAAAAATAGATAACACTCCAACAAAGTAAGGTTATAAAACTTTATTATCAACTAACTTTAACGAACGGAACAAAAACTAAAAACATTTAAACATTTCTCAACACAAAAAGCAACAATGGTTAGAAGCTGTCTTTTGTGCGAATAGTCCCAAGGCAGCACAACGTGCAGAGTTCTGGACGGCACCCAGGTGATGTCGCCTGGGTGCCGCACTGGTTTAGGGATCCTACAATGCTGCTCCGAAAATTGGCGTGGGGCGTCCCGGGTGGGGCGGGGGGAGGCCTCGTCAGTAGCGGTCTGTTGTGCGAATAGTCCCAAGGCAGCACAACGTGCAGAGTTCTGGACGGCACCCAGGTGATGTCGCCTGGGTGCCGCACTGGTTTAGGGATCCTACAATGCAGCACAGAAAAACAGCGTGGGGCGTCCCGGGTGGTGCGGGGGGAGGCCTCGTCAGTAGCGGTCTGTGTCCAGTGTCACATGGCTGACACAACATGTACGACAGGCACCCAGGTGATGTCCAGTAAACTGCCGCACTGGTTTTGGTATCCTACAATGCTGCTCCGAAAATTGGCGTGCGGCGGCCCGGGGGGGGGGGGCGTGGGGGAGCCGGCGTGAACGGGCCTCCCCAGGTGGCGGCCATCTAGCTGAGTTGCGCTCGCTCTTGCGGCCACAGCGTCTCGCTCACCATGTTGTTGAGTTGCTCCCACTCTTGCAGTGCAGCGATAGGCGGCTGCCACATGGCTCTTAAAATGGCGGACAGCTCCTCGGTTTTAGGCCTGGTCCACTGAAATGGTCCTGGGACACTTTGGAACTCGGACGCTTGCCTGCTAGGGCTTGGGCTCCATTCTCGAAAAGCGTCCCCTCAGCCGTGAAGATTGTATAAAAGTCTTGGGGGCCCCCGACTCCCGCAGGCTTCCGGTGGGGAGCGGCTGCCATGATTGCTCGCGGAATGACCACGACGGAGCCACGAGATGGTGGTGCTCTCATGCTGACGCCAGCTTCAGTCTGAATGATCCAGAAACAAGGTGGGGCTTTCATCGTTTGGGAAAAAAAAATGTTCTAAACCAATGAAAAGTGTTATTTTTAGGTCATATGACCAAGCCTTCCATCTTTAGGAAACCAAAAGTAAAATGAACCAATGAAAAGTTTTATAAACAAGTCACATGACCTGTTATGCGGCATAGGGCTACAAAAAGCGTAGAAAATCCGTTGGCACGTGAGGCGGCGTCAGTAGCGGACCGATGTGCGAATAGGCCGAAGGCAGCACAACGGGCCGAGATCCGGATGGTACCGAGGTGGTGTCCAGCAAATTGCCGCACTGGTGTGGCCATCCTACAATGCTGCGCCGAAAGACGGCGTGTCCAGCTGAGTTGCGCTCACTGTTGCGGTACAGTGACTCGAACGCGCCGAGATCCGGATGGCACCGAGGTGGTGTCCAGCAAATTGCCGCACTGGTGTGGCCATCCTACAATGCTGCGCCGAAAGACGGCGTGTCCAGCTGAGTTGCGCTCACTGTTGCGGTACAGTGACTCGAACGCGCCGAGATCCGGATGGCACCGAGGTGGTGTCCAGCAAATTGCCGCACTGGTGTGGCCATCCTACAATGCTGCGCCGAAAGACGGCGTGTCCAGCTGAATTGCGGTCACTGTTGCGGTACAGTGACTCGAACGCGCCGAGATCCGGATGGCACCGAGGTGGTGTCCAGCAAATTGCCGCTCTGGTGTGGCCGTCCTACAATGCTGCGCCGAAAGACGGCGTGTCCAGCTGAATTGCGGTCACTGTTGCGGTACAGTGACTCGAACGCGCCGAGATCCGGATGGCACCGAGGTGGTGTCCAGCAAATTGCCGCACTGGTGTGGCCATCCTACAATGCTGCGCTGGTGTGGCCATCCTACAATGCTGCGCCGAAAGACGGCGTGTCCAGCTGAGTTTCGGTCACTGTTGCCGTACAGTGAGTCGAACGCGCCGCGATCTGGATGGCCCAGATGTTGTGTCCAGCAAGTTGCCGCACTGGTGTGGCCATCCTACAATGCTGCGCCGAAAGTCGGCGTGGGGTGCCCCGTTGGCTTATGAGGTGATGTCAGTAGTGGACCGATGTGTGAATAGGTCGGAACCAGCACAAGGCGCCAAGATCCGAATGGCAAGTCCTGGATGTTGAGTGCCTCAGTTGAGAGTTCTGAGCAGTGCTTGTAAGACTGTCTGAAGCTTATTTGCACCTGCTGCAGCTTCACTAGGTCCGGCGGAACTTTTTGCCTTTTCCTTTCTGCTTTTTTTCCTACAATGCGTTTCATCTGAAGACACGACCAGGTCCCTGAATGTGTGCAGGGGGACGCTATTGATTGAATGAAAATGGGGGCTTGACACAAAGCTGACTCAAGCGTTACTGTTGGTGCTATACAGACAAAAATTGGTTTTCAGTTTGTACATTCTTCAGGTTTTTTTTTCCATCCAAGTCTGATTGAGAGTTTGTAGAAAAATGGCTTCAGATTTTCCACATACTACTCTTCAACATTCTTCCTAAATGTAACAATGTGAAACTCACTAGGAGAACGGCTGTTTCTGTTTCCTTTCAAAATGCTGCCACCAATATTTTCTGAATGGAAGACACCATCTTGTAGCATAAAGGGCCGAAAGGGGTTCTGGTCTGGCCGATGGTTGGTGGAGACATTTTGACTATATCTTGGACCTGCCCGGCCTCGCCCAAAATGGCGCCGGTATAAATGGGACTCGTAACTCCTTGCCCGCAAATGTATATCTAGAAAATGTTATTGTAAGTGGCCCTGTCGTATTTTAATTACAAAATGTACGTCCACCGATTCCGCAACTGTTAGACACCTTTGTTCTTGTCACCTAATGGCCCGCTCGTTACGTTCTTCTACAATGTAAATGTCTCCTCATCATATACGATTTCAGTTTGCTCCGTGGCCGGCCCACGTGGTTATAGGCCCGTATTTGTATACTGACATTTTCACAATATAGGTTTTTAAAACAAAACACGGTAGTAGTATTTACATTTGTAAAGTTTTTACTTTTAGTGACTGTTTTCGAATCAGTAAAAGGCAAGTGAAATAAAGCAGTCCAATTACACGACGGATAAAAGGTATAATATGTAGGAACGCAGTAAAGATAAATGGTCAAGGGCAGTTGTGTTTTTCATGTCTGCAACATAAAGTGATCGATAAGAATCTGATAATCAGGCGTATCGGCGACTAAGACAGCAGGCCGAATCTCTTTTACTCAACGGCTCCGTCATGGAAGGAAGAAACGCCCTTTTTCTCGAAAAAGGAATATATTTTACTTGCAAGACAGTTGTAAATTTTCCGGGAAAGTACATTAGCCTGGAATATTATAACATGTGTTTGAAAAAAAAATATTGTTCGAAAATAATAAAAAGCGTAATTTTTAGGTCATATGACCAAGCTTTTCATCATTAAATTAACAAAAGTAAAATGAACCAATGAAAAGTTTTATTAACAAGTCACATGACCTGTTATGCTTACGTTACGCGCTGCGCGCCGCGCCTCGGATCACTTCCGGGTGCGCTAACGCGGCGTGTCATAAAACGCATTACGCGACAACGTAGGTCAAGAATATAGTCTAAATGTCTCCACCAACCAGCGTTCAGAACACAACCCCTTTCAGCAGTCCAAAAAGTTCTGTTAAATGACAACAGAGGGGACAGGCAACAAGAACCATCAGTCAAAGAGGGGAGGGCAAGTTCTTCTCTTCCGGGTCATGTTGGGGCGCTACCGGAACTGATCGAATTGGTAGTCTATAGTGTTTCTGGATGTTTCAGACTAAAGCTGGCGTCAGCATGAGACCACTACCATCTCGTAGCTCCGTCGTGGCCATTCCACGAGCAATCATGGCAGCCGCTCCCCACCAGAAGCCTGCGGGAGTCGGAGGCCCCCAAGACTTTTGTAGAATCTTCACGGCTGAGGGGACGCTTTTCGAGAATGGGACCCAAGCCCTAGCAGACAAGCGTCCGAGTTCCAAGGTGTCCCAGGGCCATTTTAGTGGACCAGGCCCAAAACCGAAGAGCCGGCCGCCATTTTGAGAGTCCTGTGGCAGCCGCCTATCGCTGCAGCGCAAGAGCGGGCGCATCTCAACTACATGGTGAACGAGACGCTGTAGTCGCAAGAGCGGGCGGTAAACAGCTGAATGGCGGAAGAGGCACAGTGTAGCAAAAGCGGGCGGAATGGCAACTAAAACGATAAAGGGGCGCCCCACTACAGCTTGTCTTCAGGTCAAACGGATTGTGGGACAAGGTCCAGAATTGAAGAGTCATCAAAAGGCAAAAAGTTCCGCCGGACCCCGGGAGCCGGCCGCCTATGTCGGGGGCGATCTCAGGCTACACCAGTGCTATAAGACTTGGGGAGGGTGTCGGAGACAAGCGTCTTCTCCGAGTCCATGGCCATCACACCGCCCCTCAGGGGCCTCCGTCAAGCTGTTTAGGAAGGTAACATATCACATTGTTTTCTAATGCAGTCAGGTCCACAAACGACACTCACTTACTTTGAGAATAGTGAAGCTGCAGTAGGTGGAAATAAGCTTCAGACAGTGTTACAAGCACTGCTCAGAACTCTTAACTATGGCACCCAACATCCAGAACTTATGCTATTTGAGAATGGTAGTGACATCGAAGCATCTCAGGGACCAAAACCATTAACGTACTTTCACGTATGAAAATCTTACTTGGGGAGGGGGCAGGAGCGAAGTGCCCCCTCCCAGTCAGCGCCACCACACCGTATGTTGAAAATCTGAAGCCATCGTTCTACAAAGTCAACCAAACTTGGATTGAAAAATCTAGAAAAATATACAAACTGAAAACCAGTTTTGGTCTGCATAGCATCAGTAGCAACGCTTGAGTCAGCTTTGTGTCAAGCCGCCATTTTGATTCAACAAAGCACAGGCATTGAAAAAGGCTCAAATTCAGAACTCTAAACTATGGCACCCAACATCCAGGAGCTTGCCATCCGGATCTTGGAGCCTTGTGCTGTTTTCGATCTATTCACACATCGGTCCACTACTGACATCATCTTATAAACCAACGTTATGTAAATAGTTTTTTAATAAAATGTTTTACCCTGTTTCTTTGCTGGTGTGTTGTCTATATTTTTAATATTTGCATAGGGTTTGTCGTTATTTTGTGCGGGATGGGTGATGGAGCCGAGCTGTCTTGCAGCCCTCATGGTGTGGAGCTCAGTTCATCTCACTATTTTCGTATTTCTCATGAAGGGTTGTTCCTAATATTTCTATTTTAGCGAGGTCAAAAAGAGATCCAATTAGTGGCCTACTGATTTTGCTCGATTACTTTTATTTTTTTACACGATTTTTCACTATCTGCAAAGACTAAACAGAGTATTGCGACTTTGTGCTTGTTTGTAAATAGAGAATGATCCAAAGAGAACCAATTCTAAAACAGTAAATGCTTGGACAACAATCAATCAAATGGAGAGACAAGCAGGCACGACGGATTACAACGGTGGTAAAGGCCTGCGTTAACTACCCTTCAGTATCTGCAAAGAGAGAGTACTACTAAGACAAAAGAGGGGAGGGGGGGGGGGTGCAGCGTTCAAAGCACATCAGCGTGCATAAATACGAAAATGTTTTTATCTATCACGTACTTGACATTTTAAAGCTTTTCATATTTGCTATTAAAAAACCAATGAAATTCACAGAAAAAACCATAGGTTATAGTGGATATATAGTTAGGAATTTGCATTTAGAAAACCTTGAAAATTCAATGAAAAAACCATTGGTTTTAGGCCATATATAGTTAGGAATTAGCATTTACAAAACCTTATTTTACTCGCATAAAACCATTGAAATTCCATATATAGTTAGAAGCGCTAACTATATATCGCGCACCCGCAATCCACTGCTGATGATGTCACATATTACATCATTCATGACATGGTCAGTGACATCACTGATGACATCACTGATGACATCTCAAATGACATCACTGATGACAACTCAAATGACATCACTGATGACATCTCAAATGACATCACTGATGACATCACTGATGACAACTCAAATGACATCACTGATGACATCTCATTTGTCATCACTGATCACATCACTTATGTGATAATACAATGAACCTCTTCAGACTCTAATATAACCTTACATACACTCAGTATAAACAGACACTCACAGACTGTCACTCATCCATGGAGTTACTCACACACCTAGTCAGTCATGCAAAGAATCAATCACACCTCCATTTCCTCAACTATAAAGTTATACACATCTTACTTATTCAAACATATAATAACACATATTTATTCTCTTATATAATCCCTGATACAAGCTCACAGTGATCGATACAGCCACTCACACATTCACTGGCTCTTATGTTCAGTTATTTATATATCTCAACTCTCACATGTATTGTGTTTTACATACGTACTTACTTGCACATGTAGCAATGAGAAATCCATTCACTCACCAACACACCCATGCATAGTCAACCGCCCATATAGCTGTTTCCACATGCACTCTTGAACTCATACTCCTAGTGAATCAACTGCTTACACATCTATGCACAGAGTCACGCACCTCCCAGCCACCCACACACACACTCAGCCTCCCATTCAAATACTTGGGCAACCAATCAATAACCCATATCGCCACTCTTATAGCTACTGATTAACACATGCAGCAGCTTACACAACAACAAACATACTGATGCACAAATTAAGACAGTTTAGTCACTAACCCATGCACTCAGTGAGACACATTTAATCACTCACTCATACAGTCAGTCATGCACCTACTAAATTCTTCATCCAGACACTTATACATCCACTCATTCTTCAATATGTGAAACATATTTAAACTTTACAGACACATACAATCACTGGATGTTGTGATCAGTGATGTCATCAGTGATGTCATTTGAGATGTCATCAGTGATGTCATCAGTGATGTCACTGACCATGTCATGAATGATGTAATATGTGACATCATCAGCAGTGGATTGCGGGTGCGCGATATATAGTTAGCGCTTCTAACTATATATGGAATTTCAATGGTTTTATGCGAGTAAAATAAGGTTTTGTAAATGCTAATTCCTAACTATATATGGCCTAAAACCAATGTTTTTTTCATTGAATTTTCAAGGTTTTCTAAATGCAAATTCCTAACTATATATCCACTATAACCTATGGTTTTTTCTGTGAATATATATATATATATATATATATATATATATATATATATATATATATATATATATATATATATATATATATATATATATAACAAGGTTCACAAGTTACCCAAAGGGCGGGGCTCACTCCACGATCAGCGCGTTCCACACAGGAGGAGAGAAAGGCATAACCAGCCTCAGCAGAGCCTGACGCGTTTCGGGATCCTCCCTTCTTCAAAGGCTTTTCTGCTACCGAATGACAGCCAACAACAAGAAACCGGTATTTGTCCCTCTTTTATTGTGACATTTGCACTCAGGTGAGTAAAATATCCACACAGCATTCTGGGACCGGTAGTCTTTGTAATGAAACCCCAGTGGGCTGAAGGCTGCAATTCAGTAAAATAGTTCTGTAATCACGGGTGTGCCTCTCGTATTCTCCCCCGTTCAAGTTTGCACCAGAAAGGTCTGATCCGCAGTTTGTTCCAACCCGCAGCAGAACCGCAAGCATATGCGGCGGTGCGCCCCCTGGCCGGGTCAGCCATACATATAACAAGGTTCACAAGTTACCCAAAGGGCGGAGCTCACTCCACGATCAGCGCGTTCCACACAGGAGGAGAGAAAGGCATAACCAGCCTCAGCAGAGCCTGACGCGTTTCGGGATCCTCCCTTCTTCAAAGGCTTTTCTGCTACCGAATGACAGCCAACAACAAGAAACCGGTATTTGTCCCTCTTTTATTGTGACATTTGCACTCAGGTGAGTAAAATATCCACACAGCATTCTGGGACCGGTAGTCTTTGTAATGAAACCCCAGTGGGCTGAAGGCTGCAATTCAGTAAAATAGTTCTGTAATCACGGGTGTGCCTCTCGTATTCTCCCCCGTTCAAGTTTGCACCAGAAAGGTCTGATCTGCAGTTTGTTCCAACCCGCAGCAGAACCGCAAGCATATGCGGCGGTGCGCCCCCTGGCCGGGTCAGCCATACATATAACAAGGTTCACAAGTTACCCAAAGGGCGGGGCTCACTCCACGATCAGCGCATTCCACACAGGAGGAGAGAAAGGCATAACCAGCCTCAGCAGAGCCTGACGCGTTTCGGGATCCTCCCTTCTTCAAAGGCTTTTCTGCTACCGAATGACAGCCAACAACAAGAAACCGGTATTTGTCCCTCTTTTATTGTGACATTTGCACTCAGGTGAGTAAAATATCCACACAGCATTCTGGGACCGGTAGTCTTTGTAATGAAACCCCAGTGGGCTGAAGGCTGCAATTCAGTAAAATAGTTCTGTAATCACGGGTGTGCCTCTCGTATTCTCCCCCGTTCAAGTTTGCACCAGAAAGGTCTGATCCGCAGTTTGTTCCAACCCGCAGCAGAACCGCAAGCATATGCGGCGGTGCGCCCCCTGGCCGGGTCAGCCATACATATAACAAGGTTCACAAGTTACCCAAAGGGCGGGGCTCACTCCACGATCAGCGCGTTCCACACAGGAGGAGAGAAAGGCATAACCAGCCTCAGCAGAGCCTGACGCGTTTCGGGATCCTCCCTTCTTCAAAGGCTTTTCTGCTACCGAATGACAGCCAACAACAAGAAACCGGTATTTGTCCCTCTTTTATTGTGACATTTGCACTCAGGTGAGTAAAATATCCACACAGCATTCTGGGACCGGTAGTCTTTGTAATGAAACCCCAGTGGGTTGAAGGCTGCAATTCAGTAAAATAGTTCTGTAATCACGGGTGTGCCTCTCGTATTCTCCCCCGTTCAAGTTTGCACCAGAAAGGTCTGATCCGCAGTTTGTTCCAACCCGCAGCAGAACCGCAAGCATATGCGGCGGTGCGCCCCCTGGCCGGGTCAGCCATACATATAACAAGGTTCACAAGTTACCCAAAGGGCGGGGCTCACTCCACGATCAGCGCGTTCCACACAGGAGGAGAGAAAGGCATAACCAGCCTCAGCAGAGCCTGACGCGTTTCGGGATCCTCCCTTCTTCAAAGGCTTTTCTGCTACCGAATGACAGCCAACAACAAGAAACCGGTATTTGTCCCTCTTTTATTGTGACATTTGCACTCAGGTGAGTAAAATATCCACACAGCATTCTGGGACCGGTAGTCTTTGTAATGAAACCCCAGTGGGTTGAAGGCTGCAATTCAGTAAAATAGTTCTGTAATCACGGGTGTGCCTCTCGTATTCTCCCCCGTTCAAGTTTGCACCAGAAAGGTCTGATCCGCAGTTTGTTCCAACCCGCAGCAGAACCGCAAGCATATGCGGCGGTGTGCCCCCCGGCCGGGTCAGCCATACATATAACAAGGTTCACAAGTTACCCAAAGGGCGGGGCTCACTCCACGATCAGCGCGTTCCACACAGGAGGAGAGAAAGGCATAACCAGCCTCAGCAGAGCCTGACGCGTTTCGGGATCCTCCCTTCTTCAAAGGCTTTTCTGCTACCGAATGACAGCCAACAACAAGAAACCGGTATTTGTCCCTCTTTTATTGTGACATTTGCACTCAGGTGAGTAAAATATCCACACAGCATTCTGGGACCGGTAGTCTTTGTAATGAAACCCCAGTGGGCTGAAGGCTGCAATTCAGTAAAATAGTCCTGTAATCATGGGTGTGCCTCTCGTATTCTCCCCCGTTCAAGTTTGCACCAGAAAGGTCTGATCCGCAGTTTGTTCCAACCCGCAGCAGAACCGCAAGCATATGCGGCGGTGCGCCCCCTGGCCGGGTCAGCCATACATATAACAAGGTTCACAAGTTACCCAAAGGGCGGGACTCACTCCACGATCAGCGCCTTCCACACAGGAGGAGAGAAAGGCATAACCAGCCTCAGCAGAGCCTGACGCGTTTCGGGATCCTCCCTTCTTCAAAGGCTTTTCTGCTACCGAATGAAAGCCAACAACAAGAAACCGGTATTTGTCCCTCTTTTATTGTGACATTTGCACTCAGGTGAGTAAAATATCCACACAGCATTCTGGGACCGGTAGTCTTTGTAATGAAACCCCAGTGGGCTGAAGGCTGCAATTCAGTAAAATAGTTCTGTAATCACGGGTGTGCCTCTCGTATTCTCCCCCGTTCAAGTTTGCACCAGAAAGGTCTGATCCGCAGTTTGTTCCAACCCGCAGCAGAACCGCAAGCATATGCGGCGGTGCGCCCCCTGGCCGGGTCAGCCATACATATAACAAGGTTCACAAGTTACCCAAAGGGCGGGGCTCACTCCACGATCAGCGCGTTCCACACAGGAGGAGAGAAAGGCATAACCAGCCTCAGCAGAGCCTGACGCGTTTCGGGATCCTCCCTTCTTCAAAGGCTTTTCTGCTACCGAATGACAGCCAACAACAAGAAACCGGTATTTGTCCCTCTTTTATTGTGACATTTGCACTCAGGTGAGTAAAATATCCACACAGCATTCTGGGACCGGTAGTCTTTGTAATGAAACCCCAGTGGGCTGAAGGCTGCAATTCAGTAAAATAGTTCTGTAATCACGGGTGTGCCTCTCGTATTCTCCCCCGTTCAAGTTTGCACCAGAAAGGTCTGATCCGCAGTTTGTTCCAACCCGCAGCAGAACCGCAAGCATATGCGGCGGTGCGCCCCCTGGCCGGGTCAGCCATACATATAACAAGGTTCACAAGTTACCCAAAGGGCGGGGCTCACTCCACGATCAGCGCGTTCCACACAGGAGGAGAGAAAGGCATAACCAGCCTCAGCAGAGCCTGACGCGTTTCGGGATATATATATATATATATATATACCTAAATATATATATATATAGATGTGTATATATATATATATTCACTGAACATGAGATGTCATCAGTGATGTCATCAGTGATGTCATTTGAGATGTCATCAGTGATGTCACTGACCATGTCATGAATGATGTAATATGTGACATCATCAGCAGTGGATTGCGGGCGCGCGAGTTATAGTGAGTCCAACTAACTATAACGTGGGAATTTCAATGGTTTTGTATGAGTAAAATGTTCAGCTAACAATAACTGGTGTGAAACCTATGGTTTATTCAGTGAATTTCAAAGGTTTTTTAAAAGCTAGTTCCTAACCGTAATGAGTTTGTAACCTATGGTTTTTAAAGTGAATTATTAAGTTTTTTTAATAGCTATTTTTTATTGCTTTATTGTTTGAGTGATATATGGCGGCTAGCCTGGGCCGCGAAGGTTGCCCTGAGGCTGTTTACAGCCTTCCTGCGACGACGCCAAACGACGCCGCCGCCTAAGGGGAGAGATGCCGGTAATGAGAGAGCGAGGATGCAACATGTGCCAAAGACCTGCATGACAACCCACTTTGGATTATTATTTGATGTGTCTGAAAGCGTGTCTGCTCACTTGAGAAAAACTGACACTACATGGACCATCAGGCCATGGGAGTGGCCACGCCCACTGAGGTGGACTCCAGAACTATTTATGTGGTGTTCAGAACTTGCTGCGCAGGCAACCTTGTTTGAGTGATATACATATATATGTATATATATATATATATATATATATATATATATATATATATATATATATATATATATATATATATATATATATATATATATATATATATATATACATATATATATATATATATATATATATATATATATATATATATATATATATATATATATATATATATATATATACGTGTGTGGTGCCTCAAGTGTGGTGCAGCTTTCGGTTTGATATATGCTGAGCTCCACAGAAAAAAGAAATTCGCACTCACGGGGGGTTTAAATCCGGATCGGATTTATTTTGCACACAAGAAATAAAGAACAAGACGCGTTTCGGCGGTAAGCCTTTGTCAGTATAGGGCGGCCGCCATGACGAAACACATTATAAACAGGAACTACATCATGGGAACTCGTGGGATCTGTCCCTTTTGGATGCTATTGCAGTGTCAGGCAAAGCGAATGTTAGCGCAATGAAAACAAATAAAGTATATGCATTGCATGTATGCATAAAAAACATGTAAATGGCGCAATCATAGAAGTAGGAACATACATTATATACATTCCCTAGGTTTTAAATTGGGAGACCAACAGTTATCAAAAATACAAAATACAATTACTGCACTCCACAAATTCATATTATGAATGCAAGTAACAATTCAATACAGTCCCTGAATGGGCTATTGTGTTACAGTGAACACTTAGACCTCGTCTCTCACATTTAAACCAAACCAAAATATATATATATATATATATATATATATATATATATATATATATATATATATATATATATATATATATATATATATACACACACAACAGAAGACAGCTTTCCTTCAAAAACGCAGCACGGGCCACACCAAACATGCTTAAAAAGATTCTTTATTTCAAGACTGGCATTACGCGTTTCGAGTCCTATGACCCTTAATCATATGCCACTTGCTGTTTCGTCAGTGGGTTCATTTTTTCTTAAATAATGTAACTCATAAGACATCAAAGAAGGACACCATCCATTCTCCCAGTTAAAGGTGCATTTAATTGCTGTTTTTTTAAATCACCATTTGTTGGTAGTGCAGCAAAGGTAAGTACAGTTTTTATCTAAGGTTGCCTTTTAACCCCCGAAATGGTCTATGTATATATATTATCTACTGGTGGTCGCCAGTAGATAGTTATAGTTAGGTCAAATAGCCCACCAGGTATCTCCAGTATGGGCCAGGGAGCTGCGTTGCAGACAGGTGTTCGGAGGCCACGCACCTTTTTAGACCTCTCTGCAACGCAGCTCTGTTGCGCTTATTGGAGGTACCTAGTGGACTAGTTTGACCTTAGGGACCCTTAGAATTTAAGGGGACTTAATCTCCCAACTTAGAAGGGCCACAGGGTGCGTTTACACAGTGGTGAAGGGAGGGGACGGGGCCTGAGGTGATGTGTGCAAACACGCCCTGTGGCGCGTTTTAAGTTGGGGAATTAATTCCACTTCAATCATGAGGGACCATGGGGGCCAACTAGCCCCCGGGGGCTTCCAAGAAGCACCACTGTTCTGCGTTTCAGAGAGGGGGTGTAGGCCGAGACCCTTTTTACATCTCTCTGCTATGCTCTAGGGACCCGCAGGATTGAAGCGGAATTATTTCCCCACCTTAAAATACGCTAGAGAGCGTGTTTGCAAAGTGTTGAAGGGAGGGGATGGTGTAGGAAAGTGGCTCTCTATATACTGGACCAAAGTGAAATCAGCCAAACTACGAATTCCAATGTATTCACCTGTTATCAGGAGAGACCTCAGTGCTGCATCTTTGAGCCCAGTACTGATCCAGAAAAGTAATTTTAACTGTACTTACCAGTAACTTGAATTTCCTTCCATAGGATATCACTGCCTGCTTTTTGCTGAAAAAGTTTCTGTCGATTTTTATGAAACATACAAATATTCCTCTAAATTAAGCCGATCTATGAATTCCGATTTACTCACCTGTTATCGGGAGAGAACCTAGTGCTGCATCTTTGAGCCCGGTACTGACCCTGAAAAGTAATTCTAACCGTACTTGCCCGTAACTTGTATTTCCTTCCATAGGAATCCATTATCTGGTTTTCACCAGAAAAGTTTCTGTGTCTATTTTCAAAACTACAAATATTCCTTAAAAATCGCCTGTATGACTTAACACATTCTTTCAACTGTTTACAGGAGATGCACCAGTGCTGGATCCAGGATCCATCACTGAGTAGGAAAAAGTAACGATAACACTACTTACCTGCTAGGTGAATTTTCTTGGTGATTCTATGTGAAAAAATGTCTGTCAACTTTTAAAATACAATAATATTCCTTAAAAATCACGACAGTAACCCAAACGCTTTTACTCAACTGTTTACAGGAGATGTCCCAGGAGTGAATCTAGGATCCAGTCCTGTGGTAAGAAAATTAATCCAAAAAGTAACTAATTGCATTTAACTAGAAATTCACATTGAGCTCAATGTTGCATTGTGTTTGAAATTGTGTTGCCCATTGCAACAACTGTAACTACTGTACTTAAAAGTCTGTCGCCTATTTGCAAAGTATTTAAACTAAAGTAATTAATTCTGAGAAAGTATATTTTGTAATGTACTGTATAATGTAACTATAATGTAATTTAAAAAGTAAAATATCTAAAAATAAATAGTTTAAAAAAATGTAGTAAATTAGTATCAAAAAATAAATAAATAAATATAACAATTAATACATTAGAAAATTGTCATTAACAAAACCTTTGAAATTCACCGAAAAAAGCATAGGTTTCAGATATTTTATAGTTAGGAATTAGCATTTAAAAAACCTTTGAAATTCACTGAAAAAAACATAGGTTTCAGACATGTTATAGTTGGAATTTAGCATTTAAAAAACCTTTGAAATTCACTGAAAAAAACATAGGTTTCTGGGGTGTTATAGTTAGCTGGACATTTCACTAGTACAAAACCATTGAAAATCTTCGTTATAGTTAGTTCTACTAACTATAACATGCGCGCCCACAATCCATTGCTGATGATGTCACATATTACATCATTCATGACATGGTAAATGACATCACTAATGACATCACGGACAACAACTCAAATGACATCACTGATGACATCACTGATGACATCATCCACGTGACAATCTGATACACCTCATCATACTCTAGTATAACTTTTCAACACTTATAACATATGGAGTACCATATTTGAAACCATTGATACACCAATACAAGTTTCTAAACACCAACTCAGTGGCTCCTACATCTACACACATATCTAAAAATGTACCTACAGATTCACTCATACACGCTAACAAAGATCAATAGAACAATATTAAATGTGCTTATTCACCTACATCGACATTACACACCAGCACACATCCTATTCACTAATGCAGTCATCCTACTCAATTAAGCAAACAATTGATCATACTTACATTTACTAAGCTACACACTTATACAAACACCACTCTATTGATTCATATAGATAGTAGCTCATACATAGTGTGTTATAAAATCACTATTACACGTATACAGTTTTCGATACAGTCACTCATACAATCACTGGGTCTTAAATATACTCATTTATAAACAACAACTGTCACATACACTGCCTTTTATATGTCTACTTTGTTGGACATGTATCATTGAGAAATATATTTACTCATCACCACACCCATAAAGAGATTAACTCACCCAAACAAGTGTTTCCAAGTGCAGTATTATACTCATATTCCTACTAAATTAAATATTTATACAACTTTGGACAGTCACACACCTCCCACCCAACCACACACACATTCACTATCCCATACAAATACTCACTTAAATAATTAATACTAATATAGACTTTCACATAGCTAATCTTATGTGGTAGTTTACACAACAAGAGATACAGTGAAACAGATATTCACATAGTTTAATCACTATCCCATATATTTAGTGAGACACTTTAAATTAGTCGCTTAGACAGTCAATCAAAGTGCTACTAAATCCTCCATCCAGACACTTATACAGCCACTCAGTTTTCAATGCAGATTTCTATGTATATAATATGTATTTAAATATCTAACCAAACCACATTCACTGCATGATGTCATCAGTGATGTCATTTGAGATGTCGTCAGTGATGTCACTGGCCCCACACCTGCACTTCACCAAACGGCTGTTGGATAAAAGACCTCCGGTAAAGTGCCCCTCTTTGAGGTGAGTCTGTCGGGTATTGCACCGCCGACCCGACGAGGAGCAGCCCATATGATGAAGCATGACACCTGAAAGAGTGTGTGAGGGTATTACATCCAACAAATGGATGCCCAACTGTAGATCTCAGTGAGACCAAGTGGCACCCAGACGCAGTGTGACTTCTACATCTCTCTTCTTCCCCTTAGGAACGGCACAGCACTCCTTTTTTTGAACACTTATGTTGTTGACCATGTCATGAATGATGTAATATGTTACATCATCAGCAGTGGATTTCTGGCCCGAAAGTTATAGTTAGTAGAACTAACTATAATGGAGGAATTCCAATGGTTTTGTATGAGTGAAATGTCCAGCTAGCTATAACACCCCTGAAACCTACGTTTTTTTCAATGAATATAATTATATATATATATATTCACTGAAAAAAACGTAGGTTTTACGGGTGTTAAAGTTAGGGTAATAATTTTGCCCCTGGGATTTGGCCCCCCCGGGGGCTAATTATTAAAGGAGCTATGTTTTATTTATTTACGGCAGGATCTGCGCACCCTGCGCACACTTTGCTGTTTCTGTTTTCGAATGTTGACAACCATTTGACAACCAATTAGCATTTAGCGCGTGATCGGGACAGTGCGCTTAGGGTGCGCTCAGGATGCGCGGATCCACCGCGGCCATAGATATGTATGTACATTTAATTGTCATTTTCACAAGGACCAATAAATGGATTTACACCATTTAAGCAAAAGGCATGAGTCTGAACTAAGGACTACCTCTTTGCCAATTTTGGTGTAATTCCGTTCAGCAGTTCGGGCCATATGGAATATTGCATGGTGAAAACACATTTTGGGACCCCCTTTTTTCTCGGCCCACGCTTCATGAATTACCCCGAGACTTTTAGGATAAGAGCGAACCGGAGCTGACCATTAGTTTTGAAAATTTAGCGAAGATTCGTCAACCGGCGCAAAAGTTATTCCAAATAGAATGTTGCATATTTCCTATGGAAAATAGGTCCTAACTATAACTACCTACTGGCAATCGCCAGTAGGTAATATATGTATATATTTATATATATATAAATATATATATATATATATATATATATATATATATATATATATATATATATATATCGCCCTGAAACTTTCAAAACAGAAGCTGAACAGAGCGCCCCATTAGTTTTGAAAATTTCACAAAGTTTCGTCAACAGGCGCCATAGATATTGTCAAAATAATAAAAGCTTTTTGAATAGAAACGAGGTCCTACCTATACTTACCTACTTGTGACTGCCTGTAGGAAATATATATATTACCTACTGGCGGTCGCCAGTAGGCAGTTACAGTTAGGACTTAGTTTACAAAGGAAAAGCATTTTTGTTTTCTCAATATCTTTGGCGCTGGTTTACGAATCTTCGCGAAATCTACAAAACTAGTGGCCCACTCCGGTCAGCTCCTGTCTTGAAAGTTTCGACAAGCGGGCTGAGAAAAAAGTGGGGTCCCAAAACTTGTTTTCTCCATGTAATTTTCGATAGGAAGCAGGACTGTATGAGTGGATGAAAGTGTGTATGGCTGTGTTAGTGAGTGAATGACTGTCTCAATAGTATCTTTATGAGTAACTATATATATTTTAAACTAGTATATGTCAGTATATGTATAAGTGAGTATATGTGAGAGTGAGAGATTAGAAGAGTTCCTGCATAAATTAGTATGTGTTTCTATAAGTGATTGTTTAAGAAAGTAAGTATCTGTACGTTTCTGTAGAAGTAAGTGTAGTGGTGTGTGTATAGCAGTATATGCAAGTAAATGGATGTTTGATAGTTTATTTGCATGTGTGTGAGTAACTCTATGGGTGAATATCGGTGTGTAACAGGATTTATAGGTGTATGAGTATATATGATGAGTGAGTACATGTATGAGTGACTATATAGAACTGTTGGTGAATGAGTGGATGTGTATGTAGATGTTGGAATTACTGAATAGGTTCTTCTAACTGGTATTGGTATCTCCATTTTTTTTAAAAATGTGTTTCTATTTTTGAAGGTGTGTATCAAAAGTTATATTACGCTGAGAGGAGGTCTGCCACTCTTTCACAAGGATGATGTCATCAGTGATGTCATCAGTGATGTCATTTGAGATGTCATCAGTGATGTCATGAGTGATGTCACTGACCATGTCATGAGTGATTTAATATGTGACGTCATCAGCAGTGGATTGCAGGCGCGCAAGATATAGTTAGCTGAACTAACTATAACGGGGGAATTTCAATGGTTTTGTATGAGTGAAATGTCCAGCTAACTATAACATGTGTGAAACTTATGTTTTTTTCAGTGAATTTCTAAGGTCTTTTAAATGCTACTTCCTAACTATAATGTGGCTGAAACCTATGATTTTTTCAGTGAATTTACAAGGTTTTTTAAATGCTAATTCCTAACTGTAACATGGCTGAAACCTATGGTTTTTTCAGTAAATCTCAAAGCTTTTGTAAATGATCATTTTTAAATGTATTATTATTATATTTATTTCTTTTTCTAGTAATTTCCAACATTTTTATAATAATTATTTAAGTAATTTTATTTTGTAAGTTACATTACAAATTTTTAATATAAAATAATACAAAACAATATTAAAAAAGCAACAAATTAAAATTAATTTCTATATATATATATATATATATTTTTTCAGTTCTCGTACGCTACGCATACAGTGATCGCACCATCCTTTGTACGGGTAATCGTACTGTGCGCTCAACTGCGCAAATGTACAAATAAGTTTTTTAATTCCGCGTCGCATCGACGCTTCCGCGTGACGTCAGGTACGTTTGTACGGCGCTCTCCCGCATACCGTGAAAATTTCCTAATGTTTAAAAAGATATATCTATGTATTTAATGTAAATATTAAGGGAAGACATTATCTAGGATAATTATTAAAATAATATTTATTAACTATTAGTAAGCGTATGTTACTTTTAAAAGCAATTACGCAAATGGCAGCATACGTAGTCCATTCATGCACCGTCAGTGCACCCTACGCATAGGCCATGTAACTTTAAAATAAGAGATTTGATTGGGTCATAACACTTCCAATTCCAACTGTTGAAAGACCCCGCCCATTTTAATCATTCTTCTTTGACTTTCTCAGAAGAATCATCTCTTGTCGGGAGCTCTTGTCATTTGACAAAACAATTTTAATATGGCTGCATTCCTGGATTCCACTTCAGAACATTCTTCAGAGGAGGAATTTATACCTGAGGAGTCACAGGAAAAAAGAAAAAAGGCAGTAATCTGGACATTTTTCACATTTCCAGAAGGACAGAAAAAGGTAAATGCTGCAAAGGTCACCTGCAAAATCTGTGACACCACACTGTCAAGAGGAGATCCGAGCAAGAAGTACTTATTTTGGACAGCAAGTATCGTTTGCCATGTGAAAAACTACCATCCTCGCAATTATGCAAGGGCTTGCTCTGATAGGCTACGGGACAATCCATCACCTGCTGTTCACAGCACTTCAAGCGCACCAACAACACAGCCATGGACTCCGCAACCAAATATCGAACCGGATTTTGCTGACTTAATCATCCATTGCAAATTTTGCAATGAGATGCTCTGCTACGGGGAGCAGTCAATTCATTTAATTAAACGGCGCAAACAGGAGCACCGTTGCTCAAGATGCTATTTTTTTTGTCTATTTGTTCCTTTTGGACACTGTTTTGTTTCCAATTTATTTTTTTATGATAAAAAAGACAAAAAAACTGTTCTTTTCAGAACTAACTTCACTTGTCAAAAAAAGAGCTATATTTCTATGATAGTATGTAAAACTTTCAGGTTTTTTTCTGCACCAGTTGTAGTCTGTACGCATGCGCAACCTATTTTCCAAGACCACTCTTCTTTCTTTTTCTTCAAGTTCGCCAAGCAAACCTCTCCTCATTTCAGGTATTACATTGCCGCTTTCTTCTCTCGGGCCGTGTGTCTCATCCGCTGCTACACATTTTTCGAATATATTAATAAACATATTCTATCTATATTTATTTGAAACGTATTCCCTGGGGGGCCAAACCTTGATTACATACTCCGTCCTCTGCCATTTTAGTAGTTTTCCTCTGTTATTTTTATTATACCTGCCACTTTAATTTTTATTTTATCCCCACCTACCTTTTCTGTGAGCCATGAGATTTCCTACCACAGACACCACAGTGTTTGTCCTTGGCCTCTGATCTTATCAGACTTGGTCACACGAATACCTAAAAATAAATTTGAAACATGTAAACCACAGCCATTACAATGCATGACCGTCACCACAAAGCCATAACTATGCTTATGCCTTTATCATGCGTGGTAAATGCATACTAATCATAAAAGCATGCGTGGTAAAGCCATATGCTTGCTAATGACTTTGTGGTAACGGTCACCAGTGGTTATGACCGCGTTGTAATGGCTGTTTCCACCCCAGGACAGTGCAGGAACCGGGTCTGAGCATGGCGGACTCCAGAGCACCAGACGGAGGGCCATGCAGCCCCCCTTTCACAATATAGAAAGCTCCGGGGGGTCGTTGTGTCCGTGGTTTGAAGGGCGTCATTGAGGCCCACACACTTTTAATTTTGTAGGGGGGTGCCTTAGTAAATCTGCAACACATTGTTTTGTTTTACTTTGATTTCCTTTCTGTCTGGTAGAGCATCCAGTGTAAATATAACTTATTGTACAGCCAGTACTTTCAACCCTACTCTCATACATCTTACCATAGTACTTCAAATTATAAATATTATTTCTATTGTGGATAATAACTGTAAACTTAACTTAAAGATAACAATATAGTAAACATCTAGAAAAATTACTTTAATAAAACAATATTATAAACAAATTGTGATGTGGACTCCAAAAAATGTATGCTGGGTAATCTGCAAAACAAAAAAGAAAATTTGAGTTTAAAATGATGTACATGTGACTAAATGAGGTGAAACATTACAAGTCAAGGTAACGATTTTACGTGTGCAGTGTGCCTGTTACATCGTTATAGGGAACAAAGGTTCCTAGCTCATTCAAAGTCAACACAATGTAGTATAGGACACAATGGAAAACTATACTTTATGATTTCCTTACCCAGCCGGGCAGGGAATTTATTTAAATCAAACAATATCAAATGCACGTTAGAATATTTACACACATATAATATGACACAAGCCTGTGCCGTACCAAAAGAGAGAAAGAAACGAATGAAAGTAGAGTGAAAGGGGTGTTTTTCAGGCAAAAAGAAAGGAGCAAAGCAGGGTACTGTAGGGAAGTTTGACAGTGTTAACAGTATCGCCTGGAGTAGATCATACACATTCTTGTTAATAATCACATAAATGTATGTCCACTCATGGGTGTCGACGTTTCGATCCCTATTGCTCAATTAAAAAAGGGATCATCATCAGGACTTAGAAATAATTATGCCTGAAAGTGAAAGCCTGTCAGGAGAAACAAAGAGAATACAAAAGTTTTTAAGAGTACACCTTTGGAGTAATTCTCGCATGTTTATAGTCTTTGTAACACATCGGAAATCGCATTTTTGTGAGTTGTGACGGGTGAGCGTGCTGAGTAAAACACAACAGGTACCACTTTGACATTATTCGGAATCGCAGTGACATGCGTGGTACGTTATAGTCTGGACTGTGTTATGACAGTGAATGGTTTAACCAGTGATAAAGTGCAATGATGGACTTCAGAGTGAACCTAATGGTAAGTATACAGGGTGGTCGCCAGACTTAACTATTATTGGGGACAGCTAAGAAGGGGGAGATAGGTGAGTCCCACTCCTACCTCTGTTATTGAGGTTTGGCTTATGCGGGAAGTCTTGGTGGCCCCTCTTGTAAACAAGCTTATCGCTGTTCTTATTTAGGAATTCGTATTGGCGTCAGGTCAGGCTGGGACACAAAGAGACTGAATGTCAGTTGTGTTCTGGGTTCTTCGGTGGGTTCAAAATAAGTGATAGAGTACTAGAGTAAGAAGGTAGCATACCCGGGGTGGATAGAACAGTGTGGGATTCCACAAGCAATGAGGTTTTTAAGGATGTAAAACCGGAAACCTGTTTACGTTCGGTTCCGCACTGCAACTAATTAAAAAACGAAACCACAGTGAGCCATCGTAAGGGATTTGGTCTACCAAATTATTTACTTGGAGGTGTGCGGCGTACCTTGACTCCTTGATCAGTAACGGGTGAGTAAGTAGGGCTTCAATAGCCGTTACCACGGGGCTTCAATGGCCGTGCACTTTTGGCTCCATCAATGGGAGGTTCGGGCGCTGAAAAATGGAAAATGGGTCAGTGTGCGTCTCAGGGACAGACCACACAAGCGGGGTTTTTGGTAGAGCTGACTTACCGGGTCGTAGATACGGCTCGCGTCTGGTCTGGATCCTCGGTCAGAATGCCAGTTCCTTCATACGAGTCCCGCAATGGTGTTAGTAGGCGCGTTTGCGAGTCATGTGACTGTGACTATGGGCGCCATCTTAGAGTGGCAAATTGGGTAAAGCAGCGAAGGCCGCCATCTTGGAGCGGGTATTGCGAATCAAAAGGCTATTGCACCTTTTCGGAAGTAGGCGCGTATGCGAGTCATGTGACTGTGACTATGGGCGCCTGTTACATTTCACTTCTGTTATAGTCCCACATTCAAGTGGTGTCTATATGGAAGTGCCTACTGCGTTACTGACGCAAAAGTGGCGCAACGGGATAGTAAATACGCCGATTTATTTCTAATGCATTTCATTGGAGGCATTGTATATCTAGGTCGCTGTGCTTACCCTGTATAAACACTGCGGCCATCAGAGTTCACAACTTGAATTTAACTCTGCTTCTACACATCAAAGTATATTCAGTACATTGCGGACAATTCCATTGCTGTTGCTCAATATGCCGTGATTGCTTCTGAAGGATGTTTGGTGAAGCAAATAAAAGGACATTTGATTAATCATTGTAAACTGAGTTGTGAAACTCCTGACAAAAGTGAATTTTAATGTGAGTTCTTAATATTCCGTACCTAGACTGTTGCACCCCATTTTGATTCGCACAGTCTGGAGTTGAGAGTTTTTCTTGAAAAGTCAGACGCAGATTTACAAGCTCCTTGCACCACTTTTCCCATGTTAAAAGTGACACAAATGTGGTGCAATAGGCTTGTAGATAAGTTCCTCAGACTATTGTAACCTATCTGTTGTCACTGCTCAGAGGTAATTATACATTTCTACAAAGTCAAGCTGCTGCACACTACCCACTCTCTCCTTTCACAGATAATTTATTGTTGTTTCGGCAACAAAATTCTTTGCTCACCTAGTGCCATAGGCATTATTAAAAGAGGGTGCTCTACGTCTCGAAACAGGCTTCACTGTAGCCAACAGAGTTCACCACTTAAACTCAGGTAAGGTTCTATACAACACAGTGGACACAGCAGCGTCCACAACTGTAACAAAGAAAAAAAAACGATATGAGAGATAGTAAAAAAGAGAGAGAAACATGGTCAATAAAACTTGGAAGAGACACACACGATGGGTGGGGGGCTGAAGCACCGTTAGCCTAATGGGTATTGCACGCCTGCTGCACACTACATATTCTCTCCTTTCACAGATAACTTTTCGTTGTATCGGAAACAAGCTTCTTTGCTCATCATGAGCCATTGGCGTAGTTGAAAGAGGATGCACTACATGTAGAAGCAGGCTTCTCAGTCGTTGTTACAGTGGCCACGCATCATCGCAGAGTACACAAACGTAGAGCTTGTAGGTTTCTCTGGCGGGGGTTTCGTCAATTTGTAAAACACAACTTGTAAGATAAAAAGGTAGTTAACATTGTGTGTATTTTTTTATGAAAGGAGAGAGGAAATAAGAGAGTGACTAAAAACAATATTCGCAGCTCACCTTTCTGCCACCGGTGTTTTTCACCACGTGCCGGACATAATGCTCTACATCTAAAAGATAGTAAAAGGAAGATGTTATGATTGGTAATTGTTACCATCTTAATCTGCAGTTAGATAACATCGCGCTTTCATACACATTACTTCTCACATTTATATGATCTATTTTTTATAGGTAAAATTCCGGCCGTTTCAGCAATTATAAAAATGTTCCTGCTAGTGGGAAAGAAATGTATACATGTAAATTGATACACTGTATAGGAGTGCGTTCGTCTAAATCGCTGCATTGCCTTATTGTATCTAGTCTGCTACAACCCTTTGACTCCCTCCGCTGCGTACCCAGGCCTCACTGCTCACCTTTTCATGGAAAAGACTCCTTCTGCATCATGTTATGTTATGTTATGTTATAGAGTTTTTTATATAGCGTGCAGCTACTCACAGGGAGTGTCCCGACGCTTTCCACCCTCAGCTCATAATGAGATAACACAACACAGCTAAAAACAGGCAACAAAAACAAAACAAAAGCAGTAATGAGCAGTAATGAACACACTAAGAGTTAAAAAGCCAGGTCTTCAGGCCCCTCCTAAACTGGAGTAAATTAACAGTACTCCGCAAAGCGAATGGAAGCTGATTCCAAAGCTGGGGGGCTCTGCATCCGAAAGACCGCCCTCCCGCACGAGCCTTCCTCACCCGTGGAACCACAGCTCTGTAGTCCTGATCTGCAACAAAGAAGTCTCATATATATGGTGCAGAGTCTTGATATCTCTATGGCTAACGACATACTCATGCTCCCATCATCATCGCAGGTTCTTCACCCGCTCAGTGCTTCGGGTACCACTAACTCAGTGACCAAAGAGGTCACGCATGTGGTAGTGGGCCCCCTTGTTTGGTAGTTTGGGACAACTCTAAAATGGCATACAACAGGTGCGCTCCATCTTTTTTATAGATAGGGTCACATGTGTAGTGACGGATGCGCTGGATGGGTGTGGTGTGGCTGTGTACCAACCATGAGGGAGTGTGTGTGTGCCGATCTGACAACTAGACCTGGAACTAACAAATCACTAACATGGTAATCTGGGCCATGTAGTGTTGTTGTGTTTTCCTGGTAGCGTAAGCGGAGTGGGCTGCACTAACGTATTCAGTCTCGATTCATTTACACCTACCCCGTGGCTATTAAAAGTGGGAGGGGGGCCGCCCGGCCCGAGACACTGCAGAAGCTGGTCTTCAGCGTGGCAGTCTCCAGAGCCTTTGAGGGCTCTGGGCATAGGGTCACGCAGTCTGCCACACACAATACATTAAAAAAGAAGAGAAAGTGATGAGAGATGATTTCTGACATGTTTAGGCTTGAGTGCCTGGATAATCATTAAATGGGGTCTGGCAGTGAAGTGCGTACTTATTCAGTAAGAAGCCTTTCGGGGTCTTGCAAAAGCAAATCATCTTTAATAATTTCCTCTCGCTATGTGCACATGCAAAGATATCTCATTTACTCATATGTTAAAAACAGAAACTTTCAACACCTCTTTTTGATTGGTGGTGAAGCATTGTAAGGAAGCGTATTAGCGACCAATCCCTTTCCTTGCGTAGATTTTGAAAAAAATGTGATTGGGTTTTGTGTACTCATGTCTACCTTCCACATGCTAATTTTCATTGGCTTTCTTTTTTCTATATGACGTTACGATACAGTCACCATGTATGTAGCCCATTTTGTGACGCACTTTATTTTACTATGCGTTTCAAAAACTAGTTTGGTAGGGTGCTTTTAACTTAAACTGTGTACTCTGCTTATGAGTCTGTTGACTGTAAAAGTATTTAAAAACATGCGTGTTATACATACGATTTGTACCTTAATAACGTTTATGTATTGGTGCTTAATTGCACTTAATGGTCTCAGGCGAGGGCGGGATCACCTCGTGGAAGCATGGCTTGGTAGTTTGGGCTGGACTGTTCCCATGAAGCATTGTTCCGTATCGGTGAAGCCGCTTGGTATTACCTATTCGTTCCTCTCCCGACCGCATATGCGTCATTAAGGTACAAATCGTATGTATAACACGCATGTTTTAAATTAACAGCGCATAGACAATATATCGAATTAATCCTATTTATTTAAATATAGGAGTGGTATATACAGGGCTGGACCCTGTATGGAGCTGATGAAAAGCTTGGGGAGCTTGAAACATGTCGACCAAAGAACACTGATTTAACCCAATTCAAGGTAAAATAGCAGTGTTACCCCGTTTTAATATACCAAACTAGGAGAAGAATAAATTGTTGAGGCCCACTAGCACGGTATTTTTATCACACACCCACTCCACCACCACAACACTTTACACCACACATAGCCTTTCACAAATATAGTGCTCCTGCGTAGTTCGCTAGTCGCAGCACGCCCCTTTTCGTAGAGAACTGGGATGGCCCCAATGATGAAGCATGTCACCGTGGGGAAACCCCGGTGAGTGAGGGGACTCTAGAAAGAAATTTTTCTTTCTCTTTTGGTAAGCACTGACATAACTTATGCAGTAACCATAACATACAAACTAGGTCTCTGGACCCATCACCATGGGTTCCTGATCTTTTGATATATGCAACTGGAGGCCGACCTAGCTTTGTTTATCCTCCTTCTCCCCCTGTTTCTCATCCCTTGGGCACTCGCCATTACTCAATTCTTTCCAGTTCCCATCTGTGGGGATCTCGATGGGCAATCTTTATTTATTTCTGACAGCCCGGGACAACTTGTCAAATTTACACCCCTTCTGCGTAAGGAGGGGTGGAGCGAAGGCTCACCCCGTGGTCACATGTTCAAATTCGGGGGACATGTTGGGTTACAATTTGTTTTCAGCAAGAGACACTAGCCTGACTATTTTTGAGGCTTAGTTTGAGTCTGTGCACACGTACGGGTGGTTCCGTTTTTATTCTGTGCTTCTATCGCAATGCTTAATTTTGAATTGTGCAATTTGATTCATGTAATCTTAATCATACATTTTGCTGTGTTTCATATACTTTATGCACAATGATCATGTGACTTTATGTATTTACACGTTTACAGTTCTAAATGCATATATACATCGCATTCGGGTGAATACAACTTACAGCTTTTGTCAAATGGTGCTTGGTGGGAGTGGAGCGCATCGATAACAAGGCCAGTGGGAGGGCATCCGGCCAGTTAAGTCCAGTGGTGGCCACTATTTTTGACAATTTTAACTTCAGTGTGGCATTATGGCGTTCCACCAGACCGGCGGATTGGGGGTGGAAGACCGCATGAAACCTTTGCTTCACCCCCAACCCCTTTAGGATTAGTTGGATAACCTCAGCTATGAAGTGGGGGCCATTGTCGCTCCATAAAATTCGACAAAGGCCATAGCGAGGGAAGAATTCTTTCAGTAGTACTTTGGCAGTAGTAATGGCAGTGTTGTCACGGGTTGGATAGGCCTCTACCCATTTGCTGAAGGCACATACGATGACTAGTACATACTTCAAGCTTTGGCATCTCTCTAGTTGGATGTAGTCCATCTGAAGGACCTCAAAGGGGTGATTGGGGGTCCCAAACCCTCCCCGGGGTACCACAGTTCCTTTCCCGGGGTTGTGTTGCAGACAGATAAGGCACTGCTGGACTAGGCGTCTGGCTGAGTCGGGGATTTTGTCGTTGTGCCAGACTTTGGAAATGAGCTCGATCATGGGTGCAGATCCTATGTGTGCGGGGGAATGTGCCATCGTCAGTATGGGGATCAGATATGAGTCGGGCAGCAACCACTTGTTTGCATCCTTCGTTCGCCAGCAGCCCTCTTCGTCCTTCAAACCCACCCTTGCCCACTTAGTCAGTTCGTGAGGGGTGCTGGCCGACTGAATATCTCTGATCATTACCCTTGTGTCACTCCATTTCTCTGCTTGTGACCTGGTCACATACATGCGTGTCACCGTCCTATTCTCAGCTGTGATGTCGGCCAGTGCATTCCCTTGTCCGACTAAGTCTGTCACCCTTTTGTGTGCCTGACATTTGATCACCGCTAATCGTTTGGGGAGGAGAACTGCTTCAATCAGGGCGGAGACTAGATCTCCGTGGAGGATTGGGGTGCCGTGGGACGTCAGGAATCCCCTCTCCCTCCACAGGAGTCCAAAATGGTGGACCACCCCGAAGGCATACTGGCTGTCTGTGTATATGTTCGCGGTGGTCCCCGTGGCTATGATGCATGCTCGTGTGAGGGCTATCAGCTCTGCTGCCTGGGCAGATCGTTGTGTGATGCAGGCTGTCTCAACTACTGTTCGGGCTGTCGTGACTGCATAGGCAGCTGAAGTGGTGCCATCTGGGAGTTTGATGCATGAGCCGTCTACCCATAGCTCTCCATCGGGATCAGTGAAAGCAGTATCTCGGAGGTCAACTCTACTCCTAGTTTGTTCGTCCGTGAGGGTCACACAGTCGTGGATGGGAGGAACGTCGGGGTCATTTTCAGGCAGGGGCAACAATGTGGCAGGATTCAAAGTTGTGCATCTCTTTAGTGTGATGTGGGGTGCAAGTAGCGTCAGTTCGTACCCTGTCAGTCGTGCGCTAGTCAGGTGTTGAGTCTTGGTTTGGTTCAGGAGGGTGTCGACAGCATGGGGTACTAGCACGGTCAGAGAGTTTGAAAGTACGATTCCTTCGCTCTGGCGGATAGAGACGGCAGCGGCAGCTACCGCTCGAAGGCAGGCAGGCAAAGCTCTGGCTACAGGATCAAGAGTGGCGGAGAAGTAGGCACAAGGGCGCTGCTTAGGACCAATCGATTGTGTTAGGACAGACAATGCACACCCCTCCCTTTCGTGGGTGAACAGGGAGAAGGGTTTGGAGTAATCCGGGGTTCCTAGGACAGGCGCTGAACAGAGAGCATCTCGCAATTCCTTAAAGGATGCTTGACACTCAGGGGTCCAAGGGAGCGGGAAGGAGGCATCTTTGGTTAATAGGGCAAGTAGAGGTTTTACAATGAGGCTGAAGTTAGGTAACCACTGTCTGCAGAAAGAGGTTAGGCCAACCAAGGAGCGGACTTGCTTTTGCGTTTTTGGGATGGGGGTGTCTAGGATGGTTTGGATTCGGTCGGGTGTAAGTTTCCTCCCTTCTTTGGACAGGAGATGGCCTAGGTAAGTCACTTGTGGCTGGCAGAATTGTAACTTCTTTTTGGAGACTTTATGGCCATTTTCTGCAAGAAAGTGTAGGAGTTGGACGGTGGCTGTCGTTGCAAGCGGGGTGGTGTCGGCCGCCAAAAGGATATCATCGACATATTGGATCAACACCACTCCATCTGGCAGCTGGAAGGCATCCAGCTGCCTTTTGAGGGCCTGGCTGTAAATGCTGGGACTTTCAGTGTACCCCTGGGGAGCTCTACAAAATCGGTACGAGCGGGATTTTAAAGTGAAGCCGAAGAGATAACGGCTGTCTGGATGGATGGGGATAGAGAAAAACGCATTCTTAAGGTCGATAACAGTGAAGGTGGTGGCAGTGGACAGGATGAGGGTCAGAATGGTGGTGATATCGGAGACTACAGGGTATTGGGGTACAACCACTTTGTTAATTTCTCGCAAGTCGATGATGAAGCGGTACGCTTTCTCATCTCCTTCACCTTGCTTCTTAACAATAGGTAGGATTGGGCTGTTGCAGACGTTGCTGACCACCTCTTCAACCACTCCTGCATCTACCAGAGACTGAATGATCGCTACCAGTGCCTTCTCGCCCTCTGGGGATATCCGATATTGTGGGAGTTTCGGGAGCATAGCGTCCTGTCTTACAGTTATATGAATAGGGTCAATCATCATTCGTCCCACATCAGAGTCATTTTTGGCCCACAGGTACGGAGGCAGGGTGTCAAGCAAGGACAGGTCAGCGTCAGTTATGAAGCACATGTGTCGTGAGGGGCAGGATCTGGGCATGTCTGGGTTGTCGTACAGGATGACTCGGATTCCATCTGGGGAACACCTAATAGTGGCTCGAAAATGTTTCAGTAAGTCAATGCCCATAATGGCATCAGGGGAGTTGGAGGAGAGCAGAAATGTCGCGTCAGTGGTGTTGTTTTCTAGGTCAAAGGTAATAGGTACGGACAGGGGGTTAGTGGAGGGCGTTCCATCGAAACCTATCGACGTTATGTGTGAGCCAGACAAGGGTGCCCTTGGAATCAGTTGTTTTGATAACACACTACGTGTCGCCTCAGTGTCTACCAAGAATGGAGACTCTGTACCCAGGACCTTAGCGGTGACATAAGGACCTTGCTGGTCAACACAGAGCTCGACTGGATCCCTCCCTTGCCCCTGGCAGTCCTATGCAAAGTCGGGGCATCTTCACCTTCGGACAGCTGATATTGGTTCTGTCGGGGACGGTCAAATGTGTTCAGTCTCCCTGATCTGTCATTGTTGGTGTCGTTGGTGTGCCCTCGTCCTTGTACTCTATTTCTCGGACCACCTGCCACATCCCTGGAGTCCCTATTTCTATTCATCTCTAGCAGAACCGGACACTGGGATTTCCAATGGCCGAACCCTTTGCAGAAGGCGCATTGGTCATTGCTAATGTCTCTACGTCCAGTGTGGGGTGTGGGAGTGTGATCTTTAGGAGGTAGATCTCTGGGGGTGGTTGATTGGTAGTTCCCCCTTTGGTGTTCCCGTCCTACCGTTATACCTTGTATCTGGGCTATCATTACCCTTTCTTTTAAATCTTTCTTCTTTTTCTCGGACGCCCTATCATTCTCATTCTTTTGGTGCTCGTAATACTGAGCCATCTGAAGGATAGCTGCGGGTTTGGAGGCCCCCCAACTACTCTCACTCGTCTGCAGCTTTTGGGAGACCTCTTGTGTTAGGCCTTTTACGTAATTTTGTACAAACAGGTGCTGTCCGGTTGCGGTGGTCATGTCTTGGCCACTGTAGTCGGAGAACACTGTCTCGAACCGGGAGAAGTATTCTGACACATCTTCCTGGGGTTTCTGTCGACAGGCCGTGACTATCGACCAGTCTACCTTTCTTTCTGGGATCAGTGTCTTTAATTTCTGAACTATTTTGTCTGGGAGTTCTAGTATGTCTTTTACTGGTTTCCTTCCAGGTTCTCGTTGTCTATCTAATTTACCGAGTTGGTCCCAGGTATGTCCAAACAGATCCGTGTGGTCAGCCTTCCGGATTTGCTTCCACACGTCAGCCGGCAGGCATAACCCGAAGAACAAGTCAATGTCCGCTAAAGTCATTATCGTCGAACCCAAGGCTGTGCCTAATTCGGTATAGAATGCTGTCGGGTTCTTTCTTAAATCGGGCAGAGTTTGTTTAAAGGTTAGGATATCTTGTCGGTCCCATGGTTGGTAAACCCAATTATACACAACCCTCCCTTTTGCATCTGCATTATTAATATCATCGCTTGTTCCCTGGCCACGTGGCGGGATCCAGTAAGGGGCCGCCTCTCTAATGGGCATCATAGTATTGGCTACTTCTACTGAGGTCGTTTCAGGGACTGTAACCTTGGTTTCTGGTTTTTGTTCCGTGAGGTGGCGGAAGACCTCAAGCATCTGCATGAAGAGCTCCGTCACCTCACATTCAGTCCCATCTCCAACATCAATCTTCCTATACAGCTTGGTTAGTTTAGCGGGGCCCTTACTTTGGTACCTATCTTCATATGCGTTCAGGGTGTGGTAGCTGAATCGCAAAATGAAATGCCGCCTGTGGCTGTCGGCATGTGAATTATATATGTTCATTGTGTACTCTTCACTCTCCCTTCGTTCTACTAAGGTCTTTGCTATTTTGTCGATCCCATCCCGCTCATCTTTGCTCAACCTATTTGGTCTGGCTGGTGGTTGCTTGCTAGCCTCGGGATCGTCTGACGATGTTGTTAATGCGGCTGGTGCGGAGGCCGTGAGGGCCGGTGCACTAGCGCTGAGGTCGTTCTCGTTTGCATTTAGGGCCTGCGAGTGTTGTTGGCAGGGGGCATACGGAGGGGGCATGTAGATGATTGGGGGACCTAGTAGTAACTCATCGTTCGCCCGCTGTTTGGAGGGCAATTCAGGGTAGAGCGCAGAGGGGGTCCTAACAGGACATTGGCCTGTCGACCCTGATTCTTGGTTTCGCGTAGTTTCCTTTCTTTCTTTTATTTCTTCTTCTAGTTGCTTTGCGGCTAGGTGGGCTGCCTTTCGTAATTCTTTCCCTATTTTTGCCTCTTCTCTTTTCTTTCGTTGTTCCGTTTCTTTGCGCCACATGCCGATACTGTCGAGCATAGTGGGCGTAGTCTTATTTTTCTGGAGCGCTATTTCTAATGCTTTTATTTTATGATCGTCAAAGGAACCTATCAGTGGCCACTGACTTTCAGGGTTCTTCTTTGTATATTTATGCCATAACTTAGTATAAGCTATAGCGACTAGTCCATGCTTAGTGAACATGTCCTTATTAGGGGTGCCCTCCAGTGGAGCTGGATGATTCATCTCTAATAAGCGGTCCGGGCTGTACAGGCTACCAACCAGTGGGGAGAAGATAGGCATGACGGGTTACAACGGGGACAAAGGTCTGCACTACCTATCTTATCACGGCGGACAAAGACTAGACAGAATATTTCTATTCTACGTTGTTTGGAGGCCGTGAATACCTCAAAAGAACCAATACTGAACACTTAATGTACGGTCAATCAAACAATCAGTGGGGAGAATAAGTGGGTACGAAAAAGTTTGCGTTACCCACTCTTTCTCTACCTGCAAAGAGAGACCTTGTTCTTCCCTGTTTGCAGACAAAGAATCTCCAGACAATAATCCACGAACGATAGTTCGGGAAACAGTGGGGGAGGAAGATAGGCACGACGGATTACAATGGGGACAAAAGTCTGCGTTACCTATCCTTCACTGCTTGCAAAGAGAGAGCCTGTTGTTTTCTCCGTTTGCAGACGGTGAATCTCCAGAGGGTTCAACAAAGCGTAATACTAGTATTATCCAAACCAAACAATTATTTTCTCAGTTTGTCGTGTCTACACGACCTTACCCGGACCGCATGGACGGTTTCCTGTCTTCTGAATCCAGCGCCCGATCGTCCTCTATTCTTCGTGATGTCCGTGGCACTCCTGATGGTTCCCAGTCAGGACCGTAGATCACTCGAGAGAGGTCTGTTCGGAACTAGTGAAGGTCGGATGATCGGCTGTCAGACGAGGGTCTATCGGACACGAGCTCTCCCGATCGTTGCAGTCGTTCACTCGGTCGTTGGGACCTCTCCCACTGGATCCACGTGTCGCTGATGGGCCCCACGCTTTGGGACGCCAATTGTGGAAAAAGGTAGGGCTATGACCTTTTTCAAGATTTGCCCGGCGCTAACCGCCCTTGTACCATTCAATTTACCAAGCAATGAGGCAGGCGCCGGAGACCAGAAGGCAGGAAACAGAAGTTTTATTCCGACGGAGCAGAACACATCAGATCAGACAACAAGGTATCGTCTCGAGGTGCTCTAACAGCCTCTCGGAGGCCTGGCCTCTTATACACTGGTTTATGGCATGTGACCTTTCTTTATTACAAACAGACAACAAGGTATCGTCTCGAGGTGCTCTAACAGCCTCTCGGAGGCCTGGCCTCTTATACACTGGTTTATGGCATGTGACCTTTCTTTATTACAAACAGAACATTGTGGAGTAAGAAAAAGGACATTCCCGTAATCCTCGTGTCCATCCCACCCCACATGCCTCTACAATAGAGATCCTTAACCTGCTGATAAGGGGAGGGGGTCATCACGCAGCTGAGTGTTCTGCCGATTCTTAGGATGTGTGCGCCTGATCATATCCCGGGGGGTGGGGAGGTCTTGATCAATAGAGGGTCCTTTGAAGAAGAGTGACTTCATACAATAAGGGTCAGTAAATGATATCTCCCGGCTTAGGCGATGGCCTCGGACCTGTGTGGACAGCTGGACACGGGGGAAGGGGTCATCAAAGGAGTGGTATTCATGCCTCGTGGACAATCGAGCGCGGAGGGAAGGTTTATCAACAGAGGGGCATTCATGGGAGGAGAGGAGATGCTGGTCAGGCGCAGGCGTGACTCCCAAGGACAGGGTCATGCAGAAGGGTTAGGCTCGTGAGAGGGAGGGAGGGGGAGCCAGGGTGCGCGGAGGATGCTTGCTGGGTCAGAGGGGCGCGCTGGCGATCGATCGTGAACAGGGAGACCATGATACCTAAAATGGCGATCGTGCATGTTGTACGTGGGTGACAAGCTGGCGCAGATGATGTTCAGTTCGTAAACTAAAATTCCACAGAATCCCACTTAGGATGGTATTTTACTATCCAACTGATGTCATGGGTATCATGTAGTCGCCTAGCATCTGTTCCTTGTTAAGTTGTATTCCAGTTGGTGATTCTAGTCCTCTTTAAGAGCACTCGACACTCACAAACTATCTTGAAGCAAGTTTGCTTAGGGAGCGGTGCTCTCTTCCCGCCGTAGCTGCTGCTTTGCCCCAGGCAAGTTGTCCTGAATTGCTGTCTGGATGCGAAGGCCTCACAAGGTGAAAATGCCTGTTCACTGATATCAAATGGCAGTGCGGTGTGAGGAATCTTTGAGGGCAAGTATCTGAGCTGTCACCGGAAAGAGGTGTACAAGATCAAATGTGCAGCTCCAATTCTGCCGCATGGAAACACACCTGTTTCCCTGCTTTTTTCCCCAGTTTTAAATAATCTGGACTTGACCCGAAGTTTTACATGATCACCTGTTACATGACACATGGACACAGTCATTGCTTTTTGTTTGCATTGGGAGATGTAGTGATTTGCCCAGAATTGCAGCATGTAGAGCTGACGCCGAGACTCAAACTCGGTTCCATAGTTCCAAAGAGGAAGCTCTGGCCATTATGCCACGTGCTTCCCCAAAGCCTTCCTCGGTGTCAGTGCCTTAGTGCCTCTCCACCACAAGCCATTGTCTCTATCTTCCAGAGTCAGGACATCTGTTTCCTGCTGTCCTCATGTCAGTGTTCTTAAATTCACTGCCATTCCATCCATTTTTTCTGCCACCGTTCCTTTGCCTTTAATTCTAATTCAAGCTTATCCATATCTTTGTGCTCTATTTCTATGTCCTTACGTTCTGGTGTCCATGTCTACAAGTCTTTCTTCCTAGATCAAGTCTTTCTAAGTTTTAGAGCCTATGTCTTTGTCTACTCACGTGTATAATTTGCTACATTCTAGTGTCAGTGTTTCCACATCTGCTTGTCGTGGTATGTGTGTGTTTAAATCCTTCTATCTGTTTCTTTATGACATTTTTCCTACTTCAACATACTGGTTTCAGTGGCTCAATGAGTTTCACCCATGCGTCCAACTCTCTGAGTTTCAGAGTCCTTATGCCGTTCAGCTCCCATAATTGTAATTTTCAGTGCCAATATGTCCATGTTTTTATGCCCCATTTTCGGGCCCTACATTTTGATGTCAGGGCCCAGTGTCTGCATTAGGTTCGAGTGGCAGTCTGCAAGTCTTTTTTGCCCTGTGTTTGTCTCTAAATTCCAGTGCCTCTACATATATGCCTGCAACTGTACCTGTGTGACTCAATGCCAGTGACCGTCTATCCCTCCCTGTTACTTTACCTGTGTGTTCAAGTCCCACTGTCAGTCTATAGGTGACTGTTACTGTAGCTACGTGCCAGTGTGCGTGTTTTAGCCGGGTCTAGTGGCTTAGTGGACTAATGTGTCCACTATAGGGGCCTGTGTTTGACCTCATGGTCACAGGTTCAAATCAAAGCGACTTCACTCAGCCTTTCATCCACCTTTCATCCTTCTGAGGTTGATAAAATGAGTACCATTGAGTTTGGTAACTATAAACGTCTGTTATTCAGTTTCAAGATACCCTTTCCGGTGAATGTGTGCTTACAAGTGCACATGTTATGATATATCCGTGAAATTCACACCTTTTACTATACCTGTGTATCAACGTCCCAGAGTCAGTCTATCCATACTTGTAACTGTTCCTGGGTATCTAAGTCCCAGGGTCCATGCATTCACGCCTGTTGCTGTAGCTGTGTGTCAAAGTCCAGGAGTCAGTCTATCCATGCCTGTTACTGTATCTGTGTGTCTAAGTCAAATAGTCAGTCTATCTGTGCCTGTTACTTTACCAGTGTGTCTAAGTCCCATAGTCAGTCTATCCATGCCTGTTACTGTGCCTCTGTATATAAGTCTCAATGTCAGTCTATCCATGCATTTTACGGTACCTGTGTGTCTACGTCCAAGTGTCTGTTGATCCATTCCTAATACTGTACCTGCATGTCTAAGTCATAGTATCCATACAACCGCTCTGGTTACTGTACTTGTGTATGTAAGTGCTAGTGTCAGTCTAACCCTGTCTTTTACTTTACCTGTGTGTCTACATGCCATTTTCAGTCTATCCCTGCTTGTTACTGTACCTCCATGTGTAACTCACAGTGTCAGTCTAACCATGCTTGTTAATGTGCCTGTGTTTCTAAGTCACAGTGTTTCTACATCCATGTCTGTAATTGTACCGATGTGTCTAAGTCTCAGCGTCAGTCTATACCTGCCTCTTCCTGTGCATCCATGTCTAAGTCGCAGTGTCACTCTTTCTGCAGCTCTTACTGTTCCTGTGTGTCTACATCCCAGTGGCAAACTATCAATCCTATTGCTGTACCTATGTAAGTCCCAATGTCTGTGCATCCATGCCTGTTGCTGTACGTGTGTGTCTAAATCACATTGTCAGTCTATCTGTGCCTGTTATCGTACCAGTGTGTCTAAGTCCAAGAGTGAGTCAGTCTATCTATGCCTGTTTCTGTACCTGTGTGTCCATGTCCAAGAATCAGTCTATCTGTGCCTGTTACTGTGCCTGTGTGTCTAAGTCCCAGTGTCTGTGCATCCGCGTCTTTTATTACACCTGTGTGTCTAAGTGCTAGAGTCAGTCTATCCATGCCTGTTACTTTACCTGTGAATCTAAGTTCCAGTGTCAGTCTACCCATGCCTGTTATTGTACCAGTGTGTCCAAGTTCAAGAATCAGTCTATCTCTGCCTATTACTGTACCTGTGTGTCTAAGCCCCAGTGTCCATGCATCTGTGCCTTTTATTATACCTGTGTGTCTAAGTCCAAGAGTCAGTCTATCCATGCTTGTTTCTGTACGTGTGTGTCTAAGTACCAGAGTCAGTCTATGCATGCATGTTACTGTACTTGTGTATCTAAGACCCAGAGTCAGTATAGCCATGCCTGTTATTGTGCCTGTGTTTCTAAGTCACAGTGTTTCTACATCAATGTTGGTACCTGTAGCTGTGTGCTTATGTCTCAGGGTCAGTTTATCCCTGCCTCTTACTGAGCCTCTGTGTCTAAGTCACAGTGTCACTATGTCTACTACTGTAACTGTACCTGTTGTGTTTACATCTCTGTGGCAATCTAGCCATCCTGTTACACTACCTGTGTAAGTCCCACCGTTTGCGTGTAATTCCCAGTGTACATGCAGCCATAGTTTTCATTGTATCTGTCTGTCTAAGTCCCAGTGTCAGTCAATCCCTGCCTCTTACTGTGCCTCTGTGTCTAAGTCACAGTGTCACTCTATGCCTGCTTGTTACTGTACCTGTGAGTCTACGTCTCAGTGTCAATCTATCATCCTATTACTGTACCTGTGTAAGTCTGTGTCTGTGCACCCATGCCTGTTGCTGTTCCTGTGTGAATAAGTCACAGTGTCAGACTATCCGTGCCGTTACTGTACCTGTGTGTCTAAGTCCAAGAGTCAGCCTATCTGTGCCTGTTACTTTACCTGTGTGTCTAAGTCTCAGTGTCTGTCTATCCTTGCCTGTTTCTATATCTGTTTGTCTAAGTCTCATTGTCTATCCATGCATTTCTACCTTCAGGCCTGTCACAGCCTTCAGGCGCTCGCACTCATACTTCACTCATGTCTACCTCACACACTGCAGTGCTGCCTGTCGGACCTTTCATTTGCTGCAACACAGGGGAGCAGGGTGAGGCGAGGAGCTGGAAGAGGAATCTCAGAGGGAGCGCTTTGGAACTAGGACTGTTAAAGAGCTGGCGACTCGTCCTTACTAAATGGACGGACGGGAGGAGGGGAGAGGAGGGTGAGAGAGAACAAACATTTAAAATTCAAGCAAAGTCAATGATTACATTCCAGGCCCTATACAGGTCACATACAGTGATTCATTTTTTACAGTGAAAAAGACGTAACCAAAACAATACTAACGTAAAAACTCGACAAATAAGGTGGAAGATTAAACATTTCAGGAGGTGCTATAAATCATCATAAAGTGCATTTCTACCAAGCCTCTTTTCTGAGATCTGTCCCTACTACAGCGAACAAGAATTGAATTAAAAATAGCAACACCTTAATGTAGGCGTTTGAAAATATTGAAATATTGTGGCAAAACATCCTATACCGCCATTTAGAGACAATGTTACATATGCACTCTCCCACTCTCAAGGGATTTGCCCTGGCCTAGCCACCAGATACAAGCCTACACGGGTCAACAAGACTATTGACTGTCAAACGGGATATGCACAAACAGGGGCACCAATACTTAGCAAGCATTGGCAAAGCCAATAGGTCTCGCCTATGTGAGAACTATTGGCTTTGCCAATGTTCCTTAGCCATGTTGCAATATGGCTGTAAGAAGAAAAAAAAGCTCTGTAACACAGCCAGCTTTGACTGCGTCATAGTGCTTTTATTTAATGTTTATTTACTTTCAGCTATGATGTACCGAATCCAGCGCTGTGGTACAATATGCAAAAAAAAAATTAAAAAAGCCAATAGATCTCGCATAGGTGAGACCGACTGGCTTTGCCAATGTTTGTTTGTGTGTGCAAACCTTTCACTAAAGAGCAAGTTAGAAAAAAATGTAGGCTGTGGAAAAAGCCAAAACAGACTGCAATGGAAGGTGTACAAAAACCCTTAATGGATTGAGAAGTCACAAAAGCATCTATACACATTTGTGAACCAGCAACATCGGCCACATGAATAAATTAACATATGCAGCATGTAGTATGTAACATGAGGCTGGTAGCATGAGTGCATACACATAGTCTGCCCTCACTAAATGGGAAAAGGAGGCTATCAAACACAGTCTTCACAATGTTGACCCTCAGCGTAAACCTAAATTTGCATAGTCTCTTATAATGTCATTCATGTTGTAACTTCGCATGTCCACGCCTGCCTGCTGGATCGTGCTGGATCAGATAATGACATCTCATTGACTCAAAACTGTCCCCCAATGTGGCAAGACAAGCAGAAATGTAAATCATGTGAAGTCACAGGTTGATGGTATAGCTTTGCACCTTCTTGACCTCTCGGCTCTGGGCGTGGTCGGGACTGAGGGTGAGGTAGGGGCGTGGAGGGGGAGGATGGGGGGGGGGGGCTTGGATTTGGACATAGTGCTGTGTGTCAGTGACTGCGGCAAGGTGATGTATGCATAACACACCAGCAAATATGACTGTGTATGCTACTTTATGGGAGTACAGTAGCACCTTCCCACTACAATTACAATATGTAGGGTTCAATTTGAGTATGCCATAAAAGTGCTGTTTTATGCTTCAGTTCAAGATATTTGCTTGCTTGTATTTCTGTTGAGACGCATGGCGTGCACATGGATACATTAATCACTGTTACACCTAATTCTAATTTATCCATATTTGAATCATGTTTACATTAATGAGTAGGAATAGGATATATTACGGAACCCTGCATGTATTTCTCAGTATGTCTTTACTCCGCAGTCGCTACCCCGACTGCGACGTTACCAGGCTTTCTTTTACCATGCAAGTTGTCACACCGACTTGCCTTAGGGGGCGCTGGACTTTGGAATAGTATAAATTACTATTCCAACTCCAGTCAGTGTATCAGTAGGGAGGGTTTCGGACTTAAAATCCAACACCAGTCCAACAACACCCCTCCTAAAGCAAGTCGTTGTAACAACTTGCATGGCAAAGGTGACCATGGTAACATCGCAGTCAGGGTAGCAACGGGGGAGTAAAGGCAGGTCGTGGTTCTGCCTCCGGGGTAAGGGTTGTTTTCCAATCCCCAGAAGACAAACATGACGTGTCAAGTGTAGAGTCAGGAAAGGCACCTCTTTACATGTATTGAGGCAACCCGGGTATCACAGAGAGCTTGACAATATTTGCGTGCACGCGGTATTGATTTCTAAAATGTTGTGCCGTCTGCCAGGGTCAGACAAAGTGCCACACATGTGCTCTTAGCACGAAAGACAAATGGGTAAAAAAAGGATGTGTTCGAAGACAGCCCGAGCCATTGTCAGTGGGTAAGACTTATTTTATGTATGGATCAATAAGGACTAGCCTAGCAGAGAAAGAGACGGAGTGTTGCTGTCTGGTTCCTCCTTGGACCTATTCGTCCTTCCGCGGCGCCTGTCTACTTGCCTTTTATCCGCTAACAGAGGCCCAGTTCATTAAAATATTTTACCCTCGGGTACTGGGACCAGCTGTATAGCTTTTAAACTACACCCTTCTCACCCAACTCACTGCACACTCAGCAACATACCAGCTCCGCAGTCACCTGGCGTTGAAGCACACCCGGGGCACATTCGGTGCCACTGCGGTGGGCCCGATGATGAAGCATGCCACCGACTAGGTCGGTGGGTGAGGGCTTTATAAGGAAAACAACGTTTCTCCTTATTTGACGTACTGCTCTGAGACTCCTACTTCTCTTAACCTTAGCTAGTCCTTATTTATACATACATATAACCCAGGGGATACGGTCTAGCCTATCTAGTCCTCTCTCTCTCATTGAATAAAGTAAGACTTATTTTAAGCATTCCTCCATCGCCTTTTGCATGATTATTACATTAAAAACAGCATCCGACTCCCCTTTCCAGTAATAATGATTAAAAATGTACACCCATGAGTAATTCAAACTTTATTCACATCTTTCACACCACACTAACATATTTAAAAGCGGATCTCTGGACGATTTCTAACCCCCACTCATAATTAATATGTTTCTGCTCTTCTTGGCCTCAAACGGGCAGATCATCAAACAGAATTCACAGTGTGTTCCTGTTACATGTCCCTACGCAGGCAATGCACAGATCAGGATTATAAATTTCAGAGTCATGCAAGCTGCAGGTCGGTGGGAGGCCTAGCCTGGTTGGTTTCAATGCATCTCTCCGTTTGTTATTGTTTTCAAATTGTTGATGTATTGTCGCTTAAACCATTCCTTCGTACTCATTTACTACCAGATTGTAATATTTCCTGACTAAAAAATTAACCATCTGCCGAAAATAGGGTCTGGGTTCTATATCACCGCATCCCATTGTATATGTATTGTTCCTATTGCTTTTAAGAGATGCGTGTTACTGATATAGGTTCAATTGCCCATGTCATGTTTTCTTTATTTTTATGTTTTTTAATTTTTCTCTGATTAGCTAAGTGTTTCGACCTGTATTGAGCTCAACTAGGTTTTAAATGAAACAAATGAATTGCACCTCAGGTTGTGGCTTTAACATTTCCATCTAGCTGGAAGCCTTTGCATTTTAATTTCTTAACCAGAGTATTGTTTTAAGCTTAGAAACACCAGCTATTGTTTTCATGGATTCGAGGCTGAATATATAAAAAGACTTATATTGCATTTAAAAATGCTTATTTTAACACCACATCTAAACCATTGGCAGATAAATAACATGTTATGGCAGGAGATGAATTGTGGAGTATTTCCAAGCAATAATCTGTACCTCAATACCTTTCCTATGACGTGTCTCATCAAATAGTAAATTGGCTCTTAAGTCATGGTTTAGGGACCTGTAATGCGTCCATTACTACTGATAATGGCATTACTTCTAGTTCTACTCCCTCGCCTTTCTTCATAACATGTGAGTCCCTCAGCCTCTCCCCAGACCCACGCCCAGCCTATAAAAACTCCACCCACCCGCCCCCAGCAGGCCGAGCTAGCACTGGGACTAGCACTGGGACTAGCACTGGGACGGCGGGAGGGTCCTTGAAGGAAGGCGAGGGAGTAGGACTATGATTAATGCCATTATCAGTAGTCATGGACGGATTACCTCCCGTCCCTCCCTCTCCTTCCCTCATAATGTGTGTGGACATAGCAAGCAAAAACAAGCATTGGCATAGCCAAAAGGTGTCGCCTTTGGGACCTTATGAGTGATTAGCCATGCAACACTTGATGTTGTTGCACCAAGGATATTGTGCTGGATTTCATGATTTTCCATTCCACTGTGAGCTTGGCTACTACTTTATCAATTTTAGACTTCTGAAAAACACCCAGCACACACACCTTAATTTGCATTAGGTCTGCCCTTCTTTTAACCTTTAAAAGGACTTCTGTTACCTGGATCCAGTATTGCACTATAACAGGGAAATTCCACAAGATGTGAATAAAGTCTGCATTATATTTCTAACACTTCGAGCTTGATGGGGGGGGTATGTAGAGCTTAATTTGAACCGGTGGTTGCCAGTGGGGGCCAACATTTATTTTACCACCTTTTGCTCGAAAAACATGGGGAGGAATGAACTTATCACCTCTAAGGAGTAAACCATCCTCTAAGGTGAGCCCATCCTGAACCCTCCAGAAGAGTTGAACAAGTTAAATAATTACTTTTTCCCTAGGCCACCCTTCAATCACATGAGAACAAACTTCTTGAAGCACACTGTCAGAGTCTATGGCTCTCAACCATTCATTCTCTCTGCATACATTCACACAAGGCACTTCTAACGCTGCCACTAAAGAATCTTCACAGTCCTCAGTTGAAAACTCACATAGATTGGCATCATCGAGTTCTTCAGATTTAACCGGGAATCTAGACAAGAAATCTACACGTCCAGTCTTTCTCCCAGATATGTGTTGGACATCAAACTGATACTGGAGGAGTCAAGAAACCATCCGTAAAATCCTGGGAGTAGAACATTTGCTCATTCCTCCTCCAAGTATATTAACCAAAGGCCTATGATCAGTTTGGAGCAAGAATCTTTTTCACCAAATATATTGACAGAACTTCTCAATAGCCCAGGTACATGCCAACAATTCCTTCTCTATTACAGAGTACTGAAGTTCAGCAGATCTCAAGACTCTTGAAGCAAAACATATGGTGTTCTCTGTTCCTCTGTTAGACTGAGTCAACATGGCACCTAAACCTACTTGGCTGGCATCAACTGTGACACAGCAAGTTAGATTTGGATCAAAAGGCTTTGGTACAGAATTATCTCTTATGGAACATTTAATAGTATCAAGAGCAGCTACACATTCACTGCACCTCTCAAACTTCACTCCTTTTTTGATTTGAGTAAATTACTGATGGGTCTGACAATTGAAGCAAAATTAGGGACAAATCTAGAATAATACTCGCATAAGCCCAAAAGTGATTTAACACCAGCTTTGTCTGCAGGGGCTGAGCATCTATGATTGCCGTTAACAGTCCAGACTTGGGACTAACCCCATCCTTAGAAATTACATGACCCAAATACTCTACCTTAGAACGGAGAAATTCATACTTTTCCTCCTTGAGTACAACACCATTCTTCTTGAAAAGAGTGAGAAAATTATTAAGAGTAGAGTTATGAGAGTCTAAATCAGCACCAAAAACCAGTACATTAACTTGAAAAACTAAGACACCTTCCACCCCTTTAAGGATGTTGACCATAATTTTCTGAAAAGCAGAGGCTGCTGACGCTAGCCAAATGGCATGCGACAATATCTGAAAGTGCCTAGAGGGGAAACAAAAGCAGTCAAATGACGAGATTCAAAGTATAATTCTAACTGATGGTATGCACTGGCTAAGTCCAACTTGGAAAAGTAACAAACACCCTTAGTGGAAGCGAGAAGATCACCTATCGTGGGTTAAAGGTTGAGAGTCGATCCAAATTTCTTTGTTCAAGAATCTTAAATCAACACACACGTGGAGATCCCCCTCCCTCTCTCTCTGGCCACGACTAAGGGAGATAACCTCAAAGAGGATTCAGTGGGCTCAATGATTCCATTCGCACAAAGACTTTTGAGTTCTTTGTCCAAGTCTTCTCTAACACTGAATGGAACACCCCTAAGCTTGTGTTTAACTGGAATCACTCCACTCTTGACCACTATTTTATGTTTAAAACCTTTGATTTTACCTAATTTATTTCCCAAAACCTCAGGAAATTTGTCTTTTCATCCTTGGCTCTCTTCATCATTTCCAACAACCAAGACTTGCTCTTTAGCACCTGGTTTGAATATCATGCCAAAAAGTCTGTGATGAAACCCTGTCAAAATGTTGAGCCCTTAGACAGCAACATACATTTTCCCTTGTTCTTCTGTCTTTGAAAACCAACTCATGTTCGAAAATTCCCAAAAGCTCAATTTTGCGTCCTTCATAGGACACAGGTGACCTATCGGAAGGGAAAAGAATTTGAGATCCTTGTCAAACATCATCAACATTTTTTGAGTTATCATCGTTATTTGTCCTCCTAAATCAACTAGAAGCTTAACAGTGTGAGGACAAATGCCAATGTCCACTACAGGATCTCTGCATGAAGATGGATTACCTTCAACTACAACTTGAGAAGGGGGGGCGCTAGAGGGCGCACAGCAAGATGGCCGCACTGATGTGAGGCTCTGCTTGACCGGGCAAATATCCGACAATTATCAGCTGCATCATACCTCATAAATGACATCCAGAGTGCTGTGGGGATTCGGTGGTTACTGCTGCAACTCTGGGTGTGCTTGCCTTCTTTCCCCCCAAGGCCAGCTGGCTGAAACAGTTAAGTCCCGCTGAAACATATCCGCACTCCGGACCTCGGCACAGTTCTGCGACCGCATGTGCCACCCACCACCCACGAAAGGGCCGTCTATCAATCTATCATGCGATCCGAAGAGCCCTTTTCAATAGGCACGTGGCCACCCGGCACCCGAGGGAGCCCGTGCACGCATCAGGGCCGCTAGTCACCCACTCGCAAAAGCTGACGCCAGATTAGAACTGTGACCTCTTAATAGCCAAGCAAATGCCCTACCACTGGGCTTGGACGCCCAATCTCTATGATCAAAGGCCGATGTTGCCGAGGAGGGACCCTAGTGTACCAAGTGACCGAAAGGCCACAGATCTCTGCTCTTTGTGCTTACCAAGCGCACACCCCCTTCTTATCTTGCAGTTTACTGTCTTCTTTGGCGACATCAGTGACATTAAAGGTGTCCATCTATTAACCATGTGCTTAGCTGTTACATTTTACCAGAACCTCCTACAACCCACTTTCAGCAGCGCCCGGGTGCACATGCCCCCCGCGGCACCACGCACGGCAGGTACACCCCAGACACCCCAAGACCCCCCCGCAACACCACCACAAACACATCTGCAACCAACTCTGCCCCAGGAAACCGAAACCAAAAAGCATGGCACCAACCCGGAGCGACCCCCAAAGCACACAAACATGCGCGCATACCCCCCCACACACAACACCATGGGACCTCCACCGCCACCATCCAGAAGCCGAAATCATGACAGAACTTCAACGTCCAACGGGGGAAGACGCGTGCAGGCACGCCCCGGGATCCGCTCCCCCGGCTGCCAGCCCCACGCGGCAGAGCTGGCCACAACCGTATCACTGGAGGTAAATATTCTGTCCCTTTACGCAGCTGCAGTGTAGGAAAAACACTATACATTTACCCAACGAGCTAGCACTTACTTTGGAGAAGTGTGGCTCAATGGTTAGAGATATATGCTCGAGGAGTTGGAGTGACTTGAGAAGCCAAAAAAACATTGAGTTGTGCTTCAACAACTCCCATAAACAATTGTGGTGTTCGAATAAGGAATTAAGGATATAAGAGACATTTCCAATTTTTCCTTAGTTGTAAGCTATTGGGCTTCAGACATAACCCATGGATTAAGGGTTAACAATTGTTCAAATGTTATTTTGTTATTTGTTTTTCTGCCTGTATGTCTTGTTGAAAATTGTTTGACAAAAGAAAATAGATATTGTGTAATTTTGATGTATATGATTACAATACAAAAAATTCCCCAAAAATTTTTTCTTTGATTACTAAAAAGAAAAAATGATATCATTTATGTGTTTGGTGTTTCTTTAGAAATTTAACCATAAGATGAACTGAAAAGTAGGACATCAGATCAAGTCATTGTAAATGTGTATAGTGGAGAGGGATAATTGACGGTATCCTTGTCCTTAAATAATTACGTTCAAATTGAACACCATTGGCATCACTTGTATTTTGCTTAATGTATATTCACCCAGATGCCTAGTGGTTGATTGGGTTCCCCCTGTTTTTGTTAGACAATGGTTAGAGCGGCAGACCCTGATGCAGAGGTCTGGCCCGGGACCAGGGTTCAATTCCCACCTCGGCGGGTCATGGGCTCAATGTCCTCGGACTCGATAGTTCTCGCCTCGGTGCCTATTCTAATCATGGGTCCTACTCTGCAACTCTGGGCAATAGCTTGCTTAATCTCCACAATGGCCCCAACGGTGCTGGGATGACTGGCTTCACCTTGGGGGTGCCCAGGAGTGGACATTTCAAGCCAGGAAGGGTACCACAGCGGTATGAGTACAGCGCCAGGAATCCCCGATTGGGGTATAAGTGCGCTTTACAAATACAAATCCATTTCATTTCATTAGCCAGTAGAGAAAGTAGAAACAGTCTATTTGTGCAAATCCGCGAGTTTGCAATTTTTTTCCGCGAACTTGCAGATTTTTTTGCAATTTCGTGTGAATTTGCGGGCCGCAAATCTGCAAAATTCGCTCATACATAATACCTACTGTGAAACATTTTGTAATTTATGTGAAAATTAAGTACAATTAAGGAAACCATTTTTCTCTGTGTGATCCAAACATTAATGTTTTGAAGGTGTGAAGAATTGGGGATCGAGGTACAGTTTCACGCTGAATTTGGTCTGTGTTTTGCGGTAGAAGTGCGTAGGAGCAGTTTGTGCTTAGTGCCTTTCAGAGAAAGAAAGGTTGCTGGTCATCAGAGTGCTGGTGTTAGTTTGACTCAGGTTGTGTGTGCATAGAAGGTGGTGTGCAATTTAGAAGGTGGTGTGCGGCAGTGCAGTGGCAAAGAACTGCAATTCAGAGCAGACAACTAACTCTCAAGAGTGTTGTAAGAAATGTGGGGGCATATTATCAAGAACAGCGTTAAAATTATCACCCTTTCCTGCCACTAAAGCTGCGATTATTTTAATGCCGTTCTTGATAATATGCCTCGTGGTTATTAGTAAAGGGGGGTGAGAGCTCCACTCAAGTTATAAACACAATCCCTAAGAGAGTCATCCACAAAACTCACTAAATAAACCTCTGGTAGTTTGGCACAAAAGGATTCAGACTTAACTTGGAGTACAAAGCGGGGTTTGGGAATCAGTTCATACGGTACATACATGTTCACCTGTGTCTTTCTTAATACTTTTGAGTCATAGACACTTTTTATTGTTTTGCGTATACGATCAAATGCATGTGCCAAAGAATCAAAGGTGAAAAGAATAAAATACTATCGGGCAGCAAAATTTGACGATTTTACTTGAAGCCTCTGTCAAGGAAAACTAGATGATAGCTATGGAGTTTGTGATATCTCATTAACATAGATGCAGATTTATGTTTTATGTTTTATTCAATGTGCCTTTCTAAAGAATTGCCACTTCAGTTGAAAAAATCTTCTGAAAATCTAGATAGGCAGGCCAAATACCAGAAAGTTTTCAAATATGGAGTTGTTGTCCATTTTCCGAAACTGCCTATTCTTAATCCTACTGACACCTTCCGTCATCACTCAATATCCTTCCTACCCTGTACTTTAAATTTTCAGGAATCATACGTTGTTGTCCAGCTCAGGAACTTACATTATTCGTCAATGGCTTTCAAGTAGGTTTCACATCCCTGGGTACTTTTGTAAGCCTGAAGGAACTTAGTAGGATATCTGTTGTCACCTATCAGTTATACTCTGCAGAATCATCACAGGTAGTTCTAAGTATGAGTGGTGTGGTACTTAACTAACTTCTTTTTGTTATGGGTCACAGCTACTTTAATTTTCTCCTCATCAATGAGCTTCTGATTCTGGTGTACTATGATCTTCAGTTTTCTTCACATTCACCAATGTTGTTCATTGTCTATATTGAGCCGGTTTACTTATTTAAAGCGGTCTGATGTTTTGCACTTCTATATCTATGTTGAGGACAGCAAGGTCTGTTTTGGTTTGGAAGGTGACTGGGATGTCACATTAGCACATTTCTTTTAATGTATGGCTGGGTCCATGGACTTGATAGGGGTAAACTACTTAATATAAACTGAGTTCATGACAGTTGCTATCAATGCAGATGTCTTGAGTTCTACCTTGTGGTCATCTTTTCTAGAACTGTGTGCTTCAGTGATGAAGGTTGTGAAGGGCTTCAAGACCATACTTGTGTCTTTTTTGCCCCTAATACACCATATTGCATTGGTGACTGAAGACTACTTCTATCAGATGAGATTTCTTAGAAGGATCCTCCCCACCCTATGATTCTCTGTTCTGCTCATCCCACCACCACTCTGGTGTGGTCCTGACTGGATTTTTGAAAATTGTGTAATGCGCAAATACTTTCACCACCACATCAATGCAAACCAAAATGGGACAGCACGCCGGATTTGTAATGACACAATGAGGCTGATTACGATGGCGGTTTAAGGCACCTCTGTGGTGCTGGCGGAAAACGCTTACTCCTGCGGCGGTCCTCACGTCCGCCATATTACAATGGGCAAAGATAGACAATTTCCCATCCGTCGCGGAGTTTCCAGATCCATCTGAATTTTTGTTCTGCAACGGTGGTGGAGGGAGCCAATAGAGAAAGACCGCAGTGCCGAATGACTTTACGACCGCCGGACAAATCACGGTGCCTCAACCAGCCCAGTAGAATGCAGCAGAGAAATCAGCCAGTCGGAGACGGTGGAAGAACAAATGCGGAGACAGAAACTCGAATCGGAGGCACCTCCATATGTTCCTGGCTGCCATGGATCTAGCTCTACAAGCCCTTCTGCTGCTGTACCTAATCCACTACCAGCAGATAAGAAGCTGTCGCGGTCAACACCGCAGGTAAGTAAATAACACATCTCCGCATACAACCACAACATACAACTATTGTGCTGTACTATGTTTCCTGTCTACATCAGATCCCCTGGTGGAGACAGGAACTTATCCCTCAGTGTACGTACACATGTCCTGCTTGTCAGAAATTGACACCTCTGCATCGGGGTTACCCATCACCATAGATATCACTGCAACTAGCCCAGTTGTGCCAGTCATGTTACCGCAGCAGTGAAGCCGCTGGAAAACCTGCCCACAATGTATTAGGAGTCCAGGACATTATCCCAGACAAGCAAGACCAACATCACAACATCCACACCACGTGTAACATTAAAGAAGCACCACTCAGCACAACATATCTACAGCAAGAAGTCATGTGCAGGGACACTGTCTATAGTGGCATCTCCTTAAGATAATCATCAATTGAATAGGAACATGAATGTGGGGTGATCCAAAAGTCCCTCCAACATTACTATAGTCATTATTGCACACAAATAAGGGTAAGTCCACATGCAATGTGGCACAGAGTAGGGTGTGTATGTATACTTCACAGTAGGCCAACAAGGTGTTGGAATGAGTCAGTGAACCCAAGTAGATGACACAGCATATTACACACCACTGCCACACAATCACAGATCACCATTGCCCCAAAGCAGACATTGATAGCCACATCACATACAATGGCAGACCATATCACACAATGACAACCCATACCATCCCCCAACACAATCAAAAAATTAATTATCAAATGCCAATCATGAACACTAAATGTGATCAATAGGACAAATCTGCTAACACGGATATAGACACTACACCAGTTACCAAGTGAGCATGGCGTTCATGTGTAGCACAAGCATGCACATGCACACTCCTGACAAGTGACAGGTCAAATATAGGAGCCCATAGCACTTTTGTTTACTCAAAACAAGCTCATGAACAAGATTCCACATTCCTGCATGTGACATTCACACAGGAAATGCCCACTACAAATTCAATACACATCTGAATGTTTTACAATGCTCAAACTCATCACACACAATTTCATGCAAATAGAACATTACAAACACATGGACCTGTCAGTAGAAAGAGTCAACACAGGCTAAAGACTGCATCCATCAACAACAAAATCACAACATATGCACATACAAAATAATCACATAGCAAACTCAGCTGGACATCAGGGGGATTCACACCAGGCAAGGACAAGGCAACATACACTGACATCAGTGCATGCACAATAAGCAGTGTGTTAACACCAACAAAACCAGTATCACACATATCTGAATGCTCCACCATGAACATCCCCACCACAAATCATCACAGGCCACAGATCACCACATCACACTCAGTAGGGGTGGCAGTACCACAGCAAACAGACATACAATTTAGCTATCACCTACTGCTGCACAACTCAGGAAAACATATATGCATCGAGCATGACTAGAGGACTGGGCTGGTAAAACATATGCACTGTACATAAGCAACCATGACTGTAATAAAGTAGAAACAAATACCACATAACAAATTGTGAAACAGTCCTAAGTGGCACATTAGTCCTGTAGACAGATCATCCTCCCACTGTATAGTGTCACACTAGGAAGTGGTAAGGAGGCTCACATACTGGCAAGGCATGCAGTAAAACATATTAGACTGAAGTGGGGTGTACATTAATAGTGGAGAGGTGAGGAGTGTACAGTGCAAAAACACATAGAGGAGTAACTCACAATGTGTAGGTATCAAAAGCCCCTATAGGGGATGGTATGACTCTTCATACCACATACTTGCCCACAAAATGTGTCAAGTGACAGCGATGTATGAGAAAAGTCACATATAATGTCAGTTTGCCTGAGCAGGTCAGCACAGCCAGCAGAAATGTAAACAAAAGCCATAGCTGATCAACAAACCACAACACAGAGATTGCAGTGACACACTCTGCATATATACAACTGACAGCGACAACAAGTAGGTGTACCCCAGGATTGCAAGATCATACTGACACACTGCACAGTGCTCAACGAACAACTCCTACATGTGCCCACAATCTGAAGCACATGTCTGATAATGGAAACAAACAGGCACTCATTACCTGGATCATACATGTGTATAGGTGTCATGTTCATGGGGGACATACACATCAACACTTCAGCCAATGATAGGCTAAACACACTGTATGACTACTCAAGTGCACACATTCAAATGTACCCATGTGACTATGAAGCCAGGCCTACATAAGATGACTACACAGCTACACCACTGTTCACACATCAAGATAGATACCACAGATATGACGGACCCTGTCCACCAAGCAAGTTATCCTGTGGGTATAATTCACTTCTGTTGTGGTACAGCATCGAATATGACATGTGTACAAAATTGGAGACCTGACAATAGAATGGTTAGGGTAAGGTAAGAGTAGATCATCACAGACAACCATCATTGCACCTTCAAGCCTCAAGTGAAAAAGCACAAATGTGCCTGTAACCTCTGACAACCTCTGAAAAAGAAAATCAAGTAATTGCCAATGTAAATGTGGCATACAGAGCATGTGTCACGTGAACATATGCACATACATTGCACTCTTTCATTAGCAAGGTCAGCGACAAAGGAAACAACATGAGTAACAGTCTTTATTTCATAATCTCTGGATAGGCATCAAAAGTGCAAAACATTAAGGCCATTGTCTTGTCCAAATTTCTAGTCCGCACATGTGTGCATGAGAACGTGCACATCAAATGGGTAACATAGTCCACTGCCGTGGGAATTACCACAGTTCAGGGGCTTCGAATGGGCAGACCAGGCAAATGGTGTCTGGACAGGGGACTTGGCTTCAACTTTGGCTTCAAGTTGAACTGGGAGAGGGCTGATTATCAGGGCCAGTTGGAGGACTGGACCTAGGAGGGAGAGAACTGGCTGAGGCAGAGGGATCAATTGATGTGAGAGCCTGAGTGCTGCTTGGACCGGGTTGAGTGGTGGCACGGTAAGACCTGCTGTGTGGAGGCTCAGTGGTTGAGGGTGAATGCTGAGGGCTGTGTCTCAACTGATTGGGGATCCGATATCCCACCAGTGTCTTGTCCAGAGTGAGAAGTGAGGTGGGTACAACAGCCTCACTCTTCCCCAAACGTGTACCAGGTGCAGGTGGCTCTCCCCATGGGGATTCCCTGGACCTGGACACTGGGGGTGGCCTTGCCGTTTCCTCTTCATCCCCTGGTGTTGAGGTAAACCCCCCACTTTGCTTTCTTGTCCCTGCTTCACAGGGGTGTGGGTGGGAGTCGACGTTTTGGGTGAATCTGCCTTCAAAATGTGTCGGGCTTAGTTGTGGCAGGCACCAGTTTCACAGCAGACAAGGCAAGTGTTTGTGGATCAGGTGTTAGGATGAGAGTGCCCTTGGATTGGTGATGATTTGGAGGAATGTAATGTGGATGCCTGCTTTTTTGCCTGATGCCCCTGAGTGTCTTGTGATGGGCTTTTTGTCTTGCGGTCATGTGTGCTCGTTTTGTGGTGTGGGGATGGTGTCGGGGGTCTGGTACGCTTAGAGTGCTGCTATTGTGTGCTGCGTGTGGATGACTAGGTGCTAGAGGGCTCTGGTGTGTGTGTACTCTTGTCAGGTGGTGCCACTGGCAGGGTGGTTGCTAAAAGGACAGGAGCTGGACTGGGAGCTTGGACTGCTGAGTGGCTGCCGTCACTGTAGAGAACAAAGACTGGACAGTTCGGTGTAGGCTGCCCACGTCAGAATGAATGCCCTGCATGAAAGCAACAACCTGTGCCAACTTGTTGCCATGATCCTAGAGGGCATTCAAGAGAGCAGTATGACCCACACACAGCTGGTGCAAAATATCTACTGCCTCCACACTGAGGGCAGCAGGGGAGACAGTGGCAGGGGCAGCGGTGCCTTGGGGGGAAGGAGACTCTACCCTTCTTAGGGCTGCGTGCATGGACAGCAGTTGGGGGAGCATCGGAGGGTGGGCACTGGACGAGGTATAGCAGAAGAAGATGCGGATCTTGAACTTCCTGTGACTGCTAACACTGAGGAGTCACCGCTGGAGTTGTAAGATGTGGAGGTTGATGTTTCTGGGTTGGAATCATCTAGGCACACCAGTCCGCCTCTGAGGCGCTGGTCCCCTCAGTGTCACTGAACTCCTGTGTAGCAGTCGTGCCAGTAGCTTCCCCAACGGTGTCGGGCCCCCGCACTTCCCTGCCCTCGGTGGATGCTGGCAGAGACATAGGTTCAGTAAAGTGTCATACTCACAAACATATGCAATTAAAACTCCAAACATTTAAATGAAACTACCATGTTGAACTACTCTATGTACTCTCAGCATACGCCACATTTATGCAATCATCAGATGATGCATGGAAACATGCATAGTTGATAGTCATGCTCAATGCTGCCTTGACACAGCCAAATAGCGGGGCCTGTGCCTCCCTGTAAAAACACATACAATTGTCTGTATGCACACCTATGTGCCTGTAGGTAAGATAGCTATACAGCAAAAACATGTTGTCTCAGTTACATATGGAGTCTATTTAATGGTACACCACATATACAAAGTCCAATATGTCATTTTACAAGGGCAACCAGCCCCTAATACCCACCATGTTGGGCTTTGAAGCACAACTACAGTTGTCCATTGGTTTCAGGTGTGTAGATGTTACAATTTATTTGTTGTGCACAGCACACTTCTAACATGATGGACACTGTGGTTCACTGCCAGATGATGTCTTTGACACTCACACTGCAGCATATGTCACAAGGCCACATCTTATTTGTCAATGAAGTACCAATGACCACCATTTAACAATGTAGTCACAAATAAAAAACACATATCCTGAGAATGATGGGAAATGAATGCAAGGCCTTCATAGGTTGTTACTTGTCACATACCAACATGTCCACAAGCCCCTGACAGGCCCTCATTGATCCAAGGCAGGATTGTGTTTTCTGTTGATGATGAAGTTGGTGGACTCCATTAGGACAGCTAATGTGTGATAATACCTAGGGTCTGGCATATAACATCATTACGTTGTGCTGACTGGTGACATGGAGGACACATCAAAGTGCCAATAAGTCACACACTGATTAAGAGTATTAGCCACTACTTTACCATGCACTGATGCACAAGGACACCCCTCCGCAATGCACACATACTGAGGACTAACACTCTGAGTAACCTTTGTTCATTATTATCCTTCAAATTACTGAACAACACCTCAGTCACATCACAATTTGCCATACCCACCGATTATATCCAACCATGTTAAGCCATAGTGCCAAAACAACTTTGCAATAGCCAAGTTCAGCTACATTGCATGTAAATCACAGAGTCTAACCACCCCAGTCATGTTGACATGTGCACAAATGGCAAAGGTATATTAGCCAGTGCATCACTACAATCATCACCATCTACCCCATCAGCACCTGTGTGAACTTGCTGTCACTATGGCAGGTAACTACATCATGATGCTGATATTGAGCAAATATACTTTACAATGGTGCTGTCCTCTCTATCATTGTGAACATAGGGGCCCATGGGACTGATGTGACCCTTACCAACTCACTGCTCCCTGAATCCACATCTGTGCATGTCTGTAGCCACTAGCACTTCATCATTTGAGCACCCGATTGAGCAAGCCACACAGTGCACACAAGCCTGACAAGGGTGATGGGCTACCCATTTCACACAATGAATTATCCCGTGTAGGAAGGTCTCAGTTCAGTCAAGATTCATACAATGTGAGATGAAAAAATGGAAGATGATTTTATGTGACAAGGTTCATGGGTTTTAACACATGAGAAACAAAATGTCATATAAATGCAGAACAGCTGCACTCAACAATGAGGCCACTCAGAAGCCATTGCATCGCAGAGCTCTGCACTGGCTCAGGGGCGGGATTCATGTATTCACTCACACCAGTGGCAGCTGGTGGAATTTGAAACTGGTAAGCGTATGCAGAACTAATCAACGTATGAGGGGGAGCGCAGCAAAAGAGCCCGATGGCAAAAAAGGGGGATTCGGGGCATTCTCCCCAGTGAAGGAATTTTTTAAAAACTTACATCTTTTTGGTGCGATTTTCAACACTATTTCTGTGATAAATGGACTAAAAATTCAGTTTTTCTAGGCATTCATAAAAGAAAACTCATACATTATTTCAGAGAATTTCTGGGTTGCCAGGCAAGTCTGACTTCTGAAGAGGCTAGTTTACTAAGCAAGACTGCTTTGGCTGTACCCTTTCCAATAGAAAATACTAGTTAGCGATGTGAACAAGTTCAATGGACAAACCTGGGACCTAGTGGGAGTTCCTCTCCTCCTGAGAAAGAAATTTAAAAAAGATTGGCAAACGGTACATTTTAAAGCAAATGAATGTGGCGATAAAGCAAGGCTTATTAAGCAGTGGGAACCAATAGTCTTGAAATATTACAAAATTAAAAACTGCCCCGTATCTGCTTGCATTAATTTGTTCAGCAGTTACTGTAATATCTAAGATATTCTGCATGACAACTTTAGCCCTTTAAAAATGTCTGCTTGCCCAGTATCTTGTACTGCATGCAGCATTAACTTTGAAAAAATATGCTCTAACCAGACTTCGGGAAGCACCCACAGCTGCTGGCTTTAACAAGTCATATAGAAATACGGGTAGACAGGACTTTAAGTGACATGAAAAAAAGGGGGTGCTCCCCATAAAGCAACATGCCAAATACATTTCTGTGATTCCCATAGAGTGCCATCAGACCGGTATTTTAGTTTCTCTCTGAGATGTAATTTTATCCAGATAAATGGCACAGCAACTGACATACGTCTAGAGCCTGTCAGTATGATTGGCTTTATCACTGGGTGTTAGCTGTTTAAGATAAATGAGTAACAACAATGATTTCTTATAAATAATTAACACTGAAAATGTTTAAATTCTGAAACTCTGAAATAGTGAGTCTGTGAAGTAAATAGCCTTGAGGCCTGTGGAAGGAGTTGTGGCCTTCAATTATGTATGATTTATGTTAGATATATATCCTCTTTTTCTCTGCATAACTTGTCCATCTGCACATCTTCAACCCCCTCTCTTTCCTCTTCAGCATCCTCTTTTCACTCTTCCCCAAATGCCCTTCCTCACATCTCTGTCACTTCACCACCCCTAACATGCACTGCACTCACTCAAATATAAGCACTTTAATTTCTCTTACTTTTGCCTTGCAAATATTTTTGACATTAGTGTACCCCCTCACATACATTTCCACAGAATTTCAGTTGCAAAAGGAATACACAAATATTGTTCTGTGTGCCCTGCAGAGAGCCCAACCCACTGACAGACACTTTGTTTGGCTTTAGTCTTAGCGCCTGCATGCTCAATCACAGCCCCTCATAAACACCTGGCATGGCTCAAGCCTCAAAGTATGCACAGAAAACAATACAGATAAACAACAACATTATAAAATAGCTACCTCATGGGGAATGCAAGATCAAGTAAACAGGTAAAATAAGAGAGGAACTAAATTACTAAAATGCATTCCCTCAACGTTTTTAACATTAATTCTTTGCCATGCAATCCATGTTTTTGGCATCAGTGTAAACTTAGGGGCATGTACACAGGGCCAGTTTTAATGCGATACATCAGAGGACTGGCCACTGTAAGCATATGTTACGCAGTAAGCACATATCTCTCGCTTCGGAACTGACTCAGATATTTGGATCCATTTCACAAGGGAGAAAATGCTGCAGCTGAGGTGTGACAATGGCATGCCCGTTTAAGTATGAGTCTCAAGCTGAAGGCACAGTCTTTAACTCTTTAGCTACCAATTACAGAAGATCTTGCCTGGGGACCTCCACAAAGATTTTACTCCTGCTGCATCAGCGGGTACATCGTTAATATTTCAACCAGAGCTTTTATATGCCAGTGAGCAATGCTTCTACTGCTCACAGAGCACAAGCCACGTGAGCAAGGAAGAAAGAACCTGCGTCCTCTTGGCTGGTATCCATTAGGTGTAAAAGGCCCTATTGCTTCCCCTGCTGTGCACGTTATTACAATGCACTGGCAGAGGTGTGTTATTGATTAGGAGATGGTGTTATTGAGACTTACAGCAAATTCTGTTCGGGTTCGGGAAGGCTGGCTGTACAAAAACCCTACAAAGTATTCTGAATGTTCAATGCAAGAAGTCCTCCTGGTTGTTTTAATGTTCTTGTGAATGACCATGGAGTCCCAGGACCTGCTGACTGACACCACTGTATAGCCTCTTACAACATACTCCTGCAGGTAAGCTAGTTCAGCTTCTTTGCTGCAGCTGGGCATTCTTTATTAGTCTGCTGTAACCACGCCTGCCGCCTAAAACATAGTTTTGCAGGAAGACCATCTTCCATAATGTGCTACAGCAGGTAAATTCGCCCCCGAAAATAGACTGCTGCATGATATTGTCCTGCTTTAGGTGAGTCACCGCTTACAACAAATTGATGCAGTCAAGCTAGAGTTACAGGACATACATATTTAGAAGTGGTTAAAACAGCATTGCAGGCAGTCGCAGCGTGCATACTCACAGGGGCAGGTGGGATGGGGGAATTAAAATAAAGGAAACTTCTTACCTGACCGTCTCGGGTCCGCCCAGCCTCTACTCCTGTTCTGAGGAACAGTCATGCTGCAGCTGAGCTAGTTGCTCCATGCTGACCCGACTCTAATCCGGCCATTTCTAACATTGGCCTGGCTCGCCACCAGCTGTGGAACGCTTTCCTAGATATGTTAGGAGTGCGGCGCTTCCCATCGCGGGAGGTGCTGCTCATCTCGTCCATAGGGCATTCTTCATTCTTGACTCCATTGTCTCATGAGCAGGGCAGTGAGTGCGAGGTCTCACTCTCAGCTAATCCAGACGCTGCATTAGCAGCGCCAGGATTGGCTAGAGCAGGGATACTCCCCGCCCATAGGAGACCGGGGCTGCTGCACCTCGCTTGCTCTCCTAAGGGCGGGTAACTACAACTTGGGTTAAGGCAAGACAGGGGAAGGCTTGTTACAGTGTGCTTGTTCGGGCTGGTCATAAAAATGACCAGGTTTGTAAGAAAAGGAGGTATCCCCGACTAAAGTTCCTAATTCGGGATCTCTATACTATTTGGAAAAACAGGACATTAGGAACATAAATTTCACATGGACATAGACTGACACCCGAAATTAGTGACTATGGATTAGCAACGTGCATAGTAGAAAAAATATATACTTTAATTAGTAGTATTCTTGAAGATGAGATTTTTTTTTAAAAATATGTTATTTGTAAACATTCATTACTTTAGACCCAACTGTGGATCTCTTGCTGTGCAATTTATAATCTTTTTCTCTAGGTCACAATACATTCCAATATAATTATACAAAAGATAAATAGATCAAAAGAAGTGCAAAAATACAAAATAGCTTAATATTGATCTGAGAACATGGCTAGAAAGGATTGGTAATTGCTACGTACGTTTCGGCTATTAGCCGTCATCAGGAAGCCATGATGTATATTCCAAATGTACAAAAAATGATAGCTGCAACGCAAAAGTGGGGTTGTGGATGCCCACTAGGGTGAAGCTGGGATCAATGATAGAACACCTCTATGATAACAGAAATGAATCCTTCACTCTTTTCTCGAGTAGTTGATCATGGAAGAATGAATGCAAAGTTACCATGTGGTTATCGGCGGTATAGAAAACTTGATTGTATGGTAACAGCATGCAGCCGGGAGTAATACCGGAGAGATTCACGATTGGATAGGAGCAGCAGTTCACCAGTATATTTATCTCCATCCGACACTCGATCGAGACGCCGGAGAGCCAGACCCCCCTATCGGAGGACATCACCATTTTTTGGAGCAGAGAAGCCTTAGCTCCCGTTTATCACCCATCCTGAAGAAGGTGGCCGCGACCTGCTATGGATTGATGCAAGTTCTAAAAAAAGTTCTAGATCTTCTTCCATTTGAAGCCAGACGCGTATTGGTCCAGTCGTTGATTCTTTCACGACTGGACTATGCAAATGCTATTTATATGGGGGCACCAGCTGCTACTATAAAAACGCTGCTATCTGTGCAGAATTGTGCAGCTCGCTTGCTTATGAAAGTCCCCAAACGATGTTCAGCGAAGGCCTCAGTTTGGTTGCTTCATTGGCTACCAATTCAGGAAAAAATTGTGTTCAAGACTATGTGTTTGGCATATAAGTCCATCCACAATGTTGGCCCGTCCATTCTGGATTCCCTGTTTCGTCGCCATCAATCGGTTAGATCTCTTAGATCCAACCAACGAAATCTGCTTGTAGTTCCCAAGGTGAAGTTGGCCCGAATGGGCGGCCGCCTGCTGTCTGTTCAAGCAGCCAAAGGATGGAATAAACTCCCAGACAACATCAGGCATGAATCTAATCATCTGGCTTTCAGGAAGCGACTAAAGACATTTTTGTTTCAATAATGTCTTTTAACGTCCTCTGGTCTTACAGCGCTGGTATGCTCTAGGGTAGCCATGCGCTATACAAGAAGTACTCACTCACTCACTCACTCACGACCAAATGTGTATCGGCCTTTCCCAGTGCTGGAGAACATGGAGGATGATCATAAGGAAATTCCGTCTGGATCTCCTTACCCTTTAAGAGCTATGTGCACAGTTGGAACCCCATCTGAAGCATTACAGAACCTATCTGACCGCTTCAATGCCAACAGTTAAGGTGATGGCCGCACTGCATTTGTTTGCCACTGGTTTGTTTTAGTACACGGTGGTCATTGACGGTGGGGTGTCTCAAGCTATGTTCAGCATGGTGCTGCATGATGTCCTGTCCGCAATGTTGACCTACAAGGACTGCTACATCTACTTTCCAAGGAGACATGAATTGGCAGATGTGAAGGGGTGACTTTCATGATCTTGGACACATACCTAATGTTGTTGGAGCCATTGACTGCACACACATTGGCCTAGTTCCACCACAGGCACGTGAGCACATCTACCGTAACAGGCATTAGATTCCCATTTCATTAATGTGCAAGTGGTATGCCAAGCGCATATGATTATCTCCTGTCTGTGCCAAATTTCCATGTTCAGCACATGACTACTACATAATGCGTAAGAGCCTCATCCCACAATTGATGGAAAATCTGCATCCAGAGCGTGCGTGGCTTGTTGGTGAGTACGCTTAGTCAAGTAGTGTGCTGTATGTGTGACATGCTGTTCTCATCAACTGTTTATATTACAAGATTGGTTTGTGTATCTCACACCTAGGTGACTCTGCATATCCCAACCAACCTTGGTTGTTGCGCTTACTGAGGAATCTAAGGACCTCAGGGTAAGTCCGCTACATTGATGCACATGGGGGGACACGTTGTGTAGTGGAGCATGCTTTTGGGCTCCTGAAGTCTAGATTTCGTTGTCTGGACAAGAGGGGTGGTGCACTACTCTACTCTCCCCAAAAGGTGTGTCAGATCATAGTTGCATGCTGCATGCTTCACAAGCAAGCCTTGCACAAGAGATCGCCCTGCTCATGGACGATGATGAGCAGCAGATGCCCCCCCTGCAAATCCACACATGCCCAGGGACGATGATAGTGAAGACGAGGCAGCCGTTGACCTGCGACAACAGCTCACCGACAACTACTTCCCTTGAGTGTAAGTAACATTGTACAACAGGGACATTGTCTGTTGCCTTTGATGTTAGTGGCAAGGCATAGATGAGGTTTTTGGCCGCTGGCTGTTGTTGGCTCACTGCCAATGGCTAATTTGTGTGGTGCAGTATATTGTTTTCCACGTACCTCACGTCTAAGTTGATGGTGTTAGTCATTGTTATGTGTGATGGGTTTTGTACGTTGTGGATTAGTGATGTGTTTTTGCTGTAATGGCATCACCTGACAACTAAATGTCATTCTCTTTTGTCTTTCTAGGCTTCTCCACCCTATCAATGCCTTGTCACAATCAGAGCTTGCGGTACATTGGAATCTGAGTTGGCATTGTACATACTGTGATAAACATGGAACTGACACAAAGGCATAGGTGTGTAAAGAGTGTTTATTTTCAATGAGGTTTGTAAAGAAAAGTGATTGTTTGTAAAATTGCACAAAGTGAGTGTATGAGCTATCAGTTATGGTAAATGAGACAAATACAGTAATCAACACATTGATGTATTCACATAGTCCAACAAACTCCTGCCATCAACATGGCAATGTGGGTTAGGATAATGAACAAAGTCAATGTCAAGGGCAACACAAGTGCCATCATGGCTGGCTCAGTGCCTTGGCTTTGGCTGGTGCTTTGCCACATGATCCTCCTGTGGTGTTTCTCAGACACCCCTCCTGCGTTTGGCAGGGGGCCTCTTCTGTAGGCTCAATGGTGTCTCAAGAGCCTACAGAAGAGGCCCCCTGTGTGGCCCCCTGTGTGGAGAAGTGTGGCTCAGGGGTTAGAGGCGGCAGACCCAGAAGCTGAGATCGGCCCTGGACCAGGGTTCAATTGCTCGCCTCGGCGGGTCTTGGGCTAAAAAATTCCACGGACTCGATAATTCTCGCTCCGGTGCCTTCTCGACTCATGGGTTCACACTCTGCGACTCTGGGCAATAGCTTGCTTAATCTCCACAACGGCCCCTCGCGGGGGGATGCCTGGCTTTCACCTTGTGGATACCCTGCCGGGGTTATCTCACAGGGGAATACCAGGACGGGTTCCCTAAGCAAGCGCCGGGAAACCCACTGCGGGTAGATGTGCGCTATATAAGCTCAAACACATTTACATTTACAAGTGTCATTGTCTTGATGCTCACCCATCTCTGTGGCTGCAGCTATAGTGGCGGCAGTATCAGCAGGCTGGCCACTGCAAGGGGAATGAGCCATCATTTGAGCCACATGTATGTCCCTCAGAACACCCACAAGCTGGCCCATGAGATCCACAAGTTGGCCTATACGTGTGTCCACGGACCTCAGCAGCAGGTGGAGCTCACGCATTTCTTTGACAACCTGGCCTATCTGCCCCTGGTTCTGTTAGTGGGCACCAAGGACTCTTGCAGCGGTGGCCAGGGCTGCTGTCTCTGTGTCTTCCTGTTTTTGTCCCCCAGTTGCCCTCCCACCTGCCCTGCTGACACGGACCTGTGGAGTTGGAACTCAACGCACCAGAACACTCTCTCTGGCATCCTTGGATGGTGTGATGTTGTTGGTAACCACTGTAGAAGGGAGAGTTTTGCAGGCGGCAGTGGTGATGGTGTAGGTGGCTGCCACATAGGTCGTTGTAGCAGGGGTCAGCGCTGTGGTTGTCGCTGTGGTGGTGGGGACAATGATGCCCTGAGACAGAGTGTACCCTGGTAGTCCCGAGGGGTCAGGTTGTAGCTCCTCATCCGAGAAATGTAGAGAATCTGCATCAGAGAGTTCATATTCCGGTGGAGGAGACAGGCTCTGCTGGTTGTTGGTGTTTTCAGCAGCAGTTGCTTGTGGATCTCCTGTTGAACAGAGGTTAAATTGTCAGTTAAGGGCACTACACAAGCTTGGTGCCAGACTTTTGGATGTCAGCTTTGATAACCAAACATTTTACATTGAAGTCACCTGGTATATCTGAAAGATAATCAGCATCATGACATGATGTTGAGGTACATACATTACTTGTCATTAGTGTGACATGTAAATTGCAACCATGTGACACACACAGACAGTGTGTTTACAAGGACATGTCATCATCTACCAACGTGGTGCACATCAACTTTTGATAATGCGTATTATTATTATTTTTTTACGGGAAACAACCGTTACAACGCAACTATTACAACGGACTACTTTTACAACGCAACTACTACAACGCAGGATCCTTTACAACGAATGCCTTTACAACGCATGACATTACATAGCAGATGCTATTACAATGCATGCCATTACAACGTAAGTGTAGGTAAGTATATCATTTTATTAAAACATTTATTTAATTAGAAAAATTATTTAATTAATTAAATGTAAATAATTTAATAAATATAAACAATAAAAATAATTGTTAATAAAAAAGTACTTTAAATAAATTAAATAAATTAATTTAAGTAATGTTAATATTAATTTAAAAAAGTTCTTAAACTAAAAAAATATAAGTAATGTTTACCCCTACACTATCCAGCACTTACCCTACTATTACACCCCCCTGGAGTTAGAATAGTAATTTTTAACCCCTACATTATCCAGCACTTACCCTAATATTACACCCCTCTGGAGTTAGAATATTATTTTTAAACACTACACTATTTTTTTTTAAAATATATATATATATTTACAAATACATTTAAAAAAATGTACTTCAATAAATTAAATTAATTACATATTTATTAATTAAATTTGTATTTAAAATTATATACTTACCTGTACTTACGTTGTAATGGCATGCATTGTAATAGCATCTGCGATGTAATGTCATGCGTTGTAAAGGCATCCGTTGTAAAGGATCCTGCGTTGTAAAAATTGCGTTGTAATGGTATGCGTTGTTAAAGTATGCGTTGTAACGTCATACTTCCTTTTTTTACTCTTCATAGAATCAGTTTAAGCTATGGATAAACTAGCCATTGGAATATTTTAAATATTCTTTCATATCATGTACTTGTGTTTGTTGACAAGCATGTTTTGAGCTCATATGGGCCTTCATGCTCTGACACCATGGCACTTACACATTGCATTCTGTGTATGATAGGGACCTGAATTAACTCAACATGTGACTTGGTGAGTCAAAGTGTAATTTCTTTGACGGTTACATGTGCTTCGCTGGTTGCAACGTGGATGTGTCATTTGGATCTATGCCGTGTTGGCTGACATGGGAGGGATGTTGTGGTCATATGCATTGTGAGAAGGATGACAGGGTGCATGCACTGACTATCTACCTAGTAGGTAACAAAGTGGAGGGAAATGGCTGCCACATGGTTCTTGGTGTGGGGAGTGCTCCAACTTGCTCAGCTGTGGGACAAGGGGGTCTGGTGGGAGTTGTAGTGCTGGCTTACTACCCACATCCCCTCTTCCCTGTTAAGATGGCTAACCTACCTGTAAGTTTGATGAGAACAATGAAATGGCTGCCACATAGTTCTGGGTGTGTGGAGTGCTCCATCTTGCTCAGCTGTGGTACAAGAGGGTATGGTGGGAGTTGTAGTGCTGGCTTACTACCCACATACCCTCTTCCCTGTGAAGATGGCTACCTACCTGTAAGTTTGATGAGAACTATGAAATGGCTGCCACATGATTCTGGGTGTGGGGAGTGCTCCATCTGGCTCTGCTGTGGGACAAGGGGGCCTGGTGGGAGTTGTGGTACTGGCTGCCTACCCACATACCCTCTTCCCTGTTAAGATGGCTAACTACCTGTAAGTTTAAGGAGAACAATGAAATGGCTGCCACATGGTTCTGGGTGTGGGGAGTGCTCCATATTGCTCAGCTGTGGGACAAGGGGTTTTGGTGGGAGTTGTAGTGCTGGCTTCCTACCCACCCCGTTATGATGGATACCTACCTGTAAGTTTGAGGAGATCAATAAAATTGATGCCACAGGGTTCTGGGTGTGGGGAGTGCTCCATCTTGCTCAGCTGTGGGACAAGGGGCCTGGTGGGAGTTGTAGTGCTGACTTACTAACCACATATGCCCATCCCTGTTAAGATGGCTACCTACATGTTGGTTTGAGAAAAATGAAATGGCTGCCACATGGTTCTGGGTGTGAGGAGTGCTCTACCTTGCTCAGCTGTGGGACAAGGGGGCCTGGTATGAGTTGTAGTGCTGACTTACAAACCACATACATCTGTCCCTGTTAAGATGGCTACCTACATGTAAGTTTGAGGAGAACAATGAAGTGGCTGCCACATAGTTCTGCGTGTGGAGAGTGCTCTATCTTGCTCAGCTGTGGGACAAGGCGGCCTGGTGGGAGTTGTAGTGCTGGCTTCCTAACCACATACTCCCCTCCCTGTTAAGATGGCTACCTACCTGTAAGTTTGAGAACAATGAAATGGCTGCTACAAGATTCTGGGTGTGGGGAGTGCTCCATCTTGATCAACTGTGGGACAAGGGAGCCTGGTGGGAGTTGTAGTGCTGGCTGCCTGTGGAAATGGAAATATTGTTAGCTGCCTTTCAAGTGAATCCGAGGAAGGAAATGTAGGATATGTGAGACATGTGTTGAGAAGAGTGTGTTGTACGTAAGTGCATTTAAGTCTAGGAGGAGTAGCTTTCTAGTTGTGCAAGACAGTACATAGTAGTGTAATGGTACTTACCAGCCTCCACTCCCCCCTGGTATTCCTGTGAGACTCTCAGGATGCAGGATGCAATGACCTTCTCCTCCCATTTGGTGAATGTTAGTGGTGGGATGGGAGGGCCATGGCCAGTCCTCCAAGCCAGCTCATGGTTCATGTTGGCACGCTCTTTTACCCTGCACTTTAGGTCATGCCACTTCTTCTTGATGTCACGCAGGGTGCGCAGGGTGGTCTCTACTGCATTGACTTTTTTGACTATCCTTGCCAACATTTGATTTTTTCTGACTACTGGTGTCTGTTGGACCATGCTTCCAAACAAATGTGGTTCTACTCTGATTATGTCATCTACCATGACTGACAGTTCACTGTCTGTGAATTTTGGAATTTTTTCAGTGCCATGGTGTGTGATGTGCAAATGGGAGACAAGTGCAGGTAGGAAGGTGGTGGTGAAGATGTTGGTGTGGGTGGTTGTGATGGTGTGATGTCTCTCCTTAGAGCTGTGGTGTTTGGCCCCTCACTTCTTGAGTTGTGCAAAGGATGCTGGCCTGGGAAGGGGTTAGTTTTATACTCAGCTATGTGGGTGTGTCCAAATGGGGTATTCATGGCAGGTGTGTTTTCTGTGTTGACTTGGAATTTGTCTTTTTTTCCATGGGGATGTGTCATTGGGTGGTGTCAACTGTTTTTGGAGGCAGCGCAAAACAATCAGCCACAATTGGTAGCCTTGTTGTGTAGTTGCTTTCGACCGCCATTCCTCTTTCCATGCAACAGCAGCAGTCTGAATGCAATGATCCTTCAGCCAGCTCCGATATTCATCTATTCGCGCTACCGCGGCGGTTGTAAACAACTGATCGGTCCGCTGGCTCAGCCATCTTATCATAATTTCATTTGCGGTCATTCCACTGGTCAATCAGCCATTTTTGTTCTTTCCGCAGCATTACAGTCGGCCGTGGTCAGATTTACTGATAATCCGGACATTCCAGGTGGAGTTTTCTGGAATCCGACTGTCAAAGTCGGATTTTTCTAGCTGTGCAGCCCAAATTGACGTCCGCTTTTGCCGCGGTACATGAGGACATTTTTTTTCCCGCAAGCACTGTGGTTGGAGTCCTTTTCTGTCCACCATCGTAATGAGCCCCAATGTTTCACCTTGCTCAGCCCTGCTTCTAAAACTGAAAATCTCTCTATCACAACTAGTATCCCCTTTCAGACCATTTTCATGCACCTTCGAGCTCTTTTTGGTCTTAACTCTCAGTGTTTGTGGATCACAATGAAGAGCCAGTTAACAAAACAGATTTAACTAGTGGTATTTTTTATCATTGGTGGTTAGGTTAGGTAAGGAAGGTAGTGTCTGATGAAAACACATTCTACTGCCCATTTATGAAAAAAACATATTTCTGGAGGTTTTAATATTTAACAGGATTGTCTGTTTATATATGTTATTTGATAGTTTGATGTGATGGTGATGTATTTTGTTGTTACTGCTACATTTCAGTGCTGTATTTTGCAATATGATGTTGTTTTGTACAGCGATTGCAGTATTACGTTCTGGTGTCACTGTTTTGTTGTTTTGTGTCTTGTTATATTTTAACTGTGCTGTTATTCTTTGTGTGTATTTTATTAACTTCTTAGGTGCTGGTGTAATTCAATGGCCGACACCTGCACACTCTCCCCAGTGCAGGAGTTAGAAAGACCTCTCTAGTGCTTTGCACCAGAGTGTATCATTTTTAATTCACAAGACTGGGGCCGCTCAGGAAGAGCATCCAAATGATGATCAACAAGCAGAGCACACTGAGCACACTGACTTCATTACATACAAAAGCAAAAATAAAATGAGCCGAAGGACATTTACCCCCGATAGATGTCAGCAAATTATTAAAAAACATAAATAGGGGTGGAGCTGCCCACCTGATGCCAGGGATCTTTTTAAACAAATATAGGTGGAGGCCGCCCACCATGAGCATGGCCATGACCCCACCCCAAATTAATGGGTACACAGTCTCTCTGCCCCCTTGGGGGAAGAAAGGTTAATTACAGACAATATGCACCCCAGAGGGGGCAGAAAGCCTACTAGGCACCAGGTAATTATAAAATAAATGGGGGCAGATGGAGTAATTACCATTGACACCAGGGAATTTTTATTTAAAAAGTAGACAGGTTACCAATTTTATCAGAAGTCTTATGGTTATGCTGGGTGGAAGGAAACTTGTGACTTCTGAAGATTCCAGAACTTTCCTTCACAGAAGTTGAGGAACATGTATTTTTGTATTCAAAGTTTGAGATTTGCAAGGGGTTCTGTGAAGTCACCCCAACCTAGATTTTCCTAGGTAAATGTAAATTGATACTTGTATAGCACACTACTCACCCACAAGGGTCTCAAGGCGCTTTTACAAATACCGCTGTGGAACCCATCCTTGCTTTCCCTGTGAGGCATCCACTCCTGGGCACCCTCAAGGTGGAGGCCAGGCATCCTTAGCGTTTTTGGGGCCGTTGTGGAGATTAAGCAAGCTATTGCCCAGAGTTGGACTCCATGATTGGAATAGGCACCGAGGCGAGAATTATCAAGTCCGTGGAATTTTGAGCCCAAGACCCGCCGAGGCGGGGAATTGAACCCTGGTCCCGGGCTACACCTCTGCATCAGGGTCTGCCGCTCTAATCATTGAGCCACACTTCTCCTAGGTGTCTTGTTTTAAAAAAAGTACAGGTTTACTAGGTTTCCCTGAGTATCTGCTAAACTAGAGCCCAAAATCTACAGCTACCTACTTTGCAAAAAAAGGTCTGTTTTCAGTGGAAAATTTTGTTTTTTAAAAACTTTTATTTATTTATTAAGTTTTACATAGCCAGGCTAGACCTGCTGATGGTATCAGAGCACTTTACAGAAGCTAATTCACAAGAAAGTTGAGCGCTAGTCACATATAAATCAGCATCTAAAATGCGATCTTGTAGATTGTACGTTCTCATTAAAAGTCAGGATTGTGCTGTTCATTATCGTTTAGAGATTATCATGTATCTTAGTAGATGAGGAGCTTCAGGTTGGTAACAACTTTACCCAGGGCAGAGAGTTTTATTTATTAGAAGTAGTTTGACTTCTTTTTTGAAGGAGGTGGTGGAGGGGTTAATTCTGATTGTTTGGGCAGGGCGTTCCATATCCTGTTAGGTGTTTCATCCAGTTTACTATGTCACCTTGTCCTTTTGGTGGGGAGATTAGGAGACAGTCAGTTTTGAGCGCATAGAGTTTGAGGTGTTTTTTTTGGTTAGCCAGATGTGTTTTTTTTTGTAAAGTTGTGTTGAGTAGGCGAATGTCATCCGGCGATTATATTTTTAGGTATAGTTGGGTATCATCTGCGTACAGGTGGTAGTGGATACTGGAGAGTTTCAAAATTTTGGTTAAGGTTTCCATGAATAAATTGAAGAAGGTAGGAGATAGGGCGGAACCTTGAGGGACTTCCAATGTGACCTATGTTTTTGAGGATAGCGATTGGTTAAACTTGATCCTTTGGGATCGGTTGTCTAAGAAGGAGGCAAACCACTTTAGGACAGCTCCTGATAAACCCATTCTGTGTTCAAGTAGGTCTAGGAGGCTGATATGTTTGACTGTATCGAAGGCTGATGATAGGTCTAGGAGGATTAGGAGGCAGGATTTGTTTTGATCTAGTATTAAGAGTGTGTCATCAACGATGTGGGTCATGGCCGTTTTCATGCTGTGATTCTGCCTGAAGCATGTTTGTCAATGAGGTGGAATTGAGCTATATAGTTGAATAGTTGGAAGTGTTTGCACTTCTCCAGTAGTTTTGCTAGTATAGGAATAGTGGATATTGGACGGTAGTTATCTGAAGTGTGTGGTCAGCACTGGGTTTTTTAAGAATAGGGGTTACCTGTCCTTCTTTTAAGCAGCTTGGAAGGGTTCCTTGCAATAAAGATGCATTCACTATCTTTGACAAGATGGGTATAAGAGCAGTTTTGATCTCACTGAAGATGTTGTCTGGAAGCAGATCGCTGAAGTGTTTTGACGGTTTGAGTGTTGTTATTAACTTAAGGATGTCATTTTCATCGAGGATTTTAAAAGTGTTCAATGATGCATTGTTTTTGAGGGTAAGATCATGGTGGATAGGTGTTTGTTCCAAATGAGGCCCGGTGGGGTTGGGTGGGGCGACAATGAGAGTTGTTCATTTGCTGTAAGGAGCGCTTTTTCTATCATTTTAAATTTTTATAAGAGGTGGGCGTCATAATTGTTGCAATTGGGTTGCAGTTTGGGGCCTACAGTGGAGTCTGTGTGATGTTGAGCAGATTGAAGTTTAATATCCATGCTGCAATTTGGACCGTTTTATGTCACAGGCACTGGACCTACCCACACAAGTGAGGTACTGTGTTGTATCAGAAGACATGTGGAAGCACAGATTAGTAGGATATTTGTAATTACCTATAGATTGCTTTACATTTGTGTTTTCCAAATGTAAGCCCATGTGTAAAAAAGAAGACATTTTGAAAAATATCTTCTAAATCATATGCTCCTACCCACAATTTTAGAGATGTACAAATAACCACTGCTCCCAAATTCCATGTCTTGTGACTATTATAGAAATACATAGGTTATCTTAATACCTATTTTTTTACTCAACATAGTTCACCAAATAAATTGATCTATAGTCCATACACAATGAAAAAACATTGTACGGTGCAGCTCAGTTGTTGACTCTGGGTACCTCAGGTTCTTGGAGAACCTACAAACCCTATAGATCTCTGCAACCAAAAGGGTCTAGCAAACATAATGATATGTTGCTTTTGTAAATCGGCCATCAGGACAAACAATACAGATGGAAATTTGTCACAAATGACTGTTTTTCCCTACTAACTTTAATATTTTCTTGATGTCAACATTTAGTTACTTTAGGAAAAACTTGTGGGATCCACACATATGGCCTCTTGCTGAATTTTGAATTTTGTCCACATTTCAGAAATATATAGCTTTCCTGGATCACACATGGGTTTTACACTGGTTTGAGGTTGAATGCACAAAAAGTAAAAACAATGGGCTACCTCTTTGAAAAATGCCACAAATGTTATACAAAAATTAGGTGTTTTGATTCAGCTCTGCATGGTCCTAAAATCTGGGGGGATGGTGACATAGCACAGCAATGTAAATACTCAAGGGCTACTTTACAACAGTCTCTCAAAACATTTGTATATAAAAACCAATAGTGACACTAATGATTAGGAAAATATAAAAATATATTTATTCAATTATACATAATCTTATTTGGGCATACAAAACATATATTATGAAAAATAGAAAAAAACAGAAAAATGCAAGTCTTACAGAGACTGACACATAACCAACATTCCAACACCATTCATTCTTGACACACACATACTACATTCAGCAGATCATATTGATGTATACAATCTTCCTAACATTATCTAATGTAATTACCAGTTGATGTAGCAAATACATGGTGGATTAATGAATATATAGCTCTTTTTAGGTGGTTTCCAAATAAAGCCTCAACGCACGTTTCGACAGCCAAGCTGCCTTCATCAGGAGTTCCACCATTGAATGTTGTACTCAGATTAGTTGGGCACAATCCATATATATAGGATATAAAAGGATAACAACTGTCCACAGGTGTGTATTGCAGAAACAAGGAATAAGAAGGATACCGTATGGATCAAAGCGTAGATGATCCAGTACTTGAACAAATGCATCATTGATAATAAAAATATGGTCATTGCTGCAACTTCATATAGGGGGCTGGCCCTCAAATGATTCCAAAAAGGGCCATAACCGGTACATCTCAGTAACGCTGCCTCTATCCGATGACAAATGCCATTTATGCCAAATCTTGTTGTTTGAAAGGGAGGGATACTGTTTGCGAATGATTCCGTTAGACAGGATGAGCTGCTGGTCCTTACTACGTCTTGTGAAGAGACCCCGGGGTTGTTATGCTTTGCAAGTACCAGGTGAAGGCAACCCATGAGGACTGAATAGCTGCCCGTCACATTCATTATTTTCACTGCGTCTCTTCACAAGACAACATAAAACAATAACGGAACGCATAATGAAAGAATACAGTACTTTAACACAAAACATGGCAATACAAAAAAAAATAACTTCAGACCACATCAAAATAACACAACAGAGTAACAAAAAAAAACCAACACAGCATTCTACCAACAACAGAAGAGTACAAAAGAAGAGAACACTTCAACAAAACTAATGCAAAAAAACCACAATAGCAAACAGTAAAACCATAATACTTCACAATAAAAACCCAAATAAACAAAACAATATCTGTGGTCCATTGGTTCAGTTGCTTCTTGTGGACGTTTCATATCATTGTTTTTACTGGACCTGGCACTTAAACATTCCATAAGAATGTAGGTATGTTTTCAAGATGTGAAACAAACACCTTCTATTATTCGGTGAGGAACTTACTGTAATGAAGTGCAGGACAATATGATGAAATTAAGATGAATTTATTCTGGTAAAAGGATCCCATCCACAAGTGAGCTGTTTACAGTACATCCAGCAAGCTCTAACTGAACTCTTTCTAAACATAACATTCTCAGCTGGTGCACATAGCATTCTAATGTGAGGCATCCTGATGCTGTTGCTAGGAGCATTAGAATAACCTCCAATGACAATCCTCATTGGCAAAACTCAACCTAGTCTGTAAGTCATTAACCCAAGCTGGATCTACCAAGGTATTGGCATTCCATGACCTGAAAAGTTCAAATGGTGTTTTACTTGGGATGGCATGTGGAGATAATCTATAAACCTTAACCTTTTTAAAGATTTCACTTCTTCCATCAGACCCTGAAGTTTTTGTCAACCCAATAGTCTCCTTGAGTACCCAGTTGAACCTCTCAACCAGATCATTGGTTTCTGGGTGGTACAATGAAGACTTTTTATGTCTCACACCATGTTTGGATAAAAATTTCTCCATTTCTCTAGAAACTAGTTGACAACCATTGTCAGTTAGAATTGTATTTGGAATTCCTTCCCTAGCCAATAGTTTTTCCAGGAACGCTATCACATGTTTTGTTTCTATATCTCGAGTGATAGCAATCAACGGCCATCTTGAAAAGAAATCTATCAAAACAAGACATACCATTCACAACCAGAACAGAAAACTGGCCCTAAAATGTCTAAACCTACTTGAATTTGAATTTGAATTTAAAATTTGAATTTAAAAATATTTATATAGCGCTCTTCTACCACGCGGTTTCTTGGCGCTTTTGGACTGCGAGGAGTGACAGGAGCAGAGAGGGATCAGACCTTGTAGGCTTGGGAAAAGAGCAGAGTTTTGAGACCCTTCCGAAACTTAGTGCAGGAGGATGTCATCCGGAGTTCCGTCGGAAGGGAGTTCCAGAACGCAGGAGCGAGAACTGCAAATTTAGTTCCTCCGGCCTTTTTCTTTCGGAAACGGGGGGTGGTTAGCAGGGCCTGGTTGGTAGATCGAAGCTCTCTGCCAGGTATATAAGGTTTGATGGCGGAGCAAATAAACTCCGGGGCGGTGCCCATTTTGGCCTGAAAGGTGGTACAGCCAAGTTTAAACAAGGCTCGCTCTTTTACCGGCAGCCAGTGCAATGCCTGCATTAAGGGGGTAACCCGATGGAATTTGGGCAGACCGTGGATCAGGCGGGCTGCCTGATTCTGCACTAGCTGCAAACGGTGAATGGCGTAGGCTGGAGCGCCATTGTAAATGATGTTGCCGTAATCAAGGCGCGAGAGCACCATGGCCATCACTATGATTTTTAACGCAGGCAGAGAGAAGAAGCGAGAAATCTTCCTGATAGTTCTCAGGGAAAAAAAACAAGAAGAAACAACCGAGGTGATCTGTGAGTGAACAGAAAGTGAAGAATGGAGAAATATACCAAGGGTTTTGACCTTGGGAACTGGGAGCGGGGGGGCACCGAGTGAGGAGGGCCAGTGGGAGGGGGACCAGGGACTGCAACCACCTCCAGTCAAGACTAACTCAGTCTTGTCTGGATTGAGTTTGAGGTGGTTGCAGTTCATCCAGTCCTGGATGAACAACATGACTGACTGGACGTTCTGGGAGGAGGAAGAGGAGTGGGAAAGATTAAAAATTAGCTTGAGGTCATCGGCGTAATTAAACACCGTGACCTCGAGCTGCTGTAACATAAAAATGAGAGGGTAAATGTATAAATTAAAAAGAAGAGGGGAAAGTGAGGAACCTTGGGGGACTCCGCATACAACCTTGCGAGGGGCAGCGGTGAAGCCAGCTAGGTGAACCGCCTGAGCCCTGTCGCTCAGGAAGGACTCAACCCAGGCGAGGGCCAGGCCCTCGATGCCCGCCGCCTTGACACGGGTGAGAAGGATGGAATGGTCCACTGTGTCGAAAGCGGCGGACAGATCTAAAAGGATGAGGGCCTGTGGACAATTGGTGTCAATGCCCTCGCGTAGGCTGTCCATCACTGAGGTCACCACCCTCTCGGTGGAGTGGAGCGGGCGAAAGCCGGCCTGCCTGGAGGAGAGGCAGTGGTTGGTCTCCACATAGGTGCTCAGGGTACTGGTCACGTGGGTTTCTAGGACCTTGCCCAGGTAAGGCAGAAGGGAGATGGGATTTGGAAGGGGAAGAAGGGTCAGCACCGGGTTTTTTTAGAATGGGAATGATAGCCGCAAATTTGTGGGCAGTAGGGACCGCTCCGTTGCTGAGCGAGTCGTTCAAGAGTGTGAGGGAAGGAGTGGGGCAGTTTAGGAAGATTTCTCTTAGGATGTGAGCGGGGGCAAAGTCAAGGGGAGAGCCTGACTTTACCTTTTGAAGCAGAGGGAAGAGCGTGGCCTTGGTTAAGGGAGGAATGGAAGTGAGTTTGGACGTGACAACGGGCGGGGAAGGGTTGGTAAATGTGGGGGAAGGGAGAGGAATATTGGCTTTGATCTTTGCGACCTTGTCAATGAAGAAATCATTGAGTGAGTCGCAAAGCGGTTGGGAAGGGGGAATTGAAGCCGCAGCTCTGTTGGACGAAGCAAGTTCATGTACTGTAGCGAAGATCTCCTTAGTTTGGGATTCCGCTGCCAGTATCCTGTTGGAGTAAAACAGGGTCTTAGCATCAAGGATACCTTGCTTGTATGCCTTGAGCGCGGAGAGATAGATGATTTTTTTTAAGGGGCAATATTCTCTTCTCCATGCACGCTCTGCTCTACGAGCGGCCAGTTTCTTTACCTTGAGGTCAGGAGTGAACCAACGGTTAGCGGCATGAGCTCGCTTAACCGTGATCCGCCTCAAGGGGGCAAAGTCTTCGCCAGCCCGGGTCAACCACCCATCGATAGTGGCCAACTGATCCGAGGCGGCGAGGCCAGAGAGATCAGGGCAGGAGTTGGCTAGGGATGAGTGGAAAGATGGCATATCTGCCTTACCCCATTTCCTAACCCAGGTGTTCTTGGGAAGGGGGGGTTTAACCACTGGGGCTAAGGCAAGGGAAAAAGAAATTAAAAAGTAGTCCGACCAAGGGCAAGGGGAAATGGTAGGAGAGGAGGTGGGGATGTTCAGGGTCCAGACTTGGTCGAGTGAGTGGCCGTGCACGTGGGTAGAACTGTGAACATGGGGGGTGAAGTTGAGGCTGGTCATGAGATCGGTAAACTCTTTGGATTGGGAGCTTTCGGCGGGATCGTTAGGCCAAAAGTTGAGGTCGCCCAGGACCAACACTGATGAGTTATTAACGACCAGGGTTGCGAGGATGTCTTGGAGGCCAGAAACAAAAGTGGGGGTGAGGTGAGGGGGGCGGTAGATAAGAACAGCAGTTAGGGGAGTCGCGTGGGAGGTAGCGTGAATTATCAGACAGTCGACTTCAGGAATGGGGGGACAGGGAAGAGTCTGAAAGTGGAAGTCAGTGTGAGCTATTAGGGCCACTCCACCGCCTCTTCTGCCCTCCGGTCGATCTGCTCGGACGATGGAATATGAGGGAGGGAGTGCGGCTAAGACGTTGGGTAGGGAGTCGGCCTTGAACCAGGTCTCTGTTAAGAACAGAAGATCTGGATTGTGGGTGTCAAGGTAGTCATATAGCTCATACTGATGACTGACAGCTGATCTGGTGTTGAGAAGCGCTGCAGTGGTGTTAAAAATCGGCTTGTGAGGGGCAAAAGGTGGGGAAAGAGCAGGGGAAGTGGTACGGCGCAAGGAAGTGAGACTTGATATGGCAGTGGGAACAATGGATGAAGGGGAAGAGAGAAGGTTTAAGCTTTGTAGCAGGCAGGATAAATGTGGACTGATGGTACCTGGAGTCCAGTGGGACAGGAGATCGAGGGAAGAGTATATCAACGAGTGGGCATAAGGAGGTGCCCCTTGCCCCGGCCTGCCGCGGACGGGCGCAGACGGGCTGGACTCTGGCGCGACTCCGGCGAGCCTACGGCGCGCCCGCTGCGCTCGTCCGCTGCGCTGACACATGGGGGACGTTTAAATAGAGGAGCAGCGTGGGGGGAGTGGCGTGGGTGGGGTTGGGCGAACCAGCCCGATCCAAGATGGCGGCCACTACCGCTAGGCGCCTAGAATGTTATCAGCTGCCAGCCAGCCCTGCTGAGCCCCTAGAAGACAAGGTAGGATGTTAGAGGTACCTGTTGATTTTCAGGTGCAAGTTAGATAAAAATAAATGCAATTTAAAAATTAATGCGTGTCGCCGCTTTTGGTCAGCGTGACAGCGCGCTAAAAGTAGAATACTCAATCGCAGCCCTCAGCTCCTGCCAGCAAGCCCACTGCCACCGGGCTGCTCGCAATCGCTGGGGTGACTGAGAATCACTCCTAAATAGAGGAGCAGCGTGGGGGGAGTGGCGTGGGTGGGGTTGGGCGAACCAGCCCGATCCAAGATGGCGGCCACTACCGCTAGGCGCCTAGAATGTTATCAGCTGCCAGCCAGCCCCGCTGAGCCCCTAGAAGACAAGGTAGGATGTTAGAGGTACCTGTTGATTTTCAGGTGCAAGTTAGATAAAAATAAATGCAATTTAAAAATTAATGCGTGTCGCCGCTTTTGGTCAGCGTGACAGCGCGCTAAAAGTAGAATACTCAATCGCAGCCCTCAGCTCCTGCCAGCTAGCCCACTGCCACCGGGCTGCTCGCAATCGCTGGGGAGACTGAGAATCACTCCTAAATAGAGGAGCAGCGTGGGGGGAGTGGCGTGGGTGGGGTTGGGCGAACCAGCCCGATCCAAGATGGCGGCCACTACCGCTAGGCGCCTAGAATGTTATCAGCTGCCAACCAGCCCCGCTGAGCCCCTAGAAGACAAGGTAGGATGTTAGAGGTACCTGTTGATTTTCAGGTGCAAGTTAGATAAAAATAAATGCAATTTAAAAATTAATGCGTGTCGCCGCTTTTGGTCAGCATGACAGCGCGCTAAAAGTAGAATACTCAATCGCAGCCCTCAGCTCCTGCCAGCAAGCCCACTGCCACCGGGCTGCTCGCAATCGCTGGGGAGACTGAGAATCACTACTTCTTTCCAAGGTCCATCCGGACGATCTATAATAAGCATTGGTTGAACCTTAGGCTTTGCTACTCTTTCACTAAATGCACATTCCATGCAATCCCTAATTTTCCGCTCAACCTCCAAATCCATGCTTGGCCACCAATAAGATCTCGTTAAACTCTCTTTTGTTTTAGAAATCCCTAGGTGACCAATGTGTGCCAATGAAATTAGTTCATCTCTAATAGGTAGAGGTGGAACCAATCGTGTGCCTCTCATAAGTAAACCATCTTGTTCTGAAAGTTGGTCCTTGACGTGTCAAATTTTTTCTAGATTTTCATTATTCTTAGGTTTAAATCTCCAACCTGCGGTTATGAGCCTTAAAACTTTCAAAAGAACTGAATCTTCCTCTAATGCCTTTAGCCATTTATCTCTGTCAATCACACAATCTTCTATAGCACAAACCAATTCTTCTTCATCTTCAAAATCATCCTTCATGCAGGACTCATCATTTGGAACAAGACGAGATAATGCGTCAGCAACCCTATTTTCAATTCCTGGGAGATACTTCACCTCAAAATTGTAGTCTTGTAACTCTACAACCCACTTTGTGATTCTGCTTGAAACAGTATCAATACCTTTCTTCTTCAAAATCTCACACAGTGGCTTGTGATCGGTCCTTATTTCAAAAGTGCTACCCCATAACAAATGTTTAAGTTTCCTTACAGACCAATACACAGCCAGTGCTTCTCTTTCAACCACTGAGTAGCGAGTCTCAGCGCCTCTTAAGCTCCTTGACAAAAATAAAATTACTTCTTCATGACCACCGAGTTTCTGAACAAGAACCGCGCCTAACCTTTCAGGCTAGAGTCAGTTATTAAAATCAACTTCTCTCCTGGGTCAAAACTATTCAATTTTGGGGTACAACTTAATTTCTCCTTTATAATGCAAAATTCCTATTGACAGTTATCATTCCAAATAAATTCACATCCTTTCTTGAGCAAAGACCTCATATTTACACACAGTGAAGTAATTCCCTTCATGAACTTACTGTAGTATTCGGACATCCCTAAAAAATTAATTAACTCCTAGATGGAGGAGACATTTTCGAAATTGTAGTGATTATACTTTCTTCTGGTAAGATTCCCCCTTTTGAAATTGTGTGACCTAGGTAATCAATGGAATCTTTCTTAAATTTGCACTTCTCAATTTTCAGTGAAAGTCCAGACTCACTTAAATGATTTAAGACATCAGAAAGTCTATCATCATGCTCTTCATCGTCAGACCCAAAAATCAGAATGTCATTTTGATATAGTCTGACTCCTTCTAGACCCTTAAGAACATTTTGTCAAATCCGTTTGATAAATGGAAGCGGCCGACACCAAACAAAATGGTAGCCTCACAAAACGGAAAGTGCCAAACGGGGTTACAAAAGCTGTCAAATCTTTTGACTCTTCATCAAATTTGATCTGGTGGTAAGCGGATCTCAAGTCGACCGTGCTAAAAACCTTAGCCCCTTCAATAACATCAACATGTCTGCAATTTTGGGCAGAGGATAGCAGTCCACTACTACACTTTTATGTCATTTTCTCAGATCAACACAGAGACGAAGAGATTTCTTTGCTGCGACAATCGGGCGACCCATTCAGTGCCTTCAACTTCCTCTATGATACCATCTTTAACAAGTCTTTCCAGCTCATTTTTAACTTTGTCCCTAACAGCAACAGGCACATTCCGTACCTTGCAACAAACAGGCTCTGCATCTTCTTTCAATCCTATATGATGGCAATCATTCTTCAAACACCCTAACTTTTCAGAAATAACCTTTGGAAATGTCACTTTTAAACTATTGCTAAAATCTTGACATACAGTAGAAATAGCTTTATGTTCAGACACAAAAGGTCCTTTCAATGTAATTGGAGGAAATGAATTTGGGTCTAGCATAACCCCCAGATCTCTTTGAGCAAACCAGCTTATAATACTGTCCCCCCTCTGTGACACATAAACTTTAGTGCTGGTCAATCTCTCCTTGTAGTTGATTAGCCCCATAAAATAGCCAAGCAGCTTAATAGGTTCACCCCCATACGCAAATGGTTTAATGTCAGGGCAAAATATTTTGGTTTTATCTTTTAATTTTTGTAGGTAAAATGCTTTTGCAACAATGGTGATTTTTGCACCAGAATCAAATAGTACCTTTGCCAAATGACCATCTACTAGAATCTCATCAGAAGGACAGTTCCCACCTTCCTGATTGTGTATGGCATGTACTAAAATCGGCCCACAATCAACTTCATCAACATTTTCAGTTTGCTCATCAAATTCATAAAAAATGTTATTGACCTTTCCTTTATAGTTTTTACCTTTGCAGACAAGTGAAAAATGTCCCTTCCTTTTACACTTGCTACAGGTTGCTTTCCAACCCGGACAATGCCTGTAATTAGCAAAGTGTCCCATCTTCCCGCACCAAAAACATTTTACCTTTGAAAAATCAAATTTACTCTGCGGTTTCTTGTTCAACATTCGGTTAGATGGAGTTTCACCTTCAATCTCTTTTTGAGAACTCTCACTTTTAGGTGTTGATTTAACATCATGAATTGAGTCTTTTCCTTTACTCTCCCCATTTTTCCTAATAACTTTGACACATTTAATGGAGTGCTCTATTCTCTTAGAAATTGGGATAACATCATCAAAACAAGGTTCATCTTTTTGCCATAGCTCCTCCCTAACCTGTTCAATATTACAACAAAGCATAAACTGATCCCTTATACTTTCATCAACAGACGCACCAAACCTACATGTAGAAGCAAGTTTCCTAAGTGAAGTAAGATAATTTTCAATACTTTCCTCTTCTAATTGAGTCCTGCGACCAAAATGGTACCTCTCTAATACCGTGCTAACCTTTGGGAGGTAATGTTTGTCGAGTTTAGCTATGCAAATTTCATACTCATTTAGACTACTATCCTCTAGTTTGGGTAGATGATCGAACACATCTTGACCCTCTGACCCCAGGCAGTGTAACAGCAATGCAGTTTTCCTTTCTGCACGTAACCTAGAACCGCAACCTCTAGCATACTTCTCAAAGACTTTGCGCCTTGTTTGCCATCTGATGGGGGAATCCCCAGGAGAAGTCATAAACACAGTGGTGCTGTTACGTTTTGCATTTTGAACACTTCTTCCCCTTTTGAGATCCCAAAATTAATCACTGAATCTCTGATTTGGATACAATGAGTTAGGGTAAGTGGAATATACAAATCTTAAACTCTGTCTATTTAAATAACAGAATAAATGCTAGACTACAATCCAACATAAAATTCCAACCTTAGCCCATTAGTTAAACTATTGCTGGATGATAATTTCTTGAGCAGTAAGAATAAAACACAAAATAAAATAAATGATGAATTTAAATTACCATGTCACTGTTATTCATTTTCTCATTTTATTTTAAAATTGGAAATCTTTAGTGTGCGTATCACTGTCGTAACACGCATAGAGAGCCTTGTAATTCAAAGGTGATTTCACTTACTAGTATGCGTGTCACTGCTGTACCACGCTAAATAAAAATACACCAAATTGATTTGTTGTTCTTCAAGTGTGCTTGTCACTGTTGTACGTTGTAACACGCCAAATCAACATTTAAGATCAAATTAATGTTGGCCCTCAGTGTGCATGTCACTGTTTCAACACGTGATCATTTTCACCTTGCAAACACCACCAATATGGCTCCCACATCGGCGTGATGCGTGATGACACGCAGCGCCGTGTCACCCACAATCCCTCATGGTCAGAGGGCGTTGTGACGCATAGCGCTCAGCTGAAGCTGGGCGCGATGCCGGTGCGCATCACTTGGGTTCTGGAGATGCTTCCGGGAAACCGATGGCGTTCGCTTCTCTCTCTTCGTTTCAGCGCGGACCAAGCGCTCAAGCCCAAACAGCCCAGCAATTTCAAAAAATGCCTTGTGCTTCGCTTGAGAACGGTAAGGATCCTAAAATGTTTTCTCTTCATTCAGTGCATGCAGGAATGATAAATCACAGGGATTCCACCTAATGGAGCAAAATAAATAAAAACCGCTGCTCCATTCTCCGATGAAATGAGATCCCCACACCATAAATAGTATGCAGCATAAAGGTTAACCCCTTCCACACTCATGACGAGCCCAGCTCGTCATGGAGCAGGGCGCTCGCACGCTGATGCCGAGCTGGGCTCGTCATGAATAAAGGAAAATAGCAATTCCCAGCACAGCAGAGGAAAACACCTAGCAGCCAAGGTGTTAATGAAGGGTGAAATGCTGTTCTTCTGTCACAAAAACACCAATCTCCATTAAGGCATTTTAAATACACTAAAGTCCAAACGCTGTAATATGGCTACTGCCCTCCTCAAAAGTCATTAATCTTTGACAAAAGTTGTGAATTCCAATCAATTTACTGGAGACTTCTTCAAAAATTAATTCCTGCCTATTTTAAATCGACAAAATAGTGGATTGCACAAAGTAATGATTACAGTACCTTGAAAGTCTTTAAAGTTCAGCTTCGTTATCAAAGTTCATAAAAAAATGAGTGTTGAGATCCTTTCCTTTTCTTCATCCCATCCTCTGTCGCCAAATGTAATGAAGTTCAGGACAATATGATGAAATTAAGATGAATTTATTCTGGTAAAAGGATCCTATCCACAGGTGAGCTGTTTACAGTACATCCAGAAAGCTCTAACTGAACTGTTTCTAAACATAACATTCTCAGCTGGGGCACATAGCATTCTAGGGCTCCTAGCAACATCATCAGGATGCCACACTTACCTCCTACATCAGCCAACCGTGATACCACTTTCTGTAAATTGGTCTACATGGATCCATTGTCATGCTGTTTTACTTACTGCCTTGGCTAGATATGGTTCTTCTACGTTTAACATAGTCTGAGTGAAGTGCTAAGATGCTCTTTGGCTCTGGGTATTTGATATACAAAGTACCAGAAAAATATCAGTAGTCATCTCTGCTATCAATGCTATGGAATTTCTTTTTGATAAAACATTGGAAACAGTGCTGAAGGCTGGCAGTTCTTGATTTAAATTCTTCTGTAAACAATACACAACCCTTTGTAAAATTGCATTGCTAAGTATACACTATGGTGGTGAGAACGCTATGGTTAGCCGATCTTTGAAAGTCTTTTCTATTTAAAGTTAAGGCTTTGGTTTAGAGCGAATCTGGGAGTTCAGAGGAAGACGTCCAGGCAACTTTGTCACTACAACAGCTCTGGGGATGTGATTATGTCAGCTACAAGTCTCAGGTCTCCTCCATGACAGTTCTCTGCGACTCTGTGTAATGAAACTTGCGATTATAGGCTGCACTCCCTCTGTGTTATGGCAATTTTTACGAGCAAACTGAGTAGGTCTGGGTTTTATACACAGCAAGAGCGCTCTATTTGAATCTAAAATGAAAATTCAACATTCACATGAAAATTCACACGACTCCACATCGTTAGGTATGATTAGGTATTTTATCAATGTAAGACCGGAAAGTGACTTTGGTGTTACTGAGACAAAAAATATACTATTTTACAAAACTAGTACAATAACACGTCATATTCTCAATGTGCTGAGACAAGGCATGCTATCTCAGCCTACAGGTAGAAAATAAACATAATATTCTGAGGGCAGATTCTATGACTTGAGAGTCTGTGGCCATGATGTTGGTTCAATACTTTGAGGGGCCATATACTTGCATTTTAATCTTTTAATTTAAATGTAATTCACTGATGTGGCTATTTTACTAGTTTTAAATTTACATAATAGTCTCAGTTGTATGATGCATTTAATTGTTATATGTGGGAGAGATAAGAATTCATGACCAGCTAACCAAATACTCAAATCAGAGCCAGACACAGTGATACAATATCACCTAAACACTATGGGCCAGATGTACAATCTGCAAAATAGCGCCTTGCAAATTGCAAGGTGCAATTTTGCCTGTAGAACAGTTTGTTTAACACTGTTTGGGATTCCTAGTGGGGTCGCAAATTGTGAGGTTCATGAATATTAATGAGTCTCTCGCAATTTGCGAGCCCATTGGGAATGAAGGCCCTCCCAGGGATGGTGGCCTGCTCCTTCCTAATAGCGAGAGTCAGTGACTCGCAAAATAGCATTTGTACATGCTATCACCTTTTTTTGTGGCTGCAAACAGGAGGTTCTCCCGTTTACGGCTGCAAAAAAGGGTTGTACATCTGGACCCATATACTATAAAAAAGAGAGAAAATGAATCACCATTTAACAGGGCACCAAAATTGCAGGCAAAATAAACAGCAGCTGTTAATGTTTAATACGAAATACAGGTAGATTAGAAAGCACAGTTGGAACCAAGTATATCATTAAAGGGAACTATTTCAGATGGATGTGAACAAAGTGCACAGGCTTTGTGGTATCATTCAATGTGAAGGGAACCAATGGGTAAGGTGACCCCCATTCTGTATGCTGTGCTAGCAAAATGTGAACAACATATTAGGGAACCAATGGATGAAGCCTACAGAGTAAAAGCCCTTCTTTATATAAGTTATGATTAAAAAAAAAAATAGTCTGGCAAAGAAAATGAAAGCTATCTCAAAGACCAAACCTAAAAATCAATTTTCCATTAATTTAAGGTTGGTACACTAAATCCTGAAAAAATTGGATAATACTGCAGAAATGCTGCATGAAGTTCCACAAAAACCAATGCATCATTATTAAAGCACAATATTTTGAGGTGTTTTCAGTTGCCCAGTATAAATGTATACATCTGTGTTTGTAAATGGGGGTCTCTAGTTGGCAGAGGTAGGTACCTTTGTCCGAATAGGAACTCTCGCTTCTAGTCAGGGTAAGGGGGATACACACTTTAGATAACCCCTGCTCACCTCCTTGGTAGCTTGGCACGAGCAGACAGACTTATCCCAAAGGCAATGTGTAAAGTATTTGGGCTCAAAACACACAGTAATACAGTGATAACACCACAAATGGACACCACAACATTTTAGAAAAATAAAGTATCTTTGTTTCAACTCAATAAGACCAAAACGACAAAAATCCAACGTACAAGCATTAATAAAATTATTTTTAAAAAAGTTTTAAGCAACTGGGTTCATAGAAAACTATGGATAAGGGATTTCTCCCAAAGTACCTGTTGTTGCGACAAAATTCACAAGGCCAAATAGACGTATCAATAGGAGTCGTCAAAAAACAAAGTGATGTGTAATTTCCTGAGACCTTGAGGATGCGATGCAACAGTTCTGCTGCACACAGGAGAGAGAGGCTTGGGGTCCGGTCTGTGGGGGGAAAGTGATGTATCGATTCTGAGGCGATTCCGATCCACGGATTATGCATTGGGAAAACTTGCCGCACAGGTACGATGCGTGGAAATTTGGGATGCCGCGTCGATCGATACAGTGGCATTGAGTGGCGCTGCATTGTTTTTTTTAGCCTCGATGCATCAGTTCTTGCAGCAGTGACAGGCACTGTGTCTGTTGCAGCAGCAGTGCGGCGATGCATGGAGATTCTTCTGGCACAGTGGTGCTGTATTGGGAAATCAGCTGCAGGAAGAGCAATGCATCAATTTTCTTGTAGTTGCGTCGCTTTTACAGCCCCCAACAGCAGAAACAAGATCCTCAAGACTGTCACAGGCACCTCCTAGCAGGTCAGAACTCCGAGCAAAGAAGTTCAAGGGAGCTGGCGGTGAAGTCTTTGTGTCCCTGAGACTTCAAAACAGGAAGCAAGCTTTTGAGGATTTTCTGCAAGCATGGGGACACAGCACACAGCAAAGTCCTCCTTTCCTTGGCAGAAACAGCTACTGCAGGCCAACCCCAGACACAAAGCAAAGGGGCAGTACTTCTCCTCAGCTTCTCCAGCTTTTCCCCTTAGCAAAGGTTCCTCTTGATTCCAGAAGTAGTCATACGTTCAGGAGGTTTAGGTCTAATACTTATATCCCAAAATTTCTAAGTTCTCTTTGTGCAAAGGACTCGGAGCCCAGTCCAAATCAATTCTGTCCTCTGTTGTGCAGCTGCCAGGCAGGAGGTTGAGGCAGCAGCGTAAGGCAGACAGCAGCCCAGGTCTATTTCGCCTAGCCTTCGCTCATTCAGGAAAGGCAGGACACATATCAACCCCCCGGTAGCTGTCAGAGAGAATGCACCTCCCCAGCCCCTGTCACTCGAAAACCAAAGAGTCGATACACAAACAGGCAGAGACACACAGAATGGTTATACAAGAAAATGCCTACTTTCTAAAAGTGGCATTTTCAAATACACAATTTAAAAACCATCTTTACTAAGAGATGTGCTATCAAATACTGTGTTCAGAGAGCCTAAACTTAATTTCTCTATCTTGTCCCAATGGAAAGTTATATTAATAAGATGTAAATAAACTCCCATTCTATCCTATGGGGCAAGATAGCCTTTCAATAGTGAAAAATGTAATTGGCAGTTTTTCACTTACAGGACATGTCTCGCACACCAGTGCATCTCCTACCTTTCACATAAACTGCACCCTGCCAAGGGGGCCTACCATTGGGCTGCCTTACATGTAGAAAAAATGGAAGGTTAGGGCCTGGCAAGTGGGGACTCCACTAAATGTATTTTTAAACTGGTGCAGGAACTTCAGAGTAACAGAACTCCTGCTGCTAGCATCACTTCCACACAGCAGTGTGAGGACCTTGCCATTTTCTTTGTAGAAAATGTGCAAAAAATATATAGGTCATTTCCGCAGCACTCTCTGGATTTACACGCCTCCACTAATACTAATGCTGGTGGTGCTGCTCTGACTCATATACCAGAAATCTCGAATGATGAGCTGGCTAAACTCTGCAGGAAAGTTAAATCTGGCTCTCCGGCAGACCCTATGAAGCCGGCACAATTCATGGAGTCCCTGACGCTTTTCAAGCAACCTTTGAGTCTCATACTTAACCTGTCCTTTTCTATGGCTAGTGTTCCTACTGCCTGGAAACAGGCATGGGTCTCCCCTATCATTAAAAATCCCACCCTGAATCCTTCTAAACCAGAAACTTTTAGACCGATTTCCCTGCTCCCTTGGGTGGCTAAGCTTGCTGAGGCCCACGTTAACAATGTGCTGTCGCAATTCATGCACCAGACGGCATTCTGGACCCATCTCAAAATGAGTTCAGGCCGGGCCACAGTACCGAGTCTGCCCTACTGGCCACGACCGAACATCTCCGGACGATTCTCGATGCCGGTCAGAGTGCTGCGCTGATTCTATTAGACCTCAGCGCGGCCTTTGACACGGTATCTCATGACATTCTGTTATATCGTCTGGAGGCAGTCGGGATCACTGCCCTCGCCCTGGAATGGTTTTGTTAATTTTTAAAGTACAGATCCTTCAGGGTGTCGGCACCTCCGTATCTTTCTCAGTCCCATCATATCGGTCAGGGAGTCCCTCAGGGCTCTGCACTCAGCCCGCCCCTTTTTAATCTCTATGTACAACCGCTTGCGGCAGTAGCAAAGGAGTGGGGTCTCACGCTGGTATCATATGCAGATGATACTCAGCTGGTCATCACTCTTACTGAAGGACCATCTGCATCTCCCACGAGATTTAGGGACGGGATGGCTGCAGTTGCCCAATGAATGACTTGCAACTGCCTGCAGCTTAATGCAGGCAAAAAGGAGGTGCTGCTTGCAGGGAAGAACACCACCCATTGGAATAAGCATTGGTGGCCATTCTCTCTGGGCACCATGCCAGCACCCAAGTCATTAGTCAAAAACTTGGGAATCTGGATGGACTCCTCGCTCAGTTTTCAGACCCACACCAAGAGAGTGGCAGCCACCTGTGTGGGTCTGTTGAGGGGCCCTAATCCAATACTGAAGTTCTTCAACTCGAAAGTACGGCAGCTTATTGTCCAGGCTACCATTCTCTCACATCTGGACTATGCCAGTGTGCTGCTCTTGGGTGAAAACAAAGCTGAGATAACACGTCTGCAGAGAGTTCAGAATTTGGCAGTAAGGACCTTGGTAGGTCTTCCCGGTAGATGTTCTGCCAGAGCCACAATCAGAAAGCTACACAGGCTTCCAATGAACTCCCGAATCCAGTTCAAAGGTCTCTGCTTGGCGTTCAAGATTCTTAAATCCAGGTGCCCAGACCTCTTGTGTCTGTTTCTTACCCCATATGTGCCCCAGCGGAGTCTGCGCTCACTAGGACAACACCAGGTGATTGTACTGCGTACCAAACTTTGCCGCATGGGTGGGCGCTCATTCCGGGTTCTAGGAGCCAAGCTTTGGAACTCCTTGCCGCTGGGCATCCGTGGCATGGAGAACCTGTTCTTCTTCCGGAAAGCTGTCAAAACCCTTCTGTTTCCTCCCCCTTAGGGTTGCTTTCCCGGCTGGCCTGCCTCTTCGGTACTGCACTTGATCTACCAGCGCCAGGATGCACCTTTGCTGGGGCAGCTGTCGCGCTTACACAAACTTTTAACATAACATAACATAACATAACAAGTCGACATCGCAGTTAACAATTGTGAACACATATCACAGTGGCAAGTTTGAGCTACCTTTTCAGAGCTACTCATGTGGGTGGCACAATCAGTGCTGCAGGCCCACTAGCAGCATTTGATTCACAGGCCCTGGCACACTTCAGTGCACTTCACTAGGAACTTGCCAGTAAATCAAATATGCCTCACAGAGAAATCCAATTGGAACAACAATTTACACAGAGAGCATATGCACTTTAGCCCCGATTAGAAGGGGCAAAGTGCCCAGAGTCCTAAAGCCAACAACAACAGGTCAGGAAAAAAATTGGAGGAAGAAGCAAAAGGTTTGGGGATAACCCTGCCAAAAAGGGTCAAGTCCAACAATTTGTATGTCTTTTGATTTTACCACAATATGTATAGTATACCTACAAATAGGGGCTTTCAGCCAACTCTGTTCATCTATTGATTTGTTGTTGCGTAATTCACAATTTTCTTACGCTCACTACAGCATAGCATGAGGCAGTGGGTCAGCCTACTTCAGCCACTGGCTAACTTCACTAATCGTGACTGCATTTTGCTTTTTCACAAGGGAGCACATCTGCACACAAGCTAGTTCCCTTCAGTACCAGTGTTTTTGGTTTTAACTTTATAATTACTATAGTGTTGCCTTTGTGTTTAGAGCCTGATGTAGTAGCAGGAAGCTTCTGATTTGAAGATCCTATCTCCCGCCAATTCTGTTGTAAATTCCTCTGGAAGGCTTTTGCTTTTCTGACTGCTGCTATTTCACAACATACTAGATTATATCTATTCTTACTTTCCTTTTTTTTCCTCTGGCCTGAAAATCATTCTTACCTGCACCACTGAAGTCCCCTTTGAAGGAACTGGAGCTGTTTCTGACCTGCTTTGTGGTAAGTCTATCCCTTCCTCCTCCATGTCGAGGTCTAAACCATAATACTCTAACCATGGCAACCATATTTATCGAACTTTCTGTGGGCACCCTTTTGCCTTGTACGTCACCTGCTCTGCGACCATAAAGAGATCCATACTTGACATCCAGTCTGTGAATGTAGGAAGTCATGGAGCCTCCCTACATTTAGCAATGTCTCTCTTGGCTACCACCAACCCTAGATTAGCCAACATGAGCTTATGGCGCGGCAGGTCCACATCTGTCGGGATGCCTAGTATGAGGAACTTTGATTCTAACCCAAGCTGAGCTCCAAGTATATCATTCAACTCATTCACTATCCTGCGCCAATAGATCTGAATTTGCCAACACTCCCAAAGGGTGTGTATGTATGTACCTCTATCCATGTGGCATTTAAGACGATTTGGGTTATCTGCCCTCCCAATAGAGTGTAGGTGCGCCCTATCAAAGTATGTCCAGTGTAGGATCTTGTATTGTATTGTATGAGTCGCAACGTCAATCTATTCACTACCTCATGCAGGTGCAGGAGGGCTGCTTCCAAGTCAATATCATCTAGTGGGACAGTTGTGAGTTTCCAATTAGTTCAGAGAAGACCTAAGTTGTCGAGCATATTATTAATTTGCCTCTTATATGTCAAGAATATGGCTTGGGTAAGAATCTCCTCCTATAGAAGCCTACCTTCTAATGGGGCATATTCCGGCAATGTCTAGGTGTCCAACCCCTCAGCTTGCCAGGTCTGTTTGAGTCGGAGGTAGGCCTTTGCTTGGGAATCATAAAGCTGATATTTGGCATGAAGCGCGGCAAACGAGGATAGGGAGCCCTTCTCCAGTTAGGTCCCACTGTTGAAAGCCCCTCAGTTTTCTAATCTCAGCCAATCTAGTCCCTCCCCACAATGGGGTTTCCCACGTGGGTTTCCCATCCCATCCCTTTTGTTTTTCAGCACTCTTCGAGGCCGCCAGCACTCGCTGGGTAGCCAGTAGAAGATATGTGTCCCCTGCTCCTCCGTATATGTAGTGTAGGGGAGTGCAGCCCTGATATTGCAGTCTTTCCAGTCTTTAGGTAGGATGGTGCCCTAGCACATGGTTCCTATTGTTGATGAATTTTAGATTGGCAGCTCTATAGTAGGCTTTAATATCTGGCAAAGCTAACCCCACATTGTATGGCTTGCTAATGGTGGTGAAAATAGCTTCCAGTAGTTTGTATATATAGGAGTTGAGGACGTGTTACCATCTTGTACATAGCGGCCCTCCCCATGACGGTCGGAGGGAGTTTCCACCACCTCTTCACATCCTCCTGAAAGTTCAAAAGAACTCGCCTAATGTACGCTCCATTCTAGCTATTGGGTCGGTTGTGATGTAGAGTCCCAAGTAGGTAAACCCTTCTGTAGAAAGCCGTAACAGCTCGGGTAGGTGTGGGGCTCCACCGCTCCACTCAGTGGATATAAGGTGGATTTATTCCAGTTAATGGGTAATCCACTAAGAGGTCTGTAGCCCTCCCTTTCCCCAGTCAATTAACTACACAATAGTAACACAAAAACGCACAATATACTTCCCCGTCACGGGCCTATGTTTTGCAGTGCCAACTAAGCCCTAGGGTAGTCTCGCTATCTTTTGGCGGCCACCTGGCCCCGTATCTCAGATCTCTTCCCCATTGCTGGGTGGTTGTTGCTGCTGTGTACCGGCTTCAGGTAGGGTCTGCTCCGGAGCGTCCAGTCTTTGAATGCATTCAAGTAGCGGGTGTTCCCTATCTGCGTCCGCCGAATCCTCACTCTCCGACAATTTGGTGAGGCCAATGTCATCTGACCTGATCATGGTTTCGGGCAGGCGCACCCGCCCAATGTCATCTTCAGACTCTGACAGCTGTTCTCCATTATCTCTAGACCTCAACAACCTTCCCGGTGTGCTTCCAGCGGAGTTCCGGATCCTCAACATTTGCCTCTGACATTTTTCTTTGGGCCGTTCTTGGCTTGGGGCTAGTCGTTTTTCTGTGAGTTGGCTCGAAGCACCGGGCGGCTGCAGCCGCTCCTCAAACCAAGACCATGCCTCCTCTGGAGTTTGAAAAATAACGTGGAGCCTTGGAAAATGACCTTCAGTTTAGCTGGGAACAGTAACATATATTGAAGTCCAAGCGCCTTGAGTTTTGCCTTGTGGGGTCGAAGGTCCGCCTCTGCTTCTGGATATCACACGAGTAATCCGGGAAAACCATCACTCGAGTGTTCTCGTATTGAATCTCCCCCTTCTTGCGCAGTTCGCGTGATATAAAATCTCTATCTTGAAAGTTCAGGAAACAAGCTATCAAGGGTCGAGGAGGAGCCTCCTGCGGTCGAGGAACGCTAGGCATTCTGTGTGCCTGGTCTATGACAAAACAGGACGAGAATGGTGCATTTGGCAGAGTATCCTTCAGGAATGTTAGGAGAAACAGTCCTGGACTTGACTGCTCCACGTTCTCCGGAAAACCAATAAATATCAGATTATTCCTTCAGGCCCTATTTTTGGCATCATCCACTATCCAGGTTACCTCCTTCGTGGAGGCCAGGAGACCTGTTACATCTTTCCGCAAGGCATGGGAGATGTCTTTGAGTTCTGAGATGCGATGTTCTGCCTCGGACACTAACTCTGAGACTTTGCAATGTTCATGACAAAGCAGTGTCACCTCTGAGCAGATCTCAGCCATCTTCTCCTCCAAGCTTTCTCTAGAGGGATGTATGGCTTGTAAAAAAGTTGCATTGTCAGGGAGAGGAGCAGAACCTCCCTCCGCACCTGCCGCCGCAGGATTCACCTTAGTATAGCGGTCCAGTTTCCCCTGCCGGGATGATTTGGGTTCTCTATCTTTCGCCATCTCGTGTGGCCCAACACTAGAGTATGTTGCAGCCTATTCTCTCACAGCTTCAACGGTCTTTGAAGCGCCAGGGCGGGGATCCAGGGGTGTGTGCACAGTACTGGAGGCCTACAGAGGGAATCATCCCATGCAGCACCAAGCGAACCCCCAGCTGGCAACGTCCGCAGAATCAATGGACCACTCGGCGCACAGCTGCCAGTGTTCATCGTGTGGAAGAGGTTAAGTGCACATGCCCCCGGTTTCAGTCCATGTGGCACAAGCACTCCCCCATGGGCATGATCTATGTCTAGGGTTGGTGATTCTTGGCTCACAGATACAAGCAGTAGTACAAGATGGGTGAAGCCCCTCTTGTGGTGTCAAACGTCTGTTAGAGCATGGGGGGTGGAAGAGAGGTAACATATCTGTGTTCTAGCCAAGTCCCACCTCAGTAGGCCCCCCGTCTCTATATCTCATGTGGGGTAGCACTGCGGACATGAAGAGGGAGGGCCAACATACCGCCAGTAGTTTGGATCCTGGGGCAGGAGGCCGGCTCACCTACTGATGTAATAGGCACCTTAGACATAACAGTGATGCCCTCTTGATGGTGTATCGCCTCTTACAGTGGACCCAGGGGCAGTGTCTCAGTTGCCTCAATGTAAGTCTCTCCAGGCAAAAACATCTGCTCTTTTGAGGAGCAGCTGAGAGGCAGGGTTGGGGGCGCCCTCTTGAATGTTAGCACTGCACCGCCCACACATAAGCAAGCGTTACTGCTGGGCCAGTTAAGGGGTGCAGGCCACAGCAAGATGAGGGTGGGCGCAGCGGGTCTCCAGTGCTCCACCCACCGAGAGCCGGACTTGGGGCCACAATCTCAAAGGCCGGAGACCTCCTCGGGTCGGCCCCCACACCACAGGGTCTCCAGTGAAGCACCTGGAGGCAGGTGGGGGCACTTTGACAGCTGACCCAGCCTCCGAAGCTCTTCTCTCAGTAGTGTAGGGCGAGGGGCAGTCTGTGCAGCCACTCCAGCATCACCCACCGCAGCCACCCGACCTCGACACCGGAGTCTCCCCAATCACTCAGAGACCACCAATGCTGGGGATCACTGCAGTTTGTGTCACCACATGCAGCGGTCACCACCTTCAATTGCCAGCTCTTCTAGCCGCCACGTCAGGGGGGAACACCGCAGCTCCCGACGCCATCTTGGGGAAGGCTGCGCGCCAATCACCGCGCCTCAAAGATCTCCGCTTAGGGACAAAGATGTGCAAACACTGCCCTCCTGGCTCGCCCTGTTCTCCGACACTCAGCGATCATCAGGAGATCGTTGCTACGACGAAAAGGTACAGTATTCTTTCAGGACTCTAATTGGGGCCAGTGGAGCTCGCAATCAATGCGGCTATTGTGCCATGTTGCTGGCCACACCCCCTTATAGTCCATTTCTGGACACCAAATGTGATTTAGAGTTTGAAACTTTGGCGTTTGTGATGCGTATCTGCTTCTTTTTGAGGGCCCTATCTTCTGCAATTTTCTTCCTCCAGAAAGCAGTCTTTTACAGCAGAAGTGACACCACCTCTGATAGTGCCACAATACAGGCCATCGGAGTGACAAGAGGTGCTCACCTGGATGTCAGACACAGAGTTATATGACTCAAAAGGTTAGCAAAGGTCTCAGACTTGCTCTTTCTGACTGGTTCTCCTTTCAGCCCCATCTCCTTTCTGAGATTTGCCCTCGATCCTTCTTAGTGACCTCTCTCTGAACCAAAGAGCACCCTTGGAAGTAGGTTAAAGAGCCTGGCTACCCTTTCTCTGGTGTATCCCACTTAGCTCACAGAAATGCAGCAATCCACAAATCTGTCTGGGGGGATTCCTCTACCGCCACATGCTCCTCTAGTTATCCCTGGGTCTTACAAAGTTGAACCCAGAATCTTCCATGTATTGTACAATTCACAGATAAACATACCCCCAGGACATGCATATGACAATTGCACTGTACAGCACATCATCACCAATTTATTGTACCATTCACAGGCACACATACACCCAGCACATGTACATAACACACACTGCACAGCACTGCATTATCCTTTTATTTTATCATTTACAGGCATAAAGTGACCCAGCACATGAACAACACACAAGCACTTAGCAGCACTACACTAATCCGATGTATGCCAAGAGTGACAGAAGTACACAGCAGGGGACACAGCAGGGGAACTATAAATGAGTGAGTCAGTAGGCCCCCCCAGTGACATAGGGAAAAAGGAATGTTAACTCCCACTGATCACTACATCTTATGTTGCCACCACCACATTTGTGTGTCTTAACTCCTGGCAAAGGCAGTAGCCTGACACCACGATGAGGGTAGTGCTTTGGGTGCCCCTTCAAGTAAAAATGCTGCGCACTGAGTGAGACAGGCCTATGACACTATCTGTATTTTTCCATGACAACAAATCTCAGCATCAGGAATCCAGACATCATTAAAGCTGGGGTGACAGTCCATCACCATGCAAGGGACTTTTCCATCCCAATAACAAATGTGGATCTAAGAGTGCACAATATAGAGGTGATGTTCATATCGTTTTTTGAGCCACATAGTGCTACCTCATATGGGCACTCCAGCTGACAAGGCATATTGACCATTTTGACCTTCTTAACATACACCAATCGGGCTTCCAAGCAGGTCATAGCACTGAATCAGCCATGACACATATAATTGACGACGCGTTACAAATCCTTGACCAAAATGAATCCTGCTTACTCATCCTGCTAGACCTCTCCTCAGCCTTTGATATGGTCAAACATGAGAACTTGATTGATCTTCTCAAACATAGAATGGGGCTATCTCGATCAGTGCTAAACTGGTTTACCTCATTTCTACAAAATCGAACACAACAATTCATGGTCAATAACTCCATGTCCAAACCTGTCCCAGTAATGTTAGGAGTACCCCAAGGGTCTGCTCTATTACCGACACTGTTCAATCTCATCTTGGAACCTCTCACCGAAATTCTATAAATGTCTAATGTGCAATACCACATGTATGCTGACGACACACAACTAGACCTTAAGATCCACACCTTAGAAGAAATCAAACTCCTTAACACAACGCTTAAGAGTAGCCAGATATGGCTGGCAGAAAATCATCTCAAACTAAATGCCCTGAAAACTGAATTCCTTCTAATAGCTCCACCCGCCCAAGTCCCCATTATGCAAGACTGGATAAAACACCTTACGGCAGTCAACGTTCTACCAACCATTGTCAACTCAGCAAAATCACTGGGAATAACTCTTGACAGTAACCTCAATATGCATAAACACATCAGCAATGCTACAAAGGGAGCTAATTTCCAGATAAACACACTGAGGAAGCTGAAACCCTTCCTGCCAAGCAATGATTTCAAGCAGGCAGTACAAGCGTTAGTTATCCCTAGAGTGGAGTAGGGAAGTGTCTCTATTTGTGGCCTACCCAAAGCCACAACAGCACCGCTAAGAGCTTCAATCAATGCTGCAGAGATACTAATCACTGGTTCTAAAAGAAATTCCCACATCTCCCCAGACCTAAAATCCTTGAATTGGTTACCTCTGGAAGCCAGAATTCATTTGAAAATAGCGTGTATGACGCATAAAGCCATGCATCACAAGACACCCTGCTATCTAGCACAGAAACTGACGATCTCTGGTGGGAGCAGATCCTCAAGAAGTGCGAAAAACCTATTACTGAAACCACAAAGATTCAACATGAAGAAAACTTATAACCGAACCTGCTCAGGGATGGCGCCCAGAATTTGGAATGCTTTACCCCCAGAAACCAGACTTAACTCCCCTATTCCTTTTTTAAAAAAGGAAGTAAAATCGATTCTCATGGCCAAATTCACCTGAGTAAGGTCCAAGGAAATTCTGAGATCAAATGTACCCTCGCTATTACCCCTACTATGACAAGGTACCATCTAGGCAATCTAGACATTCTATCTTCCTCATGCCTGACACAACATGCTGTACCGTACGACTTTGCCATCACAAAATGTTTGTGTATACGTGTTTCAACTTGCCTCTTATGGTTGTATAAAGATCTTCATTTACTGTAAAGCGCTCTGATATCTTCAAGGGTCTTGTTCGCGCTCTATAAAACTTTCAAAATAAATAAATAAATTGTGAATTGAGAAGATTCCTATGAGCCATTGTCAGTTGTAAAAACAACAAAGTCCTGGTGCTTTTGTAAGGCTAAGCTGAGGTTTTCATGTGGTCGTTTCCTGTGATCCATGATGGAAATATAATAGCAGCAGGGAATGCGTTCAATATACATGCCCAGCTCTACTCATACCTAATTGTAGCTTATATTAATAGAATTCATTCAATTAGTTTTGAATCTGATAAGGATCACTGTTGTTAATTGAAGCACTATAAACAGTTCGCTGAATGAATGGAATTTAAAACTTCTGTCCCTTACTTGCTTTTTCAATTAGAGCATGGCGTAAGGCGGTGTATTGTACTTTTTTACGTTTGGGCATACTCCCTTTAGCCACTTTCTCAGCTAGCTGGGATGGTACTAATAACCCTAAAGGTATATGTGAACTTTGTAAAGGTGGGCAACAAGATTTGCTACACCTTTTATTAATCTGTCCTAATGAGAGCATAGGTAAGGCCCGCCGATGTTACATAAGGCCAATTCTACTAAAGTATAACGCTTTCTCTGCTCAAGATTTGATTACATTGTGTAACTCTCTGGTTAATGAATATGTTTGTTATAACCTGTTTAAGTTTTTAAAAAGCTTCTTGAAGCTGTTTTAAACAAGAAGTACAATCCGAAGATTTTATTCTATTCTATCAAATTCACTCTAATGTTGTCTGAGTTGGTGGCTGAACATTACCACTGTACCATCTTGTAGTGAGTTAAAAAAAAATGTTTAGCTAAGCATTTTTATGAATATTTGGAATTATTTTAATTTTGTATTTGTTGACCTCAGTAGAGGTCTGGATCAAATAAAGTTTTACTGACTGACTGAATAGAATATGGGTGATCCTCCATCGCTGTGCAACCATGTCTTTAGAAGACCACACTCTTCCCCTCACACACAACGCACATGACAGTACTAGTTATTTAGTAATGCAGAAATACTGGGATTCTCAAAATCCTTTATTTTAGTGAGCTCTAAAAGACAATGATATACATAATGAAATGTGCACCTGTGTGTGTACGCAGAAACATACACACCATTTTAAGGAATAGAGAAGGGACTGTCAAAATAACTTGAAAAAGTGTACATTCATTTGCAGCAATGCATAGGTAACATTGGAATAAAAGGAATACTGAGAAAAATACTTCTCTCTGATCTTTTCCCAGTGTGATCTTCTAAAATAATATACTTGTTGAAGACCATGTCGTGACTTCAGAGGCAGTCACGTAATAATTAAAGGAAAGTGTCAAATTTAATCGAATTTACAGAAAATGCCTTTTTATTTGATCTTGTGTGATACCATGCTTATCCAAGGGTCACAAAGGATTTTCAGTCAGAGCGCTGGGATAGGCCGCTTCTACTCTGTGTCAGAGAAAAGAGATGAATCGCATAAAACTCAATTAACAACCTTCTTCTTTGCTTAGTAAAGACGTCTGCCTCATCTAACTTCTCACATTGGATTTGATAGGTTTCTCATTTAAGCATTTGGAATTGGTTTTGAACACCTGGGGCACTATTACAATTTCGGAATACTCTTCTGTTTGCGCCATGGTGCACCTTTAAGCAGGTGCGCCAGTTGCAAACATGGAAAGTGCTATCTTTTTGCAAGTTTTTGCCGCGATATGCAGTGTGTTTATAGCAGTGGCAGCTGCAACAGGGAGCAGTTTCCTGGTGAAGAATCTGAGGCGGCAGTTCTACACACCCGTGCTTGACCCCGAGTGTTTTCTTGCATCCCTGGTTCTCCCTGGTTCTTCCTGGTTCTCCTGGTAGCTGGAAGAGTTGAGCAGGTGAGAGTGGAGGGAGACAAGGGAGTGAAGAGGGTGCAGGTGCTGATTTAATCGTCAGTTTGAAGCTGGTTGGGGACTCTGAACTGCAAGAAACTTTTTTTTTTTTTAGTCTAAAAAAAAAAAAAACCTGGACAGACACAATTCTGCACAGTTTACTTTATCCTTGCGTCAATTACCCTGCTGTGAGCAGCTCCACGTCTACAGGAACTTTGCCTGCCCTCAAACCTCTGGTCCCTTGCCGACGCATCCCGCTGGCCGCCGAGGAGAGGACCGGGGGACTACACATCCCATTCTCCCCGGCGTCGCTGCAACGTCACCAGTGCGCCCGGAGGCGAGATACATTTTGGACAGCCCCGGCAGAGCGGGGGAATCAGCGTCAATTACCCTGCTGTGACCAGCTCCACGTCTACAGGAACTTTGCCTGCCCTCAAACCTCTGGTCCCTCGCGGCCGCATCCCGCTGGCCGCCGAGGAGAGGACCGGGGGACTACACATCCCAGGCTCCCCGGCATCGCCGCAACGTCACCAGTGCGCCCGGAGGCGAGATAAATTTTGGACAGCGCCCGCGCCGCGGGACCGCGCCGGGCTAAGCCCGGGCAAAGGGCGGGCCGCCTGTGGCCATCTGGGGACGTTGGTGGATGGGCCTGGCCATACCTCTTTAATTTTTATTTTCTTCGTGGACTCTGTCCGGACTTTCGGCAAAACCAGATTTAAGCCATTCCATACTCTTCTGCATAGGTAATTTACACTACTGTAGAAACTATTGCAATTGAAACCTCATATTGTCTTTTTAGAAAACTCTTGTTTTAGTAGATTTGTAGATCTTTGTATTACTTTTTAAAGGTGTTTTTGTGCAAAGCATGGGGAAACGCAAATCTATGGAGGGAGGGGGAGGGCCGGCTGAATCAGAGAAACGCCCAAAGCAAAGCAAAAAAAAAAACGAGGGGAGAATCTAAATACGCAGCTATGAACTGTGTGCTCGAGAAGATTGACGCAATTGTGGACGATTGCCATGATATCTTTACGGGTGAAACAGTGCCCCCTGGGACCCTGGGCCTTGCCCCCGAGAAAGGGGGGGAAACAACCATAGGGCAAGAGGCAGCTGGCTCATCTATTAAGATTCCTGAAATTTTTAGATCACAGCCGAAAATCTCTGTGAACAAATCACCACCTAAAACAAGCAAAGGGCTATCTGGAGGAGGGGGGGAGAGTGCCCATCAAGAGGACAACAATGCGGACCAAGATTCAACTTGGCAAACTCAAACCAATAATGACCCCATCCCGTGCTTTAATAGATTCACAATACTAGCAGATATACAGCACGAGAAGTCTGAAACTAATACTAGACAAGCACCTAAAACCTTGGAAGACCCCACAAGAGGACCCAAAGGTGAACTAACACGAAACTCAGGAGGTGTGGGGTCCTTCTGTGATCTAGTAAAGCTAGTCTCTCTATTGAGAGATGAGATCGAGGCTATGAAGTTATTAATTATTAATCTGGCCTCGACAGTAAAACCTGCACCGCCTAATTCAAGGTCCCTTTCCAGGTATACTGAGAATAATGTTACTGCTTATCCTATTAAAAGCAATACTGCCCCTCTTGATAACGGTGGAGTCACTGGAAACAAAATTCCCCAGATTCGACCATCAGGTGTGGGTGTAAAAAATCCTCCAAGCAGCAACAAGGCTATCATTGGCAGGGCTCAAGGCACAGTACTATCAGTAACAAACAGGCCGGTCAACAATTGTATGCCTAGAGAACAGAGGCCACAAAGCAATACCAGTGAGGGCAGCAGGCGGCCACAGATGTCCCAGATGAATGCAATAAGACCAGGAGAAGGGCCTATACAAAGCAATAGCTCTAACCATCAAAAAAAGGGACATTTAATCAAAGCAGGATGTTTAATAGGGGTGACGTACACATTGCACAAAACTCTACTTCTCGCCAAATTTATATGACTAATGTCCCAAGGCTAGAGAATCGGGCCAAAGGTCACATGGAAGGGGTAGATTCTCTGACAAACAAAGCCATACATTGGCTGCGCCATGTCGGGGGATGTAGATCAGTCATAAGAGAGGACATAGTTAAAGCAATGATACTGAGACTCCCTGGGGAAACCTTTGATGTCATTGAACTCACGATGGGCTCTGAGGTGTTAGCAGAAAACTTATTCAAATTGGAGTTTAGATCTAGTCCGCCCAGGTATTCATGTATCCAGCTCAGGAAGGTGCCCCCTCTACCATTCTCACACATTCCTCTGGGGTAACCAACTAGAAATAGGTTTAGGAACAGGAGTTTGGGGCTGGATAATTTAGATTGACTGCCCTCGGACGCCATGGGTAATTTGACTAATGGAATTGTGGGGAATGGGGAGAGAAACGTCAATGTCGCTACTGAAGGGGGAAAGAGTGTTGTCAATGTGGCCCAGCAAAGATTCAGCTCAGTTAATGACACCGCCGCAAATAGCAGTGAAAGGGAGGTACACCCCGAGAGGAACCAAGGGTTAGATCTAGGAATTGAACCTTCAGGGGTAACTATTTTGAATTTCTCAAATCCAGCTCTCTCTGGGCCGCAGCAAGAAAACAGAGGGGTTAGGGGCAAGATAGTTTCCTGGAATATTGCGGGATTGGGTCCGAGACTGCAATCACCAGAATGGGTCTCATTCATTAGGGGTTTTGATATTTGCCTTTTCCAGGAGACATGGGCATGTGAGCCCAAGTTTCTCTATGGCTTCTTGAATTTCTATGTCCCGGCCCTCAAGGGACCCAAAGGCCGCCCGAAAGGGGGGCTCACTATCTGGCTAAGACAGGAACATTTTGATAGAGTTATTGAGATGCCAACTAATAATAGAGATATTCTGCTGATTAGGTTACCAACGAGCTTGTCGGGCACTATGGATATTTACAATCTGTACGTCAGAGGGCCGGGTAGGGGGAAATCTCAGGTCCTGGCAGCCCTAGACCATCTGATCAGCCAACAGCCTCCTGAAAATAACCTGATAATTGCAGGTGATTTAAATATAACTTTTGAGCCACTTGCAGCGGGTGATTGGTATTCGGGGGAGGAAGAAGACTCTCGCTGGGGGATTCCTAGATTGGATGTCAGCCCAATAGCCAGATGGTCCGACAGCATAATACAGGTTAATGCACTATGTTGCGAGAGAGGAGTCAGGGCTTTGAATGGCAGAATGCCCAGCGATAGCCAGGGGGTAGACACGTTTGATAACAGGAGATCAAAAAGTAGGATCGACTATGTCTTTTGTAACATGGCTATCTGGCACCTTATGGAAGATATGAAGGTAGTTACCAGGCAGGAGAGTGACCACAACCCCTTATGCATTCTACATCAGTTGTGGGGAAGCAAAACAGAGGGGACAAGCAATGACGAGGAACCCGTGGCTGATATTGTACCAACAAACGATATGAGGCGGGTCAGATGGGCTCAGGTCGAGATGAATACCAGGGCGATGGAGAGTATTAGGGAGGAGCTAGACAAAGTCATTTTCGCCATGAACACTTTAGGGGTCAAGGAGAACGAGAATGATCTAGGGGGTATTACTAACCTACATGATCGTTTTTTGAAAGTTTAATGGGGCATTTCTTCAAGGTAATAACTAAGCCTAAGGGCAACCATAGACGGCCACATAGAGAGAGTTGGTATAATGCTGCTTGTAGGCGGGCAAGAAAAGCCCTAGGGAGCACAATCAAAAGAAGAGTCCCGGATGAGGTCAGAACAGCCAGGCAGGAGTATAAGAAAACAATACACAGGGCAAAGACTCAATGGGACGACCAACATTGGCAAGATCTCTTAAATGCATGCTCGGCCAAGGATTCAAAAGTGTTCTGGAATATGGTCAAGTGGGGGCAGGGAGGTAACACCAAACCCCCTTCCAACCATGTGACACAGAGTAGCTGGTTAGACCATTTTGGTTCCCAATATGTAGCCCGTCCGGAGGATAGGACTGGGGAAATTACAAATATAACTTTATGTACTGACAATGTTTTCACCACTAAGGATGTAGCGATGGCTCTTTCGTCTGTTTCTAGGGGTTAGGCACCTGGGCAGGATGGGGTTCCCGCAGATGTTTTCCTCCATGACAAAACTCTCTGGGGTATTTATATAGCGAAGTTGGCTAATGCCGTCACCCAAGGGGCACCAGTTCCAAAATCCTGGCAAGAGGCCACAATAATCCCCATATACAAGAAAGGGGACAAAACACACCCGGGGAACTATAGGCCTATCAGCCTGATTGATACGGTCCAAAAGGTTATTGGAAAAATGACCCTGGAGAAAATATTGGATTGGGTAGAAGGGGGGGACATCTTGTCAACTTTCCAGGCTGGTTTCCGCAGACTAACTAGCACCCCCGACCAGATATTTCATTTCATCTTACTTCACTGGAAGACAGTGGTGCTGGGCAAAGGCAGCATTTACGCTGCCTTTATTGATTTGCGGGCAGCATTCGATCTGGTCCCAGGGTTCCAGCTATGGAATGTACTTGCCAAGATGGGCATGCCTCCTGAGATCCTGACTCTAGTGATGAGGCTGCATGAGTCTAATCATGCAAAGGTCCAATGGGGAGGCCAGGGCCAAGTTACGGCTGAATTCCAGGTAGAGCGTGGGGTGCGCTAAGGTTGTGCTATGGCCCCCACGCTCTTCTCTTCTCTTTGTACATAAACAGGATAGTGGAACGAATGTTGCAGGAATGTATAGATGCCCCTACCCTGGGGGGGCAAAAACCCCTATTTTACTTTTTGCAGATGACACGCTCATCATTTCCAAAACTCCAAAGCGGTCTGCAGCGAGCCATGAACATTTTTTAGGTCTTTTGTAAGGGTGGGCGTAAAATCCGTTTCGCGGACGAATTTGCGGATTTTCCGCAATTTCGCGATCCGCGAATCTCGCAAAATTGCGGTAAAATCCGCGAATCAGCTGGGACGAATTTTCAGCCAAGCAAAGGTTACAGCAGCAGGTGCAAAAGTTGAACCTAATTTCTTTGTAACCTTTTACAAAAGGGTTACAAACAAATTAACTTCAACTTGGACACCTGCTGCTAATTGCTTCCTGGCACCTCGTTGCCTACTTGCAACTATTCTCTGACCCTGCTCTGACCCTTGAAGCAGGGTCAGAGAATAGTTACAAGTAGGCAACGAGGCACCTGTCCAAGGAATTAAACCTCATCAGGAAGCACTTACAGATATAAAAAACAGGAAGAAGGGAGAGGATGGCAAATACACCCATTTTGAGTTGTCAGGAGGGGTTAAACTAAAAGAGACCTTTACAGCACAATTTTCATATGCATTTTGCTAAAAATAAAAAGCTGTATGTTCTGTAGGGGCAACTCAGGAATCTGGCCCTTCAGAATTCTGGCCTCTCTTTCTTTCTCTCATTCTCTCTCTCCCTCTCTCTTTCTCTATCTATCTATCTATCTATCTATCTATCTATCTATCTATCTATCTATCTATCTATCTATCTATCTATCTATCTATCTATCTATCTTCTCTCCCTCTCCCATAAACGACTGCATGGGTAACTTCGCTATGCAAGCGGCTCGCGAAGACGCAAAAATCCCCGCGAACACGCTAAAAACCCCGCGAACACGCAAAAAACCCAGCGAACACGCAAAAAAACAAAAATCCACAAATTCGCTCAAATTCGCTAATTTTGCGGGTCGCAAATTCGCAAATTCGCCCATGCTTAGTCTTTTGTGCCGAACACGGGTTGGGAGTTAATATTGCAAAAACGAAGCTCATGGCATTCAACCCGCACCATGGTTTTAAAGGGAATTTCAATATGAATGGCCAAAAGGTGGAAATGGTGTCGGATTTTCTCTATTTGGGCATCCATCTGGACAAGGGGATCAAATGGGGCAAACATATTGAATTGGCAGCATTAAAACTCCGCCAAAATGCGGGAGTAATATCTGTAGAGCACAGCAAATCCCTCACCAAACCCATCCAGCCAGCACTTCGTCTGTATGAGGCAAAATCCCTAGGCTCAGCACTGTACTGTGCAGAGATTTGGGGCTACGATAATTCAACACCACTAATACTCGTTGAAAACAAGTTTTTTTGTAACCTCGTGGGTCTCCCCAAAAGCACTCCGATGAAACCATTGCGGTATGACTTGGGGAGAAAAGCATTAGCCGATGTGGTCAGATTACGACCTCTTTTATATTGGCGGAGAATCTGGGTCACCCCGGAACTCGCTCAATACGCCAAGTGTTTTTTGGAGGTAATCAAAATGGACAAATTTCACAAGATAGTGTGATTGAAGGAGTTGAGTAAAGCCCTGGGGGAAATGGGGTTGAAGGGGCTGTCGGAAAACCCGGAGCTAGCAGACTTCCCATCGAAAAACAACTTAAAGGAAAAATACTGGGAAATGGTCGCTCATCGAAATTGGAATGCCACTGACTCTTCTACTATGGAGGGCCGTTTTCTGGAAATTAAGGCTTCACTTAGTTTTGAGCCATTTTGGAACTGTATTACAAAACCTAGGGACAGGAAGCTTTATTTCCAGTTCAGAGTGGGGTCTCTCCCAATAAGAGCACTAACTGGGAGATGGGCGGTTGGCAATTCTATTATGTGCCCGGCCTGCAACAACGAAAAAGAGACTATTGCACATATTCTTTTTGTATGCAGGACCTACGCTAATCCAAGACGAGTTTGGCTTAAAGCAATGTGCAAGTTATTAGGCACGAGGGACAGTAGGGTGGCATTAAGATTCATTTCCACCAGCAGCCTACCAGTCATCACATTCGCTGTTGCAAAGTTCTTGGGCTGGATGTGGTCCATCAGAAATGAATTTCTTTCCACTGAATGATATTTTGTCCTGGGTGATGTCTGAATTTTTAATTTGTATAACAATGTTTTTAACATGCCAGTGTTTTATGTCTATTTTAAATTTAATTGATCAAAATGCTTTTTTATATTAATGATAAACCCTGCTTTTAATAGAACTGTCAAAGCGGTTACTGTAACTATGGAGCAGTAACAATGTCATGTCTATATTTATGCTTTTATGAGTTTTTTACCTCAAATAAAGCTAAATTTGATTGATTGCTACCTATTATGCTGAAAGTGCTGTCCGCAGGGCAGCTGCAAACTCATGCTGCCCCCAAGGCAGAGCATTCAAGAAGAACACAGAAGCTGTTTAAAAGCTGTTCCATGTTTCCCTGTTTTGGAAGCCACTTGCCAGCACTTTTAAGAGGGATTTGAGATCCCCTTGCTGGTGGGTGAAATAAGTCACTGCACCCACTTGCAAGGGAAGGTATGGGGGTTCAGACTCTCTTTCATTGTTCCAGTGGGCTGCCTTTAAGAGTTGCATTAAGGTGTGCCACCTTTTTGTATTGCACTTTCAGTGCACCTCCTAAAGGCATGTTTGCCTCTGCTCCCACCTCAATAATACAGTGCGGTGCAGAGGCAAAGAGATTCTCTCATTTGCATGGGGCTAAGCCTGATGCAAATGAGGGAACACCCTTTAACGATAGCGCTAGTGCTACATGTACCCCAGCAATATCTGTATTATAGAAGTAGCTGCGCAAGCGTTTGTGGGACTTTCTGCATTACCGAAGTGCCCTGAGGATGCACAAAGCGGGCACAAATGCACCCCTGTAATACGGCTACAGGGCTGGAATAGCCAGATTACCCTAAGATGTACTCTCACATTAATTGTTTTGTAGAAAAATGCATATAGTTTCCCTTTGTAAACTCTTTTTCAAAGTGAGTTAATACCAGGGTATCACAGTAGATGGAAAGGAACTACAGCAGCTTAATTGATTAAATGTGAGTGCCTTTTTTAAGCACTTAGGGGAAAATGTATCAAAACTTTGTATTTGGTTTGCATCATTTTGCATCAGGAGGCAGTCCATGGGTGGTATATGGGCGTTCCCATGCAAACACCCATGCTTTTCTACACAAATTCTTATTTATTAACATTGGTTTAAGAAATGTTTATTTACTCAAAATGTTTCAAACTTTGCATTTGTGTCACGTGGTACAGCATACATACATTGTGGGAAAGACATTAAGGCATAGTTCTATCCTTTTCACGGGAGTTCTTATGTCGCATATTGCCCTGTGAAGCTCTTTTAGTCCTAAATCTGCTTTAATCGTTTGTTTAGGTTGCTTTGTTCACTACTCATGTTCCCTATGCCTAGCGTTGTCCATCTTGAGTGATCCCTGCTTTTCTTTTTTAGATGCATTTTATATCAGTTTTTATGTGTTTGTTATGTTTTTTTTGTTTAAAAGATTTTTATTAGGAGTTTTGCAAATACAACACACAAGCCATATGAAAAATAAACAATTAACTTGATGAAGTAAAACAGTAGGCATAAAACATAGGAAAAAATATTATATATATATCCTAAAAGAGAGAAAAAGAAAGAAGAAGAGTAAAGAAAAAAAAGGAAAGAAAGAAAGAAGATAGAGAGAGAGAAAGAGAAAGGGGGAAAGGAAAGAGAGGAAATAGAAAGAAAAAGTAATCAAAATAATGTAGGAGTAGAATATTTGCATGAGGGGAAAAACAGAAATAGCATCGGGAAGGTTTAGAAGAGAGATAGGTAGTAAAAGGGAGCCAAAGGAGGTCAGATTTAATTTTCTGAGAAACAGAAGATGAATCGATAGCAATCCTATGTTCATCACAAATGAAATTTCACCAAGTAAGTACAGACAATTTGAAATTATCTTTCCACAAGTATAAAATCACTTTAAAAGCAAGAGCAATAAAAAGATCTAGTAATCTTGAAGAGGAGGGTACAATGTCTATATCATGTGATAAAGAGCCTAATAAAACTTGCAAAAAATGATAAAGGAGTAGTGAAACCAAACATTGACATGCAAATATTCCAAACAGAATTCCAAACGGATAAGGCAGACGGGCACTCATAGAGTTGGTGTATAAGTGAACCCGTTTCTTTGGAACATGACCAACAAGAGGAGAAGATGCTGGTGAAAATCTGCAAATATGAACAGGAGTTATAATAGCTCTATGATAAATAAAAAACAAAGATTGAGTAACACGGGCAGTAGCCGAAACTTTAAACTATTTGGTCCATAATTTATCCCAAGTCAGAACAGAGAGAGAAACGGACAAATCATGTTCCCAAGCAATCTCAACAATTGACTTAGAACTAACCATAACATTTGATAACAGTAATGTATAAACATATGCAGCTTTAGGTAAATAAGTATAAAATAAAGGATATAAAGGAGTAGAAGGAGTAACATGTGGCAAGGCAAGAGACATTGTAAATGTAGACTAATGAGAATGTATGGCAGTCGTAATGATGGTATATTCATGAAGATAGGAGGTTGGTAATTGATAAATAGTTTGTAGTTCATTAAAAGAAATAATAGAATTATTGGAAAGAAATTGATGAACAAATAGAATATCCTTTTCCTTCCAATATTTAAAGTAAAAAGATTTGCCTTTGTATTTAAGAAATGTATTGTACCACACAATGGGCGTGAGAAAGCATTGAAAAGGGGTAAGGTCTTTGGAAAATGTATTAAATACCAACATTTGAGAATATTTAAAACCTGTGTATTTAGCCAAAAAGGAGGGGTTTGACATAAAGACAATATGAGAAAACGAAAAATCCTTTAATAGGGAACGTTCAAAAATAACCCATCTGGGAACTGGAGTATCTGAAAAATCATAAGCTAAAGCAAAGGATTGTTTAATTAAAAAAGCAGAGTGATAATTCTTAAAATTAGGGAAACAAACCCAACCTTCAGTTTTGGGGCAAGTAAGTCTAATTAAGGCAATACAAGAGTGTTTATTGTTCCACAAATATTTAGTACAAACAGAATTTATACGAGAAAAATAAACAGTAAGTATTTTAATAGGTAGCATAGAAATAGTGTATAAGATATGAGGAGTAATCATCATCTTGATAGTGTCAAGTCTACCCCTTCAAGGGAGAAATAAGGGGGACCAAATTTGGAGTAGAGACTGGAGTTTCTTTATAAGGGCAATAAAAGTAAATTTAAGTGTATCAGTCAGTGACGAAGAAAACCAAATGCCAAGGTATTTGATTTTGGAGGGGCACCATGTAAAGTCAGTAGTATTGAACATATATTGGTAGCATATAGCATTTAGAGGTAGAACTTCAGTTTTACATAGGTTCAATGTATACCCTGAAATGGAGGAGTATAAACGAACTTCATCCAAAAATGGAGGAAGGGAATTGAGTCGGTTGGCCATATAGATTAATATATCGTCAGCATATGCATATATTTTAGTCTCACTGGAGGAGGATGTAAAACCTATAATCTGAGAGTTGGTTCTGATGCGTTGAGGCAGAGGATGAACGATAAAAGGGAAAGAGGACACCCTTGTCTAGTACCTCTAGCCAGTGGAAAAAAACTTGAGAACTGATTATTAACAAAAATACTGGCACGAGGGGAGGAATATAAAAGTTTGATAAAGGAAATAAAAGTAGGACGAAATCTAAACCAATGGAGAGTTTGAAACATAAAGTGCCAGATAACGCGGTCAAAGGCTTTCTCAGCGTCTAAAGATAAGGTAGCAAGAGGGTCTTTACATTTTTTGCCAAGTGAAATAATATTAGAGAACATGCGAACATTATCAGAATCTAGTCTGCCCTTCACAAATCCAACTTGATCTGTTTTAATCAAAAGTAGAACAATAGAGTCAAGGCAGGAAGCAAGAATTTTAGCAAAGATCTAAAAAACATAATTAATTAATGATATGGGACGGTAATTTTTGCAAAGGGAGTGGTCTTTATCGGGTTTGGGAATAATAACAATTAATGCACCCATAGAGGACCCGGAAGCCATAGCATTTGCAATAAAGGAATTAAAAAGCTGTAAAAGTTTAGTGGCAAATATTGAATGAAAAGTGAAATAGAATTCAACAGGTAGCCCATCAGGGCCCGGTGCTTTCGACTTTTTCAACGAATTGATGGCCAAAAGGCACTTCCTGAAGGGTAATTTCTTTTTCCAATTGTGCAAATTCATTAGGAAGCAATTGTGGTGAGGGAAGACCATCGAAAAAAGAGGTTAAGTTTTGAGTGGAGGGATGGGTGTCATCAGTATCGAGCAACTGATAATAATCATGGAAAACGGCAGCAATTTCTTCATCAGATGTAACAAGTTTATTAACAGCTTCATGGAAGATAGGGCCAACAGTTGTACGTTCAGATTTGATTTTTTAATAATTAGCTAGCATTTTACCCGCTTTGTTTTGACTCCCATGGAATTTGGATTTAATCTTAAGTAAGGTATTACATGCTTCAAAAGTGGCAATTTTATTGAGCTCGGTTTTTGCTACAATTAGATCCTGAAGGGCAGAAACAGCTTTAGATGTGAAGTAAACTTGTTCGAGTACTTTAATTTTCTGCAACTGATCTTTATATTTAGTTATGTTTAGTTTCTTTTTTTTGAGACATAAGAAATAGAGAAAGTTCGAAGAGAAGCCTTAAAAGCATCCCAGTTGTTAGCAATAGAAGTTTCAGATGGGTTATTAAAGGTAAAAAACTCATTAATAAAAACAGTAACTTCCTTTATGAAAACAGCATCAGATAAAAGAAAAGTATTACATTTCCAGCGACTAAATTTAGAAGAAGCAAGGGAAAGATCTAAAACAGCGTATACAGGTGCATGATCCAAAATAAAAATAGAACCAATTTCAGAATGTTGAATAGAGAGAAGTAAGGATTTACTAACCAAAACATAGTGAATATGTGACCGGGTGTGATGGACATTCGAGAAAAAAGTGTATTCAAATGAGTCAGGGTTACAGGTTTTCCAGACATCATAAAACGGACGTGAGGTAATGGCAGATTGGAAGGATTTGTGTGATTTATCTGGTTGGAATTTGCAGGAGAAAAGTCTATCAGAGAAAGGATCCAACCATTGGTTGAAATCACCTGCAACTACAATTTGGGGCAATCTATAGAGGACAAAAGAATTTTAAAATCATTCCAAAACTTGGGGTCGGGACGAACAGGACCATAGATGTTCAGAAAGACTAATGTCTTATTTTGGATCACAATCTTTGCCATTCGCCAAGACCCTCATCATCATTCTGAGTAGATAATAATTGGACAGATAGAGCTTTGTGAAACAGTATAGCAGCACCCCCTTTTTTGTTTATAGCAGGAGAAAATACAACTTTGCCTACCCATTGCTGTTTCAACTTAACTGGTTCCCCATCATTACAATGAGTTTCTTGGAGAAAAACAATTTGAGAACTAAGCTTAGATAAATGGGATAGTACCGTTTGTCTTTTAACAGGATGACCAAGACCTCGGACGTTCCACAAGACAAAATTACACATGGAGGATGGTAACGAAGATGGGGAACAAGTGGAGTGGAAACACTTCAAGGTATCAACTACAGAACAAAACACAACAAATAAAAACATTACAATGGGACAACTCGTCCGACAAATTTACAGCAGTAAAATACAATATTTCCAAAGCATCAATAAGAAAAAAGGAAAATTATTGAACCAAAAAAAGAGATTGCTGAGAAAAAGAACAGGAAGCAATGATAGAAACAAAGAGAAACAGCCAGAGAGAAAAAGAACATACGAAGGGGAATAGAAAAAGCGAGTGAAGAAAGAGAGACAGTAAGAAAAAAGTGAACAGATCAAGGCAAGATAGCCAGGTCTGAGAAAAAAAGAAAAACCAAGATGACAGGAGCGTAGAGATGCCGAAGAGGAGACGTCTCCCAGCGAGCACCACAGATGAGGTAAGGGAACTAAAACCTCAAGAAGGGAGAAATGACATTGAAAAAGAGAGGAAGTACAGAGGAAAACTAGATATCACAAAACGCAGAACAAGCCAGACAGGGAAAACAAGAAAGAAGAAAGAGAGATATCAAACATTAGTGTCCATGCCGGAAGGAGAGAGATTTTGCAAAAAGGAATGGAGCTTCTGTGGATCATCAAATGAGCGAGTACGTCCATTATGAGTGATTTTGCAGAAACATGGACAGAGAATGCCATATTGGATAGTCAATTGTCTCATTTGAGGACAAAGATTCAAAAATTCTTTGCGTTGAGCATTTGTTGCATTAGAAAGATCTTGAGATATAAAAATATTGTGACCAGACCAAATAAGAAGTTGTTTCAGCTTCGCAGCCTTTAACACAGTCATTTGCTCTGTAAATTCAAGAAAAAGTATAATAATGCCACGAGGCTTAGCGGCATTAGGGTGAAGGCGGCCTAAACGGTGGGCTCTCTGAATATTAAGAGGCTGTGCTGTAAATTGAAGATCTAGGAGTTCGGTCAGAAATTTCTGCAGAAAGGACACCATGTCAGGACCCTCAATATTTTCCGGAAGACCATAAAGGCGTAGGTTATTCCTACGATTACGATTTTCAAGGTCCTCAGTATGAAGTTTCAACTTATGTATCTCTTGCTCAAATAAAGGGATCTTAGAAGAGATATCCTGAATATCACTGACACGTTGTTCCAGATTCAGAACTTTGCCTTCCATAACAGCCAATTATTCTTCAATTTGATTAAGTTTGACGTTGGTAGCCGACATTAACGGTTGAAGACCACGGACTTCCTCCAAGATGGAGTCCAGAACAGGATTCGGGGACGAAGTAGGAGAAGGTGGATCATTTTTTGGTCTTTTTGACTTACTTCCAGTGAGAGAATGTTTTGTATTGCCAGACTCATGAGCCATGTTGAAAAGGAGAAAAGAAATCCAAAAAAGGAACAAACTACACGGCTTGACAGGAGTACACACCTTGTGAATGTACAGAAAGAAGAAATACAAATTATCACCTGTAGCTGAAAAATTTATTCACAAACAGTTTCGCTCAAAAAAATATGCAGAATAGATAAAAATATATGGCAGAACCCAAAAAGTTAGGTGGCAGACAGAAACGTAAAGATGATACCATGTACTAGAATGGTAGACAGATTGCCTGCCCGAAGAAATAGAGACCAGTCATGGATGAAAACATAGCTTCCTGGGTGAATGAGGCTATTTAGAAACTAATTTGTCGCAGTGTCATGAAGAACAGCAGTGCAGGAGCAACAAAGCAGAAAAAAAACGGGCATTCACGCCAATATTCAAAATGGCGGAAGGCATTACCACAGATTTGGTAAAAGAGAGGCAGCTGAGGAAGAAAAGCGCCAAAAAAAAGCAGATAAACATCGCACTTTACACACACTAAAATAGGGTTCATGAAAGTGGATACGCGATGCTTATAATACATTAAAGGCTCGACATGGCAGCAATAAATGATTCAGAAGCAGCTGAGAGGACGCGGGCTCCGAAATCGGGAAAAGTTACCGGCACTTAAATTCAGGGGAAAGCAAGACGGCAGTCATCCGACAAGGACAGCATTATATTCAGGGCATCTTCCGACGTCCGGAGCACTGAACAAAATCCTCTGCAATGCGAGGTGAGGTCCGTAATAATCCTCGTAGGCTCGCAACACTGCGGAGCTTACCGAAGAGACGCCATCACCTCATGGCGCGTAAGCCATGCCTCCCCGTTATGTTTTGTGATTGTTTGTGTTATAGACAAGGGAAAATGTCATCTAGTATTCGTTGTAATGTGGGTTCCATGGCACAAGCTGATTCTTGCATCATGCTGTTTTGCTACCATGGAAGTGTTTAGAATCTTGACTTAGATTGGGCTGTTAAGCAGCAGTTGAGATGAGGCTGCTGTGCTTGGCTGTGTACAATGCGAGAGTGGCTCTTTGAGCTTAGTCCTTCCCAATCAATCCATCTTTTCATGACGCCATCTGCCATTTGGTTGTTAAGCCTAACAACCTAATGACAAAAGTTGTCATGTCCACAGAGACAAAACCGAGCAGAGGATTCGTTTTATGCCTGAGACTCCCTGACAAGCTGATCTTGACCCCCAAATGAAACAAGGGACTGAGATGTATTTCTGAAACTTCACTGAGGCATCGGAACAAACAGATAAAAAACTAATTCTATCAACAATGAAGCATTTCGTCGGCAAAGACTATGCAAAATCATAAATGAGCTGACATTAGCCTATTTAACCATGTATGAAAAAGTACTGGAAGCCAAATTCCTATCTAAAAAGAAAGGGAACTACAAATGATACACGTTCAACCGAACCTAGGAAAAACGGAGAGCCAGTTGGTGAGTGTATCCAGAGGCTACGTTGGATAATCAAACACTGTGAATTCAACAAATTCTCAAATGAGTGGGCTGTCTGTTTGCAAATTATCGAGGGCTGCTAGTTCGAATTATTTTCACAATGCATACTGAGAAAATCTGCAGCCTACAAGATAATTAAAAACTAGCACATACAAATTATCAATCAGAAATCCAAGCAAAAAAAGGATTGAAGGAAGGAAGGTGGAGAAGCTGCAACAAACTTTCTGGCTACAGACCTATACACACAAGAATCACTAATGGCGATCCAGGTCGAAGGACTGGCATGGACAGAATGACAAATACACAGCCTTAAGTGAAGAGAGAATGCAACCACAATCCTTGTCAGGGTAAGGCACAATGAAACCCCAAATTAACCTGCGCTCAACCCAGAGGTAGCTTGGCACAGAGGGTTAATTTAGAGGCAATATGTAAAGTTTTTGTGCAACACTGCAAACAGTAACACAGTGAAGACCCACTACAAACGGAGCCCACTACAGTATTATACAATTAGTGACTTTTAATAAAATAAACAAGACCAAAACAGCAAAAATTAAACTAGTAGAACCAGAGTTATAGGTTTTAAAGATTTTTAGTGAAAATAGCGCCAAAAAGCACAAAGCGCCAACTATTGCTATCTGGTCATGCCAAAACAGGACAAACTCACAAGTTGAAGCTGGCTACGTTAAAACGCAGACCAGCTACTCGGGCTATGCATCGGTTCTGAAGGTCTGTGTCTGCGGTGTGGATTCTGGCATTGTTGTCGAGGCTGCCATCAATGGGAAATATGAGGCCCCATGCCAATGTTGTGATGCAACGTCAGAGTGAGGCATCGGTTCTGAGGACTGCGGGGGCGGTATGGATATTTGGGACGGGTTCAAACCACGCAGCAGCGGCGATGTGCTGGTTGTGTTTAGGGATGCGCCGCTCAGCAGAGAAGATGCATTGATTCTGCTCGGGGATGCTCCGCTCATTAGAGAGGATGTTTTAGTTCTGCTCTAGGATGTGCCATCAATCAGAGAAGATGTGTCGGTTCTACTGGATCCACAAGGACTGTCAAGCACTTTAGACCCACTTCCAAGGGTCCAGTACAGGGAGGCACCACTCACAAGGTAGACTCACATATGGCAGAGTCCAAATGCAGCTACACGGTTATTTAAAGCCTATTATGTCTTCAAGGCTCCAGATCAAGAGCCCAGCCAGTTAGCTCTTAAAATCACTCTGGTTTCTAGGTTCAAAAGATGTAGGTCCAGTCTTTCTCACCCAGGCAAGAAGGCAGCAGGCAGTAGGTCAGCACAGCTAAGCAGGAGTCCTGAAAGGTGCAGTCCAGCAGAGTGGCAGTCCTTCAGCAGCACAGCAGTCCTTCTTTCTGGCAGAGGATCCACAGGTCCAGAAGTGTTCTGAAGTGGTGGTGTCTGTTGTCCTTCCTTTATACACAGTTGTGCCTATTAAGTAGAGAGAAGCTTCTAAAGGCATGCCATTAAAGTGCACCAATGCCCTACCAGATATGATGTTTAAGGTCCCCTTTTAATACCCTGGTGCCCTGGTTCAGGAAGGTAGGAGACTCTTCTAGACAGTGTCTTTGGAGTGCATGTGATTCCCTACCTCCCCTCTACAGCCTGGAAGCTGGCTGAGGTAACAATGTATGGCTGTTAGACCCTTTGTGTAGAGAGAGGACACAGCTTGTTCAAGTTTAAGTGAAGCTGGGCCCAGTTCTTCCCTCCAATCCTGCCAGTGATGATCCACAAAATCCCACCTAAACTCCCATTGTGTGTAGCAGTCTAGAAGCAATACACAAAGCACCACTGTCAATTACACCAAATCATGTGATCAGAGGCAATCTGCAGGAACCAAATAATCTAAGGCAACAAAATGCCAATGTTCTAAATGTAAAAGAAACAATTGAACAATTGATGGACGGAATGCTGGACAATGCAAACATTCACCCCCAGTCACAAGGATCTGGGTGAAATCCATCATTCTTTTGCTCACCACACCACCCCAGTTTGGACCCATCCATATGCAAATGAGTCTTGACCCTGTTCCTTGTGGGAACAGTCCAGCCCGAACTGCCAAGCCGGGTCCTCCCTGGACCGGGTACAAGCATCCGGGAACCAGTTTCAGGGCTTCAGCCTTCATCAGCCAGGATAGCTTGAATCCAGTGGAGTAGTGAACACAGGACCCACCTCTAGGCATACCTTTCCTACTTAGGGCAGCATATGCAAAGAAACAATTGATGGAAGGAATGTTGGACAATGCAAACATTCACCCCCAGTGACAAGGATCTTGGATACATCCATCATTCTTTTGCTCACCACACCATCCCAGTTGGGACCTAGCCATATGCAAATCAGTCTTGACCCTGTTCCTTGTGGTAACAGTCCAGCTGAAACTGCCAAGCCAGGTCCTCTCTCATGGAATTTCTGTTTGTCTAGGGTTTGCACCAAAGACAGCCAGAAACCACCACTCTAGTCAAGATAAGGGAGTTACACTCCTGAAATAACCCCTGCTCACCCCCTTGGTAGCTTGGCACGAGCAGTGTGTAAAACATTAGCACATAACCAACAGCAGTAGAGTGTAAGCAATATCCAATATCCAATATCCAATATTTTTCTATACTTAAAACAAGACAAATTACGATAAAAATCCACAATACAGTACTTTAAAAATAGTTTGATCGCAAGATGTCTATAAATTGCAAAAAAATTTTGAAAACACAGTCTGTACGAGTGGGTAGCTCGGTCCGAGCCTACCGCAATGCTGAAAACAACAGAGTCTTGCAGTTCCCGCTGACCGCGTCGGTAAGGGACAGCAACAGCAGGACAGACTCGTTAAGAGTACCTTTCTTAGTGCGGCTCTCACGGAGTTGCGAGCCGGTCTTGGCATCCGTCTCAGTTGCGCTGCAAAGTGGAAGCGTTGCATGGTGCGGTGTCCCTTGGTGCAGTGTGGGCAGCGGCTCGGTGACAAATGTCCAGATGGCTTCGGTGAGACCAAGGCTTGCGTTGCAGGGCAAGACGGTGCTCAATGCAGTGCTGGCAGGTTGCGGGGCTGGTGACAGAGCTGGTTGTGGTGTCCATTGCGGTTACAGTGCAAAGTGGAAGCGGTGCAAAGCATGGTGTCCTCTCGACGCGGTGCAGGAAGCGGCTCAGTGATGATTGTGCAGACGGCGCCGGTTCCAGGAGCTGTACCCAGAGGGTGGTGAAGTCTTTGCAGTCCTCAAGACTTCTTATCAGGAGGCCAGCTCAGTTTCAGGCCCTTGGAGATACTCAGCAAGTAGAAAAAGTTCAGTCCCGTCCTTTCACTGCCCAAGGCAGAAGCAGCAGCTGCAGGCCAACCCACAAAATAACAACACAGCAAATGGGCAGTACTCCTCCTGGTAGCTCTTCCAGATCTTCTTCTTGTCAGGTTCCTTAATTCCAGCAAGTTCTCTGAAGTCTTTTCTATCCCTGAGACTTCCAACTGGAGGCAAGCTCTACTTCAAGCCCTTGGAGAAAACTTTAACAGCAGGATGATAAAAGCACAGTCCAGTCCGTTCCCTAGCCAAGACAGAAGCAATCACTGCAGGCCAACCCCTCAACACACAGCATAGGGGCAGTACTCTTCCTCCAGCTTTCCCGGTCCTTCTTCCTGGCAGGTTCCATAGTTCAGAAGTAATCTGAAGCTCTGGGCCCCAATATTTATACCAGGAAATCATTTGTCCTCTGAAGGCAGAGGGGCCTTAACCTAGTTCAAACCAGTTTTGGGTGCATTCTGCCTGTGTGCACCTTCTTCCTTTGCCAGTGTGGGCCAGGGTCCTCAGACGGACCTTAGGAGGTGGAGCAAGCATTGTGGAAGGCAAGGACAGCCCGAATCAGACCCAGGTGCTACTCCTCCCCCATCTATGTGTAGATGTGTCTATTCAGCCCTGTGCTGACTCACCCTGTCTACTGGAGTCTCCCCCAGCCCCTCACAAACCAGACAGACAATACACAAGCTAGCAGAAGCAGGCTGGATGGTTAGGTCAGAAAATACCCACTTTCTAAAAAGTGGTATTTTCAAACACAGAATGTTAAAACCATCTTCACTAAAAGATGTATTTTATAACTCTGAGTTCAGGCATACTAAACTCGAATTTCCACCATGTTCCAAGAGTCAGTTAGGATCATAGGATGTTATAATCAAACTGCCCATTCTGGCCTATGGGGAAATGGTAGCCTTGCAATAGTGAAAAACTAAGTAGGCTGCAATTCACTATCAGGACATGCCACACACACCAGGGCATGTCCTACCTTTCACATACAATTCACCCTGCCCATGGAGGTACCTTAGGCGTACCTTATGATTGACTCACACGTATAAAAGGGAACATTTAGGGACTTGGAAGTGTGTGCACTTGCCAAGTCGATATGGTAGCCCCAGGCTGCGCACAGGGGCTGCAATGGCAGGCCAGAGTTTCACTTTAACGGGCTGTTTGCATGGGTGGCACAATCCAGTCCTGCTCCCACCAACAGTATTTGATTTATGGGCCCTGGAACACGCAATGCACTTTACTAGGGACTGACACATAAATTAAATAGGCCAATCATGGAAACAGCAATCCATAACACAGTTTATACAGAGAGCTTATGTACTTTAGCACTGATTAGCAATGGTAGAGTGCCAAGAGTCCTAAAACCAACACAGACAGGTCAGGAAAAAATCAGAGGAAAAAGCTAAAAGTTTAGGGATAACCCTGCAAAAAGGGCCATTTCCAACACTCTTTCTATCTATGTTGCATTCTGCAGCCAGTAGCGGCTGCTACCAGACCTGGGTGGTGGGCGGGGGCAGGGGTTGAGGGGGATGAAAAAAGTTTTTTTTAAAAAACACTTACCTGTGATGTCTAGACGGCCACTGCCTCTCCTCCGTCCTCTTCTTCTTGTCTCCAGTCCACAGAAGGATGCAGGAAGCAGCAGGAAGCACCCTACCAGCCTCCTAATAGCCAATCACAATGCTGCAATGCAGCTTTGTGATTGGTCTGAGAGCCAATGTTCAGCGCTCAGCCAGGGAAGGGACGGGTGGGCATATTCTGCACACAGGCCGTAATTCACTCTTGATGGAAAAGATGTGAAGTGCGCATGAATATTTGGCCAGCCCCAGGGGGTTGGCCGTAAAGTCATGTGCACTTAGAAGTGGGAAAACCACTCCTCCCATGCTCCTCTGTGGGTGGAGCAGCCCGACTGCCCGCCCCAAAAGCTGCCACAGAAGAAGGAAGCATAAAATGATATTAATGCGAGTTATTATATTTTTATGTTTCCTTTACTTCACTGATGTGAAGGTGCTGCTTTTAATATAGCATGGGCAGCTCTAATGTCTTATGCTTTCAATGGGCAGGTTCACGCTCTGGTAGTAGGAGCCACCGATATTGGTTTTCTGTTTAACCAGATTTTGATCCCTGGTATATTGATATTGCACGAGCTTTTTCAATTGGCTTGTGTTGAGGTCGGCGTTCATGTATTGGCGGGGGTTCTCCTGCCACTTGAAATTCGAATTTGGCCTCCTTGCTCCTACTCCGACAGCGTTCCGTGGATTCAGCAAAAATTAAGAGTATCTATACATGAACGCCGACCTCAACACAATATCGGATATATCTGGAAGCCAGTATTTAAACTCAGAACTTGGTCCTGAAGCAGGTTTTAATTGTTTCTCCTAAACCGAAACGCCGCGTCGACCCCCGTTCTTGCGAATATTTTTAACTTTACATTGTATAAATTGTTTCTGCTTATGATTGTGATTCTATATGTTTTTAATTGATTGTACAATATACTGTATCTACTTTTATTAATTATCTGTTACTATTGTGATAATTTTGTGATCTTGAATAAACACACAAATGATATATTTTTCTAAAAACTATCCTCCTGCTTTTTCTCTAGCTTTGACCAAAAATAAGTAACGTGTGTGCTATATAGATATAATTGGTATTTGACATTTTTTCTACAATGGTTGGCCTATGTCTAGTGAAATAAGTTGTGCAAAACATTTTGAATATTTTTGTGTGATTGGTATTGCTAAAAAACAAGATTCTGGGCACCACCAGAATAACTTTAACCACCTTTGTGGCTAACCCGTGGGACTTCCCTGTTTCTCAGTTCCACCATGAAGTCCATCCCCTATAGGGAAGTGGATCATCTCAACAACTTTGGATTCACACCCCTCACCTGCATCTACCATCTGAGGGGCCTGTGGTCTGTCTGAACCTGGAAGTGAGTCCCAAACAAGTATGGGCTCAACTTCTTCGGTGCCCAGATCACAGCAAATGCCTCAAGCTCGATTGCACTCCACCTCCGTTCCTGTGAAAGTAACCTCCTACTGATGAAGGCTATAGGTTGGTCTAGGCCCGCCTCATTTATCTGTGAAAGAACAGCCCCCACATCATGCTCTGAAGCATCTGTTTGGACAATTAATTCCTTTGAGAAGTTGGGCACCTGAAGCATGGGTGCTCTGCACATGGCAGTCTTCAGGGCATCAAAAGCTTTCTGCCAGGAGTCAGTCTAGTTTACTTTCTTAGGCTGCTTCCTGGAAGTCAGCTCAGTCAAGGGTGCAACAGTGTTGCCATACCCCTTGATAAAACTCCTGTAGTACCCTGTGATTCCTAAAAAGGCTCCCACCTGTGTCTGGGTTATAATGGGTTATAAGGGGTTCCCATGCCAGGATGGTCACAATCTTAAGTTGTAGCGGCGCCACCTGGCCCCATCCTACCTGGTGCTCCAAGTACACCACAGAACCCTGTCAGATCGGGCACTTACTCACCTTGATTATGAGGCCTACTCTTCGCAGCGCCATCAAACTCCCCAGAGGTGGCGCAGACGTTCTTCCCAATTGGTGCTGAACACTGCAATGTCAACCAGGTAGGCGGAACTGAAATGTCCCAATCTAGCCAACACCTGGTTGACCAACTTCTGAAAGGTGGCATGGGCATTCTTCATCCAAAGGGGCATAACCCATAATTGGTAGTGCCCATCTGGTGAGGAGAATGCATACCTCTCTTTGGCCCCATCAATTAAGGTGATCTGCCAGTACCCAGACATCAAATCAAACGTACAGAGGTACCTTGCAGCCCCTAGCCGATAAATGAGCTCATCAGCTCTGGGGATGGGGTTGCGCCAATGTTGGTGACATAATTGAGTCCTCAGTAGTCCACACAGAACCGAAGTTTGGGTGTGGCACCAGGCGCGGCAGCCTTTGAGACAAAGACCACTAGGCTGGCCCAAGGGCTGTTAGAGGACTCAATCACCCCTAAGGCAAACATCTTAGAGACCTCCTCCTTGATGTAAGCTCTGACCCTGTCAGTCACTCTGTAAGCCTTGTGCTTCACAGGAGGACTGTCCCCGGTGTTTACATCATGGATGCACCACTCAGTGACACCAGGAACCAGGGAGAACAAATCAGAGAACTGTCCCAACAGTTGGCGACAATAATTCTGCTGCTCAGGGGTCAGGGTGGAGGAGAGGTTTACACCATTCACCGACCCATCTCACTCTGATGTAGACAGGAGGTCAGGAAGAGTCTCAGTTTCCTCTTCCATTCCAGCATCTGTCGCTAGGAGCATGCCAACTTTGGGCCTTTCTAAGTGGAGCTTTAGGTGGTTGACAAGCAGGACCCACAAAGGGTGCCTGGGAGACCGCAAGTCCACCAAGTAGATGACATTACTCTTGCGCGCCACCACCACAAATGGTCCAGTCCACTTATCCTGGAGTGCACAGGGCTCCACTTGGGCCATGACCCAAGCTTTCTGGCCAGTCTAAAGCTCAATCAGAGTGGCATTCTAATCACATCACCGCTTCATCTCTTCGTGGCTGGCTTACAGATTTGCCTGAGCGAGTTGCCTGAAACGCCGGGTTTGGTTTCTAAAGGCCAGCATGTAGCTATATACATCCTGGGGAGGTTTCCTGGGAGCTTTCTCCCAGACTTCCTTTACCAAACTCAGAGGCCTCTCACAGTGTGACCATACAGCAGTTCAAAGGGGCTGTACCCTAAGGACTTCTGTGGCACCTCTTTGTAAGCAGAGAGAAGGCATAGCAAGAGGACATCCCACTTATGCCTCATAGGTTCTTCAAGACCCATAATCATGCCTTTGAGGGTCCGGTTGAATCTCTCAACCAGCCCATTACCTTGGGAGTGGTAAGGAGTGGTGAACTTATAAGTTACTCCACACTCCTGCCACAGGGACTTCATATACTTGGAAAAGATGCTTGTACCACTGTCTAACACCACCTCTCTGGGGAACCCCACACAGGAGAAAATCCCCATCAGTGCACGTCCCACTCTGGGGGCCGTCACTGTCCTGAGAGGGAAGGCTACCGGGTAGCATGGTCCACCAAGACCGGGATAAACCTGTTGCCCATAGCTGTCTTGAAGTCCAGAGGCCCCACAATGTCAATGCCAACTCGGTCGAAGGGGGTACTGACCAAATTGAAAGGTTGGAGAGGAACCTTGGGCTTCCTTCCACTTTTCCCACTTGCCTGGGAAGTTTGACAAGTCCTGCAATGAGTGTCCGAACGCTTGCGCATCTGTGGCCAATAAAAGTGGGTGGCAAGCCTTTCAAAGGTCTTGTCCTGCCTCAAATGTCCAGCTAAAGGTACATCATGAGGCAAACCCAGGAGGAAGGCTCTGAAGTGCTGGGGTACCACCAGCACCCGAGCTGACCCAGGCTCAGAAACCTTTGGCTCACTATACAGGAGGTCATTCTCCCAGTAGATCCAATGTGATCCAGACAGATCACCTGCTGCCTGGTTTGTGGACTGTTGCCGCAAACCCACAAGAGTAGGGCACTTCTTCTGCTCTTCACAGAATTCCTCCTTTGAGGGTCCTTCTTCTTGCTGCCAATTGGTCAACTCAGGCAGGTCCCCCAGTTCGACCACTGGTTCCCCTGTAGGTTCCAGGGCATCTCCCTCAAGGTCTGCCTCCTCCTGGACTGTAGAAACTATGGGGGCTGGTTTCCCACACCCCCTCCCTCTTCTCTTTAAGGCAGGTACCTGGGCCATACTTTTAGGCTCCAGGACCTCTTGAACACCCTTACTGGCTGCCATAGACCGAGTGGTAACACACGCCCACTCAGGCAGACCCAACATCTCCAAATGAGACCTTCACTCCACCTTAGCCCAAGAACAGCTCCCTAAGCCATTGCCCAACAGACAATCCACAGATATAGTTGGCCTCACAGCTAATTGGAGAGTACCTGAGACCCCCCCACTCAAAGAGAACCTGAGCCACCTCACACTGGCTCTCTGAGTTGTCCGTGGCAATTACAGGGAAGAGTGCATGGGGGATCACCTGCTCCTGGGAAACCAGACAACAACTGACAGCTGTCACACTGGCCCCGGTGCCGCTCAGACCTCCACCCTATGGCCATTGATGGTTACCCACTGCCTGTATTGTTTAGTGTTATCAGGCAGTTGGGTCCTTTGGACCATCTCAAAATCTCCTAAAGAGACAAGGGATGTTTCTGTGGGACCCCACCTACCTTGGCACCCTTCTCCTCCCCTCCCAGGGCTACACTTGCCATCTGATGGGGTGGCGTGTTGCAACCCTTCAGGGGACACTGCGGATCATACCAATGGTGGCCCACTTGCTTACACTCAAAGCATGAAGGGGGCCCCCTATGAACAGGTTTACCTGTCGGGGCTCTGTCTTGTTCTCAGGGGGAGGCTGGGAACCCTTGCATTGGTTCCCTTGGGAATTTGTTTGGGGCCCTTTCTGGAACTGTATCTGTTTATCCTTGTCCCCCCCACTCTTCTGCTGGGGACCCTGCCCACTCTAGGCGGAGTCTCCCACATGACCCTTGTGGATCCGTGGACTCACCCAGATGTCCGCCTCCTCAGCAAGCTTCATTGGGTTAGTTTGCATGCTATCAATAAGGTGCTGGCGTAGCTCTGGAAAACAATTACCAGACAAGTGCTCCCATGCAAACAAATCATAGAGCTCCTCAAAAGTACTCACTTTGCTACCCTTCACCCAACCATTGATAGCTCTACCAAAGAAAGATACATACTCCACCCAGGTATTTGCCTCCAATTTCTTACAATTCCTGAATCTCGGTCTATAGAGCTCTGGGGTCAACCCATACTTGGTCATCTGGGCTTCCTTCATGTGACATACATCATCCTGCTCTCACTGGGCAGGTCAAAAAATGTATCCCTCCCATCGTTAACAAAGTGGCCCCACAACCCTGCTCCCCAATCCTCTCAGGCACCCAGTGGGCCAACATTGCCATTTCATAGGCTGCAAACCACTGCACAATATCTTCATGCTTATGGAAATCATCGATGACATCCTTCTGCGGACACTGATGGTGCCATGCCACCAGAGGGACTATCTTTTAGCCTTGAGCTCCAATTCAATCAAAAATATCTCATGTGCGGATTTCTCTTTTCCCTTTCAAAAGCTATCCTGTTATTCTCAAGCTCAAGTTTCTTACTCACTAGGTCCCTTTCACCCTCCATCTTGAGCTTGGCCAACTCCATTTTGTGCAATCTATTTCTCTCCCTGTCCTCCAGCTCTCCTGGGGACAGGTCCTTGTAGTAAACACTGCTGACTATGGGGGAAGACACTCTCTCCCTGGCTGGAGGATGTATGTCAGTACAACGCGATGTTTTAGACCGCGGTACTTAACATCGCGGGCATTACAACGCAAGTCGTTACAACGACTTGCTTTGGAGGGAGCGGATTTTGGAATATTATAATTTTATATTCCAACACCAGTCCAAGTAACAGTAGGGAAGGTGTTGGAATATAAAATTACAACATTCCTTGTCCAACAGCGCCATCCAGCGCAAGTCGTAGTAACGACTTGCGTTGTAATGGCATCATTATAAAGGCACTGCGGTGTAAACACTGCGTTGTAAATGATGCTCCCCCTGGCTGGACCCAATGGCCCATCTAGCTGCTCTTCTGCATCCTCAGTCTCCTATGCAGGCTCATCCACTAGCTCAGAGGCAATTCTTGCTTCCATCCAGGCCCTCAGCCCCTTTTGGAATTCCTCCTTTTTGGTGACACCTGTAGTACCAACTTTACATTTTCTATAGAAGTGCTTCAGCTGTTTCACAGTGTATACATCCACCTTCTCTTCCTCAAACTCTGGATCCATAGATGCAATAGATGCTGGTTTGCTCATGGCAATAAGAACTGGTAGTCTTTAGCAAAAATAACAGTTCCAATGAAAAAAATTCTACCAAAAAATGTATGTGGTTGCATTTGGTCTGCACTCACTAGTAGTGTACACCAATCACTGTATATTTGCATCACAAATGCAAGTCCAGAATCCTCACCACTGCCCACTAATGTTAGTACTGGGGCTCTCTAGTTGGCAATGGTTTGCACATTTGTCCACACAGGGACCCTTGCTTCTGGTCAGGGTAAGGGGACTACACTCCTAAATAACCACAGCTCAACCCTGTGGTAGCTTGGCACAAGCAGGAAGGCTTATCTCAGAGGCTGTGTGTAAAGCATTTGTGAGCACATACAGTAATACAGTGAAAAGACTACAGATGGACACAACACAGGTTTTATAAAAATAAGTATTTTTTATATAGACTTAGCACCAGACCCAAACGACAAAAATCCACAAAACTGTATTAAGAAAATGACTTTTAGATAGTAGAAATACCTTAGTTAACTTTAGATGGTAAATGCAACACGTTTCTCACAAAGTACCTTAGGATAAGTAAAGCAAGATAAACAAAAGGTCTGCATGGAGAACAAGGCATCGATTCCTTGCTTCGGGGGAGCAGATGCGTCTATTTCTCAGTGCTTGCTCAAAGTGGATGATGCATCTGTTCCTTACCGGAGAGAAGGTGACGCAATGATCTCGTGGTGCTTCCCGGTTGGGATGCAACAAGATGATGCCTTGATGCAATGCGCGATCTGATGGCGTCTTTGATGCAATGCGATGATGTGAAGAAACGACCGACGGCCGTGCAGTGACTCTGGAACTTCTGAGCCGTGACAGGCCCTGCGACACGCTTTTCCGGTGATGCAACGGTGAACCTTGCAGTGGCGACACACTTCTTCGGGGATGCAACGACAAACAGCTGCGACGGAGACACGCTTCTCCGGTGATGCAACGGCGACCCTTTCTGTGATGACACGCTTCTCGGATGATGCGTCGGCAACAGCTGCAGATGTGACACGCTTCTTCTTGTTGAGTTGCGCTTCCTGATACCAACAACACGCAGGCTTCTGTAGAACAAATCCCTAGAAAGGGAAATCAGGGGGGAGCTGGTTGGTGAAGTATTGTATCCCTGAGACTTTACAAGGAGGCAAGCACAGTTCAGGGCCTTTCCTCAGCAATAAAAAATCCACTGCAGGCCAAACCCAGAAAATAGCACAATGGCACAGGGGCAGTCAAACTCCTTCAGATTCTCTGGTTATTCTCCTTGGCAAAAGGTCTGTCTTTATTTCGAGAAGTGTTCTAAAGTCTTGTGGTCTGGTCCCCAATATTTATACTAGTAAATTGTTTGACCTGTGAGGGCAGAGGGTGCCTATACCTCACAGGAACCAGTTCTGTGCAGCTTCCTGGCAGGAGGTGGAGACAGCATTATTGAAGGCAGACCTGGCCCATGAAGCTGAAAGGAAATCTCCTCCTCCCACTCTGTATTCTATTAAGGCTGGGGGCACTGAAATGAAATCTCCGCCCCCCCCCCCCCCACTCCCTATGCAGCCAAGGTCCTATTGAGCCCAGTCCTGACTCATCAGACTGCTGAAGCCCAAGACCTCCTGTCACTCACAAACTAGACATGCAATGCACAACCTAGCAGAGGCAGGCTGGATGGTTAGGTAAGAAAATTCCTACTTTCTAAAAGGGATATTTTTAAACACGCAGAATGTTAAAACCAACATTACTAAAAGATATGTTTGATCATTCTGAGTTCAGGCATACTAAATCCCTTGTTCTACCATGTTCCCTGGGTCAGTTAGGATTATAAGATGTTATAATCAATATTCCCATTCTGGCCTATAGGGACAGGTAACTTTGCAATAGTGAAAAACAAAATTGGCTATAATTCACTATCAGGACATGCCCCAAAAACCAGGACATGTCCTACCTTTTACTTACAATGCACCCTACCCTTGGACCTACCTTAGGGGTGGCTAACATGTAGAAAAGGGGAGGTTTAGGGACTGGGAAGTGGGTGCACTTACCAAGTCGACATGGCAGTACTAGAACGCATTCAGGCTCTGCAATGGCAGGTCTGAGACGCACTTTACAAGCTGCTAACGTGGTGGTACAATCAGTGATGCAAGCCCACTAGCAGCATTTGATCTACAGGCCATGGGCACACATGGTGCACTGTACTAGGTTCTGACAAGTAAATCAAAGAAGCCAATCATTGAGTAATTAATCCATTACAACAATTTACAATAGGGAGCACTTGCACTGTGGCACTGAATAGCAGTGGCACAGTGCCGAAAGAATGTAACCATCAAAAACATTTGATAAACAGAGGAGAGAACAGCGAAAAATGGAAGGGAGACTCACGCAAATGGTACAAGGTCTAAGACCTCCTTTCCAGATGTGGTGCAGACGGCCTCCCAGGGATCCCTCTCAAACAAGGTGGTGATTGGGGTTCTACCTAAACTTGGGAGAGACCCTCTACTGTGTGCCAGCTACAGGTCCATTTGTTTGCTAAACTGTGACATTAAAATCCAGGTCAGCAGCGTAGCAGTGCACATAGGCAAGGTCATTCTTCCCTGATTCATCACACGCAGGTTGGCTTTCTGCCGGGCACCTCCTCTAGGAACCATCTCTGCACCCTGGCCCACACCTGGTTGACGTGATGGAGCTCTCCCTGGACGCTGAAAGGTCGTTCGACCATATTGAATGGGACTACCTCTTTGTCACCATGGAATGATTGGGCCTGGGAGACAAATTCATTGCCAAGGTGTGACTGTCATATGATGGTCCAACAGCCCAAGTTATTTGAGGGGGGTGCCTTTCAGATCCTTTCCCGATCCAGAGGAGTACCTGGCAGGTTTGCCGTTTCTTGTCCCTCTCGTTTCTCCTGGCCTTGGAACCCTGGACCTCTGCTATTTGTCATTCACGCCATATTTTATTTATTTATGCATTTATTTTTGCCTTTTTTTAGAGTTTTATATAGTGCGAACTAGAGCCGGGACATCGGGTATCAGAGCGTTTTACATGAGCACCAGTTTTATTACAGATGGACACATTCTTTTTGTTTTTGTTAGGCACAGGGAGATTAAGTGATGTGCCCAGAATCACAGGATGTTGAGCAGCAATGCGGAGTCTCAAATCTGGTTCCCCTGCTTCGAGGTCCACCGCTCTAGCCATAAGGCTACATCCTCTCCATATTGTAGACGTACCCCTTGTGGATGACCAAAATCTATCTTTCTGCGTACGATGTCATGTTTTCCCTCAGAGTCTTCAATCGCTCTCTACTGCCCTGTTGGAAATCATAGAAGCGTTCATGGCCACGTCTGGATGCAAGGTGAATTGGGACAAGAGTGAGGCCCTCCCACTCTTGACCGGCACCACAAAGCTGTCTATCGATGGATACCCTTTCCATTGGGATCCTGGTGAGCAGGGGTCTGGAGGGGATGATCTCGGACAACTTGGACCCATTGTTGTCCCAGATGAAATTTCTTTGAAGTGGTCCTATCTTGGTTTCTCAATGTGGAGCAGGGTGCAGGCAGTGAGGATGATCATGTTGCCGCACCATATTTACATGCCAGTAATGCCCCCTATATTGGTGCAATTGCACACACTTCACCTCATTAACTCCAAGCTCCGGTCCTTCATGTGAAGGTCCTCCAGACACCGGCTGGCTGCGTCCAAGCTCATGGCATGCCACTCCTGTGGAAGATTTGATCTCCCATCTGTAGAACATTATGCTTTGGCTCTCCACCTCTCACAAATTGCGTATCTGCTCCCAGGTGTCCTAAACCAACCGCAATGGATCTACACGGAACGATTGCTACTCCCTGGAGGCAAGGGCTAGACCTTCTCTAGACAGAGCTACAACGGTGCAGGTGCAGACGGTAAAATCAATCCACAGCCTCTCCTGCACTTACAGTTGTATATGTGACAAGCAGGTGTGGGTATTCTACCATTGTGAAAAGGAACACTTTCCGCCTCAGAATACAGGCTCCAGCAGCAACATGTGTAGGGCCAGGTTATCAACCCATAGGGAGGCACAGGGATCTCTGGCCACAGCTAAAAGCAGCATGTGGGTGTCCGCTGAGACCTAATTCTGCATCACTGCAGGCAGCCAGCTGGCAGATTACTTTATATGTCAGTGCCATGAATCTATCTTTACTTCTATGCATGCTATAGTATGATCAACATTTTCCCGGAAGACCCCAGTCTTCTATTGAACATCTCATGACAGGCTACTCTGCAGGTAGCTTGTTGCAGGAAGCACGGCTGTCCAAAGATTCATTTGACCTATTGTGGATGCATTTATTCATCGTCATTGATTTAAAATTCTTGTGGTAGTAATTTGTAGAAATCATACTGTGAGGAGACATGTGTGGCAACGGGAGATAAGGCAACTTGTGGTCTTCGTGATGCTCACCTCGGCGTGCAACCATCTGTTGTATTTTATCAATGTCTCTGATAGCCCAACAAGTTCCTTCTGGTGGACCCTCTGTTCTACTTAAAACCCTGATAATTACACCATCACATAGTTCACCAAGTCACCCTTTCATGTTCACAGCAGGGTGGGGCATTACATTTCCTGGTTGTCCTGATATGAGATGAGCCATGTTGCATTACCTCCTCATCAGCCCTCCCCGTCCCAGTCCTAACCACATGGGCATAGCTCCTCCTACCAGAAACTCCCAAGCAACTAAAAACCCATCCCTTCCCTCCAGGCCACACCCACACCCTGAGGCATAAAAACATGTGACCCGCCTATTCACATCAGTTTGTTTTTTCTGCTCAGATTACTTCCCGGAAGCAAGGTGAGTGTTGTCGATCGTTTGATTCCCCTACATGCCTTTATGTTCTGGTACGTTTGAGTCCCTGCTTTAGCAGGACCATAGGGTTGGGAGATCCAGACTGCCTGGTGTGGGGTGGTAGCTCCTTGCTGCGGCTTCCCCTCTTCCAGGTTCATCCCCTGCTCCAGCGGCAGCGACGGCTCGTGGAGGGAGTTACGGTAGGGCAGGAGGGCGGGGAGGGGGAGGGGCAGGGTGGAGGTTGCTAAAAACTGGCATATGGATAATTGCAGGTAAGTAAACAATTTAATTAATAAAACGAATTTCGTAGTGCGCCTTGCATCGCAAAATGCAATGCAGTGCGAGCTACGAAATTCGTTTTATTAATTAAATTGTTTACTTACCTGCAATTATCCATATGCCGGTTTTTAGCAACCTCCGCCCTGCCCCTCCCCCTCCCCACCCTCCTGCCCCACCGTAACTCCCTCCACGAGCCGTCGCTGTCCAGCGGTACCACCCGGGGAGGGAGGGAAGGTGTGTAAGGCACGGCTGGCTTTTCTGCGCGCCGAGGGCGTGGCGGTTTGGCTCATCCTCTGAGGTGTGTTCCTGGGGCTCGGTGCTAGTCTTGTTCCGAGCTTGTGTTCCCCCTTTTGTTGACTCTTGTCTGGACTTGATTCTTTAATATCCGAGGCTGGAGCGATGCTGGTGCGGTGAGGTGCGTCAGTTTCGAACGTCCCGTGGTGATTGTGTTTGTAAGTTGAGTTAGACTGACGAGACTCTAGACACATTGTTAAATTACTTTGAAGATGTGTGCGTCTCATGGACACCCAAGGTTCAGGCGTATGAGCCCACTCATTTGTAGCTGCCTGTTATTGTTTTCGCTGGGGGTTTCCATTTCTCTGTATTCAGTTAGGCTCTGCCTCTCTTGTATGTAATACGGTAGCCTAGTTGATAAGGTTGCAGTCTCTTAACCCACAGATCAGGTGTTCAAATACTGATGTTTCCCTTGTTTAGTGGGGTTTTCGCTGTTTAGATGGTATCTGCGTTTGCATTCTGATTCCCTTTGATGGAGCAAGGTTGCTCACGTAAAGTGACTTGCTTGTATTCAACCTTCTCGAAAATTAATATTAATGTTCTAACTAACATGTTTTGACATATTAATATTGCATTACACAATATTTTAGGCATCTAGGGGAAGCTTGACAATATGCTTTTACTAACTATAATTCCTTTGCATTAAAATGGCTGCTTCTACGCGGGATTTTCTACTGTGCATGCGTCTGTCTGTCACGCTCACATGACATGCTTGGTGGGAAAGCTTTTGCTTCTGCGCACTAGAACTAAGATGGCTGTTCTGTGTCCTAACGTGCAAGAAGCTTGCATTGCTGCTTTGCTAAGCTGTTTGCTTTTGCTTAACATCTAATGCAATAGTTAAAATAAAATAATGGGAATAGAGTTGAAAGAAGTGGTATACAATGCATTCATTTTATTCTGTGTATCTAAACTTGTTTCTTTTCTATTCTTGCATGTATCGTATTTGGGCCTAAATGTACTACTGAACTCCATCTTTGGAGAGACTGCGCCTGTGCGAAAGAAACCCCGAGCCACTGAAGCTGTGGCATTGAACCCATGCCAATCTGACATGGATAGCAAGAACTATGAGAAAAGTGAACTCCTCACCCGGCCAGAGTAAGTTGGATTGAATAAAATGTTAATTTGTCTTATTGTTACATTTCACTACCAAGCGGAATAAAAGCACATGGGAAGATAAAGTCATGGGAGGGTACTTAGCAATGATCCTTTGCTACCTCTACTCTTGCAGTTCGGTATGCTTCTTTCATCAGCTATCAGGTTCAGTTGCTTCTAAAGTGGACTTTCCGGGTGTTTCTGGACAGCTCTTGCAGGATGTGGGTCCCTCTGCCTCTTTGTACATGCTGGACATGCAGTTGTTTACCTGACAGATTTCTCCTTGGATTCCCTTGGTGCTGTGACGGCAGTGGCTGGGACCTCGGTGGCTGCTCAGAGGCTTGTGCCTGGGAAGGTGGTGGCTGCTAAGTAGGCTGCAGGGATGTGTCTTCCCTTCATGGGCTCTTCTCTGTTTGGAGTTCCATTGGTGGCATTGCTTACGCAAATGGCTGATGACTGGAATTTGATGGCTCCTGCCCACTCTTCTCTGAAAGGAAAGTTTGCGGGTTTTAGTGGACTTTTGGGTAGGCGTTCCACTCTCAGTTGGCCGCCCAGCCCTTTCGTGTCCCAGGGTCAACAGGGTTCTTCCTATTCTTCCGGTCTCTCCAGGTCGTGATCAAGTGAGGTGTTCATTGTGGGTGCCTGATGAGGGTTGCCTCGCTATTTTCTGGTTTGGGAGGTGTTTGTTCATAACTGTGGGTCCTGCGGGTGGTCCGACTGGGCTACAGGAACGTATTTGGTATTCCTCCGGTGGTTGTGTTCAGTGCTACCCCTGTTCCCTGATCTTGGGTGGAGTGTTGGGCTCTGATAGTCGGAGTTCTCACTTGGTTTCCAAAGGGGCTGGGATGAGGGTGCCAGTGAGTCTGATGGGTCAGGCGGTTTCTCAATCCTGTTCCTGATCCTGAACCCATATGGGGACTGACGTCCTGTCCTGGCTCTGATGGTGTGAACTTGTATATTCCTCATTGGGTGTTCTTAAGGGTTTTCCCTCACTTGGACAATAGGTTGATTTTTCCTCTTCTTTCATTCCGGCTCAGCCCTTTCCCGGGAAGTGTGCAGGCTCCTTCATCAGTTCGGGTGGTTCTGACCTTGAGGTCGTTCCATCTTCTCCCCACTCTGGACCTGCTGTTCATTGGGGGTATTTCCCCACCAATGTTAGGTTGTTCTTCCTGTTGGTGCCCTGCAGACTGACTCTGATGCGGGTTATATGGTGGGGGTTGGGAGCTTGGTCTTCCACTGCTCACCAGTGGCTGCATGTTTGGGGGCTGATGTCTGCTAATGTGCTGTTTGTTCCTTGGGCCTGTTTCCTCTTGTACCCCCTGGTGTTTCATGCCCTGGGGCATTGAGTTCCGCCGTCTCTGTATTATGAGCTGTTGGTTCCGGGGGGTGTGGCCATTTGCCTGGAGTTGTCCTCGTGGCTAATGGATCTGAGCATCTTGCAGGACTCTCCCTTTGTGTCCCCGGTGAGGTTGGTCCCGATGACCGGTGCCTGCGAACTGGGCTGGGGGCGTTGTTGACAGGCTTCTGTGCAGGGGCTGTGGTATGTGCTGGAGGCGGAATTGTCCTCATATTGGAGGGTGTTGAAGGTGGTTCAGTGGGCTGTGAGTCATTTCTGCCTTGGGTCCTCCGGTGGGTCGTAATGGTGCTCCTTCAACTCAGTGGTGGTGGGTTATGTCAACCAACTTGGGAGTGTGATGGTGTCTTCCCTCTACTTGTTGGCTCAGCTGTTCTGTCTGTGTCAACCTTGTTGTCTCTGAGGGTTTTTATTCTACCAGGGGGGGTTTTGACCTCGGAGGCGGATCGTCTGTGCGGGGTGTTTCCCTTCCTGTCCGAGTATTGCCTGAAGCTGGTGGTGTTGGGTTACCAGATGGCCAGGTTCGGGTCCCAGAGATGTACATGTTTGCTGCTCCGGGATTGCAATGGGGTGGGGTTTGTTCTCTGGTTCAGACGTGCTTTGTGGGGGGCTGCCCTGTCCTTCCGGTGGGAAGGGGGCCTGCTGTTTGCTTTTACCCCCTATTGCTCTGATTCTGAGGGTCATGCTGGAGCTCGAACTGGATAAGGCCTTGTTTGTCCTGGTGCTCTGGATTGGTCCTGGTGGCTTTGGTTCCCTATGTTGTTGTGGTTGGCGGTGGGGCCTTGCTGGAGGTTGCCGGTGGTCCCTTGTCCCCTGTCTTTTCCCCCTCTGTCTCGGGGGTGTCTGCTCTGCCTGCGACTGGCAGGATGCCTGTTGCATGGCTGTACCTCGTGGCTTCTGTGGCTGAGTTTCTTCAGCGGTCCGGCACCCTTCAACTTGCGAGTCCTATGCCAGACATTGGGTTTGTTCTATATTGGTGTTCGACTCCGGGTTGGTGTAATGGATTGCTTCTGCTTGGGTCTGGCTGTGTCCTCCCTGTGAGCTCTGGGGGCGGGGGTACGGGCCTTTCGGGGTTCGGTCTGTGTGCCGGGGTTCCCAGTAGTGTCCCTGTTGTGGTGGAGTTGTTTCCTCTGGAAGCCTGTCTTTAGGTCGATTGCACCTAGTTGGGATCTGCTTCTGGTTTTGGGGGCCTTTCGGATGGCTCCCTTTGGGCCTCTGCTGGAGGTTTCTTTGCGGTTTTTGTCGATCAAGGTGCTCCCTTGTTGCTTTATCCTGCTGCTCGGCGGATTGAGGAGTTGGGTTTCTTGCTTGTTCGGTCTCCTTTTTGCGTTCTTTCCTGCTCGGGTGGTTCTACGGCCTGATCCTTCCTTTGTTCCCAAATTCCCTTCCACGTTTCGCTGCTCAGCGAATCTGGTTATGCCTGTTTTCTGTCCGAGCCCTCTTTCGTAGGTTGAGGTGCGGCTGCACTGTTTGGATGTTCGGAGGGCTTTGATGGTCTACCTACTGTGTAATAGCCCTATTCGCGGTATGTTGGTGCCTGGGTCGGTACAGGGGAGTTCGACTCAAGGGGTGGCAGCTTCCTGGGCTTGGTTTCAAGAGGCTTCCATGGCCGGGTTCTGCTGGGCTGCTACCTGGTGTTCTCCTCTCACCATGGTGTACCATTCTCGCTTGGTGGTCAGTGGGCCTGATTCTGCTGGGTTTGGGGTCACTGTATTGCATTCTCCTCCAGTGGTGTGACTTTTACTGTGCTTTCTTCTAGTCTGTTTTTGCCACTGGGTGAAGCCGATTCTTGCTTTGGTATCTGCTCATGTGGTTAGGACTGGGACGGAGTGGGCTGACGAGGAGAAAATATCCGGTTATCTACTGGTAATATTCATTACTCAGAGTCGTAGCCCTCCCCGTCCCAGTCCAGGTTCCCATCCCTCCCTCCTTGTTCAGCTTCTTGTGCTTGGTGGTACAGTATGTGGATAGGCGGGTCACATGTCTTTATGTTCAGGATGTGGGTGTTGCGTGGAGGGAAGGGATGGGTTTTTACTTACTTGGAAGTTTCTGGTGGGAAGAGCTATGCTCCAGTGGTTAGGACTGGGACAGGGAGGGCTACGACTAGGAGTAATGAATATTACATCACCATACACACAGCACCACATCTTGCCTCAGTGTCACTGAATGCACTACAGGCCCAAGCAGAGAAGAGGCATGTAACTGCACATGGTAAATCAGGGGGCACCCTAAGAAACAAAGCATTGTGCATCAATAGCATATTGGATTTGCCTCCCATGCCAAACACTTACATGGGTTTACAGTCAACCTCACTGTGCAGAGGTCACACTGCTGTCTTTGGCCTCCCTGCCTGAGCCAAATCCTGCAGTACTTTAGGTGGCCAATATGTGGTCCAGGGCAGTGTTGGCTGGAGATGGACTCCTTTCAATCTCAGAGTTCACTCTTACCTGATACATACTCAGATGTAAATAGAGAGGGCCCGATTCACAAAGATAAACTTACACTTTTGTGTGGGAGAGCTTTTGCTTGGCTTGCTGAGTTCTTACACAAGCATTCTTTCCAGGTGATCCAGAAGCCATACACCTCAGATGTCACCTCCCTCCATGAGGGAGTGCTACAGGGATCAGCTTTAAGTCCTACCCTGTTAAATATGTATCTCTGTCCCTTGGCAGATGTAATTGAATGCCATAGCATGAGGATTGTGGTGTATGCTGACAACATCCAGCTGATCATCACTCTGTCAAGAGACAACAGCAGTGCAGCAGCAAACTTCAAATCTTACCCTGTAGACCTTGCGGCACGGATGGATGCCAGTTTCCTGAAATTAAATTTTGACAAGACAAAGGGCCTGGTGATCGGGAAACAGCCTACAATGTGATCCTCTGTGTTGTGTCTGTGTGAACTTGGCCTCCCACCCGATCCCTAAACCGAAAGTAAAAAATCCGGGCATTCTTTTTAATGTGCAGTTCTTGAGAGCCAGTTCAAGGTCAGGGCTGGCACTTGTTTCAGAGTGTTGACGTTTTTATGGATGTTTCTGCTGCTTCTACCGGACTCAGAAAAAAAGACAATAATCCAAGCGCTTCTGGTGTCCCAGCGCAATTATTGCAGTGTACTCCATCTGGGGGTCTCTAGTCTAAAGGTAGGTCAGAAAATTCAGCAGCCCGGATGCTATTAAAAGTTCCAGAATAGCTTGCCATTAGCCCAGGTATTGCTGAACTTCACTGGCTCCCCATTAAGCACAGAGTCTCATTTAAAGCACTCTGTTTGACACATCGGATATTAAATCAGACGGGTCCAAGTCATTTGTATCCTCTCATTCAAGCCTAAACCCCTTCCAGACATCTTAGGTCTTGTGATGCGGCTTTGACTGTAATCCCTAGAGTGCGCAGAATGTTCCTGGGTGGGCAGTTCTTTTGGATTTTTGGGAGCCAAACTCTGGAACTCAATGCTATTGGACCTGAGACTTGAACCAACAGAGGCGAGTTTCTGCAAAAATCTCAAGACCTGGCTTTTTAGGCAAAGAAACTAGAACTGTTTGGCCCCTCAGATGATCCTGACTCTTCCCGACTACTGATATGGTGCTACGTTTTTTGCATGGGGACACTCCGTGGAGTAACCAGGTGCTTTATAAATCCTATAACATTAATATTCACATAACATTATTTGCTGTTCAAAAAGGGATTTACGGATAGTATCTTTACCAGTGCGGAGTCTCCGCACATAAAAAGATGAGCCTGTCCACACATAAAAAGAGAGGACTTTCCTATTCTTTTTATGTGTGGAGCCTCCCACTCTTAAAGGTACTACTCATAAATCCCTGTATTAAATTTACCCAATAGTGTACATTTACCTTTGTAAATCAGGCCCATAGTCTGTCAGATTATTACATTGTTCCATAAGTACAGGAGCTCTGGTGACAGCTGCGATTGTCTATAAAAATGGATGAGTTGAATTAGCTAGATTTAGGGCTGCTATGGTGCTTCCGCCATTTTCCACAATCACAAAGTTCCACTGTAGAGAATAAAGTTGACTTTCATAATTTCTAGTTTAAAATGGGCCTGTAGTGCTGTATTTGACCATTTGTTGAAAGTCGTCGTGCACAACTCTGTTTGGTACTGTGAAGTATTACTTGATGTCACAGGATAGTTCGAAGGAAAAGCCACCCAAGTCATCGCCTAGGCTGATGCAGTGTTTGGATAACTAACAATATTTGAATTACCTTGCAATTGTACTGCAACTCCGTATCTTTAAAAAACTGCAGAAATTTCACAAGAGAAACCAGCATGCAGAAAATCAGCGTGGGATAAATGAGCATATTTAAAGAACTTCCGAACACTTTCAAATGCCCCATAAAAATGCAAGCTGCTAAAAGCAGATGGTAACTGCTTTCTAACCTCACAAGAAGAGAATGAAACAAAATGTTCGTGATCCTAGCATCTCTTGTGGCTATATCTATTCCTGAGCATGATATCCGCTGCAATATGCTTTCGATTAAGTATCACCCCAGTTGGAGCCTCTGACCACTCCTAACAAAGTACCAAAGCTTGCAGTAATACAAGTGCAGTCTAAAAACCAATGTTGCTGTCTAAGTGGCTGAATGGTAAAATGTAGCTTATTGCATATAAATATTATTATTATTATTATTATTATTAAGTAATTGTGTAGAGCGCACAGCTGTCCCAGCAAAGGGGCGTCCCGGCGCTGGAGGCAAAAAAGCAGAGACACTTATGCAATAAGCTGGCAACAGCTATAATAAGGTATTGTGGATTTTGTGCTGGAAGCAAAGTGAGGGTATGTATGGCGTGTGACCGTGATGTGTTCAACTTCTGACCACCTGCAAAAAGGATTCTGGTACGGTCCTGCCAGTTCAAGTGCTAGCCTGGGATCTAATCCCATGATATTAAATGTGCCATGACCTACAGACCTCAGCAAGGGAAGAAGGGACATCAGTAGCAAACATCGGTTGCTTCGCTCTGTTGTCTTTCATTTGTGAAAAAATAAGAAGTAAGAATTTTGAAATAATTCAAGAAAAGAAACTAATCTTCATTCAAGACTTGTGATTTTTTATTTAGTTACTTACCAGTTAATCTTGTGATATCTTATTCTTTACTATGGCTGCCACTCATCTTGTTTTCAAGTTGTGTTTACATTTTGATCACTGAGCGGCTGATCATTGAGGTGGGCAACTGTTTCTTTGTAGTTGTACTACTTAGGTGACGATTTCAGGTGGTTCGGTTGTTGTATCCCTGGCTGCTTCTTCTATTTTGTTCAAGTCTTTCAGTGTTGTGTCTCATATATTACATTATCTGAATTTCAAGGGACTCGACAAAAGGAGCTGTCATCCTAACATCACGAGCCAATTAGCGCCGTTGGCATGGGGACTGTAGTATCGCAGAGATACGTTCTAGTGCTCTAGTATGCTTGTCACACACTGAACACCCACCACAGGCGTCATCAGTCAGATGACCCTGCTAAATAAAAGGGGCTGAGCGCACGTGCTCAGGGCGGGCCAGTTTAACCACCCCCAATACTGTGTCCATCATTATTAGCGATGTTGGTCTAGGGCCCCGCACATCATTACAGGGACCATTTGCTATGATCAGCTCATCTTCCTAAGATTCATTCACACAGGCTGGCAATGTGTGGCAAACACAGCGGACTACCCGCTTCTGACACACAAAACATGTTGTTGGAGAACCTTTTCAGCGTATGTGCAGCCATGTCATTGGATGTCACAATCATATTTCACTAAGACTTGTGGTACACAATAACATAATATGATTGCACTGTTGCTCAAAAAACAAAAAAAAAAGTGTTTAAGTGCAACCCATAAATGGCAACAAATGGGAAAGTGCGCTGTCTTTCTTGGCTGTCCTGATGCTGGGAGGCCCTTGCTGTGATTTGTAAATGAGCCCTTGTACCATTCCAAGCTTCTGATTATTGATCACTGATCAGGGCTGCAGATCATGATAGTGGAGGTGGCCGTGGCCAAAGCTGTGGTGAGTAACTTCGGTGTGCAGTACTTTCATGGTCTTGTTGATCAGAGTCCTGTTTTACTGTTAGTGTTGAATTTTTTACTGCTGGTCGTGGTATGATCTAGAGTTTACATGGGAGGGGTTATTGCTTCCCTTTTACACAGGTGCTCAGAGATGACTTCTTTGCTTGTGGCTAAGCAGCACCTGAGGTATTGCTCCAAGCGAGCTCCTCGCGCAATAACCACTCCACGCCATTAGTTTAGTGTAAAAGGCCATTTATTTGGACAGGTATGACAACCAAATTCAACATAAACCCCATAACAGTTAACAATCCCCCCCAACATCATGACTTCCAACCATCATCCACTCACGTACTCCAATACTCACTCCCAATTCACACCACAACCTCTTCACTTATACCATTCACTTCCCCCTTCACTTTCAAACTCCTCCAGCATCTCCAGCCATCACACTCCTGTCTACCACATCCCCCATCCTGCACCTGTAACCCCCTCCCCGGAAGTATGATTCTGCCCGTCATGGACTCCCCCCTCCCCCTGTGTCAACCCGTCCTAAACTGGCACGCTGAACAACCTTTGCAGAAACAACAAACTCCCGTACCCCACTCTTAAAAACTTGTAGGGTGGGAGGGCGGACAAATCTAACCAAATCCCTGAGGCACTGGGGACAGGAAGAGGAAGGACTTCCTCTCCTGTCCCATTAAATAACCTTCCTAGCCCCCACCCCATAAACCCACCCCTATCCTACCTCATGCCTGTCCTAGGTCTCGCGCGAACACCCCAGGGGAAGACTGGTCTCTCGACCTCACTTCCTCCGGGGGCCGCATCGCGCAATGACCACTCCCCGCCATTAGTTTAGCGTAAAAGGCCAATTATTAGGACAGGTATGACAACCAAATTAAAAATAACCCCCATAACAGGTAACAATCCCCCCAACATCATGACTTCCAGCCATCATCCACTCACGTACTCCAATACTCACTCCCAATTCACACCACGACCTATTCCAGTATACCATTCACTTCCTCCTTCACTTTCAAACTCCTCCAGCATCTCCAGCCATCGCATTCCGGTCTACCACACCCCCATCCTGCACCGGTAACCCCCTCCCCAGAAGGGTGATTCTGCCCGTCATGGACTCTCCCCCCCTCCCAAGTCCTGCCACCAAGGAAACCCCGGAGGGCGGTTACCTGCCCCACCAATCGTGCACCTTTCGTACTCAGTCCCTCCGACACCATATAGACTCATTCCAGAACAAGCTGATAGTATCCCGCATCTCCATTAGGTAGTACGCATTTCCCATGTACGAAAGGTGCACACCATCATCCCGAAAGAGAAGGGGCTCCTCGAGCCGGAGCCCTACATGAGCAAGCACTTTTATTCCGTGGTCAGCTCAAAAAAGTCTCATAGCCCTATTCAACTTCCGCCTTGCCCTTTCAATGGCTGCAGGCTTAAGTGCCCCACTCCAGATCAGTTGTGATACAAACTCAGTCCAAACAATACAGGCGCCAGCTAGATTGCTTCTCATTGCCTCCAAATCCCGCTGCATCAGATGTAACAAGGACACTCCCGACTGCTTGACCCAGTCATTTTCCCCCAGGTGGATAACAATCATGTCCGGGCAGCCCAACTGAGACACCTTCTTCGTCAGCCATGGCAACAAAGCACCCCATCGCATCCCGCTCTTACCCCACCACTGGACCTCATGATGACTGCTCCGCAAGCCCAGGCTACAACCATAAACCTGTCTGTCCGCATACTTTGAGGCCCAATGTACAAAGGAGTGTCAAACAATCCAGTTAACCGTCTTGGCCCCCGGTCCCCAAATGCAACCTACGAATAAAAAGAGATTAACACCACAGCAAAACAAAAACTGCCAAAACAACCGCAGCCGCCCTGCCTCCCAACCCACTAATTCCCCCTCATTTGCGCACATAGCGCTCGCACCAGCGAGACCTCCAACGCCCAATCCTTCGGATCTCCTCCCATGACCAACCTAAACCTGCCGCCGCCGTTGCCGCCCCAATGCGAAATGAGTGCGTGCCAAAGCGTGCTGGATCCCTGCCAACCCGCCACAAGGCCATCCGCAACACTGCCAACAACTGAAAGGATGTCAAACGTTTCTGGGAAACAGCCACACCCACTTTCCCCGGCCAGCTTGGTCCGTCTTCGAACGCCCCAACCAGATGCCCAGCCGGGCCCCATCCACCCGCACATCCTCAAACAGTCGTCCCGAGGCCCCACGTGTTCCCACCAATTCTGATGTTTGATGTTTAGGGGTTTTTATATAGCGCACTGTCACTCCAAGGAGCATCCTGGCGCTGCAACTTCATCGCTAGTAGATTATCAGATGTTTTAGCTGAACTATAGGTGTTGTATACAGTTTAAACAAGGGTTTTGCACTTTGATTCGGCCAGTCCATAAATCCAAGTTTTTAGGGATTTTTTGAAGATCTGTTCTGATGTGATTAAGCCAAGGTGAGCAGGGAGTGTGTTCCAGGCTTTGGCTCCTAGAACTGCCAATGATTTTCCGCCCTTAAGTGGCAAGTCTGAACTTGGGGACAGTCATCAAATTGGCCGTGGCTGACCTGAGTTCTCTAATGGGGTGGTATCTGTGAAATTTGTTGGACAGATATTTTGGGCCACGCTTGTGATAACATCTGAATGTAATCACGAGGATTTTGAATAATATACGTTTCTGGATGGGAAGCCAGTGCAGCATGTCCAAGGTGGCTGACGCTGATGATTTTCTGGGCCACCTCAGGAACAGCCGAGCCGCCGCGTTTTGAACCATCTGTAATTTATGCAGGGTAGATTTTGCCACCCCTGCATACAGACTAATACAGTAGTCAATTCTTGATGTGATTAAAGCAATTGCTACTGTGCGGCGGGCAGACAGAGGCAGGTAATCAAAGAATTTGCGTAGGCCTTTTACGATGTTGAAACAGACGGCAGCTACTTCTTTAGATTGTTGTTTAAAGGATAGCATGTCATCGAATTTTATGCCCAAGTTTCGAGTTGCACTGATGGTGTTTGGGGGAGCTTCCGCATCAGATGGCCAGCAAGTGTGTGGAGAGAAGAGATTGTTTTTCCCAAATGGTAGGATCTCTGTTTTAACAGAGTTGCATTTAAGATGGTTATCATGCATCCAGTTGAAAGTCGCAGTCAGACACTCTTTCAGAACCTGTTCGGCCTTATCTGTATCATCATCCAGAACCAGGACCAATTGAGTGTTGTCTGCGTATGCAACTGTGCTCACATTATAGGAAGCAATTAGGTTGATCAGGGGTGCCATATAAAGATTGAATAGAGTGGGGCTCAAACTTGAGCCCTGAGGCACCCCTGAGCCAATCTCCTTCTTCTCCGAGTTGAACTGTCCTAACATGATTATCTGTTTTCTATGTAACAGAAAACTTTTGAACCAGTTCAACACGGTGCCCCCTATGCCAGCCTCAACCAGGCGATGTAATAAAATGGCATGGGACACCGTGTCGAATGCTGCAGATAGATCAAGGAGGATTAGAACTGCCTTCCTCCCTTGATCTAGTGCAGCTCTTATGGTTTCTGTTGTTGATAGTAGTGCTGATTCTGTAGAGTGGTTTGCTCTGAAACCTGCCTGATTTGGGTGTAGGATGTTGTTAACCTCCAAGAATGTTGAAAGCTGTTTATTAACCAGGGTTTCAGCACATTTACATAGAGCGGGGAGTTGAGAAATAGGTTGCAGATTAGTTAGAACAGAGGGATCATGTAGGGTCTCTTTTTGCAATGGTTTCACTATCACAGTTTTCCATGTACTGGGGACTTCTCCAGATTGGAGTGATGCATTGACAATAGCATTGATCATGGGGTTCAACTCATCTTTGATTGCATGAACCAGTGAGTGGGGACAAGGGTTGAGTGGCGAGCCAGATTTATTTTTTGACATAGTTTGTAAGGTGTCTGCCAGATCGATCATGGCGAAGGTGTTCCATCTGGTTATCCCGGAATTATTCTCTTGTACGATGTTTTCATCATTTAAAGGGATAGCTGGAAAATTCTGACACCCTAAACGCTCCAAAAAACATCCACACCATGCAAAAATGAAATAAAGCCACTTTACCCTCATCAGAACAGCAATGCGGTAACTCCCCCAACACTCTCCCCAACAACTCAAACGTAATCGCCTCCCGAGGCAACTCCCCCCCTTCCCTCTCACACGTCCCCAACCCTTCAACATTCGGCTCAGCAGATCCGCCCTAGCCGGATCAAAACCCAAGTATACCATGCTGTAAAAAGAAATGCCAGTCAGTTTGCCAGCTATCGTAGTCTGCGACAATCCCCTGTCCATGCAATCCAAAACAAAACGCACCACCCCCGGTTCACAGGCACTCCTGGGCATCCTCCACCTACCCTTGCTCCAGCCCAAAAAGGCCCCAAACTCAGACCATGCCAACCTGTATGAGCGCCTTGTGGATTCAGCTACAGACTAACCCTGGGCGAAGAACTACACTACGCTCGCGTAGTTTGCGAAGTTTGCGCAACTTCGCACTACGCGAGCTGCACGTAGCACAGTGCGAACATGCGTAGTGCAGCGTAGCGTACTACAGCGGTTATTTTTTGCTTGTTCGCGGTCCTCAACGTCATGTTCGCTACCGCGAGCAAGCAAAATGACATCCCGGCGAGATTCTCAACGCGGGGAGGTCAGGTTTCTCATTGCGAGTGGTTGCACATGCTCGGGACCGCTCGCAATGAGAAAATACCAGTTCGCATTGAGAAAGCTGCCGCTCGAGTAAATATCTACTCGAGCAGCAGAAAACTACAGCTCGCACTGTGCAAGATGCCATTTTCAATGATTGCACAGTGCCGGATGCTTATCCGCACTGTGCAATTATTGAAAAAGCATCTTGCACAGTGCGAACATGCTACTACGCAGCTCGCGTAGTGCTACGTGAAGTTCGCATAGTGCGAAGTGCACTTTGCATAGCTTCGCGTAGCACTACTTCATGAACTACGCCCACCCTTACTACAGACTTCTCCACCAAGCCCTCCCCGGCCCAGATACCCTCCGGCACCTTGGTCTTGCAAGCCTCCGCTCCCGGCGCCAATCTCCTGAAACGCTGCCACTGCGAACGAGATAACGCATCCGCAATTTCATTACTCGCCCCTGGCACATGTTGCGCGTGGAACAGCACAATAAAACGCAAGCAAAGCAGTATAAAACACTTGCATATCTTTCGCTTTCTGATTGGTCACAAGGTCCACCACTGTCATGTTGTCCATGTGGAACAAAACCGACCGGTTCCGAAACTCAGGTCCCCACACCAGCAGCGCCACCAACAAGGGAAAGAACTCAAGAAAAGCAATACTCCTGCCCTGCCGCAGCCAATGCGCTGGCCACTGCTCCGCACACCATTGCCCCTCCCAGAAGATCCGGAAACCTGCCGCCCGCTGCGTCTGAATAAAGCTGTACTTGCCAGACCATCTTATCATGTGCAAAATCCAGGGACACACCATTGAATTCTTCCAAGAACACCAGCCACACACGCAAATCCGACCGGACTCCCATCATGACCCTGACCCTGTGGTGAGGGAGTACCGCCCCGGACATGGCCATGCCGATGTGCCTGCAAAACATCCTCCTTGCCCTCACCACCCGGCAAGCAAATTTCAGCAAACCCAGAAGGCGCTGCACAGACCTCAAATCAATCTTGCGAACTCCGAGTATCTGAGACAGAACCACCTGCATCTCCTCCACCTTCTACACTGGCAATCGTGCCTGCCATGACACTGAATCCAGCTCAATACCCAAGAAAGTCAAACAAGAACTAGGTCCCGCCATCTTCACTGGCGCCAACAGTACCCCAAACTCCTGAGCCAACAACTGAAACTGTCCCAGAGCCAAGCTGCACTCACCTGTCTGACCCTTCCCTACAAACAAAAAATCATCCAGGTAGTGTGACACCAGCCGGTGCCCACTTCTTTCCACGAAGGCCCACTGCAAAAAGAAACTGAAGGTTTCAAAAAGCGCATATGAAATCGCACAACCTATCGGCAGCACCCTCTCCACAAAAATGGCCCCTTCAACCTGCATGCCCAACAAGGAAAAATCCGCCGGATGAATGGAAGGAGGCGAAAGGCTGACTTGATATTGCATTTGGCCAACTCTGCCCCCTACAACAGGCCCTCACCAATCCAATGGCATCATCCACCGATGCATACAAAACCCTGGAATCTTCCTCCGCAATGAAGTTGTTCACCGAACTCCCTTCCGGCCAAGACAAGTGGTGAATCAGTCTGAACTCCCCCTGCTCCTTCTTGGGAACCACCTCCAACGGGGAGATGATAAGGTCCGACATCGGCCACGCATCGAACGGGCCATCAATCCTGCCTTCCAACACTTCCTTTCAAAATTTGCACGCCACCACCCCTGGCAATTCCTTCGCAGAAAGCAAGTTCTCAGCCCAACGTCTCTCCCGAGGACCCTGATAACCAATCCGAAATCCCTCCACAAACCCCCAGTACAGTTTCAGTGCAGCCTTTCTATCAGGGTACCGAGAGAGCCATGGACCCATGATGGCCTCCACCTTAACCGGAGTAGGGGCCCTTTGGCCCAGCTTGCCCCCTACCTTTAGCATTCTTCCACTGTTCTGAGGGTGTGGCAAGCGTAAGGCATTGCGTGACCGGGTGGCGTCCCCCACACTTGGAACACTCGTGCTTAAACTTACGGGAATTGTGTGTGCAGAAACCCTTATTAAAGTTCCAGCAAGCCCCAGTGTTCCCAGGTTTGTACTGTTGTCCAGCTGCTCCGGTCCAAGTTCCCTGACTCCCTGACCCCCCGGAAGCTCTCTGTCAACCCGCCCCAAACTGGGCGGGACGCGACTGAAACAGCCGGTAGGTGAGCGGGAGACCACTGGCAGTATGCGTAGATGCTGCCACCTGCGTAGAGGACATCCACTGCACCCAAAGCTCCTGATCAATGTCTCTCATGGCTTATCTGGATTAACACTAATCCTCGCCCTAAACTCCTCATCATAGCTAAGCCAGGCAAACCCCCCAAAGTGCATCTGCGCCTTCCTGATCACATCCATATACTTAAACAAAGCTATCGCCCTGTCTGCATGCTTCTCACAATAGATTCTTGCATAGATCAAAGACGCCGAAGTCCAGTTCTCCATAGTAACAGGCACCCTGGGCCGCCTGGTCAACTCCCATTCCTCCTCCTTCGAACCCGCTTCGGCCTGAATCTCCCTATGTAACAAATTGAAAACATCCACATATTCGTGCTTCCAAATTCTGGACTTTGTCTTCTGTGCCAAGTGAGACCCGAGTGGCATCACCAAACCCATATAGGGCAATTTCTTCTGCAATTTCTCCACACCATCCTCCTTCCCACCCTGGTCATCTGTCTTGTCCGTCTGCGCGCTGGCCGCCACAACCTGCTCTTACCCTCCTGCACAAGGGGCCCGTCCCACCTGGGGGCCCCACATCCCTTACAGAACCATCCCCCACACCCACTGACTGGCAGGCCCCCTTTAGGACCCTCATCCCATGCATCCCACCAAACTTGGCCATTGCCGGACTGCCCCTCACCCAACTCTCCTCATCACACACCTCACCATCCTCCAACTCCTCATCCTCATCCTCATAATCCAGCCGCTCTTCATCCACCTCATCCGCCACATCTCTCCGCACCTCTCTCACCACTCTCTTTGCACCTTTCCCTTTAACTCCAGGCACAAACTTGCACTCCAACACCGCTGCTGCCCGCTCCCTTGATGGAGGGCAGGCTGCCGCGGACCCCCCTGCTGCTTCACCCCAGTGTTTGGAGGCTGTTTTCCACCCCACCGGCCCAAACCTGCCTCTGCCAGTGCTCACTGCTGGCCAACTCCCTCCCCCCGAGCCATCTGCGCCCAGGGGCCCCAGTGCCTTCAGGTCTCTGCGCCGCCAAAGCAGTCCCTGCCCCCTCTACTCAGACCCTTTCACCCCAAGACCCAGGAGTCCTCCTGCCCCGCCCTTGGCCAGGCCCTGCCCCATGCGCAGGTGCCGGGGTCCCTTTGCCCCCAGGCACCCCACCCGCCTTCGCCTCTCTGGCAGCACATAAACCCTGCCATGTACTCTCTGACTCCTCAATGATGCAACGCTGGTCGCGGATCCTCTCCTCCTCAGTCATGTGCTCCCACCTGGCATACCATGTATCCTGGCTAGCTGGCTCCCCCAGTGGTCCCTTCCCTCTTGGAAGGGCCGAGATTCCCCCCTTCGGTGGCTCCCATGCCTGCTGGTGTTGCTGCACTTTCAAGGGGCCTTACCCTTTAGAGACCTGCACCCTGACTAAGCCATTTCTCCCACAAGAGAGATCAACAAACTGCTCCCCTGTGAGCCTCCCCTCCTCTTACCCTGACTCCCCTTCTGACAAGAGGAGAGTAAACTCATCCCCGGCCGGCACCTCTGTGGCATCCTCGCCCTCCCCCCCACTGTCTCCGCTACTCTCCTCGGATGCCTCTAAGGGGTACCCCAGGCCCAGCCCACCGGCCAATAAGCCAGCATGAGCTGAGCTGCCTGTAAAAGCCACCGGCACTGAGGGGGTTGTGCGTGGTACCCCGCCCCCCTCCCCCAGACCCACAGCCCAACCTGGCACCACAGACACATCCTCGGGGCGTGCGGGGAGGCTCTGATGCCGCCCGCCGCGCTTGAGGGCTTCTTGTTGCTTTCTCCCCCACCCCGCCCCGACATACCTGCACGAGCCGGTGGCGGCTTGTCAATACACTCCGCCACTGCCGCGGCGACCCCCGCAGACGCGGACCTCGGCATGCGGGTCAACCCGACCCACGCCTTGTCCAGAACGCCGGGCTGGAGGAGGTGGGCCATCCCAGCCCAGCACCAGCAAGGCAGCGCGGACCGCCTCTGCGTCTGGCATCTCCATGGCCCTGCCTTCCGGTGTACGCTCTCCTCCACGGGACAGCCCTAGCGCTTCTTAGCTTTGCACACCACAGTGGGTGCACACTGGGGCACCAGCGGCATCCTATAAAGGCCTGACTAGATTGCTCGCTACCGCTAGGCCCACCGTCCTAACTAAAAAAAAAACACACATCTAACCTAATCCCTGAAGCACCGGGGACAGGAAGAGGAAGGACTTCCTCTCCTGTCCCCTTAAATAACCTTCCTAGCCCTCACCCCCTAAACCCACCCCCTATCCTACCTCATGCCTGTCCTAGGTCTCGCGCGAACACCCCAGGGGAAGACTGGTCTGTCAACCTCACTTCCCCCGGGGGCCGCATCGTCAAAATATCTGCCACTGCCACTGATGACTACAGGAGAAGCAAGGACAGCAGTAAGCTGACCCCCCCTACAAATTAAAAAGTATTTCCTTAAAGCAATAGTTGTACAAGGGTACAGACCTTGGGGTGGTGGGGTTCAAGTTCAAGTTCGGGCATTTGTATAGCGCACTGCTCACCCAGAGGGTCTCAAGGCGCTTGGGGAAGGGGTTCATTATTTGTCGAATAGCCAGGTTTTAAGTTCTTTTCTGAAGGAGATGTGGTTTTGAGTAAGTCGGAGGTGAGTGGGAAGTGAGTTCCAGATCTTGGCAGCAAGGAAGGAGAAGGATCTGCCACCCATGGTGGATTTTCGGATGCGCGGGACAGCGGCGAGGGCTTGATTGGATGATCTTAGTTGTCGGGTGGGTTTGTAGAAGGACAGTCGAGTGTTGAGGCATTCGGGTCCTAGATTGTAAAGGGCCTTGTGTGCGTGGGTGAGCAGGCGGAATGTAATTCTTTTGTTGACGGGAAGCCAGTGGAGGTCTTTTAGGTGTCCGGTGATGTGGTCTTGGCGAGGAATGTCTAATATGAGTCTTGCTGATGCGTTTTGGATGTGTTGTAGTTTTTTCTGTAGTTTTGCTGTGATTCCGGCGTATAGTGTGTTACCATAATCCAGTCGACTCGTGACCAGTGCGTGGGAAACAGTCTTTCTTGTCTCGAGGGGGATCCAGCGGAAGATCTTTTTGAGAATGCGAAGTACGTTGAAGCAGGAGGATGAGACTGCGTTGACTTGCCTGGACATCGAGAGAGATGAGTCTAGGATAAAGTCAAGGTTACGTGCATGGTCTGTGGGTGTGGGTGCTGTGCCCAGGGCGGAGGCCACCAAGAGTCGTCCCAGGCAGAGGGGGAAGATCCTAGGATGAGCACTTCCGTTTTGTCTGAGTTGAGTTTTAGGCGGCTATGTTTCATCCATTCGGCTACTTCTTTCATGCCTTCGTGGAGATTGTTCTTGGCGGAGTTAGGGTCTTTGGTGAGGGAAAGGATAAGCTGGGTGTCGTCGGCATAGGAGATGATGTTAAGGTTGTGATGATGCGCGATGGAGGCGAATGGACTCATGTAAACGTTGAAGAGCGTGGGACTAAGTGAAGATCCTTGTGGTACGCCACAGATGACTTCAGTAGCCTCAGAGTTGAATGGGGGAAGTCGGACTCTTTGAGTTCTCCCAGCGAGGAATGAGGTGATCCAGTCCAAGGCTTTTCCATGTATGCCGATGCTGCTGAGGCGTTGTATAAGGGTGCTGTGGCAGACTGTGTCGAAAGCGGCGGAGAGGTCGAGTAGAATGAGGGCCACTGTTTCACCGTTGTCCAGTAGTGTTCGGATGTCGTCAGTCGCTGCAATGAGGGCGGTTTCGGTGCTGTGTTTGGCTCGAAACCCGGATTGAGATGAATCGAGGGAGTTGTTGGATTCAAGGAAGGCGGCGAGCTGGTTGTTGACGGCTTTCTCGATGACTTTGGCCGGGAATGGGAGGAGGGATATGGGTCGGTAGTTTTTGAGATCCGAGGGGTCTGCTGTCGGTTTCTTCAGGAGGGCGCTGAGTTCGGCGTGTTTCCAGCTTTCTGGAAAGGTGGCAGAGTTGAACGAGCAGTTGATGACATCTCGGAGATGGGGTGCGATGATGGAGTCTGCTTTGTTGAAGTGATGGTGGGGGCAGGGGTCGGTAGGTGAGCCAGAGTGGATGGAGTTCATTAGGCGGATGGTGTCTTCAGTGGTGATTGGGTTCCAGGCGCTAAGGTTGTTAGATGGCGGAGCAGGATTTGAGGGGGGTGGGGAGGGTTGTGCGCTGGGAGTGTTCTTGAAGCTGTTGTGAATGTCGGCAATTTTGTTGTAGAAGAAGGAGGATAACGCATCGCAGAGGTCTTGGGAGGGAGTGATGTCGTTAGATGCTGCGGTGGGGTTGGTGAATTCTTTGACGATGTTGAAGAGTTCCTTGCTGTTGTGATTGTTGTTGTCGAGACGATCCTTGAGTGCAGATTTCTTGGCGGATCGAATCAGTTGGTGGTGTTTACGGGTGGCTGCTTTGAGGGTGGACAAGTTGTCGGTGGTTGAGTTTTTTCTCCATGTTTTCTCCAGGGCGCGGCATAGCTTCTTGGAGTTTTTGAGGTCATCATTGAACCAGGGGGCCTTTTTGCTGGTTGATTTGATCTGGTGCTTTTTCAAGGGCGCTAATTCGTCAGCGCAGAGGGCGATCCATTGCTTGAGGTTGGTGGCCGCTTGGTTTGGGTCCGATGAGAGGGTAGGAGGGTTTTGGTTAAGTGAAGTGAGGAGTTGTTCGGGGGTGATTTTGTTCCAGTTTCTTCGAGGGATAGGTTGTGGGCGGTTGTGGGTCAGGGTGGTTTTGTAGCTAAAGTGGACACAGCTTTGGTCCATCCAGTGGAGATCTGTGGTGCGATCAAAGCAGATGTGCTTGCTGGAGGTGAAGATGGGGTCGAGCGTGTGTCCGGCTATGTGGGTGGGGGTGTCAACAAGTTGTTTGGGTCCAAGATCGGCCAGGTTGTCCAGAAGGGTGGTGGTGTTGCTGTCATGTTTGTTTTCAAGGTGGTAGTTGAAGTCTCCTAAAAGAATGTAATTCTTGGAGGCGAGGGCATGTGGGCTGACGAAGTCCGTGATGTCATCGCTGAATTGAGTGCGGGTACCTGGAGGCCTGTAGATGAGGGTGCCTCAAAGTGTGGTCCTAGGGTCGGTGTGGATCTGAAAGTGGAGATGTTCGGCGGTTGCAAGATAATCGTCGGAGCTGGTTGTGATTTTGATGGTGTTCTTATGAATGATGGCGATGCCACCTCCTGTTTGATTGGTGCGGTCTTTACGGGTAATCTTGTAAGCATCCGGTATGGCTATGGCGATGTCGGGTGCTGATGATGTGTTCATCCAAGTTTCTGTAAGGAAGGCGATGTCCGGTGATGCAGTGTCGAGTAGGTCCCAGAGTTCCGTTGTGTGTCTGTGGACCGAGCGGGTGTTAAGCAGGATGCACTTCATGCGGTTAGAGTCGGAGCTGTGCATGGAGGAAGGGGATTTGGTGAGGGTTCTGAAGCAGTTGAACTTGCAGGAGAGGCAGGCGAATGGGCTGTGAGTATGTCCTGGGGTGGCGCTGCAACATTGTGACGCACCTCTGGTGTTGAGGGTGAGGAGAGTTGCGGCATCATATGTGATTCTGGTGGGCTGGGTGCTGCGGGGACCAGGGGGACAGGCGCTGGGCGCGGTCCAGGCGCGGACGGGCGTAGACGGGCTTACCTTCGGTGCACCTTCTGCGCGGCCGCAGCGCGTGGACGCAGCGCGTAGGTCCATCTGTTTTAAATGGATAGTGCAAGGGGGCGGAGCGTGGGAGGGTCAGCTGGGAGGTGGGATCTAGGTGCAGGGAGGGTCTGGGACGGGCCAAGGGATCAAAACAAAATGGCTGTAAAGTCTACAAATGCTCCAACAACAAGAGCTCAATGAATAAGGAAGCGCTATGGGGGGAAATATTCTATCACGGCTGCAGTTGTAGAGCGCTGCCTAAATCAACACCACAAAGCGCTACAAACACTCTAATGTCGAAGCGCACCACAATTAAAGTGCTAGCGTTATGTAATGCAAGGCAAGTAGCGTTATCGAGCGCTGCACAGATTGATTTCAAATAAGAGTTGCAGTTGCACAAATCAGCATACGATACCACCAAGAGAGGAGGTGAAGGGAGCGACCGCTTCTGCGTGGAGCAGGACGGTCACAGCTCTCCACATGGGCGAGCGCAGGCTGTAACTCTGTGGGTGGGAGGGTCAGCTGGGAGGCGGGATCTAGGTGCAGGGAGGGTCTGGGACGGGCCAAGGGATCACAACAAAATGGCTGTAAAGTCAACAAATGCTCAAACAACAAGAGCTCAATGAATAAGGAAGCGCTATGGGGGGAAATATTCTATCACGGCTGCAGTTGTAGAGCGCTGCCTAAATCAACACCACAAAGCGCTACAAACAATCTAATGTCGAAGCGCACCACAATTAAAGCGCTAGCGTTATGTAATGCAAGGCAAGTAGCGTTATCGAGCGCTGCACAGATTGATTTCAAATAAGAGTTGCAGTTGCACAAATCAGCATACGATACCACCAAGAGGGGAGGTGAAGGGAGCGACCGCTTCTGCGTGGAGCAGGACGGTCACACATTATAAGCTCTTGGATGAACACATTATAAGCTCTTGGATGTGTTCGGAACTGTCTCTGCCCTTGTTGTGGATGGAATTGTGTTGTGCTATGTATCTGGGCTCAGTAAACGCAGAAATGAGAACTTGAGCTACAGAAAGCACAGAGCAGTGCATTTCACAGAGTAGCGATTAGGTTGCTTCCAGCAGCCATGTTTAGACTGCCACAGCACGCTGATAGCAGGTCAACATACATCTTTTATGACCAAAAGAACACGATATAGTGGCAGTTTCTCTTTACGGGCGTCGGGGCTCCGCCCCCGTTACATACAGCAATAAAAATGTTGAATGCTCATTTTTGTTTTCATTTAAAAAGATGTACCCTTTTTGTAATTCAAGTTATTTTATGTTGCACACGGACCACTGTAGGGCAGACACATAAAACACTGTTGTCGCTCAAAAAGCACAATAACAGTCAGACATGAAACGTACCATAAAAATGACAAAAAACAAATAAAATTTCGATTTAAGAACACAAAGACCTACTTTAGTAGAGAAAGCAATACATTAGTATAGACAATGGATAAAAAAATCCCTTCTAAAAACGAGGTAGCCATCTTATGAGAGCGGCAGCAAAGTTACTCTAAAGTGCATATGTGTTCGCAATCCAGTGCAAGGTCAGGGTATTACTGCAATGTTACTGTGTTAGTGCGATGCTTAGGAGGACCATAGCCCTACTGTTCGTCAGTCTGGTGGTGAGTCGTTAAGAAGAACTAGAATCTTCAGTGATGTGCTGCCGCAGGTGAATCAGGATGACACTGACCAGAACAGGTCATTGATGTTTCGATTTGAAACAAATGGTTCCACGTTGCGTCTAGAGTGGTGCTTGGCGGTGATAGAGACAGTTCCGAGGCATGCTGTTGGCTTTGTAACCTCATTCGATGTGCTGAAACTAAGATGGAGATCTCCAAGCCACCAGATCGAGGGATCAGCGGATGGCAGCGGCTGCTTCTTTACTATTCCATTTATTGTGTCCACATGTGGTGGTTACCTCATTTTGCCTTGATTTCATTAATAACCTTTGGGCTGCTTGAACTTACGATATGCCAGAAGGAAAGAAATCATAAAGCTGATGTTTAAAGCTGTATTCTCTGGGTTCAAAGGTACGAATATGCCTTGCCTACAGGCCCGGACTCCCAGTTAGTTCCACTCAGGCCTTAACTTTGATCTGTGCGGGATCATCACTGCTGGACGAATGCATAAAAGGTGCTCCAGAGATTCTTCTCATTTTCCGCAACCCCTGCACACAAGATCGTCTGAAGAATGCCGCAAGGAGGTAGGTGTTTCAAGAAATGCCACTTGCCCAGCCTAACCGTCGGAAATCTGTGTTTTAGATGTAGGGAGTATGTACAAGTAAGGTGGTTATGTCGCCCAGTTTATGAATTTGGGTATTTGCAGCTCATACTGTAACTTATAGATTTTCCAAGGTAATGTATGTGCTGCAGTGTCGGCTAAAGAGGCAGATAGGCCTCTTCTGAGTCTGCAATGTTTTCATGATATAGCCCTTCATACTTCTTAAATAAAAAGTAAATAAATAAATAAATAACATAAATACAAATAACAAGGGGCTGCTGCACCTAGTGGAGTGTGTGTCAGACACTCAGGATTTAGTACTAGGAACAAGAGCATAAGGTACTAACCTTTATGGGAAATCATTGATTTTCAAGGCATCAATATCCATGGATATCTTTGTCCAACAATCCTGATATTTCAGAAAGTGAAATTCTGGCCTATCTTGGGGATGCTGTTTGCTGTGGACTGCCTGTAACCCAGCTCAGATTTCAGATGTGAACCTGCTTCCAACCACACAGCAGCGTTCAGCGAATAACGTGCTGAGGCTAAATGTGGTAAGCTCTGCTCCAGAATAGCAGGAATGGATGAGGATGTAGGCTCTCAGGAACAGGGACAGGCAGGGGATTTCGGAAAGATATGCTGAAGTGATGGCAAGAAGGGGAGCTTTTGAATGATGTGGTAGAAGTATTGCCACTAAGGTGGGTAAAGGAAGTAAATATAAATGTGTGTATACTTGTAAAGCGCACTGCCGCCCCATCTCGGGCATCCTGGCACTGTATACCGCTGTGGAACCCATCCTGGCTTTCCCTGTGAGATGCCCCCTCCAGGGCACCCCCAAGGTGAAACCGGGCATCCCAGCACTGTTGGGGCCGTTGTGAAGATTAAGCAAGCTATTGCCCAGAGTTGCAGAGTGGGACCCTTGATTAGAGTAGGCACCGAGGAGAGAATTATCTAGTCCGCGGACATTGAGCCCAAGACCCTGCCGTGTCGCGAATTGAACCCTGGTCCCAGGCCTGACCTCTGCTTCAGGGTCTGTCGCTTCTAACCAGTGAGCCACACTTCTCCACTGCAGCACAAGCACAATGAGGTATTGGTGCAAGTGTGATTGGCAATATAAATGATAGGACAGTTGATGGTGTAGGAGCATTAGGACAAAGCAGTTAACATTCCTTCTTGTCAGTTTCTTGTTTACCACAAGAGCGTGAAACAAGTGAGTGAGGAGACCTATTTGAATCACCATTGCTTGATTTAGAGCAAAGGCGATGGGACTCATTCACAAAAGCATTTATGAGTACGGTAATTAGCCACTTCTTTACTCATTTACACTTAGTTTCCCCTAGTGAATCAGTCCTAAGAGTTCAACTCCCTATTAGTAAAGGTACAAAGAGGGCACAGTCCTTTCTATTTATAATAACTGTATTTGACTATATCCTAAATATTCCCATTTTAGATTTTTTCGGGTCAATTCATCAAGGTATGTCAAATATGTAAAAAAAAGTACGACAGCAGAACTTCTTTGCGTACTACAAAATGCCTTTGTGAGTAGGCCCCAGGGTCTGGGGCAGTGACTTAAGTTCCCGGGAATATCGGTAGCAAATTATTTAATTATTAGCAACTGGCTACTCAGGTTTGGAAGTGATGACATGTCTTGCAGAAGCTTCCTATGGTTTGCCTCAACATGGTGTGTCCTATCTGAAAAGTACCTCTCTATATAAAATAAAACCTAGTTTCATCATTGTTCATGATAGGAGAACTTCCCTCTATCACATCACAACCCAGGCAACACTTGTACCCTTCAAGTGGTTTCACATGGTGGCTCCACTCTCACCCTTCTGATGTTACTCATGGGATATGACGTCTACGAACAAACTAGCCCCCTGATGTTCTCAACATTCAGTGCATCGTAGGGTCATTTCCAGTGAGAGGGAAAAAGAGTAGTGAATGATCCAGCGCTCCTACTAAAATTCTGTATAAATGATGTGACATCATTTATGCAGAATGTTAGTAGGAGCGCTGGATCAGTTTTTGGTAGCATTCGTACGGTTATATGTTGCTTTTGAAATACATGTTACATACATGATACATATATGTTGGTATATACATAGGATTATTGTTTAACATATGTTGAGTTTTTGATTTTGTCAGATTGTTATATGTAGTTGTAAGGGTTTTTCCAGCAGTGTGAAAAATTCCTGGTTTGCCATGGCAAAAGTAGTGTGACTAGAAAAGTTACACAGTGCATTTGTTCTGCTTCAAAAGGTGATATTGCCGCATATCACGTGTTGTGGACGTACAACACAAGTTTAGGGTTTTAGGTGTGTTGAGTAAATTGTATGTATGATAGTGAGGATTGTCTATGAAATCGTAGCATTGAGTATAGGGACCTGGTGAGCCTGTTTTAAAACTCTCTGTGAAAAGAGTAATAGGATTTATCCAAGCTTGTGTGAACGGTAAGTGGTATTTTTCTTCTAAGTTTGGAGTTCTAAAGAAGAAGGGTAAGCGTTGTTTCTTTCCTAAGGTTAGAGTCCTAAGGAAGAGATGAGCGTTGTTTTCTTACTTCGCGAAAGAGGTTTATTTCTGAGGTTAAAGTCCTGAGGAAGAAACAAGTATGCATGAATAGGGATTTCCTTTGTATGAATGTATGTGTAAATGTGGTGAAAGTATTCAGAAGAAGAAGCGTCGTCTATTTCAAGTGAATGCGTGAAAATCTGTGTGTTTGAGAAGTTACTATCCTTTTTAGGGAAGCAGGCAAATGGTTTGTTTTGTGTAGTTATTAATTTGTTAAAAAAGAATATTGTAAAGCGCTCTGAAGCCTTTAGGTAAAGTCTGCGCTGTTTAAATGCATTGTAAGGTATTCTGCGAGATTTAAAAATGTACAAAAAGTGTTCAGCGAAGTTGGAATGTACAAAAAGGTGATCTGTGCTATTTTAATGCATTTAGGAGCATTTAGGTGTGTTCTGAGGTAATTAGGTTATAATTAAGGTATTCCACGTTGTTAAAAGTATTTTAAAGAATTCTGCGCTATTTTATGAGCATTTTAAGGGTCCCGATCGAAAATTCTGAAGGGAGGGGCTGTTTACCGAGTGAGGAGCGTAAGGGGAGAGCTGCCAGCTGCAGCGGCTGTCTATGTCACAGCCGCCGCGCTCTCATTGGTCAGGGTGCTTCAGCGTCATAGCAGGGCCGTGCCCTGATTGGTTAATGTGCCGTAGCGTCACAGCAGAGCTGCGCTGTGATTTGTTGAGGCATTCGTGGTGTAACAGCAAAGTTGCGCTGTGATTGGATGAAGCGCTGCTGTATTGTTTACAATTATGTCCCCGATTTGGTTGCGCTATTGATTTAAGACAGCTGATGCGCGTGGCGAGCGATTGCGCGCCGTGTTAAAATAACATTTCCAAAAAAGCGAAGTCTGAGCGCGAGGGGAGAGAGACTGCAGCAGCAGCGGTACGCGTCATAGAGCCGCCGCGCTCTGATTGGCTGAGGCGTCCGGAGCGTCAGAGCAAAGCTTCGTTTTGATTGGCTGAGACGTCAAAGCGTCATAGCGAGCTGTGCTCTGATTCGCTGATAGCGTTATAGTGTTTAGAGTGATTGTGGTTTCCTTCCTCAATACTGCGCTATTGTATATAAAGAAGTGTGTCACAACTGATGTGTGTGGTGAGCATTGCATGCTGTGTAAAGCATATTTAGCAAAAGAGGGGCTATTTTGGTGCGCGAAAGCACGAGGAGAGAAAGAGAGACTGCAGTGGCAGTATAGGTTACTGTAGCGACGCTGTGATTGGCTAGTGTGTCATAGCTGCCACTTTGTAATTGGCTGTAGCGTTATGGTAGCTGCGCTGAGAATGGCCGAGACATTTGTTGAGCTGTAATTGGCTAATGCTCGTTGTTTGCTACTGATGAGAGTGTTTTTGCTTTAGTTTTTCTTAGCGTTAGTGCCCAGAGGTTTGTTTATATTAGAATAAATAACATAATTATCAGGCTGAAAGGGTTCTAACATGCAATATTGATTAGAGTATAATTTGGGAAGGTGGGACTTGTGGTAAATTAGTGGATACCACAGCAATCACCCCTGGTTAGGACAACAGCAGCAGTAGCAGTAGTAGCAAGTACAGAGACAGCAGTAATATGAGCTGTCACAATAATAGGTAGTAGTGCAGCATTGGCAAAACTATCACCAGAGTTGCAAATTATGTTATAGTAGTAGTTGTTTCTACTAGAATAGGAAACATAGCAGCAGCCATAGGTGTGATTTCAGACACTTATAATAAGGGTTGTGATTTATGAATACTAAACCAAATTAAGTTCAAAGAAGACTAATTTAAAGTTGATTGACAAAAGAAATTCGGAGAATTTGTGTAGAGTGCAAATAAGCATTTTTAAACACCCAGTCAATTGTAGGTGTTTCTAATCCTGCCAGTCTAAATATTTTCATCGCTGCTTTTCGCAAAAGCACATTTTTCCGCCCCAATTAAAAAGTGTATGCAGGTAAATTACAAGATATATTAATTTAAGTAGGAAGTTCTGTTTATTTGTTGTAGATCATTTTAATTAGGTAAGTATTTTAAATCATGGATAATTATTATCCAAAGAAGAAGAAAACGTTTTTCTGCTATCAGAAAATGAAAAATGTATTTAAAAAGGTTAAAAAGGTTGTTGCTACATGTGAGAGTAAATTAATGAATAAACAGGCGAATAATAAGCATACTGATAAGAAAAATGCAGCTTTAAAAGACATATATTCTGAAAGAATACCACCTCCCCCAAAAGAATTTTTTTTTAATGAAAATCCAATTCTCGACTCAGCAAATCTAAATAATAAACCTGTCAGAGTAGTGTTTATTGATCAGTATAGAAATGATGTTGAAAATAGAGATCAGGACAGAAATTCAAGCAGACCCCCAGAACAGATTAATGTAACGCCAAGAGTCCCAGTTCAGATTAATGGAGTCCCAGCCAAGACCCCTTCTCAAGGCGTCACAACAGAAAGGTATGATGAGATGCCTAGTACTTCTGGAATTAATATTCCTGGTCATGTAAATTCTACAAATGATTTAATTGAGCAGTTAACGTCAGATATGGAAGCAGTGACAGTTTCTGTGGGAATTGGACCTGATCTCTCAGTGCTTAAAAAAGATGAAACTAGTCCCACTGCTTTAACGGTCCCATTGAATTGTGAAATTCAAAAGTTTGCTGAAAAACTTTATTCTAATGTATCTGAAAATGAGCTAATAATGATTCCAACCCAGCAAGAGAGAGTGATGACTCTAGTTTCACCTAGTGAAATCTCTGACGTTGACCTGATTGACCTGACACAGCCTGATGAGAACAAATTACTGGATGTTGCAAAATTAAAAAGTGATTTAGAAGAATTAATAAATGATACAATCAGTACAGACAGATTAAAAACATATCAGGATGATGAGGACATTGAAGGCTTGAACAATACAGGTAGGATTGCCCCTGCCCATATAAAAAATTTAATTTGGACTTTGAGAAAAAGGGGTAGTCTGAAAAAATGGAAAACAAAATGGACGAAGAAAAAGGAGAAGGAAAAAGCGACTTTAGCTTTTGTAGGCAAGTGTAAAAATCCACAGATGCAGAATGAGATAAATGAGCAGCAACAGCTGCTGAATCAACAGCTACAAATACAGCGACAGGAGGTGATTCAGCAGAATGAGATACCTCCGCCGCCATTTCCAAATTATGTTAATGAGCAGAAATACAATACAGATACAGGATTCAGTGGAGACCAGGAAAACAGACCAAATCCAGTTAAAATTGCAAACAAGCAGGGAAACTCATTTCCTAATGTTCCACAGTACAAGATGAAGTCAGAAACAAATGAAGGAGTTATTCCTGTTATTGAAAAATTCATTAAGCAGGGTGTTCTAAAAGAGATTGAGAACAGTTTTTGTAACTCACCAGATATGGGTATTAGAAAGCCAGATGAAACGTACAGAATAGTACAGGACCTGAGAAAGGTTAACGAGATAGTTATCTCTTGTTGTCCTATTGTGCCCAACCCAGCAGAGATCCTTTGTCAGATGCCACATAATGCTGAGTGGTATTGGGTCCCAATGCACCCAGAGAGTCAAATAATTTTTGCTTTCAGGTTCCAAGAGAGAATTCCCAGTCAGGTAAGTATTTAGAGAATTAAAATGATTCAGGCAATGGAATCCCCAAAGACACAAAATGAGGTAAGAATGTTCCTAGGCATGGTGGGTTACTGTTGCCAATAGATTAGTGGTTTCTCAGTAATTATGAGGCCATTGCAAAGACTGACAAAAGCAGATATAAGAGACCGAATTGTCCTGACAGAAATTGAGCTCGAAGCCATTGAGCAATTTAAAAAGAGTTTGAGTGAAGCTCCTTTTCTGGGCATGCCAGACTTCAACAAAGGAATTGAGCTTCTTGACAAAATAGCAGTGATAAAATGTGCTGCAAATGGAGAGAAAATAATTATGTCTCAAAAGGCAATGAGCACGCAGGTACCATCGTTAAGTTTTGTGCTCAGGAGTGGGTTGCAATCAATGGGGAAAAATTCAATGAACATGTTTCAAGCATCCTCATACTAATCTTTGTAATTCAGACATGGCAAGAATTAAAACAATTACAAGATGAGGCACATAATGAGGAGTAAAACACATAGCTCAAAGAAGGTTTCAGACAGCAAGAGGAAGATGAAATTTGGGTTTACAAAGATGGCAGACCTGTTATGCCCAATTGCATGATTGCTGACATGGCACAGATGTACCATGGTCCAATTGAGAGTTTGGGAACCATAGGCCGGGAGGGTGGTTCATTTACAAGTATTCAAATAGACTTCTTTGAAATGCTCCAACATAACAAATTGAGATATGTCCTAGTCATCATTTGTTTATTTTCAAAATGGGTAGAAGCTTTTCCAACAAGAAAAAATGATACATTTTCTGTTGGGAACAGATGTGGAAAAGGAGCAGGCTCATAATATATTGCCAGGAGACTTGGTCAGGACAAAGGTTCATCGGAGGAAGAACTGTTTGGTACCCAGGTGGCAGAAAGCAAGGCAAGTGATTTCAGTCACAACAAATGTTGTGAAGTGCAGGGGTCTGAAAAGGTGGGTGCATGCAAATCATACCCTTTGTGCACCTGCACCTGATAACGCTGATGAAGATAGTGACAACACTACAACTGATTCAGACTCTGAAGAAGAAAGTTCTGAAGAAAATCCAGATCTTGAAGATCGACAAGGTGGTCGACATCTGGATGATGATGTCAATGTGAATGAAAAATTGAATGAAGAAGATCTAGAGATTGTGATTCTAGATTCAGAAAATGATGAAGATCTGCTAGAAAAAGAAGCAGAAAAAGAGTCCGAGACTGAAGAGATTCAAGATCAGGAGAGTTTTGAAAAGAAGATTGGAAGCTCTGAAAGCAGGAACAGAAATTCTGGAACTGGGAAGCTCGTAGCAAGTCCGGAGAGGACGACGAATTGCCAAGTACCAGCTACAGAGATGTTGTTCCTAACGGAGTGAAGCTGCCGAGTAAAGAAGTTCCTAGATACAGTATTGAAATCTCTGAAATTGACTCTCATGAAAGTAATGAAGAATCTGAAATAAGAAAATTCAGAAAAAAAACTTGGAAAGCTGTAAGTAATGAAGTCAAGCCTAAGAAGAAACTCTTGAGAAAAGGTGATGTCTGGCCTAAAGAAGATTCGAAGTTCAAATTCATGAATAAATTTGAAAGAACAAGTCAATGAAGTGTCAAATCAGAAGAGTGATTCAGACAAAAAAGAGCAAGCTGAAGAAAAAGTTGAAATGATTACCAGGAACAGCAAAAGACCATTAAAGCCCAATCATAAGTACAAATCTCCAGAGTGGGTCTATATTTTGATTTCACCAGTAGTTGAGGTTAGCAGTAGCAGCCAAAAAGATTTGGAAGAAAATAGTGACAATGACTAGGTTTGGTTTTTTTTAAATTGAGGTTTATTTTTGGCATAAGGCTGAAGAAATTGTGTTAGGGTGACACAAGGTCAAAGAAATTGTGTTAGCTGAAAACACTTTTATGTAAGACGCAAGGTCGAAGAAAATATGTTTTAGAATTTGAAAACTTTAAGAAAAAATGATGAATGAAAAAAAAAGAGGGGGTATATACTATATACTAATTTTGGAAAAATTAAATTTTTTGTTTTTATTTTGTTTTATAATACTCAGATTGATATTTGTTTTGTTGGTGCAATTCAAAATGTAGATACCTAAATTCATTGGGGGGTTGGGGATTCAAAGGTGGAAAGATCCAACTTAGCTGAAAAAGAAAGGGTAAAGGATATAGAATTAGTAGGATTTAAGATTCAATACTCAATATGAAAGTTGCAGAAATATAGATGTAATTAGAGTTTAAATACTAATCCTGAGTAAGCCTGAAACATGTTCAATAGATAACATTTTTAAGTAAAATTTTTGGATTTTGTTTGGTGATTTTGAAATCACCAGATGAGGGAGTTGATGGAGCGAGCTTCAGAAATGATTTTATTCTGGCTCGTGATATAAAACTCTCATGACTTGAATTAACATATTAATGAGTTATTGCATGGTTTGTTATATTAAACCAATTTAGAGTACAATTCCACATCATTATGCAGGACTAATGCACTTTTTGTTGCATTTGCAAGTATGTTTTATAATAAATAACTAATGCTGTTTTGTCTGTCCTATTGTCTTTGTCAACATGTTATGTTATGTTATGTTATGTTATTTGTGTCTTTTATAGCGCTCGGCTACTCAAAAGAGTGTCCAGGCGCTTTATTAACAGCCTGAAAAAGACAAACACAACACACAGATTAAAAGAGAACGGGGTCAACAGAAAAAAAAAGTCTAGGAGGCAAAAAGCCACGTTTTCAGGCTCTTCGTGAAGGCCAACAGATTTGAGGTACTGCGCAATGTCAAAGGCAAAGAGTTCCAAAGCTGTGGAGCCCGGGACATAAAGGAGCGACCTCCAATACGGGCCTTCCTCACACGAGGAACAATGGCAAGAAACATCGACTCTGATCTCAGAGATCATGACGGATGATAAAAGACGAGCCTCCTTTGAAGATATTTAGCCCCTGCGGCATAAAGGGCCTTTTGTGCCAGAGTTAGGGTTTTAAAAACTATCCGCTTCCAGATAGGCAGCCAGTGAAGGGACTGCAACAAGCCAGAAACTCTGACTCGCCTATGCAGGCCAAAAATGGCATGCGCTGCCGCGTTCTGGACCACCTGCATCCGTAGCAGGAGTTATTCCGGCAGGCCAAGGTATAGGACGTTAGAGTAGTCCAGTCTTGAACCGATCAAGGCCTGTACCGTAGTCCTCCTGTGGTCCTCAGATAGCAAAGGGAAAAACTTCTGAAGCATACGGAGGAGACCAAAACAGGTGCCAGTGAGGGCAAGGATCTGAGATCTTAAGGTCAGGCCGTTGTCAATTTTGATCCCCAGATTCTTAGCCAGCTGAGACGATCGCACCGGAGGAGACATGTCAGCGGGCCATCATACCTGCCAGTCCGGATCGGATTGACAACCGAAGAAGAGTACCTCCGATTTGTCTGAGTTGCACTTGAGGCTGTTCAGTTGGAGCCATTTAAAAACAGCCCCAAGGCACTCACGGATACTCTCTCCATCAAAATCCTCTCCTTTCCGTCAGGTAAAGAGCAACTGGGTGTCGTCGGCGTAGGAGACGATCTGGGCCCCGAAAGACTCAGCCAAGGCCGCCAGAGGGGTCATAAAGATGTTAAAGAGAGTCGGGCTCAACACAGAGCCCTGCGGGACTCCGACTCCCAATGGTGGCATCTCGGCAGAACTAAAGGAGGCCCAGACCGTTTGTCGGCGGCCAGCCAAAAAAGATGTAAACCAGCTAAGCACCGTCCCCCTCAGACCAATCTCATGAAGTCTGACAAGCAGACCCTCATGGGGGACGGTGTCAAAGGCCGCAGACAAATCCAGCATTATCAGCATGGCTCTGCCACCCGAGTCCAGCGTCTCCTTGATGGCTTCGAACACCTCCAGCAGTGCCGTCTCAGTGCTAAGATTAGGGCGGAAGCCCGATTGAGTGGAATGGAGTAGATCGTGTAATTCCAGAAAATTAGAAAGCACAGTGCGCACGTGCTTCTCCAAGATCTTAGAAAAGGGGGTGGTGATGAACAGAGTGTCTGAATTGAGCAGACCACTCTTACCCAGTCCAAAGATCAGGGCTTGATCCATCACCGTTATTTATCTCACTGCCCCATCCCAGCTCAGAACCTGGCTATATGCAAATCAGTCTGTCCCTGGCCCAGTGCATCATGGGAACAGGGCAGACTAAACTACCAAGCCAATTCTTCACCAGAAAGGAAACAAGCTACCGGGGACCGGTTTCTGGCATTTCAGCCTCTTCGGCCCGGCTTGCTTGAATCCTGATGGAGCAGTGAGAAAGGGACTCATGTCTGAGTATACCCTGCCACACCTATAGTGGCCAAAATCGATTCAGAAAAGGGGGTGGTGATGAACAGAGTGTCTGAATTGAGCAGACCACTCTTACCCAGTCCAAAGATCAGGGCTTGATCCATCACCGTTATTTATCTCACTGCCCCATCCCAGCTCAGAACCTGGCTATATGCAAATCAGTCTGTCCCTGGCCCAGTGCATCATGGGAACAGGGCAGACTAAACTACCAAGCCAATTCTTCACCAGAAAGGAAACAAGCTACCGGGGACCGGTTTCTGGCATTTCAGCCTCTTCGGCCCGGCTTGCTTGAATCCTGATGGAGCAGTGAGAAAGGGACTCATGTCTGAGTATACCCTGCCACACCTATAGTGGCCAAAATCGATTCAGAAAAGGGGGTGGTGATGAACAGAGTGTCTGAATTGAGCAGACCACTCTTACCCAGTCCAAAGATCAGGGCTTGATCCATCACCGTTATTTATCTCACTGCCCCATCCCAGCTCAGAACCTGGCTATATGCAAATCAGTCTGTCCCTGGCCCAGTGCATCATGGGAACAGGGCAGACTAAACTACCAAGCCAATTCTTCACCAGAAAGGAAACAAGCTACCGGGGACCGGTTTCTGGCATTTCAGCCTCTTCGGCCCGGCTTGCTTGAATCCTGATGGAGCAGTGAGAAAGGGACTCATGTCTGAGTATACCCTGCCACACCTATAGTGGCCAAAATCGATTCAGAAAAGGGGGTGGTGATGAACAGAGTGTCTGAATTGAGCAGACCACTCTTACCCAGTCCAAAGATCAGGGCTTGATCCATCACCGTTATTTATCTCACTGCCTCATCCCAGCTCAGAACCTGGCTATATGCAAATCAGTCTGTCCCTGGCCCAGTGCATCATGGGAACAGGGCAGACTAAACTACCAAGCCAATTCTTCACCAGAAAGGAAACAAGCTACCGGGGACCGGTTTCTGGCATTTCAGCCTCTTCGGCCCGGCTTGCTTGAATCCTGATGGAGCAGTGAGAAAGGGACTCATGTCTGAGTATACCCTGCCACACCTATAGTGGCCAAAATCGATTCAGAAAAGGGGGTGGTGATGAACAGAGTGTCTGAATTGAGCAGACCACTCTTACCCAGTCCAAAGATCAGGGCTTGATCCATCACCGTTATTTATCTCACTGCCCCATCCCAGCTCAGAACCTGGCTATATGCAAATCAGTCTGTCCCTGGCCCAGTGCATCATGGGAACAGGGCAGACTAAACTACCAAGCCAATTCTTCACCAGAAAGGAAACAAGCTACCGGGGACCGGTTTCTGGCATTTCAGCCTCTTCGGCCCGGCTTGCTTGAATCCTGATGGAGCAGTGAGAAAGGGACTCATGTCTGAGTATACCCTGCCACACCTATAGTGGCCAAAATCGATTCAGAAAAGGGGGTGGTGATGAACAGAGTGTCTGAATTGAGCAGACCACTCTTACCCAGTCCAAAGATCAGGGCTTGATCCATCACCGTTATTTATCTCACTGCCCCATCCCAGCTCAGAACCTGGCTATATGCAAATCAGTCTGTCCCTGGCCCAGTGCATCATGGGAACAGGGCAGACTAAACTACCAAGCCAATTCTTCACCAGAAGGGAAACAAGCTACCGGGGACCGGTTTCTGGCATTTCAGCCTCTTCGGCCCGGCTTGCTTGAATCCTGATGGAGCAGTGAGAAAGGGACTCATGTCTGAGTATACCCTGCCACACCTATAGTGGCCAAAATCGATTCAGAAAAGGGGGTGGTGATGAACAGAGTGTCTGAATTGAGCAGACCACTCTTACCCAGTCCAAAGATCAGGGCTTGATCCATCACCGTTATTTATCTCACTGCCCCATCCCAGCTCAGAACCTGGCTATATGCAAATCAGTCTGTCCCTGGCCCAGTGCATCATGGGAACAGGGCAGACTAAACTACCAAGCCAATTCTTCACCAGAAAGGAAACAAGCTACCGGGGACCGGTTTCTGGCATTTCAGCCTCTTCGGCCCGGCTTGCTTGAATCCTGATGGAGCAGTGAGAAAGGGACTCATGTCTGAGTATACCCTGCCACACCTATAGTGGCCAAAATCGATTCAGAAAAGGGGGTGGTGATGAACAGAGTGTCTGAATTGAGCAGACCACTCTTACCCAGTCCAAAGATCAGGGCTTGATCCATCACCGTTATTTATCTCACTGCCCCATCCCAGCTCAGAACCTGGCTATATGCAAATCAGTCTGTCCCTGGCCCAGTGCATCATGGGAACAGGGCAGACTAAACTACCAAGCCAATTCTTCACCAGAAAGGAAACAAGCTACCGGGGACCGGTTTCTGGCATTTCAGCCTCTTCGGCCCGGCTTGCTTGAATCCTGATGGAGCAGTGAGAAAGGGACTCATGTCTGAGTATACCCTGCCACACCTATAGTGGCCAAAATCGATTCAGAAAAGGGGGTGGTGATGAACAGAGTGTCTGAATTGAGCAGACCACTCTTACCCAGTCCAAAGATCAGGGCTTGATCCATCACCGTTATTTATCTCACTGCCCCATCCCAGCTCAGAACCTGGCTATATGCAAATCAGTCTGTCCCTGGCCCAGTGCATCATGGGAACAGGGCAGACTAAACTACCAAGCCAATTCTTCACCAGAAAGGAAACAAGCTACCGGGGACCGGTTTCTGGCATTTCAGCCTCTTCGGCCCGGCTTGCTTGAATCCTGATGGAGCAGTGAGAAAGGGACTCATGTCTGAGTATACCCTGCCACACCTATAGTGGCCAAAATCGATTCAGAAAAGGGGGTGGTGATGAACAGAGTGTCTGAATTGAGCAGACCACTCTTACCCAGTCCAAAGATCAGGGCTTGATCCATCACCGTTATTTATCTCACTGCCCCATCCCAGCTCAGAACCTGGCTATATGCAAATCAGTCTGTCCCTGGCCCAGTGCATCATGGGAACAGGGCAGACTAAACTACCAAGCCAATTCTTCACCAGAAAGGAAACAAGCTACCGGGGACCGGTTTCTGGCATTTCAGCCTCTTCGGCCCGGCTTGCTTGAATCCTGATGGAGCAGTGAGAAAGGGACTCATGTCTGAGTATACCCTGCCACACCTATAGTGGCCAAAATCGATTCAGAAAAGGGGGTGGTGATGAACAGAGTGTCTGAATTGAGCAGACCACTCTTACCCAGTCCAAAGATCAGGGCTTGATCCATCACCGTTATTTATCTCACTGCCCCATCCCAGCTCAGAACCTGGCTATATGCAAATCAGTCTGTCCCTGGCCCAGTGCATCATGGAAACAGGGCAGACTAAACTACCAAGCCAATTCTTCACCAGAAAGGAAACAAGCTACCGGGGACCGGTTTCTGGCATTTCAGCCTCTTCGGCCCGGCTTGCTTGAATCCTGATGGAGCAGTGAGAAAGGGACTCATGTCTGAGTATACCCTGCCACACCTATAGTGGCCAAAATCGATTCAGAAAAGGGGGTGGTGATGAACAGAGTGTCTGAATTGAGCAGACCACTCTTACCCAGTCCAAAGATCAGGGCTTGATCCATCACCGTTATTTATCTCACTGCCCCATCCCAGCTCAGAACCTGGCTATATGCAAATCAGTCTGTCCCTGGCCCAGTGCATCATGGAACAGGGCAGACTAAACTACCAAGCCAATTCTTCACCAGAAAGGAAACAAGCTACCGGGGACCGGTTTCTGGCATTTCAGCCTCTTCGGCCCGGCTTGCTTGAATCCTGATGGAGCAGTGAGAAAGGGACTCATGTCTGAGTATACCCTGCCACACCTATAGTGGCCAAAATCGATTCAGAAAAGGGGGTGGTGATGAACAGAGTGTCTGAATTGAGCAGACCACTCTTACCCAGTCCAAAGATCAGGGCTTGATCCATCACCGTTATTTATCTCACTGCCCCATCCCAGCTCAGAACCTGGCTATATGCAAATCAGTCTGTCCCTGGCCCAGTGCATCATGGGAACAGGGCAGACTAAACTACCAAGCCAATTCTTCACCAGAAAGGAAAAAAGCTACCGGGGACCGGTTTCTGGCATTTCAGCCTCTTCGGCCCGGCTTGCTTGAATCCTGATGGAGCAGTGAGAAAGGGACTCATGTCTGAGTATACCCTGCCACACCTATAGTGGCCAAAATCGATTCAGAAAAGGGGGTGGTGATGAACAGAGTGTCTGAAATGAGCAGACCACTCTTACCCAGTCCAAAGATCAGGGCTTGATCCATCACCGTTATTTATCTCACTGCCCCATCCCAGCTCAGAACCTGGCTATATGCAAATCAGTCTGTCCCTGGCCCAGTGCATCATGGGAACAGGGCAGACTAAACTACCAAGCCAATTCTTCACCAGAAAGGAAACAAGCTACCGGGGACCGGTTTCTGGCATTTCAGCCTCTTCGGCCCGGCTTGCTTGAATCCTGATGGAGCAGTGAGAGTACTCGCGTTGATACCACTGCTTACTCACAGTCGTCTGTGTGTCCAAAATCGATTCAGAAAAGGGGGTGGTGATGAACAGAGTGTCTGAAATGAGCAGACCACTCTTACCCAGTCCAAAGATCAGGGCTTGATCCATCACCGTTATTTATCTCACTGCCCCATCCCAGCTCAGAACCTGGCTATATGCAAATCAGTCTGTCCCTGGCCCAGTGCATCATGGGAACAGGGCAGACTAAACTACCAAGCCAATTCTTCACAGAAAGGAAACAAGCTACCGGGGACCGGTTTCTGGCATTTCAGCCTCTTCGGCCCGGCTTGCTTGAATCCTGATGGAGCAGTGAGAAAGGGACTCATGTCTGAGTATACCCTGCCACACCTATAGTGGCCAAAATCGATTCAGAAAAGGGGGTGGTGATGAACAGAGTGTCTGAATTGAGCAGACCACTCTTACCCAGTCCAAAGATCAGGGCTTGATCCATCACCGTTATTTATCTCACTGCCCCATCCCAGCTCAGAACCTGGCTATATGCAAATCAGTCTGTCCCTGGCCCAGTGCATCATGGGAACAGGGCAGACTAAACTACCAAGCCAATTCTTCACCAGAAAGGAAACAAGCTACCGGGGACCGGTTTCTGGCATTTCAGCCGTCTTCGGCCCGGCTTGCTTGAATCCTGATGGAGCAGTGAGAAAGGGACTCATGTCTGAGTATACCCTGCCACACCTATAGTGGCCAAAATCGATTCAGAAAAGGGGGTGGTGATGAACAGAGTGTCTGAATTGAGCAGACCACTCTTACCCAGTCCAAAGATCAGGGCTTGATCCATCACCGTTATTTATCTCACTGCCCCATCCCAGCTCAGAACCTGGCTATATGCAAATCAGTCTGTCCCTGGCCCAGTGCATCATGGGAACAGGGCAGACTAAACTACCAAGCCAATTCTTCACCAGAAAGGAAACAAGCTACCGGGGACCGGTTTCTGGCATTTCAGCCGTCTTCGGCCCGGCTTGCTTGAATCCTGATGGAGCAGTGAGAAAGGGACTCATGTCTGAGTATACCCTGCCACACCTATAGTGGCCAAAATCGATTCAGAAAAGGGGGTGGTGATGAACAGAGTGTCTGAATTGAGCAGACCACTCTTACCCAGTCCAAAGATCAGGGCTTGATCCATCACCGTTATTTATCTCACTGCCCCATCCCAGCTCAGAACCTGGCTATATGCAAATCAGTCTGTCCCTGGCCCAGTGCATCATGGGAACAGGGCAGACTAAACTACCAAGCCAATTCTTCACCAGAAAGGAAACAAGCTACCGGGGACCGGTTTCTGGCATTTCAGCCGTCTTCGGCCCGGCTTGCTTGAATCCTGATGGAGCAGTGAGAAAGGGACTCATGTCTGAGTATACCCTGCCACACCTATAGTGGCCAAAATCGATTCAGAAAAGGGGGTGGTGATGAACAGTGTCTGAATTGAGCAGACCACTCTTACCCAGTCCAAAGATCAGGGCTTGATCCATCACCGTTATTTATCTCACTGCCCCATCCCAGCTCAGAACCTGGCTATATGCAAATCAGTCTGTCCCTGGCCCAGTGCATCATGGGAACAGGGCAGACTAAACTACCAAGCCATTCTTCACCAGAAAGGAAACAAGCTACCGGGGACCGGTTTCTGGCATTTCAGCCTCTTCGGCCCGGCTTGCTTGAATCCTGATGGGAGCAGTGAGAAAGGGACTCATGTCTGAGTATACCCTGCCACACCTATAGTGGCCAAAATCGATTCAAGAAAAGGGGGGTGATAGAACAGAGTGTCTGAATTGAGCAGACCACTCTTACCCAGTCCAAAGATCAGGGCTTGATCCATCACCGTTATTTATCTCACTGCCCCATCCCAGCTCAGAACTGGGACAGGAACAGACTAATTTGCATACAGCCAGGTTCTGAAACTGGGATGGTGCAGTGAGCTAAAAAACGGTGTTGGATCTAGCCCTGATCTCTTGACTGGGTGAGAGCTTTCTGCCTAATTCAGAGACTCTGTCCCTCACCACCCCTTGTTGTAAATATTTTTGTCCACCCTAAGCGTGGAAGGGTATTCTCAGATGTGAGACCCTTGCTCATTGCACCATCAGGATTCAAGCAAACCGGGCCGAAGACGGCTGTAATGCCAGAAACCGGTCCCCGGGAGCTTGTTTCCTTCCCAGTGTAAGAATTGGCTTTTGTAGTTTGGTTTGCCCTGTTCCCATCAAGCACTGGGACAGGAACAGACTAATTTGCATACAGCCAGGTTCTGAAACTGGGATGGTGCAGTGAGCTAAAAAACGGTGTTGGATCTAGCCCTGATCTCTTGACTGGGTGAGAGCTTTCTGCTTAATTCAGAGACTCTGTCCCTCACCACCCCTTGTTGTAAATATTTTTGTCCACCCTAAGCGTGGAAGGGTATTCTCAGATGTGAGACCCTTGCTCATTGCACCATCAGGATTCAAGCAAACCGGGCCGAAGACGGCTGTAATGCCAGAAACCGGTCCCCGGGAGCTTGTTTCCTTCCCAGTGTAAGAATTGGCTTTTGTAGTTTGGTTTGCCCTGTTCCCATCAAGCACTGGGACAGGAACAGACTAATTTGCATACAGCCAGGTTCTGAAACTGGGATGGTGCAGTGAGCTAAAAAACGGTGTTGGATCTAGCCCTGATCTCTTGACTGGGTGAGAGCTTTCTGCTTAATTCAGAGACTCTGTCCCTCACCACCCCTTGTTGTAAATATTTTTGTCCACCCTAAGCGTGGAAGGGTATTCTCAGATGTGAGACCCTTGCTCATTGCACCATCAGGATTCAAGCAAACCGGGCCGAAGACGGCTGTAATGCCAGAAACCGGTCCCCGGGAGCGTGTTTCCTTCCCAGTGTAAGAATTGGCTTTTGTAGTTTGGTTTGCCCTGTTCCCATCAAGCACTGGGACAGGAACAGACTAATTTGCATACAGCCAGGTTCTGAAACTGGGATGGTGCAGTGAGCTAAAAAACGGTGTTGGATCTAGCCCTGATCTCTTGACTGGGTGAGAGCTTTCTGCTTAATTCAGAGACTCTGTCCCTCACCACCCCTTGTTGTAAATATTTTTGTCCACCCTAAGCGTGGAAGGGTATTTTCAGATGTGAGACCCTTGCTCATTGCACCATCAGGATTCAAGCAAACCGGGCCGAAGACGGCTGTAATGCCAGAAACCAGTCCCCGGGAGCTTGTTTCCTTCCCAGTGTAAGAATTGGCTTTTGTAGTTTGGTTTGCCCTGTTCCCATCAAGCACTGGGACAGGAACAGACTAATTTGCATACAGCCAGGTTCTGAAACTGGGATGGTGCAGTGAGCTAAAAAACGGTGTTGGATCTAGCCCTGATCTCTTGACTGGGTGAGAGCTTTCTGCTTAATTCAGAGACTCTGTCCCTCACCACCCCTTGTTGTAAATATTTTTGTCCACCCTAAGCGTGGAAGGGTATTCTCAGATGTGAGACCCTTGCTCATTGCACCATCAGGATTCAAGCAAACCGGGCCGAAGACGGCTGTAATGCCAGAAACCGGTCCCCGGGAGCTTGTTTCCTTCCCAGTGTAAGAATTGGCTTTTGTAGTTTGGTTTGCCCTGTTCCCATCAAGCACTGGGACAGGAACAGACTAATTTGCATACAGCCAGGTTCTGAAACTGGGATGGTGCAGTGAGCTAAAAAACGGTGTTGGATCTAGCCCTGATCTCTTGACTGGGTGAGAGCTTTCTGCTTAATTCAGAGACTCTGTCCCTCACCACCCCTTGTTGTAAATATTTTTGTCCACCCTAAGCGTGGAAGGGTATTCTCAGATGTGAGACCCTTGCTCATTGCACCATCAGGATTCAAGCAAACCGGGCCGAAGACGGCTGTAATGCCAGAAACCGGTCCCCGGGAGCTTGTTTCCTTCCCAGTGTAAGAATTGGCTTTTGTAGTTTGGTTTGCCCTGTTCCCATCAAGCACTGGGACAGGAACAGACTAATTTGCATACAGCCAGGTTCTGAAACTGGGATGGTGCAGTGAGCTAAAAAACGGTGTTGGATCTAGCCCTGATCTCTTGACTGGGTGAGAGCTTTCTGCTTAATTCAGAGACTCTGTCCCTCACCACCCCTTGTTGTAAATATTTTTGTCCACCCTAAGCGTGGAAGGGTATTCTCAGATGTGAGACCCTTGCTCATTGCACCATCAGGATTCAAGCAAACCGGGCCGAAGACGGCTGTAATGCCAGAAACCGGTCCCCGGGAGCTTGTTTCCTTCCCAGTGTAAGAATTGGCTTTTGTAGTTTGGTTTGCCCTGTTCCCATCAAGCACTGGGACAGGAACAGACTAATTTGCATACAGCCAGGTTCTGAAACTGGGATGGTGCAGTGAGCTAAAAAACGGTGTTGGATCTAGCCCTGATCTCTTGACTGGGTGAGAGCTTTCTGCTTAATTCAGAGACTCTGTCCCTCACCACCCCTTGTTGTAAATATTTTTGTCCACCCTAAGCGTGGAAGGGTATTCTCAGATGTGAGACCCTTGCTCATTGCACCATCAGGATTCAAGCAAACCGGGCCGAAGACGGCTGTAATGCCAGAAACCGGTCCCCGGGAGCTTGTTTCCTTCCCAGTGTAAGAATTGGCTTTTGTAGTTTGGTTTGCCCTGTTCCCATCAAGCACTGGGACAGGAACAGACTAATTTGCATACAACCAGGTTCTGAAACTGGGATGGTGCAGTGAGCTAAAAAACGGTGTTGGATCTAGCCCTGATCTCTTGACTGGGTGAGAGCTTTCTGCTTAATTCAGAGACTCTGTCCCTCACCACCCCTTGTTGTAAATATTTTTGTCCACCCTAAGCGTGGAAGGGTATTCTCAGATGTGAGACCCTTGCTCATTGCACCATCAGGATTCAAGCAAACCGGGCCGAAGACGGCTGTAATGCCAGAAACCGGTCCCCGGGAGCTTGTTTCCTTCCCAGTGTAAGAATTGGCTTTTGTAGTTTGGTTTGCCCTGTTCCCATCAAGCACTGGGACAGGAACAGACTAATTTGCATACAGCCAGGTTCTGAAACTGGGATGGTGCAGTGAGCTAAAAAACGGTGTTGGATCTAGCCCTGATCTCTTGACTGGGTGAGAGCTTTCTGCTTAATTCAGAGACTCTGTCCCTCACCACCCCTTGTTGTAAATATTTTTGTCCACCCTAAGCGTGGAAGGGTATTCTCAGATGTGAGACCCTTGCTCATTGCACCATCAGGATTCAAGCAAACCGGGCCGAAGACGGCTGTAATGCCAGAAACCGGTCCCCGGGAGCTTGTTTCCTTCCCAGTGTAAGAATTGGCTTTTGTAGTTTGGTTTGCCCTGTTCCCATCAAGCACTGGGACAGGAACAGACTAATTTGCATACAGCCAGGTTCTGAAACTGGGATGGTGCAGTGAGCTAAAAAACGGTGTTGGATCTAGCCCTGATCTCTTGACTGGGTGAGAGCTTTCTGCTTAATTCAGAGACTCTGTCCCTCACCACCCCTTGTTGTAAATATTTTTGTCCACCCTAAGCGTGGAAGGGTATTCTCAGATGTGAGACCCTTGCTCATTGCACCATCAGGATTCAAGCAAACCGGGCCGAAGACGGCTGTAATGCCAGAAACCGGTCCCCGGGAGCTTGTTTCCTTCCCAGTGTAAGAATTGGCTTTTGTAGTTTGGTTTGCCCTGTTCCCATCAAGCACTGGGACAGGAACAGACTAATTTGCATACAGCCAGGTTCTGAAACTGGGATGGTGCAGTGAGCTAAAAAACGGTGTTGGATCTAGCCCTGATCTCTTGACTGGGTGAGAGCTTTCTGCTTAATTCAGAGACTCTGTCCCTCACCACCCCTTGTTGTAAATATTTTTCTCCAAGATCTTAGCCAATGCAGGAAGAAGAAAAATGGGCCTATAATTGGCCAAGACCTCAGGATCTAAACCAGGCTTCTTAATAAGGGGAATGACCATAGCCTGTTTCCAGGCCGGTGGGACCACCCCCTGGCTCAGAGAGAGATTCAGGAGGGGATTTACCAGCGAATTACCCACTGTCGCCATCTTCGCCAGAAATTTGGCCGGACATGGGTCGAGCGGCGAGCCCAATTTAAGATTGGCCTAGAGTGTCAAAGACGAAGAAGTTAAAATAGGCGGAAAGTCTGTCAGGACTGACCCTTGGGGAACCGATGGAACTGGTCCATCCTCAAAGCAAGGGTAGACAACAACCAGCCTAAATGGAAAAGAGTCCTGAATCAGCTTAATCTTAGTGGTGAAAAAGCATGTGAGATCCGACGCCCATTTCTCGGATTCGACCGTGGGGCAATGAATTCCCTAACGATCGGGAAAATCTCTTTGCAGGAGTTCGAGGCAGCCTCAATCCTCCTAGCAAAGTAACTCTTCTTCTCGAGGAGGATATCTCGATGATAGGCCTTGACCATGGTTCTATATTCGAGTCTGGCAGCAGGATCGTACTGAGCCCGCCAGGCCCTTTCCGCCACCTTGCATTGCCTGCCGGAGGCAAGCAGCGCTTCGGTGAACCTGGGAGCAGAGACCCGTTTGGACAGCGAACGCGGAGCCCTCGAAGGGGCTAAGTCATTCAGCCTGTCCACAAACCAGGCCTGCAGAGACTCCAGGTCCCTATCTAAAACCCCCGTGAGAGGGCAAGGATGTTCACACAATGCCTGTGCCAACATTTCTGGGGTCACCCGATGGTATGCCCTCGACGCTGATCCTTGCTGTCTGGGGGCACTACTCTGGGGTTTCTTATTGCCCAGTATGTAAAAATTGACCAACCGATGGTCTGTCCACAGGACCGGCAGAAGGGCCGTCACCTCTATGGGGGACGTAGAGAAAACCTGATCCAAAGTATGGCCTTTATCATGCTTTGGTTCAAAAAGATAGGGGGCTAGGCCCAGAGGGGCCGTAATGTCGGACAGTTTGATCACATCTAGGTCCGAAGCCTCATCCATGTGAAAATTGAGGTCTCCTGCCAGGATAAAGTGGTCAGCTCTCAAGACCAACGATGACATGACAGACTGGAGCTCATCGAAAAAAGAACCAACTGGACCATGGGGTCTGTACACTAGCAGCCCTTTCACTGACTGATGCGGCGCCAATGATAAAGAGAAAGCAAGGGATTCAGACCCTTTAATAGCCTCAGTGGGAAAAATTGAACATTCGATGGATTTCTTCACCACGAGTGCTACACCGCCACCCCTTCCTTCCAGCCTATCTTGCCTATAAATATTGTATTCTGGAGGGATCGCCATAGCGATATCAGGGTTAGAGGAAACTCCTAACCAGGTCTCTGTTAGCATCAAGCACACCGGTTTTTCCGTGGTCAAGAGGTCAAAGAGCTCCTGAGCGTGACTGCGCACTGACCTGGTGTTTAACAGCATACAGAGGTGCTTCGCAGTAACCATCTCCCGAATAGGGAGTGTCCGTGTCGCATTACCTGGCGACCAGCCGCAGCCTGGGCATCTCCGCTTGCCCCTATGGCGGCCAGGAAACACCTTAAAGCAAGCACACAATACCTTTTGTAAGCACCGCAGCTTCGAAGATGTATAGCAGACCATAATAGCACCAGGTAACATTAGCCCGCCAGATCCAGGCCTCCCGCCGCTCCGACCGCTTCCGGGACGCTGACGGGCGAAGACGGGCTGGACTCTGGCGTGACTCCGGCGTCACTACGGCGAGAACGCTGCGCGAGAACGCTGCACGTAGAATGGCTGCTTTATATACTGATCAGCGTGTCCTTATGACAGCTGATCTGCTACCCCCAAATGGCCCGGCGAGGATGAAAACTCACCCAAGATGGCGGCCAAAGCTGAAGGGAACCGGGACCCGCAAAGCGCAGTGAGAATTCCAATTATAGTGAAGGTGAGGGAGCGCGATCCTAGCTAAAAGCAAGGTAGAATAAAATAAGCAGAAAGCAAATAGCCAACAGGGATATTTTTAAAAACACTGCCGCGTTCGTAAATAGCTCGCCCTGCAGCGTGCTATAAAGTTGGTATGTCAGGGTTAGGCGTCCGTTGTAGATGTAACAGAATGGCCCGCCTAGAATGCCCCCTTATATACTGATCAGCGTGTCCTTATGACAGCTGATCTGCTACCCCCAAATGGCCCGGCGAGGACCAAAACTCACCCAAGATGACGGCCAAAGCTGAAGGGAACCGGGACCCGCAAAGCGCGGTGAGAATTCCAATTATAGTGCAGGTAAGTGAGCTCGATACTAGCTAAAAGCAAGGTAGAATAAAATAAGCAGAAAGCAAATAGCCAACGGGGATATTTTTAAAAACACTGCCGCGTTCGTAAATAGCTCGCCCTGCAGCACGCTATGAAGTTGGTATGTCAGGGTTAGGCGTCCGTTGTACATGTAACAGAATGGCCCGCCTAGAATGCCCCCTTATATACTGATCAGCGTGTCCTTATGACAGCTGATCTGCCACCCCCAGATGACCCGGCGAGGACGAAAACTCACCCAAGATGGCGGCCAAAGCTGAAGGGAACCGGGACCCGCAAAGCGCAGTGAGAATTCCAATTATAGTGCAGGTGAGGGAGCGCGATACTAGCTAAAAGCAAGGTAGAATAAAATAAGCAGAAAGCAAATAGCCAACAGGGATATTTTTAAAAACACTGCCGCGTTCGTAAATAGCTCACCCTGCAGCGCGCTATGAAGTTGATATGTCAGGGTTAGGCATCCGTTGTAGATGTAACAGAATGGCCCGCCTAGAATGCCCCCTTATAAACTGATCAGCGTGTCCTTATGACAGCTAATCTGCTACCCCCAAATGGCCCGGCGAGGACGAAAACTCACCCAAGATGGCGGCCAAAGCTGAAGGGAACCGGGACCCGCAAAGCGCGGTGAGAATTCCAATTATAGTGCAGGTGAGGGAGCGCGATACTAGCTAAAAGCAAGGTAGAATAAAATAAGCAGAAAGCAAATAGCCAACAGGGATATTTTTAAAAACACTGCCACGTTCGTAAATAGCTCACCCTGCAGCGCGCCTAGAAGTTGGTATGTCAGGGTTAGGGGTCCGTTGTAGATGTAGATTAATGCGGCTGATTAATTAATGGCATGTGCTCTTATCGTGTGTGATTATGTGTTTGTCTATGTTGTGTCTGTTTATCTATGTTGTGTCTGTTTATCTTTTTATCTTTTCAGATTTATGAAGAATCCTGCTGGACACTATGAAGAATGGTAGATTTTAATTGTGCTGCTTTTCTGTGTGCTTCTTCTAGGTGACTTATACTAATGGGTAACATTAGCTATGTAGGTTGGAAACAGAATGACTTTCATTACCTGAATTAATTATTGTTTTGTGTTTGTTTAAATAATAGTTTTCTGAAAAAGTGACGCGAGCTAAAAGTGGCGCAGTGACGCAAGCAAAAGTGGCGCAGAAAATTGACGCTTTCTGAAAAGAGGCCTGCTGATGAAAAGCCACATGAAAAAAACTTATTTTGAAAAGGATGAGAAGCCTATGAACTTTTATTGTGAAAAGGTTTGAAAAGAACTGCAAAAGGCGACTCTGTGGAGAGGTTTGCTAATGTGCCACGAGAAGCTCAGAACGGGCAGGCTCAAAGCCAGGAATGTGAGTCGCAGCATTTTTGTGCACTACATGAACAATCTTTGCTACAAAATGTAGCAGCCTAAGGAAGTGCTGCCAGGACTCTGTGCATGAACAATGGCTTTGTATAAAAGCCTGGACTTGAGGTGGAAGATGTCACAATTTACTGTGGCGTGAGGTGGTTCAGCCAATGGGGAGCCAGAAATCAGCTGATGGTATGTGAAATTAGTTAGTTTAGCCATAGTTTTAGGGTATAAGAATAGGCTTTAGAAGCAGATTTTTGGCTTACGCTTCTTGATTCCAGAGGGTCGTGTTCTGCTCACCGACGATTACACGTAAGGAAAGGTGACTTTTAAAAGACTTTGTTTTCAGGCAATGAGGGTAGAGACAGAGAATTAGTTAGGGTTTGGAAATGCTCTTTTTCACTTATTTCTGCTAATGAATAATATTTTCTTGAATTAAGCTCTCTTTATAAATGCTGAATAAAACGTTCCTAAGACTTTTTAAAATGCTTGCTTAATAAAGTTCCAAAACGTTTTCATGATGATGTTTGAATAAACTTTTAAAATGACAAGCTGGTCTTGTTTATTGTAGATAGTTTAAACAACATATCAGATCCATTCGCCTCATGATTCAGCTGCTCTGTTATTTTATGGGCCTGGTATTGATTGGTAAGTTTGGTGGTAGATAGTGACATCATTTATGCAGAATTTTAGTAGGAGCGCTGGATCAGGAACTAACGCTAACATTGCAACATTAGCAACCTTCAATTGTAGAGTGCTTGTATAAATTGTAACAATCCTGTGCCACAAAAAGTGACAGATTTGACTGGCTGACTCTGTGTGCAGTGCAGAATATCTGATCTGTGAATGAAGGCACACAATCGATAAACAGCACTTTACCACATTTCGCTTTGACTAATAGAAAGGTAAGAAGTGAAGCCCCAGCACATGAGAGCTCTGTGGATTGAAGCCAAAATGATCAAGGCGGCTGAACAACCATATACAATCTGTTGACTGCGTGGCATTACGACTGGAGTTGCTGATATGGGTACTCACTATTACTTTTCGGCGCTCTACCTTGTATGTCAAAGTCTGTTTCAATATGTAGTACCTCATACTGGAATTTAGTTATATTGTATAGCCATATGGGTACTGTGGCACAAAGGCACATGCCATTGGAGTGATAGGCCAGGATCCACAATCGCCAATGTAGCCATTCAAACCAGTCAAACTCATTTAAACATTTTCATTAACTGAATAAAAGATTGTGTGCTCCGAAAGACCAAGACACCTTTATCTAGTTGCAAAGCCCTGCATTTTTTATGATCTTCCGAAGCAGACTACATGCACTTCGCAACCACTAGAGAATGAGGGGCATATTATCAAGAAAGTCGATAAAATTATCGCAGTTTTAGCGGCAGAAAACTGCTGCTAAAATGGCGATAATGGGCTTGATAATATGCTCTATGGAATTCCAATTGAAGACCAATTTAGATGTCCCTCACATCTAACGTGGGCTTCAATTGGAATTCCATAGAGCACATTATCAAGCCCATTATCGCTGTTTTACCGGCAGAACTGCCGCTAAAACGGCGATAATTGTATCGCCTTTCTTGATAAATGCCCCCGAGTTCACCACAAACATAGCAATCTCCTTCACGTCCCAATATTTGTGTACTAGGTCAACCTGTCGTTAACCCATATGCTCAGATATTCATAACTTTTAATTAAGTTGAAGATGGTCACATTGACTGATCTCATGCTTTTCCTGCTGTCCTTGTAAAGGTCATTACTTGGCCTTCGTTATATTGATGACAACACTAATCTGGCATGGGCCAGATTAGTGTTGAGATCTTGATTAAAACCAAAGGTGTTCACTGAACAAGGAAAATATCATCTCAGTGCGGTACAGGCCCAGTCAGGGCACTGCCAAATTTTGGAGGAAGCAGTTAGATTTTAACTAACTCACCCTAAAGACAGCACATTTTTTACTCAAATGAGGTGTGAGGGCACAGCTTTTTCTCACACCCTTACCATATCCAAGTCTACTCCCTAGCCAGTTTTATTTTCCCTGTTTTGATCTTGACCAAATTATTCATACACAACTCACTTATGATTTTTACTAATGTATTTGGAACACGCATACCTGAAAAAGTATTCCATAAGGAGGTTCTGTCCACTGTAGTCCAGATATATACTGTATCAGGAGCTGCTACTAGTCATGCAGATGTTTCTTTTGCGCCAGTGTGGTCAGTTTTATTACACAATGCATTAACGTATGCCTTCCTGTAACCCAATGCCAGCGAAGGGCAGTAGCTCAGACGCAATTTCCCACTTATTATTGTAAAAGGTCCTCCAAACATGTTTTGCCAGGGCTCTACAGAGCCAATATGCTCTACGTAAGTAGGGAGTGAGCCTATGGACTTCATTGACTAAATGCTTTCACCATAGACAGCTGTTCAGCAAAAAAATGGTATAAGGCCTCCCCTTGTATTATGGTCAACTAAAATGTAGATGCCAAAAGATGTCACTGGGCATAAAATTTAAAGTATGTATGTAGTCCCAAGGCGCTTCGATCGCTGCGAAACCCTTCCTGGCTTCCCTGAGAGATTGTCCCTATTGGGTATCTCCAGGGTGAGACCAGGCATCCCCGGCGGTCTGGTGGGGCCGTTGGTGAAGATGAGGCAAGCTAATGCCCAGAGTTGCCGAGTGTGATCGCTGATCAGAGTGGGCACCGAGGCGAGAGAATTATCGAGTCCGCTGACCCTGGTCCAGAAACCTGCCGCGCCGGGAATCGAACCCTGGTCCCGGGCCGTCCTCTGCTCTCGGGTCTGCCGCCTCTAACCAGTGAGCCACACTACTTCAGTGTGACCCTCGCTCAGGATTCCCTTCCTAGGTACAACCTTCCACAAAGCTGAAAGTCATGGGCTGACCTCTGGTTTCCTTGGTGATCTAAGGTTGGGGGAAGGGGGGTTATCCAGGAGCAGGCATGAGACAGCCTAATTGGTTCACTTGATTGCAAATTCTGTGGAAATATCAATGTGGCAAAATTGTAGACTTTTCCTATTATCATGGGTTGATTTACACAAAGTGTGAACATAAATGATATGTGCTCATTCCTGATTGGATGAAATATGCTCTGCAGTTAATAATTGAGTCGTAATTAGTGTAGTAATAACAAATGGTAATAACGGTGAGAAGATGCGTGCATGCAGTGAATCAAGTGCTGTGCAGTAACAGGGTCAACATTCATAGGCAATGAACTGACTATGTTCTTCAATGCAGATAAACTAGAAGAATCCAGTTCTTACATAGAGCCTTTCGTAGTGTCCACCTTTTAGGGTTTTAACCGGGTCATTGTGCATGTTTATCTGTACTGCACTGCAGGCCAGTGCATGCAAAATTTGTGTTTGATTTGGAGACGTTTTAAGAAGAAGTCGCGTCATTTCTCAGTATGCTGGATTTTCATTTTTCATGCGTGTCATTTTGACTCCGCAAATTTCGCAACTTTGCCTGGCATGACCGTAAAAGTGTTCCTGTATAAATGACAATTTATGGATATTGTTTTCTTGGGGATTTTCCACAGCTACGAAATTGGAGAGAGCCGTCTTGCACGGTGCATCAGCTTTGCAAATCCCCGAAGATGACATCTGTTTCTACCTTCTTCAAGCTCTGTTAAATCTCAGTTCTCGCCCCTTGTTTTTTTACTTTCGAGAGGCTTTTTCATTAGCCACTAATCCAGAATTACTGTCATGGAAAGTTATTGCGTGAAAGAACAGGGCCAGGTAAAATTCTTTCAAACTCAATATTAAGAAAGGTGACTAACCACAATTCATTTGACATATTGATTTATGTTAATAGTTTCTTTAATACGAAATTATTGTCAAGCTGTTAAAAAACCGGCTGTGTGCTTGGACTGCAAGGACAGCATTGCACATCTCTTGGCACAGACAAATGCATCTGCACATCTGAATAGCATCTGTAAAAATTGCATTAGGAGAATAGTCAATGCTTCACTCTATCTTCATTTATGGAGACATTTAATAATGAGAAATAAAAATGTTATACCGGAGAAAACACATTGAGACCGAGACCTCATTTCCACATATCCATCCCAGGAAATGTAAGATGCCCATCCTTTACTGTCTGGCGCTGAAGACACACATACATATTATAAAAACAGCCACATTTTATGTGGACCGGATTTGACTCCTCACACTAAAAAAGCATTTTCCAAGTAAATATTGCATAAATAAACTAGCGGACTAAATCAGAAACGTAAAACTAGTCATAATGCCGTGTTATGGGAGCTATCTCGAGGCTGTCAGTATTGCATACTGCTTCACTGGGGACAGTCATTGTAAAATATCTGTGCACAATTTGTTTTCTTATTGAAATTCACTAACCAAATACATAAATAAAGTTGGCAGTAACTTTCAAGCATATTACAAAAAATGCACGGCTTTAATATATTTGGCAATATAGAACTCATTGGAATGCAATATGGTTCAATTCAACTACTGGAATTTAATTGCAAGCTCGTTGAGCGATAGCTGAACTTTATTTGTTATTAGAGAAAATGTTTTTATATAAAGAACGCTAAACCCTGGCATATAACATAAAACTTTTTGTAAAATAATAAGAAATCCAAGACTTGTAAAATCTTGAATTAGTCAGGGCTCACGGAGAAACCAGTCATGTTTGTAACACTACAATCAGCATTGCATGCTTTCGTTATTCAAGATTCTATTGAGTTCTGAAATAATTGATTTTCAAATTTCCTGACACTTCAGAATCTTATCTAGCTCAATCATCACATTAAAATCAATAAAAACTATAGTCATTCGAACCTGTGCAACTTGAGAGAATGGCAAGTCTATGAATGGAATGACTTGTCTTGTGAATGATTGACTTACCTACTGAATTATTGTATTGTCCCTATGGAGTAACTGAACTGCTAATACTAAAAAGGAAACATTATCTGTAACCTGAAATGTATGCATGATTCCACATTGTTTCAATTCTTTTTAATTAGTATGCACAAATGATTCAAGAGTAATATATGTGAACTTAAAACTTTGACAATTATAGCCCAACTAACACATTAATTGAAAATGACATAGAACTCAATGTATATTCCATAAATATTGCACTTTATGGTATTGCCCCATAAAAGTGTTCAACATGTATGTACGGAGCCACGTTAGGGTCGGTCAAGAGGGATTTACCATGCTGACCTTGTAGGGGAATAGCGCGAGGGACCCCTACGTTTGGATTTTGGCTCATGGAGTAACAGAACCCCACAAAAACAGTCAGCTATTAAGCGGTGATTCGTTAGGTACATTGTCTTACCTGCACTATATATCTCACTTTTTTATTGTAACATTCCTGAAAAGTAGAGAAACGTGAGTAAGGTGGGGATTTGTGTACCCCAGTCCAGAAGAAGGTGTTTATACACCGAAACATGTTGATACACACAAATAGGAGGTGATGCACATTGTTTTGCATAACATACATCCTTCCTACACCAATTTTTAACAGCACCAGCCCGGGGGCCCAATAAAGTTTTTTGTTACCCCACGAGCCAGGTACTTTTTAACATCACTCACCTTAAACCCCACCACGCACTCACATAGAAAATCCTCACTCACACCACGCATAGTCATTATAAGTGCTCCCTCGCAGTCATAGGTTGCAGCACACCGCACCCCGTAGAGGGGTGCGAGGACCCCAATGATGAAGCATGACACCAAGGGGCCTGTTGGTGTGTGAGGGGTTTCATAACAACCAGGGTGTTCCCCACCATTGTAGAAAACATCCCCCTCGGAAAGAGTGGATTCCTATTGTTTAAACGTATTAGCCAAGGGAGAACAAATCCATTTTCGACTAAATCTCTCTCTCCCCCTCTTGTTATTGATAGTATTTCATAAATATTGCACCTTATGGTATTGCCCCATAAAAGTGTTCAACATGTATGTAAGAATTAGTTTCACCAGGTAATATATATAGCAGATGACCTTTACAGCTCTGTTGTTCTTTTAATTAGTTTTAGTACTTTAGAAGGAAACACTCCTTCAATCACAATGACATGCCTATGTTTACTCAGCACCAATTTTGTACTTTACCAGATGGATTTCAGATTATTTACCTTCTCTCATGTGCCCTTTACTCCATATTTTCCATTCTTCCCCTTCCTCTTCCCACATTGTGCAAAACTGCCCTTCCAACTCCTGCCCGCTCCTCACAGGGCTTAAACCTTTTAATTGTGCTGTGCCTGATGGTCAGCTTCTTGTCTTTGCTGTGTTCCATATTGAGTGCTCCTGCTGCTCAGTAAGTTGCACTTCGTGCTTTCTTATCTTTTTCTCTAAAAAGCCCCTATATTTTATTGTGGCAAGGTTTTCAAATAGGTAATCTTTGACTTGCACATTTCCATGCTGTTATTTCCACTCCACAACATTTTTATTCATTGGTTTGTTAATTGTAATACAAATACCATCACTAAGCGACTACTTTGTCCACGATCATAGTAAGCGCAACCAGTGTCTGTAGTGCCATATTTTGGTCTAAAACCTGTTTGATTAAATGGAATTAGGTTTTTGTTTTCAGCCCATTCAGCCAGTATCAGGCCTGCAAGGCTTTTACAGTTTGTACCCATAGGAACTATCATGGCAAAGCTATCCAGCATAGGACAATTTATTATATATTGGCTGAAAAATTGAGTCACTCCATGATTCAGAGATTTCCTCTGCTGCTGGACAAAAATGAAACAAGATGTGAAAGCGGGTGCTCCAGAACTCACAGTCTTCATTAAATATGACCCCAGGGAGGCCATTCGGACTGGGGGAAATAATAACAGAATAATAATGGAATCAAATTAATTTTTAGGACACTCTTATGGTTAACAATCAAATGGAATTAGGGAGAATGATGAAAACAGCTCCTAACATGAAATAAGGTAAACTAACCAAACCTCTTTTAATATGTGACTATTAGAGTACAGATGGAGTATCAACAACCAAATGGTGTTTAAGACCAGGGGCCAGTCTCCCCCTCCATACCCTTCTTTCTTTCATTCCTTTGCAAACCTGATCCCAATGATAGAGAAGACATCTGGGAAGGGATCTGGGGTAAATGGGGGAAAGGGTGTATTAGAGATATTAAGGGTAACAGCCCATTTATTAAAATGATAGAAATAAAAGGTTGTGACAATATGGTACAAAGAGGATGGTGTTTAATGCGGTGTTAAGAAGTGAGAAATGTATACCCAGATAATTTGCAGTAGATATTTGAGTACACCATTTTGTATAACAAGAAAATGTATAGAATTCTCTGTATTCTAGTAAATGTGAAGTCGCAATAAGTATAAAAATAAAAAAATGCTTTTTTTTAAAATGCGATAGTTGCATAAAACTATTTTTTGAAAAAGAAACATATAGAATGGGATAATGTTAGTTTGCTGTATCTTCTAAAAACTTTTATCTGATTGTGTTTGTCAACAGGAAACAAATGAAAGTGGCAACCAACCAATGCCCTTAACAAGAGAGACCTGTACAAAGGTCTTGATAAAGATGGCTTATCAATTTTAAAACCATCTCTCGACGCTCTAGTACACACAATTAAGTGAAACAGCCGATCCTGTAGCTATGAATGTTTGAGCATATCCAGGAAAGGCCAAGAAGTATCTCTAACCCTGATGTGTGGTTTTTTGGACAAAAAATAATGTCTATCTTTCTGTCTCTCTTTTTTGTGGTGAGGTCTATGAGTTTTGAGTTTTGGCAACTGTTTTGTCTGTTTAATTTTAAAAAACTGTGTTTTGGAACATAGTATTTCTATCAGACGTATGTAATTCAGGTGTACACAAATGCGGAATAACAGTATATGTTTTTAATGATAATGTATTTTTAAGATTGATTGGTGTAATGCTTAAGATTTTGTTTTTAATCAAAAAATAAAGAATTTTTATTAACTAGTTATCTTGCAATCTATGGTGTTAGTATCAAATGGTTATTCTAATACATGGGCTACATTTGATGTGAAGAGCCCACAGAGTAGTGTAAGAAAGTCTGGTCCACCAAGGGATTCTTTTTTTTTTGTACTGTTTGAAAGTATCCTAATCCCCTGGTTGTTTAAAGGGGTCTCTCTCATTTATTTAAACGTTTTCTTAGCATAACCAGCAACGCAGGGTTGAATGTTTTCCTTGGGAAAAGGCCCCTGTTCACAGTTGAATTTCGAAATGGAACTTAGAGCGTGTACAGAATTGTTTCTCATGCATTTCTTTTGCAGGTGCAAGTCCATGTAGCTCATTAGGTAGATTGATCCATTGTTTAGGAGTTAGGCTGGTAGGAGTGAGAACGAAGGGAGTCTACTGGTATGCAAACTGCAACATTTGGCCGAGAAGGTGCCTGGGAACCAAGGACACAGCAACGGTTTTTGGAAGAAGATGGACCTGTGCTGGAAAAGTACGGGGGCTGCACCCACTAGAAGAGGCTGTGCTATGGGCGTGTTTACTGTTTTTGGATTTTGTATTAGGGAAAGTGCCCTGAGGGAGGAGAGTCAGTTGCGGTCAGTCTTAGTCTTAGTTGCAGTTGGAGTCAGACTGGGTCCTGTATAAGGCAGTCCAATTGGATATGCAGGGGTCTCAGAGGGGACTAGGCAGGAGAAATTAAGTAACATCTTAGAACGAGCTCGGTAGCTTAGGCTACTTAACTGGAAAGAGTGAATGTGCTTCTTAGGGAACCTTCACAGCAGACACCTTTTTCTCTTGCCTGAGAGGTATGCTAAGTAGGGATGTCACCTTAGAGTTAGTGTAGGGACAGATTCATCTTTTCTTCCCTTTGGAGCAGATGCAGTCAAGACTTCGAGTGGGAACGGTTATTTATTGCCTAATGTTTCTTGAACTTACGTTACTCTTTATTTTGAGTCTTCTGAGACTCATGCGTAGGATTATGTTTGTATTAGTGCCAGTTTATTTCTTGAACCTCTTGCTGAGGTGCTTGTATGTTCAATTGTTTTTGGCTTCGAAATACATTTTAAAAATGTATTTCGTAGTCAGGGGTCCTTTAGAATGAGATGTATTTGCTAATTGGTAAATTGTCATAAGTATGACATTAGAGAACTTCCTTCACACTTCTATGCATACTAAAGAGATCCAGTCGACCAGGCATTCTAGGGATTGGTAAGGTGAAAATTCTGTCTGAGAATCCCAGCATCATCAACAGCTCTTAACCCTTACCATAGACAGTAGAGAGAATCGAAGAAAAATGCCTTAGCCTATCCTTAGGAAAGATAGAAGTGGTAAATCTGCCGAAACTAACTTGATTGATAACTAAACCCAGGCAGTTATGATGGCAAAGGAAATCAGCTGACGTGCGCATTAGTTCTCCAGGACCACAGCCCATAAAAGGCCAGGTGAGTGAACCCTCAATCTTTGATTTCCGCAATCCAGGGCAACCGAACGGAAATGGTCACCAAGATAGACTTGTGTCAATCAAGGTGAATCTACTCCGAGTGGATCTTCGTGGAGTGGATGAACGATTAAGACAGTGGAGGGACATATGATTCAACTACAAGCTGAAGTCACTACACTTGGCGAGACAGTGTCCTATTTACACAGAAATTGTGCATCTGGCTTGAAGAATGTGTGGAAGTTGCGGAAAGTTAGTCTCGGAGGAATAATTTAAGATTTGTGGGATTCCCTAAAAAAGAGGAAGGTCAATCTGCAGAGCTTTTTCTTGGGGAATGGCTTGGTAAAATTATGCACCCACAACAGCTATTGAAATTCTTCACAATTGAGCGGGCAAGCAGTGCCTTAGCTCAACCTCAGCGCCCGGGTGCACCACTGGGGGCCCTTATTGCCCACCTGTTTAATTACAGGGACCAGGATACAATCCTGCAACAAGTGCAAGTGAAGGGCCCACCAAACTTTGAAGTTGCCCCAATCTCTATCTTCCTAAAGTATATTTTGAAGGTCCAAAACCAACGGTAAAACTATCAGACAGTCAAAGAAAGACTTTGTGATTTTAATTTATGTTACAGCCTGATGTTCCAAGCGAAGCTCTGTGTAGTCCACCGGGGAAAGGTACATTTTTTCTATACAACATCCAATGCCAGTAAATGGGTGGACACCTTAGCAAGATTCCTTTCTCAGGGGTTGGAGTGGACATGGATGTTAACCCTGATGCAGAAACGAAGGTTGGCACTGCAGTGGAGACAAGCTGGAAGAAGCGGACATGCTGGTTCTCTAACCTGGATGGGACGTATTGTAGTGTGCTCAGATGGTGCACTGCGAAACACGGAGGTCCTGCCATAAACAAATGACTTGCGGTTGGACAGGCGAAGTAGACCTGAGATGAGGGCCCGCCATGAACTGATCTTGTACAGTGCGCAGTGAGTAATGATGTGATGAGGTGGTAGGTGAGAGTCACAGTGGGTCCGCCCTGTGGGCCCCTATCTGAGACTAACATATTCTGAGACTGCTTTATGTGATGTTAGAGAGTTGTAATGTGTGTTAATTACTTTACAGCATGTGCTGACTGTGTTTCTCACATGATGCAAATATGAGCAATATGTGTTTTTTTAAATGTTGAAGGGGACAAATGGGGTCAATGCAGTACAGGCTAGTTCCTTACTAAGGTGGATGGGGTAAGGTGGACAGGCTAAACATGTAGGGTTCAGGGGGCACTTTCTGTTAGGTGGGGTGGGTTTGAAGTATTGCCCGGGGGTGGAGGAAGTTGGGAAATGGGGTAGTTCTGTTTATGTTACAGTTACAAGGGAAATGTTGCTGCTTGTGTGATAGGATGTTAGGAAGTGTGGCGTCTTGGTGTTTATCAGTGTATCCAGATCTTGTTCTTCACTGACGTAATGATGGCCGCCCCCCCCCATTTCTGACCACTGACATGGTACTGATGGGTGATTGTAATTGGGTGCGTGATGGGTTGTTAGATCACAAGCCCCCACCGGAAAACACAAAACCCCACATTACTGACTAACTGAATGGATTGAAGCAGGGTCTTGGCCTGTTGGATGCGTTGAGAAAGAGACACCTAAGCTCCATACTATTCTCTTGCTATACATCGACAGTGGGTGCATATAGTAGGATGGCCTATTGCTTGCGCACCATGGGGCCTGCTATATAAGTCCTGAGAGGCAGCCTATCTGGCGCAAAAATATGATCCTTCCCCACTTCTTTTGGGTCTGATATGGGGCCATGCACACCCCGAACTGCCACTATGGCGTTTGCGAACTGAGGTATTGACGGATCCACCGTTTGCGGCGGCCGTGCAGGGGGAATAAACTCATTATTTCTAGGAGAACTAGGATAGTTCAAGCAGCAGGGCATATGACTGGGATGCAATGAAGGTTGTACTCAGAGGGATCTGCTGAAAGAACATTTGGTATAGACTCGCTAACCTGGAGGGGAAGCTCTCAAGGCAACCCCAGAAGCTTGATAAGTGGAGGCACAACCGTAATGCTCTATTAGATTACTGGCACAAGCTGTAAAAGCATACGTTCACTGCATATTGACAGATATTGCATGCCAAGAGGGACAGGAAAGGAGCCATGTTGGCACAACTGCTGAGGCAACAAGAGTCTTGTGAGGTAATTTTGACCTTACTGCATGGTAGAGGTAACGTAGTTAACCTCCAGGTGGCTATAAATGTGGTGTTTATGGTGCATCTTGAGAGACTGTACAAGAAAAGAAGGACCAGATTTGATGACATGAGGGTGGATTTCTTGGAAGGTTTGAAAGCCCCCAGGTTGGGGGAGGAAGAGAGGCAATTGCTTGACATGGAAATAACTAAAGAGCAGATCCTAGCATCATTTAGAAGTCAGAAAACTGCAAAAAGATAGGGGGAGCTAGCCTTCAAGCTGAATTTTACCATAAATGTGCTGATGTGATGGTTGATAGGTTATTGGAGGTGTACTGTTGGATTCCACTCAGCCCACACACTGCAGGAATGAGGTAGGTTTCAATCCACTTCCCCGACTCACCAGCCACTCACAAGATGTCAACTATGAGTGTACCAATGACCCAGGAACGGGGGTGGATTATGACGAGACACCGAGTCTTCCACCCCTGTAGATTGAAGAATTTACTGCTCCCTCCTCCACGCTTCCGCACCTGAATAGACAAGGAAAATACACTTCACAATCACGTACCTTTCTTAGATACCCCAAGATCAGTGACCATGTCCTGCTAAAACAATCAGGTTGCCCTTACCAGTTGATAGTGCAGGTTTGGTATCGTGGAGACTTCAGTCAAAAAGCAATTCACATCCAAGATAACGTCTCTTGGATTCCAATAGCTGACTGTTTAAACAGGGTGTCCCTCTTAACGTTTCGTATTTAGGGGAAAAACATGTCTCACTCCTGACATGAACAAAAAAAACCATCACGCTATGAACTACGCGTGATAACCGGCACTTGGGATGGAACTTTGAGTGTTACGATAGCAAGCTGGCTATTCCTACACTCGGGAATGGATCTTACTCGCGGAATGGCCCAAAACGTCACTTCTGCGAGTAACGATGTGGAGCGGTGCGTTGAGGAGCCGCGCAATATGAAGGTAAGCACTGATACAACCACCGCGTCTCCTCCGCACCTCACTACTCAAAATAGTGCCAGACGGGAGGGAAACAGGAGCCCCTAGAACCCCCCAGCCCAACTAAAATGGTAAATATAAAAAGCACCGGAAATTGACAAAAACGGGGAAAAGAGACTCTATCTCACTAGCTCACTAGACAGGGAAAACGAGGGAAGGGAAAAGGACATCAGAAGCCGAAAATTCGAGCTCCAAAGCAGGGGGACAAAACAGTTCTAACGAGCCCATGAGAACAAACGAAGCAAATCCAGAAAACACAGGAACCAGCATCCAGGAACCCACAAATTTGCAATGACAAGCAATGACAGTAAGGTAGGACTGACTTGTATCCCGAAACTGATAGGTCATGTGATAACAGTTCTTGGTCACTGAAAGAGGACTAGACCCGATTCCTAACATGTACTTAGAAGCACAACAATGTGGACACCTCCTGGATACTATGTCTGAGGTTCTTGTGGTGCTGGTGCCAAAACCTGGCAAGATACTGGTGGAGGCGATGTTTTACAGACTGCTCTACATGTTAAATGTGGACTTATAAATATTGATTGAGCGGTTTGTTGGCTACCCAGCTTCTCCTGTGTCTGTCTGGCCTAATCAATGAGGATTAGTGTGTTCTCATTCCAAAGAGGAGCACCATGTCTATTATGCGTATACTTTTTCATGTTATCTGTGCCCCTAGTCTACGCTACGGGTCCAATGCACTAGCGTTTCTTGACCTCGAGCAGGCGTTCAATTCAGTTGCATGGGAATATCTGTGGCAGGTCTTGGACAGAATGGGTTTTGGACCCAAATACTTTTCCTGGCTCAAGTTACTTTACACAGATCTAGAGGCCAGGGTTTAGATGGGTGGTTTAGTTTCTGCTGGCTTCCCACTACATCACGGCATGAGACAGGGGTCATTGTTATTCCCGCTGATGATGGAACCATTTACTAGAATACAGTTGGTTCTGTTGGGTGCCAAATATTTCTTGAGGAAATGGCATTACTCAAAAGACTACACATACAATGAAAAATCACTTGTAATACACACGCAAACCATATAGGGTACTTAGGAGTTTTTATAGATTGCTTCCTTCATAAAAATACCCAAATTTACATTTTCAAGGCTGTCAAAGAATATATACATCGTGACAAGTAATATATGACATAGGTGACATTTGGTGCTCAGTGCTGTGGTGTCTGCGTAGAATATACAATATTGATTGGGGAAAGATGGGGGTGGTGGCCAGGGAATACAATTTTTCAAAGTACTCTGCGGACTGAATTAATGAGTCTAATCCCAGAGTCTCTCAACTGGTCCACGGTTCTGATCGTCGACGTTTCAACCCAGGGTCTGCACTAATGGAGTATCAGTGCGGGTCTTCATCAGGACTTGGACAGATATTGGACAGCCTACTCAAGCATAACAGGGCACATGAGGTACCATGGTGGTCACTTTCAATGGTGGGGATGTTGTCGTTGCAGGAGCCCTGTGTCTCAAACCAATTTTTAGCTTTATTATATGGTGGCCCACCTTCAACTGCAGAGGTTGCTAGATCTGACTGGGGGATGAAGACTCATAGCACATATCCATAGGGCCCTATGAGAGGGCCTAAGGGGAATTGCCCCAAAGGTACACAGTAAATGGGAAAAGGCACTCACGATGAGCTGACACTGCAGGGCTGATACAGGGTAAACACTGAATGAACTTAAGACAAAATCTTAAATTTACTACTATTTTGGTATTTACAAAATGCACTTACTACTTTTGGCATTCACAGAATGAACTTACTACTTTCAGTATTCACAGAATGAACTTACTACTTTCGGTATTCACAGAATAGACTTACGACTACTAACTTTACGTCCGCACCCGGGCCATAATTTCCGCCTCAGGGTCGAAATTTATTGCTCTGAGCGAGATTTACGAATTTGGCCCGCAATTTCGGGCATTGTGTAGTAATTTCCGATTCTGGGCCGTGATTTCCGATTCCGGGCCGAAAAAATAGGAATTTTAGAAGTTGGTTGTGTTAGCCAAGGGTAAACACCAGTCCAAGTGCCTACCATCCCCCACCATGGATCAGCTGACACACTGCAGCCAATCGCAGCCAATAGCTCCATTTTGCCATGATGAATGTTGCCAGTGCCTACCATCCCCCACCACGCTCCAGCTGAAGCCAATTAACACTAATTGACCAGCACCACAAAACACATAAACGCAGCACACATTGAAGGAATAGGTTTGGCCACAGACAGTTTGTGTCCCCAATGCTCACATTGCCACAGAAAATGGAAATGAGGAGAAAAAGGAACTTTACTGCAGAGGAGACCACAATGCTTGTGGGGTTCATAGTCAGGCACCACAAACGCCTATATGGACTCCCATCCTACTGCACCAGTGGGACACAGAAGGCAGCCCTACAGCAGCAGTTAGCCACTGCTGTCACAGTATTTGGGGAGGAGAGGCGCACAGTACAGGACATCAAAAAAAGTGGCAGGATGAAAGGCAAAGGGTGAAGGAGACATACTCCAGGATCAAATTAAGCAGGATCCTCCCTGCTGCATACCATGGACCCCGCATCCGTCTCACCCCACTGGAGGAGGATATCCTCACAACAATACACCCCCACTTTGTCCATGGGCTGCCTGTCAGTGACGTCCGCAACCTGGTACCAGGTAAATGGAATTATAAAAAAAGTAGACAAAAGATTGTCTGTGTTACACTGTCATTATGAGTAAGGAACTTGCCAAAGTGTATATAAAACTATGGTCAGTCAGAGACTCATGTGTCACCCTCTATGTAGCACCATAAGTCCCAGAATCCTTTGCATTAGAAAAGGCTAATCCATCCCCCCTCATGAAAACATGGGCACAGTACTGCTGCCGTACATACACAATCCTGCTAAGTAGCAATTGACAAATATTAGCAGGGAAAAACCAGTACCAATGTGACATGCAATTCAACCCTTGAGCAAACACTGATGCGTCACATTTACATGGCGGTGCACTGTGATGCAGGGATATACAGATGTGTGTTGGATCTGATGGTGTTTAGGGGGAGGCTTTGCTGGAGTAGTGTTGCAAGAGCAATGCAACTCCAATAATGTCCATGGACTGCCCACTCCTTACGTATGCTTCAAGCAGGCATAAGGTTGCGTCGCAGCAGCCTCTGAAAGTGACCCTGTGAAATCTTGTAGATTTCACTGAATCACTTTTACGCGGCATATCCCAAAGGAATGCCCACCCTGCCTACATCAAAGCTTACGCAGGTTCAATGTTGCATAAGGGCTCACAACGTGACGCTTCACCATAGATGCGTCACGTTACGAATAATTCTAAATGTTTTGTCTGTTGTACACCACCGCTGTGTCACAGAAGTGATGCAACAGCAGTATAAATCTTATTCAATGGGGCTTGTAAACCTGCCACAAATTCTCCAAGAAGTACATCACCCTGTGCCAGCCTAAATCACGAAGCAGAAGGTTAGAGAATCATCAGATCAAAATATGTCATACACATATTCTGTTGTCCATTTTCCACTCTGCCACGCCATTATATCCCCAACACACCACTGCTCCTACCTGCCCCGTCTGCGGCAGTACTTCACAACACTGTTAGCACGTAGAAGATATGGGGAAATCCCTGAAAAGTCCCAGAAGCACATTTCCCACATTTCCCATTCGGTTACAAATGCAAAATTTGATTCATTACAATTGGAGTTGTCAATGAACATTCACCTTTACCATATGACATTTGTGAACAGTGAAAGACAAAATATAAAATGTCTTGGCTCATATTACCTTTGTAATTGTGGTACACAACATGTATTTCACCAACAGTCCCAGACCGGGGAATCCAATCCTGTAATCGAGCACCACAACTAGTAAAAAGGGTGTGCCCACTATATTGTAATAGTGTCTGTAGACCTAATCAAGAAATCCTATTTGCAGAGATATGGAAATGATGAACAAGCAGTGAGATACCAGTCTCAGTAGTATTGACAATGCATTCACTGTCCAACTTCAAATCTTTCCAATATACATTAAATTGCACAGTCCACATAGCTGGTCATGTACTGCTTACATCCGATTGATTCTTTTTTGGGCATCATCAAAACACAATAGTGGACCTTGCCTCTTGATTCGTAGGCATGTAATTGTGATATAGGTAGCATGAAGGTAGTGGGACCATTCTAAGTTAGATGTGGGATCACTCATTACAAGACCAATAGTTTTGACCGTGCACAGCCAAAGACTTAAACCACATTCAAGTGTGTCTCGTGCTCCAAAGAATAACTCCCCGCTCGGGAGAAAACAAATAACTTGAAAGTAGCACCAACACAGATGTGTTGGTGTCTCCTTGGGCACAGAATTGGTGCTGCGTACTACAGCTAGTTTTCAACCTTGAAATTGTAATAAAACAATCAATGTTCCTTTTTTCTTTTCAACCGTAAGTGATTTTATTCATCATTTACTGCATCCAGGTAAGTAAGCAATATATTTTGTCACTCCTAGGTATCCATACAACGTTTATCTTTCATTCCCAATGCATTTCGGCTACTGCCTTCATCGGGGGAATATCGAGTGAAAAAACACTGCAGTAATTCAATATGCCGGCGGATCAAACGCCATAACCTCATTCTGCATCCCTTCACCAAAGCGGATTTGGGGCGATCACTCATTACATCATGTATGACACACTACTGCAACAGTGGTGCCCACAACTGCTTGTGCTCGTCCTTTGTGCCAGAAATTGAGTGCATCACATGAGGCAGCAGAAATGTAAAGTTGCAAAACACACTTATCATTGAAGGTACAATGCAGTCCTCCCAGAATCAAAGATACACACTGACTTCTGCTACAAGGTTGGACGTGACATCTGTTCAGGGACCACACACTTCTCCGGTGCTGGACCAAGGTAAGTCAACCTGGCTGAATGCTCATTAATTGGGCCTTTCACCTCCACCGTATGTGTTGTACAACACTGTTGTCCTGCATCACAATATGCTTACATATGGCATTTGAACACATTTTAGATCAGACCCTGGTGGCAAATGAGAGGCTGACACAAAATGTATGCCAAGTGAGTGCACAATGGACATACAATAGAACAATGTGTTATACGAACTGACCAAAACACAACAGGCTTGCAATTCAATGATAGGATAAATCCCTAGCAAAATATACATGCTTAAATCAAAATGAAATTAGTATGGCTGAGGCACACTGATGCCAGTTGTGTACCTTTGAGATGGGTGTAGGGGCTGCTAAGGTGACTCTTCATGCAGTTACATCTGCAAAATGAATTGGCTGAAGAGCAACACGATAATCCAGTGCAGGCGGAAAGACTCAAAGCTTCTCACATCATCTTCAATGTGTGATCATAACCAAATGTTATTTACTGCTTTCCTCCCTTCTATCGTATTCACATGTATAGGTGAGTGTTAGGCATATGAGGTTTGGATGTCTGCTGCACAAGACACCATCAGTTGTCAGCTAAGTAGTACCATGATGTTGGAAATAGAGTATGGGAACAGAGGACACTCAAAGGATGGACATTAGTAATCCGTGTTCTCTCATTAAAACATGAGCTGTGTGACCTTATGGGTAGGGAAGCACAAATGAGCAACATCATGTACCTGACAACTGCACATCTCACACATCTCACACATGAACTCCTTTCTGACTTGTTAACAGTCAACTTTACACTCATGAAAAATGTTAGTCTCAATGGTAAAGGTGAAATCAGTGTGATGCGGATGAGTTCGGGTCATTTATCCCCTTCCTTGAAATATCAGTAACCTTCTCATACAAGTTTGTCAGTTGATGTGTCATCTTATTGATGTCAGTGCTGAATGGATATAACAGCTGGCAAATGCTGCATGTGATTGCTGCACATTGTCCTTGATTATCCACTAATGGTTATTGAGAATGACATGTTGGCTCATAGCTACAATCTGTTGTACTAAAATATGGACATGTATGTCTCATCACAGGTGCTGACAGGATGATACCACTGCAGCGGACAACATTCCGGGGGATGCATGACATCCTGGCTGCAGCAGTGCGACCCTTGCGGCCTGTCCTTCAGGTAAAACTGGCATGAGGTGTGTCACTAGCTTAGATTACTAGGCCATGACAGAGATCAAGATCCCCTTCTGCATGGAATCAACAGTTGTTGTTTACAAAGTGAAATACAAATCTGGAGTGTCACATGTGCCTGTCTGTCAATTGGTGATGCAAATCATTGAGAATGTTGTCTCTACCCTCTACAGCTATGTCTATAACATCTATGAGGAGACAGGTTCAGCTGGATACACCAGGGGGGAACGCGAAGGGACAGAGAGTTGTGGCTGGAGCTGGTGAGTTTGCCAGTAATATGTACATCTCCGTGTAACACCTCAGTGCTATTGTGTGAGCAGGTCATTTGTGGTGGTACCCTAACCAGGTCACATGATCCTCATCTGCTGATGCAAAGTACAGTTAATACAACCCTGGTGTTGCACCACATGTAATACCAGGTCAGTCACTAATAGGGTTGCAACCTCTGTGTTTCAGAAGATGCTGAGGGAGAGGATGACAGACCGACGACCAGTGCTGGCCCACGGGGAATCAGAGGGGAGAATCCCCTGATCCTCCAGGCAGTAATGTTGGCAGCAATTCATGCTCAAGAGGAGGAGGAAGAGCATGAGGACGTTGACTTTGAGGATGATGATGACCACATATCCATCTACTCCGTGGATGACGATTCTGATGTCACAGCATCACATCCTCCGCAAAGCAACGTTCGTCAGCCTCCTCCCAAACAAACAATACCATGTCCTCAGCATAGATCAAACCAGTCACCGCTCACACACATTCAATCACAGACATCACTCCCTCAGAGCCCTCACGTCCTGAACCAACATGGTGGTTCCCTTACCCGCTCTTCCCTACGCAGTGTATCTCTGCCATTCTCTCCACCATCTGTGGGAAGTACCAGCCCTGTTGTGGTGCAGGTATCCCCTGGGCACCCTTCTCCTGCCCACAGTCTTCCACCTGCCACCCCCCTGGTGTTGGACCTGCTCATCTCATCCCTGGCAGACACCTGCAAAGGTAGCCTGCACCTGGCGATGGAGGCCAGTGGGAGCAGGACTTCTTCCAACAGCAGGCAGATGTGAGGCAGGACATTCGTCAGCCATGTGTGGGTCCCTGTAGGACATGGTCCAATTACCTCAGGTGGTGGACAGGGTAAGCCAAGTTTTGAATAGGATTGATAGAACTTGGCAAGGCATGTCCAGGAATATGACAGCCCTGATATCCATCCAAAGGGAAGAGAGTGCAAGACACCATGCCTTGGCCATGAAGATGATGCAGGGCATGATGAGAGTGATCCAAAGTCTCCCTTCACGGCCACCGTAGGGAGGGGAACAAGCGTATCTGCCTGCAAGTCAGCACTTCAACACACCTGTACAACCAACTGCACAGCACCACAGCAAAGGTACACAAACACACCGGCACCCTGAACAGGTACCCCCACCACCCCTCCACATGCACAACCACCTCCAACCCCTGTACAGTCACTCCCACCAACCCCACCATCTGCACAACCACCACCAACCTCTGTAGTGTCACTCCCACCACCCTCACCACCTGCACAACCACCAACAACCCCTGTACTGTCACTCCCACCACCTGCACAACCACCACAAACCTCTGTGCAGTCACTCCCACCACCTGCACAAACAGCCCTTGTCCAGGCACAGACTCCAAATGTGCAGGCACCATCTGCACCTGCACTTGTAGATCACCTTGTAAAAACACCCACACACACATAGGCGACAAGCTCAACCTGATCCCTCACAGCATTCATCACCCGCAAAATTGCGGAGTCGCAAACACGATCACCAGTAACATTCACGTGGTCAATTTGTATAGGGGTCCTTAGGTGTATAGTGAAAATAAATATCTACAAAAGTAATATTCTGTTGTGTATCATGTCCTTACAAGTGTAACCCATCATTGCAACACGCTATTATGTGCATAGCATATGACTCACAAAATATGTGTCCATATTTGGAAACAGACATTCAAAATGAATTAAGCAAGTTAAAATAAGTAGAATTGCTCAAAGATATTTATGTATAAACAGAAAATAACTGTCCGTTTGAAAGGGAGAAAGGAAAACAAATGATGATCTTAATGCAGAAGGAGAAGGGAACTTGGATTGGGGTGGGGCAAAAAAATATAATATGTTGGGGAGCGTCAGGGAAACCAGTCTATTTACAAGGGGAAAATGAAATCTTTGTCCACAACATTGTCTCAGTTAAAAAGTCAAGTGTCCTTGTGGTCATCATCCAGGACCACAATGTCTAGATCCTCAGTGTCCGATGCAGGCACAGGCTGGCTTGTGCAGGAACAGGCACTACATGGGTTAGTGACACACAAAGAGTACGGGGGAAACAGTGTGGGGCAATGGACAGGGACAGGTGGAAGCATTGACGGTGATATGGGAAGGATTTGGGAGACAACAGACGAAATGACTGTGATCAGGGACTGGATGTTGGTGGCGAGGTTGTTCAGAGATCGGACAAGGTCCGCTCGCATCATGCATATCTCTAGACACATTTGTAGCATGATGTGAGCGAACATGTCTGTTTGACTCTCAACCATCCAAATCAAGTCCCCTGGCACAGCCACAGGAGGAACAACACCGGGAGGGCCCTGGGGGGGACAGGAGCGATGTGGTGCCTCAGTTCCGGAGCTGATGTGTTCAGCTTGGCGGCTACGAGGAGGGGGACAGGTTGCAGGGGATGTAGCTGGAGCCCCCAAAGGACTCTAGAGGTAGGGAGAGGCTTATAACAGACCCAGATTGAATGTTGGCCTGCCCCGGGGACACCTCTTCAAGAGCCACTGGTGAAGAGTGTGTGGGAGAGTGGCTCTCCACCACATCATGGTCAGAGGTATCTGGTACTTCCCCCTCACCTTCAATGTCCTCAGCCTCCACATGGAACATAGCACCAGAGTCATGTTCTTCCTCATCCCGGGTGGGCGCAATCCCCTTGCCTCCTGATGTTGAGGTCCCCTCCTCTTCTTTTTCCTCGCTGGTGGAAAGAGGGTGTAGCCACTGGCGAACTGATGAACTCCTACTCCGAACCTGTTCCTGAAGTTCATCTGTCTCACCAGCCGTGCCTGCAGAAATGTAAGCAAAATCCTGATGCGGTGGTTGTTTTATGCTGGACAAGACACATACATAGATGAGCCAAGGTCAGGTTTTGTTCTCCTCTGATCACACTTTACAGTTGTCAGGGGCCGATTTACGACTTCTGGCGCATCTCTGCCAGAAGAGTTGCGACGCATCTGCCCACCAGTGCGCCTCCCCTGATGCGCCGCATTTACAATGCTGCACACCGTGGCACTTGGGTGGGCAGATGCATGACGCATCCCCGGTGGAAAAAGGGCACTTTGGAGTGGTGTCACAAGCGCGATGCCACTCCAGCAAGGCTCAGGGGTGCCCGATCTCTAACATGCTGCGTCAATCCTTACGCCTGCTTCAAGGAGGCGCAGGGTTTTGACGCAGCATGGCCCTAAAAGTGACTGAGTGAAATCTTGTAGATTTCACTCAGCCACTTTTAGGAGGCGATCCTGCACCGGAACGCCCCCCTCAGTGCCAGAATGCCTAAATGTGGTGCAGGGCTGTACAATGTGATGCATCTCCCAGATGCGTCACATTGTAATTACCCAGCTGCATGACGCTTAGTTTGCGCCGCCGCTGCATCACAAACTCGACCCAACGGCAGTGTAAAAGAGGCTCAAGGGCCTTGTAAATCTGCCCCTCAGTGTTCATGAACTTACATTATATGTATGTTCACTGTCATTTACTGAATTGAGTTTGACATAGACATCTCATGTGTATTATTGTGGCTTACGCAACTGTATTGGCCAAACCTCAACATTGGAATTCTTGTGATCTTTGTGTCCTGTCACTGCTACATGTGCTAGTTCCAAAACCAGTCCACCAAAGGAGAACATGAAATGTAAATTGATACTTGTATAGCACACTACTCACCCGCAAGGGTGTCAAGGCGCTTGTACGAATACCGCTGTGGAACCCATCCTGGCTTTCCCTGTGAGGCGTCCACTCCTGGGCACCCCCAAGGTGGAGGCCAGGCATCCTTAGCGTGTGGGGGCCGTTGTGGAGATTAAGCAAGCTATTGCCCAGAGTTGCAGAGTGGGACTCCATGATTGAAATAGGCACTGAGGCAAGAATTATCAGGTCCGTGGAACTTTTTGAGCCCAAGACCCGCCGAGGCGGGGAATTGAACCCTGCTTCCGGGCTAGACCTCTGCATCAGGGTCTGCCACTCTAATCATTGAGCCACATGAAGAGTCCACATTTAATCGAATTTGGCCATTGATATGGAGCTGCAGCTATTTAACATCTGGACAAGTGTCATCTGCTTTGTAGCATTGTATGGGACAAGTCGAATTCCGAATGTGGGTCACACATCTACATAGGGTCTGGGCTACTTCTCTAGCTACATTGTGAGTCTAGCCTTTTGCCGTCCCAACACATCATCGGACAATCCAGTATCACATATTGGCTTTGTTGACTTAAATGGTTGTGCAGTGTACCGGTGAACAGTGGTGGGTGATTGTGACAGCTTCCTGTACATGTAAAATGTCATACAGGCCACTGAGGGTGAGACGTCTGTCAGTGGACACACCTTGCAAATTTACGAGAACTTGCAAGGATCTCAAAGTCTGTCTTGACTCAATGGCACATGATGATCTGTCTCAATTGTAACCCAAACTCTACAAATGCAATGCAAATCACAGCACCCAATACCCTATGGCCTGTCATGCGCACACTGGACAGTCTCTGAACCATTGCTCATCCAATTCAAACATCAGTTATGATTTCCTTGGCTCAATGGTAGTGGTGATGGCAGAGCAGAATTCAATATGAATGCACAAGTGTGGCTTATTTACCCAGTTGTCATTAAGATACTACAACTCCCAAAATGCACTCTGCCTTGTACAGTCCATATGCCACAGTGTGCCTTTTTAACCTTGGTGACTGCTGCATGGACACGTAATTGGTGAATGGCGGCATGGGGCCCACAATGGTACAGCACTGTTTCACTCATATCATACTCCCAGACACATATTGCATATGATGCACTTACTAGGTCCCTGCTGCTCATGCTCCTCCAGCTGAGCATGGAGGGTCGGCCATGCTGCTCGCAGGACCCTCCTGTACAGTGGGGAGAGGCGAGGACGATGCACATGGTGTTGGGAAGACAGGCCCACCATTTCTATAGCCTTGTGGCGGGACCAGCGCTTTAGGTCCTCCCAGTGCTTGTGGCATGCCCTAGCACTCCTGGTGTACACTCCCACTGTACTGCAGTGCTCGCCGATATTGGCCGATAGCCTGGCCTGGGCTGCTGTGCTCAGCTCGTACTCAGGGTCCCCATAGAGCTGAAGAAATTTCTCCAGCACCCCCTCTACCAATATGTCCAACTCCCTTTCTAAGAAAGGGGGTGCTCTCTCTTCATACTCCTCAGCCATTTTGGGGGAAATAAGTGTGATGAGAGCAGCCGGATGTCTGAGGATCTGATCAGTGATAGAGGATGACTCAGAATGAACACAAAATGGCTGCCAACTACATCCTGTGATGTATTTCCCGTCTCCCACTTCCTGTAAAACATAGCATGTATGAAATGATGTGTTCCAGTTTATTTTCCGATATTGCTGCCCACAAATGTAGTTTCCGGATCCGGAGCGTCGTTTACGTGCACGCGCATTATGCCGCAAAACCGGAAATTACGTTTTGGGCCATAACCTCCGAAAATGACCCGGAACACATTATATCATACAGGAAATATTAGACAGGAAGTGGGAGGCAGGAAATTCATCACAGGAAGTAGTTGGCAGCCATTTTGTATTCATCCTGATCCATCCACAATCAGTAATCAAATCCACTGCCATCCTGCTGTTCTGAAAAAACTGAAATGACAGTGCAGGTGAGAATCATGAATATGTAACAAAAGGGGGAACAGACCATTTAATGTCATTTTTGCCTAGACAAGGGGGGGGCTGACAGAACATCAAACCCCAGTTTCATTTTCTCCTACTTTTCATTATGGGACATGTAGTCCATATTGAGTGCTCATTATCAGAGTTGTGTGATGTGTTACGTATCATTGGTGTGGAGCAGTTTGGATATTTTACAGACACATGGGGCAGATTTACAAGCCCATATGCCACATTTGCGTCACTTTTGTGATGCAAAGCCACAGCCATGCTGTGGGGTATTTTCAACGTAACGCATCTGAGAGATGTGTCATGTTGTAAATCCCTGCACCACAGTTGGCCGTTCCGGCACAGGGAGGGGCGTTCTGGCACAGGAACGCCTCCTAAAAGTGGCTGAGTAAAATGTAAAAAATTGTCACTCAGTCACTTTTATGGCCATGCTGCGTCAAAACCCTGCTCCTGCTTGAAGCAGGCGTAAGGACTGACGCAGCATGTTAGGCATAGGGTCACTGCAAGCCTTGCTGGAGCTGTGTTGCGCTTGCAACGCAACTCCAGCAGTGCTTCACCTTTATGGTGGCAGATGCGTCATGCATCTGTCTATTCTTGCCTCATTGTAAATGTGGTGCAACCCTGATGGCGCAAAGGGAGTCTGCTGTGACGCACAATAACTGGGGCAACCTTGCTGATATGCAGGGATGCACCAGTTATAGTAAATCTACCCCATGGTGCCTGATTCACCCATGACATTATCACTCACATTCTGGTCCCATCATTTGTGGGGGAGTCAAATCTGTTGAGGTCACAGGCCTGAGTAGGCAAGGGTTATGGCCTTTTGTGATTAGGTGACCCATCCTCATGAGATCCAGGTATGTCTCTCAGGACATGTATTGTTTGTAAACAGCGTGAATAGTTTTTTTTAGGGACGTCCACTACACTGATCGCTGACATGGTCACATTACCCGAGGCACACTCCACCTTTTGACTACTGTCAGCAGCTTTTATTTACAAGAAGTTAGTGTGACTTGCAAAGTCATCTGAGGGTGGGATTTATTGATACAGTCGTGTCTATCCAAGTTTCATCATTGACAACAGACAGCAAACCATGACACTACAGGTTGCTCATGTGAAGAATGTGGCAACAAGCTGATCACAGACTTGCATGCCCTGACGTTGGTCATGTGCAATGGCCCGGTTTCCCAGATTCAGAGCTAGCTGAGGTTCCAGAGGCATGTGTAAGCCATGCATTAAAGCAATGTTGAGCAAAACACAACAGGCTAATATGATCTTGCACACAACTTCTGGGGAGTACAGCAGCACTTCCCCTGTAAGGTCGAGACATCTGAATCGGACCAACAGACCAAAAGTACGCTGTATGATGGCTTGAGTCCGTATGCGTGCCCTCATGTACCTAGGCTGAGGTACAGTGTTTGCAGGTCTGTAAGGGGTGAGGAGATGTGGAGAGAGTGCATACCCAGCATCGCCTGAGGGGGGAAGAAAGGGCAGTTGGGAACATTTCCCTCTTTGACTTGCACAGAACATGATCCATACATTAGCCTCTTCCATGCTCATGACGGAATGGTTCCTTCATGAGCAACGGTGCTCCTGTGCTGATGACGGAACCATTCCGTCATGAGGCCAGGGGCATGAAATCCCTCTGCTGCAGACAGCAGATGGATTTCCTTTTCACTCCTCTGACCTTGGGAGCTGGGGAAGAGCTTCCCCAGCTCCCGAGGCCCCCTCCCTGGTTTCTGTTCAATGACGATCAGCGCGCATGTCGCGCTGTCGTCATTGAACACAAACCGAAACTAAAATGAGCCTTTATGCTCATTTCAGTTTCACTTTCTACATGCTCAGTGGGCTATCTCAGCCCCCTGAGCACGTAGAAAGACGGGAGAGGTATCATTGGAAAGGGGAGAATCCCGAGTGGATCCCTGATTGGGGATCGCCCTAGGAGGGCGATCCCCAAGCAGGGATCCACCCACTAGACACCAGGGAGGGGGGAGCGGCCCCTTCGGCAAGGGCATTCACTCCCCCCATAAATAAACGTATATTATTTAGTCTTTCTGCCCCCCCTGGGGGGCAGATGGGGCAATAGCCCCCCATTCTGTCCCCCGGGGGGGCAGAAAGCCCATTATACACCATGGAATTTTTTTGGGGGCACTTTTTTTAGGGTGGGGGCTGCCCGAAATGGGCGCACCAATGCCCCCCTGGCACCATTACAGCCTTTCTGCCCCCCCTGGGGGGCAAATGGGAGCAGTAGCCCCCAATTTGCCCCCCCGGGAGCAGAAAGCCCACTATGCACCAGGGATTTTTTTTGTTCACTTTTTGTTAGGGTGGGGGCTGCCCAAAACTGGCACGCCAATGCCCCCACCCCCCACCACTATTACAGACTTTTAGCCCCCCCTGGGGGACAGATGGGGGAAGTAGCCCCCAATCTGCCCCCCCGTGGGGTCAGAAAGCCCACTATGCACCAGGGATTTTTTTGTGTGCACTTTTTTTAGGGTGGGGCCTGCCCGAAACGGGCAAGCCAATGCCCCCACCCCCAACACCATTACAGACTTTCTGCCCCCCCCGGGGGGCAGATGGAGGCAGTAGCCCCCCAATCTGCACCCTCTGAGGGGCAAAAAGCCCACTAGACGACAGGGATATTTTCGGGCAAATCTGAATTAGGGTGGATGCTGCCCAAAATGGGCATGCCAATGCCCCTACCCCTCCCCCACAAAAATGACAGCCTTTTTTCCCCCCGAGGGGGCAGATGGGGGCATTATCACCCAATCTGCCCACAGGGGGGGCAAAAAGGCCAGTAGAGGTCAGGGATTTTTTAGGCAAATGTTAATTAGGGTGGGGGCATTATCATGCCCGTTTTGGGCAACCCCCACCCTAATTAAAATTTGCCCAAAAAACCTCCTGGCGTCTAGTGGACTTTCTGCCCGCCCTGGGGGCAGTTGGGGGCATTAGCCCCCAATCTGCCCCGCCAGGGGGGGCAAAATGGCCACTAGATGCCAGGGATTTTTTGAGGGGGCAAATATGAAATAGTGTGTAGCTGCCCAAATCGGGCATGCCCATGCCCCCACCCTCTCCCCACAACAATTACAGCATTCCTGCCCCCCCGGGGGGCAGATGGGGCAGTAGCCCCCAATCTGCCCCCCCGAGGGGCAAAAAGTTCACTAGACACCAGGGATTTCTTTGGGCAAATTTTTATTAAGTTGGGGGCATTGGCATGCCCGTCTTGGGCAGACCCCACCCTAATCAAAATTTGCCCAAAAATCTCCCTGGCATCTAGTGGACTTTCTGACCCCCCTGGGGGTCATATGGGGGCACTAACCCCCAATCTGGTCCACGGGGGGGCAAAAAGCCCACTAGACGCCAGGGATTTTTTGCGGGCAAATTTGAATTTGGATGGGCTTCCCAAAACGGGCATGCCTTTGCCCCCACCCCCTCCACCACATAAATAACAGCCTTCCTGCCCCCCTGGGGGCTGATGGGGCAGTAGCCTCCAATCTGCCTCCCCTGGGGGGTCAAAAAGCCCACTAGACACCAGGGATTTTTTTAGGCAAAATTTTATTAGGGTGGGGGCATTGGCATGCCCGTCTTGGGCAGACCCCACCCTAATCAAAATTTGCCCCAAAATCTCCCTGGCGTCTAGTGGACTTTCTGACCCCCCTGGGGGTATATGGGGGCATTACCGCCCAATCTGCCCTGCTGGGGGGGCAAAAAGCCCACTAGACGCCAGGGATTTATTTGGGGGGCAAATTTGAAATAGGGTGGGGCTGCCCAAAACTGGCATGCCCATGCCCCATCCCCTCCCCCGCTAAAATTAGAGCCTTCCAGCCCCTCCTGGGGACAGATGGGGCAGTAGCCTCAATCTGCCCCCCCAGGGGGGGGCAAAAACCCACCAGACACACAGGATTTTTGGGCACATTTTTCTTAGGTTGGGGGCTGCCCAAAACGGGCATGCCAATGCCCCCACCCCCACCCGCAACAATGACAGCCTTTCTGCCCCCCCTGGAGGGAGGATGGGGGCAGTAGCCCAAAATCTGCCCCTCCGGGGGGGAGGCAAAAAGCCCACTTGACGCCAACAATTACGCTTGCTTTTTTATGTGTGGGGGTGGGGGCTGCCCAGAATGGGAATACCAATGCCCCCACCCCCCAAAAAATATAGCCACAATGTTTCTGCCCCCGTCGGGGGCATATCGGGGCAACCCCAGCCCCGAAATCTTCCCCCCAGGGCAGCAGAAAGCCGACTAGCCACAGATTTGTTTTTAGCAATATGCCTACCTGTGGATTTTGGGCCCTAGCGCAGCTGCCACATAGGGAAACCTAGCAAACCTGTACAATTTTTTAAAACGAGACGCCCAGGGGAATTCAGGATGGGGTGACACGACTGCCTCCCACCAAGTTCTGTTACCCAGAATCCCTTGCAAACCTTAAAAATTGACAAAGAAATGCATTTTCCGCACATTTCTGTGGTGGAAAGTTCTGGAATCTGCGTGGATCAACACATTTCCACCCACCCCACATTCCCCCAGGTCTCCCGGAAAAAATGGTACTTCACTTGCGTGGTTAGGCATAGTGGCTGCAACAGGAAAAGGCCCAAATCATATGGTGGAGAATATAAAATAACCTATAGCAAAACTACCTTCTTTTTTGGGGGGGGCATCTGAGTTTTTGGCTCGGGGCTCCGCGGAAAACTTGTGAAACTACCAAACCCAAACAGTTCTGAAAAGAAGACACCAGGAGGAGTCCAGGGAGGTATGGCATGAGTGGGTCCCCCAATGTTTTCCTACCCAGAACTACTTGCAAACCTTACATTTAGGTAAAAAAATCACTTTTCCAAACGTTTTTGCGTGGGATCTCCGTGCCGGCACAAATGTCCTACCGCCCAGTGTTCCCCTTGTTCTCCCGAGTCAAATGATACCTCATTTGTGTGGGTGGGCCAAAGGCCTGTGACTAAGGTGAGGTGCTTAATTTGTCAATCCCAAACACTACCATTTTTTTAATTCATTTTTAGCCTGTTCTGCTTTGGGGCACCCACACAAGTGAGGTATCATTTTACTCGGGAGAACAAGGGGAACACTGGGCTGTAGTACATTTGTGCCGTTACCCACGCAAAAATGTTTGAAAAGGTGTTTTTTAACCTAATTTTAAGGTTTGCAGGGTATTCTGGGTAGGTAAACCTTGGGGGACCCATGCATGCCATACCTCAATGGACTCCCCCGGGTGTCTAGTTTCCAGAAATGTGTGGGTTAGGTACGTTTCCCTAGATGGCCATCTAACACGGGGCCAAAAACCCAGGTAACCCCTCTTGCAAAAGGGGATACCCGGGTATTTGGCCCTGTGCTAGACGGCCATCTAGAGAAACCTACCAAACGCACACATTTCTGAAAAGTAGACACCCAGGGGCTTCCAAGGAGGTATGGCTTGCGTGGATCCTCCAACGTTCCTTTACCCAGAATCCCTTGCAAACCTCGATTTTAGCTAAAACAAATCAGTTTTCTCACACATTTTTGTGTGGGAAAGCGTGGCATCACGGGGCTCACATAAATTTCCTCTCACCCAGTGTTCCCCCGGGTCTCCCAATAAAAATGGTACCTCATTTGCGTGGGTAGGCATAGTGGCTGCGACAGGAAAAGGCCCAATTTGTACGGTGGAGACTTAAAAATTACCTTTAGCAAAACTACCTTATTTTTTGGGGGGGATCAACTGAGCTTTTTGCCCGGGGCACGGCGGGCATCTTTGGAAACTACCAAACCCAAACAGTTCTGAAAACTAGACACCCGGGGGAGTCCAGGGAGGTATGGCATGCGTGGGTCCCCCAACGTTTTCTTACCCAGAATTCCATGTGAACCTTAAAATTAGGTTAAAAAAACACTTTTCCATACATTTTTTCGTGGGATCGCTGTGCCGGCACAAATTACCTACCACCCAGCATTCCCCTTGTTCTCCCGAGTAAAATGATACCTCACTTGTGTGGGTGGGCCAAAGGCCTGTGACTAGGATGACCCTAAAACAGTAGAATTCTATGTGCTTCATTTGACAGCCCCAAAAACTACAATTTCCTAAAACTACATTTTTGGCCTGTTCCGCTTTGAAGAAAAGGCAGGTTGGAATTTCTAGTTGGTATAATCTATCAGTAAATCTATCGTAAATGCCGCCGCAGAGCCAGAAATTCAGGGCGGGTGGCGGAAATTCTAGGCCGGGTGCGGACGTAAAGTTAGTAGTTGTAAGTCTATTCTGTGAAAACCGAAAGTAGTAAGTTCATTCTGTGAATACCGAAAGTAGTAAGTTCATTCTGTGAATGCCAAAAATAGTAAGGGCATTCTGTGAATACCAAATAGTAGTACGTTTAGGATTTAGTCTTAAGCTCATTCTGTGAATCGGGCCCTGTGATGTGCAGGGTGAGATCAAATGTAGTATAATTAGTACACCAAGCATACCTCTCATCAAAAACTCTAAACGCCATTTACCCCCACCCAGTCAGAAAGGTGCTTACAGTAAGGTACACTGAAGGCAGACTTTATACCTTTAGTGTGGAGTTGTGCGGTTGAAGCACCTTATTGGAGGCATGTTTAACAAAGTTTGAAAGTGTCAATGGGATGGGAAATCACGGGCACCCCACGTGAAATATTTATGGGATTAATCCCAGCCCCTTTAAGAAAAAAAGTAGCCTCCAATTCTTGGCCTTAAGGCTAGTGCTGGCTAAAGGTGCATTGTCAATAAATGGATGAATGCCCACACACCAAGATGTGCCAAATGGTTGCGGGATGTGTCTGAATGGGCGGTGGACATAGAAGTTAGAATGAAACATGTGAGACTGGAAGAATGATTGAAAGATGACCTGGCAGCATGTAGACCGATGCTGTTAGACTTGCAGAAAAATTGTGCAGAGATGGGAGGACACCAATTTTGTTTTTTGTAAAAGAAATCAAGGCATACATATCACTGATAGATTATACCAACTAGAAATTCCAACCTGCCTTTTCTTCAAGTGGTTTATTAGACTCTCTCTCCTGTGATGGATGTGAACAGTTTTGGGCATGCTTATATACATTCAACATAATGTATTGCCATTGCTGTGTTTTAATTTAGACTAAGTGACATCTATATTATCCCTTGGCCAGCGATTTGCACTGTATTTTGCCTAAGACATTCAAATTCTGGGCAAGTGTAGGAACACACCATTTTGGTAATGCCTGGAGCACACACACATTTGAAATGAGATATAGTCATTTGTAATTTGAGGAAAGAAGAGAAACTTATTTATTTGTAATATTGGTGAAATGCATTGATTTCTAACAATAACATAATTGTATTTCGAGATTTTATATTTAAAAAAACATTATGAACACAATCCTTCAAAGTTGCTATTAATCCACAAGATGTGGTACATTTGGATGAAATTATTGATTTGGATGAAATCAGCACAGCCAACATAGGTATCACCTGAAAAGACTTCCCCAGGGCAGTGGGAGCAAAAAACATCAGAATGTATGCTCATATTTACAGAATATTAATCAATAGTCAACCACTATTTTGATCCATATAGTCGTGTAAGTGTGGGAAGCCGATCCTCCTCATAGGTTAAAGAGGGGGTGTAGTCATGTTCACGCTGTGACTACATGTTGACAAGGAGGAGAGGACACCCAGAAAAAATGCCCCAATGTAGTTAAGGGGGGCCACCCCATCGCCGTTGTCCAATGAAGTTGTCACCCACAGGCGATGACAAGCCTGAGCCAGGAATCGGCAAATATGCAAACAATCAAAGGGCTAAGGGCTTTTTAGGAGGCATACTCATTGTTGTGGAGTCTCGGGGGGGTTGACAGATCGGTAAGGCTGGGCATGCTTTCCCACACCGGGTTGTGGGGGATGGTGTCTACCATGGATCTACCAAAGCACATTTTGCTGGGAGATATGCCAGTCATGGAGTGGGGGGAGTAAATATTCTCTCAGGAACTGATACAGAGTAAACTCAACACTCGCATCCTCAGCAGTTGCAATCTGGATTACTTTAGTGAGAATTCATCTGACGTTCCACCTCCCCATTGGCTTGAGGCCAGCGGTTGGTTATGCGGCGATGCTTGGTGCTTCAGGAGCTCAGGAATTCAGCTAGCTTGGAGCCATTGAAAGGGAGTCCATTGTCAGTGTGGATTTCCGTTAAAAAAAAGTGGGTGGCTATGAGCTTTTCCAGCTTTGCGATGACCTCAGCAGCCGATGTGATGGCTACGAGCTTCACTTCAGGAGAGCATGAGTAATCATATACAACCACCAGCTTGTGTGCACCCCTCGGGAGGCTGCCAAACTCTGCGCTGACTTTCTGCCACAGTACTTTGGTGCCAGCTTCCACGATTACAAGGGTAGGGGTGTCAGGTTGGCTTGTTGCAAGGGAGACTTGACAATCTCGCACCACCGCTTCTACTTTCTGGTCTAGTCCCTGGAACCAGACCTTGCTCCTGAGGTGGTTCTCTGATTTTACAATGCCTTGGTGTTTTCTATGAGCAATAAGAACAGTGTTATATGTCAGGCTTTCTGTCAGCAGCTGTCATGAACCTCGAAGTAGACACCCTTCCCTGGTGACTGACAGTTCTTTCCTCAAGACACTCCTATTTTTCAGCTAGGCTGCAGGATCTATATGGGTGTGTGCATAATCTTGTCACTACCCCTTTCTTTGTTATATCAAGGCTCTTTAATTCCTGCACAAGTGTCACTCTTTGTCACAGTACACACAAGGTAAGGTTAAAATTGCCAAACAACCATCACCCATCCCACAAAAAATGTGGAGAAAGAAAGTGAGCACCTCACGGGAGAACCACCAATGGGGTTATCTGGCTAGCAATTGCCAGTGTACCCACTTCTCATCATCGCTCTTGGAACAGTCCAGCCCAAACTGTCAGGGCATCCTGGGGCCGGTTTCAGGGTGACACCCCTCATTAGCCAGGTTAGCTTGACTCCAGTGGCGTGGAGAGCACAAGACCCACGTCTGGGAATACCCATCCCACTCAGGATGACAAGTGCAAAAAGAACAATTAATGGACAGAATGCAGAACAATGTCATACATTCACCCCTGTACAGAGAGCTTGGCCTAAATCCATAGTTTTTTTTATCCCATGCCATTCCTGTTTGAACCCAGCCATATGCAAATCAGTCTTGACCCTCAGCCCGAACTGCCAGGGTGGGCCTCCTTGAACTGGAAACAAGCATCCTGGGGGCGGTTTCAGGGTAACAACCCTCATCAGTGGCATGGAGAGCACAGGATCCATGTCTGGGCATACCAGTCTCACTCTTGGTGAGAAATACAAAAGGAGCAAATGTATGAACATGTCATGGGGCACAGGTCTGCATATAGCGAGGGAGTCTGTCCTTGCAGAATTTCAGCCACCTGAGCAATCTTTCACAGACCTCATGTAATTAATTGATTGGCCTCATACCTGTTATGCACAGTTTGGTAACCAGGTCGTATGGTTTCAGCTTCCTGCGGTGCCAGCCTGAAACTGGAATAAGGCGTAGCGTCAGGGGAAAGCACTGGGGATTACACAGCAGCTGAAAGAGCCAGAGGTCACTGAAATGGCATAGTCATCTTTTGGGCCTAGTGTAGGTCAGCAATGAGCTGCTGAAGGATCCTGGGGAGGCTGCAGCATCAGTGCTTATTTCAGCGTGAGGCTGTGCCCTGGGGCACTCTAGGGTGGTCACGTGGTGGTGGGCTTCCTGCGGCAGCTGCTGGGTGAGTGCAGCTGCATGGTGTCGGAGCCAGCTGTAGCACTCAAGCATCAGCAGTTACCACTTGTGGAAAAATTCTGGCAGAAGAGCCGGCACTACTGTCACCAAAGGCTGACTCCAGGAGAAGCAAGTTGAGTGGCCAGGTGAACGGAGAATCGGCGGAGGCACGCGTGGGTAGAGTGGGCCCCCTCGTTGCCAGTGTAGTGTTACTGGTCAGCATGCGTGGCGCCCCATCGAAAAAAGAACACAGACACAGTACTTACAATCCTTGTTAAAGATTGCAGGGATTTGTTAGCATGAGCTAAAAGCCATTTTTGTACTTGGCAGCCATTTTAGTTAGCCATGTGCTCGCCATGTGCTGTTTCCCTCTTCAGAGCCTTGCACATGCTCAGAAGGGCCTAGCTAGTAGAATGCACCTGATCCTCTTATATAACTGTCAGGCTGTTTTTACTGATGTATGGAGAAGTAACTCTCCTCCCACTTTGTTGAGCAAGCAGATCTTGCATGCCCATATTAGGCATTTTCCATGCTTACATGTACCAGGACCTCCCCCTGTTCTTATGCTGACTATGTAACCCTAAGCATAGGTATGGCCCTGTTTTCTGTACTCTTTAGACTGCCTCATACAGTTTCTAAGGGTACTGTGTGACGTAGTCTCCCTCATCTGAGGTTAATAAATGCATTATTTTTATATTTCAGCTTCTGTGCCAATTTCTTCTTTGTTGGTTTAAAAGGACCAGGTATCAGTGAGACCCCTGAGAAGGTTTCTATTTTCCTCATCATGGTTACTGTTCTTACTCACCAGGCCCGGCTCCCCAGGCTATTTATTGTCCACATCTGGCCATACTCAGATGATACTACTTTGCACACGCACAGGGGGCTCAACACTGCATAAAAAGAAAGCCACACAATCACGCTCCTTCTCCTGCAATACCCCTATTATCCGGAATGCTCTTCCAAAAAACCTGCACTGTAACCCCTCCTTATTCAGCTTCAAAAAAGACTTCAAAACCCACCTCCTCAATTATAATTGGGGATCCTAAACTGTGACCTGCACTTGATCTCCAATTTCACCATGTTATTATTGTCCAGTAATTGTTGTCCATTTCCCAAACATCATCCACCTAATTACTCTTGCACCTTTATATCTATTTTGATTTGCATATTTCACATGATGTTTCATTATCTTTTTATCTACGTATATGCCATGTTTGCTTTTTATCACCCCCTCAAGTAAAGCTCTCTAATACTTCTGGGTCTAGCCAGTGCTATATCAAACTGTTAAAATAAAATAACAATAAAGTAACATCCCTGTGCTTGTGGTGTTGCCCAGGTTATCGCAATACTACATGAGGCAAAGCACCAAAGGAAGAGAAATTCGTAATTCCACCTCTACATACTACTTGACAACCGATCCTGTGGGAAGATACATTCCTTTAATCTCATACATTTGGCAACAATACTGTTTTACTTTTGCCTCGAAATGAGTTCCTAGGTAAATCTATGTCAGACCAACCATGTTCTGAAGTTAGCAATACTTACTACCCAATCAGTGATCTTCCCAACATTTCCAGATTGTTTCAGTGCAAAGCTTTGTGGATAAAATTAAATCTAACTGGATTAAGTCAAAGATGCCCCAGAGTAAATGAGCTGACTTTCTTCTTATTTCGTACCCTTTGAGGAGACAACCACTTTCCAACACCTTGTGTTTTTGTAGTTTAGAAATAAAAGAGGGACTTGAATGGCAAATTTGCAATAGAATTGCAATTCTTGGTTTAAGACATTGTACAAAATTAGGCTCTGTGTTACACCATGTGCACCATGGGGAAGCCTTATTTTGGACATTTTTTATTAAATAAAATAAATCAATTTATACCTTTGAAGGGCAATCGTATGTTTTTTTTGTACAGTGCCCTTGCTGAATTCTGAAGCCGTATTTTCCCATGCTTTACATGTCACGACTAGAATTGTTCATTCATGTTTTTGGTATCCAATGTCCTAAGGCAACTGTGCTGTACAGCAGATATAATTCCTTTCCTCGGCTATATGTAAAGATGTAATTTGATCCATACAGCTATGGCACATGCAGCATAAAACGTGCTACTTCTATTTTTCAAAGGCCTTGAATCCGTTTTTTTACGGAATGAATTTAACAGTTTATTGCGTTTATCTGTTCCCTCTCGATTACTTCTCAGCACGTGACCCAAGATGCGGGTTAAAAAAAATGCCCGTAGTTGATTCGCTGACATTACGCACCATCTGGCCTTCCATAATTCTCCCATACCTCACCCCTAAACACCTCAACAATAGTTCCCTACATGGAAGGAGTACAAGGTTGTGGTAAAGGAAGACAGAACCTCCCTTTACATTGTTTTCCAGTGGTTGCGCTCATGTGACCAGGTGCCGTATATTTTTAAGTGAGAACTAGGGGGAAGATTTACGAGAAAGTGACTCAGTGCATTCCGCAAGCCGATTGGCTGTGCCGCACTGAGTCACTTTCAGAGCACAGGAATGCACTGGTACCGACGAGCTCCATGGGCTTGTGGTAGACTGGCTCACTACAGCCAGTGACATTTTTGCCCCCCCCACCAAGTTCCCCCAATCCCGGCACAGCAATTCCCACAAATGGTTTACCCCCCACCTAAAAGCTCTCCATTTGGAACTTCGCCAGCTTGAGCGCAAGTGGAGGAGAGACTACTGCCCTTCAAGCAGAGACGCCTATGTGGCTGCCCGCAATGGGTACAAACTCGCCATTCTGGCTGCCAAAAAAACATATGCCTCTGGTAAAATCCTATCTGCCCCTTGCCAGTCTAAGGAAATTTTCAAAGTCCTTAACGAATTTACCTCCGACCCCAGGACGCTCCCTACTCAGGCCCCCACACAGGAAGCATGTAATGCCCTCAGCACTTTTTTCATTGAAAAAATCGTATTGATTAAGGACACCATCCCTGTCACGTCTCCTGGCGCTGAATCTGTCTCCCCCCCTCACAATACTTCCTCTCTCACACAATTTCCTCTTCTAGACTCCACTTCTCTGGCCACTCTTGCCACCCGCATTAAGTCGGGATCTCCAGATGACTGTTGTCCCCCCTCCATACTCCGGGACATCTGCCACTCTCTACCCGACTGCATTCTCCCCCTGCTAAATTCTTCTCTTTCCTCCGGTACAGTGCCGGGCTCCTTCAAAGAGGACGTGCTGGTGCCCCTTCTGAAGAAGCCAGGGGCTGACCCCGCCGTCCCGGCAAACTACTGCCCTATCTCCCTCTTACCTGTCTTTTCAAAAATCCTGGAAGCCCACGTCACCACCTGTCTCTCACAGTTTATCGAGAGTTCCAACTTTCTCGAGGCCAACCAGGCAGGCTTCAGACCCGGCCACTCTACGGAGACAGTGATCTTGGCCGTGCTGGACGCCCTGAGAGACGGTGTTGACAAGGGTGCCCCCCAGGCCCTGGTATTATTAGATCTGTCAGCCGCCTTCGACACGGTGGATCATAACATCCTTCTCCGCCGTGTCGAGCAGGCTGGCATCCAGGGCCTGGCGTTGGCTTGGGTCAGATCCTTCCTGACTGGCAGGTCTCAGACCCTTAGCCTGGGCGCCTTCAGGGCTCCTAGAGAGCACTCGCTCTGTGGGGTTCCCCAGGGTTCTTCCTTGTCCCCCCTTCTTTTCAATCTTTATCTTCGCCCCCTTCTATTTTCTTTGAGGCAGTGGGACGTTACCGTGTTTAATTACGCGGACGACCTGCAACTCATCTTTTCTCTCAATTCCCCCTCTGCTATCCCCAATTTTCAGGCAGTCATGTCCCACATTCTCCAGTGGGATGGGCCATAACCAGTTAAAGCTGAACCCCGGTAAGACGGAGCTCCTCCTTCCCGGTAGGAGCGCCACCTTCTGGGGGCCTCAATTCTGGCCGGTGGAACAGGGCCCCTCTCCCACTCCCGTGGCTTCGGTGAAGAGCCTGGGGGTCACTATTGACTCCGCTCTATCCCTAGGGCCGCAAGTAGGGACCGTGGTCTCGTCCTGTATTTACCAACTGCGCAGGATCAGGAAAGTGGCATACCTCCTTACACCTGATGCCCTCCTGCAGGTTATCATGGCCCTCGTCCTCTCCCGCCTTGATTTTTCCAACTCGATCTACCATGGTCTGCCTAAAACATCGATGGCTAGACTGCAAGCAGTCCAAAATCAGGCGGCGAGACTGGCCTTAGGGATTCCGAAGTGGCAATCTGCTAGGCCCCTCCTTGTCAAACTCCACTGGCTCCCTGTCATCTCTAGGGCAGCCTTCAAGATCGGCTGCCTTATCTTCAAGTCATTGACTGGCCCCTGTCCCATCTTCGTGAAATCCCTCATCAGACCCTACTGCCCATCCCGCAACTTGAGATCCTCTCACCTCCATTTCTTGACTGTTCCTTCTTACAAGCTCTGCAGATCTGGAGGCCGGAGATTCGCATACCTGGCCCCCAAGCTCTGGAATTCTTTCCCCCTTTCTCTTAAAACTTCTAACTCTTTGACCCTCTTTCGTAAGTCTCTTAAAACTTGGCTTTTCCCTCAATCTGGTTAGTCTTTCTGTCCTCTCTACTTCCAACCAGCGCCAGGAAACCCATGGTGTCAGTGCGCTATACAAGCACCCCTTACGATACGATACGATACGAATGCAACATATTTACAATGATATGTCCTATTCCTTTGCTCTACCCTGCCGCACAAACAGCTGCCATGCGCTGGCACCCTTGCACCATGGTCAAGGATGCCTGCTTCATGGGGAGATTGTTTTCGTCTTGGAAGGAGCACCTTCCTGCACAAAAATAATCACTCAAGTCATTTTCCTCTTTCAATGCGTGCTGAAGAATGCAGCATGCATTGAAAGATGAAAAAGTGAGGAGACATGAAAACATTTCTACTCGTTGCACCTCCCTACCCCTCCCGTGGGGAGGCGCAGCATTCACATGCATTTCCAAATTTATGATTCCGAGTAAACCTGGAAATGTCTCTGATTTCATGGTGTTGTGTGGGAACATCCACAGCAACACCCATGGAACGTCACTTTCGTGCAAAGTGCTGCGTGTAATATGGCCATATTTACAAGGACAGGAAAAGCCACGCAGGGTGCTTTTCCTGTCCGTGAAAATATGGAGCAGTGAAATAAACCACCAGTGCATCACAAAAAGTGACATATTGATGGCTTGTACATCTGCCCATCGAGGTGACCACGATTTAGGGCTGGCTGCTTTGGGGTGGGCTGGTTGGTTCCTTTTGAGGCTGAAGAGTTGGAGCAGCACTATTTTGTAACCTAAGCCAATGGTAAATGGTTGCTCGCCACTTTCAAGACTGGGGGGCATATTATCAAGGAGGTTTATCTCCGCTTTTTTGGCTTTAAAAGCCAAGAAAGCGGAGATAAAATTATCTCCCTATTACCAAGCTGTCGCTAACACCAGTTAGCGACAGCTAGTAGGAGATAGCGACCATCTTGGTCCCCGCTTTGCATGTCAGTGATATTTATCACTAATGACATGCAAAGTGGGCGTGCCAAGATGTTAGCGACTGGAAACAGTCCCTAACATCGCTATCTCCTATTACCAACTTTTGGAGATATTCGCGCTAAGCGCGAATATCTCCAAAAGCTAACACCTGCCCTGAGCAGTTCTTAGCCATGTTATCCAATGAAAGGTGGATAACATGGCTAAGAGCATTTGCTCGATAATGCATGAATATCGCTGACTTTTCAGCGATATTCATGCATTGCGGCCGTTTTTTATCGCATTTGCGATAAACCTTGCTAATAGCAAGGTTTATCTGCGATAAAAATCGCCGATGTGCGGCGATAATTTTTGTCTCTAAACAAGTTAGAGACAAAAATTATCGCTAGTTGTTGGTAATATGCCCCTTGGTTCTTTTGGCTAGATGTGTAGCTCTTTAACTAGCACAACGAATATGTAGAAAGGCTTGCACACATGTTCACACATCATATGTGCACTAAGGTTTGTTTGATGCATTATCCCCTCCAGAATCCTATTTTCACAAAGCGGGGGTAAAAGGTGTAAAAGGGCAAGCATCACCTTTAATTGTCAGAGTCAAAAGATTGTTGTGGTCTAGCTCCAGAATTTAGGGGTAGCATGTGGTTACCAATAATTCTCTCCCACGTCTGAGACTAAAATCAGTGTATTACAAAGATAAAAATGGGGATTTCTCTAACAAGGAGATACTTAAAATAAATCAAACCGTTCTGCATACATGTGTTTGAAGGTCTCTTGCAATGTTACTGAGCTGTATTGTAATCTTTTCGCATAGCATCGTGGTTAGTGAAGGCAGATTATGTACCATGAAGAACTAATCGTAATTAATGTGTGTTAGCGTTTAAAGAATAAGTGTTGATTATATGTTTTACAAAATCACGTGTGTAGTATGTTAAGGTTGCATGTGAGAATTCAGTAAACATTGTAAAATCTTGCAATATCTATAGTAATCTGTCGCTGCTGGAAAGATATATAATGACGGATATTGCCATATGCAATTCCTGTAATCCTTTTCTTTAAAGATGGGTTTCAAACTGTCGGCAACATCAGAAATGAGCACTTCACTGAAATGTATGTTTAGAATTTTATATATAGAGTAATCACAGTCCTCTGTTTGACTTATGGACTCAGTAATGTATGCTCAGGAGGATTCATAGCTACCAAGCATTCCACTTGCTTATATGTGACATTTTTAAGGTTACAGTTGGTGTATGAGTGTCATTCTATTGTCAAATGTGTGATTCTGCAGGCGACAAATTCTAGCGAGTAAATCATATAAATAACTTAGCAGTAGAGAAACTCTGTGAATTTTCTGTCACTCACAAAACAATAAACATAAGTCTAAATCTAACCAGATCTATTGAACTTGCTACTGCTTGTTAGCATTATAAGTTCAATGTGTAATAACAAATATTGTGTTCTAAATTATTAGAAGTGAATATGTTTCAAATCAGAGTATGTTAAACTGTGAAGTCAAGATTACTAGGTGTGTAGAAGTGAAGTGGTCTTTGGAGTGTCTCAATCCCTCCTTTAACCACTTTCTTCTACAGTCTCTCCCCTTGTAAGCCACTTAGCTCCTGTTTCTCCCCACATCTTTATGAACTCCTCCATTTGCATATCTCATGTCATCACCTTTCTTTTCACCACTATTTTGTTACTATGTCTTTCTTCAAGTACTTCCTTGTGTATTTCAATATTTGCATACCTCTTTCATATAAAGTAGTAATTGCAATTGGCACATTTGTGACAGTCTGTGTGCTCTGTAGAGAGGTCAAAGATTGGATGATCATTTAGTCTAAACAACTTTATGACTCACTAACATCCACCTTGAGAAACTTTCACTGGCTTCAACACCAAAGCTAAAAATCATGCCCCATCAGGCACACTCACAAATAATCTGAATTTATCCAGGCACCTAGAGCTGACCCAGTTTACTGTATGAACTATACAGAAGGCACGTTCTGCATTAAATAACTGCAGAAGCATAGGATCTGGAAATGAATATACTCTTCGGGAATGCAAGGTAGGGCTTGCATCCATTATTGTATGGCGTTTTAGATTCCGAATAAATTTTTCCAATTCATGCCCTTATATAGGTACAATCCACGTTGCCCTTATATAGCATAGAAATCAAGCCCTTATTTAGGCATAGCCCATGCTACCCAAATACAGGCATGGCTACTTCCATCCGTTCATCAACGTCACAACGATTTCTTGGAAAACCAGACTCTTAAGCTGGAAGGGACTTCCCCTGGACATTGATTTCTCCAAGAAACTCATTATGCATTAACAACTATTCCTTAGGGATTTATCCATGATGTTCACATGACTGACTTCACATCAAAGCTGGCATTCCTAAAAACCTTCAAGGTATAAATATACCTTCACTTGCTATGGCAAAGCACGGTGTGGGTTGATGCAGTTCGACTACCTACTTGCCCGACGTAGCTCGCTACAGAAAGTGCCGAAGAAAGCCGACTCTCCAGCTGATTCACTGACAAGAAGCTGTCCTCTGCCTAGAATCCAGCTCCAGTGTTTCTGACTCCCCTTTCTGGGTGTTGGGAAATCGAGTCAGAGACAGAGATACCAACCTCCTTCATTCTAAGGTATGGAGCTGATTAGAATCTATAGAAACCTTTGGCAGTTCTTTGCAAAAACTAAACCTATGCTAAAGACCACACTTACTTCTTCTCTCGTACAAGACTTAGGTTAGGTACATTGGGGTAGGCATATTTTAGAAGCACCAGTTGAGTATTTTAGCCTGTATTATTTATGTATGTATTTTTATATGTCATAGCACTAGACAATGCTATTACAGTATTATTTTATAATACTATTCTCGCTGTACGCATTATACTTTGTATTCTGTCTTACGATTGTAGCAGTTCACCTCTCTTGCATGATAAAGAAGACTGTTACATAAATCTTTTATTGAAAACGCCCATCTCACTATTTCTCTGCAACTCTGTAGAAACAAAGCATGCACGATTGACTAAGTGAACTAGTTATCTATTGTTTCCACAACTCTGAAGATATTTGTTCCAGTCCTAGGGAAACAAAGTTGTCATATTTATGCGGTTGTCAGAAACTAATCCCTCCTTGTGAATTCGAGAACGTTTCTAGTGACCTCTGAGGTAGCTGGCACTAACAATTAAGTTTAGTATTTTCAATAGAGACATACTGACCTCATTCCTATGTCACATCTATAGGATATATTATTCCAATGCGCAGAGCCTATTGGGAATATAGGAACTACACCACACCCCGACATGGATTACCTTAAATGAAGGGGTTTTCACTGTTCTGCATGCTCTGTAGAGAGGCCAATGATTGGATGAACATGCCGTCTGAACACCTATATGAGCCACCACCATGCACTGTGAGAAATTATCAATGCCTTAGTTGTTGACAACAAAGCTGTCAGTCATGCTCCATCATGCACACTCGCCCATAATCCAAATGTACCCAAATACCCAGAGGTAACTTAATTAACCAATATGCACTAAACAATAATCACATGTTGCATGGAAATAAGCTACAGAATCACATCTGTTAAAATATATATACACCATCTCCCGCATCCACCGAACAACCACTGGTGGCGGATCCTTCTTCTACCTCGCTGCCAAGACATGGAACACCCTCCCTATCCACCTACGACAGACCCAGGAACTGCTGACCTTCAGGAGACTCCTCAAGACCTGGCTGTCTGATCAGTAGCTGTTCCAGACAGCACCTAGCACGTTTAACAAATATTTGATTGATTGATTGATTGATTATGGAATGCAAGATGAAAAAAATGAAAACAAGAGTATGACAAATCTATCTAGGGCCATAACACTGCTGGCTATCAGTATCAGTTGCTGCCAGGACCCATCGGCCTGGCTGCTGCTGTGTGTGTGCTCTGTCAAACTCAAAGTCTCAGACTGGAGGTGTGAGGAAGGGGCTCAGAGTACCTTAAAAAATGGTGGGCCTCGTGGTGCAGAGTGCTTGGATGAGCGTATAAATTGTAACCAACTGGTCCCATAGAAGATTTCCATGACAACCACAGTAACCACTTCTCTGGGCTCTGATCAGACTTCATAAACATTAAATGTAAATGCAAAAATGTAAATTGATACTTGGATTGCGCACTACTCACCCGCAAGAGTCTCAAGGCGCTTGAACCTTGGCTTTCCCTGTGAGGCGTCCACTCCTGGGCACCCCCAAGGTGGAGGCCAGGCATCCTTAGTGTTGTGGGGGCCGTTGTGGAGATTAAGCAAGCTATTTCCCAGAGTTGCAGAGTGGGACTCCATGATTGGAATAGGCACCGAGGCGAGAATTTTCAGGTCCGTGGAATTTTTGAGCCCGAGAACCGCCGAGGCGGGGAATTGAACCTTGGTCCCGGGCTAGACATCTGCATCAGGGTCTGCCGCTCTAACCATTGAGCTACTCTTCTCCATTAAGCAAGTTAGCTTACTTAAGCCCACCCTGAAAGCAAAGCACCTCAAGCAATGCTTATTGCGCAATAAATAATGTTAGTGTGGGAATATTGGGACACATTATACATTACAGATTACACACTTGATACATATACATTCAAATGTATTAGAATATCCACTGAATTGTGGCAGTTGGCAGGGCTTATCAATTAAATAATATATTAATTTGTGTTTGCATCCTTTCCGTGCAAATATGTTCCATAGTTAGGGTGGTAAAGGTATGAATTTCTGATGATTCAAATGTGCTTGGAACTGAACACCCTGCATTCATGAGTGATTTCAGATTGCATGAAGCTTTATATGTTTATTTTACTTGAGTTACGATTTGACATAAATTACACCGTCTCAAGTTGCTAGAGCTTGCCAACAATGTAACACTGTAGGAGAGGCCTCAAAGGATTCATGGGTGCTTAGATAGTTTACTACCTGTACTAGAATTAGCTTTCAAGACAGAGAAAAGAAGGTAGATATGTATATAGCTTGAAATTTGTTCCATGTTTTAATGTCTTTATAACTAAATGAATCATTTGAAAATATTATTTTTTTTGCATTAATCTTTTGGCTTGGAAAGAATAGCATGACAGGGCTTGGCATCAGCCATGCATATTAGGCAGTTACGACCTCCAGGTAGGTGGGTGACCTCCACTGTGGCAGTGCTGTTGGGCATTGTAGAACATGCAGCATGTCAAGTCTGTGGCAGAAGGGGTCCCTATTGTTACAGTGATACTAGATGGCACACTGCCACCCTAGGAGGTTATTGATACATCAAACAGTGACAGCTCACAGCTTTTGTCAGTGGTGTTTACACTCGCAGTTACAAATACTCTCTTCAGTGTGCCTTACACTCTTGGAACACAGCTGGCCTTCTCCTTATGGACAGTAGTCTCCCCTCCTGCAGGGCAGACACCCTCACTACCTCTGTGAGCAGGTAGTCATGCTCTTGTGCACCTCCTGCTTCCACATCCTATGTGTGCGGCGAAAAATATTCAAATGGATGCCTCAGAACACCAGATGACTGTCATAAAAGCACTCATCAGCAGGATGGACTTCGGCAACATTCTCTATGCTAGAATCTCCAAACAACTACTACACAGACTCCAAACCAATCAGAACACCACAACAAGCCTCATACTTGACCTATCATGCTGCACCCACATCATTCCGCACCTAGGGAAGCTTCACTGGCTTTCCATTCATCTATGTATTTCATCAGTGATGTCATGAGTGATGTAATATGTGAGATCATAAGCAGTGCATTGCGGGGGCGAGTTACAGTATTTCAGCTAACCACACCTGGTGAATTTCTCTGTTTTCATACGTGTGAAACCTGAGCCTAACTATAAAGTCTCTGTAAATTTAGGTTTTTCAGTGAATTTCTAAGATTTTTCTAAATGCTTATACCTCACTATGGGGCACATGTAGGTAGGCGTTTGCGAATCGCAAACAGTGCTTTGGAATGTAGGTGCATATTAGCAAAATAAGGAATCGCAAAAATTGTGTTTCCTTATTTTGCTCAAGCATTTAAGGAATCACAATTTAGCGATTCCTTAAATGCTATGTAGGAGTGAATTTTAAAATGTGATTGTGGCTTAAGGAATCGCAAAATACCACCTACTCCAAGTAGATTGTATTTAGCGATTTCCTTTCAAAATGCATTTATTTTTTTAATTCAATGTGCCATGTGGTGCACAGACACGCCCTTAGGGCATGTATGTGTGCCACATGCACTTTGAGGCACATTCCAGGGGTGCAACAGGTGTCCTTTGGACACCCTGGCACCCTTGGAATTGCGATTCTCAAATTGCGATTTTCTCATTAAAAATCGCAATTTGAGAATGTATCCCCATTCATTCCTATGGGCCTCTTAGCCTATAGGATTGAATGGGACACTCATTCCTTACTTCCAATTCTCAATTTACTAATCGCAATTAAGGAATGTTAGAGATTCACAAATAAATTGCGAATTATTACCTACATTCCATTTTGCTATTCGCAAATAGCGATTCCTTAAAAATCGCTATTTTGGGAGCCGTGGAGAAAGGGGATTGCGCCTCGGGCCAGCTCACAGGAAGCCTGCTATAAAGGACTTACAATAGGTACCAGGAGGGGTTCTTGGGCCCCAAGGTCCCTAAAAGTAAAGTGGACTTCATCCCCCAACCAGTAGTACACCGCAAGCCGTGTTTGCAGAAAGTGGAGAAAGGGGGCGTGTCCTCTGAAGACCTCTTAGAAATCCTGCTGCGTGGGACATATTGAAGATAACAGGAGAGAAACTACCCTTCATATTATCTCCAGCAAGTCCTAAACAGTGTTTTCAGCTACAACGCTCCCTTTCTCCACTGCTTTGCAAATGAGCCTACTGGCACACTACTGATTGGGGGATGAATTCCCCTTGGCTCTTGAGGGTCCTTGGGGGCCAACTAGCCGCCGGTTACCTCCAGTAAGACTACCGCAGCTGGATTGCTGAGAGTTCTTCAGAGAGAAAAAAATCGCATTACTCCACCACTTCCTTGGACCATTTCAGCCCCGCGGAAACCATTCCAGAGGGCCTGCCCCTTAAAAAAAACATTTGTATAAAAGAACTGTAGTGTAGTTCCTATATTCCCAATAGGCTCTGCGCATTAGAATAACATAAACGACAGTGTAGACGTAGGACTGGGGTCGACTAGGTCTCTATTGAATATGTTAGACTTAATTATGAAATGCCAGCTAGCTCCGAGGTCATTAGAAACTTTCTCGAGTAAAGAAGAAGGTGTTAACTTTCCTGAAAGACAAGAAGGGATTCGTTTCTGACAACCGTATAAACATGACAACTTTGTTCCCCCAGAATAAGAGTCGCGAAACAATAGATAGCTATTTCACTCAGTTAATCCTGCATGCTAGTTTCACCAGGAGTGCAGAGAAATAGAGAGACAGGCGTTTTCAATAAAAAGGGTATTTATTGAGCAGTCTACTTTCTCATGCAAGAGAAGTGAATTGCCACAATTGCAATACTTGACATAAAGTAAATTGCGTACAGTAAAATGAGCATTATGAAATAATACTGTAAAAGCATGAATATGGGGCCTTATTTATGAAGGCCTTACGCTACTGGTGGGCCACATTTAAAATGGGAAAAAGTGACGCACTGATGGCGCAAGGCCCTCATAAATGAGGCCCATGGTTTCTAAGCCATAAGATACTCAAAATGGATAAAATACATACAATGATAAAATAATGACTAAACGTACTATACTGGCGTTTCTAAGATACGCCTACCCCTGTGTCCCTAATCTAAGCCTAGTACAGGGTAGGGGTAGATGAGTTACAGTTTTTGCCAAGAATCTGAATCAAGAATTCTCTGTGGGTCTAATCAGCTCCGTACCTTGATTATAGAATGAAGGAGGTCTTGTATCTCTTTCTCAGGACTAAATCTCCCAGCAATCCGCAAGGGTGACAGGGAAACACTGGAGCTGGATTTCTCGGCAGGAGAAAAGACAGCGTCTCTCTCAGTGCGTCAGCAGGGAGGGTCGGCTTCCTTCAGCACTCGCATCAGCAGGGTGTCGGGCAAGTAGATAGCCGATCTGCTCCAAACCACTGTGTGTTGCTTAAGGCAGATGCTGGTATATTTATACCTGGAAGGTGCCGAGTTTGACGTAAGGTTGGACATAAGACGTCACTAAGAACTCGCAGTTCTTTCAGGACTCCAGGAGTTCTATGACAAATCAATACAGAAGCAGGGGGAATTCCCGGGCTGCTGGAGGCTTGGTTTGTTTAAGAACACGTTGTGCTTTCTAGTAGTCTATGGGAGTAGCCTTGCCGTATTTGGACTGCATTGGCTATGTCTTAATATGGGTATGATTCTTATGCCTGTATAAGGGTATGATTTGATATAACCACATAAGGGCATGAAATCGGGAATATTTACTAGAGTCCTAGAATCATCTACAACAGAACAAAGGGAGTGGGGCACCTTCCTCTGATGATTTCGGCCCTGGGGTTCCCACTTCCTGGGGCCATACCTTTCAGGTTTTTTTTATATAATATATAATTAAAAGAGTGGGGGGCCAACACTGGGGTGGGTGGCGGTCCCTAGGGCCATGGAGTGCCATGTAGGCTAATTCAGCCCCAGCGAGGTGGTAGTCCCCGAAGCTTTGGGAGCTGTGCGTCTCCCGTATTTTAATTTTAATGACTTGTCCCAGGTAGGTGGCCGTCCCCAGGACTGCCTGGAGAGGCCGTAAGCCCCCATGCATTATAATTTAATTTAGCCCTTGGAAGGTGGCAGTCCATAGGGCTGCAGGGGGGAAGCCTGGACAGTCACATTTGTCTCAATTAGCCCCAGTGAGGTGGCAGTCACTGGAGCTTCGTGGGGGGGCTGGAAACCACCCGCGCATTATTATTTGATATAGCCCCGGGGAGGTGTCATCCCCAAGGGCTGCCGGAGGCCACAAACTCCAACATTTGTCTCAATTAGCCCCAGGGAGTGGAGATCTCTGGGGCTGCAGGGGAGGCCATAGGACCTCCTCCACACTTCTTTAAGAATTTACCCCAGGGAGGTGGCGGTTACTGGTCTATGCATCTCTTTCAATATGTTTCCCCTGGGGAGGTGCGGTCCACAGGGCATGGTGGTGCTGCATGGGCACCCCCGGTATTACTATATAAACTTTCCCCAGGAACCTGGCCCACCTGGGGGCCTATATTTAATGAAGCGTCGGAGGCCATGCTTCATTCTGTTTTAAATTTCACAGGAGTATATGGATTCAGCACAACTCCCGCTGACAAATATTTTACTAAATGCTCTTTTGGCCACCCCTCCTCCCCCAAGAGGCCTAGGGGGTCAGAGTATTTCTATCCTACCCCTTTCCTTTTTTCAACAGTTTTTCTTGTGACTCAGGTCAACATTGAATTATTAATACACATTTTATTATATTGAGATTCTGACAAATGTTTTTATAGAGTTATTTAGATAGTGATTTATCTAGTGTGATGTTTGGAATTAATTATACAGTTATCATTTTTTAATATTGTGGTGGCTATTGAATTCCTGCGTTCTGCTTTTACGCCATATCTGCGGGAATCGCGATGACGTCTTGGGCCTCACGGCAGAAAGGGAAAATAGGTTTTAGAGATGGTTTTTCTAGAAATACACTAGAAAAACACAAGTTTGAAGTGTACAATAATAAACCCCTAGTGTATAAAATACTGTAATATTTTTGGATAATGTGTATTCACTTATTGAAAAATAGCGATTGTTGCGGTTAATGGCGTTGTTGCAACTTCCTGAATAACCATGAAAACCCAAAATCCATCTTAAAGATGGATTTTAAAGAAACACGCACCAGTAAGGCAGTGATCCCGCACGTAGTATTACGATGCAACCGCCACAATGGTGGTCGCATCCAGGCCATTTAACATTGCGGCGGGTGCTGCTGGATGCAGCACCCGCCGCAATGCTAAAATGCCATGTTGTGCATTTCCCTGCGCTAAGTGGCAGGCACCATGTGGTGCCTGCTACTTAGTGCAGGGAAATGTAGTGGAGTACCTTGGGTACCACCAGTGCACCACCCCCAACACAAGGGGGGCCTGCAACAGGTCCCTGAATACAATCTCCGCCATGGAAAGGCTGGCTGCAACTAGCATTGTAATTTGGCGGACGGTGCCTGCTAGGCAATGCCACAATTCTACCCATGCTGACCGCTCTGCCAGGCAATCGGTATGATTGCCTGTGGCGAAACCATGGAGGGCGGTCTTTGTGACTGCCACGGAATTAGGACAATTTCCCCGGCCATCGTAATTTGGTGGGGGAAAATTGCAGTCAGATGGCGGAGAGCCCACCACCGCACAGCTGACGATGGCGGGCCTTCCGCCATCACAATCACCCCCTATGTGATTCCTGTGTGCCCACCTAATCACCGATTATCTTTACTTTGTGGCATGTTTTTAATTTAGGTGCAAATATAAGACAGGAATATAGCTTAATTATTGAAGGGAAAAGTCTACATTTTCTCTCTGTATTCTCTATTGTCATTACTTTTTTTCTGTCATAGCCATCACACACTTTTAACTCTTGAAAAAGTAGCTCTTTTTCCCTCTCTCTATCCCCAAATCTCCCTTTTTCTTGTACAAAACCGCACCAATGTCTTTCCTCTCTCCATAAACCAACACCCTCTCTCTCTATAGTGTTTATAATTTTGCTCACAATATCCCAACCTGCATTTGTATTTTCCCATTACTGTGTTAAACCTCAGGAGCAGCTGCTTGTCTAAACATTGAAAAGATCTGCAGAGCTTGGGCATAGTTTCCTAATGTGAAATTCCCAAGGAGGTACATGTCAAAAGAATTGGCTGGCTGATGGATTTCTACATTTTTCTGATACTTATGAAAGAATGTCGCAGGACTGGTGCTCATTTTTGAAGTTGATACTCACAATAGAGTGTTAACATATATGCATTGATGTAATTTACCACAAGGAGGGCCATATCATAGGCAAAGAACACATATGGAAGAATAAAGAAACATACTATATACAGTAGATCTTCAGAGATATTACCTTGAGTTAAGGAATGGTTCTATATTGAGGTTTATAATTTTGAAATTCCACGGAAAGGCTTAACTTAACCCATTTGCTGCTGTTGTCGGCCAACGGCCGTCGCGAGCACTACCCCGCTTAATAGAACCTTTCGCACTGGCGTGGAACGTTCAGAGCAGCAAATGGGTTAAAAGGTTGTCATGTTTAGGATTCAATGACTCAAACCACTAAAAATGCCCAATAAAATTTGATATAGATCATCTATTTATTGCAACAACATGTTACAAACATATTTAAGTAATACCTTTTCAGACTTTCTAGAGCAGTTCCTCTGTGTCTCTTCTATGGCTGCAAGAGCCTAAGAGGCCAGGATTTGATTCAGCAGAGGCCATCAGCACGGTCAGTTCAGGTTCAATTGCTACTGGTCAGCTGTTCATACTAGGCCTATTGCAGCTTGTTGTGTTGCTGTAGCCACACAGGAGGTCAGCCAACTAAACCTTGAGTCCACAGCTTACTGATGGGTACATGTGGGATCAGGGGCTACCCCTGAGTCATCATCACACAGAAAAGACAGTTTGTTTAATTAAGTTTAAGTTTAAGTTTATTTGAACACTTGTGAGGTTACTTAAATCCATTGCAATGAATTAAAAAAATAATACATGTTTACATCGTACGTTTAAAAATAATCGATTAAATCTTTCAATTCCTCCAAAGTATTATTATTTTTTTAAATATGATCGATAAAAGGGAATCAGATAGGCGCAATGTTAAAGTTAAGGATGTTATTGCACAAACACATTTCAATTCGTGTTTCTACCAATGAACGACCAATCGGTCCCTGACAGCCTGAAAGTTAAAATAACCATTCAAATCAATAGTAACATCTGCATTTACATGATAAAACATAAATTCTTTGTGAAACATAATTCAAATTAAAATGGTAAAAATCTTCAGTGTCATATAGGTTTTTCTAATAATAAGAGGCCAGTGGAGGCCGCAGTTTTAAGGCTGAAAGACCATTCAAGGGAGATATTGCAGTTTATTTCGATAAAGGTCAATAGGGTGCCCCTAATCGTATTTTGGGGAGTACTATACTGTTCCTAGAGGCTGATATAACCTTTGAATTGTTTCTTGTATGAACCGTACTGGGCAATTTATGTGTTCTTTAATCTTTGCTCCACTTTTTGCAGAAATTTCACAAAACAGCAGTTTCACTGAGGGTCCCCTGGATCAAAACAGGTAAGGATTGCCTGTCTTCTTTTTCGTATTCCTCTTTGGTTGAAAGCCGTTGTTAACAGTTGTTTCCTTTCTGCCAATACTGTATTACAGGAGCAAACCAAATGCAGCATGTCCTCTTTACAACGCCCACAACGGCGACAAGTGACAGGTAGATTACTGCATAGCCAAGGTACCATGTGTATGTTGACTGGTAATAACCCCAGGCGATATCTTAAAAACGACTGCTTTATACAAACTGAGTACCAGTGGCAAAGTAATCTTGTGGTGCGACAGACTAATATTTATTTAATGTCATCCACCCATGTGCCCTCTCTGCTAATGTGGCTTTGGCTTATGTAGTTGATTGAATTTTAAGAGACTTTGTTACCAAATGCTTAAAGCCTTGTAGGTCAATTGATATTTGCCAAAGCTGGTTGAGACCTGTAAGTGCAAGTGATTCTTGTAGTTACTCTCTACTCTGTGATATGTGAAAAAGCTGTAGTTTGTCCTACAACAGGTGGTTCAGTGTGTTCGATTCAGCTTTCCTGATTTTGTTACAGCAAATTATGTATGTGCAGCGTCTAGCTAGGGACTGCTGGCCATTCTAAATACTAGCCTTATCTGGGCCGGGGAGGTGTAACTTGGCAAGAAGAATAAAATTCTGTAGGCTTGGGATATGGCATTATCCAGAGTGATTTTTATTTTATTATTTAGAAAGTTTTGTATAGCGCGAAAGTGACCCTCGAGGGTATCAGAGCGCTTTACATGGGGATAACATGATTAGCACTTGGTCTGATCAACAGGCAAACATATGTGTGATACAAACAAATCAACAGTTAAGAATAGGCTAACAGTGATTAGAGTAAAATAAAGCACATCCAAGACAGGATAGACTACATAAAAGTATGCTATCTGAATCAATTCAGTATCATTTAAGTGTTGAATTAGGGTAAGAACTAATGGCCGTATGTATCAACATTCTCATTTGCGATTCTCAAATAGCGATTTTTTAGAAATTGCTATTTGATGAATTGCAAAAAGGGATGTATGTAAAAAATTGCAATTTTTTGTGTGATTTCCTAATATTCCTTAATTGCGATCAGCAAATTGCGAAATCACATTTAAGGTATACTTTCCCATTCATTTCTATGGGCCAGGAGGCCATTAGAAATGAATGGGAAGTTATTCTCAATTTGCGATTCGCAATTTGAGAATCGCAATTTGAGAATAATTTCAAGGGTGCAAGGGTGTCACCCTGATGCACCCCTGAAATGTACATGTGTGCTCATATAGCGCACATACATGCCCTGAGGGCATGTATGAGCGCCACATTGCACCTTCACAAATGGCAAAAAGTGCATATGTGAAAGAAATCGCAAATTACCACCAAATTGAAGTTGGTGGTAATTTGCGATTTCTTAAGGGGAAATCGCAAAACTTCAGTGGTTGCTGCATAGCATTTAAGGAATCACAATTTGCGATTCCTTAAATGCTTACGCAAAGTCAAGTAATCGCAAATTTTGCGAATCCTTAAATTTGCATTGCGATTATCCTCATACATACAATTTTCTGAATTTTGATTCGCAAACGCTGCTTTTTTGCGATTCGCAGCATTTGCGAATCAAAATTCGGTTGATACAAATGGCCCTTAGTCAGTAGATATGATTTGGCTTCTCTTTTGAAGACGTAGGTGGACGAGATAAGGCGAAGGTCTGTCGGTAAAGAGTTCCATATCCAGGGAGCGACAGCTGAGAATGCTTTAGCTCCAGTTTTATTTTGTGGGTTCGTTGGGGTTTCAGCAACAAGGTGAGCGCACTTCGTGATGATCTGCTGCTCCCTGATTTTTCTAACTTTTGTTACAGGTAACAGGGGGTGTTGAAGTGTAGCGCTTTGTGCGTCATGCAAGCAATTTTTAGATGGATTTTTGCTTCATATGGTAGCCAATTTAAGCTCTTTAGGGCTGGTGAGATGTGTGCATTTTTTTTTGTTCCGAGGACCAGTCTTGCTGCTGTTTTGCATTGAGAGAAGCTCTTAATGGTGCTAGATTGTATTTAGGTAGGCCACACAGTGTGGCACTACCGTAATCCAATCTGGGTAATACTAAGGCTTCTACTGCTTGTTTTAGATCCTCCTGAGGTAAGTATGGTTTCAGTTTCCGCAGAATGCTCAGTTGGTAGTTTGCTCCTTTGGTGGCAGCACTAATGTGATTCAGCATATGTAGGTGTTTGTATAATGAAATACCTAAGGATCTGGCAGAGTCTATGATGTGGGGCGAGCAATTGAGTGCTGTTAGGTGATTCAGCCACAAATCAATCTTCATGTTGTTATTTGGTGGAGAGATGAGGAGAAATTCTGTTTTAGCAGCGTTGAGTCTGAGGTGGTTAACCGTGAGCCAGAGGTGTGTATTTTGTAGTATGGAGTTGAGGGAAATAATGTTATCTGCCGATGCAATCTTGAGATATAGCTGGGTGTTATCAGCGTTCATATGGTAATGGATGTTAGCTGATTTTAAGAGGTTTGCTGGTGGTTCCAGGAATAAGTTAAAGAGAATGGGGGAGAGAGCTGGTCTTTGAGGAACACCCAGAGTTATCGCTTGTGGCTTAGATGGAGATTGATTCATTTTGAAGCAAACCATTGTAGTACTGCCCCAGATAGGCCCATTCTTTGTTCCAGTATTTTAGTAGGGTGTCGTGTTTGACAGTGTCAAATGCAGCAGATAAATCAAGCAATATTAGAAGGCATGATTCGTTCTTGTCCAGCATTTTTAGAATGTCATCTACAATATGGGTAAGGGCTGATTCTGTGCTGTGGTCTTGACGGAAGCCTGATTGGAATTGATTGAGGAGTTGAAACTTTTCTATGTGATTGCAAAGTTGTTTCTGTATACATTTTTCTAGGAGCTTTGACAGTGTAGTGATGTTGGAAATGGGCTGGAAGTTGTTAGGGTCAGAGCAGTCTGCCAAAGGTTTTTTTATAATGGGTGTTACTTTTAGGGAGTCTGTGATACAGCCTTGGCAAAGAGAGTCGTTTACAATCTTTGACCATAGTGGAAGGATACAGGTTTTGATCTCTTTGAATATGCTGGGAGGTAGTGGGTCAGAGAAGTGGTTAGATGGGTTTAAAGATAAGAGAACATTGTAAATTTCCTGTTCGCTGATTGGGGAGAAGGCGTTCCAAGTGGCATTATTTCTGCAGGTGATTCAGGGTGGTTTCATCCCTTCCGTAGATTGAGAGTTGTGAGATAGGTTGAGTGGGAGGGCCGGTAGTAGTTCCTTCGCTAGTTGAAGTTCCTTCTCTATCTTTGTTATTTTATCCTTGAAGGAGGTGGCTAGTTCTTCACAGTTTGTTAGGGAACTGGGTCCGGAGTCCATTGAGTTTGATGTGTTACGTGATTGCTGTTTGACTATTTCAAATATTTTTTTGGGCCAATGTCTGGCCTGGTCATGTTGGGTTCTAATACATTTTGTTTTTGCCTGTCTTATTCTGCGATTGTAAGTGTTCCTTATTGCTCTTAAGCGTTTTAGTGATTCCATTGATGGGGAGTCTTTCCAAGCTCTTTCTGCCGATCTTAGGTTGCGTCTTTCTGTGTTCAAGTCGTCATTGAACCAAGGCTTTGAGATTTAGGTGGAGATGTTTGTCTGTTGAGGTTGTTGACATCCTCCATATTGGTCTGTGGGATCAAGGTGTTGTTGCATAGAGTGGTTAGCTCATTCTGGTTTATTTTACTAAGATTCCTTTTCCACAGTTTGATTTTCATCGGTTGGCCATTCCTAAGGATTTCCTTTAAGTTGATGAGGAAGGTGATGCGATAATGATCTGACCAAACACAAGGAGTAATAGACTCTAAAGATATGGCGTCCAACTTAGAGATGATAAGGTGGAGATGATGATGTGTTGTCGTTATCATCAAGATCGCCTATTGAGAGCAAGAGTCAATATTAGGTGTGTCTTTATATTGTGTATATGTGAGACGCTGATTGGCGGAGATGAGAGGAAGCATAGGACTGGAGGTGGTGGCATTGTTACTAGATCTCACTGATCCAAGGTTGGTTATATGTTTCCTCTATGGGGGCCAGGGAGGACGAGTTGGCAGTGCCCTCATTGGTGCGATCTGGTGAGGTGAGTGGGGGGGGGTAAATTGTCAAGCCGTGATTGTCTAGATTATTTTTGTTGTTAAAGGAGTGAGCGGTGGAGTTGGTTGCAGAATTCCTAGTAGTGATCATAGTCATAGATTGCACGGAAGGTTCTGGTGGAGGGGTGGTGGTTTTGTGTGTGGGTCAGGAATATCTGGGCCCGTAGAGGAGTTGAGTGACCTGGGGGTGTCCCTGAGCTCTATGGGGAATGATGGAGTTCCACCAAGCACATTAGGGAGAATATGGATGGAGAGATTGGTCTTGTTGTGGATCCCCTTTTTTAGGATGTGGAAGATTTTATCAATTAAGGTTAGATTATCATTTAAAGACTGAATTAGCATAATCCCATTATTGTAAATGGATATGGTGGCATTTGCATTGCATAGAGGAGAGGGGATACCGTTAATCCAAGTCCATGAGGAGTTTCTCTGAAGCCTGTGATGCTTAACATGGAGTGTAGTGTGTTTCTCCATTGGGCTCTTTTTGTGTGTGGAATATAAGGTAATTAGTTCTAAAATACGGGTCTAAGATGAGCGTTTCTGGATGTGCTCTGAGTAGGTGGTGCTTGATTTTTTTCATGCATTTTTGGAGAGGTTGGGGGGTATTTAATGGTATAGGCATTGTTGCCGAAGGTTCAGTTTTTAGTCCATTCTTGGAGAAACTGGAAGGTATACACTGTAGCTCGTGTAATTCCTTGGTTATATAGAGTATAGAGACAATGTATCTTTCTTTCTGAGTTGATTTGTGAGTCTGAGGGCCGAACTAGTTTAAAACTCAACTGTTCACCTCAGTGCTATATTTCTCAATTATTAATATTAAAATGGACTAATTTTGGTGTATATTTAGCAATATATATGCGGGAAATGTAAATACCTTGCCCTATCTAAGATTGCTGCCAAGGGAGCTCCAGTCTGGAGCGTAGTCCTTTCAGTCTTTCACTGAGTCCTGCTTCACTGTGTCATAGTCATATGTCACTTTCCAGTCACCAATTGAAGAGATTTGTGCTTTCTTTCTTTTTATATTTTTAAGTCCTCTGTCACTTTCCAGTCACCTATTGCAGAGAGTGACCAATTCTTTCTTTTTGTACCTTTAAATCGTAGTCCTATGTCTTTTTCCCTGCGGAGTTGATGAGTGAGAAGTGCTATCTTTGTTTAAATTGATAGGCCAGCCATTTTGCGGCAAGCCTTGGTGTAGTTGAACTAACAAACCAAGGACCTATAAGGGGAACTTGCATTGCCCCAGGTTAACAAAAGCAACAAAAACTGAGCATGATACTTAATTAGATGTGCTTGTAAGATAGGGTTATCTAATGGCCAAGACAGACCCAGCTTCATTTTTCTTCAGGTTTTTAAATGCTGCAGCTAGATCCAAGCCTTTTTTTTATTGTCTCCTTCTGCGCAAGAGAGTTCACTTTGTTGTCAATAATTACTCCAAGGTATTTATATTTGACTAAATTTTTCGTCAGTTCTTTACCCATAAATCACTCCTGTGTTTGCATTTTCTTAACATTATAACACACGGTTTTCGTCTTGCTGTAGTTGATCTGCAGGTCATTGGTTTGCGAATAAGTCCTCATTGTGTTGAGGAGTCTTTGGAGACCCACCCTAGTGCGCCTCACTAATACTACGTCGTCGGCATATAGGAAGCTTGTGATCGGATTTGCCCCTCATTTCGGGGCATGGGGTTTACACAATTGTAATGCTTTTGTAAAAGATTAACCCCTTCGGTGCTCATGACGAGCCAAGCTCATCATGAGGCACGGTGCTCGTGTGCTCATGACGAGCTGAGATCGTCATGACCACACCCATTATCATTATGATCAGCAGAGCAGAGGAATATCCTGAGCAGCCAAGGTGTTAAATAGGGTTAGTGGCAAAACACAGCCTTGTTTTAGGCCTCGGGTAGTTTGCATTCTCCATGAAAGATGTGTGCCTGCTCCTATTGTGATTTGAACCCATGTGTCACTCTGTAGCATTACCAGCATGTGTGAAAGATTCTGTGATATACCCCAATGTACTAACTTCCGCCCCAGTTTCCCTCGGTATACACATTTGAAGTCTGATTTAAAGTAAATATAGCAAAAGTATAATGGATATTAGGATACACGGGCAGCATCCATAAGTAAAGAAATTGCCAACATGTCCCTGATTGTGCCAGTGGATTTTATGAACCCAGTCTGGTTGTATGGAATTATTTTATTTTTGAGGACCATGATGTCAGCTCTTCCAGGACAGTTCTGGCAAAATATTTAGCATTGATATCCATTAATGTTATAAGTCGATAGTTTGCCCGAAGGGATCTGTTCCCTCCTTTAAATATGGGAGATATCATGGACCCCTTCCAGGACGCAGGAATAATTTGGGTGCTCCTAACTTCAGTGACTACTGGCGCCAGAGTTTTGGCCCAAAGGTCTGGCTTATATTTGAAGACCACGGGGTAAGCTATTTGGGCCCAGGCTCCCTCTTTCCGTCCTTTTGTTATCTGTTTTTGATGGTTTCTATATTTGACTCTGACACACCTTAATACCATCTGCTTTATGGAATTACCTGCAGCTTTGTCTGTGAATGTTCTTCTGATGGTAAATTTACGTAGGTTGTTCAGTAGCAGACCCAAGAAGCCTATGTCATATAAGAATTTACTCCTCTATTGTCTGGGTTCAAGATTTGGTTTACTGTGGTCCAGAATCTAGCGCCATCTTTACATTTTATATCGGAGTGAAGTTTGGCCCATAAATTATTGTCTTTATCTCTTTGGAAACTCCATTTTAGCTTCTTAATTGATTTTTTGTTTGACTTCAGTGCTGGAAAGGCTGTTAGGTCTCCCGGATTTCTCCTTAGTGTCCTAAGTGCTTTGTTTATTCGAGATTTATATTCCCAAAATCTGATATAATATTTTACAGTGGAGACTTCTTTATATAATTTATTATAACATATCAATTTTATTGGTTTGGAGTGCTTTTCAAGAAGTATACCAATAAGAGTTTCCCAGTGTTTACAGCTGTACTTTCGTTGCTTGTGATTTCCTGGAGCATATCCATTACAGTTTTGTGAAATTGGGCAAGCCCGACCATAGTGGAATTAATGTGTCTACAATTTACTAAATTTGTTTTATCTGTTATCTTCCTTATATGAATTGAACAGGTAATATTTGGGGAAAAAGTAACTTCTTGTGGAAGCTGGTCACAACCGGATCTATCCTTGATTTGAAATGAGCAGATGTGTTGAAATGTAGTCAGGGAGACAAATATTGGTGAACAGTTTTTTGTCTGTTTCCCTAGGGTGTTTCAGACCTGATCCGGTATTTCCCAAAGTGAAGATTGGGTGAATATTAGATCATTCAGTAAAAATCCCATTAAGTATTGATTGACATCGCCGGATATTATAAAGTGGGTAGTACTCACAGTCTCCCACAGTCTCGATAGTTCGTGCTCTAGCTTTTTACTACCATCAAGTTTGTTTTTAGGGTGAATGTAAGTATTGATCAAAATGACATCTGTCGCAACATCTTTGATGTTATGGTACATTTGTTTGCATTCATTCCTGAGGTTTTAGAGTCTAAAGATTTTCCTGTTTTGCTTGTTTTATAGCAGGTGTGTGGAAGCCTATCCGTGTAAAAAAACAGGTTCTACTAGCCACGTTGTCTGGAGGAAAATGATATAGAAGGATGCATAATAAGTATGCAGCTCTGAATCAGCTAGTTTGGAGTTTAGGCCATTTGTGTTCCAAGAGCACATACTCAGCGGTCTGGTGTTAAGCCCTTTTTGTTTCACTCGAGCTGGAAAGACAGGTCCAGAGAGTGTTCTAATGAGATAAGAAAAGGTGTCACTTTTGTAGTACCCACTAGCGAGCAGGTGGGAGTGACTTTTGGACACTCCCTAACTAACAGGAAAAAGGTTCTCAAGGGCAGAATTTCCTACTTTTGCAGTTATCCTGTTTGCCTTACTACAAACTATCCCACAGTGTACTACTCTGAGTTAAATTTAACATGGTAGTACACTTATGCACTTGGAGGTAGACAGTATCCCAGCCAGGGGAATGTCTAGAAAAATGAGGAGTCTGAATAAAAAAAAGCTACGGCCCTTTACAGCGAAACTAGCTTTTTGCAACTAGTCACTGGAGGAAGAGGTCAACATATAATTATTGCATGGTCTACTTGTAAATACTAGGCTCCTTATTTTGACAGGTTCACCTGCAGTTTTGAAAGTTGCAGCAATCAAGCTATACATGTATGCCTGAAGCCATGTTTTTCCTTGTCAGCCTTGTGGATAGAACAATAGGTTCTCCAGTCATCAGGTGCCATTTAACTTTCTAAGCCACTGGTATATTTCAATGCATAATATAGTGTGACCTTCCTGGAAAGTTAAATATGGCCATTGGGGATGGGACACTTTTACCATGTTTAAGGGGTCAGAGCACATATATTCTTGAACGGGAAGGTGTGCACCAGTGAGCACAGTTTAAAATCAGCACACAACAGGTGTGATCATGCAAAAAAGAGTGATTGTCTCACGAATGGCTAGTCTGCAGCCTAAGTCTGGGATCTCTTTCAATACTCCTCTGAACATTGCTGGATTTGGATATAGCAATAGGTACATTATAGAAAACACTAAATATATCATTGGTACAGTGCCTTTTACTTGATAGTGCCAGGGTAATCATCATGAGCTGGTCATGTTCTGATGTCTTAGACACAGTTGATAAGGCCCCACAACTTGAGACACCAAACCAAACACATTTTCACTGAGCATTTGAAAAATAAATATATTGAGGCCCAAGTGACAGTTGTTACAGCACAACTTAGAAGACAGGGCAGAGTTCCAATGTGTGAGTGAAAGAGACCCAAATCCAAAAGTAGTTTCACAATCCAACCAAATAAACCTAACTTGCTTAGCTAATCATTAGCCTGAGGCCTCTAAAGAAAGTGCTTGAAGAGGTTGAGTTTAAAAATGCAAGGAAATATTTCTCAATTTCCAAGGTTGTGATGGGATTTTTGAAGAGGTGCTGGAGAAGAAGTCATGAAATGTGCCACAAAACATCTAAGAAGATGAGCTTGGCATTTCAGCTTGAAGATATTGTCAGCTCGAGAGGAAGGAACACAGTTGAAGAGAAGAGCCAAGCAACTACTTACTCTCCTCAACGTGCCGGAAAGCCAAACACCTGGCCATGCCCTGGATGTAGCTTCCCTAGCTTGCAGGATTGCTGATTAGCTTCCAGCCTTGCTCCACTGAATTTGACTTCCCCAAAAATTGAAAAACCCTGGATTGGAACAAGGCGGCATTTTATCTCAACAACAAAGCAACCTTGGTTGTTATGAAATCCAAGTTTGTCCCACTCTGACTTTTTTATGCCAAAACCAACAGCTTCAGCAGAAGCCCCACAAGGTATCCAGCTTTGAGGGACAATCACTGGCCAGCCCCTTAAAGCTTGTCCTGATTGAATATTATGACTTAAATTTCAGAGACTATATGTATGTAGATCAAAACCTAGACCAGGACAGCCTGCTTTGTATATCCTTACCTCCGCTCCATAACCAGCCTGAAATTTTGTCTAGATTCCGAACAAGCAATGACTTATGATTAAAGCTGTAATTTTCCTCAGCACTTTTTTCTTTAAACTTTAAAAGTCCATATCTCAGGTGCCCCTTAAGCCATTTATTTGCTCTAGGTCTATATGTTCTTGTTGAATCTTTCTCTATTTTTCTAAATGAAAATGTTACTGTATTGTATTTTACTCTCAATTGTTGTTTCTGCTTGAAAGTAGCACGCATTTCTCCAGGGATTGCCTCTTGTTTGTGCCAGACCTAGCAGGGGTTGAGCAGAGCTTCTCTCACAACATTGTTTTGACCTAACCAAAGGGGGGTCATTGAGTTGGTGAGCATGTCCCTACCCAAATTAATAACCCCATTCCTGAAGTTGACAGTAGAGGTTTAGCAATGTATCAGCTTTATCACGTACATCAATTATTTCATATGATACATCTGCAAGAACATTAGTAGTGTTCCAGACCATACAAATGAGAAGTGAGATACTCAATAATCAAAGCCTTGGGACTGGTCCCCAACTCAGTTTTAGGCCCAGCACTAAATCAAGCATGAAACTAAGGTCAACATGTTATTTCAGATGTCATAAGTGCCTTTGATTATTCAGAAATTATGGGAAGCAGTGTTGTGTTACCCCTAAATATTTGGGGGCAGACTTGATAAATCTCCTAAGCTCCAAAAGGTTACTGCAACCTTTTCTAAGAAAAGGTACATTAACAGGTGTGTTTCGCCCTTCCCCTACTGAGTTGGATTCAAATAGGTGGGAGTGTCAGAGAAATCTGTCACAGAACCTCTCATATGAATGCGGTATACATAGAACCCCAACCCACACGCCAAAATCACTATGCACATACAATAAGTGGTATTCCACAGATTTATGATTAATTATTAAACATTATTTGTCTATTTATCTATTAGTAACATCTATTAGGAACACTAATATTAAAAGACTACACAAATGTTAAATAAACCCCAATCATATTTCACCACACATGCCAAGCCTATCAATTTAATCCTCAATTATGGTCAGCTTTCTGACAACATAGCTAGGTAACTTCTGCGTAACAATCCAAGTACTTATGATGCCACAAAGCCTGAAATTGGAAATCCATATTTTTGCATTCTCTGCAGTAACCTGTCCATGCATATAAGCCCACCTTGTTCGCAGTGCGTATATACCTTTCATAAACATGATGTTCTCTGATGCTCGGCTCCTCCATCATTTTACAGAATAGTTGAACAAGTGATTTACAGCTACATTTCCCTCCTTGCCGAACCAAAAACACAGGGTCAACAGCTATGTTTTAGCTGTCATGTTTATAAACTGTGGGTGCACTCAGAATGTAAATTTCCATTCACACTGAAGATATCCAAGTACATTTATTAGCTGTGAAAATAACTTGTGCCAATCTAGCCTGCTATCCTGGCCCTGCACTTGCACTACACACCCGAGTGTGTATAATGCACACACATACCAGTGAGGCAAACTTACAGACAACCCTGTGCTGTACATAACCTCAATAAAGCATAAATAGAATGTGCTACATATCCATGGGGAAGTAATCATAGACTTTAAGTATTATAAGCCTTTCTGAGTAAGGTTAAATTCATATTTTCTGTTGCAATTGGTGAGGGTGTTCATAAAAATAATAGCCAGGCTCTTTAACTTTACAAAGAATAACGCAGCAATATTTGTTATCTCGTAAATCAGATGGGAAAGGCATCAACGCACCATGTATTATGTGATCCTTTTTATCAAAGGCAATCATCTGGGGATTTCATTTGTTAGTTTCCATATGTTTCCCATTACAATATCTATTAAGCATATTGATCTTCTGCTGTGAGCCCATAGGGGTAGTTATAGCATACAGTGTCATCGGTTAAGAATAATGCAGGATTTGTTTCATAAGCAGGCCTGATAGCACAGATTTTCTTTATCCCAAGTTCCATAACAAAATTCCTGCTTCAGTCACTCCAAAATCTAGGCCTGTAACAACAACATCAATGGATTGGAATGATCTTATCTTAGTAGCCCATTGACATTGCAAATTAGTTTTATTCAGAATAATGCGGAGTGCTCCATGTCACAATCAGTAAAGATGGCTGATATAAAATACAGAGCAATTGCTCATGTATGGAGTGCCAATTGAATCATAAACATTATTTTTAGTTAATTATGATTTTCTCTTCAGGAATTGAGTTTGTTCTTGAGGTGAATGAACCCTGGTCATAAGCCCTTCAACAGGATACTTACTTGAAATACATGATCTGATAGGCCTCAGCTTTGGAAGGGAGAGTAACTCGTAAAGGATAAGGGGGGCTGGAGCTTTCCAAGCTTGAAGATGTCCATCATATAAGTGAGCTCCTCCAGCTGTGTCATGATCCTGATGCATCCTGGCGCTCAGAGCCCCTTTGAGACCACAGGCTCCCACGGCTGAGATCTACCATTACAGGAGTGTGCGCTGTAAAATTGCTGGCTGGGTGTTGCCCCTGAATAGAATTCCCCATTGGGCCCATGCTGCATTGTGCGGCCTATAACAGTGTAATAATACCCTAGTGTCATCCAGCCAGGTGCCTAGAGCCTTGGGAGAGCGTGGGACCCCTTTGGACTATTTGCTGCACGGTTAGGTTGAGGTGCACATCGCCACATGTGGGAAGAACCGACCAGAGGCGTAAATAACTTTGCCGTGGGTACTTGACCTGGTCCCCCTCAGTGTGGCTTGGCTGCACCTTTCGTTGCTGAGCCTCAGGCACCGGCCTATGTTCAGTGTTGTAGTGCCATATGAGGGCCCATACATCAATCAATCAATCAATCAAAGCATTTGTATAGCGCACTACTCACTCGGAGGGTCTCAAGGCGCTAGGGGAGGGGGGTCCGCTACTGCTCGAATAGCCAGGTCTTGAGCTGCTTCCTGAAGGCGAGGTGGTCCTGGGTCAGGCGGAGGTGGGTCGGGAGGGAGTTCCAGGTCTTGGCAGCAAGGTAGGAGAAGGACCTTCCCCCTGTGGTGGCTCTTCGGATACGGGGAACGGCGGCGAGGGCGTGGCCGGTCGATCGAAGCTGGCGTTTGGGAGCGTAGAAGTTGAGGCGGCTGTTGAGGTATCCTGGGCCTTGGTTGTGCAGGGCTTTGTGTGCGTGGGTGAGGAGACGGAAGGTGATTCTCTTGTTGACCGGGAGCCAGTGCAGGTCTCTCAGGTGTCCGGAGATGTGGTTACGACGGGGGATGTCCAGGATGAGTCGTGCTGAGGCGTTCTGGATCCGCTGGAGTCTTTTCTGGAGTTTGGCGGTGGTTCCGGCGTAGAGGGAGTTGCCGTAGTCCAGTTGGCTGGTGACGAGGGCCTGGGTGACCGTCTTCCTGGTCTCGGTGGGGATCCACCGGAAGATCTTGCGTAACATGCGTAGGATGTTGAAGCATGACGAGGAGACGGCGTTGACTTGTCTGGTCATGGAGAGGGAGGAGTCCAGGATGAAGCCCAGGTTGCGTGCGTGGTCTGTTGGTTTGGGTGCGCTGCCTAGGGCGGGGGGCCACCAGGAGTCGTCCCAGGCGGAGGGTGAGGATCCCAGGATGAGGACTTCCGTCTTGTCCGAGTTCAGTTTCAGGCGGCTGTTCTTCATCCAATCGGCTACCTCTTTCATCCCTTTGTGTAGGTTGGCTCTGGCGGTGGCGGGGTCGTTGGTGAGGGAGAGGATCAGCTGGGTGTCGTCGGCGTAGGAGATGATGTTGAGGTTGTGCTGGCGTGCGATGGCTGCGAGGGGAATCATGTAGACGTTGAAGAGGGTTGGGCTGAGCGAGAAGCCTTGAGGGACGCCGCAGGTGACTTCGGTGGCTTCTGATCTGAACGGGGGGAGGCGGACTCTCTGTGTCCTTCCGGCGAGGAAGGAGATGATCCACTCCAGTGCCTTCTCCTGGATTCCGACGTTTCTGAGGCGCTGTACTAGGATACGGTGGCAGACAGTGTCGAAGGCCGCGGAGAGGTCTAGGAGGATGAGGGCAGCTGTTTCTCCGTTGTCGAGCAGGGCTTGGATGTCATCGGTTGCTGCGATCAGGGCGGTCTCGGTGCTGTGGTTGGCCTGAAAGCCAGACTGCGAGAGGTCGAGGGATCCGTTCGTCTCGAGGAAGGCGGCCAGCTGCTTGTTGACGGTCTTCTCGATGACTTTTGCAGGAAACGGGAGCAGCGAGATGGGCCGGTAGTTCTTGAGGTCGGTGGGGTCGGCTGATGGCTTCTGTAGTAGAGCGCTGAGTTCGGCGTGCTTCCAGCTCTCCGGGAAGGTAGCGGTGTTGAAGGAGGTGTTGATGATGTCTCGCAGGTGGGGTGCGATGACAGCGTCGGCCTTGTTGAAGATGTGGTGAGGGCAAGGGTCAGTCGGAGATTAGGAGTGGATGGAGTTCATCGTGCGGACAGTGTCTTCGGTGCTGATCGGGGTCCAGGCACGGAGGGTGGTGGTGGGGGGTGGTGGTTCAGTCATGGCATGCGTCCGTTGAGTGCTGAAGCTGTTGTGTATGTCCGTGATCTTGTTGTTTATTTATTTATTTATTTATTTTTTGCATTTGTAATGCGCACAGATACCCACAAAGGGTTTCCCGGCGCCAGGGCTAAGAGGTCAAAACATAGAGGGCAGTAACTGTCAAGGACCACAATTATTTATTAAAAAGCCAAGTTTTAACGTTTTTCTTGAAACTGGCAAAATTATCCTCCTTCCGTAAGGCTAAAGGGAGGGAGTTCCAAAGAACTGGTCCCAGATGGGAGAAAGATTTCCCCCCCACTCGGGCCAGTTTGAACCTGGGAACCACGAAATTTGCTCCATTTAAAGAACGGAGATTGCGTGCGGGAACATGGGGCCTAACCAATTTTTGCAGGTATTTTGGTGCGGTCCCTGCCCTGATCTTGAACATGTATGTCAAGGCTTTGAACCGAACTCGGTTCTCTACCCTCAGCCAATGCAGGTCCCTCAGATGCTTCGAGATCCTTGCTGTCCTAGGAATCTTGCACAGCAACCTGGCTGCGGAGTTCTGGACCAGCTGCAGTCTCCTGGTTACGGCTAGATTGGAACCCAGGTATAAGATGTTACCGTAGTCAAGCCTAGATGTAATTAATGCATTGACTACGGTCTTCTGGGTATCCACAGGCAGCATCCAGATAATCTTCCGCAGCCATTTAAGGATTGTGAAGCAGATACCAGCCACTTTGTTAGCCTGCTGTTTCATTGATAATGAATCATCGATGCACACCCCCAAATTTCTAGCCTGGGTAGCCGGGGTGGGGAAGGCACCCAAAGAAGTGGAAGTAGGAGGCGAGGGAGTTGCAGAGGTCTTGCGAAGGGGTGATGTCATTGTTTCCGGCGTTGGGGTTGGTGAGCTCTTTAACGATGTTGAAGAGTTCCTTGCTGTTGTGTGCGTTGTTTTCCAGTCGTTCCTTGAATGCAGTTTTCTTGGTGGTGTGGATCAGTTGGTAGTGTTTTCGGGGGGCCAGCTTGAGGGCAGTCATGTTGTCCGGTGTTGAGTCTCTGCGCCATGTTTTCTCAAGGGCTCTGCAGTTCTTCTTGGAGCTCTTAAGTTCGTCGGTGAACCATGGGGCTTTCTTGCTGCTGAGTCTGCTAGGCGGGGTCCTCAGAGGGGCGAGGTCGTCTGCGCAGTTGCTGATCCACTTCGTGAGGTTGGTGGCCGCTTGGCTGGGGTTCGTTGCGCTGGTGGGTGGGTTCAGGCTCAGGGAAGTCGCGAGCTGGTTGGCTGTGATCTTGTTCCAGCTTCTGCGTGCGACCTGTTGCTGTTGGTGGTGGATCGTGGTCCTTCTGAAGCTGAAGTGGACACTGCTGTGGTCCGTCCAGTGGAGTCCGGTGGCGTGGCTGAAGGCGATGTCCTTGCTGGATGAGAAGACGGGGTCGAGTGCGTGTCCGGCGTTGTGGGTAGGGGTGGTCACCAGTTGCTTGAGTCCGAGGTTAGCTAAGTTGTCCAGAAGGGTGGTGGTGTTGCGGTCATTGTTGTTCTCCAGGTGGAAGTTGAGGTCCCCGAGGAGGATGTAGTCAGCGGAGGGGAGGGCATGCGGGCTGACGAAGTCGGCGATGTCCTCGCTGAATTGTGTGCGTGGTCCCGGGGGTCTGTAGATGAGGGTGCCTCTGGGGGTGGTCTTGGGGTTGATGTGGATCTGGAAGTGCAGGTGCTCGGCGGGTGCGAGGTTGTCGTTGGTGTTGGTCGTGATGCGGATGGAGTTCCTGTGGATGATGGCGATGCCTCCTCCTGTGTGGTTGAGGCGGTCCCTCCGGATGATCTTGTAGCCGTCCGGGATGGCGATGGCGATGTCCGGCGCGGAGGAGGCGTTCATCCAGGTTTCCGTGAGGAAGGCGACGTCTGGGGCAGTGGTGTCGAGGAGGTTCCAGAGTTCTACGGTGTGTCTTTGGACGGAGCGGGTGTTGAGCAGGATGCACTTCAGGTGGCTGCTGCTGTTGTTCGTCGTTGTCTTGGGCACTGCTGGAGTGGTGCAGCTCCGGATGCAGGTGAACTTGCAGGAGTTGCAGCAGAAGGGTCCGTGGGTGCGTCTCGGGGTGGCTCGGTAGCAACCCGGGAAACGGCCGGCGTTGAGTGCGTAGAGTTCGGCGGCGTCGTAGGTCCGGCGGGTGGGCTAGTGTCGTCGGGAGCCAGGGGTCCTGGCACTGGGCACAGTCCAGTCGCGGACGGGTGCAGACGGGCTTACCTTTGGCGCGCCTTCGGCGCACAATCGGCGCGCCCGCTGCGCGTCAACGCTGCGCATCTGCCACTCTGCCATAAGTGGAGAGTGAGGGGGGCGGAGCGAGGGAGGAGCAGCTGGGAGGCGGGAGCGGGGGGGCGAATGGGAAGGGCGTCCAAGGGAAGGGGGCGGGGCCGCAGGGGGGCAGCGACGGGGCACAGGGAGGGGCGGGAAAGCACGGCTGGGGCTAAGCACAACAGGGGCAACAGGGGACAAGGCGAAGAAACCAGTAAGACTATATGCCAAAGGGAGGGGATACAATCACAGAGAGACAACAAAATTAAATACAGGCACAATCCGCGCACAAGTCGAAAAACGGAGGATTGCAGAGCAAGGTAGCGCAGGATAGCAAGGTAGCACAAGCAGCAGCAGTCAGGAGCACAGCTGCAGGCAGCGGCGGCCCTCGGCGGTAACCAGGGGCACAGCTGCGGGCAGCGGCGGCACTCGGGGGCAGCCTGGGCTCACACAGGAAGAGTGAGCGCGGTGCGTGGGGTGACCGGCCCAGAGGGTCAGAGGTCACTGCTCACCACCGTGCTCCCGTCCTATATGGTCCTGTGGGAGGGAGGAGCAGCTGGGAGGCAGGAGCGGGCGGCGAATGGGAAGGGCGTCCGAGGGAAGGGGGCGGGCTGCAGGGGGGCAGCGGCGGGGAGCGGGGAGGGGCGGGAAAGCGCGGCTGGGGCTAAGCACAACAGGGGCAACAGGGGACAAGGCGACGAACCAGTAAGACTATATGCCACAGGGAGGGGATACAATCACACAGAGACAAAAAAATAAAATACAGGCACAATCAGCGCACAAGTCGAAAAACGGAGGATTGCAGAGCAAGGTAGCCTCCAGGCCCTGTTATGTCCAGCCTCATACCCGCTGCCAGTGGATGCTGAAAACCTCCCTGGAGGCTTAGGCTTTGCCGCACAGGTGCAGTCCGCACAGGTGAACGCATGGGTGGGGGTTGGAAGTTGACATATGACAGGATAGGGAAGGTAAAATAAAATAAATAATCAAACCACTTACCTTGCATTTGCATTATCGCTGAGTCGGTGATGGGGCAAGCGCAAAGTATGTGGTTTATTTTATTTATTTGATTTTCCCTATCCCGTGTCAACTCCCCCATTCCACCCCACCACTATTACATGTGCTAGCCACGTCTGGTGCCACATCGGTATCTGCGGCCTCTAACACTGCTCCTACACTGCACCAGAGAGGCCTGTGCTGTGTCTGAGAGGCCTCTGCAAGAGACTCTTGAGACAGGCCTGGGGAGATCAAAGCATTGCCTGGACTACTGTCTTGAGTGAAGATGCAGCTGGACTTCCCATGGGATTTGAGGACTCAATATTCAATGATAAGGGCAGTCAGAGGAGAAGAAGGAGCCTTAGCCCTTCCTAAACAGAGGCCTTGCCAGATGGAGGAATCAGAGATGTGGTTGTGTTGGTGGTTGATGCCTGGCCCCTGCAGGCATTCTCCCACTGAATGAGACCTACCACAGATGGTATTCACTCTCTGCCACCGCCTGATCTGCCCCAGTGTGTTCCTATATGTGATTCCATTAATCTGTTACTAGTCAGCAATTGTATAGTTCCTGGTTCTGTGTGGTGTGGGTCTGCAAGAGTGTTCTTGAATCCTGTTGCACAGAGACTTATTTAGTGGTTGTCCTTCCTGCTGTGGGTAGTGTCTTCATTTTGCCATTGAAATCCTATACAGGAGGAGTAGGTAGATACAGGAGGGAGCTCCAACTAATGCACAAGACCCTGAGGTTGATTCGGGAGGTCATTCTTTTAAGCCAGGTGTTGTATATTTGTTCTTCACGTAACATGGCTGACAGTAGTCATTAGCCATTCCTTTGTGTTCTCATCTTCTTAGCCACTCAGAATTCCTGTGAGTGTTCTAACTTTTACTAGAATGTTCCACTCTTGTCAGTTGATGGTCTGGTCCGCTGGCGAGGTGTGCGCTCAGCTGTGTCTACAATAAACCTACATGTAACTAACTAGAAGTGTCCTAAAATTCCTCTACAACAATTTGGCAAATATTTGGCTGACCAAACTAGAGATGAAACCATCACAGCTTCGAGCAGCACCTCGCACCAAGAACCTACGGTGGTCTATTCATCTACTGCCAGTAATGTCAGCAAAAGTAACAAGAAAACTGAGAAATGACTACAAACTAAAAAAGTAGATGAAACGAAGAAAAGAAAACAAGAAGCAAATACTTCATATGTCACTCCAACCTTGAGTAAATTGCTGGTCTGCCTCAATTGCTGAGTTGTTAGTGTCTCTCCCTGCATGCGCCATCTAAAATGATTATCACAAGACTGTGTATTTATACTTTAAAATGCAGAGCTAGAGCAAAGATCGGACCCCGTTGCTAACTGATGCTATTTAGCAACGTTGATTGACACCATGAAATGAGTTCATCGGGGGCAAAGATCGGGGCCGTGTTATTTGTGGAAATTGGCTATTTTGAGCAGGGCAGTTGTATCTCAGTCATCGCTGTGATATGAAACATTTAATTGTGGGAAGCAGACGTTGTGCCAATACTGGCTGTATTATTGCAGTACTTAAACCTTCACAAACTTATGGTAACTGTGCGAATGTTACGTACCATTGATGTTGGGCCATTAATCTTGTTGGCGATCGAGCGCACTCCCAGGCATTCTGTGCTCTCGAGCTCACCTACACGACAGTAGAAGGAAGGGAAAGAACTAGAACAGTACCTTGAACGAGAAGATTCCGCATCTGAGAAACTTGCATCTCACCAGGAAACCTTGATCTCACCATGAACTGGTAAATGAAGCAGTACAGAGCAGAGGTAGACGTTGTCCTTGCTAAAAGACACTTTGATGAGCTTTATTAATAAAACCCCCCCAAAAAACATGGTAATTGATTGTCAGAACAACGCGCTGTAGATGGTGCCTCCAAGCCTAAGATGGTGGCATGCACTAGTGATGCCGTACCGGATGGCTTCCGGCGTCACTAGTGCACGACACTCTCAGCCAGAAGCAATGAAGCAGTTTTGGCAGTCATCGCAGAAGTAATGAAAGGCAAGATACAGGTTGAAGGTAAGAGCGCATGCGGGCTCTGTGTAAGCTCAACGTATATTAAAGTAATACTGAGGCGGTTCAACTGCCAAAGGAAAATGCATCACAGAGCCAATGAAAGAATTAAAAAAATATATATATCATAAGCACCAGGGAGCCAGTGCAGAGATTGAAAGAGGGTGAAAAAGATTTGGGAACAAATATTTTTTTTAAAAACTGAAAGACGAAGTGCTGCAGTCAGAATATATAGAAGCCATGTCAGAAGCTTTATATGTATCTGAGGTAGAAAATGGACGCTTCGAGATCCTTGCTGTCCTAGGAATCTTGCACAGCAACCTGGCTGCGGAGTTCTGGACCAGCTGCAGTCTCCTGGTCACGGCTAGATTGGAACCCAGGTATAAGATGTTACCGTAGTCAAGCCTAGATGTAATTAATGCATTGACTACGGTCTTCTGGGTATCCACAGGCAGCATCCAGATAATCTTCCGCAGCCATTTAAGGATCGTGAAGCAGATACCAGCCACTTTGTTAGCCTGCTGTTTCATTGATAATGAATCATCGATGCACACCCCCAAATTTCTAGCCTGGGTAGCCGGGGTGGGGAAGGCACCCAAAGAAGTGGAAGTAGGAGGCGAGGGAGTTGCAGAGGTCTTGCGAAGGGGTGATGTCATTGTTTCCGGCGTTGGGGTTGGTGAGCTCTTTAACGATGTTGAAGAGTTCCTTGCTGTTGTGTGCGTATTTGTCCAGTCGTTCCTTGAATGCAGTTTTCTTGGTGGTGTGGATCAGTTGGTAGTGTTTTCGGGGGGCCAGCTTGAGGGCAGTCATGTTGTCCGGTGTTGAGTCTCTGCGCCATGTTTTCTCAAGGGCTCTGCAGTTCTTCTTGGAGCTCTTAAGTTCGTCGGTGAACCATGGGGCTTTCTTGCTGCTGAGTCTGCTAGGCGGGGTCCTCAGAGGGGCGAGGTCGTCTGCGCAGTTGCTGATCCACTTCGTGAGGTTGGTGGCCGCTTGGCTGGGGTTCGTTGCGCTGGTGGGTGGGTTCAGGCTCAGGGAAGTCGCGAGCTGGTCGGCTGTGATCTTGTTCCAGCTTCTGCGTGCGACCTGTTGCTGTTGGTGGTGGATCGTGGTCCTTCTGAAGCTGAAGTGGACACCGCTGTGGTCCGTCCAGTGGAGTCCGGTGGCGTGGCTGAAGGCGATGTCCTTGCTGGATGAGAAGACGGGGTCGAGTGCGTGTCCGGCGTAGTGGGTAGGGGTGGTCACCAGTTGCTTGAGTCGAGGTTAGCTAAGTTGTCCAGAAGGGTGGTGGTGTTGCGGTCATTGTTGTTCTCCAGGTGGAAGTTGAGGTCCCCGAGGAGGATGTAGTCAGCGGAGGGGAGGGCATGCGGGCTGACGAAGTCGGCGATGTCCTCGCTGAATTGTGTGCGTGGTCCCGGGGGTCTGTAGATGAGGGTGCCTCTGGGGGTGGTCTTGGGGTTGATGTGGATCTGGAAGTGCAGGTGCTCGGCGGGTGCGAGGGTGTCGTTGGTGTTGGTCGTGATGTGGATGGAGTTCCTGTGGATGATGGCGATGCCTCCTCCTGTGTGGTTGAGGCGGTCCCTCCGGATGATCTTGTAGCCGTCCGGGATGGCGATGGCGATGTCCGGCGCGGAGGAGGCGTTCATCCAGGTTTCCGTGAGGAAGGCGACGTCTGGGGCAGAGGTGTCGAGGAGGTTCCAGAGTTCTACGGTGTGTCTTTGGACGGAGCGGGTGTTGAGCAGGATGCACTTCAGGTGGCTGCTGCTGTTGTTCGTCGTTGTCTTGGGCACTGCTGGAGTGGTGCAGCTCCGGATGCAGGTGAACTTGCAGGAGTTGCAGCAGAAGGGTCCGTGGGTGCGTCTCGGGGTGGCTCGGTAGCAACCCGGGAAACGGCCGGCGTTGAGTGCGTAGAGTTCGGCGGCGTCGTAGGTCCGGCGGGTGGGCTGGTGTCGGCGGGAGCCAGGGGTCCTGGCACTGGGCGCAGTCCAGTCGCGGACGGGCGCAGACGGGCTTACCTTTGGCGCGCCTTCGGCACACAATCGGCGCGCCCGCTGCGCGTCAACGCTGCGCATCTGCCACTCTGCCATAAGTGGAGAGTGAGGGGGGCGGAGCGAGGGAGGAGCAGCTGGGAGGCGGGAGCGGGGCGGCGAATGGGAAGGGCGTCCAAGGGAAGGGGGCGGGGCCGCAGGGGGGCAGCGACGGGGCGCAGGGAGGGGCGGGAAAGCGCGGCTGGGGCTAAGCACAACAGGGGCAACAGGGGACAAGGCGAAGAAACCAGTAAGACTATATGCCACAGGGAGGGGATACAATCACAGAGAGACAAAAAAATTAAATACAGGCACAATCCGCGCACAAGTCGAAAAACGGAGGATTGCAGAGCAAGGTAGCGCAGGATAGCAAGGTAGCACAAGCAGCAGCGGTCAGGAGCACAGCTGCAGGCAGCGGCGGCCCTCCGCGGTAACCAGGGGCACAGCTGCGGGCAGCGGCGGCACTCGGGGGCAGCCTGGGCTCACACTGGAAGAGTGAGCGCGGTGCGTGGGGTGACCGGCCCAGAGGGTCAGAGGTCACTGCTCACCACCGCGCACCCCCGTCCTATATGGTCCTGTGGGAGGGAGGAGCAGCTGGGAGGCAGGAGCGGGCGGCGAATGGGAAGGGCGTCCGAGGGAAGGGGGCGGGCCGCAGGGGGGCAGCGGCGGGGAGCAGGGAGGGGCGGGAAAGCGCGGCTGGGGCTAAGCACAACAGGGGCAACAGGGGACAAGGCGACAAACCAGTAAGACTATATGCCACAGGGAGGGGATACAATCACAGAGAGACAAAAAAATAAAATACAGGCACAAGCAGCGCACAAGTCGAAAAACGGAGGATTGCAGAGCAAGGTAGCCTCCAGGTCCTGTTAGGTCCAGCCTCATACCCGCTGCCAGTGGATGCTGAAAACCTCCCCGGAGGCTTAGGCTTTGCCGCACAGGTGCAGTCCGCACAGGTGAACGCATGGGTGGGGGTTGGAAGTTGACATATGACAGGATAGGGAAGGTAAAATAAAATAAATAATAAAACCACTTACCTTGCATTTGCATTATCGCTGAGTCGGTGATGGGGCAAGCGCAAAGTATGTGGTTTATTTTATTTATTTGATTTTCCCTATCCCGTGTCAACTCCCCCATTCCACCCCACCACTATTACATGTGCTAGCCACGTCTGGTGCCACATCGGTATCTGCGGCCTCTAACACTGCTCCTACACTGCACCAGAGAGGCCTGTGCTGTGTCTGAGAGGCCTCTGCAAGAGACTCTTGAGACAGGCCTGGGGAGATCAAAGCATTGCCTGGACTACTGTCTTGAGTGAAGATCCAGCTGGACTTCCCATGGGGTTTGAGGACTCAATATTCAATGATAAGGGCAGTCAGAGGAGAAGAAGGAGCCTTAGCCCTTCCTAAATAGAGGCCTTGCCAGATGGAGGAATCAGAGATGTGGTTGTGTTGGTGGTTGATGCCTGGCCCCTGCAGGCATTCTCCCACTGAATGAGACCTACCACAGATGGTATTCACTCTCTGCCACCGCCTGATCTGCCCCAGTGTGTTCCTATATGTGATTCCATTAATCTGTTACTAGTCAGCAATTGTATAGTTCCTGGTTCTGTGTGGTGTGGGTCTGCAAGAGTGTTCTTGAATCCTGTTGCACAGAGACTTATTTAGTGGTTGTCCTTCCTGCTGTGGGTAGTGTCTTCATTTTGCCATTGAAATCCTATACAGGAGGAGTAGGTAGATACAGGAGGGAGCTCCAACTAATGCACAAGACCCTGAGGTTGATTCGGGAGGTCATTCTTTTAAGCCAGGTGTTGTATATTTGTTCTTCACGTAACATGGCTGACAGTAGTCATTAGCCATTCCTTTGTGTTCTCATCTTCTTAGCCACTCAGAATTCCTGTGAGTGTTCTAACTTTTACTAGAATGTTCCACTCTTGTCAGTTGATGGTCTGGTCAGCTGGCGAGGTGTGCGCTCAGCTGTGTCTACAATAAACCTACATGTAACTAACTAGAAGTGTCCTAAAATTCCTCTACAACAATTTGGCAAATATTTGGCTGACCAAAGCAGAGATGAAACCATCACAGCTTCGAGCAGCACCTCGCACCAAGAACCTACGGTGGTCTATTCATCTACTGCCAGTAATGTCAGCAAAAGTAACAAGAAAACTGAGAAATGACCACAAACTAAAAAAGTAGATGAAACGAAGAAAAGAAAACAAGAAGCAAATACTTCATATGTCACTCCAACCTTGAGTAAATTGCTGGTCTGCCTCAATTGCTGAGTTGTTAGTGTCTCTCCCTGCATTCGCCATCTAAAATGATTATCACAAGTCTGTGTATTTATACTTTAAAATGCAGAGCTAGAGCAAAGATCGGACCCCGTTGCTAATTGATGCTATTTAGCAACGTTGATGTTCATCGGGGGCAAAGATCGGGGCCATGTTATTTGTGGAAATTGGCTATTTTGAGCAGGGCAGTTGTATCTCAGTCATCGCTGTGATATGAAACATTTAATTGTGGGAAGCAGACATTGTGCCAATACTGGCTGTATTATTGCAGTACTTAAACCTTCACAAACTTATGGTAACTGTGCGAATGTTACGTACCATTGATGTTGGGCCATTAATCTTGTTGGCGATCGAGCGCACTCCCAGGCATTCTGTGCTCTCGAGCTCACCTACACGACAGTAGAAGGAAGGGAAAGAACTAGAACAGTACCTTGAACGAGAAGATTCCGCATCTGAGAAACTTGCATCTCACCAGGAAACCTTGATCTCACCACGAACTGGTAAATGAAGCAGTACAGAGCAGAGATAGACGTTGTCCTTGCTAAAAGACACTTTGATGAGCTTTATTAATAAAACCCCCCCAAAAAACATGGTAATTGATTGTCAGAACAACGCGCTGTAGATGGTGCCTCCAAGCCTAAGATGGTGGCATGCACTAGTGATGCCGTACCGGATGGCTTCCGGCGTCACTAGTGCACGACACTCTCAGCCAGAAGCAATGAAGCAGTTTTGGCAGTCATCGCAGAAGTAATGAAAGGCAAGATACAGGTTGAAGGTAAGAGCGCATGCGGGCTCTGTGTAAGCTCAACGTATATTAAAGTAATACTGAGGCGGTTCAACTGCCAAAGGAAAATGCATCACAGAGCCAATGAAAGAATTAAAAAAATATATATATCATAAGCACCAGGGAGCCAGTGCAGAGATTGAAAGAGGGTGAAAAAGATTTGGGAACAAATATTTTTTTTAAAAACTGAAAGACGAAGTGCTGCAGTCAGAATATATAGAAGCCATGTCAGAAGCTTTATATGTATCTGAGGTAGAAAATGGACGCCTACCAACACTAAACTTGAAATCACTTTGTGGAGACAAACGACTCACCATACATGATCTCAGAACACCAGTTGTTGGAGGTGCTGTTAGAGTATTTCCACCCAAGTTGAAATCTCCGTGGCCAAGACTGTGTGTATTTGTGAAAAAAAATCTTGGTCTGTTACAGCACACCAAGAACATTGGAACACTATTCCTTTGCAAAAGTCTCCAATTTTTTCTAATTTACCATACTGAGAGCCTAACTAGAATCAGGACAGAGAACATAGAACTGGGACTGAGCGATTACAGAACCGTGAAATCCAAGAACTGGGGTAGATAACCCAAAACCGGGAAGGCGTGCCCCAGAGAAAGTGAACCAGAACTGGCAAAGGACAAAGGTCCCGGAATGAGTACCTAGAAGGGGCAAAGGTCCCAGAACCAGAATCAGGAGGGAACTAAGGTCCCAGAACTACAATATAGTGCCGGTATAGAGTACTCACAACAGGGACAAACGTCCCATAACCACAAAAATGAGGGGACAAAGGTCCCAGAACCAGCAACAAGATGAGGACAAAGGTCCCAGAAACAGTAGGGGACAAAGGTCCCAAAAACAGTATCAAGATGGGGCAAAGATCCCAGAACCACTATGGGGAACCATAAAAGAGAGTCTACAACGTGGACAATGGTCCCAGAACCAGAACCGGGACAGATTATTCAAAACTAGGACCGAGAGTCCATACTAGATGAAAGAAAACCAAAACCTGGACAGAGAGACCATAATGAGGGACAAAGGTCCTAGAACCAGGTCAGAGAGCCCACATAACTAAGACTTAGAGCCTTAGAAAAAACAAGACAGAGAGTCCAGAATTATAAAGGATGTTGTGATCATATGACAGTCCAAAGCATGTCAAGCAAGAATAAAAACTCCAAACATCACATGCTGTACTGCACTTGGAAATCTCTAAGAGTAGCCAGGACTGTGGGTTCTACAGACCTCACAACTTAACATTAAACAAATTTGTAACAAAAGCATAGAGGCATCTGTTGAACTTTTCATCTACAGCCTGGAGCGCAAAGAGGTGGTGGACAGAAACAGATTGAAGAAAGTGGTCTGCCTCTTCCTGCTTTTGCTGGTCAAGGACAGATTGGAGAAAGCAGACTGTCTTTTACTGTTTTTGACAGTCTAAGAGGAATAGGTAGCGGTGATGCCTGTCAGTGGTTTTGCTGATGTTCCTCATTTCACCATTCACCCCGAAATACTCCTTTGCCTTCACAAACTAAAATGTTCAAGACTTCGTAGACTTCCTACTCGTCCTAATGATTATTGTTGTTGTCTCCAGACATTAAGCTTCATTTTGTGTTTTATTTCTGTATTTCCATGGCTGACAGTAGTCATTAGCCCTTCCTTTGTGTCCCCATCTTCCCAGCCACTCAGAATACCTGTGAGTGTTCTAACTTGTACTAGAATGGTCCGCTCTTGTCAGTTGATTTTCTGATCAGCTGGCGAGGTGTGCGCTCAGCTTTGTCTACAATAAACCTACATGTAACTAACTAGAAGTGTCCTGAGATTCATCCACAACAGCCGGCACTCAGGCCTTCAAATGAATTGAGATGAATCTCTGATATTCCCCCTCACTGTGGCTGCAACCCTGGTCAAACTGATTCAGTGAGATATCTGGGGCTCTAGGTGCAAACAGACCCGTGTGTGGTTCCACTGCATAACTACTGCAAAGCAGTGCAGAAGCTTGTGGATGTTGCTCAATGGTGGATTAAACTGCCTTTGTCACTAAGCAGGTGTAAATCCATCATTGAAATGGTGATGCTGTCCCATGTCCTCTTCCTGCTAGCAAATATTTTGATCTTGCTGTCACGTGTGGTGCTTAGCAACCAGAGTGCATTTCTGGTTCATTTGGCCTATGCTGGAAAGCTGCCAGGGGTGATTTGGGACACGCTAACAGTACCGTCTGATATGGGTGGTTTGAACAAATCGGACCTTGCGACCTACTACAGGGCTGCACAGTACATGTTAATGCATTACTGGGTACATGGTCCGAAGGACTTATCACATTTGTGGCTTGAACAAGAGGCCACCTCCCAATTATCGGCAGCCCAGACCTTGTTTTGTGAGATCGTTGAGAACCTACAATGTCCTGTACCCACTGAATGTGGCGGTCTAATCCCGGCAGCGACTTCTAGAACAACAGGCTGGATCTTTCCTTTACTCACCATGCATTCTGTTAGATTGTTGTACATGGTTACCTTTGTCATAGTTCTAACTACTATGGGAGATCTCTTCCAAGATGGTTCGATGTGCAGCTGGGAACAGGATAGTGAGAAGAGCATAGAATCCTCTGTCCTGGTCCAGTTTATTACTACAGGGCTCACTGCATGATGTGTGACCTACTAGGGGAGTATTTGCTTAAATCCCCCAGAGTTGCTGATGTTGACAACATGCCTCTTACAAACATCTGCACCATGTCACATCATAGCAAAACATTATTCAGTCACACAGTTGCCCAGGCAACAAAAATGTCAGGCTAGATTGGCAACAGGACCTTGGAGTTACTACAGCGACACACAGTAGACTTACTGCTGCTCCGGAATGAAGTCGGTTTTACTGATAGCCATCACAGGCATCTACATTTCAAGTACCCTAATAGAGTCTATTATAAGTTGGCTCACTTGTCCCAACACAAATTATGTTACACCACAAGCTGCCCCCTGAGTAGTGCTGAGTAGGCAGGATTTGCCCATTTGGCTTGGTTCTGCCCAAGAGTGCAGTACTTTTGGCAGACAGTCCTGGCAGAACTTGTAGAAATTACTGGTGCTTACATAGCGGGGACCCCTTTACTGGCACTCTTAGGCTATGACAAGGACATTTCGTGACCCTGTAGGCAATTGGTAGCTATGAGGTTGTTTCTTGCTAGGTGCAGAAGAGAAATGTGGTGGACTAGAACCTCACCCCAGACTCTGAAAAGACTGGCTTGTAGACATGGAATACTGTAACACAAAGTCAGATATGTACCGCAAGTTAAAGCTGTGTCTAACCACCCACTAGATATGTGTGGTCCATATTAGACCTATCTGGCTCGATCGAATGAGGAGGCGGAGACCCAAGAAGAGAAGGGCTGGGTAAAGTCCCTGTAGATGCCCTGTGGACAGTGAATGATGCTGGATCTGTTTTAGGCGTGCTGTGAGCTCCAACGCCTGAAGTCCTGCTTAATGTCTGGTCAGAGCAAAAGTGTTTGTCATTGGATCTGATGGCAGTTATACCAGTGTTTATGCTCTACTTGGGTAGGGGAGAGACATTTGCAAATTGTACACCTACATCATTCCTAGAACAGTTGTGTAATGTCTGGTCAGTACTATGCATCACTACAACTGTCGTGTTGTAGTATTCTTTGTCAGAATGTCTGTGTGTTCTTAGAATAAGGGTGCTTGCGTGGGGTTCCAGGGAGGGACAGTTGATGAGGGAACGGCGATATGTTGTGATCGTCTTTGCGGTGTTTAGCAGAGTTGCCAATAAAGAACTTGTTAATGATCTTGGATTAAGAGTCATCTTTACAACAACCCTGATCATTATGTTGTACTTCATACCTGGAGTGGATCTGTGCCATTCCAAAGGTATGGTTGCATAAACTCAAACATAAAGCTAAAAAATAAAAACTTGTAAAGATAAAGTCTGGTCTCTCTTTATGAAAAGATATCAGAAACAAAGCTCTTCATTAGAATTAGAATCTTATTTACCTTAGTTGGTTATCGTCACAAATAATTGAACCATGATCGAGGTGCATACTTAAGGAGGTGTACTGGGCATAGCAGTGGACCATTTATCCACGCCAGATGCATTAGAGGTTGTTTAAGTTGTAATCAATTCAACTGGCTTTTCAAATGCAAAACTTCTTCCAGAATACGCTTATTCAGACTACAAAATGGTAGCATTTTATCAAAATACCCTTAGAAATTATTCTTACCGCTAGGACAGTATCAGTATACTTAAAGCTTTTTGTAACCAGTATTCAGATATTTTTTAGAATTACTATTCGCTATGGCATGTTGTGTAGCTTTTATATTATTTTCTAACAATCAGTGTTTTCTTTTTAATTTTATGAACATTGTTAGACGAATTAATTATAGACCACTATTGTACAGTTCAAGAAAACAAATTTTGTATAGCTGTAGCTATTTATATTTCTCTTCCTACCCTGCCACTTCTTCCCGGATACAGAAGCAACCCATTCTAGTGCTTTCCAACCTTCACTGCTTTCCCTGCTCGAATCATTCCACTAGGATCCAATTAAATCACTCAGCTCCTTTGATTTAAATAGATATTTGTTTAAAGTGACAGACATGTCCATTATACATTTCTTAATATTCACAAGTCCCAAAGACCATGCATTAAAATCGTCATAAAAAGATTGTATAAGCATGTCAATGCCATTTCTATGTTTTCCACCTGGATTGGAAAACTGAATGGCAAATGCCCCAGTAAAATGTTTGGGTATATATTGCATTTTGTGATGCTGGAAACCACTTACTCCACCTTTTTTTGGTCAAGGTATGTTTGTTTGTCTGTAAATAACTATAAAGTTCTAACATTGCGAATGCTTCAAGCATTTTACCTGACCGGCCTCACTAGCGCTACGATAAAAAATGTTTCTAATCCCTACCAAAAATCTTTAAAACGTGCCATCAAACCTACTTGCAGATTCACATAAATAATATCACTTTAAATTCAGATTTAGTATTTCTGACAAAAAATGCCTAAGTATGAGTGTAGCACAAGGAGTTGGAATATTCACCACACCCAGTAAATACAAATGGACTCATTTGTGAGGTTTGTGACTCACTGCAGATCTGCAAGTCACCTTGCTGCGCTGCTCTGCGTGACAGGGAAAGGGCAGGATTGTGCTGTATTTTAAGGAATATGGCTCATTCCTGTCTTTTCCCATGCCCTGGCCCACAATGGGCTGATTATCGCCAACGCAGGCTCCATAGCACCATACTGTAGAGTGCCTGCATTGCATCTTGATTGTTTTTGTGCAGGAAGGGATACCTTCTTGCACCACAACAATCCTGGGAGGCACATTCGGCAGCCCACTTAGAAAGAGGAGGAAATGAGTAGAAAAATAGATATTTTCCCTGTTATGCCTCCTCAGGAAGGTGTAAGATGTTCATGGATCTCCAGGTGTGCAAGTTCTTGTAATCTGGGGATGCTTCAAAATCCATGGGAGTTGTTTGGGAACACCCACGCAATGCCCATGGAATGCCTTTCTTTGGCACGTTAACGCAATGCAGCGATTTGCGATGCAGTGCGTTACTCCAGACTTTTTAAGCCACTCAGAGCCACATAAAGTGGCTTTAAAGGGCTTAGAAAATCTGACTTAAGTTTTGTGTGGCTCTTGTGCTACATTTTATGCAGTAGCGGCCTGTGGTGGGAGTGCTACCAGGCGCTAACGTGGGGCAGGGGAGGGGCAGGGTGGGGGGTAGTAAACAGCAGATACGGCCCACAGAGGTAAGTACACAAACAAATAATTAAAATGAAATTCATTGCGCACTCTAGATCGCACATCGACGATCGGCTCCGTGATGATGTGGGCTTCGGAGTCAATGCAGCACAGCAGCAGGAGTCGAGCCTATGCCGCAAGTCGGAGCAGCGCTCAGGCTATGGCAGGCTTATGATGTCGCTCGCTGCCGTCGATGTGGCATGGCGGCCTGCGTCGGGTCTACGTTGCAAGTCGGAGCAGCCCTCACGGCTTGGATGCAGATGATGGTGTCACTCACCGGCATCAGTGTTGCTGAATTCCTTCTGGAGCAGCCAGAACAGAAAGTTCCAAATGTTTGCAAAGAGAAGGGGTAAAGTCTGATATCCCTGAGACTTCGGTCAGGAGGCAAGTCCAAATCAAGCCCTTGGAGTAATATTTTGCAAGATGATGAAACTTCTTTGAAAGTTCCGTTTTCTCTCCTTGGCACTGAAGACACCACTGTAAGCCAACCCAGCAACACCGCACACTGGCATGGGGGCAGTCCAACTCCTACAGGTTCCTTGGTTCTTCCCCTTGGCGGAGGTTCGTCTTGTTGTTCCAGAAGTGATCTAAATTCTTGGGGTATGGATCCCCATATTTATACTGTAAAATACTTTGTCCTCTGAAGGCAGAGGGGCCTGTACCTAGTCCAAACTAGTTCTGTGCAGTCCTAGAGCACTTTGTTTACAGGACTCCTTCTTTCCTTAGGCAGGGTGGCCCAGGGTCATCAGACACACCACAGGAGGTGGAGTCAGCATTGTGGAAGTCAGCACAGCCCTAATTCGACCCAGGAACTACTCCTCCCACCCATCTACATGCAGATAGGTCTATTCAGCCTTGTGCTGATTCACCATGTCTCCTGGAGCCACCCCAGCCCCTGTCACTCACAAACCAGAAATACAGTACACAAGCTAGCAGAGGCAGGCTGATGGTTAGACAAGATAACACCTACTTTCTAAAAGTGGTATTTTCAAACACAGAATGTTAAAACTAACTTCAGATATATTTTATCATTCTGAGATCAGGCATACTAAATTTGAATTTCTACCATGTTCCCTTGGTCAGTTAGGATTATAAGATATTATAAACAAATTGACCATTCTGGCCTATAGGGACAGGTAGCCTTGCAATAGTGAAAAAGGAACTAGGCTGTAATTTACTATCAGGGCATGCCACACACATAAGGACATGGTCTACCTTTTACATACAATGCACCCTGCCCTAGGGTCTACCTTAGGGGTGACTAAAACGTAGAAAAGGGAAGGTTTGGGGACAGGCAAGTGGGTGAACTTGCCAAGTTGACATGGCAGTACTAGACTAGACACAGGCTCTGCAATGGCAGTCCTGAGACACACTTTACAAGCTGCTTCTGTTTGTGGCACATCCAGTGCTGCAAGCCCACCAGCAGCATTCGATTTACAGTTCCTGGGCACATATTGTGCACAGTACTAGGGTCTGACAATAAATCAAATAAATAACCCTGGGCAAAGCACTATGTTACACTTGCGTAGTTTGCGAAGTTTGCGCAACTTCGCACTACGTGAACTCTACGTAGCACAGTGCAAACATGTGTAGCGTAGTGCAGCAGTCATATTTTGCTTGCTTGCGGTCCTCAACGTCAAGTTCGCGACACAGAGCAAGCAAAATAACATCCTCATGAGACTTTTTCCATGTTTGCGATCAGCAACATCAAGTTGCCGATCGCGAGCATGGAAAATAAACCCCCCGGCAAAATTCTCAACGCGGGGAGGCCAAGTTTATCATTGCGAGTGGTCGCCCATGCTCGCGACCGCTCGCAATGAGAAATTACTGGTCTGCGTTGAGAAAGCTGTAGCTCGAGTAAAAATCTACTCGAGCGGCAGAAAAGTACAGCTCGCACTGTGCAAGACGCCGTTTTCAATGATTGCACTGTGCCAGATGCTTGTCCGCACTATGCAATCATTGAAAACGACATCCTGCACAGTGCGAACATGCTACTACGCAGTTCGCGCAGTGCTACGCGTAGCTCACGTAGTGCGAAGTGCACTTTGCGTAGCTAAGCGTAGCGCTACTTTGCGAACTACGCCCATCCTTACAAATAACCCAATCATGGAGTCACTAATCAATACATCAATTTAAGATAGGGAGCACTTGCCATGTGGCACTGAATTGCAGGGGCACAGTGCCCAACGCATCTAATCCAGCAATACATAAAGAACAGAGGAGGCAATCAGTGAAAAATGGAAGGGAGACTCACACAAATGGTACCACGTCTAACAATTATGATGAGTTTGTTCTCCTTCGTCTATATTCTGCAGGATGACTTTCAAGAAGGCCATGAAGCATGAAGAGTTATGGGATTTAACTGTTCTCTAAAAGCAAAATACAATGCTGAAATATATGTGGCATGAATAGGGATGGAGGAAGGACAGTCTAATTGGCTTGTAGGCCTATAAGATTGTCCATTCTTTTTACCAGTGTTTAGGTTGAGCTGGTCATTGCCAATGGGTACCACCCACACTCAATTTTGGAGGAATAGGACACTTTACAACGCAAACGTTTACAACACATGCTTTTACAATGTGGTTTATACATCGCAACATCCATTACAATGCATGATTTTACAACGCTTGCCATCACAACGCATTTTTAGAAACTACATTTACAACACATTCCATTACAATGCATACCATTTCAATTCATACCATTACAATGTATAATACTTTTAGGGCAACAGTACGGTAAGTGTTGATAGTGTAGGGGTAAACATTACTATTCCCACTCTAGTGAGTTCAACAGTAGGGTAAGTGATGGATTGTGTACAGGTAAAAAATACTATTCCCACTCCAGTGAGTGCAACAGTAGAGTAAGTGTTGAATAGTGTAGAGGTAAATATTACTATTCCCATGTACCCTAAAACCCATATCCACCCTAAAACTTTTAAAAAATCCTCATTACTTACCTTATAATGCATTGTAATGGCATGCATTATAGTGACATGCATTGTAATGGCTGCGTTGTAATTGCATGCAATGTAAAGGCTGTTGCGTTTTAACACCTACGTTGTAAAGGTAGTGCGTTGTTATGACTGCATTGTTATGAATGATTCCCCTTTTGAATATGGCAAGAAGCAAAAGCCCTGCAATGGGCCTGCCTTTGACAGTTCTTTCTCTTACTTGGAGACACTTTATATCACCCGTTTGATCCATTTTCTTTGTGTTGGGATGGTATGATGCAGTATTTGTTCACAAAATGCAAAACATCAGATATTTTACACTGCTCTAGGCCAAGAACATTCCACAGCGCACTCATAAACCATCATCAAAAATGTGAGCACCAGGCATAAAAGTATGTCTCGAAGGAGCTCAGCAAGGCAAAAGTGTTATCCTTTAGACATTTTTGCTGACCCAGTGAGAAATTGCGCAATCTCGCAGTCCCACCTGTTGTCGCTGGGAGGTTGTGGAGGCTAATCTGGCAGTAGTTTGATGGTGCAGTGAGCTAAAAAACGGTGATGGATAAAGCCCTGATCTTTGGACTGGGTAAGAGTGGTCTGCTTAATTCAGACACTCTGTTCATCATCACCCCCTTTTCTGAATCATTTTTGTCCACCATAAACGTGGAAGGGTATACTCAGATGTGATTCACTAGCTTATTGCACCATCAGGATTCAAGCAAGCCGGGCCGAAGACGGCTGAAATGCCAGAAACCGGTCCCCGGTAGCTTGTTTCCTTCCCAGTATAAGAATTGGCTTGGTAGTTTGGTCTGCCCTGTTCCCATGATGCACTGGACCAGGGTCAGACTAATTTGCATATAGCCAAGTTCTGAGCTGGGATGGTGCAGTGAGCTAAAAAACGGTGATGGATAAAGCCCTGATCTTTGGACTGGGTAAGAGTGGTCTGCTTAATTCAGACACTCTGTTCATCACCACCCCCTTTTCTGAATCATTTTTGTCCACCATAAGCGTGGAAGGGTATACTCAGATGTGAGTCCCTAGCTCATTGCACCATCAGGATTCAAGCAAGCCGGGCCGAAGACGGCTGAAATGCCAGAAACCGGTCCCCGGTAGCTTGTTTCCTTCCCAGTATAAGAATTGGCTTGGTAGTTTGGTCTGCCCTGTTCCCATGATGCACTGGACCAGGGTCAGACTAATTTGCATATAGCCAAGTTCTGAGCTGGGATGGTGCAGTGAGCTAAAAAACGGTGATGGATAAAGCCCTGATCTTTGGACTGGGTAAGAGTGGTCTGCTTAATTCAGACACTCTTTTCATCACCACCCCCTTTTCTGAATCATTTTTGTCCACCATAAGCGTGGAAGGGTATACTCAGATGTGAGTCCCTAGCTCATTGCACCATCGGGATTCAAGCAAGCCGGGCCGAAGACGGCTGAAATGCCAGAAACCGGTCCCCGGTAGCTTGTTTCCTTCCCAGTATAAGAATTGGCTTGGTAGTTTGGTCTGCCCTGTTCCCATGATGCACTGGACCAGGGTCAGACTAATTTGCATATAGCCAAGTTCTGAGCTGGGATGGTGCAGTGAGCTAAAAAACGTGATGGATAAAGCCCTGATCTTTGAACTGGGTAAGAGTGGTCTGCTTAATTCAGACACTCTGTTCATCACCACCCCCTTTTCTGAATCATTTTTGTCCACCATAAGCGTGGAAGGGTATACTCAGATGTGAGTCCCTAGCTCATTGCACCATCAGGATTCAAGCAAGCCGGGCCGAAGACGGCTGAAATGCCAGAAACCGGTCCCCGGTAGCTTGTTTCCTTCCCAGTATAAGAATTGGCTTGGTAGTTTGGTCTGCCCTGTTCCCATGATGCACTGGACCAGGGTCAGACTAATTTGCATATAGCCAAGTTCTGAGCTGGGATGTGCAGTGAGCTAAAAAACGGTGATGGATAAATCCCTGATCTTTGGACTGGGTAAGAGTGGTCTGCTTAATTCAGACACTCTGTTCATCACCACCCCCTTTTCTGAATCATTTTTGTCCACCATAAGCGTGGAAGGGTATACTCAGATGTGAGTCCCTAGCTCATTGCACCATCAGGATTCAAGCAAGCCAGGCCGAAGACGGCTGAAATGCCAGAAACCGGTCCCGGGTAGCTTGTTTCCTTCCCAGTATAAGAATTGGCTTGGTAGTTTGGTCTGCCCTGTTCCCATGATGCACTGGACCAGGGTCAGACTAATTTGCATATAGCCAAGTTCTGAGCTGGGATGGTGCAGTGAGCTAAAAAACGGTGATGGATAAAGCCCTGATCTTTGGACTGGGTAAGAGTGGTCTGCTTAATTCAGACACTCTGTTCATCACCACCCCCTTTTCTGAATCAGTAGTAGGAGCTGCAACAGCTCACATAAAGCAATACCAAGGGTATGGCCTTGCTGCTGGGTGGATTTTCCTGCAAGTCACCTGAGTGGGGATCCTTGGAATGGGGCATGAGACCTATCCGCCACCAGTGAACTGCCCGGATGGAGATGATGACCTTGCTGTCGTAGTCGGGGTGGGATGTCCTACGTGAATAGGCAGGATTGCCACTTGAGCCTCACAGCTGTCTGATACTTGACACAGCACATCTGACCAGAGAACTGCAGTTCGAACCAGGTGGTCGATCTCCCGCATCTGCTGAAACTTCATTTTGCCAGTGAATACTGGCACCCCTCTCCAGAACACCTAAACAACAAGGAGCTATAGAAGGACAATTTCAAACCAGATAGCCCTCCACCGATCAACTATTAAAAAAATAAATATCTGGGTAACAGGGCACTTCTTTCTCTTTTTATAGTAAGACCAGGGTCAGGGGGTGTTCACCTCAACCCAACAACTGTTTCAAAGATTATACAGTTTATATTACTATAACAGCAGAAATAAGTGCCCTGTTAGACAAATTTCTGTTGTTTGAACCCCTCCCTAGAACACCAAAATGTAGTTTGATGGGAATTTAAGACTCTCAGAGGTATTAGGGTCCCACTGGTTGAGATGGCTTTTTGGGTGGCTGGAAGTTGAGCTGGGACTCCCCCTCCCATTCCAAAGTCCTGTTTATAATGCTCAGTGGCGGTGATGGATTGGAGGTGTGGTAACTGCATGGGAGCTACCTGCCCCTCTGCCGTTCTATATGATTCTCACTTCTGGGGACTGCAAGTGAGTGAGACCTGTAGAGTGCATGGGATCCTGAGAGTGAGATCTATTACATCCTGCTGGTTGGAAGGTTGGTGGGCATCCTGGGTGACTGGCGAGGCCTTCTGCCTAGAAGAGCCCTTCTTTCTCCCCTTTCTCTTTCACTGGCAGGACATGGAGTGACCTCCACCCCCAGTAAGAAGCATGGAGAAACCACAAGATGCAGCAGTTATGCAGCAATGTGAAATAGATAAATGTGTTAACCCGTTTGCTGCTTCGAACGTTCCACGCCGGTGTGGAACATTTTATTAAGCGACCGGGCCGCGTTGGTCAAACTGACATGCGCAGCACTACGGAGATAGAGCTCACGACGGCCGTTGGCCCGGCAGAAGCAGCAAATGGGTTACATTTACAATTGGGAAACAATGTGGAGAGAACTTTCTCAGTCTCACACAAGCAAGAAATGTGCAGATCAGCACAAAAAGATTTATCAGGCCATATATGACCCTTAAACATCCTTGAAAACCAAATAGGGGAAGTCGGTCCTGAAGTGGGCACCAGGAAAATGGCAGACTATGTTACAATGGCAGATACTAGGACCTATTAAACGGAATATGTGGAAAAAACCCACTCGAAGATTACATGCCTGAAAGAAATAGGGAGGTATCTCAATCAGAAAGTCAAGAAGGCAGAGGAAATGTCCGGCAGGAAAAATTGTGTTATGTGGGGGTAAAGGAGGATTCATAAGGGACAAGGCCAGAAAACATTCTAACTAACTGGCTTCAGTCATGAATGCCGCAGGCCAACCTGTTCTCCTGTTTTGTAATTAGGAGGGCACATTGGGCCCTCTTAATGCCCACCTCTGGAGTAGTACAGAGGCCTGTAATAGCCCACTTCCTGAACTATGCAGACAGACACCCAATTCTTAGTATGCCTCACTTTAAATTAGACCTCACTATGGACACTTAAAATTAGCTTTTTCCCAAACTCATCTGCAACAACAACATAGGACTGTCACAGCAGCTCAACAGAAACTGAAATCAGTGCAGCTTACCTCTATGCTTCAATACTCTGCTAAACTAAAAGTTATCCAAGATGGTTAAGGGTCTTTATTTGAAAAGCTGCAGGAAATCTGGGACTGGGTGGATATTTGTAGACTAGATGTTCAAGGCCTTGCAGATTCTCATATTGTGGGTCTGTCTGGCATATGTCACAATCAAATCTCACACACCTCTTGTGAGAGGAAATATTAAGGTTATTAACCTCATTGACTAAGAGTCACAGCTGGTGGACTTGCATTGCAAGAGGAGGAAGGCACCTAGCACAGAGAAGACTGCAACGATGATAGATCATCTTCAATTGGACCTTACCCCCTATTGTGTGCCATTAGCTATCCTTGTACCTGAATAATTGATTTTGGTTCTGGGAAGAGCCCACTCTGCTTGACATGAAATGTGGTCCCTTCTGGATTCTATTCAAGCGATGAGGAGTGCTTGAGTGATTTGTTGGGTCAGCATTTTTTCACCTCTGTTATTTAATGCATGGAATGCTATTTCTTAGGATATTTCCCTGCTCAGAACACCAAAATGTTGTATTGGGGGGGACTGATACTACAGTTCTAGAAGTGTAGAGTATGGAGTATTGGGGCAAGGGTCCTTTGTTAATTATGTTAATGTTTTTTTACATACAGAAATGCATGTATAGTTAGTTCAGATCCAAAACACAGTACAAGCACACATGATGGCAGGGCTAGATGTATTTAATTTGGATATGAACAGCCTCAATAATCAGATTAAGAGAGTGGCTGTATTTAAATACATTAGAATATATTCCTATCTGGTAATATAGAAGCCAAATACAACATCATAACTGTTACTTGACCACCTAGATACTTTAGCACTTTATCCAACATAGCTCTAAGTAGCACCTCAATCATGAACTGCAGAACTGCCTGCTATTATTAAATGTCTGAAAACTCACATAGCTCTGCAAATGCACTCCAATAATAAAGTGTTGCCTCTGTGTTATAGTAGTACTGGATCCATTAGAAATCTGATGTGCACTTCAATCTTGGCTTGATCTGACTTCCATTTTTTTACAATACTGGTGCCTCGCACAACTCAACCAATCAGACTTCAAAATAACATCCTTCCAAAGGGACTTCAATATAAAGCTCCTCTGTTCAGCCTTGTCAGTTTTTGATCTGCTATTGCACAACTGGCTCCTCGCCAGTACCTTCCCCAGCCAGTGCTTACTTATGTTGTTCTGCAACCCTGCATCTAGTCCTGAAGTTTTCTGAATAGCCTGACAAGCAAATCAGGGGGCTGACACAAGTCCAGATAGCTCATTTGTCGAAGCAGAATTCATGTGGGTAAACACAATAACATCTAAAACTAAGTACAATGAAATAAATCAATTTGTGCTTTTGACAGGATAATTGATCAATGATAAATTATTACTAATACACGGATGACTCAAGTTCCCTTAACACAATTTCCCAATCGCAGAATACATTCTAAATTAGAACTGGTCTCTAAAAAGAGCAAGGAGCCAGAAAGTGACTGCAATAATGTATCACAAGAAAGGTTTCTAACCTTAGATACTAAAGGCAAGTGTTGATATCTCATTGCCACACTTTGTGAACACAGAGTATTCCTTCACTGGCATGTGAGAAGGTGGTAGGACAAGCACTCTATCAATGTGTAGCAGCTGATGGACCAGCAAAAATATTGGATAAAGCAGGAGTATATATGACGGCTGCAAACATTAGACAGTTTTATAAAACATTCACAACACATTGTGAATTGGCGAGATATACCCGAAAAACGATAAGCAATTTAGATCAAGAAATAAACGTATTAGTGAGGGTCCAAGGGCGAGATTAACGACCTGCACAGACACGTGCCCTAACAGAACGTATTCACAACAAAGTGATGTCTGTCGGTCAAAAGTAATAGGGGTTCATCTGTGTATACTCATGTGTCGCACAACTAAAGGAAACCAAGAAAAACTACTGGTGCAAATGTGCAACAAAAAGCACTAAATTCCTTAAGTTAGGAAAAAGTACCCATCAGTTCCCACTCGGTACCGCCCTAGTCATCATTTGGGCTCTCCGTAACCCAGGAGAGAGTGCATAGTCACCATTGCCCCAGGCTATTTTTAGACAACAAAGACTTCTTGAAGGATTGGTCCATAATAGCCTGGAGGTGCACAAGGGGCTGGTTGGTTTTGAGGTTTTGATTATAAAAACACCTAAAAAAGTGGCAGACAAAATCCTGGTTGAGATCCAAATTCTGGATGGCCAAATCAAGGCAACAATCAAAGGCACCCTGTTTAAGATCAGTCATGATGAAAGCAATAAGCAGAATAAGGAATTTAAAGAATCCATACTCTTTACAAAATTAGAGAAATGCAAAAAAGACCTAGCAAGATTCTCTACTGAGAAAATCTAGCCCTACAGAAGCGAGTCCTATGTCCCTACTCCATTCAATCAAAACAGACGTAAAGGAGGCCCTGCCTAAGCCGCCTCGAGCTCCGAAGATCTGACTAGTGATTCAGACACCTCAGTGACTGGGGGCCAAGTAAATAAGAGCAGAGGTAGAGGGAACAGAAGAAACTGGAGAAACAAATACCAGAATCAAAACCAGGTTCCACCCTGGTATCAGCCTAACCCCTGGATGTATGGGGGCCCTAGCTTTCCTCTTCATATGGGACAGTTTGGCCCATCCCAATTCCAATACGACCCAAACACGCAGCCTTTTTTAGGGTATGGTCGGGGGGAGCCAGGGGGCGGCGGAGACAAGGACCTACTCCACATGTTCATTGGGGACCACAACCACAACCGCCTACAATGGACCTGAGGGGCGGGGCGAGAAAAAAATACCACAAGAGGGACCGGGGCCAAGCAACGAGACAGTCTCGTAATAAACGTGAGCTCCCACACACTGACTGACACTGAAGAGGCCCTAATAAACAGAGGCTTAGGATTCGTTCCTTGCACAGTCAGAAATGGCTAAGTTTTTTAGGAAAATAAGGCTACACTTTTTCTTTTCCAACAAAAATCAAGATCTTTCGGAACCTGTTGCCACGAACACCGGACTAAAGAAACCTTCGACCTATAATCCTCCAACAACTGGCATACCGGCAAAGGTCCTAACCTTCGAACAAGCCGTGGAAAATTACATGAAATTACTTTTTCAGTAACAAACCAAATCTTTTGTAAACTTACCGAAGAAAGAGCAGGAAGCCCTACGCTGTTTAACATCTAATGAGAACATAACAATAAAACCGGCCAATAAAGGCAGAGCTATTGTTCTGCTGGATACCACCACCTACCGCAGTGAATGTCTGTGCCAATTGCAGGATACCAAATCTTACGCTCCACTGTCAGTTGACCCGACGGAGCGACTTAAAAATAACATCTGCCACCTGGTTGAAGAGGCAGCGGCAGAAGGCTGGATCACCTATCATGAAGCCCAGTTCCTACAAACTACACATCCATCTGTACCTTACTATTACATCTTATCGAAGGTACATAAACCACAAAGACCTCCGCCTGGACGCCCAATAATATCGGGTATCGGTTGTCTTCTTGAATCACTATCTACTTTTGTTGACCATTTTCTTAATCCTATGGTCAAGAAGATGCCCACGTTCTTACAGGACACAAACGATGTCTTAAGACTACTTGCTGATGTAGAATTTGACCAATCCACTGACATCTTGGCATCTTTCGATGTGGAATCTTTATATACATCCTTTCCACAGAATGAAACTTTGGCAGTTGTAGGGAGACTATTGCAACAAAGCAAGCTAGAATCCATCACTCCTGTCCCCTTCATCATGAGCTTGGCAGAAATTGCTATGAAGGAGAATTACTTTAAATTCAAAGACACTGTGTACCTTCAAATTGCTGGGACCAGCATGGGCACTGTTTTCGCGCCAAGCCTGGCAAATTTATATGTACATCATTTCGAACAGGAAATCGTTTTAACAGCTACCAACCCTTTTCATCAATCACTTCGCATATGGAAGCAATACATTGATGACATTCTTTTTATCTGTTGTGGTACTACAGAGGACCTCCTCAAAGAAGATCTTAGTCGGGACCCTTTGGGATCTACCTGCATGGAAGGTCACCACCCATGCAGGACATGTGCAGCGTGCCTGCAGACATCCAAATCCTTGAGTGGGGATATTGCTACCAACAGAGCCTGGCAGCAGCGTAGATTTACCAATTGCAATAGCCAAAATCTAATCTACTTGATCACCTGTCCATGCCAACTACGTTATGTTGGCATGACAACCAGAAAAATAAAGCTATGGATTTCGGAGCACAAAAGCACCATTCGGTGCCGCAAGCAAGCGACACAGTTGACGGCGCACTTTTTGGAGGTTGGTCATGGTCCCACGGACTTTCAATGGACAGTTCTGGAACAACTGAACATACCCAAACATGTTGTAGACATTGCTAAATATCTATTTAAAAAGGAACAGAAATGGGTCTATAACGTGAACAGTGATAAATTTGGCCTAAATGAAGACATACCATGGATGTCCCTTTAAGTACATCACTTTTAATCTTCTTAGGGATTAATATGTGTATAGTACTGTGCATCAATTCATTTAGGTCCAGTATCCTGACTCAAAATAATCATATGACGTGCATCTGTTCATTTTAAGCCGATAAATGGGTCTGTAATTAATTATGTAGTAGACACTACCTCCGCGTAAATTTTCTCGAATTAATTCACTGCGTGATATCCATCATATTGACTTGCCTTTGAGTGTATGTACTCACTTCCCTATAACCTTATATCCATCTCAAAAGCCGTGCCATAATCGGATATTTTTAATTAGCATAAGAGTTTCCATCTTAAACTAAATGCATTAATAGCGATTCTGTCACTATAAAAAGAGGACTGATCTCTACATACACGAGCTTAAATTTGATGTATGCCAACATTATCGTAATGTTGCCAGTCATTTGAATATTCTTGAATGACTGCGCACTACCAGATCTAGCAATCACCGGTTCGGTTTACATTGGCAGTGGGTGAGTTTCGTACCCTGAACATAGGGTTTTAACTAGAGGAACTACAACTCCCATGAATACACGGGAGTGGTAAAGTCCTGGGCGCACGCGATTTTCTTCACATGTTTAGTACCTGGTTCATTTATGAAATCAGACTCTGCCATTATCGGGTCTGTTCACATTGACAGCAGGGGGGTCTTGAACCCGTCACATTGGGTGTCTACATTGACTCAATTATGAAATTAACAATTTGAAACCGCTATACTTCTACTTTCAATAACATTCAAAAGTTCTGGGACTTACATGATTTATATATCTAAATATAGCGCTAGGACTTAAAAGACTACAACTCCCATGACAATACGGGAGCTTTGTAGTCCGTAGGTCACGTGTTTCTGCCTTTCACGTGACTTCATGGGATCTCAAGATCTAAACAAATATGGCGAGTATACGTACACCGGTGCCCCCCCCAGATTGCTCAGAGGAACGCCCGGTGTTCCAACGGAAAGGTTAGTGGATATACTGCCCCGCTGTAGACATATTTTGTGGCTCTCTTAAGCTTGAAATTACCGATAGTTTAATCGCCACGAACAGTGATTGGATTTCTCATTGGCGCTTTTATTAATACTATTGCCTGCTCGCAGGGGCGTTTCACTGGCAGCTAAGTAGCTGCGTTCACTCATTTAATCACTGACAGCCAGATTAGTACGTCTTTATTATGTTTTCATCTTGCTCTCAGAGTAGTGAATGCTCTCTGTGCAAACAGTTACGTTGGACGTGTGTTCTTCTCACACTAACTATGATTATCATCAGGCTGTTTACAGTGAGTCGTGCTGATAAATCATGAAATGATCGAAATAATTGGATTGCGCAATGCAATAGGCGCCAAAAAGACATAATAGCTCTAGAGACCGTTTGTTAACACTACGGTTTCAATATTTTTTATACCTGGAAAATTTGTGAATGTGAGTGAGTTTGTTTGTTTTGTTTTGTATTTTCACCAGAGCAGTGCTCCACACACCTGAGCCGGAGCCAGGTGGGTTGACGCTTTTCTCTCCTACCAAATAGGTAAGCGAGCTCCAATTGGGGTAATCGAACAAATTACCATACTCTTTTAATACATTGTGCTAATGGCACTACATGGTTGAACAATACAGTAAGGTTTATACCCTTTCTTTTTCTTGTGGTTCTGTGTTTCTTGTTTGGGCGCAACTGTTTTTTTCCAAAGTGCATTGGAGGAGACTGAGTAACACCTGAAACTATACAGGTGATACCTTTTCATTTTTATTGCAGTAGCTATTACACCACGGTCCTGAAGAAAGCAGTGGCGTACTTCTAGCCACGTATGCTGAAACATGTCAACCCTACCTGCATACAGATATTTTGTTAAATCTGTTAGTCTATTATATTGTTTTTAATGTTGGGAGAATTGAGAGAAACTATTAAAATTGTCTTCTTCTACTCAACTCTATCCAATTTTATAAAATTCCACAACTTTTTCACTATACACTTATGCACTGCAATTCAGTTACCCCGGTGTACTGATTTTCTTCGGTACCACCCACTAGAAATACAATTTTTTTTTCATTTTTTCATCTTGAGTTAATTGTCCGTCACAACAACATCTAGTGACGGACTGCACTCTCTCCTGGGTTACGGAGAGCCCAAATGATGACTAGGGCGGTACCGAGTGTGAACTGATGGGTACTTTTCTCCTAACTTAAGGAATTTAGTGCTTTTTATTGCACATTTGCACCAGTAGTTTTTCTTGGTTTCCTTTAGTTGTGCGACACATAAGAATACACAGATGAACCCCTATTACTTTTGACCCACAGACATCTCTTTGTTGTGAATAAGCAATTTAGATCACCACAGATTGGAGGAGGAGGAGCCAAGTACGACACATTTTTTTTGGGAAGTACTATGATACTAAGGGTATTGGTATCACGGCACCTATGTATTTTTGGGAAAGCATATAATTAAAATATAACTAGGATACTTATTTTAGTGCTTTGTATAGCATTGAGTGTAACATCCAGGTCATTGCTGAACACTAAATACAGAAGCATGTAAGATATTACAACAAGGCACTTAACATCCAGACGTAAGGGATGGGAACATCTAGACAGGTTTCCTCAACAGTAGATGCAAGTCGTAAAGGCCGTTCTTTAGACTAACTCATGTCTAAATAATGCTGTTATGAAGTGCTTCCTCATTTGGAGATAGTTTGATTAGTTCCCTCAGGCTAAGCATAACAGCATTCAAGTGTTTTAAACCCAGCATGAACTTCCAGTGCTTGGCCATCCATGGTTCTTCTGTCATTAAGGGGTCGAGTGAGGGGTGGCTATGTATATGCAGGGAAATTTTCCAATGGGTCTTTTGTGCGATACAGATCATCACAAATGTGATCTTGTATTACATGGTAAGCCACTGAGAGTATTGAATGCTGATAAAGTACTTGCAATTCCTGTAGCTTTAAACACATCCAAACTGTTATTTTTAAAGATTGTGTAGCCTGTCTGTGAGCCTGATTGGCGAGAATATATTTTGATATGCTCCTGGTATTGCTCGAAGATATGAACAAGATAACATGTTGCTGTTGAATAACAGAAAGGATACCTAGGGTTATTTACTCTGCACCCTATGTGCCTAGGGCAGAGAAGAGACTTGCTTGCTGATCAACAGTGGTATGTGCTACAGAGACTTTCATGTGCATTGGCAAGTGGTGACCTTGATAGATGATATGCAGTTAATATTTGCTGCTAGCTGGGCAGTTTTGATAGTGTCATGAGATGGAATACTGACTGGATTTATGGGATAGATAAGAAGAGATGTGGCCTCGTGGCTTGAGATGCCATCTTTTGATGTGTAATCTAAGGGCCCAAGTGTGTATCCTGCCATAGGTGATAAAAGTCTCCGAATTCTTATGTATAATGTACAACGCCTCGTCGCTTGACAGTTATGTTTGCACCATATAAAGACCAATACATCCATACATAATATTTTTTAAATTCCTGTAGTTATTCTGTGACTTCTGTTTCCAATATGTTGCTACAATATGATACATTTGAAATTACTCAGTAGTTCACCAGTACCTCCTTAGATCTTTTTGTAGTAATCAGGAGATAATTGTCTGCTTCAGCTGGCCAGGGACCATGCTAGGTTCATGAGAAGAGTTGAACATGTTGATAACAGAGTCAGCCAATGAATGGAAGAATTGCATCATATAGGTAAATGTAAGATGAACTGGTAGGATGGAAGCTTTGATCTTTAGTGCTAGTTTTCTTATGTCTTCTTCATGCATGGGTTTGAAGATGGTACAAAATGCTTGAAGAAGGTGAGCAGAGATGTAAGGATTATAGGACGGTTGGAAAATTGTTAGGATTTGTTTTCCAATAGTGTTTGATTGTTGACTAATACAACAGCAGTAAGTCAGAATAGTTTGTGGCTCTTACACATCATGTTCTTACTGATGTTTGAGTCGTCATTTCTTCCTAGCTATTGAGAGTTTCTTTTATTTGGTTCAGAGCACAGTTGATGTGCTTGGCAAGATGACGTTGTTTGACTCACAGTTTTGCTTTATGATAGCCTTTTCCAAACCATTTGTGCGAAGCCTTGTTGGTCTTGGATAGCATATGTTGCCCTCCACTGACGTTTCAGACTGGTTATCTATGTTCTGTCTCCTCACATTTGAGCCCATTGTTTAAAATTAAAATGTAATATGCACCCACTAATTCCAATTTAAATAAAAACAAAATGGGGGAGAACAACCCTGAACTTCAACAGGATTTTCAGGCTTGTTTCGTGACTCGTTCGCAGCCATTCAGGATGTGCTTTAAAGTGGGGGTATTTTTTCCCTGGCTTCTCCCTTGACCTTACCTGCTGATATCCTGCTCTTGTGTGGCAGATGGATCAGAGATATGGTGAAATTGAAGGCTATTGCCCCAAGGAATTTATATATATTGGTTTTTTGAAGTTGGAATATATTTGGGATGGTGATATTTATTAGATCTTCTGAACAACTGAGAGAGAACTATAACCTGCACAAATAAAAATGTTATTGTTATTTCCACCTTCCTCATGCCCTGCAAGTCCATGGAGATAGCCTAGCTGAACTGCCCGAATTTTGTCACCTGGAGCTGAGTTGTCAAGCCTAGAAGTAAAGGTAATTTCTCATCACTGGTTGCTGTTCCCGCAGACCCCTGATGGGAGAAAGATGGGAACAGGATGTGAGCGCACTAGAGGATGCAGATTGGAATGTGGTAAGAATTACCCTTCAGGTTCCTGTTGTGTCTATGCGGTTGAGTTTATTACAGCCCTGCCAGACTTAGTAAGATGATGAACGGAACTGATCCTTGTTGCCTAAGGTGTAAGGTGAAACTGGGTGCCATCTTTCACATGAACTAGGATTGGCAGATCAGACAATGATATTGGTCTTAGTCAGAAAGCAGCATATTGACTCAAATTGTTGACTGGTCTGCTGACTTGACCATAAGATGGCAGTCCTGGGGTTGATGAGGAGGCTGAAGGGGCACGCAACGTATGTTGGCTATGGGTATGCTAACTCCTAAAATAGTTGTTGCCCACAATTGGTGATCAGTCAGGGCTCCCCTTGTTGGGAAATAGACTTATGACTTTGACTATTGTGTTAAAGCTAAGAAATGTGTCTACAGAGTTAGGGGGTGCCCCAAAAACATCTGAAGGTATGGGGATTGTGGTGGCAATTTCTTCATGGAATAGACCTGGAATTGCCAGATGTGTATCGTGGAGAGTAAACCTAAAATCTTAATGTTGCTCATTGATTGTAACTCAAGAATCATGTACCTGCTGCACAATATTTATTACTGCTCTAAAACAAATGGAAAATGTGGAAAAAACATGTTGGAAAGACAGAACTTTTGTATGCCAGTCACTTAGCTTTATTCGATTTTGAATTAAAAATCATAAAAGCATACACATAAAAAAGACAATTTTAGAATAAAAACAGAGGAACATACATACATACATACAGTAATATATCTACAAGTTAAAAAAGGACGTGTGCCCAGCCTTTTGAAACATTTCCTTAGTTATATCGCACTGTACATAAAATTTGCATTTGTCGTCTGAGTTAATACGTAAGCTTATCCCTTAATAATGGGGTCTTCAAAAATTACAATTATTATACTGTAAATCAATCTATTGAGGGCAGGAGAGCTTCTACCAGTAAAAGCACGAGGTCCCCTTCCCGTCAGATATTTTGTACTGCCTTTGATCTTGGTAGGGGGATATGTGGGGAACTTGGGTAAAAATCGTGCAAGTCCCAAATGGAAATGGGGCCATCTCCTTCTTGGGGCTGGGAGGAACGTAGATGAGGGACAATGTTCCGATTTCTAAATTTAACTAGAATTAAGTCCCCAGGGATGTCTTTAGGTAGTGACCCTAACCAGCCCACCCTTCTAACGCTCAGGATTCCACCATCTTGATTGGGTAACAGGGGTCTGTTTTTATTTAACCAAAATATGACCTTATTTAATAGGTCCTGATGTCTTTCGGGTTTCCCATAAGTGGGTGCAGGTATTCCTGAGAGAACAAGCACAAAGGGGGCTGCTTCCGGAGGTAAATGTATATATGTTTCTCTATTTCGCTCCGCTCTGGCAACAGTGTGGTTAGTTATCACAGATTTGGGGGCAATTTTAGTAACAGTTGGATGTTTTATGTTTGGGATTTGACTTTCAGCTGGGACCATTTTTCTGGTAATAATTGGCATAGGCACTTCGGGTGCGGTGGGTGGGTTGGAACAATTGGATATTACCGTATTTATAGGAGGTGAAGAGTTGAATTTAATGATTCTCTCTATGCTCGTCAGCCTATCCCCCAGGATATTAATTTTTTCTACCAAGGGAGCTATTATCATTCTTAACATTTGTTCGAACTGAAACAGTAGTGGCAACTGGGACATGATACTTGGTCATCCAAACTTTCAGAGTCCCCTTTAGATAAGACAGAGTTAATTGAGGGCGATGAGGGACCAACACGTACTTTTTGTACTTTAGGTTGATTTCCATAGTCATTAACCCCGTAATGCTTCCTTTCAGCGCTTGGCCTCTGGGGCAGTACAGTAGCTTGGATGTTGACCCCCTTAGGTGATAGCAATGGTTCAGGCAGTCTGTCAATGGGGGTGTCAATACTCGAGCATTTTACAAGGGAAGGGGTTACTACTGGAATGAACTTCGTGCCACACAAAGCGTTAAGTTCCTCCCAGTAAGACAAGATTTGCGGTCTATCCAGGGTTAATGGGGGAGATTGCAGAGGTTGAGTGGTATCTGGGGGTTGGCGAGATTCATCAGTGTCAACTTCACTTAGAATGGGCAGCATCCTCCTACTCGGGATTAGCTTTTCCATCCCCTGCCCCAGGCCCCGCTGTGGGATAGATTTGTTGTAAGCCCCCGTTGCGTGTCAAGTTTGATGAAATTTAATTAATATTAAAGTCTTTAACTGGGAGATAGATTGTCCATGGAAAGTCACAGTGTAGTGTAGAGTAGGTCACAGTATCTTCTCTTGTCAGGATGCCAAGGGAGGTGGCCCGTCTCGTCCTCCTCAGGCCTCTGAGGGCCTTAGAGGGCCCGGGCTTCGCCCGCGCGCGTCCTGCGGGCCGGAAATGAAGCTTTGAATATATCCTCCCCGGTGTCCAGGGGGTGGGGCTCTCAGCCTCCTGGGACAGGTAGTCCCGCTGCGTCCCCCGATCTCCCCACGCAAACACTGATTACAGGGTCAATGCGTCTCAGACCGTAATTAAACACAAGCTCCAGTGCCGAGCAATTAGCGCACAACCAACTAGTTGCCGAGTACACACATCCACCTCCTTTCAGTACATCTCAGCCCAAAATTACAGGGAGTAGCACAGAGTCGAATGATACAGTCACAACGCTGAAGTCTCTGTAGAAATAGTTTCCGTTTTTATCAAGCAGCGCAGGAAACAAACGTTCACCGTGCTCTGTACTCAGAATGATTGCACCAGCTCCCGGTCCTGGTCTCACTCCCGCACTCGTCCCCGCTGCTGTTCAGGGTCTGCCAAACGAGTGAAAATGACCGTCATCCTCAGTGCCCTGCCGCCGCACAACCACTGAGCTGCAGTACTGCCCCAAGTCACAAATCACAGTCGGAAATCAAGCGGAAAACGCCGGAGCCCGCATCAGCCTGGAAATCCCAAGACGCCTTCCACACGCCGCTCGTATTCCACCATGGCTCTCGCTCTCACTCTCAGGATGGGAGGGGCATGGATCCGGTGGGTCACCTGCGCGGTCTCCACTTTTGTATGCATTTATTTTTACTTATTGAACTTGACCCACGGGGTAGCAGCACGCTTAACAAATTTGCAGAGAGCAGTACAATGATAACAATAAAGTCACATGACGAAGAAAAATGGAGGATATAGTTAGAACCCAGAGAAGGGAGTGTATAATTTACAATGTTCAAGAGCAAAGGAGATAACTCAATAAAAGCTACAGAATCATAGTCAAAAAAACTGTAGTATTAAGAAGTGTCAAGAAACAGCAGGGTAGAGTCAATTGCTAAGTTTAAAAAGGTGAAGTTGCCAGTGAGAGTTGTCATGAATGTGATTGGGTGAAGAAAGGTATCTTAGTATCTAGGTAAAAAAATTGTTCATAAAGAGAACTTTGACTTCTTTCTTGAAGAAAATAGTTGAGGGATTCATTTAGACTTTCAGGTGCAAGGTGTTCCAAATTGTTCAGGCCATCCAAGAGAAAGATTGGATGTAAGTTTTCTTCCAGTAGAATCTCTGTGGTTTCAGAAGAAAGGTGCCGAAGCTTCTTGATGATCTAGAGCCAACAGAACGTTTGAGCTTCTGAGCAAGATACCAGGGGGAGGGGGGTTGAAGTGGAGGGCTTTATGTGTTATGCAGGCAATGTTTAGCTAGATTCTAGCTTTGTATGGAAGCCAGTTGAGGGATTTCAGATCAAGGGTGATGTGGTTGTTTCTTTTTGAGCAGATGATGAGCCTTGCAGCATAGTTGAGCAAAGCTCTTAGAGGGGCCAGTTTGGATCTGGGCAAAACAGAGAGAGTTGCACTTCCATAGTCTAAACTGGGAATCACCGGGCTTTGCACTGCATGCTTGAAATCGTTGGGAGGGAGGAAGTGTTTCAGTTTCCTTAGATGTTCATTTGGTGATTCGCCCCTTTAGTGGCAACACTGATATGCTTCTGCATGTTGAGGTTCTTGTCAAGGATGAATCCCAGTGATCTCACTGAGTCAATGACATGTGGAATGCAGATGAGGGCTGTTAGATGTCTCAACCATTCGTCAATGACATGCGACTGTTTGGGTGGGGTGATTAGGAGATTTTTTTGAGTATTAAATTTAAGGTAATTGGATGCTACACAATTTTGAGTTTTCTGAAGAGTTGTGTTGAGGGAGCTGATGTCTACTGGTGTGCAACTTTTAAATAAGTAAAGTTGTATATTATCAGAGTGCATGTCGTTGTGGATGAGCTACGAATTTCCGTTAGAGGCACAATGAACCGGTTAAAATGAGTGGGCAAAAGTGTGGAGCCCTAAGGGACACCTAAGGTGACTAGAGTGTTCAACGATAGTGAGGGAATAACCTTGACTCTTTGAGTCTTGTTTTGGAGATAGCAGTTGAATCAGTTAAGGACTGTATCTGTTAGCCCCAGACAGTGTTTCAAGAGGTCTAAAATGTTTTGATGCTTAACCATATCGAAAGACAACAGTAGGTGAAAGAGAATTAAGAAACAGGATTGGCTACGATCCAGCATTTTTAATGCATTGTCCCCTATGTGTGTCATAACTGATTTAGTGCTGTGCCCTGGAGGAAAACTAGATTGAAATTGACCTAATAGAATTGTGCGATGGGGTTACAGAGTTGGATGTGAACACATTTTTCAAGATGCTTCACCAGGGTAGGAATATTGGAGATAGGTCGGAAGTTGTTTAAGTCAGTTTGATCTGCTTTTGTTTTTTTTAGGACAGGGGAAACCTCACCAGATTTTGGGCAGTCATAGATAGTGCCTTGAAGGAGGAAGTTATAAGTAATCTCAGTCCAAAGTTGGAGTATCAGGGATATTATCTCCTTGAAGAAATTGGGAGGAAGAGGGTCATTGATGTTGTTTGAGGGTTTGAGCAAATATTAGAATCTTGTGGATGACACTTTCTCCGAAGGATTTCAAAGAGTTCCATGATGCGTTGTTTTTCGGGAAGTACCCAGTGGGACATGAGGGAACAGGGAGTCTGGGAGGCGGAGAGGATAGGTTGAGGACTCGGTTCCAACGCCAGCTGCAGGTCCTTTCTCAGGATTTCTGTCGTCTGAAGAAAGAAAGACGTGATTTCCTCACAGTTTGGCAGTGGACTAGATCTAGTGAGGGACAGATTGGGTGCGCAATTTGATTGTACTTTTATAAGCTCAAAACATTTTATGGGACAGTTAATGGCTTGATTCAGCTGGTTTCTGAAGAAATTTGCTTTTGAATTTCTGATGCTTTTGTAGTATTTGTTCCTCAATGATCTCAGATTCTTGAGGTGTTCAAGGGACGGAGCTGTTTTTCAAGGATGTTCAGCTAGCCTCAAGTTGAGCCTTTCTGTATTGAAGCTAACAATATACTAAAGTTTGGAGTCTTTTCAGATACATTTTTAGCTGTAGTGGAGCAATAGAGTGAAGAACAGTCACGATGGAGCGTGTGTAGTGATTTGTAAGATCATGGACATCTGACAACTCACCAGGAGGAGGAAGGGTGTTGTAGTAGAGAGAAGTCAGTTAATTGCGTTGAGGTAGTGTATACTCTTTTTCTCGAGTCTTAGGGTCCGATTACGATGGCGGGTGGACTTGAGTCCGCCCACCATCGTAGCAGGTATCGGACCGCCCGCCTGTAAGGCAGAGGTCCCGCACCCCAAATCACGATGTCTTTGCATCCAGCGATTTTAAATTGTGGATGGTGCATATGGCTGCAGCACCGCTGCGGTGTTGGAAATCGCATGTTGTGCATTTCCATGCACAACTTGGCGCCTGCCACCTTGTGCAAGGAAACAAAGGGGGTACTATGGGTACCCCCTCAGTGCACAAACACCCTCCCCCTACAAAGAGGGGGCCCTCAACGGGCCCCCGGACCCAACCACCCTGAGCCTTTCCAATGCGGTTCTACAGCGATGGAAAGGCTAGCTGACGCCAGCATTGCAATCTGGATGGCGGTGCCTGCTAACTGCTCCGCCAAGCAATCGTGATGATTGCCTGTGGCGGAAGCGTGGTGGGTTATTGCGACCGCCGTGGTCACAAAGTGATTCCCCCCGTTTTCCTAATGTGGCGGGGTAAAGGTGAGTCAGATGGTGGAGGGACCGCCACCATCATAATGAGCCCCTAAGTTTCGTTGGTTGAGCTGTTTTGGTTTTCACAGCTTGCATGATGAGGAAAGTGATGCAGTGGTGGTCGGACCAATCACAGGGGAGGATAGATTCTAATATTTTTAATTAGGCTTTGCAATGATAAGATCTAAAGTCGACCCTTTGTTATCTGTGGGCCTGTCACAAAATTGGGTTAGGTCAGCAAGGAAGGTTTTGAAGCTGTTGACTGCAGGATCTTTCAGATAACTTCAGTGGAGGTTGAAATATCAAAGTAAGATTTGGTTACACTTTTATCCAGTGTTATTTACAATTAGGGGCAGATGGAGCTCGTGTAGTTGCACTACGCAGAATTCCATAGAGTACATTAAAACGTCTGTGGGATTCCACAGAGTGCCGCAAGCGAACAGAGTTGCTCCTCTCGCTGATGCCCATCCCTAAACAAAATGCTGTACCCTCAAATATCTCAGTAACATATAATGCCATCCAGAAATGCACAAACTAGTGTCTCCAGATGACACATGCCTAATTTTGTAAAAACTACAGGCTACATGCAGCAAACACCACTAACTTCTACAACCCACATACGACCAAATCATCTGGATAAAAACAGCAGATTGATATAAATCAGACATTCAGTATTGATGATAACACAACTAGAAATCAGACTTCAGTCCGAAAAAGATCTTCTTCATTTCTAGAACATAGCACTTAAAAAAAAGCCACAGAACGTACCAGAGGGGAGACTTTGCACCTACCCTGTGTATGGCACCATCTCATCAAGAGCTCAAAGACCGTCAGCAGCAGAGTAAAGGGTTTACCCTGCCTTCGAGAGGTCCAATATGACTCGTCAACAGATCGGCTACAGCTAGGAAGGCCTGTGAATGGGTTCAAGCATTGCTCGCTTGATCACCGGGGTTAGCAGCATCTTCCATGCAGCTGCTCCTGAAAATCTAGAACAGAGGTGCTGCAGCCTAACCTTGTCTATCCCGCCAAAAGCAAGACCAGTACTCACTGCCTACATTGGTTACTCACCTCACAGCCTGCCATCGTTCAGCCCGCTCTTGGTTGGGCAGCACCCTCTGACTGTGAAATGACAGGTCAGACAGCCAATCAGCTCACCCACAGATACTTTGTGGTGCCCTAGGATTGGCTCTAGTAAATCATATGCTCCATTGATAGATTTTCTTTCACTTTGAGCATTAGCTTCCGCTCCAATCTAAAGTGTCTCGTAGAATAACGTTTACTCGGATTGGTTGTTCTGTGACCCGAACGTGCAAAAACTACAGACTACCAATATCCTTAAAAGCCAGGCAACAACTAGTTGACTGACTGTCTGTGTTAGTAGCGGACAGGTGGTCACGTTAATGGGAAAAAGTGATGCCGGGAATGTGCATGTCAAGTTCAATCATGTCATTGGTAGTGGTGGGTGCTGGTAGGTTTTTGCCAAACTACGCCCTGCAAGCAGAGTAAAAGTGACAAAAACTCTGTGAACTCAACTGGCGGAAGGGAGTTTAGTGCCCACCCTTAGTTACAATGGTTTCCATGATCTGGGCTATGAAAATCTGATTGTCTGCTGGAGGGTGGTAGATCATGTGTAGATTGCAAAGAAGTCTGTTGCTTCAAGAGATATCAAGGCAGACTGGTTTGAAGTCACAGATTTCTCTTTCAAGATGTAGCTCACAGTTCTCAGAAAATCCTGCAAACATTTGCTTCATTCAATGCTGCTTATTTCATTAACCGAATGAAGATTAATGTAATATATAGAAGCAACCAACCATAAGTAAGCTCTAAAGTGCATAGCCTGGAGCACTTATTGTCCATCCAGCTGGCTTCTGCCAAAATTCAGGATCAAAATCTTTTTTGGCAGAGTTAGAGAACATCATTGAAACATAGAATTATATGCATTTCACCTGCACATGATATTTTTTTTAATCCAAAAGAACATATTAGTGAGGCAAGAGGGGTATTATTAGAGTGTGGCACAGTGTGGAGCCCAGGGAAACAGCACAGATGATGGGAAGAAATATGAAGTGCCAAGGCATGGGATATGTATTGGATGGGAAGATATATAACCAAGTAATAGCTTTATTACATATACCAATTATTTAGAGACAGGTAATTAGAATGTTATAGGAGACAGTATCCAATGCTTTAATAGATATAGCAGCATCAAGATGCTAAACTCACCTTGTTCCAAGATATCTCTGAGTTTCAATAAAAAAGGACAGCAAGGAGAGTGGTCTTAGTGACTTTTGCGGTTTGGCAGCCAAAATGCAAGGCAACAAGGAGGTCATATGGTCAACAAAACAAAGATTATTGACATCTTCTTCCCGAATCATCAACGGAAAGGGAGAAATACAGAGGGGTGGGGGTTTGTTAAGAAAAGGGATAACAAGGGCTGGTTTCAAAGCATCAGGGACTGTAGCACTGAAAAGTGAAAAAGTTCAGAGATCAGGAAGCTGTGGGACTAACCTTGTAAACTGCTCTCAACAGAACATGTTGTAGTCAGAGATGTTAAAAGAGAGCTGCATATTATAGGTATTGGATGAATAAATAGTATATACACAAACAACACAAAATTCTTAGAGGTAAACAGTTATAGTAGCCCGACATAAAGATGGGGCTGAAATGGGATAGTTAAAGGAGAGATATGTTTTATTGATCTGAACCTCATAGAAGTTTGCTGAAGAGGAGTAAAGTACTTGAAAATGAACATCCAGTGGAATTTTAAGGATTTGGCCATGTGCATTGTGGGAATTGTGTCCCCAAACCTCCAAGGACAATCTCAGAGTTTCTAGACCCTTGGATGTGTGATTTGGAAAGTTTGGACCCTCAAGAGGAACTTCTGGAGTAAGTTCCAGATGTTTGGAGCAACGTTTGGAAAAAGCTCCATGAGGTGACCATACACAAGACCACCAACATCAAACCACGACCCGGCCTAGACTTTAGGTTCATCCCACTGATAGCACCAGAGCTCAAGATTTCCAGGATTTCAGGAGGACTCATGCTGAACCACGCCGCTGTTGTCAATTCGAATCTCAGTCTAAAGAGGAGCTTTGCTGAACGAAGACAGAAAAATATTGCGGTCGGCCTCAAATTTCGGCTTTGCCCCAGTCAATCACGACCAAATGTCCCAAGTTGGCGGTATATGTTTTTAAGCACTAGAATGTGTTTATCGTTTAAAAAATCATATCTCCAGTTCCCTATATTGGATTTTGTTGGTGTCATTTTAATCTTAAAAATATGATGTATTTTTATAAATTGCCTGTGGATTTTTATTGTGTGTAGTGTCTTACTTATTTAGTTTACTGGTGCTTTTAAATTATTTACACACCTGTCTACTAAGTTAAGCCTGCCTTCACGCAGCAAGCTACCAAGGGTTGAGTAACAGGCTTATGTATTGAGACCCTGACTGAGCCTTATATTGCATTAGTCACCTTTTTGGCAGTGGTAGCTGCACATTTACCCCCACAAATAATTTGTCTTCTAATATTTGGTGTTCCGCAATGAGAATACGTACTCACATTTGAATTACACTATTACAGTAAAGTAAGTTAAGATCCTTAAAAATGCACTAACGTGACTTGGAACAAAACTATTGATTTGGGAATTTTTTTAATTTAGGCTGAAACTGATTTTTCATCCATTATTTTGATATTTCAAAAATGTGTTCTATTTGGTAAAAGTTGTGTGATCCAAAACTAGGTATACCATGGTGCTAGAGATGACTAAACTGTACAAACTCACAGTGGCTGGGATTAGAGTTCAGGGTAGGTCTAGGGTGCTACCTAATGGTAACATCAGGAAGGCAGAGTCGATTAAGTTCGTCAAGGCCTGGGTACAGGCAGCTCCAGAGAGAGAAAGGAAGGGTGACTCCTTCCAACCACCTCTAGAAGGTGAATAATGATACCTCATCCATTTCTCGAATGCCAGGTTCATACTTTCAGCTAGTGGGAGGAGGGGAGGCTCCTCAATAGGGGACCCTGATAGGTCCCCCAGAAGGCAAGAGCTTGAGCCTCAGTTATCTTCCATAGCCCTGGAAGAGTAGAAGGTAGAACTAGTTAGAGAGAAGTGGGAGGAAGCAAAAGTAAAACAAAATAGTGGCAGCGAAAATAAAGAAGATGCTGAGATTCCCTGGGTTGGTAGGTTTATTCCCAGGCTTTCCAAGGGAATAGTTCCCATGTACGTCGAGGGGGATGACATTGACAAATGGCTGACTACATTTTAAAGGGCCCTTGAAATGAAATGGGTCCACAATTAGTATTCCTGTTCACTCCTGTGGGAAAAAATCTCAGTAGCTAGGAAGGATAGGCTCCTGCCCCTACAGGGGGATGAGGGAAATCTTACTCCCACATAAGACAATGGTTAGTACTTAAACGATTTGTAATGATAAATCCAACAACTTGACACTGTTGAATTTATCACACTTAATCCAGAAAACCTTCTTTTTTTGTAAGCCAGAGACTAGCCTTTTAGCAGCCTCTCTTGATTGGTCAGTCATTAACAGGCTTAGCCAAACTGCTTTTATAAGGTGAAGTGGCCTGCATAGAGGCAGAGGTTATCTGGTGGGGGGAGCCTGGTCTGCACCTCAAAGGATTGTACTCTGAAGGACTGCTCCTGCCACACACTTGGAACTACAACCTTGAGGAGTTTGCCTTGCTTCAAAAAGGATGAAGGAGTGGACTCCCTGAAAGCAACAGCTGAACAGAGCACACCTCCACCATTGCCCCCAAGAAGTCCCCAACTTGGAGTGCGTCAACTGGATTTTCAAGGAACTACTCAGAGCTTCTAGACCCTTCGATGTGTGTTTTGGAAGAGAAACTTCAGGAAGAAGTTTGGAGCAACATTGAAAAAAGCTCCATAAACAACAGATCCGTCAATGAGAGTATGCCCACTGGCGTCGAACCATTACCTGGCATGGATTTCCAGTTCATCTCCCTGAAAGCTCCAGAACCAAGACTTTCAGGATTTCACTGAGGCCTCACACTGAGCCAAGCAACTGCCTAGACTCGCCCCAGACTGAGAGGAGCCTTACTCGACGAAGCGCAATGGTTACATTTTGAACGTGGCCTCCAGCTAGTGTAATCAACCAGGGCTCCATTTTGGCCAGCCTCAAACTTTGGCTTTGTCCCAGTCAAGCACAACCAGATGTCCCAAGTTGGCGCTGTATGTTTTTAAGCACTAGAATGTGTTTATCCTTTAAAAAAACAATATATCTTGTTCCCTAAATTGTATTTTTGTAGTTTTGGTGTCAAGTTAATCATAAAAATATTTTATGTTTATTAATTGTTTGTAGATTTTTTATTGTGTGTTGTGTTAGACTTATTTAGTGTTTTGGTGTTTTTAAATGCTTCACAAACCTGTCCATGCATGTGTTTATGAGAGGAAAATTATCACTCATAGCGTGTTACATATGCAGTTCAAGGGATGCTTCAACTCCCAGGCACATTGAATGAACACAACTCCTTTCAGGTCAACACAGACAAGACTGAATTTCTACGCTTTGGAAATAGATCCACCTGGTCACTGGACTGGTGGTGTCCCGACAACCCCGGTCCCACTCCCTTACCAGCTGAAACATTACACAAATAAGAAATTATGGTTGTCCTTCGCAGTCTTTCTCTTAGCATATTAGAAAACTGGCTATTACATGTTTGTTTCTATTGAAAACCATCAAATAAGATTCTCACACTACTTCCAGCTGCAATTATAAATACAATTATGCAAACTCTCAGAGTGCCTCGTTTGGACTACTGCAATTCTCTTTTTGTCGACTTACGGTTTACAACAAATACACAACTCAGGTGCATGTCCTAGGAGTTAAGCACCAGGAGAGGGTGTCTCTCTCACCCCAGATGCCGGAGATGCATCTATAAGGAGATTTGTGTGCGCCACTAGTGTGGAAAGAAAAGGTTAGCAACACAATAACTGAGGAAACAAACAAACTGGGCTAGGAATAACCAAAATATAATAGGTGCCCAGCACAATCATGACAATAAGAAGTTAAAAGCGTGGGAGTTGAGCCAGGAAACTTCAGAATTCAAGAAACAATAAAGGGCCGAATAAAAAATAAGATACTGAGCCAAAGTCCGTAGTATAAGTAGGGAGTGTGGTGGAGAAAGCGTTCCTTCTCCGTGACTTCGTAGTCAGTAATGATTCATAGCAGCAAATGCATTTCATGGAAGTAACTATACATTTTATAAACATTAATAATTGTTTTTTGATTAAAATATATTGATGCAAAAATGTGTCTCTTGTCGCAGTGTTTGCTAAGGTAGATAAGCTTAAGGTAAAGAGCAAAGCAAAGCCTTTTGTCTGTTTTCAATTCCTTGCACAAGAATTCTGAGCACGGTTGTCATAGAGTACTTTAATTATACCCGCTATTCTCACATATTCCATGCATTACTTTTCATCCTTTCTTTTTCTCAGTTTGAGATCTCTTTCATAAAAATATGAACATTTAACTTTTAATGAAGTCTTTTTTTTATCTGCTCAAGCCTAAAAGAATTGTTCACCCTGTGCTTTGCAATCATCCAGACACTCCTCAGGCAAAATGATGCTAGACAGCTCATTAAATCCAAGGCAGTAATTAGTGCAGTGAATATTTTTTTTTATTTTTAATACAGTTATACTGCATTTAAAGTCTTGTTTATCTCCAGCCTCCAAGTCTGTGTGATAAGAGAGCATCTATGATACCTTGCCTTTTCTTTATTTTTAATGTAGTCCCCTCCCCTCGAATTCATCTGGAAATTCCTCTGTCCTCAGAGATACCAGTAACTCCAGGAGTGCACTGATTACAAGAGAACCCCTAAGGTTCTAGTGAGAAATAAAGCATTACTAAAGGCATTGAGAATAATGCACCATGCTCTCCCGCTAATCCTAGTCAGTCTCCCATTGAGTTTCACCGGGAGACTTTGTCTGCTTTCAACAGTTGCCAGGTGAAACATTAGAACTCAGAATTCTTACAGCGACAGTAACTCCTATTACTGGTCCAATCAGAAACTTCCTGGGAACCTAAATATGTACCCGTAGAAGTCCGTCTGGGAGAGGCAGGGTAGCACCTCTTACTCCGGGTTTGCCCTCTACTACCCCTGAAGCTTAAATTGCTACCCTTGGTTTTAGGGGTCATAAAAGCAGCAGCAAGAATATAAAGGAAGCAGGTGTTAGAGCCCTGAAGTATGGGACATGGGGGAATACTGTCACATAATGTAGGGTTCAAGGATGTACTGCGTTACTGCAACTCCCCTTGTCATTTTGTTGAATACATTTCTATGTCACTAACAGGGCCTGGCCAATAACTATCTAAAAACCTGAAAGAATTCATGAACAACCACATCCACAGGTTGTATTGTGGATGTGATATATTCTCACTGAAAATTGAAAAAAGTACTCCCTCATTTTTATCTAAAGTCTCAGCGGCATATTTACAAGAACTTGGCGCATCTATAGAGATGCGTTACTTTCCCTGTGCCATCCTGAGAAACCTTTGCACCACTGTGCATGTGCTGTATGTACAATATGGCACACCATGGCGCAAGGATTGACAAATGCGTTAGATATTTTGATGCATCGGTTGGGGCAAAAGTCACACATTCCTGGAGTCATGTCGCAAGCACGACCGAACTCCGGCAATGCATTTTGACGCTTATTCTCAGTACACAGCGTCAATCGTTACACCTGATCCAAGCATGAGTAAGGTTTTGATGCAGTGGTGTCCTAAAAGTGACGCATTGAAATCTTTTAGATTTCACTGTGTCACTTTTACGAGGCTTTCCTGCGTGGGAACCCCCATCCTGCATACAGTATACCTGACGCAGGTATAGTGTGATGCATGGGTTTGCAACCTGACACATCTCCCTAGATGGGTCATGTTGTAAATTTGCAGCATTTTTTACGCCACAGCTGTGTCCCAAAAGTGAGGTGATGTCCTCTCATAAAGCATGCACCAAGCTGACACTCATTTCCACCAGAACGTGTCAGGCTTCTCATAAAGCAGACCTACCAATAACTTCCCATAGTTTATTGTTTCCTAGGCACATGCTTTGCTATTTCAGGAGAATCCGAACGACTGCCTGTTTTCCGAGAGCTACTAGTGAAGCGCGATGACAACATAGGTGTAGCTGCAATTCACATTCTCAAGAACATGCACAGGTTTTAGCAATTCTTGAGGGACGTTCCTGGCTGTTGCTGGATTCTGACCAAGGGGGGTGTTGGAAGCTACTTCTCTGCACAGAGGGTGTGCCAGGAGTTTCCGGCCTCAAACTCATGCCTCCCTGTACCTGAACTGAAAGAGTCTGCCAGGCTACCAGAAACATGTGATTGGGCTGCTGAGGTCGGAGTACAATGAAGTAAACAGCCGAGTGTGGCGCTACATTTTATGCCACTGAGGAGAGAGGTATAACATTGCCCGCAGAATGTGAACCACACAAGGGATATGGAATAACAATTTGTGTCTTAGTCATAAATAAGGTGATGGTGGAGTCATCAAGTTATATAAATATGTGAACACAAAATTAAAAAGGGTAGCATTCAACCTAAAGGAAGCCAAACTTTGATTTTAAACAGGTTTTTTTTTAGGACAGATTTTTGTTAAGCTTATGAGCATACATTCAATTAGTTCCTTAACATTTTATGACAATGTTTCTAGATGCGGATATTCGGTCACACATTCAACGAAACTACAATTACATGTCTAAGGCAGAGTGGTGCGTCGTGCTATCAGTTTAAGTCCTCTACCACCCTCAGTTATTTAGTAAGGGCTCCGCCAGCTACATCACATTCAATCACCTAGTGCCTTTCTGTTTAAACTGAGAATTTAATAAAAGTAAATACTTAACACTATACTTGTCTATTCCATCCTCACTCTCCTCCCCCAGGCATGTCGGCAAGTTCTTATTTTCCTAATGTGGAGATGTCTTTCCATTTGCTCTACTAACTGTCTTTATGGGCCCAGAACTTGAGTTTTATCAGACTGAGGAGCTGCTACTGTTAAATATCTGCTCCCCTGTTCCTCATCCCTTGGTGTCAAAAATTGTGGGGTGCAGCTTTCACCGGCATGCGCCTCCCCTGCCATGTCCTCCTCGTCTTCCTTCTCTGGGTTTCTCAATGGGTCCACCAGTGCTGCCCATGCTCTGGCTGCCTCAAGTGTTCTTTAGCTCCCTGTTTTCTTGCCTGTTTGCAGCCTTACTGCTCCCTCACATTCTGCCCATTTAATTAATTATTTTCCCATCTAAGTATATCAGGGCCTCCTCTTGATTTCCAGTGACTAGTAAAGTCGCTTTTTGCCAATACCAGGCAGAGATCCTGGAATGTATTTGTTACCTTATTTTTAGCCGTATGGTGGAAGGGGTGTAGTAACAATGCCCATGTGTCACTGCCACTTCTCTTCCTGTTACATCTGCTAAGGTTGTAGTTACTTCCTGAAAGAATTCCCCAGAGTCGGGCAGCTCCAGAACATATGCAGGAATTCTACTCCTTTTACCTTGCAACATGGGCAAGCTGCTATTTGTGTGTTGAAATATTTATTGATTATGCCTGGTATGAGGTAGGCTCTGTGCAAAACATAAAAATGTACCAATTGGAATATAGCATTCCTAGTGCTTTTCCATGCCATTTCCAATAATTCCCCCCCATGCTTTCTCCGCAATTGCCTCACCTAAATCTTCCTCCCATTTCTGATGCAATTTTCTCAGAAGAGGGAAAGTCTCACACGTAAGTCACTTGTAGAGACAGGTGACTGCCTTAAATGTTCCTGCTGCAGTTACTAAATACTGACATCCCGCCAACGTCTGTGGCTCTATGAGTCCATCCCTCCAGTGTTTTTGTATCACTGCTGTAAGGGCAGTGTGTAACAAGAAATCCTCCTACCTGGATGTGTCCCATATTTCTCTCTAATTTCGATAAATAGGATCAAGATGCCTTCTTCATATAAGTTTCCATTGTGGACACTCCTAACTCTCCCCAGACCTCCAGTCTGCGTCAGTCTCCTCCATGTGGTAATGCCTCGTAAATAATCAGTGGTATCTCCAGGGCATACAGGCACTTAGTCTTGGACCTTTATTAGCTCCTGTTCCAACACTTTCGTGCTGTTTTCAGTTCTGTGGTAATTTTTCGGTCTTGTATAAGGAGTCTTAACAGCACTCACGACAATAGCCTCAGGCTTTGCGTTGTGTCCCCCTGATCTACTGTCTCTCTTATTCTGCTCGCCATCAACTTCGGGAGCCACTGTAATTGTGCTGCAAGATAGTATTACTCAAAATCAGGTATCGCCAGTCCTCCCTCTGCTCTTTGCCTCATAATTGTGGAGAGTGCTACTCTTCACCTACTCGTTCCCCATAGGAACACTGTCATCAGTTTCTTTAGTTGAGTAAGCATTCACACCGGGATCCAAACTGGCAGCACTCCAAAGTAATATAGGATCCTTGGTAGAGTCACCATCTTCAATAGGGCGACTCTGCCGGCTACTGATATAGGAAGGGTTCCCCAGAAGTCAAAGCTAGATTTCACGTCCCTCAAGGCTCTTCCTACATTGCCTTCCAATAGATCTCCTTGGGTGCGGTATATCCGAGTTCCCAGATATGAAAAGCACTGGTTCTCCCACTGGACTCCCTCCGTCTTCCTTTGCTCCTACCCTGTCCTCCTTGGTAGGGAAGAGGCATGATTTTGCCCAGTTCACACTGAGGCCTGCTACTCTCTCCAATCTTTGGGGGAGTTTTTTAGCCCCCCAAAGGGTTCCTCCCTCCTCTGCCAAGAACAACAGCAAGTCATCTGCATGTATTGCAATGTGATGTGTTTGCCCTGTTACTTCTAGGCCTCGACAATAATTCCCTGTTCTAGCTCTGGCGACCAGAGGTTCCATGGCCAAAGCAAACAACTGGGGTGACAGCGGGCACCTTCGTTGTGTTCCCCTCCCTAGTCAACAGGCTTTGGAGATTAGTCTGCCTGTCTTAACTCTCGCTGTGGAATCCTTATATAATAGAGCTGTCCACCCAATGAACTTAGGTCCCAGCCCGAATTTCCTCATCACTTGTAATAGATAAATCCATTCAAGGCTATCGAATACCTTTTCAATATCCACTGCAATGATGATCGCCCCATCTCTACAAATGAATTGGCCTCAAGAATATGCAGTAGTCTTCCCACATTTAATGCCATATTTCTGGTGGGAATAAAGCCTGCTTGGTCTTGGTGTTTAAGTGTTGTCATATGTGGGAGAAGGCGAATAGCCAGAACTCTGCTCAAAATATTAGAGTCCAAGTTCTTCATAGAGAGCAGTCTATATGCCACTCTGTCATAGGCTGTTTTCCCTTGTTTCAGTAGCGGAATAATTACACCTTCTTTCATTGAACCAGGGAGATTTCCCTCCTGCTTTGCTTAGTTATACACTTCTACAAGTCTGGGACCCAACAGTTCAATATATGCGTAGTAGAACTCCACATCTGTCCCTGGCATCATATTACTGGTCATAACCTTGATGGCACCCCTTACCTCACTCAGCTCTATACCTCTTCCCAGGGTCTCTGCTACTTCCTCCGACACTGCCGGCAACTCAATATCACTATAAATTAGTTGAGTTCTTCATTTGTAGGGGACATCCTACTTTCATATAGGTTTGTATAGTAATTCAGAAATATGTCATTAATATCTTGTTGTCAGTGGTGAATCTCTCCCTCCTGCCCCTTCAGCTCTAGTATGACCGAACCTCACCTAGCCTGATTAGCCAGCCAGGCCAGCAGAGCCCCAGATTTGTCCCTTTCGGAGTGAGCTCGAACCATATAATGTTTATAGTCAAAGCAGCGCAGTCTCTCTACCTGCTCAGCTACTGCTTCTTTGGCTGTCTGGAGCTCCTCCTGCTTATCTCTCCTTTAAGGTCATTCTTTCGCTAAGTCTTGATGCATCTGCTCGGCCACCAGGGAAGCCCTCAGAAGCACCTTCCATACTCCCACCACCTCCGAGATGCAACACCCTTGTATTACAGCCTTGAAGGCCTTGCACTCTACTAGCTTGTTCGTTGCTGTGCCGGCATTTTCTTCTAATTATTATTCAATAGCAGTGCACATTGTCGCTTGGAAGACTTGGTCCTCCAGAGCTTCAGGCCTAATGTGCCAGGTCGGGATTTTGGGCCTCTCTCCGAACCAGACCAATCCCAGCAATAATGGATTATGATCCAACATTTTTCTGGCTAGGTATTCACTGGTCTGTGCGCATTCATGCACGTCAGGGGAACACAGTATAAAATCTAGTCTGACATGTGAAAAGGAATAATCTCTGCCCCCTGGGTGCTGCCCCCTCCAGGTGTCCATTAATACTCCACTCTGATGCCAGTGCCTTTGTGCTTCTGCTATTTTATGCATGGGAGAGTCTGAGAGATGAGGATGGGAACGATCCAACTCCACTTCTGTAATACACTTAAATTCCCCCCCCCCCTAAAATTATCGAGCTTGTCAGTGCTGAAGCCAACATTCTTAAAAGGTGAGTAAAAAATGAGGTTTGGTCTGTGTTTGGGCCATAAATGCTACCCAAGGCTACATCCCTACTATCTCACCTTCCCGATAATATGATATACCTCCCATCAGGGTCAATTATTTTCCCAGTGCAATGAAAGGGAACTCCCGCCCATATCCAGATCAGGACCTCCTTGGCAAAAGCTGAGTAGTTTGTGTAGTACACTTGGCCCTTCCATCTAGGCTGAAATGCAACATCTTTTTTTGCCATTATGTGGGTCTCCTACAGTAATGCGATTTGCACCCCCCTCCTCACAAAGAACGCATGTATTTTGTGGCACCTCAACATGGTGTGCATCCCCCATACATTCCATGATATACATTTAAGATCCATAGGGGGTGCCATTGTATTGGTCTCGCCCCTTCACCGTTACTTACCTTACCTTTGACATGCCTGGCCCCTAAAAACAAAACTGATTTGAATAAGAACGCCAACTCCCCCTTCCCAGGACAGGTACAGGCAGGCCAGCTCCCATCCAAACTCAAACAAAGTTACAAGAAAGTCTCCTTGTGGTTTTGGGGTTATGCAGCTTACCCACCAGGTCCTGGAGCACAGCCAGGCCATATCCCCCAAAGTTATAGTTCAATCTTCAGCCGAAGCTTGCATACTTCATATCTCCGTCTTTTCCATTAGGCGTTATGTCCTCAGTTTTCCCTCCCTCAGTCTCAGGCCGGCATGCCAGCAGTATATCCTCTCATCTCATCCCTTTCACGCACTCCTGTTTGATCTAGGACTAGAGCCACCTTGGCTAAGCTCCACAACTGCTTGCAGTGCTTTGCGTCTTTCCAATCTGACCTCCTTTGAAGAAAGATACGCAAGTCATATTCTTGCAATTTTCTCCGGTCGTTTGTGCCAGATCTGGTGAGGAATTGCGCCTCTCTTGTCCTGCTCCAGAGTCCAACCAATCCCAGCCTTATTGTGGTGTATTAAAACACTGCACATCCACTTTTCCAACTACTCCCAGTCATACTGGGAACAACATCACGTAGGGGATCAGTAACTGCTACAATTTCTTTTTGAGTGTCAGAAAGGAGGCTCTTTGGTGCTGTAGTTCCCCGGTGAAGTCTGGGAATATCATTACTTTGCCGTTATCCATCTGAAGGCTCTGTTTCTGGCGAGCCTGACGGAGAATGTGAATCTGATCCCTGTAATGAAGAAGCCATGTAACTATAGGATGACTATAGGGCGAGGAGGAGACCCAGGTCTGGGTGATCTGGCTGAGACCATGCATAAAAAGGCAAAAGACCCTCTGGTGCTATTTCAGCTTTGATCCGCTCTTCAAGAAATTGCACCATGTCCGTTACATCTGCCTTTTCTGGCATACCTAATATGTGTAAAATATTTCTACGCAATCTCCTCGCACTGTCTCCTGCTCATACTTCGGGATCTTTTACCTTAGCCTCTAATTCTCTGAACAATTTTTGTAAATGTATTTTGTTTCAGTAGTTGCCACTCTTTCTTTTAATTTGCGATGGTCATCATTCAGTAGGTTTACACTTGTTCCAATTGCCTTGGTTTTCATCTCTAGTGCCTCTCAGGAGGCCGTGAGGACCTGCATTATGTCCGTCAAGGTGGGCCGTGTAGCAGCGGCGTCCTTCCCCGAGCCCATGCTTTCGTCATCCATCTGGGTTCCGGCGCCCTCCGTGCTGAAAGCACTGTATTCTTTTCGCTCTGAAACTTTCCCCATTTCTCTCGATGTCTCTTTGCACTCACAGTGTAGTTATTTACTGCCAGCACAGTTGATTTTCAGGCAGCGCCCGTAGGCCCTTGGTGCGTCAATGAGCTGCTCCCTGTGTTGCACCTTGGTGCCCCACTGAATACAGTCTTGCGGCCCACAACAGAAGCCTAATCTGGGATTGTGTCTAGTTAAGTTCCTGGCCTATAAATCAGGATGCACTCCAATGGCTGGCACTCTCGCCTAATCCTGCTGTCCCTTCCGGCCTGTTCTATCTTCACTGTCCTCCCTTGGCCACCTCCTATCCAGCGCTCCTCACCTCAGGCTTCTCAGAACTCATGGGTTATTCTCTCCAGCCCGGACTCAAGCTGCCATCTGTTGCCTGCGATCTTGTTTCCTTCGTCCTCTTTGCTATACTGTACTGCAGACGTTTTGGGCTGTTCTTGCTGTCTTATGCGGAGTTCCGCTCAACCAAATCGTTTTGGCCACACTAACTCAGGAGTCAACACTCTCCTCTGGGCCTTCACTTCTCAGACTCTATTATCCCTGGCGATCGCTGGTCCTGAAGCCAGCATGCTCCGCAAGAGGACTCTGCTGGAGGGTCTCCCACCTCCTGGATACATCAACCTCCTTTATCAATGCTGGGGTCACCAAGTCTCCAGTGTCAGTGTTCGCAGGACTCCCGCCTGAGAAAGAGCCACCTCCACTGTTTTGTCATCTTGCAGCAATGCATTCAGGCCCCTCTGGTGCCACTCAGTGAGTCACTCAGCTCCACACCCATTTCTCTGAGCGGTCGGCTCTTGGGGCACACCTCCGCCATCACCAAGACACTTTTCCTTGTCTCTGAAACTACCGCCAGCCCCTTTGGTTTCTCTCCTCAGGGCTCAGAGCTTCCGCCCCTCTGCGTCGCGGCAGCCATCTTGTTTTGCACTTTGCGGTTCACTTTGGAATAAAATCGGGTGCCCTGCGGGTATGTGTCAAAATCAGCATATGCTTGCATATACTGGAAGAAAGCAAAAAACAAAATATGAAGGAGGGCCCAAGGGGAATCTGTGTTTATAGACCTGCTTGTATCTTGTCCCCCAACTAAACAATATATTAAATACTGGAAGAAAACCAAAAGTTTTTAGAGCTATCTCTCAGTTAAGGGAGAGCCTAGATTTAGTAGACATATGGGCTTCTAGGTATCAATCGGATCCAGGGTATACCTATTTTTCATATCCCCATAATAAATATGCTTGGATTGATTATTTTTGGGTAGCTAGCACCTGTGCAACAGATGCAGAAATAGATAACTATCCTAAAACAATCTCGGACCACAATATTCTGTCATTGTTATTAACCTAACTAATTTACATAGGCCGCTATAAATGGACGTTTGACAGGAAAGTCCTGGCAAACAGAGATTATATTGAGTATATAAAGATTTGGACACAAAGATATTTTGACTGTAATCGCTATAGCTCCTCAAGGGGTATAGTATGAGACAGTTCTAAGGCAGCCCTTAGGGGAGAGACCATCCGCTTTGTGGCCAAATAAAAGAAAGAACTGAACCAAACTAATCTACATCAGATGCAAGTTCAGGCCAAAGCCACATAATAACACACAGCGGCTATAACAAGAGGTGAAGATGGGAGAACTTCACTATGTAAAGTGTTAATCCTTAAAACTGCGCTTAATAATAGGATCAATCAGAAAGCAGCAGAAATCTTTCAAACAATTCGCAAAAAACTCTACGAAGACGGTGAAAAAGTAGGAAAACAATTAGCTTTACGCACTTGCCAAAAACAATCACTTAACAAAATTGTTAATATTAAGGGAGAAGGTAAGGTCTATACGGAATCAGGGGATATTGTTGACGTGTTTAGAAGGTACAATCAAAACCTGGCAGAAATAAAAGAAGCACTGCGGCTTTGGCTGATAGAGTGTGGCTCGAAAACATCCTTGATGAGATCACTAGAGATGACTTAGAAAAAGATATTACGCTAACAGAAGTACAAATGGCCCTGGCTGATCTCGCCTCCAGTAAAGCAGTGGGCCCAAATAAGATTCCTGTAGAGTTATATAAAATTCAGGGAGAAGATATTATACCCTATATATTAGATCTTTGTGTAGGGATCCAGGGGAACGGTATTACACCGGAATCCTGGAAAGAAACCAATATCATAATATTACCCAAAAAGGGCAAGCCCACAGACCTAGCCACCTCTTATCGCCCAATTTCTTTAATTAACTAGGATTTGAAACTTTATGCAAAGATCTTGGCCAACCGGCTCAGGAGGGTCGTGGAACATCTGGTCTCCCCTTGGCAGCACGGCTTTATTCCTCATAAAGGTACCACGGATCATACCCGTAGGGTCATATCGCTGTTTGACATCATGGCTGCAATGGGGGGCCAGATGTCCATGATCCTCCTTGATGCCGAAAAGGCCTTCGACCGAGTTTCATGGAAATACCTTTGGGTGATATTAGAGTATAATAACTTCGGTCCTGGCTTTATTAGCTCTATTTAAGCAATGTACCATAATCCAATTGCCAAAGTACAAACGATGGGCCTTGAATCCAGAACATTTAACATCTTTAGAGGTACAAGGCAGGGCTGTCCCTGTTCCCCGATTTTATTTGCTCTATATATAAATCCCCTAATTCTCAAGCTACTTTTAAACACTCTAATAAGACCTATTATCATTGGCAGACATGAAACGAAGATACTCGCTTATGCAGATGATGTGGCAGTAGTAACATCCAACCCCTCAGAGGCAATACAAATCATAGAAAATATTACTCTTTCCTTCGGGGCCATGTCCGGATATTCCCTTAACTGTTGTCATCTGTACTAATATTTAATTTAATGATTCCAGAAGGGCAACTAGTGCCATGTATCTTGGTGAATTAATATCCCCTGATATAGAAATTATTAACAAACTTAACTATGAGCCCCTTCTGGAAGCCATTAAGAAAGACCTTATGAGGATAAATAGTTTACATCTTTCAATTATCGGCAAAGGAAACTTTGTCAAAATGATTATGCTTCCTAGTATATTATATCTATTTCGGGCAATCCCTATAATGTTGGAGGACAAGATGATAAAGGCCTTAGAATCACAAATTTCGAAATTTGTTTGGGGATATGGTAAAGTAAGGAGATCTCTGAAACTTCTTTCTCTACCCCTGGAGACAGGCGGTCTTGGGCTCCCTGATATATAATGTACTATTTATGGGCTACTCTCCTCCAGGGAATGACTCCCCTATTCAATACAAAACCAAAGATCATGAATGCAGTAGAAAACAGGATTCCCACAATTTATGAGTTGGCTGTGGGGAACAAAGCAAAGGGACTGCTATTGAGACAGATAGAACCTTCTTATTACAAAAAGGTCAAGTTTAAAATTGTAAATACTGCCTGGAAGATATGGACGAAAGTCTCTAAACATCTCGCTATCCCAAAGATAAATGAATATACACCGGTATGGCACTCCTTTTTACTATCTAGGCAAGTGAATGATGATATTGCAAAGAGGTGGGAAAGTCTTGGAGTAACTTCAGTGGGTGATTTTCTGGATGGTGACTCCGATATTTGGTTCTCTAACCTCCAAAATAATTTTAACATTCCATCTTCCGATCTTTTTAAGTTCATCCAAGTAAACACCATTCTTAGCTCAAAATGTTTTAATATTTCACTGTCTAACATCCCTATACATGAAGCACTAGGTGAATGAATAACTAAGATAGGTACCCTCTATGGGCTAATAATGGACCAACAACACCATTATCTGGAGAGAACGGAGACAGTTTGGGCAAACAAATTAAACAACCCGAATGTTGATATTGATAAGGTGCTATTTCTCGCTTCTAAGCTGTTATTAACATCTACCCTTAAGGCCCAATTATACAAGACCATATGTAATATATATTATGCACGGGTGAAATTTCATTCATGGGGTAAAAGAACAGACGATAAGTGTCCGAGGTGCTGTCTAGGCCCCGCCCATCTCCTACATACATAAACTCCTTTTAAACAAAAGCTATCTGAATTTTGGGAGGAAATATTTAGTCATAAAGTTGCTATGTCTCCTACCCTTATCTATTGGGATATGATAATACCTTAGGGCACAGCAAAGAAGAAGAAACCTGTATGTTTTTAGGTATAGCTGCATACAGAATAATTCTAGCTGCTCGCTGGAAAGATTCCGATCCTCCTAATGATCAAATTTGGCTAACACGCTTTTTGGGGATTTTTAATAAGGAAATGGCAATCTATTCAGCAAAGGGCATAAAGGCTAGACAATGTGGTATTCAAATATGGTCGCCTATTATTGCTTGGAAAGAAAAATTTTAGACATATGTAAAGAATACTTCTGTGGTACGATGTCAGTTGATACGAAATTACAATTTATGTATACTTTGTTTGTCTTTGTAGGTGGAATGAACATTAACTTGTGAGGCTAAAATATTTGAAAGTCTTTATTTATGTATTTGTATATTTATATCTATATGTATGTCTTAATGGACCTAAGTATAATATCGAACCATTCCTTTATCTTTTGTACTTATACTGGAGTTGCTAAATACATTAAAAAAAATAAAATCGGGTGATTTCGCCTCGTTTGACGTCCGCTACTTCTCTTCAGAGGGAGGCTCCTTGTTTTGGAGACCTTCCGCCTCACTGTTTTTCAACAATAGGCGTGCCCAGGGCTCAGGATAGTTGTAATCGGGGGATATGCCGGCCGGAGCTCCGCAGACTGCTCCTGCTTACATCAGCGCCAGGCCATGCCCCCTTTGCTTTCAAACATGTTGATCACCTCTTTCATCTTTACTTTACATGATTGTATTACCTCAGTGATAGTGGTAGTTACCATGTATGTAAAGGTCAGGGGGCAGGCGATAAAAATAAACCCCTAAAAATGAAATAAAACATGCTTACCTTCCTCCGGGAACCAGGATTAGAGGAAGCAGCCTCACTCAGAGCTCCTAAAAGTACTTGAGGCCTTTGCTTTCTCTAACCCAGCTGTAAAAGACAGCTGGTTTAGAGAAGTTTAAAATGTGCAGGTCTGGCTGGCCATCGCAAGACAGACGGAAAACAGCCATGCACATTTTAAAGCGCACAGCCCCCTGCTGCTACCACTTGTCACAGCCGCACTGGCCCTGTTCCGTCCTGTCACTCAGTTCAGGATGGGTCGGTTGCTGAAAAATAAATTGGTTGTAAATAAACATTCTTACCTTTATATTTTTCAGCTCTGATCTGGGGCTTTTCTTAGTGGGGCGATGCTCCTCCCCTCAAACAACGAGCAGCCCCTGTTCAGTGACAATTATGCCCAATGGATCTGGATTTGCAAAAATGGTGCACACTTAAGTGGTCGTGGGTGGTGACAACAATAGTCACTACTGGTATGCACCTTGGATATAGCAACCAGAATATTGATGCCAAATATTTTTGAGGACAAAATATATAAACAAAAATATTGACAGGTAAATATATATTTCTTATAAATATTTATCTGTGGAGTTAGGAATAGTAAATCTATACTTTCCTACATGTACTTACCTATTGATATTTTGTCCTGCAATAGTCTCTTCAGTATATTAATGTAGGTCGATATTATGGGAGACGACATTCAGTATTACAACCCCCAATAGACCAATGATTCTGTAATAAATATGTCCCTGCAGGAGATTGAGGTAGGGAAAAGGTCAGGGTGGTAAAAGACTAGAAGCATTCCAAACACAGCAGAAAAAAGGACATTCACACACAGAGCAACACGATTATCTAGACCTCAGAAGTGGTGGAGGTATCTTATGAGTGGGGAGTTGGCTAACAGAGAGTGATAGTAAGGGGGAGTACAAGACCATAGTAATAAGTATTACAATGGATTGGCTGATATGGGAACAGATGTTATAAGGAAGCAGACTCTGTATGTCGATTAGAAGGTTCTCAGACATCATGCAAGTTCGGTGTGGGCTAGGGATGGCATGTAAAACATGTACCTTAATCAGAGAGTCTTATTTAAGTTGTGTCTCACCTCTTACTATGTATGAGTCTCAGGAAGATATTAAGAACTAATACTCTCAAGTTTGCAAAGTGAATGTTCCCAGATGTGGCTGTACACCCAGCTCGTCACAAATCATAAATGTAAGTTGTGTGCAACACTGAATAGAGCTCAAAGTCATTCATCCAATGTAGACTCTGAGGGCTGGTGCTAGTGTTGCAAAATCTGGAACTGGGCTGTGGCCAGGGCGAGGTCAATCATTTATGGCTGTGTACGGAAAAGCCTACCGGATCAATTATATCATGCAATTGGAGCGGTAAACAACCTTTACAACGAAACTTTTACAACGCACTACCATTACGATGCAACTTTTACAACGCAAACCATTACTGCACATTGCGCTGGGGGGCGCTCTAGGATAGGGAATAGGTTTAATGTACTATCCAACACCTTCCCTACTATCCACGGGGACTGGAGTTGGAATAGTAAATTAAACTATTCACTATCCAGCGCCCCAAAGCACTATGCGTTGTAAAGGCATGGGTTGTAAAAACCGCGTTGTAAAGGCATGCGTGGTAAAAGCATGCATTGTAACGTCATACATCCAATTGGAGCAAATGTGTCCATGGGGGTATTCAGGTCTCACACACATTTATTAGTCTATCCAAACATCCTGCCAGTGCCTCCAAATTGTAGGACAAATAATTACATTTCTCTCATTTGCACCACCATTAGTAAGCATGAGCCAAGAGCTTGGCCTGATGGTGTTTTACGGAGTCCAATACCAATAGTTCAGGATCTTAAAAGAGAAGGTTTTAAGTTTCATTCTCTAAGTATCATGTTCTAGTGTGTATTGCCTCTCCAGTAGAGGCTACCAATGTAATCTGGGACATGCTTAGGATACAATTTGCTAAAGATTACACTATACAGTCCTGATACAACCCTTTGTTAGTGTCCCTACTATTTAAAGTATTGCACAATACATGAGAGTGGTAAGTCAATCAGATCAGAATCCAAGAGTGCTGTGCACAGTGCACACTATGCAATTTCAGCAATAGCATGACTCGGTGAGTTCAAACTTACCCTGCTATGCTTGAAAGTATTAAAACAATCCAGCAGCACTTTGGAGTTCTCCCTGTAGTGAGCAGTTGGTTCAGATGACAGATGTGCAGTTTATCAGTATAATCCTATTATGCCAATGTAAATTAACCTCAGGAGCTCCCACTTGAAGATTACCAAAGTTGGGGTATCTAGAAGTAAAGAAGTTTGAGGTCTTTGAGACCTGATGGTCCCAGAAATAAGATGCCCTGTGGGGTAGTCGTAATTCAACCAAAGAGGGGTTTTCTGAGAGGGTCTCTGGCTTAAAATGACATACATTCCTCCCTTTCCATATGTATACTATGCTATAGTCCATTATTGCTAGTTATTTTTTTTATATTTGAAATACTAATATTCCACCATCATTTTGACAGTTTGCCACCGTAATTTGTATAATTTGTACCCCCAAAAGGTCAGATTGAGATGTGTCTATATGCAGAATCAAACACAGGGGCTCATTACTATGGCGGTCGAATAAGCGTCCATCCGCCATCGAAATGCGATTGAGACCAACTGACAAGGGATCACACTGTGGACCCACTTGTCCTTTTTTGAGCGGACAGCCGTATAGGTCTGAAAATTTCTGTTTCTGCTGCTGCTTGTGCTGTGGCCTGGAAAAGAGCCACAGCACAAGCCACTGTAGAAAAGGGATTTTTTCAAACATTCATGCACCGTGTGCCAGGCACCATGGGGTACCTGGCACACGGTGCATGAATGTTTGGGCGGCACCACATGTAACCCGCTGGCCCATAGGGACAGGGGTCCTGGCTGGGGTCACAAAGTGCCTTTCTGACATCCTTTTCATGTCAATGTGACCACCATGAAAAGGCTGTGGGAAATGGACATTGTGATCCTAACAGCAGGGGTGTTCTTAGCCCAATTAATTTTTTATTTAAATAGGGGTTAATGGGTGCAATTACACTATAAACCTCATACAATATACCCAAAAGCTTGACTTGGTAGTGAACTCGGAAAATAATCTAAAAAATTAATACTGAGGTCAGCCTTTCCTGTGGGTTGTTTTCCTTTAACCCCTTCGCAGCGGGGGTAATTCCCCCGCTGTGCTGGGGGGGGGGGGCGTACACAGGGCCCCGGTGCTGATGACGAGCTCAGCTCATCGTCAGCCACAGTGCTCATGTGCTGATGACGAGCTGAGCTTGTCACAGCCACGCCCGTTCCTTTAGAACGCTCGCACAGCAGGGGAATTATCCCCGCATGTGAGCGTTCTAACGGCCATGATGAGATCAGCTCGTCATCAGCATATGAGCACCGTAGCTGATGAAGAGCTGATCTCGCCATCAGCATGGGAGGGGTTAAGAAAAATATGGGGCCAAATGATATTTTCACAGTGTAATTTCTCGGCTACTTTGGCTGAAATTATATTGGTCTGCAATTTGGCATAGGCTTCCGCAGTCTTTATCGTTGGTATGGTATCCTCTTCTACTTCCACCGTGCAAAACAAGTTGCTCAAACTTCAGGATTCAGAACTGAGACAAATTGTGCCAAACCATTGTTGGAGAGCAGCATATGCTGTTCAAGACCAACAACGCTTTGCAAAAAGGGTTGGGGAAAGGTTTTCCTAAGGCAAAACTGTCAGTAAAATAATCCCATCAACCGTGCTCTGAGCCAACATTAAAACATTATTGAGAAACACATTTTAATAATCCCTGAACCATTTTATTATCCTTACATCTCTCCTCACCTTCTCCAAGAATTTTTCACCATGTTCAAACTCATGCATAAAAGGACACAAGAAGACTTGCAATAAGGTCAGATCTACCATTCTACCAGCTCATCTTACATTTACATATGTGATGCACTTCTATCCCATCTTTGGCTGCCTCTATTATCAACATGATCAACTCTTCCCATGCAAGTCGCATGGTCCCTGGTCAGCTGAAGCAAAAAATCTTCTCCCCATTACTACAAAAAATTCCTAGGAGATACTGGACAAATACTGAGTAATTTCTAATTGATCAAATGTTGGCAAATTATTTGAAACAGAATTTGGAGAATAACTATAGGAATATTCAAAACAATAGTATGTAAGTATGTATGTATGTATTGATATTTATATAGCGCAAACATAATAGTCAAGCTATGGAGTGTGCACATAATATATGAGGAGTTCGGTGAGGATTGTAGAATATGTCCATCAAGTCAGGAATAAACAAATACATTTTATACATGGGGTTAAGTGATGTGCAGAGAATCACATGATGTTGGGCTTAGCACTGAGGGCAGGATACAAACTTAGCCCAGCAGATCCCAGTTCCAAAGATGGCATCTCGAGCTACGAGGCCACATCTACTATTATCTATTCCATAAATTCAATCACTGTTCCAGCTCATGAGATTATTAACAAAGTTCAGCTAACAGCAAAAAAAAAACTCCACATCATCTATTGAGGCTAAGAATCTGCCAATATGCCTGAAACTCTCTGTATCACATAACACCACAGATCAGCAAAAAAGTCTCCATCAGATAAACTCTATTCTCCACACATAGGGTGCAGAGTAAATCACCCTAGGGACCCTTTCTGTTATTCATCAGCAACGTGTTTTCTTGTTTACGTCATAGAGCAATACCGGAAGCATATCAAAATATAGTCTCACCAAAGACGCTACAGACAGGCTACAGAACTTTTAAACACAAGCTGTTTGGATTTGTCAACATTGAATATTCAGTACACAATCAAACTTGTGATGATCTGCATCACACACAAGAACTATTCGCAAAATTCTCTACATATCTACAAATATTGCCACCTCAAAATATAAATAGCCACCCCTCACCCAACCCCACAATAACAACAGAACCATGATGGTCAAGCACTGGGAGTTCAGGGTCGGTTTAAAACATTTGAAGGCTCCTAAGCTTAGCTTGAGGGCCTACTAAAACTCTCTTTGGATGAGGAAACACTTCATACCAGAATTATTTAGACATTAATTAGCCTGAAGGACTGCCTTTACGACTTGCCTCTATGATTGAAGTTACCTGTCTAGGGTTTGCCATCATTTATGACTGGATACTTACTGCCTTGCTGATGTATCTGACATGCTTCTCTGTTTTTAGTGCTCAGCAATGACCTGAAGGATATACTCAATGTCATACAAAAGCCAAAATAAATATCCTAATTATACTTTAGTTATATGATTTGCCTAAAATATATAGGTGCCTTAATGTCCATATTCTTGGTATCATTGTGCTCCCTGATAAAACATGGTGTCATACTTGGCCTCTCCTCCTCCAATCTCTGGTAATCTAAATTGCTTTTCATTATCCCAGATATCTCACTGATTCAAAATATGCCATTGATGTTCATATAGCTGACTAAAGTGTTTAGCCGGCATACATACTCCTGCTTCATCCAATATTTGCCAGTTCATCAGCCACTGCACTTTGATAGAGTGCTTGTTCTACCACCTTCTAACATGTCAGAGAAGAAAAGCTCTGTGTTAAGAAAGTGCCTATAATAACTTAAGTGTGATACCTGGCTTGTGATGAGTAATTGCAGACAGACTGTGGTGTCTTGCTATTTTTAGAGGCCAGTGCTAATTTAAGAAATATTGTTGATTCGGAAATGGTCTTAAAGAAACTGCAGTCATCGGTGTATTAGTAATTATTTGACATTGATCAATTATCCTGCCAAGGGGAAACAACACTTACAACGCAACTTTTACAACGCACTACCTTTACAACGAAACTTTTACAACGCAACATCCATTACAACGCATACCATTACAACGCATACCATTACAACGCATGTCACTACAACGCATACCACTACAACGCATGTCATTACAACGCAGTCATTACAACGCATACCATTACAACACATACCTACACTATCCAACACTTACCCTACTGTAGCACCCCCTGGAGTTAGAATAGTAATTTTTACCCCTACACTATCCAACACTTACCCTACTGCTGCACCCCCTGGAGTTAGAATAGTAATTTTTTCCCCTACACTATCCAATACTTACCATACATGTAATGTAATGGTATGCATTGTAATGGTATGTGTTGTAAATGTAGTATGCATAGTAGTGAAATGCGTTGTAAAGGTAGTTTCAAAGAATTCATTGTAATGGCAATTGTAACGGAATGCGTTGTAATGGATGTTGCGGTGTAAAAAATGCATTGTAAAGGTATGCGTTGTAAAAGTATGTGTTGTAACGACATACATCCACTGCCAACACACCAAAATTCATTTTTTTCAGTGTGCTTAATTATAGATGCTATTGTGTTAACCCACATGGATTCTGCTCCAACAAAGGAGCTATATTGACGTTTGAAAGTCCCACAATTTGCTTGTCAGGCTATTCAGACAACTGCAGGACTAGTTGCAGGCCTGCAGAGCAATATAATTAAGCACTGGCTGGGGTAGGTGCTGGAGAGGAGCCAGTTGTGCAATAGCACATTATAAACTGACAAGGCTAAACAGAGGAGCTACATGCTGAAGTCCCTTTGGATGTTTATTGGAAGTCTGATGTGCACTAGTTGAGTTGTGTGGGGCATCAGTATTGTAAAAACAGAAGTCAGATCAGGCCAAGATTGAAGTGCACGTCACATTTCTAATGGATCCAGTCCTACAATAACAAAGATACTACAGTTTATTATTGGAGTGCATTTGTGGAGCTATTTGAATTTACATGCATTTAATAATAGCAGTAGGTTCTGCAGTTCATGATTTAGGTGTGATATAGAACTATGTTGGACGAAGTGTTAAAATATCATGGTGTTCAAGTAACAGTTATGATACTTACCCAGTGCTGTATTTGGATGGTACATCGCAGGATGATTTACAGTGGGATTTGGGAAGTGATTTTGTGAGGCTCAATAACTTTTAGTCAGAATGTCACAGGCTATGATTGAGGCCCATTTGCAGAGCTGTTTGACAGTTGATACTGCAATAGCAGAGCGCTCAGATCAGCATTCGCTAAACTGTGTTAGACTGCAATGCTGTAATAACTTGTAGTGCACATTTCAGGATTAAGGCACATGGGAACTGCAATGTCCCTGAACAGTCAAGCACTGGCCAAACCCTATCACACCTGGACTGAGGTGTACTGGTAGAGCTCATTAGGACTTATTGGAATACTAGCATAACCCACCTAACACGCTTTGGTGGAGCTCTGCCGAGGTGTCCTAACTTGTAAAACAACAAATAAGTGCAGCAACCTTCACATCTTGCTTTCATTTCAAGTGAAATTTCTGCTGTGTAATTTATTTTGCATCTGTGCACTCCCCTGATAACACAGTGTCACAAGCTGAATCATACGTTAGTCTAAACAATTTGAAAAGGAACCCGCAGTTCCATACTGACTAATTGTGTGCTATATAAATGTGGAAAACATAACAAACATACAGAGGAAAGGTGATATAGTGATGAAGCTGATTCAAGTTAAAATCTTGGCTGTTCAACTACAATATGTGAGCCATAGCATATCACCCTATCTCCCTACTGAAGCTACTCTTTTGTCATCTACTGTGGAGCACTAAACTTAACCATTATGTTAAAAGCTTTTACTGAATGAAGAATGTGTGGAAAATGTGAACAAGCTTCCAAGTCCAATTCATGTTCCTAAAACAGCATCACCACAGTTTGGGAATGTGAAGAGAGGCAGTGTACAAACAATCTCATTATCAGCCAAATGATGTGAGGCCTCAATACATGCAGTCCTGCCTTTTGCTTCCTACCCTCCTATGCTACCTGAGCTCTCAAGTTGCCCAGGTCTGTTCATAAGTAGCTCATCTTGTCCTGATTTGTATTTGCTTTCTGAGACTTGTCCTGATTTTATAATGGTATCAACAGGACCGTAAATGTCAGAAAGCACAGGAAACACATTGACTACATGAGATACTCACAAATGGAACTGGTACACGTTAGATTTTTGCTCTCTACATGAAACCCATTCCCCATGTAGTTCTACTGGTGTTCTTAGTTCCAAGCACTCACTTATGCTATCTCAGCTGACAGCATGGGCTCCATGAAAAGTAACTTCTGTTACCTTGGGCATGCAGCTTAGAAAATGGAGCATGGTGTTCATGAAAACACATGTTAGCATCAATTCTTGCATCAATGCAAGAATCCAGACTGCTTTCGCAGCTGATTGCATTTCCTCCTTGGATTCTGATTTTGAAAGGACACTCTAAAGGCTCTGAGCGGGTTGTAATCCTGTATAGGCAGCTCCCAGCAAGAGAAATAAGGGTATGGACTGCAAATTCGATGAGACAGCTCAAACTCTTGTCACTGCTGTGTAGGAACCTAGATGGTCCTGTAATAAACTCACATAACACTGATGGTTTGGCTCCTATTGTGCGGGTTATGCCATTCACCCAGTAGACCACAAGCCCAGGCTGATTATCCTCCCACTTGCTGCTTCTCCTGTTGGGATTCTACATATAACAGAGAACACATCATAACTGCAAGGGACTTCACCTGTTTTCCCCGTGTCGCAGGCTATATAGCGCCCAATCCCCTACTGCAAAGCTGGAGGACCGCAGGCCATGCCCCGGCAAAGTTCGGGCCAAGGGCGGGCCTGTCCTGACCCCATTATGGCCAGCAAAAGCCAGGCAGAGCCACCCCCCCGGTTTTATCCACGAACTTACCCCTACCGTTGCTTGTTAAAACCATATTATCCTATTGTGTCACGTTGCCTTGTCTCGGTGCCAACTCGGGGAGTGCTTTAAGATTCTCATACGGTGCTTTCTGGGAGAGTAGCCTCATGGTTCCTGATACTTACAATTTCCACATAGTCCAAACAAAGTGATTTGCTGCCCTAAAATACTAGTGACTTCGGATAGTTTTTGTGTTAGCTTCTGATCATTTTTTTACTGCCTGGAATTGGGTAGCAAGCTGGCTTTAAGTAGAGAATGTTTGCCACAGCTCTGCTGTAAGGACTTTTTAAAACTTTTAATTAGATCCGCTTTTTATTATAAGATTTATTTTGTTCCAGCTTACTTTTTTAATTGATTTTGGATTTTACTTTTTTCCCTTTATCTTTTACTTCTGATAAAGTGTCATGCGATTATTGCATTTTTTGCCTAAAAACATTCATCTGAGGTAGTAGGTATCTAAGCAAATTAGATTTCTTTAAACTAATTTGACTTGTGTTTTACCCTGAGTATAGTTATTTTGTTAAAGGGATTTATTGCTGTGTCTATTGATGATTGTCATGGTGAAAAAAGGCCTCAGAGCATCCTGCAGTAGCAAAAAAGAAAAAGAAGTAGTTAAAACAATTGTAATCTAATTGTGCCTTAGACAACACTGACATTCTAAGTGAAAAAGTAGAGGGTCTTTTAAAAAAGAACGAAAAGACTAAAAGACCAGTAATGAGTTGAGGAAAGCTTAAGTCCTACTTCTCGAGGGTGGGGGGAGGGTCGATGGGGAGATTTTAACGGTGGCTCAAGTTCATTTAGTTTGCTCGGTCATCTCAAATAGTGAACCCATGAGTGTAGCTCCTGTCGTGTCTTAGCCTCAATGATGACAGACAAATATCTCTTAGTTATAGGAGCTTTATTACCTGCTTCCATTCATGTCCCTGTCCCTGTCATCACTCCTCCTCCTCCTCCACCCCTGGATTCCTCCCATCCCAACTACTAGAACGTGTACAACATCACATCTTCCCCTTTGATAACAAAAGAAATTTAACTAGGTCTATTCCATTTCTTCAATCAGTCTCTTTGGCTTAATTATGTCTCTTCGCGTTCGGAGATGCATTCCAGCATCTGCAGGCACATAGTCCATTGGCCTGTCAGGTCGTAGGGTGGGATTCAGTTGACTCACTCCGTCAGCACCTCTTTGGGGTGTATCTCTGTCAAGTGTCTCTTTCATGCCCGGGGTACATTTCTGAAAATTAGACACATTTCGGGTGATCCTTCTTTGTTCAGACTCAGCAGTGATCATGGAGCCTTTTTGCTGAGTGACAATTAATGGCTCTTCCTTGAACCAACAATCTGTTTTCTTGGTCTGTTCTTGTTTGACCACGACACAGTCTCCTGTCTGAAAAGATGGCGACTTGGCGCGCCGTCTAGCGTCCGCATGTGCTTTCATTCTGTTCTTCCTTGCTTGGTCAGCCCTCGCCATTTCTTTATGGATACGTGTTAGGGACACTGGTTTCAGAGCTCCTTCCCATGTCGGGATCCTCGTCCTGATGGGTGGCCCGAGCATGAGTGTGGCAGGGCATTTGCCGGTGGTGGCGTGAGGGTAGTGCTCTTAGCACTTTGTTCAGGGCTATTTGTAAGTCTTTCTTTTCCAACGTGGCCTGTTGAAAGGCCTTTTTCAGGGTGGCCATGAACCTCTCGATGGGGCCAATGGCTTGTGGCCATAATGGTGTAATCTTCCTATGCCGAAAGTTTAAATGTTTAGCAAATTCACTGAACTCATGACCATTGAAAGGAGGACCATTGTCTGTCTTTAATTCCTTGGGAACATCCCATGCTGCAAATACTTTGTCGAGCGCAGCAATTGTGCTGGAGGCATTGGTGGAAGACACAAATTGAGCTATCGGGAATCTCGAGTATTCGTCCATGATAGCCACCACGTACCAACCTGATTGGAGTGGTCCATAGAAGTCCCTGGCGAGCTCCTGTCATACCCCTTTGGGTAACGGGGTCATTTGAAGGGGAGCGGGAGGCTCTCCTGATTTCCCCAGTCCTTCAGAGTGAGCTCAACCATTTGATCGAGCTGCGGGAACCAGACTCTTTCCCTTAAGGCTCTCTTTGTGGCAACCACTCCTCGATGGCCTTCATGTGCTTGGTTAACCAGTCCTTGACGGAGTTGCCTCGGGATGATGATCTGATGATCCCTCAGCAGGAGCCCCTCTGAGGTAGCTGACAACTCGTCACTGATGTGTCGGAAAGCTTGCATTTCCTAACGCATTTGAGGGTCACTTGCTTCGTCATCACTCTCATGTCATCAGCGATGTGTGTGAAGGCGACGCACTACCTTTGAATGACATTGTCCTGCGCCGTAACATCCTTGATCGCTTCAAGTGGAACTGCCGGTGGTCGGGATACACCTACCACAAAGTGAATATATTCCTCAGCCATTGACGGCTGTGAGTCATGGGATGCCTGAGGGTGTCTGGACATGTAGTCTGCCGGATTCTCACCTTTTCCGGGCTTATGAATGACGGTGAACGTGTATTCTTGGAGACGTAGACCCCGTCTTTCAATGCGGGGCGGCATCTTGGCTTTGGGGTTGCCGAAGATAGTGACAAGTGCCTGGTGATCCGTGATCATGGTGAAATGTTTGCCGCAGATGAACACATGGAAATGTTCACATGCCCACACGACTGCTAGGCTCTCTTTCTCAGGCTGAGAATAAGCTTTCTCGGTGTCAGAGAGGCTGCGACTGGCGTATGCCACAATGTGACGCTGCTCATTGTCACTGTCGTATTGAGCCAAGATGGCACCTAAACCCACTGGACTGGCATCCACTGTTATCTCTGTCTTCCTCTTGGTGTTGAAGTAGGCCAGATTGTCCACCGACTCCACTGCTTGCTTGATCTCTTGGAAGGCCCGCTCACACTGAGGGCTCCACACAAACAGTTGGCCTTGCTTGGTGAGGGCATGAAGGGGGTGACTGATCGTTGCATAGTCCTTGATATATCGGGAGCAATAGCTAGCCATGCCCAAGAACGATCTGACATCGCTGACATCTTGAGGGCTCTTGGTGGTGTTGAGCGCAATTACTTTTTCGGGGTCGGGCTTCATTCCCGCTCCGGAAAACACGTGACCGAAAAACTTTAGAATGGACTGATAGAATTCACACTTATCTTTATTTAAAGACAAATTCGCTTCCAGGAGAGCATGACAGACTCGATCCAGGGCTGTGTCATGTTCTTGTGTGTTTGATCCATAAACTAAAATGTTGTCACTGTAGTTTAGGGAATTTGGGATATGCCTGATGGTCTGGCGTATCACCTCTTGGAATATTTCTGCTGCAGAGGAAATGCCGAAACTCAACCTTTTGTACCGAAACAGACCCAAATGTGTGGCAAATGTTGTAATGTATATTGATTTTTCGTGCAGCTCCAGCTGATGATATCCCTTGTTGAGATTCAGCTTTGAAAACACCCTGGCTCCATTGAGTGCCGATATCATATCACTCAGATGAGGCCCTGGATGCCGTTCCCTTTCTATGGCTGTGTTGGGGAGCCTCATGTCCACACATAACCTTACTTTCTCCGGGGTACCCTTTTTGGGGACTATTACAACCGGTGAAACCCATGGTGTGGGACCATTCGTTTATTCAATAATGTCCGCTTGAAGCAGTTCCTGAATTTCGTCCTCAACTGCCTTCTGGAGGTGGAAAGGCACTCACCTCGGGTGCTGAGCAATAGGGCGTATTTGGTCGTTGATGTGCAGGCGAATCAGACACTTATTCATTTTGCCAAGTCCACTGAACAACTTGGGAAATTTCCGGATAATGTCTGGATTGTCATGAACTCGGTATAGGATTTCAACCAGTCTGAGTCTCTCGGCCGTGGGCAGACTGAGAAGGCAATCGGCCTCCGGTCCCTCAATGACGTGGATGTACGCTGGTACTGCTGTGGACTTGTGCTTGGGCATTGTTGCAAACTTGCCCAGACAGGGAATTGGTTTCTTGGCCATCCAGGTAAATACTCTGACATGCGCGGGACTCAGGACAGGTGGTGGTTTCATCTTGTGATACTCAGTCACAGGCATGTAGTTTAATGAGGCCCCCCTGTCAAGCACAAATTTGGTGTTGTGAGTCCCCACTTTTATGTCCAGCGGAGGATACCTTTTCAGCTGGTCCAGGTCAGCTACCATACATATGTATTCATCCGTGAAGGTTGTCTCTTGAGAGGTCGACCTCGATTCCCTCGACGGTGACCTTCTGTTCCATTGAGACCTGTGAGATTCCTTGCTGCAATGAGATGAACCAGAAGACGACAGTGCCCTGGCTTGCACAGCCTTTGCGTGATGTCTCTTTTCTTCTGGTCCGGATCTGGTTGTTTCCCGCCTTCTCTCCACGCTGTACACTCCACACATGGCCTCGAAGTGGTTCTTGCGCCCGCATATCCGGCATTGTTGGTCCATCGCTGGACAGGTGTCTGTATGCGGGAATTCATACCCACATCTGTAGCATTTCCGTGGACATTCTGGTTTCTTGGCATAACTCGACTTCTTTTCTCTCCTTCTTGACTCATATCGTCGATGACTTCGATGTGCATGTCTGGACGCTGGGTGAGACCTTCTCTGACGGTCACAGGATCTCTTCTGATAATAGGAGCTTTGAGTCCAATATGCTTGCTCCTTTTTCTCGCTCCGCCCTGTCTCCATGGTTTTGGCGTGCTCTTCTGCCTGGTCATATACTCTCGTCATTTCCTCAATCTCATCGAGATCATGGCTCTTTCTTAGCAATCGCCTTCGCAGTGTCTCTGAATGACAGCCTTCAATGACTCTCAGTCGGATGGCATCCTCCATTGAGAATGAGTCAAAATTGCAATACTGCGACAGTCGGCGCAGTCGTGATATAAAGGTGCTCATCATTTCATCTTTATCCTGACGTGCCTGATGAAACACGTACCTCTCCTAGTCCACGTTCCTTTTGTGCACAAACTTTCTATTGAGTGCATCACGCACCTTGTCATAGGTCCCTTTGTCGTCCGTCGGTAGTTCTTTGATCACCTTTCCAATTTCTTTGCCAACGAGATTGCGAAGTGCAATGAGTTTGTCTCTTTCTCCTGTGACTTTTGACCCCTCTAGGTAATCTTCAAAATCTTCCAGCCACTCCTGCTACCGCGGGCCCATGCTCCCGCCCGCCACCAGAGTCAGCGGTTCCGGGGGGCGTGGGTGTGAGACGATGGGCATGACAGGGGCAGCCACCACTGCACCGCCTCCGTTCCGGTTTGGCGAGTTCGACATGGCTGGGCTGAAATGCTAGCGAAGCACCTTTTATACTGGCTAGGACTCACTTTTGCAATGTCCGATGCTTGTCTCTGTAGTCGTCACTGTTTGCCCTTGCACTCGCCAATGCTTGGTTTGCAACTATCAACACGTGTCCTAGCACTCACCAGTGCTTATTTTGCAATTATCAGTGCTTGTTTTTGCAATATCCAATGCTTGTTTTGCAATTATCAATTCTTGTTTTTGCCCTATCCAATGCTTGTTTTGCAATTATCAATGCTTGTTTTTGCAATGTCCAATGCTTGTTTGATTAAGCTTTGTGCTTCCTGACTTCAAAATGGCCGCCAGCAATTTTCACATGGAGGTTGTCCTGAAAGGTGCCTGACTTTAAGATGGCCGCCGTTCTTGAACTCTCAGTCCCCACGAGGCTTCATTCCTAGTCATTCTTTCGAGGCACACATGTTCTCCAGGACTCACCGGCAGCATGCAGTCGCGTTTCTTTGGTCCCTCTATGCTCCTGGAACTTCAAAAGCATTCAGGTACGATCAGAGAGCATCCCTCACTGCAGCTCGTCATTGGGGCGCAACTCCTCACGCAACGGGCGCTCCTTGTTAGGACATCTCCACTTGTCCTGGGCAGCACGACACACTCCTTAGACACCGGAGCAGTGGGCAAGATCGGAGTGGGACTTCTTTTCTTCATCGCGTGCCGATTTGCACGCATCAGGAGTGAGCCGCGATTTGGCGCTAACCGGCGCCTGACTTCGAAACACTCCGGCACTCGATGACGCTAATTCCTCTAGGCTCCACGCGACCAGCATGTCGCAGAGCAGGGATAGTTACCGCTGGCCTCTTGATCTGGCCGGCGGACCCACTTTAGACACACGTGTCTCAACAGCGTTTTCTTCGTTCACGCTGCTAGGGACAGGGACGCTTCTTCGTGAGTTTCTGTGAGTGGCAGACTGCACCATCCCACCCTCGTCGCCAGTTGCCGTGTCTTAGCCTCAATGATGACAGACAAATATCTCTTAGTTATAGGAGCTTTATTACCTTCTTCCATTCATGTCCCTGTCCCTACTCTAACTGCCCCTTTCCTGTCATGACTCCTCCTCTTCCTCCACCCCTAGCCTCCTCCCATCCCAACTACTATAACGTGTACAACATCACAGCTCCTATAGAGGAAACCCCTGCGACAACTTCTGACATAGTTACGGTTGAGGGTTCAAACTGATTTCACGCACTGGGGAATCTGGATGATGAACTGACACATGATGTCCCTCATCCCCCTGTCAATGGAATTATTGCTACAATTCAATGTCATTCTTTACCACAGCAGGCTGGGTAGGATGTAGGGGTTGAGACTAATTTACTGCAGCTAGAAATCAAGGAGCTTAAAACTGCTGCCTCTACATTTACGCAGATTCTTATGGGAAAGATGGAGAAGATGGGAACCTTACTCAAAGCTTTAGAAAGGAGAGATCAAACAAATATTTCTGGTTATCCTGAGATTCAAGCTCCTGATGTTCACAACTCTAGCACAATGCCTCGAGCTGGCCTGAAACCCATCCCTAACTTGGAGAGCACATTCCCACAGAAGATGGCCCCCTAAATAATAACACTAGGAGTGATACCCCCTTCCGGGAGAAATGTTGGACATAGACATTTTGCTTCAAATGCTAAAAACTCATTAGTCCCACCTGGCTCAGTGTTTACTGCTAATAAGGTTTTATTCCTCCCCAAATCACAGACAGTGAACCCTGTTCCTTTACTGAGATCTTCTTTTTCTCGCCCACTAGGAACATATGGGATGGTTCTCTGAGTAGAGGGAGAGTAGAGAAGTATTTTTGAAAAATGTCCTTAAATCTAAACCAGGTAATTGCGAAAGTGACATGTCTCTTACCAATAAAACAATCCACTCCATCATACATACGGAATTGTATATCTGTGGGTATGGACGATATCATTTCTTTATTTTGATATGAAAGTTAGATCATCCCAACCGATTGCATTGGCATGACATTTGTGAACAATGATATAGTTGATGGTTTAATACAGATGGAACTGAGATCTTCCTCTACTAGTGGTTCTCCAATCTGTTTAATGCTCCATCTGTCCCAAGAATTTTCTTCTGGAACTTTGAGGCCTCTGATACCATTGATCGTCCAATTGCTGAAAACTGTATTGCGAGATTGGACTCAGTAGGGACATCCGATATTGATTAACTTCAGCAGACACAGCCTCATGTTAGTGACGCCAGGGATACCACGGCCTGCGTGCAGGAAGATATGCTATCCAACACCTTTAGACTACAACAGACACAAGTTTAGGTCTGCGGGACCAGGGATGTCAGTGTGTGTGCACTGGAAGAGGAGTTATCCCATGTGTTAAGTGACCATGAGGAAAGACTCTCTGAGATGGTAAACTCATGAAACTTAGATGGTATTCAATCAACATTTTCAGAGTTAGAGTGGGGTGAGTTTATTGACAAGTCTCATATTATCCTACTTCAAGAAACCTGGGCAACAGAACCGAAGTTCTGGCTGGATTTTTAAACATTTTATAGAAATGCAATCCTGCTACAACAGAGTGAGCTTCGGTGGGATGTTGATTTGGATCAAGCCTGTTATTGGATGTAAGATTGAAATATTGGACTTTGATTCAAGGGATATTATGGGGATTAAGTTGTAATTGCCAGACATTTTGAGAGGAAAATACAGACACATTGTAATTATAGACCTATACTCCCAGGCTGTCATGGACAGCGAGTCCCATATATTATTTTGCTTTCAATTTTTTTTTAAATTCTATTAAGCGTGAGTGGAAAGTGATCTTGGGCGGGGATTTTAACCTTTTGAGCTACTTATATCACTGTTGGTAGAAGAAGATATGCAATGGGAAATACCTGAAATTTCTGCCCTGTCGGTAAACGGTCAAAGGTTGTAAAACACTTGTTTTACCTCATACTGGTGTAAGGGTTACGATCGGCCAATGGATGCTGAAACTCCAACCATTCCCCCAATCCCACCTTCTAGAGGGGTACCTCTTAAAGTTACATTGATTATGTTTTTTGTACCTTAGATTATGGTCGTATTTAAGTAACTTTCAAGTTGTTTTCTGCCCGCAGGGCAATCATAATGCTTTGTTCATGAACTTATTACTGGAGTTATCCTCCTTTACTCCTGTTAGGAAAGTTAAGCCCTTTGTTGCTACCCTGGCTCTTACTAACAACCAAGCATTAAATAGGCGGATATAATCAATGATAATTCTAGCTGGACAGAGTTTATCTGGCTTTTGTTGACTATTTTGGTTGTTATGACCATGATATAGCTGGTTGTTTAGGCAACCAATTTTTGCTTTCTTACAATGAGTTTTTTTGCATTATTAAGTACCATTTTTCTATCACAACCCAAAGTTAAAACCAGCTCAAATCTATCATGTCTCTGGTTTAACAAGGAGTGCAGAAAGGCCAAGCTGGGGTTTCTTGAAGCAACTAGAAAAGGCACCTAACTAGAATTGACTGCAGATAGGAAGATATCCAAGTGTACCTTGAGGATAAACGAGAAGGAATGGAAAGAGGCACAGTGGATAGAACTCAAGGAATTAAAAGAAAGAAAGATACTCAATTATTTTCAAAGAATTATGACAGCACAAGATAGATTGATTTCTGCCCAACCTGATTTGTTGGTATCAACCGACCAGTCGGTTCATTACTTCTCCTCCCTTTATAAAGAGTGTGATACACTCCAGTTAACTAACATGAGTGAAACTGAGCTAGGCATTTGGAGGTCTCCAAACTTGCAGATGGACAATAATGTATCTTCTATGTGTACATTTTCCTTAAAAGAGAGTGAAGACGTTCTCCAGTTAATAAAGCGGGAGAAGGCTCCAGGGACTGGTGGTATTCCAAGTGATTTGTTTCTCTCTGCACCAGAGGTCTGGATTCCATATCTTAATATACTTATAAATGCTGCTGCAAGGGAACAAGAACTACCCGACATGTGGTGCAGGGAAATAATTGTCCCTATCCAAAAGAAGGGTGCGAGAGAAAAACCAGAAAACTATAGACCGATTAGCCTTATGCATATCCCACAAAAGATCTTTACCAGGCGTGTCCTTCTCTTACTCCAAGCTTGGATGGAAGAGCACCAGATCCTCTCCAAGATTGGATTTCGAGAGAAGATTAGTTCTCTGGGCCAAGTATTACATTTTTTTAGTATTTGTTGGGCGTATATTACTTTGAGAAATTAGTACATTTTTGTGGCCTTCATCGATTTGAAGGCTGCTTTCAATCTAATTCCTTGGAAAGCCCTGTTGTTTGTTCTCAAGAAATATAACATCCCTGAAGACATCTTATCAATCTTAATTACACTACGCACTGGTACATTTGTCTATGTAAGGTGGAATAATTGAGGAGCCCTCACTAATAGATTCCTTATAGACTGTGGGGTCATACAAGGGTGCATAGTATCCCCTACCCTATTTAGTTTATACATAAAAGGGCTGGTGGACTTGCTGAATGAGTGGCAACATGATGCTCTGAAATTAGCAAACATCATCACTCTGGTGCTGATGTTTGCTGACAACACCCTTCTTATTGCACATACCCGTATGGGTTTTCAAGTACTGTTTGTTGATTTAACAAATTTTATGAAACAAGAGGTCTTGGAATAAATGAAGGGAAAACAAAATGTATGTCTTTAAGTCCCCATTGTACATTTAAAGGTAAGGTGTATGTTGATGGCACCCCAATCGAGTGGCTTAAAAGTTTTTATTATTTAAGTGTGAGATTGTCAGACAAATTGACATGGAATCCTCAACTTCACAAAAGTTAATTAACACTGCAATACCGTTCATCAGTTATCTTAAAAAAATACAGAAGCATTTCAAGCAGGGCATTGTCCCAAGTACTAGAGATTTATAGAGGAGTTTGTGTTAGGTAGTGCCTTGTATGGGGCCAAAATTTAGGAATTCTGTTAGAATAGCCCCCTACTTCGTGTGGAAAATAAATGTCTAAGATCTTTACTCAAATTACCAAGTACTACACTAATGACACCGCTGATGTGGGATCTGGACCTACAGGGGATTGACCTTACTTTCCACTTAAGGATCATAACATTTTGGATTAGAGTTTGGTCCGCCCCATAAGTGGCCTCATACAGGATGGTGATGGAAGAATTGGTTGTATTAGATAGGAAACCTGACAGGGTGCTGGACCGCAGGGCATAATAGAACAGTTCTTGGATCAAAAGCCCCTTCCAGAATATGAGTCTTATATAGACAAGATTACTCCCCATGAAGCCTAAACATTGTATTTTTGTTTCAGAAATAGAAATCTTCCATTTAATTCACGGACTGCAAAGTGGAAAGGGCTGAATGGTCTTGTGGAGAAGTGTCATTTTTGCCCTTCAGTCAAGGAAAATTATACCCATTTTATATTCTTCTGCCCTAAATATCTCTCACTCCGCTCCAAAAAGATTATTCCGATTTTGTCACCTTCTGGGACTTTGTCAATGTGCTGTGGCACAATGTGTACTTAGATTTGACACATGTAAACAAATAGTGTTTTCTCCATCGAGATACTTAAATTGTACCTAGTACCTAAGGGCAAGTTCTCCCATTAGTACCTAGTAGATGACCAATCCTATTACATGAAAAAGATTACCTACTACAAACTTAAAAAACTTTACTTTAGTTCCAGGATTGGTACTTTCTCACTTCTCTTCTTAAATCACTTACCACAAATCAGTAAGGGGAACACAGTTTTGTGGAGGTGTGTCCTCCATGTTTTTCATATAACGAAACTGAGGCCCATTGATGTGAAGCTTGAGGCCAAGACTTTGGCAATCTTATTTTAATTGTCAATCTTAATTCAATATAGTATTTCGGTAGGCCTTTTTTAAGCTCCTATTGTAAAGGTTCATTATGAGCAGTTTTATTCATGACTTATGCAAGAGTTTTTAATATTCTACTGGTGTGGAAAATTAATACGGTTTGGTAAACATTATCTGCGCCATCTTGCCTTTTTCCCCGATGCCACACATTTTGTTCGTGCACACCCGCCATTTTAGGTGCCTTGGTCAGAACCACCCTCTGCACGCCGCTGACCCTCAGCATGGCTCCTTGCCCTCACAATCACCCCCACGCACTGGTCACTCCCGCTCTCTCATGCATAGACCATAAAACCTCTCCATCTGCGCTGCTCTCCCATGAGAATCAAACCCCTCTCCCATGCAGCCCTGCCTCGGAACCTCATCCTGTTCCCAGCGCAACACCTCCCACCATTCCTTTCATGGTCCCGGATCCTTTGATAAAACCCCCTTTTCCTCTGTGCCCGTTTGTCTTCCTCGTTCCCAGGCCGCCACCTGGCCCTGCGGATGCTGTTATTACCCCCCCCTCTCCTGTACAGTAGGAAGTTTCCCCCATCAAAGGATCCAAGAGTTGATCGAAGCCCCCACCCCATGAGATCCGATCAACCTCACACATTCCGTGAATCGGCGGAATGTCCTGCTGCGCGACAATCATCACCTGTTGTGACCGGGGTGGGGACTTCAACTGTAAATGTGTGTGGGAACGGGCCTGAAGGGGAGATTCCGAGGATTTCCTTTCATACTTCAAAGCATTGCAAGAATGTGTTACATGCAATAAAGTTCGTAAACCTGTGTATAAGAGGCCAGGCCTCAGAGATGCGGTTAGAGCACCTCGTGACGATACTTGCTGTCCGAACTGATGTGTTTCTCCTCCGGAGAGAATAAAACTTCTGTTTCCTGCCTTCCAGTCTCCAGCGCCTGCCTCTTTGTTTGGTAAACTTGAGTGGGTATAGAGGCGGCTAACGCCGGGCAACTTCGGAAAAGGACTTTTGCCTGTACCTTTTTCAACAATTGGCGTCCCAAACGTGGGGCCCATCAGCGACACGTGGATCCAGTGGGAGAGGTCCTGACGACAGAGTGAACGACTGCAACGATCGGGAGAGCTCCTGCCCAATAGACCCTCGTCTGGCAGCCGATCATCCGAACTTCACTGGTTCCGAACAGACCTCTCTCGAGTGATCTACGGTCCTGACTGGGAACCATCAGGAGTGCCGCGAGGAATACGAAGAAAAGAGGACGATCGGGCGCTGGATTTGGAAGACAAGAAACTGACCATGCGGTCCGGGTAAGGTCGTGTAAACACGACGAATTGCGAAATGATTGTTTGATTGTTTAGAAAATACTAGTATTACTCTTTGTTGATTTGTTTGGAGATTCGCTGTCTGCAAACGGAGAAACAACCGGATCTCTCTTTGCAAGCAGTGAAAGATAGGTAACGCAGCCGTCGTGCCTATCTTTCTCCCCCACTGATTGATTGTTTGAACCCGAACTACGGTTCGTGGATTGTTTTCGGGAGATTCCCCTCTCCCACACTGATTAATTGATTGAACCCGAACTACTGTTCGCGGATTGTTTTCTGGAGATTCTCTGTCTACAAACAGGAAAGAATAGATTCCCTCTTTGCAGATAGTGAAAGGGTAGGTGACGCAGACCTTTGCGGGCCTACTTATTCTCCCCACTGATTGTTTGATTGACCGAACATTGACTGTTTGATATTGGTTCATGAGGTATTCACTGCCTGCAAACAACGTCGAATAGAAATATTCTGTCTAGTCTTTGCACGCAGTGATAAGATAGGTAGTGCTGACTTTTGTCCCCATTGTGATCCGTCATGTCTATCTTCTCCTCACTGATTGGTAGCTGGTTCAACCCGGACCGTTTATTAGAGGTGGACCATCTAGCTCCGCTGGAAGGCACCCCTAATAAAGACATGTTCACAAAGTATGGATTAGTTACCATAGCTTATAGTAAGCTATGGCACAAGTATACCAAAGAAAATCAAGAGAAACAGTGGCCACTGATAGGATCCTTCGACCTTGATAAAATAGAAACGTTAGAAATAGCCCTTTTTAGTAGTAAGACAACGCCTATGATGCTCGACAGTCTCGGTATGTGGCGCAAAGAAGCTATGCAACGAAAAGAAAGAGACGAAGTCAGACTAGGTAATGAATCGCGACAGACAACCTTCCAAGCATCTGATAGGCCGAAGGAAGGGATAGCGGCGACACGGTTCCAAGGAGTAAACACAGGAAGGGAACGGTGTAAAGGGATGTACCGACAGGACAACCCCAAGACACGACGACCCGAACGTCATCCCCCGACATTACGCACAGGACGAACAGACTTAGGACAAAATCAATGTGCTTTTTGTAAATATTCCGGGCACTGGAAAGCCCAATGCCCGACTCTACTGAACACGGGTAAGAGCAGAGGGCCGACAGAAATAACAGGCCGGCAGAAAGGTCAAAAGGCGTGAGACAAAGATGAATCAGACTGACACAGACAGGCCGGATAGAACCACCACGTTTGATTACGCCCGATGGCACAGATTTCGCCAGACCGATTTCAGCGACATGTTTGAGTTCTCATAGCTCGAACAACGCTAAAACGGGAAACCCAGTCAAGCTCTAAGTTACCCGGTGACGAACCCCGTACTACCACTACTATTCCCGCACACAAAAGCCACCCTTTCGGATAACACACAGAGTAGTTTCGGACAGATTAGTATACATTCCATTAACGAACTCAAACTTCGAGTGCAATGGGACTGATCACTCTCTGTTGCCCCCCACTCTGTGAACAAAAGCAATTACAGGCCTGCATAGACAAACCCCCCCGTTCAGGAAAACTGTTCTTGTGGACACCCCACCCCCCCATTACCCAGGCATAAATACCTACCCCCACTGTAGCGAGGTTCTCGTAGTAAAAGGATTCAAGGAAACCAAGTCTCTGTTATATAATTTAAGATTTAATTCCAGTAAAGTAACACTGTACTAATAGGAGCAATACGATACATATTACACCCAACCCGGAAGTTCCCAAAATGCAGCAGGTCACCGGTCACGCCCATCCGGAAGGTGAAACACGCAGCACGTGTGGAGCGGGGTCCTGCTGACAGCCGTCGATCGAAGAGGTCGCCAGTGGGAAGTCCAGGAGGCACCACGGGCCCGGCATGTCCCATCCTCTTCTCCCATATGGTCTAGCAGTTAGGCTTCCTGGTTCTCACCGCCACGGCCCGGGCCACGAGTAGGGTGAGGGCGGATGCAGATGGCCCCCTCCCTTGTATCTCCTGGTCCGGCCATCACGAATACCTCCGCTGAAGAAATGGTGCAGGGGGGCTGGGAGAGGGAGGAGGCGCGAACGAGCCTCCCTCGCCTCCCCAGGTGGAGGTTTCCCAGCCCCGGCCCGGCGCCGAAATCCTCCAGCCGGGCGACGCCCATACTTGCGCAGCACAGGACATACAACGGCGACGCCCATACTTGCGCAGCACAGGACATACAACGGCGACGCACATACTTGCGCAGCACAGGACATGGAATGGCCAGCCGCCATACTTGCGCAGCACGAGACATATGATGGCCCTCAAGAGTACTTGTGGAGCACGGGATATGGTCCGGCCATCACGTATACCCGTGCAAAGGGACGGCGTGGGGTGCACTGGGAGAAGGAGGCGGCGCGAACGAGCCTCCCTCACCTCCCCAGGTGGAGGCTCCACAGCTGCACCCTAGCGCCCTGAACCGAATGTCCTGCTCCTACGGCACGGTGTTCCATTTTTTCGCCCCAAGAAGTCTCATCCACTCTTGCAGACACGACGAACTGCTGCGGAGTCTCAAAATGGCGTCTGGGCCCCCTGGAAGCCGAGTCTAGGCCACTAGAATAACCTTGACCAGCAACGTAACTTGGACGCTTGCCCACCTGGGCACGAGCCCCCACCTCCGACAACATCTCCACAGCTTTGAAGATTCTACTAGAGTCCCAGGAGCCCTCGACCCCTGCAGGCTTCCGGTGGGGAACAACTGCCTTGATCGCTCGAACAAGTTCTGGCTGAATCTCAACGCGACCCGGTAGGGGAGATTTTTGCCTCCCCCCCTTTTTGATAATAATAATAATATAAAGTTTGTAGAGCGCTCAGTAACGCCATCACGGCGTGTCCCCGCGCTGACGCTGTCCATGGATCAGCAGAAAAACTCCCAGGAACTATGAGGTGTAAAGATGAGTTTTAAGCAAAGCCCTAAACCGAGTTTCACTGCTCTCCAGTCTCAGAGCAGGGGGAAGTTTGTTCCATTGTTGAGCTGCTTGGAGTGCAAAGGAGCGTCCACCCATTCTTGCCTTCCTAATCCTAGGGACTGTCAGCAGTCCGGCGCCCTCCGAACGGAGGGTCCTAGTTGGTTCATATCTGCTGACTAGATCCTTTAGGTAAGTCGGTGACCTGTCCCAGACGATACGATGACAGAAGAGGAGGCATTTATACAGCACACGCTTCTTCACAGGTAGCCAATGAAGCGCATCCAGCGCCATTTTCGAGTTGGCTCTCCTGGGTCTTCTTAGCACCAGTCTGGCGGCGGAGTTCTGTATGACTTGTAGGCGACCTATGCTGCCCTCAGTAGCCCCAAGGAACAAGATGTTGCCATAATCTAATCGCGAGGTCACCAGTGCCTGCGTTAGTGTCCTTCTGGCCGATAGAGGGAGGAGGTCTAAAGTCTGATTGACGGTCCACATTGCCTGCCCCTTCTGTTAGCACAAGTTTTGAACTGCCGAAAGGAACTCTGGTCCAACCGCCGGTTGTTGGAAACATTTTGTCCCTGATGCTACTTCCGGACTAACCCGGCCTCGCCCAAAATGGCACCGGTGGCAATAGGAACTAACGAACACCTCGTGGTGTCTTCTTTTGCTAATAAGACTTGATGTTCTGAGAATTGTATATGATCCTTTGTACACTTGACGAAAAAGGGGGAGGGTTCACTTGGCGAACATGTAAAAAGATCCCGTTAAAATGTTGGTTTCAATGTACGATTTATTATGATATTATTGTAACTGATACATAACGACGCTTATGACACACGCCCACGGTATGCTTCTAGGAAATTTGATTGCAACTAATCTGACTATGCTTCCAATTATGAAATGAACGTCCCCTGATCCCTCAACTATTGATAGACGTTTTTAAGTTTCCTTCAAATAACCAAATGAACTCTTATAAAATATTTTTAATGCTGCAGAATAGCCCCCTACTGTACACACTTCAGCCAACGCCGTGTCCGGCCAAAATACGATTGCACTCTCAGATTCACATGCTGAACGATTATGCAAATAAAGGTTTTTCAAACTACGAACAGGTATCGCATACTTTTTGTAAATATGGGATCAGTGGGAAGGGTTTTTTCTGTACGACCTGTTTTGTTCTCTTTTTAAGGTTATTAGAAAACGGTCGCTCAGCCTCGGATTGATGATCGAATCTAAGGCACGATACGCTGCCCCCAAATGTACGACTAGCTCAGGAACAAACGCATGAAGGAGGACCTCGACTTCTGAGAATGGGTAAAGTAAAGCGGTGTGAATGATTAAATGTTATAAAGGTATGGTACTCAAAGGTACTAGGGAATAGGGTTGGCCAAAGAGCGAGTATGCCTTAGGACATCACAGCATTGGGAATGATTTAAGGATCCCCGATAACTAGATACCTCGCACTAAGCGCCTCTAATTTTTTAACGTCTCCCTACACACGACCTATAATGCCACACTCGGACCGTCTCCCTCGTGAACAACCTATCGTTCGCCATCCTTACCACACTGCCCGCCCCCTGGCCTCGGAAACCAAGATCTCAGGGATTATATCCCGAGGGGATATGACGAGTAGGTGGTAAGTAAAGGACTTTCGTACCCGTACATGTGATATGCTCGAATGTTGTCCCCCTCCCTTCCCCTCTTTTCCTCCCTCTACAGGTTACATTGGAATCCCGACTGAGGTATAGTGAAGATCTGAAGCCACGCCATGTCTGATACACGAAGCGGACTAACGCAGCAAGGTGGCACCTAAAGACACCCACACACTGCTCTTGTAACGAAAGAGCCAATAGTTGTATGATATGATGAGACGCGATCACCCCTAACCCGTGTTGCGTGAATGAGCACAGACCACGTATGTCTGAAACTGAGAAAATGTTTTCTATGCGACTGAAGCATTGACTTAACTAGGCAAAAGACTGAGAGTGCGAGGAGTGCGACACAATGGTGCCCTTTTACTTAATGCATGTCCCTCTGTCAAACTGCATGCTTTCTAAATCCTAACCCAGACCCGTAATGTCTCATGTTGTGAAAAGCGCTGAATAGCCTATCTTAGTACACGGCTACTCTCCATGTTGCACGTGTACTGTTTAGCCTATTGTTGCATATCTCTCTCTCTCTCTCTCTTTCTCTCTCTCTCTCTCTCTCTCTCTCTCTCTCTCTCCCTCTCTTCCACACTCCCACTCTTCCTAACGACTGGCACCTAATTGGCAAACCACCATCCCTGGTGAACCACCCAATTGGCTCCAAATACCGCAAGTATTTGCACAAATTTGCCTTCACTAAAATTACATTGATACCATGTTACTACCTCTCCTTTCTGCTAAATATTGATGTGATCTAAATTGGCCAAAAAGGAAAGGACAGGTAAGACGACTGAGGTTCCCTAATCTGACCCGTAATAAGGGAACTACATGTCAGTGGCTGCTGTGATAAAATGCCTCAGGTAACGCGACCTTCCCCGCTCCGAATTTTCTCAATGTCCAAACAGTAAAAGTGATCGAAGCATCCCCGTCTTCCCAGAACGCCCCCAGTTTTGTATCAGCTGCCCCGGACGAGAGTTTGAAAAATGTGACTCGCCCCTGGTTGTAAGGGATGGGTCGACTTACGGCTGACACAGGCCAGCCGTTGTTCCTAGAAATGATTTGTTGACGAACAAGCTACAAAATTTAGAATTTGAGAAATGTCCCTGAACGCTTACCACCTGAACTGTAGCCTTCTGCTAGATAACGCCCTTGCGACTCAAAGCAAGACGATAGTCCCTCATCCCAGTTTGCTATGTGCCTAGTTGATTTTCATAAGACCCCGGTCACCCCAAGGATGAGTCGAATAGCTATCACAAGCCCCCCCCACCCTGTTTTTATGAAGTAGCCAGGCTGTAAGAGACTATGTAGAAATTAGAATGATGTTTGCGAAGTTAAGATTAGATTGAAATGAAGAAATTGTTACAGTAAACCCTGTTGAACCTTAAATGTTTAGCTGAAAGATAGGATGCATTGATATAATGGAAAACTGTTTAGCCTATGTTCATTCCTCAGAAAGATACCTATCAGACCATGGTGATAGCACGTTGCACTTTTTTGTGAAATACAAAGCCCTGAAGGACGTTATAGCTTTGTAAGACTCATACTAGAAAAGTGGGTGTCTGCCAGAAGAACTGATGTGACTGTAATAAACAAATGCAATGAACAGGTATCAGACCTCGTACCACGACAATAAATGTAATACCAACAAACGCCAAAGAAATAGTCACGAAGAAAAGTTGTAGGGAATCCAGCAAACCTATCAACAATTATTTACACGTTGGTCGTAAACCCCATTGTAACGGATGTTTCCCCAGTTGCTTGGAGTTGGGAGAGAAATAGACTTATGTGATTACCTTCTACTGCCAATTCTCTAAAGACTGTCTTTTCAAACTCATTTAAGGGTACCACCGTCGGAGGAGAGAGAGACCGGATGTGGGAGCACGCGGCCTGACTGCTGATCGTGGAACATCAGCGACTTTGACCAAGGCGGGACCGCAACAGTAAGGAGTCGCAGGACGAGGCATTGTTTCCGACCAAATGAAAGGAAAGGGCTGACCTGGTGCCCCTGTTCGATGATCAACAAATGCCGAAAGTCCCCGCCCTCCGAGCCCGATCATGGGCCCACCTACCTGAAATCTTTCGTCCCCCTGGTCTATTCCCGATCTGGCCCCGCTCCATCCCCTCTTCCCCCGACCTACCCTAAGGACTACTTACACACCCCTTCTTCCACCTGAACTCTTTGACAATTGACTCGAAAAGGAAAAACTGCAGTCAGATTGAATAGGGTTTCGTTGCAAACTAAACTGAAACTTGGGTGCCCTGTCTAAGGTACCCACGAAAGAATAGTTTGGACACAGGGCGAAAAAGGACCTTTTTGACCAGAAAAACGAGGAAAAGGTTGTGCCCTGCAACGCAGGACCTGGACTAGAGCTGAATGCATAGCTCCACTGCCGGTGCTCAACAGTGCCAACATAAAACAACAAAGAATGCCGAGGACTCACTAATAATGATCCATGACAATAAGACACTGGAAAAGGCAACACCCCTCACCTTCGAACAATGACACCCCTGATTATCGTTTTTACTACGTCTTATTTCTCTCCCAGCCACCATTGTATTGATTATGCTCCAACCGAGAACAAAATGAACTTACATATGTAATAATCTATCAGTTCATATTCCGAATGACTATAAGCATCTATGAAATGTACCCAACGCTCTCACTACAGAATCACTTTTTGTCCGATATTGCATTACTATGACTTTCCTGCAACAAGCTTAACGATGGGCCCGCCTCCTAAAATGAAAGATTGTAAATGTAATGTTTATGCACAGCTCCTTCGCCTGGGTCCCTACTACTTTACTTATGATTGCCACAGTAGACATGGATAGGAAATAGGCTAGCAAGATGTCTTGGGAATGTTAAAGGGAGGACTGTGGAAAATTAATACGGTTTGGTAAACATTATCTGCGCCATCTTGCCTTTTTCCCCGATGCCACACATTTTGTTCGTTCACACCCGCCATTTTAGGTGCCTTGGTCAGAACTACCCTCTGCACGCCGCTGACCCTCAGCATGGCTCCTCGCCCTCACAAGGACCCCCACGCACTGGTCACTCCCGCTCTCTCATGCATAGACCATAAAACCTCTCCATCTGCGCTGCTCTCCCATGAGAATCAAACCCCTCTCCCACGCAGCCCTGCCTCAGAACCTCATCCTGTTCCCAGCGCGACACCTCCCACCATTCCTTTCATGGTCCCGGATCCTTTGATAAAACCTCCTTTTCCTATGTGCCCGTTTGTCTTCCTCGTTCCCAGGCCGCCACCTGGCCCTGCGGATACTGTTATTACCCCCCCCCCCTCTCCTGTACAGTAGGAAGTTTCCCCCATCAAAGGATCCAAGAGTTGATCGAAGCCCCCACCCCATGAGATCCGATCAACCTCACACATTCCGTGAATCGGCGGAATGTCCTGCTGCGCGACAATCATCACCTGTTGTGACCGGGGTGGGGACTTCAACTGTAAATGTGTGTGGGAACGGGCCTGAAGGGGAGATTCCGAGGATTTCCTTTCATACTTCAAAGCATTGCACGAATGTGTTACATGCAATAAAGTTCGTAAACCTGTGTATAAGAGGCCAGGCCTCAGAGATGCGGTTAGAGCACCTCGTGACGATACTTGCTGTCCGAACTGATGTGTTTCTCCTCCGGAGAGAATAAAACTTCTGTTTCCTGCCTTCCAGTCTCCAGCGCCTGCCTCTTTGTTTGGTAAACTTGAGTGGGTATAGAGGCGGCTAACGCCGGGCAACTTCGGAAAAGGTCTTTTGCCTGTACCTTTTTCAACACTGGATATATATTTAGGTATGCTTTTCTTACAATAATGTTTCATACCTTTCTTAGAATATTTTAACTTCTTCAAAAAGTTGTATATAACAGTGCATAAATCTTTTTGATTTTGGATTAGGCTTCTTTTATTGTTTAATGCTGGGCTGGATGATGCAATATAGAATGAAATGGTCAAGGCATCAGGCATGGCTCCTCCGCTAAGGTGGAGGAGCGTCCACCCACTGCTCTTAAGGCAGAAAAAAAATGATATTATAATAGCTATTATCATTTTCTTTTTTGAAGGTTTGGGGCTTGGATAGTGTGGGGTGGGGGTTGTGGCACAAAGGGAGGAGTGGTTTGCACACTCCAGGTGCGTCTGACTGCTTGGCCGGCCGTCTTGGCCCGGCCAAACAGTCATGTGCCCTTTTCATGTACCTCACCAGGCTGCATTATACAGCCTGGAGAGGAACATGCCCAGGTCCCCAGTCCCCGTCTGAAAGACGATCCACGGCACGCAGACCAATCACAACACTGCATTTCAGCATTTTGATTGGCTTAGGGGAGCCAATCACAATGCTCTATTGCAACCTTTTTATTGACTTAGGGGAGACTGGATGCTTCCTGGTTCAGGGACTGCGGAGAAGCAAAGGAAAGAAGCGGCCGGCGGAATTGGTAAGTTTTTTTTTTAGATTGTTCCCCCCAAGCCCCCCCCCGCTCCTACAACCTCATTCCCTGCCAGAAGCTACTGCAAGGCATATGATACGTTTACTAGACTTTCAAATGGGCATGCCCTTAATGGTCATTAATGAGAATTAGAAATTTGTACATAGAGTTTTTATTATCAATCAAATGTCTACTGATTATCTTTTTAAATTAGTACTTTTTGTGTTGTGACTTTCTTTTTTTGTAGCATATTTGTGGATATTTTATACATGTGATCACAATAATGTACTTGTATGGTTATACATATCTGTAACCAAAATAAAGTTATACTACTAGACCACAAGCAGCCCCTGATTAAGCTGTCAAATCATGTGGTTCCCAATGCCACTAGAAACTTACACACAACCTCATGGTGAACAGTCACAATATCAGAAAAAAAATATCGACTGGACAGAATATTGATTTTTTTAATAAACAATGGAAAGAATATCAAATTGCAAAAATATAGTGGTGCAAAATATCGAAATTCAGGTAAGAAATATTGATTTCCATAATATCGAAGTTAGTAATATCGACAGTCATAATTTAATTTTGCATTTTACTTCTGTAGTGGGTTATGGGTTAATAGGGGAATAGGGTGGGAAGTAATTTAATTGTTATTAAGTAAATATTTATTTTTATGTATTGGTATTGATAATTAATGTATTGTTAATTAATTATTAATTAGTAATTAGTTGTTATTAATTGGCAATGGTTTTCTATTAATTGGTGATTATTTTTTATTAATTGATTAATTGATAATTATATTAATTGTATTAATGTATTATTCAGAGCGGGTTATAAGGGAATAGGATGTAAAGTGATTTATTTGTTTTTAAGTAATTATTGAAATATTTTTGTGTATTGATAATTAATATACTGTTAATTAAATACAAATTGGTAATTTATGTATTACTTATTAATTGTTGGTATTGAAAATTAATTGGTTGTCTATTAATTATTATTAGGTAATTAATTTGTAATAAATAATATGTATAGGTATTTAGAATTACTTATTTATTACATATTTTGTAATTGGTAATTCAATTTAATACATTTTTTATTGGTATTGATAATTAATTTATTTTTATTTAAATATTAAATCTTTACTGTCCCTACTGTTGCACTCACTGGAGTGGAAATACTAATTTTTAAGCCTACGCTATCCAACACTTTGCACTCACTGGAGTAAGAAGAGTAATTTTTACCCCTACGCTACGAACACTTTCCCTACTGTTGCACTCTTTGGAGGGGAATAGTTGTCTTAACCCCTAAGCTATCCAACACTTTCCCTACTGTTGCACTCACTGGAGTGGGAATAGTAATTTTCACCCCTACACTATTCAACACTTTCCCTAATGTTGCACTCGCTGGAGTGGGAATAGTAATTTGTACCCCTACGCTATCCAACACTTTCCCTACTGTTGCACTCTCTGGAGTGGGAATAGTAATTTTTACCCTTATGCTATCCAACACTTTCCCCACTGTTGCACTCTCTGGAGTGGGAATAGTAATATTTAACCTCCTGCTGTCCAACGCTTTCCCTACTGTTGCACTCTCTGGAGTAAGAATAGTAATTTTTACCCATACTCTATCCAACACTTTCCCTACTGTTGCACTTACTGAAGTGGGTAATTTTTACCCCTACGCCATACACTTTCCCTACTGTTGCACTCACTGGAGTGGGAATAGTAATATTTACCCTCCCGCTATCCAACACTTTCTCTACTGTTGCACTCACTAGACTGGGAATAGTAATTTTTACCCTCACGCTATTCAAAACTTTCGCTACTTTTGCACTCACTGGAGTGGGAATAGTAATTTTTAACCTTCCGCTATCCAACGCTTTCCCTACTGTTGCGCTCACTGGAGTGTGAATAGTAATATTTACCCTCCCGCTATCCAACGCTTTCCCTACTGTTGTGCTCACTGGAGTGGGAATAGTAATTTTTGCCCTCCCGCTATCCAACGCTTTCCCTACTGTTGTACTCACTGGAGTGGGAATAGTAAATTTGACCCTCTCGCTATCCTAAGCTAAAAATATTGAATATTTTTTATTAATATTAGGTTAATATATATATGTATAAAAAAATAAAAATGCAAGTTTATTTTTCTTACTTACACTAATTATTTATTAATTTTAAGGTTATTTAAGTATTTTTAAGTATGTTTTAGTTAATTATATTTATTTCATTTATTTTACATTACTTTTAAGACATTTAAAAAATGTGATATTTTAACAAACTATATTATTTACAATGATATTTTGGATTGGATATCTTTGTACTTACCTGTTTGTAGATAGGAATTTGATATTCTGGCATTTTATATTACTTCCTCGAAATTTTGGCAGGTCGATATTTTGCTCCTCGATATTCTGTCAGTGATCTCAAATTCCCATATTGATAGCAGATCCATCCGGTAGGTAAAGCATACCTAAGTGCTGAGAGAGTCACAGATGTCCAAATACAGAGCTGTCTCTTGTGTTGCATAACATTATGGCCAGTGCTTAATATGTAAAATGATAAGAACCAGTGCCCAAAGATTTGATGAGGAGCCAGTGTCCGCACTAGTAAATGTCAGTGCACTGATTACCAAGGCTGCAAAGTCGTGAATCCACCTCATGCATCTTTCATCCACTACCAGACACCCCCTGCACCTTTATCGCATTCTTGTAGGTTCCTGCTTCCAACCTTTGTGACAGTTTTTCCATATTTCCGCTTGTGTATTTTTTTCTCTCTTTTATTCGTGGGAAATGTCTGATAATGAAAAATAAGTGCTGGTCCCCACAAATTATTGCTGGTGGCTCCCACAAGCAAAAACTGGCTCAAATTAGGCTTTGGTGATGGCAGAGATCTCATAGGTTTTTTATAGCAAGATCTGGATACGGCTCATGTCTCACAAGGCAGAGCTATTCAAGTGTTGCACAGGCCATTACAGGAAGCATTCACTTTCTTCTAGTAGAAATGAAAGGTTGACAAGTTCCTGATTGGGTTACTCGTCAACCCCAGCTCAGAAGCTTTTCCACACCCCACCCATTTATTACATCTATATGAAAGTACTCCATTGCATGAGCTAGTCCAGCAGAGCTTTGGAATATTTTACTTAGAAACGGTTAATGTTGTCATTGAGAAATTCACTTGACTATAATGTTCATTTAACCTTTGGGATTTTCTATTTTATATATATTCACAAAGGTTTCGTGATGAATCGAGAAGGCCTGTGCCAACGGGAATGCTCTGATTGGCTGGACACAACTTGAATAGAAAGCAGCCACCATTTTATCTATAGGAAATGGTTCCCGGGGCTGAGAATCTGTGTGAGGGCCCACATAAGGGGTCAGGGTCGAGATACTCTGACCCCATGGTTGAGAAATGAAGGTGTTAGTGGCAGATGTTATCGGTCCAAAATTGATTATTTTAATCGAGTTCAATTAATGGTCAAAATATATTAAAAATATATCAATGAATCATTAGGATGCATTATTATCAAGATATTCATAATATGTTTTATAGAGGTTTTTACATACTGAGTTATCTACTCTGATGGTTAGAGGTAAGTATATAGCTATCATCTTTTAATTAGTGGTGGAAATTGAAGTCCTGCTTTTGCTTTCTGCTTTCGCGACGTACACGCGGAGATCGCAATGACCGACGCCATAACGATTTCAGGCCTCATCTCAAAAATGGAAAATAGGTTGTATAGATGGTTGTTCTAGAAATACAGTAGAAAAACATGAGTTTGAAGTTTACAGTAATAAACCTCTAGTGCGTAGAATACTGTAATGTGTATGCATACCTATGTTTGCACTTTATGTGGAAGCAACGATCATCGGGGTTAACGATGTTATTGCAACATCCCGAATAACCGCAAAAACTGAAAATACGTCTGAAAGATGTTTTTTAAAGAAACTTTGTTAGAAACGGGGTAACATGGTGCGGAGCGGTTAGGCCAAACTTGGAGGATTGTGTAAAGCATCTGCGCAGCACACTCACAGGTGACACACCAGGCACACTACAAAAGAGACTCCACACCAAGATAGGTGAAAAACAGCATATGTATTATGAAGAGCACATCAGAAGGCAATCATAGTTGTGTAAACACTGTGACAACTGGCACCAGGTAGTCATTTACAGGGGGATTATTTACAAGGCAGGGCCAATCAGGCCGCTGCCAGAACTATCACCATCACAATTAAAATAAATGTAAGCATCAGTAATAACAGTGTGACGGCCAGTAGTAAATGTGGAGCAACCAGTACCTACTATCAGGACCATGCACTTGGCCTCATCACATTAGCATGGGGCATAAACATCGAACACCAGAACCTGACAGTAGGCAAACTTGCATGAGGCATCTCAATAGGCATAAAAACACATTATGCACAACAATAGACATTAACCTCATTAGCATAAACCCCGCAGTGCAACATCAAGGGAGGACATTAGGCATCAAAACATTATGTACAACTCCTGGCATCGTCACTGGGGCAAAGGCCTTCCCTTAGGCCCAGAAACACATTAGCATGTGGCATCGCGTTCGGAGGAACACATTCGGTCTAAAAGCAGCAATGCCAACCTTATGAAAAAGCATTAGGTAACCTTAGGCATAGAATGAAAAGATTAGGCGTAAATCCCATAAACAGTGGGAATAACATTAGCTTTGGAAGCATGACCTTAGGACATGATAATCCTGCCATTAGACATCAACGTGGGCCTTAGGAATCCTCCTGCGGCAGAGAACACACCCTGCTTAGTGGTGGGCATAAACATATGCATTAGGTATGAACTGAAAACATCCTAACATTTAATTAGGCAGGGATCTGTTGACATAATCTCATTAGCGTAAATCAGAGCAGGCCTAAGCAGGTGCATGGGGCATCTCCTGAGGCGTAAAAGCACATTATGCATTTTATCAGCATATGTCACATTGGGCATCAAAACATGAAACATGAGGCAGGCCAACATGGTGCAGAAAACATATTATGCCAAACATCTGTAGTGCGTCATGGGAATACCACCAGGGTGTATAACTCTTCATACGTCCCAAAATATATGCCCCTCGTGGGAGCTGCCCACGTTCTCGGGGTGCAGCTGTAAGGAAAAAGAAAGCCAGCTCTGGCACTACCGTGCCTAGTAGAGCCCCCCTCTGGTACCATACAGTACAGAGTTGCCCAAACATTGCGACTGCCCTATCCGGTGGGGCAGCAGTGAAAGATATAGTCAGCATGGGCCCCAGCAATGCATTCCAATGAGCCCCCAACAGAACACTGGCACTGGGGGCGGGCACCGGCAATGTGCCCCGACACACCCCCCAACCACAGGATGACTGATCCCCAGTCACCGTGCTCCCATTGTGGATTCGGCTCTTCCCTGGTGCGGCAGACGGCAGACTCACCGGCTTGTCCTGGACTCTGCTCTTCACCCTGGTCCCTCTCCTGGGGCCGAGGACTTCTCAGGCTGCATGCAGGGCTCTCCTAACCACACGGGAGGCTTCCGGGCTCTTCGGCCTTCAGCAGGGGGCACGGGATGTTCTGGGAGGCAGGGTAGGCTCCTGGGCTTCCTTCTCCCCGTAGCCCGGCTCACCCTTAGCTTCCGGTGCGCTCCGCTTCTGGGATTGGTCCCGCCCACAGAGGTCCCTGGCTTCCTGGTCGGGCCAGCACTATTTCTCTGGTGAATATTTGCAATGTAGAAGTGCAGCTGCAATGCAGGGAGGGCTCCCGCTGGCAAGGAGCCAAATGTGGGGTGGGAACCCGCTGTTTTCACAGGCAGGCAAACCGCGTGGTGGGCACCCGTGGTTTTAAAGCAGAAAATTGCGACAAAACGCGGGGTGGGCTCCCGCTTAATGCAAAGTAGCCACAGTGCAAATAATGCAGGGTGGGCACCCGTGAAGGCTGGCAATACGGGGTCGGCTCCCATGACATAGCAGAATAAAGCAGGGTTGGCACCCCCTTTCAATAGGCACTAACCTTTGGGGTAGGCTCCCCCTGATCCTAGGAGCCAGGGGGGAAATCCCTCCACACCAGGATTTACTCGCAGCACATCGCTGGCACAGCGCGGCCGGATCCACGTTCCTTCTTTCTCAGAGTCCAGGCAATTAACATAAAGCGCTCACGAAGTGCTGGAGGGCACTAAAAGCTTCAGGGACAAGCAATAGTGTTCCTCTTCTCCTGGCAGATTAAAGGTAGTGCTCTGGCAGCACAGCACTGTAGGCTTCAGCTCCTCTCTTCTCCTGGGCAGACCACGTGCTCACAGGGCGCTAGACAGCAGGTAGCTAGAAGTAAGGTATAGTGCTCACCAGGTGCTGGGCTTAGGAAGGCAGGAGAGCAGGCAGGCAATACTGGGTAAGAGCTGCAGGCAGTGGGCACTCATCAAGACAGGACAGCAGTTCCTAGGAACAGTCAGCCCCGGTAATGTGGCGCTACTCCTGGCACAGCAGTCTTTACTCCAGTTAAGGTCTCTCACTGGCCCTGTAGGCAGCAGACGGGTACAGATGGGCACAGCGGCCAGCACGCAGGCCCTTGCAGCGCTACCTCCTGGCAGAGTGTCCCCTCTCAATTAAGTCCACACTCAATGTGAGCACATGGAGGAACAGCCCCCTATTCCCCCTCACCCCACCTACCAGAAAGGGCTAGAACCCTCTAGAAGGCTCCTGGCAGTTCCAGTTCTAACTGTCAATGTGGGGGAGGTGTAGGGCACCCTGTCACATGGAGCACGAGACCGCCAACCCACCGCAGACAGGCGGCACAAAGCACACAGCAATGGGGTCCATTTTAAAAGTGACATTTCTGCAATAGTGGAAAATAAAGGTGCGTACACCATTGCACAGCATTTATTATTTTCCTCTTGCACCACACATGGAACATACATTTCCTACCATGGGGGAGATGTCCTCTAAAGGGGGGAGGGATTTCCTAACAAACCTATGTAAGGCATAAAGCCCACACATTCGGCACTGCTAACCAGCGCTTATGTTTTTAACGCCCTACAACCACTCTTTCCACAACAGCAAAAAGGCTAGGGGGAAGGTGAAAAAGTTCAGAATGACCCTGCAAGCAGGGCCAGGTCCAACAAACTTAATACAAAAATACAGAAGCATTCATGTAGTAATATGTGTAGGGCAATGTTCAGAATGGATTTTTTAACATATTAGTTTTGGACGTGTTGGTGGCCATTGAATGTCTGTTTTGTTTTCCGTTTTTGCGGTGTGTCTGCAAAACTCTGGAGCCATATCTGATGTAGTACTTTGTACCTCTGAAGGCACATTCTGTTAGGAATTGTTGCTGCTGTCACTGATGTGAATGGTCCTCCAGCTTCCCTCTGCTTGATCACCAGCTGGAGACATTTTCTATGATATGTTTTAAGATGATATAACATGAACATTGTCCCACATCAGTCCAAACAAGTCCCCAGCCAAATTCAACCACCTTCTTACAATAAACTCCTGGAAAAGAAGATTCAAGAAGGAGGAGTGGGTGCATATTTCCCATTCATTTTACTGAACAGTATATTATCCAATGATATTCCTCACTTTCACAGTCATGTGATGTTTTGAGATTGTGCGTTGCACATGCTTGGCAACAGTTTTTAATTGCCCATGAGTTTGGGTGACAATGGGTACATAATAATATTCTTTATTGCGTGATTTAAAAATAAACCATTGCAAGTACAAAACATTTAAAAGGTTCAATATTGCATTTAGAATTCATTAAAAGTCAGTATGTATAGATGATAACAAATGAAACTTCCATTTAAAAAGTCATATTCATAAAAAGCCAGCAACAGCAAGTAAAATTTGGCAGCATTATTCCAATGGGGGGTCGCAAACCCTGGGCAGCTCAGTAAGTTTTTTTGCTGCGCGCTCCCTGAATCTTACTAGGGCACAATTTAATTTAGTGTTCCTAGGGTCGAAACAGGCCAAAACTGCTGCTCTACAGCTTCTAATCATGTTTCTATTCCAATGATGCGTGAGTAGGGCCCGTCTCTCTGTCAATAGTAGAGGGCACAAGCATATGATGTGTATGATATCTTCTTTGTGGGTCCCACAAAGTCGGCATTGAACTTTTCCATGTTCTCTTTTCCATTTTGGCCAATGAGTCAACAGGTTAATATCTCCCAGCCTCAGTTTTAAAAAACTTAGTTTCATCCGAGGACTGAACGATATAGTAAGGTACGGCTGTGGAATTAGCAAGGCATAGGATTGAAGGGTCATCGACCCATGACTTCTTTTTGCAAGGCTGGCTTTGTCTTCCACTATTGATAATTGTTTGGTGCTGATTTTTGCTAGCCTTTTAAATTCCATCTGACTAGCGTGCAAGTTCCAGAGGTCATTTAGGCACAGGGTTTTTAAGCCTTTTGACCAGTATTCATGTCCTGCTCACCATGAGTTGTTATTAATGCTGGCCCACAAATGCTATCCTAAACTTCCCTCCTTTGATAACCTCAATTTGTGACAGCACACAAGGAAAGACATGGCTCTGGCCAATCTGGCTCTGGTGACAATGGGTAGTTTCCTGGGCGTTTGGTAGTTTTGTTCTATTTGTGAGCTCAGATGTTGAGTTATTTTTTGACACTTCTTTTATAAATAATATAAAGAAATATAAATATAAATAAGGGCCTGTTGGACTTGGCTCTTTAAGTAAGTTCACCCCAGAACTTATTGCCTTCCTTCTTTATTGTTTCTGACCTGATTTTGTTGGTTTTATGACTCTGGGCATATTACCGCTGCTAATCAGTGCTAAAGTGCATATGCTCTCTGTGTAAATTGTGTTTATGAATTGGTGATTCCATTATTAGCATATTTTATTTACTAGTTAGACCCTAGTACAGAGCACTGTGTGTGCCCAGGGCCTGTAAATCAAATGCTGCTAGTGGGTGGCAGCTCTGATTGTGCCACCCACAGAAGCAGCCTGTAAAATGCAACTCTGGCCAGTTCTACGTCCAGTAATATGATTTTATCAATGTCCTCTGCCATGGTAAATGTCATGTTGTGTATGTTGTTATTCATGTGCTCAAAAAATCCTGCAAGATCCTCATCGCTACCTGTCCATATCAATAGGCTGTCATCTATATAACATCCATAGTACAGTATGTGCTCCTACCATCAGGCTCCTGAGGGGCCCTAAATGTGCTCCGCCTCAAACCATCCCTTAAAAAGACTGGCAAACGATGGAGAAAATCTGGAACCCATTGCAGGCCCACAGATCTGCAAGTACCACTCATTATTGAAAAGAAAGGCATTATGTTTGAGGTTCAAGAGTGTATATCACAAAAGGGCATTTGTAGTGTATGTATGGGCCCCTTCAGAGATCACCTTTTAGAGTTTCAGGAATCACAAAGTCAAAATCGTTACAATTGATCTGTTCTGGAAAAGTAAAGACAACTCTATAATTTCAATGGAGCGGTGTGGCAAGCCATTAAGAGATTGTCTCAACGCAGGGAACACAGTGGGTCTCCAGAGTGAAAATGTTCTCTAGCGTCTTGATTTCAAATTCCAGAAAGTGTCTAATGCACCATATGTGATCTAGAAAATTTCTTGTCAGCATAGATATATAGGAACAGAGGTGAAGATAAGGGAAGAAAAAGGAGAGTAGTAGTCGAAATAAACGGAAAGTTCTAGACTTTCAACACAGGTCATAGGTTATGTAGAGGTTTGTATAGAGTCACATATAAATCTACAATTACATGGTAAAAGTATGGACAAACATCAATACAAATCACAGATTGTATGCAGATTTGTTGGGAGTCTCATAAAAGTTCACAAAGGTGTGAAAGGTCTAGAATTCTAACACAGGTCAAAAGTTAGGTACAGGTTTGTATTGAGTCACATATCAATCCACAAGAACATAGGAGAAGTATGGACACACATCAATAGGGATCACGGGTTATATGCAGATTTGTTGGGAGTCTCATATTGGTTCACAAAAGCATGACTAGGGAATGGAGAAGTATTAATACATGTGGTACATCATACATGTAGAAAGTAATGTAATTCATTATACACATTAATCCCCAATTCCACTGCCCCCAACTTCATGATCAATCAGGCCTCACTTTTCCTCAATCTTAGCTCCCTGTCACCACCCCTAGGGTCAGTTTTTACTACCTTTATGCCATGAAGTTGAAAACCAAATTATTTTTTTTGCTCTGAGCACTCGCTTGTATGGCTGCCTATTGAATATCTGATAACCAAGTTTTTTTTAATGTACAGAAATGTTCTGCAATTAAGTCTTTAGGGAGATAGATGGTGCTTCCAACATACATTTTATTACATTTACACTGTATCACAAATACAACTAACTTTGCCAGACAGTCTATGTGGTCATGAATCTGAAATCTACATGATCCGTTATATTCAAATTCTTTGACCCCTCTTTTTGCCAACCTACACATACTGCAGCATCCACAGACAAATTAACCAATGTTCAATTGTGTCAGGCAGATTACATTAGTTTGATGTTGTGAAGGATAGCTGGGGCTGATTAGATTTTGAATTGACTTGCCTTTCCAATATGTGATGCTTGGTGATTTACAAACATATTGTTCCAAGGACAGTGAGTAGGGGCTAATTGCTTTTGAGACCAGGGATGGTAATTAGTCACTAATCTCACAGGTATAATCTTTTGATTAACCTTTTTTGCACTTTTAAGGGTAGTCTACCTTCATAATTGAATTGTTCTGTCTTTGGCCTTGTGGATTATTTCCTTTGAATATCCTCTAGCAAGAAACCAGTTTTCAATATCCTCCAAACTGCAGGAAAAATCAATGTCTCTACTGCAGTTTCTGCGGCCCTTAACATTTCTCCATACGGAATGGAATTAATTTGGCTTTTTGGGTGTGAACTCGTGGCGTGTAGCAATGAATTACACACAGTGGCTTTCCTGTAGGTTTTACTATGTATTTTACCATTTTCTTGAAACGGTTCTACGTCCAGGAATATGATTTTATCAGTGTCCTCTGTCAAGGTAAAGGTCATGTTGTGTATGTTGTTATTCATGTGCTCAAAAATTCCTGCAAGATCCTCATCGCTACCCGTCCATATCAATAGGCAATCATCTATATAACATCCCTAGTTCAGGATGTGCTCCTGCCATCGGGCTCCCGAAGGGCCCCAAATTTGCTCCGCCTCAAAACATCCCATAAAGAGACAGGCAAACAACGGAGCAAATCTGGAACCCATTGCAGGCCCGCAGATCTGCAGGTACCACTCGTTATTGAAAAGAAAGGCATTATGTTTGAGGATCAAGATTGACATTTCAATGAGCATCTCAGAGGGCTGTGTTACAAGATAGGTATGGAGTTCCTCTGTGTTATGGGTTCAAATAATCTTAGGCATGATCCCGTCAAGGGGTCTCTGGATGACCCCTATCCTGTGATGTAAGGAGGAGTCCGCAAATTTGCACGCAGCAGATTTTTTTGCTTGGTGATACAATATTGCGGCGCGCGGCGTTCACTTACCGTCATTCAGCGTTTGCAGAGTTGTTTTTCTCGATATTTTGCGTGTGCTGCGCCATTTTGGATCTTGCTGCTGGATCCCGCGGGAGTTTGGCGACCGCGATTACGTCATCGCGGCTTGCCACCTTGCACAGCGAGAGTTTGTCAACGCGAGTACGCCGTGATCATGTATCTCGGGAGTTCGCAATTGCGAACAAGTAGATGCGGCGGTCAGCAACAATCTCGCACTCGCGAAATTGCTAAATTTGCAATTCTGCACAAGAAATCCACGAGCAAGCAGCATAAACCTTCTGAAAATGATGATTATTATCAGAATAACTCCTCAGGTTGACATTTGCCTGCACTTTTTTTTTGCAAGGAGTCCATTTCGGGAGGAGGGCGGTGGGAGTTAGGAAATGCCCCACAGTCTCCAACTTCCTGTTCCTGTCCAGCAGGCTCCTCACAGTGCTTTCTTCATGTGCTGGTCACTTTCATTCGGATCTTGACCTGGAAGGATTACTTTTTGTGGATGCTGCTGGATATTTGGATTTGAGGCCTTTTTGATTTTCTTTGGATCACTTTTGGATTAGAAATTTCACAAGTTAGTTTGTTTGGGGAATTACAGTTGCTGCAACTACAATTTTGGAATTTTCGATTTTTGGGCTGTTGTTGGGGCCTTTTGCCCAGGGCTAGTGAGTGGTGCATGGACTGAGTCTTTCTGTGGGGTCTCTTTAATGTAAACATCATGGAGGGCATGGATGGCATGGGATTGTGCTGATTTTTGTGTGTTTTTCAATTTTTTTGGCTGCTGTTGGGGCCTTTTGCCCAGGGGTAGTGAGTGGTGCATGGGCCTAGTCTTTCTGTGGGGTGTCTTGAATTTAAACATCATTGACGGCATGGATGGCATGGGATTGTGCTGATTTTTGTGTGTTTTTCGATTTTTTTGGCTGCTGTTGGGGCCTTTTGCCCAGGGGTAGTGAGTGGTGCATGGACCTATTCTTTCTGTGGGGTGTCTTGAATTTAAACATCATTGAGGGCATGGATGGCATGGGATTGTGCTGATTTTTATGTGTTTTTGACTTTTTGGGGGTGTTGTTGGGACTGGCCATGTGGGTGGGGGCCATTTTGAGTGCTGGTACAGGCAGGCCCTGGCCATGTGCTAGGGGGCAAGGGGTCATTTGGAAGGCAGGCAGTGTTCTCAGGCCTGCACCCATTTTGCCTAGCTTTCATCCGTTATGCCCAGGGGTAGTGAGTGGTGCATGGGCCTAGTCTTTCTATGGGGTGTCTTGAATTTAAACATCATTGAGGGCATGGATGGCATGGGATTGTGCTGATTTTTGTGTGTTTTTTTCGATTTTTTTGGCTGCTGTTGGGTCTTTTGCCCAGGGGAAGTGAGTGGTGCATGGACCTAGTCTTTCTGTGGGGTGTCTTGAATTTAAACATCATTGAGGGCATGGATGGTATGGGATTGTGATGATTTTTATGTGTTTTTCGACTTTTTGGGGGTGTTGTTGGGACTGGCCATGAGGGTGGGGGCCATTTTGAGTGCTGGTACAGGCAGGCCCTGGCCATGTGCTAGGGGGCAAGGGGCCATTTGGAAGGCAGGCAGTGTTCTCAGGCCTGCCCCCAATTTTGCCTAGCTTTCATCTTTTATGCCCAGGGGTAGTGAGTGGTGCATGGACCTAGTCTTTCTGTGGGGTGTCTTGAATTTAAACATCATTGAGGGCATGGATGGCATGGGATTGTGCTGATTTTTGTGTGTTTTTCGATTTATTTGGCTGCTGTTGGGGCCCTTTGCCCAGGGGTAGGGAGTGGTGCATGGGCCTAGTCTTTCTGTGGGGTGTCTTGAATTTAAACATCATTGAGGGCATGGACGGCATGGGATTGTGCTGATTTGTGTGTGTTTTTCAATTTTTTGGCTGCTGTTGGGGCCTTTTGCCCAGGGGTAGTGAGTGGTGCATGGGCCTAGTCTTTCTGTGGGGTGTCTTGAATTTAAACATCATTGAGGGCATGGATGGCATGGGATTGTGCTGATTTTTGTGTGTTTTTCGATTTTTTGGGGGTGTTGTTGGGACTGGCCATGTGGGTGGGGGCCATTTTGAGTGCTAGTACAGGCAGGCCCAGGCCATGTGCTGGGGGACAAGGAGCCATTTTGAAGGCAGGCAGTGTTCTCAGGCCTGCACCCATTTTGCCTAGCTTTCATCCTTTATGCCCAGGGGTAGTGAGTGGTGCATGGGCCTAGTCTTTCTATAGGGTGTCTTGAATTTAAACATCATTGAGGGCATGGATGGCATGGGATTGTGGTGATTTTTATGTGTTTTTTGACTTTTTGTGGTGTATAACTGATGTTCCTCTGTCTTCCATTGCTTTTAGGTGCACAAGAGAACCAACAGTGCCAGGAAGAAGTCCTGCAGCGTTGTGTGTACAGCATAATGTCACGCGACCTCATGTGTGGCCACAGACAAGACAACTCTGCAACTCGTGCAACTGCGGCCTGCTGTTCTGACATCTGAAGAAGATGGCCCCAAAAAAGTTCCCCGTAGCTCCTCTAGCAAGAAAGTTGCCAGTAAGGAGCAGAAGAAGCAAGTTACCAAGGAGACTGATGTGCCGCCTGCCACATTTTTTGGGAATTAAAAAAAAAAGTACACCTGCAGCAGGATCTGCTGGGGACCAAGCTGGGAGAAGCACCCCTGCTCAGTGCCACCACCACCACGCCAACTTAAGTCCAAGCCCTTGAGTGCTGCAGAGGCACTTAGTCTAGTTGTTCAATCACCATCGACCAGTGATGTTGGCTCATCGCAAGAAAGTAGCAGCAAGGTCCCTCAATCAACACAGGTTGTTGTAACTCATCTGACGAGTTTTCAACAACAACAGCCGCAACGACAACCACATGTGTAAGTACAAGCTCAAGTACATGTGGAAGGAGAGGCAGCGCAAGGAGATGCGCAAGCAGAGGTGAATGGAGGGGCACAAGTACCCACAATAGTTGTTCCTCCCGAAGTAGGGGCACATCAGGAAATCGACATTCAAGGCGAGGTATCATTTGAGGAAGCCACTCCTCCTGATCATTCATTGTCTTCCACATCCCTAGCAAGGAAAAGATCAAGGATGGTGTCTACATCTTCTTTATGCCCCCTTCCTTCTGATGATATGGATCCAACTTGGAAACCACCACTGCCGTCTGAGAGTGAGGCACACCATGATCTGACAAAGGTAGCTAAGCGTAAAAGGAAGGTCCCCGAAAGACTCATAGTTATGGGGTGTGATGATGATGCTGAAGAAGTGGCATATACTACTCCTGCTGATGAAGACTCTCACGACAACGACGCAGTCATTATACAAGCCACTCCAGCCTCAGCGGGCATGCAGCAAACAGACATTTTGACCCTAGCCCGAAAATCTGCTGAGCGTGACGTTGTCAACGAGGAGGCCATGGGACCACCATCATTGGAGTTAACTAGTTCACCACCACCTACCGCTTCCATATTTTTTCTCGCCAGAAGGGACCTCCATCCACCTCGACCTCAATTAGTGGTGGTGCAAGTGCACAACGTAGTAAAGTTCGGCAACACACATCCTCCACTTCATCTGGCATTAGCAGCATGACCAGTATCGCCTCCTGCGCCCCTCACAGACATTTGAAGTCCGCAGTTTGGGACTTCTTTAGTGTTTTCACAACAAGGGAAAACATAGCCATTTGTAGCATTTGTAAGCTTGCAGTTGTCATGGTAAGCTTGGTACCAACTATGGTACCGGAGGCCAGAGAGGTCATCTTGAGAGACAGCACACTGTCCAATGGCATGCGCACCTAAAGGAGATCAAGGAAGCCCGAAATGGAAGTCAACAAACTGTATCCATTGATGTTTCATCTCATGATGATGAGGAGGAAGAAGCGTCAAACATTTCTTCACTTACACCCAGTACCCCGTCAGCAGCACACCCCCTGTGAGCCACACTAAGAGTGTGGGAGAAAGTGAGACACCAATGCGAAAAAGTTCATCATCACCGAGCGTAACTGGATCGAAGAAGTCATCATCATCATCCCGTAAAATCATGGTCCAGCCCACCATTAGAAGCATGTTGTTTTCAGAAGCGCCATTTGAACGCAACTACCCAATGACGCGTCTGTATAACACTAAGCTGGCTAAAATGCTAGCTCTGGACCTTCTCCCTTTTTCTTTTGTGGAAGGGGTTGGTTTTCTTGAATTAGTGACAACGCTCAGCCCTAAATGGAAGGTTCCTAGCTGGTTCTATTTTGCCAGAGTTGTGGTTCCAGCACTACATGCAGATGTGCTGGAGGTGATTGGAGCAGCTTTGTAGAAGAGTGCTATTCACACTATACATCTGACAACAGACATGTGGACCAGTGGCGCAGGCACTGATTACATGTGCATCACTGCACACTGGGTCTCTTTTTCAGGAGTTACAGCAAAGCTAAGGCCAGGTGTTGACCCGGAAAACGTTTTTAAAGCTGCTCGGAAACATGCAACACTAGCCATGTTTGGCATGGAGTCAAGTCATACAGGAGAAAACATTTTGCAGGAGTTTAACACAAAGGTCTTTCAATGGCTGTGCCCAAAAAAATGCAAGATTGGTTATGTTTCCACGGATAATGGTGCCAATGTAGTTAAGGCCATGGATAAGAGTTACTATTTCAGAGTGCCGTGTTTGGCGCACTGTGTACACCTGGTTGTTAAAAAATTCCTGAGTGAAGAAAGTCCAGTGTGCGAGTTACTGACCACCTGCCGAAGAATGTGCACACATTTCAGCCATTCTTTTAAGGCCCGGAAGCATCCAGGAGGTGGCAACACGATGGAACTCAACCTTCTACATGCTTGAGCGTCTGTATGAGCAGTTTACAGTAGTCGATCAGTATTTCTTTACACTGGGTACAGCTATGCAGGACCTGAGGTTACATGTGGAGCAATGGAAGCTAGTTAAAAGCCTGTCAGACATGCTTTGTCCTTTTGAGGTCTTCACGCGTGCAGTCAGCAGGGAGGACTGTAATTTGGAAAAAGCTATCCCATTGTTGCGCATGCTAGAGCACCAACTGAAGGCGGTGTCTTCTACGTTTCAAAAAGATGGAAAGCAAGAACCATTTGAGTTGGCGGAGAAGTTATTACAGCGCCTACTTTGCGATGAACGTCTTGAAAAGATTGACACAGAACAGCATTACATTTCTGCTACTATTCTGGATCCACGGTACAAAAAGGCGGTGGCAGGCAGAGTATTCTTTCCTTTTGATGACGCAGATGTTACAAAGTACAAACATTGGCTAGCTGTGTCAGCCACTCGGTTTGAAAGAGAACGGCAGGAAATTGAAGGAAAAGGCAGTACATCAGTATCAGCAGGCCATCCGGAGTCAAAAGAATCCACTTCTGCACCTGTGGCTGTGGCAGAAGTGACCTCTCAGCCATTAAAGACACCAGCAACTGGATCATCTGCACCAGACACAACAGTAACATTGTGTGAAGAAGAGGATTGGCTAACTCAGCTTGGGTTTGCTTCTCAAAAGGTCCCAGCAAAAAGTAAGCAAAGTGGAGGAACCGTGGAGAACCTTGAGTCGATGGTGCAGGACTATCTGAATGGCTCAACAGAGGTCTATGTTCATGATGACCCATTGGCGTATTGGCATGGGAAAAAAGAATTGTGGCCAGAGATCTCCAACCTGGCTATAAACTACTTGTCTTGCCCACTCGCAAGTGTGTCTTCTGAACGTGTTTTCAGTGCTGCTGGTGGCATTGTAACTTGCAAAAGGACCCGCCTCTCGCCCGAAAATGTGGAGAGGTTAGCAATGATCAAGATGAATCAGCACCTCATACCACCAGATTACAAAGTACGAGAATACACGCCGGAAGAAGACGAGGAGGACACCAACTTAGATGAGGGAATTTCTTCTCTGTTAGGTGACCTACTCCCACCTGAATTCGCAGAGTATGAGGACGAACTCTTCTTCCCTGACACCGAGCCCTGAAAATGAGCCAATAAATCAATAACTTTCTTTTTCGTCCTTATTCACTTTTATTCCTGTGTGTATGTCTTTCTTTGTTTTGCAAAGTCAATATAAATAAAAACTTTAATCACCCAATCACAAAAACAAACCCATCAGCAGAACTGTCTTCACGTATTTGCTTATTGATTTGAAGGTGCCGCAGACTGCATTCCACAGTTTCACAAGTTCACAAGAACATGCTCCTCTATCCTTCTCCTCCAGACTCCTATTTCCCTCAAAGCAGAGGGCTGGATTACGCCCAATGAAGAAAGACTCTGCACTTGTGGGGGTGTTCTACTTCTTTGCGGGTGAGTTGACGGCTCTGGGGCCATTGCTGGGAAGGTCTAATACCGGATAAAAGTGGTTTGGCAAAAATCAGACTTGAAAAAGTTTTTGCCTTTTTGCTCACCATCATGTTTTGGGGGCCTGTTTGGGGGGCTTCCTGGTGTTTGTGGGTGGGTTTCGGGGTCTGGGAACACTGCTGGCACAGTCTAATGTTGATTGCATTTGTTTTCTAGGACATCCATGGTGGAAAAGTGGAGTCATGACCTAGCTGCACAGCGCGTTTGGACAGAAGGCCGAAAAATATTATGAGATTTTCCATTTTTGCTTTTTGCCTGTTTGGGGGTGTTGTGCTTTTTTGCGGGTGGGTTGGCGGGTCTTGGGGCATTGCTGGGAAGGTCTAATACCGGATAAAAGTGGTTTGGACAAAATCAGACTTGAAAAAGTTTTTGCCTTTTTGCTCACTATCATGTTTTTGGGGGCCTGTTTGGGGGGCTTCCTGGTGTTTGTGGATGGGTTTCGGGGTCTGGGAGCACTGCTGGGTATGGATACTTTTGATTGCAAGAGGTTTGAAGAAAATCCATGGTGGCAAAGGGGAGTTAGGGCCTAGCTGCAGAGCGCGCGCGGAGTGATTTTGAAAATTGGCCTGAAAATGACTAAGTCCCCAATTTTGTACTTTTGCTTTTTGGCTGTTTTGGGGTCTTCTACTTGTTTTCGCCTGGATTGACGGCTCTGGGGCCATTGTTGGGAAGGTCTAATACCGGATAAAAAGTGGTTTGGACAAAATCGTAGGCGAAATTTGTTTTGTGTTTTTGCTGACTTGCTCGTCTTTGAGGTGCTCTTTGGTGGGGTTCTGGGTGTTTGTGGGTGGGTTTTGTGGTCTGGGAGCACTGCTGGCACAGTCTAATTTTGATTGCATTTGTTTTTCAGGAAATCCATGGTGAAAAACGGGAGTTATGGCCTAGCTGATCAGCGTATTTGGACAGAATTGAAAGAAGGCCGAAAAATATTGTAAGTATGAGATTTTCCATATTTGCTTTTTGGCTGTTTGGGGGTGTTGTGCTTTTTTGCGGGTGGGTTGGCGGGTCTTGGGGCATTGCTGGGAAGGTCTAATATCAGATAATAGTGGTTTTGACAAAATCCATGCTGAAAAGCCTTTTGTCATTTTTTGTAACTAAGGGTACGTTATGGTTAGCACTAGCAGAGGTATTCCATGTGTTTGGGGGTGTTCTAGATTTTTGCAACTGGGTTCTGGGGTCTTACAGCACTCGTGGGAATGTGTAATCTTGGTTGCAAGTGGTTTGAAGAAAATCCATGGTGAGAAAGGGGGGATTTGACCTAGTTAAAGAAAGCGATTGCCACTATTCTTAACTTAGGGCTTGTTCGGGTTAGCACTACAGTATTGTATTGCATGTGTTTGGGCGGGGGTTATAGATTTTTATGACTGGGTGGGGTCTTAGAAAACTTGTTGTAATGTTTAATTTTGATTGCAAGTCGTTTGAACATAATCCATGGTGGGAAAGGGGGGTTTTGGGCATACTTTCACGATTTGAAATTAGGCCTCTGTGAGGTAGCAGCAGTATTCTGCACATTTTTGGGAGGGTAATGTGGGGTGTTCTAGATTTTTGGGATTGTCATCTCTGAAAGTGACAGTATAATTTTTGCACTGCAGAGCGTGCCTTACATATTCTTTTCTCCGAGGTGTCTTTAACACTTACTGTTGTGTTTTTCCATCATCAATTACATGCAGGCTTTTACCCTGTGCCATCGATGTACTACTCAGGCATACAATTAGCGATCCGCAAATCCGCATCAGGCAGGCAGTGGACAGTGTGTCTGGTCACCAAGATTGATCGACGGAGCATCCGATGGAATGAAGGAGTACCGCGAATAAGAGGAATGGCTGGATGTATCGACTTCACAAATTCAACGGGACAACTACAAAAAACAGTAACAGTATCCAAAATTCTCCTTATCTTTTAAACGATATTGTTGTGAACTTGAACTTACTTCTACGAGTGTGACTTTGTGTATTTGTTTGATCTCTGCTTCAAATTCATCTCTCCCTCCAGCAATTAGATACATCTTTGCTATGTTTAACACTAATTTAATGTTCTAAGTGTTTATTCTCTCTGAGGGCAGAGAGGCAAGTGAAATTGCGTAATGACTGCATCCCTGTACTGTCAACTTGTTTCTTCGTAGTTACTAGTAAGTTGCAGTTAGTAGTAGTACTACTTTTCAGTAACCTAACCATCCATTTACTACTTATGGCATGCAGTAGTGCACTTCTTTTATGTCCCTTTCTAGATTTATCAATATCTTCTAATCCAAAGATTTGTTTCTCTTCATTTGTTGTTTGACTGTCCATGCTGTGTTTTTTTTCCTCTCTACCGAACTTTCCCAAAAACCCCCATTCTCATCCAATTTTCAAACCCTAACCCTCTTCCCCCGGGCTGTGTGGTATTTCATTGAGGTGTGACTGACAACAACAATAAATTCCACACACTTATTGGGGAGGATAAGGTCAAAGCAACCAGAAGTTCATGTGCGCCATCGTGGATTGATAAGAACATCCTCCTCCTACACGACGTTAACAACAATGAAATGATAAATGCTTACCTTACGTTGGCACTGCTTAGGCTAGGGCACTGTTTTGTACCGTACTATCTATTGTACTGTTTCTAATGCTACGCTCAGGCCACTCAATGTTTAATTTCCTCTTTTTTTCATATGGTGATACTGCCAGTGTGTACCACTACTGCTACCATCACAACAATGATATTGCATCCGTCGAGGATTCAAGTTAACAACCAACCTTATTCACCAACCGTGATTTGCAAATCACAGGTAAGATAAGCATATTGGGGAGGTAGGGCTAGGACTAAGTTTGGAGGAGCAGACACTAACAGTACCACTAGTAAAGTACAGTAGTAGGGCTACTGAATTGACTAACTCGGTTACTTGCATTTTGGTACATTTCAGGACAGGATGTTTCATTCATGCTGGTAAGTTTGAAAAACCAAACGTCCAGTAACCCCCGCCAACCCCAACACAAAATAATATGAGCGTGTATACTGTGTTTTTGAATGAAAAATATAATTATTAAGAAATATAAATTATGGATGTTGTTGTTGTCACAAAAATAGAATTTCCCCAACTCACCCCCCTCCCTAACCAAACCAATGTCCAAAAATCAAAAAGTACCCTTTCCCAAAAACCCAATTCCCACCCCCAACAGTATTTAAAAAAGGGACAAGGGACAGTCACTTCCTCAGGTGGCGTTTGGACAGCTGGTGCTGCACGTCCCGCAGCTCTTTGCGGAGGTCCCGGAGCTGGGCTGATGTTTTTTGTCCAACCGCTCCAGTTAGTCCACTCGCTTTTCGGAGGCGGTGCTGGCGTACCATCCAGGCTCTGGGAGGGCAGCTGTTGTTTTTGCTGCTGTGTGGCGGCGGCGGGAGACTGTCGGGCCACGGCTCCGTTTGGCTGGAGGCTTGTGGCTGGTGGACCCGGGGGCGGTGGAGCAGGATATACTGGAGGTTGTTGTAGTTTCCTCCTCATGCTCCCGAGCCCACAACCGTCGATACTCGACAGAAATAGCCTCCAGCTTACTGGCCCTGGCCCGGACAGCCATCTCCTTACGGGTGAGCTTTTTGGGAGTAGCATCTATGAAAAAAGAAAGATAAATACTGTAGCCAATAGTCTTTAACATAAAATCAAAATAATTCAATAGAAAGTTGACACTCAGTAACACCAGCAAGTAGCAAACACAGTATAAGATTTTGAAGATAACAGACCAGGGTTTTTTTGATTGTCGATCCACAACTGGCACCTCCCGTATGTGACGTTATTTATAATTTCTAACCACTATTTTGAGGGTGCCCCAGATAAGAGGAAGAACCTAAACCTCCAATTAGGACCAAAATCCAAACATAATTTATACAGTAGGTATCTGTGCACACGTCGCCTTTTACAGCGTAAATGCTGTTGGTAATCAAACAACACAACCAATAGGCAAACAATGTGGAAGTAGTCTTGATAGACGTTTTTCTTCAATTCAGATTTTGTCTACCACGCCCAGCCAACACGTGTTTCGTCAGGAGTAGTAGCCCGCGACTTCATCAGGGCTCCCGCGGGCAGCGGTTCCAAAGCTATTGCCACAATGGCTAGGTGCTCTCAGCCGGTTCTAATTCCGACCCGCTTACCGGGTACTGTCGAGGTTCTAGCTGATTCGTCTCAGCCGTCCGTGTGATGGTTAATACCAAAGATGCGACACACCATAGGAGTATCCGTGTGAGCGGCAGGTTAAGCCGTACTGCTTTCCAGCGTCTCCGCGTGTAAATGCGAAAGTCATTTACAGTTTACATGCGGAGACGCTGTAAAGCTGAGACGGCTGAGACGAATCAGCGAGAACCTCCACAGTACCCGGTAGCCGGGTCGGAATTGGAAGCGGCTGAGAGTACCTAGCCATTGTGCCAATAGCTTTGGAACCGCTGCCCGCGGGAGCCCTGATGAAGTCGCGGGCTACTAGCCCTGACGAAACACGTGTTGGCTGGGCGTGGTGGATAAAATCTGAATTGAAGAAAAACTTCTATCAAGACTACTTCCACATTGTTTGTCTATTGGTTGTGTTGTTTGATTACCTACAGCATTTACTCTGTAAAAGGCGACGTGTGCACAGATACCTGTTGTAACAATATAACATTTTGGCATGTATCTTTCCGCCGTCTTTGTAAGCCTGTGACATTACTGGGAGTTTCAGGAATTCCACTAGCAGCACTATGGGTGGACTCACTACTACATACATAGTCAGAGAGTACTAAAAAAAGGCCTTTTGTTACTTTTTTTCTCTTGGGTTGCATAAGAAATCACTGGTACGTGAACTGGTGCTCGCTGCCATAATGGCAGCTCACTCTGCTTTCACCCAAGAAATACAGACACAGGCCATGATGATGCAGACTGGCAGTACTTTAAGCAGTACATGCAAGTGGGGATCTGAATGTCTTACTTTTCTATAGGGGTGGCACTGCCACTGGCCATACTTCTTCCACTCAGCGTCTGCTCTACTACATCATACAACTCTGCTATTGACAAGGAGGATAAAGAAGATAACATCCAGGCTTCGAAAGTACGTCTATGATTCTTCTTGATGTCTCAAATGTACCAAAATGTATTTATGTCAAAAACCAACTAACACCCTTTTCATTATATTTTGAAAAGCGCTGTCTTCTTATGTTGAATTGCATTCAACAAAACCATTCTTTACAGTCATAAATATTAAGACTCGCTCGTCCTTCGTTTCACCCTTCTTTAACTTTTCGTTCTTCACATTCCTAAACTTCATCTGATATGACTTGTCTTCACAAATCACAATAACAATTTGCCAGCTGAGTTGAAGTGAAATAGAGGGGGCCATTGGTTACCAGAGAAGTACCACAGCTAATGCTATTAAAAGTCAAGGTTGACTGTCTTCTCCGTGATAGCCCAAAAAGTAGTTCTAAATTAGTAAATGTTCTTGACAGTACAGTGTACTTATACTAGTGTACTGTGTACTACTGAACAGTACATCATGCGCCCCTTTGCGAGGCTACTCAAAAAAATTTCAATAAGTAAGGAGTATAATAACTTACCACCGTCCGCCGCCGTTGAGTCTTCCCCCCCAGCTCCTCCTGTTGGCGCCGCTGCATCCTGAGTGGACCCCTCCGCACTGCTGGCCCCGGCACTGGTTGTCATCTGTGCCGCGTCAGATGTTGTGACGTCTAGGAAAAACATGTCATATTTTCAGATGCCATACACAACCCCCTATTTTGTCTCGTAACGGAAGAAAATGTTACATAACACATTTTTTTTATTACTGGGATTGAAAAAAAGTTACGGTTTTGGGGAGGGTGTTAACCTTTTATATGATTATTCCATTAAATGCTACACTTGTTCTTATGACAACTGATGAATGCTTGCTTAACGGGCACCATTTTTCTCATTACAGAAAGAAGATTTCATTTCCCTTCTGCCAGACAATTCTTTAACTACTAGTAAGTCATCACCAGCAGTACTTTAAGTACTTTAAAGAAGGTGGGGGCTCCCGCACAGCTATTCTAATAATTTCATGTGTCTGTTAACTATTATTAATTTTGAGTCATACTAATTTCATTCATGGGAATGTTGTTGCAACTTTAACATCATCTTCATCCATCAGAATACTACGCTATTAAAAATAAAGAAATAGTGTTTTCATTTCTTAGTTGAAAATAAAACTTTAAAACTAACGAACACTGTGTGGTTTTTGTTTACGAGTGTGTGAGCGGAAAGGTTTGAACTACTGCACTTGGCAGTCATGTTTCAGTGACTCAGATAGGCCGGGACTCGGAGGTAGTCTTCTTCTGTTCTTCTGGGTCGTAAAAATCATTTGTCAGACATTCTAGATAGTTGGTCAGGGGATTGGGGGTTCAATTTCTGTTCGGACTGAGGTATGTCGAAAGACGAACTGCACCTATCATCTTGTCCATACTTCTTTGTGTGCAGAATAGTCCCTGAAACACTAGCGGTATGGGATGTGCTTCTCTCAAATCAAAAAGGACACTGCTACCTTTTACTTGGTGTAAACAATTTCATTTTGTTGTTGTAAATTGTAAAAGCACTTACATTAAGAAGACTCGAATAGACAGCAAGGGCAACACAGAGGACTACGCTCAGTGCCTATGTTATGTTATGTTATGTTAAGGATTACTTGTATAGCGCCTATCAACGCCGGTCTCTAAGCGCTTACCAGAAGGAACATAACACACTAATGACCCTAGAACCTCAGTTGTTTCACCTCCTATGATGTCATGAAGGCCTTTCTGAAAAGATAAGTTTTTAGTTTCTTTCTGAAAGGTAGAAGCTGCGATTCCTCTTTCAAGGTGGGTGGGACCGCGTTCCACAGTTGTGGAAGGAGCACAGACAAGGCCCTACCTTGTCATTGCCTAGAGCTATTGCTGTATCAGAGTTTTGTTTCACACCGTTTGCCGAATGGGCAAGCTTAGCTACCTACACAGACTGACTCATAATTGTAAATAGTAGTAGCAGAGAGAGTGATGGTAGAGGCAGGATAAGAATGTAGGAAGTAGTCTACATTAGAAGAAGATCCAAGACTATTTTGTAAAACATAGAATTATTAGGAACCAGTTTATAATAAATTTGAGCTGTAAAAGTTAGGGAAGTATAAGTATTAAGATAACAATAAGACAACTTACTGGAGCCAGCAGAAGAGCCTGGAAGGGACTGCTCCTGTCCAACTTCTGCCACCGGAGTCTCTGTCGCCGCCGTCGCCTTGCCCCTGGGAGTTGCTGGTGATCATGAAATAAAGAAACACAACATGGATGATTGTTTTTGGGGAAATATTTGATTTCTTTTTACTCAATCTAAAATTATGTTGGGGAAACAAATTAACATCAATTACATCTGATCTGGTCAACTAAGAGGATAGTAGTACAGTATTGCAGGATTCGCAGACCGTCTAATAGGAAAGTTATGTAATTCACTAACTACATCAACAACAAAAAGGTTCTACTACGACTGCCATCACTCAGCAGCACGAGACGTCACGTGACAGACACAGTCCGTCATCATGATTGCAGACCAATAATAAATGTCCTAGAACAAGTAATAAATAGTATACTCAACGTATCAATCCACCACTATCTCTTCAAAGTGGCAGCAGCAGGAGTACAAAGAAGGACTAGACTTGAGTCTACTGTCTCTAGCATTACGTAGTAATGCTCTCAAATGACTAAAAAGTTGCAAACAAGTAAGCATAGTAGCAACGCCAATAACCAGGCAGGCACCTGCAATGACAGAAGCTATTTAAACATTAATTTACCTGCAATGTAATCTAATCAGCAGCATTCGTACTCTTCAGGAAAAAATAGATTAGCAATATAACAGAGCAAAAGGAAAAAAAGTAGTTATTAAATAGCTACTTACCAAGCCCAGGGATCTCCACACTAAGCAGGTCGAGCACGTCATGCTCCCGGTCCAAGATGTCAGTCCACCGGTGCGTCACTTGGTGGTAGGTGCGCCGGACCCCAGACTCCTTATACATGCGCCGGCACACCTTCTCCCACAGCTGGCGACGCTCCGGGAGGCCGTAACTTGAAGCAATCCGCCCACCTGCTTCCACGGTCTTAGAGAGGTGGACCTGGACCAAAACCAGCAAGGCGGCCACCTCCACCGCAGAAAAGATCTCCCTGGGCTGCACTTCCTCCCCTCTCCAACGCCCGCAAGGGAGCCGGGTACGTGGGGCTGGGCCCTTCCCCTTGCCCTTGTAGCCTCCCTTAGCCATGGTCCTGGGCACAAGAAGAAGGAAAGAAGAATAGGTGTGAAAATAATAAGAGAGCGAGCAAAAGAAATAAAGTAGGTAATAAAGTAACAAATAGTAAAAAAAACACAAAATATAGATGTAGGAAATTGAAGAGAGTGATAATAAGCACAAAAAAACAAAAAAAGTTCAGAAAAACATAGGATTGCAAAGATGTAAGGTGGATAGAAAGGTAGCATGCCCAAAACCATAGCAGTGAATGAAAAACAAGATGGCTGCGCTCATAGAGGACCGTGTGGGTATGTTGGAGCGATATTTCCCCCGCGAGCACGCAAAAACGCCCACGAATACGTAATCGCGCGCCGCATACGACGTGAACTTGCAACGAGCGCCCGGAAACAGAAACACGTCATGCAAACAAGATGGCCGCGCCCGTACATGACCTCATGGGCAACCTCAGGGTCGATGCGCTGCAAGCGGCCCGCGAATAAGCAAAAAACCGCCCGAACACGCAAAAAAAAGAAAAACCGCCTGAACATGCAAAAAAAAGAGAAATCAGCAAATTCGCACGAATTTGCGGATTGCAAGTTCGATTTCACGTCCCGCAAATCTCGCGAAATGGAAGAAAAACACATTTTGGAAAACTGAAAGCACTTAGCAGGTGCAAAAGTTCAAACTAATTTGTAACCATACCCTGTAGTGCTTCCTGAGGGGCCCCTCCAGAGTTCAGTTGCCTACTTTCAACTATTCTCTGACCCTGCTCTGACCCTTGAGGGTCAGAGCAGGGTCAGAGAATAGTTACAAGTATGGCACAATGCTCCTGTAAAAAAAATAACTGCAACAGGAAGGTCTTACAGCTAAGGAAGCAGGTGCCAGACTTGAAGCACAAATTCAGTGACACATTAACCAGCCCCAAATTAATTCATCTCAGTTGAGGCTGGGAAGGTGTGCTTTGCTTTCCCCCCATAATCTACAGTGGTGAACAAGAGGGTGGTAGTGGTGAACCAGAGGGTGCTGTGATAAACCAGAGGGGGGCAGTGAGGATCCAGAGGGTGGCAGTGGCAAACCAGAGGGTGGCAGTGATGAACCAGAGGGTGCAGCCTTGTACCAGAGGGTGGCAGGGATGAACCAGAGGATGGCAGTGTCAAACCAGAGGGTGGCAGTGATGAACCAGAGGGTGGCAGGGATGAACCAGAGGATGGCAGTGATGAACCAGAGGGTGGCAGCCTTGAACCAGAGGGGGACAGTGATGATCCGGAGGGTGGCAGTGGCAAACCAGAGGGTGGCAGTGATGAACCAAAGGGTGGCAGGGATGAACCAGAGGAAGGCAGCGATCAACCAGAGGGTGGCATTGATGAACCAGAGGGTGGCAGTGATCAACCCGAGGGTGGCAGTGATGAACCAGAGGGTGCTGTGATAAACCAGAGGGGGACAGTGATGATCCCGAGGGTGGCAGTGGCAAATGAGAGGGTGGTAGTGATGAACCAGAGGGTGGCAGGGATGAACCGGAGGATGGCAGTGATCAACCAGAGGGTGGCAGTGATGAACCAGAGGGTGCTGTGATAAACCAGAGGGGGACAGTGATGATCCAGAGGGTGCCAGTGGCAAACCAGAGGGTGGCAGTGATGAACCAGAGGTTGGCAGGGATGAACCAGAGGATGGCAGTGATCAACCAGAGGGTGGCAGTGATGAACCAGAGGGTGCTATGATAAACCAGAGGGGGACAGTGATGATCCAGAGGGTGGCAGTGGCAAACCAGAGGGTGGCAGTGATGAACCAGAGGATGGCAGGGATGAACCAGAGGCTGGCAGTGATCAACCAGAGGGTGTAAGTGATGAACCAGAGGGTGCTGTGATAAATCAGAGGGGGACAGTGATGATCCAGAGGGTGGCAGTGGCAAACTAGAGGGTGGCAGTGATGAACCAGAGGGTGGCAGTGGTGAACCAGAGGATGCTGTGATAAACCATAGGGGGACAGTGATGATCCAGAGGGTGGCATTGGAGAACCAGAGGGTGGCAGTGATGAACCGTAGGGTGGCCGCAATGAACAACAGGGTCGCTAACAGGCTGGACACGTAGAAACAACATGGTCGGGACCGTTGCGAACACACAAGTAAGTTCGCGTTCCTGAACTTGTACAAAACCCTCGCAAACTGGCAAAAACAGCAAATTCGCGAATTCGCAATATTCGCCCATGCTTAGGCATTATGTTTGAGGATCAAGAGTGACATTTCAATGAGTATCTCAAAGTGCTCCAATAACTCCACAGGGGATTTATATAGGAAATGTTTGAGTTCCTGAATTCCATGGTCATTTAGGATGTTCATATACAAAGAGACCACGTCCAATATCCGAACATGTGGCAGTGACTCTTCTAAAGTGATTTAAGAAACACAGCACCCCCTGGATGTTGCCTCAGATCAAGAAAATGTACAAATATAATTTAAGAAGTACCTCTAAACTCTTTGTATGGATCGTATATGTAGAAAAGGTACAAGGGAAGAAAATAATGTGGTGCTAAAATAACGAATCCACTAGGACTTGTGAGTAGTGATTATTGTGGAAAAAGTATTGTAGGGAAAACAACCTCAGTTCTGGTTGTATCTCAGACCAGGAATGGGTTCTTGAACTCCAGTGGTATTTGCACAGTAAAGGGCAATAGTGATTACTTTGTCCAAGATTTGGTGTATTCCTGAATTCTTTTCTGGGGATAAACGAGAAAGGTAGAAAAGTCCCAGTTACAATTGTGAGTACACCCCACTCTAGTAAGGATTTGATATCACCCCATTTGTAGCTAGACAACAGGAAGTTCCACGTACCTTAAGTGTGGATCTTGTGTGTTTAAGTCATAAATCCACCATGAAGTATGACGATGTGGTAAAGCAAAACCACTCTTTCGGGGCTAAGTGTGTACCTCCTACCAGCAACCAAGTCGTTCCTGGCGTAAACGCAAACCCTAAACACAATAAAGGGATGATGGAGATGTTGTTACAATCACTATATACGTACTCCCCATGCAATAATATTAAGTAATGTGCCCAAAGTTAAGGGAGCGCATCTCAGGAGTGTAATGTATGCCACCTCTGAGTGCTACTGGGTATTCGAACACAGGCGCTTACCTCTGTTCAGTAGCAGGGCTGCCTCCGGCTTGTCGACAGAAGAGTTTGGCCTAGTGAGGTTTCCTCCTAAGTACTGGAGAGACTGCAGACATAGTCATAGGACTACACCTGCTTACTCTAACAATTCAAAGAAATGGTGTCCGCCATTTTGAAATGGAGTAAAGCTAATGTTTGAAAGTACTGCTGCCTCCAAAAAGCGAAGTGGATGGTGCAGTCCTGAACCCAAAGTGTATCAAGGATCAAATACCAACGTACTGGGTTATATGCATGGTCACAAATAGATTGTGAGGGGCCATTCTGTCTAACGTCCAATTTATAAGTGATGAAACAGATGCATAATAGTATGACGAAAACTGTCAGCAATCTTGGAGCAGAGAAGTTCCACAATCTAAGTTTAATCATATTTAGTATTGAGTGAATGAGTAATAAAAAGTTATATTGAGGTCGAAACAGGTACTAACCTATGGCAACATTGAAGAAGAGTCAAGCGAACACATTCCAAATCTCGTAGGACAATATGTGCAAGCAGGAGTAATCATAGGACAGTATTAGACACTCACAGAACCTACAGACACAGTTCTGTGAATCATCATGAGAACGCACTTTATGGGACTTTAAATATATAATTCAATGCCTGAATAATAGCAGTGTTGGAACATACATAACATACTCAAACAATACGAAAGTTTTCTAAGGCATGTTTACACGTTTGATTCGAAAAGCAGGTAGCCAATCAACTGTTGACATTGGGAGAGTAAAAAGATCTCAGTCAGCATAGAATAGACAGATTAGAAGTAAGAATAGGGTTGTAACAGGTGTAGTTTGTCATTTCTTTGAACGGTCCACACTTGTAAGCAAGAGAGCAGGTTGACAATTTATTACTTCTAGCATTTACAATGGTAAAAGGTTGAAAGTGAGTAGAAGAAAGGTTAGTTAGCATAGGAGAGCCTTGTTGGCGATGGGGCTATAACGGGGGTAGTGACGTGCCCACATAAGTAGTGTTGTATGCAGTAGCATAGGCATACTATGTCCTGGTGAAATAATGCACAAGAATGGACCACGAGTGCTAGTTCCCCAAAAAGTAATGTAATTTATGGTCTGTATTGAAGCCCATTTTAACACTACTCAATCTCATAATCTAAGTTGCTTCCCTCCTCCTCAACAAAAGTTCTCTTTTGCCACCCCTAACTTGTCTGGGTACGGTGTCAAACCACAAAAAAGGGAAGGATTTGTGGTTGTCCTGAGCTGGACAATCCATTATGTGCATTGCCAGAGGGTATCTAGTGACAGCCTGTTTGACCGCCCTGATGTGTTCTACAATGCGGTCCTTCAGAGCCCTAATAGTTCTGCCAATATACTTTTGTTGGCATTTGCAAACAATTGCGTTAATCACATAGTTGGTCTGACATTTGATGTTGGTGTTTATCTTGTAAGTGCGGTGATTGGGACCAGAAAACCCCTTCTTTTTATCGGAGGCTCATCTACACTCAGAGCAGATTCAACACTTGTAGAATCCCAGACCCTGTGATAATAGCCAATTACTCTGAGTACCCACTTTTGTGTAGCTGGGACTCAGTAGATTCCTGAGGCTCTTACCCTTCTGAAATGCTACCTCTGGTCTAGAAGAGATAAAAGCCTCCAATGTTTTGTCAGCAGACAATAGGTTCCAGAGTTTTTTTATGCTCTTGGTGTGTGTCATATTGAGTACATTGTAATCTGTGACAACCCGAATAGTTTTAGGATTCCCTCGTTGGCCTCTATCTTGAAGTGTTTGTTCTCTTTCTACTCATGAAATCCTGCTCAGTGTATTATGTATTGTTCTTTGGCTGCGACCCCTGGGCACAAATCTATCCCCCATATTTTTGAGGCAACCCGCAAAGTCATTTTCAATGCTCCAATTACGTCGGGTTCGTATAAATTCCTCGTAGGGGATAGCATTTTTCTGGTGTCTGGGCTGCGCGCTAGTGGCATGTAACACACGGATGTATGACGTTACAACGCATACTTTTACTCCGCATACCATTACAACGCGGTATTCACAACGCATACCATTACAACGCATAGCGCTTTGGGGTGCTGGATAGTGGTAAGTATAATTTACTATTCTAACTCCAGTCCCCGTGGACCCTAGGGAAGGTGTTGGATAGTAAATTAAACTTACCTCTTATCCTAGAGCGCCCCCCAGCGCAATGCGTTGTAATGGTATGCGTTGTAATGCCTGCGTTGTAGTGGTAGTGCGTTGTAAAAAATGCGTTGTAACGGGTGCATACCGTAACACACAGTTGCATGCCGTAGTCTTCCTGTATAGTCTGCTTTCAATTTTATTATTGGAAACAAAAAGTTCCATATCCCAAAAAGTGAGGGAGGTTTTGCTATGTGTGTAGGTGAACCTAATGTTGTCATCATTGCAGTTGAGGTGTGTCACAAGTCCGGTAAGTTTGTCATTGTCGCCTGTCCAGATAAGTAAGCAATGGTCAATGAACCTGCCCCAGAACAGGATATAGTCATTCCATTCATTGCCCATGGTGCCCCATATCCAGTTCTCCTCCAGCCATCCCATGAACAGATTAGTTTATGATGGGGAAAATGTAGAGCCCATGGCCACTCCACGTATCTGTCTGTGCCATGAACTTTTCAAAAGAAACACATTGTTTTCCAAAATTATTTGTGTCATTTCCAGTAACATGCCTGTGTGTTCCCAGAGGCTGGCTGGGCGAAAGTTGAGCATGCGTCTTAATGCCTATAAACACAAGTCATGTTAGATGCTTGTGTAGAGAGCAGTGACGTCCAGTGTGACCAGTGTCAAGGTATCTTACCAGGTGATGTCATTCAGCGTGCTGGGAATGTGTTCTCAGATGTAGGACGGTAGATTGTCTACTAAAGGTTGTGCTGCAGGGTCAGAGTCAGGATGTCCTCCCTGACTTTACGAGAGGGAGAGTGGACAAAAGGTGCCCAGCACCTGAGGCTACTGCCCCCTACACTCTGATGCTGCAGGGGTTGGATAACCATGAAAGACTTGGGACCTGGCTCTCATGACTGATAGCTGTCAGTGGCCACTGTGGTTTGCTGTAAAGGTGGACAGAGTTGTCTCTGGGAGGGGGACAGGAGTCAGGGCCGGGGGTGGTCTGGTCCAGACCACTGTGTATGCCATGTGGGTCTTGTTTGTCTGTTGGGATACACCTGTGAGCGAGCTAAGGTTAGGTGCTTCTTTCGGTATTGTTTCTGACCTGTTTTATGTTGGTTTTTTGACTCTGAGCACTTTACCACTGCTGATCGGTGCTAAAGTGCATATGTTCTCTGTGTAAATTGTGGTTATGGATTGTTGATTCCATTATTAGCATATTTGATTTACTAGTTAGACCCTAATACAGTGCCCTGTGTGCGCCCAGTGCCTGTAATCAAATGCTGCCAGTGGGCTGTAGCACTGATTTTGCCACCCAAAGAAGCGGCCTGTAAAATGTAACTCCGGCCTGCTATTGCAGAGCCCGTGTGCAGTCTGGGACTGTCATGTCAACTTAGCAGGTGCACACACTTCCAAGTCCCTAACCTTCCCCTTTCTTACATGTTAGTCGCCAATAAGGCACTCCCAAGGTACCCCTGTGGGCAGGATGCATTGTATTTGAATTGTAGGATGTGCTCTGATGTATGTGGCATGTCTGACAGTGAATTCATGCCAATTTCGTTGTTCACTATTGCAAGGCTACCTGCTCCCATAGGATAGAACGGGGTAGTTTGTTTATTACAACTTATAAACATATCTGTCCCTGGGAACAAGATAGAAAAAAATAAAAGTTTGATATGCCTGAACTAAGAATGTTAAAATGAGTCTTTTAGTGAGGGTGATTTTTGCATTCTGGGTTTGAAAATAACACTTTTAGAAAGTAGGTATTTTCTTGCATAACCATCCTGTGGGTCTCTGCATGGTTTGTGTATTGCATGTCTGACTTTGGATGACAGGGGCTGGGGAGCAGCAGTGGCTCCAGAGAACCTGATGAGTCAGGGCTGTGCTGAATAGGCCTGGTCAGCATTTGGAGTGGTAGGAGGAGTAGCACCTGGACCTGAATAGGGCTGTGCCTGTCTTCCACGTGATGGCTCCACCCCCTGTGGTGTGTCTGGAGTCAGGGCTCACACTGACAATGACAATTCATGTTGTTGTGCACTTATCAAGTGTCCCAGAGAACTAGTTTTGGCTGGGTACAGACACTCTCTGCCTTCAGAGAATAAATATATTTTGGGTATAAAAAGAAGAGCCCAGGCCCCAGACTTTTAGATCACTTCTGGGAAATCAAGAGGAACCTTTGCCAAGGAGAAGAGCCGGAAAAGCTGAGAAGGAATGCTGCCCCTGTGCTGCCTCAGGTTGTCCTGCAGTGGTTACTTTATGCCTAGGAAAGGAATAAATATCTATGCTGTTTGCGCTGTCTCCTGCTTGAGGAAGATCTCCAAGGGCTTGAAACTGAGCTTGCCTCCTGTTCTGAAGTTTCAGGGACACAAAGACTTTACCACAGGCCGACTGACGTAAACAATGCATTAAATTACACAGGTTCACACCCCTACTCTCTTAAGAGACACTTGCCATGTCCCAATTTATCAGAATAAAAAGAATAACTTCAGATTCCACACGAAGTACATCACTTATCGAAGTACAATGCAATCGATACAAGGAAAGGGGTTATCCTGATGCAGTATTAACAGAAGCAGTTAGAATTGTTGCACAAAAGAAACATGAAACTCTCCTTATCAAGACAAAGAAAACATCCTCTAACCAACGTGGAGTTTTTGTCTTAAAGCATTCAGCACAATCAGCGCAAATGAAAACAATCATCAGAGAACGATGAGATATTATTGAACAGGAAGTGGACTTCACTAACTTATTCCAACATAAACCCTTGTTCGCGCACAACAGATCTAAGAACCTGAGGGAACTATTAAAATCATGTCCTATACCAGCAATACAACAATGTTAAGGAATGAGGAAATGTTGGAATTGCGGACAGTGTAGCAATATCATCCCAGGAAATACGTTTTCAAACCCACACACTGGTAAAAAAGTGTCATTAAGACACACCTCAGATTGTAACACCCAGGCTTGTGATTTATGCTATTCGGGGCCTGTGTGGGCTAGTTTGATAGAACCTCAAGGAAAATTAAAACATGAATTATAGAACGCAAAAGTACGATCAGAAATAAGAACTTGAACTCATGTTTGGCCATACATCGGGTGAACATACCACACACCATCCCACAGTTGAGGTTCACGATTATGGAAAAGGTAGATTTAAAACCAGGCATTGACCATCACACAGCTTTAGCACTTAGAGAGACCTTCTGGATTAGATCTTCTGGATTAGGTTTCTGGGCACGATTATCCCAGGAGGGTTGAATGATCATTACAAATTATTATGTTTTCTGTGAATGTCCAGTGTCACTCATTCACATCGGTGTAATCACCATATATATTGGTCACTCTGTTGGAAACTTGTCATAATCATTATTTTTACAGGATTTGCACTCGGTTTTCTTTGTTATTGCACTCTTAGACCTTTTCAAAACAAGTAGTTAGCCACTTAAGTACAGCTGTAGCTCGTCTGTTTATTCACTTATATTTGGGGAAACGGCTCCCTTTTTTCATAATTCCAGGGAACTCTGTTTTGAGCTGAGACTTTTTGAACGGAAACATTGTCTTATAGCTCATTGTATGCATGTGATTTGTTACTGTAATCTTTAGTCCTCTATGATCAGGTGTAAGAGTATGACTTCAGATTAGGCTTTCACATGCTGCATTTATTTTGATCGTTGGCCAGCACTTTTTACTTTTACTTTTACTGTTGCTCGTGTTGACAAAGCTGTCACTGCCTAAGGGCAGGAGTAAGCAATAAAGTTTGCGAGGTTTTTTTCAAGGTGTTTGACCTTTAAGATGGAATACGCCGGTATGTTGTTACGTAAGTATGAGACTTCGCTGTGTTACAGCAGAGACATGCCGCGAACACCGGAGGTGAGCACTCACGAGCGGTTTGTTTGTACAGCTCGGGAGGTTGCAAGATATCGAGGTTTTAGTATTGATGGTTATTTATTTTGTTGTGGCTTTTTACAGACTCAATAGCATAGTATGAGTCGCTTTTTCAAGTTTGGTCACGCTGTTTGGTTTTAAACAAACATACATCTTTTTTGCAGAGATTTGACGAGAGCGTTTAACGCATTGGGTAAGCGAACTTGTACACCAAATGGTGAATGTTTCGCTGGTATGTATACAGTTGTTAAAACACGAGGGAACATTTGAGAGTGCATAGGCATGAAGTTCACATTGGCACTTGTTTGAGAGTATATTTCCACACTTAGGGGCACATTACGATCGCGGACGGACTTGCGTCCGTCCGCGAGCCCTGAGTGGGAGGGAAAGCCCGCATGGGGGCGGCTTTCCCTCCTGTGTAATTAGGATGTGATCGTCACCCTGGCGGTCACATCCTCTATGTTTAACATTGCGGCCGGTGCGACTTCAAGCCGCACCAGCCGCAATGTTAAAAATGTATACATTGCATTTGTATGCAGAAAGCGGCAGGCACTGCGAGGTGCCTTCTGATTTCTGCATACAAATGCAGGGGGGTACCAGAGATACCCCCATGTGCACCCCCCACACCCCCTTCACCCAGGGTGCCCGCTACGGGCCCCGAGGTGAAGATCCGTATGCTTTTCCTCGGCGGAGAACCCGTTGCGGAAAAGCATTTTTTGGCAGCCATCCTAATATGTCTGGCTGTGTCTGAGAGACACCGCCACCGTATTAGGGCTTTTCAGCCGCGGTTGTAATCCACCCGCGGCAGACAAGCGGCGGACTGAAACCAAGACCCACCAGCCATCCTAATGTGGCGGTGGGTCTTTGGTGGGTCCGCAGAGGATTTTCCGCATCCTCCGGGCCGGCGGTGGCTTCCGCTGGCCGGAGGATACGGAAAATCCTCCATCATAATCGGCCCCTTAATGTTGGCGCATGTGGTACGTTGGGAGCTTCTCACATTGTTTTCGAGTGCAGATCCTATCATGAACATCTTACAATGTATTGAGGATGACATTGTTGTAACATTTCATTTATTTTTCTGTTGAAGTTCCATACGGAGGATTTCCACCTACTTTCATTCATCTTTATAACCCTGTTGTTACAGAACACCCCTGAAGAAGTTTTTATAATGACCTAAAATGCATTGGGATTTATTCAAAGTTGCCATTTTCATTTTTGTAACATTGTGATAATGTATTTATATGGAGTCACATCGTGAAGTTATGATGATGTAATTATTTAAAGTGCAAAAGGACATGGTTTTAATGCTATAACGGTGAATATATGGTTATTGAGCATAACCAATAATCCTTTTGTGTTTGAGTTTGAGTACATTTTTAATAAAAATTCTAATTGAAAGCAGAGTCAAAATTTGATGAGACCACAGTGTCTTTAGCAGTGCATCCCACAGTTTTGGGGCACCCCAAACATCGCATCTTCTCTTTCCCACCAGCGCCCCTGAACTTCCTTGCTGGGAGTTCTGACCTGCAAAGAGGTGCCTGCTGCTGTTTTGGACCTCTAGAGAGTGTTTCTGCTGGGAACTTGATGAATCCACACATCGTCCTGGATCGTTGCATTGCATCGATGCGCCAAGTTTGTTGCATCGTTGGGAGACGCAGTAACAAAGCAATGGATCACCGCCCCACTCAGTAAGAAACCGACACATCACCTCCACTCTGGTAAGGAACCTTACGCATCACCTCCGCTGCGCAGCAGTAAGGAAGCAATGCATCATCTCCCCCGAGCAAGGAACCAACGCATCACCTTTCCTGAGTGTAAGGAACGATGCATCACCTTTCCTGCGGCCCATTTTCTTTGTTTGTGTGACGCATTCCAGGTACTTTGTGTGAAAGGTATTGCATCTGCAATTTAGTTAGAACTGAACTATTTCTACCATATGAATGTCATATTTTTATTACTGTACTGTCTTGTTTTGGTTTAGATAAAGATTATCTATTTTTCTAAACTGGTGTGGGGTCCATTTGTAATATTTTCCCTGTATTACTGTACGTGTTCACAAATGATTTACACACTGTCTCTGAGATAAGCCTGTCTGCTCGTGCAAAGCTACCAAGGGGGTGAGCAAAGGTTATTTTAGGAGTGTATCCCCCTTACCCTGACTAGAAGCAATGGTCCCTATTTGGATAAAGGTACCCGACTCTGCCAACGAGACACCCATTCTAACATGGCCATTTCCAACAGTTTTGATAAAATAAAGTTATGTAAATGTAAAGTATTTGCATAGCGCGAACAGTGACCCGGAGGCATCCCGGCGCTTGTACTCCTACCACAAGGGAACCCCTCCTGGCTTTTCCTTGTGGGGTGTCCACTCCTGGGCATCCCATGGTGAAACCAGGCATCTCTTGTGTATCAGGGGGCCTTCATGGAGACTAAGCAAGCTATTGCCCAGAGTTGCAGCGTGGGACCCATGCTTAGAATCAGCACTGAGGCGAGAATATCCGGTCAGAGGAATTTAAGCCCGAAACCCACCGAGGCGGGAATCGAACCCTGGTCCCTGGCCAGCGTTCTGCATCAAGGTCTGCCGCTCTAAGCATTGAGCCACACTTCTCCACAAGTTAAACCAAAATGTTACTAAACAGATATCGTATCCCTGCATACCAACTCCATCGCCTGCAACTCGTACAAAATCAGGCAGCTAGGCTCATCTTTCGCCAACCCAGACACCAACACGGTAGCCCCCTCATGAAGAGCTTGCATTGGCTACTGGTAGCCAAACTTGGCTGCACCATCTTTAAAGCTCTCACCGACCAATCCTCTGCTTTCATCTCTTTCTGGATTCAACGCTACACTCCGTCACTTGAGCTCCGTTCCTCCCATCTTCACTTGCTCACCATTCCCACCTTCAGACAGAAAAAGCAAAGAGGTCTGAGAGTTTCCTCCTTAGCCCCCTGTTTCTGGAACTCACTCCCTAACGAGCTCAGACTGGCCACATGCTACACTAAATTCAGAACTTTCCTGAAAACTCTTTTATTCTCTCAAGCATATCAATAAGTACCCTACGTCTCAGTTCTTCTTCTCTCAGCGCCATGAAACCGCCTGGTGTAGCGCGCTTAAGAAATATTTTTAACATAACATAACAGATAGACTCACACTTTGTATAAAATATGTCTATATATCTGTTTTTTAATTTATTATTTATATTCTTGACTACTGATGCCATTGCGACATCTGGTGTTGTTGTGAAGAAGGAAAATGCATTTTTGATTTAGTTAATTTGACAAATGAATACAAAGGGAAAAGTTAAATTAGTATCTTACTAAATAGCTGCACTGAAACATTGTGTAAAATGTCTATATATTTGTTTTAAGCTTTGTTAAAAACACCCGGTATCCACAGTCTGTGCTTTGCAAATGCAATTCATAGAATCATACAGGTACTACCTGTGCAATCATCAAGGATGTCCTTTCTCCATCACTCTGCAAACATGCCTCCTGGCATAGTACTATTTGGGGGATGAAGTCTTCCTGGCTATATTTCAGGGCAATTATCCCTTCTGTTACCTCCAGCAAGTTGCAAACAGTCAGTTTGATAAGAGGTCTTCGGAGGCCACACCACCTTTCTTCACCACCCTGCAAACACATCTCCTGGCATGCTAATGGCTGGGAACTAAAGTTGTTTTGGATGCAAAGGGACCTTGGGGACCAATAAGCCCTCAACAGGATTTCTGAGAACTGGTCAGAGGCCTCATCCCCCTTTTCACACCATTCTGAAAAAATCATTTCTACTTAAAAAACTATGGAAATTCACTGAGAAAAAATAAAAAGTTACCGCAAAGTTATAGTTAGGAATTATCATTTAAAAAACCCTCGAAATTTACTGAAAAAACAAAGGTTACAAGGCTGTTATAGTTAGGAAATAGGATTAACAAACCTTAGACATTTACTGAAATAACAAAGGTTACAGGGACGTTATAGTAAGGCTGATATTTCACTCATACAAAACCAGAGAAAATCAGCAGTTATATTTAGCAGAGCAAAGTATAACATGCACCCCATGCACTGCTTATGACCTCACATATTACATCATTCATCAGATGGTCTATGATATCATTAATGATATCACTGAAGACATCTAAAATGTAGTGTATTTCACATAAGAGTTTCACTGTCTGCAAGCAGTGAAATACAGAGTAAATTCTCTCCATAGAATAAACAGTGTTAGCTGTACCCACATTTCTGCTCATATCCACATCCATTTTTGGTAAAGGTTCATTGACAAAGTTTGAAACAGTTGAAGAATTCCCATTGTAGGGCATTAATTATGTAACAGGCTTGAATATCTGAAAGAACTTGGGGCCATATTATCAAGAACGGCGATAACATTATCGCCTCTTTAGCAGCATTTTTCTGCAGTTAAAGCGGCGATGATGTTAAAGCCGTTCTTGATAATATGGCCCTTGGTTTTCCCTGAACAGTTGTATACAGATGAACATTTTGTACAGTACAGGTTACCCTTTTATTTGTGGTTCAGAGTCAACCGGAACTAGGCTACCCATGAGTGTATGGTATAAGGTCCATGTTGCCCATATAAATCAATCAATCAGGGAACTGTAAGCCTGCTACTCACCTGTGAGGCACTGAGGGGGTCCACAAATCTTTTAGCTGAAAAGCCAGGTCTTTAGGGTCTTCCTGAAGGTGTTCAGGGAAGGGGCACGTCTGATGTCTGCCAGTAGCTCGTTCCAGGTCTTGGCTGCAATGTGAGAGAAGGATTTTCTACCTGCTCTGGCTCTGTGGATGTACGGGGTTTTGGCCAGTGTGAAGTTGGAAGATCTGAGGTTTCATTTGGGTACATGGAAGTTGTTTCTGTCATCAAGGTATATGAGTCTGTTGTTCAGTAAGCATTTGTAGGCGTGAGTGAGGATTTTGAATGTGACTCTTTCAAGTGGAGACATCGTAGGTGTTGGCTGATGTGTTTGTGTGGGGGATGCCGAGGACGAGTCTGGCACCGGTGTTCTGTATTGTCTGGAGTTTGCGGAGTAGGGACTTGTTGATGCTGGTGTAGAGTGCCTTTCAATAGTCCAGTCTGCTAGTGATGAGTGCGTGGGTGACTGTTTTCCTTGACTCAGGGGGGATACACTTGAAGGTCTTGCGGAGGATGCAGAGGGTGTTGAAGCAGCTGGAGGTGACAGTGTTGACCTGTCGGGTCATGGTGAGTGATGAGTCGAGTATGATGCCCAGGTTCTTGGGGTGGTCTGAGGGGGTAGGTGGGCATCCAAGGGCAGTCAGCCACCAGGTGCTATCTCATGCAGAAGGGGTGGTACTAAGAACAAGGACTTCTGTCTTCTCGGCATTGAGCTTCAGGCATGGGGGTTGTATATATGATAGCAGTAATGATGCATCACATTATTTTGAGCTATTTTACACTTACTCTCATAGGTCTAATGCCATACTCTTTTGTAGAGAAATGTGTACAAAAGAAGCTTGGATGATGTCATCAGCGGTGTCATTAATTATGTCATAGAACATCTCATTATTGATGCACTAATTGAGGTTATGAGCAGTGAATCGTGGTGGCACAGTTATGGTTAGCTCTGCAAAACGTTGATTTTGTCACTGACATATTTCCCAAACTATCACGTTACTTTAACCTTTGCTTTTTCAGTAAATTTCATGTTTTTTAATGTAAAGCAATATTTTATTACCATGCATAAAGTTAACTCCCCATCCACGAAAGATCTTTGGTCATGAACAGTAGGAGTTGTCTTCAGGGCCTTGCATGCGGCCAGACACTGAAGAAAACCTCCCACAGGCAGCCAACCCCACACTGCATATAGCCTTCAGCCATGCACAGCAGACAGCAAAAGGGCCTGACCGCAACCCACCAGGAGGCACACAACCCCCCTCAGGCAGCCAACTTCATGCTGTGCAGACAAACTTTCATCACATGTGGAATGGGGTTGGCCGCAGGGCCTGGCTTGCAGCCAGGACCTGCATCCAACTACCCTGAGGCAGCCATCTGCAGGCCGTGCATGGCCTTTACACATGCGCGGTGTGGGGTTAGCTGCAGGGCCTATGTTGAATGTGGTTCCTGCCAATCCCTAGGATCTGCACATTGCTAACATAAAATAAGGGCTTGGTGTCCAGACTGATTTCCGACATCCCCAGAGGATTTGTTGGCCTAGAGACCAGCTAGCTCACAGTGCCATCGTAAGCCATCATAAGCCCCTCTAACCTATCAGGGATCCAATGGTTTTCTGGCAACCACTGAATATGAAAACCCTGACCCCCCAGGGACCGTGGAAACAGTACAAAAGCTTTCCCTCAGTAACTCTATTTATTAAATCAACGTTATTTTTGCATAAAATATGTGTGCTGCAATGATTAGTAGACTGAAGCAGATAAACGTGATTACAAGCACGAAATCGGAAATAGTATTTTTAGTTCGGAAATAATGGATATATGCAGGCATATAAAACAAAGCAGTAATCTAGCATACTCCCATGATATGAACCCTATTTTAAGTGTACCCAGAGAGTGTGTATGTGTAAAGTCAAGAATTTCTCCAAGAGACTAACCAACCCATTTCCTGGTTGGATAGCTAGAAGGTCACAAACCGGAAACCCCTCATTAGATTTCAGACCGCTGAGTGATGATTTTTCAGCATGCAAGGACCTCAGTGTTAGTGAAAGTGCTTCCTCTGCCAGTCTATCGCCGATGTTCATCTTTTATAATAAAAAGCCTTGCGATGTGCATATAGTTTAGCAATGTTATGGATATGTAGATAGCCCTGTCACCTCGTGGATGAAGATAGTGATGACATTTGTGCACAGTACGAAATAAGAACTTGTACATGATGTTCATGGCATTGTGATAATGTTGTGTGAAGCTAGATGTGAGAACAAGTTCAGTTTCAGGGAAACAAAACATTGTTGTTCATGCAAATATGTGCAAAAGTTCACAGCTGAAAATCTTATTTGTGAGGTCATTGTAAGAAATAAGCTTGGGAATAAAACACCCACTCCTCATCCAAAGGGTCGATATCTAATAAAATCTATCTAATAAGCTAGCAGGCAATTGAAAAAATGTAAAAAAAACTACTCTGAAAAGCATCTAAAAGTGTGCTTCCTTTTAAAATATTTATTTAAAAGTATTTTAGTCATTATATAATTTGAGATCTCAAGCACTCAGACAGCCATGGTACCTGGAAAAAGAGAAAGTTGTTTTGATTCATTTTGTTAAAAAAAGAGGTCAGATTGTTCCCACATGGAAAAGGCAAATTGCTTATGCGTTCTGAGTGGTAGACACAACATTACTGTTGCCCACAACTACAGACGTTCCCAGAGGCGCATTTCATACCATATTTATGGTGCACAGGTTATTCTATTCATTTCACATAGCAGCAGCTGAGGGAGGCATTTTATCTCATAGATTATCTGCAGAGTCGTTATTCACATCACTAGGAGCTGCAGCATCCCAGGGTGGCTCGAGGAATGCATTCATTATGGAATGTGCTATAGACATTAATACAAATGTGCCTTTAAGGGATCCATCAGTACTTCAATGTCCAGTGGTGCAACCAATTCTGATCTAAGATATATATCCAGGACACATTTGTAGCTGCAGAGCAGATAGTAGAAGACAAGTTGTATACAGTCAAGCCAGACTTGAACAATAAGAACCAATACTCATTTAGTGCTGGAAGCTGAGGTGTGCCAAAGAAGTGTATCATGTGCTCATGGCAATGCAGCACTAGCATTCTGATTTAAACTGGGACGTCCATTGTGGAGCAGCTACAATAAAATCAGGATTCCTGCCACAAGTAGCAGGACAACCAGGTGCCCTTCAAAAATGATTCCCAACATAGAGTGTATGAAAGATTGTATAGCTCTGGAAATTGTCTGAAAGGTGCTTAACAAACCAGATCCAATACATTTTTAAAAGTGCGCTACTCCTTTATTTATTTATTTATTTTAAACATTTCTAGAGCGCGACAAATACCCGTGGGTGTCTCGGCGCTGCGACTTAAGCTGGCAATCTCAGTTAATCAAGCAGTCTACCTTATAAAGAGAGATATTGGACAGTTATTGGTCAAATAACCATGTTTTTACAAGTTTTCTGAATTGGATCAGTGAGGGTGCCAATTTTAGTTCCATTGGAAGCGTGTTCCAGAGTTTGGCTGCGGAGTTTATGAAGCATCGATCGCCCCATTTAACAGTCCTGGTGCGGGGCACCACCAGAAGAAGTCTCTGTTCCGATCGAAGCGATCTTTTCGGGAGATAGTAACATAGTTTCTGTTTAAGAAACGCTGGGCCTTGACCTTTGAGGGCTTTATACGTGAGACACAAGGTCTTGAATCTGATGCGATTCCTCACAGTTAGCCAATGCAAGTTTCTTATTGCCAGTTTGGTCGACTGGAATCTGGGGATGCGTGCTAGCAGCCTTGCCGCAGCATTTTGAATGAGCTGCAATTTGGCTACGACCTTTGCCTGCGCATTTACAAAGAGTCCATTACAATAATCGAGGGACGAGAGTACTAAAGAAGTCACCACTGTTTTCCTTGTACTCTCGGGTAAAAATGGCAGTATTTTCCTAATGATCTTAAGCTTGTAAAAAGCAGAGGAGGCTACCTGGTTGGCATGGTTAATGAAACTAAGGTTGTCGTCAAAGACAACTCCCAGATTTCTGACTTTGTGTACCGGCTCTGGGGGGGCTCCAAGCGAGGTTGGCCACCACTTATTAGACCAGTGTGGGGATAATTTTCCGAAGATCATAACCTCCGTTTTGTCGGAATTGAGGCGCAAACAGTTCTGGGCCATCCAATCCTTAATGGCTATCATACCTTCCTGGAAGCTGGCAGATACTTCTTCGCCGTCGTTCTTGATCGCGATCACCAATTGGGTGTCGTCGGCGTAGGATGTAAGGCTCATCCGGTAGATCTTAATTACCCTAGCTAAGTCCGACACATAGATGTTAAAAAGTGTCGGACTTAGGGATGAGCCTTGCGGAACGCCGCATGGGAGGGCGAGTTCGGTGGATTGAAATACGCCCAATGTCACTGCCTGCGTCCTATTCGAGAGGAAAGAGGCAAAAGCTCTTTGGCCGTTGAGCAAATGCCCATCTCCTCGACACGGTCAATCAGAACTGTATGATTGACCGTGTCGAAGGCTGCCGAGAGATCCAGTAGGATCAGGATCGCTGTTCCTCCCTGGTCCCTGATGGTTCTTATATCATCGGCAGCTTTTATAAGAGCGGTCTCAGTTCCATGGAGTTTACGAAATCCGAACTGGGACTCGTCCAGGAGATTATTCTGTTCTATATACTCAGCCAATTGGCTGTTCATGGCTCTTTCCACAACTTTGGCCAGAAAAGGCAAGCTAGCGATGGGTCTATAGTTTTTGAGAGTTGTTTTCTCTAATCCACTTTTTTTAAGGAGGGGTTTCAGTAAAGTATTTTTTAGCTTATCTGGGAAGATGCCAGCATGGAACATAGCGTTACATATTGGAGTGATAACTTCACTTATCAGGTCTGTAACTGGAGTAAAAATTTTTGGGGGGCAAGGATCTAAGGGAGAGCCGGTTTTTACCTGTCTCATTATATCCGTTATCTCTTCCTTCGTTACGTCCCTGAATTTAGCAAATGAACAATCCGGGATTTTTTTTGGTTGTTTTAGTTGCGTGGTGTTAGGAGCAATCACCGAGAATTCGGAATAGATGTCGTTAACTTTTGAATAAAAGAAACTTGCCAGATTGTTGCAAAATTCCTGTGTTTGGGGGGGACTCAGGTCAGGCGCTCTTCCTGACAATGTCTTGACTACTTCAAATAGCTGTCGACTTGACTTTTTCGACTTTTCGATTTGTTGCTCAAAATATCTTTTTTTTTCCTCATGAATCATGTTTTTGTAAATTGCTAATTCATTTTTATACTTGGCTTTACTCATAATGTCATAGGTTTTTCGCCATATTTTTTCCTCATGTCTGCAGATTTGTTTTTGTTTTCTAAGTGTCTCTGAATACCACGGTGCAGATGGCACTTGTCTGTTTTTCGAAATAGTTTTTAGTGGGGCATGTTTTTCTACTGCATTGCCCACCCAGTTAAGAAACTGATCTACTGCTTCAGTAGGATTAGGCTGGGTTTCGGGGCGAGTAGTGGTCAGAGACTTCCTGAATGTATCATAGTTGATATCCTTCCATACTCTAAATTTGTCCTGAGAGGAAGCCTGTTTAGCAAAGTTGATTCGTTTGCTCGGTAGGCAACAGCCTATGGCATGATGGTCTGTCCATGTCAAAGGTAGTATATTGGAAACCTCCAACTCATTGATGTTAGAGAATATCGCATCCAAAGTGTGTCCCGCTTCGTGGGTGGGAGCCTTTATGTGTTGCTATAGCCCCAACGTGTGACATTCAGCTAAAAGGGCTTGAGTGTCGGCTTCATCTATCTTATCTAAGTGAAAATTTAGGTCTCCCAATACAATAAAGTAGTCCTCAATGGCCAGTGGTTCTATCCAAGAAGTAAAAGAGGAGAGAAACTCTGCGCGTGGACCGGGAGGTCTATATATAAGTACTCCTTTAAGGTTGTGTGAGGGGTTTAAGTAGATAGTAAACTGTAACGACTCGCAGGCTAGCAATGGCATGGGAGAAATTCTGACTGGGAAGATGTCTCGGCTAATGATTGCCAAGCCTCCTCCTCTTTTTTCCCCCTGCCTATCCCTCCTAGACACCTTGTAGCCGTTTGGTACTGCTACTTGTAGATCGGGTTCGGATGAGTCATCCAGCCAGGTTTCCGTTACAAAAAGGATATCTATTGCCTGATCCACTATTAGATCGGCTATGTCTTGCCTGTGACAGGCCAGGGAGCGAGCGTTAACAAGGAAAATGGATATTTTAGGGGCTTTGTTGGCATCGTTAGTACAATGACTGGATTTGTTATTAAAAAGCGGTACAGAGGATTTACAGTCCCTACACCCCATTTCAGTTTTTTCATGTAGATCCTCGGGATTGTGTTTGGCGCAAGATGTCATATATCCTGCCTCCCACATCCGTATTTGAGCGGGCGTGTAAGTGATCCTTTCAGTCCTGAGCGGGGCAGGGGGTCTGGCGCTAGGCGCGGGACTGGCGCGGACGGGCGCAGACGGGCTTGCCTCTGGCGCGCCTCCGGCGCGCCCGCTGCGCCCGCCCGCTGCGCGGACGGAATGGGCGTCTGTTTTTATCCAGTTTAGAGGAGGGTGGGAGGCGTCCAGCTACTAGAGCGCCACCCTTCCTACCTCCAGTATGGCGCCCACGTAATGCGCGGTACTGTTCTAAAGGGGTCTGGTATTTTAAAAGCACAAAAGTTATAAAGTATGAGAACAAAGTAATAAGGCACACGTTTTTAAAATAGTTAAGCAGAACCCCCGGCTTCCGCCTCAGGGGTGAGAAAGACTAGCTTAAGTCAATGCGCAAGCGTTCTCGCGCTGTTTATGAAGCCTGGGAGGGCGGGAGGCGTCCAGCTACTAGAGCGCCACCCTTCCTACCTCCAGTATGGCGCCCACGTAATGCGCGGTACTGTTCTAAAGGGGTCTGGTATTTTAAAAGCACAAAAGTTATAAAGTATGAGAACAAAGTAATAAGGCACACGTTTTTAAAATAGTTAAGCAGAACCCCCGGCTTCCGCCTCAGGGGTGAGAAAGACTAGCTTAAGTCAATGCGCAAGCGTTCTCGCGCTGTTTATGAAGCCTGGGAGGGCGGGAGGCGTCCAGCTACTAGAGCGCCACCCTTCCTACCTCCAGTATGGCGCCCACGTAATGCGCGGTACTGTTCTAAAGGGGTCTGGTATTTTAAAAGCACAAAAGTTATAAAGTATGAGAACAAAGTAATAAGGCACACATTTTTAAAATAGTTAAGCAGAACCCCCGGCTTCCGCCTCAGGGGTGAGAAAGACTAGCTTAAGTATGAGACATCTTAAAGATATGCTACCATCTCCCCAAATTGCTGTGGGAAATTAGTATGGAGTAGTTTCTGTATCTCAGAGAGGTATCTTGCCATCTGGAGATCAAATATCTCTCTGGCTGAAGGGAAGGCAACATCGTTTTGCAAGAGCATGGCGATCACTTTACTTAGGGAATCACATTTTATGTTAGAAACATTTATTGAGGCCATAGCGCTCCCTCCCTAACTGTGCGGGCAGGTGGAAACAGTACTTGTGTACAAAAAGTGACTATGGAATTAACTGTCACTAGAAAAGCAAAGCCCTTTCCATTTCCGCAGCAACCTTGATCATTCAGCATCAAATAGCTCCTATTCTGGAGCAGCCTGAACACAGAATGAATCACAGCAGCTGGGGAACCCTTCAGATAACAAGACAAGTTCTCCACTGAAGCACTGCATGTCCGTGGAGAGAAATGTCTTTGCAAATCAAGGAGACGCTTAAAGCATCTTCACAGTCAGAGCCACTAAGGAAAACTTCCATGTCCCCATTCCTGCCTTTAAACCTGAACAGTAATTCCCAATACTCATGCACATATCCTTCCCATAGTGCTTCATCTCTGCCTACCTGTTTGTATTGGAAACAATACTGGAATTATAAAGTCATGACTGGCAGGGTGATGTAACTATGGATTATCAAGTCAGTGGGTGGTGTCTCAGCCTTGGTGAAAGATATTTGGTCTAATTTTTCAATGTGCAACTTGGGGTATTTCGCATCTCTGTGTGCCCTAATACTATCTATCTTTCTGTGAAATCATATGCTGAAAACAGTTTTATACTGCACGTGGGCAGAAAGTAACATTTGTAACGTCCAGCTCAGTACTACTATTGACCGTAATTGTGACAGTCCATGTTGTATTATAGACATGTCTTGCTGTATTAAGTCAATTGCGGAAGACACTATGTTGGGTAATGAATAAATTCTGGATTATAAAGTGGTCATACCATTGTCAAGCAGAGACAAAGCCTTTTCTAAATTAACACTATCAATCTCGGACAATCTCTCAACAGCTTCCTATTTAGAAATCTTAGACAGTTCGTTGTATTTTACATTCAAAACGTGCTTTTGACATGGATTTCAGAGGCCTAATATAAAATCCTTGAGATCCACATCATCAGAAAGGAGGAGCAAATGTTGTTTCACCTGGGAAAGTGTTGAGGTTTGTAGCCAATCTAGGCATACATTTCCAACACTATATGATGTCAACACCTCAGTATTCTGTTTGTACATATTGCTGATCAGGCCTATTGATCCTAAACCCTTTGGTATTACGCACAACTCTAGATTGACACCCATTTGTGTCCACAGGCCAAACCAACCATCCTTTCCAATTGGGCTCTGATGAATTGAAAGAAACATTACATATCATGGTATCCAGTGTATCCTCATTGAAGTTTGTAAAGTGCTGCCAATTCTCGAAGAGTGAGAATGCAGGAATACGCAGTGTGTTCAAATCCTTTATTTTTGCTATACCAAGACATGTAAATGTATTGAAACTTGTTAAGCGCAGCTGTCACCCACAGGGTATCCTGGCGCTGAGACCATATCATTTCATCAGGTGAGACACACTACATTACTCTTGGAAACAGGTAGGTCTTAAGGTCCTTCTTAAAGGAAGTCAAATCTTGTCTACTCCTCAGCGCCAGAGGAGTAGACAAGAATTGTTTTGTTCAGGAATAGCATTTGGTCTGGTATGAGGCATGCTCTAAATAAAGCCTTTGTTCCCTGAACCTGCCAATCTTTTGTTCCTGAGATACATTTTGTGTCTATGGTGTCTTTCTAAGATACAAAACCCTGTGTAGACATTTGGGAAATGAAGGAACCAGAATATATCAGTTTGGTGTTTGTTAGCATATTTTTCTTAGCAGGAGTAGGAGCAAGCCTATAGTAATACGAGGCTGGATCTGATGTTTCAAAACCTGAAACATAAGCAAAGTACTGTGCAAATGTCTTCAAACTACCTTTCTGCAGTGTTGGGCAGTGTTCCCATTGTTTGTAATTATAAACAATATGTGGGATACTAGCTCCATGTATAAAACGGTGACCATAATGTCGGTAGCAGAACATGTCTCGAAAATTATTTGTGGCATCATATAATTCATTATTAGAAAATGCTGCTGATTGCTTTAGTTCTCAAAGCAAATTATGCACAGTTTAAATGTCCCAATCATCAGAGAATGTACTTGAGGTGATGATGTAATTTAAATAAAATCTAAACAAATAAAAATAAGGAGTTTGCAAAAGCTCAGTGGAACCATACACATCATACTATGCCATGTCCCATACAATTCTTTCAGGAACTGGAACTGCTGTAATGTTCACCAGGGACAGGTCCCTTAGTTAACAGTGTGATGATGCATATGTTTAACGAACCGAGTTCATGAGTTGTACTTCGGAGCGTTTCGGGAGAAAATGTCCATTCAGATGTAGGAAAAAGACAGTCACTATACCTATCCAAAGAAAGTGGAAAAGTAATCCTATTGTAATCCAGAGATGTATCCTGGGAACAATGAAGTAAGTCTTTTTTAGCCAAAGATTCAAAGCATACACTCATAGCTTGAAAGGGAGAAGTGGTGTTGGCAGTTCAGGTTCACTTGGATCTGATAAAAAATCGTCATAATGCACGAAGTATCCAGATGTCGGCCGGTCTTTTCTTGGCAGCTCAGCAGGTTTTGTAGAACTGGTAACTGATTCGATCTGTGGCATGTTTACATAGACATCGTACATTTTTCGAATTGAAATTTCTGTACTTGTTGAATGTACAGTTGTAGTTGTTTCAACAGAGAGAACTATTGTTTCATTGCTGTTTACAGCTTCTCTTTGGGAAGTAGAGTTTTAAGTTGTTATTAAAGCATCCATCTGAACTTCCTGCACAGTAGCGAGAGGATTGTGGTGGCTACCAAGGAGCCCACATGGACTACTGTTGAGAATCAGCCACATACTGTGGTTTGATCAGATCAATTAAGACAAACCTCTTGACTCGGTGACTGGCAAGTGGCGGAAGAAGTACAGTTCTGATACCTTTGATAGCCAGGACAGGTACAGGCAATCTGTAAGATGGCTCAAATGCTTTTTTGTCCACCATTTTCTCTCTGACCAGGTCCCCAATCTTCGGAAAACAGGCAGGTTTTGTCAGTACTGTTTTCACTTCTCCAGTGGCCGTAGATTTTACTTGGACGTTGCTTTGTAAAGATCGGTAATCTTTAAGGTTATGTAAAACATCCAAACAATCATTGATGTAAAAAAGTGTTTCAGAACAACAGTGCTGACACTATCAAGGTTGGGTACCCACAGCCATTCCCCAAACAGGAGTTCATAAGGTATACAACCCAACCCGGGATTTTCTTGTCACATTGTAAGTGCCCCCTGGACCTCATGTAGATGATTGACACAACTGCCACCCGAGCATGATACCCTTGGTGTCAAGGATTACTTTAATTAGAAGTGAAGCTAGAGAGTCTCTAGTCTCATCCCTTTTAAGGCACACAAATAATAGTCTTTCCTTTGGAAAAAGACTTCCACTCCATTTTTTCAGGTATATAAATGTCTTTTTTTATTCCTTTGGATTTAACTCATAGTTTTCAGTTTCATTTCATTTAAGCATGAGTTGTAACCTTATATATTTCAGGCTATGTCGTTTTAACGTATCCAATGCATTTCGGGCATTACATTCATGCCCTTCATCAGGGAATCGACACTGCAAATATAACATAATCACAATTACTATTGGATTTATCATATTAATTACAACCAACATCATTATACAGTAGGGAGCTTTAAATAAATGGAAAACCAAAGCATGATAAGAACCGTTATTAATACCAAGGGGTTCCCTGTGCATGTACGTGCAAATGTGATTAAAAAGGATAAAGACAGTGTATCACTTACAAGCCTTTCGTCGAAGATTTTTACATCTGTAAAAGAACCGTGAGAGCACAGTCAGTAATGTGTAAAGAGCGTTTCGGTAGAGCGCTCAGGATGTTAAATCTATCAGCTATACTCGACTAACCTGAAGAGTTGGTTTGGCGTGTTCGGGTCAGTTGACAATCTACGGAAATCGCGGCACGGACAGATTCCGGCCGCGCTTTGCTATTTTGAAAAAATGCCGGTAATGTGACCAGTCATGTGACCATAGACATGGTCGAAAAACTATAGGAATCTTGTTTTTTCACGGAGAAGGCTGTAAGATCACCTGTGGGTGACATATTACGGGCATATAAGTATAAATGTTTATAAATATTTAACCATAAGGGAAGACGCAGGTTGGGGAAAAAAAAGTGGGAAAAATAGATGTGCGTGATAGCCCAAGGATATTATACTAAGGGTAAACATAGTTCTGTGCTTGAGCTATTTAGAAGTGCTGTCTGTGACTATTGTAACATAGGTATATGATGGATGTTGGTGAAAAAAGTGTCTGATGTAAAGACGAACTAACACAGTATACAACAAGATTCAGTCATCGGAGCAATCATTTACAGGTAACATGACAATTCAATTCTTTCATTCAAGCCGAAAGGCTTTTGTGTTGAGAGTTTTTTGAGAGTTTTTGGATCCAATAGTTTTCTCTCCTTAGGAATAAGATGCCCTTGCGGAAAGATGTATGTCGGCAAAACGGAACGTCGCATTAAAGTGCGGCTAACAGAACACAAATCCAACATACGACTGAAAAACATGAAGTCAGCCCTGCCATTGCACTTCGTAGAAGAACAACATAACATTTCGCAAATAAAGTTTGTTGTACTTGAAACCGTGCAAAAAATTGAGGGGAGAGATAATACCAAACATCTCCTAAGGAGAGAAAACTATTGGATCCAAAAACTCTCAACACAAAAGCCTTTCGGCTTGAATGAAAGAATTGAATTGTCATGTTACCTGTAAATGATTGCTCCGATGACTGAATCTTGTTGTATACTGTGTTAGTTCATCTTTACATCAGACACTTTTTTCACCAACATCCATCATATACCTATGTTACAATAGTCACAGACAGCACTTCTAAATAGCTCCAACACAGAACTATGTTTACTCTTAGTATAATATCCTTGGGCTATCATGCACATCTATTTTTCCCACTTTTTTTCCCAACCTGCGTCTTCCCTTATGGTTAAATATTTATAAACATTTATACTTATATGCCCGTAATATGTCACCCACAGGTGATCTTACAGCCTTCTCCGTGAAAAAACAAGATTCCTATAGTTTTTCGACCATGTCTATGGTCACATGACTGGTCACATGACCGGCATTTTTTCAAAATAGCAAAGCGCGGCCGGAATCTGTCCGTGCCGCGGTTTCCGGAGATTGTCAACTGACCCGAACACGCCAAACCAACTCTTCAGGTTAGTCGAGTATAGCTGATAGATTTAACATCCTGAGCGCTCTACCGAAACGCTCTTTACACATTACTGACTGTGCTCTCACGGTTCTTTTACAGATGTAAAAATCTTCGACGAAAGGCTTGTAAGTGATACACCGTCTTTATCCTTCTTAATCACATTTGCACGTACATGCACAGGGAACCCCTTGGTATTAATAACGGTTCTTATCATGCTTTGGTTTTCCATTTAATTAAAGCTCCCTACAGTATAATGATGTTGGTTGTAATTATTATGATAAATCCAATAGTAACTGTGATTATGTTATATTTGCAGTGTCGATTCCCTGATGAAGGGCATGAATGTAATGCCCGAAATGCATTGGATACGTTAAAACGACATAGCCTGAAATATATAAGGTTACAACTCATGCTTAAGTGAAATGAAACTGAAAACTATGAGTTAAATCCAAAGGAATAAAAAAAGACATTTATATACCTGAAAAAATGGAGTGGAAGTCTTTTTCCAAAGGAAAGACAATTATTTGTGTGCCTTAAAAGGGATGAGACTAGAGACTCTCTAGCTTCACTTCTAATTGCATTTTACAGACGCCGTTGGACCCTCAACGTCACCTTTAGGAGCACATTAATACTTATCTAAAATTCTATATTTAAAAATTCAACAAACACGAGCTGTGCATCTATCCGCATTACATTGTATTTTCAAGGATTACTTTAAGTCACGATTTTTCCTCTCAACAAAAAAATTTCCCACTGGATTTTATGGAGAGGGGTACCAGAAGGCCACACCCAAACTTCGAATGCCTTCTTTGTAAGCCTGAGAGCTAAACACCAGATCCTGGATGGAATGTAGTGTGCCAATTGTGTATGTGCCGATAAAAACTTGCAAATCCTTTAAAAAGGTTTGAGGGTCACCGAGGGCTGGGGTCAAACCTACAGGAATACGTAGCATGAATCTACTGTCACCAAGATGTACTTGTAAGCCCTGTCTGAGTGTAAGGGGCTGCAATGATCAAAATATACACATGAGAAGTTTGTCTGGGATCAGAAAAGGTGTCTATGGAGGACATGCTATGGTGGAGCCCTTCCTCTGCTGGCAGATGTTGCATTTGAGGACAAAGTCCTTTGTCTGCTTAGTAAGACCAGGACACCAATAGCGCTGCTTTAGTAGTGAAACTGTAGCAGTGAAGCCTGCATGAGCTGAACCCAGATCCTGTATGCAGCTGGTATCAATCCCAATCTGTGGTCAGTGTTTGGAATTACCCTATCCCCCACTCCTGGAATCTGAGCATACAAGATGCATCACACACAATTAGTGTGGGGAATTCACGATCGGTATTTTGTAGTGCCAGTATCAGGGTTTTTAGTTCCACAGCTATACCGTACAATCCGCTGAGGATACAATGTGTGTTTTCCCAGGATGGAACTTTCCATCATGCATGTGCCCTTTCACTATCACGCATGACGCAGAATATTGTTGTTTTGTTCCTATTATAGGCTTGGTAGATCCATCAGTATAAATGATACATTAATATCAATCTAGAGGCATTATTTCTTTCTGCAAAGGATATTCTTGTTTGTACTGCAAGAATAGTTGTGTTTGTAATGCAGAGTAAAATCTGTAATCTACATCTGTTGCAGTGAGAAAGTTAACCCATTGAATCCATTGTGGATGTAATGCTTTAGCATTCAGGATGGTTGCCTTTGAAACGGCCTCTAGGTTAGGTACCAGGGTCCCCTGATCTAGTGCTCTCTCTCTCCTTCACTACAGCAGTCTGTCCTGCTGTGAGTATCTTCTTGTTTGGTGCAAAACGCATTTCAGCATCTGTGTACAAATTTGATTTGTATGCAGTAGGGCCTGTTACCTTCATTGTAAGTGACACAGATGTACCCAGTTGGACCAGCGATTAATTGGATTACCAGGTTAGTTGTGTTAACAAGTGTATGTAAATGTTTAGAAGCTATCATGTCAACTTGTATGGAACATAAAGGGCCATATTATCAAGAACGGCGATAACAATATAGCTGATTTAGCAGCAGGAAACTGCAGCTAAAGCGGCGATAAGGGGCTTGATAATATGCCCTTTTGAATTCCCATAGAAGCCCAGGTTCACACCAGAACCTGGGTTTCAATGGGAATTCAAAAGGGCATATTATCAAGCCCCTTATCGCCGCTTTAGCTGCAGTTTCCTGCTGCTAAAGCGGCGATAATTTCATCGCCTTTCTTGATAATATGGCCCAGAGTATCTGTATGTTCCTCTGTCCACTGAAGAATCAGGTCTAATTATGTATTGTAGTCTTTTCAGAGTCGCTGGAAGTTGGAGCCGTGCACATTTTGCAAAAAAGTTGTGCGGCCAGGCATTTGCCTTCACTTGACAATTTGTACCCTAAAAATAGGACACTGAGGCAGGCAATTTTTGATCTTTTTAAATTACATTTGTATCCCAGGTAAACAAACCTAAGAATTATGTGATCCACCGCAGACAAGTGTTCTATTAATTCATCATCCATCTGATACATATTATCTGCATAGGACAATTCTGCTTCATCAACATTTTGAATTAACTCTGTTGCACAGGCTGAAAACAGTCTGGGGCTGTTCTTATACCCTAGTGCTTTCAGGAGCTATATTTTGGCGGAAAAATACATGAGAGATGTCTAGTGTTGTTTTGTATTTATTCAATACAATGTTATTCATTAGTGCAGCACTATATCTATTTTATACTGCAAATGTGTATGTGGATGAATTTAAATGACAATAATCTAGGACTAGACAATATGAAATATTCGGTTTCATTGCGGTTAACAAGGGATTATTCATAGGTGAGTTGCAATTCTCCATCACATCCTGGTCTTCAAGTTGATCTAGGTTCTTCCTGACATGTTTCTTTGGCTCATGTTTAATAAAGTATTGTTTCTGTGGTTGAGGAATTGATTTTTATGGGATTTCATGACGAGGTGACCCATTATCCCTCCCAACATGATTCTGGTAAAGTGCAAGAGCTAACGCTAGCACCCACTCCTGCGTGTATGAATTTGTAACTTACTCTGGTACGAGGTCAGTGAAAGCAGGTCAAATAACGTCTTTCCCCATTGGGCAATCCATTACAAAATCAGGTGGCTAATCCTTCTTGGTCCAAAGGAATATCATAACCATAAGTCAGGTACTCTAGAAAGTGGCCCTTTACTTGCCTGAGTTAGTCCCCCTCCATTTGGAGCGTTATTTCTTGTAAACGATCTGGAACACTTGCCCTTGTATCAGGTGCTTTCACTATGATATGCTCACTCCGCGCTTCTACCCCGGATAATCAATCTGGCTCTGGCAAGCTATTGTGACTCCTGCTGCGCTGTCCATCGTCATCACTGCCCATTTACCATTTAGAAGCAGAGTCCTAAATAGCTTGTGCATTTCTAATATTAATCCTGGCTACCTTTTTATTTTTAAATTGAGGTATAGATGTCTTTCAATTATCTTCTTGTTTAACAGTGTAGTCCAAATTGCGACGTGTCTCCCTCTTCAACTTGACTCACTGTTCTGATCTGTGTTCTGACCATCCGTCTCTCTCCACACGTTTTTTGGATGACTCCTGAAAGGAAAGAGAGGAACATGTATCAGTATCCAGATACCTGTCAAGCTTTCTAATTGTGTCACTGTTTCTCAAATTGTATTTTCTTTTGGTGTGCTCCTGTTGAGGAGATCCACACTGTGAATGTGTTTTGTTTTGTTTATTTTTATGTTTATTATCCCTTTTCTTCTTTGAAGAATCAGGTTCTTGCTTAGAATGATCCTTTTCAGAATTGCTATTAACTATTGGTTTCCCAGATAATGCTCCCAGATTATCTCTACCAAGTGAAGCATATGTATCTTCAAAAAAAAGTTGGCAATTCTCGCTTCTGCTATGCAGGAGTGAATTCCCTCAGTCATTGGCATATAGCCACTGCTGCTGCCTCTCCTTTTTATGTTACTCAACATAATGGCGATACCTTAAAAAATTGCCCATCATTTTCATACCCAAGTCTAAGGCAGGCTCTGCCGCGTACTCATTCTGAATCTGTTTCAATAAATCTGGTATGACTGCCATTGAAGGGGTACAATGTGTTCTGGTATACACGGCGGCGAAGATCGTAAACAAAGAGGCATAATCTTCTACCGGATGAGCCATCCCTATCGCCAAGCAAGTTGCCAGTATTCTGTGTTTTTTCTGTGGACCTGTATGGGGAACTACTGCTTTGAGCTGTGCTGTTTTTGTCCTATCCAGAAAGGGATTTGCTCCCGGCTTTTGGTAATCTTTCCCATGTCAGCATTCAGGGTTTGTGAGCTAATACCTGTATTAGCCATGTGTGGTTGTGTAGCCTGAGCAGCCCATGCAGGTTGAACTGTTAATGTTCTCGTTATGTATTGTGTAAGATTTCTGTAAATTTTGCTAAATCTCTGTAGAGTGTAACATTCCTGCTGCTGATAAAGCAACAATGTCTGATGCGGTGTATGTGAAGCTAAGACCGGGTAGGTCACTCCACGTCTGTGCGGACCGAGTCTCACATGTTCTGTGGTATGGGTATGCTCTTGGTAAGTTAACAGAACTTCCAAGTCCACATATGAGAAATAACCCAAGAAGAGAATACCTCGGTTCTCAATGCTTTGTGTGCCTCAACCACAAAGGTAACATCTCCACCCATTTCTGGGATGCAAAGTTGTAATACTTTAATTTTCAGGTAATGTGTGCCAACAAGGGATTTTACTTGGATGTTTGAGTCTTACTTATGTGTCACAACTTTATGTAGCTCAATCTGACCCAGTTTTGAACTTATAGCATAATTATTTCAAGCAATTTTAAAATCATGCAACAGTTGATTGAATCGATAGACAAAAGGAAAAGTAGAGAACACAGGAATATCGTATGATCAAGTAGTAAAGGGTACAAACATATTGAAAATGAATCTCATATAGACACATGAAAAAGGCAATCTTTCATAAAAACCTATACTTCATATGTCAACATAATCCAACATGGCACACATTACCTGACAATCTTAGCCTTGCCCAAGCCCACAAGGGTATATTGGGTTTCCCACCTCACTCTGTTAGTAATAATTTCATGGCAACTGCCTGTCTGCAATTTTTTAAAATATTGAGTGCAACTACCTGTTCTTCAACTTTTTCAGCTTGTTTGGTCATAATGGAGTAGTATTTAGCTAATCATTTGTAGATTTGTAGAGATATGGTATGTACAATGTGGGAACTTCTAATCCTCCAAGCCTGATTAACCCACAGCCAATACATAGTGTATACATACTCAGCTGAGGGAGATTTTTTTCCTCCCCATTATGGATGCCTCCGGTTAAAATGTGAGTAGGGGTCCTTGAGAAAGTACAACTGTACTACTCATATTTGACCTTTCAATAAGAGCCTAACCAACATTGGGCGCCATATTGTGTAGTTCCTACAAATCCATGGGATCTGCACATTGTTTGGACAACATAAACTAAGTGCTTGGTGTCCAGACTGATTCTGGACACCCCTGCAGGATATGTTGGCCTACAGAAAAGCTAGTTCACAGTGCCACCGTAAGCCCCCTTAACCTATCAGGGAGCAAATGGTTTTCTGGCAACCACTGAACATGACAACCTTGACCCCTCAGGGATCGTGAAAACAGTACAGAACCTTTTGCTCAGTCACTCCTGCTCACTTACTCTCAGAGAAATACACAGAGAATACACAGTGGGGCGTTTTCAATATTATTTATTGAACCAACATTATTCTTGCATAAAATTTGTGTGCTGCAATGATTAGTAGACAGAAGCAGATAAATATGATTACAAACACCAAAGCGTAAATAGTAGATATAGTTCTACTGTGGTGCTGAAACAATGTATATGTGTACATGCAAATAAAACAAGGCAGCATTATAGCATACTCATATATTCCGAACCCTACTCTAAGTGTAACTAGTGTGTGTGTGTAGGTGTAAAGTGAAGAAATCCTCCAAGGGATAAACCAAAACCATTACCTGATGATACTGAGGGCCAGATGTACGACAAAGTAAATTGTGTCTTGCAAATTGCGACTCTTTAGCGATTTACAATTTACAAGGCACAATTTACTGTGTACAACAGTGTTTTTCCCACTGTTACCGATTCCCAATGGGGGTGCAAATAAAGAGGCTCATGAATACTAATGAGCCTCTCGCAATTTGCGACCACATTGTGAATGACAGGCACTCCCAAGTATGCTGGCCTGCTGGGCTCAGCAGACCAACATGGCTGGGACTGGCTTTAAATAAAGCAGATTTTTTTTTAAATGCAGCCCATTTTCCTTAAAGGAAAACAGGTTGCATTTGAAAAAAAGAAAATGAAACGTTTTCCTTTCATTTTTTAAGGGTAGGTGTGTGTCCTTAAAAAATATTTTCCCCTACTTTGCAAAGGGGAAGGGATCACACTCTGCTTCCCAGCTTTTAATGCATTCGTTTAATTCTTTAGAGATTTTTTATTTCAGTTATGCTAGGATTTATTCTAGTCTTATTTCTTTTTAGCTCTGCTCTTTTTTAAGCATTTCCTAGAAATTGATAGAGAACAGGGTGGCTTTTTCCAGGTGTTCCTTGGAAGAAATTGTGCAACACCTCCACTGCATTGTTACTTTGTGTTCTTGAGAGATGGTGCTATCATTAACATTTCACCATGCAATTTGAAATTTGGGTCGGAGCCAGCATTCTTATCAATACAGATGACCAATCCAAGTGTCTTCAAAATAATACATTAGTAGTGAGAGTTTGTTTCTTTGCTGGTTTGTATATTCTATCAACCTGTCACTGTTTGGTTACTTCTAGGATAATAAGATGTATTACTTAATATGTATTTTTGGCAAATGCTATACTTAGGGCCCCCTTAGGATGGCGGGCGCGATTGCCCCCGCCGGGCTGGCGGTAGCCACCGCTGACCCAGCGGAGGCAATCTGCCTGCCATCCTCACTGATATGACCCCTGCCATATTAGGATGGCTGGGGAGTCCGCAGCAGAGGGAAAGACCCTCCAAAGCTTTTCCGCTGGTCACAAAGGCGACCGGCGGAAAAAGTCCGTACATATGGTGGCGGTGTATGCGAGACACCGCCAACCATATTATATGCTTGCTGTCCTATGCCTCTCCACGGCGGTATTGCCTCCGTGGAAAGGCATACAGTCTTTGCTTTGGGGCCCTTTGCGGGCCCCCAGGGTGAAGGGGGATGGGGGGTGCACATGGGGGTACCCCCCTGCATTTGCATGCACAATGCGGCAGGCACCGCGTGGTGCCTGCCACTTTGTGAATGCAAATGCAAAATATGCATTTTTAACATTACTGCAGGTGCTGCTTAAAGCACCGTCCGCCACAATGTTAAAATGCATGATGACCCCGCGCCGTGCATCATAATGTGCACAGCGGGACCCCCGCACATATCGCGGGTGGTCCTGTTTCCTGCAAGGATGGCGGGCGGACAAAGTCCGCCCGCCTTCCTAATGGAGCCCGAAGTGTTGATTTTTGTTGATGCCTCCTTAAACTTTGATTAAAATAGTAGTGGTAGATAAATATGTTTATTTGGTCAAATTTGGCCATAAAACATCACACATAAACATTATATAAAATACATAACCCATTACATTTTAGTGTGAAACTATCACATCCTCTAGGAATACAAGTAAAATCCATTAAAATCAATCTATGTATATATACATTTTAATACTTAATGATGAATTAAGGTTAATATGGTGCCTCATTTGAAGGGATCAAGGACATCATAAAGTATTAATTCAAACGATGCAATCACCACAAAAGGAAAGAGTGCAAACCAAAACTTAACTATCAACATTCAAAGACAATAAAAACACAAAAAAAATTACATTATGTATAGCAAGTAATAGGGCAATTAATCAAATCTCGATCTTCTAGACACCCAGACTGCTTGTAGAACGGATAGAACTGTGAAGATAACATGATCTGTTGGAAGCATCTGTAGGAAGACCTAACTTGATTAATTAACATTCAGGGATTTCAGCATAGGGATTAAGAATTGCTTCTTCGACCAGCTCTAATAAGAACAAAACATGGTAAAATGCAGCATATCCTGCAGAGTCATATTGTTTCAACTGCAGGGTTCTTTTGCCTCAGGCTGTGTCAACTCAAGAGGGTAAGGTAAAAAATGGTGCAATTTGTTGAACCTGAATCAGGCCAGTAAAACCTATTGTCTTGGAAGTGGACCTTGGCAAGATACGTCTCCAACCCTTGTGCAGTTTTTAGCAGCATGTGACCCTGAACTAACATTTTCTGGAGCTCTTGGTGTGAATGTTCCAACAACAGCCTTTTCAACACTCCCAGCTATAAGAGAGAGGAGAGATAAACAAAAGTATCTGACCTACCAATATGATAAAAAGCTGCTTTAACATGGGCTATCCAAGAAATTCTGTGTGACTGATAAAGAGCCAAACAGTTCACTAAAATCATTTGATTTATCAACAATTCCCCCTGCGCACTAAAGGATTTTCAATTTGACCCACGGACAAGCCCCATCTCTGCCTGTACAGAGAAAGCTGGAGTAGAGTGTGGAACCTGTACCAATCTGCAAAGGAAGTTATTTTCAGCGGATTGGATACTGTCCTCCATACCTCACTATCGCATCGTAGCTGGGAGATGCACTTAGCCTAATACATTTTTAAAAGTCCCTCGGCACCCTAGAGCTAACCCTCTGTGCAAAATGTAAAGTGCCCATGTAGATCTGAGTAAATCAGTTCTTTTTTCCTCCACCAGAGTTTTCCAGCAAATTTTAGCATCAAATAGGACCCCCAAGGGTCTTATTTGCCTATGGGGATACTTTTGGCAACCTTACCGGTGTCATGCATGTAAGAAAAGGAAAGTGGGTGGACTTGCCAGGACAACATGGCAGTTCACAACTGCATGCCCAGACACTACAGTGATAGGTCTGAGACACATTTACAGGGCTGCTCATGTGGGTGGCACAATCAGTGCTGCAAGCCCATTAGTAGCATTTGATTTACAGGCCCTGGCACGCACTGTGCACTTTACTAGGGTCTTACCAGTACAACACATATCTCAATCATGGATAATCAATCAATGTCATCATTTATACAGAGAGCATGTGCACTTTAGCACTGATCAGCAGTCATAAAGTAGATAGCCAACGAAAACAGGCTAAAACAATAAGAGGCAAAATGAAAACATTTTGGGCAACCCTGTCAAAAGGGCCAGTTCTAACAATAGGCAATTATTCTTCTGTCATATTGCATTTTTATGCAGTAAGAAATCTGCATCTGCAAAGTATCCTTTCTTTGTTGAACTATGGGGTACTATAGATGCTCTTTGTGTTTCCTGAGTAATCCACTTTGTTCCACATATTAGTCTTTTAATATTTTCTACGGCAGGAAGATTCCAGTCACTACTTCAAGAACTTGGGAACTATACAGTTATTATAGTTTCTGTGATCTCTTATGACCTTGCACTTGCTTCTTTTCAGTACAGTAGTATGTACCGATCTTGAATTCCAGGCAAGTTTGGAGGGTGATTGTGTTCTACTACACTTTGCCCAACATCATCTTTGCTGCTGGTCCCACCATAGTATATACTGGAGTCATATTTTAGGCCTTACCAATTCACTATACAACATATTGCCAGGAAGGGCTCTGATTACCCTCACAGAACTTATCAATTGAGAGTGGAAGGGATAAAGCAGGGATTGACAGACAAAGTCAAGGTTGGGAATGGAGACTTTAGCAGGCAAACTTGAAGGATTCTGGCTGGATGTGTCCCAGCCCCAATAAGGGGTTGTCAAGGCAATAGTAGAAGCCTTTTCTTGGCTCGATGGAAGTGGTGCCTCCTCACTGATATCACTGGTGTCATGATTCTGGGTCAAGGTTGGAAAAAGGCCAGCCTTCAACATCTAAAACCATTAATTCAGTCAACCAGCTTGGAGTTATCAATTTCTCCATCCAGTCCTTGGAAAGATGACAGGAAGCAATAGGTTATCGTTTGGAAGCCAAGATTGACTCCTTAATGGCATCAAGTGTCCTCAATAGCAGCATTGCTGTTACATTACCAACCAGCAGGCCTTTGCTAGGGACTGCCATTCTGCCTTAGTGGAATTCAAATTGCGGGTAGCATCTTCAACCTCTGATGTATGTGGTTCTGAGACTTGTAACATCACTCTTTATCCACCTATTCCTTTTTTATTGTCAAAAAATAACATACTTAAATACAAAAATAAACCCATTAGCTTACATTTTGACAACATGATCAGAACATATCATATGTCAAAAGTGTTCTTCACATATAGTACTTATATGATATGTTCTATTAAGGACTGACAGTCTCAGAAATATATACATAAAAACATTCATATCCAGCCAAGAGGGATAATACTAATAAGATATCAACAGCAATTTCATTCTGCATTCATATAATCAAGTGTAGCTCCCCAAACCCTAAACCTTAAGTTCCGTCTACGCGGTCCTTTAAGGGAATATAAACTGAGCTCAAGATTAAATGAAGTGTAAAATCTAGCTCTCCACATCTCAAAGGAAGGGAGTTATTTTTGAAGCCATGAGGAGCTAAACACAGCCGGGCCACAGCAGTTGTCATGAATATCAGATATCCAACTTGTGATATAACCGGACCAGACACGGACCCTCTTGAAAAACCCAATAACATGGCCATAGGGGTAATAATAATTTTTATCCTAGTCACAATAGTTAAAAAGGCATATATCCCTAAAAGAATCTGGTTCAGTTCAGAACATATAAAAAACATATGGAGGATATCCGCCGAATCTGCCCAGCAGCGAAAGTATTTGCACCCCCCACTTTAACATTTTGCGGGTGTATGATAAAGGTTAAACATAGTTTTAAAGTGCTGTGCCCTAAGGTTTGAGGAGATCAAGATTTTTTCAGTAATTTCAATAGACTCCTGTAAGAGACAATCGCCCTGACCCAGAATAATATTCTGTTTCCCATTTTGAACCTATAAATAATTGTCCTGCATTTCCAAGAGAAACAGATAGGGGCTACCAAGCTTCTGAGTTATTGTACCAATAATTGAAATCTCCTATGACCATGACCTTGTCATAGTCAACGACTAGACCTGCTATTTGCTCAGACAAGGAAGCAGGGAACGAAGGCATGGATGTAGGTGGTCGGTAGATTAATGTTAGCGCCATGGTGCCTGTATCGGTGTCAGATACACCCAAATCTGTAGGAACTTGAAAAAATATGTGTTTGACCGACAGAATTTCTCTGCAAGTGCAGCAATTTTATAAATATAATCTTTCACATAAAAATCCATTATCATGTCCCAGAAAATAGGGGGTAATAACCGTGTTGCGGAAAATAGGAGTAAAATAGCCTATTTTACTAATTTTCGGATTTCTACAGACTTGGTTCCAGACATTAAAGCTGCTCACAAATCCCTAAAACGGGTCTTTGTAGAATAGCTTGGTTCAACCATCCAAAAATATTTCTGCTTCTGCACCAAGCATCATTTGGTAAATAAAAGGAGTGTCATCTACATTGCTACTCACTTCTCCAGTTAATAAAATCTCCATATTTTGCAAGAGGCATGCATAGTAATAAAATTTAAATTTAGGGATCGCCCAGCCTCCCCGATTTCTGGGTAATGTGATAAACTGCAAAGCTCTATGGGATTGTTTCTGACTCCAGATGAATCTACCACAGTTTGCTTGGAGGTTCTGTTGCTGGGTTTTACTGAGCTCTCTAAAGGAAATGACTAAAATAGTACAGCACTTTAGGTAGTATGCTAATTTTTTTAATGTTACACCGGCCGACCAACGAAATATCATTGCACTCAATCCGACCCAGTTCTTTTTTAATTCTTCCCAGCATGGGGCCAATTAACAGCTACTAATTAATCCAGCCATCTCTAATGTTATTATCTAAATAAACTGCCTCCACAGTGACTCTTGAGTCATCAAAGTGGACCTGGTTTGTGGAGATAATCTGCGTTGTAGAAGTGTTTAATTTATACCCAGACACTTGACCAAAAAGAGCAGCCAATCACTCTTTTTCAGGATTTGCTACATCCAGTGCTGTTGTGAAAATAGGCACATCATCTGCATAGGCAACCACCTTATATTCTTCCACTTGAATTTCTAGAGGTTGGATGATCGTGCTTTGCTCTAACTTAATCAAAAAAGGATTAATATATAAAGCAAACAATAAAGGAGAGCATGGGCATCCCGGTATTGTCCCTCGAGAGATGATGACTGGCTCAAACTCTTAGCCCATCACACAAATTGGGCTGCAGGAGACCTATACATAGCGTTCACTGAATCAATAAAGCCCACCCCGAAGCCTGAGCAGCATAGTACCATCCATAAAAACTCCCAGGAGACACAGTCAAAAGCCTTTTCGGTAACAAGAAGTATCAGCCCCAATGGTGTCCTCTTGAACCCTAGTATGATCAAATAAGGTCACAACTAGACAAATATGGTTGACCATGCCTCTGCCAGGGATAAAACCACGCTGACAGATTGAAACCAGGGGAGTAATTACCCTGGCAAGATGACTCGCCAGTAACTTAGCATAGATAGTATTGTCGCAATTCAAAAGATCCTGCCAATGTTGGTAATTTTGCCCTTTTAAAAAAAATATGAATATTGGCAGCATCCCAGGATAATGGCCCTTGTCCCTGCTGAACTGCCTGACAGGTTAGCAGCATATCTGTTTTCCGTTCCAAGAAGAAAGCTTTATCAAATTCAAGAGGTAATTTATCCGGGCCAGATGGCTTGGCTAGCACAAATGACTTGAAGGCCCCCTTGACATCTTTCAGGGATATCGGTATATCTAGATGTGTGGAATCTTCACAGCTAAGAGTTTAACTAAACAGGTCTTGCGATAGTGGACCGAGAGCGGATCTTCCTACTCCTACGTCCTCTGTATAAAAGGATCCAAGAACTTTTCAAATCTTGGAGTGCTTGACTTCCTTACTTCGAGCCCATTTTGAAGGCACCTTCCAGTAGCCTCCCCAAATTCGTAACATTCTCTGCTGTCTATTTGATATCCACAGCCAATCCCTTTAGACCATAAAGAGTTAATTCTAGCCCAACAGCTAGCTACTTCCATTTGTGCCAAAGTACTTGACACATTATATAACATGCATTGTATCGAGTTACATTCACCCCTTCTAAGATCATTATACAAGACCTGGATAAAACAAATGATGCTGTCTCTGCATATGGATACCAAAGCTCAGAATCTCCCTGCTAAACCCTGCATTTAAGGCATCACAAACTACGGAGGAAGCAGCTGTGTTCTATTGATTTCCAAAAATTGTATAATCCAACTTTTTATATGATTGACAAATATATCATCTGCTGAAAGCTTCCTATAAAAAAAAGTCTCTCTGGGGCCAAACAAAAAACCCCTAAATTGGAATATCAATGACTTCTGGGAATAACTCGATTTTAGGCACTGCTGCCATTCTCCTGGAGATAAAAAATGATCCAATCTGACCCATTTATCATGTGTCCAGGAAAAATATGTGAAATCAGCATCAGGATATCATTTATAGGTGCTGAGACAGAATATTGAGTTAGAAATGTCGACTTACACAAATATCAAGTTGGAAATATCGCGATTCAGATATATAGACAGCAAGAATATTGTGGTCAAGAATATCAAATTTAAGGTAATAAATATAATTTTTTTAAAATAGAAGTTGCTAATATTGTTTGCAAAAATATAGATGGTTAAAATATTGATTATTGTAATTAGTGTTATGTATTTTAGTTTATATTTTAAATGTATGTGTAGTGTTTATGTTTTTTAATATGTGTTAAATGTTTAGTAGTTATGAATTTTATTTCAATTACACCTTGCATTTTTTTTCCCGTAGCAGGTTGTGGGTTTATAGAGGAATAGGGTGGGAAGTAATTTAATAATAATACATGATTATTTTATATTTATTTCATTGAGATTTTATATCTTTAACTGTGGGAAGTAATTTATTTGTAATTAATTATTAATAGGTTGTTAATAAATATTAACTAATTAATTGATAATTATTTATGGTAATTGTGTGATTTGTTTAGGATCAACGCACTACTCAAAAAACCTAAGGCAGACCCAAGAGACCTCAAGAACTTCCATCCCATCTCTCTGCTCCCCTTCACGGCCAAGGTCATTGAGAAAACCGTCGACAGACAGCTAACCCGGTACCTCGTAGAAAACAGAATCCTGGACCCTTCCCAGTCAGGGTTCCGCAGCAAAGACAGAACCGAGACTGCCCTCATCGCCGCCACCGACGACATTAGGACCCTGCTGGACAATGGCGAAACCGCAGCACTCATCATCCGAGACCTCTCTGCCACCTTCAACACCGTCTCCCAACGCACACTACGCGCACGCCTCCACGCCGCAGGGATCCGAGACAAGGCTCTGGATTGGACCAACTCCTTCCTCTCCGGCGGAACCCAGAGCGTCCGCCTCCCCCAATTCCATTCCAAAGCCTACGAGATCATCTGTGGCGAACCCCAGGGATCCTCTCTCAGCCCGACACTGTTCAACATTTACATGGCCCCGCACACACACGTAGCCTGGCAGCCCAACCTCAACATAATCTCCTACTCCAATGACACTCAGCTGATCCTCTCCCTCACCAAGGACACCACCACTGCCAAAGCCAACCTCCACGAAGGAGTGAAATCTGTCGCCGACTCGGCTCCAACCCTTCAGCATGGGATGACTCCTGGTGGGCGATGGCACAGGGGGCAGCCCCGACACCCACTGACTATGCACGCAACCTTGGAATTATCCTCGACTCAACGCTCTCAATGACCAAGCAAGTTAATGTTGTCTCCTCCTCGTGCTTCAACACCTTCGGCATGCTGCGCAAGATCTACAGATGGATCCCGACAGATACAAGAAAGACTTTCACCCAGGCCCTCGTCAGGAGCAGACTCAACTACGGAAACGCCCTCTACGCGGGAGCTCCGACCAAGCTTATCAAATGACTACAACGCATCCAGCACGACTGATCCTCGACGTACCATGCCATGTCCACAATACTCCTAAACCTGGGAAACCTGCATTGGCTCCCTGTCAACAAAAGGATATCCTTCAAGCTCCTCACCCATGCACACAAGGCACTCCACAAGACCGGCCCAGCCTACCTCAACAGAAGGCTCTCCTTCTCCATCCCCAACCGCCAGCTACGCCCCACCGACCTCTCACTCGCCACCGTCACGCGCATCTGAAGAACAACCATAGTTGGGAGATCCTTCTCCAACCTTGCCGCCAAGACATGGAACACCCTCCCAATGAGCCTATGACAGACCCAAGACCTGCTGACCTTCAGGAGGATACTCAAGACCTGGCTGTTTGATCAGTAGTGGCCCCTCCCCCCAATCACCTTGAGACCCTCGCTGGTATGTTGTGCGCATTACAAACGATTGATTGACTGATTGATTGATTGGTGTGGGTTGTGGGAGTTATGGGGTACAGTGTGGGGAGTAAATACATTTTACTTACTTTCTAAATAGTCGTTAAATACTATCATCTTATAATTAAATACCTTTTAACTGTAATAAATTATTTTACAATTTAATTTTAGTTGTGGCCTGTGAGGATTATATGGGTAAAGTGTTGAAAGATGAATCATTTTTATGAGTTTCAATTTGTTTTTTAATTAATAATGTTTCTTTAATTATGTTAGTTGAAGAAGTACATTTTTATTTACATGTGGGTTGTGAATTGTGTGGTGTTATACGGTAGGAAATAAAAAAAGTAAATGTATGTAATAATTAATGTTTTTGTTTCAGAATGATTTTTAATTAAAAATATTTATCTGTTTGGAAATGATGTATTTTATTTAATATAATACTTGTAGGTATTAATTATATGTGTTTAACATTCTAATATGTTTTTTTGAAAAATGTAATATTAAATATATTTTTATTAGAGCTTTTAACATATTTATATTTTTTCATATATTTTTTCTTTAAATGATTTTATTTTTGTAAAAAATGTGTTTGTTTTTAATTTTGAACTGACTCGAGTGAGAATATATTGATTGATACTCCTCCGCAATCCAACACTTTCTCTAGTGTTGCACTCACTAGAGTGGGAATAGCAATTTTTACCCATCCGCTATCCAACATTTTCCCTATTGTTGCCATCACTGGAGTGGGAATAGTAATGTTTACCCCTTCACTATCCAAGACTTTCCCTACTGTTGCTCTCACTGGAGTCATAAATAGAGATTTCCACCTCGCCGGTATCCAACACTTTTCCTACCGGTGCTTTTACAGGAGCGGCAATATAAATTACTGTTGCACTCACTGGAGTGGTAAATTTAAGTTAGAACATTTTTAAATAGTTTACACAGTTTGGAACACATATATGCAACAAGCAAAAACACACAGCCGCAGTCCATAGGAAAATCGGAACATTCTATTTCCAATAACTTTGACTCCAATTGACGTATCTTCGTGAAATTCTCAAAACTTATGGCCCGCTCCGGTCCACTACTATCTTGAAAGTTTCGGGGTGATTCGGCAAGTGGGGGCTGAGACAAAAAGGGTCCCAAAACGTGTTTTCCCCACGCAATTTTCCATAGGAAACTTTAGACACATCTACAGACCAAACGACTGAACGGAATTACACCAAATTTAGCAAAAAGGTAGCCCTTCGTTCAGAAAGATTCCTTTTTTTAAATGGTTTCAATCTGTTCAGTAGTTGCTGAGAAAATCAAACTTAAAAAAGATTCGATATCTAAAGGCACTGAGGATCCATGCACCCTCCTGATCACGAGCTGCATGCTAATTGGCTCTCAACACTCCAAACCAGGAAGTGTTGGCAGCCATCTTGTGCAAGGCACAAGAAAAGTGGAAAAAAAACACACAAGACACGAAAAGGGAGCAGGGTAGAAACACCCTGACCCCCAGGCTTGCTCAGGGGGTCACACAAGGACCCCCAAGGGTCACTTTAAAAAAAATTAAATTCTAAATCTCGGGATGCGCAGGTGGGCCAAGTCCCGAGGGCAATCTTTGTATTGTAATGGAGGTCCTAAAGGGGCACCACAGCCCTGGTGACCGCCACCCCCAGGGGCTTCTAAAAAACTATGTGTGGGGGGCTCACTGCCCCCATCCCCAGGGACCGCCACCCCCGGGGCTTGTAAATTAGATGGGTGAGGGGGCTCGAAGGCCCCCCAAGCCCTGGGGACCGCCACTCCCTTGGGGCGTGTTTAAAAAAAACATAACCTGTGTGGGGGGGCTCGTGCTGCACCACACACCCCGGGGACCACCACCTCCCCGGGGTTTTGCTAATGTTGGGAGGGGGGCTGCGCAGCCCCCCTCCAGGAGCCTTGTCATGGCCCGGGGACCACCACCACCCAGGGTTGGCTCCTGCATTGTCCCAGGGTGCCCACCCCCGGGACACTGCAGTTTGGTATGGCAGGGAGTGAGCCTCGCCACTCCCGCCCTGTCATAGCAAACTTTGCTTTGGTTTTTGGAAGAGACAGCAGGAAACCTGCTCTCTCTTCCAAAAACCAAAGCAGATTGCATTTCCACAGGGGAAGCTGCTTCTTAGCAGCTCCCCGTCTGAAAAAGCAATGCCGGCTTCCGCAGGATGCGGGGAGCCGGCAGGATCGTGGGGGGATTGGGGTTCCCCCCATGGTCCCCAAAGGAGGGGGTCAGCCCTGAGGGATGGTGTCCCTGGGGTTATTAGTGGTCCAGGAGGAGGATCACGCGGCCCCCCTCCTAAAAAAAACCCTGAAAAAATGCACTGTAAATAAAACAAAGTCAAACGCCCCCCTGGCGTGTTCGCAGATGAGGAAATAATTCCACTTGAATACTGTGGGTCCCTGGGGGCCAACTAGCCCACCAGGAACCTCCAGTATGCACCAGGGATCTGCGTTGCAGAGGGGTGTTCAGAGGCTATGCCCCTTTTTACACCTCTTCAACGCAACTCAGTGGTCCTTAATGGAGGTACCTGGTGAGCTAGTTCCACCCCAGGGGCCCTCAGGATTCAAGGGGACTTAATCCCCCAACTTAAAATGCGCCACGGACGTGTTTGCGCAGTAGTGAAGGGAGGGGGCAGGGCCTGAGGTGACATGTGTGCAAACACTCCCTGTGGCACATTTCAAGTTGGGGAATTATTTCCTCTTCAATCCTGAGGTTCCCTGGGGGGAAACTAACCCACCAGGTACCTACAATAAGTGCCACAGAGCAGCGTTGCAGAGTGTTGTCAAAAGGGGCGTGGCCTCTGAATGTATGTATATACTAAATGCAATCAGTAATAACAACATATGAAATGTAAATCATGATAGCACATACTCAATCAGTCTTGCAGGTAATTTTCTGCAGCGAGCTCCTAAATCCGGAGGTGAGGAATGAGTGATAGAATTCATAACAATAGTAGTAGAAGTGGATGGACTACACACGTTAGAATACATAACTGGAGAACAACCTGTGGTAGAATTTCCAACATCAAATGTTGTTTTATTTAGCCAAAAAGACCAATCACAGTGTTCAAATTCTTTTTTAGTCAAATTAAGTAATGAACGGGCCTGTGAAACAGAAAGATGTACAAGAGATCTATTGTTCCACTATCCTCTCGGACCAAGTAAAGCTGACCCTCTGCTGACTCCGGTGACTTGTACCTGAGGAGAAAATTTAGATAAACATTTAGTGACTTTTTGGGGACTCTTAGAGAGAACCCAATCATCGATTTTCAATTCTAGTAAACCAAACTTTTTTGCAGAGTCATGGACAGAATTCTTGAGATTTTGTTTTTGCAAAACTGTAGTTGCCATTTTTCCGTTTTCAATATTGCTCTTAATGTTTTTATGAATTAACCAATTGGGACATAAACCGTTGTGAGCAGCTCTGTTTCTTAGGAGGGGAAACTGAGAAATACCTGTGGTGCAATGAGGAGAAATGTTATAGGACCACAACTTAGCGGCTAATTAAGGTTTGTGAGGCGAGGCAAGATGGCGGCCTCTGGCTAGGACGCCGTTAGCAGCTCCTGACCGGCTCTAGATGAACACGCCGACATTGGGAGAAAAATCGGATGAAAAAGCCTCAAATTAACTCCCGGCTGGAAACTTAAATAATATGCTGGAATAATCTCATGCTGTCTCAACAAGAATCTGCAAGAATGCTCAATGCGAAATTAAGTTGAAAATATGTCCGTGATGCAGAGTGGACAGAGCGCCGAGTCAGTAGACTCAACTTTCGTTTGCAAAACCTCGCTACTGAGAGCGCAACTTTCACTATTAGCCTCCCTGATCGGCTTCACAGTAATAAGGCTACTGAACGGTAACCGCCCCTCTCCAGGTGTCCAGCTATCCCAGCAGCGGCAGCAGCAAGCAAGAAACACGGAAGACGCCACTTTTCCTGCTAGCATGGCTCCGAAGAACTCTGCCGCGGTTGCAGCCGCAGCAGCAAAAACCACAGCGGATAAACAAGCTCTTCGTGATCAGGAAGCGATGAATAGACGCGGAGCTGCTCGCTGCGATATGGATGGCAGCCCAGCATGAGGGTTAGTGGAAAGACCACCAGCGTAGAAAGCCACAGCAAAACCCACTACTGCACCGTCTCCTGCCCCGACTGCCCCAACTGTGATATCACTGATGCAGCGAGCAGCAAGTCACAAAGCCTCGAACAAACATGTACAGCAGGATCCAATAATTACGCCCTCTAAATCTTTGAAAACGGTCCCTGCTGCCGAAATTCCTACTCTGCTGGAAGATCACTCACCAACTGGGATATCTGGTGACCAGCTAGAGTCTGTACATATGGCAGAATGTATGGAGACACCTCGAGGCTCGGCCCCTGTGGAACAAATGGAGAGGCAAGGGGTCTCTGCGATGGCCGCTCCCGAGACTCCTGGGACTCCCGGGACTTTGAACCCTGTAGCAACTCCAACGGACCTTCTGAAGCCACAAGCTGAGAAAGGTATGTCCCTAGGGGGTGATGGCAGCGCAGTATTTAACATGGCTTCTATCGTAGCAGCAGGTGCTGCAGCGGTGATAACAGATACTTCAGAAATGCTTGTAATACAGACCCCCCTAACTATTGTTGCTCCTACTGGTGATGTTAATGATAGCAACGCTCAACAGAGTATGGAAGTGCCCATAACTACACCCATATCCCCCTACTATTACAAAACACCACTAGGGGTCATGGTACTGCTCGAAATACATCAGAACAACAAGGCACTAAACCCAAACAAGCAACCACCGAACTGAAAGTAGATGTAGGATTAAACAAAAGGGCTAGTGCATCTGATAACGCAACAGAAAATTTCGAGATTGATCTGGCTGAGACAACAGAAACAGATAAAGATCTTACTGACCCCACAGACTTTTACTCATTTTCGGAGGACATCAGCTGGTTGGGGGATACAGAGGGAGAGATCGACGAAGCAGAAGAAGATCCCGAAAAAAATATCAGCTCAGAGACTGAATCAGATCTCCCAAAGGGGACGCGCGACAGAAGGAGGACTATACTAAAAAAGAAAAAAGGAGGGCACCATGGGGCAAACGACCTGGTATGGGACTATACCCCAACAAACCTGGGTTCAAACCAAAATCCTACTCTTGTAATACCTCAACCGCCACTCCTAACCCAGGCGTCAACATCGGATCAACCTGACCCGTCAGGGGCTACACTAACACAAGTCATGGACACAGTACTACACGCAATTACATCTCACCACGAAGAAACATCTAATGATGGTCGAAAGGCACGGGCTGCATTACAAAAAGTCTAAGGTGTTGTACGCAAACTTTCTAAAACTGTAGGTGCCTTCACTGAAGGAATAAATGATATGGAAGATCGAATAGTATTGAAATGAGACAGAGGCAGCAACGACTAATGAGCGAGTAGAAGCTCATGAAGCTGAACTCCAGGACATAAGATGGAAACTTGAGGATTATGAAAATAGGCTGCGCAGAAATAACCTACGCGTCCTTGGCATACCCGAAAAATCTGAAGGCGAGGACTGCCGATCATTTATTATACAGCTGCTGCGCGATACCCTCCCTGAACTCGCTAGCTGGGACTGGAACTACGAGATACAGCGGGCTCACAGGGTGCCACTAACTTTAAAAACCACAGCAACAACAGGGAAATACCGACGTGCGGTCTTAGTCTATTTCGGGAACTTTACGCTCCCACAGGCCATCTCGGATAAAGTTTCACCAGACAAGCAGCGCAGTAAAGATTCTATCTCGTACTTTGTACGCCCGGATTTTTGCCACTTCACAGTAGAAAGGAGGTGGCGACTCAGACAGCTAATCAAGCCTTTTCAAGAGAAAAGAGCTGTGGTATATTTGAACAATCCAGCCAAACTGAAAGTTATATATGGTGGACAAACAAAATACTTTACATCAGAGATCAAAGCAAAAGAATACCTTGAGAGTATAAAATAAATATAACTGCAGTCTTTTAGACTTTAGACTCTTCTGGGACTCTGTAGAAACCAGTAAGATAATGTTTGTAGCACCATATGGCTAGAGGAGTTTTGAAGATACCTTAATTACAGGGTCGAATAGTCCTATACTGAACGCACTAGATTAGATACAAGTTAACATCGATAATATTTTATACTTCTCTCCCTTTTCCCTTCTTTCTTCTTTTTCTTTATCATAATATTCACATATTTTCTATTTTCTCCCTTCATCCTATTTCTTTCTTATTCCTTAATGATGCATGTTTTTCTGGTATTGGTCAGGCAGTGCTAATCCATCACTTTAGACTCTTATGGAGTCTAGCTGCCTTTTTGGGGGTTGTAAGGGGGGAGGGGTTTGTTGGGGGTGCTGGGTGTGGGTGTAGGGGGGGAAATGCATTGTAAAATGAGCAGGTTAAAGGATACTATTAGTTTGGTAAATAGCACAACTATTGTGGTTCAACACATGAATTCAAATAACACTACATATCGTCTAATCTTTGGAAGAATACTATGGGGAAGCTAAATCTAGGAAGTTGGAATGTAGCAGGGCTTAATGACAGGGGGTAGAGGGCTCAATTGTATCAAAAATATATCAAAGCTCATGGGGCATCATATGTTTAAAGGAAACCCACATTCCAATAGGTGAAATAGACCAACTAAAAATCCATGGGTTTAACATTTTGGTTTCAACTACACAGACCTCTAAGATCAGGGGAGTTACCATCCTAGCAAGGGCGAAGCTGGGTAGACCAACGCGCAAAAAGGCAGACCCTCACAGCAGGTGGACCATCATTCAACTTGATATAGGTATCACCATCTGCTCGATCTATGGGCCAAACCTGGATGATCCCACTCTGTTTACTGAGTTAGAACTAGAGCTGGCATCATGGGCAGGCACGCTAATAATATGTGGGGACCTCAATATATCGATGGGCCATACTCAGAATAGACAATCCCAGTATGCGTACACAGGGCGCAAACCCAAATTATTTAGGGCAATACAGCAGTTGATTGTTAGTCACAATTTAAGAGACATCTGGACTCTGAAAAACAAAGGTGACCCTGGATATACGTATTTTTCATATCCTCATAATAAATACATACGTATAGACTATATATTATCGACTACTGATATTGCCCTAAACGCCATCATATCTAAAGCCCCCAAGACGATATCAGACCACAATGCACTTTCTTTAACATTTGAAGTGGCCAGGTATAAGAAAGTTTATCCCCAGTGGTTATTTGATCGTAAACTTCTTGCCAATCAGGAATATATAACGCACATAAGGCAATGGACTAAAGAATTTTTTGATTATAATCAATATAGTGCATCTAGGCTGACTGTATGGGATAGCTACAAAGCTGCTCTAAGGGGGGAAACTATTACTTTTGTAGCGACTCGTAAAAAAGAGCGTGACAGGCTAGCTGCACAATTAGCAAATGAATTAATAAATTTAGAACATCTACATGCCAATCAGATACATCACGGGAGTCATGCGGAAGACACCCTCTGTAAGATCCTAGTTCGAAAAGCCGAGATTAATAGTGACCTTACACAAAAAGCGGCGGAAATTCTCCAAGTAAATCGAAATAAAACATACGAAACTGGAGAAAATGTAGGGAAATATCTGGCTCTTAGAACTCGCCTTACGCAATCGCGTAATTTCATCCAAATTATTGAGTATGGGGGACAGAAACATACTACCCAGGACGGTAATGCAACATCATTTCAAGATTATTATCAGAAATTATACCAAAATGAAGACAGACAGTCAACATCTGATACTAAAGAGTTTTTGAATAACTGGTTTATAGAGACAAATCTGGGTAAAACCATTGATGAAGCTACAAGAGAAGATCTCGAAAAAGAAATACCTAGAACGGAGATAGAACTAGCTTCATCAGAACTAGCTACAGGAAAAGCAGCAGGGCCAGACAAAATTCCATAAGATCTCTATAAAATACTCAGTAGTTTAATCATTCCATTTCTTCATGATCTTTTTCTCGGGATACAATGGCATGGCAAACCCCCCGAATCATGGAAACAAACCAACATAGCCATTTTCCCAAAAAAAGACAAACCACCGGAACAAACAACTTCATACCGATCAATATCACTCATCAACTCAGATTCAAAGACTTATGCCAAGATTTTTGCCAATCGCCTAAATCGGATCATCGAACTTCTGGTCTCCCCCTGGCAGCATGGCTTTATACCTGGCAAAAGTACAACAGACCATACTCGTAGAGTCATCTCCCTTTTTGACATCATGGGAGTAGAGGGAGGCCAGATGTCGATGATCCTATTAGATGCAGAGAAGGCCTTTGACCGGGTCTCATGGCAGTTCCTCTGGAAGATATTAGTTGTAAACAATATTGGCCCGGTCTTTATAAAATCTATTAAGGCCCTTTATGTTGACCCTAAGGCAAAAGTCATGGTAGGCAGGTGCGAGTCTGAGTATATCAACATCCAGAGAGGCACGCGACAAGGATGCCTGTGCTCCCCACTACTTTTTGCCCTATATATCAACCCATTAATCCTCAAACTCATAACTTCATCTATAATTGAACCAATCAAAGTAGGCATACATAGCACTAAAGTGCTCGCCTACGCTGATGACGTGGCGGTAGTAACATCAAACCCCACAGAGGCAATTGCTGAGATTGACGAAATCGCACGATCTTTTGGCTTATATTCAGGATACTCCCTGAATAGGGATAAAACCATGGTCATCTGTACTGAGAACATGTCTTTTGTCAGCCAATATAGAGTCAATAATGCAAAATATCTGGGGGTGAATATTTCGCCAAAAATTAGTGAAATCAACCAACTAAACTATGCCCCACTTATTAAAAAAATCAAATAAGAATTAATTAGAATTAATAATCTTCACCTCTCCATAATTGGCAGAGGAAACTACATTAAAATTAGTGTATTTCCGAAGATTTTACATATGTTTCGGGTAATTCCTCTCTTAGCTAACAGTGATACAATCAAAACGTTAGAGTCAGCGATATCTAGGTTTGTCTGGAGTTACGGTAAAATCAGGAGAGCACTCCCTAAGTTAACACTACCATATTCTAGAGGCGGACTAGCAATTCCGAACCTAACATACTACCTATGGGCAACCCTTCTACAACAAATGACCATCTTGTTTACAGCTTGAGTTTCTATGGATACCAGTCGAGACCAGGTTATACCTTCAATTTATGAATTAATGTTGGGAAGCAAAGCCAGGGGCCTACTGTTAAGGCAAGTTGAACCATCTTACTTTAAAAAGATCAAATTTAAGATCCTTACAGATGCTTTAAAAATTTGGAAAAGAACTACCAAAACATTGACAATACCAAGATACACTAAATATACACCCTTATGGCAGAGCTCAATAATTCCACTCTATCTCAACGATAATACGTCTAGGCAATGGCAGAGATTAGGCCTTAAAACAGTTGGTGATTTCCTAGGCAGAGAACGTAAAACTACATTTGAAGAACTCTGTGTTAAATATCAAATCCCCCACACAGACTACTTGAAATTCATACAAATTTCTACATCCCTCAGACAGTCGATATCAAATATAGACTTAAAAACCATACCACTTCTAGATCTCATAGGCAAACAGACAACTAGAATAGGAAATATCTACGATTTATTTATAAGGAATCATCCTGATGATCTCGAATATATCGAAACAAACTGGGTCGACAAGATGAATAATGTAAATATTGATATAGATATGTCTCTACACTTATCATCTAAAGTTTTGCTGGCCTCTAATTTAAAATCCCAAACCTACAAAACAATATATAATCTATACTTTACCCCTTCTAAATTATTCACCTGGGGAAAAAGGGCACATGATCAATGCCCAAGATGCTCACTAGGACCAGCTAATCTCATTCACATGTTCTCGGAATGCCCAAAGCTAGATGAGATTAAAAAATGCATTGTTAAGTTTTGGGCTGAAATCTTCAGACATGAAGTAAGAGCATCATCAACTCTTTTTATCCTAGGATACGACGACTCCCTAGGTCATAACAATAAAGAAACCTTGGCTATTTATGGAGGTACAGCTGTCTATAGAATTATCCTGGCAGCACGGTGGAAAGACCCCGACGCCCCTACTTTTCAGGGATGGTTGAACAGATTGCTAGGTATATACAAACAAGAAACAGCAATCTATCGAACCAGAGGTAAAAAATCGAGATCACTAGGTGAACAGATATGGGCCCCAATTGCCACCTGGTATGAGAGTCAAAGGAATCAATAACCTTCCTAATTGGAAATCACTATTCAAAAGCCCTCTCTGTAGATATTCTCTCCTTAAAATTCTCTAGATACCTGAGTGCTTATATGAAATGACTATGAAATGATCTAGGTAACTTAACATTACTATTTAGTTTAATATATCTGTTTAGAATGAATAATGTATTATAAGCTCTTATTTCTATTGTGCAAACCACTTTTCATTTGTTATTTGATCTCATTTCTGTAAAATCCTTGTATATTTTTTGTTTTTTTATTTTTTCTTTCTCTCCATGTAACAAAAGTTATTTCGCGTTTTTCTTGTTTATGTACCCTTTGAACTTGCTCAAATAAAAATAAAAAATAAATAAAAAGGACCACAACTTAGCTTCAAGAAATTCTTGTACATCATGATGAGAAGAAATGGCTGCTTGAATAGCATCTTTAACTAATCTGTTCGCTCGTACCACTAAACCATTCGATGTCTGTGAATATAAAGCAACTTTATAATGAATAACATCATGTTCAGCCAAAAATGAAGTAAACTTTTTAGAAATGAAATGGGTGCCATTGTCTGTAACAACAATAGAAGGTGAACCTTATACCAAAAATATATATTTTTTAAACCTAATAGCATTAGTGGAATTAGCTGAATCACAGAACATGTGGTAAACCCATTTAGAATGATAATCAATTAGTAAAATTAGATGTTTTAAATCATCATAAAGTCCAGAAAAATCTAACCCGATTTTTTTCCAAGGTTTTTCGGGAAAAGGAACAGGATATAGGAGCGTGTTAATGACCTTCCATTTTTCATCAGATAATAGACATTCTTGACACGAGTCAATGTGAAACTTGACTTGAGATTCAAGAGATGGCCACCAATAAGGAGACTTAATGAGTTGTGAAGTTTTAGAAATTCCAAGATGACCTTGGTGAGCAAATTGAATAATGTAATTTCTGAGACAGGAGGGAGGTACAAAGGAATCGTGTTCCTTACCAAGCCATTAACCAAGGATAACTCCGAAGCAACCATTCAGAATGCTTTTAACTCATTAGAAAGTTTTCTATTTTCTGGCAAACCCTTGACAATATATTGAGCTACCACATTTAAACTGTTATCCTTGTTTTGTGCTTCAAACCAGGACTGTTCAGAAATACAAGGGCACAATTTAGTGGCATCAAGGGCAGCGACCACACATTCAATGTCTTCAACATCCTCAACTTCAGAAGGATCCTGAAGGCCATGCATGATAGACAGTCCGCCCTGACATTTTTACCTCCTGAAATGTGTTTAATGCTAAAATTAAATTCATGTAATTTAGACAAGAGCCGGACAAGCCTGGCTGAGGCTTTACCAAGCCTATCACCATTGAGCAATTGTGTCAGAGGTTTATGCCCTGTGAATAAATCAAACTCACGTCCCCAAATGTAATTTTTGAATTTATCAATAGCCCAAACGCAGGAGAGTGACTCCCGTTCAATGGTGCTATAATGTGTTTCTGAAGCTTTGAGCATCCTTGAAGAAAAAGCTATGGTGTGCTCTTTTCCTGAAACCTATTGGCCCAACACAGCCCCCAAGCCGGTAAGACTGTCATCCATCATTATAAAACATCTAGAAGAGTCATGAAAAGTATGCAGAGCCGGTGCTTCAATAATCATCTTTTTGACTTGATTAAATGAAGAAGCAGTTTCTACTGCCAATCCAACTTGGACCCTTTACGTAAAAGAGCACATAGTGGCTCCACTGTTTGGGCATATCATTTGACAAAACAAGCGTAATGTTCTGCTAGGCCTAAGAATGATCGAAGTGAATCTTTGACTTTGGGTGGGGTGGCATCACTGATGGCTTCAATAAGTGAAACTTTAGGTTTAATGCCCTCTGGGGAAAAAGTATTCCCCAAATACTCCAATGATTGAGGTGAGGTCTTGAGAATCTTTAATTAAAGGTACCTGGTGGTAGGCTGACCGTAAGTTAATGATTGAAAAATATTTTGCTCCCCCCAAGTTAGAAAGAAGTTCATGACTTTTAGGGAGGGGGTGACAGTCAATCAAAATATTTTTTATTTAATGTGCTCAAATCCGAACATAACCTGACCTCACCAGATTTTTGCCAGACAATAACGATGGGAGAAACCCACTCTGAAGATGTCAGAAGGTGCAATAGCACCATCGTCACACAAGGATTTAAGAACTGACTTGAGTTCATCCTTCGCTCCAAGGGGCAACGGTCGCACCTTGTGGACAATAGGTTGGGCTTGTGGCTTGAGTTTGATTTGGTGTTGAAACCCTTTGACAGTTTGCAGCTTGTTTGAAAACAATTTTAGAAATTTATCCAATATTCTTTTGATATCAGAAGTGTGATCACTGATACATAAAGAGTCAGTTTTAGAGAGTGGAATGGGCGTTTATCCTTTAGGAGGTTCATCAACAGCAATTGAGTTATCAGAGCCTGGAATTAAATATAGACCCATTTTTGCAAGGTCTTGCCACCCAATGATGTTGCATCCTTTGACTGCAAAATATACCTTTGTAACACTAGATCTTTCCAAACATTTAACCTAGAATTAAAATAACCCAACATGTCAATATCGAACTCGCCAAAAGCTTTAGGATTGACGTCTGTTTGCAATAAAGAAATTGATCCTTGCCATTTATCATAAAACATGACATCTGAGAAAAATGTTATTGGAGATCCAGAATCAGCCATGATGGGAATTTTAATGTCACCAAAGAGTGCAGTACCTAAAGGGCCTTTAACTAGCTGTGGAGTAAAAATAGAGTTACATTCATTAGAAACAACCATATTCTGGAAATTATCTACACAATCATCAACAGCTTCAGAATATTCAATACTGTTGATTCTGGTAGGTCTCTTAACGGACCTACATGAACCTTGAAAATGCCCAAATTTCTTACATAGCACACATCTCTTTCCAATAGCAGGGCACATGGGATTATTTCCTAAGTGTGATATGGATCCGCATATGTAACAAACAGTATCAGTTTTTTGAAAACATTTGTTTAAAAGCTTTGTTAGCACTAACAACATTGACTGAGTTTGTAGCATCCTGTGACAGAGTTTTGAAAGAATTCTAAGGCTGATCACTCTGGAGAACTTTAGAAGTGGTAATAGACCTCTCGATGCTCTTAGCAATATAAATAGTCTCTTGAAGTGTAGGTTTCCTACAACTAAGCAAGAGTTCCTGGATTTTCTTTGAGTGGCAAGCAAAAACAAATTGATCACGAATGTCAATTTCATAATTTGCTTCAAATTCACATGTTGAAGCCAAACCTCTTAATTGAGCAATATACTCTTTTACAGTCTCATCTTCACGTTGTCTTCTTCTAAAAAAATTATGCCTTTCTAGCATTATGTTTGACTCCTCATCATAATGCTGTGACAGATGAGATAAAGCTTCCTTATATGAATCCCAATGATCTGCATCACCAGCTTCTCCAGTAGGAGTTGGAAACTTAGGTACGTTCTCAAACACATGTTGTGCTGCAATACCTAGACAGCCATACAAAATTGCTATTTTCAATCAGGAGTAAACTTGACAGCATCAATTGGGACAATATGATTCTCAAATGCCTTTACCAACTGACGTAATGGGATGTTTGGTTTTCCAGGATGTTGTAAGAAAGGAGGAAGTTGTGCAAACTGTTGCAAAGAAGCCCTGACTAAGAGTAAAATCTATACATTTGAATGTTGACGAAAAGAAAAACTAACGCACAACTGCATAAATATTAACATATAAATAAAATAAAAAATGTGTATGCCAGAGTAATTAACTCAACAATGAAGTGAATACAAACTATCAAACTTATATACCATAAAAGTTATTAAATATGCAGACTTAATGAGGTGAAAGGTGTGCCTGTCAACGTTAAATTGTAAGCTAAAAAATGTTAAAATGCCTTTGCAGTACTTTTGAAGAGGTGTGTCTGTCACCGGAGAAGAGTGCAGGCTAAAACGAGAGGTCTGATGGTTACTGTAAAATACCAAGCACTAAGCAGAATAATGTAAACTTCCTTTTTAATATATTTAAAAAATTGTGCCTATTACTGTGTAAGTGCAGGCAGGATCCTTCCTTGAAGGAAGCGAAGACGTGTACATACGTGAGCTTCAAAGCGCAGCTATCGGCAAAACAGCGTCGGAAAGGCAGCGTCGCTAAAGTGTCTGCAGGTGTTGGCAAGTAACCAGGAGTGGTTAAAATGGCCGCCTGGCTCTTGTGTGGTGACGCTGAAGCTGAGGAAGTTCCCTTGACGCTTTCGTCTCCATGATGATGATCGCTCCTGATGCCAAGGGCAGGTTGCTACACAGCTGACGTCACTTGAGAGCTAGTCATCAGGGAGCCCAAAGCAATCCGGAAACGGCTCAAACATGAAGAGAGGCTGAGGAGTGAACATCTGACATCGAATGGGAAAGCAGAAGGCAGGATCAAAAGCAGTAAGCAGGAGCGAATGCAGATGATGAGGACCCAAAGTCAAAACAGCTTGGCCGGTGGGTGCTGTTCGTGGATTCTTCGTCCGCTTGTCGCCAATTGTGGAAATTAAGCTCAGAAGACATGTTTGGCAGTAAGCTAGAAGTTTATTTGAAGATTAACTAAGCACCCACGACCGGTCGCTCCCGCTGCGCACCAGGACTCCAAACAACTGAATCAACGCTGTCAGAACCCTGGAGCACCACGCAGCAGAGCCCGATCCTGGAACCAAATTTAAACAATTACAAACCTGTGATGAAGTGTCCTCGTGCAGGGATGCAGCGCAAGGAAGCAAACCAATACACTACATACGCCCTGTGGTGCATTTTAAGATGAGGAAATAATTGCCCTTCAATCCGGAGGGTCTTTGGCAGCCAACTAGCCCACCAGGTGCTTCCAGTAAGCACCACTGTGCTGCTTTGCAGAGAGGTGGTCGAGGCCATGCCCCTTTTTACACCTCTCTGCAACGCAGCTCTGTAGGGCTTACTGGAGGTACCTAATGGGCTGGTTCGACCCTAGGGACCCTCAGGATTCAAGGGGACTTAATCTCCCAACATAAAATGGCCACAGACCGTGTTTACACAGTGGTGAGGGAGGGTACGGGGCCTAAGTTGGGGAATAATTCCCCTTGAATCCTGAGGGCCCCTGGGGGCAAACTAGCCTACCATGTACCTCCAGTAAGCCGCGTTGCAGGGAGGTGGTACGAGGCCATGCCCCATTTTACGCCTCTCTGCAATGCAACTCGGTGGCACTTACTGGACATACCTGGTGGGTTAATTGGCCCCCAGGGACCCTCAGGATTCAAGGGGACTTTATCCCCCAACTTAAAACGCCCACAGGGCATGTTTGCACACATGTCGTCTCAGCCCCTCTCACTTCACCAGTGTGCAAACGCACCCCATGGCATATTTTAAGAGGTAGTTTTAACCCCCCCTACCCTATTATATACCAGAGGCTTACAGAGGAGGGCATGCTAATGACAGGGGTACCCCAATGCATAGGGTTCCCTAGTGTATGTAGGTGTTTTCACTGTATTCTAAGTATCTTTTAGCATACCACTGGCTATAGGTCTGGTTAGACAGAGTCAGTTACCACCAGTACCCATCTAAAAAATTTGTAACAAGTCCTCTTTATGCTCCTCTGTTGGTTCTTTCTGCACATGTCTTGCTTCTTCCAGCACTTTTCTTCGTCTTTGAGGACTTCTGTTGCTTTTTTCTGCATTTGTTTTGCTTCTTTCTGTGCGTTTTTTCTTCTTTCTTCACATATCCTACCTCTGTAGGCATAGTTAGAAACTAGAATTTAAAAAACCTTTATAATACACTCAAAAAACCATAGGTTTCAGGCTGTTATAGTTAGGAATTTGCATTTAAAAAAGCTTACAAATTAACTAAAAAAAATTGGTTTCAGGCACGTTATAGTTAGAAATTGGCATTTAAAAAACCTTTCAAATTCACTGAAAAAAACATGGTTTCATGCACGCTATAGTTAGAAATTAGCATTTAAAAACGTTAGAGGTTCACTGGAAAAACCATAGATTTCAGGGGCGTTATAGTTAGTTGCACATTTCACTCGTATAAAACCATAGAAATTCCCCAATTATAGTTAGTTCAGCTAACTATAACTCGTGCTTCCGCAATGCACTGCTGATGACATCACATATTACATCACTCATGACATGGTCAGTGACATCACTCATGACATCACTGATGACTTCTCAATTGGCATCACTGATGACATCTCAAATGACATCACTAATGACATCATCCTTGTCATGGAGTGGCAGACCTCCTATTACCCTACGATAACTAGGGGTGGGCGGACATCTCCGTTCTGTCCACGGAATGTGCAGAGATTTGCCCCTTCCGCCTTTCACAATGAAGGCAGAGAAACAGGGCGAATCTCAGCACACTCGGGGCGTAACTGAAGTGGCCACCTGCCCGCCGCCTGCCTCCCGCCGGCAATATTAAATGTAATTAAAAAGACTTAGGAAGAGATTTAAAATTAAACTTACCTTATCGCGGGGTCATCGTGGAATTCCTGGGCCATCTAGCCTTCTTCTTTGGAACTGGGCATGCGCTGAAGCCTGCGCAGGCACTTTTCTGGCCAAGAATCCGCATACTGCTCATACTGATATTCAAAAAACCAACTAGTAACACATATAGACACTCATGTAGCTAGTCACCAACCCATGAAGCCACTTATACACAACGTGAGAGACTGCTACAGATATTTGCATATTTAAACTTTACTCACTAACCCATGAATTCACTAAGATACACTTAATCAGTCAGTTATACAATCAAGTTTACAAAATAAAATCATCCATTTAGACACTTATATACCCAGTTATTCATCCATCGACCTTGAGATGTTGTAATATGTGACGTCATCAGAAGTGCATTGCGGGCACACAAGTTATAGTTAGCTGAACTACTTATAACGGGGGAATTTCTGTGGTTTTGTACCAGTGAAATGTGCAACTGACTATAACGCCCCTGAAACCTATGGTTTTTTTCAGTATAAATATATATATCTATATATATATCTATATATATATCTATATATATATATATTACCTACTGGCTATCGCCAGTAGGTATATATAGTTAGGATTAATTCCCTATGGCATTTCTGAAAATTCTATGTCTAATAACTTTGGCGTTTGTGGACGGAATCGGCTGAAATTTTCAGGAAAATGGCACATTTTGTTTCTGAGCAGCCCCTGAAAATTTGGTGGGGTTTCGTCAAGGGGGGGCCGAGAAAAAAGGGGGTCCCAAAACGCGTTTTTCCCATTCATTTTTCCATAGGGCGGTTGGACTCACTTTTAGCTCGAACGGCTGAATGGATTTGCACGAAACTTGGCAAAATTGTAGGGACTGTTAGCCCGATGTGCCTTTGCTAGGTCTCAATATATGTGCTTCAGTAGATTTTGAGAAATTAACGTTTAAATCAAGATATATATCTGTAACAGCGCTCCGGGCAGCGATCCGGTCCGCTTACTTTTCGCGTTTCGGAACTTTGCGGGCAGAAAGCTGATTGGCTCTCCGGTGTCTGTCAACATTCTAAACAGTCCGGAGCGGCCGCCATCTTGTCTCTCGGTAGGATCGAGAGAGAAGAAGAGGTGAAAAACGAAGGGGGAATTTAATGAAAGGGGGCAAGGTATCCCCCTCTTGACCCCCTAGGAATGTTGTTGGGGTTATTAAAGGGTCCCGTGGGGAAAAGAAAAAAAAAATGATTTTTCACGGTAGAAGCGCTTCACGGGCCGCGAACTGGGCCGCAAACTGGTAGCGAAACGGGAATTCGCCATTTTGTGCTTCGTTAATTAATTACTAGGTATAAGGGGGTGCGGGAGACGTATCCTAATCCCCTATGTTTCCTGAGGGTGGCTGAGGAGGCTGATATATGTTGATACATCTCTTCCAGCGGCTGTGCGTGAGCTTTTTTTTTTTTTGCTGCGTGACAGTCCGGAGCGGCCGCCATCTTGTCTCTCGGTAGGATCGAGAGAGAAGAAGAGGTGAAAAACGAAGGGGGAATTTAATGAAAGGGGGCAAGGTATCACCCTCTTGACCCCCTAGGAATGTTGTTGGGGTTATTAAAGGGTCCCGTGGGGAAAATAAAAAAAAAATGATTTTTCACGGTAGAAGCGCTTCACGGGCCGCAAACTGGTAGCGAAACGGGAATTCGCCATTTTGTGCTTCGTTAATTAAATTACTAGGTATAAGGGGGTGCGGGAGACGTATCCTAATCCCCTATGTTTCCTGAGGGTGGCTGAGGAGGCTGATATATGTTGATACATCTCTTCCAGCGGCTGCGCCATCTTGCCTTTTTTCCAATGCCACAATTTTGTCGTGCACGGCAGCCATTTTAGATGCCAGGCTGGTCCCAGGCTATCACCTACCCCTGCGGATGTAGTTTATGGCCCCAGCTGTAGAGAATTCAGACATGCCAACCCTCCCGATTCAGGCGTGTGACTACTGATTTCAGTGCTAGTCTCCCGCCTCCCGATTTCTGCAAGCAAAAACCCGGGGGCATATTACGAACAACTAGCGATAATTTTTGTCTCTAACTTGTTTAGAGACAAAAATTATCGCCGCACATCGGCGATTTTTATCGCAGATAAACCTTGCTATTATCGCAGAAAAGTCAGCGATATTCATGTATTATCGAGCAAATGCTCTTAGCCATGTTATCCACCTCCCATTGGATAACATGGCTAAGAACTGCTCAGGGCAGGTGTTAGATTTTGGAGATATTCGCGCTTAGCGCGAATATCTCCAAAAGTTGGTAATAGGAGATAGCGATGTTAGGGACTGTTTCCAGTCGCTAACATCTTGGCACGCCACTTTGCATGTCATTAGTGATAAGTATCACTGACATGCAAAGCGGGGCCCAAGATGGTCGCTATCTCCTTTTAGCTGTCACTAACTGGTGTTAGCGACAGCTTGGTAATAGGGAGATAATTTTATCTCCGCTTTCATGGCTTTTAAAGCCAAAAAAGCGGAGATAAACCCCCTTGATAATATGCCCCACGATTCCTTGGGGGTTTCAGCTGACAGGGCTTGGTATTGTGTTACATGGTAATTTTTCCAGGAAACGTCAGAGGGTCGATGCAGGGGTTCTAGAAGAGGTGATAAACCATTTAAGCCTCATGAACAAGCGCATGGTCTTTTAAAGATTTGTGAAGTACTCGGGCGGCGGTGTGTGTGTGCCCTCTTTCAGGAGCGGGCGTGGGGGCACTGCCAGCAACTTGCCAGGTCAGGTAGTGTTCAACACGTGCATCACCCTTTCTCTGCCTGCTATTGCGCTCCATGCTTCGGAAAGGTAAGAAAAAGAACGTGCATTTGAGTTTGAAATGTCCGATCCTGCAGCAGCACACTTCCAAAGCCCACACATGACAATAACCCGATTCAAGGCCCTATTCACCCGTTTTTAAAAAAATAGATAACACTCCAACAAAGTAAGATTATAAAACTTTATTAACTTTTAACTATAATGAACGGAACAAAAACTAAAAACATTTAAACATTTTTCAACTCAAAAAGCAACAATGGTTAGAAGCTGTCTTTTGTGCGAATAGTCCCAAGGCAGCACAACGTGCAGAGTTCTGGACGGCACCCAGATGATGTCGCCTGGGTGCCGCACTGGTTTTGGGATCCTACAATGCAGCACAGAAAAACAGCGTGGGGCGTCCCGGGTGGTGCGGGGGGAGGCCTCGTCAGTAGCGGTCTGTTGTGCGAATAGTCCCAAGGCAGCAGAACGCGTTGAGATGTTGATGGGACTGTGTCCAGTGTCCCATGGCTGACACAACATGTACGACAGGCACCCAGGTGATGTCCAGTAAACTGCCGCACTGGTTTTGGTATCCTACAATGCTGCTCCGAAAATTGGCGTGCGGCGGCCCGGGGGGGGGGGCGTGGGGGAGGCGGCGTGAACGGGCCTCCCCAGGTGGCGACCATCTAGCTGAGTTGCGCCCGCTCTTGCGTCTACAGCGTCTCGCTCACCATGTTGTTGAGTTGCTCCCACTCTTGCAGTGCAGCGATAGGCGGCTGCCACATGGCTCTTAAAATGGCGGACGGCTCCTCGGTTTTGGGCCTGGTCCACTGAAATGGCCCTGGGACACCTTGGAACTCGGACGCTTGCCTGTTAGGGCTTGGGCTCCATTCTCGAAAAGCGTCCCCTCAGCCGTGAAGATTCTACAACAGTCTTGGGGGCCCCCGACTCCCGCAGGCTTCCGGTGGGGAGCAGCTGCCATGATTGCTCGCGGAATGACCACGACGGAGCCACGAGATGGTGGTGCTCTCATGCTGACGCCAGCTTCAGTCTGAATGATCCAGAAACAAGGTGGGGCTTTCATCGTTTGGGAAAAAAAAATGTTCTAAACCAATAAAAAGTGTTATTTTTAGGTCATATGACCAAGACTTCCATCTTTAGGAAACCAAAAGTAAAATGAACCAATGAAAAGTTTTATAAACAAGTCACATGACCTGTTATGCGGCATAGGTCTACAAAAAGCGTAGAAAATCCGTTGGCACGTGAGGCGGTGTCAGTAGCGGACCGATGTGCGAATAGGCTGAAGGCAGCACAACGCGCCGAGATCCGGATGGCACTGAGGTGGTGTCCAGCAAATTGCCGCACTGGTGTGGCCATCCTACAATGCTGCGCCGAAAGACGGCGTGTCCAGCTGAGTTGCGGTCACTGTTGCGGTACAGTGACTCGAACGCGCCGAGATCCGGATGGCACCGAGGTGGTGTCCAGCAAATTGCCGCACTGGTGTGGCCATCGTACAATGCTGCGCCGAAAGACGGCGTGTCCAGCTGAGTTGCGGTCACTGTTGCGGTACAGTGACTCGAACGCGCCGAGATCCGGATGGCACCGAGGTGGTGTCCAGCAAATTGCCGCACTGGTGTGGCCATCCTACAATGCTGCGCCGAAAGATGGCGTGTCCAGCTGAGTTGCGGTCACTCTTGCGGTACAGTGAGTCGAACGCGCCGAGATCTGGATGGCCCCGATGTTGTGTCCAGCAAGTTGCCGCACTGGTGTGGCCATCCTACAATGCTGCGCCGAAAGTCGGCGTGGGGTGCCCCGTTGGCTTATGGGGTGATGTCAGTAGTGGACCGATGTGTGAATAGGTTGGAACCAGCACAAGGCGCCAAGATCCGAATGGCAAGTTCTGGATGTTGAGTGCCATAGTTGAGAGTTCTGAGCAGTGCTTGTAAGACTATCTGAAGTTTATTATAAGAATCAGAGTAAGTTGAAGACTGTCTGAAGCTTATTTGCACCTTTTGCAGCTTCACTATTGCCCAAGGTGGTGTCCAGCAAATTGCTGCACTGGTGTGGCCATCCTACAATGCTGCGCCGAAAGACGGCGTGTTCAGCTGCGTTCCGGTCACTCTTGCGGTACAGTGACTCGAACGCGCCGAGATCCGGATGGCACCGAGGTCGTGTCCAGCAAGTTGCCGCACTGGTGTGGCCATCCTACAATGCTGCGCCGAAAGTCAGTGTAGGGTGCCCCGTTGGCTTATGAGGTGATGTCAGTAGTGGACCGATGTGTGAATAGGTCGGAACCAGCACAAGGCGCCAAGATCCGAATGGCAAGTCCTGGATGTTGAGTGCCTCAGTTGAGAGTTCTGAGCAGTGCTTGTAAGACTGTCTGAAGCTTATTTGCACCTGCTGCAGCTTCACTATTGCCCTGGTGTGGCCAAAGGTCGCACATGACATAGGCGGCCGGCTCCCGAGGTCCGGCGGAACTTTTTTCCTTTTCCTTTCTGCTTCTTTTCCTACAATCCGTTTCATCTGAAGACACGACCAGGTCCCTGAATGTGTGTAGGGGGACGCTATTGATTGAATGAAAATGGCGGCTTGACACAAAGCTGACTCAAGCGTTACTGTTGATGCTATACAGACAAAAATTGGTTTTCAGTTTGTACATTCTTCATGTTTTTTTTTCCATCCAAGTCTGATTGAGAGTTTGTAGAAAAATGGCTTCAGATTTTCCACATACTACTCTTCAACATTCTTCCTAAATGTAACAATGTGAAACTCACTAGGAGAACGGCTGTTTCTGTTTCCTTTCAAAATGCTGCCAACAATATTTTCTGAATGGAAGACACCATCTTGTAGCATAAAGGGCCGAAAGGGGTTCTGGTCTGGCCGATGGTTGGTGGAGACATTTTGACTATATCTTGGACCTGCCCGGCCTCGCCCAAAATGGCGCCGGTATAAATGGGACTCGTAACTCCTTGCCCGCAAATGTATATCTAGAAAATGTTATTGTAAGTGGCCCTGTCGTATTTTAATTACAAAATGTACGTCCACCGATTCCGCAACTGTTAGACACCTTTGTTCTTGCAACCTAATGGCCCGCTCGTTACGTTCTTCTACAGTGTAAATGTCTCCTCATCATATACGATTTCAGTTTGCTCCGTGGCCGGCCCACGTGGTTATAGGCCCGTATTTGTATACTGACATTTTCACAATAAAGGTTTTTAAAACAAAACACGGTAGTAGTATTTACATTGGTAAAGTTTTTACTTTTAGTCACTGTTTTCGAATCAGTAAAAGGCAAGTGAAATAAAGCAGTCCAATTACATGACGGATAAAAGGTATAATATGTAGGAATGCAGTAAAGATAAATGGTCAAGGGCAGTTGTGTTTTTCATGTCTGCAACATAAAGTGATCGATAAGAATCTGATAATCAGGCGTATCGGCGACTAAGACAGCAGGCCGAATCTCTTTTACTCAACGGCTCCGTCATGGAAGGAAGAAACGCCCTTTTTCTCGAAAAAGAAATATATTTTACTTGCAAGACAGTTGTAAATTTTCCGGGAAAGTACATTAGCCTGGAATATTATAACATATGTTTGAAAAAAAAATATTGTTCGAAAACAATAAAAAGCGTAATTTTTAGGTCATATGATCAAGCTTTTCATCATTAAATTAACAAAAGTAAAATGAACCAATGAAAAGTTTTATTAACAAGTCACATGACCTGTTATGCTTACGTTACGCGCTGCGCGCCGCGCCTCGGATCACTTCCGGGTGCGCTAACGCGGCGTGTCATATAACGCATTACGCGACAACGTAGGTCAAGAATATAGTCAAAATGTCTCCACCAACCAGCGTTCGGAACACAACCCCTTTCAGCAGTCCAAAAAGTTCTGTTAAATGACAACAGAGGGGACAGGCAACAAGAACCATCAGTCAAAGAGGGGAGGGCAAGTTCTTCTCTTCCGGGTCATGTTGGGGCGCTACCGGAACTGATCGAATTGGTAGTCTACAGTGTTTCTGGATGTTTCAGACTAAAGCTGGCGTCAGCATGAGACCACTACCATCTCGTAGCTCCGTCGTGGCCATTCCACGAGCAATCATGGCAGCCGCTCCCCACCAGAAGCCTGCGGGAGTCGGAGGCCCCCAAGACTTTTGTAGAATCTTCACGGCTGAGGGGACGCTTTTGGAGAATGGGACCCAAGCCCTATCAGGGAAGCGTCCGAGTTCAAAGGTGTCCCAGGGCCATTTTAGTGGACCAGGCCCAAAACCGAAGAGCCGGCCGCCATTTTGAGAGTCCTGTGGCAGCCGCCTATCGCTGCACCGCAAGAGCGGGAGCAACTCAACTACATGATGAGCGAGACGCTGTAGTCGCAAGAGCGGGCGGTAAACAGCTGAATGGCGGAAGAGGCACAGTGTAGCAAATGCGGGCGGAATGGCAACTGAAACGGTAAAGGGGCGCCCCACTACAGCGTGTCTTCAGGTCAAACGGATTGTGGGACAAGGTTCAGAATTGAAGAGTCATCAAAAGGCAAAAAGTTCTGCCGGACCCCGGGAGCCGGCCGCCTATGTCGGGGGCGATCTCAGGCTACACCAGTGCTATAAGACTTGGGGAGGGTGTCGGAGCCAAGCGTCTTCTCCGAGTCCATGGCCATCACACCGCCCCTAAGGGGCCTCCGTCAAGCTGTTTAGGAAGGTAACATATCACATTGTTTTCTAATGCAGTCAGGTCCACAAACGACACTCACTTACTTTGAGAATAGTGAAGCTGCAGTAGGTGGAAATAAGCTTCAGACAGTGTTACAAGCACTGCTCAGAACTCTTAACTATGGCACCCAACATCCAGAACTTATGCCATTTGAGAATGGCAGTGACATCGAAGCAACTCAGGGACCAAAACCATTAACGTACTTTCATGTATGAAAATCTTACTTGGGGAGGGGGCAGGAGCGAAGCGCCCCCTCCCAGTCAGCGCCACCACACCGTATGTTGAAAATTTGAAGCCATCGTTCTACAAAGTCAACCAAACTTGGATTGAAAAATCTAGAAAAATGTACAAACTGAAAACCAGTTTTGGTCTGCATAGCATCAGTAGCAACGCTTGAGTCAGCTTTGTGTCAAGCCGCCATTTTGATTCAACAAAGCACAGGCATTGAAAAAGGCTCAAACTCAGAACTCTGAACTATGGCACCCAACATCCAGGAGGTTGCCATCCGGATCTTGGAGCCTTGTGCTGCTTTCGACCTATTCACACATCGGTCCACTACTGACATCATCTTATAAACCAACGTTATGTAAATAGTTTTTTAATAAAATGTTTTACCCTGTTTCTTTGCTGGTGTGTTGTCTATATTTTTAATATTTGCATAGGGTTTGTCGTTATTTTGTGCGGGATGGGTGATGGAGCCGAGCTGTCTTGCAGCCCTCATGGTGTGGAGCTCAGTTCATCTCACTATTTTCGTATTTCTCATGAAGGGTTGTTCCTAATATTTCTATTTTAGCGAGGTCAAAAAGAGATCCAATTAGTGGCCTACTGATTTTGCTCGATTACTTTTATTTTTTTACACGATTTTTCACTATCTGCAAAGACTAAACAGAGTATTGCGACTTTGTGCTTGTTTGTAAATAGAGAATGATCCAAAGAGAACCAATTCTAAAACAGTAAATGCTTGGACAACAATCAATCAAATGGAGAGACAAGCAGGCACGACGGATTACAACGGGGGTAAAGGACTGCGTTAACTACCCTTCAGTATCTGCAAAGAGAGAGTACTACTAAGACAAAAGAGGGGAGGGGGGGGGGTGCAGCGTTCAAAGCACATCAGCGTGCATAAATACGAAAATGTTTTTATCTATCACGTACTTGACATTTTAAAGCTTTTCATATTTGCTATTAAAAAAACAATGAAATTCACAGAAAAAACCATAGGTTATAGTGGATATATAGTTAGGAATTTGCATTTACAAAACCTTGAAAATTCAATGAAAAAACCATTGGTTTTAGGCCATATATAGTTAGGGATTTGCATTTACAAAACCTTATTTTACTCGCATAAAACCATTGAAATTCCATATATAGTTATAAGCGCTAACTATATATCGCGCACCCGCAATCCACTGCTGATGATGTCACATATTACATCATTCATGACATGGTTAGTGACATCACTGATGACATCACTGATGACATCTCAAATGACATCACTGATGACATCACTGATGACAACATCCAGTGACTGTATGTTTCTGTAAAGTTAAAATATCTCTTACATATTGAAGAATGAGTGGATATATAAGTGTCTGGATGAAGGATTTGCATGGAAGGAGTTAACAGGTGTTAAAAAAACTGGGGGGTCTCTTCAAAGAGATCTCTTCAAAGAGAATGTTGGTTGTAATTTAGAGGGCACTTTAAAACACATAGGGGCAGATTTATGATGACCTTACGTCTCTTTGCGCCACAATTTTGTCACTTTATTTAATACAATGACGGCAATATTAAATGTAATTAAAAAGACTTAGGAAGAGATTTAAAATTAAACTTACCTTATCGCGGGGTCATCGTGTCATGAGTGATGTAATATGTAATGTCATCAGCAGTGCATTACACGCGCAAGTTATAGTGAGTCCAACTAACTATAACGTGGAATTTCATTGGTTTTATGTCAGTAAAATTTCCAGCTAACTATAACTGTTGTCAAACCTATGGTTTTTTCAGTGAATTTCATAGGTTTTTCAAATGCTATTTCCTAACTATAACGCGTGTAAAACCTATGGTTTTTTCAGTGAATATATATATATATATATATATTGTCTCATATTTTTCCGCGTGGCCAAATACTATGAGTTAAGTAGTTTTTTTCTGTAATTTCTTAATCTTAGTCTTATCTATTCTTTTCTGAATCTTCCCAGTTAAAATTTGTAACGTGTTCTATACCATCAAACACTAAGTAAACTTGTACCTGATGCTATCACTATGCCAAATACAAATTAAATTTCTAGATTTGTACACCCTCAGTCACATGATATTTGGACACATCAGAGTTTCATATCTTTACAGTATTATTCTTCCTACACCAGGTCATTTTACTGAAATTTGGGTTCCAAAAATACTAGATAGGAGTTAGTTAAGGCAAAAGGCAAACGTTTCTTAAAACTCAATTTATATAATTGCAAAGCGTCCAGCCTCTTGCACACTTCAAATAAGCTGTGTAATGTCCTGATGATGTTGAAGGCCCTTCATGAAAAATAATGGCTACACTTACAAATGTTATTCTAGAAATAGATACTTGAGAAGCCACAAAATTTTTAATTAAAGTTGACAATTTACTCCCATCAGCTCTGCATCGTTGAAACATTAAAATTACATATTGTCCATATCTGTGGATAAATAAAGTTGATAACATTTCAGACTTACATTGAGAACAGACCATGTTCTGATACGCATCTTTAACTAGTTTATTAAAAGACACTTCTTTACAGTCTGGTAATGTTAAATATATAAATCTTTCACTGTGTATATCAGTAATACTTGAAAATGAGCAATTATCACACTTATGTTCCCATTTATAAGAAAGGCCAAAATGACTATCAATATCTACACCTTCATCTTCCAAAACTGTAAACATTTACATAATACATTCCTGACAATCTTGCTGAATATTCTGAGAAAATTGATTTAGTCCTGCACATATGTCTTAAACATTTCTAAGTTCTGAAACACTTGCTACTTCACTATCACCACTACTACATTTTCAAATACAGAATTTAATGAATAGCAAAATGTTTGCTCCTGATTTTGTACAATCTGTTGCTTAACATTTTTTTAGAAACAAAACAACATTAACTACTACATTTGCATAGCAGTTGACACCAGACTTGTTTTCAAACTTAAATCTAAGCATGGGCGGATTTTGCGGATCCACGATCCGCGGATTTTGTGGATTTGCGGATCGTGGATCCGCAAAATCCGCGGATTTTGCGGATTTGTGGATCCGCGGATTTGGGGCGGGGCGGGGCTTCCATGCGAGTGCACATGCCTCTTGTGAGGCCTCTATCCAGCATCACAGCTGATTTTCCACGGTAGAGTTGGGAAGAAGGCACACCTGTCTAGCCTCGACGACGCTCACGATTGTTTTTGGGCTAATGAATGAGTCACTGAATTTGAGCGACCATGTGTGTGTTACTATGCAATCGCCCCGACGGGTGCAGGGGTCCCTTGAGTGAGCTGTCCATCATAGTGGGTGAATGGCGGGAAGACGGTGCAAACCGCGAGTGTGTGGGCGGAGCCAAACGGGCAGGGCTACCATGCGAGTTCACATGCTTCTTCTGTGTATAAAAGGTCTGAGAAAGATCAGTTCAGCAGATGAAGAGAAAGAAACTCCTGGTCACAAGAACATCACGGGTAGTGTGCTCGTGAAAGTCAAGGATGCAAAGGCCTCTATCCAGCATCACAGCTGATTTTCCACGGTAGAGTTGGGAAGAAGGCACACCTGCCTCGACGACGCTCACGATTGTTTTTGGGCTAATGAATGAGTCCCTGAATTTGAGCATCAACTAGTTCGAGCGACCATGTGTGTGTTACTATGCAATCGCCCCGAAGGGCTCAGGGGTCCCTTGAGTGAGCTGTCCATCATAGTGGGTGAATGGCGGGAAGACGGTGCAAACCGCGAGTGTGTGGGCGGGGCCAAATGGGCAGGGCTACCATGCGAGTTCACATGCTTCTTGTGTGTATAAAAGGTCAGAGAAAGATCAGTTCAGCAGATGAAGAGAAATAAGCTCCTGGTCACAGAAACAGCACGGGTATTGTGCTCGTGAAAGTCAAGGATGCAAAAGCCTCTATCCAGCATCACAGCTGATTTTCCACGGTAGATTTGTGAAGAAGGCACACCTGCCTCGACGACGCTCACGATTAGGGCATGATGTAACTATTTTAGAATGGCGCCGGCAAGCTGCCAGCGCCATCCTAAAATACTTACTAAATTAGCTTCAACAGGAATCTCTAGTAGATAAGATAGTAGATTTATTTTATCTATTAGAGCTTCCTGTTGAAGCTAACTTAGTAACTATTTTAGGATGGCGCTGGCAGCTTGCCGGCACCATCCTAAAATAGTTACAAGTTGACAGGCCAGCCAGGCTTCAACTTTTGCCCCCGGAATCCGCCGCTCGCGGATTTGCGAATTCGCGGTAAATTCGCGGGAGTTCGCGGATCGCGAATTTACCGAAAATTCGCAAAATCCGCGAGCGGAACGGATTTTGCGCTCATGCTTACTTAAATCCAACAATCTCTTCAATACTAAGCTTTTTCTTACACCTACCAACAACAGCTACATCTTTTTTCTTCGTTTCTCGACTACTTCAGCACATTTTTCCTCATTTCTCCTTTTCTGACCAACCATACGCCTTTCAATTAAAGGATATTGAGGTAAACTTGGAGCATATTCTATTCTTAACCTATTATACTCCTTCACACAATTTAAATCTGCACTGATCTTTGTCTCATCATAATCAATTAGATAAAGTCCACATAAAGTTCTAACTCGCGATAAAGCAACATACGCCATACCCTCTTTGAATACAGTGCTTCCAATATTTACCAAAGCACAATCTACACTTAAACCTTGAGATTTGTGAATAGTCACTGCATATGCCAAACAAATTGGAAATTGCTTCCGACGGACATATAAGTCTTTCACAAGCAAAAAACGAGTTAAACAGCGACTAATTTGTTGAACTTCCTCAATTCCATCAAATTTTATTCTTAAAAATTCAATCTCATCTCTATTTGTGTAATTGACAAAACCAACAACATTACCCATTGCTCCATTTACCAATCCTCTTTCTACATGTAAATTTCTCCTTAAAATTATCCGACAATTTAAACATACATACAGATTTTTCTCTAAACCAGCAGTTTTAGATATAGTTTTTATAAGAGAATCCAATTTTAACTTCAACTTTTCAGACAAAACAATAGTACTACCTTCATGCTCTATTCTATCTTTAGCTTCCAGTTTCTTAATTTCTTGATTTTCTAAATTCAACATTTTCTCATTAAAAACTGAACATTCTTTGAGAGTTGGCATCAAGCATATCACTGACTTATCTGCTACCTCTTTAATATATATTTTCTCAGGTACATTATCTTCATTAGGAAACAGCTTGGAAAGTAATCATGTTCGTAGAGTGTCTTTCGCATCTTCAGTTAGTTTTCCAATCCTTATATCTTGAAGAATATTTCCATATTTAGTATCCTTTGCCTGTCGCATATTTTGAATCAGTTCAGTATATTTGAAATGTGACCATATATTAACATTTCCAATACTGCCCAGGCCCTTTCTGGTCTCCTCATGCGTAACAGTTTCAAATACAGGTTGTCCTTTCACAGGAGATAGCGGCAATAGATCTCCAAAAACTATGACATGTTTACCTCCAAATAACACATCATACTCTGTCTTAAGTATCTGTTGCATTCTTAAATGCACAAAAGCAAGCATTAAATTGGATACCATTCTTACCTCATCAATAATAAGAAGTTTCAGTTTTTTTTAAGGACTCTAGAAACTTCAAAACAAGCTTCTCCAGATAGCTTGTGATATTGTAATTTATTTTCATGTTCAACTGGCAGCATCAGTAAACGATGTAAAGTAATACCTTTAATATTATGTGCTGCCAATCCAGTTGGAGCAGTAACAACACACAACAGTGTTGACTGAGTTCTTTGCTGTAGATATGTAGTAATTCCTTTAATTAGGAAACTTTTTCCAGTTCCAGCTTCTCCACTTACATATAGTCGAATAGGTTCAAATGACATACATGAGCAATCTTTTTTCTCATGACGAAAGCCATGCTCAATGTGCTCTGTCACTTCATCATATATCTGTCTTTGCTCACGATTAAATTGCTTCTTTAATTCTTCTAAGTTTATTACTTCCTCTTGACCTAGCTACATTGCTCTTTCCACCTCATCCATGGCGGTGGCTGCTTCATTTTGGATAATTGGTTGTCCCAGTGGATCTTGACTTAATGAAGCCGAACTATGACTACCTTGTGAACTATCTCTAGCAATCTCCGCTGCAATAGTTGCTTCTTGCTCTATTTCATCATTCAACATTTGGAGATAATGACTAAAAACAGGACATTCGATACTACTTTTAGAATACTACTTTTAGATGCGTTGAAAGAATCTTCATAACTATCAAAGTCACGAAGTAGTTCCTCTTCTGTACGCCATGGTTTAAAGAGTTGCAAAATAGCAAAATAGTAAAATTCTCTTTTGTCAGGTGTATCGCAACTCAGTTTTCGATGATTAATCAAGTGTCCTTTTCTTTGTTTCACCAGACATCCTTCATGTCCAATTACAGCGTGTACACCTTTATCAATATTCTCTGTAATATTCCTTTTAAAAGTGTAGTTTTGAAGTATTTCATACAGACAAATGTTTTCAAGCAGAGTACTTCTATTTGGATAGTATGTATCCAACATATTTGTTTTCAGAATGTCTGTACTGTTTGGTTCTTTCTGGGCTAAATATTCAATTTCTTGCACATGTTTCAGAACACGGTTTCGTGTTTCTGCAAGACCCAAACTCACCCAGAGAATAGTCCTTGATTTTGCATAAAGATTTGCTGATGATAACTGATCACAACATTCATATGCTCCAATTTCTTGATGAGACAACATCTTCAAACTGTACGTATACAATTTCTTGCTTAGGCTCTTTTCATGAGAAATGTCTTCCCACATCTCCTTCAGTTCCGTCTTTTCAGATTTTGTGATGTAAGACGTTACATATCGAGCCACAGCAATAGAGTTGTCTGCAACTTATTGTATGTTTATGTTAGCATTCCACATGGACAAAATGACTGGGTTACAGTCATTTATATATTTGGATTCTTCACCTCTTCTTAAATTGTACGTATTTTTAGGTGACCTTCTTCTGATATTATGTTGCAAACATGACATCAAATTGTTGACTCTTCCTTTTTTAAAGTACCGGTCGTGCAAATCCAAAACGACATTTGGTATAGAATTTACTCTTTGATTTGAATTTTCGCCCACAATATTTTCCACAACTATGACTTTGAAAACGTAACACTTTTCCTCTTAAGTCCTTATCAGTTGTACTATTAGGTATGTCACAAGTGGCATACTGTTCAATAAAAGACAGTACAGTCTCATCCGAGTCTGTTCCAAATTTAGGAGCATCCTTGATCCATAACAGCATATGAATATGAGGAGCACCTCTTGCTTGATATTCTTTTCTCCAAAAGAAATCCAGTACTTCACCAAGAGGCAGATTTTTCTTGTTTGTAATAAAAGACATCATAGCTTTAAATCTATGATTAAAATATCTGCAAACATTAACTGGATCTAATGAACACAGTTCTCCAGGTGTCTTGTAGTTTATATTTTCTATGTTTGCATTCGCCTCCCGAAGAAATTCAAGTAAATCTTCCCAAGCATACTCTGCACAGCTTAGAGTTAAAAACCATGTAGGTGCTCCTAAGTTTCTAAGCATGCACTTCAAATCTCCATGACGACGGTACCAATACTCATTAGTACCACGCTGACAAGCCATTAAATTAATTAGGTGTGAATCCAAAACACTATCTTTATGTTGCACTTTATCCATAAATTCCTTTGCTGAAATATTTTGCAGATAAACTCCACTTTTTAAGATATGGTTTACTGCATAAGACAGACCAGATATGTCACTCTCAAACAGAAGATGAAACAAATATGGAATGCATTGGCGAAACCTCGGATCTTCTGCATATAATCTTGTTGTCCGGTACTCAGATGCAGGAATCTGCATAGGTCGATCATCATATCGTGTACCTTCACCTGTAGGGAATAACTGTGGAAAACAACGACCTTCCAAACTTTCTTCCCACACACTAATAGGATTTTCTTTCGCTTTTTTCATCTGAAATAATTCAATAGCATTCCCTATTGCTTCTTTGGAATGCAGTGGATGAACACTGTAATGTTCATAAATTTCTTCCCTTCTGGATAAGTCAACTTTTTCAATTTGTCCAATAGACAAATCATTGTCCTCTTCTTCACTTACTTCTTCTTCTTCTACGTATACATCTTTATAGTACTTATTGTTTTGGACTAAATACAACGTTGCCTTTTTGACTTTTCTAACATCCACTAAATCTTGCCAGATTTTATTACTCTTTGTAGGTACACCATTAACTAGAATAACTAGAGGTTCCTCTTCTACATTTTCAACTGTTTCCATATATTTTTTTAAATCAAGTGGCAAATATACAACTCTATCCTTTAATCCTCTTTGTAAATCTGAAGGATTTATTTGCCAGTCTTAGGCTCCATACGAACATACGAACAATAGCCTGAAAAGGATGCACACATTGAATCAGAATAGTCTCATAAGTATTTAAATCCATCAATTCTGATGGAATATTTATCAACTCTAGATTATTATGGACACCTCTAGCAGGCATTTTATTTTCATTTAATTTATTATAACAATATTTACAAATACGTTGCTCAAAACCCAAATCAAAATAGTTTTCCACCAACAAATAAGTTGCAAAATCTTTCCATTGACTATTACTTTCATCTTCACTTTTTAAATATAAATCAACTAACCTGGTTTGACTTTTGTAATGAATGCGTCGACAACAGACACGAGAAAAATTTGGTTTCTCACCTGCAATTACCTTAAACTTTATTATTTCCTGTTCAAAATTTTCAATATTAACATTTCCAACATTTTCTAACACATTTCCTTCTATAATTATATCAGTTTCTGCATTATCTTCCTCTGGACCAAAATAACTTTTTCTGCACAAATCTTCTTAACATATAATTCACATCCATGCAAAAGAGCACTATTTAACTGTTTAAGTTTAAGTGCTGGACTTTTCGCATAATACAACTTTCTCACTAATTTTCTCATTTTGGTATGATGCACTGCTAACATCCTGAAGTGATGAAACACACTCTGGCATATTTTTTTAGAAAGACAAGCCAGAGAATGACCTTGCAGACCTATTTTTTCTCGCACTCTGCAATGATCTAATTCTTGCAACATTAAAAAAAATGTTAACACTTTCTTTAGTGTACTTATGTAAGAAATTGCGAAAGAAATCAAATGAATCCTGTCGTACACTACAAATGCTACTACAATTCCAACTGTAAACAGGAACATTAGGACGTCCCTCTAAAGCTTCTCCAGCCATCACTTCTTCTGCATTTCTAACCGCAATTTTCTCTTTCTCAATTACACAACCATCCTTCACCTCATATGCTCGACCACTGGTGTCAACTGCATGCAACAAATCGTTACTTTGAAAGTAACTCTCTTCATTAAAAAATGGTTCAGAAGTTGAAGTATGCATCCACTTCCCAGAAAACACTTTACAAAAATTACTCCTATTTATGTGTCTCTTCCATTTACTTTTAGCTTTTAAAACTCGTATTGCCTTATTTAGTGTATTTATTCTATTAAGTACTAAAATAAATAATTTTCTTTTTGTCTCAAACGCGCGCTGACAATACCCTCTATATGTTGTATCTTCTTAAAAAAAGCAGATCTTCTTTTACAAACTTTCTCCTTTTTTAATAAATTCGAAACTACTCTGTTATAAAACATACGCTTCCTGATTTGGGTAAACTGATTCGTCCGCATTTTACTGTATAGATGTTCCTCTCTGCTGATTCCAGAAACATTTTTATCTTTGGTTCCATGTCTCCTTCTCGATACTGGTAAGTCTTTTTCCTTTTGAACGTTAATGCTAACATTTTTCCTTTTACATATTCTTTTAAAAAAACTTTTGGTTTTCTTACCAGGAGCACTCTTCTTTTTATCTGTCCTTTGTTCTTTTGATAATTCTTAAATTCCTTTCCTCTTCAAATTGTAAGTCCGTTTATAGAGCTTTCTTTTTTCACTTCTGGTCGGCATATTTATTTAAGATTTTGATGAAAATGTCAATCTGTAAAACACAAACATAACAAATATTATAGTTGGCTACTAGCATATAACGCACAAATTAAAACCACAGATTCATTTTCTAAGTAGAATAAAGACAAACAAAAAGTCTCTGAACAAAGTAGGAAATCCTGTAGTGAATGTTGGTTCTAAATTTATCACAGTCCATAGCTGTTTTAACATTATAGACGTATTTTTTAATTCTAATTTTTTAAAGCATACAAACAGTACACTTTTTTCAAGAACTATCGGTCACCCTAGTGCTTTAATCTTTTTTACTACAATCTCTTTTACACTTCATGAGAACATGTCTTATCACTCTCATAAAGCAGATGAACGACGAATAGGACAAGAAAACTGTCTTCAAGAATGCTTTACTATCAAAAATATTTTTATTCATTCAAAAGTTCATAATTTAGTAGAACTTCCAGCATTACATCATCAGGGACTTCATCCAATCCAAAGTCCTCATCCCCTTTCACCATCTCTAAATAGGCAGAGTCTAGAGAAATGTCCATGAAATCATCATTTTGATTTTCTATTTCATCCTGAAAGACAGCTTCTAAAATTTCGTCCATCACTTCTATAATATCAAAATGAATGTGTTTGTCTTGCGAGCAATTCTCCATGTCTATATTCAGTTTGATCTTCTGTATCCTTTTGAAAAAATATAGAGACTAAATTAAATCTTTTTTCATAAATATATAACTTAAAAGTACCTTTACTAATTTTTAAACTACATATATTTTTTATAATTTCTCACTTATTAACTACATATATTGAGATAGCACCTTCCTCTTGTTTTGAAAAGAAATTGGCAGTATAACCCTAAACATTAACACTGATCCTTTTGTTTTTGCAATAAATAATTACTGTTGTAAAAAGACATTTTACTGTTAAATTTCTTTTTAGATTTTCTAGATATCAGAAATATTGATAAACTTTAGAATTAATTTTTAGAGATCCATTTTCTGTGTTCACCACTACAAACTGCTATGCAAACTATATAACTCTAAAGAGAAGGCTCACATTATACAAATCATAACATTCACTTAACAGATTACTACTTCCCACAGAGACAGTTGCTTTTATGTTTGAACAGCATACTCAGCATGTGAATGTCATAGCATATACAAAATGTCATGCTAACCATGAAGAACCACATCATAATAAAGCTCTGCAAATATATGTAAAACAGTGCCTATAGATAGTACAATCACAGATATGCAGGAAAGATGCCCATCACACCAAGAACCAAATAATAATACCCCTCTGTAAATGAAGGAGAAAGACTGCCAAACATAATACAACATGATTTCAAAAATAATGAACACTTCGCAAGAATTATTTAATGGAAACCGGAAACAATTATACTCAAATGATCCGTAAATCTAAACTCCATCAAAAAGAACGCATGCATCAGGCCCATTAAAAGATAATTTCAACTGTCAGTGAAGAAATATTTCAAAATACATATCTAGTATAACCAGATACAACCATGGGAAAAATAGAAGATAAAATCATGTTCCAAACCGAAATTTTACAAACATTTTAAAAAATCTTCTTTATTATTTTAATGTGCACCCAAAAAAATTGCCTTTGCAAAAATACCAACTCACCTGAAAAAAAAATATAATTTCTGAAATTCTGTGATTCGGAAGGCAGGTTGTTGCTTTTCAGCACCAAACACTATAAAAAAAAAAAAAAAATTGAATTAACATATTACAGACTTATTTGTTACACAACATAGAGCCATTGTAGCAAAGAACAAGCATAACAGATAAATTCCCCAAGATTCTCTATCATTAGATATCCTAATGCCTAACTAAGTTCAATAATTGTTTATTGAATACATGACATAACTAAATATGAAATAAAATATCAAATATAGAGTAGAAAATAGATACAGGACAGGAGAGATACAAACTACAGGAAAGAGAGAGACAGTAGCAGGAAGAGGAACATAAAGAGAGAAACTAGCATTCAAAGCACAAACAGATAGGCAGAAAAATAACACCACCACTAAAAACTCAAGAAACAAATGGAAGGTATAATAAAGAAAAAGATAACCATAGAGACGGAGTCACAAAGTAGAAATAACAGACAAAGAACAAAGAAGACAAAAAAGAGGAGGTACAGACACAGAGAGGACAGCAAGCAAACACTACAATAGGATGACAGAGAGCAGAAACAACACAGAGATGAACAAACAAAGCAGAAGAGAGATAAAGATGGACAGAAGAAGACTGAATAAGAGGAAAAGAGATATACACCACCATACAGACAATCTAGGAGGAAGACTGAGAACAGGAGACAAAGAAGCATACCAAAAGAGCACGAGAAGAACAGAGATATCAGAAGGCACAGTGAAGTTAAGAGTGCTTTCAGGCCTAAAATAAAACAATCTCAGAAATGAATAAATATAGTGAACACCACAACCAACACAAACAGACTAAGAGAAACAAATAGAATAAGATACAAAATGTCCCATTTTTGAAAGTCTTGCGCCACAGATACGTCACTTTTTCCCATGTTAAAAATGATGCACCAGTGGCACACGGCCTTCATAATTAAAGGCCCAAGTGCATAGAGAGAAAATGAATAAGACACAGCAACGGTAAAAATAAAAGAATAGGCAACATGCAGAAAAACTGCACAGTAGACAAAGAAACATATTTTTTGCATAGCCCCATTGAAAAACATGTAGTAATTTTTTTAATCTGCCATGCATCTGGCCCTCCAGGACCGCTTTGGAAACCCCTGCTTTAAACCTTTACATTTCATTTCCAAGCCATACACACGTTTTTTTCAAGGCTCCACATTAAACGCCTAAACACTTTTCCCTTTTTAGAATCCGAAGCCACAACTGCAACATGACTAATGCACAAATTAATTAGTGTACCTTTCCCGTTTTTTCACTCTTTAAATTCTATAAATTTCTTCACATAAATAGATACCACCGGCTCAGTACCTCCTACAGTCATAAAACTAAGTCGCTCCCTTTCACTTACAAATGCCTTTGAGACGGCAAAAAAATGTCGGGCAGATTTACAATCCCCTTACGCCACTTTAGCATCACTTTTAACATGTGACAAGTGAAGCAAAATTGCTGCATGGAGCATGTTAATCTGCCCCCAAATGTTTATAGAAATGACTGTACTCAAACATGTAATTAGTCGTCCACATGCAGGCACTTTCAATCAATAAACGTATTTAACTAGAATCCCTGTAATGTTGCATGTCTTTTCAAAGATACACCAGTGTCTGCTATTATGCTGACTTTTTCTTCATTCTTCATTCTTCATCATTCTTCATCAGTGATGTTTTTTTTTTTACATGTAATGAAAATGACTATGACTTTTTAAACGGCAAAGCTTAGGCGGTAAAAATCACTCTGCATATGCTTCCCTTTAAGAATTTAGTTTATCTACCCCCACATGTGAACCTTGATGTTTCCATCTGGCAGCGAATTCTGGCCTTGAATCACAAGACATGAACAACAGTCTTATTGTCACAAAAACAAGTTACCCTACCATCTGTTCGCACACATATCTTTCACTTAGCTAATATTCACAGAGAAGAGCATTCCTTATAAAATAGTGACCTTCCTTTACAATTTGCTGAGGTGACTCCCTTAATTTTTAACGCATCCTCCACTTCAGGACAGGCTATTTTTTTTATAACTACTAAGCAATGGTTTAGTGACTGCTCTGCCAGAAATTATATCAAGTCATTCTGCTACTCTTCACTCCATAGTCGGCGACCTATTTTTCTGGACTTCCTGTTGAACTGCCAGTGCTGCGACTTTTGTGTTCCCATCTTGTTTATTTCAAAATCGATGTCCCTCCTGTCTTCGCAAACGAGCCGGAACACTTAGAACTATTTTCCCAGTGGATGCTTGACTACTACGGCATCTTACCACTCTCGACTCTGAATGCATCATATCGATTATCATTTCGATATACCTATTTCACCAGTGTGCAGCCTGTATTTCATTGCCTGAGCTGTGATTTCATGTGGGCCCTGGACTTCTGTCTCTGCAACTTGGTACCTCCTGAAGTGAATTACAATCATCTCATGAATCTGTTAATTGATCATGAACAGCTTTGTTGCAACGGAGGGATTATGGCCTTTGCAGCGATACAAGGAGTTCTGGGTCATTGGAATATATTCGCAGCGGCGCAAGATTTCCTGACACACAGCTACATTGAAAACCCACCGAGCTGTCCTCTGATGGTAATAGAGGCTCCGGTGATAGAAGACCATGAATTCTGTTTTCCTCTTTTCAATTGGATGGCTGACATGTTTTCGGATCATAACAGTGACTTCCTTTTAGAAGCGGTAGCTGCCTACTTTGCCTACACAATTGTAGGATGACTCTTATGCAAGCCATTGAAGTCCACATTTCGTTTTGCCTCCCTATCTTTTTCACGTTTTCTTGGATAGTTACAACAGACCTATTGGCTTTACTAACAGTGGACATTATGATTTCCTGCTGGTCAGATTTTTCTCTTTTATGTGGACTAAATTTTTTTTTCTTCAGCTACTCGATTTAGAACTTTATGTTTTATTAAACTGTAATCTCAACAATTCTGTTGCATATCTGATCTTATGTTATTTCAAACGTACTCGGAGCAGAACTCGCTAATATATGCTACATGTGCCCTGATTAATGTATAAATATAGCATGAGTTTTTTATAACTGTAAACGCCATTTCTCCTTTGAACTGCTTATTTCCGCCTCACACACCTCTGCTCCTTTACTTTTCCATGAACTAAAATATTTTTAACACATAACAGAAAAATATGTTCTTTCACTAATATTTCCATTGCTTTTAGTTCTGTTTTTCAAATGCAATACTGAAACCTTCAAAAGATATGTCAATACATTAGTTCTTCTCAACACTGATTTGCGAACGTTCCAACAGATTACATACATACACCTCCAGCCAACTTGTCCCTTTTGGCGCCTTTTTTTTTCCTTACACAATAGCATAACACAAACTTGATAGTGCCTCGCATACAGAGAGCCGATTATTAATGAGATGATGTATAACCAATAGCATTTTCATGTATCATTCCTAAACTGAAAGGCCAGAGACCTTCTTACATTTAATAAAATATAATGTACTTCCTCATAACAGTGTACAATTAATTTTGCTAAACCATATTCATTTTACATCAACTATACCGTTTGTATTCTATGTACTAGTGACTATACCGATTACTTTGTTTCTTGCAATGTCTGTACTTGTATTAGATAAGAGACTTGCCTTGAAAATTGTGCATTTCTGAATAAACATTTCAAATATACACGTTCTCACTTTTAATCCATAATCTCAACTGAAATAATTGTATACTAAAAGAATATTCATGTATTCCACGTAACTTCAGCTGTACTAACTTCATGTTTTCTTTTATCGACCTGACTTACTCATACTAGAACCCGCAGCCCTATAACGGCCCGTCAACCCTTTCTTAGTGGGTCGCGCACCATGCAAACAGTTGTACCTCTGTAAAAAAATAATTTATTACTGTTACCAAGCACCGCCGCAGTTCCGCTTGACTCAGAGTTAATCACTGCTCCCACGCTTCTACAGACCAGACGCTATGTCGTATTTCACTCCTTATCACCCTTTCATCTCCACAATAACAAACACTTTTCCGCCAGCCTCCAGAGAACAGAGTGCAGATGCAGAGGCACTAAGTAGTGAAATACGACATACCCTCTGCTCTATGGAAGCAACCGAGCGGTAATTGTGAAAGAAGACATTAACTAGCGCTTCAAAAAAGCATCTCAATTATATAAATATTTTTTTGAAAACGTTCCAACTACTTTGATGGGACTATCTGTGTGTGCCTCCACAGCAAACTTCCTCAGCCAGGACTGAAGGCAGACACAGACAGACACACACACAGTAAGATAACACAGGGCAACGGAGACGGAAAGCAGAAGGGAGATTAAGATGCAGTCAAACGGCAGGAGTGAGAGAGATATTTTTATACTCGGTTTGCTACCTCAATGTATGAAGACATGTACTGCACAAACCTGTATACAACCTCATGCCCAGAACTTTTCATTTTATTTTACTCGACCACCTCCCCCTCTCACCCCACTCCCACCAGTGCAGGCTGCAGCCACAAACCACAGTCTAATTTTGTCGTCTGACAGAAAGTTTAGGAATTCATTAAGCATTACCACTTTTTCAAGACGGTATCACATGTAATGTACCAACTTTTCATTTTATTTTACTCGACCACCTGCCCCTCTCACCCTACCCCCACCAATACAAGCCGCGGCAACAAACCGTACTGTAATTTTGTCGTCTGACAGAAAGTTTATGAATACCTTAATCATTACCACTTTGTCCTCCTCTCCCCCTCACCCCAGCTCCACCAGTGCAGGCCACGGCCACAAACCACACTGTAATTTTGTCGTCTGACAGAAAGTTTAGGAATTCATTAAGCATTACCACTTTTTCAAGACGGTATCACATGTAATATCCCAACTTTTCATTTTATTTTACTCGACCACCTGCCCCTCTCACCCTACCCCCACCAATGCAGGCCGCGGCCACAAACCGCACTGTAATTTTGTCGTCTGACAGAAAGTTTAAGAATTCATTAACCATTAGCACTTTTTGACGACGGTATCACATGTAATTTACCATTTCTCTCTCTATCTGCATTATCTGTCTCTCTGCTAATACCTTTTTTTCACTTCAAAAACAACTTCTCTCATTATATGTAAACGCTTCAAAATCACACAAATAATTACTCTCTATAGTAAACATATTTTATACTCCATATTTTACTGTTCACCAAAATTATAAAGAAAACTCTAATTTACACTTGAAAGAATGTGAAGAAAAGGCGCGCAACCCCCATTAAATTCACAGGACTTCAGGCCCACACGCCCCTCCCGTCTGGTGTACCAGCCCAAGGTAACATATATATTCTAGCTACATACACCGACGCACCTCAACATTATGAAGGCCAAAAATGAGTTCACTTTCAGACTGTGAGGAAAATTAATCAATGTTTGTGACTAAACCACATTTTACGGTACATGACAAAACAAACAGTTACAGACTTACCTTTACCAATGCTTTGTACGATGTAGAACAGTGAAAGTCACAAAACAGATATTCGTTTGACGGAAGTCTTGATAATGCTTCTATCACTGCAACCAAAATTCAATGGCACAGATATCCTGTCTATACAGACTCATATATGTCTCTTCAGCCAATCATATTTCTTCCCTCAAAATTTTGAAATCAAATTTACATTTCAGTTGGTTGTCCCTCACAATATTTTTACTGTCACATAAAAGTCACCCATCACCCACTGCCATCTCCGGCTGTTTCCATGGTAACACTTCATTCTCCACCTGGCTGAAGGCACAGGTCAAAAGTTCATATCTCAACGTTCTACAGCAAACTAAGAAGACTGTTTTCCCTCCAGAAACACCTGCCTATCCACAGCTCTGTTACATGTCATTTTTTTCACACCCAATAGTACTTTTCGTTTTACATAAACATTAACATGCAACGTAGTCTTCAATCTTGAGGTATTACAATCAACCAATCATTTTTATTTTTTCAACCACACCAAGCCTCATCCATTTTTTTATCCTGACTTTCAGCTTCTAACTACCATTCCACTTCCAGAACCCATCGGAGTACGAGTGCATCTGCCTTGAAAATGAAGGTTTGGCTTTTAGGACACAGTTATATTCACTGGAGTGGAAAATATGCAGCAAACAGACGAATTTCCAACCTTGATTTACCAAATGTGCAGATAACGTGGATTGGCCAAAGAGGATTGAGATGTCAACAATTGATACCATTGGTGAAAACTTTTATGCATCTCCCAGAACCAGACCTTATAATTGTGCACTGTGGTGGGAACGATCTAGGCACATTGACTGGGGTAGGTCTGGAAATGCTTCTAAAAGACACCTTTCGACAATTGATGACACTTTTTCCTCGAACTGCCTTGGTATATTCCAATATATGCCAAAGACAGAAATGGAATTGGTCCAATCAACATTGTGCACAAATTGAGAAAGCAAGGAAACATGTGAATAAATCTGTATCTGCTTTCCTCAGAGATTATAGCATGGGTTCTATTTACCACAACAACTTGCGTTACCACATGCAAGGCATCTATAGGAGAGATGGTGTTCATTTCACGGATGAGGGAAACAGAATCTTCCTCTGCAACATGAGACTCTGCATCGGTACTTACTTATAAATGCAGAAAAAACTCAATTAACACAAGGGCTCTTTTCAGAGCCACCTTATATCTAAGCACTCAAACTTCTGATTTATCTCCTTTTTCACACTGTTGTACATAGTTGTGCGCGACCCGGTGCGCGCACCCCGCAACTTTAAAAAATATATATATATATATATTTTCGTGTTTTTAAGGGCCTTACTGCACACCCTGAGAAAACCTACGCGGCAAGACATTCTCTACCTTCTCCCCTTTCCATGTTGCAACACTTTGAAATGAACAATATATTTACTCGCAGTGACAAAATGGTGGTCAACACTTCCTGATTTCCTTCGAATCGAACGTTAACAGATGTCACACAGCAAAAAAAAATTCCGCTCACGCGCAGCTGCTTGAGTGCACGCACCCGTGCGCGCGTATAGATATATAATTGACTTCAACTTTAATTTTCTCAGCAACTACTGAACGGATTTACACCATTCCAAAAAAAGCGTAATCTGCGAGCCGGACTCTACCGTTTTGCCAAATTTCTTATAAATCCGTCAAGGGGGGGCCGAGAAAACAGGGGGGTCCCAAAACACATTTTTCCCATTCATTTTTCCATAGGGCGTTTGGCCTCACTTTTAGCTCGAACGGCTGAATGGATTTGCACAAAACTTGGCAAAATTGTAGGGACTGTTAGCCCGATGTGCCTTTGCTGGGTCTCAATATATGTGCTCCAGTGGATTTTGAGAAATTAACGTTTAAAAAAACAGATATATCTGTGACAGCGTACCCGATAGCGCACCAGTTCGCGTACTTTTCGCGTAACGGAGCTTTGCGAAGCGAAGCTGATTGGCTCGCCGGTGTCTGTCAACATTCTAAACAGTCCGGAGCGGCCGCCATCTTGTCTCTCGGTAGGATTGAGAGACAAGAGGTGGTGAAAAACGAAGGGGGAAATGAAGGAAAGGGGGCAAGGTAGACCCCTCCTGACCCCCTAGGATTGATGAGGGGGATATTAAAGTGGCCTGCGGGGCAAAAAAAAATGCGATTTTTTGCCGTAGAGGCGCGTCCCGGTACGCGAACCGGGCAGCTAACTGGGCAGCTAACCGGCAGCGTAACGGGAGTCTGAGGAGAAGCTGATTGGCTGTCAACATTGTAAACAGTCCGGAGCGGCCGCCATCTTGTCTCTCGGTAGGATCGAGAGACAAGAGGTGGTGAAAAACGAAGGGGGAAAAGAAGGAAAGGGGGCAAGGTAGACCTCTCCTGACCCCCTAGGATTGATGAGGGGGATATTAAAGTGCCCCTCGGGGCAAAAGAAAAAAAAAGAAAATTGCGATTTTTCGCGGTAGAGACGCTTCCCGGTACGCCAACCGGGCAGCTAACCGGCAGAGTAACGGGAGTCCGACATCTTGTGTTTTTGGAGCGTCCGGTTTGCGTACCGGGTAGCGTTCCGGTAAGCGTAACAAGGGGAAAACCAAGAGAACCAGTAAAATAAAATTTAAAGGAATAGATTTCCACCAAACTTGGCAAAATTGTAGGGACTGTTTGTTTGTTGTGCCTTTGCAAGGCCTCAAGATATGTGCACGTGTGGATTTTGTCTAATTAAGGTTAAAAATATATATATATATCTGTAAGCGTGCTCTGGTGCGCTTACGTTACGGGTTTTGTTTGCGCTGCAGAGACGATACGTCACGTTTATGCGACGCGTCATGAGGCGTCTCACGTGGCTACGTGATACGTCACGTAATAAAGAATATATTTTACAGCTATAGATATTAGCTTTTAAAAAACCAATGAAATTCACTGAAAAAACCATAGGTTATAGACCATATATAGTTAGGAATTTGCATTTACAAAACCATGAAAATTCACTGAAAAAACCATTGGTTATAGACCATATATAGTTAGGGATTAGCATTTACAAAACCTTAATTTACTCGCACAAAACCATAGAAATTCGCATATATAGTTAGTTGCAATGACTATATATCGCGCACCCGCAGTCCACTGCTGATGATGTCACATATTACATCATTCATGACATGGTCAGTGACATCACTGATGACATCACTGATGACATCTCAAATGACATCACTGACATCTCAAATGTCAATCAGTGATATCTCAAATGACATCACAGACAACATCACTGATGACATCAATCATGTGATAATACGATTAACCTCTTCAGACTCTAATATAACCTTAGATACAATCAGTGTAAACAGACACTCACAGACTGTCACTCATCCATGGAGTTACTCACACACCTAGTCAGTCATGCAAAGAATCAATCACACCTCCATTTCCTCAACTATACAGTTATACACACCTTACTTAATCAAACATATACTAACACATATTTACTCTCTTATACAATCACTGATACAAGTTCACAATGATCCATACAGCCACTCACACATTCACTGGCTCTTATGCACAGTTATTTATATATGTCAACTCTTACATGTACTGTGTTTTACATATGTACTTACTTTGACATGTAGCACTGAGAAATCCAATCACTCACCAATACACTCATGCAGATAGTCAACCGCCCATACAGCTGTTTCCACATGCACTTTTGAACCCATACATCTACTGAATCAACTGCTCACACATCTATGCACAGAGTCACATACCTCCTAGCCACCCCCACACACACACTCACTCTCCCATACAAATATTTGGGCAACCAATCAATAACCCATATAGTTACTCATATAGCTACTGATCAACACATGCAGCAGTTTACAGAACTACAGAAATAATGATGCACAAATTAAGACAGTTTAGTCACTAACCCATGCACTCAGTGAGACACATTTAATCATTCTCTCATACAGTCAGTCATGCACCTACTAAATCCTTCATCCAAACACTTATACATCCACTCATTCTTCCATATGTAAGACATATTTTAACTTTACAGAAACATACAGTCACTGGATGTTGTCATCAGTGATGTCATCAGTGATGTCATTTGAGATGTCATCAGTGATGTCATCAGTGATGTCACTGACCACGTCATGAATGATGTAATATGTGAGATCATCAGCAGTGGATTGCGGGTGCGCGGTACATAGTTATTGCAACTAACTATATATGTGAATTTCTATGGTTTTGTGCGAGTAAAGGTTTTGGAAATGCTAATCCCTAACTATATATGGTCTATAACCAATGGTTTTTTCAGTGAATATATATATATATATATATATATATATATATATATATATATATATATATCAAGCTCAATTCACACTGCAAGTTCCTTGATCTTCAAGGGTAGTATGAAAGCACGAACGCCAGCTTGCATCAAAGTAATTTTATTAGGCAAAATTCATCGGCACCAAACTATCAACTCGACGCGTTTCGGGAAAGCCGTCCCTTGGTCACGAGTCAAGTTGTGTGAAATCTAATTGGTTTCAATAAACAAACATGTGAACACAACATAAATAAACATAAGCAATAGACTTCCGTTAGCGTTTAGATTTCGCTAACTAGCCGGAATGTGTAGCTCTCCTTGTTCTGCTGAATTATCTTACTGACATAAATTAACTCTAAGAGGCAAATTACAAATTATTAAATAAATACATTGCCGGTTCCTTATTAACCATGCCTCATGTCAGAATGCTTACGGCTGCATTTATCAAACAGAGATCTTCACTTCTCGAGAGGGGATCTTACCCAAGTGGGTCTAATTCTCCCATCAATAAGAAATATGTTGACACATCATACTTCATCTCAGAAAGCGCTTGCGGCTACACATATCAATAAAGTTCATTCTCTTAAAGATGGAATCCTACCCAAGTGGGCCTATGTATCTGACTAATGCTATCAAAGAACATGTTTAATGGAAAAAAGGCAAAAACAAAGAACAGCACGCAATCTTGCCCAAGTGGGCATAGCTTCCAGTTGTCTGTCTCCAAGGATGTCCAAAGCTTAGTGAGATAATACTGCAGTATCATGGCACAAATACATTCCCTGCAATAAAAACAAATAATACTCGAATCACAATACATAAAATAAACTTCATTAAAGCACACAAAACCTGATAACCATTTAGAGTTAAAAAGACTACATGCGGGCACATGTGTATTAGCGAAAAGTGGACTTTCTGTACGGGAATAATTGTAGTGGCTCAAAGACAAGAGCTATGATTAAACTCTATTTAAAGTGCACAAAACCTGATATCATATGAACCTAACCTAAATGCACTTCTAATTCCTCGTCACAATTATGTCCTAGGGGGGCCATTGTCCTGTACTGTATTATAAATTTGGACTCCAACCTGCGCAAACATTGTATCGGTTGCCACCTCTTTCATTGTGTTTGATGGTGTCAAGGACACAAAAGCTCAGTAGATTCTAATTTTGGTCGTGGTGGCTTTGGAAGTGTCTAGCGATTGGGTAGGTTTTGTCTACATTTTTAATTGCTCGAAGGTGTTCGAGGATTCGCAATTTCTCTTTTTTAATTGTGCTGCCTATGTATGTCTTTCTGCATGGGCAGAACAATGCGTAGACCGCATATTCAGAATTACAGGATGTGTGTTCTTTAATTACAAATGGTTGAGCTGCTGATGATAAACTAGCTACTTTCACATTGTGGCTATTTTTGCAGGCTTTGCAATCCCTGCAATTGTAGAATCCTTGTACACCTAACATTATCGTTTTACTAGGTTCAACTGCCTTACAGAGATAATCGTTCAGCGATCTTGCTTTTCTGAAAGTGACCTGGGGTGATGTTTCTACGCATACTGAAATATCAGGGTCAGTCTGTAGCATTAGCCAAAATGTGTTCAAGCTCTTCCTTAACATGAACGCGTTACTGCTGTAAGTGGTAATGAAACGAGTTTTTTCATCTTTTTTCTTTTAATTAACATTGTTGGACTGTTGTATTAGTAGCAATTCCCTAGTTCTTCCTGCTACTACTTTTTGGGCATTCGTAATTGTTTTTACAGAATAGCCTATAGATGCAAATCTCTCAATCATTAATCCTTCTTCAGCCTGAAAACTCTTGCTGGTGCTGCAATTTCGCTTGGCCCTAATCAGTTCTCCCACCGGAATACTCTGAATGAGAGAATTCGGGTGGCAGCTTCGGGCATGCAGGAGACTGTTTCCTGCAGTAGTTTGCTCTCAAGCTTATTATTTTCAATTTTGAGTTTCAGGTCGAGAAACTCCAACTCATATTTTGACCAATGACTACTAAATTTTAAATTAAAGTCATTGTCATTGAGTGTCTGTACAAATGTCATAGCTTCTTCTTCGGTTCCCTCCCAAATTACAAAAATGTCATCTATGTAACACATCCATTTAACTGCGTTTTCCTTGTACATAGACAACCTGTAAGTGACCTCTTCCTCCCAGTACCCCATGAAGAGACCCGCAAAGCAAGGAGCAAAACAATTCCCCATGGAAGTATCGAGAGTTTGTCAGTAAATCTTATTGACAAACAGAAAAAATATTTATGTAAGACATATACGCATCATTTGGATCAACATTTGAGTGTGGTACAGGTATGAAACAGATCTTTTAGACAATATATGCATGCAAGCGTCCCAACCAAGCTGGTGCGGGAAGCATGTGTAAAGGCTTGTGACGTCAAGGGATAAGAGAGAAAAACTCTCTTCCCATTTAACCGTCTCAATTTGTCTCAAAAAGTCACTTGAGTCCCTTACATAGGAGGGGAGTTTCTGGACTGAATCCTGTAAAAAATAATCAACGTATCTAGACGTGTTTTCAAGGCAGCTGCCATTAGATGATACAAATGTCTTGCCGGGTGGATTATCACAGTTCTTGTGTATCTTTGGCAAAAGATAAAGCTCTTATAATTTTGGAAATTTACAATGTAAGAACTTAAATTCTTCATCCTCAATTACACCCTTATCTTTCCATTGTAACAACAATATATTATATAATTTTACAGAATTCTCATACTCCATACGGTTGCTTCTACAATAAGTGGTGGTATCAGAGAGTTGCCTTAAGCCTTCTTCAATATATTTTACTCTTGATTGCACATTCCCACCCTTGTCGGATTTTTTATGACAATGGAATGGTCATTCTTGAGATTTTCTAATGCTTTTCTTTGTGAGTGTGTAATATTGTTCCAGCTTTTATAATTTTTGTCATTAGCTATGTGTTGTAATTCTTTGTTCATACTTCTCTCAAACACATCAATGACCTCATTCTTTATCGGTGGTAAGAATACAGACTTGGGCTTAAAACCACTGTTTGCACTCAATCCCAGTGGGATATTATCAGCTAGGAGACTTGCATAAGGATCACAATTTTCATCTACCTCCTCAGCTAACACATTTAAAGAGTGCAACAATTCAGCTTCAGCAATACTTAATTTGTTAGGTTTGTCAGTTATCGGGATGCTTTTATCACAAACTTTTGAGACGTACCATTTCCTTATTCGTAGTTTTCTAGTGAAAAAGAACAAGTCAACTTTGCTTTGGGTGTAATTAAAAACATTCGATGGGCAAAAATTCAATCCCATAGAAAGTAAATCTACCTCACAAGCAGAGAGTTCTCTCTTGGATAGGTTAATAACCGTCTGTTTGTCTGTCATTTCCCCTTCAGTTGCCCCTTGTACGTGTTCCCACGGGGCTCCCTAGTCCTCCTAGGGTTGAGGTGTTTCTGCTTTTGCCACCTCTGTTTCCTTTTCCTCTCCTTTGAAAAGCTTGTCTGTTGTTCCCTTGTTTGTCCTTCATGACCATGTTGAATTCTGCTAAAACGCTGGTTTTCACTACAGAAAAATGCAAATCACTAGAAATATCACTGCCACTTGTTATACTGGTTCCGGATTGTACTTCATCATCCGGTTGATTTTCAGTTGTGTTGTTCGAACCCCCTGCCTGGGCTGCAGTCCTTGTTGTTGGTTGCATTGCAGCTCGCAGATTATCGTATTTTTTGGCGAATGTCAATATTTGTCCCCTCTGATAGTCTATTAAGTCTCTTTGAAATTTCTTTTGTTTTCAGCCTTTAATGTCATCCTCAATTTTGTTCAAATGTACTTCCATTTTCACCATTTCACTTTTAAATTCGTCTTCGCTACATATCTCTTTTAATTCTTTGGTGTATTCATCGATTTCTTGGTTTAGTCTTACAACATCCTTTGTAGCGTATTTACTAGCATGCAAAGCATATTAATTGATCATTGATGGGTATTCTCAGCCCATTCTGTTATTAATTCTGGGTCCGGATTTTGGAAGGTAGGAGTGACAAAAATTTGCAATCCACTGGGAATTCTAGCCATATCGATGTATTGTTGCAGAGTAGTAGATTCCCACCACTTATTTTGTTCTCCCTTCAGCGCCTTCCACAATTTATCCCAGAGAATCCTTTTCACAGATTTGCTTGTTGTCGTAACTTCCCCTGTGTTAGTTACGTTAATATTCACTTTGTGGCATTGCTCGAACATTTCATCTGCCACCTGCGCCCGCTTGTCTCTTCTCGTTGTTGCCATTATGACAATATTTATAAACGCGCACTGGACGGGTCGCGTTTCTGATGCTGTGTTCCTAAGCTTTACTCTCCTTTAAGCCGAGAAACATATTCTGTCTCCGGAGTTAGCAGCGGGCAAATAAGAATTGCTTCAAAGATTTGGACTTACTTGTGCAATCTTCTCCTGTTTTCCACAAGTCGCCGTATCTCTTGCAAACTTTTCTTGCCACAATTTTGACTCTGTGGGCTGGGTCAAACTTCAATAGTAAATCAAAAAAGTTCAGCGAATGCCGAACGGCGCCATGACCCCTCCGCTAGACGACAGCGGTTCGTGCTGGATGGCGATTCCTTATATCAAGCTCAATTCACACTGCAAGTTCCTTGATCTTCAAGGGTAGTATGAAAGCACGAACGCCAGCTTGCATCAAAGTAATTTTATTTGGCAAAATTCATCGGTAACAAACTATCAACTCGACGCGTTTCGGGAAAGCCTTCCCATGGTCACGAGTCAAGTTGTGTGAAATACAATTGGTTTAAATAAACAAACATGTGATCACAACATAAATAAACATAAACAATAGACTTCCGTTAGCGTTTAGATTTCGCTAACTAGCCGGAATGTGTAGCTCTCCTTGTTCTGCAATATTATCTTACTGACATAAATTAATTCTAAGAGGCAAATTACAAATTATTAAATAAATATATTGCCGGTTCCTTATTAACCATGCCTCATGTCAGAATGCCTATGGCTGCATTTATCAAGCAGAGTTCTTCACTGCTCGAGAGGCGATCTTACCCAAGTGGGTCTAATTCTCCCTTCAATAAGAAATATGTTGAAACAACATACTTCATCTCAGAAATCGCTTGCAGCTACGCGTATCAATAAAGCTCCTTCTCTTCAAGAAGGAATATATATATATATATAAAACTAACCCACCAGGTACCTCCAGTAAGCGCCACAGAGCTGGATTTTAACTAATCGACCAGGTACCTCCAGTAGGTGCCACAGAGCTGGACTGCAGAGAGGTGGTCCGAGGCCACGCCCCTTTTTACACCACTCTGCAAGCGCGCTTCTTGGTGCACTGTTGGTGGGCGATGAGGTCCTCTTGTTTCCTGAGGACCTCAGGACACAAGAGGACTTCAACCCAGCAGCAGTGCGCCAGGAGGCGTGTTTGCAGAGTGGTGTAAAAAGGGGGCATAGCCTCAGACAACCTCTCTGCAATCCAGCTCTACGGCGCATATTGGAGGTACCTGGTGTGCTAGTTGGCCCCCAGGGTGCCTCAATATACAAGGGGAATTAATTAACCCTGGGCGTAGTTCACAAAGTAGTGCTACGCGTAGCTGCGCGAAGTGCACTACGCACTACATGAGCTACGTGTAGCACTACGCGAACTGTGTAGTATCCTGTTTGCACTGTGGAAGATGCCGTTTTCAATGATTGAACAGTGCGGACAAGCATCCAGCACTGTGCAATAATTGAAAACGGCATCTTGCACAGTGTGAGCTGTAGTTTTCTGCTGTTCTAGGAGATTTTTACTCGAGCTGCAGATTTCTCAACGCAGACTGGTAGTTTTTCATCACGAGCGGTCGCGAGCATACGCGACCACTCGCAATGAGAAATCTGACCTCCCCGCATTGAGAATCTCGCCGGGAGGTTAATTTTCCACGCTCGCGATTGAAAACTTTATGTTGGTGAATGGGGAAAAAGTCCTGCCAAGATGTCATTTTGCTTGCTCGTGGTCGCCAACATGAAGTTGAGGACCACGAGCAAGCAAAAAATGACCGCTGCACTAATTTACGCTATGCGTGTTTGCACTGTGCTACGTGCAGTTCGCGTAGTGCGAAGTTGCGCAAACTACGCAAGCGTAGCGTAGTGCTTTGCCCAGGGTTAGAATTAATTCCCCATCTAACAAAGTGCCAGGGGGCGAGTTTGCAGAGTGGTGGAGAAAGAGGGAGTGACTTTTGTCTACCTCTCTGCAATTACACTGCGTAGGGCTTACTGGAGGTAAGAGGTAGGATAGTTGGCCCCTAAAGGACCCCCAGCAGTGAAGGGGACTTCAATCCCCATCCAAGACAGTGCCAGGGAGCTTGTTTGTAGAGTGGTGGGCAAATAGGGTGTGGCCTGGTATGAGCTACTGTGTGGGACTTACTTGAGATAATAGGAGGGGAAATTGGCCTCCAAGGATGTCCTTGAGGCAAACTACCCCTCTTGTTACCTCCAGTAAGTCCCCCATGCTGGGATTGCTAAGACATCTTCGAAGACCATGCTCCCTTTCTTAGGGTGACCAGAATTTTAAAGCCAAATACTGGGACATTTCACAAAAATAGACGAAGTACTAAAATTTTAATACAAGTGAGCACAGAATGACAGGACACCTCAGTAGAGAATTACTGAACAGGTAGTTAGAACATACATAAAATGCAATTTTTAAACACAGTATCTTGCCTGTGAATTAAATTGCTTTCTTGAAACAAATGCTGGCTAGCCCTGCTTTGTAAAACATAAAATTCACCACCTGCCATTTACAGTCAACCCTCTCTAAAAACAGGGACATGAGCGAAATTGTCTGAAATCTGCCGGGACAGCTGGTGAAAAACAGGGACCTTCATGGCAAATCCGGGATGCCTGGTCACCCTACGCTTTCTCCACCACTCTGCAAGCGCACCTCTTGGCAGACTACAGGATGGGGGATTAAGTCTAATTTAGTCTTGAGGGAGTTTGGGGGCCAAGAAGCCATCCTGGTACCTCCCGTAAGTCCTATGGAGTGGAATTCCTGAGCGCTGGTCGAAGGCCCAGCACCCTTTCTCCACCACTCTGCAAACGTGACTACTACTTAAAGAAGCATCTTTCTGTACCTCTGACTTAGAGATAGTTTTAATCCCCCTGTGCCCTATTATGTACTAGGGCCCTAAAGAGGAGGTCACGCTAATCAGAGGAGTACTACAACACATAGTGTTCCCTAGTGTATGCAGGAGTTTTCACAGTATTCTAAGTGTCTTTTAGCATAGCACTGGCTCTAGGTCTGGTTAATCAGAGTCAGTTTCCATCAGTAGCCGTCAGCAAAACGTTGGGGGCACAGGAGGACTTTCTGCTGTTCTGTTGGTTCTTTCTGCATATCTCTTGCTTCTTCCTGCACTTTTCTTTGTGTTTCTGGACTTCTGTTGCCCCTTTCGCATTTGTCTTGCTTCTTTCTGTGCCTTTGTTCCTCTTTCTTTACATGTACTACCTCTGTAGGCATAGTTAGAACTTAGCATTTAAAAAACCTTTGAAATTCACTGAAAAAACAATAGGTTTCAGGGCCGTTACAGTTAGAAATTATCATTTAAAAAACCTTTGAAATTCACTGGAAAAAACATCGGTTTCAGGCATGTTATAGTTAGAAATTAGCATTTAAAAAACCTTAGAAATTTACTGAAAAAAACGGAGATTTCAGGGACATTATAGTAAGTGGGACATTTCACTTGTACAAAACCAGTCCAATACGGCAGTTATAATTACTTCAGCTAACCATGACATGCGTCCCCGCAATGCACTAAGGATAACATCACATATTACATCATTCATGACATGGTCAGTGACATTACTGATGACATCACTGATGACATCTCAAATGACATCACTGATGACTTCATCCATGTGATAATCTGATGCACCTCCTCACACCCAAATATAACCTTTGATACACCCACTCTAAAATACAGAGCACCATTTTTGAAACCATAGACACACCAACACCAGTTACTACATACTCACTCACTGATTCCTAGGTCTACACACACATCCACTCATTCACCCATATAGTCACTCATACATGCAGTCACTCATCAATACAGCACTATCATATGTACTCATACATCTATACAGACACTCACACACTGCCACTCACCCATACGGTTATTAACACACCTAGTCAGTCAGATAAAGAATAAATCACACTCCCATTTATCACACTATCACCAGCTGGTTCCCCAGTTGGTGGCCAGATGAATTAGGCTCTGTACCATCATCTAAGGCTGTAGTTAAAAATGTAGGGGTGTTAATAGATAAAGATATAAATATGGACGAACATATAGCTGTAACAAAAAGAGCCTGTTTTCATGCCCTTAGCATTCTTCATAAGAATTTTCATTTCTTACCTGTTTCTACACAAAAAACCTTGATTCATGCTCTGGTACCTAGTCGGTTGGATTTCAGTAATGCTTTATTGATCTCCGCTAAGGAATTTGCATTGCAAGGTGGTACAGAATACTGCTGCCCGTTTGTTAACCAGTGCTCCTTATCGGGCTCCTTCACATCCCCTGTTACACAAACTTCACTGGTTACCTATTCGTAAAATAATTCCTTTTAAAATCTGCTGTATTGTTTTTAAATGCCTGAACCAGTTGGGTCCTGCCTATCTAGCAGATAAGCTAGTGAAATACATACTACCACGCTCCCTTCGCTCTGAAGGGAAAGGCCTGCTTGTTATCGCCCACATTAGGCGAGCCAGACTGGGAGAAAATCTTTCTCCTACTTGGCCCCCAAGCTATGGATCCAACTACCTCTAGAAATTCATCTCACCTCTAACTATCTAGGTTCCAGAAAAAAACTCAAAACTCTACTATTTTAATTTTGCACTCTATACAAAACCATATCAAAATATACCAAATTGTGTCTTCAGCGTGGATATACCCCTTTCGGGGTGAATCAGGCGCTTTATCAATGTTATAAATAAAATAAAAATAAATTTACTCACCAAACAGTTATACACACACCACCTAACCTCTTCATACTTACTCTCTTATACAATCATTGCCACAAGCACACACTCATCCATACAGCCACTCTCACCATAACTCACTCTCACATATAGTCATTTATATCCTACACTTACATATATTGCCTTTCACATATGTAGTAACTCACACATTTACCACTGATATCCATTCACTCACCAACACAGCCATACGCACACTCACTCACCCATACAGCCCTTCACAGACATACTTTTGAACCAATACACCCAGTGAATCACCCACTCACACATCTATGCACAAAGTCATATACTTTCATGTGCTCTTTCGGTTCTCACAATACACTTGGGACACCTTTGCACTTTCTCTCGAACACTATGTTTACAAAGGAAGTTATCTATCTCTGATATAATACAATACTGATGATGATATGAAAATTTGTGTTAAGAATACTGTTTTTCCCTTCCGACATCCCCGAAAACCCTCAAAGTGCTATTTGATACTATGTTTTGTATTGATTATTGATCATACATTTAATGCGCCACTGGAACCACTGTTATTGATATATAGTACGCAGCTTGGTTCCATAGTGAGTAGGGTTCCCTTGTTTTTCTTGTGTCATTACTATGGTGAGCATGTGTCAGACCCACTATATGTTGGTGGTTAACCCTACCCAATTACAATGTGACTGCCATGCAGGTGGTCAGAAAACTGCTCTTTTGCATTATGGCGTCTGCTGCGGCCCTAGAAAAGGGATTCAGCACAAGCTACAATGCAAAAGAGCAATTTTCAAATATCGATACACTGTGTGCCAGCCACCATATGGATGTTTGGGGAGGCACTACATATGCCCCCTTGGGCTCATAATGGAGGCTCACAGGGTTGGAGCCCTCATAGGGGCCCACGAAGTCCAATTCTGTCTGCCTTCTGCAATGCCGCCCTGCTTCACTGTTTAACCAACTTCCAAATGTATCCAAGAACCGAAAGCGACCACAGGCCTCAGGTTATTTCCTTTAATATAAACCCTGTGAAACACAAAACTGCACCATCAGCATGCCGGGGAATACATACCGAAAACCTAAAGCGCCTTAAGTGGACTGAAGAAATTAGCCCGAATATCCTCCAAGCAAGTGTGGACATCATAAGAATAGGAACCGAGCAAGAGGCAATCCCGACTTTAACCTGGACAATGCTCTGTTCCCACCTGACTCACCTTTTTCCAGCAAAGTATCAGGCCGAAAGGGTAATTCAGACACGTCCATTTACAATCTCACAGCATACCAAGTCACTTAAGAAAGCAAGAAACGCAGCCCTGCGGGCACTGGCTAAATCTCCGGGGAACAGTGAACGTACAATTCACTATCAAACTACTCAAAGATCCTTCAAGCTGGCGATCAAAAAAGATAAATGGTCTCACGAAAACCAATTTTGGTGCAAACTGGTGTGGGAGAGTAAGCAAAAAAACTCTAGAAAATTTTGGGCTCTTATTAACCACACTAATCCTAGCACATCGAGCTTTGGATCTGCAAACATCCAGGAATCAGACTGGGTAAGATGCCTATCTGACCACTTCAAGTCTCCAGAATACCCAGATTCCAAAGGAAGCAGCTCTTTAAATGAGATTAACCATGGGCCTGCCACCATACAGAGTCTACCCGCCGACTGCTTACACCCCGCCAACATGGACCTTGAAGTGACACAAGAAAGAGTAGCCACAGCAATGACAAAAGCAAGATCTGATGGGGCTCCTGGCCCAAACGGCCTGCCACAGAGCCTGTTTAAATCTGACATTGTCTTCTGGTCCGGAACACTAACTAATCTCTTCAATTATGCTCTGAGAACAGCAACAATCCCGGACTCATGGCGGGGCGCCATAATCCACCCAATTTACAAATCAGGATCACGTGCCCAACCGAGCAATTACAGACTCATTGCCCTCCTGGATATTGAAGCCAAGCATTATGCAGGCCTCCTACTGGAGGATCTAAGGTTATGGGCAAAGGACTATAAACTGTTGCCAATGAATCAAACAGGGTTTGTTGCAAACTCAGGGACCAGCACTAATTTGCTAGCAATTTCAACTATAGTCGACAAGGCACTAAACACATCTAGGTTAGTGTTTTGTTGCTTCGTCGACTTCAAAGCAGCATTTGATAGAGTCCCTAGGGAGGCTCTATGGGTAAAATTAAGAAAGTGGGGGATTCCAGAGAATCTATTACAGGCAATTATCGAACTCCACTCGCGTACATGGGTTCGAGTGAAGCTCGGGTCCGGCACACATCTCTCGCGGAAAATAATGACAACTAGGGGCGTGAAGCAGGGATGTGTGTTGGCCCCCCTTCTCTTTAACCTGTTTATAGCAGATCTGTCGGCGACCCTGGACGATACCAACAGCCATTCTCCAAAAGTCGGTGGCTTGGGTCTAAGCAACCTTTTGTACGCCGATGACCTTGTCCTTTTTAGCCTCACCAGGGTTGGCCTACAAAGGCTCCTTGATAAACTGCATGACTATACGACTATACGACTATTAACCAATTAGAGGTCAACCAATTAGAGGTCAACTTAAAAAAAACGCAAGTCGTTCCTTTTGGTAAGAAACGACACACAGGTGGTGGTTGGTGGTGGTTGGTCATTCAACAACATAAGCCTCGTAACAGGCCAGTCATATAAATATCTAGGCGTCCACCTGGATTCTAAATACAATTTTAGAAAGCAGCGTAACGAGACCGCAGTCAAAGCAATAACCCTTGCGGTATCACTAGGCAAGCTTGCAAAAAATCTCTCAGGCCCAACTCTATCGCCTCTTTTGGAGGTGATGAGAGCAAAAATTGGCCCTACTCTATCGTATGGCATAGAGTTATTTGGGGGGAAAATGAATACAGCCTTGAACCAGCACACAACCAAAATTTATAAAAAGGTTCTCCAGCTGCCAAAATCCGCATCTGCTGCACAGATAAGACTGGAGATGGGACTGATAAACTACGATGCCTCCAACATCGGGGCATATCTTAATCTCTGTCACAAACTAAGACAAGCGGACCCCAATACATTAGAATCCCTAGTCTGGGAAGAAATAACCCAGAAAAATCCAGGTGGAACATACGGCCGTCTCTTTAAAGACGCCATTCAGCAAATGTCAGCAAGTGATTTGTGGGGCCTGAATCCTAGTCAGACAGCATTCAAAATAGGGATCAAAAAGGGTGTGAGAATGAGATCAAGTATCATGGGTAAAGCACTCTTTTTGAAACACAGTCACGCCTGGGCTCTTCTAAACTCTTATAGACGGCTAGCCCCCGCCTCCTATCTGGCCTGTACATATTCACTCCATCTAAAGCGCAGCCTTATCGCCATTAGAATGGGCGACTGGTGATTCCTGAAAGATTTACCCTCCTGGCGACGCACCGCTGAAGATTTAACTTGTAGAGGGTGTGGCAAAACAGCTGAAACTATGTCGCATGTGATCTGCCTCTGCCCAGCTTTTAATTCAGAACGCAGGCGGAGACTAAAACCAGAATGGAATAGGCTGGGTGCCAGGACTTGCAGGCAAGCTATCATGGTAGCTTTAAATACGGAAAACACATCCCTAAACATAAGACTCATAACCTTCATTCTGCAAGCATACCGTAATTTCAATCAAAAGAGGCCCTGCTAAAGTGCCCCTCCCACTTTCCAACCCTTAGGGAGGTTAAAATAAAATGACCAGTAACCTCAGGAATGTCGGCTGCTTCCTAAAAGTAGGATACCATTGATGCCGAGTATAATATAAAAGGGAGGAAGAGACAACTTTTTTCCCTATACATCATGCTTCAAGCTACCCTATTTTATTTAAAGAGGCTTAAGAGAAGACAATTTCCATTTTTATAATGACTGTCAACTGACCATGTTTTTATTTTTCAAGATTTTTTAATCTTATTTATTGATACACAATGTGAATTTTGTAACCTTCTTTTAAAGATATATGTGTTATATCTAAATAAAGATAATTGATTTGATTTGATCTGTCTGCCTTAATATGGCAGTCACACCATCATGTAAAGGCAGAGGGAAGAGGGCCATTGTAATCCCTATTGTAGTAATTATGGTCCTACCACTGCCCTGACAGGCTCGTTGTGCCTGTAGGAAAAGCAGGGATCGGTCCCTATGACCAATGCCTCTGAACAACGAATTTTGATCCGGCGGTTGGAGCGCTCCTATGGATGTTGGTGGGCCTACCATCGAAGGCCTATTGGGGGGTTCACCAACATAGTTACTAGGCCATGAGGGTCTTCCTGTCAGTTCGTCATTATGTCTTATGTTAGACATTATGACCATGTATTTGCAAACCACTACAAACCTCTGTTAAAATGTAATTGATTTTGTTCTACAAGTCTCATATAGCATCTATGTTTACTAATACCAATTTTCACGAATGCACTTTTCATATGTTTCATATGTAAGTGAGAAAAATAAGGTAATGCTATATTGTTCATCATGTGACCTTGATTTTTCTCCTCCGTAACGTATTACTGGAAGTTGAATTTCCACATGAATTAATGTAGGTGACAGAAACAACTGTTACAAAAAAATGATTCTCATACCCTGACATCAATCAATCAATCAATCAATCAGGAGTTTGTTAAAGTGCGACTACTCACCCGTAAGGGTCTCAAGGTGCTAGGGGTGGGGTGGGTGGGGGGGTGCAGGTTCCATTCCATCAAGGAGGGGGTCTGTCGAAGAGCCAGGTTTTGAGGTTTCTTGGGAAGATCGGGAGTGATGTTGTCTGTCGGAGGTGGAGCGGAAGGGCGTTCCATGCTTTGGCCGTGGGGAAGGAGAAGGAGCGGCCTCCCGATCTGGTCTTTCTGTTGTGGGGGACCACAGCGTAGGAAAGCTGGGGAGATCGTAGGGTCCTTTTGGGGTGCGTGGAATTTGAGTCGGCTGTTCAGGTATGCTGGTCCGGTGCCGTGGAGGGCCTTGTGTGCGTGGGTGAGCATATTAAAGGTGATTCTCGCCTCGACGGGAGCCAGTGGAGTGTGCGCAGGTGCTGGGAGATGTGGCAGTGTGTTGGCAGGTTGAGGACCAGTCTTGCGGCGGCGTTCTGGATGTTCTGTACCTTGCGGATGAGGTTTTTGTTTATTCCGGCGTAGAGTGCGTTGCCGTAGTCGAGTCTGCTGGTGACCAGGGCGTGAGTGACTGTCTTTCGGTGTTCGAGGGGGATCCATTTGAAGGTCTTACGAAGGAGGCAGAGGGTGTGGAAGCAGGAAGATGAGACAGAGTTGATCTGGCGTTCCATTTTGAGCTCGGAGTCCAGGATGATTCCCAGGTTGCGTGCGTGGTTTGTGGGGGTTGGCGGATTTCCGAGGGTGGTGGGCCACCAGGTGTTGCTCCAGGCATCGGGGTTTGGGCCCATGATGAGTACTTCTGTTTTGTTGGTGTTTAGTTGTAGGCAGCTGTTTTTCATCCATTTGGCGACGGCTTCCATGCCTTCTCGAAAGTTGCGTCTGGCGGTGTTGGGCTCGTTGGATAGGGAGAGGATGAGCTGGGTGCGGTCTGCATATGACACGATGTTGAGTCCGTAGGTTCTGACGATGGGGGCAAGTGGAGCCATGTAGACTTTGAAGAGCGTCGGGCTGAGGGAGGAGCCGTGGGGGACTCCGCAGGTGGTAGGTGTGGGGTCCGAAAGGAAAGGGGGGAGTCTGACCCGCTGCATCCTGCCGGAGAGGAGGGAGCAGATCCAGTCGAGGGCCTTGTCCTGGATTCCTGCATCGTAGAGTCTGCGTATTAGGGTGCGGTGGCAGACTGTGTCGAACGCCGCTGATAGGTCAAGGAGGATGAGGGCTACTGTTTCTCCTTTGTCCAGTAAGGTGCGGATGTCGTCTGTTGCGGCGAGGAGGGCATTTCCGTACTGTGGTTTTTTCTGAAGCCGGATTGGGAGGAGTCGAGGATGTTGTGTTCTTCAATGAATGTGGCGAGTTGGCTGTTGATGGCTTTCTCAATGACTTTCGCTGGGAACGGGAGCAGGGTCTGTAGTTTTTGAGGTCGGTGGGGTCCGCTGAGGGTTTCTTTAGGAGGGGTTTGACCTCGGCGTGTTTCCAGTCGTCGGGGAACGAGGCGGTCGCCAGGGAGTTGTTGATGGTTTGGCGGAGCATGGGTGCGATGGTGTTGGAGGCTCTGTTGAAGATGTGGTAGGGTCAGGGGTCCGTGGGGGCCCCTGAGTAGATTGACTTCATTGTCTTCAGTGTTTCTTCGGTGGTGAGGGCTGTCCAGTCATTAATCGCTGGTTTCCGGGTGTCGGGGGTGGTTGGTGAGGGTTCAGTGTGTTGGTTGTCTTCGTCGAAGTTGTCGTAGATGCTCTTGATTTTGTGGTGGAAAAAGATGCTGAGTTTGTTGCAGAGGTCTTGTGAGGGAGGGATGTCGGTAGACTCGCTGGTAGGTTGGCCGAACTCCTTGATGATGCTGTAGAGTTCCTTGCTGTTGTGTGCGTGGGTGGAGATTCTGTCTTCAATCACTTTTTTCCTCGTTTCTCTGATGAGTTGATGGTGGGCGTTGGTGGCGGCTCTGAAGTTGTTGTGGGCTTCTGTGGATTTGGTGTTTCTCCAGGCCTTTTCGAGGCGGCGGCATGTGCGCCTGGACACTCGAAGTTCAGTGGTAAACCATCTGGCTTTCTTGGCACGGGTATTGTTGTTTTTCTTGAGGGGGGCTATGGTGTTGGTGCTGTCCGAGATCCATCTATGCAGGGTTCGGGCTGCACTGTTGGGGTCGTCGTTTTCTGCGATGGTTGGGGTGGAGTTGTTGAGTGAGGAGGTGAGCTGGTCATCTGTAATTTTGGTCCAGTTTTTTTGTGGAAGCAGGTGCTGGTGTCTGTGGATGGTGGGTGTTCTGAAGGTGAAGTGGACGCAACGATGGTCGGTCCATGGGAGTTCGGTGGTGTGGCTGAAGGTGATGGAGTTTCCTGTAGTGAAGAGGGGGTCGAGGGTGTGTCCTGCTGAGTGCATGGGCTTGGTCACGATCTGGCGGAGTCCAATGTTGTGGAGGTTGTCCAGGAGGCATGTGGTGTTGGGGTCCACTTGATTGTCGAGGTGGAAGTTGAGGTCTCCCAGCAGAGTGTAGTTGGTGGATGCGATGACCTGCGGGGAGATAATGTCCGTGATGGAGTTGGCGAAGGGTCTGCGGGGTCCAGGGGGTCGGTAGATGAGGGTTCCCCGGAGGGCAGCAGTGGGGCTGGCCAGTATCTTGAAGTGAAGGTGTTCCATCAGTTCTGTGGACTCGGCAGGGAGTGTGCTCAGGCGGAGGCTGGATTTGTGGACGATGGCGATTCCTCCTCCTGGGTGGGTGGGGCGGTCCTTCCTGGAGATCTTGAATCCTTGGGGGATGGCAATGGGGATGTCTGGTCCCGAGGTGGTGTTGGTCCAGGTTTCGGTGAAGAATGCTACGTCTGGGGTGGTGCTGTCGAGGAGGTCCCAGATTTCTGTGGCGTGTTTGTGGAGGGATCGGACGTTGAGGAGGATGCATTGCAGGGTCTTTGGTTCGGTTGTGTTCTTGTGGGCGGGTTGTACTGGATCCGTGTTCTTGGCAGTGCTACAGGTGTGCTGGCAGCGGTGACAGCTGAAGGGTCCATGGGTGTCGGCTGGTGATGCTAGCTTGCATTTGTTGTTGCAGCCTGGGTTGAGTGCGTGGAGTGCTGCTGGGTCGTAGCGTTGGCGGGGCGGAGGTCCAGGGTTCCTGGTGCTGGTCGCGGACGGGTCGCAGACGGGCGCAGACGGGCGCAGACGTGCTTGCCTTTGACGCGCCTTCAGTGCACCAGCAGCGCGGCCGTGCAGTGGCTGCCATTAAGTAGGGGTCGGGGAGGGCTGGACAGCTGGGAGGCGGGAGCGGGAAGGGGAGCTGGATTGGGCCAGTCGTGCTGGGGGGAGGGGTCGCGGGGGCAGCAGCAGCGGGGAAAGGTAAAGGGAGGAAAGAAGGGATAAAGAAAAAAGGGAAAAATAGCAGAAATAAGGCACAAAAGAGCAGAGATGCAGAAAAGAGCAGAAAGGTGAAAGATAGAAAGGGTAGAAAAACGAGTGAAGAAGCAGAGGGAGAGAAAGGGAAAATGGGCAGAAATAAGGCACAAAAGAGCAGCAACATGAGTTGTAGCCTGTAATCTCAATTGTGTAGAAATAATATTTTTCAAAAATGTGAACTTGTATTTAATACATCAGCAGACCTAAGAAGATTCACACCACCAGGCTGTTTATGAGTGTGCCACATAAAGCAAACAATACATTTAAGTGGAATACTTAACTGTTAATTGTACCTCAACTCAAACTTAACGAATGGTTACACATATTCAAACTTTTTTTGCAAAGAAATTAAGGGCACAGGACAAAAATATTAACAAATGAAAGCAAACTACGTAATCATTTTTCTGTATCCTCTCCACTGACCCGCGACAATGTGAAGCAGATAGTTGAAGGATAGTGATTTTTGGATCATCTATAATATGCAGTACCTTAGACAATGAAGACATGTTTGCATAAACATTGTCCGTGTGATGTTCATACTTTTATTCATATCATAGAAAGGAAGAAAAATGACCATGTCATAATGTAAGTATTGGAGGTATGACTGTGCTGCTGGCCAGGTAATGCATCTATGCAGAGATTTAATAAGGTTTTGAATCCCCTTTGTGTCACACAAGGGGAAGCAGTGCAAGGCATAACCAAGAATGAGATTTACCAAGGTACGCAAGCCCACCTTGTGTGGCCCTGCGTGCCTTGGTAAAGCTGGAGTTGTTCAAGGCAGCACAAATTGCTGCTTTGCATTACTATGTCCCAGGGAGCTATTCTGCGGGTGGAGGATTGGGTTTACTATGCATCCAGCCATGGATTCTGAAGCTTTCCAGATAAACCAATACTGCGAGACCTAGGAATGTGTCATTATTCCACGCCTTACCAGGGGAATAATAACAATGACAATTATATATTTTTCTCATTGTTTTTTTCTTCTCTATATGAGCTGTATTCTGCAGCACACATAGAGAGAGGAGAAAGCAGCACAGGATTATTACTTGTGAAGGAAGATTTTCCTTCCCACCCAAAGACATTCCTGCCTGACATGCAGGCACCCTTGCACCATGATGCAAGCGTGCACGTATTGATGCTAGGCAGTTACAAGTGCACCAGCACAAGTAGAAGATATATATGCCAAATATCATTTAAAATAATCAACATTCATGAAGTGCAGCAAGATGATTTCAATCTTTGAATTGCATGACAGTGTGAGAAATCTGGCACACAATGTACAAAATGATTATGACCATAATATATCTTCTTAACATTGATAGTAAATCTCATCTATTATAACCATCAAATAATGCAGGTCAGTAATATCAGTCATGTGGCTGTTTTGTATAACAGTGAAGATTACCATTGCTTGTTGACAATATTTGAGGATGTATGTCAATTTAGAATTATTAAAGGAAGGTGTGGATAGCCAACATCAATTGTCACACAGAAAAGTAACATATCAGTTGTTTACATTTTGGAGGCAATTATTAAATAATTGTAACACATGAATGCTCATATTGAAAGGCATTTAAAAAAAGGAAGACTTCTTTTGAAAAATACATTCATTGTTAAAACAGCCTATCTCACACAAAAAGTAACTACCCACTGCTAACTAATGAACTCTAACTATCATTAAAACTAACTAAGCCTACGTAATCTACAGCTTATCCTACCTTAACTATAAGTGAGATCTGACAGGTTCAAGTGTAACCCTCTTCCCCTTATTGTACATTCAGCTACACAAAACATACATATACTAATTCTTAAACATACACTATCTATACATTGTTTGATAAACAAATACATATTTTTTGTTTCATTTACATTTTTAAATGTTTTGTTTTTTACATTTTACATTTCATTCTTTATTTCGATCGAATAGATCATAAAAGAGTACATCCAAAGTTTAAAAGAAAGTGCACATGATTAAAACAAGTTCATTCTACAATGGTTAAAAAATGACATTACAGCTTTCATCCAAATATTCGAAATCAGACAGTTCCAATACTTTGCATATCATGAATCACAGAATCGATTTAAAATATCAAAAATTGGATGCACTGTATTTAAGTTAAATGTCAGCAAGCATGACATTTATTATTTTTTTTTAAATTATACTGAATCTGTGTCAAGTTGCATGCAACGAGTACGTATATGCCACATCGCAGTTATGAATCTGGATACTGCAAACACAATCGGAGGTGAAACGTCCGTTTTTAGTATTCTATAACCGGCAAGTGGTGCCTGTGCCCCAGGCTTTTTAGAAGGGGAACGAGCCAGTACTTTCTAGGTTTCTGATAAGCTTCGCAGAAAAATAAAACATGCAAATCATTTTCCTGGTGATACTTACAAGCTGGACAAAGCTCTGGGGTAGGGGAGTGGGACCAAGTGCTGGTGAGTGCTCTAAAAGGGAGTGTGCCATACCTCCACTGTAAAAATAATGTTCTTGTCAGGCCAGGGCTGATTTCATCGAAGATGAGTTCCTGATGATAAGAGTCTTTGGATTTGATGAATAATTGAGTTAAAGACCCCATACGAGGATTCTGTAGAAGAGATGTTAATTTAGAATCATAGAAGTCCTTTGACAAAGATTTGTGCGAAATCTTGCTACAAGCGTTTACTGGGTCCAACCACAGTTCTGGCCTACCTAGTCTCTCACAAATCTTTTTGATATATTTTTTAACCAGGGAATGTTCATTATATTTGGAAGAGATAAAATCTCTTGTAACTCCATCCGGTAACTCGAGAGCTCTGGGGTACTCCAAATTCGTTGCCAGAAAGTTAGTGGTTTTAATCCCAGCTCTTCCTCAATTGATCTAAGGCCCAGATCTAGTCTGAGCGGGAAGAGTGGGGTGCTTGGTGGTAAGGCCACCATCTGCTTGATGAATTTGTTCTCAGTGATTGTCAGGTTTTGTGCAGGTATATGCCCCCACATTTCCCCCCCATATGTGACTGCCCCCGGGCCTGCATTTTGTAAATTTGGAGCACTGGGCCGAGGGGTTTATGAGTTGATCTGTTTGCCATCCTGGAGATACCACCCGTTAGCTGAGCTAATTTAATATTAGCCTTTGTCCGATGTGTGTCCCAGGTCATATTTTGGTTGATGGTCACCCCCAGATACTCAAATGTGTGGACCCTCTCTAGTCTCAGTGTGCCTATGGTGGGATTGGGGCGTGTTGAAGGAGAGGGGCTGAGAATCATGTATTTCATTTTCAGGGCATTGATCTCAAGGCCCCGCTCAGCACAAAAGGTTTCAAACCCATCCAAGACCCGTTGTATTCCCTTCAGGGATTTTGACAACAGCAGGGTGTCGTCTGCAAACATAATAGCGGGCACCCTGCTGCCGTTGAGCTTTGGAGCATCAATGTCAGCTATCCCAGTCAGGTGGTCGATTACCCCGTTGACAAAAAGGCAGAACAGGATCGGTGCAAGCACACAACCCTGTCTCACCTCCCTGTCAACGGGGAATCTTCCTAAAAGCATCTTGTTTCTACCGCACCTGACCCATGCACAGTTGTAATGGTGCAGTCTTATCAGGATGTTCAGGATGCCAGGAGGGATACCCATCTCCTCCAACACGGTCCACAGTCTAGATCTTGGGACCAAATCGAAGGCGGCGCGCAGGTTTACAAAGACCGTATAGAGGCTGCCTCCCTCGATTATTGCAGTTTTCCAGAACAGAAGATTCAGTCAGAAAATCTGATCTGTTGTTGATATCTTCTTTCGGAAACCTGCCTGGTAGGGGCTAAGAATGGAGAACTACTCAATCCAGTTTTGGAGGCGATCAAGTATCAGCCTGCTGAATAGTTTTTGGGACACATCGATAAGGCGGATGGGCCTGTAGTTGGCTGGAAGCAGAGGCGATCCCTTCTTGAATATAGGTACAATCTCTGCTCCCAGCCAAGTACAGGGCACCTCTGTGCCCCTCAGAACTGCGTTAAAAATTGTCAGAAAACAGGGAGCCCAGATGTCCGGTTCTTGTTTAAAGATATCACCCGGGAGGCCATCCAGGCCAGGCGCCTTTCCTGAAGCCAGCCCTGAAATGGCCACAAGCACCTCTGCCTCTGTGAAATAGTCCCCCTCTAGCAGTGTGCCAGTAGGCGGCAATGCATCGGTTGAGGCACTATCACCATCCGTGTACAAGATCTGGAAGTGATCTTGCCAAACCTCGGCTGAGATATTAGGCTCAATTGCAGGAGATAGTTCCTCAGAACCTGCATTCACTATTCGCCAAAACGTCCGGGAGTCCCTAACAGCTAATGCGATAGTCAGGTTCTCCCATTTGTCGTAGTCCCATTCTGCCTTGGCATGGGTGATCAGCCACTTGTAATCCTTTCTCCTTTCCTGTATAAGAGATCTGTTTTTGCAGGGCAGTAAGTAGGTCAGATTTAGCTTTTCGGCAAGCTGCATTGTACCAAGTAGGACAATGTGGCCTTCCTCCCCCTGACTTTCCCATAGAGAAAAGTACTTTTGCCATGGACTTAATGAGGTCCTCATGAGCCATCCATAGTTCTGTGTGTGCATTGACGATGTTGGGTTGCTCCATTAATGCGCACACCATTTAAAAAATAGGGATGACACGGGCATACAGCCCTGAGACCTTCTCTGAGTTGGCAGCTAACTTTTCCCACCTCACTCTCCGTCTATTACTGGCCATGTACAGTCCCAATTCAGGGACATCTGCCCAGCCCCCATTTGGAACATCAGTGCCGAGGAGGGAATATTCTAGTTCTAGCGCGTTAGGATCGCTATCCTCCCTGGGTATCACCCTGAAGTCCTCAATGTGGGACCAGGAGGACAGTGGCACAAAAATGTAGTCCAGTCTTTACTCCCTTCCCACCTTGTTAAATGTACATTTTGGGGGAATGTCAGACTTTGTACGTCCGTTACAAGCCCTGATCCCATGATTAAGGGTTAGCGTGGTGATCTGCACTGCTAGCGGTGTCCAGGCTCTAGGTGGAGGGGCCGCCGTTGGGGGAACTAAGCAGGCCGCATCTTCCTCCAGTGGTATCTCGTCAGATAATCCTGCGAGAGGCTCGAAGTGTGAATTCAGGTCTCCTCCTACCAGGAATAGAATTCCCTGTAGGAGATCACTAAGGAAGGCGGAAGGTTCCTTGATGGTACTCGATTCCCTAGTTACGGGTCAATTAAACCTAGACAAACCGCTATTTGTTTTCAAAAAGAGCAAAAACCTGAGGGACCATCTGGTCCGAGCTGCTTTGCCCGCTCCAACCCCGAATAACACAATTGAATCCAATTGGGGACTTCCACCCATCAGAGGACATGTAAAATGTGGGCAGTGTATTGTCTGTGATCTAACATTGGAGGGACGTACTTTCAGTCACAATAATGTAACTGTTGATATGAGAGATATCACAAATTGCAATAGCACTAATGTAATGTATGCAGTTTTATGCCCTTGTCCAAAAATGTATGTGGGGCAAACTACCCAAAAGGTTAAGACATGCATAAGCCAGCACAGGAGCCGCATAAGATGTGGCACCCCCAATGCCCCTTTAGTTGAACATTTTGCATCCATGAAACATACAGCAGACGATGTGAGGTGGACAATTTTGAAATCTGTGAAACTACCACCGAGAGGAGGCAATCTACAACAACTTCTGAATCGTGAAGAGCTTAAGTCAATAATACAATTCAACACCATTCACACAGGACTCAACCGGAGTGAAGACTGGACAACACTCCTGTGAAAGAACAATTTCCTATACATGACTTGAGCTAAACTGACAAGTACACAGAGTTGCTGAGCTCAGTAACCTGTTGATACGTTTTTTCTGATGTTTAATGTTTTCATAACTTTTAAATTTTCCACATAATCTCACATCCAGCATGTTTCCCTTCACGATGGCAATACCGGATGAATCACTGAGAGTTTGATCACCACCACAGTCCCTCACCGGTTCACTCTCTCCCAACACGCCTCGAATCAGTTTCGTCTCTCCGCAGCACTATTGTCATGCCTAAATAGCTGTTTAACGTTCATAAAATGTTACCCGCTAGACCACCACTACAAGATGGCACCCAATTCCACCCTCACGTGACCGGGCACGAGCCCTTATAATTGGCCCCACCCACATGTCCAAACCAGGATCCGGCAGCAGGACCTAGCACTCAGACGGTGCCCCGCGAGCTCGATTTCGACCCGGTAAGCACTCTCTAGCCTATAGGCAAGCCAATTCCTCAGGCCCAGATCTCTGCAAGAGACTTCTGGTGCTAATTGAATGTATAATTTATTTACAGCGGTCCATTTTTCGACATTGCTCGTACGGCGGCGATGGCCATTGATCCTCCCTCCAACTATCTACCCTAATCGGAAACCCTCTAAAGCGGTATGTTGTTTACCTTGTATCTCAGCCCCCCCCCACCCAATGAGGCCACTCTCCCTAGTAACGGCTTGCCTTGAACCCACAGCTCGCCGCATCCGGCGCAACTAGGAAACCGACAACCCTCCACCCCAGCCCATAACCCATCACGAACGGAAAGTACAACATGAAATGGTATGCTTTCTATCTTGTAATTCTTTCACTAGCCCTCGCCTTGTACAAATCTGGCCATTATTCCCAATATTAGTTCCCCTTTTGATCCTATAGATCGGCATTACGCCGCAACGGGGATTACAAGAAAGCTAACTACTCTTCAGCTCCCACCAAATTGCAGGATATTAGTCCTGTTATCTAAGGTACGCCACCATCGCACATGTATGTATGGTGCACCCGTGAATATAGAGTTATTCACATGCTCTCCCATGTACAAACTTGTTCATTACAGGAACATACTTCCTGGATGTCGTGCTGCAAACCAGCCCTGGTGCCATCACCCATTATCTACTAACCAAGTGTACCATCCTTCACCTCTTGTAAGAGGTACGTCCTAGGCATTGCTCAAGTCACCGTTAGCCCACCAGACTTGCACAGAAGCCTGCCCCATGATAACCATAAACGCACAATGCTCCGCTCAATCACCAGATCACTGAGCCTCGAGCAATTTTTTAATCACATATTCTGCACAACCCCAAATTACTTCACCCACAGTACCTATGTCACTGCGATTCCGAATACAATTGTATATGAATGTTGGACCTGAACTGAAAGGTTACCACTGTCACCAGCACTCTGCACACACCGCGATTTTGATTATTGTAATCGTTAAGAATGGTATGGACTGACCGCCCTCCAGGATTCTCGCCTGATAATTTCCTGTTTTGTTTTTCATTGTTTCTCCAACAGGCGCTTCCTAAAAACTCAAGCAAACCCTATTATATAAGTCCTGAAGATGATCCCCTTTATTTAACTGAGCAAAGGGATCGAAACGTCGACACGTATGAGTTGGCATGCATGAAAATCATTTATATATGATTTTGTATGTACTACTCCAGGCGCCACTGTCAGTATTCTTTACCTATAACAGGGCCCTGCCTGCTCCTTTTCTTTTGCCTGAAAACACCCCTTTCACTCTTTTCTATTTTCTTTTTTCCTCTTAGTACGGCACAGGATTGTGTCTTGCTACTGTTGTAGAAATGTATTTGTAACCACATTTGATATCTGTTGAAAAATAAATTCCTTGCCCGGCTGGACAAGGAAGTTTAAACATATAGTAGGCTATTGTGCTCTATATAATATTTGCTTTATCCCCAAAAAAAGCTAAGAACCTTTGTTTCTGAGAATCTAGTTACGTTCACCGGCCTTGAGTAAATGTTTACCAATGCCAATTTACTGGAATTTGACCATTACAGGATGACACATTGAATGTCATCCGACACTATGGGATGAGGTGTGGCCTTACAACCTAGGAGTGTAGCCACCCAAATCGCAAGGCTGCCAGAAGGCCACCCCTTTCCCCCCACCTCGCAAGGGTGGAGAATACTGCAAAGCCTGAGCGGGAGTGTTCCTCCCGTGCCCAGGTTTCTTGGAATAGATAAATATCTTTGCTACCCACAAAGGTGCTCCACTCTGGGCAATCAAGCTTATTTCCCAGGCCAGCCAGGTTCCATGAAAGTATCTGTAACGGAAGCGGTCTGGGGTTGGGAGCGGAACTTGGGGCAATCCTCATGACAAGTTGACTCACAGATGGTGTTGTGATTTCGACCATATCCCCTGGATTTCCTGCCGGTTCCCCATAAGTGGGCAACATCCCCATTTGGGGGGGTTGGCCTTCCTGGTCATAGTGCCGTTCGGCACGGGGCATAGTCCCTGTAATACGATGAGTATGACTGTTAGATCGACTATTGTTTCCTTCCTCGCCCCCACTGATTCGCTGTTGGCCCACCCGCCCCCACTTCTGGAGATATCAGTCAATCATATCCAGGCAGCTAAACCTATTATACGTGTTGAAGTAGGCAGGCTGCCTGGCTGTGTGCCGGTGGGAGTCTCCTCCCTCCCAGCCACCCCACCCATCCCCTCGCCTGGGGACTGTTTCCCATCCCTCCTCAACGGATACATATTTTGAGGGTGGTTAAAAAAAGGAAAGAGGTAAGGATTGAATAGAAGTACCCAGATCACGTTAGGGCCAACCACAAATATGGGAGACAGTCCTGTGATCCCTAAAGTTAATCACGGCACATTCCCCTTTGATTGATTTCCTCGAGTTGCCAACCCAGGGGAATCTTCTTACTGTGAGAACCTCACTCACTATTCCTCGGGGGAGAGGTCGATTTATGGAGAGCCAGCTGGCCACCTTGTTCTTTAGAGAGGTGGCCGCTTCTGTGGTCTCTGGTTTCAGCTCTGGTATGCCAGCTCGGATGACTACATATGGTCCCGCCTCTGGGGGAAGATTCAGGGGCCTGTTTTTTTGTATCCTGACAGGGTCCCTCTGAATGGCTATAGTGTTAGACCCTGAGTGGGTCGGTTTTGAAGCCCCTTCAATTGGCTTGGAAATTAGGGAGTGGGTGGTGATCAACTCAAGATGTGCAGGTAATGTGGGCTGTTTAACCTCCTTCACTGATGGAGCTAGTGTAACCGTCTTATTCTTAGGCTCAGCACCACCCCTATTGACCTTGTTGTCAGCTTTAAGGGCATCTGCTAATCGGACCGTTGATTTTTCTATGGTCGTTAGCCTGGCCTCAATTTTTATTAGGCAGGATTCTAGGGGGCTAAGGAGAGACTGCATGAGAGCGGCCATGTTAGCAATAGTAATGACACCTCCTTCCGTCAGGCTGGAGTTGGAATTTGCCTGCTCCGTTGCCCGCAGAGGTAAATTTACTCTGGATATAGGTGTGGTTTTCTCAGGCAGTGTGGGTGCAGATTTACCAGTTTCTACAGAGTCGGCTTCTAATAGGGGATTGAGCTTGGCGGTTTTTGCCTTGCGACCGCCTTGGTTTTGGGTGGCTCTTTTCCTTTTGGGTATTGCTCCTTCCCTAACTCCCTGCTTTAAGTGACTATCTCTGGGGTTAGGACTAGCATTGTTGGCAACAGGGGTGTAGGGGGGGACTAGATTGTGTATGGATCTGTGGTGGAGTTAGTGGGTGGGGTAGAAATATTAAAAGAGATTGAAATATCTACATCAGACAAAACCACTGTCCCACTATTCCCATTATCCCCTGAAGCAAGCGGGATACAATCAAGTTCTTTCTCGGGAGTCCTTGCGTGTGCTATAGTTCCCATAGAAGATCTTCTTACCCACTCAATTTCCTGGGATATGCGCCATTCCAAAACAGTAATTTCATCGATCAGGAGGGCGCCTGCTTTAACAAAATAATTGTCCAGAGTGCCGGTTGAATGTCCACTGGCCAGAGCACTTTTGCTCCTAGTTTCTCTGGTAGACATGGTCCTTTCCCTTCGGCCAATATCGGATTAGGGCGTGAGTGAGACGAGCCAAGGGGGGTGGCCCGGTCCGGTCTCGCCTGTGCTCGAACGGGCTACAACAGGCCCGCCCTTAGCCCGGGCTTCGCCCGGCGCGCGCCTGCACGCGTCCTGCGACGCGGGAATGGGGAACGCCTATGTACCTGAGCAGGCGTGGGCGTGGTCCGGGAAGAGGAGACAGCTGATGGTGAGCGTAGGCTGCTGGTCCTCGCAGTACCTACCGCTACCAAATGGCCCAGAGCAACGGAAACAAGCACCAAAGTCCAACCGCTGCGAGCGGCTCCCGCAAAGTGGGTGCCGCGAGCATAATGAAGCTGCAGGCGTGGGCGTGGTCCGGGAAGAGGAGACAGCTGATGGTGAGAGTAGGCTGCCAGTCTTCGCAGTCCCTACCGCTACCAAATTGCCCAGAGCAACGGAAACAAGCACCAAAGTCCAACCGCTGCGAGCGGCTTCCGCGAAGCAGGGGCCGCGAGCGGTAATGAAGCTGCAGGCATTGGCGTGGTCCGGGAAGAGGAGGCAGCTGATGGTGAGCGTAGGCTGCCGGTCCTTGCAGTCCTTACCGCTACCAAATGGCCCAGAGCAACAAAAACAAGCACCAAAGTCCAACCGATGCGAGCGGCTCCCGCGAAGCGGGGGCCGTGAGCGGTAATGAAGCTGCAGGTGTGGGCGTGGTCCGGGAAGAGGAGACAGCTGATGGTGAGCGTAGGCTGCCGGTCCTCGCAGTCCCTACCGCTACCAAACGGCCCAGAGCAACGGAAACAAGCACCAAAGTCCAACCGCTGCGAGCGACACCTACGTAATCTACAGATTTATCCTACCTTAACTATAAGTGAGATCTGACAGGTTCAAATGTAACCCTCTTTTCCTTATTGTACATTCAACTACACAAAACATACATATACTAATTCCTAAACATACACTATCTATACATTGATCGATAAACAAATACATATTTTTTGTTTTATTTACATTTTTAAATGTTTTGTTTTTTATTTTATACATATAACATAAAGCCCCCTCCCACCAACTTAATACATCTTAATTAATACTACACTAAAAGCAACACTAATTTTAAAAACATCTAAATTACCTTTAAACTTACCCTGCAGCTAATCTATACCCTAGCTAATAACACACAAAATAAATAACACCATTCATTATAACAGAGAAGGGGATTGATGGAGGGAGTCTGCATTATCCTATTTACATATGTTATATAATGATATGCAAATACTCTTGTCGTTCTCTCAACATTCTAGTGTTTTTCAGTAGCAATTTATTTTGCTTGGCTTATCCCTCATCCATGTGCTCCATACATTTATTTGTTTCATTATCAACCGGTTCACAAAAAGAGAGCCCTTTCGGGTGTATCTTGGTCCTCTTGTGCAAAGTCCCATTGATAGTCCCCCTGTGGTCTATGACTTGGGTCTTCATAGTCAGCTCCAAAGAGGGCTTGTTGTGCCAGTGGATCTGCTGGCTTGTTATGATGTATTTGAGGCACCCCATGTTACTACTGCCTTATCCCATGCATGCATTCAGTCCATTTTCTGAAATACATTTTTTTAATTTCTGGATGCTGGCATATCGTGCAGTCAGTGCGCCATATGTTACAGCCTCATCACTAGTCATATAAGCTATTGAAGAACATACAATTACATCAATTAAGCCTTGATAATATACCAAAACAAATTAACATTATTTTCACATAATATGACAACCAAACATTGCACTACTTTCATACAACCCATATGGCCTGATTATGGAAAGGGGCGACCACTCGGTCCCCCCGAACGTATGGCGGAGTGCCTCGATCCCCCCGGGAAGCCATTTTGTGGCGGGAGGCGCGTCTCGGCTGGTATGCCCGAAGCGGCGTAGCCGGGGCGCGCTTGTTCCCGCCCTAGAGTGGGCTGGCCTAGACACCGACGTAGCCAGACCCGCCTCCGGGACGGGCAGGGGCGGGTTTACGCCCGCCCTGAAGATGGATAAAAGGAGACGCAAGGCCTGAAGACGTCCTCTTGTTCTTGTGCTCCGAAGCTGCACCTCCTCGCCACACGTGAGCTCGGGACAGAACGAAGAGCCAATTTTGAGCGTTTTTGATCTTTTTCTTTGTCTTCTAGATACTTCGTCGGAGAGATGCCAAAGAAAGTCGCAAAGAAAATGTCGACCGACCAGATGGTGCGGGCCCTTTTCAAAGATATGGCAGACATAAAGAGACGGTTGGCAGAGCGAGACGGGGAGGAGGGTTCGGGCCCTGCGCCGGCTGGAGGGAGACCGAAAAGGCCGAGAAAGGTTCCAGCCGGTGGAGACATCCCGGTTCCCCCTGCACCGCTCGAGGCGCCGACCCCAGTTCCAATAGAGGGGAATCCAATCCCCGTTGTCGTCACCCCGACGCCCAAGGAAGACATGCCCCCCGAGCTGGCAGCACAGCTAGCGGCTTGGTTGGGGGATAGTAGTGGTGGCGCCACGGCTGCCGAGGCACAGGCGCTGATAAAAGGGCTTCGTGAGAAGAGAGAGGCAGCAAGAGTAGCTGCGCCATTGGCGGGGATAGACAAGCCGCAAGCGGCAGAAGCTGCGTCCAGTTCAGGTAAGCGGCCGTTGCCGATTGCAAGGGACGAGTCAGCACCCTCTCGTAGAGAGAGATTGGGACAACATGTGCCTTTAGCCATAAAGGAAAAGATCTGGGCAGGGGAATACGTGAATATTTTTTCCTTGCTTGTTGATCATTATGATGTGGAGCATGTGAAAAGTCAAAAGGACTTAATGCATCCGAGTGTTTGGCGCGCAAAAATGGCCGCCTTTAAGGTAAATGAGAACATTGGCAATTGGGGCAATGCATGGGGAATTTTCACATCGATTCTGGGGGAACGTAGGCCTGAGTTGCTTCCTGAGTTTCCCGTTTATCAATCACGGATTATGGGTTACTCAACAACATATCAAGGCAACCATTGGTTTTGTTACGACAATCTGTTCAGGAAGGAAAAGGAACATAACAAGAGTTTGACTTGGGATTGTTACGATTCTCTAACATGGGACAAAATGAAGGAATCGGGAATGTTAAGGATGCCATTGGTCGGGAGCAATGTTGTTGATTACTCCCGCCAGAATGTGGGGACGCCCTTTCGCCCAAGTACGAGCACCGACGACCAGTCGAGGCCCGCGGGCAATACAGGGAGAAAGGGTTTCTGTTTTAATTTCAACAAGGGGAAGTGTACTAGGCCACCGGGGTCGTGTAAATTCAAACACGAATGTAGTACGTGTGGATCATCCCATCCTGAGTCATCGTGCAGAGCCAGAACGAGTGAGAATGGGGGTAAGGGAGGCGCCAAACAGGTCTAAGATAGGCCGAGGGGCGCCTTTACCAACCCCGATTGATACCCTGGCAATGATTCCCTGGCTCAGCGACTACCCGGATCGGACTTCTGCCGGGGTGCTGCGGAACGGTTTTACAAATGGTTTCCGCATCCCGGTAGGGGACTTTCAGGGTGTAGGGATGTGCAAAAATCAACTTTCCGTTTTACAACATACATCTGTAGTACAAGAAAAAATCCACAAAGAGGTTAGCCGGGGCCGGGTCGCCGGCCCGTTTAGTGTACCCCCGGTACCAGATTTCGTTTGTTCTCCGTTAGGGGTGGTCCCCAAGAAGGACCCAGGTGAGTTTCGTTTGATCCATAATCTGTCTGCTCCCATTGGTCTTTCGGTGAACGACGCAATTGATCCGGAAGCTTGTTCGGTGCGATACGCATCGTTTGATGAGGCAGTAGCCATCTTGAATCGCCTGGGGCCCGGGACGCTGATGGCAAAATCAGACATCGAGTCAGCGTTCCGGTTGCTCCCGGTACACCCAGACGATCAGCGTCTGCTGGGATTCGGGTTCCAGGGGTCATTCTACATGGATAGGTGTATGCCAATGGGATGCTCTATATCATGTGCTTACTTTGAGCAATTCAGTACTTTCCTGCAATGGGTGTTCACTAAGAAAACGGGTTTCCGAAATGTAATGCATTACCTTGACGACTTTTTGTTCCTTGGCCCCGCCGGAAATCCCGCATGTGCACAGGCCTTAGCTGAATTCCGTGTGTTGATGGGCCAGTTTGGTGTACCATTGGCACCGGGTAAAACTATGGGTCCCACGACTTGCCTCGAGTTTTTGGGGATCGAGTTGGACTCAAGGGAGGGGTGTTTCCGTTTACCAGCCAGCAAAATCTGTAAATTCAGAGCAGCCCTCCAAGTGTGTTTACATGTATCCAAGGTTACACTACAGCAGTTACAACAATTAGTGGGAAAGTTGAACTTTGCCTTGAGGGTGATCCCAATGGCTCGCCCCTTTTCCCGCTCAATTGCCCAAGCGATGGTTGGCCTAAAGGAGGGTCATCATCGCACGAGGTTATCGGCCGAGGTCCGCCAGGACATGCGGATTTGGTTAGCATTTCTGGCGGACTTCAATGGTCGAGTTGTCTGGAACAAGCCAGCCATGTCCTCCGATGAGCTTGGGCTATGGACAGATTCAGCAGGAAGCGTAGGTTTTGGCGCCATCTTCGGCACAAAATGGTCGGCACAGAAGTGGCCCCTATGGTGGCACGAGAAGGGGCTGACAAGTAACATCGCTTTCCTCGAACTATTTCCCATTCTGGTGGCCCTTAGAACCTGGCCAGAAGGGTTCAGAGATCATTCCGTTGTGTTCTGGTCCGACAATATGACCGTGGTAGAATGCATCAATAGTCAGGCAGCCCGTTGTAAATTGATTTTGAGGCTGCTCAAAGAAATCGTCTTACGGTGTATGCAGCTGAACGTGGTATTCAGAGCAAAACATGTCCCTGGGGTGATGAATCAGGCCGCTGATGCACTGTCTCGTTTTCACATGCAGGCTTTCTCGGGTTTCCTTCCTTCAGCGGACCCGGAGCCGGCACCCTTCCCCGAAGCTCTCTGGTCTCTCGGTGCCCCGAACTTCGTCACCTCGTGGGAGAGAGTCTAGCACCCAGGACAAGGAAGGCATATGAAGGGGCGTTCCAGGCCTATTTAGCCTTTTTAGGGGCAGAGAGAGGGGGACTTTGGGGGCAGGAGGAGTGGGTAGTACTTTTCCTGATGTCTTTACGTAGGGCTGGGAAATCGGTGGCTACGGCCCAAAGGCATCGTGCCGCCATTTCCTTTGTTGCCAGGGCCCATGGCATCCTGGACCCAACAGCGTCTTTTACGGTACAGAAAGCGCTGCGTGGGTGGCAACGCCTAGAGGGTCGCAGAGTAGACGTAAGACGACCGATAGGTCTAGACAGGTTGTCCCAGTTGCTGACCACACTCCCTAACACATGCTCGTCCCCGTTCGAGACCTGTTTGTTCCGGACTGCATTTATGCTGGCATTTCACGGGGCTATGAGAGTTAGTGAGCTAGTGGCAAGGAACAAACGGGATGTGACGGGGGGCTTGTGCAGAGAGCAGGTTCAGATCAGGGGTGATGCGATGATTGTCTCCTTTCTCAGGTCCAAGACTGACCAGGATGGGAGGGGGGACTGCACGATCATTCGCAGGATCCCCGAGTCATCCATGTGTCCGGTTCAGTGCTTAGAAGATTACCTAGCACGAAGGGTGGCATCATGGGGGGGGACATTGTTGAGGCATGTAGACGCCACCCCGCTGACGAGGTTTCAGTTTCAGCGGGTGCTTGCAATGGCCATTGCCGCAGCGGGCTTGGACCCGGGTGAATTTGGGACCCATTCCTTTCGTATAGGGGCTGCCACAGAAGCTACAGCCAGGGGTCTTAATGTAGAACAAGTGAAACGTGTGGGGCGTTGGTCCTCCAATTGTTATAAGAGGTATGTGCGATTGCACATGTTGTGAAGCTGTAATCATGTACTCACGCTTCTTGTCTTTTGTTTGTTTTCAGTTGCGCAAGCCTACGCGGCAGGGCGGACTGTGCAGTTGACCCAACACCAGGCCAGCGGTCACACATCACCGGCTGAGAGAAAGGAGGTGTGGGTCGTAGGCCACTCATACGTGAGACGGGCCGCAGACGTATTCAAAGCAGGTGATATGATTCACGTACCTGGGGAATACGGGTACAGAGTGTCCTTCTACGGAAGGGGCGGTCTCTGTATTGACCAGTTTCAGGCATTCTTTGAGGGTTTGTTAGAGCGGATGAGGTCACCGCCGTCCATAGTCATAGTACATTTGGGGGGCAACGACTTAGTTACCACCGGTAGACGACTTCTCCTGGAGGCTATGCTTTCCACGGTAAGTTGGTTAGCAAGGAGAGTTCCGGGGTGTATAATTGCGTGGTCTCATATGATCCCACGAAAAGTGTGGCGGGGGGCTATCTCGGTCCCTGCTTTGAATCATTCCGTTAAGAAATTAAATAACAAAGTGAGTAGGTTGTTCCGTTCCAAGACATTGCATTCGATCTCGCATAGTTGTATTAATGATGATAGTATGTATTTGGGGGATGGTGTGCATTTGTCGAGGGTGGGCAATGAGTTACTCATAGGTGACTTCCTAGCTTGGTTAAAATCGTTAAAACATGACCTTTAGGTAGGAGTTTGGTGGGGGGTCCGGATAGCCGGTCAACTATCCGGACCTGTGGCGGTAAGGTCATGATCGGTGAGCACTAATTGGTAGATCCCTATGAGTGGGCGTCACCCAACACGGATGGGAGCGCTCGGGGGAGGTGGCCATTGGCCCCTCAATGGGGAGGCGGTCCCGTCTAAGGGCGGGTCGCCGGAAGTTAAGGAAAGGCGGTCAAGGCCCCTTCCTGTGTAGGAGGGGTTACAGCCCCCTCCTGAGGAATTTCCCGGGGCCAGGGTCATCTGCGACGGCAGATGCGGTAAGTTGTGTGGGGTGGGGGGAGGTCCACGATACCTTCTAGATACCACACACAAGTATTCGAACGACCTTTAAATGGCGTCGAGTCTTAAGTGCCCCCGACAAGTCAAGGGAAATTGTTAGTAGTTGCACTTGAGGTAAGCCTCTGTGCTGTCGCCCTTCCCAAGTGGGAGGGGTAAGTCTGGTTAGGGATCTTGACACCGGTTATGACCTTGCCGTTGGCCCTTAAACGTTAGGATGTACAATTTCAGTGTTTATAGAGAATGTTTTTGTAGGATGCTAGTTCGGCTAGGAGAACCTCTGTATTAGAAAATATGTTAAGATTAGCCAAACATCGCAATGTGATAATGAAATTGTACATAATATGAAACGTTTAATGTTTAATTTTTTGTTTTAATAAATACGGCCGCGGGAGGGTCACTCCCTCCCACATCCAAAAACTTAAAGAACTGTTTCCGGTTTCCCTCCTTGTGGGATTGTGTTGAGAGGGGGTGGCGGGTATCTCAGCCATATGGAAAGGGGCGACCACTCGGTCCCCCCGAACGTATGGCGGAGTGCCTCGATCCCCCCGGGAAGCCATTTTGTGGCGGGAGGCGCGTCTCGGCTGGTATGCCCGAAGCGGCGTAGCCGGGGCGCGCTTGTTCCCGCCCTAGAGTGGGCTGGCCTAGACACCGACGTAGCCAGACCCGCCTCCGGGACGGGCAGGGGCGGGTTTACGCCCGCCCTGAAGATGGATAAAAGGAGACGCAAGGCCTGAAGACGTCCTCTTGTTCTTGTGCTCCGAAGCTGCACCTCCTCGCCACACGTGAGCTCGGGACAGAACGAAGAGCCAATTTTGACCCACCCACCAGCCCCTGAGGACAGCAAGTTGTTGTGCATTAAAGTGAATTTTCTAAGTATGTTCTTTCTTTTCGTTTACAGGTTGTGAAAGTATCAGTTTTGTGGTTTATCATAATAAAGTATGGTGAATATCGTTAGGTTGTTACGATTAAAAGGACTTGATGTAGTGTTGCTTTTAAGCATGCTCTTTCGGTCGTAGCGACCAATGTTTTCATAAGTTCGAATTGTCGTATTTATTTTTTTGGTAGGCGGTAAGGTCATGATCGGTGAGCACTAATTGGTAGATCCCTATGAGTGGGCGTCACCCAACATGGATGGGAGCGCTCGGGGGAGGTGGCCATTGGCCCCTCAATGGGGAGGCGGTCCCGTCTAAGGGCGGGTCGCCGGAAGTTAAGGAAAGGCGGTCAAGGCCCCTTCCTGTGTAGGAGGGGTTACAGCCCCCTCCTGAGGAATTTCCCGGGGCCAGGGTCATCTGCGACGGCAGATGCGGTAAGTTGTGTGGGGTGGGGGGAGGTCCACGATACCTTCTAGATACCACACACAAGTATTCGAACGACCTTTAAATGGCGTCGAGTCTTAAGTGCCCCCGACAAGTCAAGGGAAATTGTTAGTAGTTGCACTTGAGGTAAGCCTCTGTGCTGTCGCCCTTCCCAAGTGGGAGGGGTAAGTCTGGTTAGGGATCTTGACACCGGTTATGACCTTGCCGTTGGCCCTTAAACGTTAGGATGTACAATTTCAGTGTTTATAGAGAATGTTTTTGTAGGATGCTAGTTCGGCTAGGAGAACCTCTGTATTAGAAAATATGTTAAGATTAGCCAAACATCGCAATGTGATAATGAAATTGTACATAATATGAAACGTTTAATGTTTAATTTTTTGTTTTAATAAATACGGCCGCGGGAGGGTCACTCCCTCCCACATCCAAAAACTTAAAGAACTGTTTCCGGTTTCCCTCCTTGTGGGATTGTGTTGAGAGGGGGTGGCGGGTATCTCAGCCATACTAATTGATGGCATTATTTATTGTCCATGATAAATAACGGTACCACAAGATATTTTATTTATTGGGAGCGATAAATAACACCTATTATGAATTTATGGGGAATAACATGCAACGTTTGGTGTTTAACTCACCAATATCTACATGCTACAGTAAATACTGTATGTTTTCCCTGGCAAGTTTGACCTGCAAAATTTAACAAATAGTGGGTTATTTAAGCATCCAATAAAAATAATCTCATAATTCCGTCCCGTGCGTAAACTAAGATTTACGCACGGGACAGAACTAACCGCCCAACATGTAACCAGGCCCACACTCTTTTAAATTATTTTCATTACACCTTCGTAATAAACTAATATGTAATTTCTACATATTTGCAGTCCCACAGGAAGGTCCATGTAGGGTATCAATAGTATTCCTACTGACAATGTTACACCTGCACAATGTACAAAGAGCGAATAATACATTTCATACAGATGGCAAAATCAATGGCATACACATATTTGTGAATTGCATGTTCTGCATGGAGACATAGCCATCACACATATGTGAACAAGTATGTCACAGAAACCTTGATCCATAGTTAAAGTTACATCCCACTTGTAACAATCTTTGTGTTTTTTTCACATATTTGATAAAGACATACTTGGTGGAGGATGGATAGCATATACGTTAAACTGAACACAAAGGACACATCCTAGAAATACATCCTCTTTTCACATTTCCGATATCATATCATTGTTTATACATTCTGTCAAGATGACGTTAGTATTCTTAACCATATGGATCACTATTTGTCAATTGTTGCCATCATATGCTACTATAATCTTTGTATATTGGTGCTCATTTTTATGTTAAAATAGGCTAGAGTGCATAATCATGCTCAATAATGATCTTGTGTGCTTATTCATAAATATGATGGTGCTGCACTTATGTGCACAATTATAGATCATTTTCCTGTAAATAATGACTTGACTACCAAGTGTAAGACTTCGCATTGTCATGTAAGTGAAAGTATTGGCTCTTTTTTTAATGTTCCACATTCTATGTTTGTATGCTTCGAAGATGCCTAACTCCCCCCATTGTATGGGTTTCTCAGCTCAGGGAGAGTGACTTGAACTGCATTGCGTTACCCTGCTATTGCCTAGCCAGAAATGGCCATGCAAAGCCAACTCTAGAATGTACATTGTACAGTGTTGCCTTGTCTGGTGCTAGTGTGATGGCACAGCTCAATATTTATGGGCACCACTGTTTATGTGCAAGAGTGTCAGTAAAACATTTGTGTGTACATTATACATAAGGCCATACTTCTCATTGTTTCACACAAAACAGCCCAGCAAGACACTTTGCTGGACTGCACCATATTGATCATGATATGGCACATTCCTGCACTTCCCTTGCACTGGTGCACCATTGTGCAAGGGTGCCTGCATGACAGTTAGTGTTCTGTTTGTGCAGGAAGGGACACACATCTTTCATCACAAAACATTCATTTGAAGAGAAGAAAATGAAGAAAAATAAACATATTTCTCCACGGTATTCCTTCTTTGGGAAATAAACCATTTTGACTCATTTCCAGGCCTACCAATCATAGTAAATCTGAGAAAGATCCAAATTCCATGGGCGGATGCATTCGAAAATCAATGCTCCACCCTTGGAAAGCCTCCCTGGGGGAGAGTAATGCAAGGCAGTGTCTTGCTCTGCCTTGTGTTCCTCCAGATTTACCATGCACTGCAGGGCCATGCAATGCATGGCTTGGTAACACTCATCTAGGTTTTGACCACACATTTGTGTTGCCCTTGTGTGGTGCAATGGTGAAACAAAACTTCAATAAATATGCCCCATGGTGTTTGAATACAAGTAACATGTATACATTCAATACCATCATTGCCTCAATTACACATTTATGTATTTGTTAATGTCTCTTCTATATACAAAACGAGTATGTGAATGACTGGATTGACTCAGCACACAACCCCAATATAAACACACCTAGCAGTGACATTTATATATTAAAATGATACTTTTCTCCATGTACAAGTGATAGTCATATCATTGAAATGACATGTAAAGTGCATAATAATGAATGGGAGAAGGTTATTGTACTTACCTTTGTCTGATTGGCTATTACACATACCTTCATATTAATAGTGAACGACTTATCGGCTAATGATTATACCAAACTCAAGTTAATAAAAGATGAATGATACAGTAATTTATCCCTGTGTAAAACCCCAATATATAAATGTCTGTATCACAAACTGAGACAGATGGACCTGAAAAACCTTCCAGATTTTCTGTCCAAACTGGGCTGAAGACGGCTGGAATGCCAGAAACCGGTCCCTGGAAGCTTTTTTCCGGCCCAGGGAAGACATGGCTTGGCAGTTCGGGCTGGACTGTTCCCATGAGGCACAGGGTCAGACTGATATGCATATAGCCATGTCTGAACTGGGGTGGCAGAGTGGGCTAAAGAACGGTGATGGATTAAACCCAGATCATTTGACTGAGTGTGAGTGTTTGATTGATTCAGATGCTCCGTCCATCACCACCCCCTTTTGTACCGCTTTTGGCCGCCATAAGTGTGGCAGGGTATGCTCAGGCATGAGTCCCTTGCTCACTTTGCCACTGGATTCAAGTAAGCCGGGGTGAAGACATCTGGAATGCCAGAAACCAGTCCACGGAAGCTTGTTTCCGGTCCAGGGAAGACATGGCTTGGCAGTTCGGGCTGGACTGTTGCCATGAGGCACAGGGTCAGACTGATTTGCATATAGCCATGTCTGAACTGGGGTGGCAGAGTGGGCTAAAGAACGGTGATGGATTAAACCCAGCTCTTTTGACTGGGTGTGAGTGTTTGATTCAGATGCTCCGTCCATCACCACCCTCTTTTGTACCGTTTCTGTCCAAACCAGCGGACTGAACCACACTGGAAGACCAACAGGTTTACAATGATATAACGCAATCTTTCTCAATATTTCATCTGACCTGTGCATCACTCAAACCAACTCACATCCACTATGATAGAAGTGCAAAGGATTGTGTATATGCAGGAAGACATAGTTTGTTGCCCAATAATACCTGCAATTCTGTTACCATTGGCTATGATGCAAGGGTTACTGTGTTAGTACTAGGCACGACACAATCGCACCTATGCTGGGAGAGGGCAGGAATCCAACATATAATGATGAATGTGGCCCATGCCTGGCCTCTACCTTTCAAATAGAGCCACACAGCAAGATGTCTTACTACATAGCATTACTTTACAGTGTAAAGAAATCTGCACCCTGTGTAAATAAACTACAGGCATATGCTCCTGCAATATACACCCCTATATTGCCCATACTACACTCTGGAAGAATCTGCAAAGACAATGCTAAATCCCTTCCAATCATGACCGGGCACATATAGACCCTGTGGCATGCTTGTGTCCTGCTGTATAGACTTTTAGAGATGGCTTTGGCGACCATGCTGTGGGAGCTACTGGATCATCATTTGACCCCAACCTCTTATGAGCCTTTTGTTCTCTGTCAAATACATACCAACAGGCATACACATACTGTCAGCCCTGGGACAGCTGCTAGACTGCAGGACAATCGCCATGTATAGAGAACACACCCACTTAACCCCCTTCCAAGTCAGGCTAACAGATGTGTTACTCTGTAATATGAGGTGCACAATGAATGTTTTACTACCTCCAAACATCCTCCTGTCATTGCATATGATGGTACTTTCACAACTTTCTATCTATGACTAACATGGGCTCCTCCATTGGAGGTTCTCGCATCCCTAAGGTCAGAGATAGATACAGACACCCCAGGTCATGAGTGTCCACTGTGAGGTACTGGCTGTACCAGGGAGAACCATTACACACAACTATGCCCTATGTAGTGCTTTGAAAATACTTGTGACTAAGTAGTACTACTGATACAACTAATGCTGCATTGCCACAGAAACAGTTCCAACATCAACTTTTTGTGCCCTGAATGAAATGGGATGGCTAACCTGTAGACCATGTGCTTTTTTACTTGCAATGTTTCGAAGTGGTACACTTCAAGTGGTAATTAAGGGAGGGCAGAACTCATGGACTTTCACAACACGGAATTCCGGAAAGTCACATAAAAACTCGCCCAAGGGGCAAATATGGCTTGCACTGATTTTTAGCTCTGGAGCTTATTCTGCACTGGAAAATCAGCACAGACGGCACCATGCAGTGCGCCACAGTGTGCTGCTTCTTTCTGCTGCTTGAGTAGATTTTCTACTTGAGCTGCAGCTTTCTCAATGCAAAAGGTCATGGCCTCCAGCAAGTGCCCACACTTAACAATTCTCAGCGGGTGGCGTTCTAGCGCCCAAAAATCACTCAAGGGGATGCAAATTTTTGATTTCATGTGCCAACTTAACGTTGGCGAGACACGCATGAAAAAAATCTCTGCCATGCGGCTGCTGGCGGAGTTTTGCTGGAATCTATAGCATGGCTTGCCAGTTCGGGCTGGACTGTTCCCATGAGGCACCGGGTCAAGGCTGATTTGCATATGGCCATGTCTGAACTGGGGTGGAGTGGAGTGCAAAAAAACGATGCATTTAGGCTTAGATCTCTGTACGGGGTTGACATTGTTCTGCATTCTGTCCATCAACTGTTGTTTTTGTATTTTTCACCCCGAGTGGGAAGGGTATGCTCAGACGTGAGTCCAGTGCGTGCTCTCCACACCACTGGAGTTAAGCTATCCTGGATGATGACGGATAGCCAGAAACCGGTCAGGATGCTTGATTCCGGTCCAGGGAAGACATGGCTTGGCAGTTCGGGCTGCACTGTTCCCATGAGGCAGAGTGTCAAGGCTGATTTGCATATGGCCATGTCTGAACTGGGGTGGTGTGGAGTGCAAAAAAACAATTGATTTAGGCCCAGATCTCTGTACTGGGGTGAATGTATGACATTGTTCTGCATTCTGTCCATCAACTGTTGTTTTGCATTTGTCACCACGAATGGGAAGGGTATGCTCAGACGTGAGTCACATGCTCTCCACACCACTGGAGTTGGGCTATCCTGGCTGATGACGGCTGATAGCCAGAAATCGGTCAGGATGCTTGATTCCGGTCGAGTGAAGACATGGCTTGGCAGTTCGGGCTGGACTGTTGTAAATGTAAATGTAAATGTACAGGAATTTATATAGCGCAAATCAAAGAGCGGTTTCTAAGCGCTTGCTTAGGGAACCCGTCCTGGTAATCCCCTGTGAGATAACCCCGGCAGGGTATCCGCAAGGTGAAAGCCAGGCATCCCGCCGCAAGGGGCCGTTGTGGAGATAAAGCAAGCTATTGCCCAGAGTACCAGAGTGTGAACCCGTGAATCGAGTAGGCACCGGAGCGAGAATTGTCAAGTCCATGGACATTTTAGAACTCAAGACCCCGCCGAGCCGGGAATTGAACCCTGGTCCCGGGCTGACCTCTGCTTCCAGGTCTGCCTCCTCTTACCAGTGAGCCACACTTCTCTGTTCCCATGAGGCACTGGGTCAAGGCTGATTTGCATATAGCCTTGTCTGAACTGGGGTGGTGTGGAGTGCAAAAAAACGATGGATTTAGGCCCAGATTTCTGTACTGGGGTGAATGTATGACATTGTTCTGCATTCTGTCCATCAACTGTTGTTTTTGCATTTGTCACCCCCAGTGGGAAGGGTATGCTCAGACGTGAGTCCCGTGCTCTCCACACCACCAGAGTAAAGCTATCCTGGCTGATGACAGATGATAGCTAGAAACCGGTCAGGATGCTTGATTCCGGTCCAGGGAAGACATGGCTTGGCTGTTCGGGCTGGACTGTTCCCATGAGGCGCTGGGTCATGGCTGATTTGCATATGGCCATGTCTGAACTGGGGTGGTGTGGAGTGCAAAAAAAAATGATTGATTTAGGCCCAGATCACTGTACTGGGGTTAATGTATGACATTGTTCTGCATTCTGTCCATCAACTGTCGTTTTTGCATTTGTCACCCAGAGTGGGAAGGGTATGCTCAGACGTGAGTCCTGTGCTCTCCACGCCACTGGAGTCAAGCTATCCTGGCTGATGACGGCTGATAGCCAGAAACCGGTCAGGATGCTTAATTCCGGTCCAGGGAAGATATGGCTTGGCAGTTCAGGCTGGACTGTTCCCATGAGGCACAGGGTCAAGACTGATTTGCATATGACCATGTCTGAACTGGGCTGGTGTGGAGTGCAAAAAAAGATTGATTTAGGCCCAGATCTCTGTACTGGGATGAATGTATGATATTGTTTTGCATTCTGTCCATTTACTGTTGTTTTTGCATTTGTCACTCCGAGTGGGAAGAGTATGCTCAGACGTGAGTCCCGTGCTCTCCACACCACTGGAGTCAAGCTATCCTGGCTGATGACGGCTGATAGCCAGAAACCGAGCAGGATGCTTTATTCCGGTCCAGGGAAGACATAGCTTGGCAGTTCGGGCTGGAGTGTTCCCATGAGGCACAGGGTCAAGGCTGATTCGCATATGACCATGTCTGAACTGGGCTGGTGTGGAGTGCAAAAAAACGATGGATTTAGGCCCAGATTTCTGTACTGGGTTGAATCTATGACATTGTTCTGAATTCTGTCCATCAACTGTTTTATTGCATTTTTCACCCCGAGTGGGAAGGGTATGCTCAGACGTGAGTCCTGTGCTCTCCACACCACTGGAGTCAAGCTATCCTGGCTGATGATGGCTGATAGCCAGAAACCGGTCAGGATGCTTGATTCCGGTCCAGGGAAGACATGGCTTGGCAGTTCGGGCTGGACTGATCCCATGAGGCACAGGGTCAAGGCTGATTTGCATATGGCCATGTCTGTACTGGGGTGGTGTGGAGTGCAAAAAAACGATGGATTTAGACCCAGATCTCTGTACTGGGTTGAACGTATGACATTGTTCTGCATTCTGTCCATCAACTGTCGCTTTTGCATTTGTCACCCTGAGTGGGAAGCGTATGCTCAGACGTGAGTCACGTGCTCTCCACGCCACTGGAGTCAAACTATCCTGGCTGATTACGGCTGATAGCCAGAAACCTGTCAGGATGCTTTATTCTGGTCCTGGGAAGACATGGCTTGGCAGTTCGGGCTGGGCTGTTCCCATGAGGCACAGGGTCAAGGCTGATTTGCATATTGCCATGTCTGAACTGGGGTGGTGTGGAGTGCAAAAAAATGATTGATTTAGGCCCAGATCTCTATACTGGGATGAATGTATGGCATTGTTCAGCATTCTGTCCATCAACTGTCGTTTTTGCATTTGTCTCCCTGAGTGGGAAGGGTATGGTCAGACGTGAGTCCCGTGCTCTCCACACCACTGGAGTCAAGCTATCCTGGCTGATGACGGCTGATAGCCAGAAACCAGTCAGGATGCTTTATTCCGGTCCAGGGAAGACATGGCTTGGCAGTTCGGGCTGGACTGTTCCCATGAGGCACCGGGTCAAGGCTGATTTGCATTTGCAAGTGCTTTTAAAAATTTCACTATTTGTCACGTGTTATTGATTTTAAAGACCTCTGAGCTCACCTGCTTAAAGCGCCGATCTTAACACGCTCTCACAGCCCTCCTCGACCACCCCTGAGACAGCGACCCCGGCGCTGAACAGGGAAACGCCCAAAGGCGGTAGCCACGCCCACTGCGAGGCCACGCCCACCTCTAACGAGTACAAAAACGCTGATTGAAAGCGGGTTTGTCACTCTCTTGTTGTTATCCTCTGAGGCGGAAGCCGGAGGACTGTACTTGCAACTGCTTTTAAAAATTTCACTATTTGTCACGTGTTATTGATTTTAAAGACCTCTGAGCTCACCTGCTTAAAGCGCCGATCTTAACGCGCTCTCACAGCCCTCCTCGACCACCCCTGAGACAGCGACCACAGCGCTGAACAGGGAAACGCCCAAAGGCGGTAGCCACGCCCACTGTGAGGCCACGCCCACCTCTAACGAGTACAAAAACGCTGATTGAAAGCGGGTTTGTCACTCTCTTGTTGTTATCCTCTGAGGCGGAAGCCGGAGGACTGTACTTGCAACTGCTTTTAAAAATTTCACTATTTGTCACGTGCTATTGATTTTAAAGACCTCTGAGCTCACCTGCTTAAAGCGCCGATCTTAACGCGCTCTCACAGCCCTCCTCGACCACCCCTGAGACAGCGACCCCAGCGCTGAACAGGGAAATGCCCAAAGGCGGTAGCCACGCCAACTGCGAGGCCACGCCCACCTCTAACGAGTATAAATGTGCCGGCCATACCAGCGCAGCGGACGAGCGCAGCGGGAGCGCCGTTTGCGCGCCGAAGGCGCGCCTAAGGCAAGCCTGTCTGCGCCCGGCCGCGCACGACCGGGCATAGGGCCAGAACCCCTGCCGAACACAACTGATCCTAAGGTAAGCTACTCACGTCGAGAGCTACTAAGTCTCAGACCCCCAGCCACCTCCTGTGAATATATCCATGATTTAAATGGACCTTTCATTCGCTGCTCCCTATGTAAACCAGTCCAGCTCAAACTCCCCACAAAACCCCACAAACCCGCCTCCCTCAAACTCTCATCGCTAAACTGTCGCTCGCTCCCCAAACATGCGACACAGATCAACCATCTTATAGTGAGGTTCCGTGACGATTTGAACCCGTGTTTTCAACATTGTCGTAAACGCATAATTTTGGTATCAGTGAACCGCAAATGATCCATTTAGCATATCCTGGTGTTTTCGCAATGCTACGAGCAAGAGCACTCCTGTTATGATCATATTTCTGGTTTACCCATGGCATCCATCTTAGATCACGGCAGCCATTTTGTATTCTTGCCCTCACATAGTCAATGGACACACAATGACCTCTGATCAATCCATTTCATTTAAGGACACGTACGCTTTAGCCGGCGTTTCACCTTGCTAGTGACACGTGTACGTTAGGACAGAAAACGCCATGGCTGCATGACTCGACAGAAACTGCCTCCCCAGCCTGAGGCCAGTCCTGCTATACTGGTTCTCGTGTTCGTTGGCCTGATCATGATTAGGCGGCCGAAGCTGGTAGCCTTGCCCATTTACGACCCACAAACATCTCTTATCCTGCTTTCCTATCTTCTGCACCTGGCTCTGCTCCTTTCCTTGTGGGCCTTTATTAGGGGGAGGTAACGAAATTTACGATGAGGCGGTCCGGCTCTTGAATGAAAAGTTGACATGAGATTATGATGGAACAGTGGGAACCCCTCGTTCGTAATGTTTTGACATCAGATATTGTTGACGATTCTTGTGTAACACCAAATATTTATTGTTTAGGACATGAAGTTTTAGAAATGTACTAGCATGTGAAGAATGTCGCCCCAAGCTAAAAATTTAGTATTTAAGGAGCAACCCACTTTGTACAAATCGAACAGACTCCTAGATTCTGCCCGTGTGTAGTTTCTGTGACTTCTGTGTCCCTGCAGTAATAAACCTTTGGTCTTTGACGCCACCATCGAGAAGCCCGTGTTTCTGTTTATTTGTGCACCGAGACAGGTAGAACTCCGGGGTCTTCGGGTGTTGTCCCTGACATCTCTGGACGGAACCAAAAAGTCCAGAACTCCAATTGGCGCCCATCGTGGGGCGACGTCATTCGGTACCGGTCCAAAAGCCTGAAGAGTTCGAGAAGCTTCGTGTGAAGATTCCAGAGGGAGGCGCCCCACTTCATCGATCCCGGCATATCGCAAAAGTGGCCCGACGTTCTCTTCCACGAGGGTTCCCGTTCGGACGGCTGCAGTGGTCCGCTGCCTTGACTGTCGCCCTGTCTTGGACCCGAGGTGCAGACCTTAGTACGGCGAGACAAGACGGGTTTCTCCTTGGTGACGTCTTCAGTGCCTCAGTTAAGTATTAAGTGGTTGCTAGTTGTTTGGTTACTTCGTAAGGGTTTGCTCCTGTTTGGATAATCCTTTTAGTTCTTGGTTTGATTTGGTTTCGTAAGATTATCACTGGTTGTTCTGGTTACGATAATCATTTGGTTTAGTTTGGGTATCGATACATTTGTTCGCTTTGGTAGGCCTAAGTTCTTGGTTCAAGTGCGCACCTTTTTTGTTTGTGTCTGTTCTGTGTTCCCGATTATAAAATGGTAAGTCGGAAAAATTGTATGTTGTCGTGTTTTGGTTGCAACAGTGATTCCCGGTTGGAGGACTCATGTCTGGTTCCTCCGATTGGAACTCCTCTTTATGATCTGTATTGTAAGTTCGGAGTGGGTCCTATATCTTATAATGAGGTGTGGATCCAATATACAGAGAAAGACGGTGTCCTTAGTTGGCCACTACATGGTAGTTTCGAACCTGAAATTCTCGATAATCTAGAAAAAAGATTGTTTAAGAAGAAAGCCCGGCCGGCAATGTTTGATTCTTTCCGTTATTGGCGAAAAGAATCCAAACAGAGAGAAACTAAAAAGTTAAAGAAAGAACAGAAAGAGCAAGAGTTGACTTTAGAACAGTCTGCCAAGTAGCTGCAACTCAACGAGTCTGAGAAAGCGATGGAGGTGGCCAATAGAGAGCGTAATCTAGCGATAGACAAGTGGTATCCTGCCTTGCCATCGAGTACAACTAAGATATTAGAGGACCCTGAAAAGGATCCTCTGTTGTCTTACTTGTTGAGGTCACCCCCACCATATGTACAAGGTGCTACAGCTCCACCTTTGCCTAATGTTCAATTACCGGTTGCTGGACAGCCTGGTATTCCTGCTCCCCTGAATCAATCTCCTGTCGTCCCTGTGGTTATCAATGTTCCTCCTCCGGCACCCCCTCTTCCAGGGTTGCCAGCTCCAGCTCCTCTGCCTATACCTGTACCGCTGAATCCTGTTGTTTCACAAGCTACCTTGCCTTTTACCCCTACTGTTGCTGTTTCTTCTGTCCCGACTACTACTCTTCTTCAAACTTCTGCAAGCTATATGACTCCGCTTTCTGTTCATCGGAGAATCACTGATTCTGTCGCTAATATTATATCTCCCTTTTATAAAACTTTGATTAGGAGTCCTGTCTCTGATTCTGTTCAGAGACGTAGTCAGCTTCCTAGTAGTGAAGAACGTGGAATATTAGACTCCACTGCCCTTAGATGGATTTCGAAGATGGGAAGATATAGTGTGAGAGATGTATTAGATACATTTATGCAATGGAAGGAACCGACACAGCGCTATGTGTTTGATGTCATGTGTTCCCTTTTACGTGAAGAATGGGAAGAGAGCAAATCTGAACAAGTACCGGATGAATTAATCCAAATTCAACAGAAATTTGCTGCGGGTATGATAGTTGGTCAAGAGATAAAGGAAGCAATGGAATTAATTTTAGATTTTAGATTCGATCCCTCCCTTCGTTCACCAAGAGAGTTAGAGAAACGTAGCACGAAACAAGGTCGCCAATATCCTATGAGGGAGGTTCCTCCAATATGGCGCGAAGCTGTGCAAGCTGATGCAGTGAATGGTATTGCTGCCGCTCCGGCGCAATTCCAGAGAGTGTGGATACACATTCCGTGGAAACGAGCTGAAGTGTTAGCAGTGAAACAAGCCTTGCCAGATCCACGTAAGAATCCAGCCGGATACTACAAAGAATTAGCGCAGACAGTTGAAGCTTGTGTAATGAATTTAGCAGACATTGACATGTTATTTTGCAAAGTAGTTCCGCAACAAATTTGGGCTAAAATTCGTAAAGAAAATCATCCAGTTGCCCTAGGTGGTGATTGGGCAGCTATAATAGCGGCAGATGGTCAACAAATAGGTGGTTCTAAACCAGAACCTCTAATTGCTGATTTACCTGGTAGGATAATCGAATTAATGAATACTTTGATGCCAGCATTGCGCGTTAACTGGGACAAGTTATCCGCATGCAGACAGAAAAAGGACGAAAGTGTCTCCGACTTTTTCACAAGGTTTGAAGAAACTTTCGTAGATCACAGTGGTCAGGATATGAGCACGGAAGGAGGACAGAGACTATTTGTTGATAAATTTGTGCACAATCTGTTACCAGAGCTAAGTAATAAATTAAAAGATTCTGAAAGTGCTTGGGCGGTCTCTACGACTGCTCAAATACTTGCAACTGCTCAGTACTATGAAAATAGGGATAAGGAAGAAAAAGAAAAGTCAGACAAGAAGACGAAAGATTTAAAAACTAAAGTCCTTTTGCAGCAGGCATATCCGCCTCGCACGAATCAGAATAATCAGACTAACACACAGCAAGGGCCATATCAGAGGACAGATTATGGTTCTCAGAGACCGCAATATCAATGGAATCAGTGTGCTTACTGCAAGAAAGAAGGTCATTACAAGAATGAGTGTCCAGTATTAGCACAAAATAATGCTGCTGCAGCTCAGAGAGGTCGTGGTGGTTCTATGCAAAATTCTAGAGGTCGAGGACGAGGTGCTATGCCTCCACAAACGAATGATCGCCCTTCTAATTATTTTGATCAGCGAAATGGACAGTCTGCCCAACAAAATAGATCTCAACAGTATCACGTTGAAGACTACTGTGAAGTTAGTGAGGAATTTCAGCAAAATGAGTACTAGGACAGCCATGGACAAAGAGAGGGAGTAGTATTAGTTCCAGTAGATCAGAGTGGGCCTTATGTCGCAGTAGCAACATCAGGTGTAGTCGAACCGTTTCTGTTGGATACTGGTGCAGCAAAAAGTTCTATCATACATGCGAAACTCCCTGGCGCACCTTTGTCTTGCTTAACAAATGTTTCTGTAGGTTTTTCAGGTGCCCCTGTTTACAACCCTGTATCTGGTCCTTTGTCTATTTCTGTTGGACCCTGTCAATTGAAAGCACCCTTGATTTTGACGACTGGTTGTAATGAAAATCTGCTTGGTTTAGACTTGTTAAAACACCTATATCCACACTGTACTGTTCTCCGGCAGGAGTACAGCTTACATTGGGTAAAAGAATCATCTCCCCGATGTACTTGTCAATGGATGCGCTCCCACCGGAGCTGCATTCTCTCCCTGATTCTCTTTGGGCGACTGGTCCTAACGATGTAGGTCTTTTAGAAATTCCACCATATGTAGTCACTTTGAAAGCGAATGTCAAATTTCCACGAATCCCACAATACAAAATCTCTAGTGAAGGTGAACGTGCGCTTTTATTGATTGTGCAAGATTTGATCAAGAAAGACGTAGTAGAAGAAACTAGAGGAAATGTCTGTAACAGTCCTGTATTGCCAATTCTGAAACGCACTGATCCTTCAAAGCCTCCAGTCTATAGATTTGTAATCGATCTTAGAGAGGTTAACAAAATTGTGATTCCACAGTTTCCTGTGGTTCCAGACATCACTGCATTGTTAACGTTGATTCCTGCTACAGCCACATGGTTTTCAGTCATCGACTTGAAGAATGCCTTTTTCAGCATTCCGATAGCCGAGGAAAGCAGAGATATTTTCGGCTTCTCTTCAGGAGGCCGAAGCTTCAGGTTTAAACGTGCTCCAGAAGGCTATTGTGAGAGCCCATCCATTTACAGCCAGGCACTAAAAAGTCACTTAGATTCTTTTGTACTTCCTACTGGTTCTGCTTTAGTGCAATATGTCGATGATCTTCTAGTGGCTGCCGATAACAAGGAAACTTGCAAAGCAGCTACAATTTCCTTATTGCATCATTTGTCTAGTTTGAATCACAAGGTGTCACCTTCAAAAATGCAATACTGTTGTCAAGAAGTGACCTACATAGGTCATCTCTTGTCAAAGAAGGGAAGAAAGTTGACCCCAGAGAGAATAAAAGCAATTACGCAGATGAATGTTCCTAGCACACAGAGAGAAGTGCGTGCCTTTTTAGGTATTACCTCATACTGTAGGCAATGGATCCCAAATTTTTCTCTTTTGGCGAAACCATTGGTGGCTTTGACTGGGAAAGGTGTTCCGAGTCCGGTGCCATGGTCTGCCGAATGTCAGGAGAGTTTTTCTGAGTTGCGAAATGCACTGTGTTCAGCTCCTGTGTTGGGTACACCCGACTACAGTAAACCATTCACGCTCTATGTTCACGAGAGAGAAGGTTGCGCGTTGAGTGTTCTGACGCAAAGATTTGTTGAGAAACAACGCCCTTGTGCGTATTTCTCATCAACATTAGATCCGGTAGCCACAGCGTTGCCTAGTTGCTTGAGAGCTACAGCAGCAGCTGCAGCGTCCATTCGACAATCTGCTGGTTTGGTCATGAACAACATGCTAGTGGTCATGGTTCCTCATGCTGTGGATACACTCATGAACCGAACCAAGACGCAACACCTTACCAGTGCTAGATTATCAGGCTATGAGCTGACACTGTTAGCGAGTCATATTCAGATCAAAAGATGCAATGTATTGAATCCAGCAACATTGTTGCCGACTAATCAGGAGTCGAGTGATTCCGAACCACATGACTGTTGTTTCAGAACCGAGGAAGAGACAAAAGGACGAATTGATCTTAAAGACACTCCGTTACCAGATCCAGATGGCACGTTGTATGTTGACGGGTCTTGTTTTAAATTGGAGAATGGTGATGTGACAGCTGCATACGCAGTAACGACTTTGAGCACGATTGTGGAGACTGCAAGAGTGAGTCAGAATTCTGCCCAAGCTGCAGAATTGATCGCATTAACAGAGCGTGTGTTTTAGCTAAGGGAAAGAGAGTGAATGTGTTCACAGATAGTCAGTACGCATTCGGCGTGGCCCATAGTTTTGGCCGTTTGTGGAAAGAGAGAGTTTCATTACGTCCCATGGGACTAAGATTCAACATGGTCAGCTAGTTAATGACTTGTTGGAATCTCTAACCTTGCCGGCTGAAGTTGCGATTGTGAAGTGCAGTGCTCATCGAGCAATCACGGATGATGTTGGTCGTGGAAATGCTTTTGCTGATGAGACCGCTAAACAGACAGCTAGAAATACGATGAGTAGAATGTATGTTGCAACGTCTGCAAGATGGATTACTGAGTCTGGAATGTGTGAGGATACAGTGGAAAGTGTGAAAGCAATTCAGAAAGAAGCGACTGAGGAGGAAAAGCTTGCATGGAAAGAGAATACGGGTAAATTGGACTCGAATGGGTGTTGGATAAATTTGTCAGAACAGCAGCGTTGGATGTTGCCTGATGCGTATGTGCTTGCGGTAGTAACGATGGCGCATGGAGCAGCGCATATCAGTTCTAAAGGGATTTGTAAGATGTTGGCTCCAGTCTGGAAGAATGATGGGATTAGTAAGTGTGCAGAAAGAGTGGTGAGAAATTGCATGATATGTCTGATGCATAATCCTGGCAAGGGAATCCCCACACCCGCTGGTCACTTCGCTCCTCCTTCTTGCCCCTTTGAAGTGATCCAGTTAGATTTCATTCACATGGATCGTTGCAATAATCTAAAGTACGTCCTAGTGGTAGTCTGTGCTTTTTCAAGGTGGATCGAAGCATATCCACTAAAGGACAACACTGCCTTGTCCACTGCCAAAATCCTTCTCAAGGAATACTTCCCCAGGTTTGGTATGCCACGGATTGTATGGTCAGATAACGGAAGTGAATTCGTAGGGAAAGTTATGCAGAGTGTGTGTGCCGGTTTAGGGATAAAACAAAAATTTCACAGTGCGAATCATCCCCAGTCTGCTGGTCTAGTTGAGGGCTACAATGGCACCCTCAAACTGAAACTTGCCAAGATACAGGCCTCCACGGGTTTGTCCTGGCCAGATGCACTACCTTTGGCTCTGTTATCCACAAGAGCGACTGTACATTCTCGAGTAGGGCTTAGCCCTTACGAGATTGTATTCGGTCGACCTGCGAATGTTTGGGGGGTACCTAGACCGAAGGAATTTAAGCAGCTGGAATATCCAATGCTAATTGATTTCCTTTTTGACTTGACTGCTAAATTGAGTCTCATTCACCAACAGGTTTTCGATGCTTTGCCAAAGCCACCGGAGAGTCCAGGTCATCAGCTGAAGCCCGGTGATCAAGTAGTCATCAGGAACTTTGGACGGACAAGAAATCTCCAACCCAAATTCGTCGGACCATTCCAGGTCTTGTTGGCGATGAGGACTGCTATACGTGTGGCTGGCAGAAAGAACTGGATCCATGCGACGCACGCAAAACGTGTACCCCTTCCGCTTCCTTATGACAACTGGGTGAAAAGAGGAATCGGTGCTTCTGAAACTGAACCAGTCCCCAAATACATTCCTTTCAGCGACGCAGAACTGATCACTGAATCACCGAACTCTGACTCCCCTTTTAAAACTGCACCTTTGAACCCCGAACATTTATCCTCTGCATCAAAAGAACATTTGCCATCTGCGAACTTGAACATTGCAACCTCTGCTGAAAATAGACTGTTTCCGGATCAAACAGCTCCAGGAAAATTGAGATACAACTTACGGTCTCACACAAAGGACAAATAAAGCAGGAAACTGCCTATTTTACATATTTGAATTTTGATACATTGCCTCCAGCCAGGAAGTTTGCTAATATTTTGTATTTTTCCATGAATGTTATGTTGTTTTAATTGCCTTGCCGTCTGGGTAGCCGTAGGGTCGTGGCTGTGTGCCTAGTTGAATCTGCGGGGGTCAGACACAAGGTCGACCTTTCTGTTAGTTCTGGGAACTCCCAGGGCTGATAGAGGCATTTTCAACTACGTACACATCATCAGTGGTCGCGAGCGGTTGTAGAAGATGGAGCTTCCTGAGCTGCACCGAGAGAATGTAATTTATGCTCGCAGAAATAGACTTTACAAGATTCTTCATAACAAATGTTTTCTGATGCAATGTGCAATTACGTTTTTGATTGTTTTAATAACGTTGGTGGGTGGAATCGTCTTTGGTGTGCATTTAATCTTTACACCAATAACAACTACAGTACCTCCCCTTGATCTTGTTTCTTCTACTATAGCTTCTTATCATTCTTTTCACTCGTTTCCTGAACACGAACAAGCTCGACGCTCAGAGTTCATTAATAACACTTTTGTACAGCTCTTGCATCAACACCAACTGGTAGTTAACACAACAGACTGCTGGGTATGTGGTCTGTTACCACACACTATGGATAAAGGCATTCCCTATCTAGTCTTGCCTTTTAGCTATAATGGATCATTTCAGGCCTTCCAGACTATATTTGTCTATGCCCTTGAGACCTATCCTCCGCGTCCACCACGTTCCACTAAATATAACTCCGCTAATAAAGCTTTAGTCAAGGGAATCATTGACATGATTAAAGACGTCAATAACACCCCATCTTACCCTAGAGATGAATTACGAGTATATCTGAGTTGGAATTCTACGGAGTATCGCATTAGTTTGGGTGAAAGCAAGCGTAAGAGCTCCACTCCAATCTGGGTCGTACCTCACCGAGGTCAAGTCTGTTTGCAAGGTAATGGGAGAAATCCAAGAGCTCAGCTAGGGAAGAGTGAGTGCGTTGAGACTTACGTGTATCCGTCTAACTCTTCCCCTGCCTTTCTTACTGCTAGGGGTACCTACTTCATTTGTCAGGATAGAGCATATACATGGCTGCCTGTTGACTTTTCAGGTTCATGCTATATTGCTCGACTGTTACCTCCAACATACACTGCTTCCCCAGATTATCACAAGACCAGAGTAGCAAGAGGTGTTTTCAGCAAGGAAGATACCGCTGGTCAGGAAGCCGGAGACTTCTTCAAAGGTTTCCTTCCGTTCTGGGGGCCTATGGCCAATAGTAGAAATCTACGTCAGCTAGCACGGGTAGTTGAATCTACTATTACAGAAACTGCTGGTGCCCTTAGTAACTTAACAGCTGAGCTCCAGGCGGATCGTCTCATGACGTTGCAGAACCGTATGGTTCTAGACGTAATACTTGCAGATCGAGGTGGGGTATGCAGAATGATCCAATCGAGCTGCTGTGTTTTTATTCCCAATAATACTCCGACTGTATACGAAGCGATCTCTAAGCTACACAAGATTTCCGACTCTATTCACGTAGACAAGGGAAACTGGTCCTTAATGGAATGGCTTTGGACTTTATTATCAGCGTGGGGATGGAAGGTTCGGATGGTCGTTGGTATCATCCTAGTATTCCTGCTCTCGTGTTGCCTTACTATCCAATGTGGTCCCGCTTTGTGTAGTCTCTGTGCTGCAACCTGTCTTAGAAAACCGCCTGCATTTGGAGACAAGGTACGCGAAAGGATGATGATGCAACAACATGTCACTGACCTGATGAGCATCGAGATAGACTCTGATATAGACTGAGTAATTGCCTATGTAAGGGCAAAAGGAGGGTCTGAGGTTCCGTGACGATTTGAACCCGTGTTTTCAACATTGTCGTAAACGCATAATTTTGGTATCAGTGAACCGCAAATGATCCATTTAGCATATCCTGGTGTTTTCGCAATGCTACGAGCAAGAGCACTCCTGTTATGATCATATTTCTGGTTTACCCATGGCATCCATCTTAGATCACGGCAGCCATTTTGTATTCTTGCCCTCACATAGTCAATGGACACACAATGACCTCTGATCAATCCATTTCATTTAAGGACACGTAAGCTTTAGCCGGCGATTCACCTTGCTAGTGACACGTGTACCTTAGGACAGAAAACGCCATGGCTGCATGACTCGACAGAAACTGCCTCCCCAGCCTGAGGCCAGTCCTGCTATACTGGTTCTCGTGTTCGTTGGCCTGATCATGATTAGGCGGCCGAAGCTGGTAGCCTTGCCCATTTACGACCCACAAACATCTCTTATCCTGCTTTCCTATCTTCTGCACCTGGCTCTGCTCCTTTCCTTCTGGGCCTTTATTAGGGGGAGGTAACAAAATTTACGATGAGGCGGTCCGGCTCTTGAATGAAAAGTTGACATGAGATTATGATGGAACAGTGGGAACCCCTCGTTCGTAATGTTTTGACATCAGATATTGTAGACGATTCTTGTGTAACACCAAATATTTATTGTTTAGGACATGAAGTTTTAGAAATGTACTAGCATGTGAAGAATGTCGCCCCAAGCTAAAAATTTAGTATTTAAGGAGCAACCCACTTTGTACAAATCGAACAGACTCCTAGATTCTGCCCGTCTGTAGTTTCTGTGACTTCTGTGTCCCTGCAGTAATAAACCTTTGGTCTTTGACGCCACCATCGAGAAGCCCGTGTTTCTGTTTATTTGTGCACCGAGACAGGTAGAACTCCGGGGTCTTCGGGTGTTGTCCCTGACACCTCTGGACGGAACCAAAAAGTCCAGAACTCCAATAGAGGACCTGGAGATAGACATCCTCTTCCTCACGGAAACTTGGCTCTCCACACATTCGCAATCAGATATGGCACTAGCAACCCCACCGGGCTTCCTCATCCAGTCACTACCCCGCCCTTTAGGCAGAGGTGGTGGTGTTGCCATTATTAATCGGGACTATCTTCACTGTAAAACCAGCGACGCGCAGATCCCCGACTCTGAAAGCTTCCAGTTCACTATTAAACTTGACCCGACCAACTCACTCACAGGAGTCCTTGTGTACCATCCCCCCGGCCCACCAGGCCCTTTCGCTAGCTCCCTCCTGGACACTGTAACAAATCAAGCCCACTCCCTATCAAATTTCATGATAGTAGGTGACCTGAACATCCATCTCCATGACCCTGCAGACCTGGTAGCTACCGACCTGATCTCCGATCAGGCGGCACTTGACATTCGCCTCCTTAACTCTGGAGCGACTCGCATCAAGGGTCACCTCCTGGACCCAGTGTTCACCAGCTCCCCTTCGGTACAAGTGAAGGAGGCCCTTCCCCTCCCTTGGACAGATCACTTCCTGGTCTCCTTCCAACTTCCAGGAATATTCAGGAAACCACATAAACCGCCTACCTACATCAGGGACAGGACCTGGTCCAGACTCCCCACCGAAGAATGGGCCAGGATCCTAAAAACAACTACCCCTGCATGCGCAGAAGACCCGACTGTCGCCGACATAAAATTCAGAGAGTGGATCACCACCTCCCTGAACACAGTGCTCCCACTTAGAACCAGGGAGGACAAAAACGGTAAACCCGGCTCTGCCCCGTGGTACACCTCGGACCTCCGCCTACTTCGCAAAAACTGCAAAAAAGCCGAACGGCTTTGGAGGAAAGACTGGCAGAACGCCAGCAAGGAAGCATACCATAACACCGTCAGACTCTACAAAGAGGCCATTAAGCACGCCAAAGCTTCCCACTATGACGCACGGATAAAAGAATCCTCCAACTCCGCCAGGGAATCCTTCTTAATTGTAAAGGAGCTGCTTAAAGTACCCAATACCCCTCCCTCCATCACCCCCTGGGTCGACCGAAGTAATGAACTTGCCTCATTCTTCAATGACAAAATCTCCCGCATCTTGGCTTCCCTCCCTCCGCCCGGCCCTCCCAGCCACTTGGCCAGCCCCTCATCCCCCGGCCTGACCAACTCGCGACCCTCCACACTTGCGACATTCCGGCCAGTAACCTGCACAGAGGTAGAACGAACCCTGACTAAAATGAAAAGCGGTTCCCCTCTGGACCCGGCACCCATCAGATTCCTGAAAACCGTGGCCCCTGTCATCGTTCCTACGGTTATGGAGCTTATCAACAGCTCGCTTGCCCAGGGATCTGTCCCTGACAGCTGGAAAAGTGCGGTGGTAAAGGCACTTCTAAAGAAACCTCAGCTTGACCCAGCGGACATGTCAAACTATCGACCAATATCACTACTCCCCGGAATCAGCAAGGTAGCCGAGAAATTGGTCAACGAACAATTATCTCAGTTCTTTGAGACCAATAGCGTACTACGGCAATCCCAGACTGGATTCCGCCCGGGCCATGGCACAGACACCGCCCTTCTTGCCGTTATCGAGGAGGCAAGGCGCATCCTGGATTCAGGAGGGTCAGTGGCAGTGATCCTCCTGGATCTCAGCGCAGCCTTCGACACAGTCAACCACCGTGTCCTTCTTCATCGACTCGCGGCAGCAGGGCTCTCCGGGACGGCACTCAGCTGGATTGAATCTTTCCTCACTGGACGTTCGTTCCAGGTATGGGACGACAATCACCACTCGTCCACCCTCCCCCTCACTAGCGGGGTCCCTCAGGGTTCCTCCCTGAGCCCGACGCTTTTCAATGCATATATGGCCCCCCTTGAGGACGTGGTGACACCATTTGATATTAAAATGGTAAGCTACGCTGATGACACTCAACTGGTCGTCTCCTTATCAAAACTAATCGACCACCCAGAGAATTTGACCAACTGCCTCACAGATATCATAGCTGGATGAGTGACTCATCATTAAAATTAAATGGGTCAAAGACGGAAGTGATGCTCCTGGGGAAACAATGGAGGTCCATCCCCACAACAATCTGGCCTGACGTGTTCGGAGAAATCCCCCTCCCGAAGCGTGAAATCAAGACCCTCGGCGTATGGCTCGAACCAGATCTCACCATGAAGACGCAAGCAGCCAAATCCTCGGGCACCTGTTTCGGGCTCATGCGCACGACTCGCAAGATTCTCCCCCTACTGCCTCCTGCTTCCAGGAAACTACTTATCCAGGGACTGGTACTGTCCCGCCTGGACTATAGCAATATGGTCTACCTGGGAGCCCCGGAGGCCACCCTGATGAAACTGCAGCGGACACAGAACGCTGCAGCACGTCTGATCACCAACCTTCCCACTAGAGTGTCTGCCAGACCTGCCCTCAAAGCCCTGCACTGGCTCCCTGTGCGCCAAAGGGTACAGTTCAAAGCCATGTGCATGTCACATAAGCTGATCAACGGATCTGGTCCCGCGATCCTCAGCAGCATGATCACCCCCTACAAAGCACCCAGATCCTTACGATCTGAGAATGAGCACTTGGCCATCATTCCCAGATTTAAAAAGGCACGTTCAGGAGGACGACGCTTCTCTGTCCAAGCAGCCACTGGATGGAACGCCCTACCACGCTCCCTCAGACTTGAACCCAACTACTTGGCATTTCGCAAAAAGTTGAAAACACACCTATTCCCGAATTAATCGTCTCTCCTCCCTCCCTCTCCCTCAACTGGATTACAACTCCTACAGCGTGGAGATGCCCTTGGGTCACCAGGCGCTTTACAAATCGCTATTAAATTAAATTAAATTAAATTAAATTAAGCATGGGCGGAAAATCCGTTTCGCTCGCGGATTTTGCGGATTTTCGGTAAATTCGCAATCCGCGAGATTTGCGAATCTCCCGCAAAATCCGCAAATCCGCGAGCAGCGGATTTTGCTCGCACTGGTCGCACTGTTCGCGTGAGTTCGCGCCCCGCGAATACGTGCAAAATTGCAGAAATACGATCTTAGCAAAACTGAAACTACTTACCAGGTTCAAAAGTTCAGGCTCATCATTAGTAGCCATTTCCTGTAGTGCTTCCTGAGGGGCCCCTCCAGAGTTCAGTTGCCAGTTGAAACTATTATGTGACCCTGCTCTGAACCTCAGAATAGTTACACATATGCCACAAAGGTCCTGAATTACAGCTAAGGGAGACAAGCAGGAGCCAGGCTGGAAGTTCAAATCCATTAATCAGCCCCTAATTCATTATTGTCAGTTGGGGCAGGGCAGGTGTTGTAACTAATTTTGCAACAATGAAAGCACTTAGCAAGTGCAAAAGATCACTAATCAGGAAGCACTAAGGAAGCAGGTGCCAGCTAAAAAAATATTCTGTTACACATTAATCAGCCCCAAATTAATTCAGGTCACTTGAGGCAGGGAAGGTGTGCTTGCGTTGCCACAATAATGTACACTGACTGGACAACCAGAGGGTGCTGTGATGAAACAGAGGGTGGCATGGGTGGGCCAGAGGGTGGCATGAGTAGTCAGAGAGTGGCAGTGGTGACAGAGAGTGGCAGTGATGAAGAAGAGTGTCCCAAACAGGCTGGACACGTAGAAGCAACAAGTTTGCGAAACTTGCGACCCGACAGGTAAGTTCGCAATTTGCGAAATTGTACAAAACCCTCGCGAACTGGCAGAAACCCGCGCAAACACAAAAAAAAAAAAAAATCCGCAAATTCGCGAGAATTCGCGGATTTTGCGGATTGCGAGTTCGCAAATCCGCAAAATTCGCGAACGCGAGATTCGCAAAATTCGCCCATGCTTAAATTAAATTAAATATGGCCATGTATGAACTGGGGTGGTGTGGAGTGCAGAAAAACAATGGATTTAGGCCCAGATCTCTGTACTGGGGTGAATGTATGACATTGTTTGGCATTCTGTCCATCAACCGTTGTTTTTGCATTTGTCACACAGAGTGGGAAGGGTATGCTCAGACGTGAGTCACGTGCGTGCTCTCCACACCACTGGAGCCAAGCTATCCTGGCCCATGATGGCTGATAGCCAGAAACCGGTCAGGATGCTTGATTTTGGTCCAAGAAAGACATGGCTTGGCTGTTCGGGCTGGACTGTTCCCATGCGGCACAGGGTCATGGCTAATTTGCATATGGCCATGTCTGGACTGGGGTGGTGTGAAGTCCACAAAAAAACGATTAATTTAGGCCCAGATCTCTGTACTGGGGTTAATTTTTGACATTGTTCTGCATTCTGTCCATCAACTGTTGTTTTTGCATTTGTCACCCCAAGTGGGAAGGGTATGCTCAAACGTGAGTCCCGTGCTCTCCATGTCACTGGAGTTAAGCTATCCTGGCTGATTACGGCTGATAGCCAGAAACCTGTCAGGATGCTTTATTCCGGTCCAGGGAAGACATGGCTTGGCAGTTCGGGCTGGACTGTTCCCATGAGGCACAGGGTCAAGGCTGATTTGCATATGGCCATGTCTGTACTGGGGTGGTGTGGAGTGCAAAAAAACGATTGATTTAGGCCCAGAACTCTGTACTGGGATGAATGTATGACATTGTTCTGCATTCAGTCCATCAACTGTCGTTTTTGCATTTGTCACCCTGAGTCAGAAGGGTATGCTCAGACGTGAGTCCCGTGCCCTCCACACCACTGGAGTCAAGCTATCCTGGCTGATGATGGCTGATAGCCAGAAACCGGTCAGGATGCTTGATTCTGGTCAAGGGAAGACCTGGCTTGGCAGTTCGGGCTGGACTATTCCCATGAGATTCAGAAAAGGGGGTGGTGATGGACAGAGTATCTGAATTAAGCAGAACACTCCTATCCAGTCCAAAGATCAGGGCTTGATCCATCACAGTTTTTTAGCTCACTGCACCATCCCAGCTCAGAACCTGGCTACATGCAAATTAGTCCGTCCCTGGCCCAGTGCATCATGGGAACAGGGCAGACCAAACTACCAAGCCAATTCTTATACTGGGAAGGAAACAAGCTTCCGGGGACCGGTTTCTGGCATTTCAGCCGTCTTCGGCCCGGCTTGCTTGAATCTTGATGGTGCAGTGAGCAAGGGACTCGCATCTGAGTATACCCTTCCACGCTTATGGTGGACAAAACGATTTAGAAAAGGGGGTGGTGATGGACAGAGTATTTGAATTAAGCAGTACACTCCTACCCAGTCCAAATATCAGGGCTTGATCCATCACCGTTTTTTAGCTCACTGCACCATCCCAGCTCAGAACCTGGCTACATGCAAATTAGTCCGTCCCTGGCCCAGTGCATCATGGGAAAAGGGCAGACGAAAATACCAAGCCAATTCTTATACTGGGAAGGAAACAAGCTTCTGGGGACCGGTTTCTGGCATTTCAGCCGTCTTCGGCCTGGCTTGCTTGAATCCTGATGGTGCAGTGAGCAAGGGACTCAATTCTGAGTATACCCTTCCACGCTTATGGTGGACAAAACGATTCAGAAAAGGGGGTGGTGATGGACAGAGTATCTGAATTAAGCAGAACACTCCTACCCAGTTCAAAGATCAGAGCTTGATCCATCACCTTTTTTTTAGCTCACTGCACCATCCCAGCTCAGAACCTGGCTACATGCAAATTACTCCGTCCCTGGCCCAGTGCATCATGGGAACAGGGCAGACCAAACTACCAAGCCAATTCTTATACTGGGAAGGAAACAAGCTTCCGGGGACCGGTTTCTGGCATTTCAGCCGTCTTCGGCCCGGCTTGCTTGAGTCCTGATGGTGCAGTGAGCAAGGGACTCACATCTGAGTATACCCTTCCACGCTTATGTTGGACAAAACGATTCAGAAAAGGGGGTGGTGATGGACAGAGTATCTGAATTAAGCAGAACACTCCTACCCAGTCCAAAGATCAGGGCTTGATCCATCACCGTTATTTAGCTCACTGCACCATCCCAGCTCAGAACCTGGCTACATGCAAATTAGTCCGTCCCTGGCCCAGTGCATCATGGGAACAGGGCAGACCAAACTACCAAGCCAATTCTTATACTGGGAAGGAAACAAGCTTCCGGGGACCGGTTTCTGGCATTTCAGCCGTCTTCGGCCCGGCTTGCTTGAATCCTGATGGTGCAGTGAGCAAGGGACTCACATCTGAGTATACCCTACCACGCTTATGGTGGACAAAACGATTCAGAAAAGAGGGTGGTGATGGGCAGAGTATCTGAATTAAGCAGAACACTCCTAGCCAGTCCAAAGATCAGGGCTTGATCCATCACCGTTTCTTAGCTCACTGCACCATCCCAGCTCAGAACCTGGCTACATGCAAATTAGTTCGTCCCTGGCCCAGTGCATCATGGGAACAGGGCAGACCGAACTGCCAAGCCAATTCTTACACTGGGAAGGAAACAAGCTTCCGGGGACCGGTTTCTGGCATTTCAGCCGTCTTCGGCCCGGCTTGCTTAAATCCTGATGGTGCAGTGAGCAAGGGACTCACATCTGAGTATACCCTTCCACGCTTATGGTGGACAAAACGATTCAGAAAAGGGGGTGGTGATGGACAGAGTATCTGAATTAAGCAGAACACTCCTACCCAGTCCAAAGATCAGGGCTTGATCCATCACCGTTTTTTAGATCACTGCACCATCCCAGCTCAGAACCTGGCTACATGCAAATTAGTCCGTCCCTGGCCCAGTGCATCATGGGAACAGGGCAGACCAAACTACCAAGCCAATTCTTATACTGGGAAGGAAACAAGCTTCCGGGGACCAGTTTCTGGCATTTCAGCCATCTTCGGCCCGGCTTGCTTGAATCCTGATGGTGCAGTGAGCAAGGGACTCACATCTGAGTATACCCTTCCACGCTTATGGTGGACAAAACGATTCAGAAAAGGGGGTGGTGATGGACAGAGTATCTGAATTAAGCAGAACACTCCTACCCAGTCCAAAGATCAGGGCTTGATCCATCACCGTTTTTTAGCTCACTGCACCATCCTAGCTCAGAACCTGGCTACATGCAAATTAGTCCGTCCCTGGCCCAGTGCATCATGGGAGCAGGGCAGACCAAACTACCAAGCCAATTCTTATACTGGGAAGGAAACAAGCTTCCGGGGACCGGTTTCTGGCATTTCAGCCGTCTTCGGCCCGGCTTGCTTGAATCCTGATGGTGCAGTGAGCAAGGGACTCACATCTGAGTATACCCTTCCACGCTTATGTTGGACAAAACGATTCAGAAAAGGGGGTGGTGATGGACAGAGTATCTGAATTAAGCAGAACACTCCTACCCAGTCCAAAGATCAGGGCTTGATCCATCACCGTTTTTTAACTCACTGTACCATCCCAGCTCAGAACTTGGCTACATGCAAATTAGTCCGTCCCTGGCTCAGTGCATCATGGGAACAGGGCAGACCAAACTACCAAGCCAATTGTTATACTGGGAAGGAAACAAGCTTCCGGGGACCGGTTTCTGGCATTTCAGCCGTCTTCGGCCCGGCTTGCTTGAATCCTGATGGTGCAGTGAGCAAGGGACTCACATCTGAGTATACCCTTCCACGCTTATGTTGGACAAAACGATTCAGAAAAGGGGGTGGTGATGGACAGAGTATCTGAATTAAGCAGAACACTCCTACCCAGTCCAAAGATCAGGGCTTGATCCATCACCGTTTTTTAGCTCACTGCACCATTCCAACTCAGAACCTAGCTACATTCAAATTAGTCCGTCCCTGGCCCAGTGCATCATGGGAACAGGGTAGACCAAACTACCAAGCCAATTCTTATACTGGGAAGGAAACAAGCTTCCGGGGACCGGTTTCTGGCATTTCAGCCGTCTTTGGCCCGGCTTGCTTGAATCCTGATGGTGTGGTGTGGAGTGCAAAAAAACGATTGATTTAGGCCCAGATCTCTGTACTGGGGTGAATGTATGACATTGTTTTGCATTCTGTCCATCAACTGTTATTTTTGCATTTGTCACACAGAGTGGGAAGGGCATGCTCAGACGTCAGTCACATGCGTGCTCTCCACACCACTGAAGCCAAGCTATCCTGGCTGATGACGGCTGATAGCCAGAAACCAGTCAGGATGCTTGATTCCGGTCCAGGGAAGACATGGCTTGGCTGTTCGGACTGGACTGTTCCCATGAGGCACAGGGTCATGGCTGATTTGCATATGGCCATGTCTGAACTGGGGTGTGTGGAGTGCAAACAAATTATTGATTTAGGCCCAGATCTCTGAACTGGGGTTTATGTATGACACTGTTCTGCATTCTGTCCATCAACTGTCGTTTTTGCATTTCTCAATTTCTCACCCTGCGTGGGAAGGGTATGCTCAGACGTGAGTACCGTGCTCTCCACACCACTGGAGTCAAGCTATCCTGGCTGATGACGGCTGATAGCCAGAATCCAGTCAGGATGCTTGATTCCGGTCCAGGGAAGACATGGCTTGGCAGTTCGGGCTGGACTGTTCCTATGAGGCACAGGGTCAAGGCTGATTTGCATATGGCCATGTCTGAACTGGGCTGGTGTGGAGTGCAAAAAAACGATGGATTTAGGCCCAGATCTCTGTACTGGGTTGAATGTATTACATTGTTCTGCATTCTGTGAATCAACTGTCATTTTTGTATCTGTCACCCTGAGTAGGAAGGGTATGCTTAGACGTGAGTCCCGTGCTCTCCACGCCACTTGCGTCAAGCTATCCTGGCTGATAACGGCTGATAGCCAGAAACCGGTCAGGATGCTTTATTCCAGTCCAAGGAAGACACGGCATGGCAGTTCGGGCTGGCCTGTTCCCGTGAGGCACAGGGTCAAGGCTGATTTGCATATGGCCAAGTCTGAACTGGGTTGGTGTGGAGTGCAAAAAAACGATTGATTTAGGCCCAGATCTCTGTACTGGGGTGAATGTATGAGATTGTTCTGTATTCTGTCCATCAACTGTTGTTTTTGCATTTGTCACCCCGAGTGGGAAGGGTATGCTCAGACGTGAGTTATGTGCTCTCTACACCACTGGAGTCAAGCTATCCTGATGACGGCTGATAGCAAGAAACCAGTCAGGTAGCTTGATTCTGGACAGGGGAAAAAATGGCTTGGCAGTTCGGGCTGGACTGTTCCCATGAGGCACAGGGTCAAGGCTGATTTGCATATGGCCATGTCTGAACTGGGCTGGTGTGGAGTGCAAAAAACGATGGATTTAGGCCCAGATCTCTGTACTGGGTTGAATGTATTACATTGTTCAGCATTCTGTGCATCAACTGTCATTTTTGTATCTGTCACCCTGAGTGGGAAGGGTATGCTTAGACGTGAGTCCCGTGCTCTCCACCCCACTTGCGTCAAGCTATCCTTGCTGATGACGGCTGATAGCCAGAAACCGGTCAGGATGCTTTATTCCAGTCCAAGGAAGACACGGCATGGCAGTTCGGGCTGGCCTGTTCCTATGAGGCACAGGGTCAAGGCTGATTTGCATATGGCCATGTCTGAACTGGGGTGGTGTGGAGTGCAAAAAAACGATTGATTTAGGCCCAGATCTCTGTACTGGGATGAATGTATGACATTCTTCTGCATTCTGTCCAACAACTGTTGTTTTTGCATTTGTCATCCTGAGTGGGAAGGGTATGCTCAGACGTGAGTCCCGTGCTCTCCACACCACTGGAGACAAGCTATCCTGGCTGATGACGGCTGATAGCCAGAAACCGGTCAGGATGCTTGATTCTGGTCAAGGGAAGACATGGCTTGGCAGTTCAGGCTGGACAGTTCCCGTGAGGCACAGGGTCAAGGCTGATTTGCATATGGCCAAGTCTGAACTGGGGTGGTGTGGAGTGCAAAAAACGATTTATTTAGGCCCAGATCTCTGTACTGGGGTTAATTTTTGACATTGTTCTGCATTCTGTGCATCAACTGTTGTTTTTGCATTTGTCACCCCAAGTGGGAAGGTTATGCTCAAACGTGAGTCCCGTGCTCTCCACGTCACTGGAGTTAAGCTATCCTGGCTGATTACGGCTGATAGCCAGAAACCTGTCAGGATGCTTTATTCCGGTCCAGGGAAGACATGGCTTGGCAGTTCGGGCTGGACTGTTCCCATGAGGCACAGGGTCAAGGCTGATTTGAGTATGACCATGTCTGAACTGGGCTGGTGTGGAGTGCAAAAAAACGATGGATTTAGGCCCAGATCTCTGTACTGGGTATAATGTATGACATTGTTCTGAATTCTGTCCATCAACTGTTGTTTTTGCATTTTTTTTTCCCCCGAGTGGGAAGGGTTTGCTCAGACGTGAGTCCCGTGCTCTCCACACCACTGGAGTCAAGATATCCTGACTGATGACGGCTGATAGCCAGAATCCAGTCAGGATGCTTGATTCCGGTCCAGGGAAGACATGGCTTGGCAGTTCGGGCTGGACTGTTCCTAAGAGGCACAGGGTCAAGGCTGATTTGCATATGGCCATGTCTGAACTGGGCTGGTGTGGAGTGCAAAAAAACGATGGATTTAGGCCCAGATCTCTGTACTGGGTTGAATGTATTACATTGTTCTGCATTCTGTCCGTCAACTGTTGTTTTTGCATTTGTCACACAGAGTGGGAAGGGTATGCTCAGACGTGAGTCACGTGCGTGCTCTCCACACCACTGGAGCCAAGCTATCCTGGCCCATGACGGCTGATAGCCAGAAACCGGTCAGGATGCTTGATTTTGGTCCAAGCAAGACATGGCTTGGCTGTTCGGGCTGGACTGTTCCCATGCGGCACAGGGTCATGGCTAATTTGCATATGGCCATGTCTGGACTGGGGTGGTGTGAAGTCCACAAAAAAACGATTAATTTAGGCCCAGATCTCTGTACTGGGGTTAATTTTTGACATTGTTCTGCATTCTGTCCATCAACTGTTGTTTTTGCATTTGTCACCCCAAGTGGGAAGGGTATGCTCAAACGTGAGTCCCGTGCTCTCCACATCACTGGAGTTAAGCTATCCTGGCTGATTACGGCTGATAGCCAGAAACCTGTCAGGATGCTTTATTCCGGTCCAGGGAAGACATGGCTTGGCAGTTCGGGCTGGACTGTTCCCATGAGGCACAGGGTCAAGTCTGATTTGCATATGGCCATGTCTGTATTGGGGTGGTGTGGAGTGCAAAAAAACGATTGATTTAGGCCCAGAACTCTGTACTGGGATGAATGTATGACATTGTTCTGCATTCAGTCCATCAACTGTTGTTTTTTGCATTTGTCACCCTGAGTCGGAAGGGTATGCTCAGACGTGAGTCCCGTGCTCTCCACGCCACTGGAGTCAAACTATCCTGGCTGATTACGGCTGATAGCCAGAAACCTGTCAGGATGCTTTATTCCGGTCCTGGGAAGACATGGCTTGGCAGTTCGGGCTGGGCTGTTCCCATGAGGCACAGGGTCAAGGCTGATTTGCATATTGCCATGTCTGAACTGGGGTGGTGTGGAGTGCAAAAAAACGATTGATTTAGGCCCAGATCTCTGTACTGGGATGAATGTATGGCATTGTTCTGCATTCTGTCCATCAACTGTCGTTTTTGCATTTGTCTCCCTGAGTGGGAAGGGTATGGTCAGACGTGAGTCCCGTGCTCTCCACGCCACTGGAGTTAAGCTATTCTGGCTGATGATGGCTGATAGCCAGAAACCGGTCAGGATGCTTGATTCTGGTCAAGGGAAGACCTGGCTTGGCAGTTCGGGCTGGACTATTCCCATGAGATTCAGAAAAGGGGGTGGTGATGGACAGAGTATCTGAATTAAGCAGAACACTCCTACCCAGTCCAAAGATCAGGGCTTGATCCATCACCGTTTTTTAGCTCACTGCACCATCCCAGCTCAGAACTTGGCTACATGCAAATTAGTCCGTCCCTGGCTCAGTGCATCATGGGAACAGGGCAGACCAAACTACCAAGCCAATTCTTATACTGGGAAGGAAACAAGCTTCCGGGGACCGGTTTCTGGCATTTCAGCCGTCTTCGGCCCGGCTTGCTTGAATCCTGATGGTGCAGTGAGCAAGGGACTCACATCTGAGTATACCCTTCCACGCCTATGGTGGACAAAACGATTCAGAAAAGGGGGTGGTGATGGACAGAGTATCTGAATTAAGCAGAACACTCCTACCCAGTCCAAAGATCAGGGCTTGATCCATCACCGTTTTTTAGCTCACTGCACCATCCTAGCTCAGAACCTGGCTACATGCAAATTAGTCCGTCCCTGGCCCAGTGCATCATGGGAACAGGGCAGACCAAACTACCAAGCCAATTCTTATACTGGGAAGGAAACAAGCTTCCGGGGACCGGTTTCTGGCATTTCAGCCGTCTTCGGCCCGGCTTGCTTGAATCCTGATGGTGCAGTGAGCAAGGGACTCACATCTGAGTATACCCTTCCACGCTTATGTTGGACAAAACGATTCAGAAAAGGGGGTGGTGATGGACAGAGTATCTGAATTAAGCAGAACACTCCTACCCAGTCCAAAGATCAGGGCTTGATCCATCACCGTTTTTTAGCTCACTGCACCATCCCAGCTCAGAACTTGGCTACATGCAAATTAGTCCGTCCCTGGCTCAGTGCATCATGGGAACAGGGCAGACCAAACTACCAAGCCAATTCTTATACTGGGAAGGAAACAAGCTTCCGGGGACCGGTTTCTGGCATTTCAGCCGTCTTCGGCCCGGCTTGCTTGAATCCTGATGGTGCAGTGAGCAAGGGACTCACATCTGAGTATACCCTTCCACGCTTATGGTGGACAAAACGATTCAGAAAAGGGGGTGGTGATGGACAGAGTATCTGAATTAAGCAGAACACTCCTACCCAGTCCAAAGATCAGGGCTTGATCCATCACCGTTTTTTAGCTCACTGCACCATCGCAGCTCAGAACCTGGCTACATGCAAATTACTCCGTCCCTGGCCCAGTGCATCATGGGAACAGGGCAGACCAAACTGCCAAGCCAATTCTTACACTGGGAAGGAAACAAGCTTCCGGGGACCGGTTTCTGGCATTTCAGCCGTCTTCGGCCCGGCTTGCTTGAATCCTGATGGTGCAGTGAGCAAGGGACTCACATCTGAGTATACCCTTCCACGCTTATGGTGGACAAAACGATTCAGAAAAGGGGGTGGTGATGGACAGAGTATCTGAATTAAGCAGAACACTCCTACCCAGTCCAAAGATCAGGGCTTGATCCATCACCGTTTTTTAGCTCACTGCACCATCCCAGCTCAGAACCTGGCTACATGCAATTTAGTCCGTCCCTGGCCCAGTGCATCATGGGAACAGGGCAGACCAAACTACCAAGCCAATTCTTATACTGGGAAGGAAACAAGCTTCCGGGGACCGGTTTCTGGCATTTCAGCCATCTTCGGCCCGGCTTGCTTGAATCCTGATGGTGCAGTGAGCAAGGGACTCACATCTGAGTATACCCTTCCACGCTTATGGTGGACAAAACGATTCAGAAAAGGGGGTGGTGATGGACAGAGTATCTGAATTAAGCAGAACACTCCTACCCAGTCCAAAGATCAGGGCTTGATCCATCACCGTTTTTTAGCTCACTGCACCATCCTAGCTCAGAACCTGGCTACATGCAAATTAGTCCGTCCCTGGCCCAATGCATCATGGGAACAGGGCAGACCAAACTACCAAGCCAATTCTTATACTGGGAAGGAAACAAGCTTCCGGGGACCGGTTTCTGGCATTTCAGCCGTCTTCGGCCCGGCTTGCTTGAATCCTGATGGTGCAGTGAGCAAGGGACTCACATCTGAGTATACCCTTCCACGCTTATGTTGGACAAAACGATTCAGAAAAGGGGGTGGTGATGGACAGAGTATCTGAATTAAGCAGAACACTCCTACCCAGTCCAAAGATCAGGGCTTGATCCATCACCGTTTTTTAGCTCACTGCACCATCCCAGCTCAGAACTTGGCTACATGCAAATTAGTCCGTCCCTGGCTCAGTGCATCATGGGAACAGGGCAGACCAAACTACCAAGCCAATTCTTATACTGGGAAGGAAACAAGCTTCCGGGGACCGGTTTCTGGCATTTCAGCCGTCTTCGGCCCGGCTTGCTTGAATCCTGATGGTGCAGTGAGCAAGGGACTCACATCTGAGTATACCCTTCAACGCTTATGGTGGACAAAACGATTCAGAAAAGGGGGTGGTGATGAACAGAGTATCTGAATTAAGCAGAACACTCCTACCCAGTCCAAAGATCAGGGCTTGATCCATTACCGTTTTTTAGCTCACTGCACCATTCCAACCCAGAACCTAGCTACATTCAAATTAGTCCGTCCCTGGCCCAGTGCATCATGGGAACAGGGCAGACCAAACTACCAAGCCAATTCTTATACTGGGAAGGAAACAAGCTTCCGGGGACCGGTTTCTGGCATTTCAGCCGTCTTTGGCCCGGCTTGCTTGAATCCTGATGGTGTGGTGTGGAGTGCAAAAAAACGATTGATTTAGGCCCAGATCTCTGTACTGGGGTGAATGTATGACATTGTTTTGCATTCTGTCCATCAACTGTTATTTTTACATTTGTCACACAGAGTGGGAAGGGTATGCTCAGACGTCAGTCACATGCGTGCTCTCCACACCACTGAAGCCAAGCTATCCTGGCTGATGACGGCTGATAGCCAGAAACCAGTCAGGATGCTTGATTCCGGTCCAGGGAAGACATGGCTTGGCTGTTCGGACTGGACTGTTCCCATGAGGCACAGGGTCATGGCTGATTTGCATATGGCCATGTCTGAACTGGGGTGTGTGGAGTGCAAAAAAAATATTGATTTAGGCCCAGATCTCTGTACTGGGGTTTATGTATGACACTGTTCTGCATTCTGTCCATCAACTGTCATTTTTGCATTTCTCACCCTGGGTGGGAAGGGTATGCTCAGACGTGAGTCCTGTGCTCTCCACACCACTGGAGTCAAGCTATCCTGGCTGATGACGGCTGATAGCCAGAATCCAGTCAGGATGCTTGATTCCGGTCCAGGGAAGACATGGCTTGGCAGTTCGGGCTGGACTGTTCCTATGAGGCACAGGGTCAAGGCTGATTTGCATATGGCCATGTCTGAACTGGGCTGGTGTGGAGTGCAAAAAAACGATGGATTTAGGCCCAGATCTCTGTACTGGGTTGAATGTATTACATTCTTCTGCATTCTGTCCAACAACTGTCATTTTTGTATCTGTCACCCTGAGTGGGAAGGGTATGCTTAGACGTGAGTCCCGTGCTCTCCACGCCACTTGCGTCAAGCTATCCTGGCTGATGACGGCTGATAGCCAGATTCCAGTCAGGATGCTTGATTCCGGTCCAGGGAAGACATGGCTTGGCAGTTCGGGCTGGACTGTTCCCATGAGGCACAGGGTCATGGCTGATTTGCATATGGCCATGTCTGAACTGGGGTGTGTGGAGTGCAAAAAAAATATTGATTTAGGCCCAGATCTCTGTACTGGGGTTTATGTATGACACTGTTCTGCATTTTGTGCATCAACTGTCATTTTTGTATCTGTCACCCTGAGTGGGAAGGGTATGCTTAGACGTGAGTCCCGTGCTCTCCACGCCACTTGCGTCAAGCTATCCTGGCTGATGACGGCTGATAGCCAGAAACCGGTCAGGATGCTTTATTCCAGTCCAAGGAAGACACGGCATGGCAGTTCGGGCTGGCCTGTTCCCGTGAGGCACAGGGTCAAGGCTGATTTGCATATGGCCAAGTCTGAACTGGGTTGGTGTGGAGTGCAAAAAAACGATTGATTTAGGCCCAGATCTCTGTACTGGGGTGAATGTATGAGATTGTTCTGTATTCTGTCCATCAACTGTTGTTTTTGCATTTGTCACCCCGAGTGGGAAGGGTATGCTCAGACGTGAGTTCTGTGCTCTCTACACCACTGGAGTCAAGCTATCCTGATGACGGCTGATAGCAAGAAACCAGTCAGGTAGCTTGATTCTGGACAGGGGAAAAAATGGCTTGGCAGTTCGGGCTGGACTGTTCCCATGAGGCACAGGGTCAAGGCTGATTTGCATATGGCCATGTCTGAACTGGGCTGGTGTGGAGTGCAAAAAAAGATGGATTTAGGCCCAGATCTCTGTACTGGGTTGAATGTATTACATTGTTCTGCATTCTGTGCATCAACTGTCATTTTTGTATCTGTCACCCTGAGTGGGAAGGGTATGCTTAGACGTGAGTCCCGTGCTCTCCACCCCACTTGCGTCAAGCTATCCTGGCTGATGACGGCTGATAGCCAGAAACCGGTCAGGATGCTTTATTCCAGTCCAAGGAAGATACGGCATGGCAGTTCGGGCTGGCCTGTTCCTATGAGGCACAGGGTCAAGGCTAATTTGCATATGGCCATGTCTGAACTGGGGTGGTGTGGAGTGCAAAAAAACGATTGATTTAGGCCCAGATCTCTGTACTGGGATGAATGTATGACATTCTTCTGCATTCTGTCCAACAACTGTTGTTTTTGCATTTGTCATCCTGAGTGGGAAGGGTATGCTCAGACGTGAGTCCCGTGCTCTCCACACCACTGGAGACAAGCTATCCTGGCTGATGACGGCTGATAGCCAGAAACCGGTCAGGATGCTTGATTCTGGTCAAGGGAAGACATGGCTTGGCAGTTCAGGCTGGACTGTTCCCGTGAGGCACAGGGTCAAGGCTGATTTGCATATGGCCAAGTCTGATCTGGGGTGGTGTGGAGTGCAAAAAACGATTTATTTAGGCCCAGATCTCTGTACTGGGGTGAATGTATGAGATTGTTCTGCATTCTGTCCATCAACTGTTGTTTTTGCATTTGTCACCCCCAGTGGGAAGGGTATGCTCAGACGTGAGTCCCGTGCTCTCCACACCACCGGAGTAAAGCTATCCTGGCTGATGACGGATGATAGCTAGAAACCGGTCAGGATGCTTGATTCCGGTCCAGGGAAGACATGGCTTGGCTGTTCGGGCTGGACTGTTCCCATGAGGCACTGGGTCATGGCTGATTTGCATATGGCCATGTCTGAACTGGGGTGGTGTGGAGTGCAAAAAAAATTATTGATTTAGGCCCAGATCACTGTACTGGGGTTAATGTATGGCATTGTTCTGCATTCTGTCCATCAACTGTCATTTTTGCATTTGTCACCCAGAGTGGGAAGGGTATGCTCAGACGTGAGTCCTGTGCTCTCCACGCCACTGGAGTCAAGCTATCCTGGCTGATGACGGCTGATAGCCAGAAACCAGTCAGGATGCTTAATTCCGGTCCAGGGAAGATATGGCTTGGCAGTTCAGGCTGGACTGTTCCCATGAGGCACAGGGTCAAGACTGTTTTGCATATGACCATGTCTGAACTGGGCTGGTGTGGAGTGCAAAAAAAGATTGATTTAGGCCCAGATCTCTGTACTGGGATGAATGTATGATATTGTTTTGCATTCTGTCCATTTACTGTTGTTTTTGCATTTGTCACCCTGAGTGGGAAGCGTATGCTCAGACGTGAGTCCCGTGCTCTCCACGCCACTGGAGTCAAGCTAACCTGGCTGATGATGGCTGATAGCCAGAAACCGGTCAGGATGCTTGATTCCGGTCCAGGGAAGACATGGCTTGGCAGTTCGGGCTGGACTGATCCCATGAGGCACAGGGTCAAGGCTGATTTGCATATGGCCATGTCTGTACTGGGGTGGTGTGGAGTGCAAAAAAACGATGGATTTAGACCCAGATCTCTGTACTGGGTTGAAAGTATGACATTGTTCTGCATTCTGTCCATCAACTGTCGCTTTTGCATTTGTCACCCTGAGTGGGAAGCGTATGCTCAGACGTGAGTCCCGTGCTCTCCACGCCACTGGAGTCAAACTATCCTGGCTCATTACGGCTGATAGCCAGAAATCTGTCAGGATGCTTTATTCCGGTCCTGGGAAGACATGGCTTGGCAGTTCGGGCTGAGCTGTTCCCATGAGACACAGGGTCAAGGCTGATTTGCATATTGCCATGTCTGAACTGGGGTGGTGTGGAGTGCAAAAAAATGATTGATTTAGGCCCAGATCTCTGTACTGGGATGAATGTATGGCATTGTTCTGCATTCTGTCCATCAACTGTCGTTTTTGCATTTGTCTCCCTGAGTGGGAAGGGTATGGTCAGACGTGAGTCCCGTGCTCTCCACGCCACTGGAGTTAAGCTATCCTGATAGCCAGAAACCGGTCAGGATGCTTGATTCTGGTCAAGGGAAGACCTGGCTTGGCAGTTCGGGCTGGACTATTCCCATAAGATTCCGAAAAGGGGGTGGTGATGGACAGAGTATCTGAATTAAGCAGAACACTCCTACCCAGTCCAAAGATCAGGGCTTGATCCATCACCGTTTTTTAGCTCACTGCACCATCCCAGCTCAGAACTTGGCTACATGCAAATTAGTCCGTCCCTGGCTCAGTGCATCATGGGAACAGGGCAGACCAAACTACCAAGCCAATTCTTATACTGGGAAGGAAACAAGCTTCCGGGGACCGGTTTCTGGCATTTCAGCCGTCTTCGGCCCGGCTTGCTTGAATCCTGATGGTGCAGTGAGCAAGGGACTCACATCTGAGTATACCCTTCCACGCTTATGGTGGACAAAACGATTCAGAAAAGGGGGTGGTGATGGACAGAGTATCTGAATTAAGCAGAACACTCCTACCCAGTCCAAAGATCAGGGCTTGATCCATCACCGTTTTTTAGCTCACTGCACCATCCTAGCTCAGAACCTGGCTACATGCAAATTAGTCCGTCCCTGGCCCAGTGCATCATGGGAACTGGGCAGACCAAACTACCAAGCCAATTCTTATACTGGGAAGGAAACAAGCTTCCGGGGACCGGTTTCTGGCATTTCAGCCATCTTCGGCCCGGCTTGCTTGAATCCTGATGGTGCAGTGAGCAAGGGACTCACATCTGAGTATACCCTTCCACGCTTATGTTGGACAAAACGATTCAGAAAAGGGGGTGGTGATGGACAGAGTATCTGAATTAAGCAGAACACTCCTACCCAGTCCAAAGATCAGGGCTTGATCCATCACCGTTTTTTAGCTCACTGCACCATCCCAGCTCAGAACTTGGCTACATGCAAATTAGTCCGTCCCTGGCTCAGTGCATCATGGGAACAGGGCAGACCAAACTACCAAGCCAATTCTTATACTGGGAAGGAAACAAGCTTCCGGGGACCGGTTTCTGGCATTTCAGCCATCTTCGGCCCGGCTTGCTTGAATCCTGATGGTGCAGTGAGCAAGGGACTCACATCTGAGTATACCCTTCCACGCTTATGGTGGACAAAACGATTCAGAAAAGGGGGTGGTGATGGACAGAGTATCTGAATTAAGCAGAACACTCCTACCCAGTCCAAAGATCAGGGCTTGATCCATCACCGTTTTTTAGCTCACTGCACCATCCTAGCTCAGAACCTGGCTACATGCAAATTAGTCCGTCCCTGGCCCAGTGCATCATGGGAACAGGGCAGACCAAACTACCAAGCCAATTCTTATACTGGGAAGGAAACAAGCTTCCGGGGACCGGTTTCTGGCATTTCAGCCATCTTTGGCCCGGCTTGCTTGAATCCTGATGGTGCAGTGAGCAAGGGACTCACATCTGAGTATACCCTTCCACGCTTATGGTGGACAAAACGATTCAGAAAAGGGGGTGGTGATGGACAGAGTATCTGAATTAAGCAGAACACTCCTACCCAGTCCAAAGATCAGGGCTTGATCCATCACCGTTTTTTAGCTCACTGCACCATCCTAGCTCAGAACCTGGCTACATGCAAATTAGTCCGTCCCTGGCCCAGTGCATCATGGGAACAGGGCAGACCAAACTACCAAGCCAATTCTTATACTGGGAAGGAAACAAGCTTCCGGGGACCGGTTTCTGGCATTTCAGCCGTCTTCGGCCCGGCTTGCTTGAATCCTGATGGTGCAGTGAGCAAGGGACTCACATCTGAGTATACCCTTCCACGCTTATGTTGGACAAAACGATTCAGAAAAGGGGGTGGTGATGGACAGAGTATCTGAATTAAGCAGAACACTCCTACCCAGTCCAAAGATCAGGGCTTGATCCATCACCGTTTTTTAGCTCACTGCACCATCCCAGCTCAGAACTTGGCTACATGCAAATTAGTCCGTCCCTGGCTCAGTGCATCATGGGAACAGGGCAGACCAAACTACCAAGCCAATTCTTATACTGGGAAGGAAACAAGCTTCCGGGGACCGGTTTCTGGCATTTCAGTGTCTTCGGCCCGGCTTGCTTGAATCCTGATGGTGCAGTGCGCAAGGGACTCACATCTGAGTATACCCTTCAACGCTTATGGTGGACAAAACGATTCAGAAAAGGGGGTGGTGATGGACAGAGTATCTGAATTAAGCAGAACACTCCTACCCAGTCCAAAGATCAGGGCTTGATCCATCACCGTTTTTTAGCTCACTGCACCATTCCAACTCAGAACCTAGCTACATTCAAATTAGTCCGTCCCTGGCCCAGTGCATCATGGGAACAGGGCAGACCAAACTACCAAGCCAATTCTTATACTGGGAAGGAAACAAGCTTCCGGGGACCGGTTTCTGGCATTTCAGCCGTCTTTGGTCCGGCTTGCTTGAATCCTGATGGTGTGGTGTGGAGTGCAAAAAAACGATTGATTTAGGCCCAGATCTCTGTACTGGGGTGAATGTATGACATTGTTTTGCATTCTGTCCATCAACTGTTATTTTTGCATTTGTCACACAGAGTGGGAAGGGTATGCTCAGACGTCAGTCACATGCGTGCTCTCCACACCACTGAAGCCAAGCTATCCTTGCTGATGACGGCTGATAGCCAGAAACCAGTCAGGATGCTTGATTCCGGTCCACCCACCCCTGTTGGTAATATGTGCTGCAATAGTAACTGTTCTGTACCATATGACATGGAGTTGTTGTATGACATATTACTAGAAAACCTTTTGGAACACATATGAAATTTACTTTCTATACACCTATTGCATATTACCAACATTATTAAAGGTTGTTGCATACAAAAATGTACACAATCCTAAAATTGCTATCTACTTCACAGCATTATACTTTTTGGGGATATGCACATCCCCATGCATATTAATTAACACATATATGCCTCACACATTCATTTATTACTTAGCTATATACATGTAGGTATGACACTTACCTTCTGTATGTATATCTTCAAATGAGGCAATGTCCCTCCCTGAAATAAATATTCAATAAATTGCATCAAACTTGCATCAACAAAACCATTGATACTTGTCTTCTATACACAATATTATAGCAACACCCTGATAAATGATGTAATAGATATTAGATGATTTTATAAACATATGTAACATGAACGCTAAAATATACTTCATGTAGGATATATACTGAGTGGCAGAGTTTTCAGTGTTTTGGCTTCCCCTAGCATCATGCAACACAATGCACGGCAATGTCCAACCCACATAGAGATTTTGCAAGGCACCAAAGACACCTTGGGTCATATTTATCATTATATAATGCAACTTAACGCAGCAGGGACACCTAGCTGTACAGCACTGCGTGAAAGAAAAAAAAGCAGGACTGTGCAATTTTCAACACTTTATGGTGCATTCAAGTGTTTTCTATGCACTTGAGCACTATGTAATGCCTAGCGCCAATGCAGGGTCCCAGTTTGTTTCTCTGCTGAAAGGGACACCGTCCTACACAAATACAATCCTCTGAGATATATTCGTATTTCTCTCTGTGCTTCAGAATGCAGTACACTTTGAGAGGTAAAGAAGAGGAATAATAAGATTTTCTCCTTGTTACATCACCGCTGGGTAGGCATAGATTTCTCATACATTTCCAGGTCTTCCAGATTTGTCAATTCTGTGAATGCTTCAGAATCCATGAGCGGGTGACTAGGAATACCCATGCTCCACCCATTGAATGCCTCCCTGGGGCTGAATAACACAAAAAAATCTACTTGCGCTGTCTACTCTAGATTTACCAAGTCACGCAAGCCCCATGCAAGATTGCCTTGTGTGGCTTGGTAAATTTAATTCTGGGTTTTGTGTAACCCTCTGCGAGGGCAATCTAAAACCCTTGAAAAATATCTCCCTTGTTTGGACCTGCTTGGCTCATTAAATTGCATTCCAGATGTTGTATCACACTGCGTAGCGTTATGTGATGCTAGGCCAACACCAATCTTTCATACGATTGGTACCAAAATTTAAAAGTTCATTAACGAACATAAATACATATTATAACTACATGGATACTTACCTACAGGCTTCAAACCTCCAGCCCCAGTAGGTCCAGCACATCTGCCTCTCTTGACACCACATTCACCCTCGATGTTTCACTTGTTGCACAGTACAATCCTCTGTGGATAAAGGAAGTGGGTGCTTTAGAACGCGCTCCCACCTGTAGTGTAGTTCCTATATTACCCATACAAGACCTACGCCTTTGGATAACATAAACTGTAGGATTGGTGGTAGACTAACTCTGAGTACCCCCACCAAGTATGTTAGCCTGTTTGCATTAGCTAGCTCCCAGTGCCACTACAATCTCCTCTTATTGGGGAGAGAATAGTTTCTGGCAACCTTAGAACATGACAACCCTGATGCCCCAGGATTGTGGAAACATTGTATTAGTTTTTGCTCAGTCACTCGTGTTCACTAAGTTTCTCTCAGAAAATTACACAGAAGTAACAGTCGGGCGTGTTACAATAAGTATTTATTACACAGTTGTTCTTCTAGTGTAAAATATATGTTCTGTGACAACCATTAGACAGTAGCAGAGATATATGATCAGCAGTACAGTGAATATAAAAGGTTAGTACAGTTCTCCCATTTTGCAATAGTCATGAACACATACATTGATATAAAATGTATGATAAAAGAAAGTGCGCATACTCCTACGATGCCTATATAGATGTACCTAAGTGTACCGTACCTAGCATGTGATTAAGTGTGAAGCCAAGAATCCCTCTAGGTTTAGTCTAACCCCATTACCTGTAGCAAGAGAGTGTGGGACCCCATCCTGGTCTCGAGTTGGACACCCAGCAAGGGATGTTTAGACCGATGTCAGCTGGAGCGTCTGCATGCAGGAGCTTCAGCGTCTCTGGTCAGTGTGTCGGCCAGGAAGTCTCGGTTCCCTCTAACTAATACTAGGAAGAGGTGCTGTATTTATACAGAAAAGTATCAAGGGTTCCTTTGTCCCTTGTTTCTTGTATTAGCCATTGTTGGGTTTGAGGATGATGTATGGGATGAACCTTGTACATAGATATTATGCAGGTGGATGTAGCCCCAGCCTGGTTTCCAAGAACCCTTATGAATATTTATTCATACTGTGTCAGTCTAAAGATGAAGTCATAGAATGCCATTGTTCAGGGAAGCCCTCCTTCTGCGCCCAGGACTAGAACTAGGTAAAGGTTAAATCCTAAAAGGCTAGTGTCTGTGTAGTGTAGAGGAGGTGATGTAGGTGAAAGGGTTTAACGTTACCCAGGCCTATATTAGGGATGAAACCTAACACACCTGGTGTTCCTCTTCTCTCCTGGGAAGAATTGGATTACCCACCCTCTTTCAGCCAGCATTATGGGCAGGTAGTGGCTATCAGCCATGTCAATGCACCTACCTCCCCCTCCTCGAAATTACATCCTCTCCCCTTCTTAGACCTATGCCTTTCACACTCTATACATAACACAAATAAACAGTCAAACGCCCTTAAATCCCCAGCTACATAACACCCCCTAATGCCCCTAATTGACAGATACCCATGAACACTAAGGTAAAACACAATTCAAAATACGCTCTATAGACACGATAAAGACACACTTTGGATACAAAAAACACAGGATACACAGGAAAGAGGTCACAAATTACTGACAGTTCTCTCAAAACATCTCTCCATACATCTGCCAACCACCAGCCATAAACAGAAAGTGAAAGAAAATAGCCCACTTTCTGGTATGCAGCTATATCAATTGTATCATTTCCTATTTGTAACTAGCTGATTTGTGTGGTTTTGTGTTGGTTTTAGCAATGTATTTCGATCCAATTCTGTTTTGAGGTATGTAATCATCTATCTCTACCAATGCAAGGGCCCACTCTATGCATATAGATCCTACACAGTGTCCTATATATTGCAACGCAAGGGTCCACACAATGCATACACATCTTATGAAGTGTCCTACGTATTTCAACGCAAGTGCCCACACAAAACATATATATCCAAAGCAGCGTTATATATTTTGCAATGCAAGAGCCCACACAATACATAAATATACTATGCAGTACCCTATACACCTACACAAACACAACTTGCAATAGATATGCTATTTGCTTCATTTTTCAGTTGCACTTGTATCGCAATACAGAATATCACACATATCATTTTATGTGAACAACATCCTTCTTTGTGGTCTACCACTATGTGCTGCTTTACTTTAAAAAATCTATCATTGCTACATTGTATTGATGTAGATATGTTAGAGACATGTTGATGGATTAACACCCTAAGAAACTTCATAACAACATTATGTATATCAATCAATCAATCAATCAGAGTACTTGTAAAGTGCGCTACTTACCCGTGAGGGTCCCAAGGCGCTGAGGGGAGGGAGGTGTGCTGCTACTGCTCGAAAAGCCAAGTCTTGAGGAGTCTTCTGAAGGCGAGTAGGTCTTGGGTCTTCCGTATATGGGTAGGGAGGGTGTTCCAGGTCTTGGCGGAGAGGTAGGAGAAGGATCTGCAGCCGGAGGTCGTTCATTGGATGCGGGGGACTGCGGTGAAGGCGAGGCTGGCGGAGCAGAGCTGGGGGGTGGGGATGTGGAAGCTGAGTCTGCTGTTCAGGTAGGCTGGTCTGGCGTTGTGGAGTGCTTTGCGTGCGTGGGTGAGGAGCTTAAAGGTGAACCTCTTGTCAACGGGGAGCCAGTGTAGGTCTCTCAGGTGGGGGGTAATGTGGCTGTGGCGAGGGACGTTGACAATCAGTCGGGCTGAGGCGTTTTAGATGCGTTGTAGTCGTCATAGGTGTTTGGCTGGGATTCCTGCGTAGAGTGTGTTGCCCTAGTCCAGTCTGCTGCTGACGAGGGCCTGTGTCACTGTTCTTCTTGTTTCGGTCGGGATCCACTTGTTGTAGCAGGAGGAGGAGACGACGTTGACCTGCTTAGACATGGAGAGGGAGGAGTCGAGGATGAATCCTAGATTGAGTGCATTGTCGGTGGGTGTTGGTGCTGTTCCCAGTGTGGTTGGCCACCAGGAGTTGTCCCAGGCTGAGAGGGAGGGTCCGAGGAGGAGGACATCCAACTTGTCTGAGTTCAGCTTCAGACGGCTGCTCCTCATCCAATCGGCGACGGCCTTAATTCCCTCGTGGAGGTTGGTTATGGCGGTGTGTGGGTCCTTGGTAAGGGAGAGGATGAGCTGGGTGTTGTCAGCGGAGGAGATGATGTTGAGGTCGTGATGGCGGGCCACTTGTGCAAGGGAGGGCCATGTAGGCGTTGAACAGCGTTGGGCTGAGGGATGTCGTCTGTGGCGGTGATAAGGGCTGTATCGGTGCTGTGGTTTTGTCTGAATCCAGACTGGGATGGGTCCAAGATGTTGTTGTCTTCGAGGTGGCGGGCCAGTAGCATGTTGACGATTTTCTCGATGACCTTTGCTGGGAACGGGAGCAGGGAGATGGGCCAGAATTTCTTCAGGTCCTTGGGGTCCGCTTAAGGCTTCTTGAGGAGGAAGTTGATTTCAGCGTGCTTCCAGCTTTCCGGGAATGTCGCTGTTTCGAAGGAGATGTTGATGACCTTCCGTAGTTGGAGTGCAATGGCTGCGTCTGCTTTGTTGAGTACATGGTGTGGGCACGGGTCAGACGGAGATCCTGAGTGAATGGAGTTCATGACCTTGCGTTAAGCATGGGCGGAAAATCCGTTACGCTCGCGGATTTTGCGGATTTTCGGGAAATCCGCAATCCGCGAGATTTGCGAATTTCCCGCAAAATCCGCAAATCCGCGAGCAGCGGATTTTGCTCGCGCTGCTCGCACTGTTCGCGTGAGTTCGCGCCCCGCGAATAAGTGCAAAATTGCAGAAATACGATCTTAGCAAAACTGAAAGTAACTACTTACCAGGTTCAAAAGTTCAGGCACATCATTAGTAGCCATTTCCTGTAGTGCTTCCTGAGGGGCCCCTCCAGAGTTCAGTTGCCAGTTGAAACTATTATGTGACCCTGCTCTGAACCTCAGAATAGTTACACATATGCCACAAAGGTCCTGAATTACAGCTAAGGGAGACAAGCAGGAGCCAGGCTGGAAGTTAAAATCCATTAATCAGCCCCTAATTCATTATTGTCAGTTGGGGCAGGGCAGGTGTTGTAACTAATTTTGCAACAATGAAAGCACTTAGCAAGTGCAAAAGATCACTAATCAGGGCGCACTAAGGAAGCAGGTGCCAGCTAAAAAAATATTCTGTGACACATTAATCAGCCCCAAATTAATTCAGGTCACTTGAGGCAGGGAAGGTGTGCTTTGCTTTGCCGAAAATAATGTACACTGGACAACCAGAGGGTGTGGTGATGAAACAGAGGGTGGCATGGGTGGGCCAGAGGGTGGCATGAGTAGTCAGAGAGTGGCAGTGGTGACAGAGAGTGGCAGTGATGAAGAAGAGTGTCCCAAACAGGCTGGACACGTAGAAACAACAAGTTCGCAAAACTTGCGACCCGACAGGTAAGTTCGCAAATTGCGAAATTGTAAAAACCCTCGCGAACTGGCAGAAACACGGGCGAACACAAAAAAAAAAAAATCCGCAAATTCGCGGGAATTCGCGGATTTTGCGGATTGCGAATCCGCAAATCCGCAAAATTCGCGGATTGCCAATCCGCAAAATCCGCTCATGCTTACCTTGCGTGTCTCGTCATCGTTGACGTTGGACCAGGAGGTCAGGCGGTTGCCACTGGTGGTGTTCACAGGGGAGGTGGAGTCTGGCGTAGTCGGGCCGGTCGTGGTGTTGAAGCTGTCATAGATTTCAGCGATCTTGTGGTGGAAGAAGATGGCTAGTGAGTCGCACAGTTCTTTTGAGGGCGGCATATCGTTGGCTTTGGCGCTGGGGTTGGAGAGTTCCTTTGCGATGCTGAAGAGCTCTTTGCTGCTGTGTGTGTTGTTATCCAAGCGATCTTTGAAGGAGGATCTCTTGGCTAATCTGATAAGGTGGTGGTGTCTGCGGGAGGCATCCTTGTGGGCTGCGTGGTTGTCCAGTGTGCGTTCATGGAGCCATGTCTTCTCCAGTTTCCGGCATGCGGGTTTAGAGGTCTGGAGCTCGTCGGTATACCAGGTGGTTCTCTCCTGTTGGTGTGGCTGTTGGAGGGCTTCTTGAGCAGGGGGAGGGTTTTGGCGCAGTCGTCGATCCACTGGTTGAGGTTTCTGCCTGCGGCGTCTGGGTTGGTGGGGTCGGTGGGTGGGTTCTTGGTGAGGGAGGTGATCAGCTGGTCTTCGGTGACTTTGCTCCAGCAGCGGCGAGGCAGCTGTTGGGTGTGGTGGTGTGTGGTTGGTTTCTTGAAGGTGAAATGGATGCAGTGGTGGTCGCTCCAGTAGAGTTCGGTGGTGTGGTCGAAGGTGACATGGGAGCCTGTGGAAAAGACTGGATCCAGCTCGTTGCCGGCGGCGTGTGTGGGTGTGGTGACGAGTTGTCTGAGGCACAGGCTGGTGAGGTTGGCGATTAGGGTGGCGGAGTTGGCGTCGTTATTGTTCTCAAGGTGGAAGTTCAGGTCCCGAGGAGGATGTAGTCCATGGAGGGGAGTACGTGGGTGCTGGCAAGGTCGGGGATGGAGTCTCTGAACTGAGCCCAGGGTCCTGAGGGGTCTATAGATGAGTGTTCCTCTGAGGGTGGTGTTGGGGTCGGTGTGGATCGGAAGTGCAGGTGTTCGGCAATGTTGAGGGTGTCGTCTGTGTGGGTGGCGACCTTGAGGGTGGACTTGTGGATGATGGCTATTCCTCCTCCGATTCCATTTGCATGAATCCTGCGGGTGATCTTGTAGCCGTCTGGGATGGCTATGGCGATGTCGGGCGCCAAGGAGACGTTCCACCAGGTCTCAGTCAGATAGGCCACGTCTAGGGCGGAGGTGTTGAGCAGATCCCAGAGCTCGACGGCCTGTTTGTGTGCAGAGCGGGTGTTGAGGAGTATACAGTGGAGGTGGTTGGGTCTAGTCCTTGGAGGTTTGGTGGTTCTGTCGCAAGTGAAGCTGCAGGTGTGGCAGGAGAAGGGTTTGTGGGGCCATTTCGGGGCGGCCTGGAAGCAGGTTTGATTTCGGCCGGCATTGAGTGTGTGGAGGGTGCTGGCATTGTAGTGGATTCTGGTGCTGTGGCGTTCACGGGGTCCAGGGGTTCTGGTGCTGGGCGTGGTCCAGGAGCGGATGGGTGCGGCGCGCCAGCTGTGCGCATCCGCTGTGCGGCTGCTTCTCGGCCTGCATCTGAGGTGGCTTGGGAGGGAGAAGCAGCAGGGAGGAGGGAGCGCGGAGGCGAATGGGCTTGCAGGGGGGCGGGGCTGCAGGGATGCAGTGGCGGGAAAGGGTTGGATCGGGAGTGGCGGGGGCGGGGGAACTGGTGCACAGGGCAAAGGGGAAGGAAAAACCCAGGAAACAAGGAGGCAGCAAGGAGGAGAAACCAGGCAGTCAGATGACGAGCAGCGGGGTGGGGGCGACCTGCCTGCAAGCAGGGTCAAATGTCACAAAAAAGCGCAGAAAGGTCACAAAAAACGGGGGGAAACGAGTGGCACAGAGGCACAAAGGTCACATGAAAGGGCAGAAAAGGTCACAAAAAACGGGGGGAAACGAGTGGCACGGAGGCAGAAAGGTCACAAGAAAGGGCAGAAAGGGGCACAGAAAAGGGGGGGAAACGAGTGGCACAGAGGCAGAAAGGTCACAAGAAAGGCCTGAAAGGTCACAAAAAAACGTGGGGAAATGAGTGACACAGAGGCAGAAAGGTCACAAGAAGGGATAGAAAGGTCACAAAAAACGAGGGGAAACGAGTGGCAAAGAGGCACAAAGGTGAGTAGAGGCAAGAAAAACTAGTACAATCAGGGGAGCAGAACGCAAGAAAAATGAGTGCAATCAGGGGAGCAGAAGGCACGAAAAACGGGTACAATCAGGGGAGCAGAAGGCAAGAAAAACGGGTACAATCAGGGGAGCAGAAGCAAGAAAAACAAGTGCAATCAGGGGAGCAGAAGCCAATAAAAACGGGTGCAATCAGGGGAGCAGAAGGCAAGAGAACGGGCACAGATAAGAATGCAGGCACAGGGGGTAGACAGGCATCAGCAGTCACAGACACCAGAAGACAGTATGGGCAGTACAGGGAAAGCAGACAGACTGCGACAGTGATACAAACCTAAGGCCTACCACTGGCCACCAGGGATGAGGCACAGGTGGTAGCCTGCGGGTGGAGGAGGGCTTCAACTTCTACAGCATTGGCAGCTGGGGCAGGCTCAGGACACACAGGCGGAGCTGTGTGGTGGGGAGCGACCTACCAGCAAGGTCAAGGGTCGCTCTCCTCATCGAGCAGCGGCCGGCCTACATGGGGAGGTGGGAGGGAGGAGCAGCAAATGGGCAGTGATGGGGGCGGGGCCTCAGGGGTCACAGCCACGGGAACGGGAGCAGCGAGGGCACCACTGCACCTGGGCACAATCAGTGGCAGTAAGGGGGAACAGAAGGCAAGAAAAAGAGCACAATCAGGGGAGCAGAAGGCAAGAAAAACTAGTGCAATCAGGGGTGCAGAAGGCAAGAAAATGAGCACAATCAGGGAACAGAAGGCAAGAAAAACGAGTGCAATCAGGGGTGCAGAAGGCAAGAAAATGAGCACAATCAGGGAACAGAAGGCAAGAAAAACGAGTACAATCAGGGGAGCAGAACGCAAGAAAAACGAGTGCAATCAGAGGAGCAGAAGGCACGAAAAACGGGTACAATCAGGGGAGCAGAGGAAAGAAAAACGATTGCAATCAGGGGAGCAGAAGGCAAGAAAAACTAGTGCAATCAGGGGTGCAGAAGGCAAGAAAATGAGCACAATCAGGGAACAGAAGGCAAGTAAATCGAGTACAATCAGGGGAGCAGAACGCAAGAAAAACGAGTGCAATCAGAGGAGCAGAAGGCACGAAAAACGGGTACAAGCAGGGGAGCAGAGGCAAGAAAAACGATTGCAATCAGGGGAGCAGAAGGCAAGACAAATGAGTTCATTCAGGGGAGCAGAAGGCAAGAAAAACAAGCACAATCAGGGGAGCAGAAGACCAGAAAAACGAGTGCAATCAGGGGAGCAGAAGGCACGAAAACGAGTACAAACAGGGGAGTAGAAGGCAAGAAAAATGGGTACAATCAGGGAACTGGAGGCAAGAAAACAAGCACAAATCAGGGGCAGCGAGGGGGAGCAGAAGGCAAGGAAATTAGCTCAATCAGGGAACAGAAGGCAAGAAAAGAGTGCAATCAGGGGAGCAGAAGGCGAGAAAAACGAGTGCAAACAGGGGAGCAGAAGGCAAGAAAAAACGAGTTCAATCAGGGGAGTAGAGGCAAGAAAATGAGTGCAATCAGGGGAGTAGAAGGCAAGAAAAACAAGTGCAATCAGGGGAGGCAAGAAAACAAGCACAAATCAGGGGCAGCGAGGGGGAGCAGAAGGCAAGGAAATTAGCTCAATCAGGGAACAGAAGGCAAGAAAAGAGTGCAATCAGGGGAGCAGAAGGCGAGAAAAACGAGTGCAAACAGGGGAGCAGAAGGCAAGAAAAAACGAGTTCAATCAGGGGAGTAGAGGCAAGAAAATGAGTGCAATCAGGGGAGTAGAAGGCAAGAAAAACAAGTGCAATCAGGGGAGCAGAGGGCAAGAAAACGAGCACAATCAGGGGAGCAGAAGGCAAGAAAACAAGTGCAATCAGGGGAGCAGAAGGCACGAAAAACGAGTACAATCAGGGGAGAAGAAGGCACAAAAAACGAGTGCAATCAGGGGAACAGAAGGCAAGAAAAACGAGTGCAATCAGGGGAGCAGAAGGCGAGAAAAACTAGTGCAAACAGGGGAGCAGAAGGCAAGAAAAAACAAGTTCAATCAGGGGAGTGGAGGCAAGAAAATGATTGCAATCAGGGGAGTAGAAGGCAAGAAAAACAAGTGCAATCAGGGGAGCAGAGGGCAAGAAAACGAGCACAATCAGGGGAGCAGAAGGCAAGAAAACAAGTGCAATGAGGGGAGCAGAAGGCACGAAAAACGAGTACAATCAGGGGAGAAGAAGGCACAAAAATCGAGTGCAATCAGGGGAACAGAATGCAAGAAAAACGAGTGCAATCAGGGGAGCAGAAGGCAAGAAGAATGAGTGCAATAAGGGGAGATGCAGGAAAGAAAAAGGAGTGCAGAAGGCAAGAAAAACGAGTGCAATCAGGGGAGCAGAAGGCACGAAAAACATGTACAATCAGGGGAGCAGAAGGCAAGAAAAACGAGTACAATCAGGGGGGAAGAAGGCAAGAAAACAGTCACAATCAGGGAACAGGAGGCAAGAAAATGGGCATAAATCAGGGGCAGCGAGGGGGAGCAGAAGGCACGAAAAACGAGTTCAATCAGGGGAGTAGAAGGCAAGAGAATGGGCACAATCAGGGAACAGAAGGCAAGAGAACGGGCACAGATAAGAATGCAGGCACAGGGGGGAGACAGGTAACAGTGGTCACAGACACCAGAAGACAGAATGGGCAGTACAGGGAAGACTGACAGACAGCGACAGTGAAACAAACCTAAGGCCTACCACTAGCGACCAGGGATAGGGAAGGTGGCAGCCTGCGGGTGGAGGAGGACTTCAACAGCAGTGGCAGCTGGGGCAGGGTCAGGACACACAGGCGGAGCTGTGTGGTGGGGGAGCGACCTACCAGCAAGGTCAAGGGTCGCTCTCCTCACTGAGCAGCGGCCGGCCTATATGGGGAAGTGGGAGGGTGGAGCAGCTAATGGACAGTGAGAGGGCGGGGCTGCAGGGGTCGCAGCGATGGGAAAGGGAGCGGTGAGGGCACTAAGGCAGCTGGGCACAATCAGGGGCAGTGAGGGGGAACAGAAGGCAAGAAAACGAGCACAATCAGGGGAGCAGAAGGCAAGAAAAACGAGTAAAATCAGGGGAGCAGAAGGCAAGAGAAACAAGTGCAATCAGGGGAGCAGAAGGCAAGAAAAAAGAGTGCAATCAGGGGAGCAGAAGGCAAGAAAATGAGCACAATCAGGGAACAGAAGGCAAGAAAAACTGGTACAATCAGGGGAGCAGAAGGCAAGAAAAACGAGCGAAAATCAGGGAGCAGAAGGCAAGAAAAACGAGTGCAATCAGGGGAGCAGAAGGCAAGAAAATGAGCACAATCAGGGGAGCAGAAGGCAAGAAAAACTAGTACAATCAGGGGAGCAGAAGGCAAGAAAACAAGCACAATCAGGGGAGCAGAAGGCAAGAAAACGAGTGCAATCAGGTGATCAGAAGGCACGAAAAACGTGTACAATCAGGGGAGCAGAACGCAAGAAAAAAGAGTATAATCAGTGGAGCAGGAGGCATGAAAATCGGGTACACTTGAAACATGGTGCAAGCATGGCTGCTTCATTGGCATGATTTTTTTGTGTAGATAGGGGCACCTTTCTGCAAATAACCAATCCTAGGTGTCATTTACCACATTCTAAGTGTGCAGCTGAATCGAATGCCCTTAGACCGATTACACAACAAGAGACACAGATTTTGAGCCCCCCTGGAAAGACATGTAATTTTGACACATTCCTAGATTTACCAGTCTTAGTTACTCTCAAAATGCATCAGCATGCATATATAGATATAAGTGAATTCCCATATTCCAACCAAGGAACAACTTTCCAGGACATAGTTACACCAACCTACAAAATATGCAACATTGAGTTAGTCTTTATTTTGAAAGTCATGCAGGCACACATAAGGTCCTTAAAAGTGCTTGATATTTCTCTTTCCAAGTTAGGTGTCACACTACATAACTTAGGGTGGCACAAGGGCAATGCATACCTGTTGGAAGTGGGAGTCCTTATTGCTTACCTCCACCACCAAATGCTGGAGGCGGGAGTCCCCTACCCCTCGCTTCAATGTTAGGCTAAGTAATGACACCGTCTGAGATAGCCCTGCTCCCCCCCCTTAGTAGCTTGGCATGAGCAGCGGGGCTTATCTCCAAGGCACAAGTGTATAGTATGTGCAACCACACCCACAGTAACCCAACAGTAACACAAGTAGACTCCCCATGAGCTTTTATAAAATGAGTATAAACTTTATATAAGAGGTTATATGATATGACCACACAATACAAAATCAACATGCAAGAATGGGTAGTATTCTTTCCGGTGGGTTGATAGGTTCTAATCCCAACCACCACTTCTAACCAACAGTTAAGCTGCTAGAATCACACGTGTTGCAAGTAAAAACAAATACTGCAATACGTAACGATATTCTCTTGTACTGTGCCACAGAGAAACAATGCAATACGTAGCGCCACAGTCATGTAGTTTGCAATAGAAGGAATAATGCAATGCATATCACTACCAGCATGCCCTGTACCACGAAGAAACAAAGAAATGTGCCATGCTACAATCCTGTACTGTGCAATGAAGAAATAATGCACTGTGCCACGTTATAATCAGATTCTATGCAATGAAGAATTAATGCAATGCGCCATGTTACAATCAGGTATCTGCAAGGGAAAAGTAACGAAGTGCATAGCACACAAAGCATGTGGTTCATCAGGCACAAATGGGGTCAGGCGTCATACGACAGTTCGATAGTTCGTTAGCAGCAATAATGCAAAGTGCAATACAACCGTTTAGGTGCTCCGTTACAGTGCCCCAATATGGATCAATGATGACACAAAAGTACTGCTGCCCACTCCGGCCCCAGTGCAGGCCCTCCTTGCGTCAGCACGGGCCGAGATCCGAGCTGACGGAACAAGCTCGCTCAGCTGACAGAAGCGAGAGGCCAAGAGAGTGTCCCTCCAGGCCCGCACCCCACCCCAGGTGATGATATATGTTACCTGGGGGTCGAGACCCCACTCTCTTCTCCGATGGTAGCAACTCGGGCCTTATCCAGAACTCAGTCACGGGGTGCAATGAGCTCAGGCCGGCGGCTCAGCTCCTCCGGGGAAGCCGGTCGGGGCCACTGCTGTTTTCCTCCAAGGGCCCAATGACTTGGCCCTCCTTCCAGCGGTCTCGGTGAACACTGAGAGTCACCCCCAGCACTGTGGAGACTTTACTTCAAATTCGGTGCACACCCTACCCAGGCACTTCTCACCAGCACCTCAGGTTGCACCTCGACACACACACTGCGCGTCCAAGAATCACTTCTTCTCTGGTGCTCCCGATGATCAGGCGCTCATCACCAGCGCCTCTGCTTGCACCTCGACTCACACCATGCGCATCCGAGTCTCTCCTGTTCTACAGGTGCACACGATGTCCAGGCCCTCCTGTCCAACGCCCTGGCTGCACCACCACAGGCATGCTGCACGTCTGAGACTCAATTCTTTTTTCGGGGGAACACTATGTCCAGGCGCTCTTCGCCAATGCCCTGGCTGCATCACGACACGCACTGTGTAAGTCCGAGACTTACCTCTTCTCCCGGTGCACAAGAAGACCAGGGGCTCCTCACCAGCGCCCTGTCTGCACCACGACCTGCACTCTGCGTATCCGAGTCTCACTTCGTCTCCCCGTGCACACATGACCAGGCGCTCCTCACCAACACCTTGGCCTGCACCTTGACACTCACTCCTGCGTTCCAACAATCACAAGGCACAACTTCTGAGGGACTCAAGCTGCAAAAGCATGCGCACACTGCATTGCTTGGGACTTCTCCAGAAACATATATGATCCTGTATTTCCAAACAGGGAGCCAGCTCACCTAGGACCCTTGGTGTTACAAGACACAGCACAAAGCACAGCCCAGCACCTGCAAGCAGAGTCACAATAGCCTCTCCCTTGGTTATAAAAGCAAACTGCGGACCAGCCCCAGGTCCTGAAGCAAGGATTGGCCTTTCCACAGCAGTCTCTTCAGTTGCTCCTTCTTTAGCAGAGGTTACTCTTGACCACAGAATGGGTCCAAGCCTTTTTAAGTCTCAATCCATTTCTGTGTCATTCCCCTGTTCAGGGGTTTTAGCCCTCCCGAAATCAGTTCTGGGTATCTCTCTCCCAGTGTCACCTCTCTCCCTTTGATACTGGGGGTCTGTATCCTTAATCCCTGAGAAGGAGATGGGTCAATTGGTTTATAGCACCAGCCCAGGCCTTTTCACCTCTGGGGCTTCTCCTCCCCATACTCTCCAGATGCAGGGAAGTTTGGTGCCATCTCAACCACTCCCTGGGTCAAGACCTCTCCCAGCTCCTCTTACCTTTCAGATCCAGACAGACAATCCACATTTAAGCAGAGACACACAGAAATGCCTAGAACACAAAACTTAGCCACTTTCTAAAAGAGTGGTTTCTGAACACACAGTGACAAAACCACATTCACAGAAAGATGTATTATGACACTGTGAGTTCATACATAGTAAACTACACCTCTCCATTATAAACTTACAGGAAACTAGGCTAACAAACAAAACACCCAGCCTCCCCCATTCAGTCCTGGGGGCAGTATGGCCTTTCAGCAGTAAAAAACAAAATGGGTGTTTTTCACTGTCAGAACATAACGCACACCTTAGGATATGTCCTGCCTTTTACCTACACTGCACCCTGCCCATTGATTACCCTGGACCTACCACAGGGGTGTCCAATGTGTATGCAAAAGGGAAAATCAGGCCTGACAAGTGGTTGCACTTGTCAGGACAACATGCTAACTTAGCATTCTACGCGCAGGCCCTACACTGCAGGCCTGACTTTCCTTCTCCGCGGGCCTTGCATTACTAACCCTGGCACAGACAGTGCACATCACTAGGTACTTTACTAGTAAGGCTAAAATACCAATCATGGCTAACCAATTACTATTACATTTTACATAGGGAACACTTGTACTTTGCCACTGTTCAGCAGTGGCAAAGTACCCAAAGCATCTAGATTGCAAAGGAGGCAGAGGCAAAAAGTCAGGGGTAATCATGCCAAGATATTCTAGGCCTAACAATACCCTTGGTAAATATGTGCCTATTTACTGTGAGAAATCACTGCTAAGTAATGTTGTTTAGGTGCATTGCCCCTGTGTTACAAGTAATTGTATTTAAGACAATTTAACACATTCACACATCTCCATACATGTTTACACCCATGTATCTGACATGACACGGCTGAGAGTTATGTAACATATCATGAGGCACCGTGAGTAGTGCTAATGCATGAAGAGTTTCATGAAATAATCACATACATTGACCTACGTAACATATTCCACCATGTAGAATATACAAGCGTGTTAGTTTGGTATATTTGAGATCAGCCATTTTGATTTATTTGCAGACTCAATGTAATGTAGAATTTCCATTTATGTATTGAGTTCCCACGTTTTTTGTCAATCAGGCGACATGTTATAGTAGAGCTTCACACAAAACAATTATATTAGATAATGTTTACAGATTGGTGATTTTGAGTTATAAAAAATATTATCTATGCACACAGATATGTAGCACTTATGAGACACACATGTTTGCAATGAAACACCATCAGTTTTGTAACTTATGGTTTGATGTTACTGGCATAGTAGTAGTTTAATTTATGTAAGTAGCTGAAATCAGTGAAACTCTGATAATGTTACCATTGGACTATACATGCCCTTCATACCTTACTGGTTATACAAAGCATTACCTTCCTCAACATTTACACACATTTTCCTCAATACCAGCTACATTATCCCAATGGATGATAACAATTTACTTATATTAATTTAAAATATATTTTCAGTAAGCAGATTATTATAGAGTATCATATTAGAGTAAGACATAATTGACAGATGTATCAAAGGTTTGTACCTATTCTGTGTCTATGGGAAAACATATTACATGTATTACTTTTGTAAGATAGTTCCCCAAAGGTTTTACAACCCAAATATGTCCTCATTCGTAACTGTTATGGCCAGTGTACATTAATCTAGTAGTGTGAAGTACTATATACATGCTATTTTCATTGTTGCAGTTTAACAGGTTATAACTTATGTAACTGTGACTGCAATAAATGTATGAAAAATTTGAAGACTCAATATGCATTCTCATACATGCACAAATTGATATCATTTTTTGTTCTTAGTGTTTCTGATGTCTGACATTGCAAGTAAATCTCAACACTAGTTAATGATGTGTACATTATGACTTCTACTATATCCTTACAATTTGACGAGTACATTACTAAATAAATGGCACAAAGTATATGTCCACATAGAGGGCAAAATAATTATCTATGGCTTCATATATTTTGGGTATATACAAAACAATGTACAATTATCCTAAAAATTTGAAGTATTTTCATTTATGTTTATGTAAAAATGTGGAAACTATATGATCCCATCTGACACGGCATGCCAGTGAGTGTACAATTTCAGATTGGGAATATTCATCTTCATCATCTTCAGGTGTGAATGCACAGTGATAGTCCCAGGGAACCTTAATCTTTAGACATATGATTTGCAATATACACTAAATAAAATAATTTTGCAAGCCATTGGCTCTGATTAAAAATGCCTTCCATCTGGTTGATCAGGTATCAAATAAATTTGAAACCGAGATTTCAATGCCTCAAAATGCCCTCAATAACACTGAGCCTTTTTGTCAATTGTAATTATATTTATTCTGAGCATAATTCTGTCCATTTGGAAATGGATTTATTAGTCATGGCTGCAAGACTTGGCCTTGATCACCTACAATTAGATTTATAAATGTGTCTTAGAAGTATTTATGAACTTTACATCACTTGCTTTTTTTCAGATATATGGTTGACAACTATTAAGCATTTGTAAATTTACTGTGCAGTTCTCCCTGTGCAGGAACGTGCTGTGCTGGTCACACAGCGTTGCCTTTCCATGGCTCTCCTTTGAGCCTTATAAATTCACTGCCATTGGACTGCCACCGCGGAACCACCTACCAGGATTACAACTCATAATCGAGTGGCTGGACTGACTACAGATTTGGTGGTCTTGGAGCTGGGTCCTTGCATGGTGGCCTGCTCCAAGGCCATCAAACTTTGCTGTTTGTGAAAAAGGCCTTTGTTTCAGAAGCAAGTTGAGTGCACAAACACAACATCCTTCAGTTTAGACGTACATTCTAAACTGACGTAACATACCTACATCCTAACATGGTCAAACTAGCGCATCACTTCTCCCCTGATACACTACTCACCAGAGGCGCGACTAGAGCCAAAATTCGGGGGGGGGGGGGGGTTGGCGGGGGTGGAAGGGTAATTCGGCAACCAAAAGGCAGATTGGAGATGCAGGGCCTCTTAGAAGGGGTGAAAAACAAAGAAGCCTCATTAACAAGGAAATGGTCTTTTAAAGACCTGTGAAGTACTGAGGTGTGGCTGTGTGTGTGCACCCGGGAAGCTGTCTCAGCCCGGCTGACACACATGACGGGAGGGCGCTGAACCCAATGGGCGTTGAGCACCTGCCACTCACACCCATGAGGTTCTAAAATCCGTCTTAACATCAACTTCAAAAATATGTCTACCGTTTAGCCTTCTGTTTATTTCCTCAGTCTTGAATTCCTCCCAAATTCCTGTCCAGCTACCCCACGCTGGGTCAACGCTGCATCCTCTTGCTTTTTGTTAGGGTCTCTCCTTCACTTTTCTGTTTCAACCTGCTCCCCCCTCACTCAGTCTGGGCTCTCTCTTCCCATTTGCCTCTTGTGACAAAACTTAATATGCCAACAACCCCCCTGCCAACCAATTCGTAACATAGCCTGACAGTCTGTGCCAGAGTGAGAGTTTGCCATGGCTCCTCCGAGGGATTGTGAACATCCGTCTGTGTAGGCAAGATAGCTTTGCTCTGCTGAGCGACTGTGATAATCTATCTGTGCATGTGTGGGCTTCACACACATGCATAGATGTGCATGTGTGAGGGCTCAAAGACACATGTGTCTTTGAGCCCTCGCAACTCTGTGCTGAAAAGGCAATTCCTCCCCCTCCAAAAGGGACCTGCCTTTAATGAGAACAACTCCAGACATGTTTGCTGCCTGCAAAACAAGCATTGGCAAAGCCAATAGGTCTCAGCAATCAGTGGTAATACATTGGTGGATATCAATAAAACAGCCCCTGAGCCATACACAAATGCACTTACATTGCCATCATCTGTAGCTATCTGATTGCCGAGACCTATTGGCTTTGCCAATGCTTAATCTGATATCTTGTCTAGGGCAAGGATGTGGCGCAATAGCCAGAGCTGATGACTGTGAAGCTGGGGAACCAGGTTCAATTCTTGGTGTCTGCTCAACATCCTGTGATTCTGGGAAAATCACTTTATCGCCCTGTGCTTACAAAAAATGAATCTGTGCATGTGTAATGTGAATGATGCTCCTCTAAAGCGCTCCAATACCTTTGGGTCATGTACGCACTATATAAACCTGCAAAAAAGTGATTACAAAATTGTAAGCACTCCAGTTTCCAGGTACTACTCAAAACTGGAAGTGAAGCTCTTTATTTCATATTATTTGCCCTTACCACCTGGGCTCTGCAGGAGGGAATGGTCCTCAATGATGCAGAGTTCCAGCTTCCAGAACTTTTTTGTCAGGTGGTGGTGGTGGGGGGGGGGCTCGACCTGTAAAAAAGGTTTTGATGGGGGGCTCAGCTGACAAAAGTTTGAAGACCTCTGCCTCAGAACAACTTAGAGGTACTACTAAAATATCAGTAACATCGAAATTGGTTCAAAGGGACCCTATCATATATTTATGTATTTATATTATTTATTTATTAAGGAGTTTTATATAGTGCTAGCCAGACCCGAGGGTATCGAAGTGCTTAACAACAGTCATACTACAAAGAAAATCACTTTAAACAGTTATAGTATAGATCCTGGACGGAGAGTTCCAGCGCTTTGTGCGACCTTGGGGTACAGAGGTCTTTGAATGTCTTAAAAGAATGCTGTTGGCTTGTGCAGTACTCCTCTTTCAGGCAGTAAGGCTTCAGCACTTCTGCAGCTCCTGTCAGTTCGCTAGTGAATCATCTAGGAAAAGGTCTTTGAGCTGCCTTTTGGATTTTGCAAAGGTGGGGATAGTTCTGTGTGAGGGAATGAGATCCAGATTTTGGGCGTGATGCCCACGATGTACTGGGCAGTTGTTTTTTGTTTGCGTGTTTTCAGCGGGATGAGTAATAAGGTGTTCGAGCTCCTGAGGGTCCTGGTTTGGGCAGAATGTTTGAGTTTGGAAGCCAGGTATTCCGGTGTGCCTGTGTGAAGGGCTTTGTATGTGCAGCAGGCAGTTCCAAAGTTAGCCCATAGCCCACATTTCAATTGGGAGCCATTTAAGTTCTCTGAGTGCAGGTGAGAAGTGGTTGAATTTCTCTGGTGACCATTATGGCTGCTGCATTGATAGTTGTTTTGAGGGGAGCATGGTATCATTTTGCTGTACAAGTAGAGAGGACTGCAAACGCATAGTCTAGTCTGGACAGCACCAGTGCTTGGGTAGCTTGTTTGAGGTCTTTGGGCGGGATAAAAGGTTTTATTTTGTTTAGTAGCTTTAGGTTAAGGAAGTCCCTCTTGGCAGAGTTCTTAATGTTTCTGGTCATGTCCAATTTCGGGTCAAGAATGATACCTAGTGAATTTGACTAAGTCTGCTAGGGTGAGGTTACCTTTGAGAGACTCAATAGCTTTTAGCCATTCCGCAATTTGGGGATTCTCTTCTTTGTTGGAGATGAGGAGTATTTCCGTTTTGGCTTCGTTAAGTTTTAGGTGTTTACCTGAGAGCCAGTGTTGGACTTCTCTTAGTGTGTTATTGAGTCTCTGAATATCATCGAAGGAGGAGATTTCTAGATAAATCTGAGTGTCGTCAGCATACATATGGAAGGGAATGTTGGCTTTTCTGAATTGTGAGGGTTCCAAGTAGATGTTGAAAAGTTACAGGGAAAGCACTGAACCTTGAGGGTCACCCCTGCTGACGGGGTGGATTTCGGCTGCAAAGTTTTTAACTTTTATTCATTGGGTGCGGTTGTGAAGGAAGGAGGAGAACCAGTGCAAGACCATCTTATCTAGACCTACCCTTTCTTGCAGTTCTCTTTACCACCTGCGCAGCTGAAGTACACATTCAATCTGCAGTACAGTCTTTTATTGCCCTGAGGAAGCCCTATTCAGGGTAAAACGCTTTGGCTGCAGTGGCACACCACTGTTTTGAACAAAGCAACTATTAAAAAATTCTGACTAACGCCTCTGAAGAGTCTGGAGAGATTGTGTCCTCTTTAGCATTCATGCTGTTTTACTTTTGTGTTGCCTCTCTGTGCTTTCTTATTTGCAGTCTGGAACGACTCCGGTTCTAAGTGAGCTGTTTATGATATTGCACCAGAGCGGGACTAGGGAGAGTTTCAGCTTTTTGGTCATTTGTGGAGGTAGAGGATCTAGGACATGGGATGAGGGATTGGAAGTGGAGATCAGTTTGACTATCTCTTCTTCCTGAATGGAGTTGAAAGATTTCCAGGATTTTGTGGGGGGCTTGTATGAGTTGTCTATAGTCATATGGGATGATGTTGGAGTCCAGTGAGAGCTCAATCTTGGTGGTCTTGTCATTAAAGAAGTTGGCGAAGTTGTCGCAGAGTTAATTGGAAGCCTGCACTGAGGAAGTAGCGGGCTTGGAGGTTTGCTGCCTAATGATGTTGAAGAGCTCCCTGGGCCTGTTTTTTGTATTGTCCGGCGCAGTGCAGGAAAACAAGGGTTTTTCATTCTTGATATGTTTTTATACTTCCTCCGGGCTACTTTAAGTTGCTTGTGGAGGGTATCTGAAGGGTTGTTGCTCCAGAGTCTTTCTGTGGACCTTAGTTGTCTCCTTTCGGAGTTGATGTCAGTGTTAAACCATGAGCTTTGTGGAATGTTCCTGTTTTTTCAGTTTCAGGGTGGCTAGTTGATCAAGAATGGACGACATATTTGAGTTGTAGTGCGAGGTGAGATCAGTTGTGGTGAGGTCATCGGTGGCGCTGGGGAGGAGCGAGCTAATCCTTTCTTTTAGGTCAGCTAGGGGATTCTGAGTTAGATTTCTATTCCATTTGGGGGGATTTTGCGGGGGCTAGAATACAACCTTTTGGTTGATGTTGAATAGGATGTTGTGGGGTCGGACCAATCCATGGGGAGAATAAGGTCAATCGTAACTGCGTCGCTTTGAGCGATAAAGTCATCTAAGTTTTCTCCTTTGTTATGCGTTTCTTCTGGGCAGTGTTGAGTAAGATTATTGTATAAGTAGAAGGTTGTTTAGGGTCTGAATTAGCGAGTTGTTTGCATCTTTCCACTGTAGGTTGAGGTCCCCAAGAATTACGTTATTTGAGTCTCACAGTGAGCAATCAAGTCGGAAATGTGTTCCCCAAATGCGGTGGAGTTGCCGGGGGGATGACATAGAAGATGCCAGAGTATTACTCCATTGTCGTTTGTCATGATATTGATGGTAAAACATTCAAATGTGCTGTACTTGAATGTGTCCAGTTCCAAAATGGTGATGTTGTCTTTGTGTATGATTGCTATACTACCACCTCTTTGACCTTTTCTGTCTTTGTTGATAATAGTGAATCCTGGCGGGGCACAAGCATATCCAAGCTTGGTGAGGAGAACTTGTTTAGCAAAATGTCTCAGTGATGAACGCGATGTCTATGTCATGGGAGAGGATGGCTTCTGCTAGCTCTGTAGCATGTTTGGAGGCTGATCTTTAGTTTTTGAGCATGCAGGTGGTCGAGGGCCCCTCTTTGTTCTGTTTCTTTTCAGGGGGGTCCCTTGGTTTGTTAGTGAGGAGGTAAAGAGGTCTTGGGTATTTCAGGGTGTTAATCTCTTCCAAATCCAGTGATCACTTGGATCTTGGATTTTGGGGAGGCTGAGGGGGGAGAGACGTATGTTGAAGCTAGGTCCGCCGCTTCCTTTGGGGACATTGCGACTTTGGTTCTTATGGGTCTCTGTATTGGGTTCTTTGTGTCGGTTCCTATGGGTCTCTGTGTCTGGGTGACAGGGGTGGTTGGGATCTCATTAGGGTGTGAAACTGTGGCAGGCCTTAGTTGGGTGGAGCTTGTCAGAGTGGGAGACCGGGGATGTAGTTTGACTAGGCTTTCAGAACAAGTCAAGATTGGTTAGGAATTCTTTCAGGCCCAGGATTATCTTTCTATCTGGCTTTCTAGTAGGGCGAGACAATGCATCATGTTTTCCGAGGTGGAGGTGGTGGAGTCTTGGACAGCGTCGCCCTGGGAGAGTAGGCATGTAGTGTTGTGATGCCTATTGGAGATTGTGCTTCCTGTGTTACCTCTGTTTGGGACCTTGAGCAAGGAGTGCGGTGGGTCATGTCACTGTTTCATCATCCTGTTGCCTAATGGTGGAGTGATGAAGTTATTGGTCAATGATTGCTGGTAGGGGTCAATCCTGATTTGATGGTTGAGGTGATAAGGAGGCGGTGTAGGTGACGCTTGCCGGGGTGTTGGAGATCCTGATTGGAGGGGGCGGAGGGGTGGGTGGTGACTCATGGAGGGAGGGTGGTGGTTCTGTCAGAGGGCATGGGAATGGTTGTTCGGTTCTCCTGTTGAGACAGGCCGACCGGGGGTATGGAGTGGGTCAGGGGTGGTAGGAGCGTGTGCAAGGGGGTCTTTCGCAGTGAGGGGAAGCGGGCGAGGAAGGCCTCTAGCCTCTCATTGATGGCTTGTATCAGGACTGTGCCATTCGAGTAGATGGTCACAAAAGTATTCCAGCTCCGTATTGAATCGTTGGTGAGTGTGGTCATCAGTTTGCAGCAATAAGGAGTAGAAATAGTTTTGGAGATGTGAAGCTGTGTTATGAACCTGGTGTTCCAGTTATCAGGTCTTTCTGTGTGGAAGATGAGATCCATTTTATCTGCTCTTTGGAGGAGCAGTGGTATATGTTTACGAAAAGTGTTTCTGGGTACTGTCTAATCAGTCTATGATTGAAGTTTCTTTTCGCCTTAAGTGAAAGGTTGGCGGGAAATTGATCGTGAAGGAGTTCGGGCCATGTGGTTTCAAGGGGTTGTGAACATTGGCATGCTTGTGGCCATTTGCTTGTTTTTTTTTTCTTGGTTGGATGAGAGGGTGGTTCCCTTAGCTAGAGATTTGTTGCTTTTCCGAGGGGGGTGAGTGAGGTTCGAACCTTTGGGGGGGTTAAAGTGGTCAGGGGCCGCCACCTAGGGGATGGGATCTTGTGGTGAGAATGGGAGGGGAAGTTGGGCCTTCGCTAAATTATGATAACATCTAAATATCAGTGCCATATCAGTAACATCAAAATTGGTTCAAAGGGACCCTATCATACATATTACACAATGTCAGGGTGGGTCCTCTCAGTAATAATGGGGCTACATGGCCTGTACTAGCTGGCTACACATCATACCCAAGTTTAGAACCGCTCAATGCGAGTGAATTACACACACTCTACACTGGTCTAGTTAGACAATATAGATGTTTAACCCAGTTCGTAATGCGTATAATAACAACTGACCCAGCGAGAGCTGTTGAAGCTGTCCAACCACAGTTAGCTGTTCCTGTGATTAATCCTGTTGCTATCAATGCTATTATGAGCAAGATTCTCACCAGACAGGTGGTTGCGTTTTGGATTGCACAAAAAATGAAATCAGAATGAAGCAGTGTTTCCCCCTACAGGCCCCAAGATAAACAAAGAATTCTCATGATGTGTTTAACACTTGGAATGGTTCCATCCATTGACAACTCTGCCACTTGGGTACAGTTTGTTTTTGCTGCAATATATACCATACATCATGGGTCACCATCACTTGCTGTTTGGCCTGCAGTGGTTACACAGATTCAAAATGAATATGGGGCAGCCTCTGCCCTGGATTTTGGAAATTAAATTAAATTGGCAATTTTGCTACAGAATTCTTAATCATGTTATGTAATATTAAAGGGGAAGCAGCTGCAGTGGCAATACGCCAACGCCTCATGCAGTTTGTCGAACCAGACCAGGAGGGGGAATTGCCAAACATTATTGCAGACACCTATGCATATATAAGTAGAGATATTTTGGAGGCCAGACCAAATAAGGCACAGCTTCAGAGTAGTTCTGACAAAGACAATACCAGACAAGCACAAGAGTCTTCTAATAAAAGCTTGACAAACCAAACAACGAGGATAAAACAAAATTACATGGTGGATCTCCAACCAGAGACCTCCAATAGATGTACCAATTACGCAATCATAATAATTTAAATCAGCCTGATAGGTATCAGTACACTGTTCTATTCAGGACTCAGTGGAGAGGTGTGGCGCCGCGGCTAGGGCAACTGACTCTGGAATCTGGGGATCACGGTTCGATCCCTGGCACCGGCGGCAGGTTAGCCCAGCACCATGTGACTCTGGGCAATAGCTTGCTTAATCTTCCCGACGGCCCCCACCGCCTAGAGACCCTTGCGGGTGATTGTGCGCTTTACAAATGTGGATTTATAGGACAAATGATTAGAGACAGAGGGGCTATCCGGGTGAAGACAAGTAGAGTAGGTGAAACCGAAAAAAGGACTTACAACAATCATCTGACATCAGCATAAGAACATCAAGACACCTCACTGCATAAGAGCTGTTCCTCTAACACAGTTATTTTATTACATAAACAGTGCACTATTCCTTTACTGTTACTGTCCCAGCCATGATGGTCCTGGAATGACTACTGTATTTAACATTTTGCTCTGCTTATGCTGAACTTCCATCCTGTGGAGACGGATGGCCAATTCCACATACCTCCGTCTGGTTCTCCAGGTATGGGCACAGGCTAATTTAAGAGATCAGGTAGAGGGTAAACCCACTATGGTCTCAGAGAAGGGGTAGTGACAGGTAGAAATATATACTTGGAAATCAGACTGCCATGGTTAGACTGTTCGATCTTTTCACCATGTTTATAATGCTGATTACTTTGCTTTGTTTTATCAGTCTTACAATCACAGCTCAATCTTTCTCTGCTTCAATGCTCATTCTTTCTATGCATAAATGTATTGGAAATTTTTAAAATAAATGTATTGAAAAATCCACTCACGTCTTTCCTTCTGTTTACGGAGGGCATGCATAAGTAAACAACAAAAGGGGTAAGATCTGTTTCACGAATTCCCTTGGGGATCAGAGTGTCATGCTCGAGGTTGCCAAGATCACCTGCTACCCCGGGAAGGTTAGGGGTTTGAGTGAGGCACTGTGAACTAGTCAGGAATTGAGCCAACAGTCTCTGATGGTTGTAGATGGACTAAGTCCGTGCATTTCTGAAGTTCTTTTTTTCTAATATGAATTCCTACATTTTCTAGTGGGAACTGTATAACAGCATTTACAAAGAAACTGTTCTCACATCAACAATTTTGAGAAATATTCAGCTATGCTTAAAAAACATTTACCCTGATAAGGTTGTTCCAAGCAGTCAGTCAACCACTCATGTAATTGAGCCACGTTCTATAATTGCGATTGTAGCCCACAGTAGACTACTTAACCATTCTAAAGACAACAGAAATTTAAGTGATACACTAGCCCATACACTTCCGCCTGTAAAACATACACAACAATTATCTCTTTTGAACCACTTCCCGGTATCTGGTAATTATAAATGCAGCATTTGCCTTGCCTGTCATGCGGCAATAGAAACCAATAGTATAGTTCTTCAAGACGAAAACATCACTTTGAATGCCATATCCAAATGCCATTCCAGTGATATTGTGCATCTAATTATTTGCCCATGCAAGAAAGGCTATGTTGGCAGAAAAATGCCCATTTGCTTCTCCAAAATCAAGTCTGCTTTTTGAAAAAAAACAAGATTGACACTGCCATTAGTCATGCACTGTAAAGAGCATAAGCATACTGAAAAAGATCAAAAAATGTTCATTGTTGAAAACATTCTTGGAGACAGCCGAAGTAATAATTTATCAGCAAAATGCCTTGCCTGCAAGTATTTTTTGATTTTCACCTTGGCAACCCATATTAAGGGGCTCAATGAGAAAATCATATGGAAGACTGTCATAAGGAAAGGAAGAGTTTGCTCCCTGTTTTGAAATGTGAGATTATCTTTTATTTAATATTGTTTATTTGGCAAATGTTCTTGCTGTAAAACCAAAGTTGAGTTGGATTTTTCTAATCCCTTGAAATATCTATGTCTTCATATATTTTCTCCACTAGTTTTTGATGTTTCAAATTTTCTTGTTGAAATGTTTTTATTGATGAGCCGATGTTTGAGTATTGGTGTCCTATTTCAAAAAATGTTCTATTTCTTTCTTTCTTTGACTAGTTGATGGTGTAATTTTCTGTCTGCCTTCACTGATTTCCCCCAGAATTCAAAAAACATAGTTTTCAATTGAAGCCCTGCCCTCAATCATCTGGGGTTTGTGACTGATGGTCTAGACTTTTTCGCTGCATCATTCTAACATCATGGATTGTGACTTCTAGTCTTATGTACAACCGGGCAGTTGATGTGTCTTTTGACAGAGTTAGACAGGATTTTGTACTATATGTCCGGCTGACTTTTTAGCCTATAAGATCTTTGAAGGCTCTTCGTATTAGACTCAAGTCAAGTCAAGTTTAAATTTATATAGCGCATTACTCACCCAGAGGGTCTCAAGGCGCTTGAGGGAGGGGGGGAGTTTTACTTATCAAATATCCAAGTTTTAACTTGTTTCCTGAAGGAGAGGTGGTTCTGTGTGAGGTGGAGGTGGGTGGGGAGGGAATTCCAGCTCTTGGCCGCTAAATAGGAGAAGGATCTTCCTCCCATGGTGGATCTTTTGATGCGTGGAATTGCGGCGAGGGCTTGATTGGACGATCGAAGTTGGCGGTTGGGGAAGTAGAAGGACAGGCGCGTGTTGAGGTATTCGGGTCCTAGGTCGTAGAGGGCTTTGTGTGCGTGGGTGAGGAGGCGGAAAGTTATTCTCTTGTTGACGGGGAGCCAGTGGAGGTCTCTCAGGTGACCGGAAATGTGAGCTTGGCGGGGGATGTCTAGGATGAGTCTGGCTGAGGCGTTTTGGATGCGTTTTTTCTGTAGTTTGGCTGTGGTTCCGGCGTAAAGGGTGTTTCCGTAGTCTAGTCGGCTTGTGACCAGTGCATGGGTGACCGTCTTTCTTGTTTCGGTGGGGATCCAACAGAAGATTTTGTTGAGCATTTGTAGGATGTTGAAGCATGATGATGAGACGGCGTTGACTTGTCTGGTCATTGAGAGGGAGGAGTCTAGGATGAAGCCCAGGTTACGTGCGCGGTCTGTTGGTATGGGTGCGGTTCCCAGGGCCGGTGGCCACCATGATTCGTCCCAGGCGGAGGGGGATGATCCTAAGATGAGGACTTCCGTTTTGTCTGAGTTAAATTTTAGACGGCTGTTCTTCATCCACTCGGCTACTTCTTTCATCCCTTCGTGTAGGTTGGTTTTGGCGGTGTTTGGGTCTTTGGTGAGGGATAGGATCAGTTGAGTGTCGTCTGCGTAGGAGATAATGTTGAGGTTGTGTTGGCGCGCGATGGATGCGAGGGGACTCATGTATACGTTGAAGAGGGTGGGACTGAGTGAGGATCCTTGGGGTACGCCGCAAATGACTTCGGTGGCCTCTGATCTGAAAGGGGGGAGGCGGACTCTCTGGGTTCTTCCGGCGAGGAACGAGATTATCCAATCTAATGCTTTTCCTTGTATTCCGACGTTGCTGAGGCGCTGTATGAGGGTGCTATGACAGACTGTGTCGAAGGCTGCGGAGAGGTCGAGTAGGATGAGGGCAGCAGTTTCTCCGTTGTCCAGTAGAGTTCGAATGTCGTCTGTTGCTGCGATGAGGGCGGTCTCGGTGCTGTGTTTGGCTCGGAAGCCGGACTGTGATGGGTCGAGGGATTTGTTGGATTCGAGGAAGGCGGCGAGTTGACTGTTGACGGCTTTCTCAATGACTTTGGCAGGGAAAGGGAGGAGCGAAATGGGGCGGTAGTTTTTAAGTTCGGTGGGGTCCGCTGTAGGTTTCTTCAAGAAGGCGCTGAGTTCGGCGTGTTTCCAGCTTTCCGGGAAGGTGGCGGAGTTAAGGGAGCAGTTGATGACGTCTCGGAGATGGGGTGCGATAATGGAGTCTGCTTTGTTGAAAATGTGGTGGGGACATGGGTCGGTTGGCGATCCTGAGTGAATGGTGTTCATCAGGCGTATGGTGTCTTCAGTGGTGATTGGGTTCCAGGCATAAAGGTTGTTGGAGGGGGGTTTTGGTTCGGAGGTCGGTGGGGTGGGCTGGTCTCCAAAGCTGTTATGTATGTGGGCGATTTTGTTGTGGAAGAACGAGGCAAGAGAGTCGCAGAGGTCTTGGGATGGAGTGATGTCGTTGGTGCCGGCGGAGGGGTTGGTAAACTCTTTGACGATGTTGAATAGTTCTTTGCTGTTGTGGGCGTTGTTGTTGAGTCGATTCTTGAATGCTGATTTCTTGGTGGATCGGATCAGTTGGTGGTGTTTGCGGGTAGAGTTCTTGAAGGTGGTCAGGTTGTCAGTGGTTGGGTTTTTACACCAGGCTTTCTCGAGGGTGCGACAGATCTTCTTGGATTTCTTAAGGGCATCATTTAACCAGGGGGCTTTTTTGCTGCCTTGTTTGATTTGATGGTTTTTCAGGGGTGCTAATTCGTCAGCGATGTGGGTGATCCATTGTGTAAGGTTGGTGGCTGCTTGGTTTGGGTTCGATGATTTTGCAGGAGGGTTTTGGTGAAGCGATGTGAAGAGCTGTTCGGTGGTAATTTTATTCCAGTTTCTGCGGGGAATAGGTTGTGGGTGGTTGTGGGTCGTGGTCTTTTTGTAGTTGAAGTGAACGCAGCTGTGGTCCGTCCAAAGGAGAGCTGAGGTGTGATTAAAGGAGATGTGCTTGCTTGATTGAACAGATAGACCTATGTGCTCTCTGTTTTACATCTATATCTGTATCAATGTTGTCCGCCAAAGATTCTGCCTGGTATATCTGATCATACACTGGTGTATTTTGGCATTTTATACTTTATCAGGTATTAGCCTGTGATTTTCCCCTGGTATCGTTTATGTTCTCTTGGTTAGCTAATTTATATTGTTATTTCGTTTTATTCGAGCTCCTTTTGTATTCCTATCCATCTGATGCCAGTTATCTTTGTTGACCGCCTCATGTTAACCTTTTTCTAAAGGCTGAGGTGTCTAGTCCCTTCAGAGATATTTGTTCATTTTTGTATCTATTGATTTTTTTTTGCCTATGTTTCTTTGGGTGTGCTATATTTTCCTGAATTCATATCTTTACTTATGTATTCTGCTTCTATTTTACAGGAGTTGATTACCATTCTTCCATCTCTAGCTTTGACCCTGCATGGCCATTATTGATTTGACTGTATACAGACCATTATGACTTCTACGAATAAAGGTATCGTCCTTATATTTTCTCTTCTTTCCTCTAACCATGATATCTTGTTTGAGGGCTGTGTATGTAGAATATATCTTAATTGTTTTCTTCAGGATTTTATTATATTTGGTTATTTCTGACATGCATTGGCTTCAGCTAAGGTTTTTATAAAAAATGGCACCGTGTTAATACAATTAAATGGCTGTTTTCAAATGTTAGGATGCATTTTGGTCCATTGTTAGTTTTTCTTTATCTCTTGCATTTATTTTCATCACAGCATTGGAGTGCCTCCTCCTCCACTGCACTCTAGGTCACTCCTCCTGAATTAGCAGCAGCAGTTAATGCGTATGGATGCCAAGAAATTCTGGATTTTTGTTAGGTGGAATCTAGATGCATAGCACCTCAAAGATGCAGCATAAGGACTCAAATGTCCACTAAGAAAAACAACAACAGTGAAGCCAAAATGGAATGCAGCAATGAAACCAGTAGCGCTGTTAAAACTAATTTTCTAAATTTTTCGTCCAGTGAAGTGCTAGAAAAATATCACCTGCACTGCAACACTGTAATAATTTAAATACACATTTATGGAAAAAACTTGAAACAATCCTCCAATGGTCACAACTGATGAACGTTAACGACCACTCCCTTTAGAATACATTGCCTGTCTGCCCCTTCCCTACTAGATAGAGGACTTCTAGCTCGATTAATTCTGGAGTTAGTTTATTCCAAATTACACTAGTTTCCACCTTAGACCTTTCTCGACGCAAGGAGTTCCTGCAGCTGGATAGAAGGTCCGTTTTCAAGAAATTGTTAACAGCAGAATAGGACACGCCAAGTGGTAAATGTCTCATTATATTATGTTCACTGTTTAGAGAAAAGCATGCACTGTTTCTGTTTTCTGAAAGAAACCCTTTCTTTGCCTGGTCAATACTTCGTTTGGCCTGTGACAGGCAGGTTTACCTCATCTTTCTTTGGATCAGAATATGATTTCTCCTGGGCTTTTCTCAATACAGTTTGAGATTGTTTAACCTCCAGAGTACATAACTCATTCGATGTTTTGTTTAGTTTTAAAATAAAGCTTTTCATCGGAGCAAACACCACCTTAGAGCTCTGATAAGCAGATTTTAGACGATAGAGAACTTCGTCATGTCTGACCATGTCTTTGGTTAATAATTTAACTTATTTCTACAAAGCGGTGGGTAACTTGTTGCTCAGTGTTTGTGTGTGTTTTTGTGCACACCAAATTGCCAAATTGTGCAGCTGTGGAAGGGATTACAACATTCTTGTCTACAGTATGCCCCTCACAGCCACAGTTTCAGCACAGACCACTGGTAGCTAGCTCTCTTTCAGGCAGAGTCGCTGCACACGCAAACATGAACCATTTGCACAACATATTTATAGCATAATCCGATACTTTGCATAGATAGAACATAATACACGATGGGGCACATTTACTAGCCCCTTGCGCCACTTCTGCATCACTTTGCCAATGTCAAAAGTACGAATAAGTGGCGCAAGTGGCATGTAAATCTGCCCCGGTGTATTTCAATACGATACAGAACCGGCTTCGGGGCTGCATGGAAATACGTTATTTGCGCTCAAACGTATTCATGTTTTACTTGGTAGAGGTAAATTGCTCGGACTAAGGGGCAGATTTACGTTAACTGGCGCATGTGCGCCACAGTGCGCCACAGCTCCGCCAACCATGGTGCGCCGCATAAATGCGGCGCACCATGGTGCAAGGCAGGGAAGATGCGTGACGCATCTTTCGGCGTACGGGCGGCGCATTGCTGGAGTCATGTCGCAAGTGCGACATGACTCCTGCAATGCACAGGGGCCACCCCTACATTGCATGGTGCATCACCCTTACGCCTGCTTCAAGCAGGCGTAAGGAATTGATGTAGAAAGTGACTCAGTGAAATCTTGAAGATTTCACTAAGTCACTTTCCAGGGGCGTTCCTGCGACGGAACGCACCCCCCTGCACCAGAACGCCTACATGTCAGGTTTCATGTGGTGCAGGGCCTTACACCGTGACGCATCTCCATAGATGCGTCACGTTGTAAATGCCTCGTAGGGATGCGCCATGTTTACGCCTCATAAATCTGCCCCAAAGATTTTTATCTTGTACATTTTAAAACGTATTAATGAAAAGGCTATTTTCCGAAATTATGTTGCGACATTCATATCTACATTTCGAAATAGGGCTTTTAGCATGCAGTCCGTAGTTGCCGTTCCTCGCGATCCTGGTGCTGGATTTTCCCGTTCTCAGCGCGTCGGTCACGTAGCCGAAAGTGCGGCTTTGCGTCAGTCAAAAAGCCCGACGTGTTTGCAGTTTCATTGCACACACAAGGCTCGGCGGCTCGGATGGCCTTCGGAGCCTCGTCTCCATTTCTCCATCGAGGCTGGATATACGCGGAGCTGCCATTAGGCTTCAGCGCACACGTGGAGCTGCCTTCCGGGACTGGAGCTCGGGGTTCCAGGGCTCCCTTTAGTCATCATTAGAGTGTTCCGTCTAATCTTTATGCAGTTTCTGTTGAGGCTTCGAGCTTAGCTATGATCCAATATGCTTGAGGAAAATCTTTCCCTCTCTGGTATTTCTCATGACAATTAGACAGACACCAGCGCTCAGACCGCATTACTTCAGCCTGGCTCCCACAGCCTGGATGTAAAAGTGCTTTTAAACATTTACTATGAGAGCTTGGAGTTAATGCGCCACAGGACCTTTACCTCTGTTAAGAAATCCGGATACCCTGCGAAGGAGAATTCAAAGGATTCCAAAGTGCTTAAAGCGGCAGGCGCTGGCACTGGGTAGTTATACTTAGGACTACCTTTCCACAGAAAGTTGCTTTTTTGGTTTAATAATAACTTTAGCGCCATTGGACAAATCATTACAAATCTTTCACCAAAAATACTCTCTCCCCTTACCTTAGAGCATGAGCATTCAAACTTTCTGTCGGGGCCAAAATTACAGTGTGGTTTGTGGCCGAGGGCCGCACCGGTAGGGGTGGGGTCAGTGGGTGCGGGGTCTGTCTGTGTGTGTGTGTGGGGAGGGGGGACTAAACTAAAACAAATCAAACCCGTTTCAAAACATTAGACAATGCACAATGCTGTATTTCACAATCAGATGTAACTACAAATACCACATTTTGATAATACATTTTTTATAAGCAGAGGATAGCAATCTTAAGAAGCATTGCATAGCTTCATACACACTTTGAACCCAATTCCATCACAGTCTCTTTATCTCTCTCTCTCTCTGTCAGTAAGTCTCTCTCAGTCTCTATTTCTGTCAGACTTCCTCTCTCTGTCAGTCAGTCTCCCTCTGTCAGTCAGTCAGTCCGTCTCTCTCTTAGTCAGTCAGTCTCTCTCTCTCTCTCTCTCTGTCTCTCTGAGTCAGTCAGTCTCTCTGTCAGTCAGTCTCTCTGTCTGTCAGTCTTCCGCTCTGTCAGTCACTCCATCTCAGTCGATCTCTCTCTCTTTGTTAGTCTCTCCCTCAGTCAGTTAGTCTCTTAGTCAGTCTCCAAGGCAGTCTCCCTATCAGTCAGTCTCTTAGTCAGTCAGTCTCTCAGTCAATTAGTGTCTCTCTCTCTCAGTCAGTCAGTCTCTGTCAGTCAGTCTCTCAGTCTACTCTCTCCACTCTCTCTCTCCACTCTCTCTATCAGTCTCTCTCTCTCTCCCTGTCAGCCTCTCTCTCTCTGCCAGTCTCTCTCTCTTTTAGTAAGTCAGTCTCTCTATCTTAGTCAGTCAGTCTCTCTCAGTCAGTCAGTCTCTCTCTGTCTCGCTCTCAGTCTGTCTCTTTCTCTCTCAGTCAATCAGTCTCTCTTTCCCTCAGGCAGTCAGCCAGTCTCTCTCCCTCGGTCAGTCAGCCAGTCTCTCTCTCTCTCTTTGTCAGTCAGTCTCTCTCTGCCATTCAGTCAGTCTCTCTCTCTCTCTCCGTCAGTCAGTCTCTCTCTGTCAGTCAGTCAGTCTCTCTCTGTCAGTCAGTTAGTCAGTCTTTCTCTGTGAGTCTCTCTCTGTCAATCTCCCTCTCTGTCAGGCAGTCAGTCTCTCTCTCTCTGTCACCCAGTCAGTCTCTCTCTCTAAGTCAGCCAGTCTCTCTGTCAGTCTCTCTCTCTCTCTGTCGGCCTCTCTCTGTCTCTCAGTCAGTCTCTCTCTGTCAGTCTCTCTCTCTGTCAGTCTCCATCTCTCTCTGTCACTCTCTCTCTGTCAGTCAGTCAGTCTCTCTCTGTCAGTCAGCCTCTCTCTGAGTCAGTAAGTCTCTCTCTCTCAGTCAGTTTCTCTCTTTTAGTCAGTCTAAGTCATTCAGTCTCTCTCTCTAAGTCATTCTCTCTCTCTAACAGTCTCTCTCTTCAGTCAGTCTGTCTCTCTCTATCAGTTTCTCTCCCTTAGTTAGTCTCTCTCTCTCAGTCTCCCCCTCTCTCTGTCTCTCTAAGTCTGTTTTGCTCTCTCTGTCAGTCAGTCTCTCTCCTTCAGTCAGTCTCTCTCGCCCTCAATCAGTCAGTCTCTCTCTCTCTCTCTCTCTCTCTCTCTGAGTCAGTCAGTCTCTCTGTCAGTCAGTCTCTTTGTCTGTCAGTCTCCCTCTCTGTCAGTCACTCCCTTTCTGTCAGTCAGTCTCTCTCTCTCTCTCTGTTAGTCTCTCCCTCAGTCAGTTAGTCTCTCAGTCAGTCTCCAAGTCAGTCTCCCTATCAGTCAGTCTCTTAGTCAGTCAGTCTCTCAGTCAGTTAGTGTCTCTCTCAGTCAGTCAGTATCTCAGTCAGTCAGTCTCGCAGTCTCCTCTCTCCACTCTCTCTCTCCACTGTCTTTCTCTCCCCACTCTCTCTCTCCACTCTCTCTCCACGCTCTCTCTTTCTCACTCCACTCTCTCTCTCTACTCTCTCTCTCCCTCTCTTTCTCCACTTTCTCTCTCTCTTTAGGGGGCCATGGGTACATTACCTGTAAGGTCTGCGGGCCGCCAAGGAAGGCCTGCCGGGCCGCTGGCGGCCCGTGGGCCGTACCATGAGTACCAAGGCCTTGCAGCATTCCTCAAATGTTTTGGGGTGATCCATCAAGCAGGGACAGAGAAAAAGGGGGCTCTCAAAAGTCAGTTTAACTATGCTATTTTTGGAAAGGGCTACAGCCAAAATGGCTGAATGGAAATATTAATTCGTCCGAAAGCTAGATCTTGGTCCAGAACACATCTTTTTTGTGCCTTGGTGTCAATCCCTTCAGTAGTTTTTGAGAACTGAGGGGGTTATTTATGAGCCCACTGTGACACTGGAGCTTCACTTTTGGTGACACTCCTGCGGCACAGATTACAGAATCATATCTATGAGGCCACGGATGGGCTTATAGATATAAAGTAAAGCAACCAGCACACATTGCTGCATTGCCTTATTCTGCACTCAGGAGGCGTTCCATGAGCGTTGCAAGGTTTTCTCACTCAACACCCATTGATTTTGATGCTGCCCCAGATTTACAAGATCATGTAAACCTTGTGAAACTGTAAATCTTTATGCCTCCTGAGATGCGGTGTAACAGGGAAAAATATCTTTAATTCTCCTTTATTTCCCTCTTTCTATGGGTGCTACAATCTGCAACACACATAAAAAGAGGACAATGCCTCTTAGGTGTGTTTTTGTGCAGGAAGATACCCCTTCCTGCCCAAAAACAGTCCTGCTGACAACATAGGCACAAGGGTGCCTGGGTTGGTGCTAGGCTGAAGAAATGGCACCAGCGCATGGTGAAAGGACAGGAATGCATTGCATGACATAAATATGGAGCATCCCTGCCCTTTTATTTTCACGCAGGGCAGCTCTGCAAGGTGATTTGCTGTGCTGCTCTATGCCAAATCCCTATTGATTAGTGCCTTAGTCATTAAAAGCTTTGTGTATATGGATGGTTGACTTGCAGGACTCTCACAAGATTCTTTTGATCATGCAACTTCAAAAAATAGACCAATCTGATTGGCCAATTGACCTTTTCTTCCCTTCCGCTGCCTGACTCTCATTGGAGTGAGGGTCCTGAAAGTGCTCTGATTGGATGGTTGCAACATGAAAAGAAATTTAGGTGCAGCCATTACAGGACTCTGAGACTTAGTTACCTGTCCTGAAAAAGATTTTTAAAAAAGCAATATGGGGGCAGAGTAGTGATACTTCTGGGAGGGTCCCTAGAGGAACCCCCTGGTGGTAAATGTAGAAAGAAAAAAAAAATGTTTACAGCACAGACAAAAAATTAAATGGTGGCCGTTAAAAAAAGAACAAGGATATTGTGCTGCATAACTAAATACTTATAAGGGCCCAAATGCGAGACCTATTGGCCATGCCAATACTTGTTTTAAATCCTACCATATCCAAACTGTAGCATCCCTTACAGTTGACCTTGTGGGAGGCAGACATTGGAATGGGGTATCATTTCCAAATAACTTGTTTCAAACTCTCTCTCTATTGCCATCAAGCTACATGGGAAACTAGCCGAAGGGGAAGAACCTATCACAGCACCTTAGCTACATTGACATCATTCTTTGGCTAAGGCGTAGTCTATGAGTGAAGAAGAAAACTCAATTCTCTCCCTAAATGATGGTTTGTACAGGACACACAAATTCTGGGTTTTGACGTAAATACAGCAGTCCCCCTCCCTCCTTTTCACCCTCTCCCAAACCCATTTTGGTAGGTCAAATCAGCAAAATTTATTAGCGTAAATGTGAGGGAAAGCCCAATATCTGCAGAATTCAGCGCTTTGAACATCCATTCCACATATAATTCCCCGTTTCTGCAGTAGGGTCCCATAATAGATGGTTGAGAGCAGACAGTAAATACTTCTTCCTGTAGAAATAGCATTTTGTGTCATAATTCAGCCCCGGGGGGTGCTGAGACTTGGATTCCCTTGAATTGCTCTATTTTAAGGTACAACCATTTCTATATGGTATTCAAGACCTGCTCGTTCATGGCAGTGTCATTTATACCAGATATTGGATTCTTTGTGTGTGACCAATGTTATACTGTATTTGAGCTGCCATGCTGGGCTCAAGTCGGGGTACATGCGGGTGGATGGCGTCCCCCATTTATTTTACCGGGAGCTTGATAACTGGAGCAAATGGAGCCACACATTCACTCTTCGGCCTCCCTGGGGCGAGATTGGAGCTCATTCAGAACACTGCTCACGCGCTGGCTTCTCTGATGCAATCGCATCTAAGGGGTGAGCGAGGGGAGGCAATGAGTCTGATTGTGCAAGCCACTTTTCATGACGTCACCTCCTGTCGGGACGTCAGTGTCCCCCACTTCTTTTTTTTGGACTTGTGCCCTGCTGGAGAGTCAAGTAAACAGACTCTTGGCTATGCAATAGAAGCGAAATATTTCAGTAGCGCAGTGTTTTTTATAATGAAAGACTAGCGATGCAAAGTCTCCTCTCCAGCGCTGTCCACAGTGAAGCACACAGCCACTTCTTGCTCCACTGATCGTACTGAGGCAGGTATGTGGAAAAGCAGTTTTCTGTAGACGACCTTCAAGTACTGATTTGCGTTAGTCGCCTCTGAACCATTCAATACATATCAAATAAAGAGGCAGGCGCTGGTAACTGGAAAGCGGGAAACAGGTTTTTAATTTCTCCGGAGCAAAGCACGTCAGATCGGACAAACAGGGTATCGTCTCGAGGTGCTCTCTAACTGCATCTCAGTGGCCTGGCCTTTTATACAGTGGTTTATTGCTTTATTGCATGAAGACACATTCTTAACATTACTTTGAAGTACAGTAAGAAATCCCCGGAATCCCCGCTTCAGGCCCGTTCCCACACGTATTCACAGTAGAGGTCCCCACCCCAATCTCAGCAGGTGATGACTATCGCGCAGCTGGACATTCCGTTGAGAACCGAAATGTGCGCAATCGGTCGGATCTCATGGAGTGGTGACATTGATTAATCCTGGTTCCTTTGATGAAAGGCGAGATTTTACCGTATGGGGGCAATAAACTGCATACGCAGGGCTAGGTGATGGCCTGGGATTGGGTCGAACAATAGGGTACAGGGGAAGGGGTTATCAAAGGGAATGTTTGTGTGAAAGGGATGAAAGAGTATGTGGGTCTGGCACGGGACAGGGGAAGGGGTTATCAAAGGGACTGTTCGTGTGAAAGGGATGAAAGAGTTTGTGGGTCCGACTAGGGAAGTGGCTCCGTGGTAGGATTGCGCTGTAGTTGTGTTTATAGTTTAACCGGGTGTGCATGGGGGCTGTCAGCGTGCGGGGATGATAGGGAGGTCAGGGAGACGTGCAGGCGATCGGCAGTGTATGAAGCGGTCATGGTGTCTAAGATGGCTGCTGCTTACGCCCTCGTACGGGCCCAGGTTTGGACAAGATGGCGCCGGCAATGTTCACATCGAAATCTAATTTTCCACAGTGTACACTTTGAACATGCCTAAGTCAGCTTGTCAATTTACATTAATTCCCATCATGTTTTGTATCTCCATGTCATACAAGGCTTTTACATGTTCAGATTTACTGTCCAAAGTCTTAGGGCAAATAGAGTTTGTGAAAAGAGAGCACAGAGGCGGTATGCATTGTGTCCCCAGGCAACAACCACATATTATGAAAACTGGTACCAATACTATCATAAATAACCTCCAACCCCAGTCTTTCAAAGTGTTCCAGTACCAGCTCCCAAGCGACCAGCCTTCTTGTTCCTGATGGACCTCTGATGAAAGTCTGTGGAGGTGTTCAATTGCTTTGAAAACTGATGGAGAGTTATCCAGTACGAAGGTGCAGCAGCTAGATCCGATGATGCGGCATGCTTCTCCACGATCCGCTAGCACCACGTCTAAGACAAGACGGTTCTGTAGAGCCACCAGGTGGACCGCCTGTAGCTCGGCTGTATTATTCGTGAGGATGCCAGACGTGATATTCAATGCTGTTTCGACTGCTTGGGTCAGATGACGGATTGCTCGACTGTTTGCCATCGGACCCCAGAGAGGAATGAGTCCTTTTGCTGCATCAAGAAACTGTGATGCGGTGGAATCTGCTTGTTCTATGTCTTTTGCTCGCTTCTGCCTGTGGTGATTTGCTGGTGCCACATACATTAGAGGGAGGACAAAGGCAATGTAACAGGTGCCCCCAGCCCTTTGGGAGCCAGGTGTAGGCTTTTGTACCACAGACAAAGTACATGTTCGGAGAGGCAAGGAAAGATGGAGGATCAGCAGTGTTCAGAGTCCTTGTGATGCGGCAGGAGCTGTGGCCCACGCTTTACATCCAATGACCTTCAATGAAGACAAGGCCTGAGATGTTCACCACAGATAGGGCCACAGTCAGAGTTGCGGCTTTCCGTTTCCGAAGGTAGGAGAATGTGGGTCTGGCTGGATTGTTGAACACCTGCATTTCGATTCTTTCTTTATCCATGATGTTCATTTGAAAAGTGGTGTTGGAAGTCAGAGGGCAAAATGGAGCAGAGGTTTTTCCTGTTTTGTTCAGCCAGAACTCATCGTGGAATTGTGCAACTGTTTCATCGGATGTTGCATTGTCTTTGTAGCTCCCTTGTAGGAGTATCAGCCAGGCAAGGCAGGATCCATGTACAGAGAAAGGTGAAGGGATGAAGAGAATAGAGTGTCCAGTTGCATGAGGAAGCAGCCCACAGATCCAACAGTTCATGGCATTGGCAGCAAGGTTGTGTTGATGCAGCAATTGTACAAATTAATTGTTCCAAAACTCTTTGCGTCGTTCTTGGAGTTGGGGTGAAAGCGAAATTAGATCATGTTCTTTCTTGGTGGTGGGCTGCACAGTCGGTATCATTGTCTCGTGAGCGGGAGCACTTTCTTCCATGATTCAAACTGTGACCATGAGCAAGAGGCAGATGAGGGAGGCAATGAAGAGTGCAATTGTTTTTGTGCTATGCAGCTTGGCAGTCTTGTGGTCTTTACGGTGGGTCTTCGGACATCCGGGATCTTCCATCACCTTCAAGAGGCTCGGTGACGGGCAGGACCACATACTTTGTCTGGCGTCTCTCCTGGTAACCTTTGTAGTGTTAGCTACCGTTCTGAGATTTTTGACTTAGTTAGTGGTCTGCTTGGCCGAAGCACTCTCCTTTCGTCGCAAATTGTACCCTTTTCTGGATGGCACAGTGGGATCTGGAAATTCTGCAATTCAAGTGTCTCTGTTTCTGGGTAACAACTCAGGGCTGGTCGGTCTTTTGTCAGGAGCTCTTCGTGGGTGTCCACGTTTTCGGTCGTTGTCAGTGTTGAGGATATCCTTCGACAATGTTGTGCATGCAGCCAATTTCGTTTTCCTTCTACTCGAAGTGCAGTACGGGTAGTGATCAAGACTTGCCAGGGGCCTGTCCACCTGGGATTTCGTTCTTTGAAAATTTCAGATCAACACGTAGTCCCCAGGTCAGATGTCGTGTCCGGGGCCCCTGAATGCGTCTGGTATGGCTTGCTGAACCTGTTGGTGGATAACAGTTAGTGTTTTCATTATATTGTGCAGATAATCAGACATTAGGATGTCCGGGACATCATGGATGGATGTTGGCTTTGGCACGGCCCAAAAAATTCATAGGCCGGCCGAAGACAACCTCGTACGGAGTCAGGTGGTGTTTTCGTTGGAGTGGAGCGCATTGATAGTAATGCCAGTGGGAGGGCATAGGCGATTTCAGTCCTGTGGTGGCTACTATATATGCTAGCTTTAGTTTTAGTGTGGCATTGTGTCATTCTATCAGGCCTGCAGATTGGGGGTGATAAACTGCGTGAAATCTCTGTTTTACACCCAACCCTTTCAGTGTGAGTTGGATACCTTAGGCTACGAAGTGGGGGCCATTGTCGCACCACAAAATCCTACAAAGGCCGTAGCGTGGGAAAACCTCCTTCGACAACACCTTGGCAGTAATGATGGCGGTGTTGTCTCGACCGGGGTAAGCTTCCACCCATTTGCTAAACGCACACACAATCACTAGCACGTATTTTAGACCATGGCACCTCTTAGGCTGAATGTAATCCATTTGGATGGTCAAGGACCCCAAACCCTCCCCGAGGTACTAGAGTCCCTTTCCCTGGGTTGTGTTGTAGGCATATCATGCACTGCTGAACTAGGCGCTTCGCTGAATCTGATATTTTGTCATTGTGCCATACTCTGCTGATTAGCTCAGTCATAGGGGCAGATCCTATGTGTGCAGGTGAGTGTGCCATGGTCAGTATGGGGATCAGGTAAGCATTGGGCAGCAACCATTTGCCTGTGTCATTCGTCCTCCAGCAGCCTTCATCGTCTTTTACTCCCACCCATTCAGTCAGTTCATGTGGTGTACTTGACGATTGGATGTCTTTTATAGTCTCCCTAGCATCTGTCCATTTCTCTGCTTGTGACCTGGTCATGTACATTCCTGTTGTTGTTCTGTTCTCGGCTGTGGTTCGGGCAGTGATGTCAGCCAGTGCGTTTCCCTGTCCTATAATGTCCTTCACTTTCTTGTGTGCCTGTCATTTGATTACGGCCAGTTGTTTGGGGAGGAGGACTGCTTCAATCAGGGCGGAGACTAGATCTCCGTGTAAGATCGGTGTGCCGTGTGAGGTCAGGAATCCCCGTTCCCTCCATAGAAGGCTAAAATGGTGAACCACCCCGAAGGCATACTGGCTGTCCGTATATATGTTCGCTGTCGTCCCTGCTGCTAAAATACACGCTCCTGTGAGGGAAATTAGATCTGCCGCCTGTGCGGATCGTTGTGTAATGCGGGCTGTTTCAACAACAGTTCGGGCTGTGGTAACGGAGTTTAATACATGAGACATCTACCCATACCTCTCCGTCAGGCTCTGGGAAGGCAGTGTCTCGGAGTTCTGCCCTACTTTTAGTCTGTTCGTCAGTGAGGGTCACAAAGTCATGCAGGGGAGTGACATTGGGGTCGTTCTCAGGTAGTGGTAACAAGGTAGCCGGGTTCAAAGTGGTACATCACTTCAAGGTGATGTGTGGTGCCAATAGTGTCAGTTTGTATCCAGTCAGTTGTGCGCTAATCAGGTGTTGAATCTTGGTCTGGTTCAGGAGGGTGTCAACAGCATGGGGTACTAACACTGTAAAAGGGTTTGAAAGTACAATTACCTCACTCTGTCGTATTGAGACAGCGGCAGCTGCTACAGCTCATAGGCAAGCTGGTAAAGCTCTGACTACGGGGTCAAGAGTGGCAGAGAAGTAAGCACAAGGGCGATGTTTGGGGCCAATGGATTGTGTTAGGACAGATAATGCACATCCCTCCCTTTTGTGGGTGTAGAGGGAGAAGGGTTTGGAGTAGTCTGGGGTTCCTAGAACGGGTGCTGAACAGAGGGCATCTCGTAACTCTCTGAAGAAAGTTTGACATTCGGGGGTCCAAGGGAGTAAGAAGGGAGTATCTTTGGCCAGAAGGGAAAGTAAGGGTTTAACAATGATACTGAAGTTCGGCAACCACTGTCGACAGAATGAGGTGAGGCCTACCAGAGAGCGGACTTGCTTCTGGTTCCTAGGGATGGGGGTTTCCAAAATGGTCTGAATTCTGTCGGGCGTGAGTCTCCTCCCTTCTTTAGACAAGAGGTGGCCTAAGTATGTCACTTGGGGTTTGCAAAACTGTAATTTCTTTCGAGAAACCTTGTGACCATTCTCTGCAAGGAAATGTAGGAGTCGGATGGTGGCTGTGACTGCGAGCGAAGTGGTGTCGGCTGCTAGAAGGATGTCATCTATGTACTGTATCAACACCACTCCGCCCGGTAACTGAACTGCATCTAACTGTCTCTTGAGTGCCTGGCTATAAATGCTCAGACTTTCGGTGTTTCCTTGGGGTGCACTACAAAATCTATATGAGTGGGATTTTAGGGTAAATCCGAAGAGGTAGCGGCTGTCTCGGTGGATGGGTATGGAGAAGAAGGCATTGTTTAGGTCAATCACGGTGAATGTGGTGGCAGTGGACGGGATCAGGTTTAGAATGGTGGTGATGTCAGAGACTATGGGGTACTTTGGCACAACTATTTTGTTAATTACCCGGAGGTCCATGATGAAGCGGTACGCTTTCTCATCTCCCTCTCCTTGCCTTTGGATAAGCGGTAAGATAGGGCTGTTTCAAATGTTGCTGACTATTTCCTCTACCACTCCTGCGTTCATTAAGGACTGGATCATTTCTACCAATGCTTTCTCGCCTTCGGGTGATATCTTGTACTGCGGTATTTTCGGTAGCGTTGCGTCCTGTCGTACAGTCACATGCACTGGGTCTATCATCATCTGTCCTACGTCTGAGTCTGCCTTTGCCCATAAGTAAGAAGGTAAAGTGTCAAGTAGGGACACGTCGGCATCAGTTATGGAGTACATGTGTTGTGAGGGCCAAGGTCTAAGCAGGTTGGGATTGTCATATAAAATGACTCGGGCTCCGTCGGGTGAGCATCTAATAGTTGCTCGAAAATGTTTCAGCAAGTCAAGACCCATAATGGCATCTGGGGTATTGGAGGAGAGAAGGAATGTCGTGTCGGTGATATTATTTTCCAGATCAAAAGGGATTGGTTTGGACAAGGGATTAGTGAAGGGCGTACCATCAAATCTATTGATGTTACGTGTGAGCCATACAAGGGTGCCCTTGGAATCAGTCATTTGGATAATGCACTACGTGTTGCTCCCGTGTCTACCAGAAATGGAGACTTTGTGCCTAGGACCTTAGCGGTGACATAAGGGCCTTGCTGGTCAACATAGAGCTCGACTGGATCCCTCCCTTGCCATTGGCAGTCCTAATCAAAGTCGTAAGCGTTGTCGTAGTCGGATTGTTGGTATTGGTTCTGTCGGGGACGGTCAAAAGTGTTAACTCTACCGGGTTTTTCATCGCTAGTGTCGTTTGTGCACACTCGCCCGCGTCCTCTATTTCTTTGTCCGTTTGTTAAGTCTCTAGTCTCTTTGTTTTTGTGTATTTCTAGCAGGACCGGGTATTGTGATTTCCAATGTCCGTACTCTTTCCAAAATGCACATTGGTTCTCGCCTAAATCTCTACGTCCAGTGTAGGGTGCGGGTGCATTATTTCTAGGAGGTGGATTTCTAGGGACATTTTGCTGGTAGTTCCCTTTGTAGAGTTCCTTCCCTAAATTTACTCCTTGCAACTGAACTATCATGACTCGCTCCTTTAAGTCTTTCTTCTTCTTCTCTGAGGCCCTATCATTTTCATTCTTTTGATGTTCATAGTATTGGGCCATCTGAAGGATGGCCACAGGCTTTGAGGCTGCCCAACTACTTTCGCTAGTCTGTAGTTTCTGCGAAACTTCCTGCAACAGAACCATAACGTAATTCTGCACGAATAAGTGATGTCCAGTTGCAGTAGTCATGTCCTGACCGCTGTAATCGGAGAACACTGTCTCGAACCGAGAGAAATATTTGTAGACATCTTCTTGGGGTTTCTGGCGGCAAGCTGTTACTATTGACCAGTCTACCTTTTTCTCGGGGATTAGAGTCTTTATTTTCTGCACAATTTTATCTGGGCGTTCCAATATAGCTTTCAGGGGTTTCTGTCCAGGATCTCATTGTTTGTCTATGACATCGAGTTGTCCCCAGGTATGTCCGAACAGCTCAAGGTGGTCGACTTTCCGGATTTGCTTCCACACGTCAGCTGGCAGACATAGCCCAAAAAACAAGTCTATGTCAGCTAGGGTCATGATTGTCAATCCTAAGGCGGTACCTAATTCTGTATAGAAGGCAGTGGGGTTCTTTCGCAAATCCGGCAAGGATTTATGGAAGGTCAATCAATCAATCAATCAATGACACTTATAGAGCGCGCTACATACCCGTAGGGTCTCAAGGCGCTGGGGGGGGGGGGGGGGGTGCCGCTACTGCTCGAACAGCCAGGTCTTCAGCTTCTTTCTGAAGGAGAGGTGGTCTTGGGTCAGGCGCAGGTCGGTCGGGAGGGAGTTCCAGGTCTTGGCGGCCAGGTAGGAGAAGGACCTTCCTCCTGTGGTCGCTCTTCGGATGCGGGGGACGGCGGCGAGGGCGTGGTTGGCTGATCGGAGGTGGCGTTTGGGAGCGTAGAAGTTGATCCGGCTGTTGAGGTAGCTCGGGCCTTGGTCGTGTAGGGCTTTGTGTGCGTGGGTGAGGAGGCGGAAGGTGATTCTTTTGTTGACGGGGAGCCAGTGAAGGTCTCTCAGATGTCCGGAGATGTGGCTGGTTTGTGGGATGTCGAGGATGAGTCTGGCTGAGGCGTTCTGGATCCGCTGGAGTCTCTTCTGGAGCTTGGCGGTGGTACTGGCGTAGAGGGCGTTGCCGTAGTCCAGTCGGCTGGTGACGAGGGCCTGGGTGACGGTCTTCCTGGTCTCGGTGGGGATCCACCAGAAGATCTTCCGTAGCATGCGTAGGATGTTGAAGCATGCCGAGGAGACGTTGTTGACTTGCCTGGTCATGGAGAGGGAGGAGTCCAGGATGAAGCCCAGGTTGCGTGCATGGTCTGTCGGTTTGGGTGCGGTGCCCAGGGCGGGAGGCCACCAGGAGTCGTCCCAGGCGGAGGGTGAAGAGCCCAGGATGAGGACCTCCGTCTTGTCAGAGTTTAGTTTCAGGCGGCTGGTCGTCATCCACTCGGCTACCTCTTTCATCCCTTCGTGCAGGTTGGCTCTGGCGGAGGCGGGGTCGTTGGTCAGGGAGAGGATCAGCTGGGTGTCGTCGGCGTAGGAGATTATGCTGAGGTTGTGTTTGCGTGCGATGGCCGCGAGGGGGCTCATGTAGACGTTGAAGAGGGTGGGGCTCAGAGATGATCCTTGAGGGACGCCGCAGATGACTTCGGAGGCCTCTGACTTGTACGGTGGTAGGCGGACTCTCTGTGTTCTTCCGTCGAGGAAGGAGATGATCCATTCCAGCGCCTTGTCCTGGATTCCGATGTTGCTGAGGCGCTGTACTAGGGTGCGGTGGCAGACAGTGTCGAATGTCGCCCGAGGTCTAGGAGGATGAGGGCCGCTGTTTCTCCGTTGTCCATCAGGGCTCGGATGTCATCGGTGGCGGCGATGAGGGCGGTCTCGGTGCTGTGATTGGCTCGGAAGCCGGACTGTGAGGGGTCGAGGGATCCATTGGTCTCGAGGAAGGCGGCCATCTGCTTGTTGACGGTCTTCTTGATGACTTTGGCTGGAAACGGGAGGAGCGAGATGGGGCGGTAGTTCTTGAGTTCGGTGGGGTCCGCTGTTGGTTTCTTGAGTAGAGCGCTGAGTTCGGCGTGCTTCCAGCTCTCAGGGAAGGTGGCGGTGTCGAAGGAGGTGTTGATGATGTCTCGCAGGTGGGGTGCGATGACAGCGTCGGCCTTGTTGAAGACGTGGTGAGGGCAGGGGTCGGTCGGTGATCCGGAGTGGATGGAGTTCATCGTGCGGATGGTGTCTTCGGTGCTGATCGGGGTCCAGGCGTGGAGGGTAGTGGTGGGGGGTGGTTGTTCGGTCATGGTGTGCGTTGGTTGGTTGTTGAAGCTGCTGTGTATGTCCGCGATCTTGTTGTGGAAGTATGAAGCGAGGGAGTTGCAGAGGTCTTGCGATGGGGTGATGTCGTTGTTTCCTGCGCTGGGGTTGGAGAGCTCCTTCACGATGTTGAAGAGTTCCTTGCAGTTGTGTGCGTTGTTGTCCAACCGGTCTTTGAATGCTGTTTTCTTGGCGGCGCGGATCAGCTGGTGGTGCTTCCGGGTGGCAAGCTTGAAGGAGGTCCTGTTGTCCGGTGTAGGTTCCCTTCTCCATACTTTCTCGAGGGCTCGGCAGTTCTTCTTGGAGCTCTTGAGTTCGTCGGTGAACCAAGGGGCTTTCTTGCTGCCGGGTCTGTTGGGCGGGGTCCTCAGCGGGGCGAGCTCGTCCGCGCAGATGCTGATCCACTTTGTGAGGTTGTCGGCGGCCTGGCTGGGGTTCGCTGAGCTGGCAGGAGGGTGCTGGCTCAGGGAGGTGGCGAGCTGGTCTGCTGTGATCTTGTTCCAGCTTCTGCGGGCGGCCTGTTGCTGGTGGTGGTGGGTCGTCGTTCTCTTGAAGGTGAAGTGGACGCAGCTGTGGTCCGTCCATTGAAGCTCTGTGGCGTAGCTGAAGTCGACGTCTGTGCTGGAAGAGAAGACTGCGTCGAGTGTGTGTCCGGCGAGGTGGGTGGGGGTGGACACCAGTTGCTTGAGTCCAAGATTGGCGAGGTTGTCGAGCAGGGTGCTGGTGTTGCGGTCGTTGTTGTTCTCCAGATGGAAGGTCAGGATATCTTGCAGATCCCAGGGTTGGTATACCCAATTGTACACTACCCTACCTTTAGCGTCCTGGTGATTGATATCATCATGAGTTCCCTGACCTCGTGGGGGGACCCAGTGGGGAGCGGCTTCTTTTATGGGCATCATAGTGTCTAACTTTTCTACCGGGGGTTCGATCGTTACCAGGGTTGCACCTTTGGTTATTGGTTGTTGTTCTGTGAGGTGGCAGAAGACCTCTAGCGTATGCGAGAAAAGTTCTGTCACATCACACTCACTCTCATCCCCGATATCTATTTTCCTATACAGAGTTGCAAGGCGTTCGGGTCCCTTATCTCCATACCTTTCTTCGCATGCTGAGGGTATGGTAGCAAAAGCGTACAATAAAGTGTTGTTTTTGGTTGTCGGCATATGGGTTACATATGTCCGATATATACTCTTCCGTTTCTTTTCGGTCCACTAGCGTTTTAACTATTTTATCAATGCCCGTTCGTTCATTTTTGTTCAACCAGGGAATTGTTGCTGGTTCTTTTTCTTTCGTTTCGGTTTATCTGATGCCTGTTTTGATACAATATTTAGTACGAGAGGTTCGGTCGGCACGGAGGCCGTGGATACCGAGGCCCTGGCACTACCTTCATTTAGGCTCTGGGGTTGTAGGTGCTGTACTAAAGGATGGGTGGGAGCATAAGGAGGGGGCATATAGATGATTGGGGAACCTAAAAGTAAATCATCATCTGTTCTTTGTTTTGATGGGAGCTCAGGGTAAAGCAATGAGGGTGTTCTAATAGGGCATTGGTCCGAGGTTTCTGATTCTTGTTCTCTTTAAACTCTTTCTCTTTTTTTGATTTCCTCTTCTAGCTGTTTACCAGCTAGATGAGTTGCTTTTAGTAGCTCTTTATCGAACCTTGCTTCGTCTCTATTTCTGCGTTGCGTTGCTTCTTTGCGCCACATGCCAAAACTATCAAGCATGGTTGGCGTGGTTTTATTTTTATGAAGGGCTATCTCTATCGCTTCTGTTTTATCGAGGTCAAAAGATCCTATCAGTGGCCACTGACTTTCTCGATCTTAGTGTTTTTATGCCATAACTTACTATAAGCTACAGCGACTAGTCCATACTTCGTAAACATGTCCTTATTAGGGGTGCCTTCCAGTGGAGCTGGATGATCTACCTCTAATAAACAGTCCGGCCTAAACCAACTACCAATCAGTGGGGAGAAAATAGGCATGATGTATATCGGACAAGTGAAGATCTCAAACAGTGGTGGACAAAGGTCCGCACTACCTATCCTTCACTACTTGCAAAGATTAGACAGACTATTTCTACTCTTCGTTGTTTGCAAACAGAGAATATCTCAAAAAGAACCAATAAATATATTGAGTAGCAACGAAGGCTAAACGAACCAATCAATAAGTAATACTAGTATTTTCCAAACAATCAATCAAACAATCAAACAAAAAGAGTCGTGCTGCACGACCTTACCCGGACCGTATGGACAGTTTCTCGTCTTCCACTTCTAGCGCCCGATCGTCCTCTGTTCTCCGTTATTGCTGTGGCACTCCTTAGGGCTCCCAGTCAGGACCGTAGATCACTCGAGAGCGGTCCGATCAGAACTGGTGAAGGTCAGATGATCGGCTGCCAGACGAGGGTCTATCGGGCAGGAGCTCTTCCCGATCGTTGCAGTCGTTCACTCTGTCGTTAGGACCTCTCTCACTGGACCCACGTGTTGCTGATGGGCCCCACGTTTGAGACACCAAATGTGGATAAGCAGTTTTCGGTAGACGACCTTCAAGTACTGCTTTGCGTTAGTCGCCTCTGAACCATTCAATAAATATCAAATAAAGAGGCAGGCGCTGGGAACTGGAAAGCGGGAAACAGGTTTTTAATTTCTCCGGAGTGAAGCACGTCAGATCGGACAAACAGGGTATCCTCTTGAGGTGCTCTCTAACTAGATCTCTGTGGCCTGGCCTTTTATACAGTGGTTTATTGCTTTATTGCATGAAGACACATTCTTAACATTACTTTGAAGTACAGTAAGAAATCCCCGGAATCCCCGCTTCAGGCTCGTTCCCACATGTATTCCCAGTAGAGGTCCCTACCCCAATCTCAGCAGGTGATGACTATCGCACAGCTGGACATTCTGTTGGGAACCGAAATGTGCGCAATCAGTCGGATCTCATGGAGTATTGACATTGATTAATCCCGGTTCCTTTGATGAAAGGCGAGGTTTTACAGTATGGGGGCAATAAACTGCAAACGCAGGGCTAGGTGATGGCCTGGGATCAGGTTGAACAATCGGGTACAGGGGAAGGGGTTATCAAAGGGACTGTTCGTGTGAAAGGAATGAAAGAGTATGTGGGTCCGGCACAGGACAGGGGAAGGGGTTATCAAAGGGACTGTTCATGTGAAAGGGATGAAAGAGTTTGTGGGTCCGGCATGGGAAGTGGCTCCAGGGTAGGGTTGCATTGTAGGTGTGTTTATGGTTCAGCCGGTGTGCATGGGGGCTGTCAGCGCGCGGGGGATGTTAGCGAGGTCAGGGAGTTGTGCAGGCGATCGGCAGTGTACGAAGCGGTCATGGTGTCTAAGATGGCTGCTGCTTACGCGCTCTTACGGGCCCACATTTGGACAAGATGGCGCCGGCAATGTTCACATTGAAATCTAATTTTCCACAGGTGGGGTGAGCTTCACTGCTCACAGTCTCTTTGCATAACGAAAGATTGCATACCAAAGATTTGCGTAATTTCTCCATACATTTCAAACTTTGCATCTGAGCTGAGAATGTGGGAAAATAAATAAAGCATGATTTTTGACCTGGAAGGCTTTCCTTCCAGGTTCACACGCGTGCACCGTGGGACAAGGAGGTGCATGCGTGTGTGCACTGGTGCATCTTGGCGGCCTAGAGTGAACCAGCTCTGTTGGAGCGAGAAACAGCGCCATGTCTTAGTACATACTGTGCTGCTTTCCACTCTCCCTTTGGGCATAAGCAGTGCGGCAACACTGGTTGCTCCACGGCATCACATTGTAGAATTGCTCCTAACTGTGTCGAGGGTGAGGCTGCAACATGCTACGCAAGGCACGCTGCACTGCAAGTAACTTGCGCACAAATCAGGCCCTAACTCGTTCAGTGCAACGCATGCAGCTCTGAACTCTTCCAATGCGCAAAGCCTCTTAATTGATGGATGCCACTGCAGGTGTGTGGCTATGTGGCATATCACACAGGCTCAACAATCCTAATTTGCAGCCTGTGTAATGTTGTGAGAGTTACAGAGGAGCTCAGGATCATCATTTAGAATTGATTGCAAAGATGTGTGCTTCGTTTGCTTTTGACATCTCTGTCCACCAGACCGAATGTTTATCACTTGAAATGCTCAAAACAGTAAGATGCAGCTGTCTGACTAAATGATGTATGTGGACATGAGCTGTTTTACCATCATAACGTGTGCCACGTGCTCTGAAGCCTCTTACAAATCTGTCTAATGCAGCGCAGTTTCCAAGCTGGGGAAAATATCGGGAGGAGGGATCAAGAGTTTGAAGTGTTATGATTATATCTTTTTATTTCTGAAAAAAGCAAAGTAAAAAGGTTGGCGAGAAAAGGGCAACTTGTCCTTGTGCGAGTTCTAGCAAGCTAGTTGCCGCTTTGGGAGAACTTCCCAAAGCAGCTACTAAATGTCTCCCCATGAAGCGCATGTGCCCTGACTCAGCGAGACCTAAAAATTACTCCCAGGCCATTTAATGGTTGATTAAGCTATGTTATGTTTGTTATGTTTTTTTAAAAGTATTTGTAAAATGCATCGCTGCTCCAACAATGGAGTTTTCCGGCGCTACACCGTTAACACAGAAATACAATGTACAGTAAATAAAAGATGGAGGCAGGAGCACAGCATAGGCAGCATCAGGAAGACTAAGCTACCAACAGACACGTTTTAAGCTGTTTCCTAAAGCTAAGATTGTTCTGCATTTTCCTTAAGTATAGGTGCAGGTTGTTCCATAGAGCCGGAGCCAGAACTTGAGAGAAGCAACCTCAAACTCTCATTCTTTTAATCCAAGTGGCTGGAGGGTCAAACACATTTTCTTTCAAATTATGAGGATGGTGCGTACAAGGATTCCCCATCCTGGAACAGATTTTTCCTGGGAGAAATCATTTATTGGGACCATTTTTACCTAACATGGGATGGAGCCATGCAGCTCACCTCCCCGATCCCTATTAAGGAACTGGGGGCCCCCATCCTCTGAGGGCATTGCATAGTTATAGTGGAGGGCAATGCGGCTCCCCTTCCCAAGTCTTGGAAGGCCCCAGGAACCCATCACCATACCACAAAGTAACTATAACTTGCACACCATCCATGCAGTCCTAATTACCTCACATATACATCACACATGACATGTTCTATGACATCATTGTTAACATTTCTGCAACATCTGAAATTACATCATTAATGACAACACTGTGGATGTTTTATGCTTAAAAACTTTGATGTAGAAAAGGAAATTACTTTGTCTCTTTCTATCCTGGCATGCATGGAACTGTGCCAATCCTATGCCTAAAGACTTTGATAGAAAAACAGATATTTGAGCTGAAGAAAGTGTTGAGGGTGCGCTATACAGGAGCTGCTTTCCGCCTAAACTTGAGAACTATCCAGAGTTCTTTCTGTCCTTCCTTTTTGCATAAGTTATGCATCACTTTATGTCTGAAAGGGTATAGATTTGACTTACACTCCTTTGTTTCTAAACACAGCTATACTGCTCTCTAGAGCTCTAATGAGAGCTAAAAAAGTGTCAGAGGTTGCTTATGTTCATTTTAGGTTGGTCTGGTTGGTATTTTAGGAATTCAAAGCTGTAATGCTGCACCTAGAATGGCAAAAGGTCTTTGTGATTGTACAGATCAGAATGGATAGCACTGTGCTAGTGCTATGCTTAAAAACTTTACTGTAGAAATGGTAAAAGACTGTGGCCTAGATGTATCATCGTTCCTATTTGCGATTTATTAACAGCGATGTTTACCGAATCGCTATTATTATTCCTAATTTCACATACATCAAAAAAGATGCAAAATGTCCGTTTGCGATTCGTTAAGGCCGAAGTTCTGTGAATTTCGGCCTTAACGAATCGCAAAATGCTTGATACATCTAGGCCTGTGTCCCTTTCTATCTCAGCATGGATGGCACTGTGCCAATCCTATGCTTAAAGACTTTGAATGAAAAGGAGACATTTGAGGTGAGCAAATGTAGAGTGACGCTGGTGTTGAGAGGTGCTCAAAACAGGAGCTGCTTTCCTCATAAACTTGAGAACTAATCAGAGTTTTCTGATTATTTTTTGCATATATATATATGTATATATTGACTGAAAAAACAAAGGTTACAGGGGCTTTATAGTGAGGAAATGGAATAAAAAAACGTACAAATTCACTGAAAAAACAAAGGTTACAGGGATGGTATTGTTTGGCTGACATTTCACTCGTACCAGAAAAATTCAGCAATTATAGTTAGTTGAGCTTACTATAACTTGCCCCCTGCAGTGCACTGCTTATGACCTCAACTATTATATCACTCATGACATGGTTTGTGATGTCACTGATAACATCACCAATGACATAATTCACAGAATCTCTGACGCATCCACTCAGACCCCAATATAACCGTTTACACACCCACTCAACTTCCACACTACCATTTTAAAAACCATTAAGACACCCACACCCGTACTTACACACCCACTTACTGATTCATAGCTCTACACACACATCCACTCACTCACTACTCATAACCAACTCACTCACTACTAGAGCCACTGACATATCCGCTCATACTCCCACACAGTTACTCACACACTGTCAGTCATCAGTAAAGCTACTCACACACCTACTCACTAATCCATAGAAACAATTACACAACCACTTACCCACCTCTATAGTTATATACACACACACACTCCCTTAATCATACATATACTAATGCATAGTCACTCACCTATACAGTCAGTGACACAAGCACACACTCACCCATACAACAACTCTCACAAGCACTCACTCTCATATACAGTGACTTGTATACTCTAACACTCACTTAAACAACCTTTCACATATGCAGTTACTCACCCATATACCACTGACACATCCATTCCCTCACCCACACAGCCATACACACACTCAATGGCCTATACAGCCTCTTACAGATATACTCACTAACCCATTTAGCCACTGGTTCACCCACTCATTTATTAATGCAGGCAGTCACACACTCCCTCACCTATCCACACAGACATGCCTACACCCATACAGGTACTCACACAAACCCATCACTCACATACCCACTCACCAACCCATACAGCCACTTATACACCAACTGACAGACTAATACAGACATTCACATGACCTAGTCACTCACCCATACATTCACTGAGACACCTATTCACTCACTTATACAGTCAGTCACACACCCACTGAATCATCCATAAAGATACTCATACACCCCACCCACTCATTCAACAATATACCTTGGTGTATATATATTTAACACTCATAAACATTGCAGAAACACTCACAGTCACCGGATGATGTCATCAGTAATGTCATTTGAGATTTCATCAGTGATGTCATCAGTGTTGTCACTGACCATGCCATGAGTGATGTAATATGTGAGATAATAAGCAATGCATTGCGGGGGTGCAGGTTATAAATAGCTCAGTCCATTGTAACTGCTGAATTTCTCTAGTTTTGTTAGAGTAAAATGTCAGCCTAACTATAATGTCCCTGTAACCTTTGTTTTTTTCGGGAATTCCTAAGGTTTTTTAAATTCTATTTCTTAACTACAACACCCCTGTTACCTTTGTTTTTTCAGTGAATTTCTATGATTTCTAAAGTACTAGTCACGTTTGCAGAGTAGTAGAGAAAGGGGCAGGGCCTCTGACCAACTCTCAGGAATTCCAGTGTGTAGGACTTACAGAAGGTACATGGAGGGCTTATTGGTCCTCAAGGTCCCCCTGGAGCAAAGAAGATGTCATCCCTCAACTAGTTGTGCACCAAGAGGCATGCTTGCAGATTGGTGAAGAAAGGGGGCCTGCCTCTGACAACTTCTCAGCAATCTTGCTGTGTGGAACTTACTGGAGATTACAGGAGGGGTAGTTGGCCCAAAAGATGTTCTTGGGGTTCAACTACCCCTCCTATTAAATCCTGTAAGCCCCTTACAACAGGATAGCTGAGATATGATAGCAGGCCATGCCCCTTTCTCCACCACTACCAGTAAGGGGGTGTAATCCCCTTGGCTATTCAGGATCCTTGGGGGCAACTACCCCTGTATCTACATCCAGTAAGTCCCATACATCAGGATTGCTGAGAACTGACAGCTGACCACGTCCCCTTTCTCCACCACCCGGCAAATGCACCTCCTGGTGCACCACTAGTAGGGGGTTGAAGTCCTGTTGGCTATCGAGGGTCCTTGGGGACCAGTTACTTCCCTTGTTATCTCCAATAGGCCCACACAGCTGGATTGCTGAGAGGTGGCTTAGAGGCCACACCACTTCTCCACCTCTCTGCAACCATCCTCTGTGAGCACTGCTGCTTAGAGGAAGAAGTCCACTTTAGTCCTTAGGCTCTCAGGAGGCATGGGGATGTCATCCCCCCACCGGCAGTGTACCCAGTGGCTCATTTGCAGAATGGTGTAGAAAGGGGCATGGCCTCTGACCACCTCTCAGCAATCCCACTGTGTGTGGCTTACTGGAGGAAATAGGAGGTCTTCTTGGCCCCTAAGGACCCTCAGCAGTCATGGGGACTTTATCTCCCAACCAGGAGTGCACTTGGAGGTTCATTTGCTTGTTAGTGGAGAAAGGGGGCAGGCCTCACACAAGTTGTAGCTTTTTGTGTTTTTCTTTTTAAAACCATTTTGGGTTCCGGGGACCCCATCCATAGGGGCATGATCATTAAAAAAAGTAATAGAAAATGGTAGGGGGCTGCACCGCCCTCCTCCTCTGCCAATTTTGGCTCTGGGGACCCCTTCTCTAGGGGCCCAGCCTTTATTTTTTATATGAAAGAGGGGCCCACCATCTTTCTTCCCTAGGCCAATTTTTCCCCGGGGACCCCATCCCCCGTGGCAAGCCTTCAATATTTTATTTTTTTAAATGTGGAGGGGGGCCAATGCAGCCCCCTTCCCGGGCCAATAATGCTTTATCACCCAGGGCATGGCCTCTTGTTGGGGACCAGGGGGAGCCTTAAGGCGCCTGTGGTCCCTGCCAGCTCCCTGCCTCCTGTGGGAGCCGGCATTGCTTTTGGACAAAGGGAGCTGCAAACATGCAGCTCCCTCTGTCCAAAAGAAATTCTGGTCCGGTTCATGAGAGCAAGAGCATTTTCAATGCTCTCTCTTACATGAAGCGGACCAGAGTTTGCCATGGCTTGGCCGGAGCAGTGCTCTGGCTAAGCCATAGCAAACGGAAATGTCCTGGGGGTGGGCACAAAGGGACATTGCTGGATCTGGCCCCAAGGGGTGGGGTTCCCCAAGGCCATGCAGGGCTCCAAGAGAGGACTGCGGGCCTCCCCTCCAATCTTGAATATTGGTTGTGGTGCAGGTAGTATGCAAAAGACTCCCTTCATTAGCGTGTGTGTGCACCAGGGAAGGGAGGTCCTCAAGAACAGGGGGTCCGCGAGCCCCTCCACATAATAGAAAATAGCCCCAGAGAGGTGGCGGTCACCATGGCTGCAGGCGGTTTAACATTAATAAAGTAAAGTGCCCCAGGGAGGGGGACTCGTTGAAGCTGAGTTCCAACGTGGCTGTCAATACTTCTTTGTTGAAGTGTTATCAGCCAATCAGAGCAGTGCCAGTCCCTGCATGAGCTTGTCTATGTTCAGGAACACTTTGCAACCAGAGTTATCACTATAATTTTAAACTGAAATGTCTTCAAATACACACACCAAATAAACAAAAGGCACTTACTTGAACCAACATCTAACTACCTGCCAAATTTGGTGTAAGCCTGTTCAGCGGTTTGGGCTGTAGGTATGGCTAAAGTTTCCTATGGGAATTAACATTACAATCCCACCCTTATTTCACACACCAAATTCTCAGTTCCCACTGCACAGGTCACTCCCATATGGTCCATGACAACCAGAACTTCCCTTGACACTTTTTGGGGGAAATTTCATGTAGATTGGTCAAACAACACCAAAGTTATAGGCAGGGGACCACCAACTCCCTGGGGCTGGCCAGTGCAGATCAAAGGAGTGCCCCCCCACCCCCCTCTGAAGCCATATATGGCCCTGGGGAACGCCACCAGCTGCTGTGTAGTTTCCACTAATCAGTAGGAACTGCATGTTTGCAGACAACATAAACTTAGGATGGTATCAGACTCATTCCATGCACTCCCAAAGGATATGTTGTCTCTTGGGCCAGCTAGCTCGCAGTGCCACCATTAGCCCCACTAAGCTTAGAAAGGGATTGAACAGTTCAAGCAACTCTCAAGCAACCCTCTTCCCTCAGGAACTGTTGTGATAAACCTAGAACCTTTCGCTCAATCACTTCAATCACTCGTGCTCTCTTTCGCTCAAATAAATATACAAAGAATACATGAAGGGACATTTTTCAATATTTATTGAACCGAAGTTGTTCCTGTATAGGAAATATGTGCTGCAATGATTAATAGACAGAAGCAGACAAAAGATATGAGTGTCAAAACAGTGAATAAAGTCATGTTGAGACAATTTATATATGGATACAAATACATTATTATAACAATCTAGCATACTCCTATAATACAAAGCCTAACCTATGTGTCTAGGCTGTGAATGTGTGCTCTGCCAAGATACCCCCTTTGGAATGATCTTACCCCTCTACCGGGTGGGTAAGAGCCTAGGAGCCCGTATTGGTCAGGAACTGGAAACCTCTCATGGAGATGACAGTCAGCTGCTTAGCGAGAGTTTCAGCATGCAGGGACCCCTTGAAGTTATCAGAAGTGTTTCCTCTGATTGTATTTGGAACAAAAGGATATTTATGTAGAAAAGGTCACCCTTGCCTTGGTCCGAGATTGTGATCAGGCTGCCATTGTTTGTATTCCACAGATAGCTGTGTTGCCATATGGATGTAATAACAAACACAAATGCATCATGCATGTGAGGGCATTGAACTGAATGCCAAGGCAGTGTGATAGCGTTCTCACAAACTTCTCCCTGTCAGCAAGGTCGATGTTTCTTAAAAACGAACCCAAGTGTCACAAATGCAAATGTGTTTCAAAAGTCAAAGGGCCGGCTCCTAGTATGTCCTGGGTGTCCTACCCGATGACATATCTGTTTGCTCTGACTTGGAGGGCGCTTTGACAGCCCCGCCATGTTGCAGCAAACACAAACTCCGCTCTCAGCAAGCAAGAGCTGTTGAATCATTCCTGTTTGCTAAAAGTGGAGTTTTTGTACATTACCCTACCCACTGTCAAGCACGCTGGGAAACAGACGAAAGGATTGATCACACAAAGAGGCAGCTGCATGTTCAGCGGCTCCAAGTGTGTGAAAGTAATTCCAGCTCCTGCAGAAGTTAGGGAGCCACCTGGGACTGCAAGGGCCTTGAGGCTCCCCCACGGTTCAAAGGGGGGGGGGGGAACGAGGAGAAAGAGGCAAAATTAAGGTCAGAAACGAGCAGAAGGAGGCAGAATAAAGATCACAAAAGAGTAGAAAGAGGCAAAATTAAGGTCAGAAACAAGCAGAAAGAGACAGAATAAAGGCTAGCAACAAGCAGAAAGAAGCAACATAAAAATGACCAGAAAGAGGTAGACAAAAGTTCAGAAATGAGCAGTAAGATGCAGAATAAAGTTCAGCAATGAGCAGAAAGAGGCAAAATAATGGTCAGCAACGAGCAGAAACAGGCAAAATAAAGGTGAGAAATGAGAGGGAAGCGGCAGAATAAAGGTCAGCATTGTGCACAAAATAAAGGTGAGAAACAAGCAGAAAGAGGCAAAATAAAGGTGAGAAACTAGCTGAAAGAGGTCGAATAATGGACAGCAATGAGCAGAATAGAGGTCAGAAACAAGCAGCAAGAGGAAGAATAAAGGTCAGAAACTAGCAGTAAGAGGCAAATAGAGATCAGAAATGAACAAAAAGGCAAAAATTTTCAGAAACTAGCAGAAAGAGGCAAAATAAAGATCAGAAATGAGCAGAAAATGCTAAATAAATGTCAGAAATGTGCAGCAGGTGGCACAACAAAAGTCAGAAATGAGCAGAAAGAGCAAAATAGACATCAAAAACGAGAAGAAAGAGGCAAAATAAAGGTCAGAAACGAGCAGAAAGAGGCAAAATAAAGTTCAGCAATGAGCGGAAAGAGACAAAATAGAGACCAGAAATGAGCAAAAAAAGACAAAATAAAGCTCAGAAACTAGCAGGAAGAGCAAAATCAAGGTCAAAATCGAGCTCACCAAGTGAGTGTTTTCTTTCATTTGGTGGGAGCTTTAAAATTGCTCCTGCCTAGCAAGATTAAACACAGGATACCGTTATGTCCCAGGGGTGGGCATTCCGAGACATAACTAGATCCAGGTTGTGGTGCCCATGGTCCTTAAAGGCTCCATTTCGATTTGCTGGGGTCCCTGGGGCAAAAACAGGCCCAGGAAGGGGAGCCTCATGCACCCTCTATTTAATTTCAAAGGCCAGACCAGGCGCCGGGAGTTGGGACCCCAAGCTTATACTTGTTTTTTTACATGGATTTGCTGGTCCTCTGCAAATTTGCAGTAAAATGAAAAATGGAAAAAAAATGTTTTTGAGCCCTAGGCAGGGTCGCTTTTTTATGTTCATGGCATATGCTTACATGAAATAAATAAATAACACATCTAACCAACTTACCAAGAACCGGACTGTTGTCTTTGCCAATGCTTGTTGGTATTTATTTATTATTAATGTATGTAGGTAGTGATAGGTATATAGTTCAAACATAGCTGGAGAACAACAAAGCAGTAAATAGCACACTAAAACTCAACGATCCAAGATCATTTACTAAGAAGCAGGGAATATGTAGGTCCCCGCTGCCTACTATGTCGCTATTCTTTGAAGTGATGTGTCTCAATTTCCTCTTGAATTTCAAGAATGTACGAAGGGTGTTTCGAGACGTATTTTATTCGAACAAGGACTTTGCGTGAAAAAATATTTTTTTCTGTTTTCATTCTTTTGAAAACATCAGAGGTAAGGAATGCGAATGAGACGGGATGCACGACTTAAATTGCATGGCTTCAAAGAACAATTTAACACTGAATGACCACTTAAAATGCAATCATCTACAGTGCCTTTAATCTACAGCTCCAAAGGCTGTTCATCACTACCTTCTTTTAATTATATTCCAGGTTTAAAGAAGGTATCCATTAATTGAATTGAAATGGAAAGCGATAAAAAGTGAAAATGCTTATGGTTTAGAAGAAAGCACCCAAGTCTACTCTTCTCTTCCAAGTAGCTGATAATAGGGTATTTGTTAACGGCCATATTTTGTTCTGAGCGCACACAGACATCAAACAATATTTATTTATTTTGGTGATACACAAAGCCGCAGGCTAGATTTCTGTTAATTTAACATAACCTTGTTTTCTACACACATTGAAGCATAACCCTTAATCCAATCTAGGCTGAAACTGGAAAGGAACAACAGCTCTGGTCTGTGGCTATCCAGCATCATCAGGAATTCTGGCATCAACAGGTCCTACCGCTAGACTACACCTCGACAGGCATTAAATAAACAAAGTAATTCAACCATCACCTGCCACACAACCCACAGGGGCAATCCAAAGGCCAAGACTGCCATGCACAAAGAAATCAGCATCACTGGCTCCAGTTTGAGAGGATGGCAGGTGATGGGAGTGACAGCGGTGTCATCTGGGTGGATATCAACACTCATCAGAGACCAAGAAGCTGTTGCATTCATACATTAGTAATGCATTCTCGTGTAAAGCTACTCTAGCATTTTTGGCAAAAATACCGCTGCCAAAATCCCTCTGGTATGAACTCCATAGGAGGGTCTCTGTCCAAGATGTGAAGGAATGTTCGCTGACTGAGGTACTTAGCAGGCATTATCCAATTGGTGAGGGATTAACTGTTGTTTAAAGCAGGTTTTTCTAACAAATGTTCAGAATTACTTGCTCTGTGTCAGATTTTAAGGATAACAATATGTTTTATTTTACTGGAACCCATTTATGAAACCAGGGGATATCCTATAAATTGGCACGGCTCCATGGACGATTAAGGACATAATAGTACGAATCTTTATATCGTTGTCGTGTTTGCGCTATACAGTTGATATTTCGACTTGTCCATATGTTCTGGACTACCAAACTAAACTATCCACGTGATTAGAGCATTTTTATTTTCGAAACTCTCATATATGGCTTTGTGATAAGACACATGCCCCTGCAACGTATACTAAGTTCTGCGGAGAATAAATATGGAGAGTGAAAGGAAAGGTTATATGTAGCCCACTTTCTCCTAACACATAGCCTGCGATTCAATCAAAATACACTTTTTCTCCAGTACTGGCTACATTCCTTTTTTCTGTTGTACAAAATGTAATTAAACCTTAATTCAACTTTTGATAGGAAAATGGAATCAATAAATCTCTTAGCCATTATGCGTATTGTTGTTTTGAAATATAAAGTTTGTTTTGCCAGAAATCAACTGAAGGGTATGTCAAAAGACATACTGTTTTCCATATTACATCACCCCTTTCACGCTCACTGAACTGCAAGTCGGTACTTTTAAGAAGTAGTCGCACAATGCAATGGATGGGACAAGCAATGCACCAGGGATCAGCCAATGAGAACAGGTGTGCGTTATTAGTTATCTGAACCTTCTTTCATCTCTATAGATGACGCCCAACTAGATTTATTTGAAGCCGACCATATGGAAGGACAAGTGGTGGACAAGGGGAAAAATATCCAATGTCTGCCTCGAGGAGGAGTATTTTTTTGGCATCAATTCATGTCTCCCAATGTTAGTAGATAGTGATTTACAAAAAAGCACTTAGGTGGTTGCATGGGAACACCTTGTACCACCCAACGAATGCATTACCTTGACGCAAAGAAGTGCAAAGCAGCAGATAGGGCTAATTTTCTTAATTTGGCCTCTTTCCAAAGAGATTCCTGAATGGCATTGCTAAGTACCACCATAGCAGTTTGCATTGTGTTTGCATTACAAAAGTAGCAGAAAATGTTAGTAAAGCTGGGCCTCAGTCACTAGCACTTTTATCCAGATATGGTAGTACCAATTTAATCTCTTGTGCTCCATAGAGATCTTTAAACCTATGTTTTCAGAAGAGATAATTTGCTTGGGGAACTTGCTCAAAGAAGGCAGGATTTTGTCGAGCTGAAAATAGAAGTTCAGATAGATTTTTAAAGGAGGATCTGGTTCAGAGTAGTTAGCCATAAATAAAACTGCATCTTGAGCAGAGAACTGTTAAACTTAAATTCAGAAATAACATTTTTGAAACAGAGTAAACTATGTGTTGAGCCAGAATTTGACATAAATGCTATCCAAACCAGCATCAAGTCACAGCTGAGATAGCTACCTTCAGCCTATTATTCACACATCCAATGAATATACAAGCTCAATTCAGGCATGGCCTGACACTCATCTTGGTTCAAGTTGATGTTCGAAAACGCTTTTCTAGAGTCTTACCACATTCACAGCACTTCCAGCTAGTGAATCAGGAACTGTAACACTGTCTTGTTATTTATGCTTCTCGCCAGGAGTCTTGACGCTTTTGAAGCAGTTGTTTGACTTTCTCTAGACAAGGCTCCAGCACCATTTCCTGCAATTCAGGCATTGCACCATGATTCAATGGGTGAGACAGCGTCAAGTCAAGTCAAGTCAAAGAATTTATATAGCGCACTACATACCCAGAGGGTCTCAAGGCGCTTAGGGAGGGGAAGAGGATTACTTGTCAAATATCCAAGTTTTAAGTTGCTTTCTGAATGCTAGGTGGTTCTGGGTAAGGCGAAGGTAAGTGGGGAGTGAGTTCGATGTTTTAGCAGCCAGGTATGAGAAGGATCTGCCTCCCATGGTTGTCTTGTTGATGCGAGGTACAGTGGCGAGGGCTTGGCTGGAAGAACGTAGTTGGCGGGAGGGGGTGTAGAAGGACAGTCGTGAGTTGAGGCATTCTGGTCCGATGTCGTAGAGTGATTTGTGTGCATGGGTTAGCAGTCGGAAAGTGATCCTCTTATTGACGGGTAGCCAGTGGAGGTCTTTCAGGTGACCAGAGATGTGTTCGTTACGCGGGATGTCTAATATGATCCTGGCTGAGGCGTTTTGGATTCATTGGAGTTTCTTCTGGAGTTTAGCGGTAGTACCTGTGTAGAGGGTGTTTCCGTAGTCCAGTCGGCTCGTGACCAGAACATGGGTGACTGTTTTTCTGGTTTCGGTGGGGATCCAGCGAAATGTTTTTTTGAGCATGCGAAGAATGTTGAAGCAGGATGAGGATACGGCGCTGACTTGTCTGTTCATTGAAAGTGAAGAATCCAGGATAACGCCTAGGTTCCGTGCGTGGTCTGTCGGGATGGGTGCTTTTCCAAGGGCTTCCGGCCACCAAGAGTCGTCCCATGCAGAGGGGGATGTACCTAAGATGAGGACTTCAGTTTTATCTGAATTCAGTTTCAGACGGCTGTGTTTCATCCATTCGGCAACTTCTTTCATTCCTTCGTGTAGGTTAGTTTTGGCGGTGTTGGGGTCATTGGTGAGAGAAAGGATCAGTTGAGTGTCATCCGCGTAAGAGATGATGTTGAGGTTGTGTTGGCGTGCGATGGCCGCGAGGGGGCTCATGTATACGTTGAAGAGGGTGGGACTGAGTGAGGATCCTTGTGGTACGCCACAGATGACTTCAGAGGCCTCGGACTTGAATGGTGGAAGGCGGACTCTCTGGGTTCTTCCGGTGAGGAACGAGGTGATCCATTCAAGTGCTTTTCCTTGTATTCCGATGTTTCTGAGGCGTTGTAAAAGGGTGCTGTGGCAGACTATGTCGAAGGCTGCGGAGAGGTCGAGGAGGATGAGGGCGACTGTGTCTCCATTGTCCAGTAGAGTTCGAATGTCGTCTGTTGCTGCGATGAGGGCAGTCTCAGTGCTGTGTTTTGCTCGGAAGCCAGATTGTGAGGAGTCGAGGGATTTGTTGGCTTCGAGGAAAGCGGCGAGCTGGTTGTTGACAGCTTTCTCGATGACTTTGGCCGGGAAAGGAAGGAGTGATATGGGGCGGTAATTTCTGAGTTCGGTGGGGTCCGCTGTGGGTTTTTTCAGAAGGGCGGTGAGTTCAGCGTGTTTCCAGCTTTCTGGGAAGGTGGCGGAGTTGAAGGAGCAGTTGATGACGTCTCGGAGGTGCGGTGCTATGACGGAGTCTGCTTTGTTGAAGATGTGGTGAGGACATGGGTCTGTGGGGGATCCTGAGTGGATGGAGTTCATCAGGCGGATGGTGTCCTCAGTGGAGATTGGGTTCCAGTCGTTAAGGGTGTTCAAGGGGGGAGAATGTTCATCATATGGTTGGGTGGGTTGGTCTCCGGGTTGGCTGTCGAAGCTGTTGTGGATGTCTGCAATTTTGTTGTGGAAGAATGAGGCTAGGGAGTCGCAGAGGGCTTGAGAGGGGGTGATGTCGTTGGAGTTGGCCGAGGGATTGGTAAATTCCTTGACGATGTTGAAAAGTTCCTTGCTGTTGTGGGCGTTGTTGTCTAGTCGATCCTTGAATGCTGTTTTCTTGGCCTTTCGGATTAGTTGGTGGTGTATGCGGGTGGCGTTTTTGAAGGCGTCCTTGGTGCTGGTGGTTGGGTCTTTTTTCCAGGCCTTTTCAAGGGAGCGGCAGAGTTTCTTGGACTTCTTAAGATCATCGTTGAACCATGAGGCCTTCTTGCTGCCAGGTTTGCTTTGACGTTTTTTCAGTGGTGCTAAGGTGTCGGCGGTGTTGGATAACCATAGGGTGAAGTTGGCGGCGGCTTGGTCTGGGTTAGAAGAGTGGGCTGGGGTGTTCAGAAGGAGCGATGAGGAGATCTGGTCGATGGTGATTTTGTTCCAGTTTCTTTGCAGAGTTGGTTGGAGGTGGTTGATGGGTTTCGGCTTGTTGTAGGTGAAGTGAACGCAGCTGTGGTCAGTCCAGAGGAGATCCGTAGTATGGCTGAAGGAGACATGATTGCTGGAGGTGAAGATGGGGTCGAGTGTGTGACCCGCGATGTGGGTGGGGGAGGTGACCAGTTGTTTAAGTCCGAGGTTGGCGAGGTTGTCCAAGAGGCTGGTGGTGCTGCGGTCGTTGTTCTTTTCAAGGTGAAAGTTGAGGTCTCCCAGAAGGATGTAATCTTTGGAGGGGAGCACGTGTGGAGTGATGAAGTCCGTGATGTCTTCACTGAATTTTGCGCGGGGTCCTGGTGGTCTGTAGAGGAGGGTGCCTCTGAGTGTGGTCTTGGGGTCGATGTGGATCTGGAAGTGAAGGTGTTCAGAGTTGGCGAGATTGACGTCAGAGCTGGTAGAGATGCGAATTGATTTTTTATGGACGATAGCGATTCCTCCTCCTGTGTGGCCGGTACGGTCCTTGCGTGTGATCTTATAATCTTCAGGGATGGCAATGGTGATGTCTGGGGCGGAGGAAGCGTTCATCCATGTTTCTGTTAGGAAGGCGACGTCTGGAGAGATGGTGTCTAGTAGATTCCATAGGTCAATGGCGTGTCTGTGGACCGATCGGGTGTTGAGAAGGATGCATTGTAGGTGATTGGGGTCGGGAATCTGTGGTGTGGTCGTAGCGGAGATGTTGTCGGTGCCGATGAATTTGCAGGAGTGGCAAGAGAAAGGTCCATGAGTGTGTCTAGGAGCGGCTTGGACGCAGTTGGGGGCGCGACCGGGGTTAAGGGCTAGGAGGGTGGCGGCATCGTAGGTAATGCGGGAGGGCTGGGGAGCGCGAGGGGCAGGGGGTCTGGCGCTGGGCGCGGTCCAGGCGCGGACGGGAGTAGACGGGCTTACCTTTGGCGCACCTTCGGCGCGGATTGGGCGCGGTCGCTGCGCGTGAACGCTGCGCGCAAAAGCAGCTGTCATATATGGGTGGTGGAGGGGGAGGGGCGAGGGCGGCTCAGCTGGGAGGCGGGGCGGGCTACAGAGGACGGCTTTCAACAACGAGCACAACAACAAATACAAACAAAATGGCAGCGGAGGGGGTGAGCAATGCAAAGCGCCGGGAGTATCGCGCTAAAAGTGAAAGTCACTGTGGCAATTCTAAACGCTAGCAGAGCGAAGCGGCAGTCAAGGCAGTCTACAGTCAATTATTTTAAAAGGGTTAACAATCTGAATGCAGCACAAGCACAATGCAGAGCGCCGGGAGTATCGCGCTAAGAAGTGAGATTCACTGTGGCAAATTCTAAACGCTAGCAGAGCGAAGCGGCAGTCAAGGCAGTCAGCAAGCAATAGTTTGAAGTGGGTTAACAATGAAATTGCAGCGCAACGATACCAAATCTCGCCAGGGAGACTGGGGAGCGACCACTCAGCACACCAGTGAAGAGAGGATCACAGCGCTTCCAGGTATGGGAGCCCTGTACGTAGTCAGTGGGAGGGCGGCTCAGCTGGGAGGCGGGGCGGGCTACAGAGGACGGCTTTCAACAACGAGCACAACAACAAATACAAACAAAATGGCAGCGGAGGGGGTGAGCAATGCAAAGCGCTGGGAGTATCGCGCTAAAAGTGAAAGTCACTGTGGCAATTCTAAACGCTAGCAGAGTGAAGCGGCAGTCAAGGCAGTCTACAGTCAATTATTTTAAAAGGGTTAACAATCTGAATGCAGCACAAGCACAATGCAGAGCGCCGGGAGTATCGCGCTAAGAAGTGAGATTCACTGTGGCAAATTCTAAACGCTAGCAGAGCGAAGCGGCAGTCAAGGCAGTCAGCAAGCAATAGTTTGAAGTGGGTTAACAATGAAATTGCAGCGCAACGATACCAAATCTCGCCAGGGAGACTGGGGAGCGACCACTCAGCACACCAGTGAAGAGAGGATCACAGCGCTTCCAGGTATGGGAGCGCTGTACGTAGTCAGTGGGAGGGCGGCTCAGCTGGGAGGCGGGGCGGGCTACAGAGGACGGCTTTCAACAACGAGCACAACAACAAATACAAACAAAATGGCAGCGGAGGGGGTGAGCAATGCAAAGCGCCGGGAGTATCGCGCTAAAAGTGAAAGTCACTGTGGCAATTCTAAACGCTAGCAGAGCGAAGCGGCAGTCAAGGCAGTCTACAGTCAATTATTTTAAAAGGGTTAACAATCTGAATGCAGCACAAGCACAATGCAGAGCGCCGGGAGTATCGCGCTAAGAAGTGAGATTCACTGTGGCAAATTCTAAACGCTAGCAGAGCGAAGCGGCAGTCAAGGCAGTCAGCAAGCAATAGTTTGAAGTGGGTTAACAATGAAATTGCCCCCCCTGCGCAGGAACGCCTCCTCATGGCGCAGTGCTGTACAACGTGACGCATCTCCTAGATGCGTCACGTTGTAAATAGGGTGCAGGGATGCGCCACGTTTCCGCGCCGTTGCGTCACGCAACGGCGGCGTAAACGTGGCGCAAGCCCTTCATAAATCTGCCCCTTAGAGAGCAACATCTAGAGTAATCTTGCTATAGCTATTCTACTGCTTATTGATATATGCATTTACAACATGCTTGGCATCCAAATAGGACTTGCGTGTGTGGCCTCTCTGTGAAGAGTTGTCCATGGAACATAGGCATACATGGTAGGGTATCCACCACTTGGAACGGTTTGACAGTATGTAGGTAGTTGGCTCACCATAAACATTTGTGTGCTGGTCAACAGTTTTGTCTTATAGAGGTTTGCAGCTGAATAGGGTGTAGGTGTCAGAAGGGAGTGGCCTCTCAGTGGAGAGCCATGCACACGGTGAAAACTCTGCGTAGTAGGGGTGTGCGCACATAATGGGGCTTGGCTGTCTAGATGGAGTGGGCTATCCCTATAGAGCTGTGCACAGGGCGAAAACTATGCATAGTAAAAGCTTTGGTGACAATAGAGCTAGAGTCTCTGGAAGTAGGCCTTTGTGAAACTTGTACACATGGTGAAGGATGTGCATGGTAGAGGTTTGGCGTTCTAACGGGGACCAGTGTGTCCAGGAAGTGTAAGATACATTGTAAATATTTTATATAAGCACAAATGTTTATGTAATTTATGTGTTACATGATTCTGTATCATTTAGTTCTTTTTACATGTTTCTAAGACTGTACTGGTTTGTATAGTCAAAACAACAGAAGATTACTGGATGATGTCTTCATTGATGCCACCAATTATGTCATTTAACATGTCATGAGTTATGCCAATCAGAGAGCTTGCTCATAAAAAGCTTCCTCGGACAATCGGAAGCCTTGCAATTGTGAATTGCAGCTCACCTGTCAAGATAGCTATACATTTTGAACCTTCATTTTCTGTAACTATGTGTCATTCAAAGTACAAGTTACTGAAAAATGTGCAATTTGCTGTAAACTTTACTAGCAGCACACAAGAACAACAGAACCCAAGTGCATATTATTCATGGTACTTTGGTTACATTTTATCCTAATGCCAAAAATTGACGTGGGAATGCATTTCTTACGAAAATATAGCACAAAATGACATGTGCATTTCATAAAATTACACATATGTTTGATTTAATTTCACGTATTACAAGAAAGCAAATTTCATAAACTTTTCTTACAACATCAACTATTTTGGCAACCGTTTGTTTCACATATTTTCAATTGTTCTTCGTGATCTATTCTTACGTTCTGCAGTTTTCTGATTCTTCGAAAATAATCAGGAAGACTATACAAATTGTTTACAGTAACCCTCGAATATAATTTGTAAATTTCGTTATTCTTTTCACTTGCATATACAGGGGCAGATTTATGTTAACTGGCGCATCCCGAGGGATGCGCCAGTTAACATGCGCCGCAAAAACGGCACAGATGCGTCACGCATCTGTGCCGTAAAAGTGACGCATTGCTGGAGTTGTGTCGCAAGCGCGACGCAGCTCCAGCAAGGCTTGGGGGTGCCCTATCTGACCAATGCTGCGTCAAGCCTTACGCCTGCTTCAAGCAGGCGCAGGATTTTGACGCAGCATTGGCCTAAAAGTGACTGAGTGAAATCCTGTAGATTTCACTCAGCCACTTTTGCGAGGCGCACCTGCCCCGGAACGCCCACCCTGCGCCGGAACGCCCACAAGCGGCGCAGGGCTTTACAACGTGACGCATCTGCCTAGATGCGTCACGTTGTAAATCGGTCGTAGGGATGCGCCACGTTTACGCCACAGTTGCGTGACGCAAACGTGGCGCATACACAACATAAATCAGCCCCATAGAATGCATCTTCTTTAGATATTCTTTGTAACATTCAGCACTCCTTTTCAGTTATATTATTGCTCTTAAACTTAATAAAAAGTTTTTAACACAAAAAGAGAAACTTTTAGGGGCAGATTTACAAGCCCCTTGCGCCTCTTTTACACCACTGTTGCGTCACTTTTGTGACGCTGCGGCGGTGCAAAAGATGCACCATGGTGCGGGGTATTTACAACGTGACGCATCTCCCAGATGCGTCACGTTGTAAAGCCCTGCATCAGAAGGGGGCGTTACATCGCAGGGTGGGGGCGTTCCGGTGCAGGAACGCCTCCCAAAAGTGGCTGAGTGAAATCTACAAGATTTCACTCAGTCACTTTTTGGCCCATGCTGCGTCGAAAACCCTGCGCCTGCTTGAAGCAGGCGTAAGGATTGATGCAGCATTGTGGAGACAGAGCCCCCCAAGCCTTGCTGGAGCTGCGTCGTGCTTGCGACGCACCTCCAGCAATGCGCCGCTTTTACGGCACAGATGCGTCACGCATCTGTGCCTTTTTGCCCCATGGTGCTCCGCATTGTAAATGCGGCGCATCCAGGGTGGCTGAGCTGCGGCGCACAATTACTGGCACTTCCCTGCTGATATGCAGGGATGCGCCAGTAATTGTAAATCTGCCCCCTAGTTCAAAGTGATGCACTTAGGGCTGAATAATGCCTTACCACTTACAGAAGACTTCCCATGGCGATTCATGTTTGTTTAGCAAGTCATGCAGCTGAATGACGTTGCAGCCTATAGCCCAAGGAATAGTATGCCTGGTATGCATTTTAGGGATTCTTCAGACTGTTCAAACAATAAAGGTAAGTACCAGATTTGGCATGGCTATCAGGATCTTTTCTGTCACTACTGAAAGTGGCAAGACCAACCCAGAATGATCCTTAGCACGTGTCTGCTACACAGAACTATGTGGGTCACCGTTTAAATGAAAGCGTAGGGAACGGGATAAACACTCTCAGGGCCGCCATTCCTGCTGGGGATGTGTCCAAGCTACTAGAAAGTAAAAGCTGATGTCATTTGATTTCTAATAAGTGAACCGGCCTCTATGTGGAGCGCCCAGCATACCCTTGTTCGCTTGGCAGAAGCAGCAAAGCCTTGCTCCGAGAATATGACATGGGGTACATGAACAGCAACCCCAAAACAATGTGAAGTTAATACAAGAAACGAGCTTTGATTACCAAGCTTATTTGCCGGCAAAGTATATTCTTCAAGCTTTCAAACAAATTAAGTTTATCTGACAAAATTAAAGTGCGTTGCTTTTTCAAATAAAAGCAATCATTGGACATGAACATCTAGTCACATCAACATGTTGTTTATCGTTCTAAAATATGGATACTTGATGCACATTATAACGCTGTACCAACAACTTCTTTCTTTTTTTTAAGTGTCGTTTTGAATCTTAGTTTTATTCTCGTGGATCAGTGGATGCTTTTCAAAAATGTATGTGCGCACATTTTATAATTGCAAATTAAGGAGCATGGCCCAACATTTCAAATCACAAATATAGTTGACTTATGCAGTGTTTTAAAATATGACATTTGAATGCAAACGTGGGTGTATTTTCAATTCTGGCATGCAGGGCTAACATCTGTTGCCACATATGTGTTTCTAAGCCCAACGTAAGAAATTGGATTATTATTTGAGAAGGGAGACCGGTCAAGAAACATTTCTTATCTTTGGCCCAGACCTAAAGAGAAGCTAGAAAGTTATGCAAGCCCACGGTTTGTGCATCTGTTTTACTAAAGTCTCGCCCTACAATTGAGCCCTATTTAGAGGTGGTAACAATCCCTCAACATTGGTTCCTCCTCACAAGATGTATGCTGAACTTTTTTCATTGGCTATTAGCCATTTCACTCGGAGGGAACACGTTACCAATTTTGGGGCCTTGCAGCTGTGACAACTTTTCATCCCCAGACACTATGCTGTACGGCCTCATTACGACTTTGGAGGTATGTGGGCGGGTGCTTCGCCACTGCCCGCTCCCACACTGCCAAAGCTGCCTGCCCGATTACGAGTTTCCTCGTGGTCTGGTGGGCGGGCTGCCAGGTGGTCCCACGGCGGTGTCTATAAGCACCGCCTAAGGCCTTTCCTGAACAGCATGGACTGTGCAGTCCATGCTGTGCAGGACAGGGGCTGCCTGCACACAGAGGGACACCACATGAGCTCCCCCTGCATGCAACCCCATGCATAGGATCAATAGGGGGGCCTGTAGGACCCCTTTGTTTCCCCACTGCCAGAATTTCCATTGCGGGCTCATCACTATGAAAAGGCAGGTGGCACCGAAAAAGCACATTGTTTCCCTAGACTTTTGTTGAACTGCCAGGTATCACAGATCTCTAGTGGTTGCGGCGGTTCTATGGAGGTCCGACTGTCATACTCATAATACAGCAGTCAGACCGCTAGTGCGCCAGTCCTTGACCGCCAGCGTAGCTCCACTACGAATTTGGCAGTCCTATACACCGCCAAACTCATAAATAAGCCAATTGTCATGTTCTATGATCATTACTACATTCTAAGACAAATATATATTCTCCTGTTGTTAAAAGAACTGGACTTTGTACAAGTAAGACCTGCTCTATTATATTTACAAATGACGTCTAATGTAAAAGTTTATGTTAATGTTGCTAACTTTTTAACGGGGGCTCTGGGATTAAGAAATAGATGACCAGCCCTAACAGCTGATTATAGACACTTTGATATTTCCAATATGGAACAGACATTGTAATTTATATTGCTTGCATGAGTTCGTTTTTAATTATGACTTTTATGATATATTTCTAACATTTATGAGGTTTTTATATTCCTTTGAATATTGCATTTTGGACATGAATATTTTGTCTTTAAATTATTTCAATTAATCAAATATAGAATATTTGAATCACTGACTACCCACCTTCAGGGATAATCAAAATTCTTATGAGTGTGAACCCTTCAAGTCACTAAATTAACTGGAGCTCAACTCCCCCCCCCACCCCCCGCCCCCCCCCCCCTTCCCCGGCAGCTATGGCTCAGAGCAGACAGGATTAATGTAGGTAAAAGTATAAAGCATTTATGCAGTACCAAAACAGAAATAAAGAAAAAACACAACACAATAAAGCACACTCCAATTCATTTACATAAAAGTAGAATTAAATAAATAAAGTGGCACTCAATGTCAAAATCTGATAAGAGAAATCAGCTATTTGAATTTTGAAAGTCATGGTTTCAAGATACACATGGTGAAGCGTTGGTCAGATACACTAACCAAGCTCATCTAGGTCAAAAGGTTTAAAGGTTTATCTTTTGATTAAGTCTTTTATGCCCCTACCTTTCAGGGTTACTGGAGCAGCTCATCTGGGTCACATCCAAGGTTCACAGGACCTCAAAGGCAGAACTTAGGAGCCAGGACTCATTCCAGCAGAGGCCACCAGCAGGTTTTAATCCAGGTCGTGTGGGTCCTGTTCAACTAGGCACTCTATAGCCAGACAAGAGTTCCACTAACTGACCCTTGGAGTCCATATCTTTGGCCTGGATGGGGGCAGGACCAGTTTTTCAGGACTCCTCCTCAGATCATAAACAGCAGTTCTAGTCCTTTTTTGTTCTTCTACAGGTCCAGTATGTGCTCTAATGGGGTACCCTGGGATACCAAATTTCTGCCTGGCACTATCTAGTGGGTGCGGATGACTGAGTGGTGCTCCTTAACAAATGGGGTAAAAGTTCCCACGGGCAATGCTACCCACTATTTAATTTGCTCCTGTTTGCCTTTGAGCAAATACTCCCAAAAGGTCATGTGTCAGCCCATTTTCAAGATTGTGAATGTCTTCGGTCACACTAAATTTGGGAACAGAGGTTTATTGGTGTGTCGGCAAGTGCACTATGATATTCACTGGTGTCATCCCAAATATAACCCTGAAATCCAGATTAAAGCAGGCCCAGTACCCACAACAAACTAGAAGACGCTAAAAGACAAATGTCTGGTAGAACAAATGCAGGGTTCTACTTCAACTAGCAAGGAATACTCAAGACTTGTCCTGTCATCCTGTGATCTTTCTTTCATGTGCACCAAAGTGCTACATATGGCTCAAACGAACCAGTAAGGTAGGATTAGACAATGTGGTGTCTTAAAGGCTGCTCACTGTCCCCACTCTGTAGATTTTGTAGAGCTCAGAAAAGTCATACCTGCTCATTTATATCAAACCATTGTGTAGCTCTTGAGAAGAATTTCATACCTTGTTCCCATGTCGATCAATGCTGGGCACAAATTGTAACTTGGCAGATGCTTAAACTAATTAGCCTTTTGAATGCTGGGGCAGGTAAAAGGCAATTCTCTAAAAATTACTTCTCAATATTTATTAAAAATCAGACTTCAATCTAAATTGGATTTATAGTAAGTATTACAAATCAGAAATTAAATATGTTTCTGGCTGGTCTCTTTCCAGAGAACACCATTATGCCATACCGTGTTGGATGCTACCTTTCTTCACCTCTTAAAGAAATGTCAGTTGGACCCTGACTGGCCTCCCAGCTCCATCTACAAAGATAATAGAGAGTTGCTAGGAAACCTGGAAAAGGAATTTCCATTGGCCTACTGTGAACCAGGTCTAACTGAAGGAGACCTAGAAGGGGAACCACTCAGGCCCCTGCAAAACACAGAGGTGTCATTTAACTGCATTAAGGATCTCGGGAAGATGCTGTTTGGTGAACTCAAATCAGGCTAGGTGGAGTTGAAGGGGTATGAGGACAGTGCCTGTAATGTGGCATCCATAACAAAACATTGAAAACACCAACAATGTTTGTCCAACAAGGCATGCAATACCTGTTGGCCTCACTCTTTCAGGGCATGCCAGGCTGGTGCCTAGGAAAATATGCTGAGGAACATCTGTACTGACTGCCAGTATTTCATTACTATCCCCTGAGGAGAGCATGTGTCAAGTGTGATCATTTGGTACTGGTCGCTGTTCCATTTTACTCAAGAAGATTACCTACAGGGAGGGCCAGTGCCACCAGGGATCGCAAGGTGGCAGACCCAAGACTGGCCTGGTGAACATTTAGGCTTTGCATACAGTTCATGAGGAGGTAGGGGTTGCCCAAACACTTAGAACACTGACAAATCTCCTGTCCTGGCTGACATCCACCATCTTCAGTACAGTTCAGGAACCAAGGAAATTAGGAGGGAGCAGTGGGAGAAGTTCCTGACACCCTGATAGCTGAGGGGGCAGTAGGGGGATAAGTTGGCTGGTCTCACAGACTTGGGTCCTATGTCCGAACCCAACAATAAACTGTCCTCTGCATGCCCCACATGGGAAGAAGCACTCACTGCAATAGTCTTGAGCCTACACATTTAAGAGCTCAGGAAGGATCCTCGAGGCAAATCGAATGTCCTTTAATCCTTAGAGGCTAACATTTAATTTCCATATCTGAAAGTGATGCCACAGGAGGATCTGGGGTACTACCAACAAAACATATTTTCTTTAGGGGCTAGCAGAATATAATCAGCCTTACTTTGCAAATTAAGTTCAGCCATCCTATATCTCCCAGATCACAATCAATGCTTTGAGATGGGCATTTAACATAAAACAGTAGACAAATGCAAATAAAATAGTAACAACCTGTAACAAAATGGATTTGTTAGTTTAGAGCAGTGCCACTTGATCTATAGCAGTAAACAAGCAAACATTAAATTCTGGTCTGGAAATCAGTTACTACTTCATAAAGCAGAGACTTACTTAACACAAGATAACCTTTAGGCATTCATCATAGTACAAAATATAACAGCACCACAATATCAATAAATGCAAAAAAAGAGAAAATCTAAAAGCGAGAGATTGACAGAAAAAATGATGATTTTTGTCCAAAATGTAGACTTCTTCTAATGCCAAGAACCCAAGGAGAGATGATGGTCTGCATAACATGCAGAGCTAAGTGAGCCTGATAGTCTGTCGCTATCGGCTCGGAGGGCAAGAATTAGCAGCAGAGAAAAAGGGTTAACCTGACAATTATCGGCCCTCTATGGCCAGACACAACCTATATCCTATTTACCAAGGTCTGAATGTGCCCTAAAGTCGTAATCCTATATCACACCCAGGGGTAGTGTTTCTATCTACATGTGGCATCTAGCTTAGTGGTATTTTTGGGGAATGCAAGCCTTTGGCCAAACGTGTGTTTTTTAGGACCATTTGCTGTGGACCTGTTTGTGTATTCAAAAACTCAAAAAACCTACAAACCAGATAATCAACCTCAGGGTGATGGTGTCATAATTCTTAACTACCATTGCATCCTGTTAGTCCAGCTCCAGGCAACTATGTTTCAGTTTATATGGGGAAAGGTAAATTCATTTGCTGCTCTTATTTTGTTGTTAATTATGTCACTGGTAGATACTGGAGGTTTTCTGCAAGATACTCTACAACAGTTGATTTTATAGATGAAGATGTAACATGTGAGACATCGGAGAAGGAAGTTATCTGCACAAGTGTTCCATTTATATTATTGCAAGAGCTTCACTGTCTGTTTTCTAAAAAAAAAATTCATTTCTGTGAAAGAGCACGCAGGCCATGCCTTGCTCCTCCTTGATGTCTTAGCAGTACATATTGTAAAACTGTTTGTGTCTCAGCTGTTTGAAGTGCATGACCAGTTTCATTAGGAGTTCAGTTTACCAACTTCAATAGTGCCCCTGTGTGTAAGTATCTCAACCTTGACTATTGTCCCTCATACATATCTCAATAAAACAATTAGGAGGATCATGGACATTACAGTGCTTTGATAGAAATACTTGCAGCCATATTTACTGAAGGGTTGCATTGCTTTTGCACTCGCAACAGGGTGCATACACACACAACACAACCCATAAATGTGATTTATCTAAAGCCACGCAAGGCCACTGTGCATGGCCCAGAGTGGCTTGAAAAATCTATGGTAATGCAAAGCAGCTCAAATTACTGTGTTACCTTACTCTTCCCCAGGGAGGTGTTCCATGGGTGGTGCGTGCATGTTCCTATTGTCCCCCTAAGTGGGAAGGGTATGCCCCGATATGGGTCCCATGCTCACTATGCCACTGGATTCAAGCTAGCCTGGCTGATGAGGGGTGATACCCCGAACTGGTCCCAGGATGCTTGTTTCTGACCCAGATAGGACCAGTCCCGGCAGTTCAGGCTGGGCTGTTCCCATGATGAGCAAAAAAATGATGCAACACCCCTGGATTTCCCAGATTTCTATAAGTGGTAGACCTGGGAAAGGCAAAACTGCTGCTCTTCACCAGGTGAGGCGTAATGAGTAGAAATATGTTTATTTCTACTCATATTTTCCTATTTCTATGTGTGCTGCATTCTGTAGCACACATAGACAGAGGAAAATGCCTCAGGGGATTGTTGTTGTGGAGGAAGAAGCCCCTTCTTGCACAAAAACAATTCCCCTTAGAAAGCAGGTACCCTTGCAACAAGGTGAAAGAGTGCCTTCATTGGCACTAGGCAGGAGATTGTGCCCAACTGCTGGAAAAAAGAAGAAATGTGCTGTATTATGTTAAATACGGTGCATCCTGCCCTTTCCCTCTCACGGAGTGCAGCAAGTTGCTTCACTGCGATGTGTGACATATTGTTAAATATATCCCATACTTTCCAGTGCAGTAGTTACACCAATGCATATTCAATATATTTTCAAACATGATTGCGAGTTTAGGATGAATTCCAATCCTAGCTCAAACTCTGTTTGCACCAGGATCAGGATGTCAAGACTAGGAGTAATGACCTCAGTCCCATAGTTTTCGGCTGAAAGTCTTCTCAAACCTGGCTAAATGTATCACGGGAATGTGCCTGCTAAAAGGTCCTCACCAAAATTTGTTCTCTGGGTTTGAAGGCAGCTATCGAGCTGGATTGCACTATTGTGTGGGAGTGACACAGAGCAAATGCACATCTCAGTGCACCTCCCACATCCCCTAGACGCACGAGAACAAATGATTCATCATTCAAAAACTCTCTTGTGCCACATTGCGCCTTATTTACAACGTGACGCATCTAGGGAGATGCGTCACGTTGTAAAGCCCTGAGCCACATGAAACCTGTGTTAGGTTTCATGTGGGTGTTCCGGCGCAGGGTGGGCGTTCCGTTGCAGGAATGCCTCGTAAAAGTGACGCAGTGAAATCTACAACATTTCACTAAGTCACTTTTATGATCATGCAGCGTCAAAACCCTGCGCCTGCTTGAAGCAAGCGTAAGGAGTGATGCAGCATGTTAGACATAGGGCGCCCCTGAGCATTGCTGGAGACACGTTGCACTTGCGACACAACGTTATTTTAACCATTTCATTTGCAACAGAAAGGGTGGATATCTCACCATAGTTTTGTAATTAGTTTGAGGAGGTTTTGTATTGAAGTTTGTTACCGCAGTCATGTGATCGAGAAGTCTGTTTTCCCTTTTAATGTTAGCACGTCATGCAAACGCATTACGCAGATCGCTCTTATAATGGGTATAGCGTCGGGAAGGACTGTGAATGTTGTTGAACAAGGAACAGCAGCATAGCCAGTTGGCGGCACCTTTAGGTAAGTAAGATGAAATGTCTTGTAAGGTCTGAGATGGGTGAAAGAATAGGAGGAAGAGACATTTTAACACAGGTCATTCGCTTACGAGATTTGATTTTTCTAACACAGCTTTGAACAGACGCAACTTTTTTCACAGCACTATTGACTTCACGTGTCCCCATTACTACATCAGTAAGTGATTCAGTGGGTGTGACCTGTAGGTTACAGAGTCAGAATGTTGGTTACAGATCTCATAACGGTAACACACATATTTTTATTTGCAGTAATTTTTCCCACATTCTGGTCCATGTTGACCAAGGACTGGGTAGGTGAGAGCTCATCGGTTCTTTAGGACCTGGCTATTTTCACTAATTCAGGGTGTTGTGCTCATGGTGCACTGTACTTGGTATACTGTTTTATTTTAGACACATGAGAAATGGGCCACAGTGGGTTTGGTGTACTAGTAGATGGCTATGCACTAGTTATTAGGTACTCATACACTTAAGGGCAGCACTGCCTTGTGAAACATTAGGTGATTCGGAATCAGGGTCTTTGTCCTTAAAAGCTCTGAGATTTAACTTTGCAATTGTATTATATTTTGTTTTTGAATTTCGCATTATTTTCATTTGTAGTTTTCCCCTGATGAAGGGATTCACAAAATGCCTTGGTAACAAGGCACAGAACATGATTTGTGGAACATGATATAAAAAGGAATTGTCCAATACATCAATTAAACGTTGATTGTTGTATTCATGTATAAATTATGCTGAAAATATGATAATCAGTTGTATAATTTTGTTGTAGCAAGAGAAGTATTCATCAAATAATAGCACTGTAAGGGCTTGAGTAGTGCACCTTGCTACATGTGACAGTATCTGTACACATCGACCTTTGACATCTGAACAAAATCCTACTGATCATCAGATGACCGCCTCCAAGCTGTTGTACACTATTGTGTGGGTGTGAGAGAGACTGACAGCACGTCACAATTCTTCTTCACACATGCAGAAATTATGCATATTTTTTGAAGTGATATCAAGTTCACCTCACACCTTCTCAACACTAAACAATAAGTCTCTCCTTTACCATGCACAATGTGCTAATAAATTATATCATTTCAGGTGTCATTGTTATCAATGTTATTATTTAACATGGTATAAATGATGTAATATGAAAGGCAATAAAGAGTGTATGGGGAACACATGAGTGGTAGGTCTTTTACTGAGGCTAGTTGACAAAATTGTGTACGGAAGTGCACAAGTTATAATTAGTTTTGTGTGGGGCCCAAAATATAACTTACATTAGGTTTTCCAAATCATATCTTGAAATTTTGTTTTTTACATTGCATTTAAATTTGTTTGTTAAAATATGTGTTCAAATTGTTGACTGTCGCTTAGGGCAGTGTTGTCGAGTGGAGTGTCATCGAGTGGATTTTCATTGAGTGGATTGTCATGGAGTAGAGTGTTGTTGATTTCCATTGAGTGGAGTAAAGTTTTATTACATGGAGTAGCAAAGAGGGTCATATAGTTGAGAAGAGTGTTGTAGAGTGAAGTGCCATTGACAGCAGTGTTACAGAGTGGAGTGTCATCGAGTAGAATACAGTGAAGTCAAGTGAAGTGGCATAGAGAGGAGTAGAATGCTGTACTGTGGTGTGTCACAGAGTGGAATAGAGTTTCCTAGAGTTTGGAATGTCATACAGTGTTGTAGAATGTACTCGCACAGAGTGGCGTAGAGTGGAGCAGTGGAGTAGATTAGAGTACTGTGTCACAGAGTAAAGTTGAGTAAAGTGCCATGGAGTGGGATAGTGAGTATTGCTTAGAGTGAAGTACAGTTTCTTAGGATAGCATAGAATGGAGTAGAGTGTTGGGGAGTGGCATAAATTGGAGTAAATTGTTGTATAGTGAAGTGCCATAGACTGGAGTGGAGTGTTGTAGAGTGCAGTAGAGTGGAGTGGCATAGAGTGGAGTGGAGTAGAGTGCTGTGTTATAGAGTGTCACGATTTAGAGTGTTGTGACATACAGTCAAGGGTATAGAGCGCAGTAGCATAGAGTGGGTAGAGTGGAGTGGCGTAGAGTGGAGTAGCATGTCATAGAGTACACTGGAGTGGCATAGAGTGCAGTGGCATGTCATAGAGTACAGTAGAGTCTTGCATAATAGAGTAGTGTGTTGTTCATTGTGGTACTGTGAAGGGGCGTACAGTGGAGTGGTGTGTGGTAGACAGGAGTGGAGTTATGTAGAGTATCATAGAGTGCAGTGGCATATCGTACAGTAGATTGATGTGTCTTAGACAGGAGTGGCCTATCATAGAGTAGAGTGGATTGGCATAGAGTGGAGTGGCATGTTGAAGAGTGGAGTGGTGTGAGATGTAGTGGAGTTGCATGTCGTAGAGTGGAGTTCAGTGTAATACAGCAGAGTGGAGTGGGATGTCGGTGTGTGTCAAAGAATTGAGTAGAGTGGCGCAGATTGGAGTGGGACAGAGTAGAGCAGAATGTTGGACAGTGGAGAGGTGTTGGTTGGAGTGTCAGGTCATACAGTAGAGAGAAGTGATGTCTAATAGAGTGGCATGTTGTATACTTTTAGAGTGGAGGGGTGTGGCGTAGAGTGGAGTGGCATGTTGCATAGTTGATGGACATGTTTTAGAGTGGAGTGCTGCGTCGTGGAGTGGAGTGTTATGGCTTGTCATAGAGTGGAGTGGCATGTCGTACAGTAGCATGTTGTAGAATGTCTTAGAATGGAGAGGTGTAGCATAGGGTGCCATGGAGGGGAGTGACATGCCGTAGAGTGGAGTGGCATGTAGTGGGTAGAGTGGAGTGGAGTGTCATAGAGAGAAGTGCAATATCACACAGTGGAGTGGCATGTCATAGTGTAAAGAGAACTGGCATCTCATAGAGTATCATATAGTGAACTAGAGGGCATATAATTGAGGGGATAGAGTGGAGTAGAGTGTTGTAGATTGGAGTGGTATAGAGTCAGGTGGCAAAGAGTGGAGTGTCATACAGTGTAGTGCTGTAGAGTGTTTTGGTTAGAGTATTGTGGCATACAGTAGAGTGCAGTGGCTTAGAGTGAAGTGGCGTAGAAAGGAATGACATAGAGTGGAGTGGTGTGCAGTAGATTAGTATGTCTTAAAGTAGAGTGGTGTGGAGTAGAGTGGCATGTCCCAGTGTAGAGTGGAGTGTCATGTCAAAGAGTGTCATGTAGTATAGTGTCTCCCAGTGGAGGGGTGTAAAGTGGAGTCATGTAGAGCTGCATGTCATAGAGTGGTGAGGCATGTTGTAAAGTGGAGTATCATCGAGTAAGTAGAGTGGAGTTAAGGGTTGTAAATTGAAGTGGCACATCATACAATGAAGTGGCATGTCATAAAGTTGCCCAGAGTGTCTTTAAGGGAAGTGATATCTCTTAGAATATCATATAGTGGACCAGAGGGGCATAGATTTGAGACGCATTTAAGAAGAATGCTCTTGGCAGTCCGGTCCTGGACAAAGGTTTGTGCGCCTTAAGCAGACAGCGGTACTGTGTTGCGATATTTGGCGAAAGAGCTACCTACTAAGTCAGCATTTAGCGTTTACTTAGTCGCGCGTTTTTTTAATCTAGTACCCCTTACTGTGTAAATCTTTCGTTATTTCTTCAGTTGTTGTACCCTGTTTTTAAAAAGTATAACCCCAGAGTAGCACTTACTTGCACATTAATCGTGACCCTCACCGCGGTTTTCGCGGGTCTTCAGGTAGATTTTCACGATCGCTGCCATTTTGGAGGAGTTTAGTGACGTTCTGCAGGCGCCATATTCGTTAGCGCTTGTGCTGACATGGTTTTTGGCTCTGTTTCTGAGTGATGGTGACTTTAAGCTTGCTAACATCTTGAATCTCTATTCTTGTCTTGTGTTGGTCCTTTTAAGGCCTTTTTCCAGACCTAGAAGCATAAACTAGAGGATAGCTGCTTTATATGATGATAGATCCCTTATTCTTGACTCTAATCCATCTATTGCCTATTGGCTTTGGCATAATTATGTGTCCTTTCATCATCCTACCTATAGTAGAGGTTGGATCCTGGTGTCCTGACTTTATATTACATATTGGCATGGTTTGTGCATGTACTCTGACAGAGCTAAGTGTTATTTCATCCTTCTCAGGCCTACAAGGCCCGGAACTAGAGAGACTCCATTTTGCGTTCTGTCCCTGCAGAACTGAGATGCTTGCAGGGTAAAGGTGATGTTTTAGTTATGTGCTGTTGTTCACTTGGAGAGAACCGGTCTGGGCCAGCCCTTATCGGTAGGCTGTATTATTCTTTGTGTCGAAGACACCACAAAAGGCCGGCTGGCTGGGTGTGTGTCCTTGACGCGGAGTGGTGCAGAGATCTGATGGGCGGCAGGCTGATGGCTGGAACTTTCCATGAGGAGAGAGCATTCCATATTAGTGAAGTGCAGAGGTGGAGTCAGTTAGTTGCAGAAGGAGTGGAGAATCAGAAGGAGCAGAGAAGAAGATACAGTGGATGCTTGGAACAGAGAGAAGTCAGTTAGTCAGTTTGTCTGTGAGACAGTTGGAGTCAGCGAAAGAAGAAGATGCTTGGAACAGAGAGAAGACAGACAGACAGTCAGTGAGCTGGAACCAGAGAGAGAAGCCAGAAGCAGTTGTGAGCAGATGGTGTTTTGAACAGAGAGAAGTGAGATAATGTTTTGAACTGAAGGAAGCAGTCAGAAGCAGTTACTTATCAGAAGGAGTTGTGATCAGCTGGAGTCTGAAGTGATACCTTTTGGAAGAGACTGAAGTCATATCGTGGATTAGTCTGTGGGAGCAGCTGGAGTGAATTGGACATTGGAACAGAGATAATCAGACAGAGTGAAGAAGCTAGTGGAGCGAACGGTTATCAGAGCGGCAGAAACAATTAGACTGAAGCTGGAAGGTGGAGAGAGTTCGTGGGGGAGAGGAATCCAGTGCAGAGTGATCAGCGCAGATGTGTGTCCAAGAGTGCAGGAGAGGATCTAAGACGAGCTAAGGCACAGACGAGAGAGGAGCCCAGATGACAGCTAGAGCAAGACCTCATACATCTTAGGTGATATCCTTCTTTATCTTTAAACATTAACCTTGTCCCTACTGTATTGTTAATCCTTTTTCTTTCAGCGGTGTGCAGTCTATTTACAGTCCCTGTTAGTTACATGTGGATGTGGTCAGTCTATTTACAGTCCCTGTTAGTTACATGTGGATGTGGTATAGTAATAGAGCTTTACAGAGACCCCGCAGATCTGTGTATTTGTCTATTCCCATTTTACTTTTTAGGCTATGTGTTATAGTATGGTGTTATGTTATTGTAATAAAGATACACCAGTTCATAGTGAACCAGCGTATGCCTTGTTCTTATATAGTGTAGGTAACCTTTTCTTCTAGTCAGGTGTCAGTGCACGAACGAAAGCGACCCCCGATCCGGTAAGTGACCTCTGAATAATTAAGCCCTTGAACTAAAAGAATAAGTTATACACTAAGTAATTCGGCCTTTATTCATAATACTGTAGTAGTGATCCCCTAGTGAATAGTGAGAGAAACTTCCCAACATAGAGAGAGAGAGCTGAAGGTATTCATAGGAAAGTGATCGTCTTTGGGATGCGGCGTTATACCCACCGGATTGTGGCTTGTAAGTAAGTGAGCACCAGGGGGGACACTGGTGTGTATGTGGAAATAGTGAGAGCACCAGGGGGGACACTGGTGTGGAAATAGTGAGAGCACCATGGGGGACACTGGTGTGGAAATAGAGAGAGTACCAGGGGGGACACTGGTATTTATACCCACAAGATTGTGGCTTGAGGGAGCACTGGTTGTGGCCAGTGTGTAATGGTATATAATCAGAACTGCCCCAGGGTAGAATGGTCTGGGCCCATGTGGTCGCGAGACTATGAGGTATGAGTGTGGTGTAGGGCATGGACATCCTTAGTAATCAGTGAGTATTCCTAGTAATCCCTATAGATTTAGTGGTGTTTCTGATGATATGAGCTTGTATATTGCAAGTTCCCCATCCTCAGGTAGGTACCCAGGTGCCTGGATAGATGGGTCCTGAGGAGGGAGGTGGTTAAGTTTTGGCCGGGTTGGTGGTGCTCTGGTGAGCTGGTCCTATCTGGTCTGAGAATCCGGTCATAACAGCGCTTCAGTCTTCTTCACAGGAGGCGCTGCCCCTATATAAAGCTACAATGGAGACGCGCAGCGGTGACGCGCAGCGGAAGCGCCGTCTCAGCGCCGGAGTCACGCCAGAGTCCAGCCCGTCTGTGCTCGTCCGGGCCCAGGCGGGCCTGGGGCCTGGTACTCTGCTCAAAAATTCGGCACCCAGACTGACATATTCCCGGGCCGAGCTTACTGCTTTGCGTTACCTACATATCGCGGAACGCAAACCGGTCGATAAAGGACTGATTCCGCCATCAGTCGGCAGGCCGAGCCAGATCATTCTTCCGGATAAAGGTAAGAATACCTTGCTGCTAGGTCTGCTGAATTGCAGATCTCTCCCAAGGCACTCAGTTGAAGTGAACCTTCTCATACAAGATCAGGACTTAGAAATCTTGTTCTTGACGGAAACCTGGATAACTGGCAGTTCCGATGCTGAAATCGTGCAAGCCCTCCCGCCAGGCTTTCTTCTGTTTCATCTTGACAGACCTGAGGGGCGAGGGGGTGGCATCGCTATTTTATATAGGGACACATATGTATGTAGGGCCCAGAATGGCTTAGTTGCTGATTGTGAGAGCTGCCATTTCTCCTTGCGGATATCCCCTACAGTTCACTGTCAGGTATACTGATCTACCGGCCTCCGGGCTGCGTGGGCAATTTCGTTAGCTCCTTAATGGAAACTGTGACCATGTTGGCCTCATCTACGACTAATTTTATAGTGATGGGAGACCTCAATTTCCATTTTAATGATACTGCAGACTCAATAGCCCGAGACCTTCAGGGCGATCTTAAAGCATGTGAGCTGTCCTTAATTAATGCAGGAGCTACGCATGATAAGGGTCATTTACTTGACCCAATGTTCTCTAATATCCCCCGCCTTATGGCTAGGCCAGCATATCCCCTCCCGTGGTCTGACCATTTTTTTGGTTTCGGCAAACTGGCAAGTCGACTTACCCCCTACATCTGCCCATCAGGCTTTTTTGGTGGACAGAGCCTGGTCCAGGTTATCGATCAATGACTGGACCTCCAAACTGGAAAACAAGCCCCCTCCTCCCGAATCGGACCCGATAAAGGGAGATGCTAATCTCAAGCAATGGCTGACCGCCTCTCTTGATGCCCTTATTCTGAAAAAGAGAGTGCAAAAGAGGGAGAAAAGAATTGGATCCGCTCCATGGTACACTGCCGAGCACCCTTAGGAAGGGATGTAAAAAGTTGGAGAGGTTATGGAGAAAGAAATTGGGGATAACTAGGCGAGAGGAATACCGCGTGGCTATGAGGGGCTATAAATCTGCTCTTCGGCAGGCAAAAGCCCAATTTTTTGAGGAGCGCATAAGATCTGCCTCCAGTTCTTCTAGGGAAACTTTCAAAGTGGTGCAAGAACTCCTTAAAGTTCCTGAGCCCGTGGCCACACATGATAAACAGAAGTGTAAGGAGCTCGCAGACTTCTTCCACACGAAAATCGAGAAGATACTAAGTACCCTGCCTCAGTCTCTGCGATCTCAGCCTAATCAGGAAAAGAAGTCTATAACACAGCCAAGAGATGTATCTACTTATTTAGACACTTTTGGCCCAGTCTCAGTGGCCGAAGTATTGAAGGCCTTTGGCTCCCCCATGGATCCGGTCCCTATGAAGTTTCTAAAGCAGGTAGCAGCTTCCATTGTGGCTCCTATCACCAATTTGATGAATGCTTCCTTTGCCCAGGGCTTGGTGCCACCGAGCTGGAAAACAGCAGTGGTTAAGGCACTCTTAAAGAAGCCAAATCTGGATTCTTCGGACCTGGCAAATTTTAGGCCTATATCCCTGTTGCCGGGACTCGGCAAAATTGCTGAAAGGTTAGCGAATCATCAACTGTCCGGCTTCTTGGTGTCCAACGGATTGCTTCGAGACTCGCAAACCGGATTCCGTCCAGGTCAGAGCACCGACACTGCCCTCCTGGCAGTCGTGGAAGAAACCAGACGCATTCTGGATTCAGGAGGGTCAGAGGCAGTGATCCTCTTGGACCTTAGTGCGGCGTTTGACACCGTTAACCATTAGGTGTTGATTCAACGACTGTCAGAGGTGGGTGTGGCAGGGACCGCTCTGAAGTGGCTTAGGTCATTTCTCAACGGCCGCTCATATCAGGTCTGGGAAGGCAGCAATCGGACTACATCTATCCCCCTCCAGTGTGGGGTGCCACAGGGCTCCTCTCTTACCCTACATTGTTTAATGTATATATGGCCCCCCCTGGAGGATGTGGTGGCCCCTTATGACATCAAGATCGTCAGTTATGCGGATGATAAGCAGTTGGTGGTCGCCCTATCACAACTGATAGAGAATCCCGATCTGCTGCACTCCTGCCTGTCAGAAGTCCACACCTGGATGGATGAATCAGCTCTTAAGCTGAATGGTTCAAAGACAGAGATAATGCTGCTAGGGAATAAAATCCCCTCACTCCACTGACCAGCTGGCCTAGCTGCATGGGTGATCTCCCAAGCTCGAAAGAGGAGATTAAGAGCTTGGGGGTCTGGTTAGAACAAGACTTGTCGTTCAGGACCCAAGCTAAAAAAACTGCAGGAGTGTGCTTTGCCCTGTTACGGTCAGCCCGCAAAATTTTCCCTCTTCTACCTTTAACATCTAGGAAGTTGCTGATTCAGGGGCTGATTACATCGAGACTTGATTACAGTAACGCCATCTTTTTGGGCGCTCCTGAATCCACTTTCAACAAACTTCATCAGGTTCAAAATGCGGCGGCAAGGCTGCTCATGAGCATCCCCAGAACTCAGTCAGCCAGACCTGCCTTAAAGGCACTGCACTGGCTCCCAGTGCGGGAAAGGGTCAAATTTAAGGCGCTCTGTACACCCAATAAAATTCTTCAGGGGAAAGGCCCCCTAATACTGAGGAACCTAGCGGTGCCTTATAAAGCAAACAGAACACTGCGTTCCGATTAGAAACACCTTCTCCTAGTCCCTAGAGTAAAGAGGGCCCGCACCGGTGGGAGAAGATTTTCGGTCAACACAGTGATGCTGTGGAACTCTCTACCTTTAAAATTGCGTGCTGAGACTAGCACTCTGCGTTTTCCTAAATGTCTCGAAACACATCTGTTTCCTGCTTGATTGCACCTAACTGGCCGTTTTATTATCTGTTGGTGTCCGGATAAGCGCTGGGATGCCCGAGGGTAACTGCGCGCTATATAAAATTTTAAATAATAATAATAATAATGGAGAGGAGTAGAGTGTTGTCGATAAGAGTGGCACAGATTGGAGTAACATAGAGTGACGTGTCATACAGTTTAGTGTTGTAGAGTGTTGTAGAGTGTTTTGGCTTAGAGTGTCCTGGTCTAGAGTGTCGTGGCATAGAGCTGTTAGTATGGGTGAATACAAGGTCAATGTATACCATGATATGTGTAGGCTCAACAACGACAATACCAATAAATGTTATGACAAAGTATGCCATAAACTATGCTTGCATAACAGTGGCAATACCAGTAGAAACAATGTCAAAGTATGCCATAATCTATGCATGCATAACAATGTTGATACCAGTAAAAAAAAATTCAATGTACGCCATGATTTAGGCACGCATAACAATGTCAATATCAGTAAAAACAATATTGAGGTACTCTATGACAACTGTACACACAATAGTGAGGATGTTGGTAAACATTATATCAATGAACGCTACATTATGTGTAGAAGTTCTTATGAACTTATATCATTGCTCTCTGATTCACCCAAGGTGACCACCCCATCAACCAAGAGTCAGAGATACGTAGTCAGAGAGGCCCTGTGACCCCCAACTCACGCCTATCGAGTCACAGGTCACATATGGCGTCTCACTTAGCCCAAAAGATAAATGCACACCGAGGAAAACCCTGATCTGCATGCATATTTTAAATTGCCCCATTGATTTCATTGTACATGTTATTTTGGTATAGTTTTACTAAAGATTTACCAAGTGGAACATTTTAATGATCCTGTACAGGAAACAAAACATAAAACTAGACGAGTTGTTAGTACAGCAGAAGTAGTAGGATATATTTTTGGTGCCATAATCTTGTCTGTAGGGATAATTCTGAATGATCTGAAAATTAGAGCTACAATAGTGGATAAATTGACTGCTAGTTCTGCAATTTCTTTATTGCTTGTAAATACTGAGATGTTTGCAATACGGTCTATGGCTTCACAGAACAGAGTTGAATTCTTCTATTCACAAAGGAAGGTGGAGTCTGTAGGTTGTTAAAAGTTCAGAAAATGCTGTACTTACATCTCAGATGAAATTAAGGATCTGGAAAAATATATTCGGGATATATCTAGATTGACAAATGGTTTGAAAGAGTTAGAAGCAACAGGTGCTTGGGAAGCCATTGGCAATGGGATTTCTGCTGTAGGCAAATGGTTTGAAAGTTTGGTAAGTGGATTTCTGGGCGCCACTGTAAAACCTCTTGATAATTGCTGGTCGTGCAATATCCCTAGCTATGATCTTCAAGGCATACCAGTATACACGAGTTAGACGAGGAGCAAAGAGGAAGAGAGCAGATGTGGAGTTAGACGAAAGTCAGAGTAGACATTATGATGACATGAAACTTCTGGCGGATTCTTAGCAAAGTATGCTCAAGACCATAAGATTTTAGATGGTCCATCTGGTAATATTGGATTGTAATATGGGATGGTTTAATTTGCCTAAAGGTAGTGTTGGAGCAGTGCAATTTTGACTCCACCCTTTCATCAATGACTTGGCCACATATAGGTTTACACAAGGCTTTATGTGCTCATGTGAAGTAACATTATTAATGTAATGTAGTGCACTGAACATATACAGAGAGTGCACATATTGTGTAATCTCATCATTTATATGAGTGTGCATAGTAACGTTTTCCCTTCCAGTAGCAATGAATTGCAGTTCTCATATATATCTGCACTTTTGTGGTTTGAATAATACTGTCAATTCCTATTTATCTGTGCATTCATTTAAATAATAATCTCCATTTATTTATAACTGAAAATGTATCCACAGACTAGTTCCTTACATCTATATTGTAACCGTATGTATCTGTAATCATGCAATTAAAAGTGTACTGAAATGCTTACTGCACTAAGGTGACCAAAGGCCTTAAGCATTTGGATTTGTTAAGGTTTAATTTTAACGTGAATGTTTGCTTTGCTTGCAATTTTTTCTCTACTCTGCAGGTGCAGTTGTGTGAGCTCATGGTTAAAGAAAGGCACATTCTGTGAAAGAGATAGCAAGGCTTAAAAGGAGCATCTTTTGGCAAGGACAAGACATTTTAATGAACAAAGGAAGCAGTCCAAGATTGTGCTAATGTGTGGACCAAAGGAACAAAATCTTGATTGTAGTTGCCAAGTTTTGTTGTTTGAAGATGGAAATGAATGAGACATGTGGCATGGAATTCTCGAAGGTTCTGTGTTGTAGGTATAATTGAGGGTAATACTTTCCCTTAATTCAGATTCCCTATAGACTCTAAGAGGTACAGACCTCTTTGAGACATCTCTGTTTTTTGGCATTATGCTATGCAATATTCTTTCTCTTTAGAGAACTTACACAGAGGTTCAACCATGCTTCCCTGACTTAAAAGGGGTTTCCTGATTTCTAATTTAGAATAGGATTGAATAGACCTTATTAGACATCCCCATGTATAAGCAGGAGATTGAAACTTCCAATCAGCTCACCAGACTTTATTTCTTATTCTCTATAAAAAACAGCAACAGAATTCCTCATTTGCTTTCTGTTATTGAGGACACATTTTGTGTGTCATTTTGGATATCCTTTAGTGATTCTGTATTTTTATACTAAGGGCCTGATTATGAGTTTGGGGTCTTCCTGCTGGCCGCCAAGCCAGTTCCGTGCAAGAAGAGCACCAAACTCATAGTCAGACCACGGGGGACGGACTGAGAGCAAAATCAGCCCTGGCAATTTTTTTCCGGCCAGCACCCTCCCTCCATAGTCCTTTTCAGGCAGCTCCGCTCGGATGCACTGCTGGCCTACAGTGAGAGCGGCCCTGAAAAGTGAACATTTCCCCTCTTAAGTAAAATCAGCCCCTTGGCCCCCAGCCTCCTGGGAACCTGATGCCTGGTATGGCCAGTCGGGCCCTGAAGATTGCCCACTGCAGTGCCTTTCTAAGGCTCAAAGGAGAGTCTTAGAAAAACACCACCCTCGACACACACCCTGCGCAGGAAGAAATGCACCATTTTGTGCATTTCTTCCCATGCAGGAACTGGATGTGCAGAAATACATACATGAGGCATACCAGGTGCCCGGCTGCATGCACCCCTATGCAGAGACGAGACACAGAGCCCTACTAGGGCCCGCTTAGTTTCCTCACCTCTACCCTTTTCATGGTGGACTCATCACCATGAAAAGGAGGGCAGTGAGAAAATTCATAATATGGTCGGCGATGCCTAAGCAGCACAGCCAACATATTACTTCCTCAGACTGTTCCGCCACCGCTGTGAGATTATGGATCCCCGGCGGTAGCAGCCGTCCAGTGGCAGTCCAACCGCCAAAGTTGCAATTTATTTATTATTTATTTTCAAAGTTTTATATAGCGCAAACAAGATCCTTACAGATATCAGAGCGCTTTACAAAAGAAAAATGCGATGTGGCAGAACAATGTAATACGGTGGAGAGATAGACAGTCAAAACAATATTTCCAAAATTTATATTCAAGTGAATTTAGCCATGAGGATCGATTTGACTTCCTTTTTGAAGGATGCAGTGGATGAGATAAGTCTTGTTTCTGAAGGAAGGAATTCCAGTTCTCGAGAGCTTTACTGGAGGAGCTAGACTGTGTTGCCGAGTGACGAGCTGCTGCTGTGAACCGAGATGCACCGAGAGGAGCTGCAAGGAGCTGCGATGTTCCTACCGGCGACCCTGTGTTCTTGCTTCCTGCCTCTCCACTCCCCCCCCGCAGCCCTCGCTCTCCGTTCCCCGCGAAGATAAGAGCCGCAAGCCGTGGGGGTGCTCAAATCAGCCGTGTGTAGCACAGCGGGGGCAGCGGCAGTGAGGAGCTGTGAGCCACGAATCCGCGGAAGCAGCGAGAGGGAACAAGCAAGCAAGCAAGGGCCGCAATCCTTGAGCCAGCGGCAGGGAGGACCCGCGAGGAGCCGTAAGCCAGGGGTTGTTGAGCCTGAAACCCTGACCCTGACCCTCTGGTAGTGGCTATGTGGAGCAGCGAGATGCCGCGGGTGCTACAAGCCAGGGGTCGTGAGTCGTGAGCCGTGTGCCTTGAAGCAGCGAGACCCTACCTTGCTGCTTCCCTACTACTGTTTCACCTGGAAACAGAACCGCAGGAGACAGAAGCAGGGGACACTAGCTAGCCACCGCAGCGGCTGCCTCTGCTCCCTCCGCGCTACCAGCATCCCCGGAGGTTTGGCACCCAGGTTGGCAATAGCTGGTGGCGGGCTAGGAGCGGGCTGAGTGTCTATCGTAGGCTATGCACAGCGGATCCACTCACCACACCTCAGCGATCGCGGAGAGGGGCCGTGCCGCACCGTGCTGTGGTGTGTTGTGTTGTGCTGGAGCTATAGTCAGAGACTCCACCGACGAGCCACTGTCAAAGCCCACACCCAGAGCTGGTGTCTGATCGCTAGAGTGCACCAGAGAGCTGAAGTTCCCAGAACACTCAGAGCTCTGCGGAGCTCACAGAGGAGTTGCGGCGGCGAAGTAGCAGTTCACGGCTGGTGGACAGCGGGTGGGCGGTGCAGCGTCCCCGTGGAGCTGAGAAGGAGCGAGTAAGGGGGAATAGCGGTGGATTGGCAGAGGAGGCTGCAGAGGCTGGGGAGGCTGTTGTAGCCGTGGCTGTGGCTGTGCTGTGGCTGTGGATTCTGGGTGGTCTGGTTGATTATGTCGCCCAGTCAACAGTACTTGCAACTGCAACCGATCAGTGGTTCCGTTGTAGCCTCAATCTCAACCTCTCTGCCCTGCATTTAAGGGGAAAATAAAGGAATTAAACAACGCTTTGGACTCTGACTATGTGCTGCGGCTCCCGTACCCTGAAAAGCCCTGAAAAGACCTGGATAAGCCCCCTGAGGTACCCCTGCTGGTGGCTCATAATTAAGTGCGCTGAGTGTAAGCGTGCCTGCCAGCTGTTATTACCACTTGGAAATAGGCGCAGGATCTGCTGAAGTGCTGAAGAGTCTTTCCGCTGTGAGACGCTCTGTAGAAAAGGTGCTTTAGCAGGGGGCACCGCTTAATCTCAAAAATTTACTGTAAAGTTTGGATTAAGGCAAGAGGTTGCTAGGTGCATCAGCACCATCTGGTTTCACCATGAGATCTGGTAAAGTGAGGAAGGTACTAGCTGATAAGATACCAGCCTCAAGAGGTGTACTTAAACGGAAAACACTTGACAAAATTAATGTAAACAAGGCAAACAGTCCATTGCAAAATCCTTTAATATCACCAATCGCCTCCCTATTTGAAAAGTCCATCCTAAATAAAAACTCATCAATTTCATGATTCCAGTTCCTGAAAGACCGCGGGGCAGTATTGTTCTACTCAACGGAGGGAGTCTTGGGCTTATCATCTCCAATTGCCCCCAATGTTATGACTTCCCCTGGGGAACATGCGGTAGTCCTTGTTAAGACGAATGAAGTTTCTTTAACATCTACATCTGCCCCAGGGAGTCAAAGTCCTCAAACAATCGATACTCGTGAGCCATTTAAACAAACAGAACAATTGGAAAATACTGACAATCTAAAAGGCCTTTGGGGGAAAAAATGTGGAATAATAACAGCAGCAATAGTACACACCACCCCCGAGGACACATCTATCATATCTACAAAACCGCAGTTTCCGATAACTCCAACAATTGACAATCTAAGCTTAGCTACAACAGATAAAACAGTAAACTTGGATCATGATTGTACGGCACCAATGGAACCGAGTTTTGATGAGTTGGCCCTCCTCTGCCCCAACCTAAGCCAATCAATAGACAAAAGTAAAGGGAAGGATGATTTGGCTAAGTTTTACCCAGGCAACGGAGAGACAGCTGTAGAAGCCGCAAATGGTTGTACCAAAGAGGCCAAGCAATTGGCCAGTGCGTGTCTTACAGAACACTTACAAAGGCCAATGGGCCCCAGGGAGGACCACTTACCATCAGTTAATACAAATTACAATGATCTATCAAAAGATGAACTCATGTCTAAGGCCCTTAAGGATGCGGCGTCTGTGAATCTGGTTGCTCCTCTTTTAAAAGCACTACAAACGTCAACATCAACTTTGATAATGCAATCCGATAAGTTGGACATTTAAAATGATTTAATGAATATTATTGCTTCCTATATGACAGGGATAAATACAAAGTTGGACAATTTGAATAGTCTAATAAATAGAGCACAAGCACATACATATCAACCTAAATCCTCCTGCACCTGTGGACCAGTCTTGGACAAATTGAGTTCTCTTCCTATCATCCTAGAACAGATTCTCACTTTAAACCAAAGATTTATCAATGCGGTTTTGAAGTCGGACGGTCTGAACAGTCCTAAAACCAATCAAAACCCACGGGCTGATAAAAATCCCTCAATTGCGTTATCCACCAAAGAAGTCAACCTGGCATTTGGAAAGACTAAAATGAGTGAAGACACCAATGCAACAGCCGAGAAAGAGACAAGAAATGACGAGTCATTTAAGCAAATTTTAACAAAGAGACAAAAGAAAAAAGAGCGCAAAGCCAGAAATAAGAAAAGCGAAGCAACCTCAAACTTAGGAAATAGAATATATCCCATTTTTTCAAACTCAAACTATGGATCAGATAAAAATGCTTGCACCAGTGAAAGTCACTCTGACACAATAGTAAGTGATGACATCTCTAACAGAGGAAAGTCGACGACCAAAAAAGTCCCTAAAGTCTCCCAACTATCAGGCACTGTGACTAGTCCCTTACACACCACAAAAAAACAGCGAATTGAGAAGTTAAGTACAAATCATTTGCCCATCCCAACTCCTGACAAAAATGGCAATAAAATCGGCGAACAGTTAATCATAGGAACAAGTCCTCTGAAAATTTAGTCCAAGGCTCGGATAATGATAATAAGGAGGGGCGATTGCAATCAACTGGCATTATATTGAAATCAATACCCCCAACATTGCAAGTTTGTGACCATCTAGTAGGAAAAAATACCGCTCCAGATAGTATAATCAGCCTGCAAAATTGTGAATGTGCAATGAAGATGGGGCAAAGGCAATGACAGTCTCTTCTACACAAACAATATCAGATCCGGATGTCCCAGTAATTATGGACAATGTTCGCTGTGAGCGTCAAGGATTGACCTCAGAAACATTGAGTACTCCTCCACAGGGAATTTTAAAATTTTGTGTAAGGAATACAGATGTGGTACAAGTAAAGGAGGAAGCTGGCATCACGGCACGGACAAATAGTTCTAATAGTTCTAAAACCGGCAAAGAGCTGCACCAAATTATTTGGACTCCAGAGTACCAGACACAGGGCGGCCACGATATATTGAACAGGAGCAATATCCTGAAGCTCATGGCTGAATTTGAGGGCCTAAAAGATATTAAATCAACTGACCTTGAACAGGTTCAATTCCTTAAAGGCCCTAAGGACACAACAAATTATCAAACATTGACAACTTGGAAAACGCCAGTAATAGCTCAATCAATCAATCATAGACATTTATAGAGCGCTCTACTTACCCGGAGGGTCTCAAGGCGCTGGGGGGGGGGGCTGCTGCTACTGCCCAAACAGCCAGGTCTTGAGCTTCTTCCTGAAGGCGAGGTGGTCTTGGGTCAGGCGCAGGTCAGTCGGGAGGGAGTTCCAGGTCTTGGCGGCCCGGTAGGAGAAGGACCTTCCTCCTGTTGTCGTTCTTCGGATGCGGGGGACGGCGGCGAGGGCGTGACTGGCTGATCGGAGGTGTCGTTTGGGAGCGTAGAAGTTGATGCGGTTGTTGAGGTAGCTCGGGCCTTGATCGTGTAGGGCTTTGTGTGCGTGGGTGAGGAGACGGAAGGTGATTCTCTTGTTGACCGGGAGCCAGTGCAGGTCTCTTAGGTGTCCGGAGATGTGGCTGTGTCGTGGGATGTCGAGGATGAGTCTGGCTGAGGCGTTCTGGATCCGTTGGAGTCTCTTCTGGAGCTTGGTGGTGGTTCCGGCGTAGAGGGCGTTGCCGTAGTCCAGTCGGCTGGTGACGAGGGCCTGGGTGACAGTCTTCCTGGTCTCGGTGGGGATCCACCGGAAGATCTTCCGTAGCATGTGCAGGATGTTGAAGCACGACGAGGAGACTGCGTTGACTTGCTTGGTCATGGAGAGGGAGGAGTCCAGGATGAAGCCCAGGTTGCGTGCGTGGTCTGTCGGTTTGGGTGCAGTTCCCAGGGCGGGGGGCCACCAGGAGTCGTCCCAGGCGGAGGGCGAGGATCCCAGGATGAGGACTTCCGTCTTGTCCGAGTTCAGCTTCAGGCGGCTGGTCGACATCCACTCGGCTACTTCTTTCATTCCTTCTTGAAGGTTGGCTCTGGCGGTGGCGGGGTCGTTGGTAAGGGAGAGGATCAGCTGGGTATCGTCGGCGTAGGAGATGATGTTCAGGTTGTGTTGGCGTGTGATGGCCGCGAGGGGGCTCATGTAAAGCAATCATGGGGAGATCAGACATTTTTCAAACCTGGGGTATTCAAATATCACATCCTACTTCCCCACGCTATCCGCCTCCTCTGAAGAAGCCGGGCAGTTTTCTACTTATCAGGAAAATCACTGAAGTACTTCCAAACCTACAAAAACCAGTCTACTCAATACTATATAATGCAAAAGGTAAAAGTGAAATCCCCCTCGCATGGGCAGGAATGGAACTTGGTAATGGGGAGATGTAACACACTAAGGACACCTGGAAATGGCTTCCTAGTACGCTAAATGAAAAACGGAAGATTTGACAGTTTAAAGATAAACCTAAACAAACTGGTAACAATTACATACATGTGCTATCTTGGAACATTGCAGGAGCAAAAAGATTACTGGAGAGAGGATTGCCACTGGATGATTGGGGCGGATGTGACATAATTGCGCTACAGGAAACATGGCTACAACAAGAAATTGCTCTTGTTGGCTTTGTAAGATCTATGGCCGTGCCATCGGAGGCCTCTCAGTATATGTGTCAACATCTCTAAAAATTAACTCTGAACAACTACAATCTCCAGACCCAAGTATTCAACTAATTAAATTAACACATCAAAATTTTAACAATACCAAGTCAACAATCTTGATTAATTACTTTATGCAACCTAAATTTCAGGTGAAAAAGACAAAGAATGCGATATTGTGCAACGAAATTACGGATTTACGCACAACAGAACCATTATCTAATATTATAATAACTGGTGATTTTAATTCTAACCTGATACTATCTCCAGAGGAAGATGATATACTAACGGCTGATAACATCCATTGGGGTGTTCCTCAACAGATACAAGGGGGAGTAGGAACTCGGAAGGATTGTCTAGCGATCCAATTAGTGACAGAATTTGAGTTTCTCGGTATGCGTGTCTTGAATGGGAGGACAGCGGAAGACCAACCCCCAAGTAAAACTTATTATGGTCCACATGCTCAATCAACTTTGGACTTTACAATTGTTAGTCTTTTATTAATCCCCTTAGTAATTAGCTTTTATATTGAATACACCCCGATGAGCGATCATGCAATGCAACATACCAAATTCAACCTTAACACGGAAAGATTGCAACCATCGTATACACTAGAAGGTTATCTATGTTCAGCTAATCTGAAACGTATAAACGGGTCCAACTCAAATGAAATCGAGTGGTTCACGATAATAAAGGTCATGTTGAATGGTGCAGGGAATGCACCAATGAATACGGTTCAAGCATGGTCTCTCTTTTTGGAGAAATTAAAACAAAAAATGAAGCTACCCGTCATAAAAACCAACAGTGAGGGTTCGCAGAGAAAACTTTCGAAAGAACTACAAGACCTATGAAGGATTCTGCGAAGAACCCACAGTAAATTGCAGTCAGCTGGCAATGTTGCTTGTCAGATAGTCACCTTTCGTGCGCAAAGAAATATATACAAAAATAAGGTCTGGTAATTTAAAAAGAGGATTAACAAGAGCTTTTGGTCCAAACTGCTTTTTAGCTCAAAACTCCAGAACTCAAATACATTTTGGAAAATCATAAATCAGCTAACAAGACCTTGTAACACACTAACATCGAATGTGAAGGAATCTGAGTGGACTACGTTTCTTGCGGCAAAATTTACTGATACTTCCATAAAAATTCCAGGCAGTGAACCATTTCCCAAAAATCATAATTTAACGTACACAGCTAAAGAACAAGTGACTCAGCCTTCCACCAGTAATCTATATAATGTATTAAGTTCTGATCTCTCGAATAATCCATATACAGCAGATGAGATAATAAAAATATTCAAAAATGGCAAATCTAATGGGGCGCAGGCCCAAAGGGCATTCCACAAGCAGCTTACAAATATGCACCAGAATTCTGGAGTCCACGACTGGCAAAATTAATTGCAGACGTGCAAATTTATAATCAAGTCCCGGAAAGCTGGCAAGGATCTATAATTGTGCCAATATACAAAGGTGGTGAAAGATCTAATCCCATCAATTATCGATTAATAGCGCTGCAGGACGTAGAAGCAAAATATTTTGCATCGCTTCTTTTAAACAATTTGGTAACTTGGTCTGGTGAAAGAGAGTTGATCCTTATTAATCAAACAGGGTTCAGGAAGGGGATCGGAACAACAGCAAATATCTTATCCATCAGCATGATAGCAGAAAAATGCATGAGTAGTAAACAGGACTTGAATTTGTGTTTTGTAGATCTCCAAGCCGCCTTCGATAGTGTAGACGGAAACTTATTATGGTCGAAATTAAGAGCATGGTCCATACCAGAGAGCATCTTAAGGGGCCTGTTGCTATTCTATTCCGATACCTGGTCTCAAGTTAAAATAGGGGATGGTTCCCGGTTATTGAGAAAAGTCTATACATCGATTGGCTTAAAGCAAGGGTGTTTCCTTGCGCCTCATCTATTCAATCTTTTTATCTCAGATCTTTCCAGGAAATTGAATATCTGCAATGCATATCCTCCGAAACTGGGCAATTTACAGCTTACACATCTGGCACATGCTGATGATATTGTTTTCATGAGTCTAACGAAGGTGGATCTAACTAGACTTGTAACAGAACTCTCAGTCTTCCTGTTGGTAAACAAGTTGGCTCTAAATGTTACAAAAACTAAAACAATGTTAATAACCAACCGCCGTGTATCACAACACAATATATGGCTAGAAGGAAAACCGTTGGAGAAAGTCTCAAATTATAAATATCTGGGCTACTTTATAGATGATAAGCTCGACTTAATAGACCAGAAAAAATATCTGACGCAACGAGCAGGAGCCTTAATATCTGGGTTAAGCACTCTGTCGAAGAAATTAGAAGGTCCGTCATTAAAAGCACTATTATTCGTGATGGCGAATAAAGTTCTTCCCACCCTGACATATGTAAGTGTAGCAATGCACGGAAAGGATGCGGACCTATTAAACAGCTTAATAACTAACATTTATAAAAATGTACTTCGACTACCCAACATGGCTTCACCAGCGCAAATGCGCCTCGAATTTGGCTTAAAAAACGAAACATTGGGAAGATTATATTCATATATCAAGGTGTGGTACCAGATTAAGAAAAAAGTAACTGACAATAATCTTAATACTTTTCTATGGCAGGAGTTGAAAACACATAAAAAATCAAAAGCAAACCGATTCCTTTCGCATGCATTGGAGGTAACATGCTCCACAAATCTTTGGGATCAAAACTTGCCATTTGCTACATTAAAACAGGCACTAAATAAAGTGGCTAAATTTCATTCATTGGTTACGGACAAAGAAATGTTTTCCCATCGTTCGCACTCTTAGGCCGCGATCAACGGTTATAAGTCACTTACACCAGCACTTTACTTGGAAACAACCTATTCTATCTTTATCAAGAGAAAGCTGATGGTACTGAGATTTGGTAAATTTCGGAGCTTAGCTGAGGAACCTGCTTGGTAACAGCATGAAGCTGTCACCTGCCGTCTTTGTGGTAGTCCCAAAGAAGATTTAATTCATATAATTTGTCATTGCAAGATGTTGACCAAGGAACGGACATACTTTTTAAAACATACTTTCTAGATTAAGAGACTATGGACATGTAGACCTGCCATTATTGGAGGTTTGGACTCAACTGCCCCTCGAATACACTGTAAGCTGGTAAAATTATTGCAGGCATTCGAGAAACGCCTTAAAACTACTGGAAGTCCATAATTGCTATTGGTTTTTCTTTTTGTCTCATTCCCTTTTATCATGACTTGAATAACTGGAGGAAAATTATCTAGTTTTTATCTCTGTTCATACTAAATTTTTATGTGATTTTTCTTTTAACGAGTACCTTAAAAGTTTTAATATTGGTTGTGTGATGTACATAAAATTGTTATGGTTTTAATTAACTAAACAATAAAGTTCAAATTTCAAAAGAATTACAGATCCTGGAAGCCATCCCTCAGAAGGAGCGTTTGTACGTTTTTTTCTTGTGGAATCTTTGTAGTTTCAGGAGAAGAGTTTGTGCACTTCTTGGTGCTCTTTAGCCTCCTGAGATTGTCAATTTCTGAACAATGTAACTGGGGGAGTTGTGGTGTAAGGTCATGTGCGTAATGCACACGATTTTCAGATGTATTCTGGCTTCATAAGGTAGCGAGTTCAGAGATTTTAAGTCGGGAGAGATGTGTGAGCGTTTTTTTGATCCAGTGATGAGCCTTGCTGCCGCATTGATAGAGGCTCTTAATGGTGCAGTTGTAGATAGTGGAAGGCCACAGAGGGTGGTACTTCCATAATTAATCCGAGGGATAACTAGAGCTTGGACTGCAGTTCGAAAGTCGTTGGTTGGGAGGAAGGGTTTCAGTTTCCTCAAGGTGTTGATTTGGAAATTAGCTCCCTTCATTGCATTGCTGATGTGTCGTTGCATATTGAGATTGGCGTCGAGGGTAATACCTACTGATTTTGCTGAGTCTACAATGATAGGTGGGACGTTGAATGCATTGAGGTGTTTAAGCCAGTTTTGAGCGATGGGGATTTTGGAGGGGGGACTGTTAGTAAGAATTCAGCCTTTAGAGCATTAAGTTTGAGATGGTTCTCTGCCAGCCCTGTCTGTGTGTCCTTCAGCGTTGCGTTGAGAAGTTTGATGTCTTCCGGGGATTGTAGTTTGAGGTAGAGTTGGGTATCGTCCGCATAAATGTGGAATTGCACATTAGAGGCATGAAGCAGTGCGGTGAGTGGCTCCATGACTAGATTGAACAGGGTTGGGGATAAGGATGATCCTTGCGGGACGCCTAATGTTACTGGAACGGGGCTGGACATGGTGTTGTTAATTTTGAATTTCTGAGTCCAATTATGAAGGAAGGAGGTGAACCATTTGAGTACAGTCCCCGAGAGACCCATTCTTGTGGTCAACAGATCAAGTAAGTTATCGCGTTTGACCGTGTCGAATGCTGAGGAAAGGTCGAGTAGGATGAGGAGGCAGGTACCATTTTGGTCAAGAATTTGAAGCGCGTCATCAATAATGTGTGTCATGGCTGATTCAGTGCTGTGGCCTGCACGGAAGCCGGATTGGTGTCGGTTGAGACGGTCAAAGTGATCGATGTGTTTAGTCAGTTGGAGGTGAACACATTTTTCTAGCAATTTGGCTAAAGTAGGGATGTTGGAGATAGCGCGATAGTTATTAGGGTCAGTAGGGTCGGCTGTAGGTTTTTTTAGTATGGGCAATACTTGCTCAACTTTGAGGGAGTCCGGGATGCATCCTTGTTGAAGAGAGCAATTAATGATTTTGGTCCAGAGCGAGAGAAGCCAAGGGCTGAGATATTTTACAGCGTTGCAGGTAGAGGGTCCGATAGGTGATTGGAGGGTTTCAGGGTACTAAGGCTCTTGCCTATAGAATCTTCTGTGTAAGTATCGAAGGATGACCAGGTAGCATTGTTTTTTAGTTTGATGGGTGTTTTGCTGTGGGGGCTGGAATATAGGTTTAGATCAATGAGGATATCCTTCTTGATGTTAACTGTTTTTAGATTGAAGAAGGTAGAGAATTCTTCAGATGACGGTAGAATGCTAGATGTGTTGCGGAACATCCTTGGACGGAGATTTGATAATTTCAAAGAGTTTTTTTGGTTGGTTTTTGCTTGGTCTAGTTGATCGCTAAAGAATTCAGCTTTCGATCTTTTGATTTTCCTGAAGTAAGCATTTCTTTTTTTCTTAAGTGAATTGAGGTGCATAGCTGACGGGGTAGATCTCCAATTACGTTCAGCTTGTCTCCGAGCTCGTCTATCGTCATTAGGCGGGCTGTCGTACTATGGTTTAGAGCTTTTGGAGGAGACTCTTTTTAACTGAAGGGGGGCAACTTCGTTGATTATCATGGTCATTGACTTGAGGTAGTGATCGGTGAGGGACTGAACATCGTTGTTGCCTGTGGGGGGCAGGAGAAGGTTGTACCTGGGAGAGGGTGAAGAGTTGGGATTAAGTTTCTTCAGGTCCCTTTTCCAGGTCTTGGGTTTGGTCAATTGGGCTGGGCAAAGTTTCACAAGTTCATTGATGAAGAATGTGATAATGTGGTGGTCAGACCATTCACAGGGTTGGATTGAGTCTAGTTGGGTGGCGCCACCGTTGGAAATGATGAGGTCAAGGATAGAGCCTTTGTCGTGAGTGCGGCTGTTGCAGATTTGGGTGAAGTCTAGAGTGTTGAGGAAGTTTTTGAGACTGTTGACCACCGCGTCGCTGTGATCATTCCAGTGGAGGTTGAGGTCACCAAGGAATATTTGTGTCATATGTCGACCCGAGTTTATAGTGATCATGTCCATGAGGTGTTCAGTAAAGGTGAGGTTGCCTCCTGGAGGGTGGTAAATAATATGTAGAGAACATACTGGATTGCCCTTACTGTTGATGTTGAGGCAAATGTGTTCACAAGAGGAGAATGTAGGGGAGACAGCTCTGGTTACTGAGAGGTTACTTCGGTGAATACATGCTATTCCACCTCCTGTCTTGCCGGCTCTGTTTAATCTGATGATGTGATAGTTCGGGGGAACTAGGATGTCCATGAGTGGGGAGGAGGATTCTGTTAACCAGGTTTCGGTGAATATGGTAAGGTCAAGGGTCACGTGCGATAATGTCAGATGCGTGTCTGGGGGCAGATCTGCAGTTAAGTAATGTGCATTTGAGCCTTGGGGTGATGCTGGAGGCGGAGGGGTCCAAAGTGAGGGTGACTTTAGTAAGATTTTTAGAGATGGTGCCTCTAGTATTTAGAGTCGGGGCCTGTGATAGTGGGGATGGGGAGGTGCGTGGTGGCTGTGTGGGCGGTATCGTAGGAGTGTAGAAGGGCACATATGTCATACCCTGTCAGTGGATTGATGCATCAAATGGGTCGGGTGGAAGAGTTGTGGGCAGGGATAGAGGTCCAGTGAGGAGGGCTGTGCTTGTGTGAGCTTGTGGGTGGGGTGGAGGATTCACGGTATAAGAGGTTATCGGGTGGAGAGGGGTGTCTAAGTTGATTTGCAAATAGTTCTTTGAAGGTTTGTAGCTCGTCTTTAATTTGGAAAAGGGTGGACATGATCTTGTCCAGCGTGGAGTTAGGAACGGTAGTTGTGGGGATGGAAGGGCGAGGTATATGTTGAGGAGATTTGACTAGGTACGGTGTGAGAACTGATAAAGGCGTGGAAAGAGTATGGGGCGGAGGTGGATAGAGTGTTGGTTATGTATTAGGGGTGGGAATAGAGGAGGTAAGGGAGGGAGGTGGAGGGAGAGGAGGTGAGGTAGGGGGTTCAGTGGAGGGCAATTGTGTCGTAACATTGAGAGGGTGTGGGGGGAGTGACCGGCTGGGGGGTGGTATAGGAGGGGTGGACTAGAAGTGGTATAGGAGGAGGGGGACACGAAGTGGTATGGGAGGGGGGTAGAAGTGAGGGGAGGGGGAGGTTGAGATGAGGAGGGGGTTAGGGGCAGTGAAGGTGTGAGAGGAGGGGGGATTAGGTGTGAGAGGAGGGGGAGTGAAGGTGTGAGAGGAGGAGGGGGATTAGGTGTGAGAGGAGGGGGGGTGAAGGTGTGAGAGGAGGGGGGATTAGGTGTGAGAGGAGGGGGAGTGAAGATGTGAGAGGAGGGGGAGGTTTAGGTGTGAGAGAAGGGGGTGAAGATGTGAGAGGAGGGGGTGGATTAGGTGTGGGAGGAGGGGGTGGTGGAGGGGGAGGGGGGACTAGGTTTGAGGGGAAAGGGTAGTGATGATGCGAGAAGAGGAGGGGGAACTTGGTGTGGGGGTAATAAAGGAGGAGGGGGATTAGGTGTGCGAGGGAGGAGGGGGGCTAGATGGGGGAGGAGGAGGGGTGGTGGCGGTAGAGGAGGAGGGGTGGCTCGAAGTGAGAGGGGGTGGGGTGGAAAAGTAGCCGGAGGAGGGTGGGCTCTAAGTGAAAGGAGGGGGTAGTGATGGAGGGTGGGAGGCTGGATGTGTGGGGTGGCGGGGAGGTGGTAGGGGAGGGGGGGCTCGATGTGAGAGGAGGTGGGTGGAGAAAGAAGTGGAGGGACTGGGAGAGAGGAGAAGTGGATTATAGGGTGGGGTGGGGGGTTGGGGAGGCGAGCAGCTCTGGGCAACTAGGAGTCAAGAGGGTAGGGGGTGAGGGGGTAGGGGGGTTACTAGTAGAAGAATTGGTTTGGGTGTAGGAAGTGGGGGTGGGTTAGGAGGGGGTCAGGGGATTGGCTACCTGCTCTTTAATGATGGGGAATATGTTATCAAATAGATTGAGGCTACGATCCGTGGACTGAATGAGATATTGCCGTTGTTGTAGATAGTGATGGTTGCTGTTGCTTGGAAGAGTTGTGATGTTGAAATAGATATTCGAAGACCAAGTGCGGACTTCTTCGAGGAGGAAATCATGAGTAAGGATAAGAAGGCTTTCCTCCATTGTGTTCTGTGTTTAGTGTAGAATATGATGTTGGTGGTCGTGGGTCCATTTCACGGTGAAAAATACGGGTCTGCAAAGGGGGTTTCTGGGTGGTCTTTAAGAAAGTTCTGTTTGAAATTTTTGGCAGATTTTTTTGTGAGTTTGGGGGGTAAATGTTTTTATATGTGTGGGTACCTGTGAGTTCCATGGGGAGAGATGTTGTATAGCTGAGGTGGGGTGGGTGTGTGGTACTGTAGAGTGGAGGTAGCAGCTGAAGAGGAAGTGATTAGGATGCCTGAGGTGGGACTAGACTAAGACCAGACAGGACTAGTCTAAGATGGTCGACATTTTAGTAGAAGAGAGAGTGGCTAAATAGGGAAGTAGGAGCTGAGGAAAATGTCATAGGGATGCCTGTGGAGGGACTAGTCAAAGACTAGTCTAAGACCAGTCTAAGATGGCCGACACCTTAGGGTGGAGGAGAGTGGTGGTATATTCCTTTACCTGTTTCCAGGTCAAGAGTAGAGGCGCGTTGTCCTATTTCAATTTCTATATCTAACATAGGAAAGAGAGAGAGTGGCTAAAAAGGGGAGTAGCAGTAGTGATAGGGGCGCCTGCGGTGTGACTAGTCTAAGACTAGTATAGGACTAGTCCAAGATGGCTGACACTTTAGGGTGGAGGAGAGAAGTGGTATAGTCCTTTGTCTGTAACCATGATAGGAGTGAGGAGGCAATGTCCTATCTTGATGTCTATATCTATGGTGGGATGAGGGGATAGGTCCTGTTTCTATTGTGATGAGTAGGGTAGGAGTTGTAAGAGAGGGCGAGTAGACCAGTATCGGTATCCTAGTCCTATTTCAATTTCGATTGATTTGGGGAGTCCAGCCCTATAACAGTTTTGGTGATCACAGTAGGACACTGATTTTAACAGGGCTAAGTGATGGTCAGTGGGAGGGGGAGGTGCGATGGTAGCTGAGGTTTTTGACCACATCCATTTTGAGAGGCGAAAACAAAGCTGCTAATGGGGGTGTTTTCTAAACACAGCTACCGCCATTTTGAGAGGCAGAACAAAGATATTAATGGGGGTGTTTTCTAAAAACAGCCTGTAGTGTAGTTCCTATTTTCCCAATAGGCCCTGCGCATTGGAATAACATAAACAGTAGTATGGACGTAGAAGTGCGGATCTTCCAGGTCTCCACTGACTATGCTAAACTTAATTGGGTGTGTTACCAACTAGCTCAGAGGTCACTCGAAACTTTCTTGACTGAATAGGAAGTGATCAGCTTCCCTGGTACAGACAAGAAGGGATTCAGTTTTCCAACAACCGCATAAACATGACAACTTTGCTCCTTAGAATAAGAGTCAATCTCTAGAGTCGTGTGAAACAATAGACAGTTATTTTACTCAGTCAGTTGTGCAGATTACTTTCACCAAGATGCTGAGAAATAGAGAGACAGGCGTTTTCAATAAAAAGGTAATATTTATTGAACAGTTTTTCTTCTCATGCAAGAGAAATGAATTGCCACAATTGCAAGACTTGTTATTATAAAAAGTGCGTACAGTAAAATGAGTATTGCGAAATAATACTGTATTGATATGGTTTCTTAGCCATACAATAGTTTAAAATGAATAAAACATATATACATTCATATATACATTTAGCTAACGTACTCAACTGGTGCTTCTAACTACGCCTACCCCAGTGTACCTGACCTAAGCCTAATACTTGGGAGGGAGTAAGTAAGTAGCAGTTTTAGTTAAGTTGGTTTTGCCAAGGTTTGCTTCAAGAATTCTCTCTAAGGGTTTAGTCAACACCATACCTCTGAAATAGAATGTTGGAGGTCTGGTATCTCCTTCCAGGGACTCAATATCCCAGTCACTCGCAAGAGTAGGCTGGAAACGCCTGAGCTGGATTTTCTCGGCAGGAGAAAAGACAGCGTCTCTCTCAGCGCGTCGAGGAAGAGGAGGGGCAGCGTCCGCGGGCAGCTTGCATCTGCTGGGCTCCTAAGGGGACAGCTGGTCTGCTCCTATGTGCACCACACCATCGTTCGCTGATGTCGTTGAGGCAGCGTAGCTTCAGTATCAGCGAAGCAGCGATAGTATCGAGGCAGCGTTTGCTTAAGGCAACGTTGGTAATATTTATACCTGAAAGGTGCCTGGTCGTAAGTTTTTGGACATAAGACGTCAATAAAGATGTCACTAGGAAGTGATCATCTCTTAGTGCTCATTAGAGTTCTATTACTAATCAAAACATAGCAAGCGGGGCTTTCCCAGGTTGCTGAGTTTTATCTTGTTGAAGAACTCGAGTGTAATCTAGGAATCTTAGATAGTGGCTTCTGCTGTGTCATTTGCTATAATGAGCTGCAAAGGAAGCTGCAGAGGAAGTGATTCTGAAATGTGGCTCTGATCGTGTGAGGCCAGAGACGAGTTTCTGAATATTACATTTGATCGTGTATGCCAATATAGGGAAATAAATGGATTATAGCCGTATAGGGGCATAAGGTCACTGTAATGATCAGGGTCCTAGATTAGAACGCGACAAGCCATTTTGGAGTGCAGCAAAAGGAAAGTTTCCTCTGGGGATGCTCAATGTAGAGGGAGAAGGGAGCGATCAAAAATAGGACAGGCAGCAGGAGAGCAGTCAAAAATAAAAGTGACCAGCAAAAATGTGAAATAAGAATCGCGGCAGACTGTACCTTCATGGGAGCTCATGGGGGCTCTGTAGATCCTGAGGTCGATGCAAGTAGGTAGCAGGCAAAGATGTTACTTGGACCTGCAGATAGGCACTGTGGGTGACCATCAAAAAGGAGCGATTTTCCTCGGGAGCAGGGCAATGTAGCGAGAGCGCGCTGTTCTCCTGATTCTTCCGTGTTTCTGGCAGGCCAGGTGATTCTGTAGCACGAGTTCCGATCTGCCCGCTAGTTGGAGGACCGGTTCCGAGGGTCAGCAGGATTGGAGCGGTCTTTGGTACGAGGGTGTAGGAGCAGGCGATTCCCAGCCTTGTGCTCCACCGTAAACACAAGCCCCTAGCAGTGAGCAGGTCACAGGCGTGAGGCCTCGGGCCACTGCAGGCATGGGATCAGTGTCAGGGGGATCAGAGGGAGACTTCCTTGCGGGGCGGCTGGTGCAGGACGGACACACCGGTCAGTCGCTGGTCTGCAGGTGTCGCATCCTGCAGGACGAGTCCACGGCACATATGGAGTCACGAGCCAGGGGGCTTGAGGGAGACTCGCCACGTTGCGGCCAGGATGGTCACGGCGAACAATAGCTGACTTGAGGGGGTCGGAACCAGCCACAGAATAAGGTGGGTGAACACTGTAATTGGTAAATTGTAGTGGATCCTAACTCCTTTTACTCCTCAGGAACCCATAACCTTCCATCACAGGGTGCAAGGGAAAAGGAGCCCTAATTCTAAGCGTTGTCAATAGCTACTGGCATCATGTTTAAACTTGGCAAATTGTTCTCCTCGTGCGGATAAAACTGACCTTCTTTAGTAAAAGCTCATGATTTTGAGTTGCTTCCTTCACTGTTATTTGGGATTGAGGGTTGTACTCAAAAAGATCTTGATGACCGTGCGATGATTGAAGAAAGAAGACAATGAACCCTTGCAATAGGAATCTCAATCCAGGTAAAACAATGGAGGCTTTTTCTGTAATAATTTACAAAGGCCTCAGTAACATTTTGATGAGAAGGTACTTTTTAAGTCATGACTTGGATAATACTCGCCAGTTTTATGCCTGTTTGTTAGTGATGAAAATAGCAGGGCTAATTTCCTGAACCAGGTACATACAAGTACTTTTGGAAATGCCATACAGGAGTAAAGGTGGAGCTAACCGCGTGTACTCACATCCTTTCTGTGCTATTTAGATTTGAGTCCAGTAATTTCATATATAGCCAGTAGAACAAAACTGCCACTGGCTTCTCTATGATTCGTGGTGAAATGTGCAGTATCACAGGACAGCTACTGGTGTTAACACTTGGTCTTTTGGTAAAACTGTTGATGTCTTTACAACAGTGAAGCGTGGAAAAAATTGAAATCCGGGATTGCTTCTGCTCCTTGCGGGTTAGAGCGAATGTATAGCTGTAGCTTAAACACCCAAATAACTCAGATTGGTGGTAATAATCTGGCATGGTTGAATGATAAATCAAGTAAAGGAGAGAGTGAGAAACCAGTTTCGAGAGCCACCTGAAGTATTGCAAGTTAAAAGCAATGTTAGAGGTCGCACGGGCGCAAAATCAGGCACGAAGTAAAGTAGGAGGATAGTGTTTACATTTTAAGATATGCAAACTATGTATACAGTAAAGTTACTGAGGCATGGGCTGGAATATTCTAGGCCCAAGGCATTTGCAATTAAAGGTAAATCTGCTGATCAGACCGTATTGATGTGGCCATGAATAATGTGTTATTTATTCGCCTTTGGATATGCTAGGGAACTGAGCAGGGCAGTTAATAAAACTCTACATTTTATCACTTTATGTACTGAAAAAGAAAATAATGTATATTTGTATTTATCTATTTGTATAGTAAAAACGGTTAGCAAAATAAAAAATGTATAATTATATATATATTTATATATATATACATCAAATGTGTTTCTGCAGGTTGTTCTCGATGACGAATTCTGAGCACCTTGTTTTTCTATCCTAGTTGATGTTTTTGGACGCATTTCTTTTTGTTTTGCAGTCATTTTTGCGCAGAAACTCTGCAACACCAATTTTAAAAGGTTATGCTATGATTAGATGGAGGGACGCAGATTTCTTCCTGGTAAACTTGCCAGAGCGAAAGGTCATCTTTGCAAAGCCCCTGTATATTAGAAAGGGTTTGTTGGAAAGAAAACAGGACGTATTATTACGTGAGCGAATCACTGTCTGCTCTGAGTACACGTAAAGAAATGTTTGTTTATGTTATTCAGTTTTTTCACTTTTGAATGGCAGCGGATCACATATTCCCATCTACGAAAACAGGGGAAAATAAGGAGAAAACTGCCTTTTCAGCATTCAATTGCATTCAATGTAGTTGACAAGGAGCTATGCTAACAGATAAAGACCAAATACATTTGCATACGTTAGACACTACTTCAGGACAGGTTACAAACGTATGAAGCCATATAACAAGTTTAAAATGCATACGCGATCAATGCCTCATTGCACATCACAGGTTTTGCTTTTGTTTTGCAATCATTGAAGTTCACAGTTTACAAACACACACAGAAGCCTACAAAACACCTCACCAAGCATGCTAACCATTTGTAAATGTTATGAAAAATCAAACACTAGTCTCCTGCAGGCTTCAAGTCCACCAACCATTTAAGAAACTGACAAAGTCACATTTAATGAACATCGACTCACCACTCTGAACTTTTTAGATCTCGTCTTCAGTCATCTGTACATGTCTGTTGGACAGCTCAAGTTACCAGTACACTGATAAATAAATGCAACAAAACACAGACTTACAGCCCAGAGTCTGGACATTTAGTTAACCCTCTTCAGTTCATTTACATGCTTTGACAGGTACTTTTAGGAGTCCTTACGCTTCCCCTGCCCCTTGACTGTGTCTGTGCCTCCTCACAGCTTAATCATCACCTTCTGTTGCTTCCCACCATACTCATTTAATCTGTCTTTGCCAATGTTTGTTGAATTACATCCAAAGTAGTGGCAAAGCTTCCTCAGGCCATCTAGGGTAGTTAACACCATTCAAAATGGCTGCCGAGTGGGAATGTAAATGAAGAGTCGCCATCTTGTAATGATTTTTCATAAACCTCACAAAAGTCATAGGATGGTCATTACAAAATGACTCCCAAGCATGCATGCACATTCGCAGCTACTGTCTTATTTAGGGAAGGAGGAAGCAACCTTACCTAAAGATAATTACAGTATCCTTGCAAACAAAGTCTTGCGGGGCTACTGACTACTGTGTGGTCTGCCTACCGGGAAGATTGGGGAATTGGAGCAGTCCGGTGACTGCTGAATTTTTAGGCTTTGTTTGGGATGTGATAAAGCTCATGGGAACAGAACCTGCCATTTGCTGTGAACAGCCACCATTTTATCTAGGTGACACAATGGCTGGTATTAGGACATGGTAACGTTTTTTGTGGTGGTTTTAAGTGTTAGATTGCGGATGGTTCAGTTGCAGGTATTTAGATAGTGGTCATTATCATAATGGCGGCTGCAGACAAAGTCATGAAGGTGCTACGGCTGTTTGAGGAAGTGGGGCGTCTTGACCTCCTACCTTCAAGTGTGCCAAGTGAAGACCAACCAATATATAAGGAGTCGGACAGGGTCACAGCCAGAGTGAATGTGTGCTCACCACAGCACTGGACCACTGCTTTGACTGTGAGCAAGGTGAGAGAAGGGGGCCCGTCTAGGTTGAGTAGGTCAGCACCAAAAATACAGCGGTAGGGTGGCAGCTGAGCCCAGTTGGCTCGCTCTGATAGAAGCATTGTGCAAATGCACGAGTATGAGTCCCAGGGGGAAGGAGAGGAGTCTGGGTCTCCTTACTGGGTGAATGAGCAGTCTGTGAGGCCAATGGAGACCTTGAACGCAGGGGCGGTGGGCGGTGCTATGCTGAATGCACAAGTGTTGGCCGGGTAGGGGAGGGAGAATAGGAGAGCATCCAGAACATACTGAAATGCAAACATATCTTTGACGAGAGTGGTGAGTGCAGATAGCTGGGGGGAGGGGCTGCACTTGAAAACAGATGCAAGCTAGGAGGCATGGAGAGGGGAGGAGGGAAATCAAAAATGGGTTGAAGGTGAGGAAGCATTGGGCCCATTGGAGCTCCTGGGTCAGGCCCATGTGAAGTTGTGAAGAAGTGGATGCTGGGCAAGGGTAAGAGAGATGGATGCTGGGTCCAGTATCATTGGAGAGCAAGGATCAGTTGGAGAGGGTGACAGCAGGGGCAAGGAAACAGTTGGACTGTGACGTCTCTGGGGAATGAAGGAAGGTGGCCATAGGGCATATGGGGGATGGTGCAAAGGGTGAGCAGGAGTGACACAGAGGGCCCCTATGGGCCTGGCCTTAGCGATAGTGGCATCATTGTTGGAATGGAGTGACAGAGATGAAGAGAGGCGGAAGAACAAATGGAATGAGACAGAACTAGATCATCGGGTGAGGATGGTGGGAAGTCACTGACGGTATATACCAAGGCGGGTTGGAGAGTAGGCAGACTGTCTCCAGGGGAGCAGCGGCATTGCTTAATGGGGCACAGGAAGGACAGCTGGGGTTCAAGCAGGGCAGGTCAAAGGACAAGGAAGTTGGCATTGGTTGCTGAAGTAAGGGCAACCTAGTCTTCACAAGAATTGGTTACTAGCACACTGGACCTATTCTCATTTTCACAGAGGGAACAGTTCAGCGACTAGGCAAACTTGGGAGAGCAGAGTGTGGCCTACTACCCGACAGAAAGAGAAGTCAGAGGTAGTGCATCCAGCCAGATGGCAGCGTTGGATGGCATGATCCCTGCCCCATGAAGTCCCAGAGCAGCTACAGTAGCTCAACCAGTGGAAGGGTGAAATACAAACCCGATGTCATGAGGTTAGGAATGCAGCACCCCCCATCGGCAGAGAGGTTGAGAGGGTATTTTAAGGCCCCTTCAGCACTACTTAAACCAGAGTGCATTTGTAAATCAAGACTACTGTCACAGTGTTGGGCAACAAAAGATGCCACTAGGACAGAGAGAATGGAAATATTAGAGGAAACGATGTTAGACTATGATGAGGGGAGTTTTTTAAGAGGGTGAATTGTTGGAGGTTGACATGTCACAAGTCAAGGAAACGAGATGCTGTCAACAAGGGGCATATAGAGAACGGGCGGAGCATGTTAACCAGTCTATAGATACTGTCTTACAGAGTTCAGGGGATGATCAGCTGCAATTTGGAGGACATGGAGTGCCAGAAAGGAGGAGACATCTAGCATGGTGGCAGGCTCCAGAGCAGGCACCGACATTGGTGCCAGGTAAGGACATTTGTGACAAACAAAATGCTGCCAGAATGGTATCAATTGGTGTGGATGTGAGGGAATCCCAGGACAGTGCAGTGACCCAATTGAGGAAAGTGTTATATATGACAGATACAGGGTAGGCACATAAGATCAAGACACATCTGAGAAGGTAGACACAGTGTCATGTCAAGGGTACAATAAGACAGGTATCTCTATGCCTGTAGAGGGAGTGAAAGGGAAAGATGTGGGGCAACAGGGGTTGCACAGCAATGATGGCGGGTAAGAGCATAGGGGGATCCCAGGAGGAGAAAGCAGAAGGGAAGTCAGGTGGAACAGATAGCTGGGAGTTGAAGATTAAAACCTGCCTTACATGGGAGTGTCCAAGCTTTTGGGTGCACATCTCATGCTAGTGACCGAGGGGAAAATATGGGAAGGGGTGCATGTGGAAATGTAAAAATTACAACATAGAGAGTTTATAACTAAGTAGGGTTCCAAGGAGGAAGAATATGAACTATCCAAGTGGCCACATGCGCCATTGACCACAGAAAACTGAACAGCATCACTTCTAATTTATTGCCAGAGTGTATTGTGTAAAATATCCAGAGAGGAGTGTAGTGCTTTTCAAATATATGGATGTGATACGAAAGGCGCAGATTAATTATACGGGGTGTATTTGGGGCCAATATGATGACGAGTCTCATTCTTGCATGGCCCTGAATCCTGATGCACAATGTAGGAAGATTGACTTAGACCTATGGCAACATACGATAGGCCATCCAAATTTCTGAAAACTCCCTTTATGGCAAGTGGGCTACCTATAGTAGACCGACCCTTTCAAGAGTGCCCCTCCCGGGGAGGGTTGAGGGCAGCAACCAAAAGAGCAGGTTGGGATTTTAACAAGGGCCTATGCACCAGGGAGTATTGCAGGTTCCCGCACAATTATTCAAAATGTGCCAGCAGACCTGTCCTTATCCATTGCTATGGGGTGGGGGGACACAAAAGTTCCTACTCCGGGCAGTGGCTACAGCAGCAAGGGCCCGCAGGTGCACAATAGCATGGTCAGATGGCAGATTGCAGGACAGTACGGGGCATTTATTGACCTGGGGGTAAGGGTTCTTACACCAATGAACATAACGCTGTTCAGTTTCTGGGTATCACATTACCCTTTCTTTTGGCTAGGGCGGGTGTGGATGTTGGTGGGGGGTAGTCCGAAGTTCCCTGCTCTCCTTTTGCTATCATCTCATCTGCAGTTGGGAAGGTATGATTCCTTTTGCAGGAAACAGGGGGGCTGTGTAGGGGGGGGGGTTGCGTCATATAGGAAGAATGTCTTCCAACTTAATCTATTCGTTTCCACTGATGTTTTCTTAATGGATTGGAAGGTGGGTTGAGGGGAAGAAGAGGGTGGGGTGGGAATAAAATCTCAAATGGAATAAACCTCGGAGGGAATGGAATGAATCATGGCATTGCAACTCCAAAGTTGACCTGACTCGGAAAATTAATTTTACTTGCCTTTTAGATGTGCAAATGGGGAAAGGACATGGACAGACTATCCTTGGAGGAATGTCACCGACTTCACTATGGGGGTAATTAAATGTATCTGCTGGAATATTGCGGGCCTAAATGCTGCCAGTAAGAGGCAGCTGGTCCCGGAAAAGCTCAGAATCTATAGGCCCCAAATCTTTGCTCTAATCGAGATCCATCTGACACATAAGGATAGTCATCTGCTTAAACAGCTGGGTTATAAAGTAATTACTCGTACATTTCAGACTGTATCCATCGGGGGGGGGGGGGGGGGGGTTGGGGGGTTGCTGTCTTGATCAATAAGTCATTTGACGGTACGCTCCTTAAAGCTTCTCACGATCAATGGGGAAGATGGGCAATCATACTGGTCTTAGTTCAGGATATAAAATAGATGCGATGCACTATGTTCAGGCCTAATATTGATGATTCAGAAATTATTGATACTTCATCAGTCATGGGCGACTTCAAATGTACTACGGATCCTACCATAGACTCCTCTAATCGGCGTGCTTCAGCAAGGACGGGGAAAGTAAGGGCTTCAATCTTAGGGATGGCGTGTTTGCACTGTCTCAGGGAGGCATGGCAGACACTGCCTGGGTATACATATTATAGTGCCCCACATAAGCATTACCCCAGGATCGATATGGTTTTTGCAAACATTAGGACCCTGGCCTCGCCAGATATGGAGGTATGTCCCAAGATTACTTCAGATCACGACCCTATCTTATTTTCATTTCAGTTAGATGTAGATGAAAAGCAAACACGAATATTTTTGTTTCAGAGATATCTGCTGGCAGATGTGGAATATATCTCGTTAATTAAAAGAAATATCAGTGACTTTCTCCAAGAAAACAAAGGTTCTGCATCTCCCCTTATAGTTTGGGATACAATGAAGGCTTACATAAGGCATTTTCCAACAATACATTTTTTGACAAAACAGAAGCAAAGACAGCGCTCTTAACAGAGCAGCATGCATACGATCTTACACCTTGAAATTATTCATGCTGAAGAGGCTAAGTAGAGGGGCCACATGCAAAAGCAGACACACCTATGTTTGAGAAACACTCGATTTTGGGAAGGGTGCTAAAAGAAAAGAATACGGCTAGATATAATAAAAATCGATCTCTGCAATATGAATACGGGGAACAGGTTGGGAAAATTCTAGCACTTCAACTTACCGAAAAAAATGCATAAGTCAGATAAAGGCTATTAGAGGGTGGACTGAGTATTATGTACACAGCCTCAGCAAACAGTTGAACAGTTCATCCAGTTCTATCAAACATTATATAGTCAATCTGATACTTTTGAGGTTGAAAAGTACACTGAGAATATAATGTTTTTGGTGTACGCTCAGTAGTGTGTATTAACATGGGGATCTTGTGTTGCTTCATTTTTTACAGCATGGTATAGACTGAAGCACACAATACTTGGAAATATAGGAGACGGAGGCCCAATTGACGACATGGAGACATTTTAGGTAACAGTAAAGTTTCTTTGATAAAACTTGTCATAGACATGGTGCTTGATCTCAGCTAATGACGCCTATGGATAGCCTTACACATTTTCTTCATAGCTTTAATAATCATGTCATGCTGTTTAGATAAAATATTACTGTGGATACATGTATATGGCTGCCTAGGCATGCTCACCTGCTGGCTTTTTCTCGGGAATGATAGATACTTTAGTAAGGTCATTTCACCCCGTGTTATATCTTGGGCTGACCTTATGTCTATTACTCTCCTAGGCATATTGTATTACCTATTTGGCTGTGATAATTGATGTCCTGCGCACGAATACCTCTTCAGAGTGTTTGGATCGGCGTTGCACAGGTTAGTTAGCCGTGTCAATCATTGCACCTCACTGAGGTATGCAACCTGTAAGGTTATGAAATTTGCCTTCCTTCTTTCTATGGTTTGTGTGCAGGAAGAAAGTGTTTTTTAGAGTATCTACAGGCAACTCTAAGGGATGATATATAGTATTGAGTCGCTCAAGGTGAGATACTTATTGCCATGTGCCGCTTCTTTGTGGTCTGTAAAAGGGGAACCTTATGTTTCTTATCGGATGTAAAGGGAGAATAAACCTTTTTGACTATTGTTATACTGCGCGGTTCAATTTATGAGACTAGTGTACACTGGATGGGTCGCTATGTATTACTTCTTTGACCCACTGAGATGTAGATAATGGTTCTATGTGTATCTTGCCCTCATAGGTACTGAAAGCAGTGCTTGTTAGCAAGAGGTTGAGGAGTTTCCAGTCCTCAGACATTATATCTAGTAACATCTGTTTGTTCCGAAATAGAGGATTGCAAAACTGTTCTCCTAGTAAGTATGTCTACAGGATTTGGTCGTAGATCGAAGCTACATTGCTTGAATTTCTTCTTTGCTGGGTGCACACGGGAGCCTGCTTGATGTTTGTTATGCCATTTGGTGGTGGTATTTGTAATGCACTGGGTGTCTTTTGTAGGATCTCCATGTGAGCCCTGAGTAGGTAGGGGCCCAGTGGTTTATGTTATATAGTTGGCGTATCACATTATGTGAAATTTTTACCACATAACGTCAAAGCAATGAATATTGCTCCTTCACCTTTGTAGACGGTTGTCCTTTCTGTTATAAAATTTGTTTGTACATTCCTTGTGGGCATTCCGTTCTTAATTCTCTTATACCTTTCAGGTGTGATTTTTTTCCCCCGGGTGGAGTGGCCCTTGTGAGGGTACTATATCTGGCAGGTCCTTATGAAGGTGGCATATCATCATCTTTCAGCCACCGAAACGCGTTGACCACTGCCCTGAGAGCAACCTTCTTCCTGCAGTTCTTGTCTTTGGTCATTCCAATTACACTGTTATCTTGTAGTTGTGTTCCCCAGATATGTTATGAATGTGAAGGTTTGACTGGGTGTGTGAGTAGGGTCTGAATGAGTTGGCGTGTATTTGTATTGTTTCTCTCTACCGGGGTTTACCTTATTTGATACAGTTGTATGTATTATCTCTTCATTCAGTGATTATTCATGAATTCATAATGTATGTTGAAAATGCAAAGAAAGATATAAACACATGCATGTCAATGAAAATATCTTCGACAAAAGAAAGGAAATAAAAGAATATATTTTTATAACTGTTGGAATATTTTGTTTAGTGTGTTTAAAATCTGGTTTGGGTGCTCACTGTATGTATTTGGATTGATTCCACTGTATAATAATTTAGGTCGTGAGGGAGAATTTTGTTGTCTCATGCATAATAACTGCATAAGAACAAACAGAACATGCACTGGCTCTGACTATAGATCACAGAAGTTTTTGTTCCCCATTGAGTAGATAAAAGTGGGCAGCACAGGACATATTATATTTTCAGCAGTCTGACATTTCTTCATGGTTCCAGAGGAAGCCTCCACACAGCCACAGTTTTGCATACCCATATTATCAACAATAATATGCATCTGTTGGAATATGGATTATTAATAGGGGTAAGTGTGCACCTACCGCTAGCAATAACCCACCAATGCAATAAAAGGCCCCAACAAGGCCTCAATAAATGATTCCCTTGCTCAATCCTTGGTAGCTTGCACTGCACAGGCAGGCTTAATTTAACTCCATGGCTGCTAAGGCTTTTCCCCCCCTGTGCTGACTTATTGACTTTCCCATTATTCATGACGAGCTGGGCTCGTCATCAGTGTATGAGGAGGCTACACCATGACGAGCCCAGCTCGTCATGAGTGTGGAAGGGGCTAAGAGACAGGTGTGTGAAACATTTAAAAACAACAACACATTAAATAAGCAAGACACAACACACAATAAAAACCCACAACCGATTTATAAAAATAGAAAATGTTTTTATAATTAAAATGACATAAAAATGTCAAGTATTCAATATAGGGAATTGGAGATATGATTTTTTTTAAGAATAAACACCTTCCAGTGCTTAAAAACATACTGCACCAACTTGGCTCACCTGTTCGTACTTGACTGGGACAAAATCAAAGTTTAAGGCTGACAGCGATGGAGCCCTGGTCGGACACTCAAAAGGGTAGGGGCCGGTCTAATTTTTACGTTCACAATTAGAATCTTTTCTGGAGAAATTTCTCTAGTCGTCGAGCGATTCTCCTTTTCAGGCCAGATTCAAATGGAGAATGGCTGCTAGGCTCACTGTGAGGCCTCAGTAAAATCCTGGAAATCTTGAGCTTCGAGGTTTTCAGCAGACGAACCTGAAAACCAGGCCAGATCGCGGTTGGATGTCAGCAGCCTGACTCTCGATGACGATCGGTCACCTTATGGAACCTTTTCTAAAAATTGCTCCAATCTTCTCCAAACTTCTTGAATTTCCCCCTCTAGTTCCTCTTGTGGGTTCAAATTTTGCATACCACAAATACAAGGTTCCAGAATCTCTGAATTGCTCCTCAATGCACTAGGCTAAATTCTTAAAAGTCCAGTGGGCGCACTCCTGGCCGGGGGAATTCTTGTGGGAGTTGGTGCAGGTGAGCTCTGTTAACCCGTTGCTTTCAGGTAGTCCACTCCTTAATCCTTATTTAAGCAAGGCAAAGTCCTCAGGGCCTAGTCCAAGTGTGCAGCAGGAGCAGTCCTTCAGAGTCCAATCCTTTGAGGTGCAGAGCAGGGTTCCTGCAGGGTTCCAGCAGGGCAGTCCTTCTTCTCCTTGTTGTTTCAGGCAGCAGAACTGAGTTGTTAAGCAGCTCTCACATATTTGTCCAATGTTCTGAGGTGACAAGTATGGCCACCCCTGACCCCTGGGGTACAGAATGCAATCCAAAAGCATGACTGGTTCCTCCAAAGTGTGGCATTTTCTTGTCCCACAAAGTACTGCACTTTACAATTCAAGATGTAAAATTTCTCTCCTTGAAAGTAAGAGCTGGCTCAGCCATCCCACTGGTGTGAATAATTTTCCTTAACATTCCCTTTCCAGACCTAACACAAATTTCATTCTTGGGGCTGCCATCTGGCTGGGTGGGGGGTGGCACAGGAAGAGTGAGTAGGTCTGGCATTCCTTACTGCCCTGCACTCTTTGAAGTCCAGTTTGGTTAGCCAGCCCCCATTCTGGCCTGTTCTCTGCAGCTGCAAAGCTCCCCCACCAGATAACCCATGTCTCTATTAAGGCTGCTTATTACCTCCTCAAAGCAGTTTGGCTAAGGTTGTTATGGGCTGGCTAATCAGGAGAAGCTGATAAAAGATTGGATTTTTGTCTCACAGAAAAGAAAGTTGTATAACTCTTCTTCTGTATTAAGTATTATGAAGTCAACAGGGACACGTTGTTGGATTTATCATTACCAATCTTTTAAGTCTTTGAAATGTTATTTTAGCTCACTTCTGTCAGTAGATACACTGTATTTCAATATTCCTATGTTAGCCTTTGGAGCTAAAATTGCTATAGTTGGAGTAAAAACAAAATTGATAGTTTTTCCTTCACCAGCGATTATAAAACATTTTCTTAAATGTCCCTGATTATTTCTACATGGCACCCTACCCTGAGGGTGCCTAGGGTAGACTTTAAGGGTGACTTATTTATAAAAATAAGATACTTTAATATTTGGAAGAACCTTTAAATCCAAAGTCGAATTTGCATGTAATTTCAATTTAAAAGCAGCTTGCAAAGTTTGGCTGAAATTAGAATGATGCAAAAACAATTGATTGACAGAATGCAGAACAATGTCATACATTCACCCCAGTACAGAGATCTGGGTCTAAATCCATCATTCTTTTCCACTCCACACCACCCCAGTTCAGACATGGCCATATGCAATTCAGCCTTGACCCTGTGCCTCATGGGAACAGTCCAGCCTGAAATGCCAAGCCATGTCTTCCCTGGAAAGGAATCAAGCATCCTAGGACCGCTTTCTGGCTATCAGCCGTCTTCAGCCAGGATAGCTTGACTCCAGTGGTGTGGAAAGCACAGGACTCACGTCTGAGCATACCCGTCCCACTCGGGGTGACGAATGCAAAAACAACAATTGATGGACAGAATGCATAACAATGTCATACATTTACCCCAGTACAGAGATCTGGACCTAAATCCATAGTTTTTTTGCACTCCACACCACCCCAGTTCAGACATGGCCATATGCCAATCAGCCTTGACCCTGTGCCTCATGGGAGCAGTCCAGCCCGAACAGCCAAGCCATGTCTTCCCCGGAACGGCATAAAGCATCCTAGGACCGGTTTCTGGCTGTCAGCCGTCTTCAGCCAGGACAGCTTGACTTCAGTGGTGTGGAGAGCACGGGACTCACGTCTGAGCATACCCGTCCCACTCGGGGTGACAAATGCAAAAACAACAATTGATGGACAGAATGCAGAACAATGTCATACATTCACCCCAAAACAGAGATCTGGGCCTAAATCCATCATTTATTTGCACTCCACACAACCCCAGTTCAGACATGGCCATATGCAAATCAGCCTTGACCCTGTGCCTCATGGGAACAGTCCAGCCCGAACTGCCAAGCCATGTCTTCCCTGGAAAGGAATCAAGAATCCTAGGACCGGTTTCTGGCTATCAGCCGTCTTCAGCCAGGATAGCTTGACTCCAGTGGTGTGGAGAGCACTGGACTCACATCTGAGCTTACCTGTCAAACTCAGGTGACAAATGCAAAAACAACAATTGATGGACAGAATGCATAACAATGTCATACATTTACCCCAGTACAGAGATCTGGGCCGAAATCCATCGTTTTTTTGCACTCCACACCACCCCAGTTCAGACATGGCCATATGCAAATCAGCCTTGACCCTGTGCCTCATGGGAACAGTCCAGCCCGAACTGCCAAGCCATGTCTTCCCTGGACCGGAATCAAGCATCCTAGGCCCGGTTTCTGGCTATCAGCCATCTTCAGCCAGGATAGCTTGACTCCAGTGGTGTGGAGAGCACGGGACTCACGTCTGAGCATACCCATCCCACTCGGGGTGACATATGCAAAAACAACAATTGATAGACAGAATGCATAACAATGTCATACATTTACCCCAGTACAGAGATCTGGGCCTAAATCCTGGACAAGAAATACAAAAAAATACAAGTGAAGAAGTCAGAATACAGATCAGGCAGGGCAGGGCTCACCAGCGGCGAACTCACGCCAGCGGCAGTGAGGGGCGGAAACATTGGCGCACACAAGGACCTGTGCGGCGTGTGGAGCGACCTGCCCTGCGAGCAGGGTCAAGGGTTACAGCTCACCGCCGCGCAGTGTCCTCCATAAATGGCCAAGTGGGAGGAAGGAGCCACTGGGAGGCGGGAGCGGGCGGCCAATGGGTGGTAACCGGGAAGCAAGGGGGTGGAGCCGCAGGGGAACAGAGGCGGGAAGGGAGAATCGGGGGGCACAGAAGTGGGGGGAGAAAATACAAGCACAGGTGGGACAATAGGGCTGGACAAGAAATGCAAAAAATCCAGGGGAAGAAGTCAGAATACAGTTCAAGCAGCGAAGGTCTCACCAGCGGCAAACTCACGGCAGCGGCGGTGAGGGCCGGAAACACTGGCGCACAGGAGGAGCCGTGCGGCGTGTGGAGCGACCGGCCCTGCGAGCAGGGTCAAGGGTCACAGCTAACCGCCGCACGGTGTCCTCCATAAATGGCCAAGTGGGAGGCAGGAGCAGCTGGGAGGCGGGAGCGGGGCATTAGATGGGCGTTAACCGGGAAGCAAGGGGGCGGGCGCAGGGGAGCAGCGGCGGGAAGCGAGAATCGAGGGCACAGAAGTGGGACGAGAAAATACAAGCACAGGGGGGACAATAGGGCTGGACAAGAAATGCAAAAAATACAGGGGAAGAAGTCAGAATACAAATCAGGCAGAGCAGGGCTCACCAGCGGCGAACTCGCGGCAGCGGCAGTGAGGGGTGGCAACACTGGCACACACGAGGAGCCGTGCGGCGTGTGGAGCGACCGGCCCTTCGAGAAGGGTCAAGGGTCTCCATTGATGCTTCATCATAGCGCTGACTTAAAATGTCTTCTGGGTTGAAATCACAGGCAACCAAGCACCTTAAAATCTAATCAGCTATATATTCAGCATCTAATTGTTCTATCTCTAAAAGACCAAATAAGTGTTCCTCAGGTTTGTCTTTTTTCAAAAAAAGCACAAATAGGGACACATTTTCAATATTACATTTGTCATGAGAGCAATCACTTACTACACAACCTTTTTGAATCACAACTTTTGTACTGCTTTTTGACATGTGGGAGAATCATACCAGTTAAAGTATCATTGACTTCTTTTTGTATACATTTAGATGTATATTTTGCATTTAGGGTAAATAGAGTATATCATTTTAGCTAGATTTTTCTTTTTTTTCCAGGTGTATTGAAAAAGCTTTAAAAATAATCCACTTGTTGAATCAAAAACCTTTTCATTGTTCACCACGCAGAGGGAGGTATTTTTATAATATGAAATTGCATGATTTCTCCAATGCTTTTTGAATAATATCAATTATTTTCTATTAATTTCATATCTAATACAGAGGCAATTGCATCACTTCTTTTCCCTCTCTCCGATGCCTCTGCTGGAGTTAGTACAGCATATGTGTGAATGGCTTTATGTTTAGCAGAAGCTGTATCAGAGGCTAGCTCACTTTTCCAGTTATGGAAACCAGTTACAGTAAAAATGATATCCTTATCATTTTTACCATTAGTAATCACACGACATTGGAAACAAAAGCAAGCATCTAGAATAACAGAGTTCTCCACGCATGGATGAGGTTTGTACCAGTCTGAGCTGAATGCCCTCTCTCAGTCACCAAATCTACTTCGTGGATAATATTTAAGAAATGGTTGGGATGGTTTATCCCTATTCAGATCAGTAGCATTGCTGCAGAGATTACCTTGATGCTTTTCTTTATGTTTCACCTTCCATGTGGGGTGCTGGAGCAGGATTATAGCACAAGGGATTACGGCTGGCGTCTGAAGAACCTCTCGCAATGACGAATCTGTCCATGATGTGCGAGCAAGGCTTAGAAGAAACTGTAAACAATTCCTGAACCCCGTGATTGGTATTAAACACCGGAAAACTTCTCAAAAAGCAGTTGAAAATGTTAGCCATGGATAGCTTTGGCATCATGAAATTATCTGGATATACAGAACAGAAACTGCTTTTTCTGGTGAGGCAAGCCAGTAACATACTGCAATTAAATTAAGAAACTTGAATTATAAATCCCCAAATGAGGGCGCAATGCTGCAAAGGCAATGAACTGAATATGTGAAATATGGTACCCATTTCAACTCTCTTCCTAAATCCAAGGCCTTCTACATTTGCATTCTATGTGGCTTGGAGAGCTGTCTGAGGTATGTTTGTTCATTACCATCACTGGTGGATTTTTTTTCTAACAAATAATCCATTTGTCATGAGTCTTTTCCCATCACAATACAATATTGTGCATTTTATCTGCCTACGGTTGCCAAAATTATACTGTTTCATGACTAGTTGGAAAAATGCTGCATAGCAGTGTGGCCTACTCGAGGAGTGTGTCAATATTGTGCATCGGTTATCAGAGTGATGCTCCTATGTTTTTTTAGGTCAGTGCAATTAGATGTTTAATAGCAGGGAAAGGACAACAAGATGCAATATGTGCAATTTAAATAAATGTACTGTTGTGAGTGATTGAACAGGCTACCTTTGCATCCACCTAGCTATAACAGATGAGTGATCCACCTCATACATGAGAAAGGCAGTCATGGTATCGCTCTATGTAACCCCCCTAGATTGATAGATGAACACTCAATAGGCATCTCTGCATATAGCTACCCAAGGAAAAATATATTGAGTCCAACCAGCAGTGTTGTCCAGTGATCCAAAGGAGTGAACCTGTTACGGGCAGCCTGAATAGATGTGCCTAGCTAAAGTATTCCATGGATATAGGCAGGTAGCTAGATGGATTTGGGTCCTTCTATCTGAAACAGGTGAGCATGCCAATGCATAAGAATGTCGAAAGGAGTGATAGGCAGCCAGCATATATATATATGCACTATGCATCCACCGAAGCATGACAGAGGGGTATCTTAATCCTTGCACAAGATACAGGTTGCCATTGTACATTTAAGGCACCTGTACAAAGCACAATGTGATTCAATAATACAATGCCTTTAGGCATTGGCATCATGATTCCTTCCCCCACTTAATACACAGCTTTAGTAGTCAATCAGAGTAAAGGAGGCCCAAAAAGGGAAATGAGAGAGTGGGAGAAACAGTGTGCAGGGGCGTAGCTTCCATTGGTGCAGCAGGTACAGTGGCACCATGGACTGAGTGGCTCACTGAACCCTGTTTATTGTTTTATTGTATAACTCTAGCAGCAGCTGGGGGGTCATTTTATTCCTACACTAGGGCCCACAATACACTGGCCATGTGAGTGAGAGGGAAAAAGCAGGCTGGAATGAAGAGTGAAATGAAGGACTTGTGAAAAGAAGAAACTGCACTTGTGTATGTGGAAGTAAGGGCTGACTGGCGATTTACCTCATTGGGCATTTCCCCACAAAGGGGCGGAGGGAACTCGGAGGGTCTGGGGACAATAGAGGCCTGCTTATGAAGGCACTGGGCCATTTTCTAGTAGAGGTAGATAGAGGTGGGCAAGCCACTGAAGGCTTGAGCCAGATGCCTGGCTTAGCTCAAGGTCCTATTAGGCCCTCATCCCCAAAACAAGCCTAGATTTTATTTGGCTTCTGCCTGCTTCCCAGGCTGTAACGTGCCCAGGCTGTAATATCGTACGCCAAGAATGAAAGATATAGCAATAATCTATAAAGCAAAACAGGAGAAATAGATACTCCTCTAGTGGCTGAATTGCACAATGATAAACTAGAAAACCTAGGATCAATCATGGCTTCCCCTCTTGACCAATTGTGTGATCCTACCTGAATTTTTATTTCCCTAAGTCTCCTTTTTTCATTATCACTTAACCGGGGACCTTCAAATTCATGTGTTCCAGATGTGTCCTGTACAAAAACTTTTTCTGTTTGATTTACTGTACTATAATGGTTCTTCAGCTGTAATAAGAATCTAAGCCACTAGTAGGGGGCACAGGACAACAGACTAAAAGCTTGGAGTGGGTGGCATGAATTTTTATGTTGATTTTAAAACAGCTATCAATTTTAATAAATGCCTTTCATTGCAGGGATGTAGGGCCATATGTATGAAACTTAGGTTTTGCGATTCTCAAATAGCGAATTTTAGAGAATCGCTATTTGAGAATCGCAAAATGCTATGTATGTAGGATTTGCAAATCATTTTGCGAATCCTACATATTCCTTAGTTGCGAATCGCAAAGTGAATGGGAAGACATTCTCAATTTGCGATTCTCAATTAGAGAATCGCAAATTGAGAATGCAATTTCAAGGGTGCCAGGGTGTCAAAAGGACACCCTGTTGCACCGGTGTAATGTGCATGTGTGCACATGTGGCAGACATACATGCCCTAAGGTCATAAATGTGCGCCACCTGACACTTTGAAAAATGCAAAAAAGTGCATTTTTCAAAGAAATCGCAAATTACCACCAACTTCAAGTTGGTGGTAATTTGAGATTTCTTAAGGCCAAATTAAACTTTTTCTGTGCTTCTTACATTGCATTTAAGGAATCGCAATCTGAGATTCCTTAAATGCAATTGCAAAGTAAGGAATCGCAAATTTTGCGATTTCATATTTTGCGAGGCAGTTTTGCTTTCATACATACCACTTGCAATCGCAAACGTTGAAAAATCTGCGAATTTCGGCATTTGCAATCGTAATTTTTAATAATACATAGGGGTCAATATCTGATGTGCCATGATGAATCACTTCTGCATGTTAAAGAAAAGCACTTATTTTAATATTGAAGATATTTTACATGAGGTGTGTTGTACAATTTACAACTCAAACTTTTTCCGGGCTCAGATTTTTGCCATGTTCTTTGAACCTGTCACAACATTTGTCTCAACTGTCTCAGCTCTTCCTGTTAATTTGTTGTCTCACCTACCATCAGAGCTAGGCCCATAAATCTAGCCAGTCCTGTTTGAGGGCCCTTCTTTATCTTGACCTAGCATTAAAAGGCCTAGTAAAATGCACTCTTTTCCAAGTCTCTTTTTAAATGTTAACGCTCTCAAAAAGTGGTTTTTTTTTGATGTGATGTCCCTTTGATGGGAAAAGGAGGTTTCTGAGATGGGATTATCAGGCAAGTAACAATGTTCAGGCTCCTTCTGTTACTGCCCTCGGAGAGAATCCCCCTCCATTAGTACCGCCATCTGAATCCGGGCTCTGCAGCAAAATCCTTTCCAGGGCTGATTACCCACTTTTCAAACATCTCTCTCTAATGCACCTTTTCTCATACCTGACCTTGTTCCCCTCCCCCATAACAGCCAACATTTGGCTCCACTTTAATTTTCCTAGTAAAAAGCATTAGTAAAATTAGTAAAATTACCTTCAAACAGAAAACATTGAATATAACAGTACATCTAATTAGTATGCACTTGAAAATATGTTCCAAAGTTGCCCTTATTACCCGACTGCTAATTAAAGAAACAAACACAGAAAGGCTATATCAGGGCCAGCTTTATTACTGGTGCACAAGTCTTTTTTGGTGCCCATCATGGACCTCTTTCTCGCCAGATACCAATACCACCACACTCCAACAGTGCTTTTTATCTCTCCTAGCCCCTCTCTCAAATGCATTACATTTGTTTTATAGCACTACGCATATCAGTGTAGTGTGTCACAGTAATTTACCTCATGCATACATTATTCGGAGACAATGAATTATACAGGTATGTAAATCAGCCTATAGGAACTGTCACATAAGACAATGAGGAATACAAGGTGTAGGAATCACATGTCATCCAAACTGGTGGGCAGGGTATTTAAAAGGGTTTGGTCTGAGGAAGCACAAACTCAGGATTTAAAGCATATCCCAGTGGTTGGGGTTGGCTTTACTAATAAAAAAGCATATCTGCCCAAACAAACTCTTTTTAGCAACATTAGGACCGTGAAAGACTTGGGAAAAACATTACAGTTCTACCTATACCATTCAGCTTATATGCAGGATTTTGATGACAGTTCATAGGTCACTTTCCTATGTAAGGATTGTAAATTATGAACTGAAATTAACTAAAGTATCTCTGTGACAAAGGCAGTAACCCTTTGAGCTATTAACATAAAATACAGTTTGTTATCTGCATGTCAAAACTGCCAACAGGGCTCTGATGGCCCTCCAGCAGGATCATTAATCACCAGAGTTATCTTTACATTTTTATTGTTGCCTTGCATCCGTCCTGCCTCTGGTCCATGAAAATAATGAAAACAAAGATTTTGAATGAAGTGTACACCAAGTATGTGTCTTGCTAAATTGACCTCTGTAGATTGTAGAAACAAAAAACAAATAGCCACACACTCCCACATTCTTCTCTCACAGCGCATGTCATAAAGCAACAGAAAAGGTGAAACTGTAGCAGGATAAACTCCTTTTCTTCAGCACTCAATAGAAAAGGAAAGATCCACAAAGCAGAACTGCAGGCAAAAGTTACTTGGTGCCAACGGAAATGATTTGTTCCTCTCCCCATGCCCCTATTGTACCAGCTCTAGTATGTTGGGACACAGCCCACCTTTCAAAAAGGATTTGCGTGATTTGGGGTTTCTGTGAGGTAGAGCCCTGACCCAATCACTCAAATCCTGGAACAGGAGATTAACAATGTTGGAGAAATGTTCCTAAATACAGTGGGCATTTTCTATCGGCCCTAATGTCATCACTGGGAGGGCAAAGGCTCATGCTTGGGTGGGCCTGGTTCATGTTTGGGTCGGCCTGGCCCATCTCGTCCACCCACTAGAACCGGGCCTGATCCCGACTCTAAAACAAATCACTATCACTGCATATTACCTGATAAATTCCATTCCCCGAGGCGGCTCCCTGGTTCTCTCAAGTAGATATCGTACATCGGAAGGTAACCTGGCCTTTGGCATGAGCAATCAGAGCTGTAGGTAGGCCCAAGTTAAAGTAACATTTGTAAAACTTTTATGTGCATGTTTATTTGTGATTAGTGTAAGAAAAGCTGCACACCCTCTTTAATATTGCTGGATGATGTTACTTAAAACGTAATTCCTTTCCAGGATGAATTTAGACAGATATGTGAGGAAGGGGCAAAGGATCATGTTTATAAACAGCAGCATGACACAATTGAAGTTGAATTGAGAAACATCCTCACACTAAATGATAAAGTTCAGGGATGACCTAATCAGCCAAAACACTCAGACTCAACAGGAGGCAGATTAGATCAGCCTTGGACACATCACCACTAAGTAGGCCTTGTAGTTCACATGGTAGGATGCCTTGTATTTAAACATGGGACATGAAGAAATTCAATGTAAGCATGTCCATACAAAAGCTATTTTTACTATGGAAGGGTCTGGCTATCTTAAGAGAGAAACATATAATTCAGAGTAATATAGTAATTCTGATATCTTGAATTTGGGACACACCACAGACATGGTTCAACCACTATTTTTCATGTTGATTAAAATCCCCAAAATTGATCAAATTAGCCTTTTCCTGCCTGAAGCACTTAAAGACTAATTTCAATAGCCAGTGCTTGACCTCATAATGTGTGAAAACTGCTCTCAGGGCAAAGACAATGGCTTTGACTTGGTGAATGGATGCAATGGGAGTACAGAGTGTGACATCTGTCAGTCCAGGAAGCTAGAGAGTTCAAGATACCATTTACACCAAATGGGTAAAGGAGAGGCCCAGGCATTGATAATTTAGTTTAAGGAGAGATCTGGGAGAGGGAAACTATTTGATCCTAGGGCATGTGGTAGTCAATCTCGATGCATCCCAGTGGGAGAGAGAGCTTGTCTCAGAATTAGTTTGGAGTAGCTTAGGTGGGGAGGGGGGGGGGCTGCTTATTTCATTAACCACCACCATGAATAGCATATAAGGTCCCTCTAAGGGCAGAAGGCCTGTGCCTACTTGAATTTCCCTTAGACCAGTGCACTCATGGATAGTTTGCAGTAAGGCAAACGGGATGTGTGATAAAAGTGGCTAGGTTTTTTCCACATGGGCCCTTTTCCCTAATTGGTTATGGGATGTCCAGGAGTCACCCCCACTCACTGACTCCTGAACTGTACAACAATGGACCTCCTGACCAGCTCCTCAGATCACTTTCTGAACTTGCTGAAGAACAGAAGAGGACTCACTGAAACCTATGGAGAGATCTGCCTCCCCCTCCTGAAGTGTGTTTTATTGGCACGTGGAAAGATAATAACTTGTATGTGCGAATTCGAAGTGATGGGAAACACTATACAAATGATGGGTTACAATTCAAAAATATTTGTATTTGTTGATTAGTATTTACATTTCTGGATAAGTCTGACAACTCCTTGCTAAGGATTTCACAAGTAAGGCGATTTCTAGATGGAGCAGTACTGATTGCCCTTCAACCAGCAAATGTCCTACTAAAAAGTTTATGTACACATCAGATTTGTTTGAGAATGAGAATGCTGCTTTCTTTATTCACACTTTGGGTCTGGTGGATAAAACTGTGAAGTTCAGCTCAAATTCCAGGGAAACCATGAAAAAGGAAATGAAGCTCATTCAACTGAAAATCTGAAAGAGAAGAGTAAAAAGAAAAATATATGGTTGAATAAAAAAGTGAGGAGGTGTCACAGAAATGAACCAAAAGAGAGGCAGAGTGAAGTGATGGTTAAGGTTAGAAATGCAAATAAGGCAATGAGATAGAGATGCTGACGTAAGCGGAATAGAGACAGATAATGATAAGCACAAGTGATTCAGAGATTAGAAAAGCTGCACACTCTACTGGTCAATGAGATTCCTTAACCTGCAAACACCACAGAACGGTGGAAGATAAAAAACAGGATACAGACCTGGAGGTCCGTGCTGGTAAAATCTGCATGCACCATTGTCGAGGAGGTAGATGATATGTATATTTTGCAGTAAGAGAATAGTGGAAAGAAATGGACAAGGAAGGTTGGCAAAATGCAATATAATCATTTGAAAGGATTCCCCTATCTGGAGGCTGAAGGCAAGATGGCGGCGTGGGTAAGCACCGCTCTACGTGGGGCGGGCCCATGAGTTGCACAGAGCTCCAGAACAAATCTGCTCCCGCAGTCGGAGGCCCAGGGGCTGCAGCACAGCCCGAGACTTGGAGTGAGTCCCTAAGCTGTGCCACGGAGGGACCAGGTGGCAATGACATCAGCCATGGCTGGGTGCTGGAGCTTCCCCAGAGGGCTTGCCACAGTGCAGTGGGTGCACATACACCTGTATAACATTTGAAAGGGAGTGCTGACCTCTAGCCCTTGAGGTGGTCGAGACTGGCGGAAGACTGGGGCCCTTCCAAAGGGCTAATCGCTCTGCTGGGCCCAACGTGGGGTAAGATGTCTACAACCTGGCTTGATCCCCCCTATGCAGCACTAGATTTACCTGTAAACTACACCCCAACGCCTTTGCCCACAATCACCTGACCTTCTACCTCTATGGCCAGCACCAGATTTGGGATCCCTTCAGGCCCAAGAGCACTGCCTGTGAGTGCACCAGCGCCCTCACGGCCTGGCTGACCGAGCACCGGTAGAACCTTAGCAAAGGCGAGAAGATCATGCTCTGTAAATATGTAATATATATTTGTCTAACGCTAATCACTTCAACTGCCCATAAAATGTAATATTGAGTGAATTTGGAACTTGTATATTCGTAACTCTAACCACTAAAATGTGTAGTAGACTTATGTACTTACTACCATTCTTATGTGAGTTTAGAGTTTATCTGTTTTGTATCTTTTCTGTAATTTATGTACTCTAAAATCCTTATGTAATGTAACTGTTTCTATTTTACAGGGCCTTGGTACCTTTTGGTAAAGTTTGCCCTATATAAAAATGAAAACACAAATAAATACTACTATCCTCCCCTGCTCGGGGTTGTTGCTAAAGTACCTCCAGTGTACTTCCAATGTTAATCAGTACATCTTGTGAACACTCGAGCCATCTAAAATAAGGCCTAGGAATTGTTCCTCAACTGCTACAAAACCCAAGGCTGAGAATTACCTGTACATCCCTGAGTTGAGGGTCATCAAGTGTCTCTGTTTCCAGTCTGCTCTTGACTGTTAGGGGCAGATTTATGAGGCCCTTGCGCCACGTTTACGCCGCTGTTGCGTCACGCAAGGCGGCGTAAACGTGGCACATCCCTACGAGGCATTTACAACGTGACGCATCTATGGAGATGTGTCATGGTGTAAGGCCCTGCGCCACATGAAACCTGCGTCAGGTTTAATGTAGGCGTTCCAGTGCAGGGGGAGAGTTCCGTTGCAGGAACGCCCCTGGAAAGTGACTCAATTTCACTGAGTTACTTTCTACGTCAATTCCTTACACCTGCTTGAAGCAGGCGTAAGGGTGATGCACCATGCAATGTAGGGGTGGCCACTGTGCATTGCAGGAGTCATGTCGCACTTGCGACATGATTCCAGCAATGCGCCGCCCGTACGCCAAAAGATGCGTCACACATCTTCCCTGCCTTGCACCATGGTGCGCCGTATTGTAAATGCGGCGCACCATGGGTGGCGGAGCTGTGGCGCACCGTGGCGCACATTAACTGGTGCATCCCTGGGGATGCGCCAGTTAACGTAAAACTGCCCCATAGACTTCACACGATTTACTGGTTCCCCTTCCTTACTCAAGTCCAGGTCTTAGAGGCAGTACCTCTACTCTTAGATGATTATGCTTTTAAGAGTAAAGAATATGAAGATAAGAGGTAAGGAGATAGAAAGCTAGGAAGGAGGAGGTGGAGAGAGAACTTCAGATTAAGATAGCGGAGTAAAAATGAGAAATTAGTCAAAATGATATGGGGAAAGTGAGTACTTGATGAAAACATATGTTGCAAAATGTACCATTTGTCCCCTTTTGTCTAAAATGTCAGTCTGACCCTGGTATTACCTCACCTCAGCGTGGGGAAGTGTACATGTTTAATGGTGAAAAGGCAGGACAGCAGTTGTTCTGAGACTTTCATAGTTACTGGACGTGGACACGTAGAGGAACAGAAACATCTATCTATATGTCGCAGTAGATAAACACTATGGGCCTCAATTATGAGAAATGACGCATCGCTGCGTGAAAGCAGTGATGCGTCACTTCTCAGTGCGCACTCCTTACGACATTCCTGATGCGTTATATTTAATGTATGACGCATCATGTCGCAAGGAGTTACAGATACGTCAGTATTTCTGACGTATCTGTAAGCGCAAAAGTGGCGCATTTGCTGGAGTGTGTCACAAAAGTGACGCAACTCCAGCAATACGTCCTTTGTAAATGTAATGTAATGTAGTGGTACTTGTATAGCGCACGAATCACCATGAGGCATCTCAGCGCTTGTACGAATACCGCTGAGGAACCCTTCCTGGCCTTTCCTGTGAAGTGCCCACTCCTGGGCACCCCCAAGGTGAAGCCAGGCATCCTAGCGTTGTTGGGGCCGTTGTGGAGATTAAGCAAGCTATTGCCCAGAGTTGCAGAGTGGGACCCTTGATTAGAATAGGCACCGAGGTGAGAATTATCAGGTCCGGGGAAATTGAGCCCAAGAGCCGCCGAGGCGGGAATTGAACCCTGGTCCCAGGCCAGACCTCTGCTTCAGGGTCTGCCGCTCTAACCATTGAGCCACACTTCTCCTCCATGTGAAAGGGCCTGCGTCAGTCTTACGCCTGCTGTGAGGCAGGCGCAAGATTGTGACACAACGGCGTCCTAGAAGTGACGCAGTGAAATCCCATAGATTTCAGTGCATCACTTCTACGACCCTTCCTTGCGTCAATACGCCGCCCTTGCATACATTATACCGGGCGCAGGGGTTTACAAAGTGACGTATCTACCTAGATGCGCCACTTTGTAAATATGGCCAACAAGGGGCATTTTTCACGCCACTGGTGCGTCAGACAAAGTGACTCACCAGCGGCGTAAACGAGACGCACAGCCTCATAAATGAGGCTCCATATTTCGCTTTCTTATCTATAATTCCACCGAGCAATGAATAGCTTCATCGCTGGTCGCACGATGAAATGTGTGTACCCTTCATATAGCAGGACATAAAAAATTAAAACTGCTGCCCTTAAAAACCTTTTCAAGAATAATACAATGTAATCGCACTTCGTCCTTTTTATCGGCAGTGAAGATCAGACACATTGATCAAAGGCTGTGACTAAACCGCTGTGATTACATTTGAGCTCATTTGTTACTTCACAAAACTTTGTAATAACCGAGAAATGCCGCAGCAAGAGGCAAATTCCTGCTGCCAAATGGTTCTTCTTCTGGAATGGATCGGATGCTGGGGAATCACAAAAAGTAATTTGGCAGGTCTGAATTTCAGTTTACAAAAAGATATATTATGAGTTGGTGAATAAGAAGGGCAACGGGAAGAGCACAGCTCACATCTGAGCTACTGTTTAGTTCTGACCAAAATGCATCTGGAACAGGCCTTGGATATTCACTGGAGTCCTTGCAACACTTTTACACCGCCGTTGCATCACTTTTTGTGACTCACCAGCGGCATAAAAAATGCACCACTTTGCGCCCTACTTACAAAGTGACACATTTAAGCAGATGAGTCACTTTGTAAAGCCCTGCGCTTCATTATACCTGCATCAGGTATAATGTATGCAGCTTGGGGGTTCCATGCAAAAAGCCTCGTAGAGGTTGCGCAATGAAATCTATGGGATTTCACTGCGCCACTTCTAGGACGCTACTGCGTCAATTTCCAATGCCTACTTAACAGCAGGCGTAAAACTGATGCAGGCACTTTCACGTGGGGCTTGCCACATATGAAAAGACACATTGCTGGAGTTGTGTCTATTTTCAGACACACTCCAGTAAGGCATCCTTTTTGCGCCAACAGATGCGTCAGTAATACTGATGCATCTATCATTCCTTGCAACTTGATGAGTTATACAGTAAATATGATGCAGCCATCATGTCGCAAGGAGGGCACAGTGAAAATTGTTGCATCGCTGTTTCCACGAAGCAATGCAACAGTTTTCATAAAGGAGGCCCTGTCCAGGTGTGTGCTTTTTATTAGCATTTGGAGCATGCAGAAATCAGTGTTACCAATAGGCCACACCCATTATTGCTTGGCAGCATTAATTACACATACAAGAACTGGGCCTTTTCATTGTTTGTGGTTTACAGGAAGGTTTTTATCAGCGAAAACTAAACGATATTTTCCTTCAGCGCAAGATCTTGAACTATATTGCCTGTCTTCACGTTTTACAGTCTCTTATAATAACCTGCATGGGACCATCTTACAAAGATTGCCTTGTTTACCGCACAATTTTGGTACCAACATCTGTCACCGTCTATCCTTATATGAGGGATAAGTATTTACAACAAAAAAAAGATCAAAGCTGGGAAAGACCCCACAATAGACCAGTTTATAGTAGAGGAGGAAGGAAACAGATCACTTTCTCTGACACTTCAAGGTCAAGCAGTGAGGACGAGCACATCCCTTGGGAGGAAAATACGAGTGGAGGTAACCCAAATGACTATGTTTTTTTTTTTAGAGCAAAGACCAAGACGAGGAAAGAGGTACAAAGGAAATCAGGTGAGGGGACAACAAACCCGGGGCCTTCCACCTCCCCCCAACAGGAATACTTGCGAACAAGGATCCCATGGTACTGGCGTCAGACAGAGCACCAGTAATCAACCTGTACAAGAGAGATCTCACAATTATAGATATCAGAGTCTTAGGAAGGGGTTTTAGCTTTATTCCCTCTACTGGGATCAACAAAGATCAACTGGAGAAGGATCTATAGTCCTTCTTCAGAAAGGTGAGACTCTAAAGGTTTTTTGAAGGGCGACCCAACAAAGAGAGTAACAATAAGTCAGGTTTAAAGCCCAAATCTACATTCAATCCGTCATTAGCGATGGTGGGAAAGAATCTGAGGGTTTTTGAAAAAGCTGTAGAGAGTGGGACCCATAAGATTCTCTCTGAAAATTCTGGTTCTTTCCCTCAGAATGTGAGTAGGGAAGAGAGGATAGCCATGCAGTCATTAAAAGAGGATCTAAATTTGACTACAAAACCTGCTGATAAGGGTGGAGGAATTGTGTTTTTTAACAATAGGCTGAATGAGATGCTTAGTGTAGTGGAACACTATGAACCTGTCCAACATAGAAAACTTGCTAAGTTAACAAAGGACTGTCTGAACCTGATTGTGGAAGCAAAAGAAAACAACTGGATATGTGAGAAAGAGTTGAAATTTTTAAACAACGCAGAACCTAGAATTCCGGCCTTATATGGCCTACCTAAGGTACATAAGAACAGTGACAATCCACCAATGAGACCTATAGTGAGTAGTATTAATTCACTATTGGAACCACTACGTAATATGGCCGGGATGCCTGTCACCCCCTCCCAACACAAATCCCCAAGGATGGGAAGACGGACGCAGTTCTGAACTTTTGGAAGGCGGGAGGGAGTTACCCTCCCGGACGTATTTATTAAAATATGAAACAAAATTAAAACATTAAAATAAACGTTTCATATCATGTACAATTTTCATTTATTACATTTCGATGAAGACATGTTCATTGGCTAACCTTAACCAATCTCTAGTACAAAGGTTTTCCTAGCCGAGTCTAACATCCTGCAAATGCATACTTTCTAAATTAAAATTGTACATCCTAGCATTACGGGCCAACGGCAAGGTCGCAACCGGTGTCAGATCCCTACTACCAAAACTCTCGCCCTCACGGTGTGAGTGGCGGCCGCGCAGAGGACTGTACCCTCTGTGCCAACTCCAATTTCCCTTGTCTTGTGGGGCCCCCCATTTTAACTCGACGCCATCTTAAAGGTCGTCCGAGGACCCGTATGAGGTGTCTGTAAGAAGGCAGCGTGGACTCCCCCTCCCACCCCACACTGTCTATCACATCCGCCGTCGCGGATATCTGGGCCCCGGGAAATTCGTAGGAGGGGCATATAGCCCCCTCCTCCCCTGGAAGGGGCCTATGGCCGTCTTCCCCTAGGCGACCCATACTTAGTGGGTGCCGCCTCCCCGTGGGAGGGGCCAATGGCCGCCTCCCCCCGGGCGCTCCCATCCATAGTGGGTGGCGCCCCCCTCTAGGGACCTTGAAATTACTGCTCACCGATCATGACCTTACCGCCCGACCAAAAAATAAATACGACATTTGTTTACCTACTAAGGGAGAAAATTATCCTGTTTATTTGCAATATTTGTCTATACTACAAGCAAACAGTACCTTCAGACCTTCATCATATCACTAAACTAGACCTTTATATACCGCTAAACAAAGGGAAGAAGATGTTATCAAAGAGAATTACTTTATTGCAGTACTAACATTGCCATAAGGGGCTGGTGGGTGGGTCAAAATCGCTCCTTGTTCCGTCGAGGGCTCACGTGCAACGAGTGGGTGCAGCTTCCAAGCATAGGAACAAGAGGATGCTTCTTCGGATTCCCGCTCTCTTTATTCCTCTTCGGGAGGGCGTGAACCCTCCGCTGGTACGCCTACTGGGCGTGGCCATCGGTGTAGGTGTCTAGGACAACCCCTCTTGGGCGGGAAAAAGGCGCGCCCCAGCAACGCCGCTTCGGGCATATCAGCCGTGACACGCCCCCCGCCCAAAATGGTTTCCCGGGAGGATCCGGGCCCCCCAACCATACGTTCGGGGGGACCGAGTGGTCGCCCCTTTCCAATACGTGGATTCATTTCTACATCCTTTGGTGAGTAGCCTTAAATAATATGTGGAGGATTCTGCACATATCATTTCACTCCTGGAGGGTAAATTGTTTAACGGAGAGACTCAGTGTCTGGTTACCCTGGACATTGAATCTCTCTATACAAATATCCCCCAGGAGGTGACAGTGGATGTAGTACGCAGAACTGAGGTAGACCTGGAGGGAGTAAACAAGGATTTTATGGTTGAATGCATGAGGATGGTCCTGACTAACACATTTATTTGTTTAGGGACCAGCTATTTAGGCAGAAGAAGGGGACGAAAGTCTATGCCCAAAGACGTTTCACACAGAAAAAAACTCAACCAGCTTCTTCAGTGGAAAGCGTAATTTCGGATCGTGATACAGACACGTCCAGACCCCCAGCTAGTCATTCGTTATCGCAAAAAACAGTGGAAAAAAACAAAGAAGGAGGAGCTCCTGGAGCAAGGGAAAGTAGTGGACCCTCTTTTTTAGAGAAAGGCACGGACCAAAACAAACCACCGGACCCAACTGCTTCCAAACAACAAGAAAAAAAACAAGACGCGGAAAAGGAAAAGGAAAAAGAGAAAAAGACAGGATTGAGAAGCCAAGGGAAAGTCTCGTAATTAATATTTCTAAGAAACAACTTACGATGTTTGAAGAAAAACTCCTGGACAAAGGAACATCGTTTGTAAGCACATATCATACCACAGAACTAGAAACCAAAGTCTCTCTTTTCAAATTCATGAGAATTTTACGTCTAAAACATTTCTTCACTCATATTTGTCCTATGATTGGGGAAGATGACTCAATCCAAAAATTCAAACCGAAAAGCACATTTCTAGCCCCAACATCGCACAAAACGCTAGACATTTTTTGAAATTTTGGTAAAAGCTGATCTGCAGAAGATCAAATATAAGCAAAAGATCAGGAATCTATCTCGCGCAGAATTTAGCGCGTTACAAAAATTGTCAAACGATGATACAATTTTTTTCCAGAAGGCAGACAAAGGAGGCGCTCTTGTTGTGATGGACTCGGAGTTCTACATCAACAAAGGTACTGAACATGTGATGGATGAGAACACATACATAAGATTGGAAAAAGACCCAACTATTGATATATCTAACACACTAAGTAAATTACTTGAGAAAGCTGAAGAACTGAATTGGATTGACTACAAAACGAAACGTTTCCTTTTGCAACCATTTCCAAGGAGACCAAAAATATATTTTTTGCCTAAAATCCACAAAAATCTTGAAAACCCACCGTTTAGACCAATTGTATCCGGCTGTGGATCAATTTTTGAATCTCCAGGTATATTCATTGACCATTTTTTACAATCATTTGTCAGACGTTGGTCTACTTACATCGAGGACACATCAGATTTTTTGAGGAGCCTAGCAGAACTATCTTTAGAATCAATAGAAAACTGGATTTTATGTACAATTGATGTTGTGTCACTGTACACTTCAATTCCTCACAAATCTGGCTTGGAAGCCGTGAAATGGGCATTAATACAAGAAGAAGGACCAGAAACTTTGAAATGCATGATCTTACAGTTACTAGAATTTTGCCTTGAGAATAGTTATTTTGAATGGCAGAATAAATTCTACAATCAAATGAATGAAACTTCCATGGGTTTTCCAAGAGCGACCATGTACGCTAATACCTTCATGGCCATACTCGAACATGAATATATTTTATCAGATCAGACATGGAAGGATGGTTTGGTTTTCTACAGACATTACATTGATGACATCTTCTTAATTTGGCAAAATTCAGACACTGCATTGAGAAAGAACATACAAAGTCTCAATTTAATTGATCCAAGAATTCAGTTTACTCATTCCATAGACAAACAAACAACATATTTTTTGGATGTAATTATTGAACTGAAAGAAAACACAATACAAACACGTTTGTTCAAAAAACCTACAGACAAGAACAATGCTCTGCAGTTTCAAAGTTTTTATCCAATGAATCTTATCAAAAATTTACCAATATCTCAATTTATGCGTATTAAGAGAATTTCATCCAGTGAACTTGAGTGCGAGAGGTCTTTGAATGAGCAGAAATTACGGTACATTCAAAGAGGATACCCAGAAGCGCCATTGGATAAACAAATAGCCAGAGGAAAGACCTTACCCAGATCGGAGCTACTGACAAAACAAAGTAAAAAGAACACTAAAAGAATGGTGTTTGTGTCTGAATTTTCGTCGGCATCTAGAGATATCAAAAATATCATTAACAGAAGATGGGAACTGTTACAGTTAGAACCAGATTTTGGAACACTATTCAAAGAAAGACCTTTATTTGCCTACAATAGGGCACAAAATCTTAAAGAATTGTTAACTAAAAAGGCACGGATAAGCATCACTAAAGGGGATGTTTCTTCTCAAGGAACCAGGAAATGTTGGAATTGCAAGAATTGCAATAATGTGATTATTGGGTTATTTTATCACATCCGAGAACTGGTGAGAGGATATTATTACATCATTCAACTGACTGCAATTCTGAACATCTAGTATATATGATCAAATGTCCGTGTGGCGAACTCTATGTAGGAAAAACTGAACGTAAGATGAAGATACGATTATCAGAACACAAAAGCCGGATACGCAATAAAAACACAACATCACCTCTGGCTTTACATTGGATTGAACATCGACATACAGTAGCCCAAATCAAGTTTCAAATCATTGAATTAGTACCTAAAATTGAGGGCAAGGATAATTCCAAGATTCTCCTCCAGAGAGAAGTCTTCTGGATTAAAAAACTTCAAATGTTGATACCCTTCGGGCTCAATGACAAATTAGAAATGAGTTGCTTTCTATAAAAACATGTCCTGAACAATAAAGCTGGCCAGCTACACGTGAAAAACACACACATGATTTTGTGCACACTACAACATTAGACATAATTAAGATGACAACAGATTTTTTAACTTGCATAATGTGTTTACTAAAATAATTTTTTGTAGGTAATATAGTAATAATGCATTTATTCATTCGAATGTCTGTCTTATGTTTCAAGACTGTTTTTGAAGCTTAAAAATGCAATTGTAATAGAGAATACATAGGATAAGACTAGGTTCCTTCATTGCAATTTATGGGCGCGTCCTATGAAGTTTTTTGATCAATAATACATATTCTACTCGACTCCCGAGTCTGTCTTTAGTCTAGAGTCTGGTAATCACAGTATTACTTGCCGTTTACTTGAAATGTAAACATTTAGTCCGTTTTTAGGGTTATCGGGCGTTCGTTACGTTATCTTGCGATAAATACGCCGTGAGAAACACGGAAGTCAATCCCCTCCGGAGCTTGAGGAAGGAATGGCGAAAAAGCGAGAGGACAGCGGTTTTTCGGTGAGTTTAGTAGTCGCTTGTTGTGGCGGTTTAGATCTAGACAGCCCGTTGTGGCAACCCTCTAAATTATGTGCATCCATTTGCTTTATAGAGCGTTACCTTGTTGAACCCTGTTTTCGCTATTCGTGGGACTATACGCTGCTAATGCAGGTGAGATGTTATACCCTTTTCATCTCCTCGTGTTTAATATGAGCTTACACGCCATGCTAAAATTGGGATGCATTTTGGCTCTTTTTTATAGATTTCACAACTAATTATTTATTGTGACGAACAAGCTGATACCAGGTGAGATTTTGAATCTGGCATTTTACATCTATCTAACAATCTTCACTACTGAAGTATTGATCACTTACATTTTTTATTCACAGGGAGTTATATTTTTTCACAATTCAGGTAAGCGAATTGTGAATGTATAATAGTACAGTCGTCCATTCTATAAGCTTCCAAGCATGTTTATTGCCGTTCGTGAACCTGGTATTTTTTGACATCTTAGATTCATGAGAGTTTTGTTTGAGGCTTGTTTCAGAAGTAGCACAGGTATTTCAAACAGTGAACAAATAGACATAGATATACACAGGGAGTTGTCAAAAAAAGATCTAATGTTTTGTAATGATTCAACTTATACATGAGTTACGCAGATTATGAAACCGATTGAGTGTTTAAGTGATGAAGCTGATTTTTTTCATTTTTCATTGAACTGTAAATAGGCTCAAAATGGCATCGCATAAAATTGTTTCCTTGTTCTTTTTTGTGACACAGGTACCCCTGACGAATGGACCTTTTGAGTCCCGAAATGCATTGGGTCCTCAGGAATTGTAACCACTGGTTAGAAATGATGTTTAACGAAATGTATCACTGATTTATGTTCAAGAATATCATAAAGAGAAATATGTGAATAAGAAGTAACATATTAAATGTGCTGATGAAAATCAATCAAATATTGTGTTAATTGTTTTCAGAATTTTTTTTATTTAAAGTTGATGCATGCTGTAGTCCTAGCTGCCAGGCTTGGGGTTAGGCCACTTTCATTAGAAGAAGGGGACCATCATGGGGGTCACCTGTGTGCCTAGTCTAGAAGGCCTCTATGAAGAGGTGTTCGAGAGTAAGCATATTTACAACAAACTCACACCATTCTATGAAAATGTACCAGGCTGGTACCGCTACATTGATGACATTTTCTTTATCTGGGATGGTGACTTAGAGCAGCTGGAAGATTTTTGTTATGGTTTATCATGGGGGACCACAACCTCAAATTTACCTCACAACACAGTAGGTCAAAAGTTGACTTTTTAGACATCTCAATTAAAGATAAGGATGGTGTATTGGAGATAGAATTGTACATTAAACCTATGGCAAACAACACCTTGCTTCAGGATTCCAGCTTCCATACCAAATCTCATGGGTATACCATGCCCTTTAGTCAGTTTCTCCAATTACGGAGAAACTGTTATGACATACAGAATTTCTACAAACATGCAGAGACCTTAAAAAGGGAGTATGTGGATAGGGGGTTACCCTAAAAAAATAATATTGCATTCATGCAAGCGAGCCAAGTTCTACGACAGAGATGCGATGTTGATCTAAACAAGTCAAAGAAAGAAAGACATGACTAAGGTGGTGTTTGTAAGCAACTTTTCCCATATTAGCAATAGGATAAAGAATGTTAATAATAGTAATTGGCATATTGTCAATGATGATGAGGACAGGAAATTAGAAAGACCTATTCATGCGTTTAAATGAAATAGGATTTTAAAAAAATTAATTGGTCCACACTTACAGAGAAGGAGTTGAGAAAACACCGAACCCTCTTGATTCATAGCCAACTTGCCTCATATTTCCATTACAAAATTAAGACCATCCAAGACTCCTTAGCTGAGAACCTCCCGGTGGAGCGAAGGAGCACAACTCCAGTTGAGGGTCCATCTCTTACACAGTTCCCCCCTCTTCCAATGGAAACTTCCTTGGAGATTATGAAAGGCCTTAAATCAGGCTCCCCCATGGACCCCTGCCCTGCCAAAGTGTTAGCAATAGTGGCCTAGGTTATTAACCCAGCCGGAAATATTATACTCAACTACTTGCTAAGGAAAGGCCATGCAGGTGGAAAAATGCAAAAATGTTACCACTGCTAAAAAGCCATCTGCCGAAACCTCGGTGGCATCGAAATATAGACCGATCTCACTCCTTCCATTCTTTCTCCAAAGTACTAGAGAAACATGTGGAAACTCACCAACTTTTCCACCAGCAACAGTCTGGTTTCAGATCTAATTTCTGCACAGAGACAGCGCTGCTTGAAATTTCTGAGTGCAATAAGGAGAATCTGGATAAAGAAGGGATAAAGGAGAGAAAGCGGTATTGATCTTGCTGGACTCTCTGCAGCTTTTGATACCGTGTCACAGGACCGACTACTGTGCAGATTTCAGAAGTGCGACCTGGGTGAGATTAAGAGGTTCTCCTTTTTTTTGGAGACATATACCAAGAGGTCTGGTCCTAACTTTGCTACTCCTAAATGTCTTTTATGAATTCCGAAAGTCATAAAGTTAGTATTTTTCTCAGTTTAGGAGTAGTAAAGTTAGGAATCATAAAGTTAGGAGTTTGTCTCAGATTACTTTTGTGAATCGGCCCCATTGAGTCAGGCAGTGGACAACTTGGCTTAGTCACCAGGTGCCATTCAACATCAACCTTAGTTCAAGCTTATCGCAGCCCCCCCCCCCCCCATATGCTAAATATTTGCTCATAGAATATCAGGGGCAACAACAACATAATCTCCTTACCTGAATACTTACAACATGTTCAATCCTTTGATTTTCTATGCCTACCAGAGACCTGGCAAGTGTGTACAAATCCTTTGGATAATTTAATTGAGTTTCATTTACCAGTGCTTAGCTCGAATGAGGGTGGTTGGCCTTCACGAGATGTCTCAATATATGTCCAACAACACTCCTTTTGTTCTATGTTGCTATCAAACATTTACAGAATTCAAACCCAGGCAAGAAAAATGATGCATTAGAGTGCCTAATCAAAATTCTAGGTTGATTAGGACCTGACACCTTAAGAAGCATATCGCAATTAAGAGGAAATTTCACCGCCAGCCTGCTATCCATAATGAATGATAAGAAATGGCTCGATGTGGAGGACAAGTTATGGAACATTAAGTCTATTAAATGTAGTTCCTCAAAATAGATGCTTTAAGCTGAGCAACACACTACTCCCCTGAACACTCTAATCTTGTGGTCACTGAATGGCAGAAGTCTAACTGATCAAGCCACAACTTGCACATGTACGCTTCATCAAAGATCCCCCATGCTGGATTATTGATGGGTAAAAATCCAGCACTTCATTCACACTGTAAACTTCAAAATTGACCACAGGCTTGCAAGTGATCATGCTATTTTGTCCTGCTCCTTTCCCCTGCATGTTGTTCCTTTATAGAGAGAAATTATGCTGGGAAAATAATAAGTGATGGAATCATTTAGTAGGCTCCTGTGGGATGGAGTCATAGCAGCCAGGATGACTGAACAGCTGCACGCTTACTTGCCGCACTCAAACCAATGGTTTACTTTCGCCAACGCTCAACCCCACACCCCCACTCAAAGGCATTTGAGTTCACATCCTAGCATCTCTGGATTATTCAAACAATCAAGAATTACTATCATTTTAAAGACTGCTAAATAAATAAATAAAACGAATTACACTGCGCACGCTGCATCACCATTTGGTGTTGCAGCATGTGCAATGTAATTTGTTGTATTTATTTATTTGTTTACTTAACTCCGTTTGGCCCTATGCTGGAGTTTGCTAACCTCGCCCTGCCCTTCCGCCCTCCACTGCCTGCAGCACTCCCTCTAGGAGCCGCCACTGGCCACACTATCAGCCTGGGACATTAATTTGCACCTGCTGATGGTCATCATCAGTCTCTACTCCAACACATGGGTGAAATTGAGAATGTCAAGCAAATGGTCAACCTCAACAAAAATGTATTCAAACAGGGGGCTGAAACAGGGTTGCATCTCGGTCCCTTTACTTTTCAACCTGTACTTAGCAGAAATAAAATGACCATTTAAGCACAGTAAAGGCCTTCCCTCCCAAACAATAAGGTGTAAGGGTTACAAAGATCTCTGACCAGTCAACTATTGCAAAGCTGCTTGGCATTAATACATCTAAAACCAATATTCTATATTTGGAAAAATCTGAAAAAAGCATAGGGCTTTGTTTATCAACAGCTAATGTCACCAAGGGTTCTGAAAATAAAATAACGGGGCATCCGATTAATTGGTCGCGGCAGCCCTCTACACAATCAAGAAAACCACTCTCATTTTTGCTTTTCAACGCCAGTTTAAAAACCTCTCGACCCCTGCCTTTATGAAGTCTGTAAAGTCATTGATAGTAAATTGATATCTATCCTTACATATGGCGCCTTTGTTTTCAAAAATTATTTATCATCTTGGCTGGATCTCTTGCATTGCTTGTGCAATAGGAATCAATTCCAGTTACCATCTATGGCTGTGCAGTCCCAAATTTGGCTAGAATTCAATTTAGCTTGCCAAGACTATGTGCTTCATGCTTGCTTCCCATCTTCTTGCAGTGAGCTAGCATTAGCTGATATGGGGTCAGTGAAACAGCTGTTGTGGAGTATCATCCAAGACAAGGAAACTGAACAATCAAACTTCCACCAGACTGCGATAGACTGGCTCGCAGCCTATGAGCTAATTAACATTTTCTTCTGTGAATAAGTTGGGCAAAATACCCTTGAAACAAACCAACTTTCTCCCAGCTCAGGATGACCTGCAAGGTATTCTCCCAAAACCTAACCTACACTTAATCATGGACTTTTGTAAACCATTAACATTACCATCATACCTCTTACGTCCATCTAACCTTACTGTCTCTGGCTTGGCTGATTCTGCAAAATAAATAAAGTATAAATGACAGATAGTTTGATTCTTTATTGCTTAATGATTAAAAAGCATTGCAATTAAAACATTAAAACACAATGATACAAAGAAGCACAGTTCTCAGTTTCTTTAGACAATATGTGACTGAACCAAGGAATGTTAGTATGGCTACATGCAGTAACACAACTCTTTCTCCATATATAAACTTCTCTTTTAAACAAACACAATATATTCTTAAAACTGATAATGTATTATCATTACATTCCCAGAAATATGCAGTGAAAACTAACAATCAAAAATACATTACTTTGTGCAAAGATGCAATAAAGTGCAAATGTACATGAACTAAATCATTACATGACAAAGTGCAAATGAGCAATAAGGTGTCGCTGTATGATTAAAACCTGTTAACTAAAGTTTTAACCTCTCAATCTAGTCGGAGCCTAGGAGGAAGAAAAAAGGAGAGGCCGCCCCCCACTCATAACATTATAAACAACACCAGGCCTCACCTAAAATACACTTAGTCCTAACATAAATAACAAACCAAGGGTTTTCAATTATCTTCTCAGTTCCCTCGAGTGTGATCCATTCAACTACTGTGATTTGTCATAGTGTCTCACTAAAAACAGCAAATGCTACCATCCAGACTCCCCACCTTCCACCAATAGAAAAATGTAAGTGAAGAGAGAGAGTACCTCATGGTAGAACCGCCAACGTTCGCCAGTTTACCCACTTCTCATCATCGGTATCTCTCTCTCTGTATGTGAAAGAAAAAAAGAGAAAAAAAAGGAAGAAAGCAGTGTTTGTTCTCCTTTTCGAGAACCACAAAAAACATGGTTACACAAGTGATAGTAAAGCAAAACAACCATGCTTACTATTGTGTATATGTGCCCAGTGAAACCCTGTGAGAAAAAATGAGCGTAATTCTCACCATTAAAAACTGGTAAGGCTTGCTGGCCAACCAACATTTATTCCAAGCTGCAAGCCCTCCAAATTAAAAAATGGTTCCCATCAAACCATGTTTAATTCCATACTGCCAGCATGTTTCGTTGCTGTACTCTCTCGCAACTTCATTAGGGCTTATGGGGGTTCACCTTCTCAATCTTATACTTCATCTATGCTTAAAACCTGTGATGGTAGACAACAGCACACAACATAGAGCCAGTTATAAAAATCCACATGCCTTCTGGAAGGACATAGTGAATATCAAAATTGTAGTGGCACACAGTTCCTTTGGAACAGTGTCACTGTTCTTTACCTGCAGGTTGCGAAATTACAGCATACCTACAACCCTCCTCACTGGGACCATTGTGTCAATCGATCACTTGTCCCCTGGAAGACCATTCACAGTCTGGCCCTCTGTAATAGTGTACAAACACAGTTTACACAAGAGGACATCAATAATCCATTATTTATATATCTTTATTTCAAACCATTCACTCTTGTTATGTACTCATAACCCAGTCCTTTGGTTCGCCATTACTTATATTGCTCTCAAGCCAATGCCCATAGTCTCTAGTTCCCATACAACTCGTTGGCTTTAGCAATAGAGCAGCACCGCCTGCACGCTGCTTTCGCCAGTAATGCACATGCCCATCTGGTAGCGCAATCTCCTAGCGCTCTCATTAAAACAGCATGGTCGCCTCTACTTTGTTCAAAGGCTCACTCACACGGCCACCTTATAGCCCAGCTCGGTCCATCTTACCCGTGCCGCGTCCCACCGGCGTGTTAGGAGCTCAAACTACGAGCTCACAACGCCGTTTGTTTTTACAATTGCGGTGGCCCTGCCCTGACATCACGTATTCTGTCCAGCGTGGCGCGAGCTAGTTACAATCATGGCGGTCATCTTATAGGGGGAATTGTACTGAAGTCTATTGCGGTCCCCATGGCCCATATTCCATGCTGTGAGTATGGTATATGCATAGTTGATAGAGCACGCAGGTCACCCGGCTCTGAGTATACCAGATTTTCACACACTTGGGCCCATGACGTGATTTAATGACACTAATTTGTGAGTCGGGCGAGTTTACACACCACTATCAGTACTTTGTAGGTGTTTTTCTGTAACACTATTACCATGGCACCTGACTTACCACAGGTACTTACTCTTCCTGACGGATCAGGAGCTATTAGAGGATAGGTGACAAGATAAATCTAAACATTTAATTTATTCATGTATCAACACTTTGTTTTCTTTATTAACCACAGACACCTGAAGGGGTTTTTAAGGGTTTTATATAAGAAGTAAAATTCAAAGTAACAAGATAATAAGACTAATGCAGATCAAAGCATCAATAATCAGGATTACAAGAATAATGTAACTATGAATAAGGGCAAGCACCATTGAGTGCGAATGGGAAATCTAATGGATGAGGGTAACAAGGAACATGCTATTTAGTTTCTGGCTCATACTAGGGAAGGTAAATTTTAAAACACATTAGTCAGTGAATTCCTAAAACCTATAAGTGATTCAAACCCTAATCTTAGTCTATCTAACTTAGATCCTAAACATTGACATTGGTCATCACACTTTATTTAAGCAAAAACAGTTTCAATATGCCCTACAGGAAGGGAAAAAGTGGAACATACTAATAATCAGTTTGCAAATGCGATATTTAGAGAGAAAAGAGAGAATATCATGGGCATAGAGGCTTTATTAAAGAGCAGGAAGGAAAGCAAACATACACCCACTGATATATTTACCTAGGACAGGAATGAGGACTAACCCTGGCCACGGGTCAGCTTTCTGGAAAAGACGAGGACAAGGACCCTCAAGGATTTAGGATGCCAGTAGATGAACAGGTACAGCTCATGGAAATCAGGACAGGATACCCCTCAGGATTTGGCTCAGGACTGGGCTCACCAAAGGGCACGACCAACACCTGCAGCTTCGGATGCAATGCCTGCGCTACCCCCTCACTGCACAGAATCCGCCAGTAACCCCGATGTGGGTTCTTGAATCTCCCAGCAAAGTGCTCTGCCAGCACTTAAGACTATTTCCACCCCTTGGAGTTTGTGGAAAATTTCGGACAGAGGGCTCCGCAGCTCTCTGTATCAATCCCTTATAGAATCGTGGGGTCAGTGACAGGTCAGCTATTCGGACAAGTCGGACAACTTTCCCTAACTAAACTAAGCTAGTTATACCCTTTTCGGGTTCCTAGACCACCCACAAATGTTGCAAGTGACAGGGTCCCTAACGTACGATTGGTCAGGAGAGGTGGTTAGGTCATTGTCACCACCTAAAATTCTGGGTTCCCATGTTTAATATTTATATTTCAGTACCCACCCCATACATTCCTGTTCCCAGGCATACGTGTAGAAGAGGACAATAGAGTACACAGTGGAAAGAAACAATGTAACAGTTTCAGGTGAAATTCAGCATCTTCTCCCGGGGTTAAGGGTGATCTTCCCAGGAGCGTCTCAGCTTCGGTAGCCAGCTGGCTGAGTTCCACTGATGCAAGGCCCGGTCCTCATATCACGTGATCGGGTCCACATAGACTTCTAAGATGGAGAGGCTCCCCAACTCCCAGGCCCCCAGATACGCGGTACATGAAAAGTAAGCGAAAACAAATTAGAAACACAGAAAAAAATGAATACACTGTACACCATGATAATCTACACTGCACCCCTTACTTCATATAAACTATAGCGGTTAAGGGTTAAGCGGAAATAGATAGAAATGCAAAGCAGCATGGGCAAGCAGAGAGCGTGTTAAAAAACAAGCGGCCATATTAGCTACAGTGCGCATGAGCGGACTCTCCCTCCAAAACTGCGAGTGCGTCACATCACATGGGTATGACCGACGCATGCGCAGACTGGATTTCTGCGAAGCGGCCATTCTGTAGTATGCAAGCATGATTAAGATTAGTAGACACATAGGCAAGCGTCTCTGGGACACCCGCGTGTACTGGAAAAGTGAAATATTAAACACAAACAGGTTTGAGTAATACCATTACAAGTTAACGAGGTTCATGAATGAGAGCAAGTCGCTTTACATGCGAATCCTTGCTCCATCATAGTGACCCTCTTTCCTCATAAAGCCAACATCATTCTCGAAACATTTTTAAATGCACAATATACAGGATTTTCTCTCGTGACCATCCATTGAATCCCATTTTGTTCAACCACAGAATCAAATACTACAATTCAAACCACGTAATGCGGCGCTACAATCTCCAGCAATCTCTTCTTTTCACTTGTATAAATCAATCATCTGCAGGAGTTCTCATTAGTGCCTTGGCCACACTCTGCTGAAGCCACAATGGCATTACATCACTTACATGCTAAATTTTTCACTGCTTGGTTTGTAGTTTGCCTTATTACTAGAGCTGCCAACTTAAGAGCTAGGGAACCAGCTACCAGCCTCTACGTAGGCTCAGCATCCTGTGTTCCTGGGTAAACCACTGAATCTCCCCTTGCCTACCAAATGTGCTCTTGTATAACGTAACTGGTGCTCAAGTAAAGTGCACAATAAACAGAGTAGGTGCACTGCAAATCCGAATCAGTGGCAGGGTGACCACGGATACTGCCGTTTGGGGCCTAGGCAGGCGCCAGAGGTGGGATGTGTGAGATTACTTTTTCTTCCTGTGATTTTATGGCTTGTGGTAACTCTCCATACGTCACAAAACGTCCAAGTGGTTTTTTAATAACAGTGTGTGTGTACATATATATAGTTATTTTCCCTACTTGTGGGCTGGTGTCATGTCCTGAATATTTTTCAGTTTTTAGTTATCTTCCATACCATGTACGCTTACTCAAATCATGCTTTAGAGACTCTTATTCTTAGCACTCTGAATCATTTTTGTTAAAAACTTGTTTTCTGTTTTTGCCTACAATACCAACCACCTGTAGGCAAACCAGTAACGAAACAGAAGTTTTCCGTTTGGGTGCTCTCAAATACTGGCTGGTATTTTTATTTACTGCGGGCCTGCGTGTGATTCAAATCCTGGTTAAATGGAAGAGGGTAAAGGATAGGGAGTCATTAATGGGGCAGTACTCAACAAAATATATGTAGTGTGTTTAACAGCCTTCCAAAGGCTTTTTTGTATTCGTTATCATAAGATGCAAGGTAATTAACCCTGTTAGCAGTTAAAGCCAACAAGTGCCAACGTACTGCCACACTTATAATCACTGCCACACAGTCTATTGCCCTAATACGGGATAATATAATGCATGTCTAAACACTTATATGGTCCCATAGACGAGACCGATTTGCATTGCAAATGCTTGTTTAACTGTTTTTCTACTGTTGGCCCTCTGCAACATTTTGATACGAGCCAGCTGAATGCTTCCTTTGTTATAGCTACACGTTATCACTTTATTTATGGATGGCATATGTTGGCTGTGTATTTCTCATCTTCAGGTTGGGTATTTTAACCATGTTTTTGAAGGCTCGTGAATTTCTTATTGTGTTGAATTTTATCTTTCTTCTTTCAACCTATTTTTTTCAATGCTTTTGACTGATCGTGAAACCAAAAAAAATATTTGAAATTTAAACTTTCTTAGACTATAAAATGGCAAGACCAACTTAGAGTCTGGATAATCTAAGGGCACACCATGGAATCATAAAATCACTAGATTCACAATTTGTTGAGCACACTGGGATTACAAACATCTGGAACTGAGAGAAAATTGTTTATATAAATTGGAAAAGGCAGAATAAATGGAGAGATTATGCGGATGGAACTGGTACACAGTTGACAATAGACATTTTCCCAGCACCTTAGTTTAACCTTTATATATTATGCATTTAATTTAAGCGCTCACATTAAAATAAGTATTCTTCTTACACCCTAAATATATGCTTAATACTATTGTTTCATTTTTAGATTTTCTAATTCCGCTTATTGTACACAAATCTTCTCTTCCACTTGTATACTTTAATCTCAGGCTAGTGGTCTAGATTGCTTTTAGCTACCTTCCTAATTGTTACCAACTCTGACAGATATGGATGCTTATGTTTATAGGAGTTTATACAGCACAAACTGGCACCCCTGCATGATTATCCTGGCACTAAAAACTACATTGCATTACCAAAACTTAGAAGTCATATTTGCAGACTTTGTTGAAGTTGACAAACCAAGTCTAACACGATTTGGGAAAAATCCAGGTCTTCAGATTGTCTCGAAAACTAAGGAGGTCGACTTATTTCTTAGGATGTTCAGGGAGACATATCTAACTTTTGGCAGCAGACATTGAAAGAGCTCAGCCACCACAACATAATCAATTGAATTGAGGGACCACTAGCATCAACTTATCTCTGCATCTTAGTTAGTGTGTCGAGTGATACATTTCAAATCAGCCTTTAAGGACAGTCTGCTTTGTGGAGTGCAACACTGTATGCACAAGTCATAAATATTTCATACTAATATGCTCCATACCTGGGAGCCAGTGAAGGGAAGCTAGAGCATGAGAAATGTACTCTCCCGTTTCTGTGTTCAATTGAACCCTTACTGCAGTTTTGTACCAGCTGCAGTCTATGAATTCCATGGTTTGGTTGGTCTATATTGCATTACAATCAGTGGCGTAACGAAACTTGAGGGGACACGCCAGCGAAGCACCAGTGGCATAACAAAACTTGAGGGGGCCCCCCTGTGAAGCACATGGAGGTGCCCCTTCAGCGGCCCAGCGCACCACCTACCACTTTACCCTACAATCCAGAAAACTAGTATATTTTGATTTGAAACCTCCAAAATTTAAATGAAATGCATCTATATTGCCTTTCTCTAAGTTCTAATGAGAAAGTGGGAAACACTCTTAACATACAAGGTATGCCATTTGTAACAATACTGTCAAAAGCAGATTATTTAACTGAGGCAGCTTTCAGAACAATGCCGTAGTTCTAAAGCTGGTAGTTGCCCCCGAGAGATTCAAGAGTAATTTCACTGTTTGTCATCGCGTGACAACCAGTATTGTTCGTCACCTCCCTTAAACTGACCAACACATTGTTGATGTCCTTGTGTCAAACTGTACTTTTTTGTGCTGCAATAGGGCATTTCAGGTAGACCTATTATGACATGTTCTCTAATTACAAATTTATTATAAAAACGTCTATGTGAAGGGCGAAATAATCTGTAAAACATATCTTTTGTTAGACAGCGTTGGGACATCTGGAACAGTGGTTGATGCCAACGTCACCTTAGATAATACTATAACTCATAAAGATACCCAGGCTGCAACAGAAACTGAAACAGAAACAAAAAAAAATACTTATGCTACAACAGAGGTCACAGAGCATGGTAATATTATTATTAGTGACTGCTCCGTGCGCACTCGCACTAAACCCAAATGGTTAAAAGATTTTGTTTGGAATGGAGTCTAATTGAATTATAATTATTGTTTTTCATATTATTTTTTAGTTTTTTTGATTTATTGTTTATTTATTTATGTATTAAGGAGGAAGATGTGTTATGTTTCTTTAAGGAATTGTATATCTCGTGCTGCAGCCCGAGGAATGTATTTTACATCACGATGTATTGTTATTGTTCAATTGTGGATTCCATCCTTCGGTTGTTCTCCCTGACAATCTGCTTTCTGTTGCAGCCTGGGTATCTTTATGAGTTATAGTAGTATCTAAGGTGATGTTGGCATCAACCACTGTTCCAGATGTCCCAACGCTAACACTGGTATCAACCATGCTGCTCTTCGCAAAGGATGATTCAACAGCAGGGTATTCACAGGTGTCAACACTTGAAGACACTTCAGCAGGACAACCAACAATGCTAGTACCGGCCTGAACAACAAATTCAGAGCTCCTGGTGTCATTATGTTGAATAAGATCATCATCAATAATAAAATATTGAGATGCTTTCCTTGATAACCCAGAAATCTCATTTTTCTTGTACAAATGAATGTCACTTTTAAGTATCGCAATACGTTTCAGATTCCATACTTTTCCATCACTTAGTTGCACAGCATTGCCAACATTTTTAGGTTCCGAAAATTGACTTTCCCCTTTTTTAACTTTCCAAGGTTTCTTGACCTTAATCCAAGAACCCACTCTGATGTCACAAAATTTAACATTATGTTTTAAGTCATATACCTCAGATTCCATACTTTTCCATCACTTAGTTGTACAGCATTGCGATAAATTTTAGTTACTTTTAAAGGTTCAGAAAATTGACTTTCTCCTTTTTTAACTTTCCAAGGTTTCTTGACCTTAACCCAGGAACCCACTCTGATCTCACAAAATGTAACATTATTTTTTAAGTCATACACCTCTTTGTTTTTAACGTGTTTGTTTTCAATCCTAGTTCTCAAAACATCCACAGGTATGCAAGATTTATAAATGTTAAACATCCATTCTGGATTACATTTTGTACGAACAGCTCTCCCTGTCATAACTTCAAAAGGTGACACACCCAAAACATCATGTGTATAAGTTCTATACATCCAAATAGTTTTGAACAATATCAATTCCCAATCACAATTATTACAAATGGCAGATTGTATAGCATTTTTTAAGAGTCTGTTGAAACTTTCAATCATGCTATTCCGACTTGGGTTGTATAGAGAAGTATTACAGTGTCTTATTCACACTTGTAAAAATTGGTAAGCTAAATAATTTTACACACAAAATAGTGTTGAAACCTGATGCTTGCCCAAAAATTCATAAAGTTAGGAATATACCCATTTTTTGAGAAAAGTAGATCTTGAACTTGAGAAACTTGTCAAAGCTGATTTAATTGAACCAATTGAGTTGTCACAATGGATTTCTCCAATTGTTGTTGCACGCCGCAGCAATGGTAAGTTGAGGCTATGTATTGATCTAAAAGGGGGTGTGATGGACGGAGCATCTGAATCAATCAAACACTCACACCCAGTCAAAAGATCTGGGTTTAAACCATCACTGTTCTTTAGCCCACTCTGCCACCCCAGTTCAGACATGGCTATATGCAAATCAGTCTGACCCTGTGCCTCATGGGAACAGAGTAGCCCGAACTGCCAAGCCATGTCTTCCCTGGACCGGAAACAAGCTTCCGAGGACCGGTTTCTGGCATTCCAGCCGTCTTCAGCCCGGCTTGCTTGAATCCAGTGGCACAGTGAGCAAGGGACTCACGTCTGAGCATACCCTGCCACACTTATGGTGGCCAAAAGCGGTACAAAAGGGGGTGGTGATGAACGGAGCATCTGAATCAATCAAACACTTACACCCAGTCAAAAGATCTGGGTTTAATCCATCACCGCTCTTTAGCCCACTCTGCCACCCCAGTTCAGACATGGCTATATGCAAATCAGTCTGACCCTGTGCCTCATGGGAACAGTCCAGCCCGAACTGCCAAGCCATGTCTTCCCTGGACCGGAAACAAGCTTCCGAGGACCGGTTTCTGGCATTCCAGCCATCTTCAGCCCAGCTTGCTTGAATCCAGTGGCAAAGTGAGCAAGGGACTCGCATCTGAGCATACCCTGCCACACTTATGGCGGCCAAAACCGGTACAAAAGGAGGTGGTGATGGACGGAGCATCTGAATCAATCAAACACACACACCCAGTCAAAAGATCTGGGTTTAATCCATCACCGTTCTTTAGCCCACTCTGCCACCCCAGTTCAGACATGGCTATATGCAAAACAGTCTGACCCTCTGCCTCATGGGAACAGTCCAGCCCGAACTGCCAAGCCATGTCTTCCCTGGACCGGAAACAAGCTTCCGAGGACCGGTTTCTGGCATTCCAGCCATTTTCAGCCCGGCTTGTTTGAATCCAGTGGCAAAGTAAGCAAGGGACTCACGTCTGAGCATACCCTGCCACACTTATGGCGGCCAAAAGCGGTACAAAAGGGGTTGGTGATGGACGGAGCATCTGAATCAATCAAACACTCACACCCAGTCAAAAGATCTGGCTAATCCATCACCGTTCTTTAGCCCACTCTGCCACCCCAGTTCAGACATGGCTATATGCAAATCAGTCTGACCCTGTGCCTCATGGGAACAGTCCAGCCCGAACTGCCAAGCCATGTCTTCCCTGGACCGGAAACAAGCTTCCGAGGACCGGTTTCTGGCATTCCAGCCGTCTTCAGCCCGGCTTGCTTGAATCCAGTGGCAAAGTGAGCAAGGGGCTCAGGTCTGAGCATACCCTGCCACACTTATGGCGGCCAAAAGCGGAACAAAAGGGGGTGGTGATGGACGGAGCATCTGAATCAATCAAACACTCACACCCAGTCAAAAGATCTGGGTTTAATCCATCACTGTTCTTTAGCCCACTCTGCCACCCCAGTTCCGACATGGCTATACGCAAATCAGTCTGACCCTGTGCCTCATGGGAACAGTCCAGCCCGAACTGCCAAGCCATGTCTTCCCTGGACCGGAAACAAGCTACCGAGGACCGGTTTCTGGCATTCCAGCCGTCTTCAGCCCGGCTTGCTTGAATCCAGTGGCAAAGTGAGCAAGGGACTCACGTCTGAGCATACTCTGCCACACTTATGGCAGCCAAAAGCGGTACAAAAGGGGGTGGTGATGGACGGAGCATCTGAATCAATCAAACACTCACACCCAGTCAAAAGATCTGGGTTTAATCCATCACTGTTCTTTAGCCCACTCTGCCACCCCAGTTCAGACATGGCTATATGCAAATCAGTCTGACCCTGTGCCTCATGGGAACAGTCCAGCCCGAACTGCCAAGCCAACCACTGTTCCAGATGTCCCAACGCTAACACTAGTATCAACCATGCTGCTCTTCGCAAAGGAAGATTCAACAGCGGGGTATTAACAGGTGTCAACACTTGAAGACACTTCAGCAGGACGACCAACATTGCTAGTACCGGCCTGAACAACAAATTCAGAGCTCCTGGTGTCATTATTCAGATACATGCAGATTCTGGCTCCCCGCACACGACAGTGAATAAAGAGGTTTGGAATAGTAAGTTTGTAAGGAAACTAGGCAATGAGTTATCTCCTCCTGATATTCATCCAGAAGGATTTTCAGGAGAATAAATAGATATGGTTTGTTTCCGGTCATTTCTCTTTAGATTTAAAGGAAGGGAATCTTTTGGTAAACTATATGTGTCAAAAAAGGTCCCTCAGTATTGGAATGGAGAGATCAAGGTGACCTTGAAATAATACTTAATCCCAATAGTGAGGGAATTTTTTTTGACACATATAGTTTTCCGTTGACGAAAGTACGAATTCCAGAGAAGCTCAAAAAGGTTAAAAACCATAAATTAGTGGGTTCTTCACGTCGATGTTCAATCGTCAGCAATAAGTCTGTGAGCTGAAACGTACTCATCAATAGTCTCATTAGCCTCTTGCTTCCTATGAAAAAGGAATGTGTTGCTGTGCTTGATGTAATTGAAAACTGTGATACAGTTATTTCAGAGGCTGAATGGAAAAGTACAAGTGCTAATGATGCTGTTTTAATTAAAGTTATAGAGGTTTTTTTCATCTAAATGGCCTGATTCAAGGAATTTAGCAGTTGAACTTAGGAATCTATCTTTATTGGCAGATGAAATCTCTGTCAAAGATGGTTTGGTTTTGCGAGGGGATACATTTATTCTACCTAGTGGTTTAAGAAATTCTATAATCAAAATTGCTCATGAGGGACATCTGGGGGTGTCGAAAACATGCGTGAAAATTAGGCTTCATTATTGGTGGCCTGCTTTAGAAACACAGGTAAGAAATTTAGTGGATGGATGCGAAGAGTGCTTGCTTTCAGATAAGCACTGGAAACTTCCTAAGGTTCCGCTTCAACCTACAGACTTTCCTGAGAATCGCTGGGAAAAAGTGGGTTTGGATTTTTCCTGTCCATACAATGTCCTTGATGAGGCATCAAGATTTTTAATTCTAACAGTTGATTACCACTCAAAGTGGAGGTACTACAGATTTGTGGATGCTCCTACCACAGATAATGCCATTACTTTTCTGAATAAGGTGTTTTTTTGGAGGGAGCTCCTAAATGTCTATTTACAGATAACGGAACTCATTTTGTGTCTGATAAAATGTGCATGTTTTTTTCAAATCATGATATCAAACATTTGAAAAGAGCTAGGTATTCACCAGCTTCTAATGGTTTAGTGGAGAGGGGCAATAAAGTCCTTAAAAAGGGATCTAGACAGCTTTGGCAGCTGCTCATGTTGTTAAATAATTTTTAGAAAAAAAGGTGTGGAATTACAATACTTCCCCACATTGTACAACAGGTATTCCCCCTTTTGAGCTGTTATGGGGTAGAAAAGCTAAGACCAATTTACTTCCATCTTGGTTAGAAAGTGGTAAGCCCTCAAATACTACTGACGGTGATGAATTGACAAATAAAGTGAAACTAAGTCAAGAAAAGAGGAAAAGTAGATTTGACAGAGGTTGTTCTACTTCAAATGTTGATAGAAAAGTAGGTGACTGGGTTTTATTTAAGAAGCTGTTCAAAGTCAGGAAAGGACAATCGTATTCTTGAAGCCAGTCCTTGTTTGTAAAGTTAGTAAGGGTGCTGCTTTTCTTCAAGATAAAGGCTGGTGGAACAAAAGACAATTAGTTAAAGTGAGAATGGAGCAATCTGAATAGATCAGAAACAAGAATACATCTGTAGTTGAAGAGGAGCTTGATTGGTCCTATTGGTTGAATAACAAAGAAAAACAAGATTCTTTAAAGATTCATATTCTTTTGCAAGGGATTCTATTGTCAGGTAATGAATTGATATGGGACAATGGCAGTTTATGGGGAGGTTGTATAAGAAAATTACCTTTAAGGTTCAATGATTTTGTTACATATTAAATCTGAAATGTGTTAAAGAAAATGTTGTTCTTTGATTGGAAGGTGGGGTGTAAGGATTTTAGTCATGTTTTATTTAAAGGTGAAATGCTTTACCTTTATTACATTTTGTTTACATATAGGGGATCAAATGTTTATCTATTGAAATTAATTTTTTTGTTTTATTAAGGGGGAGGGGATGTAGTGGTTTCAATTATTGTTCTTTTAGTACGATGAAGTCATTGCTGTTGTTGTACATTCTGTGTTTCTCTCGAGCGTGGAGTGTGCATTCTCAGAGGTTCTGTCAGTTCTTGTCAGTTGCTGACTGGGCCTCTGAGGGTACAACGCTCCTGGACGTGACTGAAGCTTTTATTACATTAAACCTTTTACTTCATCAACTGCAAACTTTGAAGACATATTTATTACAAACTTCACATAGTGGAAAAATAAAAATGTCTATTTATGTCACAGAGCCCAAACTAAGTTACAGATTGGCACTTTAAAAAGTTCATTTTTATTCTTCTCACAGTACCACACGTTGTGTATCTCATATTTATTCACATGATATTTTTATTCATCTCGTGATAAGTTTATTCACCTTGTGATGTTTTTATTCATTTTGTGATATGGCCCTCATGATATCGACCCCTAAAGGATTAACAGCTTAGTCGGCCTTGCCAGGATTCGGAGGAGGAAGAGTTTGCTGGGATGAGGGGAGGAAGGAAGATCTGTATGTGAACTGCATCCTTGCAGCTTGGAAAAGCTGATGTGCACTTGCTGTGTGAGCCGAATGAAAGTCAGTGATGAATACATCTTGGCAGCTTTATTCCTACCTGGCAGCGAAGCCGCCGCTTTAAATATTGTTACTCTGCCTGGGCTGTCTAGCAAAAAAGCATTGGCAAAGCCAAAATGTTTCACTGCTGAGACTTATTGGCTTTGCCAGTGCTTATTTTATTTGGCTTGGCAAAGGTTCTTACAGTTCCTATAACTAATGTAAATGCAGCCGCACAAAGAGAAGGTTTCCTCTAAATGAACACCGGTCAAAAAAACAAACAATTAAAGATTTCACTCACAGTGAACACCTTCCTTCCTGTTTGACTTCAGCATGACATGGCCACTTTTTCTATCATGTTCACCAGTCCACCGCTTAGTGTACCTCGTCATTGGCGACACTGCTTTCAATAAACATCTGATTCAAATAGGGATAACAAACTGAAAGCAGCAGATGCAAAGCAAAAAAAACAGGTTCTTTCAAACTCGGAGTCGCTAATGCAGACCGAGGGAGGTCCAGCTACCTTTCCTTACTCTTTGTTGCATTGATCATTTATTTGTAGTTTCATTTAGTGTCTACCAGAACCAGTTGTGACCAAGCACTTTAAATAAAGGACAAATATGTGCAAATCTATGAGATGGAATCGGACAAAAGCGTTTTTTGACTTGGAATCCTAGGTTTACAATAGCACAATTCATCCTAGGAGATATTGCTTGAATCGTGGAGGGTCTCCTTTCATTTTTGGAAACCTGTGTGCTTCTTGTTGGAGGAATGTTTCTGTTTCCTGCGTCAATGGCTCACCGGGAAATGCACCTGAGCCCCTCTTACCCCAAGGTGGTTCATGTTTGTGCCAGGGTCCACGTCTCTGTACTCAATGCTGGCCAGATCAGACGTCAGCAGAGCCCACAATGACATCACAGGCAATGAACGACAACGTCCTCACTAGATATTCCCGAACGTCTTCATTACCAAAATATAGATTACGTCTGCGAGGTTTACATTTCACTGGTTAGATTGAACTGATGTATTCGTTTTTTGTGGTTTTGCAGAAATATTCTGGACTATCCCCAAAAAATCTCCAGAATGATTAGATTGGCACGCTCCTGGCTGAGTGAGTCCCCAGACCCTACATGTGCGCAGTGTCAGTGGTAAGGCTTTGTGACTGGTGTGTTGTGCATTTCCCACCCCTTTTCTACCCACTCCGCAAACGCACATGGCCTTGTTGCTTCCTTGTTTACACGCTAGTCCAGGCCCCTTAAGTAACTGAAGCCGGGTCGGGTGGATTAATATGTCTACTGTGGGGGCCTGTGTTCTCATGGTCACAGGTTCAAATCCCAGCGGGCCTTTTATCCTTCTGAGGTAGATAAAATGAGTTCCATTGAGTTGGGTAACAATAAACATCCGTTATTCAGCACAAAGATACAATTGGGTGAATGTGTGCTTTTCAAATACACTTTGTTATCTGCACATTCAAGGTTGGACAGGCCACTGGCAAAGTTTGGATGTCACACTTGGCATAACTCCAGCCCTTCTGGTGCCACCTGCTAGCCCTCGGCGAAGGAGCCTTTGTAAGCCTTAAACTTAGGACTACCAAAAACCCACCCATGCAGCTCTGGCCGCGCCTTTGTGCATTGTACCCCTATGCTGAGACCCGCCTGAGTCGAAGAGCTAAGTGTGCAGAAAGTGACACCCGCCGTCTTCAGGTGTCCAAGTGGTTTATGAACAATGAAAGCATCATCAGCTTTCTACATTTAAAGGTAGTCTGAAACTGGCAAGGGAAGATTTAACTAGTTCAGCAGTAACACTGCTGGCAGGCATCATATCGGGAGGTGCGTGCTGCAGCTTACACTGAAAAGAAAATTATTGTTAACACACGCTGCAGCCTCTGACTCAGCTTTCCAGGCTGTGAGCTGAGACGGTGGTTAATTACCGTGCAGACTGGGCCTGGTCACCCACCTCCTCAGATTCCAGCCCTGGCCTGACATATGTTACTCCGTCCAACACCCCTGTTGCAATTCACCGCAGGGGTGGGGGTGACTTATCATGAGTAACATTTTTTGACTGCACACTGCAGCCACATGACAGTGCATAACCATTTATCCACTCTCACAAACTGGAACAGGAGCCATCGTCTCCTGCAAAACCAGGTCTGTATTACTTTTTTTTGCTTTTGCTATCGTGCGGCAGCCCGGCAAGGACCCATGATGCCCGGATTCCATAGATCTCATCCCACCACTATACCCACCCACCGACCTCTCTGAGACTCCACTCCGACCTGGCTCGCCTGCGACCACTCCTGCCTCGGACAGACTCACTCACCTGAGGCCTGGCTTGCCTGCAGCTAGAGGCAGGTGCGAGCAGGCAGCAGAAGACAGTGCAAGGGTAGCCAGGCAGGGGCTAGTTACGAGTAAAAACTAGACATTAACACAAAATGCTCCCGTAACTGCATTAACTACTAGAGTTATCCTAATGTTATTGAAAACCCCTGAAAACTGTAGGGCACTCAGATATTTCTGCAGCAGGTGTCTTAACCCGTTAAGATATTTAAAATGCAGCTTCTTTAGGGAAAATTGAGCCAGAAGAGATTTACTGCTATATATTTCCATGTTGCAAATGTATTTCAAGCAGATTCTTTTAGAATAAAGGTATATTGCTCAGACTCATTTTTTGCATAACACCGTATCTCGTAAATCCACGTCTTTCCTCTGCTACACCTCAACCCCCAATTTATAAATTCCCGGAGTATATTTTTTTCAATTCGAACACTGATGCTGGTGCAACATGAACTTTCTGTTAAAATCCATTGGTCGGGTTACTTATTATTTGCGGTCTCACCTCTAAAGTGGCCATCTTCTGAAAAAAAATGTACGTCAAAGCTTAATCCAAAGCGATACCTGAGGGGTCGCTACTGTCTGAAAGAAAACCAGTCAGGTGACAATATAAAGTACATCACACAATTAGAATATCACCCTTTTCCAGTCAAATAATCCTGCCCTTTTATGTTGTTTACTACCTCTCCTAAAATGTTCAGAAGGGAAATTGAAACAAAATAACTCTGCTGTGCAGGAAAATAATAAACTGTCTTAGGTTTTCTCAAAAATTGGCACGTGTGATTAATATTTGACAAGCTCAGGCAGGCGTAAACTGCTGTTGCTTAAAATTGACAAGAGAGCTGCACTGGGACTGGTAACAGAGCTTTCCATGCAGCAGGTGAATGAGGCCTGATACAGCAATTACACCCAAGAACACACATGGCAGCGGCCAGCCCCGTGAGCCTCGTGTTTTTACCTGGAAACAGTGTGCAATGCTTTCTGCGGGGACACCCAGCAGGACACAGACTTCCAGAACGGCAGAGGGCAAGACCTCCTCCATGGCGAGGGCAGCTCTCGCCTGGCACCATCAGCGCTGGCACACCGCCGCTCCCTGTCGGTACATGGCACGGCAGAGGGAGGTACAGGAGGGCACAGAGGCCGCCTCCAAGTAGCCGAGGAGCATGTACCTGTCTCACCTCAACCACTGACGGACTCCAGAAACACTGTAGTATTAGTGATAATTAAATTATGCACGGCGGCCGCACTTCAGTTGACCCAGGACCATCTCGCCTTCAGGAGACAACTCAAGACCTGGCTGTTCGAGCAATAGCAGTCCCCTTCCCCCAAGCGCCTTGAGACCCTGCCGGGTGAGTAGCGCGCTATACAAGTGTTATGATTGATATTGATTGATTGGATGCCTCACAAGTCTCGCGCACCATTTAATTCATGAAGACTTCAAGTGGAGGCTTGCTTGCTGGCTCCGTTGAGTGAGGGGGCCCCTGGACCATGGGGGCCCCTCTGCACTGTGGGGGCTGCGGGGGCCTGTGTTACGTCCCTGATTACAATAAACGTGGCAGCTATCAACGCATTATGAGGAAGCACTTTCTGAGAAAAGGAAAATAGACCTAGCATTCTTTTCAATGTTCGTAACTGGAACATTCAAAAATCTCACCACGTACTCAATCAGCCAGCCTAATTTGAGCATAGCATCAACTTCCACTTTAAGGTGTTTCATGCAGGGTATTGGGACTGGCTTAGGACCAAGAGAATCTGGCCAACATAAAAAAATTCCGAAAGGGAATGAATTTATATAGATTTCCAAGTGATGGCAATGCAGCCGTTTTCCAACATGAGACAGGCATTTAACATAAAGGGCCAGATGTAGGAGACCAAATACCGGTCGGTAACGGCCGATTTCGGCCGTTACCGACTGGTATTTGGTGTTTGAAATGTAGGGGGCTTGAGATTTACAGAATTGGCAAATTCACTGATTCAGTAAATTTACCGAATCAGTAAAATATCGAATCAGTAAATTTACCGATTCAGTAAATCCAGATGTAGGTGGCACAGTAAACAGTGCCACAGGCCCTTAAGAATTTGTTATTTACCACCAAATACTATTGGGTGGTAAATAACAAATTCCTGTGTACATGCACATCTGTGCATGTACACACAAGCCAGAAACAGGGGTGCTACAGGGTGTCAAAGTGGCATCCTGTCCCCCTTGGCAATTCGGTATTTTTACTGCTTCGGTAATTACCGAATCAGTATTTGCCATTGATTCCTATGGGCTTCAATGCCCATAGCAATCAATGGCAAATACTGATTCGGTAATTACCTAATCGGTAAATACCGAATCCTACCGATTCGGTATTTGATATCGAATGATTACCTACATTAGATTTAGCGATTCATGAATACCGAATTGGTAAAATTCGGTATTTATGAATCGGATCTAATTTACCTACATCTAGCCCAAAGTGTTTTAGCTGGTCATTTGTAAATCAAAGGCATGGGATTAAACCAGCCAAGCCATGGGGGCCAAGTATAGGCTGAATAGCAGGCGGGATACTATTGATCCCTGAGTGATTCCACAATGTATTACTTGGGTTGATGTTGAATGTTCCCCTATGGTTACCACAGAAGACCTCTTGACAGGAAGCTATAAATCCAGTGCAGTGCATGGCCGTCTATATCAGTATCCCTCAGGGAGTCTGAGTGAATCTGATGGTTTAGAGTATTGAAAACCACTGATAGGTCCAGTTGTATCAGGGCACAGGTGTATTTTTGTCTGCACAACAGCATAGGTCCTCAAGAGCAGCAACCACTACTGCATCAGTATACAGATTGGTCTGAACCCAGCTTTCAAAGTGTAAGGTAAATTGTTGGATTCCACAAAAGCCAATTGCTGCTGGAAAACTGCTCTCTCCCACAGTTTCACCAGCAATAATAACTGAAAAATTATGTTGTATTTTGACATATCCTAATCTGTACATTGAGGGGACTAAGGAGTCTACTAAACATGCTACTGACTATACGTTGATCACTAAAGCATGTATAAACATAGAAATGCATATTTCAACTATCTGGAATTTTTTTCCTCCCTCAATATGGAAGATATTTTATCTGATAGTATTCAGAAATAGATTAAAATGATATCTATTTTGATGTCACATACATAATATCAGCGCCCTAAGGTCATTTTCACTCGTTTCTGCAAATTAAATTTATTGTGAAATAACCTTTTGCTGAAGTTTATGTTTTCTGAGTGACATGATTTAGTGGACAGTGTGCCTTTATTAATGTTCACCTCTTTCTCTGCAAGGTACTTTGTGATTGCAATTATATAGCGCTTACTACCCCTTACAAGGTGTTGAAGCACTTTTCAGCGAGTAGCATTTTACTCCGGTACCCAAAAAGAGTTGGTGGTGAATTAGTTTAGGATATATGAAATTAATTTGAGCAGAGGACTTGCGATGTTTGTTATTTAGATTTAAAAAGATGGTAGAGGGACACAAAGGGCCAGGTTTGCATTTATATAGCGTTTGCTACCCCTGATGAGGTGTTGAAATGCTCTTCGGCAGGTAGCACGCTACTCTGGAAACCAAACAGGGTTAGTGTGGAAATAGTATAGGGATTTAGTAAATTAATTTGAACCATGAATATGCTAGTCTGTTAGTTGGATTGGAGAGAATAGTTTAGGGATAGAAGAGGTAAGAGTCTTGAAAGTATTAGATCATATTAGTAGAATGGGTTTGGGATGAGTCAGAGAGTGGACGTAGAGGATATATTGAGAGTGGTATAGGATGAGAAATAGGATAGTGCATTGGAGAGAGTAGTCGAGTGAGTTATTGTTAGTGCATTGGAGATGCTGAATTAGAAATAACATAATAGGTATATAGATACATAAGTACACATATGGTATATATGTATAAGGAAAGTAATATATGTAGATTTAAGTTGTATTTAATAAGCTCAGACTTTCAAGTGTTGCTGTACTTTAAGCTAATTTATTTGTTTTAAAATGTATATCTTTTTTGTAATTCAATAGTGAAGCAATTGTAGATAAATAGTTATGGTAAAAATGTACTTATTTATGCAGTGACCTATATACATGTTAAACATAGAATAATATAACCATGAGTAAAATGTACATTTGTTAAGCAGAACTAATGAATATCTATATATTTATAAACATATTTATTATACACATGTATTCAAAGGAATTCAGATATCTAGGTACACATATATAGTGCAAATAGATGCTTATATACACATGCATCTGCTGTAAATGTATGTTTGAGTATGGTGGTTATGTGAGGAAGAGCCATATCTTGAGAAGTCTTCTGAAGATAAGGTTGTTATTTATAAATCTTATGTTTGGGATTAAAGAGTCCATAGTTTGGCTGCTTGAACAGAGAAAGTTGTGCCACCTATGTGGTTTTCTTGTATGATTAGATTTTGAGGTGAGGTGGCAATCTCAATTGGAGGTTCCTTTGTTGAATATATATTTGGTGATTTTATTCATGATGGAGAGTGGTCCTGTTCCATGTATCACTTTTTCGGGTGATACAAAGCAGCTTGAATGTGGATTTTCTTGCAACTGGTAAGCAATGTAGGGTCTTCAAGGCACGGGAGATGTGGGCTTGTGGCTTTATATGTAAGAGTAGTCTGGCAGCAGAGTTCTGAATCTGTCATAGTCTTTTCATAGTTGTTAAAGATGATCCATGGTAGAGGCTATTTCCCCAATCAAGTTTAGACAGAACAAGAGAGATAGAAGCCTGACCTTGTGTTGAAATCTTGGGTGGGCAAAGATATGTCTCAAAGATTAATAGTGATTAAGCTTGATCTTGCTAGTTTGTCCACTTAAGTATTCATTGATAAATTAGAGTCCATGGTAATTTTTGGGTTGTTTCTTACTTCCTTAGATACTTTAGGCGGTGTTCCCAGATCTTCAGGCCAGGTGGCAAGCGGGTCATAATTCTTCCAATCCCCACATGTAAGTATTTCCATTTTAGAAGCATTCAATTTGAGATGGCTCCATGTCATTGACTGGTCAATGGCTCTGAGGCAACTTAGAATGTGTGAGTTTCCAATGTCTTTTGGGCTTTGTAGTTTAAGGAGTATTTGTGTGTCATCTGCATAGTTATAGCATGTGAAGTGAAATTCGATGATCACTGCCGGTAATGACTTCATCTAGATGTTGAATTGCCTGGGTCACATGATAAAGCCTTGAGGACCCCTGCTTTTGTGATATACGGTTTGGATGAGAAAGAGGGTCTATGGATGACATTAGTTCTGTTTTGAAGGTAGGATATGATACAATTGGGAGCAGTCTCATATATGCCAGTTTCGTAGAGTCTTTGTATTAGATTGTCATGATCAACTGTCTCAAAGGCAGCTGAGAGGTCCCAGAGTAGTAGTGCATTACTCTTGTTCCTTTCACTGTGTTCTTAAGGTCATTCCAGATAGAAATGAGGGAAGAATCTCTGCCTCTTCCTGGAGAGAATCCTGTTTGTAAGTCTGAATGTATGGAATTATATTCAACGAATTGTGACATCTGGGTCAATGCTGCTCTTTTGTTCCCCAGGAAAGGTCCATTTCTAATTGTTCTGTAGTTGTAGGGGTTAGGTTGGTCCAGGTTTCTTTTCTTTCTTAGTGGACATATGTATGACTTTTGATACCTTCTAGAAATATTCCCATAGTTAAGGAATTGTTGATGATTCTCCTTACTGGTCTGAAAGCAGAGGTAGTTAGACTAATTTTCCAGAAGGTTTGTGGAGGACATGTATCAGAAAGGCTGCTGGAAGGTCTGCTTGCTTTGACTAAGTCTATAGATTCAATGTGGAATATTTTTTAGAAGGATAGCAGAGGCTGGGTTAGCCTACTTTTGGAGGGTTTTTCTGGAAAAGGGTTGGTGCTGGAGTTTTTTCTTTGTTTTAAATAGGAGTCTAACGTATCTGTGTCGTGTAATGAATTGCTAGATTGTCTAAGAATTCTTGAGTGATGGGATGAGCTCCTTTTAGGCAATTTGGTGTCTGAAATTCAGTGAGAATTTGATAGAATTCTTTATTCAAACATTTATATTTTGAATTCTGTTGAATAATATTTTTTTAGCTTTTTTGATTGCTGACTTATAATCGGTTAAGTTTCTGTAGTTGAAGTTTGGATTGGTTGGTGTTTGTTTGAGCCAGATCTATTGCAGCTCCATAATTTGCTGTTTTATCTCTTTTAGCTTTATATTTCTCCAAGGAGCCCATTTTCTTTTGTTCTGTTGTGGTGTTCCTAGTGGTATTAGGATAGCAAAAGATTCCTATAACCAATTGTATCGGTTTTGAACCATATTTATTGTGCCTAGATCTGTACTGGATGTCAGTTGTGTTTCTAAGTCAGGGGACTCCAGTCTTTTCTGTACTGAGAGCATTGACAGCTACTAAAATTGTTAGTGCTTTATAATTCCAATTATTTTATATGGATGATAATTCAGCCAAGCAAACACTTTCTAATTTAAGAAGCTGGGCTGCACCCAGGCGAGCTATTCAGAGGTAGCTGGAGAGCTACAATAGCTAACGAGCTACTGGTTGGAGACCACTTTTCTAAGTGCTCAAAATTGAGTTTGTTCCACAGTCGATAAGTAGATATATGTAAAGTGGTTTTAGGTGTGTTGCTTTGCGTTGTTTTATGTTGGAAAACAAGCAAATGGTGATTTGACTATGTGAATGGACTAATTGTTTGAAAGGTAACTAGTCTGGATTTGCAAAAAATACATCTAGGAAGAGTCCAGCAAGGACTGTGGATTTGTGGATGATCTGATGTAGGATGTGGAGAAGTATGGCTCAATGGTTAGCGCGGCAGACCCTGATGCAGAAGTCTAGCCCGGGACCAGGGTTCAATTCCCCGCCTCGGCAGGTCTTGGGCTCAAATATTCCATGGACCTGATCATTCTTGCCTCGGTGCCTATTCCAATCATAGAGTCTCACTCTGCAACTCTGGGCAATAGCTTGCTTAATCTCCACAACAGCCCCCACAACGCTAAGGATGCCTGGCCTCCACCTTGGGGGTGCCCAGGAGTGGACGCCTCACAGGGAAATTCAGGATGGGTTCCACAGCGGTATTCGTACAAGCGCCTTGAGACCCTTGCGGGTGAGTAGTGCGCTATACAAGTATCAATTTACATTTTACATTTACAATTTACATAGAGTGTCTAGACCAGTGTTGATTGTTTTTGGATGGGGCATACTGGGTTTGTCAAACCGAATGTTTAGGTCATCAAAAATGCATAGGTTGGAGTGTAGTGTTATAAAGTTTGAATCTGTGACTTGAAGTGTGTTTTGGAATGTAGCATTGCTATGTGGAAGTCTGTAAAGGAGTAGGAAGTTGCTGAGGAGGATGGTGTAGGGCTACATCTGGTGAAGAGGGCCACACAAGCTTATATGGAGATGTTGTCCGCTTTAGTGATATATAATGTTTGCTTGAATACAACAGCTAGGCCGCATCCACTTTAACCTATACGATGTTAAGTGATAGTTTGATAGTCTAGAAGAACAGCTTCATGCAACACTGAAGCCATGTCCTCTCACATCCATGATTCATTTATGAAGAGTAAGTCAGGTTGTGTGTCAGTGAGAAGGTCATATATGCAACCCGTGTTTTTTTAGAGCAATTGAGCTTTTATTAGTAGGTATTTTAGACAGTGTGTTTTGGTGATGGTGGGACTTTGTTTTGTAGAAGAGTGAGCAGTGTTTTGTGGATTTGCAGCAAGTGTGTCCTAAATGTTGGTATTAGCTGTATGAGGATAGCAATAGTGTAGCTGTTCTGTATCATATTCCTTATCCAGCAGTCTAAGTAGGCTTTTGGTGGATCTGCATGTGTAGGTGATGGAGGTGGTGGTGTTCGAGAGTGTGTTGGTGAGCTTTGTTATTTTTGTAGAGTAGCCTTGTTGTGCTGTAGACTTGGAGATGTAAAGTTGTGAAGAGTGGCGTGTTGCTTTTTTTGTTTGGATCTGTTTGTGATGGAAGGAGTATGAGTTGGGGTGGTGGTGCAGCATGTGGGTCATGTCGAATGGTTCTAAACTGTCCAATGGGTAAGAGGTGGTTAAAAGAGAGTTTCTGAATTGTTGTATATGTGCTAGGTCTGGGGGAAGAAAGAAAACTTGGCAGTGGAGTTGATTTAGGATGCTTAATATTTTTGTAGTCAGGAGGATGGGAATGAGTGTATGGATCTAGTTTGTGACGGAAAGTATTATGAGCTAGTGTGTCTGTGAGATTTTTGTGCTGGTGTGTGTGTTATACCCTTTTTTTGAGGAGTAGTGAGAGGAGGTGTTTGCTTTCTGAGAAGGTTTTCAAAGTATTATTGGCAAGTGGAAGCTGCAAGGTAAAGAGACTGTGATGTGTTTTGAGAAAGAGTGTATGTGGTGTGTGAAACAGGATGAATAGGAGTTGAGTGTTTGTGTTAGATTTGATTGCTAACATAGGTAATCTGTGAGATGCAATGGAATGTAAGGGTTGGGTGGTGTTTTGTTTGGGGGGGTAAAATGAAGAGGTGGGATTGGTAGATCAAAAGATGGAAGGCAGAATATAGGTTTGTTGGTGACAAAAAGGGGCCTGGTAAGAGCAATTAGAGCAGAGAGTGTGTGTCTGGATGGGATATAGTTACTTATGGTGTGTATGTGGGTTGTGTTGGCAATGAGTGGATTGGTTAGTGTTATAGGATATATTAGTGTTTTCTGTGTGAGTGAAGGTGCAAATGTGTGGTAGTTGGGGTACAACGGTGTATAGGTGTGGTTTATATTGATTTGTAGTGTACTGTTGAGACATTGAAATGTGTGTATGTTTTCCTTGTACTAAATGAGTAGAGTACATTTGCTGTGAGGGTGTTAAGATGTTTGTGGATGTGTTAAGTTGGGTACTAGTGAATGAGAAAATGGGCAGCATTTCTGGTCCTAGGCCTGGCCAGTTCTGAACAGGCTTATTCAAGCAACTGTCCTTGTCCTCTCCATCCTTAGCTTTGAGGCTCAGGCTGAGATCATATAAAATATAAAAATAACTACCCTGCACAAACACAATTGCAAGGGGGAATGTCTCACCTTTATCTGGGATAATAATTCCCCATACTTGACCAAGCTAACCACAGGAACACAATACATCAAATCAAGTTTAAATAAATATAGTACAAAAATATCAAGAAAATTATAATTCAAGTTACATATTTATACAGTATCAACCTGAAATTAAGTAGATTATTATTAATATTTTACTTTTTTTCATCACAACATTAATTAACAAAAAAGACGACCCCAATCTATATCTCACACCCCTATTCATGCACCAGTCAGTGAATCCTCATCCATGTGTATCCACAATCACCCAAACCACACACATACTTCTATCATCCAAGACATCATAATGCATATGAAAGTTTACTTATACAGGAACAAAAGATAGCACCGGAGATTTGAACATATAGTAGTATAATTTCAAAATTCATATGTTATATGTTTTAAGAGACCGTTTCTTCAAATGTATAAAAAATGAAGAACTACATCAAGTTCAATTAGATAGAAGATGCAGAGCTAATTAATAGCTATCAAGATAGCTTGCTTTCCAGTATTGTATATCTTGAAATAGTTTCATTCATTTAGGCATAATATCCTAAGGTTCATGCCATAGTCAGCACCAACGTGCGTTTCGGTGACAACTCAAATATGGGTAACAACTTCTTTACGCGCTAAAGTAAGATGTTCTCAACTTCAATAAGGCTTGAAGTGGGGGGATGCAAGTCAACAGCACACTAGTCATGTTTTTCTATCTAGAGGGGTTATGCATCGATATAAATACCATATGGCAAAATGACTGGCGGTCTAAAGCAATGGGCACGCATTCAATCAAGGTCCCTCAGTCCTCAAAAAGCTGCCAAATGTTGCTGGGTGTATATATATTTTCTGGAACACCCTAGGGGTTAAAGTCCCACATAGTAAAACTCTATCTGGCATTAATGGGCAAACCTCAGAATCGATGCAACAAGCGAGTAAGCGTTCCAAACATGGATTCAACTCGTTTGTAAAGCAAGCATCTCTTTGAGTTGCCCTAGACTTTAATGGACCTAGTGATCCAGTGATGCCTTCAGCCAATGGGAACCCTAACCCAAACCGCTAAGACCAATTGGAGACCAGGCCCTTACAATCAATAACAGCCCTAGTCCTAGCAGCCAATCAGCAATGAAACCCTACGCCCTATTTCCATTAGAAACTGTAGCTCCATAAAACAATTAGGCCCCTAGACCTATCAGCCAATCAGAAAAACCAGATACAGCAGCCAATCAGAGCACAGATGTAACATCCACTAGCAAACTTATATAAAGAGTGTGTTAAGTCAAGCACAGGCTGATTGACAGGGGGCAGGGAGAGGTGTTCCTGAAGTCAGAATCTCCTTTGATACAGACAGGCTCAATATGCCCTTTCAAGGTCCTGTTAAAACAGGACCTTGAAAGGCCAGGCCAGGCCTAGGACCAGAAATGCTGCCCATTTTCTCATTCACTAGTACCCAACTTAACACATCCACAAACATCTTAACACCCTCACAGCAAATGTACTCTACTCATTTAGTACAAGGAAAACATACACACATTTCAATGTCTCAACAGTACACTACACATCAATATAAACCACACCTATACACCGTTGTACCCCAACTACCACACATTTGCACCTTCACTCACACAGAAAACACTAATATATCCTATAACACTAACCAACCAGGCCAGCAGGGAAGAACACAATCTTAATCTCAAGCCACTGAAAATACAGCATTTTGTGCACTTGAACTAATCATGTTTTTAGCCACAAACGAGTGCTACATACACTTTCCAGTTTAAACTATAAAGCAGATTAATCAGTCTCTTAAACACACTCTACGCAGCCTCTCAGGGTATAGTTTGCCTATTTTAAAAACTTTAAAGACTAAAAGGAGGGAAGGTGCCGGGGATTGCCCTGCTTCCCTAAGCACAGTGCAGGGGAAACTATGAGGGAAATTCAACAGTAAACGAATGTTGTGGGTAGACTCAACTACCCTAGTGGTTATGCGCTCTGTTAACAATTAAACAGAGAGGTTTCTTCTCAATGTTTCATTTAATTATGCTTCAAGTTCATATAATCCTCAATCCATTGATAGACAGTCCTTTATAAACAATATTTTCTTGCGTGCAATATTGCAATATTTTCAGGTTGCAATATTTTCAGGTTGATACTGTATAAATATGTAACTTGAATTATAATTTTCTTGATATTTTTGTACTATATTTATTTAAACTTGATTTGATGTATTGCGTTCCTGTGGTTAGCTTGGTCAAGTATGGGGAATTATTATCCCAGATAAAGGTGAGACATTCCCCCTTGCATTGTGTTTGTGCAGGGTAGTTATTTTGATATTTTATATGATCTCAGCCTGAGCCTCAAAGCTAAGGATGGAGAGGACAAGGACAGTTGCTTGAATGAGCCTGTTCAGGACTGGCCAGGCCTAGGACCAGAAATGCTGCCCATTTTCTCATTCACTAGTACCCAACTTAACACATCCACAAACATCTTAACACCCTCACAGCAAATGTACTCTACTCATTTAGTACAAGGAAAACATACACACATTTCAATGTCTCAACAGTACACTACAAATCAATATAAACCACACCTATACACCGTTGTACCCCAACTACCACACATTTGCACCTTCACTCACACAGAAAACACTAATATATCCAATAACACTAACCAACCAGGCCAGCAGGGAAGAACCCAATCTTAATCTAAAGCCACTGAAAATACAGCTTTTGTGCACTTGAACTAATCATGTTTTAGCCAAAAACGAGTGCTACATATACTTTCCAGTTTAAACTATAAAGCAGATTAATCAGTCTCTTAAACACACTCTACGCAGCCTCTCAGGGTATAGTTTGCCTATTTTAAAAACTTTAAAGACTAAAAGGAGGGAAGGTGCCGGGGATTGCCCTGCTTCCCTAAGCACAGTGCAGGGGAAACTATGAGGGAAATTCAACAGTAAACGAATGTTGTGGGTAGACTCAACTACCCTCGTGGTTATGCGCTCTGTTAACAATGAAACGGATAGGTTTCTTCTCAATGTTTCATTTAATTATGCTTCAAGTTCATATAATCCTCAATCCATTGATAGACAGTAATTTATAAACAATATTTTCTTGCGTGCATATTGACAATCTTATGTCGCAATGTTACGATTCCACATAATTTTCAGATCCACCCAATGCATTTCAGGTCAAAAACCATGACCCTTCGTCAGGGGTCTGAAAACAATGGATAATACAGGACCAAATTAGTTACTCTGACAACTTTTGAATAGGTTCATTGTCATGTTAAGTGCTAAACGTGCTACCCAAAATGGCTAAATAAACTCACCAAGTGGCCAATTATCTGTGTGACTAATAGGCAAAAAATTCTGTATCCCAGTGCACCGGGTGCCGACTGGAAACGTATATACACTACGTAATGTGTGGTGTTGACAGAAAGTGTCAAGAATAAACTACGTGCATACCAAAGAGTTACCAAGGTGCGCGATGTACGAACAGAGTATCAGTGCAGAAATAAAAACGGTGATGCGATAGTATCCAGAAACAACAGGTAGAGAAACACTTACAAAGGATAGGACAACCCCGTAACTCCGCAGGCTATCGCCGGTTTAGCGGTTCATGGAGAGCAGTGCAAAAAGCGTTTGAACGTAGGTCACGTGATCGGAAGATTACCCAATGAGTGAAGATTACGAGAAAAAGCACCAGTCATGTGATTAGAGTATAAGTGCTTCACAACACGGAAGTAAACAAATGTGATATGTGAAATGTGATAACATAAAGTAAACAGTGACATCCACAATGAATAGAATGAGCAGCTCAAAATGAAAAATACACAAAATGAAACTAAAGAACTGAACAAATGTGATATGTCATTTAACGCGGACCAGAGTAGTTCATGGGGCAATGCAATGCTTCAGTAAACAATCATAAAAAACAAGAATGTTCAACACGATCATTCATCCCAAATGGATGTGCAGAATTAAGTCTCTTGATCCAGTGGAATTCTGCTCTTAGTCTTTGTTTCAGAGGATCCATGTCTGAGCGTTGTGGGATAGTCTCGAGAACCGTGAATTTGAGTTGAGATATTTGATGACTGGCTTCTTTCCAGTGACATGCTATCGTTGATTTGGTGTTCATCTGACGAATATTACTCTTATGCTCTGTGATCCGTATTTTGATTTTGCGTTCTGTTTGGCCCACATACACTTTCCCACATGGGCATTTGATTGCGTACACGCAATTGGTGGTGTCACAAGTACTCGTATGATTGAGTTCTATAGGATAACCTTTTGTAGGATGTGTGAAAATTCTTCCTGTCATCACGTTATTGCAATGGATGCAATTTAGGCATTTTAACATCCCTTTCCAGTTCAGATTCTCTTTCTTGGCCGTTTTGAGTAATTCTTTCAAGTTCTTTGGCCTTTGAAAAGCAAATGTTACTTTGTCACTGTATAAATCTTTGAGATCTGGTTCGGATTTTATCAAATGCCAGTGCTTATTGATGATGCGTTGAATTTTGGTGGATTCTGTTGAAAATTTTAACACACATACTGTCTTTTTACTGTGAGTTTTGACTTGCTCTTGTAATAGAATGTTTCTATCAAGTTTTGCTACTTTGTTCAACAAAGTGGCTAGAATATTCTGAGGATAACCTCTCAATTGATATTTCATGGTTTGTTCTTTCAATGAGGTCTGGAGATCAGCATCATAGGTTGTAATTCTTTTCAGGCTGACGTATTGGGACGTCGGTAGATGTTTTTTCAAGGATTCTGGTTGAAAGCTTTGGAATAGAAGACTATTGTTTCTATCTGTGGTTTTTGTGAACACTTTAGTGCTATTGTTGTTATTGGCTAGCATCACTTGTACATCCAAAAATAAAATTGATTCCTTTTCAATATTGTGAGTGAATTTGATGCGTTCATTCCGTGTGTTCAATGTGATGATGTTCGACTCCAGTTGCTCCTTTGAGCCTTGCCAAATTAGAAAAATGTCGTCAATGTAGCGTTTGAACATTGTTAGTCCAACGGTCCATTCTTGATTATGTAAAATATGATCAGTCTCAAATTTCTGCTTGTAAATGTTAGCATAAGAGGGTGCCCCCCAAAGCCCATTGAAGTGCCATTGCATTGGTTGAATAATTTTCCTTGCCACTCAAAATAACTGTGATATAATGCAAATTGCATGAGTCCTAAAATTAACACTTTTTGAGATTCTTCCAGATCGCTGTTGAGTAGGCTCCATTCTAAGGCTTCAATGCCCTCATTGTGAGGGATATATATATACAATGCGGTAACATCAATGGTGCACAAACTATAAATCAAATCTTCTTGTAATGACACAGTTCTGAGTACATTTAAGAAAGTAGTTGTATCCTTGATATAGGTTTCGCTCTTCTGAACAATAGGTTGTAAGAATTTGTCTATGAACTTGCCAATTGGTTCTGAGATGGACCCACAAGCAGAGACTATGGGTCTAAAGGGCGGATTGATCGGATCCTTGTGGATTTTGGGCAACATGTATAGTTGCGGTCTTCTGAGGTACTTCATGATGAAAAATGCATGTGTTTTTTGACTGATCCACTTCATTGATAACGCGTGGTCTAGTATTTGTTGGAGGATTTGTTAATATTCTTGTGTAGGATCACCCTCTAATGGAAGGTAAATGTCTTGATTCATGACGTGAAGATTCACGCTATTTACATAAAATGTCGTGTCCATTACAATTAGAGCTCCTCCCTTATCTGCTTTCTGAAAGGTCAGGCTCTTCTCAAGGCTTAGATTTTTTAAAGTATTCCATTCTTTTGGTGACAAATTAGTTTTCTTCGGTTTGTTGAAAGGAATTTTCTGGACTTCTGCTGTGACCGACCTGTCGAAGGCATCAATAGTTTTGTGTGAAAATGGTGCACAAAATGTGCTGTGAGGTTTAAAATCTTTGTCCCATGTGTCAGTTGTTTGTGATTCAGGTAGAAAAGCCAGCAGTTTTAAAAGTACAGAAAGAAAGAAAGATTTCAATTTAAGCAGTCATGGGTGGAAAAAACTCAGCAGTTTAAAAGTATTAAGAATACACAGTACAAGTCGATATTCTTACAACCTTTTCTGTTGTTTGCTCATTGGGCTGTTTAGGGCACAGAGAGGCTGAGGCTACAAGATGGAGGTCGTTGTTTTGGGGCTCTCTACACAGGCTTTAAGGTTCTGCAGGTGTGGTAGGACGAGACATCAGGGTTGCTTATGAACTAATTTTGGCCAATCAGATAAGCACAGGCTGGTGGTCAGTGAGCAGGGAGAACTGCTCCTGAATTCAGAATATACTTGGATACAGACAGACTCAATCCACACTTTTCAGGTACTGCCAGAGAATCTTTCTACCAGTGGGTAGCTTTATATATCCCGTTGATTCACATTGGGGTAAAGGTAGGCTTTTTACCTGAAGGAAAAGCCACAAAGAGCAGAACAACTTGATAATATTGCTAATTATAGATTATAGTTGTGTTTTTTAATGTAAAAATTGAAAGCAAGGCAATACAACCACCCTGAAATCAGGTTTTCGAATAATGTCTTCATGCTTCAAGAGCAGAGAGACTCCCAGAGGAATCCCACTGAAGGGGAGCATAAATTAAAAACCAGGGGAAAAAAGACCGCTGAGCTTAAGATGAATGCAATAAAAATGAGGGAAAATAATGCTTTGTGACTTATCCTTCTCTAGCTCAAGCATCTCTTTATATCATTTAGGCATGAAATGGTATCACACGATAATTGCGGGCACTTTATTAGATTTGGAACTTGAGGTACCACACAGCAGAGAAGCAGCCATCTTGAAAGCGAAAAAAATTAATGTTAGTTATGCATGTATGTATATGCATAGCAGGTAACAATTTATTATGGTTCAATGCTGCCATAAAGGGTTTCTGGTCATATCATACACTAAAGACACCAAGATGGGAATATACGGCCATATTACAAATGTTATCTGTCATGCATCATTGTATTACATGTTGGTAAATAAAAAGTTGTTTTCTTTAAAGTGCAACTAACAATGGGCACTGATTGGAATGAAAATGTTTATGTCTATTTTTTCTTTCCTGAACATATATGTGATAAATCAGTGGACAGTGGTGAGGGCTAGTGAATTTATGGAATTTTGTGGCTGCAGTTTTAGAGTGCGATTATGGTTTCCTTCATTCTCACATTATTTGTGACATAAGTTTCATAAAACATGCTGATTTTTTTTCAAATGAATGAAAGTAAGGCTGTCAGAGAATATGCTACATAATTAGCATTTTGCTGCATAGTTTATGTAACCTTGCCATATAATTTGGTCCTCTAGTTTACATAATCCCAGTAACCTTCACAATGGTTAATGTCTGCATAGTGGTTAGGGGGCAGTTGAAATCCATAGTCCACAGTTCTCAAGAAACTATTAAAGATTTTCCATGTTTCACGGTGTCCTGTGAAATATTTTTTATACCACTCTAATGTATGCAAGAAAAGCAACAATATATGTGCTATATCACAGCAATATATTAGAGGGATTCTTGTGGTATACTATATCCCAATGCAAATGTTAATGCCTGTACAATTACATCGACTGTACTTAGCTGCAATGTAGTGTACGTGATGTAATTTTCTCTCGATGTTGTTCCCTGCAATGTGGTGGTGTTGCACCTAATACCTGTTTAGGTTTTGTGAAAAATGCATATCAGTTTTTTACATTTTCGTTATGGCCCATAATAACTCGTGCTTATAACATTATTCTGCATAATATATATTGAATCAGATCCTATTGCTCAAACTGCACTCTGCAGCTCTAAAAACATTGTCTAAATAATCTGATACATTCTATGATAAGCACAACATCATGTTCATGCGAACGCCTTAGACATGGATTATTTTAATCCTTTTCCTAAACATACCTATCTGTCTTCCAAACCCGCCTTGCTCGAAGAAACATCAGCTGGCCATGTGTGGACTTTGAATCGAACTACTGTAGGCCTAGATACACCGACCGGCATGAATGTGTTCTGAAACAAGGCTCCATTAGGACTTTGATACATCAATCCTTTGCAATTTTATTACTGACATTGCATTTTCATTTCTTAGTGAAATGAAGGGTTAGCAACACATGAATGACTTCCCAGCAATCAATGCTGTTCTGCAGCGAAAATCAGCAAAAAAATATGCCTTTTACTTTATGACTTATTCAATAGAATGGCTCACTACCTATAATCTTGTAATGACGCAAGTGACTGTTAAAATCTTCATACATCTTGATGTAGCTTTGTCAGAGAAAAGGAGACAAAAGTAATAAGGAATTTGGATTTATGGAGTACCATTCCTGCAGCCAAAATCCACATGCGTAATTGTGTATCAGAAAGTCAGATTTTTGCAAGCCACAAAACTCGTATCAGATATAGTGCCCATCAATTTTGCCTTCACATTGGCATGGAATATGCCAAAGAAATTATTTCACCACATTAAATTGAGATCATTGTCACTGCTTTACTGGTTGGGTGGTGGCTCCCAGACCATCACTGAAAAAACACAGGTGAAAGGGATGCTATAGTTGGGTGAACATGTCAATTAAAACATATTGTTTTAAATTAACAAAACCACAGAAATTCACCAGTTTTTTTAATCTCACGTAACTATAATGCATGCCCTAAGGTAACTATAACTCGTATCCCCACCATGCACAGTGTTGTCATCAATTATGCCATTTAAGATTTTGAAGTGATGTTATCAGTGGTATCATAGAACAAGTCATAAGTGTGTTATATGGGTAGTAAACAGCCCTGCAGCCAGTCCGCCGTCAGGCACCATACTCCCCACAGGGCGCATGCGTGGGGTTGGACATACGGGCTGGACTACCACTGTGGGCATGTGCAGCTGACAATGTGATGTAACAATTTAAAGGGTGTCATTTTAAGTAAGGCACATATAATACCTTTGTCAAAGCAGGGGCAGAACACCAAATTATAAAATGTGGGCCTAAAGGCTTTATCCGTGGTCATCCTATCCATATATTTAAAGCAGACATATTGTCTTTGTCAAAACGTTACCATTAATTATAATCAAATGTATAATTTATAAATTCTCACAGTGCAATGTTTAATCCAGATGATTTTCAAAAACGTTGTTTAATATGGTAATACTAGCTTTATTCGATTTTTTGTTTAAATTCATAAAAACATACATTTAAAAACACTCATAACAAAAATTGCATACAAAAGCACAAAATGGCAAGAAGATAAAACATTTGTCTATGCTACATGAATAAATTCCTTTGTTTCATAGTAGAATTCATGATTTTCCATACCCATGGCCATTGTACATTGTTACAGGGTAATTGAAGGTGGAAAAGCCATGGCCACAGGGTGCACAGGTATTTTTGCTCCTCGAGTGAGCTGACTCTGCCCTTGGTTTTAGGCGCGGGGTATATGCCATGCTCGGATAAAAGTCACGTAAGTCCCAGACGGATATAGGGCCAACACCTTGACGGGGGTACAAAGTTTGCAGGTAGGGAACGACTGAACTGCTTCTAAATTTTATTAAAACAAGGTCACCGTCGATGTCTTTTTTCAGGGGACCTAGCCAGCCCACCCTTCTAACAGCCATGATGGTACCGTCCGATCCTAGTGGCAGGGGCCTGTTTTTAGTTAACCAGTGCGTGACTTTGTTAAATAAGTCTTGTTCCCGCTCAATTTTCCCACTTTTGAGTGCTGGAACTCCTGCAAGAACGCACACAAAGGGTACAGCCTCCGGGGGTAGCTGTATGTGTGTTGGTTTATTAGGCTCTACTCTTGTAACAGTATATTGTGTAGTTCCGGATTTGGGGTTAATTTTAGGGGCATTAGGGGGTGAAGGGATAGGGGCTAAGAGGTGAGTTTGAGTGTTACTGCTTGTACCAGGTGGGTTGGGACAGATTGGTGTTACAGGTTTTTCATATTTGGCTGTTCTTAATACATTTCTCTATTCCCAGCAGCCTATCCTCTAGAGTGGAAATTTTGACAATCAGTGGCGAAATGAGTGAGCCAACCATTTGTTCAATCTGGGCCAGAAAGTTAGAATTGAAGGATGTTACCAATTGGTCCATTTTTTCTTCCAATTTTAGAAAGGGGTTAGTTGCAGTCAGTGGGGAGCTAAAACACAGTTTTTGTTGTTTGGGTTTGTTCCCTGTGGGCTAGACCCCATCCCACTTCCTCTTGCTAGTTGAGGACTGGGGAAAGACTGTGGTTGGTGTATTAACATTTTTGGGTTGGGGAAGATGTACCAGAGGACTAGCGGTTGGGGTTGACATACAGGTTCTTTTATCAGGGCAAGGGGAGGGACTTTTAGTTTCATTTCTGGGTTCCACAGTGGCATACCTTGTTTTGCAGAGGGAATTTAACTCGTCCAGCAGTGAGAGTTGTTGCGCTATACCATTAGTTGGATGGGGCGGTTGATTGGTAGATAAACTTGTCCTTGCAGGTTCATTCGTAAGAGCGGTGGGCGGAGATGGCCCGCAGAGAACTTGTGACCCTCAGTGCAAACGTCTCTGGCTGATGGATTTATTAGTCATTCCCTTATGAGTCATTGTAAGGTGTGCAAAGTTAGGCTATAACAAGGCCGCAAGAAATTAGATGCCATCAGTGATGTCATCAGTGATGTCACAGACCATGTCATGAATGATGTAATATGTGACATGATCAGCAGTGGATTGCGGGTGCGCGATATATAGTTAGTGCAACTAACTATATATGTGAATTTCAATGGTTTTGTGTGAGTAAAATAAGGTTTTGTAAATGCTAATTCCTAACTATATATGGTCTATAACCTATGGTTTTTTCAGTGAATTTTCAAGGTTTTGTAAATTCTAATTCCTAACTATATATGGTCTATAACCTATGGTTTTTTCAGTGAATTTCAATGGTTTTTTAATAGAAAATATCAAAAGCTGTTAAATGTATTCTTCATTTAAAGGAAAAATATATTTTATATGTATTTAATATAATTTTTTTATGTATATACATTTTTTGAGGGAACGAATTTATCAACCATCATGGTGAAGAAGAGTGTGGGAAAAAAAAACCAAAGAGGAGGACTAAGAGGAAAGAACAATCAGTTCAAAAATACAATTGCTTTAAAGCATGAAGTGCTTTTCCACACATTTACATTTAAATAACCCATATTAGAACATACAAAATATCTACAGAGGAGACGGTGTACATTGAATTTTAGACTCCTCATTGGTACCTACATGTTGGTACTTACATCACCCACACAACACAACAGCTCTATTCAGAGCTACCCTACCTCAAAGCACTCTAAAATATTATTTTACTATTTCCCTTGGTTTTCCAATTGTTACGCTTTCCGGAACGCTTTTTTTACATATACGGGCCTCCTCAGCCACCCCCAGGAAACCTAGGGGGTCAGGATATGTCTCCTGTGCCCCCTTACACCCATTCCAAACATTGTTTATCCTCCATCTTGTGACTAAATTTGTCCGAAATACAAGATGGCGGACTCCCGTTACGCTACCGGTTCGCTACCCGGTTCGCGTACCGGGTAGCGCTTCCACCGCGAAAAATCGAAAAAAAAAATATTTTATTTTTTTGCCCCGCAGGGCCCTTTAATAGCCCCCACATCAATCCTAGGGGATCAGGAGGGGTCTACCTTGCCCCCTTTCATTCATTTCCCCCTTCGTTTATTTCCACCTCTTGTCTCTCGATCCTACCGAGAGACAAGATGGCGGCCGCTCCGGACTGTATAGAATGTTGACAGTCACCGGAGAGCCAATCCGCTTCTCCTTGCAAAGTTCCGTTACGCGTCTGGTACGCTAACCGGGGCGCAAACCGGGACGCTGTCACAGATATATATATTTTTTGGAACGTTAATTTCTCAAAATACACTGGAGCACATATCTTGAGACCTAGCAAAGGCACATCGGGCAAACAGTCTCTACAATTTTGCCAAGTTTCACAGAAATCCATTCAGACGTTCGAGCTAAAAGTGAGTCCAACCGCCCTATGTAAAACTCAATGTTAAAAACACGTTTTGGGACCCCCCTTTTTTCTCAGCCCCCGCTTGATGAAACCGCCCCAAACTTTCAGGAGACGCTCAGAAACAAAATGTGCCATTTTCCTGAAAATTTCAGCCAATTCCGTTCATCAACGCCAAGGTTATTCAACATAGAATTTTCAGAAATCCCTATTCAAAAAAATCCTAACTATATATACCTACTGGCGACCGCCAGTAGGTAATATATATATATATATATATATATATATATATATATATATATATATATATATATATATATATATATATATGTGTGTGTATGTATATATATATATATATATATATATATATATTCATATATTACCTACTGGCGGTCGCCAGTAGGTATATATAGTTAGGATTTTTTCTCTATGGAACTTTTGAAAATTCTATGTCTAATAACTTTGGCGTTTGTGGACGGAATCGGCTGAAACTTTCAGGAAAATGGCACATTTTGTTTCTGAGCAGCCCCTGAAAATTTGGGGGGGTTTCGTCAAGGGGGGCCGAGAAAAAAGGGGGGTCCCAAAACGCGTTTTTCCCATTCATTTTTCCATAGGGCGTTTGGCCTCACTTTTAGCTCGAACGGCTGAATGGATTTACACGAAACTTGGCAAAATTATAGGGACTGTTAGCCCGATGTGCCTTTGCTGGGTCTTAATATATGTGCTCCAGTGGATTTCGAGAAATTAACATTTAAAAAAACAGATATATCTGTGACAGCGTCCCGGATAGCGCTCCAGATCGCGTACTTTTCGCGTAACGGAGCTTTGCGAAGCGAAGCTGATTGGCTCTCGGGTGTCTGTCAACATTCTAAACAGTCCGGTGCTGCCGCCATCTTATCTCTCGGTAGGATCGAGAGACAAGAGGAGGAGAAAAACGAAGGGGGAATTTAATGAAAGGGGGCAAGGTAGACCCCTCTTGACCCCCTAGGAATGATGTTGGGGTTATTAAAGGGTCCCGTGGGGCAAATAAAAAAAATAAATTTTCGCGGTAGAAGCGCTTTCCGGTTCGCGAACCGGGTCGCAAACTGGTAGCGAAACGGGAATTCGCCATTTTGTGTTTCGATTTAATTAAATTACAAGATGGAGGAAAAACAATGTGAGAAATGGGTATAAGGGGGTACGGGAGACGTATCCTGACCCCCTATGTTTTCTGAGGGTGGTTGAGGAGGCTCATATATGTTGATACTTGTCTTCCAGCGGCTGCGCGTGAGCGTTTTTATTTTTTTTTGCTGCGTGACGTCTGTTGACGTTCGATTCGAAGGAAATCAGGAAGTGTTGACCGCCATTTTGACACTGCGAGTAAATATATTGTTAAAAATAATTGTTATAAATTAATCCGTATTGATAAACATTGTGTGCACCATCTTGCTTTTTTTCCAATGCCACACTTTTGTCGTGCACGGCAGCCATTTTAGATGCTTTGACCAGACCCACTCTCTGCACGCTGCCGATCCTCAGCATGGCTTGCAAGCATCTCCCCCACGCACTGGTCACCCCCGCTTTCTGTCTTATGCATGGGCCATAAACCTCCCCCCATTTGCGCTGCTCTTCCCTGAGAATCACACCCTGTGCCCGTCCGACACCTCCCTTTCACCCTATTCACTACCGCACCCTCTGACACTCCTCTTCCTCTGTGTCCGATTGTCCAGGCCGGTCCCAGGCTATCACCTAGCCCTGCGGATGTAGTTTATGGCCTCAACTGTAAAGAATCACCCCTCTTCAAAGGACTTACAGTAGATCAAGGCCCCCACCCGATGAGATCCGGCCCACTACACGCATTCCTACAATCTGATAACCATCCTGTATTGTGATTGGGGAGGGGATTCTCACTGTGAGGGTGTGTGGGACCGAGCCTGAAGCGGAAGATTCCGGGGATGCCTTTTTGTACATCAATGTCTTCACAATTATGTGTCACATTAAAAATATATAGCACTCCAACAAAGTAGTAGGATTATAACACTTTAATAACTTATAAATATATACATCGCAACAAAAACAGTAAACACCTTAAAACATTTTTATTAAAACAGAAGCAAAACCTGCTAAAGGTGGGAGTCGCCATTTCTTTACAATAATCAATAATAAAAAATCGACATCAATAGGGTTGTCCGTTTTCCCGATGCAGCACTATAGTGCAACATACACAGCACCTGGGGTGTCAAGAGTGAACAGGTCCTAGCTGCTTTACCAATGACTGACAAGTGCTATATTAAACACTTACTATGTATAATACTTGCGTTCACAATAGTTTTACTTTACAAAACAGAACAAAAGATGTCCCCTGTAAGTAAACCCATATTAGCTGTTTCAGTTATTGAACATCCTAAGGTTTTATGACATGGGGAACAGTAGTGATATCCTGGGCGGGTGATGGAACTGGGTTTGTTAATGGAAAAACATCTACAGAGAAAACTATTGGTAAATTATACTTCTCCGGAAATTTAAAACTCACAAATGTTTCATTTGTGTAATCGTTTCAAAAACATGTACATTAAAAAACTAAATGCGCTCCACTGTTTTAGAAAATCTTTACAGTTTGCTACATCACCCTTTAAAGTTACAACTACGAAAACCTACTTACTTAAGCTGTTGAATTCGGCTTCAAATGTAAAGCATAAGTTCAAGCTAGCATATCATATTTTTAAAAGGTTAAACATAATTGATATGCAAATTTAAATACTACCCTTTCTTAATGGTGACACCTTATCTGTCCTATATCCCACAATTTCCATGAGCAAAGCAAAAGAAATTCTGAGGCCCTGAAGAAATAAGGCTTACTGTGGGGTTCAACTCAATCTGGTGTTTGGGTGCTTTCATGTTTTGGGGTGATATTCTGTGACAGGGTGCAGGCACCAGAAGAAATTTAGCCTAGTTCATCACATTGGAGAATGAGGGTCTGGGTAAATATCCAATCTGGTGAAGAACCATCCCTTTTTTAAACCCCATGGTGACCAACTATAGTTTATTCTCTATTTCGTTTCCTTGCCATAACAAAATAAAAGTCTTGTGTTATTTATGGAAGGGAAGACTTTTTGTTTCTTGCAATTTTTTTCAAAAAACAAAGGTTTAAGGAAAGGCAACCCTTAATGTGCATGTTTTCCACAGAAATTTGCCTTTGAAAACTAGAGGCAATAAATAAATCTGCATACACAGCACCTGGGGTGTCAAGAGTGAACAGGTCCTAGCTGCTTAGCCAATGACTGACAAATGCTATATTAAACACTTACTATGTATAATACTTGCGTTCACAATAGTTCTACTTTAGAAAACAGAACAAAAGATTGTTTATTAGCATAGTGATTGGAGCAGTTATATACATATTCGGGCATAGCAATAATCAGAATGTCACATTCACAAGTCTGCTCAGTGTTTACAGGTACTTAGTATCATTGATTTTTCATTTTCGTCCGGACCATGGTGACCAACTATAGTTTATTCTCTATTTCGTTACCTTGCCATAACAAAAAAAAAGTCTTGGGTTATTTATGGAAGGGAAGATTTTTTGTTTCTTCCAATTTTTTTTAAAAACAAAGGTTTAAGGAAAGGCAACCCTTAATGTGCATGTTTTCCACAGAAATTTGCCTTTGAAAACTAGAGGCAATAAATAAGGCCGAAATCTGCATACACAGCACCTGGAGTGTCAAGAGTGAACAGGTCCTAGCTGCTTAACCAATGACTGACAAATGCTATATTAAACACTTACTATGTATAATACTTGCGTTCACAATAGTTTTACTTTACAAAACAGAACAAAAGATTGTTTATTAGCATAGTGATTGGAGCAGTTATATACATATTCGGGCATAGCAATAATCAGAATGTCACATTCACATGTCTGCTCAGTGTTTACAGGTACTTAGTATCATTGATTTTTCATTTTCGTCCAGACCATGGTGACCAACTATAGTTTATTCTCTATTTCGTTACCTTGCCATAACAAAAAAAAAGTCTTGGGTTATTTATGGAAGGGAAGATTTTTTGTTTTTTCCAATTTTTTTTAAAAACAAAGGTTCAAGGAAAGGCAACCCTTAATGTGCATGTTTTCCACAGAAATTTGCCTTTGAAAACTAGAGGCAATAAATAACGCCGAAATCTGTATTTTGTTTTTGGATACACATGTTATTTGTGTCTGTGTATTCATTTTTATGCATAACTTTATATGGAATGGTTAAAATAACTTATGATGCATCTTAACAGGAAAGATCACAAACATTCCAATGAGTGCTATGTCCCAGGTTTTACATAAAGTAGTGTTTACCTAGAGTGGTGCTGTGTAGGACACTCTGAATGGAAATTAACCAGAACTATAACCATCTACTTCCAATAATATAACTTTTATGCCCAAATTACACAAAGATTTAGCTAATCTACTAAAGGGGGGAGTCACCATTTCTTTTCAAAATGTATTCACCCATCCGTAGCCTCTCTAATCTCCATTACAATGTGTTTGTTGCTATCGCTAGCTGATGAAAAAACTAAAGTGACAACTTCCTCATCCTTAATTTGTCTTTCTTTGTTCCTTAAGATGTCATCTGTGTCAACCTCTTCCAAGAATCATCAGCGTGCATAAATACGAAAATGTTTTTACTTACCACGTACTTGACATTTTACAGCTTTTCATATTTGCTATTAAAACACCATTGAAATTCACTGAAAAAACCATAGGTTATAGACCATATATAGTTAGGAATTAGCATTTACAAAACCTTAATTTACTCGCACAAAACCATAGAAATTCGAATATATAGTTAGTTGCAATAACTATATATCGCGCACCCGCAATCCACTGCTGATGATGTCACATATTACATCATTCATGACATGGTCAGTGACATCACTGATGACATCACCGATGACATCTTAAATGACATCACTGATGACATCTCAAATGACATCACTGATGACATCTCATTTGACATTACTGATCACATCATTGATAATATTATTCATGTGATAATACGATGAACCTCTTCAGACTCTAATATAACCTTAGATACAATCAGTGTAAACAGACACTCACAGACTGTCACTCATCCATGGAGTTACTCACACACCTAGTCAGTCATGCAAAGAATCAATCACACCTCCATTTCCTCAACTATACAGTTATACACACCTTACTTATTCAAACATATACTAACACATATTTACTCTCTTATACAATCCCTGATACAAGTTCACAATGATCCATACAGCCACTCACACATTCACTGGCTCTTTTGCACAGTTATTTATATATGCCACCTCTCACGTGTACTGTGTTTTACATATGTACTTACTTTGAAATGTAGCACTGAGATATCCATTCACTCACCAATACACTCATGCACACAGACAACCGCCCATATAGCTGTTTCCACATGCAGTTTTGAACCCATACATCTAGTGAATCAATTGTTCACACATCTATGCACAGATTCACACACCTCCCAGACACCCACACAAACACACACTCACTCTCCCATACAAATACTTGGGCAACCAATCAATAACTCATATAGTTACTCATATAGCTACTGATCAACACATGCAGCAGTTTACAGAACAACAGATATAATGTTCTCAAATTAAGACAGTTTAGTCACTAACCCATGCACTCAGTGAAACACATTTAATCACTCTCTCATACAGTCAGTCATGCACCTACTAAATCCTTCATCCAGACACTTATACATTCACTCATTCTTCAATATTTAAGACATAGTTTAACTTTACAGAAACATGTCATGAATGATGTAATATGTGACATCATCAGCAGTGGATTGCGGGTGCGCGAGATATAGTTATTGCAACTAACTATGTATTCGAATTTCTATGGTTTTGTGCAAGTAAATTAAGGTTTTGTAAATGCTAATTCCTAACTATATATGGTCTATAACCTATGGTTTTTTCAGTGTATATATATATATATATATATATATATATATATATATATATATATATATATATATATATATATATATATATATATATATATATATATTCACTGAAAAAACCATAGGTTTCACACCAGTTATAGTTAGGAATTAGCATTTAAAAAACCTATTAAATTCACTGAAAAAACCATAGGTTTCACACCAGTTATAGTTAGCTGGAAATTTTACTGATATAAAACCATTGAAATTCCCACGTTATAGTTAGTCGGACTCACTATAACTTGCGCGTGCAATGCACTGCTGATGACATCACATATTACATCACTCATGACATGGTCAGTGACATCACTCATGACATCACTGATGACACCATCCAGTGAATATGTGTCTTTCTGAAAAATAAATATTAGTGAGTTATGTTTAAATATTTAAATACATATATTAGTGTTTCACTTTGTGTATAAGTGACTACATGTGTTGATAAGTAGCTACATGCGTATGTATATGGGTTATTTGATATTTTTATTAGTATCACTATGAGTGTCTATATGGTTTGGTGGGGGTATTACTTAGCACATAGATGCATGAGTGACTGACTCTTTGTTTGTATGTGTTTTGAAGACAGCATATGTACAGGACTGTATGGGTGGATGAGTGTCTATATGTGTTTGTTAGTGAGTGAATGACTGTCTCACTAGTGTCTTTATCAGTAACTACATATGTTTTAATCTAGTATATATGAATATTGATGTATATAAGTGAGTATATGTGAGAGTAAGAGATTGTAAGATTTCCTGTTTAAATAAGTATGTGTTTCTATAAGTGATTGTTTAAGAGAATAAATATGTGTAATTTTCAATAAAAGTAAGGTGGAAGTGTGTGTATAACTCTATATTCAAATAAATGGTTGTTCAATAGTTTATTTGCACGTGTGAATATGTGTGTGAGTAACTTTTGGATGAATGTCGGTGTGTAACAGGATGTATAGGTGTATCTCTTCATATGATGAGTGAGTATATGTATGAGTGACTATATAGAACTGTTGGTGAATGAGTGGATGTGTATATAGATAGTGGAAGTACAGAATTGCTTGTTGTAACTGATATAGGTATGTCCATTTTTTAAAAATTTCAGTTTCTATTTTTGAATATGTGTCTCAAGGGTTACTTTACACTGAGAGGAGGTCTGTGACTGTGTCACAAGGATGGTGTCATCAGTGATGTCATGAGTGATGTCACTGACCATGTCATGAGTGATGTAATATGTGATGTCATCAGCAGTGCATTGCACGCGCAAGTTATAGTGAGTCCGACTAACTATAACGTGGGAATTTCAATGGTTTTATATCAGTAAAATTTCCAGCTAACTATAACTGGTGTGAAACCTATGGTTTTTTCAGTGAATTTAATAGGTTTTTTAAATGCTAATTCCTAACTATAACTGGTGTGAAACCTATGGTTTTTTCAGTGAATTTCAAAGGTTTTTTTAATGCTAATTCCTAACTATAAGTTTCACTTTATAAATAAGACTGTTAGCACTCTAGTTGTTCTTTTTAACACTCTGGTACATTTTCTCATTGGGCTACAGTTGGGCTACATCTAGTTGAATTTTGGGCTACATTTTCAATTTTTGATCTCTGGTGGCCATCTTTGGGCTACATTGGGCTACTTTGGGCTACATTTGGGCTACATTTTGGCTCTAACATATATTAAGCCCAATGTAGCACAATACATATTTTTCTAAAGTTAATGTTTTTTACAAACCACTTCAGAATAGAGCTACCTGTCCCTACAATTTTCCCAATTTTTTTAAAAAAAATTATTTTGGGGAGCGCTCCCGGAGCGCGCCCCGGGGAGCGCCCCGAAAAGCGTATTTTTACAAAGCGCCCCGGGGCGCGCTCCGGGGAGCGTCCCGTAAGCGCCAATATCGCAAACGAAAACATAATCGTGACGTATCGCGTAGCCGCGACCGCGTGATACGCACGGCGTAAGCGCACCCGGAAGTACTCGAGCGAATACGATCGCACAACGTAAACTTCCGACGCGCTTACGCTGCGCGACCCGGGGCGCGCCCCCGGGCGCGCCCCGGGCGCGTAGCGTAAGCGCGTCGGGTCATGTGAGCAGAAAATAACACTTTTCATTGGTTCATAACAGTTTTGGTTTCATAATGATGAAGCCCCTGGTCTTGTGACCTGAAAATAACACTTCTCATTGGTTCAGGACAGTTTTTTTTTCTAAATGATGAAAGACCCCACCTTTTTTCCTTATTCTGACTTTGTCCTTTGACTGAGGAAGACCTGTTTGTTGCTCTGTCTACTTTTTTGCTCTTTGAGTAATATTTTGTACTATAAAATGGCTTCATTAGTAGCATCAGCTGGTGCATCTGCCCCACCACCACCACCACAACCACCAAGCGGACCAGCTCCAAATTATGTTGGTGGTCAAGAACAGGAGGAGGAAGAGGAAGAGGAAGAGGAGGAGGGGAGAAGAAGATGGCTGCCTGAAGAAAACACACCTTATAAACCCAAACCACACTTCATTTGGGAGTTTTTTTCAATTCCAGAGGGGAAAAAAAAGGTGAATGCGCCAAAAGTCACTTGCCTCATCTGCAATGATGAACTTTCACGGGGCAACCCAAATAAGAAATATTCTTTTGGTAACTATACCATGATTCGGCACATGACAAGAAAGCATCCAAACAACTACTCTCGTGCAGAGTTCCGGGAACTGGCCAGTAACCTCCCCCATTCATCAAGGACCCCCTCCCAAAGAAACCAACCCACTTCCTCGCAACCAGAAACATCTGAGGTGATGCCTTGCATTCAGCCGAGGTTTGCTGATTTTAAAATTACTTGCAAAGCTTGTGGCAAACTTATCTCCTATGGGGAACAAAGTGTGAAACTCATCGTCCTTGCAGGTGATAATCACAAGTGCCCCAAAAAGAAGTAATTTTTTGGGTTTTTTGTTTTTTTGCTCCAGTTGAGCCAGTTTCAATTCCCTTTTTTTGTTTCTCCCCCAAAAAAATACAAAAAAATATATAAAACTGTTTTGAAAAGCCAAAAAAAGTACAAAAAGTTCAAAAAACACAAAAAAAATATAAAACAACAAAAAGAAGAAAAAAAAAAGTTCTTTTTAGAACTACCTCCAATTTCTAAATCAAAACTTCATTTTTTAAACACTCTGTCACCTTTTTTCATCATAGTGCGCTCCCAGGGCCGCTCCCCGGTGCGCGCACCGTGCGCTTCCCCCGCGCAAAACGAAAAAAAAAAAATATTTTAAATGCCCCGCGGGGCCCTTTTATAGCCCCCACATCAAACCTAGGGGGTCAAAGGGGTCTATCCCTGACGCCTTATGGTCAGTTCCCACTTTGTTTTAGCCACCTCTTATGTCTCGATTTTACCGAGACACAAGATGGCGACCGCTCTGGACTGTTTCGAATGTTTACAGACACCCGAGAGCCAATCAGCTTTCCATGCGCACCTCGCGTGGCGCGCCTGGAGCGCTCCCCGGTGCGCGCACCGGTGCGCTGCTATAGATATATATATTTTTTTGAACCTAAATTACTCAAAATCCACTGGAGCACATATCTTGAGACATAGCAAAGGCACATCGGGCTACCAGTCCCTACAATTTTGCCAAGTTTGGTGGAAATCCATTCAGCCGTTCGGGCTAAAAGTGAAATCGACCGCCCTATGGAAATTAACATGGGGAAAACGCGTTTTGGGACCCCCCTTTTATCTCGGCCCCCGCTTGACAAATCCCCCCCAAACTTTCAGGGAAGGACCGGAACGCCGCGAGGCCATTTTCAGGAAATTTTCAGGCAGATTCGTCAACCGGCGCAAAAGTTATTCCAAATAGAATTTTGAGATTTAACATTGAAAAAAATCCTAACTATAACTACCTACTGGCGACCGCCAGTAGGTAATATATATATATATATATATATATATATATATATATATATATATATATATATATATATATATATATATATATATATATATATATATATATATATATACATAACATTTCTATGGCAAAATGAAACCCCTCATTTTGTTCCTTTTTAAATTAAAAGTATTAAGTGTTACCACTTTATTTCAATCAAGATGACTTCAGGTGTGCCATACTTTTGTCATAAGTAAGACTGTTAGCGTTCTAGTTGTTCTTTAGATCACTCTAGGACATTCTGTCATTGGGCTATAGTTGGGCTACATCTGGCTGATATTTGGGCTACATTTGGGCTCTTTTGTCTCTGGGAGCCATCTTGGGAGACTGCATATCAGAATTTTTTTAATGAAATATAAGAGGGTTTGAGAAGTCACTCAAAATGTGCCCTAATTTTTCTTTCTTCAGCACTAATCATAATTTCTATGGCAAAATGAACCCCCTCATTTTGTTCCTTTGCAAATTAAATGTTTTAAGTGTTAACACTTTATTCCAATCAAGATGACTTCAGGTGTGCCATACTTTTGTCATAAGTAAGACTGTTAGCGCTCTAGTTGTTCTTTAGAACACTCTGGGACATTCTGTCACTGGGCTATAGTTGGGCTACATCTGGCTGATATTTGGGCTACATTTGTTTTATTTTGTCTCTGGTGGCCATCTTTGGGCTACATTGGGCTACATTTGGGCTCTAACATATATATAGCCCAATGTAGCCCAATATATATTTTTCAAAGTAAATTTTCGTAAAAACCACTGGAGCATATATCTTGAGACATAGCAAAGGCACATCGGGCTACCAGTCCCTACAATTTTGCCAAGTTTTGTGGAAATCCATTCAGCCGTTCGAGCTAAAAGTGAGTCCAACCGCCCTATGGAAAACTCAATGTTAAAAACACGTTTTGGGACCCCCCTTTTTTCTCGGCCCCCGCTTGACGAAACCCCCCCCAAACTTTCAGGGGACGCTCAGAAACAAAATGTGCCATTTTCCTGAATATTTCAGCCAATTCCGTCTATCAACGTCAAAGTTATTCAACATAGAATTTTCAGAAATCCCTATTTAAAAAAATCCTAACTATATATACCTACCTATATATATATATATATTACCTACTGGCAGTCACCAGTAGGTAGTTATAGTTAGGATTATTTTCAATGCAAAATCTCAACATTATATTGTGAATAACAATGGCGCCGGTTGAGGAATCTGCCTGAAATTTTACTCAAAATTGCCTTGCGGCGCTCAGGTCCTTCCCTGAAAGTTTGGGTGGGATTTGTCAAATGGAGGCCGAGATAAAAGGGGGGTCCCAAAACATGTTTCGAGTACGAAACTCTGTGCGCATGAAACTTCTACATATGCCATTTATAATTCTAGGCACACTAGTTTTGTAACACCCTTCCTGGTTTATACTGTTTAATACACAACAGTTCCCCATACAACATATTGGACATCTTCTCACCACCAAATAATTAACTCTTCTACCCCCGCCCGGCACTCACCCGCCCCTACCACTCGTGTGCCCCCCCTCCCCCTTGTTTAAAATTAGGGTGGTGATACACTCAGCATCATGCGTTGCGCCTTTATTTATAACCTAGGTGCGCAATGTGAAGTTGCATGTATGCCTGTTTAAATAAATAAATAAAAACATCCCGGTTTGTTTACTTTTTCGAACAACGATAGTTATCTGTGTCCATTGGCTGTACATCTAGCCAATTGCGCGTATTGTACCAACGTGCGAGAGAACCCACGTGACCAACTTTTGACAAATGACGCTACGCGTCATATACAGCAGCTTAAATGAGTTCCCGTACCTCCCCGATCGGCTCAGACGCCGACAAGAAGTACCGACGGAGAGGTAGGGCGTTCCTCTGAGAACTACTGGCATTTTGCGATTGTGTGTTCATGGAGGCTCTCACTCGCTTCCATTTATTTTTTAAACGCACTTGTAGAATGGAAAGGGGCGACCAATCGGTCCCCCCGAACGTATGGTAGAGTACCACCATACGGGAAGCCATCTTGGGCGGGAGGCGAGTCTCGGCTGGTATGCCCGAAGCGGCGTAGCCGGGGCGCGCCTTTTTCCCGCCCTAGAGTGGGCTGGCCTAGACACCAACGCGGCCGGCCACGCCCTCGGAGGCAGGCGGGGGCGGGTTCACGCCCACCCTGAAGACGGATAAAAGGAGCGGAAGCCAAGAAAGCATCCTCTTGTTCCTGTGCTCTGAAGCTGCACCTCCCCGCTGCACGTGAGCTCGAGACGGAACGAAGAGCAATTTTGAGTGTTGTAATCCCTCTTTTTGTCTTACAGATATCCCGTCTAAGGATGCCCAAGAAGGTTGGAAAGCGGGTCGGTACCGACGAGATGCTCCGCATACTCATGAAGGAGATAGCCGATCTGAAGAGAAAGGTCGAGGCTAAGGACGGGGAGGGAGGATCGAAACGGCCTTTACAGGGAACAATTCCCGGAGGAAAAGGCAAGAGGCCCAGAAGGGGAGCACCTGGGGGGGAGACCCCGGTTCCCGAAGCCCCACGAGAGGAGCCAACCCCGGCGCCAAAGGAGGGGAATCCAATCCCTGTGGTGGTCACCCCTGCGAACAGGGAGGATATGCCCCCCGAGTTAGCGGCACAATTGGCAGCGTGGTTGGGAAACGATAGCGAGGGCGCCACGGCTGACGACGCCCGGGCAGTGATGAGGCAACTGCGGGAATCTAGGGAGGCTGCGAAGACGCCATCTTCTGTTCCCCCACAGGTCCCGGCGGTTGGGAGCATGGGGTCTACTTCAGGTAAGCGGCCATTGCCGATTGCGGGGGGGGAGTCTGCACCTTCTCGTAGGGAGAAGATTGCCCAGCACGTCCCACTAGAAATCAAGGAATTGATTTGGGCGGATAAATATGTAAACATGTTTTCATTGCTTACCGACCATTACGAGATCGAGCATGTGAAGAGTCAAAAGGAGCTCATGCATCCGAGTGTTTGGCGCGCAAAAATGGCCGCCTTTAAGGTCGACGAGACCATAGGTACTTGGGGCAGAGCGTGGGAAATTTTTACTTCCATCATGGGGGAGCGCATGCCTGAGTTGTTGACCGAGTTACCCATTTACCAGTCACGTATTATGGAGTATTCTGTGGCATATGGGGGCAATCAATGGTTCTGCTATGATAATTTGTTTAGAAAAGCTAAAGAACACAACCCATTGTTGTCTTGGGATTGTTACGACTCTGTGTCTTGGCAAAAAATGGAGAGTACGGGGATGTTGAAGGTGCCATTAGTAGGGAGTAACGGGGGGGAATCCTCCCGCCAAAATTCTGGGACGCCCTTTCGGACGGGTGCAGGTAACGAGTTCCACACGAAACTGAGTGGCAACACAGGTAAAAGGGGGATCTGTTGGAATTTTAACAGGGGCAAATGTACCAGGCCCCAGGGGTCATGCAAATTCAGACATGAGTGTGGGGGGTGCGGGCAGCCATCCCATCCTGAGTCCATGTGCAGAGCCAAAACGGGTGATAACAGTGGTAAGGGAGGCGCCAAACAGGTCTAATATAGTCCGAGGGGCGCCTTTACCGACCCCGATTGATACCATGGCAATGATTCCTTGGCTCAGCGAATACCCAGATCATGCTTCCGCTGGGGTGTTACGGAACGGGTTTTCATATGGTTTCCGCATCCCAGTGGGGGATTTTCAGGGGGTACCGGACTGTAAGAATCAAATGTCGGTCTTACAGCACACGGCAGTGGTGCAGGTAAATATTGGGAAAGAGGTGACTCGAGGTCGTGTCGCCGGTCCATTCGATTTGCCACCAGTTGCTAATTTTATGTGTTCTCCTCTAGGGGTGGTTCCCAAGAAGGACCCGGGTGAGTTTCGGCTGATACATAACTTGTCAGCCCCACGTGGTCTTTCCGTGAATGACGCGATAGACCCGGAAGTATGTTCGGTGCGGTACGCATCTTTCGATGAGGCCGTTGCCATGTTAAATCGCCTGGGGCCCGGGACGCTGATGGCCAAATCAGACATCGAGTCAGCGTTCCGGTTGCTCCCGGTACACCCAGGCGATCAGCGTCTCCTTGGTTTTCAGTTTCAGGGTCGCTATTACATGGATAAATGTATGCCAATGGGATGCTCGATTTCATGTGCTTATTTCGAGAAATTCAGTTGTTTTCTGCAGTGGGTATTCACGAGGAAGACAGGTTTTCAACATGTTATGCATTATCTCGATGACTTTCTCTTTCTGGGGGCAGCCGGGGATGCTGAGTGTGGACAGGCCTTACATGAAATTTGTGTCCTAATGAATCAATTTGGTGTGCCATTGGCGCCAGGTAAGACTGTGGGTCCCTCGACCTTGATCGAGTTTCTGGGGATCGAGCTCGACTCGGTGGAAGGTTGCTTTCGATTACCGAAAGGAAAAGTGTTAAAATTCAGGTTATCCCTTGAGACATGTATTCGCGCAGCGAAAGTGAACCTGCATCAATTACAACAGGTGGTGGGTCAGTTGAATTTTGCCCTAAGAGTAATGCCGATGGCGCGCCCCTTTTCCCGCTCGATTGCACAGTCCATGGTTGGCTTGAAGGAAGGACATCATCGTACGAGACTCTCGGCAGAGGTTCGCCAGGACATGCGCATTTGGATTGCATTCCTGGCGGATTTCAATGGTTGAATTGTCTGGAATAAACCAGCAGTGTCTTCCGAGGAGTTGGGGCTATGGACAGACTCGGCGGGGAGTATGGGTTTTGGCGCCATATTGGGTACACAATGGTCGGCTCAAAAATGGCCGTCATGGTGGCATGAGTGCGGGTTGACGAGTAACATTGCTTTTCTCGAACTGTTCCCTATTCTGGTGGCCTTGAAAACATGGCCAGAAGGGTTTAGGGATCACTCTGTGGTGTTCTGGTCTGATAACATGACCGTGGTTGAGTGTATCAATAGTCAGTCAGCTCGTTGCAAATTGATTCTGAGACTGCTCAAGGAAATTGTGTTGTTGTGCATGCAACTAAATGCACTGTTTAGGGCGCGACACGTGCCGGGGGTGATGAACCAAGCGGCTGATGCGCTCTCTCGTTTCCGTATGCAGGCCTTCTGGGGTTTTCTGCCCACAGCGGACCCGGTGGCGGCACCCTTTCCCGAAGCTCTCTGGTCTCTCGGTGCCCCGAACTACAAGACCTCGTGGGAGAGAGTTTAGCACCCAGGACGAGGAAGGCATATGAAGGGGCGTTCCGTTCCTATTGGGCCTTTTTGGGTACTGCCGGGAGGGAGCTTTGGGGTCTGGAAGAGTGTGTAGTAAGATTCCTGCTCTCTTTACGTCACGCAGGCAAGTCAGTAGCTACGGCCCAGAGGCATCGGGCCGCCATTTCCTTCATGGCAAGGGCTCATGGGATCCAGGACCCGACAGCGTCTTTCGTTGTGCAGAAAGCGCTACGTGGGTGGCAACGCCTTGAGGGTCGCAAAGTAGACGATAGGCACCCGATAGGTCTGGATAGGTTGGCCCTGTTATTATCCGTGCTACCGGTAACATGTTCATCCCAGTACGAAGCAGTGTTGTTCCGAGCCGCATTTGCATTAGCATTCCATGGGGCTATGCGGGTAAGCGAATTAGTGGCAAAGAACAAGCAGGATACGATGGGGGGACTGTGCCGGGAACACATTCAGGTCAGGGAAGAGACGATGACGGTCTCGTTTGTCAGGTCCAAATCCGATCAGGATGCAATCGGGGACTGCGTAATCATCCAGAGGATCCCCGGGTCTGCCATGTGCCCTGTTGGGTGCGTAGAGGAATATTTAGCGCAAAGGGTGGCAGCATGGGGGGGGACCTTGTTGAGACACGCTGACGCCACCCCACTGACGAGGTTTCAGTTTCAGCGGGTGCTTGCGATGTCGATCTCTGCCGCGGGCTTGAACCCCGGCGACTTTGGGACCCATTCCTTTCGGATAGGGGCTGCTACGGAAGCTACAGCCAGGGGTCTGAATGTTGAACAAGTAAAACGTGTGGGGCGTTGGTCCTCGAACTGTTATAAGAGGTATGTGCGGTTGCACATGTTGTGAAGCTGTAATGATGTACTCACGCTTCTTGTTTTTGTTTGGTTTTCAGTTGCGCAAGCCTACGAGGCGGGGCGGACTGTCCAGTCGACCCGACACCGGGGGGCCAGCGGTCAGACATTGCCGGCTGCGAAAAAGGAGGTGTGGGTCGTGGGCCACTCATACGTGAGGCGTGCCGCGGACGTATTCAAAGCAGGTGACATGATTCACGTGGCTGGGGAATACGGGTACAGTGTGTCCTTCTACGGAAAGGGCGGGCTCTGTATTGACCAGTTTCAATCATTTTTCGAGGGTTTGTTAGGGCGGACAAGGTCACCGCCGTCTGTAGTCATACTACATCTTGGGGGCAATGATTTGGTGACCACTGGTAGACGACTTCTTCTTGAGGCGATGCTTTCCACGGTAAGTTGGTTGGCGAGAAGAGTTCCAGGGTGCACAATTGCATGGTCCCATATGATCCCACGGAAAGTGTGGCGGGGGGCTATTTCTGTTTCTGCGCTGAATCATTCAGTAAGGAAAATTAATAATAAAATGAGTAGATTGTTTCGTTCAAGTACACTGCATTCTGTTTCGCATGGTTGTATTAAAGGGGACAGTATGTATCTGGGGGACGGTGTTCATTTGTCCCGGGAGGGGAACGAATTACTCATAGGAGACTTCATAGCATGGTTAAGGAGTTTACAGCATGACCTTTTGGTAGGAGTCTTTTGTGGGGGGTCCGGATAGCCGGTCAACTATCCGGCCTGTGGCGGTAAGGTCATGATCGGTGAGCAGTAATTGGAAGATCCCTATGAGGGGGCGTCACCCATTACGGATGGGAGCGCGCGGGGGAGGTGGCCAATTGGCCCCTCAACGGGGAGGCGGTCCTGTCTAAGGAGAGGCCGCCGGAAGGAAAGGAAAGGTGGTCAAGGCCCCTTCCTGGATAGGAGGGGCTACGGCCCCTCCTGGGGAATTTCCCGGGGCCAGGACATCTGCGACGGCAGATGGGTAAGTTGTGTGGGGTGCGGGAGGGGGTTTACGCTACCTTTTAGACACCTCACACGAGTCCTCGAACGACCGTTAAATGGAGTCGAGTTTATTGGGGCCCCCGTCAAGTACAAAGGGAAATTGGTAGATGCACTTGAGGTACGCCTCTGTGCGGTCGCTCCTCTCACAAGTGAGGGGGGTATTTCTGGTTTAGGGATCTGACACCGGTTACGACCTTGCCGTTGGCCCTTAACGTTAGGATGTACAATTTCAAGTCAAATGTTTTGTAGGATGTTAGTTCGGCTAGGAGAACCTTTGTATTAGAGATCTGTTAAGGTTAGCCAACATCGTAATGTGGAAATGAAATTGTACATTATATGAAACTGTTATTTTAATGTTTTCTTTTGTTTCATATTTTAATAAATACGGCCGGGAAGGGTGACTCCCTTCCCGCCTTCCAAAAGTTCAAGAACTGTTTCCGGTTTCCCAATTCTTGGGGATTGTGTTGAGAGGGGGTGGCGGGTATCTCGGCCATATGGAAAGGGGCGACCAATAGGTCCCCCCGAACGTATGGTGGAGTACCACGATCCCCCCGGGAAGCCATCTTGGGCGGGAGGCGAGTCTCGGCTGGTATGCCCGAAGCGGCGTAGCCGGGGCGCGCCTTTTTCCCGCCCTAGAATGGGCTGGCCTAGACACCAAGGCGGCCGGCCACGCCCTCGGAGGCAGGCGGGGGCGGGTTCACGCCCACCCTGAAGACGGATAAAAGGAGCGGAAGCCAAGAAAGCATCCTCTTGTTCCTGTGCTCTGAAGCTGCACCTCCCCGCTGCACGTGAGCTCGAGACGGAACGAAGAGCAATTTTGACCCACCCACCAGCCCCTGAGGACAGCGATTCGTTGTAAATACAGTTGATATAGTATCTTTTGTTTCCTCTGTTTTCTTACAGGTTGTGATGATTGTCGTGAAATTTCTTAACGATGCAATAAAGATTGGTTATTTTCAGTATGTTTTGCAAATAAAGTAATTTTGAACAAGGATTGATCAGTATTTACACTTGATAATAAATGGTGTTTGGCTTTGTAAATCTTAGTAATTTAGGTAGAACTGTCGTATTTATTTTGGTCGGGCGGTAAGGTCATGATCGGTGAGCAGTAATTGGAAGATCCCTATGAGGGGGCGTCACCCATTACGGATGGGAGCGCGCGGGGGAGGTGGCCAATTGGCCCCTCAACGGGGAGGCGGTCCTGTCTAAGGAGAGGCCGCCGGTAGGAAAGGAAAGGTGGTCAAGGCCCCTTCCTGGATAGGAGGGGCTACGGCCCCTCCTGGGGAATTTCCCGGGGCCAGGACATCTGCGACGGCAGATGGGTAAGTTGTGTGGGGTGCGGGAGGGGGTTTACGCTACCTTTTAGACACCTCACACGAGTCCTCGAACGACCGTTAAATGGCGTCGAGTTTATTGGGGCCCCCGTCAAGTACAAAGGGAAATTGGTAGATGCACTTGAGGTACGCCTCTGTGCGGTCGCTCCTCTCACAAGTGAGGGGGGTATTTCTGGTTTAGGGATCTGACACCGGTTACGACCTTGCCATTGGCCCTTAACGTTAGGATGTACAATTTCAAGTCAAATGTTTTGTAGGATGTTAGTTCGGCTAGGAGAACCTTTGTATTAGAGATCTGTTAAGGTTAGCCAACATCGTAATGTGGAAATGAAATTGTACATTATATGAAACTGTTATTTTAATGTTTTCTTTTGTTTCATATTTTAATAAATACGGCCGGGAAGGGTGACTCCCTTCCCGCCTTCCAAAAGTTCAAGAACTGTTTCCGGTTTCCCAATTCTTGGGGATTGTGTTGAGAGGGGGTGGCGGGTATCTCGGCCATATTGGGGTTAGCATCACAACTTGTCCAGTGAGTGTGTCGAATATTGGCTAACAAATCCATTACTATGTCTCTATATTTACACACAAGGTTGGGGCGAGTTTTGTAACTTTGTAACTTCTAGAGTGAGTGTGTTAAGTGGTGGTGATCAACACCACTACGATGTATTGATTCAAGTAAGCCAGACAAACCGTTTGAGTGAAACAACATATGGCGCTACTCAGCGCTTATATTTAACTGTCTAAATACACGAGATACAAGTGGCATTTTCAGCTTTGCTGTTTTTTGCCCCCCTTTTTAGAGCAGTGCTTCCCCTCAACCCTGAGCCGTGGCCAGGTGGGGTGAGGTCCATACATCTTCCAAGTGGGATAAGATGTCATCTCCTTTGGTTATTTTGACAATTCGATCCAATGTTGAGATTTTAGCACTAAATAAGATGTTTCTATGATTGTGCTTGAACACATGTCATTTACGACTAGGATTGTATAGTCAGAACATAGTACATTTATACAAGCACAAGAATGCAGTGTTTTACTAACAAGACTTCTGTTTAATATCTCCATGTTTTCACTATTCCTAGCAATCCCCAACTTGGAAAGGTGAAGCTACCGATACAGACATCTAGTGGATACAAGTGATCTAAGTATCGGTTTTGAAATTTATTTATAGTTTTGAGCACTCCTTTTTTGCTTTAAGAGCACTTGTTCGTAGTAGCAATATGGCCGGGATACCCGTCACCCCCTCCCAACACAATCCCCAAGGCTGCGAAGACGGACACAGTTCTTGAACTTTTGGAAGGCGGGAGGGAGTTACCCTCCCGGCCGTATTTATTAAAATATGAAACAAAATTAAAACATTAAAATAACAGTTTCATATCATGTACAATTTAATTTACACATTACGATGTTTATTGGCTAACCTTAACACATCTCTAATACAAAGGTTCTCCTAGCCGATTCTAAAACATCCTGTAAATGCATATTCTCAAAATTCAAATTGTACATCCTAACATTACGGGCCAACGGCAAGGTCGTAACCGGTGTCAGATCCCTAATACCAGAACTCCCCCCTCACTTGTGAGGGGCGGGCGCACAGAGGACTGTACCTCTGTACCAACTTCCAATTTCCCTTGTCTTAGCGGGGGCCCATTATTTACTCGACACCATCTTAGTGGTCGTCTGAGGACTCGTGTGAGGTGTCTAGAAGGTAGCGTAGACCCCCCTCCCACCCCACACTGCTTACCACATCCGCCGTCGCGGATGTCCTGGCCCCGGGAAATTCCCAGGAGGGGCCCGTAGCCCCTCCTCCCCTGGGAGGGGCCTATGACCGCCTTCCCTTTCGGCAGCCCCATCCTTAGAGGGTACCGCCTCCCCGTGTGAGGGGCCAATGGCCGCCTCCCCCCGGGCGCTCCCATCCATAATGGGTGGCGCCCCACCTCTAGGGATCTTCCAATTACTGCTCACCGATCAGACCTTACCGCCCGACCAAAATAAATACGACATTTTGAACCTAATGAGAACGGAATAAACAGTTATACTGGGCATTTCGGGGTATAAACCTTTATCTACACAAATAACACCTCTTTTAACTTAGCTGCAATACTTCGCCTAAGAACATGCTAAAGAGCGACCATTTTATTGTCATAAAAACCATCCAGACTTTATTAAAACAACCTGTAAAAGAGATAATATCATCGTTAATCGACTTTATTGCAATACTAATCGTTGCCATAAGGGGCTGGTGGGTGGGTCAAAATTGGCTCCTTGTTCCGTCTAGGGCTCACGTGCAACGAGGAGGTGCAGCTTCCAAGCACAGGAACAAGAGGATGCTTCCTTGGATTGTTGCTCCTTTTATTCTTCCTCGGGAGAGCGTGTACCCTCCTCCGATGCGCCTACGGGGCGTGGCCAACGGTGTAGGTGTCTAGGACAACCCCTCTTGGGCGGGAAAAGGCGCGCCCCGGCTACGCCGCTTCGGGCATACCAGCCGAGACACGCCTCCCGCCCAAAATGGTTTCCCGGGGGGGTCAGGGCACCCAACCATACGTTCGGGGGGACCGAGTGGTCGCCCCTTTCCATATGGCCGGGATACCCATCACCCCCTCCCAACACAATCCCCAAGGATGGGAAGACGGACACAGTTCTTGAACTTTTGGAAGGCGGGAGGGAGTTACCCTCCCGGCCGTATTTATTAAAATATGAAACAAAATTAAAACATTAAAATAACAGTTTCATATCATGTACAATTTCATTTACACATTACGATGTTTATTGGCTAACCTTAACACATCTCTAATACAAAGGTTCTCCTAGCCGATTCTAAAACATCCTGTAAATGCATATTCTCAAAATTCAAATTGTACATCCTAACATTACGGGCCAACGGCAAGGTCGTAACCGGTGTCAGATCCCTAATACCAGAACTCCCCCCTCACTTGTGAGGGGCGGGCGCACAGAGGACTGTACCTCTGTGCCAACTTCCAATTTCCCTTGTCTTAGCGGGGGCCCCATATTTACTCGACGCCATCTTAGTGGTCGTCCGAGGACTCGTGTGAGGTGTCTAGAAGGTAGCGTAGACCCCCCTCCCACCCCACACTCCTTACCACATCCGCCGTCGCGGATGTCCTGGCCCCGGGAAATTCCCAGGAGGGGCCCGTAGCCCCTCCTCCCCTGGGAGGGGCCTATGACCGCCTTCCCTTTCGGCGGCCCCATCCTTAGAGGGTACTGCCTCCCCCGTGTGAGGGGCCAATGGCCGCCTCCCCCCGGGTGCTCCCATCCATAATGGGTGGCGCCCCACCTCTAGGGATCTTCCAATTACTGCTCACCGATCATGACCTTACCGCCACAGGCCGGATAGTTGACCGGCTATCCGGACCCCCCCAAACTCCTACTAAAGGTCATGGCTACACAAACTCTTTAACCAGGCTATGAAGTCTCCTATGAGTAAGACATTCCCCTCCCGGGACAAATGGACCCCATCTTCAAGATACATATGGTCCCCCCGAATACATCCATTTGGGATACAATGCAAGTGGCCTGAACGAAGCAACCTACTAAGGATGTTATTAACTTTCTTTACTGACTGATTCAAAGCTGACACAGAGAGGGCCCCCCGCCACACCTTCCGAGGAATCATGTGTGACCATGCAATCGTGCACCCCGGAACCCTTCTCGCCACCCAACTCACTGTGGATAAAATTAACTCGAGAAGTACTCGTCGACCAATGGTCACCAAATCATTGCCCCCCTGATTACAGACGGCAGTGACCTCGTCCGCCCTAACAGTCCCTCCATAAAACTTTGAAACTGGTCAATACAGAGCCCGCCCCTTCCGTGGAAGGTCACCCTGTACCCGTATTCCCCAGCCACGTGAATCATGTCACCTGCTTTGAATACGTCCGCGGCACGCCTCACGTATGAGTGACCAACGGCCCACACCACTCTTTCCTCAGCCGGTGATCTCTGACCGCTGGCCCCCAGGTGTCAGGTCAACTGCACAGTCCGCCCCGCAAAGCCTGCTCGCGAAACTGTAAACCAAACAGAAAACAAGAAACGTGAGTGCATGACATTGGCTTCACAACATGTGCAACCGCACATACCTTTTATAACAATTCGAGGACCAACGCCCCAACTGTTTCACCTTTTCAACACTGAGACCCCTGGCTGTAGCCTCGGTAGCAGCCCCTATCCGGAAGGAATGGGTCCCAAAATCGCTCGGGTTCAAACCCGCTGCCGCGATTGCCATTGTTAACACCCGCTGAAACTGAAACCTAGTCAGTGGGGTGGCGTCGGTGTGTCTCAGCAAGCTTCCCCCCCATGATGCCGCCCTCTGCGCTAGGTATTCCTCCACGCATTTTACCGGGCACATGGGAGACCCTGGAATGCGCTGCACTACCACACTGTCCCCGATCGCTCCCTGATCGGTTTTGGACCTGGCTATTTTGACTACCATCGTATCACCCTTAATTTGAATGTGTTCTCGACACAGACCTTCCCCCGTATCCTGCTTGTTCCTCGCTACCAGCTCGCTTACCAGCATAGCCCCATGGAATGCTAATGCAAAAGCGGCCCGGAACAGCACTGTCTCTGACTGAGATGAACATGTCGCAGGGAGTACGGACATTATCAGGGACAACCTTGCTAGCCCTATCGGGTGCCTCTCATCCACTCTACAACCCTCAAGGCGTTGCCACCCACGCAGAGTCTTCCTTACGAGAAAGGACGATGTGGGGTCCTGGATGCCATGAGCCTGCGCCATGAAGGCAATGGCGGCCCGGTGCGTATTGGCTGTTGCCACTGATCGGCCTGCCTGATGTAGTGATACCAGAAATTTCAGGACATACTCCTCCTGCCCCCAATGCTCCCCCCTAGCTGCACCCAAAAATGACCAATAGGAACGGAACGCCCCTTCGTATGCCTTCCTTGTCCTGGGTGCTAGACTCTCTCCCACGAGGTTTTGTAATCCGGGGCACCGAGAGACCAGAGAGCTTCGGGAAATGGTGCCGCCACCAAGTCCGCTGAGGGCAGATAACCCCGGAAGGCCTGCATGTGGGAACGAGAGAGTGCATCAGCCGCCTGTTTCAGTACCCCAGGCACGTGTCTTGCCCTAAAGAGGACGTTTAGTCTCATACACAGCAGGACAATTTCTTTCAGCAATCTCAAAATCCATTTGCAGCGTGCTGCCTGATTATTGATACATTCAACCACGGTCATATTATCAGACCAGAACACCACTGTGCGATCACGAAACCCCTCTGGCCATGTTTTCAAGGCCACTAGAATGGGGAACAGCTCGAGAAACCCAATGTTACCTGTGAGCCCACTGTCGTGCCACCACGCCGGCCATGTTCGTGCCGACCATCGGTTACCAAAGATGGCGCCAAAACCCACACTCCCTGCCGAGTCGGTCCACAACCCCAGCTCCTCGGAGGAAGCTGGTGGCTTGTTCCACACGACGCGACCGTTGAAATCCGCCAGAAATGCCAACCATATGCGCATGTCCTGGCGAACCTCTGCTGACAGTCTTGTGCGGTGGTGTCCTTCCTTGAGGCCAACCATGGCTTGTGCGATAGAGCGGGAAAAGGGGCGAGCCATCGGTATCACTCTAAGGGCAAAGTTAAGCTGACCCACAGCTTGTTGCAACTGATGGAGAGTTACTTTTTTCTCGCCGATGCATATTTCGAGCGATGCCTTAAATTTCATTACCTTTTCCCTGCGCAAACGGAAGCACCCCTCCACAGAGTCGAGCTCAATTCCCAGAAACTCGAGTGAAGTAGCTGGCCCCACTGTCTTGCCTGGTGCCCGTGGCACTCCAAATTGTCTCATGAGATTACAAAATTCCGTCAAAGCCTGTGCACATTCCGTGTCCCCGGTTGCCCCCAGAAACAGAAAATCATCAAGGTAATGCATAACCTGCGTAAAGCCTGTGGCTCTTGTGAACGCCCATTGCAAAAAACTACTGAACTTCTCAAAATACGCACAAGAGATGGAGCAACCCATTGGCATACATTTATCCATGTAGTAGCGTCCCTGAAACACAAATCCTAATAAACGCTGATCCTGTGGGTGTACCGGGAGCAACCGGAACGCTGACTCGATATCTGATTTAGCCATCAGCGCTCCGGGCCCCAGGCGATTCAACATGGCGACGGCCTCATCAAAGGATGCATACCGCACCGAACAGACTCCTGGGTCAATCGCATCGTTCACCGAAAGCCCCTTAGGAGCGGACAAATTATGGATTAACCTAAACTCACCTGGGTCCTTCTTGGGGACTACTCCCAACGGTGAACAAACAAAGTTAATAACTGGCGGGTTCTCGTATGGTCCCGCAACCCGACCTCGGGCCACCTCCTTTGCAACCTTTGCCTGTACTACCGCCGTATTTTGTTGAACTGATAGTTGGTTCTTACACTGTGCTTCCCCCCGAAAATCCCCCGCCGGGATGCGGAAACCATACGAAAAACCGTCTCGCAACACCCCGGCGGAGACATGATCAGGGTATTCGTTCAGCCAAGGGATCATTGCCATGATGTCAACGGGAGTAGGTAGCGGTGCCCCCCGGCAGATATTAGACCTGTTTGGCCCCTCCTCTACCCCCTGTATCACCATTCTTGGCTCTGCACGAACTCTCGGGGTGTGAAGACTGTCCGCACCCTGCACACTCATGCCTGAACTTGCATGTCCCTTGTGGCCTAGTGCACCTGCCTCTGTTAAAGCTCCAACAGACCCCTTTCCTAACCGAGTTCCCATTACTCCTTGTGTGTTGATCACTGATGGCGCCCGCTCGAAAGGGCGCCGCCGAATAATGGCGGGAAGGCTCCGCCTCGTTCCCGCCAAACGAAGACGACTTCGTCGTGTTCGGCATAACCTGTTTCTGCCAGGAAATGGAGTCGAAACAATCCCACGTCAGGGATGAGTCGTGCTCCTTGGCCTTACGAAATTTGTTATCATAACCCATCCATTGATTACCTTCATACGTTTCATAAAATTCCATTATACGTGTCTGGTAACAAGCCAATTCCTGCAGTACTTCGGGCCTACGTTCCCCCATGATTGCAGTGAACATTCCAAACGCCCTGGCCCAATTAGCGATCGTCTCATCTACTCTGAAACCCGCCATTTTTGCACGCCATACACTCGGATGCAACAGCTCCTTCTGATTTTTAACGTGCTCTATCTCATAGTGATCAGTCAACAGCGAAAACATGTTCACATATTTATCAGCCCAGATCATTTCTTTTGTGGCCATCGGGATATGTTGAACCACCTTTTCCCTCCTTGAGGGTAACGATCCCTCCCCCGCCATTGGCAACGGCTTCTTACCCGAATCAGTAGCTGAACTTGATGCTACTAAAAGGTTCAAATATATTTAATAAATGAGGCAAACACTATTTACTTAGAAAGTATCAGTAGTGAAATTGAATGCTTGTACATAGAACATGTGCTGTGTTTTTAAAATGTTATTCAAAAAACGATTTTGGGGTAAACGGATGGCTTTTATATTTTTGAGAAGAAATTAATATTGTTTGCCTCATTAAATAAATGTATTTGAACCTTTTACAATGATGTCAGTTGCATTACCTCAGATTAGGAAGCAGATTGAGATTCTTTCTTGTTGGTTTTGTGGCATGTTTTTTGGAAATGCTTGATAATAACATATGCAAGATAGACGAATTGTCTTTTGTGAAATAGTGAAGTTTCAGTAGTGAAATTGAATGCTTGTACATAGGACCTGTGCTGTGTTTTTAAAATGTTATTTAAAAAACGATTTTGGGGTAAATGAATGGTTTTTATGTTTTTGAAAAGGAATTAATAGTGTTTGCCTCATTAAATAAATATACTAGAAACTTTTACAATGATGTCACCTGCGTTACCTCAGATTATGAAACATATTGTGGTTATTGCTTGTTGGTTTGTGGCATGTTTTTTGGAAATGCTTGATATTAACATATGCAAGATAGAGGAATTGTCTTTTGTGAAATAGTGAGGTTTCAGTAGTGACATGGAATGCTTGTACACAGGACCTGTGCTGTGTTTGTAAAATGTTATTTAAAAAACGATTTTGGGGTAAATGGATGGCTTTTATGTTTTTGAGAAGGAATTAATAGTGTTTGCCTCATTAAATAAATATATTTGAACCTTCTAGAATGATGTCACCTGCGTTACCTCAAATTAGGAAGCAGATTGAGATACTTTCTTGTTGGCTTGTGGCATGTTTTTTGGAAATGCTTGATATTAACATATGCAAGATAGAGGAATTGTCTTTTGTGAAATAGTGAAGTATCAGTAGTGAAATTGAATGCTTGTACATAGGACATGTGCTGTGTTTTTAAAATGTTATTCTAAAAACGATTTTGGGGTAAATGGATGGCTTTTATATTTTTGAGAAGAAATTAATAGTGTTTGCCTCATTAAATAAATGTATTTGAACCTTTTACAATGATGTCAGTTGCATTACCTCAGATTAGGAAGCAGATTGAGATTCTTTCTTGTTGGTTTTGTGGCATGTTTTTTGGAAATGCTTGATATTAACATATGCAAGATAGAGGAATTGTCTTTTGTGAAATAGTGAAGTTTCAGTAGTGAAATTGAATGCTTGTACATAGGACCTGTGCTGTGTTTTTAAAATGTTATTTAAAAAACGATTTTGGGGTAAATGAATGGTTTTTATGTTTTTGAAAAGGAATTAATAGTGTTTGCCTCATTTATTAAATATATTTGAACCTTTTACAATGATGTCACTTGCATTAACTCAGATTAGGAAGCAGATTGAGATTCTTTCTTGTTGGTTTGTGGCATGTTTTTTGGAAATGCTTGATATTAACATTTGCAAACTAGAGGAATTGTCTTTTGTGAAATAGTGAGGTTTCAGTAGTGACATGGAATGCTTGTACACAGGACCTGTGCTGTGTTTGTAAAATGTTATTTAAAAAACGATTTTGGGGTAAATGGATGGCTTTTATGTTTTTGAGAAGGAATTAATAGTGTTTGCCTCATTAAATAAATATATTTGAACCTTTTAGAATGATGTCAACTGCGTTACCTCAAATTAGGAAACTGATTGAGATACTTTCTTGTTGGCTTGTGGCATGTTTTTTGGAAATGCTTGATATTAACATATGCAAGATAGAGGAATTGTCTTTTGTGAAATAGTGAAGTATCAGTAGTGAAATTGAATGCTTGTACATAGGACATGTGCTGTGTTTTTAAAATGTTATTCAAAAAACGATTTTGGGGTAAATGGATGGCTTTTATATTTTTGAGAAGAAATTAATAGTGTTTGCCTCATTAAATAAATGTATTTGAACCTTTTACAATGATGTCAGTTGCATTACCTCAGATTAGGAAGCAGATTGAGATTCTTTCTTGTTGGTTTTGTGGCATGTTTTTTGGAAATGCTTGATATTAACATATGCAAGATAGAGGAATTGTCTTTTGTGAAATAGTGAAGTTTCAGTAGTGAAATTGAATGCTTGTACATAGGACCTGTGCTGTGTTTTTAAAATGCTATTTAAAAAACGATTTTGGGGTAAATTAATGGTTTTTATTTGATATTTGATATTTATTTGATATTTATTAATTTTTATATAGCGCAACTATCGCTCCGGAAGGAGCATCTTGGCGCTGAGCAATCAGAAGAAACCAACTTGGGAAATGGGAATCATATGGCTGCGAGGACCAAAGAGTCGGGTCGGAGGAAGATCCAAGTCTTCAGAAGTTTTCTGAAAAGGGTTTCTGAAGGGGCGTGCCTGAGGTTAGGGGGAAGGCCGTTCCAAGCCTTAGCCGCCAGGAGTGAAAAGGTTTTTCCACCTTTCGTTTTGAGCTTAAACCTGGGTATGGTAACCAGATTAGCTCCTGATGACCTCAGGCAGCGCGAGGGAGTGTACTGAGGAAAGCGCTTGACAAGATAGGAGGGGCCTGTGTTCTTAGTGGCCTTAAAGACAGTGACAAGGAGTTTAAAAAGGATCCTTTTGTGGAGGGGCAGCCAATGAAGGGTGTTGAGGGCCGCCGAGGCTGAGGACCTTCTCGGAAGTCCGAGAACGAGCCTGGCCGCCGCGTGCTGGACGCTCTGTAGCTTCTTCAGGGTGGACTTTTTTATACCTGCCAGGAGACCATTGCAATAATCGAGTCTGGACAGGATCAAAGCCACGGCCACTGATTTCCTGGCGGAAATAGGGAGGAAGTCGAAGAATTTCTTTAGCTGTCTAATGATGTTAAAGCAGCACCCTGCAGTAATGCGCGCATGGTCGTCAAAACTGAGGGACGAGTCGAATTGGACACCCAGATTGCGGGCCGATAAAACTGCACTGGGAGGTGCCTCAGAGTGTTGGGGCCACCAATCTTTTGGAGAAAAAAGGGTGTCTTTGCCTAAGGGTATAATCTCAGTTTTGGCGCTGTTGCACTTGAGGTGATTATTATTGAGCCATGCGAAGACTTGGGAAAGGCAATTCTGGAATCTAAGAGCGGCATCGGGGAGTTTTTTGTCAAGGGTGACAACAAGTTGGGTGTCGTCAGCGTAAGATGTTACAAGGATGCCATGCGATTCAATCAGGGTAAGCAGGGGGGCCATGTATGTTTTTGAAAAGGAATTAATAGTGTTTGCCTCATTTATTAAATATATTTGAACCTTTTGCAATGATGTCACTTGCATTACCTCAGATTAGGAAGCAGATTGAGATTCTTTCTTGTTGGTTTGTGGCATGTTTTTGGGAAATGCTTGATATTAACATATGCAAGATAGAGGAATTGTCTTTTGTGAAATAGTGAAGTTTCAGTAGTGAAATTGAATGCTTGTACATAGGACCTGTGCTGGGTTTCTAAAATGTTATTTAGAAAACGATTTCGGGGTAAATGAATGGTTTTTATATTTTTGAGAAGGAATTAATAGTGTTTGCCTCATTAAATAAATATACTAGAACCTTTTACAATGATGTCACCTGCGTTACCTCAGATTAAGAAACATATTGAGGTTATTTCTTGTTGGTTTGTGGCATGTTTTTGGAAATGCTTGATATTAACATATGCAAGATAGAGGAATAGTGAGGTTTTAGTAGTGAAATTGTATGCTTGTACATAGGACCTGTGCTGTGTTTCTTAAATGTGATGCAAAAAATGATTTTCGGGCAAATGAATGGTTTTTACATTTTTTGAGAAAGATTAAATAGTGTAGATGAGGTGAGGCTTGTCCAGGGGTATAAATGAGGTGAAGCCTGTTTAGGGTTGTAGATGAGGTGAGGCTTGTATAGGGGTGCAGAGGAGGCAAGGCCTGTGTTCAAGAGTGTAGTGGGAAAGAAGCCTGTCCTGGGGTGCAAAGGAGGTGAGGCTTGTGTCTAAGAATGCAGTGGGGGAGAGGCTTCATGAAGTCCAGTCCACTGCACTCTTAGACACAGTCCTCACCACCTCTGCTCCCCTGGACAGGCCTCACCTCCTCTGCGCTTCTGGAGAGGCCTCACCTCATCTGCACAATCTGCTTTCTAATCTGAGGAAACACAGGTGAAACGTGCAATCATGTACACAGTATCTAAACCTTGTGAATAATGTAAAAGCAATTCATGTGCTGTAAATCAATTTTTACATAACATTTAAAAAACAGAGCATAGGTCATATGTACAAGTATTTCATTATACTACTGAAACCTCACTTTTTTATAAAATACAAATTCTTTATGCACTAACATTTTTTTCCAAGTATTATCAAGAAATATGACACAAAGGAAGAATAAAAAAGCTTAATGTGCTTCCTAATCTGGTAAATAGATTTTGTTGCATAGAGGAATTGCTTTATGTAAAATTGAGAAGTTTCACTAGTGACATGGAATGCTTGTACATAGGACCTGTGCTGTGTTTGTAAAATGTTATTTAAAAAACGATTTGGGGGTAAATGGATGGCTTTTATATTTTTGAGAAGAAATTAATAGTGTTTGCCTCATTAAATAAATATATTTGAACCTTTTAGAATGATGTCACCTGTGTTACCTCAAATTAGGAAGCAGATTGAGATTCTTTCTTGTTGGTTTGAGGCATGTTTTTTTGGAAATGCTTGATAATAACATATGCAAGATAGAGGAATTGTGTTTTGTGAAATAGTGAGGTTTCAGTAGTGAAATTGTATGCTTGTACATAGGACCTGTGCTGTGTTTCTTAAATGTGATGCGAAAAACGGTTTTGGGGCAAATGATTGGTTTTTACATTTTTGAGAAGGAATAAATAGTGTAGATGAGGTGAGGCCTGTCCAGGGGTGCAGATGAGGTGAAGCCTGTTTAGGGTTGTAGATGAGGTGAGGCTTGTATAGGGGTGCAGAGGAGGCAAGGCCTGTGTTCAAGAGTGTAGTGGGAGAGAAGCCTGTCCTGGGGTGCAAAGGAGGTGAGCCTTGTGTCTAAGAATGCAGTGGGGGAGAGGCTTCATGAAGTCAAGTCCACTGCATTCGTAGACACAGGTCTCACCACCTCTGCTCCCCTGGACAGGCCTCACCTCCTCTGCGCTTCTGGAGAGGCCTCACCTCATCTGCACAAACTGCTTACTAATCTGAGGAAACACAGGTAAAATGTGCAATCATGTAGATATGTTGTAAACTTGTGTTTATATCGTTTGCTTATTGTCATTCCGTTGTTGTTTGCTAATAGTGGTCTATAATGTGTTATTATTTTCTTTACCACAGATTGACATCAACAATTCAAAAGTTTTGGTAATATGCCTTCAAGGCAGAGGAGAAGGAAAGATGTCATACGGAAAAAAACAAAAACAGCAACGGAATTAAAGCACTCCCCTACAACAAGTACTTCAAATAACACAAAAAAAGCTCCTGGTAAGACAACTAAGTCTTTTTTTCTGAACATATGTAGAGCAAAGAAAAATGTTAATGAGAAAGAGAATACACAGAAGGAGAGAGCAAATTTGAAAAGGAAGGAGAGGCCCCCCAAAAGTGTTACTACTGGACCAGGAGAGAACAGTATGTATAGTAATAGAAGACAAAACCAATTTAGGGACATTCGTAAACGAATGTTTCGTAATAGGGTAGTTTTAAATTTGTTAAAAAATATGAAGAAAGGTACACAGAGAGCTGCTTTCTACAAGAAAAAGAAAAGTGTAGAGAAGATTGTTGATCAGGCTTTCGAAGTTAAGACAAAATTATTTATTTTAGTAATCAATAGAATTAGGATACTTAACAAGGCAATTGATGTTTTCAAATCGAACAGTAGATGAAAAAGAATAATTAATCGAACTAATTTTTGTGAAGTATTTTCAGGAGAATGGATATATAGTTCAAGTTCTGAGCCATTTTTTAATTAGGAGACTTACTTTCAGGAGAATGATTTGGTGCATGCAGTTGACACCAGTGGTCGAGCATATGAGGTGAAAGACGGTTGTCTGATCGAAAAAGAGAAACTTGTTTCCAGAGATGCAGAAGAGGTGTTAGCTGATGAAGTCTTATGGAGACGTACTAAGTGTCCAGTGTACACATGGAAGTGTAGTAGTATTTGTAGTGTGCGACAGGATTCAATCGATTTGCTTCGAAATTTCTTACGTACATATAGTAAGAAAAGTGTAAAACAGAAAATGAAGATCTTGCAAGAGTTAGATCCTTGCAGAGTGAGAGAAAACACAGGTTTGCATGGGTATTCACTGGCTTGTCTTTCATTTTAGGATGTTAGCAGTGCATCATAATAAAGTGAGGAAATTAGTGAGAAGGTTGTATTATGCAAAAAGTCCTGCACTTAAGCTTAAACAGTTAAACAGTGCTCTTGTGCATGGATCTGAATTAGATGTGAAGAGCATTTGTGAAGAAAGTGAGCTTTGTTATTTTGGGGACAAAGAGGATAGTGTAGAAATGGATATAGTAATAGATTGTAATGTGGAAGACAATGTACAGATTTTAAGTACAGAAAAGTTTGACGAGGAGATTACCAAGTTTAAGGTGAAATCAAGTGAAAGGCCTAATTTTACTTGTGTGTGTTGTTGATAGACTCATTATAAGATTCAGACTAGATTTGATGATTTATATGCAAAAAGTGAAATGGAAAACAATAGTCAATGGCAGGATTTTGTAACTTATTTGTTGGTGGAAAATTCTTTTGATTTGAGTTTTGATAAGCGTATTTGTAATCATTGTTTTAAAAAATTAAATGAAAACAGAATGCCTGCTAGAGCTGTTCATAATAATCTTCAGTTGGTAGATTTTCCTTCTGAATTGATGGATTTAAATACTTATGAATCTATTTGATTCAATGTGTCCATCCTTTTCAGGCTATTGTTCGCATGGAGCCTAAGATAGGGAAATTGCCTCCTTCAGATTTACAAACAGGATTAAAGGGAAGAGTTGTTTATTTGCCTCTAGATGTCAAGAAAAATATTGATACAATTGGTGTAGAAAGAGTAGAAGAGGATCCTCTGGTTATTCTAGTTAATGGGGTTCCGACAAAGAGTAAGAAAATCTGGCAAGATTTAGTGGATGTTAGGAAAGTCAAAAAGGCAACGTTGTATTTGGTCAAAAACAATGAGTACTACAAACATGTATGTGTTGGAGCAGAAGAAACAGCTACAGAAGAAGATAGTGATTGTTCAGTTGGCCAAATTGAAAAAGTTGATGTGACTAGAAGTGAAGAAATATATGAACATTATACTGTTCATCCTTTGCATTCCAAAGAAGTAATGGGGAATGCAATTGACTTGTTTCAAATGAAAGCAGCAAAAAGAAGTCCCATTAGTGTATGGTTTCCAACAGGTCGAGGTGGACGATATGACGATCGACCAGTTCAAATTCCTGCAGCTGAATACCAGACTTTAAGATTATATGCTGAAGATCCAAGGTTTCGTCCATGCATTCCGCATTTGTTTCATGTACTGTATGAAAGTGACTTGTCTGGGCTTTCTTATGCAGTGAACCATATACTGAAAAGTGGAGCACATCTGCAAAATATTTCGGCGAGGGACTTCATGGAGAAAGTCAATCTGCAAGACCGTATTTTGGAATCTCAGCGAATCAATCTCATGGCATGTCAGCGTGGTCCAAAGAATATTGGTTCCATAGTCATGGGGAATTGAAATGTATGCTAAGAAATTTAGGAACTCCTACATGGTTCCTCACTCTTAGCTGTGCTGAGTATGCATGGGACAACTTACTTCAATTTCTACGAGAGGCAAATGGAAACATACAAAATATAGAATTCAAAACACCTGGAGAACTGTGTTCTTTGGATCCAGTGAATGTATGCAGATATTTCAATCATAGATTTGAAGCTATGATGTCTTTTATTAACAACAACAAAAAATCCTCCCCTTGGAGAGGTTTTGTATTTCTTTTGGAGGAAGGAGTATCAAGCGAGAGGTGCTCCTCACATACATATGTTGTTATGGATTAAAGATGCACCCAAATTTGGAACTGATTCGGATGACACAGTGATGAGTTTCATTGAAGAGTATTCAACATGTGCTGTTCCGAAAACTACTGAAGAAAACAATTTAAGGCAACAAGTTTTACGCTTTCAATCCCATCGTTGTGGAAAGTACTGTCGTCGAAAATTCAGAAACAAGGACAAGTTCTACACAAAATGTCGTTACGCGTTTCCACGATCAGTGATTTCTAAAGGAAGAGTAAATAATTTGATGTCTTCTCTGCGACATACTGTGACGAGGAAATCACCAAAAAATACATACAATTTAAAAAGAAACGAAGAGTCCAAGTATATTAACCACTACAACCCAGTGATTTTGTCCATGTGGAATGCTAACATGGATATTCAGTTCGTTGCTGACAACTCTATTGCTGTGGCTCGATATGTGGCGTCTTACATCACAAAAAAAGAAAAGACAGAACTGAAGGAAATGTGGGAGGACATTTCACATGAAAAGAGTGTAAGTAAAAAATTATACAGTTTCAGTCTGAAGATGTTATCGCATCGAGAAATTGGAGCATATGAATGTTCTGATCGGTTATCATCAGCAAGTCTCTATGCCAAATCTAGAACAATCATTTGGGTGAGTCTAGGTCTTGCTGCAACACGAAACCGAGTTTTAAAATCTGTACAAGAAATTGAGTATTTGGCGGAGAAAGAACCAAACAGTACAGATATTTTGAAGACAAACATGTTGGATACATACTATCCAAATCGAAGTACTCACCTTGAGAACACTTGTTTCTATGAAGTTTGGCAAAACTATAGTTATAAGAGGAACATCACAGAAGATATCAATAATGGAAAATATGCTGTCATTGGGTATGAAGGATGTCCAGTGAAGCAGAGAAAAGGACATTTGATTAATCATCGAAAATTGAGTTGCGAATCTCCAGACAAAAGAGAATTTTACTATTTAGCTCTTTTGTAACTCTTTAAGCCATGGCGTACAGAAGAGGAACTACTTGGAGATTTTTATCTGTTACGAAGATTATTTTAATGCAACCAAGGATACCATAGAATGTCCTGTTTTTCCAAATTATCTGCAAATGTTGAACGAAGAAATACAGCAAGAAGCCACAATTGCTGAAGAGATTACGAGAGACAGTTCTCAAGACAGTCAGAGTTCTACTTCATTGAGTCAGGATCCACTAGGAGGACCAATTATCCAAAATGAAGCTGCCACTGCCATGGATGAGGTGGAAAGAGCTATGGAACAAGCTCAAGAGGATGTAGTTAACTTAGAAGATTTGGTAAAGCAACTAAACATTGAGCAGAAAAAGATATATGACGAAGTCACAGAACAGATTGAACATGGATTCAGACATGAGAAAATAGAGTGCTCATGTACATCATTTAAACCTGTCCGACTGTATGTAAGTGGAGAAGCGGGAACAGGAAAAAGTTTTCTGATTAAAGCAATTGCAACTTATCTGCAGAAAAGGACTGAATCACCGCTGTCTTGTGTTGTAACTGATTCAATTGGACTGGCAGCACGTAACATTAAAGGGATTACTCTACATCGTTAACTGATGCTGCCAGTTGAGCATGATAATAAATTGCATTACAACAAGTTATCTGGAGATGCGTGTTCTGAAGTTTCCAGAGTCCTGAAGAAAAGGAAACTTCTTATCATTGATGAAATAAGCATGGTCTCAAATCTAATGCTTGCTTTTGTGCATTTGAGAATGCAAGAAATTCGTAGAACAGAGTATGATGTGTTATTTGGAGGAAAACACATTATTGTTTTTGGAGATCTATTGCAGTTGACTCCAGTAAAAGGACAACCAGTGTTTAAAATGCTTACACATGAACATACCAGGAAGTCCCTTAGAAGCATTGGAAACGTTAATATATGGTTACATTTGAAATATGCAGAACTGTTTCAAAATATGCGACAGGCAAAGGATGAAGATTATAAAAAAATTCTACAAGATATAAGAATCGGAAAAGTAAGCTAGCATGGGAAAGAAGCTTTACATGCACAATTAATTTCAAATTTGTATCCAAAGGAAAACATTCTCCCAGAGAATATTTTTAAGAAAATTATGAGAACAAATCTGGAATATGTTTGATGCCAACTCTGCGAGAATGTTCCATCTTCAACAACAAAATGTTAAAGTTAGAAAATGAAGAGATTGTGAAACTAGAAGCAATAGATAAAATTGAGCATATGGGAGCAACAATTATTTTGTCAGAAAATTTGAAATCAAAATTGGGTTCATTAGAGAAGAGTATATCTAAAACAGCTGGTTTTGAAAAGACTCTGAATGTGTGTTTTAATTGTCGTATTATTTTGAGAAGGAATTTAAATGTTGAAAGAGGTCTGGTAAATGGAGCAATGGGTCATGTTGTTGATTTTGTGAATTATAGAAATAGAGATGGAATTGAATTTTTAAAAATTAAATTTGATGGCATTGAGCAAGTACAACAAATCAGTCGTTGTTCTGCTAGATTTTTGCTTCTAAAAGACTTATATGTTCGCCGAAAACAGTTTCCTGTTTGTTTGGCATATGCGGTGACAATTCATAAATCTCAAGGTTTAAGTGTAGATAGTGCTTTGGTGAACATTGGAAATTCTGTGTTTAACCCGTTCCCAGCGTCGAATATTCAGCGCCCAGTGCTGAACGTTTGGAGAACGAATGCTGACCTGTCGGCCAACTGTCGTGCGCAGCACTGGGGAGGTAGCGCTTGTGACGACCGTTGGCCGACGGCAGAAATTTAAGGGTTAAAGAGGGTATGGCATATGTGGCATTATCATGAGTCAGAACTTTATCAGGATTGTACTTGATTAAGTGTGATGAGACAAAGATTTGTGCAGGTCTGGATTGTGTTAAAGAATACAATAGGTTAAGAAGAGAGTATGCTTCACATTTGCCACAATATCCTCTGTTTGAAAAACATGTGGAAGGCCGAAAAAGAAGAAATGAGAATAATTGCAGTGAGGTAGTAGCAAAAAGACAAAAAGTAGATGAAAATGTAATTGAAAACAGAAAGAAAAAGTATTCTGATGAAAATGTTGTTGGATTTTAGTTTGAAAACAGTTCTGGTGTCAACTGCTATGCGAATGTAGTGGTTAATGTTGTCTTTTTTTCTTCAAACTTTACAAGAACAGATTGTTGAAAATCGGGATCAAAGATTGTACGGTTTATTGAATTCTGTGTTTGAGAAATGTAGCAGTGATAGAGCAAAAATAGAAAGTGTAACAGATATTCGAAATATTTTAGACATATGTTCTGGTCAAGATAAATTTTCACAGACTATTCTGCAGGATTGTCAGGAATTTTTAATGTATATGTTTGCTGTTTTAGAAGATGAAGGTGTAGATGTAGAAAATCTTTTTAGCCTTTCTTATTAATGGCAGCATGACTGCGACCATTGAAGTTTATCAAGTACTACTAGAATAGACACTGAAAGATTTATATATTTGACTTTACCAGACTGCAAATCAGTGTCATTTAATAATCTAGTTAAAGCAGCTGATCATAATATGGTGTGTACCCAATGTAAGTGTCCAATGCTGTCCACATTATTTATACAAACTTATGGTCAGTATGTCATTTTAGTTTTCCAACGATGTAGACCTGATGGACCTAAATTGACAACTTGTATCAAACATTTTGTGGCTTCTCAGTTATCAATTTCAGGAAGAACCTTTGCAACTGTAGCTATTATTTATCATGACGGTCCTTCGACAACATCAGGGCATTATACAGCTTATTTAAAATGTCAAAAAGGTTGGACTTACTGCAATGATTCTCATTTGACTTATAAACAACGTTTGCCTTTTGACTTAAAAAATTCTTACCTAGTGTTTTTAGAACCAAAATTTAAGTAAAGGTAATTGGCCTATGAAGACGGGAGCAGTTAATAAAACTTAGTCTAATGTTTAAAATTATTTTGTGAGTAAAAGTGATCAACATAATATAAAAAATCCAGTTCTCATATAGGTACTGTAAGTGGATCTCTTAGTAAGTGATATCAGTATTATAAGAAATGTTGAACATGAGTGATAAAAAAAGGGAATATGAATATTTAAGCAGAGTTTAATTAGAGAAATTTCAAGATATACTCATATATCTGACACTATTTGGCCGTAAGGAAAGTTGAAGGTATGAGCAATGAGTCATAACTTAACACAAGGAGGAAAATGATAACGTTGAGAATTATTTCAGATGTTTTTTTATAGAAAGTCGATAAAATGGAAATTTAAAAGAACAGCAGAGTATTTTCCAACAAAAAGGACCTTCACGATCTACTATTTGGCCTCAAGGAAAAGTAAGTGAATGAAAGATTAGTGTACATATATGATTTGTAAGTTTATATGGGTTTTTTAAAACACAATCTTTTAGATTGTGTTTTTTTTCCCGCTGTCATTTGATGAATAGTTTGAACTCTCTGTTTTTAGTGAAATTCAATATATTCTGAGAACAGCAAAAATAAACTATCTAACATGTTGTACCAGTTATTCTATTAGTTTGTATTATGTAATTTATATTGTATTCCCATTGTCTCACACTCACTTTCCTTTTTCCACCCTTTTTTAGCTCTCTTTACTCACTTACACTGCCTTTCTCTCACTTTGTTTCATCGCTGTTCCTTTACTCCACTTCTTTCACAACCCCTCAATCCCATTTCAACTGTCTGCATTTCCTCTCTCCCTTGCACCACTTTTTAGCTTTCTCACATTCTCTCAGTACCACTGCTTTAGTTCTCTTCCCCTCTCTTTTTTTCTTTTGCTCCTTTACTCTTTTTCCTTTCTTCACTCATTGTACTGTACTTCACTCAGTCCTTCCCTTAGTCTTTCTGTGTACTTACTTACTCACTCCTTTTCCCTCTATCCTTCTATATTAACCTCACTCCCTTCATCCCTTCACTCTGTGACTCCCCTTCACTCACTCTCAGTCATCTTCCATTCCTCTTTCTTGTAAATGGATCCTCAATCAGACTCCTTTCCCTTTCACTCATTCCCCTTTTACTTACTCCTCTTTCCTGATTTAGTTTTGGTATCTCACATTCTTTTAGTATCTTACTTACCTTCAGTAATTTGCTCTCCTTCTATTTCTTTTTCCCTCTTTTGTCCTTCTACATTACTTTATTTCCGTTTCTGTATCCTTCACTCTTACTTTATTTCTTAGTACACTTTTATGATTCTTTACCTCTTGACCTGTCGCTTCTATTTTAAAATATATATTTTACTAATTATAACTTATTTTTTCTTTTGTCTTTCACAGATACAAAGTGTAGTTTAAACATGCAATTAAGTATACATTAATTATATGGTAAGTGTGACTAATAAAAATGTAGTTTGTCATCACCCTTTGCTTTAACCTCACTACTTTTCTCTCACCCTACCTCACCCCTGTTTCCTTACTCTGCTTCCCTCACTTATTCTTATCCTCTATGTTTACTTCTCTTTTCCTTACTTTCCTACCACATTAAACTTCTTTCAGTCTCCCTGCTCACCTCCACTCCCTCACTTACCTTTTTTTCTGGTTCACTCAATCCCTTTCTGTCACTCCTTCCTTTACTCTGTCTGTCCTTTCTCTCTGCTACTTTCCATGTCTTTCCTTTTCTGAGTTACTTCCTCTAACACCTTTTCTCTGTCTTACTATCTATTACACATTCCCTCTGTGTTAACACCACTCTCTCTGTCCCTTTTCTTCATGCTCACTCTTTCATAATTTTTTTTCTTTTTTTTGGGTGCGCTACCGAGACGCGCCCCGGTATGCGCACTGGAATACTGCGCTCACCGGTGAGCACCCCGGTACGCGCACCGGGAGCGCTCCAGAGCAAAAAAAATTTAAAAAACGAAAAATATGAATATACATAAAAAAAATAGTATTCCATAAATATACGATATAGGATTCATTATTTTTAAAAATATTACATTTCATAGCTATAGAAATTTGCTATTAAAAAACCTTTGAAATTCACTGAAAAAACCATAGGTTTCACACCAGTTATAGTTAGGAATTAGCATTTAAAAAACCTATTAAATTCACTGAAAAAACCATAGGTTTCACACCAGTTATAGTTAGCTAGAAATTTTAATGACATAAAACCATTGAAATTCCACGTTATAGTTAGTTGGACTCACTATAACTTGCGCGCCTGCAATGCACTGCTGATGACGTCACATATTACATCACTCATGACATGGTCAGTGACATCACTGATGACATCACTGATGACACCATCCAGTTAATGTGTGTCTTTCTGAAAAAAAATATGTTTTATATATAATATAATATTTCACCTAATTTCAGTGGAGCTATAGCCCAACGACCCATTGGGTCCTCTTTGATATTTTTAACCTGTCCCAGCCCAAATCTTTTTAATATTGCCACTCCTCTTACAGTAGAGGTCTGTCGGGAACAGCTAACAATCTCTAGCCCAAGATCTTTACGCCACCCCCTATTTTTCCAAGCTAGATGACTTTCTTGAATACATAGAATGTCGACAGCTATAGTCTTCAACATCTGTCAAATTGTCCCTCTTTTTTTTGTCATTTAGCCCACACACGTTCCATGAGCATATAGATATTTTACACAATTTTCATATTTATTTATGTATTTATCACAGACCTCAGAAATGTCGCTTAATATATCAAATGTATTAAGATAAGAAGACACAAAAACAAGCCCAATTTGAAGTTTAACTGCCAATAATTGACCATTAACTGTTTTTCCTTGCCCCCAGTGCCCCCCTCCCCTCCCCTTCCACACACCCACCCTGCCCCCCCACCTTTGCAACACCCTCCCAACAGAAGTCCTCATTGATGGTGGGTGGCATGAAATAGTCTCCCTGTCTGTGCTGACCAAACCTGGCCTTATCTGATTAACACCCTAGACAAAAGTACCCCATCAAGACAAAAGAGAGAAGAAAAAAAAGGAAAATAAACTTTCCCTAATTAGCCTTACATTGTGTTTATAAACTGCTGAGTTTTGATCTCAGATACGAAAAAAGTTGTCTTCCCCTTATAGACAATTTTCAATTTTGCGGGGTTTAGTAAGAACACCTGGCCCCCCTTCGCTTGAATAGGAGTCATTAGCTGTCTAAGCCTCCAACGTTGCTGGACTGTTGTCTGACAGAAATCAGGATGAACATAAAATGCGTGACCCAGTCCTTTCCTAGGTTTTGTAGGTCTAGCTAGATCATACAAAATCTCGCAAAGGAGATAATTATGCAGAGAAATAAGAATTGCCCTGGGCTGAGTCGCTGCCCTCCCTGCATCTCGTCTTTGAGTAAAGGGGAAGCAGTGAGCCCTTATGATTTCTTTGTCCCAGTCCCAATCTTTATGGTCCGTGAAAGTTGCAGCAAAGAGATCAACAACATATCGACGAACATCTTTTCCCTCAGAAAGTTCCGGAATCCCCAAAATATGCAAGTTATTCCCGCGTGCCCGATTTTCCAAGTCAGTGAGTTTCCAGTCTATATCTAAGTCATTTTTTTGCATCTGATTGATTGAGGTTTTCTGGCTGGAGAGCTCATCGTCGACTGTTAAAACTCGGGTTTCCACTTCTTGAACTCTCGTGGTCGTTTCAGTGCAGTTTTTAGCCAATCGACAAACCACATTCTGCAACTTACGAACAGCCCCCTGTGTCCGAAGCCCCTCTGCTTTTGTTTCCTCCCTAGGGGCTGTTGCATAATGAAACATTCGGATGCACTATTAAATTTTATAATGCTACCTTTGGCTAGGAAATACCTAGCAACTCAATTGAAGTACTCTTTGTGATATTTATTTATAGATCAATTCAGTTGTGTTGGATTTTTAATAAAAGAAAAGGGTACTTTTATAAAGTTACTTTTTCCCTGTCTATAGTCTCTGAAGGCTAATTTGCATTAGCCTCCATTTTCAGCATCCGAGTACTCAAGCCCTGAAATGAGATGTGAAAACTGCACCCAGAGCAGAGACAAAGGGCTGAATGTATGGATTAATGTTCTGTTCCTCTGGTAAGTTGACCATATTTGCAGTGGTCTGGGACTTAATTTATGCCAAGTAACTTAATTTACTTCAAAAGGGGCCTCCCCCATCACAGGCAGAAGACACCTTGACAGGACCCTTCTTTTGTTCCCCACTCAGACAAGCACCAATGCCATCAAGAAAGAGCTGCCTCCAGGACTGGTTTAGAGTGACCCCAGAAGAAGGGCTAATCATTACCATGGTCACATCTCTGGGGTGGGCATTCTATTTGTTAGCGAGGAGCCAGGAGTCATCCCCATCCATTTGCTTGTGTCAGGTAATAATTCTGAATCCCAATTACCCTCTTTAGAACACTACTGAAAACATTTGCACCTGAGAAGTTTCAGCAGAGGATAGAACTTGTTTGTCTGCAACATGAGGGTACTTCTGCAGGACTGGGTATGCTCTATCTTGTACACAGGACAAAGCAGAACACTCACAAGGTCATACGCCTAACCTAACATTAAGGTTCCAGGGACGCAGCCTGCCTCAAGAAGCCTTTCCTGAAGATTCCCAGCTGACCAGTTCCAACAAGTCCTGACTATCAAGGGCTGTTCCTGAGATCTTCAAACCAGTGATTGTTTCCTGCTATTCTTCTCCTACAACTCCAGAAAACAAGGGAATTGGAATCTTATTGGCTTTAAAGTATCCCTGGGCAGAGTTTGAGGAGTTTCACTCTGCGGAACTACATGGAGTTACCCTAAAACTCAGCAAATTCCAGGAGTTCCGCGAGCGGGCTGACTTACTGCAAGCTCCATACACGCTGTGCATTTTTAAAAGAGCTCTCAAGGCAAAAGTAGACCTGCCTCCATGTATGCTTAGATAAAAAACGATTAAGCCATTCCCCTTTCTGCAGCCTTCCGTGGGGACACACAGTTGCACTTCACAAAGCATTCCCAAATAGCTTAATTAACAAAAGTGTCTGCAAGCAATGACTATTGTGTTCTGTGTAAGTGTTGAGCTTCTCTATCTACTCCCTTCGTTACCCTGTACCGGCTCCTCTTCTGACATGAAATATCTTCCCCGTCTGTGGGGCTGCTTCAAGACTCGCCAAAATATAAGCCTGTTGTCTGCCTTTTACCTGCCAGTGAAGACAGGGGCACCGAATCACAACACATGCCACTGAAAACGAGCAAAAACAAAACATTTGTAACCGAGACCAGCTTCATGAAATTATGTTCAGACCTTCATACAGAGCTAGCATTACCAGCAAGCCTTATGCCTAAGGGACGACAAACTGCCAATAGCACTCTCCCCTGTATTACGAGGTGCATGCAGATCTCACTTCCCACTGCACGTGGCCCAAAGTATTACTACCTGTGCGGCCAGCACTGCAGAGTCCGTGTTTCGAATTTCTTTTTCCTCTTCTTGCGGCCTCTGCATCCAGCCAGTCTGCCTCCATGACAGATGCGCCTCGTCGTCTCTTTCGCCTCCCTCCCCAGCAGTAGCACAGCTCCAGCATGTCTCGAGTCCCCAGTCCCCACTCCTTCACTACACAAAAAAGCATGGTAGAAGAGTGGGCAGGACGTTCATCCTCTTAAAGGGAAAGCAGTGCAATCGGGGCCTCTTCAAGTATCACTATCAAATTAAATTACCTTTTCCAAGCACGCTCCTGTTCTTTTCGTCAGAACTGGTTGTTCCACTGAGCGCGAAGCAGCTGACTGATCCACCATCGCCCTCCTTCGGCCCCAGTAGAGCCCTGCTGATTTTATGCATGAAGCACAAGGATTTAAACTTAATGCTATTTTCGACTTTCAGCCAATGTAGGTCACAAATGTATTTAGAAGTAGAGCAAGACATAGGAATTTTGAATAAGAGTCTCCCTGACGCATTTTGCACCATTTGCATCCTTCTGATCGTAGTTTTCTTTGCCCCTAAATATAGCACATTGCTATAATCAAGCCTTGAAGTTACCAAAGCATTAATAACTGCTTTTTTTGTACAATCAGGTAGCATCCAACAGATTTTTTTAAGCCATTTTAAGACTGCAAAACAGATGGCTGAAGTCTTAACGGCTTGCTGGTGCATATTCAAAGATTCATCAATGATGACACCTAAATTTCGAGCCTGTAGGACTGGCATCGGAAGAGGGCCCATTTCAGATGGCCAGTGCTGGGGTCCCCATAGTTCTTTATTTCTTCCTAGAATGATTAGCTCTGTTTTCTCGCCGTTTAATTTTAGAAAATTAGCTTGCATCCATCCCTCGATCTTACCCAGTCCTAGTTTTAACGTGGAAGGATGATTGCTTTCTGCTGAAGAGAGAGAGAAAAGGAGCTGAGAATCGTCAGCATAGGAAAACATATTTAAACCTGCCTCTTCTACTATTCAGGCAAGTGGACTCATATATAAGTTAAAAAGCAATGGGCTTAGAATTGAACCTTGCGGTACTCCATGCTTAAGAGTTAAAGTCTCTGAGCAGGCAGAATGGGAGAAGATTTGAAACGTACGATTGCTTAGCAGAGACTTAATCCAGTTTATAGCAGCGCCATGAATACCTATAGAGGAGAGTGTTCGTAAAAGTACCGCGAGTGACACCGTATCAAACGCGGCACTAAGGTCTAATAATACAAGTGCAACCGTTTCTCCTCTATCCATCATGTTCTCTGTCACTCCAAGCAACGTAGTCTCAGTTGAAAAGCCTACGCGGAAACCAGATTGTTGCGGGGGTAAGAGATCGTAGTCATGGCGTTCCTATTTAGTTGCTTTAGAATAGAACATGGTAGAGGGTCTTTTGGTGAGCCAGATTTGATCGTGTTTAATAAGTCGATGACAGAATCAACACTCAGCAAAGGCCAGCTTTCTAGTGTAGCGTGCATGTTAACAGTGACACGTGAATCTGATACATTATTATTATTGCATAAGTCCTCGGTTGGGCTACTAAGGATAGTTGTGTTCGACTGATTTTGGTCCTTTTGTATACGTTCAATAACCTGGTAAATTTTATCCACTTTATTTACAAAAAAGGAAGCTAATTGGTCACATTGCAATTTGTTTAAATCAGGAGGTGTTTGAACGGTATTTGACCCAGCGAGTTCTTTAACGATATTGAACAATGCTTTGGATTGGTTAAGAGCATCCGTAATCGTCATACAAACATGTTCTGTTTTTGCTTTCCTGCACAGCATCTGGTAGTATGTCAGTTTAGTTTTATATTCTTGTTTGGCTTCAAGGGAATACATTTTTCTCCAGTTGCGCTCAGCGCTTTTACATTTGGTTTTCTCTTTTTTCAAAATATCACTGAACCAGGGGGCAGGGGGGCGATGGACGTGACCTCTTAATTTCGTTTTGGGCAGGCACGTATCAATGGCTGTCATGAGCCATTTCTGTACTAGTGGGGAAAGATTTTTAACTTCTGTCTTCGTGCATGGGGTATGTGCTTCAAGGAATGCATTTAGAGCATCAATATCTAACTTTTTCCACTTCCTAATGTATTGATTAGTGTTCAAAGTATTTTAATTTTGTCCCGTATTTATTTGAATGGAGAATTTAATGAAAAAATGGTCAGACCAAGGAATAGGTAGGGCGGGGAACATAATCATGTCTGTAATATTGGAAAAGACAGGATCCAATAGGTGCCCAGCACGATGTGTGGGTCCGGTATTTCTCAAATTTAGGTTAAGGGAAGCTAAATCGGCAATAAGATCAATAGCAGTTATACAATCCTCTTTGTCCAAGTGTACATTTAAGTCGCCAATGATTGTGAAATTTGCCGCCTTCATTACCAAAGGGCTGAGCAGGTCTGAAAAGGTGGTTTGCCACTTAGATACTGCGCCAGGCGGTCGATAGACAAGGACACCTGAAAAGGTGTAGTTGAGAGCAAGTATAAGCTTAAAAATAGCACCTTCACAACCAGAGCATGGAAGTGTGCTAAATTCACAATTATAATTTTTCTTAAAAATAATAGCTAGACCTCCACCTAGTTTCAATGGTCTATCCTGTCTGACAATCGCATATGAGCCCGGGAGAGCTGCTGCAATGGCAGGACCAGAACTGTCCTGAAGCCAAGTTTCTGTCAAAAATAAGGCATCAGGTGCCTCATCAAGTAACAAATTAAAAATCTCCGTCTTATGTCCAGGAAGAGAACGACAATTTAAACTCAGAAAGGAAAAAGACTGAGATGTTTTCTCAGAGGATGTTTTACAAGCTCTGACTTCACTAGTTTTAGTTCCCACTGGATTAGTAGTGATATTACAGTTTTGGCAAACATCTCCTTTTCCTAATTCTAGTAGAGTGCAAAGAGGTGACATACGGAATCTTAAAGATCGTATATATTCCGCTGTATATGTAATACCAATATTCACAGTTTTCTCCGCCTCATGTAATACCTGTGAAGGATCCTTACTAATAGGTGTTGATAGCGCCATAGCCCTATGGCACGTCCGAGGCGCGGACGGCCTGACTCAGGCGTGACTCTGGCGCTGATCGAGGCACTTCCGCAAACGCGCGTCCGCTAGCGCGGAGAACGACTGTTTCCTTAAGTACTGGAGACTAGAGCGCTCTCACCGCTGTCGCCTCCCACCCAAGATGGCTGCCTTTGGGGATGTTATCCCTAAGGCTCGGTTTACAGCCCTAAGATCGGCTGAGACCGTGTGAAATGCGGCAAAAATAGGTGCAGGCAGCTAATGAATATGCTGTGTGCAAACAGAGTGGAAAATACCATTTTTTTAAATTCGGCGATTACAATAGTAATAGCACACAATCTAAATTCCTAAATTCAGCTAGAGTGAGCAGCGCCTCAGAGAGGACAAGTAAAGTGCTGGCAAAACGCTGGCAAACGCTTTGAATCTCGCGTCTGCTTTCCCTGGGGCTCCTTAAGTACTGGAGACTAGAGCGCTCTCACCGCTGTCGCCTCCCACCCAAGATGGCCGCCGTTGGGGATGTTATCCCTAAGGCTCGGTTTACAGCCCTAAGATCGGCTGAGACCGTGTGAAATGTGGCGAAAATAGGTGCAGGCAGCTAATGAATATGCTGTGTGCAATCAGAGTGGAAAATACAATTTTTTTTAATTCGGCGATTAAAATAGTAATAGCACACAATCTAAATTCCTAAATTCAGCTAGAGTGAGCAGCGCCTCAGAGAGGACAAGTAAAGTGCTGGCAAAATGCTGGCAAACGCTTAGAATCCTGCATCTGCTTTCCCTGGGGCTCCTTAAGTACTGGAGACTAGAGCGCTCTCACCGCTGTTGCCTCCCACCCAAGATGGCCGCCGTTGGGGATGTTATCCCTAAGGCTCGGTCCACAGCCCCAAGATCGGCTGAGACAGTGTGAAATGCGGCGAAAGTGAACATGATATTATATGAGATATATTTAAAACAATGATAATATACCTGTAAAAACAATATTCTTGCCTCCTATCTTGTGTCCCGCAGTATTTTTAGTTGACAACATTTTTTGATACAAAAATATTGTATCACAATATTCTTTCTTCAATATTTTAGCTGAATAATGGCCACAGATTGATGAATATTCTTCAAACTTCAGGAGTGTTACAGAGTAAGCAAGGGGGGGCTTTAATGTAAATAAGGGCATCAAAATAAATAAAGGAAATACAAAGGGAATATTATACTATAATGCCCACCTCTTGCTCACAAGCAGAATCTCGAAGGCAGCATTATCCCTTCAATGGTGAACTTTCCCAGACTAATGGGAACTAGGTACTGAGGTACCTAGGGGTTTACAATTACCAGTCATCCCTTACCCTTCTTGAGTGCATGTCACATGCACAAGTGAAAGATAAAGAGGGGGAGGTAGAAAAGCTTAACAGCGTGATTTGAATATCATATCATGCACAGAGAGAAAAAAGACTGATTATTTTAATATATCCGACAATGCTTTTGGTGCACTATAGCCCTGCTGATATTATGGAGAACCCATTGCTGCCCAGACATTCTCCTCATAACTCTTGTAGACACTACTAGTGGAAATATTAACTTTGAATATCTTTACCTACCCATCAAATGTGCTTTTCTTTCACCTCACAGCCTTTTATGTTGGACTACCAGCTTGACCTTGTTCTTGCTGGAGAATACTGTGAGATCCAAACTGACTTATACTATGCTCTCTTTTCTCTAATGTGAGTCAGAAATTGAGGGAGTATAGTGTCAATGAAAAGAGATTTAGACCTCTACTTTCAACATAGAAAACAGTTGGACCACACTATTCCTTGATACTAGAACTCTGACAAAAGAGTTGTGTGAAGCTCTGTACTGCGATCTCCAGGTGTTCTAACCCCAAATCCCTCCTACCTCTGCTAGTGACAGGCAATTTACAACTGTTAAAGGCTTCAGCCCGGGGGAATGGGGAAGTGGAAAGACTAAAGAAGAGAGACTGCCTCAGGATACAGGATCTTCTTCTTGAATTCTTTTTTTTACCTGAAAGAGTTAGCACATAACAATTACTTCACCCCAGTCCTACTTTAATCAACTAATTTCCCTATTTCTAATTATTTACCTGTCTGTGTTGGGAACTAGCCCCTCTCTATAATTATTTCATCTTTAATTATCAGATGGATTGAACAGAACTCCTTCACTCTCTTGGTAGATTTGGAATATTATGAGAGCAAAGGATAATCAATCAAATTGTAGATGAATTAGTCTCTGTTCATGTAGCCGTGAGTCTTTCTTGAAGTCTATTAGATTTGAATTTCTTAGTGGATTAAAATGCTTGGTTGATTGTTTTTCTTGAATATCAGGTCCATTAATTCTGGTGAGAAGACTTGGCGCTATTAGTCTAGTGAAACTTAACCTCTAGATATGTAGATGAAATGCGCAGTTAAGAAAAATGTGGCTCTAATTGTTGTTAGTAGAGGTTCACTCTGCTATTATCAGATTTAGACTCCGCTGGAAATCGCAGATGTGCAATGCCCAACAAAGATTAGACACACTTACTTGGATAGGTGGAGAAAGCCTCTCTTCACTAAAGCTCCCCTTGGTACTCTAAATCTGGCGCTTCCTCGTTGAAACGCAACTGCACCAACCTGAAAGATGGAACAGCGGGACTCAGAAAGACGACTCCTGGAAACAAATTTTGTTTAGGGGTTTAGTGAGAAAAAAACTAATTCATGAGAAAACTGTCGCACATGAGGTTTTCAGGAGGCAATACTTCAAAAATTGTTTCATGACTAAGCATAGTCCTGAGATATGTTTAAAAGGCTAATGAAGTGGGGAGAACAATCAGTGATGCAGACCCACTTTTAGCATTCACTTTACAAGCCTTAGGGCACAGAAAGTGCACTTTATTAGGGACGTATAAGTTAATTAAAGATGTGAATTGCGGATAAGCCAATGCTACCTTGGTTTAAGTTGAGAGCACAGGCACTTTAGCACTGTTTAGCAGTCATAAAGTGCCCAGAGTTGTAAAGCCCCTAAAAACGAGTTCAGCAAAAAAGGTAGGAGAAAGGCAAACAGTTTGGGGGTGACCCTACAGAAAGGGCCTGGTCCAACACAGATTGGATTTGGTAAAATGTTGACCGCAATAGATGGTGATTCGAATTTGGCTATTTGCTCATTATTGGATAAAACAGAGATCCTACAAAAATGCAGTATGACCGATAGTGATTGGAGTTTGGGTATCAGAAAGACATTGGATACAAAAAGGTTTAAAATATGATACTATATACATGGACATCCTGAGAGATAACCAATTTGATCATAATCTACTTGAAGTATGGCATATTTTATTGTAAATGATCACTTTTGAGTACATTTACTACTCATTTAGATTCTGAAACACAAAGTGTAAGTTACTTTTAAAAAATATTAGTAAGTCCAACACTGCAAATGGCCTACCACTGTAATTGCATCACCTCCCAATAAAAATATTGGAGGGGTAGGGACCTAAAATGAAACCCCATAGGAAATATTGTTAAATACAATTACATTTTTTAAAATAAAATAGTTAAAAATACAAACCAAAAGAAATGAATGTTAATTAAATGTATAAAAATAGTACATATTTATTTGATTATAGAAAATGTGTAACCTATTTTGAATTTCAAAATTATTGTGTCAATACATTCATTAAAAATTGATATAAAAGATGTTAGTCAATTTGATATATCACTTTAAATGATCAGTAATGCACATTTATTTTACTGTAGGAGGAAATTTATTTTTTCAATTTAAACTTCAGAAAAATAATTTTGATTCAATTTAATTCCATTATTAAAGTTCGAAATCACAATTAATTTAATACTGCTGTGATTTTTTTATTTTGTTCTACAATCAATATATAAACAGAGAATGGATTTGCATGAATATTTAACATATGAAATGATTTTCATATTTATTTTTTAGTTAAATAAACTTTTTAAATTCTCTCCATATTTTACCATGCAAATTCTTCACCTGACTCTTGAGTTTACCTATGGTAAAGCATCGGGAACATTTTAAAGATCTATCTTTATTATATATTTGGAATGTTGCGATTTGTAATCTGGAAATAACTCCTCACATATATATATATATTGATTCAGATATTAAATCATTATTGAGGAGAAATATGAAGCCAAAGCTAAAATCTGGCCAAATATATACGCACACGGAATCAGGTGGCTTATAAATGCCTCGTTTAGGAACATAGTGCATTATTATGATATCAAGCAGTCAGACCACGGGTCACTATTGCAGCGGTCCAGACACCACCCGATGAGCATGCTGCGGTCTGACTGCCGTATTTGGGTATAACTGCTGCGCCGGGGCGGCAAGCCTCATCCATTTAGAAGGCTGCAGCAGATGCCGCTGTGGTGCCGCGCCTCCTGCAGGCCCATGCACCACTTGCCATGCACCATGTCATGCATGGAGGAGAGTGGGGGCACTACATGTGCCCCCAAGTTACATGTGCCCCCAAGTGCCGCTTTTCAGTGGCCTACAAAGGACGGGGACCCTTTTTCGGGCCCCCATATCCCTTTCTACAAACCTTTTCATGGCAGGATTTAGCAAGAGCAAACAAAATAGGAAAAATAAAAGCATTTCTCCTCATTGCACCACTACCCTGGGGAGGCATAGTATTCTGACGTGTTCCCAGGTTTAAAACACTTTGTAAATCAAGGAATGTGTCAGGTTCCAAGGAATTGTATGGGAACACCCACAGCAACACCCATGGACAACCCTTTTCATGCAGATTAATGCGTGAAAGGAGCCCATATTTACTAGGCCATAGGAAGTCACAAAGGGTGACTTTATGTGCTCTTCCAAATATAGGCAGGCATACTGCACCACCAGTGCATCATAAAAAGTGATTCAGCTGCATTGTAATGGGTTTGTAAATAAGCCCCCTAATGTAGTGGTCAGATTTCTGTGCAGTGCACATGATGTGCTATATGCTAATGTTGTACATGTAGCATATTGCCGCCATGTATTTTCAAGGCTGATGGGGATGATGTGAATATTCAAATTGAATAGGGTTAACAAGAGATTACTGATATTACGGAGTTGACTCACTTTAGTGAGCACTCAAAAATGCAATTTTCAATGAGGAATATTCCAATATGTATGAGGCTCTTGCAGTAACCTCAGAGCGCAATGGATACTTGTGATGTTGAGGATAGATGGGGTATAAATCATAGTTAATTTATTTATTTTATTTATTTATTGACATTTGTAGAGCGCGGCGAATACCCGTTGGCGTCTCGGCGCTAATTAAGGGATGGATCAGCAACTGGGGTAAAGAAGATATACAAGGCTATTGGTCAAATAACCACGTCTTTAGCTGTTTGCGGAATGTGAACAGGGAGGGACTTGCTCGGATATGTGCTGGAAGGGTGTTCCAGAGTCTAGGGGCGGCAACCAGGAAACCCCTGTCGCCCCAGGTGACTGTTCTAGTGCGAGGCACAGCCAAGAAGTTCTGAATAGAGGAACGAAGAGATCGGGTTGGGACATGATGGAGAAGATTCTGTTTGAGAAAGTGGGGACCTTGATTATTGAGTGACTTGTAAACAATACACAGCGATTTGAATTTGATACGGCTGCGTATCAGGAGCCAATGGAGATCCCTAATGATGTTTGTAACTGGTGCGAACTTGGGGATCCCAGCCAGCATTCGTGCGGCTGCATTTTGGATTGACTGCATCTTATTTGTCACTCGGACTTGGGCATTTAAGAATAGAGCGTTACAATAGTCCAAGGAGGACAGGACTAGTGAGCTGACCAGTGTTTTCCCGGCCGTGTTCGGTAGGAAAGGTAGTATTTTCCTAATCATTCTCAATTTCATATGAGCTGAAGCCGCAGTTATTCGCATGTGCCATAAAATTGAGGCCAGCATCGAAGATGACGCCTAGATTTCTCACTTTGCTAGCTGGACTCGGCGGGGGAGCGAAAGATGGTGGCCACCAGACAGGTGACCAGCCCGGGGAGAGATGACTGAAGATGACCACTTCAGTTTTTTCTGAATTTTTGAAGTTTTTTCGAATTAAAGGGGTAGGGGAGAAGCTCAGAGTCAGGAGAGGAAGGAGGGTACAGAGTAGCATGTCCGTTGTAAATCTTTTATGATGGAAGGTCTGAAATTGTTAACTCTCAAAGTGAAAGGGCCTAATAACCTGGTGAAGAGAAGCATCATTATTTCTTATTCAGAAAAGTCTCAGGCAAATATTTGCCTTCTTTAAGAAACGCATGTACTTCCCAGAGGTTCTCATAGGTTGAGGACCAGGGCTTTCCCCCTACAGTTTTTCTCTTCTATGCCACCTAAAGCTGTGGGGGTAACTATATTTTTTGCATTTACATTTACAGGGAAAGTTGGAGTGAATATAGAAGAAATAAAAGGTAGTTTGGTGGGATACCAGGTGCAGGTGGGCGCAAAGGGGGTGGTGGTGGGCTCAGACCTATGCTGCAAATGAAGGGCGCTATAGCGTATTTTATGACTACAAAGAACAGGCGGTGATCCTCAGGGGAGATTTTAATTTGGTAATGCAGAGCCAGTTGGATCCCGCAGTACAGATACAGGGCGGTACGGGGACTGGACTACCTATTGGGGACCTGGGTGGTCCTCGATGTCCTAGAGATGATAGAGATAAAACCACAGGCCCTGTCTGATCATTTCGCCATTCTCATAGCGATATCTCTCCCTAAGGAAGGACACAGATCACATCCATGCAGATTGAGGAAAACTTTGCTTAGTAGGAAAGAGGTAGTGGAATAGATAAGAATGGCTATTGAAAATTACATGAAAATTAATGATACCCCTGAGGAAAAACCAGCTACAGTATGGGAAGCATTGAAGGCAGTTATAAGGGGGTGTTTATTAGCATTTCAGCAGGAGATAATAAGATACGACGTGAAAGAGGAGCACAGCTCCAACAGCAAGTAAGGGAGCTGGAGCGGGTCCATTGTCATACAGGAGTGCCTAGAATTTGGAGGCAGTTAGAAGCAGCTAGAAAACAACTTGCAGGACTCGACCTAGATTATACATATTATGGCCTTCTATGCCTCAAGCACTCCTTCTACATTGGGGGTAAAAAGTATAGCAGGTTATTAGCAAATACACTCAAGGGCCTGAGTCAGTCCTATGCGATTACTGCCCTGAAAGAAGAGGATGGCACTTTATTAACTGAGGATAAGCAGATGGTGAAAAAGTTTAGATCATAATATTCAGATCTCTATGGTCCCCAGGATTGTCTGGCTTTCAATATTGAATGCTATTTGGTGGGCATCAAGGTCGCAACCCTATAGAAACAGCAAACAGAGGCTCTTGATGCACCCATAGGGATAGAGGAAGTTATATCCATGATATCCAGACTAAAACTAAGCAAGTCCCCCGGGCCAGATTGCTTCTTTACGGCCTTCTACTAAACCTTATATAAAACATTTGCTCAGATTTTAACCACAGTCTTTTATTCAATTGAGGGCCCAGGCACTCTCCCACCATTGATGGTTGAAGCATCCATTACGGTTATAGCTAAGCCGAGGAAAGATAAATACCAATGCGGGTATTATAGACCAATATCGCTCCTAAAATGTTCACTGGAAATTACTAACCGGGATATTAATAGCTTGTTTAGGTCCGCCAATGCGAGGATTAGTCGAGCTAGATCAAGCGTGGTTCATTCCGTCCAGGCAGTGTGCAGACAACACAAAAAGGATCCTACACCTGATAGAATAGGGTACTCGTAAGAAGGGGTAAGTCATGCTACTCTCTATAGAAGCAGAGAAGGCCTTCGACCCGGTCATTGGCCATATCTTATGGAGACGTCAGCTCACTTTGGCTTGGGAGGGAGATTTTGAGTGTGGGTGCTGTGTGGTTATGACTCTCCAGTGGCCTCTGCCAGGGTAAATGAACACAGTTCACAACCCTTCCCGATCAGGCGGGGCACTTGCCAGGGATGCCTCTGTCCCCCCTCCTGTTTGGAGCCATTTGCCCAGAGGGTGGGGATAATCCAGGGGTGAGGGGGTGAGTTTTGGAAGGGAAGAGCATCTAATCACTCTTTACGCAGATGACCTACTGGTGGCACCCGGGGAACCAGGAATGTCACTCCCAAGCTTTTTTGAAGAAGCCCAGCAATTTGGAGAGGTCTCGGGATTTCAAATAAATATCTCTAAATCCCAGGCGATAGACCTGGCGGTTGCTCCAGAAACCTCAAAGTTCTATAGGTCTTCATACATGCATACTTCCAGGGGATACAGTGTTTAAGTGTGCAGAAGGGAATTTATTTTTAGATCAATTTCTAAAACTCTATTAGTAAATTTGTTGGCAAGGAATTAAGCAAAATCATAATTTGGCTTTACAGGAAAATTAGTAACATTTGTTTAATTGAAATGGGTCATGTCTTTGGGTAAGGGCAAAGTAAAGTCCTTAATTTGGGAATTGCATTTCTATCTTCGTAAGAGTAGCATCAGTGAACCAGAACAACAGATTTAATTCTCTGGCTGGAATTAGTTTCCAAGTTGTTCCCTCTCCCTACTACGTTATCAAGGAGGAATTGTGGATCCATTATCACTGTTTTGTATCTTCTCTGCCCCTTTCTCTGTCTGTGCATAAAATATGTTGCATTCTAGGATGTCTTCTCTTATGAGGAAAATTGAATTTATAGAGCTGTGCTTGGCCGAGCTGAGGGCTTCTGATATTCTAAGGATGTTATTGCCACTTTTCTCCTTTAATGGAAATAAATAACTAAATTTCCTTTCTCTTCCTTGTTCTTAAGGGTAATTGTCATATATTTATTTTAAATATGGGCAAGAATAATGAAGTGTGAAGGTCTGAATATACTTTTCTTGGATTGAATGAGTGTTTATAATGTGAAGTATCTGGGGTTATTTATTTTCCTATATGTTGAGAGTTGTAGCAATTTTTTAATTCTTGTTTTCTTCACAGTATTCTCTGGAAACATTGCATAATTTCCCCGTATTTATTTTACAACGGTGCAAAAACGTAAGAATTGTCAGGAATTTAGCTACAACAGAACTACAATCAACTTGTGCAAACACAGAAACATTTCAAGCAAATGTGATTGAATAGTAATGAATCCACAACCACAGTGTTTGTGCAAACTAAAAACTAAGGGCCTGATTTAGACTTTAGCAGATGGGTTACTCGCAGATGGGTTACTCTTTTATCCCATCGATCACATTACAAGTGCGTTATAGCCAATGGCACTTGCAATACGATGGACGGCATATCACGGAGTAACCCATCTGCCAAACTTTTAGGGTCTGATTACAAGTTTGGCGGTGGCCCGTTCTTGCACTGCCAAATCTGTGGTTGCACAGCGCACCAGATTATGAGTTTCCTCGTGTCTGGAGGACTATTTTTTGCAGTCCCAGAGGAATGCCCCTAAACATGGCCACTGCAATGTGAATGCCAAAAACAGTTCCTGCACAGCATGGACTATAAAGTCCATGCAGTGCAGATACTGGGGTGCATGCACATGTTGTGCCCCCCTGTATGCGTCCCCTTGCACGTGGATAAGAGGAGGCCCTGTAGGGCCCTCTTTGTTTCAGGATACCCTCCATGACACCGCTGGCAGTCCTGAAATTCATATTATGCATGGCGGTGCTGCAGAAGCACCATACCCATATTACTACTTCCCAGACTACCGCATCACCATCAGGGAACGGCGGTTCCCTGGCAGCTGCGGTAGTGCAATGGCGGTCTGCCACCCAACTTGTAACTGGGCAGTTGGACTGCCAGTGCTGCGATGGCTAGAGCACTATCGCCACGCCCCGCGAGTCTGTCGGTCCTCTGACCGCCAGACTTATAATTAGGTGTGAAACCAGGCCAGAAATCTGTTAAAACATGTAAATGCACATTTGCTCACAAGGCCAACAGATGTATACCTAGCTAAATGATGCCACTAAAATAGGATGAAATGAGAATGACACACTTATTTTTGCACCAACAAAAAAAGGTAAAAATATTGTAACAAACAATGCAAAAGGCAGTCTTCACATTGTTCAATACTGAATACACACCAGGTCATGGTACAGACTAGGGGGTCGATTAGGATCGCGGGCATGCGGAGTTCCCTCCTGTGCAATTAGGATGTCACATCCTCTATTTTTAACATTGCGGCGGGTGCAGCTTCAAGCTGCACCCGCGGCAATGTTAAAAATGCACGCATTGCATTTGCATGCAGAAAGAGGCAGGCACCGCGCAGTGCCTGCCGCTTTCTGCATGCAAATGCAGGGGGGTACCATAGGTACCCCCATGTGCACCCCCCACCCCCCCTTCATCTAGGGGGCCCGCAACGGGCCCCCGCAGTGAAGTTCCGTATGCTTTTCCACAGCGGAAAACCCGCTGCGGAAAAGCATAACTCACTGGCCATCCTAATATGGTGGACGGTGTCTGGAAGACACCGTCACCATATTAGAGCTTTTCCGCTGCGGTTGTAATCCGACTGCGGCGGAAAAGCTGCGGACGGAAACCAGGACCCACCAGCCATCCTAATGTGGCGGTGGGTCTTTGGTCAGTCCGCTGCGGTTTTTCCGCATCCTCGGGGCCGGCGGTGGCTTCCGCCGGCCCCGAGGATGCGGAAAAACCGCAATCGTAATGACCCCCTTAGTGTGTACTCGAAGCAACTGAGAAGAAGAGGGCTCATTGGCATGATGAACCTGCACCCCAAAAGTGCCTGAATATGGGAGTCCCTTAAGTACACATACATTTACATACCCACATCAACACAGCACCTTTGAGGTGGCACCCCTGAAAACAACTCACATACATTTGTAGATCCGCAGGAGGTATTTTATTGAACATATGCACATACCCTTGTTATAAATAAAATGCAGCCAGTTCCCCTGTAACAATACAGCCAGTCTGAACATATCCCATCTCCAATGTGTGAGAGTACATTGAGGTGAACTTTTGTTTTCCAATGTCTGTGAAAAGCACCTCAAAATATCCTCATGATATGCAAACACAGAACACTCCCACATTTCCTACCCCTATAATTGATATAAACATTTGGAAAATAAAGATTTACTAAGAAGGAGCTGATCAGGCATACACTATACAGACCTCCAGTGAACAGGACTGCCTAACAATCACATCCTTCATGTAGCACACCTTAAGGCCATCCTTATCAATTTAGTAAGGTCACTTGCAAGCCACCCGTAATAGTCCAGCTTGGTTAGAGAATTGCTTTCCAGTGATTACAAGCATACCAGTGGCACAAATAGCCCTCCGATGAAAATTGAGAAACTCAAATACCTCAATGAACATAGAAGCTCTAACTAAGTAGGGAAATGTGAAAAAAGGGTGCTAGAAATCCAAAGGTGTATTGCCAATCGTATCTGATGAAGTGCATCCTGAACAAGTTCTTTGTGCAAATATATTATTTCAGCGTATAAATGATACTCTATTAGAAGTGGGTATAGATTTTCAGAACGAATCCAGTAAGCAGTTGGCGAACAGCTCTTTACTTTCGGATTATTGGCTTTAAATATAAAGTATGGATGGGGTCTCCGGATATGATCTGGATGGAAAAGTGGTACCTCAGATGATGTGGTAAATTAGGTAGATGTTAGTTTTCAGTGCTAGGTATGCATTTGTGAAGCCCCATCAGATGCAGGTAATGATAGTGTATTCTGCCCTTTATCAGCATCAACACTATTTTCCCGAGGTCAGTTAGTGTTAGATACTATTACTTTGATTTGTAAGTGCATCTGGATACGTATTCAGCATAGCTAGAAGAAGATATCTTTGTAGAGTTTCATCAGAGTTTTGGATTTGCAGTCAACTTTAAATTACATGAAGATATTTATTTTGTTGTATGCTAAAAAAATTAAGGTATGATTGGGTGTCAGTGGATCATCAGAGAACAGTGATACACAGGGTCCAAGTTCCTTTCTTGTAAAGTTCATTGGATATTGAAAAGAGCTGATTGCTCAGTTACTTTATATGATAGAAGGTCAGGAGTCGATTTTGATTAGTTCCTTTGGGCTAGTTGAGAACTATGCTGCAAGGTGAGGTACAACTATTTGAGATTTCTGTCAATGATTCAAAATCCCAATCTTCAAGACATTGATGGCAGGTCCTTAATCAATTGTGTCAAATGTTGCTAAGAGTAGGTTCAGTAGAAAGCCAATAAAAGCAGCAAATATGATGAAGAGATTGTTCCACATAATTTTTCTCACTTTATATCACAATCACAAGGTTTATTTTTTCCAAAAAAGTGGTTTAAAAGCTACATAATAGCTGTTCACACCTGTCTCCATGAGAGAGATTGAAACCTCAATGACATTTCAGGCAGAAGAGGAGCATGTCTGCAAGTCACCCTATTCAAAGCCTTCTCGGCTGCTTATCTCAGCCTTGTGTTGTAGACAGGCATGCAAAAAGGACAAACACAAATTGGGTAACCTATGTTTACGTGTATGCTGATTCCTTTAAAATATAGACCCTCATTATTGTAATACCTTTGATGCTTCAAGATTGAATATGTAGTGAGCCTTAAAATGAGCTGTAATATGTTAGAAATCATATTAATTAAATGTTTGCTTATGCTCACTTTACACTTTTGCTGGTTGTTACACATATTTTGTTTAATTTTTCTCTGCACTAAAGATTAGAACTTTAACAGTAACAGTATGGATTACTTGTGTGTGCGTGTGTGTGTGTACTTGAGGTGGGAGGTTGCTATAGTTCATAACAGAAATAAAGAAATATGCCTAGCAGTCTTTGGCATTGTTATGTGCATTATGTTGAGGTAGGTTGGGAGATAGCTGCAGGTGATCCCTTCAGACCAGAATTGGTTAGTTGGTCCAATCCTATATTTCTAAACATCAACTTAGGGTCTAGTGAGTTGTATTTATATAATGCTTGTGAAAAAGTAAAGGGGGAATACCCTGATAGGTTCCAGACTGCTCTGCTGAGGTCTATGATTGGATCCCTGGTGATTGCTGACATGAGGTACCGACTGGGAGAACTGGTAAATGAGAACACTAATAGATGGGAAGATAGCATCCTTATTATTATTATTATTATTATTATTATTATTATTATTATTATTATTATTATTATTATTATTAGTAATAACACAAGGTAGCATCCCAGTACTAGTATAAGATTTAAGGAACATAAATGGATACCCTAGAAATGCCATGTCTTAAGAAGATTCATGAACAATTACTCAGTAGGGCATTTGCTCAATCTAGTAGGCAAGGAGTTCCCTAGTTTGCAGTGAGATAACAATAGAACCGAACTCCCTGTTGGACTTTGCATACATGCATTACTGTAGCCTTATAGCCCGCCGTAGAGGGCTATACCAGCTATTAAAGGCCCTCTCCAGCGTTAAAGGCCCCGAGCCGAAGGCTAGGGCCTTTAACAAGGGAGAGGGACTTTAATGGCGGTATAGCCCATCTACGAAGGGTTATAAGGCTATTAGAACATTCTGTCACTAGAGGACAGAATGTTCTAACAAAAAAACAAAGCATTTTGGAAGTGTTTGAGGATTGGAATCCCCTCAGGCTCCCTGAAGCCTTTTTCACAGCCAGAGCTGTGGACAAAGAAACATTGGAATGTTGGAGCTCCAGGCTTATACCAGCCATTATAAGCCCAGAGCACTCCATTGTTTTCAATGGAGCTCCCAACATTCCAATGTTCTAATACTGCTAAAAAGGCATCAGAAGTCCTAAGAGTTCTAGAAAGCCTCTATGGAGTAGGCAAGGGATGAAGATACTTGGGGAAGTTTCAGATAGTATAGCACAGACAAAACACATGGGCTTGAACAGGGTTCTTTTTGTAACCGGAAACCAAAACAGCAGATTAGGTTTGGCCCCTACTGGACTCTGTTTTGGGAGGTTCAAAAGGAGGTGAACAGCAAACTTCTGGACAGTCGGAATATGATTAAGAAGAGCTTTTGAAACCCTCAATATAACTCCTTGCAATAGTCCAAGTTTTCCTGGCCAAGATAGAAAAGAACCCCATAAGTTTTCTAAAACTCCTCTGTATTCGGAAACAAACATTTGAGATTGACTTAATCTGGTGGAATAATGATAAGGTGTCATCCATCCACACAAGCAGATTCTTCACCACTTGTTCAGGTGTAGGAAGCTAGCACATGGAGGCTGGTCACAAAGAGGGTGACCAGATACTTACTTGATTACCTTTTGTCAGTACCTCCATTTTGTAACAGTTAAGTTTGCGACAGTTCTGGGTCACACACCGTGCCTCCTCAGACAAATATGTCTTAAGTTTAGGAGCCTGAAAAGTTGGTTATTCTGTAGGAAAGATGAAAAATTGTGGGATAACTGCATGGAAAGTAGAGTCTCCGTTGCAATTCAATATTTTCTGCAAGAAACAGATGTACACGTTAAAAAGTGTTGTTCTCATGAGGAACCACGAGGGATCCCCTAGGCTAGAGAGAGCGATTCAGACAAAAAAGGCTTCATAGCCACCTGAAAGAAGTGGTTGGCTAAGAAAGAAACCAACCAGCTGAGAGCCCTGCCTTGGAAGGCACACTGAGCCAGTCTTATAAACAAGATTTTATGCAAGACCGTGTGGAAGGTGGTACTGAAATCCACAGGATCACAGCAGCCGACTCTCTGGCTTCTCGTGTGTGGCAGATATTCTCGGTAACCAACAGCAAAGCAAATTGCTTCGCACGGCAGATGGAGAAGACATTGTTTATCAAGAAATCTGGAAAGTTGCAAATTGATATGCTTCTCTAAAATTGTGGAACATAACAGTGTTAAAGAGATTGGCCTAAAATTGTCCAATTTAGAGAAGTCCAGAGTAGTTTTTGTTTAGTAAGGCAATGATAACAGCATGTTTCCAAGGTACAGGAACCCTAGCTTTACTGAGAAGAGAGATTCAGAAGGTTAGATACTGTGGGTAGAAGAAAGGGAAGACCTCTTTAACAAGGATAAATGGAGGAACCAGATCAAGCCATGATCCAGATTTAATAGCATAGCAAAGTTGTTTTAAAGATGCCTCATTGATAGGTGCAAAATGCGTATGATGAAATTGACACGAGCTCAATGCAATTTTGGGGTGAGGATATGTAGGATTCCTAGATTGTACAGGAAAAAAAGAGATATATCCTCAAACTTTTGGAAGAAGAAAGTGCCCAGATCATTGCACTTTTCAACATAGAGTAAACTAGAGGTTAAGGAAGCCAAAGGATGTAAAGAGATTTAACAAGTGCACATCTTTTATTGGCTGTAGAAGACATTCCAATCTTTGCTGGCTAGTATTTGGAATGTGCTGCTTGGATGGCATAATGGTACATCTTAAAGGAGGACATATATGCAGATGTACAGTGGATGTCATTGTCTTTCCCTCCAAAGAAGCCTTACATTTTCATATGTATTGTATTGCTAGCTCTGCTGAGAAGCAAGGTGTTAATGTTTTGAACCAGCCTAACTACATCTATTTGAAATATTTTGTCCATGGTTGATGTAATACACGAGGTGAAATTCTGTTTTGCCCCATTCAATATCCTAAAATTGTGGAGGGGGACACTTATTAAGGATATCAGAGAAAGCTGCTGAATAAAGCCTATTCCATCTGCAGGTGGTAAACTCATGGCAAAGAGGAATATTAGGTAAAGTACAGAGGCATACAGAACAAAGGACAAACAAAATAACCAATCCATATTAGAGAAACCGGTATGCCAGATGATAGCTGTGAGAGATTGGAAAAAAGCGGGATCCCAGATATGTCCTGCAGCTTGTGTAGGAGACTTGATATGTTGAAACAACTCAAAAAACACCATATCAGCAGGAAAAGATTAAGCAAAAGGATGTAGTATATTGTCAATAAGTCAAGTTAAATCACCAAGGAGCATAACGTGGGCTAATTTGAAAGCAAAGGGAGTGAGAGCTTCTAAGGCTGTGGACATACAACTATGAGCAGGGCTCAGAGGCCTATAAACTAAAGCGCCCAAAAAGATGTAATTATCAGAGTTTTAGAGACAAGATAGATGTCTCATTATCTCAAATCAATGAGGCAGAAGTTGTAGAGATGATGTTGGACTGCTGAATGATGAAAGTCCAGTCAACCTCATCCAAACTTTCTCTTGCCTCACTATTGTAAATTCAGATGGAAGCGCTACAGCAATATCCAGCAAGGATGCTTCATTAAGGCTGCTTGTTGATGTTCTAGGATTAGACTGAAAATGTCCAAGGAGGGCTTAGGCATAAACCTACAATTCATAGTGAAAAGGCTACATTCTGTTCAGCATTGATCAACACAAAAGCAAGTTTTTCAAGGTGTGGATTGAAGGAGTAGTGGCCTATGGGGCCATCTGCACATGGATGGGTGCAGACAGGCTTGCCAGAAAATATATACATTAGGCCCTTAGTCTTTCTTATGGCACTCAAACCCTACAGAAGGTAAAAATTGAAACTCTAATCAAAGGAACTACATTGAAATTGGGCACTTTTGTCACATGGTTCCTGTGACAGCTCCAGAGGTCTTTAAAGTCCATAAATATTCCCAGTTATTCAGGGTTCCTGTGACAGCACCTCTGCATCATTTCTAAGGCTCCCAGGTCCTCAGGAACAGGACTTATGTTCCAGTACTCACTCGAGGGGAGGCCACCAGCAAAGTTCAGTCTAGGACCATTTGGTAATGGCCAATTTGTCACTTCTGGCAAAAATCTCTTGCAACTTGTTTTGTCCCTGCAGCCACATAGGAGGTGTGCTAAATAACCCTTGGAGTCAACTTCTTTGTCCTGAGTGCAAGAGAGAGCCGGTACAGTCCTTCAGGACTCCTCTGGGGTTACAGGTTGCAGTTTCACTCCTTTTCTGATCCTATGCAGGTAACAAAGTGTTCCTAGGAGGGTTCCTTAGGGTTTCCACATTTATGGTATGCACAAGGTAGTGAGTAGGGGCAACTCTTCAACAGTCCAGAACCAATGGAGAAAGGTTTCCTGTGGGCAACCCTCCCTACTTGTGCAACACATTCTGTTTGCCTTGCTGCAAACAATCCCATGGTTCACCTCACTCCTAAAATCAAAAATAGGGGAACCCTTTCTCCCTTACACAGAATTCTTGTGTCCAGCCAGGGGTGTGAGCAGGGACATGAATAGTCTTCTCCCATGTGTCTACACCAAATCTGTTCTGGGGTATCTTCCCTATGATTGGGTTCAAACTTAACCTGGCTATTTTGGGTAATGGGGACCAATCCTTTCACCACCTATGTACCAGCCTCCTTCTTTACCCAGCTAGAACAGACAATCAGGAATTTTATCTGGGGCCCCAACCGGCACAAGGTAGCGATCAAAAAACTATATTTACCCACCAATCAGGGGGTCTAGAGGCTCCTTGCTTTGAGCACTTCTACCTTGCGGCTCAACTCCAATGGATCGCCAGATGGTTCGCAGACCGACCACACAGCGACACGGCATCCACCCGTCCACCATACACTCTGCTACAGATCCTTACGCTCTTCCATCCTGGAATATGCACATGCCCTCCGGAACCCTTATATTTGAATGTGGCCTATAGGTGTTATCGATGCCATACCTTATAGCCCTGCCCTCCCTTTGGAAGGAACCCCCAGAGGTCCGATGGTGTGCACAGCTGCTGACTTAGCATGAAGCTGGGATACGGACCTTAGGTGACCGCTACCACGAGGGCTCACTGATTCCTTATGGGACACTGGTGGCTACCGTTACAGAGAAATGGGGAGATCTAGGCACTGAACCAAACATGCACCTCATAATCCAATATCTCCATGTCATGGGACGGGGCCAACACCTGATACAATGGTTCGCTGCTTCACTGCGTCATCACCTGGCAATCAACCTAGATCCTCTCAGAAGTAAGTGGGAACATGACTTGGGATGCAATACTCAGATAAACCCTGGACACAGATACTGGCCAGCCCGACTTGTATTCCACGAAATATGCAACTCAGGCAAATACAATACTTTATTAGGCAACAAGCATACTTAACGCCAGCTAACATTAACAGATATTTCCATCGAGCCGGCTCTACCTGCCCCCACTGTGTGACTCTTGATGCAGACTTAGTGCACATGCTCTGGGGCTGCTCCAACCTCAGCACCTACTGGAGAGGAGTGGCAGATGCACTCCATGCCTGTACGAAGAGAGAGCTACCCTTTGAGTGCCAAACATATCTGTAACATGTCTTCGGTAGGACACGTAACACTTAGGTCACCTCCCGGTTCTTAGATCTGGGCATAGTCACTGCCAAACAACTAATTACAAAACGATAGAAAGCATCAAATCCCCCGTAAGTACAGGCTTAGAAATGTTCCACCATTGCGTCGGCCAGAGCAGAGGGCAAAACAATCAAACAGAAAGAACTAGTGGGTCTCAGGAAAGTACCTATAGCTGAAAACTGGGTTGTGATCCTGGCAACACTGCAGCAATCTACAGACCTGCCAATCCAATCCCTAAAGGCACCTGACCTAAACAACAAACACTGCACACGCGACCCTCACCCATAGACCACATTTCCGCAACCGATCATGCCTCACAAGCTAAACTGTACTATTTCGATGCACTTGCGCATCGTAACCTTATGGCAATGGCATTGATAAGGGGCAGCCATGGAGGCATAAATACAGCATACCCAAACCTACGTGAGCATTCCAACCCTACTCTAAGTTTAACACCACATGTATACAGTTATCAATCAATCAATCAATCATTTGTAAAGCGCACTACATACCCGCAAGGGTCTCAAGGCGCTGGGGGTGGGTGCGCTACTGATCGAACAGGCAGGTCTTCAGTATCCTCCTGAAGGTCAGAAGGTCTTGGGTCTGTCATAGGCTCCGTGGGAGGTGTTCCATGTCTTGGCGGCGAGGTGGGAGAAGGATCTCCCACCGGTGGTGAGGTTCTTCGATTTCTGATTTCGTCCCGTATCTAGCCGCCATTTTGTGGTTCATCACCATTTTGTGTTGCCCTCACTCAGGCAGCACGTCGAACAAAGTGTTTTTGCGTTTCCAGCTGCTATGTGTTCTTCTAGTTAAAAAGTAACTCTATTGCCCTTGTCTATGAAACCTGATGTCAGGGTCTGGCTGAGTTTGTTAATCCATGTCTGGCTCGATTGATCCCTGTCTCGACCGACTATTTACCTTCTCCTATTCTTTCTTTATATTATCTTATCCGACTGGCCTTCGATATTCTCTCCTTGTATTCTCCTATTACACAACTATTCTTTGAGACATACAAATACGTCCTGCCACCTGCAAGAGGGGATTGTTGACGCCATCAGTGATTAATTTGTTGTGAAGGGTAGCACACGGGGTCTGAGAGAGGGGTGTATTTGAGACACCTGATAGCTTGTTTTCAACTTTTCTCATTGGTTCGTTTTGTATGTGTAAGGAGTAAGATGCTGTAAATATGTTACTATAAAAGACTGTGTGCCACGGATTGAAGTGGCAGTCTCCTTAGAATCTACCTTGTGTGTAACTTCTGGGACAACTGTGCTTAGCTGCAGCAAATAAACCTGGCTTCGGAGCCTCTCGTGTCTCTGTTTTTTACAAGGCAGGTGAACTCTGGGATTAAGGCGTGCCCTGCGCCGCCCGGCCCATAATGCCTGGTTCTCCAACGGTTGTTCTTCGGATCCGCAGGACGGTGGTGAGTGAAAGGTCTGCAGAGCATAGCTGGTGGTTTGGGATGTAGAAGGAGAGCGGTCTGTTGAGGTAGTCTGGGCCGGTCTTGTGGAGTGCCTAGTGTGCATTGGTGAGGAGCTTGAAGGATATCCTCTTGTTGACGGCGAGCCAGTGCAGGTTTCTCTGGTGGGGGGTGATGTGGCCGTGGCGTAGTACGTCGAGGATCAGTCGTGTCGAGGCGTTTTGGATGCATTCTAGTAGTTTGATGAGCTTGGTCGAGGCTCCCACGTATAGGGCGTTTCGTAGTTAAGTCTGCTGCTGACGAGGGGCTGTGTGACTGTCTTTCTTGTATCTGTCGGGATCCATCTGTAGATCTTGCGGAACATGCTGAGGGTGTTAAAGCAGAAAGAGGAGACGGCGTTGGCTTGCTTGGTCATTGAAAGCATTGAGTCGAGGATGATTCCCAGGTTGTGTGCATGGTCGGTGGGTGTCGGGGCTGCCCCCAGTGCCGTCGGCCACCAGGAGTCTTCCCAGGCTGAAGGGTTGGAGCCAAGGATGAGGACCTCCGTCTTGTCTGAGTTCAGCTTCAGATGGCTGGTCATCATCCAGTCGGCGACGGCTGTCATTCCTTTGCGGAGGTTGGCTTTGGCGGTGATGGGGTCCTTGGTGAGGGAGAGGATCAGCTGAGTGTCATCGGAGTAGGAGATTATTTTGGGGTTGTGCTGTCAGGCTATGTGTGCGAGCGGGCCGTGTAAATGTTGAACAGCTTCAGGCTGAAGGAGGATCCCTGGGGTACTCCGCAGATGATCTCGGAGGCTTTGGAACAGAGTGGGGGAGGTGGATTCTCTAGGTTCAGCCGGAGAGGAAGTAGGTGGTCCAATACAGAGCCTTGTCTCGGATCCCTGCGGTGTGGAGGCGTGCGCGTAGTGTGCGGTGGCAGACGGTGTCGAAGGGGGCAAAGAGGTCTAGGAGAATTAGTGCTGCGATTTTGCCGTTGTCCAGCAGGGTCCTGATGTCGTCTTTGGTGGCTCCGAGGGCAGTCTCTGTGCTGAAGTTGCTGCAGAACCCTGACTGGGAAGGGTACAGGATTCCGTTTTCTTCGAGGTATCAGGTTAGCTGTCTGTTGACTATTTTCTCGATGACCTTGGCCAGGAAGGGGAGCAGAGAGATGGGCCGGAAGTTCTTGAGGTCTCTTGGGACTACCTTAGGTTTTTTGAGTAGGGCGTTGATCTCGGTGTGTTGCCAGATCTAGGGGAAGGTCGCGGTCCCGAGGAAGAGATTGATGACGTTGCGCAGGTGGGGTGCGATTGAGCTGCTTGCTCAGTTGAAGACGTGGTGCGGGAATGGGTCTGACGGAGAGCCGTGTTGTAGATGATTCTAGGACTCTAGTAAATATTCCCGATTTCATGCCCCTATGTGGTTATATCAAATTATATACTTATATAGGCATAAGAATCATACCCATATTAAGACATAGCCAATGCAGTCCAAATACGGCAAGGCTACTCCCATAGACTCCTAGAAAGCACAACGTGTTCTTAAACAAACCAAGCCTCCAGCAGCCCAGGAATTCCCCCTGCTTCTGTATTGATTTGTCCTAGAACTCCTGGAGTCCTGAAATAACTGCGAGTTCTTAGTGGCGTCTTAGGTCCAACCTTACATCAAACTCGGCACCTTCCAAGTATAAATATACCAGCATCTGCCTTAAACAACAAACGGTGGTTTGGAGCAGATCGGCTATCTACTTGCCCGACGCCCTGCTGATGCGAGTGCCAAAGGAAGCCGACCCTCCCTGCTTACGCACTGAGAGATACGCTGTCTTTTCTCCTGCTGAGAAATCCAGCTCCAGTGTTTCCCTGTCACTCTTGCGGGTTGCTGGGAGATAGAGTCCTGAGAAAGAGATACAAGACCTCCTTCATTCTATAACCATGGTACGGACCTGGTTAGACCCATAGAGAATTCTTGATTCAGATTCTTGGCAAAAACGATAACTCATCTACTCCTTCCCTGTACTAGGCTTAGGTTAGGTACACCGGGATAGGCGTATCTTAGAAACACCAGTTGAGTACGTTTAGTCATTATTTTATCGTTGTATGTATTTTATCCATTTTAAGTATCTTATTGCAATTGTGGCAATTCACTTCTCTTGCATGAGAAAGAAGACTGCTCTATAAATAACCTTTTTATTGAAAACGCCCATCTCTCTATTTCTCTGCACTTCTGGTGAAACAAAGCATGCACGATTGACTGAGTGAAATAGCTATCTATTGTTTCTGCGACTCTGGAGATATACTCCTTATTCTGGGGGAGCAAAGTTGTCATGTTTATGCGGTTGTCAGAAACGAATCCCTTCTTGTCTATTCAGGAAAGTTAACACCTTCTTGTTTACTCAAGAAAGTTTCTAGTGACCTCTGAGCTAGCTGGCATTTCATAATTAAGTCTAACATATTCAATAGAGACCTAGTTGACCTCAGTCCTACGTCTACACTGTCGTTTAAGTTATTCCAATACGCAGACCCTATTGGGAATATAGGAACTACACTACATGGCGCCCAACGCTTGGTAAAGCGATAATTTAACGCTAGATTATAGAGTAACTCAGTCGTGCTTTTCACATAGACCCCTTTTTCCGTAAAAACTCCAATAGACGTCTGGAGTGGGTAAAAGGCTAATATCTGCCAAAACTTAGTAGGAAGAAATTCCTATGTATTAGTTTTTGGTTTAGTCAACGTTGAAGGATACAGCGTTCCAAAATATTGTGCACCTAATCTTTGTTTCCTTGAAACTTGCTCTGCAAACTTTCATTAAACAATGTCAACTAACGGCGACAACAATGAAACCGGTGGAGCTGCAGTAGATGCGACTCAACCAGGTTTTGGCGTTACAGGGTTTAATGAAAATGACCTGGATGCAAAAAACATCCCGGTAAATGTAAGGAAGAGTGTAACTATAAAACTTATAGAAAATGGTGTATCATCGAAAGGATGGTACAGTCATATTTGTGGTAGAGGCACATGAATGTCGGCAGACAGAGGTATTCTATTCTTGGATACATTTTCCAGCAGCAAATGCTGTAACACATGAGCTCCACTACTACAAAGCAGGGGAACCTCCAGCGGAATACGTTCCTTTCGAGGACATTGAAATTCCACTAACTTACCAGGAGCATCTGCTCTGGTTTAATGGCGCCCTAAAACATCAAAATCACATTACCAGACTCGGTCCACTAGATAGACCAGGAGCCACATGGCCGGTTCTAGCCAGCTATACACCACATCCTGACATTGAAGAAATGTCAGACAGAGAATTTTTAGTTCAACTAAAACAATTAACAAAAGCATATAGGCAATTAGTTCAATTGATAATTGATGGTACAACCTGCAGCCAAGAATTAAAAGAAACAGATATAGCAGAACAACCTTTTGAACTTGCCAGAATAATTGAAAAATCCTATGAAGAATTAGGTATCGACAGTTTGGGTGGGAAACCACTAAAACCACAACTAACAGAAAATCCTGAAAAGACTTTCATTAAAAATAACTTAATAACTCCAAAAAAGAAGTGGGAGGGTAATAAGCAAACCACTCCCAGGGAGAAACTGTTTCAGACCAGAGGAAGGTCCGCCCAACGGAGAGATAGATCTCCAGAACGGGGGGGTAGGTCTCCTCAAATGGAGCCCTCTGAAAAAAGTTATAACCTTAGAAATAGGAAATATTTGAGAAAAGCTGACAGATATCAAGATATTGATACACGTCCCTCTCGATCTTTTCAGACTTCCTCACAGAAATCTGAAAGAAGAGGACCGTCAGAACATAAAGAAGAGCGCATCAAGTCCAAAGACAAAGAACCTGCTCATCAAAGTAAACAATTACAGTTTCCCAAAAAGAAGATAGCCAGTATTAAAGTAAAACATGCTGAGGATTCTGAGAACACAACTCAAGAACGGAGAATGGGCCCTGACAATGCTAGACAGCGCAGCAGAAGTGACCACAGCTCACAAGATCCTGATGAATCTTCTGGAGACAGTGGGCACCAATGAATACATTCAAGTGGAAACTGCAGACACCAGAGTCAGTGTACCTCATAAATTATATGAAAAATCATTATGTATAGAGGGGGACAAAACTAGGAAAATAAGAGGTCTCTTCTGGGAGAACCTATCTAAAGGTTATGACATCCTTCTAGTAGGAAAGGACTGGCCACCAGTGTTTGTCAGGGAGTGCCCACATGGCGAAGAAATGATTATGCCTGCCTTCTCAAATCACATTCCAATTCATAAAAAATACACATAGGCTAGAAAATGGGCAGTGGCCCAAGCTCCTGCATTATATAAAAATCATGTAGGATGGTATGAGGACTCTCCTCACCATAAAATCCAGTTAGAAAATCAACCTACTGCACAATGCAGTATCCTGTTAAGCAAGAAGCTAAAAAACAAGTCAGGGAGATCTTAGATCAACTTGAGTATCAGGGGGTGATCGAAACATGCACCTCACAAATGAACAATCCTTTGTTTCCTGTATCCAAACCAGACAATTCATATTGTCTAGTATTGGACTACAGACACTTAAACTCCTGTTGCAAAACATTTGCAGTACAACATTCACACAGTGCAGCACTGATGAATAACATTGTGCGCAAAAAATATAAAACAACATTACATATTTCAAATGGTTTCTTCTGTCAAAACATTGCACCAGAAAGCAGGTATTTGACTGCTTTCTCCAGTATTGGGGCCCAAAAGCAATTTTGTCGTCTCCCACAGGGATTCAAGAATAGCCCAGGATTATTTTCAGCCAGAGTAACAGAGTTACTACAAATGTATGATGATGAGGCATTATCCTATGTCAACAATATCTATCTAATAGACGATGACCTGGAGACACACTTGAAAAGAGTGAACACCATCATACTTGGGTTCGCATCTGAAGGGTACAAATTTAACTTTATAAAGTCACGAATTGCCCACCTCACTGTCCTATTTTTAGGATATGAGTTATCAAGTGAAGGCAAAAGCCTAGCAGACAACTTCTTAGAGAAGTGTGCAGTACTCCAAGCTCCAAAAACGCTGAAAAACTTACAATCCATTCTAGGTTTCCTGAATTTCGGAAGAACTTACATTCTAAAATATGCAGAGAGGGTTAAACCGCTCTACGAACTAATAAAACCTGATTTCAAAGCAATTAATTGGACTCAGAAACACACAGAAATGTTACGATCATTACAAACAGACATGTTAACTAAAACAAAACTGCAAACATGAGCGAACGAACGCAACCTTGTAATCCGAGTCATCCCAGGAAGATGCGGATTTACGTACCTAACCTCTAATGAGGGAGAACGGTACCAATAGCTTACAAATCACACTTGTACACACAAGCTGCAATGAAATTTAGTTCCACTGAAAAGATTCTAACTGCGGTACAAACTGTTGTAGCAAAACAAAGAGCCCTGGCACAAGGTAAACGCATAATAATCGTTACACGGATACCTGCCCTAGAAGCAGTAACAAGAGCAAGCATTCCGAATGCTAAAGCCTTACATCCGAGATCGATACAATGGGTTAATTCTCTTGCTGCATCAGACGTAGTATACGAATTTGATCCTAACTTAAAGACGCAAGAATTTCTCCATTACAAATACGAATGTCCTCTGCCAACTGAAATTCTACCTCTGGAACATTACGGCTGTATAATATATACAGACGGTTCAGCACAACCCGCAGTAGGGGGTAAACAAGCATATAGTGCTGTGTGCGCGATCGTTAAATGTCGATGGCACAAAGGAAAATTTAGACCATTGGTCACTAAAACTCAATCACTCGGAGATTGTACAGATCAGCGAGCTGAACTACATGCTTTTAAGATGGCGCTTGAAAATGCAGATCACGAATTCCCCACACTAATAGTGTGCAATTCGCATTACTGTGTCGAATCTTACAATAATTCCATGCAGATCTGGATTGAAAACAGTTACAAAGATGAGACAGGTGGCACAATAAAACATAAAAAACTATGGGAACAAGTAGTTATTTTATACAAAGAACTACAAAAGACTCACGTGATACATACTCAGAGTCTTCAACGTGATGGCGTTCACGTTGCAGGGAATTCATTGGCTAATGAAGCCACAGCGGCAGCTGGTCAACCGGCTTCCATAGCTACAAAAAAGCGTTCTAAAAAACAAATAGATGGAGAAACGCTACTTGCAGTAAAAGCCTCAATGGAAGGCAATTATGCAGCGTTACCTCTGAATTATCCACTCGGAAATACATACATAATTGATGTGAACTCCGTTCCTTTTGCTCATATCCCTGGAGTGGGGGATTGAGTATTTCCAAACATGAACCAGAGGGTTTTGTTGATTCAAGAAGCACACATGGGAATGGGTCTGAGGCACCAAGAGATCCTGAAATCTCTAATAGAATTGCAATCAAGATACTGGTGGCCGGGAATGAGCGTGCAAGTTTATAACTTTGCAATGGATTGTCAGGACTGCAATAGAGATCGCAGTTATGAACTGGACCAGATATCTGATTCTAGCACAGTAAGACCAGCCCAGACACCACTATTAGACAGCATTAGACTATCTACACCAAAGGCGTCTGACCGGACAAATGCGATCCCATACATATTAAGACGAGATTCATTTGGATGTGGCCCCAGCGCTCGGCTGACGCCAGAACTGTTATAAAAGATTTGCGAGTCTTTATCGGCACATACGCAATTGGCATGCTACATTTTGACCAGGGTCCTGCGTTTAGCTCCCGAGCTTACAAGGAGGCCATGACCAGCTTGGGCATTGCATTGCAGTACTCTAGTCCATTCCATCCTGAGGGAAATGCGGTAGTGGAAAGAAACAAATGTGACATAAAGCAATCTATAACAGCGAGGGTATTAGGTTTGGGTGGTGGATGGGTCAAACATCTAATAAGTGTCCAAAGTAGTCTTAATAATCTGCCAAGAAATTCTCTGGGTGGAATTACTCCGTATGAACTTTTGTTTAGTACAAGAATGATAATCGAAAATCTCGATTGTCAGACTTCAGTGGAGGAACAAAAACGTTTAATATCAAAGATCGTTTGGCTGCTTTACAGGACTTGAATGAAACAAGAAGAAGTCTAAGTAGCACAAAGCTAAAGCCAACGGCCACTGAAGAAAAACCACCTGTCCCAGCAAGACCTGCCAGGATTCCAAAGATTGGGGATCTGGTCAGAAAAAAATTGCGGTGAAGAAGGAATTTGGGCCTTCTTACAGAAAAGCAGTACCTGTCTTAGCTATAAGCGGAAGAAAGATCAGTCGTACTACCGCTCCTTGCTGGTAAAAAAGGGAAACAGAGTTGTATACATCGACCTGGTAAAACCATAACCATGTGGCCAATAATAAGTAGTAGGCCCAGTGGACTCCCAAGAAGTAGCAGAAGACCAAACCTCGCTACAATCCAAGAGGTTCAAACTGAGAGATTAATCACATTCGATAAACCTGCAGTGAATAAAAAAGGACTATGCAACAAAGTCATGGAACTTGTGCCTCTTGAAACCCAAATTGCAACAGTTCGTCAAGAAACACCTGTCTACTATGATAGAGCCTCTGACTATACCAATGTGAAAAAGGAAGAAGCAACTACAAAGATTAATAACAATCCTGATGCCATTCAAACAATTGACAGAACTACATCTGGCTACTTCATCAATTTCGATGACTTTTCTGATGATCCAAGTGAACATGAAGACAAGCCAGCAAACAAAACTTTCAAAGACAAAATTACTGAACTCTTTCATCAACTTGGAAAAACATATCTGATTTCACCGTGGATTGAATTGTGGATTGTGTTAAGTGTACTTTTCCTCCTGCTCTGGCTCATTTTAATTCTAAGCTTGGGAAGAATGATTGATGGAAAATACAGTACAATGGACACAGCAAGCCAGAACATCAAGTTGGTTCTAAAACCTCACAGATACTCTCACATTGAAAAAAGAGAACTATCATCAGTGAACATCACAGCCATTCCTATACCTGGTGGTGTAGTGTGGGACACTACTGATTACGACATCTATGGCCCGGTTGAACTCTTGAAATATCCACATCAGTTCAAGATTTCTTTAAGTGACTTTGTATCACCTAGTACTTTCTCTGATGATTGGGACTTTGAAAATATTAACAATATGATGTCAGATTTAGAAATGTCAGATATATACAGAACATGATTATTTACAAGGTTCATCAAATTATGAAGAAATGTATTGCTATAATCATTATGGGCATCACTATTTGCATAAATCAGCAAATCCTAGAAATGTTTTTATGTATAATCAATGGGACCATTGTCCCACTCTGCCAAAATTCCCATACTTTTCAGGGTTTAATATCACTGATCCAGAAATGTTTTATTTTAAAATTATGAAAAAGACAGTAAAGAAAAACATGTTAACAAATACTAAACTGATTTATTCTGAAAACCTTTATGAAAAATGTCTACGTTTGGTTTTGAATTTTGGAAAAACAATATTGAGACAAAAACAGTCTGGGGTACAATGGACTGGCAGGTACAAGGTTTAGAATCATTATTCAGAGCCTGCATGATCCAAGAACAAATAATCTTCCTGAATGACACCATTCAACAAACATCCTGTCTTGGCCTAGCCAGGATAAAAGACCTAAACAAATTGTCTATACCAAAACCCATACCTGATATTAATAGCACTACAGAAGTGGAGATAGACGTATCCCATATTTTATAACATAACAGAACACTTCTGTGGTGATCTGTATTATGCAATACTTGTTGGAACTTCATGATGTCACCTGTGGGTTCTTCATGCACTGTGCATTCTCCTCCAATGTTCTCTGTTTGGCAGTTGCAGCTGCCCTGTCTCTCCTTCATGCTGGACGGCTCTCTTCTCCTGAATAAATCTCTAAACTGCAGTTCCTGCCTCCGCCTCATCTTTACATTGGCGACTGAGGATGGTCAGCTGTTCCTCAGCTGTCGGATCTACTCACAGACTAATTCCTAACAAAACGGTTTGGACTCTTGAACATTTTCCATATCTACGATCTACTTCCTTGTGAGTACTTTTTTTTTCAATATTACCCTCACATTTCATTTTAGAGAGCCGTCGCAGCCAACAGACTCTTTTCTACCATTTGCCTCGTTCTGCGCATCAATCAAGCTTTCACAGCACACTTCCTAGCGCACCGTTCACTGTTATATTCTGCCTCGCGCTACCAACTCTTCTTTCTACTAGCGCTACGTTTTACCTGCGCTGCCTGTGCCTTCACCGTCAAAGGTCAAGTTCTGCCAAGTGCTGTCTGTGTCTTCGCTGCTCCTCACCAGTGCTGCGTATTCCTTCGCTGATTGTTCCGCCACCTTCGAGCTCCGCTACAGAATGATGACGTAGTGGAACTTCTCCATTCAGCGTCATCACGCATTTTGTCTCCTTAGCAACCAGCAAGACGCTCAGCGCCAGCACGCGTTTCCTCAGCAACCAGCAAGACGCTCAGCGTCAGCACGCGTTTCCTAAGCAACCAGAAAGACGCTTTTTGTTTATGCCTGTCACCACGTCATTTACGTCATAAAGGCTTCGCGTCTATTTCATTCCTGTCTGCGTTATCTTGGCCTCGTCAGCTGTCAGTCGTCTTCATCGGCTTCAATCCACACAGCTTATCCACACAGCCGACGCGCGCTGATGCGCACAGCTTTAAATATTTCTCTACACCGATGCGCACAATTTTAAATACTTTCTCTACGCTGATGCGCACAGCTTTAAACAGTTTACTACACTGATGTGCATGTTTCAAGCACACAGCTAAATAATTCGACAAAGAAGCAAATCCATATTCTCGCGCTGATGCGCACAGCCATATCACAGCCTGATTTTCCACATTAACGGGCCGGAGTATTCAGTATCTACACGCTGACGTGCACAGCTGCTGCACGCATTCTTCTCTACACGCTGACGTGCACAGCTACTGCACGCAGTTTCTCCACACGTTGACGTGCCCAACTGTTGCACACTTCTTTTTTCTACACGCTGATCTGCACGCATTTTACTCCTAACTAAAGACCAACACATCTTAACTGCCATATTTACAACAATTTTTTTTTTCTTTTCTTTTTTCTCTTTTTTCTATTTTTTTTTTCTTGTATTTAAATCCTTCTACCCAAAGGAAAAATAGAAGATCTCACAATGCAAAATGTATCTCCTCCTGCTCCTTTTATTCAGACTCCTGGAGATCCTCCTCTCGAATGGAAACTTTGGTTGAGATCCTTTATGGCCTACCTAGGGGCAATTGATGGTCTTAGATACCGTGCAGAAAGGAAAAAAAGTCTAATGTATTATCATCTTGGTGTAGAGGGGCAAAACGTTTTTGACCATTTAACCGGTCTATGTTCCACCTACTGGCGAAACTGCCGATGAATTTGAAATAGCTATAGCTAAATTAGACAAGTATTTTGTTAAAACTAAAAATATGGTTGTACACCGTTATACATTTTTTACTAGAGCTCAAAAACCCGAAGAAAGCATTGATACTTTTGTTACTGCCTTAAAAATACTTGCGTCTAAATGTGAATTTGACAATTTCACCTCTCAACTTATCAGAGACCAGCTTGTTGCTCGGTGCTCTTGCAAACAAATCCAAGGGAAACTTTTATCCTGCAAAGATCCCTCTCTTGACAAGGCTATTGATATAGCCAAAAGTATTGAAACATCCTTAGAAGATTCCAAACAATTAGAGGTTTCTCTTTCCAATACTTCCATCTCTGGTGCTGTTTCCACTAAGGTGCCTTTTCCCACCAAGTCTCCCATTTCCATTTCTCGTGACTCTCGTGGCTATTTCAAAAGAATGGGAAACACCAGTTTTAGAAGACCTTTCGTACCTAATAGACAATTCAGCCAAAGTACTTTCTGTTATAGATGTGGCTCCTCTTACCATGCTTCCAATTTTAAAAATTGTCCTGCTGCCAATCAACAATGCACTCAATGTGGGAAAAATGGTCATTTTTCAAGGGTCTGTATGAGAGGTAGAAGAGGTAATGTACGTAGCGTCATGTGTGAAAATGATTCCTTTCAAGATTCTAATCCCCTTGAGCTTTCAACTGAACATTCTGAATGTGATGTGACCAATCAGGAATATGTTGTTGTAGTGAAAGACAATGACACTATCAGCCGTACTTTTCTTGTCCCTGATCCTGAAGTCGATGCCACTATTGACAATCACCATATCCTACTTCTGGTGGACACCGGTGCTCGCATCACCATTGTTTCCTATGAGAAATATTCTCACCTTTGGCAAAATAAATGTATACTTCCTCCTGATGTTCTTTCTGTGGCCTTTGAAGGAAGCAGAATCAACCTTTTAGGTTATTTCTTGGCTGAAATCTCCATCTTTAGCAAATCCATCAAGGGGAAGGTCTATGTTGCCAAACGTGGTATCAATGTTCTAGGGCTTATACATCAGGCAGAATTTGGTGTCACCATTAAACCTGGTTTACCCAACCCTGTATTCATTGAAGGGTGCAATCTTTCTTCTCCTGCATCTTCTACCCCTGTTTGCAACATTTTTAATAGTGAATTCTGGGAGCACAAATATGGAAAAATCTTTGAAGATCGTTTGGGCAAGATCACCAATTTCCAACACTTTATCAAGGTCAAAGATGGTGTTTCCCCAGTTAAACACAAGCTTAGGAACGTTCCACTCAGTATTAGAGAAGATTTGTCCAAACATCTTAAATCATTATGCGAGCAAGAAATCATTGAAAAAGTAGAATCCACATTATGGCTTTCTCCCATTGTTCTTGCCAGAAAAAGGTCTGGCGATCTTAGGATGTGTGTGGATTTACGCAGTCTCAATGAAGCTATCTGGGTCGATGGCTTTCCCCTCCCTCGCATTGAGGATTTGATAGCTAAAGTGGGCTCATCCACTTGGTTTTCCAAACTTGATTTAAAGGCAGCCTACCACCAGATTGAGTTACATCCGCTCTCTCGACATCTCACTGCTTTTGTAACTCCTGATGGAGTTTTTCAGTTTCGTCGTCTTCCCTTTGGGTTGGCGTCTGCCGCCGCTGTTTTCCAGCGTATTATGTCTGAAATGTTTGAGGAACTCTCTAATGTTGTCGTTTTCCAGGATGACATTCTTATCTTCACTCAAACTGAACACGAACATAACTTGGTCATTGACCAAGTTTTCAACATCTTGGAAAAAAGAGGTGTAACCCTACAAAAGAGTAAATGTGTATTCAAAACCAGAGAGGTAGAATACCTTGGTCATACTATTTCTGAATGTGGTATTAAGCCCAGGCCAGGTCTAGTCAAGAGTATTATTGAGGCCCCTGCCCCTTCTAACAAAGAACAGCTTCTGTCTTTTCTCGGCCTCTGTGAGTTCTACTCCAAATTCATGAGAGACTACGCCAAGACCACTGAATGTTTTAGACTTCTACTCAAAAAAGGTGCCACCTTCAGCTGGTCTGATGAGTGTGAAAAAGGTTTCCAGCTCATTAAAGAACACATCACTAAAGCTCCTGCTCTTCAACCTTTCAATGGGAACAGAGAAACTTTTGTCACCGTTGACGCCTGTGAATATGGCCTAGGAGCTGTTCTCTCACAATTGGCCTATGGTAAAGAATTTACTGTGGGGTTTGCCTCCAGGACTCTCCGCCCTGTCGAGCGAAAATATTCTGTTATTGAAAAGGAACTCCTGGCCTGTGCTTGGAGTGTTGAAAAGTTTAAATCCTACTTATGGGGCAGACCATTTGTTCTTCAAACCGATCATCGACCTCTCGTCGACATTCTATCCGGCAGAAAAGTCAAACGCACAACCGCACGGTTGGCTAGACTCTCCACCAAACTGTTAGAATTCAACTTCAAAGTTATCTACATTCCTGGGGGCAAGAACAAACGTGCTGACTGTCTTTCCAGGTTACCTATACAAGAACCTAACGAAACTGAGTGGGAAACAGAGATTGAAGAGTGTTTTGTGGCCAACATTTCACAAATTTCCATTTCTTTTGCTGAGAATGATTGGGTTAATGCTGTTGAGAATGATGCTGTACTTAGGGATGTTGTCTCCTTCATTCAGAAAGGTTGGCCCAAGGAAAAATCTCTTTCTCCTGAACTCCAGATTTATTGGAAAATCAATTCCGAACTTTCCTTGGAAAGTGGCAAAATTGTTAGGGGCAATAAATTTATCCCTCCCTCTGTTTATCGGGAAAAGATTATTGCTGATGCTCATTCTGGACATCTAGGTGCCACCATTACTAAAAGAAATGTCAGATCGAATTTCTGGTGGCCAAGAATGGACAATCAAATTGTGGATGCTGTCAAACTTTGCACACGCTGCAACACCAGTGATAAAGTCCTTATTTTGGAAGGTGTTTGTGATTCTGTCGTTCCCCCACCCAGCAGGGCTTGGCAAAAAATTGGCCTGGACTTTCTGGGTCCATTCCATGTTCTTCCCAACACTTCCAAGTACTTCTTGGTCCTCGTCGATCACCTCTCTAGGTGGGTCGAGGTTGAACCTATCAATGTTCCCAATTCAAAGAGTGTTATTGATTGCCTGACCAAAATTTTTCTGAGGGAGGGTTGTGCGGAAGAAATTCTCACCGACAATGGGGTTCAGTTTATCTCTAAGGAAATGAGTGTTTTCTTGAATAATTGTTGTATCAAACATACCAGAGCTCCTTTGTATCACCCTCAGAGCAATGGCAAAACCGAGACGTTCAATAGAGTTATTGTTGAATGTGTGCAGGCCGCCTTCAAATCCAATAGCTGTATTTTCCAGGCTGTAAAAGATCTTGTATGGTCTTATAGAATTTCTCCACATGTTGCTACAGGCTTTTCCCCTTTTGAATTGATGAGAGGAAGGAAAGCCTCTTCTCAAGCTCTTCCCTTTTGGATGGTCAAAAGTCTCCACAAAGGTTGTGATTTGGAAGTGGCATGGGATTGTGCCAACAAAAAATCTTCCAGCTCTCTGCCTTGTGACGTGGAACATCGCAAGAGGTCTTTTCACAGTATTCATGCTGGTGATTGGGTCAGGATTAAAAATCCTGTCACTGTTAAGAAAGGTTTTTCCAAGTTTCTTGATTCCCAACAAGTTGTGGAAGTTCGCAAAAATGCTGTCAAATTGTCTAATGGTAATTGGTGGAGCACTTCTCGCGTTGCCAGAGATCCCTCTCGTGCTTCACGTGCAACTGTTCCTACCCCCAATGTCCAAGTTGACAATGGTTTAAGGAAAAGCTCAAGGTTGACTGTTAGACCCAACAGATTTCGTGACTATATATGATTTATCATTCATTGTTGTTTCATCTTGTTTTTCTTTTAGAAAGGGGGGAGGTGTGTGGTGATCTGTATTATGCAATACTTGTTGGAACTTCATGATGTCACCTGTGGGTTCTTCATGCACTGTGCATTCTCCTCCAATGTTCTCTGTTTGGCAGTTGCAGCTGCCCTGTCTCTCCTTCATGCTGGACGGCTCTCTTCTCCTGAATAAATCTCTAAACTGCAGTTCCTGCCTCCGCCTCATCTTTACAACTTCCTAATTGGAAAAATGGTTGATCTGGCCCACAGACACTAATAACTGTCAAGATAGATTCCTGAACAAAATACAGGGGTTGAAATAGAATAGGCCGGACCCAAGATATTCCCAGAGACAACATCCAGGGATAATAACAACCTATAGTGTAGGAAAACGGTGCCTCGAATGGCTACAGAAATTCACAGTACCTGAAATTAAGCAACACTTGACTTTACTTAAAGAAGGTGCTGACTTGCGAGATTTCTTACTGGGACCTCGCAAACAGCGTCAAAAAACGTTTCATATACGCCGATATATACACAGCTTACAATGAAGCTTGGATAATTGAAACTGCAGAAAAAATACGAGAAATTGATCGTATTAATTTGGAAAAATCACTTTCTGTAGTGGACAATGGGTTAACGACTCTGTCCTCCAGAACTTATTCACTGGACAGTATTGTATCATCTGCTATTGATATAATAGAACAGGATATGCTAATGTTACAACATTACCAGTCCCAATCACTTTCTATTGTACAGTTAGACTGGACGTTACAAAATCTGCGTTCAGGCTACGTGCCATGGCGTCTGATAAACACAACATCATTATTTTCTATCTTTAACCTTACTGATAAACAAATCTCTTTGGCACAAAGAGGGGCAGACTATACGGTGCTGAGCATTGAAAAACTAGAAAGATTACCATTGACAGTCTCCGAAAGACCTGTCATTGAATGGATAATACATGGCACCATTACAATTCCGATAACAACTTTTCAGTTTCAATATTGCCAAAAGTGTATACCAGCATGCCTGTATGAAAGGTTGGGTAAAGGGTACATCAAGTCAACCTGGAATTTACCTTACACACATAGATGTTGGAGTGGGGGCAAGAAAGAGGTATTCCTTAGTGGTAGCAACTGTAAAAATTCACTAAGCAGTACACTACTGTGTCAAGGAATTAACTTACACGGAGCCTGCGAAGGTACATCAAATAACCTTTCATGCCACCTGCACATCACCCCTGCTACACAGATAGAGCCTTTTTTCAGACAGCTTTCCAACGGCAGCTACGTTCTTATAAGTGACCACAGCTGTTGTGGCATGGTGCCAGGAATGGCCTATCTCGCGAGCGTTACTTCCAGGGTCACTAGTCGTATGCAAGTATTGTATCCAAACAACAAGCTAGACATGGAGGCAGCAATATGGCCTTATTTGAATATCTCTTTGATTCGAATTGATACTCTAAGCAGAATGAAGTCTTTTCTTTTACAAACAACTGTGCCTTTAACCTCATCTAGAGAAACGTATGATCTGCAAGTTGCAAGGACATCAGCAGAGATACATACATTATTATCGACAAATTGCCTCGTACATTTCGTATAAATGTTAAGCCAAATCTTAAACATGTCTGATACCAGTGGCATCGCACTTGTATTTAGGACAATTTTTTCGGGACTGTTAGCACCCTTGGAAGCAGTCCTGAGCATCTTCCCGAATTTCGTGCACTCTGTGTTCGGTGTCCTGCCTCTCATCTTGGGACTCGTAGCAGGAATCTTATTTTTGTTCCTTCTGCTCCGATATGGCAAGTCAAATCACAGACAAAACTCAGGCTATAATGGAAGACATGATCCTAGCAATGCAGTACCGAGAGCGGATTACTAAAGTCCTTGGCTTGGCTCGGCTAATAGATCTGAATACTTCCTGGTTTCTTTTATTCAGACCAATCTGGCAAGATTGCATCTTACCTGATCTATGATTCCTGCTATGCGGAGAAGAATGCGTGTTAGACGTCTGTCTCACACTTACATCAGCAGTACCTATGGATATCGATACTTTGCTTGGTTCGGTAACGGCTCATGAAACGTGTTGTCCCCAGAGGCTACCCATTCTGATGACGGTATTCGTTGAGACATCACCTTTACGATTAGGTGGAGGTGAGGTGCGAGATGAAAGCGGCACACAGGTACAACCTTCTGTGAACATTGCTGATCCAGATAACGCTGACGGTTATGCATCTCACATATGCACTATTTCCACTTTTTCGGAAATGGCCCAACTTTCACCTACTGTTGTAGACAAATTTTTTGCCAACCTATCTGAATTGATGTTCTCCCCTAACAACGAGAATAACTGTAGAAATAGCAAGCAAACAGCGTTCCCTGAAATCTGAATTCGGCCTTTAGTTTTGGTAAACAGAACCTAAAAAACGTTGGAACTATTTTTTTTCCCCAGAGAGCGAAATTGAATTTTTACAGTTCCCAAAATATTTACCTGTTTGGCACATGATACTCTGCTTAAAGTAGAACTATTCTTAAAAAACAAGATTTCTATTTTTAGAAACTCTAGAGACAATATTTTTACGTAGTCTCTAGCACATGTACAGTCTTGTATAAATATGTGATGAAATGGTCTCGACCTTCTTTTCTGTATTAAGAGCCATTTCATAAATGTAAATTTCGTGATTCATTCAGTCAACATTTTAAATGTACAATATATGCATTGTCTGAATGACACCACTGCTTACAAAAAACGTACAGTATAATACTCATTTTCGTGTATATACCATTTCAAATGTATTTTATGTATTTTGGGGTGGGATGGAAAACACATGCTTAGATATGCTTAAACATTGCTTAGTATTTAGTAATGATGGACATTATACGTGGAGTGGGTGTTGTAGATGATTCTAGGACTCTAGTAAATATTCCCGATTTCATGCCCTTATGTGGTTAAAGCTAAACTAAAGGAGAAGCTTAAGGCTAGGGGTTACCCCTCTAAACTATTGAAAAAGTACATTTGATTTGTGTCTCAACCTTTGGTACACATACAATGTAATTAAGAAAATTCGACTCAAGCAATGGAATCTCCTTGCATCTATTCCAGAGTTTGTAAAAAAACCTATGTTTGCCTTCAGAAGAGGGACCAACCTTCAAGACCGTCTAGGTCATGCCTATGACAACAAGATTTAACAAAATATAGTAGACAACATGAGACAACTAGTCCCAATCAAAGGTAATTTTAAGTGTAATAACTGTCTTGCATGTCAGACCACTGATACAGTTAAAACTTGTAGAACTAATGACGTTAACCTTACCCTCAAGTATTTCTCTAACTGTAATACCACGAATGTGTTGTACTGTATTAAATGCCCTTGCAACTTGCACTACATCAGCAAAACAATCCAGCCTGTCAAAAAACGCATTTTACAACATCAGTCACGTATCAGATGTAAAAAAAAAAATGCCCCTCTTGTCGAACACTTCACCCGCCTGGGCCATACTTGCAACCAAATTACCTGGTGAGTGATCTACGTCATTAAATCAACCAAAAGGCAACACAATGTAGATACGATTCTCACAATGAAGGAAGGCAAACGTATCTGCATCGCAGATACCATCGAAAGGGGCCTCAACACTGCAACTGAATGGCATGCCTTAGCTTGCCTAAGATCTGTCTTCAGATGATATCTGCTCCTATTCAGTTCATGCTCAAGATCATTGATACTATTAAATGCAATTATTTGTGATGTAGGCTTACATCTATTTGGTAGGTCCCTGTTTATAAATGTAAAGATCACAATATGTATTGTTAAATAAAGTGAGCCATTCTGAACTCATTATAGATATGTCCTTTTACACTTGCCTTTATATTCCGAACACACAATGCTTATTATTGTAACCCATCTGTAATTCCATATCCAATGGTATACTTACATTCATTGTACTTTTGCAATAATATTGATTTTGTGCAATTATGTAATTTTTATTTGATAGACAAAATATGTATCTCGAATTTCTCACAATGTAAGATACATATACGGTTTACATGACTGATGCCATACGCAAATGTTGGACTGTAAGCTTTTTTATGAAGCAGGTAATGATAAATGGAATTCTGAGTCTATTGGTGTTAATATGTAATAATGAACGAGCGTTGCACATACTCTGAAAAACTGTAGGAGTTCTGGGTAATGTTTACGCATCAAGATCGACCAAATAATGATTTGCGTAAATTGCTATTTATGAAATTAGCATAATGTTTACATTTGACTAACAGATGTATACATCTAGATACTCATACATATGACAAAAGGGTACTCAAATCTTCTTTTATACGATTAAGACACCTCGTATTTAACATCAATAGACATTGATCCTTTTTTCTCCCATTGTGTTGAACATCAGAAAACATATTAAAATATGGCTGCCAAAAATCCATGCTATCTGCTGCCGATTACATCCCAATTTGGCCGCTGAGATTTGCAATAATTAGGTTAGTCCTCTTTCGCGATCTAAACGCGAGTATAAATCGAGTCAGGTTGCTCCCAGCCGTTTCTTGCCACTCTACGAACTGACGATTGCTAGAGATCATGCTTCCTCTGATATACAAGGTAAGCTCTGACTGGGTCCCTACAACTCTCTTCTAATGCTGTGGTTCTTTTTAACCCTTGCATTTTCGCGAAAGTAGCTTTATAGCTATTTTTATCCATCTTTACAGGCATAAAGACCAACAATCCCTCTTGCTATTGGTGAAGACTGTGAGCTCACATAACGTAGGTACAGCTCTCTGAATACCAGTAGTTGTCACGATGGCCCACGGGTGGGGATATAATTCTAGCCAGATAATTGATTTCAAAATGGCTATAAATATTGAATTGTGATAATCAAACATAGACTTAAACGATTTTCTTAACATAAATGCTAGACTTGTACGTTATCGTATATATACATGCAGAGACCCACCAATCATTGGGCCATTATTCCAAATATCGATATATACTTTCTTTGATTTGGTGATCTATCCCTATTAACAGCCAGGACTTTTGAGAGGAGCTGCTTCTAACTAAATACAACAGGAGACCGTTTTTCGAATTTAAGGTATTCTTTTGTTTATAAAAAATAGACCACCCTTTTGAACCACATAATCTATGCGTAACAGTCCGATTAATATGCTAAATGGACATGATTATTCTAAATGTCTGCTGTATAATTGCTCACATTTTGGACAATGCAGTTAAAAGGAAAAAGATTGTCCCGACTTTAGAAATGTAAAAACTATTCTCATCATTAGACTAATGCTCTATGATTGCTAAAAAGCTTCTCACCTTGTACACTCTTTCAGGAAAAATGTCCGTTGTATAATTGTTCACATTTTGGACAATGCAGTTGAAAGGAAAAAGATTGACCTGACTTTAGAAATGTAAAAACGAATTTCATCATTACATTAATGCTCTATGATTGTTTTAAAAAAACTTCTTACCTTTAAACATTCTTTTAGGAAAATCGAACTCCATTTGTGTCCTCTTCACCGGAGGTGACAATTACATTCTTTCGAAAATAGCCAGAACCTTTATGACGAACTGACCGATACTAACTAAGGTGACTTTTTTTGTCAAATATATATTTACGATCATTTGCCTCTTTGTCCATCAGGTACCTGTACTAATTCTGGTCATTCGAACTAGTATGATAAGCCAACATTGTCTTTCCGTGACAGATAACCTCATGCTCTTACAACTATGATTCACCTTAGAATCATGACTTATCTATCAGAATCCGTCAATGCAAGGTAATTCTGGGAATAGGATTATCCTCACTATTTGACCCTTCTTTTGAAAAAACATTGTGAATTATTATATAATTGTATATGCACAGAAACCATTTAATATTGGCTATCTGAACATTTTTGCCAACGAAATACATTCTGCCTCTTAGTGCCTTCATTTCAAACTCTCAAATGAATACAATATGAGTTTTTTAGTTGCATTTATATTATGATTTCTATGATAAGAAACCACAGGAAAAGTAGATGTTGCGAAACTGAATGTGTATATCTAATATCAACTATCACTGTAGAATATTACCTTATTGAACGACTAAGAATGTATTGAACAGAGCCACTGTTTTGTAATACATTTTGAAAATGTTTGGAATTGAGAATATACAACCCATTTAAGGTTTGTATATTGCGGGTGTTATATATGCGTAAATATTCGTAAATAATGTATATTGTTCTAACATTAGACATGATATAGAATATGTAATAATTGAAACTCTATATAATTTTTAGGGGTCTTCAGATATATCGTTATTGTCCTGAAGATGGTCTCAATAAACAGCTCATAAGAGACCGAAACGTCGACCTTCGCTTTTTCTTTATCAAACTCACTACATCAATTTTATTAAGGAAGAAAAGCATACACAATTATTCCAATGACGTGTCTTTATTTATTTTTTAATAACTCTTGCTGCTTGTAACATTGTTGACATATACTTTCTGTACCCTTCCTCTTGATTTTGAAAACCGTATTAAATACAACTTTTTTATATATACACCCGTTTGTTTCCGCTCTTCATATTTAGATCACTGTGTGACTATTTGTAAATGTATGTAATAACTATGTTTGCTTAACTGCACAGTAGACCAACAATAATTTGGGTCTTAAATCAGTTCATACAACTTAAATGTTTTAAGCTACACTAACAAAATCCCTTGAAGGTACCATTATCCATACATACCTTTTGCGAAAACCCTCAAGGGTATATTGGGTTGCCCGCTCCTTCTATATTGTTGTCGAGGTGGTGTTTGAAGGAGGTCCTCTTGGCCGCCCTGATCAGGAAGTGGTGGTTGCGGATGGCGTCCTTGTGTGCTGCGTGGCTGTCCTGAGTTTGTTCACTGTTCTGGGGTGAACCAGCTGGCCCTCTTGCTGGTGTCTCTGTGGGAGGGTTTCTTCAGTGAGCGAGGGTGTTGGTGCAGTCCTCGATCCAGTGTCTGAGGTTGTGGGCAGCGTCGTCAGTGTTGGAGGGTTCGGAGGGTGGACTAAAAGCGAGGTTTGCGTATATTTGGTATGCAGTGATTTTGCTCCAGCAGTGGTGGGGGAGTTGTGTGGTGGGATTCAGGAAGGCGAAGTGGATGCCGCGATGGACGGTCAAGAGGAGTTCGGTGGTGTGGCTTACGGAGACGTGCAGGCTTGAGAAGACGGGGTTGAGCATGTAGCTAGCGAAATGGGTGGGCTTTGTGATGAGTTGCTTCAGTCTGAGGTTGGTGAGGTTGTCAATCAGGGTTGTGGAGTTGTTGTCGTTGTTGTTCTCAAGGTGAAAGTTCAGGTCTCCGAGGAGGATGTAGTCGGTGGGGGTCAGGGCATGCGTGCTGACCAAATCGGCGATGGAGTCTCTGACCTAGGGGTGGGGTCCGGGGGGTCAGTTGACGAGGGTGACTCTGAGGGTGGAGTTAGGGTCTGTGTGGATCTGGAAATGCATGTGTTCTGTGGTGCTGAGTACGCCGTCGGTGCTAGTCGAGACCCTGATGCTGTTCTTGTGGACAATGGCGAGTCCGCCTCCGACTCCGTTGGTGCGGTCTCTGCTGGTGATCTTGTAGAGCTTGATGTTGTGTTGAGCAGGTCCCAGAGCTCGACAGCATGCTTGCGTGCGGAGCGGGTGTTCAGTAAAATGCATCGGAGGTGGTTGGGGTCTTTCTTAGCAGGTGGTTCGTCGGCTCTGAGGCTGGTGTAGCTGCCGTTCTGGCAGGTGAAGGGGCTGTGTGTGGATTTCGGGGTGGCCTTGAAGCAGGTGTGTCTCTGTCCGGAGTTGAGAGCATGCAGAGTGCTGGCTTCGTAGTGGCAGCGGTCATTGTGGCAGGACCCCACGGCGAGGGTGGTGAGGGACAATGAGGGTAACAGAAGGAAAAAGGGGAACAGAAATGAGGGAAAAACGAGTGGCACAGAGGACAGAAGGGCACAAAAAACGAGTGGAACAGAAGGCAGAAGGGCACAAAAAACGAGGGAAAAACAAGTGGCACAGAGGGCAGATGGGCACAAAAAACGAGTGGAACAGAAGGCAAAAGAGGCACAAAAACAGGGGAAAAACGAGTTGCACAGAGGACAGAAGGGCACACAAAAAACATTTCGAAACAGTGGGCAGAAGGGCACAAAAAATGAGTGGAACAGAAGTCAAAAGAGGCACAAAAACGAGTGGCACAGAGGGCAGAAGGACACAAAAAACAAGTGGAACAGAGGGCAGAAGGGCACAAAAAACGAGTGGAACAGAAGGCAAAAGGGGCACAAAAACAAGGAAAAAAGAAGTGGAACAGAGGGCAGAAGGGCACAAAAAACAAGAGGAACAGAAGGCCGAAGGGCACAAAAAACGAAGGATAAACAAGAGGCACGGAGGGCAGAAGGGCTCAAAAAAATGAGTGGAACAGTGGGCAGATGGGCACAAAAAGTGAGTGTAACATAAGGCAGAAGGGCACAAAAAACAAAGGAAAAATGAGTGGTAGAGATGGCAGAAGGGCACAAAAAACAAGTAGAACAGAGGGCAGAAGGACACAAAAAACGAGTGGAACAGAAGGCAAAAGAGGCACAAAAATGAGGGAAAAAGATTGGCACAGAGGACAGAAGGGCACAAAAAAACGAGTGGAACAGGGGGCAGAAGGGCACTAAAAATGAGTGGAACAGAAGACAAAAGAGGCACAAAAACGAGGGAAAAACGATTGGCACAGAAGGCACACCGGCACAAAAAACGAGTGGAACAGAAGGCAAAAGCGGCACAAAAACAAGGGAAGAAGTGCACAGAAATGTCAGAAAAATGAATGGCACAAAGGCAAAATACAGAATACAGAAATACAAGGGCAGTTAAGAACAGAAGGCAGAACAGGCAGAGAGACACGAGGGCAGCGAGGGGAACAGAAGAGAAAACCAGGCAGGGACACGGATGCAGCGTGGGGTACAGAAGGAAAGATCGGGCAGAGAGGGCACAGGGACATCGAGGGGAACAGAGGGAAGAAAAAGGGGCACAGACCATGTACAGGTAGCGGGGGAAGACAGACAACAGCAGTCACAGACACAACAATGAAAATACAGGCAATGCAATCAAAGCAATTAAGCGGTGGATGAACAAACCTACCTACGGCCTACCACTGATCACCAGGGATGAGGCGCACGTGGTAGCCTGCGGGTGGTGGAGGGCCTCGAACTTCCTCAGCAGCAGCAGCTGGGGCAGGGAGACACAGGCGATGCTGTGCGGAGTGGGAGAGGCCTTTCTGGTGGGGTCAAGGGTCGCCACATTGCCACATGAACAGCTTAACCAATCTATCTGCATCAAATTGACTATTAAACATAACATGCTCTGTAAAAGGTACAAATACACCAGATGTATTTGTTATGGAAAATACTGTCCTATAAGCAATCATATGTTGAAGTATTGTGTCGAAAACAACTATTGAAACCTCACTGTTGTATTAACATGTATTGATGTCCAGTGACGCACAGCAACTAATGTTGGTACATATTGCAGAAATGATGAAACAACTGCTCATGTAATTGTTTACTAGAAGCCAATAAAAACAGATAAAAAAAGAAAATAGGGGCCAATGCTTTCCCATTTTCAGCTGTCACATTACACTTATCTATGAATGGGCAATCCTCATCCGTGCCCCTTTCAAATTAATTGAGTTCCTGGATTCAAACCAACAGTCCATCCTGATCAAATGCCCCAGTTCACATATATCCTGTGCCTCAGACATTGTTCTGCTTTGGGCAGCTACTGGGAGGCTAATACAAATTAGTCTAAAGGATCTTCAGGAAGCAAAAAGGTGCTGTTTTAAATATGTATTCAAAATCTAACTTAAGCAGTGAATTGAACTTTTTTTTATTTTGAAAAATTGTCTTTGAATGATTATGTTAGCTACTTCAATTCAAAAGATACAGTTCAAAATGTATAATCTAAATGTTAACACTTTTGTAGGGTATAGATACTGCCCTGCAAGTGAAAATATCTTTTGGGCTTTAGTCACTGGAGAAACATGCCAACTTTAATTTTGCTCACGTTCCACTTATAATATCAGGCACCCTACCTTGTGGACGACAAGGTGTCCTTAGGGATAAATAATTAATTTTAATAGGAGAGCTTTTGCCTGTCAAAAATGGTTATTTTGACAGGCTTGGCTGCGGTTGCTAGAGTCAGGCTACACATGGTACTTTTAAACTGTGTTTAAAAAGTTCTGTTGATGGCACCATAGGTGCAGCAATCTACAGGTGCTGTTTAACCTCCAAGCGTTTGGTGTATTTCCTACACTATATACTAGGGACATATAGTCAGGAGTGGAGGCACTTTAATCCTGCTTAGCAGTAGGAGAGTACATGGAACTCAAAACTCAGCAAAAATAGATTCCAGAAAAAGGCAGAAAATCTGAGGTGACCATGCTGAAAAGGTGAATTTGCTACACAGAGGAACAACCAACATATCATCAAACAGGTGGCTTATGAACAATGATGACAAGGGTTTCTAAAGGTGCTGACCACTGAGTCTTCAACACCAGAAACCTAGCAATTGCCATCTCTTAATTTAGCAGGTGAATCATGAGTTTGATAGACCAGTGCCTAACCATTTTATAGTGGTTCTCTTTCCTTTCAAATCTCTTAATCAGCCGCTTTGTTACATTGTACTTTGGCAATCCAAAAATAAAATACGTTTCCAAATTGTTTTATAATTCTTGTGAAGAAAGATTTAAATTCTATCCAAAGGTAGTCATTTTACATCCAGAGCCAGAATCACAAAGATAACTTACACTTTTGAGTAAGTTTACAAACTTTCTTGTATTCACGAACTCCAAGTGTAACTTATTTTTTTTAAAGTTTGATTTATTGAAGAAAAAATAGAGGAAGGGGAGGGTAGGGGAAGAGGGAAGGAAGAGTTACAATAAATAGATATACAAAATAAGCAATACATTAATGATTTCCATGTAGGGTATGCACAACAAGCATGAATAGTTATGAACAATAGTACTTAAATTTAGATAAAAGGCACAATTAATATGATGAAACTGAATAATTACAGTAGTCAAAGAACAAGAAAATCATGGGGGTTTACGGACTTCAACTGTGTTAGGATCAGGGGAGGGATGTATAGGAGCAGAGGAGGAAAGGTACGTTACTAAGGAAGCCAGGTCAAGTCTCGTTTAATAGCTAGGGATATAGGTGTAACATAATTGGTATCCAAACGATGATGGAAACAGACCGCATTCCACCAAGATTGGTAGGAAATAGTTGCAGCCTGTTTCCAGTTCGAAGTAATGGTGTGAAAAGTTATAGCTATGAAGAGGTCAAGTAAAAGATAATGACTAGGGGAAAGAGGAAGTTCTGGTGAGAGAGAACCTAGAAAAATTTGTGTAGGGGAAAAGGGAACTTGAAATTGAAAGATTTTCTGTATTTGCTTCCAAACTAGTTGCCAGAACTGGGAAGTAGGAGGGCATTCAAACAACATATATTTGAGGTCTGCAGCGGGACAGGGACATGACCAACAAGTAGAAGGGGTATCTGGTGAAAAACGGGATAGAACTAGTGGAGTGAATAGGGTTCTGTTATACATAAAATATAAAGTTTGGGTGGTATTCGCAGCTCTGGAGGTTTCCTGAAGTTTAGTCCAAATTTTATCCCAAAGAAGTACAGGCCAATTCTGAGGGAGATCAGATTCCCAAGCGTTTTCGATGCGTGATTTAGGTCTATCATTAACAAAGCAGAATGAATTATACAAAGCAGATGCAGAAGGAGAAGCTTTCAGTAATAGGGAGGTGGATTTATGATCTAGAGGAACATCATTGGAAGATGACAAGGAGAGAAGATAGGAGATCAAGACAGGTAAAAGGGTAGCGTGTTGTGCCCGGGCAGAAGCAGGTAATGAGTAAAGGGATTGGAACCCTTGAATGGAGAGAGGGGTACCTTGAGATATTAATTGGGAAATCCAACATATTCCACGAAAATACCAAGATTTCCAAAAGAAAGTGCGGTTATGAATTTTGAGGAGTGAGTTGTTCCAAATCGGTTGTTCGTGAATGGAAAGGAGGGATGAATAAGATGAAGATAGGAATGGTAAAAGGAGATTTCGAGAGTGAGAAATAACAGGTGTGCGAAGGCGAGTTAGAGGAGATGAAAAGGATAGGAATTCGCGAAAGGTGAATGGAGAAATGAAGGAAGTTTCCATATTCAACCAGACAGGAGGATAGTGAGGAAGATCAGAAGATAACCAGCGAATTGATTGATTCATGGTAAAGGCTCGATGATATTCCCTAAATCAGGAAAACGTACTCCAGAGTGAGCTTTATCCTTCCGTAAGGAAGCAAGGACTATCCGAGGGCGCTTACCGTTCCAAAGAAATTTCAATAGTAAAGAGTCAATCCTTTTGAAGAAAGAGATTGGAATGCGGAGGGGGAGCATGGAAATAGTATAAAGAAGAAGGGGGGATAACATCATTTTTATAGAATTAAGTCGGCCCCACCAGGACAGAAAGAGTGGATGCCAACGTGCAATAGCTGTGTCCATTTTCTTGGAAATGTAATCAAAGTTTAATTTAAGAGTGTCAGATAAAAGGGGGGCAAACCAAACTCCCAAGTATTAAATTTTAGTTGGTTGCCATGAAAAACACGTTTGAGTAAAAAGATGTTTCTGGCAGAGGGAGTTTAAAGGTAAGATTTCGCATTTATCAGCGTTTAAGCGATAACCAGAAACCGCAGAGAAGGAGGAGACTTGCTGAAGGAAGGAGGGGATAGAGGTAGAAGGATTGGAACAATAAAAAACAATATCATCAGCATAAACTGAGAGCTTAACCTGATGGGAGCCAAATTGAAAACCAGAAATGTTGCTATCTAGACGGATTTTAGTAAGAATAGGTTCTAATGCTAATACAAAAAGTAGAGGGGATAGGGGGCACCCCTGTCGAACACCTCTATGTAAAGAAAAATAATCTGAAGACAGCCCATTAACAAAAATAGTAACCTGAGGATCAGAATAAAGTAAAGAAATCAAAGAAATGAATTTGGAGGGAATACCAAACCAACGTAGGGCTTGAAACATAAAATCCCATCCAATCCTATCAAAGGCTTTCTCCGCGTCTAAAGAGATAGCTGCAAAGGGACTCCCAAACTCCCAAGTATTAAATTTTAGTTGGTTGCCATGAAAAACACGTTTGAGTAAAAAGATGTTTCTGGCAGAGGGAGTTTAAAGGTAAGATTTCGCATTTATCAGCGTTTAAGCGATAACCAGAAACCGCAGAGAAGGAGGAGACTTGCTGAAGGAAGGAGGGGATAGAGGTAGAAGGATTGGAACAATAAAAAACAATATCATCAGCATAAACTGAGAGCTTAACCTGATGGGAGCCAAATTGAAAACCAGAAATGTTGCTATCTAGACGGATTTTAGTAAGAATAGGTTCTAATGCTAATACAAAAAGTAGAGGGGATAGGGGGCACCCCTGTCGAACACCTCTATGTAAAGAAAAATAATCTGAAGACAGCCCATTAACAAAAATAGTAACCTGAGGATCAGAATAAAGTAAAGAAATCAAAGAAATGAATTTGGAGGGAATACCAAACCAACGTAGGGCTTGAAACATAAAATCCCATCCAATCCTATCAAAGGCTTTCTCCGCGTCTAAAGAGATAGCTGCAAAGGGAAGAGGTAAAGAGGAAGCCTTGCTGAGTATATTGAGGAAAACACGCGAGTTGTCGGAGGAGAGACGCCCTTTGACAACCCCCGCCTGCTCAGGACCAAGTAGAAGAGGGTCCATGCGTAATGCTAAAATCTTGGCTAGAATTTTATAATCAGTGTTGACCAAGGAGATTGGTCTGTAATTTTTGCATAAGGTATGATCCTTATCATCTTTGGGAATCAAACAGATTAAAGCCTGTTGAAATTAACCACCTGAGGAACCGGCTCCAATGAAAGTTTGAAATAAAAGGAGGAGTTTGGGAAGAAGAAGAGAGGCAAAATGGCTATAAAATTTAATAGTTAAACCGTCAGGACCCGGACATTTACCATGACGTAATTTAGAGACAGCAAGGGAAATTTTAGCGATCGAAATATCTTGTTCTAAGGAATATAAATCAACGTGGGAAATTAGAGGAGAGGGAAGAGAGTGAAAGTAAGAGAGGAGATCGTCAGTCTTTGGGACTTGTTCAGGGGTATAAAGGTTATCGTAAAATTTGACAAATTCTGTGAGGATGTCTTTATCTTTAAATGTAGAATCTCCAGAAGAGGTCTTGATAGATTCAATCTTTAATGCGCTCTTTTCTTATTCTTAAATAATGAGCCAGAAGTTTCCCCATCTTATTCTTACCGCCATAATATCTGGAGTTACATTTTAGCAAGCTATTAGAAGCAGCATTGGTTGTGTATTTGTTAAATGAAATCTTAGCATATATAAGTGATTTAAGAGAAGAGTCAGATTTAGATGCATAGTAGGCAAGCTCTAAAGCTTTAATATCAGCTAAGATTTTCGCCGACTTGGCTTCTCGAAGCTTCTTCCGTCTGGCCACAAAATTGATGATAAAACCCCTAGAGGCTGCTTTAAAAGAGTCCCAAACTGTAACAAAAGGGGAATTGGGGTATGGTTTAAAAGAAAACATTTGTTGGTAAAGGCAGTATATTTGGTACAAAAAGCGGGTTCTAGAAGCAAAGCATTATTGAACCGCCATCTGCCTGAATGGGGAGAAAATGGGATTAAGTCAAGGTCTACAAAAACTGGATCATGGTCGGAAAGCAGAATGGAGCTAATTTCAGAGCGGATGGCGTGTAGGGACAAAGATTTACTAAGAAAAATATGGTCAATGCGGGATTGGGACTGATGAGGGGGGGAGTAGAAACTATATTCTCTAACATCAGGATTACACAGTCTCCAAATATCTACTAAAGCATTACTTTGAAAATAATTCACAAATTGAGTGTGCATTCGAGAGGGTACAAATTTGACTTTTGACTGACGGTCAAGGAAAGGGTCACTAACTTGATTACAATCTACTCCAAGGAGTATGTAGTCCCCAGACAGGGAGGATATTTTAGAAGAAATAGAGGGCCAAAAAGACCTGTCAATTCCAGTAGGGGCATACACATTGAAAAGGGTGAGAGGAATGTTATCGATAAGTAATGTAACAAGAACTCAACGGCCATCAACATCACATTCATGAACGATGGAGGAAACGTTTAACTTTTTATGTAACAGAATTACAACACCATTCTTTCTAGTTGCCGTAGGGGAACAAATAACATGACCCACCCAACAACGTTTGAGCTTTAGAGCTTCTGCTTCAGCAAGATGCGTCTCTTGTAGGAGGGCAACATCAGTCTTAAGTCTTGCCAAATGTGAGAGAACTCTTTGCCTTTTAATGGGATTATTCAATCCCTTAACGTTCCATGTCGTTACACGGAATGAAACAATTGAGAAAAACAACTAGCAGCAACATGCCTATTAATGCATAAAAAGTAAACTAAGAAAGCTGAGAGTAGTGAAGATCTAATGATAAGGAGAAGAAGATAAGAGAGAAGAAAGAAAAAAGGAAAAGACACAGAGAAAAGAGAGAGAGAACTGCTACAAAAAGAATATTGAAACATAGAAGAAAAAAGAGAAGAGATAGACCAGAGAATAGAAAGAGGATAGAAAGTGGGAGAAGAAAGAAAAGAGAAGGAGGAAAATGACTGAAAGCAAGCAGAGAAAAAGAAAAGGAGAAAGGGGACAGGAACAATAGATAACAAGAAGACAGTACAAGTCCAAAACGAACGACTGAAAGACATACTTACGGGTACGGGAAATGCAAACGAAAATGGGGGTGTAGGCATCAGAAAGACGACAGCCACATCACCAAGAGTGGACGCCAGACCATAATATTCACAGATCCACAGGCAGCGTACATACATCGGGCAAACACCGGATGGAAAAAGGAAGGAGAAGGAGTGGTGTCTAGAAATGTAAGAGAAGAAAAGGATTAAATCCATGGGGAACAGAGAAATATGATTCAGGTCACAGGACAAGAAGGACAAAATAGCGAGGAAAACTCGCAACAAGAACAAGAGATTCAGAGAATAATAACAAACAACATTAAGGATAGTAGACCAGAAGGGACTGTAGGCTCAATCAGGGCGGTCTGGAAACATCCATAACATCAGGGCTCTGTTGACGAAGAAACTCTTGAAAAACAGCAGGGTCTTCATAAGTGGTGGTTTTGTCCTTGTAGGTAACCTTGAAGAGACACGGGTGGAGAAGACCGTATCTTGCGTTGAGAGCTCTGAGCTGAGGACGTAGGTCAAGAAATCTTTTCCGTCTGTCTGCTGTGGCCTTGGAGACATCCTGAGATAGATAAAGATGGTGACCTTGCCACATGATTTGCTTTTTGAGTTTTGCAGCTGAAAGAACCTGCAGGAGATCAGTGTACTGAAGAAATAGCATGATGACCCCCCTAGGCTTAGAGGAAACTCGAGGACCAAGGCGATTAGCTCTTTGGATGTTGATGGAAGCTAGAGCTGGGGTATCCAAAATCTTTGAAAGGAAAGTCTGAAAGAAAGCAGTGGGGTTAGACCCCTACGTCAGTTCCGGAAGCCCGTAAAGGCGTAGGTTGTTCCTACGATTTCTGTTTTCCAAATCCTCTGACTGTTTTTTAAGCAAAAGAACCTCAGTTTCCAGTGAGGAAATGTGAGAACAGGAGGAGTGATGGGATTCCGAAGATTGTTCTAAAATAAGAACACGGGATTTTAAAGTAGACCATTTGTCTTGCATGGCTTGCATGTTCTTAGTGGTAGCTTCCATGAAGGGCTTGAGAGCGCGAATCTCCTCTAGGATGATATCCATTGTAGATGTAGAGGCGCAGGAGGATCCTTCTTGAGGTGTTTACCAGAAACTAGAGGTGCCATCCCGCCATTCTGAGATTTAGGAATAGCGCCATGCGAAATATCAGGTTTTGATGACTTGCCTCCTTCCATATCCTGAAGAGGGGAGTCAGAATCTGATCCGGAAGGCAGCTTAATACCCGCAGCGAGCTTCAAATTGCGGAGTTTCCCCATATAAGTACACTGAGCAATGATGATAAAGGGAGAGCACTTCAGTACATAAAAGAGTTAGAGTTTAGAGCAACCAACAGCGACCAACCTGCTTCACTAAGAGAGGGAATGTCAGCAGAGAGTCAGGCTCATTAATGATCAGTCAGTCATAATTAATGAGGATATGATGGCATAACAACAGGAGGTGTTGGAATGTTGCGCGAGCCAGAGTGAGGAGAAAGAAAGCCAAAAACATTCAGGAGCGCAGAAAATGAAACAAGCCTGGCTGTTATATGGCAGTTGATTTGAAGCAGAAATTCAAATTGAAGAGTGCGTCATACATTCTTGAGGCATGAGGCATACAGCATCACAAAATGGCGGCTAGAAAGCAAGTCTTAATCACAGGCTCAATATAGGAAGAAAAGCGACATTTCCAATAGTGCACATCATAAAAGACTCACCACAGATATAGGAGTTGCCCCAGTACATTCACAGGCAATTTATGTGGGAGAATATGCCTCAGATAACGAGAGGCGCATTGTGCACAAAATGGCGGTCGGGACTGAAATCCCGACCGAAACGAGCAAGTCTGAGAAAAAGCCGCAAATCTTCAAAATAGTGAGGGCGCTAGGCTCACCTCACATTATGGATCCATTTGCGCTATTTGTCGAAGCTGGACGACTGCAGACGCCGCCGAGAAGAGCTTCGTGAGATGGGTTGGCTCCGGAGCTCTGGGATCACGCAGCCATCTTCTGCGATGCGTAGCCACGCCCCCCCAAGTGTAACTTATAACTAATAAAAACAAAAAACAAACAATAGTAAGTCGAGCACTACATATGGCCAACCATTGGTGTCGCAGCACCCTCCTGCAGAAAATATAAAAGCGAGACGAAAGGAATACTCTCTTACAGAGAATCTGACAGAATATGCTGTAGGGATAGATGTAGATAGATATCCCTGCATTTATTTGCGTATGCCATTGGTGAAAATCCCTTCCTTTAAGCACTGTTAACCAACTAGCAATGAATGGTTGCTTGCATGAGGTATCTCCTAGCTTTTTGACAGCATTCCCAGGTGCATAAGCGTGACACTCCCTTTAGATCTAGATGTATAGTTGTGTTATCCCCTATGTTAAAATAATTGAAGGGGTACATTTCCAGTGAATCTCGTGGGGTGCAGAAGTAAGGGATTTCATATTATAGTTGGTTTCATGTGTGGAGGGCAGCCCTTATCTCGTTGTTTCCTTCTGAACTCCGCCTGGTGGGAAAGCTGATTAAGGCAAACCAATTGTTTTCTACTGTGGTCTACATCTTTTCTACAATGGCAGTTCTATGTGTTAGGAGAGTCGGCATTGCCTCTGCAAAGTAGCATATGTGCTGCAGAGAGAGCAGATTGGAAACACGGCGGAAAAGGTATACACTTGTGTAATATGCTGCTTAGTTTACTATTCTGTGGCTAATTCACAAGTTGTCAGGGTGCCCTGCAGATTTGGAGTGAAGGGAGCAATGGACCCTTCCTTCGAGCTTCGTCAAACCCATCCTTCTACCTCCCAGGCCATGTAAAAATTGAACAACTACTAGTTCAAAATATTCACATGGGGGGGACTTGACAGAATACTATTGAGGCCAAGCCAGGTGCATGGCTGTGTGATTGGGCTTATCCCCACCTCGTGCTGCGATGGTATTGGTGGCTGTCTCCCCTAACCAAAATCAAAAGCAGAGCCAAAGTGTCTTCTCCTGGAAAAAAAAAATATATATATATTTTCCATAATATGATATTCGCTGAGGTGATCCTTAATTTACGAATGCATTTCATTTCATTCCAGACTGTAGTTTTAGTAATATAAAAATACATAGGTTAGGAACAATAAATTGCGTCAATGGATGATAAAATTATGTTAACCCTTAATCGTCATATTTGTTTTACTCTTCTATGAATTTTGTTGTTGCCCTTTTCAGTGGAAGGCCCTCACATACTTTCTCAGAATTGCGAAATGACTGCCGCGTACTTTTTAATGTCTTTGATACTCGCCTTCCTTTAAATTCACATTTTAAAGATGCAAGCATTCAGAGACCCTCAATGGGATTGTGTCCTAAAACCACATGCTTGATGACAATGATGTGTGTCTAACCAAGAACGCAAATTCATGCAATTAAAATGTTCTTTTTACGAGGGTTGGTATCGCTGACAAAATGCTGCATCTCAGTTAGCAAAAGTACCAGTGATTCATGCAAAAATTACAAGTTATCTTTCAGAAGCAATGATATAGCCTTTTTCAGAATGACATTTTAATTATCTGAATAAAATGAATCCATTTGATGCCTTGAACAGTTCAGACGAGGTGCTCAATGTGGATGTGAACATTTAAAAGACTGAACTGTTTGCACTCATTTAAATGTTGCTTTCACCATTTGAGATCAACAAGGACAATGTATATGCCTCGCTCCAGTAATTATGAGTAGTTTGGTTTTTACCTGCACAATTTTCTCGGAGGAGCAGAGGGCGGAGGGGGGACACTAGCGAGGGGGCGGGGGAGGGAGGGCGTTAGTAAACGCCCGAATTGGGCCGAACGGAGTTGAGTAAATAAATAAAACAAATTACATTGCGCTCGCTGCAACTCCGTTCGGCCCAATTCCGGAGTTTACCATCCCCCCCTCTGCCCCTTCCACGCCCTGCTCCACCACCACGCGGCACTCCCTCGAGGAACCACCACTGGTCAAAACATGTGCAGAGAAAAACGACAACATTCTAAGATATCCCACCTTAGTGAAAAATGGCACATTATTAGCACGCTATTCCCCCTTGTGAGCTGTCAAACCCGAAATTGTGTGGCAATACAGGTTTCAGTACCAACACAGGTTTCAGTAGCAACATACATATTAAGAAGAAATCTTTGATTGTCAATCAATACAATGACAGAGAGATACATGTCAAAAAATGACCTGAATCCAATGTATCAATCCTTTATAAAAGAAAGGTGTCTGTCTATGTATTCAATTTCATACATTGTACATCAAGGATCGAAGATAAACATAAATGGTGCTCTGTGAAAAGTGATAAATTCTTGCAGCAAACCGTAAATTCTACTGCTTAAATATAGAACTAGTGACAAAAGATGGAGGGGCAGATATAGAAGCCCTTTGCGACATTTTTGCTCTGCCGTTGCGTCACTTTTGTGATGCAGCAGCAGCGTAAAAAATGCGTCCAATTTACAACATGAGACATCTAGGGAGATGCATCACATTGTAAAGCTGTGCGTCACATTATACCTGCGTCAGATATAGTGTATGCAGGGTGGGCGTTCCCACGCAGGAAAGCCTCGTAAAAGTGATGAAGTGAAAACTACAAGAATTCACTGCGTCGCTTCTAGGACGCCACTGCGTCAAAACTTCATGCCTGCTTAAAGCAGCGCTAAGGAGTGACGCAGTGTAGTGGGAATAGGCGTCAAAATGCATTGCTGGAGTTGCGTCATGCTTGCGACATGACTCCAGCATCTGTCAATTTTCCACCCACTTGCACTGTGTGGTCACTTTTCTCGGAGCACCATTGTTGTTTATAGTCGATCCGAGATGTACAGTGTGCGCCACTGAATACATTGTCATCTTTTTTTTTTATAGAGAACTGATACATTGGATTCAGACCATCTTGTTTACATTTGTCTGTGATTGTATTAACTGGCAATTGAATAATTCTTCGCAATATGTATGTTACTAAGTGAAACCTAGAGGAAACTTGTTGCTTTTCTGTTATCTGGATCTCAAACATGCAAGAGAAGTGGCTTAATGGCATGTCCTCAGTGTTCTTCAAAGACCTGGAAAAATCAGGGTAACATGGATCAACGTACTTTTGTCATGTCTACGTTGCTGTCAGCTGATATTATCTATCCATATCACCTCCTGCAGCAGTAATTGTGTCATAATGGCAGATTTTATTCTATGTAAGTGCACCTAAAACCTCTTTTGGAAGCGACAACCTTTCTAATACTCGAGTTACAAGACAGATCCACCATCCTGCACAATGAAACACATTTCCAGTAGCATAAGGTCAACTGAAATACTGTACATACCCTACTAACTTCCAAATGTAACTAAGGGTTAGTGTGATTGTTGTGGCAATACCTGGCTGAAATAATGTTCTCTCTGATTTTGAGAAAGTGGTTTATTGATTGGGGTAAAATGATGACTGCCACAAGTGATAAAGTCACATACTTCAATAATTTTAATCAGAGCTCAAACCCTGGTATCTGTGACAGAGAGCAGACAAAATGTGTAAAGTACCAACACATTTAAAAGTCAATACACAAAATAATAAATAAATCCCACCCCAATCTATTAAAACAGAAAATATTTTAATAAGCAAAATGAAACTAAAAGAATAGAAATCCAAGAGGATCAGTGATATAAAGGTTTTACAGATTTGAGTGAAAATAGCACCAACAAAGAGCAAAGTACCAATGATAGTCAATGGTCAAAGTAGCCCAGGACATAATCATAATTTGAGGCTGACCATGATGTAGCGCAGGTCAGATATACTAAATAGATTGGCCTCTCTAGGGGCCTGGGAGTAGAGATGTTTGAAAAAGTTTCCAAGTCTCAGTCTGAAAAAGGATTTTGTAATTTTTTTTGAAAGATTTCTTCTCCATGTGGGACAAACCTGAAATTCAATCTGACAATGTGGAACTGCAGGTCATATACCTTTTGTGGTTACGCCCCTTGAAGCTTTGGAGCCCTGGAGTAAATATCTTTAAAAAGTTCCCACATTTCTCCTTGATCCCAAACAACCACAGGAGTACACTTCAAATGCCTGTATGACCCTGGGTGAGCACTTAGGCACTCTCTGGTTAACAGGCAGAGGACAACAGCAAAGTCTAGTTCAGGTGCCGTTGCCAGTGATCAGGGTTTTTTTTCACATGAATGTCCCCATGAGCGTTATAATCCTACAGCCACCCAGGTTATAATTCTTATCATCCTTGGAATCTGTCTTTTGATTTTAAGTGGAAGGCAGACAAACCTCCTCAGGTCCTTCCCACAGGCCACAGATGCCAAGTGCAGCAAGTTCAGTCTGCTTGGTATCCTTTGGCAAATTCAGCAGTTTTCTGAGGAAGGCTGGGAAAGGGTCCAGATTTGTAGGGTTCGCTAGCCTGTAGGTGGACCAAACCCTAAGATACTCCTAGTTCCTCCCTGACTATCTGTGTAATGGTTCCTAGGTGCTGACTTATCTCCCTTTACAGTTGTTTCTGTTTGCCTGTTTCCATTCAGGCTCAAAATGCAATGTGCCAGGGCAGTGCCAAGGTGACTGAAGGCCTCAGCCACACTACGCTTGGGCTGGGGGCTAGGGTCTGTAGGGGAGTGGACTGTGGTAATCACTAGTGTCAGCCCTCAACTAACACCAGAATCCAGCTTGGCTCTATACCCACAACAAACCTGAAGTCAAAATTCTGGTAGGACCAAAGCAGGGCCCTTCAGCAATCAGACAGCGGATACTCTTGTATTGTCATGTCATCCTCTTCTCTCCCTTTCTGTGTGCCAAGTTGTTACATATAGCTCAATATACCTGCCAGGAGGGATTTAACACTGTGGTATCAATGTAAGGCTGACAGCTTCCACCCTGCAAATTCTATTGAGCTCAAAGGAGTCATCTTTGCCCATTTAGTTCAGCCTAGTGTCTGCTCCCTGGGGGGATTTCACACCTCCGGTACACCTCTTCCTGGGTTGAACACAGGCTGGGTTAACAAAGGTGTTAAACCTGCCAGTCTTAGGGTGGTCTTTCTCCAAACTGTTTGCCTTCATATCTCCATTTTTTGTTGAAATTCATTTTTGTTATCCTTAGGACTCTGTGTGCACTTTACCACTCCTAACCAGTGCTAAAGTGATTGTGCTCACGCCCCTAAACATGGTTTGTTTGGAAAATACCCAGTGGACATATTTAATTTAATTGTAAGTCACTCATAGAGTGGTATACCAAATACACAGGCCCTGTACCTTAAATGCAACCAGTGGGCCTGCAGCACCCCCTGTGCCTCCCACTGAAGTAGCACCTTAAAACATGTCCTAGGCCCGCCGTTCCAGCCTGAATGCAGTTTTAAACTGCCATGTTGTTTGGCAACTAAACCTTATTGACAAGAGTTAAATGCCCCTATTATTACATTTGCCAGCCCTACGGTATGCACTAGGTAGCCCATATGGCAATAAGCTATGGAATAAATGGTTGAACATGTACTTTTATATTTTACATGTCCTGTTAGTAAAAAACTCCTAAATGTGTTTTTCACTACTGTAAGGCCCACCACTCTCATTTGATAACATTGGGATTCCTTATTACATTTAATAAGCTGTAATTCTTAATTTGGAGCTGGTAGATAGGTCATGTTTCATAACTATGAAGTTGCAATGAAAAATCCTCTTTAATGGTGTAGTCAGATTTTTCATTGCAATTTTGAAAATTGCACTTTTTGAAAGTTTGCATTTTCCTTCCCTACCCCTTTTATGCCATCAGCCTATATTTAGTGTCAGCTCCATGTGACTCTGGGCAATAGCTTGCTTAATCTTCCTGACGGCCCCCAGCACCTAGAGACCCTTAAGGGTGATAGTTTGCGCATTACAAATGTAGATTATATTATTATTATTAGGTCATGGTGGAGCAAGCTGAGCACCACCCCACTTATACCTGAATAGCCTATGATCTGCCATCACACAAAAGGCCTAATGACCCTGCATTGTCACTGCAGCCGGCCTGGAACCAGGGCAGGTGTAGGAAAGTAGGATCCTTCTGCATGTGTACCCCCACTTTTTGCCAGGTGCTAAGCTGCTTTTTGACTAGTCTGACTGGGATACTGCTAATCAGGACCACAGTCTATCTGCTTTCTCCCTAAACTGTTGCGTTCAGTACCTAGGTAGATCCCAGATTGGATACTGGGGTACCCTTGTCAGTCCCTAGTATATGTTACCCATGCATCCAGGACATAGGTACCCCAGAGGTCTCCTATGGGCTGAAACATGCATTATGCCACCCATGGGAGACCATTCAAAATGGAACTACACTCCTGCCATTGCAGAATGTGTAAGTTGGTGCATGCACCACTTACAAAAAATATAGGTCTACTATATCTGAGGGACACTGCACTTAAAACCTACAAGTCACCCCTCTAGCAGGCCTTTAAAATTATTAGGGCAGGGTGCTTGGTTCTAAGTGAGAGCATACCCCTGCATGAGCAAGATTGCCTCGCACCCAACGGAGTTCATTCTCCGGTTGGTCAGTGAAGCAGTCTCATACTATATCCACACGATGACCATCTTGAAAATGGCTGCCACGACACCTATCGTGTTTGGTATTAAACATGTTGGAATCATACCCCAAACCATAAACAGTGTGGTAGGTATGCTTCCAAGCCCTGGAAGCACCCTCTGTTAGGCTCTCTGTGTTCCTTGTACCAGCCTTCTAATCCCAGATAGCACAAAATGGTTGCTGCTGACCCGTGTCACATTTCTGCCCTCCTGTTGCTGAGCCAAGCTTGAGCAGGGTAAAGCAGAACAATAGGCATCCTGTCACAGGGAGGTGTGACCACCTCACAGACAGGATTTAGAGTATTAGGGCTCGGTGAGTGTGCTTGCCAGTGCCTGAAAGTCTGCATGAGGGGCACAGTTGGTTTCCCTGTGTATAACCCAGTTCAAACCAGTCCTTGGATCCATTGGCTCCCACCCTGGCACAAAACTAGACAAAGGACATGAGAGTAACCTCCCCTCTGTCCAGACCCTCCCCTGGGAGGGTCCCCTGAATCTTCCCAACCCTTTCCTTAGGGTACTCAAGGGCTTACCTGGGTGTAGGTCCCCAGAATCATTGTGGATAAGATTCAGAACTGAAACCACTGCACTTCTATCATCTGGGCACTCTGGACTTCATTTGGGCCTGACTTTATCTCCCTTTCAGTCTGCTGCATTGTCTGTGCCTGTGCACCTTACAAGATCTGTACAGGACCCGTGGAGCATCCAAGACACTTGAAGATAATCTCCCTTGAAGTGAAGGAGTCACTTTTCTGCATTCACAGACCCTCATCACTGCTGACTGGTCTCCTGATCCCAAGCTCCTGCGGACTCCGAATGGTTAAACAACACAGGTGGTGGTTATCCACTCTCCCGAGGCCCAGGTTGTCCTCTCACTAAGTCTGAGGTCAGAATCCCTTGTGGGGGCTACATTAACCGAACCCCTGTGCACTGTATACTTTTGCAAGTGCATATCCTTGTTGACAAATTTGTGCAAGTGCATTGGGCTCCCAGTAGCCCCAATGTCTGGCAACTTCTTCCACCAAGATCCTTAGCCACACTGCCTTGTGGGCACCGTGGTCGGCTCCTGTTGGTGAGCTGCTTGAGGTCCTCCTGCCACTCCTGTGCCTCTGGCCTGAGGGTCTATTGAAGTGTCGACTTGTGTTCCTTAGGCTCCCCTGAGTGATTGGGCCTGCCTGACTCCTCTGCTTGTGGTAAGCCTCCAGGACCTTGCTTGCCCCAACCATGCACCTTCTTGATTTTCCTGCGTGGGTTGCATTTGCCAAGGATTGTTGGTGCACCCGCCAGGCACCGACCCTTAGCACTCAACCTACTTTGTGGGACAGCTCATATCTGGGTCCTGGTCATCCTCGCCGTCGCCTGGTCCCCGCAGCTGCAGAGTCAAGGTCACCATCATCCTTCCTAAAGCACCCGACATCGGAGGGCATTCATCTTCCAAGTCTCCTGGTTGCCCCTAAGTGACATTGACTCTATCCCTCTGCTTTCAGGTACTCCTCTTCAAGAATATACATTTAGATTCCTCCGGACACTTTCTCCTCTTCCAGCAGCGGCACTTTCCTGAAGTCCTCCATTGGGTTTGACTGCAGTTGCTGACGCCACTTCACACCTATGCACCCTGCTTCCCTGGAATAGGTAATTTGGGTACCATGGAATCCATGGGTGGGGAGGCTCTCCAACCTTTTGTCTTGCACTGGGTTTCTTCAGAGTCCACAGGGAAGGGTCCCTAATCTATAAAATTTCAAACGCGACTTGCACATAGACTTGCACAGAGAACGCAGTTGTGTTCTCACACTGCACCCGCTCTCCATGGGGTCCCTATCTACTTACCTTGGGTGGTTCTGTGGGTACACAGCAATTCTACCTCCTCTCAACATTGTCCTGACTCGATTCATGGTTCTCCTTTCTTAGTATATGATTTAGTCAACCCCTGGGCCCACTGTGTATTAGTGCCATTTACTGTGATTTCTTTGCTAAAGTATTGTGTGTTTTGTGTCTATCTCCATGTAGGAGCTACGGTAACATACTAGAGAGTGTTCTATAATAAATACATATTTTTCTACATACTATGTGTGGTTCCTTTCCATTTAATCTATACTATAAGATTGCATTCTGGTAAAACAAGTTGCTTTACACTCCTTCAAGACTATGCCTGAAGGCTGCTCTCCACAGCTACCTCTTGGATAGCTTTCTAAGGGTGTCTGAGGCCTCTTAAATCACCATAAGTGTGTGTTGTCTGGACTGGTTCAAGGTGCCCACATGGACTTCATTTACCAGGCCTGCTTCTGACAGCAGGGGTGTGGGGCAAGTCAATCTGTTTCAAAGAACCTTTACAAAGCTTCTCCCATCTATCAGAATAAGGACACCTGGGTATGAAACTAGGACCTCCAGACCCATAAGGACTCTCAGAGGACTCCATGTTGCTGTCACCTTCTGTGCCCTCTGCCTGACTGATGTTGTACATGGAAATACTGCTTTGCGTCCTGGAACCTTCCCTGAACCCTCAGAGGCCTGTCCTGCTGTTGAGCCCTGCCTCTTTACCTGCACTCAGGACTACCAGGTGTGATTCCAAGAGCAAGTTTGTTGACCTCCTGTTCAGAGTCACAGCAACATAAAAGGCTCCAGCATCTTGAACCTGTACCTGGACCCAGCCTGAGTGAGTCTGGGACCCCCAAGAGGTTTCCCGCCAGCAATGGACTTGTGGTTGCTCAATATGCCCAGATTGTCAATTACCAAAACTGGGAACTTAGACAAAAAATGCTCTGATAGGCAAGAGGAGACCTAGACCAACCTGCTCGTATATTCGGCTGAGGCGCATCGCCAGTCAGATTGACTATCAGCTTCTCCCCCTAGATTCTTCTCCACAGCAGCAAATTCTTTCCAACGGTCCTTCACCAAAGGGGTATCGAACCTCGTGGAACTGTCTTTGGCTACAGTCCTCTGCTTCGTGCCTTTGGAATTTTTTCAATTTCTAGTTCCGTGTTTAAGTCTGAACATAAAAATCATAAACGGGGTTTGGACCCAAGGCCATCTGACCACAAAACGTCCTCTTCAGACACCTCCTGCAACCATTCCACGCTGAAATGTACCTTTTTAGATAATTTTCATTGAAAGTATTTCTAAATCCAAAGGTAAGAACTGACCTGGCCCAATCCACTTATCCAAACTATGTTCCGTGATGGTCGGCCTTAAGTTTCGACCTTGACCCAGTTTCCCATGAATAGATGTTTGTGGTTGGCAATTTGATCTTTTAGGTGCTAGGTTTTGCAAAACTTTAGAAATCCATAACCTTGGTTCTGCTGATTGGATTTTTGTCATTTTTGGTGTCAAGTAATTAATTAAAACTTAACACTATTTACCTAAATTGGTTTGGTAATTTTCTTGTCTTGTGTTTTCTCTTTATTACTATTTGTGTGCTGCTTAAACACTTTACACATTGCCTCTAATTTGGTCTTGACTGCTTTTTTGCGCCAAGCTATCCAGGGTTAAGCACATATTAATTTAGTGACTTTGCTTGGGTCACCCTGCCAGTGATTATGGCTGTTGCTCAACAAGGGCTCATATCTCAGTCAATCAACAACCTAGTTTCTCACCAGAAGTTAAAGCAAATTAACCTTCTGATAGTTCAGGTAGATCAAGGGGAGCTTTCTAAAAGTTACATTCCCTTAATATGTATCAAAAATCCATCTTTCCCACTGTAATACATTTTTAATAGTGTGGTTTAATTATTTTTCTGGCTGGTCACTTTCCCGAGATAGAGCAAGATACAGCAGTAGTATTTCAAAGTGTACTCTGATTTCCTACAAACACAGCTAGGCCATTCCAGTTTAAAAAATAATGTTGGTCCTTTGAAACAGTCAGACTCAGAGGAGAATGAATCACACATCCTGTTTTTGCCAGAATCTTACGATCTTGTTTTCTGGAGACACTCATTCACATTTAACTCAGGGAGCGGTATATGTTGGTTATCCGCTCTGTCAGTTAAGTGAATAGCATCATCTTTTATCACTTGAGTGTTCAGTTTTGCAAGTGATCTTCATTCCTCCAGGGAGACCATCTGGATTTTAGACAGTTGTGATTAGAAAGGTATAGTGTCAAAGGGAGGTGAGCAAAATTAAAATTACCTCCATTGCTTTGTTCAGTCTTTTATTTACCAAGGAAGGGGCAATATTAAAAAGTGGTGGTTGGTGTTGCGGTGGATGTGTTAAAGATCCACCGCACCTGGTGTCAGGTCGTGGTAGGTCGACATGTTTCAGCCCTCAGTTGCCCTGACGGATCTATGGGCCTTCTTCAAGACCAAAGGGAAGCTGGCTACTTTTTAGGTTGTTTTCAGGGAGGAAGTGAATCACGTACCCCTCTTCATCAGTGAGCATGTTCGCTAAACTTCCTATGTGTGTTATAGGTACACCTTTGGTATATTTCACTTTACAAGGATTTGTATGTTGCTCCTTCAGGGTGGAAGGGAAGACTCCCCCTTTGCAATGTCACGTCTGTGCTTTTAGTGAAGAGTTCCCCCTTTCACTCCGAAGGAGCAACATCCATCTCCTTGTAATGTCCCACTATCTAGGTGCTGCTCATAATTGTTTGTCCTCCTGCTCCCATATCCTGTCCAAACAGGTTTTTACGAACTAACCAGGCTGTGGTGGTAGCTAATTGTCGGGTATGGCATGGCACAGGATGCCTTCCAGTCCTCAGGTTACCCTTAGGATTGCAGGTCCCCAGTCCTTCCGTCTCCCGGGCATTTAGGATGTATTTTTCTATTAAAGGCGAGTCCACAAGAACTCACCTGTGCTCTCTGGTCATGTGACAATATGTACACTTATCATGCCTAGGCAGATGCACTAAAAAAATCGCTAGGGGCTTCACCTGGCTTGTCGGAGATTAACTGACCAGTGCACTGCCCTCAATCGGCACAGAGGCTCAGGCACTTAGCACATGAGAGGTCATCTAAAATAAAGGAGCACCATCTGATGACCTCAGCTTTTGCAGGCACCCATAGGCTGGATGAGAAAGATAATTAGTTGGCAGTTTTTGGCACACCACTGAGGTAAGTCAAACAGTCTAGTGATTACTTGGCAACAATTTGTGTGCATAAAAAAGTATCAGAACTATGATTCTGAGTTCAAAGAGAGGGGACAAAGTGAGTACTGGAGTGGCGAGGGGTGGGGTCACAGTGAGTCTAAAATATTTGGGAATTGTTTTGTTGGTCTCCCACTTTCAGGTGACTATATATAAGTGGGTGTGTAAGACTTAGATCGACTGAATGCAGTGAGAATTTCTCTGTGTCTGTGTATGGGGTTAAGTGAGGTCATATAGGTGTTCAAACTCATGATCTTTCAATCTGTGAGCAATGGCCACACATGCATATTTAGTAGTAGTACAAAGCTTTATTTCGATATGAAATATCTTAAAAAGCACATTGGCAGTTAAAAATACAATTAATTTATAAAAGACATTAAATAAACACAATTCATTTATAAAAGACATTAAATAAACACTTAAACAGGAATACAACAGTGAAAAATCATTAAACCAATTACAGCTTTGGACACAGTTAAAAAGTAGTCACCTTGTAAAATTATCTTAAGTCTTTCAGTCTGATCACCCACGCCCAACTAAGGAATTTGATTCAAAAAAGGGGGTGGTGATGAACAGAGTGTCTGAATTAAGCAGACCACTCTTACCCAGTCAAGAGATCAGACTCTGATCCATCACCGTTATTTAGCTCACTGCATCACCCCAGTTCAGAACCTGGTTAGTCTGACCCAGTGCCTCATGGGAACAGGGCAGACCAAACTACCAAGCCAATTCTTCACCGGAAAGGAGACAAGCTTCCGGGGACCGGTTTCTGGCATTTCAGCCGTCGTCGGCCTGGCTTGCTTGAATCCTGGTGGTGCAGTGAGCAAGGGACTCATGTCTGAGTATACCCTGCCACACTTGTGGTGGCCAAAATCGATTCAAAAAAGGGGGTGGTGATGAACAGAGTGTCTGAATTAAGCAGACCACTCTTACCCAGTCAAGAGATCAGGGCTTGATCCATCACCGTTATTTAGCTCATTGCATCACCCCAGTTCAGAACCTGGCTATATGCAAATTGGTCTGACCCAGTGCCTCATGAGAACAGGGCAGACCAAACTACCAAGCCAATTCTTCACCGGAAAGGAGACAAGCTTCCGGGGACCGGTTTCTGGCATTTCAGCCGTCGTCGGCCCGGCTTGCTTGAATCCTGGTGGTGCAGTGAGCACGGGACACCCTGCCATACTTGTGGTGACCAAAAACAATTCAAAAAAGGGGGTGGTGATGAACAGAGTGTCTGAATTAAGCAGACCACTCATACCCAGTCAAGAGATCAGGGCTTGATCCATCACCGTTATTTCGCTCACTGCATCACCCCAGTTCAGAACCTGGCTATATGCCAGTAGGCTTGTTTCCTTCCCAGTATAAGAATTGGCTTGGTAGTTTGGTCTGCCCTGTTCCCATGATGCACTGGGCCAGGGACAGACTAATTTGCGTATAGCCAGGTTCTGAGCTGGGATGGTGCAGTGAGCTAAAAAACGGTCATGGATCAAGCCCTGATCTGTTGACTGGGTATGAGTGTTCTGTTTAATTCAGATACTCTGTCCATCTCCACCCCCTTTTCTGAATCGTTTTGTCCACCATAAGCGTGGAAGGGTATACTCAGATGTGAGTCCCTTGCTCATTGCACCATCAGGATTCAAGCAAGCCGGGCCGAAGACGGCTGTAATGCCAGAAACCGGTCCCCGGAAGCTTGTTTCCTTCCCAGTATAAGAATTGGCTTGGTAGTTTGGTCTGCCCTGTTCCCATGATGCACTGGGCCAGGGACAGACTACTTTGCATATAGCCAGGTTCTGAGCTGGGATGGTGCAGTGAGCTAAAAAACTGTGATGGATCAAGCCCTGATCTGTTGACTGGGTATGAGTGTTCTGTTTAATTCAGATACTCTGTCCATCACCACCCCCTTTTCTGAATCGTTTTGTCCACCATAAGCGTGGAAGGGTATACTCAGATGTGAGTGCCTTGCTCATTGCACCATCAGGATTCAAGCAAGCCGGGCCGAAGAAGGCTGCAATGCCAGAAACCGGTCCCCGGAAGCTTGTTTCCTTCCCAGTATAAACATTGGCTTGGTAGTTTGGTCTGCCCTGTTCCCATGATGCACTGGGCCAGGGACAGACTAATTTGCATATAGCCAGGTTCTGAGCTGGGATGGTGCAGTGAGCTAAAAAACGGTGATAGATCAAGCCCTGATCTGTTGACTGGGTATGAGTGTTCTGTTTAATTCATATACTCTGTCCATCACCACCCCCTTTTCTGAATCGTTTTGTCCACCATAAGCGTGGAAGGGTGTACTCAGATGTGAGTCCCTTGCTCATTGCACCATCAGGTTTGAAGCAAGCCGGGCCGAAGACGGCTGTAATGCCAGAAACCGGTCCCCGGAATCTTGTTTCCTTCCCAGTATAAGAATTGGCTTGGTAGTTTGGTCTGCCCTGTTCCCATGATGCACTGGGCCAGGGACATACTAATTTGCATATAGCCAGGTTCTGAGCTGGGGTGGTGCAGTGAGCTAAAAAACGGTGATGGATCAAGCCCTGATCTGTTGACTGGGTATGAGTGTTCTGTTTAATTCAGATACTCTGTCCATCACCACCCCCTTTTCTGAATCAACTAAGGAATTTGGCCACCCCACAAGCTAGGGTGGTGTTAGGATCTGTCTGCAAGATTCTAAGGGCATATGAATGATTCTTGGTCTCAAGCTGACGGCAAACAGGTTTTAACCATTTCGACCTAGGTTTATTATAAGCGCGACATACAAAGAAAAAGTGTGGGATAGTTTCAGGTGCATCGGTACAAAACGGCAATCGACAGGTGTTTGGTTGGGGGGTTTCCACTTACAGGTGCGTTCACGAACCGGAAGAGTTCCCAGTCTGAACTAAATGTAAAGAGCCCTGTCTCAGGGTTTCCTAATGAAATCCAGATAGGGTTCAAGACGATGTACTGTCTTGTGTAGACGGAAGTCATCTGTCAACCTGCCCAAGTTGGTATCTCTAGAATCTTGGGCATCAACCCATAGCCAATATGCTCTCTTGATCTCCAGTTTTGACACCGATACACCTGACTCCCATGCAATATTAAAACCAAAAGCCAATAAAAACTTCTTTACCCTAGTAAGCCAGACAATTTTATGGGACCCCTGCATATTCATGACTTCTCTAAGGCCATCTGCGCAGCTAGATAGCTCAGGTGTACGCCACAAATGGGCCCAATAGAGAAGCGGGCAAGATAATGAGATCTTTAATTGATCGGCATCCCAAGTCGCACTGGCTTGGATTGCTTGGAGTACCCCTAGGTAATGAAACGAGCTCCCTAAAAAACTTATTTTCAGCCATAACAAGGAGATCAACGTTGTTGAAACCCCAGAGCTCAGCTCCATACAATGCACTACCTATAGCTTTTGCAGCATAAATCTCTAGTGCAGGTGCTATGGGTCTGGATATTGAGGCTCTATGTTCCCTCCCAATGACTCCCAGAACACGCTTGTGATTCAAGGCCATTTTCTCAATATGTGGGTGCCATTTCAATTGATCAGATATCCTTATCACTAGGTAGTCAAATGTTTTAACACGCTCTAGGGGCACCTCGTCAAGTGTAAGCGTACAGTTGGCTTTCTTGCTAGGGTTAAAATAAAGGAGCTTGGTTTTGGTTGTGTTAATTACCAAGCCCCTTAAGTTACAAAATGTGCAGAAGCGGTCCAAAAGCTTCTGGAGCCCCATTGGTGTTTTAGATACCAATAGCGTATCGTCCGCAAAGAGCATGGCGGGGACTTTGACACCAGCCAGGGTAGGGGCATCGGCATCAATATCAGACAAAAATTAAACAACCCCATTAACAAACAACGAAAAGAGGGTCGGTGCCAGGACGCATCCTTGGCGGACACCTCTATTTACCAGGATTTTGTCGGTTTTCTGCTCCTGAGTGCCCCACCGGATGCAAGCATAATTTCCATCATGCCTGCGGGCCAACAAATTCAGAATGGGCAAGGGGAACGACATCTCCATCAAAACCGTCCACAGGCGCTCTCTGGGAACCAGGTCAAACGCGGTCTTTAAGTCAATAAAGGCCAAGAACAGACCGCCAAACTATCTTCCAGTGCAGCAAAACCAGCCTAAATGCCTGGTCAACAGTGCTTGAGCATGCCCAAAAACCTGCCTGGAATTGGGAGATGATGTTATTCTCCTCCGCCCTTTAAAGGACCCTCTCCAGAAGAACCCTGCCAACCACCTTCTAGCCAGCATCAATGAGGCTGATTGGACGATAGTTGGCAGGGTCTCCCCTTTGTCCCTTCTTATAAATCGGGATCACCTCGGCCCCTTTCCAAGAGCTCGGAACCGGAGACCCCTGAAGAAGGGCATTAATCAAAATAGAGAATAACTTAGCCCATTGCTCGATATGTGTGGTACTGAAAATTCTGGACCCGTGTTATAAACATCGTCGTATCATGACGATTTTGGTATCAGCAGACCGCGAATGGTTGGAATACTATGCACAAGCATTTCCGTCATATTCAGGTGACGAAATCACCCTGAAATCAGAGTTTCCGTCCTGAACCCTCAGGTTCCATTTTGTGAACGGCAACCATTTTGTGATTGCCCTCACCTAGGCTAAATGACTAAAGCCAAAATCGAGTCAGAAGGACACGTACACCTTTGCTGACTTCTCTGTGACCTGGGCGAGCTGAGTCCACTGCCTGAAGCCAAACCTGTTCGGCCAGTTCCTTTCCCATTGGCCGAATGAGATAAGCATCAAAGCACAACATATCCTAAACCTTTCATCGCACACAAACCATGCCTAATCTCACACACACATGTCCCTGTTTCTTTCTTTATGACTTGCTTTACGAGGAGGAGGTGCCCGTTTTCATTAGGGGTCTGTCGATATCTGATTAAAATACTGGGCCTTGCTGAGTAATTGATTGTGGGCTGAACAAACTGAAATATGGGCTTGTCATCATGACTGCTTTTTCTTTGTAGTGAAAATATGTGAATGGTCAACTGTTAAATAAGGAATGTTTGCCTAAATCATAATGTTTTGTATAAAAAGAGAAGGCTGGCTTCGTAAGATTGAGCAGTCTCCTGAGAACATACACCGTGTTGTACTTCTAGGATACCTGTTACTGGCTGCAGCCAATAAATACGATCTTTGACTTCACCTAGAAGACTCTGTGTTCTGTAGTCTGAAACAGGAAGGACTCAAAGTTTTCGGGTGTGTCCCTTGCACCGCTGGGTTCCTAAAAACCCAGTACTTCATATGGGCATGGAATAGATCGCCTGGAAATCCATCCTGGCCCGGTGCCTTCTCAGATACAATTTTGTTAATGGCTGCCTCGACCTCTTTTTGCCCTACAGGATCAATGAGGGACAAAGTATTTATCATGAGTGATGTGTCGTATCCAAGGGGCCCACTATTATCGGTTACCCATACCCCTTCATACAAACTCCTGAAGTGGTCGAACCATTCCCCATCAGTGATATGATTGGGTATTGGTTCTGTGTTGCCACCATTTGAGCTTCGGACCAAAGCCCAAAACCGCTCACCGTTTTTAGACTGACTAGCCAACTTCAGCTCCTCCCAATTGGAGTCATCCCAAGCCCTCTTTGCCACCAGTAGTACTTGCCTATACTGGGATCGGGCTAAGAGGACCTCAGCAGCATCGCAAGTTTTAATGGCAGATATCAATTTGTATTTTGCCCCCCTACAGTCCTGATTATACCACTTGGCTGCAGGTTTCCTGCTCTTGGGTTGGCTTGTAGCCTGAGTATCAAGGAGTAGAGCGGCCATCATATCAATTGTTTCAGCATAAATCACATCAGCCCGACAGAATCCCAAATCGTTAATGCAAATTGCGGAGAGCTTCTCGGTGTGGGCTCTTACAATCTCCCTAAGGGAGCTGTTTTTTTGTTCATCTAAGATTAATTTTTGCCATTTGATGAATCTTCTACAATTTAAAGGTATTATTTCCCTGGTCACCATCCTCGGTCTGCTACTAGACTGAGGCTTCCCATTAAACAACTGATTCCGCATACGAAGGGACAAGGGGTTATGGTCGCTATGGATAGATGAGATGACAGTCATGTCACTCACATATTTCCATAGCCTCTTGTCAACCAAAATGTAATCTATTCTGCTAGGGCAGGAAACCCTATTGTTAGTGTGGGCTCCCGAGAAATCAGATGGTGCACGCCCGTTAACAGCTACCAGGGCATGCTCCATTAATAGGGCATTCATTTGAATGACAACCGGTGTGCCCCATCTCGCATCCTCATCAAGAAATCCTCCAGCACCATCCACAGCCAGCGGTTTGAAAGTACAGTTAAAATCGCTGGCAATTAGGGACAGGGAGTCAGTGGGGCAACTTAGGAGTGAGTCTGCTAACGCAGAAATAGTCAGAGATTTGGCTCCCCCTTGCAGACCTCTGGCATAAATATTAAAAAGCTCCAGGGTCACTATAGCCTGAGGATCCCTAATCGTTAGCCTCATCAGGTCCATTGATGTACTATGGTGGTGGGTAATTTTACAATTTAACGCAATTTTGACCCAAATTAACAGTCTGCCTGAAGGGCGACCCCGCCCAGAAGAGATAGCTGGAACATAAAAGGAAGAATAGCCAGACTTGTACAGTGGCTCGAGACACCAGGTTTCCTGAAAAATGCACAGGTCACATTTATCAATAAGGTTATTCCAATCAGGAAGAAGTACTTTTTTGCGCAAGCCCGCTACGTTCCATGAAATAATGTTAAGGTTACCGTTATAACCATTGATGGGAGCAGCATCAACGTGTAGCGAGACTAACCCCTGGTCATAACCTTTGTCACTACCCTCAGTTGGGATCAAACGGCAAGCCTGAACAGGCACTGTGGGCTCCGTGAGCCCGTAATTACCATTTCCTACCAGGACAGTGTAGTCCGGAGAAGTCATCGGGCCCAAAGGGTGATCTAAACATTGGACACTATCCCTATTACCCCCATATGTTATAGTGGCCAAGGTTGAAAATGGAGTATCATAAAGTTCTGGTAACCTGAGGGGACTATTATCGATAGTTCTAGAGGGGACAAATATAACAGGAGAAACCCCTACCTGTACCGGAAGTCAGTCAACAGCTTCCAATCCGCTGTACAGGTTTTGGCAGGGGATAAAAGGTGGAACAAACTGGGGGCCTAACCAACCTCCGCAGTTCCGGTTACCCCCTGGGATAAATCTCCCAGCTCTCCGTTGTATTAAAGTCCAACCATCATCAGTGGGTGGAGGGAAATCGGAGGGATAAAAGTAGGACAGTGGGAGTGCTAGAATGGAAGTTCCTGGACCATGACTTTTCCAGTTGCAAATGTGTCCCACTGTCCTGGGATCATCAAAGTTGACTAAAATGCAGTCTCCCCGAATGTCCTTGTCTGAGTGTCCCACCAATGAGACCTTTTTGACCATCAATATTCTACTCACAATATGCATAGGTAGTGGTCCAAATTGATTAAGCCAGGCCACGACCTTGTTGCGTAAAGATGCATATGATTCATGGTCACCTTTTTCCAAAACTGGTATTCCTGCTAAAACTACCAGATAAGAACTTAGTTCCGGCGGAAGATCGATATTAATTTCTTCACTGGCAGATAGTTCCTTGGGGGACACATCATCCAAGATTGTTCGAGACTTTTTACTCAGTGTTGCACTTGGGGCCTTTGCCTGTAAATTAAGAGAAGGAGCAGCTGCAACCAGTATATCCGAGGACTTGGGTGGCGGGATTATAGGGTCATTAACAGCCCCCACTCCCAAAAGATTAGAAGAGGGGACCTCAGCCCTAGATTCTTTCGCCTTTTTCCGTGAATCAGCCTTACCAGAGGACACAGTACCAATCCTCAATCTTAGTTAACCTCTCAAGAACTGGGCGGAGAAGAAGTCTGAATAGATCTCCTATCTTGTTAATGAAGGGGTCCTCCACATCCAACCCGGTAGGTGCCTCACTTTCTAACCCATTAGCCTCCGGCGACATTCTCACAGGGGTCATGGTTACGTTAGAAGTGTGTACGATTGCCTTGGTAGTCTCGGAGGCCTGCTCTTTGTCAATTGGAGCTTTTCCCTTGCGTTTGGTAACTTTTCCCAACTTTTGAACATTAGTAGTGACCAGACGCTGTTTCATTTTTGGAATGGCCCCTTGACGCCTTTCCCAAAGTTGTCTAGCATTATCAGCTAGATTCATCAAGCATTTTTGCAAAGCAAATGGTGCGAATCGCTAAATTCGGCTGTTTGCGCCCACAAAAATGGCATTTGGAATTCATTAATGGCTCATGAACTCGCAATTTGAAAAATCGCAAATAATAGCGATTTTTCAAATTGCGATCGCATTTAAGGAATCTCAATTTGAGATTCCTTAAATGCTATTCGTGAACCTTTGAAAATTTGCGATTTTGCTATTTTTTGCCGCTATTTACCGCAAAGTCTGACTTCGTGGTAAATAGCGAAAACTGAGAAATATGCACTTTTGTGCATTTTTCTCAGTTGTATGTTACACACACACATGTCCTTTGGACATGTGTGTGCGCAACATCAGTCTGCATTTTCATTTCAGGGGTGCTACAGGGTGTCCTTTGGACACCCCTGGCACCCTTGAAATCGCATCCTTATTTGCGATTAGCAAATTGCTAATCGCAAATAAGGAATAACTCCCCATTCATTCCTATGGGCATTTAGGCCCACAGGAATGAATGGGGAGTTATTCCTTATTTGCGATTAGCAATTTGCTAATCGCAAATAAGGAATGTGTAGGAATTGCAATTTATTTAGCGATTCCTACATGAATCCCGTTTTGCAAGTCCTTAATAACGATTAAGGACTCGCAAAACGGGACAATGATGAATCTGGCTGTTGGCTCCTTGACAGGGCTTGGCTCTGTTGGAAGTCCGTGGGGGGTTATCAAAAGCAAATCAGAGGCCGTGGTTTGGTTCCCTTCAGAAAGATTGTCAATATCACAAACCAGTGGTTCAGAAATTAAAGACTCCAGGGAGGGAAGTGCATCAGGATTAGAAGGACTATAATGATTGGCCAGAGTCCTGGCAATGGCTATTGGACCCATTGAGGATCTTCTGGCAAGTGCCAGACCCTGAGAAACCCGCCTCTCCATGATTGTGATACTCTGATCAATGGCAGAATTCATCCTGGGGATGAATTTGTTCATGGAACCTATTAGGTTTACACTGGCCGACTTGCTACTAACTTCCTTAGCTGTGAGACACGGAGTTAGGGGGTAATAAATAGGAAGACTAATTAGGTGTGAGTGGGAAGAGGACCAGCTGCGGCTGATTGCACGCCGCAAGGCAGGCTGGTCCTCAAAGTCCCATGAGTTAATTGAGCACAAAGTTCGCCCCGAAAAACGTCAGCCTCACTCAGCGTTCCAGCAAACAGGGTCCTGGTGGTTCCTCCGATGTCACAAAGTCCAAGTTCCCAACAACAGCCACAAAGTGCGACTGCGAGCGGCTCCCACAAAGCGGGGGCCGCAAGCCGTTAAGAGCTGCAGGGGGGTATTGCGGGAAGAGGACCAGCTGCGACTGATTGCACGCCGCAAGGCAGGCTGGTCCTCGCAGTCCCTTGAGTTAATTGAGCACAGAGTTCGCCCCCGAAAAACGTCAGCCTCACTCAGCGTTCCAGCAAACAGGGTCCTGGTGGCTCCTCCGATGTCACAAAGTCCAAGTTCCCAACAACAGCCACAAAGTACGGCTGCAAGCGGCACCCCATTTGAATTAACATTGCTTATGAAAGTTGGAAGGAGGTGCACAGTTGTCAAAATATTGATAGTGCTAATAATAAAAAAAAAAAATTGGCATATTTACATGGGTATTGGGCCACCAGAACATCACTTTTACCAGCATTTTGGTGGCACAATGCCCAGCACCATTTATACAAAGTGGCATTAAGACACATTTTTTGTGGCTTAACGCCACTTTTTAAATATGGTATCCTTTCACATAGGTATTTGTTTGAAAGAGGCATATAATGAGTGTTGTTGTGAATGTTCCACCGCAACACCCGTTACTTTTTGATGTTGCCCCAGATTTACAAGGATCTGTAAATCTGAGGCATCGCCAAAAATAACACCATCCAATAGCTGGCATTAGAATGGCGCAATGAGGAGAAATACTTTAATTTCTCCTCGTTTTGGCTTTTTCTATGCGTGCTACCCTCTGCAGAACACCTAGAAAGACCAAAACGCAAATAATGAAGGTGTCCCTTCTTGCACATACACAATCATTAATGAATGATGATTTGCTTCTGCATCACACATAGAAGTAACAAATCACCATTATTGATTGTTTATGAGCGGGAAGGGACAACTTCCTGCACATAAACAATCAGTGCCTGCAAAGCAGGCACCCTTGCACAGTGGCACAAACAAGCCTGTGTTGGCACCAGGTGGTAATTCTTAGCACCAGGGCTAGGGAAAACACGGGGGTGTGCCATAAGTTTGTAAGTACAGTGTATGCCAGCGTTTTGGAAATGGGGTAGCTCGAGGCTATGCAATTTGCAGCCTCGCCCTGCCATTTTACTGTAAATATGCCCCTAAGTGTGCTGACGGCAGAGGAGGTAGAAAGTGGATGGGTGAATTGGGAAGGGAGTGACACAAGGAAGTACATGCAAAAGGACAGACTGAAAAGTGGATGGAGATGATGGTAACATATGCAAAAGGAAGATTTCAGAAAGATGTGGGGAGAAAAAGGGCGTAAGTGGCAAACAGTAAAATACATTCGGAGGAAAGCTTTGTAAAGTGAAGAACGTGCGTGATTGCAACATTCCACAGATACACATTCCACAGACCTTAGTAACACACTTGGAGGTATCCAAGTACTGGTAATTGATTTGATTTTATAGCATGAAAGTGTAACCTGAACTGTCACACATTTGGCAGTAGAATGTCACTCCTACCCTCACTGACTTAACAGAAATGTCACACTTCAGCAATCTGAAAAACGTGGCAGCTATGATGGAGTGTATGAAACAGGATTACATGCAATGTCTAAAGTATAAATGCAGCAATGAAACATTAACAAAGGGACAACACAACACAAATCCTAAAATAGAATACATTTTAATGAATAAAATGCCACAAAAATTTAAAAACTCCAACCAGTAGAATCATAGTTATGAATTGGTAAAATGTTAGGTACAAATAGTACCAAAAAGCATGATGGGACAATTGTAGGTACATGATCGTGGCAGACCAGGACAAAGTCATGAGTTAAGGTTGAGTGCGACAGAGCTCTGCCTGGATACAGGAACAGGTTCATCTTGTTGGATGTTTTACCTTCTTACTTTGATGTGAGGTCGGTGAAGAGCAGCTCTGCAGGACTCTGCCTAACTCTGTGTCGCTCCACATTTGATCCAGTGAGGCTTTCAGGCGGGAGCTGTGCCATCGCACAGTGCTAGATCTTGTTAAAAGTAAATCTTCGATGAGGAGCTGCATGATGTGGCTCCGCAGGGCTCTGCAACACACTGCATTTCGCGTGGATTTCCATCTTGTGAGTAGGGAGCAGCTATGGTCAACCCTGGAAGGAAACAATCTACATGGAGACCTACTGGTGATTATAAAAGCCTTACAAACTGAAAAGTGGGCCCAGATAATTTTGGACGAGGAGGGTGGACTATCTGGGAGGATCCAGATCGGAAATGGCTTGAGGCAGGGGTGTGTACTTGCCGCTCTGCTTTTTTCCCTATTTTTGGCCGACCTATCAGCAAAATTAAGAGAAGTAAAAGGGGCTAGCCCGAAAGTGGGTGGTAATCATGTCTCGTGTCTACTATACGCAGACTATCTAGTGATTATGGACCTGACGCAGATATGTCTCCAGAGAAAATTAAACATGTTCAATGAATATTGCCTAAATAAAAAGCTAATACTGAACAAGGAAAATACCAAAATGTTATGCTTCGGTAAGAGTAAATCCCGGTTCCCTTGATGTCTAGGCACAAATTTACTTGAGAGGGTGAATGAATATAGATACCTAGGAATCTGGCTTATGAGTAACCTTAAATGGTATACCCATCTGGGGGCCCTTAAAATGAGGGCATCTGCCTCTGTGAAGGGACTAAAAGATTCAACAGTGTTTATGGAGAAAACTCAGATAGGCCGGTCATAAAGCCTATTTAGCAATGGTCCCTCCCCAATTCTTGTACGGGGCAGAAGTGCTTTATTTAAGTGAGAAAAAAGGCTGGGATAAAGAAGAAGGAAATATCCCAAAAAACGTATTCTCACTGCCAAAATCCTCTATGGTACAAGCTGCAAGACTTGAGTTGGGATTTACCTCTTGGGCGGCAACTGCCTGTATGGCACTAATTCGAGTTTGGCAGCGCCTAAGGTCTGAAGGGCACCTAAAAATTTCCCAGTGGTGTAAAAGGGAAATTGTCACTAGTGAACTGTCCTGGGCGACAGACAAGAGCCGCACTAAGTGAAGCATATGGAGAGTTGGGTTTAAAACTATGTCCGCAACTGGGTCACCCAAGCATAGCCAAGAAAGAATTAAGAACACTGGGAGCTGAGACTTCCCGCACATATGATAGAGAGTACCTCTTGCGGAAAGTTTCTGTGTCACATATGACTCTGGCTTGGGAATCTAACAAACAGTATCCCTATTTAGATACATTGCCGAGCTTCCATCTAAGACGGGAGGTACTAAAAGTGCGAATGGGGATAAACCCCTGCTATGGGAATATTGAGATCAAAAATGTTATGTTGAATAGTAATGGTACCTGTACTTGCGCGTTAGGTAATCATTGCGATATTGTGCATATTTTATTAGATTGTACGAAGTTTTTAGATTCTAGGAAAGAGATTTTATGTCCGATATTTAAAAAATATACGATCAGAAATAGGATGCAAGCTGTTAACCTTTTAGTTGAAATGATGAACCTAGACATTGCTTGTGCTATTGGGAAATTTATGAGTAAGGTCAGGGTGTTCCTCAAGTGTACAGAGTAAATATCTTTTACTGCGCACTTTGGGTAGGATGATGCTGTGCATGTAAAGGGTAATGGTACGTCATGGAATTCCTTAGAAGGATCCTGAGGTAGATGAAAAAATTACCCTACCTAGTTATTCGTAGGTGGACATTTGTATCTTGTATGAAGGAAATGTGTATTTTATGATATGTACTTATACCATGTTTTTAATATGATCTTGGCTATATTTTAATAGTAATTTTATGTGTAGGGTATACTTTTATGGTTGTAACTAACCAAATAAAGTTTTCTTACTGACAACACACTGCATTGCATTGCCTTCAATGAGGCTTCCAGTTGGGATCTGTGTGAGGCAGCTTGGCAAGGCTCTAGGTCAGCTCTGTTGAAGTCTTTAGTCAACAGTTGCATGGCTTTCTGGGTATTTATGTCACTCTGTGATGCTGAAACCTTCAATTAGACAAGGAGAAGTGCACTCTGACTTTCACCACTCATCCAGGAATTTGAGGACAATATTTGGGGGTCATGACTCTCTCATATAGAGGACAGCAGAGGGGTCTGGTCAGGTCCAGTTGGCTCTGGAAATCAATAAAGGCCTCTGGGAATCGTTGTATCCCTGAAGTTGACACAGGAGGCCAGCCAACTGATCATTCAATCAGTCTAGGGGTCAGGTGTTCAAGTCTTCAGACAGCAGAACAATCCTTCTTCTGAGTCTTCACACTTCTAGGACTGATCGGATTTCATGTTCTGGAGATGCAACTTGTATGATGAGTGCCAGACTGTGGTTGTCGGACACCCCAGTTTTCCCTTTCCGATGGGTTTGACTCCAGCCTGGCGAGTGAAACAAAGGGCAGGCATGCACAGGTGTGAGTTGCATCTGCCAGGGACAGGGTGAGTTTCTTCTGAAGTCAAGAAGGTCTGGGTACAACCCTGAGGCTGTCCTTTGAGGTGCAATCAGGGCAGGGGCATGGCTCTCTCCATCCATCCTGGCAGGAGACTCTCACGTCTCCACACCCAGGACCTATGCCCAGTGTCTGGGAGGAATATACATCACACCACAGGAGAGCAAATAACACTCAGATGGTTATAGACAGTGGCAGAAAATGGCACATTAGGCTTAAGTATGAAAAGGCCACTTTTGGAAAATGCCAACTTTCAAAAAGTGCCATTTTCAAAATAGTAATTTAAAAACTGACTTGACCATTAGGTTGGATTTTAAATTCTTATTCCAATGAGTCAGTTAATGATTTTGCTAGCTTTCTTGCTAGGTCTAAACTGAAGATATGCATTATATGGAGTTTTAATGTAATCCAGTTCTGTTTCTACGGGAGAGGCGGCCTTGCCACAGTAAAAAAAACACTTTAGAGATTTTTCACTGCAAGGTCTTGTAAAACATTAAAAATATATGTCCTACTTTTTAAATGCTATGCAGGCTGCCCTATGGGCAGTTAGAGCCTACCTTGGGGTGACTGATAAGTATTAAAAAGTGAAATGTAGGCATGGTAAAAGGTTTATTTTACCAGGTCAAATTTTCAGTTTTAAACTTCATTATAGGTTGCAACAGCAGGCCTGGAAAATGTTTTCAGTGCTGCTTTAGTGGGTGGCAGAAATAAGTGTTGTAGCACTCTTGTAGCATTTTATAAAGAGTACATATAGTACCATATATAAGGGGACATGAAGGTCAATCAATCATTTTTATAGCTCGGCGGATAACCCTTGATGGTCTCAAGGTGCAGGAGGAGCTTGCTGCTGTGCGATGATTTGTTCATTCGAAAATCCATGTCCTGACTTTTTTCCTGCATTGCTGGATCCAAGGTGTGGTCCTGAGATATAGGGGGAGGTTTTTCCAAGCATTGGTTGCTAGGTGCAAGAAAGAATGTCCACCAATGTGGGTTTGGTGAATCAGTGGGGTCTCTGCGAGCAGCATCTTGAACTGGTATCTCTTCTGGATTGGGAGCCAGTGTAGGTATCTGAGGTAGGGTGTGATGCAGGTCCTTCTGGGGAGGTAAAGGAAGAGTCTTGAAGCTGAGTTTTCTATTGTCTGGAGTCTCTTCTGGAGGTGAGGTGTGTGTTCCCGTAGTCCAGTCTGCTGGTGACATGGGCCTGGGTGACAGTCCTTCTGGTGTTGACTGGGCGCCATCTGAAGATCTTGCGGAGTATGGATAGGATGTTGAAGCAGGCGGATCATACTGTGTTGACCTGTTTCTTCATAGACAGCTTGCTTTATTTTATCTCTGTAGCACAGATCAAAAAAGCAAAAATTCAGCACAAGCTCATTAACTACACAGTATAGAGAATGTTAAAAATCAGATAAACATTTAAAAATCTTAATACACTTTAGTTATCATAAAGCCCAAGGGGCCCTATATATCTGCCTTTATTTCATAATTGGTAACATTAATTAGTTAAATTCTCAGACCACCCTGCGCATTCTCTTTCTCACGCAAGCCCACAAAAAGGAGGCTATGGAGAAGCAAACAAAAGGGTCAGATAGAGACTTTTTAAAAGTACAATGCCACCCTACATTGAGTAAAATAATGACACCTTAACATTGGGAGTATAAACGCTTCTCTTTCCATTTGATACAGCTTACAAAACAGTACTAGATGAAGATCAGACTGGGAAGAGTGATTATTGCGCGGACATGGAATCAACTCTGAGTGCTTACATTTCTTCTCTGGGTACCCTATCAGCAGAGGAATAAGGTTCACATGGAAGCACAATAGAATGTATCTATGCTGTGCGATGGAGATGCTAGATAGATATGAGAATCCTTCCTCTATTCTTGGGAGGATAAGGTCATATGCAAGGGACACTTTTTGTTGCTGATTCCTTTCCCTCGAGACCAAATTAGCCCTCTGTATAAATGCCTCAGTCATTTTCTGTTTAGAAACCCTCCTACAGGAAGCAGGATCTCGGATTAGTTTTCCCAGCCCAATTCCACTCAGTTCTGCCTTCACATATATAATTGTGGTACCACAAACAAATGATGGACAGAATGCTGGCAATGCAAACATTCTCCCCCAGTCAAAAGATCTGGGTTAAATCCATCAATGTTTTCCCCCTATGCCACCCCAGTTTGGACCCAGCCATATGCAAATCAGCCTTGACCCTGTTCCTCATGGGAACAGTCCAGACGGAAATGCCAGGCCAGGTCCTCCCTGGACTGAATACAAGCAACCTGGAACCGGTTTCAGGGTATGCACCCTTCTTCAGCCATGCTAGTTTGAATCCAGTGGCTCAGTGAGCAAGAAACCAACATCTGGGCATACCCATCCCACTTAGGATGAAAAGTGTTACAGCAAACAATGATGGACGGAATGCTGACAGTGCAAACATTCACCCCTATCAAAAGATCTGGGATAAATCCATTGTACTTTTTCCCACTACGCCGCCCCAGTTTGGACCCCGCCATATTCAAATCAGCCTTGACCCTTTGCCTCATGGGAACAGTCCAGACCAAACTGCCAGGCCAGGTCTTTCCTGGACCGGAAATAACCATCCTGGGAACGGTTTCAGGGTACGTCACCCTTCTTCAGCCAGGCTAGCTTGAATCCAGTGGTACAGTGAGCAATGAACCCATGCAGTTCAGGCTGGACTGTTCCCATGAGGCACACGGTCAAGACTGATTTGCATATGGCCAGGTCTAAACTGGGGTGGGAAGGTGAGCAAAAGAATGATGGATTTAACCCAGATCTCCTGACTGGGGGTGAATGTTTTGATTTGTTCTGCATTCCATCCATCAATTGTGTGTCTTTTGCTTTCTCGCCCTAAGTGTGCCAGGTATGCCCAGACGTGAGACCTGGGCTCACTGTGCAACTGGAATCAAGCTATCCTGGCTGAAGAGGGGTGAAAGCCCAAAACCAGTCATAGGATGCTTGTTTCCAGTCCAGGGAGTACCAGGCTTGGCAGTTTGGCCTGGACTGTTCCCAAGAGGCACTGGGTCAAGACTGATTTGCAAATGGCCAGGTCTAAACTGGGGTGGCATGGTGAGCAAAAGAATTATGCATTTAACCCAGATCTCTTGACTAGGGGTACATGTTTTGATTTGTTCTGCATTCCATTTATCAATTGTGCGTATTTTGCTTTCTCGCCCTAGGTGCGCCAGGTGTGCCCAGATGTGGGACCAGGGCTCACTGTGCTACTGGAATCAAGCTATCCTGGCTGAAGAGGGGTGAAACCCCGAAACCAGTCCTAGGATGCTTGTTTCCATTTCAGGGAGGACCTGGCTTGGCAGTTCGGGATGGACTGTTCCCATGAGGCACATGGTCAAGACTGATTCAAGGTGTAAAATGTGATTTGAGAAAGCTATCTTCTGTTATTTGAAGTTAGTCGATGTGGGCCATCTCATAGACTCCAGCCCCATAGGTTGTTGTTGACTTTGTTTTTGCCTAATATATGTTTTTAATTGGGTCCAGGGGACTGGAGCTAACGTCGTAGTGAAACCTTTGATGGCTTTGAGGCATCTTTCCATACCCAGGGTTCTTGCCGCCACCAAGTTTGCCCAAGAGTGGTTTTCATCAAATAGGACAATACTATGTAAGAAAAGTCTCCAACCAAAATAAATCAAAAGGGCGCTAATGAAGTAGCCAAAACTTGGATCTCCCTTTCAACAAGGTACAACAAATAAACAAGGTTAGAACATATTCACAAATTAGCTTTAATCAGCATTTATTTATATATACAGTTGATTAATGTTCATTAATGTAATATCACAAAGGAAAAAGTTACACAACCCAATCATTCAAGCATTCAACACAGCACATATTCCTCATTGACTTAATCTCATTCGTCCTGATCCATAAAGGATCCAATCATTCAAGCTAAATTAAAAAACTATACAGAGAAAGGCGGAGAAACCACAGTAGTACTTAGTAGGTCTAAGAGACAGATGGCATTCCTACACATATTTCGTTTTTAAATAAAAATGTAACAAGGAAAATCAATTTTCAAAGATGTAAATGAAGTTATTGCAATACAGTTTATGCAGTCCAAATGTCTAATCAAGACTTACAGTAATGAATAAACAAGAACATTTGGTGTAAAGTATAACAATATGTGGTTAATCTGCAGGTTTCTTTCCTGTAGTAGTGCCGACGTACGTTTCGGTGTATGACCTATTACAGGTCTCACCTTCCTCAGGGCGCAAGTCTCCGTGGAGACAGAAGTGGGGTGTATCTAGAAATGGTAATCATCATAATGCATGGTAAGACTAAAGGATAATAAACACTTCCACAGTTTTATTCGGATACCCAGAACCAGAGTGCAAAATGAATAAATCAGTGCAAAAACGCTGGGAAGGGAGAACAGTCGAAAACAGCATGATATCTTGATAACAATAAAAATAGGGCCAAAGTACTGTACATCATAGTGAGAAGACATAAGACACGAGATGGAGATGATACATCTGAAAAGCCAATAGAACAGTGCAAACACATACACATAAAGTCGGAGCTGTGCTCAAAAACCAGTGTAACATAAACACAAGGGTAAAAAGTGTGTCTAGAAATAGACCATACTTAAAATAAATAAAGTGATCAGTAGGACATAGGACCAAACAAATAAGTGAGAGTAAAAAGAGAAAAGGAGAACACGCAACAGGATCAAGACATTACCTGTTAAGGCAAATGCAGGTCACAACAAGATACTAAATGTCAGGTTCGAGAAACTTGGCAACACAGTGTCTGAAAATAATAAAGCAAGATAGGATTGATAAAAGCAAAAATAAGACAGTAGAGAGTAAGCGATATGCAAGGTTCCCGTATGGGGAAACAAACGTCAAAATCTTACAGCTGGGGACCCGTAATAAAGCCGGGAAGTGGAAATACAAGATGACAAAAGCAGTGAAGGTGCGTCCATTAGGTGCGTTGCCCCACTAGCCATGGACGACCGCATGCTGCAGGAAGTAAATACCATACTAGGCTAGGCTTCAAAAATAAATTATCTGCTTCACTAAGTGCACTAGCAGTTTGGTTTGCGGCGGAGAGAGCCAGCGGGACAAGCCCAACAGAATCGGAATCGCAAAAGGCAGTGGGGGGCGGGGCTGCGGCAATGACCGGTTACTCACCGGTAATATTCATTACTCCGAGTCGTAGCCCTCCCCGTCCCAGTCCTAACTACATGAGCATAGCTCCTCCCACCAGAAACTCCCAAGCAACTTGAAACCCATCCCTTCCCTCCAGGCCACACCCATACCCTGAGGCATATAACCCTGTGACCTGCCAATCAACAACCTGTACCCACCAAGCACAAGAAGCCGAAACAGGGAGGGAGGGATGGGAACCTGGACTGGGACGGGGAGGGCTACGACTCGGAGTAATGAATATTACCGGTGAGTAACCGGTCATTACCTCCTCGTCAGCCCTCCCCGTCCCAGTCCTAACTACATGAGCAGATACCAAAGCAATAATCGGCTTCACTCAGTAGCAAAAAACAGACTTTATTAACGCACAGAAAGTCACACCACCGGAGTAGAACGCAACACAGCGTCCCCAAACCCAGCAGAATCAGTCCCCCCAACCACCAAACGATAATGGGACATAAAGGTGTGCGGAGAACTCCAGGTAGCAGCCCTGCAGATTTCAGCCATGGAAGCCCCCTGAAAACAAGCCCAGGAAGCCGCCACCCCCCGAGTCGACCTTCCCTGAACAGCCCCTGGAGCCAACACACCACAGGCCTCATACGCAGCACCCACAGCCCATCGTAGCCAACGACTGAGGGTAGCCCCAGAAGGCTTAAGACCCTGACCAGCCAGGCCAAAGGTCACAAAAAGGGATTCCACCTTACGAAACGGCCCAGTACGCAACAAATAGATCTCAAGAGCCCTCCGAACATCCAAACAGTGCAGCCGCACCTCAACCTCTGAAAGAGGATCAGGACATAAAACAGGCAAAACCAGATCCGCAGAGCAGTGAAAAGAGGAAGGGACCTTGGGAACAAAGGAAGGATCAGGCCGCAGAACCACCCGATCAGGAAAGAAACGTAAAAAAGGGGCCGAACGAAGCAAGGAGCCCAACTCCCCAATCCGGCTAGCCGACGTAATAGCCACCAGGAACAGCACCTTGATCGTCAGAAACCTCAAAGACACCTCCAGTAGAGGCTCAAAGGGAGCCCCCTGCAAAGCCCCCAAAACCAGAGGCAGATCCCAACTAGGAGCAAAGGACCGAATGACAGGCTTCTGAAGGAAGCAACTCCGCAACAAACGGGACACCAGGGGACCCACCGGGTCACAGACCGAACCCCGAAAGGCCCGAACAGCAGCCCACTGAGCCCTCAGGGAGGACACAGCCAGACCCAAGTCAAAGCCGTCCTTCAAAAAGTCCAAGACCAGTACCGGATCCACCTCCAATGCAGACCACCCACGCGCCGTACACCAAGACTGAAAAGAAACCCAATGCCGGGCATAGGATTTGAGAGTCGAAGGGCGCCTGGACCTCTGAATAAATTCCGCCACAGAAGGAGAACACCCCAACGCCACAAGGTTCATCCTCTCAACAGCCAACCCGCCAGTCTCAGGCGGACCAGACACTCCAGAGACAGAGGGGGAAATGACAAGGGACAAGGGACCACCGGCAACCTCCAGCAAGGCCCCACTGCCAACTTCAACAACAGAGGGAACCAAGGCCCCCTGGACCAATCCGGAGCCACCAGGATCACCGAAGCCCGATCCAATTTGACCTTCAGCAGAACACGCGGCAGCAGGGCAATAGGGGGAAAGGCATACATCAGGCCCCCCTCCCACCGGAAGGACAGGGCATCCACCCTCCAAACCTCGGCAGAGCGAACCAGAGAACAAAACGTCTCCCTCAAGGCGTTCCCCGGGGCCGCAAACAGGTCCACCACCGGGACCCCGAACCGGGCCATCAGGCAACGAAAGACTTCCTGAGACAGGCACATGTCCGACAGGGAGGGAAACACCCTGCTCAGGCGATCCGCCTCCGAGTTCAAAATCCCAGGCAGATGTAAAGCCCTCAGAGACAACAAGTGAGACTCCGCCCACAGGCCTGTACTTTGAGCCAACAAATTGAGGGAAGCCACCCTCGCGCTCCCCTGGCGGTTGATATAACACACCACCACCGTGTTGTCCGACCGCACCATCACATCCCTCTGGAGGACCCAAGGCAGAAAATGAGACAACGCCAACTGAACCGCCTTCAATTCCCGCCAATTTGAGGACATCACCGCCTCCGGCACAGACCAAAGACCCTGCACAGACTCCTGACCCAAGACCGCACCCCAACCCAGTTCGCTGGCGTCGGTCGTCAGGACCAACCTCACTTGGGACACAAAGGGCGAGCCCTGTAAGAGGTTCCGATCCACCAGCCACCAGGACAACTCCCGGGCGATGGACACACTCCCCGGAACCAACAGCTCGTAATTCAGAGAGGCCGGATCCCAATGCCCAGAAGGTGATTCACAAGGGGGTATAAGTGTAAGCGGGCCCAAGGAACAATCATCACAGTTGCTGACATCAGCCCCTGAACACGCAACCACTGGCGGGCCGTGGAAGACCGAGCCCCCAACACCTTCTTCAGTTCGTGCACAAGAGTCAGTCTGCGGGGCTCCGACAGGAAGACCTTCCCCAACCTGGTGTTGAACACCCCCCCAATGAACAACAGTTCCTGAGTGGGGTGAAGATGGGATTTTTCCAAGTTCAGAATCCACCCGAACCGTTGAAGGAGACTGCAAACCTCCCGGGAATGTGACTGAGCCTGAAGGAAAGAAGAGGAAGAAATCAACCAATCGTCCAAGTAAGGGAAAACTTGTATACCCTTAGCATGCAACAAACCCACCAAGGGCGCCAACACTTTAGTAAACACCCTCGGAGAGGCAGACAGGCCAAAGGGCAATACCTGGAACTGGTAGTGATCCGCCCCTACACAGAAACGCAGGAACCTCTGTGACTCTGCGTGCACTGGCACATGAAAATAGGCATCCCGTAGATCGAGAGAAGCCAGGAAATCTCCCACCGACAGGAAGGGAAGAATCAACTGCAGAGTCACCATTTTGAAGGACCGATGAGGGATCCACAAGTTCACCGCCTTCAGATCCAGGACCGGACGGAAGTCCCCATTTGGCTTTTGGATCAAAAACAGGATTGAGTAAACCCCCCGACCCTGTTGACTCACAGGCACCCTCACCACAGCACCCTTTGACACCAAGTCCCGAACCCCGTCCAATAGAGCACGACATCTTGCCAGAGACCTGGGAACAGGGGTAGCTTTGAACACATCCACCGGAGGAGTCCCAAATTCTATTCTGTAGCCCAGCCGTACCACCTGTAGAACCCACAGATCCCGAACGAACTCCTCCCAGACAGGTAAAAAAGAGGTGAGGCGACCCCCAACCGGCACCTCCAAGGAATCCATCACATAGTCACGACTTGGAGGGACCTGCAGAAGAGGAAGCACCTTGCTGACCCCGGGACTTGTGGAAGGAAGGGACACCCCGGCCACGTCCCCTACCACGAAAGGGCTGAGCAGCCATCTTAGATTGAAACGCCTGCCCAAAAGCCCGCTTATAACCCGCAAACTTCCCTTTCTGAGAAGAGCGGACCGGAGCCAACAATTTTTTGTCCTCAGCAGTCTTTTTAATCAAAGCTTCCAACGGCTCCCCAAACAGCTTAGAGCCCATGAAGGGAATCACGGCTGCCTTCTGAGCAGCTTCCGCCATCCAAGACTTAAGCCACAACTGCCTCCTAGCAGCAACCGAGGCACCAGCAGCCGCCGCCGCAGCACTAAGGGAGTCGAAGGACAAGTCAGCCATGAAACGCAACTGCTGTTCCAACATGGACAAAGACTCAGAGGGATCCTCTTCCTGCATGAGCTGCGCAGAAATACCCTGACAGTCCTTAAGAAGCGACTGAACAAGATAGCTGGTGTAAGCAGCAGACCGAACAGCCAGATTGGAGGCTGCAAAGGACCGCTTCAAGGCCCCCTCGACACGCTTGTCCCCAGGATCAGAAGGCACCGCATCTTCAGACACCACCAGGCTCTGAGACGCCATACCAGCCAGCAGAGAATCCACTTTCACCACAGCCGGAAACTCCTCCGCGAAGCCCTGCAAGGGATACCTCTTAGCCAGAAACCGGGGAAAGGCATGCCTGTCAACATCCTTCCACTCCCCCTCCAGCACCTTCCTCACAGACGTATGAATGGGGAGGCTTTCCGGATCTTTCTTCAGGTAATTGGCGAAGAAGTCTTCAGACTCTCCCCCCTCCACAGGATCAGGGAATCCCAGATTGTCTCGAACATGCTGCATAACACAGCAAAGGTCAGCCCCTTGGACAAAACGACCCTTCACTTCCTCATCAGAGTCAACGTCCGGATCTACCTCAGCCGAGGCATCCAATTTCTGTATCTTAGGCCCCTTGGGATCATGAGCCACAAAGGCCGCCGCCACAGCAGCCTCAATCATTTTTTGAATATTCGCCATGGAAGGAGCAGTGGAAGAACCAGCGACCACCTCCCCATCCTCAGAGCCGAGCTCACGCACGTCTGCACCTCTACCCTCCATGTTGTAAACAGGAGAACAGAAATCCAGACCCCAAGATATACCCAGACCAATCAAAGCAAAAATCCCCAAGGGCCAACCAGGGAAAGCCACCTAGACCTGGAGCCAATCCCTACACAGGACCGAAGGCCGGCCTTCAAACCGCCCTATCAGAGAAGACTACCAAACTACAAAAGGAAAAGACTGAACAGGGCCCAACTGTAAGGACACAAAGAAACCCAGAAGACCCCGTCCCAGGAACCAGTGAACCCAGAGGTAAGAACACCCCAACGCCCCAGCAGAACTGTAGGAGAGCAGAGCCACCAAACCCCACATGACCCTTACAGACAACAGAAACAAGCCAAGGACAGGGAAAAACACCCTAGGGCCCCTCCACAGCAGAGCAGCAAGAGGCCAAGACACGAAATCAAGCCCCATGCCAATCCCTCCAGCAAAAAACGGCAATAACGCAAATTGGACCGCCAGTAGAGGGAGCTCCAACAACAGAAACGCGGGGAAGAGAACACTAACCCAGGAAACGATCATCAAAGTCGGACTGAAACTAAATATCGGGCCCCCACAGACCAAACAAAGGCAGCCCCCCCCCTCCCTGCAACCCCAGACTCCACCAAGGATTGCAGGAAGCATTAATAAAGAGGGGGAAAACATGGGCTCGAAGAAACGAGCACCGAGAGTAAGTAAAGACAGAGAAGCCAATCCGGCACGCCCTCGGCGCGCTGAAAAAGCCAGCCACACACCCCCCCTCCCTCCCCGGGTGTACTGGCTAGAGCAGGGAACGAACCCGGAAGAGGGGAGGCTGCAGCAGGGAGTCACCACCCCACAGCAGGCAGTCCAGACCCCCAACCCCACGGTCCCGCTACAGCAGGGACTCAAAGCAAATGCCTACAAGGTAAAAGAAAAACAGGCACAATAGGGGTTAAAAACGGGCGCTTAGCATCCCGTTCCACACTTACCAGATAGGAGGCCAATTCCAGTGCCCCCCTCGACGAAGACTGCTCGGAAGTGATTCCGCAGAAAAAACAAACAGGTTGTTGATTGGCAGGTCATAGGGTTATATGCCTCAGGGTATGGGTGTGGCCTGGAGGGAAGGGATGGGTTTCAAGTTGCTTGGGAGTTTCTGGTGGGAGGAGCTATGCTCATGTAGTTAGGACTGGGACGGGGAGGGCTGACGAGGAGGTAATGAGTGACAGCGCAGCCATAGATAGCGCAGCAGGCACTGTGTGTGTGTGCACATTTTGAGCTAGTTATTTTTATGACTGGCCCACGCATGCCCAGTAGTACCTTCCCTCCTCCTCCCCTACACCACGCAAACAGGCAGGGACCTGGCTCCCCCAGGTCTCATAATGGGCAGTATTAACCCTGCTGTTTAGCCAATCCTGGCGCAGTGGCGCTGGTAATGCTGCGCCAGGATTGGCTGAGACACCGCGGAGACTTCAGCACTGGTGCCACGCGTGGGTGGTGGATGTTTGCTAAGTGCCGCACTGTAATGGTCAATCACACGTGGCTTATGTCAAGCCATGCAGGGGTGACTGGCCATTTTCCTATGCTGTATGCACGTCACCGCGCCTGGCGTGCCACAACAACACACGACGAGAAGTGAGAGAGTCACGAGGAGAGTGTGCACTAGTACTCTGTCATGTACCCTTGTGACTCATGCGTGCCTGCTGCAGTCTCCACACAGTCAGTCGAGACTGTAGAGTGAGTTAAGTCTCCTCATAAAAAGTAAGTTTTTTTACAGTACAGAAGTGCGTCGGTGTGCGTGGTGTGTCGTGTGTCTCTACTAGTCTTTGCATATGCGTGTGATAATGATTGCATGACCGACCTATGTGTATGTATGTTGGTGAGTCTGGTGGTGACTGCTTGAACCCATGTGCGTGTGCCTATGTGTGTGAGTGCGACTGTAACTGAACTCACATGCATGTATGTTGTGTTGTTTTTTAAATCTGCCGCTGTGTGTGTGTGCTCGTGAACAGTGGTGAAAGCAGCAGTCTCAGACTTAAAGAAAACTGGTTAAATTAATTTCTGCAACAGTCACTGATATCAAATCTTTTATTTCTGCTGCCGATCGCTGCGTCCGACCAACGGCCTTTAAATTTTACACTCAAGCGGTGCGCAGCGCACTCCTGCTGCGTGTCACTCATCTCTTGGCTCATGATGCTATTAAACTCCTATTATGGATCGGACACAGAGAGACAAGATCAGGCCTGGTTTTATTAGGAACCCAAGATGACTGCTGAGACTTCGATAATATTGCATTATTGACTGCTGAAAAACGGAAAACTCTGGCTAAACAGAAAATCAGTGCAGGCTGCTGGCAGTAGAGTCCCTGCACTGATGGTAGTGTCCCGAGCTGGCAGGATGGATGCCACACTCTCAGCGTTGCTGCAGGCGGTAGATTTCCAGGGCGCACTGGCTGCTCCTGCTTCCTGAGGCTAGGCTGAGAGCAGGGGCTCTGGCTGAAGTTACTGTCTGGGCTGCGAGTTCCCATATAGGTCCTCTTCCCTGGTCATCACCCGCATTCCAGGCCATCCAAAATCAGGCTTCTGCTGTTCCAGCATACGCATATTGCTTTTCCTGTTCCCCACTCACTGCATCTCCGACCTCCCCCACATGCACTTCACCTCATCTGCTCCCCTAAACAGCCCGACCACAAACGATCCGTCACATTGTCCTTTCCTGCTCCCAATCCCTACATTACAGTGCCTGCTGCTCAATCGACAAACGCCTCCACACACTTACCTGTTCTCCTGCAGAGCACTTTCAACCTGCCTGGAACACACAGCTAAGAATGCACAAATGGCCTTTGTTAGCTGCCTGAAATGGACATACGGCCTCACACATATCTGTGCTCCCACCTTCTGTGCTATAAGCCGAAGCTGCACAACACCTACATAGTCCCCTGTTTCTTCACACTGCACCGCTAAACACCCCCTGTAAACGCACACTGTTCCTGCTCCTCTGAGGTTCCGTGACGGTTCCATGACGACTTGAACCCGTGTTTTTAAGTTTGTCGGAAATACATAAAAATGGTATCAGTGAACCGCAAATGATCCATTTAGTATATCCTAGTGTTTTCGCTACGCTACGAGCAAGAGCACTCCTTCCACTGACACATTTCTGATATACCCACGGCATCCATCTTAAGATCATGGCCGCCATTTTGTGGTTCCTTGCCCTCACATATGCAATAGCCTCTGATCATTTCATTCACTTCACTTTGATTAAGGACACGTAGCCTTAGCCGGAGATTCACCTTTTACATGACACGTGCACCTTAAACCAGATCACGCTGAAGCTGCATGACTCGACAAAGGCTGCCTCCTCTGCCCGAGGCCAGCCCACCTGAACTGGTTTTCCTGTCCATTGTACCTGATCATGATTAGGCGGCCGAAGCCGGTAGCCTTGCCCATTTACAACCCACAAACATCTCTTATCCCGCTTTTCTATCTCCTGCACCTGGCTCTACTCTTTTCCTTCTGGGCCTTTATTAGGGGGAGGTAACGAACTTTACGATGAGGCGGTCCGGGTCTTGAATGCAATATTGACAAGGGATTGTGATGGACTGGTGGGAACCCCTCTTCGTGATGTTTGGTATCAGATATTATCGACAGTTCCTGTGTAACGCCAAATATTTATTGTTTAGAGACACAAAGGTTTGGGAATGTACCGACATGTGAAATATTTGCCTAGAGCACAATTTTTAGTATATAAGGAGCAACCCACTTTGTACAAATCGAACAGTCTCCTAGATTCTGCCCGTGTGTAGATTCTGTGACTTCTGTGTCCCTGCAGTAATAAACCTTTGGTCTTTGACGCCACCATCGAGAAGCCCGTGTTTCTGTTCATTTGTGCACCAAGGCAGGTGGAACTCCGGGGTCTTCGGGTGTTGTACCCTGACACCTCTGGACGGAACCAAAAAGTCCAGAACTCCAATTGGCGCCCAACGTGGGGCGACGTCATTCGGTACCGGTCCAAAAGCCTGAAGAGTTCGAGAAGCTTCGTGTGAAGATTCCTGAGGGAGGCGCCCCACTTCATCGATCCCGGCATATCGCAAAAGTGGCCCTGAAGTTCTCTTCCACGAGGGTTCCCGTTCAGGACGGCTGCAGTGGGCCGTTGCCTTGACCGTCGCCCTGTCTTGGACCCGAAGTGGTGCAGTCCTTAGTACGGCGAAACGTGACGGGTTTCTCCTTGGTGACGTCTTCAGTGCCTCAGTTAAGTATTTAGTGATAGCTAGCTGGTTACTTTTGTGAGGATTGTTAAAAATCCTTGATCGGTTCTTGGTTTGGTTTGGTTTTGTAAGATTATCACTAGTTGTTCTGGTTACGATAATCTATTTGGTTCAGTTTTGGGTATCGATACATCAGTTCGTTTTGGTAGGCCTAAGTTCTTGGTTCAAGTGCACAATTTGTTTCGTGTTTTGTTTGTTTTGTGTTCCGGACTGAAAATGGTAAGTCGGAAAATGTTGTCTTGTTTTAGTTGCAACAGTGACTCACAATTAGAGGACTCTTGTCTGGTTCCTCCGATTGGGACTCCCCTATATGACCTATATTGTAAGTATGGTGTGGGTCCTATAACTTATAATGAGATATGGGTCCGTTATTGTAAGAAGGATGGTGTCCTTAGTTGGCCACTGCATGGTAGTTTTGAACAAGAGATTCTCGACAATTTAGAAGCGAAATTGTTTAGGAAGAAAGCCCGGCCGGCAATGTTTGACTCTTTTCGTTATTGGCGGAAAGAATCCAAACAGAGAGAAATGAAAAGGTTGAAGAAAGAGCAAAAAGAACTAGAAGAGTTAACTCTAGAGCAAGCGACTAAGCAGTTGCAGGCTGACGAGTGTGAGAAAGCCATAGATGTAGCCATTAGAGAGCGTAACTTAGCGATTGACAAGTGCTATCCTGCCTTGCCATCGAAAATGGCTAAGATACTGGAGGATTCCGAAAACGATCCTCTGCTATCTTATCTGTTACGGTCGCCTCCACCGTATGCACAAGGTGCTACGGCTCCACTTATACCGAATGTTCAATTGCCGGTTGCTGGACAACCTGGTGTTCTTGTTCCTCAGAATCAAGTTACTATACCTCCTGTGGTGAATGTAAATGTTCCTACAGCTCCTCCTCTTCCTGCACTGCCCGCTCCTATACCTACCACTGTACCTATTGGTCTTCAAACTATTTTCCTCGATACTCCTACTGTTTCGTCATCTATTCCTACCTCTACTGCGTTCTCTATGTCTGCGAGTGTACTAACTCCACTTTCTGTTCGTCGAAGAATCACTGATTCTGTTACTAATATGCTGTCGCCTATATATAAAACCTTGATTAAGACTCCTACTCCTGACTCTGTTCAGAGACGGAGTCAGCTTCCAAGTACTGAGGAACGGGGAGTTTTAGACTCCACAGCTCTCAGATGGATTACAAAAGTTAGAAGATATAGTACGAAAGATGTGTTAGAGACATTTATGCAATGGGGAGAGCCAACGCAACGATACGTCTTTGATGAGATGTGCTCGTTGTTGCGTGAGGAAATAGAAGAAGACGATGTCGAATCAGATTTGGAAGATTTAATTAAGATTCAAAAAGAGTTTGCTGCTGGAATGATAGTGGGCGATAATATAAAGGAAGCGATGGAACTCATTTTGAGTTTTAGGATTGATCCATCTCTTCGTTCGCCGAGAGATTTAGAGAAAGGTAGAATGAAGCTAAGTCGCCAATATCCTATGAGGGAAGTTCCTCCAATTTGGCGCGAAGCAGTACAACGTGATGATAATGCGGGTATTGCAGCTGCTCCAGCACAGTTCCAAAGAGTATGGATACATATTCCGTGGAAGCGAGCAGAAGTGTTAGCAGTGAAACAGGCCTTGCCAGATCCACGTAAGAATCCAGCCGGATATTACAAGGAATTAACACAGACAGTTGAGGCTTGTATAATGAACTTAGCCGACATTGATATGTTGTTTGGTAATGTAGTTCCACAACCAGTGTGGGCTAAAATTCGTAGAGAGGATCATCAGGCTGCTTTAGGTGGTGATTGGGCAGCTATCACTGCAGCAGATAATCAACAAATAGGTGGTGCGAAACCTGAACCTTTGATCGCTAATCTGCCAGGTAGAATAATAGATTTAATGAAGACTCTGATGCCAGCATTGCGTGTTAATTGGGATAAATTATCCGCATGCAAGCAGAAGAAAGACGAAAGTGTCTCCGACTTCTTCACGAGGTTCGAAGAGACTTTTGTGGATCATAGTGGTCAGGACATGAGCACTGAAGGAGGACAGAGATTGTTTGTCGATAAATTTGTGCATAATTTGTTACCCGAATTATGCAATAAATTGAAAGACTCAGAAAGTGCGTGGGCTGTATCTACGACAGCGCAAATACTTGCGACTGCACAGTACTATGAAAATAGGGATAAAGAGGAAAAGGAGAAATCAGAGAAGAAAACGAAAGATTTAAAGACTAAAGTTCTTTTACAGCAGGCGTATCCGCCTCGCACGAATCAGACTAATATGCAACAGAATTCGTATCAAAAGACAGATTATAATTCGACCAGGCCTCAATACCAGTGGAATCAGTGTGCGTACTGTAAGAAAGAGGGTCACTATAAAAATGATTGTCAGATTTTAGCGCAAAATAATGCGGCAGCAGCTCAGAGAGGTCGTGGTGGTTTTGCGCAGAATTCTAGAGGTCGAGGACGAGGTGCTATGCCTCCACAAACTAATGATCGTCCTTCTAATCACTTTGATCAGCGAAATGTACAGTCAGCTCAACAGAATAGATCTCAGCAATATCTTGTTGAGGATTATTGTGAAGTTGAAGAGGGATTTCAACAAAATGGGTACTAGGACAGCCATAGACAGAGAGAGGGAGTAGTATCAGTTCCAGTGGATCAGAGTGGGCCTTATGTCGCAGTAGCAACATCAGGTGTAGTCGAACCGTTTCTGTTGGATACTGGTGCCGCAAAAAGTTCTATCATGCATGCGAAACTCCCTGGCGCACCTTTGTCTGGCTCAACAAATGTTTCCGTAGGTTTTTCAGGCGCCCCTGTGTACAACCCGATATCTGGTCCTTTGTCTATTTCTGTTGGACCGTGTCAATTGAAAGCACCCTTAATTTTGACGACAGGTTGTAATGAAAATCTGCTTGGTTTAGATTTGTTAAAACGACTATATGCGACATTGTACTGTTCTCCGGAAGGAGTACAGCTTACTTTGGGTAAAAGACTCACCTCTCCGATGTACTTGTCAATGGACGCACTCCCGCCGGAGCTACGTTCACTCCCTGATTCTCTTTGGGCGACTGGTCCCAATGATGTAGGTCTACTAGAGATTCCACCGTATGTAGTAACTTTGAAAGCGAATGTGAAATTTCCAAGAATTCCTCAATATAAAATATCGAATGAAGGTGAGCGTGCACTCTTATTGATTGTGCAAGATTTGATTAAAAAAGATGTGGTTGAAGAAACGCGAGGAAATGTCTGTAACAGTCCTGTCTTACCGATTCTGAAGCGAACAGATCCTACAAAGCCTCCAGTCTATAGGTTTGTCATAGACCTTAGAGAAGTTAATAAGATTGTAATTCCGCAGTTTCCTGTAGTGCCAGACATTACTGCCTTATTAACCTTGATTCCTGCTACAGCTACATGGTTCTCAGTCATCGACTTGAAGAATGCCTTTTTCAGCATTCCGATAGCCGGGGAAAGCAGAGATATTTTTGGCTTCTGTTTAGGAGGTCGCAGTTTCAGATTTAAACGCGCTCCACAAGGCTACTGTGAAAGTCCATCTATTTACAGTCAAGCTTTAAAAAGCCAGTTAGATTCTTTTGTCCTTCCTACAGGTTCTGCCCTAGTACAGTACGTAGACGATCTTTTGGTGGCTGCCGATGACAAGGAAACTTGCAAAGCAGCTACAATTTCACTATTGCATCATTTGTCTAAATTGAATCATAAGGTGTCACCTTCCAAAATGCAATATTGCTGCCAAGAAGTAACCTACCTAGGTCACCTCTTATCAAAGGAGGGAAGGAAGTTGACCCCAGAAAGAATAAAAGCAATTACGCAGATGAGTGTTCCACGCACACAGAGGGAAGTACGTGCCTTTCTAGGTATTACCTCTTACTGTAGGCAATGGATCCCAAATTTTTCACTTTTAGCAAAGCCGTTGGTAGCTTTGACTGGGAAAAATGTTCCGAGTCCGGTGCCATGGTCTGATGAATGTCAAGACAGTTTTGCTGAATTACGAAAAGCTTTGTGTTCAGCTCCTGTATTGGGCACACCTGATTACAGTAAGCCATTCACGCTCTACGTTCACGAGAGAGAAGGTTGCGCGTTGAGTGTCTTGACACAGAAGTTTGGTGATAAACAACGCCCTTGTGCGTATTTCTCATCAACATTAGATCCGGTAGCTAGAGCATTGCCTAGTTGTTTGAGGGCTACAGCGGCAGCTGCAGCTTCCATTCGACAATCTGCTGGTTTGGTGATGAACAATATGCTAGTGGTCATGGTTCCTCATGCAGTGGACACACTCATGAACCGAACGAAGACACAACACCTTACTAGTGCGAGATTATCTGGTTACGAGCTGACGTTATTAGCGAGTCATATTCAGATCAAAAGATGCAATGTATTGAACCCAGCAACATTGTTGCCGACTGATCAAGAGTCGAGTGATTCTGAGCCACATGACTGTTATTTCAAAACGGAAGAAGAGACAAAAGGTCGTATCGACTTGAGAGATACTCCTCTATCCGACCCAGATGGTACGCTGTATGTGGACGGGTCATGTTTTAAAATGGAAAATGGTGATGTGACTGCTGCCTACGCAGTAACGACTTTGAAGACGATTGTGGAGACTGCAAGAGTGAGTCAGAATTCTGCCCAAGCTGCAGAGTTAATAGCTCTTACGAGAGCGTGTGTTTTAGCTGAGGGAAAGAGAGTGAATGTGTTTACAGATAGTCAGTACGCATTTGGCGTGGCCCATAGTTTTGGCCGGTTGTGGAGAGAAAGGGGTTTCATTACGTCCCATGGGACTAAGATTCAACATGGTCAGCTAGTTAACGACTTGTTAGAATCTCTAACCTTACCGACTGAAGTTGCGATTGTGAAGTGCAGTGCTCATAAAGCAATCACGGATGATGTTGGTCGGGGAAATGCCTTTGCTGATGAAACCGCTAAACAGACAGCTAGAGACATGATGAGTAGAATGTACGTTGCTACGTCTGCAAGATGGATTGCTGAGTCTGGAATGTGTGAGGACACAATGGAAAGTGTGAAAGAGATTCAGAAAGAAGCGACTGAGGAAGAGAAACGCGTATGGAGAGAAAGTACGGGCAAATTGGACTCGAATGGATGTTGGATCGATTTGACAGAACAGCAGCGTTGGATGTTGCCTGATGCGTATGTGCTTGCAGTAGTGACGATGGCGCATGGAGTGGCGCATATAAGTTCTAAAGGGATATGTAAGATGTTAGCTCCGGTCTGGAAGAATGAGGGAATCAGTAAGTGTGCAGAGAGAGTGGTGAAAAATTGTATGGTGTGCTTGATGCATAATCCTGGCAAGGGAACTCCAACTCCAGCTGGTCATTTTGCTCCTCCTTCCTGTCCCTTTGAAGTAATACAGTTAGACTTCATTCACATGGAACGCTGCAACAATTTAAAATACGTCCTGGTGGTGGTCTGTGCTTTTTCCAGGTGGATAGAAGCATACCCACTAAAGGACAACACTGCTTTATCAACTGCCAAAATTCTTCTCAAAGAATTTTTTCCTAGGTTTGGAATGCCACGGATTGTATGGTCAGATAACGGAAGTGAGTTTATAGGGAAAGTTATGCAGAGTGTGTGTGCTGGTCTAGGATTGAAACAAAAATTTCATAGTGCGAACCATCCCCAGTCTGCTGGTTTAGTCGAGGGTTACAATGGCACCCTCAAGCTTAAAATAGCCAAAATTCAAGCATCCACAGGTTTGGCTTGGCCAGACGCACTTCCTTTGGCCTTGTTATCAACGAGAGCAACAGTGCATTCTAGAATAGGGCTTTCTCCATATGAGATTGTATTTGGCCGCCCGGCAAATGTCTGGGGTGTGCCAAGGCCTAAACAATTCTGCTCCATTGAATATCCTATGTTGATAGACTATCTTTACGACTTGACTGCTAAATTAAGTCTTATTCATCAACAGGTCTTTGATGCTTTGCCAAAACCTCCGGAGAGTCCAGGGCATCAGCTGAAACCCGGCGACCACGTGGTGGTCAGAAATTTTGCGAGGACAAAGAATCTTCAGCCTCGCTACATCGGCCCCTTCCAAATCCTGCTGGCGACGAGGACAGCTGTACGTGTTGCTGGTCGCAAGCACTGGATCCACGCTTCTCACGTAAAGCGTGTTCCACTGCCGCTGCCCTACGACGACTGGGTGAAGAAGGGAATTGGTGCCTCCGAATCTGAAATAACTCCAAAATTTGTCCCTTTCAGCGATGCCGATTTGATTTCTGACACTTTGAAACGTGACTCTCCTCTTGAAAAGACTGCTTTGAACATTGAAAATTTGTCTCCAGCACCAGAAGAAACTTTGCCATCTGCGAACGTAAACTCTGCAACAGCTGCTAGTGATACACTATTCTCCGATCAGACAGTACCAGCGAAGCAGAAATACAACCTTAGAAGCCATAAAAAGGACTAATAAAGCAGGCAACTGCATACTGTGATTTTGATATATATATATATATTTTGAACTTTTGCCTTCAGCCAGGAAGTTTGCTATTGTTTATTGTTTTTAAAATTGCCTTGCCGTCTGGGTAGCCGTAGGGTCGTGGCTGTGTGCCTAGTTTGAATTTGCAGGGGTCTGACACAAGGTCGATCTTTCTGTTAGTACTGGGAACTCCCAGGGCTGACAGAGGCATTTTCATCTACGTACACATCATCAGTGGTCGCGAGCGGATTGTAGAAGATGGAGCTTCCTGCGCTGCAACGAAAGAATGTGATTTACGTTCGCAGAAACAGACTAAATAGAATTCTTCATAGCAAATGTTTCTTGATGCAATGTGCCATTACATTTTTGATTGTTTTAGCAACACTGGTGGGTGGAATTGTCTTTAGCATAAATTTGATTTTTGTGCCAGTATCTACAGTACCTCCCCTTGATCCTGCTATTTCTACTGTTTCTTCTATACACTCTTTTCACTCGTTTCCGGAACATGAGCAAGCTCGACGCTCAGAATTCATTAATAATACTTTTGTACAGCTCTTGCACCAACACCAACTGGTAGTTAACACGACAGACTGTTGGGTGTGTGGCTTGATACCTCACACTATGGATAAAGGTATTCCCTATCTGGTTTTGCCTTTCAGCTACAATGGATCATTTCAGGCCCTTCAAATCATCTTTGCTTATGCCCTTGAAACTTATCCTCCACGTCCACCACGCTCCACTAAATATAACTCTGCCAACAAAGCTTTAGTCCAGGGAATTATTGACATGGTCAAAGACGTCAATAATACTCCATCATACCCTAGAGACGAATTGCGAGTATATTTAAGTTGGAATACTTCAGAGTATCGCCTTAGTTTAGGAGAAAGCAAGCGTAAAAGCTCAACTCCAATCTGGGTCGTACCTCACCGAGGTCAGGTCTGTTTGCAAGGTAATGGGAGAAATCCGAGAGCTCAGCTAGGGAGGAGTGAGTGCGTAGAGACTTATGTGTTTCCGGCTAACTCTTCCCCTGCCTTTCTTACTGCTAGGGGTACCTATTTCATTTGTCGAGACAGAGCTTATACATGGTTGCCTGCCGACTTCTCAGGATCATGTTATATTGCTCGATTATTGCCTCCGACATACACTGCTTCACCTGATTACCACAGAACAAGAGTAGCGAGAGGTGTCTTCAGCAAGGAAGATACAGCTGGTCAGGAAGCTGGAGACTTCTTCAAAGGCTTCCTTCCGTTCTGGGGGCCTATGGCCAATAGTAGAAACATACGTCAGCTAACACGGGTAGTTGAATCTACTATTACCGAAACTGCTGGTGCCCTTAGCAATCTGACAGCTGAGCTTCAGGCGGATAGGCTCATGACATTGCAGAACCGTATGGTTCTAGATGTTATACTTGCAGATCGAGGTGGGGTATGCAGAATGATCCAATCGAGCTGCTGTGTCTTTATTCCTAATAATGCTCCAACAGTTTACGAGGCGATCTCTAAGTTGCACAAGATTTCGGACTCCATACATGTAGATGAGGGAAACTGGTCCTTCATGGAGTGGTTTTGGACTCTGATCTCAGCGTGGGGATGGAAGGTTCTAATGGTCATTGGTGTCATCCTAGTATTCCTATTCTCATGTTGTCTGATTATCCAGTGTGGTCCTGCTCTGTGTAGTCTTTGTGCTGCAACTTGTCTCAGGAAACCACCTGCATTTGGAGAAAAGACACGAGAAAGGATGATGATACAACAGCATGTCACTGACCTGATGAGCATAGAACTAGATTCAGACATAGATTGAGTAATTGCCTATGTAAGGGCAAAAGGAGGGTCTGAGGTTCCGTGACGGTTCCATGACGACTTGAACCCGTGTTTTTAAGTTTGTCGGAAATACATAAAAATGGTATCAGTGAACCGCAAATGATCCATTTAGTATATCCTAGTGTTTTCGCTACGCTACGAGCAAGAGCACTCCTTCCACTGACACATTTCTGATATACCCACGGCATCCATCTTAAGATCATGGCCGCCATTTTGTGGTTCCTTGCCCTCACATATGCAATAGCCTCTGATCATTTCATTCACTTCACTTTGATTAAGGACACGTAGCCTTAGCCGGAGATTCACCTTTTACATGACACGTGCACCTTAAACCAGATCACGCTGAAGCTGCATGACTCGACAAAGGCTGCCTCCTCTGCCCGAGGCCAGCCCACCTGAACTGGTTTTCCTGTCCATTGTACCTGATCATGATTAGGCGGCCGAAGCCGGTAGCCTTGCCCATTTACAACCCACAAACATCTCTTATCCCGCTTTTCTATCTCCTGCACCTGGCTCTACTCTTTTCCTTCTGGGCCTTTATTAGGGGGAGGTAACGAACTTTACGATGAGGCGGTCCGGGTCTTGAATGCAATATTGACAAGGGATTGTGATGGACTGGTGGGAACCCCTCTTCGTGATGTTTGGTATCAGATATTATCGACAGTTCCTGTGTAACGCCAAATATTTATTGTTTAGAGACACAAAGGTTTGGGAATGTACCGACATGTGAAATATTTGCCTAGAGCACAATTTTTAGTATATAAGGAGCAACCCACTTTGTACAAATCGAACAGTCTCCTAGATTCTGCCCGTGTGTAGATTCTGTGACTTCTGTGTCCCTGCAGTAATAAACCTTTGGTCTTTGACGCCACCATCGAGAAGCCCGTGTTTCTGTTCATTTGTGCACCAAGGCAGGTGGAACTCCGGGGTCTTCGGGTGTTGTACCCTGACACCTCTGGACGGAACCAAAAAGTCCAGAACTCCACCTCCTGTCTTCCAGGCACACACAACTGGCAGTTGTTGTGTACTACTCTGACTCCTGGTCATCTGTTTGGTCACATGCCCACCTTGCCAATAGCACAAATGTACACATTACATGTTTTGCATTCATTCAAGTTAGTGCTTATTTTTGTTAAATTCTCAGTAACCTAGCTGCCTAAAATGTCACAATCTGGTAAACTGTACTTCGGGCGAACTGCCCTTTTTTTCAATCTATGCATTGTGCCGGTGACTGGTGAAGTCTTGCCATGGTTCACACATCAAAGGCCGGTAAAGTGCACAAATAAATCCCTTCCGTGCAGATTTTATGCCACCTCCAAGCACATGAACTTAGAAAGGATGTCATTAATGCTAATGATGTGTTGATTAATTATTAATGCCTGAGAACACAGGCCATTGGTAATGCTATTACTGTATTACACTTTGAAAACGAGCTGTAGCTCCCATGCATGGGATTCCCTTCTGTGGCTGTCCCACTTCAGCTCTGTGAGTGTAATGACAACACATAATAATGTCCCTAGAACTGTAGGATGCATGGCTGTTTGCAAAGAGCGCCTGAGAATTATAATAATAATAATACGAAATTTTATAAAGCGCGAACAGCTACCTCGCGAGGAGGTGTCCCGGCGCTACAAGAACAGGTTTTGACCATGAGGGCTAGGGGTATTATGACAAAGCATAGGTTGAGGTCACAGGTAGAGTCATGTAGCTTGTCATGAAACATGTCACAAGCAGCCTTGATGTTTGATGCAGCCTGGTATCTATTATATAAGATACTAAAAGCCGTACCCGTGCCTCTTGGTGGTATTTGTTCAACAAATTCTTCCTCCCTAGTGCTCCCCGATCCTGTGATTCACCAGTGACATTTAATGCATGTGTGCAGTGTTTGTTTATGGCCAAAAAAATGGCTTGCAGCCTATGTAAAGTGCTTTGATGAAAGCGCGGGCTTCCAAATGCAAGCAATAAAATGCAAGTCATTTGTCCGGACAACCAAAATCACAGGGCATGGTCAGAGTAGAGACGTTTTAAGGCATAGACAAAGTGGTCTCAGCTCTGGCCCAGCAGCCCAGAATTTCAGGGGCCAGGCCTCCTTATAGAGCCGGCTCTTTTCTGCAGAGATTCTTGCCCTGGTGACATTGAATTCTTCTTAATCAAATCGATTTAAATACGTTTTCCTTTAATTTATTTTGAATGTAGGTGATGTGTGAGACTCTATTCTAGATATGTTGCAGAGAAATGTTGTTTTTGTTTCATGTAACAGCTATAAAAAAAGAGTTCTTTTAGATCTAAACAGTATGAGAAATGGTAGGGCATCACAGAGATTATTTGCAGTAAAGTTAGTGAGCATTATTGATATCATAATTACACTTTCATAATTGCTTAATTAACATTCTTGCTTTTTCAAAAATGCTTGAAAATGCATAACTTACCCATTCTTTTCTCGGGGGAGATTCCCACTCATCACTATAGTTTATGCCTCACCACTTTCAAAAGTCACCAGCCGCCACTGGACAAAAGTATCCAAAGAAGTCAAGCGAAGAATAAGTAGGCATCCAAGGCGGTATCCCAGACGGAGAGTGGAACACTGTCGCCTCTAAAGTGAGAGTATGCGGTGAGGCTGACCACTAGGAAACAAATAAACCGGGAAAATGAAAATGTATAGGGGGGTGAGTTCGGACAGGACATAAAGGGCACAATATTAAGAGACAAATACCAGAAATCAAGGGATCAAAGTGTATAATTACCAGGGGCCAAATGAAGGTCAGAGAATATGGGCGAATGCAGCAATGAAGGCGGGCCACAAAAAGGGAAACTTGTTCGAAGTGGGTGCTGGAGGCTCACACAGAATGGTCTGGTCCCAGGGGCTCAAGAGTATCCATTCTAAAAATAATAATAGACGTGGAGACAACGGTTTTAGGTATGCAGAATCAGACCGAGGGCACTTGAGAAAACGCAAGAACCAGAAAAGCGAGAGGCCCTTCAAGTAAGGGAGTAACTACCAGTTGATACACAAATTCGGCGTGTGCGGGCGTCCACGATGAACGGATGACAAGGGCAAGGGGGGGAGTGGTGGGGGGGCTGGAGCAATATAACAATATAACAGCCGCCTAATTAGGACCATCCAATCGGAGGAAGGAAAAAAAAACGAACGCCAACGTATAGACGCACGATGATCCGACGTGCAGAGCAGTAAGGGATCCTCTGCAAACAACAGGGGCTGGATCAAGAATAATACGCATGTCGGTGAGAAAAAGAAGTGAAACATGAAAGGCCAGCCGCAATGTAAAACATATGGATGCCTCTAGAGACGCATGAAGGAAATATAGTGTAAAAAATAAATATAACAAAGTTGCAACCTGTCAGAAGAAGACAGGATATCTTATCCATACGGAGGACTCAAGGTCAAAGTTCACACATAGAGGTTAGGAAGGGGTGAAAGAATCACAGAAGAAACGGGTCGAAATAATATCAAAACTGGGTCAGTACGAGAACTAAGGTAAAATACACACAGGATTCTAGTCAGTTAGAGAGAACAAAAACCAGGTATTGCCTGATGGAGCCCATTCAAAGGCAAGGCCAGGAATAAGGGACAAAGAGTCAGAGAATGGCGTCCCTAGTTCAACGTGGGAAATGTAATTAGAGAAGAAGTGGGGTAGAGATACCAGAGTTTAAAAAAGCTATCTTCTGTTATTTGAAGGTCCACCAAGTTTGCCCAAGAGTGGTTTTTATCAAATAGGACTCACAGGTATGAGAAATACTCTACTACTTCAATCTTCTTTGAGGCCAGATGTAAATAGCGGGATTTTATAACTTTGCCTCCACCTTCTATAATGATAAAAGATTTTGTTTCTTCACTCTTAAGTCTAATGAGGCCATGAATGATGCATACGATGTTATTAGTCTTTGGAGAGCTACCCCTGTCCTGCATCGTCAGCATAAGGTAGTTTAGGGAGGGGGATGTTATCAAATATAGGCACGTCTAGAGGTGAGCCAGTCAGGGCCGCCTCCACCCCGTTTGTTTGGATGGAAAAAAGAAACGGAGCAAGGACGCAACCCTGTCTGCCTCCTCTCTAGATGTTGAAAGAGCATGTGCATTCCCCATTTATGCCATACCAGACACAGGCAGTGGCATTGGCGTATAACTGATGAATTAAATTAATTATCAGCTTGTTAATCCCCATCCTCTCCATCATGGGCCACAGCTTTTAATGGGACACACAGTCGAAGGCGATGACAGGTCCATAAAGACCATTTAGATCTTCCCGCCTTTTACTTTAGTCTTTTTTTCTATGCAAGGAGAGAGACTGAGGCATTGATCAACTTTCCCCTTCCCACTCTGGAAACCATATTGTCCCTGCATCAGAATTTTATGCTTATGGGCCTATTCCTCCAACCTAGATAGTAAGAGTCGGCCCATGAGTTTGGCAGTGGTATCCAGTAGAGATACCACTGTCTGCTGTTCTTTGGACTGCCCCTATCACCTTTCTTGAAGATTGGAACTGTGCTTATAGGTATGTAGAGGGCCTGCCATTGCTATTGCTATGCAATTGAACACGTTAGTTAGTAGGGGGGCCCACAGATTGTAATTATCATGGAAGAGATCGATCGGCACCCCATGAGGACCCAGTGCCTTCCCTGGAAACAGGAGCGATATTGATACCAAAAATGCTTTTGAATTATTCCACCCAAGCGTCTTCACTTACATGTACATCCAGAGACAGATCTTTTGGATCTTTAAAATAGGGGGCATTTATAACTTTCTAAAACTCCTGGCTGCTTCCAGTACTAGCCGCTTCCTGGAGGTCACCCCAGGCCTTCTCCCTAATGTCCTTCCCTCTGTTACTTCCAGCGGACTTATAGCCTCACAGCGTAACAGTCTTATCTGTCCTGGATCCCTAGGGTGGATTTTTAGTTCATTCACAAGGGCTCTTTTAGCTGTTGAGCAAGGCAAATCGAATCATCCTCTATCTGATGATCCATTTGCCGGCTTAGATCAAGTAAGTGCTGCTTTTAATTTCACTATAAGAGCTCTGAACTGGGCAACTATTAAGCCTGGGGAGGACTCTTCATCCATGCAGGATACAGTATCATCCCTTGTTTACGTAATAATTGTAGGAGACAAATTCTGCTTCACTGCCTGCGCCCACTTTAATTGGTACCCATTTTTTCTAGTTAGCAAAATATTTGATACTGTCTGTTGGTGTTCATTCGCCTTGCAGGAAATACCTAAATACTAAGTGGTTAAATAAGATACACAATGCAGGGTTTCAACAGTTGTGTTAGGCACTGCGCCCACAGTAAGTGTGCGTGTTTTGTATCTTATTTCCTCTTGAGATAGTGCTACAGGAAGAGGTTAACCCTAAACCCCCTGAGTGATTGACCAACGGTCATAAAAAATAGCAACAAGCCTGAGCACACATTTACAGTATCAACACAATTTTGCATATCTCAAGTGAAACTTTGGACAGAGAGTCATGAGGGTTGTTTTCTTTTTTTCTTTTTTATTCCAGAACGGTTGCCCAGCCAACACGTTTTTACTTCGGGGGAGGTACCCATGACTTCTTCAGGGCTTCTGGCAAACGAATATGGCTGTTAATGTCTCTGCCGGTTATACTTCTGTCCCGGCTGGCGTAGTTAAGTAGGAAGTCAAAGAACGGCAAAGTCTGAGGTGGGAGACTTTGAGAGGCGCCGGATGTGGAGGCTTCATTCTAGGCGGTTTGTAATTCCGTCCTGACCTGTGCAGGGAAGAGAATCTTTTTTGCTATCTAGTATTCTCAGATTGCTTGATCCACGGTCCTGGACCATAGGGTGGAGTCTGGTGTGGAGGCTTCACTTCTGCAACGAGTATGCTGTGCACGTTATGTCCGTAGAGCCAGTAAACTGGAAGTGAAGCCTGAATTTCCCACAGTAGAGGAACATTAGCTAAGACCAGAACTAGTGGGGAGGCTGCTGGTAAAAAATGGAGGACTTGTTGTGAATGATTATATGCAACCGCCATCAGTGTATCTAGTCTTCCATTTCTCTGAAGGTCAGATTTTGTGTCCCCCAAAACTGTTAATGCCTGGAAAGCAGATTCAATTGTGCCCAGTGATGGTAAAGTGTAAACCTCCTTATGAGCAGTAGCTATGGAAGGCAGCCCACAGGGTGCTATGGCATAGTTTGTTAAAGTGCACAAAGTAGATGGGGCTGACAAGCTCTGGTCACCCTAGGATTGAGGTTGAATTTTATCCATGCTTGAACAAGCGAGCTGCACATGCCGGGTTCCAGGTGGCACAGGAGCAAAGCATTCTGGGCCACAAGACTGGCTAGCCGTTCTCCAATCTCTGGTAATTTAGTTGAGATGGGGTGCAGCCTAAAGGACATCAATTTACATTACAATGCAGCACACATAGAAACAGCAAACCGAGGAGAAATAAAGCCAGGTAAAGACCAGGTTTTCCCTGGTCTTAATTTTGACGCTGCCCTCTATTTAGGCCTCACTTGTAAATATGGGACAGTGTCAAAATCAATGGGTGTTGTGGCGGAATGCCCACTGCAACACCAGTTGCCTACCAAGTTCACCTAAGTGTACTGTAAAAGGAGGCCTTATTCACAGGGCGCTGTTAAGCCATGTTAAGTGGCTTAACGGCACCTTGTGAATGAGGCGAAGCCCCTATCACCGCAGGAACGTGAGAAATAGTAACATTCCTGTGGCAATAGGCGCTTGTAAATATGCCCCATATTCCTCATCTATGCGTGCTGCATAGTGCAGCACACATAGAAAAGGGAAATAACATGGAGAAATAAAGATATTTCTCCTTGTTATGCCTCTATCGGATAGGTGCACCATTTTGGCGCAAACCCTGATTTACAAGTCTTTATGCATCTAGGTTTGTGGAAAAATACGGTATACAGTCAAAATATCGAGTCAAAAATATAGAATTGCAGTAATATCTAACTAAAAATAAAGAATGGACAAAATATAGAATGGACAGAATATAGTCAACAAAAATATCATATCGAATTTTTTAAAGTGTTTTTTATGTTCGTATATGTGTGAAAAGAGTATATTTATTTTATAATTTATTTTAAGTAATTAATTTTATGGTATTTAATTTTTGCGTAATATAATTCTGTAGCGGGTTGTGGGTTTTAGGGGAATAGGGTTGGAAGTAATTTAATTATAATTAATTAAACATTTGAATTTATTTATTGGTATTTATGTTGAATTAATTGTTAATTAATTTTGTATTGGTAATTAATTAAAATATAATTGGTAATTAATTTTAATTAATTGATTAATTGATAATTATGTTAATTGTATTTATCGATTTTCTGTAGAGGGTTATGGGTTCATAGGGAAATAGGGTGGGAAGTAATTTATTCTAATTAATTAAATGTTTTAATTTATTTATTGATATTTATCTTGAATTAATAGTTAATTAATTTTTAATTGGTAATTAATTTAATTATAATTAGTAATTAATTTTTAATAATTGATTGATTGATAATTATGTTAATTTTATTAATTTATTTTCTGTTGTGGGTTGTAGGTTTATAGGGGAATAGGGTGGGAAGTAATTTAATTGTAAATAAATACATTTTTTAATGTATTTATTGGTATTTATTTTGTATTAATTTTTAATTATTTTTTAATTGTTAAATATTTAATTTGTATTTGTATTTGTATTTTTAATTGATCAATTATTATATTATATTAAATTGGTAATTACTTTTAAATATTTTTTAATTGGTGTTGATATTTAATTCATTTGTATTCATATATGAAGTATTTACTTTCCCTACTGTTGCACTCACTGGAGTGGGAATAGTAATTTTTACTTCTACGCTATCCAACGCTTTCCCTACTGTTGCACTATCTTTTTTTTTTTTTTGTTCAGCATTTATTGAGCGCTCGTACGCCCGGAGGCTTCATGGCGCTGTAGGAAGGAACAAGGCGCAACAGTCAATTAGTGGAGATGAAGTAGCTCAGTGATGTGCCTGAGAGAATAGCCAGGTCTTCAGGGAATGTCTAAAGCTGAGGATATTGTCGCTCAGTTTTAGGTGAAGGGGAAGAGAGTTCCAGAAGGCAGCTGCAAGACGGTCAAAGCAGCTGCCTCCGAGACGCTTCCTCTTATACGGGGGAACAGTCAGGAGGGATTTATGGGTGGACCGGAGGTTGCGGGAAGGGCTGTATCTTTTAAATAAGTCTCTAATGAATAGGGGGCCAATGTCATGTAAAGACTTGAATAGGATGCACCCGGCTTTGAAGGCCACGCGTTGCTCAACCGGCAACCAGTGTAGCTGTTTCAGGCCAAGTCTGACTGATTGCCTCCTAGGGATGTTCAAAAGAAGTCTAGCTGCCTGGTTCTGAACCAGCTGGAGGCGTTTAAGCTCTCCAGTTTGGAGCCCAAGGTAGAGGCTGTTGGAAAAGTCCAATCTGGACAGGACCAGGGAGATGACGATCTGTGTGAGGGCAGGTGAGGAAAAGAAACAGGCAATTTTTTTAATTTTCTTCAACTGAAAAAAGCTGGAAGACACAACTGCTCCAACCTGTTTTTTTAGGGAGAGATCCTCACTGATAAAGATACCTAGGCTCTTGACCGAGGATGACTTAGATGGGGGGGCGCCCATGCAGGGGGGCCAGAAGCTGGGATTCCAACTAAGTGTACTCTGTCCAGGCAAGACCAGTTCTGTCTTGCCTGGGTTAAGTTTCAAATGATTGCAGCTCATCCAACTCAGAATGTGGGACATGGTGTTTTGAAATTCTACCACAGAGTCCTTGGTGTTCAAAGGAAAGATGAGCTGCAAATCATCAGCATAGTTGAAGATGGTTACCTTTGCATTCCTGAGGGAGTATAAAAGGGGGCGTAGGTACAAATTAAAAAGCAGGGGAGATAACGAGGAGCCTTGAGGTACTCCGCAGATGGTAGATATAGTAGGAGCCATGAAGGAGCCCAGTCTGACCGATTGAGTTCGGTCAGTGATGAATGAACGGATCCAGCTCAGCGCAGGGCCCCTGAGGCCTGCCTGCTCGACACGGTCGACCAAGATGGTATAGTCGACCGTGTCGAACGCAGCAGAGAGGTCCAGTAGCACCAGAGCCTGATGGATCCCTTCGTCCGCGTTCCACCTCAAAGCATTCTGCACCGAATGAATGGCCGCTTCAGTAGAATGGCAGGGACGGAAGCCAGCCTGATTAGGTGCAAGATACTCTGATTTTTCCAGAAATGTGGAGATGCTGTCGCAGACGTGAGACTCCAGAAGTTTGGCACAGTATGGCAGCAGAGATATGGGTCTGTAATTGAGCGGATCTAACGGATTAGCTCCTGCCTTTTTTATAAGGGGGATGAGGAGGGCTTTTTTAAAGTTGTTTGGGACTTTACCCTGTGTAAGCGATCCGTTCAGCATGGAAAGTAAGCCCCCAGGGATGCTGGTACCCACTTCTTTCAGAATGTGAGGGGGGCAGATGTCATCAGGGAAGCCGGATTTGACCTTTGTAAGGAGTTTGGATAAGTTGGCACTTTCAATAGGGGGATAAGAGTCCATGGTAGCAGAATTATGAAAGGTGTCTGCGAAAAGAAGAGGAGACTGAGTGGTGGGGATACTTTGTTTAATGGTACAGATTTTATCGAAGAAAAAGGAGTTTAGTGAGTTGCAGAGCTCCTGGGTGGGGACCATCGGAAGAGAGGTTCTGTCACTGGTGCTGAGATTTTCCACAATATTAAACAATTCTCTTGATTTGTTATGAGCTTTGAGAATTTTTTCCGAAAAGTAATCGGTTTTATGTTTCAGAATAAGCTTTTGGTAGTCCTTACGAGCCTTACAGCAGTTAGCCCTGTCTTGTTCTGAATAGGCTGTTCGCCACTTTCGCTCCAATTGACGGACTTCGAGTTTAAGGGTTTTCAAAAGAGGTGTAAACCACCTGTGAGCGTCGTTGGGGCGAGAGCGGGGAAAGTTGGTACAGGGGGCATGAGCATCAGCTGCCCGGAGTAGCCACCCTGAGAAGGCTTCTTCCATTTCTTCGATGCCCTGATCAAGTGAGGGAAGTGAGGAGGTTAAGGATCCAATAAAAGCGGGGATGTCAACATTCTTCCAAATTCTAGTTTTTCCTCCTAGCTGGGGCAGGGGCTTTCTACTTCTTTCAGTGGTCATGGTGAAGTTGATCAGAAAATGATCCCACCAAATGCAGGGCGTGATGGACTTAATAGCCAAGGAAATGTTTTGAGACCAAATTTGATCTAGGCTATGCCCTTTATCATGAGTTGAAAGGTGAATATGTTGGGTGAGGTTCATGTCCAGGAGGGTTTCTTTCAGAGTAGATGCTTGAGAGTCAGACTCAGCAGAGTCCAACCAAAGGTTGAAATCTCCCAGCAGCACAATTTTATTGTGGTAAATTATCAAGGGGGCAAGTTGTTCTGCTAGGGATGCCATGAAAGTGGGCATATTTTGAGGGGGCGGTATATGAGGATCAGAAGTAGTGATCCAGTGTTGGTGTCCAATTTAAAAATCAGGTTGTCTGATCCCATTAAGTCAAAGGATGGTAAAGAAGAGACTTTATGGGTGCTGCGAATAATCGCAGCGACCCCTCCGCCTCTTTTACCGGCTGGTCTGTCGACATGCAGAATGTAGTAGTTCGAGGGAACTGCAGCTAAAATATCAGGCAGGGATCCCACATTAAGCCAGGTCTCTGAGAGAAATAAAAAGTCTGGTTGTTCGGCCTGGAGCAGGAGAAAGATATCCAAGTGGTGTTTAACCATGGACCTGGTATTTAAATATAGACATTTGAGAGTGGTCTCAGAGTCATGAGGGGTCAAAGGAGGTAAAAAGGACTTAGGCTTGGGAGCTTTGCCATGAGTAAAATCAGGCTTCAAAATACCGTAAGAGGCGGCACGCTTTAAGGCATGAGCGGGTGGGGCGAGTCCGGCGCTATCAGGGGGTCTAAGTGACAGCAACGATGAGGAGGAGTATTTGTAGTTTAGGCCAGGGGTTCTGGCCCCAGGCCCCGGACTGCCGCGGACGGGCACAGACGGGCTTGACTTATGCGCGACTTCGGCGCGCATTCGTCGCGCCCGCTGCGCTCGTCCGCTGCGCTCCTGGATATCTGGAGTGGGAATAATAATTTTTACTCCTACGCTATCCAACACTTTCCCTACTGTTGCACTCACTGGAGTGGGAATAGTAATGTTTACCCCTACGCTATCCAATACTCTCTGGAGTGAGAATGGTAATTTTTACCCCTACGCTATCCAACGTTTTCCCTACTGTTGCACTCACTGGAGTCGGAATAGTAATTTTTACTCCTACGCTATCCAACGATTTCCCTACTGTTGCACTCACTGGAGTGGGAATAGTAATGTTTACCCCTACGCTATCCAACGTTTTCCCTACTGTTGCACTCACTGGAGTGGGAATAGTAATTTTTTCCCTCCTGCCATCCAACGCTTTCCCTACTGTTGCACTCACTGGAGTGGGAATAGTAATGTTTACCCCTATGCTATCCAACGATTTCCCTACTGTTGTACTCCTTGGAGTGGGAATAGTCATTCTTAGCCCTCCCCCTATCTAACGCTTTTCCTACTGTTGCACTCATTGGAGTGGGAATAGTAATTTTTACCCTCCTGCTATCCAACGCTTTCCCTACTGTTGCACTCTCTGGAGTGGGAATATTAATGTTTACCCTCCCACTATCCAACGCTTTCCCTACTATTGCACTCACTGGAGTGGTAATAGTAAATTCTACCCTCCCGCTATACTACGGTAAAAATATTGCATATTTTTTATTAATATTATGTTCATATATATATATGTTTTAAAAAATGAAAATGTATGGTTTTTTTCACTTACATTAATTATTTATTAATTGTAAGGTTATTTAAGTATTTTAAATATGTTTAAGTTAATTATATTTATTATTTAATTAATGTTCAATTACTTTTAAGACATTAAATTTGTTTTGATATTTTGACTAACTATATTTTTTACAACAATATTTTTGATTCGATTTTTTTGTACTTACCTGTTTGAAGATAGGGATTCGATATTTTTGCATACTACATTTTTCCTCAATATTTTGATAAGTCTATATTTGTGTCATCGATATTATGTCAGTGATCCGAAAAATACATGAGTGCGTGCCTGGAAAGACCCAGGCCGCACCAATGTAATGCCTACCCAATGCAAATTAATGTAAGACCGTGCTATGTGAGGCATTGTGGTACTTTGTATTTACAAAGCCATGTAAAGTGGCAAAAATTATTTTTTAATGTTGGGGCTGCACCATCTATTACACAGATATGGTGCCAATGTGTATTGTTTGTATATGTATTGCCTTAATTTTATTTACCATAACCTTTATAGCTGCAATTACGCTTATTGACATACTTTGCACTTAACCTGCGCTTTAAGTTAATAATGAAGCTTTTTAACTTAACTGTTATTTTGTGTGTATATGCATCTTTGAGGAAAAGAAGTTCCAGCATGGTACATTGAAATAAATATATTCCAGGCAGTCTCAAGCAGGATTGGCAGTCACCAAATTCCATTATCTACCAGTAAAAGATGGAAGATATGTGGGTTACAATCTGTCTGCCTTTCTTGTTCAAGCTGGTAAGTTGGTTCAAATATTCACTTGCCTAAGTCCTAAGAAATGTGTACTGGTCTATACTTGCAGAATAATCAGTAGCTCTTTCTATAAACTATCATACTTTCTCCAGACTGTAACATTGGAATTAGTGGCATTGATCAGTTATATATTTCTAATGCTAATTGTTTGTTTTAACATCATAATTTTTTTGAATAAAGTATTAAATTTCACATTTACTAGTATATAGTTGTGTGATGTTAAGGTAGGGAATATAACATATAAAAGTGGTAGAACTGAAGCATGAGTGCTCTTTTTGTTAATAAATAGCTGCTAATAACATTTGTGACCACCTGGCATGAGAAGGAGATAACAGACTCTAAAACCATCCAATTAAATCTTCAGATTGGAATCATCTAAATTACATAATAAGAACATGCATACATTTTAAAGTTTGATATAACATCGGATTACCTAAAACATCCATAATAGTGAACTGTCAACCAGTGACAGTACAATTAATCATGTAGATTTGATTTTTCTTCCCACATATTTTAAAGAGTCTCTTTCTTAAGATGTGATAATGATCTCAAGTGTAGAAGATTTGACATTTCCAGTAACCAGGCATTTACAATCTTGAAGCAATAATACTACTTCCGGAGAACAATAACTTGCATAATTGTACTTCTTGCCTACACATTTTTTTGTCAGCTGTATGCTTTTTAAGAAGGCACAATAAAATACAATTGCCAGTTTTGTGTATACTGATTCATACACTTGATAAAAAAAATATTCTGCTTACGATTTCTCACCTACAGATTAGAATCATTTCACTGTGCACAATAATAAATAAATCGATGTTCCAGAATGTCAGAAATCTCAGCTTAAGATAACTTTAGTTGTAACATTTTCAAGGGTGTATCCCAATAACTTTAAAAAGTATCCTTTGTTGAGTATGTAGGCAGGGACTTTCTGAGAATGGTCTGTGTGTTCTGTGATCACTACATCACTGAACAAAGCTACACCTTGCCGATGAGCTTTAACTAGGGTAAAACTGGTCCTAGTTTGCTTGTGTTCTGGTTTAGGGAGGACCTGACCAGGCAGGTCGGTTGGACTGTTTCCATTGGTACAGGGTCAAGAATGATTTGCATATGAATGGGTCCAAACTGAATGGCAAGATTTGCATAAAAAGGATGGAATGGGATACCCCCAATTTATTACCAGGGGCTTAGATTAATTCAAGCATTCAGTCCATATCTTTTTGCATACTTTAGTCCATTTTCAAGGGCCTCCTTAATTTCTCTAGTCCTATATTAAAGTTAGATTTGTGAAAAAAAATTATAACAATACGCTATCCTGCTTTCCATTACTTTGCACACTGATGTTCTCCTTTGCATAACAACTCCTAACTATACCTGACTTCAAATAAAAATAATCATATTCTAAGTATTCTGTTGTAAGTAAACTCCATCAACCAATTGAGGTGAATAAAGAGGTTTATTCTTTAGCACAGCAGAGAAGGACCCAGCGCCTGCTGACCAGTCAACCAACTGTCCTAGCAGAACCTGGAGTCCACAAACAGATAACAATTCGAGAACTGGGCACAGAGAGCATAGAGTACAATTAAAACCATAGAGAAATGCAAGTACATAGTTTACAACATATTCATTTTGGTCAACGCATTCAAATTAATTTTCAATCATCTCTTGAAGTCTGCTCCTATGATTAAACTGCATTCACCCACTGGAGAACAGGGTCTTATGGGCCTGGAGGCGCAGGGCACGCCTTAAATCCCCGAGTTCACCTGCCTTGTTGAACAGAGACACGAGACACTCTGTTGAGCATAGAAAGCCAAGTTTATTAGCTGCAGCCAAGCACAGTTATCTCAGAAGTTACACACAAGGTAGGTTCTGAGGAGACTGCGACTTCAATCCGTGGTGCACAGTCTTTTATAGCAAACATATTTACAAAGTTTACTCCCTACACATACAAAACGAACCAATAAGAAAAGTTGGAAAACAAGCTATCTGGTGTCTTAAATACGCCCCTCTCTCAGACCCCGTGTGTTACCCCTCCCAACAAATTAATCAGTGCTAGTACCGACAATCCAATTTGCTGGTGGCAGGACGTATTTGTGTGTCTCAAAGGATAGTTGTGTAACAAGAGAATACAAGGAGAGAATAGCGAAGGCCAGTCGGATAAGATAATGTAAGGAAAGAATAGGAGATGGCAAATAGTCGAGACAGGGATCAATCAACCCAGACATGGATTAACGAACTCGGCCAGACCCTGACATCGGTTTCGTAAACAAGGCAGAGAGTTACTCTTTAACAGAAGAGTCAAGTAGCAGCTGAGTAAAGCAAAAACACTCAGTTCGCCGTGCTGCCTGAGTGAGGGCAACACAAAATGGTGACGAAACACAAAATGGCGGCTGAATACGGGACGAAGTCAGAAATCGAAGAACCTCGCACCCTCCTTTTGCCATTACTCAGGCAAGACACAAAGTACTCATGTTAGTCTGAGTCAATGTCAATGGCCATGAGGTCATAGAGCTGTTGCTGCAACATCATTCTAATGTTCTCTGTTTTCTGTGACAGAGGCCTTGGGACACACATCGTGGCACAAAGACCACAGATGACAGGTCCACACTGTACACAGAGACAGCAGGAGAAAATGATGGCCAAAATCATTCCAAGGAAAGTTAGTATTTTCCATCCCCAAGTGGACAGTAGTCCCCAAAACCATCCCACCACAGGCCAATCTCCTGTGTCCTGGTGTATAGACTCGGAGATGATATGCAACTTGGAGATGGCTTGGTATACCGTAGGGGCATTATCAGGAATGTAAATGCAGCAACTAGACCCGATCAATTTACAGACTCCTCCACGATCTGCAAGGACAATGTCTAGAACCATTCGGTTCTGCAAAGTCATAAGGCGATCCGCCTGAAGTTCGGCTGTCAGATTACTCAAGGCTCCAGAAGTTACATTTATGGTAGCCTCAACAACACGAACGAGCTGTCTGATGTCTTTGCTTTTGGCCATTGGGCCCCAAAAAGGAAGCAACCCTTTAATAAAGTCACCTCCTTCTTGTCCTGTTGTGTCTCTCGAATCAATAACCCCTCTGCCATATCTCTTTCTATGATAACCTGAAGGAGCAGTATATGTTGGAGGAAGAAGATAAGCCACATAGCAAGTTCCTGAAAAGTAGGTAGGAAGCCACATATAGGCTCTTTCGTGACAGACAAAATATGTGCCTTGTGATGGCACTAACAGCGAGGAAATCTGAGGTGAATAGACATAAGTATGGGAACAGACATTCTTCTCCTGTTGATTTTTAACATTCTGACCATTAATCTGTAAACAGAAATTACCTCAATGAGGTACAGTCCAAATTGTTGGGGTTCTCCTTCGCCTAGTCTTATCTGTAAGGCTAGTAACATAACGGGTTACATTCCAGCCATCATATGCTCTTTTCTCATCCACGGGAATCTTACTAATCTCAGCAATTCTAGCCATGGCCACTATTCCCTTTATCAAAGAGCTGTGACTAAAATCTGCTCCACCACCATATGGACTACCAGGAGAATGTCGAAGTTGGTTCTGATGGATCACTGAAATAATATCGATGGACAAAATATCGACTTGCAAAAATATCGTGGACAAAATATCGACAGTCAAAATATCGAGTTTGTATCTACAAACAGGTAAGTACAAAAATATTGAGTACAAAATATCGTTTACAATAATATAGTTGTAAAAAATATCGACTTTATTAAAAACAGTGTTTAATTAAATTAATATTAAAATTTAATTACTAAAATATACTTAAAAATACCTAAATTAACTTATAATAATTAAATAATAAATGAAATTAATAAAAATAATTTTTTACAATCATATTTGTATATGGTAACATACTATAATTAAATAAGATACTATTATATTACCGTACGATACCAGAAGTGTAAAAAATACTATTCCCACTCCAAAGAGTATCGACGGTCACATTATCGACTTGCTAAAATATCGTTGAAAAACTGAAAACTGACCCTGAACCCTAAAAAGACCCCTTTACCCAAAAACTGAAAACTGACCCTGAACCCTAAAAATACCCCTTTACCCAAAAACTGAAAACTGACCCTGAACCCTAAAAATACCCCTTTACCCAAAAACCCCAAACCGACCCTGAACCCTAAAAATACCCCTTTACCCAAAAACTGAAAACGGACCCTGAACCCTAAAAATACCCCTTTACCCTAAAACTGAAAACTGACCCAAAACCCTAAAAATGCCCCTTTACCCAAAAACTGAAAACTGACCCTGAACCCTAAAAATACTCCTTTACCCAAAATTAATCAATATTATTTAATTACCAATTAATTATTAATTAACAATAACAATAAAGTAAATATATTAGCACATTAGCTGTAATTAATTTAATAATTAATATTATTTTTTCCCAATTAATTACTTAACAATAACACAAAATTATATATATTAAAAATTTACTCTAATTAATGGAATTAACTAATTACAATTAATTAATTACCAATTAATTACTAATAAAAAATATGTACACAATTATATTAATTAACTAACTAATTAATATTAATTAATTACCAATTAGTTATTAATTAAAAATATTTACAAACATATATTAATGAATTAATTATTATTAAATTACTTCCCACCCTATTCCCCTATAAACCCACAACCCGCTACAGAATTACATTACGCAATTATTATAAAAACAAAATTCATTTAATAAAATATTTTATAACATTAATACACACTTTTCACACATATTATTACATAAAAATGCACTATAAAATATTATATATTATTAAAAATTCGATATTTTTGCTATCTATATTTTATACAGTCGATATTACTTCACTTACCTTAAAAACGATATTTTTGTAGTCGATATTCTGTCCAGTCGATATTTTGTCCAGTCTATATTTAAAAGTCGATATTATGTCCAGTCGATATTTTGGAGTCGATATTTTGTCTGTGCACCGGTTCTGATATACGTTAGAAAATGTAGCCAAATAGGCCCAAGCGGAGCCTTCATAGGAAAACGGAAGGACTAAATATGGCATCCCTCTCTCTGTGTTATGGGGCATGAGCCCACAGACCCAACAATCAGTGGTGTTCATTACCAATTGATGCTGATGCAATAACTGAATAAATGAATTATTGAAATATTCCGTCCTCCTAATTTGTTCATGTTCTGGGAGTGTATGAAACGGATGTGCGGAGGCAGTGGTAGGGAAGGACAAGGAAACAGATGTTGGAACAGGTGCGTGCTGCATAGTGTAAACAATCCAACTTACACACGCCAATAAAATACATGAACATATTAAAATACATAAGGTTATGCCACATGGACTAACCAATAATTTCTTACATTTACTTTTCATTTTTACATTCTGATCATTGCTTTCCACTTTAGTATCCATACTCTAAAGAGTTGCTCATGGCAATCTTCCTAGATCACTTAGCTGTGGTTGTTAGCCGTCCTATGACACTGCAAGTCCTGCAGACCTGCTGTCACTACTCAGGTCACAGCTTAAGAATCCTACCGTGACCCTGCAACTTGATGGATAGTGGAAAAGAAAATGTTTCTCATAAAAAACATAATCAAAAAAAGGAAAAAGAAAAATTCAATTGTCTTTTGTTAATCTGGGTCTTAAATTGTACCGAGTCTTATTAGGAATTGTTTGTTCTTGAAACAAAATGTCTGGATTCGTTGTGTTCAATCGCAGATGTGATGGTACAGCTTCTTGCAACACGTCGTTGTCTTCTTTCTCAGAGTTCATTTGATCCAGGCGTGCACTACTGCAAGGTATAAATCGAGGGACCCTTTCGCTTTCACTGTCGCTCATACCCTTACGAACCCACTCATCAAAAGGTAAGGGCAAAGGTACCCTCTTACAGTGCACACCATGGACCCAGTTCTTTTTCCCGACAACCTTTACTGATGTACGTGTTGCTAACAAGACTTGCCGAGGTGGGCCCCAACGAGGTTCCAGATACTTTTTCCGCTGGAAATTCTTCAAACAGACCCAGTCACCGGGTTGGATGGAGTGACCTGGATCCGCAGAGGCCTCGGGCAGAGCGTTTTGAACCTGTTGATGAAGAACACGTAATTTAGTGGTGAGGTCATGTAAGTAGTCAATCAACATTGGGTATTGGATGTCAGAATACTTTTTAGGTTGAGGGACTCCCCAGACATTGGCTCGGCGGCCAAAAACAACCTCATATGGGCTGAGTCCTAAACGAGAATGTACAGTAGTTCTTGTGGATAAAAGTGCCAAAGGTAAGGTGTTAGGTCAAGTAAGACCTGTGCTGGCCTGAATCTTTGCCAATTTAAGCTTGAGAGTGCCATTATAGCACTCTACCAAACCTGCTGACTGAGGGTGGTTTGCCACATGGAATTTCTGCCTAATACCAAGACCTATACACACTTTCTGCATGATTTGGCCTACGAATTCATTCCCATTGTCACTCCAGACAATGCGCAGCAAACCAAACCTCGGAAAAAACTCCTTCAAAAGGACTTTGGCAGTAGACTAAGCAGTATTGTCCTTTAGGGGGTAGGCCTCTATCCATCTGGAAAAGGCGCACACCACCGCCAGAACATACTTGAGGTTATTACAATGATCCATATGAATGTAATCAATTTGTAATACCTCAAAAGGGTAAGTAGGGGGAGCAAAATGACCTGCTGGATTTGGGGTTCCTTTTCCTGGATTATGCATTAAACAAACAATACAATGCTTCACCACATTCTCCGCAAATTTAGGAATTCCTTTATTCTGCCATACTGGAGCCAGAAGTTTACATATGCCTTTTGCAATAATGTGGGCTGGACCATGCTCCATAGTAACTACAGGTAGCACATAGGCGTCTGGTAACAGCCAAAGCTGATGCTCTGACAATTCTGTCCAACACCCTGTCGCGTCCAACATTCCCGTACTTTCTCTCCACTTACTCAATTCCTTCTCAGTAGCGTCTTCTTGAATCGTTCTCACACTTTCTATAGTGTCCTCACACATTCTTCCCTCTCTGACTCATCTTGCAGGGCCTGCAACACACATGCGATTTGTAGCATCTCTCGCTGTTTCTTTCGCTACCTCATCTGCAAAAGCATTCCCGCGACCAACATCATCAGTAATCTTCTTATGAGCACTACACTTGACTATTGCTATTTGTGTAGGCAAAACAAGTGACTCGAGAAGGTCAGTCACCAACTTACCATGCTGTATCTTAGTCCCATGGGAAGTAAAGAATCCTCTTTCCTCCCACAAGCGACCGAAGCTATGAGCCAAACCCAAGGCGTATTGGCTGTCAGTGTAAACATTCACTCTCTTTCCCTTAGCCAACACACACGCTCTCGTCAGGGCAATTAATTCAGCAGCTTGGGCTGAATTCTGTGCAATGCGTGCTGTCTCCACTACCATATACAAGGTGGTAACAGCATAAGCTGCAGTCGTCTAGCCATTTGAAAGTTTGAAACAAGACCCATCCACCCATAGGATCCCATCCGGGTCCACAAGTGGTGTGTCTTTTAAATCTATTCTGCCTTTCTTTTCCTCCTCTGTTCGGAGAAAACAATCATGCTGTTCTTGAATACCTTTCTCGTCCGGAATGGGCAACAATGTTGCTGGATTCAAAGTATTACACAGCTTGATGTGTATATGGCTAGCCAAGAGAGTCAGCTCATATCCAGACAAGCGAGCACTCGTAAGGTGTTGTGTTTTCATTCTGTTTAAAAGAGTATCCACTGCATGTGGTACGTGTTATCTAATACCAATCCAGCAGATTGGCGAATAGAGATCGCTGCCGCTGCTGTAGCTCTAAGACAACTAGGCAATGCCTTGGCTACTGGATCCAACATAGCCGAAAAATAGGCTCATGGCCGTTGTTTGTCTCCAAATTGTTGTGTTAAAACTGACAACGCACAACCTTCCCTTTCGTGAACGTAAAGTGTAAAAGGCTTACTGTAATCTGGAGTACCTAACACAGGGGCAGAACACAAGGCAGTACGTAAGTCAGAAAAACTCTTCTGATATTCATCAGTCCAAGGAAGAGGTCGGGGTGTATCTTTCAACGTGAGTTCCAACAGAGGTTTAGCCAACAAAGAAAAATTCGGTATCCACTTGTCTACAATAAGAGGTAATGCCCAGAAAGGCACGCACCTCCCTTTGTGTGGATGGCACAGACATTTGCGCAATTAATAAATTTGTTCTGGGGTTAATCGTCTTCCCTCCGTCGACAAGAGATGACCTAAATAGGTAACCTCTTGGCGGGAATATTGCAACTTAGAGGGTGACACCTTGTGATGCGGGTCAGACAAATGAAGTAACAGTGAAACAGTCACATCCTTACAAACATCCTCTGAATCAGCAACAACTAACAAATCGTCCACATACTAAATAAGAGTGGCACCTGGGGGCAAAGTGAAAGCATCGAGCTGAGATTTCAAAGCCTGACTGTAAATGGAGGGACTCTCACAATAGCCTTGAGGTGCACGTTTGAACCGGAAACTTCAGCCTCCGAGAGAGAAGCCAGAAATATCCCTACTTTCCTCAACAATAGGAATGCTAAAGAAAGCATTTTTGAGATCAGTAACCGAGAACCATACCGCTGAAGCGGTTATCATAATAAGCAAGGCAGTGATATCTGGGACAACAGAAAACTGGGGGACAAGAATCTGGTTGACCTCCCGAAGATCAATCACAAATCGATATACAGGAGGCTGAGAAGGATCAGTGCGTTTAAGAACAGGTAGAACAGGACTGTTACAAACATTTCCTCTCGTCTCTTCAACCACACCCTTCTGAACCAGATCATATGTAATAGCCAACAAAGCTTGTTCGCCATCATTGGAAATCTTATACTGGGGAATGCGTGGTAATTTACCATTAGGCTTAATGGTAACCACGTAAGGTGGAATCTGGAGCAGACCAACATCATTCGGACCCGTAGCCCAAAGCGTAGCAGGAAGAGACTGCAATTCAGGCGGGAAACGATCTTTAGATAAATACATAGGAGAAACCAATTTCTCACCCAAGGTAAGATGCACACCAGAAGGGGAACAATACAACATTGCATGAAGACGATTCAACAAGTCCAAACCGAACAAGTTCTCTCCGCAACCAGTCGTTAAAATAAGCAGAGCTTCCAAATCGTAAGGACCAATCGAAAGAGGCAAAGGACAAGAAACCGGGTTAGCAACTGGGGTGCCAGAAAATCCTACAGAAACGTTAGTTAAGCCAGACAAAGGTGCCTCAGGGAGTTTGGAATGAATGATAGAACTTCTCATTGCACCAGTAGCTAAAGGAAATGGCTCTGCAACACCCAATGCAACAACTTCGCCATAAGGCCCATTCTGATCCACTGGAACTGATACGACTCCCTTACTTTGTCCATGGCTGTCCTAACTAGAATGAAAATCCTGAACCTCACCCTCAACACAATAACCGTCATTATAATATTGCGCAGACTAAGTATTCTGCTGATCAAAATAATTTAAAGAATTCTGAGGGGGAAAGGAACGCTGTCCTTGAGGCAACGCACCTCACCCTCTACCTCTAGGTGCTGATTGAAAACCACCACGGCCTCACGGCCCTGGGAATCCACCATTACTCTGCAATAAAACCGGACAGCTATTCTTAAAATGGCCTTCCTCTTTACAATAGGCACATTGATTAGGACCAAGCAAAGGTCGCGGAACAAAAGGTTCAGGTTTCTATAACAACCTTTGAGGCAGGGAAGGCTGTTGAAACTGGCGCTGGGCAGAACGAGGAGGATAAGCCTGTTGCAATGGAACCTTAGTTTTTAATTCTTTATTCTTCTCGATCTTATCTTTCTCTTCTTTCTACCTATTCTCATAATACTGAGCAGTGGCTAATATCTGTGCAGACGAAGAAACAGCCCATGAACTTTCTGAGTCTTTCAATTTATGCGATAATTCAGGAAGTAAATTAAATACAAATTTATCCACAAATAATCGCTGTCCACATTCAGTACTCATATCTTGACCACTGTGATCAATAAACGTCTCCTCAAAACGAGTAAAGAAATCGGAAACACTCTCATCTTTCTTCTGCTTACACGCAGCTAACTTATCCCAGTTAACGCGTAAGGCAGGCATCATCGTCTTCATTAAAGCAATGATTCTACCAGGCAATTGTGTAATCAAATTATCTGGCTTAGCACCACCCACTTGTGCTGCATCTGCGACACTGATAGCGGCCCAATTACCACCTAAAGCTTGATCATGGTCTTCTCTACGAATCCGAGCCCACAACGATGTGGAACTACATTCCCCATCAACATGTCAATATCAGCCAAATTCATAATACACGCATCAACAGTCTGGGACAGCTCCTTATAATACACAGCAGGATTTTTACGAGGGTCCGGTAGAGACTGTTTGAACGCCAGAACTTCAGATCATTTCCAGGGGACGTGTACCCATATACGATGGAAATGAGCAGGGATAGCCTGAACAGCACCTGTTTGCGGAACCACTTCTCTCCATACTGGAGGAACTTCTCTCATAGGATACTGTTTCATTTTCTGTCTAACTGCAGGATCAGTTTCAAGAATAGTCTGAGAAGAAAATAAAGACCTGAAAGTAACAAGTGTCCTTACAGCGTCCTCAACTTCGGAACCGACAATGATTCCTTTATCAAACCTATCCTGTATATCTAACAGACCCTGAGGGGTTAAATCCAACAACATATCCTCCCATCCTTTAACAAGAGCGTCAAACATGACATTAAAAATATATCTCGGCGTGGGCGCATTCCACTGGAGAGTGGTACTCAGAATATCAGGTACACTACACTGTGGACCACTCATGATCCATTTATGAGCAAGAGAGCCCAATGCAACTCGTTCGTCATAATCTGGAATTTGACTACGGGATTGCCTTCGAGATAAAGCAGGACTCCTATAAAAAGGCCAAAAAAGAGGGGAGAAAAGACCAGAAACAGTATCGACCAACCGATTACGAGTCGGGGAAGAAGCAGACAGTAAAACTGGAGACGTGGTATTAAGCAAAGGAAGAGAAGGACTCGCCATCACAAGAGGGACCGAAAGTGAAGGGGACTGAGGTACAGAAGTTGGTGGCAAAGGAGGTGCAGGTGGCAATGCAGGAAGGGGCAATTGGGGAGGAGCCGGACCAGCTGGCTGAACAACAGGTTGCTGGGCAGTTAACAATAATAAGGGTGCATTAGCACCTGGTACATAAGGCGGAGGCAATCTCAACAAATGGGACATTAAGTGATCTTCCTCAAGAACCTTACTCTGTGGAGAAGTAGGCAACACAGGGTAGCATCTATCTATTGCCATACGGTGTTGTCTGTCTGAGACTTCAATCGCTCGATCAGTCTCGTTATCCTTGAACTGCTGGGCAGCCTGTATGATCGTCATATCTTTCGCTTTCTATCTCTTTTTGCCTGCTTAATTTTTCTCTGATTGGCTTCTTTACGCCAAAGGCGGAAAGAGTCAAATATTGCCGGCCGCGATTTTCTCTTGAACAAAATTGCTTCCAAATTATCTAATATATCAGGCTCAAAGCTACCATTTTGTGGCCACTGTAAAACACCATCTTTCTTTGTGTATCAGACCCATGCCTCATTAAAGGCAATGGGGCCAACACCATGTTTAGAATAGAGCTCATAAGTGGGAGTTTCAACCGGAGGAATCGGACATGAGTCCTCGAGCTGGGAATCCCTATTACAACCAAGACAACAAAACTTCCTAAATTTGCTAAAACCAGGCATCTTAAAATCACTGGTTCGTTTACCAACTTCAAGGAGTGAAAGCAAAGAACACAGTACAAATGTACTCACCCCTTGGCTTCGGCTATTGCAATGGTCGAATAACAAAATTAAACAACAAAGCAAAGAAGTAGGCGCTACCCACGAATACTTAACTAAATGGTCTTCTCTTGCCAACAGAGGTCCGTCTAACTTCCCGTAATACCAATCATCACCAGAGGGTCCAAGGCAGGGCGGCAGTCAGAGCAGCAGTCGTCAGCAGCTGTCAGGAAAGGAGTAGCCACGCTGCAAAAGACCTTCGGTACAGTTCGACATACAGGGGTCGCTTGACGTGGCTCGTGAATCCTCCGGAATTTTCTTGCAGGGCTTCTCACGACCCTCAGGCTGAACCGCTACCACTGAAGCCGCCCCACGTTGGGCACCAATTGGAGAACCGGGCCTTATGGGGCTGGCGGCGCAGGACACGCCTTAAATCCCCGAGTTCACCTGCCTTGTTGAACAGAGACACACGACACTCTGTTGAGAGTAGAAAGCCAGGTTTATTAGCTGAAGCCAAGCACAGTTATCCCAGAAGTTACAAACAAGGTAGGTTCTGAGGAGACTGCCACTTCAATCCGTGGCGCACAGTCTTTTATAGCAAACATATTTACAAAGTTTACTCCCTACACATACAAAACGAACCAATAAGAAAAGTTGGAAAACAATTTATCAGGTGTCTCAAATACGCCCCTCTCTCAGACCCCGTGTGTTACCCCTCCCAACAGATTAATCAGTGCTAGTACCGACAATCCAATTTGCAGGTGGCAGGACGTATTTGTGTGTCTCAAAGGATAGTTGTGTAACAAGAAAATACAAGGAGAGAATAGCGAAGGCCAGTCGGATAAGATAATGTAAGGAAAGAATAGGAGAAGGCAAATAGTGAGTCGAGACAGGGATCAATCAACCCAGACATGGATTAACGAACTCGGCCAGACCCTGACATCGGTTTCGTAAACAAGGCAGAGAGTTACTCTTTAACAGAAGAGTCAGGTAGCAGCTGAGTAAAGCAAAAACACTCCATTCGCCGTGCTGCCTGAGTGAGGGCAACACAAAATGGCGACGAAACACAAAATGGTGGCTAAATACGGGACAAAGTCAGAAATCGAAGAACCTCACCACCTACTTGTACAATTAGCATATGTGTGCCCTTTCCTCTATGAAGAAAGTAAAGGAGGCCCCCTTATCTGTCAATTCTGGGACAGGGGAGAAAGGTTGAAAAACAGGGAAGTCCCACTGGTAACCCTCAAAGGTGGTTAGAGTTATATGGTAGGTGCCCAGAATCTTGCTTTTTTAACAATACCAATCGCACAATAATATATTACCAAACCTCCTGTGCAACTTATTCAGTTTCTCATTAGCCAACTATTTTGTTGAAGAACTATCAGATGTCTTTAATACCTGTAACCTTACCAATCTTTAGTCAGAATTTAGAAAAAACAGGAAAATTGTTTTTAGAGAAATATAACATTTGTATGTTTATTTCAGAATCACAAGTAAATCACAATGATCACAATTGATTAAAAAAATTGTACAGTAACATGATTAAAAACATTCAAAATTGTTGGTATAAACAATAAACAAACAATTTATACATTATCAGGTTAAAATGTTCGCAAGAACAGGGGTCGACGCGGCGTTTCGGTTTTGGAGAAACAATTAAAACCTTCTTCAGGACCAAGTTCTAAAAGGAAACACACAATTACTTTTTTGTGTTTACAGATCGTTTTTTTGAAACAGACACATAATCCTAAAACAATTCCTGTTGTCTAAAGATACAAAACATACTACGGCTATTTAGCAGTTGGCACTAGTCTAAATCCAGTTGTTGGTAATGTTATTGGTATTCGTCAAAAACATACTAGTTTCTGTAATGGTCACCATTGGTAAAAACCAGTATCTAATTTCCATAGAGATGATGATACACTATTATCACCTAGTAGATGTTTAAGAATGGCATTAGTTACCTTAGTTGTAAAACTCCAGTTGTTGGTAATGTTATTGGTATTGTCAAAACATACTAGATTCTGTAATGATCACCATTGGTAAATACCAGTATCTGATTTACAAAGAGATGATGACACACTCTTCTCACCCAATAGGCGGTTAAAAAATGGAAATAATTACCTTAGTTGAAAAACTGTCATCCAGATAAATCATGGAGGACTAGCCGCCCAAATGTAATTTCCGGGTCTTAGCTATACTGCATATTTCCAGGGATATGGATATGTCTTGGGCAATTATAGTGCCTGTGGGTGAATAACAATAGGGCCCACGTCAATGTCTAATCATACTTGATTTACAGAGCGTTTAACAAGTGATGGAACAATGAATTTGTATATCATGCAGCTACCTTATGCTTTCATTAGACGGATTCACGCTCTGGTAGTAGGAGCCACCGATATGGGATTTCTGTTGGGCTGTAGATAAGTGGAAATAAATTACTGTATTGTTTATCAAGGGGTGATTCACAAAGGTCCAAGGGGGCTCTTCCATACGCACTTACCCAGATTTTTGATTACTGGCCACTCAATATAAACAACCTTTTTCAATTGGCTTGTGTTGAAGGCAGCTTTCATATATTGGCAGGATACTCCTGGCACTGTAGATAGAGACAGGGGGAATTTGTGATAAGGATGCTCCCATTGCCTAGATGGTTCTATTTTACCCTCATCTGTCATACAGTTATCGTACTAATGCTGTATATGCATTGTGACAGTGCGTTGTTGATGGATACTGCTGTACAGTTTTTGGCATTAACGAAATTACTCTTGATACATGAATCGTGTCGAATCGACATGAGATCAGATTCTTTCATTTAAGGAATATCTGTCTTGGTTTTAATTGCAATTACTTACAGATGTCTTCCCTCGTATGCAGCTAGTTACTGCGAGTATATAGAGGATATTTAATGTGGGTTTAATCTATATACCTCACGTTCAAAGTCACGGTTACGTTTTAGGAATGTGACGTAGTGGTACATATCGAATTAAATGCTATTTGTTCTAGCGGCATCATTTATATCGGGAACGTTACAGGACGTAAGCATTTACTTTACTTGCAGCGTCCTAGGTAGTAGGATTCCTAACTCTGTACAGTTGCTTTAAGGGACTCAGAACCGGACCAAAGTAAAGATTTGGGCATGCGGTTGCTTTAAGAGACTGAGAACACGACCAAAGTAAACGATTAGATATACGAGCAGACGGACACTACTGTCCGCGAACGCGAGTGTTCTATAGAAACAGCCGGTCGCGTTAAGCTTACCATGAACTCGGAATTCGGCTTCCCTGCTCCTACTCCGGCGGTGCTTCGCGGATTCTGCAGTGATCTGGTATGTCTGATAGAGGACCTCAGTCCATAGCCAGATTTTGGAAGATATGGTGCAAGGCTTTGCATATAGATTCTACATTGTCTATGAGTTTCCACCCACAGACCTATGGGCAGACAGAACAACTAAATCATACTCTAAAGAAGTACCTCAGGTGCTATGCGAAGGAGAATCAGGAATAATGGGTGGAACATTTGTGGATGGCGGACTGGCTTACAACATTGCCCGGCATCGTTCTGTTGGTACTTCGGACATGATGCCAGGATACTGCATGTCGGAATTCTGGAGAGAGTAGCAAATCAGCCCACGGTGCTGACTCAAGTAAGGAAGTTACAAGCAGTTCACCGAAAGGTTAGAGAACATCTGGTAAATGCTAAGCAGATCTAAAAGAGGTGGGAAGATAGTCACAGGCAGGATGGACCAGAGTATCAAGTTGGAGACCGAGTGTGGCTGTCCACCAAGAACATATGATTCAAGCTGCGTTCACCCTAGGTACATTGGGCCGTACACTATCATCGAGCAGATCAATCCTGTAACGTACAAGCTGAAACTGCCTGGTACTCTTCCGATCCACACTGTAATCTCTTGCCGCCGGTTGTGTGTGATGGAAGGCTTAAGTATGAGGTTAGGAGTATTCGGGATTCCAAGATGGGGAGAGGTGTGCTCTGGTATCTGGTCTACTGGAAGGGTGGACGGGGTGTCCCCCAGAAGACGACTCCTGGGAGCCATGGCAGATCGTCCATTCTCCAGCGGCTGTTTGTTCTTTCCATAGGAGGTTTCCATCGAAGCCTGGGCCTAGGAGGCACTAGGCAGGAGGACCTACTGTCAGTGAACGAGCATAGCAGCGCTTGCCACATCGATTGCCGAACTACAGCTCCCATGATGCCCGCATATAGGGAGGAGATAAGTACGGCGTGCATAATTTTGACTTGGTCCTATTACTCTTTCTCGGCTGGGGAAGAGAAGTTTGTGGCGGACGGACGCTGTCTGTGGATGGCTGCTGACGTGCTTCAGGTTTGGCTTGTGGTTAGCAGCAGAGATTGTCAGTAGCGTGAGTACCGCCATTGTTGTGTTCACTGAGCAGAGGAAAGCTATTTGTTCACAGACGCTGGACTAATTAGCCATAGCGGAATATGGCGGTGAGGAAACCGCGTGTTGCCGTGTATGGTGTTTATGTGCAGAGTAGGGGAAAACTGATCTGTAAGCCTTCACAGAGCGGAATACGGCGGTGAGGCAAGCACGTATTACCGTGTGTTAGAACCGGCTGTCTCTAGTTGGCAGAGGTATACACTTCTGACAAATAGGAACACACCTTTTCTAGTCAGGGCTGTGGTAAATATTTGATTTACCGTCTTAATTTCTATGCAGGTAAGTACTTAATCAATAATAACTCAATCAGAAAGAAAGACGCAGAGTCCGTGGTGTTAGAGTTCTTAGGGGTTTTATTCCTTAAAAAGGAATGGTCATGACCGGATATCTGGTTCCTGCCACCACTGAGGGTGCAGGAAGGGATAGAGCCATATTTTATTGACAATACATAGCTTATATACTTGAGTTACATTATAGAAACCAATATAGTAGGCGTAACAGCTGAGAGAAACAAGATAAAACACACACGTGGTAGTGATACGTAATTAGAAGGCGTGAACTAGGCGTGAACATAGAGGTGTGTGCTAGAAACGTCACAGGTAGGTGTCATAAGTGGGTGGCAACAAAAGCAGAATCTTGCAATGTCAGCAGAAATCTGAGGCCTGGATGCGCGCGCAGCTGCATGACGTGTGACTGACGTAAAGCTGAAGGGTGCAGAGGACTTGACATTTTAGCTAACGGAAAGAGACAGAAGTCTGGCATGTCAGATCAACTTGTGCTTCTATCATATCTGATATCTGATGTTTAGGAACTGAGCTATCTGGACGGAAAGGTCTCTGGGGCAGAAGCTATTCTATACTGACTGTGAGTGCGTGTATAAGCGCCTAAGTGTCTGCATGAGAAGCGTGGGGGCATGGGCCTTCCATGGTAACAGGGTAACAGAGGCTATGAATTACTTGCACAGAGACAGTAAGGCCAGGCCCTTCGCTCTGCAGCTGGGGGGGATGTTTACTTAAACTAGTAGGCAGGAATGCATTTTCGGAGAGGGAAACAGATAACTCGAAGGTTGAATTCATTCTTGGCAGGCAGCAGGCTGAGCTAAACGTGGTGGGCCGCGCTGGGAGTAAGGCAGAGTTCACAGGTACAGGGGCAGCCTGGGCTGAGGCTTTCAGAGTCAGAAGGCAGGAAAAAGGCTCGATGGCAGAATTCAGGGCCTACTTTGCCAGAGCTGGAAAACGTGTAAGGTACACCACAAAAGACGTTGGCATGGCATACTTAGGAACGGACTATTCAACCCATTCAGGGTGGGTCTGAAAGAGGACATGTTAACGTTGGACGCAAAAGTATTTGCGTCTTCATAGCTGGCACAGGAGGGAAGTTACATGCACTTTAAGCTCGTACATGGAGACGGTGGGGTACACGATAGGGAACATAACTTGACCAAAAATTTATATTTCCTCATTCCCTCCTTGTTCCCTACGGACCCTTCATGATATCTCGATCATCATGAATCGATCAGTCTGTTCTTGTAACATCATTTGCTCGTCTCTCTTCCGTTGTCGGTTTGAGAGAAAACTGGAATGTTCAATGCACGATGTGGCGCACAGTCCACAAATCGCCGGCCCACACTGTAGGCACAGGCAGCAACTGAATACTATGACAAGGGCAATGCCTAGGAAGGATAGGATCTTCCATCCCCAAGCGGTCAACGTTGTCCAGAACCAACCGGACCAAGTCCAGGTGCCTGGATTCTGATGTATCAAACTTGCAATCTTATGAAGACGTGTAATAGCTTTGTATACAGATGGCGCGTTTTCTGGAATGAAAACACAGCAACTTGACCCGATGACCTTACAAGCTCCACCTCTATCTGCCAAGATGACGTCAATAACAAGACGATTTTGAAGGACAACAATCCGCATAGCAGACTGCTCCTCTGTTAAGTTACCTAGGGCGGAGGCAGTTTCATGTACTACTGCTTCAAGTGTTCTAGTTAATCTACGTATTAATTTACTGTTTTGGACGGGGCCTGTGAAGAAAAAGAATCCTTTATTAAAATCTGTGTATTGCTCCCATGCCGTTTCAGTATAGTCGACAATCGGGAGATCTCTTCGGAATCTATCTTTTACTAGATTTGTATTTCTATGATAATCAGGGGGAGCTAGGAAAACAGGGGGCAGAAGGAAAGCAATGTAACAGGTACCATCCCAATCTGGAGGTAAACGTATGTATGCGGTATGGCCACAAACAAAGTAGGAATGACGTGTAGCTCGGAATGAGGACCTACCCTCATCAGTGAATTCGACCACAGTAGTACATTTACTATGACCTAAGTGTACTGAACCTTTCTTTCTAACACAAAGATGACCAGTGACTGGTAATACTGACATAGCGGGGAGAATGGGTGCAGCTTCGGACTCGATAGTAAGGATCATGAGGTTAACTGTGTAATTACCTAATCCATATACTTTGTTTTCTAGATCAGTTCCTATTCTAACGGATCGTCCACTTCCATCAGGGTAACAGACGTCGAACAGAACTGAATTCAGGTTTCCCCAAACCCAGCCCCCCTCGCGGGTAACAGCAATATCAGAATCTAAGGAATTAATCAATCTACTCCATGCACCACAGGAGCCATTGTGAGTGAACGGATACGGAAAGAGGGGCAAACTCCCTTGTATTTCTGATGGGGAGGGAGTCGGCCACATATCCAACAGTTTGTAGCATTGCTCGTCTGATGGGAGTGATGTAACATGCTAATGAATGTGTTGTTGCGCAGCGCAAGTCTGTAAGACAATTCGTGAGGGGGTAATGTACTAAAAGAATGTTCAGCAGAAACATTGTAAGCAGATTGTTCACGCTTGAAGATAGGGTAGTATATGGGAAGCAATATACTCGCCACAATAATCAGAAGACTTAGAAAAAACATAATTAATAAAGTCACTATACAGTGGCTGCGGAGTGATTTGCAATATGCACGTTTCTTGAATTCTCTCTCTCTCTCTCTATCTCGATCTAGGGGATACATGTCAGAAACTATTTAACCGTTTCACCTAGGGGAGGACTTAAACAATTAAACTGTCTGACTTGCTAGATCGAAGCTTCAGTTTATACTCCTCTTGGGGAGTTTTCTCTCGTTCGGGAACCTTAAAGTCACTAGGTTTAATACAGTCTTTGGTGGGGGTGGACGAGTCAGGGTCTGGTTTCAGTTTGTTGCACTTTTTAATATGACTCGTATGTATCCACCCCTTTCTGCCTTCCACTTTGATTGCTGTCCTCGTAGTGAGAAGGACGGTCTTCGGCTCTTTCCAGCGGGGTTCCAGCGGACTCTTCCTGTCAAAGTTCCTTATTAGGACGGTGTCATCTGGTCGGACATCGTGCGGCTTTACATCAGTGTTGTCAGGGAAGGCTGCGGCAACCTGTGAACGACATGATTGGAGTGCAGACATCAAGGAGGCAAGGTAATCTGTCAGCATATTACAATCGACATCAGTAATTTTCTTAGGCATGGGCGTCCCCCACATATTCGGTGGTCTGCCAAAGACCACTTCGTACGGGGATAGTCCTGATCTTGAATGGGCAACCATTCTCATATAGAACAATGCAACTGGCAGGGCGACTATCCAGTCGACCCCTTTCTCTTTACAAACTTTAGCAAGGCGGGTCTTTAATGTCTGGTTATGCCTTTCTACAAGGCCTGCGGCTTCGGGATGTCGGACACAATGGAATCTCCACTGATATCCTAGCAGAAGGGAGACATGCCTCATGAGTTCGGATGGGAACGGCTGTCCGTTATCTGAGTACACGACACGAGGCAAGCCGTATCGTGGGAAGAATTCTCGAACCAGCTGCCTGGCAGTGGTCGGGGCAGTGTAATCTGAGACTGGGTATGCTTCGGTCCAACGGGAAAGTGCACAAACAACTACGAGGACATATTTGAATCCCCGACAACGGTCCATCTGGATATAATCCATCTGGAGGACTTCAAAAGGGTGATCGGGAGGATGAAATCCACCTTGCTCTACAGGAACGCTTTTACCTGGATTGAACTGACAACAGATCATGCAAGTACGCACTTTCTGTTTTGCTGCTGCTCGTAAGTGTTTGTTGTACCAGAGATTCTGTAAACTGTCTAACATAGCTTTCTCTCCTAGATGTGCAGGACTATGTGCTGTATTTATCATGATTTGGACCATAGAGTCGGGGAGAAACCATGTAGATTTTCCCTTTGTGACCCATCCTTGATCTGTCTGGATCCCTCCTAGTTCAGTCCATTTCTTTATTTCATCTGGAGTGGCATGTGTCTGAATATCGATTACGTCTAGGGTGGGATCCCTGACTGACATACACTGTGTTGGTACTATTGTCTTTGTCACATCAGTAGTCTGGGTGTGAGTCAATGCTGTATGTTTTGCTGTCTGATCTGCCAGGTCGTTACCCTGGGAAACAGAATCTGTAACTTTAGTATGTGCTTTACACTTCATGACTGATATGCCCGAGGGCAAATGTATTGCTTCTAACAGTGCTTGAATGAGGGGACCGTGTTGGATCTTGGCACCATGAGAGGTCAAGAAACCTCTTTCTTGCCATAACATTCCGAAGTCGTGTACGACTCCGAACGCATAACGGGAATCAGTGTATATGTTAACATTTCTGTTCTTGGCTAGTATACAAGCTCGGGTCAGAGCGATGAGCTCCGCCGCTTGAGCAGACAGTGTGTCAATACGATGTGTTTCTTTAACTTCAGTTTCAGTGGTCACTGCATACGCGGCCACTAATTCTCCTGTACTTGTTCTCATGCATGAACCGTCCACATAAAGTGTCAGGTCTGGATTTGTCAGTGGAACATCTGTTAAGTCTCGTCGAGGTTTTGTTACTGTATTAATGATCTCTATGCAATCATGCGGGGTTGGATCTGTCATAATTGTAGGTAACAATGTTGCGGGGTTCAGAATGCTACAGCGTCTGATTTCTATGTGTGGCTGGAAGAGTGTCAATTCATAGCCTGTCAGTCGTGCTATAGTCAAGTGCTGAGTCTGGGTTCTGTTTAAAAGAACCTCTACAGAATGTGGAACTTGAACTGTTAATGGATGTCCTAAAACAATTGAGTCGCTCTGTCTGATTGCTAGTGCTGTTGCTGCTACTGACTTCAAGCACGCAGGGAGTGCCTGGGCTACTGAATCCAATGTACTTGAAAAATAAGCGCAAGGCTTATGTGAACCTGCTTGATCTTGAGTGAGGACAGACAATGCTGTACCCTCACGTTCTGTAACAAAAAGTGTAAAAGGTTTGCTGTAACATGGTGTCGCTAGAACTGGTGCTTGACATAAAGCTTTCTTTAATTCTTCAAAAGCCTGTGTATGTTCCTGAGTCCAAGGGAGGGCAGTCGAAGTCGCTGCCTCCTGTGTTGTTAACTGGATGAGTGGTTTAGCTAAAAATGCATACTGGGGAATCCATTGTCTGCAGTACGAGGTGAGGCCTATAAAGGCCCGCACTTCCTTTTGTGTCTGTGGTTGTGGCATATTTACAATTAACTGAATGCGATCGGGAGTGAGCTGTCTCCCCACTTTGGACAGCAAGTGACCCAAGTACACAACTTGCTGAACACAGAATTGTAGCTTCGAAGGAGACACCTTGTGTCCCTTGTCGGCCAGAAAATGTAAAACTGTCAGTGATGCTTGTTCACATTCGGGCTCACTTCGTGCGGTGATCAGCAGATCATCGACGTATTGCAGTAAAGCGGTGTTAACTGGCATTATGATACAATCAAGTTGTCTTTTCAGTGCTTGGCTATAGATGCTGGGGCTTTCTGTGAATCCTTGAGGTGCGCGTGAAAATTTGAAACTTCGTCCATTTAAACTGAATCCGAAGAGATATTGGCTCTCTGGATCAATAGGTACACTGAAGAAGGCGTTCTTGAGGTCAATTACAGTAAAGAACGTTGCTTCTGAATCAATAGCCGTCAATAAGGATGAGATGTCGGGGACCACAGGGTACTGTGGAATAATGCATTTATTCAATTCTCTTAAATCAATCACCAGCCGATATACTGGCGGTGCATTGGGATCAGTACGTTTAAGAATCGGAATGATGGGTGAATTACAGATATTGGAGTCGGTTTCTACGACCACTCCTTGGGCAATGAGCTCTTCAATGATTTCCAGTAAAGCCACTACAGCATCGGGTGGTAACTTGTATTGTCTGATTCTGGGTAAAACAACACCTGGTTTGAGTGTAACACGGTATGGTGTAATGTGCATGCAACCTACATCAGTTGGGCCTTTCGCCCACAAGTGATCTGGTACATTTTTCAATCTGACATCAAACTCTCGTAACACATAATGACCCTTAAAGTCTCTCAAGAAAAGTCTAACTCCTTCCGGAGAACAGCAGATCACGGCTCCTAGAGCCTTCAATGTTTTTATTCCTAACAGATTTTCTGGACATGATTTCGTGAGTAACAGGTCTGTAACACGTGATAATGGACCCACAGCCAGGGGAACTGGTTTCGATACCTCATTTACAATAGGCTGTCCTGAAAAACCAAGGGAAACATTCTGTGAGCCTGAGAGGGGTGCCCCTGGGACTTCATCATGGCTGATTGTGGTGCGACTTGCCCCTGTGTCAATTAAAAACTTTCTGTCTTTTCCCAATACTTGACTGTGTACATAAGGACCCTCTTGATCTACAGGAATCTCAATAAGAGGCAAGCCACCTTCCCTCTCTAGGCTGTTTCATGTGTATCGTTGATAATCGGGATAATCAGATTGGGCATACTGGTACATCTGCTGTGAAACTTGCTGAGTCGCGGCAATGGGCTGTGGCTGTGACTGTCTCTGTGGTACCGCTACTGTCTGTGCTGCATGTGGTGACACATGCATAGACTGTGTATTCTGCATGGGCTGTATATTCTGTGAAGACTGATGCTGATTATGATCTTGTCTAGGCGGATGCAGTCTTTCTTTAGTTTTACCTGTCGCTATATTATGTTTCAGAACTGGGCATTCATGTACGTAGTGACCTGGCTGCTTGCAATAGTTGCATGTCCCTTTAACGGGAGCTGCGGAATGGCCTGTCTGGGTCGTACCCTTTCTCTGGCCGTCGGCTGGAACCGATTGGGCCACTAACATTTTCATTTTCGTGTCTTTCATGCGTTTCTGTTCCTGATCCTGTTCTTCTCTAATTCTGTTCTGATGATATTGTAACATCTGTAACATCTGGGATGGCGTATTTGCCTGCCAAGTACTTTCAACTTTATACACGCGGTTCTTAACTAATGGCAGGGAATTCTCGACTAATTTTGATACGAAAAGATGCGGGTATGACTCACTACTTGGTTTAAGGCCACTATTAATAATGAAACATTTCTCGAATCTTGAATAGAAGTCACTAGTATCTTCATCGTGTTTCTGTTTACAGGACGAGATTGCGTCCCAATCTTCCTTTCTAGTTGTCAGTAATCTTGGGAGAACCTGTACTATCAAACCTGGTAATGCTTTAGTTTTCTCCCCAAGGCCTAGCCCTAGGGTACGTTTTTCCTCCTCTTTCTCTATTTCTGCCCATACAATCTTTTTGTCTCCCACTTCCCATTCTTTTTCCTTGAGTTTCTCGTAGATGCCCGTGGGCAGCAGTACCTTTAACATTTTCATGATATCTTCATATGTGTAATCCCCCATCAGTAACATGTCTTTAAGTTCTCTATGAAAACCTGCAGGGTCTTTATCATGACAGGGTACTAGTTTCTTCATTTCCAATAGTTCTAACTTGGTCAGAGGCGTGTGTACGTACACACGTTTCAGATTATGATCGGTACCCATGACTGGATGTACTTCTCGTAAGGGGTTCTGGCTTTCAATGCCATGCAGGCGCTCCATATGATACATTTTTCTTTCTGGGGGCGGAGCAGGAACATATGGTGAACCCAGGAAAGTGTTATGTCTGTGTCGTTGCTCTAGAATTATTTGAATTAATTTGGTACTTAAACCTCTCCATCTATCCATGAGTAGTGCTTCTAATGTATCGTGTAAGGGACCTGGGTCAGCGTGTTGATATCTGAATAGCGTGAGGAGGTGTTGAATCATGTATACACCTGCTAACTTCTGTTCGTCTGGGGAAAGGTTCAGAAATGTCTGTGCTACGGTGTCATCATTGTATATATTCGGGTTGTCAGCCCATAGTACAGCTGACCGGGCTAGTTCTTGTTCATCCATAGAATTGAGTACATGGTACCCCATTCGTTCTCGAAGCCTTTTATCAGTCTCCTGGAACTGATGTTCAGGAGAATTCGGTTTTGTTATGCCAGAGAGGAAAACTCTCTTGCTTTCTGGACGAATGCCTTTCCTAAGGTAAGTTCCCTTACCTACATATGCTATCGTATCTGTAATCTTTTCTGGTTCTTCAGGTTCTTCCTCCTCCTCGGAGGAGGCATTCTCTTTTTCTTTTTCTTTTTCGTGTATCTCTATTACTGCTTTTCTTATTTTCTTGTACATACTGGCTATGCAACCCCCTTTATCATGTTTTCCTTCAGATATATTTTGACCCCACTTGTTGAGTCCATCTAATTCATCCTGGTCTGTCTCAGGCCTGTCTCGTTCTCTTATTAAGCAATTTATGAAAAAACGTAGTATATACGCTTGAGTGTCGACTTTCTGATGTGCCATGGCTTCCTTAATACTGTCAGGGTCTTCCCCAGTCCGGACAAAATTATATATTCTATCTAGGTACTCTTTCATTCCTGAGAAGTACAGTAGGTAATCGGTAGCTTGTCGTAAGCGTAGTGATGCTATAAACATCCTATCATCTTTACCGGGTACTGGGTCGTATCTGCAAACTTGAAGCGGTTCTTTGAGTGGGTCGAGGCGGGGTGAGTGGAGCATAAAGGGCTTCTGCAAGTGTAATCTGCATGTTGGCGGCGGGGTCTGGTGACCCCCGGACGCACCTCCTGAGGCTGAAGCTTGAGCGTTATCTCTTTGTGGAGTCTGTATCGGTACTTGAATTTGTCTTTTAGTAGGATCAGGTAGAAGCGGTTTCGGTAGATTAATTTTAGGTGCGGGAAGTGGTGGAGGTGGTGGAACAGGGGGAACCTGTCGGACGGGAGAACCTTGCTGTGGTACTGGCGGGATACGATCTCGGGGCGGGTTACCACCCCCGTCACCGTCGGTAGGCGGGACGCGGACAGGCAGATTGGTGTAAGCGGGAGCTACATCCTCTACATAGGAATTCAGGAATATGTCTTTAGTGGTCCTGTGAGTTACTTTAGTTGGAATTAATGGTGGCGGCAGATTTTCCGGTATTTCTGAAGTGGCCTCTGGCGAACCCTCGGCCACGAGATACATGCCATTTACGAGATTGTTTTGTGCGCGGTCTATTTGCTCTGATTTTACTCGGATCCCCTCAGTAACTAATTCGTTTTCTTGAGCTTTATCTGATTCTTTAAGTCTGTCTTCTCTACGGAGTGCTTTTTCAGCACGCTTATGTGATTCCTTACGCCAAAATTCTATGGCGTCTTTCTGAGATTGTCTGGCTTTCTTTTTCCATAATGCTTCTTCTACCTTCATGATGCACTCGGCATCCCATGTTCCGGTAACGGGCCATCTGTGTCTTTCGTCTAGATGCTTAGTATAATCGGCCCATAAATCTAGATACAGTATGGCGTCTATGCCATGTTTATGGTACATGAAATTTCCAGGAGTGTCCCTAGGGGGGATAGGAATTTCTTCCTCTAGCATCCCTTTCCTAGTTCCTATCTGCTTTAACTTGTTGAAAAACGGCATCTTGTTTACTTAATACTGAATGCTCAATCCTTGCTACTTAATACTGAATACAGCTAGTTACACAAGAACACAATAATGTACATAAAAACAGTCACTCATACAACGACATTAATCACATGGAAAAAGACATTTAAAAACACCTATTACTACCCCCTATACCGGATGTACTGCTAAACAGCACAGATACACTGCTGAGAACAGTGCAAGAACTTGAATCATCGGATATACTGCTAAACAGTACAGATACACTGTCTAAAACAGTGCAGACCGGACTTGTGTACCCAAACCCGTCTAGATACGTCCCAGCAATGGTACTCACCGGGAAGCACGGAAAACAGAAGGCCTCGGAAAACTCGACTGGACTGGACCGGACTCGACTCGACTCGACACGTGGATACTTCGGAAAACTGGTGGGCCTCTTGACACCTCGGACCTTGCTTCTTTCGGCTAGGCTCTGGTCGGGATCCTCCGCGCTCCTCACCGCCTCGTCTGGGTGCTAATTGCAGTCTTCGTCACCTCCGTGGGCCAGAGGGAGATACAGGAAATCCTGCCGGTACGCGTAGTTTCCGTCTAACTGATGGCAGGGGACAGAGTTTGCAACGCACCAACCGGCGCGTGAGGTGGGGGAGGGGTCCCTATTCGGGCGCCAAAATAATGTGGTAAATATTTGATTTACCGTCTTAATTTCTATGCAGGTAAGTACTTAATCAATAATAACTCAATCGGAAAGAGAGAAGCAGAGTCCGTGGTGTTAGAGTTCTTAGGGGTTTTATTCCTTAAAAAGGAATGGTCATGACCGGATATCTGGTTCCTGCCACCACTGAGGGTGCAGGAAGGGATAGAGCCATATTTTATTGACAATACATAGCTTATATACTTGAGTTACATTATAGAAACCAATATAGTAGGCGTAACAGCTGAGAGAAACAAGATAAAACACACACGTGGTAGTGATACGTAATTAGAAGGCGTGAACTAGGCGTGAACATAGAGGTGTGTGCTAGAAACGTCACAGGTAGGTGTCATAAGTGGGTGGCAACAAAAGCAGAATCTTGCAATGTCAGCAGAAATCTGAGGCCTGGATGCGCGCGCAGCTGCATGACGTGTGACTGACGTAAAGCTGAAGGGTGCAGAGGACTTGACATTTTAGCTAACGGAAAGAGACAGAAGTCTGGCATGTCAGATCAACTTGTGCTTCTATCATATCTGATATCTGATGTTTAGGAACTGAGCTATCTGGACGGAAAGGTCTCTGGGGCAGAAGCTATTCTATACTGACTGTGAGTGCGTGTATAAGCGCCTAAGTGTCTGCATGAGAAGCGTGGGGGCATGGGCCTTCCATGGTAACAGGGTAACAGAGGCTATGAATTACTTGCACAGAGACAGTAAGGCCAGGCCCTTCGCTCTGCAGCTGGGGGGGATGTTTACTTAAACTAGTAGGCAGGAATGCATTTTCGGAGAGGGAAACAGATAACTCGAAGGTTGAATTCATTCTTGGCAGGCAGCAGGCTGAGCTAAACGCGGTGGGCCGCGCTGGGAGTAAGGCAGAGTTCACAGGTACAGGGGCAGCCTGGGCTGAGGCTTTCAGAGTCAGAAGGCAGGAAAAAGGCTCGATGGCAGAATTCAGGGCCTACTTTGCCAGAGCTGGAAAACGTGTAAGGTACACCACAAAAGACGTTGGCATGGCATACTTAGGAACGGACTATTCAACCCATTCAGGGTGGGTCTGAAAGAGGACATGTTAACGTTGGACGCAAATGTATTTGCGTCTTCATAGCTGGCACAGGAGGGAAGTTACATGCACTTTAAGCTCGTACATGGAGACGGTGGGGTACACGATAGGGAACATAACTTGACCAAAAATTTATATTTCCTCAGGGCAAGGGGATCACACCCTTTGATAACCCCTGCTCACCCCCTTGGTAGCTTTTGCAGAGCAGACAGGCTTATCTCAGAGGCAGTGCGTTAAGCATTTATGACCACATACAGTAATAAAGTGAATACACTACAAATGGACACGACACAGTGGTATTATAAAAATAAGGATTTTTATATAAGGCTTAGCACAAGACCATATAACGACAAAAATATGCACAATCTTAATAAATACTTTTGGAAGGGAAAATAATAGTTCAAGCGTAGTTTCTTCTTAGCACAAAGTCTTTAGTATCAAAAGCAACTCTTCTTCTTGAAAACACAGTTCTTGGCAACAATGTAACCCACACGGGAGTCACACGACGTTGAGGCAAAGTTAATCCAAAGGTTCGGCGTCGACCGCGAGGAGCGCTCCGTCAAGCCCGGAGTCACACGGACCCCCAACAACACTGTACCTTGGAAAATGAAGCACACGATGATCAGCGGCGTTGAGCAATCCGGCGTCGCGTCGTCGGTGTCAATCAGGCTTCAGTAGTCGTCGATGTCGATGATGATGTTGCAAGAGTGAGCAGCGCTCACGGCGTCGAGAGGGCAGGAGGTCGATGCGATCAGCAGCGGTGCAGACACGAGGTCCCTTGGAGCTGGAGCCGAACTCACTACTCACTGGCGTTGCTGCTGGCGTCGGTCGGGCCCGGCGGCTGGCATCGAGGAAGCTGGACACTGGAGCCGTTACTCATGATGTCGAGCTGGATTCGGCGACGTTCGTCGGCGTCGAGATTGCTGGTTTCTTTCAGAGGTGCTGGATTCACAGGTACCAGCAAGTAGCACTTTAAGCAGATGAAGCCCTTTAGCCCTGTGACGTCAACAGGAGACTGGCACTCTTCCAGCCCTTCGAGATTTTCTTAGCAAAGCGTGAGAGTACACACACAGTTCCTCTCTCCTGGTTCCTTGGCAAAAATAAAGAAGCAATGCAGGATTCCCCCAGCAAACAGCACACTGGCAGAAGGGGTAGGCAAGTCCTTGGATCAGCAGGCTTCTTGTCCTTGGTTTCAGGGTTCCTTGTCAGAAGTGATCTAAATTCTTGGTTCAGGGGTCCTTCTCTTATGCCCCTTTTTGGCTTTGATCCCTTTGTCCATGCAGGGGGGTTTCCCAACATCCTGGGTCTGTTGTGGATGGAGCCAGGCAGAGGCACCTGGCCTATTCACTGAGCAGGGCTGGGTCCTCAGACACCCAGCAGGAGGGGGAGCCAGCATTGTCACTGGCAGGAGCAGAGCTATCGGCCTCCTGGTAGGAGGTGGGGCCAGGATCGTCCATGGCAGGCACAGAGCCATCAGTCGCCTGGCAGGAGGTGGAGCCAGCATTGTATCAGGCAGGGCAGGCTATCAACAACTACTCTCCCCTACTCTCAACGCAAATGTCCCACTCATCCCACACTGACTCATCCAGACATCTGTAGCCACCCAGCTAGTGTCACACACACACCAAACCAGCAGAAACCAGAAATAGTTAGACAAGAAAATAGCCACTTTCTAAAAGTGCTATTTTCAAACCCGGAGTCCAAAAACCATCCACACCAACGGATGCGTAATTAAACCCCGAGTTCAGGGATACCAAACTCGACATTGCACCATGCTCCCCGAGCCAGCTAGGACTATAGCATTAATAATCCGGGCAGCCCATTCTAACTAATGGAGAGCAGGTTACCTCGCAATAGTGAAAAACGAATATGGCTGTAATTCACTATTAGGACATGCCAACTTGGTCAGGCCTGTCCTACCTTATGCTTACAACGCACCCTGCCCGTGGGCCTACCATAGGGGTGACTAACATGAAGTTAAGGGAAGGTTTAGGGACTGGCAAGTAGGTGTACTTGCGCAGTCAGCGTGACAGTTCTAGACTGCACGTGTGTCTGGCAATGGCGGACCCTCAGACATACTTTTACGAGGCCGCTCTTGTGGGTGGCACAACATGTGCTGCAAGCCCACGAGCAGCATTTGTATTTACAAGTCCCGGCACTCCTGGTGCACTAGACTAGGGACTGACAGTAAACCAAATAAGCCAAACATGGAATTCAATAAATACAGTAATTTAACATAGGGAGCACTTGCACTGTGGCACTGATCGGCAGTGGCACAGTGCCCAAAGCATATACCAGCAAAAACATTGTAAAACAGTGGAGGCAAACAGAAAAAATGGAGGAGAGACTCAAGCCAATGATGTCAGGTCTAACACCGTGTCTGGGACATTGTGCTTTTATCTGGGAAACTACAATATATCAAGCACATAGTGGAATATGGCAGTGAGGTACCACTTATTGCCATGCAGGGTGCTATCTGGGCATTACTAGACCCTGAGTTTTTTACTCACACATAGTGGAATACGGCGGTGAGACAACCGCGTATTACCGTGCATGGGGAGGATTTACATTTGTTGCTTTGGATTCCTTGGAACTATTATAGAGGCAAAAGAAAGTCTGACATTGGATTATAAGACTATTATAAACAGTGTTGTGGGGGCTATCCTTTAGTATCTTAAATGTGATCTGGTATGTATGAGGTCTGCAAGTCGCATAATCTGTTCTGATGGTATGCATGTACAGGATGTACTAATGTTTAATCATTCTTTGTTTCAGGTATGTTGTTTGATCTGTGTGAAGTTTGATGGTATACTAAGGATTCAAAAGACTGCTATATTCAGAGCCACGCATAGGAGAGAACCTAGTGAGACCTATAGAGAGTAGATAGTATATTACACTGTTTATAGCTTTGTTCTTTTTGTTGTTACCAGTTCTATTTCCCCTGCTGTACCTTCCCTGTCCTTTACCTTGCCTGATCCCTCAAACACACTGTGTAATTAGGGTATTGGTGATATTTTGAGGTGGACCCTTTCTTGCGGCAACTGAATCCTGCGGAGCGTAACCTGACAGAGTTGACCAGCAATGACGATATCAATTTATGTCATAATCCATGCTCAAATGTTGATACTATTACTAGTAATACCGATGCCAGTGTATGTTATGACCGAAGCAAACTTACCTCTGTCAATACCAGTAAGAACAATGCCAGTGTATACTATGACAACTGTATGCACAAAGTTAAGAATGTCGATAAAGATGATGCCAGTGACTGTCATGTTATTTTCAGGAGTTCTAATGAACTCACATCATTGCTGTCAGATTCACCCAAGTTAAACTCCCCAGTACATCCTGTGTCAGAAATACGTGGTTAGACAATTCCTACGCCTATCAAATGTGACATCACAGGCGGGTTGTCTCTCAAGCTAAAGCTAAACAGGCGCCCATGGAAAACCCTGATCAATCCCACAGACAGATAGTTGCACTAAAAAAAGTTCCAAGGAAATTTGCCCCAATAAAACACGTTTGGTCAAGGGCTTGTGCTCCCCAAATTACCACAAATCTAGATACCACATGTAGATAGAAACACTCATCCAATCAGGACATGACATACACACAAAGCGTAACAATCACTCGCTCCTTATGCCGGGAATCTGGACACATACACACACTAGCTATCCTTGAGGTTGAGAGCCTTCTGTGTACTTATCAGATGCCCACATTTGTTGATTTATGACTGAGATTCTTTTTTGGACTGTGGAAAATTGCTTTGTTGTACCTCTTGAACTGTGCATAACAGCAGCCAAAACATTTCACAGCACGAGTCTCGGAGCAGAGCCACTCTGTCGAGGCTCTCCCTGCTGCAGCATTTAATTAAACCAACTTATTATTGTTTTACCAAATTCCTCTTGTTGTTTCATTTATTTAAGATAAACTCATATCCAACCAACATTTTAGCAAGCCAGCTAAAAGAGATTAGTTCATTGAGCCCTGCTGTTGTCTAAGGAAGGACCCCGGCCCAAACAGATTCACATTAGCACAAATAGACAGGTGAGGAGATGCCATATTTGATTAGAAGTTCTGCTAAATCATGAAGCCGAGGTCCGTCCAGGAGCGACCTTCATAGGGTAAGAGACTAAGGACCTCATGTACGCCCATTGATGTTTGCGACTCACTAATTGTATTAAAGTGTGAGGCGCAATTTGCCTGTCGCAAACATCAATGTACAACAGTGTCAAAGACAATGCTTGCAATTCCCAATGGGGTCGCAAATTACATGCCTCATGCATATTAAGGAGGCTGTTGCACTTTGCGACCCCATAGGGAAGGGCTGGCAGTCCCAGGAATGGTGGCCTGCTGGGGTCAGCAGACCTACATTTCTGGGACTGCTTTTAAAGAAAGCAGTTTTTTTAAATGCAGCCAGTTTTCCTTAAAGGAAAATAGGATGAATGAAAAAAATAAAAATGTAACTTCATTTTCATTTTTTAAAGTCCGGCAGTGGTCCCTTGTACCACTGCCTGCCCTTAAAAAATGTTTGCACATGCATTCCCAAAGGGTAAGGGGTCCCCAGGGGACCCCTTCCTGTTTGTGAGTGCTTTACCACCCGTCTGAGAAGGGTGGTAAACTGAGAGTGTTTTGCGACTGCAATTGCAGTCGTAAAACATTCTTACATAGCTTGCGGAGTCACTACTAGGAAGGGAACACCACTTCCTAATAGCGAGTTACTAAACCCTGTTTTGCGAATCGCAAATTGCTTGCGGGTCGCAAAATAGGGTTTGATACATGGGCTGCACATTATTTGCCGTCGTAAACGGGCCTAAGACTCCTTTGTGACTGCAAAAAACGGTCATACATCTGCCCCTAAGTCTGTGGCATATGGCAAGCTAGGAAAGCATGTAGATCACTCTTGTTTTTCCCCTAGTCAGCACGCTAGAAGATGGCAAAGGTAGCTATCTGACCTTGGTTGTGAACACGAGGTATGCCTCATCCCTAAGTGTTACTAAGAGATAGCCTTGGGCATGGAACAGGGTTCTCCTCGTCTCTGGGTGTTAGTAAGGGATGGCTTGTACCAGTGGGCAGGGATCAGAGGATACGGCTTGTCTTTGGGTGACAGTAAAGGATAGCTTGGACCGCTGGGCAAGATGGCAAGTTGGCACGCATTGGCTCTGGGTGTCATTTAGATCTAACATCTCAAACGTGTTTTATTGTATTTGCCACAAACGTTGTTTTAGTGCTATCGATACCATACTGGTAGCATCTAAAAGAAGTGAGAGGTCCTCCCCTTTTTCTCAGTTCTTGGATCGCTGAGCATTAGGCAGTGATATACGGAAACCCTGGGTGTGCTATATCGTGTAATTTGGAAATTAGGGGCAATTCGGACCTTGGTTAATCAGGTGTAGCTTGGGTCAGGCCACGCGGGCTGATAGTTATCAGGTTTTTCCTTTTCCTTCTCTTAATTAAATTGCTGTTAATTGTTGTCAAAAGAGCCAGTAGTGACAGACTATCAGGTTCACCTAGCTCCGCATAATATAAAGAACATCCCTTCTCCTCAGGCCATAGGCAGTAGGAGATAGCCAATTTATTTGATAAAATAATTATTTTTTCTGTAAACCTTTTTTTATCTCTATTGGATTTTTTCCATTTTATGCATTTATTGATGTTGTGGTGCTGTTGAATTTTTGCAAATCATGCTGCCTGTTTGAATGTAATTTCATGACCGTAAGTCTATGCTTTAGGAAATTATAACCAGTTTTTCTATCAGAGGTACATGATTGGTAGTTTACTGCTACAAACCAACTCCTACTGCCCTGAACTAACAATTGCACTTTTGTTATATGTTGCCTTTATTTCTTTGGATTTTTGCCTCTATTCAATATTAATCAATTCTTTTTATGCATCAGTATGTTTCACTCTCATGACCAAGTAGTTAGGTTTTCAGTGCCACCTCTCATACACAGATCCCCAACATTAGAGTAGAATCGGGATTATTTAAAAAACTCTTGAGACAATCAAGATTTTGCAAAGACCTTAAAACAAACAAGCTTCCCAATCTATCATGGAAACTCCACTAGAGCACATGTAGGCGAAGTTCACCAACTTTGCTTGGAGACCAGAGAAACACTGCAGTGGGTGGCACGCCCATAACAGGGCTCACGGATTCCCCCGGCCTGGAGGGAGAACATTTGATACCAAGGGAGTCTTAGGCCCGTTTACTACGGCAAATAATGTGCAGCCCATGTATCAAACCCTATTTTGCGACCCGCAAGCAATTTGCGATTCGCAAAACAGGGTTTAGTAACTCGCTATTAGGAAGTGGTGTTCCCTTCCTAATAGTGACTCCGCAAGCTATGTAAGAATGTTTTACGACTGCAATTGCAGTCGCAAAACACTCTCAGTTTACCACCCTTCTCAGACGGGTGGTAAAGCACTCACAAACAGGAAGGGGTCCCCTGGGGACCCCTTACCCTTTGGGAATGCATGTGCAAAAATTTTTTAAGGGCCGGCAGTGGTACAAGGGACCACTGCCGGACTTTAAAAAATGAAAATGAAGTTACATTTTTATTTTTTTAATTTATCCTATTTTCCTTTAAGGAAAACTGGCTGCATTTAAAAAAACTGCTTTCTTTAAAAGCAGTCTCAGAAATTGGGACTTACCCTTCCCTATGGGGTCGCAAAGTGCAACAGCCTCCTTAATATGCATGAGGCATGTAATTTGCGACCCCATTGCGACAGGCAAATTGCGCCTCACACTTTAATACAATTAGTGAGTCGCAAACATCAATGGGCGTACATGAGGTCTGTTATGTTGGAATCTTACCTGTTCTTAAGATTCTCTCCTCGCTCTGCTCTTTCTGTGTGTTCCGTCTGGAACATCTGGTACACGATACTCGAGAGTTGACAGTTGTCCTGCGCTGTCGAGGTGTTCGGATGCCAGGTTGCTTTCTTCCAATAAACTTACCTGAACAAGGCCTCTGTCTCCTGTCTCCTGCTTTCCTCGACGTAAGAAGCATCACAACATTTTTGGCGACGCTTTCCTGATGCTTGGATCTATTTTACTCGGCTTCTTCGTGTGAAAAGCAACCTGGTAATTCTGCGACATCTTCTCCAGCGCTGAGTTTGTCTTCGGCTGCCTTCGCCTGCTCTGCTGATTGATTTTCTTCGATTTCGACTGTTTTGGCCACGTTTAAGGTACTGTTTCAAAGTTTTATTCTCCGCGCTTGTTGAACTTCAACGTTCCAAGCTCTTCAGTTTTCCCCACGTCATTGCACCGCATCTGACGTCTTTGAAACGCTTCTGACGCTTTGCGTGTTGACGTTCTGGCGTGTTGGCATCTTGACGCTCTCACGTCTCTTGACACTCCTTCCTCGTCATTGAAACGCATCGTCAGTTTCCTTTGTTACGTCTTTAAGGAGTGAACGTTCTGCTGTCTCCTACGCAGTTCCCTTTGTTCACTTCAGTCTCTCACCGCAGCCCTTCCCTACATTCTACTGGGCTTTGTGACATCAACTCGACTGCCTTTCTCTGACTACGCTGATCTACTCAACGTCGTGCAGACACTTTCACGGTGATTTGCACACCCTTACTTTCAAGTTTATAGTTAACATTACTTCTTCATTTGTTTATTCATATCGTTTGCATTTGTTTTTTACTATGGCCTCAAATATAGTTATGCCTCCTATGTTTCTGTCCTTTCCAGGCACACCATTAATAGATTGGGAGGACTGGGTTGAAATGTTAGACAATTACATCACTGCGCTCGATGGGAAAAACTTTCACCCTGAAAGAAAAAAAGCGCTCTTGTTAAGCACACTTGGTAATGAAGGGCAAAGAGTATTTAAGTATTTACCAGTTGCTTTAGGTCCCAATGGCCAACCCATGGATGACGCATACAAGGAGGCTCTGAAAAGACTAGAGACTAGATTTGCCAAAGAGGTCAACCTGGTTATGGCAAGATACCGTTTTTATACTCACCCTCAAGCTGAAAACAAGAGTATTGATGAATTTGTGTCCAGGTTACGTGAGCTTTCCATCAAATGTCGCTTCGGTAACATGACTGATGAGTTAGTTCGTGATCAGCTTATAGTCCAATGCCGCCATAGAAAGATTCAGGAATTGGTATGGGCTGCCAAGGATCCCTCCTTAAAAGAGGCAATTGACATGGCGAAGGTTATCGAGGAATCTCAGAAATGTATCAAAGAATTGGAGCGTAGAGATAAATCTTCCTCACAAATTGGCAGTGTTGAATATGAAGAATGTGTGGAAGGTTATGAAATTAATGCTGTCTCTAAACGTTTTAACAAGAATAACCCTAACACTTTTCCTTCTAGGGTCAAGGGCAAAGAATGTTGGCGTTGTGGAAGCCAATTCCATTCAGGTGATTTTAAGAAATGTTATGCCCTTGACCAGATTTGCAGAAAATGTGGTCGCAAAGGTCATTATTTAAGAATGTGTAAACAGGGCGAGGGTTCTGATAAAGCTAAATCCTCTGAGACCTTCGACAAACTCAAATCTAAAGTGAATGTAATTGACAACAGAGTTTTAGTTATTCAACAGTTTAATTGTGATTTGGTTAGTACCACATGTGACTCTCCCAGGTTTTCAAGACCTTCCGCAATATTTTCCATTTGTGGTCAAGATGTGTTACTCATGGTTGATTCTGGCTCTTTGTTTACCATAATTCCAGAATCTACCTTTTCTTCCTTGTGGCACAATGTTTCTCTCACTGAAAAAGACATTGATCCTGTGGGATACCAAGGCAAACCCATTGATGTTCTGGGGTACATGTTTGGTGTCATCGCATTTAAATCCAGGAGTGTCAATGGGAAAGTGTATATAGCCAGAGAAGGTCCTCCAATTTTGGGGTGGATGCACCAGTTTGATTTGAATATTGTGATCAATCCCTGTTCACCCGATGTAGTTATGACAATTGAGCACGATGTTCAAGTTAAAGACATTTTAAATGCTGCTCATAGAGTATTTGCTGATAGATTAGGATGTGTTAAGGATTATTTCCATAAAATTGTTTTGAAGCCCAATGCTTCTCCTGTGCAACATAAACTAAGGAGAGTACCCCTTTCAGTTAGACAGGGCTTAAAGGATTTATTGCATGACATGTTGTCTACCAAAGTGATTGAACCTGTTGAAGCCTCGCCCTGGATTTCTCCCGTCATAATCACGTTGAAATCTGATGGGCGGTTGAGATTTTGCATTGACCTCAGGTCCCTCAACCAAGAGATTATTACTGACACTTTTCCCCTTCCCAATATCAATGAGTTGTTACAATCTGTGGGGGGGGGGGGGGGGGGGTAGATTCTTCTCAAAGATCGACTTGAGGAGTGCGTACCACCAAATCAGATTACACCCTGACTCCAAACCATTGACTGCCTTCATTACCACCGAGGGTACTTTCCAGTTCACTCGCATGCCGTTTGGCCTCGCCTCGGCTGCTAGTGTCTTTCAGCGGATGATGTCTAACATGCTTAAGGGTCTGTCTGGAGTTGTCTACTTTCAAGATGACATTCTAGTGTCTGGGAAAAGTGTGAATGATCACAATTTAGCTTTGCGTCAAGTCCTCTTCAAATTAGAAGACACCGGTTTAACTGTAAATAAGGATAAGTGTGTTTTCCTAACTGAAAAGATTGAGTACTTAGGTTATACTATCTCCGCTGATGGAATTGCTCCCAAAAAGAATCTTCTACTTGCCATCAGTCAAGCCCCAGCACCCAGTGACAGAGACCAGCTTCGCTCTTTCTTGGGTTTAGTCGAATATTATTCGAAATTTGTTCAAGGTTTTGCTTGTCTATCTGAACCTTTGAGATTGTTATTGAGAAAGGGCAACAAGTTTATTTGGGATAAAGCCCAAGAGGATTCCTTTCAGCAGATCAAAGAGAATATCTGCAATGCTGGTATTCTAGCCCCCTTTGATCCTGGGTGCAAATCCTTCCTGACCGTAGATGCCAGTCTTACTGGAATTGGTGTAGTGTTTTCACAACTTCAGCGTGGTCTTGAAAGAACCATTGCTTTTGCTTCAAGAACACTTACCCAAGCTGAGAGGAACTACTCGGTCATTGAACGAGAAGCCTTGGCTGCTGCTTGGAGTGTTGAGTATTTTTGTGGGGTGTGAGGTTTGTGTTGCGAACTGACCACAAGCCATTGCTGAAAATTTTATCGGGTGGTGGTGCTGGCAAAGGTTCTGCTCGTCTTGCAAGGTTTGCTGCCAGATTACAGGAATACTCTTACGAAATTGTTTTCATTCAAGGCTGGAAAAACGTCCAAGCGGATTGTCTTTCTCGCTTGTCTGTTGACTGGAAGTTGGTTGATCAAGATCTTGAAAAGTGTACTGTGGATGAGGCTGTTGCTGTGGTTGGGGATGTGTGTGAATCTCCGGTGGGTGCCTTTTCTCAAGACCAGTGGTTGTCTGAGATGAAGAAGGACTCTGTCCTCCAAGAAGGTATTCTACTTATTAGGAGAGGTGCTCCCAGGGAAAGTATGGTGCCTGTGGCTGTCAGGCCTTTCTGGAAAATCTTAGATGAGTTGTCTCTGGCAGGTTCGGAGATCATTATGAGGGGCGACCGTTTTGTGCCACCTGTTGGCCTGAGATCTCATATTTTCAAGCTAGCACACTTGGGACATCTGGGCCAGGGTATGACTATCAGGAGGATAAAGCAAGAGTTTTGGTGGCCGGGCTTGGATGATGCTGTTCGTGTTTGGGTGGAGAATTGCTTCTTCTGCAAGGAGAGCGAAAAGAGGTTGAAAGTTGGTCTTCAAGCCAATCAAGGGCACATTTCTGATCCTGGTAAACCCTGGTATAATCTGTGTTTGGATTTCATTGGCCCTCTTTCCGGTCTTCCTCTTGACATGCGTTTTGCTGCTGTGGTCGTTGATGTCCACTCCAAGTGGCTCTGTGTGGAGTTTCTTAGAGACATCACCACTAAGTCCACCATTGAGGTGTTTGAGAACCTGTTTTCTTCAGAGGGTTTCCCTAACATGGTTTTGACTGACAACGGCACCCAGTTAACTTCCAACGAGATGAGGTGTTTCTTTGAGAAGTGTGGTGTCAAACACTCTCGCACTTCCTTATACAACCCCATGGGCAATGGAATGGTTGAGAGGTCCAATCGTCTTGTTAAAGGTACCATTCAACTTGCTTTGGCCAACAATTTAGACCCCAGACGGTTGGTTCAAGACATGGTTTGGTCTTACCGGACCGCCCTCCACAGTGTCACTCAGATGTCTCCTTTCCAAGTCATGCGTGGGCGATCCCCAGGCTCTAGAACTGTCCCTGCTTGGTTAAAGGATTGGGTACTGTCTGATGGCAAGAGTTCTCCTGTTGTTGTATCCGGGAGGATTGCTGTTGGCGATTGGGTCAAAGTTAAGTCTGGCAGAACGAAGGCTGGTCTGCATAAGTTTAAGGGCCCTTTTCGTGTTGTTTCCATCAACAGATTTTCTCTTGTTCTGGAAGGTGGTGACAGGTGGAACCTCAGGAATGTCGCTCTTTATCAGAAGGGTGGTTCGTTTCATATCCCTGCTTCAAGGGGTGAGGGTTGCTCTGGTGCTATGTTCATGCCTGACTCTGATTTCAGAGATCCTCGGACTCAGGATTTGATTTGTGATCATGGTCCCTCTGTTTCTGGTGCCGGTGAGTCCTCGTGTGATCCCCTTGCTCTTTCTTCTCCAAGTGTGAGCTTGCCTGTTGGGCCCAGAGTGCATAAGGCTCCTGCTTATCTCAATGATTATGTCCTTTCATAATGTTTTTTTTGTTTTGGTTTGTTTTTTGTTTCTCCAGCGAGGTGGGATGGATTCTGTATGGTTTTGATGTTAGGTTTTCTTTTTAATCTTATCGATTGCATGTTTTGATAAATCGTTTGCATTTGTTTTCTTTTGTTTCACTCTCTTCTAGGGTAGAGGATGTGTTATGTTGGAATCTTACCTGTTCTTAAGATTCTCTCCTCGCTCTGCTCTTTCTCTGTGTTCCGTCTGGAACATCTGGTACACGACACTCGAGAGTTGACAGTTGTCCTGCGCTGTCGAGGTGGTCGGATGCCAGGTTGCTTTCTTCCAATAAACGTACCTGAACAAGGCCTCTGTTTCCTGTCTCCTGCTTTCCTCGACGTAAGAAGCATCACAACACCCACCCATCACCTAAGGGCATGTATGTGTGCCACATGGCACAGGTGTAAATGCACATTATGCATTACATAGGAAATCCTTATTTACCACCAACTAATAGTTGGTGGTAAATAACAATCCTTAAAGCCCCGTAGCACTGTTTACAGTGCTATCTACATTACAAAATACAGATTCTGTAATTTTACCGAATCGGTAAAATTACCGAATCTGTATTTTTTAATGCCCTACATCTCAGTATCCAAATACCAGTCGTTAACGGCCGAAAATCTGTATTTTTGGCCATTACCGACCGGTATTTGGATACCTACATCTGGCCCTAAGTTCTTATTTCGCTACTGGTTGGTCTTATCATTTAACATTTACCTAGAAATTATAGATACAAAATATGGTTTGGCCATATAGGTTATTTGCTGAAGCACTGCTATTTTGTGGTTTGCATACCTATAGAAATTGCTCTCCAATGACCTGCTAAATGTTTTCTACTTTTCTTTTATAAGGAAGTGTTGCAAAAGGAAAAATAAATATTTACAACCCCATAGAGAACATACAGCACATTCTTCATACCCCTGTTGATGGAACCTTTTCTTTTTTTTCACAACAATATTTTATTGTCAACAGCCGTAACAGCCCTGGTATAACTATGATTTCCAGTGATACAAAGTACATGGTAGCAATAATTATGTCAACATTTACAATATCTGGGCAATATATTTCAAAATCTAAAAATGGCAAAATCATTACTCTAACAATAAACAGCAGTGCCATATACCTGATATAAAGTCTAAAACATGTAGTTCTCAGCCACCCGAACCTTATGACAATATAGTTATATCTCAAATTATCGCTCATCCTCCTGTCATCACACCAATTACCCACACGTTGATACCGCCAGAACAGGTTCTAAATATAAATCCTTGATACTCCACCCATCAACTTTGGGGTGTTTCTGGGAGCACGCCCTCACTTTTATTATTGTTTTCTCTAGCCCCATACAAAAATAAAGTCTGCCCTCCACACCCCAACTAGTGGCGAGCATGTGTCTTTCCATGCCCTGGTGATATAGTGTTTCACTAATTTAAGGCCAAGGAACATTAACTGGTGTTTGTATATGTTGCCGCCTATACTATCAGTGATATGGAGCATAAAAAGTCATGGCAAATATGGAATGTTCCATCCCAAAACCTCTGAAAGGCACGTGACCACCCCCTGCCAGAACTTCGCGAGTGCTGTACATTGTCACATGGTATGTATGAGAATGCCATCCACGATTTTGCAGTGCAAGCAAAGAGGGGAGTAAAGCAGTCCGGCCAGCCAGAGCCTGTGTCTAGTGAAACAGACCTTATGAAGGTATTTAAATTGTATGAGTCGTAGGCGTGCCGTGATAGTCGCGCCACGTGGGGACTCCAGCTCCTCCACCCAGTCCTTGTTGTCCAAGGGGCAAGGGTCTTTTTGCAAGGCTTTGTGAGTTGTGTCCAGTGTGGTGGGGCTATTAGTCATGAGTGTTTGGTAGATCTTGGTGATCTTGTCGTCACTCGGTTCCCCCATGAAAACTTGAGCCTAAATGGGATTGAATTTAGTTATGTCTGTGGGGTGTGTGATGTATGGGGAAAGGGCATGGCGGAATTGAATGTATTTATAAAGCTGCGAGTGAGGCATGATATATTCTTTTTGAAGCTCCTGGAAGGACTTTAGAGTTTGGCCATGAAGAATATCTCCGACCATATCTATGCCAATGGCTTTCCAGCCCACAAAGCTGTACAGTATTGATAGCTGTGGCAGAAGGCCGTTGTGCCAGAGGGAAGTCTCCTTTGACAGTCTGCCCCACCATCCAATGCGAAGCAAAGGTTGCTTCCAACTCACAAACACTGTCCTAGTCTCTGGTGGCAACATTTTAAGCATTGGGCTCGAATATAGGACAGTGTGGAGTGTCATGGTATCCATCAACGAGCTTTGGACTGTGTACGCGGGATCTCGTCTATCTCCATAGCACCAATCATTTAGGATAAAGAGGTGTGAGGCTGCATGGTATGCCTGGATGTCAGGGGTTGCCATGCCTCCACAGTATGTAGACGGAAAACAAGTTCTCAAAGCCACCCGAGCTGAGCTCCCACCCCGGCGGAGGAATTGGCCAAGAATTCCATTAATTTGTCGAAACCAGGTAGGCAGTATTGAATAGGGGTGATTTTGGAGCTGATAAAGAAAACGAGGCAAGGAGATCATCTTGAATATGGCAGATCTGCTGAATATGGAAAGCAGTATGTGTGACCAGGAGGGCACCTGGTCCTCGATCTGTTCCTATAGGGGGGCCCAGTTTTTAACCCAGGAGGTGGGCTGGGAGGCCGGCAAAAACACCCAAATATACTTAAACCCATGCGGGGCCACTGTCCCATTGCCCGTCCACCCACCGAGTTGAAATCCCCCTCGCAGTGTCCATAAATAGGACTTACGAGTGTTCATATAAAAACCAGAGGTCTTGCAGAAAACCTGCATAATCCTAAGTAGTCTTGGACCCGTTCTGTTAGGGTGCGTAAGAAAAAACAGGACATCGTCCACATATAGCGCTATGCTGTCCGAGATCTCATGTGACCACTCAAAGCCATAAACCTGTGCGTCTATCCTCAACTAAGCAGCAAGCGGCTCTATTGCCAGAGCGAAGAGGTAGGGAGAGAGAGGACTTCCCTGACGGGTACCATGGCCAGTTGCGAAAGACAGCGAAACCAAATCTGCTATTCGGTAATGGCAGTATAGAGATGGTGGATATAATTAAGAAGACTGGTGTCAAATTTCAGTCTACTCAAGTGTGCGAAGACGTATGTCCAGCTAAGCAAACTGAAGGCCTTGTCCGTGTCTGCCGGTCCCTCTAGACGATGCAATGGTGTTATGGGCACAGCAGATCTTGATGTATTGTGGCGCGGCATGGCATAAAGCCAGCTTCAGGGTATATTAAGTCTGTGATGTGTGGTTCAATGCGGTTGGCTATAGCCTTGGCCAGCAGTTTAGCATCTGAGTTGAGAAGAGATATTGGGCGATTTGAAGTTCAGGGGGTCGGCCTGGCTCTACAAAAACAACTATTTCAGCATTTCGCCAATCCTGTGGAAAGCACCCTTTATATACATCGGTATTGAGTGCAGCTAAATAAGGGGCTGTCAGTAAAGATTGCTACTATTTGTGGAATTCGCACTGGAAGCCATTTGGGTCTGGTGCTTTGCCCAAATGCATGTCAGATATGGCGCTCTGAAGCTCCTCAATCGTCTGCGGAACATCTAGTTCCTCTTGTACCAAGTCGGCTAGGGCCCACAGAGGCAAATCATTCAAGAACTGGTTAATGATGGCCGCTGGAAGGATCTCCCTGAGAGCATAAAGGCCTGTAAAGTAATTGGTGAAGCTCACTGCAATGTGTGCCAGGAAAGTGAGGATCTCACCAGCGGGTCCATGGACACTTAAAATGGATACTGGACGAATCGTCTGCTGATAAAGACGATGGAGCTGGGCACTGGACTTGTTACCCCACTAATATATCCTACTGTGAGTAGCTAGCCACGCCATCTTAGCCTCATCCAACAGTTCACTTGCATATAGTAGTTGTGCGTGAAGCAATTGTCTGTGCTCTGCAGTCCCCTCTACCCCTTACTCTGGTGCTCTAGGTCTATAAGTAAACCTGGGCGTAGTTTGCATAGCAGCACTAAGCATAGCTACGTGAAGTGCACTTTGCACTACGCACACTATGCGTAGCTACGCATAGCTACCGCAACTGCGTAGTGCAGTAGGGAAAATGTTGTTCGCACTGATTGGATGATTGTCTGCACTGTGCAATCATTGCAAACAGCATCTTGTACAGTGCAAGCGGTCGTTTTCTGCCACTCGAGTAGATTTGTACTCAAGCGGCAGCTTTCTCAATGCTGACTGGCAGTTTCTAACTGCGAGAGGTCGCGAGCATGAGCGACCACTCGCAATGAGAATCTCATCCGGAGGTTTATTTGCCACGCTCCCGATCGGCAACTTGATGTTGCTGATCGCGAACAAGGAAAAAGTCTCACCGGGAAGTTGATTTTGCTCGCTCGCGGTCGCCAGCTTGACGTTGAGGGCTGCGAGCAAGCAAAAAATGCCCGCTACGCTACACATTTTTGCACTGTGATACGTGCAATTAGCGCAGTGCGTAGTAGCTCAAACTGCACACTCTGTGAGCGTAGCATAGTACTACGCCCAGGGTTATCTATAAGTTGGGCCTCCATACGTATCAGCTTCTTGCGGCGCTGTTTACGCTGTGCTGTGCTGTATGCAATGTCTATGCCCCTAAGAGTTGGTTTCATAGCTTCCCTGAGGGTTTCAGGGGATTCTACTGTCCCAGTATTTTAAGAGAAGTAGTCTGAGATGGCTGTATGCATATGAAGTCTATATTGCTCATCCTGCAGGTGCCATGGAAAGAGCCGCCATCGGAGTCTGGAGAACTTATTGTCTAGTCGCAGCCTCAGCAACACGGGGAAATGGTCTGAAGGGTCCATGGCAGAATATCCGCTGTCTTAAGCCTGTAAAGGTGGGTTGTGAACAGGAGAATGTAGTCAATGAGGGAGAATAACTCATGACCACTGGGGACATATGTGAACTCTTGATCTGACGGGTGGAGTCGCCTCCAAGTGTCTACCCATACCATCCCGCGCACCAATGACTGTACCCTCAACTCTGTGTTCCCATCAGCCACCCTACGTTGTGCCATCTGTCATTGTGGGGGCATATCGCATCATTTCAGTCTCCCCCAACGATCATCAGGCCAGAGGGGATTTCCGTCCATAGTGTTGTCATGCACACAACTAGGTTACAAGCTAAGGGTGGGGGGCATATATGCTGCCTAGGAAAATTGGTTAACAATGTAGTGTCAAGTGGGCACAAAGCTATTTCCTATTTCTTGAGGCCTAAGGGGGGGAGGAATCAATACAAAGAGACATACCTCCTAACTGGCCTATCTGATTTTCAACATGGTAATGACTCTAATCTAAACATTTCCTCACAACATAGAATCTCAGCACACAAATAGCCTTTCTTTTTAGTTTTATGTATTTATCAAAAAATATTTGTATCTGTTTGTATTTTATTTTCACACTCTTTTTTAGATTCAATTATATAAACAAAACAATTTGTACATAAAATGAAATCACAATATTGTTTCAATTAGGAGAAAAGAAGCATCCTTTGACTTTTCTAAACCATAATTTATATTTACAGTGACCCCCAAAGTTCACTCTCAGTGGCGCGCCACCCACGCCGAGGCATCCTCTTCTCCAAGGCCGGGGATCACTAGGCCTCGTGACCACTTTAGCCGCAGGTCCCGCACAAACTCCCACCGACAAATTCAAAGGGGTCCCTGGTGGCAGCAGGAAAGTGCTGGGAGCTGTCCGAGGTCCGAACAGCAAATTAGGAAAGCCGATGTGGCAGGATTATTGACGGCTTTCTTTCTATGAGGCTACAGGAGCCTCGCTAAGTCTTGTCTGCAATGTTGGACCGCCAGGCCATGCCCCCGATGGAACCTTTAATTTAAAATACTTATATATATGTGGCCAAGTTTTATAAAAAGTGACACAACGCTGGGTTGCATCAGAAACAGTTGACTTGAATCAAGCAACGTTTGTGCACCATGAATGTGCCATGTTTACAAAGTGTTTCACTGTGACACAATACAATGCACAGTAGGAGAACCAGCTGTAACTGCCACACATCATTCATCCCTGCTGCAAGGGATTACACAAGAGGGATTCATGTCTCTTTTCCCTTAAAAAAAAGTCACAAATGCATGGAACACTTCTGCCCCTTAATCGTGGCAAGGTAAGAAGAGCCTATCTTCTAGGAAGGTATTTTCCAAGAAGGAACCATAGACAAGGGGGATAACAGAAAGCGGAAGGTGAGTTTCACTGAGGATGATAATTACATTTTGATTTCTTAGGTGACAAAACAAGAGAAGTATATTTTTGTCATCTCCAAAGTACCATTGTACATGAAGGAAGCTTGATGGAAAGCATTAGCTGCCAAAATAAATGCAGTTGCATCAACACACAGTACTGTTGTAGAATGCAAGCAAAGTCGGCTTATAATCACAATACTGAGTAACAATTGACAAGAAATCTGACATCGGAAATAAGACCTGAAGGAAGTCCATGAGAACGTAACACCAATGAAGGAACAAGTGACAATACTCTCTGGATCAGAGGTGGTTCCTGGCATAAACAACAAATGCTTCTACCTAGTACCTGTCAGCAAAATCGTCATTGGTAAAGTCCTGAGGGCTGATTTACAAGCCCCTTGCGTCACTTTTGCACCGTTGTTGCGTCACTTTTGGCGTAAATGTTGCAGCCCATTTACAACCTGACGCATCTAGGCAGATGTATCACGTTGTAAAGCCCTGCATGACAATATACCTGTGTCTCTATGACCACTTTTGTGTAGTTTGTTAAGGATATTCTATGTTATGGATCCACTTATGTTATGCTTTTATGGTTTGAATGATTGAGTGTAGTGACTTGGTATGAGTGGCATGTATGATTTCATGAGGGATTGTGAAATATGTATTCTGAATGGTGGGAAGTTTAAGATTTTGTTTAAAATTTATGATTTATGATATGCATGTCTATATACTAACAAGATGTGAGGAGTCATTTGTGTGGGGCCAGGAAGTCCTCTTCCCGGGAATCCTCAGCGAATCTGGAGGGCAAGGAAGAATTGCAGTAATAGCATGGACGCCACACTAAAAAAAGCCTGTCTCTTTATGTTATGTTATGTTATGTTGGGACTCTTTTATAGCGCACGGCTACCCCGAGGGGTGTCCCGGCGCTTTAGCAAAGAGAAGAGTACTGAAAAGAAACACAACGCAGCAGCTGAACAACAGGTCACCAGTGGGATCAGGCAGAATAGAGCCAAGTTTTAAGCTCCTTCCTGAAAGCAAGAAGACTGTGTGACTTTCTTAAGGAGACAGGAAGCTCATTCCAGCAGCGCGCAGCCCAGTAGCGGAAGGAGCGTCCTCCGATCCGCGCCAGTTTGACCGGGGGAACAACAGCTTTAGCCAAAAAGGCCGACCGAAGGGTCCTCCTCGGGACATAGAAAGCTAAACGCTTTTCTATGTATTTAGGGCCAATTGAATGGAGGTCCTTAAAAGCGAGGGTCAGCACCTTAAAGGTGATTCTTTTGGCAATGGGCAGCCAGTGCAGCCTCTTAAGTAGTTCTGAGGCTTTTGCCCTGCGTGGTAGACCAAAAATGGCTCTAGCAGCCGAATTCTGTACAATCTGCAACCGGGCCAAAAGATATTTAGGCAGCCCGATATACAGGGCATTCGCGTAATCCAAGCGCGAGCCAATTAAAGACTGCACTATGATTTTTTTGTGCTGCATAGACAACAAAGGAAGGAATTTCCAAAGCATTTTTAAGATGCCGAAGCATTTTCCAGACAGGCCGATGATTTGAGATCCGAAAGAAAGGCTGTCGTCACATTGCACACCAAGGTTTTTGGCCCTTGTAGAGACCACCTCTGGAGGAAACATATCCTGGGGCCACCAAGTCTTCCAACTGGGGTCCGGCGAACAGCCGAAAAAAAGCAGCTCCGACTTGTCGGAGTTGCACTTCAGGCTGAGACGCCGAAACCAGTTGAAGACGGCACCCAGGCAATCCCTGATCCGACCACCATCAAAAGCCTCTCCCTTTTTAAAGGTAAAAAGGAGCTGGGTGTCGTCAGCATAGGATATGATCCGGGCACCAAAGCACTCCGCTACCACCGCCAGAGGTGTCATGTAGATATTAAAAAGAGTAGGGCTCAGAATGGAGCCCTGTGGGACCCCTACCTCAAGCGGCGGCATTTCAGCGGATAACGGCGGTGCCCAGACCACCTGTCGACGGCCAGTCAGAAAGGATTTAAACCAGTTCCACACCGTCCTACGGAAACCGATCTCCCAGAGCCTATATTTACAACAAGGGGTGGTGAGGGACAGAGTCACTGAATTAAGCAGAAAGCTCTCACCCAGTCAAGAGATCAGGGCTAGATCCAACACCGTTTTTTAGCTCACTGCACCATCCCAGTTTCAGAACCTGGCTGTATGCAAATTAGTCTGTTCCTGTCCCAGTGCATGATGGGACCAGGGCAAACCAAACTACAAAAGCCAATTCTTACACTGGGAAGGAAACAAGCTCCCGGGGACCGGTTTCTGGCATTACAGCCGTCTTCGGCCCGGTTTGCTTGAATCCTGATGGTGCAATGAGCAAGGGTCTCACATCTGAGAATACCCTTCCACGCTTAGGGTGGACAAAAATATTTACAACAAGGGGTGGTGAGGGACAGAGTCTCTGAATTAAGCAGAAAGCTCTCACCCAGTCAAGAGATCAGGGCTAGATCCAACACCGTTTTTTAGCTCACTGCACCATCCCAGTTTCAGAACCTGGCTGTATGCAAATTAGTCTGTTCCTGTCCCAGTGCATGATGGGAAAAGGGCAAACCAAACTACAAAAGCCAATTCTTACACTGGGAAGGAAACAAGCTCCCGGGGACCGGTTTCTGGCATTACAGCCGTCTTCGGCCCGGTTTGCTTGAATCCTGATGGTGCAATGAGCAAGGGTCTCACATCTGAGAATACCCTTCCACGCTTAGGGTGGACAAAAATATTTACAACAAGGGGTGGTGAGGGACAGAGTCTCTGAATTAAGCAGAAAGCTCTCACCCAGTCAAGAGATCAGGGCTAGATCCAACACCGTTTTTTAGCTCACTGCACCATCCCAGTTTCAGAACCTGGCTGTATGCAAATTAGTCTGTTCCTGTCCCAGTGCATGATGGGAACAGGGCAAACCAAACTACAAAAGCCAATTCTTACACTGGGAAGGAAACAAGCTCCCGGGGACCGGTTTCTGGCATTACAGCCGTCTTCGGCCCGGTTTGCTTGAATCCTGATGGTGCAATGAGCAAGGGTCTCACATCTGAGAATACCCTTCCACGCTTAGGGTGGACAAAAATATTTACAACAAGGGGTGGTGAGGGACAGAGTCTCTGAATTAAGCAGAAAGCTCTCACCCAGTCAAGAGATCAGGGCTAGATCCAACACCGTTTTTTAGCTCACTGCACCATCCCAGTTTCAGAACCTGGCTGTATGCAAATTAGTCTGTTCCTGTCCCAGTGCATGATGGGAACAGGGCAAACCAAACTACAAAAGCCAATTCTTACACTGGGAAGGAAACAAGCTCCCGGGGACCGGTTTCTGGCATTACAGCCGTCTTCGGCCCGGTTTGCTTAAATCCTGATGGTGCAATGAGCAAGGGTCTCACATCTGAGAATAGCCTTCCACGCTTAGGGTGGACAAAAATATTTACAGCAAGGGGTGGTGAGGGACAGAGTCTCTGAATTAAGCAGAAAGCTCTCACCCAGTCAAGAGATCAGGGCTAGATCCAACACCGTTTTTTAGCTCACTGCACCATCCCAGTTTCAGAACCTGGCTGTATGCAAATTAGTCTGTTCCGGTCCCAGTGCATGATGGGAACAGGGCAAACCAAACTACAAAAGCCAATTCTTACAGTGGGAAGGAAACAAGCTCCCGGGGACCGGTTTCTGGCATTACAGCCGTCTTCGGCCCGGTTTGCTTGAATCCTGATGGTGCAATGAGCAAGGGTCTCACATCTGAGAATACCCTTCCACGCTTAGGGTGGACAAAAATATTTACAACAAGGGGTGGTGAGGGACAGAGTCTCTGAATTAAGCAGAAAGCTCTCACCCAGTCAAGAGATCAGGGCTAGATCCAACACCGTTTTTTAGCTCACTGCACCATCCCAGTTTCAGAACCTGGCTGTATGCAAATTAGTCTGTTCCTGTGCCAGTGCATGATGGGAACAGGGCAAACCAAACTACAAAAGCCAATTCTTACACTGGGAAGGAAACAAGCTCCCGGGGACCGGTTTCTTGCATTACAGCCGTCTTCGGCCCGGTTTGCTTGAATCCTGATGGTGCAATGAGCAAGGGTCTCACATCTGAGAATACCCTTCCATGCTTAGGGTGGACAAAAATATTTACAGCAAGGGGTGGTGAGGGACAGAGTCTCTGAATTAAGCAGAAAGCTCTCACCCAGTCAAGAGATCAGGGCTAGATCCACCACCGTTTTTTAGCTCACTGCACCATCCCAGTTTCAGAACCTGGCTGTATGCAAATTAGTCTGTTCCTGTCCCAGTGCATGATGGGAACAGGGCAAACCAAACTACAAAAGCCAATTCTTACACTGGGAAGGAAACAAGCTCCCGGGGACCGGTTTCTGGCATTACAGCCGTCTTCGGCCCGGTTTGCTTGAATCCTGATGGTGCAATGAGCAAGGGTCTCACATCTGAGAATACCCTTCCACGCTTAGGGTGGACAAAAATATTTACAACAAGGGGTGGTGAGGGACAGAGTCTCTGAATTAAGCAGAAAGCTCTCACCCAGTCAAGAGATCAGGGCTAGATCCAACACCGTTTTTTAGCTCACTGCACCATCCCAGTTTCAGAACCTGGCTGTATGCAAATTAGTCTGTTCCTGTCCCAGTGCATGATGGGAACAGGGCAAACCAAACTACAAAAGCCAATTCTTACACTGGGAAGGAAACAAGCTCCCGGGGACCGGTTTCTGGCATTACAGCCGTCTTCGGCCCGGTTTGCTTGAATCCTGATGGTGCAATGAGCAAGGGTCTCACATCTGAGAATACCCTTCCACGCTTAGGGTGGACAAAAATATTTACAACAAGGGGTGGTGAGGGACAGAGTCTCTGAATTAAGCAGAAAGCTCTCACCCAGTCAAGAGATCAGGGCTAGATCCAACACCGTTTTTTAGCTCACTGCACCATCCCAGTTTCAGAACCTGGCTGTATGCAAATTAGTCTGTTCCTGTCCCAGTGCATGATGGGAACAGGGCAAACCAAACTACAAAAGCCAATTCTTACACTGGGAAGGAAACAAGCTCCCGGGGACCGGTTTCTGGCATTACAGAGGAGACCAGCATGGGGGACGGTGTCGAACGCCGCCGACAAGTCCAGCATCACCAGGATGGCCTTCCCCCCAGATCAAGCACCTCTCTGATGGCATCGGTGATCTCGAGCAAAGTTGTCTCCATGCTATAATTAGCACGGAAGCCCGATTGAGAATCATGCAAGATGTTATTGCTCTCTAAAAAGTTGGAAATAGAGAGCTGTACATGTTTCTCGACCACTTTAGCCAGAGCAGGGAGAAGGGAGATCGGCCTGTAGTTAGCACGGACTAGAGGGTACAGAGTAGGCTTTTTGAGTAGCGGCAGGATCAGGGCGTGCTTCCAGGCTGGAGGTACCTCGCCCGTGGCCAAGGAAAGATTAAGCAGCGAGTTAAGCAAGCTGTTGATGGCAGGCGCTATTTTTCCGAGACATTTCGCTGGGCAAGGATCCAGAGGCGAGCCAGACTGCAGCCGAGAAAGAAGATCAGGGGATGAAGTCACCGATAAAGGAGGGAACTCCGAAAGGGTGATATTCCTGTCGTCTAAGGGCGGAGGAGGGATGACCGGTTGACTTTAAAGAGTGAGACCAGACGAAGACGGGCATCCAATCAGAATCCAGGGGATGGAGGAAGGAGGAAGACGAGGAGCAGGAAGAGGGTGTAGAAAGGAGGAGATGGACTCAAACGCAGACAAGAGGAGTGAGGAAGCAGGACCGAATTAAGGCAGACCGGCAGGAACGTTGTGGAGAGTGTGGCATATGGACGCGGTACAGCTGGAGACCTTCGAAGACTCAAATGAGCCAGACTATGACTGCCAACCCGGACGGGAGGATGAGGACAATTAAGACCGGACCTGAGGAGAGTTGGTTGGCCCCGGTGTACGCCCAATGACTGCCGCAACACCAGGAAGGATTAGGCCCTCCTAATCCTTCCTGGTGACCGAAGGACATTTCCTATGGACCTGCTGCCGTGCTACGAGGGAAAAGACACCCGTTCTTACCCATCTGACGCCCTGGTGGGACTTGTGGTAAGAGGGTGCACCACACTGCCCTTGCTGCTGCTCGAGTGCCCAAATTGACTACAGCTGCTGCTGCTGGGGGAGGTGCTGTCATTGTGCTTAAAGCGCCGCCTTCCCCCACACAGCACGGGGCCCTCCTAATCCTTCATGGTGACCTGAGGACATTTCCTGTGGACCTGCTGCCGTGCAACAAGGGAAAAGACGCCCGTTCTTACCCGTCTGACGCCCTGGTGGGACTTGTGGTCCCAGGGTGCACCGCACTGCCCTTGCTGCTGCTCGAGTGCCCAAATTGGCTATAGCTGCTGCTGCAGTGGGAGGCGCTGTCATCGCGCTTAAAGCGCCGCCTTCCCCCACGCAGTGCTGGGCCTTCCTAATCCTTCCTGGTGACTAGGACATTTCCTGTGCACCTGTTGCCGTGCTGCGAGGGAAAAGACGCCCGCTCTTACCCGTCTAACGCCCTGGTGGGACTCGTGGTCCCAGGGTGCACCGCACTGCCCTTGCTGCTGCTCGAGTGCCAAATTGACTACAGCTGCTGCTGCTGGGGGAGGCGCTGTCATCGCGCTTAAAGCGCCGCCTTCCCCCATGCAACCCGGGCGGCGCCGGGAGAAGCTCAGGACAAAGGTCTTAGGCCGTCAGAGGTCGTTTGAGGCCAGGCTGGGCCACCCTTCTAAACTTTTACTCCTGATCGGTCCATATGGTTCCGAGAGTAAGCCGATGGGCATTTTGTACTTTTGAAACAGTATATAGATCTGCAATATATGTTCTGCTCTAAAAAGACAATTATGGAAATTTTGTAAATATTGATTATTAGCGGACCGCTGTCTCATTTTTTTTTTTTAAAGATATAATTGTGGAAGTTTAGTTATTTATCTCTAAGTCTATTTTATTTTATAACATTGTTACGGCATACACGTAGTACCATGGTATAATAGCCTGTGTGTTCTCCCTAAAAGCCAAGTTTTGTGTCTCTGCATTAAGCCAGTTAGGTTCCATTTCTTATCTTGGCCAATTAGTCTTATTAGCCCTTGATTCCTATTCGTATTGTGTTATTTAATATTCTAAGTATTTTGCTTGGGTCTTTTGATTTGACTATATTTTAAAATGAGCAAACAGAAAGTAGGAGCGGGCTTAGGAGTGGTTGGAACCCTAGATGACTATTTGACTAGGGCAGAGTCAGTTCTCAACAAAGAAATCATAATGACTGAGCGTAGGTTATCCCTGGACCCGTCATTTGATAGGCTCTCTACTACCCCTGCCCTCCCAGATACTCTGATTACCCTTAAACATACTACCCCACCCCCTGTTCAACAAAGGATTCCACAGACGGAGGCTGGTACATCTATACTAAATGGTACTAGGCTTTCTGGGACTCCGGAATTGGTACCAAGCCCCATTAACTATAAACTACGGGGAAGGGCACAAAAACAAAAAGTAGTATCTACCCGCCCGAAGAAAGCTAGTACCATAGCTAAGAAAACCCGGGGAACCAGACACTTAGGACACACAGCGTCAGAGAATAAGTGGGTGACAGTGGTAGAAATACATGACATGGGTAATGTGACACAGAGAGATTTAATTAATAATGTTCAGAGTGATGGGGGCTTTTGGTGAAAATTAGAGACTATGGTAAAAACCTTGTTAGAACCCATAGTACAAAAATTATGTGAGGTAGAATCAAGGCTATAGAATTTAGAACCATTGCTGGTTAACCTTTCAAAAGTCACAGTTGTAGCGGACTCCTATAAGTCTAAAAACCAAACATCGACTATGAATGCCAGAGTAGGTGGGAATAGTGGCAAGGATGACGATCCAGTTTTAGTTAACAGAAGGCCCTATGCTGCAGGAAGCCCAAGTAATCTCAGGGTGGACACGAGAGATAAAACTGCAGGTCGTTTACTCTCAAGGCGTCTTAGTCCACAGCCAACAATGGGTACTGTAATTCAACTATTACCTGTGGGGTTCTTCTACAGGCCACTACTACGGAGGGATCCAGTGAGACTTGGCCTGGAGGAAGATCTTCAGGGAGATGGCTGGTCTAGGCCGAGACCCTTATATCATCCTGCTCTTCCAATGCCACCACAGACACCATCAAATAGGCAAAAGAATACCGGGTACAGACTACCAGAACACAATAGATATGAAATTCTGTCTGACATGGAGGCCTGTGATTTACTTAGGGAAACTGGTATCTCAGGGGGGGGGGCACCTTAGGAGTTGAAGAGGACAAGCAACAAAGGGGGCGTCTGAATAATCTTATCTCTTGGAATATAGCAGGGTTGGCTGCCAAGTTAGGGGACCCCAGATGGACAACCTATGTTAAGCAATTTTGGATAATCTGCTTACAAGAAACTTGGTCGGCAAATTGTGACCCCTTCTTTGAAGGTTACTAGTCCTATTTTGCTCCAGCCACTGTATCCAATAGGGGGAGACCAAGGGGGTGAATGGTCATTTAAGTCTCCGTAGCTGTGGCATGTAAAATCTGTGTAGTACCCACCTCACACTTGGGCATCCTTGCATTACCAATACGTAGTGGGACCTGTACATTGGGATTAGTAAACTTTTATAACTCATTCTCATCCTGTCCTGATCAAAGTAACATATCTGCTCTGAATGATTTTATCAATAACTTCCTGAGTGGAGAAGTGTGGCTCAGGGGTTAGAGGCGGCAGACCCGGAAGCTGAGATCGGCCCTGGACCAGGGTTCAATTCCCCGCCTTGACGGGGCTTGGGCTCAATAATTCCACGGACTCGATAATTCTCGCTCCGGTGCCTCCTCGACTCACGGGTTCACACTCTGCGACTCTGGGCAATAGCTTGCTTAATCTCCACAACGGCCCCTCGCGGCGGGATGCCTGGCTTTCACCTTGTGGATACCCTGCTGGGGTTATCTCACAGGGGAATACCAGGACGGGTTCCCTAAGCAAGCGCTTAGATGCCTGCGATGTGGGTGGTTTGCGCTATATAAATACCTGTACATTTACAAAGCCTACATAACCTTTTTTTGTGGGTGATTTTAATATTCATTCTTGCGGCAACCCCTTACTGTCATGTAACTCCGAGTTGAGTTGTCCACTAATGCATGGATTTCATTTCGAGCATTCGGTCGAAGGGGATCGGCTAAACGACATGATTAATGACTTAGATCTGACATCTACCCTGGTCATGTCGGATCCAAATACCAGATTTACGGTGCCGACGTATAAGGGCCATGGAAAAGGGACCTTTATTGACTTTGTCTTAATTTAATCTTTAATGCAATCATTTGTACATTCTTTTTTAATTCTTGAGAGCGAATTTAGCGATCACAATCCTTTATCTCTACATCTAACTGGCCCCTGGGTAGCTAAAACAGGGGGAATCCCTAAATTGGGTCTATTGTGCCCAACCGAAGGAAATCGCAGACTAAGATGGTCGCAAGTAACTCCGGAACTGATCTTTAACAACATTAAAGTTGCATGTGCAGATGAAATAGCCTTTTGCACACAGGGGGGGCACCCATCTACAAAGGTGCTAGGGGCCTTCCAGACTATCACAGAAAAGGTTACGGAGTTGTTATCTGCACCAGCCAAGAAACATACAAATGTGGGCCCCAGTTGGTTTGATCAGCATTGCTCAAAGACAGCAAAAAGGCTGAGGGAATTTCTAGCCATCATCCCCAGAGTGCAAGCTGATGTCATAGTGGGTCCTAGGGATAACAAAGTAGTGTTAGGGAGCCTTAAGGGATGAGGCTTGGGGGGAGCTATTGGACCCTGAAACCCTTAAGAATAGCTCAAAGTTCTGGAGTGTATTAAATAAACCATTCTTTGATCAGGAGGCAGGAGGAGGCTTTGAATGTTATATATCTAAGGAGGAATGGGAGGCTCATTTTGAGCAGATGTACGCCTGACCCTCTGAACAGAATGATCGGCTGGCTTCCGGCCTCAATGTTGCAGATGTTAAGTTTGGGAGGGGTGAAATATTGGAAGGAATTGTAGGCTTAACAGCTGGTAAAGCCCCTAGCCCCAACGAGAGCCCCCCGGATCTTTTTAAGTCTGACCCCTCCTTTTGGGCGACAATACTGGAGTCCGTTTTCAACGCTGTGGCAGAACATGGCTGCCCACATTCATGGGCGACTTCTACTATAGTCCCCATTTCTAAAAAAGGGGACAAAAGTAGTCTGCACTGTTACAGACCCATATCACTTATAGATTAGATGGTAAAAGTAGTGGGGAGGATTCTCCTGCAAAGGCTCACATTGTGGGCAGAGGAAAATAAGATCATGTCCGACACTCAGTATGGGTTCTGCAGGGGCGATCTACCACTGCCCAGTGCCTCAATCTTTTTCTGATATTAAGTAAGTACACAGTGGCACACCAGGGGACTATTCACCTTGCCTTCATGGAATTGTCCTCAGCTGTTGACTGTATGAACAGGAAGAAGCTTTGGCAGTCTATGAGGGCGAAGGGGGTCGAATGCAGTATTGTAGATTTTTTAGAAGATATACATAGGTCCACCAGAGCAAACGTTAGGTTTTCCCAGGACCTGAGTGTGACAAAGGATTTTAATATCAAAAAGGGAGTCCGTCAAGGATGTATTTTGGCTCCCTTTTTGTTTAATTTTTATATTAATGACTTAGATAGCGTCTTGAGGGAGGTGGGGGCTGATTGTCCAAGAGTGGGACGCCGGGGAATCCCGGTCCTGCTATATGCGGACGATGCGGTCCTCATATCCAGGACAGAAAGGGGTCTACAAGCACTTTTAACTACCTTTGATGCTTTTATGACAGACAGGGATTTAACAATAAATAACTCCAAATCATATATTATGCAGGTAGGGCAGTCACCAAAAAAGAACTTTCAATTCAAAGTGGGAGATGCAAAAATTCCCCTCACTGGCACTTTCTTGTATCTTGGAGTTATTTTCGATAAGAAGTTGAAATGGGGCCCTCATGTTCTGAAAAAAAAAGGGGACGTTGCTAGGGCGAATGCAGCAATTTTTAATTTTGCATCGAAATTGGGAAAAAAACCTACTGGCGCAATGTTGCAAGTATATAAGGCCAAATCAGTGGCTACCGCAACTTAAGGCAGCGAAATATGGGGGTATATCGCGGGAGACGGTTTACAAATTGTGGAGAGTGTTTTTTTTAAACGTTTATTGTGCCTCCCACGAGGAACATCAAACCTAGCTGCTCATGAGGAACTGGGGATCCAGTATGTTTGTGATGCATTCTCCCTGCGCCCTCTGACCTGCTGGTTAAAAACGTGGTTAAACCCTGATATTCCCTTGACCCACACGATTTTAAAAGACTGCCTGTCAGTGGATAACTCATCTGCAGTACCGTGGATGAACTATATTAGTAAAGGCCTTGTAAGTCCAGGGCGGGGTGAGTTATTTGATCACCCTGAATGTATCAACAAGGGGGATGTGGAGGAAATAAAAATGGCTTTCCTCCTAGAAAGAAAATTGACAAGGGAAGCTAAAGAGGTACAGAAACCTAGCGTTCGGACATACATTATGTTAAAAACAACACCAAATACTGAACCTTATCTACTAGGCACTTTGTCCATGCACAAGAAATTTTTATTAACCAGGTTTCAGATGAAATTGTTTCATCATTTGCTTGTAAGGCCAAATGTTCTGTTTTTAACAAAGAGGCAGCTTCCTGCTGCTGCGACAGAAAGTCTCCGCAGGACATGCTGTATTTTATGTTTTTATGTAAATTGTACGAATTCCCCCGCAAACACTATTTGGTCCCTCTTTTAAAAAAACATAATTTTTGTCAGGTTAGGCCAGCTATGATGTATGCACAATTACTGTATAGCGATTGTATACTTTTTATACTAGAATTCCTAAAATTAGTTGCTAAGTATAGGAAGTCTATGGACTTATAATGATTTTGTTCTTCCTTTTATATATTGCCGTCTCAATGTATTGTAATAATTAGTATTTAGTGTTTTAAATTAATTATCGATTATACTCTGTTGTTGATATTTTCCACAATTAATTTTTATCCTGATGTATTTGTTTGTGCAACTTTTATGGTTTGTAATTCAAAAGCCAAATAAAGTTTCTTGAATTAAATTTAATTGAATTGACTGCCGCAACTCTGGAGAGTTGCAGCTGAGCGGGGTAAGTGGTGGAGAGGGGAATTTAGTGTAAGGAGGGAGAGAGGATAATAAAAGACACACAGTCATGTTGTGTTTGGTGAAAGAAAATCATGTCACCCTGTAATTCACGCTAAGAATGTCAAAACATGCATTTCTACCTACAGTGAATTGGTCAATAAGTAAGAGACCTAGCTTAGGCTAACGGAAGAGAAACCAAAGGAAAGGTTTTACCCAGGACTTTTCTTCCCATTTTCTTTTTTCTTTCTTTTCCATTAAGTGCTCTTTTTTTACTTCTTTCCTTGTCTTTAGACACCAGTAAATATTTTCTTTTGGGCCAAAATAACTAGACACAGGAAACAAAAGTGTTCACCTATCTAAGACAGGAAACCAACTGGGCACAGCACTATCTGAAGAAAAGAAACACACCTGGTGTTATCACTACTAGTGTAGGGGAGAAATGATTAACAAACTGAACCCATGCTTACCGCTCGCCTACCTTTTCTTTTTTTGTTTCTTCTACCTAGACTCCCGAGACATCCACTGATACTAAACAACCTGAAGAGAAGAGTAGAAGATCTGGGTTACACCAAAAGGATTTTTCCTAATGAATTTATGAATAATTCAATATCTATAATCTCAATAAACAGACATCTTTGAGCCATCAAATAAGCCTCCTTGTGGTCTCCTCTGAACCAGCTTTCTAAACCCCCCACAAGATGTAAATAAAAAAAAAGGAAACATTTAAAGTGTACATATAACACATGTAGGGCCATATGTAGGTGGCAAAATACCGGTCGGTAACGGCCGATTTCGGCCGTTACCGACCGGTATTTGTAATTCCAGATGTAGGGGGCCTGAAAATTACTGATTCTGTATATTTACCGAATCGGTAATTTTACCGAATCGGTAAATTACCGAATCGGTAAATGTACAGAATCGGTAATTTGGGATGTAGGTGGCACTGGAAACAGTGCCACAGGCCCTTAGAAATTCGTTATTTACCATGAAATACAATGGCATGGGAAATAACGAATTTCTGTGTACATGCACATCTGTGCATGTACACCTGTGCCATGTGGCACACATACATGCCCTAAGGGCATGTATGTGTGTCACATTGCACACAAGCCAGAATCAGGGGTGCAACAGGGTGTCAAAGTGACACCCTGTCCCCCTTGACAAATGGGTAAAATTACTGAATCGGTATTTACCGATTCGGTAATTGCCATTGATTCCTATGGGCCTCAAGGCCCATAGGAATCAATGGCAATTACCGAATCGGTAAATACCGATTTGGTAATTACCGAATATTACCGGTGGACCTATGTAAAATTCGGTTTTTACGATTCAGTAAATGCCATTTACCTACATATGGCCCGTAGTGCTTTGAATTGCTTTGTGTTGCCTATATATAATGTCAACTCTATTTTTGAGCTGGTCTTCGTGGCAGATTTTCTTTTTTGTTTTAGGGATTTTAGTGTGACCTTCACATCACTCATTGATGTCTTTGTTACCACATGGTCTACTTCTTCTTCGCCAGGTGCATCATCAATGCACGCATGTACTTTGTTCCTTAAAGACAGTATCAGGAGCATGAGCATTTATCAGAGGAAGAAGATGTAGGCATACATATAGTTCATCACAAGGTCACTAAATAGACATCAATGAGCATTTCTTGTACAATTACTATGTTAGGCCTGAAAATATCTTCATGTTTTTTTTTAACATTCTATCATCGTTTCGGTCTCAGTGTTACTGTTATCATTTTCTCAATGTATTGCTTACATCAAATATCCTTCTTGGGTTTTGGGTATTTTTTTCTTTGTCACTTCATTTATTATCTCCATTGCTGTCACTACTTATGGGGTTTGGTTTTGTCAATATATGTTCATTATATTTTAGGAAAACATGTGCATTATGTGAATAAAAATAAAAGTGACATTCCCTTGGAGAAGATGGTTTGATTTCTGACTTAATGTAAATATATATTTCTGATTAGGTTTTATATTGATATTTTTATTTAGTTTTGTTCAATATACTCTATTGCAATATCCAATTTTGTTTCTCTACATAACGATTGCCAAACAAATGTAATATAAAGTGGAATGTTGGCCACTGCAGCATGCATGCAGTTTTAAACTGCCAATTTGATTTGGCAATATAACCTCCTTTCCAAGCCTTAAACTCCCCTTTGTTTCATATATGTCACCACTATGTTAGTCCCTAGGTAGCCCATAGGGCAAGATGCATTGTAATTAAAAGGACTGACAGTCACTTTTCTGTTTCATTTGTCCTTGTAGATAAAATATCCTAAATTACATTTTCACTACTGTGAGGCCTACCTCTCACATGGGATACCACTGGGTTGCCTTATCATATTTAATAGGTACTACATTTCTGTAATGGGGTTGACAGTCCAGTAGTTGGGGTGGGCGGAGCTAGGTGGGCAGAGGGGAAGAGGTGGGGACAGGACAGGAAGGGACCAGTTAGAGTAGGGACGGGGACCTGTGCAGATACCTGAATAAAGAGCTTAGAGATATACACGTCGGTGTCCGTGTGTCATTGATATAGGAAACGACAGCTGGCGACGAGGGTGGGATCCAGCAGTGAACCCGCCAGAACAAACCCCGTCCCGCAGCGTGGAGCGTCCTGAGCTCCGCTGCAGTCGCGACCCTGCGGCGCTCAAGGAGAAGCCCCCAGGAGTAGTCCAGCGACCCAAGGAGAAAGCCGAGAGGCCACGCCAGAGCGCTGGTGAAAGCGCCCGAGAAAAGGAGCCGGTCGCGCTGGACGCGCGAGACCCATCCGCAACAGAACGAGCAGCGTGTGAGCGCCCAAGCGCCCAGGAAGAAAGCGCCGGCCGCGCGGGATGCGCGGAGCCCAGGAACGCGAGAGCAAAGCGGGCACCAGAGTGACGCTGCCCCAGCGCCTTAGCGGCCCAGCGAGAGCCAGAAAAGCGCCCCACCAGCGTGAGGTGAAGTGTCCTGCAGCCGGCACTGCTGCCGGCGGGAAAACGAAGACGAGTGACAAACGAGACCCAGGAGGCCAAGCTGAGTAGAGGGACACACAGCATAAACTCACCTCGACCCTGCCCGAGCAGCAGAAGACAGAAACCGTGAGTCCAGTGGCCCAGAGAGTGTGTGCCTGAAACGAGGGGAGAGACCTCGTGTGCTGCAGAGGGGGCGGCCATCTTAAGGTCAGGCAGCCCGAAAGACAAGTCCTATCTGATTGAAGGGCGGCCATCTTTGGGTCAGGCAAAAAACCCAAAACAAGCACTGGCAACAAAAAACTGATGTACTGTGACCTGATAGTCAAGCAAACCTTATCAAGTGAGCGCTAGCAACAGGAAACAAACAAGCATTGGTGGCTGCAGTGAACATTGGTAGAAGTAAACGTCAGTAACGGCGACCAGAGTCAAGCGCAAGCCCTGAAGGCCCACCGCCAAGATGTCCAACCCTCCCGCGTAAAACGCACAAAACCCTCTCGCGCAAAAGGAAGTCAAGGGAGGCACACACCTGCGAGCGCCGGAACCCTTAACAATCACAACAGGAAGTAGCATGGGCCTAAAATGGCAAGAATGGCTAGAGGACTTTGAGGACTATATTGAAGGGTTCAGAATCGAGACAGACAAAGACAAGATAATAACCCTTCGCAATCTAGGAGGGCGTGAGATCAGCAAGATAGTGCGAGAAATTCCAACTGATGACGGCGACACCTATGCCAAGGTGAGAGAAGTATTGAATAACCGTTTCTTGCACAAAAGAAATGTTGATTACGAGCGACACAAGTTCCACCAACAGCGCCAGGACAAAGAAGAGCCGCTGACCTCCTTTATACATCGACTGCGACGTCAGTCCCAATACTGTGACTTTACAAATTTCTCACCGGATGCAGCCATCAAGTCCCAAATAATCTCTGGGTGTCACTCGGAGTCGCTGAGACGACGACTGTTGAGGAAACCGCAAGAGCTTGCAGAAATTGAAGAAAATTCCCGGCTGTATGACCAGGCCGAAGAAATTGCGACGGACATCGAGGTTAAGCCCAGCACTAGCCGCGAACATGCCAACCGTGTCTTTGACCGACGACATGGAAGACAGGAATATAGAGGCAACCTGCGTGACAGGTCACGCAGATCCAGATTCTCACCCAGACGTCGACCGGACCACAGACCAAAAGATTCTGAGAGGAGAGATCGACGGCCTGAACGCACGAGGCGGTGCTTCAGATGCGGGTACGACTACCCTCACATTGACTCTTGCCCTGCTATGGGCCAACGCTGCCGAAAATGTGGACGATCCAATCATTTTGAGGCTATGTGCAGTGATTATCACAGAGAGAAACGCGGCAACAATGACCGACGTGCCAGCCAGCAGAGACCCTCGCGATCTGAAACCAAACGGCATCATGTCAGAGCCGTTCAGGATGAACCTGCTCGGTCCCCTGCGTCTTCTCACTCCAGTCACGAATCTAGACGCTCCAAATGGGATCGTCGCTCTCCCTCAAGGGACTCCAGATCTTCCTCATCCAGGCGATCTTCCTACACTACAGAATACATCAACATCGCTGACAACGATCAGCTCAAACGCTACCCGCGGCTCGACATCATGGTGGGTAACCATGCAGCAAAATTTGTAATGGACAGTGGCGCATCGCTCAACTACATCTCAGTTGCCGAACACGATCGAATGGTTCCCAAGCCTCACTTGCGCTTTGCACCCGTCCGGGTGTACACCTGGATGTCAAGGAAACCACTCCCGTGCCTGGGCAAGTTCGACACCACCCTCACGCATGGCGACATCACCGTCCCGGCAGTCATCCATGTCATCAAAGGGCCTGATGCCGACTGCCTACTGAGCCTCCCCACTGCTGAACGCTTGCGCCTGGTGCATATCCTATTCAACGTGAATGACAGTTCCAACTATGCCTTGAAATTTCCATCACTGTTCCAGGGCCTGGGCAAACTGAAAGACAGGCAAGTGCATCTGCACATCAATGAACGAGTCAAGCCTGTAGCTCAACATCCGCGACAAGTGCCTTTTCATCTGCAATCCGCTGTGGCCCAAGAACTGCAGGACCTCTTGGACGCTGACATCATCGAACGCACTGAGGGGCCCACTCCCTGGGTGTCCCCGGTGGTCATTGTCCCCAAAAAAGGGACCCCCGACAAGGTCCGTCTCTGTGTGGACATGCGCCTGCCGAACACGGCTATCGAAAGGGAGAGGCACCCCGGTCCACACCTGAGCGACATGATTACGGCACTCAATGGAGCTACGGTATTTTCCAAACTGGACCTCAACAAGGGCTACCATCAGCTCGAACTGGATGACAGCTCTCGTTCCATCACCACCTTTGCCACGCACCTTGGTCTTTTCCGCTACAAACGGCTCAGTTTTGGTGTCTCCTCAGCCGCCGAAATCTTCCAAGAGGCGATACGTCTGATCATCCACCACATACCGAATTCCCTTAACTACAGTGATGACATCCTGGTATATGGTACGGACCTCCGGGAGCACAACATCGCCCTTGACCGTGTTTGCCATGCTCTAATAGACGCAAACTTGACTCTCAACAAAAACAAATGCGAATTTCATCAGTCAACCTTGAAATTCTTCGGTCACATCTTCTCATCAAATGGCATGAAACCAGACCCCGACAAGGTAGCCGTGCTCAACAACACCAAGAGCCCGGCCGACGTGAACGATCTGCGCTCCTTTCTCGGAATGGCGAGCTACTGCGCTCGTTACATTCGTGACTATGCCACGATAAGCCACCCACTGAGACTCCTCACGAAGGCTAGCCAGCCTTTCGACTGGACCCCGGAATGCAAGCGCGCCTTCAGAGACATCAAACATGCTGTGGAATCGTCTGATTGCCTTTCGTACTTCAATCCCAGGAGGAAAACTGAGATCACTGTAGACGCCAGCCCAGTGGGTTTGGGGGCAATCCTGGCTCAATATGACGACGACTCGGAACAACGGAGAATCATCGCTTACGCCAGTCGAAGCCTCACTGATCCAGAAAGGAAGTATTCCCAGCCTGAGAAGGAGAGCCTGGCCGTCATGTGGGCGTGCGAGCACTTCCACATCTTCATCTATGGGAAACACTTCACACTCATAACCGACCACCAAGCGCTCGTCACGATCTATGGCAATCCGAAGTGCAAGATGCCCCCCAGGATCGAGCGGTGGGGCCTCCGTCTGCAGGAGTACACGTTTACAATTGTCCACAGACCGGGGAAGGGGGAGAACCCAGCTGATTACATGTCCCGCCACCCCCGGGAATCCGCAGAGACAACACCTTCCATCGCGGAAGAATACATTCATTTCGTGACTAGTCATGCTCGCCCACCAGCCATACCCATGCACACCATCAGGGAAGCAACCAACCAAGACACCACCCTACAGATTGTACTGAAGCGCATACAATCCAACAGGTGGAGGTATCACCCACAGGAAGAAGAAGAGAATCCTGACACCAAGAAGGAACTCCAGGCCTTCCGACATGTCTCTGACGAACTCTCAATAGCTGAGGACGGCCTCCTTCTAAGAGATCAGAGAATAGTCATCCCAGCAACCCTGAGACAAGGAGTAGTCGACCTAGCGCACGAGGGTCATCGAGGGGTCGTGTCCACTAAGAGAGCACTGAGAGAGCGTGTTTGGTTTCCAGCTCTAGACCAGATGGTCGAGGACACTTTGAAAGACTGTCACCCCTGTCAACTGACCAGCCACAACAACCCGCCTGCACCACTACAGATGACCTCATTACCCGACGGGGTGTGGCAGGAAGTTGCCATGGACTTTTATGGGCCCCTACAATCAGGGAAATACATAGTTGTCATCATGGATGAATACTCCAGGTTCCCGGTAGCCCAGTTCATCTCTTCCACTAGTGCCACCTGCACCCTCAAGGTACTTGAGGAAGTCTTCGCAACCTGGGGCGTCCCCAAAATCATCAAAACGGACAATGGGCCCCCATTCAATGGGCACGAATTCAGCGACTTTGCGAAACAAATGGATTTCCAGCACTGCAAAGTCACCCCACTCTGGCCGCAAGCCAACGGCACCGTTGAAAGGTTCATGTCCACCATCAAGAGAACTTTCCAACAAGCCACGGCCGAGAAGAAGGATCTACAGTCGGCACTGAATGAAGTCCTCTGTGCCTACAGGACCACTCCTCACTCCACAACAGGACTATGCCCTGCCACTCTCATGCTTGGGAGGACAATGAGAAACCGGATCCCAACATGGGAAGGAGCACTGAAGAAACCCCTCTCGGATCAGCAGCTCAAAGACATGGCTGCAACGGATCAGTATCGCAAAGAGAAGATGAAGGGACATGCTGACCACAAAGGGAGGGCGCGGTCACCCTCCCTCAAGGAAGGCGACAAGGTCTTTGTCAAGCAAGAACAGCGCCAGAAGACCGACTGTCGTTTCAAGGACGAGCCTCTCACAATTGTGCAACAAAAGGGCACCATGGTGACCGCAGAATCAGAAAGTCGGCGAGTCACCCGCAATGCATCCCAATTTAAGAAATGCCCTCCTGGAAAACATGACTGCCTACCAGCAGCCTCCACACTTGAGGATCACGATGACCCGGAGGCTGGCGCACCCGACTCTGCACCCTCCATGGTGCGGGAACCAGTAGTGGAGAACATTGTGTCTACACCGGCTCGACCCAGACGTCAAGTGCAGCCTCCAAAGAGACTAATTGAAGAAATGGACTAATTTCTACTTTCACTGCTATTTTGTTAAGAAAGGGGGAGATGTAATGGGGTTGACAGTCCAGTAGTTGGGGTGGGCGGAGCTAGGTGGGCAGAGGGGAAGAGGTGGGGACAGGACAGGAAGGGACCAGTTAGAGTAGGGACGGGGACCTGTGCAGATACCTGAATAAAGAGCTTAGAGATATACACGTCGGTGTCCGTGTGTCATTGATATAGGACACGACACATTTCCATCGGGAATAAGTAAACATTTCACTTTTTTGATCTGGAAAGTTGTAACTTAAAGGCCAAAGGGGTATCCGCCCTCATGGAACTCGTGTCGGCTACAATCTCCAACCTCGCCCAGCTGGAGATTTTCAACTTTCAAAATGAAAAGTCCAAACAGAAATCTTCACCAGGACTTCATTCAGTAGATCCCTGACAACTGTGTCTCCTCCTCAGACACATCTTGCAGCCTTGCCCCGCTGAACTTTAGCTTCTAAGACAACATTTTACTGAAATTTCTTCTAAGTCGGAAGGTAATGGCTGACCGGGCCCAATCCACTTATTGTAAACCGACTTACGCTACATTGCGGTATGCTATATTTTTTTCCTTTGACCTGGTCTTTTGCAACTGAATGTCCACTGTTAGCACTTTGATCTTCTAGGCACTGTTCCCTGTAGAATGTGCGTTTGCGTGGGCACGCACACTACCTTCTCCCAGCACGCACACACTCTTCCAAAGAACCCACTTCACTGTTCCATGCAAGAGGATTGTCACTTTCTCGGAATGTGAAATGTGAGGAGTTTACGGCCGAGTGTATGAGCAGAATGCAGGTAAAATGACTTTGAGAGTCTTCCTTTAGGCTGCACCAGTTTTGCCACAGTGTACCACGGAGCTTGAAGGAGGCAGCTGTTAAACATGCTTCTTTCCTTATTACTTTCAGGGGCCACGGGGCCTGCAAGGATTCTGCAGTAGCAGAGGCGTCCACAGCCCGATCCAGGAATGTATCTATTGTTGGCAGTGGTGCTAACAAAAATAATATACCATATCTGTTGTAAAATGCTGGGTAAAACTGTCCAAGGTCTGTGTTATGTAAAACTGTGCAAAATAAACTGTGGATTAGGCATGTCACCAACATCTAATCACATCCTTTAGCACAAACCCTTTAAGCTCAAAGCATTATTCTTTGATGGCAAAAAGAAATACCTTTCTAGTAGCTGAATTGCAAAGCACGAAACTCAAAAATATGGTATTAAATCTTGCTTGAGCAACTTTTGTGATCCTAGGCAAATACATTATTTCACTGAGCATCCTTTTAGTTTGTTATCACATACGAGACCAGCTCTATTACTTGAGTTCAGAATGTGCAATCCATAAAAATTTTTTTTTATCTAACAGCATATAAAGGTTTCTCCGTCTTTAATAAAAAGCTAGGCTACCAATACTGCATGCATGACGAATGACTTGCCTCTTTGTTCACTTATAGCATTGTCATCAGAGCCGGGGCAGGTGTGTTTCTCAGTTTATGTTTAAAAACTCCCACTTTTAAAAAGTACTTTTCAAATAAACTGATCTGCTTATGTGAAATGCTCCAGCATGTAAAAAGGACGCTTTTTTGCATCTTGAAGAAAACTTGTCATGGTCTAAAGTGATGTTGGTGGCGCGATTTAAATTTCTGGAGCTGGGCCTAGTTCCATGGCACAGATGGGCTGCTCCCTAGTCTATTTTATAATGTCTCAAGCATGCTGCCAGTGAAAATAGAAATCAAACTTGTCACAACGGCTTAAAGGGGGATGAAAAAAGTGGATAATCACGAAAACGCGCAAGGCAAAAAGATAAGTAACTGCAACTGTGGTTTGTTGAAGGCATAGTGGTCTTCAGTGTCACAATCACAGATAAGAACTGCATTTTCATTTACTTTTTCCCTTCACTGTTTAAGGCGCTTTGTACCTCCCTCTCGCGCTTTTGTATATTCACAGGTACGGTGGCATCAATGCTCTGTGCGCTCTGCAGAGGGGCCAACAATTTGATGCTCAGTATTCTGACCACCAGTCTGAGCCACTGAAAGATATTCTGCAAATCTCACACTTCCATCAGCCTTAACTCCAGTGCTCTCATTGATGGCCCATTATAAACACCTCCATACAACCTGAGCTTGAATGGATGCAAAAATCCCAGCATCTAAAAAAAAAATCACAGCATACCAAGTATTGACCGGAGGAGTCAGAACTGGCATATGATGATTAGGCCTGTCTGTATTAATGCCATTTTCTTAAACGGTATACTTTGATTCGGCCTGCCCACAGGAGAAATAAACGTGTGTGTATATAACCAGTGCAACACAAGTTCTCCTCTTTGTTACACAGCAGACTGAATTAGAAGTGACATAATTAGCATTGTACTTTTTGTAGTTGGGAGCTTGCATATCACTTTCTATGTATGTACATTTAACAACCAGCCCAAATAAGATAGTGAGTACTGGAACACAACAAATTCATCCACTGTAATGCTGGGTATAAAATAACACACTTCTCATGACTAGCCACATACTGCATTGCCTTTTTTTCCCTACTCGCTTTCTTATAGGATTTCAACCCACAATGAAGTAACAAATAGAGATGCCTTATGCAGACATCCAATTTTTAGGTTCAAGGATTGCCAGCAAAAGCTTTCAGTTATGCCACAGTCTGAGCTCAGTATCCTTTTAAACCTGACTTATATAGCCAAATCAAGCAGTTCCCAAAATGTTTCAACAATTAAAAAATATGATGTGCCCTAGTTGGGACTCAGTGTGATGAGACAAATGCTTTCACCTTTGGTCCAGCTTCATGGTTGCTCAGCACACATCAAAGTCAATGAAGAGAGTGGTTACGTGGGTCGGTCTAGGAGAGAGGGGACAGTGATGGTGTTGTTGGACAGATTTTTAAGAAAGTGGATAGAGTGGAGTTCAAGAAATACAGACCTAGGACCCGTGGTAGTCTTGTATTCCATGATAGAGGACAGCCTGGGCTCACTTAGGGGGAGGTTTTACTCATTGCAAGTTGCTGAAGCTAATACCACCACCCAAAGCCCCCTATTTGAGGGCCACAAAGGCTGCATTACCCGGCTCTACCCCTTTTCGGCCACTTTCAACATGACACTTTACCTTCAGGAAAATCTAATAATCATACAAACCTCTGAGTCCTGTTTTTTTACAAAACCTAGAGTGTAAGTGCCACTAGAGTAAACAATTTATGTTATGACTGTGTGTAGCTACAGTGCAAAACTGTCACAAACCCCTATTAGATGGAGATGTCTGTGTTACATGCATCTGTTTTAACTGTTGTTGTAAACAAACGTTTGGCGTAGTGATTGCCACAGATTTATTTAGTTGAGCCCTGCACTTGCATGCATGATAAGTTGCTTGGTGCGCATAGACTAGGCTGTAGTGCTCAGAGGTATTATACTGCCGCACAGAGGGGAAACAAATTAGAGGAAACATTGCTTCTAGGCATTAGATTTGACTTTAAATTTAAAAACATATTAATTATATTTCTACTAACTGTAGTATTGACTTTTTCGTGTCTGTTAGACCTGGCACCATTGGCGTGGGTCTCCCTTCCATTTTTGCTGTTGCCTCATGTATTTTTGCTGGTGTTAGATGCTTTGGGCACTGTGCCACTGCTATCCAGTGCCACAGTGCAAGTGCTCCCTATTGTAAATTGATGTATTAATCAGTGGTTACATGTTTGGCTATTTGGTTTACTTGTCAGACCCTAGTCTAGTGCACTGAGTGTTCCCAGGGCGTGTAAATCCAAATACTGCTAGTGGGCCTGCAGCACTGGTTGTGCCACCCACAGAAGCAGCCTTGTAAATGTGTATAATGCCTGCCATTGCGGAGACTGCGTGCGGTCTAGTACTGTCATGCTGACTGGGCAAGTGCACCCACTTGCCAGTCGCTAAACCTTCCCTTTTCTTCATATCAGTCACCCCTATGGTAGGCCCAAGGGCAGGGTGCATTGTAGGTATAAGGTAGGACAAGCCCTGATGTGTGTGGCATGTCCTAATAGTGAATTACAGCCATATTCGTTTTTCACTATTGCAAGGCTACCTGTTCTCCATAGGCAGCCAGAATGGGCTGTTAGATTATTACATGTTTATAATTCTAACTGTCTCAGAGAACATGGTAGAAATCTGTGTTTAGTAGACCTGAACACAGAATGATAAAATGCATCTTTTAGTGAAGTTAGTTTTAACATTCTGTGTTTGCAAATACCACTTTTAGAAAGTAGGTATTTGCTTGCCTAACCTTTCAAGCCTGCCCCTGCTAGGTTGTGTATTCCTTTCTCTGGTTTTGTGAGTGACAGGGCTGGGGGATTCCAAGAGACAGGATGAGTCAGCCCAGTGGTGAATAGAGAGATCTGCATCTAGATGGGAGGGAGGCGCTGCACCTGGACCTGGAATAGGGCTGTGCCTGCCTTCCACAATGCTGGCTCCACCCCCTGGGGAGTGGCTGATGTCTCTGCCCTGCATACTGAAGAGAAGGAGTCCTGAAAACCAAGTGCTCCAGGACTGTACTTGCCTTCCACAATGCTGGGTCCACCTCCTGTGGGGCGTCTGATGTGCCTGCCCTGTACTGATAAAGGAAAGGAGAAGTCTGGTAAACAGAATGCTTCAGAACTGGTTTGGACTGGGCAAAGGCCCCTCTCCCCTCAGAGAACAAAGGATTTTGGGGTATAAATATTGCGACCCTGATCCCAAGAAATTAGATCACTTTGGACTACAAGAAGAAACCTTTGCTGAAGAGAGGAACCGGAAGAAATTGAGGAGAGAGTATCCCTGAGCTGAAGTGCTGCTTGGGGGATTGGCCTGCAGTGGTTGCCTGACTGCCAAAGAAAGGAGAAAGAACTTTGTGTGCTTTACTTTCAACTTGTGAAGGATGTCCAAGGGCTTGGAAAGGAGCTTGCCTCCTGCTGAAGTATCAGGGACATCAGACGTCACCCACCAGCTTCCCAAAAGTCTTCCTGATGTGCCTGCTGGACTTTGTGGGGGATTTGCGTGTCGCAAGAGGTGGAAGCGCGACTCAAGATTGAGAAGCGTGTCGAAGAACCGCCGCTGCCGCTTCACAACACAAAGCGCCCCGCATCACCAGAGAAGAGAATCAATGTCGCTGCTGATGCCAACGCATCAACGGGAAGTGTGACGCAGGAGAGATGACTAGACTGGCTGCATCTTTGAGAAGCGTGTCGCAGGGTCTGTAGCGGCTCATCCCCAGAGAAGAGAATCAACGTCGCCGCAGACGCCATCTCATCACCGGGAAGAGGGTCGCAGGGTCTGTCGCGGCTTGCATTGTTGTGGAAGCAACTCGCATCGCCAGTAGAGAGGATCGACGTCGCTGCAGATGCCGCCGCATCGCTGGGAAGCTTATCGCATGGCCAGTTGCGGCTCGCATCTTGTAAAATATCTCGCATCGCTGGAGAAGAGGACCGACGTCGCTGCAGACGCCGCCGCATCTCCAGGAAGCGTGTCACACCAAGGACAGAGCGTCATCTTTATTTCTTTGCACCCGAACATCACCGCATTTCCATCGCTGCAACATTGCTTGCTGTGGAAGCGCAACGTATCGTAAGGTACATTGATGCAAAGTGTTGCATCTTAAGAACTGAACGGAACTATGCTAATTCTACCTTCTTAAAGTAACGGTATTGTGTATTTTTGTTGTTTATGGTATTGAGGTAACTCAATATAAAGTCTACTTATTTTGCATATAAAACCTGTGTGGTGTCCATTAGTAGTATTGTCACTAGGTTACTGTATGTGGTCACACATGCTTAAACACCGCCTCTGAGATAAGGCTGTCTGCTTGTGACAAGCTACTAAGGGGGTGAGCAGGGGTTATTTTAGGAGTGTAATCCCCTTATCCTGACTAGAGGCAAGGGTCCCTATTTGTCACAAGTACCTACCTTTGGCAACTAGAGAGCCCCAAATCTAGCAGTGTCACATTGCCTCTAAGTTAAACCTGACTGCTTTTTTTACAAGCTACCAGTGTGTTAAGCTTAGGATAATTTTGTGACTTTTATGGTTCATCCTGAGAGAGATTGTGGCTGTTGCTTGAGCAGGGTTAAAACTCCACTCAACCCACAATCCAATTTCTCATACTGGTGGCAGTGGTGGAATCCAGTGCTAGTGTCTTCGCAGTGCAATACAGTGATTTGTGTAACACAAAAATCCCATACGAATGATTTAACACCAAAGTTAAACTCTTTTTAAATTAAAAAAAAAACATGTGCTGGATGGAATGTTGAACAATGTCAAAAATTCACCCTTCACAGAGATCTGGGCCTAAATCCATAGTATTTTGCTCCCCATGCCATTCCAGTTTAAATGCAAATCAGTCTTGACCCTGTTCCCCATGGCAACAGTCCAGCCCAAACTGTCAAGGCAGGTTCTCTCTGAAGTGGAAAACAAGCACCCTAGCACCTGTTTCGGGGTTTCATCCCTCATCAGCCAGGCTAGCTTGATTCTACTGGCATGGAGAGCACGGGACCCGTGTCTGGGCATACCCTTCCGACTTAGGGCGACAAATGCAAAATGAACAAATGATGGATGGAATGCTGAACAATGCAAACATTCACCCCCAGTCACAATGATGTGGGTTTAATCCATTGTTTTTTTGCTCGACTGATTATTCCCAGATCCTTGTGACTTGAGGTGAATTTTTGCATTGTTCAGCATTCCATCCATAATTTGTTCCTTTTCATTTTTTAAATTCCTCATAGTTTTTCTTTGGCTGTTTTTTCCTTTTTATAAATGTAAGCGCCCTACCTCCCTTTTTTTTTCATCATGAAAGTGGAGCTGCTCCACTTTGACCCCTCACCAGGGCTGAGATGCAGGAGATCTGCAAAAAAAGGGGGCTATAGCAGGAAAGCTACAAAGTTAGTTGACCTCCAGGTAGCCCTCAGAGCCTATGAGGAAGTACAGGGATGCCCAGAAAGGGGCAGGAAGTAGTATGTCTGCCCGGATCCTTTTTCCCAGAAGAGATGGAGGACCGAAAGGTGTAAAGGGAGCTCATACTGTAGCTGGTCAAACCAAAGTTAGAAGCAGAGGAGAGGAAGCCTGAGAGAGCCTTGGCAAGGGAGAGACTGCCCATGGAAGGTATGAGAATGGCATTAGCTCAGTCTCAAGGAGATAGGCATCAGAGCAGGCAGAGTCCAGCATTAATGGTGGCAGCATTACCTGAGTATCCATTGGAGAAAAGAGAGACCAAACCCCAAAATATCTGGGGCCTAACTTTGTTGATGGAGATGACACAGACAACTGGTTTGAGTGAGGCCTATGAGGTTGCCCAAGGGATGTAGAAGTTCCTTTTTTTCTCCCTTTTTATTTTCTATTAGGATCTAGGTGTTGCAAAATCATAGATATAATTTAAAGAAAATATTCACCATAAATTAGACATAGAAGTCTTCAATACAAATATAATTACATATTATAGAAATACAATAAGTGTACGGTGTGTAACATTTTACAGTGAGAGAATATCATCAAAGGAGAAAATATTATAAATACTATAAATGCAGTTGACTTGAAACCAGATAAAAAGAGGGACAATAGCTCATATGGTACCTGCAATAGGATAAGGGAGCAGAGCTTAACTAATGTAATCAATCCCCTTTCAAACTACTCCTACATCTTCAGATTTTAAATGTTGTCCCCAGAATGTCATGAATTTCCTAACTCCCCCAGTTCGTATTGCATATAACTGTTCACTAGTTGCAACTTGCCTCATTTTTGTAGCCAATCCTTCATTGAGGGGAATATTTGTCTTCACCAATTTTGGAGTAAGAAGGAATCAAACTAAAGCTGTTGCAATATATACTAATTTTAGCCACTTGCTGGACAAGCCCAATAATAGGTCATACCCCAAGACTCTCAGCCAGTTGGAACCAGATTGACCCTCCAAATACCTACAAGATACTGAAATATTTCAGTCCAGAATCCCGATATGGATAAGCAGTGGCTGATAACATGCGTCCAGTTTGCTGGGGAATGCCCTATACACCGGGGACTGTTACCTGGGAGGGCAGGGTAAATATATGTTAAAAAGGCTGGGGTTCTATATAAAAGCCAATTAGAAAAAAAAACATCCATTGCAAATTGGCCCCTCTTAAAACACTAAAATGTAATATATTGACTTCCTTCCACATCTTGTTTGTCATTTTAAGGCATTCATATTTGTCCCACTTTTCTATCACTTTTTGGGTGGATTAAGGGCCCTTACATGCTAAAAGCGTTCTTTTTCATTCCCTTGGCCTTTTCAAAACCCCATCATCACTTAAACCAGACACCACCTCTCTGTTACTAAGGATCTGGAGAAGATCCAAATCAAGTAAAAGTTTATTGAGTATTCTTAATAAGCCAGAAAGGAGAAAGTCATATGTATACGCTGTCTTACTTCCCCTAAGGTTTGACATCTATCTCCCCTAAGGAAGTCTAATATTTTCCAACATCCTGCTTTACCCCACTTTTGAACATTTTTGGGTGAAAGCTTCATCCCTGTGCCCATATCAACGGCAGCCAAGGATTTCACTGCATTGATCTGGGGAATGGAGTATCTTCTATAGATATCCCCACGTTTCCAAAAGAGCCACTTCAAGCTCATGGATAGGGCCCATGAGGAAGATTAGAGGACAAACTCTGGAGGGACATTACCAATGAAGGGAGGAATTCCCTGTGAGCCCCAGGGAAAGGGGGCAGGGTGAAGTGTCCTCTTATGAAGGAGGCACTGACCAGGGAGTAAAGGCTCACTTTAGAAAGATATAGTCAGAAGTGGTCCCAGCAGACCTGGGTAGATTGTGTGGATCATTTTTTCAAGGCTCTGAATCAATGGATGGACTCGGTACTGCACAATTTGAATGCGGTGAGCAAATGGCCAGACTTTGATTTATAGAGCTGCATCAGCACCTTGTGGATAGTTGGTTATCTGACCCCAGAGAGCCATATTGGGTGGTAGACCCCTGGATCACCACCAGGTTCTAGAAGAAGGTATCTAGGGGAGCTTCCAAAATGGTGGTAGGTTTCCTACCTGAAGGATGGAAGAGATAAAGCAAGGAAGATTTTTTTTTTTTACCAAGGCCCCCAAAAGGTTCTCAAGGGAAAGGGACCCAGTCCCAATCTGGCCTAAACAAAAAAGGTATTTGTCTGCAAGAACACTGGGAAATGTGTCCTCAGAGTTCTGAGTGTTACCAATTTGGGTATACCAAGGGTGAAGCCAAGCTCCCCAAGAGGGCACTGCCCACCAGTGCTAGACACACCCCTGGATTAGCCAGTGTAGCTCTTGGCGAAGTGGTGGCTCCAGTTAATGTGGGGAAGACCGCTGAATTTACCCTAAGTTACAAAGAAATGGTACCCAAAACCCACATGCCTACAAATACTTCCAAGTACAGACAGTGGGTCACCATCGATAGACAGAGGGGGGAAGCTCTGAAAGAAAACAGTAGCCAATATGACCACTGTTAGGGATCATTTGGTGTCCTAGGAGCAGATGATACCCAATACATTTTGCCAAGTTATGGTAGCAGATAACCGTGAGAGTCACTACCCAGTGACTCTGGCTTCCTTTGGATGGGGACGTCACTGGTTCTCTTAGGGAAGCTATGAGCCTTCTACAGCGGGATCAACAAGTCTCTGTTCCACAAACTCCAGACCATACAGAGCACTGCAGCCAGACTGGTCCTCGGCATCCCTCGACATGAACACATCACTCAACACATGTGTAACCTCCACTGTCTCCTTGTCGAAAGTTACTCACCGTGGCCTGAAAATGCCTTCACAACACAGGATCCCAATACCTCAATGAAAGAGTCTCCTTCCACGTACCCAAGAGAAACCTTTGTTCGGCTGACCTCGCCCTCACTGAAACCCCACGCATCCGCAGAGCCAGAACAGGCGGAAGAGCCTTCTCCTACATCACAGCCAAGACCTGGAACGAGCTCCTGATTGACATTAGAAGCACCCCCTCCTTGAAAATCTACTGGAAGACGCTCAAGAACTGGCTCTTTGACTGAGCAGAGCTGCCTACCCTCCCCCCCGCAGTGCTTTTAGACCGTCACAGGTGAGTAGTGCGCTTATAATTCCCCTGATTGATTGATTGATTGATTGCCATGCCTGTGGATTGTTTGAGTGATAAAGACCTGAAGTTTGAAAACAATGGGAATGTTGTTCCTAAGGGGCTAGAAGGGAGGAAGGGGGTGGAAGAAAGGGAGAAAGGGCACATTAGTGATGTCGAGCATGGAAAGGTCCCGCACTGGGAACCGCTTAGGACACAAATTGGTCCTCCTCGTGACTTGAGCAAGCCTACCATTTGTGCCGGCTGAATCATTACGACCTTATTTTCCTGATGCATCTATCTCCGGAAGGTATCACTGTACCTCGTGTGAGAAGTTAGCCTGGCATATGATGTCCACTAGTTCTAGTGGGCACCTTGCACCAGTCAAATGGACCCTTATTGATGGTGGTTGTAAAGTCAACCTTATAGAAAGCTATCCTAGTGGTAGCATGGACCAGCAGTCATCAGGCTAAGACTTCAGAGAGCGTATTAAGCAAGTTGTTTTACCAATCATAATCCCTTGAGTACCAAATGAAAGGACACCACACAAGGTATATATCAAATATATGTGTATTTATTCTAAACACAGCCCCTCTGCACTCTTTTTGAGGTCAGAGATAAAAGTACAGTACAAGTACTCAATTACTATATGATAAGTTGCACAGTATACGTTATGCCCTAGGGGCCTCACAAAGCATATACTAAAATAGTGGTATAAGAAAAACGAGAGAATTAGAAAGCAGGCCCGGGGCCTGTGGAATCGCTGGGGCTACTCTAAACAACCAAAGGTTAGGAAGTAGGAGGCCCACCGGAGACGAGTGCAGTGTCGAAACACAGCCGCGGGTTACCATTGACTTTCTATGGTAAACGAAGAAGTTACAAATTTACAATTATGGGACACTTCCAGATGGACTACGATGGAACCCTTTTAAACTAGGACACTTCGAGAGTCAAGACCCACCGGAGCACCTGAGTACTCGTGTTAACTCACCCAGGGAAGCCGGGTGCATAGGTGTCTTTTCGTGTCAGGTTTCGTCGTCGTTTTTCAATGGAGGGCTGCAAAGAAGTGCTGCAGGAGACCAGAGGAAAAGTGTCCGGGTGGATCCAATGGTGGATTGAAGATCTGTGGAACCTGAAAGCAGAAGGGACAGAGTCTGGGTCACTTACCAGTGACCAGGGCGGCGACAGAAAAATGCCACAAGATGTCGGGTGATTTCAGATAAAGATATGAAGTTTCTCTCTTCATCCACGAGGACCAGGAGGTGTCAACGACAACCAGGAGCTGGATTCGAGCTGTCCCCCAAATGATCTAGTTGGCTGCGGTGTGCGTAACCAGACTGGACCCAACAAGCCTTGGCAAACGCAACTCACACAGGATGTCAAGATTGGCTTTGATCCAAACCAGCAAGGTCCGAGCAACATCTCCTTTATAGGGAAGTTGTAGCAAGCCTGGAGCAACCAGGAAAGCAAGTTAGATTCAAAAGAAATTCTTCGGGGGGCTCACTAGCCAACAGACTAGGAACCGCGAAGACGCGTCAAGCTGAAATGCAAAAGTGGAGCCCATGGGTCACTCGTGGAGTGGGGGCCTCTGAGCTTTTGTGCAATTGGTGCTCAGGTCTGGGGCTTCAAGCACCCCAATACACGACTTCGAGTTACCTCGTTAAGTGAGTGCAGCTTGCAAAAGGCAGGATGTCCAGGAGTTCCGTTCCCACGTCTCTTGTGTCTGCCACTGTGATAGAAGGTCCTGGTCAGAGATGTCTGAAAGTCCATGTCCTGTCTCGCAGATTCTTTAGGATCCGGAAGGAGCCTCGAAATTGCAGACCGGCAAAGTTGCTGTTGGTGCCTGTTTGATCAGGGTGGTCACTCCTTGACCACAAGAGAGATGTCTTCCGTCTGCCAGTTGAAATGGAATGTCGAAGGTCCAGGATTTATGTTTCAAAGTTCCGTCCAGGGTAATCTAAAGTCCTAGTGACTGGGTTCCTATACTTATAATAAGTTTAGGGGCTGGACTACCCTTAAGGTCCCTCCTATGGGTGGACCTGGGAAGGGGGTGGTTACACCCCATTCCCTTTGTCTAGTTTCATGCCAGAGCTGGGGTAGAGTGCCTGAGCAACCGGTTTGAACTGGGAAATGCATGGAGCACCTTGTGTGCCCCAGGCAGTCTCTGGAAAGCATTCACTGAATACAGCCCTCCCTGCTCCAATACACAAAAGCTTGTCTGGGGAGGTGCCAGCACCTCCTTGGACAGGAAACCTATTGTCCAGGCCTCCCCTGCTGGAGTTCTCGTGTCTGTGGCAGCAGCATTTATTTTGTGATGATGAGGCTCTGTTTAACTTTAACTGGGTAAACCAGTAACTACATGTCTTCTCCCTCTAGAAGGGTGGAATGCTACCCCCGCCACCAGGACTGGTGGGGGGGGGGGGGTAGGATTCCAAAGTGTTTGACACCTTACACAACATGTTTTGATAAAAGCCAAACCAAAGTTAGCATTAACCGCTAGGATTAGAAGGCATTTGAGTATATGGTATGGCTATATCTTAGAACAGCTATAAGGAGATGGTTCTGAAAGCTGCAGAGGGGCTCAGATCGTGCTAGGGCACCCTCTCACATAAAACCAAGCACTCTGCCTTCAGCATTGTTAAGGCCTACCATAGGAGGGACTTATAGGTGTATATGTGTCTATATGTATATATAGATATAGGTATACTATATATAATAAGGGGTGATTACACCACCGTACCCAGGCTGTGTGAACAGACCTGTGGTATCAGTTTGGAAGGCAAGCATGGGGTGGCACAATATATGCTGCATCCCCTGGTAGGCCTAGGGAGCACTTATGCCGTGGGTATCTAGGGTACACTATACAGGGGCTCACAAGGGTGATCCAGTACCCAATCTGGTATATACCTAAAGTATAAGGTATCAATTTAGAGAGAGAAGAGCTGGCCTGTGGGCCTGATTAGCAGGGCCACAGCCTCACTAAATTTGAAAAACTAGAGAATCGCAGCAAAAAGTGGGGTAACGATAGGAAGCAGACCCTACTCTCCTACACCTCACTTATAATATGTATTTTTTTTCACACACCAGGAGGATTAGGTATCCTGATATCAGGCAATGTGACTTCACACAATATCTGCCACCCCCTAAAGAGTAGATGAGGATTACATGTCCTGATGAATTACCGAGATCCTGTTGGGCTTTTTAAATAGGCAAGAAACATGCTGACCCTTTCACATAACTCACAAGAACTGACACAGTTCTAATTTTCCCCTCTCAGTTCATATATTCAGACACTTTGCGAATAAATTCCCTTTGGAGTCTCCAGGAGCCATTTTTAAACCAAAACACATTCCCACATCTACTCACTTCACACAGGTTTCCCTCACATAATACCATCTTGCTTCACAACAGCAAAACCGAGAACACCTCTGGCAAAGAGCCCCCTTGTCGTTGGGCATTGCAGCACCAGCCCAACGAGGAGCGGCTCTATGATTAAGCATGACACCCCTCAGGGTGTGTGAAGGCCCTTGTTCCTACATGGAGCTATCCCTGGACACACCTTTATACACCCGACATCACTGACGTACCCTCCTTCCATTTCTCCCCCCTTTCCTCTGTTCTAGCCCCTTAGGAACAACATACCCATTGTTTTCAATGTTCTACCCAGCCTGTATGTTTGACCTACCAAGCCCCCTTTCCCCCCCCCTGTGAGATTCTAATATAGACCTGAAGCACACTAACAGGAAAGAAGTGGGTCTATATGACCACAAGGTCCATGTGTGCCCAGAAGGAGAGTGGAGGAATCCTGGAGCCTAGCAGAATGTCCTAGGAGGCTGCAATGAAGGGAAAGGGCAAGAGGCATGGGAAACCAGCCCCTGAAATTCCCACAGTATAGGTGGATAGGGTGACAAACCTGGAGGATACTGGGGAGGACATTGCCTCCCTTCGAGACGTACCTACAAGGCCTTCGAACCCCAAGGAAGTCATCTGAGTCAGGACAAGACTGTTGCCAAGCGTGTCTCCAACTTTTACTGACACTGGATGTGGCTATCCTCAGATACATTCTGCAGGTCATGTTGCTGATCTTCGGGAAAAACAAATCTATATGGAACCACAGCTGAGGGCTAGCTGAACTTGGACCCACACCTGCGCCAACAGACCATGCTTGCAACCTAGATATGATCCTCGAAAGCAAACTGAAAATGAAATAACAAGTCAACGCAGTCACCTCCTCCTGCTTCCACAGCCTCCACTTGCTCAGCAGAATCTTCGGATGGAACCCAGTCAACACCAGAAATAGGGTCACACAGGCACTCATTACCAGCTGCTTTAACTACGGCAACTCACTCTACACCAACCTCTCCAATAAGCTCCTCAGAAGGCTCCAGACTATATAGAGCACTGCAGCTGGAATCATCCTGAACCTCCTCAAATTATCACACATCACTCCCCACCTCAGAAACCTCCAATGGCTCCCTGTCCAGAAGAGATGCCAGTTCAAGATCCTCATGCACACATATAGGGCTCTGCATGATCAAGGTCTGGTCTACATCAACCACCAACTTATCTTCAATCTGCCCACAAGACACCTTTGCTCCTTCATTCTAGCTCTTTCTCACATTTCCTGCATCCACTGTAGATGCAGGGGGCCACTCCTTTTCCTACATTGCTACCAAGACCTGGAAAAGCTGCCCCTCCAACTTCAAACAGCACCCTCCATTGTGGACTTCAGAAGAAAAATCAAGACCTGGCCTTTTGACTGAAATGCTGATTTACTGATTGACCTACCATGCCAATGGGAAACAGGGAAAAAGGCTCCCCTAATTCCCTTTCCTGCTTTTGGCACCCTTTTTAAAAGGGTGATCATTGACATTGTTGAGCCTTTGCACTGCAAAACTGCCTTAGCCAAAAGGTTTATCCTGGTTTTGGTGGACCATGCCACTAGATACCCAGAGGCAATCCCTCTGAGTTCTGTGACTATACCTGCAGTAGCTAGAGCTCTGGTGGGGATTTTCATCTGGATAGTGTTCCCTAACGAAGTGGTGTCTGACAAGGGCAGCAAACTCATGTCTATCTAATTGAAGTCCATGGGGAAGGAGTGTGGAGTAGCCTACAAGTTCTCCACCCCTATTATTCCTAAATCAATGGGTTGTTGAAAGGTTCAACAAGACCTTGAAAGGCATGATTATGGGATGTCCTCTTGCCCTGCCTACTTTTGCCAAAAAAGGGAAATGCAAATGATGGGAGTTGGGTTCAGCCTATTTGAGCTTCTTTATGGACACTCTCATAAGGAACCTCTTTGTCTGGTGAAGGAGGAATGGGAAGAAGCCCCCAAAAATCCTCCCCAGGATATGGTTATCTGCATGCCAGCCCTCAGAAACAAGATGGCCAAGTTCTGGAAGAAAGCTTCTGAGAACTTAAAGATGAGCAAGAAACTCATGTAACTCTGGTGACCAGAAGGCAACTTTTGTTGTGTTTCAACCTGTGGAGCCAGGGCACTCCAAGACTACTGGACAGGGCCATAGGAGGTGATTGAGAGGAAATGGAGGCTACCTACTTGGTGGACCTCACAACCCCTTAAAACTCCTTAAAATACTCAACATCAATCGTCTGAAACCCCACTACAAGAGGTATGAGGTCACCATGTTGTTGGATGACGGAGAGGACAATAAGAGTAAACCTCTGCCTAACCTACTGTCATCCAAGGAAAAAGATGGGTCTGTGGAAGATGTCACCCTCTTGCCTACTCAGACTCCAAAGCAACAGAGGGACTATTGCCAGTTGCTGGGACAAGTTGCCTCATTGTTTTCTCTCACTCCTTAGCTTTTACCTTTGTGTACCCATTATATTGATACTGTAGACAGCCTGCCTGTCAAAAACAAACTATACAGGCTGCAATTCAAGGTGAGGGCGAGCATCAAAGAGAAATTCTCCAAGATGCTGGAATTGAGAGTGACTGAGTACTCCAATAGTCCCTGGTCCAGCCCAGTGGTGTTAATACCCAAAGTTATCCCATGGGATGCCACTCTAGAAATCAGATCATGTGTGGACTACAGGTAGCTCAGCTCTGTCATATTCAAAATATGTTTATTTCAATTCATTAAAACCATTGACATTTACAGTGCAATATTAAAATTCCAGAGCAATTAAAAAGATAAAATAACAGAATTTTAGCATGGAAGCCAGAATGGGTTCAAAAGAAAAGCATGGGGCAATCTTCTGCTGCTTAGCAATCCTTTTTAACCACGCACCGCCAGTGCTTAATGTTATTACTCTCCCAGGGGTATATGTACAAGAACTGCTGCTAAATATCGTTAGCATTAGTTAGCAGCATTTTTCTTAACGCGGCCTAGCACCAAAAACTATCACCCTGTTAGTGACCTATAAACAATATGTTGCTACATGGCGATAGTAGCAACTAGCTGTGGTGAAAAGTGCTGCTAACCCTAGCGTCAAGGCAATAAAACATTTGGCGTTATCTGGAGAAAAGTGACCAAATGCACATTAGCGGCAAAAAGACTAATGATAGTCAGCCCAATGTGACTTTTTTGCCTCTAGATGCAAAATTGCCTATGAGTCCACTTCCAAAGAAAATTAGGATATAAAACCAATGGAATGCAGAATGAAGCGTCCAGGGCCAAGTGCAGCACAGCAACCCCTCCCCCCACAAACCTCCCAGCAGCCAGGATGACCAGCCAGAGTCCCTGGGGAAGAGGAAATTAAAATTCAGGGCTACAGTTAGAAAAACAAGGTGCATCGCTGGGAAAAACCAGTGATGTATCGCTTTTCATAGTGCCCTCCTTGCAACACTATGGCAGCCAAAACCTTGAATGCGGGGACAGTTCACGGGGCCCGGCGGCCTCGCTGGGCCTGCGTCTGTGACCTAGAGAGGGAGGCAGAGGTTCTGTTGAGTTGCTGGGTCGTGGGGTTAGAAATTGAGGCGTCGGCGATCGCCTTACCTGGTGGTGAAGTCTGGCAGGTCACACAAAGACACATTGCTAACTTGTGTGAGAAGAACGCCTGGCACACCTTGGAGTTGTGAACGGTAGAGGCGCTCCTGCGCATCGACATAGGAAGGTCTGTATCGCATACAAGGCGTCACTGCTACACTGGGGTGCACGAAGGAGATTACCAATGGTGGTCCGTGCGTCTCTGCATCACCGGCTTGATAATGTTGCGCTGGCCAGATGCTGTGGAGGTGACACCCCTGAACTGTGCTTAACTTGTGTGGCGGGACCGCTGCAACCTCATGTCTAAGGGGTCTCTTTTGCATTGCCTGCATCAGGAGGTTCCACAGCGGACTTGGCGGTGATTGCTGTACCCAGGCTTGTGAAATTCCATCTCACTGAGGCTCCTGCTGGCTAAGTCACAGATTTAGAGAGAATGCAGTGCATTGAGTCTTGGTGTCAATGACCAGGTGAGGAGAAGGAGGGACACGTAGCGAAGGAGACCCAGGGGCGAGTCAGGGCTAGGCACTTGGGCATGCAGCTTGATCCGCCATTACTCGCTTGGGCACTGGGGAACACCGAATCTGATCGCCACTGTTAGAAAGGAAGAGGCAACCATGTGGTGTTGCCTGTCCTTGCTCCCTGTTAGTTTGCCTTTGGGTGTACAGGGGACTAACTCTTAGTGGAATTCCACTTTCCAAAAGGGCTGTCCCCATCCACAGCTGCTGGTTCCTCTGACTCAGAGGTCAGGTGTTCCTGTCCCTCCTCCATCCACAGGCTCCTGCCTGCGCATCGTCCCTGGTGGTCCAGTGATAGAGAGTCCCTCTTTTCTGCTGTTCCTGTTCATATTTCTGCTCTTCTCCTTTGCTTTTCTACCATTGCCATTTTTTATCTTTGCTTCGTCTGGCTTTATTTTTCCTGTGCTTTTTTGCAGTTCATTTTTTTCCTCTCCTCCTCCTCTTCACTGTGGCCATTCCCCTCAACCCTGTCCATTCCAGTGTCCTTTCCCACCACCCAGCTGCCCAGTCCCCTGCAGCATTACTTAATGGTGGATGCTGTGCAGCAATATGCAGTGGGTGTGCCACTGGTGCGACGAAGGCAAGACTGTCTGCGTCCGTCCGCCTCTGTACTGCGTCTAGCAACAGGGACCCTGCCTCATAGACTCTACACAGCTACAACACCACCACCCTCCTCACCAACGATTCTGGATGCCACGCCGCCTGCCATCAAGCATCACCAAAGAATACCCTTGCACCCTATGCCTGTTGAAACTGCAATCACACCTCCAGCCACATCAGCACACCAGCGGTTCTTGCCGCCCAGCTGACCAACAGCACATCTAACTGGCTCAACTACATCATCCTCAACGTGCCATCCCTCTACAAATACGTCACAGAATCTAGGACCTCTTCAACATCATTTCTTCAGAAAATCACCTTTTTCACGAAACCTGGACCAAACTCTGCTCCAGACAAGACATCGCCATCGCCATACCCAATGGCTACAAATTCACCCACAAGGACTACCCGACCAACCTGGAGGAGGCACTGCCATTGTCTACTAAAGCACACTTCAACTGACCATGCACTCTAATGACCCAACGGTGACCATGGAACACCTCCACATCGAGATCAGGACCAACCCCAACATCACCCTCTGTGGCACCCTCGTCTACAGGACCCCACAGCCATGAACCCCCATTCACCAATGCCATTGTAGACCTCATCGCACCCCAGGTTCTACCCTCCACCCACTGCATCCTACTCAGAGACCTCAAGTTCCACCTGGACAACCCCAGTGACCAGGACACCACTGCCCTCCTGGGGAACCTAGCCAACATCGGACTCAAGCAGCTAGTCACCGCACCAAACCCACATAGTCGGACACACGCTCAAGCCAATCTTCTCCACTAGTGGGAAATTCAACTACAGCAACATCACAGAATTCTCCTGGGCCGACCATCATTGTATACATCATGCCTTCACCACTTCCACCGTACACCACAGCCATCATCGCCCCCCCTTTGCAGCTGGATCAAGGCCACAAAGATTTTCTCGTCAACTCCCTCAGCACCACCACTCTGCCAATGCTTACAGATACCAACACTGCAGTGGGCAACCTCCACCGATTGATCGCCAATTGCGCCAACACCCTGGCACCCCTCAAGAAAAGCCCAGGCAAACAACACTCTAAGAAGGCCAACTGGTTTACAACCGCCCTCGACTAGTCCAGACGCACCTGCAAACATCTTGTGTAGAGATCGACATCAATCAACTCCACAACATAGTCACCCTTGCACCATGGTGCAAGGTTGCTTGCGTTGGCGCATGGCAGACATTTTGTGCCATCGTAGGGGAAAAAGACAGGGGGGCCCTTTCCCACAGTTTAATGTCTCTGGTGCATCATTTTCTCAACATGCTTGCAGCGTGAATCTTGCACCACGTTGTGCCATATTTGCAAAGTGACGCATCTAGATATATGTATGACCTTGTGAAGCCATGATCCACATTATACCTGCATCTGGTATGATGTATGCAGGATGGGCATTCCCACACATTCCCACGCAACAAAACCTTGTAGGATTGGCGCAGTAAAATCTCTCAGACTTCTCTGCGATAATTCTAGGAAACCACTGCATCAAAAGCTTACGCCTGCCTAATGGCAGTCGTAATGGCAATGGCTTGCCATAGGGATAGGCTTACCCTTTGCATTGCTGGAGTTGCGACATGCTTGCAACACAACTTTAGCAATGCGGGACTTTAGTGCTTGCAGATACGTCAGTATTCCAGACGTATCTGTCATTGATTGTGACATAGAGAACCATACCTTGAATACTTCCGCTTTATTCGGAACGCCAATCGGTGATGGCTACAAGAGCTACGAAAAGCTCAAGCACTGTCTCAATTCAACCAATGCGCAATTCAGCATTTACAACATAACTGGAAGGTGATTAAGTTACCATATTCAGATTGAATCGAGCCATTTCACTCTGAGCCAATTAATTATGAGCTCATTGAATGTTCATACTCTGTGGGTTTTCAGACTACATATATATATATTTTTTGTCCTGAAGATGGTCTTCCTGATACTTTACAAGATAGGACCGAAACGTCGACAAACATAACCCACTTTCAGCATCATGTGATTAAGTAGGTGATCGTCATGTGTTGAATGACAATTTCTTCAAATACATGAAATGTGTTGTTACAAAATCGATAATGAGATCAAATCTTTGTAAAGGCTAATTTTCTCAGTCATTTTTGTTCATGTGAACTGTCTTTTGTGCTCTTGTCTCATGCTATTTGTTAGACCTGGCGTGATTACCCCAGACTTTTTGCCTCTGCCTCCTATGCTTTAAGATGGTTTGGGTACGTTGCCACTGCTGATCAGTGTCAAAGTATGTGTGTTCCCTGTGTAAAGCGTAATGCTAATAAGGTGCGTGGAGAAGGGACTCGGGCCTGCAATGTAGGGCCTGCATGCAGTTTGCTAAGTTAGCATGTTGTCCTGACAAGTGCAATCACTTGTCAGGCCTTACTTTCCCTTCTGCGTACACAGTGGGCACCCCTGTGGTAGGTCCCAGGTAACCCATTGGCAGGGTGCAGTGTAAGTAAAAGGCAGGACATATACTGAAGTGTGTGCTATGTCCTACAATGAAAACAGTCTATTTTGTTCTTCACTTGTGAAAGGCCATCCTGCCCATAGGACAGAATGAGGGAGGCTGGTTATTATGTTTGTTAGCCTAGTTTCACATAAGTTTAAAATGGAGAGGTGACGTTTAGTATGTATGAACTCACAGTGCCCTATTTTCCTCCTCCCATACCTGGTTAAGGTTTTAGAAGCCTATGTAACCAGATGCCTTTCTGGGTTTCTAGAGGAGTCATTGCAATGTGGGGTGCCACAGGGGTCGGCCTTGAGTCGGACCCTGTTTAATATCTATGTGGCCCCCCTTGCTAGACTAGTAAGATCGCAGGGGATGGAGGTGGTGTCTTACGCAGACGACACCCAGATTATGGTATCGCTGGCTCACTCCTCTGTCCGTACATCCACCCTTAGCTTTAGGTCATGCATGCAGCATGTGGCAGATTGGATGATCATTAACTCCCTAAAGCTAAACGGCGATAAGACAGAGGTCTTGGTTTTTGGGAAAGACCAAGATGCTTGGTCGAGCGAGTGGTGGCCTTCATCTCTTGGCACCTGCCCCACTCCCTCCCAATCAGCCAGAAATCTCGGTGTTGTCTTTGACACCTCACTTTCTATGACGCTCCAAGAGAACAGGACCGTGGCCACGTGCTGGGGTGTTATTAGGATCCTAAATAGGATTCGTAATTATCTCTCCCTCCAGGCGCGCAAACAGATCGCAGTCGCTCTTGTTGGCTCCAGGCTCGATTATTGCAATTCTTAGTATGTGGAGCTCAACAAGGGCCTCATTCATCGACTGCAAATCGTGCAGAATGCTGCAGCGCGCTTTGTTCTGGCCCTTCCTATGGCATCATCGGCCACGACTGCTAGGAGAGACCTTCACTGGCTCCCTGTCCAGTATAGAATCTCTTTTAAGATCCTATGTCTTGCATAGAGAGCACTTATGGCTGGCCCCGATGACGCACTCGGTACTTTGCTTACCCGCTATGTTCCAACAAGATGTCTTTGATCGGCCGGCCTATTTCAACTTGTAGTGCCCCGTACTAGGCTGACCAGATGGGGAGCGAGAGCTTTTTCTGTAGCCGCCCCTCAGCTTTGGAACTCTCTTCCAATTGAGATCAAAACCTTACCCTCAATTGATTTGTTTAAAAAGGCCCTTAAAACCTGGTACTTCATTAGAGCCTACCGATGAGAGAATGCTGTCTGATTCTGCGAGCTGTATTATTTGAAGTAGGCGCCTTGACGCCCATTGGGCAAAGTTTGCGCAGGATAAGATACGTTTCGTTCATTCATTCATTCATTCATCTCGATCCTCACCAAGCTGGCTTTCACCCAGCACATTCTACTGAGGCAGTGATATTGAAAGTGTTGGGTAATCTTCACAGTGATGCTGATAAGAGCTGCCCGCAGGCTGTTGTACTGTTTGATCTTTCAGCGCCCTTTGGCACGGTCGACCATGGTCTATTGGTCGACCGTGTGAGAGATGCTGGGATTCAGGGACCTGCACTGGGTTGGATTAGTTCCTTCCTGGAAAACCATTCCCAAGCAGTAGGCACCGCTGAGTTTACTTCTCCCAGAATTAGGATCTCATGTGGAGCCCCACAAGGCAACTCACTTTCTCCCTTGCTCTTTAATCTTTACCTCCTTCCCTCATACGTGCTCTAAAGGAACACCAAGTCTGCAGGCCCTATTCACAGACCAAACTTAAGACTCAATCCTAAATTTACTACTATTTTGGCATTCACAGAATGCATTTACTACATTTGGCATTCACAGAATGAACTTACTACTTTTGGTATTCACCGAAGTTAGGATTTTGTCTTAAGACAGATTTAAGACAGACTTAAGACAGACTTAAGACAGTCTTAAGCTAGGATTTTGTCTTAAGTCTGTCTTAATTCTGTCTTAAGTTTGTCCTAAGTCTGTCTAAGTCTGTCTTAAGACAAACTTAAGACAAAATCCTAACTTCTATGAATACAAAAAGTAGTAAGTGCATTCTCTGAATACCAAAATAGTAGTAAGTTTAGGATTGAGTATTAAGTTCATTCTGTGAATCCGGCCCTGCATGTTTAACTACACTGATGATATCCAACTTATATTTCCTAACTCTCCTGACTCGGTCCATGCTTTTCAGTCCACCATGCTGTTCATCAGTGAATGGATGAACAGCAACCTTCTAAAACTTAACCCGGATAAGACGGAGCTGATTCTAACAGGAGGTATTCATAAAAATTCCTGGGGCCCTCATTTTTGGCCCAAAGAACTGGATCAATCTCCCTCCCTTTCTCGTTGGGCCAATAGCCCTGGGATAACAATCAACCAGGACCTCTCCATGAAGTCCCAGATCGGGTCAGGAATTTCCACTTGTTTCTTCCATCTGAGGAAAATTAAAAAAATCCGAAGATTTTTCACCCAGGAAGTTCTGATTCAGGTGACTTTTGCCATGGTTATGTCCCATACCAATAATGCCAATTTGTTGTATTTTGGCATCCCTTTATACTTAATAAAATGCCTGCAGCTGGTACGGAACCAAGCTGCGCGCCTGATTTTCCATCAACCCAGGAATCACCATGTCATTCCGCTTCTGAGGAAACTACACTGGCTTCCGATTACTCAGCGCTGCGCCTTCAAGGTCTGTTGCCTCATTTTCAAATCTTTAAATGGAAGAAGTCCTACATTTCTTAACAGCCTGATTATAAGGAATGAACGCACACCCAATCTGTGCTCGGCCCTTAAGCAAATCCTGCCCACTCCCTCACTTAAATTGAAGTGTGTAGGGGGTGCACGGTTTGCTAACCTGGTCCCTAAACTTTGGAATTCTCTTCCTTCTTAGGTTTTAGAAAACTCCTTAAAACCTGACTGTTTCAACAGGCTTACGAGTAACTCCTCAGGGCATAGGTATCTATGAGGTTAGCTCTATGAAACCAGTCCTGTGTACGAGCGCTATATACATTCTTTTTAACATAACATAACATAACATAACATAACATAACACATCTTTCCATGAAAGTGGTTTTCTCACTGTGTATTCAGAAACCGCTCTTTTAGAAAGTGGCTGAGTTTTGTGCTTTGAGCATTTCTGTGTGTCTCTGCTGAATGTGGATTGACTGTCTGGATCTGACAGGTGAGAGGAGCTGGGGGAGGTCCAGACCCAGGGAGGGGTTGAAATGGCACCATGCTGACTTGCATCTGGAGAGTAGGCAAGGAGAAGCCCTGGGAGGTGACGAGGCTTGGGTTGCTGCTATAAAACAATTGACCTGTCTTCTGCTGAGTGATTAAGGATCCAGACTCCCAGTATCAAAGGGAGAAAGGTGACACTGGGAGGGAAACACCCAGAACTGATTTATGCAGGGGTCAGGGACCCCTGAGTACAACAAATTTCAAAGACATTTAGGGGTATAACTATAAGAGCTGAGACCCCGGAACGTTAGAATGGAGTATAAATGGATTGAGACTGAAAAGGCTTGGACCCATTTCGTGGTCAAGAGGAACTTCTGCTAAGGAAGGAACAACTGAAGAGACTGCTGGGAAGGACCAACCCTTGCTTCATGATCTGGGGCTGCTTTGCAGTTTGCTGTTTTAACCAAGGAAGAAGCTGTTCGGACTGTGCTTTGCACGCTGGGTCCCCCTGCTTGAAGAAGACTGTGCTTTGTGCTGTGTCTTGTTTCTCCAAGGGCCCGACGTGAGCTGGCTCCACATTTGTAAACACAGGAACATAAAAGTTTACGGAGAAGTTTTAAGCGACGCAGTGGGTGCATGTTGTGGCTGCTTGAGACCCTTGGAAGGTGTGACCTGTGATCTTGGACAAACAGAGGAAAAGTGAGTCTCGGACGCACTGGGTGCGTGTTGTGGTGCCGAGGAGGCATTGGTGAGGAGCATCTGGTCAATGGGTGCACCGAAGGTGAAGTGAGTCTTTGATGCGCTGGGAGCATATCGTGGTGCACCACAGTCGTTGGTGAAGAGCGCCTGGTCAGCGTGTGCATCGAATATGAAGTGAGAGTCGGACGTGCAGGGTACGTGTCGTGGTGCACCGCAGGCGCTGGTGAGGAGCGCCAGTCAGCGTGTGCATCAGAGGTGAGGAGAGTTTCGGACGTGCAGGGTGCGTTTGTGGTGCACAGGAGGCGTTGGTGAAGAGCGCCTGGTCAACATGTGCATCGGAAGTGGAGTGAGTCTCGGAAATGCAGTGTGTGTGTCGGGGTGCACCTGAGGAGTTGGTGAAGAGTGTCTGAGTGATTGAGTGCACCAGAGGAGAAGTGAGGCTCGGACATGGGGAGCGTGTCAGGGTGCGGCCGAAGGCATTGGTGAAGAGTGCCTGGAGATTGGGGCACCAGAGTTGGAGTAAGTCTCAGTGAAGCAGTGTGCATGCTTTGGTGCAATCTGGGACTGTGGAGGTGATCGGCTGACCATCGTGTGCACCGGGAGAAAGTGAGTCTTTGAAGCACAGTGTCCATGTCTTGGTGCCAACTGAGACTACAGGAAGGAGTGCCTGGTGAATGTGCACTCAGAGACGCCATGAAGTCTCATCAGCGCTGTGTGTGTGGCTTCGTGCCAGAGAAGACACTGAGGTGGCTGTGGTGAACGTGCACCCAAAGTAACATAAACTCAGAGACATGGGGTATGTGTGCCCTACATCCCCCTGAGACCTTCATAACAATCGCCTCAGAGGCCCATTGAGAAAGTTCTGCATGGAAGGCCCAGTTCACTGAAGAAGGAGAGGAGAGTGGGGTCGCGCCCCCCAGGTAATGTGGATGACTACCTGGGCTTGTTGCAGGATCGGAGGGACACTCTCTCGGCCTCTCAGTTCTTCTGGCAACGTGAGCCTTTGCTTCGGCTCAGATTGGGGCCCGTACCGACCAAAGGAGTGGCAGTACTGGGGCCAGAGTGAGAAGCTGTACTTTATGTCATTGTTGATATGTGTGGGGGGCAACTGTTACCGAAGAGGCTGACTGTCGCAATACACATTGCCAATATTGCTTCTAACGAACTGCTGGACTGTCTTATGATGCATAGCATTATTTCTGCATAACGAAGTACACAATTGTAGTGCTATGCATTGCATTCTTTCTCCATTATAAAGTACAGGATTGTAGCGGCTCACATTACATTATTTCTTCATTGCAAAGTACATGATTGTAGCTACGCATTGCATTATTCCTTAATTGCAAAGTACATGATTGTAGTGGTGCGCATTGCATTATTTCTTCATTTTCAAAGTATGTGATTGGGGTGTGACGCATTGCGTTATTCCTTCATTGCACAGTACATAATTGTAGCGGTACGCATTGCATTATTTCTCCCATTAAAAGGTACCGCGGTGTATTGTTACGCCTTGCATTAGTTGTCCTTTGGCTAGCACAGGATTGTAGCGTTACGCAGCGCACTATTGTTTGTCTATTGCAACGTGTGTGATTCCAACATTGCGACCAGCAAACCGTTTTGAAAGCGGTGGTCGGGATTTGAACCTACCAGCCAGCTAGAACAAACATTACCCCTTATCATATGTTGGCTTTTGAATCGCGTGGTCTGATCGTATATCACAGCAACATTCCTAGTAGCGCTGTCCAGCACCAAATCCTCTGAAATGAGGCCCCAAGTGTTTGCACCAATTTTAAGACCAGCTATTTTCTGGTCTTAAAAAACTGCTTAAAACTGGACTTAGCAGCAGTTTTTGGGGGTTATCCCCATATGAGAATTTCATTGTAAATATCGTGAAGAGGGTTAGCTGCAGTTTTGCACAGGAAAGCCCACCTTACATCTCATTTTCGCTAAGACCCACTAATGGGAGTGGCGATCATAAAAAACTAATGTTTACGCCAGACAAGTGCTGCTAACAACAGTACTAAGCAACTTCTTAATCCGGCGAAAAAAAAGAATTGCCGTAACGTCAAAAAATTGACGCTATGGCGGCGTTAAGTTCTTGTACATATGCCCCCTAGTTTTTTGTGCAAAGATGCAGGACAAACAACTCTTTAAAGTCCTGAGGCAAACAGTCATGTAGGTCGGACGCTGCTGACCCTACAACTGCCTTCTATTCTCACTGCTTAATACTCCTGTTAGGCGTGCATCTCCAGTGTATTTTGCTGTCGCTTTCAAACTTCAGGGTAAGAGTATAAATTTGTTGGTGCAAGCTGCACTGCATAGAGTAAACAGAAAGTTAAAATACTCTAGCGCCGGTGGCGCCAAGCAACCATAGTGGAGAAGTGTGGCTCACTGGTTAGAGGTGGCAGACCTGGAAGCAGAGGTCAGCCTGGGACCAGGGTTCAATTCCTGGCTCGGCGGGGTCTTGAGTCCTAAACATGTCCATGGACTCGACAATTCTCGCTCCGGTGCCTACTCGATTCACGGGTTCACACTCTGCGACTCTGGGCAATAGCTTGCTTAATCTCCACAACGGCCGCTTGCGGCGGGATGCCTGGCTTTCACCTTGCGGATACCCTGCCGGAGTTATCTCACAGGGGAATACCAGGACGGGTTCCCTAAGCAAGTGCTTAGAAACCGCTCGTTGATTTGCGCTATATAAATTCCTGTACATTCCTGTGCATACATTCTCACTTACTTTGTTCCAGGTTAATATGGGTGTTATGCTGAATACTTAGTTACCATCAGCCCTTCAGCTCTGAGCTAACAGGATTTTTATGAAGGATGCAATCACTTGGGAAGCGTCACCCCAAAGGCCCATAGGAATGAATGGGAAGACATTTCAATGTGCGAATCGCAATTAGCGATTTGCATATTGAAATTGCGATTTCAAGGGTGCAGGGGTGTCCAAAGGACACCCTGTAGCACCCCTGAAATGTATGCTACATTGGTGTTGCGCACACACATGTCCCAAGGACATGTGTGTGTGTAACATGAAACTTAGAAAAATGCATTTAAATGCATTTTTCTAAGTTTCCGCTATTTACCACGAGGTTTGACCTCGCGGTAAATCGCGGCCCGAAATTGCGATTTCGCAATTGTAAAATGGATGATGAATTACATTTAAGGAATCTCAAATAGAGATTCCTTAAATGTAAATCCTCGCAAATATGCGAATTAGCAAATAGCGATTTTTGCATTTGGGATGTTGAATCCCAAATGCAAAAATCGCACTCGCAAAGGGCCAGATTCTCAGAATCTGGCCCTTTGCGAGCGCAAATATGAATGATGAATCAGGCGGTAGGACTCTTAACTAACCGCCATATTCATGAAAATCGGCATTTGCGATTCTGTAATAGCGAAAAAAAGCGAATCGCTATTCAGAAATCGCAAATCCGAATTCATGAAGAATTGCGAAAAAAAAAAGCGATTCGCACGCGATCGCAAATTCCGTTAGCGATGACCGATAATCGCAGAATAATCGCTATTTCCGGCTACCCGCGCCTGGACTGCGAGCTCGCAAATAGCGATATCGCTATTTGCGATATCGCTATTTGCGAGATCGCCAACTCTCGAGATCAGGAAAACGGGAAGTCGCATTTCGAGCCCAGTGATGACATCACAACCAGGAAGCTGCCGGTTCCCACCACCATTCTCCACAGTGAGGCTGACAGAGAGGGAGCAATTTGGAGAGCTGCAGCTAATCAGGAGAAAACCACAGAACCACAACCCTGCTACAATGGCTGAGGAACCTGCACCTGGCACCAGCAGCTCGTCTGCGCGCAAAAGAAAATTAAAATTTTCGGAGCAGGAGCTAGAACACCTGATAGAGGGGGTGGTGGCAAACCATGACAGACTGTTTGGCAAAGATTCAAGGAGGGTCCCTGAACAGGAGAAGCGCAGGATATGGCAGGGGATAGCCTCGACTGTGAACTCCGTGGGAGTGGCGGACAGGTCCCTCGACGAATTAAAGAAGCGCTGGTACGACCTCCGAGGCCGTGCCAAGGAGAAGGTGGCGGCGCGCCTTGGGGAGTCCTCGGGCACTGGAGGAGGAGGACCAACTGTCCCACCCAATACTGCCATGGAGGACCAGGTGGAGGACACCCTGGAGAAGGAGGCTTGTGTAGGATTTACACAACTGGACTCATCCCACACCACCCAAGACACCCAAGGTAAGTGGCATGCGACTGCGACCCTGCCCCCTATGGATGTCCATGACCAAATAGGCTCCCCCAATGTCCCATAGGCATGCCATAGTTGCACATCAAGGTATGTCCTGAAGCATTGTGGGAGACGTAGTCTGGCCACAATGTTGTAGTACCACAATGCAGCCAGACAGGTCCCAAAGCACACAAAGCCACTGCATTCAGGGAATGTCACCCAGCATGCATGTAGCAACTGCACGTCTGCCAGATACATGCAACTTATGATCCACCACTTACCCCCACAGGTGGCAATAGCAGCGACAGCGAAAGGCTGCAAATCGATGAGGGGGTCCAGGAGGAGGAGGTGCCACCACCAACCCAGGCACCAGCCCCTGCCGCTGCATCAACACCAGCAGCAAGAACCACCTGCAGTGTCCCCCCTGCAACTGGTGCAGCACCCACAGCCGATGCCAGGCCAGCCACCATTGTGCCTCCTGCTACCGCTGCTCCACCAAGAGCCGCAGCCAGGGCAGTCACCACTGTGCCCCCTGCATCTTCTACACCAGCCACACCAGCAGTCACACCCCCTGCATCTGGCGCACCTGCAACACCTGCGGTCATACCCCCAGCAGCTGTCGCCTCTACATCCGGGGCTGCACCAGTTTCCACACAGCGGCCAGCCACACACTCAGGTCAGCAGGGCAGGCGTGGCAGGTCACGGCAGCACTCCACTCCTGCAATGGGCGGGCCAATGATCAGGGACTGGTGCGGCTCAGCGTTGAGAGACGCATGCTTCAGATACACCAGCGCCAGGCACAGCAGCAAGGATCTATACAGCTGCACCTCCATATGATAGGGCGCAATGTGGCCACAGTTGCAGGCCACATGGACGGCATGAGGGCAGCCATGGCAGGTGTGGGAGAACGATTAGACAACATGACTGCAGCCATGGCAGGTGTGGGTGAGGGAATGGCCCGCATGGCTGCAGCCATGGAGGCCAACACTGCTGCCATGTCGAGACAGCGCAGTGGAGCCCGCCGGCGCCACCGCCAACTTATGACCCGGCTGGCCTCTTACAGCAGGGCAAGTTATGTAGCAGCAAATGCTACTTCTCTGTTGGCGTGGCGCTCCCTGACCCAGCAGCACCAACTAATACAGTGCAGCGAGGACATGACTAGGGTGCTGGAGCACCTCACCACTGCCGTCATTGCACTTCACCCTCCAGCAATTCCATCCACTGTGGCGGGTGATGATGCCAGTGAGGGGGCGTCCAGCGTCAGCTCTCACTCTGCCTCACAGGTCCCACCACACACCCGCAGCACCAGGCCCACGCCATTGCCTGAAGCCCCGGAGGAGGATGCCCCTCAGAGGCGCTATGGCGCAACGCGCATTAGGCGCTCCTGAGAACTTCAGACTATCAATGGCACAGGCTGACGTTAAGCCTGCCATGTAGTGATACACAGCAGTATGGCATAATACTGTTTGTTGTAGTTATTTGGACTGGAACCTTATTTTTATTTTTGTGAATTGAACAAATACATTTATTTTGCTACACACATTAGCGTTGTGTCATCATTACATTTTGCATGCATTGTTGATTTGTGGGGTGATGGAAGTGGTTGTACTAGAAACTGTTCACTGTGATGTGGTTGCGACGTCTGTGCCCTTCTGCTGGGTTCTCCCCATGTGCATGGCGCGCATGTGCAGGTGGCCGGTTGTCCCCCTCAGATTCACTGCCAGAGATGTCAACAGGTATCCGGCGCTTGGTTGCAATGTTATGTAGTATTGCGCAGACAGCCACAATGCGGCAGCACTTTTCAGGACTGTAATACATGGCCCCACCTGTCTTGTGCAGTATGCGGAACCTGCTCTTGAGCAGGCCAAATGTCCTTTCTATGCAATTCCTTGTCCGTATGTGTGCAATATTGTAGCGCCGTTGCTGGGGTGTAGCAGGGTTGAGGTATGGGGTCAGGAGGTATTCACGGAGGGCGTAGCCACTGTCACCTGAATGAGAGGAGCAGATGGTGATTGCCTGTGCTGCGCTGTTACATCTTAGCAATGTGACATTTCCAACAAAGTGTACTTACCAAGTAGGTGTCCTTCCCCAAACTCTCCCCTGACCAGTCGTGTGTGGAGGCCGCTGTGCCGGAAAATGAAGGAGTCATGGGTACTCCCTGGGTACTGTGCGACAATGTCAGTGATGTATGTCTTAGCATTGCAGACCATCTGGATGTTGAGGGAGTGGTAGGACTTTCTATTGCGGAACATATACTCCATGCCAGCTGGTGGGCAGATGGCGACGTGGGTACAGTCTATGCATCCGAGCACATGTGGAAAATGGGCTACATTGTAGAATTGTAGCTTGGTCATGTCCAATTCCTGTTGGCTGGCGGGGAATTTGATGTGACGGTGTAGCTGGGTGAGCATGGCGTCAACAAAAGTGTGGAGGCAGCGTGACATGGTGGGCTGGGATATCCCCCCAGCAGCCGCTACTATCCCCTGGAAACTCCCGGAGGCCAGGAGGTGCAGGCTACACAATACCTGCACATGTGTAGGCACAGCATTGGTACGGCTTGTTGGGTGCTGCATCAGGGGGTCAAGGTCCTGTATTAGCTGCATTATCATTTCCCCATTCAGCCTGTATTTAGCATATATCTGCTCTCTGGTTTGGCCCAGCAAGGTGACCCGCTGGCGGAATATCCTGTCCTGGATCCTGCGTCTCCTCCGTGCTAATCGCTCTAGCCTTCGACGCCTCACCACCATGTACATTCCTGGCATTGTGGGACTCCTAATGCTGCTGATGATGATGGTCCTTATATGTGATTGGTCAGGCCAGTACCTGTTGGTGATAGGACAACGGTTTTTTTAATGTTTTTTTTGCATGGCTTTCATGGTTACCACCTGCTTTGAGTTGTCCTTATTTTGCGCGGTGCAAATAGCGATTTTTGGGTTTTTCGCTAATTGCGATATTTCTTGAATATGGATTGCGATTATATAGCGAATTCGCTATTATTTTCGCAGAATCCGTGGTGTGTCGCTATTTCCGATTCGCTAATGCTCACCTGCCGGGATTCTGCGAATATATTAGCGAATTCGCAAATCTGTGTTTGCGAATTCGCTCGGTAGGGCTGGTGAAGCCCCGGGTCCCGGATTACGTGGCGGCCATCTTTGGTTGGGCTGTAGTTGCCAGTACAAAAGGGGAGGCGGGAGCTAAAACGCGAGAGACTTTCATTTCATTACACCCCCGAGATTGATTCGGGCGGATCGCTTCTTCTATCAGTGCTAATCTTTTAAACTGTATTATCCCTTGTGTCCGACCCCTTTTTAAAATATCCCCTCGCTGCTTTGCACATTTGCACTTTGGACCATTCGTTTTTACTGAAAGGCATAATTTTACTTGGGGAACTGGCGCTATAGCGTGAGGACTGCTACTTCCCTCGTCCCACGATCCCAAGGTGCTCGGTAGGGCTGGTGAAGCCCCGGGTCCCGGATTACGTGGCGGCCATCTTTGGTTGGGCTGTAGTTGCCAGTACAAAAGGGGAGGCGGGAGCTAAAACGCGAGAGACTTTCATTTCATTACACCCCCGAGATTGATTCGGGCGGATCGCTTCTTCTATCAGTGCTAATCTTTTAAACTGTATTATCCCTTGTGTCCGACCCCTTTTTAAAATATCCCCTCGCTGCTTTGCACATTTGCACTTTGGACCATTCGTTTTTACTGAAAGGCATAATTTTACTTGGGGAACTGGCGCTATAGCGTGAGGACTGCTACTTCCCTCGTCCCACGATCCCAAGGTGCTCGGTAGGGCTGGTGAAGCCCCGGGTCCCGGATTACGTGGCGGCCATCTTTGGTTGGGCTGTAGTTGCCAGTACAAAAACGGTCGGCCATGTCTCCGCGCAGCGGACGCGGTCAGCGGACGCGCCGGACCTGTGCCGGAGTCGTGCCAGAGTCGTGCCAGAGTCGTGCCAGAGTCGTGCCAGAGTCCGCGCCCGTCCGCGCCCGTCCGCGCCCGTCTGCGCCCGTCTGCGCCCGTCTGCGCCCGTCTGCGCCCGTCCGCGCACGGAAGGTCGCAGGGGCAGGGCCCCACACCAAACGAATTGCATACTCTGGTGAGGAAATCCGTCATCTAAATGGGGCCATGACATCCTTAGACCTGGCTACTCTTACTCGCATCGAGGAACTCTCCATCCAGGCACCGCAGATAGGTAGGTCCCGAGCCCCCCCGCATATTTTAAAGCTCGTCAGCCTAAACACCAGGTCGCTTTGCTGTCATAGTCTCGAGATTTACACTCTACTGCAGGGCGAAGACATTGACATCCTGACCTTGTCCGAGAGCTGGATGGGGGATAACTCCATACCAGACATTATTGCTGCTGTCCCTGGAAACTACGATATCCACTGGCAGAATCGCATAGGGAACACCCGAGGGGGAGGGGTGGCTATAATTTTTAAAAAACATCTAGCAGTGACTAAAATACTGGCGGAGTCGGCGGATTTGGCCGACTTGCTGGCGATAAAAATCATGTTTGTTAACATGTGTGTTACAGTTCTCACAGTCTATCGCCCTCCCAACGCCACCTCAGGGTTTAATGACTCCTTTATGACCTATGTCTCTGACATGTGTTCCAGATATAGAAACGTCATAGTTACAGGAGACTTCAACTTTCACTGGGACAAAGATAGGAAACAGCCAGCGGCCAGCACCCTAGAGACAACCATGTCCTCTCTAGGTTTCAGGCAGCTTGTAAACGCTCCCACCCATATAAAAGGCCACACCCTAGATCTAATATGGACAACAGATCTTAGGGTGGTACTAGCTGGAATCCTCCCTTGTATGTGGTCAGACCACCACCTGATCTACTGTGATATCCCTCTAGATACCATACTCTCACGCCCAGAACCGAAAACCAGACTGACCCGCCAGTGGAAAAATGTAGACCAACATACACTGACTACATCACTTAGAGGTACTGTCCAGCCAATAATACTTAATAAAGATGTAGATCAGGATTGTAAATACATGATGGGCTATTTGGTAAAGGCCATTGATCAGATAGCTCCTGAGAAACTTCAAACAAAAAATAGTGGGAAAAAGGGAGCCCCTTGGTTCACACCTGCCTTGAGGGACCAAAGGAAGGCCCTGCGTAATATAGAGAGAAACTGGAGGAGGAATAAGGACACAGCTACCTGTGAACAATATAAGATGGCGTTTCGTAGCTACAAAAAATCTATTCGGACAACTAAAGCCGCATTCTATGAGGTCCGTATAAATAGGGCGAACAATGTTCAAAAGGAAACATTTAAAATCCTGAAGGAACTAACAAAAAGAGCCCAGGATGCAGAAAGTAGCATAGACTGCGATACTTTCCAGAAATATTTTCTGGATAAGGTCGATACTATCATGCGCGAAATAAAAAGCATGGGGTGCAGCCCAATTGAGCAGCATATCGCTCTAAATCCAACTGCCAGTTGCTTATCATCATTTCCCCCCATAGATTCACTAACCCTCGAATCATTGATGAGAAAGACAAAATCTGGCTCCCCAGCAGATCCATGCCCTCCAAGTATTTTCTGCTTGGCAGGTCCAACCCTAGAGGACCATATCCTAACTACATTGAATAAATCGCTGAGTACTGGCAGGCTCCGCACTAGCTTCAAGGAAGCTCGTGTAAGACCGCTACTAAAAAAAGTGGGGGCAGACCCCAATGTCATAAAAAACTATCGACCCATATCCCAGCTGCCCTTCCTGTCTAAAGTACTCGAGCAACATGTACTGAAATATATGTCAAGCTATCTGGAGTCTAACCATCTACTCCATGAGAGGCAGGCAGGCTTCCGTGCACATCACAGCACCGAGCTGGTCATGCTCTCTGTGCTGGACGATCTCAGAAGGATGGCTGACAGTAAAAGACCGAGCGCCCTGATTTTGTTAGACCTATCAGCGGCGTTCGATACTGTCAGCCATTCCATTCTGATGAATAGGCTGGCTGGGTTTGGGATTCAGGATTTAGCCCTTCGGTGGCTGGAATCATTTCTATCTGGGAGAACCCAGAGAATCCAGATGGGAGATAATGTATCAGGAGTGGGAAGTCTGACTTGTGGCGTCCCCCAGGGTTCAGCTCTATCCCCACTCCTGTTTAACATATATCTACAGCCCCTGATTCATACACTAGCGGGGATGGGCTGTCGGGTGTTCAACTACGCCGACGACACACAGTTGCTGCTGGGCATAGATGACACAGCACAAGCCCAGTCACACGCTCAGGACATACTTAGATACACGGTCCACTGGATGTCCACCAACCAGCTTAAAATTAACCCCGAAAAGACAAAGGTGCTGGTAGTACCATCCAAGTGCTCCTCCTGGAGTGATGTGTACTGGCCCCAGGAGCTGGGCCCAACCCCACAGCCAGCAGCCACGGTAAAAAGTCTGGGTATTAAATTGGACAGTGCCCTCTCAATGACCAACCAGGTTTCCACCGTGGTCGGCACCTGTACAGGTCTTCTAAGACAGTTGCGCAAACTAGTCCCTCTCCTCTCCCAGTCGATCCTACGCACTGTGGTCTCAGCCACCATATCTAGACTTGACTATGGCAATGCGCTCTACTTAGGCCTGCCAAAAATCCTAACAAACAGACTTCAGGTAGTCCTAAACGACGCCGCTAGACTTATTTTTAACCTTCCGCGGAGAACGCATGCCTCTCCACTACTAAAAAGTCTACACTGGCTGCCAATTGGACAGAGGTCCGTTTTTAAAAGCCTTTGTATAGCCCACAAAGCCATCTATGGGAAGGCCCCGACCTACATCAAGGAGCGGATTGAGATATATAGACCAGAAAGAAATCTCAGGTCCGCTGATGCCAATCTCCTTGTATGTCCTCGTTTTAAACTGGCCACAATGGGAGGGAGATCCTTTTCGGTTTTACTACCGAACCTCTGGAACGCCCTGCCTGAGACACTCCGAAAGGAGGGGAATCTACTCCGTTTCAGGAAAGCTTTGAAAACAAACTTGTTCAGAACAGCATTCAGCTCAGCCTAAGTACTCCCCCTTTTCGATATCCCGGATGTTATGTTCTGTGGTCAAAGCGCCCTGAGACCTGTAGGTGACCCGGCGCTATACAAACCCACTATAACAATAACAATAACAACAATAACAATTCGCTATTTTGATGTTGAATGCCGATTACGGAAATTGCGCCCGCATTTGCATTTTCGCAGCATTTTACTTCAGGAATCAGGCTGCAAGTCTGTGGACGAGTCTGCTTATAGGAGTTGATAGACATCAATGTATGGTTTCTTTTGCTGAAATTTAGTTTGTCTCTTTTCCATGATGTTATATTTATTTGTTCGCTTAAGACTATTTCAAAAGCATTCTGAGGAAGGGGCTTTTCCCATAGCTGTGCTGCTTTTAGGTCCTTCAGGGCCAAGTCAAAGGCCTGCGCCCAGACGTTTATTTTTGTCAGAAAACATATTTGTGTTTCTTTCCATATGAGAGAACGCAACTTGCTTGGTCAGAGTTCCATGGTCAATAGTGACATGTACTAAGTGTAGAGCCTTTTTGTACTGTTGTTTGACTGATTAGGCCCAATTCCTAGTGGATCTGAGACGGAGATGCGTTTTGAGGGAGATTAAATAAAAGACAGAAAACCTTGCCTTGTGCTTAGTGCAGAAAGGACCCAGAATTGCCCTGAAAAGCTCCAGTGCTAAACTGAATGTTGGAATGAACTTGTCATTTATGATTGTGAGAAAAGGAGACAGAGTTGGGCTGTGCAAATATGAAGTAGAGACTGAAACGTTGCACTCAAAGAAGAGACTCTTGGCTTTATTGTATTTGAATGTAGACGGTGGGGCAGACGGAGTTGCAGCTAAACCCCGAGGTATTTATAATTTGTACTTCTAGAGACAGTGATAAATATAGCAAAATTAGCTTACTGCAACTCTTCTCATCGCAGTCTAAGGCGGGAAAAAACGCTGTGGTAACGTCCTATTCACAACATGGCTGTACCATGCGGTAGGTTCACAATAACGTGTCAAATGTCCACAATAAAGTCAACGCGATGCCGCAAAAATGCGAAACATGAACGCAAAAAAATTTGCTATGAGGCCAATTGCAATACAAAAATCATCGAAAACCAACGACAGGCTGCAATTCCCACGCATAAGGTGGGAAAATGCACTATAAAAGCGACAAAAAAAGGGAGAAAAAAAAACTGCGTAGCATCATGGATGCACCCGGGCCGAGTGCAGAGGCCAACGTGAACCCCACAAGCCCCACAGACCACCTGCAAGGAACCCCGTGGTCGGGGCAGGCCAAGGAGGAGAAGAAGAGACAGACGGGGTGCAGTCCGCAGGAAAACCAGATCAGCGTCACAGAGGTGACAGAACACTAGCATCAACTGAACATCAATTTGACAAACTTGAATACAGTTGGAGTGTCAATGGAGGAGGCCAAAAGGTGCTGGCATGATGTGAAAAGCCAAACCAAGCACAAACTCTCTGCCAACAGGAAGACAGCAACAGTGACAGGAGGTGGGAGTTCTGCGCCACAGGAGAAGCTGGAGGAAATGGAGGCCACAGTCATCAGGGTGGAGACGGTGCAAGGAGTTGGGAGTAGGGACACAGCTCGATAGGACCTGAAAAACATCAACAGGGTGAGTAACGACCAGGGACTGGGGCATACAGGGGGAGATGGGCACAATGGCACACATGCACAACAATGTGCAGCACACTGCACAACCACAATGACCCAGGATCATGTCCCTGATCCCCGTGGCACACTGCAGCACACACACATAGCATTTACAGCACATCCGATGACAATGTGGTACTAAGTGCAACACCGACACTGCAGAACAGAGGACACAACTGGGTCCGCTCATGTCCAGAAACAGCCCAATCACATCTAACATAGGAGGAAACTGCAAGATGGAAATGTATGTGTACAACCTCAAATTCATAATGCAGTCCAAATGTACCCTGTCCTGCATCAAAATATACAGCACCTCCCAAACAGTCACAATGTACATTGTCATACAGTCGGCATGTAAACAAGAACAATGCACCAACATACATGTCAACACAATGTCAACATGCATCTCCCCTTCACATTGCAGAGGGACAAAAAAAAAAAACACCTCCTGTAGAGCAGACCAGACAACTCATCAGGTATGCTGGAGAGGACAACCACACCTTCGAAACCTACAACAGCTTATGGGCATCTTAGGCAACCCACCGCCAGCAGCAGGGCAGCCAAGCTACATAGAGGAGACCCCAGCCCCTGCACAGACCACGCAGCAGGAAGCACCTGCCACCACAGCTGGCTCCCCAAACTTCACTGAGGCACACATCTCATTCCAATGCCAGGTGTCAGAATGCCAAAAGGAGGTGGCCGAACGGTTGGGGTCAGAGCTCATGGAAGCTGAACTACATCACATACGTGGGTGTCTGAAGTCCCATCAGGGACCACCTACACCCCACAAAGGAGACCCACACTGCGACAGAGACACATGCATTTGCACATTTCCTGTATTGAACCATGCCCAGAGCTCTGCAACTAGCATTCACACACCCACGCTGGACCTGCGTACGATGGCCCAGTCCACTCCTCTTAAGTATTGGGTGGGTGACGACAAAGCTACATGGCCAAGGTCTTACCCGCTGCCTGCGGTGACATGTGTGCGTCCGCTGTACACAGGACAATGTAATATTGTAGGGCCGGGCCCTCATACAGAAATTATGACCATAAGGACACACGCAGATAGTCTGTTCAACTGGCTACAGGCACGGGCGCCCGGTCTCTTTATTGGCAGGGTCACATGTACAGTGACATCCATGCTGGATGTGTGTGGAGTTTAAGCCAGCCATTCAAGGAGTGGTTGGTGCTGGCAACAACTTGAACAGTAAACACTATTGAAATGGAAACAGAAAACGCAAGCATCACAGAGACAACTGAGGTGCATCATGGTGGTAGCCGGAGCAAGTACAGAGGTCACACAATATGCAAGCAGAAGTGTCCGTGAGTTGCAGTGCACCAAGGTTGGGACTCTAGAGCTGCACGTGCTCATGTGAAAAATTGTCTAGGATTGTGTCCCTTTAGGATATTACTGATGCAGCGGCTGTGGGGTGTGTTACGCCTACATCATCTCCCTCATCATCGTCCTAGGTCTCCCACACTGCCTGAGGTGACATTGCTGCCTGAGCTCACCACAGCACAAAACTCAATCAGAAAAGGTCCATGAGTTGTGGTGGACCAAGTTAGTGGCACCTGTAGTGCTAAGCAGGGGACCAGGCAGATGATGGCATGATGGCATCCACGAGAGGTGTGAGCAACTCTGATAGTCTGCCAGTACGACTGTTCCGACTCTGGCAGTTGGCATTTGGAGGTGGTCCTCGCGGTGGTGGAGTGTGCCTCCTGTGGTGATGCGACATCCAAGCTAGTCAGGACTCGATTTGACGTGTGAGCCCTGGTGGACTGCAGTTGAGGCCGAGGGCAGCGGACAGCTTAGTGCCACAGACACATGATTTTGATGGTCCCAAGGCCATCGTCTCAAAGAGCATCCAATATCTCAGCAGACATGGTCCCTGACTTGAGCTGCACAGAGTTAGTGGCCCAGGATGCATAGCGGCCGGCACAGGCACACCGCCACATGAAGGTGAATTGCAGTGCACTGAGGTAAGGCCACTCGGACTGAGTGGGTCCTCGTCGATGTCTAAGGTGAATGTGGTGGAAGGTTGCAGGGGACAGTGGAAGGTGTCCTCCAGGGCATGATGCAGAGGGCAGAAGCCATCAGGAAGCAGCAAATCAGACGCCACCAAAGTTCAACCAGGGAGTGTCCATGAATGTCGGGGAACAGACTTAGTGGCACCGGGGCTGAGAAGGGATACAGTCTGCAATGAGGATGGTACAATGATATGAACTCTGGCATTTCTAAATCAAGACTCAGTTCCAAATGTGTGACCTACTTGACTGCATTATAGGCTGGAGGCAGCGGTCAGCAGTGGCCCACAGCCACGTGTTGTTGGCTTGCGATGCACAGAGTTAGTGACACAAGGGCAGTTGTTGGTATAGTTCGATCACCTCTATAACAATGATCCCTTTTTCCTACTGACTGACACAGGTCTTCCTCTTACACCTCTCTTTGAATGCAATGATATGATCTCGGCCAATCGCTAAATCGAGACTCAGTTCCAAATGTGTGACCTGCTCAAGCGCTGTGTGGCCCAAGGGCAGTAGTCTGCGTGGGCCCACACACATGTGTGGCTGAAATGCTATACACAGACTTGGTGGCACCACATCGAAAGGAGTATAGTGATATAACCTCTGCCATAAACAATGTACTCCGCCATAGTGTAATCAAGACTCAGTTCCAAATGTGTGACCTACTAGACCGCTGTATATGCCGGTGGAGTACGTCAATGAGAAAGGAGTACTGCAGGCCTGTGTCACGGAGGCTGTGATGTTCTTAGGAGGCTGCCAGGGTCGCGGGGTTCGGGATTGAAGATTGCACTGGCATGTGGTGTGCCCTCTTTGACACACACCAGTGTCGGCAGTTGAGTGGTGAGGCCTGGGTGTGCAGGGGTGGGCAAGACGGGTCCGGGGACCAGCATCCCAGGGTGCAGCAGGCGCACAGAAGCACAGGCAACACTGCTCATGGTGAGGGTGTAGGCCTCGTGGCGGGGTGAGAGGCACCGCCCTGGCAGAGAAATTGGGCATTCCGGAAGAGAACCACATCCATAGTCACATGCTTTTTATTCACACCCCTACCCTGGACTGGTGTACGCCGGACCAGCCAACTCCGCTCATGCTTACCGGGGGACGTAACAAGCTATATTTCCACGATCTTCCCCATTGGCTGGGGTGACATGGTTGTGTCCACTATCCTCTACACTCCATACACCAGCGGTATATGTAGAAATGGATATGTGTGTGGTCTGCGTACTGCAGTCTGTCTATCACTTCCTTGCCACACTTGGCATTGTGTACATTCTCATTCATGGGTCACTTGCCTCCTTCGCACATGCCTGGTCCCCACCTCTCCCCACAATCTGCTATTGTGTGGCTGAGGTGCCATGCCGTTGATGGCTTATGTACATGGCTGTCCCAGGTTCCCACAGTAAGTTGTGCTGTTGTGTCTGGTGGGTGGGCATGTTGTTTAGCATGTTGTATGTGAGTTTGTATTGTGTGCATTCCCAGTGTTGTGAGTCACTTGATTGTGGAGTTGAGGTGTGTGGTGTGTTCATTTAGTGATTGCCAACGGTCAGTACATTTCCATGGGTGCCATCCTGGTAGCGCCGGGTGATGATGGACTGTCGGTAGATGTAGGAATCATGCACACTGCCTGGGTGGTTGGCGATGACACTGGTGAGGAGTCCCCAGTGGTCCACTATTGCCTGCACATTGATGGAATGTGTGTGCTTTCCGTTGCGGTTATTGTGTGCAGTGTCAGCAGGGGGCACAAGTAGGACATGTGTGCAGTCAATTTCCCCCTAACATGTGTGGGATGCCACATATCGCATTGTTGTCTTGCTTGGTCTCCAGCTGTTCCTGCGCAGTGTGGGGGAATTGAAGGTGCTGGGGTACCAAGCAGATGATGTCATCCAAGACTGTTATGAGGAACTTGGATTGGGCTGGCTGTGAGACTCCTCCGACTCTGGCGGCTGTTGATTGGAAGGTACCAGAGGCCAACAGGTGCAGCACAGCCAGCAGCTTTGTCTTAGGTGGGATGTTCATTGTCCGTTGTGTTGGTACTGTCAGCCTGTGGGCATGATGTTCAGGATGCGTAGGATGGGTGTCCTTTTGAACCTGTGGTGGGAAATAACATTCTCTGGTGTTGAATCTGTGAGGTTGGTCCATTTTCTGAAGGTTGCTGTCTGTGTTACCTCTGTGGTGGTCCGGGGGATGATGGGGGTCTGTCGGGTGGGGGTGGTCCTGGGGGTGGTGAGGATGAGTGTTGTGGCCCTGTTGGGGCTACGAGCTGCATGATCAGTGGCTCCATGGCATCTGTTGCCCTTCAGGTGTGGCTATGGCCTAGGCTCCCTTTTCTGTTGCAGGCTGTCATTCGACTTTGCACCAGGTAGGAGCAGGTGTTAATTTCCTGCTGCCATGCGCCTTATCGTCTGTTTGGGGTTCTTATCGCCAATCTGGCTGGTCATTGTGAATGTTTCGGAGTGGCGTTGCCGTGGTTTGTTGCGTGGAACGCCTACTCTGCATCTCATTAGTGATATTTGCCGGGGTCATCTGTGGCGATGTTTTTTGCGGTTGCTATCACAGGTAAACTGGTACTATGGGCTGTTAGCACCAGCTTGTGAATGGGGTGATACATTTACTGCAACTTTGGCTGCGATAAAGTGCCGTTAACTCGACGATACATCCTTGAGAATATGCCCCAGGATTTTTAGTTGTTCTTCAAAAATACCACAACTTGAGTTTTTGGAGAGTGACAACCATTTAATTTTCAATGCAGTAGGGGTGTTATTTGTAGGACTTCTACCCACCCCTATTTTGTATGCTTTATCTGTGGTTACTACAGCATGGCTTAATGGGTCGGTGAGAACAGATTAGAAGGATTCTGATGCTTTGTCCAATGGATGGAGGCTTGTAGTGTAGTTCCTATTGTCCCTTCATGCAGGACCTGCGCTTTTTAAGGATATTATATGCTGTGGGTATCGTGGTAGACTGACTCTGTACACCCCCACCAAATATGTTAGCCTTTGTTTTGCATTAGCTAGCTCGCAGTGCAACTAGTTTCTCCTATTATCAGAGAGATTCGTTTTTACAACATCAGAACATAACAAACCCTGATTCCTCAGACTTGTGTAAACAATAGACTACTTTTCACACAGTTACTCATGCCTGCTTGTTTTGCTTTCAGAGAGATACACAGGAGAAACAGTTGGCGTGTTTACAATAAGAATTTATTGTACTGTTGTTCTTCTCATTTAAAACAAATATGCTGCTGTAATTGTGACACAGTAGCAGATATATAGAACCAGCAGTACAGTGAATAAAAAGGAATAGTATTGTTCTACCATTTTGCAATAGTCTTGAAAACATACATGAATATAAATTGAATTTATAAAATTAATTGCATATTCCTAAGATGCCTGTCTAGATGTACCTAAATGTACCTAGCATGTGAGTAGGTGCAAAAAGAGCCTAAGCCTAAGAGGCTAAGAGCCAGAAATCTAAGAGCCAATATTCCCAGTAGGATTTAGTCAAACCCCATTACCTGAATAGTGAGAGTGTGGGACATCGTCCTGGACTTGAGTTGGACACCCCGCAAGGGATAGTCAGACCAATGTCAGCAAGAGCGATTGCATGTCGGAGCTGCAGCATCACTGGTCAGTGTGTCGGCCTTGAAGTCTTGGTTCCCTCCGGACTACTGATAGCAAGAGGTGCTGTATTTATACAGTATATGTGCGTGTGTTACTCATTGTTCAGTATGAGAATGACGTTGGGGATTAAATATTGTGAGTCGATGGGAGAGGTAAAGTGTACCTCCTGGAGAGTGTACTCATAAATTATTCATATGTTCTAAGGATGAAGTCTTAGCAATATCGATTGGAAAAAACCCACCCTCTGCATGGAACTGGGTGAAAGGTTTAGTCCATAAAAGGCTGCAGTCTTTATAAAGCGTTACGTCCCTATAAGGCATTCTGTCCTTATACAGAGTTATGTCCTTATAAAGCTCATTCCTATGAAATAACATGGAGTTAATGTAGGGAAAGTGTATGATGTTCCCTGAACCTATTTCAGGGTACCGAAATGAAATATAACAGGCTGTCTTGGACTTTGCACCAAGAAGGGATGTGACAGTGTTTGGGAGTGTAGGCTTTCGTGAATCGCAGTAGGCATGTAAGACAATACAGTTTACTGTCACATTGGTTTCTTGAACACTGCTTTGCCTTACCTGCTGGTCTATCTGGCTTCTCCTGGGGAGGGAGGACTCCAAGATGTCTCTGTAGATCAGGAGATGCATGTTCCTTGGGCGACGCCTGTGGCAGTGACGCAGGTAGGTGACTGCCTTGAAGAATCCTCATCAGTCACTCTAGACCTGGAGGGAGGCAGGGTTGCTTGGTGGAGTACATTTAAAGACCTACTGATACATCATTAAAAGTTAGCAGACATAGTAGAAAATATATGCACTAACACGGGTACAATTATATTCCTGCCAATTCTAGAAGCTGCAAATCTAACATCAACAACAAGGAAATGCTAATCCATCATAAATATTGTGGAGACTGAAGAATGCTGTGAACACTAAGTTGTTCATTGAGTATAAGCTCCTTCTGGGGATACCGGGAAGTGAATGAGCTGGAGCAGGGTCGGGGTGACTGGCCACGGAGTACCCTCTGTGTTATGTCAGCCACTTGGAGCACAGGCTGAGTCCTTCAAACAAGAAAAATGGCAGGCTTGGTACTTGGTACTCTTGCATATCACACCAGTGATAAAGCAAGGGTGTCATTGTAAGAGAGCTAGATGCGTGTCAGATAGCACCTGGGTCCATTGTGCAATGACACAGGCTCTGGAGCTGTGGTTATGAGCTGACAGCTCAACAGTGCATGGAATTGAGCACTACTGAGCTACTCATCAAATCATGTGCCCCATACTAATACACTGCCTATACGAGAATGTCCCTTTCACAGCTGCCCTGCATGCCATGGAAACTGCTTCCAAGTGCATGTGCGCTGTGGAAGATGCAACGTGGATGCTCCTAAGCAGTGGAATGATGCAGTTCCCACCACTGATGATGCTGTCCTCTTAGAAATTTGGAAGCATAGTGCACCTGGTAGGTTGTCCTTTGTGCTTTTCGTACACCTGCGTTGCTGCATATTTTGATGCATCTATATTAGGGATACCATGCATGGCCATTGCTGTGTGTTGCTGGGATAGTATGCTGGTTCTTCATCCAGAATGGTTTGTGAATTAAGCTGCTTGTACATCAGGAACACTGTGCCCCCCAGACAGTTCAAAGCCAGGAGCAACATTGACCCCCTTGAGTTTCATTCCTCCTTATACGCCTCTCAGCCTAACCTTCCCCCCAATGATTCCGAATTAGCTGCCAAAAATTACACACTTTGGATCAACGTTGTGGTCAATCTGGCGGTCCCACCAAACAAAGGTCCAATAACAGAAATACTGTCTCAGCACCCTGGTTCAGTGAGACCCTCAGGCGCGAGAAAAAAAAATGCAGACATCAAGAACCTCGCTGACATTTAAACTACAATCCCACCCAAAAATCCCTCTACAAACAGACCCTAGGTAATTAAAAACGCCTGTTGATCACAGCTAAAAGCAATGTTTACTGTAATCAAAGCGAATCTGCACAAGACTGTGTCAAGCAATTGTTTCAGGTTGTCTCTAAGCTATCGGGGCAAGAGGCGACTCCTCCCATTACCACCTCCCGGACACTCTGCAACTCGCTAGCTACATACTTCCAGGAGAAAGTCAGTTCCATCTATGACAACTTCACATCAAATATTTTATCCATTATAACCACAGCGAGTATAGCGAATCCATAGGCCCCCCGCTCCTCGGGAATCTACTCCCATTAGCACACACCACCCCTCCTCCTTTGAGGAATTTAATCAAATCTCTCCCAATCACATCACTCATCCTCAATTAAATCAGGATCCCCAGATGATCCATGCCCACTGGCCACCCTTAAACTTACCCCTGACATCATAGGATTCAATTTAGCTAACATACTTAACTCTATGTCCAAATACCCTTCCATTTAGAAAAAGATGGTCATCAAGCCCCTTATCAAAAAGATCAACCTTGACCCAGCTGACACAACTAGCTATAGGCCTCTCGCATGTCTGCCCCTACCAGCAAAAATCGCTGAGAAAGTAACGAACACCCAATTGGCACATTTCATCGAGGAAAACCACTCACTGGAAAACACCCAGTTTGGCTGCAGAAAGGGACATGGCACGGAAACCGCCCTCAATAAAGCATCTGGCAAAATCAAAAAGATTTTTCATGCAGGAGGAGCTGCGGTTCTTGTCCTGCTTGATCTTTCTGCAGCATTCAACACGGTCGACCATGTCACCTTGATCGACCGTGTCGCTGCCTTGGGTATTTCTCACATGGCCATGGCCCTCCTTGCATCATTCCTAGCTGACCATTGAGAATCAGTCACGCTTGGCAAGTTCACCTCCGCCCCATTCTCTCACCCTTGCGGCGTGCCTCAGGGATCCTTGCTAAGCCTGACCTTGTTTAATATCTATGTGTCGGACCTGGCGAGGGTCATTAAATCCTACAACCTGGGCCTTACATCCCACGCCGACGATACCTAATTAGTGTTGGCGGTACATAACAATGGAGTTAAAGTAGCAGCCAACTTCCAGCAGGGAATGCTTGCTATAAGTACTTGGATGGCAAACAACTCCCTTAAACTGAATTCAAGTAAGACAGAGGTGATGGTCTTTGGCAATCTTTCACCCGCCTGGTCCTCTCTTTGGTCGCCAGCAGACTTAGGAACACCTCCTTCACCAGTCTGAAAAGTCAGAAATCTCGGAGTTATCTTTGAGATCGAGTTGTCGTTTATGCACCATGCAAATTCAGTAGTTTCCTCAGCTTTCTACACCATTAAAATCATAAAGAAACTCCTTCCATGCCTTGCATCCACAGGCGCTAAAACCCTAATCAGCACACTTGTCATGTGCAAAGTTGATTATTGCAACAGCCTATTCATTAATGCTCAAGAAAGAGTTCTTTTCAAACTCCAACTAGTATAAAATGCAGCGGCCAGGCTTCTGACAGGCACTCCCAAATTTAAACATATCTCTAATGTGGTTTGTCAACTCGACTGGCTGCCTGTCAGAAGCAGATGTAAGTTCAAGGCTATCTGCATAGCATACAAGGCTATTCATTCCATCTGACCTGACTTCCTCAATGAATCCTTCTGCCCATACAACCCCCCCAGACAACTCTGTTCCTCCACAGCTAATCTTCTCATTGTCCTCCATACAAAAAAAGCATCCTGAGGTGACAAATCCTTCTTGTGCGCCACTACCAAACGCTGGAACAAGCTTCCCCTCCACACCAAGACCAGTCTTACCCTGCTCACCTTCAGGAAGCAAATAAAGACATGACTTTTCAATCAATAACGCGTCGTCTTTACCCCCCTTTGAGCCAGTCCTCAGCACCGAGACACCCATGGGTAGTTGCGCGCTTTATAAATTGGATAAATAAATATACAATATAGTGCTCTAGAATGCATGCATGTCACTTGACTATCCCAATGTAACCCCCTACCCCTCTCCGCACTGTGCTGTCATCAAATCAGTGTTCCCCGGGGGACCCCTTTCTGTTTGTGTGTGGTTTACCACTTACTTGATGTAGGTGGTAAACTGCAAGTATTTTGCAGCAATAAATGCGGTCGGAAAACAATAGTAAATGGCACTGAGTCTCGCTATTAGAGAGGGGCGCCCCTTCCAAACAGCGAGAGTCGCAAATGCTATTTTATGAGTCAACGACTTGCCAAATAGCTTTTGAACATGTCATGATCCTTTTTTGCGGTTGCAAACGAGCCGATCTTCTGTTTGCAAGCGCAAAAAAGGGTTGTACATCTGGCCCTTGGTTGTCAATGTCAGTCACAATACAGTAGTCCCAACCAAGTCAATTGTTCTGACTAGCCGGCTATTACGCCTGGTTTTATCAGCTACAGCAATGGAAAGAAGCACAAACGGACAAAGAAAGGAGACCAAAGTAAGCTGGGCTCACACAATGAAAAGGTAGTATGAATAGGCATTTAAGGTTTTTCATGCCATACCGAATTTGCACTTATAAGTTGTGCGTGCTGCTGCTTGCTCACTTGAAGCCCACTCTGCGGCCTCCCATCAGAGGTACCTTGCCCAAGATGTTGCAGAGGTCTGGCTGGACATGGGCTAACTGTGGGGCTGCCCAAGGAGAAACCAAGGAGACAGAATCTGATAGGGTTCCCAGGGGTCTGCTGCTGCCACCAAAGCTGCCTTTGACTGCCTGATGAAGACTAATGCTTGTTAATTCCGCCAGTGGAGTGGAGTAGAGTCAGGGAATTAATGAGTAATTCTGCTTTACAAGAGTAACACTGAATTACTAAATTCCTCCAATCCAGCGGTGGAATTAAAAAATTCTGACCACCTGTAGTGGCGACAATTGAGGACTTGTCTGCTACATTTCCCAGCACAGGAGCGAGCTGTCCTTAAATGATAAGAACCCTTGTGGATTTTTTTTGTTCCTAAATACCTGTATACCTGCCTAATAATATAGACTTTTCTACATTTATCTCTCATCTACTACGCACTTCTTGATTTACAAACTTTCCTTCTCAACATTTTTATTACTATGTAATGTATGCTGTTTCCGCAAGTTGAGAAATTGAGCATCGTTAAAGCACCACATTGGAATCAGAGTACTACAAATTTCACAGTGCCACATTATAACATTTGAACTGGAATTGAAAAAAACAAAGTTTTATTTTTCATCTTTAACTTTTTAACTCACATCGCTGACTTTGGGAGGCTCGCGACGGGAGTCGCGCTCCTGCTTTTTTTTTAATTGTCTTGCACGAGCGAAGCTTGGCACGCGTCCTCCAGGTGAAATCTATTGAACTCTGCTTCTCCGCTGCACGCTGCGTATGATGTATTCAAGCAAGCATGGGCCGCCATCTATTTTTGTCATCAGTTCCTTGTCTATAATAACATTACGGTGGGAGGGGGCCCAAGGGAATTTAGAGACCAAACAAAGACACGTTCCCTATCATAAATTAACAACACAATGGGTCTAAAGAAATGGTGTCTACCGTAATATGAAACCTGACAAAACACTAAGGTGTCAAACCTAAATAAAGGGAAAGATACCCAGACCTCGTAGTGATCAGAAAAGGATACCCATCAGTCACCACACGGAACCGCCCATCATCATTTGGGAGTCCTTGTTGACCATACAACTGACAACCTACCGGTGACAAGAGAGGACCAGATGGAACATCCTCCATCAACCAGGTATGGTGCCTGTACGGTATAAATATTGGTAATCAGTACTTATGAGTGGAAAAACGAAAGGAGACTGATTTGCAGCGCAAGTGAAAAAGTATAGATAACGGTGAAATAAAATTGGGTGAGGGAGTAATATGACATTTTATTCTGGTTCTACCCACTCCTCCAACATTAAAAAAGCAAAGGCAGTTTGTAACAAATAACTGCCTAGGTGTCAATAAAGGTCAATATGTTTCAGTAAATGTGTTGGACAACTGTGTCCTTGCCTTCTTCAGGACCTAGAAATTGCTTGTGCTACTGCAAAGTGAAAAATAATTATAAAAGTGACAGCACATAAATCTTACTGTAACAAGGAAAAAGATCACTTGACGTCCTAGGTGTCTTCTTAACCTATTCTCGGTAGAATATGCATGTCACTAATGAGAGAAAAAGACACACAGTAAGTGTACAGGCAAGTGACAAAATACTGGTAGACAATACAAAAGAAAATGTGGAAAATAGCCATACATTCTCTCGCAAATAAGTATATCAATTCCAACAATAAAGGTTGATTTCATGATTTTACAAGAAGGGGTTAGGTTAGAAAGGAGCGGTTCCAGTCAAGCAAAAACATAGAACTGTTCCTGTGAATGTGAGGGAATATCACAAACTTTTCTTGCAGAATCTCATTGATGATGACATCATTGAAGAAGTGGAATGATCAGAGTGGGTTTCTCCCATCGTCTTAGGCAGGAAGGCTGGCAAACGTTTGAGGCTCTGTGTGAATTTGAGGGCGTTTAATGCAAATTTGGTGATAGACTGCCATCCATTGCGTAATATTCATGAAGTGGTGTGCATGCTGGAGGGAGCAAAAGTGTTTTCCACTTTTGACTTGCGCTCTGCATACCATCAAATTGCTTTGACTGAGGATTCCAAGGAATTTACAGCATTCCTTACACCACAAGGGGCTTTTCCGGTGTAAAAGAATGCCTTTTGGTGTGGATCTTTTGTAAAATCTTTTCAAGATGACATTATTGTGTTTCTCCCCAGTCATGAAGTACTTAAGGAACACGTTAAGGAAGCTGGCAAACATCAGGAATCCTTTGGTTTGACCCTCAAATACATCAAATGTGAGATGTTTAGTGATTCTGTTGAGTATTTGGGACATACTCTCTCTGGCAATAATGTGGTTCCTAAGGAATCTCTTGTTGATGCCATGGTGAAAGCTCCAGCACCAGACAACAAAGAGAAACTTCTGCTTTTGCTGGGTTGTGCGAATATTACAGTAAGTTTATTAAGGGGATTGCTACCAAGATGGAGCCCTTTAGGAAGCTCACCAGGCAAACAACAGAGTTCTGTTAGAGTAAAAGATTAAATTGCGCAGGCACCTACCTTGAAACCTTTCTGTCTGAATAAGTTATGCATTGTCACAGTTGATGCCAGTTTGTATGGTGTAGGTGGTGTCTTGTCCCCGAAATGTGGTAAGGATGAGTGATGTGTCGCTTTTGCCTCTCGTACCCTTAGTGACTCAGAAAGGAAGTATTCTGTCATTGAAAAATAACTCCTGGGCTGTGTATGGGGTATTGAGCATTTTCGAAATGTCCTATGGGGGAAAAGGTTTTTACTTAGGATGGATCATAAGCCCTTGGTATCTATTTTGTCACCTTGTGTTGGTCGTAATGCCACAGCATAAGCAGACTCATTCTAGGTTACAAGATTATAACTTTGGTGTGGAGTATGTGCCATGGAAAAATAATGTGACCGCTGACTGTCTTTTCCGTTTACCATGTTCTGGTGAAGAAATGTCTGTGATGAATGAAGATATTGAGTTTGTTGCATCTGTGAGTGATTACGATGCACAGGAGTTTTCTGCTATTTCTGAAGATTCATATAGAAGCAGTGTTTTTGTGATGACAGATGGAATCTGTTAAAAAAACTTATCCTGAAAGGATGGCCTAACACTAACAAAGTTCCTGCTGAATTAAGGTATTTTCAGCAAGTGTCTAGTGAATTGGAGGTTGAAGGTGATTTTAAGTTTAAACATGGTAAGTGTGGGTCTCCAGAACTTATGCAAGATGCCATTCTTAGGCTTGCCCATGCAGGTCATCCTGGAATGTCTTCAATGAAAAGATTAGTGAGATCAAGTGTTTGGTGGCCTAGCATGTATAAAATGCCTGATAGGGTTGTGAGAGAGTGCTCTAAATGTATCAGCAGCGACAAAATGCTAAAATCTTACCCTGCACCCTTAATACTTGACCCTGGCCCAAAAGTGCTTGGCGGAAACTGGCTATTGACACTTCTGGTCTGTTTTATTGTTTGCCACAAGATGCTCATTTTGCCTTGGTAGTGATTGATTATCAATCTAAAAGGCCAAAGTTAGTTTTGTCTCTCACGCTACCACTCAAGTCCTCATTGATTTTTTTAGAGAGGTGTTTGGGCTTGAGGGAAGTCCTGAGGTCTTAATTACTGACAATGGTGTGCAATTAAAGTCACATGAGATGGAGGATTTTCTTCAATTGTGTGGAATTAGGCATATAACTACTCCCTATTATGAACCACAAGTGAATGGCCAGGTGGAAAAATGTTATTGTGTCCTCAAGGATTGTGTAGAATGGGCCCGGTAGTATGGTAGAGAGTGGAAGACAGTGTTAAAGGAGAGTCTTTGGATGTATCAAATTACTCCCCATTCTTTCACATCACTCAGTCTGATTTGAGGGGAGGAGAACCTGTTTCTAAGTTGTGCCCATGATGGATAAAGAAGAAAATGGAAGGATTTGTGACTGATGATTTGCAAAGTACTTTTCTGAAGGTGAAACATCACCAGGATAAAAAGAAGGAAAGTTATGATTCCAGGTGGAAGGTGAAGGTTCCTACTTTTGTTGTAGGCAACTGGGTGAGGATACTTAAGCCTGGAATCTTTGCTAAAGGGACCTCAAAGTATGGTCCTGCGCAGAGAGTTGTTAAAGTGAACTTAAACAGTATTGTGACCCAAGATGGTAAAGTGTGGAATGTAAGACGTGTTGTCAAGTGTCGTTCTAGAATTAATGATGAATTCCGGGACGGTGTTGATGATGAATACGCTGTGAGGACAAATTTTCCTGGGACAAATTTTCCTAGCATTGCTGATGACTATTTTATGGGTGAAAACTCTGGGAATTCTTTAAATAATTCTGCAGGGATTTATTTGGTTGCTTCAAGAGGGAAAGTGAGTGGGAGAGAATTGCCAATCCTCTTGTAAAATTCAGAGATTATGTTTAATTTGTTTTTTCTCTTTATTTATTTTATTTATTTCAAAGGGGTGAGATGTGTTCCGTTCTACTTCTTTCCTCTGTTCCTTTAAGTAATTTCTCAACAAGTTATTTGTGCTTGAATTGCTATCTGTAATCTGTTGCTATGGTGTGTGGTAATTCTATGTTCCATGCAGCAGAAGCTGAGAAGATTTATTTTTGTGTATTAACTACAATTTTGTATTTATTACTTGCATAGGACTACATCAATACAATTTGTGTAGTAACCTCTGCAGTCCTATTCCAGTAAGGTTCATGAGAACTATATAATCTGCATACTTCAATAAAACACCTGGCATTGAGCCATGCTCAGTGGGTGATATTTGGATGCATATAAAATTTACATTACATTAAATCTGAGATAAAAAGGTTAAAAAGCATTGGGCCAAGGGCAAAACCTTGCTTAACACCCCTCTTGATTCATATTTTGGACAACAGACCTTGGTTCAGGCCATGTTTGACCTTTGCCTAAATATTTGAATATGATAGTTAAAGGGAATCCAGCAGTTTTGTGGGGATATTCCAGCTGGCCAACTTTCTCCAGAAGTGGGTTCTGTTTACATGGTCAAACACCTTTGTAAAATCCATGAAACAGATGTACAGCTGTTGTTTTTTAATAGAGAATTTCTCAATAATCGAGGAGAGTGCAACCAAGTTATCGCTGGTGCTAGACATGGCTCTAGATCCTGTTTGATTAAATCCAATTAAATTCCTATTTTTCTAACGGCCTGATTACAAGTTTGTCGTTGTGGTAGCAGACTGCCATGTCAGCACCCCGCTTCCACACCACCAAACTCGGCTGTCGGCTGCCCACCAGATCGCGAGTTTCCTCATGGTCTGCCGGAAGGTCCTTTGGCGGTCCTACGGTTGTGTCTATTAGAAAGGCACTGCAATGGGAGCACCAAAGACTTCCATGTCGGGAAGGAAAGGGAATGCATGCACACAGGGGGGCATGACTCCTTGCATGTATCCCCAGGCTCAGAGGCAAAATAGAAGCCCAAATAGATGATCTGGAGAGAGACCTGTGACCTGTAAGGCCCCTTTAGTTTCCCCTGCCCCATGAGTGCGCTAGTGGGGAGGAATCGAGCAATATGCTTGGAAGTGCCGCAGTGGCCCTGCCAAGCATATTATGGCCTCAGACTGCCTGCCACTGCCAGGGATCATGGATCTCCCGTGGTTGCTGTGATCATATGGGACCTCGGGTGTGGCAGTTGCCCCATTATTGCACCACCATGGGTTTGGTTTCCATGGACCACCAAACTCAAAATCAGAACCTTTATCTTGTCTTTGATTTCTCTCCAAAAGAAAGACAAGGGAATTGTGGGTTGTCCTTCGTGCCCAAGAGTGGAATTTTGATCCTGGCTGTGATATGAAGAGCTTATGTGATCAAGCCATGCTGTTTGAGTGACATTATTATCTATCACTCCCATGTTGTCTCTATTTAGCGGATGTATTAATGACCAGAGAGATTTGTTGTTGTTGTTGTTACAGGCTTGAACAATATCTATCCAATTCTTAACGTTTTCGGCCCTTTTTGCCTCTCACATTGATTTATAGTAATCATTTTGTAGCTCTCGAAACTTTGCATTTTGAGATGCTGAATCTGAAAGGAAATTGATTGCCCCATTTCGTTTTAAATTGCCCGGCGATGGAGCTTGAGTCAGTATGAATACTATTTTTGTTTCCAGGGCCAAAGCATTGGAGACATCTGATTTATGGGGTTTGGAAAGTAGTTCTTGCTAAGCACTCCACCATGCTGAAATTGGATTTTTCAGATCCTATTTGGCAGTTACACTGGTCTGCTTTCACTCCTCATATTTAGCCAGCAAGTGGGTGTTCCATCTGACCCTTTGTCAGTGGCTTCCTGTGACTTGTGTGCCATTGTTTCTTGGTGGTTGAACCTAATTATTGGAGTTTTTGTTGCTGATTATCTGTGGTGAATGGTCACTCATGCACCCTGTGACTATATGGAAACCCTCAATTTTATTTCAAAAGACAAAGGGATACAAAAGTATAAACCAAGCCATGTTTCTACTTTGCTAGATTTTCTTGTGGAAGACATTAGAACATCTTCCTGGGTACGCCCATTGAGTGCCCCGGGCTCAAGAGCTCCTAAACTGAGAAAAAAACTTGTTGTTTGATTTATTGATGGAACTGAATATGGAAATTTAAATCTGTATTCCCAGCTTATGCCTGCTCTTCTTAAACTTCTATTTCTTTTCAGATGATTTGGCAAGTGAGATTTTATTTTGATTGAGAGTGGAAGATAACTAGTATCCAATCAGTTGGTTAATGGTTTGGGGATTTGGAGAGCAAGCAGCTGGTACCCTGTGACTTGTTCAGTAGTATTGTTACAGAGCCTATTAGGAACATGTGATTAATTCCAAAGGGCCTTTCTGTCACCAAGATTGATGCTTACCCCATCCCCAGAGCTGATGAACTCATTGACTGTTTAGGGCCTGCCATGTTTCTGAATACATTTGACCTTATTTCAGGGTACTGGCATGTTGCCCTAATGGAGGGGGCAAAGAGAGGTTGGCATTCTCTACCCCAGAGGGCCATTTTCAGTGTAGAGCAAGGCCCTTTGAATTGAAGAAAGCCATTGCCACCTTTCATAGGTTGGGGAACCAGGTCTAAGTTGGGTTGGTGTTATTTAGTTTTTGCTTATCTGGATGATATAACTGTCTACTGTAGCAGCTGGGTGGCTCACCTGTTTCACCTGGAAAAAATGATTCAGGCCCTGCAACAGACAGGCCTGACTATCAAAGCCTGTAAATGCTGGAAAGGGCAGGAATCTGTGGTGTACTTAAGACCCTTGTGAGCAGGGGATGGTGCATCCCCTCCAGGCCAAATTAGATAGTATCCTGACCTGGGAGAACCCATAACCCAGGCAGACGTGAAGGCCTTCCTGGGCCTAATTGGTTACTACCAAAGGTGTGTTAAGGGATATGGCACTATTGTTGCTCCCTTAACTGAGCTGACTTAAAAATAGAAGCCCAACTAGATGATCTGGAGAGAGACCTGTGAGAAAGTCTTTGATACCCTCAAATAGGCCATGTCTTTAGTCTATGTGCTCACGGTCCTTGACTTTTCCCAGGAACACCTTGTGCAGTCATATGCCTTGGAGCATGGCATGGACATTCCTATGAGAGATAAACGAGGAGGGCCTAGATCAACCTGTAGCATTCATCTCTTGGAACCTACTTCACAGGAAACAGAGGTGGAGTGCTATTGAAATGAAAACTTTTGCTGTAGTCTGGGTACAGAAACCATGCCTGTTTGAGGCACACTTTCGGATTCAGACAGATTATAGGCCCCTCAGATGGCTCATGCAGGTGAGGGGTGATAATTTAAAACTGGTTAGGCAGTCCATCTCCCTATAGGGAATGGACTTCATGGTGGACCACTTCCCTGGATCAAACCACTCCAATGCTGATGGTCTGTCCAGGTTCTTCTGCCTTAGTGATGAGAACTCTCAGGAGATTAAATAGTTCTCCCCACTTTCAGCTGCAGGAGTACCTGTTAGACCTGTCAGCCTTAGGGTGATTTTACCACCCTCCTGTTTTTGTGTGAATTCATTTTTATTGGCTTTAGGCCTCTGTACATTTTACTACTGCTAACCAGAGCTAAAGTGCTTTTGTTCACTCCCTAAAACATGGCAAAAATTAGGAATCTCACAACTAGGCTTTTTATGGGTGGGGGATCACATGCATTCCTTTAAAGACCTTCAAAGTAGATACTCCCTGCATCAGACGCAGTTCTACAAGTACCTGCAATTGCGACATGCTCTCCATACGCACCTCACAACAGGTACAAAGCTTCCTCACCATAGCAGGCCTGAGGCACAGATAATGTTGGGGGAACGGGGGAAGGGTGGCATCTCCTGCATCTACCGCACACTGATCAACAATACCCCTACTTCCCTGGATCGACTGCGAGCCCAATGGTAGGAATGGGTGGGTGTCCTGGAGGAGGAGGATTGGCGCGATGCCCTTATCGCCCCTAGGACTGTCACCGCCACTGCCAGGCTACGCTTAGTATAGCTCTATTATTTACATGCAGCCTACCTTAACCCGCTGCGCCTTCACTGAGTGGGATTTAGCCCGACCACAGCGCGTACTAGGTGCAGTCACGACCCAGCTGATTTCTCCACATGGTATGGGCATGCCCCAGCTTGACGAGGTTCTAGGGGGATATCAAGGAGGAACTCACCAAGATATTGGGGTGGGAGGTTCCCCGCAAACAAAAGCACACAATCCTGGGTATTACTGACGGGTTAGATGGGTCTCGGAACGAGAAATTGTTTTTCACCAAAGCAATGGTGGTAGCCAAAAGGGACCTCCTGGAAGTGCCCCGAACCCCCAAGTGTTTTGGCACTGGTGGACTGGGGTGGCTTGGTGTGCAATGCAAGAAAAATTCATGTATGAGGCATGCGGGTGTCCCAAGAAATATCGTGGGTCTGGGGGAAATGGTTAGGGGGTATGGTTTAGTCTCAAAAGGAATGTCCAAATCCATGTTGCTTTGCATTTATTAGTGTCTGTAAACTGGGTCGCACTAAACCTTGTATGCAATCCTGGACTTTCATGGTGTTGTGATGACTGGCTGGTGCCTTCTGTCAAATCATTAAAATCAATAAAAAATTGGTTATCAAAACAAAACATGGCAAAATTGGTTTACATGTGATTGGTATATTTACTTATACTTCTTTAATATAGAGATATTCCATATACCCAGAGTGTTGGACTTTTTGCAGGGTCATCCCTGAGCTTTTTGCCTTCCTCCTGTATTTTGTCTGACCTGTTTTTGTTGGTTTTATGACTCTTCTGATCTGTGCTAAAGTGCATATGCTCTCCCTATTGTAAATTTATAAATGAATTAGTGATTCCATGATTGGCTGGTTTGGTTTACCCTAGACCCTAGTATAGTGCACCAGGAGTGCCCAGGGCTTGTTAACCAAATGATGCTGGTGGTCTTGCAGCACTGGTTGTGCCACCCACAGAAGCAGCCTGTAAAAGTGTGTTTAAGGCCTGCCTTTGCAGAGCCTGTGTGCAGTCTCGTACTGTCATGCTGACTGGGCAAGTGCACCCTTTTATTTGGGATAAGCGTCTCCCTAGAATAGCATGGAAGAAACTTAGGAGGCGTAGAGAGAAGGGTGGGTTGGCAGGCCCGGACCTGCAGATATAAGCATGGGCTTTCCAGCTGTCTCATGCTCAGATGCTTTTAAAGATGCCTGTAGTTCTCGGAGTTGGTACTTAATTTTCTGCCTTGCTTAAAGTGGAAGGAGTTAGCCAGTCAGGCTTTTTGTTCAAATTTGGTAACCCCAAATTTTTTAAGAAGATCAAATTTAAGATTTTGCAGGGCATGGCAAAAATTTGGGCCAAGTTAACGATGGTAATAAAATTAGGTTACTTTGGCAGTAGAACACCTCTATAGGGTCTTCCTGAGCGTCCTGTTTGGGTGGGTGATAATCTAGCTGCCCCACTAAAAGAAGCAGGGTTGGAAGCTTGGGGGGATCTATTTATGGAAGGGGACCTACTTTCATGGGAATGTTTAAGTAATAGGATCGGTCCAATCTCTCAAGGTTCAAATACATGCAAATTGCCAGTTGGGCCCATTTGTATGTCTCCCCACCTACCAGACTAAATAGGTTCCCTATCGGAGGTCATAGTCAGTTAGTAGATATACTGCTAGACAAACCCCCTGCAAAGAAGGAGATATCCCTTTGGTATAACATGATCCTTGAAGAAGTTGATGGTGAATTCCTGCTACCGGAAGAGCTTTGGGGTTCTTCGTGTGCAGATCTCAATGTACAGGATCTCTGGACTACCTTGTTTAAAACCTTGTGGGACATTGTCAAGCCAGCTTGGTTGCGTAGGAACCATCTTTTTACGCTCCACAGAGCTTATTATTCTCCCCTTAGACTCTCAAAGTTCTCTCAAGGGAGCTCAGTGGCTTGTGCCAAGTGTGGGCTAGTTGTTGCATCTGATGCACATATGTTCTTTGAATGTCCCGCCCTAGCCTCCTTTTGGGATTTCATAAAAAACACACTGTCTGTAGCACTTGGCGGGCAAGTAGTCTTAGATCTTCCTCTGGTGATCTTTGGGATCTTGGATGGGGTTCAGGGTCAGGCAAAAAACTTATTATTTTATTCCATCTTACTTGCAGGAAGGGAGATCTGTAAAAAATTGAAAGACTCTCTACCACCATCTTTAATTGATTGGCAGATCTCAGTTTTACAAGTCTCCAAACTCGACCTAGCAAGATCTGGCAATCAAAATAAAAGAGCATTCTGGCTATTGTTGGTTCGGGACTATTGAATTGGTCTAGGTTTTTTTTTTCCCCCGGTCCGATGATTACACAGCTGTGGTTTAACCAACCCGTAAAGCCCTTTTCCGACTGGAAATTCGGAAACAAACGGCTGAACTTCCCACTTGCACGTAACCTTCATGGTACGATCTTCCTGGTTTCATTGGTGTTAATCCATGTGGAAACGTCAGATCTGAGGGATATTGGTTGTTTCTCTCACCTAATCCCTGCCAGTCTATAACTGTGACAGTTTTGTCGTATCCCGGCGGTGGTTACACTGGAAACCATGGTGGAAAATGAGGAACAAAAAAATTGTTCCAATAGGGCAGGTATTGTAAATACTACTATGTTTTATGTTCTGTATAAATTGGAGTTTTTAATGATGTGATTGGGGGATATTTTATTGTTTTTATCCGATGCATGTCTATACCTTTTTATTTATGCACTTTTATGGCTGTATTTCTCTCCAGCCGAATCCAGTGAATGAACTGAACAGAGTCAATTTATTATATATTGTGCATACATAATACACAAAGCTACAAACTTTTAGTGTACTTAGTAATGTAAAGAGTAAGGCTGAACTTTGTAAATTCATAATTTTTTCCCATTTAAATTTTTGGAAGATTATGGATGCCTGGTTCCTTAATTATTATCAATAACAACCTCTTTGATTCTGTTGTTTTTTTACATTCTGTGCAGTGAAACACTGCTTTCCATGGCAACAGTGTAGGGGCTGTGAACTCCAAATACTTGTACCTTCTCTCATTTGTAATTGTCATAGTAAATGTTGATTTAAGCCCACAGAATATGGAGGCATATTAGCAAGAACCTCATTAAAATTATCGCTGTTTTAGCGGCAGGAAACTGCCACTAAAACGGCAATTTGTTGAATTACAATGCGAAGACTTTGAATTTGCTGCATAGCAATGGTGCAATATGTATATATGTGTATATAACGAATTGTTGTGTTAATGTCTTAAATGTAAATGTCAATGTTGTATCTTTCTCATACAATTGGATTTGTTTGATAAAATAAAAAAGTAAAGAAAAAGTAAAAGGTATAAATAAACTATACCGTACAAATCTGGAAATAAGCCTGATTTGTTGCTCGAATTAAAGAGCCTGAATAAATTAACTGTAGGGCCGGCACCCTGTTTTTTTCCACAAGAGAGGCATTAATGACATTCTGGATGACTGGGGATACAGTCTCCGATGCTAACTTAAGTATGGAGGGGGGCGCAACATCAACTGGAGATCCTGACTTATGGTCATCCAGGAGGCGCTGTGAGTCTGCTAGAGTAAGAGGGGAAAACACCTCTAACTTTGCATATGGGAGGTGTTAGGAGGTTGCAGATTAATGTCCAGCTGGGGAAATTGCGAGTAGATGTTGTTCACTCTAGTGAGAAAAAAAATGGCAATTTCATCGCATCGCCCTTGAACATTCGAAAAATCAGGCAGAGGGTCAGGAGGAGTGGTTAGAGATTTTTAAAAAAAAATTCCCTAGGGGTGTTGCCAGCCGACATAATCTTTTCCTGATAGTACTTAGCTTGGGCATCCTTTATTCCCGCTTAATACTGTCCAAGTGCTATTCTATACTTCGCCTTGCTCGGTGTGGAGAAATCCCTCCTCCATTTCCGTTCGAGCTGCTTACACGTTTTTTTAAGACTTCTAAGTTCAGGGTTGTACCAGGCCTTCTTGTTAGTGCCAGTTCGATGGTCGATGGCAGAAATGTTTCTTCGGTAGAGTAAGATCTAAGGAAGATTCCAGCCAGCTATTGAAGTTGTCATTGGCTTCAATAGGGTTGCTATCGGGGACGGGGATGGAGTTGTTAATATTGGTCACCCATTCTTCCACCACGAGTTTGGACCAGCTCCGGCCCACCTTATTAGTTTTCGTAGAAGATTGAGGGAAAACCTCAGAGGCTCAGACAAAAGAGAGTAGTGAGTGGGCTGACCAGGGTACTGCAATTGTCTCCTTCATAGTAATATTATCTAAATTCGTAAACAGAGGATCGAGTAAGTGGCCAGCTTTATGGGTAGGGCCAGTTACAAATAATTTGAAATGAATTGCTTCCATTCCTGCCACAAGTTCTCGGGAAGGAGGAGAATTAACATCATCCAAATGAATATTAAGGTCACCAAGTATTGAGAAATTAGAAGTATGACTGGCCAAATTTATAGCAGTACCTAACAAATTATTACAAAAGGTAGTGTGACCCCCAGGAGGGCGGTAAAGATGGATGCCTGAGAAAGTACAGGTGGGGGTGAAAGTGATAGCAAAAGAGAGGCTTTCGCAATCCACCAAAGAACCCTTCATTGATCTACAACTATAGATGTTTTTAAATATGATGGCAATACCGCCTCCCCACGCAGACTCTCAATCCTGTCTAATCAAAGTGTAATTAGAAGGAAGGGCCAGGACCACATCTGCTTCGGAGGCTGGATTCCTCCAAGTCTCAGTAAGGAAAAGAACATCCAGACTTCTCTCCTCCAACAGCATGTGAATTTCATGTAAGTGCTTAGACAAGGATCGACAGTTCAAATATAAGAGGGAAAAGGGGGTGGTCTCTTTAGTATCCAAGGAGGGAGATTTCCAGGGTATGAGTGTAAAAGCGCAGAAAGGGCAATGAGGACGATAGTTACCTTCATCCTCCAAAGGGATAGTATGCAGACAGCTATCCGTCAGATTGTCTCTAATCGCCAATAGTGCATCCCTGCTAAAGTGAATTACTTTGGGGGAGTCTCGGCCAGGGGTTCCTGCCCCTAGCCCTGTCCTGGCGCGGGCAGACGCAGACGGGCTTGCCTCTGGCACGCCATTGGCGCGCCCGCTGCGCGCCAGCAATCCGCATCTAAATACTGTGGGCTAACAGCCCGTCCCAAACACTAGAGCGCCTCCCCAACAATGGTAGCCACTGATGGAAGAGCCTGCCTCCCTCAACCAAGATGGTGTCGTCGGGGGAAAGGGAGTGAGTGTTCCCGCTCAAGCGGCGGGTGCCCAAAGCTGATTTTTAAGTGGGGGTAAGTGGAAATGGAGTGTACTAAAAACGAAATGAAACAAGAGCAGCAAATTTTTAGGTTTAAAAAGAGCGTAACAGCTCGAGTCACCGGATAAGCAAGTTACAATTACACAGGCGATCGCTAAACATTCTTCCACCACCACAGAAGTTGCAGTCACTTCTAGTATCCTCTGTAGTGTAGTTCCTATAGTCCCAATAGGCTCTGCGCATTGGAATAACATATACTATAGTTTAGTTGTAGGACAGAGGTCGACTAGGTCTCTATCAAACACATTAGACTTAATTGTGAGTGCCAGCTAGCTCAAAGGTCACTAGAAACTTTCTCGAATACCGAAGGGATTCGTTTCTGACAACCACATAAACACGACAACTCTGTTTCCCAAGAATAAGAAATGTATCTCTAGAGTCGCGGAAACAATAGACAACTATTTCACTCAGTCAATCGTGCATGCTTTTTTTCACCAGAGGTGCAGAGAAATAGAGAGACGCGCGTTTTCAATAAAAAGTATTTATTGAACAGCCTTCTTTCTCAGGCAGAGGAAATGAACTGCTACAATCGTAATACTGGTTGCAAAGTATAATGCATACAGTAAAATAATACTATAAAAGCATGGTATGGGTTCTAATCCATATAAAATAACTTAGAATACATACATTAATAAATAATGACTAAAAAGTACTCAACTGGTGGTTCCAAAATACGCCTACCCCAGTGTACCTAACCTAGGTCTAGTACGAGGGAAGAAGTAAGTGAGGTGTAGCTTAAGTTTAGTATTCTTTTTGCCAAGAATCTATTCCAAGAATTCTCTCAGGGTCTAATCAGCTCCGTACCTTGGTTTAGAATGAAGGAGGTCTTGTATCTCTCTCTCAGAACTCGATTTCCCAGATACCCGCAAGGGTAGCCTGGAAACACTGGAGCTGGATTTCTCGGCAGGAGAAAAGACAGTGTCTATTTCAGTGCATCAGCTGGCGAGTCGGCTTCCTTCGGCACTTGCTGTAGCATGGCGCGGGCAAGTAGATAGTCAAACTGCTCCAAACCACTGTGTGTTTGCCTGGGGAAATGTGGGCATATTTATACTGTGAAGATGCCGAGTTTGACGTAAGGTTGGACATAATAACGACATAAAAGACTCAGTTCTTTGAAAACTCCTTGAGTTCTTGGATAAATCAATATTCAAGCAAGGGGAAGTCCCTGACTGCTGAAGGCGGGTTTTTCCAAGAAATCATTGTGGATTCTCTGAACTAGTGAAAGTAGCCATGCCGTATTTGGGCTGCATAGGCTAAGTCTAAATATGGTTATGATTTCTATGCCTATATAAGGATAGGGTGATTTATACCTATAAATGGGCATGAATCTGGAAAATTAGACTAGGGTCCTAGATTCATATACAACAAAACAAGATATTCAGCATGGGTGTTTAGGGGCTACCCTGGATCTGACTCAGTGGTTTACATTTGGCCCAGGGGAAACAGATACTCATTCGATAGACATAAATGTTGAATTGGCAGCAATTTCCTTGGAGCACTTGCTGGATCTGAGCAAGTACCATACATGGAAGGATATTCTCTCTTTGACCAGAGAGAACATATGAATGAATTAATTTCCCCAGTCATTTAGACAAGACAATGAAGCGAACTGGAAGTTGTGTGGCATCCTGTGTGAATAAAAGCACAGTGCAAGCTACAAAATCACTTTTCCCTTGAGTGGCCAAATGACCATTAACAAATGGACAAACTGTTTTATTCTGTTGAAACCTCTGTTAGAGTACGGCCTGACCCTCACACTCTACTCGTAGAGTCCTGTTATGTTTAGCTGTGTCTGCCTTGACTTCTCCTATCAACCATGTCAAGCCAAAACCAGACCCCTGGATGACAGGTGGAAAATCTGACAAGGCAATCAACAGAAGGTGCAGCCTGGCAAGTGCCAAAAATCAATTTTACCAACCTGTACTTTTGAGTATGTGGACTCCTATGGAGAATTTTTCAACACTTGTAGATCCATCCTAAGCTACAACTATCTGCCTTGCACCACAGAAGTAATTAGATGTACATTTGTTTAAAGAAAACTCACATGGTTTAACCTCCAACTGGATCCAACATGTATGTTGCATCATACTGCTATTCTATTGCATAGGGCCTGAAAATGGCCCTGGGTCCCAGTTGACACCTTACACTTGTCTACCATTGTAGCTTACTGTATTTATGGGCATCTTACATTCATAGCCTGTAAGATAGTCAACTTTAACTGACAATGTCAGTGCTGTATTTATTTTTATAGAAGCTTTATTTTTAACATTTATTATTATTGGGAAACTGATGGAATATTTAATGTTGAGGGTACTAAACCACAACAATACAAATTATACCTAAAATATGATGTTAGTTCCAGTGTACTAAGGTTTTGCTAAAAACCTGGACTGAGTGGCTGTTAGAAATGGAATAGATCAGAAAGCCTTACCTTTGTGTAAAAATGTAAATCATGTGAAACCACAATTACAGTTGAGAAGTAAAAAACAAACACACTACATATGTTATTTCTGCTTTGTGATGTAAAAATCCTTATAATTTTATTTATGAAGACATACACTACAAAGAGATGAACCACAGATGTGGTACATCTACTTAACAATGAAAGTGAAATTCTCAGACTATAGTGCTCTTTTTAGTGTCCAGTGGAATTAGCACCTAATTTACAAGCTAAAGTCTTTTTTGAGAACCAATCCTGGAGTGCATGTATTCTTTTGGCATACTCTTCAACACAGGGACTTGTGTAACATTATAAATTGTACTTGCACCCATAACTCGCACTGACTGTGACAAGTGGAAGTAGATCACATTCTGCAGTATTGGTTTTGAATACTATATAACAATTGTGAGAAGTGTGGTTGTTGGTTGACTGGGGTATGAGCCCTGGTCAAGCAACATTCCACGGTTCCGTGCATGGTGAAGCACAAAAAGTTATTAAATTAACCTGTGCTCAACCCTGGGTAGCCTGGCACCAAAAGCAGTCAAGTTTAACTGCATGCAACAGTAAAACACACATAAATTGATACACCCGTTTAAAAAAATAGAGTACATTTTAATAAAGTATTTTACACAAAAACGACAAAATTGGAAGAACTGGAGTTATGAATTTTTACTGTTCTTAGTAAAATCTAGTGTCTAAAATATCATCTAGTTGTATGAGGCAGGGTCAAAGTCATAAAATATGACCCACAGCGATGGAGTGCAGGTCGGATGCAAGAAGTGAATTGGGCCCGGTCAGCATTTGCCTTCGGACTTAGAAACGTTTCTGAGAAAAATGTTCTGAGACAGTGAAATTCAGTGGGGCAAGGCTGCAGGAGATATCTGAGGATATTTGAAGAGCAGCATGGGGTTACATTAGTTGTCTCTCCACCACTCTTTTCATGGTGAGCTCACCAACATGAAAGGGGTGGTGGAAAGCCTGGATCCCCGGCAGACGCATCAGTCATGTGGCGGTCCGACCACCACACTTGGAATAATGCCGATGGACCCACAGTGTTGCGGTGGTCAGATCCCCAACAAGAGTATGGCGGTCCTATGGATCGCTGTACTCATAATAAGACCCTGGGTCTATGAAATGTAAGTTGAAAATCTCCTGCAGGACAAGGCAGAGGGCTGCAGCCAAAAACTGTTCCACAAGGCTGTATACCCCTATCGCAAAAGACAGCTGTAATGGATTTGCTGGTGTGGAGCAGAATGTAACAGGAGAAGCTGCAAAGTCAATCTGACCGGCGATGCACCTCAGGTGGATGGGTGAGCATGTGCATCTCCATCTCCTGCTTAATTCTCAGAGCAGATTTTAGCAAAAAATGTTTTAAGTCTTTACTTTTGGATTTTGGCTATCTGGTTACCTTCAGCACAACTTCCAAGAATCGAAGAAGGAAGGGCACCACTTGAAGGGCCAGGAGCCCCTCAGGATGGGTTCAGGTGTGAATCAAATGTGAGAAAAGCCTTTTGTGTGAAACTCAGATCAGGAGGCATCCCTTTGGAGTCAACCTGTTGGTCCTGGGTTCAAGTTGCAGGTCCAGTCCTTCTTTTCAAGGCAAGAGGGCAGCAGGGCAAAAAATCAGCAATTCAGCAAGGCAGCAGCAGGTCAGCTGTCCAGCTGAGTGGCAGTCCGTTTAGCAGCACAACAGCAGTCCATCTTCCTGTCAAAGTATCCACAAGTCCAGAAGTGTACTTAAGAGTTGGTGTCTAAGGACCCCTTTTTATAACCTGCTGCACCCTTAGATGACGGGAGAAGTATCTGGACAGTGGTTTTGAAGTGCATGACATTTTCTGTCTCCCTGCCCTGGCTCCAAGCAGGCTGCAATGACAATGTGTAAGTGTTAGGCCTTTTGTGTGAAGGCAGAGCACTCTATATTCGGTTGCAAGTGTGGCTGTGTTCAGCTCTGCCACCTCATTCTGCCAGCAGATGGCCCATTAAGGCACACAGTTATTCCTCTATTGTTTAACTGTCTTGGAGAACCCATTCATCTTAATCTTCATCATCATCATCTTTATTTGGTCAATACTGACCATGAAAGCTCAATAAAATCACACACAGATATTTCAAACATCGATAAAATCGTAATAAAATATCACATTTGATTTTAAAATCTTACCCCTCTTCAAAATAATATATTAAATTATCACAAATGGCCCTATAGAGTTGATCTTACCCACATTTCACATTGCCTATAAGGATACCTTAATGCCAACCAAATCTATACTAAGATATCATAGGGAACCTGAATCAGGGCCAAAAACACGGATCTCAATGCATATTTCTTCATTAATCTCAGTGCTTGAGTGATAAAATTCAGAACGGCAAAGCATATCAGAGGAGACTCAAGACTCTGTAAATAGTGCAAACACGTCATTTGACTTAACACATGATTTAGACATAAAAGGGCTAAGGGTAGAAAAATGCCAACTTTCTAAAAGTGGTATTTTCACAATTGTAATAAAAGTCCCTACTTTACCATTAAATGGAGTTTTTCATTACAACTACCAGCTTCCAATTGGAAATTACAGTTTATTCAATGTAATAAAGATTCTGCAATGTTATCCTATGGGCTGGGTTGGATTCCCTGTAGCGAAAAACAAATGTAGGTGTTCTTCACTCCCAGAACATGTAAAACATAAAAGTACATGGCCAACCATTTAATTACAAAAAACACTGCCCTATGGACTAGCCAGGGCCTACCGTAGGGGTGATTAAAGGTGCTACTCAAGTGTGTGGCACAAAAAGTGCTGCAGGCCCACTGGTAGCATTTAATTTACAGGACCTGGGTACATATCATACCACTCTACAAGGGTAATACAAGTAATTAAATATGCAAATAGGGTATTAATCAATGTAACCATTTTTTAGGGGAGTGTACATAAGCCCTTTAACCCTGGTTAGCATTGGTAAAGTGCATGGAGACCTAAGACCAACAACAACAAATTCAGCAAAAAGTGGACAGCAAAAGGCAAAATATTTGGAAGCGACTTTGCAAAGAGGGCTAGGTCCAACACGTATCGAAAACATTTTGCCTGTAGAAAAATTGAACAATGATGAAGCAAAAACTGCTGAATAAAATTACACTAATCTTGGCAGAAAGCTAGACCCTGGTCTAGGAAGTGTGTTTGTTGTGATTATATTGTAAATTAATTCAGTAGTTTTTAAGAAATAAAGGCTCAAAACATGTATATTTCTTGCTGCAGAGGATCTGCAGGGCAACAAAATTCAAGATAAGTGGAGTAACTATTACACTTAATCCATAGATTATGTGCTCTGAGCATTTATCCTACCCCACCCATCTTCTCCTGTAGTTTTTTCTGGATACTGTGAAACACTACACTCATCAAAGGCAACCATGTATGTCCTGTCCTGTATGATCATGAGTGCCAAGTAAAAAGAATATGATCAAGTTTTTTTAAAACTTTGAATAGGAAAAAGCAGGATAATCTAAAATAGCTTGACAAGTGTATTTGGATGCACTGTCTGCTTCATCTATTTCTCCTGGTTTTCAGTGGTTTTTGGCACATGTACTTGTATCTTTGTTATTGATGTACTGAATGGAAATGTTTTTGTTCAGCGTAGAGAGAAGCTAGCTTGAAGACCATAGGAAGCAAGACACAATATAGAGTGGCCAAGTAGTGCAACCCATACCTCACTATTGTGAGGAAACCTGCATGTTTCTGCAAGCACAATCATGCTAGATGTGCTCTGCTGTATTGTTCATTTCACTTCCTTGTTTTATGGCCGATTACTACCATGATGAGGCATTACTAGGGCTTGAGTCACAAAGGTAAACTTACATGTTGGTTGTGTAAGTTTACTCTTTTTCAGCAGTACACAACTGCAATTTAAATGTAACTTTAGGACTGTGTTCTGCAGTCGTGGCAGAGAATTCAGCTTCTCAAAGGCAGTCCTTATTAAGGCCTGATTACAGTTGGCACGGAAAAGTGTGTGATATTTACTGTACCTGACAGCCTGACACATCACAAATGCATTAAGTAGCACCCAGCAGGGGCGGCCTTAGGCATGTGCAAGCTGTGCACCTGCACAGGGCCACCAAACCCCAGGGGCCACCACACCAGGCCTGAGGCACTTATACATGGTGCGCGGGCCCCGGCCGGGGCCCCTGAGGCTCGTAAGAAATGGTGCGGGCCCAGGCCGGGGCCCATGAAGCTCCTAAGAAATGGTACGGGGCCCCGTCCGGGACCCCCGAGGCTCTCAAGAAATGGTGCGGGTCCCCCACCGGGGCCCCTGAGGCTCTTAAGAAATGGTGCGGGCCGGGGCCTCTACCTACGCTCCCTGTCCAGGGCCACCATGAGCCTAGAGCCGCCCCTGCACCCAGTTATGAATGTGTGCCTTGCAATAGTACAATAATATCTCGCAATATTCAGATTGCATTTTTCCTTTAGTGTTAAAGCACACATCGCATTTTGTATTGCGTCAGGATGACAATATTGAGAATTCAAATAGAAGCCCATGTTCACACCAGAACATGGGTTTGTATTGGAATTCACAAGGCCATATTATCAAGCCCATTATCGCCGCTTTAGCAGCAGTTTTCTGCCACTAAAACGGCGATAATTTTTAACGCCCTGCTTGATAATATGCCCCTTCGTCTTTTAAATCTGACTTAATTTCTGCAAATTTATTGAATGAAGGTCGGCTCTGGGCGGTTTTTAAAGATACATTCAACGTAAATGCTTTCATACACAGAAGGAAATCTGCCCGTTCGTGTTTTTTTTAACTACAACGCTACTGCTTTTGCATCATTACATAAATATTCTTTTTTGAGGAAAAAAGTTCAATTTTTCCAAGGTCCAACAAGCGCATAATATGAATAGTCCTGTCAGATGTTGTGACATACTCTACTTCAGAAGCTACTTTCTGCAGTTTATGTGCCCCCGGGGTCTCGTTCTAGGAAGCAGGGAGTGAACTTGGATGCATTGCTTTCGATCACAATCCTTTTAAGGAACAGTTGATTGAGGAGTGCATTACCTACAAGCCCTCGTGTGATCTATCGGACAAAAACTCAGTTGCCTCCTTCTCTTCTTCCACCAGGCATTTTCTTTATTGCCACCCACTTTTCTTGTCTACTTCTTTATTAAGTTGTCTAGCTTAATTACGTACATAAAAATTGCAAACAGAAAGAAATGTCTGCAAACAAACCTGGCTGAGACTTCAATGCAGCAAAGAGTGTAGTATATTTTAACACTTTCCTCGGGTCTGTGTATTTTTATGTTTTGTAAACACATGCAGCTGTAAATCAGTTAATGATCTGCAATAATTGTTCTAAATAGGGTATCAATTATTAAAACACATTGTGGTGAAAAGTGTGAAGAAACAACGACATGATATGTGTTTTATTTTCGATTTTGACAAAATCATATAGGCACCATTAGAATTTAATCCAACACATTCTAGTCACACAGTAATAATTATCAATATATAGGTGGGACATCTATTAATCTTTGTAAACATATACATCAAACTTACATGGAGTACTATTACGACCAGCCGCGGCCCGTGGATGGATGGAGTTCCGTGGAGCAGACAGGTGGGCGGGGGAAGGGCAGGGTGTGCAGGTGGTAAACACCGAAATATGGATGATTGCAGGTAAGTAAACAATTGAATTAATAAAACGTATTTCATAGCGCGCCCTGCATCGTATATTGCAACCTCAAAGCTGGTGAGGCAACTCAAGAGAAAACATGGAGGTTGTGTCCCTGCAGAAATTACCAAAGAGATCGCTGGTGGTAATTAAGCACAACTCCAAAGATTTTCAAGAAATTGAAGTTCTCCAATGGCTGCAAAAAGGAGCACCAAATACAGAGCAGCAGCATTCTTGAAACCTTCACCACCATTTGACACAGCCAAAATGCTGAATATTGGTTCAATATGGACTGCATGGATTAGAAAATTTGATTACTTCGTCAATGGCCCAGCAGAAGTAAATGACAAAAAGATCACCAAAGACTTAAAGAACCTTGCAGGTGATGGACTGAAAGAAGTGATAAGGATAATACCAAAAGCTACTGAAGTATCATGTCAAAGAAGCATTGGAAGCCAAGTGCAATCTGCTGCAGCGCAAAGTTGCCTACTCTTGACACGTCACAGAAGCGTTCCAAAATGTTCCCAGAGACACATAATGAATGTGGACATGATACATATTTCTTATATGACATAATGATGAATGGTACAATTTCACGTGACGTTGCTATTGAACAATGCCTTTATCGTAGTACTTGGGAATTGACTCCCATATTGTGTTTAACCATGTTAATTGAAATAATTAGTTTGAGGAACCATCCTCAAGTAGTAGACATGTATGTAATGTAGATGACTTAGAAATAATCATTTTATGTAATAAAACAAACCATCTTCTTTATGTTAATCTGCTTCACTGCTAAATCATGACGCATGATTTGTAAACGTGTGCTATATTGTTCATGTAACCTTTAGTGCCCTAAATATTAGTTCTTAACCATCCTCACAAGTGTAAAATGTGGTAGCAATAGAAACAATAAAACTCATGCTAACTATGTGTTACAGTTACATGTAGGTACTTTCAAATATAGTTATCAGTCCTACTATCAATGAGCAGTTATATTATTTACTGTATGCTTATGAAATATGAACTAGAAACACCAAATAAATTATATTTGTTCATCTTTAAAAGGTCACACCCATATTAAATGTGTACCATTGAAGTGAATGGTTAACTTGTTTCTGATGTGGATTCTCATTTCCACATGAAGGTAAATGACCTGCCATTGGACAGACATGCAAGGACTCTGGGAATTAAAGCCTTTTCATATTTGGCCTGCAAATCGAAAGACAAGCCAAGTGGGTCACAACCAAGAAAAGAGAATGGGGACTGGGTAGTTCCAGAAGCATTTTCACCATGACCATAAGGCCAAATGGCAACATCAATTGTGGCAAGTGGAGACTAAACAAAGGCGGTCACCATCAAATTCCTCTTCCAGGGGCTCTTCAATATTATCGTAGAGCAACATTTTAGAAGATGGATGTTCAATGGCGATGGCTACCGTAGAACGACGGCCACGTGCAGGATGGGCTGCTTGCAAAAAGGAACAAAAGTTAAATTCATTTTAGTGCACTAAATCGAATTTATCTTGGTCAGAAAAGGAACTGTACACAAAGATGCTTTGACCATGGAATTGTTGTCCGATTAGTGCCAAGAATGAAAAAACCTCAATGTCTACTATATTCTCTATATTGACTTTTACATGTATGATTTTGTGTATGTGATTTTCCATATTGGAAGTTAATCTTTGGTGCATTACCTGATGTGATTTTATCTCATGTATTTCTATATGACATTTTAACTGGAATTCATTGAATGCAACTTTTGCGTATTAGCTTTGGTGAACTAGTGACATTCCCTGGTTATAGTGGTATGCTTGGTATGAATGTGGTATAAGTCACTGATAGTGTGTTCAAATACAATCAAAGGGAATTGTTGTTTTGATTTAGTGTGAAATTTGTGTCCTGTCCCTTTGGTTAAGGAGGACCCCTATCTTAGAGTGTATGGTTAATCATTTCTTCGAAGAGAGTGAAGATTTCTAATTTCTTTTTGGTGGAGCAGACAAGAGTTTGTTTTGAAGATCTTTTCTGATTATACTGCTTTTAATATGTTTTTTGAGATCAATGCTGAAAGTAAGTTGGATTGTAAAGAAGGGGTAGCTGCTGCAAGGAGTCTAAAATCATAATCTGTCATGCTGTGATTGGTTTGGTTAGTGTGAAACCGCGCTGGGATTGGTTGTTAGTGTCATAGACAGCACAGAGCTTTGTAGCGTTAATGGTAACAAGGAAGTATTCACTAGAGATATCTGGTAAGGTAATTTGCAATGGATATTTGAAATTTTTATTGAGAACAATGAACATTTTTAAGAGTATAAAAACATTAATACAGGGCGATGTGACCGTACCTACTAGAAAAGGGGTACCCATACCAACTGAAGGTGCACCTGCTTTTTGCATGACCCAAGAGAGAGAGGCTATCATACATGTGCATGTTAGAGAATTGGATGAGATATACAAAGAATGATGGACCTTTAACTTTCCCACAATATGGAACATTAAATATACAAATTCCTGAAAATTTGAGGAGACAGTGAAATTATATCAAACCACCACCAAGACCTATGCAATTTGAAGTGCTCAGAGAATGGGAACCTGTTGCCCATCAGAAAGAAAAACAGAAACATCACAGAAGATATAAGAACACATTAAATAGATATGTCAAAGCTAGATGGGATTCATGACAGAGGATTTGGAGAAAAGACATTGCAGAGGAAGCACAAATGTATCCTGTAGTAGTTGCAGAAAAGGGTGAAGGAGAACATTTAAAGAAAAGAAAACATCTTGAAAGCATGAATTGTTGTTGAATCGACCTTGACCATATAACGAAGACAATCCCAAACAGGGTCAAATCCTTTTGCAAGAACTTTACTAGATGCACCTTCACTGGCCGAGAGATCAAATCCTCATAATCCATTTTTGTTTGACAGTCAAAAACCTAGAGGAGCTCGATTTACTAACGCTTTGTGGCTGAATGCTTCTGGTGCTCTTTCAGTCCCAGTAACAATTGGACCTGTTGTTCCTTTGTATAAGCCATGGTAAGAAAGATTTTACAAAAGAGTACAAAAGGTTCTGAAACATATGTTACGAATGGAGGGAGCTAGTGGGGGGGGTCGCAAGATGATATATCTAGATTCTTGGATTAAGGATAGCTCCCATCTGCATTTGACAAGGGTACAGAAGTTCAGGCAACATCTGTGGCAAAAAATCAAAATGAAAAATCACTTGATGTAGCTAAGCGTCACTGGAAACAATGATTTTGGGTACTATCAGTCCTGACAGAATCATTCAATATCAGGATGATTAATTGTTATTTGTATGTAAGGACATGACGAGAAGAGCCAGAAATACTCATGAAAAATTAGCTAACATTTCACAAAAATACGGGGTGGACATAGAAACATCTAAAACATTACAAAAGACTTCTCGATTAGACTTCAGTAACAAAGATCTTGAGAATCTAAAACACAAAAGATTACAGATTAAGGAATGATTGACAACATTTAGAAAAGGGGTGAGTAGGAGGGAGGGTAAGGCAAATGGGCTAAAAAGAAGGAAACCAAGAAAACAGCTGTGCCCCTGGATCCAATGTTTGAAGCAGAAACAGACAAATCAGAAATAATCCAATGAGGGAGGTTCCTGGAGGAGGTTATGTTCATGTTCCATGGACTAGAACAGATATACTGTCCTTTACAAATGACTTCAAAAATAAAGGGAGAAACCTGTCAAATTGTGTAGACAAGTTGAAAGGTTTGTGAAAGTTTAAAAGCTTTTATACAAATATTTGGGTACCTTTTTGATTCTGTGTTCCCTAGTGATGTATGCACTGAATGTGAAATTGCTATAGAATGACCTGAAACAGAACCTGCTATGAATCCGAAACTGGTGCACCATCAGCTGGGGTAATGAAAATCAAACCATTACCTATTTGAAAGTGAAGATTTCGCCACCAAACAAAATTGATTGGGTTACAATTGACAGGACAACACAGGAATTAAAGGAAACAATACACGCGTATTATTAATGAATTTTATAGGCATTTAAACAGTATAATGGAATGGAAAAAGTGTCAGGAAAAGATATGGGACATTTTGTTTATCGATTAGTTTATGGACTAAGACCTGAAATAAGTGCCATGAAAAATTTGCATTTTATTTTTTAGAAGAACAAACCAATAGATGATATACTTTGGTATTTTAAATATTGTGGAGGAGAAGCGGATTCTAAGAATAAGAGATTAAAGGAGAAGTTGATTTTGGCACAAATGAGCGCAGCAAAAAAAGGTTACATGAGGAGTTGGTGCACATTGTGCAATTATCATACAGGAAAATGGTCAAGCCAATACAGGCATGCAAGCAGTAGCAGGTGGACAACAACAGAATGCGCTGACTCAAGGTAGAGGTAGAGGGACTTCAATAGAAATGTTGAAAAAGACCAATCTGTTTCATGTTTATGACACGTTCGGCCATTGTAAGCATAAGTGTAGGTTAAACCCAATGAATAAAATGAATGGACTGGTATCCCAGGAAGAAATGTATAGCCCCAAGTAGGTGATATGATGCAGAATCAGCAGATTCAAAGGCTGATCATTTTTAGGTTAAATATGCCAGAAGCCTTCATTCCATATTTGAAAGGTTAAGTTCAAAAATATAATGTGAACACAGGATTACATACTGATGATCCAATTGACAACGGGGGTGGCATGGTTGTCCAGGACAGAACAGTGTTTTGTGCAGAATGCCAAATACTATTGTCAGACCAGAGGAATTATCGATTACTGACATCCAACCCCACCATGGATCTTAAACAAGAAATCAGATCCCTTGTGGATCATGCTGAGTCTATGGGACACATCTCGAAACGGGAGGCAGACTTTCTCTGCAACAATGAGGGCAAAAGCCATGCTCAAAATGCATAAAAATAAGACCCCTCCCCCAGGCAGACCCATCGTGTCTGGCATAGTGTCTCTACTAAAACCCTTATCACGCTTCTGTGACTCCTTTCTCAAAACCCTATTACAAAACACTATGACCTACCTACAAGATACCAAAAGCTTACTGAAACTATTTAAGGATATTGCAGTGGATGAAACTATAATCCTGGTAAGCTTTGATATTGAACGCCTGTATACCAGCATTCCCAAGGATGCCACTTTGGAATTACTAAAGAGAGCCCTGGCTGAGGCAAACTGGACATACAGGACACCCAAGGACTTCATCCTTGAATGTGCCAGACTGGCCCTGAAGAGATATTATTTTGAATTCAAGGGAGCCCTGTAGTGAGCAAGGGTAGGGTACACCTTAGCATGCGTAGGTCGCCCAAGTCACAACCACTGATCCTGACGAAAACCTGGTATTTTTGCCATCAGGATGAAACATGTAGACCATTTGTATTCACTTTTGTTTCATTGTAAAGATGCTGAAGGTTAATTTAACCGAGAATGGCTTCTTACGGAGTTTCAACATTGTCCAATTTCTCCAGAATAAATAAAATGTGAGGGAGTTAAATCTGGCTAATTTTTAATCCACTTTTTCACTCACTTGCACCATGAAAAAACCTGCTCGACTGTAATCAGGTGTCATAGCAAACCCGGATAGCATTTGGTTATTCGGGTGGGACCACTATGATGAAGCATGTCACCAACTAGGTTGCTGAATGAGGGGTCTTCTTTAAAAGGAGAAATTCACCTTTTTGTGCACCTCACTTTGTACCTCGGAGACATTGAGGCGTCTCCAGGGTGTACTCCTCCAAATGTTTGATTACTCCATTACAAGGGGACTAGGAGTATTCCCTTACAAAATACCCTTTCTCTCTCCTTTGTTTTTGTTAAAAAAAAGATTTTGACAATGCATTACATGAATGATGACAAATGTGTTAAAGTTCAACTTTTTTGAAAATGACAAATGCAACTTTGATTCAAATACTGTATCATAAAAGCATGCAGATGCTTGAATAACTCGTGATATTTTAGGTTCACTTTAATAGATATGAAATATTAGCCATTGTTAATGATTTGATCTTATGATTTGATAATGTGATAATAAATACAAGAACATTTATGAGAAATAGCTTATTTGACATGTGAGCATCTACATATTTATCATTTCATGCTGTAATGTGTGCACCAAAAATGACAAAAGAAAAGTATGTGTTACACTGGGTTTTGGTTTAAATATTTTCTCGAAACTTTTCATTAACGTACATTTTAAATGTGTGCCTAATAGCATATATACAAAGACAACCTTATAAGTACTTTTCCTATAGGTGTGTAATGTTGATGTATGCAAAACCTTTATGAGTACCTTATACTTACATGAATTATTATGATTTGATTGAGGGGTTTATTAACACATTCATTCATGAAATGAATATCAGTTATGAATCCGAGATTCATAACTCAGCCTAATTCGTTGTGTATGAGCTGTATTTCATGTAGGCCTCAAATTCTTTTCCAAAAGTAAATTTATGAAATGAAAAGTCTGAAGTCTGTGGGAACATTTAGCAAAGTTGTCACTTGTATTCTAACTCTCAATTGCTTCCTTCCAAATACATTTCGGCAAAGCATTTTAAAGAATTGGCACCTCATACAGTACTTGAAATATCCATTGCAAACACCAATATTTGCAATGAAGAAAAATGGCAGTATCGGCCTACAAATTGTGCGGGCGTAGATTGCTTCTTCAAAAAGAAATAAGGATCTAAGATCATAATGGAACCAAAAACCGATTGAGGGCTACCATAATTTTAACAATTGCTCAGTGTGTGAATCAACAATTGAGAGAACAGAGTTTGTACATAATAACCTGAAATTGACTCATACAATGTATTCACATTTCAAAACAAAAAACTTTGTTTATGCCATCATATTCCCAAGCAAAAAAACTTATATATTGGGAAGACAGATCAAGAGGCAAACCAAAGCATTGTACAACATCGGTCAAGAATCAGAACAGAGATAGTCACTGCCACAATGGTCAGTCATTTTGTGGAAAAGAACCATAGTGAGAAAGAGCTTACATGGACTATTTTATGTGAAATTAAACCGAATCCAAGAGGAGGAGACACTGAAGCAGTACTGCTGCAAAAAGAAGCTTATTTAATATTGAAATTCAACAGTACTGTTAGCGGCCTTAATGAGTAGGCAGTAGGCACAACTCAATGGCATAAAAACCGGAATTGATTTTCAAGTATGGATGACAAGTAGCTTCTTAAAGAGCCAGAAAAAGGTGAAGAGTATCAAAGTGTTACAGTTTTAGCTTGTATCTCAAACATCATATCATAATTGGAGTCAATAAAGGAGTAGTGTAAATCTATATTGTGACTGATGCACTACGAATCCCACAATGCATCATTAGCAACAGTAAGGACCGCTGTCTATAAATGAACAGGAAAAAGGAAGGCAAAGATTTAGCTGTTTTGAGGAAATGCACGAAGAACGCTGAAGGTAAAACAGTTGAAAGTAAGTGTATGGAAGGTTTGTCGTTTGCACAACCGTAGATTGTAATACGTATACTGCAACCAAAAAAATTAAATTGGCAATGGATTACAAAATATCCTTGTTGTGTGTTCTATTCACTTTAGAATAGAAGGAGAACTGTGATTCATTTTGATTGGACTCAGAACATAGGCTCGCCTCTACTGAACAAGACGAGTAACCCCAGTAAAACATACTGTTTTCGAATGACTACAAAGAAGAGCACGTTAACGAGTACTTGGATATAAAGTGCCTACTGAACCAGATAAGCAAGTTTGATACAAACTATCATTGTTTAATTCTCATACTTTAAACAGAATAGTTGAAGTAACCAATGCGTTCTTTCAAGTAAAGACAAATGCGTCAAGATAAAGGACAAAAGAATCAGCAGGTACTATGAATGAGACAATAAAAACAAGAATTTTAGGGAAATGCCAAAGCTAGTATAGAAGGGGTCAGAAATTAATTCTAAAATATTTCCAATTTTTAATTATGGATAGTACCCAGTCATAAACCTGAGGAGGACCCCAATGTGATCACATTGGGGCTCGAAAAGCGTCAGCATTATTCAGAACCTGGGGAACATATGTAATCAATTAGAATTTGTTCTTGGGGAACGGTTTGAAAACTCCTATCCTTAGGATTCTGAGCAGTAGTTCCTTGTGGGAAGCAGCATTGAAAGGGAATGACAAGTTGAACAACAAATCATGAATATTGTTGCTGCTTTTTTGGAAGCTGAAGACTGGTTAAAAAATGTAGTTCATTTTTCCACCAAATTATTGTGTTTAGGTATTGTTTCTAACATGTTTTGCCTTGGATTATGATCTAAATGTATGTTTATTGTGAAAACAAACAGGGTTTTTCCTTGCTCTGACACAAAAGATAAAAAGTAAATGGTCTATAAAAATATAGAATGGTGAGTACATAAATACTATAGATCAATGGAATTAGTGAATGGTCTGAGTCTGTTCAAGTAAAAAACAGCATTTAAAGTGACAACTAGATAATATGTTTTTCTAATTTGACAGGCCGTATCTAGTTGTCTGTATTAGGGTCAATCCCTTTACAAAGTAAACTTTTAGAAAGTTGCCATTATCTTACTTTAACCATTCAGTGACTCTGCCTGTAACAAGAACACATGTCTGGGTTAGCTTACAAATGGATCTAAACGTAGTTTGTGAATAACCACTAAAGTTCATGTTTGTGGATGTTTACAAACTTTTACTGTGTTTTAGACATGCCACTCCCTGTCTCTGTGAGTGAATTTATTCACGCAACAATGGTCATGTAAATAACGTTTTTAAGATGAAAAAATAGCATTCATGGAAGTTTACTTGTTTTTCAGTCTTGTAAATAATTATGTACCTGAAGAAACTAATCTTAAATAGGAAAATAGTTCTCTCAATTTCACCCTGTACCTCCATTGTGTCAGGTGCTAGGTACTGAGTAGGTGCAGTAGCATAGTTGCTTTCTCAGTAAAGTAGCCCTGTATACCCCTGAGCTAAATACTCCAACACAGTGACAGTTGGTACTACCATCAGCGGTGGGTTAAGTTGTATAGATTTTTCTTTCATAGCATGTATCATTCTCTGTAATATGAGGTTCGTGAGCGTTACATGAGAATGGCTGTTCTTTCTGAAAATTGGGGCTTACTCAATGTTTATCATGAGAGCCCCATGTTCACTGTGTGATCATGAGTATAGGGGATCATGGGTACCGTCTCTTCACCAGCATAAACTGTCCAGTTTCTGGAAGCTATAGCAGAGATGAAGGAACACATATTGTTTCACAGGTTCCATAAGGCATTTCTTTTCCAACCACCCCTCCCAGGATTATTGCAAAAGGAAAATACTTATGGCCTGGCTACCATAATTTTCTCATAACTATAAATTCCTTACTTGGCTCAATTAGCGATTAGGTCAATGCCTTGTCTATGTGAGTCATATTTACAAAGAAGATTGTATGCTCTAGAATGCGTTATATCGGCCTTAAGCACTGCAGACATGTACAAATGGGTATCAGAATAAAATTTGTTACAACCAGGCATATGAGGGGCCTTATTTACAAGATGTTGCTGTAGGGCAGCGCCGCAGGCCTTCCTGTTGCACTGCCCAACGGCAATAGAAAAGAGCAGGAATGGGCTGTATCTATCAGATATGGTGCATTCCTGTAATTTTCTCCTGTGCTGGTGCGCAATAGTTTGCCACGCACCAGGGCAGGCACCTTTGCACCATGGCGTAAGGGTGCCTGCATTCCAAGGATGATTGTTTTTGTGCCGCAAGGCAACCTTCCTGCAGAAAAAGCATCACAAGATGTTTTTGCTTTTTCGATGTGTACTGCAGACTGCTGCAGACATAGAAAAAAGAAAAATGAGATGAAATAAAGGTATTTCTCCTCATTGCACCTCCCTTTCTCCCCTTCTTGGAAAGGCATACGTTTTTGGCGCTGCCTCAGAGTTACAATTCCTCGTAAATCTGGGGCAGTGTCAAAAAGCCTTGGGTGTTGCTGGGAGCACCCACAGCAACAATCATTGCATACCCCTTTACCTCAGAAGACAGTGGTAAAGGGAACAATATTTACAAGGCTTCATTAAGCCATGCAAAGTGGCTTAGTGCTGCCTGGTGAAAATGGAGCAGACCCCTGTGCCACCAGAGCTTCACAAAAGGTGACACTCCAGTGGTGCAGCCTCACTGTAATTGAGGCCCATAAAATGTTAGTGTTTGGGGATTTATTCTACAATGTATGTTTTATACTTACATTATTGGCATACATTTATTGTGCTTAACCTTATGTCGCAGTATAAAAGCGAGCAAAATTAAAATGGGAATATTATCGTGCCTCGCTGTGCCATTTGCAGCATTTTCACGTTATGTAAATTTAGAAATGACGATATACGTTAGACATGCCAAAAGAATGTTTTCCAATATAAAGTTCCTGAAAGTAAAGCCAATATTGACTACAGAATCATGATGACCAATGTAGACTGCATCTCAACCCTGTAGAAAGCATCTCAGATTGTCCAGGTAGCACAGCACTGGTATATATTGTAGGAACGGTTTATAGTTGTTGGGTCCCGTATTATATATTGTATGATTTTGTACACAAAACACAAGGGGGCATATTCTCAAGGACTTATCACTGAGTTATCGGTACATTAGCGCAGCAAGTGTGGCAAAAGAATTATCGCAAAAGGATCGAAGATGCACAGCATATCGGTTGAGTGATAATGTTATTATCAATGTAGGTAATGTAGGTTGCTCTCAACAGGTAGTGTGTCCGTCCACACACTAACAAATATAGTTCAAATGTGCATACATACAACTGAATGCATCCCTGTGTGAGGCACTCCTTAAGTTTCAAAAATAGACTCCACTGAAGGTTAGTTCATATATTCAAAGTTTATATATGGTAATCAATTTCATTTATTGAATTCAGTATTTCAATTCACTCGATGTGGTGATGAATATTTTGTTAATCATGGGATTAATTCCAACTCCAATGCATTTCGGGCCGAGATGCCCTTTATCAAGGAGTACTGTGGAAGATGAAGAAGATATAATGAATAGTACGAAAGATAAAACTAAAAAAGTTGAAAAAAGGTGGCGTTATCAAAACCTCAGGTGCAGGTGATGCATTAAATGCCATGCATCGCCATGCTATATTAGTATGAATTTGTGCTCAACTATCGTGCTAGTGCCAATGGTTCACGATTATCTGTGGGTTTGTCAAAAGATATTGAAAGTCGTGAGAGAGGTGTATTTTGTAAAGTGAAAAAAATGGGCGTAGTTAAGTGCACGGGTGCCGAGGGGCCCTAGGAGTGGTTTGTCCGCAGATGTACTATACTTACCTGTGCATGTGTGCTATTGTGCCCATCTCCCCTGTCCCCCAAGTCCCTGGTCATTACTCACCCTATTGCTGTTGGCTCAGGTCATGTTCTGCAGTGTCCGGTCCCCCAACTCCTGCCACCGTCCCCCAATGATGGTCCCAGGCTGGTCGTCCCTGGGGGTTGTGGGGTTCTGGTTGTCCTCTGTACTTGCTTCGGCTACCTCCATGGTGCTTTGTAGTTGTATGTGTTTTGTTTGTGTTTCTGTTTTGCAGCTTTTATAGTGATTTTTCCCACCTGACTTGTGGGACTTGCAGGCGTGGCGCTGCTTATCGCTGCATTTTTTATCGCAGGTGGACCCATAGCAACTTTTTTCACGTTCGGGTTTAGATTTTTATCGCCATTCTGGTGATTTTATCGCAGAAATTTGACGCATTATCGGGAGACTATTGCCTGTTACTGCCGTGTTGTGAATAGGACATTAACACAGAGTTATTTTCCCACGATAGACTGCAATATGAAAGATTGCGTTAACTGATTTTGGCGATGATTATCGCACGATCTTGAGAATATCCCCTATGATTTTTAAAGTAGCCCATTTGTTTTTCTCTGCAATATTGTTTTAATCTCTTCATAAACATTTGTAATATGTTATATCTACTGCAGGTTTATAGTGTTATGCGTTTCCAGTGTAATCAGTCTTTTACAAAGCATCGTATTTGAGTCTTTAGGAGTGACATAAATTCATAGAAGTCCAAGAGATATTTCGTTTCATGTGCAAACATGCACTCTCATTTGCATAACCTAATGTGTGTGCTCAGAAGCAAGAGGTATAAAAGCAGATGTCAAGCTCCTGAAAAATGTCCGCACAATTTTCTAAAAAAAAAAGTGCCCTACAGTGTTTTTTTACATTTTAATTTAGCCTCTCAGTTAAAGGCATGCAAACTTTGCACGTATGTTAGTGAAACACTACCGATGTGAAGAAGAAATGTCCTTTATTGTCCTTGAAATAATTGTTTTTTTCCTAAAAAAATATTCAATAGTTTTAAAGTGGGTATATGCTGTTTTTTTTAGTGTGACAATATTTTTCTCTAGCAGGATGATGCAAGCACGCAATGCCCCAGATTAGGAGCTGACAGTGTACTCACCAGCTATCCACATTAATGCATTCATGTTGGCTTTTAGCATAAAAGAGTCAGACCTGCACCAAGAGGTATGTACCCAATTCAAAAGTACTGAATTGCTTTTACTTCCATCATTCCATATGAAGATGCAGATTAAGTATTTGCGGCGCCAAAAATCTGTGTAATTATCGGACATTAAATGGGCTCGCTTTCAGTTATCATTTTGCTTCTGGGAAGGTGGATGGGTGAGGGAACGAATATGCTAACTAGTCTTTGCTGTCAATCAATCAATCAATCAATCAATCATCGCATTTATATAGCGCACTACTCACCCAGAGGGTCTCAAGGCGCTGTCCGCACTCTCTTTCCAAAAAGTGCATAACGTGAGCTAATAAAAACTGCCCATGGACCTTTACTGGAGGAAATTGGTTTATTGTTACAGGGTTGTGGAAATCCTTTTCCAACAATAAACACAATCCTTGCCAGGGTGAAATCACAAAAGTCACTAAATTAACGTGCTTAACCCTCAATTATCTAGGCACAAAAGCAGCAAGCCTTAACTTAATGGTAAGTGTTAAGTATGTATGCAGCACACAAACAGAAATAAAGTGAAAACACAACAAAATAAATCCCCCACCAATTTAGAGAAATAGAATTTTTAAAATAAATAATTTGACCCCACAAATAATTAAACCTGATCAGTAGAACCAAATTTATGTTTTTTTTAAAAGCTTTTTGTGAATATAGCACATAAAAGATCAAAGTGCCAATTGTGGGAAACTATTCATGCGAGACTGGAGCAAACTCAAAGATTATAGCAGACCACTATGAATCGAAGTCCAGATACACATGCTGGATTGGGCCTGGTCTCAGCTTACTGATGGAATTGGAAGACATTTTAAAGAAAAAAAGTCTTAGGAGGTAAAGTTCAGCGGGGCAAGGCAACTGGCAGTGTCTGAGGAGGAGGCATCATTGTTAGTGAGCTTCTGGGTGAACTTGTGATGAAGATTTCTACATTCAGACTTTGTAACTTTTTTGCAGCTTGAAATCTAGAGCAGGACAAAGCTGCTGTCTCTAGCCGACAAGGGCTCCACTAGGTCGATAACATTCCAAAGGTTAGCCACAGATGAGGATTTGCTGCTGCAGAGAAGAGAGTAGCAGGAGCTACCATAAAGTCAGTCCAAATAGCGATACACCTCAAGTGGATCGGCAAGCCGGTAGGTACTAGTCTCCTGTTGGTTCTCTTGATACTTTTTGGGGGGAACATTTTGGAAGTCCCAAGTTTGGTTTTTGGCTGTCTGACCAAATATAATACATATCATTTTCAAGGCTCCAGTACTGGGTAGACAGGAGTTGGAGAGCAGGACTTACTTCAGGCAGGGTTCAGGCACAGGTTCAATGTTTTTGGAGCTTTTCATGTTCCTATAGCTTAGAACAGGATGCCAGCCAAGTAGACTTTGGAGTCACACTGGTCCTGGGATCAACCAACAAGGCAGGCCTCACACAGCAGGGAAGCCCTCTGGTAGTAGCAGGGCAGTCCTCTGAGGTACATAGCAGGCCTCAAACGGCAGGGCAGTCCTCAGTAGTACAAGGCAGTCTTTCTGGGGATCCTCCACAGGACCAGCAGCAAACTGAAAATGTTGGTCGAGGGTAAAATATTTATATGTGGGGCCGTCCTTTGAATGGAAAACATTTCTAGACTTCCCAACAATTCTGGTTCTGGACATTTTTTTCACCTCTACCCAGGGTGCAAAAGGTCTAGAGTGGCAAAGGACTGGTGTCAAGTTCTTTGTAAGTGTGCTGGAGGCAACAATTAAAAATATTGTTAGGACAGATTACTCTACCCCATCCATCCTGGAAGGATGGCTCATCCGCCAAAACCTATTCCAAATTTGTCTCAATGTCTGGGAGGAACACACAGAGAGGCCAACTGGCAATTATACACAGGCATGTGACCCAGGACACAGGCTGCAGGTACCTAATGGTTAGCACAAGAAAATGCCAACTTTGTAAAAGTGTAATTTTCAGAATTGTGACTTAAAACCGAATTTATCATTAAAGGAATTGTGACTTAAAAGCATATTTTGCCATTAAATAGGATTTTAAATTACAATTATTTTGAGTCGAAACACAATATTTCCACCTGGTCAGTAACGCTACAGGCAAGTATATATGTATTTTGAGATCGGGCATTGACCATTAACTTCATTTTATTTCAGTTATATTTGTTTCATCTTGAGTCTGTATGATCCTGCCTTTTAGCTCTGAACATAGGCAGGCCCTGGGTTACTTGTGCACACACAGAAATATTTATGTTTTGCACTTCACCGAGCAGGAGAGATAAGCTGCTAGAACAGACAGTGTGGGCTGCATAGCCCAAGAATAGGAAAGTGAAGAAATCTGCCCCAGCTCTCATCAGAGCCTGACCAGATCTGATGAGTGATCTTGTGGCAGAGAGTGCAGCCAGCACCTACAGTGCAGATAAAGGGAGTGGATTTTCTAGAAGCCTCTCTGTGTTAGTAAGAGCATAAAGACAGAGACTTTTTGACACTTTGACAGGAACTCTTCTAGGGGTGGACGCACCATCTACAGACCATTCCCGGTTGAAGAGCGTTTGCTGAGTCTGTCAATGGGTTCCCCAGTGGTACTGGCAGGATGATGAAAGATAGACAACGGAATAAGTATTTTAAGTTCTAATTACCTATTCTTATGTACATGCAGTTATCTTTCTATGCATTTTTCTTGTGTGTATACATTTGCTATATGCATTTATTTTAAATGTGCATTATAGTGTTCATGTTGTGTCCTGGTGTTTTGAAGTCTTGCTTAGGTGCTCTGAAATAAAAGCAAGACACTGGTCTCTATCAAAAGTTAGCACTTATCAAATGTAATAAGGAAAATCTATGTTACCCTATGGGAAATAGGCCTCAGCTTAATGGGATGACATAATTAAAGACTGTGCACCTGCATGAGAGAATTGACCTAAATATGAACTACTAACATATATTGTTTTCTGCTGCGATTGTGGGATGTTCAGAATAAGAACAAGCATTTACAATGCAATGGTTTCGCCTTTGGAAAAGTTTGAGCTATTGGCATTGTAAATGACAACATTTTTATTTATGTGTTGGTTTTGAAAATAGATAAATACCTTGGAGATGCCCAGTACGGGTATCTCACAGGGAAAAAAGCCAGGACGGGATCCCAAGGCAAGCGCCGAGATGCCTACGGGTAATCGAGCGCTATATAAGAACGCATAATAATAATAATAATAATTTACAATGCCAATAGCTTAATCTCTTGCAAATACGAGACCTACTGCATTTGCACCCACACAGAGCAACACACAGAGCCACATGCACCCACACAGATAGAACCACACACACACACAGAACCACAGACACACACACACACACACACAGACAGAACCACAGACACACACACACAGACAGAAACACACACACACAGACAGAACCACAGACACACACACAGACAGAACCAGACACACACACAGACAGAACCACAGACACACACACAGACAGAACCACACACACACAGACAGAACCACACACACACACACACAGAGAACCACAGACACACACAGACAGAACCACAGACACACACACAGACAGAACCACACACACAGACAGAACCACACACACAGAACCACACACACACACACAGACAGAACCACAAACACACACACAGACAGAACCACACACACACACACACAGACAGAACCACACACACACACACACACACAGAACCACACACACACACACACAGAACCACACACACACACACACACACACAGACAGAACCACACACACACACACACACACAGACAGAACCACACAGAGACAGAACCCGCACGGACGCAGACAGAAAAGCAAACACAGAAAGGGCACACCACACAGACTCTCACTAGCAGGCAGGCACGGGCAACAGAAAAGTACAGGGAAAGAGACAGACAGATACACGAACAACCAGCGCCGGAACACACCGTGCCGGAAGTGGAAGGTCCCCTCTCCCCCCTGACCAGCATCCCGGAAGCAGACGGCCCCTCCGATACTGTCTATGTGTCCCCTGGCCCCTGTGGCAGCAGCGGCGCCATCCTAAATCACATATGTGACCATTTCTGGGAGGTTTGGATTTCAACCAATAGGAAGCCTATTTGTGAAAATGAGGGTTAACAAGTACATTATGGTCAACTGTTGCCTACTCTGAATTCTGCAGACGCACTTGTGCCGCCTTCTTAGGACTTCTAATAATAACCTTATTGCCCGTGCCAACAAAGGCCTAACTTCAGAAAGAGACATCTGACCTTCCTGGCCTCTTTATCATATTTTAGATCCGCGGACCAGGACGCCTTGAATAGTTTGCTCAACCAACACGTTGACATGCTTGCTGCAGTCTGACGTCACCTTCTCTCGTCATCACAATGCCAGCCTTTGTACACCGTCGAGTCTGCGTGCGTGACACCTCAACCCCCCCTCCACTTTGTAGACAGAAACCACACATATGCACAGAGACACACTCAGAAACAACCTAAAGCACACACAGAATCACATACACTGAAACATACTGCCACGCATGCACACAGAGTCAAACACACAGACAAAAACAACGCACACAGAGGGATACCGACACACACATAGAAACAAAAATGCAGGCGCACAGACGCAGACAGAAAAGCAAACACAGAAAGGGCACACCACACAGACTCTCACTAGCAGGAAGGCACGGGCAACAGAAAAGTACAGGGAAAGAGACAGACAGATACACGAACAACCAGCGCCGGAACACACCGTGCCGGAAATGGTAGGTCCACTCTCCCCCCTGACCAACATCCCGGAAGCAGACGGCCCCTCCGATACTGTCTATGTGTCCCCCCGCCCCTGTGACCAGAGATCGACAGAAAGTAGCAAGTCCGTGGCCACTGCGTGCGTGACACCTCAACCCCCCCCCCTCCACTTTGTAGACAGAAACCACACATATGCACAGAGACACACTCGGAAACAACCTCAAGCACACACAGAATCACATACACTGAAACATACTGCCACGCATGCACACAGAGTCAAACACACAGACAAAAACAACGCACACGGAGGGATACCGACACACACATATAGAAACAAAAATGCAGGCGCATGGACGCAGACAGAAAAGCAAACACAGAAAGGGCACACCACACAGACTCTCACTAGCAGGCAGGCACGGGCAACAGAAAAGTACAGGGAAAGAGACAGACGGATACACGAACAACCAGCGCCGGAACACACCGTGCCGGAAATGGAAGGTCCAGAATGGCAGAATAAATCCGGATCGGTTTTCCTTAGGAATCACACACCTCGGCGTTTGTTGCTTATTCAGTCATGCACACTTCTCGGCATCACGCTGGCAGTAAGTAGACCCTGCCCGCCCGGGCTTCCGTTTGTTGTAGCCCTATGCTTCCACGGAGGCATGGAAAGACAGGCAGTTCAAACTGTTTGAAGAGCGGGACATTCGAGTGCTGCGGCAGGCAACAAGGCACACTGCCTTGAAACCAGGACCAGCGTGCGGCTGAGTGGATGTCTTCCGGAGCAGTGGTGATGTCTCTTCCGGTTAAGCAGCATGGGTATTTTGGAAGGGGCTTTTTTCTAACCATAACCAATCTCACTATTGGGACAGTAAACTGCAAAAATCCTTGTATTACTCTCGTCAGCGTGTTAATCTGGGTTTATCCAGGTTTCTCGGAACCGCATTTTGAAGTTGGTTAGCAATCGATGTTAAAGTTTAACCCTTGTACGTATGGATGGATTCATAATAACAGTGCTGTTTTAAAACAAATCAAGCTCGCTCACGTCCTTCATTTAGGATGAAAGCACAGATTGATAATGTATTTAAACGAAGAGAAGGTGGAGAAACGTACTGCCTGTCCCTGTCATGTCCGCCGCTTAGGACAGGCCGACCAGCTGGGAGGATTGACATGCGCAGTGTAGTAAGGCATAACCTGTGTAATCGATACCACGTTGGTTGGTGTCGGGACGTTTGGAGAATCCATATTGTATCATGGCATCCAGAAGAGCTTTGCACTTTGTGTTCAAAGTGGGAGACAGAACTCGGACTGCTACATTTTACAGGGAGCTGCTAGGCATGAAGGTAGGGAGGGAGGGAAGGTAACAAGAGCAAATCTAGTAAAAGGTGATCATGAAAGTATATATAATGCCAAATTGAAGCCTGTCAAGCGTTGCACACACTTCAAGTGAATCTAATGTAGGTCACTTTATACCAGAAGAATAGTCGTTTTTTCTTGCATTCATCTCATGTTTCTGTAGTTGAATGTCTTGGGTGGGGCTTGCGTCATCTTTGACATGCGGAAGGGATTAATATGCTATATGCAGTGGTCGAAGTGCATTAAAAAGATATGGAAGCTGATGCTTTGTACAAAGGGACCGGGGTGAGTGAGCATGGAGACAAAGGTGTCGCTAAAAACCCCAAAATATTATATATATTTTTTCTTTTCTCACTTTCAGGTAAGGACCTATAAAACAAGTCAGGTCCCGGGCCGCGCTGTGATTGGCTGACGTCACGGGGGTGTCCCGGGCCGGCAGCCAATCACAGCGCGGCCCGGGAATGACGTCACGGGGGTGTCCAGGGCCGGCAGCCAATCGCAGCGCGGCCCGGGACAAAGGGGCGGGGCTTAAAAAAAGCACCAGAAACGCCCCCGAATCGCGTTTGCAAGAGAAAGCGCGATTGACAGCCTCTGTCTCCCAATGGCTAGCCTCCATTTATGGAGCTAGCCAATGAGAGACAGAGGCGGGTCATCAAGCCGATATTGAACTCAAGAGGTTTTTTAGCGCTTGCGCACTACGTGCGCAAACCGCAGGCAAAACCTAAAAAGTGGCCCACATTCAAGAGGCGTGGCCCATACTTAAGGGGCGTGGCCCACATTTAAGGGGCGTGCCCTTTCATGAAACACCATTTGCACTGACAAGGAATGAAAGTGGGAGGATACTGTTCTTGCACACGACACAGGGCAAAGGTGCCAATGGCCTACATGCTGAGCAACTAAAAAAAATAGCAAGGCCCCTTTTTGTCACAAAATTATTCCAGCCCTCCCGCACAGGAGCACCTGAAAAGCAGCAAAGCCCCTGCTATTACTAACCTATTCAGCCCTCCCCAGACCTTCAGCTCAGGAGCACATGAACTGAGGTAAGGCCCCTGCAATTAGTAAATTAATCAACCCTCCAGGCCTTGGGAAAATGTCCTGGCAGGGGAGCACAAAACACAGCTTTCTGGGTCATCAAAGGTAGCCAGGTAGCCAGGGGTGAGGCTGAGGTGAAGCTGGTGCATGGTAAGTGCCTTCCCAGTGTGTTCTGGCAGTGTGAGTATTTACCATTTACTGTAGTATTACCCTTGTACCTGTGTATGGTACCCTTTTGTAACTTGCACAAGTCACTTTTCTCTTGTAACACACTGTTTGCTCCTCTCACTTTTGTTTGCTTTAGATACTTGCACAAGTGCCACCATTGCCTACGTAACGTTTGTTCTTGTGCTGGAGTGTCTGTCATTAATTGCAGTATTATACCTCTACTTGTATTTTGTACGCTTTTGTAACCTGCACACATATCTCTTTTTCCTCCTGTAATGTATCGTTTGCTCCTCTTGTATTTTGGTTGCTCACTATTGTCACTTTTGATTCATGTAACTTAACGTTTGCTTTTGTAATTTGTTCACTTATAATTTTCTCCTCATGTATTATTGCTGTTCCTAGTGTGAAGCGCTCTGACACCTTCGGGTAAAGTCCGCGCTATATAAAATCGCATAAATAAATAAATGAAACTAAAAAATTCCAAACATCACCAGGCCCCCTCAGCAAGACCCATTCTTCCTCGCCCACTATGCCCCGAATGTGAAGGGCTGTGGGCGAGGTGTTAAGACTAACACCGTTTCTGGGCTGCATGGGCGCCAGGGGGCCGAAGTGCAAATGGCTCAAAGGCCTGAGAAACACCTGGCCCCCAGGGAGGCCGATTATTGCAAACAATCACCCCTCCCCAGCCCAGCCTCAGCTTGATTGCTTGGCAGGGTAGGGGTGAAGGAGAGGCCACAGCTGACAATCGCTGTCCGGCCGCACAGCGAGGCTGCTTTCATTTTCTCAGTCTGTGTCCGTGCACTCTGTGGGACGTTTTTTTTCCTCCCCTTTCCTAGTCCACTCTCTGTGGACTGGGACAGGGGAGAAAAAAAACGGCCCACAGAGGGCACTGAGGCACCGGCCCTTCGGCCCATTCCCGAATGCCCGCCTTGCCAATCCGCCCCTGTATGCCGGGTCTGGCGGCTCAGTGGACGAAGGCGTCCGCTGCAGGGACCAGTGATCAACCTCATGGTATCAGTTTTTTTTGTTGCTCTAGCCCCACCCCCTCCCCCAATGACCCCACCCCCACCGGTGCGGCCCTCGGACACAAACCACACTGTAAATTTAGGGCCCCAAGAGAAAGTTTGTGAGTACCTGTGACTTATATCATTCCACAGCAGACATCAGTGAACTTAGTGTCTCTTTATTTCAGCACTCCTTTGGAGTACATGTTTTCTTCTTGCTCCCCTCCCCATGTGCTGCTTCCCCCTCACATCTCTGCCCCTATCGCACTCTGTGTTGCTTCCCCCATCTCAATCATTCCTCCTCCTACCCATCGCCTTTTTTTGTGACCTGCCCCCACAACTCCTACGCAGTGCTAAATTCATAAAAAGGTAAATGGCAGGTTCCTTCTCAGCTTGCACCACCCAATGCCCCTGCCTGCCAGTTTTGTCAATGAGCGTACTAACGCAAGTACTATCACACTCTTACATGTGACAATTCAGACTATTTCAGGCACTCCAAAGATATAACAACGGCTTAGGTGGCAGGTATTAGTACTTTTTAGTACATTAAAATTATAAAACAAATGTTGTTGTGCTAATTTCCAAAATTAGACAGACCATGTGTTGGACTGTCATAAGTGCCGGTGTTGGTAATTAAGTGCTGGCACTGAGCAGCGGAAAGCACCGGCTGAAATTAATCACTGCTCCAAAGTTGCACACATAACACTCCCTGCTCCCCATTGCTCTCATTGATCAGCAGCGTTGACTTGCTCCCCTATTCCCCTGCTACTCTGTTACTCCCCAATCCTTCGCTATTCTATTTTTTTCGTTTAAGGAGGACGCACCACCTGCAATTTATTTTGTGGTCACCCCGCCACAAGATTATGCCCCACTTTTATTTTTTTATTTACTGCTCCAAGATGAGCATCTACCATCTTGGAAAGGTGAATAAACAAAAATACCTGCTACAGTTTCTTGACAAATACATGAGCAAAACACCCCTCTCATCGTATACGTTCACCGATATACAGGATGTTTTGGATCGTTGGTCTTCAGCCGATTTGTCTGTCTCTCATTTTGACTGCTTTGTCGCTCTGAAGTACTTTCCCCCTTGCCGGTCTGCCTGACACCATCTGCATTCCTTACCCCTTATACCATTCCCCGTCTACCTTCCATGCCCCATTAGACGTGTGTCTTGGCTATGCGTTAATATCTCTTGGTATTGTGTAATCACTGTTTTTCTCCTATGTTTATTCTTGGCTCCTGTAACAGATGTAATTTTGTAACCTGTAACTCGCTGATCCTCATGTAAAGCGTTCTGATACCTCCGTGTCTAGTCAGTGCTATATAAAACTCTGAAAATAAATAAAGAAAATGTTATCATGCTGGAGGCAGTTTTTTTTGTTGCCTTTGTCAATGCCGTTCAGTATCACCACAACCATTTCTTTGCCTTTTTACTGATGCTCTTCAACATCAGCAAAAAGCACTGGCAAAACCAAAACATCAGCTAACTCCTTTCAAAAGAAAAGACATATAGCCTTTTCCAATGCAAAATTGAAGTTGACAGGTCTAGAATCCTCGTATTTTTATTCTATTCGGTTTCTCAGATGTTCCATCTCAAAGTCACAACTATTAATTACCTCACACACAGAGATTAAAATGTATGATGTTTTTGCTGGTAGACCACAGAGCTACTTGCAACTGCGTGCCAAAAACATTAACTACTGAAAATAACCCGTGTCCACTACCATATTTGGCTCATATGCTGCAGGCCATAAAACGCTGCGAACGTCCTCACTCATCTTTGCACACCCCTGAATCCAAACTCATTATAGGCTCACCCGGCACTGCACTTTCTCAGCTACACTGTGTGCATTCTAACCATGGTCATCTGTTCTTCAGGGAGGAACAGCGGAGAGGTGCTTCTCTGAAATGGGGTTTGGGAAATTTGTAACGGGAGTGAAACTGCACATATATTATCGGTCTAGTGGGAGGGAAAATTATGAAAACGGCAGAACTGAATGTTGGGGACCTGTGCTGGATGGTCACCGTTACCACCAGAGCCTATGGTACTCCAGAACCTACACGCTGTTTGATACCAGGGGTGTTGTGAACCTCTGCGCTTTAGCAGCTTGGTCAATAGACCTCTTATCTGCAACTTGGCAGAAACAGCTCATAATTAATGTTTGAAGAAAGAAAGTTGGGTTGATACCAAAGGCAAAGAAGGGTGGATGAGTGGTTGCATGAGAGGGTGAAAGGATGGATGGATGAGTGGGTGAAAGGATGGTTGGGTAGAAGGATGATTGAGTAGAAGGAGGGGTGAGGAGAAGGATGGATGGGTATAGGGTGGATGGGTGAAAGATGGTAGAGTAAATGGAAATCTGAAATAGTGACTGGATGGAACAGTGGATGGAAGGTTAGCAGTGTAATGAATATATATGTGAGGATGGATAAATAGGTGGGTGAAAGGATGATGAGAACATGGAAATCTGAGAGGATGGATGGATTGAATGAATGGATAAAAGGATCAACTGATGGATGAAAGACTCTCAATGGATGGGTAAGTCAGATTATGGATATGTGGGTGGATAGATACATACATGCATAGATGACAGATGTGTGGACAGATGGATGGTTGGATAGAATGGCCAATAGATGGATGGAATGATGAAAGACTGATGGATGAAAGAATGAATAGATGAAATAATGCAAAGGTGAAACGGTGGATATCAGCGGGTAGGTGGAAGGCTGAAAGGATGGTATTAAGATAGAATATCGACGGGAAAATATCGACTAGCATTAATATCGTGGTAAGAATATCGATAGAAAAAAATATCGTCTTAGTAAATATCGTCGAAAAAAATATCGTTTTGTTAGAATGACATAAATATCGTCAAACAAAAATATCGATGAATAGAATATCGTTGACTAAAAAGGTCGTTGTATATAATATCGACAAAAAAATATAATGTGTTAAAAAAAAAAAATTCAGTATTATGTGTTTAAAAAACGTAGAAAAATACTCTTAGTAATAATAATAAAAAAAAAATGGTTTGTACAAAAGATTTGTTAAAATTTTAGTGGCGGGTTATTGGTATTATAGGGGATAAGGGTGGGTAGTAATTTAAAATTAAAATGTAAAAATCTATAAAAAAAAAACAAAATAGAAATTTAATCAGAATTCGAAATTTAAAATTTCAAAATAGAAATTTTCACGAAATTTTATTTTTATTCATTAATTAATAAGTCATATTTAACTTTTAGTAGTGGGTAATTAGGGCTAAGGGTGGGTAGTAATTAGAATTTTATTAAAAAAAAAATTTAAAAATATAATAAATCGAAAATAAATCAGAAATAGAAATTTAACAATAAAATTTAAAAATTTAAACGAAATTATTTTTGTAATGATATTGTAAAATGTTATATTAATATTTTAGTAGCGGGTTATTGGTATAATAGGGGATAAGGGTGGGTAGTAAATTAAACATTATGGGGGTCATTAGGATGTCGGGCGGATTTGCTCCGCCAGGGTGGCGGTGGCCACCGCCACCCTGGCGGAGCAAATCCGCCCGACATCCACAGCCCAATTCCCCCCCGCCATATTAGTATGGCGGGGGGGACCGCGGCGGTGCAAAACACCGCCCGCATGTTTTCCGCCCCGGTCGCCTTGCGGCCGGGGCGGAAAACCAGTAACATGGTGGCGGTGTCTGTTAGACACCGCCCGCCATATTACCATGGGCATTTGTCAATGCCTTTCCGTGGCGGCAATGCCGCCACGGAAAGGCATGCGGAGACTCCCTGCGGGGGCCCGTTGCGGGCCCCCTGGGAGTCCGGGGCTTGGGGGGTGCACATTGGGGGTACCTATGGTACCCCCCCGCATTTGAATGTGCAACACGGCAGGCACCGCGCGGTGCCTGTCATGTTGTGCTTTGAAATGCACAACGTGCATTTTTACCATTGCGGCGGGCGGAGATTTCAGCTCCGCCCGCCGCAATGGTAAATATACAGGATGCGCCCGCCTGTGTGGCGGGCGCATCCTAATGCCCATTTCGGGACCCCCGCCCTGTAGGCGGGTGGTCCACATCCCCGGTAGGGTGGCGGGCGGCCAAAGCCCGCCCGCCATCCTAATGACCCCCTATGTATTAAAAAAATTGAAAATTAAGAACAAATTAGAATTTTAAGCAGAATTCGAAATATAAAAATCAAATTTTGAATTTGTCGCGAAATTTTAATTGTAATATGTATATTGTTTACTATCCTGCACATTCCCTAATTTAAGTTTGATTGGAGTTAGAATAGTAATTATTTTAAATTTATTGTCCAGCACATTCCCTGAGTTAAGTTATGTTTGGAGTTAGAATAGTAATTTATTATTGTTTACTATCCAGCACTTTCCCTGACTTATGTTGGATTGGAGTTAGAATAGTAATTTATTATGTTTTACTATCCAGCACTTTCCCTGACTTATGTAGGATTGGAGTTAGAATAGTAAATACTTATGGTTTATTATCCAGTACTTTTCCTGACTTATGTTGGATTGGAGTTAGAATAGTAAATTATAATTGTTTATTATCCAGCACTTTCACTGACTTATGTTGGATTGGAGTTAGAATAGTAATTTATTATGGTTTATTATCCAGCACTTTCCCTGACTTATGTTGAATTGGAGTTAGAATAGTAAATTATTATAGTTTATTATCCAGCACTTTCCCTGACTTATGTTGGATTAGAGTTAGAATAGTAATTTATTATGGTTTATTATCCAGCACTTTCCCTGACTTATGTTGAATTGGAGTTAGAATAGTAAATTATTATGGTTTATTATCCAGCACTTTCCCAGACTTATGTTGGATTGGAGTTACTATAGTAATTTATTATGGTTTACTATCCAGCACTTTACCTTACTTATGTTGGATTGGAGTTAGAATAGTAAATTATTATGGTTTATTATCCAGCACTTTCCCTGACTTATGTTGGATTGGAGTTAGAATAGTAATTTATTATGGTTTACTATCCAGCACATTCCCTGAGTTAAGTTATGTTTGGAGTTAGAATAGTAATTTATTATGGTTTACTATCCGGCACATTCCCTGAGTTAAGTTATATTTGGAGTTTAAAATAGTAATTTAATATGGTTTACTTTCCAGCACTTTCCCTGACTTATGTTGGATTGGAGTTAGAATAGTAAATTATTATGGTTTATTATCCTGCACTTTCCCTGACTTATGTTGGATTGGAGTTAGAATAGTAATTTATTATGGTTTACTATCCAGCACATTCCCTGAGTTAAGTTATGTTTGGAGTTAGAATAGTAATTTAATATGGTTTACTATCCAGCACTTTTCCTGACTTATGTTGGATTGGAGTTAGAATAGTAATTTATTATGGTTTATTATCCAGGACTTTCTCTGAGTTATGTTGAATTGGAGTTAGAATAGTAATTTATTATGGTTTATTATCCAGGACTTTCCCAGAGTTATGTTGAATTGGAGTTAGAATAGTAATTTATTATGGTTTACTATCCAGCACAATTATTAATATTTTTTATTCTGCAGTATCTATTTATTATTTTTAATAAGAATCATATATGTTATGTAGTAATATTCATTTCATAAATATACATTAAAAAATGTTTATAACATTTTTACATTAATATGAGAAGTCTAAATTAAGAAACAAATTTTTAATAATTTTATTTTATTGAGAGTTTAATTTTGTATTGCAAAGATTTTACACTTTTTCATAAAACATTTTACATCATTTTTGGTCACAAATTATATAGCATTTTTTTACATAAATACAGTTTGTATTATACATAAATTATTATATTAAATTTTAATAATTATTATTAAAATTTAATATATTACATATTTATTATGGCATTGTTTTTATCAAGATATGTACATAACATAAATTTACATTTTGTAACATCAGAGAAAAATATTTAACAATGAAATAAATTTTTTTCATAAATAACAATTAATACATAACTCTTTTAAACATATTAATGTATCTTTTACAATATTCATATGTTTTTTAACAAGGAAAAAATATTTATTAATACATATTGCATATATTATGCTATTTAATAGAATTTAATTTTTATTTAAAGGCTATTTTGTCCTATTTTAGTTTTTATTATGCAGCCATTTTGTTTTTGGAACTTCACTTTTTATTCTATCAACATCGTTGTTTGGGTCATTTTAGAAAACGGAAGCTCGCGGTTGGGAGCTGTTTCTTGTTGGTGAAGGTAAGTTTGTTTCACATTACTTTTAAAGATATTTAACTTAAGTTTAGTGATAGTTGTAGTGTGTACGTGTCGATATGTGTAGTACTTTACATATTATGTGCGAATTACGTGTTATTTAGCGTCGTTATGGAGAACGTACTTTGTGAGGTATTTCGAACAAATGTAACGTTTACTGTTGTATTAATGGATGAATTCAGATTGTTTTTATGTGTTATATGCTATGTGTAGGCTATGCGTATTTCCAATGTTTTGAGGTTGTTTTTTATTTCAATAATTTACAGGTCTTCGTTTTGGTGACCAGATGGACTGTGACGTTTTTTTTTAAGCAGGTACATATTTTTAATAATGTCCTGCATTTTCGGGGTCTATACTTTTTTTACTCGTGAAGATTTATCACCTTTTTTATGGTTTCAAATTCGAGAGGATTGCTACGGGAGTATTATCAAACAGTTGTATTTTTTGCATTTTGTTGGGATTTTTCGATATTGGATATGGATAGCTTTTGGTATTATTCCTGTGGAAATCATCACCATGGAACATATTCTACAGCAGCAGAACCGTAAGTAAAAGTGATATTTAATTTTGGGTTGCATTGTGGTATAGTGTACTATTTAGTTAAATGTTATGTTATTATGTCTTGTAAAAATATATTATTGATAATTTTACATGACATAATATTACGACATTTAACTACATATTATCTTTAATTATGCTTTGCTCACTTTTGGGGAATTTATATTTAAAGGATTGATTTAGCTATTAGATCTAAGTATGCTAGACCTTCTATACTTGGGTACATTCTAGTTTTTTGCTGCAGATATTCGTACATGTTTAATGTTTGTTTACTTAGTTTAGGGCCAATTTTAGAAAGGGATTGCTCTATTCTGAGTTCTTGGTAGCTTTGCTCCTTTTTAATGCTTTGGATCAGTTTGTGAAGTGTTGGTTGACTTCTTCCTAAAGTGGCTTGGAAGGCATTATGCCATCCTTCAACTGCATTATTAGTTTTAGCTTTCTGGGCTATTGTACTAGCATATACATTCCACCATGGAATTTGAAATTTAGGTTGTCTACGGTGGCCTGAACGATGTAATCTTCCAACCCAGGTATCTTCAAAGTAGTCTAAGAAGGGAGTTAGTATTTTTTCATTGGTGCGGTAGAAAGGGCTGTCAATTAATAAATTGTAGTAGTTAGCTACTTCTGTTGTTGGTACATATGCTAATGCAATCAACTTCTTTATTTGATAAGCAAAATTACTGTTTGTACAATATTCAATGCTTAAAGTTGATTTTTGTAAGTGCCTCCATATGCTTTGGTTGTAGTGATAATAACAACCTTGTATGGAGGTATGGGGATATATTTTAAGGATAGCTTGAATCATGGCCATTTCAAAGTCTATTACAATTCTTTGAGGATAGTAATTATCAGTTAATTCTTTGATCGTTGTTAAAATTTCAACGTAGGTAGCATTTGTTTTGTTTGGCAGCAGAGTATAAATTAGAGGGATATTTGTATCTTGGTATTCCCCATGAATGGTGTAAAGTTGATAGAAAGGTTTGGGACAAACTTTAAAAGTCCCGTCCATCATCCATGTTTCACATGATTTAAGCTTTTGCAAATTACTATTAGTAGCAAAAAGTAAAATTCTTTTGTCATGACTGTTGTTGTCATACATTAAGAATTTATCCTCATTATGTGTAATGGTATATTCTGGATATATTTTTATATCCTGAAAACTTTCTGGTGTTGGTGGAGTTGGATCAGAAGCACGTTTAGTTTTTGCAATTAATCTCTTTAAGTTGGGAATAGAAGGTAGCTGTCCTGTCACATGTTCAGGCACTTTGCTTAAAACATTTTTCAAAATGCTAGTGCTTGTTTCTTGTGATCCTGTACTAGCATCTTTCAATGTTTCTAGTGCTTCTCTCACTTCCACTTCAGTTACATTTGGTGGGTGGTTATGCTCACGTACATTTATCACATTGTTATCAACAGTTGTTGCTCTACCATAGCATGCATTTGAGTAATATTTACTACATTTCCAATGGGTCTTATTAGCTTTCACTCTTTCTTGGGTGTAGGTGTAACCCATGTAGCTCAGCATTAGTTTTCCTTTTTGCGAAGTAATGAAAGTAGCTCCAGTTGCCATGTCTAAGGTAGATCTGTGGAAATATATATATGTCTTTTTTAGAACATTGAACACCATTTTAGAGGTGTGTATAAGACTAGGCAAAAGTGTGAACATATACTTACTATGTGGCTTCACTGGTAAACCTTTTATTCTTATTTCTTTTTCAGAATTGTCTCCCTTTTAAGTTCTGTAGTAGTGTTAAAGAATAATAGAAAGAAATACTTTAGTGTAATAGGTGTATCATTTTACTTTCTGAATTATTATACATATTGTGACTATACTTACTTGATGTAGTAGAGGATGTTGGTAGTGTAGTTGTAGATAGGCAAATAATTTTGTAGAGTCTGTGGAAAAAATTAGCATTGTGTTACTTGTAGCATTTGGATGATAGTAGTTGGATACATATTACTTACATTGTACATTTACTTAGCAAGTTTAAATAATTTTTATCAGGTATCTAAATAGACATGGATAAGGTATTTTAGAAATGTTTTTACATATAATTGTATTGTCGTTGTTGATAGGTTCCAAATGTTTAGTTTTCACTCTAAAGATCAACAGTTTTAAAAATAGGGACTTCATCTACTTATAGTAACTTCGAAGGAAAAATGGTATTTAACTTACTTGACGTGTAGTGTGATGTATTGTAGTTGTAGTCGTTGGTTTGTATTCTCTTCTCTCAGCAAGGTAACCGTTTTTCTCCAAGGTTGGGCCAAAAATGATAAATTACGTTAAGTGTGTCATTGTATTTATATTAGTGAGTTAATTCATGGTACTTTTTGATTGGTTCAATTAGTGAAAATTCAAATTCATTGGTTGAAAACGTTATTTGCCATGGGAAAACCGTTATTTTCGTAAGACTATGTTGTTTCACTATTTGTTTGTAAAAGAATATAGTAAGATGTTTTATAAGTTACATTTTTGTGTAATATTTAAATCGTTTATATTTTTAAAATAAAGAAATGTTTTTCATATTTAGGCCATCGGAGTGTAATATTGTATCTGTAAAAGTAAAAAATGTTTCCCTATATAAATATTTTATGTTACAAATAAGTAATAGGAAAACCAAAAAATAATATGTGTTAATAGTTTTGTAAATTAAATACCAAAACAAAGTGTTTAAATTCAAGAATAGTGCATTTTGAGTTGTAAAAAAAAGACGATATTTTTAGTATTTTTTTAGAGCACATAGGTCGTCGATGTTAGTGTAGTCGATATATATGTCAAAGGTAATGTTATTTAAAAAGAAGTCGATAATGTAGTAGTCGATATTTAAGTAGTCGATATTAGTGTGAACGATATTAGGGTTGTCGATAAAAAAATATCGATATTTGTGTGAATTTTAGTTTAAGTATAGGATGACGATATTTATGTAAGCGATGTTTTAGTGACGATATTTTTATCAGACGATATTTATGTTAACGATATTTGAACATGGAACCGAAAGGATGAATAGATAGTTGCTTCGATGGAAGAGATAAGGAAGCTCTTCTAGGGAGGTTCAAGCTTACTTGCTTGGTACCATCAGTGCTTTGGTTCAAAGTGGGGGTACTTTAATTTTCTGGCTACTCCCTTGCTTGACACTTTTATCGCACCCCACATAAAGAAATGATGAGCAGAATTTAGTAATCACCAGCAGTTTCTTTACTGTCACACGGGCACTTCATTGCACCTGCAGGGCTACCCTTAGAAGTATGGCAAGAAGCCCAACCCGAGAATCAGAAGCCGAGGGGTTTAGCTTCTTATTTTTTGTGCTCTCCAGGTCAACTGTCAATTTCGAATCCCTGTGCTAACAGAACCCTCGGGGTATAACCACTAAGGTTTTTGGGCCACTCTTCGGGATCTGTGGTTACTCGTCAGAGCAGCACACTTTTCTTCACAGTACATCTGTCAGAAACTTCAGTCTAGTACTTCGGTTTGTTTTTCACACCTGTTTTAATGTATTCGAATACAACAACAAACAATGAGAGAAACATATTTCAAAAACAATTGTGTGGTTTAAAATGTTAGTGGCGCTTTATCATTGTTATCAGATATCTAGGAGGCTCAAATTCAAAAGTTTTTAAGTGCAGTATACCAAGCTGACTCCTTAAATAAACTGCAGAATTGTGGTAATGTTTATAAATAATTTACAAAATACGACCAACTAATGCCTTTCCAACAAACTATTACATCATCTGGGCCTTCACCGGCTTGAGTCATTGGGTGGGTTTCAAACGCTCAGTGTTATTTTCTGTCACCTGAACTCCTCGTTTTATTTATTTTTAAAGATTAGCACCACACCGTGGCCTCTTGTGTGAAGAACCGTGTCGTCGCGTCTTCTGTGACAAACTGATTTTGCTATATGCCCCTAATCACTAACTCTTGTGAAGTTAGTCAAGTCCCCCCCCACCCCCACCGCCCAATAAAAAAAAGAACTTTCATTGTTGTTCCAACAACTGCCCATACAGATTAATCGTACCCTCACCGAAAATGATACACACGGCTACCTTTCGGGTGGGGGGGGGGTTGAGGGGGGGAGGAATCAACAGCAACGTAAACGTAAATAACGACTCACTGAAAATAATTAGGTGTAGCCTGTGCTCCAACTGCAGCGACTGATTCCAAGTCGTGCATTGAGCCTGTCGTGACCTCTAATTAAACGAAAAAAATAAAGGCCTCACCTGCTGACGTCCCAACACGGCTCACACTTAAGGCCGCGCTGCTCCACAAGGTGAAGGAGACCCACCGGCTCCGGTTACTGGTGCCTTCCGGCAGCGGGTGAACACGCCTCGGCTTTGTTACACTGGGAGTCCATCATGCCCTGACCTGACGTGACCCCGCCACGCCTACAGCTGACAGACACACGGGTGACGAAGAGTGGGAAGAGATTAAGCGCTGCTGCCATTGGTCGAGCGCGTTCCAGGCGCGCGGGGAATCCCGCGTTGTAAAAACGTTTCCCGCCGATAGGTCACTGATCTTTCCTCACAGACTTACGTCAGGTAACGACACAGGGCTCGAATAATTATGCAGGACGACTGTTAATACGGCGCTGCATGGGATGGGGGGGATTGGAGAGAGGGGATGTTGAAAATGGCCAATCTCAAACAGATATAATCAGCAGGTGCTATGCATCCCAAAGGTTGCGTAAATGCTGATCGGTGTCAGATTTTCAGGAATAAAACTTCCCTTCAGATGAAAAAGTACATTTACTGCATATGGAAATCAGACCCCCCCTTTACAGGTGATAATGTTGGAAAGCCCAGTTTCTTCATTCTGAGAGGGTTACTTTTGTTCTAGATGGCTCACCATTTAGGCAAGATACAGTCATGGTGTCCCGGGCCGCGCTGTGATTGGCTGACGTCACGGGGGTGTCCCGGGCCGGCAGCCAATCACAGCGCGGCCCGGGAATGACGTCACGGGGGTGTCCCGGGCCGGCAGCCAATCGCAGCGCGGCCCGGGACAAAGGGGCGGGGCTTAAAAAAAGCACCAGAAACGCCCCCGAATCGCGTTTTCGGGAGAAAGCGCGATTGACAGCCTCTGTCTCCCAATGGGTAGCCTCCATTTATGGAGCTAGCCAATGAGAGGCAGAGGCGGGTCATCGATCATATATAGAACTCAATAGGTTTTTTAGCGAATGCTCACTACGTGAGCATTTGCAGGCAAAACCTAAAAACAATAGGAAGTGGGCTACTATATTTACAATACAAGAGCTGGAAGATCTAGTGAATGTTCGACTACTGTATGTGCCATACATATTTGATGAAAATTGTGACCTCAATCAGTTATCAAACTTAGTGCGAAATTGTGCTTTAAAATCATCAAAAATGTGACATCCTCTGGCTAAACGGAGACAGACATAAAAATTATCATAAAAGCTGGGACTACATATACTTCTGAAGTAATAAAAAAATATGTGAAGTGAAAAGTCAGTTTGCTAAATCTGAGCGAGCAGGACCAACAGAATGTGGAGGAACAACAGAATGGGGTGGCTGTTGATAGCAGTGCTTTTGTTAAATGCAATCTTGAGCCAAAAATTTACACAAGAACACATTTCAGTAAAATATAAGGAAAAATGTACTATTTGCAATTTGTGTAATCAAGCAAAGCAAATTATGTAAATTTAACACATTCCAGTTCCTTTCTGTGAGAAGCTGGCCTGGTATATGAAGTACACTTATGTAAGTGGACACATTGCGCCAGTCCAGACAACCCTTATGGTGATTGAAAAGGTCTTAGACAACCTTAGAAAGCTCTTTAAGTGGTAGCTGTGGAGAGCAACCTTCAGGCTTAGTCCAGAAAGAGTGTAAAGCAGCTCGTTTTACCAGAATGCAATCTTACAGTATAGATAAACTGAAAAAGAACCACACAAAGTATTTTTAAAAATATGTATTTATTATATATAATACTCTCTAACACATAGAAATGTCTCCTACCCGGAGATATGCACCACTCACACAATACTTTAGCAAGGAAACACAGTAAATAGTACGAAATACACAGAGGCCTCGGGGGGACCAAATCATATACTAAGAAAGAGGTATGGGAACCATGACGCAGCTTAAGGCAAGGTTGAGAGGACATTGAGGTGCTGGGACCCCAAGGTACCACCCAAGGTGGGTAGATAGGAGAGTGTATGCAGTGTGGGAACACAACCACGTGCTCCGTACAACTCTATGTGTAAGGGACGGTTTGATTTTAAAAGATTAAGGACATTTCCCAGTGGACCTTGAAGAAACCCCATGAAAGACAGAAGGTTGGAGAGCCAACCCACCCGTGGAGACCGTAGTACCCACGTTGCCTACACCAGGGAAGCCGGGTGCATACGAGTGAACTGGTGTGGAAACCGCAGTCGAACCCAATGGAAGACTTCAGGAAAGCTTGGCTGTTGCAGAAGGAGAAATTGTCCAGTGAAATCCAAAGGTGGATTCTAGATGAGAGGTACCTGCAAGCAGAGGGGACAGAGTCTATGTCACTCAGGAATGACCAGGAGACTTGGAAGATGAATGCCCTCTGATATCGGGTGTTGCAGGATGGATGACAATGGCCTTGACTCTGTAACTGTGAGGACCAGGCGGGAGCTGAGCACGAGCAGTCCTACAAAGGCTGTCGAGTGCTGAGGGGTCGGAGTAAAGCGGGAACATCAACAAGCCTTGGCAAATGCAACCATTGCAGGAATCAAAGAAGGAGGAACGTCGGGACCAGCAAAGTCCAGGGGAATCCCCAAGAGCAGGCAAGTCAGGGCAGGCCGAGCAATCAGGGGAGCCAAAGGAAACAACAATGAAATTCAAGTGGACCCACAGGCCGGAAGCACTGGAGTTGTGAGAGGACCTCAAACAGCTCCCAAACAAAATGTGGGCCACCATGCACGCAGTGCGGTGTGGCGGAAGTTTCTGGTCACTGGAGGTGCTCGAGTTTGGAGCCCAAAGATCTTCTTGGGAAGAACTCAACAAGCCTTTGCAACTGAAAGTTGATGCTGTGCACAGGGGTCTGGATATTGCAACCACCAGGAGGGATACTGGCCTCAAACTTAGTGAGAGGGCAGGGCAGGCCTCGGGAGCTGTAGAAAATACCCACCTGTGTTGCAGAGCCTTTAGAATGTGGCGGAGCTCAGGATCAGCAGACCGGTCGACTTAGTTGCGATGTCTCTTGAATGCAGGGGAATGATTCCTTCACTCCAAGGGAGATTTCTTCAAGTGTCTTTGATGCATCACAGGCGGTGGATGGTTCCTGTATGATGCACAGATGATGCAGAAGACTGGAAGGAAGACAAAGTCAGGCACCAAATGAAGTTCAGCGAAGTCCAGAATGCCCAGACGTTAGAAGAGCCGTGGTGTCTGATCTGAATCTTATCCCAGGATGAATCTAAAGACCTACACCGAGGTAATCCCTTAAGTACCCTTAGGAACTGCTTCAGAAGATTCAGGGGACCCTCCCAGGGAAGGGTCTGAACAGGGGGGAGGTTACTCCCAGGTCCTTTGTCCAGTTTTGTGCCAGAGCAGGAGCCAGCGGCTCCCTGGAGTGGTTTGAACTGGACTATGCACAGGGACACCAATGTGCCCCTCATGCGCACCCACTCCACCCCAATACATTAAATCCTGTCAGGGAGTTGGTCACGCCATCCCTGTGACAGCATGCCTATTGTTCTGCCTTCCCTTGCTTGAACTTGGCTCAGAAGCACTAAGGCAGAGATGGTCATTGCATAATTAAATGGTGCCCCTCTATATTGTTTATGGCTGCTTCACTGACAAAATTGAGAATGGATTCAGTAGGCTGCAGAATTTTCCCGCTCATGCAGGGGCACTCTCTCACTTAGAACCAAGCACCCTGCCTTTAGGATTGCAAAGGCCTGCTAGGGAGGTGACCTATAGGTTTTAAGTGCAGTGACCCTAGATATAGGAAACCTATATCTTTAGTAAGTGGTACTAGCACCAACTTACACATGCTGCAATGGCAGGCCAGTAGTTCCAATTTGATTGGTCTTTCAGGGGTGGCATAATACATGCTTCAGCCCATGGGAGACCTCTGGGGTGGCTCTGCCCTGGGTACATGGATACCATATACTAAGGACTTATAAGGGCCCCCCAGTATCCAATCTGGGGTGCACCTTTTTACTAAACAACACAATTTAGGGAGAAAGCAAATAGACTGGGGTCCTGATTAGCAGGGGCCCAGTCAGACTAGTCCAAATACAGGTTAGCGCAAGACAAAAAGTGGGTGCAACCATAGAAGCAGATCCTACGTTCCTACACATCCTCACCAACTAGAAACCGTGCAGTAACGATATATTTGCAACTGGAAATCATGGCTACACAGAGATTTCAAAAACTCAAGTTTACTGAGAGTGAACTCAAGTATTTGCTTAGGATGTCATTAAGGATGAAACCAGGTGTATGGATCATATTCAAAGAAAAGCACGGCGAGGAGAAGTAAATAGATTCAACAGAGTGTGACTCAGAAGGTAACGTCTGTATCGGCCTTCATTGTACAATTGAGGATGTTAAGAAAAGAGTTCAAGAACCCCATGAGCTTTCTGTGTAATAACATTTCCAAACACATGCATAATAGCCTGGCTCCTGGAGGTGGAACAGTTCTTGAGTTTACACTATGGGGGGATGAAATGTGAACCATTATAAACATCGCCAATTTTGAGAAGACAGAAGGCAAAGCCGAAACCAGAGGAGTTGAGGAAACAGATGAATGTCTTTTCCATACACACTTTACAAAGCCATTTCATGCATATGGCTTTAATGCCAGTTCACACTTTATTAGTGCAAGAATACCCGGGGACTACATTAACGATTTCAGTTCGGATTCTGTACCAACATACAGGGATAATAAGTTAATACATTTTCCTGGAATGGAGAATAGCACACAGATTTAGAAATTGCAGATGCATTTCCTTTTATTTCCTCAATCTGATTATAATAATGGACACAAATTCATATCCAATTACCAGCTGCTTCGAGTAGTTGGTGAGTGTGTATGGGATTTTCTTTTCGGGAAGCCATGGAGTAAAACTGTGAAAGCAGTTGCTGCTACACCCGTGATGCAGGAATATGGCACATGAACGCTAAGTTCACCAGTTCCCACCATGCACAATTATAATCAAAATAGACCAAGAGGCAAATGGGCTCAAGGAGATTTTTGCAGATTTGATAGTAGGGGGCTAGGTGGGTTTCTAAGGTAATGAGAAGTTTCTGTGAAGCAGGGAAGCATTGTCAGCTAGCAATATTTTGCTGTTCATATTACACAATGAACACATCACATTTAAGGGAAAGAACAGTCAGCTGTTACAGGTGACTGTCCATTTACAAAAAAATATATCCAAGCACGGAGGCAGAGAATCCAAATCCTATCTGATGTATGCAGACATCATGCATAGCATGTTGCTATTGTTGTGGTATGCCCCCCCATTGTCAGTTTTTTGTGCTTCATGATTTAAGACACACATCTGAACTTGCAAAGCGTTGTGTATAGGTGGACCTAGACATGCCCTGTAGAAGCAAAGCATCCTCATCCATTGGTAGCCCAAGCCCAGAAAAATCATTCCAATGACTGCTGCCACCAGCCCCTCATTGTCAGGCACGTCCATTGGATTTACTGCCACTACCTCTGGTAATATAGACAAAGTTAAGGCTGCCCCTTTGACCACCTCCCAGTCACTTCACTGCCTGCTTCCAAGTAGGACTATGCCCATAGCTCTAGCAGCCACCATTTTTGTGGTCAACTCTCTGCAGTCTCACACCCCCACTTCAGCTTTAGAATCTGCAGTAAATCTATCCTTTCTGCATGGTCACCCTAGCAAACTTTTTGTGGCTCCTGTTTCTGCTGGTGTTAAACAGGAGTAGAGTGCCTGAGCACCCCTTCAAAACATGGTGAAATTTGTTTAAACTTGATTGGCAGATGTACCTGTCCTATAGGCCAGAGTCAATGATGCAGAAATACACACAAATAGGAAAGTTAAATACCACTTATGAACTGCATCAACCTGTGTAGCCTGATGGCAGCACTTAAACTCTGCATTACAGACCAGCCAAAGTTACACTTTTGTAAGGTAGTAATCCGCCCGCCAGAACTCCCCACCGATGGCCATTTACCCCCACCACATTAGCATGGCGGGGATGCCGCGGCTGACGGAAAAGCCGTCCGCCACTTTTCCGCCAGCAGGCAATCGTCATGAATGCCATGCCAGCTCCCGGACTAATCCTACAATCATTTCCCGGCAGTCACATGGCCTAAAAATATCGACACTCAACACGCGATCATTGCAAAAGCATCATTTAGAGGTCTTTTCCCTACTGGTTGATGGTGAAATTGACATTCTTGCCCTCTCAGAGACATGGCTCAGCCCAGCATCAACGCCAGACATTCTGGCTGCCCTACCTCCTGAGTATGACGCGCTGTGGCATAATCGCCCTAATGACTGTAGAGGGGGGGGTGGCCTTTTTGTTTAAAAATAAGTCTTGCAGTAAAACAGATCATAGCAGAAAACTTTGCCTGCCCGGAGCTGTTAGGGATTGAAATCTCACTTAAAACCTCATGCATTGTGATGCTGGTAGTACATCACCCGCCGCAGAGCTCACCGGATTTCAATTATATCTTTCTTGAGTTGCTGACGGATTTTACCTCCAGATACAAGTCCCTTTTGGTGGTAGGTGATTTTAATTACCACGGGGACAAGGTACCCAGAGACCCTAATGAGATAGAGTTTGAAGTTAATCTCTCGGCGCTCAACCAACAGCTAGTGGTGGGCCCCACTCATGTGAAGGGCCACAAATTGGACCTTGTCTGGTCCTCTCCGCCTAAGACAGAAATAATTGAGGTTAGTCCTTGCATCTGGTCGGACCACTTTATGATAAAGTGCTGGGTTCCGGGTGACCCCGTACTGGCTGCCCCAAATCAGTTACGGAGGAAAGTTCGGTCCTGGAATAAGATTGAGGCTGACTCTCTAATCGCGGCCCTGCTCTCTTCCGCCCCCCCTAAAATGAGTGGTATTAATTTGGATCAGGATGCTACGGTGCTAAAGACCTGGATGCTTGCCGCTCTAGATAAACTAGCCCCTGAGCGGATGGAGAGGACTAGATCTAAAGGGAAGGGAGCACCATGGTGTGATGCCTCACTGAAAGAGAAGAAGCAAGCCCTCCGCAAGGCAGAGAGAAGGTGGAGACTCAATTACTGTCAAGTAGAGGCTGAAACCTTTAAAACTCTATTCTCAAAATATAAGGCAGACATCTTGGAGAAAAAGTCAGCTTTCTATGAGGGAAGAATTAGGGAGGCGATTAACATACAGCGAGAGAGTTTTGTGATACTAAGGGAACTCACGCAGCGGGGTGGGAAAATTTCTATGAGTGATCAACCAGACTGTGTCTCTTTCCAAAGTTTCTTTCTTCAGAAAGTACAGGATATCATTACTGATATCAATGCACGGCCAGTTACAACTATGCTGCAGTTTTTCTCCTATCGACAACAAGCGCTTAGCGGAACTTGTTGGACAAATCAAATCAGGCTCTAACACAGATCCATGCCCCCCAAGAATTTTTTAAATGGCCTTGCCAGGCATCCAGCTGCAGGTGCTGAGTCTACTGAACAACTCACTGGAAGCAGGCTATCTCCCAACTCAGATGAAGGAAGCTAGGGTCTCCCCACTTTTAAAGAAAGCAGGAACGGACACGAAGGCTTTAAAAAACTATAGGCCTATCTCGCAGCTACCATTCCTGAGTAAGATCCTAGAAAAACACGTCCTGGGCACATTAGCCGGTCATCTGGAGGAACACCATCTCCTTCATGCCAGGCAGGCTGGGTTTCGGCCCCAACACAGCACAGAACTAGTCATGGCCTCGGTCGCCGACGAGCTGAGAGTCAGGGCAGACAATAAACAGCCATGTGCTCTGATTCTTTTAGACTTGTCGGTGGCTTTTGATACGGTCAGCCATACCATCTTGCTGGACCGTATCGCGAAGCTGGGGATCACAGGCCAGGTGCTTAAGTGGCTGGAATCCTTCCTGTCAGGACGAACTCAGAGGGTGCAGCTGGGAGACCAGTTGTCTGGGATTAGTGATGTGACATGGGGTGTGCTCCAGGGGTCGGCACTATCACCCCTGCTCTTTAATATTTATTTACAACAGCTGGTGGAGGAGCTTATGCGTAGGAATTGCGAAATCTTCAATTACGCAGACGATACCCAGCTATTGGTTCAGCTGGAAGACACCAAAGAGGCCCAGGAATCAGTGAGGAACCTGCTCAGTTTCACAGTCAACTGGATGACTAACAATCTGTTGAAAGTGAATGCTGATAAAACGGAGGTGCTGGTGATCAGCAGCCAAGGGAATCCCTGGGGTGACCTGTATTGGCCCCCAGAGTTAGGAACTACTCCCTCTCCTGAGATGGTGGTAAAAAGCCTGGGTCTGAGGATCGATGCAGACCTCTTCATGGCCCCTCAAGTTTCAGCTGTGGTTGGCTCTTGTATAGGTGTTTTGAGGCAATTACGAAAGCTAGTCCCCATCTTATCAGCTTCCACCCTGCAATCGATCGTATCTGCCAATAGATCTCAAGACTCGACTATGGCAATGCCTTATATCTCGGCTTGCCACTGAAGCTATTGAGGAAGCTGCAGGTAGTACAGAACCACGCAGCAAGGCTGATCTACTCCCTGCCCAGAAATTTGCACATAACCCCCTGCTCCAGAAGCTGCACTGGCTACCGGTGAAATTCAGAGTTCAGTTTAAGTGTCTCTGTGTGGCCCATAAGGCACTCTTTGGGAAAGCCCCAGAGTACATTAGGCAACATCTGAAGAGATATGTTCCTAGTAGATCAATTTGATTCAACCCAGGTTTAAGCTAAAAACCAGAGGAGGTAGGGCCCTGTCTGTGCTTGTCCCGCAATTGTGGAATGAGCTCCCGGCCACTCTGAAGGAAGAATCACAGCTACTACCCTTCAGAAAAAAACAGAAAACCCACCTATTCAGAAAGGCAATGACTCCAGCTTAATTGGGGAGACAGCAGAGGGTATGGGGTAACAGTGTGTTATGTTCTTCTGTTAAGTGCTTAGAGACCGGCGGTGATAGGCGCTATATAGACAATTTATAACATAACATAACATAACAGGTGGAAAAGGCCCACAATATGGTGGATGTGCCTTGCAGGCACCGCCATCCATATTAGGATGGGTGCGTGGGGCATGCCTTTCCAAGGCGGAGACTCCGCCATGGAAAGGCTGCAAGGATGCAGTCGCGAGGCTGGCGGGTGCATCCTAATTGGCATAGTAGGGCCGCCACCTCTGGCGGTCGGTTCTGTTTACTCTTACGGTGTCTGGTGGACAAAGACTTGCTGCCCACAAGGAAGGGTGCATACAATTTAAGAATGGAAGATGTGTGACATTAAAAATGTCATGCTCCCTGATTATAAGGCCAAAAACGTTCTAACTGGCACACTGAAAAAGCCCAGGTATAGACAATTCTCTTTCATTAATATTTAATTAATACCTGTACCAGCTACTGACACAATTTAAAGACAACATTTGAAGACTATTTTTCTGTTTCATAAAAATCAAATCTAATGGTAAAGTAGATTTTTTATTAAATATATGGGAAAATCAATTTGAAGGAAGTTTCTCTTTATCTGTTCAAGCTTTCGGAAGGCTCATCAGCATTAGCCCCTGCCAACTCTCAGCCTATACTTTGGAAGAATAAGTTGTGAAATTCCTCCTAGGAGCTACACAATAGATCTACTTGATTGGCAGGTCAACCTGAATGTGCATTTATGACTCCTCTTAGCTCAGCAGAATATTCATGGTGAGAGCTGTCTGTCTGAAGCACATGTAAAAGTTTGACACACTTCAAAAGAATGCAAGGACAATTCTTGTCTACACCCTGTCTAGGTGCGGCACGGCTCTGCTTTTGTCCCAGCAGACTTCTCTCTGATTTTGATTTGATTTTGATTCGTAATTTGTAGAGCACGACAATTACCCTAAGGCATCAAAACGCTGGACTCCAGCCGTCCAGAAGCAGGATGGAAAGGGAAAGAAAATCCAGATAGATGCGAGACCAAGAAAAAACAGGTCTCAAAAGACCTAAGAGAAAGGGAGTTCCAAAGTTTGCTTGCTGCGACTGAGAATACTCTGTCCCCCCACTTCCTCTTTTTGGTTCTTGGTACAACCAGTTGCATTTAGAGTGAAGAATGCAGGGGCCTAACGGGGGAGTGCCAATTTAACATAGTCTTTAATCTTGACGGGTAAGGAGAATGTAGTGATTTTTGAACCATGCAGAGTGATTTGAAACAAATCCGTTTTTTGATAGGGAGCCAGTGTAGGGATTCTAGTTAACCCTAGGCAGAGTATGCGTAGTGCTGCTCCGCGTAGTACCACGGAGTAAAAAAAAACTCAGTGGGACTACACGGAGCTCTGCTCCGCCCCGGTACCACAAAGCAGGATCAAAAAATAAAAAAAACACCACTTACCTTGTCTTCTGCCTGCCCTGCTCCTCGACGCGGTGTCTCCCTTCTTCCCGCGTCGTTACCCTGAGCTAAACTCTCTTGCAGCTATGGCACAGAACAGACAGCAATAATTAGGTCAATGTGTAAATCATTTATGCAATAACAAAACAGTGATAACGCCAAAACACCAACAATAAGAATCCCATACCTAATTAGAAAAATTTAGTAAAATAGAATAATCGAAATGACACAGAAATGGCATAAATGGTATAAAGGGAGAAAAACAAAATGTCATAGACCATGCATTCGACAAAGCGAGTAAGATTAGCCATCTGTCCCTACTGACCCCAGAACAGAAAAGTGGAAGGGAAGAAAATGAAACCAATAGATTCATTTCCACATTCCACTCAAAATCATGGAAAGTCCAAAAAAGCCTGAATAAACATTGGAAAGTCCTGACGACAGAACCAACTGTGAATGACGCTCTGAAAAAGAGGCCATGTGTCACCTATCGCAGAGCAGATACACTCAGAAGTAAGGTAAGCCAAAATGAGGTGAGCATGACAAAACCCACCACCTCTAATATTCAGGGCTTTTATACCTGTATGAAGTGTAAAGACTGCAGGTACAGCACAAATGTGAAAAAAGTATATTATCCGGTGGAAGACAAAGAGAAAAATATTGAGAAACATCTCTCTTGCCTAACGGAATACTGTGTATATGTACTAACGTGCCCCTGTCCTAAAAAGTATGTAGGTAGCACTATGTTCCCTGCAAAGACCCGGATTTTACAACACATGAGGGCAATCCAGAACAAAGAACAAAATTCACCTGTTGCTCGACACTTTGAGGAACTACATGGTAGCAATCGCAACCTTCTCAAATTCTTCGTAGTTGACAAACTACCTCAAATGAAGGGAGGGGGGGATAAGATTCGCAAGCTACGACAGCTAGAGAACATGTACATTATAAATCTGGATACCCTGATTCCGGGAGGACTTAACTCAGAGGAAGAAATGGTTTGGCACCTCGGAGAGTGATGGCTATAAATTATGTCTTTCCGTATCTGTTTTGTAAATACCTATAATGAATTTTAATATGGTTCTTCAATATTGTTCGTGAGTATGTTAGTACTGACCCACAGTGCTGATACACATTGCATGTCCCCAAACTCCTGCAATACAACGTTATCTTAATATTTTCTTATTATATCACATTGTTATCACAGTGACAGAGGATGTACAATTTAAACTGTTTTTGGACATACATTGGCATTTACTTATGATTTGGCACGAAGTATGCAAATCTGACAGGCTGTATCCCTCTCTTTTTTGTTTTCTCCTGCTGATGTACAGGATCAAGAAGATATGTCAACTGAAGAAAATAACTTTTGAATTCCTGTTTTGTGAGAATACACGTGATTCCTTGGAAATTACCCTAACATATCCCACTGGGGAAGAGATAAGAATTTGATTATAAGTCTCTGATGAGCATAGAAATAGGTCCAGGTACTGGGGGTAGTAATGACCCGAATTCATTGAATTTTGATTTGAGCATTCAAGTGCACGGACATTAGATAAAATTCACTTGGAATATATATAATAGACCTGTTTGTTGTGCACGGACACTCAACAAATGTATGGTTTAAATGGACTATGGTCACTTGGCATTTAATTCGAAACAATTATCAAGTTGCGCATTAATTTTGGTCAGGGCTGACCTATTAACTACGAGAGATATATGAACTATAGGGTGATATATCATATCATGTTGAATATGACTGTGAATATTTATCATGAAATAGTTGCTTTATTCAAATTAAATCAACAAATCAGACGATTAATCCGCGTGGAATGCATCTATTAGATCTGATCAGCCTGTAAATAACAATATTATAAGATGGCCGCCAAAGTTACAGGGTCCTCGTCCTTTGTCTATGTTTATTTATCTCACTGACATCACATGTGCACCTTTGTAACAACTTTATTTAAAAGCTTCATTTCCGTTACACGAGTTACCCGTGAGCAAGGCGAGAGTTGAATCGCCGAAACGCGTTGGGTTTTTTGTTCCATGTTTTCCGTGTATTTACATGCTGGAACCAAAATGAGGAAATAAATAACAACTTGAGCACATGCGCCTTTCTCGTTGAACATTTTGTGAAGGACTGGAGTGGAAGTGCATTTGCACAGCGACCGCTGTGCTTGGTGAGAAACATAGTTTACAGGGCGACCTCTGCCCCTGGGATGCACCACAGTTACAGGTCCCGGTGAAACGGAAGAAGTGGATTTGTTTGTTTAAAGGGAGAAAGGGATATGAGTTTTTAAAGTAAATAGTGCCAATGGTAGTTCTAGTGACGTGATAGACAGAAACCTAGGTGTGATTTGAGGCAGACTGTGATGGAGTCAAAGTGGAAAAAGCCAACTGTTATGGCCCTAGTGATATTCTGGAAGTCAAGCTGTTTGAAACATTCCTAAGTCTCAACTGAAGAAAAACATTGAAATAACTTCTAAAGAAAGGGCACCTAGGAGCTGTCAGGGTATCAGGCAGAGGGAATTAGCAATGTCTATCTCAAGTCCCGTTCTACTGGTCAGCTGGCCATTTTAGGAAAAATGACTTTTATGACTTATTGTGTCCCTGTAGTCACACAGGTTTCAGCCAACTGACCCTTGGAGTCCACTTGTCCTTGGTTCATCTGGAGCAAGTCCAGTTCTTCAAGGCTTCTCTCTGGTCACAGTGAGCAGCTTCATTCCTCATCTTTTCCTCTGCATGTCCAGAAAGTATTCTGAGGATGGTTTTTGGCACCAGCTAGTGGATTGGTGTGACTCCTGAACACTCCCCAACCAATAGGGTAAACGATCCCGGGCGAGTGGGGAGAACCTATCAACGTTTTTAGGAGTTCCTTTTTGCTTATTGCAAACAGGCCCACATTGGTAGGTGCCAAGGCACTTTCAACATTGTGAAGGTCTTTGGCCACACTAAACTTGGACTCTGCAGGCTGGGGATGTGTGTAGGAGTTCCACGGGGAAATCATTACTTACTTCCCACAGCTATCACTAAAATCCAATTTGAAGCAAACTCTGTATCCACTGCAAAACAGGAGACAAAAAAAGATTTTTCAAAACGACCAGCTCGAATACAGGTAGCACTGGCCTTGGTAAAGTCCAGACTCGACAACTTCAATGCATTATACCTGGGTGGCAATAGGAGTATGCAGTATAAACTCCAGATGCTACAGAATGCACTGGTAAGACTCGTTCTGGACATTCCCAGGAAACAATCTGCCAGGAAGGGACTAGAATTAATGCCCGGCATCAAACTCCGTTCCGCCAGCGGAGTTTGCAGAGTTTTACCAAATCCTTGCTCTGCTGGGAAGGCTAAGTTGGGCAAAACTCCACCTCCGTGGCAGAGCAGAGTACAAGGCCAGCCCCATTAAAAAAATATAAAACACCACTTACCTTTTCTTCTGCCTTCCCTTCTCCTCGCTGAGGTGTCTCCCTTCTTCCCGTGCCATCCTCCTCGCTCCCCCGTAGGTATTACATCATGCTTGAACAGCGTGAACACTGCGCATGCGCAGTTCATGGAAGACGCAATTCCTACACGGACACAAGGAGGACAACGTGGGAAGAAGGGAGACACCGCGTTGAGGAGCAGGGCACGCAGAAGAAAAGGTAAGTGGTGTTTTTTTTTAATTTTTTGATCCCGCTTTGTGGTACCAGGGCAGAGCGTAGCTCCGTGTAGTCCCACTGAGTTTTTTTTTTACTCACTATGATGATTTAAATGTTCTTGACTGCTATTGATTTCCTCTATTGGAGGCAGTGCAACATATGACCATTCAGTTGACTTGTACTTTTGATTTGGTCTCCTTACTCTTTTCAGCCTTTGCAAAATCTCTTTATTTTCTCCCTACAAATCCTTTTGACTTGTTATTTCATTTAGTTTGTCCTCTTGATTTTTAGATTTGCTAATAAGTTTGAAATTCAGTCCATCATTTCCTTTAGTCCAATTATCTCCATTACGTGGTCTTTTGTTTTATTTATTTTTATTTTGTGGATTTATAGAGCGCATACGAATCATCCCCGAAAGGATCTCTCAGCGCTATACAAGGAGAAAGGGCAAGAGGAAATTAGTTTTAAAAGAGACATGTCTTCAGCAGTTTTTTAAAATTGATTAGATCCCTGCAGGACCTGAGGTTTTGTGAGAGCGTATTCCAATGGTTAGCTGCCAGGTAGGAGAAGGCTCTACCTCCCATACGTGCCTTCTGTATTTTATGGGTACACAAAAAGTTGGAGTTACTAAATCTCAGTTGTCGGGCTGGCCGATACCATCTGATTTCGTTCCTAAGGTAGGCAGGGCCCTTTCCCAGTAGAGATCTGAAGGTTATACAGAGCATCTTAAAGATAGCTCTCTTCCTCACAGGAGCCAATGTAGCTGGTACAGCAGTGGGGCTGATGGGGTTCTTGCCGGTTTGTTAAGGGCAAGGCGGGCCGCGGTGTTCTGCACTACCTGTAGTCGTGATAGGAGGTCTTCCCTTGCTCCCACCAGCATCGAGTTTCCATAGTCCAGCCTACTCTCCAGGAGTGACTGGATAAGGGTCTTCCTCGCCGACAGAGGGATCCACGGGAAGACCTTCCTAAGCATTCTCATGGTGCCGAAGCAGGCACCTGCTATAGCTTGACCTGTTCCTCCATCGATAGTTTATTATCTATCTTAATGCCCAGGTTCTTTGCACAGCTCCTGGGTGCGGGAGCATCACCAAGTTCAGTAGGCCACCATTCTGGGGACCAGATGTCCTCTGCCTTCCCGAACAGCAGTATTTCAGTTTTAGATGAGTTGAGCTGTAAAAAGTTTTTCCTCATCCAGGTGGCAATGCTACACATGCAGCTTCTGAACCTTGATTGGGTGGAGATGACATCCTCCCTAATCAGGACAATTAACTGCATGTCGTCCGCATATGAAATAGTTTGAAAACCATGGCCCCTGATGATGTCGGCCAGTGGGGTTAGGTATATATTCAACAGGGTCAGGCTGAGCACCGATCCCTGTGGTACGCCCTTGTCTACCATGATAATTTGTGATATAAACGTATCCAGCTGGATACTCTGGGTGCGACCTGAGAGGAAGCTGTGAATCCACTTGAGGGCCCTTCCCTGCACCCCCATCCCCCTCAGTCTGTCTAGCAGCATCTTGTGTGAGATGGTGTCAAACGCTGCTGACAGGTAGTGGAGGACTAGGATTGCTGGGGTCCCGCTATCCAGGGTCATCCTTAAAGTATCTGTCACCTCCAACAATGCCGCCTCCGTGCTGTGGGATGCACAAAATCCCGACTGAGAGGGATCCAAAAGAATATGCTGTTCCAGGTAGTTGGAAAGTTGTTGGTTCACCAGCTTTTCCAAAACCTTCGAACAGCAGGGAAGAAGAGAGATTGGCCTATATTTATGTAGGTCGTTCGGATCTGCTGCCACCTTTTTCAGAAGTGGCTTTACCCGTGCACTCTTCCATTCATTGGGAAAGATCGCCGCCTTCAGTGAGATGTTATATATCTTAACAAGAGCCTCTACCAGGACTGTGCTTAAAGCTGCCATAATGGCTGGAGGTGTCGTAATTGGCATGGCCGCGTTAGCGATTAGCTGAAACTACACGTTTTCCTCCTTAACTTGGCTATATATGAAAACGCCATTTTGAATGTTGCGGCGGCCATCTTAGGCCATAAGCGGCCTCGTGGCTGGCGTGCCCTTTAGTCCGTTGTCCGTACCACTGACCACTTCAGTCTGCCCAGCAACAGGCTATTTTTAGTACTGGTCAAGCTCGCACATGCGCAGTCCCAACTGACCAGTTACCTCTCAGGAATGTGCACCAAACTGACCAGCGGAGTTGTGCCCCTCCAATGAGCTGGCTGTGTTCCAAAACATGACCATATATGTACATGAATGTGTTCTAACTTGTGCCGCCTATCTTTTATTGCCCCAAAACTGTATATAAATCGGGGTCACACCGGTGTTCGGTGTGATACCTCTTGCATTACCGAAGGGTGCTGTATGAGTGTACCACCACCCCATGGGGTCTTAATAAACTTGTTCTTTGCCTTTTACAGTTTCCGTGCCAACAGTTCTTGAGTGTAAGTGGGTTATCTTCGGAGCAGGTAGGCCTTGGGAACCCTGATTACAACAAATTGGCGACCACGACCAGGGACTCATCGGCGACTCGGATGCCCGAAGGAGAGGTCGTGACGAAGGCTTGGAAACTCGACATGGACGCGCGCTGCCACTGAGTGACCCGAGTCTTGGCTCCCACGGTGTTTCTTCCTTTCCTTCCGATCTGACCTTCCAGGTGGCGCCGGTCTCCGACTGAGTTTTCGAGTGTCTGTGTTGCTGGGAAAGTGCCGTTTGGCTGATTTGATCACAAGACCTTGGCAGTTGGAATCTGGACATTTGAGAATTTGGGTAAGATTTGTGTTCGGTAAGGTAGTCTTCGGACGCTTACTGAAGTTCTATGATTTGTGTTCGGTAAGGTAGTCTTCGGACGCTTACTGAAGTTCTATGATTTGTGTTCGGTAAGGTAGTCTTCGGACGCTTACTGAAGTTCTATGATTTGTGATCGGTAAGGTAGTCCTCGGACGCTTGCCGAAGTCCTACGATCTATGATTTGATTTGAGTTAGTAACGTTTGTGAATTTGTGATCTTTGAACTTATATGTGTAGTGCACTTCACATAGGCAGGCATGTAGAGATGTTTCTCTAACTTTGTTTTTTTCCTCTGAGCGGCACATTTGTGTGAAGTACTGTAAGTGCCATTTTATATACGGTGTCACGCTTTCGTGATACTTTTTGAACATGCCTGTTTTCAGCACACTCCGAGGAATGTGCTGTCTTGGAAATGGTACCACAATTAGGTTAGCGGAAGCACAGCCGGCTCCCCCAGAGGGAACACCGAACAGGGAGATGTATAATAAATTTGGCCTTCCCCCTATTATGTACAGCAAATTATGGCATAAGTACACGAGAACTGATCCTGAATTGCAATGGCCTCTACATGGGTCGTTCGATTTACGTAAAGTACAGTTTGTGGAGCAATGTTTGTTTCAACGCAGGTCTAGACAAAACATGTTTGATTGTGTGCGAATGTGGGAGAAAGCGGTGCGCGAACGAATGAAACGTGAAGTTCCCTTGGCGGACAAAGAGCAGCGCAAGGCTGCTCGGGATAAGGCTTTACAGCTTGAGGAAAAAGAGGCTCAGGAGAAAAGAGAGAGGGAGGAACGGGAACGTAAATTGCAAACGACTGGTCAATTTCCTATTCGCCGACCGCTTTATCCTGTCCTTAATAATGAAATTGATGATTTTTCATTGCTAGATCGGTCACCGCCTCCGTACGTTTCGCCAACGGCTCCAGTTGAAGATTCGGGAGATGATGGGCAGGATAAGTCGGAAAAGAAGGGTATATCCGCTCTCAGGTTTACGGCGGAGAGGTCCGCACATTTACGTAGTTGGGCTCGTAAAGTGAATAGGAAATGTGTTTCTCAGGATGAGGTGATTGCGGAGAGGAGTAGGTGGTCGGATCTTGAATTAATGTATTTTTTGTCTAATTTGGCGGATGAAGTTGTTACCGCGTATCGTGACCTTTCAGACACGTTAGAACCTAAATCTGTGTCAGTCCATCGTGAGAATTTGGATAAAGGTTTATTTGATCTTTCAGATGTTGACGACCTTTTCAAGCAACTGATCCAGCTGCGGGATGAAACGACCAGATTGCGGGAGGAGCGGAAAAGGAGGCAAAAGGAGGCCGAATCGGAGCCTGACGAGCAGATTAAACAGTGTTCTCTCCGGGGTTCAGATAAGAGTTCTGCATTGCATGTTATGCCTATGCGTGAAGCCGCACCTTTGTATGTCCCTCCTAAGGCAAGGTACAGATGAGGACAAATTGTCAAAGGATGCGAAGGGGTATTTTATCTACAATTGGGTGTACACACCCTGGAATAGAGCAGATGTTATGGCATTGAAAAATTCCCTACCTGACCTTCGAAAAAATCCGGCTGCATTTTATGAAGGGGTGGAAGGGGCTATTTCATCTTGTGTGATGACTCTTGTTGACATAGATCTGTTTTTTGGGCTAATCCTTCCACCTGATATGTGGAGGCAAATTCGTAAAAACAATGATGAAACAATACTTGGGGGGACATGGAAAGAAATAAATGCTGCCGATTTAGATAGGGAACCGGCATGTAAGCCTTGTCAGTTGATTCTAGACCTTCCGGCGGCTATTTTGATTAAATTAAAAACGCTTGTTCCTTCTAAAAAGATCGATTGGACTATGTTAGCCTCGTGCAAACAAAAGCCTGATGAAACGGTTTCAGATTTCTTTACGCGCTTCGAGGAGGCATTCCATGATTATAGTGGTCAATCTTTAACAGACGATACGGGTCGGCATTTGTTCGTAGATAAGTACGTGGCTAATCTCCTACCGGAGATTGCAAAACGATTGAAATTGAGTGAAAGTTCCTGGGCCACGGCGACCCCTGCGTCTTTGTTAATTATGGCTCAGTATTATGAGCGGCAGGAGTTGGAGGCTAAAGAAAGTGTTGATAAGAAGGCGAAAGAATTGAAAACGAAGGTGATGTTGGCGCAGGTTTGGGGAACACAGGGTAGAGGGAATGATAGAGGTAGACGAGGTGGAGGGAATACGTCGTATGGTCGTACGGATATAGCGGAGGATCAATGTGCCTACTGTAAGGAGTTTGGGCATTGGGCTGATGATTGTCCGGTACTTCGTGAGCAGCGTAGCCAACGTGGTCGAGGAGGTGGTAGGTCGAGAGGAGGTTATACGGGAGCGAGAGGCGGCGGAAGTGATCGTGGAAGGGTTGAGGAAAGGGGCCGTGGCCAGGATGAACGAAACACGTTTGATAGACGAAATCAATATCAGATATCGGAGGGTGAGAATGTGGAGCACCAGGATTATGTGCATGCATAGGACTGCGTAGGATGGGGTAAGGAATCAATTGAAGTGCCGGTAGATCAGCAGGGTCCATATGTAACAGCGGGTATTCTGGGTTCTACTGATCAATTTCTAGTCGACACAGGAGCTACTCGTAGCGCGTTGTCGAAAAACTTGGTTCCGAGGGCTCCCCTGTCTGGCGAAATGATTACATGTGTAGGGTTCGATGGCACACCCTCCCCTAGCCCATTGTCAAAGCCCCTTGCACTATGTCTTGACAAATTTTTCAGTTTTGGTCAATTTTTGTTATCGCCCCATACACCAGACAATATCCTGGGCATTGATTTGCTTAAATATTTTCGAGCAACGATTCGGTGCGCTCCTGAGGGAGTGCGGGTTATCCTGAATGACAATTATCCTGACTCGGATAGGTTTTGCACTATCTTAGACATTCCAGCCTTGGCCTCTCTACCGCACACGTTATGGGCGACCTCAGATACGGATGTGGGAGAGATGCGTATTCCACCAATACACATTACTGTTAAGGAGGGGGTCCCTCTACCACGAGTACCCCAGTATAAGATTTCGAGAGAAGGTGAAATTGCATTGACACATATTGTTCAGGATTTGATCTCTGCAGGAGTAGTGGAGGAGGTCCCTTATAATGTTTGCAACAGTCCTATTCTTCCGATCCTTAAAAGAGATACTGACGACAAAGTCTATCGCTTTATTATTGACTTGAGAGAGATTAACAAAATTGTCATCCCCCAATACCCGGTGGTGTCCGATATTACGACCTTGCTTACATTGGTGCCACCAACGGCCACAACATTTAGTGTTATTCATTTGAAAAACGCGTTCTTTTCCATCCCTGTCCATCCTGATAGCAGATATTTGTTTGGCTTCACGTTAAATAATAAATCGTATAGATTTTGTCGTGTTCCCCAAGGTTATACTGAAAGCCCTAGCATCTACAGCCAGGCTTTGAAAAGACAGCTAGATTCCTTTGAGTTGCAGACTGGCGTTGTTCTCATCCAGTACGTGGATGACCTTCTGCTTGCTGCAGACTCTTATGCACAATGTGAAGAAAGTACAATTGCGTTGCTTTCCTTTTTGGCACAGAACAATCATAAGGTTTCGAAAAAGAAGCTCCAATACTGTAGACCCCAGGTGACCTACCTCGGTCATCTGTTGTCTAAGGAGGGGCGTGCATTAACATCTGATCGAATTCAAGCAATTTTAGACACACCAGTCCCCCGCACACAGAGAGATGTACGTGCCTTCATAGGGTTGACGTCTTTTTGTAGACAGTGGATCATGGGTTTTTCACACATCATAAAACCTTTGCTAGCATTACTGTCCAAAGCTACACCAATGCCCCTTGAATGGACAGATGAATGTCAGAAGGCCTTTGAACAGTTGAGACAGGCCCTTTGCTCTGCACCCGTGTTAGGCACACCAGACTACACGAAACTTTTCACATTGTACGTGCATGAGAATGATGGGTGCGCGTTGTCAGTGTTAGTACAAGTACACGGGGACAAGCAGAGACCATGTGCATACTTCTCTGCCATTCTTGATCCTGTAGCACAAGGGTTGCCTGGGTGTTTTCGAGCGGTAGCAGCAACAGCAGTAGCTATACGGCAGAGTGAGGGAATAGTGTTATCACATAAACTGCTGGTGTTAGTTCCTCACGCAGTAGATGCTCTGCTAAATCAAACAAAGACCCAATACCTTACGAGTGCGCGACTAACAGGATATGAGCTGACACTTTTGGCGCCACATATTACACTGAAAAGATGCGCTACTCTGAACCCCGCCACTTTATTGCCCTATCCGGTCGAGGAGGGTCAGGAAGAAAAACATCATGACTGTGTTTTCCTGACCGAGGAACAGACAAAGGGTCGTGTTGACTTACAGGATGTGCCACTTCCAGATGTGGATGGGGAACTGTGGGTTGATGGATCGTGCTTAAGGCTGCCAGATGGTACGACTTCCGCAGCCTATGCGATCACGACACTTAAGACGGTTGTAGAAACAGCTAGGATACCACAGAAATCGGCTCAGGCAGCAGAGCTGATAGCCTTAACAAGAGCCTGCGAATTGAGTGCTGGCCTATGTGTGAACATATACACAGACAGCCGGTACGCCTTCGGAGTAGCACATGACTTCGGGCTACTCTGGAGAGAGCGTGGGTTTCTGACATCTCACGGAGAACACATTATGCACGGAGAGCTAGTGCGTGATCTCCTAAACGCGTTACTTGGTCCAAAGAAAGTAGTGATAGTAAAATGCAGTGCCCACAAAAAGATCACGGATAAAGTGGGCCAAGGAAATGCCTTCGCAGATAGCATAGCGAGACAAACGGCTATGTCCCGGACTAGCTCCCCTATGTATGTGACACAATCGCAGGCTGAGCGATGGAGTGATGCTAGAGCAGAAATATTGGATATTCAAAAATTAGCTACTGAATCAGAACTTGCGGCATGGGCAACAGATGGGGTACTAGATGATGAGGGCTGTTGGAGGAGCAAAGATATGGAGAAATGGAAATTGCCTGCGGCTTACTTGCAGGCAATGGTCCAGATGACACATGGACTGGCGCATGTCGGAGCTCTGGCAATCACTCGACTGTTAACACGAGTCTGGGAACATCCCGAGATTGCGAATACAGCTAAGAGAGTAGTACAGACCTGCCTGATCTGTTTACAACACAATCCTGGAAAGGGGACCCATACTCCGAAAGGAGGGTTCGTTCCACCTTCTGCACCATTTGAGGTACTCCAAATGGATTACATCCAACTCGAGCGTTGCAACAACCTGAAGTACGTCCTAGTGGTGGTGTGCGCCTTTAGCAAATGGGTTGAGGCCTTCCCCACGAAAGACAATACAGCTCTAACAACAGCTAAGGTGTTGCTTAAGGAATTCTTTCCTCGCTTTGGAGTTTGCAAATTTCTGTGGAGCGATAATGGGCCTCATTTTGTTGGGAAGATTGTGGAGTATGTACTGAAGGGGTTAGGGATTCAGCAGAAGTTCCACGCTGTGTTCCACCCTCAGTCGGCAGGTCTGGTTGAGCGGTACAATGCTACGATGAAACTTAAACTGGCCAAAATTGTGGCATCCACGTCGTTGAAGTGGCCAGATGCTTTGCCGCTAGCACTGCTCTCTCTTAGATCAGTACCCCATTCACGAACTGGCCTTACACCATATGAGGTGGTGTTTGGGCGCCCCATGAATATCTGGGGGGTGCCCAAGCCGCGATTAATACATGATGTGCCTTGTATTATGATGAACGACTATTTGGCACGACTAACAAATGATTTGCTTTCTATTCATCAACAGGTTCGAGAAGCGCTCCCTGACAACTCTACTGGAGAGGGCCATGATCTTCGCCCTGGCGATCATGTGATGATCCGATCGTTTGAGAGAGCGAGCAGTTTGGAGCCAAGGTGGAAGGGCCCCGAACAGGTCCTCCTTGCGACCCGGACTGCTGTACGAGTGACCAATAGAAAGCGGTGGGTGCACTCGACACACTGCCGCCGTGTCTCTCCGGATCTGGTGACTCCCGCTGTGCTGATCGACTACAAAGAGATTCTGGAGAAAGAGAAGAGCCCAGCTGTGACGTCGGCCGAAGTTGAGGGAGCCTTCCCGGACCACGCTGTTGCTGGACGAGAGCACTACAACCTGCGTCCCCGATAAGAAGATTTTTTTTTGGTTTTTGTATATGACTGGTTGGTTACCGCTCCAGGTTTGTGAAAAGGAAACCGGGAATTCCAAGGGGGGGGGATCAGTTCTGCCAGTGTAGCGACACCCGTCTTGGCCCGGAGAAGAAAACAACGGCTACCTCGGAGTTCAGCACCATATTTTTCTTTTTTTTAGGTATACACACATGTGTATTTGAGACTTTGTGAACAATTTGAACTATTTGAGACTCTGTAAGAACTTTTCCGAACTATGGCATCACCAGCATCACGAGATAAGCGAATCTTGGGTGCCATTCTCTTTGTTTTGACTATTGTGGTGATAGCTGTAATAGCCTGGGTAGTTGAACTTGTGGTACCTGCACGTGAACATTTGCTGCCGACTACCCCGGCTCCATCTGAACATTTTCACTTCACCTTACCCTACCATGAAGAACGACATCGGCAAACTTATCTGAACAACAGTTTTATTCAGATTCTTCATCACACGCACAATATGACCAATACTTCAAATTGCTGGGTGTGTGGGATGTTACCGGGGCACCAGAAGAGAGGGGGCACCCCACTCATTCCACTCCCGTTCTCTCATAATGGATCCTGCAATGCCTGGTACACCCTCCTCTTTACTTTGAGATGGCCAACAAAAGGGGGGGTGCTTTTCCGTTTGAATAAAGTATGCTCCCATGACAAGGATGGGTTTCCGCGGGCCGAGGGTACTCGATTCGAATGGGAAGAGTACAGGCCTGACAACGTATCTGCCCCGCGTGTGTACAGCAATCAAAGAAATATCAATGTATCCAGCTCACATGTCATTAATGTCATTGCTACTAAAGCCGATTTGTGTATTAGAAATAAAGGTTCGATTGCGGTAGGGAAAAGTGAATGCAACACCACACTTACTTTTGATAGCCCGAATGACATCTCATTTGTAGCATCTCGAAACACGTATTTTATCTGTGGAACGAAGGGTTATCATCAGCTTCCAGTGGGATGGTTGGGCACGTGCTATGTATCGTTTGTGCTACCTCCTGTATTCATTGCCCCACCAATGTATCACAATGACTATATCCTGTACCATGACTTTGTTCTGAATAGAGTCAAGCGGACTGTTGTTCTGGATGACATAGACCAGACTGATACTGCCTTGCAACAGTATGTGGACTTTAATTTGGGACTATTTTCCTTCGTGGGGGCCGCTTTGAACAGCCGGAAAATAAGACGATTGACACGTGTTGTCGAGGCTGTAGCGAATGACACTGCCATTGCTCTAGGAAACATCACTGAGGAACTACAGATTTATAGAATAGTTACGCTCCAAAATAGGATGGTGCTGGATGTAGTTTTGGCTGACCGTGGGGGGGCATGCAGAATTATCGGAAGTAGCTGCTGTGTGTACATACCGGACAATTCTCCATCTGTTTATGATGCCATATCAAAGCTCCATAAAATCGCAGCTGAGATACATCCGGACAATGGAACTTGGACACTTTCAGGATGGTTCTGGTCAATGCTTACTACTTGGGGCTGGAAACTGTTAACGATTCTATGTATAATTGTGGGGGCACTGTTTTTTGTATGCCTATGTATCCAATGTGGCCCAGCCTTATGTTCTATGTGCCTATCAGCTTGCATACCATCAAGACGAGCACTTGCCCATGACAAAATGATGCTTCATAAAGAAGTAACACAAATAATGTTAATAGACATCGAGGACGAACATCATGATTATGTTCACTATGAGGTAGATTCATCTAAACGCTAAAAGGGTCGTCTGTCGTAATTGGCATGGCCGCGTTAGCGATTAGCTGAAACTACACGTTTTCCTCCTTAACTTGGCTATATATGAAAACGCCATTTTGAATGTTGCGGCGGCCATCTTAGGCCATAAGCGGCCTCGTGGCTGGCGAGCCCTTTAGTCCGTTGTCCGTACCACTGACCACTTCAGTCTTCCCAGCAACAGGCTATTTTTAGTACTGGTCAAGCTCGCACATGCGCAGTCCCAACTGACCAGTTACCTCTCAGGAATGTGCACCAAACTGACCAGCGGAGTTGTGCCCCTCCAATGAGCTGGCTGTGTTCCAAAACATGACCATATATGTACATGAATGTGTTCTAACTTGTGCCGCCTATCTTTTATTGCCCCAAAACTGTATATAAATCGGGGTCACACCGGTGTTCGGTGTGATACCTCTTGCATTACCGAAGGGTGCTGTATGAGTGTACCACCACCCCATGGGGTCTTAATAAACTTGTTCTTTGCCTTTTACAGTTTCCGTGCCAACAGTTCTTGAGTGTAAGTGGGTTATCTTCGGAGCATGTAGGCCTTGGGAACCCTGATTACTACAGAGGGGCCAGATCTAGTGGCGAGCCAGATTTTACACCGCTTAATAGGGGCTCTACCTGCTCTCTGGTTACCTTAGAAAAGTTATCCAACCCATAGGGTAAGGCCAGTTCTTGCGGTCTATTACCAGGCAGATATTCCTCCTCTAGGTTGTGTAATGTCGATCCAAAGGACTGGTAAATCAGATCCATTTTACTGGTAAAATACCTGGCGATGTCATCACATCTCTCCTGGGTGGAGGGGGGCCTTCATTACCAGCCTTGGGGTTTGTAAATTCCTTCAGGATCCTATAGAGTTCCCTGGAGGAGTTGTCCGCCTCACCTATGCGGACACCCAAGTGTGTCCTTCTTGCTGTATTGCAGCTGTTTAGGTAGGCTCTGTGAGATGTCCAATATGCTAATCTATCTGACATCTCCTTAGTTTTCCTCCACCTCCTCTCTAAAGCCCTGCATAGAGATTTTTCCCTCCTCAGGGTGTCCGAATACCACAGGGCAGGAGCTGGCCTTTCCTGCGTTGTGGCTTTTTTCAGCGGGCTATGATGTCTAAGGCTCCCTGAATGGCTCCAACTAGTCCCTCCCATGCAGAATTAAGGTCTACGACATTGTCCAAAATGGGTGCAATGAACGCCTGATCAAAGGCTAGAGAAGTTACTCTTGCCCATAGTCAACGCACGTTTGTTCTGGCTACAAGTCCGTGTTGCTGGGTGGGAAGATGGTAATGAAAAACTTAACTCCATGTGGTCAGGCCAATGAAGGAATTGGGGAGGTTCAACCACCAGATCACCCACGTTGGAAAAGATGGCATCGAGTGTATGACCTGCCTTGTGAGTGGAGTTGGAGACCCTTAGCAGTAACTCTAAGGATTTTGCTTTCAGGTTCTACAGTACCACATTCCAACCTCCAAGCTCTCTTTCTTGAGCTCCTCCTTAATTGTGTTTCATCCTCACTGTCATCAGACTCAGTTTCAGATTTTTCATCAGTTTCTTTTATGGTGAACTTCATAATGTCTGTTTCATTCACTGAATCTGTGTTTTCTTTTGTCAGTTCTTTTACTCTGTTAGGAACCTCTCCATAGCTGGTACTTGGAAGCTCATCCTTATCCTCCCTTTTCTTCAGTTTCAAGATTTACGTTCCTGCTTCCAGAGTGTTCAAACTGTCCTTCAGTACTTGTCTGATTACCAGTTTTCTCTTTACTTTGATCGGTGTCCCCACTGTTATCAGGTCTTACCAGATCTCGACTTTCAGGTCGATCTTTAGTATCTGGTACTTCAATGACTTCACTCTCTCCTTCAGATGCAGAACTAGTATCTGATATTTCCAGATGTTGAGGAACAGGTTGAGCTTCAGTATCTGGGTTTTAATCTGGTTCACTTTCAGGGTCTGAGTCAGCAGTGCTTTCTGCTTCATCTTGTGGATTCTCAGGCTCAGGCACACATATTGTGTGACTCACATGAACCCGTCTTTTTACTCCAGCACACTTGACTGCAGTGGTGCTAACCAGAATGACTTGTCTTGGTTTCTGCCAACAAGGAACTAGACAGTTTTTTCTCCAGTGCACTTTTATCCGAACCCAATCTCCAGGGACTAGATCATGAGCTGGATGTTTCTCTTTTGAGAGTTCCTCACTTCCCACCTGATGGAACACAAAAGTTATCACGTCAGACAGGTTCTTGCAGCAATCCAGTATGATATCATCATAAATAGTCAACAGTTTATCAAATGGTACAAATGCTTTTCTCATCACTCTTCCCATCAGAATCTCATGAGGACTCAATCCTGTCTTTCTATCCGGTATACTCCTTAGGGTCATCAGAGCAAGTGGCAAAGCATCAGGCCATTTCAATCCAGTGGCTAAACACATTTTTGCAATTATGTCCTTTATTGTTCAATTTACGTGTTCAACTACCCCAGAAGCCTCTGGTCTGTAAGCACAATTTAATTTCTGACGACTGTCCAGTGCTTCACAAATCATTTATATAAGTTCATTCTAAAGTGAGTGCCTCAGTCTGACTCAATTGTTATTGGGAAACTGAAATGTGGGATAGTTTCACTTAGCAAGAGTTTTGCAACATTCACTCAATCATTTCGTATGGTAGGGAAGGCCTCCACCCACTGTGAAAATAGGCAAATGATTACAAGTACATATTGAAGCCGATTACATGGTGGGAGCTTGATAACATGTAAATGTAAATGTAAATGTAAATGTATACGCATTTATATAGCGCACTACTTACCCGGAGGGTCCCAATGCGCTTCGACCGCTGCGAAACCCTTCCTGGCTTCCCTGAGAGATGGTCCCTTAATGGGTATCTCCAGGGTGAGACCAGGCATCCCCGGCGGTCTGGTGGGGCCGTTAGTGAAGATGAGGCAAGCTAATGCCCAGAGTTGCCGAGTGTGATCGCTGATCAGAGTGGGCACCGAGGCGAGAGAATTATCGAGTCCGCTGACCCTGGTCCAGAAACCTGCCGCACCGGGAATCGAACCCTGGTCCCGGGCCGTCCTCTGCTCTCAGGTCTGCCGCCTCTAACCAGTGAGCCACACTACTTCACATCCAACTGCATTCTTGTAAAAGGACCTCCCTCCCATCCTATGGTTCCAAAACTCACAACTGTTTTTCTTCTTGGGTTTATTTGCTGACACACAAGACATCGCTGACAAAGACTCTCAGCGATCATCCTAAACTTAGGATTATACCAAGTCTGCCTAAACATACGTATCATGGCGTCCCTGTCTATTTGATCTTGACCATGATACATTCGAGCCATGTTAGAGATATGCTATCAGGCATAACTGGACTTTTATCTTTGTAAACCCAAATTTCATACTCCTCTCCTTGTCTAAATCCTGCCTTCAACCACATGTCTTTTTCTTCCTCGCTCGCTTCTTCCTGCATTTGTTTTACCTCCTGCAAAGTCTCAACCACTGTTGTTAATATTAAAGAACTTGAAACATGTTCTTTCTTCCTGTCCCGATTTATGGATGCTAAATTTTTAGCACAATGTTTAGCAATAGAGTCAACAAAATGGTTGCCTCTGGTGACATAGTCATCTCCTTTCTTGTGAGCTGCACATTTTAGAACAGCAATTTTTTCAGGTAACTGAATTGCATCAATCAACATTTTCACAAACTCAGCATTCCTGATGGGGGATCCTGCAGAAGTTAAATAACCTCTTTGGGACCACAGTTGACCATAATCATGGACAACCCCAAAGCCATATTGACTGTACGTCACTATGGTTACTCTGATTTCCTTTCCCAGTTCACATGCTCGAATCAAAGCAACCAGCTCCCCTACTTGAGCAGAAGGCGTTCCTTTCAGACAGGATTCTTCTAGGACATCTGCCATTGTACATACAGCATATGCAGCTCTCAGAACACCTTCATTTGTTCTTAAGCATGAACCATGTACAAACATCACATTGTCAGATTCCGGCAATGGCTCATCCTTGATGTCAGGTATTGGGTTGGTACAATACTCAAGTACATCCAGACACTTATGATCAACTTCGTTTTTCACCTCCACTTCCATGGTGTCAGGTAGCAATATAAGAATTCATATTTACACATCGTATCACTGTCCCATTATCTGCACCCAGGATTATCTTTCATACTTAGTCATCCTGTTATTCGTAGGGAACTGTGTTTTGGTCCTAGTGAGAAGAATGGAAAGGGGCGACCACTCGGTCCCCCGAACGTATGGTCGGGTGCCCCGATCCTCCCGGGAAACCATTTTTGGGCGGGAGGCGTGTCTCGGCTGGTATGCCCGAAGCGGCGTAGCTGGGGCGTGCCTTTTCCCGCTCAAGAGGGGTTGTCCTAGACACCTACACCGATGGCCACGCCCAGTAGGCGTACCGGGGGAGGGTACACGCCCTCCCGAAGAAGAATAAAGATCTGCCATTGTACATACAGCATATGCAGCTCTCAGAACACCTTCATTTGTTCTTAAGCATGAACCATGTACAAACATCACATTGTCAGATTCCGGCAATGGCTCATCCTTGATGTCAGGTATTGGGTTTGTACAATACTCAAGTACATCCAGACACTTATGATCAACTTCGTTTTTCACCTCCACTTCCATGGTGTCAGGTAGCAATGTAGAAGAATTCATATTTACACATCGTATCACTGTCCCATTATCTGCACCCAGGATTATCTTTCATACTTAGTCATCCTGTTATTCGTAGGGAACTGTGTTTTGGTCCTAGTGAGAAGAATAGAAAGGGGCGACCACAGGACCGTGTTGATCGGCTAACAGTTGATAATCGAAACCATGTCTGGAAAGAAGGCAGGAAAGGGTTCCGAGACAGACCAGATGCTTCGCATGTTGGTGACCAGAATGGCGAGAATGGAACGAAGCTTCGGAAAAGTCCAAACGCTTGGTCGTGATTTGGCGGATGTTAAGAAGCAACTGGCCGCAATGAACAAGCCTGGTAACCCGAAGAAGGTAATAGGCCCGGCATTGCCTGGAGTCATCCCCGAGGGTAGAGGGAAACGGGTCAAGAGGGGGGTGGCGGCAGGGGAGATTCCGGTCCCTGAGGTGCCCCCGGTCATCCCTGCCATACCAGCTGATGACCCAGTACCAACCCCAGACGCGGGTCAACCGATTCCGGTTGTGATTACGCCCGCTAACAATGAGGATATGCCTCCTGAATTGGCCACCCAGTTGGCCGCATGGCTCAATAAGAAGGCAGGGGGTGCTACGGCTCCAGGAGACACGGCCGAAGAGGCCAAATTATTATTCCAGCAGTTGCGGCAGTCGCGAGATGCCGCGAAGGCGAATCTTCCTCTTGTCTCCCCACAGGCGACACCAGAAGGACCGGCAGCTGGTCCCGAGAAAACGGCGGGAACAACGACCGCACCAGGTAAGCTCGCCTTGCCAGTGGCAGGGGAGGGCTCATTACCCTCAAGGCGGGAGAGGGTGGTTCAACATATCCCGATGGCCACAAAAGAGTTGATATGGGAAGACAAGTATGTCAATATGTTTTCCTTGTTAACCGACCATCGCGAGATGGAATATGCAAAAACACAGAAAGATTTGTGGCACCCGAGCGTCTGGCGCGCCAAGATGGCGGAGTTCAGGGTCGAGGAGACAATAACGAATTGGGCGAAGGCCTTTGCAATGTTTACTGCGATTATTGGTGAACGTAAGCCCAAGGTATTGCCCGAACTGTCTTGTTATCAGGCACGTATAATGGATTTTTATTAAACGTATGAGGGGGATGAATGGAAGGGTTACGACATGAAATTCCGTAAAGCAAAAGAATATGATTCCTCCCTGACATGGGATTGCCTCGACTCAATTTCTTGGCATAAGCAGCTCCTGCCTGGGATGGCAAAGACTTCCTCGCCAGGTGGGAATGGGTCGGAGGTTTCCCGCCAGAAGCCCGCGGTGCCCTTTCGAGCAGGCACCGGTGGCGATCACCAGCCGAAAACCGGCGGGAATGGTGGGAAGCGGGGGGGTCTGTTGGGGCTTCAATAGAGGCAACTGTAACAGACCACAAGGTGCATGTAGGTTCAAGCACCTGTGTGCGGGTTGTGGGAATTCCTCTCACACGGAGAGTGCATGCAGATCGAAAAATAGCGGGTCGGGAGGTAAAGGGGGGTCCTAGCAAGACTGAGGTGGATTGTTGTGTACAATTGCCTACTCCCGTTGATCTCATGGCTATGACTCCTTGGTTAAACAAATACCCTGATTATGTCTCTGCTGGGGTGTTGAGGAAGGGATTCTTATATGGCTTCCACATCCCGGCGGGGGATTTTCGTGGGGAACCTTTTTGTAAAAACCAGCTTTCGGCACAGCATAATCCAGGTGTGGTGGAGAGAAAAATCGCTAAAGAGGTGAGCCTAGGCCGAGTGGCTGGGCCTTTTCAGCGCCCGCCAGTGGCGAATTTCATCTGTTCCCCATTAGGGGTGGTCCCCAAAAAGGACCCGGGGGAGTTTAGGCTGATCCATAATCTGTCTGCTCCAAGGGGTTTCTCAGTAAACGATGCTATTGACCCAGAAGTCTGTTTGGTGCGGTATGCATCGTTCGATGATGCCGTCACCATGTTAAATCGCCTGGGCCCCGGGGCGCTGATGGCGAAATCAGATATCGAAGCGGCGTTCCGGTTGCTCCCGGTACACCCACAGGATCAGCATCTGCTAGGTTTTGCGTTCCAAGGACATTATTACATGGATAAATGCATGCCGATGGTTTGCTCCATTTCTTGTGCCTATTTTGAAAAATTCAGCTGTTTTTTAGAGTGGGCATTCACCGAAGCCACGGGGCATGGGCATGTTATGCATTACCTAGATGACTTTCTGTTCCTGGGAGCAGCCGTCGACACGGAATGTGCGCAGGCGCTACAGGACTTTTGCATCCTCATGAGGGAGTTTGGAGTGCCATTGGCACCAGGTAAGACGGTTGGACCATCTACTTCACTGGAGTTTCTGGGAATTTAGCTCGATTCTGTGGAGGGATGTTTCCGTTTGCCAGTGGGAAAGGTATCTAAATTTAGGGCTTCCCTGGAACTTTGCCTTGGTAAGGCGAAAGTGACCCTGCACCAGTTACAGCAAGCAGTGGGTCAGCTTAACTTTGCCTTGAGAGTGATACCAATGGCCCGCCCCTTTTCACGCTCTATTGTACAAGCTATGGTTGGTCTCAAAGAAGGACACCACCGCACGAGACTGTCTGCAGAGGTTTGCCAGGACATGCGCATTTGGTTGGCATTCCTGGCGGACTTCAACGGTCGAGTAGTGTGGAACAAGCCGCCAGCGTCTTCGGACGAGCTGGGTTTGTGGACCGACTCGGCGGGGAGCGTGGGATTTGGCGCCATCTTTGGTAATCGTTGGTCGGCGCAAACATGGCCGACGTGGGGGTACACCAGCGGTCTCACAGGTAACATAGGATTCCTTGAGCTATTCCCTATTTTTGTTGCTCTGACGGCATGGCCGGACGAGTTCCGAGACCGCTCGGTGGTATTTTGGTCCGATAATATGACTGTTGTAGAATGCATTAACAATCAGGCAGCACGCTGCAAATGGATCTTGAGATTGTTGAAGGAAATTGTGCTGCTTTGCATGAGACTGAATGTACAGTTCAGGGCGAAACATGTGCCGGGTGTACTGAATCATGCGGCTGATGCACTCTCTCGTTCACATATGCAGGCGTTCAGGGGTTATCTACCTACAGCGGACCTAGTGGCGGCACCATTCCCCGAAGCACTCTGGCTAATCGGTGCCCCGGATTACAAGACCTCGTGGCAGCAAGCTTAGCCCCCAGGACGAGGAAGGCATACGAAGGAGCGTTTCATTCCTATTGTGCATTTTTGGGTCCGACAGGGAGTCAGAACTGGGGTCAGGAGGATTCCTTCCTTGGGTTCCTGGTAGCACTGCACAGAGAAGGCCGATCAGCGGCAACGGCCAATAGACACAGGGCGGCCATCTCGTTCATGGCGCAGGTGCATGTCATCAAAGACCCAACAGGTTCCTTTTTGGCGAAAAAAAGCCCTCCGCTGCTGGCAGCGCCTCGAGGGTCGCAAGCAAGACGAGAGGCACCCGATTGGCTTAGAAAGGTTGTCCCTACTCATGGCAAAACTAGTCACGACATGCTCCTCCCAATTCGAAGTGGTTCTGTTCCGGGCAGCTTTTGCATTAGCGTTCCATGGGGCTATGCGGGTGAGCGAACTGGTTGCAAGGAATAAGAAAGATGTGGAGGGAGGCTTGTGCAGGGATCACATCCTGATTAGGGGTGATTCGATGGTAGTCACGATCGCTAGGTCCAAAACTGACCAGGGAGCTATGGGAAACAGTGTTGTTGTCCAGCGCATGCGAGGGTCCCCCACGTGCCCGATAATGTGTATAGAGGAATACTTGGCACTGAGGGCGGATACATGGGGGGGAGTTTGCTGAGGCACATCGATGCCACCCCACTGACGAGGTTTCAGTTCCAGAGGGTGCTAGCACTGACAATCGCTGCGGCGGGCATGGACCCGTGCGATTTCGGGACCCACTCCTTTAGGATAGGGGCTGCTACTGAGGCTACAGCCGGGGGTCAGAGTGCAGAAGAAGTGAAACAGTTAGGACGATGGTCCTCGAATTGTTTTAAAAGTTATGTGCGATTGCACATGTTGTGAAGTCAAGTTACATGCACTCACGCTTCTTGTCTTTTGTTTGATTTACAGTTTCGGAGCATGTCATGCGGGGCGGAATTTGCAGTTGACCCAGTACCAGGGGACCAGCGGTCATGGATCACCATCTGAGGAGAGAGTGGTTTGGGTCGTGGGCCATTCATACGTGAGGCAGGCTGGGGACGTATTCAAGGCAGGTGACGCGACTCGCGCAGCTGGGGAATATGGGTACAGAGTGGCCTTCCATGGAAGGGGAGGGCTCTGTATTGACCAATTCGAATCTTTTGTTGAGGGTCTCTTAGGGCGGCAGAGGTCACCGCCATCTGTAGTCATAGTACACCTGGGGGGCAATGACTTGGTGACACTGGGTAGACGAGTATTACTCGAGCGAGTTTTGTCGGCCGTTAGCTGGTTGGCAAGAAGAATCCCGGGGTATACGATTGCCTGGTCCCACATGATTCCCAGGAAGGTGTGGCGGGGGGCCTTTCATTGTCAGCACTGAACCATTCGGTGAAGAAGGTTAACAACAAAAAAGGTAGATTGTTTCGCTCGGCGCAGTTGCATAGCATTCCTCATGGGTGTATTCGGGGTGATCACATGTATCTGAATGATGGGGTTCACCTGTCCCGGGAGGGGAATGTTTTCTCATAGGAGACTTCATAGCATGGCTAAGGGGTTTGAGGAAGCATGACCTTTAGGAGGAGTTTGGGGGGGCCGGATAGCCGGTCAACTATCCGGCCTGTGGGGGTAGGGTCATGATCGGTGAGCAGTAATTTCAAGGTCCCTAGAGGGGGGGGCGCCACCCACTATGGATGGGAGCGCCTGGGGGGAGGCGGCCATTGGCCCCTCCCACTGGGAGGCGGCACCCACTAAGGATGGGTCGCCTAAGGGGAGACGGCCATAGGCCCCTTCCAGGGGAGGAGGCGGCTATATGCCCCTCCTACGAATTTCCCGGGCCCGGATATCCGCAACGGCGGATGTGATAGAGAGTGTGGGGGTCGGGGGGGGGAGTCCACACTGTCCTTCCTACAGATACCTCACACGGGTGCTCGGACGACCTTTAAGATGGCGTCGAGCGGAAAGGGGGGCCCCCGACAAGACAAGGGAAATTACAGTTGGCAATGAGGGTACAGTCCTCTGCGCGGCCGCCACTCACACCGTGAGGGCGAGAGTTTTTGGTAGTAGGGATCTGATACCGGTTAAGACCTTGCCGTTGGCCCTTAATGCTAGGATGTACAATTTTAATTTAGAAAGTATGCATTTGCAGGATGTTAGACTCGGCTAGGAAACCTTTGTATTAGAGATTTGTTAAGGTTAGGCCAAAGAACATGTCTTCATCGAAATGTAAATAAATGAAAATTGAACATGATTATGAAACTTTTTATTTAATGTTTTAATTTTGTTTCATATTTTTAATAAATACGGCCGGGAGGGTGACTCCCTCCCTCCTTCCAAAAGTTCAGAACTGCGTCCGTCTTCCCATCCTTGGGGATTGTGTTGGGAGGGGTGACGGGCATCCCGGCCATATCTCCACTGAATGAGGTACATATACCTTCACCGGATATCCCATCACTATACCTTCACTCTGCTCCAAACTCTCTCTAGTAGCAGCTCCTGCTTTCAGACACCCGGGCAATACCTTAGCAACTGGATTTAATACTGCTGAGAAATATGCAATTGGCTTTCTCAATTTCCCATGCCTCTGAATTAGAACTGACAATGCACATCCCTCTTGTTCAGTGCAATACATTTCAAATTCTTTCTCATAGTCAGGCATACCCAATGCAGGTACTTTACACAGACTGATCTTCAATCGTTCAAAGGCCTTCATTTCTGCCTTGATTAGCACTATGGGGTCTTTTACATCTGCTCTAGTCAATCTTTGCAATGGCTTTGCTATCTGGGAAAATCCACTGATACATTATCAACAGTACTCTACCATTCCTAGGAACATTCTCACCTGTTTCTGTGTCTGAGGAGGTTTCATTCCATGGATTGTTCTAATGTATATCCTTCTAATCCTTTATATAGCGGCTTGTCTGACTCTTTTGACAATCTTGTGACCTAAGTACTGCACCTCCTTCTGACAGAACTGTAAGTTTGATGGTGACACTTTATGTCCTCCTTCTTCCAAATGATTCAGCAACGCAATGGTATCTGAAACACATGCATCTTTGGTTCTTGATTCAACCAGTAGGTCATCAATATATTGAACCAGTACTGAATTTCCAGGTATGTTCAAACTCTCCAATTACTTTTTTAGCAACTGATTAAAGATGGAAGGACTCTCAGTATACCCTTGAGGAATTCGACACCATGTCAAAATACGATCTCCAAACCGGAATGCAAATATTGGCTGGCTATCAGGGTGCAATGGAACTGTAAGGAACGCATTACACAGGTCAATGACTGTAAACCATTCTGCATCATGTGGAATTTGGTATAGGCTGGATTTGGCACAATGGGACGACATAGGACAACCATTTTTTCACTTTTCGTAAATCCTGCACTATTCTAAATGTTCCATTAGGCTTTTTCAATCCCATTATAGGTGAATTACATGGACTGCTCATTATTTCTCTCAAAAATCCCTGTTCAATCATTTTGTTTATCACAGGAGTTATTCCTTCAATTATTTCTGTTGTCAATTTGTACTGGGGTATATTTGGGTACTTCACTCCTTCCTTTACAGAAACCTTTACATAATTCACACCTTTCATTAATCCAATATCCTCTCCTGTAAAATCCCACACTTCTTCCTTTACTGTCTCTTTTAATTTACCAGGTATCCTTTTTTTGTCAAACACAGGAAATATTCTATTTTGCTCTGAATCTATCATTGACATGGTAATTTTATACAATCTATCTTCATCTGGAGTTTGGAGTTCAATGCCATCTGGTGAGCAATAAATGGCGCAGTTCATTTTGCACAGTATGTCAATTCCAAGAAAGTTAACAGGATTAATGTTGCATATCAGAAATTGATGCATCGTCTTAAAATTGCCAGTTTCAACTACAACTGGTTCAGCAAGGGGTATTTTCATCTGCCTATTTGCTACACCTACTACTTGGATTTGGTCTCCTGAGAGAGGTAAATTTTGAATTTCTACTGATCTAACAGTAGAACGGGTAGCACCTGTGGGCACTAGGAAAGTCTCATTTACACCATTCACCTTTCCATTTACAAAAGGATCAGATTGATCTACCTCTAGAGTTGTGCCAAGCATGCACTGTTCTCCTTCTCTTAGGCACCGTCAATAACATTTATCTGACTCATTCCCATCTGACTTTAACCAATACTGTGAGCTCACATTCACTCGAGGTGATCTTATTACCTGTTCTCCTCCGAAGAATCCTGTCTCTGCACTTTATTTCTACAGATTTACACTGTGTGGAAGGGGTGATTGTGGCACCTGACTCTGCTGGTTAACTACCTGTTGCTGTGGCAACAATTGCTGATTTACTTGATGCTGCACCTGTGGATTCAATGATGTATTTTCTGGATTAACTTTTGGAGGTAACTTACACTCGTTCTTCCAATGCCCTAACCTGCCGCAATTGTGACATGGAAACTTTTATCTTTGCCTCTTCTAAACTACCCAATCCTTTTCCTTTAGTTGGGTTCTCTTTCATTTTTGGCTGACATCCATCATGACTTTTGTTCTTTAATTGAGCTACTTTATGTTCGGCCACCTTTCCTTGTGCCCACATAGCTTTCTCTTTAAGCTTTCTTTGTTTAACTTCAATCTCGTCAATATTTTACATGTCTCAATACTTCATCGACAGAGCAGGATTGCCAACCCATTAAATTATGCTTTATCATGTCTCCTATCTCTGGTCTTAATCCAAAGACAAATCGATACACAAAATTACTCATCCTTTTCACTCAGCTCTTTGTATCCACTGTACTGTTTGAACACTAAAAGAAACCTTTCATAATATGAATGTACTGATTCTTTGGGCTCTTGCAATGTTCCGTCAATCTTTACTCAATCTGTTTCTTTGGGAGGGATTTCATTCTTCAAGAATGTTATTACCTGTTCATATTTTCGCATTACCTCAGGTCCTGGAGCACCCATTTTTGGATCTCTCCTGTACTTTTGGACAGTCCACAGTTATCTTGCATTCAGACCACAAATTTGCTGGTACTACTATGTCAAACAACCCATCTAAATCTTCTTACAACACTTTTGAGACTTTCACAAATCAATCCACTTGTCGATACCATTCCACTGGTTTTTCTCATAACCTAGGAAAATCATTTGTAAATGACAATATATCCTGTCTAGTCCAGGGAACATGCACATACCCTCCTCCTGGTATTTCTCTCATAGGGAACCTATTCACTACAGGTTCCTTTTCTTTAACTGGAAACGCTAATGAAGTTTTATCACTGAATTCGTCCCTTTTCTTTGTCCATTTACTTTTCCACTGTTCCACATCTCCCCACTTTCTCAACAAAACAATCAATTATTTTATCTGTGTCAACCTTCCGGCAGTGTTCGGATTGTCCATATCCTTTCTGGTAAAATCTACTCTGTAAGGCTTTTGTAATGTTCTATCTTTGCAAAGTCTACATCAATTTCATTTGCCAATCCCTCTAATCGATCATGCAAATTTTTAGCTCTTCATGTAATACTTTTACACATGAAAATTAATTCATCATCTTGGTATGTTTTTAACCTTTCTGTTCCGATTGTTCCAATTATCAATTCTTCCATATCTATTTTTAATCTGACCACATCTAACATTTTAGGTTCCTGATCTTTTAATTTCAACGTTTTGACCCAATCACTTAATTGCTTTTGAGTTGGTCCTACAGGAGTTTGCGTTAAATCATTTTTTTTCTATGCTCCTTTCTGGTGTTGTAGAATCTGACTCTACACCCATCGGAAACTTATATGGGAGAATTTGATTTAAGGTCAAATCAGGTGGTGTCATACGACTAGTATTCCTAACTTCAGATAAATTTGGATAAAACTTCACTCTTACTTTTTGTAAACTCTGATTCAAAGAAATAGTTAATGATGGTTGTTTTATTTTCTGATTTTCAAATACTGGGATTACATTTCCTATCGTTACTGGCACAGTCACAGCTTCTATATTTTTAGTGAGTTATTCTATCTTTTCAGTCAATTCATTCGTAGATCTCACATATTCAGACGTGTTTGGATTTTCTTCAAATCTCTTCTCTGCGCTACTCGTGCTGCTTCTAATTTCACAAAATTGTCTTGGGGCACCAGTAAACCTAGTCTCCATTGATGGAGCATTCAATTCAAACCTCTGCTCTTCTCTTTCAGTACTACTTCTATTTTCTGAAAACTGCCTTGGAGTACCAGTAAACCTGGTCTCCATTGGTGGGGCATTTGGAGTTACTGTTACAGAACTTGGTTGATGTGGAGACGGTGTTCTGCTTAATATCTCCTCAAACACTTCATCCTCTGTCTCACCGATCCCATGCATTTTTTTTCTCCGGCTCCATATTATTCCTTTTTTCCGTACACTTCGGTCCCACCATTTCATTGACTGTCCTCACCGGATACACTCCATCACACATATAATCATTTCACCATCTCTTCATTCTACTCTCATGAGTCTTTCCCCACAAACCTCTCAATCTACCTCTAGGTCCTCTGAACTCTTCAAATCTTTCTCGCTTTAATTCAAGCATCTCATCTTCCCATTCTGACAATGCTTCAAATTGAGTTGGTCTAGGTCTCGGTTCAAGCTTTGTCATATTCTCTCTCAAGTTTCGTAACACAGCAGTACTAAATGAACCAACTTCTGGAAATGCCAATACTCCATCATTCTTGGTGTATATAGGCCAATTCTCTAACCATATGCAGGTATGATAGACATATTTTGTCATCATGTACGATGCAGGCGTTTTAGGCGGAGGAAGCAATTTCCCCTGTCTGGTAGCTATTTTCTTGTCCTTTTTAAACATGTTCTTAAACTTCTTAAACCATGTAGGTCTTTCCCTTTCTTCTCCATAATAAATTTCAAGTTTTCTGTCAATTTCTGACTTTCATACAATCACGCACTCTTGCGCAAACTGCTTTACTGCACCAACCTATCCCAGCACGGTTCACACTAACGCACCAATCAAAATAAAATACGCTTTCGACTAATGCTTAAACGGTTTTTGCGAATGTACCAATCAGCGTTTACTACGTTTTAATCACGCGGACCAATCCCAGCACAACACTTCTGACGTCACCCCTATTCCGGCTTCTGCAGCTTCGGCTGACCCCTCTTTTACAAAATTTATCGGCACACTTTATTTACACTTTTATACAACTAAAACCAGTTAGTAACCACATAAAACATTTCCATTTGTCTGTTTCGCTAGGACCAAAGTGATAGTTTCCTCAAACTTGCAAGAATTCTGTTTTCCCAGTAGACAGCGCTTACCTCTTCTCTAGCACAGAATTTTACTTTTGCCGATAAAGTAGCATTTCCCTTTTCCTTACCCTCCACTCAAGCTCCGGTAACAACTCTGCTTCTCTCTAGGGCTGAGTTTTAATCAAAGTACATTTGACTCCTGTGCTTAGAGCCAAGATTTTACAACTGCCCTTCGCTATACATTCACCACTTTTATACGTAAAACGTCCCTAACTTGTAATACAAAACGATTTTACTATTTTGAGACAAACTATGTAATGTGAGACTTCACTTGCCACTCTTCCTCTGCCTGCAGACAGAGTAACCAGCTTCCTACTCCCCAGAAGACTCAAAATTCGGATTACACATAACATAATACAGACTCAACACATAATGTTAGTCATATACATCAAAACTCTATATACATTAACCCTGCTAAATCTATACATTGCTTATCCAAGCTAACGTGTAGCAACCAGACTTCTGCTACCAAGAAGAACTAATCCAGCGCTGCTCTCAAACAGTACTCCCAACCATCACTATATACCCCAGGAGCTATCACACTTCACTCATCGGTGGGGTCCATACCAACGCGAGTCACTCATTCACACAAATCACACTGCTCCCAAGATCAGTGAAAACCAGAGGACGAGCTGCTGGAATAGCGGAGTCCCCTATTTCATCTATTTATTTTAAATTATATACATTTATATGCATATGCATTTTATTAGAGCTTACCATGGTCTTAACTCTCGAGAAAACATTTAGGGCACCCCACTGTTTGGTCAATGGATCAGCTAGTAAAAGTTAGCTAATGGATAACAAGACCAGCTTAATTCTCCATTTATTTAATTTTTATTTTTCGGTTTGAGAACTCCTAGCATGACCTTACTTTTATTTAATTCTTTATTCAACATTTAATTGAGCATTTTATTAATCCCCTCAAGGAAAGAGAAAAATAAATTCAATCAGTTACATTTATTAGTAGAATAGTTCAGAAATAAAGTAAGTCAAAGACATGTTACCCATCTTCGCGGTAATGGTAATCAGGATTACAAACAGCAAAGTTCACAAAAGTCAGCCTCTCTATCTTTCTTGGTGTTCACCACCCATCAGGATTCCGACCCCATCAAAAGTTAAAGTCAGGATAATTTCAAAGTCTTTGCACTAGGTAAAAATTGATCAGCCCGACAGCATGTCGTGGTGCGAAAAGTAATTTGAAGCAAGCCTCCTTTCTCTCTTCCAAACGACCTCTTTTATACCCTATTTCCCTATTTATCTAACTAAAATTTTAAACTTTAGGGTCCACACTCATTTCTCATTGGTCCATTCAAGGGGTGGATAAAGATAGTCTCATCTCCTCATTGTACGATTTTTCGCTAAATCACTTCCTTAAGCCTAATACAGTCCTAATTGTCTCTGTTGCAATCTTTTATTCTTGTCCTTTAGTTTGACACTTCGATGTATTTTCCCAGGCTTACAACAGGGACATTCCAAATTGGCACCATTCTGCTCTACAGGCCACGCTGACCTTGATATCAGCAGCACAGGCACAGGCTGCTCGCACATCTCACGAACACAGTCGCGCATGCGTAGAAATACATTCTCTCGGAGTCTCGCAAAACCTCTGTTTTACTAGGCCGCATGGGCAATAACGGGAACTATTTTAGAAACAAAAAACAATTCAACGTTAGATTTCGAAGTAAAGCCCTTCTGTTTACCTCCCCCCCCCATTCTAAGTTCACCCTGTTAGTGGTTACCTAGTTTTTAAGCAACACATAAGTAGTGTTTTCTTACCATTCAACATCATTTCTGCCGCAATAATACTTCTAAGAAGCGTACATGCATGACTTCAATTAAGTTAAAGCATAACCGCACTACTTTAGTAAGAAAAATTCACATAATTAGTGTATTACAGTTTGCAACACAAGCAAATTAGTATCCCACGCGTATTTGTGTGTGTGCTTTCTATTCTATGTTGGTTTATTCAAAACTACACGATTAATATATATTACGGTTATGGGAAATTGACCAGGAGAGGGGTATACAAAATGTTTTGTTCTCTGCTTCGCTCCATCAGCCACAACGTACCCAGCAGTGTCACAACTGCTGTGCAGCCTTAGCTGCTCTCTGGCAGAGCAGAAGTGGCTGGTGACACTTTGACTTTGAAGGCAATGATGTCTAAAATATTGATTGTGTACTACTAGATACCATATACTAACAAAGAGAGAGTAAGGGTATACTCATTCACTCTCTTACCCCTACTAGATTATTATTAAACAACAGAAGAGTGAAGGACCAACAAAAACCCCAAACAAAAGTGACAGGTTTAAGTGAAAGGGAAAGAAAGATAAGAAAAATCAACACATATAAAACAAGTTGTTTAAGAACCCTCACTCACCAACCTAGTGGTGACATGCTTCATCACTGGGTTCCCACTGGAAAGACATAATGTCTTTCCAGTGGGAACCCAGTGATGAAGCATGTCACCACTAGGTTGGTGAGTGAGGGTTCTTAAACAACTTGTTTTATATGTGTTGATTTTTCTTATCTTTCTTTCCCTTTCACTTAAACCTTACACTTTTGTTTGTGGTTTTTGGTACTACTAGATACTACATCTAACTAATATCTACATTGTGAATTAAAACAGTGTAGATTCATTTATTGTGTCCCGAATTTTTGATTACTGTGTGTTTATTGTCAATTTCACACTGGGACCCCTTTCTCTCAGTACTGTAACTACCCAGGTCCCAGTGACTATGTCTGGGTAAACCTCCTTTGCTATAATATAAAAATATCGAAAAGCACATGAGTGAGAAAACACACTAACACCTTTTAATTTCTGGCAAATCTAATATTGCTGTGTGGACATGATTTTATTTCCGACACTTGGATGCAGTTGTCACCATAATCATGACAAACACCTAAATCTGCATACATGTCCTTGTAGTTGTCGTTGAAATACTCGTGAGTGAGGTCACATAGCTTTATTTAAAGCCATAGAGAAAAGACGTACCAACCTCATGACTGATATCAACTCTCCTTGGCAGCATGATGGATGGTTAGAAGTTGTCACCTGTAACTTTGCAAACCTATCTTTCACAAGCCACCTCTTACTTTGATTACTTTTCTTTATGCCACCCACAGTGCGTACACCTACCCCCAGGGCATCACCCTTTCAGTGGGGTCCAGCTACATAGCTGTCTCTTCCACAACACTGAGGATGAATAGAGGGAGACCATGGGGCAGATTTATGTTAACTGACGCATCCCGAGGGATGCGCCAGTTAACGTGCGCCACAGTGCGCCACAGCTCCGCCACCCATGGTGCGCCGCATTTATAATGCGGCGCACCATGGTGCAAAAACGGCACAGATGCGTGACGCATCTGTGCCGGAAATGTGGCGCATTGCTGGAGTTGCGTCGCAAGCGCGACGCAGCTCCAGCAAGGCTCGGGGTGCCCCATTCTACTAATGCTGCATCAAGCCTTTCGCCTGCTTCAAGCAGGCGCAGGGTTTTGACGCAGCATTGCCCTGAAAGTGACTGAGTGAAATCTCATAGATTTCACTCGGCCACTTTCAGGAGGCGTTCCTGCGCAGGAACGACCCCCCCTGCGCAGGAACGCCTCCTTATGGCGCAGGTCTTTACAACGTGACGCATCTCCTAGATGCGTCACAATGTAAATAGGGCGCATTGTTTGCGCCACATTTGCGTCAAATAAAGTGACGCAATTGCGGCGCAAAGAGGCGCAACGGCCTCATAAATCTGCCCCAATGTACTTAATAAAGACTGCCTTCTCAGTTAATCTTGTTCCCCTTGAATAGGGTAGTTTTAGAAATATGGGTCAGGAGTTTATCCGGGAATCTGAAGTTACTCAATCATGCCAAATGATGTCTTTTGATTCTGATTGCCTTGGGCCCTCGCAATGTGCACCATCACAGATCGGGCAAAGTGCTGTTTTTAGCTCTGGGTTCTCAGTGAAGTGACACAGAGCAGCTCAGGCCCAACTGAAGCAGATGTTAAGGCTATAAATATTGAACTTAGCAACATAACAAATGACACTATGAAAATTAATTCCAGTCAATGCTTTTTTAAATTTGATTTTTTTGCAAAGGGCACATACTTTGATTAACACAGAACTAACTACTGTGCACAACATTTGTTTTTAAATATTTCCAGAATGAGAATTAGAAAATCCTTGCATGAGTAAAAGGTCTCAGTGGGCAACAAATCCATGAAACCTAGTTTAGACTCCATAGTTGTGAGGCCGTTTTAATTGATGGTTGCTGTAGCAAGTTCTACAAATGAACATTAAAACACAAACATCTTTACCAAACCATCACAACCAGAACCCCTACTTTTTTTTCAGACCAGCTCACTATTTATGGTGGGGTTTGTCACACCCGCAGATATGGAACCACCAGACTGCAAACAAAGAATTGTGAAAAGAGAAAAACAAGGCTACAGTCCTTTTCCGTCTACGCATTCAACTTCTGGAACAGCATTCGAGTATCCATCAAGCCCACCCACACACTGATCCAGTTTAGAAAAGAGTTTAGGCGTACCTCTTTAAAGAACACTACATCACAAGGGATGAATAGTCCATAAACCAGCTACTTCTCCTTTCATTAGTTGTCTTTGACCCTTTACATCACTCCACCGCCCTTCAGTAAGTGGCATGCTATAGAAATACCACAAACATTTATACCACATTTATTATGACAATTAGACTTTCCCATCTCAAACCATTGGTTCAATGTGCCTGCTCCAGCACCTACTGCACAACCTCAATCCATAAAGGCCATGGCTTATATTTACTAACATTTTGCATTGTGCACTTGTTTGGTACTGCCCTGGTGCAAAATGCAAGTCGAGATTTACGAAGCCACGCAAGGTTCGATTTGCGTCGCCCTGCATGTTAAATATAAAAAACAGTAATGCAGCCAATAGCGCTATGCTGTATTACACTGTATCCGGTAGACATTACATGGATGGAGCATGGGCATTCGCTTGCATCCTCCCATGCATTTTGACCCAAACCCAGATTTACTAAAGACAGTAAACATTGGTTTGCGCCAAAATGATGCACCTATCGATATAATGTTGGGATTCATTCTAGTAGCTGGATGTGGGCGGAGCTAGGGGGCCAGAGGAAGGGGAGGAGTGGACACAGGAAAGGGGCAGTTAGCGTAGGGACAGGGAAGGAGCAAGAGGCACGTAATAAAGCTCAGAGTAAGAAGTACCTATCGTGTCTGTGGTTATTGTGTCGAAGATGCGACAACTGGCGACGAAGGTGGGATGGTGCAGTCAGCCACTCACAGGACCCCAAGGAGAAGTGTCCCTGTCCCAAACAGCGTGAAGAGAGAAGACGCTGTTGAGCTATGTGTGGTGGAAGCAAGTCCGCCGCCTAGGACGAGGCCAGCAGCTATTGCCCCCTGCTTCTGCGACCTGTCTGTCGGGTGGAGCCCCGAGGAAGAACGCGCTTCTGAGCGCTGAGGGATTTCAAAGCGGTGCGCTGCTTCGCGCCAAAAACCGCAACTCACCCCAAGGCTTGTAAATCGGCACGCGATCCAAAGATGGAAGTCGGGTGCTCACCCCGACTCCATAGACTGATCCGGTGACCAAGGAGCCCCGGAGGTGCTGCCTGAGACCCGAGAAAGCGTTCCGAAGAAAGAGTGCTGCTGCGCGCCAAGAGAGAAGCCAGCAAAAGGAAAGGCCAACCCCGGATGCGTGTGACATGGCACACGGTCGCTGAAACGGCCCGCGATTAAAGAAGGAAGTCGGGAGCCCTCCCCGATCCTATCCTGTTGCCCCGACAACTGAGGAGCGTGTGAGGCATTGCTGAAGCCTCATGGAAATGCCTATAGAAGAGCGCCGGTACGCGCCAAAGTCGAAGGTTCACTCCTGATGCGTGTAGAATAGCACGTGAATAATGACAAGGAGTCGGGAGCTCACCCCGATCCTACCTGTGTCGAGCGCCGAGTGAAGCGTCTGGAAACCTGCCAACATTGAGGACAGTGGTCCTAGCCTCCGCGAGCGTCCTGCTGCCTGCCGATAGTCCGGTGAGTGAGCATCAGCCTGGAAACACGAAAAGGAGCCAAATCTCGTTCCCGACGGGATTTCCACTACGGCGGCCATCTTGGAGTCAGGCAGGTTTTGTCCCAAACTCTATCAAGTATCCAGAGCAGCCATTTTGAGGTCAGGCAGGCAGAGGTGGAAACAAGCATTGGCAGATAGGATGAAAACAAGCATTGGCGACTGTGAAAAAAAAACAAGCATTGGCAACTGTGATAAAATAAACATTGGCAACTGTAAAAGAGACAAGCACTGGTAGATGCAAGCAAACAAACACTGACAAGTACAAAGTTGCAGCAATCCAACAAGCATTGGCAAATGCAAGAAACAGATAAAGGCAATAGTAAAGCCACAACAGTGCATCAAGCACAAGCCAATGTCGGAAATAAGCGAAGACTGCACGGCGTATAAACAAGCATGGATGACCAAAGCTCCGAAGTCAGCGAATGTAACGAGCACGAGCAAAGACAAGCGCCAAAGTACACAGTCAGCACCATGCGAAGATAAACAATTAAAAGCAAAGGGAGCTAAGAAAATTAATGAGTGGAGGAATGTCAAGGAAGATGTCAAATGTATCAGACACCATCGTGGAAGAGTCACCAACCACCTGCAGCCACCATGCAACTCCATTGAAAGCGAGCCACGAGTCACGCATAGTGTAGCTGAGTGGTGGCCATTCGGACCTCAAGAAGTCCAAGCTTCATTAACTGGCACCTATCGAGACAGTTGCGAAACTTAACAACCTCAGAGGAAACAATCGGACGAAGGATCTCGGCAGAAGGTGGTCAGCAAATAAGACAGGAAGCAAAGTAAACAATCCTGCGACGGTAGCAGACGAAAACTTTCCTCCCTTATGGCGGGGGGTACAGCAACCCATCGGTCCAATCCCTGCATTGAAGTACCGCCCCCAGTGACACCGACTGACAGTCAGATTTTGGCCCCAAAATGGAACCGGTGGCTGGAATCATTAGACGATTTCCTCGACGCCATCGGTGAACGAAGAGATAGAAAGTGTCTGACACTACTCCTCCAGCTGGTAGGTCATGAGGGCCGACGTTTAGTCAGAACATTCCCTGAAAAGGACACAGAGACCTATGAGAGACTCCAAAAGAAGCTACGTACCCATTTCCATGCACCGGTAGACGTGGATCATGCTCGCATCGCCTTCACCACAGCACGGCAGGAACCAGGAGAACCATTGCCAAAATTCATCGCCCGATTGCAAAGCCTGGTACCCGGCTGCTACTTCAATACCTTTACAAATGAAGAAGCCGTTCGGCTTCGGATCATCGAAGGCTGTTCAAATGCAGACACGAAGCGCAAGATCCTTCAGGGACAGTGGTCACTAAGGAGAATCATCAAAGGGGCCGAGGTTGGAGTGCGGGTCGAAGTAAGAGACATCTCAAAAAACGGGAAGGTGAAGGCAGATCACAGCCAAGACAAAAGAAGAGACAAAGCGTCATAAAATACTCCGAGTCACCAACCCGAAAGACCAGGATGAGTTTGGATCGCGATAGCGACACTGATACATCCTTAAGGAGTTATTCAATCTCAAGTGGTAAAATCGATTACCAATACATAATTTATAATCAATAATCAATAGGAATAACTCAGAGAAATAAGAGGCAAAATCCGGGATATTGAGGTTAACTCAAAAGGGTTTTATTCCTGTAAAAGGAATTGGGTTATTGGCTCGAGCCAAGGTGGCATAACCATTCCATCACCACGCAGGTTCAGGAAGGGACAGACAGACAACATATTGTTTACAGAAGTACATATATATAGTCAATGCATTACAATGTATGAGCATGTAGTAGGCGTAACAACTGGAAAAGAAGAGATAAAACATGGAAACGTCATGAAAAAGGCATTACAATAGGCGTGTACTAGAAACGTCACTTATCATGAGGTCACAAGTAGGTGGATCCATAAGAGAATCCTGCAATGTCAGCAGAAATATATGGCAGAGATGCGCGCGCAGCAGCTTGACGTGAGTCTGACGTATAACTGGAGGGCGAAGGGGACTTGACATTTAGCACTACAGGGGTAGACATAAGTCGTGTAGGTGTAGACATAAGTCTAGGATGTCAGATCAACTAATCCCAAAATCGTATCTGATATCATATGTTTTAGGAACTGTAATATCTGGAAGGGAAAAGGTCTCTCGGGCGGAGACTACACTATACTGGTTGTGAGTGCGGGTACATGTGTCTACGTGTCGACCTGCTAGGTGAGGGGGCATGGGCCTACCATGGCAACGGAGTCTATGAATTACTTGCATGGAGACAGAAGGACCGGGCCCTCTGCTCCTGCAGCTGGGAGAATGTTTACTTAAGCTACGAGACAGGAATGTATTTTCAAGGAGTGGAGCAGATAATTCGAAGGTTGAATGCAGTCTTGGCAGGCAGAGGCTAGGCTATGCGCCGGAGCCGCGCAAGGAGTAAGGTGGGGGTCACTGGTACAGAGGTAGCCTGGGCTGAGGCCCTCGGAGTCAGGAAACAGGAAAGAACTCGGAAAAGGCTCAATGGCATAATCTGGGCCTACTTCGCCAGAGCTGAAAAACGTGCAAAGTGCACCACAAAAAGACGGTGGCACGGTATATATAGGAACTGAATATTCAATCCGTTCATGGCGGATCTGAAAGGGGACATGTTAAAGATGGACGCAAATGTATTTGCGTCTTCGTAGCTGGCACAGGAGGGAAATTACATGCACTGTAAGCTAGTACATGGAGACGGTGGGGTACTCGCTGGGGAACACTACTCGATCAAAAATTATATTTCCTCATTCCCTCCTTGTTCCCCACGGACCCTTCATGATACATCGATTCTCATTAATTGATCAACCTGTTCACTTAACATCATTTGTTCTTCTTTTACGCGCTTTGAATGGGAACTTGGATGCGGGACACATGAAGTGGCACACAGGCCGCAAATCGCCGGACCACATTGGAGACACAGGCAACAACTGAATACTACGAGAAAGCCAATACCTAGGAGGGATAGGATCTTCCACCCCCAGGCTGACAACGTTGTCCAGAACCAACCGGACCAAGTCCAGGTGCCTGGAGTCTGATGAATTAAACTTGCAATTTTATGGAGACGTGTAATAGCTTTATACACGGTTGGCGCGTTATTAGGAATGAAAATACAGCAGCTTGACCCGATGACCTTACAAGCTCCACCCCTATCTGCCAAGATGACGTCAATAACAAGACGATTTTGAAGAACAACAACCCGCATAGCGGACTGTTCCTCTGTTAAGTTGCCTAGGGCTGAAGTGGTCTCAAGTACCACTGCTTCGAGGGTTCTGGTTAATCTACGAATTAGTTTACTATTTGAAACAGTACCTAGGTAGGGGAAGAAACCTTTATTGAAATCTGTATATTGTTCCCATGTAGTTTCAGTATAATCGACAAGCGGGAGATCTCTCTGGTATCTGTGTTTAACCAGATTGGTGTTTCTATGGTAGTCAGGAGGGGCTAGGAAAACAGGTGGCAGAAGGAATGCAATGTAACAGGTACCATCCCAATCTAGAGGCAAACGGACATATGCAGTATGACCACAAACAAAATAGGAATGACGTATGGCCCTAAACGTGGACCTACCATGATCAGTGAAATCGACTACAGTGGTACATTTACTATGACCTAAGTGTACGGAACCATTCTTGCGAACACAGAGTTCACCAGTAACGGGCAATACTTCCATAGCAGGTAGAACAGGAGCAGCTTCGGATTCAACAGACAAAATCATAAATGTAACTGTGTAATTGCCTAATCCATATACTTCATTTTCTAGATCAGTTCCAGTATCTACAGGGAGTCCCTCCTTGTCAGGATAGCATACCTTAAGCAGGACTAAGTTCAGGTTTCCCCAAACCCAGTTACCTTCGTAAATAGCAGCAGTAGAAACTAGGGAATTGAGCATTTTAAACCATGCACCACACGTGCCATTGTGAGTGAACGGGTATGGGAAAAGGGGCAAAACACCCTTGTTTTCTTGGTAAGGAGGGAGACGACCACATATCCAACAATTAGTAGCATTGGTAGTCTGATGGGAGTGATGTAACATACTAATAAAAGTGTTATTGCGCAGCGCAAGTCTGTAGGACAATTCGTGAGGCGGTAATTCACTAAAAGAATGTTCAGCAGTAGCATTATAGGCAGATTGTGTACGCTTGAATATAGGATAGTATATGTGCAGCAGAACACTAACAGTAATAACCAGCAAACTTAAAAAAAACATAACAAGTAGTGTCACTATACAGCGACTACGAAGTGATTTGCAATATGCATTTTTCTTATGTTGTCTTTGTCTATCTCTCTCTCTATCTCGATCTAGGGGATACATGTCAGAAACTAATTTAACCGATTCACCTAGGGGAGGACTTAAACAATTAAACTGTCTGACTTGCTAGATCGTAGTTTCAGTCTGTAATTTTCTGAAGCAGTTTTCTCAGCCAAAGGGAGTTTCGTGTCAGCTTGTGGAGGAGGGCAGGGCTTAGAGTCCAAGTCCGAAGGAAGTCCGAAATATTTTTTAATATGGCTGGAATGCAGCCATCCCTTCCTGCCCTCTATTTTCACAGCTGTCCTCGTCGTGAGCAGAACCAACTTCGGGGATTGCCAGCGGGGCTCCAGTGGACTCTTCCGATCAAAATTCCTGACGAAAACGTAGTCACCAGGAACCACCTCATGGGGCTTCGTCTCGGTGTTGTCGGGAAAGGCTGCAGCTACCTGTGAACGACAAGATTGTAGTGCAGACATCAAGGAGGCAAGGTAATCTGTCAGCATAAGACAATCAACATCAGTTATTTTACGTGGAATAGGCGTCCCCCACATATTCGGTGGCCTACCAAAGACCACTTCGTACGGGGATAGCCCAGAACGGGAATGGACCACCATCCTCATATAGAAGAGGGCGACCGGCAAGGCAACTATCCAGTCTATACCTTTGTCTCTACAAATCTTGGAAAGTCGGATTTTCAGTGTCTGATTATGGCGCTCCACGAGACCTGCTGCCTCGGGATGCCGAACACAATGGAACTTCCACTGGTAACCTAACAGAAGTGTAATGTTTTCCACAAGTGCGGATGAGAACGGCTGACCATTATCTGAGTACACGATACGGGGCAAACCATACCGTGGGAAGTATTCACGAACCAGTTGCTTGGCAGTGGTCGGAGCAGTATAATCGGGAACTGGGTATGCCTCTATCCATCGGGAAAGAGCGCACACGACTACGAGGACATACTTAAATCCTCGACAACGTTCCATCTGGATATAATCCATCTGGAGGACTTCAAAAGGGTGGTCGGGAGGCTGGAATCCACCTTGCTCTACGGGGATGCTTTTACCTGGATTGAACTGACCACAAATCATGCAAGTACGCACTTTCTGTTTGGCTGCTGCCCGTAAGTTTTTATTGAACCATATGTGTTGAATACTGTCTAGCATTGCCTTCTCTCCTAGGTGTGCTGGGCTATGTATTGTGTTAATAATGACTTGTACCATAGAATCGGGGAGAAACCATGTAGATTTTCCCTTCGTCATCCATCCCTGATCTGTTTGGACCCCTCCTAGTTTAATCCATCCCTTAATTTCCTCTGGTGTTGCATGTGACTGTATGTCGATCACATCATGTGCGGGATCCCTAACAGTCATACAATGTGATGGTACCACTATCTGTGTCTGGTCAGGTACATGAATTCGGTTCTGAGCAGTTTGCTTTGCCGTTCGGTCTGCCAGGTCGTTACCCTGGGAAATGGTGTCAGTAACCTTGGTATGTGCCTTACATTTCATGATAGAGATTGCAGTGGGTAGATGTATCGCGTCTAATAAAGCTTGAATGAGGGGACCGTGTTGAATGTTGGCACCGTGAGAAGTCAAGTAACCTCTCTCTCGCCAAAGGACTCCAAAGTCGTGAACGACTCCGAATGCATAACGTGAATCAGTATATATGTTGACTCTCTTATTTTTGGCTTGAATACATGCTTGTGTCAGAGCAATGAGCTCTGCTGCTTGAGCTGACAAAGTGTCAATACAACTGGTTTCAATGACTTCCGTGTCTGTCGTGACAGCGTAGGCTGCCACTAATTCACCTGTCCTTGTTCTCATACATGATCCATCCACATACAGTGTCAGGTCTGGATCCGGTAACGGAACATCTGTCAAGTCTTGTCTGGGCTTTGTTGTGATAGTGATAACTTCAATGCAATCATGTGCCAATGGATCTACTCCACTTACTGGCAATAACGTGGCAGGATTCAATGTGCTGCAGCGTCTGATTTCAATATGAGGTTGGAACAATGTCAGTTCGTAACCTGTCAATCTTGCTATAGTCAGATGTTGGGTCTGAGTGCGATTTAAAAGAACCTCTACAGAATGTGGAACCTGTACTGTCAATGGGTGTCCTAACACAATAGAATCACTCTGTCTGATTGCTAAAGCTGTTGCTGCAACTGACTTCAAACATGCTGGAAGGGCTTGGGCTACTGGATCTAATGTGCTAGAAAAATAAGCACAAGGCTTGTGTGAACCTGCTTGTTCCTGAGTGAGGACTGACAAGGCAGTGCCTTCACGTTCTGTGACAAAAAGTGTAAAAGGCTTACTGTAACATGGTGTTGCTAAAACAGGTGCTTGACATAAGGCTTTCTTCAAGTCTTCAAAAGCTTGTATATGTTCCTGAGTCCAAGGGAGGACAGACGAAGTCGCTGCCTCCTGTGTCGTTAACTGAATGAGTGGCTTTGCTAGAAATGCATATTGGGGAATCCATTGTCTGCAGTATGAAGTGAGGCCTATGAAAGCCCGCACTTCCTTTTGTGTTCTGGGTGGTGACATGTTTACGATTAACTGAATGCGATCGGGTGTGAGCTGTCTCCCCACTTTGGACAGCAAGTGACCCAGGTACACAACTTGCTGAACACAGAATTGTAGCTTCGAAGGAGACACCTTGTGTCCTTTGTCGGCCAGGAAGTTCAAAACAGTCAGAGAAGCAGTTTCACATTCGGGTTCGCTTCGAGCGGTGATCAGCAGATCATCGACATACTGAAGCAGAGCAGTGTGTACCGGCATGTGGATGCTATCGAGTTGTTTTTTCAGTGCTTGACTATAGATGCTGGGGCTTTCTGTGAACCCTTGAGGTGCACGTGCAAATTTGAAAGATCGTCCATTTAAACTGAATCCGAACAAATATTGGCTTTCCGGATCAATAGGAACACTGAAGAAGGCGTTCTTGAGGTCAATTACAGTGAAAAACGCCGCTTCTGAGTCAATAGCAGTTAGTAATGAAGAGATATCTGGGACCACAGGGTATTGTGGTACAATGCATTTATTCAATTCGCGTAGATCAATAACTAATCGATAAACAGGTGGAGCATTTGGGTCAGTACGTTTAAGAACAGGAATGATAGGAGAATTACACACGTTGGAGTCAGTCTCCACAACCACTCCTTGTGCAATCAGCTCGTCAATGATTCTCAGTAAAGCCACTACAGCATCTGGGGGTAACTTGTATTGTCGAATTCGTGGTAATATCACTCCTGCCTTGAGTGTGACTCGATACGGGGTAATGTGCATGCAACCTACATCAGTAGGGCCCTGCGCCCACAAGTGCGCAGGGACGTTCTGTAACCGGGGATCCATATCTCTCAATACATAATGGCCTTTGAAATCTCGCAAGAATAATCGTACTCCCTCAGGAGAACAACAAATAATCGCTCCTAGAGCTTTCAGTGTTTTAATGCCTAACAGGTTTTCTGGACATGATTTCGTAAGCAATAAATCTGTAGTCCGTGTCAGAGGACCTACTGCAAGAGGGAGGGGTTGCGATACTTCGTTAATAATGGGTTTTCCTGAAAATCCGAGGGACACGTTCTGGGAGCCTGAGAGGGGTGCCCCTGGTACTTCGTTGTGGCTTATCGTGGTTCTGCTTGCCCCTGTATCAATGAGGAACTTTCTGTCTTTCCCTAATACTTGACTATGTACATAGGGACCATTCTGATCTACAGGAACTTCAATAAGAGGCAAGCGGAATTCCCTCTCTAGGCTGTTTCATGTGTATCGCTGGTAATCAGGGTAATCGTTCTGTGCATACTGATACATTTGCTGTGTTGTGTTTTGTGTTGCGGTAATGGGCTGCTGCTGGGGTATCGCTACGGTCTGTGTGGAGATTGGCATGGGTGCAATATGTTGTATATTCTGCGGTATCGGTTGTGAAGTCTGGTCTTGTCTAGGAGGACGTGGCCTCTCTTTAGTCTTACCCGTGGCGATATTATGTTTCAAAACTGCACAATCGTTTATATAATGACCTGGCTGTTTACAATAATTACATACACCCTTTACAGGAACTGTTGGATTCCCGGGATGGGTCGTACCCTTTTTCTGCCCGTCGGCAGGAACCGACTGAGCAACTAACATTTTCATTTTTGTGTCTTTCATACGTCTTTGTTCATGTTCTTGTTCTTCTCTAAGTCTATTCTGGTGGTACTGTAACATTTGTAACATTTGTGCAGGGGTGTTAGCTTGCCAAGTGCTTTCTACTTTCAATACTCTATTCTTAACTTGGGGCAAGGAATTCTCGACTAGTTTCGTTACAAAAAGATGTGGATATGACTCGCTACTTGCTTTCAAACCGCTATTAATACCAAAACATTTCTCAAATCGTGTATAAAAATCACTAGTATCTTCATCGGGTTTCTGTTTACATGCTGAAATTGCACCCCAATCCTCCTTTTTCGTACTCAATAAGCGTGGCAACACTTGTACTAATAAACCTGGTAACGCTTTAACTTTATCTCCAAGCCCTAGGCCTGGAACTCGGGTATCTTCTTCATTTTGTAATGCAGCCCAATCAATCTTCGCATTTCCCACCTCCCACTCTTTTTCTTTGAGTTTCTCGTATATGCCTGGAGGTAGTAGTACTTTCAGTATTTTCATAAGGTCAGGATAGGTGTAATCGCCCATTAATAACATGTCTTTTATTTCACGGTGAAAACCTGCAGGGTCTTTATCATGACTAGGTACTAGTTTCTTCATCTCTAACAATTCTATTTTAGTTATAGGTGTATACACAAACACGCGTCTAAGCGTGTGGTCTGCGTTCTGTACTGGGTGCACTTCTCGCAACGGATTCTGTCTATCCATGTAATACATGGTCCTTCGTTCCATAACGGGTGCTGAGTTGATCTGTGGACATAAGAACGCACTATACTTGTGACGGTGTTCTAGAATTACTTTAATCAGGTCAGTACTTAGACCTTTCCATCTGTTCGTGACCAGTTCAATTAGTATATCAGGCAGAGGGCCTGGATCAGAATGTTGGTTTTTATACAACAAGAGCAGATGTTGTATCATGTACATACCAGCTAAACGCTGTTCACTCGGTGTCAAGTTCAAGAACGTATGTGCTAGCGCATCATCACCATATTTCTCAGAGCTGTCAGCCCATTGCACGGCTGACCTGGCTAATTCTTGTTCATCCATGGAATCGAGTACATGGTACCCCATGCGCTCTTGAAGTACTCTGTCAGTAGCTTGGAATAAGTGTTCGGGTGTTCTAGGATTACACATGGCTTCCTGATATATTCTTTTACTTTCCGGGCGCACGGGGCGCATAGAATTATTAAATGGTCTTCCTTTACCTACGTAAGCCACCATTTCTCTTGCTGGCAATTGGGTCTGTTCTGGTGTCTCGGCTTCCTCCTCCGCCTCCTCCTCTGAGGATTCCTGTTTGTCTGAATCTCTTTCCGGTACAGGCTGCCTTTTCTCATGCATCTTAATTATTGACTTTCTGATTCTTCGGTACATATTATCTATACAGGCATCTTTGTCATGCTGTCCATCCGCTATATGCTGACCCCATTTGTGGAGTGCTTTTACATCCTCCGGGTTCATACCCGGCCTATCCATTTCTCTAATATATAAGTTTATAAGAAACCGCAATAACTTGCCTTTAGTATCCACTTTCTGATAGACCATGGCCTCTTTAACACTTTCAGGCCCTACTCCTGTCTGAACAAACGTATATATTCGATCTAAGTGATCTGTCATTCCAGGTAACGTCATCAGGAAGTTCGTGACTCGCCGTAAACGTACTGATGCAAGTAACATTCTCTCATCACTCTTTCTACCAGGTACTGGATCATATCTACAGTCTGCTAGGCGATCTCCATAAATTGTAATGTCTGTTCTAGGTGTACGCTGTTGCGCTATTTCTCTAAAGCTCAGACGTTGGGCTTGTGGCGGAGTCTGGAAACCTGTCCCTCCGGACGCGCCTCCTGAGGCACCGGCTCCGAAAGGGTTAGTCGGGTTCGTGTCAAGGGAAGTAGGAGGAGGTGGAAGAGGAGGAGGAGGGATCCGGGGAGGAGTAGCCTGTCGGGGAGGAAGAGCATAATTATCCTGACCGTCCTGACCGTCAGGTGCAGGCACTGGTGGCGGTGGCAATGCGGTATTAATATATGTGGGAGCCACATCGTCTAAATAGGAAGAAAGGAAAATGTCCTTTGCTGTCCTCTGGTGTGTTTTAGTCGGGAGCAATGGGGGTGGTAGGTCCTTCGGTACTTCTGGAGAGGCCTTAGGCAGGCCTTTTGACAAGATAGGATACATGCCATTCATAAGTGTATTTCGCTGTCTGTCTACTTGTTCTAATTTTACTCTGATACCTTCCTCAACTAATACGTTTTCTTGGACCTTGTCAGGCTCCTCCTTATTCTTTCCCTCTAGTCTGTGAGCTTTTTCTGTGCGCCTATGCGACTCTTTACGCCATAACTCGATGGCATCTTTCTGTGACTGTCTGGCTTTCTTTTTCCATAATGCTTCTTCTACTCTCATGATGCAATCTGCATCCCATGTCCCTGCAGCGGGCCATCTCTGATTCTCCGACAAGTCTTTAGTGTAGTCTACCCACAAGTCGAGAAATAAAACAGCATCTAGGCCGTGTTTATGGTACATAAAGTACCCGGGAGTGTCCCTAGGTGGAATGGGGACAGCTTCTTCTAGAACCCCTTTACGGGTTTTTATTTGTCTTAGTTTGGAAAACAACGGCATTCTGAAATCTGGCTACTTGGTTCTTACTTCAGATATGAACATGAACACATAAGACACGTTTAAGCACAATAATGCGGATCGAACATTCACTCGTACCACGACATTTGAATGACACATCAAAACATTTCAAAGACAACCCACATTAATTACAATGACAAACCTACCAACCTAGTGCAACAGGATGTACCGCTAAACGGCACAGATACACCTTTTACAGGTGCAAACTAGATATACTGCTATACAGTACAGATACACTGCTGAACAGTGCAGAACAGGCTCGTGTACCCGAACCCGTCTTGACCGGCACAAACTAATGCGCACGTCAGGATGCGTCCCTAGCAACGGTACTCACCAGGAAGCACGGAAACAGAAGGCCTCGGAAACCCTGGACTGGACTGGGCTCGGACTGGATTCGGACTCGACGCAGATACTTCGGAATCTGGTGGGCCTCGGTATACCACGGATCTTGCTCTCTCAGCTAGGCTCAGGTCGGGATCCTCCGCACTCCTCACCGCCTCGTCTGGGTGTCGATCGCAGCCTCAGTCACCTCCGTTGGCCTGAGGGAGATACAGGAAATCCTGCGGGTACGCGTAATTGTCCGTCCGGCTGTGGCAGGGGGCTAGGCCTGCAACGCACCTCCGGCGCGTGGGGTGGGGGAGGGGTCCCTATTCGGGCGCCAAAACTGTGGTAAAATCGATTACCAATACATAATTTATAATCAATAATCAATAGGAATAACTCAGAGAAATAAGAGGCAAAATCCGGGATATTGAGGTTAACTCAAAAGGGTTTTATTCCTGTAAAAGGAATTGGGTTATTGGCTCGAGCCAAGGTGGCATAACCATTCCATCACCACGCAGGTTCAGGAAGGGACAGACAGACAACATATTGTTTACAGAAGTACATATATATAGTCAATGCATTACAATGTATGAGCATGTAGTAGGCGTAACAACTGGAAAAGAAGAGATAAAACATGGAAACGTCATGAAAAAGGCATTACAATAGGCGTGTACTAGAAACGTCACTTATCATGAGGTCACAAGTAGGTGGATCCATAAGAGAATCCTGCAATGTCAGCAGAAATATATGGCAGAGATGCGCGCGCAGCAGCTTGACGTGAGTCTGACGTATAACTGGAGGGCGAAGGGGACTTGACATTTAGCACTACAGGGGTAGACATAAGTCGTGTAGGTGTAGACATAAGTCTAGGATGTCAGATCAACTAATCCCAAAATCGTATCTGATATCATATGTTTTAGGAACTGTAATATCTGGAAGGGAAAAGGTCTCTCGGGCGGAGACTACACTATACTGGTTGTGAGTGCGGGTACATGTGTCTACGTGTCGACCTGCTAGGTGAGGGGGCATGGGCCTACCATGGCAACGGAGTCTATGAATTACTTGCATGGAGACAGAAGGACCGGGCCCTCTGCTCCTGCAGCTGGGAGAATGTTTACTTAAGCTACGAGACAGGAATGTATTTTCAAGGAGTGGAGCAGATAATTCGAAGGTTGAATGCAGTCTTGGCAGGCAGAGGCTAGGCTATGCGCCGGAGCCGCGCAAGGAGTAAGGTGGGGGTCACTGGTACAGAGGTAGCCTGGGCTGAGGCCCTCGGAGTCAGGAAACAGGAAAGAACTCGGAAAAGGCTCAATGGCATAATCTGGGCCTACTTCGCCAGAGCTGAAAAACGTGCAAAGTGCACCACAAAAAGACGGTGGCACGGTATATATAGGAACTGAATATTCAATCCGTTCATGGCGGATCTGAAAGGGGACATGTTAAAGATGGACGCAAATGTATTTGCGTCTTCGTAGCTGGCACAGGAGGGAAATTACATGCACTGTAAGCTAGTACATGGAGACGGTGGGGTACTCGCTGGGGAACACTACTCGATCAAAAATTATATTTCCTCAAACAGATGGTGCAAACGGTTCTGAAACAGATGAAGTGTCAAGTGATTCAGATCGCACCAATGGACCAAATGACAGCCTGTCCAACAAACGCTCAAGAAAGGGAAAACATAGAAGACTGAACCAATCAAGTCAACACTGGAAATCGGTACACGACCACACACAAGCATCTCACTGTTCGAGAGACGAGTCCGAGGAGACGTCAAACAGGAAAACACACCACACCAGTAACACAGATGTCAGTACACCAAACAAGTGTGAAGAGGAAGTGAACCGCATAGGATGGACTGATTCATCCAGACAACGAAAGGGGGAAGACAAACGCGTGCATGACAGTCAAAACAATGAAGAAACGGAGAGGAGGTCATTATCATCATGCGAGAGAGACAAAAATGAAATACCTTGGGATCAAACTCAAGACATGAGTATGTGGTTATCGAACAATCTCTCCAGTGAATTGACAACGAAGACGCCTCGAGGAAGATACCCGGAGAAACACCTCAAAGACAACTCTGGCGTGCAAAGCAACTCGTCACGGACTACCCAGTTCCGAAGTCCACTCGTTAAGACATTCTCAAAGGAACGTTCTCAAAGGGAAGTGACAGAGAACTCCTCTGATTCAGAAAGCATGTCGGTCCGATCTTTTGAGTCGACAGAGTCGTGGTCCCGACAACGGCCATGGCGCCAATCACCCGAACACACCAGAGAACCAAGGGACACTCTTCCAGTCAGAGCGACACGTCTCACACCAATGTCAATGCACACTCGATCACTCTACCAGACAACCTGTCATGTCAGTCACAGGTGCATCCAGACACAAATACTACACCGTCACCCCGGATAGGGGCAGCGAGGTTGACTCGAAGGTCCCATAAAAGGAAAACAGATATAGTGGCCATCAGCACCCAGATAAAAATGGACCAGCCAGTCGATCTGCAAGGGATACCAGACGTGTCAATAGAGACAGGTCATCATCGGATGAGGACGAAACACACAAATACCCAGCCGGTCCCAGGGTTCACCTGTTCCAGGCGCGAGCGGGATTGGGTGGGACAACTAGAGACAGCAAATCAGTCTCCAAGCCATACCAAGATGATCTCCGCAGTTCTTACCCTACCGGCTGGTACCCAGGGCTCGGAACAGGAAGACAGTGTTGTTCTCGACCGGACAAGGCTAAAGGAAGTAAAAATACATGCAGGCGCTCGGAAGAGAACCAGGACAACATCCCCTCAGAAAAGAGGTCGAGCGTCACGTGAACAAGAGTCACAAAGGAGGACAGGCTGCCGATATCATGCTGAGCTCTCCATAGACACCTCAGACACTAAAGGTGAGTGGATCACCCAGAAGTTGAGTGAAAACCACCATGAATCTGAGCATATGCACATCACACGAGAATTCGTGCAAGTGCAGAGATGCACTCTTGTGATAAAGGATGCTCTCGGTGAGGAAACAGAAGGCCACACAACGCAAGCTGAGATGTGTCTCCATAGCTCAAGTGAACAGCCCGCGGACTCGTATGGCTGATTTAGGAACTCTAAATATGTTGGACGCTAAGTTCATTTCGTTAACAAGGGGGGAGATATAATGTTGGGATGCATTCTAGTAGCTGGGTGTGGGCGGAGCTAGGGGGCCAGAGGAAGGGGAGGAGTGGACACAGGAAAGGGGCAGTTAGCGTAGGGACAGGGAAGGAGCAAGAGGCACGTAATAAAGCTCAGAGTAAGAAGTACCTATCGTGTCTGTGGTTATTGTGTCGAAGATGCGACAATCATAGAGAGAAATAACGAGGAGAAATATCCTGGTTAAATTTCCATGTGTGCTGCATTTTTCAGAAAGCATACAAAGAGTTATGTGCCTCTCAGGTTTGTTTTTGTGCGAGAAGATATGTCTTCATGCACAAAAACAATCCTAGACACAAAACAGGCACCATTGTAATATGATGCAAAGTTTCCTTCTTTCATACCAGGCAGCCATAAGTGCACCAGCACGGAGAGACCTGAACAACTCTATATCTTCATACAACTGACTCTGTTCAGCTCTCTTATGTTCACACAATGCAACAAAGCAACTTATATTGCATGAACCTTTTTTCATTTGATTTTCAAAAACCTTCATTGACCAGATTGCATTGTAAAAATACAGAATTGCACCATATCAAAGCACCATGTATATTAATACAATCTATTACAGGGTCATCTTGAACATATACTGCTGAAGATCAATAATTCAGAAAAGGAAATAACATAAGAGCACCAGGTCAGTGGGGCGAGTCACAATGGGAGGCACCATGTAAAGGGAGGGGGATAGAGCAAGCTGGAGGAAGTGTGATCAGGAGGCAAGGTACTCATTCATCTGAACCGGGGGCCGCCGAGGGTAAAGCACCAGTGGGGAGTGGGGGAGAGGTCGCAGAGCGCTGGGAATTACGACTTAGGAGGTAGGATTCAGGTAGGCCCCATACGTCAAGTGGATGGGATCTAGCTGGCATAAGGTCCCAGAATTCGAACAGGAGGGTCTGGCATCGCGATGCATCCTCAAGCCATAGAGCGGCCCTGGTTGCGGGCTTGTGGCCTCAACACATGGAAACCCTACGCCACGCAAGAACAAGGAGCATGGCAATCAGGCAGCGGGAGGCATCTGGACAATATTTAACAAAGCCTAGGAGGCAAAGCAGGGGATCGGGTTGGATCGGCTTTGAGGTGATCTCAGGAATAGCAGCACCCCAATAAGCAGAGACCTGTGGGCAGAGCCAGGCAAGGTGAGAAAAATCAGCCGCAGGGGCAGAGCAGCGTAAATATCTGTGGGAATAAGTCCCATCTTGTGTAACTGGACTGGGGTCCGGTATTGCCTATGTAAATATTTAAAATGAATGAGGCGCAAACTGTAATTCGGGGACAGATGCCTAATTGGGTTGCAACAGTAGAGACAGTCAGCTTGCGATATCTCCACACCGAGGTCCTAACACCAAGCCAGGCGCGCCCAGTCAATGGAAATGGAAGAAGCCACAAGTGTAAAGGCGTATATTTTAGTCACCAGCTTCCTAGGGGAAGGAGACGAATAAAGGAAGTCGAGAGTGGCCATCGAAGGGGGGGGGGGGCTCGGGAAACGAATGATGAAGCTTCCTGCAGACAGCCCTGAGTTGATAATAAAGTAGGGTATCTATGGGGCCAGTATCAGTAGCGAGAGAGAAAAAAGTGTTCCCAGGGAAAAGATCCTCCACTGTGGACAGTCCCAAGCGAGTAGCGTGCTTAGCCATCCCAGAAGTCTGGAGAGGTGGAAAAGCCAGATGATGAGCGATAGGCATTGTATTTGCAGAAAGCATATCAGCACTGGAGGATCTACGGAGCCCCTCCCAGGCCCAGCGCAGGGTCTCGATCGTATCGATCTCAGTGCAAGGGAGTTTCGCAGGGGTGAACAGGGTGGTCGCGAGTGGCCTTCGGGCAACAAGGTCTGCTTCCACTGCTGTGTGGCTAGAACGGTGTGGGATGGAGACAAAAATTAAGAAAACTGGCCTGAGCGCTAAGGGGATAAAGTTTAAAATCTGGGGTGCCAAAACCGCCCGCAACATTGGAAGAGTGAGAATGTTGTACACAATCCTAGACTGTCGACCGGCCCACACCAGGAAAATGAGCAAAGAGCCGACTTTGCGAAAAAAATTGGCATTGAGAGGGGTGGGGATGTTCACGAACAGATATAAAAATTTCGGGAGTAACACCATCTTGGCGACCGGCCAAAGACAAAGGCAGTCGACCAGTATACCGGAGTAGCCACCGAAACGTATCACCTCTCAAGCCAGAGGGCTGAGGTTTTCCTGGGGATTACGGATATATAGAGAGACATCTTCCACATACATGGAGACCACAACAGGGCACGAGCCGCAAAGCTGATGCCCCCCTGGGTGTGATGCTGTCAGAGCCTAGCCACAAGGGGTTGCATCACAATGGCAAAATCCATGGGCGTCAGTGGGCACCCCTGCCGGGTGCCATCCCTGATGGAAATGGGCTAAGATAGTTGACCATTTATCCGGAGGCGGGCAATGGGAAGGGTGTAAAGAAATAATACTTTGCATATGAAGACCGGGCTGAAGCCCAAGCAAGGAAGGAGATAAAAAAGAAGGGCCATTCTAGGGTGTCAAAGGCTTTGGTGGCGTCAACAAGGCGGCCACTGCAGGAAGCGCTTGGTTAATTTGATGGAGGATGGAGAATATGGCTGGGAGATTGTGAGAAGTCATGCGTCCGGGAATAAAACCGTCTGGTCCGGGCGGCCAATGCATAGCATGAGGGGGAGAAGACGAGAAGCCAGTAGTTTGGCTAATAAACTATTGTCTGTGTTAATTAGTGACTGAGGGCTATAGGAATCGCGCACCTCAGGTGGTTAGTCTGGTTTAGGGAGTAAAGTAAGCATAGCCTTGTGAAGCGAGGGAGGACATTGACCATTCTCATAGGATTCATTGTACATGGCGGCCAAGTGAGGGACCAGAAGTGGAGCAAATGTTTTGCAGAAGGAGACTGGCAAGCCATCCAAGCCGGGTGACTTTTCACCAGGCATACCATTTATTGCGTCTAGGATTTCTTCCTTGGAGAATAGCTCATTGAGATATTCCCAATGATGGTTGTCATGCCATAGGAGCTTAAAGGTGTCAAAGTATTGGTCGAGGACCTCACGCGAGGAGGGGCGGAACTGGGCATGTAAAGTTGTGTATAAAAAGCTGCAAACCGCACCTTAATTTCCTAAGGGTAAGTTGTTCTGACAGGGCCACCATCCTGAAGGGCAGTTACATAGGAAGCGGCACGAGGTGGACGGAGAAGGTTGGCAAGGGTTTTACCAGGGTGGTCGCCCTCACCAAAGCGGTGCTCTGGCACCTCCCTACCGAGGTACGATAGTTCCCTGTTGGCCTCATCAGCAAAATCGGTCAGCTTTCCCGGTATCTGGGCTAGTGTGTTGGGGTTAGGGTCCCGAGAGTGAGAGGAGTTCAGAGATTTAATCTTTGGTTCCCGTTTCTCAAGAGTCCGGCGGATAGAGTGTAGGACACCAGACTGTTCGGAGATGCATTCCCCGCAACTGACGGCCATAAAACTCTCTCACAGCGTGGAAGGGGAGTCAACGGAACCCTCATTAGGCTTTAAATAGTTAGTGATCCCGGTTTGAATCTCATCACAGAAGACCGAGTCTCGAGACGTGTTGGGGGGAAGCCTCCAGGAGAAAGAGCAACAGGGGGAGTGAGGAAGATGGACACAATGACTAACACGGGCGTGATCTGAGAGGGTACGCACCATGTGGTCAATAGATGTGAGCCAAGTGAGGGCACCTGGGGTGGCGATCCAGAGGTCCAGATGGGACCAACTACAGCGGGAGCCAGTAACACAAGTGCCCTTGCGGGCCTTGGTGGCGAGTGTGACACCATGTATCAAAAAGGGAGTTGCCAGTGAGAATAGAGCTAAGGAGTGCGGCAGCGCGCGGGTGTGATGCATGAGAGCCAGATCGATCCAAGGCAGTGGACATTGTAATGTTAAAGTCACCTCCCTAAAGGAGCGCAGTCGGCCTAGGGTCAAAATGTGGTGCCAAACTTGCGCAAAGAAGTCTGGGTTGTCACTAATGGGACCAAGCAGCACTGCAAGTGTCAAAGGTTGGGCCAGAAGTGTACCATGAAGGATCACCTAGCGCCCACCAGGATCGACAACTACCCGGGAAGTCTGCCAGGGGAGCCCTCTGCATATAAGGATGGACACCCCCGAGAATAATTGGAATAGAAGGAGGAGTGTGTTTCGCCCCAATGTCGGAAAAGAAGTCTGGAGTTGATGCAGGCAACAAGTGGGTCTCCTGTAGAAGACAAATATCCACCTTGTGCCAGATGAGGTGGGCTTGGACCAAACGTGCCTTGCGGTGGTCATTCTGCCCACGAACGTTCCAGCTCCAGAAGGTGGTGTTTGTCATGGTGCCATATAAGGGAAAATTATGTCAAGAGTGAAATGAGAGGAATAGACCTCGTGGAGATGCATAAAGCGGTGAAGCATACAGTGAAGGAAAAAACATAGTACAGCAACCTTGAGCGTGCATGGAAACAACACAGGTTGTGCAAGAACAAACAAAGCGGCCTCAGAGGTAGACCAGAAACCCCAGTAATCCCCCACCCTCTCACCCACTCCAACCTCCAAACAGGCTGAGAGTCCACCCACGACCACCCGAGGGAATCGCAACTGGGAAGGGAACTGTCTGAGTCCAAGGAGGAAATCATCCTGTGGAGGCATGGCGCCGCTCAGCATACACCCCTACCAAATAGGCAGGGTGGCTAAGCCAGAACATCGAGTGATCAGAGGCACCATGCCTAGAGCATAGCCCTGGGTGAGAAGGAGTTGCAGAGAGGGCCAAGTCACAGCAGGTAAATAAGCTACGATGAGGCGAGCCAGCAGAAAGACATGTGACGGCATCTTGGAGACTTGCCTGATTCTCAGTTTAGCAGGACACGCCAGGGATTAGGAGATTTCATGCTTCTGAAGGATGTGTTTCATGGTGTAGTCGGGGTAAAAACGACAAAGAGTTACCCTGGTGGCGGATCTCGCCCTTCTCCCTGGCCGCTCTGAGAATTGCGTCACGGTACCTGAAGCTTAGGATTTGGGTGATGATTGGGCGAGCCAGCAGGCCAGGGGCGGGGCGAGGGCTGAAGGAGCAGTGGGTGCTTTCAATGATGAAGACTGAAGAAAGGACCTCACCAAAGAGTTCACTGATAAGTTGTTCTACAAAGTCTTCCATCTGCGAGATATTGGTGGATTAGGTCACACCCGTTATGCGAAGGTTGCTCCTCCGGGAGCGTACCTCCAAATCCTCATTTTTGTTCCGTATTACCTCCAGTATCTAGTCCATTTGAAGAAGCTTTTGACTATCCTGGGTGGTGGCATCTTCAGCATCGGAGACCCTCGATTCGACATGCAGCAGGCTAGCGTCATGTGACTCCACACGGGTCCTAACCGTGTCCAGACGAGACAACTGTTCAAGCTGGGTCGCGATACCAGAGACAGCAGATTTGACTTCCAGCATTATGGACTTAAGGTTATCCTCTCACATGGAGGCCATCTCGGTTGGGGCAGTAGGGTCACCCCCATCAGCAGCAGCGCCGTCCTGGCATGTCTGCTGGTGCTGGTCAAAAGCTATCTTTGACTGCTTGAAGTCTGTCTTCTCCATGGCCTGGCAGAGGTGGGTCGGGAAGAAGGCCAAGTGGTAGATGTAGGTCGCAGAGGGAAGGCAAGATAGCAGGGCCCCCAGATGTGAAAGAAACAACCCAGGTGAGTGAAGACAAGATCAGGAGAGCAAGGCAAGGAGGTAGCGGTGCAGGCTCTCAGTGAACGGGCGGTAGCCAGTCCAGATGCAGGGTACTGAAGAGGAGCCAGAATCTGCGCTCCTCATGATGGCGAAGGATAACAGGTGCCCAACAGGTCCAAGGTTCCCCGCAGAGGGTATCAATGAGAGTGGTACGATGGTGTCATTGGGCCAGGAAAGAGGATCAGGATATTCAGAAGACAGATGCTGCTCAGTGTAAGATGACCTCGGGTCCATTTGTACGAGTGTAGGCAGCACCGAAGAGGGCACAACTGCAGGGGTGGCGGCGGCAGTGAGACATGGGGGCATGCAGCCCCCGGCAAGGGGCCAGTGCCACTGGGCCAGCCAGCGAGGGCACAGCAGAGATGTCCCAGCAGTAGTGGCAACAGGGAGGCCCTGCGGTACAGCGTGCAAACCGCCAAACCTGCCGCTGGACCCCGCGGAGGCAGGGCTTGCCCTGGACGTTGAATGGCAGGTAGCAGGCAGGTACCAGGGGTGGCTTCAGGAGTGAGATGGGAAGAATACCACCAAGGCTGGACTCAGATGGCCAAGGGCGAGGGGCCCACACAGGAAGGTATATCAGCCAATGTAGGGCCCAACGGGTAGGTCATAATGCACGCAGGGCACAGCACCTGGTGCAGACAAGCAGTGAGGCAGTGATAGCGGTGTAGGGTCTGGAGGCCAGGTACCAGGTGGAGTAGCGGCTGCGGAGGTCGGTCGCAAGCTGAGGAGTTGAAGCAGGCATCTGAGAGGCTGGAGCCGGTGGGCGGCAGAGCGGCACCAAGCAGCCGCAGCAGAGCATTGAGGGGAGCCGGGGGCCTCACCAACAGAGAACAACAAGCCAGACCCGGGATCTGTGGGCCGTCGCAGCGGGTGCCAATGGATGGAGGAATAGCACCCACGTTGTGGGAAGGCCCAGGCTGGGCGGTGCAGCTCGCACTCCCCCAATCCTGCCGCAAGGAGCCCCAACGGCAGCAGCACTCACTGGCTCCGGCGATCCAGGGTTGGTGGCAGTCCTCTGATCAGCCCTCCAGGTGCGAGGGGCCACAGCGGCGAAGAAACAGGAGAGCCGGCCGCACCGACAGCGAGGCCCTGTCCGAAGGCGAAGGCGGGGCTGCAGAACATGGCTCCACAGCAGTGTTGGGAGCTTGGAGTCACATCAGGAGGCCCCCAGGGCGAGGTGTGTCCGAATTGCAGGGCACCAGGCAGTTTTGATGTGTAAGTATGCAGGATTGTTGCGGATGTAAGGCTTGGTCGGCACAGCCCACGTAAAGTACGGCCATTTTGCAGTCGGCTAAGCCACGGCCCCTCTGTATTGCATGAACCTTTAGTAAATCTATCCCAAAGAGTGGCCATTGATTAGAGAAATACGAATGGGACGAGGAAAGAAGCATTAGGTTTACTGTGTCGAAAAGGCAACTTGCACACATTCGAGAGTCAAAACCCAAATTGGTAAGTAGACGTTGATGCCCCTTTAGGAAAACTTTTGGTCTAAAAGGTGTACTTACATGGACCCGAACTATCTCACCAATCATGAACTCACCCGCTAAACAACATAAATACAACATATGAATCTGACCTACAAAAGAAAATCTCAAACATGAATACAACATACTACGATGAACTGCATGAGAAAAAAGTGTGTTAGACATGACACAGGCGTTTACCACAACTTTCAATAAAGCACAGAGGACTCACCAAGCAAGGTTGCAAACCTTACATTTGCCTCACCTGTCAAGTCAAAGAAACAAGCACCCTTCCTCTGCCCTGTGCTCCAGGAATGGTGGGCAGGGAACAACAAGCTGGCTAACCTGTGTGGCTCCCAGGCGCACCACAAAAGGAAAATATGAGGGCTGTGACTGCAGAGTTGTGGCAGCGAAGTGTGCCATTCCTGAAGGCATGTGGGCAGGGGAGTCACAAGATCCAGCTGTGTCTGAAGCCACAAGCAGAAAAGAGACCTGCTCACCTCAGGCATCTTTTAAAAGGTGAGGCAACCATGTTAAGCAAACACCCCTCTGAAGCATTCTAATGCTTCCGGGGGCAGTGCCCCAGTAAACCAACCCCACACCAGACCATGCCCAAAGATCACAGGTTATTGCACTGCCACCCTCGGTTTGGGCACCAGGATCATTGCCGTAAGCCTCCGCAATGTGCACCGAGTGGTTTGGCTGGACTGGACTCATGAATATTTTATTTCGCCACATTAAGCATTTTAACATATTTACCAGACAGCATGAAACAGTTACAGAAACCCCAGGAAACAATAGTATCCCACAGGAAATCGAGATACCTTTAAAACAATATCCAAAGGAATATAACAACTTTCTTAGTTATCATAAATAACAACATGAAATCCTTAAAGAAAACATCACCATAGAAATATTACCCTCACTAAAAATGTGGATACATAAATAATAATATCAGGTATGTACTGATGGGCGAAGACGACTGGATTGGTAAAATGTAATTAAAAAAAAACACTTACCTTGCACTCGTTAATTTTACTTATCCCACCATCTGTTGATTCACACCTTAAACCCCAAACCCACCCCACTACCCCACCACTCTTACCTGTGCCAGCTGCACCTGAGTAATATATTTGCACATTCTTTAGAAATGGGGGTCTCTAGTTGGCAATGGTTTGCATCTTTGTCCAATTAGGGACCCTTCTTCCTAGTCAGGGTAAGGGGGATACACTTCTAAAATAACTTTTGCTCACTCCCTTGGTAACTCAGCACTAGCAGACAGGCTTACTTCAAAGGCAGTGTGTAAAGCATATGTACACACATTCAGTAATACAGTAAAACACTACAAATGGACACCACACAAGAAAAAGAAGTAATCTTTATCTAAAGCTAAACAAGACCAAAACAACAAAACTCCACAATACAGTAATCAAAATATGACTTTTAAAAGGTAAAATCATTTTTTTCTTTTTCCTTAGAAAATGGTGGTTGCGACACTTTCAATACAAAATACCTTGGATTCCTCAAAACCACACACAAAAAGGGTCACAGTGAAGGTGATGTTTTGGTTCCTTACACACAGGGAAGGTGATGCATTTGCTCCGGGGCAGGTGTTGCGTCGGTTCCTTACCAGAGAGGAGATGATGCGTCGGTTTCTTATTGTGTGGGGAGGTGATGCGTTAATTTCTTACTGCTACCCCAAGCAATGCAACAGACCTGGTGACTCGATGCGTGATGATCCGGGACGATGTGATGTGCGAAGATCAGAGTCGGTGCGGTGATCTTGGACGATGGACATTGTTGTAATGAAAATGATTTCACTATCTTTGCTTGTACATTATTCTATGTAAGTTCTATGTAAGTTAGCATTCGCTGCACCATTTTATGTATGGCCGCCATTTTGCACCATGATTGGAACTAATGTTTGTCTCTCTGAAAAACAGTTTCTGTTGAGTTTTATTTCTCCAAGGTCTTGCTTTGCTGATGAATACATTGTTCTCATTACCGCATACCTTTCTCACAAGCTAGAGACCTTTTCCCACCAGTCTATTGGCAGGCACAGACAGAGTGACCTTGGATAGGAGATAGTGTATGCCTGGCCTCAAAGTTGAAGCTTATCCTACTGTACTTCTTTGTTTAGCTGCATCTGCCTGAAAAAATCAGTTATGGGCGTGCCTTTATTGGTTCTGCATTGTACATAATGTATCTCCATGTTTGCTGAGGTCAGTCCCTCTGCAGCACTCCTAAGCGACTACTAGGCAGACCAGGCTCCACTCCAGTGTATCTAAATAAATATATTGGTTTGTATTCTCTCCTGTGTGACCGACTCTTTATTTGGTATGGAAGGCTGATAGGTGGTCGTGAGGGACCCGGGTGACCCTACAGGGGCCACTTCCTTCAGTTGGTGCCTGAACAGGGCATCCTTCGGGTGAGTGACCCATCCCCTCCAGCGGACAGAGGGGTCGCAACATCGTCAGGTCATATGGACAGATCAGGGATCCCTGCATGCGAGAGTTCCTGTACTCACAGCTGCCCCTTCTGTACCACCAGATGGTGCTTCGCTCAATGGTCATCCCGACTGGAGTCCTGAATGCCGAAACCCTTGGATCTGACTATTTGTTCTGAAGAATCTGCAGTAGAGAATACATTTGTTTGACCTGCATATATCAGGTGAGTTTGTGTTGGTCCTTTGTGGATATGATACCATTTTGTTTATATTTGATACGATCCGAGGACCGTCTTTGCGATTAAAGCACTTGCAATTGCTTTGCCAGGCAAAATAACGAATTTGGACCCCTTTTGAAACTGCCTAGAATGAGTCGATTCTTGGTTTCTTGTTGCTGTTGTTGTTCTGCAGATGCTCGATTAGAAAAAGCACAGCCGGCGCCTCCAAAAGGCACTCCTAATTTTGATATGTATGTAAAACATGGTAGTGGCCCTATTATGTTTAGTACATTATGGCACAATATACGATGGATAATGCCAAGTTGTAATAGCTGTTGACTGGCACTTTTGATGAAAACAAAATTGTGTTTTTACAGGAAAAAATGTTTGCAAAAAGAAGTAGGCAGTCTATGTTTGATTCTCTTTGAATGTGGCAGAAGGAGGCTAAACAGAGACATTTCATGATGGAAAAGGAGGCACGAAAGGGGAGAAAGCAAACATTGACTCAGAAAGCTGTAGGACATACTAGAGAGAAACAAGAGATAGGAATTAAACTTGAGGATAGGAGGTTTTGATTACATATCGATAAATCTTATGTGGCCCAAGAAGAAAATGATACTTTCGTAGAGGTGTTATTAGAAAATACTGTGCTTCCACTGTCTCTGTTCCTGTATCTACTGATGCTTCTTCGGCCTTGGCATCATCCCCTTTTCTTCTTTCTCTTCCTTTTGCTTTATTTCTGTCCTCAACAACTGTGACGGTTTATCCCCCCACGCCCATTGTTTCAGCATCTTTCTAGCCACCTTTTTGCCCTGTGATGCAGCCCTCAGCATCGTTGGTACCTGTCACTCCGGTTGCCTCTCATTCCCTGGTTTTTAGCCCTCTGGTCTCCTTGAGTGATGGGACACCTCTGCATGGGTTTGGAAATGCGAATTCGGCAAAGTTTAAAGAGCGCATGGGTCCGTATGTGCAATCTGAAGTGGGAGATGCAGAGAAAACGGTAGTAGCTAACAAGGCTGCGCAGTGGGCCCGAAATCCCATTTTCAGTGTGGAACATATGTGGAATGGGATGAAAGATTATGAGCCATTTGTACAACAGCATGCCCTTAAGCATATGTCTGCTACTCTGATTCGCCTTTGGGAACAGTGTTTCAAAGATGCAGCACCAGAGATTTATATAATACCAAAGACGTGTATATGTTACTAATATGGAGCCTGGTCAAGTTTTTGATAGCTTTACGACATTGATCACTTAAAGGGAAACACTACTTGAGAAGAGCCTGACTTTCCTCAGTTTCCGATGAGAGAGGTTCATCCTACATAACACCCAGAGATACCTGAAGTAACAGATGGTCATGGTAATGCTACTGGAGCTGCAGTGGCAGTCAGGTTTCAGGAGCAATGTGTTTATACTCCGTGGAAAAAAGTGAAGTATGGTCTCTTAATCCCAATTACCCAACCCTAGGAAAAATCCTACTGCATATTATAAAGAATTGACTGAAGCTGCCTCTTCCACAGTAATGACACTTGCAGATATTGAAATGTTCTTAGGTTTATAGGATCCAGTTGATATTTGGAGGCAAGTGCACACACAAGATCCTGCTACGGAACCCGGTGATACATGGGATCAAAGTATGAAATCAGGCAAGGAAGCCCGTGATAAGCCTAGGACAGAGATGCTGCTTTGCTCGGTCACATTATCACGCATATGCATTCTCTCATTCCACAGAAGAAGGTTGGTTGGGACAAGTTAACGGCTCATCGCCAGAAGTAAGATGAGAGTGTGTCTGATTTTTCATGCAGTTTGAAGATGTGCTTCCTGATTTTAGTGGGCATGATTTGTCGATTGAGGGAGGTGTCTGGTTGTTTGTTAATAGATTTGCTTCCAATTTGCTCCCGGAGGTTGCAGCTCAATTTCAGGCTTCCAAAAGCACTTGGTCGACCTCTTCCCCTGCTGGTTTTTTAAATATGGTGCAGTATTATGAGCACAGTGAGAATAAGGACAAGGAGAGAATGGAGAAGAAGCAGAAGGATTTGAGGACAAACGTATTGTTGCAGCAGGCTTCTAGAGGGAATGCAGCTGAATACTACACCTTTAGGGATGAATCAGTGTGCATATTGTAAGGAGGAGGGACACTGGTGAAGCGAGTGTCCCATGTTGTTGCAGAAGGTGGCAGTCCCTAGAGGACGAGGTACTCGTGAATGGGGTCGTGGAGCTGGTAAAGCGGACAAGGCTCAACATGCTGCGGCCTCCTAGGGTCGTTCTGATAATATTTACTTTGATGACCCCCAAAGAGAACAGTACTACCAAGATGATTATGACACAGGTGAGGTGACAGGAATGGCTTATAGCTAGGACCGCCAGGGACAGCGTGAGGGACCAGTTCTGATACCTGTAGATCAGTGCAGTCCTTATGTTACAGCGGATTTGCATGGTTCGGCTAAGGAATTTATGGTGGATACAGGTGCAACATACAGTTCTATTGCTCATTCTCTGGTCCCTGGGGCGGCTCTGTCTGGCCATAATAATGTTTCGGTAGGTTTCTTTGGTGTACAGGTTGTAAGCCCCATTTCAAGACCTCTTGCATTGACAATTGGTCCTTTCACTGTGGATTTGCCATTCTTATTTACATCTAATTGTGGAGAAAATTTGATAGGGTTGGATTTGTTGAATAAATTGCATGCTACAATTTATTGCTCCCCAGCAGGTGTCTACATGACAATAGGTCCCAATGTGGTAGGTGCTAAACAGTGTCTGTCCAAAGATGCACCCCTTCCTGTTGAATTTAAATATGTGCCACCCACTTTGTGGGCAACAGGAGACACAGATGTGGAACTGTTTCAGATATCCCCGGTTTTGATCCAAGTTAAAGACAATGCTATTTTGCCTCATATCCCTCAGTATAAAATACCTCAGGCTTTAGAGGAAACCTTATTGCAAATTGTACAGGATTTTATTGAGAACGGTGTGGTTGAGGAGATTACTGCGAATATGTGTAATAGTCCTATTCGTCCCATTCTTAAAAGGATATTTTTGGTTCCTCTGATGATCATTAAGATGTTTATCGTTTTGTGATTGATTGGTGCAAAGTTAATAAAAGTTACTAAAATAGTTGTACCCTAGTTTCCTGTGGTCCCTGACATTACTACTCTTTTGACAATGATTCCTTCCACTGCTAAATTCTTTTCTGCCATTGACTAAAAAAATGCATTCTTCAGTGTTCCTATCCATCCAGACAGCAGGTATTTGTTCGGTTTTACACTAGCTGGCAGAAGCTTTAGATTCTGTCGAGCTCCATAGGGCTATACTGAGAGTCCAAGTATCTATAGTCAAGCTTTAAAGGCCCAATTGTATTACCTTTCGCTTCCCACAGGTAATGTATTGCTCCAAGGTTGTAGGGATAGTACAGTCAAATTGTTTTTGCATTTGGGGTAGCATGGACATAAAGTGTCTCTTTCCAAATTTCAATATTGTAGACAGAAGGTCACCTATTTAGGTCATCTACTGTCAAAGGAGGGTAGGAGGTTGACTCCTGTGTGCATCAGTATCATGGTTAAAATGCCCATCCCACAGGCTAAGATAGATATGTGCCCTTTTATAGGTATCACTTCCTACTGTTTGCAGTGGATATCAAACTACTCCCAACTAACCAAACCCTTGCCAGCACTAATAACCAAAGATGTACATGGGCCCTTGCCTTGGAAGTCTGAATATCAGCAGTCTTTTGAGCAATATCAGGCAGCGCTTTGTTCGGCTCCTGTGCTTGGTACACCTAGCTATGGCAAGCTGTTTGTGTTGTACATCCACGAGACGGCTAGTTGTGCGATTTCCGTTTTAACACAATAATTTGGAGATAAGTAACTGCTGTGTGCTTATTTCTCTGCTTTTCTTGCCTATGTCGCAATAGTCTTCCTGAGCAGTCCACGAGCTGTTACGGCTGTTGCTGTCTCAATACAATTGGCTGGTCTTGTGCATGATCCTGATCTCACAGTCATGGTACCTCATGCGGTGGATACACTTTTGAATAAGACTAAGACACACCACCTCACCAGTGCACAACTGATGGGTTATGAACTAATATTGTTTGCCTAACACATCACAATCAAAAGATGTGTCACAGGGGGCATGGCTACCCGCCAACGAGAATGGTCGCTCGGTAGCTTTGCTCCTGTTGACATCGGAATACTGCTGTGTTGCCCAGTGATCTACCAGCTGAGTTTAGGCCGGTTTGGTGATGCCGCCTTGCGGGTGCTCCGTGGACCGGGTCCTCGTGGGCGGCTTCACTGTCAGGAGTGCGGCGACATACCAGGGGTGTACTACGAAAGTCTGCTGCTGCGGCCTGTCCTGGTGGAGCTCCTCCAGTTTTTTGGTGAGGCCAGTCTGTGCGTGGCGCTCAGCTTGAGGATTAACGGCACTGGTGGAGACTCTCCATGAGGCCCCTAGTGTTATGGGGGCTGAGTGTGTGGTGCAGCGGCACCCGCTGTGAATGTAAGAGCGGGCCATGGACAGCTAGCGTGCATGGGCCTGAAGCGGCCCTCAGGCCTAAGTACATTCGACAGAGAATGCGCTGAGGGTGGCCTTCTAAGCGGAGGGTGTGTTCTGGGGGTGCCCGTATCTAAACAACACTGCAAAAACATGCAGCGCTATTCGAGAGCAGATCAAACGATAGATCATTGCTGGAGTGTTGCGACTTGGGAAAAGGCTGTTGAGGCTACAGTGGCCCCCGCAGTGGAAACATGAGAGGGACGGGGACGGCTCATGGGTGCGGGCCGGAAGAGGCCCAACGCTGGAGTATGCTCTCCAGGGGACACTCCACTGATGACCTACTATTTTGAAAGGGCAATTTGGTGACCTCTGGACTCAGCAACGCCTTGTGTGCACAACGCCCGGTCCGGGAACAAACTATTGACACCCGGATTAGGCACCAGTGGAGCACCGTTCATAGCAGGCCATTTGAACCTGGAGGGGACTTCTGGGGGCCCTGGGTGGTTGGCAGCAAGATTGACCCCTGCAAGATAAGACGTTCTCCTGCCAGAGTGCTTCGGAGGTAGTGGATCTGCTTGATCATCCCTACATACCTTGAGGAGGTACTATCGCCCTGAGGGTTCATGAGACTTCTGTCTCACTCAATGACTTGCTTGTTACACAGGAGGGGCGAGATGAGAAGTGGCGGAGTAGTGGTTTTGTCTGCTGAGAAGGACTGGAACTGATCCTGCACTGGCCGTCCACAGCTAAGAAACTGGTGTGCATGGTCTTCACTGCTACAATTGCAAAGTTACAGATCTGGTCATATACTCCTCCACATAGGGTGCTCTTTGCGAAAACCGACAGGCCGAGTGAACTTCTTAATTGCAGGCGGTGGGGAGTAGCAGTAGCGCCCTGATTCCGGGTGTTGCAAACGTGACAGAAGAAATGGCTTCCAGACCCAATAACCGGATGGTGACCCTGTCCAAACTGGAGAAATTCGCGTGGCAGAAGCAGCAAGCTGAAGACCGAACTGAGACGATGACCCCGGGTGACGCGACGGAACCCTCAAACAAAGATCTCCTCGAGGCAATCATGGCAATAAGGACCTCCCTCGAGGTGAGAATCGACACAGTGGCCACGGATGTAGCATTGATCAGAGAAGACATGAAGAAAATAGCAGAGAGTGTGGGCTCAGTAGAGAACACCATTAAAGGAACTGGTCACTGACACTGCCCTTTCAAGAAACAAGTTGCCGAGCTGCGCTCTTCCCATGAGGCGATGGCCCTACAGTTGGACGATTATGAAGGTAGAATCTGGCCGAACAACATCCGCATTGTTGGGGTTCCGGAAAGAGCAGAGGGACAGGCAGCGAACCTTTTTATCGAGGAACTGGTCCTTAAGCATCTACAACCCAGAGGACTCTCCAAATGTTTTACGGTTAAAAGAGCTCATCGATTGCCGGGAGGCCGTCCGAAACCGGGGGCCCCCCATAGACCGCTCCTTGCTCGTGTATTTAACTTTCGAGACCGTGATGTAATTCTTCAAACAGCGAAAGCGGCCCCACATCTCACCCTCGAGAACAACAGGATCATGTTTTTTCCAGATTTCACGTTGCGAGTGCAGAAACAGCGCCGTAGCTTCCTGGAGGTGAAACGGGCTTTCAGAGACCAAGAAATTAAATGTGCCATGATGTTCCCTGCCAAACTGAGAGTGGAAGCCAATGGGAAATCGTGTTTTTTTTACTTGCCCTGAGGATGCCTGGGACGGGCTGGAAGGCTGGCACACGGTCAAGAAGAAGAAGGGATTCTCAGGGGCAAATCATCATGAAGACTGGAGCCAGCAGAGGTGATTTATGCCACATTCGGATTCGGACTCCCAGGGACACACAAGCTGGCACTCATCTGGAGAGTGGTAAGACTAGGTGGGGTAGACCCTGGCCCCTTGTGGCTCTCAGAACACCTTTATGTGTGGATTTGGAGACACGGCTCCTGGCACGTGAGATCACTGTTGGTTGGATTTGGATGGGTACGGGGGGATCCTGATGCCTATGTGAAGTGACTGATTCTAGTTCCGGGGATGGTCCTTAGCGTTCGAAAGCCTACTTGTGATTTTGATACAATCACTCAGCGTGTTTAACTGTATGACAGTTGCTGTTTTTTTTTCTTCAGAGACTTGCTGCTAAACTATTCCTAGGGCATGGGCACCCCACAAGACGAATGCTGGTGGCCGCACCGGGTCTCTGTATTATACGCTGTTTTTGGGGGTGGGCTTTGGGCTGGGGGGCGAAGCTTCTGCTGATTCATTGTGCATTGATGGGGAGTGGGATAGCTCACATTCCCTGGAGTTGTGTATGGGGGGGCGACAGGCAATTTGCATATTGGGGTGGCAGCAGTTCTAGTCAGGGACTTAAACTTACTACTTGGAATGTCAACAGGCTGGGATACAAAATCATGAGAGGTATTGTGTTGCAGTATGTCCACCGTCAAGGGCTTGACTTAGTGTTGTTACAAGAAACCCACTTGATTGGTAATTCTTGTATGGCCCTCAATAGGAAGGAGTATCGAATGGTGGCACACTTGGGTTTCACCACTGGATCCAGGAGTGTGGGGTCCTCCTTCGTAAAGGATGCCCTTATGTGGTACAAGACACTTGGACAGATCCACAGGGTAGATACACAGACTCCACAGGTATGTGGGACGGCAGAGTTTTAAATGTTATATCTGTGTATGCCCCACCGGGTTTACAGCGCTTGACATTGACAGATGTGGGGGCACTATTGTTGAACTTAGCTGTAGGCACCTTGGTTATGGGAGGGGACTTTAACCTGATGATAGATGGCCTACTGGACCGATTCCCGAACAGACGTGACTCTGTACACTGCTCACAACTACGGGATTTTATTGATGCCCTGGGTATGGTGGATATCTGGAGTACACGGCAGTCAATCATTGATTGACTATTTGTTTACACATGCACAACACACACACAAATTTACTGATTCTGCGTGCTTGGCACGGGGAGTTTTGGATCATTCCCCTGTTCTGGCGGTCCTCGGTATACAACGCACTCCACAACCTGGCCCGATTAGGATTCAATCTTGGGCATTTACAATTCCACATATCATGGAAACCCTGCGGAAAGATACAAATTATTATTTTGAAGAGAATATAGGTTTGGTTAAGTCTGCAATTCTACTGTGAGGGGCATATGGTGCAGTGATCAAGGGGAGGGCACTATCTGTGATGGTGGGTCACAGAGTGGAGCGCAATCGGAGGGTGTTGGAATTGGAAACTGATATCTTACGCCTTGAAGAGGTCCTTTCCTGAGGCCCAGATCCTGATACTCAACACCTGCTGAATATAAAAAGACAGGATTATAGACAGCTACTCCTGGAGGACACTAATAGACGCGTTCTGGCCACCCGGCATCGGATATACTAACAGGGAGAATGGACCGGCAAACTGATGGCATGGTTGGAACGCAAAGAACAATCAGCTAGATGGGTGCGTTCAGTTAAGGGGCCTGATAACGATTTGATTATAGACCTCAGGCCATTGTTGAGATCTTTGCAAACCATTACAAAAACGTAAATGGTATTCCGCAAAATTCACAAGCTTCGATGGCTGCGTAACTCTTTACCACTATCGGAGTAACGTGTCTCTCAGAACAAGGTAGAGAAGTGTTGGACGTTGACATATCGGTTTAGGAAATTCAGAAGGACCTCTGCGTGGGTAAAGCGATGGGCCCTAATGGGCTTCCTATTGCGCTGCTCAAAACTATGGCTTTTAAACTTGCACCCCATTTGCTCAATTTATATAATGAAAGCTATGAAAACACCCTCGCCCCGACTGATATTCGAGCGGCCACCATCATGGTCATTAACAAACCTGGTAAACTGGTGGATAAGTGCACCTCAAACAGACCGATATCTCTGATCACGGTGGAGGCCATTTTATGTTTGGCCGCCATTTTGCACCATGATCGAAACTAATGTCTGTCTCTCTGAGAAACAGTTTCTGGTGAGTTTCATTTCTCCAAGGCCCTGCTTTGCTCATGAATACATTGTTCTTATTAACGCATACCTTTCTCACCATATAGAGGCCTTATCCCACCAGTCAAGAGGCGGGCATGGACAGAGTGACCTTAGGTAGGAGATATCGTGTGCCCGGCCTCTGAGTTGAAACATATTCTACTGTACTTCATGGTTTATAAGCATCTGCCTGGAAAATTCCATTATGGGCGTGCCTGTATTGGTTCTGCATTGAACATAATGTATCTCCATGTTTGCTGAAGTCAGTCCCGCTGCAGTACTCCTAAGAGACGAGGCAGTCAAGGCTCCACTCGAGTGAGTCTAAATAAATAAATTGGTTTGTATTCTCTACTGTCTGACCGACTCTTCATTTGGTATGGAAGGCTGGGAGGTGGTCGTGAGGGACCCGGGTAATCCTAAGTGAGCCACTTCCTTCAAGATTGGTCTAAAGAACTCCTTGCATGATGTGTGCTGTGCGACGAATGATGCGCCGGAAATTCTTCATGCACTACTGCGATGAGTCAGAACCAGGCGATGCATCGGTTTTCACTGTCATTTAACCTTCTGCAGGTCCCAGCCCCAGAAACATGTTCCAGAGGCCCAGAACACTGGCAGGCACCTCTTGGCAGGCCAGAACTCCCAGCTAAGTAGTTTTATCTTTCATAGGTCCCAGCCTCTGAAGCAACCTCGAGAGGCCCAGAACACTGACATGCACCTCTTGGCAGGTCAGAACTCCCAGCAAAGGAGTTCAGAAAGGACAGGGGGTGTAGTATTTGTATTCCTGAGACTTTAGAACAGGAGGAAAGCTCTACTTCAAGTCCTTAGAGCGCTTCATCAAGCAGGGAATACAGCACATTTCAAAGTTCCTGGCCTTTGCTTGGCAGAAATAGCCACTACATGCCAACACCAGACAGCACACATCAGTGGGAAAGTACTTCTCAGTTTCTCCAGCTCTTCTTTCTCCTTGTCAAAGGTTCCTCTTGAATCCCAGAAGTAATCTAAAAGTCTAGGGTCTGGGCCTCACTTTTTATAGTACAAATGCCTTTGTTCTATGGAGGCAGAGAGTGTCTTTGCCCAGCTGGAACCAGTTATGTCCTCTCTGGTGCAGCATACTGGCCGGAGGTGGAGACCGCATAGTGTAAGACAGACCAGGTCCATTTTGGTTTGAAAGAGCACTCCTCCCCCTACTCTCAATGCAGCCCAGGTCTATTCAGCCCAGCCCTGACTCACCCTGGAAAGGCAGGGCACACAACACCCCCTCCTATGTGGCTGTCTGAACAGAATGCACATCCCCAGCGCCTGTCACTCCACAGCCAGACAGTCAATACACAAACCTAGCAGCGGCACACTGGATGGCTAAGCAAGAAAATACCCACTTTCTAAAAGTGGTATTTTCAAGCCCAGAATGTAAAAATCATCCTTACTAAAAGATGCATCTTTCTGATTTCAGGCATATTAAACTCAACTTTCCTATCCTGTTCCCAGGGCCAGTTAGACTTATAAGATGTTATAAGTAATGTCCCCATTCTTTCCTAGATGACAGATAGCCTTTCAATAGTGAAAAATGAATTTGGCAGTATCTCACTATCAGGACATGTCACACACATCTGGACATGTCTTATCTTTCACATACACTGCACTGTGCCAACAGGGGTACCTTTTGCCTCTCTTAGGGGTCACTCGCATGTAAAAAAAGGGAAGGTTAGGGTCTTGTAAGTGGATGCACTTGCCAGGTCGACATGGCTGTACCAAAATGCGCACAGACACTGCAGTGGAAGGTCTTAGTTACATGTACAGGATGCACATGTGGGTGGCACAATCAGTGCTGCAAGCCCACTAGCAGCATTTGGTTTACAGGTCCTGTGCACACACAGTGCACTGAATTGGGGACTTAATATTAAACCAAATTAGCTAATTATAGAAACATTAATCTATGCAACAATTTACAGAGGGAGCACTTGCACTTTGAGACTGAATAGATGTGGCAAAGTGCCTAAAGCATCTGGATGTAAAGGCAAAAATTCAGGGGAAACAGAGGCCAAGAAGGCCAGGTTTAACAGAAAATCTGATCAGTAAAGCAAAAAAGGACAAAACTCCTTCCACCACAATGTATATGATAACAAAATCAAAAAGACACCCAAGTGGCTGACCACAAACACCCGGAAGCATCTGAAAGAAACAAACCTCTTCTAGTTAGCAAAAGCATTTTCATACAATTACAAGAAGAAATAACTAACGCAAATTCAACTGAAACTGCTACCATCTTCTATTGCCTGCTACATCAGGACGACAAGATCTGGGCATCTAAAGGCAGGAAGATAAAAACACTAAGGGATATTTATTTAACCTTCATAAAAACCTAGGGACATATTAGCAAGAACCTCGTTAAAATTATCGCCGTTTTGGCGGTAGGAAACTGCCGCTAAAACGGCAATAATGGGCTTGCTAATATGCGTGATAGAATTCCAATAGAATCCCAGGTTAGATGTGCAGGACATCTAACCTGGGCTTCTATTGGAATTCTTTAACGCATATTAGCAAGCCCATTATCGCCGTTTTAACAGCAGTTTCCTGCCGCTAAAACGGCGATAATTTTAACGAGGTTCTTGCTAATATGCCCCCTAGGTATTTTTACAAAACAGATAACTCTTTCTTACCCTGAAGCTCAGCCAATTACAGATCAAGCCTGGAATGGCAGATTAGTTCAGCTCATTACACACACCAAGCGTGCATGTAAAGATGTTTTCACTACAAGGTATCAAAAGAATGTTGAAGAGAAATTGTATGGGCCAGAAGACAACAAGCACACCATGTTGCAAAAGTGTTCGTCGTCCAAATCAGCAAACCAGCAAGAATGTTATCTGTAATATGTCGTGTTTTTGGAGGTACATTATTGTCAACTTGTTCATTACTAGTAGTGGGATGCGTTAGAAATCCTTTTGCGCGGGATAAAACTTCAATCTGGAAATACATTCGGGAGATCTACTATCAATTGTTGGTAAAACTGATTTGAAAACAATTTAAGCAACAGACCGTGGAGCAAATGTGGCCTGTTTAGGAATGATGCTCTTCACTGGTGATGGATTGCAGTGCACAGCGATGGTGTTCCTGACACGGTAAATTGCTTTAACAAGTTACAAAGAGCAGAAAGTACTATGCCGGAGGCTGTGTATGCTGCACAGTTACACCAGCTCTTGATTTCAGAGACCGGAGGGAGATAACCCGCTGAACTGAGCGAAAATACTGCATTCAATACAGAATGGAACTCTCTTCACACATATTGATGAATCTTTATTACTATGATAATTAAGGAAAGTCTGGAGATGTTTGAAGGAAATGGATTATACCCATTCGATTGTGTGAAAGAACACCGACTCACTATTCTCAAACTGAAAAGTTTACTTTATCAAATATAAAGTCAGAAAATGTTTTTTTTTTAAAGCTGTTAGAAAAATAACTGGTGAGCAGTACAAGGAACAGCTGTGTAGTGAAGCCAAATACAACCTCCTGCATCACCGACGTCATCAGTAGAAAATAAATCGAACGAAGTTCTACCTTGGGTAAGAATAACTGTGTCGATCTCTTTTTACCTGCATTTTAAGGGAATAATATGCTCACCTCTGGCAACCTCCGCACTGAAGACTATTTGGAGCAAAGCATGTTTACCATATGCTGTTTATCCATTATTGTGACTCTCAAAAGCATGGACTTGTATTGTGTTCGTAGCGACCACTGGAATAATTGAAGAAAACGCATTTGTTGTCTGAACAATCAACATCATAAAGATGTGTGCTGGGGAAGAAAACGGGCACTGCATAAACATCTGAGTTGCTCCGTATGGTATTTTCCTCACCCTTTATGGATAGTCAAGTCAGTAGCTACTTCGTGTCTATCGTTTGTTTTCATACAACTGCTGAGGTCATAGAACACTCAATTGTTTTTCAGACCCTGGCTGCCCTTTAGGGCCCCTTCAGGTGCGTGATTGAAAGGTTCATGATTGTAGGTTGGCCTATCTGTGATCTTTTGGGTGAGAGGTCTGAGGTTGGAGGGTGATAAATGCAGCCATGCATGCATGAAATTACAATTTTTCCATGTGACTGTCAGTAATGGAAGTAGCTGCTGGGTAGGCACTGCTGCAATCCACACAATGGATACTCTATAGATTGCATCCAGCGACAAGAAAGAAAAAGCCACCTCCACTAGCAAGACCTGGAGGCTTGTCCCACTGCAGCACTGGAGAGCCATCAAGGCGGCACTTTCATGTGTCCTATGAGAACGTCAGAGCCCAGACCAACAGGACGCATCTAAGCTGCCAGAAATCGTGGCCTGCTCAGCACTGATCACAGGATCAGCACAAGCAAAACAAAAACCGGACATATAGACGTATGGCTTGTTGATTCATGCTTTAGGGAAAAGGCAAGTTGACATTTTTTTTTCTAAATAGGTGGTTGTTGTTCATCCTTATTTTCCTAAATTTACTATTACTTCTATGCGAGTTCCTCCGAATGGGGGAATGAATGATCAAGAGGAATTACTTTCTTAAACCGAGGTATCTTTTTTAGTGCAGGTTCTAAATTTGATACATTTAAAAATGTTGTCCAGTACCATGGATTGCCTGGTAGGAAATGCAGAAATGCAGAGAGCTTTATAAGATATTCTTAGATATTCTTCCTTCAACAGGTGGCCAGTGGAAGGCCTTATGGGCAGGCATAATGCTGTTGCATTGTTCAAGCTAGGGACTTGTTTGGCATCAGCATTCAGTCTGTGTTGACTTCTACCAGATACTCTTTCAAAAGTTCACACGTTCAGGCAATGCAGTCAAGTATGTATTGAAGAAAATATAGACAATCATTGAACCTTGAAACCTTTTGTGAATATGGTGATAGAAGAACTGGAGACGGAGTTGCAATTGGTGTCCTGTATCTGAAATTGAGTGATCTTCCCTGTACTTCTGTCTTTTTTAGTTGTTGGAGTTGATAGTTCACTGTGTCAAAAGCCACTGAGAGGTCGAACGGGAGCCTATAATGTTCTTGAGGATATCCCAGACTTCAATTAACACAGATTTGGTGTTTCTACCAAGTGGAAAACATGTATGCCTAAATAGGAGGCAGTTGTATTGATCAAGGATATATTAGATCTCAGCTGAGGTCAAACCAGAATTTTTTTTTCCCCAATCTGTTTTATTGAATTTTTTTAAATACAAACATGAATCACATATTAGCACAATCAAATGTCAGTATGTCTGGGAGCATGATCACCTTGCATTACAATAGCAAACAAGCCAATACGTTCTGAAACATCACATGCAACTGCATCCTCATGTTAAGACATATGCTTCATGGCTCTTACTCGTTACCTGCCATCGCTGATGGGAGTGGATATCATTACTTTACATATTTACATCGTAAATGCAACTCCCAACTGGAAAAAAGGTGCTATTGGGATACTATATTCACAGGAATCTGTATTTGGATATTGCTTTGTTAACCAATGGTCCAATGATCTGCAGCAGTGTTGAGGCCGAGAGGCAACATATCTCTATTTTATGCTAAGGAAAAAATACTAATTGTGAAACAACAATACCCAAAATAAAAATAAAAATAAAAGAAAATCATGTGCAAAATATGAAATGCTGAATGATCGCCATTTAATACATGACGTGGGCAAGTTGGGATTCGCGCTTCCAAGTGTGTTGAATCCTGTGTTGGATTTGTGTTTGTGTTTGTGTATGAACTTAGGAGAGATGTGACGTGGCAAGCGCTCCTTGGGTGACATGGGGGATAACTGACTACATAATATATCTAGAGGGAAAAGGGCGTCTCGTTAGAGCATTCGTGGCAAAAGGGGGGGGGGGCATCTAGTGACCCACAGCTTCAGCAATGTCACTGGCTGATGGTGAAGATGTAGGACTGTCCGTGCCGTCGGAAGGCCTGAGCGCTTTACTGACCCTGAACCCTAAAAATACCCCTTTACCCAAAAACCCAAAACTGACCCTGAACCCTAAAAATGCCCCTTTACCCAAAAACCCCAAACTGACCCTGAACCCTAAAAATACCCCTTTACCCAAAAACCCAAAACTGACCCTGAACCCTAAAAATGCCCCTTTACCCAAAAACTGAAAACTGACCCTGAACCCTAAAAATACCCCTTTACCCAAGAACTGAAAACTGACCCTGAACCCTAAAAATACCCCTTTACCCATGAACTGAAAACTGACCCTGAACCCTAAAAATACCCCTTTACCCATGAACTGAAAACTGACCCTGAACCCTAAAAATACCCCTTTACCCAAAAACTGAAAACTGACCCTGAACCCCAAAAATACCCCTTTACCCTAAAACTGAAAACTGACCCTGAACCCTAAAAATGCTCCTTTACCCAAAATGTATCAATATTATTTAATTACCAATTAATTATTAATTAACAATAACAATAAAGTAAATATATTAGAACATTAGCTGTAATTATTTTAATAATTAATATTATTTTTTCCAAATTAATTACTTAAAAATAACACAAAATTAAATATATAAAAAATTTACTCTAATTAATGTAATTAACTAATTACAAATAATTAATTAACAATTAATTACTAATACAAAATATGTTCAAAATTATATTAATTAATTAACTAATTAATATTAATTAATTATCAATTAATTATTAATTAAAAATATTAACAAACATATATTAATTAATTAATTATTATTAAATTACTTCCCACCCTATTCCCCTATAAACCCACAACCCGCTACAGAATTACATTACGCAATTATTATAAAAACAAAATTCATTTAATAAAATATTTTATAACATTAATACACACTATTCACACATATTATTACATAAAAATACACTATAAAATATTATATATTATTAAAAATTCGATATTTTTGCTATCTATATTTTATACAGTCGATATTACTTCACTTACCTGAAAAACGATATTTTTGTAGTCGATATTATGTCCAGTCGATATTTTGTCCAGTCTATATTTAAAACTCGATATTATGTCCAGTCGATATTTTGGAGTCAATATTTTGTCTGTACACCCCTTGGGGCATCTCGTTAATGTCTCCTCAACTGCTTGCCAATATGGCTTAAGTGAGGTGCAGGACCACAGGATATGTAATAAATCAGCACCAGCCAGTTGGCACCGTGGGCTGGAAGAGGTAGTGATATTGAAGTATGTATTCAGCTTGTCAGGGGAAAGGTACGCCCTGTGTAATATGTATGTCTGTATGAGCTTGAATCTCAAACTACGCAGTATATACGTGGGGCCAGCGAGTATCATGTCCCATTCCTTATATGTCCATGATTGTCTTCTGTCCTCAGCCTATCTCGCGTGGAGACTCATGGCTTCAATGTGTGCTCAAGGAGAGCCCACACCAGCCAACGAACTACGTGCGATCCCTCACCCATGATGTGCAAATATTATATGAGTTGATGAGTTTGCGGCTCAGTCGTCATCTCTCCCCAGGCCGATGTCAGAGTTCGCAATATAGCAGCATGTATGAAGAATTGACCGGTAGGGATATTATTCTCTATAGCTAATGTGTCAAAAGTTAAGACTGCCTTCTGCATATAGATCTCCCACTGCCTCCAGTCCTGCCTCATGCCAAGTCGCCAGTTCAGTTTCAGAACTTTCCCTCTGCCTCTGCCTCTAGGACTTCCTGTGAGTGGTATCAATGGGGCATAGGGAGGTGTGTCTTTAGTTGGCTGAAGGCTCCTGCGATAACACCTATGTGCTAATTTAATATACATTTGAGGTGGGCGGGGGGATCAGGTAAGGGGGTGGAATGGTGGCATAATTGAATTTGTGTCCACGGCAGTGATGCGGTAGCAATGACATCGAGATTCCTGCCACTCAGCCACTTTGCTATCCACTGCAATTGGGATGCAAGGTAGTAAAGCTTCATGTTCGGAACTGTCAGTCAGCCTTTGCTCGTTGGCGCATACATCTTCCACAGTGCTATTCTAGGTCTTCCTTTATTCCAAATCAAGTCACGGAAAATACTTTCCAAATTCCAAAGTATCTTGACCGGGACATATATAGAGAGATTCGAAAAATTGTATAACAGCCTTGGCAATATTTCCATCTTGGTTAGGGTAATGCGGCCCATTACGCTCAATGGAAGGGTTTTCCAGAAATGTACCTGCGCTTTAATGGCAGCGATGGTTCTCATTAGATTGCCTTCTAATACGTCAGTAGGTAATCTGTAAATGTAGATACCCAGATATCTGAAAGTGGTTGGGTACCAGGTCAGGGTAGTTCCATTGATTATTATATCTGTTTTTGTCAAGTTATTGCTGAACGAGTACACTCCTGACTTTGTCCAGTTTACACAAATCCTGGACAATTTCTCAAATTTTTGGTAATTGTTGGCTATGCTTGGAGGTATATTCTGTAAATCCCATATGTACAATAATAGATAATCCGCATATAGGGAGAATGTGTGCAATCCGTCACCTGGTGGTATGCCCCAATAAGTGCCGCTTTCTTGAAGAATTACAGCTAGGGGTTCCATTGCAGGAGAAAAAAGCAATGGGGGCAGTGGGGCCCCTTATCGTGTCCCCCGTTTTATGCATAGTGCATCTGAAAGCAGTTATCCGTTTTGACCCAGACTGGGTGGCGCCCTGCGGTGTTCGTATTGATGTGACCAGTGAGGTTGCCACTTCTTGGCAAATCAACTTCGAGAGTAGTTTGCCCGCTTTATCACTCTGATGGTGTGTCCTTGCAGAGTGAGCGTAGCCTCTCCAGCAACCGAGAAAGCTCTTCCTAATCATCTGCTAGAGATCCTGCAGGTTCCTCGGCTGCACAACACTCACCTACGGGTAGCCTCCGCTCTATGCCGGTTAGCTCTCTTTCAAACTGTCTGCGCATGCCCATCATCACTACTTTAAATGCATCCCATTCTAATTGCGCTGTGGGGAGCCCGTGCCGGTATTCTCGTCGAAGTATTGAGGCGTGGCGGTAGCCAATGAGCTACGAAAAGGTGTGTCTAAAAGTGTGTCAGGTTTTAACCTCCAGGTTGGGATTGGCGGCCTGATATGTACCCACTCTAGATCTAGTATGTGGGGGTTGTGGTCCGAGTGTGTCTGCCCTAGATAGTGTGCCACAGTGACTTTTGGCTGCAGGATGTTCGAGATCATAAAACGATCGAGGCACACATGTAGTTTGTATGCTCCCGAATAATAAGAATATATCTTATCAGTTGGGTTTCTGTGGCTCCATGCATCCACCAAGTGCCACTGCATCGCCCAATTGTTCAGTGCTCGCATTGCAGTAGATATGTTTGAGCCGGTAAGGGGAAGGGATGAGCGATCCAATGTAAGATCTAATACACTGTTGTAGTCACCGCCTTGTATCAGAGGGGTGTTAAGGCAAGGCGCTAGTATCTGTGAAATGTTATCCAGAAAAAAAATCCTGTTCTGTGTTTAGCGCATAGAGCGATGCGATTACAAGTGGCCTGCCATCCAGTATGCCCTTCACCACTACGTACCTACCCTCCCCATCAATTTTCATGTCAGTGACCTTAAAGGGGAGTCCTGGTCTAACCCATAATAAAACCCCTCTTGCGAATGCTGAATAACCAGTAGCATAAAATTGTCCCTGCCAGCAACGGTATAGATGTGTTATTTCCGTTTTAGGTAAGTGCATCTCCTGGTGGAGAGCATTTTGTATATGGTGTCTCCTGAGGTAGGAGTAAATTAGATAATGACGTGACCTGTCAAATTCTCCATTTGAAGGTGGTTTATTTATGGCTGTTCTGTTTATTGTGGCTGTAGAAAAAGCTAGGAGAATATACTTAGCGGTGTGCCGCGATGCTTGCAGTTTTAGATTATTTAATTGGTTTTCTTTTATTAAAAGAAGATTCAGTGAGGGGAGGTTTTGTTGAGTTACCAGAATAAACAACATTTGAACTGATTGGCAGTGCAATGTTAGAAAGGGTGTCTCAAAATCATTATTTTTGTCACAGTGTTCTAGATTAAATTTGCAGATTTCTTGAGAACATTTATTGCAATTCTAAGGTAATCTGAAAAGTTATTAGATGGAATAAGTATCATTCACAATCTTTTGGAAGTAGTGAACATTTCAGGCCTATCTGATGCATGCTTCGTCGATTCAGTACTTTCACTAAACTTCATTTTTCTCCTTCTCCTTATTCTCACCTCATTTTTACAGCTTCTGAGTTCCCTTTGTTGTAGTTTTATCTTAAATTTAGATGGTGCTGTTGCTGGGGCAGCAGACTTTATTTAAAAAATCTTTTATAAAAAGTCAAAGTAATGCAATATATTGATCAGCATCAATGGATTCAGTGATCACATCACTGAGAGTTCCAATTCGAATGCATCAAAGTGGAAGAACTTCCTTGGACTCTTAAGAGACATATTGTAAGATGTTATTAGTATGATTATTAAACGATAAATAGATTTGAAGTGGTTAGTGCAATAAGGCTCGGCTTGCTCTGCACTCAGAATTGTACCAAATTGTACCAAATGCTTGATTTAATTCTGGATGTATCTGCAGAATGTGTACAATGTGGAGCTTACATAGGTAAACAGTTCTTTTGTGGTGTCTGTGAGAAGGGATGTTCATATTTAGTATTATTTATGCACTCTACAAAATAACTATTACATCTCTATTATATTCTATTTTCTGTTTTCATTATATAGTGTTCTTGTTATGACTATGACTCAACAACAATAGTCATGAATTCACAATTGTAGGTATGTAGCAATTGAGAAATCATGATGCCCCATGGGAGAGCCAAATAGTCTCCAAAGAACAGAAATGCAGAATAATCAATCACAGGAAAATTGATACAGCATCACCTACCACTTCTGCAATAGATATGCATTGTAGCATTACCAATTGAAATATTCCAATTCATTGTAGATAACCCCAATTAACAAATTAATTTACCACCTGCTGAACACCTTTGATATGGGCATTGACAAAAAAGGCCGTATGGAATGGAAAAAATATGCAACAATACATAATCCTGCTCAACATCCAACCCCTAATTAGCAAAAAAATCTTCTTCCAGCTCTTGTAGACTTTCATAAATCCGGTCTAAAACTCATAATTTGTTTTGCCATAAATGTTAGTAACCATGAATATTTGAATGTGTCCTTTATTATTTAATCTTACAGTGATATCCATACCATGAGAAGAATTTTACTGACAATTTTAAAGATGAATTCTTTACTATAAAGTTGACAAATATAGGCTATCCACCCACAGGGATGCATTTAAAGGAAAACTCAACTTCTAGTTCAAAAAACTGGAAATGTTTTAAATGTTGGAACCGATTAGCCAAGTATCCTTCAACATGAGGATTAAGCATGTCAGTATTTAGGGGGAAAACGACCATTACAACACAGTCATTACAACGCACTACATTAACAACACAGTCATTACAATGCAACTGACTTTACATTGCATGCCATTACAATGCAGCCATTACAGCACATGTAACTACAACGCATGCCATTACAATGCATGTCACTACAATGCATGCCATTACAACTCATTATAAGTTAAGTAATGTGGAATAGTAATTTTTATTCCTACACTATCCAACACTTACCCTACTGTTGCACTCACTGGAGTGGGAATAGTAATGTTTACCCCTACGCTATCCAACACATACTTTATTGTTGCACTTTCACTGGAGTGGGAATAGACATTTTTACCCCTACACTATTCAACACTTACCCTACTGTTGCCCTAAAAGTATTATGCAATGTAATGGTATGCATTGTAATGGTATGTGTTGTAATGGAATGCCCTGTAAATGTAGTTTCTAGAAATGAGTTGTCATGGCATGCGTTGTAATGGATGTTGTGATGTAAAAACCGCATTGTAAAGACATGCGTTGTAACACTTTGTGTTGTAGCGTGTCCTATTCACATAGGGTGAATTATTATATACCATGAACCATGAACGGTCTCCGTGAAAAAGAAATCCTTTGGGGCAGAGTCAGCTTCATTCCCTGGCATACCTGGCAAGCGCCCTGTGTCCTGCACTGCGAGTCCTCCCGCCGCCGCTCTCTCCACCTTTGCGGCCGCCGAGCGGAGGACTCGCTCTCCCAGCACCACCTGCGGCGGCGCACCCTGATGACGCCATCGGAGCGCCTGGAGGCGCTGCGAAAAGACTGCCATCCCCGGCGGAAGCGGGGTCTCCGTGAAAAAGAAATCCTTTGGGGCAGAGTCAGCTTCATTCCCTGGCATACCTGGCAACCGCCCTGTGTCCTGCACTGCGAGTCCTCCCGCCGCCGCTCTCTCCACCTTAGCGGCCGCCGAGAGGAGGAGTCACTCTCCCAGCGCCACCTGCGGCGGCGCACCCTGACGACGCCATCGGAGCACCTGGAGGCGCTGTGAAAAGACTGCCATCCCCGGCAGAAGCGGGGTCTCCGTGAAAAAGAAATCCTCTGGGGCAGAGTCAGCTTCATTCCCTGGCATACCTGGCAAGCGCCCTGTGTCCTGCACTGCGAGTCCTCCCGCCGCCGCTCTCACCACCTTAGCGGCCGCCGAGCGGAGGACTCGCTCTCCCAGCACCACCTGCGACGGCGCACCCTGACGACGCCATCGGAGCGCCTGGAGGCGCTGTGAAAAGACTGCCATCCCCCGCGTCGCGGGAGTGCGCGGGAGCGCCCGGGGCTAAGCCCGGGCAAAGGGCGGGCCCTCTGTGGCCCTCAGGGGACCGAGGAGCCGAGCCGGGGCCATACCCTTTCCATCACCGCCTCCTGCCTGGTATCATTAAAAACACGTGAGTGAGAAAATCTTGTTTATAACTCACTTCTGTTCCCCATTTGAGCCTGGAACTATCCCCCATTATGCCCTCTAAACTGGCAACCATGGACAATTTCTTAATTAAAAAAGTTGCGCTAATCAATAGCAACAGAAGGGCGTTCTTGGGGTTGGAGCATTCTCCTACAATTACTATTACACCGGAGCTCCCAGTTACTGTCTCTGATACACCTTTGTCAAAGGAACATCCTGCCCCCGCAGGCAAAGTAACTACCGTAGTTGCCATGGTCCATGCGGGTCAGCATGATGAGGATTTCCACTCCCAAGCCTTCATAGGGACAGGCATAGCTTCTTCTGAAATATATGAGCCTGCACCAAAAGAATCTCCAAGAAGATTTAAGAAAGCCCGAGTGAGACGCAGGGGGAAGCAAAGGAAAACCAGCCATAAAATTGCACAAGGAGGGGGGAGTGAGTTTGGACCTTTATCATTATTTACAGAAATGAGATGATCTAACTTAGGGGGAATAGGGGATGTCATTTCGCCCAAACGCCCTAGAGATTCTTTGTTGCTTATCGATTTGTCACATTCAGGGGCCACAGATAACATTGACAACTCTTCTGTTGACCCCAGTATGATAAGCAAACATCCCTTGTCTAGTACACCTACTAGTTTATCCTTACTTGATTTACCTACTGGGAATGATAGTGCCAGGCTATCGGGCTCCCCAAAACCTCCTATTGAGCCGTCACCTAAGTCGCCTACTTCTCCCCATATTACAAGAAACAGCAAAAAAAGGTGGGGTGAGCCTCTGGGTAATCGAGTACAGAAAATAAGAAAAGGGGTAGTTCACTCTCCTCAGTCACAAACTGGTCAAACCCTAGTATGTGATGAGGCCAGGATGGCCAAAATTGTAGAACTTATCAGGGGTGTGACGCAACCACTTCTGGATAAGACCACTATGATGTGTACACATCTAGATCAAATAGAGAAGAAGGTTGAAAAGAATTCCCTCCTCTTACTTGACCTGGTAAAGGGGCTAGAAAAAGTTAAGATGAACTCCACATTAAGAGCTAACCCACCTGTAAAATCTATAGTAATAGCACCCCCTCCAATATTACCACTTATAACATCAGCACCTATAACACCAGCACCTGTGCAAAAAAAGAAACCTGCGCAAGAGGGGGTAAGATCGGGTAGCCCTGCGATTACGTTATTAACTCCAACTCCACAATTGGTTATACCACAACTGGCGGCTCCAGTAACTAAGGGGCAAACATCTAAACCAGGGGAATCCAAAACCAAGGTGGTAGTAAGGACTTATTAACGACTAAGTCAAGTAATGGGAATGTTTTGGCCATCGTTCCTGAAAAAACGAGTCATATTATAGACTTAAGCCCTGATTCTGCCCCTTATGTTATTGTAATGGCAGGGGTCCCAGAACTGCCTGCAGGTAAATGGGAAGATCATGGAGCATTACGGAACAAGGTTACCTTTTGGCTCCGTGATAACAGACCGTTACCAGCATCAATAAATGGTGAAATCATAAGTGTAAGGCGTGCTAATTGGGTGGGAGCCAGGCCAAAGGATAGAAATGGTGATGTTATAATCATTATTTTTAAGGATCATAGGGCCGTGAGGCATATTGGGGATTGGTTCGATGCTAGCAGCAGCGATTCCATCTCTACACATCTTTTATCCTATTTCTATCCCTATGTCCCGTCAAAAAGCTCTAATAACTGGGGCAGGGACAGGCAGTTATTTAAGAACCCAGTCCACCAACATCGGGGGTTTGGAAATGTAAGACCATGGGATAGGGTTGGTCCTAGGGGGTTACCACTCGTGCAGGGTAGTTCTGCTTATGCAAGTACCCAAGGTCCCTCTCTTTACACGCAGAGGCCGGAGGACTTTTATCCCAGAAATCAGCATCAAGTCTATCAATACCCCCCTTTTAGTAATCAATACCCACCATACTTGGGACCCAACCTTACTCAAGGTAGACCATGGAACAACAGAGGATTGCTTCCAAACATGTATAACCTACCAATCCAAAATCGTTTCCAGATTTTCTCTGGTCTGGATGGGGTAGATTGACAGCCAGCACAGATACCCGGAGAAACTGTGGCTGGGAAAAAACCCTCTCCCCCAGTTCTTCAAGTTCTTACTAGGGGCGGGGTTCTCCCTAATAGCACTGAGGCCCCCATTGAGTCATCTCAAGAATCGCCCACATTAAATAAGACCTTCACTCTCGATAGGGTGACACCATGTGGCAGTGATACCCTGGAGCAGAGGTAATCTATCGTAGGTGATAATAATGGGAGTGGGGATAAGATAGGAAATGGACCGATACAGGTGAAGAGTGTTCTGGAACGTAGCAGGGTTGAGGCAAAAAATTACTAATCCAGCCTGGGAGTCTGTAATAAGTGGCCAGGATATAGTGGCCCTGCAAGAAACATGGACTCAGGACCCAACCCATGTAAATGGTTATAGAACCTTCTTTACCCCAGCAGTTGGAGGCCATTTTGGAAGGGCAAAGGGTGGTTTGACTACGTTTGTTTCAAATCAACTTAAAATTAAACAGGCTCATTGTCATTTACATTCTAATTACTTTCAGCTCATAATTTTAAGAGATTTTAAAGGAGCGAAGGTGATTATTATTAACTTCTACAATAATGTCCCGAGGGAAGAAATTGTGGTTGTGATGAAGCAGCTCAAGGAGGAAGTTCAGTTAGAGGTAGATAAAAATGACAGAGAACTAGTAATTTTATGGGGGGGGGGGATTTTAACTGTTCACTCTGTACCAAAGGGAGCCAGGGCCTATGTGGCATAATGACAGAGAGAGATACGTATCTGACTCACTTTGATCACACTTTGATGGGGGATTTGCTTAACGAATTATTATTCATGTTTGACTTAGGGTTTGCTAACGAATCAGCCCTAAAACATCACACCCTTTGCCCCGACCTTTGTTGGTAGAGGCTTGGTGTCAACCATTGACTTAATTATCTCCTCCAGTAATCTTAATCATAGAGTGGTGGGGGTTACAAATATCCAATTGCCCATAAGTGACCATCTTCCCCAATGCCTTAAGGTAGCAGATTTGTTCCCAGACCCATCTACGGCCGCGCCTCTTGTTGAGGCAGCGGTTGATGTTGTTCTTGGGAGACAAAACGGGTATACACTCAACTGGAGCAAAGTAATCCCTGCAACCTTCTTTAAGGAACTCTGGGAGGTGTGCTCTAATAGCTTTATGACCTGTTTGGGTGATAATTCTAGTAATGATCAAATAATTGAGCACTTTGGTATAATAGCTACAAACATAAAAATTAGCTTAAGGGTGGAGGCAAAACGTAGAGGTAAGGGTTTCAAGAGTTGGTTTGATAATGCATGTACTAGGGCGTTGAAAAATTTAAAACAGGCAGTACACAGAAGCCCCAGGGATACGGGTGAAATAAGAGCATGCAGGTCCGCATATAACCAGGCCCTCAAAGTAAGGAAAACTGTGCTAAATAAGGAGGCAATAGATTCACTCTGCGAGGCTTCAAAAACTAAAAATCCCGCCGCATTTTGGAAAGTAATTAATACCCCTTTCCCTTACGAAACCCATACGGCGCGAATTGAGATCGCAATCAATGAGGACAATTGGGTGGATCACTTTTCCAATCTTTACAAGGCACAGGATGATATTTACAGTGGAGGTCCTCACAATAGTCTGGATTTACAACCAGGTTTTAATTTGGTTGTAACACTTGATGAGGTATTGCTTGCCCTGAGATCTACCAAAGGAGGCAAGGCAGCTGGGCCTGACGGGATCCCTGCAGACCTATTTAAAGCAAACACTGAAATCTGGGGTCCAATGTTGGTACAACTTTTTAATGCGGCTCTATCATGGGGCCTGAAAGAATCCTGGTTTACCTCTGTTATCGTCCCAATTTATAAGAAGGGGGACAGAAACAGCTGTGCCTGTTACAGGCCAATCTCCCTTCTCGATTCATCAATAAAAATTCTGGGACGTATAGTGTTGGCAAGACTCCAAAGCTGGGCGGAGGGAAATGAAATCATGAGTGACTTGCAATTTGGTTTCCAAAAAGGGATTGGTACAATCGAGCAAGGCCTAAATTTAATGTTACTGCAACACAAATATATAAGGATAAAGTCGGAACGCTTGTATTTTACTTTTGTGGACCTTTCATCAGCGTTCGACTGCGTGTCACACACTAAATTGTGGGCAATAATGAAAGGTTTGGGAGTGGACAATAACATCATCTGTTTCCTGAGGGAACTCTATAGTGGAGCCACAGCTTCTGTTCGCTACGGTAGGGGGGGTGAATGCTCCAGACAATTCAGTGTGGGCCGTGGAGTGCGACAAGGCTGTGTATTAGCACCTTTTTTATTCCTCCTCTACATCAATGGGCTTGAGCATCACCTGCTGCAGGAGTGCAGGGATATGCCCAGGGTGGGGAGGAGGGCAATCCCTGCACTCATGTATGCGGATGATGCCGTGCTTATGGCACGTACTCCTCAGGCTCTACAAAAACTAGTAGTAAGTTTCGAGAACTTTATGCTGAATCTAGACTTACTAGTAAATTGTAGCAAAACTTTCACAATGAACTGTGGTCCAAAATCAGGTAAACCGATGAAACTGATGTTTTTAAATAATGTCCCATTAGATAACACCCCAACCTTTTCTTATTTGGGCATTTTATTCCATGAGTCAGGTTCTTGGACAAGCGCAATTAAGGCCAGAACCTTTTTATTTATGAAAACGATCATGGCCCTAAAGAACTTTGGGGCATATTATCAAGGGGGTTTATCTCCGCTTTTTTGGCTTTAAAAGCCAAGAAAGCGGAGATAAAATTATCTCCCTATTACCAAGCTGTCGCTAACACCAGTTAGTGACAGCTAATAGGAGATAGCGACCATCTTGGGCCCCGCTTTGCAAGTCAGTGATATTTATCACTAATGACATGCAAAGTGGGCGTGCCAAGATGTTAGCGACTGGAAACAGTCCCTAACATCGCTATCTCCTATTACCAACTTTTGGAGATATTCGCTCTAAGCGCGAATATCTCCAAAAGCTAACACCTGCCCTGAGCAGTTCTTAGCCATGTTATCCAATGGGAGGTGGATAACATGGCTAAGAGCATTTGCTCGATAATGCATGAATATCGCTGACTTTTCAGCGATATTCATGCATTGCGGCCGTTTTTTATCGCATTTGCGATAAACCTTGCTAATAGCAAGGTTTATCTGCGATAAAAATCGCCGATGTGCGGCGATAATTTTTGTCTCTAAACAAGTTAGAGACAAAAATTATCGCTAGTTGTTGGATATATACCCCTTTGTTAGAAAACTGGGCAGGAAGCCGATAAAAGAAACGCTAACTATATATAAAGCAACATGCTTATCGGTGGCTATGTATGGCTCAGGCTTGTGGGGGTATGCAAATGTTGATCCAATCCAGGTGGTGGAAAACAAATTTTTGAGGGAAGTCCTTGCAGTTCCACAGTGTGCTGCCACATTTAACTGTCACGCTGAACTTGGCCAATCCTACATAACAGACATTATCAAAATTCAACCTATCCTTCTGTGGCATAGGGTATGGACCACAAATGAATGCGTTATGAATTGGGCCCTATTACAGGATACCCTCAGTTTGGATCACGTGGATAGAGCAGAATGGCTGGGATATGTAAAGTGTTTCCTGACTGAGATTAGATGCTATTCTTACTATTCGGACCCATCTTCAATGGATAGCATTTCTAGGAGTATGCTAAAAACCCTCTGCCTGGACCATCTTGAGTATAAGAGGAAGAGAGCTGAAACTCTGAAACATTCAGTACATTCCCACCTCCTTACTCTTTGTGAGACTAAGTCTGTACAGCCATATTTATCCCTGCCCATGACAAACTATGACCGTTTTCTCTTAACTCGTTTTAGATTCTGTATATTTTTTAGATTGGTGTCTTTTCCTAGCGTGAACTCATGGAAGCGTATATTGCCCACTTGCTTGTGTGATGGCATGTCACAACAATCGGATATCCACATCCTTTTCTTTTGCAGATTTTATAGTGCCTCTCGTAGAAAAATTATAGTCCCTTTTTTAAAAGAAATGAATTTAACCAGATGCCGCCCAGCTTTCTTAGAAGTCCAGAGAATGGATACGGTTTTAACTGTAACTGTGGTTTTTAAATTTTTTTAAAAGTGTTTTTAAATTACGGAAACAAATGGTAACTGAAATGGTTTAAATTTTTGTCTATTGATCTCCCTCACGGAACTCTCAATTATGAGCTGTAATTACTGTAATTTGTTTTTATGTGTGTTACTTTTATGGTTACTTGCTTTTAACCGAATAAAGTTCTTTGAATCTGAATCTGAATATACCATGAACCAACATACAAATCCCAAATCATTCCAGGAAGAACCTATGGTTTACTTAACTTAATATTTTAGGAGGAAGCATTAGACTAGTCCCTCAAACGATCGGCTAAAATGCCAAATAGAGTCGACAGACACAAATCACTCTGATCTTGGCATACTATTTGGAAGAATTATAAGACAACCCTCTTAAGATTGTTCATTAGCTTATGAGCACCATCTGTTGAATCTGTTGTGGGATCCATCTGTTCCAAAACTAAGTCCCTCAAAATAGGCATTTTCAAAGCTTAAGCTTTCTATCGAGGGGTGTAGATGAACTAGGGTGTACGTGGGATTTACTCGAGTGGGGAAGGACCTGTTAATATTTTCTACTCTTTTCCTTTCTAATGCTGATTTTTTTCTTAGGGGCCGATTATGATGTCATCAGGAAAGACTCCTAACAGGATTCAGATTCTGCGAATCCGATTCGGTACCTCTGTTCCCGCCGGAATCGTTCACCTTTCTGGATGACCGAGTACGATGCAAGGAAACTGTCCGGGCTGTCCGAATAGGTTCCGAACGGGATTCAGGCAGCCCAAGCAATTCAGAACTGAATTGTACAGCCCAATGGAGATGGTTTCTGAACAAGCGAGTTCGATGACCGATTCGGACAACCATTCCGAATCGGTTAGGCCGAGACAAAACAGCGGAGGGAATCCGACATTAGGGGTCTCTAGCAGGCCCCCCTTCACCCATAGACCTCCTGATGGGGCCCATGGGTGTACTTAAGGGACCCCACTTTCCAACCAAGCACAGTGTGGGGGGCACTGTGGGGTGCCCACCACAGGGTGCAAGGTTTATGGGAACTTGTGTTCTCGTTCAGAACACAGGCTCCCATTGCAGTCAATGGGAGTACGACCGAACCGAATCCGTAAGCATCTGGACACATCGTAATCAGTCAGTAGGACTCCCCGAATAAGAATCATTCGGAAAGCCTTCCTAACCTGATTCTGTGGAAATGCTTTCCTGATGACATCGTAATCGACCCCTCAGTGGTAAACTTAGTTTTTCTGTGACATCTATTAAGTACTTAAGGCTACACCACTTTGTTCACAATGCAGGATAGTTTGCCTTTCATCAAAATAAACAGCAGGGATAATATTCATAAAAATCATTTATTTTTCGCTGTTTGTAGCCTCTCTGACTACACTTACTGTTTTTATTTGTGAGTTAAAGGACTCCATTTCACTGCTTACCAATTTCTGACAGATCAAGGAGTTACTGTCAAAGAAGAAAATCTCAGATGCTCCAACAACCTCTTAGATACTCAAAGAATACTGATTTGTTTCTGTGAAACAAAGCTTAGCTCAGAGAAGAATGTAATTTCACCCTCTATATTTATACACAGGCCAGATCCAATGTTATGCCACCTTTCATGAATTCTTCTATTTACGTATCACCAATACGAAGGGACAAGTTTGCTAAGTCAATCTTTTATCTATGGAAAACAAGGTGTTTACCAATGTTGCTCAACAGTTAAGGGTTGTTACAGTTAGCCGTCGAATGCAACTCTTGGTTTGCTTTTTGAATTCTTTTAAATAATTTATTCTGTCCTGAAATCAGAGCTATCATTACTTTTCTGAGTTTGCTGGTGTTACTTATTTCATTTGCAGAAAGGTTTGAAGTGGAGAATGGTTCTGTATTATTTGCTATACTAATATACAAACCCCTAATAAAAAATGAGGCTTCAGTTCTCTTATTTTTAAAAGCATTGATGTGAAGGCAGTGGTCATGGGCTGCGTAATGTATGTGAAGTTATGCCTGCAATTAGAGATGACTGTGTCTCAAGGTTTCATATAGAGCCTAAAGCGGTAAACAAAAAATACGTTAATAATAGTCCAACTAGAATACCTCCATGTTTAATTGGAAGTACCATTTCTCAGGTGCATCTTTTAAAGAAAATATGATAGTGGACATGCCTTGAAAAGTATAGAGTCATTCTCACTGAGTTATTAACCATTAATGAAAAAGATAAACATTCCAAAGAAGCAAAAAAGAGTGCATGTTTTACAGAGAACATAAATACTATAAATTACTGTTGGAAACTGGAGTGATAACTCAGGAGAGAAATGCATCAGTCTTCTTTTATATATCTGTTTATTGATTTTCAGATAGCATAACAAATGAAATACAACAACCAAAATTAGCATCCAGCTAACAAAGAGGTGGAAGTATTTACTAGAAAATGTACTTTGTAGAAGACAGAGATTCTGAATATGCCAACCAGTCGCCCCATATTTTGTGGTGTTTTTCCAGACATCCCCTGTATCTATAAACATTTTTTTCTGCTGCAGTGGGAACATCCATCCCACTTGTTCATTCAGGGAAGGGCAGGGCAAGTTTAAAATGCCAGTGCCAGTCAACATCCCTCATGGCACTGATGAAGCACAATCCAACAAACTGCCGAACATGACGACTCCCTCCACGAGTGTCCTGCAGGCCCAAAAGAACGTGTTTTGGATCTAATAGAAGTGACCTGTTTATGATATGGGAAAAAGTAGTGCAAATGTGTCACCAGTATGTTTGGATGATTGGACACTCCAAGACCATATGAAAAAAGGAGCCCATTGGGTGTTGGCATCGCCAACACAGTGATGACAGAGAACTTCCCATACAATGCAGCCGTGACGGACTATAGTATACTCTGTGGAGATATTTCAATTGAATGAGCCGAGGTTCATTGATATTGCAGTCAACATCATCAAAGGGACCCAGATCCCCCTACCATCGTTTTCTAAGAGGAATCATGGGGTCAGGAGCATTAATTACTAATGAGTGGTAGAGGCAGGATACACCCTTCCTGTACAGCTGCGAGTCCAGCAAATGTGCTTCCAGATGGTTGAATTGTGATTTGTGCATAGGGTAGTTGTCCATAAGGTGTTAAAATGCACACATAGACATGCCTAGCCAAATATCCCCCAGTGTTGTGATGCCTATGGAATCCTATGCCTTGAAGTTCTCTAAGGCAGTAGTCTGGGAAAGACAGGACCCAGCCAATGGCAGTGCATTGCTGTTAGAACCCCCTACCAACTGATCAATTTCAGCGACGGGTGCCAAGCAAGCAGAGTTGAACAAGTGGCTGGGGGAATGTTTACATGAACGGTACATCTGTAGAGCAAACTGAGGGTGCTGTGTCTTTCCAGGTTACAGAACTTCCCCTATATAGCGGTGCCTCCATGGTCTACGAAGAATAAATCAGTGATGGGTAGGAGGTGGATGGGCCAATAGTATAATGAAGGTTAGAGAATCCCAACACACCACTGTATAGTGTAGTACACATTTGTGGAAGGAGATTGCAGTGAGCCGTCAGCCAAATAAAGCCTGTCACCTCAGATAGTAGTGTGTGGAAGGAGGGGGAATGGAGTAAGGGCGGTTTTGTAAGATAAAAGGGAATCTTGGTAGCTAGATAATTTTAAATAGCACTCCCATACCAGCAACATAAAGATGTAGAGTGGCGACGCTGCTGGGAAAAGCTGATCTGTATCTCCAAATATCAGAAGTGACCTGTAGACCACTGGAACAGGTTTATAACCCTGACGTCGTCATAAGAGCTGGAACAGGGTATAACCATGATGTTGTCATGAGAAATCCAGAGGGAAATATATGTAGACTTGGACCAGTTCACTATTAGGCCGGGAGCATCTGCGTAGATTCGCAGCATGTGTAGGAGGGTGTGGATCAAGGTCTCAGGGTCACCCACATAGACAAGAAAGTCATCCTCATAGAGCAAGATCAGGTCCTCGAGTTCATCAGGACAATGGAAGCCACAGAGCTGTGCAACCCATCGGATCCATTCTGCCAGTGGTTCCATTGTGAATGAAAATAAAAAGGGCAAGATAGGGCAACCCTTTCTGATGCTCCACTCAATGGGTATAATCTAGGTGTTTACTCCATTTACATAAAAATTTGCCCACGGTTCCAAGTAGAGTGTTCAGACCCAGCAGCAAAAGAGAGGACCAAAGTTCATCAGCTCCAGAAAGAAGGAAAAGCACTGCCATAAAACCGAATCAAAGGCCTTCTTGAAGTCTAACAAGACAAGGGCACAGCGGTCTGTCTTGTCTTCAGAAAGCGTAATTGCGTTGTGTACCTGACAGAGGCAGTGGCGAGTGCTGCATCCCGTGTGTATGAGGGAGGTGATGACATTCACTTATCGGTTTGCCAGCACTTTGGAAAGAATCTTAAATGACATGTTCAGGAAGGAAATGGGCCCAGAAGAGTCCAAAGAGGGATTCCATGGTTCGAGGATGACAGAAATTATGGTGCCACAGAGATCCTATGGGAGTTAGCCCACCCTCTGTGCTTATTTGCACCTTTCAAGCAAGTGGGTGGACACTAAGCAGGCATATTTCATATACATTTCCAGTCTGAAGCTATTGGGATCTGGTGATTTTCCTGTGGGGCGTGCCGGTATTGCTGCTGTGATTTTGGCTAACCTGATGGGTTCCTCAAGGGCCTGGCTGTCGGTGTCATTTGGCCTCAGTTGCTAGGTGATTGGCGTAGAGGTGCGTGAAGCAGCAAGCAAATTCCTACACAATCGAGTGTGGGTCCGACACTTCCTGGCCCATCTCCGTCACAATAAAAGGGGTCAGGTCGAGGCTAGGTCCCTGCTAACCAGCCAGTGCAGAAGCATCACAGCCTTATTCACCTGCTTAATAAACACAACCCTGTGAGGTAAGGTATGCAAAGGCTGCAGTGTCCAACTGCTTGTGGCAGAGTGCAAGCATCTTTAAATCCGTTATGTGTTTCAGCTGAACCGTGGGGTTAGGCAAGTAGGCCTCTTCTTCCCATCACAGTTTGTGTTCTGGCGATAGGATCTCCTTGAATCAATGAACGTAGGCAGCTGTCTGGTAATATAATATCTGTCCACAAAGGATCCCCTCCAGGGCCTCCAACACTATGGTAGAGGAATTAATGAAACGGGAATTGCGCTCTAGGTGCACAGCTTATTTTCCTTACTTAATCCTAATCTCTTGTGTAAGTATTTTTGTAATTTTTAGGTGCTCCTGAGGTGACGTCTTCCGACCGGTGGCGTCTCTTAAATATCAATGTGAACCATGCCGCTAATGGACCATTAGCGGTAAAAAAGGGGGTGGAGCATCTGAATCAATCAAACACTCACACCCAGTCAAAAGATCTGGGTTTAATCCATCACCGTTCTTTAGCCCACTCTGCCACCCCAGTTCAGACATGGCTATATGCAAATCAGTCTGACCCTGTGCCTCATGGGAACAGTCCAGCCCAAACTGCCAAGCCATGTCTTCCTTGGACCGGAAACATCATCCCCTTTTGTACCGCTTTTGGCCGCCATAAATGTGGCAGGGTATAATCAGACGTGAGTCCAGGGAAGACATGGCTTGGCAGTTTGGGCGGGGCTGTTCCCATGAGGCACCGGTTCAGACTGATTTGCATATAGCCATGTCTGAACTGGGGTGGCAGAGTGGGCTAAAGAACGGGGATGGATTAAACCCAGATCTTTTGACTGGGTGTGAGTGTTTGATTGATTCAGATGCTCCGTCAATCAACACCCCCTTTTGTACCGCAATGGACCATTAGCGGCATCCCTCTAGGGCACACTATGTACTCCTTTTGATCAAAAAAAGGATTCCACTCAAAATCTTCATCTGAATGTTCAATATCGTTTTTAATTGATTAATTCGTGACTTCATACTTGTTCAACTTTTTTATTTTCATTCTTTAACTCAATGTTTCTGATTGACATCATTGCTGTTCAATCCTCCAATGCATTTCGGGTGTGATAGCCCTTCCTCAGGGAGAGGCACTAAGAATTCAAAAAGCATATATAAAAAAAACGTCAATTCATCGTGCATAACTGAAAAATTGCCAAAATTAAAGTGACATCAGGTGATACATGCAAAAAAATACGTGTATTGAGTTTGAACTGTTAACCGAAAAAAACGCGAAGTGTAATCAAGTCCGTCAAAGAGCATTACTCACATGAGTCGCCTATCTGTTCGTGGTCAACCTGCATGAATCAACCAAAAACAACAAAACATAAGCCGTGGGGTAAAGTCCCCGTCTGCTCAAAAGTTTTGAACGTTTAGGACACATACGTTTTGTTAGACACAACACTAACCTTGAAACATAATCGTTCTGCTTTTCCGCAATTCTACTGCCTTGCTTCCGCAGTCTTCGGGAATTCAGGGCGCTCTTACGCGCTTCCGTGTTTTTAATCAAAAGACTGTTCCAATTGGACCACAACGCGGTCACGTGACTAGAAACCACCCTTAAGGCTAAACGACATAGACAAAAGACTTCTAAGCTCACTAACTCATATGCGTAAACGAGCAGCCATCAACAAAGTTTGTCGCTTGTTGCGCGTTTAGTCTGTCAATAAGCTGAGTCAAAAATAATAAATAAGTCAGATGAAAAATTAAACGGGTTTGGCAAAAAATGAATAACTGAGCGTGTGTATGAACATGTGAAAAAGAAATGTGAAAAATGTAAAGGTGTGAAAATGCAAAAATGCACAATTGTGAAATGAGCAGTCTAAAATACAAACTAAAATAAAATGCAATACACAGGCATTACCAAAATGATATCAAGGAAAATACGACTGAAAGTCGCTAATTACAGATAACATAACGGTTATAGGTAACATAACAACTCGATCCAATCATTAAGCCCATTCGGCTTACTTGAACACAGTCTTTGAATCCAGATGTTTTCGCGTTGAAGCAAATATCTGTTGTGGTCTCTTCCTTCCTGCTTCTCTACACATTCCAATATTAAGAATTTCAATTGTGAAATGTTCTGATGAGCTTCCAGAAAGTGCACTGCAATTGAGGATTTCGAATTGTGAGTCTGAATATTTATTGTTCCAGCCTTGAAAAAGTCTATGAGTAGATGAAACATGTACTGTCAAATTGGCAGATTCCATGCTGGAAGTACCACAAAAAGAATAACAGCCAGATTCATGAAGGCAAATTGCCATCGCAATAGCTGCGAAAAAGCTATTGCGATCGCAATTTGATGAAAAGCTATTCAGGAACAAAATTTGCGAGTTTGCAAACATAGAATAGCGAATTCGCAAAATAATTCGCAGAATCCTGGTAGTAGCCCCTTAGCGATTCTGTAAATGCAAGAAACCACGGATTCTGCGAATAAATCTGCGAACTCGCAAATAAATCGCTATTGCTATTCAAGAAACATCGCAATTTGCGAATACCCCGAAAATCGCAATTTGCGAGGCACAAATTAAGGAGAACCCAAACCAGGTGGTAACCATTAAGGAGAAACTTTTTTTTTTTTGAAAAAACGTTTCCTAATCAGCAACAGGTGCTGGCCTGACCAAACACACTTAAGGAGATGCAGATGCAGTATTAGGACACTCACAATGCCAGGACTCTACATGGTGGTCAGGCGGTGATGGCTACAGCGAGCAGCACGGAACAGACGTAGGATCCAGGAGAGGATATTCCGCCTGCTGGTCACCCTGCTGGGCCAAACCAGAGAGCAAATATACACCAAGTACCGCCTGAATGGGCCAATGATCATCAAGCTTATCCAGGACCTGGACCCCCTGATGCAGCACCCAACTGATGTAAATAAATAATTTACTCTTAATTTCTATGCAGGTAAGTACTTAATCAATAATAACTCAATCGGAAATGAAAGAAAACAGAGTCCGTGGTGTTAGAGTTCTTAGGGGTTTTATTCCTTAAAAAGGAATGGTCAAGACCAGGATATCATGTTCCGAACACCACACAGGGTGTCAGAAGGGATAGAGCAATGCTTTATTAACAGTACATAGCTTATATACTTAATTTACACCATAAGAAGAGATGCAGTAGGCGTAACAGCTGAGAGAAGACAAGATAACAGTATCCACGTGTTACTAGTACGTAAGCAAGAGGCGTGGACTAGGCGTGAACTAGAGGTGTGTGCTTGAAACGTCACAGACAGGTGTCACAAAAGGGTGGCACTAACAGAAAATGTTGCAATGTCAGCAGAAATCGGAAGCTTGGATGCGCGCGCAGCTGCATGACGTGTGCATGACATGGAGTCGGAGGGTGCTGGGGACTTGACATTTGAACTGACGGAAAGAGACAGAAGTCTGGCATGTCAGATCAACTTGTGCTTCTATCATATCTGATATCTGATGTTTAGGAACTAAGCTATCTGGGCGGAAAGGTCTCTGGGGCAGAAGCTATTCTATACTGACTGTAAGTGCGTGTATAAGCGCCTGAGTGTCTGCATGAGAAGCGTGGGGGCACGGGGCCTTCCAGGGAAGCATGGCAACAGAAGCTATGAATTACTTGCATGGAGACAGGTCGGCTCTTTGGCTCTGCAGCTGAAGAAGGATGTTTACTGAAGCTAGCAGGCAGGAATGTATTTTCAGGGAACGGAGCAGATAACTCGAAGGTTATAGTCAATCTTGGCAGGCAGCAGGCTGAGCTGAGCGCGAAGGGCCGCGCTGAAAGTAAGTCAGAGTTCACGGGTACAGGGGCAGCCTGGGCTGAGGCCCTTCGAGTCAGAAGCCAGAAAAGAGGCTCGGTGGCAGAAATTCAGAGGCCTACTCAGCTAGAGCTGGAAAACGTAGAAGTACACTACAAAAAGACGTTGGCATAGCATACTTAGGAACGGACCACTCAACCCATTCATGGTGGGTCTGAAAGAGGACATGTTAACGTTGGACGCAAATGTATTTGCGTCTTCATAGCTGGTACAGGAGGGAAGTTACATGCACTTTAACTCGTACATGGAGACGGTGGGGTACTCGCTAGGGAACACAACTTGACCATAAAATTTATATTTCCTCACAACAAGGAGGACCAATGCCGTGCCCACACATGTCCAGGTATTGTGCAGCCTGCTCCTACTGGCCTCTGGAAGCTTCCAGGGGATAGTTGCCATTGCTGGGGGGATATCCCAGCCCACCATGTCCCGCTGCCTCAGGAGTTTCCTAGATGCAATGCTGACCCAGCTACATCACCACGTCTCATTCCCCACCAGCCAACAGGACTTGGATGAGACCAAGCATCAATTTTACAATGTTGCGCTATTTCCACATGTGATAGGATGCATTGACTCTACCCACATCCACATCTGTCCACCAGCACAAACGGAATACATGTACCACAACCACAAGTCCTACCACTCCCTCAACATCCAGATGGTGTGCAATGCTAAGACATACATCACGGACATAGTGGCACAGTACCCTGGGAGCACACATGACTCCTTCATATTCCGGCACAGCGGCCTCCACACACAACTGGCCAGGGGAGACTTTGGTGAAGGACACCTACTCTGTAAGTACACTTGCCCCACAATGTTACACTGTGATGATGTAGCTGCGCAGCACAGTCACTCACCCTCTGCTCCTCTCATTCAGGTGACAGTGGCTACGCTCTCCGTGAGTACCTCCTCACCCCATACCTCAACCCTGCAACACCACAGCAACGGCGTTACAATGTAGCACACATACGCACAAGGAATTGCATGGAGAGGGCATTTGAGCTCCTGAAGAGCAGATTCCACATACTTCACAAGACTGGTGGGGCCATGAAATACGAACTGGATGTCTGCTGCCGCATTGTGGCTGTGTGTGCTATACTACACAACATTGCTACCAAGCGCCGGATACCTGTTGAGATATCTGGCAGGGAGTCGGAAGGGGACCACCGGCCACCTGCACATGCGCGTTATGCACGCGGGGCAAATCCTGCTGAAGGACACAGACGGCGCAACCAAATCACAATGAACTGTTTCTAGTGCACCCACTCCCCTCACCCAACACTTCACTCATGCATGACAATTGAAATAATGACATGAGTCCGATGTTCAATGCTTGAATAAATATTATTGTTGTGTGCACAATAATAACGAATAATTTGTATCAGTTACATATGAGGAGTATTGCGCCATACTGCTCAATATTACTAACTGGACATGCTTATGTCAGCAGCATGTCCCTGACCATGTACTGAAATGTCATTGGCGCCTCCGGCGCGCAGCTCCCAGTCACCTCTCAGGCTCCTCCTCTGGCAGGGCACGTGATCCCGCACTGGGCCTGCTGCTGTGGCATAGGACACCGACCTGTGTCGCAGACAGGCTGCTGATACTCAATGTCCCCTCGCTTGTATCATCCCCTCCGGCATTGGCTTGGCCAGTTGGTTGTAGTGCCTGGACAGCAGTGGTCACCTGCTTGAGTGCACGTGCCACGTCCTCACAGCATTGTACCATCTGCAGCTGCATTGCCAGGGACCGACGGGACAGCTGGGAGGTGGCATTTCCTATCACGTAATTTGAACGTGTGTACGCCGAGAGGCGTGTGAGTAGCTGGCGGTAGCGGTGGCGGGTGAGGTTGCGCTGGCTGATCATGGCCGCAGTGTTTGCCTCCATGGCAGTGGACATCCGGTCAATGCGATCAGACAGATTGGCAACATTCCTGCCTGTGTTGTGCAGCTGCAGGTGGATTGCACCTAGGTGTCGTGCCTGCAATTGGTGCACGCGCAGCATGCGGCGCTCAATAGAGAGCCCTGGCACGTGCACAGCCATCACCCTCCTGCCGGTGCGTGGTGTACTCTGCCGCCGCTCCCTGACATGCCTGCCGTGCTGGCTGGGCACAGTGGGTGTGCGCTGTGTCGCAGGTCTAGCTGCACCTGATGTTGATGGTGCCACTGGAATGGGTCTTGCAGCTGGCAATGTTGGTGTGCTTGATGTGGCTGGCGTTGCAGGTGGTGCTATGCTTAGTGGCACTGGAGCTTGGCCAGATGGTGGTGGTTGTGTGGATGTTCCCTCTTCCTCACCCTCAGGCTCCTCCGGAGCGTCATCTATCTGCAGCCTCTGGCTGTCACTGCTGGTGTTATCTGCGCCACCTGTGATGGAAAGTGGATGTAGATTAATTACATGTATCTTTGATATGTACAGTTGCTCCATGCATGCTGGCTTCCATTCCCTAACAGGCTGTTGCAAAGCGTACAGTGGGACATGTCTGGCTGCATGGGAGTTTTTGTACATTGTGGTCAGACTACATGTCCCACAATGCAATAGGGATGTTCTGATGTGCATGGGCTGCATGACTGGGGTTGATTATGGGAGGCTATAGGGTCATGGCCATTGTTAGGGGACAGGGTCACAGTCGCATGGCACTTACCTTGGCTGTCTTGGGTGGTTCGGGATGAGTCCAGACGGATGACCCCAACACATGCCTCAGGCTGCAGTGTGTCCTCCACACGATCCTCCAAGGGTGTGTTGGGAGGGACTGTAGGCTCACCCAGCCTCTCAGCCACCCTCTCCTTGGCACAACCTCGGAGGTCGTACCACCTCTTCTTGAGGTCGTCTATGGACCTCTGCGTGACTCCTACTGCATTGACTCTGGCGCGGATGCGCAGCCACAGTCACCATTTCTCGGCCTCAGGCAACCTCCTGGAGTCCTTGACGAAAAGTTTGTCGTGGTCTTTGCAGACTCCATCGATTAGGTGCTTCAGCTCCTGCTCCGAGAACTTTATCTTGCGCTTTCACCCGGTGTCACTGGGCCCTGCTGCTGCTTCCTGTGCCATAGCTGCAGTCTGCAGTATCCTAAATTCCAAGACTGGAGGTGGTTTGTGAGGAGCTCAGAGTGGTGCTGCTTCAATGTCTGCCTCAGTGTTCTCAATGGGGGAGGGAACTGCCTGCTTCCTGGTTGTGATGTCATCACTGTGTTCGAAATGCGACTTCCCGTTTTTGCGATCTCGCTCTTAGCGAGATCGCAAAATTGCGATCTCGCTAATTGAGAGATCGCAATTCCTACACGGAAATGGCCCGATTTTGCGATTTTTCTGCGATAACGGAAAATCGCTATCGGCTTTTGCGGCCGGATGCGATTCGCTATTTATTATCGCACTTTTACATGAATACCATTATGCAAATTCTAAATTGCGATTCGGTATTAATCACAATTTAGAATTCGCATATTTCGGCTTTCATGAAACTGTGTGGAAGTCTTCAATTTGAATTTTTGGAACTTTTTGGGACTCTGTGTACTTTGTGCAAAGATATTATTATTGGTCTCCTCAGAGACACTGTATGTTAAAATTAGTCGGAATATGAAATCTTAAATGTTTATATTTATCCAATAGACTGTGGAATATTAGAATCACTAAGGGGAGTGCAAACTATAGCTCTATGTTTATGTTTATGTACACACGTTAGTTTCTAATGTGTAAATAGCACTTTTGGTAGTAGGTGTGTTTGAGCTAAGAGAGCGCCCCAACTTAACTATAACTGAACAACTTATTTATTCACACAAGATTGATGTATTTGGACATTCTATAGTATTGATTGTGCGGTAATCAATAGTCAAAGTCAAGGTCCCTAAGGGGATTGGACAACAGGAAGACCATGCACCCTCTTGAGAGGAAGTTAGTGGGGAATACTGGCTCACCATCAGCGCAAACAGCCAAAAGGAAAAAGGTTTGTGGCATGTGGTCTGTTGTGTGGTGCTGTAATCAACCCTTTTCATAGGGGCGTAGGGCGGCTTATCCCATCTCAGGGTCCCACCAGCCGCAACTGCTGTCATAAATGTCCCCCAGGGCCCAAGTCTATTCCCTTTCGCCATTGTGGGTAGAAATGCTGGGGTCTGCCGCCCTCTAGCAGGCCGCATGACCTTGATAAAGCACCCCCGGGGCTGCTACATGAGTCCCTCCACACGAAGAAAGCAGGCCACGGACTGGAAGCTGGATATACCCCGAGGCCCAGCACAGCAGGGCATGCCCAATGTAGAAAGACCCATTGCGGCAGTGTCTCTCGATGTAATGTGGGCCAGTGAAGGGATTCCAGACCCACCCTGTGGATCGGCGACTGGTGGCCTCGTATCCTCAGTGTAGTAGTGGCTGACACCTTCAAGCATTGCGGTGGACAGAAAGCAGTTAAAAATTTGAGCCAAAAGTCTTCTCCGCAGTATAGGGAGTGCTGAAAGGATAAATGAGTCTCAAAGTCCCCGCCAGGCCAAGAATTTCGGTCGCACCGGTGAGATGGAGGGGAAATCTGAAAGGAGCATCCACCATCTCAGCCTGGTTTGCCATGCCTCTCAAAAGAGATCGGTCTTGATGTGAGATGTGTCAGACTTCCAGCATAGTTAAAAAAAATCTAGAACCCTAAATACAAAGCAGATTTCTGTGATGAATCCTGGGCTTACCCATGGAAGTTAAGCATAAGTGGACATGCTTCCATCAGAGTAAGTACACGTGATATAGGAACAGCAATACTGAGAACAAGTTAAGAAAATAAACACAATAAGACCCCCAAGCAAATTTTGTAAAACGAAAAACACTGAATTAATAAAATAGCGCTGGTAGTAAATAAATATGTTATCGGTATCATATGACATTAAAACAATGAATTTACAATTTTTGTGTTCTAAAAATGTAAGCGAACAGAGACACTTGACTGACCTTTTTAATAACTTCCCCCTCGGTAGAAGCCATTAATTTCGTTTTAGTACTAAAGAGGAACTCCCCAACACCTAGAATGAATTGTCTAAGCATTTCTTCTCTTGCCATATTGAAAGGCTATTAAAAACGAATGTCAACTTATATTAACATTTATTTCTATGATTCATCTTCTGATGCTACAACTGAGCGCTCCTCCTAGGGACTGTTCCCTGGATGCCTCAAGTTTCAGTGGGAGAAAAGCTTTTAAATATCACTCTTCCAGTTTCTGTTGGCTCTGCTATTTTATTTTCAGGTCAGCCAAGCGTCCTCTATTCCATGGGGTTCTCCTTTTTTCCAGTACTAAGAAAAGTATTCCACAGAAGTATGTACCAATAGATATGTCTTGGGACCCTGTTTGCCTTTGTGGAGCCAACTCTCCTCGACCAGAAAATAACCCTTATAAGCAGGGTTTCAAAGTGAAGTGTAATGTGATTATTCTACTGGCCTCTTTCAATGGGAGCAAGTATTCTTCCATGCCAGTTCCTTCGGTTTTTTTTCTACCAGAGCAGCATCTTGGGTTTTAGGAGGAAGGTTCTTTACTTTACAGTGGAGGCATCACTACTGATCGGAAACGTGACCTAAGACTATTAAAGACAATTTCTCATGCTGTCTCCATATAACTTTTGTAGTACTTCCTGCATTTAATGGCAAAAAGTATGGAGAACCATTTTCACGTTTCCTAAAATATCAGATGAGAGGCTTAGACAAATATCCTTCACTAGGCTCTCTAAGTGCACCTCCACCTTTACTCGTGCTAATTAGCCCAGCCTGGGTGTGATGAATAAGAAACACACCCAACCAAATCGTCATCTGTCTCTACTATGGAAGAAGATTTCATGATACACTTGGGATCATGTGGCACCAAAAACATTCTCTACGGTGTTCTTTTTATATGTAATTGTTTTTGATTAAAGGCAGGAATTGCATTTGTGTGGCTAAGGCTGGGCTGCCAGTAAGTGTCAAACCTCTGAAATCAATTGCTCTTGGCTTCCCTGCGTAAGTGGCCTGTGTGTGTCAGAAGGTCATGTGTCTCTGCCAGAGTATTAATTATGTAATATCTTCATTCCTAAAATAGTGCCCTTGAGGTGGTGGACAGCTAATTATAATTTGAATTTCAAGCAGGAATTCTCAGCAACAACCAACTTATCGTGCTGATTTTAAATCCTGTTTGGAAAAGGACGACTTCTAAGAACACAGTAAACCTATTTTTTGTGACATTTGTACTGAATACCTAATTTCACCAAATGACTCGATTCTAACTACCTGGTACTGTGTCCTTAGGGGAAGTTTGAAATATTCTGCACTTTTTTATTGCAGGCAGTATTTGCATCAAACAAGGTCTGATTGTATTACAAGTATATCGTTTCACTCGTCATGACAAAGATAAACCGGCTGTGATGAAACATGTTAGTTTGCTGGAACATTACTGATCGGAAGTACAGAATAAAAAGAACTAAATGAAAGACTACTGTAGAACTTGTCGTTTGGTAGTGATGTGTGAGCAACTACTTAAAACATATTTTTTGAGAATTTTCTGGTGTCAGCTATTGAGATCATATTTGATGCGGTATTCAGTTTTGATGAATCTTTTCAGAAAGAATGGATTCATGTTTTTCAGTCTGAAGAATAAGAGATAGAGAGAATTACTGAGAATAATTACTTCATCTAAACAAGAAATGTATTACCCTATGTGAGCTATCTTACTATGTAATTTGTGTTCATGTTCAAAGCACTATGGACATATGTAATATATTAGTTATAGGTAGTATTCAGAACTACACTTACTATGTTGAAAAGTGTGATTTGAGATTTGTGAAATATTTATGGACTAGGGGCCCGATTGACAGAATGAATTTATGACTCAATCCTAAACTTACTACTCTTTTGGTATTCACAGAATGCACTTACTACTTTTGGTATTCACAGAAGTTAGGATTTTGTCTTAAGTCTGTCTTAAGACAGACTTAAGACAAAATCCTAACTTCTGTCTGTCTGTCAGTCTGTCTTAAGACAGACTTAAGACAAAATCCTAACTTCTTTTAATACCAAAAGTAGTAAGTTCATTCTGTGAATGCCAAAAGTAGTAAGTGCATTCTGTGAATACCAAAATAATAGTAAGTTTAGGATTGAGTCTTAAGTTCATTCTGTGAATTGGGCCCCAAGAGAACACCCAGAAAGGTGTCCTGGCACTGAAAGACTGGAAACAAGGATAAGAAAGGATTTCAGAGAAAAAACAGAATGGCAGAAATCAGTTCTGGGTACACAGTAAATAAGGTAGAGATTTTTACATATTTGCAGCAGTTATGGAAAAGACTCAAACACCAGCCCGTACATGACGGAACTATGGGAAAGAAGGTACACAGAACGCAGGTGAATGCAGGCTCTGAAGACAATAGAAAGAGACTTCAAAATCATCTGATCGGCTACTGAAATCCTCAGTAAGGAATTCAGTATCAGAGAAGATGATCGAAGGGGAAGGTCACGAATAGGGGAGGCATAGGCATTTGGAAAGTGCTGAAGGCGTATATGAATTAGGGCTTGTGAGCCCAGGAGCAGAGAGTTACAGTACTCAAGGTGGCTTCAAATGGTTGCTTGAACAACTAGACAGTAGGTTTGTGGAAATACATGAGGCAGAATTGTACTCAACAGCTTTAAAAATAGAAAGCACGCTGATATTGACTGGTCCAGTCCAAAACTGAACACAAGTTCCCCATACAAGGTAGATGATCTGTGGCAGAATCCTACTGGAAGGGCCAAAGATATACAGGGATGCTTGTGAAGTGTTGCAGTCAGAGACAATTACATTATTAGTTTTGTTGGTGTTAAGTTTAAGACAGTTAAAGCTCATACATTTAACCACTGGGAGCAAGCAATATTGAAAATGGTTAGCATCACCAGAATTGTTATCCAGTGAGAAAAGAATCTGTGTGTCATCAGTGTAGCACATACACCTAAGTCAAATGGAACGAAAGAGATGGGCTAGGGATGGGCATCAAGATTAAAGAGCGGTGGTTTAAAGAAAAGCACAGGGAGCCTTAATGTGATAGACATTTATATTCTGAGTGGAAGGGGGCCAGATGTACTGCTTGAGTCTGATGGGAAGATTCCACTGGATCCAAGCAAGAGCATTGCCTTGGATCTCTACCTCGAGTGCTGGTCTAATAGAAGATGGTGTGAGACCACGTCAAATGCTGCTCATAGGCCCATAGGAATGAATGTGAAGTTATTCTCAATTTGCAATGCAAAATTTGAGAATCGCAAATTGCGAATAATTTCAAGGGTGTCATAAGGACACCCTGATGCAAACCTGAAATTTACATTTGTGCGCATATGGCGCACATACATGCTCTAAGGGCATGTATGGCCACCATATGGCACCTTCACAAATGCCAAAAAGTGCATTTGTGAAAGAAATCGCAAATTACCACCAACTTGAAGTTGGTGGTAATTTGCGATTTCTTAAGGAGAAATCGCAATAATTGAATGCTTGATGCATAGCATTTAAGGAATCGCAATTTGCGATTCCTTAAATCCATACACAAAATTAAGGAATCTCACATTTTGCGATTCCTCAATTTTGCTATGCAATTTCCTTCATACATACCGTTTAGCGAACTTTTAGTCGCTAACGCTGCTTTTTTGTGAATCGCAGCGTTTGCGACTAAAAATTGCTTTGATACATCTGCCCCTAAATGTCTGTGAAAACTCTAAGCTAGAGGCAGTGCACTTAGATAAAGACACGGAATGAAAAAAGATCTTTCTTACCATGTTTTGATGCCTCTTGGTCTAATATTTTGCTATGAATTATGGCATACGCAGGGACGTATCGCCAGGGGGGTTGTTTGGCAAAGAACACCTCCAGAATAAACTTTCAGAGTCAGGTCATGACAGCTCTAGTCGGCTGTATAATGATCAGTTTCATTTACCACCATCAGGCTGGGAGCTTTGAGATAAGCAACCAGGGCACACAGAAACTGGGAGCGATTCTGAATTAAATTTATCCACACAGGACCCTAACTTTGGGTTCATTCATCAGTGACTCGACGTACACCAGCAGGGTGGTGTGCCATGTGGTGGTGCTTGGTTTGGAAATCAAGACACTCTTCTCGTCCCTCAGCCAGTTTATTTTGGGTTATTTCAGTCCGCTGCATCAGAACTTTCTACCACATGCAGAACTGTGTGCCAGATTGTTTTTGGCACCACCTCAGGTCGAGCCACTGGGCTAGATGTAGGTAAAAAGGTTTTACCGATTCTAAAATACCAAATTTTAGCGATTCGGTATTTTAGAATCGGTAAAACCTATGTAGGTAATTATTCGGTATTTTTTACCGAATCGTTATGATTCGGTAATTACCGAATCGGTATTTACCGATTCGGTAATTGCCATTCATTCCTATGGTTCTGGAGGCCCATAGGAATGAATGTCAATTACCGAATCGGTAAATACTGATTCGGTAAAATTGTGAAATAGTCAAGGGTGGCAGGGTGTCCGTTTGACACCCTGTTGCACCCCTGATTAGTGCTTGTGTGCCATGTGGCACACATACATGCCCTAAGGGCATGTATGTGTGCCACATTGCACAGGTGTAAATGCACACATTTGCATTTACATAGGAATTCGTTATTTACCACCAACTGATAGTTGGTGGTAAATAACGAATCCTTAAAGATTTGTAGCACTGTTTACAGTGTGGCTCAATGGATAGAGCGACAGACCCTGATGCAGAGGTCTAGCCCGGGACCAGGGTTCAATTCCCCGCCTCGACAGGTCTTGGGCTCAAAAATTTCACGGACCTGATAATTCTCACATCGGTACATATTCCAATCATGGAGTCCCACTCTGCAACTCTAGGCAATAGCTTGCGTAATCTTCACAATGGCCCCCACAATGCTAAGGATGCCTTGCCTCCACCTTGGGGGTGCCCAGGAGTGGACGCCTCACAGGGAAAGCCAGGATGGGTTCCACAGCGGTATTCGTACAAGCGCCTTGAGACCCTTGCGGGTGAGTAGTGCGCTATACAAGTATCAATTTACATTTACATTTACAGTGCTACCTACATTTCAAAATACAGATTCGGTAACTTTACCGAATCGGTAAATTTACCGAATTGGTAATATTACTGATTCGGTAAAATTACTGATTCGGTAAAATTACTGAATCTGTATTTTTTCATGCCCTACATCTCAGTATCCAAATACTGGTTGGTAACGGCCAAAAATCGAAATTTTCGGCCGTTTCTGCCCGGTATTTGGATACCTACATCTGGCCCACTGTTCTTCACTTTCACTCAGGAAATACAAATCAAGCCTTTCTTGTTAAACTCAGGGAAGCGAAGTCCCACAAGGCCTGACTTTCCTCAGGCTCTGTTATGGCATGCCACCTACCTGTCCCTGCGCTATGCATAGGAGGGCCACAGAGCCTGCCAAGTGCAGTGAAAATCACTGCGCAGAAAGGTGCATTTTAAGTCAGACATCCCCTTGAGGTCAGTGCTTAGTGTTTTTCTATAGTAGCGCTTCACACTGTGTGTCATTTTGAAGTTCTGTAAAAAATGGGTGCTTAATGCAACTTTGTGGTGTCAGAGTTCAATTTGTAATTGATGGCCACACGTTTGAATTCTCAAAAAACCAACCTCCAAGCTCAAATGCCGTTCAAAAGTATTGCATGTGACTTAGGTCTTTGATTTGTATAATAAGTAAGATACCTCAGTCGGTTAAAGCTTTGTTGCAGTGATCCACATGCAACCTGTGGGTCACAAGGTACGATCCTGGTAAAGTAACTCATGGAGTTCTACACCCACCTCAAACTTCTGCATGTGATGCATAAGGCATAAAGCTGGATCCCTGCAGCTTTTTTCTTACTCTTTTATTATTCCAATGTGCATAACATGGATAGTAATAAATACAAATTAGTTAGCATTGGTATTTATAAATGGTTATTATTGATATAACAACACCCAGAGCTGTTTCAAAAGGTTCCATGCTTACCTGCCTCCCTCATTTGTGCTGGTTCCCTCTCTTGGCCTGTTCCATACAGACACTGGATAAGAGCTCCTCTTCACAAATCCACAGCGGTGACAGTGCAACAGTCCTTCTTTTGTTATGGGATAAGGGTGGGGAGAAAATAACTCATTCTACTGACCTTCCTTACTCCTTGGAAGAAAGATGGTCAGGGAGAGGCTTGCTCTCTTCCTCCACACCATCATCTGTCACCAGGACCATGGTTACTTTGCTCCTCTCAAAGTGGGGTTTGTGTTGGTTTTCATGCAGGACCCTCAAGGATTCCTAGTTATCTTGAGATCCACCAAGTAGGTAACCTTTCCCTTCCTCACTTTTACCACAAGGGACCCAGTCCACAGGGTCCTTTAAGGCCTGGGCCTTCACAGGCTCCATAACCCACACATTTTGGCCAGGTTGGTAGTCAACCAGAATGGCCTTCTGTTTGGACAAATACTTCACCACTTCCTGGCTGGCTTCAAAGTTCCCAGTGACTTCTTTCCAGAAGGGGTTCATCTGCGACCTGAATACCAAAATGTAGGTCACTTCCTCCTCAGGGGGTTTCTTAGGAGCTTGCTCCCATCCCTCCTTGACTAGACTGAGAGTTCTACAAACAGAGTAGCCAAAGCAGAAGTTCAAAAGGACTGAACCCCACCCCCTACTCAAGCACCCGCCCCCCCAAAAGTAGGCATGGCAAGAGGACGTCCAACTCAAGCAACATAGGATGTTTATTGGCCTATAATTATGCCCTTCAGTGTCTTGTTGATCCTTTCAAAAAACCCATTGGTCTCAAATTGGTATAGTGTGGAGAACTTGTAGGTTAACCAACACTTTACCCATATGAACTTCATATAGGAGGACATGAAGTTGGTACCCCAGCCTGATACAACCTCCAGGGGAAAGCCATTTGGGTACATATCCCCACCACTGCCCTGGCATTTACAAGCGATATCACTGTACTCAGAAGGATAGCCTCCAAGTACACTGTGGCATGATCCATCAAGATCAGGATGAACCTGTTGCCAGGCGCAGTCTTGGATTCCTGGAGTCAAACATCATCTATATCCACCATCTGTAAAGGGTGTTCCCACTTTGGAAAATGAAAGCAGGGGGATTTCAGCATTGCCCTGGGCTCCCACTGGCCTGGCAGGTGGGAAAGGATCTGGAGAATGCATTTGTGGTCATTCTCATCTGGGGCCCATAATGTACAACATGTTTTGGCCTGCCCCAGATTACTGACAAGGGTAAGTCATGAGTTAACCCCACTAGGAAGGAACTGTAACACTGGGGGACCACCAACAAATGGGCTGCTCCAGGATCAGGAACCTAAGGCTCACTGCACAGGAGATCTTTCTCCCAATAGATCTGGTCATCACCAGAGGAGACGGAAGCTGACTGGCACATGGCCTGTCTCTGCAGGCTCTCTTTATGCTTTGCAGAACTCTGCCTGGGATAAGCCTCCTTGAGTTTGCCATTAGGCCAATTGGGATGAGTGCCCCATGGCAGCAATGTTTTCCCCGGTAGGTTCCAGGACTTCCCCCTCAGGTTCAGCCTCTTCCTGTACCATGAGAATCTTATGAGTGGATTTCTCACACCCATGCACTTTCTCCTTTCTGCAGATACTGTGGCCTATTTTACAGGCACTAGGTTCTTTTGACTTCACTCTTGGGGTGCCATGGACCGTATGACCAGGCACACCCACTCTGACAGCCATAACAAGTGGGACCAGTGCCCCACCTCTTTACAGATGATGTGCTCTATGTCATTTCCAGGCAAAGAATCCACAGGCATGGCCGAAATAAAAGCTACACTTATGAATCCTGAGAAACCTCCAACACCTTAATAATAATAATAATAATAATAATAATAATCATTTATTGAGCGCCTGGTTACACAAGGCTGTGTGTCCCCGCGCTGACTGCAAATGCAAATCCATCGAGAAGAGCTAGAGTCAAAGATGACAAAAATTAGTATTTGGGGAAGAGGTGAGTTTTAAGTTTGGCTCTGAATCTCATTTTGGAAGGCTCCATCCGCAGCTGGATTGGCAGCGCATTCCAGAATTTGGTGGCTAAATAGCGAAAAGATTTTCCTCCCATTTTAGCTTTTGCGATGCGAGGGACTTTAAATAGCATCATGCCTGACGATCTTAGGTCTCTAATCGGCCGGTGAATGGTGATGAGACTTTTCAGGTAGCTTGGGCCTTTGTTTTGGGCAATGCGATGTGCATAGCAGAGAGTCTTAAATATGATTCTCTCTTTAATGGGGAGCCAGTGGAGTTTAGCAAGGGCGTGTTTAGTAGATGTTTTCCGAGACAGACCAAGCACCAGTCGTGCTGCAGAATTCTGTATGCATTGCAATTGATGCAGACTCTTCTGATTTAGACCAAGTAAGAGCACATTGCCATAGTCCAAGTGGGGGGATATTAAAGAATGGACTAGGGTTTTTCTCGCTTCGGTCGGTAGAAGGTCAAGAACTTTCCGGAGTACTTTTAAGGTGCCATAGCATTTGCTTGTCACCTTATTTACTTGGGCTTTGCCTGTGAGGTCTGCGTCCAGCATGACGCCAAGATTTTTCACTTTTTCCACAGGCATGGGTAGTTCTCCTAGTTCCCAAGGCCACCAAGCATGGGACCAAGCATTAGCAGCTTTACCTACTATTAACACCTCTGTTTTATCTCTGTTTAAACGGAGGCAATTTGTGTCCATCCAAGTAGCTATCGCTGACATACAGTTAGAGAAGTTGGTAGCTAAGTCTCTACTGTCAGGAGTTATTTTAAACACCAACTGAGTGTCGTCAGCGTAGCTGACAATGCCCACTCCATATTCCTCCGCAATGTGAGCCAGGGGTTCCATGTAGATGTTAAATAAAGTAGGGCTCAGACTAGAGCCCTTGTTGAAAGGGAACTATAGTCTCTGTATAGTGACTCTTGTGACTGTCAGAGTAACAACCTTGTGGACAACATTATGGATTCCATGCTCCGAGGCACCATATGACATCTAACAGTGCTCATGCTACCTCCTCTGTCTCTCAGAGCTCCCACCCTCTGCCCATTGATGGTGACCCAAAGCCTATATTTCTTAGTATTGGTAGACATGTGAGTCTTTGGCACCATCTCTCTGCCACCCATGGAGACATGGGTAACCTCTGTACTCCTTCACCACTAACTGAGGCAACCTCCTCTATGATCACACACTTGCCATAATCGGGGTCTGCCCACCAGTGGGAGGCTGCTCCTTTTTAGGCAGTTGGCATCTCCCTTGACGTGCACATATTGGTAGCACTCATAGCACTTGTGGGCTCAGGTTTTATTCTCATGAACGTCTCCTTTCCTCTGTTCAGGATCGGTTTGGGAATCCTTCCCCTGAAAACTCTTTTGAAGGCCTTGAGAGAACTCTTTGGTTTTATCCATACCACATTCTCATTCTTCTAGTGGGAACCCTGTCCACCCTTGTGGTGATCCCCACCCACCCCAGGCACCTTATTGGACACTATGGTGCTGATCTAAAGCTATGGTGCAAGCTCCCTCGGAGCAGTGAACTAGGAATGTATTAGGGGTTGGTACAAATCTGTAAAGCAATTACTGAGCCTGTGCTTCTTGCTTCTTCAGAAATAGATTATACAGCCCATCAAAATCGATCACTTTGCCTTCTATATCCAAGTACTCTGTGCCTTACCAGAGAAATCCACAAAATCCACCAACCGGTTAGACAGTTTGTGACTGTCCTTGACCCTTAGCCCATACGTCTCTGACATGGGACTGGACTTGGTGATAAGGTCTGCTTTCATGGAGGTATAGGCCTTCTTGTCAGCTATCTCTAGGCTCAATAGGGTATCCCTTCCAACTGTGGGCATGTGTTTCAACAGACTAAACCCCCAAAACTCCTCTGGGATGCTATGGTTTCTCAGAGCTACCTCAGACACTGTGAACTACATGTAATTATAATGCCTAACTACATAATTAGGCACCAGATCTTTAGGGATGTTGACTTTCTCATCCCATTGAGCACTGCAGTGTCGCTGCCACCATTACTGCTGGACTCTGACAGCTGATTGGTTTTGAGGGCCAGCTCCTTTTTTGGCTCACTTTATGAGCCAGAAGAATTTTCTTTTCCTCAACATATAGCTTTCTTTCCTTCAGCGACAGCCTTTTCACCTCTGCAGCTGTTTTCTTTTCTGCTGCAGCCAATTCCATCTAGGCATTTACATCTTGACGTTTCTCTGAGCTCTCCTGTTCTCCAAGTCCTCAGGGGACAGGTTATGGAAGTTTACACTGATCCCTGTCCTGGTAGGGAAACTCACTACTGTGTGCAAGTGGTCCTCTCTGCCTCATGCTGCAGCACTGGGCGTGTGGGCAGACCATTTCCTTAATCAACCTTATCCTCATCATTATCGTCCATATCCACCTCCTCATAGTAAGCGTCATAACACTCCAGCTCCTATGTTGCAGCTTGCATTTTGTGGACCTCCTCAAAGCGTCTGAGGGCAATCTAAAGTACACTTTTGTGGCCCTCTTCCCATGGTCAGACCTCACTTCTTGAAGAGCTTCTTAAACTTTGTCTACCTGAGGTTATCAATGCTGCTGATCTCCAACTCTGTCTCTGGAAGCTAGAGTCACATGTGCACAAAGACAAGAAAAGAGTTACATTTTGGAAAATAAATATATCCAGTCAAAGGCCCTGCATAAACAAAAGTACTGGATCCCACCACTGAGCACAAATTTAAGACATCTGGGGGCATATTCACAAGGAGCTATCGCCGAATTAACAGCACTTTAGCGCAGCCAAATCATGATAAATTTACCCACCATATTCACAAGCTGGTGCTAAAAGCCCACAGCACCAGTTTGCACGTGATAGCAGCCACAAAAACATTGTCACAGAGGACCCCCGCAACCATTGCTAATGAGATGCAGAGTAGGTGTTCCCATGCCAAAAGCCACAACAACACCACACCACAACAAGAACACAAAACAGGTGATAAGACGCGTTAGCAGCAGGAAATTAACACCTGCTCTGACCTGGTGTAAAGTCAAACAAAAGTCTGCACCACAAAAGGGAGCTTAGCCCAGCGCCACACATGAAGAACAACAGATGCCCCCGAGGAACTGAACATGCAGCACGGACACCAAAGAGGGCCACAATACCCACTGATACCACTTTTGGGCATGCAACATCCCCCACAGGCCAACCCCCAACCCCGGACCAAAAAACAGCACACCAACACCATGAATCCCAAAGCACATATCTTGACTGATGTCACACAAGTGGGAAAATTAACATAAATGCGTGGCCAGAAAATGGAGAATCAGTCATACAGCAATGCAATCACCAACACAAAACACCATACAAACAAAAGCCAAAACAACCATTTGGATGAGTCCCAGAAGGTCCTCACTGGACAATCCGTCGGACACAGGGAAGAGAAGGAGAGCGCGAGGGAGAGAGACAGAGAGAGATTGCACAAACAGCGCAAGGCCTTGCTGTGCACCTGGCTCCAAGTGCCAACTTTTGTGTATGTATATCGCCATCCGTACTGAGGAAACAGAAAATTTTGTGTGGTCAATGTGTCCCCCACTCGCACCCTATCCACGTACCCATGCTCCATGTATGTCCATGTTATCGTGTAATTGTTTTATTAGGCCTTCCATGAATGAAACGTTAATTCTGCACTAAGGCCTGCATTGTCAATGCATTTACATGGTACAGGTTTAAATAACGCAAAGCACACGTTTTTGTGGCCCAGCCGAGCCAGGCCCTGAATTCAGGCTCCAAGCCTCTTCTGTCTCCGAAAGCTGCAGTTTTGCATCCCTGACCTCTCCCTTACTCCCTGCCCAGCCGAGAGGTGCCCGGCCTGGCCTGCCTGCCAAGACGGTATTTTGCCTACAGTTATCTGCTCAGCCTCCGCAAAAACACATTCCAGTCTAGTGAAATAGGTAAACACTTTCCGCCTGCAGAGCATAGGGCCTAGCCTTCCTGTCTCCATGCAAGTGATTTACTGAACCCGTTGCCATAGTAGGCCCATGGCCCCACGTAATGCACGAAGAAATATATGCACACACTAGCATTTAGTGATGAACGACTTCTGCTCGAGAGACCTTTACTTCAGACAATACATCCTCCAAACACAAGATATCAGATATGCCAAAGGTGCAGGTCATTCTGACATCTCAGACTCCAGACTCCTCTTCTAGTGCTTAAGGCAACCCCCCAGCTCTCCCCAGTTACACGTCAATTTCACGTCATGATCAGTTGCGCGCACATGTCGGGTAAAGGTTTCTGCTGACCCTGCAGACCTCCTCTATGCATCCACCCATCTATGACACTCCTATGACTCATCGAGTGAACACCCACGTGTACGCCTCTTTACACGCCTTCTTTTACGCCCATATGTTCTTATCTCTCTCTTTTCACTTGCTCCGCCTGGAGTGTTACGCCTACTGTATTCATTGCAATTATGTGATTTTACTATATATAATGTGTGATGTTAATAAAACATTAGATATCCCTTCCTGAACCTTAGTGGTGATGGAACCCGATTCTCCCCTGGCTCGAGCCATTGAAATAAAGCCCTTTTGACTCAGATACCACGGACTCTGCCTCTCATTATATGAGCTATTCCTATTGGTATTAATGTATAGAAAAATGTCCAGGTAATTTTATTTGCCACATTCTGGCGCCCGAACAGGGACTAGTCCCCTTCCCCACGCGCCGGTGATGTAAGCACAGCCCCCTGACCCCTTCTATAGCCGTGACGGACCCATTCTGTGCACATCCGCGGGTTTTCCTGCTAACTCCCTCCGGCCCACGGAGGAGACGGAGACTGCGACCAGGCATCCACACGAGGCGGTGAGGATTGTGGACTGTCCCGACCAGAGCCCAAGACGAGAGAGCAAGGTCCGAGGTATCCGGAGGCCCACCTGTTCCGAGGCGCATGCGCAGCGAGAAGCCGTAGCAGTCCAGTCCAGTATCGAGTTTCCGAGGCCTTCAGTTTTGCTTCCTGGTGAGTACCGTTGTTGGGAACGCATATAGACGGGTTCATTTATTTGAGCCCGGTCAAGATGGGTCTGGGTACACAGATCCGGTAAAGACGTGTCCATTTAGGTGGATGCGGTATGACATGTCTCTTTATGGGACCGGTATGACTGTACTGTTCTAGCAGTGCATCCAGTATAGTATTGTATTTTAGGATTGTTAAAAATTGTGTTATTCTATGTACTAGTTAGTATCTGTTTTAAATGTTTTAATGTCGTGGTACGAGTGATTGTTTGCAGTCTATTCTTGTGCCTATTGTGTTTTTGCTCAAGCTAGTTTAAACATGCCGCTGTTTTCGAAATTACGACAGATAGGAACTCTGGGCTCGATTCACAGAACTAACTTAAGACAAAATCCTAAACTTACTACTTTTGGTATTCACAGAAGTTAGGATTTTGTCTTAAGTTTGTCTTAAGTCAGACTTAAGACAGACTTAAGACAGACTTAAGTTAGGATTTTGTCTTAAGTCTGTCTTAAGTCTGACTTAAGACAAACTTAAGACAAAATCCTAACTTCTGTGAATACCATAAGTAGTAAGTTTAGGATTTTGTCTTAAATTAGTTCTGTGAATCGGGCCCCAGGAAAGGGATACTCAAAGAGGCAGTTCCCGTCCCGCCTAGGGACACTCCCGGACCTTTTATGTACCACAAACATGGCCTAGATGCCATACTGTACTTAGATTTATGGGTTGATTACACGAAAGATCTGGAAGAGAAATATAGATGGCCTGTCTCAGGGACATGGGATGCTGATTGCATCATGAGAGTAGAGGAAGCATTGTGGAAAAAGAAAGCCAGACAATCCCAGAAAGATGCCATAGAGTTATGGCGTAAAGAAGCGCATAGAAGAACAGAGAAAGAAATTAAGAAAGCAGAGAGAAGTAGAGAAGCATCAGAAAAAGCCAAAGAAAAAGAACTACTAGAAGAAGGTGAACGGGTTAAAACAGAACAATTAGACAGACAAAGAAATGCCCTTATTAAAGGCATGTATCCACTCCTCGCCGAGGGCCTACCTAAAGTGACCCTGGAAGTACCCAGTAACTTGCCGCCACCACTGATTCCGACTAAACTCCGTAGTCATAAACAGACCGCAGCGGACATTTTCCTTTCCTCCTATTTAGATGACGCTGCCCCAGAGTACGTAAATGTAAATGCACCTCCTACTAATCCTCCTCCTAATCCTCCTACCACCGACTCTACCAATCCGTTTCACACAGCGCCCATAGTACAAGATCAACCCGCATTACCAGCGACAACGCTGACAGCGACAGCGCTGCCAGTAAAAGCTGATTCAAGCCCAGGCGACTCAAGTCTAGGAGCCGCGGGAGGGGGCCCCTCCACCCCACCACCATTAAAACGAACATCACTACGAGGTTTAGCACTACAACACACGCCAAAAGCAGCGACATACGCAACCCTTAGACAGTACCTTACTGATTGTATATATGATCCAGTTCCAGGTGAGGGTTCAATGCTCATATACTCAGTACGTTTAAGACGTGTTGCAGACTATTTGATCATTTTACCAGGCATGAGGGAGCATTTAGACAGAATATACCACTTCATTAGAACAGGGGAGGGACCAGACAGTATACATGAAGCCATGGCACATAGAAAGGTGGAGACTCAACGTATGATCTTACAGTTTTTGATTAATTGTTTGATCAGGGAACAGGATCAGCCAAATAAAGAAGTAACTAAAGGTATGATGGCGTGGAGTGACAACATAGCGGTCAGTAAACATGATAAACAGAGTTGTGTAGAGGCAATGTACAGGAAAATTCGGAAAGAGATTCTTGAAATACATAAGAGAGAACAGGCCGAAAAGGAAGCCGCCGAGAAAGAGGATGACGAAGTCTCAGAGGACGATGATGTAGAACCAGAGGACACAAGTAGAATACATTACGTAGGTAGGGCAAGACCGTTTGATAGGCCCATACGCCTAGAATACAAGAAACGCTCTCTCTCTCCCATACCAGAACAATATTCCCTTGAACACATATTCCAAGCAACTTACCAAGCACTGAGAAAACGAGTAGGGAGTAGCGAACCTAGTACTATGCATGAACAGGAACTAGCCCGGTCAGCAGTTCAATGGGCTAGCAATTCTAATATATATAAAGATGACATAGTAGCGCAAACATTTTTGAGTCTTCCCCCAGATAAACAGCGTTTAGCTGGTATTTACATGATTCAACACCTCATCACACTATACGAGAGTCAGCATTCTGATCCAGGTCCCTTGTATAACTTATTGGATGATTTACTCCTAGCAAGATGGAGAGGCCTAGGCACCGAATTAATTAATAAAATTTTAGAGCAACAACATAAATACATGACTTTCCTAACTCCGCGTTTTGTTCCTGTCCCTCACCGAGAAAGAAAGACTTTTTACATAGACAGACAGAATCCCTTACGAGAGGTTCATCCAGTTAGGACTACAGGGGGTGAGCTTGAACGAGCATACGTTTACACACCCTTAACGAAAATGGAATTATTGGAAATGAAAAAATTACTGCCCTGTCATGATAAAGACCCAGGGGGGTTCCACCGTGAATTAAAAGACATGCTCCGCATGGGGAAGTATACATACGCCGATATCATTAAAATGTTGAAAGTATTGTTGCCAGCAGGCATTTACGAAAAACTTAAAGAAAAAGAGTGGGAGGTGGGAGAGAAAAAGATTAACTGGGCAGAATTATAAAACAAAGATAATACACGAACCCCTGGCACTGGTCTCGGGGATAAAGTTAAAGAATTACCCGAACTATTGATACAGGTTTTGCCGAGATTATTGACTACCAAAAAGGAAGACTGGGATGCTATCTCAGCCTGCAAACAGAAACAAGATGAAGACACTAGTGATTTTTACTCTAGATTTGAAAAATGTTTTCTTATTAATAGTGGCCTGAAGACAAGTAGTGAATCATACCCACATCTTTTTGTGACCAAATTAGTAGAGAATTCTTTACCCCAGATTAAGAATAGAGTACTGAAGGTTAAGAGTACCTGGCAAGCAAATAGCCCTTCCCAAATGTTACAAATGTTACAGTACCATCAGAACCGAATTAGAGAAGAACATGAACACGAACAGAGACGCATGAAAGACACGAAAATGAAAGTACTAGTTGCTCAATCAGTTCCAGCCGATGGTCAGAAAAGGGGTACGGCACCTCCCGGTCATTCAGCACCTCCGTCAAAGGGAATTGCAACTATTGCAAGCAGCCAGGTCACTATATAAATGAATGTGCTGTCCTGAAACACAATATAGCTACAGGCAAGACGAAAGAAAGACCGCGTCCTCCTAGACAAGAACACATTCCTCAAAATATCCCGTAGAACACGCAACCTCCACAGAATGCACAACAGACAGTAGCTGTACCCCAACCCATTGCTGCCACACAACATGTCACGCAACAAATGTACCAGTATGCACAGTCAGACTTCCCAGACTATCAACAGTACTCATGAAACAGCCTAGAGAGGGAGGTTGGCTTGCCCCTTATTGAGGTTCCTGTAGATCAAGAGGGTCCCTATGTATATAGTCGTGTATTGGGAAAAGACAGAAAATTTTTGATTGACACAGGGGCGAGCAGAACTCCCATCAGTCATGACGAGGTTCCAGGGGCACCCCTCTCAGGCTCACAGAATATTTCCCTGGGATTTTCTGGAAAGCCTATTGTTAACGAAGTGTCAAAGCCAGTTCCCCTAGGAGTTGGTCCATTGTCCCGCACTACAGATTTGTTGCTTACGAAATCATGTCCAGAAAACTTGCTTGGTATAAAAACGTTGAAAGAACTAGGAGCAGTGATTTGTTGTTCTCCGGAAGGAGTGAGATTGTTTTTACGTGATTTTAAAGGACATTATGTATTGAGAGATTTTGACCCCAGACTTCAGGATGTACCAAAGCATTTATGGGCGCAAGGTCCGACTGATGTAGGTTACATGCACATTACACCGTACCGTGTCACACTCAAGCAAGGAGTTGTACCGCCACGAATCCGACAATACAAGTTACCACCTGATGCTGTAGTAGCCTTACTAAAAATTGTTGACGAGCTCATTGCACAAGGAGTGGTTGTAGAAACTGACTCCAATGTATGTAATTCTCTTATCATTCCGATTCTTACGCGAACTGACCCGAATGCACCACCGGTCTACAGACTAGTGATTGACCTCCGAGAATTGAACAAATGCATAATACCCCAGTACCCAGTGGTCCCAGACATTTCTTCACTATTGACTGCAATTGACTCCGAAGCGGCGTTCTTTACTGTAATTGATCTCAAGAATGCCTTCTTTAGTGTCCCCATCCATCCGGAAAGCCAGTACCTTTTCGGATTCTGTTTAGATGGCCGAAGCTTCAAATTTGCGAGAGCTCCTCAAGGATTCACAGAAAGCCCTAGTATTTACAGCCAAGCATTGAAAAGACAACTAGACAGTATTCACATGCCTACTGACACTGCACTGCTCCAATACGTTGATGATCTATTGATCACAGCACGAACAGAACGAGACTGCGAACGTGCATCACTGACAGTCTTATACTTCCTGGCGGAAAAGGGGCACAAAGTGTCCCCTTCGAAGCTGCAATTCTGTGCCCAGCAAGTGGTATACCTTGGACACTTGCTGTCCAAGAGGGGTAGACAGTTGACACCTGACCGCATCCAGTTAATTGCACATCTTCCACAGCCCAAGACACAAAAGGAAGTACGGGCCTTCATTGGCCTCACTTCTTACTGCAGACAATGGATTCCTCAGTACGCATATCTGGCCAAACCACTCATACAGTTGACAACACAGGAGGCAGCGACTTCTACTGTCTTCCCTTGGACTCAGGAACATACACTTGCTTTTGATGAACTGAAGAAAGCTCTATGTCAAGCACCTGTTTTAGCGACACCATGTTACAGCAAACCTTTTACGCTTTTTGTCACTGAATGCGATGGCACAGCATTATCTGTTCTCACACAAAATCAGGCAGGAAAACACAAGCCTTGTGCTTACTTTTCTAGTACACTGGATCCAGTGGCCCAGGCTCTGCCTGCGTGCCTGAAATCAGTTGCAGCAACAGCTCTAGCAATCAGACAAAGCGATTCCATAGTGTTAGAACATTCCCTGACAGTACAAGTTCCACACTCAGTGGAAGTTCTCCTGAACCGGACACAGACACAGCACTTGACCATAGCAAGATTGACAGGATATGAATTGACACTGTTCCAGCCACACATAGAGATCAGACGTTGCAATACACTAAACCCTGCTACACTTTTACCTTTGAGCACAACAGACCCTGCACCACATGACTGTGTGGAAGTAATTAATATAGTGACGAAGCCAAGACAAGACTTGACAGACATTGCATTGTCCGACCCAGACCTGACACTTATGTGGATGGTTCATGCATGAGAACAAGCACAGGAGAGTTAGTGGCCGCATGTGCCGTGACCACCGATACTGAAGTCATAGAAACACATCAAATTGACACCCTGTCTGCCCAAGAATCAGAGCTCATCGCTCTGACCCAAGCCTGTATACGAGCCAAGAACCTGAAAGTAAACATATACACAGATTCACAGTACGCATTCGGAGTCGTTCACGACTTCGGTGTCCTCTGGCAAGAGAGAGGTTTTCTGACCTCCCATGGAGCCAAAATACAGCATGGTCCCCTCATTCAAGCTCTATTAGATGCAATACACTTGCCTACAGCAATAGCAATCATGAAGTGCAAAGCACATACGAAAGTCACTGACACTATTTCCCAGGGTAACGACCTGGCAGATCGAACAGCTAAACTTACAGCTCAGACTCAAACAGAAATTCCGACTAACACGACTAAGACTGATGTGCCATCATTGACACATTGCATGACGGTCAGGGATCCCTCACAAGATGTACTAGACATACAGACACATGCCACTCCAGACGAAATCAAGAAATGGACTGAACAAGGAGGGGTCCAGACAGATCAGGGTTGGATGACAAAGGGCAAAGCCATGTGGTTTCTCCCCGACTCCATGGTTCAAGTTATCATGAATACAGCACATAGTCCAGCACATTTAGGAGAAAAGGCCATGTTAGACAGTATACAGAATATCTGGTTCAACAAGCATTTACGTGCAGCAGCGAAACAGAAAGTGCGTACCTGTATGATCTGTTGTCAGTTCAACCCCGGCAAAGGTATTCCCGTGGAACAAGGTGGATTTCATCCTCCTGACCACCCTTTTGAAGTCCTCCAGATGGATTATATTCAGATGGATAGATGTCGAGGATTCAAGTATGTCCTTGTAGTTGTATGTGCCCTTTCCAGATGGACAGAAGCATACCCAGTCCCACATTACACTGCTGTGACCACTGCCAAGCAGTTGGTCCGTGAATTTTTCCCACGATACGGCTTGCCCCGTGTCATGTACTCAGATAATGGACAGCCATTCTCTTCTGAATTGATGAAACAAGTATCACTCCTGTTAGGGTACCAGTGGAAATTCCATTGCGTACGACACCCAGAGGCAGCTGGTCTCGTAGAGAGACACAATCAGACTCTAAAAACACGACTAGCGAAGGTCTGTGCAGAAAAAGGCGCGGATTGGATGGTAGCCTTACCGGTTGCCCTCTTTTACATGCGTATGGTAGCTCATTCCAGAACCGGACTATCCCCGTACGAAGTGGTCTTTGGCAGACCGCTGAATATGTGGGGTACGCCTATGCCGCGCATAATTACAGATGTTGACAGTAATATGCTGACCGATTACCTGGCTTCCTTGATGTCTGCACTACTTTCTTGTCGTTCACAGGTCGCAGCTGCCTTCCCAGACAACACCCAGGTGAAACCGCACGAAATTGTTCCGGGTGATTTAGTCTGCATTCACAATTTCGACCGTTCAAGCCCTCTGGAGCCCCGTTGGCGTCAGCCGAAGTTGGTATTACTGACCACGAGGACTGCCGTCAAGGTCGAGGGCCGGAAGGGCTGGCTGCACGCCCACCACGTGAAAAGATTCCATGGACTTGGCCCGGTGAAGATTTCTGAGAACTGTTCCGACACTGACACTAAACTCCCTTTGCTAGAAAAGACTCCGCAACAGGAGTACAGGTCTAAGTTACGGTCTAGTAAGTCAGACAGCGTTTAATTGTTTAAGTCCCCCTCGGGTGAAGCGGTTAGACAGGTTCCTGACATGTATAAGACTATAGACCCAAATAGTGAAAGAGATAGACAGAAAGAAATGAAAGACAAATACTGTAAAAACTTACGCAGTCGATGCATAATAACCCTGATCATTATGTTTTTTCTAAGTATATCGATTATATGTATAAGCTTGACGTTACATGTTTTCTTCCCTCCTCTTGGTTCACATGTGCATTCTTCTTTCAATGACACTGTAGAGCACACATTCAGTGACCTGCCACCTCACGAACTATCCTATCGACTAGCACTGCGCAACAACACTTTCATTCGTATGTTACACCATTCTCACCAGACCAGCAATGTCACGAATTGCTGGGTATGTGGCCGACTCCCACCTTATCAGAAATTGAAGGGAGCTCTGCCCCTCTTTCCCTATCCGTTTACACACAATGGTTTGTGCGGAGCATGGTTTGCTTTAATGTCATCACTAGACAGTAAATCCTCAGTTTCCCAGGGCGATTGGATATGGGGAGACCTGAATACAGTTATGAATAAAGCATGTTTCCCAGACGAAGACGGTCTTCCCCAAAGGAAAGGGACCGATCTAGAAAATGAAGTGTACGAATTAGGCAATTTTTCCCTCAACCTCATGATTCTGAACGTCCAGTCCAAGACCAATACAGGTTTACCGTTTATTACAGTCTTACCAGTGAAAGGTGAATTATGCGTCTGAAAAAATGGTTCAGTACACCTAGGACACAGTGATTGTAATACTGTGGTCGAATTCAGTGATAAAGGAAAGTCTACTTTCAAAGCTTCCCGCCATTCCTATTTCATTTGTGGTCAGACAGCTTATGTACGTCTGCCTTTGGATTGGGGTGGAACGTGTTATATTGCGTTCCTATTGCCACCTGTTTTCCTAGCCCCATCCGATTATCATCGGAATTCCCAGCTCGTACATGTAAGACATAAAAGGGAGATCGAGTCCCCAATTGTCGATCAGACTGAGACAACGTGGGAACAATATACGGATTTCAATAAAGGGTTCTTTTTCTTCATAAGTCCTGTCCAAAACAGTAAATTAATACGCAAATTAACCAGAACGTTGGAAGCAGTAGTGAATGAGACTACTTCTGCCTTAGGTAACCTGACCGAGGAACAGTCTGCTATGAGACTTGTTGTTCTTCAGAACCGCCTTGTTCTTGACGTCATCCTGGCCGATAGGGGTGGAGCTTGTAGAGTGATCGGCTCCAGTTGTTGTGTGTTTATTCCTAATAACGCACCGTCAGTATATGCAGCAATAACAAGGCTCCATAAGATAGCTCACCAGATACACCAGAATCCAGGCACCTGAACTTGGTCCGGTTGGCTCTGGAGTGTGATATCAGCCTGGGGATGGAAAGTGTTATCCTTTCTAGGGATAGTACTGCTCATAGTATTCAGTTGCTGTCTCTGTCTGCAATGTGGCCCAGCGATTTGCGGCTTGTGTGCCACTGCTTGTATTCCCCGTCCACGTTCACGTTCCCGTGCTCGAATGAAAAAAGACGAGCAAATGATGCTATATGAACAAATAGATGGTCTCATGAAAATAGATATATCATAAAGGGTGCAGTAGGGGCCAAGGAGGGAATGAGGAAACAGAAAATTTTGTGTGTTCAATGTGTCCCCCACTCGCACCCTATCCACGTACCCATGCTCCATGTATGTCCATGTTATCGTGTAATTCTTTTATTAGGCCTTCCATGAATGAAACGTTAATTCTGCACTAAGGCCTGCATTGCCAATGCATTTACATGGTACACGTTTAAATAACGCGAAGCACACGTTTTTGTGGCCCAGCCGAGCCAGGCCCTGAATTCAGGCTCCGAGCCTCTTCTGTCTCCGAAAGCTGCAGTTTTGCATCCCTGACCTCTCCCTTACTCCCTGCCCAGCCGAGAGGTGCCCGGACTGGCCTGCCTGCCAAGACGGTATTTTGCCTACAGTTATCTGCTCAGTCTCCGCAAAAACACATTCCAGTCTAGTGAAATAGGTAAACACTTTCCGCCTGCAGAGCATAGGGCCTAGCCTTCCTGTCTCCATGCAAGTGATTTACTGAACCCGTTGCCATAGTAGGCCCATGGCCCCACGTAATGCACGAAGAAATATATGCACACACTAGCATTTAGTGATGAACGACTTCTGCTCGAGAGACCTTTACTTCAGACAATACATCCTCCAAACACAAGATATCAGATATGCCAAAGGTGCAGGTCGTTCTGACATCTCAGACTCCAGACTCCTCTTCTAGTGCTTAAGGCACCCCCCAGCTCTCCCCAGTTACACGTCAATTTCACGTCATGATCAGTTGCGCGCACATGTCGGGTAAAGGTTTCTGCTGAGCCTGCAGACCTCCTCTATGCATCCACCCATCTATGACACTCCTATGACTCATCGAGTGAACACCCACGTGTACGCCTCTTTACACGCCTTCTTTTACGCCCATATGTTCTTATCTCTCTCTTTTCACTTGCTCCGCCTGGAGTGTTACGCCTACTGTATTCATTGCAATTATGTGATTTTACAATATATAATGTGTGATGTTAATAAAACGTTAGATATCCCTTCCTGAACCTTAGTGGTGATGGAACCCGATTCTCCCCTGGCTCGAGCCATTGAAATAAAGCCTTTTTGACTCAGATACCACGGACTCTGCCTCTCATTATATGAGCTATTCCTATTGGTATTAATGTATAGAAAAATGTCCAGGTAATTTTATTTACCACAGTACACCCTGAGCCTAAGGCCTGTCCCAATCTTAGCGCCAAAGCCACATTACATTCCAAAAATGCACATAGTTGTCAGACAAACATCAGGGATGAAAGCTCCATTGTTCCAATGCAGAAGGCGGGAGGACACCTGCAACTCTGACCTTGGTCAGAGATGCCATGGCAGATGTGGACGGATCCTACACCACATATAGTGCAAATGAACTATCCAACTTATCCACACCCCACACACAGAAGCCCCTGCCTGAGGAACCCCAATATGGATGCCCTTGACACTAACGGAAACAGCAACCCATTCAGCCCAATGTTGCACACACATTTAAATCATTGCCCAGAGTTGTGGCGTATCCTCCACACAACTGCAGCAGTTCAGAAGAGTGCCGGTTCTACGAGACGCACCAAGGCAATGGCAGGCCATACCAGGCACATGCACAGCCCCATCATGTAGAACCCTACCATCTAAGTATGCTGCTTTTCCTGGGTGCAGTGCCACTGGCAGTGATGTGGATCAATTACCGGCTCAGCATCTGGATTGCCTACGTCAGCCGCGTCCAGTCTTTGTTCCAGTGCCGAACATGCACATTCAAGTGTCCCATGGAAGTCTGCCCATCCAACACATCCATAGATGAATTGGACTATGACTTGTGTCTGTGCCCCCTGTTGGATCATTAACAGGAGTGTAACCGAGACATCCGTGCATGGGATGCCTTGACATACTGCTTATGTATTGGCAGTTGTGCATGGGAGATTGCACAATTCCTTGTGTGCAGTGATAACATCGAGGCGCTCCTCTATTGAGCTGTGCTGCGGATTGGTGAAAAGGCATGGGATGAGCACACCTACCCGGACCAGTTAATGGATTGGCACACCCTTGAACACAACAACGATGTACTATTGGAACATATTGCGCATGAAGCTGCGCGGGCATTCATGAACGAGTAACTCTGTTGCTGCAGTCACATCCGATTGTTACTCACATCACAGGTCCCAACAACATGTTGCATCATGGGAATGGCTCACATATCCCACCACAACAGTGGGCACGTCTGCCATCGTCCAGACACTGGATGCAGTACCTCCGTGGGGCTTGTGGAGTTCGGCTTGTCCTCTGCACTCGGTCCGGGTGCATCCATGTTGCATCGCAGTTTGAATAGTTTCTTTGTTTTTTTCTTTCTTTCTTTCTTTTATAGTGCATTTTCCCACCGGACGAGTTGGGATTTAAAGGCCTGTGGCTTGTTTTCTCCGATTTTTGTACAGCAATTGTCCTCATCGCATGTTTTTTTGCATTCACATTTTTTCGGCATGGTGTTCATTTTCAGTTGGACATTTGACGCATTATCTGGTGACTATTGCATGCTTCCACCTTGGTGTGAATTCCACGTTGACACAGGGTTATTTTCCCGTGATGGGCTGCAATATTGAAAGTTGCATTAAGCTACTCTTGTGGTCGTTATCACACGTTCATGTGAATATACCCCATAGGTAGTAGTGGAAAGCCCCACTTACATAATAAACACAACTCTTGTCAGGTTGAACTACAAAAGTCACTAAATTAACTTCCGTCTAAGCCTCTGGTAGCTTGACACACAGTCAAAAGTCAAAGTCAAGTTTATTTGCATTGTTAGGTAAAACTATTGCATGTCAATAAAAACCATTTCTAATGAAGAAAATGAGTTTTCACCAGGTTCTATTCATTTCCTTACATTTCTCCATTCCTTGCCATCTTGTGACAAAACCCTGCCTACAGCCTCAATTTCTGCTGATGCTCAAAACTATCACATACCCAAGTCCCCCTGTTCTTTGCAGTTAGCCAATTCATCAACAGAAAGCCATGAGACACCTTCGCCCTGTGTAAATAAGCTTGCTTTTCATCTTCTGCTTCCTGCTTGGTAAACATCCTTGCCACCGTGATAAGGTTTTCTGGACAATGGTCTGACTGACTGAGCCTTGATCAAGCTGATTGCACAATGGTCCTAATGCCGAGCCTTGATCAAGCTGATTGAACAATGGTCGGAATCCCGAGCCTTGATCAGGTCATCAACTACAAACATTGCCTTGATCAGGTTGGCAACTACAAACACCACCCTGATTTAACAATGGACTGAATGCCAAAAGAGTGGAGTAAAAATGTATATAAGGCTTGTTCGCTGTGGAGTAAATCAGCAGCCTCCTGGGTTTTGTCTCTGACTAGCTTGGGACTCTGTTCCATAGCCCGGGCTATTGTAATAAAGGTGGTTCTCTCTGCAGACAAAGGTTTCCGGTTCCATTTTATTATATAAGGAGGGTAAGAGTAGACTCGGGTGATTCCCACATCACCAAGCCCCCACTGCTCCTTGAGGTGGGCTTTTCTTGGTTCTACACTAACATATTTGTTGGAAATACAAAAATACCTACTCTAAAAACCTTTTAATCCAACTTTTGAGGAGAATTCTTCCTATATATAGTGAAACTCAGTTTTATGCAATTTATTCTGCAATTACAATACATTTGTGATTAAGTGTAAGTGAGTGTAGGTGCAAATCCATTGTAAGCCCTGTATTGTACCGGTAAGCCAGTGGCCTTAAGTTAACCAGCGGCCATAAGTTAACCAGTGGCCTTAAGTAAACCAGTGGCCTTATATGTCGCCTGACCATGCTAATTCTTTTTTACCCCCTAGCAGCAGCTTCTTTGTGCCTGTCCTTGCTCTCTTAGTGAGTTAAAGTGCAGGGTCCTTGTGCAAACCTAGGCCCCCATTGGATGGCGGGCGGATTTTGCCCGCCCACCATCCCCGTGCAAAACGGGACCGTACGCCATAGGAGCGGCGGTCCCACCTTGAGCATTAGGATGCGCCCGCCACACAGGCGGGCGCATCCTGTATTTTTACCATTGCAGCGGGTGGTGCAGAAAGCGCCGCCTGCCGCAATGGTAAAAATGCATGTTGTGCATTTCAAAGCACAACATGACAGGCACCGTGCAGTGCCTGCCATGTTGCACTTTGAAATGTGGGGGGGGTACCATAGGTACCCCCCATGTGCACCCCTGGACTCCCAGGGGGCCCGCAACGGGCCCCCGCAGGGAGTCTCTGCATGCCTTTCTGTGGCGGCAATGCTGCCACGGAAAAGCATATCAGGAAGGGCATCCTAATATGGCTGGTGGTGTCTCATAGACACCACCACCATATTAATCCTTTTCCTCCCCGGCCGCAAGGCGACCGGGGCTGAAAAGCGGCGGTCGGTCTTTCCATCCGCTGAGGTCCCCCCGCCATTCTAATATGGCAGGGGGAATTCTGGATATGATGTCGGGCGGATTGCTCCTGCCAGGCCGGCGATCTGATATTGAGTAAGTGAGCTGCTCAAATCTTAAATAAAGTGTGAATTCCTTCTAGGGTCGATGGGCTTAAATATGAACTAACCTTGCGGTCTATGTGCCACCTAGTGGCAGATTGTTCATTCACTGGGTCCATTTATTTTAAGATAGGCTTTAGAAATGTTACCCTCCTGCGTGCTAGGGGAATTGAACTGTCACTTAACCAAGAGGTTACTGCTTGCTCGCAAGAGTACATTTTCGAGTTTATGAATACTTCATTCAGGTGTTTTTTATTTTGAGCAAGGGGAACCATGCAAACACAAAAGGTATGTACTAGCATTTCTCGTTTTTATCTGCAGAGATGACATTTTTGATTTTGCGACTGATCTTTCCAAGCAGAGATGAGATCTTTGGTCTCCATGAAACCAAAATGAAATAACATGAACTTATTCTTGGGCATGAGAAAAGTGATCTGAAAGATACTCCTGAAGTCGCAAGATATTGTATGAGTTGATCACTGACCAGGCATGTCACCTTCGTGCAAGAGCATTTTTATCTGTTAAATGAGACAAGATCCGAGTTGCAGCGTTTATTGCTTCTTCTATACCTAATTCCGTAATTGCCTGGTTTGGGTGGTATCCACAGGAGCCTTTTAAGTTGCTGTGTTGTTGCTCCTCAATTTCCAGTCAGCATAGGTTGTTGATGGAGTTCTGTCAGAGACGCGCAGTCTCCAGCATAGTTTGATGAAATATTTGGGGGCAAATTTACCAGCCCCATGCGCCACTTTTGTGTCATTTGTCCCATGTTAAAAATTAAGCAAAAGTGGTGCAAGGGGCTTGTAAATTTGCCCCTTGGTTTTTCAAACCAAACTCCAGGCATACTCGGGCTGGAGAGGCTGATCTTGGAATGTGAAACACGGTTTTGGATCTTATTGAGATTGATAGTTTCAGGAATCCTCATGATTTCACTACTATAGGTCACCATTGGCATTAACTGAGTGAGCTTTGATGTGAGCAAATGGCTGAATGACAGACAACTCAGTGTCTTCTTTAATAATTGAAACCCATATGTTAACAACTATGCTTTGGCCTGAATAGCAGCTAGAATATGTTTGAAAGTAATTTGATGTTCCCTGTTAAATCCTAAGTATTTATATGTGGCCGTACCGCAACCTTTTTCCGTTCCAAAAAGATATGAACTGAATTTGGACTCAACCAGCAGAACCACTTCAGTTTTATTCAAGTTAAGCTGTAGCCCTTGCTCATCCATGTAATTTTTTAGGGCATTCATACTGCGTTGCAGACTTATTGGAGTTTGACTCAATAGGACGATCTCGTCCGCATATTGGAGGCATCATAATTTCTCTTGAGCGAAGATTGGTGGATGACTGTTGTCCTGCGGGAGGGTGCTTACAAGATCTGCAAGGTATAGTTTAAACAGACTTGGGGCCAAGATGCATTCTTGTTCAAGGCCATTCTTTTTCAATTTTGTTTGTAATTTGCCTGCCATCTCCAGTTTTGTTGTGCACCCAGGTTCCTGTCTGTAGTTCTATAATTATCCTCAGTAGGCTTCTAGGAATGCCTCCTTCTTCCAATTTTGACCAAAAGCATCCACAAGAAACTCAATCAAAAGCAGACTTAAGGTCTACGAAAGATGCAAATAGCTGGGATTTTCAAAGTTTGGCCTTTCCTACTAAGAGAGTTAATGCTGTTAAAGTCGTTAGCATCCCCATGCTGGCTCTGAACCCTGATTGTATTTGTGGTAAAGGCTTTTTTCTTGGCTGCCCATGATTTTAAATGAAGGAGGAAACAAGATGCATAATGCTTCGCTTTAACATCAATAAAGACCATAGTCCTGTAACCCATTGGAAGGTTGGCTTTCCACTCTTGTAGATGGATTGGAAGATGTTGGCTTTCCAAGAATTTGGAATTCGTTTGGTACAATACAACAGTAAAAAATAATGGACCCAGTAGGTGTTGTCACCTATAAATAATGCATGAGGGATTCTGTTCCGGCCTGCTGCACCTTCTGTTTTTATTATCTTTAAAATGTACATCAGTTGTTCTGTATCCACTACTGAAGTCTCATTTTCGTGTTGGATCCATTTATGCTTTTAATGGGCTTTTTTTTGGAAGGAAATGTTGTCAATAATATATCACTTGAAATTCCCCATGCCTTTTCTCGCTCACCTACTTCTGTTTTTGCTTCTTCCTGATTTGTAAATTCTCTTTTTATGACCTCAATGGTTCTGGCACAGTGATAAACCTCTGTCATTAGCTTCTCAATCCTCAAACCACGCCATTTTAAACATTATAAAGTATAAGTTACTAGCTTACCCGTCGCGTGTTGCTGCGATCTCAGAAGAAAGGAAATTCAAGGGAACTCGTTATGACAACATAAAATTTACATTGTGCGATTGTTATTGAAATTTATTCATTTTATTTTTGAAAACATTTCTAACTGTGGCCTGAGCAGTGAGTCCTCGATTGGCTTCCAATCTTGATTCTGGTTGCTCTCCTGTTTCATTCACGCGGGCTTGACCAGTGCATAATTGATAGTTTTCCAATCTTGATTCTGGTTGCTCTCCTGTTTCATTCGAGCGGGCTTGAGCAGTGCGTAATTGATCTGTTTCCAATCTTGATTCTTGATGCTTGTTTGTTTGAGAAGAGCGGGCTAAAGCAAGCAGTGTGTATTCGATCGGCTTCCAACCTTGATTCTCGTTGCTCGTTCGTTTGAGAATTACGGGCTTGAGCAGTTTGCATTCGAACAGCTTCTAATTTTGCTTCCCATTTCTCGTCTGTTTCTGAAGTTCGTAATGCCTTGTTTTTTAAATGCTTTTGATGTAGATTGACCAATCGATTTCTGTTTGGGGGTCATAACTGACGACGATGCTCGCAAATTCGCTATTTCAGTATTCGAAAGATTATGAGGGCCCTGGCGGGCCGATTTAAAAAAAAAAAAGTTTTGACAGAAAGCTTTGCAGGAGTGTACTCAACAACTTCCCAAAGTTTCATGGTGATCGGATGAATGGTGTAGTAATGCATAAAGGACAAACAGACAGACAGACATACTTTCGTTTTTACATATATATATATTGGGGCGGATATTATATCTTTTGTTAGACACAGCTGTTCAATCGTACACACTTTCCAGATAGAATGGAGAAAATGGTCATTCTCTGACCAAGCTAGGATTTGAAATTGACACACCTGTGGCAAGAAGGATTAGCTTATCAACGTATGATCTGTTGTTGAGCTTTTTCTACCGCTTAAGAAGGTGATTGATTTTGTAATTATGTTAAGAAGCCTTAGACCACGTTTTTAAAGCTGCATTCTAAATTTGCATCTACCTTTGTCGAGTCCCCATTTTTGTACTTAGATTACTTTGATCTGTATTAAAATTCCCAGAGATAATGAAAACTGTTTGCTTGTATTGCTTCTTTAATGTTTTTATTATTTTGAGCAAAGTGTGCATGTTTTCCTTATGTTTTACTTTGCCGGGTTGAATGTATACATTTATAAACAGCAAGTGCCAGAGGCATGCTACACCCCTTGTTGGGTTCTAACTTAATTGCTAGAAGCCAGTTTACCCCGAGACCCATTTTTTCTACTGACCAGTTGAATGTTATAGTGCAAAAAGTAGAAAGGCCCCCCTTGTGTTGTCCAAATGTTGAAAACGTTGTCGCCATTACATGATATTCTACGGATCTTACAATTTGTGTTGATTCTAATAACCACATTTGCTAAGTCACGATAATGTCAAAGTTCTGGAGAAATTACCTTGTCTCCTCTTCTTGTAACAGACTCTCAAGCCCATGTGTATTCCATGAATGAGAAACATCCTTTACATCACGGATTTTACACCGTGATGCAATCACAACGCGGTCCTTACAACGACCGCGTTGTTACCACGCATTGCCATTACTACGCAGGTCATTACATCAGCTTGCAGTAGATGACGCCATCTACTGCAAGTTGATGTAATGACTTGTGTAGTAATGGCATTGCGTGGTAAAAACGCGATCATTGTAACAACCGCGTTGTGAAATACTGTGTATAAAAAGCACGTGTTGTAAAGTGCTATATTCTCCATGAACTGATGTTTATGATATTTGACTGTTTCAGCGTTTCTAATCTTCTTGTCAGGACTGGTTGATGACCTGACTGTTGGGAAGCCTGCTTTTTAAGGGCCGCTGTATCATAATGCACCTGCTGGACGCGGCCCTGGTGGTCAATGCTTGAAATCTTCACAATTGTTAGGTTTTTGAAAATTCTCGGATTCATTCCTGCCCCTGCTGTTTCCCTTAGGACAGAACACCCTCTTGCTTTTACAGGTAACAGTCGTACTGGGTAGTGGGGCATCGATCTTTTAAAGCTCTATTCCCTAGGAATTAAAGATGACTTGAGTTTCCAATATTTGGTCAACTATATCTGGAGAGGCCAAAGTTATTACTGTTGCCTCTATAGGGATGGGGTTTGAATTCCGATTATGTCAAGTCGGAAAGGTATACAACCCTTACAACAAATCTTTTACCACGCACTACCATTACAACGCAGTCATTACAACGCAAACCATTACAACGCATTGCGCTGGGGGGCCCTCTAGGATAGGGAATAAGTTTAATTTACTATCCTACACCTTCCCTAGTGTCCACAGGCACTGGAGTTGGAATAGTAAATTAAACTATTCACTATCCAGCACCCCAAAGCGCTATGCGTTGTAATGGCATGAGTTGTAAAAACCACGTTGTAATGGTATGTGTGGTAAAAGTATGCGTTGTAACGACATACATCCGTCGGAAGACATAATGTATGCTAGATCCCATATTTCACTTGTTAACTTTATGATGGTTCCTCTATTTAGGTGTTGAACGCCACTATTGATGTGCATTTAGGGATTAATACAAGGTTGATTGCCTGAAGACTGCCTATTGCTTGCTGCAACTCAGTGAGTTTGATCTTTGGGAGATCCTGAATTGTTGTTGCTCGCCCTCATCTGGCTTACAATTCTGCACTTAGGGCTTATCCCCTAACATTGTGCACTGGCACGTAAGTTGATGTGTATAATTGTGATTTTGAGCCCTCTGTAATCAGATCATTGATATACCTTGCAGCGTCTTATCAGGGCCCACTATATGTACTTCCAAGATGTTGAGGAGATCCATCTGAAGTTTCCGTTTATCATGTCATTGGTGAATTTCTGTAGACATTGCATTCATGATCAAGTACAGCACCCCCCATGTGCTGACAGGGACACCCATGTCTACTTGTTTCTTTATCTATTATATTTGTGCTTAAATTCCATCATGTTCTACCTATTTCCTCTGGATCGACTGGGGAGACCGCCTTTTGCTGTGCCCTCCTATTTGGGCTTGAAAGGGCCTTATTTTCAATGGTAAATTGGTCCTGGACCAGAGAGCTGATGCCACAAGCCACAAATGCATTTCAATAGACTTTTGTGATATCCATTTGTCTCCCAGCCCCTTGGAAATGGTCTAGAAGCTGTACCAGCTGGTTTTTGATCTGTTGTTCGCTGGCTTCATGTAGACATGATGATATTTCTGTAATTTCAATGAAGGTTTGATCCTGTGATTCAGGGTGATCTGGTTGCCCCTGATGATTGTCTAGTGTGGAACTGGGATGAGACAAATCCAGTTACTGTGGTTTAAAGATGAAAGAGACTCTGTTGGACTAGTTTTGTGAACATCCACCGATATAATGTCTGATGTGGCTGGTGCAAAACATTACAGCTTTGTGCCAGCAGTAGACCTCCTCTTGACTATGTCCTTACCCAAAGGGGTTATTATCACTCTCTACTGTTGTTAGCTTGCTTTCTGGCTCTAGGAGTGAGCTGATTGTTGCGGTGTCGTAATTTGACAATGGCCGGGTTAGCGCTTAGCTTTGCTACACGTTATTTCCCTTAACTTGGCCTTACTCGCAAACGCCATTTTGTATGCTACAGTGGCCATTTTGGGGAATGAGCGGCCTCGTGGTCAGCATGCCCTTTAGTCCTTTGTCCGTGCCGTTGACCACTCGAGTTTGCCCAGCAACAGGCTATTTTTAGTAACGGTCAAGCCTGTACATGCGCAGTTCCAACTGACCAGACACCCCTCAGGAATGTTCCGCCAAACTGACCAGTAGAGTTGTAACCCCTCCCATGAGTTGGCTGTGCTCCAAAAAGGACCATATATGTACCTAAACTCTGTAACCTTGTACCGCCTATCTTTTTATTGCTTGTAAATTGTATAAAAGAAGGACTCACACCAACGTTCGGTGTGATACTTCTTGCATTGCCGAAGGGTGCTGTAGGAATGTACCACCACCCCATGGGGTCTTAATAAACTTGTCTTTTGTACTTTTCAGTTTCCGTGCCAACAGTTCTTTCGGTGTAAGTGGGTATTTCTGCGGAGCATGTAGGCCTTGGGAACCCAATACCACAAATTGGCGACCACGAAGGGACTCATCGGCGACTCGGATGCCCGAAGGAGAGGTCGTGACGAAGGATTGGAAACTCGCCATGGACACGTACGCTGCCACTGAGTGACCCGAGTCTTGGCACCCAAAGTGTTTTCTTCCCTTCCTTCTGATCTGACCTTCCAGGTGGCGCCGGTCTCCGACTGAGATCCTGATCGTCTGCGTTGCTGTACATTGCCCGTTTGGCTGATTCGATTAAAGACCTTGGCAGTTGGAATCTGGATATTTGAGATTGGGTAAGATTTGTAATCGGTAAGGTAGTCTGCGGACGCTTACTGAAGTTCTATGATTGTGACTATGATTTGAGTTAGCTAACATTTTGAATTTGTGAACTTTGAATACATATATGTGTAGTGCACTCCACATAGGCAGGCATGTAGAGATGTTTCTCTAATTTTGTTTGTACTCTGATCGGCACATTTGTGTGAAGTACTGTAAGTGCCATTTTTACGGTATCACGCTTTCGTGGTACTTTTTGAACATGCCTGTTTTAAGCACACTCCGAGGGATGTGCTGTCTTGGAAATGGTACCACAATTAGGTTAGCGGAATCTCAGCCGGCTCCTCCAGAGGGAACTCCAAACCGTGAAATGTATGTTAAATTCGGCCTTCCCCCTATACTGTACAGTAAATTATGGCATAAATACACTAGAACTGATCCTGAGTTGCAATGGCCACTACATGGGTCGTTTGATTTGCGAAAGGTTCAGTTTGTGGAGCAATGTTTGTTTCAGCGCAGGTCTAGACAGGATATGTTTGATTGTGTGCGAATGTGGGAGAAAGCGGTGCGTGAACGTATGAAGCGTGAAGTTGCCTTGGCGGACAAAGAGCAGCGCAAGGCTGCTCGAGATAAAGCTTTACAGCTTGAGGAAAAGGAGGCGCAGGAAAAGAAAGAGATGGAGGCACGGGAATGTAATTTGCAAACGACCGGTCAATTTCCTATTCGGCGACCGCTTTATCCTGTCCTTAATAATGAAATTGATGATTTTTCGTTAATAGATCGGTCTCCGCCTCCGTACGTTCCTCCTACGGCTCCGACTGAAGATTCTGGTGATGAAGAACAGGATAAGTCGGATAAGGCGGATAAGTCCAGTGTCAGGTTATCTGCGGAGAGATCCGCGGATTTGCGTAGTTATGCTAGAAAATTAAATTTGAATCATATAACTGTGTCAGAAGTTGTAGCCGAAAGGAGTAAATGGACAGAACGAGAATTGATGTGTTTTTTGAATACTTTTGCAGATGAAGTTGTCACTCGATTTCGTAAATATTCGGAGACGTTAGAACCTAAGGCAGTGTCAGTCCATCGTGAGAATTTGGATAAAGGTTTATTTGTTCTTGCAGATGTCGATGTTCTTTTTAAACAACTGCTCCAGCTACGGGATGAGGCGTCCAGGTTGCGGGAAGAAACAAAAAAGGATAAGGAGTCCGTGCCGGGGTCAACGGAGCAGTCCAAGGAGTGTTCTCTCCGGGGTTCAGATAAGAATTCTAAAGTGCATGTTATGCCTATGCGTGAAGCTGCACCTTTGTATGTTCCGCCAAAAGGGGCCGGTACGGATGAGGATAAGACATCGGCAAATGCAAAGGGGTATTTTATATATAATTGGGTGTATACGCCTTGGAACAGAGCAGATGTTATGGCATTGAAAAATGCTTTACCTGATCTTCGTAAAAATCCAGCTGCATTCTATGAAGGGGTGGAGGGGGCCATTTCCTCTTGTGTTATGACTCTTGTTGATATAGATCTCTTCTTTGGGTTAATTCTTCCGCCTGATATGTGGAGGTCAATTCGTAAAACTAATGATCAAGCGACGTTTGGGGCAATTTGGAAAGAAATAAACCAGGCTGATTTAGACAGGGAACCTGCATGTAAGCCATGTGATTTGATTTTAGAACTCCCAACGGCTATTTTGACTAAACTAAAAACGCTTGTTCCCTCTAAAAAGATCGATTGGACTATGTTAGCTTCGTGCAAACAAAAGTTAGATGAATCGGTATCAGATTTCTTTACACGTTTCGAAGAAGCGTTTCATGATTACAGTGGTCAATCGTTAACAGATGATACGGGTAGGCATCTGTTTGTTGATAAGTACGTGGCTAATCTCCTACCGGAGATTGCAATGCGGTTGAAAATGAGTGAAAGTTCCTGGACCACCGCGACCCCTGCGTCTTTGTTAACAATGGCTCAATATTATGAACGGCAGGAATTAGAGGCTAAAGAAAGTGCAGATAAGAAAACGAAGGAATTGAAAACGAAGGTGATGTTGGCGCAGGTTCGCGGGGCGCAATCTAGAGGGAATGATAGAGGCAGGCGAGGAGGGAGTAATGTGTCGTATGGTCGCACCGACATTGCTGAGGACCAATGTGCATATTGTAAAGAGTTTGGGCATTGGGCTGAAGATTGTCCGGTGCTTCGTGAGCAACGTAGTCAGCGTGGTCGAGGAGGTGGAAGGTCGAGGAATAATTATTCAGGAGCGAGAGGTGGCGGAAGTGATCGTGGTAGGTTTGAAACGAGGGGCCGTGGTCAGGATGAACGAAATACTTTTCATAGACGGAATCAATATCAGATATCGGAGGGTGAGAATGTGGAGCATCAGGATTATGTGCATGCATAGGATTGCGTAGGATGGGGTACGGAATCAGTTGAAGTGCCGGTAGATCAAAGAGGTCCATATGTATCAGCGGGCATTTTGGGTTCTACTGATCAGTTTTTAGTTGACACAGGAGCTACTCGTAGTGCTTTGTCCAAAAACTTGGTTCCAAGGGCTTCCCTGTCTGGCGAAACGATAACATGTATAGGGTTTGATGGCACACCCTCTCCTAGCCCACTATCACAACCTCTTGCACTTTGCATTGACAAATTTTCCAGTTTTTGTCCATTTTTGTTGTCACCTCACACTCCCGATAACATTATGGGCATTGATTTGCTCAAATATTTTCGAGCAACGATACGCTGCGCTCCTGAAGGAGTGCGGGTTATTGTGAATGACAATTATCCAGATTCAGACAGATTTTGTACAATAAAGGAAATCGAAGCATTAGCCTCTCTCCCTCATTCGTTGTGGGCAACCTCAGATACGGATGTAGGACAGATGCTTATTCCACCTATTCGAATTACTGTCAAGGAGGGAGTACCTTTGCCACGTGTACCACAGTATAAGATTTCTAGGGAAGGTGAAATTGCCCTGACGCACATCGTTCAGGATTTGATTATTGCAGGAGTAGTGGAGGAAGTTCCTTACAATGTTTGTAACAGCCCTATCCTTCCGATTCTTAAGAAAGACACTGACGACAAAGTCTATCGATTTATTATTGATTTGAGAGAAATTAACAAAATTGTCATCCCTCAATACCCAGTGGTGTCTGATATCACGACATTACTTACGTTGGTCCCTCCGACAGCGACGACCTTCTCTGTCATTGATCTTAAAAATGCATTCTTTTCCATTCCCATCCATCCCGACAGCAGATACTTATTTGGCTTTACGTTAAATAATAAATCGTATAGATTTTGTCGTGTTCCTCAAGGTTACACAGAGATTCCTAGCATCTATAGCCAGGCTTTAAAAAGACAGCTTGATTCTTTTGAACTGCAATCCGGAGTAGCCCTTATACAGTATGTTGATGACCTCCTGTTGGCTGCAGACACTTACGCACAATGTGAGGAGAGTACACTTGCTTTGCTTTCCTTTTTGGCTCAGAACAACCAGAAAGTCTCTAAGAAAAAGCTTCAATACTGTAGACCCAAGGTGACCTACCTCGGTCATCTTTTGTCTAAGGAGGGGCGTGCATTAACATCAGATCGAATTCAGGCGATTTTAGATACACCAGTCCCTCGCACTCAGAGAGATGTACGCGCCTTCATAGGATTAACGTCCTTTTGTAGACAGTGGATCATGGGGTTTTCACACATTATAAAACCTTTGTTAGCGTTACTGTCCAAAACTACACCAATGCCCCTTGAATGGACAGATGAATGTCAAAATGCTTTTGAACAGTTGAGACAGGCCCTTTGCTCTGCACCCGTGCTAGGTACACCAGACTACTCAAAGATTTTCACATTGTACGTGCACGAGAAAGATGGGTGCGCGTTATCAGTGTTAGTGCAAGCACACGGGGACAAGCAGAGGCCATGCGCGTACTTCTCAGCCATTCTTGATCCTGTAGCACGAGGGTTACCTGGGTGTTTTCGAGCAGTTGCAGCAACAGCAGTAGCTATACGGCAGAGTGAGGGAATAGTTTTATCGCACAAATTGTTGGTGCTAGTTCCCCATGCAGTAGATGCCCTGTTGAATCAAACAAAGACTCAATATCTTACGAGCGCACGTTTAACAGGATATGAGCTCACACTCTTGGCGCCACATATCACATTGAAAAGATGTGCTACCCTGAACCCTGCCACTTTATTGCCTTATCCGGTCGAAGAGGGTCAGGAAGAAAAACATCATGATTGTGTTTTCCTGACTGAGGAACAAACAAAGGGTCGTGTCGACTTACAGGATATGCCACTTCCAGATGTGGATGGGGAACTGTGGGTTGATGGATCGTGTTTGAGGCTGCCAGATGGCACGACTTCTGCAGCATATGCGATCACGACACTTAAGACAGTGGTAGAAACAGCACGGATACCACAGAAATCGGCTCAAGCAGCAAAGCTGATAGCCTTCACAAGAGCCTGCGAACTGAGTGCTGGCCTATGTGTGAACATCTACACAGACAGCCGATACGCCTTCGGAGTAGCGCATGACTTCGGCTTACTCTGGAGAGAGCGTGGGTTTTTGACCTCCCATGGAGTACACATTATGCACGGAGAACTAGTGCGTGATCTCCTAAATGCGTTGCTTTGCCCAAAGAAAGTAGCAATAATTAAATGCAGTGCACATAAAAAGGTCACTGACAAAGTGGGACAAGGCAATGCTGTTGCAGACAGTATAGCAAGACAAACAGCTATGTCTCGAAATGACTCCCCCATGTATGTAGTGAAGTCGCAGGCCGAGCGATGGCATGATGCTAGAGCAGAGATACTAGACATTCAAAAATCAGCGACACAAGCGGAACTTGTAACATGGGCAGCAGAAGGGGTACTGGATGACGAGGGTTGTTGGAGGAGTAAGGACATGGAGAGATGGAAATTGCCTGCAGCTTACCTGCAGGTGATGGTCCGGATGACACATGGGTTAGCACATGTGGGAGCTCTTGCAATCACTCGATTGTTAACACGAGTTTGGGAGCATCCTGAGATTGCCAGTACTGCTAAGAGAGTAGTGCAGACCTGTTTGATATGTTTACAGCACAATCCTGCAAAAGGGACGCATACTCCGAAAGGAGGGTTCGTTCCACCTTCTGCACCATTCAAGGTACTTCAAATGGATTATATCCAGCTTGAGCGCTGCAATAACCTTAAGTATGTCTTAGTGGTGGTGTGTGCTTTTAGCAAATGGGTTGAGGCCTTCCCCACGAAAGATAATACAGCTTTGACAACAGCTAAGGTTTTGCTCAAAGAGTACTTCCCTCGATTTAGAGTTTGCAAATTTTTGTGGAGCGATAATGGTCCTCATTTTGTTGGGAAAATTGTGGAGTATGTGCTAAAGGGACTGGGGATCCAGCAGAAGTTTCATGCTGTGTTCCACCCTCAGTCAGCAGGTCTTGTCGAGCGGTACAATGCCACGTTGAAATTGAAACTGGCTAATATTGTGGCGTCCACGTCATTGAAGTGGCCGGATGCCTTGCCGTTAGCATTACTCTCTCTTAGATCAGTGCCCCACTCTCGAACTGGCCTCACACCGTATGAAGTGGTGTTTGGAAGGCCTATGAACATATGGGGAGTTCCTAAGCCGCGATTGTTACATGATGTGCCTTGTATAATGATGAACGATTATTTGGCACGATTAACAAATGATTTGCTTTCCATTCATCAACAGGTTCGAGAAGCGCTCCCTGACAATTCCATTGGAGAGGCCCATAATCTCCGTCCTGGAGATTATGTCATGGTGAAGACGTTTGAGAGAGCGAACAGCTTGGAACCGAGGTGGCGTGGCCCCGAGCAGGTCCTCTTGGCGACTCGAACGGCTGTGCGAGTGACCAACAGAAAGCGGTGGGTGCATTCAACTCACTGCCGTCGTGTCTCTCCGGACCTGGTGACTCCTACTGTGCTGTCCGACTACAAAGAAATCTTGGATAAAGAAAAGAGCCCAGCTGTAACGTCGGCCGAACCTGAGGGAGCCTTCCCGGACCACACCGTTTCTGGACGACAGCGCTACGATCTGCGGCCAAGAGAGGAAGAAGATTTTTTTTGTGTGCGAGACTGGTTGGTTACCGCTCTGGGGTTTGTGAAACAGAAGCCGGGAATTTCAAGGTGGGGGGGATCAGTTCTGCCAAGAGTAGCGACACCTGTCTTGACCCCGGAGAAGAAAACAACGGCTATCTCGGAGCTCAGCACCATCGTTTTTTATTATTTTTTGTAGTTGTGTATTTGAGACATTGTGAACTTTTGAACTATGGCGTCTTCTGCATCACGAGACAAGAGAATTCTTGGTGCCATCTTGTTCTTACTGACAATTGTGGTGATAGCTGTGATAGCCTGGGTAGTAGAACCTGTGGTGCCTGTACGAGAACATTTGCTGCCGACTATCCCGGCTCCATCTGAACATTTTCACTTCACCTTACCCTACCATGAAGAACGGCACCGACAGACTTATTTGAACAATAGCTTCATTCAAATTCTGCATCATACTCACAATATGACGAACACTTCTAACTGTTGGGTGTGCGGGATGTTGCCTGGACATCAGAAGAAAGGGGGCACACCACTCATCCCACTCCCGTTTTCCCATAATGGTTCCTGCAATGCCTGGTATACTCTACTATTCACTTTGCGCTGGCCAACAAAAGGGGGGGTACTATTCCGTTTAAACAAAATATGACCGGGAGGGTTATCCACAGGCTGAAGGTACTCGGTTCGAATAGGAAGAGTACCGCCCCGATAATGTTTCTGCACCCCGGGTTTACAGTAATCAAAGGAACATCAATATGTCCAGTTCCCATGTTATAAATGTCATTGATACTAAAGCTGATCTGTGTGTACGAAATAAAGGTACAATCCCAGTTGGAAAAAGTGAATGTAACACTACACTTACATTTGACAGTCCGAATGGCATATCATTTGTGGCATCTCGAAATACATACTTCATTTGTGGTAATAAAGGTTATCATCAGCTCCCATTAGGATGGCTAGGTACATGCTATATTTCATTTGTATTGCCCCCTGTATTCATTGCTCCACCAATGTATCATAATGATTACGTGTTGTATCACGATTTTGTGTTAAATAGAGTCAAACGTGCTGTAGTCCTAGAGGACATCGATCAGACTGATACTGCCCTACAACAATATGTAGATTTTAATTTGGGATTATTTTCCTTTGTGGGGGCTGCTTTGAACAGTCGGAAAATACGACGATTGACCTGTGTTGTTGAGGCTGTAGCTAATGATACTGCTTTTGCATTAGGAAATATAACGGAAGAACTTCAAATATCCAGAATTGTTACGCTTCAGAATCGAATGGTTCTTGATGTGGTTCTAGCTGATCGAGGGGGGGCATGTAGAATTATCGGAAGTAGCTGTTGCATTTACGTGCCTGATAACTCGCCATCTGTATATGATGCGATTTCCAAACTTCACAAAATCGCTGCTGAAATACACCCGGACAATGGTACATGGACCCTTTCAGGGTGGTTCTGGTCAATGCTTAGTACTTGGGGCTGGAAGCTACTGACGATTTTATGTATCATAGTTGGGATACTATTCTTTGTGTGTTTATGTATACAATGTGGCCCTGCCTTATGTTCTATGTGTTTATCAGCTTGCATTCCATCTAGACGAGCTCTTGCCCAAAATGAATTGATTCTTCATAAAGAAGTAACTCAAATAATGTCAATTGATATCGAAGATGAGTATCCCGACTACGTCCACTATGAGGTAGCTTCAGCTAAACGCTAAAAAAGTCGTCTGTCGTAATTTGACAATGGCCGGGTTAGCGCTTAGCTTTGCTACACGTTATTTCCCTTAACTTGGCCTTACTCACAAACGCCATTTTGTATGCTACAGCGGCCATTTTCGTTGACCACTCGAGTTTGCCCAGCAACAGGCTATTTTTAGTAACGGTCAAGCCTGTACATGCGCAGTTCCAACTGACCAGTCACCCCTCAGGAATGTTCCGCCAAACTGACCAGTAGAGTTGTAACCCCTCCCATGAGTTGGCTGTGCTCCAAAAATGACCATATATGTACCTAAACTCTGTAACCTTGTACCGCCTATCTTTTTATTGCTTGTAAATTGTATAAAAGAAGGACTCACACCAACGTTCGGTGTGATACTTCTTGCATTGCCGAAGGGTGCTGTAGGAATGTACCACCACCCCATGGGGTCTTAATAAACTTGTCTTTTGTACTTTTCAGTTTCCGTGCCAACAGTTCTTTCGGTTTAAGTGGGTATTTCTGCGGAGCATGTAGGCCTTAGGAACCCAATACCACAGGGGGATTTGACTTTTCTGAAGATTTCAATGTTGAAAGGTCTGTAATTTTGTACCCCTCTTTCTTTTAAGCGGCTGTAGTGTAGCTTTTTTGGAAACTGCTGTTGGGGAGGGTGATTTCAAATGTGTGTCTTCCTCCAGAGTCCAGACATATCACTGAGTCCTGCTCATGACACACTTGCCTTGTTCTCTTTGATTACTTTTGTTTCCCTGTCCTGGAACCCCTCTAATCTTTCTGGTGTGCATTGTTCCCTTTGACTCACGTATTTCACATTTACTGATGCCTGAGTGTTTGCCCAGTGGGGGCGCTCTACTTGCAGTGCTGATGGCTGATATGTTTTTTGATGAATTGTTATGTATTCTATGCGCCCTTCTTTTCCGTTGCCTTGCCGTGGCAAGACTATGCAGCTCTAAGGGGACTGTTGCAAATGTCCTTCAGCTGAGGCTTCCTTCTTCCCGAAGGCTACGTTTAGCACCTTTTACACATTTGGCAGTGTATAAATGTGCCCAGTTCAGGGATACTCGCGCACCCCAGCAGCGCATGCCCTCCACCCTGCAATGCAGGGTTTGGCAATCATTCCCCCTGGTATCTGCCCCATTTGTCAGTGATGCAAATAAGCTTTAGTGTGATATATAGGCCTTGCTCCCAGTAGTTGCTGGTGACATTTGAAAGTGTTGGGGCATAAAAGTTTGGGATGAGTGCCCTGTGGCAAACGAGCAAACCTGACTATAATAAAGAGGGTTCAGGGGGGCTCTCCCCCTGAGAAAATGTTGAAGAAAGACTGGGCAAATGGTGTATTTAAAAGAAAATCTAAGAAATGAAGAAGGTTAATAAAGCAATTTGTGAAAGTGTAGTTATGAGCCATGACATTTTTAAAGAGATTTCATGTTATAATGATGTGGATAACCGGTTATTCAGTATAACCACAGAACTTCATTACAAACTTTGTAATAATAATGCTGAAGTTGGTCGTAGAATGTTCATTGTTACCAGCACAGGAATTAACAGAAGTGGTACCATGTGTTACTGCAATATTTAAAGCCTAAGGCTTTACATATTGCTGCAACTATTATTTAAAAAATTAAGACAGAAAACGCAATCACTGCAGGTCATTCCTGTGGTGCAAAAAATAACGTGCTTTTTTCTGTTTGCTGTTTAGTTCATGAATGCATGTGTGAGCAGCAGAGGCTCGGAAAACTAAAATCAACAAAGAATTCACAGTGTAATTAGGCTCATCGGAGTCCGCAAGTGCGTGCACGAAAAATAAACAATTTGGTGGTGTATTACTTGGCTAAATAGAGACAGACAGACATACACTGACGCACATGCTCGCTCTAATCTAAGAGTGATAAAGGTAACATGAGCCACAGTCTCTGCCTTTGTGAATATTTCTGAAGGGCAAAAGGGGCGTAATTTGACAGCAAGGTGTCACAAAGCTCGTATAAATGCCTTGAAAATTGCTCCTGCCCACCCGTATTTACACACAGATAATAATCATCTGAACCAAATCCCACCGGTATTCTAATGCAGACTAAGTGGGCCTACCCGGGACAGCCTATCTCAGACTTTACTTAATTCTTCGAAAATGGAGTTAAAGAGACGGTTAAGTGTCACTCATCCAGACACGGAGAGTGCATGGTTTATGGATTAGGCGCGTGCTACGCTCAACAATGTTTTGTCGACTCAATTTCTGTAATGCAGACATGAAATACAAGAAAGAGGGTCCTCGGCTTGTGAGTAAAAAATTTTTTAAGTATGTCATGCTCTGCTTCAAGGTCCTAATGCCGCCGTAAGCAGTCTGTGTTACAAAACTACACTAAACTGTCACCGATTCACACCCAATCAAGGTGTGAACAAACACACCAGCAGAGAGCAGACAGGCTAATAGAAACCGCATGCCATTACTATATATAATATTGTATGATACCATACAGTGAGTGACCGGGCTGCCGCACAAACAGACTAACTAACATGCGGCAGCGGCACCCGAGGAGCTGTAGATCCAACTCCACACTGCAACAAAGCAGCCGCTGCGCAAGTATATGGCGCTTGGAACCCCAGCAACAAGTGCACCTATCAAGGAATATGTGGTGCTCGGGCCGCCTCCAACCTGTACACACGCGGCGCCAGTATGTGCAGATGACTTTGGAAACGTTTACAGAAACAAACATAGGGGCATATTACCAACAACTAGCGATAATTTTTGTCTCTAACTTGTTTAGAGACAAAAATTATCGCCGCACATCGGCGATTTTTATCGCAGATAAACCTTGCTATTAGCAAGGTTTATCGCAAATGCGATAAAAAACGGCCGCAATGCATGAATATCGCTGAAAAGTCAGCGATATTCATGCATTATCGAGCAAATGCTCTTAGCCATGCTATCCACCTCCCATTGGATAACATGGCTAAGAACTGCTCAGGGCAGGTGTTAGCTTTTGGAGATATTCGCGCTTAGCGCGAATATCTCCAAAAGTTGGTAATAGGAGATAGCGATGTTAGGGACTGTTTCCAGTCTCTAACATCTTGGCACGCCCACTTTGCATGTCATTAGTGATAAATATCACTGACATGCAAAGCGGGGCCCAAGATGGTCGCTATCTCCTTTTAGCTGTCACTAACTGGTGTTAGCGACAGCTTGGTAATAGGGAGATAATTTTATCTCCGCTTTCTTGGCTTTTAAAGCTAAAAAAGCGGAGATAAACCCCCTTGATAATATGCCCCATAATTCTTTACAAGAACATTCTAACAATGAGGAGGGCATTTTACTGCGGAATGTGGTCATTCAACGGCTCTTTTTCTTTCACTATATATTCAATGTAATAGGGCAGATTCAAACTCTGCAGCACATCCAATTCTTTTGCCGTTAGGAATTACCCTTTTTTGACAGTTCCCTTACACTGCTCTGGCCCGGTGGCTGATGGAGGTCGGTCTCACTTATCATCACCTTTGAAGGGTCAATCTTGGGCTACTAGGGTTTTCCTTGGGCTGGAGCCGGTTCTAGAGATTTGCTGCCGGACGGGAGGGAGTTGTAATCTTTGGACTGCCAAAGGGAGATGTGAGGCGAGGCCACATTATATATTTTTTTAAAGGCGGCGCAATCAAAAAATTATCTTTTTTTAAAAAAGAAATAACATCTGAAACAACATGTGAAAACTCTGGTGCTCGTGACAGTCCGTTGAGTCGGTATCTGGCTGCTCTGGAACACACATGGGTGAAGTTCTGCAGCTTAAAAGCATCACTCACAAAGTACAGCGCGGGACGCAGCCACCTTGAGTCTGCACACACTCGATTTCTCGGCTTCCAGTCTGTTTACAGCCACTACCCGGGCCTTTCCCAACTCGTCACAGTGAAGAGTTGGGAAAGGGTGGGGTGACCATATTCTCCACTCCCTGATTGACGTGAAGCCATGGGATTTCAGGGATTCACTGTAAAACACCTGGGGCTAATTGTATGCCAATGACATTAGGGGGTGGGCACTGGTCTGCAACTCTATGTCTTTGCTGAGCTGATGACCTCACAGGCCTCAGGGCTGTGAGATCGTCAGCCCGGCAAATACTGAAGACTTTGCTCACTGAGCGTCAGCATCACTGCAGACTGCAGTGTCAACACACACTGAGTGGCAGGCAGTGTGCAGCAGCCCCAACCTTGAAAAAATAAACAAATGATGTGTGTTAAGGCTGTGTGCATTTTCTTTAGATAAAACACTTTGCCTTTATATTAGCAGTGCCAGCTAAAGTAAAGGGGGCGGAGCTTCGATGCCCTCAACGAGAAACCGCCGCTGCTCGCTCCGCTGTTCCTACACTGTAAAGCAGTCTGAGGCAAAGATTGGGGTAGCAGCAGGGAAGGGTCAGTTAGCAATCAACTATGATGAGCAGGAGGCAAGACAGGCACGTGTGCAGGAAGGGAAGGCAAGCAGGCAGGGCTGGCTGTCCAGTAAAGCAGGTGGGGTAAAAGAATTTTGATGCCTGGTTTAACTGGTCTTGGCTCCAAGCTCCCGTAATTCTGCAGCCACTTTGGCTCTATCTTCCCTCAGCCAACTCTCCTCAGTATAAACACTGCCTTGCACCTCACCACCATGCCTTTCCCCCCTCTGCTCCTCACCAAGTGTATGTGCTCCTGGAGTGCACAGCCAGAGCAAGCAGCAGAAGCATAGTATGCCTGCGGTGTCAGCAGGTGTGAACGGCCAGGTACGATGTTCTCACCCCCTCCCCATAGCAGCAATTCAGCGTTTTTGCTCAACAGCCTCCTGATCCTTGCCCCTCCTTGCTTCTCACTCTTGATATCTTGTTCACGTCAGACTCCAAAAGCAGTTAGGCTTAACTCAGAGGCAATGTGTAAAGTATTTATACAGCACTCAAAGAGTAAAAAGGTGAAAACATGACCAAGAAAAACTACCAAACCAATTTAGAAAACATAGAGTAACATTTAATAAATAAAATGACATCAAAACAGTCAAAATCAAATGAATACAACTGTCGAATTCTCTGGGTTAAAATAGCAGAGAGAAGCTCAATGTGCCTCTTGTTACCTTCTCAAGTCTGATGCAAAGGGTGCCATTCTCATTGCGTGGGTAAAGAAGATGAAGCTGTTGGTGCAAGGAGCAGATCTAGTGATGCAGATGGTTGTTGTTGTAGCGCAAAGAGACAGTCATTGCTGGAGCTTTATATAGGTTGATTGTTCCCACCAGTAGCTGTCGCCTGGAAGTGCAAATCTTGTGTTGACGGACCCACTGGAGTTTTACACTGGTGGTTGTTGCAGGTCGATTTTAAGGCCAAAGAGGTCACTTAGCAATCACAAGGAGCCCGAAACTTCTGTACCTTCACCTTTTCTTCAGAAGGGGTTCACACTGATGCCAGTCAAGGTTATGGGGGGGCACCTCTTTGGTATCGTAAACCACTCCAACAGAGGGCAACAGCAATGCTCAGGCATGTCCTGGAAGTTCAATTGGTGCTGGTCAGCTAGGCAATTGCAGGAAGGCACCTGGGAGCTTGTCGCGTCCCTATCGCACCCAAAGAATGTCAGCCAACTGACCTTTGTGGTTACTCTAGGTAGACTGGGTTCAAAGAAAGCAGGTACAACTCTTCTTCCGTCAGCAGGGCAGTCTCTCTTCCTCAGACAGCAGTGTAGTTCTTCTTCTGACTTTTCCACAGGTCAAGGAGTGTTTTTGAGGAGAGGTTCTGTAGGTCCCACATTTAGACTGGGAGACAGTCTTTGTGTGGGGGAATTACCTGACCCCTCCAGGAACCTGGCTCTGGTCAGATCTTCCACTTCCCCAGGCCTTGGTTCCAAACAGTCAAGGGTGGTGAAGGCAAGGGCAGGCTTGGTGTTAGTTTCCTTTGTGTGTGTTGAAGGCAGGGCCATTTGAAACGTAACCAGGACAGGGCACATAGGGGCGTAGCTAAGTCAATATTAGGGGGTGTGAGTCTGAGATTTTCCATTAACAAAGTGGTGTACCTAACTAATGGATACAGGTTGGGGGAATTGTACTTGTTATTATATAGGATGAGGGGCAATCATTTATTATTATAAGGAAAAGGAAGGACATTCTTCATAGGATTATTCAATACAAAGAGTTATTTGCAAAGTGGAGTATATTATATCCTCCACTGAATTTTGCATCTCACAGGCATCCCTCCTATATTGCCCCGAACATCTCAGCTGCATGGTTCACTGTTATGTTATTGATTGTATCAACAAGTATAAATGGGGTTGGACATATCTTCCAAAAAGCCACATGGAAATTGCAACACCCTAAGCTGAGGCTGAACCTTCTTCAGGTGTACTTAAACGCTGGTATTTTAAGTTCATAAATGTAATGGAATGAGATTACACACTGCGAGATTGTTAGTGTTGCTGGTTTAAAGGCCCCTTTATGTTCAAAGTGACGCACATGTCATTGGGCAAATTGGTCGCCATGGCTGAATGAAACAATGCCACTTGTCTTCTCATGAAACACTCAAGTATGACCTAAATGTTGTTCTACTTTTAGTACAACATAATAACACATCGTGATTGTACCTAGCGAAGTGAGCTGATTTGATTTTGAACATTTGTCTGCATGTGGAAAGTTTTATGATATGCACTGCAGTGCGCCATTTCCCACTGTGAGGGAACATTAAATGCTTTGCGGGACATACACCCTTAGCCCTAAGTGCGCCCCTTCCCCAGCTCTGAGCACTAAGACCCACACAAGGTGCTACACCCTTCCCCCAACGCCCTTACGCAGCTTCACCTCAACATTTTCTCAGGCACCTCTGCCTTTTTTCGCCACAAAATTTTTTTTCATTGTAAAGACGGGACACACACCATTGACCCTAAAGCAATCCCTTCCCTGGCTCTGAGCCCTAATGTGTACTATCTTGAACTCTCAAAGACGACTGCGTTACCAGCGCATTGTTGTGCACGACACTCTATGCCTGTGCCTCATGACTAAAATGGCAGTAAGGAGTTGAGTATCATAATACTTTGCAATGGGTGATATGCTGCCTGTCTTTGCAGCCAATTCATTTTCAGTTTAAAGATTTTTGTTGTAACGCTTCAATTGTTCTAAAAACTGGTGGTGTAATGCTTTGGGTGGGATTCAGATTTCGCTGTAAAGGCTGATCACTGTTAAGCCTTCATTTTAAAGGACGTTTCTCGTTAGGAAAATGAGGGTTCCATGTTTAAATATTGATTCCAAAGATTTAGATGAAAAAATATCGATATAAAAATATTGATTACAAAAATATCGACTCCCTATACATAAACAGTTAAGTACAGTAATATCGACTCGAAAATATGGATGTAAAAAATGTTGACTTTAAAAAATAACATAACTTAAAATAAATTCATTCTATAATATTAATATTATTATTAAAATAAATTAAATGTAATATATATTTAACTAATTATAACAAATAAACCTAATTTAATAAATATAAACACAAAAAAGTGTATATATACATATATTTACTTAAATACATTTTATTACCTATTATCTTTATTTAATGTATACACTTTTTTAATTATATAAAATAAAATAAACACAAATATAAATAATGTAAAATAAAATATTCTATATTTAATTAACACATTAAACTATTTAAAAAAATAATACATACATTTAATAAAATATAAACATTAGTAATTAAAACGTTGGATAGCGAAGGGTTAAAATTACTATTCCCACTCCAGTGAGTGCAACAGTAGGAAAAACGCTTGATAGCGTAGGGGTAACATTTACTATTCCTGCTCCAGTGAGTGCAACAGTAGGGAAAGCGCTGGATAGTGTAGGGGTAAAAATTACTATTCCCACTCCAATGAGTGCAACAGTAGGAAAAGCGCTGCATAGCGGAGGGCAAAAATTTACTCTTCCCAGTCCAGTGAGTGCAACTGTAGGGAAAGTGCTGGATAGCGGAGGGGTTAAAATTACTATTCCCACTCCAATGAGTGCTACAGTAGGGAAAGCGCTGAATAGCGTAGTGGTAAAAATTACTATTCTCACTCCAGTGAGTGCAACAGTAGGGAAAGCGCTGGATAGCAGAGGGGTAAATATTACTATTTTGACTCCAGTGAGTGCAACAGTAAGGAATGCGTTGGATAGCATAGGGGAAAAAATTACTATACCCACTCCAGTGAGTGCAATAGTAGAGAAAGCGATGGATAGTGGAGCAATACAAATTACTATTCCCACTCTAATGAGTGCAACAGTAAGTAAAGCGTTGGATAGCGTAGGGGTCAACATTACTATTCCCACTCCAGTGAGGGCAACAGTAGGGAAAGCGTTGGATAGCGAAGGGGTAAAAATTACTATTCCCTCTCCAGTGAGTGCAACAGTAGGGAAAGTGCTGGATAGCGGAAGAATAAAAATTACTATCCCCACTCGAATCAGTGCAACAGTAAGGAAAGCGTTGGATAGCGTAGGGGTCAACATTACTATTCCCACTCCAGTGAGGGCAACAGTAGGGAAAGCGTTGGATAGCGAAGGGGTAAAAATTACTATTCCTTCTCCAGTGAGTGCAACAGTAGGGAAAGTGCTGGATCCCAAAACAATAAAAAACAAAACCATCAACATGTTTAATAAATTTAATTTCCAATATTAACATAATTAATATATGTATTGAAATATATTATTATTAACAAAGATAATAAAACATTATTAATTACACATTAATTAACACTATAATATCCACAACACACACCTACAATTAATTACACAATTACAATTCATAATGACTAATTAATTAATGGTAATTAATTTAAAAATATTTAATCATTAATCAATAAAAAAGTAATTACCACCTTTCACAACATTTACACATATAAGCACCAAAACACACACCTAAATTAATTACTAATTAATTAATGGTAATTAATGTAAAAAGATTACTTGTCACCCTTCATACAATTTACACATATAAACATCCCAACACACACCTAAAATTAATTACACAATTATAATTAAGAATGTCTAATTACTTAATGGTAATTAATTTAACAATATGTAATAATTATTCAATAAAAAAATTGATTACTTACCACCCTTGACACAATGTACAATAAAACATATAAACACCTCACAGACCTAAAATACATTAAACAATTAACCTAATTAATTATTAATTGACTAATTGAAAATAATTAACAACTCATTATTAAACTTTTTTTAATTAATCAATTAACACATTCGTTATTCAATACATTTTATGAAATTAAATTACTTCCCACCCTATCCCCCTTCAAACCCACAACCCGCTACAAGACTAAATACGCAGAATTAAACTTAAAATAAATTAATAACTAGTAAAACTCTAAACCATATCATAAAATGAAAACAGGTCTCATTACCAACACTAAAATACATAAAATTATTAATAAATCGTTATTTTTGTCAACTTTATTTTTGTAAATGATATTTATTACAAATATATTTTTGTAATCGATATTACTTACCTGTCAGTCGATATTCTTGTCAACGATATTTTTGTTGATGATATTTCTTCCCCACGATATTTGTGCAGCAATATTTCTGTCCCTCGATATTTCTCTGTCAATATTCCTACTATGCACCTAACCCATGAAAACTCTCAGAACAACCTTGAGTAAAACACCTAATAGTTTCAATTGCATAACTCACGCTGAATTATGTACTGCTTTCATCACTGAATAGATATTAAAGAGAGAGATTAATGCAAGCCACTGAGCTCAGAATAACTTGTTTATATCCTAGTTTTTATCTCTCATCATGTCATTTAATCATCAATCTGGAGGTCAGAGTATCTTGTCAAAGTAAAGCCTTTTTCAGCTTGTTCGATTTCTTTTTAAAACAAACAAGAGAAACCATCTATTTTTGGTCACAGGATGTTGGGTATACACACACTCACATCATACATTTTACCTTGAACACAGACCCTCTCACAAACATACCTAAACTGTGCATATTTGATTTAATATCCCTCAACGCCTTACACCAAACCTCAATTCACTACTCACTAGAACATGACTTGAAGCGATATAACTAAAGGCAAGGTACAAAGGAGAGACCATGCTAAGGTGAGAAGACGGGAAACAGGGAGTCCAAGCTAAGAAACCTCTCATCGCCCAATACCTCAAGCTGAGTAGATGAGAGAGGCAGTTAAAAAAAGAATTGAAAGGAGGAGTCAGATGTTAGAGCAAAGGACAGGGGATATGATTAGGGGGGCTCAGACACTGTCTCAGTGTGGGGGCATTCACTTTGGTACTGCAGCCTTTTCTTGCCCTGCTGCCGCTTGTGTTGGTCCCCTCCCGCCGCCTCAGCCCACAACACCGCAGCGTGGCGACCGAGGAGCAGGGAGACCACAAGCCCCAGAATCCTCAGCGGCGGAAACCACCTATGCCATCACCGTGCCCGGAGGCGCATAAATTTCAGCAGCGCCCCGGTGGAGCGGGGGCTCAGACATGTCTCAGTGTGGGGGCATTAATTTTGAGACTGCAGCCTTTCCTTGCCCTGCTGCCGCTTGTGTTGGTCCCCTCCCGCCGCCTCAGCCCACAACACTGCAGCGTGGCGACCGAGGAGCAGGGAGACCACAACCCCCAGGATCCTCAGCGGCGGAAGCCGCCCACGCCATCACCCCGCCCGGAGGCGCATACATTTCAGAAGCGCCCCGGTGGAGCAGGGGCTCAGACACCGTCTCAGTGTGGGGGCATTAACTTTGGAACTGCAGCCTTTCCTTGCCCTGCTGCCGCTTGTGTTGGTCCCCTCCCGCCGCCTCAGCCCACAACACCGCAGCGTGGCGACCGAGGAGCAGGGAGACCACAAGGCCCAGGATCCTCAGCGGCGGAAGCCGCCTACGCCATCACCCCTCCCAGAGGCGCATAAATTTCAGCAGCGCCCCGGTGGAGTGGGGGCTCAGACACCGTCTCAGTGTGGGGGGCATTCATTTTGGAACTGCAGCCTTTCCTTGCCCTGCTGCTGCTTGTGTTGGTCCTCTCCCGCTGCCTCAGCCCACAACACCGCAGCGTGGTGACCGAGGAGCAGGGAGACCACAAGCCCCAGGATCCTCAATGGCGGAAGCCGCCTACGTCATCACCGCGCCCTGAGATGCATCGCCCCCGCATCGTGGGATCGCGCGAGGTCTGCGCCAGGCTTAGCCTGGGCAAAGGGCGGGCCATCTGTGGCCATCGGGGGCCAGAGGAGGCCGGGCAGGGCCACCCCCCTTGCTTTTGGCAATTGAAACAACGGACAATAAGGTACTGTTGACACTTCACTGGCCTCCAAGCCAATATGAACTTACAGTAGACCCAATTGCCAATTGTATTTATATAAGGACTTGGACATTTCCTGCTTAATCATATTGTCAAATACAAGTCTTGTTAGCCTGTGTTAGCATACCTATTTTTACTATTACTTTTTATTATTTCTCTACTCCCTCCTTTGATTTGGTATACCGTAGAATGGGGAAAAAGGGTTGTCCAGAAAAGAAACTGCCACCACCTCAGCATACACTTGTCCAGAAACAAACGTCAATTGACAGGATGCTAGCGAAAGCTCTGGGGGCAGTAGCTACTGAAATCAAAAAACGGAAAGGAGGTTATCGATTACACCTAATCTAGCCACCAGTACATTGATTTCCCATTCCCCTGATGAAACAGAACCATCACTACATGAGCCGTCAAGTGACTTTCCCACAAATGTAGAAACCACAAATAGGGAACTCCGGACAGGTAGGACCCGCCCTAGGCCAGATAGAAATACTAAAGCTAAACCAAGATCAAAAGCAAAGCCACCAGCAAAGCGGAAAATTGTGCAAGTTAACAATGCAGATTTAGTAAAATCACCAATGTCCAACATGACAGGCGACCATGCTGTACAAACAGATGAACAGCCTGGGTGGGTGTCAGATTTGGTAACTAACTTAGAGACACAGCTGAGAGTTATTGTCAAGGAGGAACTCAAGCCCATACTAGAAAGCCTGGAGGGTCTAAAACTAATATTTGCTAAGGGAGCAGCCACTAAGACTACGCCTCACCAGGAGAATAATCCTAGAGGTACTACTACAAACACCCCAATGAGAGACAAACCAAATATTAGTACGAGCAGAAGAGTACTATCGCCAATAATTAACATAATCCCAGGAGCACAATTACAGGCGACGACCACTACGGAAAAAGACCTAGGTTATCTTACTACAAATCAAGCAAAGGGAAAAACGGCTCAACAAACAGTAACAGGTAGCACTGGGGAATCCAAAAAGATTGATGGGAAAAGTCAACCAGCAGTAGGTTCTCTGTCTGAACAATCTGACCAACTCTCCAAACCTCCAAATATAAATCTACAGCCTGCATCATCCCCGTATGTGTATAAATCACACCAAGAGCTAAAAAATAAAAGTGTACACTGGTTAACCAACCATAGCGACTTCTGCTATGAAAGCCCAGAAGAAATTTTAACCACTAGAAGGGTGGGTTGGATTGGTCAACGCCAGAAAGATATTTATGGCAATTGCATAGTCATTAATTTTAGAAATCCTGCTGTCACTAAAAGAATTTTAACATCTGTGACAGGTATGAACCCGGGTAATATCTTTTTACTTTCCTTGGGCTTTTTTTACCCCCCCCAGAGCACCGCTGAGGTACCAGTATGGTAACTACATGAGGTGGAGATCCCCTGAGCCTAATCACTCCCCGCTACACCGGCCAAAACTGGACAAATCAATACACCTTTAACATACCTACTGGTAATAGGTTTAGCCCCCTGGAGGGGGGTAGATTGACAGTTGGCAGCCCCAGTAGTAGCACAGGAGGTGAAGCCGGCAAATTTAGTTGATCTTGAAAACGGGTGCAATCTCCTGAGCCCCATCTCCCTAGGCAGGAAGATCTGGGCGGAGAGTACTTGAGCGGTTCCCGATCCAGTAGCCCAATAGGGGATGGGCTCACCCTGTTAGCTGGCCCTTCTAGCTTCACGGTTGCGAGAAGTTTAGAGAAGGTAGTTGCACAAGTAATTCCAAATGTAGGATCTAAGAACTGCCATCCCCAGGCTCTGAAGAATTTTAATACGAAAACAGCCAGTAAAGAAATTTAAAAAATCCTGTCCTGGAAAATAGCAGGCATTAATAGTAAATTAGATGACCCACAGTGGAGAACGTTCATTGCAGAACACGATATTTGTATGCTCCAGGAAACATGGGCTAGAGGCGAAGTCACCATGAAAGGGTTTGCTTCATTCCATATTCCGGCTACCCATGCGGGTGTTGGAAGACCCTCGGGGTGATTAATTATATGGGTGGGTGTTCACCGTGGCTGTACGGCAGCCCAAATAGATACATCCTCTAGGGATATATTATGCGTACAGCGGTAAACAACCTTTACAACAAAACTGTTACAACGCACTACCATTACGACGCAACTTTTACAACACAAACCATTACAACGCATTGCGCTGGGGGGCGCTCTAGGATAGGGAATAGGTTTAATGTACTATCCAACACCTTCCCTACTATCCACAGGGACTGGAGTTGGAATAGTAAATTAAACTATTCACTATCCAGCGCCCCAAAGCACTATGCGTTGTAAAGGCATGCGTTGTAAAAACTGCGTTGTAAAGGCATACGTTGTAAAAGCATGCGTTGTAACGTCATATATCCGGAGTCGTCTACCCTTGAGGAGCTTGATATAGTTTTATCCACCACCCCAGTAAAAAATATGGTATGGTCATACTAGGAGGGGATTTCAATTGCCAATTCGAGCCCCTAGAGGGCCTGAACTGTGATATTATCTCTGAGGTGGACTCCCTCCTCGAAATCCCGGATTCTGGCTGCCCTCCTGTGCCCAAATGGACACCCCCTGGTAATGCAGATGAATTGCCTCACTCTAAATCATTCAATGAAAGCATGCAATGGCAGATCTCTTTCTGACATATCGTCTGCCCCTACATTCCATAGTAAAGATCCAGGGTTTATATTGGACTATATCCTGCTAAATACTAACCACTGGGACAGGATGGTTGATTTAAAAAAATTTCCCCGCATCGACAGCGACCATGACGCATTAGTAGTTGATCTCCACTCCGTTACCCCTAACGTGCTGCACCGCGCTGATTCCCATAACAACCAGGGGATAACATTATCTAACTGCAATAGGCGAGTACGATGGGTCAATTTCGTCAAATCGCAGGAAAATATGGGCACCCTTTATGATGCCCTTTTACCAGTGTTTTTAGAAACCTCAACCCTATATAACATAAACAGAGACTGCATGGATAAAGAGGCGATCAGGCTTAACCTCGAAAAATTTAAGAAAATAGTTTCCCAAGCAAACCAAAAAAAAACAGTATGCCTGTGCCCCACCCATGGCACAATTCATCTTGCCGGAAAGCTAAAAGCTCACTGGTGGCCTCAATCAAATTAAATGATTGCCCCCAAATTAAAATACGGAGAAGGGCTTATAAAGAGGCTGTCCAAGGAGCTAAACACAGGTGGAGCTGGAAAACTGGGATTTATTAAAAACTTCTCTTGGGGAAAGAGATATGAGATCTTTCTAGGGAATCGTAAATTTGGGTATAACGGCACCCAGAAGAGCACTAGAACCGACCCTGGGAGAACAGGTCTGGCGGGAACACTTCGAATCTTTGTAGAAAGATACAAAGAACACAGAGTTCCCCCCATGTGACCAATACTTGGATGATATCCATGGCCCAACTATAACCCTGCAGGAAGTAAAGGCTGCAATAGAGAAAATAGCCCCAGGCAAAGCCCCTGGTTTAGATAAAATCCCGGGGGATCTCTTCAGGAGTGAGCCAGAAATTCCGGCCCCTTATCTGTGGGTTATCTTTAATGCAATCTTGTCGGGCATGAAGATCCCTATAAGCTGGACAGGCGCAGAAATAATCCCCATTTTTAAAAAGGGCACCCCCTTATTTCCAAGTAATTACAGACCAATTAGTCTGATAGACATCCCACAAAAGATTTTTGCACGAGTTTTATTACTGAGACTTCAATCCTGGATAGACGATGGGAGCATTCTCTCTCCGCTCCAGGCAGGGTTTAGGGAAAAACTGTCAACCCTGGATCAAGTCTTAAGGCTCCAACTACTCCACTGGAAGACGGCTTGTCTCGAGAGGGGTAGTCTGTACCTGATATTTGTTGAACTGAGGTCAGCTTTTGCCTTGGTGCCCAGGACAAAATTATGGTCTGTCTTACTTGAGCTGGGGACCCCGGCGTGTCTTATACACCTTATTCAATGTCTGCATGAAAACAACTTTGCACAAACAAGATTTGGCAGGGATGGTCATTTATCGGCCCCTATACCAATTAAACGAGGTGTGCGCCAAGGTTGCGTACTTGCTCCTACATTGTTTAGCCTTTACATAAATGACCTGATTAATGTACTGTCACAAGAAAAAGGTCTAGATGCCCCCAAATTAGCTTCAAGAAGAATCTCAGCTATGATGTTTTCTGAAGATACGCTCCTGGTATCTAAATCCCCCATGGGGATTCAAAGGGTGTTGGACAGATTCCAGTTGTTCTGTGAGGACAAAGGGCTTGAGATCAACCTTCAGAAAACAAAATTTATGTTTTTTAATAAGCCAAAGAGCACTCGTCCAAACCCTCTACTAAATAATGGACCCCTAGAAAGATTAAGATCGTTCATGTATTTAGGCATCACAATCACTGAGACCATGGATTGGGGGGCACATATAGGGAAATCAACATTAAAACTAGCTCGGTCAACAGGGGGGATTTTGAAGGTTTTTAATAATTCAAACAGGAGTGCCGTTAGCCCGGCATTGGAAATCTACAAGGTCCAGGCCTGTGGGGGTGCATTATATGGAGCAGAACTCTAGGGTCACTGTAGGCCCAAGTCCCTACTGCAGATTGAGAACCAATATATTAGGAATCTCTTTAGACTGCCGCGTAGCACTCCTTTAGTTCCTCTCCGTCTAGATCTGGGCTTGATAGAACTGGAGGCAGTCCTATGCCTTAGACCCCTTTTATACTGGCGCCATTCATGGTCGACCCCGGAACGTTCTACATATAGAGAAGAACTGTCCGAAGTTTTAGAAATTAGGGGTGCTGCTAGGCTTCCCTGGTTTTCCCATGTTAATCATTTATTAACTAGTATGGGTTTGGGGGAATGTTTGTCTGACCTGGAGGTAGCTTGTCCCCAATTCTCAGAAAAACAATTAAAGATCATCTATAAGAATTATAGAATGGCCCTGCTACACTCTAATCCCAACATATGCAAATCAACCTTAACCTTTTTGGAAATGAATGACAGTCCCGTAGTTGAAAGGGTTTTCGACCTCATTAAACCTCCAATAGTCATTAAACTCTATCTGCAATTTAGATTTGGAGTTTTGCCTCTGCGTTGTGTGACCTCTAAATGGAAACCGCAAAACGAGGTCAGGTGCCCCGCTTGTAACCATTCTGAGGAATCTGAACTTCATGTCTTTTTTGGATGTCCGGGGTACAGTAAAATGAGAAAGAGATGGTTAGCTCAGATCTGCAGAAATTTAGGTAGTAGACGCTGTGTTGAAACATTCAGGATACTGAAATATGATCTAGTATCCCAATTGTCTACTCTGTAGCGGGGTTCCTGTTCTCCATGTGGTGCACAAGAAGGATCTTTCTCAAAACACCAAACGCGCTAGCAGATAAGAACTAGCTATCGAATTGCACTAATTTATTACGATGTAATACACCTCCTAATTGATTGAAGCACTCCTCTTTCCCATTTTCGGTCGTGTTTTAGCCTGATCAATGTGGTTCTGGGTGGAAAGGAAAAGAAAAGTAATGGGAAAAAAGAAAAAAAAACAGAATAATGCATCATGCACTTTGAATGAAAATTTTCCTGCTAAAGAAAAAAAAAGGGGAGAAAGACCAAAACTCTGATTTTATGTATTTATATAACGCTCTTTTATTCATTTTTTTAACTTTGTAAATGCTACGGGATTTTAAATAAAGCTTTTCTTTTTTAAATGACTCTTACAAACGTTTGTTGTAAAATTTTGTACTTTCTGGGTCATGTTGGCCGTAATAAAGGTACATTTGACTTGATTTAATCTGCGGCACATTGTCTTCTATTGTAGTCGCATTTATATTAAGCGCTTACTACCCCTGATGAGGTGTCAAGGCGTTTTTTCGGCAAGTAGCACTCTACTCCAGAATCAATAAAGGATTAGTGGTGAATTTGTATACTGAAATATGAAAGTAATGTGAGTGGAGGATTTGTTAGTCAGTTCTTTTGATTGGGAAGGATAGTGGAGGGATAGAAGAGGGAAAAAGGTTTGCATTTATATATGAAAGTAAAATGCGTGGTAACCTGGAGGAACATCCAGGCAACTTTTTGCAAGTGGTTTCTACTTGATATAGTTAGTGGGGTACAGGTTTTTTGATAATCTATGGAACTGCTATAGACAAAAACTCTTGAACCCAGTTACATATTGTATATGGTTACTAGTGTGTAATGCTGTCAATTGTTTTTTTGGTTGATAATTTTATGTAATTAACTGGACTTTCACCAGGCATGTATATCGTCATTAAAGAAAAGTATCTCAAACCAGTGAATTAAATTCCAGACATGGGGAAGAAAAACGGGACAGGTTTCCCTACATCTAGAAAACCTCTTCCCAGCACTGAATTGGACACCCAAGCAGAAATGCCTCACAGTGGTAGATTGGGGCTCTGTCATGCTCCTGAAGAGGTACAGACTTCTTTGATTGAGTCATGGGCGCGTCCTGGTTCCACGCAACGTCCCATTGTGCCTCTGTGAGACCCACTAGTCCTCCAATGCACAGTGGTCCACAAAAGAACCAGTTAAATGCTTGTCATTTGGTTAGTGTTCAAGATGTGCTTGCCAGGTACTCTTAGAGATTCTGAACTTGTACCTTATGTGCAGTTGGGGCAAGACTGAATGTAGACGGAGTACAACCTTCAGATTAATCAGCTCCCATTAAGTTAAAAGTCAGATAGGATTCGACCAATAAAAAAGAGATGAGAGGGGTAGTTAAGTCTATAACTGCATTTTCTTGGGAACAATGTTTGTAACTAAGAACATGCTGTCTCTTAATCCCGAAACACATTAGAATGGAATTCTGCATGTGTACTAGAGAACAGTATTGTATCTCAGCAAAGTTCAGAAAGATCAACAATGAGCCCTAAACTAGGTCTGTGGGTTTATGCTTGAGTAGACCTACTCTGGGTTGACGGACTTTCAAGTTAATCCCTGGAAGAGATGTTAATGGACTTTACGCATTCAAACCTGACGCATAATTTACCCAGAGCCGTCTAGCAGCATCCACAGTAGAATGTTAATGGTAAATCTTAACTGGCTTGCCTTGAACATTAACATTTATGGAAAACCTTCAACCTCATTGTGAGCGTAGGTGCACGCTTCCACATTGAGGCAACTAATTCAATGTGTACATTTACTAAAAGCAAATGCAAATCAAAGATGTGAGTCACAAAGAAGAAGCTCTTTTCCAGGAAAACCGAATTGACTACAAGATGACACTGTGTTGCTATATGCATTTGTTCTTTACTTGCAATCTGCAGAGGTTGCAATGCTTTGTCCTGATGCTTCTAGGAAGGAGAATCAAACAGGAAACTGAATACAGTCATCAGCATATAGAGCTAGGCAAACAGAAACTCCATTAAACACCAAACAGCAAAAAGCAGGAAAACTACAAAAGGTCAAAAAGCTATAAGATTCTGTACAATCCGTAAAAAAGTACCAAAACTCGCAGGTATTGGCTAAGAACGGTGGTGCTCCTGATACAACCAGCCAATCGAATCATAGCCAGGGTGCCTATATCTCTGAGAAAGTTTCTAAATCACTCTGATACAGATACACATGACTCAGCCCATTTGGTGTTGCTCCATTCTAAATGTGATATCAACATAACCATTCCGCTCTCCACTCTTACCTCGCTGCTCCTTTTCACCCACACCCCATCACTCCTGGTGTCTAATGCCCCCTCATTGTACCCTTTCATCTTCACTCACAACTCTTTTCTGCCTCCTCACTACCACTTATATTCTTGCAGGTCAGTTGGTATGTATCTGCTCTATTTCCTAGGTGACTACTTGTGCTGAAGCTTTTGATCACATGTGGGTATAGCAAAGTTTGGATAGCTCCTGCAAAAGAGCGATTAACTAAATGCACCTTGTGTGCCATCGTTGACCCTGCCACCACTTAACTGATCTTGATATGCAGGACGGTGTGCTACATGCTCCACAAACAAACCTTTCAGTGGATTGGCAATAGCTTTACTACCGCTATGCCACCCCTCCTCTGGCCTTCTCTTCCAACCCTTTGACTCTATGGTCTTGTATGGCAGCATGAACATATTTGCATTTGATGTACATACACACATGCACGGGTGCACATGCACGCTACACATTACATATACACACAAGGCCAACACAAACATTGTCCTCTCTCCAGTAGGATGGCAAGTCAGTTAACAACCAGACCGCCAACCACATCCTTCGTTTGAAAATGTAAACAATTGCTGGATAAAGCACGGGTAGACCTCTTCTCGCCCATATGGCATTGTTATCAGGAGCTCTTATCAAATGTCTGCACAGAACAGGCCTGAAAGAGGGAACTAGCACAAATGATAGTTTAAAATGAACTATAGTTGGTGGCACAATGAGTGCTCCTGCCCACCTATTAGTATTTAATTGACAGACCTAGAGTACATGTACTATCATTTACTAGGGGATAGGGATCTATAAGTAAATTAAAGTATGCCGATTAGGCATGGGCAATTTTACAATGGTTTAAGAAGAGAGCACAAGCACTTTAGCGCTGGTTAACTGGATGCACTTAAGTGCAGAGAGTCATATTGCTTATAACAATTTGTTCAGCAAAGTATGGGACTGAAGACAAAAAGTTTGCATTGATTCATTGTATTGAATTGAAATAATTTCCTTGTACCCACCATACCTACCCTCTTCATCTCTTATTTCCGTTGTTTCTTTATGCTACCCTGGATGTATTTTAATTAGGTAGCAACACTTTTGTTTCAAGTTTAAATTGTGGGAACGGGGATGCATTATGTTTGGTTTCATCTTTTTCCTCTGGTCTCTTTAAAATAATATTATGTAGGGATGTTAGGTGGTAGTTGTGTCTGCCAGGGTTTCTTTGATGTGAAATGGTCTTTTAATAAATACCAATGCATTGTCCACTTTCTGTGATGTCACTCTTCAAAACATTCAATGATAAAAACATTTCCTGTGAGGAGACACTTTTCTCTTCACTGTCACCATGTTTGGGGCTGTTCAGTTCCATTCCCCAGTAAGCACAGGAGCCAATCATTTGTCATTTCCAGGATCAAAGGCACTCAAAGAAGATTTTATGAATGTTTACAAGCTTGCATATTTTGCAGGCATGCAGAAAATAACTAAGCTAAAAAACATAGAAATATCTACTTCTAACCCCTATGCTGGACTTTACAATTTCCCAATCTGTTAAACTTTTCATCTTAGGGTGGTCTTCCAGCAAACCTTTTGCTTTACTCCTCTTGTATTGCTAAATTTATTTTTGTTGGCCTTAGGACTCTACACACCCATCCACTGCCAATCAATGATAAAGTATGTGTGCTCTCTCCTTCAAACATGGTGAAACTGGCTTAAACCCAATTGGTACATTTAATTTATTTTCCAGTACCTGGTAATGTGGTACTAAGTGTACCCAGGGCCTATAAATTAACTACTACTAGTATGCCTGCAGCACTGATTGTGCACTCATTTAAGTAGCCTTTTAAACATGTTTCAGGCTTGCCTTTGCAGCCTGTATTTGCAGTTTTAATCCCTTGCATGCTCATGACGGCCCCCGGCCGGCCAACCTGACCAGAGTGGTTCAAAGTTGGGAATCCATTTCATTGGATTATATTGCCCTCATAAACCCTGTCAGGTGTCATGCTTCATCATCGGGCTGCTCCTCGTCTGGTCGGCGGTGCAATACCCAACGGGCTTCCTATAGTAGGGACACTTTAGCAGAGATCTTTTTCCAACAATCGTTTGGTGAAGTGGGAGTGAGGGGTCTAGTGTGTGTAGATGAATGTGTGTTTCTTGTGTGTTTCAAGTGATTCTAAAATAGAGTTGGGAGTACCTACGACAACAACTTTAATCAAGGGGTCTCCTACCCTAAGTAAAAACAAAATATATAAGGCGCTAGGCTGAGGTTATGTCTCAGGTTATGGCGCTCTTATATGTGATAGGTCAACATGTTTCTCACCAATTGAATAATCTGCGGGCGATTCATCAGGACCAAACAAGAGGATATACCTACCCCCCTGGTAGTTCGGCTATCAGCCTTCATCAGCTAGGATAGCTTGACTCCAGTGGCCTAGTGAGCACGGGACCCACGTCTGGGCATACACTTCCCACATAGGGTGAACAGCAAAACACACAAGATGATGGACGGAATGTTGCCAAATGGCAAAACATTCACCCCCAGTCACAGATCTGGGTTTAATCTGTCGTTATTTTGCTCACCAAACCACCCCAGTTCAGACATGGCCATATTCAAATCATTCTTGACCCTGTGCCTCATGGGAACAGTCCAGACCGAACTGCCAAGCTGTTTCAAAACAGACTTTGGCATAGGAGAAGCAGGGTTCATACCAAGACCAAATGTTTCATTGGCAACAAGAAAAGATCTAAAAAATGTTGATTGATCTTTTAATGTGTCAAAAGTCTCTGTTCTCAGGGCAGCCCTAAGTGTACCCTCCTCCCCTCAGAAGAGGAAATGTCCCAACCGCAGAGCCCCTGCCAAGAAAAAAGCAAAAGACGAAACTAAACCAAATTCGAGACGCAGTGCATGTGAGGCAGCCAAAGAATTTAAATGACAAATTTGGCGTAAGATTCGTCCTTCTGCCTTATCAAAGGAGAGCCTGTAATTCATATCTAATACTTCAGCAGCATATATTAGTGAGGGAGCGATTTTTACCTTAAAAACTGATATAGCATGGATGAAATGGCGTCTCCTGCTAGTTTTGTAAAATCTATTTAATGCACTCTCCTGGGAGACAGCCTTACTAAAACAGTGTTTAATGTGCTCCAAGTGTCGGCCTGTTTTGGAAAAAACGTTACCCAAATATATGTACGAGTCGACTAATCCAATTTTTCAAAGCCAAGCATCCATTTTAGACATCTCTTTATTCTAAGCCCCTTCTTACGAAAGACCAGAATCTTGCTCTTTGTAATAATAATGTTCAGGAAATGGGCCTCTACATATTTACTTAGGGCATCCAGACGATGTTGCAAGCCAAAAGGCGTTAAATCAAATATTGATACATCACCTGCGTATAATAGAGAGCCAACGGACACTGCGCCGATTCTAGGGGCATCTCCCCTAACCGAGTTCGGGGCACCGGGGTGATCGGCAATATACTGGGAGAACAAGAGAGGTGCTAATAAGAAACCCTGCTTAAGCCCATTGTGTGTTCTAATTTTGCATGATAACCCCTGTGAACCTCCCATCAGAACCTGGCACCAGGTGTCTGAGTGTATCCTTTAGTAAATACTTAAGCAATCGTAAATGTAGATATTATCAGCCTTAACTGTATCTTACAAATACAAATAGCTCTGCAAATTAGGTCCTCTTCTGCTTTCAAAAGGATAAGTGTTGAGAAACTTCACTAAAAGACTGACATTCCAGGTGCTAGATAGAATATATGGCATTCGATTTTAATTATTTAATGGATGTCCTGCACTGCTTTAAGTGGGCAGCAGTATTCTACTGGACATTTTTTCATTTGTTCACGTTGTGCTAGAAACCATCTAGAATTAAACTTCAATTAAAGTACAAATGGGAGGTGGTGCAATTCTACAAACTAGCTTCTGATATTAGCTTCCAATCAGCAGCTCTTCTGAACAGTGAATTAAATGACTCTCGTTCACTCGGTCACCAGGATTTTTAATGATTGGATTGCCGCAATGATATTTTGTTATTTTTTGACAAGTTATTTTTATTTAGCTTAGTTTCACACTTTTAAATCAATAAAGGTTGTCCTCAGCTATTTACCAGCTTTGGTTGTGGGATTGCATCTACCAGCACGTTTAGAGCTCATCAAAGCAGAATTGCAAATTCTCACTGCTCACTTGCATACATAATAAGACACTCATGTCAAATAAACTGACACTCCTGGGATTCAAAATTAAGGACCAGACTTATGGCCCAAAACTTCAAAGTCAACTAATGCTCAGCTACTGCAACACAACATCACCCCAAGTGCCATGGTCAGATTGCAGGTAACTCAAGATTCTGGATGTGGGACAGAGACTGCTGCACAAATACATATCTGCTTGTTAAGCGAGTTGCCTAATGGTAGTGTTTTTTGAAAAGTATTTCCATATAGACAGTCACCAGGCGTTCCAGTCATTTAAAATCAAAGACTATTTGAAACTAACACCAGCTGATTTTTGTATGAGTGCAGCCATATCATTTGAATCGTGGTCAAACTGCAGGTTGCCTACAACTGGATTGCAAGATATATATTACTCAACATAATTCTAAACAGTATTCTGAAGAAAGAGAATGGGGAATGTCATGGAACTAATTAAAAGCAAATTGTAATTAAATAAATTGCATGCACTATAACTACCAGAATGCCTGAGTGAAAACAGAAAATACTAAAAAATCGATCAAAGTAATATCGAAAAAAATGTCTATTTGATGTCCCCATCGAAAGCTCATTTTTGTGTGCCGGCCATCTTAATCCTTTTATATTCCCCCTTGATTTTGGGACGTCTTTGGAGATGTTCCAAAGCAACAGATGAGTTTTAAAATCGAAATTTCCCTCTCCCATAATATACTTGTTATGTTATATTAGGTTAGCATTGCTAAAATATATGCCTTTGTATTGCGCTAAGTAACCCACTGAATTATCCCTGTAGCATGTAGGCCTTCTATTATTGGTCAGTGTGACGCCATTTTGTATTTCTTAATCCTTATTAGACTGCCTAAGCTGTATTTTTTTTATTTTATGTGGTTAGTCAAATAATACAGTTTTCACAGTGTGCATACAACATCATTACAATACCAGTGTATTCAGTCGATTCAATCACTTACATGCGTCAAGTTACCGCTTTATGTATTACTGGATTTACAGGTCTAATCATTGCCTAGTTAGAAAAAAGACAAGGAAATTGCACACTAAGAACATCACAAGGCAAATGTTCAGGAAACATTTGTTCAGCTCCTGGCACCTATTTATATATGTAGGTCCTACTAACAGCCGGCAGTTGGACCAGGTGAGACTTCTTCCTCCCACAACACAGCACAACTACAATGACACCATCTTGCATAATCAGTCCTCTGTCTGCTTAGAGAGAAGGCATTGCACCAGTGGTTCCCAGAAGTCACGTGGCCTAGAGGATTGGGGTATGTCCTCTGCATACATGTCTAGCTGTGTTTTGCAATATGACATATCCCTGATCCAGTCTGCATGCTTTTGTGTCTATTTACTGCCCCATTTCATTTCTGTTCTTTTCTTTACCCACAATAGTGGCACCGCCAGGAATCTGCGTCTGCGTGCCAGTTTAATCTTATAGATACCTAGAAGGTAAACCAGGGGCGCATTCGGAATACACATTCCTAGCATTTGTGTAAGAGTGTCAGTGACCTCCCGCCAGTAGGGTTGGAGTTTCTTACACGCCCAAGCCATATGTAAAAATTCTGCATTGGAGGCATGGCAACGATGGCAACAGTCATCAGCTCTTAGTCCGTATTTGTGCAGTTGCGTGGGTGAGTAATATACCTGGGGCCTCATTTATGACTTTTTGCCGTAGGGAAGCGCAGCAGGCCTTTCCTCTTTCTATGTGTGCTGTAGAATGCAGCACACATAGAAAAAGGAAATACGAGGAGAAATAAAGACATTTCTCCCTGTTGCGCCTCCCTTACGCTTCCCCTGGGGAGGCGTAAGCTTTTGGCACTGCTTCAGAGTTACAATTTCTCGTAAATCTGGGGCAGTGTCAAAAGGCCATGGATGTTGCTGGGAACGCCCCCAGCAACACCCATTGCACGCCCCTTTAATGCAGAACATTTCGTTAAAGGGACTGATATTTATCAGGCAGCAGTACCCCACAAAAACTGGCGTACTGCTGCCTGATAAATACCACGCAGGCTTCGGCGCCACGGAACTTCCTGAAAAGTGAAGTTCCGATGGCGCAAGGGGCCTCATAAATGAGGCCCCTGATGTATAAACTTAAAGTGGAACATTTTCAGATTGCAATTGGAGGTAAGCAGCTGTAGTTGTATGCATCCAAAGTCCCAGTCTTCTTTGGCAATAGTTGTACCCAGTGTGGTCTCCCACCTAACAAGGATGTATCCGGTGTGCGGAACTGTTCATGTTGTGACGTGTTTTACAACTTAGGAACTAGGCGGTGTCTCGTGGTGGATGTCAGGAATGTCTGCAGCGTGTTAAGCGATGGAGGTTCAGCCAGGAAGGAGGGAAACAAGGTTTTGATCTCCATGCGTAACCGCAGATATGCAAAAACTTTTAAGGGGGCTCAACATGTGCTTAAGGCCGCAGCATCTTGCAATCTGTACTCCTTGTTCGGGAAGGCATCTCCCATGGTTCGGAGATGCATCTCGTGTAGTTCCTGCACTATTTTCGTTCCTGTGTCACCGTGAGTTGTGAGTGGTGTCGGAGGGGAAGTGCTGGCGCATATAACGGAAGCTTGTTTGCACGTTTTGCCAATGAGTACCAGGCCCTCGAGGTGCTAACCGCTGGGTGTATCTCCAGATTGGAGGCATACTGTCTGGGCGAGGATAGAAGTGAAAGAAGGGGGGTGGGGTGCATACTTTTGTGCTCCACCGCAATATGTGGCACATGCCCGTGTGGCTGTAACCAATATTGTGGGTGTTGTGCCTGAGTGCAATAGTTGTATAATTGCAGATTGGAGGCATTGAAGCCAACCTGGACATAGGGTCTCGTCAGTTCCCCCCACCCAACCCGCGCGTGTTTCCCGGCCTAGGTCAAGCGAAGTTGCACTGTGTGTAGTTTAGCGAATTTTAACTGTGGGAACCAAATCAGTATATTCATAAATAGGTATAGAAACCAGGGTAGCAGTACCATTTTCTGCAGTGCGATTCGATCCGCTAGCGATAGGGGTGGTCGGATCCATCTAGTCACTTGATCTTCTAGTTTAGTTATTGCCCATACCGTAATTTTCCCATTTCACAGTTTCTGGATCTCGGTGTATCCAGACACCCAGGTACTTCACTGGGTCAGTCTGCCATTGCAATGGGTAGTCAAGGGACAGTTTGGTCGTCACAGGGGTGAGCGGAAAGACCACCGATTTGTTCCAAATAATACAGAGGCCCGAGAAGTATGCAAACCTGATATATTCTCGAATAAGCGCATTTAGATTTACATCCGGGTACCTGGTTGTACAAGACCATGTCGTCCGCATAGAGTGATATGCTAACTGGGCACAGCTGGAACTGCAGAGCTGTAACAGCGCGTCTCTGGCATATCTTGCAAGCTAGCGGTTCAAGTGCCAGCATGAAGAGTAGGGGCGACAAGGGGCATCCAATTCTCGTCCCTCTGTAAATGGGAAAGGGATCAGATATCATACCATTGATCCGCAGTCTAGCGCAGGGTGCCGTGTATAACAATCCTATCCATTTCAGATAAGGTTCCGGGAAGCCCATTTGCCTCAGGACGTAAAACATATATGACCATTCGACAGTGTCAAACGCCTTTGCAGCATCCAATCAGGCAGGTACTTCTGGTAATTCCGGATTGATATGCTGGAACATGCCGAATATGGTTTGTAGGTTTTGAGTGGTGGAGCGGGTCGGGATGAGTTCCTGCTGGTCTGGCAGGACCAGTTTCTGCATCAACGGTTTTAATCTGAGGGCTATAACTTTGGCAAGGATCTTAACGTCCAGGGCGATTAGTGATAGTGGGCAATATGATTCACAGTGGGTCGGGTCCTTATCAGGTTGAAGGAGAGTGATCAATAACGCCTTACGTATTGACGGGTCATTTCGCCATCCTCGTATGCCTCTTCATACATGGCCGCTAGATGTGGTATCAGCAGGTCTTTGTATTCCTTATAAAACTCAGCAGGTAGTCTGTCTATGCCCGGTGCCTTGTTGTTGGGGAGAGAATTGATGGCTTCACGGAGCTCATCATATGATGACTAAAGTACTCGTGGTGTGCATCTGGCAGCCATGCCAATGCTATGTCGTCAAAGTACTGTTTCAATTCAGTGGGATCAGGTATGGTCCCCGCCTTGTACAGGTTAGTGTAGTAATCTAAAAAACACTGTGAGATTGAGGGGGTATCATAACAGGCCGTGTCCTGAGAGTTCAGTATCTTAGTTATGTATGAAGCTGTGAGCGTAGGGCAAATCTTGCTAGAAAGGGCCCGCCCTGGCCTACCACCTTCTCCATATGCCTGGGCTGTGCACTTCTTTGAAATTTATTTAAGTTCACTATCTGCAAATTCATGGTATGTGTCTATTTTCCCCTTGATGTCTGCCAGAAGTGCGGGATCAATAGTAGTGGTATATGTGGACTCCAACCGCTTGATGTCCGCCTCAACCGTGGTTAGCTGTCTACTGATATTGTTAAGGATACCAGCATCTTTACCAATGCAGAATCCACGAACAGTAACCTTGCACACCTCCCATAGTATTTTGGCACTGTCTACAGACTCCACATTTCGTTCAAAGTACTCACTGATAGCAAGTTTCAAGTCAGGATTAAATACCTGGTCTCTCAATGTACTAGGCTGGGATGGCGAGTTCTTGTCTAACTGGTGCGTGATCAGGGAGGGTTTTGGCCAAGTGCGTGATGTCAGTTGTCCAGGCTGTTACATCAGCAGTAGTTATCCAGAGGTCAGTCCTGGACCAAGTATTGTGAGTAGATGAAATGCACATGCTTTCCCAGCCATTTGGGTGTCATGTCCTCCATATATCCAGCATGGCATAGTCTTCCATCCCTTCCCTGAGCGCTTTGGCAGTGTTCCTCCCATATCTGTAATTCCCAGTGGACTTATCTACCAGTGGATCCAGGCACATGTTGAAATTGCCTCCCCATATTATTGCATAGGGTGGGAGCGATCGCAGCTTGCACCATATATTTGGGAGAAAGGAGGGTTCATTGGTGTTAGGGCCGTATGCGGTGATAATGGTTATGATCGTACTGCCAAAATCCACTTGTACAATGAGATATCTGCCCTGATCGTCTTAGTGTGAATGGAGCAATATGAAAGACTGCCTTAGCTGCACTCATACTGGGCCCCATGTATTCAGAGTTGCTTGCCTCTGCAGAACGCTGTATTTCGTTATTATTTTCTTTTCTGTTCAAGGCTGTAACTCGACTCACTGACGGACAATTATTTGGCTTCTGCATTCCATCGTTGTTAGAAATGGGATTTCTGGTTGGCTGAGGCCTGTGTCAAAGCCAGGCAGAAACCACCACTCTAGTTAGGGCAAGGGAGTTACACTCCAAAGATAACCCCTGCTCACCCACTTGGTAACGTGACACGAGCAGTAAGGCTGATCCCGGAGGCAATGTGTAAAGCATTTGCGCACCCACCCACCAGCAACAACATCCCAGGCCCCTACAAAAGGAACTCCACACAAGGTTATATCATAAAATAGCCTTTGTGTTATCAAAACACATCAGATAGTAATCACACCATATTCATTGTGCCAACTGGCATGGGCAATATTTACAAGGGATTATGTATACCTGACAAGGCCACATGGACCACTGTCAGGATCATCACAAAGGGAACTTGGTAAAGGTGAACTAAAACATACAAGTAAAAATAGATCATAGAATGTACAATCAGTAAACACTGATAATCACTGCACTTGCAACAGTCTGTATCATGAAATCCATCATACACAGTACCCCATCGCTTTAACTACATTAGACCCTCACCACCTGAGTAAAACCTTACACTAGGGGCGTAAATCGCACAGGAAAGTATAATCTCCCTAACATAAACCTAAACAGGTAAAACAACCTCCTATGCCTACATCATATCTAGAGGCATCAAATACAGGGTGCGTAAAACATACTACACGCAGTACATTTCCTAACACCCAAAGCATTAGCACATAAATCACATCAAGGTCCAGGTTGCGCCACTGTGCCAAAACCTAAATGTTGCAGCTGCCCACTACTTGCTGGGCAGCTGAGAACAATGAACAGGGCCTAAACGCTGCAGCTGGCACTAAGTGCTCTGCAGCTGTGGAAGGCCAAGGTAGGGGCTAAGGAGTTGAGGTTCCGTAACGATCGTAAGTGGTGTTTTTGACTCGCACTAATATGGTCGAGTCTGGTATCTATGAACCGCAAATGACGAGTTTAGTGGGTGTACGCAGTTTCGCTGTGCTAGCCTAAGCCGTTCGTTTGTTTCGTGGGTTTCTCTATCTGTACCCTGGGATTCCCAAGACTCTTGCGGAAGACACGTTTCCTTTGAAAGTGTCTTTATGATGAGGGGGATGACACTGTAAGGCAGATGACCCCGCTCGAGGCTCATCTTGCCGTGTCGCTCTATTGTCCTAGTCGTGCATCTCATTAGGCACGTCCCTTTGATGCCTGCAGCTCGTGTTTCCCGATACCACCCCCTTTACACCCTTTCCAATCTCCCCACTGTTTCTGCCTTCCTCTGCACCTGTCTCTGTTCCTTCTTCGATCTGTTTACTACCAATTGGAATGTACTAAATGGTGGGAAGATGAGTTTTACAGTTGGGAACCACCAAATGTTTCCGTACTTATGTTCCGGGCCCTGAATGCATCAAAGCAACCCCTCTTGGAGATTACGATGGGAACCGAGTTGTAAACCTTTGTGTACAATGTTAACCTATGAGAGAAATGTGTATAAAAGGAGCGACCTACAGTAGCAATTTGAATCAGGCTCCGTGAACCTACATGCTATGTACTTCTCGTGACTTCTGTGTTCCCTGCAGTAAATAAACCTCGAAATCTTTGACGCCGAAGGAAGTGTCCCGTGTCTCTGTCATTTGTACGCCGGAACAGGTTACCCACGAAGGTTTCAGGTGTTGTCCCCTGGCACCGCTGGGTCTTAGAATAACCCAGTCCTTCGGTTGGCGCCCACCGTGGGGCTGCATCAGTGGTACCGGTCCAAGCCCGACGATCGTGAGGAACTTCGTGTGAAATCTCCGAGGGAAGGTGCACCCCGCTTCATCGATCCTGTTGTCGAAATAAGTGGCCCGACGACTTTTCCCGCGAAGATTCCCGCCTCCGGACGGCTGCGACGGACTGCTGCCCTGACTGTAGACCTGTTTTGGCGCCTGGCGTAGACCTTGGTACAGCGAGACGATTGACGGGCCTTCCTGGTGACGCCATCGATCTTTGAGTTAAGTATTTGTGGGTCGCTCCCAGAGTCCTTAGTTGTGGTTGCTTAGTTGTTGCATGGTTCCATTGCATTTGTGGTTCTTAGTACTTGGTTCTTTGTTGTAATATTTGACGTCTGCAGCCACCAAAAACCGAGGGTTTTTGCTCTTTGCAGGGACTTGGTAAATCCCGTAACCCTTGAAGTTTGTGAAACTCGGCTAGTGTGCAAGATGCCTGGTTGCAGTACTTTGTTCAGTTGTTTTAGACGTTGTGGTACGGATTCCCGACTGGAGCACTCGTGTCCGATACCTCCGGTTGGAACTCTAACTTATGAGCTCTATAGTAAGCACGGGTTAGGTCCGATTACCTTTAATGAATATTGGATTCGCTATACTAAAAAGGATGGTGTCCTTAGTTGGCCACCTCATGGTAGCTTCGAGACCCCGATATTAGATAACCTTGAGGCTAAATTGTTTAAGAAAAAAATCAAGGCCGGCCATGTTTGATGCTCTTCGGTTATGGCGTAAAGAAGCCAAACAAAGAGAAATCAGACTGTTCAAACGTAATCAGAAAGATGGAGTTGCTACCACAGTAAGAAAAGCGGAGCAATTTCAGCGAGATAAGGAGGAAAAGGAAAAGGACGTTTTCGATAGACTTCAGCGCATGTCTGTAGATAAATGTTATCCTGCTTTGCCGACGGAGTCGGATAAGAAAGAGGAATCAGTTGAGGATCCTTTACTGTCCTATCTTCTGAAGTCACCACCTCCGTATGCACAGGGTACCACAACTCCTGTGGTTCCTCTTGTACCTGTTCCTGTACCTGTTCCTCAACCTGTTCCTGTACCTGTTCCCATTCTCCCGACTGTTCCTGCTCCCTTGCCTACTTCTGTTCCTACTGCTCCTCCGCTTGTACTTCCTCATACTCCTGCTCCCGCTGCTGCTCCTGTTCTACTTACTCCTACCGTTCCTTCTGTTTCCGACTCCTCTCTTGTTAATCCCTTATGCTATACTTCTCCATCTATCCGACGTCGTACTCCTTTAGTTGCTGCTAACTTTTCCAATTCCCTTGAACCTATTTCTGAGTCCGCTGGTTCGGACGGTCCTCAAAGACGTAGTCAGCTTCCCGGTAATAGGGAACGCGCCGCACTGTATAATATGGCGATGGCTTGGATGCAATACCCCATTAGGAATCCTCCACGTTCGGTATTGAATACGTTTGGTCAATTCAATATACCGACACAAAGATATGTTTTTGAAGAAATGTGCCAGGTTTTACGTGACCAAATATCGGCTGATGCATCTGACGATGTAATGACTGCTTTGACTAATCTACAGCTCCAGTTTTCGAGCGGAATGATAGTAGGTTCTAATGTTCGACGCGCTGTTGAGCAGCTGTTATCTTTTCGTCCCTCTCTAATGCCCCGAGCATTGTTCGTAGAAGACATTGAGGGGCCGTTAGAAGCACCTGGTCAGTATCCCATGCGTGAAGTTCCACCAGTGTGGATGCCAGGTGATAATGCTCAAGTTCCACCGATTTTGCCGCATTTTCAGAGAGTGTGGATCCATCTTCCATGGAAACGATCAGAAGTTTTGCAGGTAAAGCAATCTTTGTCTGACCCTCGCAAAAATCCTGCAGGGTATTATAAAGAATTATCGCAGTTCGTAGATGCTACGATAATGAATCTTGCCGATATTGATATGCTGTTTGGCAATGTCGTTCCGCAACCGGTATGGGCAAAGATTCGTCAAGAAAACCATGCGACAGAATTAGGTGGTGATTGGGCTGCTCTTATTGCGGCAGATACACGACAAATTGGTGGGGCTAAACCTGAACAGCTTATTACCGCTCTCCCTCAGAGAATCATTACCCTAATGAAAACGCTTATGCCAGCTATGAAAGTGAATTGGGATAAGTTGTCTGCTTGCAAACAGAAGAAGGACGAGAGTGTCTCTGACTTCTTTACGAGATTTGAGGAGGCATTCATCGATCATAGTGGTCAGGATATGGGTACCGAGGGTGGTCAGAGGTTGTTCGTGGACAAATTTGTCTCTAACTTGTTGCCTGACTTGAGCAACAAGTTGAAAAATTCTGAGAGTGCGTGGGCCGTTTCTACTTCTGCTCAAATATTGGCTACGGCGCAGTATTATGAGAATAGGGAGAAAAAAGAAAATGATCACGCCGATAAAAAGACGAAAGAACTCAAAACTAAAGTGTTGTTGCAGCAGGCGTATCCTCCGCGTTCGAATCAGAATGATTCGCAACAGCGTAACCGATCGCAGTCTCAGTCTAATAGACCGCAATCTCGAAATGACTCCTCTACGCAGAGATCTTCGTTGGGGTACAATCAGTGTGCTTATTGTAGGCATGAGGGTCATTTGAAATTCGATTGTCCAGTCTTACGTGATCGAAATAGTGGCAGTGCATCTAGAGGAGGTCGTAGTGGTCCGCAACAGGCATCACGTGGTAGGGGTCGGGGTACTCAAAATGATCGTTCAGATAATTCGTCAGATTCAAACAATTGTTTTGATCAACGTGGATCATCGCAAGGTAGATCTGCGCAGTACAATGTAGATGATTATTACGTCGATCAGGAAACTAACGACGGTAATTACTAGGACAGCCATAGACAAGGAGAGGGAGTAGTATCAGTTCCGGTTGATCAGAGAGGGCCTTACGTCGCAGTTGCCACCTCGGGCGTCGTTGAGCCTTTTCTGTTGGACACTAGTGCAGCGAAAAGTTCCATCATGCATTCGAAACTCCCTGGCGCACCTTTGTCTGGCTTAACAAATGTTTCCGTTGGATTCTCTGGCGCCCCGTTAGCAATCCAGTTTTACGCCCTTTGCCTCTTACCATTGGGCCTCGTGAGCTGCAAGCTCCGTTGATTTTGACCACTGGTTGTGGTGAAAATCTTTTGGGTCTGGATTTGCTAAAACGTCTGTATGCGACTTTGTATTGTTCTCCTGCGGGAGTAAAGCTTACTTTGGGTGAGAGAGTTATCTCTCCAATGTACTTGTCTCTCGATAAGCTTCCACCGGAATTGAGCTCGCTTCCTGCATCTTTGTGGGCAACAGGTCCCAATGACGTGGGCCTGCTTGACATCTCCCCTTATGTTGTTCACTTGAAATCTAACGTGCGACTGCCACGTATTCCCCAGTATCGTATCTCTCTTGACGGCGAACGAGCATTGTTAGCGATCATCTATGACTTGATCGAGAAAGATGTCATTGAGGAGACTCGGGGAAACGTGTGCAACAGCCCTGTACTGCCCATTTTGAAACGTACTGACCCTTCGAAACCACCTGTTTATCGTTTTGTTATCGATTTACGGGAGGTGAATAAAATTGTGATTCCTCAGTTCCCTGTGGTGCCTGACATTATGGCTCTACTGACTCTGATTCCAGCTTCTGCATCTTGGTTTTCAGTGATCGATCTGAAGAATGCGTTCTTCAGCATTCCGATTGCTGAAGAGAGTAGAGACCTTTTCGGTTTCTCTCTTGGAGGCCGCAGCTTCCGGTTTAAACGTGCTCCTCAGGGCTACTGTGAGAGTCCATCGATATACAGTCAAGCCTTGAAGGGCCAACTTGATGCATTTGTGTTGCCGGCTGGTGCAGCCTTGGTCCAATACGTCGACGACCTATTGGTGGCCGCAGATACTCAGGACATTTGCAAAATTGCGACAGTGTCGTTGTTGCAACATCTCTGTGACTTACATCACAAGGTGTCACCTTCTAAACTACAATATTGTTGTCAAGAAGTAACCTATCTCGGTCACTTATTGTCAAAGGAGGGAAGAAGGTTGACCCCAGAGAGAATTGCAGCGATTGCGCGAATGACTGTGCCAACAACTCAGAGAGATGTGCGTGCCTTTTTAGGTATCACGTCATACTGCAGGCAGTGGATTCCAAATTTTTCATTGCTAGCGAAACCATTGGTAGCTCTTACATGCAAGGATGTTCCAACTCCCTTACCATGGACGGAGGAATATCAGAAAAGTTTTTCTGAATTGCGTGACGCGTTGTGTTCGGCTCCTGTGTTAGGCACCCCTGACTACAGCAAGCTGTTTACATTATACGTGCACGAGAGGGAAGGTTGTGTGTTGAGTGTCTTGACGCAACCTTTTGGTGGTAAGCAGCGTCCATGTGCATATTTTTCCTCGACCTTGGACCCGGTAGCTAGAGCATTGCCGAGTTGTTTGAGAGCAACAGCGGCAGTTGCGGTGTCCATCCGACAATCTGCAGGATTGGTCATGGATAATATGCTTACGGTGATGGTTCCGCATGCAGTTGACACTCTCTTGAATCGTACGAAAACTCAGCACTTGACAAGTGCAAGGTTGTCTGGGTATGAGTTGACGCTTTTGGCAAGTCACATTCAAATAAAACGCTGTAACGTCCTGAACCCGGCGACTTTATTGCCAATTAGTATGGAATCAGATGAAGTAGCACCTCATGACTGCTACTTGCGGACTGAGGAGGAAACAAAAGGTCGTGTGGACCTTAAAAACACTCCTTTGCAAGATCCCGATGGGACCTTGTATGTGGATGGTTCATGTTTTAAATTGCCGAATGGTGATGTGACGACCGCGTATGCTGTGGTAACCTTGAATACTGTTGTGGAGACTGCGAGATTGAATCAGAATACTGCCCAAGCTGCAGAGCTCATCGCTTTGACTAGAGCGTGTGTGTTGTCGAAAGGGAAACGTGTGAATGTGTTTACCGACAGCCAATATGCCTTTGGCGTCGCTCATAGCTTTGGACGATTGTGGAGAGAGAGAGGTTTTATGACGTCGCATGGTACTAAGATACAGCATGGACAGCTTGTGAATGATCTTTTAGATGCACTTACATTGCCTAAGCAGGTAGCGATTGTTAAATGTAGTGCGCATCGTAAGGTGACGGATGATGTTGGTCGAGGTAATGCGTTTGCGGATGAGATTGCTAAGGAGACTGCCCGGAACCTTAGCACTAGAATGTATGTGACGAGTTCGGTTAGGTGGCCTGCAGAGACTGGTATATGTGAGGATACCATTGAGAGTGTGAAAGCGATACAGAATGAGGCCACTGAGACTGAAAAGACGAAGTGGAAAGAGAGTACGGGAAAGTTGGATGCGAATGGTTGTTGGATTGATTTGTCGGAGCATAAGAGATGGATGTTGCCAGATGCGTATGTGCTAGCTGTTGTGACGATCGATTTACAAAAGGGGGTGGTGATGAACAGAGTGTCTGAATTGAGCAGACCACTCTTACCCAGTCCAAAGATCAGGGCTTGATCCATCACCGTTATTTATCTCACTGCCCCATCCCAGCTCAGAACCTGGCTATATGCAAATCAGTCTGTCCCTGGCCCAGTGCATCATGGGAACAGGGCAGACTAAACTACCAAGCCAATTCTTTACCAGAAAGGAGACAAGCTACCGGGGACCGGTTTCTGGCATTTCAGCCTCTTCGGCCCGGCTTGCTTGAATCCTGATGGAGCAGTGAGAAAGGGACTCATGTCTGAGTATACCCTGCCACACCTATAGTGGCCAAAATCGATTTACAAAAGGGGGTGGTGATGAACAGAGTGTCTGAATTGAGCAGACCACTCTTACCCAGTCCAAAGATCAGGGCTTGATCCATCACCGTTATTTATCTCACTGCCCCATCCCAGCTCAGAACCTGGCTATATGCAAATCAGTCTGTCCCTGGCCCAGTGCATCATGGGAACAGGGCAGACTAAACTACCAAGCCAATTCTTTACCAGAAAGGAGACAAGCTACCGGGGACCGGTTTCTGGCATTTCAGCCTCTTCGGCCCGGCTTGCTTGAATCCTGATGGAGCAGTGAGAAAGGGACTCATGTCTGAGTATACCCTGCCACACCTATAGTGGCCAAAATCGATTTACAAAAGGGGGTGGTGATGAACAGAGTGTCTGAATTGAGCAGACCACTCTTACCCAGTCCAAAGATCAGGGCTTGATCCATCACCGTTATTTATCTCACTGCCCCATCCCAGCTCAGAACCTGGCTATATGCAAATCAGTCTGTCCCTGGCCCAGTGCATCATGGGAACAGGGCAGACTAAACTACCAAGCCAATTCTTTACCAGAAAGGAGACAAGCTACCGGGGACCGGTTTCTGGCATTTCAGCCTCTTCGGCCCGGCTTGCTTGAATCCTGATGGAGCAGTGAGAAAGGGACTCATGTCTGAGTATACCCTGCCACACCTATAGTGGCCAAAATCGATTTACAAAAGGGGGTGGTGATGAACAGAGTGTCTGAATTGAGCAGACCACTCTTACCCAGTCCAAAGATCAGGGCTTGATCCATCACCGTTATTTATCTCACTGCCCCATCCCAGCTCAGAACCTGGCTATATGCAAATCAGTCTGTCCCTGGCCCAGTGCATCATGGGAACAGGGCAGACTAAACTACCAAGCCAATTCTTTACCAGAAAGGAGACAAGCTACCGGGGACCGGTTTCTGGCATTTCAGCCTCTTCGGCCCGGCTTGCTTGAATCCTGATGGAGCAGTGAGAAAGGGACTCATGTCTGAGTATACCCTGCCACACCTATAGTGGCCAAAATCGATTTACAAAAGGGGCTTCTGTAGTTTGGTTTGTCCTGTTCCCATCATGCACTGGGACAGGAACAGACTAATTTGCATACAGCCAGGTTCTGAAACTGGGATGGTGCAGTGAGCTAAAAAACGGTGTTGGATCTAGCCCTGATCTTTTGACTGGGTGAGAGCTTTCTGCTTAATTCAGAGACTCTGTCCCTCACCACCCCTTTTTGTAAATAATTTTGTCCACCCTAAGCGTGGAAGGGTATTCTCAGATGTGAGACCCTTGCTCATTGCACCATCAGGATTCAAGCAAACCGGGCCGAAGACGGCTGTAATGCCAGAAACCGGTCCCCGGGAGCTTGTTTCCTTCCCAGTGTAAGAATTGGCTTCTGTAGTTTGGTTTGTCCTGTTCCCATCATGCACTGGGACAGGAACAGACTAATTTGCATACAGCCAGGTTCTGAAACTGGGATGGTGCAGTGAGCTAAAAAACGGTGTTGGATCTAGCCCTGATCTTTTGACTGGGTGAGAGCTTTCTGCTTAATTCAGAGACTCTGTCCCTCACCACCCCTTTTTGTAAATAATTTTGTCCACCCTAAGCGTGGAAGGGTATTCTCAGATGTGAGACCCTTGCTCATTGCACCATCAGGATTCAAGCAAACCGGGCCGAAGACGGCTGTAATGCCAGAAACCGGTCCCCGGGAGCTTGTTTCCTTCCCAGTGTAAGAATTGGCTTCTGTAGTTTGGTTTGTCCTGTTCCCATCATGCACTGGGACAGGAACAGACTAATTTGCATACAGCCAGGTTCTGAAACTGGGATGGTGCAGTGAGCTAAAAAACGGTGTTGGATCTAGCCCTGATCTTTTGACTGGGTGAGAGCTTTCTGCTTAATTCAGAGACTCTGTCCCTCACCACCCCTTTTTGTAAATAATTTTGTCCACCCTAAGCGTGGAAGGGTATTCTCAGATGTGAGACCCTTGCTCATTGCACCATCAGGATTCAAGCAAACCGGGCCGAAGACGGCTGTAATGCCAGAAACCGGTCCCCGGGAGCTTGTTTCCTTCCCAGTGTAAGAATTGGCTTCTGTAGTTTGGTTTGTCCTGTTCCCATCATGCACTGGGACAGGAACAGACTAATTTGCATACAGCCAGGTTCTGAAACTGGGATGGTGCAGTGAGCTAAAAAACGGTGTTGGATCTAGCCCTGATCTTTTGACTGGGTGAGAGCTTTCTGCTTAATTCAGAGACTCTGTCCCTCACCACCCCTTTTTGTAAATAATTTTGTCCACCCTAAGCGTGGAAGGGTATTCTCAGATGTGAGACCCTTGCTCATTGCACCATCAGGATTCAAGCAAACCGGGCCGAAGACGGCTGTAATGCCAGAAACCGGTCCCCGGGAGCTTGTTTCCTTCCCAGTGTAAGAATTGGCTTCTGTAGTTTGGTTTGTCCTGTTCCCATCATGCACTGGGACAGGAACAGACTAATTTGCATACAGCCAGGTTCTGAAACTGGGATGGTGCAGTGAGCTAAAAAACGGTGTTGGATCTAGCCCTGATCTTTTGACTGGGTGAGAGCTTTCTGCTTAATTCAGAGACTCTGTCCCTCACCACCCCTTTTTGTAAATAATTTTGTCCACCCTAAGCGTGGAAGGGTATTCTCAGATGTGAGACCCTTGCTCATTGCACCATCAGGATTCAAGCAAACCGGGCCGAAGACGGCTGTAATGCCAGAAACCGGTCCCCGGGAGCTTGTTTCCTTCCCAGTGTAAGAATTGGCTTCTGTAGTTTGGTTTGTCCTGTTCCCATCATGCACTGGGACAGGAACAGACTAATTTGCATACAGCCAGGTTCTGAAACTGGGATGGTGCAGTGAGCTAAAAAACGGTGTTGGATCTAGCCCTGATCTTTTGACTGGGTGAGAGCTTTCTGCTTAATTCAGAGACTCTGTCCCTCACCACCCCTTTTTGTAAATAATTTTGTCCACCCTAAGCGTGGAAGGGTATTCTCAGATGTGAGACCCTTGCTCATTGCACCATCAGGATTCAAGCAAACCGGGCCGAAGACGGCTGTAATGCCAGAAACCGGTCCCCGGGAGCTTGTTTCCTTCCCAGTGTAAGAATTGGCTTCTGTAGTTTGGTTTGTCCTGTTCCCATCATGCACTGGGACAGGAACAGACTAATTTGCATACAGCCAGGTTCTGAAACTGGGATGGTGCAGTGAGCTAAAAAACGGTGTTGGATCTAGCCCTGATCTTTTGACTGGGTGAGAGCTTTCTGCTTAATTCAGAGACTCTGTCCCTCACCACCCCTTTTTGTAAATAGCTGTTGTGACGATGGCACACGGGTTAGCGCATATTAGTGCGAAAGGTATCTGCAAGTTGTTGTCCCCTGTGTGGAAGAATGACGGTATTACTAAATGTGCTGAGAGATTGGTCAAGAATTGCATGATATGTATGTTGTACAATCCTGGTAAGGGAACCCCTACACCTCCTGGCCATTTTGCTCCCCCTTCATGTCCCTTTGAGGTCATTCAGCTAGACTTCATCCATATGGAGCGATGCAATAACCTGAAATACGTTTTAGTGGTGGTTTGCGCATTCTCCCGATGGATTGAAGCCTACCCTCTCAAAGACAATACTGCTCTGTCCACTGCGAAAATCCTACTGAAGGAATATTTTCCTCGGTATGGAATGCCACGGATTGTATGGTCTGATAACGGAAGTGAGTTTGTGGGGAGTGTGATGAAGAATGTGTGTAAGGGCCTTGGAATTACTCAAAAATTCCATAGCGCCAATCATCCCCAGTCAGCAGGTTTAGTCGAAGGGTATAATGGCACCCTTAAACTTAAACTAGCGAAGATTCAGGCTACGACTGGTCTCTCGTGGCCTGACGCTTTGCCTCTAGCTCTGTTGTCAACAAGGGCGACTGTACACTCCCGAGTAGGGCTCAGTCCCTACGAAATAGTGTTCGGCCGTCCTGCGAATGTTTGGGGGGTCCCTAGACCGAGTGTGTTTTCAGATCTTGAATATCCAATGTTGATCGATTATCTTCATGATCTGACTGCTAAACTGAGGTTAATTCACCAACAGGTCTTTGAAGCATTGCCGACGCAGACGGAGGGTCCAGGCCACCAGCTCCAGCCCGGAGACTGGGTGGTGACGAGGAACTTTGGAAGAAAACGCAATCTCGAACCTCGCTTTACTGGACCCTACCAAGTCCTCCTTGCCACGAGAACTGCTGTCCGTTTGGAAGGCCGAAAGCACTGAGTGCATGCCACCCATACCAGAAAGGTTCCAATACCTTTACCAGCGGACTTGTGGGTGAGGAAGGGCATTGCCTCGTCTGAAACTGAAGCATCGCAGACCTTTGTACCTTTTAGCGACGTTCAGCCTGTCGGAGAATCCTCAGTGCAGCAGAAAGACATTGTTGAACATTTGCCATCACGAGATTCAAGATCTGAACAATTGACTGATCAACAGAACTCTGTTCCCTCATCGGATCCATTGTTTGATGAACAGACACGTCCTGGGAGAAGCCGCTACTCTTTGCGATCCAATACCAAGGACAAATAAAATTTTGGTTTTTGTCCCTCAACATCTACGTTACCCCTTTCCACGATCAGTCTAAACACACGTACAACTGTGATTTTTGTAAATGTTGAGTTTTTTCCACATGTGTTTTTGCTTCCACAGCTGAGAGACTTTGTATATATTTGTGAATTAGAATACCTTGCATCCAGGTGAGCCGTAGGGCCGCGCGTGTACTTCCTTCTGGTTAGTAGGTCTAGACACTAGGTTAGAGACCGTCGGTTCCTGGGAACTCCTGGGGATTGACTACTGCTACACAGAACGAAGTGCGTCAAGAAACGTTGCGGACGGTTTTAGAGGATGGCGTTTTCAAAGCTGATGGACTTGGAAAAAGCTCAGGCGCAAAGATTCAAACTGCAACAGATTACTCGTACAAAATGCTTTATGTTTCAGGTGTTCCTTCTGTTTCTAATTGTTTCCTCGTTATTGGCGGGTGGGGTGTATTATATGATACAGTACTTCCTACCTTCTGCCATACCTACTCCTACTTCTGAACCTAAAACTACCTCCACTGTGTCCCCTCATTCCTTCCATATCCTACCCCAACACGAACAGGCTAGACGTGCGGAATTCAGAAATAATTCCTTCATTCAGCTCCTTCATCAGCATCAGTTAGTGGTTAATACTACCAATTGTTGGGTGTGTGGGTTAATGCCACATACCACAGATAAAGGAATTCCCTATCTGGTCCTTCCTTATAGTTCCCAGGGTTCAGCTCGAGCATTTTAAACAATGTTTCGCAGTGCACTAAATTCCTACCCCAATCGAGAGCCACGTCCTCCGCACTTCGGTCCTGGTCCGTACCACAAGCCTTTGGCTATAGCGATCACTGATCTAGACAGGGATATCTATGAGCCATCGCTCATTCCAGAGGAAGAGGTGCGAGCCTATAGGGATCTGAGTGAGGCTGAGTATAGTGCGCTCGTGGGTGAAACACAGCTTAGAAGCTCGTCTCCAAAATGGATCGTACCCCACCTTGGTAATTTCTGTCTAAAAGGTCGTGGCCGAAGATCGAGAGCATATCTTGGAGAGAGTGCTTGCTCCGAGACGTATGTTTTGCCGATGCTCTCTTCCCCTGTGTTCCTGACTGCCAAGGGTACGTACTTTGTCTGTCATGATCGTGCGTATACGTGGTTGCCCTTCGACTTTGCGGGCACATGTTATATTGCAAATTTGTTGCCTCCGACGTTTACCGTTGATGCAGACTACCACAAGGCTAGAGTTGTGAGGGGCGTGATTAGCGAAGAGGACACTGCCGGTCAAGAGGCAGGAGACTTTTTCAAGGGTTTCTTTCCGTTTTGGGGCCTATGGTCAATAGTAGGAACCTGAGACAGTTGACTCGAGTGGTGGAATCGACAGCTAATATCACTGCCAGTGCCCTTGGTAATATCACCGCAGAACTTCAGGCGGACAGGCTTATGACGCTACAAAACCGTATGGTTTTAGACGTTGTTTTAGCAGATCGAGGTGGAGTATGTAAAGTGATCCATTCGAGCTGCTGTATTTTCATTCCAGATAACGCTCCGACTGTCTATCAAGCCATCTCAAAGTTGCATAAGATCTCTGAGTCCATACACGTGGACGTAGGGGATTGGACGCTACTTGGGTGGTTTTGGGGCTTGATGTCGACTTGGGGTTGGAAAATTCTGATGATCATTGGAGTTGTTGCAGCATTCCTGTTCACGTGTTGCCTTTGTGTGCAGTGTGGTCCTGCCTTATGTGGCCTCTGTGCTACAACGTGTATGAGACAGCCGCCTGTTACCAAAGGAGCTCAGATGGACAGAGTTATGTTGCAGCAACATCTAGATGGTCTGATGAATATCGAATATGATTCCGACTAGTGCTTGCCTACATGAGGGCAAAAAGAGCGTCTGAGGTTCCGTAACGATCGTAAGTGGTGTTTTTGACTCGCACTAATATGGTCGAGTCTGGTATCTATGAACCGCAAATGACGAGTTTAGTGGGTGTACACAGTTTCGCTGTGCTAGCCTAAGCCGTTCGTTTGTTTCGTGGGTTTCTCTATCTGTACCCACGGGTTCCATCTTAGATACAGCATCCATTTTGTTTCTTGCCCTCAAGTAGCCAGCGAACGGACGCTGTCCGCTTCGCGACCCTGGGATTCCCAAGACTCTTGCAGAAGACACGTTTCCTTTGAAAGTGTCTTTATGATGAGGGGGATGACACTGTAAGGCAGATGGCCCCGCTCGAGGCTCATCTTGCCGTGTCGCTCTATTGTCCTAGTTGTGCATCTCATTAGGCACGTCCCTTTGATGCCTGCAGCTCGTGTTTCCCGATACCACCCCTTTTACACCCTTTCCAATCTCCCCACTGTTTCTGCCTTCCTCTGCACCTGTCTCTGTTCCTTCTTCGATCTGTTTACTACCAATTGGAATGTACTAAATGGTGGGAAGATGAGTTTTACAGTTGGGAACCACCAAATGTTTCCGTACTTATGTTCCGGGCCCTGAATGCATCAAAGCAACCCCTCTTGGAGATTACGATGGGAACCGAGTTGTAAACCTTTGTGTACAATGTTAACCTATGAGAGAAATGTGTATAAAAGGAGCGACCTACAGTAGCAATTTGAATCAGGCTCCGTGAACCTACATGCTATGTACTTCTCGTGACTTCTGTGTTCCCTGCAGTAAATAAACCTCGAAATCTTTGACGCCGAAGGAAGTGTCCCGTGTCTCTGTCATTTGTACGCCGGAACAGGTTACCCACGAAGGTTTCAGGTGTTGTCCCCTGGCACCGCTGGGTCTTAGAATAACCCAGTCCTTCAGAGTGCGACTCACTCCTGAGTCCAAAGACATGTCCCTAGAAAGAAAAAGCTAAACGGTGCAGCTGCCCACTACTTCGTGGGCAGCTGTGACTCAAAAACTGCGACAGGGGCCCTCACTGGCCCTTCAGGACAAGTTGTGCCAACGTTGGAGCCTTCCAGGCTCTGAAACAATAGATGTGCCCGCTGGAGCACTTTGGCTCCTCAAATACATAATGCCCCCAAAGGTTGGAGACTGAATTTGCCTGGGGCAATGAAGCATGGGCCCCTCGGGCCCGTTGAACAAGGGAGCTCCACAGGGCTCGGGGAGTAATGGTGGGGCTTGGAACTAGCCCTGGGCCACTCTGGCCCCTTTTTCGAAAGACATGCCCCCGAACGGTGGAGCCACGCATGGGCTCTAGGGGAACATGGGCCCCTGGGACCTCCATGGGGCCCCTAATACAGAAGATGCCCCCATCGTTGGAATGGCCCCCTATCAGGTGGGGGCCGCTCAAGAAATAATGCGGCAGTGCCTCCCCCATGCCCTGCCCTCACTTACCGGGCTCCTGCATCGGGGGGATTCTCTCCTCGCAGGCTCCTCTTGAGTGTGGCAGGGAATGGCTTCGCTCCTCGCCGGTGCCCTGCTTCACTCGGGGCACCGGGGCTCCCTTTTCACCACGGTAGCCCCGGAGGGGGCAAAGAACCGGCGCTGCCTCCACCGGCCGCCTCGATTTCACCGGGCGGCTTCTCCTCTCCTAGGCACAGGACTTCGGCCAATCCCAGCATGGTGGCGAGCGGGACTTCCCTTCCAAATTGGAAGTCCCGCCCAGCTTCAGGCACTACAGTGCCTGACTTCCTGTTTTCGGCGCGAGGGCCGCAGCGGTGATTTTCGGGCATAAAGGAAGGGTGGGCATCCTCGGTTTAAAAAATAAATATCAGGAAGCGGCCATCAGCGGGGTGGGCACCCAAAATTGGACTCTGACATAAAAACGGAGTGGGCACCCGCAATTTACCCCACACCTCCACGGGCATAATGCAGGGTAGGCACAAGCTATAAACACGAGCAGGACAGTTCCAAAACAAAGCGCTTCCCAGGCGCTAAGGGAGATAGAAACCCTAACCCCACAAAGCAACTGGAGCAAAAGGGTTTCCAAGAGGTCCTGGGCATCACAAGGGGCAATGCAGGGCTCAGGGGCCAGCACACAGGGCACTCCTTCAAGGAGACAGCCCCCATGGCGGTCCCTCCTGGGCCCAACCAGCAGCAAGCCCCCTCCTGTTAGGATGGCCAGAACTCCAGGTATCCAGGCATCCAGGAGCTGGGCAGGTCCCAGGGAGGCAAGCCTTCTCCTGGGGCCCAGCAGCACGCCCCTTGTAGATTCATGTCAGGAACAAGAACATTTTACATGAGGTCACAGCCTCTTTTTATACTCACATTTCCTTTGTTGTCAAAGGTGCAGGCAAGGGGCGAACCAGATGCAACTGGTTCTTGAGTGCTTTGTTTTGCTCAGCCCCTCTGCCTATTCACAGGGTGGGTCAGGGACATCAGACACACCACAGGGGGTGGAGCCAGCATTGTGGAGAGAAGGTCCAGCCCTATTCAGGTCCCAGGTGCACTCATCCCTCCCATCAACATGCAAATCTCTCCATTCACCACCTGGGCATACCCATCCTGACTCCTGGAGCCAGGCACACCAGCCAGCTCCAGCCAATCACAAGCCAGACAGTCAATTCACATTAACTGCAGACATGGCGACTTCTAGAAGTGACACTTCCACACTAGACACAATAAATCCGCACACATCATCGCGCAGCATTCAATCTCACGAGTCCGCACATACCAAACTCGACCCTGCACTCCTCACACATCAGGAACTACCATGGACACATTTTCCCCCATGCATTCCAATGGGAGGGCAGGCCAATCTCACACACACACTAAGAGAGCACACGCACTTTATACTGGGACACAGTGTCAAAGTGCGCAAAGATCAGAAATCACTATAATTATGTAACATTAAAAGGCAAAAAGTTCAGGGGTGAACCTGCAAGTAGGGCCAAGTCCAACAATTGTATACATGTAGCTCTGCTCTCATGTTAGGAGATGCTGAGACTTGGCACAGTGGCCTAGAGATACAGATAGTGCACCCCTCTAGCAGGTGCTTGCTCATCTCTGTGTACCTCCTTGTCCATGTCCGGCTCAAGCCAGTAGTTTTCCACGAGAGGCATGGCTGAATTCTCCTGAGAGGTTCATTGTCTATTAGCGTACCCCGGGGAGTCAGTCCATCGACAGGCATCCTAGGGTAAAGGTCTGACTGGGCTCCTCTGCAGAGTATATACCTGAATAAATGTAAGTTTTCATTCTCTACTGTCTGACCCACTCTTCATTCTTGGGAGGCATAGCAGGTGGTTTGCATATAACCTGCGTGGCCCTAGAGAGCCACGTCCTCCATAAACACAGGAGATCAGCATACAAATAGCACGCTTTTAATAAGCTGAACCTAAAGAGGGGCTTGAAAAGGTCATGGCCCAATAATAATCTTTTTCTGGATGCCTTGTTTTTTTACTGTTGCAGTCTTCTATAGCACAACCTCAACCCGAAGGTATCAGAGCGCTTTACATGAGCACCTGTTGCATTATAGACAGACACATTTTTTGTAGGCACTGGAGATTAAGTGATTTGCCCAGAAAAACAGGATGTTTGAGCCTCCCGTCAGACTCAAACCTGGTTCCCAAGCTTCAAAGTCGGCCTCTCTAGCAGTTAAGCCACAGAACATTATCATGAGCTCTGTTAGCAGTTACAAAATCAGGAATTGAACATACAAATGTGAGCGAATTATGCCACTTTATTTAGAAATTTAGATTCCTTCCCAAGAACGGCCTGCTAGATAAGCTGTTTGCAAAGAATGCATAGGGTGCACTGGTCTTGTTTCGCATCATTAAGAGGCAATTGGACCTTCAGGTGGGGGAATTATCAACAATGTTATGTCCTGTCTGTCGATATTACCAGGTTTTCCCTTTTTCATCGACCAGTATGTTGAATGCTGTTATTACTGAGTTCAAGGGAGCAATGTCAAAATGGAAACTAGACATTCCTAGAGCATTGTGCAGTTCTACAATGAGGTTGAGATGGATGCTCTTCACAGTGATGGGCTTGGATACCCACCATAAATGTATATAAATCAATCTCTGATGAGAGTATTTGTTTGAGAGAGTCATATCAGCAAGGAAAGATACGGCAATTCAGGCGTTCCTGGCTTGTGTTTGAACTCAACAGGCCTTAGTCAGGGATTATTTGTGAATTTTGTAAGGAAATATTTGGAAATTACAGGACAAGGATTAATCCATGATAAAGTTTAGTTTTTGGTGTTTTCTAAACAGGCGCCTGACTGGCTACCGGGCATTTTGGAATGCTGCTGAGCTGGGGGCTGATTTCGTTGATGGGGACCTGCATGTGCTTAATTAAATGTGTTTTGCTTTGTTTATTTCAAAGCACACGCAGGTCTCAATCAACAAAATCAGCCACCCCTCTGCAGTGAAATCAGCCCCCAGCGCAGCAGCATTCCAAAACACCCGCTAGTCAGTCTAGCCCTGTTTCCAAAGCAGATGAACATTAAGGGGCATATTACAATATCGTTCAGAAACAGTTCTGTACAAATCGGTCTTGGAGTCGTTTCCAAACGAATCGGGTCCTGGGAGTCCAGACGACCAATTACCATACTTCCCACCATTATTTGGTCGGACTCACATTGACTTCAATGGGAGTCTGTTTTCTGAATGAGAAGACAGGCTCCCATTGAAAAAATGGGTGGTTAGGGACAACCTTGCACCCTGTGGCGAGCACCCCATCGTGCCTGCCACATGGTGCATGGTTGGGAAGAGGGGTCCCTTTGTACTCCACGGGACGCATTGGGACACCTCCGGGTGAAGGTGGGCCCACAATGGGCCCCCAAAGATAGATTCCGACAGCCGTTTTGTGTTGGGCAGGCCGAATTGGAACGGCTGTCAGAATCGGTCATCATAATCGCTCGTCCGGAATCCGTGTCCAAAGAGCTGTAAGATTCAGCTCTGAAACACTCAGGCTGTCCGAGGGCGTTTCAGAACCGATTCAGAATTTCCAGGCATCGTAATCGTTGTTAGGAAATGTTTACAGTTTGTTCAAAAGCAAGGGTTTCGAATGAGATTCTGCAATACCGAATCCCATTTGGAGCCCTTCCCAAAGATATTGTAATCAGCCCCTAAGTGCTGTAACAGCTCTGCTTTATAAATGCCTTACAACATTACATTTAGTAAAATGACAAGAAATGGATATGGCAAAGCCAACATTTAGATAAAGTGTAAAAGACCACTGGAACTACATATTTTCCAATTCATTTTTGCTATTTCTCTGATAAAATAATCCAATGCCATGTTTTTGCCGTGTTTCGGTATGATGTAAATTATGGATTTTGTTCAACTCACCCTTTTAGATCTTGAGAAAGGGACATGAAAAGGACATGGGGGCTCATTTTGAGTGTCTTTTTCTATTTGAGAAATTGTGCTTATTAATGTAATTAGATATAGTTTTCATGGGTTCGAAGTGGCAGAAAAATTCCTGCGTCTTGAAAAAGAGGAAAAGTTGCAAAAAAAATTGCATTCATTAATTGCCTAGAAGTTGATTCTAATTTTTCTATGGTAATTTAAATGGTAAACTGCACTATGGCTATTTCCTCTCGACTTTTCCAAAGACTCACACAATTTGTTTTAAACGTTAGGGTTTCGATTTTTTTTTGCATTTTTAAGAAATGTGATGCATCAACTTTTGTGGGCTTGTTCGTTCTTTCTGTAATACCTTCAAGGTAAGTGTCATTCTAAATTAACACATTTAGGAGTGAAATAAAGATGGTTTTAAATGACGTGATGTTTATGTCACACTATAAATCAAGAAAATACAATTTTAGAGTAAATGCATCACTCAAGCTTCAGTACTAAATCAGGAGGTAAAATCCTGATTTTTGACTCTTTTTTCAAATGGTGCATAATGCCGACTTGGCGATATTGGGGTTATGCGTCTGAATCATCATTGTAAGTAGGGTTGAACGCAGTTCGCGAAGTAGTGCTTCGCGAAGCTACTCGAAGTGCACTTCACAGTCCGCACTACCCGAACTGCGTAGTAGCATGTTCGCATTGTGCAAGATGTCGTTTTCAATGATTGCACAGTGCGGACAAGCATCCGGCACTGTGCAATCATTGAAAACGGCATCTTGCACAGTGCAAGCTGTACTTTTGTGCCGCTCAAGTAGATTTTTACTCGAGCTGCAGCTTTCTCAACGTGGACTGGTAGTTTTTCATCGCGAGCGGTCGCGAGCATTCGCGACCACTCGCTATGAGAAACCTGACCTCCCCGCGTTGAGAATCTCGCCGGGAGGTTTATTTTCCATGCTCGCGATCGGCAACTTGATGTTGCTGATCCTGAACAAGGAAAAAGTCTCACAAGGATGTCATTTTGCTTGCTTGCGGTCGCCAACTTGACATTGAGGACCGCGAGCAAGCAAAAAATGACCACTGCACTACGCTACGCATGTTTGCACTGTGCTACGTGCAGTTTGAGTAGTGCGAAGTTGCGCAAACGTTGCAAACTATGGGAGCATAGTGCTTTGCCCAGGGTTAATTGTAAGTGGTACTCACATTCAGAACTGAGCAGCATTTTCTGTGTGTTTGAAACTGTAAATTCTGAGTTTTGCATCTTCAAACTTGAAAATTTGTGGCATCTCCCCTTTCGACAAGAAGGTCTCACAGTGTGAAGTGAATATCACACCCAGGGGAGAATGACTTTAATGGTAATCGCAGCCCAGATTTATGTAAAAGTCAGTACAGTGCAGCAAGTAAACCTGCTACACTTTGTTGTGTGAATGTGACAGAGCACAACAGCATCGTATCTATTTAGTTATGGCGCTGCTCTACTCTCACCCTAGTTGCCATGCGGCAGAGCAGATACCCTTGCTCATTAATGCAAGGGTATGTAAGTTGTCTGAAGCATAGTCTTTGTGCTGTAATGGATCCTTTCCAAGTACAAAAGACATGCTTGAAGGTGATTTCCTCTTTGTTCTGTGCAATGCAGCACACGTACAAAAGGCGAAAAACGAGCACCAGCACAGAAACAGTCCTAAGCAGTGCTTAATTTGAGCAGGTGCTCAGCCCCGACACTTCTTTTACAGGTCCGGGGCTATGATTTCTGATCCTGCAGGTGATGGTCTCAATATTAATTGCCCAATTTAAAATAAAAAGAAACACATACCTTGCATGGTGACGGGCTGGTATGTTTTCATAGGGAGGCATACATCTTTTCAGGCAGGCATGATTGTGTATCATAACTTTAGTGATGATGTCCTCACGCCTAACATGCAGCCAAGAAGTCATCACTAACGAATGGCTTACATTCTATTCCCCAAGTTTGCTGCAGCCTGCCACTGCCACTGCCTGGGCCTAAGCCTCCCATTAGAGTAGTGGGGGCCTGCAGCCCTGCATTGCTACTATCCTCAACGTGCTTGATGTGACTGTGGACCACTGCAACTTTTGTGCGCTATGGAGTCACCTGCAGTTTTCGTGCGCTGCCTCCAAGCATGCTAATTGCTGAGTGTGCTTCACAGGCATTGCAGCATTATGGTTGGGGGCAGTGCTTTTGCTGTAGCAGGCAGGGTCACAGCAAGCTGAGCAGTGGATGCCTATGCCGTCGTCATAACTGGACCAAACTAATTACAGGCAGCACTAGCAGTGACATGACCTGCTGTGCTCAAGCAGCCTCCTGACCTGCAACTAGCCCAATCAGACCGCCCTGGTTAATTGGTTCAAAAAAAGCATTTCCATTTGGTATACATTTTGTTTTCGCACTCATCTGTTGGTGTAGGTAAAGAAGTAAAACGCATGTCTTATGGGACAGACAGCACACCATGGTTACAGGATGGAGATTGAGGCAGTGCCGGTGTTGAAGGTGGAGCACACCGGAGGTAGAAGTGAGCTGTAGCCTTCTTGGCAGCATTTTCAGCCCCGGCCCTTCATTTTTTTAAAATTAAGCACTGGTCCTAAGAGGCATGTTCCTCTCTCTGTGTGTGGCATAGAAAAAGAAAAAACTAGGAGAAATTTGAGGGCATATCAACAAGCGGCAGTGATAATTATCGCTGGCCGCTCTTAGCATGGGGATTTTTTTCGCCGGCTATCGCAGAAAATGATCGGCATGCTAGCGTTGTATTAACAACGCATAGCACAATGGCAATAATTATTCCAGTGATACCGATGTTTTCCATGGAACATCGCTGGCTTTCCAGAGATGCTCTATGGAAAAAGGCGATGTACTTGGTGATAGGGCCTGTGGTCTTCAACACAAAATCCATCCCCCATGTTAGGTATGCCTTAGTCAGGAATTTAACACATGTTAAATTTCTGCGTTAAGGTATACGTAACATGATTTTAAATATCGCTAACCCTCGTTGTTAATATGAGGAAGCTGGGTTAGCGATATTTTCCCATGGGAGTCTCATCAGGCACGCCTCCTTTGCATCTCATTAGCGATGTGATGGGAGGCGTGCTGACAAGGGGCGCTAATGCAAGGATACACGCGCTAGCGTGTCCTTGTTGATAATGGGATAATATTATCACCGCTTTTCACCCGAAAACGGGCTCTAAAGCGGCGATAACATTATCGCCGCCCCTTGATAATATGCCCCAAAGTTATTTCTCCTTGTTACGCCTCACCTTGGGAGGTATAAGGTTTTGGCGCATCTCCAGGTTTACTTGCTCTTATATATCTGGGGGAGTGTGAGCCATCCATGGGTGTTGCATGGGAAAACCCACTGCACCCTATTTGGAATGCCTTCTGTATATTGAATGCCTTCCCTTCACAGAGCAAGGCAATGCAGTGATTTCTACTGATTTGCCTGACTCCTTATCGATGAGGCCATTCAGAGCCACACATAGCTGCTTTGCGTGGCCTTATAGATATGATTTTGTGATTAGCACTGCCGGAACGTCACAAAATGTGGTGCTCGGATGGCGGGAGGGGCTCATACATATGCCCCTACATTTGCATCATGTCGCACGTCTGCAGCAGCCGTGCGATAGTTTGTCTTCCGTCAGTTTTTGCGGGGGCACATGTCAATTTAGCATCAATGTATACTGAAAAACATATCAACAACTTTTCGTTCTAACTCTTTGGAATGATTTTGAGACTCCGTAAATGCTACGCCTTACTGACATGTTATTGATAGACCGGGCTGCTCTATGGATTAATTCTCTGGATGTTTATACAATAATTCCCAAGTTGTGAGCCACCTGTCATGTGCCTGTCCTGATGATGTACACGCCAAATAAGACCTGGGCTTGGAACCATATTCTGATTACAATAAATTGGAAGAGCGAAGCGCTGCGCGAAGGCGCCTGGCTTGTTTTTCTTGCTTCTGAGTTGCACTCCAGTTGGTTGCCATGGTAACACTGCAATGTTTACTTTGCGTTATCTTTATAGAGCGAGATAATAATATGGAAAATGACGCTGTCAATGATGTCACCTGCCAATAAGAGGGACATGATTCTAATTCAAGCCTTCTCGTTTCCTCTCGAGTGTTATTCTTGTTCTTATTAGAGAATTAGTGTCGGTAAACACAGCCCCAAGAGACCTGCTGCAGAGAGCAAAATCGCTGAAAATGCCATGATGGGAAGTAAATAGTTACTCGAGGGAATAAGCTGCAGCACCGGGCTCTGAAATACGAGTTGATTATGTGAATATAAGAACAAGGATCGGTGCTATGAAAAACGAAACAAGTATAGATACCTTATAAGTTGTGCCTGAATAGCATACACCAGAAAAATAACGACCAGTGACCCCAACACGGGTGAGGTGTCGGCGGAGTGGGGATCCTAGAAGGATGGAGGATACCTCGGCACCTGACTCTGAATAGCCCGCTGTTCCTGTGTGTGGAAACCCACCCGGTAAAATAGGAATATTGACTCCTCAAAAAATCTGTGCAGTACTTTGAACAGTGAACAACTCTGAAGAGCCCCTGACAAATCTCCTGAGCTGAACTGAAAAGTGGACTTTGAGAGGACTAAATAATGCAAATTGGAAATCATTTGCTCCTGTGCTGACCCAGTCATTTGGAGATTTTTTTTGGCAGTTCCTTGGTTTAGAGGGGCATTGAAAATGATTGCAACAATAACCTGTTTCCTTATAGAGCTTCATTTTGTTTTTCTATATAGGACGTTTCTCTGGAGTACTGAAGGTACTGTTGTTTGAAGCAGGAACATCTAAGGGATGGAATTGACACAGAATTAGGTAATTAGGCACCAAGCATCGCTCTGATTAATTTATGGTGTTCTCTTTCTTGGCCGTCATACTCAAACAAAAGTTAGTAGTCCGAATTCACAGGACTGAATTATTTTAAATTAACATCACTTTTAAGTCTGCCTTAAGTTAGAGCCTTTTACTTTTTAAAAAAGTATTTGATTAATATAGTTACAGGGATTTTCAGCTAGCTCCATCATCCATTGAGCGTGTATTGTGTTGGTCAAATTTTTGTCCCTGCCTACTTCATCACTCAGAATGGGGAAGTGGGTAAGTCCACTTCCACAATTGGCTAACTTCCCAGTGAGTAATAGCATTCTGCCCTTTCATCAGGACACCTCCAAACTCAAGGTAATTCCTTTAAGTACCAGGCCCTACAAGGGCAAAATGTGCTTTTGAGACCAAAATATATCTATGTTTTATCTTTAAGCCAATGCTTATATTTTGTTAGCTTGATGAAGGGCCGGCCTCTTCCTTAACAATCAAGTTGTGCACATGTGAAGACAAAACAAAATGAACATTGACAAAGTCAAAAGGCTAATGGCCAAAATGAAGCATTTCCGCGGTGACAATGCTTGTTTCTAATTGTCTGTGGGAGACACTAGTCCCCTACAGGCATCACTTTTTAAAAATGTTCTGAGCGTCCATTCTGCCAGGCACCCCCTATAAACCTCACTCACTACGGTATGCCATTCAGTGTGGGGGGCTTAAATTCCTGTCTGTCAAATGTCGTGCATAGCTCCAAAGTAATAGAAAAATTAACACTTTTCCACCCCCTTTAAATTTGACCTGCATTAAACGTTACATACCAAGAGTATGCTAAGTATGTTGTGTACAGATTTGTTACATGGTGCTAAATATATGAATACATTAAAACAATGCCATTTCACATTTACATTTTCAAAATGTAGCTTTCAGTGTTTGACCATTATTTTCCAGGACACACTTAAACATTTTCTACTCCCCTGGAAACTGCACTCTCTCCATTTGTACTCCATTCATGCTCCCCAGGATCCAATCCAACAACAAATTAATCTCTTTAAAACATTCGAATTTGATTGACTAAATTAATCAGTCGGGGTTTACTTCTTCATCATACTTAAAATATGTTGCCACTATTAGGGTACGTATCCAAACCCTTCATTCTTTGTTAGATAATTTCAAAGTTTGTTAAATGTTATTTCTCTCCTGGATAAATTATTACAACATTTGTTAGTTATTTTTGTAGGTAGTGAGATACATAGTTCTGCAGCTGTTCTAGGTACCACCAATGCCTACTTTGCACTATCTTCCTCCATGAGCAGCAGGCACTGGTCACAACGGACCTGGATCCATGCCATAAACCTACTACCATTTGCTAAAGAGCACAATGGTGTGTTGCAGCTCTTGAGTATCGCTGGTGTCCGCAGATATGTACTGCAAAGCAGCAATAAGGGGTTTGATAATATGCCCCTGAGTATTCCTATAGAAGCCCAGGTTCTGGTGTGAAGGACATCAGACTTGGGCTTCTATGGGAATTCTCAAGGGCATATTATCAAGCCCCTTATCGCCGCTTTATCAGCAGTTTCCTGCCACTAAGTCGGCAATAATGTTTTCGCCGTACTTGAGGATGTGGCCCTTAGGGTGGTAGGGAGATTTGTCTAATGAAGGTCTCTCAGGACATATGGTGGGGTGGATGGGTTTACAAAAAAAAAAAAGAACTAACGGAAACGGTGTTTGTAACAATGTGCTAAATCCCCATATGGTCAGACACCCACTATCTTCAATAAGATACCTGTCAAAAGATAATAATGCAATCCAAGCCCATCCTCTGGAATACTTTTACAGGTCCTTACTGAGCTTACAAATCACAATACCAATCAAGCATTGCATTATGAGCAAGAGAAAGGGATTCAGGCTAATTACACTGTGTAACATACACTTGATTAAATTCCCTAGCTGCCCAAAATAATGTTGTATGACCATCAAGTTGTGCTAGTGTAACTGCTGTTCATTACTTTCTGCTCGTCCTGATTCGGTTGCATTTATCGCCTCATATTCCTTCCCCGGATCTCAAGAAGTCTTACTATTTGACAATGTTTCTAAAAATGGATTTAAGGATTTCAAAGTAGATTATATGACCCATTTTAAACATTCGCCCTATGGGGAGGTTTTGATAGCTAGCCATTGGGCAAAATAGTGCAGGAGAACAATATGGCCTTCAATGCCCCTGTGAGAGAAACCGTTTGGCTGACGGTGTAAGTGGTAGAGAACCATTAGGACGACACTGCAAGGCAGTCCCAGAGAAGGTGGACAATATCTCAGTTCAGAGAACCACATCTCTAGCAAGTGGCAGAAGGGAGGACATACAGAGCTGAACTCGAGACCAGTGCCAGCTATAAACGACTTTTAAGTAGTTGAACTTGAGGTGGGTCTCTCTGAGATATCGATCATGATTCGCAAGGAGGTCAGCCTAACCTGTGTCACAGTACTGGGGTCACAATCTGGCCAACCACCAGTCCTAGAGGGATCAAGTCAGAAGGACAGATTAGAGTCGGTTCACCAAGACTCAATACAGCTCTGAGACAGCACCCTTGTAGGTGCTCCACTTCCAAAGATAGCTGTTCAAATATGAGGAGGCCAAGTCCTGGGGATAGTGGCCTAGGAACTGGCAGAGGCAGTGTTGTAGGGATTGGTAGTGCCAATAAGTGTTGTGCTAGAAGACCCTACTGCTACTCCCATCTTTGGTGAAGGTGGTGCAGTTCCTGAAAAGCAAACTCTGTCCTATGGCGTTCCAAGACCCTGACCCTGACAGATGCGTTGAACCTTAGGGTGCTTGGGCATTGATGGTGGGGTGAAGACCCAGCAGTCAGTGTTGATTCGAAAACAGAATATGTGACAAGGGGTTTGAGGGGGGCCTCCGGGAGAAGCAGATGAAGCCCCCGGAAGTGGCCCAGGAGAAAGGACTCCAGGGGAACCCAGCTGGTTGTGTCGAGGGTAGTATGGAGAACATAATTAAGTGGTGCTGGCTGGGTTGCCAGCCAGTAGCACCTAGTTTTTGTCAGACTGAGACCCTCCTGTTCAGTGGCTACATATTGCTTATTCCATATTAGCATTGGTTTGTCGCCGCCACACATAAAAGGTTTGAGGGATTTTTGAGTGGAAAAATGTTAGGAGACCATGAGGAATACATAGTTCAGACAAGGTATAACATTCATCTAAAGGACTAGGACTGCCCCCCAAAGAGAGAGACCCAGTTGGGACCAACATGCCATGTCTGCCTGCATGTGTGTTAGGCGGTGGTTCAGGTTACATTCCACCATAAGGCGAAGACCTGACTTGATTTCTATTTATATATATTGGAGGGAGATAGGGGCTCACTAAAAAGGCAAACCTGCAAGGACCATTGGTTGTGTGCAAGGAATAAGAGGGAAGGCTACGCTCTTGCCCCAGTTGACCTTGCACCCGGAGATGGAAGAAACGTGGGAAATCAGAGAAATGAGAGCCAGCAGAGAGTCAGCAGGGTTTGTGAGAGAACCAAGATGTCTTCCGCATACAGCATGAGTTTGGGTACCCAGCTTGAGGGGAGGATACAGTGTATGTCCAGAGAGTTGTGAATGGCACTGGCCTGAGGTGCAAGATTAAAAGGAGGGGTGGCAAGGGACTGCCTGGTACCTTGACAGATATAAATAGGGGTGATTGCATAGTTGTTGCAGGTGATCACTGCTGTGGGTGGTAGTATAGTCTCCAAACCTGGCACACAAATGACTGGTTAAACCCACACCTTTGTAGTAGTCCCACTTGACCCTGTCAAAGGACTTCTTGGCATTCAACGACAGCACCAACTTCACATCCTTGTCCATCCGGATTCACCATAGAATTTGTGATAAAAATTTAAGATGAGATATGGAGTTGCTGTGTGGGACAAAGCCAATCTGATCCCTATATACTAAGAGGGGATCACCCATTTAAGCCTGTTGGTCAGCATTTTGGTGAGGATATTTGCATCTACATTATCAGAGAGATCACACAGTAAATGGAACAACTGAGAGGGTTTTTGCCCTCTTTGTGGAAAATAGCGATGGAGGCTCGGTTAGCTTCAGAGAGGACAGAGTGGGGCATTGATGCCTCAGAGTAGGCTTTACATAGCAAGGGAGCAAGTATATCTTTGTTGGCCTTGTAATACTCCATCCATCAATCAATCAATCAATCAACCAATCAATCAATCAGGATTTGTAAGGCACTACTAATTACCAGTGAGGGTATCCAGGCACTTGGTTACTAGGCTCAGTCAAAAAAACAGGTCTTGAGTCTCTCCCTGTATTCCACCAGCAAGGGTAATGTCCGAGGTAGAGGGGAAGGAAGTTTCAAGACTTGGTGGCAAGGTAGGTGAAGGAAAATCCTATGCTGTGGCTTTGGCAGATGTGCGATATCTGTGTGAGGGCCGGGGAGGTGGAGTTAAGGTCTCTGGTTGATGTATGCTGATCCTTTGTCATGGAGGGCTTTGTGGGTGTGTGTCAATATCCTGAATTGGCATCTGTTCTGGACAGAGAGCCAGGGGAGGTTCCAAAGGTGTGGGGTGATGTGGGTCCATTTAGGCAGGTTGAGTATGAATCTTGCAGCTGAGTTCTAAATTGTCTGTTGTCTTCTCATGAGTTCAGTGACAGTTCTGCTCACAGTGCTTTGCGTAGCCCAGCGGTCTGGTGACTACGTCTTGGGTGATGGTTTTCCTCTTGCCAATGGGGAGCCATATGAAGAGTTTGCAGAGCTTGCAGAGAGGGTGGAATCAGGCATGGGAGACTTCATTGATCTGTTTTTCCATGGTGAGTTTGCTGTCCGGGATGATGCCAAGGTTGCTGGCGTGATCACCAGGTGTCATTCCAAGGGGAGGTGCTGTTGCCAAAGATCAGCAGTTCAGTCTTGTCAGTGTTGAGCTTCAGACAGTTGGTCTTCATCCAGTCAGCGAAGTTCTTCATTCAGCTGTGGAAGTTGGTATTTGCAGTGGAGGGGTCTACTGAGAGTGAGAGGATGAGCTGGGTGTCATCGGCGTAGGATATGATGTTGAGGGTGTTGGTTCGCACAATGTTGGCTAGAGGTTTCATATAGGTGTTGAAGAGGGCTCATTTCGGGATTTAGCCTTGGGATATGCCATAGATGGTGCTTCTGGGTTCTGAGGTGAAGGGAGGTAGGGGGATTCTCTGAGTTCGTCCAATGAGGAATGAAGTGATCCATCTGAGGGTGTCTTCTTGGACTCCGATGTGGTGCAGTATCATGATGGGTGTGTGGTGGGATACAGTGTCGAACGCTGCAGAGAGATTGAGGAGGATCAGGGCTGCAAGTTCTGCTCTGTTGAGAAGGGTCAATGGCAGTGTTCAAGGCAGTCTCAGTGTTGTAGTTGATGTGGAAACAAGATTGGGAGGTGTCGAGCAGATTGTTCCTCTCCAGGTCTTCGGTGAGCTGCTGGTTGATAGTTTTCTCAAGGACTTTGGAGGGAAAAGGGAGCAGCAAGATGTGGCAGTAGTTCTGAAGTTCAGTGGGATTGATGGTGGGTTTCTTGAGGAGAAGTCTGAATTCAGCATGTTTCGATGCATCATGAAAAGGTGGCTGCAGCAATGGATCTGTTGAAGATGGTGGTGAGTTGGAGGCTGATATCCTTGCCGCTGAGTTTGAAGAGGAAATGGGGGAAAAGGGTCCGTCGGTGTTCCCAAGTGGATGGAGTTCAAGATGGCTATGGTCTTCACCATGGTGAGCTGTTTGCATGCAGTGAGTGGCTGGTAAGAAGATTTTTCCATTGGAGCGAGGAGACTGTGAGGGTCAGCGTGTCAGAGCTCAAACTTGCAGTAGGTGGTGTATATCGTGTTGTAGAAATGGTTCACTATAGCATCACAGAGTTCCTGTGAAGGAGGGGCCATGTTATCTGTGACTGTTGGGCAGGAAAGCTCTCTGACAATGCTGAAGAGATCCTTGGTGTGGTTGACGCTTGCTTCGATGTGGTTTGCAAAGGTGTCTTTTTTCATGTCTTTTAGACATTGGTGGTATATACAGGCTGAGTTGAAGGTGGTTCAGTCTGTGGTGTCTCTGTTGATGCACCATCTTCTTTCCAGTTGTTTGCAGCTGCAATTCATTGACATGAGTACTTTTATGTACCAGCTGGCTTGTTTGGTCTTAGTTTGTTTGGTGGGGGGAACTAGGTCAGCGGCATTGGTGATCCAGGTAGTGAAGTTATGGACTGCTTGTTCCAGCTTGGTTGCGGGCTCGAGCTGGGTGGGTGGGGTTGAGGACTTCCATGCATTGGGTCTGTGTAATTTTGTTCTAGCAATAGAAGGAGGCATTGGGTAGGCTGGTGGAGGTGCATGGTGATCCTGCGATGGTGAAGTAGACAATGGAGTGGTCAGTACAGGTAAGTACTGTGGCATGGCTGTATTTGACTCTGTTTCTGGCTGTGAAGATTGAATCCAGTATGTGTCCTGCTGTGTGTGTGTGGTCAGTGACCAGTTGGGTGAGGACGATGTTGCCCATGCGTTCCATGAGGTTGGTGAGTTTGTGTCTGTGGGGTCGTCCAGTAGGAAATTGAGGTCTCTGAAGAAGATGTAGTACTTAGACCTAATGGCAAGAGGGGCAATGAAGTCAGTGATGGGGTCACAGAAGCCAGTGTGTGGTCCTGGGGTTTGTAGGCGAGGGTGCCTCTGATGATCATTCTGTTCTCAGTGTGGAGTTGGAAGTTGAGCTGTTCCATGATCAGTGTGGTGTATCTTCAGTGGTGGTGCAGCTGATTTTTTCTTTGTCTATGTTGACAATGCGTACTCCATGTTTGTTGGTGCGGTCCTGGTGTGTCATATTGTAGCCATTGGGCATTGCGATGTCGGGGGCAAAGGAGGGGTTGATCCAGGTCTCTGCCATTAAGATCAAATTGGGGTGAGGGTTTAGATGGTGTCCCAGAATTCTGTGGCATATTGGCAGAGAACCGGGCATTGAGTAGGAGGCATCGGAGTGGTTCTAGTTTGGTCGGCAAAGTGTGAGTGATGAGGGTTTCCGTAAGGGTGGGAAGTCCTGAGTTGCAGGCGAAGAGACAGCGGACACAAGTGAAAGGTCTTGCCGTTGATTGGGGAAATACGAAGCAGCAGTTGTGGTGTATGGGGTTCAGGGCTTGGAGTTCCATGGAGGAGTGTCTGTGGGTGACCGAAGGGCAGGTTTTCTGACGCTGAGTGTAGTCCAGGTGGGGACGGGCACCGACAGGCTTGCCCCTGGTGCACATTTGGTGTGCCATCAGGGCAATCATTGCACAGCCATGCTGTGGCCTCCATTAAGTAGGCCCTGGAGGTGGACAGGGCACCAGGTGGAGGGAGGGCAAATGGGAAGAAAAAAGAGGGAGTAAAAGGAGCGAGCAGCAAAATAAACTGAAAGGCAACAAAAAGGACTTAAATGAGGCAATAATAACCTTAAGGCAGAAAAATAGACTCAAAGGTGGCAAATAGAACTCAAGGTGTCATAAATAAACTAAAAGGTGGTAAAAATAAACGTAACACCGAAAAAAAGTTAAAGGCTAAATAGGCACCCCCTGACCACTTCCTGGTAACCTCTTCTATGTGTGCACATTCCTCAATGGGGATCCTGAGGTAGATAATGGTTGGGGTTATAGGCAGAGCTCAGAGGAACTGGAAAGGAGATTCTGGTCCATATCCATGGGCACAACTGTCTCCAGGTCTCCATCAGGTGGTCGAGTTAAGAACTTTTGCTGTTCTATTGTCATGGGTAATCAGCATGATCTCGGTATCTAGAAGGCCATCACAAATGTTGAGTTGGCAGAGGCAAGGGCTTAGCTGGAGTAATCTGTGGTGAGTGGTTTGGGTCTCAGGTGAGAAGAACTGGGATAGCTAGATCTTGTGACCGTCATGCAAGAAGGGGCCATGTTTTCATGCCGGTTACATTACTTGGCGAGTCTGTTGATGCTTGATGGAGGAGAGGATCTGCCTCAGACCCTCATAAGTTGGTAGCAATGGAGTCATATCCTGTGGGCTCTCTGAAACTCCAAAGGTGGATTAAAGCATATACCAGTCAAGACAGGTAAGAAACGGATCAAGACGTCCATAACATCAGTCCCTTCCAGTTCTTCTGGCACCCAGAGATTTGGGCATTGTCCTATGTGCATTGAAGATGCCAGTGGTCTTGCTCTAGGTCAATGAAAGTCCCAATCATCACTTCACTTTGGCCTAGTTGAAATTCCATTACTGTCAACTTGGAATTGAACACGGCTATGTCTTGGTGGATACTCACTGCGGTAGAGGTCTTGGAGGGATTGTCTGCCGACAATGAAAACATGTTCTTAAGTGCACCCAGTTCCTGCATGATGATCTCCAGAGATGAGTCCATCGGAGGGTCCATGCTTTTCTGTAATTCATCGATTTCCTCATCACTGCTGCCGTGAAGAGAAGATGCCTGGTTGGTTTTGACATAGCAAGTGAGACAGCAGGGTGAGGTAACAAGTATCACACCTAATCTGTGATTTGCAGTATGGCCAATGGAATTAATGATTCAGAAAAGGGGGTGGTGATGAACAGAGTGTCTGAATTAAGCAGACCACTCTTACCCAGTCCAAAGACCAGGGCTTGATCCATCACCGTTTTTTAGCTCACTGCACCATCCCAGCTCAGAACTTGGCTATATGCAAATTAGTCTGACCCTGGCCCAGTGCATCATGGGAACAGGGCAGACCAAACTACCAAGCCAATTCTTATACTGGGAAGGAAACAAGCTTCCGGGGACCGGTTTCTGGCATTTCAGCCGTCTTCGGCCCGGCTTGCTTGAATCCTGATGGTGCAATGAGCAAGGGACTCACATCTGAGTATACCCTTCCTTGCTTATGGTGGACAAAAATGATTCAGAAAAGGGGGTGGTGATGAACAGAGTGTCTGAATTAAGCAGACCACTCTTACCCAGTCCAAAGATCAGGGCTTGATCCATCACCGTTTTTTAGCTCACTGCACCATCCCAGCTCAGAACTTGGCTATATGCAAATTAGTCTGACCCTGGCCCAGTGCATCATGGGAACAGGGCAGACCAAACTACCAAGCCAATTCTTATACTGGGAAGGAAACAAGCTTCCGGGGACCGGTTTCTGGCATTTCAGCCGTCTTCGGCTCGGCTTGCTTGAATCCTGATGGTGCAATGAGCAAGAGACTCACATCTGAGTAAACCCTTCCACGCTTATGGTGGACAAAAATGATTCAGAAAAGGGGGTGGTGATGAACAGAGTGTCTGAATTAAGCAGACCACTCTTACCCAGTCCAAAGATCAGGGCTTGATCCATCACCGTTTTTTAGCTCACTGCACCATCCCAGCTCAGAACTTGGCTATATGCAAATTAGTCTGACCCTGGCCCAGTGCATCATGGGAACAGGGCAGACCAAACTACCAAGCCAATTCTTATACTGGGAAGGAAACAAGCTTCTGGGGACCAGTTTCTGGCATTTCAGCCGTCTTCGGCCCGGCTTGCTTGAATCCTGATGGTGCAATGAGCAAGGGACTCACATCTGAGTATACCCTTCCACGCTTATGGTGGACAAAAATGATTCAGAAAAGGGGGTGGTGATGAACAGAGTGTCTGAATTAAGCAGACCACTCTTACCCGGTCCAAAGATCAGGGGTTGATCCATCACCGTTTTTTAGCTCACTGCACCATCCCAGCTCAGAACTTGGCTATATGCAAATTAGTCTGACCCTGGCCCAGTGCATCATGGGAACAGGGCAGACCAAACTACCAAGCCAATTCTTATACTGGGAAGGAAACAAGCTTCCGGGGACCGGTTTCTGGCATTTCAGCCGTCTTCGGCCCGGCTTGCTTGAATCCTGATGGTGCAATGAGCAAGGGACTCACATCTGAGTATACCCTTCCACGCTTATGGTGGACAAAAATGATTCAGAAAAGGGGGTGGTGATGAACAGAGTGTCTGAATTAAGCAGACCACTCTTACCCAGTCCAAAGATCAGGGCTTGATCCATCACCGTTTTTTAGCTCACTGCACCATCCAAGCTCAGAACTTGGCTATATGCAAATTAGTCTGACCCTGGCCCAGTGCATCATGGGAACAGGGCAGACCAAACTACCAAGCCAATTCTTATACTGGGAAGGAAACAAGCTTCCGGGGACCGGTTTCTGGCATTTCAGCCGTCTTCGGCCCGGCTTGCTTGAATCCTGATGGTGCAATGAGCAAGGGACTCACATCTGAGTATACCCTTCCACGCTTATGGTGGACAAAAATGATTCAGAAAAGGGGGTGGTGATGAACAGAGTGTCTGAATTAAGCAGACCACTCTTACCCAGTCCAAAGATCAGGGCTTGATCCATCACCGTTTTTTAGCTCACTGCACCATCCCAGCTCAGAACTTGGCTATATGCAAATTAGTCTGACCCTGGCCCAGTGCATCATGGGAACAGGGCAGACCAAACTACCAAGCCAATTCTTATACTGGGAAGGAAACAAGCTTCCGGGGACCGGTTTCTGGCATTTCAGCCGTCTTCGGCCCGGCTTGCTTGAATCCTGATGGTGCAATGAGCAAGGGACTCACATCTGAGTATACCCTTCCACGCTTATGGTGGACAAAAATGATTCAGAAAAGGGGGTGGTGATGAACAGAGTGTCTGAATTAAGCAGACCACTCTTACCCAGTCCAAAGATCAGGGCTTGATCCATCACCGTTTTTTAGCTCACTGCACCATCCCAGCTCAGAACTTGGCTATATGCAAATTAGTCTGACCCTGGCCCAGTGCATCATGGGAACAGGGCAGACCAAACTACCAAGCCAATTCTTATACTGGGAAGGAAACAAGCTTCCGGGGACCGGTTTCTGGCATTTCAGCCGTCTTCGGCCCGGCTTGCTTGAATCCTGATGGTGCAATGAGCAAGGGACTCACATCTGAGTATACCCTTCCACGCTTATGGTGGACAAAAATGATTCAGAAAAGGGGGTGGTGATGAACAGAGTGTCTGAATTAAGCAGACCACTCTTACCCAGTCCAAAGATCAGGGCTTGATCCATCACCGTTTTTTAGCTCACTGCACCATCCCAGCTCAGAACTTGGCTATATGCAAATTAGTCTGACCCTGGCCCAGTGCATCATGGGAACAGGGCAGACCAAACTACCAAGCCAATTCTTATACTGGGAAGGAAACAAGCTTCCGGGGACCGGTTTCTGGCATTTCAGCCGTCTTCGGCCCGGCTTGCTTGAATCCTGATGGTGCAATGAGCAAGGGACTCACATCTGAGTATACCCTTCTACGCTTATGGTGGACAAAAATGATTCAGAAAAGGGGGTGGTGATGAACAGAGTGTCTGAATTAAGCAGACCACTCTTACCCAGTCCAAAGATCAGGGCTTGATCCATCACCGTTTTTTAGCTCACTGCACCATCCCAGCTCAGAACTTGGCTATATGCAAATTAGTCTGACCCTGGCCCAGTGCATCATGGGAACAGGGCAGACCAAACTACCAAGCCAATTCTTATACTGGGAAGGAAACAAGCTTCCGGGGACCGGTTTCTGGCATTTCAGCCGTCTTCGGCCCGGCTTGCTTGAATCCTGATGGTGCAATGAGCAAGGGACTCACATCTGAGTATACCCTTCCACGCTTATGGTGGACAAAAATGATTCAGAAAAGGGGGTGGTGATGAACAGAGTGTCTGAATTAAGCAGACCACTCTTACCCAGTCCAAAGATCAGGGCTTGATCCATCACCGTTTTTTAGCTCACTGCACCATCCCAGCTCAGAACTTGGCTATATGCAAATTAGTCTGACCCTGGCCCAGTGCATCATGGGAACAGGGCAGACCAAACTACCAAGCCAATTCTTATACTGGGAAGGAAACAAGCTTCCGGGGACCGGTTTCTGGCATTTCAGCCGTCTTCGGCCCGGCTTGCTTGAATCCTGATGGTGCAATGAGCAAGGGACTCATATCTGAGTATACCCTTCCACGCTTATGGTGGACAAAAATGATTCAGAAAAGGGGGTGGTGATGAACAGAGTGTCTGAATTAAGCAGACCACTCTTACCCAGTCCAAAGATCAGGGCTTGATCCATCACCGTTTTTTAGCTCACTGCACCATCCCAGCTCAGAACTTGGCTATATGCAAATTAGTCTGACCCTGGCCCAGTGCATCATGGGAACAGGGCAGACCAAACTACCAAGCCAATTCTTATACTGGGAAGGAAACAAGCTTCCGGGGACCGGTTTCTGGCATTTCAGCCGTCTTCGGCCCGGCTTGCTTGAATCCTGATGGTGCAATGAGCAAGGGACTCACATCTGAGTATACCCTTCCACGCTTATGGTGGACAAAAATGATTCAGAAAAGGGGGTGGTGATGAACAGAGTGTCTGAATTAAGCAGACCACTCTTACCCAGTCCAAAGATCAGGGCTTGATCCATCACCGTTTTTTAGCTCACTGCACCATCCCAGCTCAGAACTTGGCTATATGCAAATTAGTCTGACCCTGGCCCAGTGCATCATGGGAACAGGGCAGACCAAACTACCAAGCCAATTCTTATACTGGGAAGGAAACAAGCTTCCGGGGACCGGTTTCTGGCATTTCAGCCGTCTTCGGCCCGGCTTGCTTGAATCCTGATGGTGCAATGAGCAAGGGACTCACATCTGAGTATACCCTTCCACGCTTATGGTGGACAAAAATGATTCAGAAAAGGGGGTGGTGATGAACAGAGTGTCTGAATTAAGCAGACCACTCTTACCCATAACGACAAATTGACTGACTGGCCGAGGTACTCGAACTTTCTAGAAAAGCTATCCAAATGGTTTGAAAAATGTGAAGAAAAAATGACCATTTTGGTCTTTTCAGCAATAACTTTAAAAGACGTCTTGTAAAGGACCGTCTTACTTGGTGTGCCTACTTGTAGACTCAGTGAATGTTTGCAATGTATGTACGAGCGAATTCCACCAGGGAATGATGGAGGCTCAGCTAGTTTGAATGTGTTGCTTTCCTTTTGGACAGCTGATTAGGCACTAGCTAAGACAAACGCACATTACTGTCTGCTCCTCGTCTTTCCCAATGACACCAGACGGTCCTATATAGGGAAGTAACCTGATGTGCATGGTGAGGTATTTTCTGTTCATGAGTAACCTTTGGACAGTAAGGTTCCCAATCGCGAGCATCTCATTTCCTCTAGGCCACATTCCAGTTTCTTCATTTCCTCTCGAGTGGAGTTTTTCAGTTTTCTTTAATTTTCATACTGGTATAGGGGTAGAATCCCTTTCCAGGATGTGCATATCATGTCTGGTAAAGCGTGTTTGTTACAACGCTTCTGGGGTGACTGCAGGGTGCTCAGTGCTAGTTGCAGATGTGGTGTAGCTGGCACCAGTGGAAAGGTTGCTGCTCTTGTACTATCCTTTTTTTGTGGTCAATATGCTCTCAGAATTCTTTCAGTTAAAAATCGGAGACAAGCAATTCCTGGATGAATACAATATAGGCAGAGTCTTTAAACTCATAGCAGTCTTCTTTGTATAAAGAACGAGTACAGAAGATGAGTTGTATGGCATACTATCAAAGATTTCTAGTTGCATTTTACAGAATTGTTCACCTACTTTCATTAGGCATGACATGTTTGCTCTGTCTGCAGCTTAGCATAAGAACACGGGAGCATTATGCACTGAATATATTGTGGTGCTAAACAGCTGTCAACTGAACATGGAGGGGAAATTTCGGCGCTTGCTCTTTGCATTGGGATACGTGTTCAAAGATATAGGTCAATGAGTATCTTATATAAATGTACATACATTCCAAGAAGAATAAATATTTAAGTGGATGAGGATATAAATAAAGAATTAAGGTAGGGACATTTTTCAGAGAAGATGTGCCCTGCATTTAAATGTGGGTCTGTGAATTGCGGAAGTGACACATCTCAACAATATACAATCACCACTTACATCTATTAAATATGAAAAGGTCAGGCAAAGTGCATGGTAAAGTGAATATTAAATGTGCACAGTGAGTTTCAGGTGTGAGTGATGTGATGCAATTGATGCACCTGAGTGGGAGTGTGCTAAGCTTCGATGTAAAAAGACAACTTTAAGAATCGTGATTGCTGTCCAGTGCAAGGTTTCTGGACTTGGTATTAGGTGCTAGTTTTAAATGATTTTTCCAAAGAAGTTCATTTTTTTAATGCTTTTAGCTTACTGGCTATTCAGTCTCTTTACATGTGTGCCTAGAAACTGGAGGCAATCCTATGTTCACAAATGCATATTCCTTTTGCTAAAAAATATTGGTATGTGAATGATTAGTATATTGATGGGCGGGGTGAATTGAATATAAGCAACTATAGAAATGTAGTCAATACAGGTTTGTTTTCCATGAAGGCGTCCAAATAGCATCAAATGGAAAATTAGAGCAAAGTCTGGCTTGTCTATGAAGCCCTTAAATCAAAAACTCCTTGATATGCACAGTTACACATTTATAATTTGATATATTGCCCAGTCTTCTTTCCCTGCACAGCAGATCCTAGAGAAAAGGTGCACAGGAAAGGGGAGTCGCAGTTAAGCCAGGCACAACACTGCCTCGCCAACCTCCACAGCACTGTCAAATAATACTTTACAAATGAATGTAGCTTGGTATACTGACAACCCTTATTAACCTTTGTTAGTAATAGTCCACTCCCAAATATACAAAAGAAACACCTGAGCGCATATCTAGCAACATTTGGTGCAACGTAATGCAGCAAGACAACTTTCTGCGTTTTTTCAAATATAGACAGCAGGAATGTGCTACCTAGCGTCAACTCGGGCACCCATGCACCATGGTGCAACGATGCCCCTTTTACAGCCAGGACACCTTCCCGGGCAAATACAAGCCTCAGAGGCATTTTCCTCTTTTTATTTTAGCTGCAAAATGTGTCACATGTGAAAGAGGAAATACACAATGCAATATAATTCGTAAACCAATTTAGAATAGGTGAGCAAACGTTACCAGCAGGGCCTTTTTCTTCAGATGTAGTCGTCACAGGTCCATGAATTTGTGAGAAGGCAGTGGAGATACAGGATTTTAGCTGTGATTGAGGAAATTACACCACCCAGTCCTAACTATTTTCTCACAGCCCTCCACCAAATTTTACAGCACTTCTTCTCTTTGCTGTAGAATTACCCGGGAGAGACTGTTTCAAGATTGTAAAACCCAGCTGTCACCAGGCGTGCCTGTCATCAACTTTTTAACCACTTTTCTATACAGAATAAATCTCCTCTCACTGGAGAAGGTTGAATGGATTTTTCCCTCTTACTTTGCCTGGAACCTACCTGCCTGTGGGGTCGTTAGAATGAATAAGAGACGGCCTCCATAGCCTCTCAAAGTCAAAAGAGGTCGTGTAAATCTTATTTTGCTCTGATCACTGTTCTTGTCCACTCCCAGATAATGAATCCCTGCTAATTGGTCATCTGTGAACACCCTTAGGCCCTTACTGGGTTCAAACTCAGGGCATTTTCCTTTGAATCGGAGTTGTTAACTCTTCCAGCCAAGGATATGTATTTCAGCTCTGGAGACGAGATGAGTGGATGAACTGGTTTGAAGCATTTTTAAAGTTACTTTTCTGCTTAAGTTGTCAAAAATGTAATTACACCATTAAATCTGTTTCTAAAAAACAACCTGAAAATTATTTCAAAGCTTTTTTCTAATCGTTTCCTAAGCCTACCTAGAGAAAAGTCCATTAAGACCTACATAGTAAAATAGATTTGGGGTTACCTAAATGAGGGCACATATAGTTTGCCTTTTGTTAGTATTGGCACCATGCCATATGACTCAAAGGCACATTTTAGGTGGTGACGTATGAATGGATAAACTATGTTTCTTATATATTCAGAAGTCACCCACACAACCCTCAAAACACCCACCAACACCCCATTCCATTATACATTTAAAAAAGGTATATAGCATTCAATCACATGGGCCAACACTTTCCAAACACATTCTCTCACTCACACAAAATATAAAAATCGCAAATACCTGATAGTCTGCCAACATCCCAACACCAATGAAAAAGATTCCCACAACACATTCCAACATTAAAAATAAAACTGTCCCTAAGTCCTGCAAACCGTCCCCTCCATCATTAAATTACCTCCACTATGTACAACGTGCCATACCTGGTCATTTGCTTCCCACCCCTTCCCAATATTATCTTCGCTGATATGGCTCACTGGGAGACCTCACAGTGTGTTAGTGGACTGGCTGTCAGCATGAGTCTGTATGTTGGCAGAGGTAAAGAGGCCCCAGCCTTCTGTGGCCTTCCTAAAGTATTTATAGCATTGAGAAGGGCAGTAGAAATTGAATTAGACTGCCACTAAAATATCCTCTTTTTTACTTAGTCTCCTCAGACATAGCGGATACAAGGGAGCAAACGTAAATCAAAACCTTCCCTTGTGATGTCACAGCAGTAGAAAACGATTTATTTTTTCCACAGCTGTGGGGTGATAACAGTGAAAAACTGGATTTATAACTTGGTATTCTTTGTACTGGCTCTCAGGAGAGCGATGCATAACAGTATTTGTACGCTACAGTTCTGATTAAGATAGTTTGTCACTGGGAACATTTGATTGATAAACATTTTGGCCCAGCTTGCCAAATCTACATAACATCTTGAAAAGGAGCTGAACATGTACTTAATGTATGATTCTATAATTTTCAATCCAATTCAGTAAAGGGGAAAATTACATTTGTGGTCAAAAGTGTTGCATTTTCCTTTTAAAATCCTGTGCGAAAACTATTTTGGTTTTAAATACATTTTTTAAACCTCAAACATTTAGGCAAGAATTTATATATATGGATATGAATGAAAAAAATGACAGCATATCCCAAACCCACACTGGAAATATGATTGACTGTGTTAAGCCTACCCACCAATTCTGACTCTTGAGAATCCTCCCTTTGTTTGCAAACCTTGTTGGAAGAAATATATTTCTTTGACCATGTGCAAACAAACTTAGAATGCCTAATTGTCACGAGCAGCAAAGCACATACAGAAGAAAGGAAAAATGCTGTGTTTTCCCCTAAGAAAATAGTGATACAAAACCTGGGTGTTGGAACCATTCCAGTATATGCAGTTTGCAGAGTTTGGTTCTGCAATTCATTATGCATATTTCTCTGCCAACCTAGGGCAGTCAATCAAAAAGCAGAAGAAAGTCATGACAAAAAAGAAATAATCCAATAAACTAGCCCACTAAGAGGCAAGTGTGAATTTGGGCATAGGACGTGTCCTCACAGTACCTGCAGGTAGTAGTGTTACTATTATGAAGGTGCGGCTCACAAACAAAAGCCACACATTGCGGTGATTACCAATACATGCAATTCCCAATTAGCAGAGATGTTTGGTTCATTGAACCTTGTTATAGGCAACTCTCCATGCATCATGCACATTGGCAATTGTCTCAAACAATGTATACAAGGCACTGAAGTCAGAGGAACATGGCACAGGGTTTGGCGGTCGGAAACAGCCTACATGCAGGAGTACAAGGCATAGGGGTAACGAGCTTGTTCTTCAGCCAGTAGTACCATCAGCACTGTTTGGACATAAGCTACAATAATTGCCATAAGCCTGTTATGGGCAACGATTATATGCATAGTGCATAACAAAAGGCCATGCTGTGTTCCCATTAGTCCCAGCCAATGTCAGAGCTGGGAAGCTACAGTAGCAAATCTAAAGTTATATTAACATCAACATCTCCTTCGAAACAGCGACATTCCCGGAAAGCTGGAAGCACGCCGAAATCAACGCCCTCCTCAAGAAGCCCCAAGTGGACCCCAAGGACCTCAAGAACTTCCGGCCCATCTCCCTGCTCCCGTTCCCATCAAAGGTCATCAAGAAAATCGTCAACATGCAACTGTCCCGCCACCTCGAAGACAACAATATCTTGAACCCGTCCCGGTCTGGATTCAGACGAAACCACAGCACCGAGACAGCCCTTATTGCTTCCACAGATGACATCAGGCGCCAACTAGACAACGGCGAAACATCAGCCCTCATCCTACTGGACCTGTCAGCCGCCTTCGACACGGTCTGCCATCCCACTCTAAAGACACGTCTCCTAGAAGCTGGAATCCAAGAGAAGGCTCTTGACTGGACCACCTCCTTCCTCTCTGGCAGAATCCAGAGCGTCCGCCTCCCAGCCTTCCGATCCGAAGCCATCCACATCATCTGCGGCGTCCCCCAGGGCTCATCCCTCAGCCCAACGCTGTTCAACGTCTACATGGCCCCCCTCACATTAGTGGCCTGCCATCACGACCTCAACATCATCTCCTACATTCACACCACCCAGCTCATCCTCTCCCTCACCAAGGACCCACACACCGCCAAAACCAACCTCCACGAGGGAATGAAGGCCATCGCCGATTGGATGAGGAGCAGCCATCTAAAGCTGAACTCGGACAATATGGAGGTCCTCATCCTCGGACCCACCCCCTCAGCCTGGGACGACTCCTAGTGGCCGACCACACTGGGAACAGCACCAACACCCACCGACCATGCATGCAATCTAGGATTCATCCTCGACTCCTCCCTCTCCATGTCTAAGCAGGTCAACGCTGTCTCCTCCTCCTGCTACAACACCCTCCGCATGCTTCGCAGGATCTACAAGTGGATCCCGACCGAAACAAGAAGAACGGTGACACAGGCCCTCATCAGCAGCAGCCTGAACTATGGAAACGCACTCTACGCAGGAATCCAAGCACAACACCTACGACAACTACAACGCATCCAAAACGCCTCTGACCGACTGACCGTCAACGTCCCCTGCTGCAGCCACATCACCCCCCACCTGAGAGACCTGCACTGGCTCCCCGTTTACAATAGTATCACCTTCAAGCTCCTCACCCACGCACACAAAGCACTCCACAACGCCGGACCAGCCTACCTGAACAGCAGACTCAGCTTCCACATCTCCACCCGCCAGCTCCGATCCCCCAGCCTCGCCCTCGCTGCTCTCCCCCGCATCCAACGAAGGACCTCTGGCAGCAGATCTTTCTCCTACCACGCAGTGAAGACCCGGAACACCCTCCCTACCCACATATGGCAGACCCAAGACCTACTCGCCTTCAGAAGACTCCTCAAGACCTGGCTCTTCGAGCAGTAGCCCCCCCCTCCCCTCAGCGCCTTGGGACCCTCACGGGTAAATAGCACACTTTACAAGTACGCTGATTGATTGATTGATTGATTAATTAAAAAATAAAAAATATTTGTGTTCAAGCAGCAGTGTGGTTTGGGTGACAGAGCCCATAAAAGTTCCATACATTATTAAATGAAAAGAAGTTATGATTATCCACATCAACCTAAAAATACTGATCATTCCCAGTTAGATATGCAGACATAACAGATAATACACCACTCAAGAGATCACTCACATGAGAACTGAAATGATAACGGCAGAATGGTGTGAGGAACTGTCTGACTTTTTATTGACAAAATCCAGGCCATACAGGATTCTCTAGGGTCAGCCTGCATTGAGCAGACTGACGCCCATACCTCAAGTTCACCAGTTCCCTCTCTGCCTGCCCCCTCACTAACGGCTTTTCAGCCGATTACTCCGAAAGACTCTCTATCTATTCTTTCATCTCTCAAATCCGGATTTCCCTCCGATCCGTGTTTTGCTAGACTGCTTGCTGAGGTGGCTGAGGTAGTAAATCCGGAGGTGAATTCAATCATAAACCTATCACTTCAGACCGGCGTTGTTCCCAAGGTATGGAAGGAGGCCAAACTTATACCACTCTTGAAAAAGCCCTCATTAGATCCTAACATCCCTGCCAGCTATCGCCCTATTTCTTTACTTCCGGCGGTGGCTAAGATTTGTGAGAAAGCAGTTTTTAGGCAACTATCCACTTTCGTTGAGTCATCAGGTGCCCTCCATCCTGCTCAATCCGGATTCAGAGCCTCCTATAGCACCGAGACCGCTCTTGTGGAAATATCAGAAGCCATAAGGGAGTGTTTAGACGGGGGCGGCAGAGCGGCGCTGATTTTATAGGACCTCTCTGCCGCCTTTGATACGGTCCCCCACCAACTACTCCTCTCTAGGCTATCCAACATTGGCATGTCTGGGCAGGCCTGGAAGTGGCTTGAATCTTTTCTTGCAGATCACACACAGCAGGTCTGGATGCCCCCTTTCTCTTCCACCCCCCCGCACTGTGGCCACTGGAGTCCCTCAGGGCTCGACTTTGAGCCCCCTGCTTTTTAACATTTACGTTACCCCCCTGATCTATCTAGCGGAGGAGCTGGGTGCAAAAGTCATCGCATATGCGGATGACACTCAGCATCTCTTTACCTGGAAGGAGGGGGATACATCTCCTTCAGCTGCCCAGCGCTGCCTTGCAGCAGTCTTTGGTTGGCTGGCCTGGGTTCAGCTGAAATGTAATGAGGGTAAATCAGAGGTTCTCCTCTATGGCCCTTTTCCATCGTCCTTTAAGGAGACTTTGTGGCCCCCTGAGTATCCCCAGCTGTTGTCATCTGGCAATCCTGCAAAAAACGTAGGGATCTGGTTTGAGGAGGATCTTCGTTTTTCCACTCAAATAAAGCGATTGGCAGGGGTATGCTTTGGTATCCTAAAATCTCTTAAGAAGTTCTTCCCTTTGCTACCGCGTTCTGCTAAGGAAATGGTCACTCGGGCATTGATCTTATCCCGTATTGACTACGCCAATGGCTTATACGTCGGACTCCCGGGATACCAGTCAAAGAAATTGCAAGTGATCCAGAATGCGGCGGCCAGGGTTCTGCTGCAAATCCCTGGGCGCACAAGCATGAAGCAGCATTTACGCGACTTGAATTGGCTGCCTGTTGTCCACCACATTCAGTTCAAGGCCCTTACGTTGGCTCATAGAGCCTTGCATTGTCTTGGCCCGGTCTATCTCCAGAGGCGCTTTTCCTTCTACACGCCTTCTAGAAACCTTCACTCTACCACTCTGCACCTGACCACTGTTCCCCGCTTCCGCAGGGTTCGGTTAGGGGGTAGTTCCTTCTCTGGTAAGGCTGCAGTGGCCTGGAATTCCCTTCCACTGGAGCTGCACAATATCCAGGACACTATGCTATTTAAGAAACAGCTGAAGACCTTCCTTTTTAATCAATCCATCTAAATATGCTGCTTGTTGTTATGGTTCACCTCTGCACAGGGACACTCTTGAGTATCCGTGCGCGATATAAATGTTTAATAACATAACATAACATAACATAACATAACATAACATAACATAACATAACATAACATAACATAACATAAAGTATCTGACTGATGACATCCCTGATAGCATCACACTGTTATAGTTGTGTGGTTGTGCGAAGTTTAATGTTTCTAATGGTGTTGAATAGGAACATCCAGTACCCCTTCAAATGAAATTAGATTTTTTTTAGATCTCATGACAAGGTAGCTGATGAGAGTTCATGTTCCCTTTAGACTAGCATTGTATTGTGAGAAGTCTGGCACATTTTGAGACATTGAGCATGTCATGTTTTCAGGAAAAACAAGACCAACAGAAATTGTTTCCTTAATGAAACAGACCCAACTAATATAAATTCTCACAAAAAATTCAGGACGGAAAGCAAGGCAATAGAATGTTTTCTTACCAAAATCAAGGCCAAGTCCAATATAGGCTTGTACCTACGACTCAGGTCATAGTGAGTGAGTGAGGAAGTGCTTACACAGTTTACACTCAGTCCATTAATAGTTGAGCATCCAATATGCCTTGTTTACAGGCAGACCAGTTCAATCCGTCCCACAATGGGACTCTTGCGGGACTCTTCATATAAAAGACTTTGTGTCCAAGGTCATGCCATATGCTAGGATCCCTGAGCCCACTTAACAAGACCTGTTGGAAAATGGCCCTCTCTGAAGTGTCTCCCCAAACATTTTGCATTCCTCCTGCCATTTTTCTGACTGTCTTTTTGATGGCCTAAGGACTGTGAGCACTTTACTACTGCTAATCCGTGCTTAAGTGCATGTGTTTCTCGCCTAAACATGGGGACATTGTGTTAGAACTGGGATTTTTGGTTGGCAAAGGCTTACGCCAAAGCCAGGCAGAAACCACCATTCTAGTCAGGGCAAGGGAGTCACATGCCAAGATAACCCCTGCTCACCCCCTTGGTGGCTTGGCAAGAGCAGACAGGCTTATCCCGGAGGCAATGTGTAAAGCATTTGCGCACGCACACAACAGCAACAACATCCTAGGCACACCACAAAAGGAACTCCACACAAGGTTATATAAAAATAACTTTTGTATTGTCAAAACACATCAGATCGTAATCACACATTATACATTGTGCCAACTGGCACGGGCAATATTCACAAGGGATTATTTACACCAGGACAGGGCCACGTGGGCCACTGTCAGAATCAGCACTTAGTAGAACTAGCACTTAGAGTAACTGTCACACCAAATAACAATTATAGATCACAACCAGTAACCACTGGTAACAGGTAGGTACACACTACGCAATACTAATAACCATAGGCATAGATCACGCATGGACACATAATCTCTCTAGTATAACATACTAGGCAAAGCAAACTTCTAAGCATGAACACCTTTAGAAGTTTAACACAAGCATAAAGGCAAAGCACATTACGCAACATTCACATTTTGGCCTAAACAGTATAACTACAGTAGGCAATCTCTCATTAGTCTAAACACATTAGACTCTGCCTCCTAAGAATAAATCACATTTAGGGGCGTAACTCACAGAGTGAAAACATCTCACTAGCATAAACCTACATAGGTAAAATAACCTCATAGTCATAAACCAAAGTTTAGAGGTATATAACACAGGGTGCGTAACACATACTAAATGCATTACATTTCCTAGCACCACATCACTTTAGGCAATTATCATCACAAACAGTGGAAAATCACATTGAGCAAAAATCACACTAGGGCCTTGTGCCCTATCCACATAGCAGGCCCTGGCCAACTGGCCATCCCAAATAGGGGCTCAAATGCCCTGTGTCCAGAATGTCAGGGCACGCTGCCAATGCAGCGCCAGTCAGGAGTGCGCCACGGCGCAAACCTAAATGTTGCAGCTGCCCACTACTTGCTGGGCAGCTGGAAACAACAACAGGGCCTACACGTTGCAGCTGGCACTAAGTGCTGCGCAGCTGTAGACGGCCAAGGTAGGGGCGAAGGGAGTGCGACTCACTCCTAAGTTCACCAAGAAAAGGTCCCCTGAAAAAAAGCCTAAACGGTGCAGCTGCCCACTACTTGCTGGGCAGCTGTAAATAAAATCTGTGGCATGGGCTCTCACTGGCCCCCAAGAATAAAACTGCGCCACATGCTAGAGCCATCTGGCTCTAGAGACAAATCCTGCACCCATTGGAGCCCTCTAGGCTCTAAAACAAATGTGCCCATACAAACTTGCCAGGAGCACTAAAGCAGGGGCCCCTCACTGGCCCGGGAACCAAGTCGCGCCAGGTTGGAGCCACACGGCTTGGTAACTGCATAGGGTACCTCTGGAAATGAGGTGTTTGACAAATGCCCCTCATGGGTATCACGGGCCCTTGCGAAATAATGGGGGAGGCTCAGGAGCCATCTGGCTCCGGAAATAAAGAAGCCCCCACCGTTGGAGCCACGCCTGGGCTCTGTAAATACTTTGGGACGGCCCACTGCCATCCGGGTCTGCCCGACGTGCATCCCCTCCCGGCGTAGCACACTGGTGCCAACTCATGCCCGGAGCTTCCTCCAACACTCACTGGGCTGCTGGGGGAGCTCCTCTGATGCTGGACTCTTCTCTTGGAGGAGGTGTGGGTAGGCACTGGCATCGTTCCTCGCGCCCCCTCTGCAGGAATCCCGCTGCTGGGCTTGCTTCGGCGATGCTCCCTTCTCCCCCCAGGCTCCCTCCTGGGACCCGGGCTTCACCACCGGGAACTCCTTTAGATGCTGCAGGGCTCCCTCAGCTCACGGGAGCCCTGCCGACCAGCCGCCATGCTTCTTTTCCCTCTCCCCGGGAGATTCAACGCGCTGCCCAATCCTAGCGCGGCTCACTGGATGAGCCCACTTTAAAGCGGCAGCTCTTCGGGCCCTGACCAATCACAGCGCGGCCTCACGGGACGAGCCTCCGGCAGCCAACCAACGGCTGTGCGGCTCCTCAGAAAAGCTTCCCTCCGCGGCCCAATCCCAACGCGGCCCCGGGCCTGATTGTGGCGAGGTGCTTCAGCGTTAAATGCGGGGTAGGCTCCCATAATATAATTAAGTGAAAAGGTGGCAATGCTGCGGGGTGGCACACGCAGTAAACTAAAAGCACGAGTGTGCGGGGTAGGCACCTGCTCCCCTTGGCACTAAGGCAATCTTGGGGGAATCCCTCATAAGGGGGGCTGCAGCATCACGCTGTGCAGCCCCCGCTCCTCCTTCGCCGGTCATACAGAGGCAGCGCTTTCAGCAGCGCTAAAAGCAGCCAAAGTCCTGGAGCAGGGAATATAGCATAAAGGCCCCAAGGTCCCTAAATAAGGACATTCAGAAAAACAAAAGGTTCCAGGGCATAGTTGGGCCCAGGGAGGCAGCCCTCCTGGCAAGTCCTCCTGGGCCCCAGCAGCAGCACGCCCTGCAGCAGTTTCAAGTTAGAAAACAAGAACAACTTCATGGGGTTACAGCCCCCTTTTTATACAGCAAAATCCTTTTTGTAAAAGGTGCATGCAAGGGGAACCAGCTACAACTGGTTATGGGGAACTCCCTTTCACAGGCCAGGCTAGGGACATCAGACACACCACAGGGGCTGGAGCCAGCATTGTGGAGGGAAGGACCAGCCCTATTCAGGTCCCAGGTGTACCCCCCTCACATCAGCATGCTAATCTCTCCATTCACCACCGGGGCAGACCCATCCTGACTCCTTTAGCCCACTCTGCCACCCCAGTTCAGACATGGCCATATGCAAATCAGTCTGACCCTGTGCCTCATGGGAACAGTCCAGCCCGAACTACCAAGCCATGCCTTCCCTGCACCGGAAACAAGCTACCGAGGACTGGTTTCTGGCATACCAGCCTTCTACAGCCCGGCTTGCTTGAATCCAGTGGCAAAGTGAGCAAGGGACTCACGTCTGAGCATACCCTGCCAACTTATGGCGAACAAAGAAAAAACAAAGGAACAATACAAGCACTCTCGTCCAGTCAACTGATCTGGGTTTAATCCATCACCGTTCTTTAGCCCACTCTGCCACCCCGGTGATGGATTAAACCCAGATCTTTTGACTGGGTGTGAGTTTTTGATTGATTCAGATTCTCTGTCCATCACCACCCCCTTTTGTACCACTTTTGGCCACCATAAGTGTGGCAGGGTATGCTCAGACGTGAGTCCCTTGCTCACTTTGCCACTGGATTCAAGCAAGCCGGGCTGAAGACGGCTGGAATGCCAGAAACCGGTCCTCGGAAGCTCGTTTCCGGTCCAGGCAAGACATGGCTTGGCAGTTCGGGCTGGAATGTTCCCATGAGGCACAGGGTCAGACTGATTTGCATATAGCCATGTCTGAACTGGGGTGTCAGAGTTGGCTAAAGAACGGTGATGGATTAAACCCAGACCTTTTGACTGGGTGTGAGTGTTTGATTGATTCAGATGCTCCGTCCATCACCACCCCCTTTTGTACCGCTTTTGGCCGTCATAAGTGTGGCAGGGTATGCTCAGTGCTCAGACGTGAGTCCCTTGCTCACTATGCTACTGGATTCAAACAAGCCGGGCTGAAGACGGCTGGAATGCCAGACACCGGTCCTCGGAAGCTTGTTTCCGGTCCAGGGAAGACATGGCTTGGCAGTTCGGGCTGGACTGTTCCCATGAGGCACAGGGTCAGACTGATTTGCATATAGCCATGTCGGAACTGGGGTGGCAGAGTGTGCTAAAGAACAGTGATGGATTAAACCCAGATCTTTTTACTGGGTGTGAGTGTTTGATTGATTCAGATGCTCCGTCCATCACCACCCCCTTTTGTACCGCTTTTGGCCGCCATAAGTGTGGCAGGGTATGCTCAGACGTGAGTCCCTTGCTCACTTTGCCACTGGATTCAAGCAAGCCAGGCTGAAGACGGCTGGAATGCCAGAAACCGGTCCTCGGAAGCTTGTTTCTGGTCCAGGGAGGACATGGCTTGGCAGTTCCGGCTGGACTGTTCCCATGAGGCACAGGGTCAGACTGATTTGCATATAGCCATGTCTGAACTGGGGTGGCAGAGTGGGCTAAAGAACGGTGATGGATTAAACCCAAATCTTTTGACTGGGTGTGAGTGTTTGATTGATTCAGATGATCCGTCCATCACCACCCCCTTTTGTACCGCTTTTGTCCGCCATAAGTGTGGCATGGTATGCTCAGACGTGAGTCCCTTGCTCACTTTGCCACTGGATTCAAGCAAGCCGGGCTGAAGACGGCTGGAATGCCAAAAACCGGTCCTCGGAAGCTTGTTTCCGGTCCAGGGAAGACATGGCTTGGCAGTTCGGGCTGGCCTGTTCCCATGAGGCACAGGGTCAGACTGATTTGCATATAGCCATGTCTGAACTGGGGTGGCAGAGTGGGCTAAAGAACGGTGATGGATTAAACCCAGATCTTTTGACTGGGTGTGAGTGTTTGATTGATTCAGATGCTCCGTCCATCACCACCCCCTTTTGTACCGTTAATAATGAGGGTGGCAGACACAAATAAAAAAGATCATACTTACTCAAAGGTTGTATTATTATAGTCTGTTCCTCCCACTACATGTGCAATGTTATACATTGCTTTGTGGGCTTTTTTAGTTTCAAATTTTACTGCTAGATAAACTTCCTCCTTAAAATTCACTTCCCTATTATCAATCACAAGCAGTTAGATTTAGCTGTCTTATGTTTATTACTTAATGAAAACTTTTATTGCAGCATCCTTATCCTATAGTTGATATGGCGCCACATTAGATCAGCATCATCATCATTGTTGTCATAGTCATAGTCATATCCATCTTCATCACCATCTAAACCACAATATTATTGCCAGCAGCAGAGATGCTTCTTTCACCTTGCTACATTATGAAGATTGTTGGTGATACTGAATCCTAACCGGAAAGGGTACGCCACAAACGAAATTCCAGTTTCGCAACTTTTTAATGAAAGATTAAAGCGTTCAGGCCCGCTGTAGATATCTTAAGGACAAATTACGATTCTAGCAGTCTTTGACCGCCAAACTCGTTGTGATGCAGCGGTGTAGGTCCTGTGGCCGCCGTATTCCAAAGCAGCCATTCAGACTGCCACTGCTGCGTCGACTGTGCCATTAATGGCACAGTGGACAGGGGCTTACAATTTACAAGGGGGGATCACTGATTTCCACTGAGCTTTTTACAAGTTTTCCCCAACGCCAGCCTTTTCATGGTGGTGAGTCTGCCATGAAAAGGCTGGTGGTGGGGAAATAAATGGGGGCCTGCAGGGCCCTCATGCACACACCGCCATGGGGATGCATTCATGGGGCCAAAACATGTGCCCCCCTGTTTGCCTGCACCCAAAATTTCAGCACAGCATGGACTTCCTAGTCCAAGCCATGCTGGAACTGCTTTTGCATTCACATTGCTGTGGGAACAGCAAAAGTAAAGCCCTCCAGACAGGAGTTGAACTCGTAATCTGGCAGGCAGACCATGCATGACTTTGGAGGTTCTCTGCCAGTGCAAATCGGTCAGCACCTCCAAAGTTGTAATCAGGCCCTAAGTTTCCAGCTTTTTACCAAGATTTATTGATTTCTGAAATTAATGCATGACACTATAGCAACAAAAAAAACAATAACAACATACACAAATATCACCCAAAAAAATAAAAATATACTATTGCAATCCTATATTAAACAATAAACACATAAATAATTATAAAAAAACAACATTTTAAACAAAAATAAGAAATACAAATTTAGCATACACCTTAAAATAAAAAAATTACATTTATGAAAATCTAAATATTGAAATATTTAACATCAGCAAAACAACATAAAGCATATGGGTGCACCTCTTCATCGTTTTGAAGTGGAACTTATTTCCATATATGTATATTCACTGAAAAAACCATAGGTTTCAGCCACGTTATAGTTAGGAATTAGCATTTAAAAAAACGTAGAAATTCACTGAAAAAAACCATAGGTTTCACCCATGTTAAAGTTAGCTAGACATTTCTCTCATACAAAACCAGTTAAATTCCTCCGTTATAGTTAGTTCAGCTAACTATAACTCGCGGGCCCGCAATGCACTACTGATGATGTCACATATTACATCACTCATGACATGGTCAGTGACGTCACTCATGAAATCACTGATGACATCTCAAATGGCATCACTGAAGACATCACTGATGACATCATCCTATGAATGTGTGTCTTTCTGAAAAATAAATATTTTTTATATATGTATATCTAAAGGTCGATGAAAGAATAAATGGGTAAATAAGTGTCTAAAGGATTGTATTTTTTGTAAAATTGATTGTATGACTGACTTAATAAGTGTATCTTACTGAATAAATGTATTAGCGAGTAATGTTTAAATATATAAATATCTGTATCAGAGTCTCACTTTGTGTATAAGTGGCTGCATGGGTTGGTGAGCAGCTATATGAATGTCTATATGGGCTATTGATTTTTGAGTATCAGTATGAGTGTCTGTATGGTTTGGTGGGGGGTATTACTTAACGCATAGATGCATGAATGACTGACTCACTGGTTGTATGTGTTTTGAAGACAACATGTGTGCAGGACTGTATGGGTAGATGAGTGTGTGTATGGGGGTGTTAGTGAGTGAATGACTGTCTGAATATATCTTTATGAGTAACTACATATGTATTAAACTAGTATATGTGAATATTGATGTATATACGTGAGTATATGTGAGAGTGAGTGTTTGGAAGAGTTCCTGTATAAATAAGTATGTGTTTCTATAAGTGATTGTTTAAGAGAGTTAGTATGTGTATATTTCTGTGAAAAATAAGTGTAGTAGTGTTTGTATAGCTATATATGCAAGCAAATGGATGTTTGAAAGTTTATTTGCATGAGTGAGTATGTGTGTGAGTAACTCTATGGATGAGTGTCCGTGTGTAACAGGATGTATAGGTGTATGAGAACATATGATAAGTGAGTACATGTATGAGTGACTATATAGAACTGTTAGTGAATGAGTGGATATGTATGTAGATTTAGGAATGACTGAATAGGTTGTTGTAACTGATATTGGTATCTCCATTTTTTGAAAATTTTAGTTTCTATTTTTGAATGTCTGTATCAAGGGTTATATTACGCTGACAGGAGGTCTGCCCCTCTTTCTCAACGATGATGTCATCAGTGATGTCATTTGAGATGTCATCAGTGATGTCATGAGCACACTGAGCATGCCATGAGTGATGTAATATGTGACATCATCAGTAGTGAATTGCGGGCGCACAAGTTATAGTTAGTAACTATAACGGAGGAATTTCAATGGTTTTGTATGAGAGAAATGTCCAGCTAACTATAACTTGGGTGAAACCTATGTTTTTTTAGTGAATTTCTAAGGTTTTTTAAATGCTAATTCCCAACCATAACGTGGCTGAAACCTATGGTTTTTTCAGTGAATTTCTAAGGTTTTTTAAATGCTAATTCCTAACTATAAAGTGCCTGAAACCTATGTTTTTTTCAGTGAATTTCTAAGGTTGTTTAAATGCTAATTCCTAAATATAACGTGCCTGAAACCTATGGTTTTTTCAGTGAATTTCTAAGGTTATGTAAATGATAATTTTAAAATATTAATTTCCTGCATTTTTATTATAAATTTATTTTTAAAGTCACATTTCATATTTTTTATGTAAAATAATAACAAAAGTAAATTCAAAAAGAATACACTGCTAGTGAAACTGCCTGGGTGAATTTGTAAGTGTTTGTTAGGGGCAGATTTACAACACCCTTGTTCCTCTTTTACACCGCCGTTGCATCACTTTTCTGATGAAGCGTGGTGCAAAAGATGCGCCGTGGTATGTGGCATTTAGAATGTGACATGTCTGGAAGGTGCGTCACATTGTAAATCCCTGTACCAGAAGGAGACATTCCTACATGGGGGGGGGGGGGGGGGCGTACTGCCACAGGAACACCTCCTAAAAGTGGCTGACTGAAATCCACAAGATTTCACTTTGTCACTTTCGGGCTCATGCTTAATCAAAACGCTGCACTACCTTGAAGCAGGTGTATGGATTGACACAGCAGTCTGAGAATAGGGCCCCAGAGCATTGCTGGAGATGCGTTGCACTTGCAACATAACTCAAACAATGCACCACCTTTACAGCACAGATACATCACATATATGTGCCATTTTTGTCCCATTGTGCACCACATTGTAAATACGGCGCATCCATGGTGGTGGTGTCACGGAGCACAATAACTGACATATTCCTAGGGATATGCCAGTTATTGTATATGTGCTCTTTAGTGTTTTAATGTAGTGATAGGATTACTACATACGGATGAATGAGTCACTACAAAACTAAAACAACAGTGATAGAGTGTTTGCTGGAAGTGTAACGATACAAACTAATAAATTGAATGTATAAAACACAAATTTGCAAGTACATAGAAGACTGCATACATCGTCTATAAGGATTTTGAAGCAGTCTATGCCCTAAAGCCTATTTTAATGCATGAGTACTTAGATAGTGAGTGGATGATTACAAGACTGCAAGGAAAGAACCTGATTGGATTTATAACAGCCTCAGTTGTACCACAGTATACAGATAAACACATACTGCTGAATGGCTCACTACAATATTGAAACAGTAGTGTGAGAATGTTTGCAAGAAGTATTAGGATACACATTGAGGAATTGAACGTATAAAACATAGGTTTGCTGGTGCATTGAACAGTGCATACACAGTCTATAAAGGTTTGAAACAGCCTATGCACTAAGGCCTCTTTTAATCCATGAGTATCTAAATACTGACTGGATCATTAAACTTCTGCAAAAAAAGTTCCTCACTAAATTTATTACAGCTTGAGTTTTACCATGGTGCAATGAAAAAGTACATACTGCTGACTGGCTCACTACAATACTAAAACAGCAGTGTCACAGTGTTTGCAGGAAGTCTAAGGATACAGACTGGGCAATTGAAGGCATAAAACAGTGGTTTACAGCTACATACAAGACTGCATGTATACTCCATACAGATTTTAAGCAAACAATACCCTCAAACCCACTTTGCATATTATAAATAAATACAAACATTTAAAGAATATATAACTGAATCTATAACTGCTTCACTTTTAGTACAATAAATACATTAGTAGATAGTGCTCAAACCTTTATTATTTTTCAATACTACATTTATTCTTATAACATCTCATAATTTAACAGACATTCCAATGCAACTTTATCAGATATGTCATTCAGATCAATTTTCTCGTCAGCAGTTTCTGATTTATTTTGTACTAAAATTTCAACATAATTTAAAACTTCCAGAAATTCTCCATCAAAGCTTTTGTCTTCAAAATCACAATTCATGTCTGCAGCACTAATTGCTCCTTCTTCACTCTCATTGCCTGTGACAGATACAATTAGTTCTTCAATTATACCCAAAGTAATATCCAAAATCTCCTGAGTTTGAGGCTGTTCTCTTTCCATAATTTATCCTTTATGTTCTTGCTCCTTTTATAAAAATATAAACAGTAAAATGTTATCACTTTTCGTAATATAGAATACAAAACTACCATTTTCACCTATTTTGGCCTACAAAAAATACTGTATAAATACTATTATCTAATAACATTCTATTAGTAGAGTTTTAGCCCTTTGCAAAATTTTACAACTATAATTACGTAACATTCATTAACCTAGGCCTCTCAGTTTATTGTCTAATTTTTATGTTATTAATTTCCTTGTGTTCTTCTACTAACTTTTCTTTATGCAGTTGCTTGTTATCTATTCTCTCAATCCTTCAATATCTTATGTTTTTCATTAATGTTCCTTCTTAATTCAAAAGTCTTCCTACTATTCCTAACTCAATGTGTTCTTTTCCCTTTAGACCTTCCTCAAATGTATTTTCTCTAACTTAAAACAAGAAACAATAACATCGACTGAGTACATTCATATTGTCTATAATGTCAGGTAAGTTTACTTACTCACTAACTTGTCAAACAACGTTCTTTCACTCTCACAGAAATATTTCCACTTTCTCTTCAGGATTGTCTAAAGAGCAATTGAAAATGGGTCTGAACTCCGGAACGTCTTCGGTGAAGTGTGCACTCATTAGTCAGTGCGCGCCTCACCAAGGATTCCCCACAAGTCTGTGGTAAATGACTAGATCGCAACCTTCATCTTTCAGCCGCGGCCCGTGGAGAGACTTGCGATGGGGCAGACTGGGGGGGCGGGGGATGGGGCAGGGTGAAGGGTGATAAACAACGAAATCTGGATGATTGCAGGTAAGTAAACAATCACATTAATAATACGAATTTTGGGCCATATTATCAATGAAACGCGATATCAACAAAAGGCGATACATTATCCTCGCTTTTATCAGCAGGAGAGTGGCGATAAAGCGGCGATAATCTATCTCGTTTTGTTCATAATATGGCCCAAAATGCATGCTAATGGCTTTGTGGTGATGACCACACGTGGTTATGACTGCGTTGTAATGACTGTTTCCCCCCAGAACACCGCAGCAACCTGGTCTGGGCGTCGTGGATTCCAGGGCAGTAGGCGGGGGGCCAGGCAGCGCCTCATACAATATAGAAATCTTTGTGGGGTGATTGTTTACGTGGTTTGAGGGGTATGATTGAGGCCCAACCATTTAATTTTGTAGGGGAGTAAGTTTGCATGGGAAAATGTTGCTTGAGGTTTGTAAATGTGGTACACATTGTTTCGTATTATTTTGATTTCTTTTCTAAGTTGTAGTCCATTCAGAGGAAATAGAAGTCATTAGTTTTCAATCCTAGTCTTGAATATCTTACTATACTATTTTAACATTATTTCTATTGTGGACCGTCATACACCCCTCACCCCCCACAAAATAAAAGAAGTATGTACTTTTTTTATTACCTTTTATTAAAACAATTACTAAACTAAACTTAATTATAATAACTATATTGCAAACAAGTAGAAGAATACGTTTAATAACAAACAATATTATAAGCAAATTGTTAAATGGACTTCATTAGATGTCCGATTGGTAATCTGGAAAACAAAAAAGAAAATTAGAGTTTAGAATTATGTAGATGTGAGTAAATGAGCTGAACCATTACAAGTCAAGGTAACTCTATGGTTTTACGTGTGCACTGTGCCTCGTACATTTCACTTGCTATAATGCTGCGTTCAAGTGATGTCTATATGGAAGTGCCTACTGCGTTACTGACACAAAAGTGGCATAAAGGGATTGTAAATATGTCGACTTATTTCTAATGCAATGCTATGAAGGCTTTGTAGATCTAGGCCTCTGTGCTTACCGTTGTATAAACACTGCAGCCAAAGACTTCAGCCAGTGGAATGCACAACTTCAGTTGGGCTGTTCTTCTACATGTGCAAGTGGACAGCAGTGTCTATAAGTTTAAGAGAGAAAGAGAAATGATGTCATTGAGAGTGAGAGAGAGAAAGAGAGAGAAAAGAACATTAAAACTGTCTTGCAAAGTCTGGAGTTGAGATTTTTTCTTGAAAAGTGAAACGTAGATTTACAAGCTCCTTGCGTCACTTTACCCATGTTAAAAGTGACTCAAAAGTGGTGTAATAAGGTTGTGGATCTGTTTGTCAGACTGTTGTAAGGTATCTGTTGTCACTGCTCAAAGGTAATTATAGATTTTACAGAGAAGCTGCTGTACACTACGCACTCTGGGCCATATTATCAAGCTTAGGCGACAAAATTATCGCCACTTTATCGGCAGGAAAGTGCCGCTAAAGTGGCGATAATGGGTTTGATAATATCAACACTCGAAACCAGGAAGTGTTGGAGGCCATCTTGTGCCTCGGTAGCACCGAGTCACAAGAAAAAAGTAAAACAAAGTTGAAAAATACGGGAAGGGGGCAGGGTAGAAACATTCTGATCCTTTACGGTTACTCAGGAGGTCGTATATGGATGTTTACTCTCTTTTTTTTAAAGAAAAATTGTGCAGTACGCGCACAGAAATCCGTACAATTACGAGCAGGAGCTGAATGCTGATTGGCTGTCAATACTCCAAACCAGGAAGTGCTGGCAGCCATCTTATTTGTCACAACAACCGAGTCACAAGGAAACAGTAAAACAAAGTTGAGAAATATTGAAAAGGGGTAGGGTAGAAACATTCTGAACATATACTGTTGTTCAGGGGGTGGTAGATTTATTGTACGCGTACCAAGCACATATGGACGACGTACATCTGGAATGTTGAAAGTCGTCACGTAAGCGTACGTAAGCAAGAAAAAGAAAAATAATTTTAGATATTTGTGAAGTGTATTTGTTTATATGTTGTGTGGCTCTAAAAAGAGCTGTTGTGTTTATTGGGAGATTTTAGTACCTACAAGTAAGTACAGATGCAGAGTCTTAAGTTTATGAGGAAGGCTCTGTTCCCCTCATCTGTAAAATGTACACCATCTCTCCTATAGATGCCATGCATATTGAAACGCAGATTGTTGTTGTAAATGGACCCCATTCGGTAGTCTCGGAGAAAGGCAGAAACAGATTTATTCACATGTTTCCTAGCTTTTTCAAACTGTGGACAATAGTGGTTGGACCGCTTCCATTTCTGCCTTTGGCATATATTAGAATATACAAAGGCAGTTTTGGGGAACCGTGTCATCAATTGTGCAAATGTGTCCTTCATAAGCATTTCCAGAGCTACCCCAGTCAAAGTGCCAAGGTCATTCCCACCACAGTGCACAATTATGAGGTCAGGGTGTTAGAGAAGGATAAAGGATTTAACCAATGGCATCAATTGGTGAGACTTTAATCCTCTCTGCCCAATCCATTTAATGTCCACATTTGGTAAACCTAGGTCCTTGTGAATTCTTTTCTGTTGTGCGTACCTTTGGCTCCAGAAAATATAGCTGTGTCCCACAATCCACACTGTAAGCATTTTGAAGAGAGGTCTGGATGCACTCTGATGGGGTCTGTAAATAAAATGGTACTTTGAAAAGTAAGATTTTTCTAAAATGGTGGACAACATGCAGTTTTGAAAAAGAAAAGAAATGATTGGTTGTTTGACAACATTTTACAGAAAACTAGGTTGCATATTTCTGTTTTTTTAAAGCCTAATTTTTATTGGTTAAGAAAAAGTGATAGAAAAGAACGTTACATAAAATAAGCTGGTTTATTCTCCAGTCAAGCATACTTGCTGTTTCAATTGCAACAATGTATGATGAACTTTTCACCTGTGTGCTGAGTTAGGTGTTCCCTGAAGTGTTTCTATGGTAACTTGCAGATTGTGGAATGGGGGAAGGGTTGAAAGTTTTGTTACTTGAAAAGGTTTGGAATGTTAAACCAATAGAAATGTGTGTTTTATTTTGAATTAATGTGTACAGGATTTTAATTGGTTATTTATATGTATGTATATGTACAATGAGAGGGAAAATGTTCCATTTGACGGTTCTGCTGCAAACACGGAACTAGAGAGATTCTGTACAAGAATATCCACTGTGTGAGTGGTGTTCGTCTTAATCTACAAATCAATTTGAAAGGTGAGTTTATAAATTGTATGGGAGTGTGTGCGGTGCATCTTTGTACATTAAGGAATTATGGGGTATATCAAGACAGGCGATAATATTATTGCCGCTTTATGGGTAGAAAACTGCAGATAAAGCGGCAATAACGTTATCGCCTATCTTGATAATATGTCCCTATATTCGTCCGTTGTTAAACGTTTTATAGTGGTAAATGTGTTTTGCTATAATGCATGCTGTTATGTTTTTTTGTTTATTATCATTTTGTGCGTCTCTGTACATTAAAGGATTATGGGCCATATTATAAAGAAAGGGCGATACATTATCGCCTCTTTTATCGGCAGGAAACTGCCGGTAAAGCGGCGATATTGGTCTCGATAATATATCCTTGTGAATTGTCATAGAAGCCCAGGTTAAGGTATTAACCTGGGCCTCTATGGGAATTCACAAGGATATATTATCGAGACCAATATCGCCGCTTTAGTGGCAGTTTCCTGCCGGTAAAAGCGGCGATAATGTATCACCCTTTACTGATAATATGGCACTGACGGGCATATTATTAAGGACCGGTGTTAAAATTATTGACGTTTTATGGGCAGGAAACTGCCGATAAAACGGCGAAAATGGGCTTGGTAATAAGAGGCATTTTACCAACAAGTAGCGATATTTATTGCTAAATAGGCTTAGCGACGATCTTTTTATCGCTGCCTATCGCTGGATATGTTAGCGGAGAAACCATGCTATTAGCAACGTTTTTCTCCATTGTGTTAAAATATCTAGCGATAGCCGCGAAATGCGTGAATATCGCTGAGAAAACAGCGATATTCACGCATTAGCGACTAAATTCTCTTAGCCATGTTATCCACCTCCCATTGGATAACATGGCTAAGAACTGTTCCAGCCATCGCGCTGAAACCGACAGGACCCACTGGTCATCCTCGGAGGCTCATTCTAGCGGGCCCGGATATCCCACGCTCATATGCGTGATTTCAAGTAAACTCATAACATGCGATCCAGCACCCTGCTCTGAAGGTTATCAGGATCCCCTGGCCGCCCTTGAGCCTGGCCTTCTAGGCCCACTAATACAATTAATCAGGCAAAGCTCAATTTAATTTAGTCCTGATGATGATCCCGTTGTAACCCCTGGAGATAGGGATCGAAACGTTCGTCGACTGTTTTACATAGTACTGCTGCTTTTTCGATTTAAGATTTATGTTGCAGTCACTGTGGGATAGAGCTTACTTATAATTTCATTGCATTGTAAGCCGCCATTTCTCCTGTCTTGTTTGCCTGTTATTTTTCCCCCATGTATTGTCCTCTCTTGACTTGGTACAGGCTTGTGCCCAGTTATTATTTTTGTGTGACTTGCTTCACTCTATATGTGTTAATTCTCTAATTCCTTTAAATTAAATGCTTCCTTGTCCGGCTGGACATTGAAAAAATACGCAGTCTTTATTTTTAGTCTGTGCCTATTCTAATCCAATTTGTTTAAGCTAAAGGACCATTGTTTAATATAAAAAAAAAAAAAAAAATAAGAATTGTTCTGGGCAAGTGTTAGTATTTGGAGATATTGACGCTTAGCGTGAATATTTCCAACGCTACGCCTGCCTTGCTAATAGACAATAGCGACATTGGTGACTGCTTTCAGTCGTTAACTAGTTGGGTACCCCCACTTTGCATGTCATTAGCGATAAACATCGCTGACATGCAAAGCGGGCCCCAAACCACTCGCTATCGCCTAAAAGCTGTCGCTAACATCAGTTAACGACAGCTTGCTAATAGGGCGATAGAATTATCGCCGATTTAGTGGGCGTTTTCGGCCGCTAAGCGGCAATAATTCTATCGCCCTATTAGCAAGCTGTCGTTAACTGATGTTAGTGACAGCTTTTATCACCCCCTATCGCCCCCCTTGGTAATATGCCCCTAGGTTCTGGTAAATTGCTATAGGAGCCCAGGTTCTGGTGTTAACCTGGGCTGGTATGGGAATTCTCAAGAGCATATTATGAAGTTCATTATTGTCGCTTTATCTGCATTTTTCTGCCGATAAAAGCGGCGATAATCTATCGCCTTTTGTTGTTGATAATATGTCCCGGAATTCCTTTTTATTAATTTAATTGTTTACCTACCTGCAATGATCCACATTCCGTTGTTTATCACTCCTCACCCTGCCCCTCCCCGGCCCCGCCTGCTGCCCCATCGCAACTTCCTCCACGGGCTGCGGCTGTTTCTTTATTCCGTTATATTGCAGTGTCTATTTATACTCTCATTTTTATGATACTTTCCTTGTTTCATACTCCTTGTCTTTTGTTGTAAGTCCTTTTATGTTTATAGTCTGAGGTTTGTCCTCATAATTCTCCCTCTGTTCATGTAAGCAATATAATAGAATATTTGATATTTTATATATTTTTTTATGTAATGTTATATATATTTTTTTATTGTAGGTTGTGTTTATCGATACTGAAAATACTGTATGATGCCAACGAAGTTCCAAAAGCGCAAGCAACGAAGGAAAAGTTTGTATGTGAAGAGAAGTCATCAAGAAGATTTACATGAAGAGACATGTCTTAACAAAGAGAAAGAAAGTCCTGGTAGGAGCAGGAGCACTTTTTTGAGGAAAATTTTAAAGACTAAGAGTAGTGTTCAGAAAGAGAAAAATGTTTTTAGTGTATCAGACAAAACTGTGTAAAGTAAAAGGAGAAAAAATCAATTTATAGAAATTAGGAAACAAATGTTTTATAATAGATTTGTAACAGATTTAATTGAAGAAATTAAGGTATGTAAGAAATAAACTGTATTTTATCAGAAGAAAGCTATAGAAAATGTAGTGGAGAAAGCTTTGGAATTGAAAAGAACATTGTTTATTTTAGTAATCAATAGAGTTAGATCACTAGATAAGCGAATCCATTTAATGAAGTCCAAAAGTAAGTGGAGAAGATTAATTAACAGAAGTAATTTTTGTGAGGTGTTTTTGGGTGAATGGAAACATAGTTCAAGTTCTGAGCCTTTTTTTAAGAAGAAAGTTATCTTCAGAGTAATGATTTGTTGCATGCAGTTGACACCAGTGGTCGTGCTTATGAGGTTAGAAATGGTTGTCCTATTGAGAAAGAGAAAATTATTTCTAGAAATGCAGAAGAGGTGTTAGCTAGTGAAGTTTTAGGGAGACATCCTAAAGCTCCAGTGTACACTTGGAATTGTAGTAGTATTTGCAGTGTGCGGCAAGAATCTATTGATTTTTTACTCAATTTCTTACGGAATTATACTAAGAAAAGTGTTAAACAAAAGGTTAAGATGTTGCAAGGACTAGACCCTTGCAGCGTGAAAGAAAATACTGGTTTGCAAGGTCATTCTCTGGCTTGTCTTTCTAAAAAAGTATGTTGACGTGTTTTCCACCATTTCAGGATGTTAGCAGTTCATCATACTCAAATGAGGAAATTAGTCAGAACATTGTATTGTGCGAAAAGTCCAGCACTAATGTTAAAAAAGTTGAACAGTGCTCTTTTGCACGGATGTGTATCAGATGTAACAAATGTTTGTGATGAAATTCAGATTAGTTACTTTGGTCCTCAGGAAGACAGTGGAAAAAGTTTATGTTCATGTTTATGTTTTGAGATTTGTAGAGCGCATGTCTGCCCGTGAGCGTCCCAGCGCTGAAGATAGAACGCATATGGTTAGTGCTGGGAATAAATTAAGGGAACAGCCAAGTCTTCAGAAGTTTGCGAAACAAGAGGAGATTAGGCTGAGCCCAGATGTCTAATGGCAGTGCGTTCATAATTTTGAGGCGTTGTAGGAAGAAAGTGAGAGATTAATAGAAGCAAATGTGGAAAAGAATGTAGGACAGTGCAGTGTAGAAAATTTTGAGCAAGAAATTATACAGTTTAAGGTGATTTCAGGTGAAAGGCCACATTTTTCTTGTATCTATTGTCAACGAATTCATTATAAAAATCAGACCAGGACTGTTGATCTACATTTAAAAAGTGAAAAAGAAAATAATAATGAGTGGAAGGATTTTGCAACTTATTTGTTGGTAGAGAATTGTTTTGATTTGGGTTCTGATCAGCGTATTTGTAAATATTGTCCAAACAAATTAGATGAGAACAAAATGCCTGCTAGAGCTGTGCATAATAATCTTGAGTTGGTAAATATTCCTTCGGAACTGATGGATTTAAATACCTATGAGTCTATTCTTATTTAATGTGTGCATCCATTTCAGGTTATTGTTCGTATGCAGCCTAAGATAGGAAAATAGCCTCCTTCTGATTTACAGAGAGGATTAAAGATAAGAGTTGTATATTTGCCTCTAGATTTAAATAAAAATATTGAAACTATTGGTGTAGAAAATGTAGAGGATGAACCTTTAGTTATTCTTGTTAATGGTGTTCCTACTAAGAGTAAGAAAATCTGGCAAGAATTAGTGGATGTTAGGAAAGTGAAAAAGGCAACGTTGTATCTGGTAAAAAATAATCAATATTACAAAAATTTGTATGTGGGAGATGAAGAATTAACTGTACAAGAAGATAGTGACATGCCATCTGGACAAATTGAAAAAGTGGATGTGTCCAGAACTGAAAAAATCTACGAACATTACTGTGTTCAGCCATTGCATTCCAAAGAATTGATGGGGAATGCTATAGAGTTATTTCAAATAAAAGAAGCAAAAGGAAGTCCCATTAGTGTATGGGAAAAAAGCTTGGAAGCTCGGTATTTCCCACAGTTGTTTCCTACAGGAAAAGGAGGACGATATGATGAACGACCTGTGCAGATTCCTGCATCTGAATGCCGGACATCAAGATTATATGCAGAACATCCAAGATGAGAACTGGTACCGTCGTCATGGAGAACTCAAATGTATGCTAAGGAACTTAGGAACTCCTACATGGTTCCTTACTCTAAGCTGTGCTGAATATGCTTGGGATGATTTACTTCAATTTCTTCGAGAGGCAAATCCAAATATACTGAATATCGAATACAAGACACCTGGAGAACTGTGCTCTTTGGATCCTGTTAATGTATGCAGGTATTTCAATAATAGATTCTAAGCTATGATGTCTTTTATCACCAATAAAAAAAATCCTCCTCTTGGAGAGGTTCTGGATTTCTTTTGGAGAAAGGAGTATCAAGCAAGAGGTGCTCCTCACATACATATGCTATTATGGATCAAAGATGCTCCCAAATTTGGAACAAACTCAGATGATACTGTGTTGTCTTTTATTGAAGAATATGCTACATGTGAAGTACCCAAAAGTACACAAGATAAGGACTTAAGACAACAAGTCTTACGATTCCAAATCCATCGTTGTGGGAAATACTGTGGTCGAAAGTACAAATCTAAGGACAAATTCTACAGCAAATGCTGTTTTGTATTTCCTAGACCTGTGATATCGAAAGGAAGAGTGAACAGTTTTATGTCATCTTTGCGACATACTATCACAAGAAAGTCTCCTAAAAATACCTACAACTTAAGAAGAAATGAAGAGTCAAAATACATAAATGACTACAACCCAGCCATTTAGTCCATGTGGAATGCTAATATGGATATTCAATATGTTGCAGACAATTCCATAACTGTTTCTCGTTATGTGATATCGTACATAACAAAGTCAGAAAAGACGGAATTGAAGGAAATGTGGAAAGAGATTTCCGATGAGAAGAGTCTAAGTGAGAAATTATACAGTTACAGTTTGAAGATGTTATCTCATCGAGAAATTGGAGCGTATGAATGCTCGGATCGCTTATCATCTGCAAGTCTATACTTTAAATCTAGAAGAATCATTTGGGTGAGTCTAGGTCTTACTGCAACACAAAACCGAGTTCTTAAATCTGTACAAGAAATTGAATATTTAGCTGAAAAAGAGCCAGAAAGCACAGATATTGTGAAAACAAAACTGTTGGATACATATTATCCAAATAGAAGTCATCATCTTGAGAACATTTGTCTCAATGAAGTGCTGCAAAACTATATTTTTAAACAGAATATTACCGAAAACATCAATAATGGTATATATGCCGTGATTGGTTCACAAGGATGTCTGGTGAAACAAAGAAAAGGACATTTGATTAATCACCGTAAACTGAGTTGCGAAACACCTGACAAAAGGGAATTTTACTATTGAGCTCTTTTGCAACTTTTCAAGCCAAGGCGTTCAGAATTGGAATTATTTGGAGATTTTGAGAGCTATGAAGATTCCTTCAATGCAACTAAAGAAACTATAGAATGTCCGGTTTTTGCTAATTATGTGAAAAGTTTGAATGACGAAATTGAGCAAGAAGCTACAATTGCAGCTGAGATTGCTAGAGACAGTTCTCAAGACAGTCACACTTCTGCTCCATTGAGTCAGAACCCATTAGGAGAACCAATTGTTTTAAATGAAGCAGCAACTGCTATGGAAGAGGTGGAAACAGCAATGTATCAACGTCAAGAAGATGTAACAAACTTAGGAAACTTGGAAGAACAACTAAATCTTGAGCAGAAAGAAATATATGAGCAAGTGAGAGAACAGATTGACCATGGATTACTTTATGAGAAGAAAGAATGCTCTTGCTCATCATTTGAACCTATCCGTATGTATGTGAGTGGACAAGCTGGTACAGGAAAACGTTTTTTAATTAAAGTAATCACAAGTTTTCTACAAAAAAGAACTAAGTGCCATTTGTCTTGTGTTGTCACTGCTCCAACTGAATTAGCAGCTCACAATATTAAAGGAATTACTTTACATTGTTTATTAATGCTACCAGTAGAGCATGACAACAAATTAGAATACCACAAGCTATCTGGAGAAGTTTCTTGTAAAGTTTCAAGAATGTTGAGGAAAATGAAGCTTCTCATATTGATGAGGCAAGCATGGTCTCAAACTTAATGCTTGCCTTTGCGCATTTAAGAATGCAGCAAATTCTTAAAACAGAGTATGACGTATTATTCGGAGGAAAACATGTCATAGTTTTTGGAGATCTTCTACAACTTACTCCTGTAAAAGGACAGCCAGTGTTTAAAACACTGGTGCATGAAGATACTAGAAAGTCTTTGGAGAGTATTGGCAAGATGGCGGACCCGCCATCTTGAGGGTTGCCTTCATTCGCGGTCTAGTGGTTGGGGAGCAGGCAATATAAAATTACACTGGGACGAACGTGCAATTGATTCCATTGGCTCCCGAGGTAGTGACGTGTGTGCGGTAGGGCTCTGCCAGCACGACTGCCTGCCTCTTCACCAACGGCGCTATTGCTTAATTTGGTTAATTAAAAAGTGAACTACTACTTTTTACTATGTATACTGTGTTTTTAAACTGTTTGAATTAGAGCGACCCTGTTCCTACCTCAACTCAGTTGGCTCGGTTCGTCCGTGCGAGCGAACCCGCCATCTTAAGGGTAGCCTTCATTCGCGGTCTAGTGGTTGGGGAGCAGGCGATATAAAATGACACTGGGACGAACGCACAGAGGTGGGGTGGGAATAATTGACAGAGCTTTCTGGCATATAAAAACTATTGACTTGGACCCGGTCACTGGTGCTGAATTATTTGGTCTTTCTATTCATAGTCACACTGGGGTTATGTTTACTGGTATCATCTGCTATAGACCGCCCGGGGCTTTTAGTGTCCAGCAACAGCAGTCACTGCTTACCATCATTACTAATATGGCTGCCTCTCATAAAAATCTGTTAGTCCTTGGAGACTTCAACCTGTGGTCAAATGGTTCCCTAGACGCAGGATTGTGTAATTTTCTCCATTCCTGTGAAAGTATTGGTCTTCATCAACTTGTTATAGGAGCCACCCACAGGGCTGGACACTGGCTTGATTTGATTTTTTTGACCCCGCAACTGGCACATTTGAGTGATACTCTGCCCATGGCCTGGACTAATCATTTCCTTCTTAAGTTTTTCGTTAACAGTAATAAGGTTCACACACAGGCTCAATATACTACTACTGAATTTTTATGCAGGGACTGGAGAGCCCTTGAGAGGTTGAAAACTACTGATACAGTATTTAAGGTTGAAGATTGTTTTTCCTCAGACTGTCAAGTTGATGAAAATTATGATTATCTGTGCCTCAGAATTACTACGAGGGTAGACTCTCTAGCCCCGCTAAGAAAATGCAGTTTTAGGGCAAAGCCTTGTTTCCCTGGTTTAACGACTCTTTGAAGGCTCTAAGATTAGCCTGTAAACAGGCTGAAAGAAAGTGGAGGCAAGTCTATACTAATGTTAATAGACTTTTCTGGAAAGCTAAACTCGCTGAGTATAATGCCTTGATCTTTAAATCTAAAGCCGACTACTTTTGCTCAACGATCTGGGCTGCGGTAAATAGCTCTAAAAGCATTTTCCAGATCTTGACTGATCTTACAAACCCTGAATGCACCAAAACTTCTACCCCTCCTACACAGACGCTTTGCGATAATCTCGAAAAAATCGACACCATTATCCATAATCTTACCATTTCTTCCTCTCTGACCGGTTTCACCGGTTTAGGTGATGGGGGTGCAGGGGACGAAAATGGGAGCCCTGGTTGGCAGTCTGCTGATCTTTTTTTGGACTTCCCCCTTATTACGGAGGAGGATTTCGGCAGGCTGGCTCGGGGTATTTCATCAGGTTCACCTCTGGATCCAATCCCACACAAAATTTGGAAGGAGTATGGGGACGAGCTATTTCCCATCCTTTGCAGGATCTGTAATCAATCATTGACCAGCGGTACTGTTTTAGTATCCTGGAAACAGGCTCTTGTGTCCCTGCTGCTAAAGAAACCGTCCCTTAACCCAGAATGTTTACAAAATTATAGACCGATTTCTCTGCTACCGTTCCCTGCAAAAATTGTTGAACGCTGGGTAAGCTCGCTCCTCTCTAAACATCTGGAGCAACATCAATTCTTGGACAAAGTACAATTTGGATTTCGCCCAGCCCATGGGACCGAAACGGCCTTGCTCACTGCCATGGAGGAACTTCGAATGCGTGTAGACAGAGGTCAAGCAGTGGCTCTGATTCTGCTTGACCTGTCTGCCGCATTTGATACGGTAAGCCATGATATCCTCCTGGAAAGATTGAGTGAGGCAGGGGTAGGGGGCGTTGCCTTGCGTTGGTTTCGCTCCTTCCTGTTTGATAGGAACCAGGCGGTGTCTCTCCCCCCTTTTAAATCTGTGTTTTCCCCGGTGTCTCAGTGGGTGCCTCAGGGTTTGGCAGTTAGTCCGATACTATTCAACATTTACTTAAAACCTTTGATTACGCTGATAAAATCCCATCGGATTATTGCTATTAACTACGCAGATGATACTCAAATCATCCTGTCATGGGAGGGTGTAGAATCAATCCAGCTGGAGTCATTTAATGACTGTATGTGAGACATTGCTAGCTGGTTACATAAGAATTCGTTACAGTTTAACGCCAGCAAGACCGAGGTGCTGCTCTGTGCTGGAAGTCGGATCTCTCCCCCTCTCCCAGATAACTTCTGGCCTCCAGAAACTCTGACTAAGACTAAACCGGTCTCTACTGCTCGTAATCTGGGCGCCATGCTGAATAATAAGTTGAGCATGGAAGCTCATGTGACGAAAGTGGTGTCAAGCTGTTTTGCCCTTCTCAGGTGTCTTCAAAAAATCCTGCCGTTACTTCCTTTACAGGCACGGGCCATGGTAGTCAGATGCACCATATTGAGCAGACTCGACTACTGTAATGCTTTTCTGCTTGAGTCACCGGGTCAGCTGCTAGACAGACTTCAAAGAATTCAGTCTGCTGCCGTTAAGCTGGCTCTTGGCTGGACAAGAAGATCTTCTGCAACAGCGGCGTTGACCGAGCTTCATTGGCTACCGCTGAGGCAGAGAATATCTTTTAAATCTCTCTGCCTTGTCTTTAAGGCCCTGTATGGACTTGGGCCTAGTTTGCTGCAAGCCAAATTTGTATGGTACATCCAAAGCAGAGCACTTCGCTCAGCAACTGCATGTTTGGTGAAGGTACCCAGATTCAAGAAGGTCAGGGTTGGAGGAAGATCTTTCGGAGTGGCTGCCGCCAAACTCTGGAATAGTCTGCCCTTGGAGATTCGTCAAATGGAGGAACTTCTCCTTTTTAGGAAACGTGTCAAAACCTAGCTGTTTCCGAGGGTATAACCTGCTGGACTTATCTCTCTGTCATGTGCACCGCTCCTACCTTGTGAAGCCTTAGCGCCAGGATACCTGTAAGGTCACAGCTGCGCTCTACAAATTCACTAAATAAATAAATAAAATAAATAAACATTTGGTCATATTTTCAGTATTAGGAACTTACTACAAATATGCGACAGGCAAATTATGTTGATTATAGAACTATTCTTCAAGATATAAGAATTGGAAAATTGACCAGACATGGCAAACAAACTTTACAGAGACAATTACTTTCCAATTTGTTTCCAAATACAAATATTGTCCCAGAGAAAATATATATGAGAATTGCAGAAAACAAATCTGTAATCTGCTTAATGCCAACAATGCGTGAATGTTCTATATTCAATAAAGAAATGTTAAAGTTGGAAAATGAAGAAATTATAAAATTGGAAGCAATTGATAAAATAGAACATGAAGGAATCAGTAATATTTTGAGTGAAAAGTTGAATAGGAAATTGGATTGTTCAGTGAAATCGATAAGTAAAACTGCTGGTTTAGAAAAGAATTTATATGCATGTGCAAATTGTAGGGTAATTTTGCGACGTAATTTGAATGTGGAAAAAGGTTTAGTAAATGGAGCAATGGGTAAAATTGTTGATTTTGTTAATTATGTAAATAGAGGTGGGATTGAATTTTTGAAAATACAATTCGATGAAATTGCTGAAGTACAACAGGTTAGTCATTGTGCAGCTCGTTTTTTGCTTGTAAAAGATTTGTATGTCTGCAGAAAACAGTTTCCTGTTTGTTTGGCATATGCGGTGACCATTCATAAATCTCAAGGTTTAAGTGTAGATTGTGCTTTAGTGAATATTGGAAGTACCGTGTTCAAAGAAGGTATGGCATATGTTGCTTTGTCTCGAATCAGAACTTTATCTGGATTGTACTTGATTGATTTTGATGAGACAAATGTTTGTGCATATGCAAGTTGTGTGAAAGAGTATAATAGGTTAAGAAGAGAATATGCACCCAATTTAGGTCAATATCCAGTAGTTGAAAAGCGTGTGGTAGGCAGAAAAAGAAGATTTGAGAATATTTGTTGTGCAACTCTAGAGAAATAAAAAAAAACAAGATGAAGTTGCGCCTGCAAGCAAAAAGAAAAAGGACAGTGTTGAAGAGAATGTTGATTATCGGTTTGAAAATAGTTGTGGTGTCAACTGCTATGCTAATGTAGTTGTTAATGTTGTTATTTTTCTTGAAAGTTTGCAACAGCAAATTGTAGAAAATCGGGACAAAAGATTCTGTTCATTGTTGAATTCTGTTTATCAGAAATTTACTAGTGATAAAAGTAAAATACAAAGTGTTTCTGATATTCGAAATGTTTTGGACATATGTTCTGGTTGTACTCAATTTACGCAAAATATTCAGCACGATTGTCAGAATTTTTTAATGTTTATGCTTGGTGTACTGGAAGATGAAGGTATAGATATTGAAAACCTTTTTGGCCTTTCTTATAAATGGCAACATGACTGTCAAAATTGTTTGTTTACATGTAGCACTGACATAGACACTGAGAGATTCATATATTTGACTTTACCTGACTGTAAATCAGTGTCTTTTAACAATCTAATTAGAGTAGCAAGTCAAAACATGGAGTGTACCCAATGTAAATGTAAATCAGAAATGTCATCAACATTACTTATACAAAGATATGGACAGTATGTTATTTTAATGCTGCAACTTGTAGAGCTCATGGAAGAAAATTGAAAACTTTAATCAAAAATGTTGTAGCTGGTCAATGTTCAATATCAGGAAGAACTTTTGTAGCTGTTGATATTATTTTTCATGATGGACCTTCTACCACATCTGGACATTACATTGTTTATTTAAAATGTCTGAAAGGTTGAAAACATTGTAATGATACTCAATCAGTTATTAAGCAACGTTTGCCCAAAGAGTTACCAAATTCTTACCTAATATTTTTAAAGGCAACATTTTAAGATACAAATTTGCCCTTTAGGATTACTGCTGTTAAGGTAGTCTGGTGTCTGGTGTTATAGAGTATTTTGTAAGTGAAGGTAAGGAGCTTTAAGGTGATCCTTTTGTTGATATTGAGGCAGTGTAGATGTATAAGGTGGTGGATGAAATGGGTGCAGCCGGGGACATTGATGATCACTCAGGTGGAGGTCTTTTGGATTTTTTGTAGTTATTGTAGGTGTTTGCCTGCAATTCATGTGTAGAGTGTTTTGCCACAGTGTAGTCTGCTGCTAATGAGGACCTGTGTCACTGTTCGTCTTCTTTTGGTTAGGATCCACTTGTAAATGTTGCGGAGCATGTGGAGGGTGTTATAGCAGTACAAGGAGACAGTGTAGACTTCGTTACACATGGAGAGGGAGGAGGTGAGGTTGAATCCTATGTTGTGGACATGGTTGGTAGGTGTTAGTACTGTTCACAGTGCGGTCAGGTAGCAGGAGTTGTCTGAGGCTGAGGGGGTGGGTCTGAGGATAAGTACCTTCATCTTGTGCCAGTTTGTGTTTACAGTGCTGCTCTTTATTTAGCTGGTGATGTCCTTCATTGTGTCGTGGAGGTTGCTTTTGGTGGTATGTGGCTTCTTGGTGAGGAAGAGGATGAGGTGGTTCTTCTTTGTCTAGGAGATGTTGTTGAAGTTGTGATGGTGGGCTACTTGTGTTAGAGTGGCCATGTAGATGTTGAACAGCATCGGACTGATGGACGAATCCTGGGGGACCCGTAGATGATGTCGGTGGTTTTGGATCAGAAGCCTGGGAGGCGGACGTTCAGGATTACTATTGAACAACTTCCAAACAAAGGACTTGATGCATACTATTTGGCCGTAAGGAAAAGTGTGTAAAACCATTAAGGAGTTTTTGCTGTGTAGTTTGTCAGCATATATTTGTAAGTAATATTATTTACAGTGTAAGAAAATTCATCATAATGTTTTGTTATTTTATGATTCTTTCAGATGTGTCATATTTACGTAAGAAATTGCTCTTAGAAAAAAACATTTAAGTTTTATTTCTATTTTTTATATTGTTATTGAGAATGTTGACTGTGTTTTTTTAAGATATCCTTATGGATTGTCTTTTTTTTGCCCGCTGTTAAGTGATGAGTACTATTGAACTCACTGTTTGTAGTGAAGTTCAATAAATTCTGAGAACAGCAAAAAAAGGCAAATTAAATGTCTTACAAATTAATTTGTGTTGTAAAATATATATTGTAACTATGTTTTTTGTATCTTCCACAGGTGATAATTTAATAATATATTTTTTTTTATTATTTATTATGCTTAAGCTAAATACAAGTAACTGACTTAACCGCTGCCCATGGAGGGAGTTGTGGTGGGGTAGGCAGATGGGGCGGGGGAGCGGCAGGGTGGGGGGTTGTACACAATTAAATTAATAAAATGAATTCCGTATCCTGTGCCCTGCATCGCAAAATGCGATGCAGGGCATGAAACGAAGGGGCATATTATTAACAAAAGGCGATACATTATTGCCGCTTTATCAGCAGGAAACTGCCGATAAAGCGGCGATAATGGGCTTGATATTAGGGCCTTGGAAGTCCCCATAGCAGCCCAGGTTCTGGTGTTAACTTGGGCTATTATTGGAATTCACAAGGGCCTATTATCAAGCCCTTTATCGCCGCTTTATCAGCAGTTTTCCTGCCGATAAAAGCGGCGATAATCTAATATGCCCCATAGTTATACCACGCATGCTTTTACAAGTACTATCCATTTACCACGCATAATCTTAATAATGTCTTTGTGTTGACGAACACGTGTTGTAATGCCTGTGACTAACATCCTTCAAATTCGTTTTTAGGTATACGTGTGACCAAGTCTGATAGCATCAGAGTATAAGGACAAACACCGTCGTGTCCATGCCTCGAAATCTCGTCGATCACAAAGAAAATACGAGGACGATAAAATGAAAGTAACAGATATAATAAAAACAACAGTGAAAAACTACTAAAATGTTGCTGGACGGAGTACGTGATCAACGTTTGGTGCCTCAGCACTACGTTCCAAATAAATCTAGATAAAATACGATTACTAATATATTACAAAAGTACAGCAGCGGATGACACATACAACCCGGAAACAAAGCTGCAAATTTAATACCTGAAACAAAGAAAGGTTTGTTTGTTGAACTTGAAGAAAAAGAAAAAAACGTGGGCTTCGAAACGAGACTACGCATACGTACAGAGTACAACTGCTACACAAAAAAAAGAAAGTTTTACATACTATCATAGAAATGAAAGGGCATATTATCAACAAAAGGCGATACATTACCGCCGCTTTTATCACCAGTAACTGCCGATAAAGCGACAAACATGGGCTTGATAATAGGCCCTTGTAAATTCCCATAGCAGCCCAGGTTCTGGTAATAACATGGGCTGCTATGGCAATTCACAAGGGCATATTATAAAGACAATTATCACTGCTTTATCGGCAGTCTCCTGCCGATAAAAGCGACGATAATGTATTGCCTTTTGTTGATAATATGGCCCATTGCTCTTTTTTTGACCAGTAAACTTAGGTGCATATTATCAAAGACCGGTGTAAAAATGATCGCCGTTTTAATGGCAGGAAACTGCGGATAAAATGGCGATAATGACCTTGATAATACGGACTTGTTATTTCCCATAGAAACCCATGTTAACACCAGAACATGGGCTTTTATGGGAATTCACAAGGAGGTATTATCAAGCCCACACTGCCAACATTAATAAAACCCCCCAGACAGTGCAGAAACTTGGAGCTGGAAGGTCATTTTTCATATAACTGCCCTTAAAACGTGACGTTCCCCGCGATGTGTACGGGGATAGAGGGAGGGAGAACTCAAAACATATATTTTTTTTAAAAGACCCGAGAGGTGCCGCTCCCCGAGACTGCTGGGAGTAGGACCGTAACCCCGCATACTTCAAAATAAAACCACAGCAGTGCTGTTCCCCAGTGCTCGAAGCACCTTACAAACCCCCATTATGCAAAATATTTGACCCCGTAATTTGCCCCCTGGGACCTAATGAATAAAACGGACTTCTAGTTTTTTTTTCCACCTTTTCCACCGCGTACGAGTACTGGACGAGTACCCCGCAATTTTTTATTTAAAAAATAAATAGAAATTGAGCCTTAAGATCCATGTACCACCCCCTGACCACACTATAGGTTCAGAATGTTTCTACCCTGCCCCCTTTCCTTATTTCTCAACTTTGTTTTACTGTTTTCTTGTGACTCGGATCTCGTGACAAATAAGATGGCTGCCAACACTTCCTGGTTTGGAGTATTCACAGCCAATTAACATCCAGCTCCTGCTCATACTTGTACAGATTTCTGTACGCGTACACCACGATTTTTCTTTATATAAAAAAAGAGCCTAAACATACATGTACGACCCCCTGAGCAAGCTTAGAGGTTCAGAATGTTTCTAGCCTGCCCCCTTCCCTTATTTCTCAACTTTGTTTTACTGTTTTCTTGTGACTCGGTGCTACCAAGGCACAAGATGGCCGCCAACACTTCCTGGTTTAGAGTGTTGACAGACAGTTCACAGCCAATCAGCATGCAGCTCGCGCTCGTAATTGAACGGATTTCCGTACGCGTGCTGAATAGATATCGCTATGATTTTACTTGCAATTTTCTCAGAAACTACTGAACGGATTTACACCATTTAACAAAAAGCACAATCTGCGAACAGAACTCTCTGCCAAATTTCGTGTAATTCCGTTCAGCCGTTCGGGCTGTAGCCCTGTCTAAAGGTCCCTATGGAAAATTGCATGGGGAAAACACGTTTTGGGACCCCCCTTTTTTCTCGGCCTCCACTTGACGAATCACCCCCAAACTTTCAGGGAAGGAGCAGGCCTTTTTCTTGGAGAAATTCATGAAGATTTGTCCACCAGCACCAAAGTTATTCCAAATAAAATGTTGAGGATTTCCTATGGAAACTAGGTCCTAACTGTAACTAGCCAGTAGGTAATATATATATATATATATATATATATATATATATATATATATATATATATGTTACCTACTGGCGATAGCCAGTAGGTATATATAGTTAGGATTTTTTCTCTATGGAACTTTTGAAAATTCTATGTCTAATAACTTTGGCGTTTGTGGACGGAATTGGCTGAAATTTTCAGGAAAATGGCACATTTTGTTTCCGAGAAGCCCCTGAAAATTTGGGGGGGTTCCGTCAAGGGGGGGCCGAGAAAAAAGGGGGGTCCCAAAACATGTTTTTCCCATTCTTTTTTCCATAGGGCCTTTGGCCTCACTTTTAGCTCGAACGGCTGAATGGATTTGCAAATATATATATGTTACCTACTGGCGATAGCCAGTAGGTATATATAGTTAGGATTTTTTCTCTATGGAACTTTTGAAAATTCTATGTCTAATAACTTTGGCGTTTGTGGACGGAATCGGCTGAAATTTTCAGGAAAATGGCACATTTTGTTTCTGAGCAGCCCCTGAAAATTTGGGGGCGTTCCGTCAAGGGGGGACCGAGAAAAAAGGGGGGTCCCAAAACGCGTTTTTCCCATTCATTTTTCCATAGGGCCTTTGGCCTCACTTTTAGCTCGAACGGCTGAATGGATTTGCACGAAACTTGGCAAAATTGTAGGGACTGTTTGCCCGATGTGCCTTTGCTGGGTCTCAATATATGTGCTCCAGTGGATTTCGAGAAATTAACATTTAAAAAAACAGATATATCTGTGACAGCGTCCCGGGTAGCGCTCCAGATCGCGTACTTTTCGCGTAACGGAGCTTTGCAAAGCAAAGCTGATTGGCTCTCCGGTGTCTGTCAACATTCTAAACAGTCCGGTGTGGCCGCCATCTTGTCTCTCGGTAGGATCGAGAGACAAGAGGAGGAGAAAAACGAAGGGGGAATTTAATGAAAGGGGGCAAGGTAGACCCCTCTTGACCTCCTAGGAATGATGTTGGGGTTATTAAAGGGTCTCGTGGGGCAAATAAAAAAAATATGATTTTTCGCGGTAGAAGCGCTTCTCGGTTCACAAACCGGGTCGCAAACTGGTAAGGAAACGTGAATTCGACATTTTGTGTTTCGATTTAATTAAATTACTAGATGGAGGAAAAGCAATGTGAGTATTGGGTATAAGGGGGTATGGGAGACGTATCCTGACCCCCTATGTTTTCTGAGGGTGGTTGAGGAGGCTCAAATATGTTGATACTTGTCTTCCAGCGGTTGCGCGTGAGCGTTTTTTTTTTGCCGCTTGACTTCTGTTAATGTTCGATTCGAAGGAAATTAGGAAGTGTTGATCGCCATTTTGACACTGCGAGTAAATATATTGTTAAAAATAATTGTTATAAATTAATCCGTATTGATAAACATTGTCTGCGCCATCTTGCTTTTTTTCCAATGCCACATTTTTGTCGTGCATGGCAGCCATTTTAGATGCCTTGACCAGACCCACTCTCTGCACGCAGCCGATCCTCAGCATGGCTCCCCAACCTCGCAAGCATCTCCCCCACGCACTGGTCACCCCTGCTCTCTCTCTCATGCATGGGCCATAAACTTCCCCCCATCTGCACTGCTCTTCTCTGAGTATCACATCCTGTGCTCGCCCGACACCTCCCTTTCACCCTATTCACTACCGCACCCTCTGACACTCCTCTTCCTCCGTGTCTGATTGTCCAGGCCGGTCCCAGGCTATCACCTAGCCCTGCGGATGTAGTTTATGGCCCCAACTATAAAGAATCACCCCTGTTCAAAGGAGTTACAGTAGATCAAGGTCGCCACCTCATGAGATCCGTCACACCACACGCGTTCCTACTATCTGATAACGATCCTGTATTGTGATTGGGGAGGGGATTCTCACTGTAAGGGTGTGTGGGACCGAGCCTGAAGCGGAAGATTCCAGGGATGCCTTTTTGTACATCAAAGTCTTCACAATTATGTGTCACATTAAAAATATATAGCACTCCAACAAAGTAGTAGGATTATAACACTTTAATAACTTATAAATATATACAACGCTCCAACAAAGTAAACACGTTAAAAAAAAACTTTTTAAACAACTATTTATATGACATTGCTTTAACCAGGATAGACAAAGAAATGACACAGTGATGTAAAAGTTTCTGAAAGAAATGCCAAGAACGTCCCATGTGAAAGTGAATTTTATCTGGCAATTTTTTTCTTTTCCTTCTCATGAAAAGAAAGTTAATGCCAGGTTCGTTATCTGCCTCATCTGCAAAAAAAAAAACTCTTGAGAGGGACCGAAAAAAAATATAGCTAGGTAATCATACCATGCATCGGCACATGGAGAGGAGGCACCCTCTTAATTATTCTAAAGCACAACTTCGAGATTTGGTGGATAACCCCCGACCGGCAAAAAAATCCATCAATGACTTAGCAATAAGTGAGTCAGAGGCAAGGGAAACGGTCCCAAATCTGCAAAAGAACTTTGGGCAGATGAGATTGACTTGCGTAGCATGTGGAAAATTTATTTCATGCGGAGAGATGAGTATTACTTTAATAAATAGATCATATGAAAATCATCAATGTCCAAAACGTCCTAGAAAGTAATTTTTGTCATTTTTGAGGAAGAGAGATAACCTACAGTGGTACGGGGTCATTTTCGTTCGTACTAGGGGGGCCAGGTGACATTCCTTCGGGGTGGCTTAGGGGCATTTAAAACAACTTCCCTGATACAGGTAGCACATAAATTAGAGGCTAAATACCAGGATCTTTATCGATTGCTTTATGCTGTACAAAAATGAAAAACACACAACAAACCTGGACCATTCATATTTTCAATGTTACTGCGTACTATACTTTTTAACCCTCAACTAATTGAGCTGCTTCATTTCACCTGCTTTTTTTTTTTTTTTTTTTTAAATCGGAAACAGTGGCCTTTTATTCGAAACTTACCAATCTACGCGTTACAACTACGTTTGCTTTTTCAAAAACCTTTAATAAAAATGTTAGTGCCCAAATACAGGCCTACAACCCCGTGGGCCGGCCACGGAGCAGGCTGGAACTGTAAATGGGAAGGGGGGGGGGTATTTATTTGTGGAAAACATAACAGAGAGTCAGTGGTCGTTGATTTCATAGTAAAAAGTGCAACAAGTGCAACAAAATCATATCGATAATTCATTGTGAGCAAGTACCAAAAGTGTCGACAATTCGAACCTTCAATAATAAATACAGCAATCAATGATGCATTAGAACTTAATATCAATTCATTGTTCGAATGTGTAATCAGTACCCGTCCCATGTCAATTCATTGTTCGAACGTATAATCAATACCCATCCCGGATCAATTCATCGTCCGAACATATAACCAGTCTTATCCCATATCAATTCATGTGGTAAAAACTGCATACATATCTCATGATATCAAGGCTGAGCAATCGGGCACAACAAGGAGTTGAGAGTTTCATTTGTACCGGCGCCATTTTGGGTGAGGTCAGGAAGGTCCAAGTATAGTCAAAATGTCTCCACCAACTCGTGGTTGGACCGGGACCTCTTTCGGCAGTCCAAAAGTTTTTGTTAAAGGGTAGCAGAGGGGACTGCCGACATGAACCATCAGTCAAAGTGGGGTGGGAGGCAACAATCTCTCCTACCGGGTCATACTGGTGTCCCACTGGAACTGATCAAGTTGGTAGTCTTGCAGGATTTTGGTCATTTCAAGACTGAGGCCGGCGCCGGCATGAGCACGCCGACGTCCCGCGGCTACATCGTGGTCGTTCCGTGGGTGATCATGGCAGTCATTCCCCATCGGGGGTCGGGGGCCCCCGTGGCTCTTATAGAATCTTCAAAGTTGAGGAGAACATTTCTGGACGCAGGACTCATTTTCTAGTTGAACTCAGAAGCGCCGTTGCACTGCAACAGTGGACGAGACCCCCGCTGGGTGAGCGGAGCATCATTGCCTCGCAATAGTGGAGGAGACCTTTTGTTGGGTGAGTGGAGCGTTGGGGGTGCTGAGGGGCCCCCACCTGTGGGGGTGGGAGAGGCTCGTTCGAGCCACCTCTCCCTCCCAGCGCACCCCACGCCGACACCTGGCGTTGATATCCGTGATGTCCGGACCAGGCGATAAGAGGGGGGGGGTCGGAGACAAAGGCAAGACATCCCCCCTGTGGCCTGCAGGGCGCCGCTTCAGGCCCGAAGGGGGAGCTCATATCAAGCACACGTGGGAAGCGGTTCAGCGAGCCCGTCTAGAAGAACACCCTCCGGCCTGGCGGACTGAAACTTCATGGACTCACACCAGGAATTCAAGGCAGCGAGCACGTCGCCAAGTGTAGGAACACCCCTACAATATTCAGCAAACGCGCCGTGCGGTAGGCCAGTGTCCCCGTCAACAACGAGTCCAGGATACAGGGTGCTGGCCGCCATTTTGTCCGCCCGGCGGGGCCACAGCACTCTCCGGTATCGATCCAGCCGCCAGCAGGGTTCAGGGAGAGCCAGCCCGGGACCACCAACGGCACCAACGATGCAGGGAGGCGGGCCACCAAAGCAGTGGGGGTAGTCAGCGCCTCCGGCCCATGGGCACAGACCACCGAGTGCAAGACATCCCCCCCCAGTGTTGTTACAGCCATAATTGAAGAAAGAAGAAGATCCTGTCGGCCTCGGCTCCTCTCCTGGTGCACCTTACGTGACGGCCCTTTTGTTGGGTGAGTGGAGCGTTGGGGGTGCAGCTGAGGGGCCCCCACCTGGGGGGGTGGGAGAGGCTCGTTCGTGCCGCCTCTCCCTCCCAGCACACCCCACGCCGACACCTGGCGTTGATATCCGTGATGTCCGTACGAGGCGATAAGAGGGGGGGGGTCGGAGGCAGAGGCAAGACATCCCCCCGTGGCCTGCAGGGCGCCAGAAGAGAAAGGGAGGACCAGCACATTCCGGGCCGACCATCCCACGACTTCTTCGGCTGATGGCGGCTAGTCGGGCCCCGCCCTGCACGTGTCGAGGCCTCATCTTCCGGATGGGCGTAACCGTGGACCTGTTGCACTTTGGGAGTTTCCGGAATGGGGGTAGGTATCTGCTGATTTGTATCTATTTCATGTTACCGTTATTGGGCGTGGCGGGCGGTGGGACAGACATGCTTGGAGCAGTGGGGGGGTGGCGGAGGTTAGCTACCTCGTGGCTGCTGTAACGTCAAGCTTGGCTTTTCTCACCACTTCCATGTTTCTTATTTCTAGCGAAGTCAAAAACTCATCAGTGGCCTACTGATTTTGATCGATTTCTTTCCCTTCTTTTTCAAGTGTGTTTCATTGTAAAGTTTCTGTTTAACAGGATACAGTGTTTACTTCGTATTTTACATATGTCTTCTTTATTAGGAGTACTCTCCGGTTGAGCCGGATGATGTACCTCTAATAAATGGTCCGGGTAGAACTAGTTTCTCAATCAGTGGGGAGTAGATGGGCATGACAGATTACAACGGGGGACAAAGGTCCGCATTACCCACCCTTCACTACTTGCAAAGACTAGACAGAATATTTCTATTCCACGTTATTTGCAAACAGAGAATACCTCGTTAGAACTATTCCTTGAACAATAAATGTCCAGCCAATCAATCAATCAGTGGGGAGAAAAACAGGCATAATGGATTACAACGGGGGACAAAAGTCCGCATTACCTATCCTTCACTATCTGCAAAGGGAGACAGAATATTCCTATTCTTCTCTGTTTGTAGACAGGGAATATCTCAAAGAGCAATAATCAATAAAAAATTAACAACTTTAAGGTAAATACTCACAATATGACTACTCAACGAAGTTAAAAAGTAACGGATATAGGTACTTGAGAGGTTTTCGGTGGCAGATAATCTACAATATACACTTGTACATATGAGTCTGATACAGGGCGGATCTCTGTATAACTATGGATAATTAGATATTAGGATGGCATACAAAGCTCCCAACCTTCTTACTTTTTCGCTTAAAGGGTTTCAAATTGGGGACAAATATTAGGCTGTGCTCTAGAGGTTGACAGTGTTGCTCCACTGGTACTCGGGCCTTCTCATGAAGCAGAAGGAGCCGCTCTCAATCTCCTTAACTCTTCCCTTGCAAAGTTGACCGGATTCTTAGTCTGCAACTGCTTCAGCATACTTGCAGTTCCACACAAGTCCTTTTTATTGGGGTCTCCTTTTGAAAGCAGTCTTGCATATGCGGCAAGTAACTTTTCTTGCATTCACCTTTTTTAAGACTTGTGAAAATTAATTTCAAAACATTCAATAAATACGGTGTTACTATGCATTGTGCCCAATGCTTTATTAAAAATATGCAGAAAATGTTCCCTTTATTTGTTGTTAAGGTCTTTACAAGAGAATTTGAAAGGAGAAAGTAGGAGATGAATAACACATGTAGGACATTATATGTCAAACTGCAAAAATTGATAAAGAGGGTGGACCAAAGTCTGCATGTACAATGCCAGTGGAAGCGTTTCAGGCACACTGCGAAGATTTAAAAAAATATAAATATTGTCAAGTTTTACTTTGACTTGTGATGTTTGATCTCATTTAGTCACTTCAATCTAATTTTAAACACTAATTTTCTTTTTGTTTTGCAGATTAACTACAATACTTATTTTGGACTCCATATTATATGTTGTTTATTATATTGTTTTGTTACTTATAGTTCTAGTTATTTATTGTAGTGTTATCTTTTAGTTATAGTTCCGGTTATTGTTTTAATAAAAGTTAATTTAAAAAGTACATACGTCTGTTTTTTGTGGGGGTAGCAGTCATCAATAGAAATGATATTTATAATTTGAAGTATAATGCTGAAGCTCACTCATTAGCAACATATTGTGGTGAAATTTTAACCTATGTGCTGACGTAAGTGTTCCATAAACTACTACTATGGTAACAGGCAAAATACTGTTTGGGGGTAGGGTATAATACGCAGGAATGCTGTAAAAATAAATGGGCAAGGGCTGTTTTGTTTTCCACTGTTGCAACATAAAGTGATCGATAAAAATCCGATAATCAGGCCTATCAGCGACTAAGACAGCAGGCCGAGTCTCTTTTGCTCAACGGCTCCCTCATGGGACGAAGAAACGCCCTTTTTCACGAAATAGGAATATTTTACTTGCAGGACAGTTGATAATTTCCCGTGAAAATACATTAGCCTGGAACATTGTTAGTGATAAACTGTAAATGCATCTGGGTCCTTTGCTTAAAAAAAATATATTAAATATATTTGTGAATTAGAATAAGAATATATGTTACAGCTATAGATATTTGCTATTAAAAAACCATTGAAATTCACTGAAAAAACCATAGGTTTTAGGCCATATATAGTTAGGGATTAGCATTTACAAAACCTTAATTTACTCGCACAAAACCATTGAAATTCGCATATATAGTTAGATGCAATAACTATATATCGCGCACCCGCAATCCACTGCTGATGATGTCACATATTACATCATTCATGACATGGTCAGTGACATCACTGATGACATCACTGATGACATCACTGATGACATCATCCAGTGACTGTATGTTTCTGTAAAGTTAAAATATGTCTTACATATTGAAGAATGAGTGGATGTATAAGTGTCTGGATGAAGGATTTAGTAGGTGCATGACTGACTGTATGAGAGAGTGATTAAATGTGTCTCACTGAGTGCATGGGTTAGTGACTAAACTGTCTTAATTTGTGCATCATTATATCTGTTGTTCTATGAACTGCTGCATGTGTTGATCAGTAGCTATATGAGTAACTATATGGGTTATTGATTGGTTGCCCAAGTATTTGTATGGGAGAGTGAGTGTGTGTGTGGGGGTGGCTGGGAGGTGTGTGACTCTGTGCATACATGTGTGAACAGTTGATTCACTAGATCTATGGGTTCAAAACTGCATGTGGAAACAGCTGTATGGGTGGTTGACTGTGTACGAGTGTATTGGTGAGTGAATGGATATCTCAGTGCTACATGTCAAAGTAAGTACATATGTAAAACACAGTACACGTGAGAGTTCACATATATAAATTACTGTGTATAAGAGCCAGTGAATGTGTGAGTGGCTGAATGGATCATTGAAAACTTGTATCAGGAATTGTATAAGAGAGTAAATATGTGTTAGTATATGTTTGAATAACTAAGGTGTGTATAACTGTATAGTTGATGAAATAGAGGTGTGATTGATTCAGTGCATGACTGACTAGGTGTGTGAGTAACTCCATGGATGAGTGACAGTCTGTGAGTGTCTGTTTACTCTGAGTGTATCTAAGGTTATATTAGAGTCTGAAGAGGTTGATCGTATTATCACATGATTGATGTCATCAGTGATGTTGTCAGTGATGTCATTTGAGTTGTCATCAGTGATGTCATCAGTGATGTCACTGACCATGTCATGAATGATGTAATATGTGACATCATCAACAGTGAATTGTGGGTGCGCGATATATAGTTATTGCATCTAACTATATATGCGAATTTCAATGGTTTTGTGCGAGTAAATTAAGGTTTTGTAAATGCTAATCCCTAACTATATATGGCCTAAAACCTATGTTTTTTTCAGTGAATATATATATATATATATATATATATATATATATATATATATATATATATATATATATATATATATATATATATATATATATATATATATATATATATATATATATATATATATATTTATAACATTTATGGAAATCTACATATTGAAGTAGTTAACATCTGCAAAACAACATTAAGCCTATGAGTGCACGTCTTCATCATTTTGAAGTGGAACTTCTTTATATATATAGACTGACTGGGTGTGCAAGTGGGTGTATTGGAAAGTGAGTGGGCATGTGAGTAGCTGTATTATACAGTCAGCTTCTGTATTAGTGGCTGTATATGGGTGTGAGTGGTCGTGTGAGTGCTTGTGTAGATGTAAGGAATTGAGTCACATGATTATCCTCTGTGCAAAATGCCACATGCTTGTCGATGTAAAAATGTTGTCTCTGGAAGCATTCTTGGAAACATTGAAAAAGCATGTTTGTTAGTTCTTGTTTTGCTTCCAGTGACTACTTAGTCTTTCTTGAAGAGTGAAGTCAGTTGCTTCTTTGCATTTCCCCATCCTTACCCCTTTTACTGCTCTATTCACTGTTTGTTCAAAAAAGAAAAAATAAGAAAAAACTGTTGAACAACACTTCTAGAAAAAATGTTTATTGTTAGAACCACAATCTAATAAAGCAATAAGCTAACTTTGTGTTGCTTAATGTGTCAGTGACTGTATCACTGTGAGAGCGGGTGTGTCAGTTTGTGCATGAGTGCATGCCTGGGTGTGTTATTGGATGCATTAGTGTTTCTCTGGGTGTGTCAGTGCCTGCTTTGTTTTTTGCCTGGCTGTGTCAGTGTCTGCATCAATCTATACTCTAGGTGTGTCACTCTATGCATCAGTGTGTGTGTTAATGGAATCCTTAGAGTTAGATTAAGCGTGTCAATGTGTGTGCATTGTTGTCTGCCTGGAAGTATCAAGTCTGCTTTCATGTATGCCTTTGTGTATCCGTGTATACGTCCCTGTGTGCTTGGGTGTCTCATTGGATGCATTAGTGTTTGGATTGGTGTGTCGGCATCTGCATTGCTGTATGCCGGGGTGTGTCAGTGTGTGCAATGGTTAGCCTCTGTGTGTGTCAGTCTATGCATCAGTGTGTGCCTGGGTGTGTTGTGTCAGTGCCCACATCAGTGTGTGCCTGGGTGTGTTAGTGTATGTATAAGTTTGTGTCTGGGTGTGTTAGTCCATGCATCGGTATGTGCCTGGGTGTCTGAGCATATTCACCAGTGTGAGCCTGGATGTGTCAGTGTGTGAATTAGCATGTGCATGTATTAGATTCATATGTGTTTGGTTGACTGTGTCAGTGTCTGCATTACTGTATGCCTGGGTGTGTGAATGTCAGCATTGTTAAGTCCCTGGTTTTGTCAGTGTGTGCATGGGTGTATTATTGGATGCATTAATGTATGGCTGGATGTGTCAGTGCCTGTATAAATGGGTAGTTTAGTCTGTCAGTGTCAGCAATGGTAAGTCCCTGGGTGTGCCAGTGTGTGCATCAGTGTATGCCTGGATGTGTTAGTGGATGCATTCGTGTTTGGCCGGATGTCTCAATGTCTGCATTGCTGTATGTCTTGGTACGCCAGTGTCTGCATCAGTAAGTCCCTGGGTGTGTCATCGTGGGCATCAGTGTGCGCTTTGGTGTAATATTGGTTGCATTTGTGTTTTGTTGGGTGGGTCACTGTCTGCATTGCTGTATGCCTGGGTATGTCAGTGTCTGCATTGGTAAGTCTCTGGGTGTCTCAGTGTGTGCGTCTTTGTGTGACTGTATGTATTATTGGATGTATTAGTGTTTGGCTACTATGCCAGTGTCTGTACTGTTGTATGCCTGGGTGTGTCAGTGTTTCTATTGGTAAGTCTCTGGGTGTCTCTATGTGTGCATCAGTGTGTGACTGTGTATATTAATGGATGCATTAGTGTTTGGTTGGCTGGTATTGCCGATGTCTGCATTGCTGTATGTCTGAGTTGTTCAGTGCTTCCATTGGTAAGTCTCTGGCTGTCTCAGTGTGTACGTCAGTTTATACCTGTGTATCTTACTAGATGCATCAGTGTTTGGGTGACTGTGTCAGTATCCACGCAACTTTATGCCTAGGCGTACAGTGTCTGCGTTGGTAAGTCTCTGTGTGTCTCACGGTGTGCATCAATGTGTGCCTGGGTGTGTTATTGAATGCATTATTGTTTAACTGGCTGTGTCAGTGTCCACATTGCTGTGTCAGTGTCCACATTGCTGTATGCCTAATTGTGTCAGGTTTGGTAAATCTCTGGGTGTCTCAGTTTATGCATCAGTGCTTGCTGGGTGTGTTATTGGATGCATTAGTGTTTATCTGGCTGTGTCAGTTTCTGCATTGCTGTGTGCCTGGATATATGAGTGTCTACATTGGTAAGTTCTTCTGTGTATCAGTATGTGCCTGAGTGTGTTATTGGATGCATTAGTGTTTGGTTGGATGTGCCAGGGGCTGTATCAGTGTGTATTTTGGTGTCTCAGTGACTGTATTGATGTGTACATAGGTGTGACACTGGCTGTATCAGTGGGAACCTGTGTGTGTGAGTACCTATATCTGTGTAGAGCTGGGTGTGTGAGTTGCTGTACTGATGTGTGCCTAGGTGTGTTAGTAACTGTAGCAAACTGTTCTTGGGTGTGCATCCTCAAAATATAAAGTTATGGCACAACACTGCACAAACTTATTAGTAAAGTGCATTACCCCAATAGATGATGCTATTAATCTGCATAAAAAGGAAAAAACTGAAATATTTAACAGTTTTACAATTAATAAACTTATTAAAAGTAACATAATTTTAAGAACTAGCGAGACATTTCTCATACTATAAAGGTATGTTGTAATATAAACAAGCATTTCTTGACTCATACACCATAAGCTATATACTTTTTAAACTGTCATCATTGAACAGTGGGGAAAAAACAATCATAGAGATTCTAGAAAAAAACTGTACACTATCCCATTGTAATTAGGGAACACAGTGCATTGCACTTACTACAAACAAACAGAACACAACTTATTTAACTATTTACAAATACAGTTTTGTGCACATCCACTTTAGGCACATGCAGGTATATCTTTACACCATCAAGCACGAAAGAAAGTGATGTCTGAAAGCATTTGAATATACCTTCAGGGGAAAAGATTACAGCTATGTATGTGCTCAGTAAGATTTGTGGCATACAGTTAACCCAGCAGCACTGCCAAGAAGTATTCACATGGAACAAGTTCCAAATGGTGCCCCTTAAAAACAATTCAGAAAGGGTGTACTACTGATTGATGTAGGAGCTACTAGGTGCAGCAGAATGTTTCACCTCTACAGCACTCATGGGAGATCGTTCATCAGCTGCAGCTATCCTAATACTAGTAGACTGTGAAGATCTGATTGAGATTGTTTCTCACAGTGCAAAATGCCACATTTGGCACCCCATAAATGTGTTCTTTCAGTCCATTTTCCATTCTACTGCTCTCAGGTTGAATACTCATTAACAATAAATGATATGGTGCTGAAATAATGATCATTGATCAGTTGTGAAAAACACAGCCATAAAGACAGTAGTAAAAAAAACCTGCACACTATGTGTATGTAAGTAGACATGTGTAAATAGGACTGTCTGTGACTGTATTAGTTTTTGAGTGGGTGTTTGACAATGTGTGGGTATTTCAGTACCTATGTTAGTGACTGCATAAGTGTGTGAGTACATGTATGAGTACCAGTATTGCTGTGTTTGTGACCCTCAACTTACATTAATAATTAACCTGGGGCGTAAAACTCTGCTCCGCTTGTGGAGTTTGCGGAGTTTTGGCAACTCCACATAAAATGTGGAGTTGCCGAAAATGCCCGCACTGTGCAACGGAGCGTTGTTTTTTAATTATGTGCATGATATGTTTTTTACCGGGTGCCCTCTATCGCCAATGAAATTTCTGAGCCGTTCGCAAGCGCCAAGTGATTTGGTAAGCGGTAGCAATGTCCCGCAAGACCTTGCAGTCACCAACAAATCATTCGAGCATGCCAGCAGACTTCCGGTGGGGGTTTTGTGAAGGGCACGATTCTGAGCAGGCAGTATCTACTGAGACTGCAATCCCATCTAAGGTTCTTGCCCCAAGCAGCATCAAAACCTTCTCGAAATGATCATTTGAAGTGAAAAAAATCTCCTCAAATTGACAATTAGCTATACTTTTTTGTGCAAGGAGTCCTTTTACTTTTTAACTTTATTTTTCAAGAGAAAGAAAGTGTCCCAGAGTCTCCAATTTCCTGTTTCTTTCCAGCAGGCTCCTCCCAGTGCTTTGCCCATCTCCTGGTTCATTTTGATTTGGAGCTGGAAGCATCACTCTTTTTGTCCGCTGTATAATATATCATTGGATTTGAGGACTTGAAATTGAGATTTCACAAGTAAGTTGGAAACTTGGTGTTCTTTGTTTGATTGGGGCCATGCACCTAGATTTATTTGTACTTTTGCTTGATTTATTTTAAGTTCTTGTTTTGGGTGGCCTGAAGTTTCAGTACGGGCCTAGTTGTTTCTTTGTAAGTCATTATTCTTCTTTTATAAAGGAAACATGTTGCACAGTTCACTACATTTTCTCCATGTTTTTAAATCTCATTGCAAAATTAATTTAATTCAATCACTATGTAGCCCAGTGGTGTGCCAATAGGCCTTTCTCAGCCAGTAGGCATATAGCTACTCATGGGTACATGAGACAACTCTTTCAGTGGTGTCTGTTGAATTAAAACACCATTTAGAGCATGGATGGCATTGAATTTAGTACGGACCTAGTTGTTTCTTTGTAAGTCATTCTTCTTCTTTTATAAAGGAAACATGTTGCACAGTTCACTACATTTTCTCCATGGTCTAAAATCTCATTGCAAAATTCATTTAATTCAATCACTATGTAGCCCAGTGGTGTGCCAATTAAGGGTGGGCGTAAAATCCGTTTCGCGGGTGAATTTGCGGATTTTCCGCGATTTCGCAATCCGCGAATCTCGCGAAATCGCGGTAAAATCCGCGAATCAGCGGGGACGAATTTTCAGCCAAGCAAGGGTTACAGCAGCAGGTGCAAAAGTTGAACCTAATTTCTTTGTAACCTTTTACAAAAGGGTCACAAACACATTAACTTCAACTTGGAGACCTGCTGCTAATTGCTTCCTGGCGCCTCGTTGCCTACTTGCAACTATTCTCTGACCCTTGCAGCAGGGTCAGAGAATAGTTACAAGTAGGCAACGAGGCACCTGTCCAAGGAATTAAGCCTCATCAGGAAGCACTTACAGATATAAAAAACAGGAAGAAGGGAGAGGATGGCAAATACACTCATTTTGAGTTGTCAGGAGGGGTTAAACTAAAAGAGACCTTTACAGCACAATTTTCATATGCATTTTGCTAAAAATAAAAAGCTGTATGTTCTGTAGGGGCAACTCAGGAATCTGGCCCTTCAGAGATCCGGCCTCTCTTTCTTTCTCTTGTTCTCTCTCTCCCTCTCTCTTTCCCTCTCTTTCTCTCTATCTATCTATCTATCTATCTATCTATCTATCTATCTATCTATCTCTCTCTCCCTCTCCCATAAACGACTGCATCGGTAACTTCGCTATGCAAGCGGCTCGCGAAGATGCAAAAAGCCCCGCGAACATGCAAAAAAACCAGCGAACACGCAAAAAACCCCGCGAACACGCAAAAAAACTAAAATCTGCAAAGTCGCACAAATTCGCGAATTTTGCGGATCGCGAATTTGCAAATCCGCAAATTTGCGGATCGCGAATCCGCAATATTCGCCCATGCTTAGTGCCAATAGGCCTTTCACGGCCAGTAGGCACAGAGCTACTCATGGGTGCATGAGACAACTCTTTCAGTGGTGTCTGTTGAATTAAAACACCATTTAGAGCATGGATGGCATTGAATTGAAATACAAAATGTTTTTTTTTGCGATATTTCACTTTTTTTCTCATGTGTGTTAATGCCTTTGTTGGATGTGTGTCGTTGTAACTTGCAAACCTTTTTAGCCCTGTGGATTTTTGTTTTTGGCATTGTTGCATTATAGATGTGTTGTTTAGCATGAGTCCTTTGTCTGGCCAGTGTGTGAGTGTGTTTGGAATAGTAGGCCAGCATTTGTCTTGGTTCCCCATGTGGCCAGGAGCCAATTTTGTAAAGTCTGTGTCCATAGGCCTGCTTGTGTTCATTGTTTTCCAGGCCTCCTGCTTGTTGTTGTGACCATGTGGTGGGTGGCCATATTGTGGAGGCAGTCACTGTGTGGCTATAGGCCTACATGCCGGCCTACATGTCTTCCCTTTGTTCCTCTTGGCTGATTGCTTCTTGCTGTGGCCTGGCCATGTGGCTGGCAGCCATTTTGTGAAGGCAGATAGTGTGCTTTTGCCATAGGCCTGCACGGCTTACCTTTGCAGGCTTATTGCTTCTTGTTGTGGCCTGGCCATGTGGCTGGTGGCCATTTTGTGAAGTTAGCCAGTGTGATTTTGCTATAGGCCTGCATGTGAGGTTCCGTGAGAATCGTAACAACGTTTTGGGCTTGTTCGGATATGGACGAGTTTGGTATGTACGAACCGCAAATGATGAGTTTAGTAGGTGTACGTGTTTTCGCTACACTACCTGAAAGGGTTCGGCTTTCTTTGTGGGTTTCTCCATCTGAACCCTCGGGTTCCATTTTAGATATGGCATCCATTTTGTTTCTTGCCCTCACGTAGCCGGCGAACGGACAATGTCCGCCCGATGACCCTGGGATTCCCAAACTCTTGCGGAAGATGCATATTCCTTTGAGTGTGCCTTTATGACTAGGGAAGTGACACGGCAAAAGCAGATGGCTCCGCTCGAGGCTCATCTTGCCGTGCCGGTCTATTGTTTCAGCCTTGCATACGTTAGGCTCGAATCCTTTGATCCTGTGATCACGCTTCCGATATTGCCCCTACACTCTTTTCAATCTGTTGTCTGTCTTTGTCTTCCTTGCACCTGTTTCTGTCTCTTCTCTTAGCTCGTTTACAGCTAGAATGGAATGTGCCTAATGGTGAGATAACGTGCTTTTACAGTTGGGAACCGGCAATGTAACTGTAATTATGTTCCCGGCTTCTGAAAACATGAATGCAATCCTTTTGAAGCTTACTGTGAGAACTGAGTTGTAACCTTTTGTTCGCCATGTTGTGCAATGACGAAAATGTGTATAAAAAGAGCGATCTGCTTTTGCAATTTGAAGCAGACTCTCAGAACCTACACTCTGTTGTACTTCTAGCGATTTCTGTATCCCTGCAGTAAATAAACTCTGATCTTTGACGCCAAAGGAAGTGTCCCGTGTCTCTGTGATTTGTACGCCGGAACAGGTAACCCACAAAGGTTTCAGGTGTTGTCCCCTGGCACCGCTGGGCCTTAAATTAGCCCAGTCCTTCAGTTGGCGCCCAACATGGGGCGACATCATGTGGTACCGGTCCAAGGCCAGACGATCGTGAGGAACTTCGTGTGAAATCTCCAAGGGAAGGTGCACCCGCTTCATCGATCCTGTTAACGAAATAAGTGGCCCGAAGATTTTTCCCGCGAAGATTCCCGCCTTCTGACGGCTGCGACGGACTGATGCCCTGACTGTCGACCTGTTTTGGCGCCTGGCATTGTCCTTTGTATGGCGAGACAATAGACGGGCCTTCCTGGTGACGCCATTGTTCTCTCAGTTAAGTATTTTGTGGGTCGCTCCCAGTCCTTAGGTTAACTCTTTGGTTAACATTTGTTGCTTCGTATTCTGATACTTGGTTGTTGTTGTTGAAACTTGGTTGTTTGCATGGTTCCATTGCATTTGTGGTTCTTAGTTGTTGGTTCTCTCCTTTGGGTTTTTCTTTGACAATTGCAATTGCCAAAAACCGAGGGTCTCGTATTTTTGCGAGGATATCGTAATTCGATAACCCTTAAAGTTTGTAAACTCGGTTAGTGTCCACGATGCCTGGCCGTAGTATTTTGTTTGGTTTCCTTAAATGTTGCAACACGGATTCCCGGTTGGAGGACTCATGTCCGATACCTCCAGTTGGAACTCCGATTTATGAGCTCTATAGTCGACACGGAGTGGGCCCTATTGTATATAATGAATGTTGGATCCGTTATACGAAAAACGATGGTGTCCTCAGTTGGCCAGCCTACGGTAGTTTTGAAACTGAGATTTTGGATAATCTCGAAGCGAAATTGTTTAAAAAGAAAGCTAGGCCAACAATGTTTGATTCCTTTCGGTTATGGCGCAAAGAGGCCAGACAGAAAGAAATCAAACAGATTAAGAAAAATAAGAGAGACGGTATCATTACGATGATGCAAAGTGCAGAACAGTATCAGCGAGACAAAGAAGAGAGGGAAAAGGATGTTTCTACCAGATTGCATCTTATGGCGGTGGATAAATGTTATCCGGTTTTACCGTCAAGTTCTGAAAAGAAGGGAGAGGAATTGAAAGAGGATCCTTTGTTATCCTATTTATTAAAGTCACCACCTCCTTATGTACAGGGTACTACAGCTCCTGTAGTTCCTCCTGTTCCTCCGCCTGTTGTTCCGGCGGCTGCTGGTCAGCCTGTCGTTGGTCCTGTTCCTCCGAATCCCCTTGTTCCTCAAGTGGGCCCTGCTCCTTTACCTCCCCTTCTTCCTACTGCTCCTTTGCCTGTAATTTCTCAGTCTACTGCTCCTACGTTGAGTCCTAATATTGTTGCTCCTGTTCTTCTTTCCTCTACCCCTTCTGTTCGTCACCGTATACCTCATTCTGTTGCTACTCTCTATTCTCCGTTTTTCGGATCGTTATTCGAATCTGATGACTCTGAAATCTCCCAGAGACGAAGTCAAATGCCTGGAGGTAGGGAGAGTGAGACGTTAGTCACTATGGCGAGTAGGTGGATTAGACATCCTGCTAAGTACACTTCGCGCATAGTTTTCGATACGTTTTCCCAGTTTAATGAGCCCACACAAAGATTCGTGTTCGAGGAGATATGCAAATCCTTGAGAGAAGAGTGGGATAATGATGACCTAGATAACGTACCGCCCGATTTGACTGAACTCCAGAGTCAGTTTTCGAACGGTATGATTGTAGGCGGTGATGTACGACGTGCATTAGAGCGTTTGTTAGCTTTTAGGTCCACAGTGCCTACACGAGTGTCGTTTGACGACGACTCTGATGATCCGAAAGCGAAAATTGGTCAGTATCCCATGCGAGAAGTTCCCCCAGTGTGGATGCCAGGTGATGCTGCTGCTAACCCTGCAATTCCGCCACACTTCCAGAGAGTTTGGATACACCTCCCATGGAAGCGATCAGAAGTCTTGCAGGTGAAACAATCTTTGCCTGACCCTCGGAAGAATCCGGCAGGTTATTACAAGGAGTTATCCCAACTCGTGGATGCTTCTATTATGAACCTTGCTGATATTGATATGTTGTTTGGTAATGTTGTACCGCAACCAATTTGGGCAAAAATTCGTCAAGAGAATCATGCAGCTGAGTTAGGTGGTGATTGGGCTGCTCTTGTAGCGGCCGACGGACGGCATGTTGGTGGGGCTAAGCCTGAACAGTTAATTACGGATCTGCCCCAAAGAATCATTACGCTCATGAAAACACTTATGCCAGCGATGAGGGTGAACTGGGATAAATTGTCTGCTTGCAAACAAAAGAAAGACAAGAGTGTCTCCGACTATATTTGAAGAGGCATTTATCGATCATAGTGGTCAGGATATGAGCACTGAGGGAGGCCAGCGATTGTTTGTCGATAAGTTTGTGTTAAATCTGTTGCCTGAACTATGCAACAAATTGAAAAATTCTGAAAGTGCATGGGCTGTTTCAACCACAGCTCAAATATTAGCAACGGCTCAATATTATGAAAATAGAGAAAAAGAAGAGTATGATCGTGCAGATAAGAAAACGAAAGAGCTAAAAATTAAGGTCTTATTGCAGCAAGCGTATCCTCCGCGCTCGAATCAAAATGACTCACAACAGCAATATCGTCCACAAGCGCAGCCTTCTAGGATGCAGTCGCGCTCTGACTCTTCTGCATCCAGATCTATGCTTGGGTATAATCAGTGTGCATATTGTAGGGGTGAGGGCCATTTGAAATTTAATTGCCCTGTTTTACGTGACCGAACGGATGGTGTCTCGGGTCGAGGAGGTCGTGGTGGTCATCAGCAGGCCTCTCGAGGTAGAGGTCGTGGCACCTCTCGAAATCAAAACGAGCGTTCTGCTCCTTCATCGGACACGGACAATTGTTTTGATCAACGAAATACATCGTCTGGTAGATTTGCACAGTATCATGTGGATGACTATTATGTCGAGCATGAGATTGGTGCAGATGGTAATTACTAGGACAGCCACAGACAAAGAGAGGGAGTAGTATCAGTTCCGGTTGATCAGAGAGGGCCTTACGTCGCAGTTGCCACATCGGGCGTAGTTGAGCCTTTTCTGTTGGACACTGGTGCAGCAAAAAGTTCCATCATGCATTCGAAACTCCCTGGCGCACCTTTGTCTGGCTTAACAAATGTTTCCGTTGGATTCTCTGGCGCCCAGGTTAGCAATCCAGTTTCTGGCCCTTTGTCCCTTACGATCGGGCCACATGAGCTAGAGGCTCTTTTGATTTTAACTACTGGTTGTGGTGAGAATCTTTTGGGTCTGGATTTGTTGAAGCAGTTATATGCGACTCTGTATTGCTCTCCTACGGGAGTGGAGCTTACATTAGGTCAGAGAGTGATCTCTCCTATATACTTGTCAATTGATAAGCTCCCACCGGAATTGAGTTCCCTTCCTGAGTCTTTATGGGCAACAGGTCCTAACGATGTGGGCCTACTGGACATTCCACCTTATGTCGTCCAATTGAAATTGAATGTGCGATTACCACGTATTCCCCAGTATCGTATCTCTCTCGATGGTGAGCGAGCGCTCTTAGCGATCATTTATGATCTGATCGAAAAGGATGTCATCGAAGAAACTCGGGGAAATATGTGTAATAGTCCTGTGTTACCCATTTTGAAACGATCTGACCCCTCTAAGCCTCCTGTGTACCGTTTTGTTATTGATTTGAGAGAAGTAAACAAAATAGTGATCCCACAGTTTCCAGTGGTGCCTGGCATTACAGCTTTGCTGACCTTGATTCCAGCCTCTGCCTCCTGGTTTTCGGTGATCGACCTAAGGAATGCTTTCTTTAGTATTCCGATTGCTGAGGAAAGCAGAGATCTATTCGGCTTCTCATTAGGTGGTCATAGTTTTAGGTTTAAACGCGCACCACAGGGCTACTGCGAGAGTCCATCGATCTACAGTCAAGCCCTTAAGAGTCAACTTGATGCCTTTATGTTACCTGCAGGTGCAGCCTTGATTCAATACGTTGATGATCTGTTAGTGGCTGCCGAGACTGAGCAAATTTGTAAAACTGCTACGGTATCGTTGTTAAAGCATTTATGTGACTCACATCACAAGGTGTCGCCTTCTAAGCTACAGTATTGTTGTCAAGAAGTAACCTATTTAGGTCACTTATTGTCAAAGGAGGGAAGAAGGTTGACCCCAGAAAGAATTGCAGCGATTGTTCGAATGACTGTGCCAACAACTCAGAGAGATGTACGTGCCTTTCTAGGTATCACGTCATACTGCAGACAATGGATTCCAAGCTTTTCATTGTTAGCGAAGCCATTGTTAGCTCTTACGTGAAAGGATGTTCCGACTCCTTTGCCATGGACTGAAGAGTGTCAGAAAAGTTTTTCTGAATTGCGTGATGCGTTGTGTTCAGCTCCTGTGTTAGGTACTCCTGATTACAGTAAGCCGTTTACACTATACGTTCACGAGAGAGAAGGTTGTGCGTTGAGTGTTTTGATGCAACAATTTGTCGGCAAACAGCGTTCATGTGCATATTTTTCCTCGACCTTAGACCCAGTAGCTAGAGCTTTGCCGAGTTGTCTAAGAGCGACAGCGGCGGCTGCGGTGTCCATTCGACAGTCCGCAGGTCTGGTCAAGCATAATATGCTTACAGTGATGGTTCCGCATGCAGTTGACACTCTCTTAAATCGAACGAAAACTCAACACTTGACGAGCGCAAGGTTGACCGGTTATGAGTTGACACTTTTGGCAAGTCATTTACAGATAAAACGTTGTAATGTGCTGAATCCAGCGACATTGTTGCCGATTAATGTGGAATCAGGTGATGTAGCACCACATGACTGTTACTTAAGAACTGAAGAAGAAACGAAGGATCGTATTGACCTGAAAAACACTCCATTGGTAGATCCCGATGGTACTTTGTATGTTGATGGTTCATGCTTCAAGTTGCTGAATGGCGATGTGACGACTGCGTATGCTGTAGTGACGTTGAGTACGGTTGTGGAAACTGCGAGATTAAGTCAGAATTCAGCGCAAGCGGCAGAGTTGATTGCGTTAACGAGAGCGTGTGTTTTGTCTAAAGGGAAGCGAGTGAATGTGTTTACCGACAGCCAGTATGCATTTGGCGTAGCACATAGCTTTGGTCGATTGTGGAGAGAAAGAGGATTTATGACGTCGCATGGCACGAAGATCCAACACGGACAGCTCGTGAACGATCTTTTGGATGCACTTACATTGCCTAAGCAGGTGGCAATTATTAAATGCAGCGCGCATCGAAAGATTACGGATGATGTTGGTCGTGGTAACGCGTTTGCGGATGAGATTGCTAAGGAAACGGCTAAGAATCTGACAACTCGAATGTATGTTACGAGTTCAGTGAGGTGGCCGACGGAGACTGGTATGTGTGAGGACACAGTTGAGAGTGTGAAAGCGATTCAGAATGAGGCCACCGAGACTGAAAAGACTAAGTGGAAAGAAAGCATGGGGAGGTTAGATGTGAATGTATGTTTGGTTGATTTGTCAGAATATCAGAGATGAATGTTACCGGATGCGTATGTGCTTGCCGTTGTTACTATGGCCCACGGCATGTCACATATTAGCGCGAAAGGTATATGTAAGTTGTTGTCTCCTGTATGGAAGAACAATGGGATTGCTTAGTGTGCTGAGAGAGTGGTCAAGAACTGTATGGTATGTTTGATGTATAATCCTGGCAAAGGCACCCCCACTCCACCTGGTCATTTTGCTCCTCCTACACGTCCCTTTGAAGTTATCCAGTTGGACTTCATCCATATGGAGAGATCCAATAATTTGAAATATGTATTGGTTGTGGTTTGTGCGTTCTCCAGATGGATTGAGGCCTACCCTCTTAAGGATAATACTGCCCTGTCCACAACAAAAGTCCTACTCAAAGAATATTTCCCCAGATACGGAATGCCACGGATTGTATGGTCGGAAAATGGAAGTTAGTTTGTGGAAAGTGTGATGAAGAGTGTGTTTAAGGGCCTGGGAATTTGTCAGAAATTTCATAGTGCTAACCATCCTCAGTAGGCGGGTTTGGTGGAAGGGTACAATGGTACTCTGAAACTGAAACTTGCCAAAATCCAAGCAACGACTGGTTTATCATGGCCTGATGCATTGCCTCTAGCTCTCTTTTCGACCAGGGCGACTGTGCACTCTCGAGTAGGGCTTAGCCCATATGAAATTGTGTTCGGCCGTCCTGCGAACGTTTGGGGAGTTCCGAGGCCTAAGGAATTTAACAGAATTGAGTATCCAATGTTGATTGACTATCTTTACGATCTGACTGCTAAATTGAGTTTGATTCATCAACAGGTTTTTGAAGCTCTACCGGCACAAACAGAAGGACCTGGGCATCGGCTCCAACCTGGCGAGTGGGTGGTAATCCGCAACTTTGAGAGAAAACGGATTCTCGAGCCAAGGTTCGTGGGACCCTACCAAGTCTTGCTGGCAACGAGGACTGCAGTTCGGCTGGACGGCAGGAAGCATTGGGTGCATGCCACCCATACGAAGAAAGTCCTGCTTCCTTTGCCAGCAGATCAGTGGGTGAAGAGAGGATTAGCCTCAACGGAGACCGATGCCCTTCCACGCTACGTGCCATTCAGTGATGCTCAACCTGTAGAGAACGATTCAGTTCAGTCAGATACACCTGTTGAATCATATGGAACTGTACCTTGGTCTTCAGCATTGGAGAATTCAAGTTCTGAACTGTCACCTGAACAATCGAATACTGTTATGTCATCTGAACCGTTGTTTGAAGAGCAAACTCGACCTGGAATAAAATAAAATTCCCTTTTGTTTTTGAATATACATTACCCCCTCACTGTTGCTATGAACATTGTGGACATTTGCATTTTTCCCTGATTTTGAGTTCTTCAATTTTGTTTTACATATCTTGTGTGTTCCTCTTCTGTGCAGCTAGGAGACTTATATTAAACTGAATGTTTACTTTGATTAAAACCTACCATCTGGGTTGGCCGTAGGGCCGTGCAAGTACCTACTTCTGTTTAGCAGGTTTCTGACACTAGGTCGGTTACTTTTGTCGATTCCTGGGAATTCCTGGGAATCGATAATCGCTACTCAGAACGAGGTGCGTCAAGAACGTTACGGACGGTCTTTAGAGGATGGAGTTATCTAAGCTGTCGGAAATAGAGAGGATGTCGGCGCAAAGATCCAAATTGCATAAGATTTTGCGAACAAGATGTTTTTTGTTTCAGGTTTTCATGTTATTCCTAACTGTTTCTATGCTACTGGTGGGTGGAGTGTATTTCGGGATTCAGTCGTTATTACCTTCCACTTCACCTACTTTTCCTTCTCATGATCTGAATTCTGTTCCCACTATTTCTCCACATTCCTTTCGTCTTCTGCCCCAACATGAACAGGTCAGACGTGCGGAATTTATGAACAACTCCTTTGTCCAACTCCTGCATCAGCATCAGTTGGTGATGAATACTACTAACTGTTGGGCGTGTGGGTTAATGCCACATACCATGGACAAGGGTATTCCGTATCTGGTTCTTCCCTACAGCTCCCAGGGATCAGCTCGAGCATTCCAAACTATGTTCCGTAGTGCACTAGATTCCTACCCCCGTCGAGAGCCACGCTCAACAGACCTTGGCCCTGGCCCGTACCACAAGTCTTTGGCGATAGCGATTGCCGATCTAGATAGAGATATTTTTGATGCATCGCTTATTCCAGAGGAAGAGGTGCGAGCATACAAGGATCTGAGTGAGGTTGAGTATAGTATGTCAGTGGGTGATAGACAGCCTAAGAGCTCGTCTCCAATCTGGATCGTACCCCACCTTGGTCATTTCTGCCTGCAGGGTCTTGGTCGTAATCCGAGAGCTCAGCTTGGGAAGAGTGCTTGTACTGAAACATATGTTTTACCGATGCTCTCTTCCCCTGTATTCCTGACTGCCAAGGGTACCTATTTTGTGTGTTATGATCGCGCTTATACATGGTTGCCCCGTGACTTCTCGGGCACATGTTATATCGCGAATCTTTTGCCACCGACTTTTACAGTTGCCTCAGACTATCACAAGACAAGAGTTGTGAGAGGCGTTATTAGCAATGAGGACACTGCCGGTCAAGAAGCAGGAGACTTCTTTAAGGGTTTCCTACCGTTTTGGGGACCTATGGTTAACAGTAGGAACCTGAGACAGTTGACTCGTGTGGTAGAATCGACTGCTAACATAACTGCAAGTGCTCTTGGTAACCTGACAGCAGAGCTTCAAACGGATAGACTTATGACGTTGCAGAACCGTATGGTTCTAGACGTTGTACTCGCAGATAGAGGTGGTGTATGCAAGGTGATCCATTCGAGCTGTTGTATTTTCATACCTGATAACGCTCTAACTGTTTATCAAGCCATTTCGAAGTTGCATAAAATCTCCGAGTCCATACACGTGGACGAAGGTGATTGGACGCTTCTAGGATGGTTTTGGGGTCTGATGTCGACTTGGGGTTGGAAGATTCTGATGATTGCAGGGGTTGTTGTGACGTTTCTGTTCACGTGTTGTCTTTGTGTACAGTGTGGTCCAGCCTTATGTGGCCTTTGTGCTACAACGTGTATAAGAAGGCCATCTGTTACCAGAGAGACATTGATGGATAGAATAATGTTCCAGCAACATCTAAACAATCTGATGAATATCGATATTGATTCTGATTTTGACTAGTGCTTGCCTACATGAGGGCAAAAGGAGCGTCTGAGGTTCCGTGAGAATCGTAACGACGTTTTGGGCTTGTTCGGATATGGACGAGTTTGGTATCTACGAACCGCAAATGATGAGTTTAGTAGGTGTACGTGTTTTCGCTACACTACCTGAAAGGGTTTGTCTTATTTGTGGGTTTCTCCATCTGAACCCTCGGGTTCCATTTTAGATACGGCATCCATTTTGTTTCTTGCCCTCACGTAGCCGGCGAACGGACAATGTCCACCCGATGACCCTGGGATTCCCAAACTCTTGCGGAAGATGCATATTCCTTTGAGTGTGCCTTTATGACTAGGGAAGTGACACGGCAAAAGCAGATGGCTCCGCTCGAGGCTCATCTTGCCGTGCCGGTCTATTGTTTCAGCCTTGCATACGTTAGGCTCGAATCCTTTGATCCTGTGATCACGCTTCCGATATTGCCCCTACACTCTTTTCAATCTGTTGTCTGTCTTTGTCTTCCTTGCACTTGTTTCTGTCTCTTCTCTTAGCTCGTTTACAGCTAGAATGGAATGTGCCTAATGGTGAGATAGCGTGCTTTTACAGTTGGGAACCGGCAATGTTACTGTAATTATGTTCCGCGCTTCTGAAAACATGAATGCAATCCTTTTGAAGTTTACTGTGGGAACTGAGTTGTAACCTTTTGTTTGCCATGTTGTGCAATGACGAAAATGTGTATAAAAGGAGCGATCCGCTTTTGCAATTTGAAGCAGACTCTCAGAACCTACACTCTGTTGTACTTCTAGCGATTTCTGTATCCCTGCAGTAAATAAACGCTGATCTTTGACGCCGAAGGAAGTGTCCCGTGTCTCTGTGATTTGTACGCCGGAACAGGTAACCCACGAAGTTTTCAGGTGTTGTCCCCTGGCACCGCTGGGCCTTAAATTAGCCCAGTCCTTCACATGTCTTCCCTTTGTAGGCTTATTACTTCTTGTTGTTGCCTGGCCATGTGACTGGTGGCCATTCTATGAATGCACCAGTGTGCCTCTGCCATAGACCACCATTTCTTCCCTTTTGCAGGCTTCTTGCTTCTTGCTGTGGCCTGGCCATGTGGCTGACAGCCATTTTGTGAAGCCAGCCAGTGTGATTTTGCCATAGGCCTGCATGTCCTCCCTTTGTAAACTTATTGCTTCTTGTTGTTGCCTGGCCATGTGGCTGGTGGCCATTTGTGAAGGCACCAGTGTACTTCTGCCATAGGCCTGCATGCCTACTTTGTTGTGGCCATGTCTTCTTCTTGCTGGTTGTAGTTTTGCATGCAATTCATTCTTTATTTATTCAGCAAAAATAAATGTAGCATAGTTCACTACATTTTTTCCATGTTTTTTAATAAATTTGCAATATTGATTAGAATTTATTCACTCACTATGTGACCTAGTCTGCTGTTGGGGTTTCCAGCCAACAGGCCCGGATTTGCTCATGGGTGCATGGAACAACTGTTTCTGTGGTGTCTGTTAAATTTAAACATCATTTAGGCCATGGTTGGTATTGGATTGAAATTAAAAATGTTTTTTGTGGTATTTCACTTTTTTAATGTGTGTGAATGCCTTTTTTGGATGTTTGTGGTTGTAACTTGCAAACCTTTTTAGCCCTGTGGATTTTTTTTATGGCATTGTTACATTATAGATGTGTTGTTTAGCATGCCTCCTTTGCCTGGCCAGTGTGTGAGTGTGTTTGCAATAGTATGCTAGCATTTGCCTTCCCCATCCGGCCAGGGGCCAATTTTGTAAAGTCTGTGTCCATAGGCCTGCTTGTGTTAATTCTTTTCCAGGCCTCCTGCTTGTTTTTGTGACCATGTGTCTGGCAGCCATTTTGTGAAGGCAGTAAGTGTGCTTTTGCCATAGGTCTACATGTCTTCCCTTTGTTCCTCTTGGCTGATTGTTTCTTGTTGTGGCCATGTGGCTAGCAGCAATTTTGTGGAGAAAGCCAGTGTGCTGTTGTCATTGGTCTGCATGTCTTCCATTTGCAGGCTTCTTGCTTCTTGCTGTGGGCTCGCCATGTAGCTTGCAGCTATCTGGTGAAGTCAGCCAGTGTTCTTTTGTCATAGATCTGCATGTCTTCCCTTTGAAGTCTTATTGCTTCTTGTTGTGGCCTGGCCATGTGGCTGGCGGCTATTTTGTGAAGGCACCAGTGTGTTGCTGCCATAGGCCTGCATGTCGTCATTGTTGTGGCCATGTCTTCTTCTTGCTGGTTGTAGTTTTGCAAGCAATTTGTTCCTCTTGTATTCAGCAAATGTAAATGCAGCACAGTTCACTACATGTACTCCGTGTCTTTCAATTTGCAATATTGATTTGAATTTATTCACTCACTATGTGGCCTAGTCTGCTATTGGGGCTTTCAGCTAATAGGCCCAGAGCTTCTCATGGGTGCATGAAACAACTGTTTCTGTGGTGCCTGTTGAATTTAAACATCATTTACACCATAGATGGCATTGGATTGAAATTCAAAATGTGTTTTGTTTGTGGTATTTTACTTTTTTTTGTATGTTAATGCCTTTGTAGGATGTGTCTGGTTGTAACCTGCAAACCCTTTTAGCTGTGTAGATTTTTGTTTTTGGCATTGGTGCATTAAATATGTGTTGTTTAGCATACCTCCTTTGTCTGGCAAGTATGTGAGTGTGTTTGCAATGCATTGCAATAGTAGGCCAGCAATGCATTTGACTTGGTTCCCCATGTGGTGGGGGCCATTTTGTAAAATCTGTGTCCTTAGGCTTGCTTGTGTTAATTGTTTTCCTGGCCTCCTGCTTGTTGTTTATTTTTTCAATGTTTTTCTTTATTTTTTCAATTTCATAAGTAACATGATTTGGCATCAACCTTAACCCCATGTCTGATATATGAAGTGCAAAACAGTGTTCATTGTCTAGGGATTGTTCTATTGTCATTTGTCAGCTGCAACTCCCACATCAATGCACATAACGCAAAACGTTACATGTGTATTTTGTTGTTGTTCTTCTTTTTTCCTATCCTTACTGAGTGTACTGTCCAGTACACCATGAAAAAGCTTGTTGTTGTCAAAGTCTCACAAATGGTTACACTGCATTATTCATTTTTTTAATAACTGAGGTAACACCCACAAGTGTGACCACCCATTAAATTATGTACATCATGTTTGTTTTTGCACTAGTAATTATTGAACTACAACAATGCCACATTTCACTGATGCTCTTCTTCCTTCTTTGCTTGTAGGTGCACAAGAGGAGGAGACAACATCACCCATTGTACTGCCAGAAAGAATGGCTGCGCACAACGTCATGTGACGTGTGACTACAGATAGAACATGTGAATCTAAGACAAGTGCTACTGCTGTATGCTAAATGACAGCTTTCAGATGTCCCCAAAGAAAGCTACCAGTACCAAGAAAGTCAAAGTTGCCAGTGAGAAGAAGAAGGCATTGCTACTTACCACTACTGGTATGTCGCCCAATACCTTTTTTTGGGAAACTAATAATTGTGCTTGCAGCAGTGGTGTCGAATGTGCAAGCTGGGAGCAGCTCCCCCGCATCAGTGAACCCACCCTACCAACCTAGACCCAGGACCATGTCTGTCACAGAGGCAGACAGTCTAATCACAATAATGCTGACGAGCAGTGACGTTGAAATTGACTTTTCTTTATCTCAAAATAGTACCCCAATAAATGAAGAAAACTGATATAAGTGGGCAACAACAGCGCAACCACAACCAATAGCAGTAGTTCCTCCTGAAGTAGGGGCAGTTCAGGAGATCAAGCTTCTTGCTAAGGAAGAAGAGCAAGCCACTCTTTCAGAAGATCCATTGTCTTTGAGATACCAATCAAGGAAACAGAGGGTTAGTCCATCAACTTCTTCTCCTATTCTGAGGATCTAGACACAACTTAGATCCCGCCACAGTCTGAGACTGAGACACGCCATGCCTACCAGACAAGGCTAGGTCAAAGGAAGATTCCGGAAAGCCTTAGTGCTATGGAGGGAGATGTAGAAGTGGAGGATGATGATGAACCAGTCATCATGGACGTTAGCCCCGCCCCAGTGGAGACCGACATTACCCTATTCCAAATCGCTGTGAGGGATGCAAAGCGGATGCCGCCAACACAGATACCACCAACACAACCTCCAGCTGCCATATTTACAAAGTCCCAGCAGTGACTTACATCCTCCACAACCACCTCAGTGGAAGTATGTACTGCAGAGAGTAAAAAGTCACGCCCACCTACCATTTCATTTGACATTGCAAGCAGCACCAGCAGCGGCAGAAAGCTGACCTCCCTAGTTTGAGACTTCTTTTTGGTTAGCCAGAAGGAGGTGAACATTGCTATATGTTCCATTTGTGAAGTAGGTGTTATTTGGGGTAAGCTTGGTACAAACTATGGTACCAGAGGCCAAACAATCCATCTGAGAAAACACTACTTGATGCAGCGAGAGGCGCACCTTAGCTTACAAAAAACTGCAAGTTTTGTTTGTGATGGGGATGAAGTTCTGATCACTGTAGAAGGTGAAGAAGAGGGAGACATTTTCTCTGGTGCACATAGCAGCCCTGTACCCAGCAGGGCAGTGGTATCACCTACATCATCATCAACAACATCACAATGGCATAAGAATCAGGTGGCGACACCAAGGGGTCCAAGGTAGGAGAGTACCGCAATGAAAAAATGCTCATTGAGCCTAAAAATATATGGTCTCAAGAAGTCACTTTCATCAATGGCACCAGAAAAGAAAAAAATCCAGGCTAAGGTTCTCACCATGGTTAGGCCGGAGGGGCAGTATGAACTCAACCACCCTACAGCACATTTGCACAATGCGAAGCTGGCTAAAATGTTTGTGCTGGACATCGTCCTTTTTTTCTTTTGTGGAAGGGATAAGTTTTCTTGAATTTGTTGCAGCCATGTGCCCAAAATTAAAGGTTCCCAGCAGGTCCTATGTCACCAGAGTTGCTGTTACAGCACTACATCATGACGTGCTGGTATTGCTTGGAAAAGCTTTGCAGCAGAGTGCTGTTCACACTAACCACCTGACTTCAGACATGTGAACCAGTTGCCAAGCAACAGATTACATGTGCATCACTGCACACTGGATCTCTTTTGTGGGGGTTAGAGAAGGATATCTGCAGGTGCTGACACTGCTAATATTTTCAATGGCGCTCGGAAGCATACTACCATAGCCAAGTTCGCCATGGAGAAATCCCATACTGCGGCATACATTTTGGAAGACTTTAACACTAATGTCATTGAATAGCTGCAAACAAGAGGGCTTAACATTGGTTTTCATGCCACGGACAATGGTAGTAATATAGTTAAAGCCATTGCAGATGGTGGCTATTTCAGAGTCCTGTGTATGGTGCACTGCATTAACATCATTTTTCAAGATTTTCTGAAAAAAGAAGACCGAGTCAGCAGCTTACTGACCACCTGCAGAAGAATATGCACACATTTCACCAATTCTTTTGAAGCCCGGAAGAAGCTGAGGAATATTCAATGTGATAATAAAATGCCAGTTAAAGCACTCATCCGGGAGATGCCAACACGTTGGCACTCACCTTATTACATGCTTAAACGTCTGTTTGAGCAGTACAGACAAAGTGGGTATGCAACTTTGCAAGGAATGATCCTTGACATGGACCAATGGGGCCTATTTAAATGTCTGACAGAGATGCTGCTTCATTTTCTGGTCTTCACACGTGAAGTCAGAAAGAGGACTGTACCATGGGCCAAGCTATGCAATTGTTTCACATGCTACAGGAAGAGCTAAAGGTGGTGTCTGCAATGTATGCCGGTGTGGAGGAAAAAAAAGAAGCATATGAGTTGGAGAGCTTAATCCTTTGCTTATCTGTAAATTGGGTGCAAAAGGCATTATGTCATCTAACCACTACATTTTTGCCACAATTCTTGCTCCACAGTACAAACCATTACTGAACACTTTCCTTCCTTTTTCAGACAGGGATGTTGCCAACTACAAAACTTGGATAGCTGTGCAAGCCAGTCTGCTAGAAAAAGAATGCCTGGAAATCAAGGCCCACTCCTCCAGGGCACAACAATAACTGCAGAGCAGCCTTCAAGTTCAACTTCAGAGCCTGAGGGCAGTGCGGTTGGCTCACAGCAGCCAAAACCACCACCAACAAGAATAATATCAAAACAACAAGGAGCATCAGCCCCAAAATCAGCAATGGAGTGGTTTCTACTGGCAGGGCTTAAATTCAGTGCTGAGGCAAAGGCAAAAGGTGCCGAGCAAAGTGGAACACCCATGACCATTTAGTGGATAGTCAGGCTGATCTGGATGACCCAACAGAGGTCTACTTTGATCAATATCTATTGCTGTATTGGTATGGAAAAAGCCGCTAATGGCCAGTGCTCAGCAGGTTGGTGATAAATGTAGTGGCTTGCCCCATAGCAAGTATCTCTGCTGAGGGTATTTTCAGTGCTGCTGGTGTTGTTCTGACAGTGAGAAGGACCAATCTCTTGCCCTAAATCGTAGAGAGAATAACCATAATCAAAATGAATCAGCACGTTCTACCACCGGATTACACCATACCTGCAGTACCAAAGAAGGAAGATGATGACTGCAACTCAGGTCATGGAAGTATGTTAGGTGACCTACTTCTGGATGAACGACCACCAGAGTTTAAGGACAAGCTCTACTTCCCTGACAGCAAGACTTTCTAGTTACTTTTTTCTTTCTGTGACACCCCCCAAAAATGATTGCCGGATTGGAGTTGCAACTGTGTGCAGTCAGTGAAGAAGTAAGTTCACTCCCTACTCCTCATAAAGCCAATTCCCTCAAGCCAGACATTGGATGGAGAATACAAACAAATGTGTGCCTGTCCCCAACCCTGGGCTATGACTATATATCTATCCTTTCCTAGCCTAGAGGGACTGTCCCAGAAGAACGGGCAAATGATGGCATTCATTGCATGCTGAGTGTTTGTTGTGAATGATGTCTACTATTCTTTACACAAAAAGTGACTCAAGTCATTCTTTCCCTGCTTGTTGTTCAATAACAAAATTGTTCTACATAAGGCCGATCGATTGAATTTCTAATCTGAATGAGTGTCATACAGAGGACGGCTCAACACTAACCTTACAACCTGATTACGGCAGGAACGATGACATAGCTAATTTAAACCCTTCCCCTACATGGATATACGCATGAGTATACATATATATATTACACTGCATGGATTACACCACCACAGGGGGAAGGGAAAAAAGGGACAAAAGAAACAATAACGTTGCAGCTGCTTCAGCTCAGAATAGGGATCTCCTCAGAAGAAGTAGACCTCTTTCTACTAGATTTCACCCCGTCTGCCCTGTAGGTGAAACACAATACAAACATGAGATTACCCCCCTTGCATGCAAAGTACCACATCATTCCTCTATGTGTCATATACTCACTTAAAATGCAGTCGTACTTCTCCCAATGTAAAAAGGCACAAAAGAGAAAAATAAAGAAAATAGAAAACAACAGTTTTGTTCCACAATACTGATGTACTTATCTTACTATAGATAACCCTCTGGAACTGGTGCATGAGCAATCCATCTGGCTTCTCTGAGCCTCCTGGTGCTTCAGGTATGACAAATCTAGTGAGTATCCAACTATCTTGCTCTACTGAGCATGTTGAGTAAGTTTAAAAAAATAGTAGAGTCAAAGCGCTGAAAACAATTTCACTCGAGAAGCTGTCAAGCTTTAAAGAAAAAATTATCCCACACTTCCTGGCTCGTGGGAGCTGCAAGCTGATAAGATGAAATCCTCCAACATAGAAGCGTTTCACTAGCACGGCTGTTCATCTTCACAGTGACCAAGAGTTCAAACACCGGTTTCAGGTGGACGCCACGGGGGTAACAGTTAACCACAAATCAGCAGCATGTCAGACGCTGCCGCAATGCACAGTCTCTTCACAAGGAATGTTCACGAGTGACAAGCCCTGAACATTTATGTAGAAATGTTCAGGTGCTAACCAGCCATCATAAAGGACTGTGGGAGTTGTAGTTGTGCCCATTCAGCCATACAGTGTACTATCCCTGTGTCCCACATAGTATCTCCTCCTAGCCTTGACAATGAGTCTGGACTCACTCGGGACACAGTTGGTACGGAGCTGGACACCATACTCTAAGTCAGAGTCAGTAGGATCAGAGATGACTGATGGAACAACTCGGAACATGGGTGTGAGCGTGACTACTTCGAGAAATGCCATAAGAAGATGGAGGTTTTCAAATTTACTGAAACCAAACAATTTGGCTGGTGATGACTTTGAAGTGGCCTAAAGGTAAACAACAACACCAGACCTACATGTCTGTGTAGTGCTGGTGGTGAATGTGCTGTGCTGTGTATCTTACTAGATTCAGAAAAGGGGGTGGTGATGAACAGAGTGTCTGAATTAAGCAGACCACTCTTACCTAGCCAAAGATCAGGGCTTGATCCATCACCGTTATTTATCTCACTGCACCATCCCAGCTCAGAACCTGGCTATATGCAAATCAGTCTGTCCCTGGCCCAGTGTATCATGGGAACAGGGCAGACTAAACTACCAAGCCAATTCTTTACCAGAAAGGAGACAAGCTACCGGGGACCGGTTTCTGGCATTTCAGCCGTCTTCGGCCCGGCTTGCTTGAATCCTGATGGTACAGTGAGAAAGGGACTCCTGTCTGAGTATACCCTGCCACACCTATAGTGGCCAAAAACGATTCAGAAAAGGGGGTGGTGATGAACAGAGTGTCTGAATTAAGCAGACCACTCTTACCTAGTCCAAAGATCAGGGCTTGATCCATCACCGTTATTTATCTCACTGCACGATCCCAGCTCAGAACCTGGCTATATGCAAATCAGTCTGTCCCTGGCCCAGTGCATCATGGGAACAGGGCAGACTAAACTACCAAGCCAATTCTTCATCAGAAAGGAGACAAGCTACCGGGGACCGGTTTCTGGCATTTCAGCCGTCTTCGGCCCGGCTTGCTTGAATCCTGATGGTACAGTGAGAAAGGGACTCATGTCTGAGTATACCCTCCCACACCTATAGTGGCCAAAAACGATTCAGAAAAGGGGGTGGTGATGAACAGAGTGTCTGAATTAAGCAGACCACTCTTACCTAGTCCAAAGATCAGGGCTTGATCCATCAGCGTTATTTATCTCACTGCACCATCCCAGCTCAGAACCTGGCTATATGCAAATCAGTCTGTCCCTGGCCCAGTGCATCATGGGAACAGGGCAGACTAAACTACCAAGCCAATTCTTCACCAGAAAGGAGACAAGCTACCGGGGACCGGTTTCTGGCATTTCAGCCGTCTTCGGCCCGGCTTGCTTGAATCCTGATGGTACAGTGAGAAAGGGACTCATGTCTGAGTATACCCTGCCACACCTATAGTGGCCAAAAACGATTCAGAAAAGGGGGTGGTGATGAACAGAGTGTCTGAATTAAGCAGACCACTCTTACCTAGTCCAAAGATCAGGGCTTGATCCATCACCGTTATTTACCTCACTGCACCATCCCAGCTCAGAACCTGGCTATATGCAAATCAGTCTGTCCCTGGCCCAGTGCATCATGGGAACAGGGCAGACTAAACTACCAAGCCAATTCTTCACCAGAAAGGAGACAAGCTACCGGGGACCGGTTTCTGGCATTTCAGCCGTCTTCGGCCCGGCTTGCTTGAATCCTGATGGTACAGTGAGAAAGGGACTCATGTCTGAGTATACCCTGCCACACCTATAGTGGCCAAAAACGATTCAGAAAAGGGGGTGGTGATGAACAGAGTGTCTGAATTAAGCAGACCACTCTTACCTAGTCCAAAGATCAGGGCTTGATCCATCACCGTTATTTACCTCACTGCACCATCCCAGCTCAGAACCTGGCTATATGCAAATCAGTCTGTCCCTGGCCCAGTGCATCATGGGAACAGGGCAGACTAAACTACCAAGCCAATTCTTCACCAGAAAGGAGACAAGCTACCGGGGACCGGTTTCTGGCATTTCAGCCGTCTTCGGCCCGGCTTGCTTGAATCCTGATGGTACAGTGAGAAAGGGACTCATGTCTGAGTATACCCTGCCACACCTATAGTGGCCAAAAACGATTCAGAAAAGGGGGTGGTGACGAACAGAGTGTCTGAATTAAGCAGACCACTCTTACCTAGTCCAAAGATCATGGCTTAATCCATCACCGTTATTTATCTCACTGCACCATCCCAGCTCAGAACCTGGCTATATGCAAATCATTCTGTCCCTGGCCCAGTGCATCATGGGAACAGGGCAGACTAAACTACCAAGCCAATTCTTCACCAGAAAGGAGACAAGCTACCGGGGACCGATTTCTGGCATTTCAGCCGTCTTCGGCCTGGCTTGCTTGAATCCTGATGGTACAGTGAGAAAGGGACTCATGTCTGAGTATACCCTGCCACACCTATAGTGGCCAAAAACGATTCAGAAAAGGGGGTGGTGATGAACAGAGTGTCTGAATTAAGCAGACCACTCTTACCTAGTCCAAAGATCAGGGCTTGATCCATCACCGTTATTTATCTCACTGCACCATCCCAGCTCAGAACCTGGCTATATGCAAATCAGTCTGTCCCTGGCCCAGTGCATCATGGGAACAGGGCAGACTAAACTACCAAGCCAATTCTTCACCAGAAAGGAGACAAGCTACCGGGGACCGGTTTCTGGCATTTCAGCCGTCTTCGGCCCGGCTTGCTTGAATCCTGATGGTACAGTGAGAAAGGGACTCATGTCTGAGTATACCCTGCCACACCTATAGTGGCCAAAAATGATTCAGAAAAGGGGGTGGTGATGAACAGAGTGTCTGAATTAAGCAGACCACTCTTACCTAGTCCAAAGATCATGGCTTGATCCATCACCGTTATTTATCTCACTGCACCATCCCAGCTCAGAACCTGGCTATATGCAAATCAGTCTGTCCCTGGCCCAGTGCATCATGGGAACAGGGCAGACTAAACTACCCAGCCAATTCTTCACCAGAAAAGAGACGAGCTACTGGGGACCGGTTTCTGGCATTTCAGCTGTCTTCGGCCCGGCTTGCTTGAATCCTGATGGTACAGTGAGAAAGGGACTCATGTCTGAGTATACCCTGCCACACCTATAGTGGCCAAAAACGATTCAGAAAAGGGGGTGGTGATGAACAGAGTGTCTGAATTAGGCAGACCACTCTTACCTAGTCCAAAGATCAGGGCTTGATCCATCACCGTTATTTATCTCACTGCACCATCCCAGCTCAGAACCTGGCTATATGCAAATCAGTCTGTCCCTGGCCCAGTGCATCATGGGAACAGGGCAGACTGAACTACCAAGCCAATTCTTCACCAGAAAGGAGACAAGCTACCGGGGACCGGTTTCTGGCATTTCAGCCGTCTTCAGCCCGGCTTGCTTGAATCCTGATGGTACAGTGAGAAAGGGACTCATGTCTGAGTATACCCTGCCACACCTATAGTGGCAAAAAACGATTCAGAAAAGGGGGTGGTGATGAACAGAGTGTCTGAATTAAGCAGACCACTCTTACCTAGTCCAAAGATCAGGGCTTGATCCATCACCATTATTTATCTCACTGCACCATCCCAGCTCAGAACCTGGCTATATGCAAATCAGTCTGTCCCTGGCCCAGTGCATCATGGGAACAGGGCAGACTAAACTACCAAGCCAATTCTTCACCAGAAAGGAGACAAGCTACCGGGGACCGGTTTCTGGCATTTCAGCCGTCTTCGGCCCGGCTTGCTTGAATCCTGATGGTACAGTGAGAAAGGCACTCATGTCTGAGTATACCCTGCCACACCTATAGTGGCCAAAAACGATTCAGAAAAGGGGGTGGTGATGAACAGAGTGTCTGAATTAAGCAGACCACTCTTACCTAGTCCAAAGATCAGGGCTTGATCCATCACCGTTATTTATCTCACTGCACCATCCCAGCTCAGAACCTGGCTATATGCAAATCAGTCTGTCCCTGGCCCAGTGCATCATGGGAACAGGGCAGACTAAACTACCAAGCCAATTCTTCACCAGAAAGTAGACAAGCTACCGGGGACCGGATTCTGGCATTTCAGCCGTCTTCGGCCCGGCTTGCTTGAATCCTGATGGTACAGTGAGAAAGGGACTCATGTCTGAGTATACCCTGCCACACCTATAGTGGCCAAAAACGATTCAGAAAAGGGGGTGGTGATGAACAGAGTGTCTGAATTAAGCAGACCACTCTTACCTAGTCCAAAGATCAGGGTTTGATCCATCACCGTTATTTATCTCACTGCACCATCCCAGCTCAGAACCTGGCTATATGCAAATCAGTCTGTCCCTGGACCAGTGCATCATGGGAACAGGGCAGACTAAACTACCAAGCCAATTCTTCATCAGAAAGGAGACAAGCTACCGGGGACCGGTTTCTGGCATTTCAGCCGTCTTCGGCCCGGCTTGCTTGAATCCTGATGGTACAGTGAGAAAGGGACTCATGTCTGAGTATACCCTGCCACACCTATAGTGGCCAAAAACGATTCAGAAAAGGGGGTGGTGATGAACAGAGTGTCTGAATTAAGCAGACCACTCTTACCTAGTCCAAAGATCAGGGCTTGATCCATCACCGTTATTTATCTCACTGCACCATCCCAGCTCAGAACCTGGCTATATGCAAATCAGTCTGTCCCTGGCCCAGTGCATCATGGGAACGGGGCAGACTAAACTGCCAAGCCAATTCTTCACCAGAAAGGAGACAAGCTACCGGGGATCGGTTTCTGGCATTTCAGCCATCTTCGGCCCGGCTTGCTTGAATCCTGATGGTACAGTGAGAAAGGGACTCATGTCTGAGTATACCCTGCCACACCTATAGTGGCCAAAACGATTCAGAAAAGGGGGTGGTGATGAACAGAGTGTCTGAATTAAGCAGACCACTCTTACCTAGTCCAAAGATCAGGGCTTGATCCATCACCGTTATTTATCTCACTGCACCATCCCAGCTCAGAACCTGGCTATATGCAAATCAGTCTGTCCCTGGCCCAGTGCATCATGGGAACAGGGCAGACTAAACTACCAAGCCAATTCTTCACCAGAAAGGAGACAAGCTACCGGGGACCGGATTCTGGCATTTCAGCCGTCTTCGGCCCGGATTGCTTGAATCCTGATGGTACAGTGAGAAAGGGACTCATGTCTGAGTATACCCTGCCACACCTATAGTGGCCAAAAACGATTCAGAAAAGGGGGTGGTGATGAACAGAGTGTCTGAATTAAGCAGACCACTCTTACCTAGTCCAAAGATCAGGGCTTGATCCATCACCGTTATTTATCTCACTGCACAATCCCAGCTCAGAACCTGGCTATATGCAAATCAGTCTGTCCCTGGACCAGTGCATCATGGGAACAGGGCAGACTAAACTACCAAACCAATTCTTCACCAGAAAGGAGACAAGCTACCGGGGACCGGTTTCTGGCATTTCAGCCGTCTTCGGCCCGGCTTGCTTGAATCCTGATGGTACAGTGAGAAAGGGACTCATGTCTGAGTATACCCTGCCACACCTATAGTGGCCAAAAACGATTCAGAAAAGGGGGTGGTGATGAACAGAGTGTCTGAATTAAGCAGACCACTCTTACCTAGTCCAAAGATCAGGGCTTGATCCATCACCGTTATTTATCTCACTGCACCATCCCAGCTCAGAACCTGGCTATATGCAAATCAGTCTGTCCCTGGCCCAGTGCATCATGGGAACAGGGCAGACTAAACTACCAAGCAAATTCTTCACCAGAAAGGAGACAAGCTACCGGGGACCGGTTTCTGGCATTTCAGCCATCTTCGGCCCGGCTTGCTTGAATCCTGATGGTACAGTGAGAAAGGGACTCATGTCTGAGTATACCCTGCCACACCTATAGTGGCCAAAAACGATTCAGAAAAGGGGGTGGTGATGAACAGAGTGTCTGAATTAAGCAGACCACTCTTACCTAGTCCAAAGATCATGGCTTGATCCATCACCGTTATTTATCTCACTGCACCATCCCAGCTCAGAACCTGGCTATATGCAAATCAGTCTGTCCCTGGCCCAGTGCATCATGGGAACAGGGCAGACTAAACTACCAAGCCAATTCTTCACCAGAAAGGAGACAAGCTACCGGGGACCGGTTTCTGGCATTTCAGCCGTCTTCAGCCCGGCTTGCTTGAATCCTGATGGTACAGTGAGAAAGGGACTCATGTCTGAGTATACCTTGCCACACCTATAGTGGCCAAAAACGATTCAGAAAAGGGGGTGGTGATGAACAGAGTGTCTGAATTAAGCAGACCACTCTTAATAGTCCAAAGATCAGGGCTTGATCCATCACCGGTATTTATCTCACTGCACCATCCCAGCTCAGAACCTGGCTATATGCAAATCAGTCTGTCCCTGGCCCAGTGCATCATGGGAACAGGGCAGACTAAACTACCAAGCCAATTCTTCACCAGAAAGGAGACAAGCTACCGGGGACCGGTTTCTGGCATTTCAGCCGTCTTCGGCCCGGCTTGCTTGAATCCTGATGGTACAGTGAGAAAGGGACTCATGTCTGAGTATACCCTGCCACACCTATAGTGGCCAAAACGATTCAGAAAAGGGGGTGGTGATGAACAGAGTGTCTGAATTAAGCAGACCACTCTTACCTAGTCCAAAGATCAGGGCTTGATCCATCACCGTTATTTATCTCACTGCACCATCCCAGCTCAGAACCTGGCTATATGCAAATCAGTCTGTCCCTGGACCAGTGCATCATGGGAACAGGGCAGACTAAACTACCAAGCCAATTCTTCACCAGAAAGGAGACAAGCTACCGGGGACCGGTTTCTGGCATTTCAGCCGTCTTCGGCCCGGCTTGCTTGAATCCTGATGGTACCGTGAGAAAGGGACTCATGTCTGAGTATACCCTGCCACACCTATAGTGGCCAAAAACGATTCAGAAAAGGGGGTGGTGATGAACAGAGTGTCTGAATTAAGCAGACCACTCTTACCTAGTCCAAAGATCAGGGCTTGATCCATCACCGTTATTTATCTCACTGCACCATCCCAGCTCAGAACCTGGCTATATGCAAATCAGTCCGTCCCTGGCCCAGTGCATCATGGGAACAGGGCAGACTAAACTACCAAGCCAATTCTTCACCAGAAAGGAGACAAGCTACCGGGGACCGGTTTCTGGCATTTCAGCCATCTTCGGCCCGGCTTGCTTGAATCCTGATGGTACAGTGAGAAAGGGACTCATGTCTGAGTATACCCTGCCACACCTATAGTGGCCAAAAACGATTCAGAAAAGGGGGTGGTGATGAACAAGATATCTTACTAGATGCATCAGTGTTTGGGTGACTGTGTCAGTATCCATGCAACTGTATGCCTAGGCGTACAGTGTCTGCGTGGGTAAGTCTCTGTGTGTCTCATGGTGTGCATCAATGTGTGCCTGGGTGTGTTATTGAATGCATTATTGCTTGTCTGGCTGTGTCAGTGTCCACATTACTGTGTCAGTGTCCGCATTGCTGTATGCCTAATTGTGTCAGGTTTGGTAAATCTCTGGGTGTCTCAGTTTATGCATCAGTGTGTGCCTGGGTGTGTTATTAGATGCATTAGTGTTTATCTGGCTGTGTCAGTTTCTGCATTGCTGTATGCCTGGATATATGAGTGTCTGCATTGGTAAGTCCTTGGTAAGTCCTTCTGTGTGTCAGTATGTGCATGAGTGTGTTATTGGATGCATTAGTGTTTGGTTGGATGTGCCAGTGGCTATATTAGTGTGTATTTGGATGTCTCAGTGACTGTATTGATGTGTACATAGGTGTGGCACTGGCTGTATCAGTGTGAACCTGTGTGTGTGAGTACCTATATCTGTCTAGAGCTGGGTGTGTGAGTTGTTGTACTGATGTGTGCCTAGGTGTGTTAGTAACTGTAGCAAACTGTCCTTGGGTGTGCATCCTCAAAATATATAAGTTATGGCACAACACTGCACAAACTTATTAGTAAAGTGCATTACCCCAATAGATGATGCCAATAATCTGCATAAAAGGAAAAAACTGAAATATTTAACAGTTTTACAATTCATAAATTTATTAAAAGTAACATAATTTTAAAAACTAGCGAGACATGTCTCATGCTAGAAAGGTATGTTGTAATATAAACAAGCATTTCTTGACTCATACACCATAAGCTATATACTTTTTAAACTGTCATCATTGAACAGTGGGGAAAAAACAATCATAGGGATTCTAGAAAAAAAAACTGTACACTATCCCATTGTAATTAGGGAACACAGTGCATTGCACTTACTACAAAGAAACAGAGCACAACTTATTTAACTATTTACAAATACAGTTTTGTGCACATCCACTTTAAGCACATGCAGGTACATCTTTACACCATCAGCACGAAAGAAAGTGATGTCTGAAAGCATTTGAATATACCTTCAGGGGAAAAGATTACAGCTATGTATGTGCACAGTAAGATTTGTGGCATACAGTTAACCCAGCAGCACTGCCAAGAAGTATTCACATGGAACAAGTTCCAAATGGTGTCCCTTAAAAACAATTCAGAAAGGGTGTACTACTGATTGATGTAGGAGCTACTAGGTGCAGCAGAATGTTTCACCTCTACAGCACTCTTGGGAGAACGTTCATCAGCTGCAGCTATCCTAATACTAGTAGCCTGTGAAGATCTGATTGAGATTGTTTCTCACAGTGCAAAATGCCACATTTGGCACCCCATAAATGTGTTCGTTCAGTCCATTTGCCATTCTACTGCTCTCAGGTTGAATACTCATTAACAATAAATGATATGGTGCTGAAATAAAGATCATTGATCAGTTGTGAAAAACACAGCCATTAAGACAGTAGTAAAAAAACCTGCACACTATGTGTATGTAAGTAGACATGTGTAAATAGGACTGTCTGTGACTGTATTCGTTTTTGAGTGGGTGTTTGACAATGTGTGGGCATTTCAGTACCTATGTTAGTGACTGCATAAGTGTGTGAGTACATGTATGAGTACCAGGATTGCTGTGTTTGTGACCCTTAACTTACATTAATAATGAACCTGGGGCGTAAAACTCTGCTCCGCTTGTGGAGTTTGCGGAGTCTTGGCAATTCCACATAAAATGTGGAGTTGCCGAAAATGCCCGCACTGTGCAACGGAGCGTCTTTTTTTAATTATGTGCCCGATATGTTTTTTACCGGGTGCCCGCTATCGCCAATGAAATTTCTGAGCCGTTCGCAAGCGCCAAGTGATTTGGTAGGCGATAGCAATGTCCCGCAAGAGCTTGCAGTCACCAACAAATCATTTGAGCATGCCAGCAGACTTCCGGTGGGAGTTTTGTAAAGGGCGCGATTCTGAGCAGGCAGTATCTACTGCGACTCCAATCCCATCTAAGGTTCTTGCCCCAAGCAGCATCAAAACCTTCTCGAAATGATGATTTGAAGTGAAAAAAATCTCCTCAAATTGACATTTAGCTATACTTTTTTGTGCAAGGAGTCCTTTTACTTTTTAACTTTATTTTTCAAGAGAAAGAAAGTGTCCCAGAGTCTCCAATTTCCTGTTTCTTTCCAGCAGGCTCTTCCCAGTGCTTTGCCCATCTCCGGGTTCATTTTGATTTGGAGCTGGAAGCATCACTCTTTTTGTCCGCTGTATAATATATCATTGGATTTGAGGACTTGAAATTGAGATTTCACAAGTAAGTTGGAAAACTGGTGTTCTTTGTCTGATTGGGGCCATGCACCTAGATTTATTTGTACTTTTACTTGATTTATTTTAATTTCTTGTTGTGGGTGGCCTGTAGTTTCAGTACGGGCCTAGTTGTTTCTTTGTAAGTCATTATTCTTCTTTTATAAAGGAAACATGTTGCACAGTTCACTACATTTTCTCCATGTTTTAAAATCTCATTGCAAAATTCATTTAATTCAATCACTATGTAGCCCAGTGGTGTGCCAATAGGCCTTTCTCAGCCAGTAGGCATATAGCTCCTCATGGGTGCATGAGACAACTCTTTCAGTGGTGTCTGTTGAATTAAAACACCATTTAGAGCATGGATGGCATTGAATTGAGTACGGACCTAGTTGTTTCTTTGTAAGTCATTATTCTTCTTTTATAAAGGAAACATGTTGCACAGTTCACTACATTTTCTCCGTGTTTTAAAATCTCATTGCAAAATTCATTTAATTCAATCACTTTGTAGCCCAATGGTGTGCCAATAGGCCTTTCTCGGCCAGTAGGCCCAGAGCTACTAATGGGTGCATGAGACAACTCTTTCAGTGGTGTCTGTTGAATTAAAACACCATTTAGAGCATGGATGGCATTGAATTGAAATACAAAATGTGTTTTGTTGTGATATTTCACTTTTTTTCTCATGTGTGTTACTCCCTTTGTTGGATGTGTGTCGTTGTAACTTGCAAACCTTTTCAGCCCTGTGGATTTTTGTTTTTGGCATTGTTGCAATATAGATGTGTTGTTTAGCATGACTCCTTTGTCTGGCTAGTGTGTGAGTGTGTTTGGAATGGTAGGCCAGCATTTGTCTTGGTTCCCCATGTGGCTAGGAGCCACTTTTGTAAAGTCTGTGTCCATAGGCCTGCTTGTGTTCATTGTTTTCCAGGCCTCCTGCTTGTTGTTGTGACCATGTGGTGGGTGGCCATATTGTGGAGGCATTCACAGTGTTCTTTTGCTATAGGCCTACATGTCGGCCTACATGTCTTCGTTTTGTTCCTCTTGGCTGATTGCTTCTTGCTGTGGCCTGGCCATGTGGCTGGCAGCCATTTTGTGAAGGTAGATAGTGTGCTTTTGCCATAGGCCTGCACGGCTTCCCTTTGCAGGCTTATTGCTTCTTGTTGTGGCCTGGCCATGTGGCTGGTGGCCATTTTGTGAAGTTAGCCAGTGTGATTTTGCTATAGGCCTGCATGTCTTCCCTTTGTAGTCTTATTCGTTCTTGTTGTTGACTGGCCATGTGGCTGGTGGCCATTCTATGAATGCACCGGTGTGCTTCTGCCATAGACCGCCATGTCTTCCCTTTTGCAGGCTTATTGCTTTTTGTTGTGGCCTGGCCATGTGGCTGGCAGCCATTTTGTGAAGTCAGCCAGCGGGCTTTTGCCATAGGCCTGCTTGTCTTCCCTTTGTAAGCTTATTGCTTCTTGTTTTTGCCTGGCCCTGTGGCTGGCGGCCATTTGTGAAGGCACCAGTGTACTTCTGCCATAGGCCTGCATGCCTTCTTTGTTGTGGCCATGTCTTCTTCTTGCTGGTTGTAGTTTTGCATGCAATTCATTCTTCATTTATTCAGCAAAAATAAATGTAGCATAGTTTGCTACATTTTTTCCATGTTTTTTAATAAATTTGCAATATTGATTAGAATTTATTCACTCACTATGTGACATAGGGCCAGATGTAGGTAAATGAGATTTACCGATTTTTAATTACCGAATTTTACCGATTCGGTAATTAAAAATCGGTAAATCTGAGGGGTGGATATGTAGGAACATCCAGATGTTCCTTTTACCGAATCGGTAAATATCTGAATTTACCGATTCGGTGAATACCGACCGGTAATGCCCCATTCATTCCTATGGGCTTTGAAGCCCATAGGAATGAATGGGGCATTACCGGTCGGTATTTACCGAATCGGTAAATACCGATTCTGACAAGGGTGCAGGGGGTGTCACTTTGACACCCTCTAGCACCCCCAAAAAAGGTTCGGGGGCCATGTGGCAGGCATACCTGCCCTAAGGGCAGGTCTGCCTGTCATATGGCACAGGTGTGCACGCACACATGTGCATGCACACCAGAATCGATATTTTACCATCAAATAGTATTTGATGGTAAAATACCGATTCTGTAATGCTTGTGGGACTCAGAAGAGTCCCACCTACATATCAATTTTACCGAATCGGAAAAAATACCGATTCGGTATTTTACAGAATCGGTAAATTTACCGATCGGTAAATTTACTGATTCTGTAAAATACAGGGCCCTACATCTCAAATTGCATTTACTGGTCGGTAACGGCCGAATTCGGCCGTTACCGACCGGTAAATGCCTACCTACATCTGGCCCCTAGTCTGCTGTTGAGGTTTCCAGCCAATAGGCCCAGAGTTGCTCATGGGTGCATGGAACAATGGTTTCTGTGGTGTCTGTTAAATTTAAACATCATTTAGGCCATGGGTGGTATTGGATTGAAATTTAAAATGTTTTTTGTGGTATTTCACTTTTTTCGATGTTTGTGGTTGTAACTTTCAAACCTTTTTAGCCCTGTGGATTTTTTTATGGCATTGTTACATTATAGATGTGTTGTTTAGCATGCCTCCTTTGCCTGGCCAGTGTGTGAGTGTGTTTGCAATATGTATGCTAGCATTTGCCTTTGTTCCCCATCCGGCCAGGGGCCAATTTTGTAAAGTCTGTGTCCATAGGCCTGCTTGTGTTAATTCTTTTCCAGGCCTCCTGCTTGTTGTTGTGACCATGTGGCTGGCAGCCATTTTGTGAAGGCAGTAGGTGTGCTTTTGCCATAGGTCTACATGTCTTCCCTTTGTTCCTCATGGCTGATTGTCGAGGAGGGGGAATCGGGTTCATCCATAAAGACTCGCTGACCCTTTCCCAGCTGAAGATTCGAGAGGTGCCAGGATTCGAACTGATGGGATTCTCGGTCAAAAAGCATGAGCTGACACTTTGCTCGGGCGTCTTGTGCTATCGTCCTCCAGGACCGGCACCTTCAATATTGCTCCTTATTGACCTGATCTACGAGCTCGCCAGCTCCCACTCCAAGTTACTGATTCTTGGAGATTTTAACCTGTGGGCAGGCGGCTCACTGGACAATGCATTTTCCTCCCTTAGCCAAGCCTGCAAAGACATCAGCCTGGAACAGCTGGTGAATGCCACCACGCATCGGAAGGGTCATATCCTGGACTTAATATGCGGATCCACAATGGGTATCAATAGATGATATTAAGTGCCAGTTTTGGACAGACCACTTCCTGATTTCGTTCTCCCTTTGCTTAGAGGACTACACCTTGCGGGAGGCTGGACTATCCCAAGCCAAGTTAGGGAGACCTTGGTCCCGAATACTCAACATCTCTCCATTACCGAATATCTTAGGGAAGGACTTTAAGCTTGGCAGCTCAGCTGAAGAGAGCTACACTCTCTTTAGCCAGTCCATCTCGAGCTCGTTGGATAAGTTGGCACCCCTCCGGAAGTCACGAGGGATGGTGAACCGAGCTAGCCCTTGGTATACGAGCGAACTACGCCAGCTTAAACTTGGCTGAAAACGCGCAGAAAGAGCGTGGAGGAAACAGTACTTAGATTCGGAGAAAACTGTGTTCCGGACTGCTTTACAAAAATATAAGGCACAGATCAAGATGGCTAAAGCGGCTTATCTTGAATCCACCTTGAACCAGGCCCCAAACAAGGCACAGGCCCTCTTTAAGATCGTCAGAGACCTCGCCCACCCGATGTGTGCGGCCAACACCGTCCCCACATCGCAAGCTCTATGTGATTCGCTTGCTGATGCTTTCGAGGAGAAAATCTGCAAAATCCTGGAGGGTTTGCAGGATCCAGTCAATCCTACCACTGGTTTGGGAGCTCCGGAGGCGACGGCCAGTCGACCCCTGCAGAGGGTTTCTCACCTCTGTTTGGAATCTCCGTCCACGCCTTCCAGTCGACCCCGACCAGAGGACCATGCACTCAGCCTGGGAGCTCCGGCGATAGAGTCCAGTCGACCCCAGCTGAGCAGCTTTCCCCTCCCCTCCCTGGAGGAGTTTGGCAGCCTGGCTCTCTCGATTTCATCTGGCTCGCCTCTTGACCCTCTCCCTCCAAAACTCTGGAGGGTGTTTCAGGAGGAACTTTTCCAGCCTTTGCACTCCATCTGTTGCCAGTCGTTTGAAACAGGGACTGTACCGGACTGCTGGAAGAAGGCAGTGGTATCTCCGCTCCTAAAAAAATCTACGCTTGACCCCGCTTGTCTTTCCAACTATCGGCCAATTTCCCTGCTTCCTTTTCCAGTTAAAATCATGGAAAAACTGGTCACCCGCACTCTGTCCGGCTTCTTAGAAGGTAACACCTGGTTGGATGAGACGCAATTCGGTTTCCGCCCAGCTCATGGGACGGAATCCGCGTTAGTGACCGTGTTAGACAATCTGCGGGCGCGAGTCGACAGTGGTCGGGCAGCCTTTCTGGTGCTGCTCGACATGTCGGCCGCGTTCGACACGGTCAGCCATCCTACCTTGATCATGAGGCTGGAAGAGTGCGGGTCAAAGATAAGGCCAGGGATTGGCTGATCTCTTATCTGGACAATCGTCAGCAACGGGTATCGCTCCCTCCCTTCAGCTCAGAGGAGCGGAGAGTGGGACAAAGAGTACCCCAGGGCTCAGCCATCAGCCCCATACTCTTTAATATTTACCTCCGCCCTCTGGTCCAGCTTATTAAATCATTTGGGATCTCCGCATTTAATTATGCGGATGACACCCAGCTGGTCTTTTCACTGGAGGGACAAGATGCAGTCCCATTGGAAACCTTCCACCTATGCATGCAGGCTACAGCGGAATGGCTCCGATTGAACTCGCTGCAGTTTAATGGGACTAATGTGGTAAAATTAAATTACCTATGCTTAATTTATGCGGTAAAGTTCAATAAGAATAACTCATGAAAAATAAGAGGCAAAATCCGTGATATTTGAGGTTTTAAAAAGGGGTTTTATTCCTTAAAAAGGAATTGGGTATTTGGCTCGAGCCAAGGTGGCATACCATTCCGTCACCACGTAGGTTCGGGAAGGGACTGACAGACAACATTTTATTAACAGACATTCATATATATAGTCAATGCATTACAGTAATGTCATATTGCAGAAGACGTAACAGCTGAGAGGGGAGATAAGAATGCATATACGTAATAAAAAGGCGTTACAATAGGCGTGCATAAAGGCGTGAACTAGAAACGTCATTAACATGAGGTCACAAGTAGGTGGATCCATAAGTGAATCCTACGGTGTCAGCAGAAATACATGGCAGAGATGCGCGCGCAGCAGCATGACGTGTGATTTACGTGTAACTGTTGGGTGATAGGGGACTTGACATTTAACTCTACATGTGGAGACAGAAGTCTGGAGTGTCAGATCAACCTAATCCCAAATCGTATCTAATATCTTATGTTTAAGGAACAGTATTATCTGGAAGGAAAAGGTCTCTCGGACAGAAGCTACTTCTATACTGACTGTGAGTGCGTGTATAAGCGTCTACGTGTCTGCATGAGATGCGAGGGGGCATGGGCCTACCATGGAAACAGGAGCTATGAATTACTTGCACGGAGACAGTGAGGCCGGGCCCTTTGCTCTGCAGCTGGAAGGATGTTTACTTGAACTACGAGACAGGAATGTATTTTCGAGGAGCGGAGCAGATAATTCGAAGGTTGAATACAGTTTTGGCAGGCAACAGGCTGAGCCAAGCGCCGTTAGCCGCGCAGGGAGTAAGGCAGAGGTCACGGTACAGAGGCAGACCCAGGCTGAGGCCCTTCAGAGTCAACAGGCAAGAAAAAGCTCGATGGCAGAATTCAGGGCCTACTTCGCCAGAACTGAAAAACGTGTAAAGTACACCACAAAAAGACGTTGGCATGGCATACTTAGAAGCTGACTATTCGACCCATTCAGGGTGGGTCTGGAAGAGGACATGTTAACGTTGGACGCAAATGTGTTTGCGTCTTCATAACTGGCACAGGAGGGAAATTACATGCACTTTAAGTTCGTACATGGAGACGGTGGGGTACACGATAGGGAACATTTCCTGACCATAACATTTATATTTCCTCATTCCCTCCTTGTTCCCTACGGACCCTTCATGATATATCGATCCTCATGAATCGATCGATTTGTTCTCGTAACATCATTTGCTCTTCTTTCTTCTTTTCTCGTTTTGAATGGGAATGGGAATTTGAATGCGGGAAACATGATGTGGCGCACAAGCCGCAAATCGCTGGTCCACATTGTAAACACAGGCAACAACTGAATACTATGAGAAGACCAATGCCTAGGAATGATAGGATCTTCCATCCCCAAGCGGTCAATGTTGTCCAGAACCAACCGAACCAAGTCCAGGTGCCTGGATTCTGATGTATCAAACTTGCAATCTTATGAAGACGTGTTATGGCTTTATATACCGTTGGCGCGTTTTCTGGAATGAAAACACAGCAACTCGACCCGATGACCTTACAGGCTCCGCCCCTATCTGCTAGGATGACGTCAATGATGAGACGATTTTGAAGAACAACAACCCGCATGGCAGACTGTTCCTCTGTTAAGTTACCTAGAGCAGAAGTAGTTTCATTCACTACCGCTTCGAGGGTTCTAGTTAATTTGCGTATCAGTTTACTATTAAAGACAGCACCTAAGTAGGGGAAGAAGCCTTTATTGAAGTCTGTGTATTGTTCCCATGCCGTTTCAGTGTAGTCGACAATCGGGAGATCTCTTCGAAGTCTATTGTTTACTAGATTGGTATTTCTGTGGTAATCAGGAGGAGCTAGAAAAACAGGTGGTAGAAGGAATGCAATGTAACAGGTACCATCCCAATCTAAAGGTAAGCGTATGTATGCTGTATGACCACAAACGAAGTAGGAGTGTCGCGTAGCTCTGAATGTAGATCTGCCTTGATCATTGAATTCGACTATGGTAGTACGTTTACTATGACCCAAGTGTACTGAACCATTCTTTCTGATACATAATTCACCCGTGACTGGTAATACTGACATAGCAGGTAATACTGGTGCAGCTTCTGATTCCACAGTTAGGATCATGAGGTTAATTGTGTAATTACCTAACCCATATACTTCATTTTCTAGATCAGTTCCTGTTCTAGTGGGAAGTCCCTTCTTGTCAGGGTAACAGACTTTAAGTAGAACTGAGTTCAGGTTTCCCCAAACCCAATTCCCATCAAGGACAGCAATGTCAGAATCTAAAGAATTGATCAGTCTAAACCACGCACCACATGAGCCATTGTGCGTGAAGGGGTACGGAAAGAGGGGCAGAACTCCCTTGTATTTCTGGTAAGGAGGGAGTCGGCCACATATCCAACAGTTTGTAGCGTTATTAGTTTGATGGGAGTGATGTAACATGCTAATGAATGTGTTGTTGCGCAGCGCAAGTCTGTAAGACAGTTCATGTGGAGGTAATTCGCTAAAAGAATGTTCGGCAGTAACATTGTAAGCAGATTGTTCATGCTTGAAGATAGGATAGTATATAGGCAGCAGTATACTAGCAGCAATAATCAAAAGGCTTAGAAAAAACATAATCAATAATGTCACTATACAGTGACTACGGAGTGATTTACAATATGCACGTTTCTTGAGTTGTCTCTGTCTATCTCTCTCTCTATCTCGGTCTAGGGGATACATGTCAGAAACTAATTTAACCGATTCACCTAGGGGAGGACTTAAACAATTAAACTGTCTGACTTGCTAGACCGTAGCTTGAGTCTGTATTCTTCGGAGGCGGTTTTCTCAACCAGGGGGAGTTTTGAATCAGTCTGTGGAGGAGGGCAGGGCTTAGAGTCCAAGTCCGAAGGGAGTCCGTGGAATTTTTTAATGTGGCTCGAATGTAGCCACCCTTTTCTGCCCTCCACCTTAACAGCGGTCCTCGTCGTCAGAAGGACCAATTTCGGAGTTTGCCAGCGGGGCTCCAGTGGACTCCTCCGGTCGAAGTTGCGAACGAAGACAAAGTCGCCAGGGACCACTTCATGGGGCTTCACCTCGGTGTTGTCGGGAAAGGCGGCAGCTACCTGTGAACGACAAGATTGTAGTGCAGACATCAAGGAGGCAAGGTAATCTGTCAGCATAATACAGTCAGCATCTATGATTTTACGAGGTATAGGCGTCCCCCACATATTTGGTGGCCTACCAAAGACCACTTCATATGGGGATAGCCCGGTTCGAGAATGCGCCACCATCCTTATATAAAAAAGGGCAACTGGCAAGGCTACTATCCAGTCAACGCCTTTCTCTCTACATATTTTCGAAAGTCGGATCTTCAGAGTCTGATTATGGCGCTCCACGAGACCTGCTGCCTCGGGATGCCGAACACAGTGGAACTTCCACTGATAGCCTAACAGGAGTGTAATGTGTTTCACAAGCTCGGATGAGAATGGCTGACCGTTATCTGAGTACACGATACGGGGCAAACCATACCGTGGGAAGAATTCACGAACCAGCTGCTTGGCAGTGGTCGGAGCAGTGTAATCTGGGACTGGATATGCTTCTGTCCATCGGGAAAGTGCACATACGACTACGAGGACATACTTGAATCCTCGACAACGTTCCATCTGGATATAATCCATCTGGAGGACTTCAAAAGGGTGATCGGGAGGCTGAAATCCACCTTGCTCTACTGGAATGCTTTTACCTGGATTGAACTGGCAACAAATCATGCAAGTACGCACTTTCTGTTTGGCTGCTGCTCGTAAGTTTTTATTGTACCATATGTGTTGAATACTGTCTAGCATGGCCTTTTCTCCTAGGTGCGCTGGACTATGTACTGTGTTAATGATTACTTGAACCATAGAGTCGGGGAGAAACCATGTAGATTTTCCCTTCGTCATCCATCCTTGATCTGTTTGGATCCCTCCTAGTTCAGTCCACTTCTTCATTTCGTCTGGTGTGGCATGTGTCTGTATGTCAATTACATCATGTGCGGGATCCCTGACTGTCAGGCAGTGTGTCAAAGTCGGGACTATTGTCTTTGTCACGTCAGTTGCATGAATTCGATTCTGGGCAGTCTGCTTAGCTGTTCGGTCTGCCAGGTCGTTACCCTGGGAGATAGTGTCGGTGACTTTTGTATGTGCCTTACACTTCATAATAGATATCGCGGTAGGTAGATGTATTGCATCTAACAGAGCTTGAATGAGGGGACCGTGTTGGATGTTGGCACCGTGAGAAGTTAAGTAACCTCTCTCTCGCCAGAGGACTCCAAAGTTGTGAACGACTCCGAATGCATAACGTGAATCAGTGTATATGTTAACTTTCTTATTTTTGGCTTGAATACAGGCTTGAGTCAGAGCGATGAGCTCTGCTGCTTGAGCTGACAGGGTGTCGATACAATTGGTTTCTATAACTTCGGTGTCTGTCGTGACTGCATAGGCCGCCACTAATTCACCTGTACCGGTTCTCATGCATGAACCATCCACATAAAGTGTCAGGTCTGGATCTGGTAATGGAACATCTGTCAAGTCTTGTCTGGGTTTCGTCGTAATAGTAATGACTTCGATACAATCATGTTTCAATGGATCTACACCATTTAATGGCAAAAGTGTGGCAGGATTTAGGGGCATATTACCAACAACTAGCGATAATTTTTGTCTCTAACTTGTTTAGAGACAAAAATTATCGCCGCACTTCGGCGATTTTTATCGCAGATAAACCTTGCTATTAGCAAGGTTTATCGCAAATGCGATAAAAAACGGCCGCAATGCATGAATATCGCTGAAAAGTCCGCGATATTCATGCATTATCGAGCAAATGCTCTTAGCCATGTTATCCATCTCCCATTGGATAACATAGCTAAGAACTGCTCAGGGCAGGTGTTAGCTTTTGGAGATATTCCCGCTTAGCGCGAATATCTCCAAAGGTTGGTAATAGGAGATAGCGATGTTAGCGACTGTTTTCAGTCTCTAACATCTTGGCACGCCCACTTTGCATCTCATTAGTGATAAATATCACTGACATGCAAAGTGGGGCCCAAGATGGTCGCTATCTCCTACTAGCTGTCGCTAACTGGTGTTAGCGGCAGCTTGGTAATAGGGAGATAATTTTATCTCCGCTTTCTTGGCTTTTAAAGCCAAAAAAGCGGAGATAAACCCCCTTGATAATATGCCCCTTAATGTGTTACAACGCCTGATTTCTATGTGTGGTTGAAACAATGTCAATTCATAACCTGTCAGTCTTGCTATGGTCAAGTGTTGGGTCTGTGTACGATTTAAAAGAACTTCCACGGAGTGTGGAACTTGTACTGTCAATTGATGTCCTAACACTATGGAATCACTTTGTCTGATTGCTAAAGCTGTCGCAGCGACTGATTTCAAACACGCAGGCAGGGCCTGGGCTACTGGATCTAATGTGCTAGAAAAGTAAGCACACGGTTTGTGTGAACCTGCTTGTTCCTGAGTGAGGACTGACAATGCAGTACCTTCACGTTCTGTGACAAAAAGTGTAAAAGGCTTACTGTAACATGGTGTTGCTAAAACAGGTGCATGACATAAGGCTTTCTTTAAGTCCTCAAAAGCTTGTGTATGTTCCTGAGTCCAAGGGAGGACAGTCGATGTCGCTGCCTCCTGAGTTGTCAACTGAATGAGTGGTTTTGCTAGAAATGCATATTGGGGAATCCATTGTCTGCAGTACGAGGTGAGGCCTATGAAAGCCCGCACCTCCTTTTGCGTTTTCGGTGGTGACATGTTTACAATTAACTGGATGCGGTCAGGAGTGAGCTGTCTCCCCACTTTGGACAGCAAGTGACCCAGGTACACAACTTGCTGAACACAGAATTGCAGCTTCGAAGGGGATACCTTGTGCCCCTTGTCAGCCAGAAAATTTAAGACCGTCAGTGATGCTTTTTCACATTCGGGTTCGCTTCGGGCGGTGATCAGCAGATCATCGACATACTGAAGCAGAGCGGTGTTAACAGGCATGTGGATACTGTCAAGTTGTCTTTTCAGTGCTTGGCTATAGATGCTGGGGCTTTCTGTGAATCCTTGAGGTGCGCGTGCAAATTTGAAACTTCGTCCATTTAAACTGAATCCGAACAAGTATTGGCTTTCCGGATCGATTGGGACGCTAAAGAAGGCGTTCTTGAGGTCAATTACAGTAAAGAACGTCGCTTCTGAATCAATGGCAGTCAATAGTGAAGAGATATCTGGAACCACAGGATACTGTGGTACAGTACATTTATTCAATTCGCGCAGATCAATAACTAATCGATAAACTGGTGGTGCATTTGGATCAGTACGTTTAAGAACTGGAATGATAGGAGAATTACATACATTGGAGTCGGTTTCCACGACCACTCCTTGTGCGATGAGCTCGTCAATGATTCTCAGTAAAGCCACTACAGCATCTGGGGGTAACTTGTATTGTCGAATTCGTGGTAATACCACTCCTGCTTTGAGTGTGACTCGATATGGTGTAATGTGCATACAACCTACATCAGTGGGGCCTTGCGCCCACAAGTGTGCAGGGACATTCTGTAACCGGTGATCCATGTCTCTCAATACATAGTGTCCTTTAAAATCTCGCAAGAATAATCGCACTCCTTCCGGAGAACAGCATATTATAGCTCCTAGAGCCTTCAAAGTCTTTATACCTAGCAAGTTTTCCGGACATGATTTTGTAAGCAATAAATCTGTAGTCCGTGTCAGAGGGCCAACTGCAAGAGGAAGGGGTTGTGATACTTCATTAATAATAGGTTTTCCTGAAAATCCAAGGGAAACATTCTGTGAGCCTGAGAGGGGTGCCCCTGGAACCTCATCGTGACTTATTGTGGTCCTGCTTGCCCCTGTATCAATGAGAAACTTTCTGTCTTTCCCTAATACTTGACTGTGTACATAAGGACCTTCTTGATCTACAGGAACCTCAATAAGAGGCAAACCAAACTCCCTCTCTAGGCTGTTTCATGTGTATCGCTGATAATCGGGGTAGTCATTTTGTGCATACTGGTACATCTGTTGTGTCGTGTTCTGTGTTGCGGTAATGGGCTGTTGCTGTGGTACTGCTACAGTCTGTGATGAAGCTGGCATAGGCGGAATATGTTGTATATTCTGGGGTACTTGTTGCTGGGCCTGATCTTGTCTAGGGGGACGCGGTCTCTCCTTGGTCTTACCCGTGGAGATATTGTGTTTCAGGACTGCACAATCGTTTATATAATGACCTGGTTGTTTACAATAGTTACAGACTCCTTTAACAGGAGCCGTCGAATTACTAGGCTGGGTCGCACCCTTCTTGTGACCGTCAGCAGGAACTGACTGGGCAACTAACATTTTCATTTTCGTGTCCTTCATACGTCTTTGTTCATGTTCTTGTTCTTCTCTGATTCTATTCTGGTGATACTGTAACATTTGTAACATTTGTGAAGGGGTGTTAGCTTGCCAAGTACTCTCGACTTTCAGTACTCTGTTCTTTACCTGTGGTAGGGAATTCTCGACTAATTTCGTTACAAAAAGGAGTGGATATGATTCACTACCTGGTTTCAGGCCGCTGTTAATACCAAAACATTTTTCAAAACGGGAATAAAAATCACTAGTGTCTTCATCGGGTTTTTGTTTGCAGGCTGAGATTGCACCCCAGTCTTCCTTTTTCGTACTTAATAAACGTGGCAACACTTGTACTAACAATCCCGGTAACGCTTTAACTTTGTCCCCAAGCCCTAGGCCTGGAACCCGAGTATTCTCTTCGTTCTCTAATGCTGCCCACTCAATCTTTGCATTTCCCACTTCCCATTCCTTTTCTTTAAGTTTCTCGTAAATGCCAGCAGGCAGTAGTACTTTCAGTATTTTCATAAGGTCAGGATAAGTGTAATCACCCATGAGTAACATGTCTTTTATTTCACGGTGAAAACCTGCGGGATCTTTGTCATGACTGGGTACTAGTTTTTTCATTTCCAGTAATTCTATTTTTGTTATGGGTGTGTACACAAACACACGTCTAAGCATATTATCAGGATTCTGAACTGGGTGCACTTCTCGTAACGGATTCTGTCTGTCCATGTAATACATTTTTCTTTCCATGGAATGTGCTGAATCAGACTGTGGACTCAGGAAGGCACTATATCTATGCCGATGTTCTAAAATTACTTTAATTAGATCGGTACCTAGACCTCTCCATTTATTCATGAGCAGTTCTGCTAATATATCCGGCAGGGGCCCTGGATCAGAGTGTTGACTTCTATACAATAAGAGCAGGTGTTGTATCATGTACGTACCAGCTAAACGCTGTTCACTTGGTGTCATGTTCAAAAATGTGTGTGCTAACGCATCATCACTATATTTCCCCGCATCGTCAGCCCATTGTACTGCTGACCTAGCTAATTCTTGTTCATCCATCGAATCGAGTACATGGTACCCCATTCGTTCTCGAAGTCTGTTATCAGTGGCTTGGAATAAGTGTTCAGGAGTTCTCGGATTACACATGGCTTCTTGAAAAATTCTTTTACTTTCTGGACGCACTGGGCGCATTGAATTATTAAAGGGTCTTCCTTTACCTACATACGCTATTGTTTCTCTAACTGGTAATTGTGCTTGTCCGGTCGCCGTTTCTGGTTGCTCCTCCTCCCCTGAAGACTCAAACTTGTCTGATTCCAGTTCTGGTTCTGACTGTCTTGTTTCATGTATTTTTATTACTACCCTTCTGATTCTTTGATACATGTTTTTTATACAATTCTGTTTATCGTGGTTCCCGTCTGCTATATTCTGACCCCATCTATGAAGTGCTTTCATTTCCTCCGGGTCTACACCCGGCCTATCTTGTTCTCTTATTAAGCAGTTTATAAAAAACCGTAATATCTTGGCTTGAGTGTCAACTTTCTGGTGAGCCATGGCCTGGCCAATACTCTCAAGGCCTTCCCCTGTTTGAACAAAATGATATATTCTGTCTAGATGATCAATCATTCCGGGTAGTGTCAATAAAAAGTTGGTGACCCGTCTTAGTCGTACTGATGCGAGTATTAATCTGTCATCATTTCTACCGGGTACTGGATCATATCTACAATCCCCGAGACGTTCCTTTAGTATATCAAAATCGGCTGCCCGAGGGGTAGGTTGTTGTGCTAGATCCCTGTAAGTCCATCTATGTGCTTGTGGTGGTGTCTGGAAACCTGTCGCCCCTCCTGACGCACCTCCTGATGCGCCGTCTCCGAAGGGATTCATTGGGTGTAAGGTAGAAAGGTTAGTTGTAGGAAGAGGTGGAAGGACTGCTGGAAGACCAGGAGGGACAGCCGGGACGGGAGGAAGAGGAGGAGGAAGAGGAGGAGGAGTAGCTTGTCGCGGAGGTGGGGGCGGATTGTCTCGGGGTACAGCGCCGCCAGGAGGAGGTGTGCGTGGCGGTGCAGTATTAACATATTCGGGGGCTACATCATCTAGATAGGAAGAAAGGAAAATGTCCTTTGCGGTTTTCTGATGTATTTTAGTCGGGAGCATTGGAGGTGGTAGATCTTTTGGTACTTCCGGGGTGGCCTTAGGTAAACCTTCGGTTAAAAGAGGGTACATACCATTCATGAGTGTGTTTCGTTGTCTATCTACTTGTTCTATTTTTACTCGGATACCTTCCTCAACTAATACGTTTTCTTGGGCCTTGTCTGAATCCTCTTTCCTTTTCTCTTCCTTTCTGTGTGCTTTTTCTGTGCGCCTATGCGATTCTTTACGCCATAATTCAATGGCATCTTTCTGTGACTGTCTGGCTTTCTTTTTCCATAATGCTTCTTCTACTCTCATGATGCAATCTGCATCCCATGTCCCAGCAGCGGGCCATCTCTGATTCTCCGCTAGATCCTTGGTGTAGTCCACCCATAACTCGAGATATAAAACGGCATCTAGGCCATGTTTGTGGTACATAAAGTACCCTGGAGTGTCCCTAGGTGGAATGGGAACGGCTTCCTCGAGTATCCCTTTTCTAGTGTTTATTTGTCTTAATTTAGAGAATAACGGCATCTTAAAACCAGGCTACTTGATCCTTATTCAGATATGAACACACTGATCACAATAATGAAGATCGAACAATCACTCATACCACGACATTTTAAGACACATTAAAACATTTCAAGACGAACAACAATGATTAGAATAAAACTAGCTGACTGCATGATACTGGATGTACTGCTAAACAGTACAGATATACTGCTAAACAGTACAGATACACTGCTAAACAGTGCAGACCAGGCCTGTGTACCCAAACCCGTCTTGACCGGCACAAACTAATGCGCACGTCTAGATGCGTCCCCAGCAATGGTACTCACCGGGATGCATGGAAACAGAAGGCCTCGGAAACTCTGGACTGGACTGGACTGGACTGGATTCGGACTCGACTCGTGACGCGGATACTTCGGAACTTCGGAACCTGGTGGGCCTCCGTATACCTCGGATCTTGCTCTCTCAGCTAGGCTCTGGTCGGGATCCTCCGCACTCCTCACCGCCTCGTCTGGGTGTTGATCGCAGCCTCAGTCACCTCCGTTGGCCTGAGGGAGATACAGGAAATCCTGCGGGTACGCGGAGTGGTCCGTCTGGCTGTGGCAGGTGGCCGGGCCTGCAACGCACCTCCGGCGCGTGAGATGGGGGAGGGGTCCCTATTCGGGCACCAGTTATGTGGTAAAATTAAATTACCTATGCTTAATTTATGCGGTAAAGTTCAATAAGAATAACTCATGAAAAATAAGAGGCAAAATCCGTGATATTTGAGGTTTTAAAAAGGGGTTTTATTCCTTAAAAAGGAATTGGGTATTTGGCTCGAGCCAAGGTGGCATACCATTCCGTCACCACGTAGGTTCGGGAAGGGACTGACGGACAACATTTTATTAACAGACATTCATATATATAGTCAATGCATTACAGTAATGTCATATTGCAGAAGGCGTAACAGCTGAGAGGGGAGATAAGAATGCATATACGTAATAAAAAGGCGTTACAATAGGCGTGCATAAAGGCGTGAACTAGAAACGTCATTAACATGAGGTCACAAGTAGGTGGATCCATAAGTGAATCCTACGGTGTCAGCAGAAATACATGGCAGAGATGCGCGCGCAGCAGCATGACGTGTGATTTACGTGTAACTGTTGGGTGAAGGGGGACTTGACATTTAACCCTACATGTGGAGACAGAAGTCTGGAGTGTCAGATCAACCTAATCCCGAATCGTATCTAATATCTTATGTTTAAGGAACAGTATTATCTGGAAGGGAAAGGTCTCTCGGACAGAAGCTACTTCTATACTGACTGTGAGTGCGTGTATAAGCGTCTACGTGTCTGCATGAGATGCGAGGGGGCATGGGCCTACCATGGAAACAGGAGCTATGAATTACTTGCACGGAGACAGTGAGGCCGGGCCCTTTGCTCTGCAGCTGGAAGGATGTTTACTTGAACTACGAGACAGGAATGTATTTTCGAGGAGCGGAGCAGATAATTCGAAGGTTGAATACAGTTTTGGCAGGCAACAGGCTGAGCCAAGCGCCGTTAGCCGCGCAGGGAGTAAGGCAGAGGTCACGGTACAGAGGCAGACCCAGGCTGAGGCCCTTCAGAGTCAACAGGCAAGAAAAAGCTCGATGACAGAATTCAGGGCCTACTTCGCCAGAACTGAAAAACGTGTAAAGTACACCACAAAAAGACGTTGGCATGGCATACTTAGAAGCGGACTATTCGACCCATTCAGGGTGGGTCTGGAAGAGGACATGTTAACGTTGGATGCAAATGTGTTTGCGTCTTCATAACTGGCACAGGAGGGAAATTACATGCACTTTAAGTTCGTACATGGAGACGGTGGGGTACACGATAGGGAACATTTCCTGACCATAAAATTTATATTTCCTCACTAAGACAGAGGTCCTGTACTGTTCCAACGACCGAGTTCCCCGGGATCTCCCAGACAACTTCTGGCCTTCGTCATTCTCAGAGACGGTGTCAGCTGCACATTCGGCGCGCAACTTGGGTGTCATTTTCGGGCCCAACTTGCAGCTAGATCTGCACGTAAATAAGACCACCTCAACGTGCATGACGCTGATCCGCATGCTGCGCAAAGTTCTGCCCCTCCTCCCTGAGCAAGCCAGACCCGAAGTAGTGCGGAGTACCATCTTAAGTCGACTCGACTATTGTAACGCACTACTTCTGGAGGCCCCGATAACACTACTGGGCAAGCTACAAAGGGTGCAAAACATGGCTGCCAAACTCGCCCTCTCCCGCCCCTACCACAGCTCTTCCACGGCAGCGCTACAGGAACTTCACTGGCTGCCGGTCCATCTACGCGTTTGCTACAAAGCAGCTTGCATTGTGTTCAGGGCTATCCATGGCCTGGGCCCGGTCCCCTTGCAGAAAATGTTCGCCTGGTACCTCCCACCCCGAGCCTTACGCTCCTCTTTATCCAGGTTACTTGTAGTACCGCGTTTCCAGAGAGTGAGGATGGGCGGCCGATCGTTCAGAGTAGCGGCGGCCAAACTCTGGAACTCCCTGCCGATACCTCTAAGGAGTCTTGAGGATCTCTCAGCCTTTAGGAAGGCGTTAAAAACCTATCTTTTCCCCAGGACAGGCTAAGTCGCTGAAATTGCTGGTTTCATCGTTCGAAGCGCCAGGATGCCCTTGGGGTGACAGGTCTGCGCTCTACAAATATACCACGATACGATACAATACGATTGTTTCTTGTTGTGGCCATGTGGCTAGCAGGAATTTTGTGAAGAAAGCCAGTGTGCTGTTGTCATTGGCCTGCATGTCTTCCATTTGCAGGCTTCTTGCTGTGTACTCACCATGTAGCTTGCAGCCATTTTGTGAAGTCAGCCAGTGTTCTTTTGTCATAGACCAGCATGTCTTCCCTTTGAAGTCTTATTGCTTCTTGTTGTGGCCTGGCCATGTGGCTGGCGGCTATTTTGTGAAGGCACCAGTCTGCTGCTGCCATAGGGCTGCATGCCGTCATTGTTGTGGCCATGTCTTTTTCTTGGTGGTTATAGTTTTGCATGCAATTTGTTCCTCTTGAATTCAGCAAAAGTAAATGCAGCACAGTTCACTACATGTTCTCTATGTCTTTCAATAAATTTGCAATATTGATTTGAATTTATTCACTCACTATGTGGCCTAGTCTGCTATTGGGGCTTTCAGATAATAGGCCCAGAGCTGCTCATGGGTGCATGAAACAACTGTTTCTGTGGTGCCTGTTGAATTTAAACATCATTTACGCCATAGATGGCATTGGATTGAAATTCAAAATGTGTTTTGTTTGTGGTATTTTACTTTTTTACGTATGTTAATTCCTTTGTAGGATGTGTGTGGTTGTAACCTGCAAACCCTTTTAGGTGTGTAGATTTTTGTTTTTGGCATTGTTGCATTAAATATGTGTTGTTTAGCATACCTCCTTTGTCTAGCAAGTATGTGAGTGTGTTTGCAATGCATTGCAATAGTAGGCCAGCAATGCATTTGACTTGGTTCCCCATGTGGTGGGGGCCATTTTGTGAAATCTGTGTCCTTAGGCTTGCGTGTGTTAATTGTTTTCCAGACCTCCTGCTTGTTGTTTCTTTTTACAATGTTTTTCTTTATTTTTTCAATTTCATAAGTAAGTAGATAGTGATGACATTTGTACATAGTGCAAAACGAGACCTTGTGCATGATGTTCAGGGTATTGTGATAATGTTGAGTGAAGCTCGATGAGTAAACAAGTTTAATTTCAGGGAAACTAATTGAACATTGTCATGCACGCAAATATGTTCAAAAGTTCATAGCTGGAAATATTATCTGGGAGGACAAAGTAAGAAAAAAGCTGCTTTAATACATGGGCCCAATTTTGAAATATAACACCCACTCCTCATACTAAGGGTTGATATCTAAAAAGCTATTTAAAAAGCCAGCAGACAATTTCAAAAACAATAAAAACTACTCTTGAAAGCATCTAAAATCGGGCTTCCCTATAAACTATCTATTTAAACATCTTTAAGGTATTATATAATTTGAGATCCCAAGCACTCAGAACGCCATGGGGCCTAGAAAAAGAAAAAGCTGCTTTTGTTCATGTAAGAGGCCAAATTGTTTCCACACGGAAAATGTCAATTGTTTATGTGTTCCGAGTGGTAGACACAACATTACCATTGCCAACATCCACAGACGTTCACAGAGGCGAACCACGTAGCATGTTGATGGAGTAAAAGTGATTCCATCCAGTTCACACAGCAGTCGATGCAGGAGGTGTCATATCCCACAAGTTTTCCACTGAGGCATTGTTCACACCACTAGGAGCTGAAGCATCCCAGGCTGGCTCTTAGAATGCGTTCATAATCAATGGGGGACTTAGGGACAGCAATACACGTGGGTCATTAAGTAGTCCATCAGTATTTCAATGTCCGGTGGCACAACTAATTCTGATCCAAGATATATATCCATGACGCATTCATGGCTGCAAAGCAGACATCGGAAGACAGGTTGAGTGCAGTCAAGCCAGACCAGCCTGAACAATAAGAACCAATGCTCATTTAGTTCTTTAAGCCAAGGTGTGCCTAAGCAGTGTATCATGCACTCACAGCAATGCAGCACTAGCAGTGCTGTCTCCATTCTAAGTTCAACTGGGATGTCCATTGCGGAAAAAATAAAATCAGGATTCTGGCCACAAGTAGCAGGACAAGCGGCAGCCCTTCAAAAACGCTTCCCAAAACAGAGTGTATGAAAGATGGTATAAATCCCAAAATTGTCTGAAAGGTGCCAAACAAACCAGATCCAATACATTAAAAAAAGGTGCACTATTACTTTTGTATCAGACATGTTAAATATACGATGGACCAGCTCCCCAAAAAGCAGAAAGAAGTTAATGTAGAGTAGTGTTTGTATCTCAGACGAGAAACTTGCAATCTGGAGATCAATCGTCTCTTTGGCTTAAGTTAAGGCCGCATCTTTTAGCAAGAGCATGACTTTCAGTTTGCTTAGGGAATCACATTTTATGTTGGAAACATTTATTGAAGGCCTTAGTGCTGCCTCCCCAGCTGTGTCGGCTTGTGGAAACAGCACTTGCGTACAACAAATGACTGTAGAACTAGCCGTCACCAGATATTTGACGCCCGGTTTCATTCCACAGCAACCTTGATCATTCACAAAAGAGCTCCCATTCCCTCTTGAACACAGAAGGAATCACCGCAGCTGGATAACCCTTCAGATAATAACACACGTTTGCCACTGAAGCATAGTAGGCCCCATGGAGAGAAATAACCTTGCAAACCAAGGAGGCGCTTAAAGCATCTTCACATTCAGAGCCACTTAGTCAAACATCTGTGTCCCAATTCCTGCATCTGAACCTGAAGGCAATTCCCAATACTCATGCATATACTGCCCCTACCGCTTCATATCTGCCTATCTCTTGTTATTTGAGACAATATTGGAATTGAAAGGTCATGACTGGTAGGGTGATGTACCCATGGATTATCCAGTCATTGGATGGTGTCTCACCCACAGTGAAAGGTAATTGGTCTAATTTTTCAATGTGCAGCATAGTACTGTTAGCTTCTCTACACACCATTGTTATCTGTCTTTTTGTTAGATTGTATGCTGAAAACTGATTTTTACTGTTTATGTAATGCCATGGCACATGGCCGGAACGTAATCTTTGTAACTTTCAACTCAGTATTATTATTGACCGGAATTTTACTGTCCATGGTGTAATAAAGACATGTCTTGCTATATTATGTAAATTGCGGAAAACACTATGTTGGCCAGTGAATACATTCTGGGTGATAATGTGGTCATACTGTTGTCGACCACAGCCAAAACTTTTCTAAGTTAACCCTACTGATCGCTGTAATTGCTAAGCAGCTTCCTGTTGAGAAATCATCCACAGCTCATTGTATATTCTACGCAAAAAGAACGTTTAATGTTGATTCTGGGGGCCTAATAAAAAATCCCTGAGATCCTTGCAATCAGAAAGAAGGGACAAGTGTTTCATCTGGAAGAGTGTTAAGGTTTGTAGCCAATCTAGGCAAAACTTCTCAACACTATAATACATCACCACCCCAAGTGTTCTGTTTGTACATATTGATGATCAGTCCTATTGATCATTAACCCTTCAGTGTTACTCAGGAATCTAGATTGATACCAGTGTGGGTCCACAGGCCACACTAACCATCCCTTTCATTTGGGGGTCTGATGAACTGAATGACGTATAATGGTAGCTGATTTATTCTCACTGTAGTGTGTTAAGTGCTGCTAATTCTCGAAGCGTGAGAATGCGGGAATATGTGGTGTATTCAAATCCTTCGATTTTGCTGTACCCAAACATGAAGTTTGTTGCACAGTTTTGTTCAGGAAAATCCTTTGCTGTGGTATGAGGCATGCTCTCAATAAGGCCTCTGTTTCCTGAACCTACAAATGTTTTTGCCAGACAGATTTTGTGTTTATGGTGTCTTTCCAAAAGTCAAAACCTTGAATGGACAGCTGGGAAATAAAGTCAGCAGATTATATCAGCATGGAGTGCGTGGGTGACGGTCTATCTGGCTTCGGGGGATCCACTTGAAAGTCTTGCAGAGGATGTGGAGGGAGTTGAAGCCGGTGGAGGGAGGAGTCTAGAATGATACCAAGTTTCTGGGTGTGGTCCATCGGAGTAGATGGGTTTCTGCAGGCGGATGGCCATTAGGTGTTGTCCCATGCGGTGGGGGATGGTCAGAGGACGAGGACCTCTGTCTTCTCTGAGTTGAACTTTTGGCAGTTGTTGCTCATCCAGGCTGCAACGTCTTTCATTCCTTCCTGAAAGCTGAGTCTGGTGTCTTCAGGGTTCTTCGTGAGGGATAGGATGAACAGGGTTTTGTCAACATAGGATATTATTCTGAGCCCATGCTGTATGGCGATGGCGGCGAGGGGGACCATGTAAATGTTGAAAAGTGTGGGGCAGAGGGATGATCCTTGGAGTACTGCGCAGTTGATCTCTGTGGGTTCGAAGAGGAAGGGTCGGAGTCTGATTCTTTGGGTTCTGCCAGCAAGAAAGGATAAGGATCCAGTCAAGGGCGGTTCCCCCGTATACCAGTGTTGTGGAGTCTGGCTACAAGAGTATGGTGTGAGACGGAAGGTTCCGGATTCAAAGGCGGCATTGATGCTGTGGTGTAGTTTAGGTGCTATGGCAACGGCAGCTCTGTGGAAGACGTGCGGCAGGCAGGGGTCCGTGGGGACTCCTGAGTGGGTGCTCATCATGGTTGTGGTGGTGTCTTCAGTGGTGACAAGTAACCAGGTGGTGATGGTTGGCTGGCTGTCATTGCCAGAGGGTAGGGCGGTTTCTGGAGTCTGATTGCTGAGGTTGTCATAAAGGGCCTGGATTTTCTGGTGGAAGCAGGAGCTGAGCTTGTCGCAGAGGTCCTGGGATGGTGTGACATCCGTGGTTTTGGTGGGGGGTTTGGTGAACTGCTGGATGATGTTGAAGAGTTCCTTAGAATTGCTGGCTTTAAAGAGGATTTTATTCCAGATTAAAGTCCTCTTGGTGGATTTTATGCCTTGGTGGTAGTCAGTCATGGTTTTCTTGTAGGTGTTCTGGTCTCTGGTGGTTTTGCTGTGTTACCAGCATTTTTTGAGATGTCTGCAGGAGCGTCTGGCTTCTTGGAGTTCGGTGGTGAACCAAGCTGCATTTAGTGGGCATTGTCTGTCCGGGAGGCAGAGAGGTGCAAGCTTGTCTTATGCAGTGTTCCTATTGTGTGTAATTATAAACAGCGCATGGGATATTATCTTTAAGAAGAAAAAAGGTGCCCATATTGCTGGTTACAGAACATGTCTCCAAAATTACTTGTGCCATCATACAATTCATTATTAAAAAATGCTGCTGATTGATAGTCTAGAGCTTTTAGCAAGTTTCAATGTCCCAATAATCGGAGAAAGTATTAGATGTGATGATATCATTTAAGTAAATTTTAAATAAATAGGTTACTTGCAATAATTCAGTAGGACCATATGCATCATACGATACCCTGTGCAATTCCTTTAGGAACTGGGACCACTGATATATTCACTAGTCTCTTAGTTCACGTTGTGATGATGCATGTGGTTTAAAAACCAAGATCACGAGTTGCAGTGTGGAGCGTTCCGTGAGAAAGTGTCCATTCAGAAGTAGCAAAAAGGCAGTCACTATACCAATCAAAATTACCAGGAAAAGTAATCCAATTGTAATCCAAAGATGTATCCAGGGAACAATAAAGTAAGTCTTATTCAGCCAATGGGAGAAAGCATACAATCGTAGCTTCAAAGGGAGAGGTGATGTTGGCAGTTCACGTGCACTTAGATCTAATGAAAAATCGTCATAATGCACGAAGTAGCCAGACGCCATCTGGTCTAGTCTTGGTTGCTGAGCAAATTTTGTAGAACTGGTAGATGACTTGATCTGTGGCATGTTTACATAGATGTTGTCAAATTTTCAAATTGTTGATTGTACAGTTATATATGTTTCAACATGGAAAAGCATCATTTTATTGTTGTTTACAACTTCTTTTTGGAAAGTGGAGTCTTCAGTTGTTATTAAAGCTTTCATCTGAATTTCCAGTATGGTATCGAGAGAAGAGCAGCGGCTACCCAGGAGCCCACATGGTCTACTGTGGAGTATCAGCAACATAGTGCGGTTTGATCAGATCAATTGAGACAAACCTCTTGTCTTGGCGACTAGCAAGCGGACAGAGAAGTACAGTTCTGGTACCTTTGACGGGCCAGGACAGGTACAGGTAAAATGACCCAAATTCTTCTTTGTCGACAATTTTCTCTCTGACTAGGTCCACAATCTTCGGGATCCAGGCAGGTCTTGCCAGCAATGTTTTCAATTCCCCAGTAGTTGTGCGTGTTCCTTGGATGTTGCTTTGTAAAGCTCAGTATTCTTTAAGGTCCTTTAAAGCATTCAAACAATCATTGATGTCAACTGGGATTTCAGCTGCCACCATGCTGACATTATCAAGGTCTGGTATGACCCCACCTGGATTTTCTTGTTATGTTGCTAAGTGCCCTCTAAACCCCATATAGATGACTGACCCCACTGCTACATGAGCTGGATACCCTTGCTGTGAAGGATTTTTCTAATTCACAGTTTTTCCTCTCAACGACCGAATTTCTCTTGGGATGGTATGATCAGGAGTACCATAAGGCCACACACAAACTCTCTCATGGCTTCTTTGTAAGCTTGTCAAAATGTATTGTGCCAATTGCGTTTGTACTGATAAAGATTAACAAATCCTTTATTACAGTTTGAGCATCAGCCGAGTGCTGGGGTCAAACCCATAGGAATCTGGAGCATGAATCTACTGCCACCAAGATGTTCTTGTAAGCCCTGTCTGAGTGTAAGGGGCTACAGTGATCCAAAACATACACTAGCGAGAGGTTTGTCTGAGATCAATAAAGGTATTTGTGGTAGACATGCTATGGTGGAGCCCTTCATTTGATGGCAGATGTCACATTTGAGGGCAAAGTCCCTGGGCTGCTTAGTAAGACCTGGCCACCAATAGCCCTCTTTTAGAAATGTAATTGTCACAGTGATCCCTGCGTGAGATGAACCCAGATCCACGTGTGCAGCTAGTATCAATCCCAATCTGTGATCAGTGTTTTGGATTACTCTATCCCCCACTCCTGGTATCTGAGCATATGGAATGTTCTGTGCATGTAACTTGTAGGAGTACTTGAGGGCCGAGCTGTTGTGCTTGCATTGACAGCTATCATAGTTGTTCTGTCTAGCCTTGTACTTGAGAAAGGTATTTTAGCCACGGCAGCAGTGCGTGCTGTTGCCTTGGTAGCTTCATCCACCATTGAATTCCCTTCAATGTGAACCCCAACCCATTGACCTGGCTCTTCGAGCAGTAACAGACCCCCCTCTCCCCCAGCACCTTGAGACCGTTCCGGGTGAGTAGCGCGCTATACAAATGTCATGATTGATTGATTGATTGATGACTCAATGTATGAATAACATAACCCCGTGGTACGCCTTCTTTAAGCTTTGGCACTTGTTCCCAAAGCATCTTGGGCTCTACTGTGCAACCTTTGAAATTCCTAAATCCATTTTGGCACTAATAATGTACATTTGTTATAGAACTGGACACAGTAAAATGAATCACACACAATTAGTGTGGGGAATTCACAATCCGTATTTTGTAGTGCTAGTATCAGGGTTTTTAGTTCCATCGCCAGCACCGTTCAATCCCCTAGGGACTGAGTGTGTGTTTTCCCAGGATGGAACTTTCCAACATGCTTGTGCCCTTTCATTATGCCACAGAATATAATTCTTTCATTCCTACAGCCGGCTGGGCAGATCCATTGTTATAAATGATACATTCATATTGATCTAAAGGCATTATTTCATTCTGCAGAGGATATTCTTGTTTGTACTGCAAGAATGCATGTGTTTGTAATGTAGAGTCAAATCTGTAATCTACATCTGTTGCAGTGAGAGAGTTAGCCCATTGAATCCATCAAGGATTTAATTCTTCAGCATTCAGGATACTTACCTTTGTAGCGGCCTCTAGGGTCGGTACCGGGGTCACAACAATTATGCATTTTCCCTGCGCTTATGCTCTCTCTTTCACTACAGTAGTCTGTAATGTTGTGAGTATCTTCTCAGTTGGTGCAAAACACATTTCAGCATTCATGTACAAATGTGATTTTGTGCAATAGGGACTGTATCACCTTCATTGAAAGTGATGTAAGTTTACCTGGTTGGTCCAGCGACTACAAGTATCGGCAAGTTAGTTGTGTTAACATGTGTAAATAAAATGTTTAGAAGCTATCATGTCAGCTTGTATGGAACACAGAATATCTGTAAATTCCTATTTCCAATGATGTACTGAAAAATCTGGTCTAATTAAGTCATAGAAAGGTTATACCCTTTCTGTGTATTACAAAATGTATGTCCTGCCAAAACAAAAAAATCCTAAAATGGATTGTAGTCTTTTCAGAGTTGTTGGAGGTTGGAGCAGTGCACATTTTTCTGAAAGTTGTGCCACCAGCCTTTTGCCTTCACTTGACAAATCATACCCTAAAAAGAGGACACTGAGGTGGCCAGATTTTGATTTGTTTAACTTAAATTTGTATCCCAGCTGGACAAACCCAAGAATTATGTGGTTCAACCTAGACATGTGTTCCTTTAATTTATTGCCCGTCAGATAGATGTCATCTACATAGGGGAATGCCTCCTCATCAACATTTTGACGTAATTCTATTACCCTGGCTGAAAACAGTAACGGGCTGTTCTTATACCCTTGTGGTAATCAATAAAATTAGCCAAGTGAGCCTAGTACTGAGATTGATGTCAAATATCTGCTCCCAGGTGCTTTACTTTGGCAGAAAAGTCCATTTGAGATGTCTAGTGTTGTTTTGTATTTTTTCCACATAATGTTAATCCTTAGTGCAGCAAATGTGTTTAAACGTCTATAATCTAAGACCGGGCAATATGAGTAATCAGGTTTCATTACGGAAAACAATGTTTTATTCATAGGTGAGGTGCAATTCTCTATCACACCCTGATATTCAAGTTGATCTAGGATTTCCCTGACTTGTTTATTTGGCTCATGTTTAATTGGGCAGTGTCTCTTTGCTTGAGAAATTGATTTAATGGAATTACGTGATGAGGTGACTCATGATCAGACCCAACATGATTGCGTAAAGTGCATGAGCTAATGCTACACTGTGTGCATGAATGTTTAACTTATTCTGGTACGAGGTAGGAGAAAGTAGGTAAAATAACTTCTTCCCCTTTTGGGCAGTCCATTGAAAAATCAGGTGGCCAATCATCTTTGCCTAAAATAATATCATACGCATATGTCAGGTTCTCCCAAAAGAGGCCCTTTTCTTGCCTGGATAAATCCCCCTCTATTTGGAGCTATATTTCATATAAATTATGTGGGACACTTAACCTTGTCTCAGATGTTTCCACCGTGATATGCTCATTCAGCGCTACTACACCAGATAATCCATCAGGTTCTGGTGAGCAATTGTGACTTCTGCTGCGCTGTCCAGCATCGTCACTGCCCATTCCTCGTTCAGAAGCAGAGTCCTCCATATCATGGACATTTCAAATTTTAATCCGAGCTACAATTTTCTTTTCAAATTGAGGTTTATAAGTTTTTGGTTTATCTTTTTGTTTAGTGATGCAGTCTGAAGTGCGATGTGTGTTCCTCTTCAGCTTCACTTGCTCTTTCAATCTGTGCACTGACCATCTGTCTCTCTCCGAACGTTTTTCGAATGAGTCCTGAAAGTAACGAGAGGAACCTATATCAGTATGCTAATACCTGTCAGGCTTTCTAATAATTATCATGGTTCCTCAAATTGTATTTTCTATCTGTGTGCTCCTGTTAAGGAGCCCCACACCGTGACTCTGTTATGTTTTGGTTATTTTTTGTTTATTATCCCATTTCTTTTTGAAGAATCAGGTGCTTGCTTAGAGTTACCATTTTTTGAATTGCTCTAAAATATTGGTTTGCTTGGTCTGGCTCCCAGATTATCTCTACCAAGCGAAGCATATGTATCTTCGATAATCTTATGCAATTCTCACCCCTGCTGTGCAGAAGTGAATTCCCTCAGGTATTCAGGTATAGACACTGCTGCTGCCTCCCCTTTTATGCTACTCAGCATGGTGGCCAATACGTGGTCAAAATTGCCCATCATTTCCATCCCTAGATCTAAGGCAGGCTCTACCCCGTGCTCATTCTAAATCTGTTTCAGTACATCTGGTATTACTGCTATTGAATGGGGTACCATGTGTTCTGGTATGTACCACAGCGAAGATTGTGGCCCAAGTGACACAATCTTCTATCAGGAGGAGAGCCATTCCCATTGGCAAGCAAATTGTCCATAATCTGTGTTTTTCCTGCGGACCTGTATAGGGAAAAACTGCTTTAAGTTGTGATGTTTTTTGTGCTATCCAGAACAGGATTCGCTCCTGGCTGGTGGGAATCTTACCCATAAAGGCACTCAGTGTTTGCGGGCTAGTACGTGTAGTAGCCATATGTGGTTGAGTAGCCTGAGCAGCCCTTGCAGGTTGAACTATGAATATTCTCATTATGTATTGTATAAGATTTCTGTACATTTCTACTAAATCTCTGTACACATTCCTGCTGCTAAGAAAGCATTAATGTCTGGATGTGGTGTGTATGAAGCTAAGTCCAGCCAAGTCACTCCTTCCATGCTGAACACACTGAGTCTTGCATGTCCTATGTTATGAGGTAGGATGCGTTCAAACGAATTAATGTGCCCTTGGTAAGTTAACAAGACTTCTAAGTCCACGTATGGGAAATACTCATCAGGTGGTTCAACTTCAATGTATTCATGAATAACCGTGTGTGTGCATCTGTGGGTGGGAATTTAACCCAAAAAGAGAATACCTCTGCTCTGAATGCTTCATGTGCCTCAATCAGAGGGCAGCATCTCCACCCGTTGTCAGAAGGCCATGTTGTAATAATTTCATGGTAACAGCATGCTTGTAATTTTCCGAAATATTTAGAACAGCTATCTGCTTTTCAACTTTCTCAGCTTGTTCAGTCATTGTCAGAGGAATAGTATTTAGGTAACATTTTACAAAGATATAATATGCACAATGTGGAAACTTCTAATCATCCAAGAATGATTAACCCACAGCCAATACATGGGGAATACCTACTCAGCGGAGGCAAATTTGTTTCCCTTCTCAATTTGGACTTCTTAAGTTTAAATGTGAGTAGGGGTTTCTGAGAAAGAACGACTCAGCAACTCTCCTTTGACCATTAAATAAAATTAAATACAAAAATGCTTTCGCTGAGTCACTTGTGTCTACTTATTCTCAGAGAAATATATAGAGAATACACAGTGGGACGCTTTCAATAATATTTATTGAACTAACATTATTCTTACATAAAATACCTGTGCTGCAATGATTAGTAGACAGAAGCAGAAAAACTTGATAACAAACCCCACAAGCGTAAACAGTAGATATAGTTCTACCATGCTTCTGAAACAAGGTATATATGAAGGCATATAAAGCAAGGTAGCACGCTAGCATACTCCTACGTTGCAGATCCTACTCTAAGTGTACCTAGAGTATGTGTAGGTGTAAAGCCAAGGATCCACCAAAGGGATGAACCAACCTCATTGCCTTATGGCAAAGAGTGAAGGACACCGTCTGGGTCACAAACCAGACGCCCCTTGCGAGATGTCAGAGTGCTGTTTGGTGATTTCTCAGCATGCAAGTACCAAGGTGTCTGCTGAAGTGCCTCCTCTCCCAATCTATTGAGATGCTCCTCCTTTATAATAGAAAGCTGCCTTGCGATGTGCATATAGATAGTGATGTTATGAATATGTAGATAGCCCTGCCGCCCTGTGGATGAAGATAGTGATGACATTTGTACATAGTGCAAAATGAGACCTTGTACATGATGTTCAGTGAATTGTGATAATGTTGTACGAAGCTAGATGTGTAAACAAGTTAACTTTCAGGGAAACTGACCCAACATTGTCATGCACATAAATATGTGCAAAAGGTCACAGATGAAAATTTTATTTGTGAGGAGAATGTAAGAAATAAGCTGCTTCGCTGAATGGGCCTACCTTTGGAATATAACATAACATTTTTAAAGGTCAATACTACCTGGGGTGCCTAGGCGCTAACCCAAAAGGCCTTATCGGGCATATATGGAAAGGCCAAGAAATTAATTCATAATTATTAAATTACCATGCTATTAGAATATTTCTAATAGGACCAATTCTGATTTCTCCTTAAGCTTCTGAGGCAGGGAATTCCATAACCTGGCAGTACATATTACAAAATATCTGCCACCTCGTTTAAATGTTTTAAATTTGGAAACCAGCAGGTTTCCACCAGAGGATGACTGAAGAGGTCTGGCAGGGTTATAGTGTTAAAAGCTTTGTGCCAAGTCCGTAGGAACCAGATTAGATAAGGATTTAAAAGCAAAACAGAGGGCTTTAAAGTAACATGCTTTCCTATAGGAAGCCAGTGCAATTGGAAAAAGGCTTGTGAAGCGAACCTATATTTGGGTATACCCAGGAACAGTCAGGTAGCTGTATTTTGAAGGATCTGTAACTTATTCAGGAACCTTTTTTGGATGTTAATATACAGCGTCTTGCACTAGTCCAACTTAGAGCTGATAGGAAACTTGACTGCAGTTTTCTACAAGGCCTGTGGAGTGTAAAAAAGGACCTTCCTGAAAAGTTTTAGCACAAGAAGCAGGTAAATGTGATTAGTCGGACCTTCAATTGAGCTTACCATTGAAAATAGCTTCACAGTTTTTTTTCCTTTACACTTGGGGTCAGAAGAGTTCTGAGTTCCTGAGACCACAAATTTAAAGATCAAAAGGATGGGTTACTGCCGAACACCAAACCTTTAGTTTTGGAAGAATTTGATTTCTAGCAGTTATAACTCATCCAACTGCCGATTGAAGCATGCAATTGTGGAATTTGGCCGCAGTGTCATCCGAATTGCTAGCCACCAACACAACAATGTGGGTGTCATCGTCATAGGATACCAGAGCAAGCCATATGATTTGATCAGGCAAGTCAGTGGGGTTATGTGAAGTTTAAAAAGGATCAGACTTAAGGATGACCCTTGGGGCATCCCATATGGCAAAGAGAAAGAGGGTGAGATATAGTTCCCTAAGGCGACTGTCTTCGTCCCATGAGAAAAGATTTTAAGTTTAAGAGGGTGAGAGCTCAGTCATTAATGTGGGTGGAGTAAAGCATGTGAATAGGAAGATCATGGTTGACCATGTCTGAAGTGGCTGAGAGTTCAAATAAAATCAGGCCTGCGATGCCTCCCACATCCAGGGTCTTTCTGTCATTTATGAATGCAGTTAGCTCCAAATTAATTGCCTGTTCAGCAACTCTAGCCAGAAATGGCAGGCGTGAGTTTGGCCTGTAATTGCGGAAGGATGGAAGTTTTTTCCACTCTTTTGAAAATTAACCAGTATTAAACAACAAATGAAACAAGTCTCAAAGATCTCAGGAATCAAATGCATAATTCTATTCTGGGGGGACATGAGTCCGAAGGAGAGCCTGATTTAACTGGATTTGGCAAAAAGCTTGTACATGAGATTTCAGCTGGGCTGTCTGCCATTAAGCTCTTTCAATACCTGCTCCATTGATCAAGATACACCTGTGTGCCCTGCCTGTGGCTTAGTGACAGAGACTGAGGAACATATTTTGTTCTTCTGCACCAAATATCATCTCCCCGAAGTCAGTGGATCCACTGAATTTGTTTGAATTTGGAAACCAGACACTATTAGGTTGCATTTAGGATCATAATAACTGATACATAGATCACTGTTGTTTTCTTCTGTAATGAGTGTTCTGAGAAAAGTTTAGAGGCTCAATATTTTTCTCAACTATTTTAAACTGGAGTAGGCTGACTGTATGATGGCTGTTCTGTGAAAATACTTGCAGCAGAATACAAGTCAACACGATTATATTCTGAGGATCCTCGATTTCAAATTCCATATGTATTCCATCTGTTGTTTGAAACAAATCCTTTCTTCTCAGTTCTCTATGGAAAAAAAGAAAAAGTATAAACTGTTAGAAGCACCTTCTTTTAAAAAAACTCAGTATTTTTAACAAACATTCCAAAATTACTACAAGCAATTGACCACACACTTGATGAAGAAATCTACATTCTCCTCACAGCTCCCACCTGACAACAGCATAGATGCTTTTTATATTGCTGTGTCATATGATTTGGAATGCAAACATCAAAAATATATGAAGCAAAGGAGATTCTTACCTAAAAACATTACTATGGACGAATGAGGCACCATCAGAAAACTTCAACAATGTAAAGACCTGACCATTAAGGAGGCAGGTAACGGTGGTAATATGGTAGTACTTCATGTGGATGACTATCTTTCTGAAGCTCCACGAAAACTGAATCAGCTACTTGACCACGACCCCACTCTAGCTATACAGACCATCATTAAGACTCATCTAGACAATTGGTATGCACAAGATCTACTTAGCTAGAAAAGAACACTTATCTGTTTATCTCATATCCAACAATGCCAACATTCTATTTACCACCTAAAATCCATGAATGAGGTTTGCCTCCACCAAGAACACTCATAATAGCTGGCATTAACTCTCTGGGCTTAGGATTAGGAGAGTATAACGGTAAGAAATTGCTTATTATAGACCTGAAATCATGTATTCAAAATACTAAAGATGCTTTAATTAAACTGCAAAATATCCAATGTTAAATGGATTTTATTCTTGTCACCATCAATTTTGTTAGTTTATATACCTCAATTGAACATCATGATGGCACAGCGTCAACCAAACGTATCCACTGGAACAGACCAGCTAACTTGCTAGAATGCAACCAGATAATTCTTGACATGCTTGAAGTTTGCCTTGCTGAAAAAGTCTTCAGCTTCAATCAGAAATTCTACCAACAACTACGGGAAACATCGATGGTTGCAAAATGTGCAACACCCTATGCCTACATAGGCAGTACCATAAGTCCTTTACGTATTAGAATACAAGAACACTACCGGAGCATTCACAAACTCACCACAGGCTACCCATTAACAGATCATTTCCACATGACACTTTTCCACTAGAAAACGTTCACTTTTTCGGGTATTGAGATTGTACATCGGACTTGATGTGGAGATAACCGAGAACTCAAACTAAGCAGGAGGGAGAGTGAACTTATACTGAAATATAATACAGTTAGATATGGGCTGAACAAAGATGCAGAAATGCAATATTGGTTACATAAGGAACAGTATATCTGTTTTAACATCACTGATGTATTGCCTGTGCTATGGTCTCTAATAAATATGAGGATTTACCCAGAATACGTGTATGGAAACAGTTAGCTTAATTTCTTTTTGCACCCTTCGCATACTACCCTTACATTCCTATAATAGGTGTACAGTTTTGTATCTTAGAGTCCATAGGATCATTATCATTACAGTACATGCAGACTAGTATTATTGCCTAACATCACAGATGAATCGCCTGTTCTATGGTCAATAATACACCTGGGTATCTATCTAGGACAACCTTTTGCACTTCCACCATCTTTACTTACCTTTGCTAGATGTACAACCTTGCATCACAGGGTCCATAGGTTTGCCATCATTATATTTACTAAGAATACATTGAAGTTACAGATTGCATCAATAATCCTGTCACCATACCTATGAAATTTTATGCACGCTCCACCTTACTTCTATAATTCACTCACTAGTGTTGCACAATATGGAAAAAATTACACAATTTCCGATCTCTGACAAATCCTTTTAAAAACTGATCTTCAAAACAGACTGCTGCTATTAATATCACCATTTGAATAACAAGTGCTTAGAGTTTAGTGATACCCTCTACTGCCTGATATTATTTTATATTGTTCTAATACATAAATATAGGACCTATTAAATACATACTAGAGAACTTTAATATTCTTAAAAACAACAGCCTAGGACTAGGCTCTACGTCTTAGCAATATTATTTTGTTCCCTCCTTTGCCTTACATGATATCCTCTAGTATCAACTTATATTATATATGTATTCATGTCTTTAGCAACAAGCAACATGGCGTTCGGTCCATGCCATTGAGTGAACTGGATGAAGATCTCACTCTTACCCTGGAAGTACTCGACCGTCATCTTCCACCATATATAAGTAGCAATCAGAGCTTTCCATCTTACTAGTCCTGACTGCAAGTGACCTTAATCCTTAATGACCTTGTTGTTTTGTTTCGTAGGGTACCCCAATATAAGCTTAAGTAGTCACCTGACCCTTCACCTACATTTACCATACCATTGTATTACATATTGGGATTTTGTATTGACCTTTTCTGTGTTTTCTGAGGAGTGAGAGGACGGAGTGAACTTACTCGTTGCCGTGAGGGGAACGGCCCAACAGGTTACTTTTGGGGCTGTAAACACTCGCGCTGCGCCAGTGACATCGCCGCCGTAGGGACTCCATTTCCCAGGAGCCCTGGCGGTTGTGGTGCGAGTGACGCAAGCAGAGCGCCCGGAGGCGCGGTAATAGAGAGGAGCGCCAAGCGCTCATTGGGAGCGTTTTCTGAGGAGTGAGAGGACGGAGTGAACTTACTCATTGTTGTGAGGGGAACGGCCCAACAGGTTACTATTGGGGCTGTAAACACTCGCGCTGCGCCAGTGACAGCGCCGCCGTAGGGACTCCATTTCCCAGTAGCCCCAGCAGTTGTGGCGCGAGTGACGCAAGCAGAGTGCCCGTGGCGCGGTAATAGAGAGGAGCGCCGAGCCCTCATTGGGAGCGTTTTCTGAGGAGTGAGAGGACCGAGTGAACTTACTCATTGCCATGAGGGGAACGGCCCAACAGGTTACTTTTGGGGCTGTAAACACTCGCGCTGCGCCAGTGACATCGCCGCCGTAGGGACTCCATTTCCCAGGAGCCCCGGCGGTTGTGGCGCGAGTGACGCAAGCAGAGTGCCCGGAGGCTGGACTGGGCCTACACTCTAGCACGTTGCCAAGGACTATTTGTTTGTTAGTATTTTTATGGCTACCCTACCATGGCTTCGATTCCAGAAAAATGTGTACCCGTGAAGGTAGGGGGAATTAGAAAAGGTATACTAGATAGCTACTTTACTAAATTTGCTCCAGATATTGAAAGGGAGAGTGCATTGGCTGAGCGCCGGGCTGAGAGACGTCGCTCTGTTGAATGTATGAAAAATAGACCTCCCTTGGACTCTTTGAAACAAACCACCCCACTTGATGTGAGCGCCCATATTGTAAATGAGGACCCTTTATCTATAGATAGCGTTCCTATGCTCTTGCGAGACATATCCCCTCTACCTGATATGTCCAATGACCTACATATGAGCGTTATATCTCTTCCTAGTAATTCTACTATAGGAGCAGATGTGGCAGTTGAGCCACCTCTACTAGTAGCTGAGCCTATTAAAATGAAGGCCAAGAAACAAGTGATGCCCAAAGTCCATGATCCACCACCAAGTAAAAGAAGAAAGAGGGGTGGTGACCCGCAAAGAAGCAAGATTAGTCATTCCGACTTTGGTAAAACCACACAGGCTATTGTAACAACTGTGCCTAATGCCAAGGCTTCTATAACAACTGTGCCAACTTCAAACGCCCCTTTAATAACTGCACTAGCTTCATCAGGTTTAGTCACTCCTTTACATTGCCCGCCAAAGGAAGCACTGTCTGCTGCTCCCTTGGAAAGTATGGAATATTTACTTAGGTCATTCATACTACCTATAATAGAGAGGTTGAAGAGGGTCGAGCAGCGGCTAGGGAACTTAGAGCTGGCAATTAGTAATAATGCTGGGTTAATTAAGGACCTTGTGAAGCCGGCGCTGCTCTCTGCAGCCACAGTGCCATCTTCCACTCCTGTTGCTCATAAGGGTGCAAACAAAACTAATAAGCCTATAAACTCGAAACAACACAGGGCAATACCCCCCAAATTAGTCCAACAACCGGCACCGCTTGTTGCTAGTGAAGTTCAAAAGGGAGAAAAAAAATCTTACATAGGACATATACGAGATGAGGGGGGAATTACCAGCCCCGTTAGGGCAGTGAACCATAGGGGGCGCCAAGTTGAATTACCTCCAGAAGCGGTTCCTTTTGTGGTTGTTCTTACGTGAGCCCCCACATTAGCAAGAGGGAAGGGTTCTCCCAGTTAAAAAACAAAACCATGCACTGGCTTAGTCGAAACCGACCACTTCCTTATAATGTAAATGGCGAGATCCTGCATGTCCGGCGACTCCCCTGGTTGGGAAGCAGAGCAAAAGACATAAAGGGGGATCTAATTGTTATCAATTTCAGAGACCCTGGAGCTGTTATATCCATCTTAATTTGGTCTCCAGGGAATCTTGGTATCTCCATCGTTCCCTGTGATTTGACTTATTTTTATCTAGTGACCCCTATAACGTACCCTGGAGCTTTATCTCGCCTGCAGACTAACCTTCCTATACACTTTAATAACCGGTATATGACGCATGCATCTATCACTATGATTTATGAAAATGTACTTGGGTGGGACACTGTACCATTTAGGAGTTATAGAAACAGAAATAGGAGGATGGACCACCTGTTACCGTTCACCCAGCTGGAAGTTGCAAATAGATTTGATGCCTTTTCGGGCTTTGATGATTGCGATTGACAGACGGGGCCTCCCATTAATTTGTTACCCACTGCTGACAACCTAGTTACAAATGCAAAATTAAGCCCCTTAGTAAAAATGTTGGTAACAGAACAAATTGCTCAATCTGCAACGGTCTCTTCTCCTGATGGTCGACATCTATTGAATTGTGAGCCTGAGCAAGGTGTAGAAGCTAGTTTTTCTGCTACTAATGATCTTTCTGGTTCCTTGAATGGTGAACCAATCAAGCAAGATCTGGACGTTGCCCAAGTGAAAATCCTATCCTGGAACGTGGCGGGACTTAAGAGTAAATTGCCCATTCCAGAGTGGGTCTCTTTTATGGCTTCGCATGATATTTGTATGTTGCAAGAAACCTGGGTGTTAAAAGAAAGTACAGCCCAGGGTTTTGCTACATACGATATCTTGGCAAGAATGGGTGACAGGGGCAGGCTTTCGGGCGGGTTGTCTATATGGGTTGGCAGGCATCTGGGAGTAAAGGCATCACCAATCTTAACTAACTCATTGGATGTCCAGTGTGTTTTGCTGACCTTGCCTAATGGGCCAAATATTGCTCTGATCAATGTATACTTAAGGCCAGTTAGGCGGGGCTTTGAGTCAGAGGCTATTGAAACTTTGTTAACCCTCATACAGTCGATTGACCCCTCCACCGTGTTAATTTTGGGTGGAGATTTTAATTGCCATTTTGAGCCCCTCATGGACCCGAACTTTGGTGACCCAGATGATGTTGATTTGCTTTGGGTCATCCCAGAGCAATTGACCCCTCGGGTCAAGGTATGGACCCCTCTTGTTTTGCAATTGCAGTCATTTGCGCTATCTACATCATAATGAGCATGCAATGGGAGGGTGGAGCCTGACGACCAGGGAGAGTCACGTTTAATCGATTAAAGCAGACCTCAATAATCAATTATATCTCCATTGAGGCTAGGCACTGGGACAGGCTGTATGAATTCAGGGTTATTGAAAGGTTCAATAGTGACCATAATGCCCTAGTTTTGTCCCTTAAACCGGGGAGCTTTGGGTTGAAAGGCCCAACTCCGGCTGAACAGTGCGTTTCTGTGCCATTATTAATAAAAAACTGTAGGCGAAGGGTTAAATGGCCAGACTTACAAGCGTCCGCTAGTAAACTCGCTGAATTATATGAGACCGTTATTCCGCTCATTGAAGAGATGGGGAAATCTGGCCATTTGGGCAGGGCAACTGAAATACATAATCAATTGGTTGCCACACTAAAAGATATCTCGTACCCTGTAAGAAGGGCAAATCAGCCCCAGGCCACGATTCTTCGATGGTTTAATACCTCCTGCGGGAAGGCCAAAAAGGCCTTGCTTACAGTAATAAAAACCAATGATAGTGAGGCCATCAGGGTGCATCGCACTATATATAAAAAGGCAATCTGTGATGCTAAGAAGGAATGGGAGGCTACAATGTGGGAGGAGTTGGGATCTGCACTTCGGAGTAAGGATTCCAAACTATTCTGGTCCATTGTTGCAACTGGACTTAGTGAGCATACCCAGGTGCTTGCCCCTAACATTGCCCCTTCAATCTGGGAAGCTCACTTTGGTGCTCTATATGGCACCTCTGAGTTTGATGGCTCGCCTGTTAGTACTCCTAAACCTCAGAAATTACAAAGTGTTAAAGGGGCTGAAGAGCGTGGATGGTTGACTGCAGTCTCTACATGCCTCGCCCCAGTTGAACCTTTTACCTTGATTGAAGTTGAGACAGCTATAGGTAAATTGCTCCCCAACTAGGCTCCAGGATTGGACAAATTGCCGGGGGATTTGTTTAGGGCTCAACCTAAAATCTGGGCCCCCTATTAGGTCGTTCTATTTAATGGCACTTTGCAGGGAGACGACCTGCCCCCCACTTGGTTAGGAGACGAAATTGTCCCTATTCTAAAAAAGGGCTGCCCCCTAACCCTCTCTAATTATAGACCCATCAGCTTAATTGATACATCACAAAAGCTGATGTGGAGGGTTATCCTTGACAGGATTCTTGGGTGGATTGATGAGAATGGGATCTTATCTGTACTCCAGGCAGGCTTTAGGTCCGGCATTTCTACCTTAGACCAGATATTTCGCCTGCAGGTCCTGTATTGGAAAACAGCAAAGGTAGAGGGTGGCAGCCTCTACCTTGTGTTTGTGGACCTGCGGGCGGCATTTGATCTGGTCCTGCGTGAAAAACTGTGGAAGGTGTTAGCAGACTTGGGATTCCCGCCATACCTAATAGCCGTTTTATCTTGGCTCCACGTAAACAACTTTGCCCAGGTCAGATGTGGTAGGCATGGCGAACTCACAGATCAATTCCCTGTCCAAAAAGGAGTTCGCCAAGGGTGCGTGTTGGCACCCACACTATTCAGCCTCTACATCAATGGCCTTGTGGAACATCTCAATGGTGTGGTAAACAATGATGCCCCTAAATTGGTTACAGGTAGAGTGCCCGCTCTGATGTTCGCAGACAACAACTCTGTCGTTGTCTAGAACATCATCGGGCATTCAAAAAACACTTGACGGATTCGTGGAGTTTTGTGAGCTTCAGGGACTAGAAATCAATTTGGGAAAAACAAAGTTTATGATTTTTAACCCCCCTAAGCGGGTCCGCCCAAATCCGGTTTTACATGGCACCCCCCTTGAAAGGGTCAAAACATTTGTTTATCTGGGTATTACTCTGACTGAGTATTTTGACTGGAACACACAGATTGCTAAGTCCACACTTAAGTTATCCCAGTTTGTTGGGGGTATAAGCAAAGTTTTTAGGGAGTCAACTTTTAGGCCGGTGTCCCCAGCTTTGGAGATATATTGTCACCAGGCTAGAACGGCAGCAATTTACGGGGCTGAACTTTGGAGGCACAAGCAGATAATGAACCTTAAAAAGGTAGAGCAGTCTTTTGTGAGAAACCTAGTTGGGTTAACGCCTAGTACGCCTCCTTCGATCCCTCTCAGACTTGATCTTGGCATGGTCCCAATAGAGGAGATCATAAGTGCAAGACCAATTATGTACTGGATGAGGTTGTGGTCAGTCCCCGAACTGGCCGCTTACAGAGCGGAATTTTCTGAGATTTGGTCTATTCTTATATACAAAAAGATCCCTTGGCTTCAGCACATTCGTGCTGCTAGTACTCGGTTAGGTCTTATGGAACTGTGGGAAACTCCTGAGACTTATTGTCTAGGGATATCAAAGAATGAACTCCTTTCTCATATACGTATGCAGAATGTTCAAACGCTATCGAGCACTGCAACACTGGGTAGGTTGAAATCCGAGTTCCTCCTAGTTAAATCAGAATTCAAAACTGAGGAATTCTTGGATTTAATTGAACCCCCGCTTGCTCGAAAGCTATATCTCCAGCTCAGGTATGGCACTCTACCTATTAGGTCTTTTACATCTAAACGGCTAAAACCCAATAATGAAGTTTGCCCTGCATGTAGTTATAAAAATTAGAATGTAACCCATGTATTGTTTTTCTACCCTGCCTATTCCGCAATTAGAAAATGTTGGCTGATTCCTATTTGTAAGTATTTGGGATTTTTGCATTTTACACAGGTTTGCAGGATACTGACCTATGATACACATCCTCCCATTGTGTTTGCGGTTTCTCGTTATTTATTCAGTATGTGGCGTAGGAGGCAAACCTTTTTAACCTAATTGTTGTACTTACTGTTTTTACTTCTTGTATTCAGATAACTTGTAGTTTAACTCTTTTTTAACATTTTATGACTATTTATTGTCTTATTCCTTGTCCTGATGTATTTTATGTGCACTTTTATGGTCATTCGACCGAAACACAGTTATAAATGAATATAATGGGATTTGGTATTGACCATTACCTAGTTTAGTGCTGCATAGATGTTGTGTGATTTCCCCTGACAACTAGCCTTATTAATTATGCATAAGGATTCTCAGAATCACAGCAGGATTACCATCTTCTGCATAATAACTATGTATAAGGGTCATCCCTTCCGTCATCCTCGGCTGACATGACACAGCTTGGTAGAAACCCTGAGTGTACCTTTCAGGTGTATATATACCATATCTTTCCTTGGCAGACAGAGTTGAAAGACTTCCATGCTGACAAAAACTAAGAAAAAATTGCTTCAAAAAAACCTACTGTCTATGTGGGCATATATGATTCTGTCCCATGCAGCCATGCTTGTCTCAGAAGAAAAATAATGTACTTGCATAAATATCAGAGGATGGTTTGCTCAGATAAGCAGAGTTGTTATCTGCTTGAGCAGTGAGCAGGCAGGCACAGACTCCCTAGGTTCAAAAGAATTAGACGCCCTGATAAGTTATCAAGGTGTGCAGCACAGGCTCTCTTAGTCCGAGCTCTGCGTTGAGGGTGCACAGCCCTCAAATGTCATCACATCCCAGTGGTACTCATGCTGTATTGATTTTGCCTTTACTGCGCTCCCTTTTGCATAATTTACAAATCGCATAATTCTCAGACACTTTATCTAACCTGGTCTCATATAAAAAATACTCCCACACCCTGACTCCTTGACTGGCTGAGGTGGTTGAATGGCTGGAACAGGAGTAGGGTCTGAAGATGACATTCTAGAGACATTCTAGTCACAATCTTTCCTTAGGATGTCTGTCCTCTCGTGGGTGTCTCACAAGAGGCCTGCAACATCCTAAAAAAAAGGAGAACTTTCTTAATACCTCAAATGCAACAATACATCAACTATTTTTCGACCTTAAGCAACACTTCTCAAGTCATAATTTCTTCAGAAGGCAAAATTACAATATTATGAACTTAGGGGCATATTATCAAGAACAGGAGATAAAATGAACGCCGCTTTATCGGCAGGAAATTGCCGCTAAAGCAGCGATAATGGGCTTGATAATATGCCCTTATGAATTCCCATAGCAGCCCAGGTGAACACCAGAACCTGGGCTGCTATGGGAATTCACAAGGACATATCATCAAGCCCATTATCGCCGCTTTAGCTGCAGTTTCCTGCCGATAAAGCGGCGATCATTTTATCACCTGTTCTTGATAATATGGCCCTTAGTTCCAAATGTACAGTCTTGCAAAAGACTCACAAGAACTGGACCGGAAGTACAGCCCCCTTGTTGTCCAAACACGGGATTGCCTGTTAAATTCCAGTGATCGTCTCGTGAGAGCCAGAAGTTTGTAAATTGACTAATTAATAAAATATACATACTATACTGAGTTAATTATTAAAGATTAGCATTCAGCAATAACGGACCACATAAAAAGATCTCTGTACAATAAATTAGAATGAAATTTATAACTTTACAATCTCTCGAGTTTCCTTCAAGTCATCCGCAGGCCTCCCCCTAGAGTGATCAGACACCTTAGAAAATGGATGTACATAATGAAAACACATTAGTTGCAGTATAGGAAAAAATTATCTGTGTTTTAAAAAAATATGAATAGAAGCTTATGGAAAGAAGTTGAACATTTGCAGACCAAACAGTGTTGGAGTTGTTAGTTTTTATGTATTTTTAAATATATATATTTTTTAAACCCTTTATATTCACTGATAAATACAAAGTTAAAGTAACGTTATAGTACCTACCTACCCATAAAGTAACATTATGGATAGGTGTCATAAAAATGTGTTTTTTTGTTTTAAAAAAAATGAGAAATTCACTGAAAAAATAAAATGTTATGGTAACGTTATTGTTAGGTGAATTGTTAACACTTTTAACTAAAAACCACAGGAATTCACCAGTTATAGTTATCCTCACTAATAATAATTTGTGCTCCCCCTGTGCACTGCTTATGACATCACATATGACATCAATCGTGACATGTTCTATGATATTATTTATGACACCACTGATGACATTGTCCAATGTGTGTGGTAGTTTGTTTCATAGTTTACATAGTTGCTAGCAACTACCATATTACTTTTCTACCTTGTTTTTGTACAGCCAGGGTTCCGCTGATTAGTGTAATGGCCCTATGGCACCCAACCCCACACTACGGATGGCCTACGGCCGTCCTTGACAGTAGGTTAGGCAATCCCTGGGGCCAACCCCACGCATGCAGGTAACCTGGGAAGAGGCTTGCAATTCACCTCCCTGGGGCAATTATGGCCCCTGGTATACCATTCTCCAAAGCCTATCCCTATAACAAATGGAGAGAGGCTCATGCTGCACCCCTCCCCATACCGATCTAGACCTTGGGGATCCCATCTCCTGTTGCCCGGCCATCAAAAATGAGGTGAAGTGCGGCATGTTGCCCCTCATTCCCAGTTAACCTCATCTCCCAGGGTTGTTTAACATTTAAATGGGGAGGAAGATAATATCATACCCTAAAACCTCATACTCTGGGGCCTGACCAATCAAAAATGGGGGAGGGGTCAAGCAGCCCCCACTTCTGGTGCCAATTTTGAACCTCCACTGACCAATTTCAGCCCCGAGGACCCATTCCCAGGGCCTGGCCAGTCAATGGTGGACACTCTGGCTCCACCCAGAGCACCCAGTGTGTGGTTGTGGGGACCGCAGAATGACCCCGACTGCCCCTGTGCTCCTAGCCAGGTCCCCACATACAGCAGGAGCTACATTGTTCTTGCATGCAGGGAGCGGCAACAAGTGATAATCCCTGCATGTGGGAGCAGTTTTTTCATCTGCTTCACAGGGGCATGTAAACAGATCAAAAGTCTTCTCCTAGTGTTTGGGACCATTTTTTATACTCCCACCTACTGGGAATGGACGTACTGTTTGTTCTCGCTTGGCAGGAGCTTTAATATTGCTCCTGCCAAGCAAGTGTAAACAGAGGTTTCCGTAGGAGCAGCCAGGGAAACCCCTCTGTCCTGGGTGGGAATCCCGGGCCAAAGCTGGAGTCAGTCCTGGGGGATGGGGTATACAGGGCCATTAATGGCTTCGTGAGGGGGACCTCACCGCCTCTCTCCCCATAACAAGCATGGCCAGGCCCTGAGGGGTGGCAAGAACCAGGGCTGAAATAAACAAAAGGAGGGTTGTGTCCCCTCCCCTTCAATTGTATGAATGGACCCTGGGGCTGAAATCAGCTCCGGAGGTGGGATGCATGCCCCATCCCATTCTAATTATTGGCTGTTCCCCGAGGTGCCAGTCCCAGGGGCCAGAAGCAGCCGGGGAGGGAAGATACATGCACCCGCTCCGCATTATATATATATATTAATATTTCTTCCCGGGACCAGGCCCACTGGGGGCTTTAGAAAAAGAAGCGCGGGACACCACGCTTGTTTTTTTTCTGCTGTGGATTCATGGATCTACCATGGGACCACACTACCAGGCCTGCTCCCATTTGTTCTTTTTGGGGGACTCCGGCTCAGAAAGCTCTTCCCCTTGGGCCTTACGTGGATGCTCCAGTACCCACCTGGGGCACTCACAGAACACTACATTGGGGTCCGCAGGGGATCCTCAGAAGTTGGAGGACTTTCAGGTATTTCCAAATCTTCAATAAGGTACTTTTTCTGTTAATTATCACTGCAGTATTCGCTGGAGGTATTCACTGGTAAACCGCAATACCACAATTCCCTTAATAATTTATCATCACAGCCTAATGTGCCTAAAAGAGTAATAAAAACTGGGATCATTGCATTCGAATTCATGCCAAATGTGGAAGACAACTCTTAAGGATGTCTAATCAATGCCTGAATAATCCAAAAGAGAATCTAGATAAAAATGTGGGAAGGAAATTTGAGTTTTCCATAATCAATTCATGATTTATTCCAGACTGCCCTTCAGACTGGAAAATCTCAATTGTTTTACCACAATAACTCATTGTAACTTTCTTATCTAATCTAAAATAGACCTCTAGAACAGAGAAGCCTCCGGAGATCACCCGTGGATGGAAAAATGTTTCAGACTGGCAGGTAAGTTTCCCTTGAATACCCAAACGGGACTGCAAGTGTCGCTGGTTAGGTCAGCACCACTTTGCTCCTCGCAGTGAAAGATGATACTTCAGAAGCGCATGATTAATAAGAAAACAGTCTCTCTATAAGATGAATTGTGCAGTCCCACCTAACACTGTCTTTAATATAGCCTTCAGGATTTCATTTTTAACCTGCCTGCAGCTCTGACAAGATAGCCATTTTTCAAACGACACTTCTGTAAGCAACGCAGACTGCCTGGACCTGACCACTAAGGTGCTCTGGAAATGCAGTACGCCTACCTAAATTCAATGGACGCAGCTGCAGAACAAATCATACGATTTCTTTATGTGAAAACATTATTTTCAGAGTTTTATGTTTTGCATTATTGTCCAAGTGAGCCCGTTTGGAATATTTGTTGTTGTGATTCAGACATGGCACCATAAAAACTATACAATTTGAAAAAGTGAAATGACATGTAGTTTCTTAAAGAGACGATGGTTCGTACTTTATAATTATCTTTTATATATTTTTTGTCACAAATCAGGCATTTCCAGTCTCTCAAACTGATCTATTTCTTGTATGTAACAATAAAGCATTGGCAATGCAGTCGGTCTTGCATTTGTTTGAGGTAGAGCTATTGGTATTTTAAATGGCAATGTTTTTTTACTTCTGTGTTATGGAGTCTACGTATGTGGTGTGTGGTCAAATTATGTGGGTTGTATTGAATTGGTTAGTTGTGTAATTGTGTGGCGTGGAACCGTGTAGAGTGGATTTCTGTAGTGGAAATATGTGGCATTATGTGCTGTGGAACTATGTGAATAGTAATTCTGTGTTATTGAGTTTAGTGGAATTATGTGGAGTGGGATAGTGTGTTATGGAGTGTAATTTTGTGGAATGGTTTTTTGTGTTGTGGAGTGCTATGTAGTGGAATTTAATTATGTGGTGTGTTGTTGAATTTTGTGGCACGATGTGGAATTGTGGTGTGGATTAGACGTATGTGGTGTGTTGTGAAATTTTACTGTTAAGTTGTATTATGTGGTTTGGTGTTGAATTGTGTAGTGTGGATTGGAAATGTTTGAAGTTGAATTGTCTGATGTGGAACTGTGTGGATAACTTTGAGGGTTTGCAACTGGGTGGATAGCTGTGCGTTGTCAGTTACAAAAAAGAACAAATCGGTGTATTTGGGTGTTAAAAAAAAAGAGTCCGAGGTCTTGGGGTCAGATGTACAACCGTTTTTTGAGGTCACAAAAAAGTATTCAACCCATTTGCAACCACAAAAAACGGTGGTGGTATATACCAATGCTATTTTGTGAGTCACAAATGAAACTGAAAAATGTAATTTCACTTTTTTAAATGCAGCCCGTTTTCTTTTAAGGAAAAAGAACTGCATTTAAAAAAAACTGACATGGTGGTCTGCTGACCTGAACAGGCCACCAACCCTGTGAGTGCTGGCCATTCCCAATTGGGTCGCAAATTGTGCTTGCATCAATAATATTGATGAGGCATGCAATTTGCGACCCCATTGGGAATCGCAAATAGTGTCTGAGACACTGTTGTACATTACATTATGCGAGTTGCAAATTGCGGTCACATAGCGACACAATTTTCGTGTCTCAAAATGCAAGCGACGTACATCTGACCCTTGATGTTGTAAATGTAAATGTTTCTTACATATGTGTTATGAATAGGAGTGGATGTATGTGGTGTGTAGTGGAATTATGTGAGTTGGATTGGAATTGTTAGTTGTAGGCTGAACCATCAAGTTTGAAGAACTATCCATAGTTCCAAGGAATTTATGAACTCAGTGTTGGATGAAATGTAAATTGAAAAGTAGGCTTCAGAATAAAGAAACATGGTGAAAGTTATTATTTAATAACATATAAATATTTATAGCGGTATAGTTTATCAGCTCTGAGTTCGTGTTACTCACGCACTTGATCATTTTGAGACCGTGCTCTACACAGATAGACAGTAAAGGAACATATTACTCAGGCTTTCCAAGTGAGCAGGCTACTTCTCTGAATGGTTGTTAGCAATTCAATTCCTACTAGGAGGGGCAATAGGAAGTGGTGGTGGTCATTGACACGTCCTGGTAGAGATTCATGATAAAATCATGTTTCTGTAGTTCAGCAGTGAGCAAGGCCTCGTGATATGGCAAACCCTTCGGTAATCTTGTTTCCGCAAATGCAGGGTACTCAGAAGCATGAGACCCATGAAAGAATGCTCTGCCTACTCCCCTATTCCAAAGTGCATGAAAACTCGAGGACTGACATTTTACACTTTGGGAGATTGGGCGTATGGAGCTGCACACATCCACACCTAAATTGATAAACATGCTTTTGTAAGCAAACATTTTGAAATTGAGCTTTGTTCTGCAACGTAGAAGTGCAAACGGTTCAGGAACAAGGCCTCTGGACAGATTGAAAATCTGGGCACTAATTTCTCACAAGAAGGAATGCTTCAATTGCTGATGAATTGTGCTACCATTCCTACAGTGTTGTGCGGCAACATTACTAGTCCAATTTCACAGTTTGTAATGAATGAAACTTGTGCTTCAGCTCTGACATCCGAGCATTCAGTTGCTTGACGGGGAGCTCATACAGCCATAGACGCAGAGCAGGAACATATAGCATTTTGAATGGTAGTTTTATGTCCTTGGTAGTAAAGCAGTGTTTGGTGTAAACATTCTTTACCACAAAAATGTGAAAGCAGAGTTCTGGATGTGGGAATATGTATCTAAGAGATCAACAGCAATAAATATACAAAAAGGCAACTTTCTATTTTCCTGAGAGACATTTCCATTATAAAGTCTGTTATTTTTGGTTGGCAGCAGAAGTGGGAGAGAGATAAATGTGCAGGGGCTTGAAACAAAGAATACTGAAACCTCGTCAGCACACCAGTTCCAATGGCTAGATTCAGAGTGTTCAAAACTGGCTTCAGTGATGAACCGAAAGAAAACAAAAACACCCCCTGCATTCCTGCATTGATCATCTGCCCACTTGCATGATGGGCAGCTCCACATGTATGCTTATCTACCGGTGAAAGCACGGCACAACCGGCACCAAAAATGGAGCACTTTTCTATTCTCTCCCTCCTACCACTACAAATGATTTGAGGTGGGGCCTCCAATCTTAAAGTCTATGGTTCCTCCCACATTGGCTTGTTTCCACAAAACAAAGTGCAAGATTGTAGCAGAGATACCGATCAGGAACCTGTGCTGCTCCATAGTCCGAGTGAAGGGAACACATTTTAACGGTAATCATGAGACAGATAAGTAGACAACAATAAAAATGAAGTCAATTCATCTAGACCTGTTTTTAAATTACTTTGGTGACCTTTCCATAATATTAAACCAAAGTGGCAGCATGCAAAAAACTAGGAACAGCATAAGTGGTCGCAAAAACAAACAACGATGGAGTAAGGAGTGGAGCATGAAGAGTCCTCCTGGCCACAGGAAGTGAGGTGTTGTGACGTCTTCTGAATTAGAAGGCCGCAAACGAAAGTGATCATGCTCTTAACCAATGGTAAGTGTGGGCAGGCTAAAAGCCCCTTCTGAAAAAAAATTTTAACACAAAAGATTGTCGCCATAGCGACAGCGCTTGCGCGCTGCTAGCAGGCTAAACTTAAAAATGATGAAGTTTAGTGTCTGCCGAATGTATTTAACTTTGATTGCTGAATTTTTACCCTCACAATAAGCATGTGTAGGTTAGGTGCTCATGCTGTGCAAAGCTGAACAATTGTGTTTACAAAAGTTACCTAAAGTTGTTTCATAATTTAGCCTCAGGTTTTACACATAAAGATTGTGAATTTTTTATGAGTTTGAATTTGCTTATGTATTGACTTTTACCACCTAAAATCAAGCAGTGGAAAATATATTTTGCAGACAAAAGAAAGACAGGTTACTTTGTTTTGTGTGAATCAGTTGCCTCAAAAATCTATAACTGTGGAATAAAAATAGAGCTAAATCATTAAATCTAGCTACCAACATCTTGGGTTGTCAGAAGACCTCATTATATTAATCTTCCAAAAAGTGACAGCTGAAGAAACATTTTATGTCGGCATATTAGGCCAGATATACAAAACCAACTCTGCAAATCTCAGGCCCTGTAATTTGCAAACACAAAATGCTTGCAACTTCAAAAGGGCTGTTAAATTTGGATTAAAATAATGTTGAGGGTCAGAAAAGTCTTTCCGACTTCCAAAATGTTTTTAGGATCCCATACAGAAGCACACTTGGAATGGGCATGAAAGAGGCATCCCATCTTACCTGAGATTCAGTATGTCATGTCATAATGGTTAGTGATTGCAGTTGCTGTCACAAACCATTTCCGCTACCAACAGCTTAAAGAAAAGGATAACTGATTCCCCCATGGGCCTCTTGCCTTTTGTGAATGGTGTCAGCAGACTCAAGAGGAGCAATCAGTGTTCCAGGGGATCTCGATGTGTTCCCCACAACGTTTTTCTGAATGGAAACTTCAACCCTGATTTATAAACACTTTGCATCGGTTTTGAGTAAGGGTGGGCGGGGAACTTCCCTACGCCCACAAGGTGGGCGTAGTGTTGCCTACTTCGCCCTTTGCAAAGTAGGCGAAGCAGGCAACACTACGCCCACTTCGTGTGCGTAGCGAAGTTGCCCGCCACCCGCCTCCCTCCTGCCCTCCCTAAATGCTTACATTAATATATAAAAGAATTATAAAACCACTTACCTTGTCCTGCCGCGTCCCCGGGGCGCCCGCACGTCATTGCGCCGCAGGCGCGCGCGTCTTGGATGCTAATGCGCATGCACCGGCGGCCGCGCATTTCTCACGAGAAATGCGCATGCGCGGGCAGCCAGGCATGCGCATTACCATCCAAGACATGCGTGCCGGCGGCGCAATGATGAGCGGGAGCCCCGGGGACGTGGCAGGACAAGGTAAGTGGTTTTATAATTCTTTTATATATTAATGTAAGCATTTAGGGAGGGCGGGAGGGAGGCGGGTGGCGCGTAGTGGGGCAACGCGAAGTGCGTGGGTGGGCATAGTGTTTTGCCCACTTCGCGTAGCTTCGCGAAGCCCCACTACGCCCACTACGCCCAGGGTTAGTTTTGAGGTACCTTTCTTTCAGCAAACCTGGTGTAAAGTGTTCAGCTTGTATTTACAATCCAACTCAAATCTTAATTTATGTTGGATAGTAACCCAAAGTAACACAAAGCTGTGCAATGTGTTGCCTGATTTAATTTGCATCAAGGAACCTTTCCATGAGTGATGCATTGGCATTACCATGCAACCACCCATGGATCCAACACAGGCCCTATCTATAAAGCATTCTAGCCAGAGATGTATGCACAAATGTTGCATCAGGATGGCGTTCAACTGTTAGAAGGTCTTTACAAATCTAGTAGGACTGGGTATTTCAAACAACAAATCTTCATAATACAGAGACTGAGTCTTCTTATATAATCAGTGAATGTTGGTCTGTTTGGCCAGCTCACAGTACAACATCTGAACTCTTACATTTACAGAGTTATCAATATTGTCTGTAACCTCAAACATGACTCTAAAAATGACTCTAAATTTCCAATGGAATTAGTGGAAACAGATCTAATCATTTTGTTTGTCACACAGTGTCACAAATAAAAGATATGATAATCCATTTGACATTTTTTATTGAAACGTTCTAATCTTTGTCAATAAAACATGAACTGCGATTATCAGAAAGATGAGACACATCATTGGAATAAGCATTACTAGAATAGTGAAAAATACAAACAATTCAACCATGTTAAACTGTTAAGTGCTCATGACGGAATGCTTCTGTCATGAGTACCAGTGTTCCTGTGCACATGACAAAACTATTCCGTCATGTGCACAGGCAAACAAAATCCTGCTGCTGCAGACAGAAGAGGCTTTCCTTTTTTTTATTTTTACCTCGGGAGGCAGGGAAGAGCTTCCCCAACCTCCAGGGGCCTTTTTTGTTGTTTACTTTTACCACCTACAATCAAGCAGTGGAAAATATATTTTGCAGACAAAAGAAAGACAGGTTACTTCGTTTTGTGTGAATCAGTTGCCACAAAAATCTATAACTCTGGAATAAAAAAACAGCTACATCATTAAATCTAGCTACCGACATCTTGGGTTGTCAGAAGACCTGATTACATTAATCTTCCAAAAAGTGACAGCTGAAGAAACATTTTATGTCGGCATATTAGGCCAGATATACAAAACCAACTCTGCAAATCTCTGGCCCTGTAATTTGCAAACTCAAAATGCTTGCAACTTCAAAAGGGCTGTTTAATTTGGATTAAATTAATGTTGAGAGTCAGAAAAGTCTTTCCGACTTCCAAAATTTTTTTTAGGATCCCACACAGAATCACACTTGGAATGGGCATAAAAGAGGCATCCCATCCTACCTGAGATTCAGTATGTCATGTCAAAATGGTTAGTGATTGCAGTTGCTGTCACAAACCATTGCCGTTACCAACAGCTTAAAGAAAAGGATAACTGATTCCCCGTGGGCCTCTTGCCTTTTTTGAATGGTGTCAGCAGACTCAAGAGGAGCAAGCAGTGTTCCAAGGGACCTCTATCTGTTCCCCACAACGTTTTTCTGAATGGAAACTTCAACCCTGATTTATAAACACTTTGCATCGGTTTTGAGATACCTTTCTTACAGCAAACCTGGTATAAAGTGTTCAGCTTGTATTTACTATTCAAATTTATGTTGGATAGTAACCCAAAGTAACACAAAGCTGTGCAATGTGTTGCCTGATTTAATTTGCATCCACGGACCTTTCCATGAGTGATGCATTGGCATTACCATGCAACCACCCATGGATCCGACACAGGCCCCATCTACAAAGCATTCTAGTCAGAGATTTATGCACAAATGTTGCATCAGGATGGCGTTCAACTGTCAGAAGGTCCCTACAAATCTAGTGGGACTGTGCATTTCGAACAACAAATCTTCATAATACAGAGACTGAGTCTTCTTATATAATCAGTGAATGTTAGTCTGTTTGGCCAGCTCAAAGTACAACATCTGAACTCTTACATTTACAGAGTTATCAATGTTGTCTGTAACCTCAAACATGACTCTAAACTTCCCAAGGAATTCGTGAAAACAGATCTAATCATTTTGTTTGTCACACAGTGTCACAAATAAAAGATATGATAATCCATTTGACATTTTTTATTGAAAAGTTCGAATCTTTGTCAATAAAACATGAACTGCGATTATCAGAAAGATGAGACACATCATTGGAATAAGCATTACTAGAATGGTGAAAAATACAAACAATTCAACCATGTTAAACTGTTAAGTGCTCATGACGGAATGCTTCCATCATGAGTACCAGTGTTCCTGTGCACATGACGGAACCATTCCATCATGTGCACAGGCAAACAAACAAACAAATTCCCGCTGCTGCAGACAGAAGAGGGTTTCCTTTTTTTTGTTTAAGCCTCAGGAGGCCGGGAGGAGCTTCCCCAACCTCCCGGGGCCTTTTTTGTTGTGCAATGACGATCGCACACATGGTGTGCTGACATCATTACTTAGAAATTGAAAATGAAACTTAATTTCAGTTTCATTGTTTCAGTGCTTTTGAGGCTAGCTCAACCCCCCAAGCACTGAATTACATGGGAGGGGTATCTTTGGGAAGGGGAGAATATCCGCTTTCCAATAGTACCCTTCTCTAGTGGAACACTGCTGGGGGATCATCCCAGGAGGGCAAACCCAAGCAGGGATCAACTCACTGGGCACATGGGAGGGGGAGCAGCCCCTTGGGAAAGGGCTTTTGCTCCCCCCATAAAAAGTGGCATATTCAGTCTTTCTATCCCCCCTGGGCAGGTAAAAACTACCCTAGACACCAGGATTCTTTTTTTTAGGTTAGAGGTAAAGGCTGCCCAGAATGAGCATGCCAATGCCCCTACCCTTCCCCCCTATAAGGCAAAAGTCATTCGGACTCCCTTAGAAGGCAGATGGGGCAATAGCCCCTGATGTATGTAACTGAGCTTATAAAGCGCCTGGTTACACTAGTCAGTGTGTCCCCACACTGTACCGCTGAGGAACCCATCCTGGCCTGTTCCTGTAAGGCGCCCACTCCTGGGCACCCCAAGGTGAAGCCAGGCATCCTTAGCGATTAGGGCCGGTGTGGAGATTAAGCAAGCTATTGCCCAGAGTTGCAGAGTAGGGCCCATGGTTAGAGTAGGCACCGTGGCGAGAATTATCGGGTCCGCGGACATTGAGCCCAAGACCCTGCCGCGACGGGAATTCAACTCTAGTCCCGGGTCAGATCTCTGCATCAGGGTCTGCCGCTTTAACCAGTGAGCCACACTTCCCCGGGGGCAGAAAGCCCACTAGTTACCAGGGATTCTTTTTTTAAATGTTTTCTTAGGGGTGGGAGCTGCCCAGAATGGACCTGCCAATGTCCCTAATAGAAATTGCCAGAGTCTATCTGCCACCCCAGGAGGCGGAAGTGGAAAATAGCCCCTCATCTGGCCCAACGGGTGGGCAGAGAACACACTAGACACCTGGGATGATTTTTTTCTAATGTTTAGCGGTGTGGTCTGCCCAGAATGAGTATGCTAATGCCCCCCAAAAATGGCACAGTTTTTCTGCCCAACCAAGAGGCATATGGGGCAGTATCCCCTGGTCTGCCCCGGGGGGTGGGGGGGCAAAGTCCACTTGACACCAAGGATTATTATTTTTTTTTCATACCTAGGGATGGCGGCTTGCCAGAAGGGGCTTGCCAATGACCCACCTCTAAAAAAATTAAAACAGTCTTTCTGCCCCACCCCCCAGCAGGCAGATGGGTTAATAGCATCTTATCTACCCCCCCAGGGGGGGGGCAAAAATGTCACTAGGCACCAGGGATTATTTTTTGCAAAGTTCAGGGATAGGGGTGTCAACAATGGTCATGGCAATAACCCTCCCAAAACAAAGACACAGAGTTGCTGCCCCCCAGGAGGCAGATGGGGGCAATAGCCCCTGATATGCCCCCCTGGGGGCCAGAGAGTGCATTAGATGCTAGAGAGTATGCTTGTTTTGTTATATGTAGGGGCGGGGGCTGTCCATAATGGGCATACCAATGTCCTTACCCCCCAAAAAAATTCCACAGTCATCTGCCCCCCTGGGAAGCAGTTGGGGCAGTAGTCCTTAATCTGACACCCATGGGGGGCAGAATGCCCACTAGGCACCAGGGATTGTCTTTTTTTAATACACAGGGGTGGGGGCTGCCCAGAATGGGCATTTCAATTCCCCCACCCAAAACAAATTGGCACAGCTTTTCTGCTCTCCGGTGAGGTAGGTGGGCGTAATATTAGATAGGCAGATAGCCTACTATAAAGTGCAGGGGTGGAGGCTTCCCACAAGGGGCATGGAATAACCCCCCTCCCCAAAATGCCACAGATTCTCTGCCCCCTCAGGATGCAAATGAGGGCAATAGCCCCTGATATGCCCGCTGGGGGACAGAGAGTGCATTAGAGGCCAGGGAGTATGCTGGCTTTGTTATCTGTAGAGGTGGGGGCTGCCACAATGGGCATACCAATGCCCCCTCCCTCATAAAAAGTTGCCACAGTCTTACCCCCCCCCTTTGGGGCATATCAGGGCAACAGCCCCCAATCTCTATCCCCCCGAGGGCGGCAGAAGGCTCACTAAGCACTGCATTTTTTCCCGCAATGTACCTAGCTCAGAATTTTGGGGTCTAGTACAGCTGGTACCTAGGGAAACCTAGCAAACCTGTAAAATTTTGAATGCTAGACACCAAGGGGAATTAAGGATGGGGTGACTTGTGTGCTTCTCACCAGGTTCTGTTGCCCAAAATCCCTTGCAAACTTAAAACGTGGTAAAAAAAACAAGTTTTCGCTTATTTATGTGATGTAAATTTCTGGAATTTAATGGGAGCAACAAAGTTCCCCCAACCCAGCATTCTCCAAAGTCTCCCAATATAAATAGTACCTCACTTGTGTGGGTAGGCCTAACACCCGTATCAGGAAAAGTCCAAAAATGCAACATGGACACATCACATTTCTCCAGTACTGACCCTTTTTCCTAATGTGCCTAGCTGTTGATTTTGGACCCCAGCTCTGCTGGCACCTAAGGAAACCTAGCAAACATATACATTTGTTAAAACTAGATATCCAGGGAAATCCAGGATGGGCAACGTGTGTGGCTCTTTCCAGGTTCTATTACCCAGAATCCCTTGCAAACCTCAAACTTTGTAAAAAAAAAAAAAAACATTTCCTCAGGTTTTTGTAATGTAAAGTTCTGGAATCCACACTGATTCACAAACTTCCACCAACCCATCATTCCCCAAAATCTTCCAATAAAAACGGTACATCACTTGTATGGGTAGGCTTAGCACACATGACAGGAAATGGCCCAAAATGCAATGTGAACACATCACATTTTTCCACAGAAAATTGGCCCTTTGTTTGCAATGTTCCTAGATGTGGATTTTGTGCTCCTGCTCAGCTGGCACTGATGGAGACCCAGCAAACCTGTATATATTTGAAAAGTATACACCCTGGGGAATCTAATATCCCATAACTTGTGTGGCTTGCCCCAGTTTCTGTTACCCAGAATCCCTTGAAAACGTCAAACTTTGGGAAAGAAAACACAGTTTCATCACATTTCTGTAATGGAAAGTTCTGGAATCTAGGGGGAGCAACAAACATCCACCACCCCAGCATTGCCCTTAGTCTTCCAAAACAATGATATCTCACTTGTGTGGGTAGGCCTAGTACTTATGATGGAAAACGACACAATATGTACTGTGGAGACTACAAAATTATGAATTACAAAAAGACCTTGTATTGCGAGGGAGTCACCTGTGTTTCATATCTCGAGCTTGGCGGCCATCTCGGGAAACGTACCAATCCCAGACATTTCTGAAAACTAGACACCAGGGTAAATCCAGGGAGGTGTGACTTGCGTGGATTCCCCAACGCTTTTCGGCCCAGAATTCCCTGTAAATCTCACATTTAGCTGACAAAAACCCACATTTTTTTCACATTTCTCGGTTGGAAAGTAGTGGGAATCACTGGACTGACTCAAATGCACTACCACCCCATGTTTACCAAGGTCTCTCGATAAAAGGGGTACCTCACTTGTGTGGGTGGGCCAAGTACCTACGACAGACAAGGGCCTAAAACACATTGTGGAGACATCAAAATTATCTATCACAAAAAACAACCTGGTTTGGCAAGGGGGTCACATGCATTTTTGATACCAGACTCTGCGGCCATCTAGGGAAACCTACCAAACCCAGACATTTCTTTAAACTAAACTCCCAGGGAAGTCAGAGAAGTCTGCCGAGTATAGATCCCCAAAGTTTTCCTACCCAGAATCCCCTGCAAACCTCAAATTTAGCTAAAGAAAATCACATTTTCCTTACATTTCTGTGTGGGATCACCATGCTGGCAAAATGTCCTACCACCCAACGTTCCCCTTTGTCACCCAATAAAAATGGTATTGCACTTGTGTGGGTGTCCAATGCAAAATGGCATAAAAACATATTTTAAAAATTGCAGTGCTTACAGTTTGCTGTGCTATTCCCTCAATCACTATGTTTTTGTCCTTTCCCAGCTGCAGGATCTTGGCCCACCCACACAAGTGACATATCACTTTACTCGGGAGACTGAGGGGAATGCTGAGTGGTAGGACAATTGTGCCAGCGCAGTGATTCCAGACAGAAATGTGAGAAAATTTGATTTATTTTGCTAAGTGTTAGGTTTGCAGGGGATTCTGGGTAGGAAAATATTGGAAGATCCATGCAAGCCATACCTCACTGAACTCCCCCTGGTGTCGGAAATGTTTAGGTTTGGTAGGTTTTCCTGAATGGCCATCGAGCCCGGGACCAAAACACAGGTTGCCCCCTTGCAAAACCAGGTAATTTTGTGATAGATAAGTTTGTTGTCTCCACAATACATTTTGGGCCCTACCCTGTCACAGGTACTTGCCCCCCCCCCACAGAATTGAGGTACCATAGTTTTCAGAAGACCTGGGATAATGCTGGGTGGAAGGAAATTTTTGTCATATCTCTGGTTCCCTACATCAGATTTTTGTTGGCTTGGTGTCTATTCAAAGATTACAAATGTACACAATTTTTATAAATTTTGTGTTTTTCTTTACTTTTTAACTGTTTTAATAATGGTCTATGCTTTACATATTTCTTCTTAGTTAAGCCTTTCTGCTCTGTGCTACAGCTACTAATATTGTGGCCTAACTGGACCTAGTAATAAATAGTGCCAATATAAATTGAAGTAGACTACCATGTACTTCACCTAGTAATCCACTTCCTCCCAGTAGGCCAGTAGGTGATTCCATTAGGTGGACATTCTAATGAAAGAATGTATGATACTTCATGTTGCTGTGTTTGTCCTTTAGGTTCACAGCTCACAACACAAACTTAATCTTCTAACTTACTTTCACAGCACTTCGCTGTGAGGCTACAGCTTACATTTTTAATGCAGTATGTACAGCACAGGAGGCCTCCTCCCAGTTTTCATATTGTTGTAGCCCAGTTTGTTGCTTAATTCTAAAGATTCTTTTTAAAGTCAGCTGGGGCCATCAAAGGCACCCAGTCACTCCACTACTGGTAAACGCTTCATATAACAAAAAGGCAAAACTATTTGCTTTGCAAATGTCATTTTTCGCTATGCAACTAATGCATAAGCCCCTTTTCAATAATTCTCCTGGTTGCACCTCTTTGTCTTAGTCATTCATTAAACCTCATTTTATACTTATCAGCTTTTTATGTACCTGAAAGCTTTCCTATCTTTTTTCATTTCCTTTAACCCTCAAATGTTTTCTATGTTTGTTTATTTCTGTGATGATGACAACATAATGACCTCAAGAAAACTTTGGTTTACAGAGCACAAGGAGACACCTCTCATCCTATATGCCTCCAAGCTTCAATCACAGGTGCTGTATAAAGCCCTTTCTAGATATGGCATGGCAATTGCAAACAATCTGGCTTATAAATGAGGGTCAGAGGAAAGGTTTCCTTAAATATTTTCATTTGTTTGTTGCAACTATATGCCTGTGGTAAGACTTCTCTTGACTGGGTTTTGGGGTCAACAGTAATTATGGTCTTTTATGGAAACAATTATGGTAAGCAACCTATCCGTTTTGATTGGTGTTGATGGAAGATGGGAAGGATTGACTAATTAAGGTAAAAGGAGGGCCAAGCAAGCTGATTATCAGAAAGCAGCTAATGAAATGTTGGTATGTCCTCTGCTGCTTGTAATGAGGATCTATTTAAACAATTAGGCTCTTAATTGGTAGCCAGGCATATATGACAGGCTGCTAATGTTTCTCTTTGCCAACTGAAAACAGGATTTTAAATGACATTTTAGTCCTGCTAGCAGAATAGGCTATGCCATCCACTTGGAACAACATAACTTAGGATTATTTTGGTCTCCACACCTTTATGTTGTTCACCTGAGTTTTGGAGTCTGACACAACACCTCAGCTTCATGCATATTAATCCCATAATCACCCTCACGTAAAATGTTGCAATGATGCCACTGCACCCCTGCCAGTAGGCACATTGTGGATGGCCAGTTGCAAAAGCATGAGCCCATTGCAAAAGAACTTCAAGAGCCTTCCCCAAAATCTAATTGTCTCAGTGCCAGGAAATAGAAGGCCTAGGGTAAGTGACTTTCTGCTTTAATCAAACATTCTGTACACCCTTGCACCAAAGAGATTTTTAGTATAGAACTTAAGAATGCCTCCTTCCCCATAAAAGAACCTGGCCTTAGAACCCCATTTGTTGTCATGATTTATGAACACCAGGTAGTGTACCCCTTTCCCTCAAGGAGCTCCTAAGGAGCTCCTAAGTGCAGCAGTAAAACATTGAAAAGTTCCCAGCCTATGTCTATATATGAATACATAAATATGTGTGGTGTGAGTGTGCGTGTGTGTGAAAAAAAATTATATATAGACCAGCATTCCTTGCCCCCAAACGAGAGTTGTGTCATCGAACAGACTCCTCGAGTCGAGTCTTCCAATATTCAATGCAAAGATGACGACACCGTGTGCAATTTTTCAATCTTTATTTTCCACCGCAACCAAACGCGTTTCGACTGACAAACAGTCTTGCTCACTTGTAAAAGAGTTTCTTAGCACGGCCATCTTTAAAGTGCATGACATGCATAAAGTTAAAACTACAACTGTGACTCACAAGAAAACAGACTCGTAGTTTTTAACATATCGACTGAAATATACACAATGTACAAACTACTCTTACTTCTACAGAAACGTACACATACTTTTTTTCTAAAACAATCACTTATAGGAACAAAAACTTATTTATTCAGGAACTCTTACAATCTCTCACTCTCACACATACTTACCTGTATGCATCAATTCTCACATGTACTAATTTAAAACATATGTAGTTACTCATAAAGATATGATTGAGACAGTCATTCACTCACTAACACACCCATACACACACTCATCCACCCATAAATTCCTGCACACATTCTGTCTTCAAAACATATACAAACAGTAAGCCACTCATTCATTCATCTATGCACAAAGTAATACCCCCCACCAAACCATACAGACACTCATACTAATACTCAAAAAACTAATTAATAACCCATATAGACACTCATGTAGCTACTCACCAACCCAAGCAGCCTTCTATAGATAAAGGGAGACAGTGATACAGATATTTACAAATTTAAACAATAATTGCTAATACATGTAGTAAGATACACTTAATAAGTCAGTTATACAATCAATTAAAAAAAACATCCATTTAGACACGTATTTAGCCGTTTGTTCTTCCATCGACGTTTAGGTACACATATATAAAACATATTTTTTTTTCAGAAAGACACACATTGACTGGATGATGTCATCAGTGATGTCATTTGAGATGTCATCAGTGATGTCATGAGTGATGTAATTGACTATGTCATGAGTGATGTATTATGTGACGTCATTAGCAGTGCATTGCGGGCGCGCCAGTTATAGTTTGTACAACTACGTATAACGTGGGAATTTCAATGGTTTTGTATGAATAAATTGCCCGGCTAACAATAACGGGTGTGAAACCTATGGTTTTTTCAGTGAATTTCAAAGGTTTTTTAAATGCTAATTCCTAACTATAACGAGTGTTAAACCTATGGTATTTTCAGTGAATTTCAAAGGTTTTTTAAAAGCTAATTCCTAACTATAACGAGTTTGTAACCTATGGTTTTTAAAGTGAATTATTAAGTTTTTTTATTAGCTATTTTTTATTGCTATTAATTATTATAATTAAAAAAAAATGTAAATAATGTATATTTTTCAAACTTTAATTATTCAGTGTATTTTTCCTGTCTTTTTTTTATTTTTTAACCCCGGAGCACTCAGGGTACGCACACCCGTAAACGTAGCGTAAGTGCTATTTCTGCGAGCGAAAAAAATGTATGTATTGAAAGTAAATAATAATGCAAGACATTCAGTTGCATACTCATAAAAGTAGTATTTTTTATTTTAAATAACCGTATTTTAACTTTAAACATTTTCATTTAGACGCGCCGCGTAAGCGCCCCCGGAAGCGCCTACGTACGAGCCGCGTAAGCGCCCCCGGAAGCGCTCCGGAGCGTGTAGCGTAAGAGTGTCAAGTCATGTGACCTTAAAATAACACTTTTCATTGGTTGAAAACAGTTTTGTCCACAAATATTGAAAATCCCCACCCATATCCCTCACTACCTCTTTGCAATTGCTAAGAGAACACCTCTTGCCTGATTCTGAATCTAATTTTGGAGAGATGACTGATTTGCACAACACTTTCTCTGATTCTTTTGAGGAATTTCTGCCTGAGGATCTTCCTCCTACTAGGAAAGTGAAAGAACACTTCATTTGGAAGTTTTTTACCTTCCCCGAAGGACAAAAAAAGGTGAATGCAGCAAAAGTGTGCTGCAGAATTTGTGGCACCACTTTATCACATGGCAATCCTAATACAACATATAGTTTTGGAAATGCCACTTTAATTAGGCATATGCAGAGAAGACACCCGCACAACTTTTCCAGGGAGAGTGTCAGGGACCTGGCATGCAATGCACCGAGAGATGGGGCCAGCACTTCAACTGGTGGAACAACAGCTTCGGGAAGACAAGGTGAAAGAATGATCCCGAACGTGCAGCCGGTCTTTGCACGAATCAAAATTTTATGCATGGACTGCAATGAACTACTCTGTTATGGGGAGCAGAGTATTGAACTGATTGCTCGGAAGAAGGAGGAACACCGATGCCCTCCCCAGCCCTAATTTTTCCCCCTTTTTTGCTCCTGTTGAGCAGTTTTGGAATCCCTGGTTTTGTTTTTCCTCTGAAAAGAAAAAAAATATATAAAATCGTTACAAAAAAGACTCTGCATCTGTACCTACTTGTAGGAAGAAAAAAACACATAACACAACAGCTCTTTTCAGAGCTACCCTACCTCTAAGCACTCTAAATTATTTTCTTACTCAAATTTTTCACACAGTTTTTCCCCGTGGTGCGCTCAGGGTATGCGTCCCGGGAAGCGTACATGTGAACGCACCAAGCGCTTACCCAGCGAAAATGTATTTTAAAAAAATAGTTTTTTTTGCCCTTCAGGGTCCCTCTAGGCCCCACTCAGAAAACCTAGGGGGTCTGGGGATGTCTACCCTGCCCCCTTTTAATCATTTCCCCCCTTTTTTGATTCTGCCGAGACACAAGATGGCGGACTCTCCGGACTGTGTGGAATGTTGATAGACACCCGAGAGCCTTTTCCGCTCGCGCGCTTCCGTGTCGCGCCGGGCGCGCTCCCCGGTACGCGTACCTGTAAGCGCTCGAAGCGCTCATATAGATATATATGTGTTTTTGAAGTTAATTTTCGTAAAAACCATTGGCGCAATTTTCACCAAATATAGAAAAGGCACTTCTGCGTACCAGTCCCTACAATTTTGCCAAGTTTGGTGTCTAATCGTCCTATGGAAATTAACATGGGGAAAACACGTTTTGAGACCCCCTTTTTTCTCGGCCCCCGCATGACGAATCCTCCCAAAACTTCTAGGGAAGGAGCGGAGCGGAGCTGGCCTAGATTTTACAAAATTACACACAAATTCCTCAACCGGCGCCAAAGTTATCCCCAATAGAATGTTGCGGATTTCCTATGGTAGCTAGGTCCTAACTATAACTACCTACTGGCAAGCGCCAGTAGGATATATATATATATATATATATATATATATATATATATATATATATATATATATATATATATATATATATATATATATATATATATATATATATATATATATATATATATATATATATATATATATATATATATATATATATATATATTATTCAACAAGAGAATTCAATGCACGGCACACTCCTGAGAAGTAATTAAGATTCTTTTTTAGATCTCCTTCTCTCCACCTACTCGTTTCAAACACAGGGTTCTTGATCAGGGTAGTTTTCAGCAGTCCTTCTCTGATTTCTACTTAAATACTGGTTCTCCACTTTATCAGTGATGAGGTATTGTGGGGCTTGTAGGTAATTAGTTCATTTCAAGTATGTCACATAATAGCCACAAATGTTCTGTTGCTTTTTTATCCACATTTACATATTGATTGTTTGTATATAGGTCATGTTGTTTATACCATGTAGCCAAATTCATAAACTAATCCATGATATATTCTTTTTGGTCAAACTGATATTTTCTCATATCAGATATTATATGACCCTTTGCTTGGTGACTGAGTGTCCTGCTATGTATTTATTTACTATATTTAATATATATTTAGTTGGGCTGAGTGCCTTCCTATCACACCTGGCGACTTATACTCTATTTAGGGATTTGTTAACAGTAACAAAAGACCAAAAATGACTATGCTAATATTGTGATCAAAAAGCATACAAACATATTCCATCATGAAGGATAGGGTTTTTTTTTAGAAAAGTTTTCTTAATTGGGGTGGTGGTGCTTCATGAAAAGTCGTTCACAGTTCTATTGAGCATCTATTTCAGATTGGGGCTTATATACAGAATATTTACAAAATATTTACAAGCGTATATACATTTCTTTGTCCCCATTAAGCCTAATCGGGACCTTTGTTCGGAACCATATAATTAGTTCAGATTCTAAACGTCACAGTTTTAATACACAATTGCCTCCTCTTTCGTGCACCAGTATAGTAGCTAGTCCAGAATATTTTATATTCATCCAATAACGATTGGGATGTGTTCTCATATGTTTTGCCATTGCATAAGCAGTGTCTTCATTTTGCACAGCTTTTATGTGTTCCAGCACTCGCTTTTTTAATGGGCATATCGTACTCCTGATGTATCTTTTGCCGCAGAAACACTCTAGCATGTATACAACGTGACTTGTTTCACAATTGATGTTGTCCTTGATCTCAAAAACTCATTCTCTTGGATCTTTGATGGTATTTACATTTTTCCCAATTTTACATGCTTTGCCTGTCGTACATCTTCTGATGCCTTATTTTCTTGTCCCTAACCATGTTGTTTTTTTGGGACTCTCAAAGTGACTAATCACTATGGTGTCAGAAAGGGATGGTGCTTTTCTATATGTGATCATAGGCCATTTCCCTAGATCTTTCCCAATGTCCGTATCTTTAATTAGTATATTCCAGTATTTTTTCAGTATTTTTTTTAATTTGATATCTTTAACTGTTTGTCAGAATTAGGCGTGGTCTTTCATCTTTGCTGTTATCATTTTTCTTTTTATTCCCCACCAGAGTCTGTGCTCTACTTTTCTGTCTTGCTCATTTTTCGCCTTTTTGGATGTCCCTATATTTGTGTCCCCTGTGCAGGAAACGTCTTGTCATTTCTCTTCCATTTCCCTGGGTTCTGAGCAATTACGCTTCATCCTAAAAAAAATATCATGGATTAATGTATGAATTTGGCTACACGATATAAACAACACAACCTATATACAAACAATCAATATGTAAATGTGGATAAAAAAGCAACAGAACCTTTGTGACTATTATGTGACATACTTGAAATTAACTAATTAACTACAGGTCCCACAATACCTCATCATAGGTAAAGTGGAGAACCAGTATTTAAGTAGAAATCAAAGAGGGACTCCTGAAAACTACTGTGATCAAGAACCCTGTGTTTGAAACGCGTAGGTGGAGAGAAGGAGATCTAAATAAAGAATCTTAATTACTGCTGAGGAGTGTGCCGTGCATTGAATTCTCTTGTTGAATAATATTACAGTGGTAATTGGCCCCCTCCCGCCACGAGCACCAGCTATCAAAGTGCTCCCCCCGCCTAAGGACCGCCTTTGCTGTGATATATATATATTTCCATTTTCATCTTCGTGCACACCTCCCTCCAGTATCCAGCAAGTCTTGAGGGCGAGCAGTGGAACAGCACCACCAACTCCTGTGTGATTGAGGTAACTCGTTTTTTATTTATTTTTCGAAGTTTTCAAATGGTCTCCATTACTCATGGGGCAATCACGAGCAAAGTACAAGAGTGCACACAACCAGAAAAAGATGACCGATGAGTTTTAGCTTGCGCCTTCTACTGGGTCACAGAGTGTTGTGCTGAGTGTCAATTTAAAGGGGAAAACACTCCCTTTCCCCACCACCATTTAAAAAAACAGGTATCACTTTTAAAGGGGACACCACCACAAATTAGATTAATAAACTGAAGTACTGCTGTAACAAGCCAATTTACACAATAGATGTGATTAACAAGCATCAAGAAAAAAATCATTGTGAAGTACACTTAGTCAGGGACATATCTGTAGTTAATTTGGTTTGAAATGAAGACTTATCAGTATTGTCATCTGAAAAATGAAGTAAGCTACGGATAGAACCGATTATCTCTGGGAAAGACCTAAATATATAGGTGTACATACAACATTATATATGTTACTGGGATAGAGGTACTCCTTTATTTGCTACTTACAAAAACATTCCTTCGGGATAGAGGGACCATCTCCATACCAAAAAGATATATATATCAGAATGTATAAAACTTTTTTACAAGCAAAAGTACTCATCTCAGCCTCCACATTATACATCATTGTTTTCTACACTACAAATATCCACTTTTGTGCGCTGGTGCAGCTCCCGTACACTACTGAAGCGCATGTTGCCCCAGGCAAACAGAAAAGTGGGCACTCCAGTATTCTTGGCTCAATAGTTTAATGAGAGCTGTGGCACGTTTCTGCATTAGATTTCAACAGACATGCTCATGGTCAATTCCCTCCAATACAAATTGTGACAGAACACAGAAAAAGGTAAACATTATAAAAGGAATACAATTCCACAATAAAGCAGAGCTTCCAAGTTCCAACATCTTTGAACAATACATCACCACTGATTTTAGTTCCAACCTTACTGATGAATCACAAACAATTTAAACAAATAACATGTTCAATATTATGCTTACAATAATGACAAAAAAAGCAATTAGTAGAACCAAGGGATAACTCTCCAAATAATAATTTCATAGTCTGATTCGTTATTATTGTGGATAAGTACTTAAAGTGCAAATAGTGCAGAAAATGCAATACGTGCTGAATAGTGCAACATTGTCTCCATATAACAACAACATTTTAACTTCACTGTGGGGTAGAATTGAAAATAATATCAAAGCATTTCTGAATTTATCAATGGCCATATATCATAAATTTCATTTTGAATTCATTCAGAACATTGTTTGTTACTTGTCTACATGGGCAAAATATTTTAATCATATAATCCAGTGGGTAATATTAACCAACAGAGTTGACATATTCAGTCCAATTCAGATCAGTAAAAATAGTTTCTCTCATAAGACATTCATCTTTAAAAAACTGAAAAACATACAAATATAAAATTACGGTGGAGCACCAGAGGAGGGAGGAAAATATTTTCAGCAAGTCTACATTAGTACAAAAAGACTGCTAATTCCTCATCGATATTATGTTGATGAGGATGTTTCGCATTAAGTTCAAGGCTATATCTGGGATTATTCATGATCACCTTTTCCTATACTCTGTTCATCCCTGTTAATTACAAACACATTTTCCAGATCGGGGATTCGTTCATGGTACCTCTCAAAATGACTTTCTATAGGATACGTTGTATCTGACATCCTAATAGTCCTTAGATGTTCCAATATTTGTTTCCTACTATGAAACATAGTGCTGCCCACATATTGTTTGTCACATGAGCATTTCAAAACATACACACAATAGCCGGACTTGCATGTACGACGTTTAGAAATTTTCTTTGCATTACATTTGGTATTTACATAGGAATTAAAGATTTTACTCTTTTGACAAGCTTTACATTTGGTACATCTAAAGAATCTCATAGGGGAACTTAACCAACCCATCTGATGGTTCGTTCAAATAGCTTATAATCATTTTTATTTTTTATCTACAAGTGACAGGTCTTATTAAGAGACAGGGAATACTTGATTTGTGACAGGACGGTATACGAAAGCGAATAATAAAGCACAAACCATCCTCTCTTTACGAAACTACATGTTATTTCTATTCTTCAGACCATACCATTTTTATGACTTCATTTCTCTTTCAGAAAAACAAATATTCCAAACGGGCGCACTTGGACGACAATAATACAAAACATCAAACTCTGAAAGCAATGTTCTGAACACAAATAAATATGTATGATCTTTTCCACAACTGGGCCCATTGAATTAAGTAGACCAGCCGCATTTCCAGAGTACCTGATGGTCAAGCCTGGGCAGTCTGCATTGTTTACAGAAGTTGATAGAGCTGCAGGCAGGTTAAAAATGAAATCATGAAGGCTATATTAAAGACAGTGTTAGGTGGGTCTGCACAGTTCATCTTAAGGAGAGACTGTTTTCTTATTACTGATGCCCCTATGAAGTATCATCTTTCACTGCGAGGAGCAAAGTGGTGCTAACCAGCGGCACTTGCAGTCCCGTCTGGGTATTCAAAGGAAATTTACCTGCCAGTCTGAAACATTTTTCCATTTTGGGCGATCTCAAGAGGTTTCTCCGTTCTAGAGGTCTAATGCAGATTAGATAAGAAAGTTACAATGAGTTAATGTGGTAAAACACTTGAAAGTTTCCAGTCTGAAGGGCAGTGTTGGACTAAATCATGATTTGATCAAGGAAATATCTGATTTTCTTCCCACTTACACATGAATTAAAATGCAATGATCTCTGTTTTAAGCACATCATGCTGCAATCGTAATTTATTAAAGGAGTTGTAGTATTGCTATTTACTAGTTAACACCTGCAATGAATACTGCAGTGATACCTACCAGACAAAGGACCTTATTGAAGGTTTGGAAGGAACTGAAAATCCTCCAACTTCAGAAGGAAATTCTAAATATGAAATACAATTCAGGGGCGGAATTTCCTCCTAAAGATTATGGGATTCTGTGCTTAATTTGTTAATTTGCTTATCACAAATTAAGCACAGAATCCTGGGACAGGCCCATCATTCCGAAGCCCAGAGGATCCTTATAAGAAGCAACATTGTCCAGTGGGGATATGAACTCCATTTGGCATAAGGTATGCGTTATGATGAGAATACCATCAACATATTCTCATGATGTTTAAAAGAGGGTTTAACAGCATTGGACTTTATAGTCCAAGGGAAAGGTAAACAATATTAGTTTTGTTAAAGTGTAGTTATGCATAGGAATAGCAATCAGTATATCGGTGTGAAGGGATGAGAAATACAGAGCATTCGATTGTATATAGGATGTTCATATAGTGGGGTACTTGAGGGTAAAAAATAAGACCTGGTGTTTGACAATGGTGCCCTAGGAGCAATAGATCCAAGCTAAGGAAGTTATGATAATATGATGTTTATATCTATTAGGTATGACTATCTAATGTTTTTAACTATGAGAAGTACTTTGAATCTGCACCATAAAAAAGAATGGTAACTCTGTGTTTTTTTAAATCTATCCAGAATCAGTCCTGAAGAAGGTATACTAACAGAATACCGAAACGCCGCGTCGACTTGTTTGATTCTTTGTGCTTTTAAGGCAATTTTTAATAAAATGTATAACATGTGTTTTTTAAATATTGTAATAATGCAGAATGACTAATTGTTTTTGAATCATAATAAATCCAAAACAGAGGTTTACCAAACATATGGTGTGGAGATCATCTCTTTTTAATTGTGTTATTTATTAAATACAGCAGATTCTGAATATAACTTATTCAGCTGAACATACTGTTAAAAATCATCTCTTCTTTTAGTACTTGGCAACTATCAAACACAGCAATATTAGAGTATATATCTGCTATTGTTTAGTTGAAGCATACTGTTAGTAGCTGAATATTACACTCTGTACCTTTACCTTTCCCGTCCGATTGATGGTATGCTGTCTCTTAGAGAATAGGTTCACCATAGTGTACACTTATTAGGATTGGACACACCTTTATTCTGTCCTTCTCGTGGGGACACCCCTGTCCTTTTTGATAACTAACATCATTATATTTGCCCTCCAAATAAATAAAAAAAATATGTTAAAGAAGAAGCAGGTACCTGTAAATATTAAAAAGGGTCCCAATAAATCAAATGCAATCGTTTCCCTAAAGAGAATATATTAGCCTTCTTATTTAATCCCAATCTGTCTATGCCTTGTCATTATCACAGATATGCAGCCTCCTCTAACAGACTGAAAAATGCTCAAGATTGAAGGTGTACATGAATTTGTTAAACAGGAAGCATTACTAAAATATACTAAATATACTAGCCCACTGTCACAATGTTTTTTAAAAAAAACGTTTTATTAAACTTCCGGCCGTTGCAGTGTATAGTAAATCATTGACAGGCGATTTGGAGATGTGAACAAAGAAGCAAATATATCCAACTCATTAATCCAATGGTATAATAGTTATTCTGGATCTCATCTCCGGAGCACGTTTGATCATCGGGAACCCTCTTTTCCCACCTGTTATCTGTCTCAGTATCTTCCCTCCCTCCCCCTCCAAACCTCAAAGATCCCTATATGCCTCCCATTGGTGCCATCTTTTCTCCCATTTATGTGGGCATCCCCTGCTCTCGTAAACGATCTTTTCAGCTATGCTGCACCAATCAAGATCGGCCTTATTTATTTTTATTTATTTATTTGAAAAGTTTTATATAGCGCGAACAAGATCTTTACAGATATCAGAGCGCTTTACAAGGACAAGGGGGTGATAGAATAATAGTATGTAATAGTTGAGGTAATTAGGTACAAGGTGCATAGTTACATAGGTATGTCAAAATACAAGAGGTAGGTCAAAATTGAGGTAGTGTAGGTACAAGGTGCATAGTCAACAGGTGCAACAATAATATAAAAGTACAAAAAGAAGGAGCATATACTTGTTTGAGCGTTCTCAAAATGCTTTTGGAGATAGCATAAAGGTAGGCATAGTTGAGGTAAATGAGTACAGGGTGCATAGTCATACAGGTGGATCAGTAATACAAGAGTAGGAATAGTTGAGGTGTAGGTACAGTATGCAGAGTCAGACAGGTGCGTCAATAATATAGAGATATACAAAGAGGGAACATATACAATCAACTAAGTCGATAATACAAGTAATACACATAGTCCAAGGGGTCAGGCAGGTAGTAAGAGCGGATTCTTGAACAATGCGGAATAATAGATCATGTGTATTTAGCCATGAGAATCGCCTTTACTTCTTTCTTAAAAAGTTTGTTGGAGGACATGAGCCTGGTTTCAGGAGGGAGTGAGTTCCAGATCCTGGGTGCCATTCCTGAGAAGGAGCGTTTATAGGTTTTTTCCTTCCGAAATCTTCGGGGCTTCAACAGTAGATTGTTTGTGCTTCTAGTAGTTCTAGAGCCACCAGAGATTGTCAGCTTTTGAGTGAGGTAGGCGGGTGAGTTCATGTGTACAGCCTTGTGTGTCATGCAGGCGATTTTCAGATGTATTCTGGCTTCAAAAGGTAGCCAGTTCAGGGATTTAAAGTCAGGGGAAATATGCGAGTGCTTTTTTGAGCCAGTGATGAGTCTCGCTGCAGCGTTAAGGGATGCTCTTAGGGGTGCCGTTGTAGTTAGTGGGAGCCCGCAGAGGGCGGTGCTTCCGTATTCTATGTGCGGGACGACTATGGATTGTACTGCAGTTTGGAAGTCTTTTGCTGGAAGGAAGGGTTTAAGTTTTCTCAAGGTATTGATTTGGAAGTTCGCTCCTTTGGTTGCCTTGCTGATGTGCTGCTGCATGTTGAGATTGGCGTCAAGTGTTATGCCTAAAGATTTTGCTGAGTCTACGATGGTAGGTTGTACATTTAGAGCAGTTAGGTGTTTAAGCCATGTTTGAGCGGTAGAGATTTTTGCGGGAGGTGCGATCAGGAGGAACTCGGTCTTCAGCGCATTGAGTTTGAGGTGATTCTCGGCAAGCCAGGATTGGGTGTTTCTGATCGTGGTGTTCAGAAGCATGATGTCCTTGGGAGATTGTATTTTGAGATAAAGTTGGGTGTCATCGGCATACATGTGAAAGTGCACGTTGGATGCTTGCAACAAGGTAGTGAGAGGTTCCATAACTAGATTGAACAGTGTTGGGGAGAGGGAGGATCCTTGAGGGACGCCTAGCAAAACAGGTACCGGAGAGGACATCAGGTTGTTGCTTTTGAATCTCTGAGATCGGTTGTGTAGAAAGGAAGTGAACCACTTGAGAACAGTCCCAGAAATGCCCATTTTTGTGTTTAGTAGTTCTAGTAGGTTCTCATGTTTAACTGTGTCGAATGCTGAAGAGAGATCAAGAAGGATGAGGAGACAGGTATCGTTTTGGTCTAGGATTTGGAGAGCGTCGTCAACTATGTGGGTCATAGCAGTTTCGGTACTGTGCCCTGCTCGGAAGCCTGATTGATGAGTGTTGAGGAGATCAAACTTATCTATGTGTTTAGTCAGTTGTAGTTGTATGCATTTTTCCAACAGTTTAGCGAGAGTGGGAATATTTGTAATAGGACGGTAATTGTTTAGATCAGTGGGGTCTGCTGTTGGTTTTTTTTAGTAGCGGTGTGACTTGTCCGACTTTGAGGGCGTTAGGGATGGATCCTTGTATTGAGGCCTTCTATTGACCTACCCTCGGAGGAGGGCAGCTCCCCACGCCCTGGCGATATTCCTTTTGGCCGCCATTGCCGCCATCAATAGCCACATTTTCTGGTATTGCTGCCATGTCTGCTCACCTGTTGCTCATAATATGTGCCATCTGGCATCTACGGGAATTTCCTGCCCAAGAGCTTCTGACATAACTCGCATTACCTTTCCCCAGTTTTGTTGTATAACTGGACACTCCCAGAAAACATGGAATAAGGTGCCTTTCTGATCGCAGTCCCATATGCATAGGCCTGTGTGGTGCATCCTAGCTTGTGCATGACTACGCTCGTGGAGTAGGATCTGTGAAGGATACATAAACGGACTAGCCTAAATCTTGCTCTGACTGCTACCTCCCTTGGGTTTTGTATGGTCTCAGCCCAATCATCGTCTTCCAATAGGCCGATATCTGCTTACCAGGCTTCTGGCAGAGTCTTAAAGGGATAGGGTTACTTGATAATAATCTTTCTATGTGTGAGGGATAGTGCCTTTTCTGGGATTGGATCTAGTAGAAGTCGATCCTCCGGGGGGTCGTACTCTAGAACTCATTCCCCCTCTCTAATATGTCGACGGAGTGCGTGCCCGAACTGCGTGTACCTATACCTTTCTGTATCCACTAGCTGATATTCCTTCTGTAGATCTTCAAATGAAATTATTGCCAGACCCCTCAATACATCCCCCAGGTGAGCTATATCTAACAGTTTCCATTTGTTTAAACCCAGTAAATGTCCTACCTCCTCCAACATATTGCTGTACCATAGCTGGGTTCTTTCTGTCAAACTATTTTCCCACCCGAGAAACTTATTGGCCCCCTTCCACACATCTAGCACCATCTGTGTATGCGGGGCATATGGTATCCTGCTATTCTCTGGTACAGTGCACCTGGAAATCCCCTTGGCCCCATCACCAAGTGATCCACCCGAAATGCCGGCTCATTCCTGTCTGCAAAAATCCAGTCATTGATTGTTATTGGTTGTGATGCCCAGTAATTCTTTTTGAGGTCCGGAACCACTGTCACAATGTTGAGGTGAAACAATTTAGCTTTGGCATGAAATTAATTCAGGGATTTGGGAGAACAGAAGCTGTGCAGTTTGACCAGAAGCCCTCTTTGGATTTTGCTTTGGCCAATGCACTGAACATGCAATGGAGCCAGAAGAAGTTGTGGCTGTGAGATCCCAAATAAGGCTATTATATATAGGAGAGCAAATGATAATCAAATGACATAAAATGCCAATTAAAAAGAATAAAACTATGCCGCAATTTACCCTTTTCAGGTATTGTGAATATTCCTCTTCATCCGCTCCTCACACCTCAGGTAGTCGCACACTCCCAGCTCTTTCTCCTACACATTCCAAAACCATGAATTTGATGATTTTTCACCTCTGTGTAAGATTCCCCACCATTCCAGACCCTTGTCTCCCATGTCTTACATCCAAATGTAACAGTCTATGCATACCAGCTCATAAATATCTAAACATCATAGAAACTCCCACTAGTCAAATCGGCTTTAACATTTACAAATACTAACTCTCACTAAGTTATGTTATGTCAATTTGTCTAGCATACTGATCACTTGTGAGGGTATGTAGGTACTTAGGCAGGTGTGTAGGCATGTGATCCCCGTAGAGTTATTAAAAGAGCCAGATCTTAAGCCATTTGCACAGCTCCAGAACTGAGAAGGAGGCTCTGATGTGTTGTGGGAAGTCGTTCTATGTTGTGGGTGCAATGTAGGATAACAAGCAACCTTTTGCTCTGCTTTTCTGAATGCAGGGTGTGTGCGAGTGAAAGTAAGGCTGAGTGTAGGGGTCTGGCAGGCTGTTGAAAGTATATGTGGCTATTCAACTCTGCTGGCCCACTGTTGTGCAAGACTTTGCACGTCCGCATGAGGAGTTTGAAATGTCTGCACTTGGGAAAAGGGAGCCAGTGGAGCTCTATGAGGTGGGATGAGATGTGGGTGTGTCGTGGTGTGGGACGTTAAGCATGAGTCTTGCTGCGGTATTCTGGATGGTCTGAATTCTGTGTAGGAGCTGCTTGGATATTCAGGCATATAGTGCATTGGCATGGTTGACTGCTTGTGATTAATGCGTGAATGGCTGTGCATCTGTTGTTCTCTGCGAGCCAGTTGAAAATCTTTCTTAGCATATGTAGGATGTGGAAATAGGCAGCACTCTGTGCATTGACTTGTACTGTAATGTTGAGCTTGTCATCCAGAATGATAGCTAGATTTCTGGCGTGGTTATTGTGTGTTGGTCCTAGCTCTGTTGCCACCAGATGGCTTCCCATGGGGAGGTCCTTTTTCTGAACACTAGTACTTCCATCTTGTTGAAGTTGAACTTCAAGCAGTGGTTCTGATCCTGTCTGCTACCATGGTCATACAGCTTGTGAAGGTGACTCTTGTGGTGGTTGTCTTGTCTATCAGACAGAAAATGTCATCTCTGTAGGAGATGAAAGTTATGGCTTGGGATTGGATGATGTTGGCGAATAGTGTCATGTAGGTATTGAACAGGGTAAGGCTGAGAGATGATCTTTGGGGGCTCAGTAGGTCAAGCTCTAGGTCTCTGATGTCAAGGGTGGCAGTCTGATATTTTGAGTTCTTCCCATGAGGAAGGAGCAGATCCAGTTGAGTGCAGAGCTAGTTGGGTACTGAGCTAGTTGGGTACTGAGCTAGTGTAGTCTCTGGAGAGTGTGTTTTGGGAGACTGTGTTAAATTCTAAGTAGGGGTCAAGCAGACTAAGTGCCTCTGCTTCTTCCTATCCAGAATGATCCAGATATCTTCAGTGGCTGTGATGAGTGCTGTTTGGGTGCTGTGTTTTTTTTCAAAATCCTGATTGAGTGTAGTCTAGTGGGTAGTGTTGTTCAAGGTGGGTTGTGTTGTGAGATGCTTGTTGATGGCCTTCTCTATGACTTTGACTGCATAGGGGAGCAGGGAGATAGGACAAAATTTGCTTAGTTGGCTTCAGTCGGACAATTGCTTCTTGAGGAGGGTGTTGACTTCCAAATGCTTCCAGTCTTCCAGGACTGTGGCAGGTTTGACGGAGGTGTTGATGATGTGGCTGAGGGTGTTGCTGATGTGTGATGCAACCAGGTTGTAGACATGGTAGGGGCTTTTGGGGCTCATGAGTGGATGCTCTGCACGATCATCACGTTATCTTCTAATGTTGGATTTTTCCATTTGGGCAGGTGGTAACTTTGGTTAGTGATGGGCAGGTTTGCGGTGAGCTAGCTGGGGTCTGACTGCTGTGCAAAGTTGCTGTAGATGTTTGCGATTTTGTGGTGTAAGAAAGTTTGATAGGTCGTAGCAGAGCACTTGGGATGGGGTGCAGTTATTGATGAATGCCGAATGTGTGGGGTAGTCCTTGATGATCAAAAAGATTCCCTTGCAGCTGCTGGATCTCCCTTCAATGTTTTCAGCTACCTCTCTTTTCTTAGTGTTTCTCAGTTGCTGGTGCATCTTAGTGCAACCTTATAGGAGGTTCCATCAGTGGTTTTGTGGCTGACTCTTTATTTTCTTTCTAGTGGTTTGCAGTGTTGTTTGGAGTCTCGAAGGTCCTCTGAATACCAGCTGGCCTGATTGTTGGTTCTCTTTTACTTGTTGCGGTTGATGGGTGTGAGGGCATCTGCACATCCTTGATCCAGTTGTTGAAGATGGTTATGTCCTCATTGAGGGGGTTAGGGTGATCTGTGCTGATGGCACTGAACCGGTCTGCATCAGAGGTTTTGCCCCAGCTCAGGATGGGTAGGTTGACACTGGTGGAAGCGTTGTTGTGCAGTGTGTTAATCTGAAGTGGATGCTGGAGTTGCCGTTAATGGTGGTGAAGATGGGGTGCAGTGTATCCTGCGATGTGTTTTGTTTCTGTGACCAGCTGTGTTAGCCCAATATTCTTCCAGCTTTTAAGGATTGCTGTGGAACAGGGTCGGTCCTGTCTAAGTGGAAGTTGATGTTACCGAGGAGTATGAAATCTTTGGTGTTGATGGTGGGAGAGGTGGTGAATTTTGTGATGAGGCTGGTGAAGGGAGCTTTCATGTTTCTGGTTGGCAGAGGTATGTACCCTGTCCAAGCAGTAATCACAATCCTAGTCAGGGTAAGTCAGATACACACCATAAATAACCTGCATTCACCTTCTGGTAGCTTGGGACTGAGCAGGCAGGCTTAACTTAAGAGGCAATGCTTAATGTTTTTGTGCAATACTTCAAACAGTAACACAGTAAAAACATTCCAAAAGACTCCATTCTAGTTAGAAACACGGATCAGAATTTTTTAAATAAACCAAGACCAAAACTAAAATAAGCAGAAGTCAAAATATGATTTTTTAATGAATAAAAGTAAAATTTGCACTTAAAAACAAAAAGCATCTTCGGGGGTTATCTGGTTGTGCTGCATCAGGGCAAAGTCAGGAGTTTAGGTGACCCCAATAGAGCTTGTGCTTGGGACAGGAGCCTTGCAAGGCCCACTGAACACAAGTGCCTTGATCCCTGTTACAACAGCGAGATGTGGGGTGCAGCCAATCGATATGTCGTGTCCATCCAACAATTGAGTTGATGCATCAATTTTCTCCACGCAACAATGGTGATGTACTAGTTCTGAAGATGAAGCACCAGTTTTGAGATGTGTTGGTTCTGAAGACGATCACCGGGAATTTCCACACAGTAGGGGGGGTCCGTTCATCATATCTCTGGAGTGACGGTGAAGGAAGTGGTCCAATTCGGGTCAACAGGGTCACTCATGACCACCTCTCAGCCTTCCATACCAAATGAAGAGTCGGTCAGACAGTAGAGATTACAAACCAATATCTGTTTATTCAGGTACACTCAGAGTGGAGCCCAGTCTGTCCAGTCACTAGGAGTGCTGCAGAGAGACTGACTTCAACAAGCATAGAGATACATTATGTACATTTCAGAACCAATGAAGGCACACCCACAATTGAATTTTCCAAGCAGATGCAACTAGACAATGTAGTACAGAGAATAAGTTTCAATTCTGAGGCAGGGCACACACTACCTACTACTCAAGGTTACTCTGCCAGTGCCCGCCACTAGACAAGTGGGAGAAGGCATCTACCTAACGGGAATGGTATGTGCTATTAAAGGCAGTGTATTCATTAGTGAAGCAAAACCCAGCCTCGGAGAAACAAAACCCAGTAGAGGCCTCTTCTCGGAAATGACGAAGGATTCGTTTTGATTATAACTCAAAATGGCGCCCACATATAAAATGGTGCTGCAAATGCTAACTTACATAGAATAATGCATAAGCATGAATTTTTCTATTCGAATAACGGTGATGTAGTGGCTCCGATGCATCAGTTCTGATAGCAATACTCTGGTTCCAAGTGATATGCACCGGTTTTTTTACTGCAACAGAGGCGATGCACCAATTCTACTCATTGAACAGAGAATGTGTTGGTTCTACTGGAGCAAGCACCTAAATCCACTTCCAATGGAGCAGGCACTGGAGCAGGGGGTAAGACTTTGATATACCTTAGTCTTAAAAAAGGAGGAAAGACAGTATGCCCTTGGACATCACTCTGGGTTCAAGTAGGTAAATCCAGTTCTTCCTTAGCAGGGCAGAGTGTAGAAGGCAAAAGGGCAGCACAGCAGAAAAGCAGCCCTTCCAGAGCAGCAGTCTAGCTGAGTGGCAGTCCTTGTAGCAGCACAGCCGCTCTTCCTCTGAACTGGTGAGGCCAAGGACCCAGTGCTTTTACCGAGTTGTGCCTTTGAAGTGGAGGTGATTTCAAAGAGAGTCTTTACAGTGCACAGATGTCCTCCCTCACAGCTCTGGAACCAGACTCGCAATGGGAGGGGGGATGTAGCCCTTCATGTGGTAACAGGACACTGCCTAATCAGGTGTGTCAGCTCCTCCTTCCCATTCTTCCCAGAATCACTCATCACAATGTGGATGGCTACTCAGTCAACCTAACCTCACTTAGTGTGTGGCTGTCTAGAGAGAACGTCCAACTGTCACCCACCCCAGAACTGTACTGGAGATAGGCTGCAGACACACAGAGCTAGGAGAAGAGAAATAGCATCTTTGTAAATGTGACATTTCTAAAATATTAATAATAAAATCAACTTTGCCAGCAAAGAGGCTTTATTGTTACCATTCCAATGATACAAAACATGACAGAGCTACTCCTTCTCAATAATGAATTAGAGCTTATAAGTGCAATACTGAATTCCCAATGTTAACCTATGAGAGGGGTAAGCCTCACAGTAGTGAAACATGAATTTGGGTGTTTTTCACTACCAGTACATTTCTTACATTTTAAGTATACAGCATCCTACCCTATGTGCTACCTAGGACCTGCCTTAGGGTTGACATATGTAATACACAAAAATCCCATTACTTTATTTCCTAGCTTCTAGGATAAGACCAGTGTTTCTCATTGAAACTAGGTTTTGACCCAACAAGCTACCAGATTACTACTCTATGGAAACCCCTTCTCCAAATAATAATTCTGAATATCACACCAAGTTTAATACTACTTGTCACTATAAAAGATGCAAATCAGCAAAGCTTGCTGATTTACAACAATTGGGAGTCCTCATGGCGGCATATCTATTATGTCCACTGTATTACTGGAGTCAGTGGGAGAGTCTTTAAGAGCCATTGATGCATCAATAGGAATAAATGCTATTTATGGAGTTGATATTCTGGTCTAATAAGGCTTTATATACCAAGAGGTATTCATTCTTTCATTCATTTATTGAATTATGGGTCCTTTTAATGAGTACATACGAATAGAACAGCTTAAAATAGAGGCATATTGTTTCCCCTAATAAGTCGGGTGAGCTCAGTCTTTCGCTCTGGGCCAGTTTTGTCGACGGCAGCTTCGTGTGCCGATTTCATAATTCTTTTTTTTCAAAATAAAACATGTGTAATTGATTCTCCACTATAAAATATGCGAAGCGTATTTAAAATTTAAATCATGGTTGTTTCAGCACTCAATTACTCACTGTGCTGAAGTAGGTATCCCTAAGGTATAACTCGTAGGCTTTTGTCGATCCGTAACGGTGGAATACATTTTTCATCGTGCTTCTGATTGTTCTAAATACTATGTTTTATGCAAAAGACCGCATGCTATTTTTCATGAATTATGTAACATGTTACCACTAATATCTGTTTACTCGATCTTTTAAGTTGATGGATGCATCTGCAACACTTATGTAACACACTAAATGGGGGGGGGAGTTGCTTCCAAGATTCTTGAGGTGACATATTTAATGCAATTATTTATCAATTGTTGTGTATAAGTGTTACTAAATGATGTGAGTAATATATGCCAGTGTATATATTTTATAATTCAATATGCGACTATTCAAAGCCAAATGCAAAAAGTAAATAAATCACTTATAGAAATGTGTAGAAATTAGTCAATGAAACGTTTGTGCTAGGGTACGCATCATGGACCCATCTCAGTTGTCATTAGCTGCTCTGCCCCTCATATCAGTTTCAGGATAACTCCTGCTGCAGACGAGTATGTCAAAATGTCTGTTGGCATGTTTATACAAGTACTACACCTGCGTGTAACGAGGGTGCGCGTGAGGAGATAACTACATGCTTTAAGGTTCCCCTCCCAGATAAGGCAACTGTGGTGTCTATGGTGTCCATATGACGTGAACATGTGTGTTCTTTCATGAAATAAACAAGACAATCAGTGGTGCTGAAAACAGGTTCAGAATGGAGAGGCTGCCATCAATGGTAAATCCCTTACCTAAAAGGGAGTGTGAAAAAGGCAAGTGTCACACAAAGAAGTATTGCAAATAAGACACTCCCGTTTGGGAAGAGTGGTAAGGGTGTAGTATGTAGCATGCCGCGCACTTTAGAGCACACTGTCACAAATATAGTATTAAAGCAGAGTGTGGTAGTGCTCTGTCATTTACCTACAGCACATTCTTCATTGCAATGATCGGCTACATTTGAAACGACACATTTTTTCCAATCGGACTAAATAGCGCAAAAATGATAATGTGTGGGAATCAGCTGTCAGCGAATATTTGTCATTTCGACTCACCAAGGAAAGCCTCTTGATTTGTTTTGATTCAATTAAAACTTTCGTTTCCATCACACTTCAGAAATACAAAAAAGCGCTTCATTTATGCTTTCCTCACAGTTGAAATATTTTTATATATTTGTACAGTTAATGCACATGTACTTTCATGTTCTTGTGTGTCAGAAAAGTGACATCCTGCAGCCTTTCCTTTCACACCCACCAGCTTGCCACATAGTTCATTTTACAAACTGCTCTCACTTACAGATAAAGATGTTATAAGCAGCCATTTGTCAGCATACATAGCCTAACATTTGATTTCTGACTTTGAATGCACAGCAAATGTGAGATGATAAAAATAAAATTTAAAGCATCCTTATTGCTCATTCACCTTTGGAACTCCCCTTTTTTTGGTGTGCTGCAGCAATCCCCATACTCCTATTTACACTGCCTCTGCTACTGGTTTTCAATAAAAGCGCCGGGACACTCTATGGAGTAGCCGTGCGCTATAAAAGACAAAATTAACATAACATAACATAACATAACATAACATAACATAACTATGAAGCCAGTCAATTTCTGAATTTGGTGGTCATTTGCCTAGCTACCTTCAATTAAAGAATACACAGCCATATGCATCAATGTGTGCTTTTGCGATTTCTTAATTACGATTTTTAAAGAATCACAATTAAGGAATCGCAAAAGCCTAAGCATGTAGAAATAACTGAAAAAATTGTGATTTCTAAACATTCCTTAATTACGACTCGCAAATTGCGAGTCGCAATTAAGGAATACCTCCTCATTCATTCCGATGGGCCTAGGGGCCCATAGGAATGAATAGGAAGTCAATCTCAATTTGTGATTCTCAATTAGAGAATCACAAATTGAGAATGCAATTTCAAGGGTTCCAGGTTATCAAAAGGACAGTCTGTTGCACCCCTGAAATCTGCATATGAGTACATCTTGCACACACACATGCCCTAAGTGTAAAAGTTAATCTTCATTGTAATTTGGGCCCCCGAGTAGAGAAATCACAACTTCAAAGTGGTTCTTGCATTGCATTAAAGGAATCGCAAAATGTGATTCCTTAAATACAATCGCAATTAGAGAAAAGCTAATTTTGCGATCACAAACGGTCGATTTTTGCGAATCACACCGTTTGCGATTGCTAAAGGCTTTGATGCATGTGCCTGATAGTATCTGCCGGAGCAAGCCCTTTTTGCTCTAGGCACCTCCGTCTGTGATTGGCACATTTCACAAAAGGTCAAAGGGTGTCATTATTTGAGTCGCAGTTTCAATTAACAGGGTGAATTTCTATTGCTAAATTTGTACATAAAGGTGTGACTTTCACTGTTTGACCTGGCCCTCTCTGCAGCGTCACCCCAGATGTTTTCTTTCTTCTGCTTTCCTTTGTTGAACTCGTATTTGTTGGGTTTTAGGATTCTGTGCATTTTTTCCCTGTAAAGAGTGGTAAGGTGTGTGTAATCTCCCTTTTAAACATGGTAAAACTTGCCTAGACCTACATGGTAAATTTACTTTTAAGTCCCTAACATATGGTACTACTTCAACCCAGGGCCTGTACATTAAATGCTACCAGTGGGCTGCCGCACTCATGCCACCCACTAAAGTAGACTTTAAACACGTTTCAGACCTGTCATTGCAGACTCTAGTGCAGTTTTAAACTGTCATTTCGACCTGGCAAAATCAACCTTTTTCATGGCATAAAGCTTCCTTTTTTAAAATGCATAAGTCACCTTTAAGGTAGGCACTAATCACCCTTCAGGCAGGGCGCATAGTGCATAGTGTATAAAAAGTAGGACATATGTGTTTAGATTTTTCATGTCCTGGCAGCGTAAAACTCCTAAAGTCACTTTCCCTATTGTAAGGCCCATATCTCCCATAGGTTAACACTGGGTTACATTATTTCAATTAATAAGTTGTAACTTCAGATTGCGAGTAGACAGAGAAATTATGTTTACAATCAAATAAATTGTAATTTAAAATTGTCTTAAATGGCTGCTGCTCTCTCCGAGAGCTCTGCTACATTGCGCTGCTATTCCATATCCAGCCACCTGGTTCCTCGAGTAGAACCACCTGGGTCGATTGTTTAGGTGGCTTTCAAACAGAGCATACCTGCCCGCTCTTCTTTTGTGCTACATCCTCCCCTCCTGTTAGAACAGCCGGAAGGGACTCTGCTGCGTGGAGAGGTTATGAGATGAGGTGCTCCCCTATGGGGCAGTGGTGGAAGTCCCCCTTGTATCTCGGAGGCTCCAGAGGATAATTGCCATCAATTATTCCCAGCCCTCTGCCGGACTGGCCACCATGCATGGGCATCCAGCCCCAACCTAAAACCCAAATAAAGAGCTTGGGCATTTGGCTGGACGCAAATTTAAACTTCACACAGCAAGCAACCATTTTGTCCGCCACTTGCTTTGGCCTTATGCGCATGCTTAGGAAAGTGCTGCCACTCCTCCCTTCTCAAGCCCGTAGAATAATGGTGCAAGCCATTATCTTGTCCCGCCTGGACTACGGGAACTCCTTATACCTCGGGCTCCTGCCTCTACAACAAGGAAGCTCCAGGTTACCCAAAATGCGGCAGCCCACCTTTTGCTGGGCCTTAACCGGCGGGAATCAGGCACAGCGGCTCTGAAGAAACTTCACTGGCTTCCCATCAAGGCCAGAGTATTGTTCAAATCTATGTGCATTATGCACAAGGCCATGTGGAAGACCGCACCAGCAATGATCTGTTCTTTAGCGACCCCCTACCTCCCCCATAGATCACTGCGATCTAGCACAGCGTTCCTGGATACCAGGAACAAAATCAAACGTACCAGGTGGAGCGGGCGCTCTTTCTCTTGGAACACAGCCAAGGCCTGGAACTCCTTGCCTGCTACCCTTCGCAGCGAACCTAACCTTCTGAAATTCCGGAAGGAACTGAAAACTCTTCTTTTTATCTAATCCTGGTCTTTTCAGCTCACATTAGTCAGACTATACTCAGCGCTACGAGGCCTCCGGGTTGTTTGCGCTTAACAAAACACAATTAATAATAATAATAATAAAGGTAGGGGCACCCCTACCTACTCCCATAAAGCTGACGGTGCTTGGCTCACTGGCTGGCTGCAGACTACCCCACCTGCCAAGGGTGCAGGGCCAAAACTGAACCTGCTGAAGACACCAGACTGCTACTGGCTGGTCACCCTGAGAGTAGTGGATGCTGTTGGCAATGCAGCAGTGAGGACTGACCCGAGAGGCATATAATGAAAGGATCAGACCCTGGTAAGGTGGTGAGAGGTTGCACTGAAGTGGTGTTGGCAGCTTGTGCCATGGCCTGACTCACAGGGCTTCTACCTGGTGCACTGCTCTAATTTGGCTGATGAATTGAGGAGCAGGATAGTTTTTAAAAAAGAAATGAATCAAATGGCCGCATTATTAACGACTATAGCGGACAAATAGGAATTAAGAAAAAGAAGTCATTTCTGGACAGTTGCTAACTTTTTCGGTAGGCTGTCACCTCAATCTTACTTGTCTTATCATTTAAAACCTAGGCTTAAGAATAAATTTATGTATATAAGGCTGGGAAGATATCCGACAAACGATGGTATACCAAAATGGGAAAATCAATGGGAATCGAGCATCTGCAGACTTTGTAGTCAAAGGGAGGAAACACTAACACACATCGTAACCTTATGTCCAGCTTTGGCAGAGGCTCGGAAGTTGATCCTAAAACCAATTTTTAATGAATTAGGAATTAGAACATGCAGGCAAGCAATTATTACCTGTTTGAGTGGGGCCAATATCAAAGTTACCTACCACTTTGTTAAGTTCATTATTATTGTTGAGAAGAAACTCAAAGACGAAGAACAAGTAATTAACTGTTTATTGTGATCCAAAGTAAAAAAAAAATAAACTTATTTTAGGAATTGTTTAAATCAAAATGTATGCCAGTTGAAGGGTCTATTAGTTTAATGTACTATAGTTATGCATATTGCACTTTACTATAGCTAGCAAATGGAAAACAGCAACAAATGTATTATACTAGTATTTCCTACTGCTAACACTGTCACTTTAAGTTAAATGCTGCTATAACAGTGATTGCTGCTAATATATTGTACTCTAGTTAATACCTGTATTTTAATAGTGTGTAAACGCTTAAACATTATTATGGAATTGCCTGTATTAATGCAATTTTAGATGATTATTTTAATATGATTATAACTCTGTGCATAGTATATGTTTGTTTATGTAGGTGGCTTTTTTCTATTCTTGTTTGTAATGATTTTAATTAATCAACAAATAAATAAATACTACTACTACTACTACTACTCCCTGGTGCACCCTCAATGCTGTGGTCGGTAGTCTGGGGGTTAATCGGTCCTCCATATTTTGGGAGCTGCATAGGTGAGTTGGTGCCTCCGGCATTGATAGACGCTTCAATGCTCCCTCCAACTGGTCCACAGCAGCCTCGGATAGCCCTTCAATTCCAAGCCTGGCCCCATGTGCCCCAAAACCTGCAATGATTTCTCTCCTTCGAGGTTCACCTAGAGAGGCAACTGGTGCTGGGTCCCTTTGGCAAAATGGCACTGGTTGCACAGCAGCATTATGGCGGCTGCAGACAGCAGCATACTCAAGCTGCATGGGGCTCTCTCAGTCTGCTGGTGGGGGCAGTGGCCGATGCAACATATGTGGCCTGGGTGTGTATGGGCATGTTCGGGGGTCAGCAGTGACAATTTGCTCGCTATCATACCCCTTTCTGACCTAACTCACACCAATAGGGCCACTTGTGATGTGAGCCCATCGTCTGCTTTGGTGGCATTCCCTGGAAAGGCCTACTTCTCCTTCCTCATGGCCAAGGCAAGGAACACCCTCCCTCTCTACCTCTGACAGACACCAGCACTCTCCAAGTTGACAAAGGACCTCAAGACCTGGCTCTTCGATGGATAGCTGTGAACATCTGGAAACTGCGTCCCCCCCCCCAACCCCCCCAAGTGCCTTGAGACCCACTTGGTGAGTAGTTGTGCCTAACAAACCCATGAATGAGTGAGTGATTGATTGAGAGAGGTTATGTTATGCTTAATAACTTATAATGCGCATGAATCACCCCCATAGGTGTATTTCAGAGCGGCAGTGACCTAAAAGCAATCATAGTAATAAAATAATTTGGTTATAAGACGTCTCCTGAAGCTACGATAAACAGTACACTCTGGATTGTGAATAGGAACTTTATTCCAGTAATGAGGGGTCAGCAATGAGAAAACTCTGCCTTCAGTGCGAGATTTCTTGATTCGTGGTACCATAAGTAGGGGTTTTCTCATTGGTCTTTAAGGCCTTCCTAGTTGATGGGGTATCTGGGTTCCTTGCCATTTAGCGCTTTGTGCACTAAGCAGCACATTTTAAAAATAATTATCTGACACATCGGAAGCCAATTGAGCGAGTGCAGGGGGAACAGAGGCAGATCTAGCTGGCAGATATTACCACCCCTTGGGTACCCATTATCCATCCTTCACAAACAGATCATGATCCGTCGTCTAACTAGGACTAGGCACTAGGCAAAGATATTTCATGCCGGAATCGTGGAAAATCAGATTTGTCATTGTCCTTTGGTTTGGGTATCCACATCCTCTCCTCAAATGATCCTGGTTCCCTCTCATGGTAACCTGTTGCTTTTAGGAAGATGGGGAAAGTCTTCTTCTCACCTGTAATATATGATGATTCCTTATGGATAGTTGGTAGTATCATCATTTCATTTCATGAAGCTTTATTCAGTTCATATTATGCAAATGACCATAAAAGCGTACAGGCAACAAAAAACAGTACATGATAATATACAGATAAAAAGAACGAAGTTAAAGCATCATACTTTTCCGATAATAAATAGATTTACATATAAAATTAGCAGTAAAAATACATATATCCGGCGAGTTCGCATTATAAATCAATTTCATGGCCTCATCAACGCTGTAGATTCCATATTTTATAAACATTGGTTTAAGATAGACCAATCTGAGATTCAAGAATAAGGTACAAATTAACATAAAGTGCAGTGTGCTTTGTTTTGAATACCATCGTGGTAGTATCAAAATTGGCATCCTGTAGCCTTGGTTTGTATCGCTTTATGTGTGCCAATTAAAATATCCAACAAAAATAAAAAGAACAACAATTAAACAATACATTCAGCGACTACAATGAACAACGAAGCTAGCATTCACAGTCCCTAATAATTTCGTTTGCCAAAAAAATTATGCTTTTTAGTAAGTACGTTTTACTAGCAGCAGTATAGGTCGAACAACCTGGATTCAAATCCCTACCCCATCTTTTCAAGCTAAGACCTGCAGAGGTCTGTCGGTGACTTGCAGGTCTCGATGTGTGCCCTCTCAGGGCCTTTTCAGCATTTTTCATTCGCCCGACAAGTACAAAATGACACCTTTCAGTTAAGCGAAGATTACATGTTTACGACAAGTGCTATAAGAAGCAAAGGGCATTCGCTTTATTAAAAAAAAAAATGGATTGCTATTATTTTCGTACAGGCATCATTTTCGGCATATTCGGGATGAATAAAGCTAAATTACCTCTCACTTATAGACTTAGCTACCGGATCACAGAATAGGAGTGAGAGAGACAGAAGGAAAAAGACAGGAGAGGAAGAGAAAGAAAATGACATTAAGAGAGAGAATTCATTTAAATGTACAAGCCTCTCATCTATAGAGTAAAAATATTTCTATCCATATTTGCAGTCTTTCGTGTGTTAAGGACGTAAAGAAACTTAAAATGCACAAATAAACATTGATGTAATATAATATTATTTGGGGTTGTTATTATGAACATAAACACTTGTAATATTGAACAAAGATAAATGCGTAATGCCATTATGCATTGCATCCCATTAGGCCTTCCTGAGAACAAACACTTCACGAATGCGCCTCCTCTTGTTCAGTTATAAATTATTAGTATCAGATGTCACTATCCCCAGGAGGCGACGGAGGCAGGGAGACGCAGGCGTGGAAATGCCGTCTGTTGCAGGCTGATGTTTTAACTGACTGCATCATAGGAACGTTTATCTACCGCTATATATCATACAGTTCATCCTTTCTCATGTTTTCTCTTATTTTAATTATGTCTCAACTTATCTCTTATGTCCCGTGAAGTTTTACGTTTTTATAAAAATAAAAAAAGACCAGGGTGATGGATCTACTGACAATCAAATAATTTGTTTTCAACAGCCATTGTGTTGATTATGATCATGCTGTTTTGTGCATACTTTCCAAGATTTTAAAGTGATAGGCAGTGCTGATGATAAATCAAATCACATATGGGCATATTATCAAGGGGGTTTATCTCCACTTTTTTGGCTTTAAAAGCCAAGAAAGCGGAGATAAAATTATCTCCCTATTACCTACCTGTCACTAACAGTTAGCAACAGCTAGTAGGAGATAGAGACCATCTTGGGCCCCGCTTTGCATGTCAGTGATATTTATCACTAATGACATGCAAAGTGGGCGTGCCAAGAAGTTAGCGACTGGAAACAGTTGCTAACATCGCTATCTCCTATTACCAGCTTTTGGAGATATTCGCGCTAAGCGCGAATATCTCCAAAAGCTAACACCTGCCCTGAGCAGTTCTTAGCCATGTTATCCAATGGGAGGTGGATAACATGGCTAAGAGCATTAGCTCAGTAATGCATGAATATCGCTGACTTTTCAGCGATATTCATGCATTGCGGCCGATTTTTATCGCATTTGCGATAAACCTTGGTAATACCAAGGTTTATCTGCGATAAAAATCGCCGCAGCTCAGCGGTAAATTTTTGTCTCTAACCAAGCAATAGCGATAATTATCGCTATTGCTTGGTAATATGCCCCATATTCCACAGTGCTCTATTTACACGACAGGAATCATCTGTGGTTAGATATGTGGCCTAGGAATCAAGGGAACCTGGGGGCATATTATCAAGCTTGGCCGATATAATTATCGCCGCTTTATCGGCAGGAAACTGCCTATAAAGTGACGATAATGGGCTTGATAATATGCTCCATGGATTTCCAATCGAAGCTCATGTTAGATGTCTTTCACATTTAATATGAGCTTCGATTGGAATACCATAGAGCATATTTCCTGCCGAGAAAGCGGCAATAATGTTATCGCCCAGGCTTGATAATATGCCCCACGGAGCGGTAACTCTGAGACCCAAGTAGAGCCCTCCTCCACCCCCTCATTCTCTCGCTATTGTGGACGCAGCCTCAAGTCCAGGTGTCTGCTATGGTGTTGCATATTACATTTCTCTTAAGTTCATCATTTTATAATAATTTTACTGTTACTTTAATATATTGCTTAGTACTTGTTTCATCTCAAAGCAGAACCTGTATTCTGTTACCATGGATTACAAGATTCCAGATTCCATCTAACAGTACTTTTTGGATAGCTTTGAAGTGAATACCTACTGTACTGTGCTCTTCTCAATAAATTCTATTTTTATATAAAAACTACCCTTCTGGATTCTTACATATTGTCAACTGCAGAGCCTGGTGTGACGTGTGTAAGAATGTGGCAGGCTTCAAAGGGGACGGAGGCGGCACGTATTCCAACTTGAAGCTCCATTGCCCTGGCCGTAGCTTTTTCAGACTGTATCTGACTTTGCCTATGCTCGCGCCAATGATGGGTCAAGATTGGAGCGAGTGAGGCCAGTGCTTGATATAAAAAAAACACTTTTGATTAGAGTAGAATGGTGGATTACAGAATATTGAACACAATATAGATAAATGGAGGATATGTGGATGACTCTCAGTCTGAGAGGAGTTTCACATGTGACTGCTGTGAGAGGCCTTTTCACACACCACAAGTGTTACATTCAGAATACATGGACTGTAACGTTTGTGACACAGTTTCAGACATGCCCTCGACGTTTCGATTTGCTCCTATTTCATTGATTTACTCTCCCAGACTGCTGCTTCTTTGGATCACACATTACATAATGTAAAGGAAAGTCAGAGAAGGGCTGCACTGCTTTATTGTTGCTTTTATTGTTTAATTGATGTAATTAATCCTCTTATAATATAGCCTGCCCATTGCTCGCCCTTAAACTTTCTGCTGCACTGTATTTACATTCTAGGAATGACAAATGAGGCCTTGCAATCGAAGCAGTGGCTTTGTTTTAACTATATTGTATTACTTGTGTGATGTTGATGGATTGATTTCATGATTTCAGGAGCTCTGCTCTTAACAGAGTGCTTGGTAAGAAGCCCAGGGGTAACTGGAACATAATATGGCACCTCTTTGGGACAGGGGCATCTCTTTCACCATTTTACAATAGCCCACTATGATCAGCCAGCTATTGAGGAGGCTTACTTATCGAAAAGGGCTTCTAAACCCCCTCCAAGTAGACCCGTAGTTTGAAGAAGACAAAAGTAAAACATGATTTTCCAGAACTAATAGTAGATATTCAAAGAGTTAAAATCCCTGATCCTCGGTATTCGGATCTTGAGGCACAAGCACCTGTTGTGACATCAATGTTTTTAAAATATGCTGAGGTCTGACAAACCCATACACCACCTTAAAACGGAATTTCCCTTTACGAAGACCTCTTACTGATTTCACGTAACTGCGCGACATGCACCCAACAAATGCCCCAACAGTTGACTATTGAATGCACAATGCCTGGTGTTTCATCGTCTTTATTATACAGACTTATAATACAGAAATAGCGATTTTAAACCTCAAGGTCCTAACACTAAAGAAGTTTGCCCACCATTACTAAGAACACTGACAAGAGGGACCTTACCTCTAATTCTTTTAGACTCAACTCTGCACCTCTACTGCCTCAAATATCCGTGTGCGCTTCATTTCCTACTAGAATCAAGCTATCCTGGCTGATGACGGCTGATAGCCAGTAACCGGTCCTAGGATGCTTGATTCCGGTCCAGGGAAGTCATGGCTTGGCAGTTCGGGCTGAATTGTTCCCATGAGGCACAGGGTCAAGAGTGATTTGCATATGGCCATGTCCGAACTGGGGTGGTGTGGTGAGAAAAATAATGATGGATTAAACGCAGATCTGTGACTGGGGGTGAATATTTTGCCATTGTTCAGCATTCCACCCATCTATTGTTGTTTTTTTAATTTCCAGCAATGATCCGGTTGGTCAAATAAACTGTCAAATCATTATGCTGGTGTAATATGTTTATCCAAAGAGCTGGCAGTGCAGGGCAACTTTTTCTTAATAAATCTTTTTATTAACGTTTTTTCAACACTTTAATATGAATAATAATCTACATTCTTATATTTCTATCATTCTATTCGCTGTGCTCGTCATTAGTATTACAATGGCCAGGTACATACATGCGAAAATGATCACAGAAGTTCAGTAATGATAACAATAAGAGGAACAAGACGTTAACAGCTGAATCATTCCAACCCGTCCAATGTCACGTCTTTTGACCAAAATCTCTTCCCAGCATTCTGCACCATGGTCCAGACTAGGCTATCTACGTATTGTTGGGTTACAGAGCATTTGGTTCAGGTTCAAAATTAAAAGAACCCAACTGTGAGACAAAAAGTTTGGGAGATACATATTTCACTCACTTACTCCACAATTGCTTTCCTTATTTTGATACTGCACGCTCAGATATTGTGGCACGTTACAGCTGTATGCTAAGATACATGCATCTGACAATTTTTCCAGTTTTTTTCAATGTTAAATACCAAGAACTTGTGGAACATGTCTGTTACATTTTAAAGCCCTGAAGAAGTCCCGGGAGAGAAGAAACACATCAGCTATCAAATATGTGTTGTTATTTTAAGGAATTTATACTGAATAAAAGAACAAAAGAATAAAAAGAACATATTCTTCCAATAAAAACACCTAACAACGCATTTCATTTGGGAGGTACCATCTTCTTATGTGGGACAGACTATGGACACTGATATCTATTGATAAAGCATTTACATGTTTAGTTGAGTGCAGATCCCTTTGTGTGTAAACCTTCTGCAACGTTGTAGTACAGATTGATTTGTGGTCAGAATATAAAGTGGCAATAGAGCGGCCAGATAGTGAACTCTATAGAAACCCGATATCACGTGCCCCATCACCATAAGTTTTTTTTTGTTTTAAAAAAAAAAATGTATTGAAGTCTTTAGTGGCATCATTAATCATGACATACAAACAAGATTAGCAAGAATCATAACATACAACATAATCTTGTAACAAAATCAGCCGGGGAATACGGACATCCATTTGACAATCACTTTAGATATACAGAATCTTAAAAACAATTAATCGAAATATGATCCTCAAATTTTTTCAAATTTTCTCCCCCCCCCGATCCTCTGAGCATACATTTGTTCGCTTTTTCGAACTCTTTTTACTTTCTTGGACCATTCCTGCACCGAGGGAATCTTCTCTGAACGCCAATTCTGCAGTAACAATGACCTAGCCACTGCCATTACAATGTACACAAGTTTTGCCAATTGGTCTGGAAGTTTAAGGTCCGGATCGAAACCATACAACATTAGTTTGACATTCAGGAAAATCTTAATCGTATGATAAGTTCGAAGAAAAACAAAGATTTCATCCTAAACTGCCTTAATTTTAGAGCAGTAAACCATTATGTGAGACCAATTGGTCGCGGCATATTGTAAACATCTGAAACAATTTGATGGAATATCTGTGTACATTTTGGCAATAGCCGCCGGAGTGCGATACAGAAGCCATTTACCGAAAAATAGCATTCTACGTCACTTGGCTCCCTTTAAAACACTAAAGTTAAACTTATTAATGGTCTTCCAAATATTCAGAGATAACCCGTGGTTTTCTTGTTCCAGCCATTTTCTGATTGCTTTTGAGCTTAAATACATCTCCCTACTCTGTGCTAAGCAACATTTCCATTCCCCAGGTTTCTTTACCAGTGGATCCACAAAAAGATCATTAGTCAATTTAGTAGATTGGCTAAACTGCATTGGGTCCATTTGCGCCAAAATTGTATAAATCAATTATATGAACCTATCAGCAAAAAATTCCCCTGAATTAAACATGCCATCTCTGTCAGGGTTATCCAGGATCCATTCTTTACAAAATCCATTAGCTTAGTAAACCCTGTCCGCCCCCAATTTTCAACTGTCTCCTATTTTGATCCCTAAAAATGAGAATGCCCTAATCAGAGGAGTTATTAAATTAAAGAGTTGGAAGAGAATATCTTTTAAGCATGACAGAACGCCGCTTAAAAAACCAGGTCAATGTCTTATAGCGAACAAATTTGGGTGATTTAAGTACCTGAAGAGGGGAGGGTATTTGAATCTCAAAACAGATTAAGTCAAAAAAGAAATTTATAAATAAATTCTGACCGTGAATTTGGTTTTTAAATCTTGCCAGATACTGTGCAAAATATGCATTGTAATAGTCCCTAAGGTTCGGTAGAGAAAGACCTCCTTTCTCCGTATCCTCATACAAAGTCCCTATTGCGATTCGTGGTGTCTTTTTTGCCCAGACAAAAGCTGAGAACAGAGATTGTACTTTAGAAAAAAACGCACCCGGCAAAAAGCAGGAGATGGTTGAGAACAGAAAATTGAATAAGGGTAGGACAGACATTTTTATGAGCGCCACCCGTCCAAGAATAGACAATGGCAGTGAATTCCACCGTGCGATCATTATACAAACTTTTTGAAGAAGAGGATCAAAATTAAGTATATACAAATCTTTGACCGAGGCAGAAAAAAACCCTAGATATCTTTTGGGTTTATTATTTACACAGCTACCTAAATCAGGATGAAGTTCGGGATCTATACTACCTCAAACCAAAATTTCAGTTTTCTTTTTATTAATCCAACATCCCCCCAAAGCCTCAAAATCTTCGATAATCTGTAGTGCCTGATTTTGAGATTGCATGTCCGGTTTAATTAACAACATAATATCGTCAGCATATAATTTAATCTTGGCCATAGAAGTGACGGGAGGAGAAATATTTACGCAATTCCGAATTGCAACGGCTAGTGGTTCAATAAAAAATGCAAATAGAACAGGTGACAATGGGCAGCCCTGCCATGTGCCCTGCTTGACTAACACTGATCCCACCATGACTGTATTAATAATAATATTGGCGTTGGCACCCGTGTAGAGATTCTGAATTAAATTGATAATTTTTTCTGGGATCCCAAAATGGTGTAAAATAATAAAAAGTGTTGAACAAACCACCAAGTCAAAAGCTTTTTCCGCATCTAATAACAAAATGAATGCAGGGACTTCCCATGTATCAAAATATTCTAATGCCTCAGTCAAATAGTGAGTATTAGTTATCAATTGTCGACCTGTGATAAAGCCATTTTGAACAGGGTGGATCAAATCTGCTGAGATAACATTGAAACGTGATGATAATAGTTTTGTGGTCATTTTATAATCAGAATTTAATAATGTGATAGGTCTAAGTGAATTGGGATCTTTAGGTTCTTTCCCTTTCTTCAAAAAGTTCACCACGGTTCCTTCCCGAAAGGAATCTGGAATTGAAGCGCCATCTAACATAGAATTTAATAACTGCAAAAAGAGATCGGAAAAGGAACTAAAAAAAACCTTAAAAATTAGATGGGAAGCCCATCAGGGCCACAGGCCTTCCCATTTGGGAGGTTTTGCACCACAAACTCTATTTCTTCCCTTGAAAATGGGCTCGCCATTGTCAACTGGTCTACTTGAGAAAGAGTAGGTAATGCATGTCTACCTAAAAAATCATTTAACTTTTGATGGTCTATATTATGTTGTCTACTATAAATCTTCTTGTAATGGGAAAGCAAATGTGTGACTGGGCATTGTAAGCAGTGAATCAAATTTGCGAGAACTTGTTCTGTGGCCTGCCAGGCTAAAAATCTTCCCATAAAATTACTTTCTTTGTAAACTTTTTGCAATTGCTACGGTGGAGTTCCATGCCTCCACGTAGCACCTGCGCACCCTGTGCCCGGGTCCTCCCCCCCACGAGGATGATGGCAGAAGGTAGCTGGTGTTCTGCCGGCTCCCGCTTTCGGTGTATGGATTGAGCATTTCTCGGCGCTTGGGCATTTTTTGAGAAAAGCGTCTATGTAGCATTTGGAGCCACAGCAGTGAAACACCTTCATTTCCAGTCTGAATCGGGAGAAAAGTAGCAAGGGCGTTGGACTCTGTGCCCCTTCTGCGCCCTGACCCCTGTGGCCCTACGGACTTGCGGAATTGAGACCGCGGACCTACAGACCAGCAGGATTCGTTGACTCGCTATTCGCCCCAAATGACTTTTACCCTTCACTCCAGTGACGATTGGTGAGCCTCTTTTCAACTTAAGTACACTACTGTACAGAATTCTATAAGCAGCGGTAGTGCTAGTGGCAGCGGCAGCGGCAAGTTCAGGGTTCTTTTTTCTGTAAAACCCTCCTTTTTTTTTGTGAAATACTCGTCCATATTGCATTGAACATTCATCCTGATTTTCGTACCTCTGCCTCTGCGCCGGTGTCAGCAAGCTCTATTGCATTTTTTGTTTTGGACCTCAGCACCTAAAGTTCCTTGCTTCCCCCCTGGCTTTCTCTGTGCTCAGAGACTTATTGCTGGCAACGCTAAAATATGGGAAAGCTCCTGAATGCGAGAGCCAAGGCGAAGGCCCGCCGTCAGCAAGCTAAAGAAGCAGCAGATGCCGCTAAATCTGCGGGTAAAGATGATTGCAAGGAGGAGGTCTCCATACACTCCTCTGATAGCTCAGATGAACTGGAGGGGTCTCTTAAAGCTTTACCTAATCAAATTAGCCCAGGAGGTAATGTGGCGCCAGTAGAGACGGGGGCAACGAACACTGGGTTAGAGGTGGTTCAGATTGCGCAATCCGTTCAAGACGGCCTGAAGGACGAAAATAAAGTTAAGACACCGAGGGCGCTTAAAGTTCCAACGCATTTTCCTCTGTTCGAGAAAAAGCCTACTATGATTGCCGCTAGCAGTCCGGTTCAGCCTGTTGTTTTTACGGGACTAAGCCATACTTTACAGACATTCGCTGATACGGTGCTGCCAGGTAACTTGTGCCCAGGGTCAAAAGTGGCAGCCAGTATATTGCCCGCTACCATCTCACCACACGGAGAAAAAAGTCAACCACCTGTAGGTAGAAAAGGAGATGAAATGGTAAATGTCGCAGTGCTACAAGTTGATCTTATATCTGCAGCCTCTGTGGATCCATTTAGTCCTATCCTTGATATGGACACCAAGACTGTGGGGAGCTGCAGATGTCTGTTAAAGATATGTTAAATCTGATTCTAGATGAAGTCAGAGAGATGAAAAGGTTCCAAAAAGCTGAACTGGCTTTAATACACCAGCGATTGGATAAAATTGAAGATTTGGTGTCCACCTTGCCTGCTCGTTTACAAGAGGCAGAGGGCAGAATTTCTAGTTGGGAGGATCAAATGACAGAGGTTAAGAAAGATCTCAAAGTTATGTCTAAATCCTCAAAGGGATTGGAAGCAAAACTGGACGATCTGGAAAACTATAATCGAAGATCTAATCTCAGAATAGTGGGGGTTCCAGAAGGAATTGAGGGATCAAACACGCTTCACTGGGTCACCTCTTTTCTACAACATAAAGTGATCCCAGAAACGATTACTCGCGCTCATCGGGTCCCGGCTCAGCCGTTTCTTAATTCTACACTCCCACGCACCATTCTGTTAAACTTTTCAGATGTCTGGATAAAAGAAACAATTCTGTCCAAGGTTATTCAACAGAGACAATTCGCGGTTAATGAAACTATTAAATGCCGGATCTTCTCTGATATGTCCGCAGCCGCGGCTCACAGAAGAAAGGAGTTCGTTAAAATTTTGCATTTATTTAAAGTCAAGGGAGCTCAAGCCTCGATTGCCCAGCAGTCGAAATTGAAAGTTCTGGTTAAGAGCAAATTTTATATCTTCTCAGATGTTAAAGAAGCGCAGGAGCTGCTAACGGAGATTTTGCACATTTAATAGGGCTTTATTTAGTTAAGTTATATATTTTTTTCTTTTTTGTGCTGATAATGTGCTCTTAGAGGCCTGTGGAGGGGGAGGGACGAGGGGTAGGGAGCGCAGGGAGTTAAGGGATGTAATAACACGACACCTCAATGTTAGGGGTGAGGGCTCGTTGGCCTTCGTGGGGGAGGGAAGTAGGTGCAGGAGAATGGCCACAGGATGGAGAGGATGCTGAGGTAGGGGGCACGGGTGGGTGGGGTGGAAAAAAGAATTAAAAAATTGAAGTCCTTGGTATTCTTTTTTCTTTTAACTGTGGGGCTTTTCTGCCAGGTGCAAGGGACAAAAGTCAGTGTAGTTAGACAAAGAATGTGTAGTGTTTCTGCAAGGGTTCTTTTAAAAGTTTATTAATTTTTGAATGTCTACTAGAATGGATCTGAAAATAATTTCTTTTAACGTCAATGGGTTAAACAATAAAAAAAAAATGAGAGCTATAGAAACATGGATTAAGTCTGAAAACCCCGCTGTAATACTGTTAAAGGAGACTCACATTCCAGCTACTAAAATTGAAGAGTTTTCTATGTTTAAATCATGGGCTTCTTATCGAGGCTATTCTTTGTTTAATGAGTCTCAGCAGGGAGTGGCGCTCTTCCTAAAAAGTATATATATATGCTGAAATTATACAGACAGCAGAGTGTGGTTCGGGTCGTTGGTGCTGGGCTACTTGCAAAATTAAAAATCGTCAAAGTCCTATTACTTTTGTTAGTTTCTATGCCCCAGTTAATGATAACTTTGAGATTAATGAGGACTTGTTTCAGTCCCTACTGATGGTCGGAGGGGATATTGTCATTGGTGGTGATTTCAATATTCTCATGAATTCAAAGTTAGACTCTACTACTTATTTAAAAAAGCAGCTTAAACCTAAATCATTCAGATCTATTTCCAATAACGCAACAACATTGGATCTTTGTGACCCATGGCGTCTCTAAAAGCCATTAAAAAAAGAGTTTACCTGTTGGTCAGGGAGGTTTAAGTCCTCCTCTCGTATCGATTTCTTTCTCGTATAGAGACAACTTAACTTTTCTTATCAGAACATTCTGCACAATGGGTTTTCTGAACACTGGATGTTAGTCATCGAATTTGCTTTGGGGGAAAATACGAACGTCCCCAAACGATGGGTGTTCAATAAAATATATTTGTATGATGAAGCGTGGGTTGCATCACTAAAACTAGATATCACAGATGTTATCATTCGTAACATTGACACGGCTCATCTTAGTATTGTCTGGGATTCTCTGAAGGCCTTTATTCGGGGTATAGTTATAGGGAAAGATGCAACAGAATTGTCTGCTGCTAGGGATACAAAGCACTTGCTGCAACAAAAAATACAGTTTCTAACGGACCTTCGGCAGCAGAACCCCTCTGGCAATGTTCAAAACAAACTGAATGAGGCCAAGCGGGAACTTAGCGCTTATTTTTCTGCCCAGAGTGAGGAGATTTTTCGTAGGCAACCCCTTCACCATTAGTGATGGGAAAGTATCAGGACGTGAGAACCTTTTTATAGAGGAAAATACAGGATAAAGACATTGATTGGGTCAAGATTGACAGGATGACTCCAGAGCCCAAAGTGCCAGTGCATGTCTATTATGAGAGATTGTTGTTGGTGTTCTGTGCCCAGATGCAGGTGGAGTACCAAGACGAACCCCTTTATTTAAAATAGTTGGAGTTTTATCAGTACAGTAGAATGGAGACTCTTGAAGCTAAAGACATGGGACATTTTGTGTCTCAGTTTGTGACAGAATTGAGACCTTAACTAACATGATGATTCAGCAGCATCTGATTTGTTGGCAGAATAAATCAGTTGATGAGATTTTAAGATATTTTAAATATTGTAGTGATGAATTAGAAATGAAGCAGAAGTGACTGAAAGGGAAACTAATGGTGGCACAGATGAAAGCAGCACCAAGAGGAAGTTAGAGTCAATGTTTTGTAGGGGATGTTGGATCTATGCATGGAGTACATCAACAAAGAACTCCTATGATGCTGTAGGAGAGTAGGGTCTGCTATCCTATGGTCACCCCAATTTTTGCTTTTTGCTTCACTGGTTTTTCGACTTACTGAGGCTGTGGGCCTGCTAATCAGACCCCCAGCCTGCTGTTCTCTCTCTAAATTTATGATACATGTGCTATAGGTACATACCACAATTGGAAATGGACTCCTTGTCAGCCCCTGTACCATGCACTATAGGTGCTCAGGGCATAGGTGCCACCAAGGCCTACCAGGGGCTGAAGCATAGCTTTTGCCACCCCTGGCTGGTTCTTAAATTGACACAACTGGCTGATCACTCAGCTGGGGCAAGTGGGTGTAATCACCCCTTGCTTAGATATAGTATACCTATATCTAAACCTATATCTGGACACATATATAACCTGTGAGCCACTCCTATGGAAGGCCTCATCAATCCTGGAGGCAGAGTGCGTGGTTTTATGTGAGATGGTGCTCTGGCATGAGCTGAGCCTGTCTGCAGCTGTCGGGAACAACTCCCTAAGCTGATCCGGGATAATGCCATACCATATACTCTTAAGCGCATTATAATCCTCGCGGTTATATAGCAACTTTGGTTTGGCTTTATCAAAACATGTCGTGTAAGGTGTCATACGAATTGGAATACTATCCCCTCGCCAGTTCTGGCGACGGGGATAGCATTCCACCCTTCTAGAGGGAGAAGACATGTTACTTTACTGAAACGCGGTTGATTTAAAATGAGCCTCAGATCCACAAAATGGATGCCCCTGCCACAGACACGGGTCTGGCCTCCTGCTGCTGACCGAAACCCGGCAGAGGAGGCCTGGACAAAGAGTTTCCTGTCACAGGGCGGTGTCAAACCACCCCAGACAGGAGATAGTGGATTGGAGTAGGGAGGTTTCAAAGAAACCAGACACTGCCTGGGGAGCACAAGGCTGCCCCTTGCAGGATCCGGCCAAACCGGTTCTGGGGCCTCCCAGCCCCTGTCCCAGCGCGGCCAGGATCAAAGGAGAGGGGTGTAACCACCCCCTTCCTGGGTCCCACCCATAGGAGGGGACCTAGCAGGATGTCCAACCCCCTAGATTCGAATAAGAGGGGGAGCAGTCCCAACGGACCTCAGATCATCCTGAAGAAACATAAGAAACGAAATCTGGACCCTTCGACTTTCTACACGACGTGAGAAGACTGAAGAATCTCCCTTGTGGTCAAGGAGTGACCACCCTGTGCAAACAGGCACCATCCAGCCCTCGACCCTTGCTTTGTTGCAGTTCCCGCCGGAACTCGAGCGACAGAGATCGACGAGATCAAGCTTGCCTGCCTTCTACCTGCCCGATCCACAGTCCCTGCAGAGCTGAGACCCGTGGAGGCGACCGGAAGCGTGGGGCACGCCATCTTGAAGAGGCCACGAGACGCTGACCGTGCAGCCCCCGAGTGACCCTCGAAGCTGTACACCGGGGTTTGAGAAGCCCCAGCCCCGAGCTCCACTTGCACCAAAGCTCACCCCTCCACACTCGACGAGTGCTGCGTGGGGCCCTTCTGCCTGTGTGTGCTCGACGCGTTGGCCCGGTCACTTGCCAGCTGGCTTGTGGCCCCTGTGCCGACGAACTTCGAAATACGACTTGCTTTTCTGGTTGCTCCAGATCTGCACCAGCTCCTGTAAAAAGGAGCACCCACTCTGACCCTCCTGGTTCGAGTGATAAGCAATCTCCCGGTTCTGCGTGGATTGCTTTTGCCAAGTGCTGTTTGCTACAATCTTCAAGCCGACGGTGCTGACGGCGAGAGCCTACGTGGGACAGATCGTGACCTGCTCCTGGACGTCGCAGATGCCCCAGAGCCCACGTGACAGCGGAGAGAAGCCTATCGACAACCGCCTGATTGCGCCCGACATTGCCTGGTTCCGTCCTGGTTCCACCCTGGTCACTGCTGAGTGACCCAGACTCTGTCCCCTCTGCTTTCAGGTACTTTTCTACATCGATCCACCCTTGGATCGCACCGGACACTTCTGCTTCACAGCGCCTGCAGCTGCAACAGCTCCAAGCACCCAGAACCTGCGTGACAGAACCCGACGCCACTTCGACCCTGTGCACCCACGGCCTGTGGGTGAGGTAACTTTGCAACGCCGGTGTCTTTACACTGGTACACACCTCTAGGGTCTGTGTCTAAAGTTTTGTGTTCCTAGGTTCAGCGGAAGTATCTTTTTATTCACTTTAATTGACTTTTACGCACCATAGACAGTGCATTGGTGCGCGCTGCACTTTCCGTGCTGCATCCGTCTCCTGTGGGCTACTCCCGACTTCTTCATTGCTTGTCCTGACTGCTCCCCGCGAATCTCTAGGCCCTAGGCCTAACCATTGTTCGTAAAGTGTTACTTATACCACTTTTTTGATATATGGTCTGAGTGGCCACCCGCCCTCATCCATAAACGTGCAACTTTATATGTGTAACAGTGCTTTTGATTTAACGCTTGTGCCCCTTTCCTCATAAAGAGTACTGGGGAGTAATTTAGTAATAAATACATATATTTTTATAATATATACTTGTGTGGTGTCCTTTCATTTGATTACAGGATTGTATGTGGTAAAACAAGCTCGCTTAACACGACCTCTTAAGTTAAGCCTTTAAGGCTGCTTAGTCCATGCTACCACTAGGATAGCTTGTCTACAAGGTTGACTTACAACCTGACATCTTTGGGGTTTGCTTGGACTGATAACCAGTGGTTCCAGAATTGGAAACACTACCTATCAGGCCAACTTCTCACATTGGTGTGCAGCGGTGCGGATTTGAGCTTGCTGTTTGTTTTACCATTGCAATCTTTATCAAATTGAAAGATCACATCAAGTACCTCTAGGTACATATAAATCAAAAGCTTAGCATATTAAGTTCTACTGAACTTAGTAGTTGTAGATTAAAGGGATTAGCACACCCTGACTACAACTCACTAGCAAGGTACAGTAGGAAACCACTTAGTGTAGGTAAGTGCACCACTTACACCTCACTAGCAGTCATGTCTGATACAGGTAGAGCTTCAGGCTCTGCTCCTGTAATAGTTGATCCTATAGGGACAACATCCAGATATGACAACCTTAGCCACAAAGACCTGAGTGCCTTGTGCACAGCCAGGGGGCTAAAAAAGGGCAGAGGCCCTACCATTCCTTCCCTAATAGCTCTCCTAGAAAAGGATGACCTAGATAAGGCGATTCAGACTCCCTTAGAAACAGAGGAAGGGATAAACTCCCCTGAGAATGAGGATCTTCAAGAAGGAGTAGAGGAGGAAGAGGAAGACCCAGAGGAAGGCTCTGATGTAGAAGAGCCTGAAGATCAGGATCAGGTGGGAAACCAGGTACAGGTTGCCAGGCTTAACCAGGCCAACTTGGACCTACATGGGAATGGAGGGGGCCAGCACCACTCCAGATCTCATAACCAAATTCTCCCAGGTAATAGAAGGGAGAGATCTCTGTCAAGGGACTCTCACCTTTCTAGTGCCTCAAGAGAATCTCAAAGAGGAATGACTTCCTCCCAGAGAATAGAGCATAGGGCCAGAATGAGGGCTGTCCAACTCCAAATAGAAAGGGAAGAGGTAGCCTTGGCTCAAGCTAAACTTGCTTTAGCAAGAGAGAAAAAATTGTGTGGCTTAGATGCCACTGGTGGCAGCAAAGTTCCTAAAGAAAAAGACAGGGCCTATGACAATAGAAACCTGACAAAAATTGTGCCCCCCTACAAGGAAGGGGATGATATCCACAAATGGATGACTGCTCTTGAGAGGGCCTGCATGGTACAGCAGGTCCCTGAGGATCAGTGGGCAGCAATTTTATGGTACTCCTTTTCTGAGAAAGGGAGGGACAGGCTCCTCACTGTTAGACCTGAGGATGCCAAAAACTACTCTGTTCTGAAGAGTGCTCTTATTGAAGGGTTTGGCCTAACCACTGAGCAATACAGGTTGTTGTTCAGAGACACCCAAAAAGCACAGACTCAGGACTGGACTGATTTTGTAGATTGTGCCACTAAGGCTCTGGAGGGTTGGCTGCAGGGAAGTAAAGTTTCAGACTATACAGGATTGTACAATCTTATGATGAGAGAACAGATCCTTAATAACTGTCAGAACCAGCTGTTGCATCAATACCTTGTTGACTCTGATTTGACCTCTCCCCAAGAATTGGGAAAGAAGGCAGACAAATGGGTCAGAACAAGGATTAAGCAGAAAAACCAGAACCAAGGTGACCAGAAGAAAACAGACCAGAAGGGTGGGAATCAGAAAGATAAAGAAAAGGACCAGAAGTCTTCAGGCCCCCAAACTAGCAATAAGGAGGGGGGTTCCCAAAATGGAAACAAGAAAAAGAAGAACGATGGCCCAAAGAAACCTTGGTGTAATACCTGCAAATCAGTTTCACACTGGGGCAGTGAATGCACTAAGAAAAATCCAGTCCCCACCACTGCAGCTCCTAAAGCAACTGCACCCCCTAGTACAGTCAGCAGTGGTGGTACACAGCCAAAGGGTTTAGTAGGGTTGACCCTGGGTACTGAGGTGGAATCTGGCCTAGTCAGAATCCCCACACAGGCAGTTCTCCTATATGATGTGGACATATCTTTGCCCACTGCAGTAAGCCCCAGTAACCTGGGCAAATATAGGCAGACTCCCTTAATTAATGAGAAACTGGCTCAGGCCTACAGGGACACTTGTGCCAGTGTCACAATGGTGGCACCTGGCTTTGTGGACCCTGGACAAATTGTACTAGGTGAAAGTTACCTAGTGACCAATGCAAGCAACTCCACTACTTCCCATAGTGTGGCTGTTGTGAACTTCTCCTGGGGAGGGGTAGATGGCCTAAAGAAAGTTGTTGTGAGTGCAGACCTCCCAGTAGACTGTCTGTTAGGCAATGATCTTGAAAGCTCAGTTTGGTCAGAAGTGGAGTACAGGACTCATGCAGAAATGCTAGGGATTTCAGCTCATGTCCTTGCAGTGACAAGGTCTCAGGCTAAGAAGTGCCTTCCTGAACCAGTGGTGGATCTTGAAACAATAGACCAACCACAACCCAAGAGAAGGAGCAAGAGGGTTAAGGCTGTGCCTTCCCACTTGCCCCAGGTTGAGGATCAGGTTTCACAGGAAACTGATTCTGCAGTCCAAGAGGAGACTGTCTCTGAGGAGCTTGAACCTGATCAGGTTGAGTTTCTGGGGACAGGGGGACCCTCAAGGGCAGACCTGGGGCAGGCCCAATTAGATTGCCCTTCACTTGAACCCCTCAGACAGCAAGCTGCTGCTGAGGCTGCAGGGAATGCTCAAGGTACCCATAAAGTGTATTGGGATGAAGGACTCCTTTATTCAGAGGCTAGAGACCCCAAGCCTGGCACAACCAGGAGGTTGGTTATACCTTTGAAGTTTAGGGGCTTCCTTCTTACCTTGGCCCATGATATTCCCCTTGCAGGACACTTAGGCCAGAATAAGACTTGGGACAGGCTTGTTCCACACTTTCACTGGCCTCACATGTCAGAAAATGTCAAGGAGTTTTGTCGCTCCTGTGTCACTTGCCAAGCCAGTGGTAAGTCAGGTGGCACAACAAAGGCCCCCCTGATACCACTACCTGTGGTGGGGGTACCCTTTGAAAGAGTTGGAATAGACATTGTGGGTCCCATGGATCCTCAACCAGCATCTGGGCACAGATTTATACTGGTGGTAGTGGATCATGCCACCAGGTACCCAGAAGCAATTCCCCTGAGGACCACCACAGCTCCTGTGGTGGCAAAAGCCCTCATTGCAGTTTTCTCAAGAGTGGGCTTTCCAAAGGAGGTTCTTTCAGACAGAGGTACCAACTTTATGTCTGGATACTTAAAAGCAATGTGGAAAGAGTGTGGAGTAAACTATAAGTTTACCACACCCTACCATCCACAGTGCAATGGGCTTGTGGAAAGGTTCAACAAGACCCTAAAGGGAATGATAAAAGGTTTACCAGAGAAGCTTAGGCGGAAATGGGACATCCTTTTACCCTGCTTGCTCTTTGCTTACAGAGAGGTCCCACAGAAGGGGGTTGGCTACAGCCCTTTTGAACTTTTGTTTGGCCACCCTGTAAGAGGTCCATTGAGTTTGGTGAAGGAAGGATGGGAGTTACCTCTCAAAAAGCCTAAACTAGACATTGTGGACTATGTACTTGGTCTCCGCTCCAGGATGGCTGAATACATGGAGAGAGCATCCAAAAACCTTGAGGCAAGTCAGGAATTACAGAAAGCCTGGCATGACCAAAAGGCTGTTATGGTTGAGTTCCAGCCAGGACAGAAGGTGTGGGTGTTGGACCCAGTGGGGCCAGCAGCTCTCCAGGACAAATGGACTGGACCCTACCCTATCATTGAAAAGAAGGGAGAAGTCACCTACTTGGTTGACTTTGGTACCCCTAGGAGCCCCCACAGGGTGCTCCATGTGAACAGATTGAAAGCATTTGTTGACAGGGAGGACATGAGTCTCCTCATGGCCACAGATGGGGAACAGGAGGAAGAGAGTGACCCTCTCCCAGACCTGCTTTCCCAGAACCCTGATGATGGTTCAGTTGATGGAGTAGCCTTGGCAGGCAGCCTCACTGAGCAGCAACAGGTGGACTGCAGACAGGTGTTGCAGGCCCACAGACAATTGTTTTCACTCACACCCAGTCAGACTAACTGGTGCACCCATGAGGTGGACCCTGGTGACAATCTGCCTGTGAAGAATAAGATCTACAGGCAACCTGACCATGTCAGGGATTGTATAAAGGCTGAGGTGCAAAAGATGTTGGAGCTTGGAGTGATTGAGCCCTCAGAGAGCCCATGGGCTAGCCCAGTGGTCCTTGTGCCAAAACCTCATACCAAAGATGGGAAGAGAGAAATGAGGTTTTGTGTGGACTACAGAGGTCTCAATGCTGTCACTAGGACAGATGCTCATCCCATTCCAAGAGCAGATGAGCTCATTGATAAATTGGCTTCTGCCAAGTTTCTGAGCACATTTGATTTGACAGCTGGCTACTGGCAAATCAGACTAGCTGAGGAGTCAAAAGCCAAAACAGCATTTTCGACCCCTAGTGGACATTATCAATTTGTGGTAATGCCCTTTGGCTTGAAGAATGCACCTGCCACTTTCCAAAGGTTGGTGAACCAAGTCCTTGCTGGGTTGGATGACTTTTGTGCAGCATATCTAGATGATATTGCTGTCTTTAGCTCCACCTGGGAGGATCACCTGATCCACCTGAAGAAGGTTCTGGAGGCCCTGCAAAAGGCAGGCCTGACTATCAAGGCTACTAAGTGCCAGATAGGGCAGAGCAAGGTTGTGTACTTGGGCCACCTGGTAGGTGGGGGTCAAGTTCAACCACTGGAGAGCAAGATCCAGACCATACAGGACTGGGCTCCTCCAACTACCCAGACACAAGTCAGAGCCTTCTTGGGCCTGACTGGGTATTACAGAAAATTTGTAAAGAACTATGGGTCCATTGTGACACCATTGAATGACTTGACATCCAAGAAGATGCCCAAAAAGGTTCAGTGGACAGTTAGCTGTCAAAAGGCATTTGATGACCTGAAGAAGGCCATGTGCTCTGCACCTATCCTGAAGAGTCCTGACTACTCCAAACAGTTCATTGTACAGACAGATGCTTCTGAGTTGGGGGTGGGAGCTGTGCTTTCACAACTTAATCAAGATGGTCAAGACCAGCCCATTGCTTTTATTAGCAGAAGGCTGACCCCCAGGGAGAAACGTTGGTCAGCTATTGAGAGGGAGGCCTTTGCTGTGGTTTGGGCCCTGAAGAAGTTGAGGCCATACTTGTTTGGTACTCACTTCCTAATTCAGACAGACCATAAGCCCCTCTTGTGGCTAAATCAGATGAAGGGTGAAAATCCCAAACTGCTCAGGTGGTCCATTTCCCTACAGGGGATGGACTTTACAGTGGAGCACCGCCCAGGGACTGACCATGGTAATGCAGATGGTCTCTCCAGGTACTTCCACTTAGAACATGAAGACTTATCTGGTCAAGGTTAAGTTTAATGTCCCTGCGTTTGGGGGGGGGTTATGTAGGAGAGTAGGGTCTGCTATCCTATGGTCACCCCAATTTTTGCTTTTTGCTTCACTGGTTTTTCGACTTACTGAGGCTGTGGGCCTGCTAATCAGACCCCCAGCCTGCTGTTCTCTCTCTAAATTTATGATACATGTGCTATAGGTACATACCACAATTGGAAATGGACTCCTTGTCAGCCCCTGTACCATGCACTATAGGTGCTCAGGGCATAGGTGCCACCAAGGCCTACCAGGGGCTGAAGCATAGCTTTTGCCACCCCTGGCTGGTTCTTAAATTGACACAACTGGCTGATCACTCAGCTGGGGCAAGTGGGTGTAATCACCCCTTGCTTAGATATAGTATACCTATATCTAAACCTATATCTGGACACATATATAACCTGTGAGCCACTCCTATGGAAGGCCTCATCAATCCTGGAGGCAGAGTGCGTGGTTTTATGTGAGATGGTGCTCTGGCATGAGCTGAGCCTGTCTGCAGCTGTCGGGAACAACTCCCTAAGCTGATCCGGGATAATGCCATACCATATACTCTTAAGCGCATTATAATCCTCGCGGTTATATAGCAACTTTGGTTTGGCTTTATCAAAACATGTCGTGTAAGGTGTCATACGAATTGGAATACTATCCCCTCGCCAGTTCTGGCGACGGGGATAGCATTCCACCCTTCTAGAGGGAGAAGACATGTTACTTTACTGAAACGCGGTTGATTTAAAATGAGCCTCAGATCCACAAAATGGATGCCCCTGCCACAGACACGGGTCTGGCCTCCTGCTGCTGACCGAAACCCGGCAGAGGAGGCCTGGACAAAGAGTTTCCTGTCACAGGGCGGTGTCAAACCACCCCAGACAGGAGATAGTGGATTGGAGTAGGGAGGTTTCAAAGAAACCAGACACTGCCTGGGGAGCACAAGGCTGCCCCTTGCAGGATCCGGCCAAACCGGTTCTGGGGCCTCCCAGCCCCTGTCCCAGCGCGGCCAGGATCAAAGGAGAGGGGTGTAACCACCCCCTTCCTGGGTCCCACCCATAGGAGGGGACCTAGCAGGATGTCCAACCCCCTAGATTCGAATAAGAGGGGGAGCAGTCCCAACGGACCTCAGATCATCCTGAAGAAACATAAGAAACGAAATCTGGACCCTTCGACTTTCTACACGACGTGAGAAGACTGAAGAATCTCCCTTGTGGTCAAGGAGTGACCACCCTGTGCAAACAGGCACCATCCAGCCCTCGACCCTTGCTTTGTTGCAGTTCCCGCCGGAACTCGAGCGACAGAGATCGACGAGATCAAGCTTGCCTGCCTTCTACCTGCCCGATCCACAGTCCCTGCAGAGCTGAGACCCGTGGAGGCGACCGGAAGCGTGGGGCACGCCATCTTGAAGAGGCCACGAGACGCTGACCGTGCAGCCCCCGAGTGACCCTCGAAGCTGTACACCGGGGTTTGAGAAGCCCCAGCCCCGAGCTCCACTTGCACCAAAGCTCACCCCTCCACACTCGACGAGTGCTGCGTGGGGCCCTTCTGCCTGTGTGTGCTCGACGCGTTGGCCCGGTCACTTGCCAGCTGGCTTGTGGCCCCTGTGCCGACGAACTTCGAAATACGACTTGCTTTTCTGGTTGCTCCAGATCTGCACCAGCTCCTGTAAAAAGGAGCACCCACTCTGACCCTCCTGGTTCGAGTGATAAGCAATCTCCCGGTTCTGCGTGGATTGCTTTTGCCAAGTGCTGTTTGCTACAATCTTCAAGCCGACGGTGCTGACGGCGAGAGCCTACGTGGGACAGATCGTGACCTGCTCCTGGACGTCGCAGATGCCCCAGAGCCCACGTGACAGCGGAGAGAAGCCTATCGACAACCGCCTGATTGCGCCCGACATTGCCTGGTTCCGTCCTGGTTCCACCCTGGTCACTGCTGAGTGACCCAGACTCTGTCCCCTCTGCTTTCAGGTACTTTTCTACATCGATCCACCCTTGGATCGCACCGGACACTTCTGCTTCACAGCGCCTGCAGCTGCAACAGCTCCAAGCACCCAGAACCTGCGTGACAGAACCCGACGCCACTTCGACCCTGTGCACCCACGGCCTGTGGGTGAGGTAACTTTGCAACGCCGGTGTCTTTACACTGGTACACACCTCTAGGGTCTGTGTCTAAAGTTTTGTGTTCCTAGGTTCAGCGGAAGTATCTTTTTATTCACTTTAATTGACTTTTACGCACCATAGACAGTGCATTGGTGCGCGCTGCACTTTCCGTGCTGCATCCGTCTCCTGTGGGCTACTCCCGACTTCTTCATTGCTTGTCCTGACTGCTCCCAGCGAATCTCTAGGCCCTAGGCCTAACCATTGTTCGTAAAGTGTTACTTATACCACTTTTTTGATATATGGTCTGAGTGGCCACCCGCCCTCATCCATAAACGTGCAACTTTATATGTGTAACAGTGCTTTTGATTTAACGCTTGTGCCCCTTTCCTCATAAAGAGTACTGGGGAGTAATTTAGTAATAAATACATATATTTTTATAATATATACTTGTGTGGTGTCCTTTCATTTGATTACAGGATTGTATGTGGTAAAACAAGCTCGCTTAACACGACCTCTTAAGTTAAGCCTTTAAGGCTGCTTAGTCCATGCTACCACTAGGATAGCTTGTCTACAAGGTTGACTTACAACCTGACATCTTTGGGGTTTGCTTGGACTGATAACCAGTGGTTCCAGAATTGGAAACACTACCTATCAGGCCAACTTCTCACAGATGCAATGTGGAAATGGGTTCCCGCAATAAGGTAGAGGTTATAGTGTTCCGATTTATCCAAGTATTGGGATTGATGTGACAACTTTGAAGGGATCGAATCCTTGTCACTATTGCAATAAATTGGGGCACTGGAAGTGGGAATGACCAACAGTGTGATAAATAAGAACTACGTTCAGAATTCATGGTTTACACAGCCTAGAGTAATAACCCCGTACAGTCACAGAGTGTATACCAAGACTGCAAAATTCTAATGACCCCCAAACTCCAATGATGCAGATTCCACAAGCCTCAATGCCACAGCAAAATGCAAATGCTTCCCAATTTAATTCAAACCAAGCCCGACATTTAAATCAGAATTCCCTCCAAAATCAGAAAACATTTCAGCAATTTCTTACATTTGAGACACTTGGGGGCTCAGGCTCTTATCAGTCACAATGACAGGGCCTGAGGGGGGAGGAAAATTGCATACTTGGTGCTGGCTTAGAGGTAGTCCAGAGTAGTCCATTTGTAGAAGGAGAGTTGAATGGCCACCCTGTATCATTTATAATTGATATTGGAGCTACTCGCTCTACTATTAGAACAGTGGAAGTTCCAAATCTACCCCTCTCAGGAAAAAAAGTCCAGGTTGTGGGAGTCAAAAATAAGCAAATGACAAGAAGTACCTCTTCAAATAGGGACTTTGAGGAGAATTACCAGTTTGTGGTGTGTGATTTGAGTTTGTGAGATTACTCGGATGTGACATGGTGGAAATTGAACTGAACCATCTATTGTAACTCAAAGGGGGTAGAGTTCCAGGCCCAGAGTTCCAGACCCACGATATAGATGTTGCCTTTATATTGGCGAATCAAGGGCCAATCATTTGGTTGGACCCTTTGATGACAAATGAGGACTAACCACGGTTCTGTTGCTCAAATATGAATTTAACTTAAAGAAATTAAAAGACAAGAGGAGTTTGGCAAAACAGGAATAATATGGTTAAAGTAAATGCAGCAGCCAGTGAGAGTGAGAGTCTCGACAGAATGCATATGAGGAAAGTCTCTGGTTGTACAAAGTTTTGGTTGGTTTTATACATTTTGTAAAGTATTATAAAATGATCTCTGCATTCCTAAAAAACGGTACATTCATAAATTTAACAGGTTTGGGAATTTCCGAAGGACACAGGTGACTTTTCACCTCAGGGAGAACTGGTGAGTGCTAGTGTGTATGTGTCCGGATGTCTGACATCAGGAACAGGTGATCACCATGTATTTTGGTGCATGTTGTGTCCTGATTTGTTGAGTGTTTCTATCTACTTGTGACATTTAGCTTTGCGATATGTTTGGGGAACACAAGCCCTTGGCCAAACATATTTTATTGTGGCCAATTTCCACGGACCTATTTATGGTGCAACTATCTATCTTTGGGATTGATTAAGGTATTGCCTGGATGTTAGAACCGGGGTCTCTAGTTAATCGGGGTATGCACCATAGTCCAAGAAGGGACCACCGCTTCCGACAGGCTAGCCTTGGGCAGAGCGGGAAGGTTTAACTTCAGAGGCAATGTGTAAAGTATTTGTGCAACACGCAGCTACAGTAAAAGCACTCACAAATTGACACCAAACTCGTTTGGTATAATAATTAAATTACTTTTATCTAAAAATTATGCAAAATAGAAGCACCAACAGTCCATTATATACATGTGAAACTCTCAGTAGAAATATCTCTTAAGAGTGGCTGATGCAAGGGGAACCTGAATAAGGCAGTATTCCTACAGGTGGAATGCCCTAGGGTAAAACAATCCTTTATTTGTGAAAGCTTCCTGCACTATTGACGAATTAGGAACAGAAATCTCTTTGAAAAAAACAGTATTTCACCTTCAGGACAAAGCAGTGCAGGAAAACTGTCTGGGTTCCTACTAGGGACAATACGGTAGTATTGAGATGTAAGAAGTAAATCCCCCCAATCGCTGGCCCACAATTTCCTGCGCTAGGTCAATCAGACCGCAAATGCGATAAATGCCCCAACAGTCCCCCGCAGTCCTGCAACTGGTGGGATACAATCCTGAGCGCCCGATAACAAGGGGGCAGTCCGTAGGTCATTCAGCAGAGTCCCCGGTGGCTCATTAGTCACGTAAGTTAAGGCAGTCCCGAGCACCCCGCCACTGTCAACAAATGTCCAAGAGAAGCAGTTCACGCGGACCTGCCAATCAGTGCAGGCGATCCGCCGGTAAGTTTGTGCAATCCCCGGCCCTCAGCCCGCGCCCTACCTGGACTCGCACTCCCCTCAGCAGTTCAGCGCGCAGCGTTATCTGAGGTGAAAGGGCGAGCCAGGCACCGTCGGAGAACTCTCCTTTGCTCTGGGGCACTCGGACCTTGGTGCAGCTGCATGAAAGCGGAGCGGGAAAGCCCTTCCGGTGCCTCCCTGTTTGTAGCACCACCTCGCTCAGTGACGAGCCCTCGTTGCAGGGCATCCCCAGCGGCAGCACCAATCCCAGTGGGGCCCTGCTCTGACATCAGCGGGGCAGCGTGCGGGATTCCCGAATCTCCAGGGCCGGCGTCTGGGATTTCAGAAGCAGTTGTGGTGTGCCTGAACTCGGGCCCACGCAGTGATGTCTGGAGAAATTTTAAGTGGCGATCCTCTCACGCCAGGAAAGTGACAGCCCGGTAGTAGTTTGGATGCTCTTCCCCACGGCCCGTAGTGTCGAATTTAAATGTGCAGTTCTTCCTTCTGCAGTCGCCGGTCACGGGTACACAGCACTCCTTTGCTACAGCGCTTCTCAGTTCCAATAACGCCTCCACAGGGCAACCAGGGCAGTGGCGTATTCCTGCTGCACAGGGCTTCGCTTCTCAGTGCTATCCAGCATGCTCAGGTCCCAGGGAGACAGTGATGATTTAGACTAACAACGCTTCCTCTTCACAGCGCGTTCCAGTTCAATTAGGGTCTCCAGGAGGCAGCGGTGACCTCCAGGGCGGCAGGGTGACTTATGGACAGCTAACAGTTGCTATTGTCCTTTTGAATGTTGTGGAGACACTCCTGGGATGTTTTTTCCAGTCTCCTCTTGGCAGGACCAGATCAGCTGGCAGTAGGGCAGCTCAATCACCAAGGGGCAGCAGTTCCTAGGAACAGTCAGTTTCAGCAGAGTGGCAATCCTCCTAGCGCAGCAGTATGTACTCCAGCAGAGTTTCTTCTTAGTCCAGGAAGTAACAAAGATGTGAGGCCAGAACCCTCCCTTTAATATCTTTCAGTCTAGGGGCTAGAAAGTGGTAGAAGTCTCTGGAAGGGTCTGGGGCAGGGGCTTCTGGAAGATTCCAGGTAGTTCTGGGATGTTCCCTGCCTTCCCTGACCTAGCTGTCACCGTGAATAGAGACAGGCCATTAAGGCTACAGTGGGATGCCCATCACAGTCCATCCAAGGGGATAAGGTGTGAATCACCACTCCCACCTCCCAACCCCGGCATCTATCAGTATGCAGATGGGAGGGGGGAGTCTGCAGTGCCCAATCTAAGTGTAGACTGGAAAAGGTCCACTTTCTAAAAGTGGGATCCCAAGCGTAGTATTGGCCAAACCCCATTCATCATTGGAAAGGGTTCCCCGCCCCGAATCCAACAAGACCAAACATAATGAACTTATTAGGTCCCTGTCCGAAATTATACCATTAGGGGGGTTCTCAATGCTAGCCTATTGAGAGTTAAGCCTTAATGCAGTAGCAGGGGCTTGTGGCAGATATGCCAGCATCACAAAGTTTTGGGGGAGAGCACCTGCACCTCAGCACTGTTTAGCAGTGGTGAGGCGCCCAGAGTCGTAGGTCCAACAAAAAGGGACAGTGAAAATGGGAGTTGCAAGGGCAAAAAGGAAGGGGAAGACCACCCTAAGGCTGACAGGTCCAACACGTGTCCCCCCCAGCTGAAAGTGGGGAGAACTACCTGAACTCTGGGGAGTTCTCATTACTAAGGCAGAAAAACCTAGAGAGACCGTCAGCATTGGCGTGGTCTACTCCTGGTCTGTGTTCCACCCTGAAATCCATCCCCTGTAGGGAAATGGACCAACTCAACAATTTTGGATTCTCGCCCCTCATTTGCATGAGCCACCTGAGGGGCCGGTGGTTAGTCTGAATCAGGAAGTGGGAGCCAAACAGGTATGGCCTCAGCTTCTTCACAGCCCAGACCACCGCAAAGGCTTCCCTTTCAATAGCACTCCACCGCTGTTCCCGAGGGAGTAGCCTCCTGGAGATGAAAGCCACTGGTTGGTCCCGGCCCTCCTCATTGAGTTGCGAAAGTACTGCCCCTATGCCATGCTCTGAGGCGTCCGTTTGGACAATGAACTCTTTGGAGAAGTCAGGGGCCCTGAGCACAGGAGCTATGCACATGGCCTGCTTTAGAGAGCCAAATGCTTTTTGGCAAGCCTCTGTCCAAATCACTATTCTAGGGTGTTTCTTAGAGGTTAGCTCAGTCAAGGGGGCCAGAATGGTGCCATAACCCTTGACAAATCTGCGGTAGTACCCTGTGAGGCCCAGAAATGCCATGACCTCAGTCTGTGTTTTTGGAGGCTCCCAGGCCAGGATGGTTTCTATCTGGCCTGTAGGGGCTGCACCTTGCCCCGCCCACCAAGTGCCCTAGGTAGACGACCAACACCTGCCCTAGCTAGCATTTGCTGGCTTTGATAGTCAGGCCTGCCTGCTGCAGGGCCTGAAATGGTAAACAGTCATAATATCGATTCCAAAATATAGAATGGACATAATATCGAAGTAAAAATATAGAATGGACAAAATATCCAATGGACACAATATAGTGGGTAAAAATATCGAATTTAAGGTAAGTAATATCGATTTTCAAAATATAGAAGTCAAAATATCGAAGTATACAATATAGGCATTAAATATATCGATTTTTTAATAATATCAATTTTTAAAGTGTTTTGTATGTTAGTATATGTGTGAAAAGTGTATATTAATTTTTGTAATGTATGTTTAATGTATTTTAAGTAATGAATTTTATGTTATTTAATTTTTGCGTAATTTAATTCTGTAGCGGGTTGTGGGTTTATAAGGGAATAGGGTGGGAAGTAATTTATTTATATTAAATTAAATATTAATTTTTAGCAATTATTATTAATTTTTAATTAAATTTTGCTTTTTAGTTCTGTAGCGGGTTGTGGGTTTATAGGGGAATAGGGTGGGAAGTAATTTAATTGTAATTAATTAAATATTTTTATTTATTTATTGGTATTCATTTTGAATTTGTTATTTTTTAATTGGTAATTAATTTTTATTAATTTCCAATTAATTTGTATTAATTGATTAATTGTTAATTATGTTAATTTTCTAAATTTATTTTCTGTAGCGGGTTGTGGGTTTTTGGGGAATAGGGTGGGAAGTAATTTACTTGTAATTAAGTAAATCATTTTTTTCATTCATTGGTATTGATTTTAAATTTATTGTTAATTAATTTTTAATTGGTAATTAATTTCTATTAATTGGCAATTAATTTTTATTAATTGGTAATTATTTTGCATTAATTAAATATTAGATAATTATGATAATTGTATTAATGTATTTTCTGTAGTGGGATGTGGGTTTATAGGGGAATAGGGTGGGAAGTAATGTAATTGTAATTAATTACATGCTAAAAATACTTTTTGTGAATTGATAATTAATTTACTGTTAATTTTTAATTGGTAATAATTTGTATTATTAATTAGTTTTTGTTATTGAAAATTAATTAGTTGTTAAATAATTATGAATAGGTTATTAATTTTTAATAACTAATATGTAGTTGTATTTCTAATTAATTATTACATAATATTAAATTGGTTATAAATTTCAATTAATGTTTTATTGGGATTGATATTTAATTTATTTTTAATAATATATTAAATCATTACTTTCCCTACTGTAAAACTCACTGGAGTGGGAATAGTAATTTTCACCCTCCCGCTATCCAACGCTTTCCCTACTGTTGCACTCTCTGGAGTGGGAATAGTATTTTTTACCCCTACGCTATCCAACGCTTTCCCTACTGTTGCACTCTCTGGAGTGGGAATAGTAATTTTTACCCCTACGCTATCCAAAGCTTTCCCTACTGTTGCACTATCTGGAGTGGGAATAGTAATTTTCACACTCCCGCTATCCAACGCTTTCCCTACTGCTGCACTCTCTGGAGTGGGAATAGTATTTTTTACCCCTACGCTATCCAACGCTTTCCCTACTGTTGCACTCTCTGGAGTGGGCATAGTAATTTTTACCCCTACGCTATCCAACGCTTTCCCTACTGTTGCACGCTCTGGAGTTGGAATAGTAATTTTTACCCTCCTGCTATCCAACGCTTTCCCTACTGTTGCACTCTCTGGAGTGGTATTAACATTTTTTTACCCTTCTGCTATCCAACGCTTTCCCTACTGTTGCACTCACTGGAGTGGGAATAGTATTTTTTACCCCTATGCTATCCAACGTTTTCCCTACTGTTGCACTCTCTGGAGTTGGAATATTAATTTGTACCCTTACGCTATCCAACGCATTCCCTACTGTTGCACTTTCTGGAGTGGGAATAGTATTTTTTACCCCTACGCTATCCAACGCTTTTCCTACTATTGCACTCACTGGAGTGGGAATAGTATTTTTTACCCTCCCGCTATCCAACGCTTTCCCTACTGTTGCACTCTCTGGAGTGGGAATAGTAATTTTTACCCTTACGCTATCCAACGCTTTCCCTACTGTTGCACTCACTGGAGTGGGAATAGTATTTTTTACCCCTACGCTATCCAACGCTTTCCCTACTGTGGCACTCTCTTGAGTGAGAATAGTAATTTTTACCCCTACGCTATCCAACGCTTTCCCTACTGTTGCACTCTCTGGAGTGGGAATAGTAGTTTTTACCCCTACTCTATCCAACGCTTTCCCTACTGTTGCACTCACTGGAGCGGGAATAGTATTTTTTACCCCTACGCTATCCAACGCTTTCCCTACTGTTGCACTCACTTGAGTGGTAATATTAAATGTTACCCTCCTGCTATCCTACTGTAAAATATTGTACATTTTTTATTTATAACTTAAATTAATTATATCTTAATTTTAAGGTTATTTGAGTATTTTTAAGTATGTTTTTGTTAATTATATTTATTATTTCATTAATTTTAAATTACTTTTAAGACATTTAAAAAAAATCGATATTTTGACTGACTATATTTTTTACAGACTATATTTCGGATTCGATATTTTTGTACTTACCTGTTTGTAGATAGGAATTCGATATTTTGGCATTCTATATTTTGGTGACTATATTTTGGTAAGTCTATATTTTGTCATTCTATATTATGTCAGTGATCCCCTGAAACACTTCCTGGAGGTGACCCAGATGGTCCTCCCAGCTACTACTGAAGACAGCTATGTCGTTCAGGTAGGCAGCAGGGAAGGCCTCTAAACCGTAGAGGACCCGGTTCACCAGCTGCTTGAAGCGTTTTTCAGTCCAAAGGGCCAAAGGGTATCACTCTAAACTGGTAGTGGCCCTCTGGGGTGGAAAAGGCGGACCTCTCTTTAGCTGTGTCCATTAGGGTGATCTGCCAGTACCCTGGTGTGAGGTCAAAAGTACTCAGGTATCAGGCAGCCCCCAGCCGGTCAATGAGCTCATCCGCCCTAGGGATAGAATGATCATCAGCCTTGGTCATAGAGTTCAGTCCTCTGTAATCCACACAGAACCTACGTTCCGGTGTGGTGCCCGGTGGGGCAGCCTTTGGTACCAGAACCACCGGACTGGACCAAGGGCTGTTGGAGGGCTCTATCACCCCCAACTCCAGCATCTTAGTGACTTCACTCTGTATACTGGCCTTCACCTTATCTGACAGCCTGTAAGACTTGGACTTGACAGGGAGGCTGTCTCCTGTGTTCACATCATGGGTATACAGGTGGGTAATCCCGGGGATAAGGGAAAACACTGAGGAGAACTGCCCCTGGACCTGGCGACAGTCCCTCTGTTGCTCAGGAGTCAAGGATGGGGAGAGGACCACTCCCTCCACCGATCCGTCCTTCTCTTTGGAAGCAAAGAATTCCGGGAGAGTTTCATTTTCCTCTTCCTTGGCCCCATCAGTCACCATCAGTAAGGTGAGCTCAGACCTCTCATAGTGGGGTTTAAGGTGTTTGGAGTGCAGTACCCTGTGGGGCAGCCTGGGGGCCTTCAGGTCCACTGGGTAATTGGCCTTACCCTTCTTTTCCAATATCTCATACGGGCCAGTCCAACGGTCCTGGAGGGCACTGAGCTCACCAGGCTCCATGACCCCCACCTTCTGTCCAGGTTCTAGCTCCACAGGGTGAGAATTCTGGTTGCACCATTCCTTCATCACCGTCTGGCTGGCCTCTAAGTTGTCAGACGCTTGCTTCCACAACTTAGCCATTATGCTGAGGAAGGCCAGCATGTAGCCTTACCATAGTCATGCTGGCACCTGTGTCCCTCAGGGCCTCCACCCCCTGACCATTGATAGTGACTCACTGCCTATACTTAGTAGTATTGGAAGGCACGTGGACCTTAGGAACCATCTCATTGTCTCCAAGAGACACTAGGACAAGTCCTGCCCCCTCACTCCCATTATCTAGGGATAGCTCCTGCCCAAGTGCTACACTAGCCTCCCCAGGGGTTGTACCTCCAGTGGGCTGTGGTGCTCTCTTGCAACACCTGGGACCCCCCTTTTAGTGTTCAATTTCACCACACTCATAGCAGCAGACAATTATGGGCTGCTGACCTTTGTCAGGATAAGTGGGCTTCTGGTGGCCAGATTGGTACTGGGACCCAGACCCTTTCCCTTGTGAATTGTTTTGGGGGCATTTGTAGAACTCTTTCTTTTTATCTCCCCCCTCTTTCTTCTGGTGGGAACCCAGACCACCCCTTTGAGAGTCCCCCCAAGAACCCCTGTTGGACACCCTGGTACTGACCCAGATGTCCACCTCCTCTGCAAGCTTCCTAGGATTGGCCAACTTGTGGTCAACCAGGTGTTGGCGCAGCTCTGGAAAACATTTCTCTAGAAGGTGCTCTCTTAAAATCAAGTCATACAACCGTTCATAGTCATGCACATTGCTGCCCCGCACCCAGCCCTCTAAAGCTGAACTGGGGTGGCTTGGTGAGCAATATAACGATGGATTAAACCCAGACCTGTGACTGGGGGTGAATGCTTTGCCATTGTGCAACATTCCGTCCATCATATTGTGTGTTTTGCTGTTCACTCTATGTGGGAAGGGTATGCCCAGATGTGGGTCCCGTGCTCACTAAGCCACTGGAGTCAAGTTATCCCGGCTGAAGACGGCTGATAGCCAGAAATCGGTCCTAGGATGCTTGATTCCGGTCCAGGGAAGACATGGCTTTTGCAGTTCAGATCTGGACTGTTCCCATGAGGCACAGGGTCAAGACTAAGCATGGGCGGATTTCGCGGATCCACAATCCGCGAATTTGTGGATTTGCGTATTCGCGGATCTGCAAAATCTGCGTATTTGCGGATTCGCGGATTTGAATTGCGCTCGTGAAAGTCAAGGATACAAAGGCCTCTATCCAGCATCACAGCTGATTTTCGACAGTAGATTTGGGAAGAAGGCACACCTGACCAGCCTCGAAGACGCTCACGATTGTTTTTGGGCTGATGAATGAGTCACTGAATTTGAGCTTCAACTAGTTCCAGCGACCATGTGTGTGTTACTATGCAATCGCCCCGAAGGGCGCAGGGGTCCCTTGAGTGAGCTATCATAGTGGGTAAATGGCGGGAAGACGGTGCACACCGCGAGTGTGTGAGTGGAACCAAACGTGCGGGCTTCCATGCGAGTTCACATGCCTCTTGTGTGTATAAAAGGTCAGAGACCGATCAGGGCAGCAGATCAAGAGAAAGAAGCTCCTGGTCACAGGAACAGCACAAGGATTGCGCTTGTGAAAGTCAAGGATACAAAGGTCTCTATCCAGCATCACAGCTGATTTTCGACTGTAGATGTGGGAAGAAGGCACACCTGCCCAGCCTCAACGACGCTCACGATTGTTTTTGGGCTGATGAATGAGTCACTGAATTTGAGCTTCAACTAGTTCCAGCGACCATGTGTGTGTTACTATGCAATCGCCCCGAAGGGCGCATGGGTCTCTTGAGTGAGCTATCATAATGGCGGGAAGACGGTGCACACCGCGAGTGTATGAGCGGGACCAAACGTGCGGGGCTTCCATGCAAGTTCATGCCTCTTGTGTGTATAAAAGGTCAGAGACCAATCAGGAAGCACTAATAGATAAAATAAAGCAGGTGCTTGAGCACATGCTTTATTTTATCTATTAGTGCTTCCAGTTGAAGCTAACTTAGCTAACTTAGTAACTATTTTAGGATGGCGCTGGCAGCTTGCCGGCGCCATTCTAAAATAGTTACAATTTCAAGCTTGAAGGCTTGAACTTTTGCCCCCCGAATCCGCCGCTCGTGGATTCGCGGATTTTCGGTAAATTCGCGGGAGTTCGCGGATTTACAGAAAATCCGCAAAAGCCGTGAGCGGAATGGATTTTGCGCTCACGCTTAGTCAAGACTGATTTGCATATGGCCATGTCTGAGCTGGGGTGGATTGGTGAGCAAAATAACAATGGAATAAACCCAGATCTGTGACTGGGGGTGAATGTTTTGCCATTGTGCAACATTCCGTCCGTCATATTTTGAGTTCTGCTCTAATGCTTTACTAGCGTAGTCCAGGAAGTCTACCCAGTTCTGTGTGGGAAGTTTGTGGCTATTCCTAAACCTCTGCCTATACCTCTCAGGGGTAAGACCAAATCTCTTGAGCAATGCGACTTTCCTGACAGAATAGTTAGTCTGGTCTTCCTTCTCTATGTAAAGGAGGGTGTCCCTAACGTCTGGAGGTAGGTACCTTTACAAACCATCCCTCCCCAAAAAAACTCTCTGGGACCCCATGGGCTCTCAGGGACACCTCATAGGCTGCTAACCACTTATCAATATTTTACCCCACCTTAAAACTGGCCATCACATCTTTAGGCTGAACTCACGTGAAGCTTCCGTAGGTATGTTGCCACCATTCTTGTTGCTGTTGGCCCCTACTTCTAGGGCCCGGATTTTCAGTTCCTTCAGGCTGAGCTCATGGGCACGTTATTTTTCCCTCTTACCCAGTCGCTTTTCTTAGCGCTCTTGCTCCATGGCCACCGTTCTCTTTCACATTCTTTCTCCAGCTTGGCAAGCTCCAACCAGAGCTGTCTCTCCTCTCTCCGGTCCTCCAAGTCTTCTGAGGACAGGGTCCTCACTGTCACATAACTGCCTTACCTGGAAGGTACCCTTGTACCTGGTAAGAAATTACCATTTTCCACCAAGTGCAGTAGGTCAAGATCTCTTGTGACGGCGTGCTCTGGTCCTTGCCCGTCCCCATCTCCTTCTGGGTGGGCTGTTACCAATGCTCTCAAGGCTTTCTGAAGCTCTGCATTTGTGGTGCTTCGCTTGAAGGGCACCCTTTTCCCCTCGCAGAATTCTTTGAGTTGCGCAACCATGTACGTTTCCAGGTCGGCCAGCTCGAATTCCATCTTGCTAGGTAGGGCCTCAGACGTTTGTAGAGAAAATCAAATGGGACTTCGGCAAAAGGACTTTTAAAAAGACAGCCAGTCAGGGAGAATTAAAAAAAATTAAAAATGCCAATTGGAGAGGGTAGACAGAAAATTCAGTGGAGACAGGTGTAGGGTTTTGGTGTACACTGAGTCACTGTGCGGTGTTACACAAGCACAAGTCCTATCCCACCGCTGCCACCAATATTAGAACCGGGGTCTCTAGTTGGCCGGGGTATACACCCTAGTCCAAGTAGGGACCACTGCTTCCGACAGGGTAGCCTGCCGCAGAGCGGGAAGGCTTAACTTCAGAGGCAATGTGTAAAGTATTTGTGCAACATGCAGCTACAGTAACACAGTAAAAGCACTCACAAATGGACACCACACTAAAAAGTATGCAAAATAGAAGCACCAACAATCCATTCTATACACATGAAACTCTCTGTAGAAATATCTCTTAAGCTTGGATGTTGCAAGGGGAACCTGAATAAGGCGGTATCCCTACAGGTGGAATGCCCTAGGGTAAAACTATCCTTTATTTGTGAAAGGTTCCTGCACTATTGACGAATAAGGAACAGAAGTATCTTTGAAAAAAACAGTATTTCACCTTCAGGGCAAAGCAGTGCTGTAAAACTGTCTCGCTTCCCTCTAGGGACAATACGGTAGTGCTGAGATCTAAGAATGGGGGCCAGCCGCTGACTAAATCCCCCCAACCCCTGGCCCACAATCTCCTACACCGGGTCAATCAGCCAGCAAATGCGGTAAATGCCCCAACAGTCCCCCGCAGGCCTGCCACTGGCGGTACACAATCATGAGCGGCCGATAACAAGGGGGCAGTCGGTAAGTCATTCAGAACAGTCCCAGGTGGCTCATTAGTCAAGTAAGTTAAGGCAGTCCCAAGCAGCACACCATTGTCAACAAATGCCCCAAGTGAAGCAGTTCACGCAGACCCGCCAATCAGACAGGCGATCCGCAGGTACGTTTGTGCAATCCCTGCCCTGCAGCCCGTGCCCCGCCTGGACTCACACTCCCATCAGCAGTTCAGCGTGCAGCATTACCTGAGGTGGGGGGGGCAAGCCAGGCACCATCGGGGAACTCTCCTTTGCTCTGGGGCACTTGGACCTTGGTGCAGCTGCTGTAGGAATCTGAGCGGGTAAGCCCTCCCGGTGCCTTCCTGTTTGTAGCACCGCCTCGCTCCGTGATGAGCCCCTCGTTGCAGGGCAGTCCCGGCAGCAGCACGAATCCCAGCGCGGCCCTGCTCTGACGTCAGGGGGCGGCGTGCGGGATTCCCAAATCTCCGGGGCTGGTGGCGGTGATTTCAGCAGCGGCTGTGGTGCGCCTGAACTCAGGCCCATGGCAGTGATGTCAGGAGGCAATTTAAGTGGTGATCCTCTCACGCCAGGAAAGTGACAGCCCAGTAGTAGTTCGGATGCACTTCCCTACGGCCCGTGGTGTCGAATTTAAATTTGCAGTTCTTCCTTCGGCAGTCGCCGGTCACGGGTACACAGCACTCCTTTACTACAGCGCTTCTCAGTTCCAATAAATCCCCCACAGTGCAACCAGGTCCCAAGGAAGCGGCCGTGCTCCTGCTGCACAGAGCTTTGCTTCTCAGCGCTATCCAGCATGCTCATGTCCCAGAGAGATGGTGATGGTTTAGACTAACAACGCTTCCTCCTCATAGCGCCTCACAGTTCAATTAGGGTCCCCAGGAGGCAGCGATGACCTCCAGCGCGGCAGGGTGACTCATGGAAAGCTGACAGTTGCTATTGGTTTTTTGAATGTTGTGGAGACACTCCTGGGATGTTATTTCCATTCTCCTCTTGGCAGGGCCAGATCAGCAGGCAGTAGGGCAGCTCATTAACCACAGGGCAGCAGTTCCTTGGAAGAGTCAGCTCCAGCAGAGTGGCAATCCTACTAGCGCAGCAGTCTGTACTCCAGCAGAGTTTCGTCTTAGTCCAGGGTGTAACAAAGATGTGAGGCAAGGACCCTCCCTTTAATATCTTTCAGTTTAGGGGCTAGAAAGTGGTAGAAGTCTCTGGAAGGGTCTGGGGGCATGGGGCTTCTGGAAGAGTACAGGGAGTTCTGGGATGTTCCATGCCTTCCCTAACCTAGCTGTCAACGTGACTAGAGACTGGCCGTTAAGGCTACAGTGGGCAGCCCATCGCAGCCCATCAAGGGGAGAAGGTGTGAATCACCACTCCCACCTCCCAACCCAGACATCTATCAGTATGCAGAGGGGAGGGGGGAGTCGGCAGTGCCCAATCTAAGTGTAGGCAGGAAAAGGTCCACTTTCTAAAAGTGGGATCCCTAGCGTAGTAGTGCCAAACCCCATATATCATTGGAAATGGTTGCCCGCCCCGAGTCCAACAAGACCAAACATGACAAACTTATTAGGTCCCTGTCCGAAATTATCCCATAAGGGGGGTTCCCAATGCTAGCCTATGGAGAGTTAAGCCTTACTGCATTAGCAGGGGCTTGTGGCAGATATGCCAGCATCACAAGGTTTTAGGAGAGAGCACCTGCACCTCAGCACTGTTTAGCAGCGGTGAGGCGCCCAGAGTCCTAGGTCCAACGTAAAGGTACAGTGAAAATAAATGGGGGGCACAGGGGCAAAACGGTAGGGGAAGACCACCCTAAGGCTGACAGGTCCAACACTGGGTGTGCGTTTTGTCTTTGGGTAAAGTGAGACCCCACCTGTGACCTGTTATTTGATAGGCGTGGTGTGGGTCGCAGGGCCTTTCTGACCATGTATCTTGGTTTAATGGGGAGGTCGCCTTGGGTAAATCCAACAGTAATGATACCAGTTCACTGGAACTCCTAAAAATTATATGGCTGTCACTGGTGTCATTTTTATTGACATTCTCAATAGACTGTGTATAGTTGTCCTAGCGTACATTGGTATTGTTTTCATCGATATTGACATAGTTGACCTTTTCTAGATCATAAATGTTAGATTTGGGGGTCTCTGGTTTGCCCAGGTAGGTGCTTGTGACAAATAGGGACCCTTGCCTCTAGTCACGGTTTAGGGGTATGCTCCTAAAATAACCCCTGCTCACCCCCTTGGTAGCTTGGCACGAGCAGACAGGCTTATCTCGGAGGCAGTATGTAAAGCATTTGTGAACACATACAGTAATCAAGTCACAACACTTCAGATGGACACCACACAGGTTGTATATAAAAAATATGTATTCTTCATATAGATCTAACACAAGACCACAAACGAAAAAATCCACAATACTGTACTTAAAATGGTATAATTAGCTTAGTTCTCTTTAGATCAAAAAATGCGACACTTTGAGGCAATGTACCTTTAGATGAGACACGCAGGGCAATGAAAAGTGTTGCAAAGATGGTGATGCATTGAAATTTTGGTGCACAGAAATAAAGACGTTGTCTTCTTGATGCGGCACGCTTCTCCGATGTTGCAAAATATCTCAACTCGATGCGTCAGCTGCAGCGCTGACACCCTTGTTCAGAGATGCAACGACAGTGATTTTAGCAGCGACACTCGTCTCCCTCGTTGCAAGACGCTTCCGCTCGATGCAACAGCTGAATCGGCAACACTCTTGTTCAGAGATGCGACACCAGCGGCATGCTTCAAATAATGCGAGGCTCTTCTGCAGTGCAATGCAACAGCTAAAGCAGCGACATCCTTGTGCAGAAGTGCAACGGCAGCGGCTGCAACGGCTACACGCTTCTTTGATGTTGCGAGGCGTTTCTTGTGATGCAGTGCAATGCCTCAGCTACAGCTGCAACACCCTTGTTCAGAGATGCGACGGCTGCGACGGCTGCGCCAGCGACACACTTCTTCTTCGTGAGTCGCGCTTTCAGCTCCTTGCGACACGCAGTCCCTCAGAAGGCCCAAAACAGCAGCATGCACTTCCAACGAACTCTTGGGGAGCTGGTGGTTGAAGTCTGTTGTCCCTGAGACTTCTGCAGGAGGCAAGCTCTTCTCTCAAGCCCTTGGAGAACCTCCACAAGTTGAATAAAGTGCACACAAAGTCCTTTCTCCTTTCTTTGGCAGTGAGGCAACTACTGCAGGCCTATCCACCAATCCCCCAAGCAGCACTTCAGCCTAGCGATAGTCTCTCCTCAGTTTCTTCAGGTTCCGCTCCTCAGCAAAAGTTTCTTCTTGTTTGTTCACAGGAGGTGGAGCGAGCATTGTGGAGGGAAAGCACAGCCCTGGAGCACTCTGTTGTCATGATTTCTTTTCTCCTTTCACAGTGCAGGGCAGAGACATCAGACGCACAACAGGGTCTGGAGTCAGCATTGTGGAGGGAAGGCACAACCCTATTCAGGTCCCAGGTGCAACTCCTCCCTCCCATCTCGATGCAGATCTCTCTATTAACCACTGGGCTGACTCACTCTGTCTCCTGGAATCTCCCAGCCCTTTCACTCAAACTCCAGACAAGGAATACATAACCTAGCAGAGGCAGGCTTGGATAGTTAGACAAGGAAGTACCTACTTTCTAAAAGTGGTATTTTCAAACATAGAATGTTAAAATCAACTTCACTAAAAGATGTATTTTATCATTCTGAGTTCAGGCATACTAAACTCGAATTTCTACCGTGTTCTCTGAGTCTGTTAGGATTATAAGATGTGTGTAAGCAGGCAATAGTGCGGGGATGCCTATGGGTAACCAGGTGCGTTAGAAATCTTGTTTCATTCATTCTTTCATTCATTCATTCATTCATTCATTCATTCATTCATTCATTCATAATCTAACTGCTCATTCTGGCCTAAGGACAACAGGTAGCCTTGCAATAGTGAAAAACGAAAATGGCTGTAATTCACTACTAGGACATGTCAAACACACCAGGGCTTGTCCTACCTTATACTTACAATGCACCCTGCCCTTGGGCCTACCATAGGGGTGTCTGATATGAAGAAAAGGGAAGGTTTAGGGACTGGCAAGTGGGTGCATGTGCTCAGTCAACATGGCAGTACCAGACTGCACACAGGGTCTGCAGTGGCAGGCCTTAGACATATTTTACAGGCTGCTTCTGTGGGTGGCACAACCAGTGCTACAAGCCCACCAGCAGCTATTTTATGACTCTGGGCACTTTACCACTGCTGATCAGTACTAAAGTGCATATGCTCTCCCTATTACAAATTGATGTATGGATTAGTGATTCCATGATTGGCTGGTTTGGTTTACCTGTTAGACCCTAGTACAGTGCACCAGGAGTGCCCAGGGCTTATAAACCAAATGGTGGGCTTGCAGCACTGGTTGTGCCTCCCACAGAAGCAGCCTGAAAAATGTGTCTAAGGTCTGCCATCAGTGCCACTGGCATCAGTGCCAGTTGAGGATGTGGACGGAGCCAATAGAGATTGGGTGGAGCCAGTGGAGGAAGTGGTTGGAGCCTAGTGAAAGTGGGTGTGGCCTCTGACAAATATTTGAGCACCTGCACTTCATATTTTACAAATCACGCACTGATTTTGAGCCTTCATTCTTGACTAAAAATTTGAGTACCCCCAAATAAGCTAACTATGCATGCATTCGGGTGTTCATGTATGAAGATATACTGTATCTTCTCTTAACTTAAAAGTGAAGTTACCACTGTCCAGAATCAGTTAGTAATTTGAGAGGGTGTTTCCAGAACCAATTTATAAAATAGTGTAATGTTTAATTAGCAAAATGACAGCAAAACAACACAAATATAATAAGAAGAGCTGGAGATATACATCTTTTAAGATTTTAAGCCAAATAGAGCCAAGGAACAGTAAAAAGCCAATCATAAGTCACAGTTTGGGTGCAGCTGGAAACTAGGTGAGATTTCTGGCTGGTCAGGATGAAGCATGGGTCAGATACACCAAGCGGTTGTCTTGGTCAAAGATTTTATCTTCTGATTTAGGGCCTCATTAGGATGTCGGTCGGAAAGCCCCTGACTGCAGGTCAGAGGCTTTTCTACCAACATTCCTGGGTTGACTACCGACTACCTAATTACAATGTAAGCAGTCGGAAGTTGGACAAGCCGGTCATTCCAGATGAATTCCAATTGGCTCAAGGAGCCTTTCAGCCATTCAAAACTGCTTCGTAATCCCTTAAAGACAGCGTTTCCATCATCGGGATTAAGATGTCGGTTTCCGACAGGCTTTTCATGGTGCAGAGATTGAAAAACTCTGATTTCTCTATAGGACCTTGTGCTGCAGCCGGTTAGAGAAATGGGAGCTTGCGACTGCACCATGTGTGGTCGTATCATAATTGTAGATTCAGGACCGCCGACCTACGGTGGGCCGGTTCCTCATCCGCTGCAATGTTGGTAAGGCAACATCATAATCAGGCCCTTAGTCTCTGAAATAGAAGTCAAAATTCTCAAGTGGGGTATGGTTACAAGCTGTATCGAATGAAGTCCAAACAGACCGAATTGCCATTGGATGAGGTGCCGGTAAAGTATTGATTTTGGTGGAAAAAACTCTTAGAGGTTCAAATTTAAATTTCGCACCTGACGAAATCCTCGCATCAGGGCAATACTTTTCACCCTTTCCTAGTGTCATGATTTCTGTCTTTGTACTTATACTGCAAAAATAAATTTTACAAATGTATTTTTCTAATTACATTCTTTAAAGTATGATTTCACCATTGAATCTGATTTTAAAAAGTAAGTAACATATAACTTGAAAGCTTTTAGATTTGTCCTAAGCAAAGGTAGGAAATAAGGATTTTAATACGATCAGCGCCTGTTCTGGCATAAGGTTAGCAAAGCTCACAGTGAAATACCTTTGGGCTACTTTTATATTTTAGCACATTCCCTGTGGGCTCAAATATCAAATTTTAGCAGTAATTTAAGACATTCTAAAATAGGCTTTTCTTGAATGGCAAATGGATTTTTCCTTGAGATGTGTTACTACAGCACATTAAACTGCAGCCCAGCTAGAGCAAAAATAGGCCCAAAAAAGAGAAAAAAGTGTGGGTGATTCTGCAGAAACTAAAGAAAGAGAGAATTTTCTAAACCCACTCACTGACTTAGGCATAAGAATATAGCACGTTAGTTTGTGTTTGCTTTCAACAAGATGTCATTTTTTTACGTGGCCTTTTTTATTCCACTTTTAACCAAAAATGGTGGCATACCTCTTTATTTACTATTGTGTTGAGGAACTTGTCCAGTGTTAGACACTCGAAATATCAACAACTTCTTTATTCAGGCTGACTCTTTTTCGATTCTATGTTGAACTGTTGAAAATAAAGAGAGAAGTTACTTTTTTGAATAAAAAATCAATTGCACCATTTTTTTTAACTAGTTCTATTTTCAAGCTTACAGTCACTATTGACGGATGGCTCCTTTACCATTCATGGGTAATGTACGGTGTGTCTCTGATTGTTAGAAATAGAAGTGAACTTCCCATAAATAACACTGTTGTTTAATGGTTCTTGCTGACAATTGTCTTGCAATGTTTCTACTTCATGGCGCAGATATCCAGGCATACTACAGGGGAAGTTGGTGAGATTTAGCCTATGTATTAGGAAGATTGAAACTGTGTCCACTTGTCTGATGGATTTCTATTGGCTCATAGTTAATCAGTAGGCCAGCAATGGACAGTTACTGCCCAAGAGATGGGTCTCCTGAAGCAGGCGGGCATCAGAGACGATTCTTTGAGCCACTTTAAGCACCGATCCACACTTGATTCTATCAAGCATCCCATTCACGTTCCACAAGCGACTGACATCCTCCGCAGGGACCCACCTCTCTGCACCATATGAACTTTTTGTTGCCTACCGGTATAGTGTAGTGTGATCAACAACATCAGTGTGAGTGTTGCATGTGCCAAGTGTGACATGACCACATGTAGAACCACCAGTAGTTGAAAAAGTAGTAAGTTGCTATGTGAGGTCTGGAATGTCCATTAAGGGTGTGGCAGAGGCAGTTTCCACAGGTGGGCCAGCGGTCCACGCAGACATATTATGCCAGTTGCAGGGTCTCTCAGGCCCAAGGGATCATCCTCTCCGGTTTGGGTGGGTCGCCAGCTGTCGCAGGGCCATGGGCTACTCACTGGGCAGGCCATCAGTGCCACCACCTCCCCTCCCACCCTCTCAAGAGCCAGATTTTCCTTCAGTCCGCAGAATGGGATACTCCCCTATTCAGTCTAAAACAGCCTCAGGAGTATCAAAAAGAAATATCTTGTCTTGAAAAGTGACTTTCCGGTGAGCTGGAAAGAGCAGCATGTATGTAATACCCATAGCCCTAAGTTTTTGCTTTTCAAGCAGGAAGGAGACCCCCTGCTGCTGGACCTTTGGGGTGTAGTCTGGAAGATCATCAAGGGGAGGATTAAAAAGTTAGTGCTCCTGTCTTGCATGCTGCCCTCAGGATGGCATCCTGATCTACCCAGTTGAGGACTCTGGCAATCAAATGGTGGGGCACCCACAAGGGGCTTAGTGGTCAGAGCTTAGTGTGCTTTTCCAACGATTAAGCTGGTAGAGACTTCTGTCGTAGATACCCAGCTTTTAAACCATTCATATATGAATGAGGTTGGGGTAGTCCCCTCTGCGCCCGAGGGGATGCCCATGATGTGCAAATTGTCGCATCGCAACCTGACTTCTGCAATCTCTAGACAGGCCTCCAAGTGCTCTGCCAAGCATTGAAGTCACCATGCGGTATTCATGCAACTTGCCTGCATCTACAGTCTCTTAAATCCTACCCTCCAACTCGGTGGCTCTGTGTACAGTATTCCTCAAGTCCTGTTAAATCAAAGCAAGATCAATTTTAAGTTACCCATTTTACCCTCCATGGTGTTTTTGAGATTGCAGATTGCCTGCAAAATGAAGTGTGTCTGGGGCCCCTTGGCCAGCTGTGTAACCCCCAAAAATGCTCAGTCATCCTCTGCCTGTGTCATTTACTTAGTAAATGTATCTATTTTCTTTTGGGAGAGAAGCCAGCCGCTTTGTCCCTTGACATATCTGATGCAGGGAGGTGGGGACAAACACCAACAAAGGGAATGGATAGGAAAATCTAGAAGACGGCAGCCCCCTTAGCCAAGGCCCACAGAGCTGCCAGATCTACAGATAATGAGTAGGCGAGGAGTCCAAAATGAAGCAGGCAGCAGTCTTGCAGGCCCAACAGCCCCAGCAGCATAGGCAAAGAGACTGTGGAGTGTGAAAAACATTTCCATAGGCCCTGCTGCTGAGCTCGGATAGGTTCAGGATGACGAGGTCACACCACCAGATGTATCTACCACCAAGGGTAAATGTACTGTGTGGCTCGAATATGCCATCAGAATTGGCCACCAGCCCAGCGCCGCATGGTTGTTCCAACACACAGCAACACCAGGTCAGCAGGCAAGGAGGAAGTAGGCCTCACCAGGGAACGCCACCAAAGCAGGAGGCAGGCTCTGTGTACTGTATTCCTCAAGTCCTGTCGAATCAAAGCAAGATCAACCTTAAGTTCCTCCATTTTACCTTCCATGATATCTTTGAGATTGTGGATCGCCTGCCAAATGGAGTATGTTTGGAGCCCCTTGGCTGGCTGTGTATCCCCCCTCCCAGTCTCTCATACTTCATCCGCTGTTGTTGTATGCTTATTAAATATATCTTTTTTTGTTGGGAGGCAAAGCCAGCCAGTTTGTCCCATCACTATAGGCCCTGTCACTGCACTCAGGCAGACCGCAAGAGGTATCTGCCAGCAAGAGCAAGTGTACCACGTGGCTCGAATATGCTGTCTTACGTGGCAACCCCCACAGCACCACATGGTCATCTCCACAAATGGCACCACCAGGTCAGAAGGCAAGGAGGAAGGAGCAACCACCCTTTCTTCTTTATGCGCAGCACCATAGCATGGGAGAGCTGGGCTGAGGGACCTTTGGGGTGCGTGGAACGAGAGGCGGTGGTTCAGGTAGGCAGGTCGGGAGTAGTGGATGGCTTAGTGGGCATGGGTAAGAAGTTTGAAGGTGATTCTCTTCTCGACGGGGAGCCAATATAGTGTCCGCAGGTGTTGGGTGATGTGGCAGTGGCGAGGTAGGTTGAGGACTAGTCTGGTGGAGGTATTCTGGATGTTCTGGAATTTGCAGTGAGGTTCTTGTTGATTCTGGCGTAGAGAGCAATGCCGTAGTCCTTTCTGCTGCTGATGAGAGCATGGGTGACGGTTTTCCTGTGTTTGAGGGGGATCCAATTGAAGGTCTTTTATAGGAGTTTGAGGGTGTGGAAACAGGAGGAAGAAACAGAGTTGATTTGGTGGTCCATTTTGAGTTCAGATTCCAGGATGATTCAGAGGTTGCGCGCTTGTTTAGTGGAGAAGGGTGGTTTCCCAAGGGAAGGGGGCCACCAGGTGTCGTTCCAGGCATCACAGTATGGGCCCAAGATGAGTACTTTGGTTTTGTCCGTGTTTATTTGTACGCAGCTGTTCTCCATCCACCTTGTGACTGCTTCCACAAGTTGTGTTTGGAGACGTTGGGTTCGTTGGATAGGGAGAGGATGAGTTGTGTGTCGTCTGTGTAGGATATAATGTTGAATCCGTGGGATCTCAATGATAGGTACGAGCGGGGCCATGTAGACATTGAACAGGGTGGGGCTGATGGAGGATCCTTGGGGAGCTTCGCAGGTGGCCGGTGTGGGATCCGATTGGAAGGGTGGGAGTCTGACCCTCTGCGTTCTGCTGCAGAGGAAAGAGAGGATCCAGTTGAGGGCCTTGTTCTGGTTTCCTGCGTTGTGAAGTCTGCAGGCTAGGGTATGGCGAGAGACTGTGTCACAGGCTGCGGGGAGGTCCAGGAGGTTGAGGGTTTCAGTCTCTCCTCTGTCGAGGACAGAGCTGATGTAATCTGCAGTGGTGAGGAGGGCAGTTTCAGTGCTGTGGTTTTTCCTGGAGCCGGATTGTGAAGTGTTGAGGATGTTGTTTCTTTCTATGAAGGAGGCAAGCTGGCTGTTTCACTGACTTTCACTGGGGACAGGAGTAGGGAGATGGTTCTGAGGTTTTTGAGGTCAGTGGAGTCCTCCGAGGGTTTTTTCAGGAGAGGGTTGATCTTGGCACGTTTTCAGTCATCGGGGAAGGAGGTGGTCTTGAAGGAGCAGTTGAAGATTTATCAAAGCTCGAGCGCGATGATGTCAGCAGCTCTGTGCTTGATGTGGTGGGGGCAGGGGTCTGTCGGGCCTGGAGTGGTTTGACTACATAGTCTTCAGGCTTTCTTAGATGATGAGACCAGTCTAGCTGTCAAGTATTGGCTGCGTGGTGTCAGGAATGGTGGGAGCAGGTCCCACTTGTAGGCTGTCATCATCGAAGTTGTCATAGATAATCTTGATTTTGTGATAGAAGAAGGAGCTGAGTCTGTCACAGAGGTCCTGGGAGGTGAGGGGATATCAGTTGTCTCACTGTTGGGTTGGGCAAACTCTTTGATGATGCTGAAAAGTTCCTTGCTGTTGTGTGCGTGGGCGGAGATTCTGTCCCAGAGTGCTTTCTTCCTTGTGAATCTGGTAAGCTGCGCTGGGTGGCAGTGGTTGCTTTGTAGTTGTCTGATGGGGTTTTGGAGTTCCTCCATATCTTTTTGAGGCATCTGCAGGTTCGTCTGGATTCCCGGAGTTTGATGGAGAACCAAATTGCTATCTTGGCGTGTGTTGGTAGTTTTCTTGTGGGGGCTGATGGTGTTGGCACAGTCAGTGATCTAATTGTGCAGGGTTCAGGTAGCGGTGGTTGGGTTGTCCTTGGCAGTTGGAGCAGCACTGCTGAGGGAGGCGGTCAGCTGGTCATCGGAGATCATGTTCCAGTTCCTTTGCAGAAGCGGGTGCAGATGTTTGTGGGTGATGGTTGTTTTGAAGGTTAAGTGGATGCAAAAATGGTCGGTCCGTGGGAGTTCGGAGGTGTGGCTGAAGGTGATAAAGTTTCCTGCTGTGAAGATGGGAACGAGGATGTTTAGGAGAGTGCATGGGTTCTGGTTCGATCTGTTTGAGTCCTATGTTAAGGAGGTTGTCCAGGAGGAAGGTGGTGTTGGGGTCTTGGAGGTATTCGAGATGGAAGTTGACGTCTCCTCAGCAAGGTGCAGTCGGTGCAGGTGATGGCTTGTGGAGTAATGATGTCAGCGATGGAGTCGGAGAAAGGTGCATGGGATCCGCGGTGTCTGTAGATGAGGGTACCTTGGAGGGTGGTGGTTGGGTTGGTCTGTATCTCAAAGTAAAGGTGCTCCATCAGGTCCGTGGGCCCGTCTGTATGGGTGCTCAGTCGGAGGTTTGATTTGTGGGCGATGGCAATGCCTCCACCAGGGCGGTTGGGGAAGTCGTTCCGGGTGAACTTGTAAACTTTGGGGATGGGGATCGCGATGTCTGGTCCTGAGGTGGTGTTCCTCCAGGTTTCTTTGAAGAAGACGATGTCGGAATGGCGCTGTCGAAAGGTCCCAGATTTCCGCAGCGTGTCTGTGGAGGGAGTAGATATTAAGGAGGATGCATTGAAGGGTTTGGGGTGCAGTCAGTTGTGGCGGGGGTATGAGGAGTGTCCTGGGTCTCGGTGAAGGCAAAGGAGTGGCAGCAATGGCGGCAGGTGAAGGGGCTGTGGGTGTCAATTGGAGAGAAATGCTTGCAGTTGTTGTCCTGGCCTGTGTTGAGTGCATGGAAGGCCGAGGAGCTGTAGTGCTAGTGCTGGCTGGTCCCAGGACCAGGGTCCTGCTGCTGGTCAAGGTTGGGTCGCAGATGGGTGCAGACAGGCTTGGTCAGAAAGGCACAGGCAAAAAGGGTAAACTGGGCAAAAGAAAAAGGCAAAGTCAGAAAGGTGAAGGCAAAGACAGCAGAAGGATCCCATGGGAGAAGCAAAGCACATGGGCATCGAACACTGGCCTGAAGCAGCGCTTGGGTAGAGGCACTTATGATGGAGCTGCATGAAAGGAGAGCAATTGCCTGACCAGGAGGTCAGAGGTCTTGCTCCTATACCATATCTGTCACAATCCCCTCACTCCGTCCACTGCCATATAGAGCCTAAAGAAGTTGGATACAGCCCATTTGAATGCATTAAATAAATAAAAGTAGGTTTGAATTAAGTAAGATAAAGTAAAAATAACATAGTCCAGAATTGTTTGGGCTAATGAAATCAGCACTCATATAGCACATAACATATATAACATGTAGCACAGTGTGAAACTGAGCATGTATAATCATATGTAGTGGCATGTGGTGGACCAGAAACCCCTGCTGTAGAGCAGTTCTGATCCAAATCTAAAACAAATTCAAAATAGGAGCAGAGCCCCATTCTCATAGTTAAATAGCACCGCCCCAGGTGATAACCCAAAGACAGAGAGGAGAAAGTTAAGATCCAAGCCGTGGTCATCAAATTTGTAAATAGGAACCTGAGGCAATGTTAATAATGAAAACAAACTCTACCTCCTCTGTCTTCTTGTTTATTGTCATGGAAGGGTGTGCCCACAGTTTAAATCATAATATGTCAAGAGTTCTGGACATAATCAGAATAACAATATTCTAAATAGTCACATGACATGGGGTGAGTTGTCAGGGATGGTGGTGCCAATGATGATGGTGTGGGGTGGTACTGAATTGGAGGGGGGTGATTGATTATACTGCTCGGTCACTATGTATTATGTCTTGATTATTTACGGGGTTGAGATCAGAACTGGACCACAGGGGTTTCCATATTTTGTGCATATGTCTGCATTGTCTTGTAGCTTGTAAATAAGTTTCCCATGTTTTGCTATTTGGTACATTTCAAACAACCACTCATCATGGATAGGTTGGTGTGGTGCCCTCCAGTGTCATAGGATACATATTTTTGCTACGGTAAGCACTGTGGGTTGTGAAGTCGACCATTATGTGCAATAAAACTAGCTAGCTTTATAGAGGTAAAGGTATGTGTAGTGTCCCATCCAAAGTGGCCTGCACCGAGAACTAGTCTTCTCTCAGGGCTTGCCAGTGATAGAGGATGTTGAATCATCACAAATCTCCTGTGCGTATCTCCAGGAGTTGGAGTGGTATTTGACCTGCAGTCTGAAGCGTTTGTGGGGTCCAGTATTAGTTTGCAAACACTTTACCAAGAGTGAAGTACATGCTGGCCTCAGTGACCCCTTTATCCATATTTTTGGTGGTTTCAAAGCAGTCGTTCTCCTTGTTGTTCATGGGTAACTGTCCCTGCTATTTAATGTACACATGTTGCAACAATTGCTGTGAGTGAAAGTGATACAGTATGAGATTGTAGAATCTGCAGACCACCCCTTTGAACATGCTCCAGGTCTTCAAATATTGCAGTACAGAAGAATCCTCAGTTTCCCACGGTAGTCCTTCTAATTGACTTGTGAGGGAATACTTCAATTGTTTAAATATCTCCATTCCTGGATCCAAGGTAATCGGAACTCTTCATGCAGAGCCTCGAAGAACTTGAATTCTGTACCCAATTATCAGTTATTAGTAAGTACATAACCACACCCTCTCGGGGAGAGGTTGTGGTCTAAGGACTAGAGTGATCGACCTTATAGCTGGTGAACGGGGTTCGAGTCTAGGCAGGGACACTCAACAGCCTGTGAATCTGGGCAAATAACGTAATCTCCCTGTGCCAAACAAAAATGAATGCATACATCTGTAACACAACTAGTGCTCATGTTAAGCGCTCTGATACCTTCGGGCCTAGTTCCCAATATATAAAACTCCCCCTCCCATAGTCCAGGGCCTGGGAAATATTCCACCCTTAACCCCCCACTTGTATGCTGGCATTGTGACCAATGGGAGCTTGAAAGTGCAACCTTGCATTGCTGTTAAGAAGTTTATGAACATGGAGCCAGGCCTTCAACATTGTTTGGATAACTGGTTTAGTGGTGTGCAAGGATAGAGACCTATAAATGTGCATCATTTGGAGGCCTGGAGCTGTATGCCTGATCTCCTTTTCAATAAGGACTCATAATGGAGTGTTGTTCTGTCTTTGCCACATATACAGCTGAGACAGGTGGAGCACTGCTTGATAATCTTCCCACCATGGTAGTGTTAATAGTGATGTTGATGTACGCAATGATACCTGTATGTACAAAAATGAAATCAAATCACCTTTGTTGCGATCCCTGATTTGACCTCTCCATCAATACCGCGTCAGAAATACGTGGACAGGCAGGCCATACGCCCTAGGCCTGAGGCTACTGATTGACAGATTTATCACAGGCAGGTTGGCATGTAACCAGCAGGACAAACTCTCAAACAAGAAAAATCCAAATTAGTCCAATGGACAGGCAGTCACACCACAATAGTCCTGGAAGTCTGGCCCCAATAAAACGCACATGACCTGAGGGGCACACTTTCCCAAAACACAACAAAGTCAAATGCCACATGAAGTAAACCCCTTCGCTGCGGGGCTAATTCCCTCGTGAGGCTCTAGACCGGGACAAAGACCGGGAGACAGCAGCCGAGAGAGCAGGTATACAGCGGGGAGCCGCGAGTGTTGAAAGAGACACCGCGTGAAGTGAACCCACGCTGTCCTCACCGAAGGGGCGAGTCTATGCCATCCGCTAAGTTTTTTGTACATTCCTGCAAATCGCAGTGAATAACTACGGATACTGTCCAGCAAATTTATCATGTAAGATATTTTTTACACGTAGAGCCTCACGGGAGGGTACGCCTTAGTGCGCGCACACCACCGGAGGACTTTTCTGATAGGTCCTGATGAATGCTGAGAAAATTGCACTCAAAGCAGCAGAAACATGTTGACCATTTTTTGATATCTAATAGGACTCAGGTTCCCTAGCTCAGAACCTTGTCACTCCGTTCACTTTGTTTTTATCCAATGCAGGTTGGCCATTATTAAAGATTTTTGTAAAGGCTACAGCCTTTGCATTTTTTAAATATTTTGCACACATAGTTATAATCACATCCTAATTTGGGCACTGTTACACTCATCACATCCCGCTCCGCTGTAACCAGGCGTTGAAGCACGCTGGGGGGGCATTCGGTCACCCCAGCGGGGACCCAATAATAAAGCATGTCACCAATTAGTGGTAAGTGAGGGTCCTTCATAAAAGAAAGGATTTCTTCCCTTCCCTCCTGCGATAAACTTGGGTTATTATTTCCCTTTGGAGGTGTCCTCCTTAGAGGGGGTTTTTGGATACTCACAGGGAGATAGTTAGACAACACTCCAGGCATGTGCTTGTGGGTGTGTGTTTGATGTTCTATGCACGCAACCATATGTACAGATTGGAGTTACAAAATGGACACCATAATATATTTTTTATGAGCACCATTTGGTTTAATTAGTTTTTCACTTAGTCACTCCTCTGTTGTTGCTTACAATAGTTACACACTCATCTCTCCTAGCGTTATTTCCCTCCATTAGCTATGGATGACAGACACTTACCAACCTAGGCAACCTTAGAAGCACTAGTCGTAGCTAACATATTATTCCATCTTGTTAAAAATACCTGTGTCTTTGATTTGTAACAGTTGACCCTCTTGGTTGTCTTTTTAATGGATATAAATAAATAAAGAAATTGTACAACCTTTGCAGATATGAGACATAGTAAACACTGATATTTCATACCTTGCCTGACTATAAAATACACGAGGACTTTTCCTCTATCTGATCATTATCCATCTAAATTACCCTGTAGCCCGCTTAGGGCAGTTGCCTATAGTACAGCTAAATTAGCCAAAACGACTGGAGAAACATCAATCGTCTCTCAGTAAGCATGCATACCAGTCTGTTTCTCTTTACTAAGCATCTCTGCACTATTCTCATCTTTTCATTTAGCCTTTCTGATTCCCCTGCTTCTAATGATGTTGTTATGTGATGAAAAGATAAATGTTTGTTTTTATCTGGATCATGTCTTGCCAATTGTTTTCTTATGATAAACAACATATAATGAACTGATGTAATGAGGTATATCATGATATGTTATCAAACCACTGGCTGAATGTGTTCAAGTAAAATGTTTTGACATTTGTGCACTGCCTAGCACAGAGACACACTTTTAAAATATATTGCCTATTTATTTTCAGTAACAAGATGGTAGTGTCCTGAGGAAGACACTTTCAACATGTCGAAATGCGTAGAAATATGCCAAGGTCCTGAATCCATATGCACCCAACATCCCCCTTTGTGGTTTGCCTTACCACCGCTGTGTTTTCTCTACTGTTCAGGTGCGGGACATGCCACATGATGAATTTGTCTGCCCTAATGCGGTGCCGGGGACTCTGTTCCTCACGCATGCCTCAGTCATACACTACGTCCATAGGTACTGGTTAGTGGCACAGAAGGAACCCCCTACATTTAATTTACTGCCTTCTCTTCACATCATGGGCCATGGGCGCCACCTGATATGCTGGTTGCTCGAGCACCTGCTTTATTTTATCTATTAGTGCTTCCTGATCGGTCTCTGACCTTTTATACAAACAAGAGGCATGAACTCGCATGGAAGCCCCGCACGTTTGGTCCCGCTCACATACTCGCGGTGTGCACCGTCTTCCCGCCATTTACCCACTAGGATAGCTCACTCAAGGGACCCCTGAGCCCTTCAGGGCGATTGCATAGTAACACACACATGGTCGCTAGAACTAGTTGAAGCTCAAATTCAGTGACTCATTCATCAGCCCAAAAACAATTGTGAGCGTCGTCGAGGCTGGGCAGGTGTGCCTTCTTCCCAAATCTATCGTCGAAAATCAGCTGTGATGCTGGATAGAGGCCTTTGTATCCTTGACTTTCACAAGCGCAATCCTCACGCTGTTCCTGTGACCAGTAGCTTCTTTCTCTTGATCTGCTGCTCTGATCGGTCTCTGACCTTTTATACACACCAGAGGCATGTGAACTCGCATGGAAGCCCTGCACGTTTGGTCCCACTCAATCAATCAATCAATCAGAGACATTTATAGAGCGCACTACTTACCTGGAGGGTCTCAAGGTGCTTGGGGGGGGGGGGTGCTGCTACTGCTCGAACAGCCAGGTCTTGAGCTTCTTCCTGAAGGAGAGGTGGTCTTGGGTCAGGCGCAGGTCGGGAGGGAGGGAGTTCCAGGTCTTAGCGGCCAGGTAAAAGAAGGACCTTCCTCCTGTTGTCGTTCTTCGGATGCGGAGGACGGCGGCGAGGGCGTGACTGGCTGATCGGAGGTGGCGTTTGGGAGCGTAGAAGTTGATGCGGTTGTTGAGGTAGCTCGGGCCTTGATCGTGTAGGGCTTTGTGTGCGTGGGTGAGTAGACGGAAGGTGATTCTTTTGTTGACGGGGAGCCAATGCAGGTCTCTCAGATGTCCGGAGATGTGGCTGTGTCGTGGGATGTCGAGGATGAGTCTGGCTGAGGTGTTCTGGATCCGCTGGAGTCTCTTCTGGAGCTTGGTGGTGGTTCCGGCGTAGAGGGTGTTGCCGTAGTCCAGTCGGCTGGTGACGAGGGCCTAGGTGACCGTCTTCCTGGTCTTGGTGGGGATCCACCGGAAGATCTTCCGTAGCATGCGCAGGATGTTGAAGCACGACGAGGAGACGGCGTCGACTTGTCTGGTCATGGAGAGGGAGAAGTCCAGGATGAAGCCCAGGTTGCGTGCGTGGTCTGTCGGTTTGGGTGCGGTGCCCAGGGCGGGGGGCCACCAGGAGTCGTCCCAGGCGGAGGGCGAGGAGCCCAGGATGAGGACTTCCGTCTTGTCTGAGTTCAGTTTCAGGCGGCTGGTCGTCATCCACTCGGCTACGTCTTTCATCCCTTCATGAAGGTTGGCTCTGGCGGCGGCGGGGTTGTTGGTCAGGGAGAGGATCAGCTGGGTGTCGTCAGCGTAGGAGATGATGTTGAGGTTGTGTTGGCGTGCGATGGCCGCGAGGGGGCTCATGTAGACGTTGAAGAGGGTGGGGCTCAGCGAGGATCCTTGAGGGACGCCGCAGATGACTTCGGTGGCCTCTGACTTGTACGGTGGTAGACGGACTCTCTGTGTTCTTCCGTCGAGGAAGGAGATGATCCATTCAAGTGCCTTCTCCTGGATTCCGACGTTGCTGAGGCGCTGCACTAGGGTGCGGTGGCAGACAGTGTCGAATGCCGCAGAGAGGTCTAGGAGGATGAGGGCCGCTGTTTCTCCGTTGTCCATCAGGGCTCGGATGTCATCGGTGGCAGCGATGAGGGCGGTCTCGGTGCTGTGGTTGGCTCGGAAGCCAGACTGTGAGGGGTCGAGGGATCCATTCGTCTTGAGGAAGGCGGCCAGCTGTTTGTTGCCGGTCTTCTCGATGACTTTGGCTGGAAACGGGAGAAGCGAGATGGGGGGTTAATTCTTGAGTTCGGTGGGGTCCGCTGTTGGTTTCTTTAGTAGAGCGCTGAGTTCGGCGTGCTTCCAGCTCTCCGGGAAGGTGGTGGTGTCGAAGGAGGTGTTGATGATGTCCCGCAGGCGGGGTGCGATGACAGCGTCGGCCTTGTTGAAGACGTGGTGAGGGCAGGGGTCGGTTGGAGATCCGGAGTGGATGGAGTTCATCATGCGGATGGTGTCTTCGGTGCTGATCAGAGTCCAGGAGCGGAGGGTGGTGGTGGGGGGCGGTGGTTCGGTCGTGGCGTGCGTCGGTTGAGTGCTGAAGCTGTTGTGTATGTCCGCTATCTTGTTGTGGAAGTAGGAGGCGAGGGAGTTGCAGAGGTCTTGCGATGGGGTGATGTCGTTGTTTCCAGCGTTGGGGTTGGAGAGCTCTTTCATGATGTTGAAGAGTTCCTTGCAGTTGTGTGCGTTGTTGTCCAGCCGGTCCTTGAATGCAGTTTTCTTGGTGGCGTGGATCAGTTGGTGTTGCTTCCGGGTGGCAAGCTTGAGGGTGGTCATGTTGTACGGTGTTGGTTCCCTTCTCCAGGCTTTCTCGAGGGCTCGGCAGTTCTTCTTGGAGCTCTTGAGTTCGTCGGTAACCATGGGGCCTTCTTGCTGCCGGGTCTGCTGGGCGGGGTCTTCAGTGGGGCGAGTTCGTCCGCGCAGTTACTGATCCACTTCGTGAGGTTGTCGGCGGCCTGGCTGGGGTTCGCTGAGCTGGCGGGAGGGTGCTGGCTCAAGGAAGCGGCGAGCTGGTCGGCTGTGATCTTGTTCCAGCTTCTTCGAGCAACCTGTTGCTGGTGGTGGTGGATCGTCGTTCTTCTGAAGGTGAAGTGGACGCAGCTGTGGTCCGTCCAGTGGAGTCCGGTGGCGTGGCTGAAGGCGATGTCTTTGCTGGATGAGAAGACGGCGTCGAGTGCGTGTCCGGCGAGGTGGGTGGGGGATGGACACCAGCTGCTTGAGTCCGAGGTTGGCGAGGTTGTCGAGCAGGGTGAAGGTCTTGCGGTCGTTGCTGTTCTCCAGGTGGAAGTTGATGTCCCCCAGGAGGATGTAGTCAGCGGAGGGGAGGGCATGCGGACTGACGAAGTCGGCGATGTCCTCGCTGAATTGTGTGCGTGGTCCCGGGGGTCGGTAGATCAGGGTGCCTCTGAGGGTGGTTTTCGGGTCGGTGCGGATCTGGAAGTGTAGGTGTTCGGCGGTAGTCAGGGTGTCGTCGGTGTTGGTCGTGATGTGGATGGTGTCCCTGTCGATGATGGCGATGCCTCCTCCAGTCTGGATGTTGCGATCTCTCCGAGTGATCTTGTATCCCTCTGGGATGGCGATGGCGATGTCGGGCGCTGAGGTGTCGTTCATCCAGGTTTCCGTGAGGAAGGCAACGTCAGAAGCTGTGGTGTCGAGGAGGTTCCAGAGTTCGATGGCGTGCCTGTGGATGGAGCGGGTGTTGAGCAGGATGCACTTGAGGTGGTTGCTGCTGGTGTTCGGCTTGGCGGGTGCTGGTGCGAGGCAGGTCCGGATGCAGGTGAACTTGCAGGCGTGGCAGCTGAAGGGTCCGTGGGTGCGTCTCGGGGTGGCTCGGTAGCATCCCGGGATTCGGCCGGTGTTGAGTGCGTTGAGGGTGGCGGCGTCGTAGGTCCGGCGGGGGGGCTGGGGTCTGCGGGGGCCAGGGGTCCTGGCACTGGGCGCGGTCCAGGCGCGGACGGGCGCAGACGGGCTTACCTTTGGCGCACCTTCGGCGCTCAATCGGTGCTCCCGCTGCGCGCGTCCGCTGCGCGGTCGCTGAGGGGGCGACATAAGAGGGAAACGGGAGGGCGGGTCAGCCGGGCTGGGCTCGCGTCAGGGCCAATGGGCCGGTGGTGGGCGGGGCCACAGGGGGCTAGCGGCGGGAAAAATTGGCGAGCGGCCGGCTCTGCAGTGGCTGGGCCGCTAGGGGGGCTGGAGGGGGCCAAGGCGTCAGGGAGGCTGGCAAGGATGCAGAGAGGCAGGTGAGCAGCAGGCGTGGGGAGCAAGGGGGTGACCCGGCCTTGAGAAAGGCACAGCGGTCACTCCCGCGCTCAAGCAGGCTCTCCCCTTAAGAGGGGGACGGGAGGGCGGGTCAGCCGGGCTGGGCTCGCGTCAGGGCCAATGGGCCGGAGGTGGGAGGGGTCACAGGGGGCTAGCGGCGGGAAAAATTGGCGAGCGGCCGGCTCTGCAGTGGCTGGGCCGCTAGGGGGGCTGGAGGGGGCCAAGGCGTCAGGGAGGCTGGCAAGGATGCAGAGAGGCAGGTGAGCAGCAGGCGTGGGGAGCAAGGGGGTGGCCCGGCCTTGAGAAGGCACAGCGGTCACTCCCGCGCTCAAGCAGGCTCTCCCCTTAAGAGGGGGACGGGAGGGCTCGCGTCAGGGCCAATGGGCCGGTGGTGGACGGGGCCACAGGGGGCTAGCGGCGGGAAAAATTGGCGAGCGGCCTTGAGAAAGGCACAGCGGTCACTCACACACTCGCGGTGTGCACCGTCTTCCCACCATTAGTGATAGCTCACTCAAGGGACCCCTGCGCCCTTCGGGGCGATTGCATAGTAACACACACATGGTCGCTGGAACTAGTTGAAGCTCAAATTCAGTGATTCATTCATCAGCCCAAAAACAATCGTGAGCATCGTCGAGGCTGGGCAGGTGTGCCTTCTTCCCAAATCTACCGTCGAAAATCAGCTGTGATGCTGGATAGAGGCTTTTGTATCCTTGACTTTCACGAGCGCAATCCAAATTCGCGAATCCGCAAATTCGCGGATTTTGCGGATCCGCGAATATGCAAATCCACAATTCGCGGATCGTGGATCCGCGAAATCTGCCCATGCTTAAAGTTTACTCAAAATATGAATAAAGTCTCTTAGTTCAAGTTGTTGGTAGATGTGACAAAGTTCTCAACAAAGTACCTGGATCCAGGACGCAAAGTAAACAAAAGGACTCGCAGAAGGGGAAATGCGTTGGTTCCGTGACCCGGGGGAACAGTTGCGTCCTTCCTCAATGCTTGCGCAGAGTAGGGGACTCGTCGTGAGCCTTACCGGTGCGGAGGTGATGCGTAGATTCTCGGCCTGCGGACCCAATGCGGTGCGCAAGATGGCCCCTTGACGTGATGCGGCGATCCTCTTGCGATGCGAGAAGATGGCACCCTTGATGCGGTGATGCGGTGAATATGCGATGACGCCCTGGCAGCCTTGCGACGACTCTGTATTTTGGAGCCGCAACAGGCCCTGCGACGCGCTTCTCCGGTGATGCAATGACGACTTTCTCGATGCGTCGCGCTTCTCCGGCGATGCGACAGCAGACAGCTTCAATGAACACACGCTTCCAGGGAGATGCGACACAAACCCAGAGAAGGAATACACAAGTCAACAGAGGCGGGCTCAAACGGTTAGGCAAGCAAATACCTGCATTCTGAAAGTGGTATTTGCAAACACAGAATATTTAAATAAACTTTACTAAAAGATGTATCTTATTATTCTGAGTTCAGGCATACTAAACTCGAATTTATACCATGTTCCCTGAGTTCGTTAGGATTGGAGGAATGTAACAATCTTAACTGCCCATTCTGGCCATGTCAAGTCGACATGGCAGTGCTAGACTGCACACAGGCCTTGCAATGGCAGACCTGAGACACACTTTACAAGCTGCTTCTGTGGGTGGCACAACCAGTGCTGCAAGCCCACCAGCAGCATTTGCTCTACAAGCCCTGGGCACACATGGTGCACTGTACTAGGGGCTGACAGTAGCTCAAATAACCCAATCATGGAATAATCAATTAGTATCTTAATTTAACATAGGCGGCACTTGCACTGTGGCACTGATTAGCAGTGGCACAGGGCCCAAAACATACAACCAGCAAAACATATCAAAACAGAGGAGGCAATCCGCCAAAAATGGAAGAGAGACTCACGCCAATGATGTCAGGTCTAACACGTGTCTCCTGTTTCGCTTTGCAAATCTGTATAAGGAAGATATTAATCCCTCAAATGTGGCAATAAGATCGTGGTTGGAGGGTAAAACTCTGCCAACTCTTACGGAAACAGCCAGGGCTTTTTTATATTCACCTATCTTTATGGAGGAGTTTAAGGAACATATAAAGAGAGCAAAAACTAAGAAAGCAGTGGGCCTAGATGCCCTGCCCAGCAAAATATATAAGGAACTGGTGGAAGAACTTTTACCTATTCTCCATACGTTATTCAACAAAGTATACAGTTTAACAGGGAAAGTTCCCACCTCCTGGAAAGAGGCCACGATAGTATTACTACTAAAGCCGGGAAAGGATCCCCTATTGCCAGACTCCTATCGCCCAATCTCCCTTCTAAATGCGGATTATAAGATCTTTATGAGCATATTGGCAGGGAGATTGGGCAAATTAACACCTAGCCTGATTAATTGTGATCAAAAGGGCTTTATGCCCGGGAGAATTATTCAGGAGCAAATCCAGCTGTTAATAGGTGATATTGACCTAGCAGAGAAAAGAGGGGATCCCTTGGTGGTGGTGGCATTAGATGCCGCTAAGGCATATGACCGGGTCTGCTGGAAATATTTATGGGAGGTGTTAGAAAGCATAGACATGGGTCAAATTTTCATCCAGACCTTAAAATACTGTTATAATGGAGCTTCCGCGAAAATCTTAATAAATGGTTTTTTGACCCAGAGCTTTAAAAAACAGAGAGGGACTAGACAGGGGTGCCCCCTGTCCCCTATGTTATTTAATATCTACATTGAGCCCTTGACGTAGGCCATCAGGCAGAACCATACAATAATGCCCTTTAAATCAGGAAATTATTGATGTAAAATTGCTTTATACGCAGATGACATCATAATTTACACCATAGATCCTGATAGTTCTATCCCTCACTTAGAAAATCTACTGCTCGAGTTTGGCAAAATTTCTGGCTACATGGCTAATGCAGATAAGACCGAGATCATGTGTTGGAATCTGAAGAATAACTACGGCCCGAAACCAAGGAGTTTAGATACTTAGGGGTAAAAATAGTGAAAGATCTAAAAATAAATCAACTCGATTATTCTAAAAAAGATCGAAAAGGATATAGATTTTCTTTTTGCTCAGTGGAAAAATCTCTCTTTGTCAATTTACGGGAGGGTTAACTTAGTAAAAATGTCAGTGTTGCCTAAACTGACTTTTCTTTTTAGTGTGCTCCCTCTCATTTTTCCACAAGACAGCATCAATAAAATTAAAGGAAAGATAGGCAGTTTCATTTGGGGGCAAAAAAGGGCCAGGTTATCTTGGAAAAAACTACGGAGGAAGCTGTTGAAGGGGGGCTTGGCACTACCAGACATAAATCTATACATATTGGCCTTTCAATTCAAAGGGATTAGGATGCTTTTATCTATACCGGTAGATACCTCATGGGGTAGATTACTAGGAGAACTAGTGCTAGCGGAAGGCGGTGGTGGGCAGGTGGGGTTTTTATATAAGTTCGGGGCACCAAGATTTTTCAAGAAGGTACGCCTTAAGGTGCTAAAAGCGGCACTTCAGATATGGTATAAACTAAGACGTATCTGGGGTATAGTCTACTTTTCCCCATTTGCACCAATCTGGGATTTACCGGGTACCCCGTCCTGTTTGGGAGACTCTTTGGCAATTCATATAAGAAGATCAGGCTTAGAGAGGTGGTCAGACCTGGTAGACTCGGATGGGGTTCTCCCTTGGGAAGTACTTTTAGATAAGATTGGGCCTACATTTTCCCGATTTAAGTATTTTCAGTTAAGATCTTAGTTTGAGGCAGAGAGAGGAGAGGTGGAGGGCAATTGGGAGCTTCACCTCTAAGGTCTTCCCTAGGTGCCCCAGGGCATGCTAATGTAAGCATGGGCATTATACAATATGTTTTATAGCCCTGGTGAGGGAAAAACTGCCAATTACATTCATCCACATTGTAGTGCATTAGCACCATAGACTAACACGGGAAGGATGTATTTAACCTTAATGAAGTCTAACTATTGACAGGAGTGAGCTAAAATAATACTTCAAGGTATGAAAATTATATTAGCAATACATCCAGCAACTTGCCATGGTTGGATCTATTGTAACTAATACAGAGAAGAAGTTATAGAACTTCCTTTTCTGATCTGTTTGAACTCATCATCATAGCTGCCTCTTCTGATTGGCCAGACTATGACAGTCTGAGCCAAGCACTCTTGATTAGGTTTGAAGTGGCCTGGGCTGAAACAAAGAAGACATGCTGTGGGAGGAGATCTGCCTCTGCAGAGCAAAAGGCCGGAAGGCGGCTGGGTATCCAAACGGGGCTACAAAGGGAGAAAGACAATGAGGACAGGAACCAGGCCCACCCTCACTTTCCTGCACCCCCAGCCAGATGGAAGTCACTGTAATTGAATTAGCACAGGGTCTGGAAGCGGAGTGTTAAGGAAAGTTAGACCCACTTGTAGGTTGGGTTAGCCCGACCTGAAGGTCCAGGATAGATTTTATCCATTTTTGCTAAGTGTAAAAATCTTCCTCTGTCAATTTACGGGAGGCTTAACTTAGTAAAAATGTCAGTGTTGCCTAAACTGACTTTTCTTTTTAGTGTGCTCCGTCTCATTTTTCCACAAGACAGCATCAATAAAATTCAAGGAAAGATAGGCAGTTTCGTTTGGGGGCAAAAAAGGGCCAGGTTATCTTGGAAAAAACTACGGAGGAAGCTGTTGAAAGGGGGCTTGGCACTACCAGACATAATACTATACTTATTGGCCTTTTCAATTCAAAGGGATTAGGATGCTTTTATCTATACCGGTAGATACCTCATGGGGTAGATTACTAGGAGAACTAGTGCTAGCGGAAGGCGGTGGTGGGCAGGTGGGGTTTTTATATAAGTTCGGGGCACCAAGATTTTTCAAGAAGGCACGCCTTAAGGTGCTAAAAGCGGCACTTCAGATATGGTATAAACTAAGACGTATCTGGGGTATAGTCTACTTTTCCCCATTTGCACCAATCTGGGATTTACCGGGTACCCCGTCCTGTTTGGGAGACTCTTTGGCAATTCATATAAGAAGATCAGGGTTAGAGAGGTGGTCAGACCTGGTAGACTCGGATGGGGTTCTCCCTTGGGAAGTACTTTTAGATAAGATTGGGCCTACATTTTCCCGATTTAAGTATTTTCAGTTAAGATCTTAGTTTGAGGCAGAGAGAGGAGAGGTGGAGGGCAATTGGGAGCTAGAGCAGCTATTTCAGAGTGTTTTGCCGAGGAAAAAAGAGATATAATTTTGGTATAATAGCCTCTTGGACGCAGTAGATCATGAAGTTCCCCTGCAGGTAGCTGCTTGGAAGGCCACTCCACTTCTTCAAGATTCTGAAAACGTGTTTGACCTTTCTGTAAAACTAATGTATAAATACATTAAGCCTGCTACACTAAAGAAAAACTATTTTTATGTTCTAAACAGGTTATATTATACCCCAGCGAAGATCGCTAAATTCGTAGCCCATTCTACCTCAGTACCAGCATGCCCGAGGTGCTATATCAACAATGTGGACGATATGCACATGTTTTTTGAGAGTGCAGAACTGGGCAGATAATGGAAAGAGGTGGGAGAATCCTTGACCGATATTTTTCAAACGCATATAGTGGTGGATCTGCCTCTGGTCATTTTTGGCTTGAATAAACAGGAATATATAACATCTCCACAGCCCCAGATGGGGTTGCTTCTTAATCTGGTGGTTTTGGCCTGAAAGGAGATCTGCATGAAATGGAAGGATTCTGACCCCCCAACCAGAGAAAGTTGGATTAAATCCGCTCTACGTATGGCAAATTTAGATTGTGTAGAAACATCAACATATATCTGGTACCCCCTGATATCGTGGGGACGACGCCTGCATATGATAAATGGTTATGGTCTGGAGAGAGCGGAATGTAAGTCCAATGATTACGCCCAGTCCTCAGGATAAAGAGGAAGGCCGTGGATGGCTAGACGGAAGTAGTAAGCCGTAGGGAGCACAGTCATCATTAAGCGGCTTGTTAAAACTACTGAGCCTAAGGCGAGATGAGGACAAAAAAAAAGGGCCCAAAACATACAACCAGCAAAAACATATCAAAACAGAGGAGGCAATCCGTCAAAAATGGAAGGGAGACTAACGCCAATGATGTCAGGTCTAACAGGGAACATAACTGAGAATGTACAGAGCTATACGATATCTTGTTTACAACAGCTTCCTGTGATTAAAAACAATGCTATGTGACACTAGCTTGCATACCAAGCGAATGTAATCAACAGTGCATTGGCATGTAGATGCCCGTCAATATATGAAAGGTCTCTGAATGTTTAGGAATATCCGAAATGAAGACCTATATTGTAAAATGATCTATGTCTTTGATCACTAATAAAAGTTATGTTAAAAAAAATACAAAAAAATATTTTTGACATTCATTCATAAAATCTAAACAACACACCAATTGCACACACATGTCCCAAAGGAGATATGGAAGAGTTTTTGGTGACATTGGCCCAAAAAACATGGCTTTTTGCAGTGTCCCCCACTTTTAACTCCCATTTTGACTACTGGATGCTGGTTTTCTGACTATGATGGTACTCTAGGCTCTGCTAAGAAGACCCAGGCCCTGTGCTCTCTGTAAAAGGTACTTTGTAATTAGGGATAATTACAATTGATACCGACGACCTACCTGTAAGTCCCTAGTATATGGTAGGGCATATAGGATTACATGCCCAGAAGATTTAATGCACTTAAGTGTGCACTACTATGGTGCCTGCTGTCATTTTAAAAGCCATCCCTGACATGATGGTTGCTTTTAAAGTAAAACCATGCCCAAATTTAACTTTGGAATTAAAGGTACTTTCAAAGTATTAAACAACCTTATTTATACATATACTTCACCTCTAAGGTCTTCCCTAGGTGCCCCAGGGCATGCTAATGTAAGCATGGGCATTATACAATATGTTTTATAAGCCCTGGTGAGGGAAAAACTGCCAATTACATTCATCCACATTGTAGTGCATTAGCACCATAGACTAACATGGGAAGAATGTATTAACCTTAATAAAGTCTAACTATTGACAGGAGTGAGCTAAAATAATACTTCAAGGTATGAAAATTATATTAGCAATAGATCCAGCAACTTGCCATGGTTGGATCTATTGTAACTAATACAGAGAAGAAGTTATAGAACTTCCTTTTCTGATCTGTTTGAACTCATCATCATAGCTGCCTCTTCTGATTGGCCAGACTATGACAGTCTGAGCCAAGCACTCTTCATTAGGTTTGAAGTGGCCTGGGCTGAAACAAAGAAGACATGCTGTGGGAGGAGATCTGCCTCTGCAGAGCAAAAGGCAGGATGGCGGCTGGGTATCCAAACTGGGCTACAAAGGGAGAAAGACAATGAAGACAGGAACGAGGCCCACCCCCACTTTCCTGCACCCCCAGCCAGATGGAAGTCACTGTAATTGAATTAGCAGAGGGTCTGGAAGCGGAGTGTTAAGGAAAGTTAGACCCACTTGTAGGTTGGGTTAGCCAGACCTGAAGGTCCAGGATAGATTTTATCCATTTTTGAATTTATGGAACAGTGCTTTCTGGGACAAGAATTTGCCACACTTCAGGGAAAGTGGTCATCATAGAGGGTGGCACCCTGCACCCCATTGATCAGGGCTGCCCCCTTCTTTCCAGTCCAGAAGCCTGGATAAATAGAGGAGAGCTGCCCAGCAACTCAGATCCCTGCCTGGAAGACGCAAGACAATTAATGACTGCCCTGCTGAACCCCTGGCCTCCACCAAGAAGACTGAACTCCGAAGGACTGCATTTGTTGCACACTTTGGGCTTCAGCAAAAGAAGGGCTTTGCCTGACTCTGAAAGTTTGAGGAGTGGACCTTCTGAAATCAACAGGTTAAAAGAGCTCCTCATGCATCAGCTTCACCAAGAAGAGCCCAGCAGAACAACATTTAGTTGAATTTTAAGGATTGTGCCAGGTGCATTGTGTTCTTTGTAGATTCAAAGCTTCCAAGAATGCATTCAGAGACCCTGGAACCTTCGATTGGTGCTGTGGACTCTTCAAGAGCCCAAAAGGACCTTCTGGAGGAAGCTCCAGAAGTTTGGAATCATTTGTTATGTTATGTTATGTTACAAAAAATCCTATATAGCGCACGGCTACTCCTAGGAGTGTCCCGGCGCTTTAATGTAAACCTGTAGTAGAAAACACAACACAACAAATAATCGGAAACGGAGATCAGAAAAAAAGAGCATATCTAAAGCGCATAGAGCCAGGTTTTAAGGCCCTTTCTAAAGGTCAACAGATTGGAAATACTCTGCAATGCCACACACAGAGTGTTCCAAAGCTGTGGCGCCAACAGCCTGAAAGACCGGCCCCCAATGCCTGCCTTTTTTTACTCGAGGGACCACGGCCAGGAAAAGAGACTCGGATCTGAGGGAACGGGTCGGGCGATAGAAGGCTAGCCTCATCTGGATATATTTCGCTCCCGTGGCATAAAGAGCCTTGTGGGCCAAGGTCAAGGCCTTAAAAACTATCCGCTTCCGGACAGGCAGCCAATGAAGTGACTGCAGGAGGCCTGAAGTTCTGACTCGCCTGTGGAGGCCAAAAATGGCCCGTGCTGCCGAGTTCAGGACCACCTGCAGCCGTTGCATGAGATACTCTGGCAGGCCGAGATAAAGGACGTTGGAGTAGTCCAGTCTCGAGCCAATTAAGGCCTGGACCGTAATCTTCCTATGATCTTCCGGAAGCATCAGCAGAAACCTGCGGAGCATCTTCAGGAGGCCAAAACATGTACCTGTAAGGCCCAAAAACTGTGATCTCAGCGTCAGATCATTGTCGATCTTGATCCCCAGATTCTTGGCTAACTGGGAGGAGCCTGCTGGGGGAAACATGTTGGCAGGCCACCATTCCTGCCAGTCTGGATCCGACCGGCAGCCGAAGAAGAGAACCTCAGATTTATCCGAGTTGCACTTGAGGCTGTTAAACTGGAACCAGTTAAAAACAGCCTCAAGGCACCCACGAATACTCTCTCCATCAAAATCTGCTCCTTTCCCACACGTAAAGAGGAGCTGGGTATCATCGGCATAGGAAACGATCTGGGCCCCAAACGTCTCCACCAGTGCCGCCAGGGGGGTCATGAAGATGTTAAAAAGAGTCAGGCTCAATACTGAGCCCTGCGGGACTCCGACTCCCAGTGGTGGCATCACGGCAGAGCAAGGGGGGGCCCAGACCGTTTGTCGGCGGCCAGCCAAAAAAGATCAAAACCAGCTGAGCACCGTCCCCCTTAGACCGTTCTCATGAAGTCTGACGAGGAGACCCTCATGAGGGACGGTGTCGAAAGCCGCCGACAAATCAAGCATCACAAGCATAGATTTGCCTCCTGAATCCAGAACCTCCTTGATTCCTCCGACACTTCCAAAAGCACTGTTTCGGAGCTTAAGTTGGTACGGAAGCCGGATTGGGTGGAATGCAGCAAGTTGTAGGATTCTAAAAAGCTGGAGAGCACGAAATGTACATGCTTATCCAAGATCTTAGCAAAAGCGGGCAGGAGAGAGATGGGCCTGTAGTTGGAAAAAGCCTCAGGGTCTAAGCCGGGCTTCTTGAGTAGAGGAATGGTCATCGCCTGCTTCCAGGCCTGCGGAACCACCCCCCCACTCAAGGAGAGATTAAGAATGGGGTTCACCAAAGGATTAATGACTTCTGCCACTTTCGCTAGAAATTTGGCGGGGCACGGGTCAAGGGGCGATCCAGATTTAAGTTTGGCCATAAGTTCCAGAGACGAGGAAACAGAGAGTGGCGGGAAGTCCGCCAGAACCAGCTCCGAACAGGCTGTTAAATTTGATCCACCCATGGTGCTGGGAGATAATCCAGCCACCCTCAGGGGGAAAGAATCCTGGATCAATTTAATCTTTGTAGTAAAAAAATTGGCAAGGGCGCTTACCCATGGCTCCGAAGGAGCTGCCTGGGTCGCAGTAGTACGTGGGGCCGTAAATTCCCTCACAACAGTGAAAATCTCTTTGCTCGAGTTAGAGGCAGTCTCAATCCTTTTTGCAAAGTAACCTTTTTTTTCAAGGAAGATGTCACGATGGTAGGCTTTAACAGACGTCCTGTAGGCATGCTTGGCCGTGGAATCATACTGTGAGCGCCAGGCCCTCTCTGCCACCTTGCACTGGGGTCGAAACCCGTTTAGCTGTTTTACGGGGGGCAGTCACAGGGGCAAGATCGTCCAGCCTCTTTGTTAGCCAAGCTTGCAAAGACTCTAAATCCCTTTCTAGTTCTCCTGTCATAGGGCAGGGATGATCCAAACATGCCTGTGCCAGCATGTCCGGGGTCACCCGGTGGTATGCCCTGAGCTCTTGACATGGCTGCCGGTAGGCAGTACTGGATGGTTTTATAGTTCCAAACACATGAAATTTGACCAGCCTGTGATCCGACCAGAGCACCGGCAGAGGAGTCAGCATCTCTATAGAAGTAGTGGAAAAGACCTGATCCAGGGTATGGCCTTTTTCATGCGTTGAACCAGAAAGATAGGGAGAGAGGCCTAGAGGAGCCGTGACATCAAGCATTTTAATTGTGTCTGGGTCCAAATCATCCTCTATATGGAAATTGAAGTCCCCGGCCAGCACACAGTGCTCAGATCTCAATACCAGTGCGGGAACTACTGACTGGAGATCTTCAAAGAAGGTGCCTACCGATCCCTGGTGCCTATAAACAAGAAGCCCTTTAAAAGACTGATGGGGTGATATTGCTAAAGAAAAGGCAAGGGATTCACAGCCTGTGATGGTATCCATGGGAATAATGGAACAGGTGGTGCAATTATTCACCACCAGTGCCACCCCTCTGCCCCTCCCCTTCAGTCTATCTTGCCTGAAGATATTATAATCAGGAGGAATCGCTGTAGCAATATCGGGATTAGAAGACTCCCCTAACCACGTCTCTGTCAGCATCAAGCATAGAGGCTTTTCCGTGACCAGGAGATCGTAAATATCCAAAGCATGTCTGCTCAATGATCGAGTGTTTAAGAGCAGACAGAGATGCTTCACGCGGTCTGCCTCCCTGTCAGAGATAGCGACCGGGGCATTGCCTGGCGACCATCCGTAGCCAGGACAACGCCTCTTACCCCTAAATCGACCCGGGAAGACTTTATGACAGGAACATGTAACCTTTTGCAGGGACCGAAGCTCCGCTGACGTATATCGAATCATGAGGGCAGCTGAAGTGGGTATCACAGATAGAACAGCCCAACCCGTCGTACTGGGAGCCTCCGGGACGCTGACGGGCGCAGACGGGCACAGACGGGCTAGACTCTGGCGTGACTCTGGCGTTAGTCTGGCGCGTCCGCAAGACCCGTCCGCTATGCGGAGAACGACTATCCCCTTTTATAGAAGCTAGAGCGCAGCAGAGCGCTTACTCCCACCCAAGATGGCCGCTGTCTGTGCTTCAACTCCCCGGGACCACGCTCTCAGCGTCAGTACTCAGCTGGGAGTGGGCCCAGGCAGCGGGAAGAAGCATCGGAGGTAAATGCCAGGAAACCGCCACTTCATTTGGAGAATTTTTGTGAAAAAGCTACAGAAGTTGACGGATCAGTCATCGAGAGTCAAGATGCCTATGTTGAACCACGACCTGGCCTGAAATTCAGATTTGTCCTGCTGAAAGCTCCAAGACTTGCAAGATTAAATGAAGGCCTTGCGTTGAAGCAAGCTTCCATCGTCAATGCACAAGCCAGCCTGACGTGAAGCCGTGCTTGACATTGAGATAAAAAGCTAAACTAAGCTAAACTAAGTCAGAAGGTAAAAATTTGACCAGGCCCTACCACTCACTGTATCCTACCGGCCCTCCATCGTAGCCAGCCTGAACCTTTGACTTTATCCCGGTCAAGTGTGACCAGATGTCCTATTTTGGCACTTTTGTTTTATAAGCACTAGAAAGTATTTAACCTTTAACAATTCATAACACCAGTTCCCTACGTTGTATTTTTGTCATTTTGGTGTCATTTAAACATAAAAATATGTCTTATTTTCATAAATTGGTGTTGGATTGTGTATTGAGTCTTACTTATTTAATGTATTGCAGTTTTTAAATGCTTTGTGCACCTTTCTCCTCAATTAAGCCTGTCCGCTCACAGCCAAGCTACCAAGAGTTGGGGAAGGATTAATTCATTGAGAACTTGACTGGACCTTATTTGTATTGTGGTATTTTTACTAGTTGTATTTACCTACCGGCATCGACTAAATACACCTTCCAACAATCATTATCCGTAATGAAAATTATTTTTTCAAGCAATAAACGATATATCTTCACTGGATAGATTACACAAGCTTATAGAAAAGGAAATTGTACTCTCTAAGCACTTTTTCAAAAACAGGTGTATTGCATTACTGGAAATGGAACCAGTTAAATAATACCAAAATGTTAAATGTTTGTAAAAGGGTTCAGGACTTATGACTTTTTCAATTGGGTTTCAAACAACACCCAAAACAAGCGATGGACAAATACGATGAAATGAGAGTCTTTGGTGTGCAGGTAGCCAGGTGCTAGGTGCTTTTTCAGGCCAACCAAGATGGAGCACAGATTGGGTAAAGTCTAGTGGATCACATCCTTCAACAGTTTTACATTCAGGAAGACAAATTCTCCAGCTTGGCTCCCAGGACACTGCATTTGGCAGACTTTCTCTAGGCTGGATATGCTGGATTTGAAGGCCCACGTTCTAATTATTGGACTATATTCTGGTAGAAGCAAGCATATGGCATTAGGTAATCGACTTTGCTGTCAGGCCAAGACACAACAGTGACCATAATGCTTTGGTACTCTTCCTTAAGCTTCCGGAACTTTATAGTCCCCCTATCTCTAACTCCTACCCTGTTACCAATTTAACATTAGATAATAACAGGAGAATTAGGTGGGAAACCCTGAAGCAGTCACCAGACAAGGCTGCGGACCTTTATTCCTTAATTATTTCACCCTTATAGGCAATGAAGAAGACTGTTCAGACCCTTAATTCTCTTGATACCATTGCTCAACTCATGGCTACCCATAAGGATATGACCACTAGCCTGACCAATATCTTCAATCCCCTGATGCACTACAAAGGCAAGAGGGCCCCTAAATCCACTTGGTTTAATAATGCTTGTCAAATTGGCTAAGGGTGCCCTCATTGCGCCATACAATCTAAGGACAGATCCCTGATAAAAACAAGGAGGGCTCTATATAGTGATAGTTTAAAGCGAGCCCAAAAGAACTGGGAGTCTGAAAGATGGGATGCAATCAAGCAGGCTCTCACCAACAGGGATAACAAGGGCATTTTGGATCCTGGTTCGTACAGTTAGTTCTCCAGAAAACTCACCTATTAAGCCGAACATCGCTGCAGATGCTTGGAAACTTCATTTCCAATCGCTGTATTCCACTCAGGACACCATAGAGGCCCCTACTTATGTGTAATATTTAATGCCATATTAAACGGCATGAAAATCCTGGACACCTGGCTAGAGGCAGATTTTTTTCCAGTATACAAGAAGGGCTCACCCCTCCTGCCCATTAACTGCAGACCAATCAGCTTGATTGATGTAACTCTGAATTTGTTTGCCAGGATTGTCCTGGACACCTTCAGTCCTGGGTGGATGAGTGCCAGATTCTAAGTACTTATCAGGCTGGTTTCTGTAATAATATTTCCACTATTCACCAAATCTTTAGGCTCCAAATTCTATATTGGAAGACAGTGACAATAGAGGGTGGGAGCCTCTATTTGATCTTTGTTGACCTTAAATCAGCCTTTGATCTGGTACCACGTGATGGACTTTGGGCGGTCCTAGAGCAAATAGGCATTCCGCCCTATTTGATGTCTTTGATCAAGCGCCTACACACTGGAAATTTTGACCAGGTGAGATACGGGAAATATGGGGAATTAACCCCACACTTTACAGTATATAGAGGTGTAAGACAGGGGTGTGCTTTGGCCCCCAAACTGTTCTGTCTTTTTAGAAACTCTTTGGTGGACCAATTAAAAGGGCTGCCAACATCAATGCCCCAAAGCTTGCCTGTGACAAGGTTCCAGCAATGATGTTTCTGGACAACCCTTTGTTACTAAATTGGTCACCCATGGGCATCCAAAGGACCCTTGACAGCTTCTCTTTATTTTGCAAAGACAGGGGGCTAGTGATCAATAAATCAAAAACCAAGTACATGGTTTTTAATCCCAGTAAAACATCTCGTCCTAATCCCAACATAAATGGTATCCAGCTAAAGAGGGTAGCTGTCTTTGATTACCTGGGTGTTACGTTGACGGAAACTTTTGGATGGGGCCCGCGGCAAGAAAAGGCAGGCTTAAGGCCAGCACAGATGGCTGGGGGAATAGTAGAATTATATAGGAACTCAACTTCTAGGACAACCGGGTCTGCTGACTGAGATTTATAAAGTCTAAATCAGGCGTACTATGTATGGGGCAGAACTCTGGGGTAATCGTCCTGCAGGTGGACTGGTTAAAACTGAGAACAAGTTTATGAGGCAGCTCATGGGCCTACCACCAAGCACTCCTCTTTCCCCTTATGTATGGACCTCGGGATTAGACCCATAGACGAGGAGATTGGACTGCGTCCCTCGACTCTTTGGCATAGACTATGGGCGACCCCCGAATTAATTGCCTACCAGCCTGAACTCAAGGCAATTTTGGGGCTCCCAGTGGTGGAAAAACTATCCTGGTTTGTACACATAAAAGACCTGTGCTTCAGACTAGGGCGGCCAAACTTATGGATCCACCCTGAGGAAGTGCCCCAGAGAATATCGTGGTTTGAACTAGTTAAAGCTTAGAGACTGTTTAGATTGGCTGAAATTCAAGGGAGCACAAAACCAGGCTGTCTAACCTCTGACCTCCTCAATTTTAAAGACCAGTATTTATTTGAGGCCTTCCTTGATGTTGTTCATCCGTTTATGGCAAGGAAACTTTATGCCCAGTTTAGATTGGGTTGCCTGCCAGTTCATGCATTTACTAGCAAATGGTCAAAAGCTTCTCCTGTTGGATGTCCTGCTTGTAATAGTCAAGAAGAGTCAGACATTCATGTTTTCTTCTTTTGTCCTGGCTCAAATGCAGCCAGGAGGTTTTAGCTCCTACCATTATGCAGGAACCTCGGGTTCAGGCAGTGCCTGTAGGCCTTTAGAGTTTTGAGAACCCATCCTCCGATTGTTTTTGCGGTGTCCTGTTTCCTCAACTCCATGTGGCATAGGCGCCGCATGTTTTTAAATTCCCCTCACACGTTAAATGTCCCTTCTCTGCGTTCTACTGTTTTAACCTTATTAACTCATGAAATCACTGTTCTAACCTTTTTTTGAATGTTATTATTCTTCTAACTGCTTTGAAATTGGATCATTTATTGTATTTGGTCATATTTTGTAATGTTTACTGATGCTTTTACTGCCCAAATCCGGTGATGTATGTATTTTACCTTTTGCTTTTATGGGCTAAAATGACCGAAATAAAGTTTGGAATGGAATGGAAGTTCCACCTTCACTTACATTTTTGGTGCCAGGTGCTCTGAGAGAGACCTACTTGAAGCCTGCAGCTTCGAGAATGCTATGATAATAAAATCACTTGGCTGGATTTTCTCACTGTCAGCCTGAAAGCTCACAATTAGGCTTTCATGCACAATATGGTGAGTAGTCAGGCAGTCCATCTGGCAGAGAAGAGATGTAGTCTGGTGGCTTGGATGAAGTTTGGACTCCATAAGTAGATATCAATGCCTGGCAGAAAGAAATCACTGTTTTTTTCAGCAGAGGCAATGTCACAGCAGATCAGCCCAAAGCACTGAAACTTTGCTGACCTGCATCCAGAGTTTTTTGTTTTTGAAAAACAAACTACATAAATGGGAGTTTTACATTGAAAAAACACAAATATATATCCCTGTCCAGCTGGGAGTTTTTTCCAGTAAGTGGGGGTCATTTCTTAGGTTTCCTATTTGGGGTACTGAGGGTGGGTCATTTGAGTTACTTTGACTAATTGCCCATTATAGGATGGGCCATTGGTCAGTGGTTGCCAATGCCAGAACTCTTGAAGGATTTATTACAAGAAACACAATGGTTTCTTTAACTTTGAATAATGTAAGGATCCTAAATTAAGTTTGTATCACACTTGCACACACTGTTCTCTCTTTTTTTGTCAATTCAGGCGTGCTCTAGGGAGCACCCTCCGTGCTTGGGTGCCTCAAATATGTACCAACAGCGTGTCCCGACTGGGAGACGTCCCCTAGTCATAGCTCATTCTTCCCAACAGGGTTATCCAATTAATGATGAGTAACGCCGGTGCTAAATTCACATTCATTATACTGTTTCATTATTTTCAAGAATTCCTTCATTCTTCGCATTTATAAATCCAATTAAGTGTTATTAATTCTCATTCTTCAAATACATCCATTATCCAATGCATTTCGGCTAGCATAAAGCCTTCATCAGGGATATGGGTCTATAATTAAAAGAACATGATGCATGAGGAAACAGAATCTAATATTCGACATGTGGTGACTTCATAGATGAAGAAAGTGAAATGGTGAACAGGCCAACGCCCCCAGATTCAGATATTAGAAATAAGTCGTAAATCTCAATAAAACTATAAGTCAGAAAACTAAATCGACACTAAATCACCCGTGTATAGAAGAAACTTAATTTCAAGTAAATTTAAACGTTACATAACCTACATTTATCGCAAAAATAGAGAATAAGCACTTATATCAAATGACACCAGTGTTAAAAATGATCGTCAAATAATGAGTAACACCTAATCTACATAGTAAACAATAGTAGTTCAAAAAATAGTTCAAACAAAAATAGCCACGCGTCATTTTCGTTGCAATACAACGTTTTCACTACCAAAGGTAATTCCGTAGTAAATCAAGATCAGCACATGTAATAAACAGGAACGTAATGTTCCCCGTCAAACGTTTCAGTTTAGTGAACTCACTTGAGAACGAGATGATGCGGCTCCGAGTTTGTACGCGGGTTTATATAGCGCTAGGAATCGACCTCCGGGAGTCGATTCCTAGCGCTATATAAACCTGCAATTAAATTAAATTAAATTAAATGTTGCTAACACTTAATTGGATTTATAAATGCAAAGAATGAAGGAATTCTTGAAAATAATGAAACATTAAAATGAATGTGAATTAAATGACGGCGGTACTCATCATTAATTGGATAACCCTGTTGGGAAGAATGAGCTGTGACTAGGGGACGTCTCCCAGTCGGGACACGCTGTTAGGATCCTAAATTTCACATACAGTGTATCCAAAACTTTTTTGATGAACTAGCGTATCCATCAAACACACAACTCTTATTTTTCTTGAGCTTGTAATCACCTTCAAGGTGAGGCAGTACACAGTGGCCTAGAAGGACTGATGTCATGATTTATTTAAAAACAACCCAATGCATTTCGGGAAGATATTCCCTTCGTCAGGGGCATCTGAAAGAATGAAATTAACATAAATATTTAATCCGTCTATTTTAGCGAAATAAGGCTCTTAACATAAATAAAACCAGAATTTTCCATAAAATTGAGTCCATCTTTTGTACATAAAATTATTGATTGCCCTCAATTGCAAATTCAAACATTACGATTTAATTATACCCAGACACTGAAAAAAATCCCTAGAAGAACTAGCAAATCAACACCCGTCACTCCCGCAATACCTGCATTCTTTTCAACCCTTTGGTTAAAGATGATATGCCTCTGATATTCTCCCCCAGATTACGAGTGATTGCAAACATCAATTCATCAGCGTTCAAACTACTCCAAGCTAGAATGTGCTTATCATGACATCTGGTCCCTTTACTATACTCCTCACTTCTTTAAACAAACATAACAATCTCTATTATATCTTCTTATTGTTACTCAGCATGCCAAGGCCTGCGTGTCTCACTTAAGTATGAACAAATTCTGTCAGAGAAGTACCAGTTTTTATATTTTCCCGCCCTCTTCAACCACCCCCAGGTGAGACTAACCACATCTATACCGGAGTTAAAAACAAAGCTAAACGACGGACTCAAAACTCTTCCCCCTTCTTCCACACAACTACACATCCCATAATGCAGTAGGCTTCGTCCTTCACATCATGGTATTTTTCATTACTTGTCTATTCCTACATGACACCAAACTAGCGTCGCTGCCAATAAAACTCAGTAACACCCGTTATCAACATCTACTACAGTTTCATGCTAAAATTTGCAACATCACATCATTGCGACCACATTAGTTAGTTTTAATCATTTTCCTTGTTTTAACAAACTGCTTAAATTAATTCTAATCACCATGATTGGGGCCCTACTCCCGTGCAGGTCATCAAAAGTTATATGATATTCATCGCTTTCTTGTTTTGTTATTTTCCTTTTTCCTTTTTATCACGGGTGCAACCTCATCAAGTTGAGACGAAAAATTCATTGAAGATAAGTGGAGTGGTGAGATGCACACCAAATCATCACGTTTTTCCTTTGTTACTTGAGCCTAATCCGGGCATATCCAAACTTTCTTTGTCCTTATCTTGTTGGGACAGCAGAGGACTGCTGATGTGACAGATGCTTTACATTTTTTAAGTTTGTGGTCTGGATGTTTTCTTGTAGTAATCATTGTCAAGTTACTGCAAAACAATCTCAGTAAGACTATATTTAGTCTTTCAAAGATGCCAGAGAACTGCCCAAATAAAAAGAAAGGCCCCCTCTCTTCCTGAGAGGGAATGTCACCCGGAATCATTCTGGTACAAGGTCGCCTCCTAGGGTAACAGGAACTATGCTGTTTAAGAGCAAACAAGCATCAAATCGAGGCTCATGTCAATATATTGCCATAGTAAAACATGCAGCTATCAGATTTCTTGTTTGGCCTTGGTGTGAATAACAGGGTTAGATATTGTCTTTCCCCCTCATATTCCTCAGAAACATGAAGGTGGATATTTCTGTAATTACCGTTCCCCTATATTCTTGCAGGGATTTTTCCAGCAGGCAGCTGCAACAAAAGGATTTTGTCTCTAAGACGTCCTTGATGGGTACCACTCACTCTTCCTGTCAGGACACGGATACTCTAAAAATACTCCTAATTTGGGTGGACACAGGTAGACAACATTGATGGAAATCTAAGCCAAGGTATGTCAGTCAAAGAATCTTTATTCGATTTAGTTAAAAATCATACAAAGAGAATTAAAACATTTTTATACAGATAAAACACAATTAAACAATTTCATACCAATCAAGTTCACATGGCGAGGTATTTGAGCTAAAAAGATTTTTTTAAAAGATGTTAAAATGCAATTAATTCGCGGAAACCTTATAATATCTTGCGTGATTCAGATCTAGATCTAGCCGCTGCCACTAAAAAATTTGCCATGCAAAATGTGATACGAATATTACACAGTGATTGAAGATAAAACAAGGCTGGTCTCACCTGGGAGAAGCCAGTCTCCCTTAAAACAGGTAACAAATGTCTTTTTCTATGATCTGAAAAGAAACCACAAAACATAACAAAATGCAAGGTATCTTGAACAGAAAAAGTATCAAAAGTACAGGGCGGGGCTGTCTCTGGTTTAACCCATGTATTATTACTGCCTTGATAAAAGTGTATAAGGTTAAATCTGAATTTAGTCAAAAGAAGCCTGTGAAATGGCCTAGTAACAAACTTAAATAGCGTTCCAGTGCAATGGAGTTCACTAGCAAATAATGTCGTCTCACTGCTGGCTTCTGCAGTTCCCTTTCCTCACGACCCACTCTTGCCCTTATCATGAACTGTTTTTTAACAATGTCCACATCCTGTTTCTTGATGCCCGAAGGGTCTGTAAAAAGTTCCGGGCGGCCCAATTCCGTGAAAGACTTCTTCAGATAGGCCATCCATGGAACTCCACTACGGTGATCCAAAGACATGACATCATTCATGATCCTATGATTAAGAATTAGTTCTTTATTGAGCCATGTCTTTAGCCAATAGATTAAAGGCACTAAGTTTATCCTGTCACAAACGTGATCCAGGCCCACTTCTGCATGTATGGAAAAGGTTGGTGTAGACTGGGGGGCAGACAAAAGGGAACGTAAAAATCTGTTTTCTGCCTTTTGTATTGGTTCCAGGCATACATAACCCCGTAATGGTGCGCCGTACATTGCCAGTGAAAAACATTTACTGTTATAAACCTTTAAAAGGGATTCCATCGGTCTAGCGCCCATCCTTTTTGCAAAACCCAAGAGAGCCGCTGATGACCTGGTCACAGCCAGGCTTTTTGCCCTAACCTGAGGACCCCAGGAACCCCTGTCATCAAAAAGCACCCCCAGGTAGGGAAAGGCCGAAACACTAGTAACTACTTCGCCCTTGCATTTAAAAGTTTTAGCTCGACCCTTTTTTCTGTGGTGCCCAACAACCATGGTATGTGACTTGTTCGAGTTGACCTTCAAGTCTAGTTGGTCCATGAAGGAACCAAAGGCATCCCGTTGGAGACAGACGCCGGTGCGGGCTATCAGCACCGCGTCATCCGCGTATAGGAGAGCAGGGATCTTAACTTCTCCTACATGCGGAACGTCTCCGTCCACTGCTTCCAGGTAGCTACCCAGACCATTGATATTAATTGTAAAAAGCAGGGGGGCCAGTATGCAACCCTGCCTGACCCCTCGCATGGAGTTAAAACGGGACGTGCACCTACCCTCTTTGGTGACCCGCAAAACTGCAAATAGCTCTTGATGGAGTGAATCCATAAACCTGACCAGTGCCTCATCGATCCCGATCCTCAGAAGGATATCCCACAACTTAGACTTGTTCACCAAGTCGAAGGCCGAGGAGAGGTCCATAAACGCAAGGTATAGTGACCCCTCCTTGGCCACCGTATACTTCGAGATCAACAGATGTAAGTTGGAGCACTGCTCTATTGTTCCTCTCTTCTCTCTGAATCCGTATTGGATGTCAGCCAAACCCCCACAACTCTCCAGACTGTCCCTTAACCTGGCCAGAAGGACTCTGCCTAAGATCTTAATTGCAGAGTCCAAAAGGGATATGGGCCTATAGCACCCTGGGTCGTCCTGATGACCCTTCTTGAATAAGGGAACAATGGTAGAAGTTACCCAGGTAGTTGGTAAAGAGTTGCCATTGGCGGCGGTAAATACATTAGCTAAAACGCCCGCCCATAGCTTTGCAGAGTGTATGTAGAAATCTGCTGGCACCCCATCTGGCCCAGGGGCTTTGTTCTTAATAGTGGCCAGTATTGCTTTCTCGACCTCGGCCCTGTTAAAGCATATGGGGGGGTCCTCCGGGACGGTCATGTTGCTCACTTGGACAGCCATATCAGTATCTCTATAAACTGATCTAAAGTGGGCCAACCATTTGTCGTCCGGAATGACACAATCTATAGCGGAATTGATAGAGTCAGAGAAGAAGGGCTGGTTAATTATGGCCCAAAATTGCCTGCCGTCCCGTAGGATATCTGTACAAAGTAAATTCTCCCAAGCCTCGTTCTTGATTTTGTCCTGCCTAACCTTGATAGCTCGCTTATATTCCTTTCTTAATATAGCAATATCTGCCCTCGCCCTTGGTTGTGCTTTAAGAGCAGCCATTAAAGATTTGTGGGCTTTCGAACATGATGCGTCGAACCAGCGACACTGGTTGCTTGCGCCCTGCCTCAGTTTGACCGTGAGGTTCGAAGAAATTTGACTACAAATAGTTTGAAAGGCACCTATTATCTCATAATCTGGGGCGCCTGGGTTCTGGCAGATCACCACCTGGTCCTCAATTTTCGGGAGAATGTCAGCGTAGAAATTGTCCGGGACCACGTTTGCCCACTTGAGCCTTCTACCCTGGTCCACTGGGCATAAAGTGTGCCCTGTTTTTACTTGCCCCGGCTTCGGTCCCACGAAGTCTCCCCAGGCGACCTCAAGAAGTACAAGGTTATGGTCACTGAGGGGAGAGGGAACTGTGCAGTAAGAAATGGCCCTGTTTAGGATAGCAGAGGTCACAAATATGTACTCAATAATTGTACCGGGGACTGTCCCCTTAAAAGTAGGTGTTCTAGACCCCCCTTCCGCAGACGTTGGTTCTGAGAAGTTGAAATTGGCCAGTAAATCTTCCAACTCCTCGCCCAGTTTGGTATGCTCAAAGTGGGGTCCCTCAGGTCCCACTACCCCCACAGGGTTAATTGAGCTACACATAAGTTTACAGGGGTGAATATTAAAATCGCCCATTAGCACGTATTCAAAATTGGTATGTGTATTATGACTGACTGAGGTTAAAAAGGAGTCTAGGGCAGCAATGTTATTATCACAAAAATCCCTATTCCCTGAATTATAAAAGTTTATGAATAATGTACTCTTTGTGGGACTAATTTCCCTTTCAACAATTAGGAGATTTGGGGAATCGTTTTTGATCTGCCTTAAGGGCCCTTTGAGATCTAGTGAAAATAAGGTTAGAAGACCTCCTATAGCCCTACCTGCATTACTGGGGGTGGCCGCCACAGCAAAACTAGTGAACCCATCCAGCCAAAAGCTGGAGGAGGTATCCCATCTTTCTTGTAGGGCGATAACATTATGCTCAGAGACAAATCTAGACCATTCATTGTCACCACTCTTGGAACTAATTCCTGCCACATTCCAACTAAGCATTTTACACACTGCAACCCCATTTAAATTACCGCCCCCCTCTGCCGATGTTAAAGCCTCGTTTGTTAGTCAGTCTGTGTCCTCCAGGCCTGACAAGGGGGCAAAATGGTTGCTTGTAACCAGCCCACAACCCTCATCTGCACCCTGGGGAGCCCGGGGAGGGGGTAGTGGCGGGGCAATGGGTCGCCTTGAGGATTGTGAATTTGTGGATCCATAAGCATTACCCACCCCCTGTAGTGGCCTCAAACCCTGCCATCTTACTGGGTGATGATTTATTTGCTTAATATGGGCTAAGGGTTGATAAAAGAAGCCCAGAGGGACAGGTCTCAGATGGTCCCTTGTTGATATCGCGGAACCGTCCCAAAATAACCTATCAGCCAGGTTAGCCCTGCTGAAATTTATTACCACACAGTCCCCCTGTGCAGTTTTTAGTTGTTTACCAATCCAACCCACCCTCCTTGCATGGATAATCATATCCACAATGTTCTCCCCACAGCATTTCTCTGAGCACCACCTATTCGCCTTGACCATAAAGTCCGAGGTTGATTCCATCTCCCCCTCCATAAGTGGGGGGACCCCTATGAACACAGCAACTAGCGGGGACGCCTCCGGTGGAAAGTTAAGTTTGTATTTGGAAGGGATAACCTTCCTTTGGGCAGGGGGGCTAGGCTGATTTAGAGAGGGTGTCTGGTCCGCCATATTAGGAGCGCTGGCCTTTATACAAAGGAGTGGGGCTTTGGTAGCCTGTGAACTATCACCCAAATGCAATACCCTACTTGAAGTCTGTGCAATTGGCCTATTACCAGGTACCTCCAAGCTCCCTGCTCCTTGCACGGTCAGCCCCCTGTCAAGTGAGTCAATATGGGGGGGTATGGAGTTTACAAGTCTATCTATTAGGGAATATTTCTTTAGAAGACCTTCCAGACAGGTGTTTAACGTGTCCACAATGTCCTTTGTAATTCCCAAAAGTAGAGGTTCAATCCTGGCTACAAAAAGTTCCTCCAGTTTATCTCCCAGAAGATCAGATTGTATACTGGATGTGCCCATCATGTTGGCGTTTTTTCCCTTCTTCCGCCTAGCTGGTTGAGTTACTAACTGGGGATTCTGTCTGATAGGATTAATGGTCGGTGTTGGGGCGGTGTCCTTGGTTGTTGGACAAGGTGGAAGGGGGATTTACAATAGTCACCACTGGTTCCAGGGGTAAAGATTGAATATCAGTTGGACCTAAGTCAGCGGGCTCCAAAGGATGAGATGTTAAAATGTTAGTAGGGGAAAGGGATTACAAACCCCCAGTTCATGCTCGGTGTTAGCAATCTCCTTAGTTAGGGCCCCCACAGCTGAGGAGAGACAAGTCATGATGGAGTTGGAGTGTCTAGGAACATTAGCATTTTTTCCTCTCTCCTCCACAGTCAGTGCTTTCTTTCACTTACCCATTTGTGGCTGCAGATGTTAAGGGTATGGCCCTGACCTGCCACCTTCTGCCCCGGACGGCCACTGACGGCCCGCCCTTTGCCCGGGCTTCGCCCGGCGCCGCCCGCGCGCGTTCGCAATGCGGAGGGATCTCCTCGCCTTTATGCGCCTCCATGCGCTCTGTTGGCCGGAAGTGGGCGTGTCTGCCGAGGAGTCTGGGAGCTGTAGTCTTCCCCCGCTGCGGCCCCGCGTTGGAACTTGTGGTGGCGGCAGGGAAGACCGTCAGCGTCAGGGCCAAAGACGTGTGTGGCAGAACGATTTTCAGGCAACCCCTCCAACAGGTGAGTCGTCGCGCCGTTGTCCCCCGCTCCTCAGTGGGAGCTCCTCGCCTTTATGCGCCTCTGTGCGCACTGTTGGCCGGAAGTGGACGTGTCCGCCGAGGAGTCTGGGAGCTGTAGTCTTCCCCCGCTGCGGCCCCGCGATGGAACTTGCGGTGGCGGCATGGAAGACCGTCAGCGTCAGGGCCCCAGACGTGTGTGGCAGAACGATTTGCAGGCAACCCCTCCAACAGGTGAGTCGTTGCGGCGTTGTCCCCCGCTCCTCAGTGGGAGCTCTCGCCTTTGCACGCCTCCGTGTGCGCTGTTGGCCGGAAGTGGGCGTGTCCGCCGAGGAGTCTGGGAGCTGTAGTCTTCCCCCGCTGCGGCCCCACGTTTGATCTTGCGGGGTTGGCAGGGAAGACCGTCAGCGTCAGGGCCCCAGACGTGTGTGCCAGAACGATTTGCAGGCAACCCCTCCAACAGGTGAGCGGCGTTGTCTAAGCCAAGTTATGGGAATACAGCTTTTATGCCTGGAGCAGCCCTTCGTGGAAGAGGATCATTTAATCATGTTACTGCAGAGAAAAGATTTGCATGTCATCATTATATGCAGTATTCACTCATGTCTTGTGGGCCTCAAGGCAATAGTAAAGGGAGACTTAATATTATAAGAAGATTTTTAAACATATCAAAACAGTTTATTTTGAAATGCACTTGATGTAGCTTGGCGTGCTGCAAAGCACACCTGTAAGAACAGCCCTGATTGCCATTTTCTAGAGTTAGTCATTGGGATTGTGAAAATCAATACTAATCCTGACGTGATATTTTTAAATGTATGCCACTCAGTACGTTTTTGCACATTTCTACTGCTACCTTATACAATTCAATAATGAAATAATACATTATTGATTAGCTAGGAAGTTACTGTGTTGAGTGGCCAGACCTCAAGCAATAGGAGCTGTTAACCAGCCTCCTTGTGGCTATTGCCAAAATATGCCAGAAATTCAAGATACAAAAGAGCAAACAGTCCAGGTGTAATAGGAACCAAGGAACACTTCTTTACAGTGAATCAAAATAAAATTACATATGAGACAATGAAATGCAGCCTAACTGACACCGCTCAATAAATAACCAATACATCTCCCAATGTTAACCGATGAGAGGCACAGACCTCACAATCGCTAAAAATGAAATAGGCTGTTTGTCACCAACAGAACATGTAAAACCAGGGAATGCAAACCTTTTACTTACACAGGACACTTCCCTATGGGCTAGTTTAGGCCTACATTAGGTGTGAATTATGTGTAATAAAAGGGGAGTTAAAGGCTTGACAGGTAGTTTTAAATGCCAAGTCGAAGTGGCAGTAAACTGCACACACAGGCCCTGCAGTGAGGCATGGTTAGAGGGCTACTTACGCGGGTGGCAAATCAATGATGCAGGTCCACTAGTAGCATTTAATTTGCAGGCCCTGGGCACATGTAGCACACTTAACTAGGGACTTATCAGTAAATTGAATATGCCAATTAGGTATGAGCTAATGTTACCATGTTTTAGGGAGAGAACACACGTACTTTAGCACTGGTTAGCAATGGTAAAGTACCCAGAGTCCCAAAGCCACCAGAAACAAGGTTGGAAATAGAGGAAGAGGACGAAACAAAGTTTGGGGTTACCCTTCAGAGATGGCATTTTCCATCACCTGAGTAGTCCCACCATGGACCCAATACCTTGTCATGTTTCTGCAGGTATCTCCTGAATCTATTAATGGGTTCGTCATGATTAACACACCAGTCCCCCGTGGTGGAAATCCATTTCGAAATGCTGTTGGCCGCAGTGGTTTTCTAGTAAAAAGCTATGACTCTTCTGGCCAGTTGTGTGGCAATGCCCACTAGTTTTTGTCCACATTGGGAGAGATCCAAATTGTCCAAAATGGCCAGCAATGCCACCCTGGGGGTTAGTTCCATGGGTTTCTCCAAGACATCTATCCTTATCGTTGCCATGTGTTTCAGATATTTCATCATCACGGAGCATGTCGAAACTCGATGGAAGAAGTCTGCTCCTGGCGAGGAGCATCTGGGCCAAATAGATGTGTCAGGTATGCCGGCCTTCCATAGCCACATAACTGTGAGATATGTTATGTGCAGATTGTTAAATTAGAGCAGCCTCAGGCGGCTGATATGAGGAGCTAGGGCTAGAATACAGGGGCCATACGGCGTCTTTCCAGTGTGCCAAAAACATGGCAAATTTAATTACGTCAGGCCGTGATGGCTTTGGTTCATTTTCTTAGCATGTTTCACTGAGATCTGTGAGCAACAATTAGCTTTGGTGACAAGGGAGAGTTTACGGACAATTTTGATTTGTAAAGAGGCATCTAAGAGGGTTGTGTTGTTGCTCTATTTTGTTTCTTTTTTACATGAGTAATGATGATTCTCATTAGTCGGATACCGAGCAGAGAAGCCATTCGTCAAGCATAAATGTATTCCATTTATTGCTGCTCTGTGCGGACAACATTTTATGTTCTCACACAAGTCTACTGGCCTGAAAAGGCTAGTTAAATGTTTTGTCTCAATTTCATATGTTCTTAATTTAGACACTATCTTCTGCAAAACCCAAGTAATGGTGTGTGGGCCTTGGTCCATCAAGGTTCGGGGCCATATGCATCAAAATGAGTTTATTAAAAAGAGTTTATCATTTCCTCCATTTGGGGGTTACTTTTGATTTCACATGTTTGTTGAGATCTTGCCTTAGTTCTAAGTGACAGAAAATGTACAGTCTGTTGGACCCTGTTTAATTTTAACAGCAAGCCTTTTAATAAGCCTATTTGTCCTTTATTGCAAATGTGTAAAAGGCAGTGTGTTCCAAAGCCATTATAAAGTTCTGGTATTAGGGGCTATTGGCCTTCAAAGAGAATCACTTCTATCACCGCCTTCTTGGCTCGACGAGCAGCTCCCATTTTTTATTTTGCCATAAGGAATTGAGGGGCAGATTTACAAGCACCTTGCACCTCTTTTACGCTGCCGTTGCGTCACTTTTGTGACGCAGCGGCAGCGCAAAGCCAGCACCATGCTGCAGGTGTATTTACAATCATGTTGCAAAGCCCTGCACCACATGTAGGCATTCCGGTGCAGTGGGGGGGGGGGGCGTTCTGGCGCAGGAACGCCTCCTAAAAGTGGCTGAGTGAAATCTGTTTCACTCCGTCACTTTTTAGGCCATGCTGCGTCAAATCCCTGCGCCATGCTTGAAACAGACGTACGGATTGACGCAGCATGTTAGGGATAGTGCACCCTCGAGCCTTGCTGGAGCTGCGTCGCGCTTGAGACGCAACTCCAGCAATGTGCCGCCTTTCCGACGGGGATGCGACACGCATCTACCCATCCGTGCGCCATGGTGCACAGCATTGTAAATTTGGCGTATCAGTGGTGGCGCACAGGTGGGCAGATGCATCGCAACTCTACTGGTGCATCCCTGCTGATTAGCAGAGATGCACCAGAAGTAGTAAATCTGCCCCTGAGTCTTTCTTACGTCTGGCGCCCTTTTTAGGTTTCGCCTGGCGTCCACTGCGCAGCAGCGTTCGCGAAAGCGAAATCTTATGTTAGAACAGTACGGGGGCTTTGTCCCGCCTGCTCTTCCATTGGCTAGCTCCATAAATGGAGGCTAGCCATTGGAAGAGAGATCTGCCATCATTGTGGCAGCAGATTCGTGGGCGTTCCGGCGATTTTTTCGCTCTCCACCCCATTAAGAACGTCATTGCGGCGGTGGCCGGGTGTTTTTTTTTTCCCTCGGCATGTTTTGTCCATTTTGAACGTGTGTTTTGCAAGAGTGGGGTGCGCGATTTTACTTGTCCTGCCCCTAGCTGCAGAACCCTTCGTGGTGCACATGTTTTGTCACATGATTCGGCCGTGTGGTTGTATGAGGGGTTCTTACTGAGATCGTCTCCGAGTGGTGGATGGGGGAGTGCGTACCTCCGTGAAAGGCCGGATTTCTCTTCTTTCATTAAAGTCACGAGAGACCAGTCTCTTAAGTGCTCACCTCCCCCCCCGCACCCCCTGGTCCTCACAGATGGTCTGACCCCTTCCACCTCCCCGGGCAAGTTTTGTTAGCCTGTGTGTGTCGTGGGGCCTCCGGGTATTGTCATTCGGCCTGCTCCAGGGTGTTGACTTCAAATCCGAGAACTAACATGCGCTGCTTTTTTCTCCGTTGCTAAGATTCATGATTCAACTTGGGTAAACGAGACATTCCATCTCATGTTACTGCGTGGTTTGCCTGGGACTTCATTGACTACTTGGGAGCACAAGGGTCATAAGCTAGGACCCGAGGCACCTCTGGGGTCAGTATGGAGATCCGAAGACAGCATCATAGAATTGCAGACCACGTGGGTTGATGGACTAGGTTGGCGGAGCTCGAAAATAAACTTGGACCAGTGATGTAACAAAGGTGAAATGGGCCCTTTTGTAAAGGAGGAACCGCCCACAGGCTGGGTCGGTCGTAAAATAAAAACAATAAATCAGACTTCAACAGGCGACAGGGCCACGATGCCACTGCACTTGCTACACAATTTCTTGCTACTCCTCCATCGAGAACTTCCGTGTAGGGGGGCACACATCGATTTCCGTATATGGATGCGTCCGCAGAGTTAACATCTCTGGCTGTTGAATACATTGCAATGTAGGGGGTGCAGGTATCGACTACCTGTGGTCGTGAGCAGTGACTGCTGTTTCCGATCTGTGTTCGTTTCTGCTGAGAAAACGGAGGTACCAGTTGTGTGTATGCTGATGTGTCAGCTTGCAGTCCATTGCTGAGCAACACCCCCCCAAAACCTCACTGCTGTCAGCCAAGAGGAATATGCCTGTCACTTGTGCCTGTTATGAGCAGAGGCTACTGCGTGATTGTTTAATTCGATGCAGTTTGTTAAACCTCCTTTTTCCCGATAACACTTTTACGTAGTCACATTTACACAGCATCCATCCGTCAATTACTTCACTTCCGCCCTGGCTGCCCTCCACTGTCATCTTGTATAGCTTCCCCTCTTCTTGTACCCTTCTGTCTTTCTGTGCTCCTCTGTGGTAAATTTGTCTTCACTGGGCCCATTCTGTAGCAACCTCTGCCCTCTCTAGCGTGCATTCTCCCCAGCAGCGTAACCCAAAATGGGGGGAGGGGTAGATTGTGACGAGGGTGCCTGGGTCTCCCACATTTCACATATATTTAATGACATTTGGCTGAATGGGGGGGGGCATGCTCCGCAGAAGCTTGGCTACGTCCCTGATGCTTCATCAGCCACGCATCCCCGGACTCTGCCCTCCATCCGCAGGCTCCCTTTCTCTCTCCGCCTGTAATCTCGCCTGCCCTCCTATCATTATCCACTTATTCTCAGTGGTCATCTCTCGGCCCCCCAAGTGCCACCTCCTCTCCAGCCGCCGTTGTGGGCAAGTTACGGCTGAGCCCTCTCCCCCCAGGCTCCAAGCTGCCCTCCTAAGTGCCTGAAAGCTCGCCCCGCCTCCAGATGCACCATCTGACTCCCCGCACTCCCAGGGCATCAGCTGCGCTCTTGTATTCCCCGAGACTGTCTCTGCCCTCCGACCACATCTCTCACGGGTAGCATCCTGTAAATCTGTATATTGACGTTTAGTGTCACCAACGCAGAGTGCTCCTGCCCGGGCCCCCGGTCGCCTTCCTCTGTACATCACGTTTTAACAAGGTTGATCGGGCTCTCTACCCACGCCCTCCCCTCTGTTCTTGACCCATTCACAGATTATGCTCACTTTGGGGTGGGGGTGTCCACCGTTCCTAGCTACCCCTCTGCAATATTTGAGCCGCGCGTTCTGCCTATTTGACACTGTTATCCATAGGCTCCATGTCCCGCAGCAGCGCCACACGACAGACTCCAGCCAGACGCTGCCTGTTGCAGCCTTGGCGGGTCCGGGTTAGGGGCTGCTCAGCGAGGATGCGTACCCCCCCATGAGGCAAGATATTCCTGAACGCTGTACGCAGCCCCGAGTACATTCTGAATCCTACAATTAATGGTACTTGATGCGCCAACTTAGGAAGGATGGAATGCTGGTCAGGCCCTGCCGGGATTCGAGCTCTTGAAGTGCCAGTCACTGTAGATATTGGCGCATTGCAAGTCGGTAAAACATGAGTTACCTGAATACTAGTACAACCTCCCACCACCTACTATGTGTGATTCACACTGTGGGGAGTGTGTGTAAGGGTGCGATGTTTGTCTTCTGTACCACACGTGACGTTCCCCATTCATGAGGGGATGAGGGGTGAGGGGTTTTTCAGTGCCTCTTCCATGCCCGGCGCCTCCAGACGGTGCGGTAGTGCGGTTGGTTGTGGTTCCGCAGCACAGGACCGCGGAAGTACGCAACGTCTGTCAGCGAGGCTCCGTTCTCGGGTGCTGTCCCCGTGCCCCCTACCCAATTTAGGAGAGAACAGCGTGAGATCGGCAGACTCACAAGGCTGGGCCTTCTCGGCCGCCTTAATTAGCCCCAATAAATATTTAATGTAACTGTGTGTCCATGTTTATTGTTCTGTAACCGGGGCATGCGAGGATCTGGTGGATCTCACCTATCCATCCCCTCGCACACCCCTGCTGTGCCCCCTACCCTCCATTTGGCCTGTCCCACTTTTCTACTGCCTGACTCTGATCTGCACCACCTTACCCGTCGATTTTCTTCCCGTATCACTGCCCCCTCCTGCCTGTCCGATCCCCACGCACCGCATTGCTTCGTGTCCTCCCAACACCTCTGCTACTCCTTGTACCAGCCTCACTCTTATTTATACACCCCTCCTCCTGCATATCACCCCTCCTTCTCACCATATCACCCCTCCTTCTGTTTATTTATCCGTTTTCAAAACCAACACATAAATGAAAATTTGGTCATTTACAATGCCAATAGCTCTAACTTTTGCAAAGGTGAGACCGTTGCATTGTAAATGCTTGTTGTTACAGGTTTCCGTGTGGATGAATCAAAATGCCTCTCTGAATAAATCAGTCAACAAAGACTGCCTACGTTCTTCGAGGGGTATGAAAATCCGATGGTCTTCATACATTAAATCTATTTTTATAAAACTGTGCTGGTCTTCTATATTTTCTAATCCAGATCACATTATATGTGTAAGTATGACACAAAGAGAAGCCCTTCTTTGAGTAATCAAACTTGATAAGAGTGGCATCTGAGCTTAGAAAGCCATCATACTACAGAGTTCACTAGGCCCTGGGTTTTATCTTCTTATTGTCACACAGCTGAGGAAAGAGCCCTTCTTTGAAGATTTAGTCTTGGTATACTATACGTGGCTACTTGCCTTTTTCTGATGACAAGTTTAGCACTGACATAATTTGCTGGTGTCCTTGTGATGAGACCTCTCCTCAGACTCTTTTTGATTTTTTTTGTAATTCTTACCTTTTTCTTATAGATGTTTAATAACGCTCTTAAAGAAGCATGCTTTTTATAGTGGAGCAGAAACCACTGTGGTCCAAAGTCACTGTGATGAGCTGTTACTTGGCTGTGATTGCTCACTCCTAGCTGATGTCAGGTGCTGTTGTGCAGTGCAACTTTGTGTCCGCTCCACCCTTCACTGCAAATGGTCGTTTTTTTGCGGCTTGTGGTCTGGAAATGTTTTGCAAGGCCGATGCAATGGCTGGCAGGGCACCTAAACACTAACCAAACCCCACCCAAGTGGCTACCAGGGCATCAGGGTTCCCAGAAATGCCTTAGCTTGCAGCTGTTCATTGCTGTGGCATTGGGTGCTACGGCCCAAGGCAGCACAGGGTCAGAATATGGCCTTCAAATATCTTTCCTTCCTCCCTGGACCAAATTACACCAGTGCTGCCTTGTAGTGACTCTGAGCTGACTCTCACCAGCTGCCTCCTGGCTGCCCGAAAGGGCAATTGACTTCGAGGTTTACTCCCGCTTGCTAGGATTCTGCAGTGAGGAGGCATGGAGAGGTAGTGGGGGGGGGGTGGGGTGCATCTCCATCTGAATCCCACCAGCGGGAAACACCTTTCGAGGGTTGTGGGGGTGAGTAGTACACCTCCTGAGGGTCGAACCAGTGGTGAGCAGAAGCGGCCCGGCTAGGTCTGTGATACAGATTGCTCCACTTTGTATACTCCCCCACCCAGATCAATTCCAGCAATTGCAAGCAGGTCCACTTGCTCCTTGTTAAGCATGGGCGGAAAATCCGTTCCGCTCGCGGATTTTGCGGATTTTCGGTAAATTTGCAATCCGCGAACTCTCGCGAATTTACCGTAAATCTGCAAATTCACACGCAGCGGATTTATTTTCTTGGTTATACAATATTGCGGCGTGCGGCGTTCACTTACCGTCATTCAGCGTTTGCCGAGTTGTTTTTCTCGATATTTTGCGAGTGCTGCGCCATTTTGGATCTTGCTGCAGGATCCTGCGGTAGTTTGGCGACGCATCACAAGAGTTCGCAATTGCGAACATGTAGGTGCGGCGGGCAGCAACAATCTCGCACTCGCGAAATTACAAAATTTGTAATTCTGCACAAGAAATCCACTAGCAAGCAGCATAGACCTTCTGAAAATTATGATTTTTATCAGAATACCTCCTCAGGTTGACATTTGCCTGCACTTTTTTGGATTTGAGGCCTTTTGATTTTTTTTGGATCACTTTTGGATTCAACTTTCACAAGTAAGTTTGTTTGGGGCATTACAGTTGCTGTTCTGCAGAAAAACGAGTTTTGCAAAACTGAAAGCACTCAGCAGGTGCAAAAGTTCACTCATCATTAGTAACCATTCCCTGTAGTACTTCCTGAGGGGCCCCTCCAGAGTTCAGTTGCCTATGTTTGTTTGGGGCATTACAGTTGCTGTTCTGCAGAAAAACGAGTTTTGCAAAACTGAAAGCACTCAGCAGGTGCAAAAGTTCAAACTCATCATTAGTAACCATTCCCTGTATTGCTTCCTGACTGGGGCCCCCCCAGAGTTCAGTTGCTAGTTGCAACAATTCTATGACCCTGCTCTGACCCTCGCAGCAGGCTCAAAGAATAGCTACAAGTAGGCCCCAAAGGTCCTGGAAAAAAAAATTGCACTGCAACAGAAAGCAAATTACAGATAAGGAAGCAGGTGCCAGACTGGAATTTTAAAACAGTGACACATTAATAAATCAACCCCAAATTAATTCATGTCAGTTGAAGCAGGGCAGGTGTGCTTGCTTTTCCCCCCCATAATCTACAGTGATGAACCAGAGGGTGGCATTGATGTACCAGAGGGTGGCATGGGTGAAACAGAGGGTGGCAGTGGTGAAACAGAGGGTGCTGTGAACCTGTGATGATGAACCAGACGTAAAAACAACATAGTCGCGACCGTTGCGAGCCGACAAGTAAGTTCGCAATTGCGAACTGGTACAAAACCCTCGCAAACTGGCAGAAACCCTTGCGAACACAAAAAAAATCCACAAATTCGCGAGAATTCACGGATTTTGCGGATTGCGAGTTTGCAAATACGCAAATTCTCGAATGCCAGATTCGCAAAATTCGCCCATGCTTACTCCTTGTCATTGGTTAACATCCTACAGTAGAAACTCACCTTCGGCTAAGGAAGCAATACAATTTTGTGCGTTCAGGCAGGCAAGACTAGGGTGAGACGTTAACAAAGGAACCCAAAAAACGAGTCACTCGAGCCCTCCCTGCTAGCGTCCTGTCATAACGAGCAAGATGCTGCACTATCTCTTCTATTATCCCCTGGGCTGGTTGCCCAAGCCTCTTTGTCAAATTCTCTGAATAAATTCAGCTTTTTCAAAAATCCAATGGATGCATTAACCATTAACCCCCCCCCACACCCCCCAACAAAGAAATGTGAGGCCTTCGAGCTAGCATACAAAGGCATTCTTCCTCCACAGCTGATCCATTACTGGTAGATGCCCACAAAAGACAATGTTCGCTGAATCCTGCTGTGCTAAAGAGAAAGGCTCTCTTTTACTGGGAGTAATGGGGGAAAAAGAACTTGAAAGCAAGTGATAAGAGGCTATCCCTGGCACTAGGCAACTTGGAATCCAACATTATCACCATTGCAGGGGCAACCCAGCTCCTGACTACCCGCTGGTACTGTGCCAAATACCACAGAGGCTTCTGTCTGAGTCAACTCTGACTCAAAGAGCACCAACGGTACGCTGGATAAAGTAAACTTCCTAAAGAAAGGAAAGGCGATTGGGTCATTATTGAGATACACCAACCCTCTCCACATGACTCTTTGACTTCTTCCCCAGACAATCAGGAACATGTTTGGTTTTCCTAAGTAATCTCTCCATGGTTCACATCCCAGTCATCAACCAAAAAGACAGAAGCATACAATCAGCCAAGAAGAAGAACCTCCTCCTTCAAAGTGCCAGCTCTCCTGATCATCATGGTGTTTCCTCAGTTCCAAGCTCAGAGCCTGACAGCTTCAGATGTTAGGAGGCTCAGAATGGACCCACATCTATCATTTAGTCAATCAATCAATCAATCAATCAATCAATCACAGTATTTATAGAGTGCGCTACACAACCGCGAGGGTCTCAAGGTGCTAAAGGGGGGGGGGGGGCTGCTGCTAATGCTCAAAGAGCCAGGTCTTGAGGAGCCTCCTGAAGGCGAGCAGGTTCTGGGTCTGCCATAGGTGGGTTGGGAGGGTTTTCCAGGTCCTGGCTGCGAGGAAGGAGAAGGATCTGCCGCCAAATGTGCTTCGTTGGATTCGGTTGACGGTGGCGAGGGCGAGGCTTGCAAAACGGAGCTGGCGGGTGGGGGTCTAGAAGTTGAGTCTGCCGTTCAGGTACGCTGGTCCAGAGTTATGGAGCGCTTTGTGTGCGTGGGTGAGGAGTTTGAAGGTGATCCTCTTTTTGATGGGGAGCCATTGTAAGTCTCTCAGGTGAGGCGTGATGTGGCTGCGGCGAGGGAGGTTGAGGATCAGGCAGGCCGAGGCGTTCTGGATGCGTTGTGGTCGTTGTAGGTGTTTGTTGGGGATTCCGGCGAAGAGTGCATTGTCGTAGTCCAGCCGGGTGCTGACGAGGGCTTGGGTCAGCGTTCTTCTGGTTTCGATCGGGATCCACTTGTAGATCCTGCGGAGAATGCGGAGGGTGTTGAAGCAGGAGGAGGAGACGGCGTTGACCTGCTTCGACATGGAGAGGGAGGAGTCAATGATGAATCCCAAGTTGCGTGCGTGGTTCGTGGGTGTCGGAGCTGTTCCTAGTGCAGTCGGCCACCAGGAGTCATCCAGGCAGACGGAGATGGGCCGAGGATGAGGACTTCTGTCTTGTCTTGCCCCGACATTGATGAACCTAGAACCCAGTTTAATGATACCAGATGCGCAAACTCTTGGCAAAAGACAGGTTAAGCAACACCTGGAACTCTCCAACTTACCAGTAAAACACGTTAGTTCTGCAGGTGGACCTTCTCAACACAATGGCTATCTGACTCCCAAATAGGTGCAGCAGATTCACTGCTACAATGTGCACAATCTGAAGCTGTTCAACTGGCTCCAACCTGCTCTTGCGGTCTGGTGCTAAACAAGTTGGTAGGCCTTCCTGACATTTTAACCTTTGTTCTAAGAGAAAAAAGTTTCAATTGAACTCAGATCCCTAGGTGGTTCTTCATCCAATTGCAACAAGGTCTACCACCTGTAATAACAACATGTCACAACAAACATGGCCTTCAATCAACGCCAGCCAATGAAGTAACGCAAACACACATCCGCCAGTTGCCTACCAGGTAACTGCAGCAGGTTCTAATGTTCGTGCCCCTAGCAGGTCACTACAGCCAAGTGTTCCAAATAAAGTCACTCAACATAGCCACAAAAACACTCCGCCCTCCATCAAATCGGTATCTCACAGTCCCGAGCTGGTCACTGATCTCCGTACAGGAACTACACTACCAATGATCAGAAACGCAAAAAGCTTAGAAAGACCCACAACATACAACACTCAAAAGGAGCCCCCTGTGCAGTTTGAGCAAATCTACCCCATCTTCAGGCCTGCCTTGAAGAGGCATTTGGCCTCCATAAAGTTTCAACTAATAACAGTCAATAGCGCATTCTCCAGCAAGCAATTAGCCCTGTTGACCAGCAGCGTGTCCGAAAGCCTCTGCACCTTTACTACAAAAGTGAAATCGCTATGGCAATTTGATATAAGCAGTGTCTTAATGCTCTGTATGGTTCAGGAAATTCCTACTTTACAACACATCAGGTCATCTGATAAACACTCAGTCACCCTTTTAAAGAAAACAAGCTTTAGTACGGGGGAGTCCACTGCCATAACCTGGGCTAGGCCCCTGCTTGCCGAGCAGGTGTGGACAGAGAAACTAGTGTTTGCTAAGTGAGGCATTGAGCTCCCACACCACAAGGTTGAAGCTTACCCACTATTTTCAACACCTTATAGCTCCAACTAAGGTGCTTTCCCTTTAACTCAACTGAGAGGTTGGGTTAAGCAAAAAACATGGGAGCATCAAAATAAAGAAACCCAGCCCATGTTAGTCCTCAGAGAGTAACGGATCCATTCGGTGTCTACAACAATCCACTCAAACAGCAGCAAATGGATCAAACAGCCACCAAACAAAATCCAACATATGCCAACTGACTGTTCACAGCTCCAGGCTGCGCTAAAATCAAATACCAACAGGTTCAAAACCTTTTGACAAAGTGTCCACCTACCCAACAGACTATCTAGGGAATGTTGGTAGGTCTGCTCATGAATGTCGACGGTCTCCCAAGCAAAACTGAAGTTGTGCATTTTTTAGACTCCATGCAGTCCTTCCATCTGCCAATATTCCAAGAAACTTGGGCCCTTAAGGCTTTAGATCTACCAGCATTCTTTAGCTTTAGTAAACTGGCTGTCAAAACTCCCATGTTAGAGCAACCTGCCGTGAATCTCACCATCTACGTACCAGCTGCGTCATTGCCTCAGAAAAGTGACGCATCGCTGCGAAAAAACAGCGATGCATCACTTTTCATTGCACCCTCCTTGCGACACCAATGATGCATCATATTTACAGTATGATGCATCATGTCGCAAGGAGTTACAGATACGTCAGTTTTTCTGAAGTATCTGTAGGTGCAAAATGACGCATTGCTGTAGTGTGTCACAAAGTGACGCAACTCCAGCAATGGCTCATTACACGTGGGCAAGTCCCATGTAAAATGTGCCTGAGTCAGTCTTACGTCTGCCATGAGGCAGGTGTAAGATATTGGCGCATTTGCGTCCTAGAAGTGGCGCAGTAAAATCTTATAGATCTCACTGCGTCACTTCTACGACCCTTGCTTGCATACATTATTAAGGGTGAGCGGGCAACTTCGCTACGCCCACGAAGTGGGCGTAGTGTTGCCTACTTCGCCCTTTGCAAAGTAGGCGGAGCAGGCAACACTACCCCCACTTCGTGGGAGTAGCGAAGTTGCCCACCACCTGCCTTGCTCCTGCCCTCCTTAAATGCTTACATTATTATATAAAAGATTTAAAAAACCACTTACCTTGTCCTGCCGCGTCCCCGGGGCTTCCGCTCGTCATTGCGCCGCCGGCGCGCGCGTCTTGGATGCTAATGCGCATGCGCGGGCGGCCGGGCATGCGCATTTCTCACGAGAAATGCGCATGCGCTGGCGGCCGCGCATGCACATTACCATCCAAGACGCGGGCGCGGCGGCGCAATGACGAGCGGGAGCCCCGGGGACGCGGCAGGACAAGGTAAGTGGTTTTATAAACCTTTTATATAATAATGTAAGCATTTAGGGAGGGCGGGAGGGAGGCGGGTGGCGCGTTGTGGGTCTACGCGAAGTGCGTGGGTGGGCGTAGTGTTTTGCCCACTTCACGTAGCTTCGCGAAGCCCCACTACGCCCACTACGCCCACCCTTATACATTATACCTCACGCAGGTATAATGTGGCGCAGGGATTTATAAAGTGACGCATCTAGGTAGCTGCATCACTTTGTAAATATGGTGCAACAAGGCTAATTTTTTATGCTGCTGGTGCATCATAAAAAGTGACGCATCGGTGGTGCAAAAGTGGTGCAAGGGCTCATAAATAAGGCCCTAGGGGGCAGATTTACAAGGAACAGACGCATCTGCATAGATGCGTCAGTTTCCTGCATCACCTCCAAATGTCCTTGCGACACCATGGATGCGCTGTATTTACAATACAGTGCACCATGGTGCAAGGAATTACAGATGAGTCAGAAATTCTGACGTATCTGTTGGAGGAAAAGTGATGCATTGTTGGAGTTTGTCACAAAAGTGACGCAACTCCATAATGTGCCAGATAACATAGGTAGTTCCCATGTAAAATGCCCTGCATCAATCTTTACGCCTGGTCTGAGCAGGCGTAGGGATTTTGACACAGTGAAGGCGTAGAGTGACGCAGTGAAATCTTGTAAATTTCACTGCCCTAGTTCTATGTAGCTTTTTGCATGGGAACGCTTACCCTGCATACATTATACCTGGCACAGGTATAATGTGACACAGGGTTTTACAATGTGACGACTTGTAACTGAGCCTCAACTTTTACTCCACTGCTGCATCACAAAAGTGACGCAACGGCGGCGCAAAAATGACCAAAGGGGCTTGTAAATCTGCCCCTAAGTTTTTTGCTCTTATTTATTTGTATGTTTCAAGAGTTTGTACTTTTAGGGGTAATCTGCCTTAACCGAATACAGTTTTACTACTACTTTTAGCAGCTGAAGAATCATTATATTCCGTTGGCTACATCCTCTTTTCCAAGTTTGTGCTTCACGCTAATCCATTTACCTTTTGCCAGTAAGCAGGTATGTATTCAATGGGAGGTGCTCGCATTGGTGTAAGAGAATGAGGGATACTTACAGACAATTATATTCCTTTGTGGCTCAAACTCATTTTATTTAACTGACCACTTAATGTGCCTCACCTGGTAGTTGAGAAGGTTGCAGTAGACATGGGGTCCTTCCAAACTCTGCTTGCCACCAGTATCCAAGGGCCACAATCTGTTATCAAAATGACAATAACCACTAATCAGGCTTCGTATAATCTCGCAAATAGGATGGGCCCTACACACATCCTTCCCTCACTTGCTCTGCCTTGATCCCGTTGGAAATGCCATTCAGAATCAGCCTACAGTATTTAGTGCTGAATTCTCCATAAATGCGATCAGCTTGTAACTACCATAAGTGAAATCGACGCTTTGATTGAGAAGTGGCTAATTACGAATAATCCTCTGACTTTGGGGGCAAGCTGTACATTCAGATAAGAAGCCAGTGGAGAATATTTTAATATTTTTGCAGAATATTATCTCTATGGCTTGACTCGGGGTTGAATAGCAACGATAAATCCATTGATTTCAGGAAAAGATGTACATTTCCTGTTGGAGGATTCTATGCTAGTGAGGAGCATGTCCCCAGCATCCACCGGAAGTACCATTACTATAAACATAGGGGCAGATTTATGAGGCCGTTGCGCCTCTTTGCGCCGCAATTGCGTCACTTTATTTGACGCAACTGCGGCGCAAACAATGCACCCTATTTACAACGTGACGCATCTCGGAGATGAGTCACTTTGTAAAGCCCTGCGCCATAAGGAGGCGTTACTGCGCAGGGGGGGCGTTCCTGCGCAGGAACGCCTCTTGAAAGTGGCTGAATGATTTCACTCAGTCACTTTCAGGGCAATGCTGCATCAAAACCCTGCGCCTGCTTGAAGCAGGCGTAAGTCTTGATGCGCGCGTGTATCAAGAGGGAGAGAGAGGACCAGATAGCTAGTCCAGATCCCCGGTTTATATGTAGATTAATCAAAAAGAGACTAGCTATGGGATGGGGTGGTATGATGTTTACATTGTAAAGATCATGGTGACTCAGGTAAGTTTTGTTGGTCAGGGGTGGCACCCATTGGGTGTCTTAAGAAAGCCCTCACCCACCAACCTAGTTGGTGGCATGCTTCATCATCGGGCCCACCCAGTGACACCTAGCGTGTCCCGGGTGTGCTACGACGCCTGAATACAGCGGAGCAGGTATGTCACTGTGTGTGCGGTGAGGGATGTTAAGAAGGTGAGTTTAAAACGGCTTGGCGGGGGTCCCTGTACCCGGTGGGTAAAAGACTTTATTAACAGGGCCTCCGTCAGCGGTTAAAAATAAGGCTGTGGGACGCAAGAGGCGAGTTACGACCTCTCACGTCCTTTAGAATGTCAACATGTTTCAGCCAGTGCCTTATTGATATGCTGGCTTTCTTCAGGACAATAAAAATGGGTGTGGGTGTGATTAAAGTAAGTCTTGATGCAGCATTAGTAGAATGGGGCACCCCGAGCCTTGCTGGAGCTGCGTTGCGCTTGCGCCGCAACTCCAGCAATGCGCCACATTTCCGGCACAGATGCGTCACGCATCTGTGCCGTTTTTGCACCATGGTGCGCCGCATTATAAATGCGGCGCACCATGGGTGGCGTAGCTGTAGCGCACTGTGGCGCATGTTAACTGGCGCATCCCTCGGGATGCGCCAGTTAACATAAATCTGACCCATAATATTTCTTTCAGCCAGAGGATTCACCACAGACAGATAATTCCGCAATAAAGGAGTTACCAATTCCAGTAAAAATTAGAAACATTTTCTTATGACCTACTTCTAAACCAGGCTACTGTGTTAATTCAACGATATTGTGTCTGCATCGGCGTTGGTGCAACACTGAAAGTTTTAACTTTTTTTGCATTTTACTGCACGTACAACAGGTCATTTTGCAAGGCGATGAGTTGTCCTGTCTTACCTTCTCACTAATTGTTTGTTGACCACTACGGGAGAAATCACCCGGCAGCATCTTGCTGTTGCTACAAATTGTTTTCATTCACTTTGTGAAATGAAGCTGCTTATTTCCTGTCTTCTTGCACTACTGGAAGAAGGCGCTAATGATTTCTAAAGACGTTCATGATTGATCACTGACCTAACTTTATTAGTTTTCTGAAATCTTATAAGTGCAGTAAATTAGAACCAGTTGGAAGCAAATAGCTGGAATTAGTTTTAGGCAAAGTGAGACGTGTCTTTCCCTTGTTTCATAAAACGAGAAAGAACGCCGTTAATGGTAATCAAATAAATAGTTCGCCTCTTCTCATGGGTCTAGTCTCACGTGTAACGAGGTTGCTATGTCAACGGAAGAGCATTGTACTCTAAGGGATAAGGATACAAACTTTGTAAGCACAAACACCTCTCCCCCAACAAACATCAATATCTCGAGTCCTTAGATCATTATTGGCAGCAGTCACGCCTAGTTATTGGATGAAATGTATCTTGCTTTGTGTTTTCCCTTTTATACTGCCCTTTTTGGGTAGCAGTATAAGCCATTGCCTTCTTGTAGAATTGTTACATTACAATACAATATTTGCAGATAGAAATTACTTAAAATTCAAATGTATAAATCTTTGATTTCAGGGATAACTTCTGATTTATGACAAATTCATAATCATGTTTGTGATAAATTGCACAGTTCCAGAACTTCCAGGAACCTGACTCGATGGAGTAGGAAAGTGGGTTTTTGGTAGGGGTAAGTATTCACCTACCACTAGTAATAAGTTTTCTAACATGGTATAACGTCCAGTAAAGGTCTCGGTAAATTAGCCCCTAACTAAAACCCTTGATAGCTGGCAACAAGCAGTGTGGCCTAACGTAGGAGACAGGAGTGTAAAGCATTTAAAAACACCAATACATCAATTAAGTAACACAACACACACAATAAAAAAAACACACTAATTTATAAAAATAATAACTATTTTCAGTAGAGGCTGCTACCAGATGGGGGTAGTGGGCAGGAGGTTAAATAACAAAACCACTTACCTCATAAAGGCTACCTACTCTGCCTCCTCTTCCTTTCTGCAGTCAGGGAGCACCAGGAAGCACCCGTCACACAGGCTCCCCAGAGCCAATCACAACACTGCAATGCAATTGTGGAAGAGGTGTGGCACAGTGGCCAGGGTGCCTGACTCCGGACCACGGGGTACACGATTCAATCGCCGGCAGCAGCTTAGCCAAGCACCATGTGACTCTGGGCAATAGCTTGCTTAATCTTCCCGACGGCCGCCAGTGCCGGGACACTTCACCGGACGTAGCTGTGCACTTTAAAAATGCTAGTATTTCATTTCATTTAATTGGTCTGAACGCTGTGGATTGGGGCTCAGACCAGAACAGGGAGCCTCTGCATGTTCCTGACCAGGCTGCGTAATGCAGCCTATTAGGAACATGCAAAGTGCGCATGAACAGTTTGGTCGGCCCAAAACGGCCTGCGAAACAGGTCATGCGCACTTTGGCAGTGCAAACCACTCCTCCCCGGCTCTGGCCAGCCCCATACCACACAGGCGGTTGACTGCATGCAATAGGAAAAATAAAATTACAATACCAATACGTTATTGTCATTTTATTTTTCCTTTTTGCGCAGTGGGGCAAAACTCCTCCATCTTAGCGGGGGTGCAGCCACGGAATATTGTTATGAACAAGTAGACACAAAAACAAACAAAATCCAAGGTGGGCAACCAGAGATATGACTTTTTAAAGATTAACCACTTTATTGTGCTTAAAAGCTGATAGTGCCCCTCTGGGACTTCGGGTTGCGCTTGACCGGGACCAAGTCAGAGATTCAGGCCGACTGCGATGGTGCCCCTGTTGGGTAACCTGAGCGTGAGGCCCCTGTCAAAATGTTACCTCCACACTTATAAACTTTTCTGGAGCTTTTTCTTCCAACAGCAAATCTTGAAAGTCCGGAGCCTCCACATCAACATTATCGGCGCCATCTTGTCCCTTTTTAGGCCCATTTGTGCGTGTAAGTGGCAGCCATTTTGAATGCCATGGCCTCTCTGCCCACTGCCGATAGCCAGCGCATCTCTCTCTCTCTCCTAACCTCGCAGGCATCCCCCGCGCGCTGACAGCCCCCTCTCTCACATGCTTGGGCCATAAACCCCTCTTCAGCGCAACTCTGCCTCGGAACCCCATCCTGTTCCCAGCTCAACACCTCCCTCCATTCCTTTCATGATCCCGTATCCCTTTGATAAAACCCCCTTTCTTCTGTGCCCGATTGTCCTGCTTGTTCCCAGGCCGCCACCTGGCCCTGCGGATGCTGTTTATTGCCCCCGTACAGTAGGAAGCTCCCCCATCAAAGGATCCACAACTGATCAAAGCCCCCACCCCATGAGATCCGATCACCCACATGCATTCCGGGAATCAGCGGAATGCCCAGCTGCGTGACAAACATCACCTGTTGTGACCGGGGTGGGGACTTCTACTGTAAATGTGTGTGGGAACGGGCTTGAAGCGGGGATTCCGAGGATGTCTTTCCGTACATCAAAGTGTTGACAGAGATGTGTTTTATGCAATAAAGCAATAAACTTGTGTATAAGAGGCCAGGCCTCAGAGATGTGGTTAGAGCACCTTGAGAAGATACCCTGTTGTCTGAGTTGACGTGTTCTGCTCCGTCGGAATAAAACTTCTGTTTCCTGCCTTCCAGTCTCCAGCGCCTGCCTCTTTGTTTGAAAGATTCGAGTGGTATGAGAGGCGGTTAGCGCCGGGCAATACTGAAAAAGGTTTTTGATCGACATCAGCCCTGCCTTTTTCTACAATTGGCGTCCAAACGTGGGGCCCATCAGTGACACGTGGATCCAGTGGGAGAGGTCCTGACGACAGAGTGAACGACTGCAACGATCGGGAGAGCTCCTGTCCGATAGACCCTCGTCTGCCAGCCGATCATCCGAACTTCACTGGTTCCGAACAGACCTCTCTCGAGTGATCAACGGTCCTGACTGGGAACCATCAGGAGTGCCGCGACAGTCACGGAAAATAGAGGACGATCGGGCGCTGGATTCGGAAGACAAGAAACTGTCCATGCGGTCCGGGTAAGGTCGTGTAACAGGACAATTTGCGAAATGATTGTTTGATTGTTTGGAAAATACTAGTATTACTCTTCGAATTGTTGGTTCTTGTTGGAGATTCTCTGTCTGCAAACGGAGAAGAATAGAAAGATTCTCTCTTCCTTTGCAGGTAGTGAAGGGTAGGTAATGCAGACTTTTGTCCCCTTTGTAACCCGGCGTGCCTATCTTTCTCCCCCACTGATTGATTGTTTGCCCGAACATTGTTTGTTCGCGGATTGTTCTCTGGAGATACTCTGTCTGCAAACGGACAAGGATAGATTCTCTTTTCCTTTGCAGGTAGTGAGGGGTAGGTAACGCAGACTTTTGTCCCCGTTGTAACCCGTCGTGCCTATTCATTCTCCCCACTGATTGTTTGATTGTCCGAACATTGACTGTTCGATAATGGTTCTTTTGAGGTATTCTCTGCTTGCAAATAACGTAGAATAGAAATATTCTGTCTAGTCTTTGCAAGTAGTGAAAGGATAGGTAGTGCGGACCTTTGTCCCCCGTTGTAATCTGTCATGCCTATCTTCTCCCCACTGATTGGTAGTTGGTTCAGCCCGGACCGCTTATTAGAGATGAACCATCCAAGGGCATGTTCATGAAGCATGGATTAATCGCCATAGCCTATAGCAAACTATGGCATAAATATACGAAAAAGGATCAGAAAAGTCAGCGGCCACTGATAGGATCCATCAATGAAGATAAAATAAGCTCACTAGAAACAGCCCTTTGTAACAATAAGACGACGCCCACTATGCTTGATAGTCTCGGCATGTGGCGTAAAGAAACAGAACAACGTAAAAAGAGAAACGAGATTAGATTAGAGAAAGAGCTACGGAAAGCAGCTCACCTAGCTGCTAGAAAATTAGAAGAAGACATAAAGGAGAGAGAGGAAGCCAAACAGAAACAAGAGTCCGAAACATCGAGTCAGTGTCCTGTTAGAACACCCTCTACGCTCTACCCTGAATTACCCTCAAAACAGTAAGCCAAAGATGATCTCTTATTAGGTCCTCCGGTCATCTACATGCCCCCTCCATATGCCCCTTCCCAACCTTTAGCGCAGCACCCGCTGCCCCCAAGCACAGGCGAGAGTAGTACCAGGGCCTCGGTCCCCATGGCCTCCGCGCCGGCCAAACTCCTTGTACTAGATACAGCACAAGCAGCGATGTTAGATGACCCTGAGGCCCGAAAGACAGATTCCACAAGAACGAGCAGGTTGAGCAAAGATGAGCGAGCAGGGATCGACAAGGTAGTAAGGACACTAGTAGAACGAAAGGAGAGTGAGGAACACATCATGGATATGTTCAACTCATATGCTGGGAGCCACAGACGGCATTTTGTTGTACGATTATGTTATCATGCTCTAAATGCGTATGAAGACCGATATCGAGACAAAGGTCCCGAGAGCCTAATGACTCTGTATAGAAAGGTCGATATCGGGGATGAGGGCGAGTGTGACGTGACGGACCTCCTTGTGCGAACGCTTGAGGTTTTCCGCCACCTCACTGAACAAGGGTTGGAAGCTAAACCTACGACACCTGTAGCGACCGAACCATGAATAAAACAAGCTAGCACCATGATGCCAATAAGAGAGGCTGCCCCCTACTGGGTTCCCCCACGAGGTCAGGGAACACACGATGACGTCAACCACCAAGATGCAAGAGGGATGATAGTGTACAACTGGGTCTACCAACCATGGGATCGGCAAGATATGACGTTCCGGAAATCTCTGCCCGATTTACGTAAAAACCCCACTGCCTTCTATACTGAACTAGGTACAGCCCTAGGTTCAACGATTATGACCCTAGCCGACATCGATTTGTTTTTCGGGTTATGTCTGCCAGCTGATGTGTGGAAGCAAATCCGGAAAGTCGACCACCTTGAGCTGTTTGGACATACCTGTTCACAACTCGATGGCATAGATAGACAGCGAGAGCCTGGACAGAAGCCTTTGAAATCCATTTTAGAACACCCAGACAAAATTGTGCAGAAATTGAAAACCCTGATCCCAGAAAAGAAAGTGGACTGGTCGATAGTGACGGCCTGTCGCCAGAAACCCCCGGAAGACGTATCGGAATACTTCTCCCGGTTTGAAACGGTGTTCTCCGATTACAGTGGCCAGGACATGACCACTGCAACCGGACACCATCTGTTTGTCCAGAATTATGTCAAAGGTCTGTCGCAGGAGGTCTCTCAGAAACTGCAGGCCAGCAAGAGTAGTTGGGCAGCCTCCAAACCCGCGGCTATCCTCCAAATGGCCCAATATTATGAGCATCAGAAAAACTAAAATGATAGGGCGACTGAGAAAAAGAAAAAGGACTTGAAGGAAAGGGTGATGATTGCACAGTTGCAAGGGGTGACCGTAGGTCGAGAGCAGTACAAAGGGAATTACCAGACGAATGCCCCTAGGAATCCACCCCCTAAAGACCGTACTCCCGCACCTTATGTTGGACGTAAAGATATTAGCGAAGACCAGTGTGCATTCTGCAAGGGATTCGGCCACTGGAAATCCCAGTGTCCGGTTCTGTTGGAGATGAACAAGAATAGAGACCCTAAAGACGTAGCGGGTGGACCGAGAAATAAAGGACAGGGATGAGGGTCCACAAATTATATGAATAACGACAGATCAGGCAGACCGAATACATTTGACCGTCCCCGACAGAACCAGTACCAACAGTCTGACTGTGACGACACCCACAACTTCGCATAGGACTGCCTAGGGCAAGGGAGGGATCCAGTCGAGCCCTATGTTGACCAGCAAGGTCCTTATGTCACCGCTAAGGTCCTGGGTACGAAGTCTCCATTTCTGGTAGACACTGGCGCGACACTTAGTGCGTTATCTAAGCGACTGATTCCAAGGGCACCCTTGTCTGGCTCACTTGTAACATCGATAGGTTTCGATGGAACGCCCTCCACTAATCCTTTGTCCTCACCAATCTCCTTTGACCTAGAAAATAACATCACTGACACAACGTTTTTGCTTTCTTCAAATACCCTTGACGTCATTATGGGACTTGACTTGCTGAAGCATTTCCGAGCCACTATTAGGTGTTCGCAAGATGGAGTTCGGGTCTTTCTGTACGACAACCCGGCTCTGCTCAGACTTTGTCCCGCCCGACGTATGTTTTCCATTTCTGACGCTGACTCATCCCTACTTGACACTCTGCCTCCGTACCTGTGGGCCAAAACTGACTCGGACGTAGGACGCATGATGATCGACCCAGTGCACATAACTGTTCGACAGGACGCAATACTCCCAAAACTTCCACAATATCGGATATCGCCCGAGGGCGAGAAGGCATTGGTAAAGATTATTCAGTCCATGATAGATGCAGGAGTGGTAGAGGAAGTAGTTAGCAATGTTTGCAACAGCCCTATCCTACCCATTATAAAGAAGCAAGGAGAGGGAGATGAGAAAGCGTACCGCTTCATCATCGACCTGCGAGAGGTCAACAAAGTAGTTGTACCTCAGTACCCCGTGGTCTCAAACATCACCACTATTCTGACCCTGATTCCTTCTACTGCCACAACCTTCACTGTCATTGATCTAAAGAACGCCTTCTTATCTATCCCCATCCACCCAGACAGCCGATACCTCTTTGGCTTCACCCTAAAAGCCCGCTCATATAGATTCTGTCGAGCACGCCAAGGCTACACTGAAAGCCCCAGCATCTACAGCCAGGCCCTCAAGTGACAACTGGACGCAGTCTAGTTACCTGACGGAGTGGTGTTGATACAGTACGTCGATGATATCCTTTTGGCTGCCGACACCACTCCACTTGCAGTCACAGCCACCATCCAATTCCTGCACTTCCTTGCGGAAAATGGCCACAAGGTCTCCAAAAAGAAGCTGCAATTCTGCCAACCCCAGGTCACTTACCTAGGCCACCTTTTGTCCAAAGACAGAAGGAAACTTACTCCTGACCGAATCCAAACCATTCTAGAGACCCCTGTCCCTAAGACTCAGAAACAAGTCCGCTCCCTACTAGGCCTCACTTCCTTCTGCCGACAGTGGTTACCGAATTTCAGCCTCATCGTGAAACCGCTGCTTTCTCTGCTAGCTAAAGATGTTCCCTTCCCACTCCCTTGGACCCCTGAGTGCCAATCCTCCTTCATAGCACTAAGAGATGCCCTCTGCTCGGCCCCTGTCCTAGGAACCCCGATTACACGAAACCCTTCTCCCTCTACACTCACGAAAGGGAGGGATGTGCTTTTCTGTCTTGACCCAGTCCATTGGCCCAAAGCAACGCCCATGCGCTTACTTCTCTGCCACTCTTGATCCCGTAGCCAGAGGTTTGCCTGCCTGCCTTCGAGCTGTAGCTGCCGCTGCTATCTCTATCCGACAAAGTGAGGGGATCGTACTCTCGAACTCCCTCACGGTGTTAGTACCCCATGCGGTTGACACCCTCCTGAACCAGACTAAGACGCAACATCTGACGAGCGCATGACTGACTGGATACAAATTGACTCTGCTTGCACCCCACATCACCCTGAAGAGATGCACCACACTAAACCCAGCGACTTTGTTACCCCTACCAGAGAACGATCCCAATGTGTCCCCTGTACATGACTGCGTGACCCTCACGGACGAACAGACTAGGAGTAGGGTTGACCTCAGAGACACAGCCTTCCCAGACCCTGACGGAGAGCTGTGGGTGGACGGTTCTTGCATCAAACTCCCCGATGGTACCACCTCAGCTGCTTATGCAGTTACCACAGCCCGAACTGTAGTAGAGACAGCCCGCATCACACAGCGATCTGCACAGGCAGCAAAACTGATTGCCCTCACACGAGCATGTATCCTGGCAGCAGGAACCAGAGCAAACATTTACACCGACAGCCAGTACGCCTTTGGGGTCGTTCACTATTTTGGGCTCCTTTGGAAGGAGAGAGGATTCCTGACCTCACACGGCACCCCCATCTTACATGGAGATCTAGTCACCGCCTTAATTGAAGCAGTCCTTCTTCCCAAACAACTTGCCGTAATAAAATGCCAAGCACACAAAAAGGTGACAGACATCATTGGACAGGGGAATGCACTGGCTGACATCACTGCCCGAACCACAGCTGAGAATAGGACGACGACACGCATGTACGTGACCAGGTCACAAGCTGAGAAATGGACAGACGCTAGGGAAACTATTAGGGACATCCAAATGGCCAGCTCACAACATGAATTGACTGAATGGGCACGGGTGGGACTGAAAGACGATGAAGGCTGCTGGCGAACAAAAGACACGAACAAATGGTTGCTACCCGATTCATACCTGATCCCCATACTGACCATGGCACACTCCCCTGCACACATAGGATCTGCCCCCATGACCGAACTTGTCTCCAAAGTTTGGCACAATGAAAAGATCGCAGACTCAGCCAGACGTCTGGTTCAACAATGTCTGATATGTTTACAACACAACACCGGGAAAGGAACTGTAGTACCCCAGTGAGGGTTTGGGGTGGACTACATCCAGCTAGAACGATGCCAAGGCCTGAAGTATGTACTTGTTGTAGTGTGCACCTTTAGCAAGTGGGTGGAAGCCTATCCAACTCGTGACAACACTACCATGGCCACCGCAAAGGTACTGCTAAAGGAATTCTTCCCTCGTTACGGCCTTTGTCGAATTTTGTGGAGCGACAATGGCCCCCACTTCGTAGCCGAAGTTATCCAACTCATTTTGAAGGGGTTGGGTGTAAAACAAAAGTTCCACACAGTCTTCCACCCCGAATCTGCTGGACTAGTTGAACGACATAACGCCACCTTGAAACTCAAGTTAGCTAAAATAGTGGCTACCACAGGACTGAAATGGCCAGACGCTCTTCCACTGGCATTGCTCTCAATGCGTTCCACCCCCACCAAACACCACTTGACACCTTACGAGGTCGTTTTCGGCCGGCCAATGAATATCTGGTCTGCACCAAAACCGACATCCATTCATGACGTCCCGGATGTCCTAATGTCTGATTACTTGTACCAGTTGACTAAAACACTGTCTGTTATCCACCAACAGGTGCTGCATGCCATTCCCGATGCTTCCAGGGGTCCCGGACACAACCTGCAACCCGGGGATTTTGTACTAATCCGGAACTTCCAGCATGCAAAGAGTCTGGAACCCCGGTGGACGGGCCCCTGGCAAGTCCTGATCACCACCTGAACAGCACTTCGATTGGAAGGAAAACGCAATTGGGTGCATGCACACCACACTAAGAAGATCTCCCTGACTCTGACGACGACCGAAGACGTGACCACCCAGGAAGAGCTCCTGAACAAAGACCGGCCATCCTTGAACTGTTATCCCGATACAGAGACACTCGAATTGGCAAAATATCCCGACACCACTGTGCCATCCAGAGAAGGTTATAACCTGCGACAAAAGGAGGGAGCTTCGGCTAAGCGGACCACTGACTAAGTCGTAATTCTCAGAGCGGTGGCCTAACACTACAAAGGCTGTCAGGAGAGAAAGCCAGATGAAGTTTGTGGTTCTGCCCGCTACCGAGCTCCCTTGAAGATGATGGAAGCGCCCGATAAGAAGATGATGGAAGTGCCCGATAAGAAGATGATGGAAGCAACCGGACCTCCAAAGATTCGCTACAGAAATCCAAAGGCTGACAAAATCCACAGTTCAAAGACTATTGCACTTTTTATCGCCCTTCTCTTTTGCCTCCTCCTCATGACCACCCTCTGGATTGTAGAAGAGAGCGCACCAGCTCATGAGACATTCCTGACCACTGCACAGCCTACCACAATGAAAGAACATTATCTGATTTCTCTTTCACCCCAACTCCGAGAAAGACGAAAGGAGTTTTGGAACAACTCCTTCGTGCAACTGCTGCACCAGCACAATCTTGCTACCAATGCCACCAACTGCTGGATCTGTGGGTTGCTACCCCACGCCACTGGACATTCTATACCCTTCATCCCTTCACCCTTCTCAATTCACGGCTCCTGCCTTGCTTGGCTGATCCTCTTGCAAGAAAGCTATAGGGATAATGCCACCTCCAGCAGAACTATGACACATTTCTTTCATGAGGTCTGGCAGAACAAAACGAAGAAAACTGCTGCACACTTCTGCCCACAGACCTCCAACGATTCTATCCACATGGACATCCCCGTCAACGAACGTATTGAAATGCAGGTGTTTAACAATCCGACCAGACCCACCTTCTCCTACCTCCGGAAACGAACAGCTGCCAGCCTGACCGTGGCCCTATCCGTCATCAACGTCACAGGCCTTATGTTCATCGAAGGGCTTGGGACACAGCTGGTCGGCCGCAGCGCTTGCCGCATCACCAGGACTTTGGACTCCTCTGACCCACCCCCTTTTGTCTCCTCTCCGAACAGGTACTTTGTTTGTGGTACAAAGGCTTACACCTGGCTCCCCAAAGGCTAGGGGGGCACCTGTTACATTGCCTTCATCCTTCCTCCGACCTATGTGGCTCCAGCGAATCATCACAGACAAAAACGAGCCAAGGACATTGAACAAGCCGACTCCACCGGAGCACAGTTCCTCGATGCAATGAAGGGACTCGTTCCACTCTGGGGCCCGATGGCAAACAGCCGTGCCATCCGACATTTGACCCAGGCAGTTAAAACAACAATGAACATTACAGCTGGCATCCTTACGAACAATACAGCCGAGCTTCAAGCGGTCCGCCTGGTGGCTCTCCAGAACCGCCTTGTTCTAGATGTGGTTCTAGCGGATCGTGGAGGAGCATGCCGTATCATTGGGTCCAGCTGCTGCACCTATATACTGGACAATTCACCCTCAGTGTACAAAGCCATCGAACATCTCCACAGACTTTCCTCAGAAGTTCACCAAGAACAAGAAGAATGGTCGCTTGGTGGATGGTTCTGGAGTACTGTAAAGAACTGGGGGTGGAGGTTATTTACGATTATACTGATTCCTGTTGTTGTGATATGTGGTTTCTGCCTAGGAATCCAATGCCTGCCACCTCTGTGTTCACTATGTGCAAACTGTATCTGCCCTAAGACTCTGGACTTTGAAAAAGAACGCATGAGAGCATTGTACGATGTCGAGGTTAGGAATTTGATGAAGATAGATATCGATTAGACAAGTTGGCTAGATATGTTGAAAAGGGAGGACTGTTAAAATCTAGTTTGCGACATCAACATTATCGGCGCCATCTTGTCCCTTTTTAGGCCCATTCATGCACGTAAGTGGCAGCCATTTTGAATGCCATGGCCTCTTTGCCCACTGCCGATAGCCAGCGCGTCTCTCTCTCTCTCCTAACCTCGCAGGCATCCCCGCTTGCTGACAGCCCCCGCTCTCACATACTTGGGCCATAAACCCCTCTTCAGCGCAACTCTGCCTCGGAACCCCATCCTGTTCCCAGCTCAACACCTCCCTCCATTCCTTTCATGATCCCGTATCCCTTTGATAAAACCCCCTTTCCTCTGTGCCCGATTGTCCTGCTTGTTCCCAGGCCGCCACCTGGCCCTGCGGATGCTGTTTATTGCCCCCATACAGTAGGAAGCTCCCCCATCAAAAGATCCACAACTGATCAAAGCCCCCACCCCATGAGATCCGATCAACCACATGCATTCCGGGAATTGGTGAAATGCCCAGCTACGTGACAAACATCACCTGTTGTGACCGGGGTGGGGACTTCTACTGTAAATGTGTGCGGGAACGGGCTTGAAGCGGGGATTCCGAGGATGTCTTTCCGTACATCAAAGTGTTGACAGAGATGTGTTTTATGCAATAAAGCAATAAACTTGTGTATAAGAGGCCAGGCCTCAGAGATGCGGTTAGAGCAGCTCGAGAAGATACCCTGTTGTCTGAGTTGACGTGTTCTGCTCCGTCGGAATAAAACTTCTGTTTCCTGCCTTCCAGTCTCCAGCGCCTGCCTCTTTGTTTGAAAGATTCGAGTGGTATGAGAGGCGGTTAGCGCCGGGCAATACTGAAAAAGGTTTTCGATCGACATCAGCCCTGCCTTTTACTACACTGAATGGGTGGCAGTTGAATGTAGCCGGCTTGACTCCCACAATCATGTTGGTCGCTGCATCAAGATTCTTCCCAAATGTTCTCCAAAGTTTTCACAACTTTGAAGATGCTTCCTGAAGGTCTCCTGGTAGGTTCAAAGTGTCCAAAACACAAATCTAGATGTCTATAATCTCCTGGATGGTATCCGGAAGGTCTGGACTACAATTCCCATGATGTACCTGGCAAGATCCTTTAAAGTCCACAGGACGCACTCTGGGATGGGGACTCTTGGTGGAGATGATGGAGCTAGGATCTGTTAACCTGTAGCTGCAGGGAATCCACTCCTACTCCTTAATCCTTCTTAAAACGTAGTTAAGCCTGCCTGCTCTGTGCTACATCTACCAAGGATTAAATTCAGATTCATATTATTGCATGTAACTGGACCTGGTAAAGAATAGTGCCATTATTTCTTTAAGAGGACTACAATCAATTTAAACTTGTAATTCACTTTCTCAATCATTATATGAGGTCTCTCATCACTGCTCTCGCAATGACTCCCATACAGAACTCAAGAAAATATATGCTGTGGGGCACTCCTGCTACGCCTGATGGTGAGATTCACTTGCTGCCCAACTACAAGTGAACCCAGTGTGAGAGATGCAATCACCCCCGAAGCAGTAGCCTTATCCCATTTCAAACTCTGCACCTGCCACTAGGACTGCACATACATAGAATATTCTAGTTAGTGTATTCATAAAGTATTAACTTAATACACATCTTAAAACAACAACTCAAAAATGGGTCAACATTGTTTACCTTTGCATCCAAAATAATATTATTCCTTTCAAAGATGTAAAATTATCTTAGAGTAAATAAATACCGAAGAACAAGACATTGCTGTACAGGTTCATGTATATTTCTTCATCCAAACTTGTATGTGATATAGAAGTTTCCCATCTTTCATTAAAAAAATAATAAGGAATAGAAACTTCCGCTGGCTCATGTTTCATGCCATGGGGTGTGCACTTGGAGCTTCCTCAAGGCTTTAAAATCGCATCAATAAAACACAAATACATGTTTATAGAACACTTCCATACCAAACATGCACATCAATGGGATTTACACGAATATGCTGAACTGTTGACTGTGAACTCTCTTTGAGAAAGAGGGAAAGCACATCGATACTGAAACTCGAGTGGTCAAACATAAACTGAAAGAAAATATGCGGAACTACACTACTGGCTATTAGACCACGGTGGGACCTCCCATTCTTAGCATTAACACCTGAATGTCTATTAACAGCTAAGATGTCCTTCCAGTGTCACAGTCCTGCTGGTTACTTTCTAATCAATTGAAAGGGCTGGCTTGTCACTCGACTCAAGCTCAATCAGACTCCTGGATCTTTCTCTTTAGTGAAACACTTGTCAAATCGGAATTTGTTAAGCAAGGAATAATCCCTCTAGTTTCGCTCTTCTCTCCCGAGCCGAGTGGTCGCTCCCCAGTGTCTTGACGACACCTGGTATCGTTGTGCAGCGCCTCGCTGTTTTACCTGCAATTTGCCTTGCTTGGCGCATTTGTGCTCTGCTGACATTTATCATTGCCGCTTTTGCTCTGTTTTACATTGTCATTGCTTGTGTAACTTTGTTTGTGCCTGCGCGTTATCCCCCAGCGCTCCGCTGCCATTTTGATTGTTGTTGTGGTCAGAGTAAACCCGCCCCGCCTCCCAGCTGAGCCGCCCTCCCCCTCCACCATCCATATATGACAGTTACTCCCGCGCGCAGCGTTCACGCGCAGCGACCGTGCCCAATTCGCGCCGAAGGTGCGCCAAAGGTAAGCCTGTCTACGCCCGTCCGCGCCTGGACCGCGCCCAGCGCCAGACCCCCTGGTCCTCACATTGCCCAGCCCTCCCGCATTACCTACGATGCCGCCACCCTCCTAGCCCTTAACCCCGGTCGCGCCCCCAACTGCGTCCAAGCCGCTCCTGGACACACCCATGGACCTTTCTCTTGCTACTCCTGCAAATTCATCGGCACCGTCTACAACTCCGCTACGATCACACCTCAGATTCCCGACCCCAACCACCTACAATGCATCCTGCTCAACACCCGATCGGTCCACAGTCACGCCATTGACCTATGGAATCTACTAGACACCACCTCTCCAGACGTCGCCTTCCTAACGGAAACATGGATGAACGCTTCCTCCGCCCCAGACATCACCATTGCCATCCCTGAAGACTATAAGATCACACGCAAGGACCGTACCGGCCACACAGGAGGAGGACTCGCTATCGTCCATAAAAAATCAATCCACATCTCAACCAGCTCTGACGTCAATCTCGCCAACTCTGAACACCTTCACTTCCAGATCCACATCGACCCCAAGACCACACTCAGAGGCACCCTCCTCTACAGACCACCAGGACCCCGCGCAAAATTCAGTGAAGACATCACGGACTTCATCACTCCACACGCGCTCCCCTCCAAAGATTACATCCTTCTGGGAGACCTCAACTTTCACCTTGAAAAGAACAACGACCGCAACACCACCACCCTCTTGGACAACCTCGCCAACCTCGGACTTAAACAACTGGTCACTTCCCCCACCCACATAGCAGGTCATACTCTCGACCCTATCTTCACCTCCAGCAATCACGTCTCCTTCAGCCACACCACGGCTCTCCTTTGGACTGACCACAGCTGCGTTCACTTTACCTACAACAAGCCGAAACCCATCAACCACCCCCAACCAACTCTGCAAAGAAACTGGAACAAAATCACCATCGACCAGATCTCCTCATCGCTCCTTCTAAACACCCCAGCCCACTCTTCTAACCCAGACCAAGCCGCCGCCAACTTCACCCTATGGTTATCCAACAGCGCCGACATCCTAGCACCACTGAAAAAACGTCAAAGCAAACCTGGCAGCAAGAAAGCCTCATGGTTCAACGATGATCTTAAGAAGTCCAAGAAACTCTGCCGCTCCCTTGAAAAGGCCTGGAAAAAAGACCCAACCACTAGCACCAAGGACGCCTTCAAAAACGCCTCCCGCATACACCACCAACTAATCCGAAAGGCCAAGAAAACAGCATTCAAGGATCGACTAGACAACAACGCCCACAACAGCAAGGAACTTTTCAACATCGTCAAGGAATTTACCAATCCCTCAGCCAACTCCAACGACATCACCCCCTCTCAAGCCCTCTGCGACTCCCTGGCTTTATTCTTCCACAACAAAATTGCAGACATCCACAACAGCTTCGACAACCAACCCGGAGACCAACCCACCCAACCATATACTGAACATTCACCCCCCTTGAACACCCTTAACGACTGGAACCCAATCTCCACTGAGGACACCATCCGCCTGATGAACTCCATCCACTCAGGATCCCCCACAGACCCATGCCCTCACCACATCTTCAACAAAGCAGACTCCATCATAGCACCGCACCTCCGAGACGTCATCAACTGCTCCTTCAACTCCGCCACCTTCCCGGAAAGCTGGAAACACGCAGAACTCACCGCCCTTCTGAAAAAACCCACAGCGGACCCCACCGAACTCAAAAATTACCGCCCCATCTCGCTCCTTCCTTTCCCGGCCAAAGTCATCGAAAAAGCTGTCAACAACCAGCTCGCCGCTTTCCTCGAAGCCAACAAATCCCTCGACTCCTCACAGTCTGGCTTCCGAGCAAAACACAGCACTGAGACCGCCCTCATCGCAGCAACAGACGACATTCGAACTCTACTGGACAATGGAGACACAGTCGCCCTCATCCTCCTCGACCTCTCTGCAGCCTTCGACACAGTCTGCCACAGCACCCTTTTACAACGCCTCAGAAACATCGGAATCCAAGGAAAAGCACTAGAATGGATCACCTCGTTCCTCACCGGAAGAACCCAGAAAGTCCGCCTTCCACCATTCAAGTCCGAGGCCACTGAAGTCATCTGTGGCATACCACAAGGATCCTCACTCAGTCCCACCCTCTTCAACGTATACATGAGCCCCCTCGCGGCCATCGCCCGCCAACACAACCTTAACATCATCTCCTACGCGGATGACACTCAACTGATCCTTTCACTCACCAATGACCCTAGCACCGCCAAAACTAACCTACACGAAGGAATGAAAGAAGTTGCCGAATGGATGAAACACAGCCGTCTGAAACTGAACTCAGATAAAACAGAAGTCCTCATCTTAGGCACTTCCCCCTCTGCATGGGACGACTCTTGGTGGCCGGAAGCCCTTGGAAAAGCACCCATCCCGACAGACCACGCACGGAACCTAGGCGTTATCCTGGATTCTTCACTTTCAATCAACAGACAAGTCAGCGCCGTCTCCTCATCCTGCTTCAACATTCTTCGCATGCTCAAAAAAACATTTCGCTGGATCCCCACCGAAACCAGAAAAACAGTCACCCACGCTCTGGTCACGAGCCGACTGGACTACGGAAACACCCTCTACGCAGGTACTACCGCTAAACTCCAGAAAAAACTCCAACGAATCCAAAACGCCTCTGCCAGGATCATATTAGACATCCCGCGTAACAAACACATCTCTGGTCACCTGAAAAACCTCCACTGGCTACCCGTCAATAAGAGGATCACCTTCCGACTTCTAACCCACGCACACAAAGCACTCTACGAAATCGGACCAGAATGCCTCAACTCACGACTGTCCTTCTACACCCCCTCCCGCCAACTACGATCTTCCAGCCAAGCCCTCGCCACTGTTCCTCGCATCAACAAGACCACCATGGGAGGTAGATCCTTCTCATACCTGGCAGCTAAAACATGGAACTCACTTCCCACTTACCTTCGCCTTACCCAGAACCACCTAGCATTCAGAAAGCAACTTAAAACGTGGATATTTGACAAGTAATCCTCCTCCCCTCCCTAAGCGCCTTGAGACCCTCTGGGTATGTAGTGCGCTATATAAATTTTATGACTTGACTTGACTTAGTTGGCTTTTTGTCTATTTGTATATACAGAATTTTCACTGTATTTTCACTTGCAAATTGTGCGATCACTTATAAGCACATACAAGTTCTCTATGAAATTACTTTCACTTGTAAATTGAATGTGTGCTACTTTGTTGATTACTGAGAGTTTTAACTGAAATTTACCTTAGAACACACATTATTCAATGTGCACTGGCCTATATAGGTGATCGCTAACTGTATCTGACTACGAGCAATGAGCCCACTGTGAAATATTGTGTCTTTTTATGGCATATTTACGTGAGGTTCTTTGGTGGGACACTGAACTGTCTTGTTGCATATACATTTCACCAGTCACCTAACTCCATCCTTCTGTTGACCAGCCAATACCTATTTCTCCCATCTGTATAGAGAAAATATCATGTCTCACTACTAGATTACAGAATCCTGGGCAAACCACTATGTAGTGAAACCCATTGTTATCTGAAAAACATGGCTTGTTGTTTCTTATCTTGGTTCAGTTCTGCTCACGTCTGTCAACCAGCCCTTACAGGGAAGTAATTTAGGGGCATATTAGCAACAAAGAGGCGAAGAGAGTATTAGCCGCCTTGTCTTAAAGCCTCTCTTCGCCACTTCGGGAACGCTAGGCTGCACCATATTACCAAGGACATGGTGCAGCCTAGCGTTTCCCCCTGCGATGGCGATAAGTTTTACAACTTAACGCCAGCACAGGCAGGGAAGGTTTGTTTATGAACAGGAAGGAGTTCCTTCCTGCACATAAACAATGCTTAAATGCCATTTTGTAACTTACATGTGTGCTGCTTTATGCAGCACACATGTAAGTTGAAAATTGGCATTTTTAAAAAGAGGTTTGTTTATGTACAGGAAGGGACACCTTCCTGTACATAAACAAACCTTGGCATTTTGCTTTTTCCATGTGTGCTGCACAAGGCGGCACACATGGAAAAAGCAAAAACGAGGAGAAATGCTTCATTTCTCCTCGTTTCACCACCTTAAAAACAGGTCTGACCTGTTCTTAAATTCGGCACTGCCACCTATTATCGTCAAGCTTGGTAATAGGTGGCAGCGTCGAAGTGAATGGGTGTGCGGTGGAACGCCCACCACAACACCCACTGCACGCCCCCTTTCACAATGAGTTTAACGTGAAAGGGGCCCTATTACCAAGGCAGCGTTAAGTCAATTAACGCTGCCTTGATAATAGGGCGATGCAGATATCGCTGTGTTATCGGCAGAAAAGTGCTGATAACGCGGCGATAAGGGGCTTGTTAATATGCCCCTATGCTTCCCCACAGAAGTGCCATTCCTGTTCTCAGTTTTCCCCCACCCCTCCCCCATCTCTACCCATGCTATAAAAAAGGCACAACAAGTGAGGGTCTTTAAGGATGAAGAATAATAGAAACGTGTGTTGGCAGGTATAAAGAAGCACTGCCTACCTGATGCAGTGAAGATCGGCCACAATCCTTCTTCTGCGACAGCACCAAATTTGGGGGCATATTATCAAGGGGGTTTATCTCCGCTTTTTTGGCTTTAAAAGCCAAGAAAGCGGAGATAAAATTATCTCCCTATTACCTAGCTGCCGCTAACAACAGTTAGCGACAGCTAGTAGGAGATAGCGACCATCTTGGGCCCCACTTTGCATGTCAGTGATATTTATCACTAATGAGATGCAAAGTGGGCGTTTCAAGATGTTAGAGACTGAAAACAGTCGCTAACATCGCTATCTCCTATTACCAACTTTTGGAGATATTCGCGCTAAGCGGGAATATTTCCAAAAAGCTAACACCTGCCCTGAGCAGTTCTTAGCCATGTTATCCAATGGGAGGTGGATCACATGGCTAAGAGCATTAGCTCGCTAATGCATGAATATCGCTGAATTTTCAGCGATATTCATGCTTTGCGGCGATTTTTACCGCATTTGCGTTAAACCTTGGTAATATCAAGGTTTATTTGCGGTAAAAATCGCCGCAGCGCTGCGGTAAATGTTTGTCTCTAACCAAGCAATAGCGATAATTATCGCTATTGCTTGGTAATATGCCCCTTGGTTTTATCCCAAGGGCACCCAGTACTGGTTTCCTTAAGCCATGCTCTGACTGCTTCTGTCATTTTCTAATCAGAGGGATTTGGATATTTTTCACTGTGAAATTCACTGTCTTAGTGGTTTAAATGAGCTAATACATTTCACATTTCACATTTCACAATTATCTATTTTTATGTTTTTCACTACATATGCGTTAAGGTCCCAACCGTTCACATTAACATCAACCCCATGATGTAAGCTTCAGGTGGGCTTGAAGAGGATTCTCTCAGTGTGTTCATGTGGATGACCTTTTGATATTGAGGACATTCAAAATCATGATTTTTAAGTGCAGACTCGGGCTAAAACAATTGAAAATCACTTCAGGTGTGATGCACTAAATGTTGGGTTAGAAAGCACATTGTCTGCTTTTCTGCCCGGATGTCATTTTGAGCTGCAATGGCAATGCAAATAATGCAAATAACTGGCACCACAAAACAGAGTATTGGTAGGATTTTTTGGAACCCCACTTATTATTACCAATAAAGATTAATTTTGTTAACTGAATGGGTTCCAAATGCAGGGGTTGGGCCTGTAAAGGACTTGCGACCTCCATCCCGCCATTTGCATGGCATACAATCATATTATTACCACAGCTTTTGTCCTATTAAGGATGCATAAAAAAAACTGGCATTTCATGAATGGCAATATGTTAGCAAAGAGGGCCCCCTAAATCAGTAGCCGCTGCCCGTAATATTGAGATCTCAAATTCACAAGTTTGAAGCTGTCACCTTGGGAATGCACATATAAACTATTGATACATTACATTGCAAAGAAGGAGAGTGTATCTCATTTTACAGCCCCTCCAAATTCACATTTACAATGCATCATAAACATTACAGTGAGATCTATCACCAATTGTAGAGAGCAGCACTGTCACACCTAAGGGCATCTGGGTGTTGAGAGTGTTGTATCACGATAGAAAAGCCCGGTTTTAAGTATCTTTCTGAAATCCACCAGGGATGGTGGTGTTTGAAGTGGAGGGGCAGGTAATTACAGGTCATGGCCATGATGAAGGAGAAGGAGCGACCCTCGTTGTGACTGCGAAGGATCCGGAGGGGGGGGAGGTGAGCGAGAGCAGGGGAGGCGGAGCTGAGGAGTCTTGCGGGCAGGTGGAAGTTAAGTCGATGGTTGATGTAAGATGGTCCTTGGTCATGTAGAAGTTTGTATGAGTTTGTAAGGATTTTGAAGTGGCATCTCTTCTGAACAGGGAACCAGTGGAGGTTTCTGAGGTGAGGGGTAATTGTGAGTCCATTTGGGGAGGCCCATGAGTCTGGCTTCACTGTTTTGCACGGTCTAAAATCTTTTGAGGAGCTGGGTGGAAATTCAGGAGTAGAGTGTGTTGCCAAAGTTGAAACAGATGGGGACGAGGCATGTATGATGGCGTTTCTGGTGTTGGTGGGAATCCATTTGAAGAGTCTGCAGAGCATACAGGGTGTGGAAGCAGGTGGAGGCAACTGCTTTGATTTGTCGTTTCATGGTAAGTTCACTGTTGGAGATAATGCTGAAGTTGCATGCGTGGTCTTTTGGAGTGGGTGTTGGTCTGAGTTCTGCCGGCCACTAGCTATGGTACCAAATGGAGGTGTTCCTTTCAAAGATAAGTACCTCTGTTTTGTCAGAGTTGAGTTTGAGGCAGCGGTTTCTCATCCACTTTGTATATTGGTCCTGGCATTGCAGAAGTTGGTTTAGGTGTTGGGGTGGTCCTCGGCGAGCGAGAGGATAAGTTGAGTGTAATTTTATTTCTGGGTTACAATACTAGAAATAATTTCATACTTTAACAGTGGTGGGTGTGTGAAGGCGTTTTCCCAAAAAATAGTGACAACAAATCAGCAGGGTTGATACACAGTAAAAGCATCAATTTAGGTGGAGGAATCATAAAACGCAGGCAGGTTGGATCATAGTGGGGGCAATACATAAGTCAGATCGAGGGTGAATTTAGCCAAGATGTCTGTCAAAAAGGGGGAGCTTGAGGTCCCTTTCGAAGGTTACTAGGAAGGTGGTTAGACAGTGGGAGGGAGGGAGAGAGTTCCAGATTCTAGTGGCACTTCCATAGAAAGATTGATTCTAGTATCATTCTCGACTGAAGGCGGGGGTTCCAGTAGCAGGGATCGAGCAATTCTGGAGCCCCTTTTTGCTCCGGATATTTTCAGTTTCTCATTTGGAAAAGAGGATGAGGAGGAATTCAGCGCTCTGTGGGCAATACAAACTATTTTGAATTGGGCCAGCTCTTCAATGGGGAGCCAATGGAAAGTTAGCAGGGCAAGGGAAATGTAGTAAAACCTCTTGAGATCTAAGACGAAACATGCTGCACCATGTTGGTGAAGTGCACTGTTGGTCATGGCTGCAATGTGCCTGTGAAGACTGTGATAATTATGAAGGGTATAACTCTGGACCATGGCAAGGCAGTCATCCAGGGTGGGAAGTTTGGCCATCCTTTATTGTACTGGCATTTCTGCTGTCGGAGATGAGATCAAAAGAACTTCTGCTTTAGTTAAGTTGAGTTTTAATTGGTGGTTGGACATCCGGTTGTGAATCGTTAAGAATGTTTTGGAAGCAGGGCAACGTCTTCCGGGGATTATATTTTCAAATATTTTTGGGTGTTGTTTGCATAGAAGTGGAAGAGAATTCCAGAGGTTCTGTGAATCACACAAAGAGGTTCTATGTAGAGATTAAAGAAGGTTGGGGAGAGGATCACGCCCTGCGGGACCCCTTGGAAAAGGCTAAATGGTCACAACAGCGAGTTGCCCAATATCACAATTTGGGATTGGCTGGATAGGTATGAAGAGATACAGTTGAGGACAGTGCCTTCATATCCCATGCAAAGTTCAAGAGCACAAAGGAGGTCCAGATGGTTGACAGTGTTGAATGCAACATATAAATCCAGGAGGACTAGCAGACAGGAGTTGCCGGAGTTTAGGTTTCTGAGGGAGTCATTGACTAATTGGAGGTTGTTTGATCTAATGTGTGAGGCTATTTGAGATGCTACACAACTTTGAATTACATTACCTAAAAATGGGAGTGTGGAGACTGGGTGGTAGTTGTTCAGATTCTCTGGATCAAGAGGTTATTATTTTCAAGAGAGAGGTGATTTAACACATTTTTAGACATTCTGGGAAGAGACCCTGTTTGAGAGAGGAGTTCACAATGGTGGTGCATATGGGGAAGAAGGTGTGTGGCAAAGGATTTGCTGATTCGACCTGGATATGCTTCCTGGTGGTGGTTTGAGGATTTTACTTTGGATAATGTTTGTTGTAGGTCTTGTTTGGGAATTTGAGGGAATGGGGGACCATGATTGTAGTGCCTTGCATGGTAGAGTCTCAACCATTTTTAGTGAGTCACTGATAGGCAGCGAGATATGAATGTCTCTTACTTTTTTATCAAAGAAATCCACAAAGTCTTCTCCTTTCTCCCCTCCTCTATTTGGCCACTAATGGTGTGGTTTTTCCTGTATAATGGTTCACTACCCTGGGTGCTGCGCCTAACATCCAGGCTGTGCACTGCCGCTACCAGGGTGGGCCGCCAGGGCTCTCAGCTTGTGCCCAGGATGTCCCACTCCATCAGAGCTCCTCTCCCCTGCTCACAATCGTAGGTGCTGTGCCGCTGGGCTGGTCGTTGTCGGCCGCCTTCATGCCTCTCACCTTCTGGCCCCCATTGGCCATCCACAGCCAATGTTCCTTGCTGCGGTGGTCACTGGGAGATCTCCTCTCTGGATGTTGTTCCGCTCCTCTCTGCTCATCCGCCGTGAAGTTCTAATGATCAAGGCTCTGGTACCAATCTGCAGTTTTTACTGCTCGCGCTATGAGCGGTCAGTCTCCCAGAGTCCACCTCTCTGAGCTAGGCCCTCTAGCTCCCCCATCTCAGTGCTGTGGTTGGCACCGAATCCTGATTGTGAGGTGTTGACTAGGTGGTTTAGTTCCAGGTATTCGGTGAGCTGATGGTTGATTGTTTTTTTTTGAGTACTTAGGCTGGGAAGGGGAGCAGGAAGATTAGTTGGTATGTTTTTTAAGTCATTGGGGTCAGCAGAGGGTTTCTTTATGGGAGATCTAACCTCTGTGTGTTTCTATGCATCCGAGACGGTTGCTGTAAAGATGGAGGTTGTTCGATTTGGGGGTCTCTAGTTGGCACAGGTAGGTACTTGTGACAAATAGGGACCCTTGCCTCTAGTCAGGGTAAGGGGGTACACTACTAAAATAACCCCTGCTCAACCCCCGTGGTAGCTTGGCACGAGCAGACAGACTTATCTCAGAGGCAGTGTGTAAAGCATTTGTGAACACATACAGTAATGCAGTGACAACATTACAGATGGACACCAAACAGGTTTTATATAAAAAATAAGTATTCTTTATATAGATTTAACACAAAACCACAAACAACAAAAATCCACAATACTGTACTTAAAATGGTAGATTTAGCTTAGTTCTCTTTAGATCTGTAACTGCAACACTTTGAGTCAATGTACCTTTAGATGCGACAGGAAGGATAACGAAAAGTGTTGCAAAGATGGTGATGCGTTCAAATGTTGGTGCAAAGAAATAAAGACGTTGTTTTTTTGCTGTGGGACGCTTCTCTGATGATGCAAGCAGACTTGTCTCGATGCGCCAGCTTTGGCGGCGATACTCTTCTCCGACATTGCAAGACGCTTCTGCGCAATGCGACAACTGCAGTGGCGACACCCGTGAAGCGACGACAGCAGCTCCCTCGCGGCATGTTTCTCTGTGCATGCGAGGTGCTTCTCTTGATGCAGTGCAATACGACAGCTACAGTGGCGACATCCACAATGCGATGGCAGCAGCAGTGACAGCAACACGCTTCTCCTTCTGTGCGAGACGCTTCTCTCGATGCGTTGCAATACGACAGCTACAGCAGCCACATCCAAGATGGAACAGCAGCAGCAGCGACAGCGACACGTTTCTCCTTCGTTGTGAGATGCTTCTCTCGATGCGGTACAATACGACAGCTGCATCAGCGACATCCAAGATGCGATGGCAGCAGCAGCGACGGTGACACGCTTCTTCTTCGTTGCGAGACGCTTACAGCTCCTTGCGACACGCAGTCCCTCAGAAGGCCCAAAACAGCAGCAGGTACTACCAAAGAACTCTGGAGACCTGAGAGTTGAAGTCTGTTGTTTCTGTGACTTCAGCAGGAGGCAATTCAGAAAAGGGGGTGGTGATGAACAGAGTGTCTGAATTAAGCAGACCACTCTTACCCAGTCCAAAGATCAGGGCTTGATCCATCACCGTTTTTTAGCTCACTGCACCATCCCAGCTCAGAACCTGGCTACATGCAAATTAGTCTGACCCTGGCCCAGTGCATCATGGGAACAGGGCAGACCAAACTACCAAGCCAAGTCTTATACTGGGAAGGAAACAAGCTTCCGGGGACCGGTTTCTGGCATTTCAGCCGTCTGAGGCCCAGCTTGCTTGAATCCTGATGGTGCAATGAGCAAGGGACTCACATCTGAGTATACCCTTCCACGCTTATGGTGGACAAAAACGATTCAGAAAAGGGGGTGGTGATGAACAGAGTGTCTGAATTAAGCAGACCACTCTTACCCAGTCCAAAGATCAGGGCTTGATCCATCACTGTTTTTTAGCTCACTGCACCATCCCAGCTCAGAACCTGGCTACATGCAAATTAGTCTGACCCTGGCCCAGTGCATCATGGGAACAGGGCAGACCAAACTACCAAGCCAATTCTTATACTGGGAAGGAAACAAGCTTCCGGGGACCGGTTTCTGGCATTTCAGCCGTCTTCGGCCCGGCTTGCTTGAATCCTGATGGGGCAATGAGCAAGGGACTCACATCTGAGTATACCCTTCCACGCTTATGGTGGACAAAAACGATTCAGAAAAAGGGGTGGTGATGAACAGAGTGTCTGAATTAAGCAGACCACTCTCACCCAGTCCAAAGATCAGGGCTTGATCCATCACCGTTTTTTAGCTCACTGCACCATCCCAGCTCAGAACCTGGCTACATGCAAATTAGTCTGACCCTGGCCCAGTGCAGCATGGGAACAGGGCAGACCAAACTACCAAGCCAATTCTTATACTGGGAAGGAAACAAGCTTCCGGGGACCGGTTTCTGGCATTTCAGCCGTCTTCGGCCCGGCTTGCTTGAATCCTGATGGTGCAATGAGCAAGGGACTCACATCTGAGTATACCCTTCCACGCTTATGGTGGACAAAAACGATTCAGAAAAGGGGGTGGTGATGAACAGAGTGTCCGAATTAAGCAGACCACTCTTACCCAGTCCAAAGATCAGGGCTTGATCCATCACCGTTTTTTAGCTCACTGCACCATCCCAGCTCAGAACCTGGCTACATGCAAATTAGTCTGACCCTGGCCCAGTGCATCATGGGAACAGGGCAGACCAAACTACCAAGCCAATTCTTATACTGGGAAGGAAACAAGCTTCCGGGGACCGGTTTCTGGCATTTCAGCCGTCTTCGGCCCGGCTTGCTTGAATCCTGATTGTGCAATGAGCAAGGGACTCACATCTGAGTATACCCTTCCACGCTTATGGCGGACATAAATGATTCAGAAAAGGGGGTGGTGATGAACAGAGTGTCTGAATTAAGCAGACCACTCATACCCAGTCCAAAGATCAGGGCTTGATCCATCACCATTTTTTAGCTCACTGCACCATCCCAGCTCAGAACCTGGCTACATGCAAATTAGTCTGACCCTGGCCCAGTGCATCATGGGAACAGGGCAGACCAAACTACCAAGCCAATTCTTATACTGGGAAGGAAACAAGCTTCCAGGGACCGGTTTCTGGCATTTCAGCCGTCTTCGGCCCGGCTTGCTTGAATCCTGATGGTGCAATGAGCAAGGGTCTCACATCTGAGTATACCCTTCCACGCTTATGGTGGACAAAAACGATTCAGAAAAGGGGGTGGTGATGAACAGAGTGTCTGAATTAAGCAGACCACTCTTACTCAGTCCAAAGATCAGGGCTTGATCCATCACCGTTTTTTAGCTCACTGCACCATCCCAGCTCAGAACCTGGCTACATGCAGATTAGTCTGTTCCTGTCCCAGTGCAACAAGCTTCCGGGGACCGGTTTCAGCAGGAGGTAAGCTCTTTTCTCAAGCCTTTGGAGATCCTTCACAAGTTGAATAAAGTGCACACAAAGTACTTTCTCCTTCCTTTGGCAGCACTTCAGCTTAGGTATAGTCTCTCCTCAGTTTCTTCAGGTTCGGCTCCTCAGCAAAGGTTTCTTCTTGATTGTCCAAAAGTGATTCAAATACTTGGGATCAGGGTCCCACTATTTATACCCCCAAATCCTTTGTCCTCTGAGGGCAAAAGGGCCTTTGCCTGAACCAAACCAGTTCTGGTCCAGAATACACAACCTAGCAGAGGCAGGCTTGGATATTTAGACAAGAAAATACTGACTTTCTAAAAGTGGTATTTTGAAACACAGAATGTTAAAATTACTTTCACTAAAATATGTATTTTATCATTCTGGGTTCATGCATACTAAACTCTAATTTCTACTGTGTTCCCTGAGTCAGTTAGGATTATAAAATGTAATAATCTAACTGCCCATTCAGGCCTATAGAGAACAGGTATTTCCGCAAAAGTGAACAACGAAAATGGCTGTAATTCACTAGTAGGATATGCCACACACACCAGGGCGTGTCCTACCTTATACCTACAATGCACCCTGTCCTTGGGCCTACCATGGGGGTGTCTGATATGAAGAAAAGGGAAGGTTTAGGAACTGGCAAGTGGGTGCACTTGCCCAGTCAGCATGGCAGTACAAGACTGCACACAGGCTCTGCAATGGCAGACCTTAGACACACTTTTACAAGCTGCTTCTGTGGGAGGCACAACCAGTATTGGAAGCCCACCAGCAGTATTTGGTTTACAAGCTCTGGGCACTCCTGGTGCACTGTACTAGGGTCTGAAAGGTAAACCAAACCAGCCAATCATGGAAATACTAATTTATATATCAATTTATATGAGGGAGAGCATTTGCACTTTAGCACTGATCAGCAGTGGTAAAATGCCCAGAGTCATAAAATAGCCAACAACAGGTCAGAAAAAATATAGGAGGAAGGCAACAAGTTCAGGGATGACCCTGCAAAAGATCCAAGTCCAACAGAGGTGATGAGGATGATGGCAAGTTCAGAGCTGACTGGCTTGGAACCCAGGTTGAAAATATGGTTGGGGCAGGAGTCGTTGGGCACTCCTGAGTGGCTGGACGACAAGATAGCTGGGGTGGTTTGGGTGTTGAGCAGAGACCAGGTGATTATCATTCAGCTTGTGTATGTTGGTTGGTCGAGTTTGTGGAGGCAGCATCTGAGGGATGGAGTGCTAAAATTGTTGTAGATGGTTGCAATCTTGTGGAGTTCTTGAGGGGGTGGATAGTGTTCTCTGTGGCTGTGGGGTTGGAATGTTCCTTGACAATTTTGAAGAGTTCCTTTGTATGGTTGGCTGCGGTGCCTATGTGGGTGGTGATGGCTGCTCTCTTGGCTTCTTTGATGCACAAGTTGTAGTTGTTGAGGGCTGCTTGGTGGGTGGCTCTGTGAAAGGTCTCGTTTGTGGCACCAATGCTTCTTGAGTGGGTAACAGTAACCTTGACAGTTCTGAGCTTCGGAGTGTACCAGCTGGCATGTTTAGACATTTTGTTGGTTTTCGTTGGTTTGTGCTGGGGTATTCAATCAGCAAATTTGTTGTTCCAGGCAGATACATTTTGGATGGCTTAGTCCCTGGTCTGCTGAAGTTTCTTTGAGGGCACGTGTCCATAGAATCTCAGTTACCTTGCCCCAGCTGCATTAGGAGGCACTTTGGAGGTCCAGGGGAGTTCTGTGATATGAATGAATTTGATTCTATCGCTGGAGGTAAAGATGGCAACTATTGTGTGACCAGCTTTATATGTGGCTGATGTAGAGGTTTTTAGGGAGGGCGGTGGAGTGGGTGTCATTGAGTTCATCAACTTGGAATTTGAGGTCCCCAAGCAGGACGTAGTGGAGGGAGTCTATAGCAATGGGGGCGATGAGATTGGAGATGGCATCGCAGTAGGATGGTCGAGGTCCAGGGGATCAGTAGGTGAGGGTGGCTTTTATTGTGGTCTTAGCACCTGTTTGTAGTCAAAAGTTGAGGTGTGGAATAAGAGGCATGTGGTCGCCATTGGTGGTGGTGCATCTATGGTTTCCTTTGTGATGATGGTGATGGACCAGCTGTGTTTGTTGGTGCAGTCTTGGTATATCATCTTGCAGCTATCAAGGTGGTAGTGGTTATGTCTGGGCTCCTCCTCGAACCCTGACATCAACACCATCACTCCTGATATTCAAGCCAATTTTGTTTATATAAAGTCACAGATATGAGATCATATTAGCCCATTGCTTCTTGGTTAAGAAAAACTTTTATCTTTGATTCAAACTTACATTCTCATATCCTGGCTACCTTCTGCTTGCAGGCTGTGCATTGTATATCTGGCTTGTTTTTTATTATGTGAAGAAATTATTTATAATTACATTTTTGATTGTTATAAGGACACAAATTAAAACCTTACTGAATGCAGAAACTATTTCTCATAAAAAATACATACAAGCAGCCTTTTTTCTTTTTACTTTCAGGTCTCTCCCTTTTTTTGTTGTTTTTGGACTGCAGTGACAATTTAATGCAATTGCACTTGGATGCCAGTATCCAAAGTACTAACTGTTGTTCACAAGTTCATAGAGTTTTGTTCTGAAATGGTCATCTTAAGGTACAAATATTTTGAAATTTTCACTGGTAGAACTATCAAACTTCTATTATCACCCTCAGCATGTAGCATAATATAAGTTAAGGGAAGGATTTAGATTGCTTATGTCTTTCAAGAAATTTTTATTTTATACTCCGCTCCATAACGTACCCAATCTGTTTCGATATCATGTGTCAGTCTGTGTGATAATAAATTCTGACATCTGGTAGCTCCTATCTACTCTGACAGCAAAAGTTTGGGCAACATTAGGTTAAAGAAACACAGGATTCGATTGATTGCATTATTTGTAAAGTGTGGCTTCCGTATAAAAAGGCATATTTTTTTCTGTCAGAACACCCACGTTTAGTACACGCCCCCAACGAAGGCCGGGAAACCTTCATTCACAGATCAGTAGCTGAGGTGTTGGCGGCGCAGCACCGCTGGGTTCCCATAGGAAGGGATTTAAACATAGTTTTTAATAACAACACAAGTAGATCTGTATAGTGGCTAGGAGTCACTGTGGCTCTCAGCTCTGGAAAGGTATTATGACTACAGGAAATGGGTCTCGGAGACCTCTGGAGAGCCTCACTCCCAAACGCACGGCACTACGCATTCTATTCCCATGCGCACAAGACCTACACCTGTTTCGATAACTTTTCAGGATCTCTGGAGATACAGAGGGCTAAGCGAGCAGTCAAAATCAAACCCCGGTCTTTATACGATCATTCTGCAGTTGTGCTCGATCTCTTTCTCCCAGCCCTGGCCCAGGCCCCTCATACGTGGTGCCTTCAAGAGAACCTTGTACACAGACCAGAAGTGATTACGCAGCCTGAGAAAGACATATATGACTATATAGCGCTAATGAGACACCTGATCGCTCTCTGCCTTTCTGTTGGGGCGCCATGAAAGCAGTCCTGAGGGGGAATTAATTGCAATAGCCTCGGCTGATAACAAACTTCAGCAGGAGAATAGAACACAGCTTTAACAGCAGGTTAAGGAATTGGAATGAATACATAATTGAACCGGGGCCCCTAGGGTGTGGGCCAGCTTGAAGGAGCCAGAAAGCAGTTAGGTGGACTAGACCTCGATAGTGCAGAGTATTCCATTTTGAGGCTTAGGAATCCCTTTTATGTGGGGGGTAATAAATGTGGATGACTGCTCACGAATAAGCTGAGGGGGATGCGCCAGGCGAATGTGGTAGAAACTTTGAGGGCACCAGGCAGGACGGCAAATTGGCGGATGCGAGGACATAGTGGCACACTTTGGAACATTCTACCAGGATCTGTACTCTCTGCATTTTAGAATAGGCAAAGGTAGAACACTTCCCAGATCTCTGTACTGGGGTGAATGTATGACATTTTTCTGCATTCTGTCCATCAACTGTGGTTTTTGCATTTGTCACCCCGAGTGGGATGAGTATGCTCAGACGTGAGTCCCATGCTCTCCACACCACTGGATTCAAGCAATCCGGGCTGAAGACGGCTGAAATGCCAGAAACCGGTCCTCGGGAGCTTGTTTCCGGTCCAGGGAAGGCATGGCTTGGCAGTTCGGGCTGGACTGTTCCCATGAGGCACAGGGTCAGACTGATTTGCATATGGCCATGTCTGAACTGGGGTGGTGTGGAGTGCAAAAAAACGATGGATTTAGGCCCAGATCTCTGTACTGGGGTGAATGTATGACATTGTTCTGCATTCTGTCCATCAACTGTGGTTTTTGCCTTTCTGAAAGAAGCCCAAGCCTTTGGCCAGGTCTCTGGATTTTAAATTAACCTGGCTAAGTCCCAGGCTCTGAGCCTTATGACTACAGTGAGCACTAGAGAATGGTTAACCTGATCTTGCTCCATACACTGGGCTTCTCATAATTATCAAGCTTTACTCGGAAAAGTTAAAGCCGACCTTGCGCTATGGCAATGCTGCCCACTCTCATGGATGGGCAGTCTAACTGCCCTGAAGATTACAATTCTCCCCAGAATACTATATAACTGTCAAACGTTGCCGGTCCGGCCTCCAGAGGGAATACTTGATAGCGTTCAGAAAGCCCAACAAAACTTTGTCTGGGCGGGTAAGCGCACCAGGTTGAGATGAGGCCATAGCTGACAGCCCCCTGAAGAGGGAGGCCTAGGTATTCCTTGCGTGGTGTGATATTATCAAGCGTCACAACCAAGATCCTTGGGAAAATGGTCCAGGCCTGAATCGGAGAAGAGATGGCTATATATGGACAGGGCACTAGCTAACACAGCGCTCTGGAAGATCCCCTTCCCGCCAGGTGCTCTCCGCCCGACAAATTTATATCTATTGGCCATTGTGGATCCCCCTTTAAGGGTCTGGGATGTAGCTGTGACACTAGGGGAACTGACGCCTTTCCCGTCCCCCTTTTCTCCTATAGTCGGAAATAGAGTGTTTCCCCCAGGGATTGATAGCACCACATTTTCAGCATAGAAGGAGATGGAATGCACATCTATTGGTCAGTTCTTCGACCAGGAAGGGCTCAAGTCATTTCACGATCTGAAACATGACTATGGGATCCCTGAGAGCGAATTCTACAGATATAGACAGATAAGGCACTGGGTGATGCAACTGATGGTGAGGGAGGCAGCACAGCGTCATCTCAAGGTCTTTGAGAAATGGCTTCTCTTAAAACACTCAGACAAGTGCCTGACCTTGGAGACTTAAAGACACCTGGGAGGGGAGGAACAGGGGATTAAGACACCCTCACAGTGCCGGTGGAGCAAGAACTGGGATGGTCACACTCTCAGAAGGAGTGGCGAGACATATTTAATAGAGTGCAACACCCCTCCACAAGTGCAGCTAGCATCGAAACGGCAACAAAGTAGGCCATGGATTGGTATTTTACCCCAGAACGGCTAAAGAAAGGGAACCCGGGCAGGGATGACAGATGCTCGTGAGGTTGCGATGGGCTGGGGACACTGTTTCACATATTGTGGGAATGCCCTTGCCTGAATGGCTTCTGGGAGGCAAATCTAGCAGACATAGATACATACTGTGATACCCAACTTCCCAGATCCCCCTCGTTTGTAATACTGGGTCTCACTAGCCCCCTCACCTACCACCTAAAATCCCAGCGGGGTAAGAATATAGCAATAGCATTCGGGGAGGCCCATCAATTGATTCTGCCGCTCTGGGGAACAGACAAGGTCCAAATGCACCGGCAGTGGATCCACCGTTTATTACACCTTCCGGGGATGGAAAGGTTCTCAGCTATGCTAAAACAGCAGGATTCTTCTCAGTTTAGGAGTAGTAAAGTTAGGAATCCTAACTTCACTACTCCTAAATGCATTTTGTAAATACCAAAAGTCGTAAAGTTAGTATTTTGCCTCAGATTACTTTGTTGCCCTATGTTTTTCAGGAAAACCATGAGTATGTGTTTGCTGGGGGATAGGAATTTTGGTAATTCTCATGGATTCAGGAGTTTTTCTTGACAGAAATGTGATGACAATCCATAATTTGCAGCTAAAGTTTGACATTTGGGGTAGAAAATCTAAGTGGGATCTACCCACGTGACTTCACCCAGAACGTTTGTGGTTGTCTATTTTTCAGAAATATCTGGGCTTGTTAGGTTTTGCTGGTTAGTGTGGCCAAGCCCTGCCCCACATACTGTAACAACTTAAATAACAAAAATGTGTCTGCTTGAGAGCCTTGTTGCAGTTTTGGGCTTTTACTTGTGTCCATGATAGACTCAAACACACAAGTGGCATACCATTCTATTGGGAGAAGTATCGGAATACAGAATAAATGAACATTTGCTATTATCAATTAAATGTCCCTCCATGTTTGGCTTTCAAATGTAATCCAGGGTTCAAGAAGGAAAACATTTTGCAAAATGCCCTGTGAGTCACATGAAAAAATAATTTGTATTTGTATTTGTATTTGTATGTCGATTTGTAGAGCGCGATTGCTGCCCGGGGGCGTCCAAGCGCTAAGAAACCAACAGAACAAGAGGAGGTAGCCAGGGCGTTATTGGGCAGCATTGAAGAGGAATGTTTTTAGCTGTTTCCTGAATGAGGTAAGATTAGGATTTTTCCTTAGGTGGAGGGGTAGGGTGTTCCATAGCTTGGAAGCATTGTTTGTGAAAGTCCTACCGCCAGTTCTGGATTTTTTTATTTTGGGAATTGTGGCCGTGAAGGTCTGGTTGGATCGCAGATTCCTAGTGGGAAGGTAGTGTGACACTAGGTTGCGAGTGATGAGAGGGCCCGTTTTCCAGAACGCCTGGTGCGCAATGCATAAGGCTTTGAATTGTATTCTTTGGGGAATGGGTAGCCAATGCAGTTTTTTCAGTCCATTTTTGACTGATTGACGTCGAGGAATCTGAAGCAACCTCAAACTCAGAGAGCCACAAAAACAACTATTCCTAAACTCTGTATATTGGGCAAATTAACACAAAAATACATAGCTTTTCTTCAGAACCATTTTAATGCATTATGTTTTGCATGTAAAATATCATTATAAGTTGCAGCTAAACTGTTGGTTTTGGGGTTTGTGGTTTTTGGGTATCCATCAAACACTATATATCACTGTGACCAAAGGAGTCTGACAAATGTAACAGTATATTATGTTTGTAAATCTTCCATTAGGGAAAAACATTACAGTTCAAAACATTGTCACTTTGTTTCAATTGCCTTCTACTTATTTTCTTTATTTTTTTTAATTTAAATATTACACTCTTTGGAAAAACCATGAGTAATTGAATGCTGGGTGACAGGAATGTATTGGATCCCCACACATCCTGGAAATTTCCATGACAGAATTATGATAACAATCTGTGATTATAAACAAAGTTTGACTTTTGCTCGGCATTCTTGGTAAGAAAACATAGTAGGATCCACACATGTCACACTTCCCTGGACTTTTGTTGTTGCGTTATTTTCAGAAATTGGTGGGATGGTTAGGCTATACTTGGTGGAGGCCGAGCTCTGGCACACATACTTCCACTTCCCACATTGCCAGAATAATTCAATTTGCAAGTCTTGTTGCATTTTGGGGCTTTTTGTTTCTTAGGTAATACAATCAACCACACAAGTGTGATTGCATTTATATAGGGAGAAGTGTGGCAATACAGAATAATAGAATAGTTGTCATCCTCAGATTCATGTATTTCCATTGTTGGCTTCCAAATGTAAGCTAGTGTAGAATAAAGAAAAGATTTTGCAAAATATCCCCACTTCACAGTAGTATGGGTAACAACAAATTCAGAGTTGTGCAAATAGCTACTATTCTTAAATCCAGTATATTGGGTATATTTAAAAAAATGCATTATTTCCTTCAGACCCATTTTTCAATCATTCGAGTTTGCAGTGTGAAAAAATCATTGTGACTTGCAGCTCAATATAATCGTTGGCTTTGGGTGTTTTACATATCACTGTGACCAAAAGAGTCTGACAAATGTTACAGCTCATTAATGTTGTAAATAGGCCATTGGGGAAATAAATTACAGATGGAAACATTGTCACTTTGTTTAAATTTAATTTTGTGGATCCTCACAAATTCAGGAATTTTCTGAATAGAAATGTGATAAAGATCTGTGATTTTGGCCAAGATTTGGTCTTTGCAGTGCATTGTGGATAACAAAACACAGTCATACCTCTCTGGACTTGCTTTGTTGTCTAGTTTTCATAAATATTTGGGATTGTTAGGTGGTGGTTGAGCCCTGGCACACATACACAAGCTACTGACATCGTCAGAATGACTCAAGTCGCAAGTCTTGTCATATATTGGGTTCTTTTTTGTTTTCATGGGTGATAGACTCAACCACACTAGTGGTATACTATTTGTATAGAGAACAGTGTGGGAAGAGAATAAAGGAAAATTTGCTAGTATCAGATGAATTTCTCAACTTTGCTTCCAATTGTAAGTCGGGTACAAGAAAGAACACATATTTTGATCTGCCTTCTAAATCATGATAGTGTGGGTAACCTCGAATTCAGAGTTATACAAATAACTACTATCCCTACTCTCAGTATATTGAGCATATTTAAAAAATGCTTAGCTTTCCTTCATACCCATTTTCATTTATTAGATTTTGTCATGTGAAAATAACTCAGTGACTCTTACCGCCGCATAGACGCTGTCATCCCTTTGCCCTGAGATACCGCGCTGGATACAGCCTTGGACATAGCCCGCCCGCCCCCTGCCGTGTGACTCCTTCAGCCATCCCGGGAGTCCGGCCGTCGAGGGGAGTGTGGGCGTGGCATAGGACCACAACCTCCAGCTGCCTTAGCGGTACATACCGCGACCTTTCCGCGCCAGGAGGCGCATAAAGCCTGCATCACCCCGGTCGAGGGGGTGAAACCTTGAAAATAACTCAGTGACTCTTACCGCCGCATAGACTCTGTCATCCCTTTGCCCTGAGATACCGCGCTGGATACAGCCTTGGACATAGCCCGCCCACCCCCTGCCGTGTGACTCCTTCAGCCATCCCGGGAGTCCGGCCGTCGAGGGGAGTGTGGGCGTGGCATAGGACCACAACCTCCAGCTGCCTTAGCGGTACATACCGCGACCTTTCCACGCCAGGAGGCGCATAAAGACTGCATCACCCCCGTCTCGCGGGACGCGAGCGGGACGCAGGGCGAAGCCCGGGCAAAGGCTGAGGCCGTCCGAGGTCGGTCGAGGTTGGGTTGGGCCAGAGACCCTGCCCGACAATTCTCTTGCATACCTCTGGATATAGCCCTTCTTGGTCTACCGCACACCAGGTAAACTAAATTATTGTTGAGCCTTCTGAGTAAACATCCTGTACTGCGTGTATTAGCCATTTCTATAATGCCTGGAAAAAAGCAAACCCCAGTTAATAACACCATGGAGAATTATCTTGTCCAAGTCGTGGCAAAAATCAATAGCGACAGGAGGTCTTCACTGGGACTAGATACATCCAACCATTCCCCTTCGGCAGATAAGGTGGCAGAGGACTCTTTTGCACTATTAAATGGCAGTATCTCTGGTGTGGTACATGACTCTTTCCATGATACAATCACCATCCAGCCTAGTGGTATTGTTGCTAACACTGAGGCTGATAGCGACAGCGAAGTTGTGACTGTGACACTTACTAACAACGAGTCCACAATCCCTACTGCCGTCCCTATTCCAGCCCCGAGGGTTACCGGGGGCAAAAGAAAAGCCATACAAAAAAGGGGGGGTTTAAGGTCTGCTAATAACAAAGTTGCAACACCACCAAGGAAAACATCAGAGGATGAGGAAGATGATCTGACTGGGGAAGCACATGTGACCCTTTCCAACGCTCAATTTAGTAAACTTTGGAGCATGATGGACACAAAAATGAAAGGTATAGTTAAACCTTTGATTAGTAAAATCGACAAACTAACTGCTGAGGTCAGCAAGCTGGAAGGTTTACTTGAAAAAGCCCTGGGGGAGGTAGGAAATCTCCCTGAAGTTATCGTGTCCAGTGTACAGCCTTTGGTGAGTGAAATTCAATCATGTAAAATCAATGGATCTATTCCTATCGCTGTACCAAATCCTCCAAAAGCACCTTTGATTAATCCTCCTGGAGGTACCTTTGGTGTTGCACCCACCGTCTTATTAAATGATGTTTCCAATACTTTGAAAGAGTCTTTTGAGCTAGTAGTGGAAGCCTCGCCACTAGTTCTCGTACTTGCAAATGTACCTCCAATAGCAACTGGTGAGGTCGAATCAACATCATCACTACTAAATAAATCTTTATCATGGCTCACTAACAATATGGCAATTTCTCCCTGGGGAAAGCAGCAATTATCCGAAGAACTTGTAAATGCAAGAAGGGTAGAGTGGATTGGGAACAGAGTAAAAAAATTCAAGGGGGATTGTGTTGTGCTCAATTTTTCCGACCCTGAGGTCTTGCCTAACATCTTGCCTCATATCTTCCCACCGCAGCGAAGATCCACCTCAATTGTTCCATTGACTTTGGACTTTTTCTATCCTCGGAAAGGTAGAGGCCCGAATTCTAGCCCCTTAAGAACAAAATGGAATGTTGTGACCAAAAAGGGTAGCAAGAATGTCGGTTTTAATGAATGGGGCCCAGGTTTGGAAAACAGATTCTCTGCCCTCTCAAACTTAGACGCATGTGATTGACAACCATTTAATCCCATGCCTATGTTACAAATTCCTTTTGACGCATGTACAATTATGGAGTCCAGCCATTTAACAGATGCTCAAAATGTGACAATCTACCCTGTGGTCATAGCAGGGCCTATTACTGTAAATACAAACGATAAAGGTACTGACGTTGTGAAGTTGAACGAGCCAGTTCCCAGTCCTAAACCAACCTCGACAAATTCTATGGGGAATCTTTTGTCTTGGAACGTGGCAGGGCTAAGCTCCAAACTGGATTGTGGAGAATGGTTTGGGTTTGTCAGCCAGTACGACGTTTGTATTTTTCAAGAGACATGGGCCTGTGATCCTGTTTTCGCACTGGGGTATTTGAATTTTAACGTTCCAGCCACCAAGGGCCCTAAAGGGCGTCCGATGGGGGGACTCACCATATGGGTCCGTCAGTCTCTTAAGGTTGTAGTGAAAATTGTGGAGCTCCACCTAAAAGATATACAGCTCATCAGACTTACGAGTGGCTCATCCATCTCTATTGACATTTACAATATATACGCCAGAGGTGGTAGTACAAGAAAATCAGAAGTCCTCCTGAATTTGCACAATTTACTGGAGTCCCATTCTCCTGGGAAGAACATAATAATTGCAGGAGACTTAAATCGCACATTTGAACCGCTAGATACTGGTGAGGCTTTCCTGGGTGCGGAGGAAGATAAACACTGGGATATTCCCGCACTTGATACAACTCCAGTAACTCGCTGGACCGAGGATATCATATGTTTAAATGCAATGTGCCTCGAACAAGGTCTAAGAGCTCTGAATGGTCGGACAAAGTCCGATAGAGTACCAGCCATGAGTTTTAATAACGGGAGAAACAAAAGTCGCATTGATTATGTCATTTGTAGTATGTCCCTCTGGCCATCTGTTATCGATATGGCTGTAAAGGAAAGGCTTGAGAGCGATCACAACCCTCTATGTGTTCTCCATAAATGGTGGCTGTCTGATGATATCGCTCCTAGTCTCTGTGTCGAACCCTCACCTCCGATGACTGTACCATCTAATGACATGCGTAGGCTGAGGTGGGCAAGTTTTAGGACAGATCAGCAGGTTTTAGAAAAAATAGGAGTGGCGACTGATAGGGCTATCATGGCCCTAGAGGGAGTGACTGGCTATTCCCCGAGTCAAGTTAATACTACTAGGGTTCACGAGGATCTCTTTCTTGAAATTAAATGCCATTTCTTAAAACCGGTAAACAGAAAGAGGGTTTATGCTTATAGGGCTGCTAAATGGTATATTCATGACTGTAAGGTGGCACGAACCTCACTGGGAGCCGCAATTAAGAATAATAATCTGGGGGTTATTAGATAAGCCAGGAAACATTATAAAAATTGTATAGCCAAAGCGAAAAGAGACTGGGATGAAGCCCATTGGAATAAGTTGAAATGTGCAAGTGATCGACACCATTCTAGATTATTTTGGCACATTGTTAAATGGGGTCACGAAAGGATAGAAGAGGCAAGTACCAACAATGTCCCCCAGGACGCCTGGGTCCAATTCTTTAGCGAGCAGTATGCTGTCAGGGACCAGACTGCAAATAGTAGGTGTCCGAACATTTTATTGGCAGAAGACAATATTTTCACGCAGAGTGAAATACTGTCTGCCCTTAAAACTGTTCAAAGTGGCCGTGCTCCTGGCATTGACGGGATTCCAGCGGACGTTTTTCTAAATGACTCTGGAAGGTGGTGCAAATACATTTACCTGTTAATAAATAATATTGCCAGAGGTGCAGATATCCCGGCAACATGGAGGGGTGCTGTTATTATCCCGGTATATAAAAAGGGAGATCGTGCCCAGCCTTGTAACTACCGCCCAATCAGTTTAATAGATACTATTCAAAAAATTGTGGGGCGTGTGATTGTCAACAGGTTGCTCGATTGGGTGGAGGACCACAATATTTTATCTCCCTTTCAGGCTGGATTTCGCAGGGCAACCAGCACTGTGGATCAAGTCTTTCGTTTTCAATTGATCCAGTGGAGGACCGTGGTGCTAGGCGGAGGCAGCCTTTACGCGGCATTTGTTGATCTGCGGGCTGCCTTCGACCTGGTACCAAGGGCAAAACTGTGGGAAGTGCTCGAGGCTTTAGGGGTACCAGGGGACTTGTTGTCTTTGATCATGCGATTGCATAATGGTAACTATGCCAAAATCCGATGGGGTGGATATGGTAATGACACAGCCGAATTTCCTGTTGAGCGCGGGGTCCGGCAGGGGTGCTCAATGGCCCCAACTTTGTTCCCCCTTTTTATTAATGGTATTGTTTCCCGCATGCAATCTCAGGTAGTGGATGCCCCCTTTCTTGCAGGTGTGAAAGTTCCTATTTTAATGTTCGCCGATGATACGTTCATTTTATCCAAAACCCCAAGTGGTCTGCAGAAAGCTTTGGCAATATTTGATGAGTTCTGTGTTGATCACGGACTCGAGGTGAATGCTTCCAAAACAAAACTCATGGTTTTTAATCCGCATAGAAATTTTTAACCCAAAATTTCCATGAGTGGACGCATTCTTGAGGTCGTAAAATCATTTACCTACCTGGGGATCCTCATTTCAAATGATAATAGGTGGTACCAACACCTTAACATTGCTACCTTAAGGCACAAGCAACTTGCTGGTACCATTATAAAGGAACATCGGAAATCATTGACCAAACCGATTAAACCACCCCTGATAACATACGAGGCTAAAGCAGTTGGGTCAGCTTTATATGGTGCTGAGCTATGGGGGCATGAAAATCTGCAGGATCTACAAATATCAGAAAACAAATTTTTAAGGACTCTCACAGGTACCCCCCAGAGTAGTCCGTTATTGCCCCTACGTTATGAGCTCGGTAAGAGAGAAATTTCGGAAATGGCCAAACTACGCCCGATTTTATACTGGCGTAGGCTCTGGACCACGCCAGAGCTCTCTCACTATGCGGATGGGTTCATTGACGTCATAAAAGCTGACCGCTTTAATAAAATCAAATGGTTTAAAGCACTAAAGATTGCATTGATCGAACTAGGTCTAAATGCTTTATGGTCTGATCCAGCAGGAGCACCATTTCCCACTAAGTGTATTTTAAAAAACATTTTCTGGGAAAAGGTTGCTCAAAGGAGTCTGCTTAGTACCAACAGCGGGTTCATGACCACAAGTTTCCTTGAAGTTAAAATGTACCCTACCTATGAAATGTATTGGGACTATATACTGAAGCCTATGGACAGGAAATTGCTTTTTCAACTAAGGGTTGGTTCCCTCCCTCTCCGTAATTTAACATCTAACTGGAAATCAGGAGGTGTAGCTACTTGCCCGGTCTGCGGGGAAGGAAATGAAACCCTTGGTCACTTTTTGTTTTCCTGTCCAGTATATTCTGCCCCAAGACGAGCCTGGTTGGCACCTATGTGCAGGAACTTAGGTACAAAAAGCAGCATGGTAGCGCTGCGCATTGTTCGATCTACTTCTGTGCCCTGGATCACAATTGCCACTGCAAAGTATTTGGGGTGGGCGTGGGTAATAAGGCAGAGAATGCTAGTAGGGTAACTACTCTCTGCCGAGTTGTCCAGAGACTGCTAGGCTATTGTCTATTCTCTGTAATTGTTTATTTAATTGCTCTGAGACTGCTAGACTACTGTCTATTCTCTGTAACTGTTTATTTGGTCGTCCAGAGACTGCTAGACTACCGTCTATTCTCTGTAACAGTTTATCTAACGTATCATCCGGTTTGAAATTTTAATGAATTTTAGCTTAATGTTACCACAGTCTTTTTTGTATTCCTTAATAGTAATGAATTTTACACCTGTGATTAAGATGTGTAATAACTTTTTTATATGTGTTATGTGCTTATGACTTTTTGCAGTTTAATTGACTTTTTATGATATGTTTGTATGTCTGCTTTTATGAGTAATATTCGAATAAAGCACTTTTGAATTGAATCGAATTGAATTGAATAAAGGAACATTTGCTAGTATCAGATGAATTTCTCAACTTTGCTTCCAATTGTAAGTCGGGTGCAAGAAAGAACACATATTTTGATCTGCCTTCTAAATCATGATAGTGTGGGTAACCTCGAATTCGGAGTTATACAAATAACTACTATCCCTACTCTCAGTATATTGAGCATATTTAAAAAATGCTTAGCTTTCCTTCATACCCATTTGAATTTATTAGATTTTGTCATGTGAAAAATCCTTACATTTTGCAGCAAAATTTTTGGCTTTGAGTAAAGTGTGTTTTTGGAAACCCATTTGTAGGACTTAGCCTTTTTGGCAAAAGTCCCCCAAACTTTTTGCCTTCCAGCTAGACCGATTTCCTGACAAAGAGTTGTCAATTTAGATGCTTTGGGTACTTTGCTACTGCTGATCATTGTCAAAATACAAGTGTTCCCTGTGTAAAGTGTAATGGTAATTGGTTGGCCATGATTGGTAGGTTTGCCTTACTAGTAAAGTCCTTAGTGATGGGCACTGTGTGTGCCAGTGCTAGTAATGCAAAGGTGGGCAGAGAAGAGAACTCAGACCTGCTGGAGGGCCTGCGCGCAGTTTGTTGAGTTAGCATGTTGTCCTGACAAGTGCAACCACTTGTCAGGCCTTACTTTGCCTTTTGCGTACACAGTGGGCACCCCTGTGGTAGGTCCCATGTAACCCCTAGGCAGGGTGCAGTGTAAGTAAAAGGCAGGACATATACTGAGGTGTGTGCTATGTCCTGACAGTGAAAAGCACTCAATTTCGTTTTTCACTGGTGAAAGTCCATCCTGCCCATAGGGCGGAATGGGGGAGGTTGGGTATTTTGTTTGTTAGCCTAGTTTTCCATAAGTTTAAAAAGGAGAGGTGAACTTTAGTATGTATGAACTCACCGTGTCAATACACTTATTTCTATGAAAGTAGTTTTGTCACTGTGTGTTCAGAAACCACTCTTTTAGAAAGTGGCTAAGTTTTGTGCTTCAAGCATTTCTGTGTGTCTCTGCTGAATGTGGATTGACTGTCTGGAGCTGAGAGGTGAGAAGCTGGGGCGGTCTTGACCCAGGGAGGGGTTGAGATGGTACCAGGCTGACCTGCATCTGAAGAGTAGGCGGAGGAGAAGCCCCGGGAGGTGAAGAGGCCTGGGTTGTGGCTATAAAACAATTGACATATCTCCTGCTGAGTGATTAAGGATACAGAACCCCAGTATCAAATGGAGAAAAGTGACACTGTGCAGGAGACACCAATCAATCAATCAATCATAGACATTTATATAGCGCACTACTTACCCGGAGGGTCTCAAGGCGCTAGGGGGGGGAGTGCTGCTACTGCTCGAACAGCCAGGTCTTGAGCTTCTTCCTGAAGGAGAGGTGGTCTTGGGTCAGGCGAAGGTCGGTCGGAAGGGAGTTCCAGGTCTTGGCGGCCAGGTAGGAGAAGGACCTTCCTCCTGCTGTCGTTCTCCGGATGCGGGGGACAGCGGCGAGGGCGTGGCTGGCTGATCGGAGATGTCGTTTGGGAACGTGGAAGTTGATGCGGTCGTTGAGGTAGCTGGGACCTTGATCGTGTAGGGCTTTGTGTGCGTGGGTGAGGAGGCGGAAGGTGATTCTTTTGTTGATGGGGAGCCAGTGCAGGTCTCTCAGATGTCCGGAGATGTGGCTGTGACGTGGGATGTCGAGGATGAGTCTGGCTGGGGCGTTCTGGATCCGCTGGAGTCTCCTCTGGAGCTTGGCGGTGGTTCCGGCGTAGAGGGCGTTGCCGTAGTCCAGTCGGCTGGTGACGAGGGCCTGGGTGACCGTCTTCCTTGTCTCGGTGGGGATCCACCGGAAGATATTCCGTAGCATGCGCAGGATGTTGAAGCATGACGAGGAGACGGCGTTGACTTGTCTGGTCATGGTGAGGGAGGAGTCCAAGATGAAGCCCAGGTTGCGTGCGTGGTCTGTCGGTTTGGGTGCGCTGCCCAGGGCGGGGGGCCACCAGGAGTCGTCCCAGGCGGAGGGCGAGGAGCCCTTGATGAGGACTTCCGTCTTGTCTGAGTTCAGTTTCAGGCAGCTGGTCGTCATCCATTCGGCTACGTCTTTCATCCCTTCGTGAAGGTTGGCTCTGGCGGCGGCGGGGTCGTTGGTCAGGGAGAGGATCAGTTGGGTGTCGTCGGCGTAGGAGATGATGTTGAGGTTGTGTTGGCGTGCGATGGCTGCGAGGGGGCTCATGTAGACGTTGAAGAGGGTGGGGCTCAGCGAGGATCCTTGAGGGACGCCGCAGATGACTTTGGTGGCCTCTGACTTGTACGGGGGTAGGCAGACTCTCTGTGTTCTTCTGTCGAGGAAGGAGATGATCCATTCCAGTGCCTTCTCCTGGATTCCGACGTTGCTGAGGCGCTGCACTAGGGTGCGGTGGCAGACAGTGTCGAAAGCCGCGGAGAGGTCTAGGAGGATGAGGGCCGCTGTTTCCCCATTGTCCATCAGGGCTCGGATGTCATCGGTGGGTGGCAGCGATGAGGGCGGTCTCAGTGCTGTGGTTGGCTCGGAAGCCAGACTGTGAGGGGTCGAGGGATCCATTCGTCTCGAGGAAGGCGGCCACCTGCTTGTTGACGGTCTTCTCGATGACTTTGGCTGGGAACGGGAGGAGCGAGATGGGGCGGTAATTCTTGAGTTCGGTGGGGTCCGCTGTAGGCTTCTTAAGTAGGGCGCTGAGTTCGGCGTGCTTCCAGCTCTCCGGGAAGGTGGCGGTGTCGAAGGAGGTGTTGATGATGTCCCGCAGGTGGGGTGCGATGACCGCGTCGGCCTTGTTGAAGACGTGGTGATGGCAGGGGTCGGTCGGAGATCCGGAGTAGATGGAGTTCATCATGTGGATGGTGTCTTCGGTGCTGATCGGAGTCCAGGTGCGGAGGGTGGTGGTGGGGGGCGGTGGTTCGGTTATGGCGTGTGTCGGTTGAGTGCTGAAGCTGTTGTGTATGTCCGCGATCTTGTTGTGGAAGTAGGAGGCGAGGGAGTTGCAGAGGTCTTGCGATGGGGTGATGTCGTTGTTTACGGCGTTGGGTTGGAGAGCTCTTAAACGATGTTGAAGAGTTCCTTGCTGTCGTGTGCGTTGTTGTCCAGCCGGTCCTTGAATGCAGTTTTCTTAGTGGCGCGGATGAGTTGATGGTGCTTCCGGGTGGCAAGCTTGAGGGCGGTCATGTTGTCCGGTGTTGGTTCCCTTCTCCAGGCTTTCTCGAGGGCTCAGCAGTTCTTCTTGGAGCTCTTGAGTTCGTCGGTGAACCAAGGGGCCTTCTTGCTGCCGGGTCTGCTAGGCGGGGTCCTCAGTGGGGCGAGTTTGTCCGCGCAGTTGATGATCCACTTCGTGAGGTTGTCGGCGGCCTGGCTGGGGTTTGCTGAGCTGGCGGGGGGGTGCTGGCTCAGGGAAGCGGCGAGCTGGTCGGCTGTGATCTTGTTCCAGCTTCTTCGAGCAACCGGTTGCTGGTGGTGGTGGATCGTCGTTCTTCTGAAGGTGAAGTGGACGCAGCTGTGGTCCGTCCAGTGGAGTCCAGTGGCGTGGCTGAAGGCGATGTCTTTGCTGGATGAGAAGACGGGGTCGAGTGTGTGTCCGGCGAGGTGGGTGGAGGTGGACACTAGCTGCTTGAGTCCGAGGTTGGCGAGGTTGTCGAGCAGGGTGATGGTGTTGCGGTCGTTGTTGTTCTCCAGGTGAAAGTTGAGGTCCCCCTGGAGGATGTAGTCGGCGGAGGGGAGGGCATGCGGGCTGACGAAGTCGGCGATGTCCTCGTTGAATTGTGTGCGTGGTCCCGGGGGTCGGTAGATCAGGGTGCCTCTGAGGGTGGTCTTCGGGTCGGTGCGGATCTGGAAGTGTAGGTGTTCGGCGGTTTTCAGGGTGTCGTCGGTGTTGGTCGTGATGTGGATGGTGTCTCTGTGGATGATGGCGATGCCTCCTCCAGTCTGTTTGACGCGGTCTCTTCGGGTGATCTTGTATCCCTCTGGGATGGCGATGGCGATGTCGGGTGCGGAGGAGTCATGCATCCAGGTTTCCGTGAGGAAGGCAACGTCAGGAGCCGTGGTGTCGAGGAGGTTCCAGAGTTCGATGGCGTGTCTGTGGACGGAGAAGGTGTTGACCAGGATGCACTTGAGGTGGTTGCTGCTGGTGTTCGGCTTGGCAGGTGCTGGAGTGGGGGAGGTCCGGATGCAGGTGAACTTGCAGGCGTGGCAGCTGAAGGGTCCGTGGGTGCGCCTCGGGGTGGCTCGGTAGCATCCAGGGATCCCGCCGGTGTTGAGTGCGATGAGTTCGGTGGCGTTGTAGGACAGTAGGGTCGTCTTCCGTCGGTGGGGGCCAGGGGTCCTGGCGCTGGGCGCGGTGCAGGCACGGACGGGCGCAGACGGGCTTACCGTTGGCGCGCCTTCGGCGCACAATTGGTGCTCCCGCTGCGCGTGACCGCTGCGCGTTCGCACGGTCACCATATATGGCGAAGTGCGAGGGAGGGCGGGGCAGCTGGGAGGCGGGAGCGGGGAGGGTACAGAAAGGAAAAAGGGGGCGTGGTCAGCGGCGGTGGCGGGAAGCGGGAGGCGGGTAGGGATGAGACGGGGGCGAGACAGGCAAGAATTACAACAAAGAACAGTGAATACAAAAAATACAAACAGTGCAGAGGGGCTACGTGCTACGGGGGCAGAACAGGCAAACAGGCAGGATTATCAACAAAAACAGTAAAAACATTAGAATAAACTACAACAGTGCAGAAGGGCAACGCCGTGGGAGACCACGCGCTCGGTGTCAGGGGGCGTGGTCACGCGGCGGCGGCCGGGGCAGCGAGGCAGGCAGGCGGGAGGCACACGCAGCAGCTGGTGGCCGTGCGGCGCGGGGGGTGTCCTAAACTAGGTCACACTCACCTGCGTCGCACGGTCGCCATATATGGCCAAGTGCGAGGGAGGGCGGGGCAGCTGGGAGGCGGGAGCGGGGAGGGTACAGAAAGGAAAAAGGGAGCGTGGTCAGCGGCGGTGGCGGGAAGCGGGAGGCGGGTAGGGAGGAGACGGGGGCGAGACAGGCAAGAATTACAACAAAGAACAGTGAATACAAAAAATACAAATAGTGCAGAGGAGCTACGTGCTACGGGGGCAGAACAGGCAAACAGGCAGGATTATCAACAAAAACAGTAAAAACAATAGAATAAACAACAACAGTGCAGAAGGGTAACGCCGTGGGAGACCACGCCGCTCGGTGTCAGGGGGCGTGGTCACGCGGCGGCGGCCGGGGCAGCGAGGCAGGCAGGCGGGAGGCACACGCAGCAGCTGGTGGCCGTGCGGCGCGGGGGGTGTCCTAAACTAGGTCACACTCACCTGCGTCACACGGTCGCCATATATGGCCAAGTGCGAGGGAGGGCGGGGCAGCTGGGAGGCGGGAGCGGGGAGGGTACAGAAAGGAAAAAGGGGGCATGGTCAGCGGCGGTGGCGGGAAGCGGGAGGCGGGTAGGGAGGAGACGGGGGCGAGACAGGCAAGAATTACAACAAAGAACAGTGAATACAAAAAATACAAACAGTGCAGAGGGGCTACGTGCTACGGGGGCAGAACAGGCAAACAGGCAGGATTATCAACAAAAACAGTAAAAACAATAGAATAAACTACAACAGTGCAGAAGGGCAACGCCGTGGGAGACCACGCCGCTCTGATTTAGGCAGGGGTCAGGGACCCTTGAGCACAACGAACTTCAAAGACAGTTAGGGGTATAACGATGAGAGCTAAGACCCCTGAACGTCGGAATAGAAATGGATTGAGACTGAAAAGGCTTGGCCCCCTTTTTGTGGTCAAGAGGAACCACTGCTAAGGAAGGAACAACTGAAGAGACTGCTGGGAAGGACCGACCCTTGTTTCATGATGTGGGACTGGTCTGTAGTTTGCTGTTTTAACCAAGGAAGAGGCTGTTGGGACTGTGCTTTGTGTGCTGGGTCCCCCTGCCTGAAGAAGACTGTGATTTGTGCTGTGTCTTGTTACCCCAAGGGCCCGAGGTGAGCTGGCTCCCTGTTGGAAACACAGGAACAGAAACATTTCCAGAGAAGTTTCAAGTGAAGCAGTGGGTGCGTGTTGTGGCAGCTTGATACCCTTGGAAGGTGTGCCCTGTGATCTTAGACCCATTGAGGACAAGTGAGACTCAGAGCCGCAGGGTGTGTGTCGTGGTGCACAGGAGGCATTGGTGAAGAGGGCCTGGTCAACGTGTGCATCAAAGGTGAAGTGACTCTCGGACGCGCAGGGTGCGGGTCTTTGGTGCACCAGAGGCGCTGGTGAAGATGAGTCCCTGCAGGGCGGTGTGCGTGTCTTGGTGCCAACTGAGACCGCAGGAAGGGGTGTCTGGTGAACGTGCACTGGGAGTTAGCATGAAGTCCCATCAGCATTGTGTGTGTGGCTTTGTGCCAGAGGAGATCCGGTGGGCGCTGTGGGAACGTGCACCCGGAGTAACGTAATAGCAGTGGCGTGGGGTACATGTGCCCTGCGGCTGCCTGAAACCTTACTAACAGTCATAGCCCAGACCGGCAGCCCTGAAGGAGCTGAGCTGCTGGTCCCATTGAGAAAGTTCTTCACAGAGGGCCCAGTTCGCTGAAGAGGAGAGGAGAGTGGGGTCGTGCCCCCAGATAACGTGGACCACTGCCTGGGCAGGGTGCGGGCTTGGAGGGTCACTCTCTTGGCCTCTCAGTCCTTCTGGCAATATGAATCTGTGATTCCGCTCAGATTGGGGCCCCTATTGGATTGCATTATTCCTTAATTGCAACGTACATGATTGTAGTTGCCCACATTGCATAATTTCTTCTTTGGAAATTACGTGATTGAGGTGTGATGCATTGCAATATTACTTCATTGCACAGTACATGACTGTAGCGGTACGTATTGCATTATTTCTCCCATTGCACGGTACAGGGGTGTATTGTTCCACATTGTATTATTTCTCCTTTGTCCAGCTCAGGGTTGTATTGTTACGCAGCACACTATTGTTTGCCATTGCAACATGTGTGATCCTAGCATTGCGACCAGCAGAGCATTTTGAAAGCGGTGGTTGGGATTTGAAACTACCAGCCAGCCAGAACGAATATTACCCTTTATTATATGTTGGCTTTTGTATCCTATGTGAAGTAGTGTGGCTCACTGGTTAGAGGCGGCAGACCCAAGAGCAGAGGACGGCCCGGAGTCAGGGTTCGATTCCCGACGCGGCAGGTTTCTGGACCAGGGTCAGCGGACTCGATAATTCTCTCGCCTCGGTGCCCACTCTGATCAGCGATCACACTCGGCAACTCTGGGCACTAGCTTGCCTCATCTTCACTAACGGCCCCACCAGACCGCCGGGGATGCCTGGTCTCACCCTGGAGATACCCATTAAGGGACCATCTCTCAGGGAAACCAGGAAGGGTTTCGCAGCGGTCGAAGTGCGGAGGTACCCCTTCGGGAGTGATTCCTGCGCTATATAAGCACATAATTAATTAATTAATCCTGTGGTCAGTCACACACCCATTCACTAATTTATATAGCCACTCATGCAACCACACACTCACCCATGCAGCCACTCAAAGTACCAAAACAAAAAAACATTGAAAGACACTGTACAAAATCCCACTCTGATTTATAAAAAGAGACAAATTCATTAAGCAGCATGTCACCAAAACAACACAAATCCAAGAAGGAGAATTGGAGATCAGAATTTTCGAAGATTCAATTGGAAAAAGTACTAAGATGTGCAAAGCACCCATGATAGTCAGTGATCATAGTAGCCTGGGGTTTAGGCGCGACTTGAGGCAGACTATGGTAGGCAGACAAAATATCGACATACAATAATGTCAATTTTTAAATATCGAAGGGCCAGAATATAGAAGGTAAGTAATGTTATTTTTAACTTCAACGCTATACAACACTTTCCCTACTGTTGCTACTGTTGCCCTCTCTGGAGTGGGAATAGTATTTTTTACCACTATGCTATCCAACAATTTCCCTACTGTTGCACTCTCTGGTGTTGGAATAGTAATTTTTACCCATACGCTATCCAACACTTTCCCTTTGTTGCTCTCTCTGGAGTTGGAATAGTAATTTTTACCCCTACGCTATCCAACACTTTCGCTACTGTTGCACTCTCTGAAGTTGGAATAGTAATTTTTACCCCTACACTATCCAACACTTTCCCTACTGTTGCACTCTCTGGAGTTGGAATAGTAATTTTTACCCCTACGCTATCCAACACTTTCCCTACTGTTGCCCTCTCTGTATTGGGAATAGTATTTTTTACCCCTACGCTATCCAACACTTTCCCTACTGTTGCACTCTCTGGAGTTGGAATAGTAATTTTACCCCTATGCTATCCAACACTTTCCCTACTGTTGCACTCCCTGGAGTTGGAATAGTAATTTTTACCCCTACGCTATCCAACACTTTCCCTACTGTTGTACTCCCTGGAGTGGGAATAGTAACTTTTACCCCTACTCTATCCAACACTTTCCCTACTGTTGTACTTTTTGGAGTGTGAATTGTAATTTTTACCCCTACGCTATCCAACATTTACTAACTTTTTTATATTTGTTTTAAATTTTGATTAATTTTTATTTATAATATTATTTTATGTGTATAGATTTATTTGTAATTTATAATATTTGCATGTATTTATAAGTCATTAAATTATTTGTAAAAGTTTTTATTAAGGAAGTATATATTAAGCATTATATGTATATGTTTAATTTTTTAAATTAAATTATGTATATTATTTATTAATTTTAAATATAATAACATATTTTTAACTATGTTTATTACATTTCTTAGTATTATTTAATTTATATTACATATTTTTTTAATGAAAAAACCAATATCTTTTAATTAGGATATTTTTGACATCAATACTTTTTTTCGATATTTTTGTACTTACCTTGTTGGAGATAGCATGTCGATATTTTTGGAATCAACATTTTTGTTGCGATATTTTTGTAGGTCGATATTTTGAATATCAACATTTTGTCAGACATTCGCAGACCACAGTGGAGGCCTGGTTGGAAACAAGTGGATTGGTCCCTCTAAAAAGTATGGAACTCCAAGTTTCCAAAATTCTAAATCCTAATTCAAGAAGGGACCTTTGTCTCTTTTTTAAGTTGAAAATCCTCTCTGCATCATCGAAGATGAAACTGTAGGCGTGTTCAACTAAGCTGTCTTTGGGTGCCACATTTATGTCTAGCACTATCTAGTGATTGAGGCTCTCCCTAACCAAAAGGGTAGAAGTTCCCAGAGGCATCCTTGTAAACTTTCCAGAAGTTCCTGATTGCATTGACAAAATGCCATCGGTCTGGCAATTTTCAAGATGGCAAAAGTCATCATCCATAGTAAACTTGGGCTGTAAGGCTGGTGGGTGTATAGAGGAGCGTACTATAGTAAGAACTAATGTCCGCCCACATCTAACACTAAAATCCAATTTGAAGCAGGCCCTGTACCAACAGAAAACCAGTGCACAGAAGCACCCAGGCAGGGAATACACAACAATTGTCCTGGCCTCCTGTTTGCTCCCTTTGAAGGGTGCAAAAATTTTACGTGTGCCTCAAATAGACCTGTTATGTTGAATTTAACAATGGGATGGCAACAGGTAGGTCACGAACCCCACTCTTCTGCTGTGCTCGAAGGAGTCCTTGCTGCCAATTCAAGTTGACCTGTCAATCACTGAGGCCTATTGTTTAAATTCTGGTAGGAATTGTACACCTCATTCCCACCTCATTAAAGGCTGAGCATTAGCTGAGAATTGCTAGAGTGCTAATGAAAGTTAGTCTGCTGAAAGAATAGCTTTCTAAAGTTTACATTTTCTCAATATTTATTCAAAATCCAACTTTACCATTGAATTGGATTTTTAATCAATTTTAATTATTTTTCTGGGTAGTTCATTTCCCTAGTCAATACTATTTGTATTTAATCTAATCTCTTGTTTTCTACCCAGGACAGCTAGGCCTGCCACAGGGAAAATAGCTTTTTGGGACAAAGTAACATTAATTTTCTACATGATCTGCTTTTACTTACCATGCAGCCTAGTATGAGGGCCAGAAAGCCTACAGAGGAGTGACTTACTCATATTTATCATTTTAAATATGCAATACTTCCCTAGAGCAGTGCATATCTTCTGCTTTGTTACTGTTTAGTTTGGTAAGTTTTCCAGAGTCAGATTTGTGAACAAATCAGTTGATCAAATGTTCTGAACCAGCCATTACTTTCTGAGGCTTGCGTCGGATGATCTTTCTGACTTTGTTTTACGACAATACTATGTTCACTCTAAATTGGTACATTCTGATGACTTCTATTGCCTCTGCTGTCACTGTGGCACATTTTGTACTTTTTCATATTCACATTACATATTGTTCCGACTGTTGCAGATGGCACATGCTCCAACACTTTATTTAGGATTTGACATTATTTCTTACTATGAGCATTGTCATTTGCCCTTTCTATAGCAACTGCACTGCCTCGTGCATCCCCTGCACAATTGCCTTTTGATACGTTTCTCTTGCAGTAATGCCAGAGCTGAACATTCATGGAGCTCCTATTTGAAGAAGAGGTTGAATATTAAATGTCATCTGGCCATAATTCTGCTAAACCCTTGATAAGAAAACCTGCTACCCACTAAACATAGTGAAACAACTGCGTCGGATGTATTTATTCTTACTGTTAAATTCAAGCTTGTTTTGCGCCAAAGTAACCGGAAAGTATCACTCCTCAAAGTTAATGACCAGTATTAGGTTGTAGCTTTATCGGATCACTGAAATAATATCGAGGGACAAAATATCGACTTGCCAAAATATCGTGGACAAAATATCGACAGTCAAAATATCGAGTTTGTATCTACAAACAGGTAAGTACAAAAATATCGAGTACAAAATATCGTTAACAATAATATAGATGTAAAAAATATCGACTTTATTAAAAACAGTGTTAAATTAAATTAATATTAAATTTTAATTACTAAAATATACTTAAAAATACTTAAATTAAATTATAATAATTAAATAATAAATGAAAATAATAAAAATAATTTTTTACAATCTCATTTGTTGACCCTGAACCCTAAAAATACCCCTTTACCCAAAAACCCAAAACTGACCCTGAACCCTAAAAATACCCCTTCACCCAAAAACTGAAAACTGAACCTGAACCCTAAAAATGCCCCTTTACCCAAAAACTGAAAACTGACCCTGAACCCTAAAAATACCCCTTTACCCAAGAACTGAAAACTGACCCTGAACCCTAAAAATAGCCCTTTACCCATGAACTGAAAACTGACCTGGAACCCTAAAAATACCCCTTTACCCATGAACTGAAAACTGACCCTGAACCCTAAAAATACCCCTTTACCCTAAAACTGAAAACTGACCCTGAACCCTAAAAATGCCCCTTTACCCAAAAACTGAAAACTGACCCTGAACCCCAAAAATACCCCTTTACCCTAAAACTGAAAACTGACCCTGAACCCTAAAAATGCTCCTTTACCCAAAATCTGTCAATATTATTTAATTACCAATTAATTATTAATTAACAATAACAATAAAGTAAATATATTAGCACATTAGCTGTAATTATTTTAATAATTAATATTATTTTTTCCCAATTAATTACTTAAAAATAACACAAAAATATATATATTAAAAATTTACTCTAATTAATGTAATTAACTAATTACAATTAATTAATTACCAATTAATTACTAATACAAAATATGTTCAAAATTATATTAATTAATTAACTAATTAATATTAATTAATTATCAATTAATTATTAATTAAAAATATTAACAAACATATATTAATTAATTAATTATTATTAAATTACTTCCCACCCTATTCCCCTATAAACCCACAACCCGCTACAGAATTACATTACGCAATTAATATAAAAACAAAATTCATTTAATAAAATATTTTATAACATTAAGACACACTTTTCACACATATTATTACATAAAAATACACTATAAAAGATTATATATTATTAAAAATTCGATATTTTTGCTATCTATATGTTATACAGTTGATATTACTTCACTTACCTGAAAAACGATATTTTTGTAGTCGATATTATGTCCAGTCGATATTTTTTCCAGTCTATATTTAAACCTCGATATTATGTCCAGTCGATATTTTGGAGTCAATATTTTGTCTGTACACCAGCTTTATCTAATGAAATGCATAAGAAAATATATGGGGACACTAATAAGAGATGAGTTGCCAGCACGTGCAGAATAAACAAAGATGCGAGAAACCTTGAAGCATATGCAACCCTTAATGGCATATTAAATCTGAGGTAGAATTTTTCCAGACAGGTTTTTGGAAAGATGTCCACACATAAGTAAACCCCAAAAATATTGTGATGATTGAGCTCCTGGCTTGTTTTGTTCAAAATTTGCAAACTGACACAATACACAACAACCATGTGTAATCCTTTCTTGGAGAAAAAGTAAATGCATTTACAAAATACTTCCTAAACTAAAGCATGAGTAGTAATTGCAATGTATTTCTTTAATATAGATAAAAATCGACTGACCACCTGAGGTGGTAGAGGCTTTGTGAAAAACACTGCACTCCTTTGGAATTAACTTCTTCTGGAGTTAAAAATATCCCCCACTCTACTCATCTTCAGGAACAAAACTAAAAACTTGGCATCTGCTGTCACTGCTTGCACATTGTCCTGCTGCAGATCAGCGCCAAGAGGGATCAGGGCATAAAGACGCCTTATTAAACCCATTATAAAAAAATATTGAGTTTATTTGTGACACTTTAAAATTAGAACATTATTCGTTGACAGTTAGAAAAGGGATGACTTCATGCAGGCATGACATATTTTTTATTTCTTCAAAGTAACATGAAGCCTATTGCCAGATTAAACATGGTTGATTGGTCGGTGCACATGTTTACGTGGGTTCTACATTGCAGTGCAGGTCTTAACTTGTTCCTGGGTGATGGAGCTGCTTGGTGGAGGTATGGTCTAAGGTAACAGAATTTCTTTGGACCTTAATCTGAGTTCAGTGGCTACAGGACCGTTGCGAATACCAGGGTTTAAGGATCCCAGATAGTTTACACAGTAGTCAGAGGTAGAAGTATACAATTTTCGTTTTCTGGTACAGTACAACATGTTGGTTTTTTACACCAGTTTTCTTTTTTTAAAGTAACTTTTTTGGAAAGCTTCACCAACAAACAAAGAAGGAGCAAGCCTTGTTTTTCAGAAAGAATTCCGAATGGCAGGTTGGCTTTGCCTTTTTTTAAATTTAAAGTCTGCACAGAACATAACCACTCTGCTTCTGCAATGGAGATTGAGGTCAGAGAAAACATTAATCAAATGAAAGACCTTGCATGCACTTTCAGTGAATCCTATGGCTCTGTTTTGAGGGAAGTATCCCAAAACATTCCTATGCATGTTGCTAGTTCTATTCCAAAAATCCCAAACTTAATATGATTTCTTCAAAGAAATAAACAGGCATCTCTCTCAAAGTAGGTTGTGTAACAGTTCCACCAGTCAATGGCTAACAATGGCTTCCTCCTGTAATCCAACCTGCTTAGATGGCCAAGCTATGGTTCCTCAAAATAATTTGATAGTGGGGCCAAGTTGTCTTCATGTAGTGTTAAGTAGTCAGATTCAGTTATTTATGTACAGAACTCGTCTACACATTCAGGAAGCTTGACACATAACACTGTTAGTCTTCTTAATTTATATAGTGATTTAGTGTTTGACATGTAATCCTCATCCAAGGATGCGTGTTTCATTTTATGTCGGTATACCTGCGAAAAGTTACAAAAAGCCTTGAATTTGGGTGGTGGGATATATTTTGCAAATAGTTTTAATCATCGTCAATTCAAATTCAATCATCACTTTTTTAGGACTTTTATTAATTGTTTGGTTTTAATCACTTTTTAAAATTCAGTTTATGTTGAGGATTGCTTATTAGGAAGTAAGTTGTACAACAATGGGACTATTGTATTTTATATTTCAGCATAAATAGTATATATTTGAGAGAACACATGAAGTGTGGACTTAAAAGTCCATGCATCATCCAAATATCATTATTCATAAGTGTTACCAGGTTATAGTTTGTGCTAAATAATAGTATTCGTTTCTAATGGTTTTTGTTAGCATGCAATCTGAAAGTTTCATTAGTAATGGTAATTGTTTTGGGGTGATGTTAATGTCTGAATAGGTTTGAGGGGTTACTCTTTGGGGATTTCTTGCCTAGTTTTGCCTCTGGATCATCCTTCAAAGGTTGTGAACTGTGAGCATACTACTGGCTACATGCATGGGTATGTTATGTGATACCTCCATCAAAACTGAGCCACATGATTCATTGGAGGTGGATGCAAGTAACTTTATTTGTACCAAATGTTCTCTTACTTTAATCTACATTGCAGAGACAGAGTGGTTATGCTCAGAGGTACTTTCAACAGTGTTACCTCACTTCTGGTCTCAGAGAAGCTATTCTTATAATAAAGATAGCCACCATACTTAAGGTGCCTATTCCCACTTCTTGATTTTACATAGTTGGCTTGGCTAGCATTCCACTGATGCTGTTTCTGTAAACTATGAAAAAAAAGAAAGATATGTTAGAAAGAATATTTAATGCATTGTCTATTTTGACCTTTGTTCTGTCACCTAATGAAAAATATATATGTTATGTTGTCTTGTCTGTAGAGAAAGAGAAACAATAAGACTTTCAAAATTCATGATTCTTTCCTTTTAATTTCAATTAAGTTATCTTGTTCACCTGCTAAAGAAAACAAATGTAAGCTACTCTGTTAAATTGAATATTTGTTTTTGTTTACCAGTGATATCTTGAAACAAGTTTCTGTAAGTGAAGAAAAGTGAAATATTGTTACTTCTTGGTATCGGTTTCATGTCAGAAGGGTTAATTTCTGTACAATTGAAATCTGTTTGAAGGAAGAGAAAAAAAAGAGTAATTTTTTTCCATATTATTTGATATGGTACGTTATGTTATGTTATTTTAAAATAAATTTATAAAGCACGCATACACCGAGGAGGTTTCTTGGCGCTACACTGTTTTTTAGAACCCAAGTTCAAGTGCGCGATTAGAAGGCCTGACGAAATAGCCAAGTTTTAAGACAACTTCTGAAACTAAGAGTGGGACAGAAGCGTATTTTGGAGGGGAGAGAGTTCCAGAACATGAGGTCCAGGACACCTCAAACCTGGCACCACCAATGCGCTTTAGTCTGTAGGAAGGCAGAGACAGCAGTTGCTAGTGTGCTGAACATGACAAGCGTGGAGAATCACGACGCGCGCACTTAGGACCCGGCCTCTCCGGACCCCGCCGTGCCTCTGGTCTCTGGTGATTGGTCAGGCGGACAGCCCAATCGGCGTCCGACCGACCCATTTCCGCTCTGGCGATATCACGTGACCCGAGGGTCAGGGGGTGGAGACTCTGGGCCTATTTAGGGTCAACTCCCTGTGTCTGGGGTCTCTGTTCCCGCTATCACTCCTGGATTCCTGATTGCATGCCGGCTCCTGGCCATTCTCGAGACCCAGGCCGTCTTTCCTAAATTTCCGAAGCAGAAGGACTGAGCATCATTCGTATAGCTAGGTAAGGAGTCGAGTGCCTCGGGGGCTTCGTGGGCAGCCGTGAGTCACGGTGGGTGCAGGGTAGGGATTGGAGTGTCGCTGCCTCACGGGGCTTACGGCTGTGTGCGGGGTTCTTCGTGGTACGGGCTCCTGCCGGGCAGCGTGAACGGTGCTTAGGGGTGTGGGAACAGGGAACTCAGGGCGCGTTAGGCTATAGCGAGGTAGTGCGAGGCATGCGATAGTTAGCATGGCGCCAAAAAAGGGTGGACAAAAGCGAAAAGACTCTGAACCTGAATTAGCACAGATTATGAAATTGCTGCTAAAAAAGTTGAGCAAAGAGACCCCCGATAGCGGGGACGAGAGTGAATCTTCCCAGGGGGAGCAGCCCAAAGTAGTAGAGCGGCCGCGCAGGGGGGTGCGACCGAAGGCTGCTTGTCCTCCTTTAAAGAAGAAGGCCAAGGCGCTACCAAAAGGTAAAGGGAAGAAGAATAGGCCTAATCCTGCCGGGGGAATCAGGACGAGGGATCAGTAGGTCCCGTCCCCACTCCTCCTCCAGATGCAGAACGGGTCTTTCCTTCAGATCCTGAGCCGGGTGCGGACACACCAGCAGACCCAGTGGGGTCAGTTTTGTCTGAGATTAGGGAAGCGCTTAGGGCGTTGGCGCCGGGAGGCGCGGTACCAGTAGTTACGGTCCATCCGGCACCACTCCCGCCACAGCCGGTGACCGCAGTGGTAGCCGTTAGCGATCCATTGGATAGCTTGCTGGCGTCAGTTTCTTCCTTAGTGGGCCAATTATCAGCCCCGTAAAGGGTATTAGAGAGAGCGAGCGCTGGGGCGGCTGCACCGTGGGTGCCTCCACAGGTCACAGAACAGGGCGCATTGCAGGATGTTCAGAGGCAGTTGGCATTTTTAGTCGAGTCACATAAAGCATTGACCAGCGTAGCAATGGGAGCACAGCCCCCCGCGACAGCGATAGCGGTGCCACCTACAGGAGGTAAGCCTGGTGACACTGCGCTAAGGAGCAGCGAGGTGGGAACTAGCCAGGGGAACGTGTTGTCCCAGTCAGGGATGTTAGCTACGCATGTTAGTACGGAAAAGCGAGAGAAGATTTGGAGAGGTGCTTACGTGGATATATTCTCCCTTATCAGGCCGAAGAGGCGAGAAGAGGATTACAAGGACAGGGATGGGAAGGATCATTCCTTCCGAGATCGGAGACCTAGGATAGAGGAGACTATGACCAATTGGTTGGTCGGCTTTCACGTCTATGTTACGGTGTTGTTGGAAAAAAGGCGGGAGTTGGCGATTCCTCTGGTGTTCTATACTAATAAGATGGTAAAGGCGCACGCCACTCATGGCGGTTCTGCCTGGCTGACATACGATAGGGAGTTTCGGTGAGCGGAGGAAGAAAACCCCTCCATTTGTTGGGATCAGGTTGAGGTCAATGCTTGGTTAGAGAGCGTAAGCAACAGGGAACACCCGGCTAGGCAGCCCTTTTGGATTTCCCAGAGAGGGCCGGGCGAGAAGAAAGGTACATGTTGGGCATTCAATAGTAAAGGGTGCACGTGGCCCCTGGGACAGTGCAAGTTCAAGCACGCATGCACCTACTGCGGTCACCAGTCCCATCCTGAGTCAAGGTACAATAAGAAAACCAAAGAGCGAGGTGGCAACCCCCCTAAGGATATCAAGCCTCCCCAAGCCTAATCTGCCTACTCCTGTTGACATTGAGAAACTGATCTTTTGGTTGGGCAGGTATCCAGATAGGGCAGCTGCCAGGATGTTGTTTGAAGGCTTTTCCAACGGTTTTCCTATACCAGCATCGCATGTCCCTCCTATTTCCCAGTGTAGAAACCAGGTTTCAGCAAGGACTCATTCTTCAGTAGTGGCCACAAAGGTAGAGAAAGAACGGGCCTTAGGCCGAGTAGCAGGCCCGTTCCCGGCTCCTCCCTGGGAGAACTTTGTCTGCTCCCCTTTAGGAGTGGTCCCCAAAAAGGAGCCGGGACAGTTTCAGGATGATCCATAACTTATCCGCACCGAAAGGTGCATCGGTAAACGACGCAATAGACCCGGCGGTGTGCTCGGTGACGTACTCGTCCTTTGATGCCGCGGTGCAGAAAGTGAGGAAGCTAAGCCGTGGGGCGTTACTGGCAAAAACCGACATTGAGTCAGCATTCCGCTTGTTACCGGTACACCCCGAGGATTATCATTTGTTAGGCTTCCAGGTCCAACAGCAATTTTATTACGACAGATGTATGCCTATGGGTTGTGCGGTCTCCTGCAAGTACTTTGAGACCTTTAGCTCCATGCTGCAATGGGTGTTTTCGCAAAAGTCAGGATGTGGTGCATTACTTAGACGATTTCATGGTAATGGGTCCCGCATCGTCGGATGCCTGCGCGTTGGCCCTAAGCCAGCTGGTGGCGATGGTGAAGGAATTTTGAGTGCCGCTGGCACCGAGCAAGACAGTCAGCCCGGACACGTGCATGTCCTTCCTTGGCATTGAAATTGACACAGTGGCAGGGGAATGTAGATTGCCGATGGATAAAGTAAAGGCCTTTTCTGTAGCCATTGAGGCGGCATTGGCATGTCCGAAGGTGACGTTGCACCAGTTACAAGTGCTTGTGGGGCAGCTCAACTTTGCTTTGCGGATCATTCCGATGGGACGCCCTTTCTCGAGGTCTATAGCCAGAGCGATGGTGGGTCTTACCCAGAAGCATCACAGGGTAAGGTTAAAGGCAGGAGTGAAGGAGGACCTCAAGGAGTGGCGGGATTTCCTGGCAGATTTCAACCGGCAGGTGGTGTGGCCCGCGCCACCGGTGTCCAGTAAAGAACTAGGTCTTGTAGGAGAGTAGGGTCTGCTATCCTATGGTCACCTCAAATTTTTGCTTTTTGCTTCACTGGTTTCTGACTTAATGTGGCTGTGGGCCTGCTAATCAGACCCACAGCCTGCTGTTCTCTCTCTAAATTACTGCCAATGCACTTTAGGTGCATTACGAATTGGAACTGGTTCACCTTATGAGCCCCTGTATTAGTGCACCCTAGGTGCCCAGGGCATAGGTGTATCCAAGGCCTACCAGGGGCTGCAGCATGTATTGTGCCACCCCTGGCCTGGCCTCCATATTTGACACAACTGGCTGATCACTCAGCTGGGGTAAGTCGGTGTAACCACCTCTTACTTAGGTACAGTATGTCTGTGCCTAACCCTAAACTGGACACATATGTTCCTATCAGCCACTCCTATGGAAGGCCTCATCAATCCTGGAGGCAGAGTGCTTGGAAATATGTGAGATGGTGCTCTGGCATGAGCTGAGCCTGTCTGCAGCTGTCGGGAACCACTCCCTAAGCTGTTCCGGGATATTGCCATACCATATACTCTTAAGTGCATTATAATCCTCGCGGTTAAATGCTATCTTTGGTTTGGCTTTATCAAAACATGTCGAGTAAGGTGTCATACGAATTGGAATACTATCCCCTCGCCAATTCTGGCGACGGGGATAGCATTCCACCCTTCTAGAGGGATACGACATGTGTGTAACCTCAACCCCGGTTAAAGTTAAACAGAGCCTCAGCATCACAAAATGGACGCTGCCACCACAGACACAAGTCTGGCCTCCTGCTGCTGACCGAAACTCGGCAGATGGTGGCCTGGACAAAGGGTTTCCTGCCTTGGGAGGTGCGAGCACCACCCCAGACAGGATTTTGTGTATTGGGTAGGACAGGGCTGAATAGAATCAGACATGCCCGGGGCACACAAGGTGTCCCCGTGCATAGGCCAGTCCAAACCGGTTCTGGGGCCTTCCAGCCCCAGTCCTGGCGAGGAGCTGGACGAAGGAAAGGGGGTGTAACCGCCCCCCTTCCTGGTTCCTCCCAGAGGAGGGATCTAGTAGGTGATCCTCCCCTCAGATTGGGAATAAGAGTGGGAGCCGTGCCAGTGCACATCAGATCATCCTGAATCAACTTAAAACTAAGAAGACGACTGGACTTCGACATTCTGCTGCACAGAAGACTGAAGAAGAATCTCCCTTGTGGCCTAGGAGTGGCCACCCTGTGAACACAGGTACCAACCAGCGACCCGACGTCTGCTTTGCCGCTGCCTCCCGCCGGAGACCGAGCCCAGAGCCCGACAAGAACCAGACTGCCAGACTTCTCAGAGCCCGATCCACAGTCCCTGCAAAGAAGGGACCCGTGGAGGCACGGAGTGACGTGGGACCGGACCTCTTGGAAGACACTCGAAAAGCTGACTGCGCAGCTTCTGAGGCATCCTCGACGTTGTGCTTTGGGGATTAAGAACCCCCACCACCGAGCAGCCCTTGCACCGAAGATCAGCCCTCCAGCATCTCCACGATCTGCGTGGGGCCCTTTTGCATTGTGCCACTCGATGCGCCATCCCGGCCACTAGCCACGTGGTCAGCGGCCATCTTGGCGACGAACCCGAAGATTTACACAGCAGGTCTGGTTGCTCCAGACCTACCCAAGCTCCTGTGAAAAGGAGCACCCGCTCTGACCTTGCAGGTCCGACTGTTAAGCATCTTTCACCTTCTGCCTGGCTTGCCTTTGCCAAGGCCTGTTTGCTCCGATCGAGGTGCCGACACCGCCAACAGCGAGAAGCCTGCGTGGGACAGCTCGTGACTGACTCCTGGACGTCCTCGACCCCGGGTATCCACGTGGCTGCAGAAAGAAGCTACCCGACAACGCCTGTTTGCACCCGACATCGCCTGGTTCCAATCTGGTTCCACGGTAGTCACTGGCTAGTGACTTTGAACATTGTCCCCTCTGCTTTCAGGTCTTCACATCTTCAGATCCACCCTTGGATCCACCGGAACTCTTCTCATCGAGCCGCCTGCAGCATCTTCAGCTCCAAGCACCATCGACCAGCGTGACGAAACCCGACACTACTTCGACCCTGTGCACCCGCTTCCTGTGGGTGAGGTAACTCAGCTCCGCCGGTGCTCCTGCACTGGTACACATCCCAAGGGCCTGTGTGTTAAGTTTCAGCTCCGTAGGTCACTCGGAAGGTTCCTAACTTTCTAACTTTGTGCTTTTTACGCACCATAGACTTTGTATTGAAAAGTGCGTGCACTTTGAACACTGCACCCGAGTCCCGTGGGCCTTTTCCGACTTAGTTACTTCCAGTCTCGAATAGCTCCAGCGATTCCCAAGGCCCTAGGCCTCTTCACTTTCCTCCTGGTATCTCTTATACCACTTTCTTAGTATATGGTTTAGGTGGCCCCTAGGGCTCATCCATATTGTGCAACTTTTGTGTATTTTAAACTGTCTTGTGATTTAACGCTTGTGCTTCTGTGCTCATAAAGAGTCCAGGGGATTTTAATAGTTAATAAATCAATATATATTTTCAATATATATCTGTGTGGTGTCCCTTTCATTTGGTATTCAAGGGGGTTGTGTATGGTATAACAGCTGGCTTCACATGCCTTTCAGAGTTTAGCCTAAGACTGCTTTGTCCACGTTACCACTAGGATAACTGGTCTACAAGGTTGAATTACAACCATCATCATAAGGGTTGCTTGGCATGGTACAAAGTGATCACTAGAACTAGTGAGCATTATATACCAGGCCAACTTCTCACATTGGTGAGCAGCGGATTGGGATCTGAGCTTGCTGTTGTTTTACCATTACAATCTTTGAGATTATCATTTGGAAGATCATACAGGTACCTGCTAGGTACATATAAAACAAGACTAGTATACTTAAGTTCTACTGAACTTAGTTGTTGTAGAGCAAAGGGAGTAGCACACCCTAGCTACAACTACTAGATAGGTTTAGTAGGTAAACACCAGTGTAGGTAGATTGCAACACATCCACCCACACTAGAGCAATGTCTGGAGCAGAGGGGTCCAGTGGACTTACTCCTGTTGAGAGTGACCCTCCAAGGGCACCATCCAAATTTGCTATTTTTTCCTTTAAGGAATTAAGACAGCTTTGTGTCTTAAGGGGTCTGAAGACAGGGCCTTCCCCTACTACAGACCACCTAAGAGAGCTCTTAGACCAGTCTGAGACTCTAAAGCTATCTAAGGCAAACCCCACAGGGGAAGCTGAAGGAGGCCATCCTTCAGAGGATGACACTGTAGACACCCCTGCCCCTATCATCCTGGTAGATGAGGAAGCCTCCACCACTGGAGCTCCTCAGGTAGATGTAGAGGAAGAAGAAGAGGAGGAGGAGGTGGAAAGCAGTGAGTCAGATGATGACAGAGATAGTCAGGTGCTGGTCAGTAGACTGAACCAGGCTAACTTAAGCTTACTTGGGAATGAATCAGGTAACAACCCATTCAGACCCCCAGGTGGACTTAACCAGGGACATAGGAGGAGGAGGAGTCACTCAGGTGAATCCAATACCTCCCATGTCTCTAGAGGCTCTCATGGTCACTCCAGGAAGGAGATGACTAGCCCTCAGAGAAGGGAACATGAGGCCAAGATGAGAGAGGCTGAGCTTAGGATCCAGAGGCAAGAGTTAGAGGTTGCCCTGGCCAAGGAGAAACTTGCTAGAGCAAGACAGCCTAGAGAGAGTGGGGTAATAGAACCCACTGGTGGCAGCAATATCCACAAGGATAAAGACAGGTCTTTTGATAATAGAAACCTGAGTAAGATTGTGCCCCCCTACAAAGCTGGGGATGACATCCATAAATGGATTACTGCAATGGAGAGAGCCTGCAGAGTACAGCAGATCCCTCAGGAGCAGTGGGCAGCAATCTTGTGGCTCTCCTTTGAAGGTAGAGGCCGAGACAGACTCCTCACAGTTAGTGATGGGGATTCTAGAAACTACCTGGTCCTGAAGAGTGCTCTGATTGATGGGTTAGGCTTAACCACTGAACAGTACAGGTTAATGTTCAGAGATACCCAGAAGACACAGACTCAGGACTGGTCTGAATTTGTTGAGTGTGCCACTAAGGCTCTGGAGGGATGGTTGCTGGGAAGCAAGGTTACAGACTATGAAGGATTGTATAATTTGCTGATGAGAGAACAAATTTTAAATAATTGTCAGAACCAACAGTTGCATCAACATTTGGTTGACTCAGATTTGACCTCTCCCCAAGAATTGGGAAAGAGGGCAGATAAATGGGTAAGAACCAGAGTTAAGCAAAAGAACCAGAACCAGAACCAAGGTGGTGACCAGAAGAAAACAGACCAGAAGGGTGGGGAGCAGAAAGCTAAAGACCAGAAGTCTTCAACAGGGCCCCAAACTGAGACAGAGGGTGGGTCCCAAACTTCCAAGAAGAAGAAGAAAGAAGGTCAGAAGAAACCCTGGTGTAAAACTTGTAAGAACACCTCTCACTGGACAAGTGAGTGTAAAAAGGGTGGAGCCCCCAGCACTGCAGCCCCTAAGGCACCTGCACCCACTAGTACAGTTAGCAGTGCTGGTCCTCAAGCCAAGGGTTTAGTGGGTATCACTTTGGGAACTGAAGGAGATTCTGACCTAGTCAGAACCCTTACACAGGCTGTTCTGGTTTGTGAAGGGGACATAGATTTGACCCCTGACATAAGTCCCAGTAACCTGGGCAAATACAGACAGACACCTTTGATCAACAATAAAGTGGCTCAAGCTTACAGGGACACATGTGCCAGTGTCACTATGGTGACACCTAACTTTGTGGACCCTGGACAATACATGCCAGGCGATGATTACCTGGTGACCAATGCCAGCAATGTCACTACTACACATAGTGTGGCACTTGTTAACTTTTCCTGGGGAGGGGTAACTGGCCTAAAGAAAGTTGTGGTTAGTGCTGATCTCCCAGTAGAATGTTTGTTGGGCAATGACCTGGAGAACTCTCTATGGTCAGAAGTTGAGTACAGGACTCATGCAGAGATGTTAGGGATATCATCACATGTCCTTGCTGTGACCAGGTCACAGGCCAAAAAGTGCCTCTCTGAACCTCAGGTCTTGGATCCTGTAACAATGGACCAAGTACCTCCCAAGAAGAAGAACAGGAGGGTTAAGGCTGCGCCTTCCCAACTGCCTACAAGTGAGGATCAGGCTTCACAGGAAACTGATCTTGAGACCCCTGAAGGAACTGTCCCTGAAGAACTTGAACCTGATCAGGTTGAGTTTCTGGGGACAGGGGGACCTTCTAGGGCAGACTTGTTGGGGCAGGCTCAGTTAACCTGTCCTTCTCTTGAACCCCTCAGACAGCAGGCTGCTGCTGAGGCTGCTGGGAATGCTCAAGGTGCCCATAAAGTATATTGGGACGATGGACTCCTTTATTCAGAGGCTAGAGACCCCAAGCCTGGTGCTACCAGGAGGTTGGTTATACCTCTGCAATTTAGGGGCTTCCTACTCACCTTGGCCCATGATATTCCTTTAGCAGGACACCTAGGCCAGAACAAGACTTGGGACAGGCTTGTCCCTCACTTTCACTGGCCTCACATGTCTGAAGACACCAAGGAGTTTTGTCGCTCCTGTGAAACCTGCCAAGCCAGTGGTAAAGCAGGTGGAACAACAAAGGCCCCCCTGATACCACTACCTGTGGTGGGGGTTCCCTTTGAAAGAGTGGGGATTGATATTGTTGGTCCGATGGATCCCCCTACAGCATCTGGGCACAGATTCATACTGGTGGTAGTGGATCATGCCACCAGGTACCCAGAGGCAATTCCACTTAGGACCACAACAGCTCCTGTTGTGGCCAGGGCCTTACTTGGAGTTTTCTCCAGAGTGGGGTTTCCTAAGGAGGTAATATCAGATAGAGATGCCAACTTCATGTCTGAATATTTGACAGCTATGTGGAAGGAATGTGGTGTCAACTACAAGTTCACCACTCCTTATCACCCACAATGCAATGGGCTTGTTGAGAGATTTAACAAGACCCTAAAGGGCATGATTAAAGGATTACCTGAAAAGCTCAGGCGAAGATGGGACATCCTTCTGCCCTGCCTTTTGTTCGCTTACAGAGAGGTCCCTCAAAAGGGGGTTGGCTTCAGCCCCTTTGAATTGTTGTTTGGGCACCCTGTAAGAGGACCCCTGTGTCTAGTGAAGGAAGGATGGGAGTTACCTCTCAAAAAGCCTAAACAGGACATAGTGGACTATGTACTTGGTCTCCGCTCCAGGATGGCAGAGTACATGGAAAAGGCATCTAAAAACCTTGAGGCTAGCCAAGAATTACAAAAAGCTTGGCATGACCAAAAGGCTGTCCTTGTTGAATTTCAGCCTGGACAGAAGGTATGGGTGTTGGAGCCAGTGGCCCCAGCAGCACTCCAAGACAAATGGTCTGGACCCCATACAATTCTGGAGAAGAAGGGAGAGGTTACCTACTTGGTGGACCTAGGAACTCCCAGGAGCCCCCACAGGGTGCTCCATGTGAACAGATTGAAGGCATATGTCAGCAGGGCAGACATGGGCTTGCTCATGGCTACAGATGAGGGACAGGAGGAAGAGAGTGACCCTCTCCCAGACCTGCTCACTCAGAACCCTGAGGATGGCTCAGTTGATGGTGTGGCCTTAGGTGGCAGCCTCACTGAACATCAGCAACATGACTGCAGACAAGTTCTACAGGCATACAGGCATATGTTCTCATTGACACCCAGTCAGACTAACTGGTGTACACATGTGGTGGACACTGGTGACAGTCTTCCTGTAAAGAGCAAGATTTACAGGCAACCTGACCACGTCAGGGACTGTATAAAGACTGAGGTGCAAAAGATGCTGGAATTAGGTGTCATTGAGCCTTCAGAGAGCCCCTGGGCTAGCCCAGTGGTTCTGGTCCCCAAACCTCACACCAAAGATGGCGAGAGAGATGAGGTTCTGTGTGGATTACAGAGGACTCAATGCTGTCACCAGGACAGATGCACACCCTATTCCAAGGGCAGATGAGCTCATTGACAAGTTGGCTTCTGCCAAATATTTGAGCACATTTGACTTGACAGCTGGCTACTGGCAAATCAGGTTAGCTGAGGAGTCTAAAGCCAAGACAGCATTTTCTACCCCTAGTGGGCATTATCAGTTTGTGGTGATGCCCTTTGGTTTGAAAAATGCACCTGCCACCTTCCAAAGGTTGGTGAATCAAGTCCTCACTGGGTTGGATGACTTTTGTGCAGCTTATCTGGACGATATTGCTGTCTTTAGCTCCACCTGGGAGGATCACCTGGTCCACCTGAAGGAAGTGCTTGAGGCTCTGCAGAAGGCAGGCCTCACTATCAAGGCAACAAAGTGCCAGATAGGGCAGAGCAAGGTTGTATACCTGGGCCACCTTGTAGGTGGAGGCCAAGTTCAACCACTGGAGAGTAAGATCCAGACCATCAAGGACTGGTCCCCTCCAACTACCCAGACTCAGGTCAGAGCTTTCTTGGGCCTGACTGGGTACTACAGGAAGTTTGTTAAGAACTATGGGTCCATTGTGACTCCTCTTAATGATCTGACATCCAAGAAGATGCCCAAAAAGGTTCAGTGGACAGAAATCTGTCAAAAGGCATTTGATGACCTGAAGAAGGCCATGTGCTCTGCACCTATCCTGAAGAGTCCTGACTACTCAAGAGAGTTCATTGTCCAAACAGATGCTTCTGAGTTGGGAGTGGGAGCAGTGCTTTCACAGCTTAAAGTAGATGGCCAGGACCAGCCCATTGCTTTCATTAGCAGAAGGCTGACCCCCAGAGAGAAACGTTGGTCAGCTATAGAGAGGGAGGCCTTTGCTGTGGTGTGGGCCCTGAAGAAGTTGAGGCCATACTTATTTGGTACTCACTTCAAGATTCAGACCGACCATAAGCCCCTCCTATGGCTTAATCAGATGAAGGGTGAAAACCCCAAACTACTCAGGTGGTCCATTTCCCTACAGGGGATGGACTTTACAGTGGAGCACCGCCCAGGGACTGACCATGGCAACGCAGATGGTCTCTCCAGGTACTTCCACTTAGAACATGAAGACACAACTGGTCAAGGTTAGTCTAATGTCCCTGCGTTTGGGGGGGGTTATGTAGGAGAGTAGGGTCTGCTATCCTATGGTCACCCCAAATTTTTGCTTTTTGCTTCACTGGTTTCTGACTTAATGTGGCTGTGGGCCTGCTAATCAGACCCACAGTCTGCTGTTCTCTCTCTAAATTACTGCCAATGCACTTTAGGTGCATTACGAATTGGAACTGGTTCACCTTATGAGCCCCTGTATTAGTGCACCCTAGGTGCCCAGGGCATAGGTGTATCCAAGGCCTACCAGGGGCTGCAGCATGTATTGTGCCACCCCTGGCCTGGCCTCCATATTTGACACAACTGGCTGATCACTCAGCTGGGGTAAGTCGGTGTAACCACCTCTTACTTAGGTACAGTATGTCTGTGCCTAACCCTAAACTGGACACATATGTTCCTATCAGCCACTCCTATGGAAGGCCTCATCAATCCTGGAGGCAGAGTGCTTGGAAATATGTGAGATGGTGCTCTGGCATGAGCTGAGCCTGTCTGCAGCTGTCGGGAACCACTCCCTAAGCTGTTCCGGGATATTGCCATACCATATACTCTTAAGTGCATTATAATCCTCGCGGTTAAATGCTATCTTTGGTTTGGCTTTATCAAAACATGTCGAGTAAGGTGTCATACGAATTGGAATACTATCCCCTCGCCAATTCTGGCGACGGGGATAGCATTCCACCCATCTAGAAGGATACGACATGTGTGTAACCTCAACCCCGGTTAAAGTTAAACAGAGCCTCAGCATCACAAAATGGACGCTGCCACCACAGACACAAGTCTGGCCTCCTGCTGCTGACCGAAACTCGGCAGATGGTGGCCTGGACAAAGGGTTTCCTGCCTTGGGAGGTGCGAGCACCACCCCAGACAGGATTTTGTGTATTGGGTAGGACAGGGCTGAATAGAATCAGACATGCCCGGGGCACACAAGGTGTCCCCGTGCATAGGCCAGTCCAAACCGGTTCTGGGGCCTTCCAGCCCCAGTCCTGGCAAGGAGCTGGACAAAGGAAAGGGGGTGTAACCGCCCCCCTTCCTGGTTCCTCCCAGAGGAGGGATCTAGTAGGTGATCCTCCCCTCAGATTGGGAATAAGAGTGGGAGCCGTGCCAGTGCACATCAGATCATCCTGAATCAACTTAAAACTAAGAAGACGACTGGACTTCGACATTCTGCTGCACAGAAGACTGAAGAAGAATCTCCCTTGTGGCCTAGGAGTGGCCACCCTGTGAACACAGGTACCAACCAGCGACCCAACGTCTGCTTTGCCGCCGCCTCCCGCCGGAGACCGAGCCCAGAGCCCGACAAGAACCAGACTCCCAGACCTCTCAGAGCCCGATCCACAGTCCCAGCAAAGAAGGGACCCGTGGAGGCACCGAGTGACGTGGGACCGGACCTCTTGGAAGACACTCGAAAAGCTGACTGCGCAGCTTCTGAGGCATCCTCGACGTTGTGCTTTGGGGATTGAGAACCCCCACCACCGAGCAGCCCTTGCACCGAAGATCAGCCCTCCAGCATCTCCACGATCTGCGTGGGGCCCTTTTGCATTGTGCCACTCGATGCGCCATCCCGGCCACTAGCCACGTGGTCAGCGGCCATCTTGGCGACGAACCCGAAGATTTACACAGCAGGTCTGGTTGATCCAGACCTACCCAAGCTCCTGTGAAAAGGAGCACCCGCTCTGACCTTGCTGGTCCGAGTGTTAAGCATCTTTCACCTTCTGCCTGGCTTGCCTTTGCCAAGGCCTGTTTGCTCCGATCGAGGTGCCGACACCGCCAACAGCGAGAAGCCTGCGTGGGACAGCTCGTGACCGACTCCTGGACGTCCTCGACCCCGGGTATCCACGTGGCTGCAGAAAGAAGCTACCCGACAACGCCTGTTTGCAGCCAACATCGCCTGGTTCCAATCTGGTTCCACGGTAGTCACTGGCTAGTGACTTTGAACATTGTCCCCTCTGCTTTCAGGTCTTCACATCTTCAGATCCACCCTTGGATCCACCGGAACTCTTCTCATCGAGCCGCCTGCAGCATCTTCAGCTCCAAGCACCATCGACCAGCGTGACGAAACCCGACACTACTTCGACCCTGTGCACCCGCTTCCTGTGGGTGAGGTAACTCAGCTCCGCCGGTGCTCCTGCACTGGTACACATCCCAAGGGCCTGTGTTTTAAGTTTCAGCTCCGTAGGTCACTCGGAATGTTCCTAACTTTCTAACTTTGTGCTTTTTACGCACCATAGACTTTGTATTGAAAAGTGCGTGCACTTTGAACACTGCACCCGAGTCCCGTGGGCCTTTCCCGACTTAGTTACTTCCAGTCTCGAATAGCTCCAGCGATTCCCAAGGCCCTAGGCCTCTTCACTTTCCTCCTGGTATCTCTTATACCACTTTCTTAGTATATGGTTTAGGTGGCCCCTAGGGCTCATCCATATTGTGCAACTTTTGTGTATTTTAAACTGTCTTGTGATTTAACGCTTGTGCTTATGTGCTCATAAAGAGTCCAGGGGATTTTAATAGTTAATAAATCAATATATATTTTCAATATATATCTGTGTGGTGTCCCTTTCATTTGGTATTCAAGGGGGTTGTGTATGGTATAACAGCTGGCTTCACATGCCTTTCAGAGTTTAGCCTAAGACTGCTTTGTCCACGTTACCACTAGGATAACTGGTCTACAAGGTTGAATTACAACCATCATCATAAGGGTTGCTTGGCATGGTACAAAGTGATCACTAGAACTAGTGAGCATTATATACCAGGCCAACTTCTCACAGGTCTATACACTGATTCAGCTGGTAGTGTTGCTTTTGGGGCAATCTTGGGCCCTGCCTGGTGTGGCGCGGTCTGGCCAGCGGAGTGGCACTTAGCGGGCCTGACTAAGAATTTAGCCTTTTTAGAGCTCTTTCCCATCTGGGTGGCAGTTACGGTGTGGGCAGAGCGCTTCAGGGACAGGGTGGTTCAGGTTATCAATCGGCAGGGGGCGACTTGCCCACACGTGCTGAGGTTGCTGAAATTGTTGGTGTTGGCATGCTTGAAATTGAATTTGACTTTTAAAGCTGCGCATATACCTGGCGTTGATAACCATGCTGCTGACGCTTTGTCTCGTTCCAATTTGCAGGACTTCCGGAGGTTCCACCCGCAGGCGGAAGAGCGCATGACGACGTTCCCTACGTCACTGTGGAGAATTGGAGCCCCGCTTTAGCGGGGCTGGTAGGTGCGGCTCTGAGTGATCGCACCAAACGCACCTATCAGTCGCAGTTTAATGTTTACAAATCATTTGTTGAACAGTTGGGTGGGGGAAGGGTCTTCTCAACTGAAGCGATGTACGCCTTTTTACAGGTTCTGCGGGACCAGGGCAAAACAGTGTCTTATGCTAGGGCTTCCCCGGCGGCGATAGGCTTCTTTGCTAAACTGGCGGGGGAGCGGGATCCTGGGGCTTTATTCTTGATCAGGAAGGCCTTGGCGGGATGGGCCCGATTAGACGGAACACGGCGGGACTGTCGTAGGCCTTTGGATCTCCCGACCTTGATTGATATTTTGGGGGTACGGCCTGTTATTTGCCAGTCACCATTCGAGGGAATCATGCTGGGGGCGGCCTTCTGCTTGGCCTTTTACGGGGCCTTCCGCCTGGGTGAGATTGTGGGGGCCTCCAGAGTAGACCACAGGGGGGCCTGCAGCTGAAGGATATCTCCATTTCCCTGGGGGGCCTAGTAGTAAGGTTAAGACGGTCCAAAACAGACCAAACAGGAAAGGGGGTCAACATTCAGTTGCGGCCTGCCCCAGGGATAGCAGCTTGCCCCGTATCCCGTATGCAGGTGTACCTAGCCTGACGCCCAGCAGGGGGGGGGTCGGCTCTTTTCGTCCACGAAAACGGGGATTGCCTGTCGCAATACCAGTTTAATGCAGTCTTTGGGTTGGCCCTGGGGAACCTGGGACTGGACGCAGCGGGCTATTCTTCTCACTCCTTTAGGATTGGCACCGCAACTTTAGCGGCTGGGGCGGGTCTCCCCCCCATCATGGTGAAAGGTGTAGGTCGCTGGACCTCTGATTGTTACAAACGATATGTAAGGCCTGAATTGTTGTAATGCATATGTGTGCAGTGTCTAACGGTTCCATCTCTCTCCTTTTTAAATAGTATGCCGGCTTCCGTGGTGTGGGTAATCGGGCACTCTTTCGTGCGTCACGCGGCGGTGCGCTTGCAGCGAAGAGAGGTGGTGAAACCGGCCGCATTGGGCGAGACCGAATTCGTATGGCATGGCGTTGAAGGGATGCGGATCCGACACTTGAGGCGGATCGTCGAGCAGCTCAGGGCACGAGAGCATAAATCGCCGGATTGGATTATCCTGCATTTGGGAGGCAACGACATGGTCAACAGGGGGCACTTGGCTGTCAAGGAAGCCCTACTAGCGGAGTTTGCCTGGCTGGGGCATGTGTTCCCATCAATGAAACTAGTCTGGTCAGGCATGATATCACGCAGGGCATGGAGCCCAGGAGTGCGTCCTAGATCTTTGAACGTCTCGGTGAGGCGATTGAACGGCGAGCTAGCAAGGTTGTGCTCAGTGAAGGGCTGCTTGCGCTACCTCCTGCACCGGATGATTTCCGGAGAAGCAATGTACCACCAGGATGGGGTGCATTTGTCGGACTATGGAACTGATACGTTTATCCAAGTACTCTGGTCATTTATTCTGAACGCAGGTGGGGAGGGTGTTAAACCTGAGGGCCTTGGCCACCCTTGTGGCGGAGAAGAGACCTGCGATCAGTAAATAGTGGATAAACAAGATGGATGGGAGCCCGCTTGCCGGGCTCTATAGGCCAGCTCTGAGGGGGGATATGGCAAGCTCTCCACTGGGAGGAAGTGACCACCGGCTGGGGAGGCTAGGGCGATAGATTTCGAGCCTCCCGGGAAACCCCGGGCAGCCTGGTGGTCGAGAGGTGGGCCCTGGTAATGGCGGACAAGGATAGAAGGGCGGGACCCACCACTCTAAGGGGCAGGTGCACGGCACTTGGCGTAGGATACCCAGTTACGAGATGCAAACCAGATGGTGTTCCTCCCTTAGGGTTGGGAAGGTGATGGAGCTGATATGCTCATGGAGCTGATATGCTCATCGAGCTGATATGCTCATAAATATAGTTATGTTATAACTTGTGATTTTGATATGCATGTTATTGCATGTCATGTTTATACAATGTGTGAATAAACATGGCCTTTTTAACCCCACTTGAATCTCTGGTGATTTCAAATGTGGGGATTTTGCATGTCTAGGGTTGTTGGGCGGCGGGGGCATATCTGGAGGGTACGGGTTCTATGACAAGCATGGAGAATCTCGACGCGCGCACTTAGGACCCGGCCTCTCCGGACCCCGCCCTGCCTCTGGTCTCTGGTGATTGGTCGGGCGGACGGCCCAATCGGCGTCCGACCGACCCATTTCCGCTCTGGCAATATCGCGTGACCAGAGGGTCAGGGGGTGGAGATTCTGGGCCTATTTAGGGTCAACTCCCTGTGTCTGGGGTCTCTGTTCCCGCTATCACTCCTGGATTCCTGACTGCACGCCGGCTCCTGGCCATTCTCGAGACCCAGGCCGGCTTTCCGAAATTCCCACCCACCCGTCCCTTAGATTAATGGGTTTGAGGGGCGTTCTGCGGAGAAGAGACCTGCAATCAGTAAATAGTGGATAAACAAGATGGATGGGAGCCCGCTTGCCGGGCTCTATAGGCCAGCCCTGAGGGGGGATATGGCAAGCTCTCCACTGGGAGGAAGTGACCACCGGCTGGGGAGGCTAGGGCGACAGATTTCGAGCCTCCCGGGTGACCCCGGGCAGCCTGGTGGTCGAGAGGTGGGCCCCGGTAATGGCGGACAAGGATAGAAGGGCGGGACCCACCACTCTAAGGGGCAGGTGAACGGCACTTGGCGTAGGATACCCAGTTGCGAGATGCGAACCAGATGGTGTTCCTCCCTTAGGGTTGGGAAGGTGATGGAGCTGATATGCTCATGGAGCTGATATGCTCATCGAGCTGATATGCTCATGAATGTAGTTATGTTATAACTTGTGATTTTGATATGCATGTTATTGCTTGTCATGTTTATACAATGTGTGAATAAACATGGCCTTTTTAACCCCACTTGAATCCCTGGTGATTTCAAATGTGGGGATCTTGCATGTCTAGGGTTGTTGGGCGGCGGGGACATATCTGGAGGGTACGGGCCCTAAAGGTTACGCGTGGGAACATGCTTGTGAATCAGATTGTTCACAAATTTAGGACTTTTCCCATTGAGATATTTGAAAATGAGGCACCCAACCTTAAAGGCGCAACGCTGGATTATTGGGAGCCAGTGGAGTTGTTTCAGGAGGGGGGTAATTTGGAGATGTCTGGGTTGATGAGTAATCAAGCGAGCCGCCTGGTTCTGAACCAGTTGTAAACGTTTGGAAAGATAGAGGGGAATGCCATAGTAAAGTGATATTGAGGTGAACCGGATGAGTTATCTATGCTTTTCTTTTCATTTACTTAAATATAAATTGTTGATTGGTGTGTTGGATTTGTTCTACTACTTGTAGAATTTTCAGTTGTTTAAGAGTAGTTGTGTCTGTTTGAAATAGAAAATTAGGAGGAATTTTATGTAATTTGTATGTGTTTTTTTTACCACCCACCCAGCACATGTCCTGAGGTATGCCCCAAGTGGAGTTACAATACCAATATTGCTCCCAGTCACTGTTCAGCACCTGCCCTGAGATATGCCCCCCCAGTAGTTAGAATAGTCCTTTTTACCTCAGTTACTGGTCAGCACCTGCTCGGACTTATACACGCAGTGGAGTTAGAATATACATTTTGCCCACAAAAAGGGCCTGTTTATTTCACAATTGTATTTCAAATAAAATGCTTACAATGCTGTGACTCCAGTACATCTAGCCAAAGTAAAAGTTGAAAATAGTCTGAAAATAATCTGTGACACTTTTAAAAAGTACCATTTGTATATCTTATTAAGATTTATAGTGTTAATATAATTACATTTTTTTTAAGTGTTGTATTTTCTAAAGCACATACATGTCACTGTGTAGAAGCAAACTGTCACTGGTCTCCTTCTATCTCTGTGATGCGTGCAGCCGCGGTCCATGCAGATAACAACAGTGGGGTGGTTGGGACGGGTTGGGGGTATTTTGAGCGATGATGCTAAGGGTAAATTAAATAAATTATTCATTTTTCCTCAGCATCGTCCCTCAAAATACCCTTAACCAGGCCCCACCGCCTCACCGTAGTTACCTGCATGGACCGTGGCTTGTTGAATGTGGTCATGAGCGAAGTCAGTGTACCACTGAACACAAAATGGTGGATAGCTGAATTTATATGTGTATTTTTTTTTTTTTACTGAAAGTAAATAGTTGTATATGCTTTCTGCCATATATGCCAGCCATTTTGAATGGAGAAAGCGGCACAAAGAGAGTTAAAATAAAGGAAGGACTAGTGTAGAAACTGGATTAATGGCCAGGCATTTATTTAAGTGGTACAGAAATTCTGATATGATGTTTTCTCTGGGAAATATGTTCCGTGTTGCATTGGTTGATGTTTTTCTTTTTTTACCATTGCAATGTCAATGTTTTTAAAATTATTTTTTTGTACAAAAACCATAGTTTTTACTTAATTTATGGTTTTCATTGTAATGTCATGTGTGGTAATGGAACTTTCAATGTATTACTATGTATATGCGTGGTAATGACATGCATGGTTAAGATGAGCGTGGTTCAGGGAGGTTTGTTTTCGGACTCCGTTATTTAGGCATGCGGTGTAAAGTCATTCATTGTTCTGTCATAAAAACTCGGAGGATCCATGATGTCACTTCTACTAATCCTGCCAATTTTGGTCAACTTGACGTCCATGGATTACAACCATATTTATTCTGTTCATAGAAAAACGGTTTGCTCCACAGAGAAAACTATTTAGAGAAAAAGAAAACAGGTTAACAACAAATATGCAAAACTAGTTTGTTAATAAGTTGCCAGGCTTAAGGTTTGCTGAATTTTTCTGGAAGTTTGTGAAAATCCAAGATTTCCAAGATTTATGCATAGGCTTTTCTGAATTTGGACCAGCTCTTGTAATCGTAAACCTACTCCTACTGTTATTCATGAACCTCAATTCACCAAATGGCCAGCGGTAACGAAAGTAACATCACACGCCATTTGGCATTTACTTTCACTCACACCCACATGCTTACACATACACACACCTTCACACATATTCGCACTCTCTCTCACAAAACAACAAACACCCGCAGTCATGCACACAACATACATTTAAAAGCATTTGTTACTTACTGCATTTTTCAGGGAGAGTCAAATTCCAGCTAATTGTACTCCATTCTTTCTTACACAAATAGTGAATAATTTTACATTATTCACTATTAGTGTAATAAAAACTTGACAGAAAACAAAGATTGTTGAGTCCCATCCGACATCTATAAGGTTGAGTTTCCCCTGTGTTACTGACGCTGATTTTGCCTTGCCAGGTGTTGATGATGCCAGCCCTGGAAACTCAATATTATGTCTTTGTTTGACTATGCCAATGCCCTGTACATTGGCATTCCGGGCTATCTGGTAAAAAAAACTGCAGACCATAAAGAATGCCGCGGCCAGACTTCTGTTCAACATCTACAGAAGAACACGCGTAAAACAGCATCTTCGAGATCTGCACTGGCTTCCTGTGGCCCATAGAGTGCAATTCAAAGCCCTTACTCTGGCCCACAGAGCCCTGCACAATCTTGAACCAATGTACCTCAGGAAGCGTTTTGCTTTCTATGCTCCTAGCAGGTCTCTGCGCTCAGCCACCCAACGTCGGATGGTGATTCCCAGATTCCGTAGGATTCGGCTCGGTGGTCAGTCCCTCTCCGTGAAAACAGCAACAGCATGGAACTATTTCCCTTTGGAACTACGTTATATTCAGGACTCTAGGCTGTTTGAAAAACAACTTAAAAATTTTCTCTTTAACCAGCTGGCTTAAACTCCTTGCCCCGTTAGGTTACGGTAACTTCACGCACCAGGATACTCACGAGTAATTGAGCGCGATATAAAATCACTATAACGAACATATTTCTGGATGTTTTCTGAATCGGGTCAGACTGAAATAGACTACAAATTCAAAGCTGAACAAAGGGACATTTTTAAAGTTCTAGTCCTATGGTTACACCATCAAAATGATTCTGGCTTATGGATTTCAACCAAGTTGTCAGTATTTATTTCAGTCTTAAAGGATATTTGAGTGCAATTTTAATGACACAATCTTTTAAGACAAATTATAGTATTTTTAGTAGATTTTTACAGATAACGTACCTAAAAATGATTGCATGATACAATTTTGAAAGTCACCAATAAGCCTGATAACTAGAGATATAAGACTGACATGACTTTAAGAGGGCATGGAACTTGAAGGAGACTTATGACCTTATAAGGAGTTTGGCGGTGCAGAAGCAGGAACGCTGCACTCCTACACCAACAGACCCTTCTAGGAAGGAACCGCCCTCCAGATCTGGAGTTTTCTCCTGGTCTGGTGGGTAGTTTTTCGGTGTTCCCAGGGCAGTGCCTATAAAATAGGCACTGCAATGGGACCGTAAAAGACATTTCCGTGTACAGCATGGACTGCTGCAGTCAATGCAGTGCAAGAACTGGTGTGGTGCACACCGGGGGTCATGTGCTGTGCCTTCTTGTGTGCACCCTGTAGGGCCCCCTTTGTTTACTCATCCCTACACTTTTCATGGCGGTTGCACCACTATGAAAGGTTTGGCAGTGAGGAAACTTGTAATATGCTATGCAGGGTCATAGCAGCCTCGTCCAAGTATATTGCGGCCTCAAGACTGCCACACCACCACCAGGGATCTCTGATGCCATGTGGTTGTGGTGGTCCCAGAGCAGCCCAACTGACTTGGTCCTAATAGGGCATGCAGAAGCCACTAATGTGCCCCCGTGAGTCTGATGGTCCGTAGCAGATAATCACAGCAGTTGGGAGGACTCACTATGTTTAGATTCGGCAGGCATATTTCGACACAGTAAGAAAGTTTGAAAGGGTTTTCAGAAAACTTCATTTGAATGAATTAAGCTATCGAGGGAAGGAGGGACAGTGGATAATTTATTTAAAAGGTAAGCTGCATGAGAATCCATCTGTCTACGTGTTACTATGTTTTAAGAAAATATTGCAAATGATCATTCAACGAGCAGTGCTTCAATTCAACTTCTCTCCAAGCAATGGTGCTGGAAAATGTTTAGAGAGGGGCTGCAGGCCAACACTTCACCTACCTTAAGTCTCTCTATTGTACTTTCCATGGCAGTAGTGTATTATCAATAGCGCAGCACGTTCAAAGGCTCTTGTGCTCAGAGGACTGAAGGGCACTTTGTGCCTCTATAATGATAGTTTTACATAATCAAATGGCATCCATTTTCATTGCTTTCACTAGGGCTATAGCACCTTTACCATGAAACCATTCCATGCTGCTTATAATTATTTTGAAATATTGTTGTTTTTTTACTTACAAAGCAAGCATGTCTTTATTTACATATGCATTCAAATATTTTCACATGTACCTCAGTAATAGGGTCCCTAATTAGAATGATAAAATATCCTATGTTTGCAGTCAGAGAACAAAAATAGAAACACAGTTCAAATAATTAGCAGCACTTTTCTAACAAGATTGTGTGTGAGGTGACAGCTTGCTCTTGAACAGGCAGTAAATGCTCTAAGGACACTTTATAATGAAATCTCCATCTGAAGGCAATTAAGGATATTTTGGGGTATCACCATCTCTACTTCCAGATCCAACTTACTCCAACTCCTGATTTAGATCTTCCCGGAATCATTCCCGCCATTGTTTTTGTCAGACTCCCCAAATGCCAAATGTGCTACCTTCCTTGCTGAGACCCTATGTTTGTTTGTTGTCTGCGCCTTGATGTCCTCTGGGTTAAGTTTGTGCATTATAGGATCCCCATTCATTCATTCATGCCTACTTGGCAGTCCACCTGCTCTATTTAGATGCTGGTGGGTTGATGGATAAAAGACCGCCAGTGTGCCACTGTCTCTGCCATATTTGTTCACCCTTGTAGACAGGACAGTAGACTAAAGCGGCTGTGGGAGGGAGCAAAGCCAGTTTGGCCACAATGCTAATCATGATATGCCTTCCTGCCAATGTAATTGTGGTGGGGAAACTTCCACACCAGAGTTGGTGGATTGGAATGGATATAAGGACAACGTATACCTTCTTTCTGTTTCACACTTCCTTTACCATTCATAGTGTCAATCGTCCTTGTCCTGTTTTTGCTGCTGTTACTCGATCGCAAGGCAAATCAACACCGTTGTTGTAGGAATCAGAGGTAAGCTTCTATTATAAGTTGTTTTCTTTTGAACTCATTTGTTAGGCTTTGATCTAGACTTGTCCATGTTAAAACCTTTCTTAAAAGCAATACCATACCAATGTATAATGCATATGTGTGTATTGTTGTCCTTAAAGCAATTTAAAGAAGCACACCTGTATAATTGTAATGTACTTTTTAATTTGGTGCAAGTTGCTTTCATAAAAATGGACACTTACACAAAAATGACCCTCAATCCAAAAATCAAAAACTGAGTGAGACTTCGTGTCAACTTAATTTTCCTAATATCTATGAAATCATAAACATATGTATTACATTGTATTGGGATAATTGATATGTAATATAATGTAGAAATTGCACTTGACAAGGTGAATGTTTGTTGAGAGATACCAGTAAAATCAATGTTAGTTCCTAACTTTAATCAATCATCATATTTATCAATTTAATATTTCCTTTTGTGTAGAACATTTTCTGTATTTTATTAAATGTTATTGTGTCATTATTATTTTAAAGGGCTATGCATATGTGTTTATTTTCATCACTTATCAAGTGTAAAAAAAACGCATCTGCATTAGCACAAAAAAATGTGAAATCTCTTTGTTGGTGTAAGTATCCAGCTTTATGTTGAATGATTGCATCAAATTTAAAATCTCCATCATATACTTTTATTACTAGTGTATGGACTTTACAGGTAGAACGTTTTTAAAAAACTATTGCATTTTCTGTCACAATTTTAGCTTAAAATATGTAAGTCAGATCTTAATCATTAACAGTTCTAGGAATCAAAAAATAGTAAAAGAAAAATAAGGTGAGGACAAACGTGGCAAAATGAAAATATTAAGCATAATTAAGCATAATTTGAAAACATAAATAAAAAATAACAAAGACATAATAAAGCGTTTCCAAAACTTACAAAAAAAAAACTGCCAAAGAGGAATCTCCTCAGGAAGGGGCTACTAGTGGGCACAGAGAAGACACCTCAAGGATCTTTCCTAGGATAGATGGATTTAGGTTTAGGTTTGTAGTGGCTTGTGGGTGTGCTCTGGGTATGGTGGTGGTTGTGGGTGTGCTGATGGTTCTGGGTGTGCCAGTGGTTGTGATGCCTGTGTGTCTGCTGGTGGTTGTGGTGTGGTGGTGGTTGTGGGTGTACAGGTGGTTGTGGTTCTTATGGTGCTTGTGAGTGTGCTGGTGGTCGTGGTGTTTGTGGGTGTGATGGTCGTTGTGATGCTTGTGGGTGTAGTGTCAATAGTGTCTGTATGATGTTTGGGTGTTTGCTTCTGTTTATTTGTGTGCTTGTGTTTGTGATGTGTGAGCCTGCTGCTTTTGTGTGTTGGAATGGGTGCCTGCAAAGATGTGAGTGTACTTGGGATAGGGCTGGGACTTTGGAATTGGAATGATGAAGGGATTTCAGTTCGGGCACAAGGTTGGGTTGGTTGGACGGTTGCGGTCAGTGATGAGGCTAGTGCTACAACTGGTCTGGCATGCTCTTGGTTGGGGTCTGCAGTCCCCCTCACTGCTGAGGGTCCTTAAGGGCCATTTAGCCCACCTGTTACCTCCAATAATCCCTGCACAGTGGGATTGCAGTGAGGTGTATAAAATGCCAATAAAAATAAGTCCAAAAAGGCAAAATAGGACTTTAATGAAAGAGGCACAGTACTGCTCCATACAGGTCTCTAAGCAGAATGAATCCAGAGAACAATAATGGATTCCAATTCTGATTGGAATTCACAGAGTAGCAGGTGCCACAATTAAAAGTATACAGGAAATTAAAGGGAAAGATGCAGGGAAATAAAGGGAAAGAAAGGAATAACCATGCAACACATTCTCCCCTAAGGGAAACTAAGAACTTCCATTAACACATTTCGTAACACAAATGACATTCCATACTTTACCGTCCTGTGTGACAACACTATTGCGATTAACCCTAAAAATTTTAATAGGTTTACCAAATTTCAATTTACCTTTATGTACAGTGCCATGCTTCAGTATTCTGACCCATTCTCCTACAGTAAAAGAAGGTTCTTTGACTCTCATATGGACATCATAATTACATTTACTTTTATGTTGTTAAATCTCCACTCTTTGGGCCACACCATCAAAGCTGATGTCAGAGTTACAACACTTTGAAGCTTTTTTTATCACCAGGGACATAATTTGGAAATGGGATCTCTACCTCTCAATAAACGGAGAGCTGAAATTTCAGTGGTAGTGTGAGGAGTTATGCGGTACAACCACAGTTTTTCTCTCAACTTATCCTTGCACTGGGCACCAAAACTACGTACCCACACAATGTTTTGTTTGAGAACCCTGTTGAATCTCTCCACCTGGCCATTCCCTTGAGGTTCATACAATGCTGGAGTCATATGTCTAATCTTAGAAAACTTAAGGAAATCAAACATCCCGTGGGACTTAAATTGCACCCCAATGTCAGAAATGAGGACTTCAGGGTTTTCCTTTACGGGCAAAGGCTTCCTTAAGAAACAGAATGACACTTTCAGTAGTAGGGTGGGGTACAAGTTTGACTTTGGGCCATTTAGAATGATAATAAATTAACTCCAAAGCAAATCTATAGTCTTGTGGCAAGAAATTGAAAGGACCAGCTACATCCAAACATATTTTTTGCCAAGGATAATCTAGCCATTGAATAGGGATGAGAGGTATAAGTCCCATACAACAGGATTGCTGAGATCTGATAGCAGGCCACACCCCTTTCTCTACAACTCTGCAAACTTACCTCTCGGGACACTACTGGTGGTGGATGAGGTCCTCTTGCGTCCTCAGGGCCTCCTGAGGCGTCTCTGCAGAGTGATGGAGAAAAGGGTTTTGTCCTCTGGCCACCTCATAGCGATCAAGCTGGGTGGGGTTTACTGAAGGTAACAGGAGGGCTGCTTTGCCCCCAATGACCCTCAAAAGCCAAGGCGACTTCATCCCCCAAATAGTAGTGGTCCAGGAAGCGCGTTTGGAGAATTGAGGAGAAAGAGGGCGTGGCCACCAAAAACCTCTCAGCTAACACACTGTGTGGGACTTGCTGGAGGGAACAGGAGGGGTAGTGGACCCCCAAGGACCCTCAATAGCCAAGGGGACTTCATCCCTCTACTAGTAGGGTAGGTTTGCAGAGTGGTTGCGAAAGTTAGTGTGGCCTGCTATCAGATCTCAGCAATCCTGCTGTATGGGACCTACAGCAGGTTATAGGAGGGGTAGTTGCCCCCATCCTTGGGGTCAACGACTCCTCTGTTACCTCCAGTACATCCCACACAGCAGGATTTATGAGAAGGTATCAGAGGCCACACCTCCTTTCTCCACCATGACATGACATGACTCCTGGAGCACTACTAGTTGGGGGATAAAGTCCCATTGGCTACAACATTTTGCTGATAGGTACTGGTGGTAACTGAGTGTAACTAACCAGGCCTAGATCCAGTGCTATGCTAAAAGACACTTAGAATACAGTGAAAACACCTACATATACAAGGAAACACTATGCGTTGGGGTCCCCCTGTGATTAGCATGACCTCCTCTGTATTTGGCAAGAGATAATGCCTGGGTCATTGCATGAGTACATGAGTAGTGACTGGATGATTAGAGTGCTACAAGGAGAGTGCATGGTGATTTTATAAGTGATTGGATTTTGGCAGTGTGATTGGGTAAGTACATGTTGCTGGCTGGGTGATAGGTGGAGTGCATGGGTAGTGACAGGGCGGTGGCTGGACTGCATGGGTATTACCTGGGTAATTGCAGGGGTTAATCAGTACTGTGTAGGTGGTTAGAGGTATGCATGGGTAGTGCACAGGGTATGGTAGCAGTGCATGTGTTAGCTCCTGGCTCATTGCATAAGTGCATGCGTAGTGACTGGGTGATTAGAGTACTGCAAGGCAAGTGCATGGTGAGTTTATAAGTGATTGGGTTGCCGCACAGTGATTGGATAAGTACATGGTGCTGGCTGGGTGATTGGAGGAGTGCACAGGTAGTGACAAGGAGATGGCTGGCCTGCATCAGTAGTGCTCAGGGGATTGTAGCAGTGCCTGTGTTAGTACCTGGGTCATTGCATGAGTAAATGGGTAGTGACTGGATGATTCGAGTGCTGCAAGGAGAGTGCATGGTGAATTTTTAAGTACTTGGGTTTTGGCGGAGTGATTGGATAAGTACACACGTGTCACATCAGGCCACACCCCCTCCCATCACTAATGTGCAAACGCGTCCCCTGGTGGGTTTTAAGTTGGGGGATTAATTTACCTTGAATCCTGAGGGTCCTGGGGGCCAACTAGCCCACCAGGTACCTCCAGTAAGGGCCACAGAGCTGCGTTGCAGAGAGGTGGTTCAAGGCCACGCCCCTTTTTACACCTTTCTACAACACATCCCTGTGATGCCTAATGGATGTACCTGGTGGGCTAGTTGGCCCCTAGGGACCCTCTGGATTGGAGGGGACTTAATCTCCCAACTTAAAAAGTAACACAGGGCGCGTTTGCACACTTGTCCCATCAGGCCATGCCTCCCTGCACCACTGTGCAAACGCACCCCCTGGTGCATTGTAAATTGGGGGATTAGGTCCTGAGGGTCTCCGGGGGCCAACTATTCCACCAGGGGCTGGCTCTTTTCACTGGGAACCATGGGGGGGAGCCCCAATACCCCCATGGTCCCACTAGCTCCCCGCCTCCCAAGAGAGCCGGCATTGCTTTTCCATATGTGCAACTGCTAACATGCAGCTCCCCTTGTGGAGGAAACCTGCTCTTGCTTACAAAGTCCAAACCAGTGTTTGCTATGACAGGGCAGGAGCGGCACAGCTCTCACCCTGCCATAGGTGTCCTGGGGTAGGCACCCAGTGACACTGCAGTAGCTGGCCCTGGGGGGTGGCGGTCCCCAGGGCCATGAAGGACTCCGGGAGGGGGGCCTGTGGCCCCCTCCCACTGGGTGCAAAGCCCCAGGGAGGTGGTCAATCCCATATTTACATTTTTAGTGCCCTGGATTGATGGGAGTCCCTGGGGCATGTGGGGGGCTCAAGCCACCCCACACAGGTTTTATTGTAAACCGGGGGCTGTGTGTCCCCCGTGAATTTTTTAGAAAAGTCCTGGGGTGGTTGTCCCTATGGCTTGGGTGCCTTGGAGGCCTCCACAGATTAATAAAAAAGGATCCTGAGGAAGGTGGTGGTCCCCGGGGATGCAGGAGGGCTGCGTGCCCTCCCGCATATGCTTTACAGAGCCCCAGGAGTTGGCGGTCCCCAGTGCTACAGGGGCTCCACGGGCCTCCGTAATTATGAATAGGGCAATGCCCCTGGTACCTCATTTATATGAAACACGAGAGCCTGCGCTTAATTGTTTAAAATTATTTTGACGGGATTCGCAACCCCAGTGCGAATTCCGCCGAAATTATTTTTAAAATGCTTTTTTGAGCCCTGGGGATACTTGTGGGACCCCCTGAGCAGGCCTAGGGGGTCATGGTGTTTCAACCCTGCCCCCTTTTCTTGTTTTTAGGCCTCACCTATCCAGCACGCATGCGCTGCATAGGAAAAAGACCTTTAGCCATTGGCACAGCTTTGCGGGCAAAAACGTGCACATGTTGCATTGCTTTGAATGGCAACACATGCATATTTAGCAATTCCCTTGCGGGAGCGAGCGGCGCCATATGGTTGCAATTATCGCGCTCCCTCCGGCAAGGGAAATACTGGGCATCCCTGCTCTCAGCCGCATTCCCCAACACTTATGAGCGCGAGGTGCGTGCGCTTGTTACTCTTGGTTTCTACTGAAGGGGATTGTAGCAGTGACCAGCAAATTAGTGGTTCTGTTAGTCACATTACCAACGTTTTTCCGGCTCCTTTCTTTTGATATCAGAGTAATGATAAGAAGGAAGGCCTGCACGGTTAGATCTTCTCAGCAGAGGTCTTCCTGCTACCTGTGTTGTACACCACTGGTGCGACCACCTGGCACGCCTTATTAGGCCTCTCATCCTTCCGAGAGCGATAAGACTTTTCTTGGCGGCAGTGCACACTTATGTGGAAAGACATTTCCACAGCTTTTTTTGGTTTGTTTCAAAATCTTTATTTTGAAAAGTTTGTTTTAATAATTACACTTGCATTATATTGCTTACACGATTCGAGTTGCCATTCTTCATCAGGGAAAATTATGTTGTTTTCACAGGTATTTGATGAAACAGAATTGCGTGTAAACTGTTCTATATAGTCCGATTCTTGGCCCCTGCTTTGTTGGTAGTGTCAGACAATTGTACACAGATTTGTATGAAGATGGCTGATGATTTGCTGTTATTGGCAGTAGGAATTGCATCATAATGGAATATGACTAATTTATATTGCTGATATATTATCGCAATGATCAAAATTATATTTGCAAAAGTACACACCGGCTGCCACATTGTGATATATCGCAATGAGACAATGCATTAAGATGATGACTGCACACCACACTTGATTACGGATGTGGTATTGGCTGTTTTTAGAATCAATTCGGATAAAGCTGATTTATAGGTAATTCAAGTGCATAATATGAGTTTTATCATGTATGCCAATTGACTGTATATAATGAATTTTATCAGTTATGAACCCTGACACCTGTGCCAACATATTACTTTGTTCTATCTGTAAAGAATATTGTTTTCTATCTTGATCACGAGTATATGCCTAAGTCGATAGTAACTTTTCCATGTTCATGCACCATGCCGTCTATTTCTAAGGGAGATTGCTGTAAAGGAAATGACTTGAGAAAGGTTTACACAGAAATGCGTCGTCTTGTAAACTAGTGCACAATAAAGTTATTGTGCAGTCCTCTGGAGTGCCGTTTTCTTGGTTTGTTTGCTGATTGTGGCGAAACTCACAGGATCTCATTGGTATTTTCAAGTGGTTGCTGCTGATATATATATATTAAGAACAAAGTTTCTCCCAGTCCGAATAACGGCACAGGCTACTTCTGGATGCTTCAAAGTGTTTTTATTAGAGGCACGAAATCAGCAGCTCCCTACCGACGCGTTTCGCCACTAAGGCTTGGTCACGGTGACCAAGCCTTAGTGGCGAAACGCGTCGGTAATGGGTAATGTATTAAAATGTAGTTACAGAAATGTATGAAAACACTGATTAATGGAATTAAATAAATTAATACTCTGGTATGAATTAGAATACTAGAAAATTAATAGAGAGTATATCTGGCACAGGATGCAGTGAACATAGGGGTAGGTGGTGAAGAGTATTAAAATAAAGTTAGAAAAAAAGGCAGTTAATAGAATAATACGTCAGAAAAAAGGAGAATGAATGCAAATACTCGTATTAAAAAAAGCATAGTTTTATAAGAAAAACGAGTTTAAATAAAGCATGTTGGAAATTATTTGAAAGTTAAAAAGTATGGAAAGAGGCACGTTTAAATAAACATGTGATGTACTAAAACAGTGGAAATGAGAACACCTGTCAATTGAAAAACATGAGTTAAAAGAGGGATGAGCAATAAATTGATCTCCTAGAGTGTTAACTAACCAAAAAGTATATAAACCACACCCGTGGGATGATTAGTTTCATTTCAGAGAATCAATATGGGTGAAGAAACTACGAGGAAGGTAATGAAACGGGGCTGCTGAAGCATCTTGAGAATATCTTTCATTTCCTTGTAAAAATACATAAAAACTCATGTCCCCCCCAGAGGAGTTGGATGAATTAAGACAGAGTAAGGAAACAATATCAAAGAGAGGTAAATTATGTGAAAGGGTATACGTTTGATAATTTTAAAAAGAAAACTAAAATATTTAAATGATTATAGAATGTAGTGTGTTTAAGATTAAATGGAATATAATAACGAGTTGACGAAAGAACGATTACAAAAAATATAGGTGAATTAAGGAATTACTTTGTAAATGATTCAGAGCAATGGTATCATTGTGAGTTTATCTTTCATTTCCACAGAGGGAACATATTGTTAATGTATAATGTAATTTACATTCAGCTTTATGATCCCTCAAGTGGAGTTGAATGACTTTCAACAGAAGATTTTAAAGAATAATAAATATTATTTTTTTAAGAATGCAAGTATATTATAATGATTGAAAAATGTACTATAAATACTCTATCGACGCAAAAAGGAAATACTTTGGAATAAAGGAGAATACTCTTTATCTTCTAGAGTGAAAATGGAATAAAAGTATTTATATTGAGTAGTGCTTTTACCAATTTTCACTCATAAAGAACAGGAGGATTATCTTCGCAAGCACTTTTTATGAAAAAAATAATATTTGTGCCTTCAAATGTTAATTTATAATGATTTTATTCTTTAAATATGATTGTTAAATGTAATAATGAAATGAAATGTACATAAAAAAAGAAAGATGAAGTAGTGAGGGAGTGTTTGTCGGAGCATTTCTATTCTACTCTATCTGAAAGCAAAAAAAGCTGATGGGGCAACACTTATATAATGTAGACATAAGGAATGAGTGCTTCCACGATTAATACGAAAAAACTCAACAATACAAACCTTCATATGTGCCAGAAACTTTTGATCCAGGAGAAAATTCAGGTCAGAGGAGAACGCCCTGGGTTTATTACCAACCTCAATACCTGACATAGTTATCACCACTGGACCGTGCTCCGACGTCAGCCTTGGATATACCTGAATACAGGCAGCATTCAGGAGGTGCTGTGAGGCAAAAAAATATTCAAGCCTGACTAGTTTTTAGTGAGGACATGAAAAAAAAAGGTGTATCCAGCTTCCGGACCCTTTAAATAAGCCCAAGCATCCACCAACCCATGTGCCGGGATCAATGATTGTAGTGCCTTGAACACCTTTGGTTTCCTACCTATATAGCTGAAGCTAATATGTAATATGTCAGGTAGCAGATTTACGTTCAGGTCACCACATATGATGAGAGGGGTAGGCCATGTCGCTAGTTCAGTATTCAAGAATTCTGAAATTGCTGCTTTATCTAAGTTGGAGCCATTAATTGAGCACAGCGTAAATGTCATTGCCCCTGCCGTAAGCTCGGCTATTGACCATCTCCCAAGTCCATCCATCAAGGTCCTGCCAGTATGACTAATATGTTTTGTTGCCATAATAGCGACACCCCTAGATGTACAGGTCTGTTTAGTACATGCCACAAGATCATAACCCAACTCATTTAACAGTTTCCTTTTGGACCACTGTATGTGAGTCTCTTGAAGACACATAACATCGCAGTGAAGCATCTGAAGCTCTCTTACAACATGTTGCCTTTTATTGAGGGAATTCAAGCCCCTGACATTAAGTGTACCAAGTCTAATACCCTTAGCCAGCATCAACTTCTAATGTGACACCAAAACAAAGACGCATGCGCCTAATAACCAACACTTTCAAACACTGCAACAACTTGTACTCATGTATTGATTTTAATTTTCTTTTTACCCCCACAAACCCCCAAGCCCACCCCTCATCACCCCCACCCCCCCTAAGCAAGCCCAGACCCACACCCGCCCTGCACCCCCACCACCAAAATAGGGGCCTAAGGACCATGTCCTCTGCGATGGAGAGTGAAATGTGCATTGTCCCCTCCCCAAGGCCCCCCATCCGCACTGACCCGACATTATCACCTCTCTTCCAGTGTCACCGTTTTCTTTTTTTTAAACATTGTTAGCTCAATTCCCAGAACATCCACATATTAATGTCATATTTATCTCTGAGCGGAAACCCCAAGCATAAACAGACTAACAGAGCCAAACACAAAAAACCACCACTGAAAGAAAACCAAGCATCAAAAAAATATTGTGACATACCAGAAACAGGTATCACATATTTAGCCAGTACCCATAGCATTCAAGAAATCCTGTGCCACAATCTCCGAGGTAAACTAGTGCATTTGTTCCTTATATATAACCTTTAATTTGGCCGGGTTGAGAAGGAATACCTGAGCACCTTTTGATTGCAGGGGTAATATTAACTTCCGTAATTGCCACCGTTGTTGTACCGTGGCCAGGCAAAATTTGGGGTGGACAAAAAACTCACACCCCATACCAACTTGTCTCCTATCTGGGCGTGCGAGATCAAAAATTGCCTCGCTTAGTAAATAATTATTTAAGCAGATTAAAATTGCCCTCGGATATGTATTCGTATTTGCTCTGAGATCATTCTTTCTCTTCCCTAATACAAACAGGAAGCTGTGCTCCCTGATCACATCAGTATCCCAATTCCAATCTTTTAGCTCAGGGAAAGCCTCTTTAAACAATTCAACAATATATTTCCTTGTGTCCTGCTCTTCCCTAAATTCAGCAATACCCAAAACGCGTAGATTGTTCAGTCTAGAGCGATTTTCCAGATCAATACGTTTTCAGTCCACATCTGCTCTAGACTTTAGGAGTGTATCTATAGCTGACTGTTGTTTTACCAAGGAGTCATCAGCACAGGAAACACGCTCTTCAACCACCCAATTAGTTATCTCAGCACAGGACTTGGCCATACGCCGCACTGTGTTTTGCAATTTTCGAACAGCCCCCTGCATACGCAAACCCTCTGCCTTAGTCTCAGCCCGATGGGCCATAATGCTTTTATAGATTGTACTTAGAGTAATTGCATCTTCATCAATGTCATCATTGTCCAAATTGGGCTGATTAAAAGGCACACTCAGCCCTTGGGGGGGATGTTCACCGGAGTCAATCGGTTTTCTCACAGTCTCCTGAGGCGAGGAGTGTTCCTAATCATCACCATCCTCCTCATCCAGGTCATCACCCTAGTTCCCCACATTGCTGAAGTTATCATTGTCCTCATCATCGTCGTTATCTTTTCCAGAAACCATTGACAGATCGGACATAGAGTAGAACTTGCCTTCTGACCCAGCATATTCGACATTGCTTCCCTTATTGGTAGCGGGGACCAAACCCAGGCCCTCTGAACTACTAGATGCTGCGTCACGTCTGGGATGCCTTTAAGGCTGCCTTTAGGGAAGAAATTCTTAGTTATGGGTTACATATTCAAAAGCAGTTGGGTCTAAAGCTACATGAGCTGTACCAGGGTCTTTTAATGGCAGAAGAGACTTTAGTCCAGGGCATACATGCTTGTATAGATATTGGGGAAGCAGCAACGAAGGTGGCACGTGCTAAGGCAAAAATAAATCTCCAATGGAGTCAAGAGGCTGCTAAGAAATATGTTGTTAAGGAAGCGGCTGAAAGAATCAATACTATTCAGGACCCCACTGGGCGTCGCATTGAGAATGAGACAGGCATATTTGAGGTATTTAAGAACTTTTATGAAACATTATATGCAGCTGAACAATATGATATTCAGAAAGTCAAAACATTTGTACGTCAATATTGCGAACAAGATCTTGTGGAGGAGGATGTAGTGAGACTAGACACCCCTATTACAATGTCAGAGCTTGAGCAAACTATAAACGGGCTGGCAGTAGGTAAGGCGGCTGGGCCCGATAAATTGCCTTTGGAGATATATACATTTTTTTTGAGTCTCTAACGGAGGATATGTTAGTGACAGTCAGAAGAGCACAAAGTGGGGCTTCTCCTAAATCATGGGACGAAGCCAACATTGTCGTATTCAGGAAAAAAGACAAACCTTCGGACTTGCCGGCATCATATCGCTCCATATCTTTACTGAATGCGGATGGCAAAATCTATTCAAAGATTTTGGCCACCAGGTTAGCCACTGTGATTACTCCACTTGTGTCCACAAGACAGCATGGTTTTATTCCTAATCGGGGTACTACAAATCATGTGAGCAGAGTTATAACTTTATTAGATTATGCTAATAGTACTGGAGATGCTTTCAGCCTTATTTTATTAGATGCCGAGAAGGCTTTTGATCGAGTCTCTTTGTGCTTTTTATGGGAGGTGATGCGACATCGCGGTTTTGGGCAACAATACATCACAGCAGTACAAACGCTCTATCGCCAACCTGTTGCCAGGATAAGCACCATGGGGCTTGAATCAAAGGAAGTGTCCATTCGGAGGGATACTAGACAGGGCTGCCCCTGCTCCCCATTATTATTTTCGTTATATATTGTCCCATTTCTAAAAATGCTTGAGTATAGTCTACAGGTACAACCTATAATTTTAAAGTAGCAACTATACAGTGTCTTTGCCTATGTGGATCATGTGGCTGTCGTTTCTCCCTATCCTGCAGCAGCCATGCAGGAGACAGAACAATTAGCATTAGAGTATGGGTCTGTATCGGGCTATGAGCTAAACACAGCTAAAACTCAAATTTTGTGCCATAATGTATGCGGTTTTAACCCTTTCGATGCTGATGACGAGCTCAGCTCGTCATGATGCACAGTTGAGCTGTGCTGATGACGAGCTGAGCTCGTCATGAATACAGCCTCAGAGCAATTTCCAGCACAGGGGGGGAAAACGCCCAGCAGCCATGTGGTTAAAGATCCAAGGGTGATACAGGAGGTAACGTAACTGGGAGTTTTAATCAGGACTTCTGCATCTGAGCTGGTTCATTTTAACTGGGGGAAGCTGATGAATGGGACCCGCAGGCAATTAGATAAGTGTGAATGTTTGCATCTTTTACTAGTTGGCGGGAAGCAATGTGCTTAAGATGATGATCCTGCCAAAAATACTATATTTTCTTAGATGTGTCCCATTGGAGATACTGCGCACTCATTTGGCACAACTACAGTCTTTGCATGAATTTTATATAGTTACGTGGGAAAGCTCGTAGAGCAATGGGATACATGGTGTTACCTAGAGCCGTAGGGGGGGGGCTGTTCCGGATTTTTCTCTTTATTATTACGCATGTATGCTACAGCATATGAATATTTTGCTTACTGGGGTAGGGTCAACAGATGTCGCTGAGTCCCCCTCTATATATCAGATGTTGCTTGGCTCTGATGCAAAAAATTGTCTGTTTATAAACCTAGATTGGAGCTACTACAAACGCGCAAGATTTAAGATAGTGATAGCTGCTTATAAAGTATGGAAAGCTATTAAGAAAATGTTTGTGGTAGAAAAAGTCTCATGGTATTCCCCACTAACAGCTACGGCCTCCTTTCCGAGCATATTTTGGGACAGGATTGTATATAATTGGCGTATTAAAGGTATAATAATGGTCGGGGATCTGTATATGGATGAGGGTCTGAAATCGTTTGATCAGATTCGTTTGCAATATCATGTGCCCCAGGCGGAGTGTTTTAAATACTTACAAATTAGAGATTATCTGCTTAAAGCCCGGTGGAATATCCAGACTAACCCCCTCATAGAAGCTATCAGAAAGGCATCAAGAATTGGGACACTGTATACTCTCATGTTAGGAACAAAATATAACGATTTGGAGGAGCACAGCCATAAATGGGAGAGTAGGTTAGGCTGTCATGGTATACATTTGGAGACTTCCATTGAATTAGCTAGCCGATTATTTATGTCCACCAATTTATCTGCCCAACACTACAAGACTATGTTCTATTTGTACCTCACACCCAATATAATTGCTAAATGAGGTGGAGAACAGGAGGGGAAATGTTTTCGTTGTGGCAATCCAGATGCAGATGTGGTACATATTTTTTACACATGTCCACAATTAAAAAAATTACTGGAGCAAGTAGGACATTTTTTAACTGTGATTCTGGGATCTCCTATACATGTATCACTGATGCAGACTTTGTTGGGTGTAGAGATGGGTGTAATGCAGATACAGTACCTAGGAAGGCTATATATTTAATTTTTGTATCCTCTGCGGTGTTAAGGTTATGTATAGCTTCATGTTGGCTACAAAAGGATGCCCCATCTTTTGATGATTGGAGGGCTAGGTTTTTGGCTAAGTTCAATATTGAGTATAGTTTATAAGCTCTCAAAGGTAGGCGCAAGAGGAAATTGTGTTTGCAAACCTGGGGTCCAGTTTTGTCTTATATGGACATGGATGTATAAATGTTGCTTTGGGTTATTTGCTTTATTGTGGCCTGTGCCCTGTGTTACATATCCCCTGTACATGGCTAATTTGTTATTATATTACCTGTAGAGTTTACTGCAATATGCAATGTGATCTTTAAGTTTGCCATATGATTTTGACGTATGTGCCATGCTCCTTCTTTTTCTGTATTGTGCTGCTCATGTATTGTCAATAAAAAATAACTTTAAAAAAAAGGAATGAGTGCTTATAATACATTTTTAAAAATGTGGTCCAACGAATAATACCAATGAAAAAAAAAAAGATTTTGCAACTCACCCATGTGATGATTGAAAAAGACTCAATAAACATATTTGGAAAACTTGTGCATTTTTCTTTCAAGGATTGTTTGAAGAAGTATGCATGTAATGAAAAGACACAGTACTCCACGGCAAAGGAGAAAAGTCAGCATAATTATGATAGAATAGAAATTAGAAAAATATTTCTAAATACCTTCACAGTCAACAAACATATAAGTTAAAAACACCCTACCACAACTTGTTTTTTGAAACGCATTGTAAAATAAAGTGCGTCACAAAATGGCTAGGTACATGGTGAGGGTATCATAACGTCACATATAAAAAACAAGCCAATCAACATTAGGCTAAGGAAGCTACAGTTAAGCACACAAAAGCCAGTCAAATGTTTTTGAAAATCTGCGCAAGGGAAGGGATTGGTCGTCGCTAATGCGTCTTCTTACTATGCTTCACAACAAAAGACGAACAGAATGTTTCTGTTTTTAACGTACAAGCTTTTCCGATGACCTTGCAAGTACTCGCAGGGGGAGGCAATTGTTGCTTTCAATAAATAATAACAAAAAAAGAAGGGTAGTTTAAAAGAATGCATTGGAATAAAACACAAGTGTGTTTGATTAAATAAAGTTTCTGTGGTGAAGTATAATCAACAATCTTTAAAAAATGATCAGGGATATTATCAGGCACAGCATTAACATTATCTCTGCCTTAGCAATCAATCCCGTGACTCACGTTTCACCACTGTCTGTCGCTATGTACTTCGCTTGCAAAGTTAAAAAGAACATGTGTGACATTTGCATAACAAGTGAAGTGCAATGTGAATTATTGAGGATGACTTGCTTTAGAAAGACCCCGAAAGGTTTCTTGCAGAGTAAGAACGCAATTATCTGCAAGACCCCATATAATGATTTTCCAGGCTCTCAAGGCTAAACACGGCGGAAATCGTCTCTCGTCACTTTCAATTCGTCCACCTTAACCATGAAAGTGCGTGTCTGCTTCTCCTTTAATTCCTTTCTTTTTCATAGTAATTTTTACTCATACACTATCCAGCACTTACACCACAGATGCACCCCTCTGGACTTAGAATAGTAATTGTTACCAAGGTAACACACTATCCTGCACTTACCCTACGGTTGCACCCCTCCTGGAGTTAGAATAGTAATTGTTACCCCTACAGTATCCTGCACTTACCCTACAGATGCACCCCCCTGGAGTTAGAATAGTAATTGTCACCAACACACTATCCAGCACTAACCCTACAGATACACCCCCCTGGAGTTAAAATAGTAATTGTAATGCTTACAGTATCCTGCACTTACCCTACAGATGAACACCCCTGGAGTTAGAATAGTAATTTTGACCAGCACACTCTCCAGCACTTACCATACAAATGCACCCCCCTGGAGTTAGAACAGTAACTGTCACCAACCCACTATCCAGCACTTACCCTGCAGATGCACCCCCCTGGAGTTAGAATAGTAATTGTAACCTCTACACTATCCTGCAATTACCCTCCAGATGCACCCACCTGGAGTTAGAATAGTAATTGTTACCCCTACACTAACCTGCACTTACCCTACAGATGCACCCCCCTGGAGTTAGAATAGTAATCGTAACTCTTACAGTATCCTGCACTTACCCTAAATATGAACCCCTCCTGGATGGAGTAAGAATAGTAATTGTTACCCCTACAGAATCCTGCACTTACCCTACAAATGCACACCCCTGGAGTTAGAATAGTGATTTTCACCAGCACACTATCCAGCACTTACCATACAGATGCACCCCCCTGGAGTTAGAATAGTAATTGTCACCAACACACTATCCAGCACTTACCCTACAGATGCACCCCCCTGGAGTTAGAATAGTAATTGTTACCCCTACACTAACCTGCCCTTACCCTACAGATGCACCCCCCTGAAGTTAGAATAGTAATTGTTACCCCTACGCTAACCTGCACTTACCCTAAAGATGCACCCCTCTGGAGTTAGATAAGTAATTCTTACTCCTACACTCTCCAGTACTTATTAACCTTAAAATAGAAATTGGTACTCCTACAATATCAAGCACATATGTTAAATATGCACACCCTTATAGTTTTTGAAAATGTGAAACAGTTTTTTGATTACAAATACTTTAAGAATGAATGTAAATCAAAATAAATATTTATTTAAACAAATTTTCTATACAAATAAGTATTACATTCATATCATTTAAAACAAATATAGTTTTTAAAGAAATCAAAGATAAAGTTAATGATTAAAAAAAATATTTGGTCCGTTTTATTTTTTTGAATTTACGGTATGACGTTTACGTAGTGACGTTCAACATGAAGGCAGCCATTTTGAGCTGTTAGGAAGGACAAAGCAGAAGCAAGGTAGAGGCGCTCAAAGGTTTAAAACTTGTTAATAGTCATATGTTCTGCAAGAGTGACATTTATTGCAAGGAGAGAAGAGGGAGGTTTATAGATGTAAATAGATTATTGCAAACTTAAAAACGTAACGTGTCCGCAGGCATATTGTCAGTGTATGCCCCACTTGGGTCACATGCTTAGATATAACAAAGATAAAAATAATGCATTTGCAAAGTATATTTATAGTGGATTTAAAAGAAAAAGTAAAGTATAGTTGCAAAGAACAGTGACCCGAGCTAAAAGCTCATATATATTTGGCATAGTAATGATTTTCGTTGTAAAATATTGCGTTGTAAAAGTATATGCATTGTAAAAAATGCATTGTATTGGCATGCGTTGTAATAGCATGCGTTGTATCGTCATAAATCAGATAGCCAATACAACGCAACTTTTACATTTATGAGAAATTCAGGTTTCCAATGAAGAAAAAGTGAGGTTCAAATTGTGACCTGTGCTGTCTGCAGTGTAGATTGCCATTAAGTGTGATTTTGCACTTGCAGCATGAATTCTATTATTCAACTAAATCTATAACTGATATAAGTTTTTGAAGGAGGCATACTAAAGGGATATTGTATAGGTTTGATAAGTGTTATACTTAGTTTGGTATTATACTCTGCATATAATGAATCAAGAGTCTATTTAATTGTCTATTTAATTGTGAGCTCTGATGACCGCAGTGTAGGTAGGAAGCAGCGGTTAGCAAGAGCCCACAGCCACGTGGCGTTGAGTAGAGCTGCACAGTATTGGTGTCATGAAGAATGTAATATGTGACATCATCAGCAGTGTAATGAGGGCGCACGAGTTATAGTTAGAAGAACTAACTATAACAGAGGAATTTCAATGGTTTTGTATGAGTGAAATATACAGCTAACTATAACACCCTTGAAACCCATGTTTTTTTTCAGTGAATATATATATATATATATATATATATATATATATATATATATATATATATAAATATATGCATTAATAACTTGTATGTAATCTACTTTACATCATAACATTAATTTGATTAATTAATACTTCTTAGGAATGTATTTTGTAATACAATTATGGAAGCATGTTTCACTGTATTTAATATAATTGTTTTCTTGTATCTTCTGATCTACAGACTAGATCACAGGCTGTAGAGTTTCATTTGTTATTTAGAATCTGATTTGTAAATAGCACTACACATGTGATTGTTCTTCAATCGTTTATAGCTGTGTGTTCAAATTAAATCAGAACAAGGGAACATTTTGTAACACATGAGGGATAACTCAACTTCCTGTGCATACTGTCTTAATCATAAAATGATGTTTGAAGTGCAATGCAATGAAGGACGTTAAGACTCAAAGCATCTGCTGCTGGTAGTGGTGGATTCTGCCCAATGTTAACAATAATGTTATGTTTTAGAGAACCATATCAATTTGAAAAGTCAGAACATTAGAGCAAAAACCTCTAATTGAGAAATATGCTGTGAAGCAGATGCACCTTGCCTGGAACAGCAGTTCACACTTCTTCCAGTAATGCACAGATATGTTGAAAGCTCATAGGAATCAACTTCGAAACAAAAGCAGCAGGAACTGAAACACGTACGATTTTTCAGGTCTGTACAATATGTGTGTCGGTTATGTTAGATTTTATTCATTTTGCCCAGTAATGTGAAAACGGAATGACAAAGGATGTTATACTTAAAATGCCCAATAGAATGTGTTTTAAGTTACACAGAGTCATAGACTATTCTTGACAATAGGGATGGTGATATTAGTGAAGTTTTACTACATTAGAAACATAATCTTTATGTATTTGCTGCTATACTTCTTGCCAAATCCATAACATGAGTCATAAATATAACCATCCTAGCTTATCGTAATCAGGTAATAGAATACTTGTACAGCTGAAGGAGGTTTCCAGAAATTATATATGCTGTTGTATAAACTACTGTGACTGGATGCACAGAATTGAGTGAGATGTAAATGTACGCGTTACATAAGAATCACATTTGGAGTGAACGTAACTTGCGTAATTACTCATAATTGCTGCAAAATGACTTGTAATTATGTGTAATTACATGACAATCACAATCCAGCATTTAGCACTATTTTACAAAATGGGCCAGAGGATGCATTTTGTACTAAGGAAAAGGAATTAATGATACAGGACATGAACAGAAATAGCAAGGAACCACTCGCTCTTTCTTAGTTCATTGGCCCTGTGCATCTGCAGTAAGATTTTTACCCCAAATTACTCTTAACTACTCAAGCTGGATAATGGCGTAATTTTTGTAATTTACATAAGTAATGCCTAATTAATGAAATTACTCCAATTACTCAAGCTTAAATACAATTTCACCCAAGCCAGAATAAAAAGAGTAAATAGTTGATTTTACGTGTTCAACATGCTCTTTTTTCCAAACTTATTAAGGGGCTCCTACCTTAGTAGTTTCCTTTACTAGGTCTTACCTGAGACAGCTCATGTGCTGTCGTTTGCTGTTGTTTTTTTTAAAACAAAAACTCTAAATATGTGCTTTTAGCACACCCATAACCTACCATTGATTGGATTCATTATTTTGTTTCCTTTCATTGGTGACCGTGTGTCAGTGTGTGCTGGCGTCATTTGAACTTCATGTTCTCTCCATGTGTTTGTTTTTCCCTGGAGCATGGACCAAAGACCAAGTACTGATTGATTTATTGACACTGCCTGTGTTCAGATTGTCCCATCAACCCTTAAATCACACTTTTCCTCCTTCCCCCACCCACGCCTAAACTGTAAAATGGCCCTTGCCTCCCTTTACCTCTATCCACTTCTGAATCCTAAAATCACCTTCATCTCCCTTTACCCCAACCAACCCTGAAGCCTAAAATCACACTTGTCTATGTATCTCTATCCAGCCCAAACCATAATATCACTCTCACCTCACTTTACTTCTACCCTCTCCTAATCCAAAAATCACTGTTACCTCCCTTTAACCCTACCCACCCTAAACCCTAATATCAGCCGCACCTCACTTTACCTCTACCCACTCTGCCCACCCCTAAACCCTTTTGCTTGCAAGTCAATTACAAAATGTCAAAGTAGAAGTTTGCATTTTCTGGCGTATGCAAGAGCTGATTGCAAACAACTTGCAATAACAAAACTTTGTCACGTGTGACCAATGTTCAAAACATACATTTTAATTGCCTATTGCTATAGCTAAAGCTGTAAACACACTCCCTTCATTTAACAGTCTTGCAGTACAATATGTGTTTTTTCTGAATTAAAGTTTCCCTCTGTGACACAGTTACTTATTTGTTGGATTGTTTTCTTCATAATTTAGAGGCAGTTTTATGAAACTCTAAATATGCATTGTTTTCAAAACGTTTGAGTTTCAATCTTACCTCCCTGTACTCAATCCAACCCTAAAACCTATACTCACATGTCTCTCTATTAGCATTACCCACTTCTGAACCCTACAATAGCCCTTACCTCACCTGACACCAAACACTAAAATCACCCTTATCTCCCGTTCCAACGACCCACACCAAAATCTAAAATAATCCTTCGCCCCTCCTTTCTACTCAAACCCTAAAATCCCCCTCACCTCCTTTTACCTCTACCCACCTTTAACTCTAAAATCCCGCCTACCGCCATTTACCTCTACCAACCCTAAACCCTATACTCACATGTGTCTCTATTATCTCTACCCACTACTGAACCTTAAAATCCCCCTTAACTCTACCCAACCAAACACTAAAATCACATCACCGTTACCTCTATATCCACCTTTTCACACCAAAATCTAAAATAAGCCTTTACCCTTGCCCCTCTACCCAAACACTTAATTTACCCTCAACTCCCTTTACCGCTACCCAACTTTCACCCTAAAATCCCAGCTACCTCCCTTTACTTCTACCAACCCCCAAATTCTAAAATCACCCTTATCTTTCTTTTATATGCTTGTACCAGCTCCCTCATGCTGCTCAGCTGCAATCACCTTTACATCCTTTGCCCCAATCCAACCCTGAACAGTAAAATAATCTTTACCTTTCTTTAACTCCACCCAACTCCCTCTACTATTACCCACCCCTGAAACCTAAAAGGGCCCTTGCCTCATTGTATTCCTGTCAGAGACTGTCTGGGACACAGTCAGGGACTTAGGCATGGACTGGGTAGAAAATGTATTTAATAAGAGGAGCACAGTGCTGCCTAGAATAATACAGGAAGTCAGAGGAGAAAAAGGATCCAAAGGGGAAGCCTGCACAAGATGGCTAAGACTCAGAAAGGATAGGCACTCAAGAGGCAATCTAGCATTCAGAATAACTTCACTCAGTATGCAAAGCCCAAAATTTGAGGCATCACACACTGACGTATTGTTTCCTTCTTTATTGGCAGGTTAAAGGGAGACCAGAATCACCTTTTTACAGACAGCTCACGCAATTTTCCAAACATATTTCTGACACCAAGCCCCTGATCACCGGAGTCCATGGGGAGACAGGCTGCAGCTTGTTTCACGCCGCACTCGCAGCGTTCAATTATTGTCCCGCCCTGTGGGCGTGTCTCCCGACTGCATTCTGGTAGACGTAGTATGGCAAATGTCTCCATAGTGGAATGCAGCCCAGCCTTCCCATTTCTTTGTGCTAATATAGTAGGCTGCCATTAAAACAGACAATCAGGTCCCTGCTAGTGTCAACTGCCAAAGGGGACAAGCCGTTCCAATTTGTGCTACCTTTGTCATGAAGCGCTGGAGCCACTCAGCAGTGGCGGGGCACCTCGAGACCCCGAGCGGGGCCGCTATACATCCAAATGCAAAGCCCAAAAGTTGAGGCGCCACACACTGACGTGTTGTTTCCTTCTTATTGACAGGTTACAGGGAGACCAGAATCACCTTTCTACATCTCACGTAATTCTTCAATCTTTTTTCTGGCACCAAGCCCTTGATCACTGGAGTCCATGGGGAGGCAGGCTGTGCTTGTTTCACGCCGCACTCGCAGTGTGCGGCGTGTCTCTCGACTGCATTCTGGTAGACGTAGTATGGCAAATGTCTCCATAGTGGAATGCAGCCCAGGCTTCCCATTTCTTTGTGCTCCTATAGTAGGTTGCCGTTAAAAAGAGATACTCGGGTCCCTGCTAGTGTCAACTGCCACAGCGGACACACCGTTCCAATTTGCGCTACCTTCGTCATGAAGCGCTGGTGCCACTCAGCAGTGGCGGGGCACCTCGTGACCCTGAGCGGGCCGCTATACATCCAAATGCAAAGCCCAAAAGTTGAGGCATCACACACTGACGTGTTTTTTCCTTCTTTATTGGCAGGTTAACGGGAGACCAGAATCAACTTTCTACAGCTCACACAATTATCCAAACATGTTTCTGGCACCAAGCCCTTGATCACTGGAGTCCATGGGGAGGCAGGCTGCAGCTTGTTTCACGCCGCACTCGCAGCGTTCAATTATAGTCCCGCCCTGTGGGCGTGTCTCCCGACTGCATTCTGGTAGACCTAGTATGGCAAATGTCTCCATAGTGGAATGCACCCTAGCCTTCCCATTTCTTTGCGCTCCTATAGTAGGTTGCCGTTAAAAAGAGACACTCAGGTCCCTGCTAGTGTCAACTGCTACAGCGGACTAGCTCATCAGGTACCTCCAGTAAGGGACACAGAGCTGCGTTGCAGAGTGGTGTAAAAAGGGGAGTGGCCTGGACCACCTTTCTGCAACTCAGCCCTGTGGCGCTTACTGGAGGTACCTGGTGGGCTAGTTGGCCCCCAGGGACCCCCATTATTGAATTGAAATTAATTTGCCATTGTAAACAATAAAAAAAGGTGGGTGAATCATACTTCACCAAAAAACCTCTAAGATTTAGTTGTAATTATATCAAGGCTACCTGCCAATAAAAATATATTTTGGGGTTTATCATTAGATATTTTTAACACTAGATCCCTGTTTATGTCCAGGAAACTAATTATATAAGAAGTCCCTATTTGGTCAAGACTGCCTGGGTGGTATTTAGCTTCTCGGGTGTGGAGAAGACTCCTATGATGAAGCATGCCATGATACCTTGGGGGTGAAGCATCTTCTTCAATATTGTTTGGATACTTCATGTTTATAGTGAGCACTATAAACAAAACATGATCAAGTCACATCTATAGCTACTTCATGGATTCAAGCACTTGTTATGATTTTATGCTGGTGGTGCATAAAGTCAGATAACCTTAATCTTCCTCTCTGAATATACAGTGTTTGTCTGATACCAGACGTTTAGTTATATTTACTAGTGGTACCCTTTGATTGTTTTATTAAACAATCTTTAAACCAAATTGATGCACATAATACGGAAATGGGCCATTGTAATTCTTTCTCAAATACATCAACACTTTCCCTGATGATCTTAATATCCCTACTTAATGGAGTGGATGACAAGATGTTGTCTGCAGCAGAAAACAGGTATGAATTTAGCTCTCTTTGCTGTAAAGATATTTTCTTTAATCAGTTATGCACATTGTGTTTACTTATTGCCCTGTTCTTTTTGCACTATTCTGCAAGGGTGTGTGCTTGGTGATTGGAAGCCTAGCCAGAGCCAGTGCAAGGTGAAAGGAAAACAATGCAATTTTTTAATAAATATGGCGCTGTTCTGTTCTCTCCCTTTCATGTAGCACGGTACAACAACTTTGCTTGCTACACTTATGTTGAATGCAAAACTAGTAAATCTGCCCCTCAAAATTTTGTGGAAACTATTATACATTGTGATATAAAAAAGATTTTGTGCCTAATTTGGATGTCGGTTGGAGTTTTCTCCAATTGAAAAACCTGCGGTTTCGAGACCGACCAGCCCTGGGTTGGCCGTCTGAAACAGCAATCACATTATGCGGTTGCAGACTCGAATTTCCCTATGGGAGCTTGGAACGAAACCAGCCGCAGCACAAGCTCCCATAGGGAAATGGGAGTCACTGGAAATCCTCATGGTGCCTGCCGCATGGTGCAGCGATTTACAGGCGGGCAACATAGGTGCCCACTCGCCCTCCAACCAGAGACCATTGAAGGAGGGTGGCCCTACTAGGGGCCCCCAAAGTCTCGTTCCGACAGGCTTTTCATGCCAGAAAGCCTAATACAGAAACCGACATCATACCCCTGACGGCGGAAACGCCGTCCATATGGGATTATGTTGGCTGTTCCGACTTGCTCAGTAGCCACCTGATTGACTGGCCAGTTTGAATTCCGATGATCGGTCGTATGTTAGGTCACTTTCCTGTGCTTACAGGAAGAAATCTGGATCTCTTTTCTATCAGTTTGCATTAGAATATCCATACATCTAGTTAATATTGCCACAATATATGATGCTTAATCACATTCTATTAAGGACACGGAGGCGAGGATTATGCTATATCTTCCTTCGCTTTATTAACATAAAGACTCCACAGCAGCTTAGGAAAAGATATATAATAGTAACAAAAAATGCTTTAAGGCCTAAAGCATTTGACGGAACGTTCAACAGATCAAAACAACAACTCCCAAGAGTCTCTTTGTATAATGACAGTCCATAGTCCTTCCACTCTGTCCATCACCGCTATAAACCCGGTCTTCTCTTCCTCTTCCTCCTCTTTCTTCGCGCAGATCACGCCTGAACCTCATTGATCCTGTTTAGCACCCTCGTTGCCTGTCGAAAAAGAAACAGCGTAAGCGAGGTGCCCCAGGAATGCAACAATAAGGCGAGGAGCATTCAGTGACTAACACAGCACAGACAATGTAAAGGAAAATGCTTTACTTACTGCCATACGGGTGGGTAGAAACACCACTGTGTAGCCTGGGTGGGATAATCCTCGCCTCCGTGTCCTTAATAGAATTGAAACTTACCGTTACGTAAGCTAGGCAAATTTCGATTCTATGTCAGGACCGGAGGCTTCAGATTATGCTAGTTCAAAGCTTACTTACCACCAACTGGGCCAAATCCACCACCGGCTTAAAATAAAACCTCTTAAAGGTGGAATCCGAGGACCAATCCGCTGCTCGCATTAGGTCCTCCAAGCGAGCACCCACCGAGAACGCCTTAGAGGCCATGGCCCCCCTGGCAGAGTGTGCTCCAAAGAGAGTAGTATTGATGCCTGCTTCTTGCATGACCCACCGCACCCACCTAGCGATAGTGGGGGAGGAGACAGCTTTGTGTGGCTTCCGCAGGGCAATCAACAACTGACGTTTGCCCGGGGGGCGCAAATCCAAGGTCAGATCTTCATATGCTTTGAGGCATTGCACAACACACAACTTTGGAGTGTCAAGAAAGGCTGGATAGGAAATGGATCGCAACGATGTTTTTGTGCGTCGGCCCACGGTAAAAGTGACCCCATCCGGGGAAAAAATGCGTGCAGATATATCCAGCGCGCGCACGTCGGAGACGCGTCTACAAGAAATCAAACATAACAACATGGCCAACTTTGCCGACAGTTCCTTGAGGGACAGATAGGAGTTGGCCGGCCAGGACAATAACAAGTTCAGAACCAAATTGACGTCCCAAAGGACGGAGTACCTGGGTTCCGGAGGCAACGCGAGACGAATAGCCCGCAGAAGCCGGCAAACAAAAGGATGCTCCCCTACTGGGTGGCCATCGATGTTGTCATGGCCTGCCGAAATCGCCGATCGAATAGCATTGATCGTTCTATAGGCCAAGCCCTTGTCGGCTAGGTGAGCCAGGAAATTCAGCACGGGAACGAGGCCTGCGACCAAGGGATCCAAATCCCTTCGTAGACACCAACGCATCCACTTAAGCCAAGCGGATCTGTAGCGCTTCGTCGTACTATCGGCCCATGCTTTGGAGAGCAAGTGTTCAGCAGACCCCGAAAGGGCTGGGAGCGACCAGCGTCTCCTGAGAGCCTCCATGCCACGAGGCGGAGAGAGCTCTGCGTGATGAGAGGATGCGGTTCCCGATCCGGATTTGTCAGGAGCAGTGGAAACAGGGGGAGTAGGATTGGAAAATCCCAAGAAAGTTCCAGAAGAACCGGAAACCACACTTGAGACTCCAGAGCGGTGTAACCAACACCAACTCCGCTCCCTGGCGGCGTATTTGGGCCGCTGCTCGCATTATCATGGAGAACGGGGGAAACGCAAACGGCTGTTCCCGACTCCAATCCTGTAGAAAGGCGTCCGTGGCTTCCGCCAGAGGGTCCGGCCTCCAGCTGAAAAAACGCGGCAGCTGGTGGTCGAGACGGGACGCAAACAGATCCACCGAGAAAGGACCCCAGAGGGTTTGTAACCACCGGAAGACCTCCGGGTCCAGCTTCCACTGAATGGCATCCCTGAGGTATCTGGAATGCCAATCCGCTACTTGGTTGGCTTGACCCAGTAGATATTCCGCCGTCACCGCAATGTGACGCGACAGGCAGTAGTCCCAGAAGTCCTTTGCCAGATCCGCCAAAGCACGGGAACGAGGACCCCCTAGGTGGTTCACATAACGAACCGCCAAAACATTGTCCATCCGCAAAAGGACACAGGCCTTGACCGAATCCTTGGTCCAACAACGGACTGCGAAGGAGCCCGCTAGGAGTTCCAAACAGTTGATATGCCATCGTTGTTCTTCTGAAGACCAGGCGCCGCCGGTGGAGAAATCCCCGCACCGGGCGCCCCAGCCCGACCTGCTGGCATCGGACTCTATGACTAGGTCCGGGGCCGAACCGAAGATCGCCCGACCATTCCATGCCTCCATGTGAGACAGCCACCAGGACATTTCCTCCTTCACTTCGTCCGTGAGGGGGACCCACTGATCGTAACTCATCCCACGACGTAGGTGTTGCGCCTTTAGACGCTGGAGCTCCCTGTAATGCAGGGGGCCTGGGAAAATCGCCTGGATGGAGGACGACAGAAGCCCTACCACCTTGGCGATATGGCGCAAGGAAGTGCGATCCTTCGCGATCGTCTGTCGAAGCAGGTGTCGTATTTTCGCGACTTTCCGGCCCGGCAGGCTCAAGACCGCCTGCACCGAGTCCACCACGAAACCTAGGAAGGTGATCTTCTGAGTGGGAACCAAAACCGTTTTGGAGCCGTTGACCACGAACCCCAGTCTCTGTAGAAATTGCACGGCCTGCCGAAGCTGAGCCGCCAACACCTCCGGGCACTGCCCCATGAGGAGGATGTCGTCTAAGTACACCAACATTCGGACCCCCTGACTTCTGAGAAACTCCACCACCGGATGGAGAACTTTCGTGAAGCACCAGGGGGCCGACGACAGACGGCAGTGCGGTGAACTCGAACACCTTGTCGTTCCATAGAAACTGAAGGAAACGATGATGCGGAGGATGGATGGGGACGACTAAATAGGCATCCTTGAGATCCAGTCTCACCATCCAGTCCCGAGGGAGGAGCACGTCTCGAAGGAGGTGGATACCCTCCATCTTGAAATGTCGATAGATCAACCATCCGTTGAATTCCTTGAGATTGATCACAGGTCTCTTGCCCCCATCTGTCTTGTCCACTAAGAAGACATTGCTGAGGAACCCGTGTGGATGGCGCGTTGATAGACGGATGGCCCCTTTGCGGAGCAGTTCAGAGACCTCCCCGTCTATCAACCGCGCGTCGGACTCTGAAAACACCATGGGACGTGGGGGCACCGCTTGCGTGGGCTGGTCGAAGAATTCTATGCGGAACCCCCGTACAGTTTGCAAGACCCAAGCGTCGGCAGTGAGCAATTCCCACTCCTCGTAAAAGGTTGCCAGCCTCCCCCCAATTGGAACTTGATCCAAACAAAGTACACTTACCGGAAGCATTCCCTTGTCCAGAGTTCTTCCTGAACCCTCTGCCGCCGAAGCGTTGCCCTCTGGTGGGGTAGAAGTTGTTAAAGTTGGCTGAGGTCTGGTATTGGCCTCTGCCGGAGCCTTGTGCTTTATTGGTGGCTTGCTGGCCACGGCCGGTCGCGCGGCCCCTACCGCGACCGGCCCCTCCTGAGAAACGCTGGTAGAACACCCTTTTAATGCTGGATTGAGCCTTGTCCAGCGATGTGAACGTGTTCACAAATTTTCCCAGCTCTCTGATAAAGGGCTCGCCAAAGAGGCCTCCCTGGGCAACTGCACCCGCCTCCGACGAGGCCAGGTCCCCCAACTTCGGATCCAACTTAATCAAGAGCGAACGCCGCCGCTCAGTAGATAGGGCGCAGTTGGCGTTGCCCAAGAACACGATCACCCTCTGGGCCCAATTAGAAAGCACCTCCGGTGAAATGACGGTGCCATTTGCCTTCGCCTCCTCCGCCATATCGAGGATCTTCGTGGCAGTCCCTACCGCATCCAACAGCTTATCCTGGCAGGCCCGCCAAGACCGATTGATGCCCTTCCTGGGATCTTTCATAAATTTTGCCAAGAAGGTGGCCATCTTGGCATCCAACTCCGGGGTCATGGCCACCTTACCCTCCAAAGTCGGTCTAGGGCACTCCCCACGCAGGCAACCCCTTGCCTCCTTTTCCAGCGGCTTCCGCAGCCTGCCCGCTACAAACTTCGCCACCGTCTCCCCCGGTGTCCAAGCCGCGGAGCGGGGGTGGACGATCTCGTCCGGGTCCAGCATGCCCGACTCATCTCGTGGCATCTCCTTGGCAGAGGGCGCCGGAAGCCAGGATCGGGTCGACTCACCGTCGTCATCTGTGTCCGGGGAGTCGTACACCGGAGAGGCGGGGGCCGTCGACACGTCCCCTGAAGCACCCGGATCCGCCAAGGGAGCAGGGGGCACTGCCGTTGCTTTCGCCAGGAAGGCGTCCCGGAGATGCTCAAACGCGCCCCTGTCCACTCCTTGGGCCTCCGAGGATGGGCCTTCCTTACAGGGCCTCTTCGGTGCGGGCGGCAATTCGCCGGATGTCCCCGGGAGTTCGGGGGCGGAGTCACGTGCGCGGACGCCAGCTTCGCGCATTCCTCCACGATGGGGGCGGAGAGGCGGTCCTCCATAGGCCCTACCACCTCCGTCACGCAGCGATAAATCGAATTATCCACTGCCTGGTAAAATTTGTCGTCCTGCAGGTAAGAGTAGGGTTCCTCCTCGTACTCTCCTTCCATCCTGAAGCACAGGAGTAATTCCGGGGCACCCTGGAGGGCGGCAGTCGAGATAAGTCTCGGATATGGGCAGACCAACCGGCTGCGATCACTTTGTGGGCCAACTGACGTGGCAGGTGGGGCTGCACCAACCCCCCAGCGCGCAGACTCTCCTCGCCGGGACCGAGTCACCGCACCCCTCAAGCGCGCCAAGCCACACACAATCAAAGAGGTGCACAAGGTTCACCCGAAGGTGTTTCTCGCGGTCAGCGCAGCAATACAGACCCCAACGGGGCGTCAGAAACAGGGAGGTACAGACCCGGAGCACCAGGTGTCAGAGGGGCACGCGAGGGTTGGCTCCTGTGCAAGCGGACTCCACGGCGCGGCTCCTGTAACTGCGGAGGCGCGCCGAAGGGTCGGCGAGACGGTAGGGCGCCCCCTGGCGGCTTACTCATTCACCGCACACAAATGGGGAAGAAGGATCGCGTAGGAACGAGAACGTTCCCGCGACCGGGGACTCTGCAATGGAAAAAAGAAACCATGGGGGAGTCCCCCAACGATCGTACATACAATACAATCAGTAAACACAATAAGGGAAAAACATGAAAAGCACTTATCTGGCTGCGGGAGCAGCGAAGAAAGAGGAGGAAGAGGAAGAGAAGACCGGGTTTATAGCGGTGATGGACAGAGTGGAAGGACTATGGACTGTCATTATACAAAGAGACTCTTGGGAGTTGTTGTTTTGATCTGTTGAACGTTCCGTCAAATGCTTTAGGCCTTAAAGCATTTTTTGTTACTATTATATATCTTTTCCTAAGCTGCTGTGGAGTCTTTATGTTAATAAAGCGAAGGAAGATATAGCATAATCTGAAGCCTCCGGTCCTGACATAGAATTTAGTATCCAATTCCCATATTTTCTGCAAACACTGCAGCTATTTTATACCCTTAAATAGTCTTTGCATAGATGGAAAGGCATCCTCTTGACACTCCGGGTTCTATTTTATTTTATATCTGAAGTTTCGAAATATGTTTTTCAAGTGATAAAGTACGGTAAGCCTTACAGTAATCAATACTAGAACTTGAAACTGTGAATGCTATTGATTTAAACATAGACTTCTGTTCTGTTGCATTTTTCTGAATTATTAAACGGGGACAAACTGTGATCTAACAGACAGAACTGTCAAAGTGAGGTTCTTCCTAGCTTTCACAGCTGTGAAATTCAACTACATCATTCTTTTGTTAGTCCTAAGAACCTTTCCCTTTTACATCCAGAGATTGAGACAGTTAGATCATGGCACTGCCATCAGGCATCCATGTACTGTTTAAACGTGTGTTTTGCTATGCTAAAATTTCCTGTCTGGAGAGTATCACTAAGCGTAAATCTGATGGTATGTTATCGTTTCTGTTATGTAATCCGTTTACCATAAAACACAATTATGTACCATGAGTTTATTGCCAAACAGTAGAGGGAGGGGTGATGAGTATCCACATACTCAGCCTAGTGCCAACAACAAGTGTTAGTATTAATACATCCCTATGACAAAATCCTCTGGAATCTTTCTGAAAGTGTATTTGTCTAAAGTTGTGTTCCTCAACTAGAGTGCATGAGCATTACCACTTATGGTTTCCTCACATGTAATGACAAAATAAAAATTCCTGCTTGCTTGCCAGGCACTATTGCCTCATCCATTTCAAAACTGTGAATTATATGCACACTAATCTTTTTAAAAATCACCTACCTGATCTGAAGATGTAGTACACAACAAACTACGAAGATATGTTGCACATTTTCAATACAATATTGATACAGTAATTCAATTTATAATGGAAATCCACTATCCTCATTTTAATCTCAAATTCCCAATTTTTGCAAAGTCTCCATTATTAATTCGGGGTGGGCAATACATTCTACTCTGCTGGCAGAATTTGTGGAATTTTGCCCATTTGCATTGTGCTTGTAACACGTTGTTTCGTCAAAAATCGGTCAACCGCTTCATGGCTGAGTTTTTTCTCACACATTTGGAATACCAGCATTAAATTGATGAGTGCAAGTTCATGTCCCCTAGCGTGAATTTCAGCCCTATAATGCCACCCAGAAAGATTTTCTCAATGCAGTTGGCCATGGCAAGTCGTGACTGTTCACATTTAGAAAGCTGCCACTCGAGTAGAAAATCTACTCAAGTGTCAGAAAGAAGCAAAACCCTCTGGCGTGCCATTTTGTGACAGTTGTGCTGATTTTACATTGTGGAACAAGTTCCCTGTGCTAATAATCATTAATATACTTATCTTTTTATTGCATTTTGTTCATTAACATCTTTACTTGAATAGTATTCTGTTTAAAGAACATTAATTTCTATCCACCTTAGTCTGTACACATAATGTCAAATTCTGCCCAAATATTAATATAGCTATTTCACCTCATTTTAAAAACACAGTTGATTTTTTAACTCTTTTGCATATTTTATTTTCTGATAACATCTTTAAAAATTCTACATGCAATCTCCACCTATTAATATTCATACACATTACAGTGAGGTATTACAAAAAATAAAATGACATAAGCAATGCCTAATGTTAATTGCACAAATAAGCTAAAGCATCTGCACAAAGACATATAGTATAAATGAATTTACAAACCTGAGGAATATTTATTCCAAACAGCTGAACAAGATTGGAAAGAAAATCAGGAAGATGAATGTCTGGTAAATTTTTGGAATGTGAGAGTCAGAGAGTGGGTGCTTTGAGCGTTGTAAGCTAGAGACATATTTTTGTCCCAGGTTCCCTAAACAACTGCTATGCTATGGACCTCTTATTGAACCTACTCTGATACATGTAAAATATCGAACAGTCAATTACAGTCCAGGACAAAAGGCCAAACACTGCATAGGAATCTCTAATGCCTCAATTCTGCATTTGTAGATCTTTATGCCTTATCTGTATAGTAAACTGAAAGCAGAAGAGGTTCAGAGGAGCAGCAGCAGCACATGATGTGATATACTGTTAGAGATTCACTGCTTTCTGTCCTCAAGGCAATACGTGATGGAAGCCCGTAGTGTGGAGGAGCTGTGGGACAGACACACACTCTTTTTCACTTACACTCATCCATTCACAAGCACAAGCACATGCATATACACCGACCATTCTTAAGCATTTTCACAGGCACACCCTTATTCAAAGCATACATGATGAGATACACATACATTCATATATACATACATGCAGACAATACTAAACAAAGATTTAACGGACATTGAGTGATGCCTCCTGTTTCATTACACACCTTGCTGCCAGAAACCTAAGTAGGATCCATGGCTCATTCATGTTCCATCACAGTGGACAAAGTAAACAACAGGAGATGATGGATGGAGTGCTGAATTTTTTCAGACACACACCCCAGTTACAGATCTGGATTGAATCTATCATTGTTTTTAGCTCACTTCGCCTCTCCAGTTCAGACACAGCCATATGCAAATCAGTCTTAACCCTGTTCCTCATGGGAACAGTCCAGCTCTAACTGCCAAGCCAGGTCTTCCCTGGACTGTAAACAAGCATCCTGGGGCCGGTTTCGGGGTAACACCCCTCATCAGCCAGGCTAGCTTGAAAGTGGCAAAGTGAGCAAGGGACCCACATCTGGGCATACCCTGACAACTTAGGGCGAACAAAGCAAACACAAGGAGATGATGGATGGAGTGCTGAAACTTTTCAGACACTCACCGCCAGTCACAGATCGGGTTTGCATTCATCATTGTTCTTTAGCTCACTTCCCCATCCCAGGTCAGGCCCAGCAAATCAGTCTTGACCCTGTTCCAGCCCGAACTGCCAAGTGGGCTGCATACCCAACTGGCACAGGATGAATTTGGTGATGACTTCCTACTAGATAAGCGAGTGCATACAGTGGCCAGGACAGTGTGTGTATTTTGACCTAATGGTGTACCTTCGGATGCCTTAGGGTGATACTGCGTATGCCTTATGCCCTTGAATTCTCACACAACCTGACTCCATGAACAAAAAGTGTAAATCAGTACAACAGGGCACACAGGACTATATATGCTCCATCATAGAGAGGATCTTTGGGATCCTGAAGTCACGTTTTGGATACCTCCACAAAACTGGCATGGCACTACTGGACATGTGACGTACTGCACAATATCGCAATTAGGAAGGGTCAGCATGTCATTCCCATAGAGCCTAAGCCCAACTCAGGTGATGACTTACCACCACTACAGGTACAGCAGGAAAGTACATGCAGCAAGCAGACATGCACAATGCACAGAGATAACCAACAACTATTTCTGAGGTGAGAGATTTTTAAACATTCAATAGCAGTGCTGGGTGCACAACTGAGTGACCACTTTTTATTTCGGTTGCTACAATATTGCTACAAGCAATTGCATTGTTGTCGATGATACAGTAATATAAAAATAACAAAGTAAATAAGGTGAAAAAACTAAAGGCAACTCATCCCACGGAGGCTCTATTAGGAGTCTGGTGGGCCATGGACAGCCAGGCCAGCGGCTGCGTTGCGGTGGCAGTATTCCCACCATTGTATTACAATTAGGGTGGTTGGACCAACATTGCCACTTTGCAGCCGCCAAGGAACTACATTTACCTGTCAGTGTTGCAGCAGTCTTGAGGCCACATTATGCTTGGCAGGGGAAGCATATTACAAGTTCACATTCAATGAACACTGTTGAAGAGAGTAAACAAAGGGGGCCCTACAGTGCCCCATTGTCCCTTAGGGTCATGGGGTGCATGCAGAGGGGCACAACATGTGCCCCACTGTGTGCATGCATCCCAGTACCAGCATGGCATGGACTTTACTTTCCATGCAGTGCAAGAACTGTTTTTGGCATTCCCATTGCGGTGCCCATTTTCTGAGTGGTCGCCGTGGGAACATAAAAAAAGAAAAAATTACTCGCAATCTAGCAGACAGACTGACCACAAGTAGTCGTGTAAATAAATGTTTAATGTTTTGTGATAATATTGTTGTGACTCTGCTGCATATGTTTGTGACATGTTTGTGTTGTACAGATATGTTGATGTAGTATATGTGGATTTGCTAACATTATTTAATGTATGGTACATAAAGAGAAGATAACTTACCCTGGCTGGTGCCTACTGGATTTGAGGTGTCTCTTACACCTGCCAGACTCTTGGGTACCCTCTGTGAGCCTTTCCATGGGAGTCAAGAGGGGTGTTGTGAGAGTCCTTTGTCAGTACCACATTCCTCTGCCATCCTGCTTGCCACCTTCTCCTTTGTACGAGACTTCAGTTAGTAACACTTTTTATGGATCTCAGGGATGGTTCTCTGGGTGACGCCTAGGGAGTTGACCTTCTCCATGATGGTGGTCCAGATCTGCGATTTTTGTGCCTCAGTTACGGTGAAGGAGGCCTTCTCAAAGAGTTGGTTTATTGGAAGACACATTACTCAGTCAAGGCTGCAAGCTCCCTCACAGAGAACTTCACCTTTCTCTTCTTGCCCTCTGAGTCCTTGTTCCCTCTTTAGCAGCCATGGTCTTCATTGGAGATAGTTTAATGAACTGGCAGCAGGGATGTAAGGGCCCATATTGCTTCCAGTGGCTCCCTAGGCCTTTAGGCACACCCAATATTTTTAAACTTCCTAGTTTTATATCATCATTCTGCCTCTAGAAAGCACTGTTTCCTAGTTTGCGATTTCCTATTCAGTTATTGCAGCGAATCCTTATTTTTCAATTTCCTATTTTCAAAGGCATATCCGTAGGAAGCACTCTTTGTGGAATCAATGGTTACATACATACGCATTTCCAAATAGCAATTTGTACTGATTCACAGTTTGGACATTTCAAATCTCTGATTTTGTATATATGGGCCATACTTCCTAAGATACACTTAATAAGTCAGTTATACAATCAATTTTACAAAAAAAAATCCATTTAGACACTTATTTACCCATTTATTCTTCCATTGACCTTTACATATACATATGTAAAAAATATTTATTTTTCTGAAAGACACACATTCACTGGATTATGTCATCAGTGATGTCATTTGAGATTTCATGAGTGATGTCACTGACCAAGTCATGGTGATGTAATATGTGACGTCATCAGCAATGCATTGCGGGCGCACGAGTTATAGTTAGCTGAACTAACTATAACGGGGAAATTTCAGTGGTTTTGTATGAGTGAAATGTCCAGCTAACTATAACATGTGTGAAACCTGTGGTTTTTTGAGTGAATTTCTAAGGTTTTTTAAATGCTAATTCCTAACTATAACAAGGCTAAAACCTATGGTTTTTTCGGTGAATTTCTAAGGTATTTTAAATGCTAATTCCTAACTATAACGTGGCTGAAACCTCAGGTTTTTCCAGTGAATTTCTAAGGTTTTGTAAATTATCATTTTTAAATGTATTAATTGTTATTTTTTTATACTGATTTACTACATTGTTTTAAAGTATTTATTTTTAGATATTTAATTTTTTAAATTACATTACATATTTTTAATATAAATTGAAAAAAAATTCTAAAAATATTGAAATTGTCATATTTATTTTTTAAATGTTATATTTTTTTAATGTATATTTATTTTATATAGCAGGCAATGATTTGTAGTTCGGCTGATTTTTGAGGGTTAAACCAGTCAATGTTAGCCTATGAAAGGAAATTCAAGTTACTGTAACTACGATTAGAATTACTTTTCAGGATCAGTAGTGGGCTGAAAGATGCAGCACTGAGGTCTCTCCTAATAACAGGTGAGTAAATCAGAATTCATCGTTCGGCTGATTTTTGAGGAATTTTTTAAACTTCTAAAAACTCCACACAGAATTTTTTTTCAAGTGAAACCAGTCAATGTTAGCCTATGGAAGGAAATTTGAATTACTGTAAGTATAGTTAGAATTACTTTTCAGGATCAGTAGTGGGCTGAAAGATGCAGCACTGCAGTCTCTCCTGAAAACAGGTGAGTAAATCGGAATTTGTAGTTTGGCTGATTTTAGAGGAATATTTCGCTCAATAGTGAAGGAAGGGGGTGAGGCCTGAAGTGACATGTGTGCAAACACGCCCTGTGGGGCGTTTTAGGTTGGGGAAATAATTCCTCTTCAAACGTGAGGTCCTCTATGAGCCAACTAGCCCACCAGGTACCTCCATTATGCACCAGTATTACCTACTGGTGGTATATAAAATATATTACCTACTGGCGGTCGCCAGTAGGTAGTTATAGTTAGGACCTAGTTTCCATAGGAAATCCGCAACATTCTATTTGGATAACTTTGCCGAAAGATTCTCCAAGAAAATGGCCTGCTCCGCACCGCTCCTTCCCTGAAAGTTTTGGGGTGATTTGTGAAGCTGGGACCGAGAAAAAGGGGGGTCCTAAAACGTGTTTTCCCCATGCAATTTTCCATAGGGACCTTTAAGTGAGGCTACAGCCTGAAATGCTGAACGGAATTACACCAAATTTGCCAAAAAGGTAAAGTTTGGTTCGCAGATTACGCATTTTGTTAAATGGTATAAATCCGTTCAGTTGTTCTAAAGTGAAATCATATATATAATCTATAGACGAAATACCATACACGTACGGTAAGCGTACCATTACGAGCACGAGCTGCATGGTCATTGGCTGTCAACACTCCAAACCAGGAAGTGTTGGCAGCCATCTTTTGCCTCGGTAGAACCGAGGCACAAGAAAGCAATGAAAGAACTGCCAAAAACATACGAAGGGGGCAGGGTAGAAACATCCTGACCCCCTAGGCCTGCTCAGGGGGTCCCACAAGGACCCTATGGCCCAACATTTTTTTGTAAAAAAAATCGTGGGATACGCGTATGGTACACGTATGCGGTGAAAAAGAAAAGAAAAGAAAAAAAAGTCCGCTTTATTGTTAAGAAGCCCCCGGGGGAGCCAAATCCCGGGGGTAATGTTTTTATTGATAATGGGGTGCCCAGAGGGCCCACCCTGCCCTGGGGACTGCCACCCCCAGGGCTTGAACTTTATGTATGCGGGGGAGCTCTTGGCCCCCTGCAGCCCCGGGGACCGCCACCCCCTGGGGCAATTTAAAAAAAATGTTTATAAAAAAACCTGTGTGGGGGGGTTTAAAGCCCCCACATGCCCTGGGGCCACCACCCCCCCGGGGCTCGATTATTGAAAATAGGGGGGGTCTGTGACAGACCCCCCAGCCCCGGTGATGGTGGGAGGGGGGCCGTGCGGCACCCCTCTTGGAGCCTTTCATGGCCCTGGGGACCACCAGGACCGGCTCCTGCAGTGTCCCGGGTTGCCTACCCCCGGGACACTGCTGTTGGCCATGGTAGCGGTACAAAAGGGGATGGTGATGGACGGAGCATCTGAATCAATCAAACACTCACACCCAGTAAAAAGATCTGGGTTTAATACATCACCGTTCTCTAGCCCAATCTGCCACCCCAGTTCAGACATGGCTATATGCAAATCAGTCTGACCCTGTGCCTCATGGGAACAGTCCAGCCTGAACCGACAAGCCATGTCTTCCCTGGACCGAAAACAAGCTTCCGAGGACCGGTTTCTGGCATTGCAGCCGTCTTCAGCCGTCTTGCTTGAATCCAGTGGCAAAGTGAGCAAGGGACTCACGTCTGAGCATACTCTGCCACACTTATGGTGGTCAAAAGCGGTACAAAAGGGTGTTGTGATGGACAGAGCATCTGAATCAATCAAACACTCACACCAAGTCAAAAGATCTGGGTTTAATCCATCACCGTTCTTTAGCCCACTCGGCCACCCCAGTTCAGACATGGCTATATGCAAATCAGTCTGACCCTGTGCCTCATGGCTCCCACCCTACCATAGCAAACTGCTTTCCTATTTGAAAGAAAGAGCAGGAAACCTGCTCTCTCTTTCAAGTAGGAAAGCAGATTGCTTTTCGTCAGAAAGAGCAGCATGTAAGCTGCTCTCTGTGACGAAAAGTAATGCCGGCTCCTGAAGAACACGGGGAGCCGGCTGGGACCCTGGGGGCATTGGGGCTCCCCCCACGGTCCCCAATGTTGTATTTCAGCCCTGGGGGGATGCCGTCCCGTTGGGATTATATGAATTAGTGATAGAGGCTATTTTTTTTTTACGGTAGATTTACCATGCCCGTACCATGCACGTACGTACGACGTACGGTGCGAAGTCTGTAAGTCGTTCCGTAAGCGTACCTAAGCAAGAAAAAGAAAAATATTTTTCAGATATTTATCAAGTTTATGTGTTTAGATGTTGGGTGGCTCTCAAAAGAGCCCTTGTGTTTATTGGGAGATTTTAGTACCTACAAGTAAGTACCGATGCAGAGTCTGAAGTTCATGAGGAAGAATCTGTTCCCTTCATCTGTAAAATGTACACCATCTCTCCCATAGATGTCTTGCATTTTGAAACATAGATTGTTGTAAATGTACCCCATTCTATAGTCCCGGAGAAAAGCAGAAACAGATTTATTCACATGTTTCCTAGCTTTCTCAATTTGTGGACAAAAGTGATTGGACCAGTCCCAATTCTGCCTCTGGCATATATTAGAATAGACAAAGGTAGTTTGGGGGAAAACTGACATCAGTTCTGTAAAGGTGTGCTTCATAAACATTTCCAGACCTACCCCAGTCGAAGTGCCTAGGTCATTGCCACCACAGTGCACAATTATGAGGTCAGGGTGTTGGATATGCAAAAAGGATTTTTTGCCAATGGCTTCAATTGGTGCCACTTTAATCCTCTCTGTCCAATCCATTTATTGTCTACATTTGGTAAACCTAGGTCTTTGTGAATTCCTTTCTGTTCTGCATCCCTTTGACTCCAGAAAATATAGCTGTGTCACACAATCCACACTCTAACTCTAAGCATCTTGAAGAGAGGTCTGGATGCACTTAGATGGTCTCTGTACATGAAATGGCAGTTTGAAAAAAATAAATCTAAAACGATGGATAAGTGGAGTTTTGAAACAAGCAAAGAAGTGGTTGGTTGTTTGAAAACTTTTTTAGATAGAAAACTAGGGTGCAATTTTTTGTTTTTTAAAAGCCTGTTATGTATCGGTCAAGAAAAAGTGATAGAAAAGAACATTACTTAAGATAAGCTGGTATATTGACAAGTCAACCATACTTGCTGTTTTAATTTGCAACAGTGTATGATGAACTTTTCACCTGTGTGCTTAGTTAGATGTTCTCTGGAGTGTTTCTATGGTAACTGGCAGAATGTGGAATGTGGGTAGGGTTGTAAGTTTTGTTAACTTGGAAAGGGTTCAAAAGTTCAAGTTATTGAAATGTGTGTTTCGTTTTGATTTAATGTGGGAATGAATGTGATTTGTTATTTATTATTTATTTGTATATGTGTGTAGATTGAGTGTGCAGCAAATTGAATATGTATTTGCTAAATGAGTCTGGGTTGTGCAGTGGAATGTATTAGTTATATACATGGAATGTGTACAGTCTCTTAACCGTTTTAGAGTAGTAACTGAGTGTCTGTGTACATTAAGGAATTATACTTGCCTCTTTTTCTATATTCTGCCCCCCCCCCTCTCCTCACAGTCTCCCTCTCTCTCCTTATACTGTCCCCTCTCTTCTGATATTCTCCTTCTTTCCTTATTCTCACTTTTCTCTCCTCATAGCGGTCCTTGTACTTATACTCCCTCCTGTTGTCATAGTCCCCTCTCTGTCCTGTTACTCCTCACTTTCTCCTCATATTCCCCCTTCTCCTCATATTCCCCACTGTCCTCATAGTCCCCCTCTCTGTCCTCATACTCCTTCCTCACTCTTTGTATTCCTCCTTTCTTCATACTCTCCCCTCTCTTCTCAAACTTGCCCCTCTGTTCTCATAATCCCTTTTGGCCTCATATTCCCCCTGTCCTCATACTCCTTCTCTCTGTGTTCATATTCCACTGTTTCTCCTCATATACCTCCTCTTTCCTCATTGTCTCTCCTGTCTCCTAATACTCCCTCTCCTTTTTATACTCCCTCCTCTCTCCTCTTAGTCCTCCATTTCTCTTCATACTTGGCTCTTAATAATTTTCCCGTCAGTAAACATACATTGCTGCATACACTCTTGGACAGATTTAGAAGCCCCTTGCACCTCTTTGTTGTTCTATTGTGTCACTTTTTTGATGTAATGTTGGCAAAAATAATGCAGCAAATTGGAAATGTATTTGCAAAATGAGTCAGGGTTGTCCACTGAAATGTAGTAGTTATTTACATGGAATGTGTGCTGTCACTTAACCGTTTTAGTGTAGTAAATGTGTTTTGGTAAAATGTATGGTCTCATATTTTTTGTCTAGAATCACACTGAGCGTCTATGAACATAAAGGAATTATACTTGCCCCTTTTTCCATAATCTCCCCACTCTCTCCTCACAGTCTACCTCTCTTTCCTTATACTGTCTCCTCTCTCCTGATATTGCCCCTCTTTCCTTCTTCTCACCTTTCTTTCCTCATAGTGCTCCTTGTCTTCATACTCTTCCTGACCTCATATTTTCCCCTTTGTCCTGTTACTCATCCCTTTCTCCTAATATTCCCCCTTATCTTCATATTCCCCACTGTCCTCATAGTCCCTCTCACTGTGCTCATACTCAGTCCTCTCTCCTTATATTCCTCCTCTCTCTTCAGTCTTCCCTCTCTCCCCTTACACATCTCCCTGTCTTCATACTGTCCCCTCTCTCCTCTTACTTTCCCCTGTCTCCTCATAATCCCTTGTGTCCTTATATTTCCCTTTGTCCTCATACTTCTCCTCCTCGCTGTGTTCATACTCCCCTGTTTCTCCTCAAATTCCTCCTCTTTTCTCATTGTATCCCCTGTCTCCTAATACTCCCCCTTCTTTTTATACTCCCTCCGCTCTCTTTTTACTCCTCCCTCTCTCTTTATACCTCCCTGTTAACAATTTCTCAATCAGTATACATACATTGCTGCATACACTGTGGTGCAGATTTACAAGCCCCTTGTGCCTCTTTGTTGTTCTATTGTGTCACTTTTTGGATGTAATGTTGGTAAAAATAATGCAGCAAATTGGAAATGTATTTGCAAAATGAGTCAGGGTTGTTCACTGAAAAGTAGTAGTTATATACATGGAATGTGTGTAGTCAATTAACCATTTTACAGTAGTAAATATGTTTTGGTAAAATGTAAGGTCTCATTTTGTTTTGTCTAATATCACACTGTGCACATGTGTACATTAAGGAATTATAATTGCCTCTTTTTAAATATTCTCCCTCCTCTCTTGTCATACTCCCCCTCTCCTCATATACACCCCTTTCTCATGATAGTTCCCCTCTCTCATCACACTCCCTCTCTCTCTCCTCATTCTCTTTCTTCTCTCCTCATACTCCCCCTCTTTCCTGTTACTCCACCCTCTCTCCTCAGATGTCCCCCTTTCCTCATACTCTGTCCTCTCATCATACTACCCCCTATGTTATGGTACTCCTCCCTCTTTCCTCATATACATCCCTGTCTCCATTTACATATCTGTGTGTTTTATACTCCTCTCTATTTCTTCATTCTCACTCCTCTGTCTTCATATTCTTTCCTGTTTCCTCATACTGCTCATCTGTCCTCATATGCTAAAGCACTTATAAATTCAGTCAGGCACTCTCCATACTGAAGTGTAATCTTCTAGTCACTACTCAAGTATCGATGCAGTGAAGTAGGCCTTAGTATTTATCGACACTAAAAGAAATTCATCATGCCATCAAAAAGTGAAAAGAGGAAACAACATAATAAAGCCTATTATTTAAAGAGAAGTCATCCACAACATTGACCTGAATGACAATGTGTGAACAAAAAGAAAAAAAGTCCTTGTAAGAGAACGAAGATTTTTTTGAAGAATTTATGAAACAGTAGGAGTAGTGTGCACAATGTTAAAAATACAAATTGTGTATCTGCAACTAAAAAGAAAAGCAAGAGAAAAGAGAATAACCATGGGAATTCATCTTGTAAAAAAACAGTGTATAGTAAAAGGAGGAAGAATCAATTGCAGGAAATTAGAAAAATTATGTTTTATAATAGAGTTTTGTCAAATTTGATAAAAGAAGTGAAGAAATGTAAAATAAACAGCATTTTATAAGAAGGAGAAACGTATAGAAAATGTAGTTGAGAAAGCTTTCAAATTGAAAAAAAAGGGTTTATTTTAGTAATCAATAGAATTCAATCACTAGATAAGCCAAACCATTAAATGAAGGGCAAAAGTAAGTGGAGAAGAGTGATTAACAGAAGTAATTTTTCTGAGGTTTTATTTGGGTGAATGGAAACATAGTTCAAGTTCTGAGCTTTTTTTTTTAATTAAGAGAGTTATTTTCAGAGTAATGATTTGTTGCATGAAGTTGACACTAGTGGTCGTGCTCATGAGGTTAGAAATGGTTATCCTATTGAGAAATAGAAAATTGTTCCTAGAAATGCAGGAGAGGTGTTAGCTGATGAAGTTTTAGGGAGACGTCCTAAAGCTCCAGTGCACACTTGGAATTGCAGTAGTATTTGTAGTGTACCGCAGGAATCTCTTGATTTTTTACTCAATTTCTTACGTAACTATACTAAGAAAAGTGCTAAACACAAGATTAAGATGTTGCAAGGACTAGACCCTTGCAGAGTAAGAGAAAATACTGGTTTGCAAGGTCATTCTCTGGCTTGTCTTTCTAAAAATGTATGTCGTGTTTTTCACCATTCAGGATGTTAGCAGTACATCATACTCAAATGATGAAATTAGTCAGAAGATTGTTTTATGCAAAAAGTCCAGCACTAATGTTAAAAACGTTGAACAGTGCTCTTTCCCGTGGATCTGTATCAGATGTAATGAACGTTTGTGATGAAATTCAGGTTAGATACTTTGGTCCTGAGGAAGACAGTGCAGAAATTGATACATTAATAGAAGGTAATGTGGAAGACAATGTACAACATTGTAGTACAGAACATTTTGAGCAAAAAATTACAAAGTTTAAGGTGATTTTAGGTGAAAGGCCAAACTATTCTTCTATTTGTTGTCGACGAACTCATTATAAAAATCAGACCAGGACTGTTGATCTGTATTTAAAAAGTGAAAAGGAAAACAATAATGAGTAGATGGAATTTGCACCTTATTTGTGGGTAGAAAATTGTTTTGATTTGAGTTCTGATCAGCGTATTTGTAAATATTGTTATAACAAATTAGATGAGAACAAAACGCCTCCTAGAGCTGTGCATAATAATCTTGAGTTGGTAAATATTCCTTCTGAACTGATGGATTTAAATACCTATGAGTCTATTCTTATGTGTACATCCATTTCAGGCTATTGTTCGTATAAAGCCTAAGACAGGAAAATTGTCTCCTTCAAATTTACAGAGAGGATTAAACGGAAGAGTTGTATATTTGCCTCTAGATTTAAAGAAAAATATTGAAACAATTGGAGTAGAAAATGTAGAAGATGAACCTTTAGTTATTCTTGTTAATGGTGTTCCTACTAAGAGTAAGAAAATCTGGAAAGAATTAGTGGATGTTAAGAAAGTGAAAGAGGCAACGTTGTATCTGGTAAAAAAATAATCAAAACTATAAAAATGTGTATGTGGGAGAAGATGAAATAACTGTAGAAGAAGATAGTGACTCGCCATCTGGACAAATTGAAAAAGTGGATGTGTCCAGAACTGAAGAAATCTACGAACATTACAGTTTTCATCCACTTCATTCCAAAGAAGTGATGGGGAATACTGTAGAGTTATTCCAAATGAAAGAAGCAAAGGGAATGGGAAAAAAGCTTGGAAGCTTGTTGTTTCCCTCAGTTGTTTCCAACAGGAAAAGGAGGACGATATGATGACCGACCTGTGCAGACTCCTGCATCTTACTATCGGACATCAAGATTATATGCAGAAGATCCAAGATTTCGACAATATATTGCGTATTTGTTTCCTCTTTTGTTTGAGAGTGACTTGTCTGGACTTTCATATGCAGTGAACCATATATTGATAACAGGTGTACATCTGCAAAATGTTTCGGCAAAGGAATTTATGGATAAAGTACAGCAGAAAGATAATGTTTTGGAATCTCAGCTAATTAATCTCATGGCATGTCAGCTTGGTACTAATGAGTACTGGTACCGTCGTCATGAAGAACTGAAATGTATACTAAGGAACTTAGGAACTCCTACATGGTTCCTTACTCTAAGCTGTGCTGAATATGTTTTGAATGATTTACTTACATTTTTTCGAGAGGCAAATCCAAATATACTAAATATTGAATACAAGACACATGGAGAATTGTGCTCTTTGGATCCAGTTAATGTATGCAGGTATTTCAATCATAGAGTTGAAGCTATGATGTCTTTGATCACCAATAAAAAAATTCCTCCTCTTGGAGAGGTTCTGGATTTCTTTTGGAGAAAGGAGTGTCAAGCGAGAGATGCTCCTCACATACACATGCAAATATGGATCAAAGATGCTCCCGATTTTGGAACAGACTCAGATGATACTGTGTGGTCTTTTATTGAAGAATATGCTACTTGTGATATACCCAAAAATACAGAAGATAGGGACTTAAGACAACAAGTCTTATGATTCCAAAGCCATAGTTGTGGGAAACACTGTTTTCCAAAGTATAAATCTAATGACAAATTCTACACCAAATGTCATTATGGATTTCCACGTCCTGTGATATCGAAAGGAAGAGTGAACAGTTTTATGTCATCTTTGCGACATACTATTACAAGAAAATGTCCCAAAAATACCTACACCCTAAGAAGAAATGAAGGCTCAAAATACATAAATGACTAGGGGCCAGATGTAGGTCGGTCGGTAACGGCCGAAAATCGGTATTTTCGGCCGTTACCGACCGGTATACAAGATTTGGCATGTAGGGGGCAATATTTTACCGAATCGGTGAAATTACCGATTCGGTAATTTTACCGATTTGGTAAAATAAAAAATCGGTAAATTTACCGATTTGAAGCCACCCATATGTAGGTGGGACTCTTCAGAGTCCCAGGAGCCTTAACGAATCGGTATTTTACCATCAAAACCAATTTGATGGTAAAATACCGATTCCGGTGTGCATGCACATGTGTGCATGCACACCTATGTCATGTGACAGGCAGACCTGCCCTTAGGGCAGGTATGCCTGCCACGTGGCACCTGTGCCTGTTTTGGGGGTGCCAGAGGGTGTCAAAGTGACACCCCCTGCACCCTTGTGAATTCCGTATTTACCGATTCGGTAAATACCGAATCGGTAATGCCTAATTATTCCTATGGGCTTCAAAGCCCATAGGAATGAATGGGCATTACCGATTCGGTATTTACCGAATCGGTAATTAATGAATTGTTAAGGATTCGGTAACGAATCCAGATGTTGGGACCTACATCCCATATACCGATTTTGAAATACTGAATCGGTAAAATTCGGTATTTCAAAATCGGTAAATGGGATTTACCTACATCTGGCCCTAGAACCCAGTCATTTAGTCCATGTGGAATGCTAACATGGATATTCAATATGTTGCGGACAATTCCATTGCTGTTGCCCAATATGTAACATCCTACATAACAAAATCAGAAAAGACGGAATTGAGAGAAATGTGGGAAGAGATATCCCACGAGAAGAGTCTAAGTAAGAAATAATATACTTACAGTTTGAAGATGTTATCTCATCGAAAAATTGGAGCATATGAATGCTCGGATCGCTTATCATCTGCAAGTCTATACTCCAAATCTAGAAGAATCATTTGGGTGAGTCTAGGTCTTGCTGCAACACGAAATTGAGTACTTAAATCTGTACAAGAAATTGAATATTTAGCTGAAAAAGAGCCAGAAAGTACAGCTATTGAGAAAAATAATATGTTGGATACATGTTATCCAAATAGAAGTCATCATCTTGAGATCATTTGACTATATGAAGTGCTGCAAAACTATATTTTTAAACGGAATATTACAGAAAACATCAATAATGGTATATATGCGCTGATTGGTTCTGAAGGATGTTTGGTTAAACAAAGAAAAGGTCATTTGATTAATCACCGTAAACTGAGTTGCGAAACTCCTGACAAAAGGGAATTTTACTATTTAGCTCTTTTGCAACTTTTCAAGCCGTTGGCGTTCAGAATTGGAATTACTTGGAGATTTTGAGAGCTATGAAGATTACTTCAACGCAACTAAAGATACTATAGAATGTCCTGTTTTTGCTAATTATGTGAAAATGTTGAACGACGAAATTGAGCAAGAAGCTGCAATTGCAGCTGAGATGCTAAAGACAGTTCTCAAGACAGTCAAACTTCTGCTCCATTAGGAGAACCAATTGTTCAAAATGAAGCAGCATCTGCTATGGAAGAGGTAGAAACAGCAATGTATCAAGCTCAAAAAGATGTAACAAACTTAAGAAACTTGGAAGAACAACTAAATGTTGAGCAAAAACAAATATATGAGCAAGTGAGGGAGCATTGGAAATGTTAACATTTGGTCATTTTTTTAATATAAGGAACTTATTACAAATATGCGACAGGCAAATGATGCTGATTATGGAAGTATTCTTCAAAATCTAAGAATTGGAAAAGTGACTGAAGATGGCAAAGAAGCTTTACAGAGACGATTACTTTCCAATTTGTTTCCAAATGAAAATATTGTTCCTGAGAAAATATATATGAGAATTGCAAAAAACAAATATGTAATCTGCTTATTGCCAACACTGTGTGAATGTTCTATATTCAATAAAGAAATTTTAAAGTTTGAAAATGAAGAAATTATTAAATTAGAAGCTATTGATCAAATAGAACATGAAGGAATCACTATTATTTTGACTGAAAAGTTGAAGAGGAAAATTTATTCTTTAGAGAAATCGATAAGTAAAACTGCTGGTTTAGAAAAGAATTTATATGCATGTGTAAACTGTAGGGTAATTTTACGACGTAATTTGAATGTGGAAAAAGTTTAGTAAATGGAGCAATGGGTGAAATTGTTGATTTCGTTAAATATGTAAATAGAGATGGTATTGAATCAAATTTGATGAAATTGAAGAAGTACAACAGTTTAGTCATTGTTCAGCTCGGTTTTTGCTTGTAAAAGATATGTATGTTCTCAAAAAACTGTTTCTTATATCTTTGGCGTATGCGGTGACCATTCATAAATCTCAAGGTTTAAGTGTAGATAGTGCTTTAGTGAATATTGGAAGTACCGTGTTTAAAGAAGGTATGGCATATGTTGCTTTGTCTCGAGTGAGAACTTTATCTGGATTGTACTTGATTGATTTTGATGAGACAAACATTAGTGCAGATGCAAATTGTGTGAAAGAGTATAATAGGTTAAGAAGAGAATATGCACCCAATTTAGGTCGATATCCAGTATTTGAAAAGTGTGTGGTAGGTAGAAAATGAAGATTTGAGAATATCTGTAGTGAAGTTGTAGAGAAAGAAAAAAATCAAGATGAAGTTGTTATTGCAAGCAAAAAGAAAAAGGACCGTGTTGAAGAGAATGTTGGTTATCAGTTTGAAAATAGTTCTGGTGTCAACTGTTATGCTAATTCAGTTGTTAATGTTGGTTATTTTCTTGAAAGTTTGCAACAGCAAATTGTTGAAAATCGGGAAGAAAGATTCTGTTCATTGTTGTATTCTCTTTATGAGAAATGTAGTAGTGATAAAAGTAAGATACAAAGCATTTCTGATAATCAAAATGTTTTGGATATATGTTCTGGTTGTATTCAATTTATGCTGAATATTCAGCAAGATTGGCAGTAATTTCTCAAGTATATACTTGTTGCATTAGAAGATTAACGTATAGATATTGAAAAGCTTTTTGGCCTTTCTTATAAATGGCAACATGACTGTGAAAATTGTTTGTTTACCTGTAGCACTAACATAGACACTGAAAGATTTATATATTTGACTTTACCAGACTGTGAATCAGTGTCTTTTAACAATCTAGTTAGAGGAGCAAGTCAAAACATGGGGCCCGATTCACAGAATGAACTTAAGACTAAATCCTAAACTTACTACAATTTGGTATTCACAGAATGCACTTACTACTATCTGGTATTCACAGAATGCACTTACTACTTTCGGGATTCACAGAATGAACTTACTACTTTCGGGATTCACAGAATGAACTTACTACTTTTCGGGATTCACAGAATAGATTTACGGCTACTAACTTTACGCCTGCCACCGGGCCGTAATTTCCGCCACCGGGCCGGAGTTTACGGCACTCTGGCGGACTTTACGGCATATTAGCGCAAAATCCGATTACGGGTCGTAAACTACGATTACGGGCCGTAAATTACGATTACGGGCCGTAAATTACGATTACGGGCCGTTTGTCATGTTAGCCAGGAAGAAACACCTGGCCAAGGTCCAACCATCCCCCAACATGGATCAGCTGACACACAGCAGACAATCCCAGCCCTGCAGCATGTATGAATGCTGAGCAGACACAAACAACCCCTTTTCAGGATGTCACTGAACGTGTTTGTAGCACTACCCCTTGCCATGCGGCAAAACTACTTGAGGAGGAGGAGGAGGAGGAGAGCAGAGAGGATCTACAGGCAGAGGATCAACCTATTTGGAATGTCCAGCCAGGATGTAAGGGCCAGGTACCGTTTCCCATCCTGAAGTAATCCTGGAAATGGTATGTGAGTGGGAGCAGGAACTTGACCTTGTGACCTGCTGCTCACATGCAATACCACCATACCTCAAGATCCTTTCTGCCCTCCACTTCTTTGCTACTGGGTCCTTCCAATGGGTCACCAGTGACCATGTGGGCATTTCCCAGGCGAGCCAGTCGTGGTGCCTGCATCAGGTACTGAGATGCATCACTGATAGAGCCCCCAATTACATCAAAATGCCATATACACTGGCCATGAGACAAAGGGCAGCAAGAGATTTTTATCTCCTTGCACAATTCCCACGTGTGCTGGGTGCAATTGATTGCACCCATGTGGCCCTTCAGCCATCCCGCCACATTGCACACATCTTCTGCAACAGACACAGATGGTATTCCATCAATGTTCAAGCCGTCTGTGATGCCAGTGGAAGGTTCATCAATGTGCATGCAGTGCTCCCAGGCAGTACACATGACAGCTTCATATTCCGCATGTCACCTCTTGCTCGGCGTATGGCTGCTGGAGAATTTGGTAACATGTGGCTACTGGGTAAGTACCAAGCACTGAAAATGAGTGATATGCGTCATTGAAATGTCTGAATGCCCCCCAATAGTAACGATTGTACAATAAGAAACATGGCCCAAAAGACACTGCATGTATGAACGTATAGATCATGTTCTGTGAAAGTAAAAGAGTGAAATGTTAACAACTGCCTTCCCTCCCGAGGCGACACTGGGTATGCACTCTCTCCACATCTCCTCACCCCTTACAGGTGTGCTAACACTGTACCTCAGCGTAGGTACAATAGGGCACACATACGTACTCGAGCCATTATCGAGCGCACTTTTGGTCTGTTGAAGTCACGATTCAGATGTCTCGACCGTACAGGGGGGTGTGCTTCTGTACTCCCCAGTAGTCATGTGCAATATCATACTAGCCTGTTGTGTTTTGCACAACATTGCTCTAATGCATGGCTTACACATGCCTCTCGACCCTCGACTAGCTCTGAATGTTGGAGACCGGGCTATTGCACATGACCGACGTCAGGGCATGCAAGTCCGTGATCAGCTCGTTGCCACGTATTTCGCATGAGCAACCTGTAGTGCCACGGACAACATGTGGTTTGCTGTCTGTTGTCAATGATGAAATGTGGACAGACACAACAGTATCCATAAATCCCACCCTGAGACGACTTTGCAAACCACACTAACTGCATGCAAATCACAGCTGCTGACAGAAGTCAAAAGGTGGATTGTGCCTCTGGTCACGTGCCCATGTCAGCGATCAGCGTAGTGGACATCCCTTAAACAAACTATTCATGCTGATGACAAACAATACATGTCCTGAGAGACATACCTGGACCTCATAAGGATGGGTCACCAAATCACAAAAGTTGCATACTCAGGCCTATGACCACTAGAGAATTGACTCTCCCACAAATGATGGGCCCAGAATGTGAGTGATGATGTCATGGTAGAATCATGCACCATGGGTCACATTTACAATAAGAGTTGCATCTCTGCATATCAGCAGGGATGCCCCAGTAATTGTGCCTCACACCAGACATCCCTTGCACCATCATGGCTGTGCCGCATTTACAAAGCTGTGCGCTGTGGGCCAAGTTTAGACAGAAGCGTGAAGCATATGCTGTCATATGGGTGAAGCACCACTGGAGTTGGGTCGCAAGCGCAACGCAGCTCCAGCAAGGCAAGCGGTGAGCCGATGCCCAACATGCTGCATCAATTCTCAGGCCTCCTACAAGCAGGTGCAGGGTTGTGACGCAGCATGGCCATGAAAATGACTGAGTGTAATTTTGTACATTTCACGCTGCCACTGTTCGGAGGCGTATGTGTGCTGGAACAATGGCAGGACTGAGACACACTTTACATGCTGCTTCTGTGCATGGCACAATCAGTGCTACAAGCCCACTAGCAGGATTTGATTTACAGGCCCTTGGTACCATGGTGCACTGGACTAGGGTCTGACAGGTAAATCAAATAATCCAATTATGGAGTCACTAATCAGTACATCAATTTAACATAGGGAGCATTTGCACTGTGGCACTTAATAGCAGTGGCACAGTGCCCACAGCATCTAACCAGCAAACATATCAAAAACAGAGGAGGCAAAATAGAAGGGAGACTCACACCAATGGTATCAGGTCTAACAGTGCAACCTTGCAAGTAGTTACTTTTTGCACTAACTGTTATTTATGCACCATGATGGTGTTTTGCATGATGTGATGATTGGTGCCACATATAAGTACTTACTGTAGTGCACTAAATGGATAACATGACAATTGCCTAGCTGGCAAAAGTGAATTATGATCCATGTGATCTTATGACAATTGCCTAATTGGCAAAGTGGCTAATGTGATTTGTTGCCTTATGTGATTTACATACTGCAAATTGATTTATGCTCTATGTGTATAATACCAAGGCTATTTTTATATAACCTTGTGTGGAGTTCATTTTTGTGGTATGCCTAGTGTGTCACTGGTGTGTGTGTGTTTGTTGGGCAAACACTTTACACATTGCCTCTAGGATAAGCCTGACTGCTCTGCCAAGCTACCAAGGGCGTGAGCAGGTGGTATATTGGGTGTATATCTCCCTTACCATGTTTAGGATGGTGATTTCTGCCTGGCTTAGGTGCTTACCCTAGCCAACCAGAAAACCCTTTCGTAACACACACTCACTACTCTGTCTCATTTGATGGTGGATAACTTACTTGTGGCATGGCATGCAATGCACTCTTTGTGCAGACACTGAGCACTACTTATCCATGGTAAGTGGGGAATGCACATTATCATGAGATGGCTAGTGCCACTGTTTTGATGACTACATGCTGGCATGTGTACCCTTTCCGCTAGAGGTCAGCAGAGACCTACGAGCCGCCGCCGCGAGCAGCCGTCACTGTGCATTGTGCAGGACAAACCTACGAGGAGGAGAGGAAGCTCCTGTGCTCTGCCTGAGCTGTTTTTGAGGCGCTTGAGACGTTTGAAGCCAGGAGAGAACCTGCGAACCCTCTGCCTCTGACCTGCTTCGAGCTCGCTGCTCTGAGCCGCCCCCCGTTCCGAAGTGCCTTGGTGCGGTTTCTCACCCGACCGCAGCCAAACACGGAAGCGACTGGGGGACAACCCAGTGGAGGCGGGACCCGTGAGAGGCTCTAAGCGGTGGCCGCGGAGCTGCGGGACACATGGCAGTGGTAAGCAGGAGCACAGCGGGAGTAACAGCGAGCATACCGGCAAGGCTTCTTCAGCTACAAGGTCCAGCTACAAGGACCATTTGGCATGTTGGCGGGCGTCTAGAGCAGAAAAACCCCAGGCAGCTGGCAAAAATCAACATACAACCAACAAAAGGCACCAGGGTTACCCCAGAGGCACAGGAGCCGTGATAATCGCCGGGGACATCCTGGTGCTCAGAGCCTGGTGATCACTGCAGATCACTGGAGATCACCGTTTGACAGAGGAACCTCAGAGGGGCGGTCCGGAGAGACAGCAGACAGCAGACAGCAGACAGTAGATCCCTGACCCCGGCAGAGGTGAGCAACTACTCTCTGGTATTGTGGGTATCTACAAGGGGTGAAAGGGAGGAATGGGTAACACAGTAGATATACTAAACTAGACCGCGAGGCCTTAAGGAAGGCATTCATTCAAGAAGGGGACCAGGAGCTTTTCAACTGCAACACACTGCTGATCGAGCCATTATATGGTGGGGGCTGCCTTTAAACCTACCTGTATGTCCCCTACTGATCTCCACTGCTAGACCCCAACGGCTGGTTCTCCTAGTACCTGCAGTACTCAGGGGTTTGACACTTGAATTTCATCGGAATTTCACGCCGCTGCCACTAACCCACGATGTGCTGCTTGTGATTGGGGCTGAGCGGTGTTGGAGATCATATAAGATCCGGTGACTGAGCGGTGCTGGTGGTCCAATACCGAGCCTGCAAGAAAAAAGTGCACACAGGCTGGGGAGGTGGAGAAATAGTACGGTTGGTCACGGGTACTAACCAAAAAACGATAGAATAATTGGCTGATTAAGTACACATGTTTTAGACACTCAGACCTCTGATACTCCAGCCCTTAACTCCCCAGTCTCCTAAGCCCCCTGCCCACAAGACATTTTGGGGAGCCATAGGAGCCACTGCAGAATAGGCAGCAGGAGTGGAGTGGAAGTGGGAGTGGGCCATAGTGAACCATATCATTGTCAGAAGGTCAGAGTGAGTCACAAACATTTGTCTAATATTGTCTAACCAACAGGAGGCATCGGAAATAGTATAAATACAGGGAGTCACTTGAGATAATTGGCATTTTAAGACAGACCACCAGAATGCCAGAGTGAACTGTAATATCACTCACACCAGCAGGAGGCTTCTGAACATCGTTGGAACATCCGTAACATTTTGAGAAATTGATAGCCCAAGGCAGACCACTAGTAGGCAACCAGATCGAATAACTGAACTAAGACCATGCAGTCAGGAAAAATGCGACAAGCACCTATACATAAAAACAAGAGAAGAGCGGCTACAAAAGATCAAACCAAGCAAGCAAACAAAAACAAAACAAAGGAGTTTGCCGGTAAGGAGCAAAAGAGCCTGATTCCAGTCCCCACACCAGAACCATTTAAGTTCGGGGAGAAAAACTTAAGGCACAAATTCCATTTTCTAAAAGACCAAATGGCGGCAAACTATGCAACAACTGAAGAAGCAAAAAGCTTACAAAGCCCAATAAAACCAATAAATTTAATCACACCGAACAAACAGGAAGGAATTGACCAGGCACAGCGGGATTCATTGAGAACAACAATCACGACTACAGCCCCAATACAAAAAAAGAAACGAATTAGAAGGCAGCACAGGCATACTGACCCAAGAAAAATCAACGATCAAAAATTGGTTGCTAAAAACTACAGCACAGATTCATTCACCCATCTGCCAACTCATGTCCACACCGGACAAGGCAAACAACGAAGGAAATGGAAAAAATCTAACTTTAAAAAACAATCAAAGTCTAATTGTGTGTCAAACAAATTCCCAAGGAAAGGTACAAAAGATAGACTGGACAAGATCCTTCTCAATCTTTGAGGAAGATGAACTACCGAAGATGCTAGAAGTAAATACACAAAATGCAGCGGAATTGGGGAAAAAAAGGCAAGTGGAAAATAAAGACACAGAGCCACTGGAAATAAGAGAAAAGGTAGAAAAACGGGAATCTACCTTAACTCCCAAAAAACTTACATCTAGCCCTATCCGATGGATGGAAAATAAAAATGAGAAAAGTGGCTACTCACAAGGAAACACAAAAAAACACTCGCCAATAACAATTTCCTCCGCCAGAGGTTTTGATTCTACCACAGGGGCCCGATGCAACCAATAAACATACAGCCTGTCCCCTGGAGTGAATCATTACTAAGAAGTTTACAGCAAGCAATCGACGTCCTAAACTTCCAATCTGACAAGCTAGATGTGCAGGTGGATTTAATGAATCTAATCGCAACACATATAGTGGGAATAAATTCAAAATTGGATACAATTTCAGCCCACATCTCAAAAGAAACAAAAAAAGAAAACCAAACAAAAACTAAATCAATGGAACAAAATTGCGTGTGTGGGAAGATAATAGATAAACTGGCCTCTTTACCTGAAATATTGTCAGAAATCCTACGTGTGACACGTACAAGGACACTCGAAGGAACCCCCACCAAGAAAATAAGGGCGAGGCCTCAAAGATCGAAAAGCAAAATAGAACAAGTTCAATCATTGAGAAGGAAAAAGTCATAAACTTATCTGAAGTAAGCGAAACAAACGAAAGAGGACAAGTCGAAAACAAAGCACTCTCGTCACTTGGCACAATAGAAACTCAATCCAAAAGACAACGTAAACGGGCAAGGAAAGCAAGGAAGAACGCCACTAAAACCAAACAAGACAGTCAAAATTACGCCATATTCGCACAAAAGAGGAACAAGAGTATAATTGTTCAGAGAGAAGAATCTAACACAATAGAATCAAACAGCCAAGAGGCAAACATAGAAGGAAATACAGAGCCATCGGAAAATTCAAGGCATAAGATGACAACGTCAAATACACAATGGAAATCAAAAAATTAAGAGAACGGAGAAATAAAATTAACAAAGAAAATAACAAGTTTAGTGGACGATCCAGTAAATAATCAAAGAGGATCAGCCCACAAACAGCCAAAACCTAAGGTAAATGTCCAAACACAAAAAAACCAGTGCGATTTAATGGCGCAAGATCAGATAAAATTGAGCACACTGGGAAACTTCGAAAAACAAGCAAATCAAACTAAAAAAGAAATGAGTTGCAAGGCCCAAGCAGATCAATCCATGAGTATGAACACCCATTTAACAATCACGGTAGGAAATAAAGGAAGGATATGTAACGCAACCCCGGGAATCACACAAAGGGATTTTGAGAGGCCAACTACGAGTCACAGATCAGTTGAGCTGGAAATATGGTATCACAGAGAAGCGGAGACATTATTAGGGTCCAATCAATCAGAAGTATCCACTGTCGAACACCTAAGACAAAATAACCCTTGGGATCAAACAGAGGAAAAAAGTGAATTCAGTCTGAATCAGGAATTCCAAACGGTTTCTATAGAGATAGGTTGTAAATTACTATTTAGGCCAGAATACTGGACAAAAGGCAAAATGGACATGCTGAACCGGGGTAACATATTGAGGCTATTTAGAGAGATTCCGAAATTAAGGGGAATAACATCAAATGACTTCATGCAGTACAATTTGTTCAAATGAATAAAGAGACAGACTAGGAAATAAGAAGCACTACATGGGCATCAAAAGAGTTAACGGAGCTCATCTTCTCCACAAGAGCAGACTTTGCTGCATGGGGCATAATACTGGTGTATCCTACGCCCATAAAGTATCCATACCCACTATTAAACAGCGTGGTACCTCAAACTACAAATACAAAAGGAAAAACATCCTCCATTTTAATAGGAGCAAGAAATAAGACAATCAACCAACAAATAAGGAGGGAACCCCCGTTTAACAGTACAAAAACAGGACAACTAAACCATTGGCCGGAGGGAGATCAGGATTGGTCCTGGATCCCACAAGTATTGAATTCTCATCGATCCTGATGGAAGCAATTCATACCGCAAAGAGCAAGTGCGAAACATCGAGGAACGCAAGAAACTGGAGAGGAAAATAAGTATTTGCTCTTGGAACGTCCACGGTTTCAAAGAAATGGAACAAGACCAAGAGACTATTTCCTTCCTGAGTAAATTCGACATAATTCTCTTGGAGGAAACATGGAATGTCACCCCCAGACAAATTGCGGGATTCGAAGAACACCACATAATGGCGGAAAAAATCGCAAAGTATGGACACCCAAGGGGGGGAATATCTACATACATAACAATTAAACTCAATTGGAAGACAGAGATAATGGAGCCAGGGGTAAATTGTATACAAGTCACAAAACTGGAAAAAAAACAACCTATAAATGGAGTAGGGTTGAAGCTACTGGTTTTAAACTTATACATCCACTCTGAGAAGTCTACACAAATCAAAATACTGTTAGAGCTAACAAACCTAATAAAAACATTACAAAAAACACACCAATTGCATGGAATGCTAATCACAGGTGATTTCAATAGTAACCTGACAAGAGTCAAAGGTAATAAAAGCAAAATCCAAACAATATGGAACGATCTGGAATCTTTGGGACCAGTGACTCTAAATGGAAACCCGAAGGGCGATCAACCTGCAAGAATCACCTTTTCGTGTGGAAACAAAAACTCCATAGTAGATTTCACATTAATTAGAAAAGACCTCATACAGTTGGTCAATCACTTCGGCATTGTAACACGACCGGAAAGTGACCATTTCCCGCAAGAAACTCTACTAAGCTTAAACATCCAACAAAAAGTGAGTACTGCGTCACTAGCTATAATCCCGGAAATATATAATCTAAGGAAACTCAAATGGAGAGGCCCCATAATTATTGAGATAATGGAAACAGTGTATACGCACGTAGACAACACGCCAGCCCTGGAAACCAATTCATTTGCAAAAAACTGGGAGAATTTACACACCCTTGTGCTAGAAAAATTTCCGGCGAAGCCAGTAGTGAAACTTGTATATGATGTTGGCGGCTTTCGACACTGTGAGTCATGCAACATTGCTGCAAAGACTGTGGAACAACGGAGTGAGAGGAAGAGCCTTTGAGTGGCTACAGTCGTACCTCCAAAACCGACAACAGACGGTGACCCTAGGCCAGTTTGTATGTGAAGCCTCTCCCATCCCGCATGGGGTCCCACCGGGTCTTCAGTTAGTCCCACTTTATTTAATGTGTACCTGAAACCCCTATTGTCCATCAATAAATCCTTTGGTATCATCGTTATAAATTACGCGGATGATACTCAATTGATTTTTTCCCTGGAGGGCAAGCAAGAGACCTCAGTAGAGACCTTCCAGGAGTGTATGCGGAAAACGGCGGGCTGGCTCAGGGCTAACTCGCTCCAATTAAATGGAGGGAAAACGGAAGTGATGTACTGTTCAGCTGCAAACATTTTAAAGCCCCCCATGTCAGAATTTAAGCTTATCCCGGAAGAGGACTCTATGAAGCTGACCAACACCGTGCGTAATCTAGGAGTGCAAATGGACGCCAACCTTCAGATGGTGTCACAGGCCAACAAAACCATCCAAGTTGGCTTAAGCTAATTCGCATGCTGAGAAAGATCCTCCCGTTACTACCAATTGCCTCACGAGCCTTGGTAGTGAGGAGCTTAGTGCTGAGCAGGCTGGATTACTGCAATGCCCTGTACCTGGGTGCCCCTAAGTACATCCTCCAGGGGCTCCAAAGGGTGCAGTCGGCGGCAGCCAAGGTGGCTCTTAATAGACTATGGAGCTTCTCAACTTCCTTGGCACTGAGAGACCTTCACTGGTTACCAATTAAAGAACGGGTCAGTTTTAAATCACTATGCATCGTCTTTAAGGCGGTTCATGGACAGGGTCCTCTACCACTGCAGGATTAATTTAATTGGTACGAGTCCCCTAGGCAATTACAGTCTGCTAACACTGGCCTAGTCCAGATCCCTAGATTTAAACGGTCTAGAATGGGAGGTAGGGCTTTCAGTGTGGCAGCTGCGCAGTTATGGAATGAGCTGCCACAGGACCTCAGGGTGGCCAGTTGCCTGTTGAAATTCAGGAAGGAACTGAAGACCTTACTATTCCCTAGGGGCTAGTTCATTCTCTCTAACCTGGAACTTTAGGATACTCGTTAATTCTTGTCTGAGCGCCAAGATACCCGTAGGGTGATAGCAGCGCTATATAAGAACACAATACAATACAATACAATTCCAACAAAGAGCCATGGTATACTACAAAGCTAAGAGATAAAAAAAGGGAAATTGCTAAAAAATTCAGATTAAAGGCTGAAACAAACAGACTGGGAAAAGATATAGAAAATAGTGAGATAAAGAAAATGAGAAAAGAATACAAAGAAGAATGTAGAAAGGAAAAAAGGCTCCATACTGGGAAAATAAGGGAAGATCTGCTATGGACAAGTAAACTACCAAACAGTAGGGAATTTCGGGGCATAATCAATAAATTATCTTAAGGAACAGGAGCGCAGCAAAACATAGGAAGAAGTGAAACAACTTTGCTACAATATATCGACAGCCTGTACAATACCCACACGTACCAATTCCCGTGCAAAGAACTAAGCAAAGACACATCAAAAGGAACAGAATTGGGAAGTGTAGTAATCACACATGAAAAAGAAGAACGGGAAGAAGATGCAACTAGTGGGGAACCTGAAGACCTATTACCATTAACAACAGTGAAACAAACAACCTTTCTGACCAAACGCCCTATTTAAACAAGATCCTGACTTCTGGGCAAATTATCTCACTCCATTTTTTAACCAACTGTTTATTGACAATAAGATTCCACAGTCCTGGTATGGCAACATCTTCCACCCTATTTATAAAAATGGGAGCAGATTGGAACCTGGGAACTACAGGCTGATAGCCCTAATCGATGTAGAGGCAAAGGTTTTCGCATCTTGCATATTACGTCAACTACAGGAATGGATAAACAAAAACAAAATAGTTCCGAAGTTCCAAACGGGTTTTAGGGAAGGCATGGGTTGCACCACAAATCTTTCAGTACTGGCGCTGTTAATAGAAAGAGGAGAAAAAAAGAAGCCAGGATTACTGGCATGCTATATTGATTTAAAATCCGCCTTCGATAGAGTTCAAAGAGACCATCTGTGGAAAAAACTAGAATCATGGGGCCTCCCGCAGAAACTAATAGACATTATAATAGCTTTATATAGTGAAACATGGGCCAAAGTAAAGCTTGGAGATGGGAGAAGGATATCATCACAAACAAACTGAGAAATGGCCTAAAACAGGGCTGCGTGCTCTCTCCAAGCCTATTCAACGTATACCTAGCAGATTTAAATAGTCACCTGCAACATGTAAATGGACATCCACCAAAACTGGCAAACAAATCAATACAATTTCTACAATATGCCAATGACATTGTGGTATTAAGTCAAACCCCGATAGGCCTACAAAGTGTCATAAACAAATTAACCGATTATTTCGACCTTGTAGGCCTGGAACTGAATAATAAAAAAACAAAGGTAGTGAGACTGGCGGGCCCAAGCCGAGGAACATTCAAATGGTATGCAAAAAATACACAAATTGAGGAGATAACTACACACAAATATTTGGGTATTAAACTGTGCAGAAACATGTCCCTTGTGGATCAAAAACGGGAAATCACAGCTAAAGCCCAATCGCTCACCTTTGCCTACAAACTGCTTCAAAAGAAACTACAATGCCCCTCATATGGTCACCTTTTAAAAGTAATGGCAGCCCAACTGCTACCAACCTTGTCTTACAGGTTGGAAATATGGCACGGGAAAGGAAAGAAATTGATACCCTAAATAAATTACAGACAAAAGTATATAAATCCATGTTCAATCTTTTTAAAGGATCATCCCCAGCGCAAATACGCCTGGAATTTGGTTTACAAAACCAAGTCTACCAAAGGAAAGCTGTCTTCGCAAAATGGTGCTGGAAACTTAGAGCATCAGAAACAGGATCATTGAATAACCTATGCTGGCTGGAAATTAAGAAACAATATGACCAAAAAGAACCAAACACTTGGGGCGATTACTTGCGAACCGCATTGGAAATACTAAACATCGAGGAAATTCGGAACAAACAGCATTTAACAAAATTTGTAAACTAAATGCAAAGTCACTATCCATGGTAGAAGACAAAAGGATTTTGGCTAAACGCCGTCATGCATGGACGGTAATTAATTCATATAAAAGATTAAAACCACAATTTTATCTTGAAGCTCACTTCCGGCTATTGCTAAAAATGAAATTCATGGCATACAGACTGGGCGATCATTGCTCAAAAGACCTGATTCCGACGTGGAAAAGCAAACAGCAAGAAATGACATGCCGCCTATATAGGTACCACACAGAAAGTTTGTACCATCTAATATGCACATGCGAGACAGTAAAAGAGGAAAGAAGAACATTGTTGAAATCAGTGCTAAACTCTTTGAAAATTCGCACCTGCAGGCAGGCGGTTACCAGTTGGATGGGTGCCATTTCGAACATTCTTATATGCCGTGGAGTAAAATTCATGACTATAGTAGAGACTTTACTCTGGAAAGTTGAATAGATTAAGACTTGGGTCTGGAAAGCAAACTTCTTTTATAAATAGTTATGATTTTAAGAATATGAATTTTTATTCCTTCTTTTACATTTTATTGTTATTTTATATGTATACTTTAGGGTTGTGATAAACCAAATAAAGTTAACTTTGACTGTGTACCCTTTCCTGTTGTACTGCCACATGTACAACTGTTCTATACATGATCTGGGGGTCTACAAAGTTTTCAATCTGACTCCAGCATATGTGTTGGCCAATGTGTAAATGGCAACATACTTCAGTAATCGGTATGCAGAGTATGAGTAACTACAAACCAGGGTGTGTGGATATGTGTAGGTGAGTAACATATACCCAATAGCATTGATGGGTGTCATTAGTCAGGCCAAAATGTTGAGGTTATGACACACATGGTTGAACGACTTTGCATGCTATTGAGAAGGCTGTATTTAGTCAGGTGGGATGCACATATACATTTGTGGAGGGACATTCTGTGGCTGGTGATATGCATCAGGGAGTATTATGCTGACATGCTGTGATCATAAATGTCTGTCAGCACTCAGTACTATATTTGTATCTAGGTTTGTGAAACATGGAAAGTACAGTCACTTCTCTTCCTTGGTGTACATGGACTGGATACTTGTAATTGGGATTCGTAATGTGAGAAATGTGTGCTCACGTGAACCAATCTTGAATGGGGATGTTCCCAGGCAGACTCAAGTCCAATGGTTATTTGTGTTGAAATCACACACCAGTTGGAGCCACATTGTCTCCATTCTAATCTTATGTACTACATGTGACACCAAGCTAAGCTACTCATGCACAACCTACGGCTGTGTCATCTGGCAGTAGACAAATATGAAAGTGTCACTTGAGAAGTGCTTACAGTGTGGAATGCACACTTCCATGTCACATTCTTCTTGGTAGTCACATAATGGTGCACTTTAACTGCAGCGGGTGTCCAGCAGTTCTTCATGTTGTGGGTTAGGGACACCTGACGATTTGCTGATTGCATGGCCCTGTTTGGACAGGTAGTAATGCATTCCATGTAGACATCCCATTTGATGGCATCAGGTAAGTAGGGTATTCTACAAGGTTCTAGGTTCACAGGGTTAATATATCTCCCGGTACACACATGAGTGCGGATTTGGGACAAGATCACACAAGGAGTTGGAGCAGGTAGAGGGTATGACACCATTATGTGTGACTGTGCACAGATCATGTAGCATTCATGCATGTGTTGATGTATAGTTATCAAGGACCCCCTGATTACATAGAGTTTGTGATTCCTAGGTCAGGGATAGATAAACAGTAGACAGAAAACAACCTGGGCAATCATAACTAAAACTTAATGTTACAAAAGAAGTATTAAAGGAAAGAGAGCTACCAATGAATTCAGATTCTAATATTTATTAACATATATATTAAAAGAGACAATAATTTCATATACATGAAAAAATCATAACCAGATCAATTAATCACCATAAATAAAAAACTAAATACAACACACAATTATTGACTTATCATAAAAATAATTCATGTATAAGAAGTGGCAAAATAATTCTTGATCGCGTTTCGGCGACCAGTGCCTTCTTCTGGAGGAGCCACATGTTTTATAAAAAGACGAAATGTTTAAAATAGGAGCATAAATGGCTCAAAGTATTTCTTTCTTCTTCGTATTCTCTGATTAGAAAATATCCAAACGTTGGGCTGTTTATCAGGTCTCAGAACCTGGCGTGGCGTCCGATTTTTATACCACGTTACTATGTAAGTCTGTGATTTCTGTTTGAGATAGACCCGGGTCCTGGCGTGGCGTCCGATTTTTACACCACGTTACTATGTAAATCTGTGATTTCTGTTTGAGATAAAACCGGGTCTGTTACAACAAAAGAAATGGGCTTGGCCTTCTCGCCGTCTGTGCTACTGGTAAGTTAGCTGCTTGGGTGTAAATGTACCCTTCATGCCATGAAAGTTCCTCCTGATATGGGGACATTCCTTCTGTTTAGGTTCCTCCTAGCAATGTTGTGAGGAGTTTAACGGTCCGACGGCGAGTGGCGTGGTTCCAGAGGCTACATCCGATAAACGAGACCTGATAAACAGCCCAACATTTGGATATTTTCTAATCAGAGAATACGAAGAAGAAAGAAATACTTTGAGCCATTTATGCTCCTATTTTGAACATTTCGCGCATCGAGAATAATATTGCCACTTCTTATACATGAATTGTTTTTATGATAAGTCAATAATTGTGTGTTGTATTTAGTTTTTTATGTATGGTGATTAATTGATCTGGTTATGATTTTTTCATGTATATGAAATTATTGTCTCTTTTAATATATATGTTAATAAATATTAGAATCTGAATTCATTGGTAGCTCTCTTTCCTTTAATACTTCTTTTGTAACATTAAGTTTTAGTTATGATTGCCTAGGTTGTTTTCTGTCACCTGCATTCATGCATGTGCTCATGCCAATGTTGGAGCCAGTGTAGTCATCATTGGACATGTTTTGATCGGTGCAATTGTGTAATGTGATGTGTTAGGATCTGTTTGTCCAGTGTGTTCACAAAATTGCTGTTAACATATTTCTACTTTTCTTTCAGCATCAACTGAGGGCAGCGAATGAGACAGGGCCAGGAACATTGGGAAGCAGCTGGCCATAGTGGTTCCCATTGCACCAGTGTCACAGAGGAAACCAGTGGGCCAGAGGGTGGTGTGAGTGCGGCGGAGGAGCCAGACGACTCATTATCATCTTCATAAGCAGATTCAAGCTCCAGTGGCCAGTCCCTGTGGTGATGGACTCCCCTGAGCCTGCGTCCTTAACATCAATGTCCACCATCCCCATTCCTTCTCCATCCTTTGCATTAAGTTATATGTCCATAGAATCATGTAGGCATCCTCTACCAATTTATCTTACTCTACCAATGGGTCACTGGGAAAGGAGCCTTTCATTTCGCCTAAGAGCGGGCCCTGTCACTATCGGACGACTCATTATCATCTTCATAATCAGATTCAAGCTCCAGTGGCCAGTCCCTGATGGTGATGGACTGCCCTGAACCTGCGTCCTTAACATCCATGTCCACCATCCCCATTCCTTCTCCACCCTCCCTGTTGCTCCCCAGCAAGATGCCTAGTTCCTTTCCCCTAAGATGGGGGAATCTCTTTTGCACTAGGCACCTCACCTCCTTCCCCTGTCTCCCCTGCTGCCCTAAGTGAGGAGGGTATTGACATCCTGAGGCAGATTTATGTGGGTCAGAATGCAGTGCTGAATGCCATCCATGTGCAAAGGCACCAGCTTACACAGATCATGCTGTATCTTGAAGGCATTCACGCTGACATGTCTGCCCTACAGAGATTTATTCAGGCTCTGGCTTCCACACTCACAGCAGCCTTCTACCAATTGCAGCTTTCCGTCCCACCTCCTACCTCTTCCCCATCCACAATCTCTATACCTGTACCTGCCCAAAGCACACACATACATCAGCATGCATCCACATCAACATCCACACGCAGCACATAACAAATTTAAATGTAAGAAAAAAGATAACAAACAATCACTCGCCAGGCACTCGACCCCATCAAAACCACATCCAGTGACATACACCCAGGCATCACATCTGCACCACAAGCTATAGCCAATATAGATATCACACACCCAGGCACAACACCCACACCAACAGTCATTGCCACTACAGACATCACACATTCAGGCACTACACCAATACCACCAGCCACAACTACTGCAGACATCACACACCCAGGTACCACAACCATACCACCAGACTTAGCCACTACAAACATCAAACACCCAGGCACCACACCCACAACACCAGCTTCACATCACTCTACCTTCCAATCCCTTACCTTCCCTCCATCCCAATCTCCCAAAGAACTGACCATGTTTGCCCTTGACCTCTTCCCTGCCACTATTGCCCCCCAAACCAAAAAAGTATTTTTCCCACCCCTGGCCTGCCCTTCTATTTCAACGTCCACCCCAAAACAGCTGCTGCTCTACTCAACCAATTCCCTACCCTACAAGGCCATAAAAAAGAAAGACCATCACACCAGTCAGAAAGCCACCCAACCCTCCCAAAACTCAAAGGACCTTCTCCCCACTAAGGCTGGGTGAAGTTGGCGGACCGGCACTATGCGGACGTCCACAGAGTTGTGGAACTCCACTCCGCTCCGCCACCCACCTCCACCACACATATAAAAAATGTATTAAAAGTACAATAAGGAGTAAATAAAAAGATCCACTTACTCGCATCTAAGGGTGATCTGCGCATGTCGCACTCCAGCGTAAGCACATTTCGTGAAAGAAATGCCATGCACAGGCGCAGATGATATGCAAGGAAGCAGAGGACGGCAGCCCGGGGATGCCGCAGTGAAGGTAAGTCTTTTTTATTTACTCCTCAATGTGATTTTAATTAATTTTGAATAGGGGGTGGAGGCAGGCGGTGGGTCAACTCCACAGCGACGTGGAGTTTTGCCAACTCATGTTCTCCGCGGAACGCAGAGAAGGGAAAACTCCTCACACTCTGCCGACGGAACAGAGTTCTCCACCCATGGTTAGTCCCCACCCCACCACAGATCTCCCAAGGCCTCAAAAAACTGCCCCCTTCTCCCTATCCCCATCACTACCCTTCAAGCATACCTTATATCCTGTATGATCAGACCCAAACCATCCCAAACCCAAGCCCAGCCCCCCTAAGGACTAACCCAACCATCCCAATACCAAACCCAGCACTCCCAAGGAGCAACTTAGCCTTCCCGATCCCCACCACAGCCCACCCACAAGATATTAATGGTTCTGGACTGCCCACTAGATGCCTCTACCTAGGGTGGTTTCCCTGGGAATGTTCTGGTTGGCTATTTAGGTGGCACAGCTATGTGCTGGACCACATCCTGGACCATGGGCTGGCCATTGGCCTTTGTTTTTATATGACAAAGTGGACTCCATAGTACACAAATTCCTCTGTTTAGAAACCATTGTCCCCCCATTGCTAATGAAGCTGCTTGTTTTTGTTGACTAATTGTGGGACTATAGTTATGATTGTTTGACCATGATAACAGTCCCATTTGCAGTGGTTAGTGTGGTCAGACCTTGGGGCAAGTTATAATTTTACAGAGGATGAGGGTTAATGTTCAATGGATGTATAAGTGGGATACATTCCAATTGTGGCTGCCACTGAATTGGATGGGATCAGCTATGGTAAGTATTGCAGCTTGACTTGTCCATTGTCCACGTCTTTCGACCTGCTGTACCACCTGAGATGTTGGGTAGATATGTGTTTAAAGTGTACAAAGTAGGTATATTTGTTTCTCCATATATGGGGGGTATTGTATTGTCACACCTATTTTGGACGTAGGATGTACATGTACCATTTTTCATGTGTGGTATTTCCACACATTTTTAATAAATGTGTGACAACTGCTGTTGCTGTAGTGTTTCCTTTCAGGACCTGCTCTTACACATTAATTCATTCAAAATTCAATTAAGCTTTATTCGATTTTAAGTTGCAAAAATCATAAAAGCATACATTCAATCATTTATTTACATTAAAAACTACAGAATTAGGGTACAACATTACACTTTAAAATCCCTTGTACCAACGAGGATATATCTCCACACAATTCATTTTATATGTCCTTTTAAAGGAATTAAAAAAGAAGGGACGTATAAATATACATCTTCAATTTAAAATATTTACAGTATCTTTAAGGGACTTTCCACATGCAAAAGGATAGATACGGCCTCGAGGACATGTCCCTTCTATAGGGTTATTGCAACTTATGATGCAGAATTGAAGCATTTTGTAACAAAAGTCATATACAAAATTTAACATTCGAAGATAGAACAAAGAACATGGAAAAATAGGGAGCGGCGGTCTATTACATGGTAGAAAGACAATGAACCACAGATGGATAGGTATGATATAGCTTTTAGTTTCATTTGATCCCTCTAAGTTAATTCTGTGGTGGACGATGCACTTCAAAAAGCTGGCAATTGTGATAACCAGCCTTTCTCCCTCCAAAAACTGTAAGAAGAGAAATGCAGGGCGACATCTTCTAAAACCCGTTAGCTTTAACAGTGGTATGAGCCATTTCTTTCTGACGTCACTGTAAAACTTACAAAATAGAATAGTGTGTATGGTAGACTGGGTGGAGATGTCGTCGCAAGGACAGGGGGAAAGATCTTTTGCGCAATTGTTTCTTATTGGAAAGACAACCATTCGGTGAAAAAAATTCAGCCTAAACCTTACCAGAAGAAAACGTTCATAGCTAGTGGTGTTGTAGGTTAGGTAGGGCTCGATGGCAGGTGTGGTTTGAATGTCCAGGCTGTGTCTAGCAGATGGTATCATGACCTTGCTCATAAGATGCAGTTCTTCAAGGTGATTAAGACATTTTGTCTGGAAAACTTTCCTTGGTACTTAACGGACTGAAAGAGGATCCTGACAGAATTTTTCCCATCCTATGTCAACTAGAAACCTTTTCACATATGACAGCCATCTTGATTTGTGTGCATTCTACATGGCCATGCAGTCAGAAATTATCGTCTGTGAAAAGGTTGTTTTTTCCGATGACCAAATTTGCCGCCACAGTAAAAGTGGTTGGATTTTCACTATGTCCATCATATGGGAAAGACCCAACTCCATGTGACAGGAGAAAGTAGCTGTACTCTTAGATACTGAGAGAAGATACCTCAAAAAAGTATTTTCTACCCTCTGTAACTCATCCGTTGCTACGTGACCCCAAACACCCGCCCCATACAATGCCACTGAGAGACATTTGGCTTTATAGATCTTGGCAAGTTCCAAGGGTACTCTCTTCCCACGTTTCCTTGAGAAATTGACAAGAGCTGTATTAGTTTTTATAAAAAAGAGTTTCCTTGTTTCTATTGCCAGTTTCCAGGAAAGTTTATTGTCAATCATTATTCCTAGATAGGGGTATTTTTGTCTGATCGCTAATTTTTCCTGGTTTAAATAGATGTTCCTCATTTTACCTTTGTAACCAGACCCTGCCTTCATGACAAATGTTTTCCCAATGTTGATGTTTAGGTCCAAACTTGCCATGAAGGCGGGATATCTATTCAATGCCTTTTGGAGTTCAAGGGGGGTACGGGCTAGTATCACTTTGTCGTCCGCATAGAGCAACGCAGGGATCTGGTGGTTGTTCACTATGGAAAGGTCCTGGCACCCCTTAATCATCTCCCTCTCCAATCCATTAGTATAGAGTGTGAAAAGAAAGGGGGCCAGGACACATCCTTGCCTGACTCCCTTCTCCACTGCGAACAACGCCGTTAACTCTCCCCCAAGCCCAAACCTCACCCTTGCAGTTGCATTTGAATACAATTCCCTCAGGAAAGTTACCAGGTTCAATGGTACCCCCATCTCTAGAAGAACCGACCACAATTTAGCGTGGGACACACAATCAAACGCGGCTGATAGGTCCACGTAAATCATATAAAGTGCACCTCCTTTAATATTTACGTACTTGTCTATCAACAGTGACAAGTTTAGGGCTTGATCGATGGTCCCAAGTCCCTCCCGGAACCCATATTGAATGTCTGATATAATCCTACCGTCATCCACCCAATCCTGTAGACGCTCAAGGATTACGTGGCCCGCCATTTTACCAAGAGAATCTAACAGGGAGATTGGACGATAGCAAGTTATAGACCCCGGTCACCTTTTTTAAAAATAGGAACCAATATTGATTTGGTTCATGACTCCATGAGGCCTGTCGCACAAGATGCGTTCAAGACCCTAGTCAGAAGAGGGGTCCAGAGATCCATCTGAGCTTTGAAGAAGTCTATAGGCACCCCATCTGGGCCCAGGGCCTTCCCACTTTTGCTTGCACTCAGCGTTCGAGCGACCTGGTCAGCTGAGAATTCCAAATCAATGGGGTAGGGGGTATGTATTTGATCACAGAAATTTGTTTCATAGGTATTTAGGACCCCGGGGGCTTTAGAAAAGATCTTGGAAAAGTGCTCAACCCATTCCTTTTCGTCAATGGCCACATCCATTCTTGGGGAGTTAACATTATCATTCAAAAAGGGGGACTTAACCACTAACCAAAAGGCAGCACTGTTATTGTGAGTGTAGCTCTCGTGGAGTTGATCCCCGAGTTGTTGTTTTAGCTCAGTTTTCCTAACCTTTATTGCAGAGTTATATAGTTTTCTTAAAGTGGTGATCTCATGAGGGACCCTGAATGTCTTCCATAAAGCCTGTTTTAAAATAGAGTAGGCTACCGTGCAACTGTGATTAAACCAACTCTTCCTCTTCTTTGATGATTGGTTCACTTTTACCCACAGCGCTTCGTTTATGGCTTTTAATACCATGCCGAAGTTGGCAATAACTTCTACATCTGGTGTATCTATATCTAAACATTTCTGGATAGGAAAGAGGGTGTTTGATATTACTGTTTTAACTATTGCTGTGGGGTCGACCTTTCCCCACTTTAACGACTAGCCATTAAGCCTGTCGAGCGACATATTGTTTTGTGCCAGGGTACTAACAAGATTACATTTAAGATTTTGTATCAGGGGCACGGTAATACTAAGGGGATAGTGATCACTCAGAGCGTTTACATGTATGGTGTATGGTGAGTAGTGTATCTATGTTCTTCACTCCGTTAGAAACAAGAATGTGATCTATTGTGCTTTGAGAGCCTTGAAAGGTGGTAGCCATTACTGTGTCTGAGTTGGTTAATTTATTCGCCACTACCAGGTCCAAGTCGAACAAAATTTCGTTTAAATAGCTGCCTAGGGTCGTGTGCCTAAAATGTAGAATTGGATTATCGTCATGGATGCCACAGATGTTTCAAGGGCCCAGATTGAAGTCTCCGCCCCAAATAATTATTGCCTCCTTTGCTGGCCTCGTTATTCTGGCTAATAATAATGAGCGAATAAGGCATACTAAGCTCACTGAATCTCCCTCAGAGAGATTGTTGTAAAAGTTCACCAAAAGGAAAGTTTCCTTTTTATTTAAGCGGATGTTAAGAATCCGAAAATTTGGTTCCAATTTAATAGGTGTTATTTCAGCTACTTGGAGTAGGTTTGATGTATAAATCGTTAAACCTCCCTTTGCTCTACCAGAAGTGCTTTGTTGAGTGGGAGAGAAATAGGTTTTGTACCCTTCCATGTGGATCTCCTCTACCGCCCATGTCTCCTGAAAACATAGGATTTTAAACTTTTGGGTAAAGTTGAGCCAAACATCATTTGCTAGCTTAGAGCGTTGGCCTGCGATATTCCAAAACAAAACAACAATTTGTGGGTTGCTCCCCTTCCTGCTGCATCCCACCATGGCTGATGATGATGTGACGACTAGTTCTACGTTGGGTGCTGTTGATGCCCCCAAAAGAAGGGGCAGCGGGTTCTAGCCTGTGTCCCCCTCCAATGGGTCATTGCCTTGATTTTGAACCTGTGTGGACTTGAGATGGTGTGTGACTGGTTTGAGACAGGCATTGGGGTCATTGCTAGTATATGGTTCCCTACACTTGCTATCTATAGTACCCTTCAAACCTCTCGGGGAAGGGAGTCAATCTACTCCCTGCAGGCCTGAAAGGGCAACAAAACGGTTATTAAAGCTGGGGCCTTGCGTGTGGAATAAAGACGGAACCCGGGAAATCAGGGGATTAGTCAACAGAGCCATTAGCTTTGTGGCAATATTAGTTGTCCCTGATATATATATATATATATATATATTACCTACTGGCGGTCGCCAGTAGGTATATATAGTTAGGATTTTTTCTCTATGGGATTTTTGAAAATTCTATGTCTAATAACTTTGGCGTTTGTGGACGGAATTGGCTGAAATTTTCAGGAAAATGGCACATTCTGTTTCTGAGCAGCCCCTGACAATTTGGGGGGGGGGTTCGTCAAGGGGGGGCCGAGAAAAAAGGGGAGTCCCAAAACGCGTTTTTCCCATGTTAATTTCCATAGGGCGTTTGGCCTCACTTTTAGCTCGAACGGCTGAATGGATTTGCACGAAACTTGGCAAAATTGTAGGGACTGTTAGCCCGATGTGCCTTTGCTAGGTCTCAATATATGTGCTTCAGTGGATTTTGAGAAATTAACGTTTAAAACAAGATATATATCTGTAACAGCGCTCCGGGCAGCGATCCGGTTAGCGAACTTTTCGCGCATCGGAACTTTGCGAAGCGAAGCTGATTGGCTCTCCGGTGTCTGTCAACATTCTAAACAGTCCGGAGCGGCCTCCATCTTGTCTCTCGGTAGGAACGAGAGACAAGAGGAGGCCAAAACAAAGGGGGAAATTACCATAAGGGGGCATAGTAGATCCTCGTTGACCCCCTAGGTTTTATGTGGAGGTTTTAAAAGGGCCCAGGAGGGTCAAAAAAAAAAAATATTTTTTTTTTTGCGTGGTAAGCGCCAAGTTCGCGAACCGGAAAGCGTTCTGGGCAGCGTACTATAAGGATAAAAGAATGATAGACTTTTCTAATACTGTATGTTAATTATTTGTTGTTTTTGTTGTTTTTTTTTTTTTCTTTATTTTTAAAGTATTTTTTTTTTATTTTGATTGTGTTTCATAATTCATTAAATTTTCTAACATTTCAGTGTCAGAAATTTCAAAATTGAATATAGGGTGTAACATGTCCTCATTTTGAAGCAGGTTATCCACTGCTTCAACACATTGTAGTAGTTTCTGGTCTCTACTTTGATCCATAAAATCATCAATTTTTTCTTGGCTGCTCTCCTCCAGTACAATTGTAAATTTAACTTGTTGCTCGCCTTCCATTTTGCCTGAAATTTTGATTAAAAAAATATATATTAGTAGAGATAGGGCACTGTTGGGATTAATTTTAGATAGGCAGTTTTTATCAGTGAATTTATCTTTTGGCAGTGTATAGTATCAGAGTGGAAATAGGACTATAAAAAAGTGTATGTGATTTAACCAAGACAAGCCTAACTCCATTCATAACTATAACAGAGAAGTCTATCTAAATCTATAACTACTATAGAGGGATAGTATATATCTATCAGAAAAAGTCTACCATATTAAGTTATAGTGCACAATATACTTCAGTTTTAAAAATAACAACTTACCTTCACAAACAAGTTGAAGTGTTTGATAGCTATTCAATTGTGATGTACAAGTACAACAAGAAGTAGCAGTCAAAATGGCTGTGTTTTCTTCTCCTCCTTTATATATATACAGGTATATAACCAATCAAATGTCAGGTAATAAAAGTAGAAAATGAAAGTAACATTTTCATTGGTTGTCAATTCCAACACTTCAGATGTGTTTTGTGAAGTAATTTACCTCACGGTACTTAGAGAGGTCTACAGGCTTAATGGCTAAATGAAATTTCAATCAAATTTGTGAGAATGAAAGGGATTGTTATGTAGTATGAGCTAATCTATATTTGGTGAGAGTGTCTCTAGTCGTTTTTCTGTAAATTACTTTCCCACCTTTTTTTAGGACCGCTTTCCGGAAAGCGGCCCGGTTAGCGAACCTTAAGCGTCACGGGAGTCCACCATTTTGTGTTTCAGTCGCATTAAGATACAAGATGGAGGGCAAATAATGTTTAGAATGGGTAGAAGGGGTCATGGTAGACTTATCTTGACCCCCTAGGTTTTCTGAGGGTGGGTGAGGAGGCTTATATGTGCGGAAAAAAAACATTTTAAAAAAAAAATCCGCGAGGTTAGCTTTCGGTTAGCGAACCGGGTAGCGCTCCGGGGAGCGTATTTTGTGGAAAATTAGTGAAAAAAGTTAGAGAAAAATAATAATTGTGAGTGATCAGATGTAGGGTAGCTCTGAGAAGAGCTTTTGGGTTTATGGTACATTTAGGTACTTATAAGTAGGTACCATTGCACAGTCTTAAATTCAGAATGAAAATTCTGTTGCCCTCATCTGAGAAGTGAACTCCATCTCCTCTGTAGATATCTTGCATGTAGTAACGCAAGTTATTGTTGTACAGGGAGCCCATTCCATGGTCTCTCATGAAAGCTGAAACAGATTTGTTTACATGCTTCCTCGCTTTCTCAATTTGTGGAGAAAATTGGTTGGACCACCTCCATTTCTGTCTTTGGCATATATTGGAATATACCAAGGCAGTTTGAGGAAAAAGTGCCATTAATTGCTCAAAGGTGTCCTTTAAAAGCATTTCCAGACCTACCCCTGTCAAAATGCCCAAATCATTACCTCCACAGTGCACAATTAACAGGTCAGGTTTTGGCAAATGCATAAAGGTTTTCACCAATGGTATCAATTGGTGACATTTTAATCCTCTTTGGCCCAACCACTTAATTTCCACATCTTGTAAATTGAGGTTAGGTAAATTTCTGTTCTCAGCATACCTTTGAACCCAGTGGATGTAACTATGTCCAACAATCCAGACCTTAAACATGGTTGGAGAAGGTTGTGCTGCAGTCAGATGAAGTGTGGTAATGAAAGGGCAGTTGAAACAGTAGGAGTTTGTAAAGAAAAAAAACTGAGGATTTCCAATGCTAATGATTCATTAGCAGTGATTGGTGCATTTCCATTTCTTAAAACAGAAAGTTAGGGTGCATGGATGTGTTCTTTGAAAGATGTAATTTGAATGGTCAAGGAAGAAACATTTAATGAAAGATTGCACTGGATACGCAGGTGCACTGAGAGTTCAGAGTTCAATTGAAACATTGTTGTGTGAATTTGCAAACATGAGAGGTCTTCCAGGAGGTAGTTGCTATGGAAAAAAGGCAGAGAGGGCAGAGGGGGGAAGGGTTTTGATTTGAAAAAAGTGAGGGAAGAGTTATGATTGGCTAATATGAGAGATATGTGAAATGAATATCTGTATTTCTGTGCTTTCAATAGCTGCAGCCTCTGGAGTGCATCCTTTTTCTTCTGCTGAAGACAATTTGGTGTATTTCTGAGACTGTTTTCAAAACTCAAAAAGTATTTGCTAAGGTGAGAAAAGATTTATTTAATTTAGATAGAGAATAGTATGATTTAAGGAGAAAATGATGAAGAAAGCTATGTTTTTTAAATGTGGCTTTGTCTCTAGTGATATACAAATAGATTTTGTTTCTTTGAGAAATTGTAATTGCATATTCGGTGTAGCATTCTGGCATGCAGTAACACAAGTTATTGTTGTACATGGAGCCCATTCCATGGTCTCTTATGTAAGCTGAAAAAGATATGTTGTGTTTAAAAACGATTTTTGAAATCACTTACATTTCTGGATATGTACTGCTAGAGCTTCATAGGTTGTTTTGGGTCATATTTATAAGGCATTTGAGTGTCTTTGATGTTATTTTTTCCTTATCAAATGGAAAGCATTCCTCATGGGGCAAGTGTCTTGTAAATACGCTCCCACCTGCGCTTGGCAAATTTAGATTTTGATTATGGGAGTTACATAGCCATGTTAATAATGTCCAAAAAATGGTGCTAGGGCATTCCAGAAAACGCTTTCATGTGTCTCAAGGACATTTTCAGTTATTTCCTCTTGAATGCACGTATACAATAGATTTATATGCTGTGTTTAAAAACGTTTTTTTGAAATCAATTACATTTCTGGATATGTACTGCTAGAGCTTCATAGGTTGTTTTGGGAGATATTTATAAGGCATTTGAGTGTCTTTGATGTTATTTTTTCCTTTTTAAATGGAAAGCATTCCTCATGGGGCAAGTGTCTTGTAAATACGCTCCCATCTGTGCTTGGCAAATTTAGATTTTGATTATGGGAGTTACATAGCCATGTTAATATTGTCCAAAAAATGGTGCTAGGGCATTCCAGAAAACGCTTTCATGTCTCTCAAGGAGATTTTCAGTCATTTCCTCTTGAATGCAGGTATACAATTGATTTATATGCTGTGGTTAAAAACGATTTTTTGAAATCAATTACATTTCTGGATATGTACTGCTAGAGCTTCATAGGTTGTTTTGGGTCATATTTATAAGGCATATGAGTGTCTATGATGTTATTTTTCCTTTTTAAATGGAAAGCGTTCTTCATGGTGCAAGTTTTTTGTAAATACGCTCCCTCTTGCGGTTGGCAAATTTAGATTTTGATTATGGGAGTTACATAGCCATGTTAATAATGTCAGAAAAATGGTGTTAGGGCATTCTAAAAAAACGCTTTCATGTGTCTCAAGGACATTTTCAGTCATTTCCTCTTGAATGCAGGTATACAATTGATTTATATGCTGTGTTTAAAAACGATTTTTTTGAAATCAATTACATTTCTGGATATGTCCTGCTAGAGCTTCATAGGTTGTTTTGGGTCATATTTATAAGGCATTTGAGTGTCTATTATGTTATTTTACCCTTTTCAAATGGAAAGCGTACCTCATGGGGCAAGTGTCTTGTAAATACGCTCCCACCTGTGCTTGGCAAATTTAGATTTTGATTATGGGAGTTACATAGGCATGTTAATAATGTCCCAAAAATGGTGTAAGGGCATAATCAAAATCTAAATTTGCCAACCGCAGGTGGGAGCGTATTTACAAGAAACTTGCCCCATAAGGTACGCTTTCCATTTAAAAAGGAGAAATAACATCATAGACCCTCATATGCCTTATAAATATGACCCAAAACAACCTATGAAGCTCTAGCAGTACATATCCAGAAATGTAATTGATTTCAAAAAATCGTTTTTAAACACAGCATATAAATCAATTGTATATCTGCATTCAAGAGGAAATGACTGAAAATGTCCTTGAGACACATGAAAGCGTTTTCTGGAATGCCCTAGCACCATTTTTTGGACATTATTAACATGGCTATGTAACTCCCATAATCAAAATCTAAATTTGCCAAGCACGGGTGGGAGCGTATTTACAAGACACTTGCCCCATGAGGAACGCTTTCCATTTGAAAAGGAAAAAATAACATCAAAGACACTCAAATGCCTTATAAATATGACCCAAAACAACCTATGAAGCTCTAGCAGTACATATCCAGAAATGTAATTGATTTCAAATAATGACTTACTTCATTGGTAGGCCTTCACATGTATTATCTCCTTTGTTTTCTTCAGTGAAAATCTTATCTGCAACCATGTGTTGGCCTCACCTCAAACAAACAAAACAGGTGATGGACCGAATGTGGATCAATGACACACATTCACCCCAGTCCAAAGATCTGGGCCTAAACAAACCTCTGGATAGGCCACACCTTATCGTCATCCTGAATTAATTATTTAAAATATTAGGGAGAGATTTATGATTGTTGTATGCCTGTTTTGTACCACTGTGTGTCATTTTTGTGATGCAGTGCTGATGCAAAAGATTTGCTATGTTAAATAATAAGTAGGGCATTAAGTTTTTGATGACTGTTATTCATTTACTGTTTGGTAATAGTGGTTAATAACATTTTTTATTATAATTTTCCACAGATTCAACTGCAGATCTTTTCTTAATTTGAAAAATGCCAACGAAAAATCGAATTAGAAAGTCTAGAAAACGTCAAAGACAGCAGGATGATCTTTTATTGCAGCAGTCCTCTTCCCCAAATACTTTTCAAAACACCAAGAAAGCTCCGGGTAAGAGCACAAAATCATTCTTAAGAAATATTTTTAGTAAAAAAAGTATTTATCTCAAAAATGTTTCAGTTCAGAAAAAGAAAAGCAATTTAAATGGAAAGGAAAGACCCATCAAAAATGTTACTGGTAGAGGAAGAGATAACTCTGTGCATGATAGTAGAAGGAAACAACAGTTTAGGGACATTCGAAAATGAATGTTCCGTAACAGGATAATAGTTAATTTATTAAAAAATATTAAGAAAGGCCAACAGAAAGTGGCATTTTATAAGAAGAAGAAAAATGTAGAGAAAATTATTGATCATGCTTTTGAAATTAAGCGAAAGTTGTTTATTTTGGTAATCAATAGAATTAGGAAACTAAGCAAGGTAATTTCTGATTTCAAAACAAAAAGTAGATGGAAGAGAGTAGTAAATCGTAGCAACTTTTGTGAAGTTTTTTCCGGAGAATGGATGCATAGTTCAAGTTGTGAGGCATTTTTTAATGAGGAGAGTTATTTTCAGGATAATGATTTGGTGTTTGCAGTTGACACCAGTGGTCGAGCTTATGAAGTGAAGGATGGTTGTCCAGTTGAAAAAGAAAAACTTGTGACAACAGAGACAGAAGAGGCGCTAAGTGATGAGGTTTTAGGAAGACGTCCTAAGGGTCCTGTGTACATTTGGAAGTGTAGTTCTATTTGCAGTGTGCGACAGGTTTCCATCAATTTGCTTTGTGATTTTATACGGACATTTAATAAGAAAAGTTTGAAGCAGAAAATGAAGTTGTTGCAAGATTTAGATCCTTGCAGAGTGAGACAAATAACAGGTTTGCGTGATCATTCACTGGCTTGTCTTTCCAGGAGAGTATGCCAGAGTGTTTTTCATCATTTTAGGATGCTAGCAGTGCATCATAATAAAGTGAGAAAATTAGTGAGAATGTTGTATTATGCTGAGAGTCCAGCAATTATGCTTAAACAATTATGTGCTGCTCTTTTGCATGGTTCTGAAATAGATGTGAAGAATATTTGTGAAGAAATTGAGTTTTGTTACTTTGGTAGTAAAGATGAGAATGTTCAAATTGACTCAGAAGTAGAGGGTAATGTTGAAGATAATGTACAGGTTTCCAGTACAGATAATTTTCAGAAGGAAATTGCCACGTTTCAGATGAAATCAAGTGAGAGGCCTAATTTCACTTGTGCATGTTGTCGACGCACTTATTATAAGAATCAGACTAAGTTAGTGGATTTATATGCAAAAAGTGAAAGGGAAAATAATAGTGAATGGAAGGATTTTGCCACATACTTGATGGTAGAAAATTATTTTGATTTGGGATCGGATCAACGTGTGTGTACTTATTGTTGTAATAAATTAAACCAAAACCAGATGCCTGCTAGGGCAGTTCATAATAATCTGGAATTGGTTGAGATTCCTTCTGAATTGAAGGATTTAAATACTTATGAATCTATTTTGATTCAAAGTATCCATCCCTTTCAGGCTATTGTTAGAATGGAGCCAAAGACAGGGAAGTTGCCTCCAGCAGATTTACAGAGAGGATTAAAGGGAAGAGTTATTTATTTGCCTCTAGATTTGAACAAAACATTAACACAATTGGAGTAGAAAAAGTGGAAGAGGAACCTTTGGTTATCTTGGTTAATGGGGTTCCGACAAAGAATAAGAAAATATGGCAAGATTTAGTAGATGTTAGGAAAGTCAAAAAGGCAACATTGTATTTGAAGAAAAATAATAAGTACTATAAGAATGTATATGTTGCAGAAGAGGAAGTAAGTGATGAAGAGGATAGCGATTTGTGTGCTGGCCAAATTGAGAAAGTAGAGGCCTCTAAAAGTGAAGAAATATATGAACATTATAGTGTTCATCCTTTGCATTCCAAGGAAGTCATGGGGAATGCTATTGAGTTGTTTCAAATGAAACAAGCCAAAGGGAGTCCCATTAGTGTTTGGGAGGAAAGTTTGGAAGCTCGGTGTTTCCCACAGCTATTTCCCACAGGTCGAAGAGGAAGATATGATGAGCGACCTCATCAAATTCCTGCATCTGAATACCGGACTTTACGATTGTATGCAGAAGATCCTAGGTTTCGTCAATGCATTCCCTATTTGTTTCATCTGCTGTTTGAAAGCGATCTGTCTGGACTGTCATATGCAGTGAACCACATCTTAAAAAGTGGTATACAGATGCGAAATATCTCGGCAAGAGACTTTATGCATAAAGTCAATGTCCAAGACAGTATTTTGGATTCTCACTTAATTAATCTCATGGCGTGTCAGCGTGGTACTAATGAGTACTGGTACCGTCGTCATGGTGATTTAAAATGTATGCTGAGGAACTTAGGAACTCCGACATGGTTCCTCACTCTGAGCTGTGCCGAGTATGGCTGGGAAGACTTACTTGAATTTCTACGAGAGGCAAATGGAAATATTGAAAACATTGAATTCAAGACACCTGGAGAACTGTGTTCTTTGGATCCAGTGAATGTATGCAGGTACTTCAATCATAGATTTGAAGCTATGATGTCTTTCATCACAAATAAGAAGAATCCACCTCTTGGAGAGGTGTTGGATTTCTTCTGGAGAAAGGAGTACCAAGCAAGAGGTGCTCCTCATATTCATATGTTGTTGTGGATCAAGGATGCACCTAAATTTGGAACAGATCCGGATGACTTAGTGATGAATTTCATAGAACAGTATTCTACGTGTGCTGTTCCAAACGCAACGGAGAAGAAAAGCCTAAGAGAACAAGTTCTACGTTTCCAAAGCCATCGTTGTGGAAAGTACTGTCGTCGTAAATTCAGAAACAAGGACAAGTTCTACACCAAATGTCGTTTCAACTTTCCACGACCGGTGATTTCTAAAGGAAGAGTGAACAGTTTGATGTCTTCACTGCGCCATAATGTGTCGAGGAAATCACCCAAAAATACATACAATTTGAAAAGGAACGAAGAGTCCAAGTACATCAACGACTACAACCCAGTGATTTTGTCCATGTGGAATGCTAACATGGATATACAGTTTGTGGCTGACAACTGTATGGCTGTGGCTCGGTATGTGACATCTTACATCACCAAAAAAGAAAAGACAGAACTGAAGGATATGTGGGAGGACATTTCCCATGAAAAGAGCCTCAGCAAGAAGTTGTACAGTTTCAGTCTGAAGATGTTGTCGCATCGAGAAATCGGAGCTTACGAATGTTCTGATCGATTGTCTTCAGCAAGTCTCTATGCCAAATCCAGGAGTATCGTTTGAGTGAGTCTTGGTCTTGCTGCAACGCGAAATCGAGTTCTAAAACCTGTCCGGGAAATTGAGTATTTGGCAGAAAAGGAACCAAACAGTACCGACATTTTGAAGACCAACATGTTGGATACATATTATCCAAATCGAAGCAGTCACCTTGAGAATGTTTGTCTATATGAGGTTCTACAAAATTATATATTCAAGAGGAACATCAAAGAAGATATTGAGAAAGGAGTGTATGCTGTAAGTGGAAGTGAGGGATGCCTGGTCAAGCAAAGAAAATGCCAATTAGTAAACCATCGAAAATTGAGTGGCGAATCTCCAGAAAAAAAGGAGTTCTTCTATTTAGCACTTTTGCAACTTTTCAAGCCTTGGCGTGCAGAAGAGGAACTGCTTGGAGATTTCCTCTGTTACGAAGACTCTTTCACTGCTGCTAAGGAGACCATAGAATGTCCTGCTTTTCACAAATATCAAGAAATGCTAACTTTGGAAATTGAGCAGGAAGCAACGATTGCAGCCGAGATTGCCAGAGACAGTTCTCAGGACAGTCAGAGTTCTGTTTCATTGAGTCAAGATCCACTTGGAGGACCTATTATTGAAAATGAAGCTGCCACTGCTATGAATGAAGTGGAAAGAGCCATGGCACATGCTCAGGAGGATTCAGTTAACTTAGAAGACTTGGAAAAACAACTCAACGTTGAGCAGAGGAAAATATATGATGAAGTTACCAAGCAAATTGAGCCTGGATTAAGTCATGAGAAGAAAGAGTGCTCATGTACATCGTTGAAGCCTGTCCGACTGTACGTGAGTGGAGAAGCGGGAACTGGAAAAAGTTTCCTCATTAAAGCAATTTCTTGTTATTTGCAGGAAAGGACTGAGTCATCGCTGTCTTGTGTTGTCACCGCTCCTACTGGACTGGCAGCACATAACATTAAAGGTATTACTTTGCATCGTCTACTGATGCTGCCAGTGGAGCATGACAACAAATTACAATACCACAAGTTATCTGGGGATGCTTGCTGTGAAGTTTCAAAAGTCTTGAGGAAAATGAAACTACTTATCATTGACGAAGTAAGCATGGTTTCCAATGTCATGCTTGCCTTTGTGCATTTGAGAATGCAAGAAGTACTTAAAACTGAATATGATGTGTTATTTGGTGGCAAACACATCATTGTTTTCGGAGATCTTCTGCAGCTGACACCAGTAAAAGGTCAACCTGTGTTCAAAATACTCACGCATGAAGATACCAGGAAGTGCCTAGGGAGCATTGGCAACGTCAATATATGGTTAAACTTCAATTATGCTGAACTGCATGAAAATATGCGTCAGGCGAAGGATGAAGATTACAAGAAAATTCTACAAGATATTAGAATTGGAAAAGTGACCGAGCATGGAAAAGAAGCTTTAAATGCACGATTACTTTCAAATTTATATCCCGAACAAGAGATTGTGCCTGAGAATATTTTTCAGAAAATTACTGAGAAGAAATCCGGAATATGTTTGATGCCAACTCTTGCAGAATGTGCCTTCTTCAACAACAAAATGTTGAATTTAGAAAAGCAAGAGATTGTGAAACTTGAAGCTATTGACAAAATAGAGCATATGGGATCAACAATTATTTTGTCAGAGAATTTGAAAACAAAATTGGATTCATTAGAGAAGACTATATCTAAAACAGCGGGTTTTGAAAAGACTTTGAATGTGTGTTTAAATTGCCGAATCATTTTGAGAAGGAATTTACATGTTGAAAGAGGTCTGGTAAATGGATCAATGGGTAATGTTGTTGATTTTGAGAAATACAGAAATAGAGATGGAATAGAATTTTTAAAAATTAAATTTGATGGCATTGAGGAAGTACAGCTAATTGGTCGTTGTTCTGCTAGGTTTTTGCTTGTTAAAGACTTATATGTTCGCCGTAAACAGTTTCCTGTTTGCTTGGCATATGTGGTGACAATCCATAAATCGCAAGGTTTAAGTGTAGACAGTGCATTGGTGAATATTGGCAGTTCTGTGTTCAAGGAGGGTATGGCATATGTGGCATTGTCACGAGTTAGAACTTTATCGGGATTGTACTTGATTGACTGTGATGTCACAAACATTTGTGCGGATCTAGATTGTGTTAAGGAATACAATAGGTTAAGAAGAGAGTATGCGCCACATTTGCCTCAATATCCTTTGTTTGAGAAACGTGTGGTAGGCCGGAAACGTAGAAATATCAGTAATAGTAGGGAGGTTGTAGCAAAAAGACCAAAAGTCAATGAACCGAAAATTGTTAGCAGAAAGAAAGTGGATTCTGTTGAAGATGTTGTCGGTTTTCAATTTGAAAACAGTTCTGGTGTCAACTGCTATGCAAATGTAGTGGTTAATGTTCTCTTTTCACTAGAGAGTTTAAAAGAACAGATTCTGTTGAATTCAGAACAAAGTTTATGCTGTTTGTTGAACTGTTTTCGAGAAATGTAACACTGATCGAACAAAAGTAGAAAGTGTGTCTGAAGTTCGTTATCTGTTAGATGAATGTTCAGGTCAAACAGACTTCTCTGAAAATAATCAGCAAGATTGTCAGGAGTTTTTAATGTATATGCTTGATGTATTGCAAGATGAGGGTGTAGATGTAGATCACCTGTTTGGGCTTTCTTATCAATGGCAGCATGACTGCGAGAACTGTACATTATCAAGTACTACTAGTGTAGACTCAGAAAGATTTATATATTTAACTTTGCCAGACAGTAAATCAGTCTCCTTTAATAAGCTAGTAAATGCAGCGGATCACAACATGGAGTGTAGCCAATGTAAATCTGAAATGATGTCAACATTATTTATACGTAGATATGGCCAGTATGTCATTTTAATGATCCAACGATGCAGGCCTGATGGATCAAAATTGTCAACTTTAATAAAAAAAATTGTGGCTTCTCAGCTGTCAATATCAGGAAGGACTTTTGTAACTGTAGCAATTATCTATCACGATGGTCCTTCAACAACATCAGGACATTATACAGCTTATTTAAAGTCTCGAAACGGCTGGTCATTCTGCAATGATTCCGTTGTAACTTTCAAAAAAAAATTGCCGTTTGACCTTAAAAATTCTTACCTGGTGTTTTTAAAGCCCAAAATTTTAAAGAAAGAATCTCGGGATTTCCTGTGAGGAATTGCAAAAGGTTCATCAAGTAGAGGGAATGTAAGTCTGCAATGCTGTCTAGATTATTGGTCCAAAACTTTTAATTATAATGTCAATTTAAAAATCCAACTATATAAACCTGATGCAAGTAAGTCTGCTTCATAGTAAGCAGTATCAGTGTCATAGGAAAAGGAGAACATGAGTGACAAAGAAGGGTAAGATATTAGTAGTCCAGGATTGTGAAAATAATCTTAAATGTTTTCTTTTTGAAAGTTGCGAAAATAGAAAATGACGGGATTTGATTGGAAGAATTACAAGACTTGTGAATCGCTGCAACATGATTTGGCCTAGTGGAAACATGTGGTAGAATGTGAGAAGTCTTTTGTTGTATGTAACATATTTTTCAAAACGATGGAGGTTTTCTTTCAGAAAGTGGCGGGCTGAAAATATTTATAGCACAACAGAGTGGACACTGTTCATAGGACATCCTTCGACGTCATTGAAAGTAAGTTAATTTTAAGGAGTTTTGAATTCAGATTTCTTAGGTTGTATGGGTTTTTTAAACACAATCATTTTGATTGTGTTTTTTTTTTCCCCGCTGTTACATGATGAATACCTTCAAGTCACTGATTTAAGTGAAATTTGATACATTCTGAGAACAGCAAAAATAAACCATTTAACATGTATAATTAATGTTCTGCTTTTTGTACTTACGATATACATTTAGAAATGTGAGGTAGATATGGAGAAACTGAGTCTTCTGTAAGTGTCAATTTTAATGCTTACAGTGCTGTACTTCTGGGTACTGTTTTTTTTTAAAAAAAGAAATAGGCCTCACCTCAAAGAAAGCTCTTGAAAGCACACATCTTATTTGCATCCTGAAACAATCATTTAAAATGTTAGACACAATTTTATGATGGCTTTACATCTTTTTTGCGCTGCTATTGCATCACTATTGTGAGACATCAGCAGTGCAAAAGAAGCACCATGTTCCAAAATAGGCCTCAGTTCATCAGCATGAAGATACTGTTTGTTTAAAATATATATCTTTAGGATTGTGTAGGGGATGTAGAGAAGCAGAGGCTTCTGTAAATGTCAAAGTCGAAGGTCGAAGAGGAAGATATGATGAGCGACCTCATCAAATTCCTGCATCTGAATACCGGACTTTACGATTGTATGCAGAAGATCCTAGGTTTCGTCAATGCATTCCCTATTTGTTTCATCTTCTGTTTGAAAGCGATCTGTCTGGACTGTCATATGCAGTGAACCACATCTTAAAAAGTGGTATACAGATGCGAAATATCTCGGCAAGGGACTTTATGCATAAAGTCAATGTCCAAGACAGTATTTTGGATTCTCACTTAATTAATCTCATGGCGTGTCAGCGTGGTACTAATGAGTACTGGTACCATCGTCATGGTGATTTAAAATGTATGCTGAGGAACTTAGGAACTCCGACATGGTTCCTCACTCTGAGCTGTGCCGAGTATGGCTGGGAAGACTTACTTGAATTTCTACGAGAGGCAAATGGAAATATTGAAAACATTGAATTCAAGACACCTGGAGAACTGTGTTCTTTGGATCCAGTGAATGTATGCAGGTACTTCAATCATAGATTTGAAGCTATGATGTCTTTCATCACAAATAAGAAGAATCCACCTCTTGGAGAGGTGTTGGATTTCTTCTGGAGAAAGGAGTACCAAGCAAGAGGTGCTCCTCATATTCATATGTTGTTGTGGATCAAGGATGCACCTAAATTTGGAACAGATCCGGATGACTTAGTGATGAATTTCATAGAACAGTATTCTACGTGTGCTGTTCCAAACGCAACGGAGAAGAAAAGCCTAAGAGAACAAGTTCTACGTTTCCAAAGCCATCGTTGTGGAAAGTACTGTCGTCGTAAATTCAGAAACAAGGACAAGTTCTACACCAAATGTCGTTTCAACTTTCCACGACCGGTGATTTCTAAAGGAAGAGTGAACAGTTTGATGTCTTCACTGCGACATAATGTGTCGAGGAAATCACCCAAAAATACATACAATTTGAAAAGGAACGAAGAGTCCAAGTACATCAACGACTACAACCCAGTGATTTTGTCCATGTGGAATGCTAACATGGATATACAGTTTGTGGCTGACAACTGTATGGCTGTGGCTCGGTATGTGACATCTTACATCACCAGAAAAGAAAAGACAGAACTGAAGGATATGTGGGAGGACATTTCCCATGAAAAGAGCCTCAGCAAGAAGTTGTACAGTTTCAGTCTGAAGATGTTGTCGCATCGAGAAATCGGAGCTTACGAATGTTCTGATCGATTGTCTTCAGCAAGTCTCTATGCCAAATCCAGGAGTATCGTTTGAGTGAGTCTTGGTCTTGCTGCAACGCGAAATCGAGTTCTAAAACCTGTCCGGGAAATTGAGTATTTGGCAGAAAAGGAACCAAACAGTACCGACATTTTGAAGACCAACATGTTGGATACATATTATCCAAATCGAAGCAGTCACCTTGAGAATGTTTGTCTATATGAGGTTCTACAAAATTATATATTCAAGAGGAACATCAAAGAAGATATTGAGAAAGGAGTGTATGCTGTAATTGGAAGTGAGGGATGCCTGGTCAAGCAAAGAAAATGCCAATTAGTAAACCATCGAAAATTGAGTGGCGAATCTCCAGAAAAAAAGGAGTTCTTCTATTTAGCACTTTTGCAACTTTTCAAGCCTTGGCGTGCAGAAGAGGAACTGCTTGGAGATTTCCTCTGTTACGAAGACTCTTTCACTGCTGCTAAGGAGACCATAGAATGTCCTGCTTTTCACAAATATCAAGAAATGCTAACTTTGGAAATTGAGCAGGAAGCAACGATTGCAGCCGAGATTGCCAGAGACAGTTCTCAGGACAGTCAGAGTTCTGTTTCATTGAGTCAAGATCCACTTGGAGGACCTATTATTGAAAATGAAGCTGCCACTGCTATGAATGAAGTGGAAAGAGCCATGGCACATGCTCAGGAGGATTCAGTTAACTTAGAAGACTTGGAAAAACAACTCAACGTTGAGCAGAGGAAAATATATGATGAAGTTACCAAGCAAATTGAGCATGGATTAAGTCATGAGAAGAAAGAGTGCTCATGTACATCGTTGAAGCCTGTCCGACTGTACGTGAGTGGAGAAGCGGGAACTGGAAAAAGTTTCCTCATTAAAGCAATTTCTTGTTATTTGCAGGAAAGGACTGAGTCATCGCTGTCTTGTGTTGTCACCGCTCCTACTGGACTGGCAGCACATAACATTAAAGGTATTACTTTGCATCGTCTACTGATGCTGCCAGTGGAGCATGACAACAAATTACAATACCACAAGTTATCTGGGGATGCTTGCTGTGAAGTTTCAAGAGTCTTGAGGAAAATGAAACTACTTATCATTGACGAAGTAAGAATTGTTTCCAATGTCATGCTTGCCTTTGTGCATTTGAGAATGCAAGAAGTACTTAAAACTGAATATGATGTGTTATTTGGTGGCAAACACATCATTGTTTTCGGAGATCTTCTGCAGCTGACACCAGTAAAAGGTCAACCTGTGTTCAAAATACTCACGCATGAAGATACCAGGAAGTGCCTAGGGAGCATTGGCAACGTCAATATATGGTTAAACTTCAATTATGCTGAACTGCATGAAAATATGCGTCAGGCGAAGGATGAAGATTACAAGAAAATTCTACAAGATATTAGAATTGGAAAAGTGACCGAGCATGGAAAAGAAGCTTTAAATGCACGATTACTTTCAAATTTATATCCCGAACAAGAGATTGTGCCTGAGAATATTTTTCAGAAAATTACTGAGAAGAAATCCGGAATATGTTTGATGCCAACTCTTGCAGAATGTGCCTTCTTCAACAACAAAATGTTGAATTTAGAAAAGCAAGAGATTGTGAAACTTGAAGCTATTGACAAAATAGAGCATATGGGATCAACAATTATTTTGTCAGAGAATTTGAAAACAAAATTGGATTCATTAGAGAAGACTATATCTAAAACAGCGGGTTTTGAAAAGACTTTGAATGTGTGTTTAAATTGCCGAATCATTTTGAGAAGGAATTTACATGTTGAAAGAGGTCTGGTAAATGGATCAATGGGTAATGTTGTTGATTTTGAGAAATACAGAAATAGAGATGGAATAGAATTTTTAAAAATTAAATTTGATGGCATTGAGGAAGTACAGCTAATTGGTCGTTGTTCTGCTAGGTTTTTGCTTGTTAAAGACTTATATGTTCGCCGTAAACAGTTTCCTGTTTGCTTGGCATATGTGGTGACAATCCATAAATTGCAAGGTTTAAGTGTAGACAGTGCATTGGTGAATATTGGCAGTTCTGTGTTCAAGGAGGGTATGGCATATGTGGCATTGTCACGAGTTAGAACTTTATCGGGATTGTACTTGATTGACTGTGATGTCACAAACATTTGTGCGGATCTAGATTGTGTTAAGGAATACAATAGGTTAAGAAGAGAGTATGCGCCACATTTGCCTCAATATCCTTTGTTTGAGAAACGTGTGGTAGGCCGGAAACGTAGAAATATCAGTAATACTAGGGAGGTTGTAGCAAAAAGACCAAAAGTCAATGAACCGAAAATTGTTAGCAGAAAGAAAGTGGATTCTGTTGAAGATGTTGTCGGTTTTCAATTTGAAAACAGTTCTGGTGTCAACTGCTATGCAAATGTAGTGGTTAATGTTCTCTTTTCACTAGAGAGTTTAAAAGAACAGATTCTGTTGAATTCGGAACAAAGTTTATGCTGTTTGTTGAACTGTTTTCGAGAAATGTAGCACTGATCGAACAAAAGTAGAAAGTGTGTCTGAAGTTCGTTATCTGTTAGATGAATGTTCAGGTCAAACAGACTTCTCTGAAAATAATCAGCAAGATTGTCAGGAGTTTTTAATGTATATGCTTGATGTATTGCAAGATGAGGGTGTAGATGTAGATCACCTGTTTGGGCTTTCTTATCAATGGCAGCATGACTGCGAGAACTGTACATTATCAAGTACTACTAGTGTAGACTCAGAAAGATTTATATATTTAACTTTGCCAGACAGTAAATCAGTCTCCTTTAATAAGCTAGTAAATGCAGCGGATCACAACATGGAGTGTAGCCAATGTAAATCTGAAATGATGTCAACATTATTTATACGTAGATATGGCCAGTATGTCATTTTAATGATCCAACGATGCAGGCCTGATGGATCAAAATTGTCAACTTTAATAAAAAAAATTGTGGCTTCCTAGCTGTCAATATCAGGAAGGACTTTTGTAACTGTAGCAATTATCTATCACGATGGTCCTTCAACAACATCAGGACATTATACAGCTTATTTAAAGTCTCGAAACGGCTGGTCATTCTGCAATGATTCCGTTGTAACTTTCAAAAAAAAATTGCCGTTTGACCTTAAAAATTCTTACCTGGTGTTTTTAAAACCAAAATTTTAAAGAAAGAATCTCGGGATTTCCTGTGAGGAATTGCAAAAGGTTCATCAAGTAGAGGGAATGTAAGTCTGCAATGCTGTCTAGATTATTGGTCCAAAACTTTTAATTATAATGTCAATTTAAAAATCCAACTATATAAACCTGATGCAAGTAAGTCTGCTTCATAGTAAGCAGTATCAGTGCCATAGGAAAAGGAGAACATGAGTGACAAAGAAGGGTAAGATATTAGTAGTCCAGGATTGTGAAAATAATCTTAAATGTTTTCTTTTTGAAAGTTGCGAAAATAGAAAATGACGGGATTTGATTGGAAGAATTACAAGACTTGTGAATCGCTGCAACATGATTTGGCCTAGTGGAAACATGTGGTAGAATGTGAGAAGTCTTTTGTTGTATGTAACATATTTTTCAAAACGATGGAGGTTTTCTTTCAGAAAGTGGCGGGCTGAAAATATTTATAGCACAACAGAGTGGACACTGTTCATAGGACATCCTTCGACGTCATTGAAAGTAAGTTAATTTTAAGGAGTTTTGAATTCAGATTTCTTAGGTTGTATGGGTTTTTTAAACACAATCATTTTGATTGTGTTTTTTTTTCCCCGCTGTTACATGATGAATACCTTCAAGTCACTGATTTAAGTGAAATTTGATACATTCTGAGAACAGCAAAAATAAACCATTTAACATGTATAATTAATGTTCTGCTTTTTGTACTTACGATATACATTTAGAAATGTGAGGTAGATATGGAGAAACTGAGTCTTCTGTAAGTGTCAATTTTAATGCTTACAGTGCTGTACTTCTGGGTACTGTTTTTTAAAAAAAAAAGAAATAGGCCTCACCTCAAAGAAAGCTCTTGAAAGCACACATCTTATTTGCATCCTGAAACAATCATTTAAAATGTTAGACACAATTTTATGATGGCTTTACATCTTTTTTGCGCTGCTATTGCATCACTATTGTGAGACATCAGCAGTGCAAAAGAAGCACCATGTTCCAAAATAGGCCTCAGTTCATCAGCATGAAGATACTGTTTGTTTAAAATATATATCTTTAGGATTGTGTAGGGGATGTAGAGAAGCAGAGGCTTCTGTAAATGTCAAAGTTGTTCAAAAACTGTTTCTTCTTGAACGTTTTCCCTTTTCTTTTCTAATTTTTAAATACATGTTTTAATATTTTTGGAAATGTTTGTTCTCTCTTTTACAGATTGAAAGTATGAAAAAATATTTTAAAAAGGTAACAAGAATTATAAGGTAAATGTTTTCTACTCTTTTTACCCGCAATGCACTGCTGATGATGTCACTGACCATGTCATGAATGATGTAATAAGAGGACATGACTTACTTCATTGGTAGGCCTTCACATGCTTTATCTGCTCTGTATTCTTCAACAAGTGTAAAATTGATCTGTAACCCTGAGTAGGTCTCACCTTAAACAAACCTCAGGAGAGATCACACCTTATCGTCATCCTGAATTAATAAATAGATCTATTAAACAGTATCTCTGGTTTACTCCCTATAGCTGTCTTTGTTTTAACATTACTCTCTGTTTACTTCCCTTATACTAACTCTTCTTTTTTTAAAAAAAATATTTTTTTGATTCGCTTCAAGTTCGCGAACCGGGCAGCGAACTGGAAAGCGAACCAAAAGAAATAGAGCTTGCCAGAGTGCTAAACATTCTAGCAATTTTATTTGAAAGGGGAGGTAGTTCTGAAAAGAACTTTTTTTTAATGTTTTTTTTTTTTGGAACATTTTTTGTTTTTTTTGTATTTTTAGAACAGTTTTATGTTTTTTTTGTGTTTTTCATGGAGGGGAAACAACAAAAAAACAGGCATTGAAAAGGGCTCAACAGGAGCAAAAAAAAAAATTACTGCTTGGGTGGGTTAGGGCACTTATGGTTTTCAAACACCAAGTTGATTAAGTTCACGCTCATGTTCCCACATGAGAGCAGAGCACCACAATATATGCACGTTAACTTCATGTGCTTGAAGTTTGGCTGTATGTTTGGCACAGTTTCCTGTGCCTCTCTTCCAGTCCTGCTGTCCTTGTTATTGTTGACTCCACCATTTTTTTGTGCCTGCAGCCCGTCCCTCCCCCTACGCTACCGCCTCCCAGCTCCCCCTCCCGCCCACGAATCACCAGGAACAGCCCGTCTGGGAAGCCTCTGTGACCAGCCTAACCCCGTGTGAAGCGGTCGCTCCAGCCTTCCTCCCGACCTGCAAGCGCTATAGTGGTATCGTAGCGCTGCCTGTCCACACTGCCATTCATCTTTTGAGCCTGCATTGCGTTATTTGTGATTTCACTCGTCCTGTGTGCATAACGCTGCTCATCCTCTCCTCGCATTGCTCCCAGTGCTTAGATTAATTTTACTGACCTTTGTGCGCAGCGCTGCCTCTCCCCTCTGCCTTAAACTTAATTTGAAACTGACTTGGAAGCCGATCTGTGGCATAGCGCTCCGCATTTCTTTTTTCTGTGATTTCATCAATATTGTGTGCTGCCTGATTGTTTGCGCCCATAGCGTCCTGCTGTCCTTGTTATTGTTGACTCCACCATTTTGTTGTGCCTGCAGCCCGTCCCTCCCCCTACGCTACCGCCTCCCAGCTCCCCCTCCCGCCCACGAATCACCAGGAACAGCCCGTCTGGGAAGCCTCTGTGACCAGCCTAACCCCGTGTGAAGCGGTCGCTCCAGCCTTCCTCCCGACCTGCAAGCGCTATAGTGGTATCGTAGCGCTGCCTGTCCACACTGCCATTCATCTTTTGAGCCTGCATTGCGTTATTTGTGATTTCACTCGTCCTGTGTGCATAACGCTGCTCATCCTCTCCTCGCATTGCTCCCAGTGCTTAGATTAATTTTACTGACCTTTGTGCGCAGCGCTGCCTCTCCCCTCTGCCTTAAACTTAATTTGAAACTGACTTGGAAGCCGATCTGTGGCATAGCGCTCCGCATTTCTTTTTTCTGTGATTTCATCAATATTGTGTGCTGCCTGATTGTTTACGCCCATAGCGTCCTGCTGTCCTTGTTATTGTTGACTCCACCATTTTGTTGTGCCTGCAGCCCGTCCCTCCCCCTACGCTACCGCCTCCCAGCTCCCCCTCCCACGCTCCGCCCACTCCACTTCTCCACTTATGACAGATGCATCAACGCGCAGCGTCCACGCGCTACGGCCGCGCCGAAGGTGCGCCAAAGGTAAGCCCGTCTACGCCCGTCCGCGCCTGGACCGCGCCCAGCGCCAGAGCCCCTGGCCCTCGCACTGCCCAGCCCCCCCGCGTCACCTACGATGCCGCCACCCTCCTAGCCCTTAATCCCGGTCGCGCCCCCAACTGCGTCCAAGCCGCTCCTGGACGCACCCATGGACCGTTCTCCTGCTTCTCCTGCAAATTCTGCGGCACCGACAACATCTCCACTACGACCACACCACAGATTCCCGACCCCAACCACCTACAATGCATCCTCCTCAACACCCGCTCGGTCCACAGGCACGCCATTGACCTCTGGAACCTACTAGACACCATCTCTCCTGACGTCGCCTTCCTAACGGAAACATGGATGAACGCTTCCTCCGCGCCTGACATCGCCATCGCTATCCCTGATGACTATAAGATCACACGCAAGGACCGCACCGACCATACAGGAGGTGGAATCGCTATCGTCCATAAGAAAACAATCCGCATCTCAACCAGCTCTGATGCCAACCTCGCCAATTCCGAACACCTTCACTTCCAGATCCACATCGACCCCAAGACCACACTCAGAGGCACCCTCCTCTACAGACCACCAGGACCACGCGCAAAATTCAGTGAAGACATCACGGACTTCATCACCCCACACGCGCTCCCCTCCAAAGACTACATCCTTCTGGGAGACCTCAACTTCCACCTTGAAAAGATCAACGACCGCAACACCGCCACCCTCTTAGACAACCTCGCCAACCTCGGACTTAAACAACTGGTCACTTCCCCCACCCACATCGCAGGTCACACACTCGACCCCATCTTCACCTCCAGCAACCATGTCTCCTTCAGCCACACTTCAGATCTCCTCTGGACTGACCACAGCTGCGTTCACTTCACCTACAACAAGCCGAAACCCATCATCCACCTCCAACCAACTCTACAAAGAAACTGGAACAAAATCACCACAGACCAGATCTCCACATCACTCCTTCAAACCTCCCCAGCCCTCTCCTCTAACGCCAACGAAGCCGCCGCCAACCTCACCCTATGGTTATCCAACACCGCCGACACCTTAGCACCACTGAAAAAACGGCAAAGCAAACCAGGCAGCAAGAAGGCCTCATGGTTCAACGATGATCTTAAGAAATCCAAGAAACTCTGCCGCTCCCTTGAAAAGGCCTGGAAAAAAGACCCAACCACCAGCACCAAGGACGCCTTCAAAAGCGCCACCCGCACTCACCACCAACTGATCCGAAAAGCCAAGAAAACAGCATTCAAGGATCGACTTGACAACAACGCCCACAACAGCAAGGAACTTTTCAACATCGTCAAGGAATTTTCCAACCCCTCGGCCAACTCCAACGACATCACCCCCTCTCAAACCCTCTGCGACTCCCTAGCCTCTTTTTTCCACAACAAGATTGCAGACATCCACAACAGCTTTGACAACCAACCCGAAAACCAACCCACCCTACCAGCTGCTGACCATCTTCCCCCCGTCAACACCCTGAACGCCTGGAACCCAATCTCCACTGAGGACACCATCCGCCTGATGAATTCCATCCACTCTGGATCCCCCACGGACCCATGCCCTCACCACATCTTCAACAAAGCAGACTCCGTCATAGCACCTCACCTCCGAGACGTCATCAACTGCTCCTTCAACTCCGCTTCCTTCCCAGAAGATTGGAAACACGCTGAACTCACCGCCCTTCTGAAAAAACCAACAGCAGACCCCACCGAACTCAAAAACTACCGCCCCATCTCGCTTCTTCCATTCCCGGCCAAAGTCACCGAGAAAGCTGTCAACAACCAGCTCGCCGCCTTCCTCGAAGCCAACAAATCACTCGACCCCTCACAATCTGGCTTCCGAGCCAAACACAGCACTGAGACCGCCCTCATCGCAGCAACAGACGACATTCGAACTCTACTGGACAATGGAGACACAGTCGCCCTCATCCTCCTCGACCTCTCTGCAGCCTTCGACACAGTCTGCCACAGCACCCTTTTACAACGCCTCAGAAACATCGGAATCCAAGGAAAGGCACTGGAATGGATCACCTCGTTCCTCACCGGAAGAACACAGAGAGTCCGCCTCCCACCATTCAAGTCCGAGGCCTCTGAAATCATCTGCGGCGTACCACAAGGATCCTCACTCAGTCCCACCCTCTTCAACGTATACATGAGCCCCCTCGCAGCCATCGCCCGCCAACACAACCTCAACATCATCTCTTACGCGGATGACACTCAACTGATCCTATCTCTCACCAAGGACCCCAGCACCGCTAAAACTAACCTACACGAAGGAATGAAAGAAGTCGCCGAATGGATGAAACAAAGCCGTCTGAAACTGAACTCAGACAAAACAGAAGTCCTCATCTTAGGTAAATCCCCCTCTGCATGGGACGACTCCTGGTGGCCGGAAGCCCTCGGAAATGCACCCATCCCGACAGACCACGCACGGAACCTTGGCGTCATCCTGGATTCTTCACTCTCAATGAACAGACAAGTCAGCGCCGTATCCTCTTCCTGCTTTAACATTCTTCGCATGCTCAGAAAAACATTTCGCTGGATCCCCTCCGAAACAAGGAAAACAGTCACCCATGCTCTAGTCACGAGCCGACTGGACTACGGAAACACCCTCTACGCAGGTACCACCGCCAAAATCCAGAAGAAACTACAGCGAATCCAAAACGCCTCAGCCAGGCTCATATTAGACATCCCACGCAACGAACACATCTCTGGTCACCTTAAAGACCTCCACTGGCTACCCGTCAATAAGAGGATCACTTTCCGACTGCTTACCCACGCACACAAATCACTCTACGACATCGGACCAGATTGTCTCAACTCTCGACTGTCCTTCTACACCCCCTCCCGCCAACTTCGCTCTTCCAACCAAGCCTTCGCCACTGTTCCTCGCATCAACAAGACCACCATGGGAGGCAGATCCTTCTCATACCTGGCTGCCAAAACATGGAACTCACTCCCCGCTTACCTTCGCCTCACCCAGAACCACCTAGCGTTCAGAAAGCAGCTTAAAACGTGGATTTTTGACAAATAATCCACCTCCCCTTCCTAAGCGCCTTGAAACCCTCTGGGTATGTAGTGCGCTATATAAATGTTTTGACTTGACTTTTTTGACTTGACTTGAAAGATATACTTGATGTTGATCTGGCCACAGGAGTTGTCGGGGGATTATCTTGAAGGTCCCTTAACTCTGCCCGGCTGTAATTTAATGGATGCCACCTGGCCATATGTCGATGCATAGTATAGTTGCCCATACTATACTTTTTGTCAGTGCCTCGAGATAATCTGCATTTGCAGATTAGGCAGGTGGCATACTTGGCATTAACCTTCTTCTCCCCTCGAGGGATTGAGAAAAACTGCCATATAAAACTTGTTTTCCTTCGGGAAACACGGGGAAACTCCTGAATAAATTGAGGTTCATCTGTGTCCTCTTCTTCTAGGTCCTCCTCTTCCTCCTCTCTGTTGGAAATGAATTGTGATGGTGGTCCTCTCTTGTCATGAGGAGGTTGAGGTGGTGGTGGGGGTCCACCAGCTGAAGCAAGGATAGAAGCCATTGCTGTAATATTGGAAAATGGTCTTTCTCTCACCAAGATGAAAGTCAGAGTGAGGAAAGAAGGAGGGGTTTACATGATTTGGGAAAAGCAAAAGTTCTGAACCAATGAAAAGTGTTATTTTTAGGTTACATGACCTAGTCATACATCATTTGGAAACCAAAAGTGAAATGAACCAATGAAAAGTTTGATAAACAAGTCACATGACCTGTTCCGCTTACGCTACGCGGTGCGCGCCGCGTCCCGGATCGTTTCCGGTTCGCGGTCCGGAGCACTTCCGGGAGCGCTAACGCAGCGCGTCATAAGACGCATTACGCGACAACGTGATACGTCGCGCTTCCGCGACGCGTCACAGTTCCGCTAACGAAACGTTTACCGGTTCGCGTACTAGATCGCGGCATCAAGATGAGCTAACGAAAAGCTTCCCGGTTCGCTTACCGGAAGCGAAGAAAAAAAATATTAAAAAAAAAAATATCAATAAACATCTAAAATATATTTTGGGATTTAAAGAAGAATACATTTTACAGCTACAGATGTTAGCTTTTAAAAAACCAACGAAATTCACAGAAAAAACCATAGGTTATAGACCATATATAGTTAGGAATTTGCATTTACAAAACCTTGAAAATTCACTGAAAAAACCATAGGTTATAGACCATATATAGTTAGGGATTAGCATTTAAAAAACCTTATTTTATTTGCACAAAACCATTGAAATTCCATATATAGTTAGTTGCACTAACTATATATCGCGGACCCGCAATCCACTGCTAATGATGTCACATATTACATCATTCATGACATGGTCAGTGACATCACTGATGACATCACTGATGACATCTCAAATGACATCACTGATGACATCACTGATGACAACACCCAGTGACTGTATGTTTCTGTAAAGTTAAAATATGTCTTACATATTGAAGAATGAGTGGATGTATAAGTGTCTGGATGAAGGATTTAGTAGGTGCATGACTGACTGTATGAGAGAATGATTAAATGTGTCTCACTGAGTGCATGGGTTAGTGATTAAAGTGTCTTAATTTGGCAATCATTATTTATGTTCTTCTGTAAACTGCTGCATGTTTAAATCAGTAGCTATATCAGTAACTATATGGGTTATTGAATGGTTGTCCAAGTATTTGTAGGGGAGACTGAGTATGTGTGTGGGTGGCTGGGAGGTGTATAACTCTGTGCATAGATGTGTGAGCAGTTGATTCCCTAGGTGTATGGGTTCAAAAGTGCATGTAGAAACAGCTGTATGGACAGTTGACTGTGTGCATGAGTATATTGGTGAGTGAATGGATATCTCAGTTCTACATGTCAAAGTAAGTACATATGTAAAACACACTCTATGTGAGAGTTGACATATATAAATAACTGAACATAAGAGCCAGTGAATGTGAGAGTGGCTGTATGAATCATTGTGAACTTGTATCAAGGATTGTATAAGAGAGTAAATATGTGTTAGTATATGTTTGAATAAGTAAGGTGTGTATAACTGTATAGTTGAGAAAATGGAGGTGTGATTGATTCTTTGCATGACTGACTAGGTGTGTGAGTAACTCCATGGATGTGTGACAGTCTGTGAGTGCCTGTTTACACTGAGTGTATCTAAGGTTATATTAGAGTCTGAAGATGTATTATCACATAAATGATATCATCAGTGATGTAATCAGTAATGTCAAATGAGATGTCAGTGATGTCATCAGTGATGTCATTTGAGATGTCATCAGTGATGTCATCAGTGATGTCATTTGAGATGTCATCAGTGATGTCATCAGTGATGTCACTGACCATGTCATGAATGATGTAATATGTGACATCATTAGCAGTGGATTGCGGGTCCGCGATATATAGTTAGTGCAACTAACTATATATGGAATTTCAATGGTTTTGTGCAAATAAAATAAGGTTTTTTAAATGCTAATCCCTAACTATATATGGTCGATAACCTATGGTTTTGTCAGTGAATATATATATATATATGGTATCGTATTCAAGAATTTTCCGAACGATACTTTAACATACTGAATAATGCACTCTGGGTATTGAAGTCATTCCTTCCAGTCATGTGACTTTGCCCTTTTTAAAGCACGCACCTGCGCACTGTTTTGTTTGACTTTCATCCGTGATCAAGGCAGTTACGCCGAAACGTTGGATAATGAAAGCTGACATTGTTGAACTCTGAATAAATCACGCTTCCAGTATTGGGCCTCAGTTTGTTGCTTTACACGGTTGTGTTTTCATGGGCTGCTCCGTACCCATTTCCTGAGGCCGCCCTGTAGGGTTGGGGGCAACAGAACGAGAGAACTTTGTTTGGTGTTAAAAGGAGGAGCATGACCCATTCATGCACCCAGCCTACTTAGGAGCGCTACTACAGCGAAAACGGACCTGCATGAGGAAGGGATTCTGGCAGGAGAACAGCCTGCTGTGATCGTGCTGGGAGCAGAATTTGTTTCAGGTCACATCGCAAGTGGTAACATCGCGGCAGCGTGGTAATGCAATTGACTGTGTTCCAAAGGAGTTACCCACTGTGTTAAGAGTGCATTTATGGAGGAAGATAAACTTCACAAACTGGTATCGTATTCAAGAATTTTCCGAACGATACTTTAACATACTGAATAATGCACTCTGGGTATTGAAGTCATTCCTTCCAGTCATGTGACTTTGCCCTTTTTAAAGCACGCACCTGCGCACTGTTTTGTTTGACTTTCATCCGTGATCAAGGCAGTTACGCCGAAACGTTGGATAATGAAAGCTGACATTGTTGAACTCTGAATAAATCACGCTTCCAGTATTGGGCCTCAGTTTGTTGCTTTACACGATGGTGTGTTCATGGGCTGCTCCGTGCCCATTTCCTGAGGCCGCCCTGTAGGGTTGGGGGCTCCAGAACGAGAGAACTTTGTTTGGTGTTAAAAGGAGGAGCATGACCCACTCATGCACCCAGCCTACTTAGGAGCGCTACTACAGCGAAAACGGACCTGCATGAGGAAGGGATTCTGGCAGGAGAACAGCCTGCTGTGATCGTGCTGGGAGCAGAATTTGTTTCAGGTCACATCGCAAGTGGTAACATCGCGGCAGCGTGGTAATGCAATTGACTGTGTTCCAAAGGAGTTACCCACTGTGTTAAGAGTGCATTTATGGAGGAAGATAAACTTCACAAACTGGTATCGTATTCAAGAATTTTCCGAACGATACTTTAACATACTGAATAATGCACTCTGGGTATTGAAGTCATTCCTTCCAGTCATGTGACTTTGCCCTTTTTAAAGCACGCACCTGCGCACTGTTTTGTTTGACTTTCATCCGTGATCAAGGCAGTTACGCCGAAACGTTGGATAATGAAAGCTGACATTGTTGAACTCTGAATAAATCACGCTTCCAGTATTGGGCCTCAGTTTGTTGCTTTACACGATGGTGTGTTCATGGGCTGCTCCGTGCCCATTTCCTGAGGCCGCCCTGTAGGGTTGGGGGCTCCAGAACGAGAGAACTTTGTTTGGTGTTAAAAGGAGGAGCATGACCCACTCATGCACCCAGCCTACTTAGGAGCGCTACTACAGCGAAAACGGACCTGCATGAGGAAGGGATTCTGGCAGGAGAACAGCCTGCTGTGATCGTGCTGGGAGCAGAATTTGTTTCAGGTCACATCGCAAGTGGTAACATCGCGGCAGCGTGGTAATGCAATTGACTGTGTTCCAAAGGAGTTACCCACTGTGTTAAGAGTGCATTTATGGAGGAAGATAAACTTCACAAACTGGTATCGTATTCAAGAATTTTCCGAACGATACTTTAACATACTGAATAATGCACTCTGGGTATTGAAGTCATTCCTTCCAGTCATGTGACTTTGCCCTTTTTAAAGCACGCACCTGCGCACTGTTTTGTTTGACTTTCATCCGTGATCAAGGCAGTTACGCCGAAACGTTGGATAATGAAAGCTGACATTGTTGAACTCTGAATAAATCACGCTTCCAGTATTGGGCCTCAGTTTGTTGCTTTACACGATGGTGTGTTCATGGGCTGCTCCGTGCCCATTTCCTGAGGCCGCCCTGTAGGGTTGGGGGCTCCAGAACGAGAGAACTTTGTTTGGTGTTAAAAGGAGGAGCATGACCCACTCATGCACCCAGCCTACTTAGGAGCGCTACTACAGCGAAAACGGACCTGCATGAGGAAGGGATTCTGGCAGGAGAACAGCCTGCTGTGATCGTGCTGGGAGCAGAATTTGTTTCAGGTCACATCGCAAGTGGTAACATCGCAGCAGCGTGGTAATGCAATTGACTGTGTTCCAAAGGAGTTACCCACTGTGTTAAGAGTGCATTTATGGAGGAAGATAAACTTCACAAACTGGTATCGTATTCAAGAATTTTCCGAACGATACTTTAACATACTGAATAATGCACTCTGGGTATTGAAGTCATTCCTTCCAGTCATGTGACTTTGCCCTTTTTAAAGCACGCACCTGCGCACTGTTTTGTTTGACTTTCATCCGTGATCAAGGCAGTTACGCCGAAACGTTGGATAATGAAAGCTGACATTGTTGAACTCTGAATAAATCACGCTTCCAGTATTGGGCCTCAGTTTGTTGCTTTACACGATGGTGTGTTCATGGGCTGCTCCGTGCCCATTTCCTGAGGCCGCCCTGTAGGGTTGGGGGCTCCAGAACGAGAGAACTTTGTTTGGTATATATATATATATATATATATATATATATATATATATATATATATATATATCATTCAGCAAAATTGTTTCAATATGAAAAGAAACACGCCGCACACTACTCCATAGGTTAGATTCTTTGGTTTATTTTCTGTAGGATCCCCACCTACGCGTTTCGGACAACAATCTGTCCCTGGTCACGGTACAAACATTAGTCCATCATTGCTTTCCACATTATATACCTGAGTCACCACTTAGCATTTAAGGTGCATTGTGGGCACAGTAGTTTTTATGGATTAATTTGCTTCCATGTCATGCAACGTAAAAACTGGATCCCAGCATTTTCACGACACAGATCATGCTCACTTAGTTATTGAATGATGCATTGCCATGACGCAATTTGAGGTCCTAGGACTGTTATGATGTGGCATGTTTGCTCACATCTGAAAAGCGCCAATTACATATGCATTACAGAGTTAGATAGGGGGACTGAGTGTCCTTTTTGTCAATAATGGCTGAGTGCCTTTGTGAGTATTCATTGAGTCGCTACATGCTGAAGATCAACAGTGATCACGATGCATGAATAATTAAAATCCAAATCTTTTACTTCTTGTCACAAAAACTGAATTTGAGTTACTAGGCTTAATATACACAGAAACTTATTGTTGCTGCAGTCCATAATTCTCATGAGATAGAATGCAAAGAAAGATTACAGCAACAATAAGTTTCTGTGTATATTAAGCCTAGTAACTCAAATTCAGTTTTTGTGACAAGAAGTAAAAGATTTGGATTTTAATTATTCATGCATCGTGATCACTGTTGATCTTCAGCATGTAGCGACTCAATGAATACTCACAAAGGCACTCAGCCATTATTGACAAAAAGGACACTCAGTCCCCCTATCTAACTCTGTAATGCATATGTAATTGGCGCTTTTCAGATGTGAGCAAACATGCCACATCATAACAGTCCTAGGACCTCAAATTGCGTCATGGCAATGCATCATTCAATAACTAAGTGAGCATGATCTGTGTCGTGAAAATGCTGGGATCCAGTTTTTACGTTGCATGACATGGAAGCAAATTAATCCATAAAAACTACTGTGCCCACAATGCACCTTAAATGCTAAGTGGTGACTCAGGTATATAATGTGGAAAGCAATGATGGACTAATGTTTGTACCGTGACCAGGGACAGATTGTTGTCCGAAACGCGTAGGTGGGGATCCTACAGAAAATAAACCAAAGAATCTAACCTATGGAGTAGTGTGCGGCGTGTTTCTTTTCATATTGAAACAATTTTGCTGAATGGTATCTTGCGAGGGTGTCCTGAACCTCGCCGCCGGCACCAGCTACAGAGCTCCTCTCACTATTGGGACATTTGCTCATATATATATATATATATATATATATATATATATATATATATATATATATATATATATATATATATATATATATGCCACAGGTCCAGTGCACATTGAGACATTGAGCAATATGGAGTGTGGCCTTAGCCTTGTTGCCTTCCACCTAGTTTGAGTGACCCATATCTGTAGTGATTCATGCCATTTTGACCTGTGACCCAGAAAATACATTTGGACTAGGGATACAATGCCCCTAGCCTTATCCACCGAATGTGAATCCTGGGAGGGTACAGGTGGTGTCACCACCCCATGACTGATGTATTGTGTGGGACAAAATTAGCTAGGAGTGCTTTGAGTCAGGAGTCTATTTGCAGTTACAACTGGAGGTGTGGCAAATGGTACTGCAGTGGAGTTGATTCGGATTCGCACCCTACGGGTGAGTGGAAATATGGAGAGTCTGATGGAAACCATCTCTGCATCTGATTTTTTAACCTGTGGATGCTAGACACCTGCAGAAGCAAGTCCATTTCAAAGCCAGCAACACATCTCTTACTACTCGCTCTTTCCCCGTTCGCTTCAGGAGCCCTCTTGTCCTGATTCTCATGAAGTAGGTATTGGCAAGTTGTCCCTGCTTGATGACTTGCAAACATATGGCTCACATTTGCCCACTCATACTGAACAAGCTACACTACTGCTTTTATACGGTGATGCATCAATTAAGACTTACTGGCAGGTACGTCCATGACTGTGTTCATTTTGAGCGTCATTGAGCAGGTTCTTTAGTGGCAGGACATGTAGGATTGGATCCATGTTAGCACAGAAGGTAGGAAGCTGTGCGGAGGTGAGTTGCAGAGTAATATATTGCCCTTTCCAACCGCTCTGAAGAGGAGATTGGACGACCAAGGTCGGCTCATTGAAAATTGGTGGGTGGTTTTTCAGGCAGTCTGTTCTGTGACAGGCTCCATTGGTCCTTTCTTGAGTGACCGCTTTCGTAAGTTCCTGTTGGAGTCAGAAGACCGTGGTGGTCAGATTTCTGTGCATAAGCAAGTTTGTAATCTGGCAGTTGGGGTTTTAGACTTTTGAAAATGCTCAGGAAATTGCTCTACCTATTACTAATCCTGCATAGAAAGATGGTGGTACAGGCCCTTGTCGTTTCCAGATTGGATTATGTTAATGTTCTTTATTTGGGCCTGCCGGGGGTTTGCTGAACAGACTTCTAAGTGTCCAGAATTCTGCTGCCAGAGCAGTCCTCAAGCTAGGAACTAGAGAACGGATCTCACAGCATTTGAAGAAACTACATTGGCTGCCTGTTCGGTCCAGAATTCTCTTTAAAGCCCTAGTTCTTGCTTTTAAGTCACTTTACAGGTTGGGGGCCCATTGCATCCGAAAAAGAGTTCTTCTCTGTACACCACACAGATGGCTTAGATCAGCACATCACCTTCTGATCAAGACACCTACTTTTTGTCAAATTCGTTGTGGCGGTCGCTCCTTTCAAGTGCAAGTTGCCCATGCATGGAACATCATGCCACTACCATTCAGGCAGGCCACGACCCTGTTGGCTTTTAGAAAACAACAAAAAACTTGGGGGCATTTCATCAAGGGGCGACGATAATATTATCGCCGCTTCATAGCCTTTTTTCGGGCGAAAAGCAGTGATAATATTATCGAATTATCATCAAGGACACATTAGCGCGTGATTCCTTGACTTTTCGCCGGTTTTTCACATGCCTCGCCTCGCATCGATAATGAGATGCAAAGGTGGCGTGGCTGTGAAAACAACATGGGATAATATGGCGAAGACAGCTTCGCGATATTATCAAGGAGGATTAGCGACATATAACATTTCGTTAAGTATGCCTTTATGCAGGAATTTAACATCTGTTAAATTCCTGACTAAGGCATACCTAACATGGGGGGTGGATTGTGTGGCTAAGACCACAGGCACTATCATCTAGGATATCGCCATTTTCCACCATGGAAAAAGGCAATATCCCCACCATCTCTGGAATTTTTATCACCTCAGTGGTGCGTGTTGTTGATAACTTGCTAAAACCGGTGATAAATTCCAGTGATAGCCTGATATAAATATGTAAGAGCTAAGCGCGCTTTGCGATATTTATCGCCGGCCCTTGATAATATGCGCCTTGGATGTTCCAACAATTACCGTAATATACCCTACTCTGTTGAGTAGCCGTGCACTCTATAAATTCTGCTTAACATAACATTCTGGGGCGACCACTTTCGATGAGACTGCTGCTGTACGACTGCCCCCAACAGGACCGCAGAAGCTGGTCAATCTGGCATTATAATGAGAACCTTACTTTCAAAATCTTCAGCAAGTCAAGTCAGAAAGCTGTAGCTGAAGAGGGCTTCATAAGTTTGGATAGTCACTGGACGCAGGCTCAGAGAAGCTGTTGTCTGGCAGGGATCACTCTAAGTGGGAGAATTTTGAATTTCATTCCTATGGAGGTTCTCTCAATGAATCAATACTTTTGGCACCTTTGACCAGCCAAGATTTGTACATAGCTTTTAGACACTTATTTGGTGCTCGAAATCCTTCAGTGGAGCAAAGCTGCAGGCTGTAGCTGAAGATGAGGTCAGATTTAGTCTGCACAATGTCCCCCAAAATTGTATCCTGCAGATGAGAAGCTCTGAGCGGGAGACACCTGAATCTACAGCCCAGCAGCAACACACCTTGCTCCAATGGGCTTGGCAGACCTGTCCTGGTCCTCCAGAAGTCTTGAAGTTGAAAATACTTTATGTCATAGGTGTTTAATCCCTTGCCTGCGGGGCTGATTCCCCCGCTGTGCTGGGGGGAGGAGTGGCGCGCACAGCGCTCCTGTGCCCTTTTGACGAGCTCAGCTCGTCATGAGCCACTGTGGTCTTGTGCTCATGACGAGCTGAGCTTGTCATGACCACACCCGTTTCTTTAGAGCGCTCGCACAGCAGGGGAATTAGCCCCGCGTGTGAGCGTTCTAACGGTCATGACGAGCTGAGCTCGTCATGAGCATGGGAGGGGTTAAGGGTGGTAGGAGAAGTCAAGTATCATTCAGCCACGGTTCCAAGACCTCAGGAATAGCAGTTGAGGATCAGGACTCACGGCAGCAGAGGCTAACAGCAGAGTCCAGGGCAGGTCTAATCGGAACTGGTCAGCTTGTCAGTTGCAGGAAAAAGCTTCTTCTAGCTTCTGGCTATTCTCCCAGGCTTACTGCTGAGTTGCTTCATCTCTATTTTTAACCGGTGCGCTGTGTTCCTTCCTATAGCGCCATGAAGCCCCAGGGCGTACGAGCGCTTAATAAATTAATATTAACATTAACATTAACATTATGGTGTCCCTGTAGCTTGAACAACAGTTTTTGTCTGTCCTACTGCAAACAATCCCCCAGTGCCTCTCATTGTTAAAATAAAAAATGGTAAAATCCTTCTCCCCTTGTGCAGAGCCTGTGGCTCACCGAGAGTTGTGGCCAGGTTAATGTGCAGTGCCTCCTCTAAGTTCTCTCACAACCAGTTCTAGATGCAGCCATCCCCCTCTCGTGTTTGGTGCCCGCCTGATTGAGTGGGAAAAAGAAGGAATTTTTCCAGGAGCCATCTGACATCTGCTTTTGACAGTGGATGCCCTTTTGTAGTAAAATATTTTCATGGGCACAGTCTAACTGGTCTTCATGTCATAGGTACAAACACATCTCCCCATACCCATGACTTTGTCTCTGCTCTGTAAATAGCTTTCATGCCTTATTCAGCACCATTCACCATTTGGCACGTTAACATAAATTAGCCTCTTGGAGTTTCAGGCAGGGAAAGTGCAACTTGCTTAAATCTGCTTTTCCTTAATACTTAATAAAAAGTCAAATAACCCATTAAGTTGAGCTTTTAATAAATATTAAAAATAATGGATTAATCAAGTATATAGCTGGTCCCTGTCCTGAGATAGTAGAATTTATATATATTATTGCTTCACATTATTTCTCTTTGAGTCATCCAGCATTTCTATGGTGATTATAGCTTTTGGGTGCTAGTCGCTGCAAGGACAATTTCACATTTAATGTGTACATACCCACATTTAAATACCATGCTCCCTGATGTCTAGGCTACAAGGCCAGTCCATGGATCCCATATTGTTAACCCAAGCAGTAGTCATGAATGACCAAGTGCTGTTTTGGAAAACTGTAAATCACCCTTTTTTTAACCCTTTCCGCGGGGATGACAAAGCCAGCTCGTCATGGGTGTTACCTGCGCTACGCGCATGACGAGCTGGCTTTGTCACGTAACGCGGGATTTTTAAAAATCCAGCGCACAGCGGGAAAACGCGGTAGCGCGGAAGAGGTTAATGATAATACTGCAGTAAATATCGAAACATTTATTGCCCTGGAAGCCTGGGTATCACATTTTGGACATATTTGTAACTCAGAAGATATAGAAAGTACAAATGTCAATGTCTATAATTTTACAATTATAGAACTGGCTGGAATGGCATTAATAACAAAGGCAGAGATAAAAACTGCATTGGAAAAAAGTGCAGATGGCAAGGCATCTGGTGCAGATGGTGTGCCTATCGACGTTTTTAAGTCTAATATAGCCTTCTGGATTCCTATTTTAAAGAACACCTTTAATGCAACCCTAAAAGGTGTCTTGCCTGCAACATGGATAGAGAGCATCATCATACCTATACCCTATAAACAAGCATTTGCAATGCAATAGGTCTCGCATTATTAAAGTTAGAGCTATTGGCATTGTAAATGGCAATGCCTTTTATTTATGTTTTTGCTTTTAAAACATAAATAAAAGGCATTGTCATTTACAATCCTAATAGCTTAAACTCTCGCAAAAGTGAGACCTATTGCATTGCAGATGCTTGTTTAAAAGACGCCCCAGACACTTCTTCCCCAACCTACCAACCTTTAGCGATAGGACAAAACTGCAAGCTTATATATCTATGACTTAACTTATAACTTATATATTTATAACTGCAAGCAAGTCCATATCTGAATACAGCGTGCTTCGAAGAGCAGCACATGCGCTGATTAGGATCGACCTAAAAAGTCTTTTATTTTAATAGCATTATACAATATGGTCGGTATACAGGAAAGAGCTGGCAGTGTTGGATAGTTGTCAGGGGCTATTCATTCGTTTTTGTGTTAAGCGCTACACATGGAACATTGTTTAATGTAATTGATACCTTGTGTTAATTTGTCCTTTTTTTCAGTGACTTTGTGTGCATGCGTGCATGTGCATATATGTATGTGTGTGTGCGTGTGTGTTTATGTGTTTGGGTTTGTTTGTGTGTGTTTGTATGTATGTATGTGTGTGTGTATGTATGTGTGTGTGTGTGTATGTATGTGTGTGTGTGTGTGTGTTTCTCTGCAGATTATAGGTTCATATCTCTGCTCTGCCTCTACGCCTAAGATTCTGCACCACTTGATGGAGAAGCAATGACAAGGTGTGTCTCCCTTTGGGCATTTTCTGTCCAATATCCAAGATGTATTGGTGCCACTGGGCACCGATTGGGTGATGGACAATTCAGGGTGCATCTAGAATAGATTAGGTTGTCACAAGCGTGACAATGAAATGGCTGACAGAGTTGTGGGGGGCATGAGGGATTGTCTGGGGGGCACTCTGCGGACAGCCCAGCTTAAGGGAGGTGGAGTTTAAGAGCATGTTAACCACTGGGTCCAAAAGGAGTGATCTGGAAGTCAAAGTAGTTTAAAGGATGTGTTTAAAAAAGGATAGGTCGATAGATATTGGAAATAATGAAGCACAAGTTGGTACAAATAGAGGGGCATGCAGAACTCTGGGGGTACCGTCTCTTGCACAGAGAGTAAAAATTGGAAAAAATTAGGGGGTCCAGGATAGGAGCCCACCTTGATGGCCACTTTGAGGGATGTGGGACAAGAGTTGATTATATTAGTATTTTAATAGGATTTAGTCAATAGGATGGGGGAGATAAGTGCTGCAATGAGTTAACAATGTGCAGGATGTTTTCATTAAAGCAGCCTTCAGTGCACTAGATTGCGAGCAAGTGGTGTGACCTGACACTCACTGTGTCGTTCGGCCCAAGGTGCTGTGCCAACTAAGACAACCATCAGAGCCAAAGGAAAACATTGCACTACAGAAAAGCCAGAAAATGTAACATTTACTCACCTGGCAGCTAAGGGCAGCTTCTGATGAGCAGCAGATCCTCGTCACCAGTCCACGATCCTTTAGACCAAAGCTTCTTCAATGCATCCCATGCCATAAGCGTCAGAAGAAAGGGTACTTGCAGTAACTCTCCCCTACTCCTAAAACCGCAGCCAGGTTAAGCGGGTTCAACATTACAAATACTGCTGCCAACTCTAAGGGGCGCCGGGAAAAATAAAACAAGGCAATGCGAAAGAGCTTAGCAGATCACCATCTGTTGGAGAAATCCCAATTATAATGGACTCGTACAGGCCCAGTGTGACTAACTGGAATGGGACCACAACTCAGCACATATGGGTCTACTAATCATTAAGGAAGAGGCAATGGCCTGCTGACACAAGCCCCCGGTTCGGTAAACGATAAGTCTCAGGCAACGACCCAGTAACGAATGAACACAAAGCAGAAAACCGCCAGAACAAAACACCTGTTCCTCCCGAACATCCAAGCGAACTCTGCGGCCGATTCTATGCCCAAACTTCCAGTTTGGACGTCAATCGTCCCATTTAAGTTTGACTTCTCAGTCCAACGACAAAAGTCAGTGATGGGAATAAAAAAGAACGCAAAAGGCTGCCCTCCACAAAGTAGAACAGTACCCGTCCGGCGACCCAGGGCTTCCCTTCGAGTTCTGCCTTGCTTCGCCAGTCAGGATGGAAAGGGCAGACTGCACTCAAGCGCAGGAGTTGAAAGTTGCGTTTCCAGACCCAGCTCAAACATGCAGATAAAAAAAATAAGTGAGCAGGCATCTGATAGCAGGCAGCCTTTGTTTGCCTGTATTTAGCGCCTGGCTCAGCGCAGGGCCAGCACAAACAATGCAGCCACAGCGCCGTCTGTCCAGCCCTCTCAGGAGGACGCGTAAGAGCCAGGGAGGGCAGGCGGGCGTGGGCATCGGAGTCTTTGAACGGGCTCTATTGAGAAGCGCCGCGGCTGCCCATTGGCTCCCCCGCCTGCCCTCGAAGCCAATGAACGCCAGTTTTAGAAACGGAACGGCGGGCAGGTGCCTGATTACAGAGAGGAGGAGGTAGGGAGAGGGAAACAGAAGGGGCCGGCAGCTGCACATGGGAAGGGCCCAGCTGTCCCGTTGCCATGTTGGCCAGCATGGGAGGAAGCGCACACAGCTTTAACTGCACTCGACAGAGATCCCTGCTGCACAGAACAGGCTTGAAGGCTCTTAGCGCCAACAGAAATGGGCCAGAGGACTTCCAGGGAAGTTCTCCAAACTCAAATTCCCCTCACATTTGCCACTCCCCAAATATATGAACAACTCCCTAAAAGGAAGGCTGCCTGTCCAGCATGCGAGGTGCCCTGAGCACGCCTTGGTGACAGCAATCAATCCTCGCACAAGTATCCTAGGGCGAAGAAAAAGAAAGACACAGGACTGCTTTTTGTAGACAGTCTTATGTTAACTGTATTCATTTTGCATTTCGTGGTGCGCTGTTTTTCCGCTCTCAGGTGGACAGCTACTCCGGACTACCCGCGGTGAAGCGCTGTGATCTGTGTGTAACCTGCAGGTCATGTGTCCTGTTTACCTCAACTTTTCATGCCCCTGAGAATGACTAAACGAGTGCCACGGATCATCCCCGCCGGCCTGTGACCAGGAAGTCAGGCAGGCCGGGCGGGACAACCGGAAACCGGAAGTAGGAGCCGCAGGAGCCCTGCAGCTGCCGATGAGAGGAGAGCCGCCGCACCAAGGAAGCTGGTGAGTGGGGCTTCGCCTTGTTGCTGAGCTGCGAGGGCGGGGGGCATGTGTGTGTGCGCGTGCGGCGGCAGGGGGCTCTGTATGTTTATGTATGTGAGCGTGCGTGTGTGTTTTGGAGTCTGTGTGTATGCGTGTGTGTATGCGTGTGTGTGTTTAAAAGAGCGATCACTGAGGGGGGAGGGGGTGTCCGTGAGTGGGCGAGTGTCTGTCTGTGTGTGTGTGTATGCGCACGCATGTGAGCGAGCTAGTGTCTGTCTGTGTATGCGCACGCATGTTGCTCAGAATGTGGACGGAGCCGAAGTGCGCGTTCGCGCACCCAAATCCGGCTTTCAAGCTCGTAACACCCTCTTGTCCCTCATTCCCCGAGACAGGCAGCTATAAGTCTCCAGCCTGGACGCATCCTTCGGATGCTAATTCCAGGCGAGACCTAAAAAGGGGACAAGGGAATGGCATATTGTTACCGACCAATACCTCTACTGGATTCCTCTTTTAAAGTGAGGGGTCGTATTTTGTTAGAAAGACTCGAAAACTGGGCAACAGAATGTATTATTTTATCGGATGCCCAGTATGGCTTCAGAAGAGGTATTGGTACAGTTGAACAATGCCTGAATTTAGATTTACTAATAGGAAAATACACCTTAGCAAAGGAAGGGGCGTTACATCTCTGCTTTGTAGATTTAACTTGCGCTATTGATTTGGTTAACCACCAAGCGTTATGCCAAACTCTAAAGGATAAAGGCGCACCCATAAAAATCATCAGTTACCTGTCCCAAATCTATAATTTTTTAATTGCTAGGGTACGCTATGGGAAAAAGGGAGAATGTACATAAGCTTTTAGAGTTTTACGTGGTATAAGACAAGGTTGTGACTTAGCACGTTTTTTATTCTCCCTTTATATTAATAATGTAGACTCTTTTTTTACAATCATTACCAGCAGATTCACCAAAAGTGGGTACGCGCCTGATACCAGTCCTTTTATATGCGGACAATGCTGTCCGAATTTCTAGGACAGCAAACGGGCTGCAACTTTTAATTGACAACTTTGTTAAATTCATGACTCGGAAAAGTTTACAGTTAAATTTAAAAAAAACCTTTGTAATAACTTGTGGTAAAAATAGACCCAAGATCAAACAACACCAAGTCGACGGAGTTGTCATAAATAGAGTCTCAACTTTTTCCTACTTAGGTGTGCTTTTTAGTAATACAGGCAAATGGAATATGCACATAAAGTTAAATAGCATGACATTTTTAAAAGTAACAGAAAGTATTGTTAGATTTGCTTAAAAATTAGGTAACAAGCCCATAAGAGAAATATTAGCCCTTTATCGTGGTAAGTGTATTACTGGTGTTGCTATGGTGCTGCAATTTGGGGGAGAACATCTTTTACCACATTACAAACCTTAGAAAACAAATTTTTCGAAAGACTATTGGCGTCCCCCAAATTACTGCAAATCATATAGTACACAAAGAGCTATTGGTCCAATTTTTAAGCGATTCAATAAATGTGTCTGGCTTGCTCTTGTGGCAAAGGATATGGTCCAAGGACGAACCTAACTTCTCGAAAGAAATTATAATGGATTGTCTGAACCTTGATAGAAATTGGAAAATACCATGGTTGGAGCATATCTCAAACCTATTACTTTGCTGCAAATTTGATTTTGATTTTAGGAACCCCCTAAATATCCAAGTTTTTAGTAAAAGGGATTTGAAGGCAAGTTACCTTAAATTTGCAGAAAAAAACAAAGATATAGTTGACATATTAAAAGGAAGTGTTGTCTCCTATCACGATTGGGTGACTGTGTCTGGTTTACCTGTATACTTAACATTGGTAAAAAATACACAGCACAGATTTTCCTTAACAAGGTTAAGGTTTTATACATTACATTTTTTAGTAGTATTTCCAAAGATGAAACAGTGGAATAACAACCTACCTAAATGCCCAAATGATGGAAGATCTGCACAAACAACTTTGCACTTTATCCTTTATTTATAAATGTTATATGGATACACAGAAAGGGTTTTTAAAATCTTTATTCTTATGAAATAGACTTTTTAATCATAACCATGTATATAGTTTTATTTGTAACCTGGGAAATGTAAAAATTATTAACTCTGTCATTAGATACATGTAATTCGCAATTAGAAAAAGAGAAGATTATTACTATTTGGGAGCATTATTAGATGAGAATTAAAATTCCATAATCTAGGCTTTATCAATACATAAAAACAATTAGTTCAAAGTTTCAAAATCATTTTTATATATTGTTTTATGTAGAAATTTGCTTCTTATGATAGAATTTTTTTAAAGAAATAATGTTTGACTATTTACTATATTTTATGAATTGTGATTTTTTTTGCTTTATTTTGACAGTTTGTATTCCAGTTTTTACACTGCTGCAGACAGGCTGCAATGATGTACCTGAAGCCGTGGGTTGCGTCACGCCAGGGAACACTTCCTATGACCGACTAAACCGGCTTACCCTGGGTTCACCCGATTACGACTCTGTAACGCGGCAACCCACGGCTTATTCGGGGCTGCTGGTCCGGGCTTTTTGCTTATCCATACGGCCAAACTATTTTCAGTACGCTGCCTCTGCATTTTGAGGTTTTAACGTTAAGGCAATTATTGATTGTCCTGATGATGGTCCCCATGACCCAATAGGGGGACCGAAACGCCGTCGACCTGTTTAGCACCCTATACAAATACTTGATTTCTAACTATTGTAATGGTGCTTTTTGACATTTCTGTATAATTTGAATGTGAACAGAAAAACGTTTGTTTGCCTTAAAACCCTTCTATTTTTCACCATCTGTAACCACCCTGCTAGTGTTGCACACAGGCTTGTGTACCACACAGGTGTACTGTGGAAGGTATCTTCGCTGTTTGGATTGACTGTTTATTAAGTAAACTTGAATGACCTCTGTCCGGCTGGATATGTCACTCCAAATACAGATCTCACTCTGTCTATATTTACTGGTTCATATATTATGGAATGCATGGGACCACTGTTGTTTGAATAAATATGTTCCCCGAGGTCCCCTGCTGACTGAATTGGGGCCCCTTGTTGTTGCTAATATATATATTATTTAAAATGTAAACACAGACATGGTGGTCTGCTGTCCCAAGCAGACCAACATCTCTGTGTTATTGGTCATTCCCGATGGATCGCAAATTGAGACCTGCCTTATGGATATTGATGATGCAGGTCATTTGTGACCACATTAGGAATCACTAATGAGTATGAGACACATTAGTACATTCCATTTTATGAGTCGTGAATTGCAATCGCAAACAATCTCAATTTACAACCTCCAAAATGTAATTGTTGCACAACGAACCCATAGTGCATTTCTCGTTTCCTAATGGATTTCAGTATATCCACAGTGCTCCTGTCCTTTCTTGATTTTTACTCCCTTTCTGTGACCACCAAGCAAGCCTGCCACAGGATCACAAATTGATGACACTACTCAACTCCAATTGTTATATTTATAGTTCTGCGTTCCTCCTCCTCACTGTCCTGCCAGTTCATCTCTTTTTGAACCTGAGTCAACCCTGAGTTAGCTGTGTCCTCGGAATATCCTACTCAGGAACCTTTTGCTATTTGTGCTGATAACCTTTCTCTGGATTTGTCAGATAAAAGAGGAGCAGCACTACAGGTGGGTCATCACATCAGCATGTCAGCACTTCTTTCATATTTATTAGCTCCTTGGATTTGCAAGATCTGAGCATCTATGTGATTAGTAGTGGGCATACCCGCAGTTTGATGGATAATGGAGCAGTATGTTTTCATATGCACAATATTTTGAACAGATAGCAGAAAACCGTGAACATGGCAGACAATCTAGCACTGAGCATATGTTTGCAAATGGAGCTTTGCAGAAAACGATTTGCATTACACTATAGTGTATGGTGTTAAAGTCCACATACACACAAATGGCTCTTTGAATTGTGCCCAATCTTTTTATGCACATATCTGCCATACTTCATTAAGTAAAGTGTCCCCAATTAACTTGCAAAAGAAACTACAGGGGCCTAAGGGGTATTTGCTTGATGCACACTTCTAAGACAGATTTATAAAGGCATGCAAAGCCACTTTGCGTGGCTCTGAGTGGTTTCATTAATCGGGAGTAGGGCAACATAGCGCAAATCGCTTCATTGCGCTACTCTGTTCTAGGTAGGTATCCATTGGCATTGCAGTGGGTGCAACTCCCCTTGATTTTGACCCATTCCCAGATCTACATACATGAACTTGTAAACCTGCGAATGCGCCAAAATCTTAGGCCTTCCCGGGGAGGCATAACAAAGTGAAATTCTTTTATTTCTCCTCATTACTTACTCTTTCTATGTGATAGAGGAACATGCCTCTCGGTATTGTTTTTGCGAAGGAAGGTGTCGCTTCCTGCACAAAACTAATTCTGCGTACAACACAGGCAGCCTTGCAGCATGGTGCAAGGGTATCTGCATTGGCGCTGGGCTGCCTAAATTGTGCCAGCGTAGGTGAAAAGGCAGAAATGCACCGTACTCCCTCAAACACAGCGCATTCCTGCCCTTTCCTTATGGCACAATTCATTGCAGCAGGGTGACTTGGTGAGCTGCGTTGAACTGATCTGAACCATACTTACATAAATATGCCCAAAAGGGTGTACCTGACAATGAATGACTTGTCTCCCCTCAAACAGAGGAAATGTAATGATAGCAAGAAATCTACTATGTGGATATCAACCTGAGAAACGTGAATTCCTGCACACTTGCTTTTTGCAAAGCGCTTTTCATATTGGCTTTGTATTGTTATGTTTTCAACTGAACGATGAAGGTCTTAATCTTTTGTGCGCTTTTTGTCTGCTTGGAATGTTGTTGCTTTACTGTCTGTGCGTGTGTTTACAAAATGACGTCACTTAAACCGTGATTGCTATATTTAGCAGTTAAAAATGCAAAGAAAAATGTAGCATAGTCATTTACTATTGATCTGTTTTATTGATTTTTCAGCAAGTATTTTCCATGAAAAATGTACAGAGAGGCTGTTTTTCGGGCGAAGGAAATCATCTAGCCCAGTCGTTTAGCAATTAGTTTATTGTCGTGTCTCAGTGCTCTAAACTGATCAATAGGAACTGAATGAGAATGGTGTTCAGATACGTGGGCCATTTTTCAATTTCATTCTATGTATCAATTATTGAATGAAATGACTTGCTGATGGAAGTATTGACACTGGAAACTTTGCTCCAGGTCTGCTAGCTCAAGAACACATAGGAGAACCGCAGCTTCACCGAGGGTTTTTACCTACACTGGATTTCCCCTAATGATAGCAGCAAACATGCATACAGCTTAGTTTATGAAACGATTTTTGTCCTTACTCAGATCCTCAATTAGATACGGTTAGATCCATCAAACTGCACTATATGTATTTTCATAGGCTGTAAATCATTCTCAGATTGCGGAATTGGGTACTTGCATGTGGTAATGTGTCTGGTAATTCTGTAACTGACATGTTATTTTCCATTCCGGACCAATGCACATGATGATGCCTGTAAATTGGGTGGTGAAGTGTGAGAAAGTGATTTATTCGTTGGGGTGGCTGGGTGTTCATCAAAAGTGATAAAGTCCATATCCTGTTAGGTCCAGGTAAAGTTTGAGTAATTTAAATCTGAGCCCAGCCCCTGGTTGGGGTAGCACAGTGAAGACAGGATTAAGTTAAAGAAAATGTGTAAAGCATCAAGAAGTAAGAAAATAATTAAAACGTTAAAAACATAACACAATAAAACTCCCACTCCAAACTATAAAAGAGAGAATAATGTAATGAGCAAAATGACCACAAAACAACAAAAATTCAATAAGTCAAACCAGACATGAATTTTTTATTAATTATTTGAAAAAAGAATAAAGATGCGCAAAGTGCCATAGACAGTCAAGGGCCACTGTAGACCAAGGCCTATGTGTATCACAGGCCAACTGTGATAGAGCGTAGGTCTGATACCCCTCAGTAGTGCCTTGAAGTAGGGAACTTTGAAAACGTTTCCAAGTCCCAAATCCGAAATGGCGCCGTAGTCATTTTATGAGGAAAATCTCTTCTCTGCATCTGACAAACCTGAAACTCAATCCAGATGTTGTGGACTGCCGCTCAGATACTTTCCATGGTTGGTCACATTGAAGCCTAAGCGCTCTGGGACAAAACCTTTGGAAAAGTTCCCAAACTTCCTTTGGTGATCAAAAAAGAGCAAGAGAAAATTCCAAGTCCCCCATGACCTCAAGGTGGAGCGCTTAGACACTCTCCAGGGTGTTAAGGCAGAAGGAAACTGCAATGTCCAGTCGAGGTCCAGTTACCAGTGGCCGGTTAGGATTTTTCGCAGGAATGTTCTCTTTTTTATGCTGTGAAGCCACCTAGAGGGTCACTCTGATGGTATTTGTGTCACATGACCCACAGGGACATTGTCATCTTCTCTAAGTTAGCATGAGCACACTGCAGACTGTCCGCTGTTTTGCGCACGTTACTACATGAGTTTATTTTGCAAATGCCTCTTTTGCCGTTTTCCCATGAGAACCTAGTGCTGTGTTAGCACCTAGCCAAAACCTACTGATGCAGCTGTATTTTGGGAATATATACTTTGGTCTTATTAGAATACAAGAATAGGTAGCACACACCTGGAGAGGGACTTTTTCAGGGAGAAGAGCAAGAGACCACCTATGATGTCGATCTACCATCTATACACTGAGGTACTGGGTCTGGAGAGAACACCCAAAGATCTTCTAATATATAATCATTTTGCTTCCATACAAGGGAAGGGAGGTTATGCTACTCTGTCATTTCATAGTGACAGCTCCTTTCATGATTCATGGAATACTTGCTATGCTGACCATATTTGAGTTATGGATTTTCCTGCTTATTGTGGCACGTATACTGCATATTAGAGCACGTTAGTTAAAATAAATATTTTACAAGAGTTTGAGCAAAAGGGTGTTTCTAGCAACCATGATTCCTGAGAGAGTCGGAGTGTTGTGTTCTGGGGTGTCTAATCACTTGTTTCTTTGTGAGTGTGTAGGAGAGCAAGTGAGACACTGTCTGGGCTCATGGGTACTGAGGTGGGAGGATGACTCTAAGGTCCAATAATCCTACGCATAGTTCTGTGATCTCGCAGAATCCCTGCAAAACATAGAGTTCGTCCTATCCTTGGATTTCAAGTGGAAAGGGGTCCAATTACACCATAACCTTCACACAGGTCACAGATGACAAAAGCAGTAGGTTCTGATTGCCTTGGGGTACCATATTAATGCTTGGCACCAGCTAGTGAGTGCGGGAGACTCCTGGGCATTTCCTAACCAAGGGGTAAGGTCACCAAGCACAACCTTTTTCACCTTTTCAGTAGTGCCTGCCTGCCTTACTGCAAACAGGCCCAAAATGCCATAGGCCACATTTTACAGATCGCGAAAGTTTCTGGCCTCACTGAACTTGTTTTTTTACAGCTGGGGGAGTGCGTTGGAGTGTAATCGGGAAATCCCCGGAGTCCTCTTTCATCTAACACTAATATCAATTTTTAAAGTAAGCACTGTGACCACAATACACCCAGAGGAATTAGTCTGGTAGGACAAAAGCATGGTCCTTCAGCAACTAGGCAGGAGATACTTTCCAGTGTTAACCAATTTTACATGTAGCTCAACAGAACTGTCAACCATGATTCAACACTGTATTGTCACAGGAAGCCCACAACCACACCCTGTATATTCTGTGGAGGTAAGAGGTGTCATCCCTGCCCATTCAGGTTAGCCTATTGTTTGCTTCTGGGAGGCATATCATACCTCTTTCTCTAGGAACGTCAGGCAGAGGTGCAGTTCACCCCTGCCACCGGGTGCAGGAATCAACAGGTGCATCCTAGGCCGCCATTCAGTGGCCTTGCACCCATGGGGGCCCTGCTGGGGGCCCACGAAGAAAGATTCCCAATGCCTTTCTGTGTCGGAAAGGCCAGCACATAAAGGCAGTAGGAATCTGCCATCGTAATCCCTTTGTTAATAGATTATTGCAGGCTTTCTGAATGAGGGGTTGGGCACTCTGAGCCAGTCGGATGCCATTCGGAAAACCAAATCGAATTCCCTTCCAACCGACCCCATCGAAATGGGTCGGTTGGAAAGGAATCGGACCAGCCGATTACGATCCGGACTGAAGGGCTCCGAACGACGGTCGTAGCCACTTCAGCCCGCATTGTAATCAGGCCCTTAGTCTTTGTGACCATACAAATTCCTTTTCATGATCTACTAAAAGCACGTTAGGAGTCAGAAGTCTTTTGCATTCCTAAAGTGGGATTTTGAATGTACACCAATTGGGCACCCTTTTCAAATACCAAATCGTTATGCTGCTGTTTCTGTGGTACAAGTGAAATCCGGTCACAAATGTTGAAAAGTGACAATATATATTCTTTTTAAATGAAGCCCATTTTCCTTCTAAGAAAATAGGCTGCATTAAAAACAGAAGGTAGCTTTATTTAAAAGCAACCACAAACATATTGACATGCCTACCCCAGCAGGGTGTTTGGACTAAATATCGAATTGTAAATATCAGAAGCAGAAATATTGGAAAGAAAATTTTGTGTAATATAAATAATGGGATGCAAGAATTTTTCAAGGTAAGTAATATCATTTTAAATAATATTAATGTTTTCAGTACAATATCGCGTTCAGTAATATGGTTTTGTATTATTTTAATGTGTGTTAGTTGATATATTCATTTTATGTGTTACTATTGTTCTTCTTTCGTTATGTGTTACTATTGTTAATATTAATGTTATAATTTTTTTTAATATAGCGTGTAATTTTAAGTGATTTCAAACAACAGTTATTTATTCACTGGCAATTATTGAATAGTAATTATGCAAACTGAATAATTGTTTTTAGTTATATATATTCTGCTTTACTTTATTTCAACACCTTGTCATAAAGGTTCCACTACAAACATACAAACTATGACGTGTTTTCTCTTACAAAACAATGAATACATGAATTGATCACAAATCACGGCTCTAATAAAACCAATAAAAACTGGTCAACAGAGTTATATAACAATGACCGTAAGTAAAATGTACAGTGGAAAATAAAAATTTGCAGCATAATACATTAAATGTGTCCATATAAACCACAACCCCCCCCAAAATTGTTATGGGTACTTAACCTATTAAAACATTTATGTAGGGTCAACTGTCATTCTCACTATGGACCCTACTCCTAATACTCCTCATTTGACCCAAAGACGTAGTCACGATGGATGCAAACAGAGGCCTGCATCAGACTTCATATTTTTCTCAATGCATCCCTATGGTTATTAGTTCCCATCTGTTTGCAAATTAGGCCTCCACCAGTATTTTATCGACATTGCATATAGCGGACAAGCAAACATTACATGGACTGAAGTTTCTTGGTAAATATTACTTCCAGGGCATCTTTGTGTAGGTACTGGGCCACTATACCATATTCCAGCAAACTCATGCAGGGACAGGGTGCCAAACCTAAACTGGATATATAATTTCCTGTTGCTTGGGAGTAGAATGAGGTCTAAGTGGTCCTCCAGGGAATGATCAAGTTTGTTGGCCATAAAATATAAAGTAAGTCTCCCCCATGGCCCACTGCGGAGTTTGCCCTGGATTACCCACTGTCAGTAAAGTTCCTTTACTTCTCTTTTCCAGGGGAGCAGGGAGAGATCGTTGACTTCCCAGCTATTTCCCAACCTGATAGCAAAAAACAGGTTCTTAACAACTCTTAGCCAGCTAATTTTATTGGAAGTATCCCAGCATCATGCATCCTCTAAAGCACAGGCTTATGTCAATAATTCAGGGGTAGACTTTACCCTTAACCAGATCAACAAGGGACCCAACTTAGCTTAGGTGGCAATGGTATGACTACGCATGTCCAGCATAAGGGGATGCAGGAGGGAACTCTGGGGCAGCATTGCTAAGCTCCTAAGAAATGTATGGGTTTTTTTTTCTTGTTTTTTTTTTCTTGTCCTCATTTTCGCCCTTGGTATATCACCCAGAAGCACTAGGAGAGGGGAATATACTGTCTCAGGTAAACTGGTAGTGCCGTCATCCGACTGATGCGGTGTTGACACTCAGTATTATCCAACCCATCCAAGAAGCGCCACAAAATGATGACCTTAGTGGAACAATATTGCTGCTATTCGATACCCATTACGGATCGGGGGGTGGCCAAGAAATTGAGTAAATACCAGAAGGGGTGTAGACCAAGCAGCTTAATCATAGGACGGTGGGGAAAAAAAACCAGAGTAAAAAAAAAGCAACTTAACCCAGTTCAAAAGATGCCAAAAGTCACGTTTATCGGGGTTGCCAGATCTTGCTAGATCAATTTTAGATGTTTGTAGGACTGAGATACGCCAGTCTAACAATGTGGGATGTTCTGGCTCCTTCCATTTCCTGCAAATTTCTCTCCTGGCCAATAAAATGCAATAGAAAAGCAGGTTTTTTTGCAGGGCCTTGGACTTCTAACGATGTTCCAAAGATAACTAGCAATGCATTGATTGAGATTTCATAGCCCAATGATGTTGTCAAGAGAGTACTGATAGAGTCCCAATAAGGTAGCAGCAGTGGACATTCAAAGAACATGTGTAGGTTGGAGGCTGCTAGCACCCCACACATGCCACCAGGGAATCGGTTGAAAATTTCGATAATCGCTGTGGAGAGTAGTACGCCCTATGTAAGGTGAAAAGATGGTTCCTCCTCAACCACGCCGGCTTCACTATATCCCACAAGATCTTACAAGAGGAATGCCAAGTATTCTCGAGATCCTGACCCAAAAAAGAAGAACTCCACAGTGTCCCTGGAAGCATGAACTCGCCGTCAACCTCTTCTAATAGTGTGTTGTACCAGAACGAGATCTCCTTAGTTACCTGAAGTTTGTCCATCATAAGAGCCACTAAGCTGCTATCGCCCCCCAGTTGGAATCTACCCCTAACTGAACTCTGTGAGTGGGCCCAACTCGTAATCTGTAGATTTATGAATCTAGACAGACCAGGCCCCACTCTAGCTGATAAAGAGTCCCAAGGGAGCAAGGAGCCTTCTAAGAAGAGGTCCCCCCAATTCTCCAAGCCAGCCTCTCTCAATGGTTTTGCCAAGCTATCAAGAAGCCACACTGGACTACCCGGAGAATCCCACAGTGGCGACCTACCTGCAAAGTAACCCACCTTTATGGCACCTCTTAATTTAACCCACGTTTTTGTGAATCCCAACAAAATCTTCAACTTAACCTTTTTAAAAAACTTGGGGTCCCCAAATTTAAACAAAAAAACCTGCTGGTGTGCTCCCTCCCCTCTAAGTAATGCGGAAAACATGCTACCTATTCCCCCATTTATTGGCATCTTAAGCAGCATCCTGGCGTGGGAGAATTGAAACGCCCAGGCATATAGTTGTTGGTCGGGTGCTGCAAGACCCCCCTTTTCCCTCCGGCGTCTGATCTTTTTCCATGCTATCCTGGGTATGCGATCGTTCCAAATAAAAGAACTAATGTGGCCTTGAAGTTTTGCTATAGCTGATGGTTCAAAATACAATGGAACTGTATTAAACAAATTTTTGGGTAAAATAGACATTTTAACAAGATTAGCTCTACCCAGAATGGAAAGGGGGAGCGAAGACCAAGACCTCATAAGTCTGCTACAGTCTCTCGCCACCATATCAAAATTCAACGGTGCGATTTTGTCTATGTCCTTGACAATGGTAAGACCGAGATAGCGCATAGAATGACTAAGCTGAGCCCCTGCCACTGGCTCCGCATCATTCCACAGCATCATCTCCGTTTTAGACGCGTTGATTTGATATCCTGATATCTCACCGAATTTATGAGCTAGGGGCAATAACCGAGGGGAGAGCTGTACGCAGGTCTGAGGGGAAGATGAGAATGTCATCCGCGTACAGGGCTACCTTCCTCTCCCATCCTCTATAGATAAAAGACTTGATGTTACAGTCGTCCCTCAGCCGCTGGGCAAAGACTTCAATATATAAATCAAATAGGAGAGGAGAGAGGGGGCAGCCCTGCCGGGTACCCCGAGTGATATTGAAAGGGTCTGGCAATTCACCATTAACCAGCAGAGAGGCTGTGGGGTTCTGGTATAATAAACTCACGGCTCTACGAAAGCCCTTCCCAATGTTAAATTTGCCCAAGACCCCCGTCAAAAATGTCCAGTTCACTCTGTCGAATGCCTTAGTGGCATCCAACGTGGTAACAGCCAGGGGAAGACAGTCCGAGATCGCCAAATCAATAGCACCCACCAGGTCATACGTTAGCTCAAAGAGTTGGCGACCCCTCCCAAAACCTCGTTGGTCCTGATGCAAGATACAAGGTGCCACCGCCGCCAATCTACTGGCGAGAACGGATGTAAAGAGCTTGTAGTCAGCATTTAGGATGGAGATCGGTCTATATGAGCCACAGCTCTCGGCTCGTTTACCTGGCTTCAGTATCAAAGTGATTGAAGCGTCATTCCATGAGTCCGGGGGAGACAGCCCCGCCTGGAAGATCTGATTGAACAACTGGGTTAGGAAGGGGACAATTGTTGGTACTAATGCTAGATAAATCTCAGAAGGGAGGCCATCGGGGCCTGATGCCTTGCCCTTCTTGCCATCAGCGATGGCGCGGCTAACCTCTTCATTCGTAATAGGTCTATCTAACGTAGCTCTCTGATCAGGCGAAAGGGAGGGGAGAGATACTCCAACCAGCTAATCGTCAACTTGTCTTGCCTCAATGATCTTATCCTCGTGATAAATGCTCTTAAAAAAATTACGGAAGGCACTTCTAATGTCATTGTCTGCTGAATATGTCACTCCTTCTACCTTGATTTGGTCTATGTTGTTTATGACTCTATCAGTTTTAACTTTCCAGGCCAGGAGCTTCCCAGTGCCTTCTCTGTATTGTAAGTGGGCCAGCTTACTGGCCTCCCATCTCTAGAGAACTCGTGCATTCAGAATTGAGCCCAGTTCCCCTTTTAATGTCAGTAGCTTATCTTGCCAAGCTTTCACAGTTTCTGGGGAAGCTGCAGGATGCAACGAGATGCTCTCTTGGACCATAGCCAAATCAGCTTCCAGCGAGGTAACCGTTTCTCTATAGGTCTTCCTTTTGTACGAGACCTTGTTAGGGATTAAACCTCGCAAAAAGGCTTTAAGTGCATCCCAGACGGAACCTGGGGAGGCGGACCCGATATTATTATCAAAAACGCTCCGAGCTCCGGTTTTTAAAAAGGTGATGTCATCTGGAGCAGTGAGGAATGAGCGATCGAACCACCATGTTCTCAATGGGGCTTTTAGTAGCCCAACCAGTTCAAGACGAATGGCCGCATGATCAGATAGATGGAAAGGGGGGTATAATATATTTTGCACCAATTTAACTAATTCTTGGCTAACCAGGACAAAATCTTTTCTTGACTGGTGGTGATGTTTATAATTGCAAAATGAAATACCCTGTTGGGCCCCATATCTTAATCTCCATATGTCAACATAGCCAACTCCTTCATTTTGTCCAGTAAAAAGGCCCTAGTTTTGGATGGGGGTGTTGATCTATTAGACGAGGATTTGTCCAATGTAGGGTCCAAGACCACATTGAAATCTCCGGCCAGAATAGTCGGTTCCGGATAGAGAAGCAGATGGGAAAACACAGAACTCAAAGCGGATGGGTCATCGTGGTTAGGCCCGTAGTAACCCACTATTGTGACTGGAGCCCCATCTACAACTACTGAGGCAATAAGCCACCTGCCCGCGGTATCTGCGAGTTTATCAACAAGTCTTGCTTTTAGGGATTTTTTAAAGATAATCGCCACTCCTCTGATATTAGTGCTTTGTGTGGAAGACACACAGAAGTCGACCCACCTGTTTTTTTTAACAAGTGAAAGAATCTCAGTTTCCGTAAGATGGGTCTCTTGTAGTATAAGAACTTGTGCATCTGAATCCCGAAGGTACTGCATTATCTTCCACTTTCTCGGACTAGAACGCAGGTCATTTATGTTCTAGGAGAGAACTTTTAACTTATCCATTGGAACAAATCGACTCCATCCAACTAATGACAACTAAGGCAGAGGAGCCTCTAAAATTAATACCGACGTTTACCATGAGACCCATGCATCTCCAAAACCAAAAGACTAGTACAGAGCAAAAAATTTGGATTTTTTTAAATTTGACGGGGGGAAACATGGCGGCAGCTAGTTGAGCTGTCACGCTGCACTGACCTGATTTAGGGTCCAAGACCACATTGAAATCTCTGGCCAAAATAGTCGGTTCCGGATAGAGAAGCAGATGGGAAAACACAGAACTCAAAGCAGATGGGTCATAGTGGTTAGGCCCATAGTAACCCACTATTGTGACTGGAGCCCCAGCTACAACTACCGAGACAATAAGCCACCTGACCCCGGTATCAGCGAGTTTATCAACAAGCCTTGCTTTTAGGGATTTTTTAAAGATAATCGCCACTTCTCTGGTATTAGTGCTTTGTGTGGTAGACACACAGAAGTCGACCCACCTGTTTTTTTTAACAAGTGAAAGAATCTCAGTTTCCGTAAGATGGGTCTCCTGTCCGATGTAGGTGGGAGTGTGTAGACGCCGGTTCACAGCGCTGAAGACTCAAACATGAGCGTTTCCTGACGGCGCTTGTTCGGTATCTCGTGCTGGTTTTTGGTTGTCTAGCTTTGATCTTCCTTTTGTCACAGTGTGGTGGATCTTGGGCATCCTCGGCGTTCGAGTGCTGAGTGCTTTGGATGTGCGGAGTAGGGGCGTGCCTGGCTGGCTCGGGTTTCATTGCCTTATTTGCTGGCTCTTGTGGCAAATCTGTTGCAGCTTGTCACACAGCCTGTATTCCCATGCTTACTCCACCCCACAAGCCCAAGCCGACTGCAGCGTGGAGCCTGCCACCAAGCCGGTCACCTGAATTTCGCTCCGTTTCACCAAGTCTGCAGCAGGCTGCTCCCGGCTTGTTGCTCTGGAGTTTTGCAGCGCTGGAGCTCCGTCATGGGAGGAAGATCCGCAGCCCTCTTCTGGGACCTTGAGGCAGCTCGGTGGGGTCCAATGCCGGCTCCAATACTTCCATCAGATCTGGTAGTGGGCGTGGGTGTGGTAGATGGGTGGTGGAGGCAGAGAAGAATGAGACAATGAGGCACGAAGGGGTAGAGAGTGCATTACAGAAACTGTCACGGCTGAGGCTGCGGAGGCCCGACAGGAGGCCCGTAGTAGGCAGGGCGGTCTGCATGTGCATAGCGCTGCATTGGCATTAGTAAATCAGGAGGCCCCTGGCTCTAGCCTGTTGTTATCCCCAGAAAGTGAACTAAATTCCATTAAACCATATACGCCTAGTGCAAAACATACAGGTAGAAGGAGGGCCAAGCATACTTACAGTAGAAAGGCGGCCAAAAACGCTGGGAAGCCTAGTATTGAATCTGGGGCAGAGCTAGAGTTAGAGTTGGTGCCCAGGGGTAATAGACACCTGACAACTGGTTTAGGCCAGATAGTCCAGGTCACCCCCTCAAAGAAGAAAGTCTCTTCATATCTATCTGGCGAGGTTAAAGCAAAACGTGCTTTTACCTGCAAAACACCACAGATCCTGCGCCTCTCAGACCAACAAAACCTTGAGGCTACCTCTCTTGTGATGGCATCGATGGAACATTTTGAGTCTATTGAGTCTATTGCACCAACCGTTGTGTTGAACACTTCTACCACAAGAACTGTCGCCACTAAAGCTAATGCGCTGCAGGAGAAAACTGCGGCTGTGGATATAGACACAGATAGAAACATAGATGCCACTATAATTGAGCTCAGCGAGACGAGGGCGGCTCATTCTGGGTTGGAGGATGGGGCTAAGGATGAGGCTAACGGGATGGTTGGCTCCTTAGTACAGAGTGAGAGCCCTCCGGGGCCATCGATTGTCACCCCTATCTCTATCCCTATACACAATCCTATGGGCTTTCCGCATTCCATTGGGCCATTGACTCTTTCATCCCCCTCTTTACATCTAGCAACAGCATCACCATTACAGACACTAGCACCTGACCCGGGTACATTGACATCAGGGCTGCTAAAAAACACTGAGCTACTACAGGATGATCTACGGGGAGCTACGGCCTCCTCTGAAACCCATATGGACAGCGGGGTTAACCCATCCTTAGCCTCATACCTGCAGTTGATGTTTTCATCATTATCAGCAGACATTAAGAAAAGCTTTGAGGCATCGGCGACTATTCAATCTAAAATCCGGAATGTTTGTGAGTCATTGGATAGCAAGGTAGACAGTTTAGCCACAAGAATGGAAAGATTGGAAGACACAGTGACAGGTCTTTCATTGTACCTGGATGAAGCCAACGCGGATATTGTCAAGCTTAAAAGGGAGGATCTGATGCTGGCGGAGAGGATGGAGGCATTGGAAAATAATGTGCGTCGTAGTAATTTCCGCATTCTTAACATCCCGTAAGGTAGTGAGGGGTCGGACATCAAGCAATACATCATCCAACTGTTAAAAGATGCCTTGAGATTGGATCAATCAGGTGAATAGTTGTCTATGGACATCCAACGTATCCATAGAGACCCCTTCAGGAAGAACCCTCAAAGATCGAAGCCGAGGAAAATACTAGTGAACTTTCACACTTATACTCTTAAAGAGACCATCTTGAGTTTGGCCCTTAAGCAGAAGTCCTTGAGTGGAAAGGGCTTCAACTTTCAGATTAGATCTGACCTCTCGAGGGCCACGCTGTATAAACAGTGGGAGTTTGGGAGGAGGTTACAAGCTTTTAGGAACCTAGGGGCAGTAGCCCAGCTAGTTTTTCCAGCAGCTCTGAAGGTTATGCACATCAATACAATGCATAACATCAGATCAGTACAGGTAGCTGATGAACTGTTGATTTCTTTGGGGAGAGGAAACGATAAACATAAAAGATAAAAGTAAGGGGACCTCAAGGTAAAATCAGTACAGTACTGTGTCTTACAAAAAGTGTATCCTAAAGTAAGAGTTGGTTAAAGGAGAAGGTAAAGGGAAGAAGAAAAAAGAAAGGAAAAAAAGGGAAAGAAAGGGAAAAAAAGGGGAAAAAAAGAGAGAAGGGAAAAGAAAAAACATAATACTCATAAGTCTCAATAGCACGTAGAGAAAATACTTAAGAATAAGAAATAGACCGCTATAGGCAGAGGTGTTAGTAGATGGTATTAGTGCAGCTAACAGCAAAATCAGTGAAAATAAGAATACCGTAAAACTTTAAAAAACTCATGTCTAGGTTTCTCTCTTGAAGGGTCACTTATTCCTTCTTTGTTTTTTTTTTTGCTTTTGTTTTTTTAAGCACTAAGCACATAAGCAGGTTTAAAAGGTATTGTTTAGTTAGGGCAGGAACTCAGTAGGGGCGCTATCTACTGGAATTTCCAGATAGATATAGAGCAAGGGTTTTCCATGGGGAGAGGGGAGGTCATGGGGGGCACAAGGGGGGGTGGCAAGGAAACATTTTAAAAAAAGAAATGTATGTTGTGAGATAATAATTTCATCCAATTTCTCCATAGCCCATAGTTCTGACCCATGCATCACAGAGCTAACCACTGTGGCACCACAACTGGCTTAGTGAAAGATAAACAATGCTATTTTCCCAAAATCCTGATTAACTGCTTATGTTTCAGAATCATCTTTGATAACTGGGGTTTCTATGACAAGCTATCCAACAATTTTAATACAGTAAAGAATAAATTTACTAGAAAGTTATTGTTATATTGGTGAGGGTTGCTCCAAGATAGGGAAAGTGCAAAGAAGAGTAGTGCTCTAGCAAGTGGTGATAAGGCAGAAAGATAAGTATTTAAGGTAATGACATAACTCTCTAGTAAATTCATTATGCCACTTGCAATGAAAATTGCTTGTGGATTCAGAATGTGGTCTGTTGCACTTTCTTTTCTTTTGCATGAATAATGTATTGATTACCTTGAGCTGACTATTTTTCCTCTAGTATGCTCTTGAATTAATTAACTTATTGTAACTAAGCATCACGAATATTCAACATTTGAATAAGGTCTAGGACCATTGTTTACTGTATCAGAATACACCTAGGTCCATGACCATCTGGGTAACCCCATTTTCTGTAATGGCTATCCAACAATTTTAGGCCTAGATATTTAGAGTCACTAACTCTCTCAAAATGCATTCCCCCAAGAGATGGCTTACTCCTATAGGATTTGTGGGGTTCATGACCATGAACTTGGTTATGCTTATATTTATTGCTAAATCTGTGACATCACAGAATTCTTCAAAGTGATTAAGAAACCCCTGTAGCCCTCCCAGTGTTTAAGATACCAGCAATGTGTCATTGGCAAAGAGCAATGTTAATACCACCCCATCTAACATGGGAGCATCAGTCGGGCTCATTGCTCAGAATTGCATAACATTATTAAATAGAGAGAAAAGTGTTGGTGCCAATACACAGACTGGCAGTAGGACTGGGTTAGTAGGTTGCCCTTGTGAGCCCCAACGTACCCTAGCAACATTTTCTTCATCCAGGCGGATCACCAGAATTACAATTTCCTGAGGCATGCCTATGTTGCTAAGAGTTTGCAACAGTTTCTGCCTATGAACTAGGTCAAATGCCATCATGCGATCTATAAAAGCAGCATACAGACTGCCCTTTCCAATAGTCACTGTTTACCAACAAAGTAAAAGAAAGATGAACACATGGTTGACAGTCCCTGTTTTCACTCTAAAGCCGGCTTTGTATGGGGTTAGGACTTCATTTTATTTAACCCATGCCTGTATCTTTTGCAAGAGAGCCCTCCTAGAAACCTCATAATGGATCGAGTCAATCAAACTAATTGGGTTGTAAATAATGGGCTGGGTACCTTTCTTAAACAGTAGCACAACTTCTGCCCCCATCCATGATCCTGGGACTGGGGCACCATCAGCTATGGCATTAAATAACACATACATATATTGTGATCAACCAAGGGCATCCCAGAGAAAGAGGTCCCCAGGTATACGATCGGGTCCCAGGGCTTTTGCCTGGACTATTGTATTAATTGACGTCAGTATGTCCTTCAAAGTGAAGAAAACACCATTAGTTTGAAAGTGCCATCTAGGTAGTTCTACCAAGGTGTTTGGAACTTCAAGGTCAATATAAAGGGTAGAAAAGTGGGTATGCCAATCAAAATCGGAGATATGGTTTTCCTCTTCTCTGACTCCTGACTAGTTGAATCCACACCACCAGAAACCAGGACTTTTTGTTACCCTTAGCTTGGCATTCGCCCATAAGGAACTGCCACCTAGCTTCGTCCCAATCCCTCTTTGCTTTCTGGAGTTCTAACCTATATTCTTTCCTAGCATTTCCAGTCCCCTCATGGTCCCTTAATTTGACTGCTTTTATTAATTGGGACCTGGAGTGCCTGCAGGCCTTGTTATACCATGTGTGTACGCTCTTGTTAGTATACCTTGAGTTCTTCGTATGTGTTGCCACAGTGAAATGGAAACTAGACGCTCAAAATAGCAGCAGTGAGCATTTGTTACTTCCATTCTCCCTGACTGTGTTGCCTTTAATGCTGCAACTTCAGCTGTACAGGCTAGCAGAACCCTGTGCATATTCTAGAGCTTATCATGGTCTGTAGCTATTCTATGCCACTTGAGGCGATACATACCATAATATATGTATAGGCCTCACATCCTTCACAATTAATATCCCACATTCCCACAAAGAGTAAATCAGGGTCTGGCTCTGCGAGTAAGTGAAAGAGGTTATGCTACTTTTCGCTTATCAAACAGCCATTTATTACTAGGCAATTCGAGTGATATAGTTTGCTTTCAGAGGTGGAATTATTCAAATCTGTAGGAGGGCAGTTATTGCCGTAAAAGGTCAGGCTCTTGCAATACAGGGCTTAGGATGGATTTTGTAGAATCTTTATATGTGTGAGGCAAGCAGACTGGTTGAGAATGTCGGGAAAAAGTTTGTATCTGTCTTTGAACAGAGGTTGGGTTGACCAAGGTATGTCCATTAATGTGTGGCAGCGGAAGAGATTACAGATTAGGAGTGTTGTAGAGTGTCTAACATTAGGATATGTTAAGGGTGCTAGGGATATGTGTAAGAGGTAGGGTGAAGCTCGACAGTTGAGCTATAAGGCTCCGAATTCAGCAAAGGATAGGAAATGGGAGTGCAAGAAGTCTTGTGTCTTTGTGTACTGAGTGGTCGGAGCATTTGATGATTGGATGGTGTGGATTAGGGGTGTGAGAAGCTGAATTATTGTTGTTACTGTTTATTTCTGTCTCACTGCATGGTGGCATTATGGAATTGGAAGGTTTGGCAGTGTCTGTGATGTTTGATGGTGTACACAATTGTGAGAAAGTGGGTTATTAGCTAACATAGATGGTATTCCTCTTCAAGAAATATTCTCACTATAACTTACTAGCTCCAGTTAGGTCTAAATAATTTAAATCTGATGTTAAACCTGACATTCTTGGTGAGGTATTTCCTCAAACATTTTGCTTTAATGCCATCGGTTACCTGATTTTGATTGTGTTGGCATTAACACTCTTTTTTTTAACCTGCTAACAAATTGTTTATTGTGCTTTTGCCCTCTCGCCCAAAAAATGGCAAAATTGCCATCTACCCAATTGGTACATCATTTAAATATCTTGTTACGTCTGCAGTAATTGGCATTACATGTACCCAGAGCCTGGAAATAAAATGCTACCAGTGAGTGTCCAGCACTCATACCACCAACCAAAATCGAAGTTTAAAACTGCCATTTTGACCTGGCAAAATAAACTGTTTGAAGGAGTTAATGTTCCTTTTTAAAACGTATTAGTTGCTCCTAAAATAGGCCCCAAAGGCTCATAGGACAGGGTGCGCTGTATTTAAAACGTTGGACATGAGTTCTTAAGTATTATATATCCTGGCTGTGAAAACCCCTTAATGTCTATTTCACTGTGTAAGGCTATCTCTCCCATTGACTAACACTGGGTTACTTTATTATATATTAAATAAGCGCTAACTTTATACTGAGAGGGGATAGAGATTTGCCTTTTAATTGTAAGTTAAAATCCTCTTTCATGGTAAAGTCAGATTTTAAGTTAGAATGCTGATAATGCCATTTCTAGAAAGTTGGCATTTTCTTATCCCAAACATTTGTGCCTTCTGCCAGTGTCCTAAGACACATGACTGAATGGCTCTAGTGTGTATTGCTTTCAGGCCATGGCCCAAAGGGGGCTTAGTTTTGGACAATATGGGCCATCCTAGCAGGATGACTTGAATGGGGTTGCACCCAGCCACACCTACACTTCAAAGGGCTGTTCCTCCTGCACACACACACTCACACACACACACACACACACACACACACACAAACCAAACATCAGGCCCGTTCTGCCTTTTCTCATCCCCAGTTAGGAGCCTTGACAGGGAAAGGGAAATAACTTTATAGAAACAGATGGGGGAGTAGGACAATGTGCATCATCATCAGGAACATTTTAAATAGGCACCTGAAATGCTACAATATGCCATGAGGTAGAGGAATGTCACAGAAACAATAGCAACAGAAGACCAGGCATTAAGAGACCTAGGGTTGTGCAGTCTAATAAAAAATATTATTCACAGAGTTAGGGGTCCCAAAATAAAATTAGCCCTCGAATCACTGCTGGGGAGCGAAGGTGCCCAAAATGTCACCAAAACCACATTGGAGATTGACGCTGATAACCACTGCCGGAAAAAAAGAAATGCCATGGCACTTTATAACATCTCAGATGCCTATTTATATTTCTCCTGATGATGATGATCCTAATATCTGTAAAGGATTGAAATGTCATTGACTGCATACAGATCCTACTCTGTATATAAAAAAATTGGAAATATGTTGGCTGTATTGCTATTACTTGTATTGCGACATTACAAAAACACTAATAAGTCACATGTTTTTGCCTGTTAATGCCGTCACAATATGTTTGATTCACTATTCACTATAATAGATGTCAATGAAAATGTGTTCCAAATTTTTGATAATATATATTTTTTTAAGTTTAACCATATGACTGTTATCATAGTCTCATTATTTACAATGTAGGGACCATTGTACAAATATGTGTTGGAATTATCGTGAACTTTAGTTGAGTCACATCACAAAAGTAAATCCCAGCATATCAGAATTGAGCCTTACTAGTTGAATTGCATGCACGGGCAAACTCCTCAAAGTTCCCTTCAGGATACTCACCATTCATGACTGTAAACTAACACATCTAGAAAATGGTCAGGTATCCTCTTTCTACAAGTCACCAAACTCATGAATCAGAAAACCAATAAGGTACAGCAAAGCAATCTTTCATACACTGTGCACTATTTGAATGAGTGTGAGAATTTTGCTAATGGTTGAAGGGGGAGGAAACCTCACTCAGTCAACAACAACAATCCTTGTCAGGGTGAACCGAAAAAAGTAACTAAATTAACCAGTGCATAACCCTCTGGTATTGTGTCACAAAGCAGTCAGGCTTAATTTAGCAGTAATGTGCAAATTATTTATGTAGCACACAAACAGTAGTAAAGTGTAAACACAACACAAGAAAAGCCCCAAACCAATTTAGAAGAGTAGGGAGAATCTTAATAAGTACAATGACACCAAAACATCACAATTCCAAACAGCATCACCAGAGATATTGAATTTGAAAGTTTATAGTGAAAATAATGCCAAGATACAGGAAACACACTCAGGGTTATCTGGTCACACTAGATGAGAAAATGTCACATGTTCAGGCCAACCATAGTGGAGTGCAGGCTAGAAAAAAAGGACCAAGTTAGTCCCACTGAAGCGCTATCTTCTTATATCTGATGCGAAGAGTTCAGTTCACCCTGGAGGAGGCAGCGAGGAGGAGGCTTTCAGCATGAAGAACAGGTTTGAACAGCACCGTCGGCTTTCACTCTAGTGTGAAGAAAAGGTTGAGCATTGCAGACAGTTGCAGCTGCAGCAGAAACAGCTGTTCTTCAAAGTAGCCCAAAGTGCAAGTCTCACATTGCCAGTCATCATGGACAGTCGTCATCAGCATGAAGAGTTAGAACTTGACTTTGGTGGTCATTGGGGGTGGCAGAGTTATTATAATCTGAATGCACCTTTAAGAAACCGAGCTCATGCAGGAATACTGGGGTCTCCATGGGGATGTTCGAGGAGGAAAGTTGTTTTTGTATTCTGGCAGTGCTGCTGTGCAATGCAGTTGGTGCTTCTGAATTAAAAATAAATACATGGAAATATTTGTGGATCATGCATTTTACTACTGGCGACGAGTGCCTGATTGGGGACAGGCATCTCACACCACCAATTCCCTTTTGGACCCAAGGAAAAGGGAAAAGAAAAGGAAAGAAGATACCTATCAAGTCACTGTCAGTACGTACTTGTGAGCGTATTCCTGTGCGCTTACCTGGAGGCAATTTTGCAAAGGATATCCATGGATCTTAGTACTTTTTTCAATAGTTTCAACCTTAAGCCTCACTCTAGGAAAGTAGTATCTACTTCTTAAGGTTACCCCTACTTTATGCTTTTGTAAAACTGTTTTTGGCTTATTCAGACTTGGATCCTGCGATCCAAGACCCCAGCCTATCTGCTTTCTTCCTTAAATTGCAATGCATGTACTTTAATTACACTTCAGATTGGATTCTGAGGTACCTTTATCAGTCCCTAGTGTATGGTACACCATGTACCCAGGGCATAGGTACCCCAGAGGTCTCCCATGGGCTGCTGCATGTATTATGCCACCCATGAGAGGCCATCCAAATCGACACAACAGGTCTGCTACTGCATAGTGTGTAAGATGGTGCCAGTAACTCTTGTGGGTGGTATGATTCCACCCTTCATATGTGGCATCACATATGTGGTTCGCCAGTATACCCGGTACCAGCTTTCGTGACCTGGGCAGCGCAAAATGGATGCTGCCAGCCACAGACACGGTCTGCCCTTCTTCTGCTAAGTCAAGCTCATGCAGAGGAAGGCATGATAATAGACATCCTGTCACAGGGAGGTGTAACCACCCCCCAGACAGGATTTAGTGTATTGGGGCTGGGTGGGTGCACTCTCTGAGTGCCAGAAAGTCTGAACTGGTGGCACATTTGGTGTACCTGTGCATGGTCTGGCTCAATCAAGTTCTAGAAGTCAATGGCTCCTGCTCTAGCATGATACTGGACAAAGGACATGGGTGTAGCCACCTCTCTGACCTGCCCCTCCCACAGGAGGGTCCACAGAATCTATCCAACTCCTTCCCATGGGTATACAGTGGGTTACTTGATCACAGGAGCTTAGATTGTACCTTGACATGATTCTGCTAAGAATAGACCAAGTACTTTGACTGCCTGCATGATGTTGCATGACTGAAGAATCTCCCTTGGAGTAAAGGAGTTACTCCCTGCAAAAGCAGGCACATAAATTGCATCTACCTGGTTTGCTTCTCCTGAGCTCCTGCAGGCTCTGAAGATTTCAGCTACGTAGGAGTTGGGTTCCAGAAGGTCCCTGAGGTCGATCTGACCTCTCAGTGATTCTGAGACCAGTATCCTTTGTGGGGACTGTGCAACCTGAACCCCTATGCACTGTGTACTTTTGCAATTCCTGAGTCTGTGCTTTGGACTCCGTATAGTCCCAGCCTCGGGCAGTATTTGCACCAAAGATTTCCAGCCTCCACTCTCTGAGTGTCCTGTAGGTCATTCTTGCTTGAGGTCTCCTCACAATCCCTGGTCCATTGGCCTCCGGGTCCTATTGAGGGTCACCTTGTGACTCTTTGGGCTTACCTGGATGCTCCAGATATGCCCTGACTCTCCATTGCTTGGAGCGTCCCCTGGACCTTGCTGGTTCACACCATAACCCGTTTTCTCAGACAGCATGAGTTGCAGTTGCCAAGGCTTGTTTGTACTCCAGCCAGACATCGACCTCTCAGCTCTCGACATCCTTTGGGGGACTGATCACCTCCGGATTCTGGTTGTCCTAGACATCTCCTGGTCCCTGTTGCTGCAGAATCAAGCAACCCTTCTTTGCACCTGAAGCACCAAACACCAGTGGGCATTCGCATTCGACTACCTAGTCCCTGGTCACAAAACGTGACCCAGACACTGTCCCCTCTGCTTTCAGGTTCCTCTAACCTTGAATCCAGGCTTGGATTCCACCGGACACTCTTTGCCTTCATGGCAGCAGTACGTCCTTGCAGCTCTCCATTGAAAACGACAAAGGTTTCCGACACCACTTGACACCTATGCACCCGGCTCCTCTGGGAGAGGTAACACGGGTACCTCGGTTCTCACTGGTAGGTTTCCCTTAGAACATCCTATGTTCCAAAGGGTTAAGAGTTTCCTTGAAGTCCTCTTAGAAGTGTCCTTAACGTGTAATTTTCCGACCGCAACTTCCCCATAGATTTGTACCGAGCACACGTCTGTGTTTCTTCACTGCACCCGTCCTCCGTAGGCTCCCTGTGTCACTCCTCTGGGTGATTCTTTGGGGTCCAAGTGGTTCTATGTGCTCTAGGCACTGTGTCTAGTTAAGTCATTGCTGTTATACCATATTTTAGTATATTGTTCGGTCTCCCCCTGGAGTCCGCTGTGTATTGTGCTATTTACGAATGTTCTATTTATTCAGTATTATCTGCCTTATGCCCTAGTCTCACATAGAGACTAGTAGAGAGTGTTATATTAATAAATACATATTTTATACAAACACTGTGTGGTTCTTCTTTCATTTAGTCATTTAGGAGGTGATATTCTTGTGAAACAAACTGCTCTACATTCCTTCAAGATTAAGCCTGAAGGCTCTTTCCATAGCTACCACTAGGATAGCTTTCAATAAAGGTTATCTTTGACCTCATACATCATAAGGGTCATGTGGACTGGTGCAAGGTGCCCACTTTAATTAGTGCACAGCATATACCAACCCACCTTCTCACACTCACCATGCGGTGTATCTCGCGATTGGCTCTGAGGTCCTTCATTGATTCTAGCTCAAGGCTCTTCACGCATCATATGCTTGCGCTGGCTGGCCAACCTCACAAGTTCACCATTGAACTCTGCCATATCTGCGGCTGTTGCATTGTCATCACACGCATGACGGGATGATGTCATGCATAGAACAACGTGCCGCCATCTACGTTATTCAGTGAAGTCCCTTTACTCCGTACCCGCAAAATTACAGGATCGTCTGGAGCATCGTTAAATCTGAACTGATTGGGGGAGCCCAATAAGTGAACTTGTGGGGTACGACAGGGCTGTATTTTGGCCCCCATGCTGTTCACATTGTATGTGAATTCATTGGAGACCAATCTAACAGCAGCAACTCAGGACATCCCGTGCATTGGGGGGAGGCCAATTCCGGTCCTCCTCTATGCCGATGATGCGGTCCTGATAGCCAGGACCCCGATTGCCCTACAAAAACTCCTTGATTCTTTTGGATCTTTTATGTCCAATTTGGATCTGGTTATTAATAGTGCCAAATCGCACACAATGTCAGTGGGTTGTCCAAAAAGTAAAGAAAAAACATTTTTTTGTGGCAGTGAAGTTATCTCCGGAGTAAAGGCTTTTACTTATCTAGGGGTAGTGTTTGATCAAAGGGGAACATGGGTACCGCAGCTAACCACCAAGGCAAATGCAGTCAGAAGCTCTGCATCTGCAGTACTGGGGTTCGCAAGAAGGTTAGGGGGGAAACCAATAGAGGCTATTCTGGCCATTTATAAAGCCAAATCAGTTGCAATAGCACGTTATGGGGCAGCTATCTGGGGATATTTAAAAATTGACCGCATCCAAGTGGAAGAAAACAAATTCTTAAAATCACTGCTTGGTTTGCCCCAGCAAACAGCATCTTATCCCGTACACCTTGAATTAGGGGTGGGTTTTATTACTGACTTGTTAAAATTAGCACCCATTGTGCTATGGATAAAACTTTGGCTAAATCAGCACCTTACTCTGAATCATAAAATTATCAAAGACTGTATGAAACTAGATCATGTGAGGGACATTCAGTGGCTGTCTTATGTTGAGAATGTGGCTAAAAAGCTAGGACGCCCTGAGATTTTCGGAAGCCCAAAATCCCTATGTAAAGAAGATCTAGTATGGGTGAAAACTAATTTCATCAAGCTCTGTGATGCGGAACGAGAGGCTAAGGAATTATGTAAACCTTCAGTGAGGAGTCATATAATGATAACCACTACTCCAGAAATGGCGCCTTATCTGTCAGTGGTAACAAATTTCTTTCATAGATGGCTACTGTCAAAGTTCCGCTTCAACCAAATTCATACGGTCTTATGGGACATGAAAAATTGGTGCAAGATAGAGGATTCTACCCCGTGCAAATGCGATGATAAGTCTGTTCAGGACACTGCGCATTTCTTATTCTTTTGCCCATGGTATAGCGGACCTATGAAGCGCTATGTTAAGCCTTTGCTGAAAGAGATGAGTTTTACCCAATATAAACCTGCACTGTTATTTTTACTAATGTTGGAAACCCCTTTCATTATGTATTGTATAGCTAGTTTTTTAACAGTTGCCGTAAGAATCAGGAAAAAAAGATTGGATTTTTAATACTGTAAAAATATCCTTTTTAATCTGTACTTTGTATATGAATTAATGTTGGTGATTCTCAGTGAGGAATGAGAACACTGCTGTAGTTGTCCTCTTAGGAGGAGGAAAATGGAGAGAAAATCGGTTTTTTAAACTTTTTTCATGAATTTAATTGAATTAATTTGATTTTATTCTGTTTTTAATTATGTACCTAACATTGCTTTAGTATACTTTTATGATTTTAATTAATCGAATAAAGTGGTTTTGACTTGACTTGAGGTGAACTTGTGAGATTTTTTTTTTTTACTTTAGGTATTCTTAGGTTAGTTTGCTAAGTAAGACAATTATAGTTTATAGGAAGAGCATACAAAATGACAACGACTAGCATGTCACAGAATCCTGCCTTTCCCTGAAGGAAAGGTGAACCGATATTACCATGGAAAAGATGGAAGAAGTTATTTGAGTCCTACATTATGGCTATGGGGGGGAATGTTCTGCCTTCTGAAAGCAAGCCATATTACTGCACAATCTCGGCATTGAGGGAAGGAGCATTTATAAAAGCATTGATAAACTCTCAATTGGTAATAGAGATGGGGAGCCTTGAGATGTCTATGAGAATGCTGGAACAGTACTTTGGACCACTCATCAATGTCATGTTAAAGCGCCATAGGTTTTTTAAGAGAGTATAGGAATCTGCAGAGAAGTTAGGAAATTACGTTGCTTTTCTTAAGACTTTAGCACACACGTGTGAGTTTGAAGAGGTATCTGACTCGCTAGTCAGAGATCAGTTGGTCAGGTGTACCACCAGCAACAGGGTGCAGGAAACTTTGCTGTCTAAGAACCTGTCACTGGCAGAAACTGTGGCTATTGTGTAAGGAATGGAGAATGCATCAAGTTGGGTGAAGGAGATGAGGAGGAGCACAGTGGACAAGAATGACACACAGAGTAGTATTCATGGGGTAACGGAAGATGAATTACCCCAGGCTGGAGGTGATAATGTTGCAAAAGTCTCTATTGTAAAGAGGAGGAGTGTTGAAAGTCACTCACAAGCACATGGACTTGAACGTGACCTCAGGAGCGCGGACATGAAGATTCACCGAGAGCCAAGTGTTTCAGATGTAGAAGTTTTATGTACTTCTCGAATAGTCCAAATTGCAATGCCAGAGGGTGGTATGCAAGAAAAGTGGCAACAGAGGGCATTATGCTCGAGTGTGTAGATTTGCTGAAAAAATGAAAGGGATGGAAAATAGGTCGGACAGTATGCCCACTTTAGTTTTAAGTGTGAATGACAATAATGGAGAGGTGGACTCAGGGAGAGTAACAATATCAGAGTGTGACATTGAGGTGGATAGAGGACCCTTTGTGATGTTGGCTAACTCTGGTTCAACATTCACCATTATTGGGAATAAACAGTGGAATGAGAAGTTTGACAAAGAGAATGTCAAACTGCTCCCAAACGAATTCAACCCGGTAATAAATGGGGTGTCACGTATTAAAGTTCTGGTTTATGTTGTCACCAGGATTGAATTTAAGAAGAGGCAAACTATTTGGGAGGTATATGTCGCAGAGAGAGGTGACAATCTTTTAGGGTGGAAAGCTGTACAAAAGGGGGTGGTGATGGACGGAGCATCTGAACCAATCAAACACTCACACCCAGTCAACAGATCTGGGTTTAATCCATCACCGTTCTTTAGCCCACTCTGCCACCCCAGTTCAGATATGGCCATATGCAAATCAGTCTGACCTTGTGCCTCATGGGAACAGTCCAGCCCGAACTGCCAAGCCATGCCTTCCCTGGACCGGAAACAAGCTTCCTAGGACCGGTTTCTGGCATTACAGCCGTCTTCAGCCAAGCTTGCTTGAATCCAGTGCAAATTGAGAAAGGGACTCATGTCTGAGCATACCCTGCCAACTTATGGCGAACAAAGCGGTACAAAAGGGGGTGGTGATGGACGAAGCATCTGAACTAATCAAACACTCACACCCAGTCAACAGATCTGGGTTTAATCCCTCACTGTTTTTTAGCCCACTCTGCCACCCCAGTTCAGACATGGCAATATGCAAATCAGTCTGACCCTGTGCCTCATGGGAACAGTCCAGCCTGAACTGCCAAGCCATGCCTTCCCTGGACCGGAATCTTTTGGAGGCACCAACATGACATTGGAATCATTTGAAATTTCTGTGCTAGTAGCCCAAAGGATCAAGTAATGCTGATCAATAATCTGGGAAGAGGAGAACGTGTTTTCTAAGACTTTCCTGCATTGTTTGGTGTTGGGTTAAGCCATCTTAAAGGCTTTAAACATCTAAATATTTTGCAAAAGGGAGCTAAACCTTGTGTGCATACAGTGCACAGAGTACCGAGCCATTGAGAATGGAACTGAAGAGACTTTTCGATTTAGGCATCATAGAAGAGATTGAGGCCTCTGAGTGGTTGGCCCTAGTAGTTCTGGTGCCCAAAGATGGAGGCAGTAGTATCAGGGTGTGTATGGACTTGCGTGGTTTGAACAGCCATCTGCTTCCAAACATTTCAGAATCCATTAATGTACTGAAAGGGCTAACATTTTTGTGTTTTGACCATTTATTGGCAAATATCAGGTGATGGTACATTGAGACTCTATAGACATCTGACTTTGTTTGTGACTCCATTGGGAGCATATTGCTTTATAAGGATGACATTTGGTTTAGTCTCGGCAGCAGCCTATTTTCAAGGGATTATGAAGTTGGTACTGTGTGATTTGAGTGATGTTCTCTTTTTCCAGTACAACATCCTGATCTATGGCAAGAATGATGAAGAGCCTGAAAATGTTTTGAGGTGTGTTTTGGATCGATTGAGTGAAAAGGGACTCACTGTTAAGAAACGGAAATGCTGGATCGGGGTGACATCAGTTACCTACCTGGGCCATGTTATCTGGAGGGAGGACATAAAGCCAACATTTGAACTGGCAGAGAGCATACTGAAAGCCCCGACTCCCAGTGAGAAGGAGAAAGTCAGGTTGTTCCTTGGTCTTGCAGAATTTTATTCAAAATTTGTCAAGGGATTTCCTAGTGTGGTTGAACTGATCAGGGTGTTACTGAGGGAAGGTGTGCATTTCGATTGACCTTAGGAGTGTGAGAAGGCTTTTGCGATTATTAAATGTGAATGTGGCAAGATGCCCACATTGGGGCACTTTGATGTCAAAGTCAAGACTGCTCTAACTACTAAAGTCAGGATCAGGGGTTTCGGTGCTGTGCTCTCAGATATTGTTGGCGGGGAGGAGAGAGTGATCACATTTGCCTTGAGGGCACTTTGAGATGCATAAGAACACTATTCTTGCATTGAAAGGGAGGCTTTGAGTATATTCTGAGTGGTGAAGCATTTCAAATTTTATTTGTGGTGCATTCCTTTCCGGGTAAGTACTGACCATCACTGATCACCACAGTGATCATTTTACTCTTAGGCTCAAGCGTTGACGTGAAGTACTGAAGAAGTTCAACTTCCGTGTACTGTACCTTCCTGGGTCAGCACATAACTAAGCAGATTGTTTATTGCGGTTGCCTCTGAAGTGTAAACAGTGTGATGTGGATGTTGAATGTGTGAGTTGGGTCATGGAACCAACTTTGTTGGACGGAGAGTGGTCCAATGGTTTGGAAGAAGACAATTTGTTTCCTCTTCCCAAAGGATGGCCTGAGTACAAGTCACTGGATCAAAATCTTTTTGGTCGGTGAGGAATGAGTTGACCTTTTGCTAAGGGAATCTTATGAGAGGTGACAGAGTAGTTCCTCCTTGTGGTCCAAGAGAAAGGGTGATAAATCTTGGTTATGATGGGCATCTTGGAAGGAGCCTTACAAAAGCTTGTGTGAGGGAGAGATACTGGTGGCCATTCAATGCCCACATGATTGAGAAAGTGGTTAAAGAGTGTCATCTTTGTGCAACCAGTTATAAGTCTCATGTCACTAATTATACCCCCTGGTCTTTAGTCACTGTTCCGCAGGAAGTATGATTTGTGCTTCTCTTAGTAGATTACACCTCTAAGTGGGTAGAAATTAAATGTGTGAATGCAGTCAACACTCAGACGGTGTTAGAGTTTCTTAAGGATGTTTTCGTAATGTTTCAAAATACTTAGTGATGGAAAAATGGAGTACAATTTGTGTCACAAGGGATGCAAGTGTTCCTCAAGTATCTAAGAATTGGGCATCAGAGGATGCCTGCTCATAATGTAGACGGAAGTGGTCCTGCGGTGTTGTGCAAAACTTCCTCGTCGAGATGCCGGAAGGTACCTGTGAGGTTTGAAGATTATGTCATGCATTGACATACAATTTTATACTGTTGTTTAGGGATATTATATTACTAAGTTTCCTTTCTGTTTTTTTTATTTTAATTATTGTATTATATAAAGTGGATGTGTTATATTCTCCATGCAAATTTAAGAATGCGAGCTTATGCAAGGAATGTTGTGTTCTCCATGGGGACAGTTATGTTTGTATTTTGGCAGTGCTGGCGAGCAATGCAGTTGGTGGTGCTGATTTGGAAATAAATGCATGGACATATTTGCGGATCATATGTTTTATTAGGAGCCTTGGTGTGAATGTGCCCATTTGGGCTTGCAAAGAGCCCAGACTTCAGGATTTTCACTTTTCCTTCAGGAGGAGTACTCTCTGATGACAACCAAGGGTCGAGGCCCTGAGGGAAACCTCTTGGGAACGAGGACACGCAACAGCAGAGGCCAGCTACTGGACACAGGCAGATAAAAGCAGATCCAGGCATGTCCAGTTGCAACTGTTCAGTTGCTAGGAGGTTTTGCGAAGCTTGTTTGTGCCCTTGCAGCTCACACACGAGGCCCTTGGTCTCACTCTAGGTTCAAAAGCGCAGGTCAGTTTTCCTTCCTCAGACAGGGGGGCAAGGGTGGTCCTTCCTCTGAATCATTTACTGTTCCAGTAGTGATCTAACTGGGGGTATTTGAGTGCTACCTTTTATCCCCATTGCCTGCCAGTGTAGGGGGGAATCCTAGTTCACTTCTAAGCCGGTTCTGACCAGTTCCACAGTCCTTCCTGGGCTAGGCTCTGAACTGTCTAGGGTGACAAGCACAAGGGCATGCATGATGTCAGGTTCCTTTGTGTGGGCTGCAGGAAAGGCCCTTTGAAATGTAATCAGGGTTGGGTGCAACTCCTCCTCCTGCCATACTTCTAGGATGGCCGATCCTGCCTACACCTACGCCCACTTGTCCCCATGTCTGGAAGGGTATCAACATCCCATCACAAAAGAGACAGCCAGAGTCATGTGACTCTGGCTACTGCCAGAAAGGCACTGTTGATTTGGGCATAGATATTCAAACCTTCTAAAAAATGTATTTCTAGAATTGTGACTTAAAATCTATCTTTATCATTAAAGAGGTTTTTACATTACAATTCAATAGTTTCTAAGAACTATTTCTCTACCTGCTCCGAATCTAAATTTAGCACATTATTAAATATAATAAGGTAAACTAGTACTAGCCTAAGAAGAGATAGCCTTACAACATTGAAAGATGCAAGGACATGAAAAACGTAAACCCACCTTCCCTACTTTTTAAATACCATGTACCTTGCCCTGTGAGCTTTTAGGGTCTACCTTAGGGGTGACTTATAAGTAGTGAAAAAGAAGGTTTAGGCCTGGAAAACGGTTTATATTGCCAGTCGGTATGACAGTTTAAAACTGCCCTGTAGGCTGCAGTAGCAGGCCTGAGACATATTTGAAGGTGCAACTTAGGTGCAACTTAACTGGGTGGTACTATGGATGCTACTGGCCCACAAGTAGCATTTTAATTTACAGTAACATCTACTAGGGAGTTACTAGTAAATTAAAGTGACAATTAGTGGTAGGCCAATTTTACCATATTTTAGTGTGAGAGCACAAGCACTTTAACACTGTTTAGCTAAAGAGAACACAACTTATTTAGCTAACAAAAGCTGTGAAGGCAAATGTTTTTTGAGGCTGACACCCGAGGGTGACAGGTCTAGCAATGGGACATTGGAATGATGAAAAATTATGTTTGAGTGGTATGGGTAACTTGACAAATTGTTCTCATGCTGTCAATAGGCTGCTCCCTATTTGACAATTCCTATTAAGGTCAACACAACTACCGTTAAGGCATGAAGTAATCAGACAACTGCTGTGATACCAAGATCCTGAATCAGTTGCGATGCAAAGAAAGCATTTGACCATGGGCTACATGGCTGAAGGATTCAAATGTGCTACTTGATTTATGAAAGTATAGGCATTATTATACCGTTGAAGGCCTACTTGCTACTAATAGTGTACATATAGCTGCATGCTTTTTCTAACCACACGTTGTGGGCCTCTTTTGGATTCTAATCTTGTTGTTCAAATATGAACTTACCTTGAAAAATCAAAAGACAAAAGCGTTTGGCAAAACAGTAACAGTTGGGTTAATGAAACACTTCCACCAGGAGCACAGTTACAGAAGCAGGTCTGAGGACTATCTCAAAGTACAATCAATCTGAAGAGGGTTTTATAGATTCATTTGGGCATCATAATTATTCCAGCAATCTTTCTTTGGTAAAAGAATGCACTCTGTGGCAAACATCACTTACAACGCAACTTTTACAACGACATACCATTACAACGGAACTTTTACAACGCAAAAACTTTTACAACGCAGGTACCTTTACAACGCATACCATTACAACGTAAGTATTGGTAAGTATATAATTATATTTTAAATGTTATATGTTTGGGGTAAAGGGGTATTTTTGGGGTTCAGGGTCAGTTTTTAGTTTTTGGCTAAAGGGGTATTTTTGGGGTTCAGGGTCAGTTTTTAGTTTTTGGGTAAAGGGGTATTTTTGGGTTCAGGGTCAGTTTTTAGTTTTTGGGTAAAGGGGTATTTTTAGGGTTCAGGGTCAGTTTTTAGTTTTTGGGTAAAGGGGTATTTTTGGGGTTCAGGGTCAGTTTTTAGTTTTTGGGTAAAGGGGTATTTTTGGGGTTCAGGGTCAGTTTTTAGTTTTTGGGTAAAGGGGTATTTTTGGGGTTCAAGGTTAGTTTTGGGTTTTTGGGGTACAGGGGTACAGGGTAAAAATAAATTAAAATTAAATTTAATTAAATTAATTAAATGAAATGAAATTAAATTAAATTACATTAAATTATATATTTTTTCAATTAATTTACGATTATAAAATTAATATATATTTACCAATACTTACGTTGTAATGGTATGCGTTGTAAAGGTACCTGCGTTGTAAATACATGCGTTGTAAATACATGCGTTGTAAAAGTTTTTGCGTTGTAAAGGTTTCGTTGTAATGGTAGGTCGTTGTAAATGTATGCGTTGTAATGACACCAATCCCACTCTGTGTCTGCGGAGTCATACATTAGTCCCCTGATGACAATTATTGGTGGGCCTCGACCTTGCTTGAACACAATGTGGACCAGTGGATAATGTGCCCAGATGTCCAGCATGAGGGGAACGTAATCACTGCGTATACTGTGTGTGCTGTGTCCTGAATGACTGTGTGTCCCTAACTTCGTGTGCCATCTGACTTTATAGTCCATGTGGCCATGTGTGCTTTATTGGGGCCAATTGTGATGTTGATGCGCTTATCTGGGGGATGGACCTGAGTTTCCTGTTTGTGTGTTTATCTGCCAGCTTAGTTGCACCCCATCTGTGACTCACTAAACTCAGGCCTACACCGCAGGGCCTGCCTGACCACGTATTTCTGAGTTGGGGTTGATGGAGATGTCATGACATGTGAATTTGATAATAGTGATATGGGCCGGGATGCCCGCCACCCCTCCCAACACCAATTCCCCATGGGAGGAGACAGACACAGGTTTAAACTTTGGAAGGCGGGGGGGCCTCACGACCCCCCCGGCCGTATTTATTAAAATATGAAACAAAATTTAAAACTTTAAATTAAACGTTTCATGAATCATGTACAAATTCAACTTCAATTACATTTTGATGAAGACAAGTTTTTAGGCTAACCTTAACAAATCTCTAATACAAAGGTTTCCTAGCCGAGTCTAGCATCCTGAAAATGCATAACATTCTGAATTTGTACAACCTAGCATTAAGGGCCAACAGCAAGGTCTTAACCGGTGTCGGATCCCTATTACCAAATTCCCGCCCTCACGGTGTGAGTGGCGCATGCGCAGAGGACTTTAACCTAGCAGCCAACTGTAACTTCCCTTGTCGTGGGGGCCCCCTTTCACTCGACGCCATCTTAAGGTCGTCTGAGTTCCTGTGCGAGGTATCCGTAAGAAGGACAGCTTGGACTCCCCCCTTCCCCACACTCTCTTCCGCCGGAGCGGATATCCGGCCCCCGGGAAATTCGTGGGTGATACTATGGATGCTACTGGCCCACAAGTAGCATTTTAATTTACAGTAACATCTACTAGGGAGTTACTAGTAAATTAAAGTGAAAATTAGTGGTAGGCCAATTTTACCATATTTTAGTGTGAGAGCACAAGCACTTTAACACTGTTTAGCTAAAGAGAACACAACTTATTTAGCTAACAAAAGCTGTGAAGGCAAATGTTTTGTGAGGCTGACACCCGAGGGTGACAGGTCTAGCAATGGGACATTGGAATGATGAAAAATTATGTTTGAGTGGTATGGGTAACTTGACAAATTGTTCTCATGCTGTCAATAGGCTGCTCCCTATTTGACAATTCCTATTAAGGTCAACACAACTACCGTTAAGGCATGAAGTAATCAGACAACTGCTGTGATACCAAGATCCTGAATCAGTTGCGATGCAAAGAAAGCATTTGACCATGGGCTACATGGCTGAAGGATTCAAATGTGCTACTTGATTTATGAAAGTATAGGCATTATTATACCGTTGAAGGCCTACTTGCTACTAATAGTGTACATATGCTTTTTCTAACCACACGTTGTGGGCCTCTTTTGGATTCTAATCTTGTTGTTCAAATATGAACTTACCTTGAAAAATCAAAAGACAAAAGCGTTTGGCAAAACAGTAACAGTTGGGTTAATTAAACACTTCCACCAGGAGCACAGTTACAGAAGCAGGTCTGAGGACTATCTCAAAGTACAATCAATCTGAAGAGGGTTTTATAGATTCCTTTGGGCATCATAATTATTCCAGCAATCTTTCTTTGGTAAAAGAATGCACTCTGTGTCTGCGGAGTCATACATTAGTCCCCTGATGACAATTATTGGTGGGCCTCGACATTGCTTGAACACAATGTGGACCAGTGGGTAATGTGCCCAGATGTCCAGCATGAGGGGAACGTAATCACTGCTCATACTGTGTGTGCTGTGTCCTGAATGACTGTGTGTCCCTAACTTCGTGTGCCATCTGACTTTATAGTCCATGTGGCCATGTGTGCTTTATTGGGGCCAATTATGATGTTGATGCGCTTATCTGGGGGATGGACCTGAGTTTCCTGTTTGTGTGTTTATCTGCCGGCTTAGTTGCACCCCATCTGTGACTCACTAAACTCAGGCCTACACTGCAGGGCCTGCCTGACCACGTATTTCTGAGTTGGGGTTGATGGAGAGGTCATGACGTGTGAATTTGATAATAGTGATACGATTCCGTTCTTTTGTGCAAATGTATCACTCAAAACACTGCCATAAAATCAATCAATATTAACAATCCCTTTTGGTTGAGCATTTCATCTTTACTTTTAATTCTCACTGTGTTTTAGAACCATCTGGTAAGCTCATGAGTCATTGCTTACTTTGTTTACCCACAACTTAAGGAACTATACAGTGGAGTGCCTACATTTGATTGGTTGGTTACTTTTCAATCTATGGTTCGGGTAAGAATATAAGTATACTTCGACTTGAAAGATCAGTGACAAACATAATGATGCATGAAATAACCTCTCACATTTTGAGTGTTGGGTAAAATGTGTGGAAACCATTGATCCGGTACAAGTTTGAGAATGATCTTCACCTTCAATTTTTCATTTGCTATGCACATATTCAAAGCTAAAAAAAATGTGTTTATTATCACTGAAGCCCCGAGTGGCCCAAACCATGTCCTCTTTTTAGTGTCCCACCAATCCTGTAATTCAGACTAAGCTAGTACCCCATTTTAAAGTGAACTCTTGATTAGCTTCAGAAGGCTTTTTGTACATTGGCTATTATCCAAATCTGTTTGTCACCACTAGTTTATCAGGCTCTTCCTTTGATTCATATGTACCCATTTCTTCTCAGTCTATTTTGACTTGGAGATTAGAACCATTGGGGGACTGACTTTGCATTCTGCGTCAATCTTTGATTAAGGTGCCAAAAAAGACTGCTGATGAACTAATTCTGAGTTTACTATTAGAGCCACGTTTTTCACAGTTATAGATCTGGAGAGAGGTGAGAAAATCGGTTGTCTCAGTGTGTCACAATTGGTAACATTGGGAGCGCCCATGGAGGTAACGCTATATGAGCATTCAGGAACATTCACAATAGCTTTTCCCACATAATGTGCATCAAAGGTTAGTCAGTAAAAATGTTGGACAAACGGTTTACTGAAATATGAAGGTGCCCAAAAGACATGCATGTTTTTATATTGTGTAAGTGAAGAAATGTGTCCATACCTAAACATTCGAGCGTTTTAGGCAATCTGTGACAATACAGCTTGTAGCATATGGAAACATGAAACATTGAAAGGTTTCTGAATGCTCACTTTGGGATTTTGTGAACACCAATAATTGTGTGAACCTAAGCAAGTTGTGACCACGTGAAGGTGTCTAGCTTTAGTCATTTTGTGTGACTCGAAAAAGTATTTTGTCAATCAAATGTTTCAATTTTGAAATGGCATCCTTCTTTAGAAGTAGCTAATGTATGTAAAAATTGCATGGCTAAAGGCGAATTGAAATGTGTTAATTATTTCATTAAAAGTAGTGAAAAATCTTAAATGACTACAAAAACACAACGCCTGTGTGGGTACCCATAAACTAAGATCGGTTTCCATTCAAGGGAGTTTCCAGAAGTAAAAACTCATCTTTAATTCAATGCATTTGATTAGAAAAATCAATTGAAAAATAAGGACTGGAAATGAAAACATTGCTGTGGATACCATCCAATAAAAGAGCTTGGCTAATCTTTTTCACATTATTTTCATTGCCCTGCTGAATTATTAAAAAGCAATTTCTCTACTCCTTTGAACTCTGCAATAGCAGTCTCTGCAATGCCCGCACTCGCGGGTACACTGCATCAATCACAGAAGAGGGCCGCAGACGTCAACCAGTCTTTTGAAATACGTCTGCGGCTTAAAATACTGTCTCTTGCAGACCACTTGACAAAGCTGCCAAGCAGTAATAATGCGGCCATGAATGTAATCGTCCATTATAGCCTCACGAATAGATTGTTTTTAATAATTTACAATTATTTACTTCGGAGGTATTTCAAACGATGAGCTTGTATGAATAAATGAACAGCGACCATTAAGGCCCATCATAAAAATGTATTTCACAATAATAAACTAAGGCTACTCTGGCGAATGCAGACTACGAATATAGGCTGCAGATAATTTGATTGCTACTTTATATTGTCATCTATTTATTAATTTATATATTTATTGAACCTGTTTATACAATGAGGGCCCAACCATATGGGCAGAAGAGAGCTTCACAAGTAACAAGGAAAATACACTGAAGACAAGAGGAAACCGTTTAGTATTAGCATGTCCTTGATGGTAAGTGAGCCAGTGCTTGGAGCAAGCACATTTTATCACTCTATACTGAAAACAGATTTGTGTGGGTGCCAATATGTGGCAAGAGCATTTACCACTGTTTGGGGTGGTGGAATACCACTGCTCCGCCACTTGAACTATTTAAAGAACCAGTCAGCCTGAAAAGGTGGTACAGACCTGAGTTCAATTAGCCGTCTAAATGCGCAGTTTATCGAATATGGTTCGTGTTCCTAGATAGTTCGCCCGTTGAGAGGCTGCTAGGTAAAGGCCCTCACTTACCCAGAAGTGCAGCAAAGCATTTCTGCAGCGTAGTTTGCTCTTGTCCTTTCTCTAACATGCACATTTCTGTTGGCAATACTTTACCAAAGTTTTGCCTCAACATACTGTTCTCATGTCCATTAGCATTTCAGGGGCATATTCACAAGGACTTACATCCGATTTATCTCCACCTTAAAGCATCAAAAGTGGAGATAGAACTAACACCCCATTCACAAGCTAGTGCAAACAGCAGAAATCATCAGTATTCCTGCGATAACTGTTCCAAAACCTAACACCACAGTGGATACCACCAACTAATCCTGATATAATGAGATGCAGAGTAGGCGTTCCCGTGCTAAAAACACGAAAAAATAACATCACCACTTTCACAATGAACTGACAGATCCGCAAAGCGAACCAAAAAGAGGCGATACGCTTTGGTGGCCGTAGGTATTTAACACCTGCCTCAAGCAGATGCAAAGACGGACGACTACCTTCAGAAGGCAACAGAGCCCCACACACAGCCATACTTGAAGAACAAACAATGCCACTGCCACCACCCCGGACCACCACAGAGGCAACGCAGAGTAAGATAGCAGACCTGCCGAAAACACACCACTCTCACAGACCTAACGCCCGAGGAAGTCATTGCCCACTACAGGCTCAAAAGGACAACCATTATCTGCATCATGACCCACATCGCCCACAGGCTGATGGTCCTACACAGCGGAGAACCAACATCCCTCTGCAGACAAAGCTGCTGGCTGTGCTGCACCTGTTGGCCTCTGGTACCTTCCAACCAACAACTGCCAGAGTCGGGGGTGTCTCGCAGCCAGCCCTATCAAACTTCATTACACCTATTTTGGATGCCATCCTCAGTTTCATACCCCAGTACCTTTCCTTCCCTAGCACTGTGCAGGAACAACTGGAGACAAAGAAAGGCTTCTACGCCATAGCAGGATTCCTGGCCGTGTTGGGGGCAATCAACTGCACACATGTCCCACTTGTGCCCTCTGCAGATACAGCACACTACTACCGCAACAGAAAGCACACGCATTCCATCAATGTGCAGGCAATAGTGGACCACTGGGAACTCTTCACCAATGTTGTTGCCACTTACCCAGGTGGTGTGCATGATTCCTTCATCTTCCGACAGTCCATCATCAACCAGTGCTTCCAGGAGGGCACATATGGAACGGGACTGCTCGTTGGCAAGTACCAAATCAAAACACCACACATCCAAAAGCCTCCAAAGCACAAAGCACAAAGGTGGGTAGGCACACGTGACCAAACCACATTGAACATATCAAACTACACAACCACCTACCAGACAAGACCACACCACTCCATGGTCATCCTGGGCTACCCCTGCACCTAATACAGACATTTCATGGCACCACAGCCACACAACAGCTGAACATGTGGAGATGCGGAATGCAGCCATAACACATTTGAAGTACTGCTCTGCCCACATGACTCTACCCCAGTCTCCCGCAGGTCAGCATCCCGCGGCTCTGGGCACGTGTCGGCAGCTATGCATCGGGGCAACTAGCCCTGTGTGACACGAGTCATCCCCCCTTGTAGTTCTGACATTGCATTTCTGAGTGCCCGATGACTGTTGGTGTAGTTGCCAGCACCAGCTACTCACTGAGGGCTGGCTTACACTCACCTCACACACAGCCTGCACAGGCATCACTGGATTGGTGGACCTGTCATTACATCCTGCTGAACGAAGCATTGGCTCTTTCCTCCCTGCATTGTCACAGGTGATCAAGGATATGCACTCTGCCCTTGGATGATGACACCCCTCCAAGACCTGGCCACACCCGCCCAGAGGCAGTACAATGCGGCCCACATTTGCACCAGGGGCATCGTTGATTGCGCATTTGGTGTGTTGAAGTTACGTTTCAGGTGCCTGGACGGCACAGGTGGGAGGCTCTTGTACAGCCCGGACATCGTGTGCAAGATGATCGTTGCATGTTGTGTGTTGCACAACATCTGGGCTCGCACCAGGGCTCCATGGATCCCAGTTCCAGAGGTACCGGACGATGATGGTGGTGATGGGGTCGGTGGCCCACATCCCACTGCAGCTGCAGCAGGAATGGCCCTTAGGCATACCATCATTGACACTTACTTCTCATGAGCACGTCACATTGTGACCGTCCATGGCAATCATGCGACAGTAGAAGATGTCCAACTGCACTGCATATGTGATTAAAACATATTTGAAGGTCACAGGTTGTACTTGTACATTGTCATGATACATTTCTCTGCGGTTTCAGATGTGATTTGCCAGGCTGTGCACATTTGCGGAACCAGTTGTGTCCTGTGTTCAATTGTGGAGAGGTTGCTGTTTGTACCGGGATGTAGTCAATGTTGAGGTGCACTTCTGCTTAAGTGCGTTTGCTGCACAGTGGGTGTGTCGCTCTTGTGGCTCTGATTTGTCTGCCACTGGTCTCTTTCATGCGGTGTGCCTGACGGTTCTGTTCTTCCACGGTGCTTGGATGTTGTGGTGTACATGTTGTCGGCTGCAGTTGGCCAGGGTGCATTCGTGGTACTGCACTGTTGATGAATTTTGTTCTGTTGCATTTTCCGTATGCTGTTCTTGTGCTTTTTCCCGCATTGTGCATGAGTATTTCTGCCTCGCGCTGGTTGTCACTGTTTTCTGATTGTGCTTTAGCCCATTACAGGTTTTTTCGCGTTGGGGTTTGTGTTTTTATCTCCGTCGAGTTAGTTGTATTGCGGCCCTTGGCCGCGGTTTCGGCAAACTATTGCATGCTACCGCCATGGTGTGAATTCCAAGTTGTCACGGGGTTGTTTTCCATCGATAGGCTGCGATGTTGAAAGTTGCCTTACACTACTCTTGCTGTAGTTATCACACGTTCTTGTGAATATACCCCTGAGTGTTTTACTGGCTAGGTAATGTAATTTCACTGCAGTATTTTATTTACTTGCACGTGCTACTTTTCTGCAAACTGTTGGTTCCTGGCTTAGAGTCCTTACATAAACCAGGCAGAGAAAATCGAGTTTAAAACAAACAAAATTGCAGTAAAAATACTATTCTGTTGACTCTTGATTGTACCCCAGATAGGAGGTGATCCAAGGCAGAACAAATATGAACTGGTGACAGGATGTTCCAGCCGCATTTGTACAAAGGTTGTTTCTATCAATCCACTGCACTGCGCCCTGTGTTAAAATCCAGAAAAGATAAACAAAATAGGCCAATTCTAACAAAACGCAGCTTTTGGACATAATAAAAAAAGAAAGGGCCTGATCGACCAAAGCCTTCATTCATTGCAGGGAAATGCAGTTCAAGATTCGACTAGAGGGATACTGGCTAAATCACGGAAGAAAAGTAAATGCAGCTTCAAACAAACATACCAGTCGAATAGATTTGTGGAGCACATTCAGCAAATTAATTTAATAATAGCATATTATTAATAAAATAATAATATTAATAATAGTATTATTATTAATAATAGTGATAATACTACATTTTCTGCGGTTACTTAAAATTTTGCAATATGGTGTATAAACATACTACAAAAATCGCCGAAAAAAGAAACCTAAAGCAAAGAAAAAATAATTTCAGTAATCAAATGTACAATGCTCAAAGGTAGCTGCAATATAAGTACATTGATCCAAATGCTTAGGAACGAATTCTAGGAATTTCAGAGTTCCTAAAGCAAACTCTTCCTCTTCTGACATAGGCTAAGTACAAAAGATTAGAAATGTTTTGCTTTTTCAACCACACACTTCACATAGCAACCATAGGTGAAAGAAGAGTTTTTCAGAGCACTAAGATTTATTTATCAGTAGGTAATTCAGTGGGTCCAACAGAAATTGAGGATTTTACAGCATCACTAAAATTCAAATCAGGCGCACAAAATTTGAAGCTGAAGCGAAAGTCCTGTGGATTCATTTACAAATTTTTGATGCACGGCAGTGCAGCAAGCTTTCTTGCTGTGCTGCCGTGCATCAACAGAAAAGGGCAGGAATGCGCCATGTCTATCAATCAATCAATCAATCAATCAGTACTTATATAGCACGCTACTCACCCCAAAGGGTCTCAAGGCGCTGGGGGGAGGGGTCCGTTACTGCTCGAAAAGCCAGGTCTTGAGTTGCCTCCTGAAGGAGAGGTGGTCCTGGGTCAGCCGTCGGTGGATGGGGAGGGAGTTCCATGTCTTGGCCGCCAGGTAGGAAAAGGATCTTCCTCCAGCGGGGGCTCGGCGAATGCGTGGTACGGCAGCGAGGGCGAGGCTGGCCGATCGTAGCTGGCGGGTGGGTGTGTAGAGAGTGAGGCGGCTGTTGAGGTACTTTGGGCCCATGTCGTGGAGAGCCTTGTGTGCGTGGGTGGGAAGTCTGAACGTGATCCTCTTGTTGACGGGGAGCCAGTGCAGGTCTCTCAGGTGGGTCGAGATGTGGCTGCGGTGGGGGATGTCCAGGATAAGTCGTGCGGAGGCGTTCTGTATGCGCTGAAGTCTTTTCTGTAGTTTGGCAGTGGTTCCCGCGTAGAGGGTGTTTCCGTAGTCCAGTCAGCTGGTGACGAGTGCCTGGGTGACAGTCTTCCTGGTTTCGGAGGGGATCCAAATGACATACGATACGGTACATTCTTGTCCTTTTTCTATGCACTGGCACAATGGTCTGCCATGATCCAATTCAGGGGCCCTAGCGCCATGGTGCAAGGGTGTCTGTATTGTAGAAGTGATTATTTTTTTGTGCCGGAAGGGACACCTTCCTGCAGAAAAACAATCCCGAGCAGCGTTTTCCTCATTCTATGTGTGCTGCACAATGAAGCAGACATAGAATTAAGAAAAACATGGAGCAATAAAGGTATTTCTGCTTTTTGTGCTGTCCTTAAGCCTCCCCAGGGGAGGCATAGGAAACTGACGTAATCCCAGGTTTACAAAACCTTGTAAATCTGGGAATGCATCAGGTTCTATAGGTGTTGTGTGGGAACACCCAGAGCAACATCCATGGAATGACCCTTTCACGTAGAGAACTGAATGAAAAGGGACCATATTTACAAGGCCATGAAACACCAAACTTAGTGTCTTGGGTGGCTTTGTAAATATGGGCCAGTACATTCTGCCACCCAAGCGTCAGACAAAGTGATGCACAAGAGGCGCACTTAATTGGGTCCGTAAATGAGGCCTCTGATATAGAGTGAAATGAAAATCTTCCAATTTACTGAAGGAAGGTCAAATCTGTAGGAGAGTGCATTGATGCGATATACCCCATATGTATGTTGCATTGTTTATTCACCATGCCCACTCCCCCAGGTGTGCACTGTAATAGACTTTAAAAACAAGGAGCTATTGTGGAAATATGTGTGTTTGAAACCAAAAAATACTTGTGCTTTTTTTGCCTTTTGCTAATTAAAAAAAAAATATTGGCAAGTGCTAGCATTGCCACAAACAATGTTGTTTTACCATAACAAAACAAGAACCGAAAAAGACAAAAGCTAGCAGCCAACATCAGGCCTATTGGCTTCGCCAAAGCTTGTTTTATTTGGTTCACTTCGTCTTGTGACACATTGATGTTTTCATCATTTACTGAGTTTCAGGATATACCTATCCAATAACAAGAACGAAAAAAGATTAAGTCTGCCTCCTGAGCCACTAGAAAACTAAAGAAGACTTTCAAAGGGAGATGTCTTGATCAATTGATATTTTCCTAAAGAATGATGTTGTCTACTAAACTTTCTAAAAGGGACGTTTCTCTTAAATCGTAAATCATACGTTCTTATATAGTGCCTTTCACCGCAAGGTCTCAAGGCGCTTGCTTTGGGAACCCGTCCTGGCTTTTCCCTGCAAGATAACCCCTAATAGGCATCCCCAAGGTGAAAGCCAGGCATCCCATTGCAGTGGGGCCATAGTGGAGATTAAGCAAGCTATTGCCCAGAGTTGCAGAGTGTGAGCCCATGATTCGAGTAGGCACAGAGGCGAGAATTATCGAGTCTGTGGACATTTTGAGCTCAAGACTCTGCCGCGTCGGGGATTGAACTCTGGTCCCGGGTCTGACCTCTGCAACAGGGTATGCCTCCTCTAACCGGTGAGCCACACTTCTCCTACATCTTACATCACAATCAGAGCTGCAAGGGTTTAATTCTATTTTAGATGGCAAAATGCCCATTCTAGAGTAAGGCTCATCAATTGTTGACCCCCCATAATAATATTACATAAGAGGTGTTGACAGAGGGCAACCTTTTAATGGAGTATTCTGTATTTTTCAAGGAGATTCAGACGTGTTGAGTCCAGTCATCACAATATGGTGAATGCACTTAATGATCTATTGTGCAATCTACCATGCCTTACAACCCAATACCACCAGAAAAAAACACAGAGAGGACACATTAGCAACAGGTTTGGGATGAGGGATAATCGGAGTAAGAATGTGTAAAATTGATCATTGGTAACTATGGGGTCCATTAGGTTAGCGGGCGGATCGCCACCGCCCAAATGGCATTTTAACCCCGCCACATTACTATGGTGGGAGGACCCCAGCAGACGGAAAGACTGTCCATCGGGTTTCCGCCCTGTCGCAGTGTCGACCGGGCGGAAAAGCAGCTAACATGGTGGCGGTGTCTGGAGAAATGTCCAGGACCCATACAGGCAACTTAAGCGTATTGTGTCAGATCGTGCTGAATTCAGACGGTGGCCTTCTTCTTCTTCCTTTCCCTGAGTATGCCATGCCATCCTGTTGATTAAATAATTACTGACCCACGTGGCAGCAGGCATTTGTGCCTTGATCTCAACTTGTAGGATCATGATTCGTACTTGGCCTTCGTTTATCCTTCCACTCTCCCCGATTTGGAGCCGGATGTCCCAACCCTTTATTGTTCTTACATGGTAACCTGCCCCTGCCCCTATACCCCCATTGTCCTGATGAAGACCCCGTTTTAAGGTCGCTTGGATACCTAACGTATTCTTGGGGTCAAACCGTTGACAGCCTACCTCCCAACCAACTTGCGCCACCCGTATTGATGAGATTTATACAATGTGCAGTTAGCATGGCTCCACTGAAATGTGTTTAGAATATTGATTGCTCTTCCTGTGTCATGCTGGCTCTATGGTGAAGCTAGCACTGATTAATCTTACAAACCTTTAGCTAATGAGCAGCTTTGTGTATTTATTTAAATCTTTCACAAACTTTCCTCTCACATTCACCTCTCTTATCCTTTCTTCTTTCTTTTGGGGCACTAATTAATATCCACTAATTGTATGATAAAATGTATCTTTGTTTAAATTGTGATTAAACAACAGTGTGTCCAACTAAGTTCCTAACTCTTTTCATTTATTTATAAATAATTTTAAGAATGTCCTTTCTGATGAAATTTTATGTACTGGGACCCCCTTCTACTGTATCGCCTTACACCCAGGTCCCAGTGACTTTAATAGGTTTACCCTTCTACTGTAACGTTCCTGGCAGTGTGGCTGGCCGTGCTGAGTGCACCGCCCGCCGCAATGACAGGAATTGTTATTATTGTACAGGCTTCTATATAGAGCTCGACTTACCCTGGAGCATCTCGGCGCTTGCCTTGGGAAACCGTCCTGGCTTTTCCCTGTGAGATAACCCATACTGGGCATCCCCAAGGTGAAAGCCAGGCATCCCGCCGCGGGGGGGGGGGCGTTGTGGAGATTAAGCAAGCGAATGCCCAGAGTTGCAGAGTGTGAACCCATGATTCGAGTGGGCACCGAAGCGAGAATTATCGAGTCCGTGGACATTTGGGCTCAAGACCCTGCCGCGTCGGGAATTGAACCCTGGTCCCGGGTCTGACCTCTGCTTCTGGGTCTGCCTCCTCTAACCAGTGAGCCACACTTCTCCACTGCAATGCAGGATGCGCCCACCAGTGTGGTAGCCATCATCCTAATGTCAGCAACGGGACCCCCTCACCAATGGCGGGCGGTCCCATTCTTTGTCCGCCCGCCATCCTAAGGACTCCCTATGATGGCAAACGCAAGTGGCAAACCCAAGTGTCTCCCCTTCAAATTTATATACACCTAGCCGCATTCCTAGTAGATGCCAGCGTGGAATTACACTGAATTCCAAGAGTCAATAGTACCTTTATTGAGTAAGGAGAGGAAATTACCAGAAGGACCTGGCGCTTCAAGTTGGAAATAAATGATTTTTTAACTTCTTAGTCTTCTCCCCTCTCCATTGTAAAAATAAATCTTTATCTTATTTAGGATAAACACGATTGCTAACCTAAGCCACTTGAAACAATAGCCTCCACAAATAATGTACTGAATGTGAGATGTTTCTGGTGAATCTGTTCAATATTGTTGCAGATTGCATCCTGTACTGCCTTGAGGGACAGGATGCTCATCACATGGAGGTTATTGGACCAATCATCCTCAGGGTGGTCTCCCTCCAAGCGTTTTGCTTGCTTACCTACTATTTTTGCTGATTCATTTGTTGGCCTTAGGAGTCTCTGCACTTCACCACTGCCAACCAGTGCTAAAGTGCATGAGCTTCTCCTCTAAAACATGGTTTGATGAATGTATCCACAATTGGCACACTTAATTTACTTGTAAGTTCCTAGTACAGTGCTCTACATGTATCCGCCGTCTGTAAAGTAGATGCTACTAGTAGGCCTGCAACACTGAGTGTGCCACCCACATAACTTGCACTTTAAACATGTCTCAGGCCTGCCACTGCAGAGTATGTGTGTGCAGTTTAGACTGCCATTTCATTAATATAATTCACCATAAGCTAGGCTCTAGGTAGTCCACAGTCATGCTGCTGTGTAATCAAATGGTAGGGCATATACTTTTAAGTTTTGCATGACCTGGTAGTGAAAAAGTCCCAAACTTGTTTTTCACTACCCCGCTCATAGGTTAATATTGAACATTTCTTATTACATTTATAAAGTTGTAATTCACAATTGAGATAAGGTAGACTTGTCATGTTTAGTACATCGGGAATGGTGATGACAACTTCTGGTTAATGGTAATGTTGGATTTTAAGTTGTAATTCTGAAAATGGCACTTTTAGAAGTTGGACATTTTCCTGCTCTAAGCCATTTGGTGTCTCCTGTCTGTCTCTGATCACTGGATGCGCTGGGTGACAGTTTACTTTGTGTATTCTCTCTAGACAGTACCACACAAACGAAGGCTTGGTGTGACCTCATGCATCTTCCTGGGAATAAGGGAGGGGGGAGCTTGGCACAGCCTCACACTTACACCTGAGTAGGCTGGACTCTGCCTACACAAAAAGGGCTTCATACCCTGCTGTAGTGAGTCTGGATCCCGGGCAGGAAGAAAGGGCCTCTGTGCACTTCAATGACCCCACCTTTAAGTCAACCCCACTTCAAAGGCACAACTGGGTATACGCTGACCCTACCAACTCAGTACACCTGTTGACCTGAAACCAACTTGCCAAAAAGGTAGACTGCTGTGCTGAGGACTGCTATACTGCTGAATTGCTTCTCTAGCAGAATGCTACCTTGCTGTGCTTTGCTATCTGCTGCTCCCTCCAACAAGACCCACATTGTCTGGCCCAGAGTGACTTCAAGGGTTAGCCGACTAGCCTCCTGTTCTTCAATCATTCAGGGTCATCCACTTTTTTTAACCCTGCCCCTGTGCCTGGTTCATTGAACCTTGGTGCTTGCTCCAATGGAAACAATGCATATCAGGCAGGCAGACCAAGAGTTTATAGGAAAGGGTGCTGTTTCAACCAGATTCTAAATCATTCCCTTAGTTCTAGATGAAAACCTTGATCGTTGGATTTGTTGTATTATAACTAGCTTGTTGAGTGCTTTTCAATTTGATCTTTGTAAATGCCAAGGCATGTATGCTTTATATCACATTCCATATTTTGTTGAACTTCTAGCTGAGATTAACATAGTAGCCAAACATGTTTTGCAGTGGTGTCATTGACCTCAGCTGCGATCAGCTATTAACAATATCACCTCCCCCTACTTTTTGTCATAGTCTGGGAGTGTATTTTGCTTTTTATCAATAGTATCCAGGTAATTTGCATTGAGAGCATATGTATTTTTATACCCTATGCTAAAATTTAAAAGGGGGCAAGAAGAAGCTAGCTACTTGTTGCTATCAGGTAATTTATAACCCCACATCAGAAGAACTACCCTATTCCACAAGAGCATGTGTATGGCATTCATCAACCTCTTCTTAAATCTGCAACCAGATTAGGTTTGATATTTCACAGTTGAAGGTGGTTACAGCTGAAATACTTCACTCTAGGTAAAGGCAGGCACATTTTCTTTTTCCTTATTTCAACAGAAGGCACACTTCCTTGACTGACCCACTGCATGTGATAGGTTGTTGCAGCAGGATGTCCTCTGCATGGGATAGCCAGTTACTGGAAATAGTGGTGCTCTGCTTTCATCCCTGTGCTCATAAGTACAATATATGGGAGGCAAGTAGACAGTGTGGGGTAGGGTATAGGTGTTGGGTACAGGTCATTGTCATCCATGAGTAATGAATCTGGGGATCAGAAGGCAAATATGGAGAAGTGCCTAAAGTAGGGATTGACATTCAGAAGTTGTCATGGGTGAGATCATGCAGCAAGGGACAGGGACTGCAGTTGGGCTACTACAGATGACTTACTACAATGGAAAACGTCGAGTAATCATGGAAATGTTTGCTGCTGCAGTTAATGCCCACTATAGTTACCCAATCTTCAAGCCCCTCATGTTTCATACCTATATCTTCAAACAGAGTCAGACATACACACTTGAGAAAACTACACAGATGAGATGGTGGTGTAGAATAGATCCTGTTACTTCTGACTGGCCTTTCCAGACATACTGTGTTTGCGGGGCACGTTCACCTGGGGTGTCAATTGTTGAATCTTAGGGTGGTGCCTTTTTCGAGACTGTAAGAAACTAACTGGGAGGGTGGGAGCCCTAATCAAGTAAAGTACACATTCATCGTCAGCATGTTCCACAAAAGTCACAAAATAAACGTATGTCAACCCACTGGTAGGTTGGCACAAAAGCAGTAAGGCTTATCTAAGAGGCACTTTGTACTGTATTCGTCAAGCACTCAAATAGCAACAGAGTGAAAACACCGCACAAGACAAAACACAATCAATTTAGAAGGATAAAGAATATATAAAATAACATGAATCCATTAAGTAGAGACAAAGCGCCTCTCATGATTGTCTGGTGGCTCTGACTGGTTCAAAGTCACGGGTTCAGGCCAACCATGATGGAGTGTCTGTCGGATACACGGACCAGCCTTGTCCCGGTGAAGAGTTTACGTTCTCCCACAAACCAATTACATATGATGAGCTTCAGCCAGAGCTTATCCTTGGCAGGAAATGCAAGGAGATCTTTATTGGCGCTAAAGGCAGGTCACCATCTGATCTCTGCATTTGTGGAAAATGCGGCCAGTCATTGCTGACAAGTGGAAGCCGTCCACTCTCAGATATTGTTGTTGGAGGGAGGCACGGCGGCCTTTGCAGATGCAAGGGAGTAATCTGCTATTGGATCTTCACATTGGTGAGAACATGTGCAGCCATTAATGGTCATGGATTGCCCAAAACCAATGGATGTTCACTTGAAATTCATCTTTTGAACATTGTAGTTAGTAGAGTAACACCATCCAAGGGTTCAGGACCTGCGGAGTCACCACTCAGAAGTCGGGACTCACTCTAGAAGAGAACAGTAGCAGGGCTCCAGCAGGTCCACTGGCGCAGGACAGCTGTACAGTTGCAGGGGGGGGGGGCTCCGGAAGCTTGTTGTGTCCCTGAAGCTGAAACAAGAGGTCAGCCAAGTGACCCTAAGAGTCACTTCTGATTTCTTTGTTTGAAGACAAGCAGGTCTAACCGTCCTTCTGCAGGGAGCAGGTCAGTTCCTTTTTCAGAATTTTCCATAAGTCCATGAGTGTTCTGGTAAGAGGCTCTGTTGGTGCCACTTTAATACCCAGTGTGAGCCTGTATGTTGGGGTGTTTCTGCTCTTTGTCCCTCTCTAAACTGGTTCTAGACAGTTCTTCACCTTCTACAGGGTCTATCTCCAAAATGTCTAGGGCATCAATGGGTAGGAAGCCCAGGTGTCTGCTGCGTTTGTCAGTAAAAGGGCAGGCAGTTGAGTAGTAAGGAAGGGGGATGGGCACATCCCTAGGCACACTTTAAAAACCAGAAAGGGCTGATAATTTACTAAGTATGGGCGAAATTTGCAAATTCGCCTTCCTTGAATTCATGAGAAAGCGAATTTGTGTTCCGCAAAATTCGCGAATTTGTGCAAACTTGCAAATTTTTTTATTTTGGCGTGTTTGCTGGGATTTTTTTCAATGCGGCTACCGCGAACTTACCCATGCGGTCATTTTTGGGTGCGGCCATCTTGTTCGCGGGAGGAAAACAACTCGGCAACTCAGAATCAAGGTAAGTCAACGCAGCACGCGCAAGATTGTATTTTCAAAGCGCGAACAAGCAAAAAAAATTCACAAACTTGCGAATTGCGGATTGTTTGGCAATTTCGCGCGATTTGCGGATCGCGAAATTGCCAAAAGTCCAAAAATCTTGTGAGCGGAACACATTTTCAGCCCATGCTTATAATTTACCCCCCAGGCCATCCTGCTCAAGGGAGGAAAACCCTTCCCCAGACACAAAGCCTTTTTATACCCTTTCTGGAAAGAATACACATCACGCACCAGGAGATTCATTATTAGTCATGAGACACTGGTCAGGGCCGCACTGGCCATAGTGGGCACTGGGCATTTCCCAGGTGGGTCGCCAGGGTTGTGGCCAGTTTTGGTCCCCTGGAGGCCGTTTTTCCTACTGGGGATAGTTTTGCAGCATTTCTGCAATATCGACCCCTTGTAACAAAAGTGTTTTCCTCATGGGTAAGTCCCACCCACCACTCCCTGCGGCCGGCCCGACTCAATTGCCAGGGCCAGATGACGTTCCCAGTCCAGCCCAGAACCTTGCACTGATAAAAAGATACATGTGGCTTAGACAGAAAAATGCCAGCTTTGTAAAAGTTTAGCTACAGAGAGGGGTTGTTCCTGATACACCGAGCTAGAATGGGTGTATTTCAAAATCAAGTATGCCTCCTTTTGCAGCAGCAGTGCTTCAACATCTCTGGAGATGCTGAAGCACTGTTGTTGCAAAAGGAGGCATACTTGATTTTGAAATACAACAGTGCAATTAAACATCTAAATGAAATTTTGGAAATCTCCAGAACGTAACTCTGTGTGCTCCACTCCAAAGCAGAGAAGAGGAGGCTGTGGAACCCAGCTTAAATTTCTTTGAAGTACACAACAATTTGCCCTAATTAACAAGCTTGTTCAATGTAAGGGCAATGCATGAACCACAAGGCCCAGGATACATCAGGATGATCCACTAGGTTCGCGGACTCGTCATTGGAAAACTGTAAAATCTTGAACATGTGATTAGGGAGAGTTTCATGCTGCAGCCAACACCTAATTAGTTGGTGCCGTACGCCGGTGTTGCACACATCAAAGGGATGCACAAACTGAGATCAAAGTAAGGGAGCACAACCGCCGAGCGCACTGATTTGAACTACAAACTGTTGGTGCTGATATAATTGTAACTCACACTTTCTGTTACAGGTAACAGAAAACGCACCCTCGTTTGAAATTTGAAATTAAGTCCTTTGATCCCATCCACGTAAATTACGGATAGGAAATGGACACAAAGACTGATTTGCATTTGCCTTCAATATTCACAGAATATTTCTCCAAAAGACTGTATTGTAAATCAGAGGCTGTTGTTAAAGATTTCCCCCAATGCTTGCAGAAAGTAAGTTGATTGGCTGTGGCGTTTCCTTAAATAAACACAGGACCCAATTCTATTAATGTTAGTGGTTCCCTGAATGTTTATCGTTTGTGTTTTGGACCGGATGGTCGGCAACACGAGCGGGACAGGATTTCTATTATTGAGACTACGCTTACAGCAGGTACTGTGTTTTTTTGAAACATAGATTATTCACGATGCATAAAAATACAGAAGGGTGTAATTAAGAAAAAATCCCCTTTTTCTTTCTTCTTTCATAGATTCCATCCAGTCCTAGCCCTGAAGAAAATCCTAAAAAGCATATTGCGGCCCCCAGGGGAAGTGAGGTCAACAGACCAGTCTTCCCCTGGGGAATTTGCGCGATAACGGGACAGGTATGTCGGGATAGGCTGGGGGATGGGCTTAGGGGTGGGGATCTAGGTAGGGTACAAAAGGGGGCAGGGGAGGAAGTCCTTCCTCTTCCTGTCCCCGGTGCCGTAGGGAGCATCTAGTTTGTTCAGGTTTGTGGTTTTAGTCAGGGCCTTGTGTCAGGGTAGCTGTAGGGCTGTAGGGTCTGGGTTGGGCAACGCTGGTGCCCCAGGGTGGCCTGTAGAAGGAGCGCTAGCTTGTGCAGACCGAGCGAGGGGTTTCAAACGTTTGTCGGACACTCTCTCTCCATAGGCTCCGTATACGCTTTATGCGTGAGGCGCGAGGCTGCCGTTTCCCACGCATCTCGCCGGCGAGCCCTGGGTGCTAAGTCTCACGCATCGCGCAGGGTGCCAAACCTCAAGCATCTCGCGGCATGCGCGGGGTGCTGTTTTACACGCATTTCGCAGGCACAGCTAGTGTAGGGGCTGCACACTGTGGAAGATCTTGGGTTCAGGAGGGAAATGGCGACGCAGGATTCTGAGGAAGTGAGGGAGGCTCTGCGGGTGTTGGGGAGGGCTGGTAGGGCAGACCTCTTGCGGCCAGGAGTGTTGGAGCAGGCGTGGGTCGGCATGACCCGGACGCCGAGGCCTGCATCAGCGGGCGTGGCGGCGGTTGGGGTGGCTTGCATGGACGATCCGACTCCGCCGAGATCAGGCGCAGGAGGGAAAGGTAAGGGCAAGAAGCAGTCGGAGGCGCCTTTGCGCGGAGGACGGCGTAAGAGCCTCCCTGCGCGGTTGGTGGATGTGTCGCTGGGATCGGGGGAGGTTTGGAGTTGTTGCAGGGAGTGGCATCGCGGATTTAAGCCGCGTGCCGCCGGTTATGCATGTTGGCAGCCCGGCCCCCTCGGATTTGGAGGGGGAGGTGCTGGACCTGGAAGAGGTACATGGGGCCATGAGGGAGGACAGTGAGGACAGCGGCCGGGAGGGCGATGTTGGTTCGGAAGTGTCCACGGGTGAGGAGTTCACGCTTGCGCTGTTGGAGGGGGAGTCTGAACCGGAGGCAGGGGGTGGTCCATCAGGGGAACAGCCAGAGGATTTGTCATGCGGCAGGAAAGGGGTAGTGCGGGCGGCTGTCCACAAGGGGAAGGGCCCGGCCAAGGCATTGTACCAGCAGGCAGGGGGGGCTCACCCGAAAGGGGGGCACCCAGCCCTGCAGCGGGCGGATGTGTGTAAGGAACCCTTCGGGCAGGACGCGTGGTACACTAGGTGGGCACACATGACTGCAGAAGAGAGCATTCGCTTCCAACGTCGCATAATCGAGGAATTTGAGCAGGCATGGCAGCTTTTGTGCACGGCCAGGGAAGCGTGGGCGGGTGAGGTGCATGGGGGTGAAGGGGCCCCGGCACCTGCGTGCGGGGCGGGAACAGGCAGAGGCCGTGGCGGGGCAACCTCTGGGTTGCGGGGTGAGTGGGTCTGGGTAGAGGGGTCAGGGACTGCTTTGGCGGCACAGAGACCTGGCGGCACTGGGGCCTCCCCGAGCGCAAACGGCTCGGGGGGCGGGAACAAGCCAGCGGTGAGTGCTGGCAGAGGCAAGGGTGGGCTGGTGGGACGCAAAACGGCCTCCAAACGCCAGGATAAAGCAGCAGGGGGGTCCGCAAGGCCTGCCCTCCAACGAGGGATCCCGCCACTGCAATGCTGGAGTGCGAGTTTATACCTGGAGTGCGAGGGAAGGGTGCGAAACGAGTGGTGAGTGAAGTGCGGAGAGTGGCACCGGTTGAAGCGGATGAGGAGCGGTTGGACTATGAGGATGAGGATGAGGAGTTGGAGGATGGTGAAGTGCGTGACGATGAGTGTTGGGTGAGAGGGGAAGCGTCAACAAGCAGGATTGGTGTCTTACAGGCGGCACCGGATGGAGCTGGCTTGGAGGCCAGAAGAAGTCAGAAGCCGGCGGAGGCCAGGAGGACGGAGCTTGGCGCTCCAGCGACTTTGGCAGGTGAGGGTGCATGGTGGGATGCTTGGGAGAAAGGTTCTAAGGGGGGCGTTAGAAGGCCTGCCGGTCGGTGGGAGTGGGGGATGGCTCTGTGCGGGATGTGGGGGTCTTCGGGGGCACGGGCCCCTTTCCAAAGGATGGTAAGAAGCAGGTTGTGATGGCCAGCGCGCAGACAGATGCCGCGGAGGATCTGGGTGGGAAGGAAGATGGAGTGGATAACCTGAGGAAGAAGTTGCCTTACATGAGTTTGGCGATGCCACTTGGGTCACATTTGTCGGATAAGACAAAGGCCAGGATTTGGAAACATGAGTATGTGGATGTTTTCAAACTTCTGCATAGAGAAATTCAGGCAAAAGAGGGGTCTAAGGAAGAGGAGTAGGAGTTGACGGGGCGGCCGAGGGTGCCGGTGACATCGGAGAACTGGACGTCGGCTTTCTTGATATACGCGAGTATCTATTGTGAGAAGCATGCGGACAGAGCGATAGCACTGTTTAAATATATGGATGTGATACGGAAGGCCCAGTTGCATTTTGGGGGTTTTTGCCTGGCTGAGTTATGACGAGGAGTTTAGGGCCAGGATTAGTGTGAACCCGGACAAGCCAAGGGGGACATTGATCAGGAGCTTTGGGTGCAGTGGATGTCTTCTACTCAGGCGGCGGCATCTACTCATACGGCGAGTGGTCTCCCGATTGCGTATCAGTCTTTTCAGCCTCGTCCCGCCCAGTCTGGGGCGGGGGGTCAGGTAGTGTCCGGAGGGGCGGGAAGTCAAGGAACGTAGACAGGGGCTGCTGGACAGCTGTACAAACCTGGAACCACTGGGGCCTGATGGAACTTTAATAAAGTTTTCTGCACGCAACACCCATGTAAGTTTAAGCACGAGTGCTCCAAGTGTGGGGGGCGTCACCAGGTCACACAGTGCCTTACTCTTGCCACACCTTCGGAACAGTGGAAGTTTACCAAAGGTAGTGGCCAATCTGGGCCGAAGGGCCCCTACTCCGGTTAAGGTGGAGGCCATTGGTCCATGGCTCTCCAGGTACCCTGATAGAGAGGCAGCGTTGAAACTTCATTGGGGGTTTGTGGAAGGATTTAGGATTGGCTATCAGGGTCCCAGGAAGAGGCGTTGGGCGGAGAACCTGCATTCGGCGAAGGAATTGCCTGATGTGGTGGCGAGAAAGTTGCGGAAGGAAGTCTTGGAGGGTAGGTTTGCTGGCCCGTTTGACACGTGGCCTGTGTCAGACCTTATCCTTTCTCCCCTGGGTGTGGTTCCCAAAAAGGAGCGAGGAGAGTTCAGACTGATTCACCATCTGTCGTGGCCGGAAGGGAGTTCGGTGAATGACTTCATCGCGGAAGAGGATTCCAGGGTGATGTATGCGTCGGTGGATGATGCTGTTGGCCTGGTGAGGGCTTGCGGGAGGGGGGCAGAGTTGGCCAAATGCGATATAACAGGCGGCCTTTCGCCTCCTTCCCTTTCACCCGGGGGATTTTTCATTGCTGGGCATGCAATTCGAGGGGGCCATCTTCGTGGATATGGTGTTGCCAATGGGATGTGCGTTCTCTTGTGCACTGTTTGAAACCTTCAGTTCCTTTTTGCAGTGGGCGTTTGTGGAGAGGAGTGGGTACCGGCTGGTGTCGCACTACTTGGATGATTTCTTGTTCGTTGGGAAAGGGTTGACGGGAGAGTGAGGTGAGGCTCTGGGGCAGTTCCAGACGTTGGCACAGGAGTTTGGGGTGCCATTGGCACCAGAGAAGACGGCGGGGCCTAGTTGTTGCTTGACCTTCCTGGGTATTGAGTTGGATTCGGTGGCATGGCAGGCGCGGCTGCCGGTGCAGAAGGTGGCGGAGATGCAGGAGGTTTTGACGCAGGTGATCGGTGTTCGCAAGATTGACTTGAGGTCGGTGCAGCGCTTGCTCAATTTACTGACCTTTGCGTGCCGGGTGGTGAGGGCCGGGAGAACATGCTGTAGGCGCCTCGGCATGGCCATGTCGGGGGTGGTGCTCCCTCACCACAGGGTCAGGGTCACAATGGGAGTCCGGTCGGACTTGCGTGTCTGGTTGGTTTTCCTGGAAGAATTCAATGGTGTGTCCCTGGATTTCGCACTTGGCAAGATGGTTTGGCAGGTGCAGCTCTACTCGGATGCGGCGGGTGCGGCTGGTTTCGGAGTTTTCTGGGACGGGCATTGGTGTGCCGAGCAGTGGCCGGCTCATTGGCTGCGTCAGGGTAGGAGCATTGCTTTCCTTGAGTTCTTTCCCCTGCTGGTGGCGTTGGTGGTGTGGGGGCCGGAGTTCCGGAACCGGTCGGTTTTGTTTCATGTGGACAATATGACGGTGGTGGAACTGGTGAACAATCAGAAGGCAAAGGATTTGCGAGTGCTGCGCTTGCTGGGAAGTTTCATGCTGCTCTGCTTGCGCTTTAATGTGCTTTTTTGCGCGCAACATGTGCCTGGGGCGAGTAATGACATTGCGGATGCGTTATCTCGTTCGCAGTGGCAGCGCTTCAGGAGGCTGGCGCCGGGAGCAGAGGCTTGCAAGACCAAGGTGCCGGAGGGTATCTGGGCCTAGGGGGAGTCAGAGTGGTGGGTTTAGTGGAGAAATCTAAAGCTGAATCCATGAGGCGTGCGTACAGGTTGGCATGGTCCTAGTTTGGGGCATTTCTGGGTTGGAACAGGGCTGCGTGGGGGTTGCCACAGAGTGACTGTGAACAGGGAGTGGTGTGTTTTGTTTTGGAGTGCATGGGGTTGTCACAAACTACGATAGCTGGCAAACTGGCTGGCATCTCCTTTTACAGCATGGTTTACTTGGGGTTTGATCCTGCTAGGGCGGATTTGTTGAGTCGAATGTAAGCATGGGCGAATTTTGCGAATTTGCGATCCGCGAATTTGCGGATTTGCGAATTCGCGATCCGCAAAATTTGCGAATTTGTGCGAATTTGCGGATTTTTGGTTTTTTTGCGTGTTCGCTGGGTTTTTTGCGTGTTTGCAGGGTTTTTTGCGTGTTCGCGGGGATTTTTGCGTCTTCGCGAGCCGCTTGCATAGCGAAGTTACCCATGCAGTCGTTTATGGGAGAGGGAGAGATAGATAGATAGGTAGATAGATAGATAGATAGATAGACAGATAGATAGATAGATAGATAGATAGATAGATAGATAGATAGATAGATAGATAGATAGAGAGAAAGAGAGGGAGAGAGAGAACGAGAGAAAGAAAGAGAGGCCGGATCTCTGAAGGGCCAGATTCCTGAGTTGCCCCTACAGAACATACAGCTTTTTATTTTTAGCAAAATGCATATGAAAATTGTGCTGTAAAGGTCTCTTTTAGTTTAACCCCTCCTGACAACTCAAAATGGGTGTATTTGCCATCCTCTCCCTTCTTCCTGTTTTTTATATCTGTAAGTGCTTCCTGATGAAGTTTAATTCCTTGGACAGGTGCCTCGTTGCCTACTTGTAACTATTCTCTGACCCTGCTTCAAGGGTCAGAGCAGGGTCAGAGAATAGTTGCAAGTAGGCAATGAGGCGCCAGGAAGCATTTAGCAGCAGGTGTCCAAGTTGAAGTTAATTTGTTTGTAACCCTTTTGTAAAAGGTTACAAAGAAATTAGGTTCAACTTTTGCACCTGCTGCTGTAACCCTTGCTTGGCTGAAAATTCGTCCCCGCTGATTCGCGGATTTTACCACGATTTCGCGAGATTCGCGGATCACGAAATCGCGGAAAATCCACAAATTCGCCCGCGAAACGGATTTTACGCCCACCCTTAGTTGAAAGGTTGGGGTCGCATGAGGTTGGAAGGGGGAGGGGGGGAGGCGCCGCGTGAGGCGATTACTTTTGAGCTGTTGTCTAGAGTGTTGGGGGAATTGCCCCACTGCTGTTATGACGATGGGGAGGTGGCGTTCTTTAGACTTTGCATGGTATGGATGTTCTTCGGGGCATTTCGGGTGTCGGAGTTGTTCGGAGTGCGTGGTGCACCGGGGCGTGTGTTTGGGGATGTGAGGTTGGACGGGGCCCGGCTGGGTATTTGGTTGGGTCGTTCAAAGACGGACCAGGTGGGTCGAGGCAAGTGGGTGTGGCTGAAGGAGAGCGGGTGTGCGGGTGTGTGCCCGGTGCGTGAGTGGACGGCCTTTTTGGGACGAGTGCAGAGGTCGGATGGGGAGATTTTTGTGCATGCGTCTTTGAAGCGCTTGACGTCCTTTCAGTTGTTGGCGGTGTTGCGGATGGCTTTGCGGAGGATTGGCAAGGACCCAGCGCGTTTTGGCACTCATTCATTTCGTATTGGTGCGGCCACGGCGGCGGCCGGGTTGGGTTGGTCCTGGGAGGAGAGTGGTATGATTGGGCGCTGGAGGTCCCACTGCTGCGAGCGCTATGTGTGTAAATGATGGAGGTCGGCGGCTGGGTAACAAGAAGGAGACTGCTCCGGTGGTGTTACAGGTCTGTTTTGCTGTGGTGTTAATCTCTTTCTCTTTGTAGGTTGCGTTCGGGGGCCAGGGGCCAAGATGGTTACCTGGATTGTGGGACACTCCTTTGTACATTGGGCATCGAAATATGCGGTGTACGGTCGTAGCCTGGGCCTGAGGAGCTGTCATCACGAAGTCCATTGGTGGGGTAAGAGCGGGATGCATTGGGGCGACTTGTTGCCCTGGCTAACGAAGAAGGTCTCGCAATTGCGTTGCCCGGACATGCTGGTAATACACCTGGGAGAAAATGACTTAGTAAAACTGTCAGGAGTGTCCTTGTTACATCTGATGCAGAGGGATCTGAAAGCAATGAGGAGCAATCTGGCAGGCGCCTGTATTGTTTGGACAGAGTTTGTGCCACGAAGGATCTGGAGGGGGGCACTTAAGCCTGCTGCCATTGAGAGAGCAAGGAGGAAACTGAATAGGGCGATGAGACTCTTTTGTGATGCTCATGGAATAAAAGTTCTGGCACATGTTGGGCTTCGGCTAGAGGAGCCCCTTCTTTTCCGCGACGACGGTGTGCACCTTTCGCACATGGGAAACGCTTACTATTTAATGGAGATGTAGGATACCATCAGCTTGTTGTGGAATGAGTCTATCTGGTTTAGGAGAGATTGAGTAAATGTAAATGTAAATGTATTGGCATTTATATAGCGCACTACTTACCCTTAGGGTCCCAAGGCGCTTCGATCGCTGCGAAACCCTTCCTGGCTTCCCTGAGAGATGGTCCCTTAATGGGTATCTCCAGGGTGAGACCAGGCATCCCCGCATGAGTGCGAAAGGTGCACGTGTGGTGGGGCAGGTAACCGCCCTCCGGGGGTTCCCTGGGTGGCAGAACTTGGGAGGGGTGGGGAGTCCATGATGGGCAGAATCACCCTTCCGGGGAGGGGGTTACAGGCGCAGGATGGGGGGTGTGGTAGATGGAGGTGAGATGACAGGTGATGCTGGAGGAGGATGAAGGTGAAAGGGGAAAGTGAATGGTATGCGTGAAGAGGCCGTGGTGTGAATTGGAGTGAGTAGTGGAGTATGTGAATGGATGATGTTTTGAGGTCATGATGTTGGGGGGATTGTTAACTGGTATTGATGTTATGTTGAAACTTGGTTGTCATACCTGTCCTAATAAATGGCCTTTTACTCTAAGACATGCGTGGAGTGGTTATTTGCTTGATGCGGCCCCCAGGGGAAGTGAGGTCGACAGACTAGTCTTCCCCTGGGGAATTTGCGCGATAACGGGACAGGTATGTCGGGATAGGCTGGGGGGTGGGCTTAGGGGTGGGGATCTAGAGAGGGTACAAAAGGGGACAGGGGAGGAAGTCCTTCCTCTTCCTGTCCCCGGTGCCGTAGGGAGCAGCTAGTTTGTCCGCCCTCCCACCCTACAAATTTTTCAGTAGTGGGGTAGGGGCAGTGTAACGGTTTTGCTATAAGTTATGCAGCGTGCCAGTTTAGGACGGGTTTGACAGGGGGAGAGTGTTTGCAGAACTTGGGAGGGGTAGGGAGTCCATGACAGGCAGAATCACCCTTCCGGGGAGGGGGTTACAGGTGCAGGATGGGGGGTGTGGTAGATGGAGGTGAGATGACAGGTGATGCTGGAGGAGGATGAAGGTGAAAGGGGAAAGTGAATGGTATGCGTGAAGAGGTTGTGGTGTGAATTGGAGTGAGTAGTGGAGTATGTGAATGGATGATGTTTTGAGGTCATGATGTTGGGGGGTTGTTAACAGTTATTGATGTTATGTTGAAACTTGGTTGTCATACCTGCCTAATATATGGCCTTTTACGCTAAGACATGAATGGAGTGGTTATTTGCGTGATGGGATTTGAAACGCATCGGCACGCTTTAGCATTGGGCAAACAAGTGCTTGAAATAGAAGGCACGCTTTACTATTGGGCAAACAAGTGCTTGAAATAGGAATAGCTTCAAAGGGGATTACTCTCAAATATGTAAAAAGTTGGGCTTGAATACTAGTTCCCTTTGATCAGCAACCCCTGAATGTTTTGTTAACACGATTATGAGCTCGAGGAGGGTTGCTTTGTGAATTCTTGACTGATTGAACATTCACATTTATTTGTGTTAGAAAATTATTTTTGATTATTGTGTCAGTTTGTTTTTATGTCAATGTGAATAAGGAGTGTTATCTTGATCTGTGCTTGAATAATTTACTGAAGTGTGTTCTCCTTGAAAATGTTTGAAGAATCAGCATAATAAATTATGAAGACCAAGGCATCTTGCAATTTGGTCTAAGTTTGCTGAAGTGAATAACGGCATTCAAAACTGTCAGATAGATCATTTGTTATTTGTAGCTTTGTAAAAGTGGCATTTTCAGAATAGTAAATTAAATTCTGACTTTACCATTAAAGAAGAGGTTAAATTACAATACAAATGAATGAAATAAGTATATCCCCATGTGCTCACTGACTGAAGTTATCAAATATTTAGTGTAATAAGGTAAGAGGGTGTTACTCTATGGGAGAGGAACCCTTACAAGTGGAGGCAGAAAAGCTAGGGAATTAACTGGTCATCAAACAACCTATGACAGGCTAATTGATATATGTGCAGACTCCGTGTAATAAACATGTATTTTAAAATCTTCATTTTATTCTTATAAATTCATGGTAAAAATAATTTGATCAAAGATACTGAGACATACTGTATATAACAACAGCTTAATGAGACATAAAATACATTTGTACAGACAAAAACAAACCAATTCAATACATTTTTTTACATACAACACAATAATATATAAACATAAACTAATTATTTCTTATTAAGCCATAGTAGCTAGATGGTGGACAAGTTGTTTTTTTTGTCAGGGGATCATGGGGTTCTCTTTTTGTCTCAATCAGAGTAAGCCTCACTAGAGTGAAAAACAACTGTGAGCCTTTGGGGCCTACCTTGGGTTTATTTATAAGTTAAAGGAAGGATTAGGCCTGGCAAAATATCTAATTGTAAGGTCAAAATGGCAGTTTAAAACTGCAAGTAAGGTTGCAGTGACAGGCATAAGACATGCTTTACAATGCTACATTAGTGGGTGGCACATTGAGTGCCTCATCCCACTTGTACTATTTACTAGGGAATTATAAGTAAATCACATGAGCCAATTGAGGGGATACCAATTTGACCCTGTATGGATTGGAAAGCAGAAGTAATTTACCACTGATTATTAGAAGTAAAGTGTGCAGAGTCCTAAAAGCCAACAAAAATGGGTTCAACAAAGGTAGGCAAAAATTGGGGGTGAAACTCCAGAAAGGGCCAGGTCCAGGCATAACTGTCTATACTGAAATTTTACCCCGTTAGTGATCCAGCAGTATTGCAGTGCGCATGTGAAAGTATCACATCACTGCAACAATTCTCCAACCTAGTTCTGCAAAGTAGTAAGCCTTTCTTGCATTTTAATTTTAGGGCTATGCCACTTGCCTTTGATGGAGCCCATGCAACCTTCTGCACATGCCATACAATATACAGAAAAGTTAAAAACTTTGGCCACATGTATCAACAGGAATAGTGATTACCTAATTGCGATTTTCAGTACATCGCAATTAGATAATCGCTATTCCTACTGTATGAAACTCCAGGAGTTTCATTTAGCAATTTCTAGGGGGTCACAAATTGACCTACCTCTTTAATATTAATAAGGTATGTCTCAATTTGCGATCCCCTAGGAACCTCTAAAATAATGGGGATGGTGGTCTGCTAGGGTCAGCAGACCACCATGTCCGTGTTTTTTTTTCAATAAAGCAATATTTTTTTCTTAATTGCAGCCCATTTACCTTAAAGGAAAATGGGTTGCGTTCAAAGGCAGAAGTTAAAAGTTTTCTTTTCATTTTTCAAGAGCGTTCTTTTGGACCACTTCCTGCTCTTAAAAAACGTTATTGCCACTATTCCCAAAGGGGAAAGGGCGCCTTGGGGAATGAATTACTACCAACTTGAAGTTGGTGCTAAAACTCAAATGCTTTGCAACCACATCGGTCACAAAACATTCACACATACCGCCTCAATTTACAATAAGAGTTCTGGTAATATGAGATCCGGTAATACAGCATACTTTGAAAAAAGTACTGCCTTCGCGCAAATACAATGATAGCAGGTTCCTTCCAAATGAGTGAGGTAGAAACGGTATTACCTCTGAACCATGTTTAGGTAAATAACCTCAGCTTCAGAATAGAGAATATTTTCCCTTAACAATTTTCAAAGAATGTTTTAGGCCTGATGAGTTGTTAATCAAACGTGGATAAACTGCAGCTCAGATTTTTTTTATTATTATAGGTGAGTTCGTAGTTCAGAATTGGACTGAAGATGGTATTGAAGTAGGGGTGATTTGTTTTACGCTTTGAGACAACGATGTTGCCTTTCCATGTGGCATAGCCGATTGATGGTTTATTTGAGAATTGTATTTAACGGACCGTGAGGCAGTAGAATGTAGGAAAGACATTTCGTGGGTGTCTAAAAACATTGATACAGAGTTCAATTCAATTCAAAATAGTCTTTATTCGATATTTTTCAATCATAAAAGACATTTTACAGTTAAAAAAAGATTGTTGTTTTTAGTACCCAACTCCCTACCCCACAATGAAACAAGATCCACATTGAATTAATTTGATCTAAAAGAAAGGAGAAGAATAAATAAATATCACCCTAAAACATCCTATTTACATTTTTACAAATTGTCAGTTAAAAATTATTAAGAAGAAGCATAATTTTAAAAAACAAGTATAAAAAACTAATTCATTAGTGCAAAAGATGAAAGAATACACATATTACTAGTACAGAATACGGAACTGATTATATTTTAATACAATGAATAAACATACCAGATGAAGCAGTAGCTAGCCTATAATTAATCCAGCCTCATTTTACGTGCCCGAATTATCCACATCCAGTGGAAGAATTTTGACATGGCTATAACAACGGGCTGTGATGCATCATTTCTTAAGATCCTAAGAGCCTCATTTGCAGTTCTAAGACCTAACTGTACACAGATCGGTTTCAGCCATGATCGCCTTGGGGCACTATATTCGGGGCAAACAAACAACACATGACCAATGTTTTCCTTATGATCATTGCAAAAGGGGCACCTTGAAGTATGACTCTTATACCATTTCTCAGTTAAAGAGTTTAACGGCAGAGTCCCCACCCTGAATTGGTGATACCTCTTCCGGTCCCCTGGAACAGTGATCCAATCCCAATAAGGCTCTAGGCCCGGTGAATGTTTGAGATCTAGAAAATCATAGGTAAATGATCGAACAGTACATTTCCCAAAACAGTTGATCTCTATCATTCTCCAATATAGATCTCGGAATACCTTTTTGGGTGGAAATACATTACTTGCAGGATCATCCCAAAGTTGGGATAGTCCCATCGCCCTGTATATAGCTCTTACATCTCTCATCCAGGCTATTTTGCAACTTTTATCCTGGGTTCTAACATCTAAAAAGCCTTGGGCATACTGGGAGAGTTCTGGGGTTACCCATAACCTTCTCCAGTAGGCAGCTGATCTATACCTTGCCATGTCCTCAAAGCTATAGAATCCAAGATCATAGTTTAAAGGTATCAAGGGGGTTGACATAGGTAAACCAGTAATGTTGCGGAGAAATTTGTTCTGAGCAACCGTCAACTTTGTGAGATTACTGGGCCCCCAGAGTTCTGCCCCATATAGGACTGCCGCTCCTACCTTTGCATTATAAATTTTTATTACCGGTTTGATAGGTTTGGTATATGAAGAGTAAAGTTCCTTGGTAAGGGCTCCTGTTAGTTGAGCGTGTCTAGTTACTAGCTCATTTGTATGTTCTTTCCAGTCTAGATTATAGGACAAGTTAATTCCAAGATACTTAAAGACCTGGGTCTGTTCTAATTGGACCCCGTCCATAGTTACCTTCCCTCTGATATGTCTTCGTTTATGCAAAACCATGAATTTTGTTTTGCTTGTGTTAATGACAAGACCATGGTCTCTGCAAAACGTTTCAAAAACGCCAATGGCTCTCTGGAGTCCCTGTTGTGTCTTTGATATCAACAGGGTGTCATCCGCAAACATCAACAGGGGGATCAGTCTTCCTGCCAACTTTGGGGCGTCTGTGGATTGATGTTCAAAGTACCTGATCACCCTGTTGATGTATAGCGAAAAGAGCGTTGGAGCTAATACGCATCCTTGACGTACTCCCTTCGCAATAGAAAATGTATCCGTGACACTACCCTGCTGGTTCCAGCGAACTTGAGCGTAGTTGTTCTCATGCATTCTAACTAGTAAATAAAGAATTTCATTTGGAATACCCTGCTCTTTTGCTCTTGCTCTTGCATAACTTGTGGCGGGGGACTAGATCAAAAGCCGATTTTAAATCGACAAAAGCAGCAAAGAGCATCCCCCCCCCAATTAAAACCACGCGCCAGTATAATAACACAAATCTAAAAACTTGATCAATGGTACTAGTATGGCTGCGAAAGCCTGCCTGCAGAGGTGACAATATGTCCTGATTGTCTATCCACCCATGAATTCGCTGCAATAGAAGTCTTGCCAATACTTTCTGTATACATGCGATCAGGCTAATGGGCCTATAATTGCCTGGGTCCGAGCATGCCCCCTTTTTATAGATCGGGATGATCTCGGCTCCCTTCCAGGTCTCAGGAATGGGCGAGCCCTTCGCAATGCCATTGGCAAGCAATTGAATATAAGTAGCCCATAAATCTTTGTCGTGCAAAAATAAATCTGCAGGGACAAAGTCAGGACCCGGGGCTCTGGCTTTGGGGATAGTATTCAAAGTTTTTAAAACATCATCTTTGGTGAAGAATAGGTAGCTCGTTTGATTGTCTACTTGTACCAAGCACTCCTCTACTTCACCATCCTCTACAGCAAACTGGGTCGCAAAGTGGGATACCCATGCTTCAGGTGGAACATTGTTCATGGGTTCACCTCTTAATGCCCCCCTTCCCCATTTGACAATGTTCCAGAAAGGCGTCATAGATCTTTCCCCGCTAGCTTTGAGGAGATCCCTCCAATAGCCTTCCTCCCAGTCCTTTTTTGCACATGTTTGAACTTTTTTATAAGTAACTCGGGCATCCTTTATTTTATTTTTGTCTCTTGTCTTTACAGCTTTGGACAGTGCCTTATAGGCAACCCTGCAGGATTTATCGTACCACTGATCTTCCTTTTTTACTGGCCTACGCTGCTTCTTGGTGACTCTTTTAACAAAAAAAGGTTTTAATTTGTTAAAAAATTCATCGTGGATCTTACTAATTTCAAGCACTGAGGTATCCATAGTAGTTACACTCCTTGCTTCACTAATGGCCTCAATTGTTAAGTCCCTCATAGCAGATATGCTTTCCTCATTGGCTGCACAAATTGACCATCTAACACGTCTATTGTCGTTTGAGAGATTTATCTCAACATTTTCCCTCAATTCATCTTTTTTAGATAGGTCAAACAATTTAAATGTCATGACTAAAGGGTCATGGTCGCTTTCCACGCTTGGCTTAATCCACATGTCTATAACACTGGCCCAGTTCTCTTTATTAACCAGAATATAATCTATACGACTTTGTGAAGTGCCATTAGAAAAAGTGGGGGCACCCTGTTTATCCGAGCCCATTCTACCATTGGTGGCCCGTAACCCTGCCTCAACACACAGGACTTTTAATTGTAATGCGGCCTCAGACCATTTTCTGATGGGTACTAAGCAAAGCTGGGGGATATCCCAGATATAGTCCTCTTCTGTCATAAGATCTACATCATGCTTATCTAAAGGTTCAAAACAACAATTAAAATCGCCACCCACAATAACATTAGCATTCAGACAGTGTTGTTTTAAGAGGGAATCTAGCTGTTCTACAGCCTCAGTGCATTTACCCCGTGGCAAACCCCTTGAGTAGATATTGAATATATACAGGTCCTTACATAACGGTCGCTGTAGTTTAACCAGCAATATATCTGGGCTATTAGAGACCAATTGCAGAGCTGAGTAATCATTATTCTGTTTAACCCAAGTTACCAGGCCACCTTTGGGCCTTCCCCGTAGGCTAGGTGTAGCTTGGACAAAGAAATGTAAGTAGCCTTGAACAGGGTCTGGATGTATCTGCCATGTTTCCTGTAAAAGGATTATGTCCTTAGAGTCCAGGAAATGTTGCCAGTCCTGTGAAGGAATTTTGCTTTTCAAGCCTGCAATATTCCAGGACAATAGAGTATATTGTGCAGATACATTGTCATTGATTGGTTCACTATTACTCAGATGTCTGACCCTTTGTTGTTGTTGAGTGAGATCATTTGCTATTACATTGATCATATTTGTGGCCACGTCAGCCAATACAATTACATTTGGATCACTAGTTTCAGCATGGTCTGGTCCACCAATATGATGATAATCATTGATTATGTCAACATGATCACCCTGCATATTAATAGCATTTATCAATAGATTAGTAGTAACAGAATCTGATTGAGCTATCAATTCCCCCACTAGTTGACCACCAATGGGAATGGTTAAATCAGAATTAGTTCTGCCCAGTCAGTCGCAGTCATTTAGTCCTGATAAGGCTTCATATCTGTTTCTCAAGCCAATGCCCCAATCGATAGGAGGAGGAGCCCTAAATCCTCTGTTGTTTCTTACGGTATCCCACATAGGACCCGGAGTATTTGCAAATGTTACATTCTGTTGTTCCCCGTAGAAAGATTTTAAAGTGAGAGGAACAACAGACCCAGCTCTTCTTTGCGGGGGGAAGATATAATTCAAAACATTAGGTAGGACGGCTGCGTGGCGGAAAGTCACTATAACGCAGTCTCCTTTAAACCTTTTCGGCCGATTCCCTATCCAAGCCACCCTTTTCGTGGATTTAATGTCACATGCAAGCTGCTCTTTGCCTCCTGGGCCCATTCGCATATTGTTTGTTAGCCAGTGCAATGCTTTGCTCGACAGAGATGCTGGAGATTCCGCTTGTAAATCCGTTGGCGGAGGAACATTGGCCAGCACCAATACCACTGGGGAAGCTTCTTCAATAAATTGGAGAGGATCTGTTTCCTGGCATATTACTGGCGGGATACTTATTGTCAATGGTGCTCCGTCAGTAGCCAGAGACTGAATACTAGGATTTGTCACATTTTGAGCTGGACATACTGAGGCTGTCGGGCCACTGTCTTTTTCGGTGGAATTCTTCACCTTGTTCTCAGCTGACTTTCCCAACTGTGTCACCAGAGTGCTTAGCTTGTCAACCTCATCCACTGCCTTGGACTGAACACCACTCATTTTTTTTAGTTCTGCATTCAGTTTGTCAATCTTGGCAACTAGGGGCTTGATGATTGTTTTAATTTTTGAGTCAATAATATCTGTTATCTTCTGCAGCAAATCATCCTCATTATAATTTTTGTCCAGACGACTTTTTTCCGGGGCATCATTTTCTCCTTCTTCAGTAAATTTTGCCTTATTTTTCCTTACAGGTGTGGTTTTTTTCCTCCTATTTGCTGAACGTAAACCTGTCCTTTTTTGTTGGACTTTTCTATCTCTTCTCGCAGGTCGGGATTCCTGTTCGGGAGATGAGAGGTCGTCAGGTTTATGGGCCAAGATCTCATTCTCAGGTTCAGAGTTAATTTCTATTTCTAGTGGCACTGTATTTGCCTCACTGTCCAGTAAGAGACTGTTTTGATCATCATGATTGTGATCAGAGTGGACTGTTATATCTATCAGATTGGTGGTCACATCAGAAGCTAAGGAAAACGACTGGTGGGGGCTTTGAGTTGGACTGAGTAACTGTAAATTGGGTGACTGACTTAGACCCAGTGACTGCCTCCTTTTATCATTGATTTTAGTGACCATTTGAACCCTATAATTATCAATAGTCTTGGTATTGGGGGGGGGCTGTTTTCTAGACATGTTTTTTGACATAAAAAGGCTGTGTTGCAGATTACCCCGTTTAAATGAGGGTAATGCGCGTGGGCCCCTCCTACACAAACCTTTTGAGCTAACTAGGGACACAGAAGATGGCAAATGAATGAAATTACTTTTATTCCTATATGTGGAGTGACTCCACAAAGAAGCAGACTTAATAATGCACGTTATTTAAGAACTTTCTTACTTGTTTGCAGCAGGTGGTAAGGGGGGTGGCCCAGTCCAGTCCTGGCCAGTCTGGGAATGTCTAAGACTGTCCCGCCCTTGTCCCGGGCTTCTCCCGGGCGCTTCCCGCGCACGACTCGCGGGGCGAGAGGGGGCGTCTCCCTTTGAACGCCTCCTGGCGCTCCCTCAGCGTCACGGGCGCGACGCCCCTGGTGCTGCTGGGGGCTGTAGTCACTGCTGGACTTGTGACCTCGCGCTTTCCCGCTACACTGCCGCTGCCGTTGCCCTCACGGCGCTGTGATCCTCTGTTCGCTGTTCGCTGGACACGGTAAGCCCTCTGTGCTGTGGCGTTGCTTCCACAGGGCTCCCGGCGGCGTCTCCCTTTGAACGCCTCCTGGCGCTCCCTCGGCGTCACGGGCGCGATGCCCCTGGTGCTGCTGGGGGCTGTAGTCACTGCTGGACTTGTGACCTCGCACTTTCCCGCTACACTGCCGCTGCCATTGCCCTCACGGCGCTGTGATCCTCTGTTCGCTATTCGCTGGACACGGTAAGCCCTCTCTGCTGTGGCATTGCTTCCACAGGGCTCCCGGCGGCGTCTCCCTTTGAACGCCTCCTGGCGCTCCCTCGGCGTCACGGGCGCGACGCCCCTGGTGCTGCTGGGGGCTGTAGTCACTGCTGGACTTGTGACCTCGCGCTTTCCCGCTACACTGCCGCTGCCTTTGCCCTCACGGCGCTGTGATCCTCTGTTCGCTGTTCGCTGGACACGGTAAGCCCTCTCTGCTGAGTTCGATAGTTGAAGGTTTTCCTGAATATAATAGCTTCCCAACTAGTGACTAGGTTAGCTATTTCTTAGTTCGTTTGCTTTCCTCTAGTTTACACTTTTTAGTGAATTTCAATCCTAACTTCTTTATTTTTCACATATCTCACCTTTTTTCTTCCTTTCCTAGTAGTATTCTATATTTCGCTGCTCTGTTATGCATCTATTGTAATCCATTTGAATGTGACGACCATGCAAGGTCTTTGACTTTGGATTAGTGGCCATTCCACTGGTGTGCCATTTAGCACAATTTCTAGGATGGTAACTCTTTGGTTTGTAGTGTCTCATTGGAAGTGTATTCCTAAAGGAATGATGCTGGCCAGCAGTCGGCATATCCTGCGCGCTGTCAGCTCAGTAAACCCGAAATTTGTTTTCTGGCGTTCTGATTGGGACATCTCACACTGTTATTTCAGGGAGGGAGCACTTTTATGGGTTTATAGTGTGTACACCCAAAAGATGAACAGAATCCAGGTGACATTGCACATCAGTTTTGATCAGATTATAGACAAAGAGGGTTCAATACTGTATCGAACATCTTTGTAAAGTAAATGATTTAATTTCATGTAAATATATTGGGAATGGCACAGATCGCCCGTTGTTATAGTACATTTTGAAATGTAATTTTAAAAACGCATTTTTGAGAATTTGGGGGCATATTACCGAGTAGCGATATTTATCTCTAACTAGGCTTTGCAACGATTTTTTTATCGCTAAGCATCGCCAGAAATTATCGCTGAGATAACTTGCTATTAGCAACGTTTATCTCCAAAGCTATAATTTTTCCGGCGATAGCGTGAATATCGCTGAGAATACAGCGATATTCATGCATTAGTGACAAAATGCTCTTAGCCATGTTATCCACCTCCCATTGGATAACATGGCTAAGAACTGGTCTGAGCAGGCGTTAGTTTTTGGTGATAGCGGGAATATTTCCATCGCTACGGCCGTCTTGCTAATAGGCGATAGCGACGTTAGCGACTGCTTTTAGTCGCTAACAGGTTGGGTATGCCCACTTTGCATGTCATTAGCAATAAATATCGCTGACATGCAAAGCGGGCCCCAAACCGCTCAATATCGCCTAAAAGCTGTCGCTAACATCAGTTAGCGGCAGCTTGCTAATAGAGCGGCCGAAAACCGGCGATAATTGCCTATCGCCCCCCTTGGTAATATGCCCCTTGGAGCTTAATTTTATGATTTTGTCGTTTGATACAGCCTACCCTGATGCCAATAAATATATTTATTTTGGATACCTGATGAACAACAGTCCCGTAACAAGATTAGGTCATTGAGCACACGGGGGCTTATTTACAAGCCCCTTGCTCCACTTTTGCATCACTGTTAGACCTGGCACCTTGGCGTGAGTCTCCCTTCCACTTTTTGCTGATGTGCCTCCGATGTTTTGCTGGTTTTCCGATACTCAGGGCACTGCGCCACGGCTGACCCGTGCCGCAGTGCAAGTGCTCCCTACTGTAAATTGTACATGCGATTGGTATCCATGATTGGTGCATTGGATTTACTGTTAGTCCCTAGTAAAGTGCACTAAGGAGTGCCGGGGCTTGTAGACGCCAATACTGCTAGTGGGCCTGCAGCGCTGGTTGCGCCACCCACCGAAGCAGCCGTAAAGATGTGTCTGGGGACTGCGACCGCAGAACCCGCGTGCGGTCTCGTACTGTCACGCTAGCTGGGCAAGTGCACCCACTTGCCAGCACCCGAACCTTCCCTTGACTACATATTAGTCACCCCTATGGTAGGCCTGCGGGCAGGGTGCGTTGTAGGTGTAAGGTAGGACAAGCCCTGATGTGTGTGGCATGTCCTAGTAGTGACTTACAACCAAAATCGTATCTCACTATTGAAGGCTACCTGCTTCCGTTAGGCCAGACTGAGCTGCTGGAATTATTGCACCCTATAATCCCAGCAGGCTCAGGAAGCATGGTAGCGAGTCGTGTTTAGTATGCCTGAACTCAGGATGATAAAATATTTCTTGTAGTCAAGTTTATTTTAGTATCCTGGGTTTGCAAATGCTACTTTTAGAAAGTTAGCATTTGCTTGCCTAACCATTTCAGCCCGCCTCTGCTGGTATGTGTATCTGACTGTCTGGGATGCGTGAGTGACAGGGCTGGGGGGGATGACAGGTGGTGAATGCGCAGATTACACCTTAGTGGGAGGTAGGAGTGGCTCTTGACTCTGAATCTTGCTGTGCTCTGCCACCACAATGCTGGCTCCACCCTCCTGGGGAGCGACTGATGACTCAGCCGACACCTGGCCCAGGAAGGGCGAAGCCCCCATCAACAAGGTACTCTGGCTGCCCCTGTCCACACAATGGTGGCTCCACCTCCTGTGGGGCGTCTGATGCGCCTGCCCCTCACGCTGAAAGCAGAAGCCGGAGTACACCCACCAGGGTACTCAAGGACTGAAAGTGGCTATGCAACGGCCCCCCTGGCCTGCGAGAACAAAAGAAATGCCCTATAAAAGAAGGAGCCCTGCTCCTTGAAAGTTAGATCCAGTTTGGGCGACAGAAGGAACTCTGCCCGACGAGAAGGACCGTGAAGGACAAGGAAGGGTACGGTCTCTTGCCTGTGTCTGGTGCCTTGCTGCCGAAGGAGAGGAAAAAGGAAAGACTACGAGAAGACTTTTGCTTTACAAGACTTTGTGCCAAACTCTGCTGAAACGATCTCCAAGGGCTTGCTCTGAACTTGCCCCCTGACCGGCGCCCCAGGAACAGTGGGCGCTACATCCTGAAGAAAGCGACTGTGGGTGCTGCTTATCGCCGCAGTACCGACGGAGGAATCTCCTCCAAGGCAACGACATCCACCTGACCACCGTGACTGGGGCCCAAAGCAACCGCGAAAGCAAAGTGAGGTCCAGCCGCTGCTGGCCCGAACACCGTGACCGCAACTGCACCGGGAGCCCGAGAGCAAAGCGAAGGAGGACCCGTCCGGTCCGAGCTCTCGAGTTGACTGCGCCACGAGCAGCCAATCCACTTGCGAGGACGGACAGTTGCCCTGTGAGAGTCCGCTGGGTCGGTAACTTGGCCGACAGCTCAGCTGTGAGCGCACAGCTGCACCGGCACTTGGCTGGGTACGTCCTGCACTTGAGGACCGTACTGCCACTTGCCGTCACCTTAGCCTACAGGGACGGAGCGAACGACGAGGAAAGGACCCTGCCGCCACAGAGCACCGCTGCCCCGGATGACCCGTGACCTGCTCGGCTGAGAGCCGCAACGAACAGCGACCCCGGGAAGGCAACGCGACGTGGGACAGCTCCCCTGGAAGCCGTCCGCTCCACAAGAACTTTGTTGAACCGGCCAAAAGGCCTGAAAGAACACTTATTGCTCGAAAGAACTGTGGCAACCTGAACTAAGTAACTTGGAACCGCTATTTGAAAGTCTAATAACTGTATTCACTTACCTGCTTGAAGTTTATATAAAGAGATATATTTTCAACGAATACAGTTTGGTCTCATTGTGTGGCGGGTTGGTTGCGACGGTGTGATATTGCAAGTGTTTAACCCCATGTGCCCCAAAGATTAGCCTACGACTGCTTAAGCCACACTACCTAGAGGGTAAGCAGAGGTTGTCTGGAAGGTAACCCTCAGCCCTGACGAGGAAGAGAGAGTCCCTGCTTGTCGCTAGTGTCGCCACTGCGCCAACTAGAGCCTCCCCCTTCCTACATTGGTGGCAGCGGTGGGATTTTTCGAATCTACATTTGCAATATTTATACCTGAGCTTCTGACCATTGCACAGTGATTACAGTCCGGTTACTTAGCCACAGACTTTGCTTTTGAATTTTGCGGAAAAGAAGATTCCGAGTGTGAGAACCATGCCGGGCGCGAAGAGCCTGGATGGAACGGAGTCCATGACCTCGGAGGTGTTGGAGGTCGAGTGGGACGCCGCGAAGCTGGATAAATACACCAAGGATGAGCTGAAGTTTTTTTGCAGAAAACTCAAGGTTCCACACACCGGTTGCAAGAACAAGCCACAACTCTACAAGGCTCTGAAAGCCTGGATAGAGTCCAGAAAGGCCCCGGAGGATCAAGATGCCCTCGCGGAGCAAGAGGCAACCGAGGAGCAGAATGCACCTGTGGATCTGGTGGATCTCGAAAGGCAAGACAGCTTGCACAGCTTTGGTAAAGGCCTGTCGCCAGAGGAGCTGGCAGACAGGAAAGAAACAAGGAATCACGAGAGAAAGCTGGCAGAATTGAAAATCCAACTGGAGCTTGAAACAAAAAGAATAGTGCTGGAAGAGCGAAAGCACCAAATGGATTACGAAGTGAAAATGAGGGAGATGAGCCTGAAAGAAAGAGGCTTGGATCATCCTCCCTCTGGTGGCAGCACATCGCCAGTGCAGGTAGAGTCAAGAGTGCACATCCCGAAAGACGTAGTTAAGGAGTTCTTTAAGGGGGATGACATAGGACAGTGGTTTAGGGCATACGAGGTAGCCATGTCCTCCCACCGGGTCCCTGACAAGGATTGGGGAGCGGGGTTGTGGGGAAGGTTCCTTAGCGAAGGGCGAGATACCTTGCTAGATTTGCCCGTTGAAAATCAGAGATCCTATTCCCACATGAAAGAAGCTTTAATGAACAGGTACGGGCTCACCCCTGAAATGTATAGACAGAAGTTTAGGGGATGTACTAAGCGGCCTGGGAATACGTATGTGGAGTATGTGACTTACTTTTGCAGAGCACTGGATGGTTGGGTGAAGGGTAACAAAGTGAATGATTTTCAAGGTCTCTTTGATTTGATTGCATGGGAGCACTTGTCTGATCACTGTTTTCCTGAGTTACGCCAACACCTGATCGATAGCAATCTGTCCAACCCGAGGAAGCTTGCTGAGGAGGCGGACCGCTGGCTCAGCACCAGGGTCCACAAGGGTCCCGTGGGAGACTTCGCCAAGAGTGGGCAGGGTCCCCAGCAGAAGAGTGGGGGGGACAAGGGGGGAAAACAGAAAGGGTTCCAAAAAGGCCCCAAAGTAGTTCCCAGGGGAATCCGCAGCAGGGTTCTCAGCCTCCCCCACCCCCGAAGCAGAATGGGGCCCCGACAGGTAAACCTGTTCCAAAGGGGCCCTTCAATTGTTACAAATGTGGTGAGCCTGGGCACATATCCAGTGACCCCAAGTGTCGCCTGTTTGGAAAACCCGCACCCACTGGTGCTCCGCCCCGTCAAGTGACTAGTGTTCACTTAGGAGAAGAAGTGATGGTCCCGGGGGGTGGAGATCCCGTTCACATGACCCTGGTCTCGCTAGGAGACAGTGAGATGATCCCTACGAACTACCTGCCCTCTAACACTAAGAAATATGGGCAGGTGGTGATCATCAATGGCAAGGAAGCTGAGGCTCTTAGAGACACAGGAGCCAGTGTGACTGCAGTGAGGCAGCACCTGGTGTCTCAAGAGCAGGTTGTACCCCATGCCTATTGTAGGGTTATCAACGCTGATAATTCAGAGAGTCAGTGTCCGATGGCTCAAGTTCCCTTCGAGTGGGGGGGGGGTCTCTGGTACTCTGCAGGTCTGTGTGAGGAAAACCATGCCTGTTGACTGTTTGCTAGGGAATGACTTGGAGCACTCCCCTTGGGAAAAGGTGGGGAAAACGACTCACCTGCGGATGGTGGGTCTGCCTGACTGGGCGTGCGTGACTACCCGGTCAATGGCAGCCAGTAGGGGTGATCAAGAGGTCCTGGGGCCTGAAGGAGAGGCCCAGGAACCGGCCTTAGGGAGAAGGCGCAGGGGGCGCGGGAAACCGGCCCCTGAAGTTCCCACGGTCCAGGAGGAAGCAGACCTTGAGGGGGATGCCCTGGAGCCTACAGGGGAACAGATCGCCGAACTGGGGGACCTGCCTGAGCTGACCCATTGGCAGCAAGAAGGAGGACCCTCCAGGGAGGAATTCTGCAAGGAGCAGAAAGAATGCCCTTCTCTCGTGGGTATGCGGCAGCAGGCTGCAGACCAGGCCAATGGTGTTCAGGCCAAAACACATTACGTGTACTGACAGAGCCTAAGGCTGCTGAACCTGGGTCAGCCCGTGTGCTGGTGGTACCCCAGAAGTTCAGAGCCTTCCTACTGGGTCTGGCTCATGATGTGCCTTTAGCAGGACATTTGGGGATGGACAAGACCTATGACAGGCTTGTCACCCACTTTTACTGGCCCCAAATGCACAAGAGCTCAGATGCTCATTGTAGAACCTGTCCGACTTGCCAGGCAAGTGGGAAGACCGGAGGGAAGAACAAGGCCCCCCTCCAACCCTTCCCTGTGGTCGGTACGCCATTCCAGCGAGTGGGTATTGACATCATTGGGCCTCTGGACCCCAAGACAGCCATGGGCAACAGGTTCATCCTGGTCTTGGTGGATCATGCCACCCGGTACCCTGAAGCTATCCCTCTGAGGACAGTGACGGCCCCCGTGGTGGGACGTGCACTGATGGGAATTTTCTCACGAGTAGTATTCCCTCTAGAGGTGGTGAGCGACAGGGGGACCAACTTCATATCCAAATATATGAAGTCCCTTTGGCAAGAGTGTGGCATAACGTACAAGTTCACCACACCTTACCATCCCCAAGGAAACGGGTTGGTTGAGAGATTCAACCGAACCCTGAAAGGCATGATCATTGGCCTGGAAGGTCCAATGAGGCGTAAGTGGGACGTCCTCTTACCATGCCTGCTCTTTGCATATCGCGAGGTACCACAGAAGTCCCTAGGGTTCAGTCCCTTTGAACTGCTGTACGGTCACCCCGTGAGAGGACCACTGAGTTTGGTAAAGGAAGGCTGGGAGCAATCTCCCAGGAAACCTCCCCAGAATGTATATAGCTACATGCTGGCCTTCAGAAACCAAACCAGACGCTTCAGACAACTTGCCGAGGCAAATCTGTAAGCAAGCCAGGAGGAGATGAAGCGGTGGTACGACCAGAATGCCACTCTGGTCGAGCTTCAGCCTGGACAAGAGGTGTATGTCCTGGGCCCAGTGGAGCCCTGTGCCCTTCAGGATAAGTGGACAGGCCCATTTGAGGTTGTGGAGCGCAAGAGCCCAGTGACATACTTGGTGGACATGAAGACGCCCAGGAACCCCTTGAGAGTCCTACATGTCAACCGCCTCAAGCCCCACTTACGAAGGTCCGAAGTGGGCATGTTGTTGGCAACTGATGACGGAATGGAGGAGGAGTCGGAGCCTCTTCCTGACCTCTTAGTGGCGTGTGAGAAAGATGGGTCAGTGGATGGAGTTAACCTCTCACCCACCCTGACCCCCGAACAACAGGAAGATTGCCGCCAGTTGCTGGGGCAGTTTCCAGATCTGTTCTCCCTGGTTCCGAGTGTCACAGATTGGTGCGTCCATGATGTGGACACTGGAGACAGCTTACCTGTGAAGCATAAGGCTTACAGAGTGACTGACAGGGTCAGGGCCTGCATTAAGGAGGAGGTCTCCAAGATGCTTGCCCTTGGAGTGGTTGAGTCTTCCAGCAGTCCTTGGTCCAGCCCCGTGGTCTTGGTCCCAAAGGCTGCTGCGCCGGGAGCCACACCCGAACTACGGTTCTGTGTGGACTACAGAGGACTCAATTCAGTCACGAAGACTGACGCGCACCCCATCCCCAGAGCTGATGAGCTCATTGATCGGCTGGGGGCTGCCTGGTTCCTCAGTACATTTGATTTGATGTCTGGGTACTGGCAGATCGCCTTGACCGATGGGGCAAAGGAGAGGTCGGCATTCTCGACACCAGATGGGCATTTCCAGTTCCAGGTTATGCCATTTGGGATGAAGAATGCCCCTGCCACCTTTCAGAGATTGGTCAACCAGGTGTTGACTGGGCTGGACGAGTTCAGTGCCGCCTACCTGGATGACATCGCGGTGTTCAGTGGCACCTGGCCAGAACACCTGCGACACCTCTGGGAAGTGTTGATGGCCCTGCGCGGAGCAGGCCTCACAATCAAGGCAAGCAAGTGCCAGATTGGGCAGGGTTCAGTGGTGTACTTGGGACACCAAGTGGGGAGTGGCAAGGTAGCACCCTTGCAACCCAAAATTGAGACCATCCTGGCTTGGGAACCCCCCAAGACCCAGACTGCAGTGAGAGCCTTCCTGGGGCTCACTGGGTATTACAGGAGGTTTGTCAAGGGCTATGGCACGATCGTGACCCCCTTGACAGAGCTGACTTCGAAGAAGCAGCCCAGGAATGTGATTTGGACTGACACCTGTCAGAAGGCTTTTGACACCCTGAAGACTGCCATGTGCACGGCGCCCGTGCTCCTGGCTCCTGATTCCTCCAAGGAATTCATAGTGCAAACAGACGCTTCAGAGCATGGTGTAGGGGCCGTTCTTTCACAGATGACTGAGGAGGGCTTTGACCAACCCGTAGCCTTCATAAGTAGGAGGTTACTTCCACGGGAAAGTAGGTGGAGTGCAATAGAGCGTGAAGCATTTGCTGTGGTCTGGGCGCTGAAGAAGCTAAGACCCTACTTGTTTGGGTCTCACTTCCGAGTTCAGACGGACCACAGGCCCCTCAGATGGTTGATGCAAATGAGGGGTGAGAACCCGAAACTGTTGAGGTGGTCCATTTCTCTACAGAGTATGGACTTTACGGTGGAACACCGCCCTGGCACCGATCACGCCAACGCTGACGGTCTGTCCAGATTTTTCCGCCTTAGTGATGTGGAACTCCCTGGGGAAGGGTAGTTCCCCCCACATTTCAGCTGGAGGGGATACATGTTAGACCTGGCACCTTGGCGTGAGTCTCCCTTCCACTTTTTGCTGATGTGCCTCCGATGTTTTGCTGGTTTTCCGATACTCAGGGCACTGCACCACGGCTGACCCGTGCCGCAGTGCAAGTGCTCCCTACTGTAAATTGTACATGCGATTGGTATCCATGATTGGTGCATTGGATTTACTGTTAGTCCCTATTAAAGTGCACTAAGGAGTGCCGGGGCTTGTAGACGCCAATACTGCTAGTGGGCCTGCAGCGCTGGTTGCGCCACCCACCGAAGCAGCCGTAAAGATGTGTCTGGGGACTGCGACCGCAGAACCTGCGTGCGGTCTCGTACTGTCACGCTAGCTGGGCAAGTGCACCCACTTGCCAGCACCCGAACCTTCCCTTGACTACATATTAGTCACCCCTATGGTAGGCCTGCGGGCAGGGTGCGTTGTAGGTGTAAGGTAGGACAAGCCCTGATGTGTGTGGCATGTCCTAGTAGTGACTTACAACCAAAATCGTATCTCACTATTGAAGGCTACCTTCTTCCGTTAGGCCAGACTGAGCTGCTGGAATTATTACACCCTATAATCCCAGCAGGCTCAGGAAGCATGGTAGCGAGTCGTGTTTAGTATGCCTGAACTCAGGATGATAAAATATTTCTTGTAGTCAAGTTTATTTTAGTATCCTGGGTTTGCAAATGCTACTTTTAGAAAGTTAGCATTTGCTTGCCTAACCATTTCAGCCCGCCTCTGCTGGTATGTGTATCTGACTGTCTGGGATGCATGAGTGACAGGGCTGGGGGGGATGACAGGTGGTGAATGCGCAGATTACACCTTAGTGGGAGGTAGGAGTGGCACTTGACTCTGAATCTTGCTGTGCTCTGCCACCACAATGCTGGCTCCACCTTCCTGGGGAGCGACTGATGACTCAGCCGACACCTGGCCCAGGAAGGGCGAAGCCCCCATCAACAAGGTACTCTGGCTGCCCTTGTCCACACAATGGTGGCTCCACCTCCTGTGGGGCGTCTGATGCGCCTGCCCCTCACGCTGAAAGCAGAAGCCAGAGTACACCCACCAGGGTACTCAAGGACTGAAAGTGGCTATGCAACGGCCCCCCTGGCCTGCGAGAACAAAAGAAATGCCCTATAAAAGAAGGAGCCCTGCTCCTTGAAAGTTAGATCCAGTTTGGGTGACAGATGGAACTCTGCCCGACGAGAAGGACCGTGAAGGACAAGGAAGGGTACGGTCTCTTGCCTGTGTCTGGTGCCTTGCTGCCGAAGGAGAGGAAAAAGGAAAGACTACGAGAAGACTTTTGCTTTACAAGACTTTGTGCCAAACTCTGCTGAAACGATCTCCAAGGGCTTGCTCTGAACTTGCCCCCTGACCGGCGCCCCAGGAACAGTGGGCACTACATCCTGAAGAAAGCGACTGTGGGTGCTGCTTATCGCCGCAGTACCGACGGAGGAATCTCCTCCAAGGCAACGACATCCACCTGACCACCGTGACCGGGGCCCAAAGCAACCGCGAAAGCAAAGTGAGGTCCAGCCGCTGCTGGCCCGAACACCGTGACCGCAACTGCACCGGGAGCCCGAGAGCAAAGCGAAGGAGGACCCGTCCGGTCCGAGCTCTCGAGTTGACTGCGCCACGAGCAGCCAATCCACTTGCGAGGACGGACAGTTGCCCTGTGAGAGTCCGCTGGGTCGGTAACTTGGCCGACAGCTCAGCTGTGAGCGCACAGCTGCACCGGCACTTGGCTGGGTACGTCCTGCACTTGAGGACCGTACTGCCACTTGTCGTCACCGCACAGCCGCCGCCTACAGGGACGGAGCGAACGACGAGGAAAGGACCCTGCCGCCACAGAGCACCGCTGCCCCGGATGACCCGTGACCTGCTCGGCTGAGAGCCGCAACGAACAGCGACCCCGGGAAGGCAACGCGACGTGGGACAGCTCCCCTGGAAGCCGTCCGCTCCACAAGAACTTTGTTGAACCGGCCAAAAGGCCCGAAAGAACACTTATTGCTCGAAAGAACTGTGGCAACCTGAACTAAGTAACTTGGAACCGCTATTTGAAAGTCTAATAACTGTATTCACTTACCTGCTTGAAGTTTATATAAAGAGATATATTTTCAACGAATACAGTTTGGTCTCATTGTGTGGCGGGTTGGTTGCGACGCTGTGATATTGCAAGTGTTTAACCCCATGTGCCCCAAAGATTAGCCTACGACTGCTTAAGCCACACTACCTAGAGGGTAAGCAGAGGTTGTCTGGAAGGTAACCCTCAGCCCTGACGAGGAAGAGAGAGTCCCTGCTTGTCGCTAGTGTCGCCACTGCGCCAACTAGAGCCTCCCCCTTCCTACAGTCACTTTTCCCATTTTAAAAGTGATGCAAAAGTAGAGCAAGGGGCTTGTAAATCTGCACCATGATGTCTCCAAGGGGGTTATATTTCAGGTTAAAAACAGCGGGCAGATTAACAAGAAAGTGACACATCTGTAGATATGCGTGACTTTTCCTGCGCCACCATGCAAAACCCTTGCGTCAGCATGGAAGCGCCGCATTTAGAATACGGCGCACCATGGCGCAATGATTGAGAGATGCATCAGAAATTCTGACACAGCTGTTGATGGAAAAGTCACGCATTGCTGGAGTAGTCTCACAAGCACGACGTAACTCCAGCAATGCGTATTGTGGCCTATTCCCAATGCACTGCGTCACTCCTTAGGCCTGCTTCAAGCAGGCGTAAGGTTTTGATGCCATGGCGTCCTAAAAGTCACGCAGTGAAATTTTGGAAATTACACTGCGTCACTTTTACGAGGCTTTCCTGCATGGTAACGCCCACCCTGCATACATTATACCTGATGCAGATATAATGTCACGCAGGGCTTTACAACATGACGCATCTCCCTAGATGCATCCCATTGCAACAAAAGTGACGCAACAACGGCGCAAAAGTGACGCACTGGGCTGGTAAATCTGCCCCCACAGATTTAGGGAAAAATTTCGCAGTTTCCTCCTGCGTAGGTCATAAAAGAATTTTGTAGAAAAGGAACTAAAATGCATGTGTTCCCAACGGTCGTAATACTAATAAAAAGGTACAAATACAACAGTCATTGAAATCTTCTTAGTGAATTCAGGAGTTTCGCTATACGAAGAGGGTTTCGTGGGATTGATAACTGGAGCCTTGAATGTTGTAATGACATATGCTCTGTACATCAATGTATAATGTTACTTAATACAAATATTTGGTGGGAAAGACGAAACAAACAGACTCACACAAACACATTCTATGATATCATAATACTTTATTTCATAATGTCATAATGCATACCTATCGCTCCATTGAAACTTTGGGCAGATTCATCAAACCAAAATCCGCTCGCAAAGGGGCAGATTCTCAGAATCTGCCCCTTTGCGACCGGTATTTTTGCATTTGGGATGCATCATACCAAATGCAAAAATCGCAAATAGAGGATTCGCTAAATTGCGATTTATTGCATTTAAGGAATCTCAAATTGAGATTCCTTAAATGCAATGCATGAAAGTTTAAAAAAGTTTAAAAAATAGCGAATTCGCTAATAGGGCTTGCAAATTACCATGAAGTACAACTTGCAAAAACGTGCAAAAACTTGCAAAAACTTTGAAAAACGCACTAAAGTGCATTTTTAAAAGTTTCATGTTGCGCACACACTAAGGGCATGTGTGTGCGTAACATATGTGCACAAATCAATTTCAGAGGTGCAACATTTGCGATTCGCAAATTGAGATTGTCTACCCATTTATTCCTATGGGCCTCTAGGCCCATAGGAATGAATGGGGAGGTATTCCTTAATTGCGACTCGCAATTTGCGAGTCGCAATTAAGGAATATTAAGAAATCGCTATTTTTTTTGTGATTTCTTGATGCATTCCATTTTGCAATTCCTTAATAGGGAATCAGTATTTTTCGCTATTAAAGAATCGAAAAAATTGTTCTTGATGAATCTGGGGGTTTGTCTCATGCAGTGCAAACAATACTATGTAAACAATGTTCATACATTTAAAAATAATATTATAGATATGTACCGCTTTACAGTAGCTAAAAAGAATAAAGTCTCTTCGGCACACCTTATGTTGCCCTGGGAAAACATTGGTCTAGTGTGATAACGGCTCTAAATAATCAATGTAGGACGTAGAAATATAACATAATTAAATAATATACTTAAACACAGATGCAATTTATGCAACCTGGAACAGATTTACTAAGGTCCTGATTCAGCACAAAGTAAAAGGCGTTTTGCTCTGGAGAAGGTCCCTTTTTCAGCATAACAACCACTAGGCACATCTTTGCCTTTACAGCGCTTTGCAGTAAATGGGTGTTACTGGGATGGATCAACATGGACACTCAAAGGTTATGATCTAAAGCGGCATTGACCAATATAGCCAGATCGGACTTTGCATCAAAAGCTACAGCCTTCTTAAAGCAAATGTAAGCAAGGGCAAATGTATTATTTTCGCGCCAAAAAGATCTATTGAACATGTACTGCTGTGCACAGCCAACATCCATTATGTGGGATCCTTCCGAGTTCGTCTACCCATAGGAATCTGTAATGAAAGGCTGTGAGCCTGGTACAAATCCTATGGTAGGCCGAGCACAATCCCCTACACCCCATGGTTAGAGGCTATGCAATGCAGCCTTGATAGAACACCAATGCAAGAGATGACAGCAGCAGGAGGCTAATCTTAGTAAGTAAGCACTGTGCTGTTCTTTCTCCTTGCGCAACACAGAGCAGCAAATTTGGTTGCTGCTCTGCATTGTGGGAACTGTTAGTAAAGCAGGGGCTAAGTATATTTCAGAATGAAGAAACAAAGAGGCATATTTATGAGCCCCTTGTGCCAATGTAGCATCACTTTTTGTGTCCAGCGGCGCAAATAACAAAATGATATCTATGAAGCCACGTAAAGCCACTATGCATGGCCTTGAATCGCATCATAGATATAGAGTTAGGCAATCAATCACCAGAGTACTCGTAAAGCGCGCTACTTACCCTTGAGGGTCCCAAGGCGCTGAGGGGCGGGGGGTTGCTGCTACTGCTCGACGGGCCAGGTCTTGAGGATTCTTCTGAAGGCGAGTAGGTCTTGGGTCTGCCGTATGTAGGGAGGGTGTTCCAGGTCTTGGCGGCGAGGTAGGAGAAGGATCTGCCGCCGGAGGTCATTCGTTGGATGCGGGGGACAGCGGCGAGGGCGAGGATGGTGGAGCGGAGCTGGCGGGTGGGGGTGTGGAAGCTGAGTCTGCTGTTCAGGTAGGCTGGTCCCGGGTTGTGGAGTGCTTTTGTGTGCGTGGGTGAGGAGCTTGAAGGTGATCCTCTTGTCGACGGTGAGCCAGTGTAGGTCTCTCAGGTGGGGGTGATGTGGCTGCAGTGGGGGACGTTGACGATCAGTAGGGCGGAGGTGTTTTGGAAGCGTTGTAGTCGTCGTAGGTGTTTGGATGGGATTCCTGCGTAGAGTGCGTTGCCGTAGTCCTGACTGCTGGTGACGAGGGCCTGTGTCACTGTTCTTCTTGCTTCGGTCGGATCCACTTGTAGATCCGGCGGAGCATGCAGAGGGTGTTGTAGCAGGAGGAGGAGACGGCGTTGACCTGCTTAGACATGGAGAGGGAGGAGTCGAGGATGAATCCTAGATTGCGTGCATAGTCGGTGGGTGTTGCTGCGGTTCCCAGTGTGGTCGGCCACTAGGATTCATCCCAGGCTGAGGGGATGGGTCCGAGGATGAGGACCTCTGTCTTGTCCAAGTTCAGCTTCAGGTGGCTGCTCCTCATCCAATTGGCGACAGCCTTCATTCCCTTGTGGAGGTTGGTTTTGACGGTGTTTGGGTCCTTGGTGAGGGAGAGGATGAGCTAGGTGTCATCAGCGTAGGAGATGATGTGGAGGTCGTGATGGCGGGCCACTTGTGCAAGGGGGCCATGTAGACTTTGAGCAGCGTTGGGCTGAGGGATGAGCCCTTGGGGACGTGGCAGATGATGTCTGTGGCTTCGGATCGGAAGGGTGGGAGGCGGACGCTCTGGGTTCTGCCAGAGAGGAAAGAGGTGGTCCAGTCAAGAGCCTTCTCTTGGATTCCGGCTTCTAGGAGGCATGTCTTTAGAGTGCAATGGCAGACCATGTCGAAGGTGGGAGAATCACAGAGCTGCCTTACTCTGCACTCAGGAGGCATTCCATGGGCATTGCAATGGGTTTTCCCTACACACACCTATGGATTTTGACTCTTCCCTAGATTTATGAGAGAGTGCAAACCTGGGAAACGCCAAAACTTTACTCCTCCCGAGGTTTCCCTTTCTCTACAAAAACAATCCTGCCACAAAATCAGGCACCCCTTTCTCCATGGTGCAAGGGTGCCTGTGTTGGCACTAGGATTCCGAAATGGTGCCAGTGCAGGGGGAAAGGACTGGAATGCACTGTAATAAATCAATACAATGCATTCCTGCCAATGGAGGTAGTTTGTGAGGTCTGTACAAAGGCACTACAATTTCCACAAGGTAAGTGTCCTTTAATCGGTGGAAGGTTCCAAATGTGTTCTGTTGGGACGACTGTTTTATCCTTGGCATCATGTGGACTAGCTGGTCCTTAAGGTTTGCTCTACGTTTGAATACAAACATGGGTTTGGTTAGCCTATGGCTACCTTTATACAAGATGTTCCAATTCTTGTTTATGCATTCCTGCAGGAGACTTATAGAGTGGCAAATCACATCATGATATCCTCGTCTCACTTGGCCTCATTGTTGAGGAACTCTCTCCCTTTTTGACAGGCTCCCTCAGCCTCCCATTATATAAGTTAAGTGTCAAGGTGCTATTCTTAACACAGCCCTTCCTTTCCTCCTCAGTATGATTGCTACAGTTCTGGCTTCCGTTCGTGTCTGTAAATAACAATAACTGGCTATCTATACATTGCCCTTTCATTGCTAATCTGTACCTTCTAGGTTATGTGTGAGCGGAGTATATGTACACCTTTTAGTGTCGTTTACCATTCAAGATTGCCTCCACATAGGATTGCCCTTTCACTTCCAACATCCAGCAATACCAGCTTCATGCCAAGGTATTATACATTGTCCTTTAGGGACTTTTTCAACTGTACTTTTTACAATGTTGCTCATTGCTTCACCATATTCTTTTGTATAATTGCGTTGAATAAGTTTGCAACTAGAGCATTACACAGTCATTTGTTTTCCACCATGCATTGTCAACTGTATTTCATGTATATATATGACTGTACTTTACGGTCAATCCCTATTTGCCCCTCTCCTAATATAGGGTTTGGAAGCCACCTTGAGTGCATGCGCCGAGGTTGAGTTGCCAATAGCTCCGCGGACAACAAGAGCAGGCACCAATAATGTGCTAGCTTTGCATCTACTGCATAGCCACAATTGGAATTTTTGATTTTTAATATATATATATATATATATATATATATATATATATATATATATATATATATATATATGCATGGATTGTGAACCAAGGAGTGTGTGTGAAAATCTGTATAAACTTTATGTTTTAACACTTGTCTCTTTACAGGGACAGTGCTGACCAGCAGATCTTTATAATTGGTGCAACAAGCTAACAGCTGGCTGTATCCTTTTATTCCACTTACCAGATTTGGTACGGTGGCTATAATCACTTGTTCAGATCTTTTTTACTCTTCACTTGGACCTGAAGAAAGCCATGTCACCTCTACGAAGAGCATTTGAGGCTGAAACATGTCAATCACAGGACCACTTAGTGACTGGTTGAATTTTCCTGCCATAGCTGACACACCTTTTTAATCCCATTAAAATTTTTCTTCACCACACCTGGTAGTCAGTTTCAAGTTTACGTGCACCATCCACACAAATTCCCCCCACTCCCGGGTCAACTGATGGTTTTATTATACCACCCAATTACCCTGAAAACATCCCTGAGCTCCTCCCTCACGGTGAAGGGGTTGTAGCCCGCACTGCAACTAGGTTCACAGTGCGAAGATATTCCTGATGATGAAGCATGCCACCTACGGTGGGTGAGGGAAACCGACCTTTAAACAGGGAGTTTCCGCACTCCACCATTTGAATCTAGAGCCAGGGTGTTTGTTTGTGTTGTCATATTTGATTCGAGGGGAGTCGCCCCCTGCCAGTCTTTAAACCTCCTCAGATGTGTATCACTAATGTTATTTACAATGCCAACAGCTTATGCCGTCGCAAATGTGAGACCTATCAAGCAACTTTTAACTGGATCTGCAGCATGCAGCTAAAGTCCAAAAAACATAAGAAAGCGCGGCGTGCATCGCGTTGGGAAACAAATCAGAAGCAACCGTTCAGAATGGACAGTAACAGCAGCCAATTGAAAAGTTAGGCAGAGAGTGGGCGAAGCTTCAAGTACATATCTGAATACAGCTTGCAGTGCAGAGCAGTGCATGAACTGCCCAGGCTCGACCTAAAAATACATTTGATATTCACTGTCCTAGATTCATAGTTTGTTTTTTAATAGAAAGGGGTTTGTCTAAACATCTTGTTCAGAGCTATGTTTAGTTTAAAATACATTTATGGATTCAAGGCCATACAGGACCAATAGGCCCCTTTTATTAACTAGGTTCAAGGATTTTCACTGTGATGGTGTCCCACTGCTATCATCTATGCATGCTATCTACATTTGATAATTATAAATAATTATTTCTAGAATAAAAGCAGAACAAAAAATAATACCATGTATGCCAAAATCCAGGGGCTAGTTTGACTATGGTATTTCATTCCCCCAGTCGGTTCAGACGCCGGCTAAGGAGTACCGACGGTTAGAGCGGTGCTTCACTCTACTCCTGAGCCACTGCCAGGTGGGGTGAGGTCTTCACGTCTTACAAACTATATGAACGACACTAGCTGTAAGCTAAAGTCAAGACTCTTCACCTGGAGACCGCAGGTGACTTTTGTACTTGTCTGTCTTATACTGTTTCTTAGTTGCCACTTAATATTTATTTATTTCACAATTTGCAGTAGCATTCAATTTGTTATGAGGTCCTGAAGAAAGCAATGACAACTATGTCCACACATTGCTGAAACATGTCGACCTGGTTCCATCTCTAGAAAGCGCATTTTTCAAACTGTCTTTAACAAATTTTTAATATTGGCGAAGCGAGCATCATCCGAATAAAGTTTGTTCTATGCTCCCTTATCCAATTTTATAAACACTTTTTTACTTTTACTTTTTCACGCTAAAATCCCTTTTTTTGCACTGCACTTCTCCAGTCACACCATGCTTCACCACTCATCAGTCTTAAAGAGTGGTAGACTATACTATTGTTTGTGCAGCAGAAGAGATCTACCTACCACCTGGTCTCCTTACGTCTGCAGAATACATACTTGCATAGATGGTTTTGATAAATCCCAAATGATGAAGGGCGGTTCCGAGTGGTGACTGATGGGTATCTCTGACCATGTATCGAGTTGTCATTGTATACCACCCTTTTGTAGTCAGTTTAAGGGTCTTTTGTTGTTGGTCTGTTCCCTGCCCACTGTAAACTCACTTCTCTTTCAGACCCTCTGGTACTTCTTTGTTGTTCTATGGTATTTCATTGACACAAGAGACTTAATGTTTGTAATACTAGAAAAGACTAGTTATTGCATCATGACTATATATTATTAACATATTATGTACGCAGTCACTTCACTTTCAGCTGCAATTACAGACATAAGCACACAAGCATTAAGACTAAAAGCTGCATGATCAAATAATAACAGAGAAAATACTTAGCGTCTTTACAAGAAAGCATTTATACATTGCACATGAAAAGGTACAGTTTATTCACGGAATCGCAGCCTTAAGAATTACTTTTATGTTTTAAAAATTCAGTCACTATATTTCATGTGATGAACAGTACTTTGATAAAATATAGGGAAACGTGTTTTATGCCTGTGTTTATATGTGGGCATCAATGATATTGTACATAAAAATGACATTTTTCTCTGCCAAATAATTTACTTTTTCTAATTATTGTTGACACCAATGTTCAATAGTGTTTAAGTCCAGTAGTACAGTATGTTTCTTTTCTGCAAAATACTTTGGTTTGTTCCAACTCCCTTTAAGAGATGGGATCTATCCAACCGAAGTTCCGAAATTCAATGCATTGTGTTGACATATGTCATCTGGCATGTCATGAACGTGGGTACGGACACAGTGCAGATCTGTGCCAATGTTGAGTCTGCCACTGCTCCCTCTTCCTGAGCTAGACTGTGTTTAGCTCTTGCAGTAACTCAGCTAATTTTCAAGTTAAGTCGGTACATTTTAAACAGTGCGATATTTTAAAGAAACAGGGTCAGCTCTCTTCTCTTTCAGCTCACAGAGCTATGAATTAGTGTAATGATTGGATGCTCCTGGTATGTCATCCACAAGCATGGCTGTAATGGGGAAAAGGGTGCTTTAACTTACCTTTAGTAGCGCTCCATTGCAATATGTCCATCAAACACAGATTCCATTCCAAGATAGGCACCACAAACAGGCTTCATCGAAAAAGGCTCCATTCCAAGAGGTCCACAAAACATGAACACTATTATAGAATGTCCCTTTCTGAGACCAGCCCCTTTCTGTGAAGTGGTTTCTCTTCAGCGACCAGCCCTTTCCTGACAGGTGATGTGTGTTTTACCACTGTATAAAGAGCTTCCGATAAGTATAATACACCAACTTACTCAGGATCTTGGATTTCCCAACAAAATAATGTTGCAAAATATTTCCTTTGGAATTATAGTGCACTAGAGTTTAATAACATAAAAGCTGCATTGAATTCAATAAAACCATTTGCGATCATGAGGATTAGGGTTGAATTGGGGCTGTCCAGCTTGTTACAGTTCTATGTGCCGCGGGGTTCCCTGAGGTCTGCTGACCAAGCCTTGGTTAGCATCCCCTGTGTTTTGAGAGCCAGATCCAGAGGCCGCTCTTTCCGCTGTCTTGTGGCGAAACTTTGGAATTTGCTTCCGGTATTGATCCAAGGGATCCAGAGCCACCTTGCTTTTCGTAAAGTCATAAAGACCTGGCTTTTTCCGGTCAATTTCTAAGTCTCTTTCCTCCTTGGTCACTCTCATTGTCTTTGGTGGCGCTGGGCGCCCTGCTGCCGCAGCCATGCGCAATATAAATCCGACAAATAAATAAATATGACTCCATGCTATATTTTAAATACTTCTTGGCAAAATGACAAAAACATACTGACGTCAGAACATATGCTGATTCTGTGGGAGCTAGGGAACATAAGGGCCGACCCAGGGGCCAGTCATCTTCCAGTGCAGGGCTTCACTGCTTGGCCCCCCCTAAATTAGCCTCGAGTAAGCTAGTCACTAGCTCAAGATCACAAGGTGACTTTAAGATTTGTTACATAAACCTTCCTAGAGTATATATGATGCAGGTACCAAGACTTGCTAGGGATGGGGGCTTTAAAATAGTGAGTCTATTCACAGTAAAGCAATACATTGGTTGAGACACATAAGGGGTTGTAGATCCATCAAACGGGGGGACATGTCAGAAGTGAGGAGAGTCGCAATGGCAGATTCCAAGACTGACTGTATCGAGATACAGTTCTTTGACCCTATGATTGCAGAGAATCTGTTGGCATTAGAATTTAGAACATCCCCACCTGAGCACTCCTCCATCCAGATCCAATGCTTCCCGCTTTGGTCAGCGGCTGGGCTGGCGGGGATTTCTGGATTGAGTTCAGTCAACTGACTAGAGGGCGCTTGGCCATTTGATCTTTCCCCGGTTCCCGAGGGTCATATATCATCTCTCGGTCATATACCGAGAGATTGTGCTGCTGGTCTTTGTTCGTTTGAGTCGGGAGGAGAAGTAATGGAGACTATAGAAGATAATCACGATCTTTTAGTGAGAAACGTCGAACCTATTAACACAGATATAGGGGTGATCCAGCACCTCACCTGGGACATAGCTGGGTTACAAAAAAAAATAGCTCTTCCAGAATGGAATGATTTTATTGGCATTATGACATCTGCTTGTTCCAGGAGACGTGGAGTTTGGTCCCCCTGCATATGCCGGGGTACTCTACTCATCAACATCCCGGCGATTAGTTCAGGCAGAGGACGTCCTTTGGGGGGGCTTCTTGTTTGGATAAATATTGGGTTAAACTGGTCCGTATCCAAACACAATACCCTGTCCAAGGATATCTTGAATTTGAGAATTAGAGGCGACAAAGACGCCGCCCACCTGGAGATCTTTAACATCTATGCTAGAGGGTCCCCAGATGCTCAAGCGACATCCACTCTAACAGTTCTAGATCTAGAACTGTCTGCTATCGATACTAATGCGGTGATCATTGTTGCAGGTGATTTCAACTGCACCTTCAAACCCCTGAGTGAAGAAGACATCCTGGATACTGGAGAGGAGGACATCAAATGGGCTATCCCAACACTCAATGTAGCATCAATAAAGAAATGGACTCAAAGAGCCATTCAAATTAATGCCCTGACCTTAGAGCATAATCTAAGGGCAGCTAACTGCAGAACCCGCTCTGATCCCGCTGGATCAAATACATTTAATAGGGTCAGTTCTCCCTCCCGCATTGATTATATATTGCTGGATCTACGTCTATGGGCTGACCTCATTGATGTGGAGGTCATCCCAAGTCTTGAAAGTGACCACAACCCCCTGTCTATGCAATTTAGAAGAAAGGAGGTTAACACATCCATTGTGAGGGTTAGTACTACACTGCTGTCAACAAGAGAGTTAGTACCATCTACAACCGACGCCTTAGGTGGCATATGGTCGCAAATCAGGGTGAGACACTTGCAAACATTAGGGACCTTATTGAGCTGAGGACCCTGGATCTTGATCTACTTAACACCATCCCTGAGGATTCTGAGGATTCCTACTTTCCTGGGCTCTACCAGGAAACTATTGGAAAGCTGGGGGAGTTCTTTCGTAAAAAAGACAACAGCGACCGGAAAGCCGGTATTCCACAATCAACCAATTTGTGGTACACTGCTACATGCAGGGAAAAAAGACAGGACCTATCTGTGGCCCTTAGGGAAAAACATCAGTTCAAAATTAGCCTAGCTAGAAAGATCTATTCCAAGACAATAGACCAAGCAAAGCGCTTGTGGGAAGAATCACATTGGCAGGAGCTTAAATCCGCTGCATAGCTGAAGGATTCTACCACATTTTGGGAGCTTATCAACATAAGCACGAGGCGGGGAGCAGATCCGGTTCCCAACCATATAGCAGGTCGCCAATGGTTTGACCATTTTCAGGGCTTGTATTCTGGAGGTGTGGGGAGTATATCCTCTGATCAAGGGACTCAGCTAACCACCATAGTGATCCCTAAAGCAGGGGAATTATTTGGGCTTAATGAGGTGTCATCAGCTATTGCAAGCATAGCGCCAGGCAAGGCAGCGGGTCGAGATGGCATCCCTGGTGATTTATTACTATATGATCAAAGGAGGTGGGCCCTTTTTATCCTCCAGGTAATGAATCCTATTGCGAGCGGCCATCCTGTCCCTGATTCCTGGAAAGGTGCCGAGGTAGTGACCATCGTCAAGAAGAGGGAGAGGGAGGATCCTGCCAACTACAGACCGATTCGTTTAATCAATGGTGTACAGAAACTGGTATGCAGGGTCCTCCTCACAAGGCTAAAGTAGTGGATGGAGGAGGAGAATGTCCTCTCACATTTTCAGGCAGGGTTTAGGCAGGGGGTTGGCACGATGGATCAGGTCTTCAGATTTTATACGGTCTATTGGAAATCTGTGATTATCGAGAAAGGCAGCCTATATTTGGCATTTGTCGACTTAGTCCCTCGTGCCAAGCTTAGGCAGGTATTGTCTGACCTAGGCACTCCCCGTCTGATTCTGGACTTTACTAAACGCCTCAATGAGGGGAATTACGCCATAATCAGGATGGGGTTGCCAGAGAGACTTGACAGAAAGGGTAGAGGTAGAGAGAGGGGTACGCCAGGGTTGCGTCTTTTCCCCGACTTTGTTCTCCCTCTTTGTTAATGGGGTGGTAGACCAGCTAAGGGAGGACCCAACCGATGCCCCAACCCTGGCAGGGGAGAAATCCCCCACATTGCTCTTTGCTGACGACACCCTTTTGATTTCAAAAAGCCCAATGGGACTCCAAAAGCTATTGAATCGGTTTAGTGAGTTTTGTGATTCCAGGGGCCTATGTCTTGATACATCTAAAACCAAGCTTATGGCATTGGCACCATCTAAACGATTCATGAATACCATCAGGTTGAATGACTCCCCATTAGAACTAGTCGATGCTTTCGACTATCTGGGTGTACGGGTCAGCAACTCGATGAAGTGGAGTTCCCACTTGTCAAAAATGCTGCTCAACCATAAACAAGTCTCGGGGGCAATTGCAAGACACCAGCAACTTTCTGACAGCAGGCCAGTAGCTCCTGCCATCAAGGTGTATGAGGGAAAAGCCTCGCCTTTGTCCCTCTACTGGGCAGAACTTTGGGGATTTAAGAACACTGTGGACCTAGTGAGATCAGAAAACAAGTTTTTTAAGGATCTGGTCTCACTTCCACCTTCAACCCCACTAGTTCCGCTCCGCCATGATTTTGGGAAACACCCAATCAATGAAATAGCTAGGCTACGCCCCCTATTATTCTGAATGGGCCTGAGAAGGACCCCTGAATTTTCCAACTATGTTTCTGCCCTGAGCGAATTAGTCCGACTAGACACAGCCCACAAGATCATTTGGATAGCTAAATTGAAACAGCTTGTGGGGGACATTGGACTGGCGGAGGCATGGGAAAGCCAGACTCCGCCACCAAAACAGGCAGTAAAGAAAGCCTATTGGTAGTGGTTTACAACAGAAGCCACTACAAATTCTAAGCGGGGCACTTTGACGGAGCAATTCCTAGACCATAAGCCCATCGCCAAACTGGAGCTCTTTCTCAACTTTATTGAATCCTCGAGAGATAGGACATTATATCTGAAGTTGAGGCTTGGAACACTCCCACTCAATGACTTCACTGTAGGGTGGAATTCAAGGGAGGCGAAAGGTAGTTACTGCCCCACTTGTGCTTCTCCCACAGAATATATCCCACACTTTCTTTTTGCCTGTCCGGTGTACAAACACCTGAGAAGAAAATGGCTGAAACCCGTATGCATCAATCTGAGAGCCAGGAACCATAGGGAGGTGTTGCGTATCTTAAAAACTGACACATCCTCCCTTAGTACCATTTGTGGGACAGCTACATTTCTGGGCTGTGCCTGGCTAATCAGAAGCAAGATATTGAAGGTTAATGCTGCTAAGAACCAGGAACAATAATAAGGTCTCCTTTTTATACTGTGGTTTCTATGATATATGCATTGTTTTTATTCTGTATAGATTTTAAGGAATTTTTAGATTTTGTACAACTTGTTCTTAATCAATATGAATGTGTTTTATCGATTGATTGTATGACATTGAGACACCGTTTTTCTTTTTTAATACTGGATTGTCTTTATTCGATGGATTTTGTTTGTTTATACTTTCATGATATTTGTATATCAAATAAAGTCATACAACAACAACAAAAACATACTATAAAATAATCTTCAGATCGTCCTGACAAAGTGATTATCAATTTTAACCTGTGTGCTTTCATTTGAATTAGAATGTTCATTTTCATGGCTCGCATTGTTGAAGCATTTGGGGTGGGCATTGTCAGCTATGCTGATGACACCCAATTGATGTTCAAGCTCACGCCCGACCACAGAGAAGATGCCACTAATTTTTCCAACTGTCTGTCATCAGTAGCATCATGGATGAACGGCAATTGCCTGCACCTTAATGGCGATAAAACAGAGCTGCTGGTGGTAGGGAAATCAGTTTCAGCATGGTCACAAATTCAAATTTCAAATTTATTTATTATGTTTTGGCTCTCAAAGAGGGCCACATAAACATATACAATACACAACAGCAAATACACAAAAGATCCAAAAGTTTGAAGAACAAAATTCAATCCCTAATAGATATACACCAGCAAATCAATCTAGCAAGGCCGGACAGACAAGATATCTCCAGTTGCATATTAATAAATAGCTAAAAATCCTTTAAAAAAGTTAAAAATATAGGAACAGAACATTTCGTTCGGAGGGCATTAAAGTGCATGAAGAAAATCCTTTAAAGTGACAATGCTAAGGCGGAGACAAATTACTTTTAGCCATCGATTACGCAAATTACGTAGCATAGGACAAATCAATAGTACATGCATACAGTCCTGGGTGTTCAGTTTACATAAATTGCAGATAGCAGAAGTGCCATGCCATTTGGATAACAGTAGATTTAGTGGAATTAAATCATAGCGTAGCAAAAACCAAAATCTACGTATCCCATGCGGTAGATTCCATAGGGCATAGGGTTGTGGCTGCTTCAACCTATAGGAAGAGATGAGAGGATCCACGTTCCTTTTGTCACCAACTGACTTTTTGTCAGAAAGGAAACAAAACTCCCATGAAGCCTCCTTCAGGACATGTTTTAACTGCGTGGGGGAATAGGAGAATAGAACACTCTCATCAAGTTTAAGTATCGTTACAGCCCTTCTAAAGTTGCTTACGAGTTTAGAAAACTCTTTAAAATTGCCCAATAGTTCATTTTTGAGGAGAACTCGCAGGGTGTCATCTCCCGCTCTAGCCAAACTGGCCACCCATCTTATTAGAGCGCATAGACCCTGAACCCAGGTACTCCTGAGACCAAAGTCAAGCCTACAAGCGGCTAATGGGCAAGCATTGTTTAGAGTAGAGAGGGATCTTAAGAGTTTCCCCTCAATCTTATGGCAAAAGTCCCAGTTTTTCACCTCTATTAATTCAATACCATACAAGATAGTTGCGGGGATTTTTGCTCTAAAAACTTCTAGAAGACTGGAAAAATGCCTTCTCCCCGTTGCCTGGTATAGGGACTTTAACCCATTGCCATGGGCAAGAGCTTTGCGGGAGCAGTGCTCTATATGGAGTTTCTCACTCATATTGGCCGAAAATATTTTTCCCAAGAAAATATAGGAGGTTACGACCTCCAATCTGTGCCCCCCAATCGCCCAACCGAAATTTGTAGAGCGGCACTTCTTCTTACCAGCTATACACATCACTTTACTTTTGGTAATATTAATCTTCATGTGATGATCACCAGCAAAGGCCTGGAGAGCCTGTAGTCGATTTGCAAGACCGATTGGAGTCAAGTCAAGAATAAGAACATCATCGGCATACATCAGGCAGGATATTGGAGTCCCACCTACCATCGGGGCAATCCCCTCACTAGCAGACACGGCAGCAGGGAGATCAGCCGTATATAAGGAGAACAAAAGGGGAGCCAATAAGCAGCCTTGTTTAAGGCCATTCTGAGATGGTATTTTGGCCGAAAGCCCCCTTTCGCCCCCCATTAGGACCCTGCACCAGGTCTCAGTATGCAGAGCCCGAATCAGTTCCAACATGGGGGTAGGGACACCAAGCGTCGCCAGTTTTCTCCACAGCGTTCCACGATCTACTTTATCGAACGCTGTGGAGAAATCAATAAAGGCGGCATACACCACTCCTCCTCTCACCTGGACATATTTATCTGTAATCACCTGAAGGGCAGTGAGATTATCTAGTGTCCCATGATCCCTACGGAAACCGGTCTGTTCAAACGGCAGAATATTGCCTTCCTCGACCCAATCGGAAAGGGAACTAAGGAGGCATTTCGCAAAGACCTTTCCGATGGAGTCGAGGAGTGCAATCAGGCGGTAATTACTAGGGCTATCCCTTGTACCCTTCTTAAAGATGGGGACCAAAATACTTCCTCTCCAGGAAGCAGGAACAATTTTGGAGAGATGGCACGCCTTAAACAAGGGGTACAAAATTTTACTCCAACTTAAGGGATCTTGTTTGAGGACCGTCATAGGGAGTTCGTCCGGTCCCATGGCCCCAGAGGGCCGCATATTTTTTATAGCCGTCTCGATTTCTTTCTCTGAGGGATGGAATACAAGGTCTTCAGGGGCGGCATATATGGAGTTATCAATACCTATAGTCCCATTCCCTGCATAGAGCTCTCGTATATGAGAGGACCATACCTCTTCTGGTATAGGAATGGGGGTGGGGCTATGGCGCGTACCACACCCCTTCCCGATTATTACCCAAAAGTCTTTAATATTACCATGTACAGCAGATTCCCTCAATTTAATCCAAACTTCATCCTCCCTTTCCTTTTTAATTTTTTGCTTGAGTCTGCTTCTCTTTCTTTTTAACCTAGCAATTTCTTTCCCACGTTCCAGGACTCTTTCTAAATACTGTTCGCGAACTAGTTTATTTAATTCCCTATTCAGAGTACGCAATATATTGGGGACTACTTCTCCTTTCCTAGGGGGAACAGTTTTTTTTGCGTACAATAAAATCTTTCGCATGAATTCTTCAAAATAAACAAATTCGCTGCCATTCCACTCGTTTATTACCATTAGGGTATCGGCCAAAAGGTCCTGCACCCCATTAATGGCGGTAGAGTTCCAGAAGCACCTTCCAGAAGAGGCATGGAAGGTGGCCTCGTTGCCATTAAGCGACCAAGACGCAGTATTCAAAGAATTTAAAGACATTGTTAAAAACAATATACTATGATCGCTGAGTGACGTAGATATAATCTTAAGGTCCTGAATATGGGGAAACAGGCCATAGTCTGCAATTGCATAGTCCAAAATAGACGACCCAAAGGGGGATTTATGAGTAAAATTAGCGGGGACGTCGGATGGAAATCTACCATTTAGAATAATACCATCCCCAGTCGCTAGTTCTTTTAACAAAATCTTCCCTCTTTTATTTGTCACCAGGTTCTCAGGAAAAAGCGTCTGGGGGATAAAATGTACCTCTTCCTTAACTTTGTTCCTGAAGAGTTTCAGACTAGCATTAGAAATTTTGCAATTCAGATCACCTACAAGCAAGATTAAAGGGGAAGATGGGGAATTTTTTATCTGTTGCATGTATCGGAGAACCTGCTGCAGTGCAGACTAGCATTAAAACACTCCTCAGGGGGTATATACACATTAAAAATTACCATAGGATATTTTTTACCATTATGGAACAAATTTTCTAGGGTTATTGTGTGGAAAAGTCTACTAGGATCTATATAATGGGAGAATCTCCATTGCCGTTTATTAGACAATAAGCAGGCAATCCCCCCCCTGGCATGCCCTTTCTTAGAGGGCGCAGCTGGTACTTCCAGGACATAAAAATCTTTTGATGGTGTTAGCATGTCAATGCACCATGTTTCCTGAATGCACAGTATATCCGCACCCAGAGAAGATAAAAAGGCAAGTTTCTCTGGGCTGCTGTGGAATCCAGCCGCATTCCAGGAAATTATTTGTAATGAGGTGTTAAAGATGGTGAAACAATTTGGGGTTATCCTTTGTTTTTGTTGATAATGCACTATGGAGCCAATTCCAACGGTTATTATCATCTATAAGTGAAGAGTTCTCAGTTAGTGGAAGTGGCTTCACGTGCGAAACTGAGCGTTTTCCCCTGGAGACCCAGATTTTTAGGTCTCTGAGGGGGGAGGTTACCCCGTTTTGCTCACCACCCCCAAACACCTGGTTACCTAAAAGATTTGGCTTGCCTGGGTTGGAGATAGGGAGAATGTCAATACCTAAGCGCTGAAAGTTTTCGGCTTGTTCTAGTATCAAGTTTACTATAATAGGCGAATAAAATTTCACCCGTATACTCAATACCCTACTTCCACCCAACAGAGACACCAATTCTATGTCTCTAGATTGAATTAGGTAGAGACTTTCAATCTCACTAAAACGTTTGAGAAGCCAAGCTCTATTTAACAAAAGGTCAGTATCAAATAAAGGTACAAAATCTAACACACACACATCCACCGGAGCCTTAGTAATATTTACAGATCGGGCAGGAGGGCAGTAATTTTCAGACTCTAATGCTACAGCAAAGGGGGGGGCCAAAGGGTTAAGAGCCCCCGGTGGATATGAAATTGGCACTCCTAATGCGCTCCGTGGAGGAGAGCATAGGAGAGAGCCCCCCGCTTGCGATATAGCTTCCTGAGTAAACGGACTACGTTGTTCATTTTCCCCCTTTACAGAGGTTAATGTAGTTAAGTTCAAATCAATGTCCACCTTTAAGGAAGTTAAAGAGGGCTCCACATCGATTTCATCATTCTCCCTTGACGCTGTAATATTTTGGAAAATAATCCTCCGCTGCTTTTTCTTTCTGTATTTTCGAGTTGGTTTCCTCTTGTTACCTTTATTAATTTTTTGTTTACCATTTTTTCCCCTTTCTTCTTTTACCTCCGGTTTATCGTCCAGGGGTTCTTTTCCGCTCTCAGGCACGAAAATAGGAAATAACTCCTGGACCGCTTTAGGGCCAGGCAAAGGTTTATCATCCTCCTCTATCTCCAGAACTGAGTTTTTAATGCAGTTGGGAGCTGCAGTAAGAGGCATGTCCTTGTGTGATTCCAGAGTAGGAGATTCAACCTTCCTATCCAGTTCCCCTCTGGTGTCTCTGGTTTTCCCCTCAGACAAGTAATGCTCAGTCTTGGGGGAAGCAGCATTCCTCATATCAGGCGATTTCTGCAGCAATGTCTTTAAAATTTGAGTGACTGATTCCAAAATACAGTCCGAGCTGCCTACAAATTTCCCCAAAAGCAGTAAGATTGAGGCTAGGAGTTGTTCCAAAGCGATCATGGACTCTGAGATCGGCTTTTCTCGTGCTTCCACAGAGCAGCAATTATCCAAGAGATTAAGATCGGGGCTCCTGGAAACATTTAACAAGTTGGATATTTCATGGTCATTTAACGAGGGGGTGCTACTATACAGCTGTAACCCAGAAGGGGTGGCACCCCCTGACGCTTTAAACTGCTCCAAGGTCTCCACTTTAGCTGGGATTACTTAGCGACCCCAAAGTTCCAGGTCAATAGATAATGCAGACAAGTCGCCCCCCGGCCTGTCATTCAAAGGGGACTGAGGGATCGGTGGTATATGCGCTGGATCACCTACGACCATCACCTTCCCCTCTGTGGAGTCCCGTAAGGAAGACCCCCCTACCATTAATTGTAGGGCCCCTTGCTGTACCAGAGGCAGTTGGGGGTCTATGGGGGCTGGTGTATGAAACTCCAGGGCTTTAGTATCCGATCTTTCTGGAGTAGCAAGTTTGAGTTTTTTTACGCCAGATAGATCCCAAAGTTCAGATAGTTGGCATTGACCTTTCAGCGGTGGGTTATTCACTGATTTATTTCTTGTGCGGGTAGTAGTTAATTTTCGGCCAGGTTTTTCTCCCACTACCCTTCCTGAGCGTAGAATTTTAGACATTTTCCTCACTATTTTCCACAGAGATAAACTTAGTCGAAATGGACAGTCCCCCGAGGAGAGTGTACAGTCGTAAAATATTATTATGTGAAAGAGTAAAACTTATAAGAACCTGGAGTAACGTCAGTCCCTGACCGGCCAAGTTAGTGTGAGAAACAGAATAGTAATATCAATACACGGATCGTTCTCAGACCTACAGAAGTAAAAACATGTTCATCGAGGCAAAAACAAAATGTAAATTACCGGGCCCAGCCCAGCCTACCTCGGTCACTGAGGGCCACAGAGGGCCCGCCCTTTGCCCGGGCTTAGCCCGGCGTCGCCCGCGCGCGTCCCGCGATGCGCGTTCCTACTGCTCAATTATCGCCAGGTGAGGGGGGCGTGTCAGGGCGGTGCTCCAGGGCTAGTTGAATTGTGGGTCCTGAAGTCCTCTTGTGAGTCCGCCGACCAGCAAAGAACTGCGAGTGTTTCCCGCGAAGCGGGAAACGCGAGCAGTAGTGAAGGATGTTACAAATACTGCACGGCTCAGCTCCGTAGCGCCTTCAAGAACCAAGCGCTATCCTTTTTCGACAACAAGGGCTCTGCCTCCTCGCACAGCAGAACGGAGGTCAGAGTATCAGCAGTATTCAGCAGCAGGATGTTAGAATTACTGCACGGCTCAGCTCCGTAGCGCCTTCAAGAACCAAGCGCTATCCTTTTTCGACAACAAGGGCTCTGCCTCCTCGCACAGCAGAACGGAGGTCAGAGTGTCAGCAGTATTCAGCAGCAGACACCTCGGTCCAGCGCGCCTACTGCTTAATTATCGCCAGGTGAGGGGGGCGTGTCAGGGCGGTGCTCCAGGGCTAGTTGAATTGTGGGTCCTGAAGTCCTCTTGTGAGTCCGCCGACCAGCAAAGAACTGCGAGTGTTTCCCGCGAAGCGGGAAACGCGAGCAGTAGTGAAGGATGTTACAAATACTGCACGGCTCAGCTCCGTAGCGCCTTCAAGAACCAAGCGCTATCCTTTTTCGACAACAAGGGCTCTGCCTCCTCGCACAGCAGAACGGAGGTCAGAGTATCAGCAGTATTCAGCAGCAGGATGTTAGAATTACTGCACGGCTCAGCTCCGTAGCGCCTTCAAGAACCAAGCGCTATCCTTTTTCGACAACAAGGGCTCTGCCTCCTCGCACAGCAGAACGGAGGTCAGAGTGTCAGCAGTATTCAGCAGCAGACACCTCGGTCCAGCGCGCCTACTGCTCAATTATCGCCAGGTGAGGGGGGCGTGTCAGGGCGGTGCTCCAGGGCTAGTTGAATTGTGGGTCCTGAAGTCCTCTTGTGAGTCCGCCGACCAGCAAAGAACTGCGAGTGTTTCCCGCGAAGCGGGAAACGCGAGCAGTAGTGAAGGATGTTACAAATACTGCACGGCTCAGCTCCGTAGCGCCTTCAAGAACCAAGCGCTATCCTTTTTCGACAACAAGGGCTCTGCCTCCTCGCACAGCAGAACGGAGGTCAGAGTATCAGCAGTATTCAGCAGCAGGATGTTAGAATTACTGCACGGCTCAGCTCCGTAGCGCCTTCAAGAACCAAGCGCTATCCTTTTTCGACAACAAGGGCTCTGCCTCCTCGCACAGCAGAACGGAGGTCAGAGTGTCAGCAGTATTCAGCAGCAGACACAGCATGGTCACACATGTGGTGGCCTACGGAACTAGGTAACCCACCCTGTTCTGCAGATTCGGTGCGCAATCTGGGATTAATACTTGATTCAGATCTCACCTAAGAATCTCATGTAAGTAAAGTGACAGCCAGATGCTTCAGCATACTGAAAGTCCTCCGTAAGGTTTTAGACCTCCTTCCCATCGAAGCCAGAAAGACCATCGTCCATGCCTTGGTGACCCCACATCTTGACTATAGGAATGCTCTGATTGTAGGTTTGAGCAAAAAAGGCCTACACCAACTCCAGTGTGCGCAGAACGCCGCTGCTCGTCTTGTGCTCAGACTCCCTCGCAGAGCATCTGGGAAATCTGCTCTGACTAAACTCCACTGTTAAGGAGCGAATCAAATTCAAATCCCTCTGTTTTGTGCATCGAATTGCCCATGGCAAAGGTCCGGACTATTTGAAAAATCTTCTCACTATACATCGCCCCATCAGGAACTTGAGATCGTCCGGAACGATGTTGTTTAAGCTCCCCAGAATCACCAGAGCTAGGATGGGTGGATGTTTGTTCAGACACCTGGCTTCCAAATGCTGGAACGAACTCCCGCTCGACCTCCGAATGGAACCCTCTGAAATTAGGTTCAGGGGAAAACTTAAAAGGTTCCTGTTCCCTCCTGCATAACCCCCTTTCCCTTCTCTGCACCTTCCACGGCTCACTCTTGCTCCTGCCTCTGGCGATTTAGCAGTATTTAGCGCGGGGACACACTGTTTTTTATTCAGCCAGGCGCTTTAAAAATGGTTTTATTATTATTATTATTATTATTAATATTATTTTTAAAGTGCATTTTCACCTAGAGGTCTCTTTGCACTGGTTCTGAATGTGGATAACATAAAAAAATACATCTACAGAAATATCCAGGTTTGAAGTGTTGTCCTAAAATGTAAATAATGTGTTGGGCAAGGAATACCCTGCCACCCAATTGTTGTCTTTATAAGCAAGGAATGGTCAAGGAGATTAATTAAGGTTTCAAGTAGGGATGTTCTGGTACAGAGAGTGTTTTGAAAATTACACAGCTACTCACAGGTAGCCAGTTTAACTAAACATGCGATTATGATGCACCCGTACAAATGAATAAACTGCAAAGCAAACATTCTGCTCATTCAGGAGTGTAAAGTAAAACATATGCCTTTTTCAAAAACAATATCTTTTGATGGGAAGGAGCAGCCAGCAAGGATGCATTTGCAAAGCTGTCCTGGTCTAAAATGTCACCATTTCATGGGGGGTGGGGCAGATGTTGCCAGTGTGATAAATGCTTCAAAGTCAAGCCATCATTGTAAGCAGGTCCTGTTGTTATTGTTAAAATGGATTTCAATAACATAACATGCATCTGATGTAAGAATGGGGCAACTGTTTAAATTGTACCTTGCAGTATTTCAATAACATGTCTGTAAAGCGCAGTCTGTGATACTCCAGAGACTTTGAGAATAAGCCATTGGCATTTAAGGCCATTCTGCATTGCCTGGTTCATAGAATTTCAATGTTGCACTACTCACTACTGTTTGTTCTGGTCATTATTATCTTACATTACATTTTTACGTATGCACTTTCTAGTGTCAAAACTTACACCTCATTTTAACTTATTCACAGGGGTCAGCAATTAACCCAGTAACTGGGAGAAAGGCCAGCCAGCATCATTACAAGACTCAAAGCACCATCCTACTCCATCACACTACTTGAATCACTAGCTCTTTTTCTGAAATACAAAAAGAATACAGTTGACCTGCTACTCCTCACACCATTGTTTAGGTTGAAAGAAGAAGAAAAATGCAGATCAAAAGTGTAGGGCCTGATAAGACTGAAATTAAGCTTGAACAGTCTACAAAAGATCTTGGAAAAGATGGCACTAGAAAATTCACTTCTACATGGTATACAAAGATAATGTGGCTTACTGCTAGCATTACTAAATATTTGCTGTTCTGCTTTCTCTGCTTACTGTTTGGTGGTGAAGTAACATGGACAAAATCAGGAGTTACGGATTTAAAGCATTTCTTTGAAAAAATGAAAGACGCATCAGGCATGTAAATCTGATCTAGGTGGCTCAATAAAGCTTGCCATGTTTGGAAGATTGAATATTGCTTCACAGCTGGATGAAAGCTATCACAGTGGAATAAGAAAACATAACCTAGAAAATGATAAAAACAGGTAAATTTTAATTAAATTGATAGACTGTGTGCTTTTTTGTGGAGCTTTTGAATGGGGATTACGTGGTCACGATGAACAGGAAGGCTCTTCAAATAAAGGAATCTTTAGAGGCCTAGTTAATTGAGTTGCCAGCTTAGACAGTGCAATGGACACTCACTTAAAGTCAGCAACAGCTTTTAAAGGCACTTCTAAAACCATACAGAAAGAACTCCTGGACTGTATGTTGGAAGTAACAAGAGATTTCATAATATAGCAGCTATGAATCTCTGAATTTGTGGCTATTTAGGTGAATGATACTACTGATGTATATACACTGACTCAGTCTGTACTGGTTCTCCGCAATGTTGATGCCAGCAATAAAGTTGTTGAGAGACTCTATTGTTTTAATCAACTAAAAGATTAATCTGCTCATACAATTGCCATAAGTTTGCTTCAGCAACATCATAATGTGTTACCAGTGACAAAAAAAAAGTATTTGCTCAAAGCTATGATGGAGCTAGTGTGATGAGTGGGGGCTCTTGGTGAGTCCAAAAAAAAGTTAGAGATGTTTACCCCAATGCACATTATGTGCATTGTTATGCTCATCAACTTAGTTTGATTATGGAGCAAGCAGTATCAAAGAACTCTTTGAATTTACCAAACATCTTGTAAGTGCTACTTCACTCCAAAGTGACCACTTTGACAGACATGACAGATCATTTCCAAATCAAATACTCAACAAAACTATAAAGGCATATCCCATGCTAAACAAAGAAAAATTGAACTCTGAACTATCGTTCATATATGGGAGGCATGAATTTCAAAGAGCTACTTGTGCCCTTCCTTTATTCGGTTTATTTGTTAAAACCAATATACAAAAACCATTTTCAGAGACTATGAATCTGTAGAAGATTCTGATCACCACACCCATGACCAATCCAGAGTCCTAGTGATGTTTTTCAACCCTAAAGAAAATAAAAACATTCTTAAGGAACACTATGATAGAGAGCCTTCTGAATGCATTGGCCATGTTGTATATAGAAAAGGAACTTATCAGAGACATTCCAGGCTTTAATAAGCGTACTATGGAGACGTTTGCCACCCTGAAAGATCACTTAGCAACATTTCTGTACAAAGAATGAACATGATTGACACCCAATAACCTTTTTGGGGGGGTTTGACTTAAAAAAAGCTAAACCACAAGGACACATTTTCAGCATTTTCCTAGTGCTTTGCAAATCACAATCAGTTGCTGTTATAAGCTTTTTGTATTCATCAAAATGATTTGAGCAAGTTTCATGTTTCCGTCTTTTGGGTTTGCATAGGTATTTTTCTGTGTGTGTGTTCCTTATGTGCTGATGCAGCAGAAAATTTTCATTTTTTTAAATTACCATTCCTTGTTTAATATTATTGATCAAATATAAAGAGTGGAAACCAAGCTTTGTCACTTTAACATATTTGTGTTTATTTAACAGTATTTTCCTACCACTTTATCTACTGGGTGTGTTTGTATTTATTTGTTAATGCCAAATTAAAGTGAACATTTTATACTTTGTTTTTCTTTTGTACATTAAGGGCCTGATGCGCTGGCAGAATTTCACTTTTTTCGACGTTCCGTGGCGCAGGAGCCTGCTCCATATTTACGAGGCAGCACTAAGCCACTTTTTTGGGTTAATGCTGACTTGTAAAAATTGTCACCTTTAATGTAGTTTTCTGCATGCAATGAGTGTTGCTGGGGGTGTTCCCAGCAACATCCATGACATTTTGACACTGCCCTAGATTTACAAGAAAATGATAATCTAATGCAGCGCCAAAAACATATGCTTCCCTAGGGAAGGCGTAAGAGAGGCACAAGCAGAATAACACAGAGAAATAATTTATTTCTCCTTGTTTTTCTTTTTTCTATGTGTATTGCCTTCTGCAGTACACAGAGAAAGAGGAAATAGCCTCTTGTGATTGCCCATAAGCATGGGCGGAATTTGCAAATTCGTAATCGCTATTCGCAAAAATCCGCCAAATTCCGCGAGCTTGCGAAATTTTTTTTTTTTGCTGGTTCGCAAGATTTTTTTACCAGTTCGGGAACGAGAACTTGCCCATGCGGTCACAACGGTCGCAAACATGTTGTTTCCACCTAACCAGCCTGTTTGCGATGCCTTTTTCCTGTTTCGGGTCACGATGACGTGTTTGCAATTTCCTGTATCAGGTCGCAATGACGTGTTCTCGTTTGCAATTTCCTGTTTCGGGTCACAATGACGTGTTCGCGATCGCGGCTTCGCTCGGCCAGCTACCAAAATCTCGCAGCACGCGCGTACGGGGAGGAAAACCCATCATCGAACGCAGAATCATGGTAAGTCAATGCCACGCGTGCAAGATTGTATTTTTGAAGCACGAACAAGAAAGAAAATGGTGGGCAATTTCGCACGATTCGCCGATCGTGAAATTGCCAAAAATTTGCTAATTCTGCGAGCAGAACGAATTTTCCACCCATACTTAATTGCCCACAATGCAGGCACCCTTGCACCATGGTGCAACGGTGCCTGCATTGGCGCTCATTGTGTGCGGGTGCAGGGGAAAAGGACAGGAATGCGTCATATCTGATAGATACAGTGCATGCATGCCCTTTTCTTGTGCTGTAGAGTAGCGCAGCAGGAAGGCCTTCTGTGCTGCCCTACAGCAAAACCTCATAAAGAGGCCCTCAATGCAAACTACTTTGTTCACTGATTTAGATTTTTTTTCTTGTTATGCTCTAAATTTATATAGGTTTTGTTATTTATGTTTGAATTTAAAAATTAATCTTTTTTTGTTAACTCCTGTTTCTCTATTGTAATTTCTGAAACACTTTATAAACTATATCTGTCACTCAGCATATCTCTAATTTCCACCCAAACTTTGTCATCAGGTTTTTATGTTTTGCACCTACATTTCAGTTATGAGCACCATCTGTCTGTGTACATTTTGTAGTATATACATGCTATATTTTACAAACTAAACACAGTTTGCTGAAATATAATTTCTGTTTGTCCAGCTAAAATCAAGGATAAACTGCAATCCTGGGATGGATCTCTTTTGCCAATCGCCATCCAATTTTTAAAGTATTTGCAATGTATGGTGTTATCAATGATGTGAGACTTGATGACTTCATCAACCTATACATGAAAGAGGCAGAGATGTGTTACAGGTAGAAAACACTTAGAGGGCCTGTTTCCATTGGTTGCGTGTGCTTGGTTTGGGCGTTATTTTGCAAGCAGACCGGTTAGAGGATTGGGCACATTTTTGATATATTTCTAATGTTTTCTTCACACTTGTGCTTTAAAATGCTATATGTGAATCCTGTTTTTGCAACAATGTGCAGTAAATAGGTGGTGTAAAAGGTACTATTTGAATCCATTCTTTGCAACATTTTCTTGCTGGGGGGAAATCCCCCCACACCCTCCTTTTCAGTTCGGGCTCCTTCGCTTCGCTCCCTCACTCATACTAGGACACAATTTTTCTAAATCCACCAGCCGGCACTGAAAACAGATTAAATTAAGGTAAGGCCAACCCTCCCTTATTGAGCCTACGTCTAAGTTTATTCCATGCAAACCTAGCACACTTAGAGGCCCAAATGAGAGCCTTACCCTGAATTTTGAATTTTGTCAATGTCTGATTTTGGAAACACAAGCAAAATAGCTTTAAAATGGTAAGCCAATTTAGGAAGGATCACCATTTTTATAATATTGACATGCCCAAAAATGGTTAACATGTAAGCATTCTATTTCTCTAGTGACTCTTTGCAGGTTAATCTGGGGCTCACTCTCCCACCCAGTCTTTATCATTCCAATACATTACCTCAGTTTCATAGGTACTCACTGAATATCCTGAAAGGGCGCCGAATTCCGCCAGAATGAATCTACTTTTGGAATGGTTGTGAATGGGTCTGCTGTGTAGATCAGTATGTTGTCTGCATAGGGTGCAACCTTACTGCTACAAGGAGGAGAGCTGGAAGGGACAACCCGGGCATCTGATCTCAGAAGTTGGGCCAGTGGTTCTATATATATATATGTCAAAAAATAGGGGTGAGAGAGGGCAGCCCTACCATGTCCCTCTTGATACACTGAAGCTGGAAGTAAATATGCCATTTAAGAGGATCTTAGCCGATGCACCCTCATACATCGACTGAAGTGTATATGGAAAACTAGTGCCGAATCCCATTGCTCTTATGACCTCCCAGAGAAATACCCAACACACTTGATTAAAAGCCTTGGCCGCATTCATAGAGACCACTGCCAGGGGGGCAAAGCGTTCAAAAGCAAGATCTATTGTGCCATTAAGTTGTTGAGTCAGCACCTGTATTTTCCTCCTAGGGATGAAGCCCTTCTGATCTAAGTGTATCAGTTGTGGGCCAAGCGTAGCCGGTTTCCTTGCTAGAATACTCATGAAGATTTTATAATCTGCATTCATCAGGGAGATCGGTCGATAGGAATCTGCCCTCCTAGGGTCCTTGGAGGGTTTCAAGTTGAGAACTACTGTGGCCTCCTTCTAGGATCTTGTGGCGCGCCCACTCTGACTGTATATACAGTTAAACAGGACCGGGACCAATGCTTTTGTAAATAAATGCTAGACTTCATTCGGGAGGGGGTCCATACCCACAGCCTTATCATTCCTATTCTTAGCTAGGCTTAAATGGATCACTTCCTTAATTATTGGGGCCTAAAGTAACTCCAGACTCTCTACTGTCAGACTTGACAGTTGTATTTTGCTTAGCCGGGCTTTGCGGAGGTCTTGATTGGGACAGATCTCCTCCACGTATAGCGTCTAGAATAAGGATACTAGACAGGCTTGCATGTCATCTGTTTGATCTGAGACATCCCCTCTGGCATTTAAAACTACCTACTACAATCACAAAAGAGGGGCGAGGGTTAAAGACAGTTTATACTCCGCCACCCCGAACCCCCAGAGACCTATAGTGTACACACAAAAGGGGTGGGAAGAGTAAATAATAACACCATATATACTAATACGGTGAAAGATAGAGCCAGCCCCAATAGGGAAACTCACTCTATTTGAAAAAACTTCCCTCACTCACATACCGAGGTATGTGACATGCTTCATCATTGGGCCTGCTTACAATACGCCCTGGTGTACCCCACACAGGACGGAGCATAAGGGAGGGGGAAAAATAATAAATTCCACTTAACACAACATATAGTCAAACAAACTAAACAGACACAACACTTAAACATCCAATGAGGTGAAAATAGTGCAAACACCATGTGTTTCCAAACCGAAAGGTGCGACAAAGAAATTGTGCAGTATGAGGAGTGATTTAAAAGTGATTAAAGGTGTCAACCAGAAAACAAACTTTATTAGACTTTACTTGGCACCTTTACCAGGATTAAAAAGTAAGAGAACAGAGGATGGGAAAATGCCTTCAGGAGATAATTAGGAACCTCAAGGCTTCCCTCCTACCACTGCCAGAGTCAACATGTTTCGACCGCTCTTGATGCGCCTGTATGGTCACTCCGGTCTTCGTCAGGACCGTCGCATTCGGTTTCTCTCGGGGTTACCCCGTAATCCGGAGGAAAGTTATTACCCCAACAGGGAGGTAGGTCCGATTAATCCATACCAATCCTGTGTGATATATGGAGAGTGTCCCCTTAAGTGCGGGAAAACAATCACTGTGGCAAAGAAAGAAGAACAGAAAGGGCGGATAAGGACCCTTGTGTATATCCACCCATTCAAACTTTCAATATTGTACTTAATTTTGGGCCACTAAGCGGTGTGTCTGTTTAGAAAGCCCCAAATGCATTGTCGTGCATAGGCTACTTTCACAAGAACATTAAGGGTCCCTATGTAGTCTAAAGTGTATAAGGCATTCATACCTTATACTTGACCATTTCTCTGCCTTTATGCAGACAACAGTACCGAGTACTTAGTAACACTGTGAACAGTTCAAAAGCCATTTCAAATCAACAGTATCTAAAACTGTTGTAATTCCCCCACTGTAGGTGTAACAAACAGCTGTTTCACTTACCGAGTTTATGTATTAAATACACTCGTACTGGTGTCCGGTGTACAGGACGCCAGAGAACACAATCTGAAAGTAAATATATAGATGGAACAGTAAGGTGAAAAGTATATACCCCTTGTATATATCCGGACACTCTAGTGTTCTAGTTCGCTCTAATAGTCCACGTTATCGAGTGGAGAAAATCGCCTATGCCAGAAGTGATCCCCCCTCGCAATCGTGCACTCAAATTGCCCTCGTCAACAAGTGAAAAACCGCTTATGCCAGAAGCGTTCACCCCTTCGCAATCGTGCACTCAAATTGCCCTCGTCAACAAGTGAGAAACTGCTTATGCCAAAAGCGTTCACACCTTCGTAACAGCAAGGCCCCCACAATACCGTTCCGTAGGCTTGTCCTGGCTGACTCTAGCACGACCCGTGGCACCGCGTAGATGGAGTACGCAGTGGTGCACCCGGCTTCTTAATGTTGTGAGAGGCACTCGCGTCCCACGTGACCTCGTCTGAGGACGTCATCGCGTCTCCCGCGTGTATCCCAAGGACTATGGGAAGTGTAGTTTAAAGCACTCATACTGCACAATTTCTTTGTCGCACCTTTCGGTTTGGAAACACATGGTGTTTGCACTATTTTCACCTCATTGGATGTGTTAAGTGTTGTGTCTGTTTAGTTTGTTTGACTATATGTTGTGTTAAGTGGAATTTATTATTTTTCCCCCTCCCTTATGCTCCGTCCTGTGTGGGGTACACCAGGGCGTATTGTAAGCAGGCCCAATGATGAAGCATGTCACATACCTCGGTATGTGAGTGAGGGCAGTTTTTTCAAATAGAGTGATTTGCCCTATTGGGGCTGGCTCTATCTTTCACCGTATTAGTATATATGGTGTTATTATTTACTCTTCCCTTTTGTGTGTACACATTTAAAACTACCTATCCAATGACATTCTTTGATCTGTATGCTCTGCCTTTCCATGCCAGAAATGGGCCTGCCTTTTCCCCATACTCAAAATTCTGCAAACAGCAGGCTTGTCACTGCCCTCTACACTTTTGATGCACTCTGATCCTGTAGTCTTGCCTTGCCTCTTCTAGGAGTCTCTGTACCTGCTCCCTCGCGACAGCATACCCCGAGCCAGCCCTGAGAAGATCAGCCTACTGCGACCCCACACTATCTTCAATTCCCTTTAGACTTTATCTCTTGGCATTTGTTTGAACATATGCCATATTTTCAGAACCCCACATATATATGACTTAAAGGCATCCCACACAATATCTAAGGAGGTGGACCCAATTTTTTCATTAAAATAAGCCGTACTTGCCCACTTTAGTGCCTCACCCATTCTCAAGATCAGTAAGGATGGCCCTCTTTAATGTCCATCTTGGCCTAGATACTCTGACATAACACACAAGGGACTTGCTGATCACAGCATGGTCCAAAAATAGACCAGGGAGGATGCTAATTCTCGTCATTGCTTCTAGCCCTGTCCACAAAGAGGTACTTTAACCTGGAGAAATGGCTGCATATTTTACTGTGAAATGTAAAGCCTTGACTGGCTCCCATTTACCTCCACACATCTAATAGCACCAGATCATGCATTATATTATTTAAGGTCTGGCGCACATGGGGGCATGATCATGGCTCTTCCTGTTGACCCATCTTGTGTAGGGTCCAGTAAAACATTGAAGTCTACCCAATTACTATTGGAGATGCTACTTCCATTAGGTTCATTAAAGATTAGATAGGTGGGAAGGATAATCAATGGTGTGCCCATAAAACACAGCACAAACTAGTTCTCCCAAGGCATGCCGGGGTTGCAATTATCCACCTCTTGGATTTATCAGTTTTGAAGGATTTAATAACCCATCCTGCCCCGGTCTTGATATAACAACGACATCCTTACAGTGCACAAACTGCTCTAAGGCAAAAAAACACTCTATCCAGGGCAGTTATGAATATAAGGCTTGGATGTCTTTAGTATCTAAGTGGGTTTCCTGGATCAAGCATAGATGCACTTTACTCTCCTCCAGATATTTTATTACCAACCTCTGCCTACGCTTACATCTAAGCCCGTTAACATTCTAAGATAAGAATGTTAACTCATTAGCTCCCCACATCTTAAAGGCACTGTCATTCCACACATTCAATACATTCTGGTATTATAGAGAACATTATTTTTTGTATTTTTTCCCACTGCCCCCCACTTCGTGCCGATCCAGCCCTCCACCCCCAACCCTGTGCCCCTCTCTGCCCCCACCCTTGGGGAACCCTACCTGACTTTATAAGAATAAAGCCTAGTGGTCTTCCCTTATCTGTAGAATATAATATGTGAAATGTGGCCTACCCACACCCCTACCTCCCCCCAATCCTAAAGACCTGCTTCTTTCCAAATTTCATCTATCAGGGCATCGACCTCTTCAACTGACCGATAGTTATACATGCGGTTTATTCAGCTCCTCCATCCTTTTCCCCAGTTCCCACTGTTTCTGAGCAGTGCCATGACAAATGTCTGATCTTATAGAGAACGAGTAGGATCCAGCAGAGTAAGGGCCTTCTATCAGCGCCATAGTCAGAATCACCTCCTTAGTAGTGTAGGTGAGGAAGTTAATTAAGATCTTCCTAGGTTTCTGCCTCTCAGGGTTCATCTTAAAGGGGTCTTGATGAGCCCGTTGGATCTCAAAAGAAAGATCAACACCCGGCCTATTTAACAAGACCAATTCCTGGAGCAGCGAGACCACAAAGGCCTTGATATCCAAACCCTCTAGAGACTTGGGTACAATAAGAAGCCTAAGATTGTTCTTGCTTCATTTTGGGGTTCTCCTGCTCCGGGATTTTGGTGCTGGCAGAGACTTCTTCAGGCTGCTGAACTAAAGCAGCACAGGAGGCCTGTATCGCAACCTGATTCTGTTCGGATATTGTGAACCTACTCTTCTACTCCTCCATAGGGGCCAGAAGGATAGAAGCCAAAGAGGCCTCTGATACTGAGATAGCCTGGGGAGAACATCCGATATCTGGGTCCGAATGCGAAGCCTTCTCCTGCTCGTCCTGCTTATCCCTTTGTGCGACTCCAAAGCTTTAAACCTATTTGACGTTGGAACTGTCACTCGGGGGTTGGTACCATCAGCTGGTGTAAGATTCTGATCTGCTGGGAGAGGAGGGGGAAGGGGCATCGTTATGTTAGCCTCAAAGGCTGGGCTAGCCCTTTGGTCCATTCTGGTAGGGTTGATGTCTCCCCTTGCAATGTCTTCTGTGGTTGGGGCCGGGGATATTAGAACCTTATAGTATGATTTTAATGAAGGGGTAACTCTCACTTTAGGTTGTGGTGTCTTCCTTTCTCTGCATCTGCTCCTTGGGCTCTTGCATACACCTGCAAACCCTGCTTTCCCCACTTTTACACCTAACCCCCTCACTCAGCCTGTCCAGGCAGGTTGCTCATAGCCTTAGCAGTGATCGTTGTACTATTCTCAGGAGCCAGCCCACTAGTTGGAAGGGTTGGTACTGATCCTGGTGCTGACATTTTAATTGTGTTTTAAAAACAAATCAGAGGAACCATTTCAAACTCGCAGTTCAAAGTAGTGTTACATCTCACACAAGCCTGTGCAGCATTTACTAAATAAAGGCCATAGAAGTAGCAATCTAGTATTGTTTCCACTTGTGCCGTTAAACTCATACATTGTGGTACTGAATTCAAATACTGCTTTGAAACACATTTTGAGGCTCATTCATGAGCTTATGTTGCAGTGCAGCACAGCAAGTCGCCTTGCTGTGCTGCAATGCGTGACAGGGAAAGGGCAGCATGTGTGGTATTTAAGTCAACATGGTACATTCCTGTCCTTTCCCCTGCGCTTGCTCCCTTTTAGCATCGTAGCTCCAAACAGGTGCATTGGTCCCTGTGTTGCATTCAGGATTGTTTTTGCAAAGGAAAGGGTGCCTTCCTACACAAAAACATTCCAGGGAGGCATATTCCAAAATAGAGATATTTCTCCTTGTTACGCCTCCCCTGGGAAGGTCTAAGATTTTGGAGCATCCCTAGGTTTACAAGTTCTCGCAAATCTTGGAAAGCATAATAATTCATGGGAGTTGCATGAGAACACCCATGCAGTGCCCATGAAATGCCACCCCAGGCAGATTAACGGATTGCATTACTCCTGATTTTTTATGCCACTCAGAGCCATGCAAAGTGGCTTTGCGTGGTTTCAAAAATCAGACTTAGAGGTTTGCATCACACATACCATGTTGCATGGTGCAAGCATGGCACTGCCCTCTCATAAATAAGCGCCTCCGTTTTTCAAGGACTGTAGCACAGAATTTACATTGACTTTCAGACTTTGATTTCCAAGTCCATTTTCCTGCCACAAATGTTACTGGTAAAACATTAAAAGCTTGCAAAGCTACGTTTCACAAGAAACAGCAAATCCGAGATGTAAGAGTTCGGACAAGACATACTACTTACAGAGAATCAGGGCCACTAGAAATATGCAGCATTTGAGGGCCAAATTATGAATTGAGAAAAGGCTAATTATTTGGTGCAATACATCACACTTTGTGATAATATTACTTCATTATTTTGTCATTTGTACACTTGTTGACAGTGTCTGGGCAATGGTTGCACCTCATTTGTGCCAGTTAACACCCAAATATAGCAATAAGCAACAGAAAGTTGACCAGTAAACTCTTTCTAAAAAAATGCAGATTATTCTGCAGATGATGGATTATGTGGAAAATGCAGCTAATGTAAAATGATGCGAAAAACGTAGTGACCACGCAAGCTTATCATTCCTGTGGCCTTGCATAGAGTATGCGAGACTTAAGGAAAATGTCCTATCGCATTACACTGAAGAGAATGACATTCTGCCTAATAAATGTCTTCTCACTCTGTTCTTAAGATTGGTTTTCCTAGAAATGCATGATTAACAATGGAAGCAATCTTCACTACAAGGAGCTTCGATTCAGATAGAAAGAATTGCCGTTCTCTTTCCATCTGTTGAGGAACTGACGTTCCCTGATAAAAATTAAAAAGCAGACAATTGTTTTCTTCTAACAGAGAAACCCATTTGGATAGTTTACTAGACCAAAAAAGAGGAATGTAGACAACGAAATGGAAAAGAATACAAGAATAAGCTTGTAAAGCTGATAATAAAGACCTTTCCCAGGATTTGAGGTCCATTTTGGTAGGCCTTTAGTGAGCAGAATGATTCTCTCATTCTCTTGGGCTACATGTTTTACGTATTCATTGTTGACAAGAGGCTGAAGCCCACCTCCCTGAAGATGACAAAGCAATATGTCAATCAGATAACCTCAAGATTCAAAAAGATATCAGGTCCCATTCCATCGGACTAGAGTAATGTATGGCAACAATAAATAAGAGGATTCTAATACATATTTTTTCCCAAAAACGTCACCATAGAAGAAGTAGGACACATCAAATAAAAAAATGCACTCTGATGTGATAAGAGGGGTGAGGAGTGTTCTGTGAATACACTGAAGTATCCACAGTTTTGCCTAACTATGAAAAAAGAGAAGAATCCCCAATTTTCCACATTAGGGGGCCTATTGACAAAGGTAAGTAGTCTAAAGGGATACCTTTCCTCATCAAACTAAAAGTGACAGGTGCCACGTCCTCAAATTACCTGAAAGTGACAGGTTCCACGCCCTAGAAATGAACTAAAAGTGAAGGTCCCACTCCATAGAAATGAACAAAAAGTGATAGGTGCCACGCCCTCAAAATGAACTAAAAGTGACAGGTCCCACTCCACCGTAAATGATTTAGGTGACCACTTGTTCCAAAGGGGGTGGGATGCCATAGGGGCGATATGTTTTGGAGACCCCAGTGAACCAGAACCCTATGATGCCATGTGTTCAAGTTGTGATGTAGAGGTGTACGCCTCTTTAAGGGGTTGCTTAGAATACATATAAGGCATCCTTAAGAGTAATGTACAGCAAACAGGAGCCTGAATACAGAAATAGGAACTGATCAATATGAGGAGATACAGCCCAATCATCAAATGGATCCCACAGAAGGGTGGATACACCACGCTCAATAATTATAATCAGAGCATATCACCAGAGAGCGCGGACGAGAATGCTCAACAGGAAGCTCCTAAAGATATGGGCTGCAACGTTACTGCTTTGGACACTGGCTTGTGCTGCCGTATGGAAGTGCTGAGTCTGAAGGACTGGCCTCACCTGGTGTCACCGATGAATGTTAATAACAGCGACAGTGAGGGCTCTACTAGCAGTGAAGGGCCTGCTGAAGGCAATTTCTTCACAATGGAAGAGGGTGAAGAAGCTGTAGCGCCTCCTAACTCACACGTCTATGAAGATATGGCTTCTATGGAGGAAGTAGTTCCTGAGACAGTTGTCGTGCAACAGTCGGGTACCCACTCCGAAGATTGTGGGTTATTAATGGTCATCTGTCACTCTGAAGACTTCAGGGGCGCAGCTCAGGGCTATGAAAATGTTCTGCTTAGTAAAAAACATTATAGACAGTTAACGTGTATAATGGTGTATTTTATTTTTAACTTATGGGTTGTCTCTCTTTCTTCTTTTGAACTGTAGAACGCCCCCCCCCCTAAAAAAACAAGTGTCGAGGGCCAGCCGTCAAAAGTGAATGACGTAAATTTCTACTGTCTGTTGTGTTCAAAGCAGACTGAAAGTTCCATATGCCAAAACAATGATGGCCACAGAAATTGTGTCTGTGCATCTAGGAGCTGTGCCTGTGAAAAGGAAACTCCAGCGGTACACCAAAATGCTGTGTTGTCTGTTAAAGGTTTTGCTTCAGCAGTTGTACTAGCATTTGTCAAATGTGATTATTACATCCTTCATTACAGACATCAAATGAAGGACCCTAGCAAGCTGCAGATGAATGCCTATGTGATTCATACAGAGCAGGAACAATCCATTATATATATAGTTTTTAGACTCGTACAAGGAGTATAAACTGTTAAAGGTTGTGTATGGGTTGTCCTCTGAAAAAAAATATTTCCACTCTGATATGTTGAACACATTGTCAATGGCACTCAATGAGATCTGATACACCAGTGAACCATGCTCAAAACTACAGGGTATGCCAGGTCTGTGTACGGGCTTTGATAGAAAGATGATAGAAAGGCTTGTAGAAAGGCATATGTGTAATATGTATTTAAAAAATGGAAGAACAGTTTATTTAGCCCTCAGGAGACTGTTTAGAAATAAAATAAATGAATATGTAACATTATATACATGCGTGTGTTTAGAACAAAACTCTAGAATGTCACGGGCCATGTGGCTATGCATTATACCCTGCATCCTGGTGTAGGGGCTGTTGTGGAAGGTCCTGCTAGAACCATCGTGTGTGTGTCTGTAAAAAGTGCTAAGCCATTATGCTATATACTATGAAAATGTGAAATGTGTTTTGTTAATGTTTTGCCAATATTTTTCATTATTATTCAAATGGACTTTCACAATCCAAGCATCTTTCATTTCCATGGCTGTAGCGACTGATAACATGTCTGGGGACCATTTAAGAAAACTTTATTATGATACAAGAGAGGTTGTTAGCTTTGGAAGTGCCGAAGCTGTGTATAGAAGGGCTGTAGGTGAAAAAGAACTGGTAAACAGAGACCTGGTGAGGACCTGGTTATCAGGAGAGGAGTCGTATTCACTCCACAAACCAGCCAGAAGGCATTTTAAGAGGTGACCTACAATTGTTAATGCCCAAATAGATTATCAAATGCAGGCGGACATCATCTGCCTTCAAGGTATAGCGAAACATAATATTGGATCCCACTATATATTAACTGTCATAGATGTGTTGTCCAAGTACGCTTTTGCAGAAGCGATAAGCGATAAAAGTGGGGCTAGCGTCACAGCTGCTTTCAAAGCCATCTTCGAGAAGGGGCGAATCCCTCAAAAACTACAAAGAGATGTGCGAAATACATTTTTAAACAAGTCATTTCAGAAATTATTAAAGCAGCATGCTGTTCAACATTTTGGGCTCGATTCCGATCCGGTAAAATGCGCTCCGAATCGTCGTACGGAGCAATTTTCCCCGTACGAATCGTACCCGTACACGTCCCCGTACGTACGACGAAGTACAATCCGTACCAGGAGCCAAAGACCGTACGAATCGCCCATACCTGACCAGGACCGTACGAATAGCGTCCTGATCACCCGGTCCGGATCGTACTCGCCGGGTCGTACGGTGTGTTTACGAGTCGTACGGATTCGGCTACGAATATGATTCGTACGGGGGATTTTTTTTACCGGATCGGAATCGAGCCCTTTGTGTCACACACAGAAGTAAAAGCAGCGGTTTAACTGCACTTTAAAGTCTAAGATGTGGAGATACTTTATGGCCTACAACACATACAGATATGTCAATGTTCTACAGGCTTTTGTTGATGTTTACAATGCCAGTTATCCTTGAACCTTCAAAACAACGCCCGTAGAGGTACAGCCGTCTAATTTGTTAAAGGTCTGGAGAACAGTTCACAGTCACCATTTCCCTACAATGGAGAAGAAGCCTCTTTTTAAAAAAGGGGACCATGTTAGGATTTCAAAATTGAAAGGTGTGTTTACAATGGGATACCAGCAGACATTTAGCAATGAGATATTTATAGAGGAAAGTGTGGAGCTTAAAGAGGGGTTGTTTATTTACAAGTAAAAGGACTACGCTGGGGAAGAGGTGTCTGGAGTCTTTTACAAGGAAGAGTTACAAATGGTACTCAACGATCCGCACAGAGGGGCAGATTTATGTTAACTGGCGCATCCCCAGGGATGCGCCAGTTAACATGCGCCACAGTGCGCCACAGCTCCGCCAGCCATGGTGCGCCGCATTTATAATGCGGCGCACCATGGTGCAAAAACGACACAGATGCGTGACGCATCTGTGCCGGAAATGTGTCGCATTGCTGGAGTTGCGTCGCAAGCGCGAGGCAGCTCCAGCAAGGCTTGGGGGTGCCCCATTTTAACAATGCTGCGTCAAGACCTACGTCTGCTTCAAGCAGGCGCAGGCTTTTGATGCAGCATTGGCTTTAAAGTGACTGAGTGAAATCTCATAGATTTCACTCAGCCACTTTTGCGAGGCGCACCTGCCCCGGAACGCCCACCCTGCGCTGGAACGCCCACAAGCGGCGCAGGGCTTTACAACGTGACGCATCTGCCTAGATGCGTCCCGTTGCAAATCGTTCGTAGGGATGCGCCACGTTTACGCCGCCTTGCGTGACGCAACAGCGGAGTAAACGTGGCGCAAGGGCCTCATAAATCTCCCCCAGAGTGTTTAGGGTTGTAAAGGTTTTGAAAAGGAAAGGTAGCTGTGCTAACAGACAATCGTTTGTCAAATGGCACAGATGGCTGGAGAAATGTAACTATTCGGTGTTGGCCACCTCTCTGAAGGGTGTGTGAGTTTGGGACGGTCTAAATCTCAAGATAAGCTGATGACAGTTCCCTTTTATATTACCCTCTTGTCCAACGCCTCTAAGGACATGGCACCAAGATTTCAAATTACACTGTGAAATTGGCTAAACCCGTGGACTTGAAAGGGGATTGGGAAGTAGCCCTAACAGAAATCCAACACCCAAGAACATGGAATACATTCGCACCGATCTAAGCCACATTTAATATAAAGCGTGAGCATGACCCTGTGAGCATACCCGCAGGTTTCCCATACGGATACTACCCAACCATTAAGTGTCATTGATGCCATCAACAAGTCCATATCCAACATTAAAACCTTTGTGAATATTAATTTCATGCTAGATAATGTTAGAAGGACTGTCTTACTTAAAGCCCTTGGTCTGGTAAATTAAGAAGGGTTTTAGGCCAGTGCAACATGTGAGAATTTCTGTTGAACCCAACTGCTCATGCCCTGATATTAACGGTGGGTTCTATACACTCTACGTGTATAGCGTTAATGTAAAGGCGCAGTGGATTGGGGATAGTTATTCATCACTGTTAAGATGGGTCCACGTGCAGGGCGAAAATAATACGATGGTCAATATACAATTTAACAAGCCTGACTACGTTACAGTTTCTAAAAACCATTTTGACACTATTTCAATTATGATCTTTGACAACCAGTCTGTGCTGGTGGCCTTCAAATATGGGAAAGTTTAATTATTTATTTTATTTTTAAAGTTTTATAAAGCGCAAACAAGATCCTAGCGGATATCAGAGCGCTATACAAACATTAAATGTTACTTATACAGAAAATAAAAGCAGATCCAAACAAATGTACAAAGAATAGAGTAAAAAAACAAAAAAACTGCATAGTTAGCTTTAGCATTAATAAGTGTCTTGTGGTTGGGTGCGCGAATGCATCTTGTCACAGGGTATCAGCAGACCCTACTCATGTGTATTTGGCCATGAGGATGGATTTAACTTCCTTTTTAAAAGAAGTAGTGGACGGGTTAAGTCTGGTTTCTGGGGGTAAGACATTCCAAATTCTGGGTGACATCCCAGAGACGGATCTGTTATAAGTTTTTTTCTTATGGAATATTTGTGGTTTCAGTAGTAATTTTCCGCATTTTTTGAGGATCTGGACCCACCAGAGATCACCAGTTTCTGTGCCAGGAAACTGGGTTTCTTTTGATGTAAGGCTCTGTGCGTCATGCACGCAATTTTCAACTGAATTCTAGCCTCTAGGGGTAGCCAATTCAGGGATTGAAGGTCCAGGGAGATGTGGGATCTACGTTTAGATCCAGTTATGAGTCTTGCTGCGGCGTTGATTGAGGCTCTAAGAGGTGCAGTTGATGCTTTGGGTAGGCCACAGAGGGAGACACAACCGTATTCCTTGTACTGCCTGCTTAAAGTCATTGTGTGGTAGGAAGGGTTTCAGTTTCCTCAATGTGTTTATCTGGAAGTTAGCTCCCTTTGTAGCATTGCTGATATGTTTTTGCATGTTGAGGTTACTGTCTAAAATTGTTCCAAGTGACTTTGCTGAGTCCACAATGGTAGGTTGTACGTTGAACGTTGAATTTGAGCCAGCGGAGCTATTAGTAGGAATTCAGTCTTTAGGGCGTTCAATTTAAGAGGATTTTCTGCCAGCCAAGTTTGGGTATTCCTTAGAGCTGTATTAAGTAGTTTGATATCCTCTAGGTTATGCATCTTGAGGTACAACTGTGTGTCATCTGCGTACATGTGATATTGCACGTTAGAGGTTTGTAGAATTTCGGTGAGAGGTTCCAGGAAGAGATTAAACAGTGTTGGGGATAATGTGGACCCTTGCCGTACCCCCAAGGTTACTGGGACGGGCTTGGACCGAGTGTTACTGACTTTGAATTGTTGTGTCCGATTTTGGAGAAATGAAGTGAACCAGCTTAGCACAGCCCCAGATAGGCTCATTCTGTGTTTCAGGAGGTCTAACAGGTTCTCATACTTGACTGTATCAAAGGCAGAGGAAAGGTCAAGTAGGATGAGTAGACAGGATCTATTATAGTCAAGTATTTGCAGCGCATCGTCAATGATGTGTGTCATAGCTGTTTCTGTGCTGTGGCCAGCACGGAAGCCTGATTGCTGTTTGTTGAGAAGGTCAAAGTGATCAATATGTTTTGTTAGCTGTAGATGCACACATTTGTCCAGCAGCTTGGCTAAAGTAGGAATATTGGAGATAGGGCAATAGTTGTTTAGGTCTATGGGGTCTGCTGTGGGCTTCGTTAGAATGGGTGAGACCTGGCCTACTTTGAGGGTATCTGGGATGCAACCTTGTTGAAGTGAACTGTTTATGATCTTGGACCAGAGAGGTAGAAGCAGTGGAGTAAGGTCTTTGACTGCATTTGCCAGAAGCAGATCAGAAGAGTGGTTGGCTGGGTTCAATGCACTGAGAATCTTGCCTAAAGCATCTTCGGAGTAGGAGGAAAATGAAGACAAGTCTGCATTATTGTTTGGGTTGGACTTTGATTGGAGTTTGCATGGGGTGGTTCTGGGAGCAGGAGAGGTTAGAGTATTCGGTCTCGCATATAAGGTTAGATCCTTTAGGAGGTCGTTCTTGATGGTGTCGGTCTTCAAGGTGAAGAAGGAGGAAAATTCTTCACAGTTTGGCTGCGAGCATTCACTATTTTGTGGACGATGAGGTGCCTCCTTAGATTGGGTTTTGATCAGATCAAAGAGTTTTTTAGGACGGTTTCTTGCCTGGTCAAGTTGAAGGCTAAAAAAATCGGCTTTGGTGCGCTTGATCTTACGGAAATATGCGTTTCTCTTTGTCCTGAGAATCTTGAGGTGGTTGGTTGATGGTATTGATCTCCAGACCAGTTCTGCAGTTCTGAGTGAGTGCCTGTCCTCGTTGAGTATACCGTTAAACCAAGGTTTAGAATCTTTCAGAGAGACTCTTTTTAGTTGCAGAGGTGCTACTTCGTCTAATATTGATGTCATGGTTGAGAGGTAGTGGCTGGTGAGATCGTGAACTGTGGAAGATCCTGCGGGAGGCAACAGTAGGTTGGAACAGGAGGAAGGCAAGGTGTTGGGATTAAGTTTTTTCAGGTCTCTTTTCCACACTTTTGGTCTTGTGGATTGGGCTGAGTTCAGTTTCACCATTTCCATGATGGTGAAAGTGATGATGTGATGGTCGGACCAGTCGCAGGGTAGGATCGACTCTAGCTGTGTAGAACCGCAGCCTTAAGGCCCGGCGGCCCAGGGTACGCCTGAAATCCCCGGGATACACCTGCCTTGTCAAAAACAGAGACACAGACTCTTCGTCTGGCGTAGAAGATGGTATTTATTAGCTGCAGCTAGTACAGTGGTCTTAGAAGTCGTCGGTACAACGAGGTTCAAAAGAGACTGCCAGTTAAATCCGTGGCGCACAGTTTTGTACACGATACAATACAATGCAAAATGCAATCACACAATAGCATGAGCTATAGGCAAACGTTATAGACAATGTTTTAAGACCAAAGCAACTCAAGTTCCCGGTTCTGTTTGTCACTCGACCCCCTTAAGTAAATTACAAATGAATCCACACAATTCGATTTACAAGTAGAGAAAACACAGCTGCGTGTTGTAGAAGGACAGTCATGAAACAGGAGAATGCATGAGACATGTAGCGAAGGACAGCAGATAAGATAACTTAAAGGAAACAATGGTGTGAACCAACATTTTTATTTTTATTTATTTAAACTTATAATGCGCACAGCTACCCACAACAGTAAATCTACCGTAGCCAGTCACTTTCTAGAATACAGACACAACGTGGCTCAGCTGCAGTTTACTGTGATGGAAAATTTAGCACATACCCAAGGGGTTAACCACAAGAACAAACTCCTGCAAAGTGAGAACTTTTGGATTCGTTACTTGTGCTCTATGCAACCAACAGGGTTACATGACAGGATGGAATTCGTTTGCTACCTTTAATGTCACCTGATGTATATGTTTCATGTTTATTTTTCCTTTCAGGGTGCTGATTTCGCACTTTGCACACTTTTATATATGAGGACGGCCTTGACATGGTTTTATTATATATTTATTTTTATTTGTCTCTCTTCACACGTACCACAGTTTTATCAGGATATATTATGACACACTCTTCATTCTCTTTTCACTTTTGTTTATAGTGTATGCCCATTCACTTTTTGGTTATTTTTCGCGTTGGTAACAGCTTCCAAGATGGCCCCCACCGTTTTACTAGACTACACAGTCCTTTTTCTATGACCACACATCTTCACCAGCTAACTTGATCACCTTTCGGCTGCTCGATACTGAGACCGGCGTTTGAACACACGCGAGGTACGCGTGGTGCGAGCAGCGGTTGAATGTAAGTCGAACCACCGCTCTAATGCTTCTTATCTTGTGCATGCTGTCTGCATCTCTACCCGAACGATCACCCCTTAACTATTATCACAACTAGCAGCGAGTTTATTCTTTAATGAAACTCTATGGCCACTTTCCTTTTTACAATGCAACATGTTAGGATGCCATTTCGTGAAAGATTTCTTGGGATAACGTGATTCTGACCCAGAGCGTTTTTATTTTTCAATGTTCGTTATCTAGACAACTTTCGAGTATACACTTTGCAGCGTCACACTGGGTGTTTTTCTTACATAACTATACTTTATTGCAGCGTTTGTGCACTCTGAGGTGAAGGTCTGTTGATTTACTCTTGTTGATTGACACTTAAATCACGGATTCCCTCAGTTTTGGTCTACCCTGGAGAAATGTATATAATGAGTGATCTGATCCAGTTAGACTGGAAGGTTTTGAATAACAGTTGTTTATTTGCTTTGGATGAAATTATGATGTGCCCCGATAATTCAGACCATACATTGTCTTTTTTGTTTAGATTATTCCCCTGACGAAGGACTACCATAGTCCGAAATGCATTGGGACTGATCGATACACAGTCAAAATATCGAGTTAGAAATATCGATGTACCAAAATATCGTGTCAATAATTTCGAAGGTGCAGAATATCGAAGACAAGAATATCGTTGGACAGAATATCGACCCTAAGGTAAGTAATATCGAAATACTTAATATCGATGTAAGTAATATCGAAGTTAGTAATATCGATAGCATACATAACGATGTTACTAATTTCGATTACACTAATATCGATATTTGTATTATTTCTGTTGTTTTTTATTATGTATGTGTTATATGTTTTACTTAAGTAATTAAAATAAGTACTATTAAATGTGTATTACATATATATATTAATACATTTATTTATAAGTTAATTATATGTTTTAGTACCAGAGCGGGTTGTGGGTTTACAGGGGAATAGGGTGGGAAGTAATTTAATTATGTTAAATTGATTAATAATTAGTAGTTAATATTAATTAATTATAAATAATTGGTAATTACATTTAATTAATTGGTTAATCATTTTAATTAATTGATTAATTGATAAATATGTTTTATAGCAGGTTGTGGGTTTATAGGGTAATAGGGTGGGTAGTAATTTAATTATGTTAAATTGATTGATAATTAGTAGTTAATATTAATTAATTATAAATAATTAGTAATTAAATTTAATTAATTGGTTAATCATTTTAATTAATTGATTAATTGATAAATATGTTTTATAGCGGGTTGTGGGTTTATAGGGGAATAGGGTGGGTAGTAATTTAATTATGTTAAATTATAAAATAATTAGTAGTAATTATTAAATAATTTTAAATAATTGGTAAATACATTTAATAAATGGTTATCTCATTATAAATAATTGATTAATCGATATATATGTTCTGTAGCGGGTTGTGGGTTTATAGGGGAATAGGGTGGGAAGTTATATAATTATGTATAATTAATTATTCAGAAGTAGGAATGATAAATTAAATATAAATACTTGGTAATTATTTTTAATTAATTGGTAATTAATTTTAATTGATTGGTAAATAATTGTAATTAATTCATAGATAGATAAATGTGTTCTGTTGTGTGTAGTGGGTTTATAGGGGAATATGGTGGAAGTAATGTAAATGTAATTAAGTAATATTTTATTTTAAATGATTGTTTTGTAAATAATATAATTGTTAAATAATTATTAATTGGTAATTAAATATTATAAAATGGAATTTTTAAATATTTATTTTTGCTTAATTATATTGAGGTAATCATGTTTTTTATAATTATGTATAGGTATTGTATATGGTTTACATTTTTATAATACTTTATATCATTATTTAAATAAAAAACCTTTATTTATAAGTATGTTATTTTAACCCCTGCGCTATCCAACATTTTCCCTACTGTTGCACTCTCTGGAGTGGGAATAGTAATTTTTACTCCTACGCTATCCAACGCTTTCCCTACTGATGCACTCTCTGGAGTGGGAATAGTAATTTTTACTCCTACGCTATCCAACGCTTTCCCTACTGTTGCACTCTCTGGAGTGGGAATAGTAATTTTTACCTCTACCCTATCCAACGCTTTCCCTACTGTTGCACTCTCTGGAGTGGGAATAGTATTATTTACCCCTACGCTATCCAACGCTTTCTCTACTGTTGCACTCTCTGGAGTGGGAATAGTAATTTTTACCCCTACGCTATCCAAAGCTTTCCCTACTCTTGCACCCTCTGGAGTGGGAATAGTAATTTTTACACCTATGCTATCCAACGCTTTCCCTACTGTTGCACTCTCTGGAGTGGGAATAGTAATTTTTCCTCCTACGCTATCCAATGCTTTCCCTACTGTTGCACTCTCTGGAGTTGGAACAGTAATTTTTACCCCTACGCTATCCAACGCTTTCCCTACCGTTGCACTCTTACTCCTATGCTATCCAACGCTTTCCCTACTGTTGCACTCTCTGGAGTGGGAATAGTAATTTTTACCTCTACCCTATCCAACGCTTTCCCTACTGTTGCACTCTCTGGAGTGGGAATAGTAATATTTACCCCCACGCTATCCAACGCTTTCTCTACTGTTGCACTCTCTGGAGTGGGAATAGTAATTTTTACCCCTACGCTATCCAACACTTTCCCTACTCTTGCACTCTCTGGAGTGGGAATAGTAATTTTTACCCCTATGCTATCCAACGCTTTCCCTACTGTTGCACTCTCTGGAGTGGGAATAGTAATTTTTACTCCTACGCTATCCAATGCTTTCCCTACTGTTGCACTCTCTGGAGTTGGAATAGTAATTTTTACCCCTACACTATCCAATGCTTTCCCTACTGTTGCACTTTATGGAGTGGGAATAGTAATTTTTACCCCTACGCTATCCAACGCTTTTCCTACTGTTGCACTCTCTGGAGTGGGAATAGTAATTTTTACCCCTACGCTATCCAATGCTTTCCCTACTGTTGCACTCTCTGGAGTGGGAATAGTAATTTTTACTCCTACGCTATCCAACGCTTTCCCTACTGATGCACTCTCTGGAGTGGGAATAGTAATTTTTACTCCTACGCTATCCAACGCTTTCCCTACTGTTGCACTCTCTGGAGTGGGAATAGTAATTTTTACCTCTACCCTATCCAACGCTTTCCCTACTGTTGTACTCTCTGGAGTGGGAATAGTAATTTTTACTCCTACGCTATCCAACGCTTTCCCTACTGTTGCACTCTATGGAGTGGGAATAGTATTTTTTACCCCTACGCTATCCAACGCTTTCCCTACGCTTGCACTCTCTGGAGTGGGAATAGTAATTTTTACCCCTATGCTATCCAACGCTTTCCCTACTGTTGCACTCTCTGGAGTGGGAATAGTAATTTTTACTCCTACGCTATCCAATGCTTTCCCTACTGTTGCACTCTCTGGAGTTGGAATAGTAATTTTCACCCCTACACTATCCAATGCTTTCCCTACTGTTGCACTCTCTGGAGTGGGAATAGTAATTTTTACCCCTACGCTATCCAACGCTTTCCCTACTGTTGCACTCTCTGGAGTGGGAATAGTAATTTTTACCCCTACGCTATCTAATGCTTTCCCTACTTTTGCACTCTCTGGAGTGGGAATAGTAATTTTTACTCCTATGCTATCCAACGCTTTCCCTACTGTTGCCCTCTCTGGAGTGGGAATAGTCATTTTTACCCCTACGCTATCCAACGCTTTCCCTACTGTTGCTCTCTCTGGACTGGGAATAGTAATTTTTACCTCTACGCCATCCAAAGCTTTCCCTACTGTTGCACTCTCTGGAGTGGGAATAGTAAGTTTTTACCCCTATGCTATCCAAAATATTATATAATTAATTGTAAAAATATTAAAAGTATATTTAATTTTTTATGTTTTGTACATTTTATTTATGTTATTGTTTTATGTTTGTAAAGGTATTAGTAAATTAGAATATATTTTAATGATTTATAAGTTAGTAAAATAATTATTACAACATATTGTTCAGAACATATATATTATATATTTACAGTATATATTTAATTAATATATTATTATTATATATGTATTATTTATTAATTTTAAACATTATTAGATACTTATAACTACGTATATTATATTTATTAGTGTTATTTAATTTATTTTACAATTATATTTAAAAAAAAAAAACGATATTTTTAACATCGATATTTTTGACATCTATATTATTTTTTCGATATTTTTGTACATACCATGTTGAAGATAGGATGTCGATATTCTTGCCCTCGATATTTTAGACTTGATATTTCTGTAGGTCGATATTTTGGAGGTCGAAATTTTGTCAGTGATCCGGACTGATCATGTGGAATGATAAATGTTTGGATTGGAATAAAATATAACGTTCATTGGAATGAAATTTGCAATTCCATGAAGAAACACGGAACTTGTTTAAATCTTTAAAGAAAAACTTCAACAAAACCTTGAGCTTATTTGTTTATTGATTGAAATACCTAACAGGTAACATTTAAGCGGTGCGCAGGGGGACAACCCTTAATGAGGGTTGCTTATTGATGATTAGTTGACGCTGGATTGTCCAGGAAGCGAAGCCCCAGCCTTGCACGCTACAACTACACACACAGAACACTTTGTTCCCTATACATTGCGGTGCGAGTCCTATACCTTGAGTGTTAAGGAAATCACCAAAGCATGTTCGCCCTTCAAACTCCCAGCTGTTATCATAAGTTAGATGGTGTGCGTAAATATAGTTAGGTTGGTGTACCCCGTCTTCTGTGTATACTATACTTTATATGTTATGTTATGTTATTTTTTATTTAATATAGCGCAACGGTTACTCAAAAAGAGAATCCCGGCGCTTTAGGTAAGGTGAAACTGGTTACAGAGTAACACAACACAGATAAAAACAAATTAAAAGTCCACAAAAGAAACAGGGCAACCGGCAAGGCTATTGAGAGAACAGCCAGGTTTTGAGGCCTTTCCTAAATTCAAGAAGACTGGACGCCCCTCGCAAAGGGAGCGGTAAGGAATTCCACAACTGTGGGGCCAAAAGACTGAAGGAGCGGCCACCTAGGCGGGCCCTCTTCACACGCGGAACCGCCGCGAGAAGTAAAGATTCCGATCTCAACGCGCGAGTAGGGTGGTAGAAAGTGAGTCTCTTTCGCAGATGTTTGGCTCCCACCGCATGGAGAGCCTTGTAGGCTAGGGTCAACGCCTTAAAGGCAATCCGTTTGCGGATGGGTAGCCAATGCAGCTTCACCAACAACCCAGAGGCGCTGGTGCGTCTACTTAGGCCAAAAATGGCCCTTTATATTAAAGAATTTTTGGTTTTGGTCTGAGGCCTCCCTTTAACCATGTAGCACATGTGTACAGTTCCTGTCCTAAAATGAGTCTGACACATTGGGCATTTCATGCTTTTGCATTTGTGATCTTCAGCCACATACCGGCCACACTCATCCATTTTAGGGATGCATTTAACAGCTTTGTTTTTTTTTTTTTTTTTTTAACAATTCTTTATTGATAATTTTTGATCATTCTTTCCCACCCATCCCACCCAATTATAAAAACAACCCCACACAAACAGGCAATGAATATAAACAGAAATATTTTAAATTAGGCGTTATGCAAATATTAAGCGAGACACACAACAGATAAGTGCAAAACCATATGAAGAAAATCCTTTCCTATACACGCAATTAATCAGCATTACGAGTCTGATCTCTCGATCCATTGTGTAACGGGATACCATATTTCTAACCCTTTTTTTTTCTTTTTAAGGCCCTTATGTTTGTATATGGCTATTTCCAGGCTGTAGGTAGCAAGGAATCGTGCCCGCCATTGCTGGAATGTAGGCGGGTACAGGTCCAACCATGCAGATGTTAAGCAGATTCGAAGTACCGCCATTGAGATAAACAGTAATCCCTGCATGTTGGCGGATCTAACGTTCCTATCCACCCCCAGTATAATTTCCGCAGTGGTGATCTCAATATTACTCTCAAATATTCCTGACAGAAACGTTGATATATCTTGTCTGATAGTATTTAGGGTTTGACATGTAGCTAACATGTGTACCAAATCTGCTTCGGGCTGAGCACATCGAGGACATAATGTGCCTTTACCGGTACTCCATTTGGATATTCTAGCTGGTGTATAATAAAGTTGAAAAAACGTCTTGTAAAATTGGGCTTGAAGTTTGGTTGACATTAATAAGCAATTTGAGATTTCTAGAGCATTTCGCGTAAGGGGTTCTGTTAATTCTAATTTGTTTTGCCAATAATGGATATGCTTGTCTAAATCATCTGGGAGACTTACAACTAAATCTTTATAAATTTCACCAATTTTAACACTATTAGTGCGCACCACTGTTTCGATTGCTGGAATTTTATTCATGGCCCTACTGCCACCCCCTTTTTTAGTAATAAAATCCCTAACTTGCAAATATTTAAAAAAATCACGCGATTCTAGCCCAAATTTAGTTTTTAGGGATTCGAATGAGCAGAAGCCCGTACTGTCATATAACGAGCCAATCTGTGTGATTCCCGATCTTACCCATCGTGTCATACAATAATCTGTAAAGATCTCAGGGAGATTGGAATTTCTAACTAGGGTGGTATAGTGGGAGAACCTACCGAGTCCCAAGAGTTTTCGCACATGGTTCCAAACAATATAAATACCTTTAAGTGTTTTAAAGCGGAGCTTTTTGAAATGGCAGTCATATGTTAACCTCCACAAATGATCACTTGTCTCTCTGCCTAGAATGAGTTCCTGTGGGGTTGGGACTAACATATCTATATTGGGCTCTTGCCTGGGGGTTAAGAGAGCTCTACTGTATTTAAGGATGGTTGCCCACCAATAGATTTTAAGGTTGGGAAGCGCCAGACCCCCTCTTTCCCTTGGTAGGATAATATATTTTTGAGCTCTACGTGTTCTTCCATATCCCCAGATAAAACGAGAGAATATATTATCCATATCTTTAAATATTGATGGGTCGAAATTTAAACAGATGGTCCGAAAAAAGTATAGAAATTTCGGAAGGAATAGCATTTTAATAAGATTACATCTTCCTATGATAGATAAATATAAGTTATGCAGGCTATTTAAACTTTTCTCAGTCTTTTTAAGAAGTGGGTTCAAATTGAGATTTACTAAATTGTTTAGATTGGAGGTGATATTGACACCAAGATACAATGCATTCTCTACCACCCTGTTGTCAGAAAAATTGATTAGACTATTGATTACAATCTGGGTTTTGGTTTCGTTCAATTTATACCCTGATATATCGCCAAACTTTTTCGCTTCTTCTTCCATTTGTTTTAGTGTTTCCTCTGGATCGGCAGTGACTATTGCAATGTCATCTGCAAAAGCCAAGGTCTTTGTTTCACCATTGGCTGTTTTCCTGGGTTGTATTAAGTGGTTTGATTCTAGCCTTGAAATAAATGGATCAATAAAGATGGCAAATAATAATGGGGAGCAGGGACAGCCCTGCCTCGTACCTCTAGTCACATTGATGGCATCTGATAAATCCCCATTAACCATTACCACTGCCTCTGGAGTTGTATACATCGCCTGAACAGCTTTAATAAACTGGTCTCCAATCCCACTTTTCGACATGGCTGTCCATAGATACTGCCAGGAGACCCTATCGAATGCTTTTTCGGCATCTAGCAATATCAAGGCCATAGGGTCTCCTGCCACTTCAGCCATGTCGAAAAGCGTGATCACCCTCTGAATATGGTCTGTGGTTGATCTCCCTGGTACAAATCCGTGTTGTCTAACGGATACAATTTTATGGATTAAAGGTGACAATCTACAGGCTAATAATTTAGAATATATTTTGGAATCGTTGTTGATTAATGTGATTGGTCGATATGCACCAAGTTCCGTAGGATCCTTATTTTTTTTGGCAAAGACAATAATTTTCGCCCTGGCCCAGGATGCCGGAGGGCGTCCACCTTGAAAGATATGAATCATTAAGTTAGTAAGAATATCTTTCAGTTTGTTGCTAAATCTGACATAGAATTCGGTAGGGATTCCATCAAGGCCTGTTGCTTTACCCGACGGAAGACTATTCATTGAGAGTAGAATTTCTATCCAATCCGGAATGACTGAGAGAATATCTTGATCCGATTGAGATAAACGGGGGCGTGTAGTCAATTCCAGATATTCATCAATACTGACCTGGCTATTACCTATCTCAGTATAGAGATCCGAGTAATAACGCTTAAAAGCTTCTCTGATTTCTTTAGGGTCCCTGCATGTTGGCGGATCTAACGTTCCTATCCACCCCCAGTATAATTTCCGCAGTGGTGATCTCAATATTACTCTCAAATATTCCTGACAGAAACGTTGATATATCTTGTCTGATAGTATTTAGGGTTTGACATGTAGCTAACATGTGTACCAAATCTGCTTCGGGCTGAGCACATCGAGGACATAATGTGCCTTTACCGGTACTCCATTTGGATATTCTAGCTGGTGTATAATAAAGTTGAAAAAACGTCTTGTAAAATTGGGCTTGAAGTTTGGTTGACATTAATAAGCAATTTGAGATTTCTAGAGCATTTCGCGTAAGGGGTTCTGTTAATTCTAATTTGTTTTGCCAATAATGGATATGCTTGTCTAAATCATCTGGGAGACTTACAACTAAATCTTTATAAATTTCACCAATTTTAACACTATTAGTGCGCACCACTGTTTCGATTGCTGGAATTTTATTCATGGCCCTACTGCCACCCCCTTTTTTAGTAATAAAATCCCTAACTTGCAAATATTTAAAAAAATCACGCGATTCTAGCCCAAATTTAGTTTTTAGGGATTCGAATGAGCAGAAGCCCGTACTGTCATATAACGAGCCAATCTGTGTGATTCCCGATCTTACCCATCGTGTCAATCCATGGACAGGATCTCTAATTGCTTTAATCATATTTTCTGAATTCTGTTGTCTAATACGAATAGCTAATTGATGACCCACCCGCTCACTCAGTTCGTAGGTTTTTTCCCTGTTCACTACTGCTTTACTGATTGCTTTGGTGATATATATTTCAGATATTAGATTCCTTCCAATTGCTACCTCTCGTACTGCCCTTTCTACATTGACTCCACATTGCACCGCTCTAGCAAGGGCTTCTTCCCTTCTTATTAAGTCTTCTTGTAAGTTTAACAGCTTTAGTTTTCCTTCTTTATTATTGTTGATGGAAAATCTAAGAGTTTCGCCCCTTATACCTGCTTTCAATACGTCCCAGACCACATCCAAAGGGGCACTACCCACATTAAACTTTAAAAATTCTGAGATCCAATTCTCCATATGTATACAGTATTTTTCGTTGTGCAATAAAGAATTTTTGGTTTTGGTCTGAGGCCTCCCTTTAACCATGTAGCACATGTGTACAGTTCCTGTCCTAAAATGAGTCTGACACATTGGGCATTTCATGCTTTTGCATTTGTGATCTTCAGCCACATACCGGCCACACTCATCCATTTTAGGGATGCATTTAACAGCTTTGTTTTGTATGTTCAAACATTATTGCTTGCAAGTGACAAAACAGATTACAGGTGCGTCATCTCACCTTCAGGGTGTTGTCTACGACACAACCATCCCTTTGATACATCTTACAATGAATTTCACATTGATGATTTGCCTTAGTGTTGTAGATGTGATCGCAGTAGGTGCACATGTACTTAGCTCCTAGAAAACTTTTAAAGTTCAAGATCCCATAAAAGTGATTTTCGTTGTGGAGGACATATATACGGTCTTGTTTTTCACATGTTACCTGGTTGTAAAGTATTCCCAAGAACTTTCTGATAAAGAACTTTCACCGCAACGGCACATTAGTTCTCAAAGAACCCTATGTCGCCACAGCAGACCATGTGATCTGGGGGTATTTCAAGCACCTTATGGGATTCAGCCGCTCTAAACATGATGACAGCGTCGGGGCTTTTGCGACCCTGCAGCAACCCCACGATGCTGGCTGCCAGACAGGTATTGGCTGCACTTTTGTTAAAGTTGAGCAGCCAACGTTGTTTCTTACCAATGATCTTGCTCTTAAGCACAGTCTTTAAAGGTCTGGAAACACCCCTCTCATGACTCCGCACAATGAGGGCTCTGACTCTGAGAGTACCATAGGCGACTTGTTCAGACTTACTCTGTAAAAGCCTCTAGAAATTCCATAACGTCAAAGACAGCGCAGAACCTTCGTTTGGTGAACAATGGACTGTCAAGGCCCTGTCCCTGGAAGCGTAGGTGGATGAAATTGTGAAGACCCACATCGTGTTACAACCTTTCTATAAGCGTTTGCACAGCCTGATGTATGGCTAAATCCTCATGATCAGAGAACCTTATGTGGTGTAGGTTAACAAACCTAAATTCCTCATAGTGTTCTGTAGTGTTAAATCTGTCTACCGTGTGACTGTAAATTTGATTGCTCTCTAAAAACCCAAGCTCTGAATCCTGAACTTGAGGAATTGGGCTTGTTGAATTCAATTCTGCATCATTTTGGGGGTTCAGACTTAACCCTGACTCTGGTGTATTTTTAAGCTTCTGTGTAGCGCATATTCTGGCTTTCTTTAGTTTCCTTATTAGACGCTGATGCTGCGTAGCGCTATTATTGCACTTTTTCTTTTTACGGGGCCACTGTTTTTTAGGCAACTGTCCCCAGTCTGGTTTGCACTTGTAAGCATTGTACTCGCAGAGACCTCTGCTACAGACCCTACATTTGCCCCGTCTGTGTGTTCCTGGTGTTGGCGTATTACAGTTCTACCCTTTGAGCATTTCAAATGACCCACCCTAAGGATGTTCTCTCCTGACCTTATGTATTGTCAACTTTTGAGTATTAATTTATATGTTTCAGGCATTTTGTGTGATACTGCAAGACCTTGTTTGCTGGTCTCTATGTACTTTTTACGCCTGAGGCATCGCAAGAATCGTAGGTACTTTGTCAGTATTGTGCAGACCTTAGGGTTATATTTTGATGTATGTATACTTTTAATAATACCGGTGGAATAGGGGCTCTTTAGGGGACGCCGTAGACCTAGTCATGCCTGTATAACACCAATGTCTGTCGCTGCCAATTGACACGTCTGTAGGATCAAACTTTTACACAGCTCAACCCTTTGAAGGATCTTCAGCTGTGCATCTGTCATGACTGTGTCACCTCTTCCCCCCTTCCCCAGGTTTAAGGTGGCGGAATTGACCCATTGTTTTAGTTCTCGGACCACCAACTGCATATCCTTGACTTGAGCTCCTAGTACTTCTTTTAGGTCTACAGAATCATATGGCGGGGGATTGGGGATGAACACAGGGATGTTTTTTACATTACCATGAAGTACCCCGGGGCCATTCTCAGACATCTTCCACAATGCCATTCTGTAACATAGGGTCTGTAGGGATCAAAGAAATAGGGTCCCAATGCGAATATCCTGGGGATCCTGTGGCCGATACAACATCCAAACTTTTTTTTGGGCAGCCGTTCCATCCTGTACTGCTAATTTGGTATGTTGAGGTTGGTGTTATGGGATTTACACTGGATATGGGGCTGTTTGAGTTGTATGCCCCTGGTGGGGTGCTAGGGGACATAGGGTATGGGGAATTAAAAAGCTGTTCAAAATACCCAATAGACCTGGAAGTGTAGGATCGTCAGAGTTATGGTCAGGTGTGTGTCTCTCGGTCGCCTGCAACCCCCCATTGACCACATTAGAAGGCCCTCAGTGCACGGCTTCTTTGGGTCTGTCAATACTGTTCTCCAACCCTGCCAAGGCCTTGAGAGACCCTAGGCTGTCGGTATAAGTTCTTTCTAAGCGTTGATCAATTACAATCGGTGAGCCCGTATGCCTGTTAGGAATGATTATAGATGGCTTTGATGGTGGCCCCTGGGAGAGTGCCTCTACAGGTTTCCTATTTGAAACTATAGAGTGCCTTAGGGTGTAGGAAGGGGGCTGTGGTGTAATTGTCTTGTTTAAATTCCCTTCTACTGCTTCTATGTGTAACTCAGGGACCTGTGCTTCTTCTTAAGATTTTTCCTTGATAGGCGATTCACTTTTGGGGTTTGGAGTTGCACCAGATCTTCTGCAATAGCCATCGTAGTCAATGGACCTTTAGAGATCAGGGGGTAAGGGGCTCATTCATCGGTGTAACAACATTTTTAATGAGAGATCTAGAGGCGATGTTTGTGGCTCTGGGACCATCTGCTTCTTCTAGAGGTTTAAAGGAGTTGATTGGCACTCTGGGACCGCCTGTCTCTTCTTCTGGAGGTTTAAAAGAGCTGTTTGGGACTCAGAGACCACCCTCTTCCTTTTGAGGTTCAAAGAAATGGCTCATTGACCGCCATCTTCTTATTGAGGGCTGGTCCTTTTCTGGAATCTCCCACCTTGTGCAGAATAGGCATTTCCGTAGGAGTATTCAACAGGCTGTTGGGTGGCTTGACTTGAAATTATATGTCTGTGCCAGGTCTCTGCTGGATATGTGCATAGTAAGAGCATTGTTTGTTTTGGCGTACACACCTACTCACACATTTTGCTGTAGGCTTGCTGGTCTGTACTGTCTTTGTGATGTCGCTTAACAGGACCATCATCCTCTCAGCCGTGCATGGCTCTTCTCCAGTGAGATTTTGAGCTGCTCCTAGAATGTAACATAAAAATATATATTACAAAAAAAGGAACCTGTATAAACTGCTTACACTAGCCACTATAACTTCTACACAATCTTTTATACACCCTGTACTACATGTTTGTGGGACTTTCTGTTTGAGAGAATAAAACCTCAGAGTTCTTTTTACACCCTTTTGAAAAACAAACACATACCTGTTAGAGGTCTTTTCCCAGATCCTTTCTTTGTCACAGGTCCCTCTTTAGAGGCTGAAGCCTTCCTTTTCAGAGGCCCATTTTTTGCTCGCTGGGCTGGCTCGTGCACAACCACACAGTCCTTTTATGACTCCATGGGCCCTGTAAAGAAAGCAAAATGTCACATTTATAGTATAAACCATGCCTTAGCAGTCCCTTCTGAGGAGCCCTCCTACAGTTCACCGCTGTGGTTTTGTAGACTAGCACAGACAGTTTAAAAAACCAGAGCATTTTTATTTACCTGTAAGAACCGGCTTGTCCTGCACACTGAACAACGCATCATGACACTCCAGGAACTGTTGTAGAGCGTCAACAGCTAGATGTAGTTAAGCGTCATACCTGTAAAATCATACATACACGGGAACACCATTAGGAAAGCAGAGTTTCTGAGACACCGGTGTACGAAACCTACTCAGAACTATAGAACTCTAAATAAATATACCTCGCTGAAAGTTCAGTAGGTCTTCATTACTGAAAGTTATTTTCTGGAGGTCCTGTGGGTTAGATCAAACATGCCTGTTTTAAAACTAGCTCTCATAAACATAGCTTTACTACTTGTCTCCCTAGAAAACGCAAATACTTATTACATAGAGACAATCATTCATACTTATGAAATGTGTAAATCAGCCTATAGGAAAATCCTACATAAGCCAGAGGTGTTCAATTTAATGGAACAAAAATGTCAAACCCATTGTTATACAACCTAGTTAAAGTCTTGAGAAGCATAAACTCAAAATTGAAAAACGACCTCTGTAATTACATTTACTTTTTTTTAATAAGAAACCCTGATTTTTACCTACCACACATGAGCCTCCCTGTGCAACATTGATCTAGGTGCCTAGCTATACCAGAATGAACATTCATCATAGGCATTATCTGGGCATTTTATTTATGCATTTATATCTTTATTTATTGCTTTTTTTTTCATTTGGTGGGGCTGTAAATTGTTGTTTGCAATGTACATAGTACCATCTGCTTTCAAAATAAACAAAGGAAAAAATCTGAATCCTGCAACAGTACCAACAATCACAGCCTTTCATATAATTTCCAAACAACTCTGTATACTTCTTTCACAGTCTCGCCATTTCAGAACTGAAGCATTTTAAATATGCTATGTAAACCATACCGTATTTGTTGCCTATTTATTTTATGCAACGGAAATTCATTTACAAAGCCCCCAGCCCTGGCTTGTTGTAGGTGTAATTTAACTTGTTGTGTTATATATCAGGAGGGGGAAATGGTCAGACGCCGCAAAATACCAGTCGGGCAGCACACTCTGCTATATCTTGAAATGTATGCTTACAGCCCAGGCACTTCCTTTAGCAGCCTCCCTGGGGCTGTATAGCTGGTCATACACAGCCATAGAGGAGTCCCATTCGGGAGCTCCCAATGCGTTGCCATTCGCTGATAGTTGGAGGCTGTTCACAGCCGTTGCAACGTCAGAATCCGCCCCTGCCGTGAAGTCATTGGTATCCCCAGCAATGACATCACAGCGGGGGAGGGCCTGACATCGCAGCGGCTGCCGAAGGCATCCAGCCCCTATTCCTCCTGCAGCTTGATCCACGTGGGGTCCAAGGAATAGCTGACCCCCAGGAGTTCCGCTAGCTCTATGCCGACACTGAGGGCCTTATTTATTGCCCGACATTGGCCCATGCCATGGCGCTGGCCATGCCTGCATAGGTCCCACAACCCCCAAAGCAGTGCCCTCAGTAAGGGGACTCAGGGGGGTTACTTATTAGATATTGGGGCCTCGAGCCCTATGTGTCACCTAGCAACCCAGAGCCCTCCTGGATCACAGAGGGCTCTGGGGCTTCCCCAGCATGTTTGGGCCGTAGGCCCGCACCGAACCCCGCGGCATACACCACAACCTGGAGCGCCGCATGGAACACCGCTAGCTCTGGGTTGTGCTAACTTCAACTTTGGGCCGCAGAGTCCACAACGGATACGGCCGCACACACCCCCCAAAGCACCACATGGAACACTGCGGGCTCTAGGGGCCCAATTTGAAAATCCAGGGGGACACGAACCCTAGATAGGACAACCAACCCCAGAGTCCCAAACTTGGGAAGCGGCCTCTGGGGCCATTATTTAAAATCCCTTGGGGCCTTGAGCCCCACACCGGAACCGCCCACACCAACCCCCCAGAGCCTCGAACGGAACCCTGCAGGCTCTGGGGCAGTCCTCAACAGCTTTGGGCTTCTAGCCCACACTGGCCCCTGCCACAAACCCCAGAGCCCCATCCGGACCTCTGAGAGCTACATGGTATACTTTGGGCCCTGGGCCCCACCCTGGACCATGCCGCAGATGTCCCCAGAACCCCATCAGGATGTCAGAGGGCTCTGGGGTGGTCCACGTGAGCTTGGGTCTCAGGCCCGCAGCAGACTTTGCCACACATGCCCCCAGAGCACCACACAGAATACCGAAGGCTCTGGGGGCCTCATTTTAAAAACCTCAGGGGAGCTCCTATCTCTGCCCCAGTGTGTGCCTCATCAGCCCCCAGAACCCCATCCTGATCCTCAGAGGTTTCTAGGGGTCAACAGAAGCTTTGGGGATCGAGCCTTACACGCGCACCACGGCCACACATGTCCCCAGAAAACCCCATGGTTAGAGCGTGCTCTGGGGTAATTATTTTAAATTCAAGGGCCCTCAAACCCCACACCATCCCATGTAGCACAAGTCCCCCACATCACCGACCAGACCTCATTGTGCTCTGGGGTTTTATATTTTAAAAATCATTGGGGCTTTGTGCCCCACACATGACCCTGGCAAAAACAACAGTTGATGGACAGAATGCAGAACAATGTCATACATTCACCCCAGTACAGAGATCTGGGCCTAAATCCATCATTTTTTTGTTCACAATGCCATTCCAGTTTGAACCCAGCCATATGCAAATCAGTCTTGACCCTGTGCCCTATTGGAACAGTCCAGCCCGAACTGCCAAGCTAGGTCCTCGCTGAACTGGAAACAAGCATCCTAGGACACCGACGATGCTGCCCACAGCCTCAGACGCTGGATCTAGGACTGCGCTGACACTCTCGCCCTGCTGAAGAAACCCCCCCACAGAGACATCAGCATGAGGGCCAACTGGTTCACCCCGGAACTCCTAGCCTCCTAGCAAGCCTGCCAAAAACTAGAGATGAAAGGGCACAGTGAACAAACTCCGGGCAGCCACGCAGCACACAAGGACGCAATCCGCAACCACCACCATGTCATCAGGGCAGCCAAGAGGACCTCCTTCAAAGACCACCTCAACAACAACACACACAATAGCAAGGAGCTCTTCAACATCGTGAAGGAACTCTCCAACCCCAGCTCTAACACCAACAACATCCTGCCGTCGTAAGCCCTGTGCGACTCCCTCGCTACCTTCTTCCACCACAAGATAGCAGGCATCCACGACAGCTTTAACACCCAGACAGCCCCAACAGACAGAGACACAACAGACAGAGTACACCATCGACCATGACCCCCTGCTAGCCTGGGCCAGCCTAAGCATCGATGACACCATCAAGACCATGCGCTCAATCCACTCCGGCTCTCCATTGGACCCATTACCGCACCACGTCTTCAACAGAGCAAGCAGCACCATCGCACCCCACATGCGCAATGTCATCCATCTCTCCCTCGAGAACTTCCCGGAGATCTGGAAACATGCCAAGATCAACGCCCTACTCAAAAAACCTAAGGCAGATCCAAGAGACCTCAAGAACTTCTGGCCCATCTTTCTTCTCCCCTTCCCAAGGTCTTCTAGAAAACCGTCAACAAACAGCTAACCTGATACCTCGAAGAAAACAGAATCCTGGACCCCTCCCAGTCAGGGTTCCGCAGCAACCACAGCACCGAGACTGCCCTCATCGCCACCACCGATGACATCAGGACCCTGCTGGACAACTGCAAGACCGCAGCACTCATCTTCCTAGACATCTCTGCTGCCTTCGACACCGTCTGCCATTGCACACTACGTGCACGCCTCCACGACGCAGGGATCCGAGACAAGGCTCTGGATTGGACCACCTCCCTCCTCACCGGCAGAACCCAGAGCGTCCGCCTCCCCCCATTCCGTTCCCAAGCCTCCGAAATCATCTGCAGCGTACCCCAGGGATCCTCCCTCAGCCCGACGTTGTTTAACATTTACATGGCCCCGCTCGCATACGTAGCCCGACAGAACGACCTCAACATATTCTCCTACGCCGACGACACTCAGCTGATCCTCTCCCTCACCAACGACCCCATCACAGCCAAAGCCAACCTCAACAAAGGAATAAAGGCCGTCGCCGACTGGATGAACACCAGCCGTCTGAAGCTGAACTCGGACAAGACGGGGGTCCTCATACTCGGGTCCAACCCTTCAGCCTGGGACGACTCCTGGTGGCTGACGGCACCGGAGGCAGCCCGACACCCACCAACCACACACACAACCTGGGAATCATCCTGGACTCAACACTCTCAATGACCAAGCAAGTCAATGCCGTCTCCTCCTCCTGCTTCAACACCCTCCGCATGCTCAGCAAGATCTATAGATGGATCCCAACAGATACAAGAAAGACAGTCACCCAGGCCCTCGTCAGCAGCAGACTCGACTACGGAAACGCCCTCTATGCGGGAGCCCCGACCAAGCTCATAAAACAACTACAACGCATCCAAAACGCCTCGCCACGACTGATCCTCGACATACCACGCCACGGCCACATCACCCCCACCTGAGAAACCTGCACAAGGCACCTCACAAGATTTGCCCAGCCTACCTCAACAGACGGCTCTCCTTCTACATCCCCAACCACCAACTATGCTCCCCGACCTCTCACTCGCCACCGTCCCGTGGATCTGAAGAACAACCACCAGTGGGAGATCCTTCTCCCACCTCGCCACCAAGACATGGAACACCCTCCCGCTGAGCCTAAGACAGACCCAAGACCTGCTGACCTTAAGGAATATACTCAAGACCTGGCTGTTGGATCAGTAGATGCCCCCCCAGCACCTTGAGACCCTAGCGGGTATGTAGTGCGTTTTACAAATTATTGATTGATTGATTGATTGACCAGTTTCGGGCTTTCAGCCCTCATCAGCCAGGATAGCTTGATTCCAGTGGCATGGAGAGCACAGGACTCATGACTGAGCATACCCGTCCCACTCGGGGTGGCAAATGCAAAAACAACAGTTGATGGACAGAATGCAGAACAATGTCATACATTCACTCCAGTACAGAGATCTGGGCCTAAATCTATTGTTTTTTTGCTCACCATGCCAATCCTGTTTGAACCCATCCATATGCAAATCAGTCTTGACCCTGTGCCCCATGGGAACAGTCCAGCCCGAACTGCCTCGCCAGGTCCTCCCTCTCCTGGAAACAAGCATCCTAGGACTGGTTTTGGGCTTTCAGCCTTCATCAGCTAAAATAGCTTGATTCCAGTGGCATGGAAAGCACGGGACTCACGTCTGAGCATACCTGTCCCACTCGGGGTGACAAATGCAAAAACAACAGTTGATGGACAGAATGCAGAACAATGTCATACATTCATCCCCCAGTACAGAGATCTGGGCCTAAATCCATTTTTGCTCACCATGCAATTCCAGATTGGAAATAAGCCACTGGATTCAAGCTAGCCTGGCTGATGACGGCTGATTAGCCAGAAACCGGTCCCAGGATGCTTGTTTCCGGTCCAGGGAAGACATGGCTTGGCAGTTCGGGCTCGACTGTTCCCATGAGGCATACGGTCAGACTGATTTGCATATGGCCATGTATGAGCTGGGGTGGCGAAGTGAGCTTAAGAATGATGATGGATTAAACCCAGATCAGTTGACTGGGGGTGAGTTCTTGCATTGTTCAACACTCCGTCCCTCATCCCCTTAGGTTTTGCTTTGTTCGCCCTAAGTTGGCAGGGTACGCCCAGCAGTGGGTCCCTTGCTCACTTTGCCACTGGATTCAAGCTAGCATGGCTGATGATGGCTTATTAGCAGGAAACCGGTCCCAGGATGCTTGTTTCCGGTCCAGGGAAGACATGGCTTGGCAGTTCGGCCTGGACTGTTTCCATGAGGCACAGGGTCAGACTGATTTGCATATGGCCATGTCTAGACTGATGTGGCGAAGTGAGCTAAAGAATTATGATGGATTAAACCCAGATCAGTTGACTGGGGGTGAGTGCTTGCATTGTTCAACACTCCGTCCATCATCCCCGTTGGTTTTGCAACACATGATCCTGGGGCCTAATTTTAAAAATCCAAAGGGCTACTTTCCCCAACACACCATGGGACGTGTCACAGCAGAGCACCTCCCAGACCTCAGAGGGCTCTAGGGACCCCGCAGAAAGTTTGGGCCTTGCCCCCCCATTGCCCTTCCACACTATTGACCACAAGGGCCCAGACACCGAGTGGACTTGTTGCTCGTTTGGACCTCACGCATAAGCCCATGGAAAACTACCAGCAGAAGACATAGCCAGAGACAGATCACCACCAGCATAGCCAGAGAGTGATTAAAAAATTGTATTATTTATTTGTTTTTATTTGTAAACATTGTAAATTATCTAGGTGTGCTCTGACGCCCTTACAGTACCACACCCACACACACGCACACACACACACACGCACCTAAACAACATAGAGAAAATGTCTCTAGGCATTGTAAAAGTCTTAAGGTTACAGCTGTGTGTCACCCAAACCTCTACATTATTCATATATAAGTGTGACATACCATAATGCTTTACGCATTTATTTAAAATATTAGTAGTGGTACCCTGGGTCACCCCTCAGAACAAATCCCATTTTTCACAATAAATACAGTTCCCCCTATGCTAAGCACAGTTTAACGTCTTAAAAATACAAAACCTCTCACCTCAAGATCTCTAAAAATATTCATTTTAAGCAACATACCATAAGGCTTTAAGCAATCTTTAAAACTTCAAGGAATCAAACCTGTGCCACCCCTCACCTCATAGCCTGTCTCCTTATTTCCTTATTCCCATTAAATACAGGCCCCCCTCGCTTTAAGTACCATTTAAAACCTTAAAGCTATAACCACATTTCCTCTGCAGCAATGTGCCACCCTCTGTTTATTTACCTCCAGTAGAGTATAGCATGCAGCATCATTCTGTGCCATGATTTTCTGTGACATTCCTCTCTTTAAGTCCCTGTGTTAGGCCTGTTCAGCAAACGCTCCATACACGTAGTTCCAAAGGGTTGTTGACTGTCTGTGCTTGTGCCCCAAACTATGCTTTTTATACTTGTCCTGGCATGCTAATTAGAAGCCCCCACACTTTATGGAGGGGAGGGCTTAGAACCTGGTATTGGGGGTCTTCGGAGGGACCCTTTTCTGCATGTTGCGTTGATGTTTGGTGCACCTTTATCATCTGACATCTGGCAGTCAAGTCTGAACACTGTTGTGAGGAGCTTGGCCCAGGAAATGTGTTAGTAGGTCTTGCTGAGTCAATACAGCTCTGGCTGCTCCCACGTCTTGTCACCTTAGAGCTGGGGAAGGCGTTAAAGCTGCTTGAACCCTTCTAGTGGGAAGGTTGGCTTCGGTTGATGTTTGTAGGGGTTGATGAATCACCAGTGCCCTGCTTGCCGAGGGGTGACATTTTTATAACATGCAATGTGCTATACCTTCTGAGTCTCATGGGAAGTTTTGGTACTGTGCTGATGTTTAGTTTTTTTGTTTCACAGTCTTGTTCTGCTCAGGCCATGTTTCCCTTTAGCATTTGACATATGCTAACCATACCAAGTCCCTGTGTGGGAATCTGTGAAGCAGTTTCTAGGTTTTGGGTTTTTAAAATCTCAGTCCGTTTTCATTGCCGCTCTACTCTGCCACATTGCCAGGGCCAGGACTTCGATGCCCACAGTTCCTACCAGCCTGCCACCGCCCACGCCAAACATTAGCACTAGTAGGCACTTTAAAAAGCAGCACAGGCTCCCGCAGCGCGGGACGCTTGCGGGCATGCCTGGGCCACGCCTGTGGCAAGGGCGAGCCCGCCTGTGCCCGTCCACGGCACGATGAGGCTGGGTTGGGCCAAGTCCCTTGGTTTTACTTTATGGGGTGGATCGGTCAGTAGAAAACCCGTACCTGCATTTGCCATCTGAGAACAACAGAGGGGCAGAACGAAGGGAGCGGAAAGAGGAGTACGTTCCTTTTGTTCTTCCCCTGTGTGTCTGACTACTTAACAAAAAATAAACCAGTTTTATAAGCAATATGGGTAAATGGAAGGTGGGGGTGTGAAGCCATTTACTGAGCAAATCGCCAAATGGACTACCATATACACCTTTTTTAGCACACGCCGTTGGGGCCCTAAACAAGGAAATTGATTGGCAGAGCGGCGTATGTCCCTTACCAAAACAGGCCGAACTAGAGAGGCCCAACGGGCAATTTCCACTGAGGGGACACCTAGTACAGGCAGCATCTCTGATATTCATAGTGCAGGATGCTTCAGTGAAGTACTGGGCCAAACATTGACATTAACTGTACCCGATCAGGCCCCTCTCCCGATGTCGCAGGATCATTACCTTTACAAGCTGCAAACACTTCCAACACTGCCTGTAAGCCTGCAGCTAAACGTAAAAGGAAGACACAACATGATATACTTGCGGTTTCAAGAAACCCAGAGGAAATGATTCTGTTGGGGGAGGACAAGAAATTGGCTTGAAAAATATAGAGAATCACATATGAGCCCCTTTTTGGGATAAACTAACAACTGTTATCAGGAATTTATTAAGCCCACTTAGAGAAAGATTGGCCAAGGTGGAGAAGGGTCTGAAAAAAGTGGTTGATCTGATCCAAATGCAATTGGACCAGGGAGCCTGAATAACAACCACTGGTATGAGTAGTAACACAGACTGTATATCCCCTCATGTCGAAACTCTAAACCACTCGAGACAAGAAGGGTTGACAAGTAGGAATATACAGGAGCCTTTAAGTAAACCTACCAGGAATTATGCCCCATACAAAAACCAAACAATTATAAATAAAGAAACCCACAACACCAATGTGTCCATACAAGAGGTACTCAACATTAACTTACCACCTGCTAGGTGCCTATATGTGGCAGTATTGGTTAATGTCCCCCCACTGAAGCCAGGAGTCACGGAAGCAACGCAGTGTTTGAAAAACAAGGTGGTTCACTGGTTAAATTCTAGACACTTATTCACCCCAAGTAGAGCACAGGAAATTCTGTTTACAAGAAGAGTGGGGTGGATTGGATCATTGGAAAAAGATCTGCCTGGTGATTGCGTAATAATTAACTTTTGTAGCCAGAGAACCACTAGCAGTATTCATAAAATGACAGGTTTATCAACTATATATGGACAGGCAATGGGCATACTCCCATTAGGATTCTTTTACCACCATTTGAGCGGATTGGAGCAATGTCAAAAGGGCTTATCAAACCCACAGAGACAGAGGGATACCACAAGTTTACTCCCACAATATGTCTGGGATTTTGCTGCACCCAATAGATATTAGATGCTGAGTAGACTGAACGATAATGACTGACTTCATTTTGATCAAGTTCATGACGAGGATCCTAAGAGTTGACAGAGAGGGCCCCCAAAATATCTCATACAGCTAGTCAGCTAAGCAAACTCTGCCCAAGGGACTGACCAAACACAAGAGAGGCACCCTCCATGGGTGGGTTAGTTGAAGGTATGGTAACTGAGGTAGTGGATGCATGTGAGGTACCCGAGAAAGACCTTCTTAGAGTCAATATTACACCCTCAAGCATAATAGATATTGAGCCAGTAGGACAACTGCCTAGGGAAGGGATTGAGTTTACAACCTGGAATGTGAATGAGCTAATAAATAAGGCTGGGAATATTGACTGGTTTAACACTGTATCTAGTTGTCACATTATATGGTTACAGGAAACCTGGTGTATAAACCCTGTACACATAGATGGATATTGCTCATATTTTTTAGCAGCCATCGGGTCACAAGCAGGACGAGCAAAAGGGGGTTCACAGAGACTTATTTCTAACAAACTTCCCGTTAAGAGACAAAAAGGTTACATCAGTGGGATCCCACGCACAGATATTATGGATAAGCAAAAAGGTAAGCAAAAAGGGAGGGAAAAACCCGCTACTTATACATTTTTATAATAATGTCTTTGATTCGACACGTACCAACGTGGTTACAGCCCTTGACCGGGCCCTTGAAATATTTTAGCTCCAATTAGCACTGACTATGTTCTGTTTTGGGGAGGAGATTTTATTATTCAGGCATGTGATATGCCCAATAACCAGGTATGCAGCCTCACTTATGCAGATTGAGAGGGAGATGGTCATTTCTGCCATGATGAGTATGGAGAAGCCCTAAACTGAATGACCTCAAAATACGATTTCCATCTACGTAGGGGGGGTTGTGACCTGAAAGGGGATTTACTTCCAACTTTTAAAGGGAGAAATATGTTTTCTATCATTGATCATATACTAGTGTGGCAACCTTAGCGTTGTTCCCTCCATATTCAGTGATCAGAATTTACTCACCCTATTTTTTTTCTTTTGAGGCTCAAGGAGTGAAGTATATGATTTAGCTAACCATATTAATCCTTCCAGGACAAATGGTATTAGAATAAAGTGGACAGGTGTCGACCCATGCATGATATTGTTGCAAAAAATAATGTACAACCAGCGAGAAATAGCTTACTGTCTTCAGGATGAGATATCCCCAAATACAGCAATTAAAAATTTCCACTGTATTACAACATATATTCAATCACTTTTAACCGGGCAGATTGGTATACCAGCCAATAATAAAATTGATGGTTCAATGGTACTTGCACCAAAGCACTACAGGTGTTAAAGTATGCACTGTCTAAAACACCACAAGACATAATGGCTAATAAATCCCTACGACAAGAGTATAAATTAGCCTTAGCAGCACGGAAAAAGTATTTACAGGAAGAAGCCTGTGAAAACTTGATTATTTCAGCAGAAACTAGGAATAACAAACTCTTCAGGGATATCGTAAATGCACCACTCCTAAAAAATGATGAAATCCCAGAGTTTTGCTCCTTCATTTCGGTAGATAAATGGGTGACACATTTCACTGGCATTTTTAGTAATAATGGGGAAAATAGGGGGACCTGACCTGGAGTCCAATGGAAGGAGGCCCCACGCCCTGAACATTACTTGTGAAGAAGTTCTCCAGGCCATCCAGGAGAGGGCTGGGGGACGGGCACCAGGCCCTATCGGTGTCCCAGTTGATGTTTTTAAATCTGCACCTAAACCATAGGGACCTATTTGAATTAGAGTGTTTGACTCAGCTGTAATTGACACATCACCATAGAGATGGGGCGTATCCATCATTGTCCTGATATATAAGAAAGGGGACAAAACTGATCCTAAAAACTACAGCCCCATTTCACTCGTAGATGCCACTTTAAAAGTTATGAATAGGGTACTACTAAAGAGGCTGGAGGAATGGGCCCAATAGCACTCTATCGTAACCCCTGTACCGTGCGGTTTTAGAAAACGTTTGGGGACCATTGAACAATGCATAAATCTGGAGATACTCATTAGCAAGTATACCAGGGCAAAGACAGGTAGTATGTATTTATGCTTTGTCGATTTGAGTAGTGCATTTGATTTAGTTGACCCTAATTTACTCAGGCAAACTCAGACTTTCATGGGAGCCCCTAGGGCGATTGTTGATTTTCTTTCCCGCATATATGAGAACTTAACAAGTCAAGTTTGCTTAGTCCCCAGGGCGAATGCTCATCTAAATTTAAAGGTGCGTGTTTGCACCAATCCTATTCTCTTAACAAGGTTGCTAACGCCTTGCAACAAATACAGGCTGATGCTCCGAGGGTAGCCGGTCGTCCGATACCTGTATTGTTATATGCGGACAATGCAGTACTATTGGCACAGACCCCGTTAGGTCTCCAAAGATTGATGGATGGTTTTTCAGATTTTATGAAACAAAGGAAAATGGTTATTAACAAACCAAAAACATTCACCATGATTTGCGGGGCCAAACAGAAATCTTGTAAAACCTTTTTCATTGACAGTACCCCAATGCATACAGTGAACTCCTTTTGCTACCTTGGTATTTTATTTTCTGGCAATGACCCAACATATTGTAAATAGGAGAGGAAAAATGAGTAGGGCCAACCAAGGGATTTTTAGAGTTGCTGCTAAACTAGGAAACCGACCAATCATGGAGATGTTAACCATTTATAAAGCTAAGGAGCACCGATCTTTATAGGGCAGGCCTTTGGGGTTACCCCAATAGTATGGCCCTGCAAACAGAAGAAAACTGTTTTTTAAAACACCTGTTGTTTTTACCACCATCTGTATCAAATACTATTGTACATCACAAGGTGGCACTCCAATTCTTTGTGGATATCCTGATGGCAGGGCCATAGTTGTTATGGCCATCAATTTGGAGATTGAAAGGGATGGATTTAACCAAGTCAATAATTTTAGATTGTTTAAATTTGGATGATTTTAAAAATTATGTGGCTATCCTACATTAATGCCAGATTAGGGAACTTGTTTAATATATCTGCATGGTTGGACCCTATAAAAATAGTGCCCCTCACTTAGAAAGAGATCAAAGATTTCTTCCTTTCACAAAGGCGGGATCTCAGAGGAAAAATCGGAGCTAAATAAACCGACTGTGGCCTTATATAAACTTAGATTTCTCCACTCACTAAGGGCAATGAACTGAGTGGTGTCCACAATGCTGGACACTTCTTAAGTATATGAATATAAGTCCCTAGTGAGATCAGTCCCAAATTTGAAAAAAGGAATCACAAGAATAGGCCTGTACAAGTTTAAGAATGTTCCTGGTGTACCAACGTATTATGGAATTACTAATTGCATTTGATTTATTTATGTTGGATGTGATACATATGAATTATTGTTGATTTATTGTTTATGATCTGGTGTTTGGTTGTGTTGTGACTCTGACATACTCACAAGCTGAAAATGAAAATGAAAATGCATGACAATATGTAAATGTAACATAGGCCCTTCTGAATAAATTATTCGGAGCTCCAGTCTGCTTAAAATAAAAAGCAGCATGGGTTAATCTCGAAACCAGGCCTGTTGTTTGTTTATTGAATATAGCGTCCTGCCTGGTCTCATAGGACAATACCCCTCCTGTGTTTAAAGAACATCTGCACACAAGCACGATTCAGGGGTGCAATAGGGTTTTAAAGTGACACCCTGGCACCCTTGAATGTGTCCCCCATTTTACCGAATCGGTATTTACCGATTCGGAAATTGCCATTCATTCCTATGGGTCTCCGGAATGAATGACAATTACCGAATTGGTAAATACCGATTCGGTAAATACTGAATCTTACCGATTCAGTAATTTTTACCAAATTTTTTGCTACATAGCATTTACCGATTCTAAAATACCGAATCTGTAAAATTCCGTATTTTAGAATTGGTAAATACTATTTACCTACATCTGGCCCTAGGTCCCATAAAACTTCCATGGCATTTTTGGTGACATTAAAGGATCCAATAACATGTTATAATATCACTCAGTTCATCCTGAAATCGATTAATGCAAGGAAAAGTATTTTGCTATAATCTAGAAAAAAACTGCTCTTAATACCTGGTACTGTAAACTATTTGCTATCTTTTTCCAATAGCCAAATAAAGATCTTGATATTGAAACTGCCTTCTCAGCATCAGCCTGTGTGTAAGGGGATGCCCGATTTAAAACAGACCATACGTTATCCTGTTTCAGGTTCTCCTGGGAAGTTTGGGACTGGCCCAATGTTAGTTTTTTCCTCTTTTCAGCCTTGCTCTGCTCACAACTGTTGTCACTTTATCAATTGGACATCTACATGCCAGAGCAATGCCTGGAAAGCTACCCTTAGGCAGATGTGTTTAACTTCAAGACTAGTGATCCTTACAAGGGTTTCCCCCTCTATCATTTTAATAGCTACAACCCCTTTTGAGGCCTGGCATGGGTAGTTTGCTGCCACCACCTTTGTCAGGGAGGCATTTCAAATTGACATAGTTGCTTAAGAAAGACGCTCCTTCGTTTTTTCAAAAAACACTTCTGCGCAGCAAACACCAGTGTTAGGCAGCCACGAAGCCTCAGGGGTTGGGGAACCGGGGATGCCTACTTATTCAGAGCTCCTCTTGCTGAGACCACATCTGTCACAGCTCCGCAGGCACAGTTTTCAACAGGCCTAATCATTTCCCCCTTACACAAAGACACTTTTGCGCACACATTTAGGGACCCATTTTTATTACAAAACTCTAAATACACTGTTAAGACAACCATCAACACATGGTCACACTCAGGCACAGACCCTCTGACACACCCCCACAGCAGCCCAGTTCCGGGGAGGGCTGTCACTCATACACACACTTCATTTCTACAGCATTTCGGTGCCGTTTTAAGGGTGTGTCACCTGTCACTTTTAATTTGAAGAGAAAAGGAATCCCTTGAGACTACTAAGGTAAATCTACATTTGTACATTTACTACTGTTCAATGCTGTATGCTGCATACAGCACTGTCATGCTACTTTACCAGAGTGAACAGTAGAGGATAGTGACTCCCAGTTGTTTGTGACTAAAATGTATAAAACATTGTATTGACACATAGACAAAACAGAAGGTCATATTTATTGACAAGATCACACGTGGGAGGAAATACACTACAAGTTATAATCGAATTAAAATATTGAGCGATGTATAATGAAAATTACTTCAATTTGTACAGGTGCACAGGCCCTGAAGAAGTTCCGATGGAACAAAACATGTTGGCTACTGATTTTATTATTTGTTATAATCAAGCTCAACTATTGTCATAGATGGTCTTCAAATAAAGTGATGGTTTAAAGAATTGAAACAGATTATCTTCGATATTGTACCACAATTGACTTGAATGACGATAATAATATATGAGTACAGCGAGTGCTGTGTTTATGTACATAAGATAACAATATAATGTAAAGTCAAGAGTTTCATGGTGCTATTTAGATATTCCTATTGCCTTCTTACTAACCGAAAACAGAATCAATTGGAAAAAGAATTTGCGAATTTAACATGATGGCAGCTAGGTCGGACGAAAACTTGCGTCCACGAGACGTGTAGAGAATCAAGTTAGGACAAGATACGTCCATCTCGAATTGAGTCGGCATCTGAATTAGCAGTGATAAGAGGTCCGAGCGCAGCTCTGCTCCTTGTTCACCACATTGCGACCTACTCACGAAAATAAGGTTCCAGGCACACACAAAAAAGAAACGAGGGTCCAAGATACCCTTCGCCCTACCACGAACGGTAGACAAGCAGTACTAAAAAAGAAAATACGCAGGCTATCTCCAGTCCATGTCCTGAGGAGAACCCCAGAACATCTAATGGTTTGAAACGCGTTGACTCCACGCTGGAACAAAGAATTATAATGGGTGTTGCAGGAATACAGCCTAAATTAATTTTTCCCTGCTTTTAGACCCCCTAAAAATAGTTTCCAGTGTGGTTGACAGGCAGGCCTTTTCTAAATTACTTTTTGGCCGCTTGCTTATGTATATCAATAGTAGGACTGGTGCCCCGTGTATGTTATATCTGGAGGCATCCCCCCACCCCCTATGTTTATATAGTGTCTATATGAATGTTTTTCATTTTTGCATTTATTTGTAATATGTAAGTGTGGTAATGGTGTATAATGTCTTTTTGATAAGTGTCTTGTTTTTGCACATATTGAATTGTAAAAATACTTGTAAATAAGTAAAAAATGATCAAAATGAAAATGTTATCCGCCTAGGATTTTTGGCTAAGGGTGGTGGTAATAGATTGAATTCATTAACCTTGCCATTTTTGTTGTTTATTTATTCTTACTAACCGAAGCAGGAAAATGTAGGTCAAGTCAAGTCAAGTCAATAAATTTGTATAGCGCGCTACATACCCAGAGGGTCTCAAGGCGCTTGAAGAAGGGTGGGGAATTACTTGTCAAATATCCACGTTTTAAGTTGCTTTCTGAATGCTAGGTGGTTCTGAGTACGGAGGAGGTGAGTGGGGAGTGAGTTCCAGGTTTTAGCTGCCAGGTAGGAGAAGGATCTACCTCCCATGGTGGATTTGTTGATGCGAGGTACAGTGGCAAGGGCTTGGTTGGAGGATCGTAGCTGGCGGGAGGGTGTGTAGAAGGACAGTCGTGTGTTGAGGCATTCGGGTCCGATTTCGTAGAGTGCTTTGTGTGCGTGGGTTAGGAGGCGGAAAGTAATCCTCTTATTGACGGGGAGCCAGTGGAGGTTTTTCAGGTGACCAGAGATGTGTTCTTTACGTGGGATGTCTAATATGAGCCTGGCTGAAGCGTTCTGGATGCGTTGGAGTTTTGTCTGGATTTTTGCGGTGGTACCGGCGTAGAGGGTGTTTCCGTAGTCCAGTCGGCTCGTGACCAGAGCGTGAGTGACTGTTTTTCTACTTTCAGTGGGGATCCAGCGAAATGTTTTTTTGAGCATGCGAAGAATGTTGAAGCAAGATGAAGAAACGGCGTTGACTTGTCTGTTCATCGAGAGTGTGGAATCCAGGATGACGCCCAGGTTCCGTGCGTGGTCCGTCGGGATAGGTGCTTTTCCAAGGGCCTCTGGCCACCAAGAGTCATCCCAGGCGGAGGGGGAGGTGCCTAGGATGAGGACTTCTGTTTTGTCTGAGTTCAGTTTCAGACGGCTGTGCTTCATCCAATCGGCTACTTCTTTCATTCCTTCATGCAGGTTGGTTTTGGCAGTGTTAGGGTCTCTGGTGAGTGATAGGATCAGTTGAGTGTCGTCGGCGTAGGAGATGATGTTGAGGTTGTCTTGGCGTGCAATGACCGCGAGGGGGCTCATGTATACGTTGAAGAGGGTGGGGCTGAGTGAAGATCCTTGTGGTACGCCGCAGATGACTTCAGTGGCCTCTGACTTGAATGGTGGGAGGCGGACTCTCTGGGTTCTTCCGGTGAGGAACGAGGTGATCCATTCCAGTGCTTTTCCATGGATTCCGACATTTCTGAGGCGTTGTAAAAGGGTGCTATGACAGACCGTGTCGAAGGCTGCGGAGAGGTCGAGGAGGATGAGGGCGACTGTGTCTCCATTGTCCAGTAGAGTTCGAATGTCGTCTGTTGCTGCGATGAGGGCGGTTTCAGTGCTGTGCTTGGCTCGGAAGCCGGATTGTGAGGAGTCGAGGGATTTGTTGGTTTCGAGGAATGCGGCGAGCTGGTTGTTGACCGCTTTCTCGATGACTTTGGCCGGGAATGGAAGGAGTGAGATAGGGCGGTAGTTTTTGAGTTCGGTGGGGTCAGCTGTGGGTTTCTTCAGAAGGGCACTGAGTTTGGCAAGTTTCCAGCTTTCCGGGAAGGTTGCGGAGTTGAGGGAGCAGTTGATGACGTCTCGGAGGTGCGGTGCTATAATGGAGTCTGCTTTGTTAAAGATGTGGTGAGGGCATGGGTCTGTGGGGGATCCTGAGTGGATAGAGTTCATCAGACGGATGGTGTCCTCAGTGGAGATTGGCTTCCAGTCATTGAGGATGTTCAGGGGCAGTGGGGGTCCTGCAAGGGGTTGGGTGGGTTGGTCTTCGGGTCGGTTGTCGAAGCTGTTGTGGATGTCTGCAATTTTGTTGTGGAAGAATGAGGCTAGGGAGTCGCAGAGGGCTAGAGAGGGGGTGATGTCGTTGGAGTTGGCCGAGGGGTTGGCAAATTCCTTGACGATGTTGAATAATTCCTTGCTGTTGTGGGCGTTGTTATCTAGTCGGTCCTTGAAAGCGGCTTTCTTGGCATTCCGGATCAGTTGGTGGTGTATGCGGGTGGCGTTTTTGAAGGCGTCCTTGGTGCTGGTGGTTGGGTCTTTTTTCCAGGCCTTCTCAAGGGAGCGGCAGAGTTTCTTGGATTTCTTACGATCATCGTTGAACCAGGAGGCCTTCTTGCTGCCTAGTTTGATTTGTCGTTTTTTCAGTGGTGCTAAGATGTTGGCGCTGTTGGATAACCATTGGGTGAGGTTGGTGGCTGCTTGGTCTGGGTTTGAGGAGTGGGCGGGGGGGTTTTGAAGAAGCGATGAGGAGATCTGGTCGATAATGATTTTGTTCCAGTTTCTCTGCAGAGTGGGTTGGGGGTGGTTGTTGGAAGTGGGCTTGTTGTAGGTAAAGTGAACGCAGCTGTGGTCAGTCCAAAGGAGAGCTGTGGTGTGGCTGAAGGAGACATGTTTGCTGGAGGTGAAGATAGGGTCGAGTGTGTGACCTGCGATGTGGGTGGGGGTAGTGACAAGTTGTTTAAGTCCGAGGTTGGCCAGGTTGTCCAAAAGGGTGGTGGTGTTGCGGTCGTTGTTCTTTTCAAGGTGAAAGTTGAGGTCTCCTAAAAGGATGTAATCCTCGGAGGGGAGCGCGTGTGGAGTGATGAAGTCCGTGATGTCTTCACTAAACTGTGCGCGGGGTCCTGGTGGCCTGTAAAGGAGGGTGCCTCTGAGTGTGGTCTTGGGGTCGATGTGGATCTGGAAGTGAAGGTGTTCAGAGTTGGCGAGATTGACGTCTGAGCTGGTTGAGATGCGGATGGATTTCTTATGGATGATAGCGATACCTCCTCCTGTGTGGCCGGTACGGTCCTTGCGTATGATCTTATAGTCTTCCGGGATGGCAATGGTGATGTCTGGGGCTGAAGTGGCGTTCATCCATGTTTCTGTTAGGAAGGCGACGTCCGGAGAGATGGTGTCTAGTAGATTCCAGAGGTCAATGCCGTTCCTGTGGACCGATCGGGTGTTGAGCAGGATGCATTGTAGGTGGTTGGGGTCGGATATCTGTTGTGTGTTTGTAGATGAGGAGTTGTTCTTGGTGCCGTCGAACTTGCAGGAGTTGCAGGAAAAGGGTCCATGGGTGTGTCCAGGAGCAGCTTGGACGCAGTTGAGGGAACGGCCGGGGTTGAGGGCTAGGAGGGTGGTGGCATCGTAAGTAATGCGGGAGGGGTAGATTTTACGAGGACCAGGGGCTCTGGCGCTGGGCGCGGTCCAGGCGCGGACGGGCGTAGACGGGCTTACCTTTGGCGCACCTTCGGCGTGGCCGTAGCGCGTGGACGCTGCGCGTGCGGACATCTGCCATAAATGGAGAGAGGAGGGGGCGGAGCGTGGGAGGGGCAGCAGCTGGGAGGCGGTAGCAGGGAGGAGGGGCGGGCCAGGGAACACACAAACAAGATGGAGGGTCAAAGGCAGAGTAAGGCAGGGGCAGCAGATGCACCACGGCACCGGGGGCACAAACCAGTTCCCAGCGTGATGCAAATTAAATAAATAAATACAGCGCGAGTCAAGTTTACTAAATAAATCACAGCGCAAGGTAAATTAAATAAATAAATCACAGCGCGAGGTAAATTAAATAAATAAATCACAGCGCGAGGTAAATTAAATAAATAAATCACAGCGCGGGGTAAATTAAATAAATAAATCACAGCGCGAGGTAAATTAAATAAATAAATCACAGCGCGAGGTAAATTAAATAAATAAAAGCAGTTACAAATCTGCAGTCTCGATACGGTACCACCAGCAAGCCAGATCGTGAACAGGAGCTGGGATCAGGGAGCGTGGGGGGAGCGACCATGCTGGATCAGGTCCAGGTGATCACAGCGCATCAGAGGAGGCAGGGAGCACTCTATTCGTGGGTGGGAGGGGCAGCAGCTGGGAGGCGGTAGCAGGGAGGAGGGGCGGGCCAGGGAACACACAAACAAGATGGAGGGTCAAAGGGAGAGTAAGGCAGGGGCAGCAGATGCACCACGGCACCGGGGGCACAAACCAGTTCCCAGCGTGATGCAAATTAAATAAATAAATACAGCGCGAGTCAAGTTTAATAAATAAATCACAGCGCGAGGTAAATTAAATAAATAAATCACAGCGCGAGGTAAATTAAATAAATAAATCACAGCGCGAGGTAAATTAAATAAATAAATCACAGCGCGAGGTAAATTAAATAAATAAAAGCAGTTACAAATCTGCAGTCTCGATACGGTACCACCAGCAAGCCAGATCGTGAACAGGAGCTGGGATCAGGGAGCGTGGGGGGAGCGACCGCGCTGAAATTGAGGTTGCAACGCATCAGCGTGCACCTTAGCTGAGGTATGCGTTCCGGCATCTCCAAAAAAATAACCAAACAAATTCTGAGCGCACCAAAACTGGTTTGATGCTTAGTGCTGTACTTAAGGATTGTGGAACATTTCTGCATTCTTACTTTTTCATAAAACATAAAATATTAAAGATATCTAGTTAGGCCCCTGACTGTGTCAGGATTTTTTGATTTTGTTGAATAGAATGTTCTGAAGCTCCAGTATAATACCTCCAGTATTTTGCTGTTCCCCTGGTCAGAAATAAATCAGTAGTCGTAATTGCCCTGCTACAGGTCCTTCATTTGCAATGCATTCAAGTATGTCTTGCTGCCTTTACACCCATTACTAGGATTCTCCACATGCCCTGGCAGATAACAGAGGTTTATTTAGAAGTAAAAAAGAGAATGATAATAAAAAACGAAGGAGTTTCATCCAGCGACCATGCTTTGCTGTCATATTGGACACAAACGTTGTCACAGGTGAGAATTTAGTGACCTCAAAGCAAAGCATCAAGATGATCATTTTGTTGGTAAAATGAAGGCAGTTACTTTGGTACACTTTAGTTTTTTAGTGCAATACAGAAGCAGACGTTTGTGCACATAAAGCCAAACCCGTTAACTTTATAGCATTTTCTGATTGTAAACATTTTTTTGAATGTAAACATTTTCCTGATCCCTCAACCAAGTACAAGATAAATGTTCAACCTAGTGACAACGTCCGTGTTAAAAAATTGCAGACTATGGGGAGCAGCTGGACAGTGATTATTTTATTTGACTACGTGAGATAAAGATAATCTAGCCTCCTGCATTTTGTGTGAGTAAATCCTTCTTTTTGTGTAATTCTCCTCCATTTTTTGCTGACTGGTATTGTTGGTCGTGAACTCTGCACACTGGGGCACTCCTGTCCAGTCATTAGTGTATATGCTGTAACCCCTAAATGATGGTAAAGATGGCTAAATCCCAGTAGCCATATTTAACTCTCCTGTTACACCAACGTATTTGGTGTAGGTAAATACACCAATGGCATTGACATATTAAATGTCACCTGTAAACTGCAGGACATACTGTGCCATCCACTAAGCATATAAGGAAAAGCATGACTTCTGACTTGTATGTGTAGCCTGACTACTGCAGCTTTTCACCTGTAGGCCAACCTGTCACAATAACCCTTTTTGACGGGAAAGACCCATTTTTTAAATATTAAACTGCTACCCCAAACTTAGCTTTATAGCCCACAGGATACGGTGTTTTACATTTAAAAGTGGTATATACAAGAATTTAGTAGTAGCTTGTCTCTACAGTTCAAGTCTCTAAAGCTATTTTTACTGCAGAACGGCAGTAGATGTCCTGTGAGAAAATATAACGTTTAGAATAAAATCATAATTCTGCTATCCTTGGTTTAGGACAAGCTACCAGAATGATTCAACCACTATTTGTAATATTTTTCAAATATGTAATTCAAGGAAGAAGTCCGTTTTTTAATAAATATTTAGGAAAAAGCAAAGAACAATAGTTAGACTTTGTTTGCCTGAACCTCCAGTAGACTAATTAGCATTAGCCTGCCAGCAGCTGGACCCTGTCAGTGGTTCCCCTTAATGAGGTATGAAAACTGATCATAAAGCATAAACAATGGCATAGGTCCTCTGGAAGAGCAGCTGGGGAGGATTAAGGAACTCCACTAACTTGAAGAGGACCAGAATGAGGTCTTCTACTTCATAGTCCAGTGTAAGGAGAGACCTTAGCCAGCGTGGCACCAGTTTACTGGAAAGGGCAACTGGTCTCAGAGCAGTTTGGTGTAGGTGAGGTGGAGACTGGTCATTTCCTTACACACACATGCTGTGGCACACCAGGGAAAGAGCCGAGCTGACATGCTGGTTTGTACTCAGAATATTGCAGTACCACAAACAGGATGTGCTATCAGAGTAGGAAGCAGTGCCCATGGGAACTGTTTTTTCATTCCTTTGGGAGTATTCAGGAGTCTCCCCCACTCACTGGCTTGTGAATCCGACAGAAGTAGCCCCTAACACACAGCTCTGCCGGGATGCATCCCGGTAGCCATGCGCTATGCAAATAACAATAACAATAACAAATCATCCCTACAATCCGGGCACAGTAATCGAGAACAGGAGAATACCCACAGACCCAGTTGAGACCTGGGTGTCTGGTATGTAACATACAACAATGTTGTAGCAGGTAATACTTAAGGACAATTTTTCATGCATATGAATTGCAATCAAAGGAAATCAGGGAGGTATCAATTACTTTTTTTTTTTTAAAACACAAATGTATTTGGGACGCTAACGAAGGGTGGGGAAAAAAGGGAGAAACAAATAAGGAGAAAAATATCAACATTATATACATTGAATTATGGTGTGACCTATTGGGGATTGTGCACCACAGTGCTTATGTATTTGTGAGAACAGCATTAATGACAAGTGAAAAGTAGTAGAGTGGGAGAAGCGGCGCAAGGAAATTGTTAACAAATGTTTTAAACAGTTGTGAATACACGCAACAGGTCCAATATAATTCTAAGGGACATTTGTATTCATTAACAATTCAAGGTATCAAAGATGCACCATTAGTTGCACTGAAGGGTCATGGAGATGTCTGACTTTGTGCTTTATTTTTTCTTGCCACTTTTTGCCTTAAAACCTTAAAACAATCATATATCTGGTTCCCCGTATTGCTTTTTTTATGTTTTCATGTTATTGCTATAATGACATTTTTCTGTACTTTTAAAAATTCGCTGTGGTATTTTTATTGGGTCATGTTTTGACTTTTTAATTGTTTTGCTATTACTAAGTACTTTACAAAATGCGCCATAAATTAATCTGTAGCTGCAAGGGTTAAACTCAGTTTAATTAGTTAAGCGTGTGTGCTGTTGGACATATTACTTGGGAAGGACTCACATCCTCTCCAGTTAATTACCCATTTTCTTACATCTCCTCTCTAATTTATCAATGTTACTTCTTCAACCTGCTATATCACAAAATTGACAATTTGGAATGCTACACTAGGCGAGTCATACATCTAATCACACTGTGTACACATTGGAGCGCCTATCCACAAACTGTGTTTTGTAGCTAGTTTAGTACTAGTGCAATAGAGCTACTAATGCACTATAAAATGCTATTCACAAACCTACATGCGGAGATTTACGCCTCTGCCTCTCCTATTTTGTATTTACTGAGATCTCCATCCTGACTGCAGAGATCTCCATTCATGTAGTTATACGTTTTATTAACAAATGTGGGATTAACAGGAGAGAGTGGCTTTAAAATGGGGAAATTTTATGAATAAATGGGGGGTGTTAGAGAGGAGTAAAGAGGGGTTAAAGGAGGGATTGGGATGGTTTTAGGGAGGGGCATGCTCGTATTCACAAAAGAGTAAGCCCATTGCTAGTCATAAATCACAATGTAAATGTACTCCACCACAGATCTGGAGTACGTCCATCACCACACCTATCCAACCACTGGTATTGCAACACCATCCCACAGAAAATAATGGAGACAAGGACTATAAATGAAAGTCCAAAGGAACTAATGTTAAATTAAATTAACTTATTTTAACTCATTAAAAATATATATAAACCGTATTTAATATTAGGAAATTGTATATAAATATAACTTGAATATTAATGTATTATAAAATATGTAAGCAGCGTTTCTAAATGTAAACATTAATGCAATGCTGCTTTAAAAATATATATTTAAATGATTGAACGTAAGTTCAACACATAACTCTCAATAATTATACTACATCATTTATACATATTCATTTTATACTATAGGTGGGATTTTTTTGTTTATTTAGCTATTTAGAAAAATAATTAGCATTTACCATATTAAAAATAATTAAATATTTAAAATGTAGTTAATCATGCTGTAGCCTTCCATTATTTTATTGTAGAATAAAAATTAATATTTTGCTTTTACTTCCTCCGTCTATGTGTCAAAAATTACAAGTACTAACTTTAGATTAATAAATTAGGCTCCATGCCCTGAATTAAGGGGGCGGAGACATGTAAGTTTACTCGTGTTAGCAACTTTACACTAGTAAATGGTGAATAACCAAGGTAGCTAAGTACGCAAAAGATTTACTCTTGTAAATGGTGAATAGCCACAGGCAGCCAAGTACTCAAAAGCTTAAGAGTAAACTTACATGTGTCTATTTACGCATGTGTATGTTTACCTTTGTAAAGCACCCCCTCTGTACGTGGAGGTCATTATGCACGGGACTATGAAGATATCAGAGTTCATCTATACAATGTATGGACTGGAACTACACATCTTGCATTTCAAGCCAACGCACGAGGTGCGCTTTCCCTTTTTATATTTTCATTTCATTTTCTAATATGCTGATTTAATCTCTGCATTTTATGACTCCTTTCAACAAAAAATTCGCCTGGCTGTTAGGGACTTCCTCTCTTCATCCTTAGCTACATGCAGCCACTGGGTCTGCATTTCCGGTGTTTTCCAAATGTTCTAGCTGCCTTTTAATGGGCGGTTTGTGTTTTTGTGTCTGCATTGGAATCTGTACATCTAGTCAACTCAATACATAGGCTTTCAATTATCTATTTATTACATCAGACCCAGTGTTTCTCTCGATTTTGCCCTGCCACGGTTGTTCATAGGAAGCATATTTAAAAAGATAAAACATGTTCTGATACTAATACAATAGAGAGACTACGGCAAGTCGGAGGCACCATTTTAGATCGAAAACCGAAGACAACTCATCTATATTATATTGAACATACTGTACCTATTCTGAACAGATGTGAAAGGATGGAATTGCAGATCTTGGCTCCGGTCCATGTACACACACTCCAGCTGAATGCTAAACAGTACAAGCGATGCAGACTGTTCTTCCTTTGTGGGAAAGGAAGTATGCCTTTCAGTTTAACAAAGGTTTATAGAAGCACTCCAGATGGTTAAATCCCCAACAAAACGTGGCATCATTATTTAATAATGGGGCAATGATCCTTGTTGTGCTGGACCGGGCACGGAATACACAGTTATGTACACGGATGCCTTTGTTTCACTTACTCTGTCTTGGATGTTCATTCGGCCATCTTTCGAGAAGTGTCTTGATTTAAATGCTGCTGTGCCCTTGTCGCTTTAATGCACCGTGTAATTGGAGCGTTTCTTCCTGCATGTTATGGCAGGGGAAAAAACAATAGCAAAGTAATAATAAGCAGACGCTAAGCAGCAAAGGGGATTCAGGATACAGCTCTGCAATTATTGAAATACAAACCTCTATTATGATCAGCATTTAGAAAGATTATAGGCTTTCAAAATAGAGTAATATCTTATGTAGCGCCCTTTGCTGTCAAAACTCGACACCTGTCACTTTGATTGACAGAAATCCATCTCCTAAGACAATTGAGTATTGTAATCGTTTTTTCAACAGTTTTTTGTTAAAATGCATTTCATTGCAACAACTAAAGTGCATTGTGGGCTGGGGTGAAATTTTGATTATCAAGCAAAATCTTGCCCGATTCGCCGTTTTCGTACCTTGCACATTTTGCTTAATCTCACGACGGTTCTCGGTTACTCGTGCATTTTTTGTTCATAAAAGGCTGGTTTTGGAATAACATTTCTTAAAGGAGATATGTTCTGTTCGAGCTAGCCTCCTGCTGGTATTTCGAGTGACCCTTGCATGCGAAGTATGGCCTCTGTACAATTTTCACTTGAATGACGAGTTCTGTGTAGTAAGCATAATTATCTTGAAAATTGTAATTTACGAGGAAAACTGTAATTTTGGTCATTCCTAGTACACACTCTCTACTATATTTTTACCTTCAAAAATGCTCCACAGAGGAGGCCAGATTGTTTTGTTACCTTCCTCGGAGCTTCCCTTGCACAGTGACATCCGTTTATTGTACAAATGCTTAAAGAGTGGCTGTACTCTCAGGAAGAGCTTCTGGTGATAGGGGTCAAGTAAAACAAGCAAGGATACTGCGGTCGGGTGCAATCAATGTTGGGCAGGTGCAGCTAATTATTTGAAGCAAGCAGGTAATCTGGGCCTACATTTGGTTACCAAAGACCCTTTCTAGAGCATGATAATTAAGGGCCTGATTTGGAACTCGGTGCCTGCACCTTGCCTGCTTTTGTTAGGAGCAGCAACGCGCAGGATGGGAAGGGGCTCATCAGATTCCAGCTTCGCCTCTAACGAGCCGTGGTTAAGGGGCCATTAGGCCTCTTTTTGTTGGAGTATCCTGGCTGGGAGCTAACAGGAGCCTCACATAGATGCAATGGCGGGGAAACGAAGGCTCACCTCTTGTCACTTCAAAGCACTTTTTTTTTCTCTTTTCTTTTTTTTTAGAGTTTCAAAAACCTTTTGTGGTAAATTCAAACACATAAAGCTAGCGACGTATTATGAAAAGGATGAGCATGAACCAGGAAGCACACCATCTGTGGTACAAGACATTATTATCCTGTTAGGGCCTACCAAAGTGCCCCTTGGTGCACGCTTTAGTCCATAGGGTCCAACCTGTCCTCTGGTCTTCAATGCTCCGCATGGTCCAAAGTAGTCGCATGGAACAGAAGAGATGCAACTAAGCATCCAGGGAAAAGGAGGGGTAAGGGGAGAGGGAAGGAGGGGAATGGGGGAAACGTCTCTGGCCGTGTGGAAACAGCAAAGGAAAAAGCTGTTGGGCGCAGGCGGTGGGGGAACCCCTCCCCGTTGGACGCCCATCACATCTCATTCTTGTCTACCCCTCAACAGCAGGGCCTTGGACTTGGTCACTACATTTTTCTTGCAAAAACATACGCAAGGGTTCCCATATATCCAGGGGCTGCGCTTGCATGGGCATCAGATCCCAATACTCAGACAACTGTGTATGGCAAAACACTGCATCCGACAGCCAGTCATCTCTCCGCGGCCTATGCCTACGGCCCCAGTAGATCGCAGCGCGCCTCTTCGCCAACAGCAACATCATAGCAGCGAGTCACCTGATGCTCTTAGGTAAAGGTCTAACGTAGCCCAACAGGGCTAGTAATGGGGTGCACTCCACCCAATACTCCAGCATTTCATCCAGAATATCAAACACACAACCCCAGTAGTTCGAAACCTCCCGGCACTCCCATGCGAGGTGCATGAATGAGGCCCCAGATGTCCCCAAACACACACAGCACAGCTCCGCGCTTAGCCTTGCCTAACACATCAATACCGGGGTTCTATAAAGTCTGTGGAGAAACTTAAAATGGACTGATCGAAGTATGTAGTTGTGTGACAAGTCCCTAGATTGCGCGCAGCAGTAGGCCCACACCAGGGGCGGATTGGCAATGCGGGCATTCCGGCATGGGCCGAAGGGTCAGTGTCTCCGTGCCCTCTGTGGGCCGTTTTTTTCTCTCCTTTCCCAGCCAAACAGTGACGCTGCTTTAATTTCTCGGTCTCTGTCTCCGTGCTCTCTGTGGACTAGGAAAGGGGAGGAAAAAAAACGGCCCACAGAGGGCACGGAGACAGAGAGAGAGAAAGGAATGCAACTTCACTGTGCCTGCAGTCACCCCCTGCCCTGCAAAGCAATCACTCTGAGGGTGGCTGGGGAGGGCGTGATTGAAAAAATCGGCCTCCCTGGGGGCCTTTGAGCCATTTTCACCTCGGCCCCCGTGGGGCCTACGCAGCACATAAAAAGGTGTTAATTTTAACACCTCACCCACAGCCCTTCACATTCACATTCAGGGCATAGTGGGGAGGAAGAATGGGTCTCGCTGTGGGGGCCAGGTGATCTTTGCAACTTGCACCATCTTTACATACCCCAGCAGCTGTGTTTTGTGCTCCCCTGCCAGGACATTGCCCTGAGGCCTGGAGGGTTGAGGAGGGCTGATTAATTTACTAATTGAGGGGCCTTACTGCTATTCATGTGCTCCTGAGCTGAAGGGCTGTTGAGGGCTGAGTAGGTTAGTAATAGCAGGGGTTTCCTGCTTATAAGGTGCTCCTTCCCTGGAGGGCTCGAATAATTTTGTGACATAAAGGGTCCTTGCTGTTTTTTTAGTTGCTTAGCATGGTGCCATTGTCACCTTGGCCCTGTGTCCTGTGCAAGAACAGTATCCTCTCACTTTCATTCCTTGTCTGTGCCAAACAACTTAAGGATTTTGGGGGCCCTGGCACAAACATATTTTTGGGCCCCTGTTCATAACAGATTTGAATTTATAATCCAATTTCTGCTCTGTGGTGCCCTCTTTCAGCTGGTCACTGGACAGTGCACTACCATACTTGTCCACATTCTTAATGTATTTACATCTAATATTCAAGGACATTGACGTGTGTAACCAAATGGTGATTCATAAAAGGGCACGCCCCTTGAATATGGGCCTCGCCCCTTAATTGTGGGCCACGCCCCTTGAATGTGGGCCACTTTTTCCATCAGTGCCCGGGCCAAATTGTGATCCCAATCCGACCCTGGCCCACACTTCCTCCTCAAACGGCGCACCCAGGCACTCCTCCCAAGCAGCCTGAGCCTAAGCCAGGGGCACTGGGTAGTCTCGCTGCATACCTGTGTACAGACATGTTATGAGTTTACGGAGTGAAGGGTTTGATAAAAATGCTTCCAAAACATGAAACATGGGTGGAGCCAGTGGGAATGAGGCAAACCTTTTCCTTAGCTGGAAATAAGTCATCCTGTTCAAGAGTCCCCTATGCTCCTCACTCAGAGTAGCGTCCAAGTCTATGAAAACCCCATCTGGGAATGTCTGACCCAGCGTGTGCACCTGCAAGTTGCGCAACCACCGTCAGACCCCAGTGTCCTCCGCGAAGGGCATTTCTGGGTGGTCCGTAAGCGGAATAAAGTGTCCAGACCCATTCCTTGGCGGAGTGCCTGCCATGCCCATACCGTGCTGCCGACTGTGTCTATCCCTGCCAGCGGGCGGCTCACCGAGTGAAACATCACCATAGGCAGTGGAGTCAGGCCTGCCAGGTCACATTCAGGGCCTGCATGCACCAGGAACAGGCGTCAGAAAAACCCAGTGGAATGTAAATTACGTCTGGGCACAAGAATGATATAATTCCTTGTCTGGTGCCCCCAGACCCCCTTGCTCGAACGGAAGCATGAGAATTTCTCAGGAGACCTGCGGCAGCCCTCCCGCCCATACCAAGGAGATCAATTTGGAGCAAAGATGCTTCTTGAATGCGATCGTGAGAGGGAGCGGGAGATTGACGAAAATTATAAAGGAACTTGGGCAGTGCAACCATCTTGACTATAGCCGATCTTGAAACCAGTCCATGAGTTAGCCATAGTTATAGCTCCACAGTTCCACCGAGTACTTACTAATCCATTTTCCCAAGTATTTTGCGGGGTAATCAGCCCATCTGAGAGGAAATTCTGACTGGAATGCAACGATTACTGCAGTGAGTGGGAAGATGATAGATTTCCCCCAGTTTATGGTAACACCTGAGAGGCCACCAAATAGAATGATCTCCTGTATAAGGCGATCAAGATTATCTGCGGGATGCTGGAAGTAGAGAGTCACATTGTACGCATACATGAATTGAAGGACCACCCGGGGCATGAAATCAAGACCTCTCCACGCGTGAAACTGTCCCAACTGGATCGCCAGCGGCTCCATCGCAATAGCGAAGAGGTGGGGCGACACCCCTGTCTGGAGCCCTGGTGACCCAAACTGGGGGAGAGACGACTCCATTATTCAAAGTCTTGCTGACAGAGAGGTATATAGCAACACAATTTTCCTGAGGAACGCAGGGCTCAGGCCAATTCGGGCAACCAACTAGTAGAGATAGTGCCACTCCAGTGTATCGAACGCTTTGATGGCGTCAAGTAACACTGCTGCCACAGGGAGGGCAGGATCAATCCCCTGCATCACGGCAAAGAGGGTGCGGAGGCTGTGGGCAGTATTCCTACCCGGGACAAAGCCGCATTGATCCGGCCAAAGAATCGTAGGGAGCAAGATTAGCAGACACGAGGCTAGAAGCTTTGCAAAAATTTTGTTGTCAATGTTAATCCTGGAGAGAGGCCAGTAAGAATCACACAATAATGGATCTTTATCTGGCTTAAGTATGGTTACGAGGAGTGCCTCTTGTAGGGAGAGAGGCCGCCGTCTCTAATGAGTTTTCGTACATGTTAAGCAGATTTGGGACGAGCAGCAGCGCAAACTCCTTATAAAAGGCTGAGGTGAGCCAACAGGCCCCGGGGCTTTGTCCCCAGGCATAGCACGAATTACACCAATTACCTCCTCTCCAGAGAAAAGTGCGGCCAAGTACCTGCGATGGGCATCACTGAGCCAGGGGTGGTGTGGAGTGCAAAAAACCATGGATTTAGGCCCAGATATCTGTAGTGGGTGAATGTATGACATTGTTCTGCATTCTGTCCATCAACTGTTCTTTTTACATTTGTCACCCTGAGTGGGATGGGTATGCTCAGACGTGAGTCCCATGCTCTCCACACCACTGGAGTCAAGCTATCCTGGCTGAAGATGGCTAATAGCCAGAAAACGGTGCTAGGATGCTGGATACCGGCCTTGGAAAGACATGGCTTGGCAGTTCGGGCTGGACTGTTCCCATGAGGCACAGGGTCAAGGCTGATTTGCATATGGCCATGTCTGAACTGGGGTAGTGTGGTGTGCAAAAAAATGATGGATTTAGGCCCAGATCTCTATACTGGGGTGAATGTATGACATTGTTTTGCATTCTTCCATCAACTGTTGTTTTTGCATTTGTCAACCCAAGTGGGATGGGTATGCTCAGACTTGAGACCCATGCTCTCCACACCACTGGAGTCAAGCTATCCTGGCTGAAGACGGCTGATGGCCAGAATCTGGTCCTAGGATGCTTGATTCTGGTCCAGGAAAGACATGGCTTGGCAGTTCAGGCTGGACTGTTCCCATGAGGCACAGGGTCAAGGCTGATTTGCATATGGCCATGCCTGAACTGGGGTGGTGTGGAGTGAAAAAAAACCATGGATTTAGGCCCAGATCTCTGTACTGGGGTGAATGTATGACATTGTTCTGCATTCTGTCCATCAACTGTTCTTTTTACATTTGTCACCCTGAGTGGGATGGGTATGCTCAGACGTGAGTCCCATGCTCTCCACACCACTGGAGTCAAGCTATCCTGGCTGAAGATGGCTAATAGCCAGAAAACGGTGCTAGGATGCTGGATACCGGCCTTGGAAAGACATGGCTTGGCAGTTCAGGCTGGACTGTTCCCATGAGGCACAGGGTCAAGGCTGATTTGCATATGGCCATGTCTGAACTGGGGTAGTGTGGTGTGCAAAAAAATGATGGATTTAGGCCCAGATCTCTATACTGGGGTGAATGTATGACATTGTTTTGCATTCTTCCATCAACTGTTGTTTTTGCATTTGTCAACCCAAGTGGGATGGGTATGCTCAGACTTGAGACCCATGCTCTCCACACCACTGGAGTCAAGCTATCCTGGCTGAAGACGGCTGATGGCCAGAATCTGGTCCTAGGATGCTTGATTCTGGTCCAGGAAAGACATGGCTTGGCAGTTCAGGCTGGACTGTTCCCATGAGGCACAGGGTCAAGGCTGATTTGCATATGGCCATGTCTGAACTGGGGTGGTGTGGAGTGAAAAAAAACGATGGATTTAGGCCCAGATCTCTGTACTGGGGTGAATGTTTGACATTGTTCTGCATTCTGTCCATCAACTGTTGTTTTTTGCACTTGTCACCCTGAGTGGGATGGGTATGCTCAGATGTGAGTCCCATGCTCTCCACACCACTGGAGTCAAGCTATCCTGGCTGAAGACGGCTGATAGCCAGAAACCGGTCCTAGGATGCTTGATTTCGGTCCAGGAAAGACATGGCTTGGTATTTCGGGCTGGACTGTTCCCATGAGGCACATGTTCATGGTTGATTTGCATATGGCCATGTCTGAACTGGGGTGGTGTGGAGTGCGAAAAAACAATGGATTTAGGCCCAGATCTCTTCCCCGGGGTGAATGTATGACATTGTTCTGCATTCTGTCCATCAACTGTTGTTTTTGCATTTGTCACCCTGAGTGGGATGGGTATGCTCAGATGTGAGTCTCATGCTCTCCACACCACTGGAGTCAAGCTATCCTGGCTGCAGATGGCTGATAGCAAGAAACCGGTCCTAGGATGATTGATTCTGGTCCAGTAAAGACATGGCTTGGCAGTTCGGGCTGGACTGTTCCCATGAGGCACAGGGTCAAGGCTGATTTGCATATGGCCATGTCTGAGCTGGGGTGCTGTGGAGTGCAAAAAAACGATGGATTTAGGCCCGGATCTCTGTACTGGGGTGAATGTATGACATTGTTCTGCATTCTGTCCATCAACTGTCGTTTTTGCATTTGTCACCCTGAGTGGGATGGGTATGCTCAGACGTGAGTCCCATGCTCTCCACACCACTGGAGTCAAGCTATCCTGGCTGAAGACGGGTGATAGCCAGAAACCCGTCCTAGGATGCTTGATTCCAGTCCAGGAAAGACATGGCTTGGCAGTTTGGCCTGGACTGTTCCCATGAGGCACAGGGTCAAGGCTGATTTGCATATGGCCATGTCTGAACTGGGGTGGTGTGGAGTGGAAAAAAAGATGGATTTAGGCCCAGATCTCTGTGCTGGGGTGAATGTATGACATTGTTCTGCATTCTGTCCATCAACTGTTGTTTTTGCATTTGTCACCCTGTGTGGGATGGGTATGCTCAGACGTGAGTCCCATGCTCTCCACACCACTGGAGTCAAGCTATCCTGGCTGAAGACGGGTGATAGCCAGAAACCGGTCCTATGATGCTTGATTCCGGTCCAGGAAAGACATGGCTTGGCATTTCGGGCTGGACTGTTCCCATGAGGCACATGTTCATGGTTGATTTGCATATGGCAATGTCTGAACAGGGGTGGTGTGGAGTGCAAAAAAACGATGGATTTAGGCCCAAATCTCTGCACTGGGGTGAATGTATGACATTGTTCTGCATTCTGTCCATCATGTGTTGTTTTTGCATTTGTCACCCTGAGTGGTATGGGTATGCTCAGATGTGAGTCCCATGCTCTCCACACCACTGGAGTCAAGCTATCCTGGATGAAGATGGCTGATAGCAAGAAACCGGTCCTAGGATGATTGATTCTGGTCCAGTAAAGACATGGCTTGGCAGTTCGGGCCGGACTGTTCCCATGAGGCACAGGGTCAAGGCTGATTTGCATATGGCCATGTCTGAACTGGGGTGCTGTGGAGTGCAAAAAAAGGATGGATTTAGGCCCAGATCTCTGTACTGGGGTGAATGTATGACATTGTTCTGCATTCTGTCCATCAACTGTTGTTTTTGCATTTGTCACCCTGAGTGGGATGGGTATGCTCAGACGTGAGTCCTATGCTCTCCACACCACTGGAGACAAGCTAATCTGGCTGAAGACGAGTGATAGCCAGAAACCAGTCCTAGGATGCTTGATTCCAGTCCAGGAAAGACATGGCTTGGCAGTTTGGCCTGGACTGTTCCCATGAGGCACAGGGTCAAGGCTGATTTGCATATGGCCATGTCTGAACTGGGGTGGTTTGGAGTGGAAAAAAGATGGACTTAGGCCCAGATCTCTGTGCTGGGGTGAATGTATGACATTGTTCTGCATTCTGTCCATCAACTGTTGTTTTTGCATTTGTCACCCTAAGTGGGATGGGTATGTTCTGACGTAAGTCCCATGCTCTCCACACCACTGGAGTCAAGCTATCCTGGCTGAAGATAGCTGATAGCCAGAAACCAGTCCTAGGATGCTTGATTCCGGTCCAGGAAAGACATGGCTTGGCAGTTCGGGCTGGACTGGTCCCATGAGGCCCATGTTCATGGTTGATTTGCATATGGCCATGTCTGAACTGGGGTGGTGTGGAGTGCAAAAAAACGATGGATTTAAGCCCAGATCTCTGTACTGGGGTGAATGTATGACATTGTTCTGCATTCTGTCCATCAACTGTTGTTTTTGCATTTGTCACCCTGAGTGGGATGGGTATGCTCAGATGTGAGTCCCATGCTCTCCACACAACTGGAGTCAAGCTATCCTGGCTGAAGATGGCTGATAGCAAGAAACCGGTCCTAGGATGATTGATTCTGGTCCAGTAAAGACATGGCTTGGCAGTTCGGGCTGGACTGTTCCCATGAGGCACAGGGTCAAGGCTGATTTGCATACGGCCATGTCTAAACTGGGGTGCTGTGGAGTGCGGAAAAACGATGGATTTAGGCCCATATCTCTGTACTGGGGTGAATGTATTACATTGTTCTGCATTCTGTCCATCAACTGTTGTTTTTGCAATTGTCACCCTGAGTGGGATGGGTATGCTCAGACGTGAGTCCCCTGCTCTCCACACCACTGGAGTCAAGCTATCCTGGCTGAAGACAGGTGATAGCCAGAAACCGGTCCTAGGATGCTTGATTCCGGTCCAGGAAAGACATGGCTTGGCAGTTCGGGCTGGACTGTTCCCATGAGGCACAGGGTCAAGGCTGATTTGCATATGGCCATGTCTGAACTGGGGTGGTGTGGAGTGCAAAAAAATGATGGATTTAGGCCCAGATCTCTGTACTGGGGTGAATGTATGTCATTGTTTTGCATTCTTCCATCAACTGTTGTTTTTGCATTTGTCAACCCAAGTGGGATGGGTATGCTCAGACGTGAGTCCCATGCTCTCCACACCACTGGAGTCAAGCTATCCTGGCTGAAGACGGCTGATAGCCAGAATCTGGTCCTAGGATGCTTGATTCTGGTCCAGGAAAGACATGGCTTGGCAGTTCAGGCTGGACTGTTCCCATGAGGCACAGGGTCAAGGCTGATTTGCATATGGCCATGTCTGAACTGGGGTGGTGTGGGGTGCAAAAAAACGATGGATTTAGGCCCAGATCTCTGTACTGGGGTGAATGTTTGACATTGTTCTGCATTCTGTCCATCAACTGTTGTTTTTGCATTTGTCACCCTAAGTGGGATGGGTATGCTCAGACGTGAGTCCCATGCTCTTCACACCACTGGAGTCAAGCTATGCTGGCTGAAGACGGCTGATAGCCAGAAACCATTCCTAGGATGCTTGATTCCGGTCCAGAAAAAAGACATGGCTTGGCAGTTCGGCCTGGACTGTTCCCATGAGGCACAGGGTCAAGGCTGATTTGCATACGGCCATGTCTGAACTAGGGTGGTGTGGAGTGGAAAAAACAATGGATTTAGGCCCAGATCTCTGTACTGGGGTGAATGTATGACATTGTTCTGCATTCTGTCCATCAACTGTTGTTTTTGCATTTGTCACCCTAAGTGGGATTGGTATGTTCTGACGTGAGTCCCATGCTCTCCACACCACTGGAGTCAAGCTATCCTGGCTGAAGACGGCTGATAGCCAGAAACCGGTCCTAGGATGCTTGATTCCGGTCCAGGAAAGACATGGCTTGGCATTTCGGGCTGGACTGTTCCCATGAGGCACATGTTCATGGTTGATTTGCATATGGCCATGTCTGAACTGGGGTGGTGTGGAGTGCAAAAAAACGACGGATTTAGGCCCAGATCTGAATGAATGAATGAATTACGGACTTGTACTGTGCACAGCTCCCCGAAGGCATCCCGGCGCAACTGTACTGTACTGGGGTGAATGTATGACATTGTTCTGCATTCTGACCATCAACTGTTGTTTTTGCATTTGTCACCCTGAGTGGGATGGGTATGCTCAGATGTGAGTCCCATGTTCTCCACACCACTGGAGTCAAGCTATCCTGGCTGAAGATGGCTGATAGCAAGAAACCGGTCCTAGGATGATTGTTTCTGGTCCAGTAAAGACATGGCTTGGAAGTTCGGGCTGGACTGTTCCCATGAGGCACAGGGTCAAGGCTGATTTGCATATGTCCATGTCTGAACTGGGGTGCTGTGGAGTGCAAAAAAATGATGGATTTAGGCCCATATCTCTGTACTGGGGTGAATGTATGACAGTGTTCTGCATTCTATCCATCAACTGTTGTTTTTGCATTTGTCACCCTGAGTGGGATGGGTATGCTCAGACGTGAGTCCCATGCTCTCCACACCACTGGAGTCAAGCTAGCCTGGCTGAAGATGGCTAATAGCCAGAAAACGGTCCTAGGATGCTTGATACTGGCCTTGGAAAGACATGGCTTGGCAGTTCGGCCTGGACTGTTCCCATGAGGCACAGGGTCATGGCTGATTTGCATATGGCCATGTCTGAACTGGGGTGGTGTGTAGTGGAAATAAAGATGGATATAGGCCCAGATCTATGTGCTGGGGTGAATGTATGACATTGGTCTGCATTCTGTCCATCAACCGTTGTTTTTGCATTTGCCACCCTAAGTGGGATGTGTATGTTCAGACGTGAGTCCCATACTCTCCACACCACTGGAGTCAAGCTAGCCTGGCTGAAGATAGCTGATAGCCAGAAACCGGTCCTAGGATGCTTGATTCCAGTCCAGGAAAGACATGGCTTGGCAGTTCGGGCTGGACTGGTCCCATGAGGCACATGTTCATGGTTGATTTGCATATGGCCATGTCTGAACTGGGGTGGTGTAGAGTGCAAAAAAACGATGGATTTAGGCCCAGATCTCTGTACTGGGGTGAATGTATGACATTGTTCTGCATTCTGTCCATCAACTGTTGTTTTTGCATTTGTCACCCTGAGTGGTATGGGTATGCTCAGATGTGAGTCCCATGCTCTCCACACCACTGGAGTCAAGCTATCCTGTCTGAAGATGGCTGATTGCAAGAAACCGGTCCTAGGATGATTGATTCTCGTCCAGTAAAGTCATGGCTTGGCAGTTGGGGCTGGACTGTTCCCATGAGGCACAGGGTCAAGGCTGATTTGCATATGGCCATGTGTAAACTGGGGTGCTGTGGAGTGCAAAAAAACGATGGATTTAGGCCCATATCTCTGTACTGGGGTGAATGTATGACATTGTTCTGCATTCTGTCCATCAACTGTTGTTTTTGCATTTGTCACCCTGAGTGGGATGGGTATGCTCTGACGTGAGTCCCATGCTCTCCACACCACTGGAGTCAAGTTATCCTGGCTGAAGACGGGTGATGGCCAGAAACCGGTCCTAGGATGCTTTATTCCGGTCCAGGAAAGACATGGCTTGGCAGTTCAGGCTGGACTGTTCCCATGAGGCACATGTTCATGGTTGATTTGCATATGATTATGTCTGAACTGGGTTGGTGTGGAGTGCAAAAAAAAGGATGGATTTAGGCCCAGATCTCTGTACTGGGTGAATGTATGACATTGTTCTGCATTCTGTCCATCAACTGTTGTTTTTGCATTTGTCACCCTGAGTGGGATGGGTATGCTCAGACGTGAGTCCCATGCTCTCCACACCACTGGAGTCAAGCTATCCTGGCTGAAGACGGGTGATAGCCAGAAACCGGTCCTAGGATGCTTGATTCCGGTCCAGGAAAGACATGGCTTGGCAGTTCGGGCTGGACTGTTCCCATGAGGCACAGGGTCAAGGCTAATTTGCATATGGCCATGTCTGAACTGGGGTGGGGTGGGGTGGAGTGGAAAAAAACGATCGATTTAGGCCCAGATCTCTGTACTGGGGTGGATGTAAGACATTGTTCTGCATTCTGTCAATCAACTGTTGTTTTTGCATTTGTCACCCTAAGTGGCATGGGTGTGTTCAGACGTGAGTCCCATGCTCTCCACACCACTGGAAACAAGCTATCCTGGCTGAAGATAGCTGATAGCCAGAAACCAGTCCTAGGATGCTTGATTCCGGTCCAGGAAAGACATGGCTTGGCAGTTCGGGCTGGACTGGTCCCATGAGGCACATGTTCATGGTTGATTTGCATATGGCCATGTCTGAACTGGGGTGGTGTGGAGTGCAAAAAAATGATGGATTTAAGCCCAGATCTCTGTACTGGGGTGAATGTATGACATTGTTCCGCATTCTGTCCATCAACTGTTGTTTTTGCATTTGTCACCCTGAGTGGGATGGGTATGCTCAGATGTGAGTCCCATGCTCTCCACACAACTGGAGTCAAGCTATCCTGGCTGAAGATGGCTGATAGCAAGAAACCGGTCCTAGGATGATTGATTCTGGTCCAGTAAAGACATGGCTTGGCAGTTCGGGCTGGACTGTTCCCATGAGGCACAGGGTCAAGGCTGATTTGCATACGGCCATGTCTAAACTGGGGTGCTGTGGAGTGCGGAAAAACGATGGATTTAGGCCCATATCTCTGTACTGGGGTGAATGTATTACATTGTTCTGCATTCTGTCCATCAACTGTTGTTTTTGCAATTGTCACCCTGAGTGGGATGGGTATGCTCAGACGTGAGTCCCCTGCTCTCCACACCACTGGAGTCAAGCTATCCTGGCTGAAGACAGGTGATAGCCAGAAACCGGTCCTAGGATGCTTGATTCCGGTCCAGGAAAGACATGGCTTGGCAGTTCGGGCTGGACTGTTCCCATGAGGCACAGGGTCAAGGCTGATTTGCATATGGCCATGTCTGAACTGGGGTGGTGTGGAGTGCAAAAAAATGATGGATTTAGGCCCAGATCTCTGTACTGGGGTGAATGTATGTCATTGTTTTGCATTCTTCCATCAACTGTTGTTTTTGCATTTGTCAACCCAAGTGGGATGGGTATGCTCAGACGTGAGTCCTATGCTCTCCACACCACTGGAGTCAAGCTATCCTGGCTGACGACGGCTGATAGCCAGAATCTGGTCCTAGGATGCTTGATTCCGGTCCAGGAAAGACATGGCTTGGCAGTTCAGGCTGGACTGTTCCCATGAGGCACAGGGTCAAGGCTGAATTGCATATGGCCATGTCTGAACTGGGGTGGTGTGGGGTGCAAAAAAACGATGGATTTAGGCCCAGATCTCTGTACTGGGGTGAATGTTTGACATGGTTCTGCATTCTGTCCATCAACTGTTGTTTTTGCATTTGTCACCCTGAGTGGGATGGGTATGCTCAGACGTGAGTCCCATGCTCTTCACACCACTGGAGTCAAGCTATGCTGGCTGAAGACGGCTGATAGCCAGAAACCATTCCTAGGATGCTTGATTCCGGTCCAGAAAAAAGACATGGCTTGGCAGTTCGGCCTGGACTGTTCCCATGAGGCACAGGGTCAAGGCTGATTTGCATACGGCCATGTCTGAACTAGGGTGGTGTGGAGTGGAAAAAACAATGGATTTAGGCCCAGATCTCTGTACTGGGGTGAATGTATGACATTGTTCTGCATTCTGTCCATCAACTGTTGTTTTTGCATTTGTCACCCTAAGTGGGATTGGTATGTTCTGACGTGAGTCCCATGCTCTCCACACCACTGGAGTCAAGCTATCCTGGCTGAAGACGGCTGATAGCCAGAAACCGGTCCTAGGATGCTTGATTCCGGTCCAGGAAAGACATGGCTTGGCATTTCGGGCTGGACTGTTCCCATGAGGCACATGTTCATGGTTGATTTGCATATGGCCATGTCTGAACTGGGGTGGTGTGGAGTGCAAAAAAACGACGGATTTAGGCCCAGATCTGAATGAATGAATGAATTACGGACTTGTACTGTGCACAGCTACCCGAAGGCATCCCGGCGCAACTGTACTGTACTGGGGTGAATGTATGACATTGTTCTGCATTCTGACCATCAACTGTTGTTTTTGCATTTGTCACCCTGAGTGGGATGGGTATGCTCAGATGTGAGTCCCATGTTCTCCACACCACTGGAGTCAAGCTATCCTGGCTGAAGATGGCTGATAGCAAGAAACCGGTCCTACGATGATTGTTTCTGGTCCAGTAAAGACATGGCTTGGAAGTTCGGGCTGGACTGTTCCCATGAGGCACAGGGTCAAGGCTGATTTGCATATGTCCATGTCTGAACTGGGGTGCTGTGGAGTGCAAAAAAATGATGGATTTAGGCCCATATCTCTGTACTGGGGTGAATGTATGACAGTGTTCTGCATTCTATCCATCAACTGTTGTTTTTGCATTTGTCACCCTGAGTGGGATGGGTATGCTCAGACGTGAGTCCCATTCTCTCCACACCACTGGAGTCAAGCTAGCCTGGCTGAAGATGGCTAATAGCCAGAAAACGGTCCTAGGATGCTTGATACTGGCCTTGGAAAGACATGGCTTGGCAGTTCGGCCTGGACTGTTCCCATGAGGCACAGGGTCATGGCTGATTTGCATATGGCCATGTCTGAACTGGGGTGGTGTGTAGTGGAAAAAAAGATGGATATAGGCCCAGATCTATGTGCTGGGGTGAATGTATGACATTGGTCTGCATTCTGTCCATCAACTGTTGTTTTTGCATTTGCCACCCTAAGTGGGATGTGTATGTTCAGACGTGAGTCCCATACTCTCCACACCACTGGAGTCAAGCTAGCCTGGCTGAAGATGGCTAATAGCCAGAAAACGGTCCTAGGATGCTTGATACTGGCCTTGGAAAGACATGGCTTGGCAGTTCGGCCTGGACTGTTCCCATGAGGCACAGGGTCATGGCTGATTTGCATATGGCCATGTCTGAACTGGGGTGGTGTGTAGTGGAAATAAAGATGGATATAGGCCCAGATCTATGTGCTGGGGTGAATGTATGACATTGGTCTGCATTCTGTCCATCAACTGTTGTTTTTGCATTTGCCACCCTAAGTGGGATGTGTATGTTCAGACGTGAGTCCCATACTCTCCACACCACTGGAGTCAAGCTAGCCTGGCTGAAGATAGCTGATAGCCAGAAACCGGTCCTAGGATGCTTGATTCCAGTCCAGGAAAGACATGGCTTGGCAGTTCGGGCTGGACTGGTCCCATGAGGCACATGTTCATGGTTGATTTGCATATGGCCATGTCTGAACTGGGGTGGTGTAGAGTGCAAAAAAACGATGGATTTAGGCCCAGATCTCTGTACTGGGGTGAATGTATGACATTGTTCTGCATTCTGTCCATCAACTGTTGTTTTTGCATTTGTCACCCTGAGTGGTATGGGTATGCTCAGATGTGAGTCCCATGCTCTCCACACCACTGGAGTCAAGCTATCCTGTCTGAAGATGGCTGATTGCAAGAAACCGGTCCTAGGATGATTGATTCTCGTCCAGTAAAGTCATGGCTTGGCAGTTGGGGCTGGACTGTTCCCATGAGGCACAGGGTCAAGGCTGATTTGCATATGGCCATGTGTAAACTGGGGTGCTGTGGAGTGCAAAAAAACGATGGATTTAGGCCCATATCTCTGTACTGGGGTGAATGTATGACATTGTTCTGCATTCTGTCCATCAACTGTTGTTTTTGCATTTGTCACCCTGAGTGGGATGGGTATGCTCTGACGTGAGTCCCATGCTCTCCACACCACTGGAGTCAAGTTATCCTGGCTGAAGACGGGTGATGGCCAGAAACCGGTCCTAGGATGCTTTATTCCGGTCCAGGAAAGACATGGCTTGGCAGTTCAGGCTGGACTGTTCCCATGAGGCACATGTTCATGGTTGATTTGCATATGATTATGTCTGAACTGGGTTGGTGTGGAGTGCAAAAAAAAGGATGGATTTAGGCCCAGATCTCTGTACTGGGTGAATGTATGACATTGTTCTGCATTCTGTCCATCAACTGTTGTTTTTGCATTTGTCACCCTGAGTGGGATGGGTATGCTCAGACGTGAGTCCCATGCTCTCCACACCACTGGAGTCAAGCTATCCTGGCTGAAGACGGGTGATAGCCAGAAACCGGTCCTAGGATGCTTGATTCCGGTCCAGGAAAGACATGGCTTGGCAGTTCGGGCTGGACTGTTCCCATGAGGCACAGGGTCAAGGCTAATTTGCATATGGCCATGTCTGAACTGGGGTGGGGTGGGGTGGAGTGGAAAAAAACGATCGATTTAGGCCCAGATCTCTGTACTGGGGTGGATGTAAGACATTGTTCTGCATTCTGTCAATCAACTGTTGTTTTTGCATTTGTCACCCTAAGTGGCATGGGTGTGTTCAGACGTGAGTCCCATGCTCTCCACACCACTGGAAACAAGCTATCCTGGCTGAAGATAGCTGATAGCCAGAAACCAGTCCTAGGATGCTTGATTCCGGTCCAGGAAAGACATGGCTTGGCAGTTCGGGCTGGACTGGTCCCATGAGGCACATGTTCATGGTTGATTTGCATATGGCCATGTCTGAACTGGGGTGGTGTGGAGTGCAAAAAAATGATGGATTTAAGCCCAGATCTCTGTACTGGGGTGAATGTATGACATTGTTCCGCATTCTGTCCATCAACTGTTGTTTTTGCATTTGTCACCCTGAGTGGGATGGGTATGCTCAGATGTGAGTCCCATGCTCTCCACACAACTGGAGTCAAGCTATCCTGGCTGAAGATGGCTGATAGCAAGAAACCGGTCCTAGGATGATTGATTCTGGTCCAGTAAAGACATGGCTTGGCAGTTCGGGCTGGACTGTTCCCATGAGGCACAGGGTCAAGGCTGATTTGCATACGGCCATGTCTAAACTGGGGTGCTGTGGAGTGCGGAAAAACGATGGATTTAGGCCCATATCTCTGTACTGGGGTGAATGTATTACATTGTTCTGCATTCTGTCCATCAACTGTTGTTTTTGCAATTGTCACCCTGAGTGGGATGGGTATGCTCAGACGTGAGTCCCCTGCTCTCCACACCACTGGAGTCAAGCTATCCTGGCTGAAGACAGGTGATAGCCAGAAACCGGTCCTAGGATGCTTGATTCCGGTCCAGGAAAGACATGGCTTGGCAGTTCGGGCTGGACTGTTCCCATGAGGCACAGGGTCAAGGCTGATTTGCATATGGCCATGTCTGAACTGGGGTGGTGTGGAGTGCAAAAAAATGATGGATTTAGGCCCAGATCTCTGTACTGGGGTGAATGTATGTCATTGTTTTGCATTCTTCCATCAACTGTTGTTTTTGCATTTGTCAACCCAAGTGGGATGGGTATGCTCAGACGTGAGTCCTATGCTCTCCACACCACTGGAGTCAAGCTATCCTGGCTGACGACGGCTGATAGCCAGAATCTGGTCCTAGGATGCTTGATTCCGGTCCAGGAAAGACATGGCTTGGCAGTTCAGGCTGGACTGTTCCCATGAGGCACAGGGTCAAGGCTGATTTGCATATGGCCATGTCTGAACTGGGGTGGTGTGGGGTGCAAAAAAACGATGGATTTAGGCCCAGATCTCTGTACTGGGGTGAATGTTTGACATGGTTCTGCATTCTGTCCATCAACTGTTGTTTTTGCATTTGTCACCCTGAGTGGGATGGGTATGCTCAGACGTGAGTCCCATGCTCTTCACACCACTGGAGTCAAGCTATGCTGGCTGAAGACGGCTGATAGCCAGAAACCATTCCTAGGATGCTTGATTCCGGTCCAGAAAAAAGACATGGCTTGGCAGTTCGGCCTGGACTGTTCCCATGAGGCACAGGGTCAAGGCTGATTTGCATACGGCCATGTCTGAACTAGGGTGGTGTGGAGTGGAAAAAACAATGGATTTAGGCCCAGATCTCTGTACTGGGGTGAATGTATGACATTGTTCTGCATTCTGTCCATCAACTGTTGTTTTTGCATTTGTCACCCTAAGTGGGATTGGTATGTTCTGACGTGAGTCCCATGCTCTCCACACCACTGGAGTCAAGCTATCCTGGCTGAAGACGGCTGATAGCCAGAAACCGGTCCTAGGATGCTTGATTCCGGTCCAGGAAAGACATGGCTTGGCATTTCGGGCTGGACTGTTCCCATGAGGCACATGTTCATGGTTGATTTGCATATGGCCATGTCTGAACTGGGGTGGTGTGGAGTGCAAAAAAACGACGGATTTAGGCCCAGATCTGAATGAATGAATGAATTACGGACTTGTACTGTGCACAGCTACCCGAAGGCATCCCGGCGCAACTGTACTGTACTGGGGTGAATGTATGACATTGTTCTGCATTCTGACCATCAACTGTTGTTTTTGCATTTGTCACCCTGAGTGGGATGGGTATGCTCAGATGTGAGTCCCATGTTCTCCACACCACTGGAGTCAAGCTATCCTGGCTGAAGATGGCTGATAGCAAGAAACCGGTCCTACGATGATTGTTTCTGGTCCAGTAAAGACATGGCTTGGAAGTTCGGGCTGGACTGTTCCCATGAGGCACAGGGTCAAGGCTGATTTGCATATGTCCATGTCTGAACTGGGGTGCTGTGGAGTGCAAAAAAATGATGGATTTAGGCCCATATCTCTGTACTGGGGTGAATGTATGACAGTGTTCTGCATTCTATCCATCAACTGTTGTTTTTGCATTTGTCACCCTGAGTGGGATGGGTATGCTCAGACGTGAGTCCCATTCTCTCCACACCACTGGAGTCAAGCTAGCCTGGCTGAAGATGGCTAATAGCCAGAAAACGGTCCTAGGATGCTTGATACTGGCCTTGGAAAGACATGGCTTGGCAGTTCGGCCTGGACTGTTCCCATGAGGCACAGGGTCATGGCTGATTTGCATATGGCCATGTCTGAACTGGGGTGGTGTGTAGTGGAAAAAAAGATGGATATAGGCCCAGATCTATGTGCTGGGGTGAATGTATGACATTGGTCTGCATTCTGTCCATCAACTGTTGTTTTTGCATTTGCCACCCTAAGTGGGATGTGTATGTTCAGACGTGAGTCCCATACTCTCCACACCACTGGAGTCAAGCTAGCCTGGCTGAAGATGGCTAATAGCCAGAAAACGGTCCTAGGATGCTTGATACTGGCCTTGGAAAGACATGGCTTGGCAGTTCGGCCTGGACTGTTCCCATGAGGCACAGGGTCATGGCTGATTTGCATATGGCCATGTCTGAACTGGGGTGGTGTGTAGTGGAAAAAAAGATGGATATAGGCCCAGATCTATGTGCTGGGGTGAATGTATGACATTGGTCTGCATTCTGTCCATCAACTGTTGTTTTTGCATTTGTCACCCTGAGTGGTATGGGTATGCTCAGATGTGAGTCCCATGCTCTCCACACCACTGGAGTCAAGCTAGCCTGGCTGAAGATAGCTGATAGCCAGAAACCGGTCCTAGGATGCTTGATTCCAGTCCAGGAAAGACATGGCTTGGCAGTTCGGGCTGGACTGGTCCCATGAGGCACATGTTCATGGTTGATTTGCATATGGCCATGTCTGAACTGGGGTGGTGTAGAGTGCAAAAAAACGATGGATTTAGGCCCAGATCTCTGTACTGGGGTGAATGTATGACATTGTTCTGCATTCTGTCCATCAACTGTTGTTTTTGCATTTGTCACCCTGAGTGGTATGGGTATGCTCAGATGTGAGTCCCATGCTCTCCACACCACTGGAGTCAAGCTATCCTGTCTGAAGATGGCTGATTGCAAGAAACCGGTCCTAGGATGATTGATTCTCGTCCAGTAAAGTCATGGCTTGGCAGTTGGGGCTGGACTGTTCCCATGAGGCACAGGGTCAAGGCTGATTTGCATATGGCCATGTCTAAACTGGGGTGCTGTGGAGTGCAAAAAAACGATGGATTTAGGCCCATATCTCTGTACTGGGGTGAATGTATGACATTGTTCTGCATTCTGTCCATCAACTGTTGTTTTTGCATTTGTCACCCTGAGTGGGATGGGTATGCTCTGACGTGAGTCCCATGCTCTCCACACCACTGGAGTCAAGTTATCCTGGCTGAAGACGGGTGATGGCCAGAAACCGGTCCTAGGATGCTTTATTCCGGTCCAGGAAAGACATGGCTTGGCAGTTCAGGCTGGACTGTTCCCATGAGGCACATGTTCATGGTTGATTTGCATATGATTATGTCTGAACTGGGTTGGTGTGGAGTGCAAAAAAAACGATGGATTTAGGCCCAGATCTCTGTACTGGGTGAATGTATGACATTGTTCTGCATTCTGTCCATCAACTGTTGTTTTTGCATTTGTCACCCTGAGTGGGATGGGTATGCTCAGACGTGAGTCCCATGCTCTCCACACCACTGGAGTCAAGCTATCCTGGCTGAAGACGGGTGATAGCCAGAAACCGGTCCTAGGATGCTTGATTCCGGTCCAGGAAAGACATGGCTTGGCAGTTCGGGCTGGACTGTTCCCATGAGGCACAGGGTCAAGGCTAATTTGCATATGGCCATGTCTGAACTGGGGTGGGGTGGGGTGGAGTGGAAAAAAACGATCGATTTAGGCCCAGATCTCTGTACTGGGGTGGATGTAAGACATTGTTCTGCATTCTGTCAATCAACTGTTGTTTTTGCATTTGTCACCCTAAGTGGCATGGGTGTGTTCAGACGTGAGTCCCATGCTCTCCACACCACTGGAAACAAGCTATCCTGGCTGAAGATAGCTGATAGCCAGAAACCAGTCCTAGGATGCTTGATTCCGGTCCAGGAAAGACATGGCTTGGCAGTTCGGGCTGGACTGGTCCCATGAGGCACATGTTCATGGTTGATTTGCATATGGCCATGTCTGAACTGGGGTGGTGTGGAGTGCAAAAAAACGATGGATTTAAGCCCAGATCTCTGTACTGGGGTGAATGTATGACATTGTTCCGCATTCTGTCCATCAACTGTTGTTTTTGCATTTGTCACCCTGAGTGGGATGGGTATGCTCAGATGTGAGTCCCATGCTCTCCACACAACTGGAGTCAAGCTATCCTGGCTGAAGATGGCTGATAGCAAGAAACCGGTCCTAGGATGATTGATTCTGGTCCAGTAAAGACATGGCTTGGCAGTTCGGGCTGGACTGTTCCCATGAGGCACAGGGTCAAGGCTGATTTGCATACGGCCATGTCTAAACTGGGGTGCTGTGGAGTGCGGAAAAACGATGGATTTAGGCCCATATCTCTGTACTGGGGTGAATGTATTACATTGTTCTGCATTCTGTCCATCAACTGTTGTTTTTGCAATTGTCACCCTGAGTGGGATGGGTATGCTCAGACGTGAGTCCCCTGCTCTCCACACCACTGGAGTCAAGCTATCCTGGCTGAAGACAGGTGATAGCCAGAAACCGGTCCTAGGATGCTTGATTCCGGTCCAGGAAAGACATGGCTTGGCAGTTCGGGCTGGACTGTTCTCATGAGGCACAGGGTCAAGGCTGATTTGCATATGGCCATGTCTGAACTGGGGTGGTGTGGAGTGCAAAAAAATGATGGATTTAGGCCCAGATCTCTGTACTGGGGTGAATGTATGTCATTGTTTTGCATTCTTCCATCAACTGTTGTTTTTGCATTTGTCAACCCAAGTGGGATGGGTATGCTCAGACATGAGTCCCATGCTCTCCACACCACTGGAGTCAAGCTATCCTGGCTGAAGACGGCTGATAGCCAGAATCTGGTCCTAGGATGCTTGATTCCGGTCCAGGAAAGACATGGCTTGGCAGTTCAGGCTGGACTGTTCCCATGAGGCACAGGGTCAAGGCTGATTTGCATATGGCCATGTCTGAACTGGGGTGGTGTGGGGTGCAAAAAAACGATGGATTTAGGCCCAGATCTCTGTACTGGGGTGAATGTTTGACATTGTTCTGCATTCTGTCCATCAACTGTTGTTTTTGCATTTGTCACCCTGAGTGGGATGGGTATGCTCAGACGTGAGTCCCATGCTCTTCACACCACTGGAGTCAAGCTATGCTGGCTGAAGACGGCTGATAGCCAGAAACCATTCCTAGGATGCTTGATTCCGGTCCAGAAAAAAGACATGGCTTGGCAGTTCGGCCTGGACTGTTCCCATGAGGCACAGGGTCAAGGCTGATTTGCATATGGCCATGTCTGAACTAGGGTGGTGTGGAGTGGAAAAAACAATGGATTTAGGCCCAGATCTCTGTACTGGGGTGAATGTATGACATTGTTCTGCATTCTGTCCATCAACTGTTGTTTTTGCATTTGTCACCCTAAGTGGGATTGGTATGTTCTGACGTGAGTCCCATGCTCTCCACACCACTGGAGTCAAGCTATCCTGGCTGAAGACGGCTGATAGCCAGAAACCGGTCCTAGGATGCTTGATTCCGGTCCAGGAAAGACATGGCTTGGCATTTCGGGCTGGACTGTTCCCATGAGGCACATGTTCATGGTTGATTTGCATATGGCCATGTCTGAACTGGGGTGGTGTGGAGTGCAAAAAAACGACGGATTTAGGCCCAGATCTGAATAAATGAATGAATTACGGACTTGTACTGTGCACAGCTACCCGAAGGCATCCCGGCGCAACTGTACTGTACTGGGGTGAATGTATGACATTGTTCTGCATTCTGACCATCATCTGTTGTTTTTGCATTTGTCACCCTGAGTGGGATGGGTATGCTCAGATGTGAGTCCCATGCTCTCCACACCACTGGAGTCAAGCTATCCTGGCTGAAGATGGCTGATAGCAAGAAACCGGTCCTAGGATGATTGTTTCTGGTCCAGTAAAGACATGGCTTGGAAGTTCGGGCTGGACTGTTCCCATGAGGCACAGGGTCAAGGCTGATTTGCATATGTCCATGTCTGAACTGGGGTGCTGTGGAGTGCAAAAAAATGATGGATTTAGGCCCATATCTCTGTACTGGGGTGAATGTATGACAGTGTTCTGCATTCTATCCATCAACTGTTGTTTTTGCATTTGTCACCCTGAGTGGGATGGGTATGCTCAGACGTGAGTCCCATGCTCTCCACACCACTGGAGTCAAGCTAGCCTGGCTGAAGATGGCTAATAGCCAGAAAACGGTCCTAGGATGCTTGATACTGGCCTTGGAAAGACATGGCTTGGCAGTTCGGCCTGGACTGTTCCCATGAGGCACAGGGTCATGGCTGATTTGCATATGGCCATGTCTGAACTGGGGTGGTGTGTAGTGGAAAAAAAGATGGATATAGGCCCAGATCTATGTGCTGGGGTGAATGTATGACATTGGTCAGCATTCTGTCCATCAACTGTTGTTTTTGCATTTGCCACCCTAAGTGGGATGTGTATGTTCAGACGTGAGTCCCATACTCTCCACACCACTGGAGTCAAGCTAGCCTGGCTGAAGATAGCTGATAGCCAGAAACCGGTCCTAGGATGCTTGATTCCAGTCCAGGAAAGTCATGGCTTGGCAGTTGGGGCTGGACTGTTCCCATGAGGCACAGGGTCAAGGCTGATTTGCATATGGCCATGTCTAAACTGGGGTGCTGTGGAGTGCAAAAAAACGATGGATTTAGGCCCATATCTCTGTACTGGGGTGAATGTATGACATTGTTCTGCATTCTGTCCATCAACTGTTGTTTTTGCATTTGTCACCCTGAGTGGGATGGGTATGCTCTGACGTGAGTCCCATGCTCTCCACACCACTGGAGTCAAGTTATCCTGGCTGAAGACGGGTGATGGCCAGAAACCGGTCCTAGGATGCTTTATTCCGGTCCAGGAAAGACATGGCTTGGCAGTTCAGGCTGGACTGTTCCCATGAGGCACATGTTCATGGTTGATTTGCATATGATTATGTCTGAACTGGGTTGGTGTGGAGTGCAAAAAAAACGATGGATTTAGGCCCAGATCTCTGTACTGGGTGAATGTATGACATTGTTCTGCATTCTGTCCATCAACTGTTGTTTTTGCATTTGTCACCCTGAGTGGGATGGGTATGCTCAGACGTGAGTCCCATGCTCTCCACACCACTGGAGTCAAGCTATCCTGGCTGAAGACGGGTGATAGCCAGAAACCGGTCCTAGGATGCTTGATTCCGGTCCAGGAAAGACATGGCTTGGCAGTTCGGGCTGGACTGTTCCCATGAGGCACAGGGTCAAGGCTAATTTGCATATGGCCATGTCTGAACTGGGGTGGGGTGGGGTGGAGTGGAAAAAAACGATCGATTTAGGCCCAGATCTCTGTACTGGGGTGGATGTAAGACATTGTTCTGCATTCTGTCAATCAACTGTTGTTTTTGCATTTGTCACCCTAAGTGGCATGGGTGTGTTCAGACGTGAGTCCCATGCTCTCCACACCACTGGAAACAAGCTATCCTGGCTGAAGATAGCTGATAGCCAGAAACCAGTCCTAGGATGCTTGATTCCGGTCCAGGAAAGACATGGCTTGGCAGTTCGGGCTGGACTGGTCCCATGAGGCACATGTTCATGGTTGATTTGCATATGGCCATGTCTGAACTGGGGTGGTGTGGAGTGCAAAAAAACGATGGATTTAAGCCCAGATCTCTGTACTGGGGTGAATGTATGACATTGTTCCGCATTCTGTCCATCAACTGTTGTTTTTGCATTTGTCACCCTGAGTGGGATGGGTATGCTCAGATGTGAGTCCCATGCTCTCCACACAACTGGAGTCAAGCTATCCTGGCTGAAGATGGCTGATAGCAAGAAACCGGTCCTAGGATGATTGATTCTGGTCCAGTAAAGACATGGCTTGGCAGTTCGGGCTGGACTGTTCCCATGAGGCACAGGGTCAAGGCTGATTTGCATACGGCCATGTCTAAACTGGGGTGCTGTGGAGTGCGGAAAAACGATGGATTTAGGCCCATATCTCTGTACTGGGGTGAATGTATTACATTGTTCTGCATTCTGTCCATCAACTGTTGTTTTTGCAATTGTCACCCTGAGTGGGATGGGTATGCTCAGACGTGAGTCCCCTGCTCTCCACACCACTGGAGTCAAGCTATCCTGGCTGAAGACAGGTGATAGCCAGAAACCGGTCCTAGGATGCTTGATTCCGGTCCAGGAAAGACATGGCTTGGCAGTTCGGGCTGGACTGTTCCCATGAGGCACAGGGTCAAGGCTGATTTGCATATGGCCATGTCTGAACTGGGGTGGTGTGGAGTGCAAAAAAATGATGGATTTAGGCCTAGATCTCTGTACTGGGGTGAATGTATGTCATTGTTTTGCATTCTTCCATCAACTGTTGTTTTTGCATTTGTCAACCCAAGTGGGATGGGTATGCTCAGACATGAGTCCCATGCTCTCCACACCACTGGAGTCAAGCTATCCTGGCTGAAGACGGCTGATAGCCAGAATCTGGTCCTAGGATGCTTGATTCCGGTCCAGGAAAGACATGGCTTGGCAGTTCAGGCTGGACTGTTCCCATGAGGCACAGGGTCAAGGCTGATTTGCATATGGCCATGTCTGAACTGGGGTGGTGTGGGGTGCAAAAAAACGATGGATTTAGGCCCAGATCTCTGTACTGGGGTGAATGTTTGACATTGTTCTGCATTCTGTCCATCAACTGTTGTTTTTGCATTTGTCACCCTGAGTGGGATGGGTATGCTCAGACGTGAGTCCCATGCTCTTCACACCACTGGAGTCAAGCTATGCTGGCTGAAGACGGCTGATAGCCAGAAACCATTCCTAGGATGCTTGATTCCGGTCCAGAAAAAAGACATGGCTTGGCAGTTCGGCCTGGACTGTTCCCATGAGGCACAGGGTCAAGGCTGATTTGCATATGGCCATGTCTGAACTAGGGTGGTGTGGAGTGGAAAAAACAATGGATTTAGGCCCAGATCTCTGTACTGGGGTGAATGTATGACATTGTTCTGCATTCTGTCCATCAACTGTTGTTTTTGCATTTGTCACCCTAAGTGGGATTGGTATGTTCTGACGTGAGTCCCATGCTCTCCACACCACTGGAGTCAAGCTATCCTGGCTGAAGACGGCTGATAGCCAGAAACCGGTCCTAGGATGCTTGATTCCGGTCCAGGAAAGACATGGCTTGGCATTTCGGGCTGGACTGTTCCCATGAGGCACATGTTCATGGTTGATTTGCATATGGCCATGTCTGAACTGGGGTGGTGTGGAGTGCAAAAAAACGACGGATTTAGGCCCAGATCTGAATGAATGAATGAATTACGGACTTGTACTGTGCACAGCTACCCGAAGGCATCCCGGCGCAACTGTACTGTACTGGGGTGAATGTATGACATTGTTCTGCATTCTGACCATCATCTGTTGTTTTTGCATTTGTCACCCTGAGTGGGATGGGTATGCTCAGATGTGAGTCCCATGCTCTCCACACCACTGGAGTCAAGCTATCCTGGCTGAAGATGGCTGATAGCAAGAAACCGGTCCTAGGATGATTGTTTCTGGTCCAGTAAAGACATGGCTTGGAAGTTCGGGCTGGACTGTTCCCATGAGGCACAGGGTCAAGGCTGATTTGCATATGTCCATGTCTGAACTGGGGTGCTGTGGAGTGCAAAAAAATGATGGATTTAGGCCCATATCTCTGTACTGGGGTGAATGTATGACAGTGTTCTGCATTCTATCCATCAACTGTTGTTTTTGCATTTGTCACCCTGAGTGGGATGGGTATGCTCAGACGTGAGTCCCATGCTCTCCACACCACTGGAGTCAAGCTAGCCTGGCTGAAGATGGCTAATAGCCAGAAAACGGTCCTAGGATGCTTGATACTGGCCTTGGAAAGACATGGCTTGGCAGTTCGGCCTGGACTGTTCCCATGAGGCACAGGGTCATGGCTGATTTGCATATGGCCATGTCTGAACTGGGGTGGTGTGTAGTGGAAAAAAAGATGGATATGGGCCCAGATCTATGTGCTGGGGTGAATGTATGACATTGGTCAGCATTCTGTCCATCAACTGTTGTTTTTGCATTTGCCACCCTAAGTGGGATGTGTATGTTCAGACGTGAGTCCCATACTCTCCACACCACTGGAGTCAAGCTAGCCTGGCTGAAGATAGCTGATAGCCAGAAACCGGTCCTAGGATGCTTGATTCCAGTCCAGGAAAGACATGGCTTGGCAGTTCGGGCTGGACTGGTCCCATGAGGCACATGTTCATGGTTGATTTGCATATGGCCATGTCTGAACTGGGGTGGTGTAGAGTGCAAAAAAACGATGGATTTAGGCCCAGATCTCTGTACTGGGGTGAATGTATGACATTGTTCTGCATTCTGTCCATCAACTGTTGTTTTTGCATTTGTCACCCTGAGTGGTATGGGTATGCTCAGATGTGCGTCCCATGCTCTCCACACCACTGGAGTCAAGCTATCCTGTCTGAAGATGGCTGATTGCAAGAAACCGGTCCTAGGATGATTGATTCTCGTCCAGTAAAGTCATGGCTTGGCAGTTGGGGCTGGACTGTTCCCATGAGGCACAGGGTCAAGGCTGATTTGCATATGGCCATGTCTGAACTGGGGTGGTGTAGAGTGCAAAAAAACGATGGATTTAGGCCCATATCTCTGTACTGGGGTGAATGTATGACATTGTTCTGCATTCTGTCCATCAACTGTTGTTTTTGCATTTGTCACCCTGAGTGGGATGGGTATGCTCTGACGTGAGTCCCATGCTCTCCACACCACTGGAGTCAAGTTATCCTGGCTGAAGACGGGTGATGGCCAGAAACTGGTCCTAGGATGCTTTATTCCGGTCCAGGAAAGACATGGCTTGGCAGTACGGGCTGGACTGTTCCCATGAGGCACAGGGTCAAGGCTAATTTGCATATGGCCATGTCTGAACTGGGGTGGGGTGGGGTGGAGTGGAAAAAAACGATCGATTTAGGCCCAGATCTCTGTACTGGGGTGGATGTAAGACATTGTTCTGCATTCTGTCAATCAACTGTTGTTTTTGCATTTGTCACCCTAAGTGGCATGGGTGTGTTCAGACGTGAGTCCCATGCTCTCCACACCACTGAAAACAAGCTATCCTGGCTGAAGACGGCTGATAGCCCGAAACCGGTCCTAGGATGCTTGATTCCGGTCCAGGAAAGACATGGCTTGGCAGTTCGGGCTGGACTGTTCCCATGAGGCACATGTTCATGGTTGATTTGCATATGGCCATGTCTGAACTGGGGTGGTGTGGAGTGGAAAAAACGATGGATTTAGGCCCAGATCTCTGTACTGGGGTGAATGCATGACATTGTTCTGCATTCTGTCCATCAACTGTTGTTTTTGCATTTGCCACCCTAAGTGGGATGTGTATGTTCAGACGTGAGTCCCATACTCTCCACACCACTGGAGTCAAGCTAGCCTGGCTGAAGATAGCTGATAGCCAGAAACCGGTCCTAGGATGCTTGATTCCAGTCCAGGAAAGACATGGCTTGGCAGTTCGGGCTGGACTGGTCCCATGAGGCACATGTTCATGGTTGATTTGCATATGGCCATGTCTGAACTGGGGTGGTGTAGAGTGCAAAAAAACGATGGATTTAGGCCCAGATCTCTGTACTGGGGTGAATGTATGACATTGTTCTGCATTCTGTCCATCAACTGTTGTTTTTGCATTTGTCACCCTGAGTGTTATGGGTATGCTCAGATGTGAGTCCCATGCTCTCCACACCACTGGAGTCAAGCTATCCTGTCTGAAGATGGCTGATTGCAAGAAACCGGTCCTAGGATGATTGATTCTCGTCCAGTAAAGTCATGGCTTGGCAGTTGGGGCTGGACTGTTCCCATGAGGCACAGGGTCAAGGCTGATTTGCATATGGCCATGTCTGAACTGGGGTGGTGTAGAGTGCAAAAAAACGATGGATTTAGGCCCATATCTCTGTACTGGGGTGAATGTATGACATTGTTCTGCATTCTGTCCATCAACTGTTGTTTTTGCATTTGTCACCCTGAGTGGGATGGGTATGCTCTGACGTGAGTCCCATGCTCTCCACACCACTGGAGTCAAGTTATCCTGGCTGAAGACGGGTGATGGCCAGAAACCGGTCCTAGGATGCTTTATTCCGGTCCAGGAAAGACATGGCTTGGCAGTTCAGGCTGGACTGTTCCCATGAGGCACATGTTCATGGTTGATTTGCATATGATTATGTCTGAACTGGGTTGGTGTGGAGTGCAAAAAAAACGATGGATTTAGGCCCAGATCTCTGTACTGGGTGAATGTATGACATTGTTCTGCATTCTGTCCATCAACTGTTGTTTTTGCATTTGTCACCCTGAGTGGGATGGGTATGCTCAGACGTGAGTCCCATGCTCTCCACACCACTGGAGTCAAGCTATCCTGGCTGAAGACGGGTGATAGCCAGAAACCGGTCCTAGGATGCTTGATTCCGGTCCAGGAAAGACATGGCTTGGCAGTTCGGGCTGGACTGTTCCCATGAGGCACATGTTCATGGTTGATTTGCATATGGCCATGTCTGAACTGGGGTGGTGTGGAGTGGAAAAAACGATGGATTTAGGCCCAGATCTCTGTACTGGGGTGAATGCATGACATTGTTCTGCATTCTGTCCATCAACTGTTGTTTTTGCATTTGTCTGCCCGAGTGGGTTGGGTATGCTCAGATGTGAGTCCCATGCTCTCCACACCACTGGAGTCAAGCTATCCTGGCTGAAGACGGCTGATAGCCAGAAACCGGTCCTAGGATGCTTGATTCCGGTTCAGGAAAGACATGGCTTCGCAGTTGGGGCTTGACTGTTCCCATGAGGCACAGGGTCAAGGCTGATTTGCATAAAAGCTATAAATAGGGGGGTTATACCCAGAAAGAGTTACGGGGACCTGGGTTATCAATTGAAGTATGGGAAGGGGTCCCAGTAGACATGAAAAAATATAATAACAAAGAATGTGTAAACAATCAAAGAGACCAATCATAAAGACACATTGTTTTATTCACAATGTGCTAGTATCATGTATATACGTCACTTTTAAACATACATTGATCAGTGACTATTTTACAGTGCCCCAAAGGTTGGGAAAAGGGGGGGGGGGTTGTGATACGTGTAGGTAATAGGTGAAGGAAAAAGGGTTTGCAGTGACAGTAAAATCGGCGAACTGGGGTGGTGTGGAGTGCAAAAAAACGATGGATTTAGGCCCCGATCTCTGTACTAGGGTGAATGTATGACATTGTCCTGCATTCTGTCCATCAACAGTTGTTTTTGCATTCATCACTGAGCCAGACCAGTTCGATCGAGTCAAAGAAAGAAAGCAGGTCAGCAGGGACTTCTGGCTGGTGCAAGGCATATAACGAGGCATAAAACGCCATTATTTCTATCCTGTCCCACCACTAACTTGTCCTCGCCTGAGCGCAGCTCTCTCATGTAATCAATACCCCACAGCTTTCAAAGTAATCCTGCTCTATCACAGTACTAATGGGCTCGCGCTTCCCTCCCCAGATAGTGTGTCTCTCGTAGTGCAGCCGCTTCAAATTCTTCCAGCTTAGATTTATTCTGAAGGAGGAGTCGATTAGTAGCAAAGTATTCTTGTTCCAGCAGTCGTATCTCGCCTTCAAAGCACCTTAAGTCCCAAACAAAGAGAGCGAAGGACTCTGCACTGTTTAGCTACGCATTTACCTCTAATCACTGTTTTTAAAGCATCCCATAGAATAGGATGGGGAGTCTTCCGAGCCTTCATTGAGCTCAAAGTATTCTGTAATTCCAAGTTTGATGTCTTCTAGGAAAACCTGATCACAGAGAGCTCCAGCAGGGAGTCTCCACCTGAAGGACCTGCTCCACACATCAGGCATTGTGAATTCCAGCAACACTGGGGCTTGATCTGAAAGGGTGTGCTCAAGGTGCGTGCAGCGTCAGACCCAGTTATCTACATCATGAGAGATGATCCAGTAGTCTATTGTGAACCATGTGGCGCCCGCAGTGGAGACCCAGGTACAATTATGGATGGATACGATTCCAGACTTCTGTCAGGTTATGGTCCTCCATCAGCACCTGGAGTTTTGCTGCTGCCCGAGGGTGGGGATGGCGCGAGCCTCCTAATCTGTCCCTGTCAGGGTTGAGTACCACGTTAAAATCCCAACCCCATTGCACTGCCCCAGGGCCAAGAGATTCCACAAGCCTCTACACTTCGCTAAAAAACTGGGAATCGTCATCATTAGGCCCGTATATCGAGACTAGTCTAATGAGGCACCCACCCAATATTCCCAAAACCATACCGTATTGACCCAGGGGATCCAGTATAGTATCACGTGTGTGCCAAACAAAACCATTTTGAAGGATGATAGCTGTGCCCCGAGCGTAGCCAGAATATCCTGCAATACATTTGTCACCCATCCAGCCTGCCGTCAAGCACAAGTGCATATCACGCGTCAGATGTACCTCTGAAGAAAGCATATATCAGCCCTGTGGCCATTCAGCAGTGCTGCTACAAGCCGCACTTTTGTACAAACGTTCAAGCCCATCACATTCCGCTTTGAGCGGGCGCTCAGTGTTAGAGTCATCAGCCATCACCACAACATCACAAGTCGCGAGAAATGTAGGAGAGAGGGGCAGAGTAAACAAATAGCGCACAGCTGTAGTTGTTGGGCCAGAGAGCCAGAGAGGGGGAAGAAAGGGGAAAGGAAAGAAACAAGGGAAGGACAGACAAAAAACATTGTATGCAGTGCAACCATCACCCCCAACCCACCCCCTTCCAATGCAGCCACCCACCCCCAAATAGGCCACAAGGGGCCAGCATCAATTCACAATGCGGGACTCATCCCAGTGGGGAACACCCATCCATCTCGGGTGCCAAAAGGAGCGAGTGCAAATATGGCAAGAATCAAGTAGAAAAAACAAATGAACCCAAGGGTACAGTAGAACCAAATAGACAAGGCGGGACTGCTGCACAATGATCACTCGTTTTCATTGAGCACATCTCCTGCCAGTCAACCATTATCTATGGTGGCGGACGGCTTTGAGCGCTTAAGAGTGCGGGCAAACTTAGCAGCCTGCTTGGGGTCTGTGAAGTAGGATGTCTTGCCTAAATGAAACACCCGAAATTTGGCAGGGAGCGAGTATTTGATGTCCTGCTGCAGCAGTAACCGCTTGAAGGGCACAAATTGGGACGGGGCCGCCTGGACCGCCACCCGGCCTGGTGCCCCGCCACTTACTTGATTGTTCAGGGCCAACGCGCCGCCGCAGGGGGACACAGTCCAGGTCCGGAGGGCAGAGCCCCAGGCTGCTCGCCCAAGTTGTTATTGACAATAAATCATATGTATGTACATCAGTATAAAGGATGTGTTACATAAATCATTGAGGGTTACAAAGTGTCGGAGCAACATGTCCTTCATACCTCAGTGTGCTATATAAGTAAAAGTACAATTTATGAACTGCAAATAATAAACGGATCTTTGTCTTAGAAGCAGTAACCCAGTTACATAAATAAAACTCTGTCATCTGCAGGAGACATATTAACCCTCTATTCTACTTTGCTCCAAAACTAGGACTGGTCAAAACACAGATCTCTCCAGCAAATATGCTATACTCCAGAGTTATCATACCATTATTATTATTTTCCTGAGTTTTAACTGCCACACAAAGTTCTCAACAGGAAGTGACTTCATCACATGAGATATTTTCAAATACAGACATGTCAACCAATTAATCAGATCAGATGTACTGCCATGTTTCTCCTTGTTACCAATGTGTTTGTGTCAGGGTTTAAAAAAAATAAATGTATAAGTTGAATTCCAGACTTTGCATTGGGATTGCGTAAATATTTTGGCAAACCCCAATGCATAATCAATTTTGTTAAATATCATAATGTACTCAAATGTACTCATGATAGACCTGCTAAATATATGTGAGGCCTTACGATCTGATGTCACTTCCTGTGAGGTCCTGGGTTTTGATGCCTCTTCTTGTGATGCCACATGCAACATGCAATGTCAGTTGCCATGATGTCACTTCCTGTGATGCTTACCGCGGTGATGTCACGCACATTCTGTCTGACTTGGTGAGTCTCCCCACTTCTTTTTCAGGACTGGAGCCCTGGTAATAGGATTTATATTTCCGTGGATGGGAGTAACCCATCCACTGAGTTCTGTATCAGGCTCCAACATATTTGCGAACATTAGAGCTAGAGAAGCTGGCCTATATTGGAATACCCATTAAAAAGACTGTACAGAGGTAAACAAAATTCCAATAGAAGTATCCCTCATACCTTGGCCAGAGCAATAAAAACACTATCAGAGGAAATACAGGAGAGAGAACTGCCGACCTTGGAGCTGAGAAGGCAAGGTTTGAGCCCCGGGGTCGACTCAACATCCTGTGATTCTGGACAGGTCACTTAATCTCCCCATGCCTCCCAAAACAATGAATGTGTCCTTGTGTAAGATAAGTGGTGCTCATGTAAAGCGCTCCAATACCTTTGGGTGAAGTTCGCGCTATTAAAATCTGCAACAAAAAAAATACAGGACATATAAAAAGAACGTGCTAAATACAAATGTGTTAAATTGCTGCCATAATTGTCACTTCTGTGTTGTTTTTCTTAAAAAAGATATATGTTTTTTCTGTTTTCTTCCCTGTTCAGCTGCCTGAGGCCCTGATGAGAATCTCCATAGAACTAAAGGAGATTCGAAACGTGTAGGCCCCTTTTTCCTCACTGGTTTGCCATTTTTGATTCAAGAGCCAAGCCTTTGTATAGACTTCACATTATTTGTTGAACAGTAATAACCTTTATTCATTTGTGCAAAGATTTCTTGAAATTGTAAAATCCTTGGTATTGTATTACCTGCTCATCAAAATTGCGAACGTTTTCGTTTAATTAATGCAGTTCCAGTTGTGTATATATATTTATTTTCCCTTGTAAAAAATGTATATATGGTACGCTTGAGCTAAGTGTGTATGTGTTGAATGTGTGGCGAATGTGATATGACTGTTTTTTTGAATGATGGCTCGTTCCAGGTGATTGTACTTTTATGTGTCCGCTCTCAGTTCTGATTTTGTCCTAATGTTTTTTCTTGCAAATGTAAAAAGGACTTTTATAAAATATTGTTGAAATTCTCTATAAAATAAAATTGCGACTATTGAGCATTCCCTTTCTGGAATTTGATTTTCTGTTTGTGGAAGATTTATCTCATTGTTGAATCAAGTTTATCAGTACTGGCATTTTCTTTTGTTACATATGATATAGGCTCAGCCTTGCTGATTAGAGCCAACCCTATTCTGTTTTCACATATAAAAAGAACCAGCACAAATAAACAATATGGTTACAAGTCCACAAAATAGACACAAGTAGGTGATAAAAGAAACATTCAAGAACTGTAAATGACTCCATGTCAAATAGAATAACCAACTCTGGCAATGATAAAATAGGCTGAGCGTCAGTGTTAGCAGTCTAACTAGTCTGAATGGACCTAACTCCTCAGAGTTTGTACACTGCACATTGTTCTGAACTATAGAGTAACATGTATTTGAAATGACATCACATGAGTATTCACAAATAGGAAAACCAAGTGGATAACCTTACCCATCCCAACAGTGTGGGAACTATGAGACTGCTGTCAAGTACTCTGTGAAAGCAGACTGCAGCATCAAATCAAATACATGACCAAACCCACATAAATATCACTGGAGCTTTGAGCTGAGCAGTAACCAAAGGGAATGCAGGCACCCAGGTGTGCACAGTAGTGGTGCCAATACATGACACTACATTTGGAACAGACATCATAAAAAAGAAAGCTAATCACCAAGGCAGAGGTGGATAGTACATTAACTTACCTACGCTGGCATGGAAGTCCAGCAAGCTGTCTAACTTTGTTGCAATGGGTGGTCTGGCACAAAAAGCCACTTTTGTCACATAGTGGTAGTGGGAATAAAGCTGATAAACTCCCAATCTAAAAGACAACTAAAGTGCAGCTTGCCCACATCTCCAAAGAGTCACATATGCCCTGCACATCAATGTTGAACTCAAAGTTAATGAGAATACAAATTGTATGTCACCCAGATACTTATGTCAACATCTACAATGGATCACCATTAACATAACTCTATTTTATTGCAGAGAGATAAGCAACACTTCCTGAACAGCCACCTGAACTACCTGCTGGTAATAACATGCTGCCCCCACCAAGGACATTGAGACCTTTTAGCAACTCCTCGACGCCGTTGGAACACCTTCCTCAGTCGCAGAAGGGGTTGACAGCATCACAGGGTCTCCAGAGTAGCTGCTTACATTGGGACGTACCCCATCTGCCTACACAAGCCCAGCACTGGGCTCTGAGGACCCCACAGTTGTCTTGCAACAGCAGGTAGTAGGAGTACAGTGGCATCTGGTAGATGAGATGCGGGCGGGGATGGAGACCATCAGAGGACCCTAGAGGGTGTCCGTAGGTGCCTCAGTCCCAATATGGACACCTTTTAGGCAATAAGATGCCCCTAACCTGCACTCTATTGATTTGAACAATTCCTGGCTGACATTGCTGGTTTCCTGAGGCAGAGGCAAGAAAGAAAGTCCTGGTGATGTGACACCAGTGAGTTTGGATGCACTATGAATAAACAAATAACAATAGCCAGATTCTTCCTTATTTTGTATCATACATGTGTCACTGAAAAATGTAGATCCCCATGCTACCTCTTGGATGTCAATAAGGAACAACTGCAACTAATTAGTAAATGTTTTCTTATGTCAAATGCTAAATGGTGTAGTAAGGCACGGTGGCATACATATGGCCAATGTGTTCCTCAGTCCCTGAGAGTATTCACATGTAATTAGTGTGAGTGTAACTACAAATGACATACATTTTACTATATACACACATATCAAATATTAGCATCCAGGTCACAGATCCATGGAATAAGCAACACAAGCATAGGGAGGAAGGAGGCTTGAGACCAATGTTTATCTAACCTAGCAAGTGGTTGCACAAAATGAAACGCAAGAAGTGCCACACTTAGCAAGTAGTCAATGGCAAGGTTGATTGACTTTTCCGGCCATGTAAGGGCCACTCCAGTGGTTAATAGCCAACAAATATTCATCTAACCTAGCAAGTAGTTACCCAAAATCACACGTAAGAAGTGCCACACTTAGCAAGTAAGTTATGGCAAGGGTGATTGATGTTACCTGCCAGATGGGGGACACTCCAGTGAATAATAATCAGCAAACAACACTGATGTCATGATAAAATGTTGAAGGGTGAGTGTGTAAGTTGCAAGCTTTAATGTGTGTTCCAACACAGCCACAAATGGCGACTATGGATTGACAAATCCCTCCCTATGATACATGTGACATAACCGCCATTCACAAAAAGAGGCCCACTTATAGTCGGCAAAAATGATTGAACATCCCTTGACATACTCACTGCACATATACACAAACACTGTGGGGAATTCCTACATCGGAACCTAAGCTAATATGACAACTATGCAGTAAATCATCAGTCATGAAAGCAGGAAACTTTATTTCTCATCTAAGAAAATGAAAGTAACAAACAGTAGAAATAAGTATTCTACCCTATCTAAACTAAGCTTACTCTAACTTAGCCTATCCTATCCTAAACCAACTTAACTTAACTCTACCTTAACCTACCTAACCTTATCTTAATCGATGCTACACATATACCACAACAGACAGGTTAAGCATCAACCCCATACCCCCACAGCATATGTAGTCACACAATGCAAACATCAACTACAGCTATTCATAAGCTACAAACACATTCAATCCTAAACATATATATATGTTTTTGGGGCATTTTTGTTTTTTATTTATTACAACAAATCCTAAACCTTATCCTTCACCTAAAACCTCAAAAAGATGTAAAAACTAAAACCTATTAAAAAATATTTTCAAATTTAAAAGTTACCTTAACTAAACCTATACTATCTAAAATCTAGCAAAACATCTATGCTAAATACAAAACTATAAAAAAATGTTCACATTAGCTGTGTAAGCTGTTCCATAGTCTCCTCAAGGTCTGTTAACCAGGTTCCCTGGTGGCGCTGCTCCTCAGGGACACTGTCCAGTTTTCAGTTGAGTTTTTTTAGCTCCTCGTTATTTGGTGTATTGGAACACTGAGGGGGAATTGTACAAGGAAGTGGAGGATGTGGGAGTGTGCAGCATTAGCCTCCTTGGCTTAACGCCGTGGTCCGCCACTTCTGAAATGCAAGGCTGCACCATATTTACAAGAATGTGGTGCAGCATTGTGCTTCCCCCTGCAATGGTGCTAAGTTTAGCAGCTTAGCACCAACACAGGCACTCTTGCAGCATAGTGCAAGGGTGTCTGCGTGCAGGGGAGGATTGTTTATGTGAAGGAAGGTGCCCCTTACTGCACATAAGGAATCCTAAAATGCCATTCTTTTATTTTCGTCTGTGCTGCTACATATTGCACATTTGAAAGTGACAAAATGTCATTTTTTAAAAAGATTGTTTATGTACAGGAAGGGACAAACCGTGGCATTTTGCTTTTTCCATGTGTGCTGCACAAAGCAGCACACATGGAAAAAGCAAAAACGAGGAGAAATAATGTATTTTACCAACTTAAGACCAGGATTTACCTGGTCTTAATTTTGGCGCTGCCTCCTATGTAGCCACCCTTGTACATAGGGGACTGCGTCAAAATTAATGGGCGTTGGAGTGGAAAGCCCACCGCAACACCCACTCCCCACACATTTCACGCTAACCACAGCACAAGGCGCAGCTCCTCGTTGGGAAAAGTGACATTATGGTGGCGATAGGGGCTTGTACATATGCCCCAAAGTCCCAAGAAGGTGGGCTCCTGGTCTATGTGGGCTGATGTGTGGATGCTGGGGGAGCGGTTTGAGCTATACTTGGAGTTGGCTTGGTCCTGGTCTTTCCTAGCTTTGCCCTGTTCTGGTATGGCCAGTGGCAAAGTAGTGGCTAACGTTGTGCTGGGCCTGGCGATGTTACAAGTATCATAGCTTTAACAAGTGTATGCTATTTGTGTATATTCTGGTATGCTTTTTTGACATTTGGTACCTTTGTACCCGCACTCGAAGGTGCGGGTCTTATCAGCACTCATGCTTGCTAGAGTGAAAATATAAATAAAGAGTTAATATAGTCAAGACATGTACATGATGTCTGACATGGTAGTCAGACAAAATATCGAAATTAAAATATCGATATACAATAATATCGATGTTTTAATATCGATGGTATAGTATATCGATGTGACATAATATCGATAGACAGAATATCGATATTAAGGTATGTATGTTAGTAATATCGAAATTTTGTTGTTTAGTGTTATGTATTTTATTATGTTGTTTATATGTTTGCTAAATATGTTTAGAAATGTATGTTTGAAAATTTGTAATTTTGTTTACATTTTGCGTTTTAGTATTAGAGCGGGTTGTGGGTTTATAGGGGAATAGGGTGGGAAGTAATTTAATAATAATTAATTAATTAATATATTTGTAAATATATTTAATTAATAATTAATTGGTAATTAATTAGGACTAATTAGTTAATTACATTAATTTGATTTAATGTGCTAATATATTTAATTTAGTGTTATTGTTAATTAATAATTAATTGGTAATTAATTAATATTAATTAGTTAATTAAATAATTAGATTTAATGTGCTTAGATATTTAATTCATTGTTAATTAATAATTAATTGGTAATTATGTATTATTAAGTAGTTAATTAAATTAATTAGATTTATTGTGCTAATATATTTAATTTAGTGTTATTGTTAATTAATAATTAATTTGTAATTAAATAATATTAAGTAGTAAATTACATTAATTAGAGTTAAAGTGTAAATATTTTTAATTTATAATTTTTTGTTATTGTTAATTAATAATTAACTGGTAATTAATATTTATTAAGTGATTAAATGATGTGATTTATTTATGTGTAGTGGGTTGTGTGTTTAAAGGGGAATACGGCGTTATATAATTACATGTAATTAATTAAAGAGATTGTATTTATTTATTGGTATTTATTGTTAATTAATTGGTTATAAATAAGTGTTAATTAGTTCATTTATACTTACATCAATTTTATAATATTTATTGTTATTAATTGATTAATTGAAACTTTTATTAATTGTGTTTTTTTTAATGTTTAGTGTGTTGTGTGTTACAGGGGGAATAGTGTGGGAAGTAATTGAAACCCTACGCAATCCAACGCTTTCCCTACTGTTGCACCCTCTGGAGTGGGAATAGTAATTTTAACCCCTACGCTATCCAACGCTTTCCCTACTGTTGCACCCTCTGGAGTGGGAATAGTAATTTTTACCCCTACGCTATCTAACGCTTTCCCTACTATTGCACCCTCTGGAGTGGGAATAGTAATTTTACCCCTACGCTATCCAACGCTTTTCCTACTGTTGCACCCTCTGGAGTGGGAATAGTAATTTAAACCCCTACGCTATCCAACGTTTTTCCTACTGTGTCACCCTCTGGAGTGGGAATAGTAATTTAAACCCCTACGCTATCCAATGCTTTCCCTACTGTTGCACCCTCTGGAGTGGGAATAGTAATTTTTACCCCTACGCTATCCAACGCTTTACCTACTGTTGAACCCTCTGGAGTGGGAATAGTAATTTTTACCCCAATGCTATCCAACGCTTTCCTTTCTGTTGCACCCTCTGGAGAGGGAATAGTAATTTAAACCCCTACGCTATCCAACGTTTTTCCTACTGTTGCACCCTCTGGAGTGGGAATAGTAATTTAAACCCCTACGCTATCCAACGCTTTCCCTACTGTTGCACTCTCTGGAGTGGGAATAGTAATTTTTACCCCTACGCTATCCATCGCTTTCCCTACTGTTGCACCCTCTGGAGTGGGAATAGTAATTTTTACCCCTATGCTATCCAACGCTTTCCCTACTGTTGCACCCTCTGGAGTGGGAATAGTAATTTAAACCCCTACGCTATCCAACGCTTCCCTACTGTTGCACTCTCTGGAGTGGGAATAGTAATTTAAACCTCTACGCTATCCAACGCTTTCCCTACTGTTGCACCCTCTGGAGTGGGAATAGTAATTTTTACCCCTACGCTATCCAACGCTTTCCCTACTGTTGCACCCTCTGGAGTGGGAATAGTAATTTAAACCTCTACGCTATCCAACACTTCCCTACTTTTGCACTCTCTGGAGTGGGAATAGTAATTTAAACCTCTACGCTATCCAACGCTTTCCCTACTGTTGCACCCTCTGGAGTGGAAATAGTAATTTAAACCCCTACGCTATCCAACGCTTTCATGAAAAATGTGCCAAAAATAAAATAGGACTATAAAGAAAGAGGGTACAATGACAGATGCTTGATTAAGGCAGAGTCGAAAATGGATAGAAAATCAACTCTTGTCCAAAATGTGCTGAATACCGACCATAAGGGGCAAGAAACAGAAATTAGGAAAGGATTTACAACAATTTTCTCTAGAAAAAATGCACTGCTATACCAAAGACAATTACACTGCATCTGAACAACAGAGCGATAATGAGTCTTCCGGAGAGAACACCACAGATACCTCTGACTGGAGTGGTGATGAAAGACCATACCAACAACAGAACAGAGGACAAAACAGACATCGCCCTCGCTAGTGGAACAACTTGTGGCATCCATCTCAATTTGGCGATCACCCACAACCACTGTATCAACCACATATACTGAATTTTCCGGGCTGAATGAAGCCATACATGCAAGGCCTACCACAGTTGGGACCAGCAACAGGACTGCACCATACACATAGGCTGCCTTATTTAGGGAGATGCCCCACCAACTGAAGAGGAAGAAGAAGAGCGGTGACATGGACAGACCAAGAACATCAAGTCCTAACACAAATTATGTCGAAAGAGAGTCTGGGACCCAGCACAACAACTCGCTCATAGTGAATCTGACAGACTGGTCACTAAAAAAGGACCAAGAAAAAAATCCTGAATAAAGTCCTGGGCTTCGTCCCCACACCGCCATTAGATCAGTTCAAACTGCAATGTGAATTGGCAGAATTTTGCGGAAAAATAAAATTAAAAGCTTTCTTCAAAGATAAGGAAAACAACACTGCTACAAGTGACCCCAAATTACGAAATAAATCCACTTTTTCCCTCCAACCCATTTGGTCCCAGTCGAGATACAAGCCTTTGAACAAGCTTGGTTCAGAGAGGTGGACAACCTGAAAAATACCACAAAGAAGCAATTTATGAACATTACAAAGAAAGAACACCTAGCACTTGAGAAATTAACAGAAACTTGAAGGCCTAATAATAAAACCAGAAGACAAAGAAGGAGGAATCGTCATCTTGACTAGGGAAACTATGACAAGCAATGCTGAGATCTCTTGTCCGATAGGAATGTCTATAATATCCTAACCACAGACCCAATACAAAGGGGCAGATTTATGAGGCCCTTGTGCCTCTTTGCACCGCAATTGCGTCACTTTTTTTGACGCAACGGCGGCGCAAACAATGCGCCCTATTTACGTGACGCATCTAGGAGATGCCTCGCGTTGTAAAGCCCTGCACCATAAGGAGGCGTTCCTGCACAGGGGGGGCTTTCCTGCGCAGGAACGCCTCCTAAAAGTGGCTGAGTGAATTCACTCAGTCACTTTCAGGCCAATGCTGCGTCAAAACCCTGTGCCTGCGTAGGTCTTGACGCAGCATTGGGAAGATGGGGCACCCCCGAGCCTTGCTGGAGCTGCGTCGTGCTTGCGACGCAACTCCAGCAATACGCCACCTTTACGGCACAGATGCGTCACGCATCTGTGCCGTTTTTGCCCCATGGTGAGCCGCATTGTAAATGCGGCGCATCATGGGTGGCGGAGCTGTGGCGCACTGTGGCGCACATTAACTGGCGCATCCCTGGGGATGCGCCAGTTAACATAAATCTGCCCCAAAGTTTACAACGGACCATTGAACTAATAGTTGATGAAGCTGATGTCAATGGTTGTATTTCCAAGAATGAAGCAGACTTTCTGAAGACCAAATCTCCCAGAACACCATTTTTTTACTCAGTGCCTAAAACACACAAAAACAGGACACCACCACCAAGACGACTAATAGTCTCTGGTTTTGGCACAGTGCTTGAGATCTTATCTCAATTTGCTGACCACTACCTAAGACCTCAGGTCCAAGAGACCCCAACATATCTCAAAGACACCCGAGACCAACTTAGTTAGATGAAATGGCTCACTTTCAAGGAAGAAACTAGGTGCCTAGTAAACCTCGACGTGGAGAGTCTATATAACAGGCTGCCACAACAGGACTCGCCAGACAATTGAAGATATACTGTTTGCAGGACAGTCGGAGCAGAACACCCCAAGGCATTTTGTACTGGAATGCTGCTGGTTATCCGTCACTGAAAACATTTTTTAATACAACGGAACACTGTAACTTCAGTCCCGCAGTACTTCAATGGGCAGCACATTCGCCCCTAGCATAGCCGGGCTCTTTGTGAGAAATTGTGAGAACATTCACATTCTCAATGACAACAACCCATACAGAGCCAAAATACTCTTCTGGAAGCGTTACATCGAGGATGTGATCATGATCTGGAACAACTCCCCAGACAGCCTGCCGGAATTCCATAGTTGGATCAACATCAGGGACGAGTTCCTATAATTCACATAGACAGCAGATAAACAAAAACTGGTATTTCTGGACATAATGGTCTACATAGAAAATGACATCACCAACACAAAGACTTACTACAAACCTCCAGCAAAGAACAGCCTTCTTTCGTACAATAGCGTTCATCCACACCCCTTGAGGAGAAACCTTCCATACAGCCAATTTCTATACATCAGATGCTACTCCAACGACATAAAGGACCACAAAACACAAGCCAGAGATCTGTGCCAGAAACTAAAAGCCAGAGATTTCCCCAACAGAGTAAAACAAAAATGTCAAAAGAGAGCAAGGAACCAACATAGAGATACCGTCCTGGAGACCAGCACACAAGAAGCAACAGAAGAATTACCTGCTTGACAACGTATAATACAGCCTCCAACACAGTGATACAAATTGTGAACAAAAACTGACGCATTCTCATGTTTGGATCCCCTAAATGGCCAAAACCAAGGTTCGCTTATAAAAGAACAAAAAACATCAGCAACCTATTAGTTCACACCAGACCACCCCCGAGGAGCCCAGATTGGAATCTATCACAAATATCTGGAACCTGACGCCCTTAACTGGTCACTTCCTATGTGGGTCCTGTGCTGTCTGCAAGTTAACAAATGCAACCAGGACTCTGCAATTAACACCTGATCTAACATGGACCTTACGACATCATATGAACTGTAATACCACTCATGTGATCTATATGATTACATGTTCTTGTGACCTTAAATATATAGGTAACACATGTCGCATTATCAAACAGAGAATCCGTGAGCATACAAGCAACATTAACTGCAAAAAGACCACCATAAAAATTAGCACTCATTTCATCAGCACCAAATATACCATTTTTTTTGTTGAACTTCTTTGAGCCAACCTTTTCAAGGCTGTCCTCGTTGGCAGCCTTTGTGTTGTTAAAATGTTAGAAGAGGTATTCTGTCTATGATTCTTCCGTTATTTTTGACTTTAGGCCAAGATGGTCTGGGTTCTTTATTCTTTTGATCATTTACCAGAACCTTGAGCTATTTTGCCATTTCACTTCATATAGGAGTTTTACCCATAATTTGTTGTTTCTTTGTTTCAGTTTTTCCCATTTCTTGCATTCTAAAAATAGTTTCGCCTTCCGTAGGGTAGCTTGCAAGTCATGGTCTGTTGGATGTATTTGCATCTGTCTTAGTGTTCGATGTATTTATCGTTTTTGTGCTTTCATTTCTGGAGTGAGTTGTAATTTGGTGGATGTTCCCTTTCCTTGGCATGTCCTGTTTGGCGGTCCTTTCAACAATTTCACACTGATGTCTAGAATGAGGTTTTGCCATACTTCTGACAACTTTGTTATGGAGCTTGCCGTTTGAGTGAAAAGAACTTTCGTTGCAAGGCTTATAGAGTCGATGCTGCAGGGAATGCACCGAAGCCGCCTTAGATTCGAAGTCACTTCAGTGTCTATACCTGTGTGTGGTTCAGTCTCAAGAAGTGAGTTGGCTTTTATTGTGGCTTCTTGTGGGAGGTGGTCCTTGAGGTTATTCAACCCTATCTTGAATGCCGTTACCCTGCCAAGCATATTTAAAGATGTAAAAGTGTAATCCAGATGGGAAGATTGCTTGTCAGAGTGAAAATTTGCAACCGGGGGTCGTCTTTGGAGTAACACCCGTTCAAGGCTCTTAAGTTAAGATGTTCTAATTATCGAAGTAGATTTTTTCAGCAATTTGTGGGTTTATTAATTTTTGCGGTGCCCTGCCTTGGTACTCCCCATGCGGCGCTAAGTTCTTGGTTAAGGCCATCATCTGGATCCGAACTGGTGAAATCACCTGCCAAGATGAATAAATCAGAATCCTCTTCGTCCATTGTTTTTCCCAAGACTTTTATCAATTCATTGGCTGATTGTCGTTTCTGTTTGGGATGGATGTAAGTATTGATTATTATAACATCTTGAAGTTGGTTATTTAACTAAAGCGGGACATTTGCCACCTGTATTGCTCTTGGAGGTGCTATTTGAGATTCTATTGTCAAAATCTTGCCTATTGTTGCTATTGAGGTGAATTTTAGCATTCTGTATATAGGTATTTCTCTGTATTCAAAATGACATACATACATACAGATAGGTTGACCAATCTCCAGCCCAAGGAAGTCAATTACATCAGCCTTCCTGAAGATGACATCTGCCCATCGGTGCATTTGCTGGTGTAAAGTATGGGACACCTTGATTATATTTTTGGGGTGTTTGCATAAATGCTCCCATTATTCACGTTTGTCCTTCACATCGTGTCCTTGGCTCACCCTGCCACCAGTCTCAAGCATCCTTGGGCGGTAATGCAAAATGAGACAGGTCAACACTCCCAGCTCTGGCTCACTGAAGTGATGCCCCATTCCAGTCATATTCCCAACCCTCAAAAATCCCAGAAACAAAGTTTAAAGTCTTAAACTCCTACCCACCATACGTACCCCTAAAAACAATGCCTCAAAAGACAAACACCCAAAGTTGCTATTGACAGTAAAAAATACACAACAATGACACTACACAATATATGACTGCAACATGGACAAGATCTGGACAAGGCACACACACAATAACAACTGAAATATTTCTCCAACAGACACTCACAGACTAACAGAAAGTAAGTAAAAGAGAAAGTACCTTAACAGTTGCTACTTAGCAGTCTGTCACTCCCAGTGCATTACTTTCTGCCTGCATCCCACCTGTTTTTCAAAAATGCATTGTTTTTTCTGATGCTTCAGTACTGGAATAGCCAATGCGTGCTTGAAGCATGGCGCTTTGACTCCAATGCGTTTTCCAATGCATTGGTGCTGATGCGTACAATATGAGCAACACTACGGTTTCAATACTACATGTAAATGGGTCAATGTGTCGGTTTTGAGCCATGCAAATAGTCTTTTGTCTGTGATACAGTGTAGTGATTTGTACAATGCAGGTGAACACAGCATCAACCTCACTTCCCTTGCTCCTCTTGTCTCACCTGGCAGGCTTGAGATCTTCAGATGTGTGAATTGTAATTATAAAAACTGTGCATATGGGAGGGTTTTTGTCTTCCTTGTGCTGACATACTGGTTGACAATATGTTTATGTGAGGAAGACATAAATGTTGTAATGTGTAGAAATATAACAAACCATTTGTTCCTTTAGTGGTTGTGGGAAGGACTCTAGTATGAACTTCCACAGTAACCGCTCACCATTACCCCACCAGTTTCACTCATGACCCCTGAAGCATTCACCCCCAAGATGGAGAACAGTACCTTACCCCAATGCCACAAACCGACTGGTCTGAAGGAAGAATCCTCTATTGTCCAATGATATACACTCCCTATTCCGCTCTTGTGATCTCCCTCTTCCCACCTATGACACAGAGTACTCAAGCAACATTCATATACATTCCCTTATCCAAACAACCCCCTCTAATAGACACAGAGCTCCAAAACAGAAAACTAGAGGTATAACAAAAGACAATCTTATGTGATTACCCCTCACACAAGAATCTCTGACCCCCATCAAGTCACATCTCAAATGTATACCACTAAACTGTAGATCAGCCTCATGACATGCGGCTGATATAGCTGATCACATACTGGCTCACGAACGTGACCTCTTAATTCTGACCGAAACTTGGTTAAATGAGTCATCTACATCTTTCCTTGACATACTGGTTTCCCCAAACCATGACATCACCAGATTAGACAGAACCGATAGACCAGGGGGCAGTATTGCCTGCATACATAGGAACAGTCTCTCAGTGAACGGATAACATTCACTGGTATTATCATCATGTGAATACCTCTGTATTGATATCACAAGAAACAACAAATCAGTTTGTTCATAGCACACATTCTACCACCCTCCAGGTGACAACCTCACCTTCATCGAACAATTCATGTATATCGTGCATACAAATATCGGACAAAATACCCAAATATTCCTGGGAGATCTCAATCTCCATTGGAATGACCTTAACGACTCTGCGGTTAATAGCCTCAAAGCTTACCTCACGGACCTCGACCGTACCCAATTCTGCAATACCCCCATACATGACAAAGGCTAGATCCTAGACTTAGTTATTTCCAATGTGGAATCCATTCAGCTTGAAATGATCCTCCCTTGTGATTGATCAGACCACCATTCAATCACATTGTTCATAAATGAATCAGTAAAATTATATTCAGCACAACCTACAAGACCTAAAATATGGTAGAGGAACTGAAAAAATACCAGCACGGACTTACTCACATCCTTTAGTGTCAGCCTCTTGCTTCCCCCTGAAGGCCTATGTGATGTTCAAGCTCTGACAAACGACTAATTCAACTCTATGACCACAGTATTAGACTCAGCCGCTCCGTTACAAATGAAGAGGCTCTCCACAAAAGATTCAAAACCATTGTACGAAGGTAGACTCAATGAGGACAGATGATCTCTAAGACTAATTAAACGGTAATGGAGATCTTCAACATCCCCTGACTACCTTAATCTTCTAAGAGCCACCAGCAACTCCTACTATAGAAAGATCGGTCGATCAAAAGCAAATGTTTTCATAAATCAGTTAGACCAAGCCAAGAATCGACCCAAAAAACTATTTGAACTAGTTAAAACACAATCTAGTGGCTTACCTCACCCCGCCCCCCAAGCTAGACCAAGCGCACTCCCCAGCTGCAAGGAATTTGCCTCCTTCTTCACTAAGAAGACAGAAAATATGAAGATGGACCTTCTTAATTCCTTAGTAACTCATGCTGACACTCAAATGAACATTTCATCTCCCTCTCCAGCAACCCCAATTGTATGCACACCTAAGTTCACCCTTAAAAACAAAGCTACAAGGTCCTCCTTCAAAATATACAGTGAAGATGCAATATTAAAAGCCCTCACGTCTTTGAACCCCTCCAACCACTTCAACGATCCTCTTCCCGCAAATTACTTAAAAGACTTCATACCACTGCTACTGCCAATATGGACGAAGATTATAAATACCTCTCTGCTTCAAGGAATCATTCCAGAAATCCTTAAATCTAGGCAGGTGTCCCCCATTCTAAAGAAACCAGCGTCAGACCTCACAGACTTAAATAATTACCTCACGATCTCCAACATCCCAACTCTGGCTAAACTCTCAGAAAAATGTGTATACTTCCAGCTGGGCAACAACATGGACAATTTCAACCTTGCTCAACCAATACCAACCCAGTTTTCGTGCAGGGCACAGTACTGAATCAGCCATGACCCACATAGTAGATAACACACTAAAAATCCTAGACCAAAACATTGTATTTGAGGACTTTTGGATTTGAGATTTTACAAGTTAGTTGGTGTTGTTTGCTTGATTGGGACATTGCAGTTGCTGCAATTACTGAATTTGTGTACTTTTTGTAATTTTTAAAACAGTTTATTGTGGGTAACCAGTAGGCCCAGATCTCGTCATGGGTGCATGATGAAACAACTGCTCCTTTGGTGTGTGTTGAATTTATTTTAAACATCATTTAGGGCATGGATGACATTAGACTGAATTGCAAATTTTCTTGTTGTTGTGGACCTGGCCATGTGGCTGGTGGCCATTTTGAAGCCAGGCAGTGTGCTTTTACCATAGGCCTGCAAGCTTGTGGCCTAGCCTGCCAATAGGCCTTTCATTCAATAGGCTCAGAGGTAGTCATGGATGCATAAAACAATTGTTTCTGTGTGTTGTGTTGAATTTAAACATCAGGTAGGGTATGGATGGCATTGGATTGAATTTTAAAATCTGTTTTTTTTGGGGACATTTCACTTTTTTGGTGTGTGTTAAATAAATAGTGTAACTTGTGATTCTCAGCATTATGGGGGTTGAAGGAAAGGTGAGTCTCCCACGGGTAATTTTTGGGGTAATACCAGATGAGGACACAGTAACCAGCCTCCCGAAAAAGTATAAAAGTTTAATTTGTGTGCTAATTGTATTGGCACGTAGGGAATTGTGCATTAAATTGGTTTTGCCTGTTCCGCCGCTAGAGAGTGAATGGATCAATTCGATCCATAGGGTTGCCAAATTAGATAGGGCAATACGTATAACAAAAAAAACTAGATCTTGAGATATATGGGACAGTTATTGTAAAACTAGATGGGGCAGACAATAGGTTACATTAGACATGGTGTATCAAATAATCTCTCAATGTTTTTCTTCTTCTCTTTTTCCTCTTTCTTGGTAGATACATTTTTTTCTCTTTCCTTTTTTTTTCTTCTTTTAGTAAATGGTAGGCGATTTCAGTCCTATGATTATGTTCAGCCATACAGGTCAGGGATAGTCCATTGGGTTTGGACTGATAATCCCGGGGCAGAGCACTCTGCGGGACATGTTATATTGGAGGTGAGCCGGGGGGGGGGAGTAGAGTGATAGACTAAGAGGATAAAGGTCAAGGCCAGGTGAGGACCCGAAGTGTTGTGAACATGCCTCCTTCAGTGAATGAATCGATCGGGAGTCCTCATTCTGGTGACCTAAGGCTGTTAGACTCCGGGCCTCTTCCTCTGTGTGCAGCCGCCACAACAGCTGCAACAACAGCCGCAACAACAGCCACAACAGTAGCCGCAACAACACCCCACAATAGTATATGTTCCTCCAGAAGTAGGGGCAGTTCAAGAAATCGAGCTTCCTGCAGATGAATAGGAACAAGCCAATCTTTCAGAAGATCCATTGTCTTTCAGATCCCCAGCAAGGAAAAGGAGGGTTAGTCCATAAACTTCTTTAAGCCCCTCTTCTGGTGATCTAGATGCCACTTGGAAGCCAGCAGCTCAATCTGAGAGTGATGCACTCCACAAAACAAGGCTAGTTAATAGGAAGGTTCCAGAAAGCCTTTGAGTCATGGAGGCAGATATAAAGAGGGGGGTGATGATAGCGAGCCAGTCATCATGAACATCACTCTCAGACCAGAGGAGATGGATACCAATATTATTAGCCTACCCAAAATTGATGCGAGAGGTGTAGCACGGATACCACCAAAACAGGTAACACCACCTCTAGCTTCCATACTTGCATTTGCTATGGCCCGGCAGGGACCTAAATCTTCACCCACTTCAAACACCACCTCAGTAGGAAGTGGTACTGTAAGTGCACAGAGTCAAATCCCATACCAACCCTCCAGTTAATCTGGCATTGAAAGTGGATCCTCCAGCATTGACAGAAAGTTCACCTCCCCAATTTGGGACGTCTTTTCGTTAAGCAGTAAGGAGAAGAACATTGCTATACGTTCAATTTGTCGATACACTGTTAGGCGGGGCAAGCTTGTTACAAAGTATGGTGCCGGAGGCCAAACAAGTCATCTTAAAAAACACTACATAATCCAGTGGGAGGCTCACCTACTTCACGTACAAGAAAAAAAAGTAAAACTGCACCCATTGCTGTTGGTGGGGATGAAGAAGTAGAAGAAGATATGATCACGGTGGAAGGTGAACAAGAGGGAAACACTTCAAGCCCTGTCCCCAGCAGTGTAGTTGTACAGCCCACATCCTCAGCAACATTTCAGTGGCACCATACTAAGAAGAGTCAGACTCAGACTGAGACACCAAGGCAACCGAGTACTGCAATGAAAAAAAGTACATTGTTGACCCTAACTGGGTTTAAGAAGACAGCTGCACCACAAAATAATTCAGCCTACCATTGACAACATGCTTAGGTTGGAGTGGAAGTACGGACGCAACCACCCAACAGCACGTTTGTACAATGTGAAGCTGGCTAAAATGTTAGTGCTGGACCTTCACCCTCTTTCTTTCGTGGAAGGGGTGGGTTTCCTTGAACTTGTGTCAGCCGTCTGCCCTAAATGGAAGCATCCCAGACGGTCCTATTGCACCAGAGTTGCTGTTCCAGCACTACATCACGATGTGCTGGATTCGCTTGGACAAGCTTTGCAGCAGAGTGCGGCCCACAGTATCCACCTGACAACAGACATGTGGACCAGTTGCCAAGCCACTGATTACATGTGCATCACTGCACACTGGATCTCTTTTGTGGGGTTTAGTGAAAAGATATCTGAAGCAGATGCTATTGACACAGCTGAGATTTTTAATGCTACTCGGAAACTGTAGCCATGTTCGCCATGGAGAAATCTCATACTGCTGCAAATATTTTGGTAGAGTTTAACAGCGAGGTCTTTGAATGGCTGCGCCCAAGAGGGCTTAACATTGGTTTTGCTGCCACGGATAATGGCAGTAATGTATTTAAGGCCATGGAGGATGGTGCCTATTTCAGGGCACCGTGTTTGGTGCACTCCATTAACATTATTGTTCAAGGCTTTCTAAAAAAAGAAGCCATAGTCAGCAACTTAATGGCCACCTGCCGAAGAATATGCACACATTTCAGCCATTCCTTTAAAGCCCGGAAACAGCTGATGATCATTCAATGTGACTATAGAATGCCAGTCAAAACACTCATCCAGGAAGTTGCAACACGTGGGAACTCAACTTATTACATGATTGAATGTCTGTTAGAGCAGAACAGACCAATTAATGAATATATCATGCAGAGAGGGGATGGTACTGTGAAAGGCATAACCCTTCAGATGGACCAATAGTGCCTAGTAAAATTCCTTACAGAGATGTTTCTTCGTTTCGAGATCTTCACACATGAAGTCAGCAAGGAGGACTGTACTATGGGCCAAGCTATCCCATTGTTGCCCATGCTAGAGCAACAGCTGAAGGAGGTGTTCGAAGCATTCATAGGTGTGGAGGAAAAAAAGGAAGCATATGAGTTAGTCGAGACCTTATCCCATCGTTTAGCTTAAAATGCAAGGTGCAAACTAAGATTGTGTCAGAAAAACATTGCATTTGTGCCACAATTTTGTATCCACTGTACGAATTGGCACTGAACAGTAAGACATTAATTCCTTTTTCAGAACTGGAGGTTACCTGGTACAAAACTTGCCAGTGACTTTGAAAATGAACAGCTGATAATTAAAGGCCTTCTTCTGAAATCCACAACAAGTACTGCAGCAGGGCATTCAGCGTCAAGTCCACTTCAGAGCCCGAGGGTGGTGCATTTGGCTCAGAGCTGTCACCAACACTATCGACAACAGCAAGAACCGGATCATCAGCCCCATTAAAATCGGCACAGGATTGGTATTTACAGCAAGGGGTTGCTATGTCCAGTGCTGATGCAAATAAAAAAGAGACCGAATAAAGCATAGTACCACTGAACATTGAGCGGATGGTCCAGGCCTATCTGGATGACCCAACAGAGGTCTACATTGATCAAAACCCATTGCGGTATTGGTATGGAAAACAGGGCCAATGGCCAGTGCTCAGCAGGCTGGAGATAAACTATCTGGCTTGCCCTGTCGCAAGTGTCTCTTCTGAGCATGTTTTCAGTGCTGCAGGTGCCATTGTAATAATGAATAGGACTAGTCTCTCACCCAAAAACGTAGAGAGGTTAACCATCATCAAAATGATTCAGCACTTTATACCACTGAATTACACAATACATGATTCAACGCAGGAAGATGAGGACAGCGACTTAGGTGATGGAAATAGTGTGTTAGGTGATTACCTATTTCTGGTTGAACAACCAGAGTTTGGGGACAAGCGATACTTCCCTGACAACTAGGCTTTAACTTCTTACTTTCTTCCTTCCTTATTTACTTTCATTTGTGTATGTCTGTCTTTCTGGTTTGAAACTTCAAATCACAACAAATCCATCACCACCGTCATCTAGTCTTTTTATTGCCGTATTGGAGTTGTAGCTGTCTGCATTTAACTGAAGTCCACTCCTCTAAGTCCTGCTCCTCCATCCTCCTGACTTGCCCTAAATCCATTTCCCTGAAGCCAGATGATGATTGGATAAAGAATAATAGAAGAAAAAAGAAAATGTTGCCTCATTGAGTCCCTCCAAAAGAAGTGGAATATGATGACTACTATAGATATCCCCTTTTCCAAGCGAAGAGAGACTGCCCCTCATCTTAAGATGAGAAGGAACAGCTAATGAATGATGGCATGCATTGGACGCTGACTGAGTGATTTGTGTTGTTGTTTGTTATGCATGAAGTTAATAATTATTTATAATTTATTTATTTATAAAGCACCTGAATCATTCCCGGAGGGGTATCTCTGCGCTTGTGGACAGACATGAAGATGCTGGCACTAAGTGAGGTATTTAGAACAAAAATGTTTTCAGAGCCTTTCTAAAATGAAGATGGTCCGAGCACAGTGTAATAGGGAGAGAATTCCAGTTCCGAGGGGGGAGACACGAGAAAGCTTTCCCCTCTCCTGGACTTATTAATCCGGGGAACTTCAAGAAGGGATTTAGAGCTAGATCGAAGGTCTCTAAGGGGTGTATATTGGCTAAGTTCCTCTGCGAAATATGCTGGACCATAACTAAACACCACCTTGTGAACGATGTAGCAAGCCTTAAAGTTTATTTGTTTATGCACCGGAAGCCAAAGCAGCTGCCGCAAGAGTGGATTCGAAGATGATCTGTAGGGGGCGTTCAGTACCCACCGTGCCGCTGTATTTTGGACTACCTGTAAATGGTCTAACGAGGCCTCATTAGCCGAGATCAATAAAGCATTACAGTAGTTAAGTCAACTCAGAACTAACGTCTGAATAAGAGTCTTCTGTGTATGGTCTGGGAGGAAAGGAAATACTTGTCTCAGCAGACTCAACACATGAAAACATGAGCTCACCGTATGATTCACCTGCTCCTTCATGTTCAAACTCTGCTCAAATTGAACCCCCAAGTTTTTTACTGCTGTCTTTGGGGCGGGAGAGACACCCAGCTCACCTGGCCACCACTATGATGTCCACAACAATGCAGCCACTCCGAAGAATATAATCTCTGTCTTTCCGGCACTTAATTGGGGAAAGTTGTTACACATCCACTGAGATAGTGCTAGCATGCCAGAAGAGAAGGTAGTCTGGGCTGTTGTGGAAGATTTGTCAAAAGAAAAGGTCAGCTGGGTATCATACGCATATGATATTGGCATGAAAGAATATGTCCTCAGAAGATCGGCCAAGGGAGCAACATAGATATTGTGTACTATTATTTAATCTACACACTAAAAGTTACTCAAGTAAATGGTTCCCTTCTTGTTTTTTTAATAAAACAATTGTACTTGTACTGCAGGCCGATCCATTGCATTTTGAATATGGAATGTGGACTCACTCTGTACACTGTACACTGAGTTGGACAACACCATCATGATGACCACAGTGACATATTATCCTGGCAATCACTCAGTAGGAACGGAGATGATTTATGGAATAAGTCAGTGCATTTCATGCGTGGCATAAAAGGTAAACACGTCAACAACAACCACAGCAGACCTTCCTATCTGTGTAATAGTGGTGGAGTTGAGTGTAGTGGGATGACTGACAGCGGTGCATTGATTTAGTCACTTAATTTGTAAAATGCTATGTTTTTGTATATGTGCTTTGTCCGCCTCTGTTAAAATGTAAGCTAAATGTAGGATGGGTCAGGGGTGCCGTGGGCCTGCTCTGTCCTGTTGTTGTAGGTTAATGCTGGAAACAGAGTAGACATGATGTATTCATGCCGCCTCTGAAAGTGTTCTTGTTGCACTCAATGGTAATTTATGCATTTTTTTCACCTTAATTTTTCAATATCCCTTTTGTTTTTCCATCTACAATTACAGGCCTGCTATACATGCCTGTCTGCCTTGAGGGCAGACAGACATAGCAAATTGCATAATATACTGCTGCCCTATACTGTCTAATTGTCTAGTAGTAGTTAGTAAGTACTACTTATCATTAACCATCAAGTTATCATCATGCATGCATTTCCTCTTTCTCCCTTAACAGATTTATGGATATGGTAGTCTGCCGAGATTGTATTTTGTTGTATATCAATGAGTTTTTCTTTGTCAAACCTTTCCCCACACCCTTTTCCCAACCATTCATCAAACCGTAACACTCTTCCAAGGGGATGTGTGATTTATTGAGGTGTAACTAAATTAAATGTACACCAATAATTGATCACATGCTTGCTGGGGTGAATGTGGCAAAAGCAACACTAATTCAATTTCAAGGTAGGGCGCGAATCAGTATAATTACAATGTAATTTTTTTTCCCAAAGGAACCTAATCCATCATCATTAATTGCCAGCATTGATTGGATTTGTCATCCTTCTACACAGCACTAAAGGTTACGCTTGTATCGAGTGTAGGCCTAGTCGAGGAACTCGACACAACTACAGCTTGTAACTTGTTGTACTAGGGTATACCCGCTACCATTATGTTTTATTTTACTTTAGCATAGCTAATCATCATTATTATCATTGTTTCGCAGTCTTCTTATGTACTGTACTGTACTTTGTTCTACAACTCCTCCCACAGTCTCTCTCAGGCGACTGACTGTCTCATTTTCAACCATGCCATGTTGAGAAACCAAACCATTCATCACCATGCAGCCATCGCTGTGCCTAAGTTAAACATAAATCACAGGTAAAAGAAAAGGTTTGGCATAATTATTAACGGAAATTAATTAATTAATTAATTCACTCCCCTTTGGTCCAGTTGCAGAATGCATAGAATAGGAGGTGAGACTGACAGTACTTATAGGATAAGTCACTCAGTGAGGGAGACCGCATCCATCTGTTTGTGTCTTACAAAATCACCCGATTATTTAAATCAAACACTGGCTGTGGCCCTGCAGCAGCAAGGAAACTATGTGACGTAAAACAGTAACCCATCCACAAAACATTAACAACATCGTATGTAAAGTATAAATATAATTTAATCCTCTAACAAAAATAAACTATGTAAAAAATCCCACAACACCTGACCCAGCCCTCTCCCTAACCCCAACCAATTGTCTGAAATGAAAAAGCCCAACCAATTGTCCATGTCCATAAACCCCAATGCCCAATTCCCACCCACCAAGAGAAGCAAGAAAAAAAGGGGGAAGCCAGCAGGGTCTCAACTCTCATCGGCGGGCTCGCTTCTCTAGGACATAAATACTCTCCTCTAGGGGGCCACCAGTACTTCAATGCCTGACAATTGCATCCAGTGGGGGCAGCAGTGCTGGATAATGAAGTGTGGCAGCGGGCAGCTGCCAGGCGGCGGTGCCGTTACACTAGAGGGGCCTGGCTGGGGCCCAGGCATTGGAGGAGGCTGTACCACCTCCTCCTCCTCCTCCTTCGCCAGAACCAACAGCCACCGATATTCAGTTTGTATGGCTTCCAGCTTCCTGCGTTGGGCCATGGCTGCCAACTCTTTCCTGTCTGGTTTCACTTTGGAAAGAGTAGTTATATTAGGATAAAAAAAACAAGACTATTGTAACAGTATACTCTTAGAAAAACAGTAAGACAAATTAATTCAACACATAGTGGCACAATAGCATTAGCAAGTGCAGTACATAACATTTGTAGTATGTATGTATCATTTCACTTCCTTGGCCTCTAACATTTGTGGAAGTTTCAGGCATTTAACCACCCCTGCATCTATTCCTATCAACCACCTATGTATGCATCTCACGTATTCTTCTCTGCCAGTTATAAATATTACATCTCGCCCGTCCTTCCTCCTTCCACCTTTTTTCCCTTTCGTTCAACCCATCCATCAAGGTCATCTGATCTGACTTTTAGTCTTCTCCATAAAACATTCACAGCTGAGCTGAAGTTAGATAGAAGAGGCCATTGTTTACTCAACACTGCTGTGGCTAATGCTATTGCTAATGCTAAGTAAAGGGTGCCTTCTTCAACCGTTCACAACAACTTCTTACTTACTAAGTCTCAACAGTACAGCATACATCACTAGTACAAATCGGATACTAGAGTAGAGTAGACACTAGTAGTGTTATATGGTCCCTAGGGTCATTCTAGCCGTTGTTAAGTTAGCCTGAGCCAAGCAACCATTTTAGCTTTGAGTCTTTTAATTTTGCGCATGTTACCTCATAGCTGGTTGTGTAAGATGCCTTTTAGCCCACATGAGCTCATACTTCTACTGTCTGAGTGCTGTGTACAAGGTCAAAAAACAAACCACTTTGTTATGGAGTTCTGGTGTTAGTCCGTATTGCTTAGCCATAAAAATGCTACACTTTTTGGCACGACTGAGAAATGCTTGCAATATATAAAAACCCACTATTTTTCTCAGAGGGAATATTCCCTTCTATGAATCAGAGCTTTGCAGCATTGTGTAGATCCTATATTCCCAATAGGCTCTGCGCATTAGAATAATATATCCTATAGATTTGATGTAGGACTTAGGTTGGCTAGGTCTCTATCGACTATATTAGACTCAATTGTGAGTGCCAACTAGCTCAGCGGTCACTAAACACTTTCTCAAATAAACAAGAAGGGATTTGTTTCTGACAACCGCATAAACATGACAACTTTGTTTCCCCAAGAATAAAACTGATCTTCAGAGTCGTGGAAACAATAGATAGATATTTCACTCAGTCAATCGTACATGCTTCGTTTCATCAGAGGTGCAGAGGAATAGAGAGACGGGCGTTTTCAATAAAAGGATTTATTGAACAGTCTTCTTTCTCAAGCAAGTAAAGTGAACTGCTACAATCGTAATACTGGTTGCAAAGTATAATGTGTACAGTAAGAAGAGTATTGTAAAATAATACTGTAAAAGCATTGCATGGTTTCTAGACCATTGATAAATACATACATAAATAACAAAGGCTAAAAAGTACTCAACTGGTGCTACTAAAATACGCCTACCCCAATGTACCTAACCTAAGTCTAGTTCGAGGGAAGAAGTAAATGAGGTGTAGCATAGGTTTAGTTTTCTTTGCCAAGAATCTATCCAAGATTTCTCTTATGGTCCAATCAGCTCCGTACTTTGGTTTTAGAATGAAGGAGGTCTGGTATCTCTGTCTCGGGAGTCGATTTCCCAACACCCCGCGAGGGGAACTTGGAAACACTGGAGCTGGATTCTCAGCAAAAGAAAGGACCGCTTCTCGATCAGTGCCTCAGCTGGAAGGTCGGCTTCCTTCGGCACTTGCTGTAGCGAGCTGCGTCGGGCAAGTAGATAGTCGAGCAGCTCCAAACCACCGAGAGTTTGCTAAGGCAAGTGTAGGCATATTTATACCTTGAAGGTGCCTAGTTTTATGTAAAGTCGGGCATTGTAACGTCATCAAAGAACCCCAAGGGAATGGTAGTTGTTTGAAAACTCCATGATTTCCAGGACAAATCAATATTGAAGCAAGGGTATGTCCCTGACTGCTGAAGCTGAGTTTCCAAGAATTTTTTGTGGCTTTTTGGAACTAGTGGAAGTAGCCATGCCTGTATTTGGACTGGATGGGTTATGTCTAAATATGGGTATGATTTCTATGTCTCTATAAGGGCAATGAGAATTATACCTATATCAGGGCATGAATCGGTAATATACGCTTGGATCCTAAAATGCTACACAACACCCACTCCACTTTATTATGTTCGATATTACTAAATTCAAAGCATTTTAAACATATCTAAAGCATGATGTGCAAACATCTCTCCCAAAATACATAAAATGCATTTGAAATGGTTGTACATGAAAGATGAGCATTTGCACTGTACGCATTTAAAAAAGCAATATTTTCATTCAAACCATGTAATGTGACATTGGATTATGCTTATCAGAATGAGGAATGAAATAACATTTATGAAATCGCTCTGAAATATAGAAGAAAAGTCGAGACCATTCCATGACAGAATATATCAACTGTTTAGGTTGTGGACAAGGTAAAATATTGTCACTTGGAAGTGTTTTAAATAATTCTTGTTCTCTAAGAATAGTTCTACTTTAAGCACATTACTTTGTGCCCAAAATAAAGTTCAGTTTTCGAAAAAGTTAAATCGCAGGAAAATAGAGTTTTTAAGTTGGAAGTTTTGTTTTGAAAAGTGAAGGTCGAATACAGAGTCCCATAGAATGCTGTGTGCTAACTTCAAAAATCATTCTCGTTATTAGGAGAAAACATAAAATCTTCTAAGCTGGCAAAGAAATCGTCTACCACAGTAGGTGAAAGTTGGACCACTTCATTAAGTAAACTGATAGCACAAAAATGTGACACATAGCCATCAGCATTAGCCGCATTAGCAACGTTCATCGTAAATGGAGATGGTGTACCTGTCGATCCACGTATCTCACTGACAGCAGATTGAGTCTGTGAGATCACAATGAATGCCGTCATCAGGATTGGTAGCCTCTGGGGACAGAAGCAAGAAGGCCCCCTGGTTCACCGACAAACTCAAGGACTCCAAGAAGACCTGCCGCACCCTCGAGAAAGCCTGGCTCCTCGACCAGACCACTGACAACATGACCGCCCTCAAACACGCCACCCGCAAGCACCACCAACTCATTCGCACCACCAAGAAGAAAAAACTGAAGGAGCGACTGGACAACAACGCCCACGAAAGCAAGGAACTCTTCAGCATCGTTAAGGAGTTCTCCAACCCCAGCACCGGCAACAACGACATCACCCCCTCACAAGATCTCTGCGACTCCCTCGCCTCGTTCTTCAACCGCAAGATTGCCAACATCCACAACAGCTTCGGCGCACCATCCACGCACCCAACCATCAACCAACGCACCCCACCACCACCCTCCGCACCTGGACCACGTTGACCACCGAAGACACAGCCCACACGATGAACACCATCCACTCCGGTTCTCCAACTGACCCCTGCCCCCACCACGTCTTCAACAAGGCCAACTCCACCATCGCACCCCAACTCCGGGACGTCATCAACACCTCCTTCAACACTGCCACCTTCCCGGAGAGCTGGAAGCATGCCGAGCTCAATGCCCTACTGAAGAAACCAACAGCGAACCCCACCGACCTCACAAACTTCCGCCCCATCTCGCTCCTCCCTTTTCCTGCCAAAGTCATCGAGAAGATCGCCAAAAGACAGCTTGCCGCCTTCCTCGAGACGAACGGATCCCTCGACCCCTCGCAGTCCGGTTTCAGAGCCATCCACAGCACCAAGACCGCCCTCATCGCAGCCACTGACGACATCCGAGCCCTGCTCGACAACGGGGAAACAGCGGCACTCATCCTCCTGGACCTCTCCGCAGCGTTCAACACTGTCTGCCACCGCACCCTAGTCCAACGCCTCAGCAACACCGGCATCCAAGAGAAGGCACTGAAGTGGATCATCTCGCTCCTCGCCGGAAGAACACAGAGAGTCCGCCTCCCCCCGTTTCAATCCAAGGCCACCGAAGTCATCTGCGGCGTCCCGCAAGGATCATCACTCAGCCCCACCCTCTTCAACATCTACATGAGACCTCTCGCTACCATCACACGCCAACACAACCGCAACATCATCCCCTACACCGATGACAGCCAGCTGATCCTCTCCCTCACCAGAGACCCAGACACCGCCAGAACCAGCCTCCACGAAGGGATGAAAGACATCGCCGAGTGGTTGAAGAACAGCCACCTGAAACTGAATTCAGACAAGACGGAAGTCCTCATCCTGGGACCATCACCCTCCGCATGGGACCACTCCTGGTGGCCCCCAGCCCTGGGCACCGCCCCCAAGCCAACAGACCATGCACACAACCTGGGCTTCATCCTGGACTCCTCCCCCTCGATGACCAGACAAGTCAACTCCGTTTCCTCATCATGCTTTCACACCATCCGCATGCTCCGCAAGATCTTCCGATGGATCCCGATCGAAACCAGGAAGACGGTCACCCAGGATCTCATCACCAGCCCACTGGACTACGGAAACACCCTCTACGCCGGAACCACAGCCAAGCTACAGAAAAGACTCCAACGCATCCAGAACACCTCCACCCGACTTCCCTGGACATCCCCCGACACAGCCACATCTCCGGCCACATGAGGGACCTACACTGGCTCCCCGTCAACAAGAGGATCACGTTCAGGCTCCTCACCCACACACAAAAGTCTCTCCACGACCTGGGCCCCAAGTACCTCAACGACCGCCTGACCTTCTACACGCCCACCCGCCAGCTACGGTCTGCTATCCTCGCCCTCGCCGCCGTACCTCGCATCCGAAGAGCCACTGCCGGAGGCAGATCCTTCTCCTACCTGGCGGCCAAGACATGGAACTCCCTCCCCACCCACCTCCGGCTGACCCAGGACCACCTCGCCTTCAGGAGACAACTCAAGACCTGGCTGTTCGAGCAGCAGCGGACCCCTTCCCCCAAGCGCCTTGAGACCCTTCCGAGTGAGTAGCGCGCTATATAAGAGTTATGATTGATTGATTGATTGATTGATTGGGGACAACACGATGCATGGGCCGTTACTGAACCAAGCAAGTTATCAACATCCGTTGACAGTGCTGATGGAAGCATTAGACAGATGTCCAAAACGCATTTTTCTCCACATAGCAGGCATCGTAGAACAGGCAAGATGCAATCTTGCCAGATTGGTCGGAATGATAGGAACCACATGGTATTCAGGTCTCTTAAACGAGCCAGGCCCAGAATCTGTATCATGCGCTCATGACAATTCTTTGCCAGGAGAGTGTTCTCTATGGAAATCTGGGTGTCGCCGCAGACCGGACTTTCTATATCGGAGCAGAAGGAAAAAGAATAGTATTCCTGCTACAAGTCCCAAAATGAGAGGCAGGCCGCAAAACACAGAGCGCACAAAGTTTGGAAAATTGCTGAGGACTGCTTCAAATGGCGCTAACAGTCCCAAAAAAATTGTCTTAAATACATGTACAACACCACTGGTATCAGACAAGTTTAAGATACGACCTAACGTTTCTATGAAATGTACGGGGCAGTTTGTGGATAAAAGGGCATGCATCTCTGCAGAAGACCTTGCAACTTGTAGTTCATACGTCGCTTTGGACGAGGTCAGTGGCACAGTTTTTTTAAAAGAATGGCTTTCATTCTGCTTAAAGTATCAATTCGATTAGAAGAAATGTTCAGTGAAGGCCATAACGGCGACTCCCCATCTATCTTTGCTTTAGGAAACAATACTTGCATACAACAAGTGACCCTGGCTGACACAGTTACGAGAAAGGCTATTCCTGGCATCATTCCACAACAGCTGTGATCATTCAACATTATATAGCTCCGGTTTGAAAGCTGCCTAAAAATTGGATCTATCACTGCTGCCGGAGAACCTTGCAGGTGGCAGGATAAGTTGGTCGAAGAACCTTCAAAGGCTCCATGTAATTTAATACCCTGACATAAAAGTGTACCACTTAGTGCGCTTTTACATTGTGTACCACTAAGTAATACTTCTTTTCCCCCACTCCAACATCTGTGTATGTATGGTAATTCCCAGGTTGACTCTATGTATTCCTTACCCAACCTTTCATACACGGCAACTGGTATATGTTTCAAACAGTATTGAAAATGGAAAATTGTGACAAGCAGAGTGATTATCCAGTGTATAAGCCATTCTATTGCAAGTTTTTCTGAAGCAGTTAATGGTAATCTTTCCAGTTTTTCAATGCTCCGCACCGTATAGTCTGCTCCTCTTTGTGCCAAAGTGATTTGTTTATCTGTAAGGTTAAATACAGAAAACAATGACGTGGCCCCGAATGGCTTGCGCACAAGTCTATTAAAAAATGCTACAGGTTTACTTAAAAATAAAGATTTTACAAAAAAATAAAATGCTACAGGTGAATGGGCATCTCTACTCATCCCTCTGTTTAAATATTTGTATGAAAGAATACAGTGTCTGATAGCTAGAGAGGTGTCATACTTACTCCAATTCATAAAAAATGCCCATATGACAATCCATCTAATCTCCTGCTCATTGCCCTATGCAATGTGGAAGGTAAATGCTTCACTAAACTCTTAAACAAGAAGCTGAAGGAGTGGTCTAATACTGTGGGACTAATACCCATCACCCAATTGGGTTTTTAGGCATGGGCATGGAACTGAAGATAACTTGATGATTTTCCCTTCTTTGATTAAAACTGCAAACAGCAAAAAGTACCTCCACTGTATGTCACCTCGATACATTTTAAAACCGCATTAGACAATGTGGACAGAGATAGACTGTGATAGAAGATGTTCAACTGAGACCTCTCAGAAAGTCTTTTAAAAGCCATTAGAAGCCAAAAACGCAGGAAATTGGCTAAAAGTAAAAGTAACATCGAGTAGAGTTCACTATAGAAGTCCCGTAAGAGAGCTTGATTCTGTCCCAGAGAAGATCTCTTGAAACCCAAACAATGCACAAGGGCACCTCATGTCAGACTGATTTGTGTGACAACATTCGCACACACAATAATTAGATCAAAAAAAATAATCATACATCAACATTGGTCACCGGTTGCAGGAGAGGAGGAAACCCCCGAGGTAGCCATGCATGGCTTTGGAAAAGGCAAAAGTGCGAAGGATCATATTGTGAGGTCCCTCTTGAGAGGACCCAGAAAGTACTATCCTTTTGACCCAGAGGAATATGCCCCAGATAAAGGGACACTTCAAATGTGGGCATGCTAAGCATGCACTATGACAATAAAGCCAAGTCATTTACATACAGCCATCATACATATTTATTAAAAGATCAACCTAATTGCAATAGCATGGATGTAATATACATAATCCAGTGTCCTTGCGAATTCTTGTACATAGGCCAGAGAAGGCTGAAAGTAAAAGCTTGAATACTACAACAGTGCAGTAGAATCAGGTGCAGGGTTCAGGGGCCACCCTTTCTCGAACATTTTATCACTTTTGGACACCCTGCCGAAAGTCTGAAATGGTTGGTCGTGGAAAAGGTCAGTGTCAACCCTAGGGGTGGTAATTTCAACAACATCCTGAATTTACGCTAGTGCAAATAGATACACAACTTGGACACTGTTGCAAGGTGTCTGAACGAGTATGAGGAGGTTTCCAGACAGGTTTCAACCTACTGATACCACAAAACCTACTATATTACATGTATGTTTGCATTGAACATACCTTAGTGGTATCATGCCTTATCCGAATTGTATTCTCTAACTAAAATAGAGATTATGCATATTCTCCAATCAAAATGAGATAATTCATATTTTGCTACTGTTTTTCTTATCTATTATGAAATATGTATAATTTATGTTGTTGCATATCTTTGAGAAATGTGTAACAGAATAACATCTTTCCTTCTTCTGTTTTACTCCTTTGCGATATTTTCTTTCTTCAAATTGTTTTTGGTTGTATGCCCATGATTATATTTACCAGTGTCTGTTTGGAATTTCAACTGAATAGCAGAGGCCTTTTAGAAGAAAGACATTTTATTATTTATGTTGATGAGTCACTATCAAGCCGATGTGCTCTCCGACGCGCATACATCACTCGGCAAGCTGTAGGTTTGGTCTGCCAAACTGACAGTCGGAGTTGGATGACCCATAGAGGTGAGCGCAAGAGAGCGTACGCTCCTCCACAGGCTTTGTGGTATTAATGTTGTTTTAAACCAGCTGTTAGGGGAAACTGACAGGTTGTAACCAGTGGTCAGGGAAACAATTTTTATAGTTCATTTCACTTTCAGAAACCAATGCGATTTATTCGCTGTTTATCAGTGCAACATAATTTTTTTCCATCTAATCAGCAAATAGAGTGAGTAAACCCGTATGGGCATGTTTTAACTGAAGAGTTTTTTAAAATAAGAAACCCAAGGCTTTATTGTTATGGCCATTTATTCACACGATTTTCACTTTGAAATCGGATAATGATCACGCTGAATCTTTCAGATGAGCTTCTTTTTGTGAGGTAGATTTCCATACAGATATCAAGGGATGTCTTTTGAACTAAGATTAATTAACGATGCCTAAAGCAATGCAGTTTGCAACCCCAGATCGAATTTCTAGACTATATGTATCAAGAGCCTTGAGCTATGGGAACTTGGGGGCTTATTTATGATCTCTTGTGTCACTTTTGCCCCGCCGGTGCATCACGTTTGATGCACCAGCGGTGTAAACAATGCACCAAGTTGTGTCATATTTACTAAGTGACGCATCTAGGTAGATGTGTCACTTTGTAAACCCCTGCGGCACATTATACCTGCACCAGGTATAATGTATTGTCAAATAAAGATTCCCTTTTGGGTGCAACTTTATATATTAAACACACTTACTGACCATACGGCCCACACCGCAACAGACCCCCATTCGAGGCCACGCGTAAGGACGCTACCAGACATCAATCAAAAGGGAATAGGAGGTCATCAACGCCTCTATCTACCTACAGTGGGAATCTAGAACCACCAAATTATAAGGTTCAACCCACAGCAACGTTAAGTGCTACTTGTCACCCTCTAATTACGGTTTGCTACAGACGCTATATAATCTGTGCCAATCCAACCACGTGTGTGCCTTTTTTTAAATCAGTACCACAAGACGAAATCTTGCAGTAATAGTAAAGAGGAATACATGAAAGGTCCAAGTCACTATTCCTAAGGACACGGCATTATTCTAAAAACATCTCCACACAGAAATAGACCTTAGACCCAGATCTATCTGCAAGCACTACTACTTGGGAAATATCAAGTGGTTCTCCAGAAGAAGGCGTGAATACGCCGAAACGCGCGTAGAGACAAATCAATTACTCCACTTGTTTGGTCTTTTTTTTACTTGCTTTTTAAACATTTGTATAAATTGAAACTCATGTTATTTGTATTATTGCTATGTGTACAATTTAAGTGAAAGTAACTGTATGATCTTTTAACCATGTTAGTGATTTGATTAAATATTCCTTGTATTTTTAATAAATTAATCATGAAAAATACTTTTTCTTATTGTTAATAATTTGATGTGCACTACAGTAGGTGATTTATTGTTTGGCTACAACAATTGACGCTCCATAGTACCTGTTATTCCCTCAGGATTTATTAGTTGTCTAGGATAAGTTATTTATATAACATACGGCTCATTCATTCAGGAGCAAGAAGGAAAGATTAATTAAAAAGAGACAATTTATTAAATCACAAGAATATTTTTAAAAAAGTCTTATCTTCTCTTGACATCAGATATAGTAAAATATTAAACACAATTCTTCATTGACAAAATTTATACACATTAAAACTCATTACAGTGCACAAGTGGGACACAAAAAGCCAAAGGAGTTAATGAATCTAATTAGCATGAGGTAAGTACATTAGTGGCACATGTAATCATACTCTGATATTTGATTTAATTCCTTTCACCAGAGTTGTTATCACCAGAACTTAAGGTACTTCAACTCAAACAAAAAAAGTGCATCTACGCGTTTCGGTGGGCACAATGTTTGAAAGCCAACACCTTCTTCAGGAAACAATAGTTGAATCCCACACAATATTGTTTAAAAATATCTGAAACACAAGAAGAGATATCTCAGACAGGCAATTCTCCAGCCTTTTATATACAATAATAATAAACAGTTCCTACTTTAGTAAAAAAAACCCTCCTAAATACTCCATTAAAACAACACTTATTTCCACCATTTGTACCAACATATATTATGATGCACGGTTCACATTATCATCGCAGATACCAAGAACTTTCTTAACAGACCAAACACCCTATACATGGGTTAACATTGTATATTTTCACTTGCATGTTTGACATATATAGATATTATACAATGTCGATCTAGAGAGCCCTTTCCCCTCCAGCCCAACAGAGCTAGTATAGCTTACACTATGTATGGGCTAATAATTACCTCATACGGAGACAACCGACACTTCCTATATATCTGGATAATCGTGTAGAAGCCACAAAAACGGCTATCTTGCTATGGAAAGAGAAACAAATGATACTCAATTATGTTCTTAAAAGTTGTACACAAGCACAACGCCAACGGTTTCGGACGTTCATGTTCTATATCATACCTTTCTAAAGGGCGTAGTCCTATCTCAGCTCTTCCTTGAATGCCGCTATAATTTCAATCTAGCATCAGGCAGCAGAAATCTTCTAAAGTTCTACAGATATCAAATTAGAAATATAAAATCATGATATTACTATCGCATAGACTATCTTAAGTCGTCTATCAGTTTATCGGTGTTTTTCTGATGCGAACATGAGATCCTGTCTAGTATGTAAATAACAGCTCTCTATAGGGCCCCTTACTCATGCCCATCTAGTGGTGCATTTCAGTAGCCGTACTCAGTATCAATATTAAACCTCAATAAATGGCCCAAATTCTATTCTCTTAGGTAGGTGCCTTTTACATATTGGATGACAAGATTGTCATCTAAGAGCCATATTTATCGGTGTAATCCTTCCAATATCACAACAATAGTACATATGGACATATCACACTAAGGCAGTCAAAATCTAAATATTTAAGAGGCCAAACATTTATGAATGACCTAAAAAGATGTTTAGAAAGAGGCCTACCTTTTATATAGCGCACAAATTTCCAGGCGCAAACACTTTCAGGTGCTTAGGGCTTACTTAGCGTGATATCGGGCTACTTAGTAGTCCCTCTGTCACAGCCGACACCATCTCTGACAAACAAGAATAGAAGAGAAAAGATTGATTAGTCTCGAAAAGCTGTGTTATATTGCTTCTCAGACTGTGCAAACGAAAACGTAATCCCGCCGCGGGCCTTACCTTGAAATCTTAATACAGAGCTTTTCAAGTGTGCCTCTGTGTTTTATCAAACCTTTCAGACTCATCGTCCCTCTTTATATACTCCCCATAGCACTTCTCAGCCCGTTTACAAGCTACGACATCCGGCCATGCATAGTCCTTACTTCCGCTCCATCAACAACTAGAACGCCCAGTTTGGATAGTGAAAAAAGGCAATTTTAAACGAAAGACTACGCTGTCACCACTGTTTTCTATTGCGGCGTGTCTATAGTTATTATGTCAAGCAGCATGCTTGATACTGATTCTATATTACGTGAGCGCTCAAAATATTGTTGGAGCCTTATTGTTTCAGATACATAAATGAGACTGTGGCGTCCCTACTTACGGCGTGTCTACAGCTATTTTGTCAAACATCGTATTTGTTGCTAATTTATTACGTAAGCGCTCCAAATGTTACGGTTTGAGCAGTTTATATGTAGCTCCACATTGTTTAAATGTTAGAGCATTATTATTTCAAACACACAAATGCAGGTCTAGGGTCTCTGCTAATATTATTAGAACAGAAAGACATCAACATCGCAGAGGGACGCTCTTGTTACCTCGTTCTTCTTGTTTCTAATTCAACCACTCTAATTCTGCCAGTTTGAGCTTTCAGCACACAGCTCTGCAATATTTACCTATTCTTCCTTTTCTCATAAAGGGTATTACTCATATGATGGTATTTCTAACTAGTAAACCCCCTTCAGTACAGGGACACTGTAGCTAACCCTTGTTCCATATTCCTGACCTAATTCATATGTCATAACATGCAATTGCATATAGTTTATTATATAAGCTGTACATATTCTTTCTTTATCACAGTATTGTTCCAAAGTACACTAAATACACTGAATATACAGGAGTCATAATGGACATAAACTCAATAGGTCATATTCCATAATACTCCGTTATTTGGAACACATATTGTGCATGTATATAATTATCAATCATACAACCAATTACATATAATGTAGGTTGTAACCATTAAGGTCAAACAGCATAACATCTACTATGCAATTTGAGAGACAAAAATAACATAAACAATTGTTCTCGAATATCTACAGTGTTGTCTCAATCCTGGAATTCCTTTATACAGGTCTTAACAGGCGTTCCCACTCCTCCTTTGAATTTAGGGATGCCACTAATGTACACACCTCATGCTAATTGGATTCATTAACTCCTTTGGCTTTTTGTGTCCCACTTGTGTACTGTAATGAGTTTTTAATATTTATAAATGTTGTTAATGAAGAATTGTGTTTAATATTTTACTATATCTAATGTCAAGAGAAGATAAGCTTTTTTTAATATTCTTGTGATTTAATAAATTGTCTCTTTTTAATTAATCTTTCCTTCTTGCTCCTGTGTGAATGAGCAGTATGATCAGTAAGTGTGTTTAATATATAAAGTTGCACCCAAAAGGGAATCTTTATTTGACAATTTGTCTTTTGATACCCTACCCTTTTGGGCTTTGGGGTCCCTCTCTTTTGTTAGAGATACCAGGTATAATGTATGCAGGGTGGGCGTTCTGATGCAAGTAAGCCTCATAGAAGTGATGTAGTGAAATCTATGAGATGTCACTGTGCCACTTCTAGGGCACAAATGCGTCAATATTGTATGCCTGCCCCATAGCAGGTGTGAGACTGACGCAGGCACATTGAAATGGGACTTGCCCATGTTAAATGACCCATTGTTGAAGTTGCATCACTTTTGTGACACACTCCAGCACTGCGTCCTTTTTGCGCCTACAGATATGTCAGAAATACTGACATATCTGTAACTCCTTGAAACATGATGTGTCATATTCTAAATATGACGCATTCAGCATGTCGCAAGAAGGGCACAGAGAAAAGTGGTGCATCGCTGTTTTCATGCAGCGATGCGTCACTTTTTATAAATGAGGCCCTGAGTGTATTTGAGTTGATCCCCTTCACCTAACAATGGTGCGGCTGCAAACATAAAGGTTACTGGTTTCACCTGGATATGTGGCATTGTGAGAGAGCTCCTTCTTTTTAGCTTCACCCACTGCTTAGTGATTAGTGTGTCCTTTTTAGGATGCCCTATCATTCTGTCTCTGCCATCCTTATGAAGACCCGCTTGCAAGTGTTTAAATCACCTCATACCTCAGTCGGGTCAAAACGTTAACATAGATTTATTTACCCTGGATTGGATATATACGTCCATCATATTTCCAGACCCATATATTCCTGGGGCCTTATTTATGAAGGCCTTGCGCCACCGGTGCGTCACTTTTTCCCATGTTAAAAGTGGCGCACTGGAGGCGCAAGGCCACCATAAATGAGGCCCCCAGTATGTAGCATTACCATCATTCTCAAATATCATTGCAAGTTTTGCAAGAATAGTCAAAGTCATCACATCTCACACCATACTTATATTCAGGTGAAGTAGTTCTGTATGAGATCCTGACGCAAGTCAGATCCTTCCACTTCACCTCTATCATCATCATTTGGCATTTCAGGCTCCCCACCCTGTGGGTCTTCAAGGCCTACATCCTCCGCGATGTATGGGATGTTCCGTCACTGGGGAAATTTTGTGGAGTAAGCAGCAGGCCATGGTGATCTTACACACCTTCAATCAGGGGTTTTTAGAGTGCAGTTCTTTCACGTGAGGGTCTCAAGGTGCTGGGTCCAGACATTTGAATCAGGCTTTCAGGACGGCAAAAGCCCACTCCACAGACTGATGTGTTCTTGCATGGGCCTCATTGAAGCAGATTTCCCCTGGCATAGTAAAATTCCTTAGCGGTGCCTGCGACCTCGGCCAGTTGGGATACGCTGGGTCTCCTAGATGGCATAATAGCAACATTTAGTTACACACTTCCAGATCATACTACTTGACATTTTGCACACAAAGTTAGGATAGATCACACTTGATTACAAGCCAGGCGTTCTCAGGTAGAGTTGTAACATCAGCTAGGGTATGGTGCTGTTCGGCAGTACGAAGGAATCATGAGCAGATCCTGGGAACTGGGCAAAAACGTTTGAGATGTACAACTCTGGGAAGTATGTGAGTACTTCCGGCTTCAGTAGACTTGTTCCCTGTCGTGTGGTGATACTAAGCCAGGACGGGTGTCATCAATAGATCAAAATACAAGTGGGATGTGATCAAATCCATTGAAATCCACCTTCACAGTGGCTAAATCTTCACATCTGGGGAACTGGATGTAGCTCCCACATGTCTCAAGAGTGCTGCTAGCACCTGTGTGAGGACCTGACCGAACATAGGTTGTGACACATTTCACCAGAAATAGTAATCGTGAATTGAAATGAGCCTGTTGCCAAAAATACAAAACTGACAGGAGTTTAACTAGTGGTGGTATTGATGTAGGTTTACTGATGTGAGGTAGGAGGTCAGGCTCCAACTGATGACATAGATTCAGGATTGTTAGCTTATTCAGATGGAACGTCTGTATGATATGTCGTTCTTCCTTGGTGAGTAGTGTGAGAAGTTGGCCTGGCATATGATGTCCACTATTCTAGTGGAGACCTTGCACCAGTCCAAAGGACCCTTATTGATGGTAGGTTTAAGACAACCTTTATAGAAAGCTATCCTAGTGGTAGCTGTGGAGAGCATCCTTCAGGCTACGTCTTGAAGGAATGTAAAGCAGCTAGTTTTACCAGTCTATAATCTCGTGAATGATCAAATAAAAGTACACCACACAAGGTATATATCAAATATATATGTATTTATTCTAAACACAACCCCTCTAGTCTCTTTATGAGGCTAGAGGCAAAAGTACAAGACAAGAACTTTAAATAGCACTCAGTAAATATCACAGTATACGTTATGCCCTAGGGGCCTCACAAACCATATACTAAAATAGTGGTATAAGAACCACGTGAGGGATAGAAGTGTGGCCTAGGGCCTGTAGAACCGCTGGGGCAACCAGGAACCACCCAAGGTAGGGATTCAGGAGACTCACGGGGGACGCGTCCAGTGTCTAAACACAGCTGTGAATCACAATTGACTTCTATGAAGGAAAAGCAAGTTACAATTTTAAAGTTTAAGGACACTTCGGAGTGAACTACGATGGAACCCCTTTTGAATTAGACACTTCGAGAGTCAAGACCCATGGGAGCACAGGAGTACTCGTGTTACCTCACCCAGGGAAGCCAGATGCATAGGTGTCTTTTGGTGTCGGGTTTTGTCGTCGATTCCTATGGAGAGCTCCAAAGAAGGGCTGCAGGCGACCAGAGGAAAAGTGTCTGGGTGTATCCAAGGGTGGATCTGAGATCTGAAGAATCTGAAAGCAGAGGGGACAGTGTCTGGGTTACTAGCCAGTGACCAGGATGGTGACAGGAAGATGCCAGCCGATGTTGGGTGCTTTAAGGTGAAGTAGGTGAAGCTTGACTCTTTAGCCACGAGCACCAGGAGGTGTCGACGACAACCAGGAGCTGGATTTGAGCTGTTCCCCAAAGAATGTCGAGTACTGCAGCGTCGGTACTCAGATTGGAACAAACAAGCCTTGGCAACAGCAACCCATTCAAGATGACAAGATTGGCTTCGGTGCAGGCCAGCAAGTTCTGAGGGACTCACTCTTTGGAAGGGAGTCAGGCCACATCTGCAACCTCCAGGAAAGCCCAAGAAACAAAGCATTATTCTTTGTGGAGACCCACTAGCCAATGGACTAGAGATCGTGAAGGAGCCTCAAACTACGGTGAAGAAAGTGGACTCACAGGACACTAGTGGAGTGCAGGCCTCTCAGCTTCACTGCAAAAAGTGCTCGGGGCAAAAGCAACAAATAGCTCAATGCACAACTTTGGGAAACTTCGGGAAGTAGTGCAGTTGCAAACTTGCAGGATGTCCAGGAGTTCCGGTCCCACATCTCTCGTGTCAGCTACAGGTCTCAGCTTTGCTGGGATCTCGTGTCGGCCTCAGAGATATCTGGAAGTCCATGTCCTGTGTCACAGATTCTTTGGGATGCAGCGGGAGCCTCGAAAATGCAGACCGGCAAGATGCTCTTAGGTGCCTGTTTGAACAGGCGGATCACTCCTTGACCCCAAGGGAGATTTCTTCCGTCTTCCAGTCGATATGGAATGTTGAAGGTCCAGGATTTCATCTTCAGAGTTTCATCCTAGGGACTGATTTCCTATACTTATACTAAGTTTAGGGAATGGACTAACTCTAAGGTCCCACCTATGGGAGGACAAGGGGAGAGGGGTGCTCACTCCCCTTCCCCTTTGTCCAATTTCGCTCCAGAGCTGGGGCTGAGTGCCTCAGCAACCGGTTTGAACTGGGAAATGCATGGAGCACCTTGTGTGCCCCAGGCAGTGTCTCAAAAGCATTCACTGAATGAACCCACCTTGCCCCAACACACTAAAGCCTGTCTGGGGAGGTGCTGGCACCTCCCTGGACAGGAAACCTATTGTCCAGGCCTCCCCTGCCAGAGTTTCGTCCAGCAGCAGGAGGTCAGACTTGTGTCTGTGACAGCAGCATCCATTTTGTGATCCTGAGGCTCTGTAAAACTTTAACCGGGTATACCAGTGTGTACATGCTTCTCCCTCTAGAAGGGTGGAATGCTACCCAGCTGCCAGATTTGGCAGGGGGGTTGTATTCCAAAGTATTTGACACCAAACACGACATGTTTTGATAAAGCCAAACCAAAGTTAGCATTAACCGCAAGGATTATAATGTACTTAAGAGTATATGGTATGGCCATATCACAGAACAGCTATAAGAAAGGGATTCCAAAAGCTGCAGAGGGGCTCAGCTCATGCTAGGGCACCTTCTCACACAAAACCAAGCACTCTGCCTTCAGGATTGTCAAGGCCTGCCATAGGAGTGACTTATAGGTTAATATGTGTCTGTTTTAAATGGTGGATATAAGTATACTATATCCCATTAAGGGGTGCTTACACCACCTTACCCAGGCTGCAAGTGCAGGCCTGTGGTGCCATTTTGGAAGGCTGCCCAGGGGTGGTATAATACATTCTTCAGCCCCTGGTAGGCCTCTGGGGTACCTATGCCCTTGGTACCTAAGGTACTATATTCTAGGGGCTCACAAGGTAACTCAGTAAACGATTCGCTATGTACCTAATGTACATGGAATCAATTTAGAGAGAGAACAGCTAGGCTGTGGTCCTGATTAGCAGGGCCACAGCCAGACTAAAGTAAAAAAAAACAGTAAAACACAGCAAAAAGTGGGGGTAACCATAGGAAGCAGACCCTACTCTCCTACAAGTAGGTCTGGTAATGGGCAGTACACTGGAAGCTGGTGTCTCCTCCCTTTCCCAGGGCACCTATATAAGGTGTAAAACAAATGTATTTTGGTCACAGAGGGCAGAGTAACATATGGGAAGAAGGCAATTGTCTTGTGTCTGAACATCAATGCTTCATGAAGCAGTACACATTTTTCATCATCATTGGAAAATATTGAACATACACTTTGTAGTATCCTGCATATTATACTGTAAGGTGTTTTACCAGCCCTGATCTGTCAGTGCATGTGCTCTGTCTCATTGGAATGTTGGAGTCAGATGATGCCTCGGAATGTTGGGACTTAGAGAGGCAGAGCGACAGTTGGTCATAGGCTGAGCAGCTGACAGGCAGCTCCTGGTGGGGCTTTGGACTATAAGATAACTACATGATGTCCTGTACCCTACAACCTATTATCTGAATAAATCATCTTGAAATACTACCTTCCTGTGTGGACCTTCTTCACTACATAATATGGCGATGAGGTTACGAAGAACCTACACTTACAAGCGGATCTAAGGTACCTGGCGAACACAGGTGGACATGGAGATGGCGCAAATAACTGAAATAACAGTGGCAACTACCAGAATTTTCACAAGAGGAGGTATCCACAAGAAAGGAACTACAGCATACAAGAAACATGTATGTTCCTCACAGGACAAACAAGTTGGACACAAAGAAGAAACAAGCTTCTCACAGAAAAGAAAAGAAGACATCACGAAATAAGTAAGCATGAAGCATTACGCCTTTAAGCCCCACCAGTGTCCTTACCACCGGACAGCCCTAGCTTAGGCGTTCTGTGCTCTTCCATCTTACGCTTATTGGACTATGTGTTACAGCTACAATTTGTGCCATTTTACACATTTTATTGGCAGAACATTCATCTCCACGACACTAGTGCACTCTGTGGGACATACTCCATGACCCTGATTTTCTCCATTACAAGTGGCAAGTCTGGAGTAATTTTCCTGCCTACGCTGTGTGATCTTGTGCGCTTCTACAGTAGAATTTTGGGACTTGTATCTCTCTATCAGCATTTTTACATCTACACAGTACCTTTACATAGGGCACCGTAGTTAGGGTCACATCCCCTTCTAATTTTACACGAGTATCCTCACACAGGGAACCGTCTTATGGGTTACAGTCCTATTTACATTTAAATTGTTACCCTCACACAGGGCTTATTATGGGTCAAAGTCCCATTTACATTTTCACCCTCACACAGGGTGTCTTACGGGTTTCATTCCCATTTACATTGAAAATGGTCACCCTACATAGGGCGTCACGTGGGTTTCAGTCCCATTTACGTTGCTCCTAACACTCTTGCACAGGAGTAGAGGACGGTCATGGGTTTTAATCCCTCTGACTGATATTGTCTATTTGCATTTTGTAATTTCGCTGTTTTGAATAAAGCAATGTTACATTTATATCGGATTTATTTTGTTTAAAGGAAACAGAGGGAAGTTATTGTTATACTGTATGTATCTACTTTGCCTTTTCTCTGTTTCATATTCGTCCAGCTTTCCTCGTGGTGTCATTCTCATTGTCATCCCTGGTTTCTGGATCTACACTTTGTTGTCGTCTTTTGCCTCCAGCTTTCCTTCTTTTTCATTCTTTACCTTCCCTGTTCAGGAGGAAATCTGTTACTCCCTCTTTCCTGTGTCTGTGTGGAGGCTGGTGTATGTTCTCCGTTGGGCCTTGTTCTTTCTTCCCTTCCTGCCTGCCTGGCCAGTGGGTGCGTTCGGGGGTCAGTCCTTGGTGCGTGTGAGTTCTTCTGCCCTTGTTGTCTCCATTTGCTGATTACTCATTTTTCCATCATCTTTTCTATGTCCGTGAGTCTGTGTTACCTCTTTCGGTTTCCGCTTTACTATTCTCTTCCGCCTTTTCTTCTTCCTCTTCATTTTCTTCCACCTGTCTCTTCGCACTGCTTTGCTTACTCCTTTTCTTAACGTTGTTTCTGTTCCTCTGCTATTCTTCCTTGTTTTCTCTTCCTTGGTTCTCTCTCGCTAGTTGCTATTCACGTAGTGCTTTAATGCTTCTGCTAGAACGAAAGGGGATATGTAGTATCCTGCATATTATACTGTAAGGTGTTTTACAAGCCCTGCTCTGCCAGTGCCTGTGCTCTGTCTCATTGGAATGTTGGAGTCAGATGATGCCTCGGAATGTTGGGACTGAGAGAGGCAGAGCGACAGTTGGTCATGGGCTAAGCAGCTGACAGGCATCTCCTGGCAGGGCTTTGGACTATAAGATAACTACATGATGTCCTGTACCTTACAACCTATTATCTTCATGAATAAATCATCGTGAAATACTACCTTCCTGTGTGGACCTTCTTCACTACACACTTGTTATCCCCAAGATAGCATTCACAGGTTTGTAACAGAATTGTGCACATCATCAAATCACATAATTAAAATTGCTCCTCTAGTGAGGGTAGCATAACGTGTATTACCTCCAACCGTGGTATTCAGTGCACCGCACAGATTTTGCATATATATAGTTTTCCCAACCACTAACAAAGTGGATTCCTGACCTTGTCAACAGATCGGGCCCGATTCACAGAACTAATCTGAGACGAAAGTCTAACTTTCGGAACTCACTAAGGGCATTTACGAGTAGTAAAGTTCATCTTTTGGTCTAAGTTTGGCAAAAAGTCTAACATAGACCAAAAGTCTAGCTTTATGGCCTTTGTGAATACCGAAAGTTGTAAAGTTAGACTTTCGTCTCAGTTAACTTCTGTGAATCAGGCCCATCATGTTGAACATATCCTGCTGGCGGTAGTCAACTGTTTGGTCATATGCATGGCGGTCACAGCCATCACAGCCATAGGCTAATGTTGGGGACAGTGATATATGCAGCCCAATGGTTCTATGTGCGGATGCTGATGACCACGTATGTGGCACACATAAACATGACGGTTGGAAAAAAATATCACTTGCCTCCTGACTCTTGACACTGTTGCTATCAACACCTCCTCCATTTTAGCTGATGTTTTCTACCTCTGGGAGCAATCATGGCATGTACTACAGGGGATCGGACCCATCCCTTTACTCCAGAGGAGCTGAGATCCTCCCCCTGTATTCTCAGCTCTATGGCTCACCGGAGGAACAGTTAAGTATTGAACTCCATTTCACTGCTTTCTTTCTATTCCCAAAGGCTACAATGTGCCTCTGAGTGTTAGAGTGTAAGCAATATATTGATTGCATACATTGTGTGGCCCATACATAGGGTACACATTTAATGGAATATGGGACCCTGTAATTTGTGGAGAGAAGGCCACCATTGGCATGTGTGATTTTTGCTTGTGTTACATGCATATCTCTGTGCGGGGCCGACGTTCATAGTCACTATAATGAGGTCTCAAAATCACATCATGGTATATGTGCATTGTTATGTATCAGGTTCGCACCATGAGCCATGTCTGTATACTGTTAGAAGCATTTGAGCATGATGTTAGCCAAGTGTACCAAGTCACTGATCACTCAGCCCACATCCGACTTTGTATAACAGTTGTTTGGGAGTTAGCTATATCTCATAGACACCTTCAGAGTGCCAAACAACAGATGTTCAAATATGGAATGGCCAGAGGTTTGACTTTACGGCCTTGAATAAGTGGAAATGTGAGGTTCATTTGGGATAAGTAGCCTCAGCCACCAAGGCCTGACATTGATATGTGGGGAATCTGGGCCATGGCCCAGTCTGGGCTACAATTTACTATAGCAGGAGAACTGATGCACAGAGTAATGTCTTCAGAGGCCTGCTGCCCCATGGATGTTTCCATGAAAGAGGTATCTATTCCACTAGGTAAAAGGGGTGTCATGTGATGGTTGTATAAACTACACAAACGTATGTTGACTTACTAGGATACTCAGATAAGTAGTCCACATGCCCACACATCCCTGAGAGAGATAGTTCACGGAGTCACACATACAAACCCTTAGCTTATGGCTGTAGTCTTAGAATGTTGTGTATACTATAATACTCATCTCCATGGACCATATGCATCAAGGCAATGGGCCTGGCGGCAAAGATGTCTGGGCAGTCATGCAGATAAAAAAAATGGGTGTGTTTTGTGCCATGGTACTTCACATCACATTTCATGTGGGATAGCCCTGGCCTGTTAGTCTGCTGCCTAAGCCAGTGTTGGACATGACAAGGTTGAGGCTAGTCATTAGATGACTACAAAAGTGTGTATCCATGCTTTAGTTATGCGTAGAATGTGAAATGGACACATGTAATATGTTGACTCTTGAAGAGGGCTTGTGCTAGATGCCAACGTAATGTGTATCAAGCCAACTATCTACATCTATTGTATCCATATAGGTCAATGTCCATCCTAGGAAGGCCATTTGGAGAGCCATTGCCCCGAAGGTGCAGACCCAGTGGGTCTACAACTGGTGTAGTGCCCAATGCAGAAAGAGGTAGGAGGGCCTGTGGCACTGGACCTGGAAGATCATAGAGATCTCGCTGGGAAGTCCTTCCAACCTGTAAGGGGTGCATGCAGGACTCAAACCCCCCTGATGGCCCGCATACTGGCAATAGCCTCCCTAGACCTTGATGGGCAGTAGAGGGCCCAACAGCAGCAACAAGTGGGAGAGTCCTGGCCAGAATCATACACATAAACTTGCCAACTTTGAGTGTAACAGAGTGGCATTTCACCAACCATATTGGTGGTAGCTACGTACTAGATGAGTCATGGTTAGTGTAAGTGTGATAGTATGTGCATGCATCTTTCCAAATCCAATTCTCTCCTTTTGAGCAGATACCTAGCTGAGTGAAGTGAGCAAGAGTCTTATGTTCTCTGATAAATCTGAGTGACGATTGTACCACATGTCCAACTGGTCATACTTGTGTGAGGAGTGATGTACCCCCACTAGTGCCTCTCATGTGATGGTGGCCCAATTGCATGTTATGAACAGTTGTTCATTTCATGAAGGCTGCCCTGAAATGGGATAGCACCCACCAAAGAAAATGTATAAAGAAGTAAAAAAGACAAACAGTGAACATTTTTTGGAGCCCACAGGATCGGTAAAACAACTTGGATTTGTAATAAAAGCTGGTGTTGACATTAATAAAAATAAACATTAACAGACTCTAAAACAATTTAAATATTATTATATGTTGATCAGTAATGTTTTGATTATCTGTATTTATTGCGTGTTACAGAGCAACAAATTTGGGATGGTTTCGGTTTTAGCTATGAAAAGTTTACTGCATTATGGTAGATGCAGTTTTTGATTCTAAACTCAACTTGTAAGCTGGTGGCGGGAAAAGAGGGCCAATTGGGGAGTAGGAGGGAGGTTACTGTGGTTAAAGAGGGGAGGGTCAAGGGGGTGAATAATCAATCACCTCTGGAAAGAAGAGGAGGCAAGACAGTTTTTAACACATGTAGCAGGTACGGGACCAGTAGCAATGATTGCTCGGGTTGATGGGTGAAAGTGCAGTGAAAGATTTAATTATGGGAAAGTGCATGTAAGTTGCGAGTGATTTGGGGGAAAGATGGATGTTAGAAACAGAAGAAATGTGTAATTCTTGAGCATAGTAATGTAGATTGATTGGACTGTGTGAAGAGGATGGAGTGGGTTTAAATACAAGAGTGGATAGGAATGAGATTGAACCGGCGCAACAAATGTATGAATTAAGACAGAAGGGAATAGAGGGTTTCGAACAGATGGCTGCAGGACGGAATAGAGTGTTAGAAGGTGGCCAGGCAAGGGGCTAGGAGCTCAAGGGGACTGTCGACATAGCGTTTGGAAAGTAGTTTGGGAGTAGGCAGGGAAAGTAGATAGTGTTGCAGGACCGGAGTGAATAAAGGGGAAATAATTGGCTTACTTTAAGAACGGTTCTTTTTCATCTGGTGGTTTTCATCAGTACTGTTTATGAAAGGATGCAGGATGAAAAATACGAAAGGGTTGCTTAGTAACATGTCATTTTGAAAAATGAGCATTCATTTGCAATGAAAGTTTGAACAAGAAGTATAATGCTGGTCAAGACGGTAATGGTCATTGTTTTTATTGTTGTTTTTCAGGGACCCCTGACGAAGGGCGTTTGTAGCCCGAAATGCATTTGGTTTTTTAATAAATACACTGCTTTGAATGAATTCTGCATTAGTCGTGTTCTTTCAAGAGGTCCGGAGTGACACAGCGCGAACATCAGAAACATGGAAAATGGAATATTATTCAGCGTGTGGATTCAAGCTTAAAGTTGAAACAAAATAATAGGCTTAAAAATGATGGTTTAAAAACGATGGAAGATAAGGAGTATACAGTTTGAGAAGGAGAAATAAATTATCGCCATGTTGGCGCAATTAAGCAGTGCGATTGGTCGGGGCTAGAGGACTCCCCTTTCTTTTGAAGTTGTCAATGGCCCAATTGCATGTGACATCGCATAGAGTTCACAGTACATGCAGTGACTGTACAGCAGTTAACATTGTTAACTACTGGTTCTACATTAAAATGAGAGAGCAAACATCACCGGTGCCTTCAGCATTAGTGCATACATTTGCCAGACGATGGTTCTTCTTCTTTAAAAGTGTTTCAAAACGCTCATTTACTGACTGGTGACATGCATGAGGGAGTGAGATGTAGAACCGTGGGGATCATATGTGACTATCTGCACTGATCCTTACAAATAAATCTGAGTATGTATTAGATGCTCAAGGACACTCAAATGCTTCAAAGGTGTATTGGGTTGTGTATATACAATCTATGACTGGGGTCATCATTTGCACCAAGTAGGATTGGGGTGTTCACATGGCTAGGTGGTGTCATGTGGAGAGGTAAGGTAAATTTTATTGCACAGTTAATTAAAACTCACAATTTAAAATGCATTGTTTAAAAGAGAAAATGGTTACTAACAGATTTAAAAGAATAAGTATCAAAAGTTAAAATGGTTCAGTGGTTCAACTTCTTCTGCGTTCGGGCCAAAAGTTCAAAAGATTCCCTAGGACATGTTTCTGGCTGTTGGGCAGTTACTTTTTTTTGTGCCTTCTTGATTCTATTTGCCACTGCATCAAGAAATTTTATGGTTCTGCAGTTTAGTTGGATCTTGCTTGGATTGAAGCACAGTTTAACTGCCTGACGGCATGACCTGACCCCCTCCTGGTTCCATTTTACACGTAGTAGTGTTCTCCTTATGTCCAGTAAGCTGGGACAAATGCATATTATGTGGGTGAGGTCTTCAGGTCCTGCCCCACAAAGACGGCAGGTTTGATCTTTATAGTTCCTTTCCCATGGTGCCAGATGAGGGAGGATCGGTAGTACGCCTAGTCGGAATTTTAAGAATTTCTCCTTTATCTTCTGCTTGAAGCCATGGTCTAAGTATGCTTGTGGTTTTAGGGTTTTATAATCGTTTAAGACTATCCAGCCGTGGACTCTTTTCGCCAGGGTTTCTTTGTCTTCAAGTAGCGATACTATTTTCGTTGTTTTTGTTACTTGTTTTTTTAAGCTTTTATGATCTACTGAGCTGTTCCAGAGGCCCGTCAGTTCCAGGCTTTTCAGTGATTGCATCAAGTACTCTCTAGCGTGTGATGGTTCTCGTCTTTGGAGTTCAGTCCAGAGGTGGGTGTTTAGGGTGCCTGGCTCTCCGTTTCTGATCTTGTGCCAACATTTTATAAAGCTTCCCCTTCTTTCTACCGTTTGCTTTTGTATCCCAAATTCCAGACGAATTTGTGCTGGTGATACATATCTCGGAAGCTGAAAGATTGACCTGTAGGTTTTACCGATCACTTTGTCTAGTGTCTGTGCATCCTTTGCTAGGTTTGATTCGCTCCCGTGTGTTAATGTTGGTTGAAGACGAGCTCTCAGTACTTGTAGGAAGGGATCGAGCGTGTAGTCTGGCAGAATCTTCTTAAGGGGTTTCATTGCGAGGTAACTCATGGTTCCTTTTTGGTAAAGTGTCTCCAGTTGGGGTTTGAACGACCCTCTGCTGTCCACCAGGACACCCAGGTACTTGTAGCACGTCACTTGGTCCAGTTTGTGACCATCCAAGAACCAGCTGTTCTTCCTGGTCTTATTATTATTCACTGCCATGGTTCTTGTTTTTTTCAGGTTGATGGTTAGGCCGTTACGATGTGAAAATGAACTGGTGGTATTTATGAGATGTTGGAGGCCTGTTGGAGTGCGGCTTATTAGAACAAGGTCGTCTGCGTAAAGGAGATTGGTCAGCGTAATGTCCCCCAACCGGGGCGCATGCAAGTTGGTTTTATCCAATTCCTCTGGAAGGTCTGCCAGATAGAGGTTGAATAAGGTGGGGGCTAAGACGCACCCTTGTTTCAGGCCGTTATAGGTGTTAATTTGCCTTGAGAGGTGTGTTCCTTTGCCCAGGTTGATCCGGAACTAGGTATTGGTGTGAAGTAGGATACGTTGTTTCAAGATCATTTGGAATCCCCCATTTTGTAAGCTTTTGCCATAGTTTGCCCCGGTTCACATGGTCAAACGCTGAACTGTAATCAATGAAGCATAGGAACAGTGGGGTTTTTCCAAGTTTTGCTGCGTCTGTTAGTAACGATAGTGCCATGATGTTGGTGGTTGTTCCCTTCCCTCTACAGAATCCTGTTTGGGTTGGTGGGATTATGTGCTTTGTCTCTGCCCACTGTGTCAGTTCTTCTAGTATTATGCCGGCATAGAACTTTGCCTCTATGTCTAAAAGGGCTATCAGCCGATAGTTGCTTGGGTTTCTCCTGTCTTCTTGCTTGTAGATTGGGCTTATAATAGAGCCTTTCCAGGATTCCGGGCATGCTTCTAGTTCCAGTATGCTTGTAAAAAGTGGGACTAGTGTGTTGCTCCAGAACTCAATATCGTGCTTAAATATTGACGGTGGAATCCTGTTAGGTCCTGGGGCTCCCTCCGTTTTCCCCTTCTTTATTTGGGTTTTTATCCGGTTCGCGGGTATTTTGATGTCGTATTCGGTGTTGTTTGTTGGGGTGCTGTTATCCTTTTCTCCCCCTGCCATCTTTTCGTTGTCTGGTGCTCTTTTGCCTTCTGCTACATTACAGAGCCCTTTTTCTAGCTTTGCTGCTGCTCTGTCCTCTTTGCTATGGTCTCTTTTATTTGCTGACGAGCCTGTGGGTGTATCTTCGTTTGGTTTATTAAAATGATTGCGCAGGTAGTCTGCCCAGGCTGGCTCTGCTATATATGAGCTTATCCCTTGGTGCCCTGGGTGTTGCAAGCTATGGATTGTTTTCCAAAAGTTGGCACTGTTCTTTAGTTTGGAATCATGCTTTATTTTTGCCCATAGCTCGTCATTCGCCTTCCTTTTGTTTTCCCAAATTGCTTTTTTTAAGCTTGCTTTTAGACCATGTAGGGTGTGTTGTTGAGGTTCTTTTATAGGCATTATTCGCAGTTGTTTTAGGGTATGCTTTATATCCTTTTTAAGGCTTTTTATCTCCGGTGTGGATGTCTTTCTTAGTGTGTTCTTCTTGGGTTTGCCTTTTAATGTCCTTGATTTGGTTGCGTATTTTGTCCCAAGGGCCTTAGTGAACCCTTCCCAGGCCTCCATTTCGTTTGCAGCCATGTGACCTTGCTGTAATGTCTCCTGCACATCGGTGTGGAGAGTGATTTCGGAGTATCTATCTCTCAAATGTTTGGCCCTCAATGTTTTCAGGGAACTTTATCTGTTAAATTTGATACATAGGTAATCTACATGTGTACAGCTGCCATTTTACTTTTTAGGTAGTGGACATTGTGATGTAATTTGGAGTGCAAAGTATCATCAGTGTGCAATTGGGATTTACGTGAAATGATGTCTGCGGCAACAGTAAATGATGGTATATTGGGGTACAACTTGACCTTCATATCATGAGTAATAATTATTTTTGGTTTTATTCTGGCCCTTGTGTGAGCATTGTGTGCTTCTCACACTTGGATCCATCCTCTTATGGAATAAGTGCCAAAGCATTTGGGCCTGTCTGGAGTTATGACATGAATGGACCCAACTGTTTGCAGGTCATGTTGCAAGCATGTTATCATGCTCAATTAGAAGCCTATGGAGTGAACCATGAAGGCTGTGGTGTGATATGTTTTCTATAGATTTCTGATCCTCATGTTTGGAAACGCATTTTCAATAAACACGTTACCTGTCTTTTCAGATGCATCCAGAGCAAACGGAGGAGAAGGGGCCAACGTCAGTGGGGACACAGCTTCTCACTGCAGTTTTGGATGTGATACATCAGACATAGAGGGACTCATTGACCAGGAGGGTCTAGGGAGTGCCCTAGTGCACATCAGCCAAAGCTCGTGATCTGAGTCATTCTCCGTTAGCACTCCGCAATAGTGGTGGACCCAATAGGATTAGTTCCACCGTCATTCTTGTGCGCCACCACCAGTTCCATCTTCACCCTCCCTGTTGTCTCCCCACAAGTTGGCTGTTCCTGCTTCCCTAAGAATGGAGCAGTATCCTTCACTCCAGCCACCTCAGCCCATACCCCTTTTAGCCCCTCTGCACTGGGTATGGAGGATGTTTGCCTCCTGAGGAGCATCTCTGTGGGTCTGACTGAGGAGCTGAATGCCATTCAGTAGCAAGGCAACAAGCTGACCCAGGTTGTTGCCTACCAGGAAGGCATTCACACTGCAATGTCCGCCCTACATAGACCTTTTCAAGCTCTGGTCTCCTCACTGACGGCATCCCTCCACCCATCCCCACTTTTCACCCCTCTCCTGCCCCTTATCCATCCACATTCCCAATTCCTTTTCCTATCCCAAGCACACACACACATAAGCATGCACACACTCCATCAGACACAAGCACCCCACACAAACATCAGACTTTAAAAAACTCAAACATACATGCACACAGCAGACAATCACCTCCCTCACCGCCCCCACCAACCCCAGCATATCCCATGCAACACAGTAATACATACAGAGCTCTACAAAGACACATCCATACCCCCAGATATCACAGTCACACCCACAGACCCCTCCACAACACCCAGCATCCACGCAGAAAATGCACCAACAGCCACAGACCCATTCCCAAGACCCATATCCCCAGACACCGCACCATCAGCCACAGACCCCTCCACAAAACCCACCACAGCCCCAGCACATGTACAACACTCCCACCAAATAAACACATATGCTCACTGTCACCCACATAACAGACACCAACACAACACACAATGAGGACAGCAAATCCATCTAACACTTCCACTCCCTCTTCCTCCCAAGCCGAACTCCATCCCGAATACCCTACCCGTTTTCCCAATGAAACTGTCATGCTTGCCCTTGCCCTCATGAAAGCAACCCCACCCATCCCAAAGTCCCAAAAAACCCTCCCACACCCAAACTCATCCCTTCCACTTCCCACTCCACCCCTGAAATACAGCCTTCCCACCCCCTGTACCCAGCCCAAAAACCTGAAAACAACTCCTAAACCCAGCCCCAAAGACCACAAATCTAAAAGAAAACCCACCCCTCCCTAAACCTCAGCCCCCCCTTCCCAAATACCATCTTCGAGGTGCCTGCTATTACCTATGGATGCCACTTTGTGAGTTGGTTCCCTGGCAGTGTCAATAAGGGCAGGTTCGGTGACACAGCATTGTGGTGTTGAGGTAATTTGAATTTTTTATGGTCAAGAAATGTCCCCTAACGTGTACCCCACCGTCTCCATGTACGTGCTTAAAGTGCATGTAACTTCCCTCCTCGACCAGCTATGAAGACGCAAATACATTTGCGTCCAACGTTAACATGTCCTCTTTCAGATCCACCATGAATGGATTGATAATTCAGTTCCTAAGTATGCCTTGCCACTGTCTTTTCATGGTGCACTTTCACGTTTTCCTAGCCCTGCAGAGCTAGGCTCTGATTTCTGCCATCGAGCCCTTTCTGCTCTCTGCCTCCTAAAAGCTGCAACGTGGGATACATCCCTGACCTCTGTCCTACTCCCTGCGTGGCGACCGGTGCCCGGCTCGGTCTGCTTGCCTGCCAAAGACAGTATTTTGCCTTCAAGTTATCAGTATAGCCGAGCTCAGCTCCTCGAAAACACATTCCAGTCTAGCAGAGTAGATAAACAATCCCCGGCTGCAGAGCAAAGGGCCCGGCCTTTCTGTCTCCATGCAAGTAATTCATTGCTCCCGTTACCATGGTAGGCCCATGGCCCCTCGCATTACACGCAGACACGTAGTCACATATGCACGCATTAATAGTCAGTATAGAGTAGCCTCTGCCCAAGAGACCTTTCCTTCTAGATAATATAGTTCCCCAAACACAAGATATCAGATATGATTTAGGAACGAGTCGATCTGACATGCCAGACTTCTCTCTCTTCCTCTAGTGCTAAATGTCAAGTCCCCTGCACCCTCCAGCCTCACGTCAGTCACACGTCATGCCGCTGCGCGCGCATCCTTGCTACAGATTTCTGCTGACATTGCAAGATTCCTCTATGTATCCACCCACTTGTGACACTTTCATGTGACGTTTCTAGCACACACCTCTGTGAACGCCCTCGTGCACGCCTTCTGTTACGCACATGTGTTCTTATCTCGTTTCTCTCAGCTGTTACGCCTTCTGTATCCATCACCACTATATGCATTGACTATATATATTGTACTCTGTTAATAAAGTATTGTCTATCCCTTCCTGAACCTTAGCGGTGAAAGGAACATGATACCATGGTTCGAACCATTCCATTTTATGGAATAAAACCCTTATAACTCAGATACCACGGACTCTGCCTCTCATTTCCGAGTGAGTTATTTTATTGAACTTTACCGCATAGAAATTCCGACGGTAAATATTTATTTACCACATTAATTTGGCGCCCGAATAGGGACCCCTCCCCCACCCCACGCGCCGGTAGGTGCGTCGCAGGCTTTGCCCCCTGCCACAGCCGTGACGGACAATTACGCGTACCCGCAGGATTTCCTGTATCTCCCTCAGGCCTACGGAGGTGACGGAGACTGCGATCAGCATCCAGACGAGGCGGTGAGGAGTGCGGAGGATCCCGACCAGAGCCCAGCCGAGAGAGCAAGGTCCGAGGTGTCTAGAGGCCCACCAGTTCCGACGTACCTGTGACGTCACGAGTCGAGTCGAGTCGAGTCCAGTCCAGTCCAGACGAGTTTCCGAGGCCTTCCGTTCCGTGCTTCCCGGTGAGTACCGTTGCTGGGGACGCGTCTAGACGGGTGCATTACTATGTATCCGGTCAAGACGGGTTTGGGTACACAGACCCGGTCTGCACTGTTTTAGCAGTGTATCTGTACTGTTTAGCAGTATATCAAGTAATTCGTGTCTTCAACGGTTCGATTTTGTTTTCGTTATAGAATTCATGTATAGTCAATATGTGTTCAAAATGTTTTTATGTGATTAATGTCGTGGTATGAGTGACTGTTTGATCTACATTACTGTGTTTCTGTGTAAAAATATTGTGTTCAAGTTCGAGTAAGTGTCAAGTGCCAAAGTATCAAGATGCCATTGTTCTCAAAGTTAAGACAGTTAGGAACTAGGAAAGGGATATTAGAGGAAGCGATTCCTGTCCCACCTAGGGACACTCCTGGAAATTTTATGTATCACAAACACGGCTTAGATGCCATATTATATCTAGATTTATGGGTCGATTATACTAAGAACCTAGACGAGAAATATAGATGGCCCGTTACAGGGACATGGGATGCAGATTGCATCATGAGAGTAGAAGAAGCGCTATGGAAAAAGAAAGCCAGACAATCTCAGAAAGACGCCATAGAATTGTGGCGTAAAGAATCGCATAGACGTACAGAGAAAGAATTCAGAAAAGCAGAAAAACGTAGAGAAGATTCAGATAAAGCTCGAGAAAACGAACTAGTTGAAGAAGGAATACGAGTTAAAGCAGAACAAGTAGACCGACAACGAAACACTCTTGTGAATGGTATGTATCCTCTTTTGGCCGAGGGTTTACCTAAGGCCACTCCGGAAATACTGAAAGATCTGCCCCCTCCATTGGTTCCGACTAAATTACGCCACAAGACCGCAGCAGACATTTTTCTTTCTTCCTATTTAGACGATGTAGCTCCTACATATACTACTACACCTGCACATGTACCCGTACCACCTGCACCCGCTGACGGCAACCTACCCCATGATCATCTACCCCCAGGTCCGCAACAGCAGATCCCTCCAGGTTCGCTACCCGCACCCGCTCTCGTTGTTCCCCCTGGTATTCAACAACTGCATCCATCTAATCCTTTTGGGACTGGTGTGGTCCAGGATCCAACCCAGCTACAGCAGGTACCGACCCTACAGGCAGGTTGTGCTCAAGCCTCCGCTTCAGGAGGTGCTACAGGAGGTTATCAAACACCCCCACCATTACACCGAGTGACAATGAGAGAGTTAGCAAAGGCTTGGACACCTAAAGGTGCACCGGCCGAACAACTTAGAAAAGAACTTACAGACTGCAGATATGACCCAGTGCCTGGTACGACAGGACCCATGTTGTTAGCGTCCCTACGTTTGAGACGCGTTACAGATTATTTGATGTTACTACCAGAAATGCCAGAACATCTAGATAAATTGTATTATTTTATTAGAACAGGAGAAGGACCGGAGTGTGTTGCTGCAGCCATGTCATGTCAGAAAGTTGAGAACAAAGGTTTAATAATGCGATTTTTGGTAAATTGTTTAATAAGAGAACAAGATCAGGCAGGTTTTCCACAAAGTGAGATGAATAGACTGAATAGATGGAGCCAGAATATTGCGGATGGTAAACATGAAAAGGAGAACAGTGTACATACTATGGTTAGAAAGATCCATAAAGAAATAATAGAAATACATGCCCGCCGAGTATCTGAAGAGCAACTAGAGTCAGATGACGGAAAAACCTCAGAGGAGGAAGAACAACCAGAGACCACAGCAGAAACGTCGCAATTAGCAACTAGCGACATGATAGCATATGTAGGTAAGGGAAGATACCTTAAGAAAACAATACGTCCAGAAAGCAAAAGACTTTTTCTCTCTGCTATATCAAATCCGAGTTCTCCTGAACATATGTTTCAGGCTACCGATAAAATACTTCAAGATCGAATGGGGTACCATGTACTCAATTCCATTGATGAACAAGAACTAGCCCGGTCCGCAGTACAATGGGCTGACAATTCTGGTACATATAATGATGATGCAGTAGCACAGACATTTTTGAACCTCTCCCCTGATGAACAGAAATTAGCTGGTATATACATGATTCAGCATCTCATTACGTTGTTCAAAATCCAACATTCTGATCCAGGTCCCTTACCGGATATATTAATAGAACTGCTCTCGAATAGATGGAGAGGCCTAGGTACTGATTTAATTAAAGAAATTCTAGAACATCAACACAAATATAGTGCCTTCCTGAAACCACAGTTTATTTCAGCTCCACCACCCCCAGAAAGAAAAATGTTTTACTTCGACAGACAGAATCCCTTACGGGAAGTACATCCGGTCAGAAAAGACGATAACACACTAGAACGTGTATTCGTATACACACCCATAACTAAAATGGAATTATTGGAAATGAAGAAAATAGTGCCCAGTCATGATAAAGACCCTGCAGGTTTTCACCGAGAAATTAAAGATATGTTACTCATGGGCGATTACACGTATTCAGATATTATGAAAATGTTAAAGGTACTATTGCCTGCTGGCATTTACGAGAAACTAAAGGAGAAAGAATGGGAGGTGGGAGACAAAAAGATTGATTGGGCTGCATTAGAAGTCGAAGAAAATGGTCGTACCCCAGGGTTAGGCCTTGGGGACAAAGCTAAAGCATTACCAGGTTTATTAGTACAGGTTTTGCCTAGACTGTTAGCGACTAAAAAGGAAGACTGGGACGCAATCTCAGCCTGTAAGCAGAAACACGATGAAGACACTAGCGATTTTTATTCTAGATTCGAGAAATGTTTTATTATTAACAGTGGCCTGAAAACAAGTAGCGAGTCATACCCACACCTCTTTGTATCAAAATTAGTCGAGAATTCCCTGCCTCAAGTTAAGAACCGTGTTTTGAAAGTCGAAAGCACATGGCAAGCAAATACGCCGTCCCAAATGTTACAAATGTTACAGTACCACCAGAATAGAATTAGGGAAGAACAAGATCACGAACAGAGACGTATGAAAGATACGAAATTGAAAATGTTAGTTGCTCAGTCAGTTCCAGCTGACGGTCAGAAAAGGGGTATGACACAGTCTAATAATACGGCGGCTCCCGTTAAAGGGACATGCAACTATTGTAAACAGCCAGGTCACTATGTGAATGAATGTACAGTTCTGAAACACAATATAGCAACAGGTAAAACTAAAGAGAGACCACGTCAGCCTAGACAGGACCAGGTCCAACATCAGGTCCAGCAACATATTCCACACAACGTACAGCCTATGCCTGCTCCACAACAGACAGTACAGACAGTAGCGGTACCACATCCACAGCCTATTGCCGTGAAATAGCCTAGAGAGGGAGGTTGGCTTGCCTCTCATTGAAGTTCCTGTAGATCAAGAGGGTCCTTATGTATATAGTCAAGTATTAGGAAAAGATAGAAAGTTTTTGATTGACACAGGGGCAAGTCGAACAACAATAAGTCACAACGAGGTTCCAGGGGCACCCCTCTCAGGCTCACAGAATGTTTCCCTTGGATTTTCAGGACAGCCTATTGTTAATGAAGTATCGAAACCTGTTCCCCTGGCAGTTGGTCCATTGTCACGTACTACAGACTTATTGCTCACAAAATCATGTCCAGAAAACTTGCTGGGTATCAAGACACTAAAAGCTCTAGGAGCTGTAATATGTTGTTCTCCGGAAGGAGTTAGACTGTTTTTGCGTGACTTTAAGGGTCACTATGTAGTACGAGATTTTGATGTCAGATTGAAAAATGTACCAGAACATTTGTGGGCGCAAGGCCCAACTAATGTAGGTTGTATGCACATTACACCATATCGAGTTACACTCAAGCCAGGAGTTGTATTACCCCGAATCCGACAATACAAGTTACCACCCGATGCTGTAGTGGCTTTACTGGAAATCATTGAAGAGCTCATTGCACAGGGAGTGGTTGTAGAAACCAACTCAAATATCTGTAATTCCCCTATCATCCCGATTCTTAAACTTACTGACCCGAATGCACCTCCAGTATATCGGTTGGTGATTGATTTACGAGAATTAAATAAATGCATCGTACCACAGTATCCTGTGGTCCCAGACATCTCATCATTATTGACTGCTATTGATTCAGAGGCGACGTTCTTTACTGTAATTGATCTCAAGAACGCCTTCTTTAGTGTCCCCATTGATCCGGAAAGCCAATATCTTTTCGGATTCTGCTTAAATGGCCGTAGCTTCAAATTTGCACGCGCACCTCAAGGATTCACAGAAAGCCCCAGCATCTACAGCCAAGCATTGAAAAGACAACTTGACAGTATTCACATGCCAGTTAACACTGCCCTACTCCAGTACGTTGATGATCTGTTGATCACCGCCCGGAGTGAACCAGAATGTGTGCAAGCATCACTGACAGTTTTGTATTTTCTGGCTGACAAGGGACACAAGGTGTCCCCTTCAAAGCTACAATTCTGTGTTCAGCAAGTGGTGTACCTTGGGCACTTGCTGTCCAAGAGGGGGAGACAGCTAACACCTGACCGCATTCAGTTAATTGCACACTTACCGCAACCCAAGGCACAAAAGGAAGTGCGGGCCTTCATTGGCCTCACCTCTTACTGCAGACAATGGATTCCCCAGTACGCATTTCTAGCCAAGCCACTTATACAGTTGACAACACAGGAGGCAGCGACTTCGACTGTCCTCCCTTGGACTCAGGAACACACACAGGCTTTTGATGAATTAAAGAAAGCATTATGTCAAGCACCAGTTTTAGCAACACCATGTTACAACAAACCTTTTACACTTTTCGTTACAGAACGTGATGGCACAGCCTTATCTGTCCTCACACAAGACCAAGCAGGTTCACATAAGCCGTGTGCTTATTTTTCGAGTACATTAGGCCCAGTAGCCCAGGCTTTGCCTGCGTGCTTAAAATCAGTTGCAGCGACAGCCCTAGCAATCCGACAAAGTGATTCCATAGTGTTAGGACACCAATTGACAGTACAAGTTCCACACTCTGTGGAAGTTCTTTTAAACAGAACACAGACTCAACACTTGACTATAGCACGACTGACAGGTTATGAATTGACATTGTTCCAGCCCCACATAGAAATCAGACGCTGCAATATACTCAATCCTGCCACATTGTTACCCTCGAACACAACAGATCCAGCTCCACATGACTGTATAGAGATCATTAATGCAGTAACAAAGCCCCGACGAGACTTGACAGATGTTGCACTGACTAACCCAGACCTGACACTTTACGTGGATGGTTCATGTATGAGAACAAGCACAGGAGAATTAGTGGCCGCATATGCAGTGACCACTGAAACTGAAGTCAAAGAAACACACCGTATTGATACACTGTCTGCTCAAGCTGCAGAACTCATTGCTCTGACTCGAGCCTGTATAGTAGCCAAGAACAGGAACGTTAACATATACACAGATTCACGTTATGCATTTGGAGTCGTACACGACTTCGGTGTACTCTGGCAAGAAAGAGGTTTCTTGACCTCTCACGGAGCCAAGATCCAGCATGGTCCCCTCATTCAAGCATTGTTAGAAGCAATACATTTGCCATCAGCCATAGCTATCATGAAGTGCAAAGCACATACTAAAGTTACAGATATTATTTCCCAGGGTAACGACCTGGCCGATCGAACCGCGAAACACACAGCTCTGACTCACACACATGCAGCTGATATGACAAAGACAATAGTTCCGACACCGACACATTGCATGACAGTTAAGGATCCCGCACTAAATGTAATTGACATACAGACACATGCTACTCCAGACGAAATAAAGAAATGGACTGAACTAGGAGGGATCCAGACAGACCAGGGATGGATTACGAAGGGAAAAGCCACATGGTTTCTCCCCGACTCTATGGTTCAAGTTATGATTAACACCGCACACAGTCCAGCACACTTAGGAGAAAAAGCCATGTTAGACAGTTTACAGAATCTCTGGTACAATAAACATTTACGAGCAGCAGCAAAACAGAAAGTGCGTACTTGCATGATCTGTTGTCAGTTCAACCCAGGCAAAAGCATTCCTGTAGAGCAAGGTGGATTTCATCCTCCCGATCACCCTTTTGAAGTCCTCCAGATGGATTATATCCAGATGGAACGATGTCGAGGATTCAAATATGTCCTCGTAGTTGTATGTGCACTTTCCCGTTGAACAGAATCATATCCAGTCCCAGATTACACTGCTCCGACCACTGCCAAACAGTTGGTTCGTGAATTCTTCCCACGGTACGGTTTGCCTCGTGTCGTGTACTCAGATAACGGTCAGCCATTCTCGTCCGAGCTAATGAAGCAGGTATCACTCCTGCTAGGATATCAGTGGAAGTTCCACTGCGTCCGACATCCCGAGGCAGCAGGTCTCGTAGAGAGACACAATCAGACACTGAAAACACGTCTTGCTAAGATTTGTGCCGAGAAAGGGGTAGACTGGATAGTCGCCTTGCCAGTTGCATTGTTTTATATGAGAATGGTCGCACACTCTAGAACAGGGCTATCCCCGTATGAGGTGGTCTTTGGTAGGCCACCGAATATGTGGGGGACGCCTTTGCTGAGGAAAATAACCGATGTTGATAGTACTATGTTGACAGATTACCTTGCCTCCTTGATGTCTGCACTACAATCTTGTCGTTCACAGGTTGCCGCAGCCTTTCCGGACAACACCCAAGTAAAACCACACGACGTCCGTCCAGGGGACACTGTCATCGTCCGAAATTTCGACAGGAAAAGCCCGCTGGAGCCCAGATGGAAACAGCCAAAGTTGGTGCTACTAACTACAAGGACCGCAGTGAAGTTGGAAGGGAGGAAGGGTTGGCTCCACACAAGCCATATAAAAAAGTTTCACGGACTGTTGCCAGACTCTTCCTCCCCCTCTAAGGACTGCCCAGATTCCAGTGACTCTAAACTCCCCCTGTTAGAGAAAACTCCGTCTCAGGAGTATAAAACAAAATTGAGGTCTAGTAAGTCAGACAGTTTAATTGTTTAAGTCCTCCCCTAGGTGAAGCGGTTAGACAGGTTCCTGACATGTACAAGTTAGACCCCAATAGAGAGAGAGATAGACAGAAACAGATCAAGAAACAGAAACATTGTAAATCTCTCCGGAGCTATTTCATCATTACGTTATTGATTATGTTTTTTCTGAGTCTTATGGTTATTGGCATAAGTGTATTATTGCATATGTTCTTTCCTATTGCACACTCTACTCTTAATAACACTGCAGAGCACACGTTCAGTGAACTGCCTCCACATGAATTGTCTTATAGACTTGCGCTGCGCAACAATACATTCATCAGTATGTTACACCATTCCCATCAGACCAGCAATGCTACAAATTGTTGGATATGTGGCCGACTCCCTCCCTATCAGAAATACAAAGGAGCTCTGCCCCTCTTCCCGTATCCGTTTACGCATAATGGTTCCTGTGGTGCCTGGTTCAGCTTAATTAATTCTGTAGACACTGATTCCATAGTTTACCAAGGCATTTGGGTATGGGGAAATCTGAACACAGTCATGCATCAAGCATGTTTCCCAGACAAGGAGGGTCTCCCACAAAGGACAGGGACCGATCTAGAAAACGAAGTATATGGATTAGGTCATTATACACTTAACCTCATGATTCTGAATGTCCAGTCTGAAACCGAACCAGACTTGCCCTCTATGTCAGTGCTACCCGTTAAAGGCGAATTATGTGTCAAAAAGAATGGTTCAATACACCTAGGTCATAGTGAATGTACTACTGTGATCGAATTCAGTGATAAGGGCAAGTCCACATTCAAAGCTTCCCGTCATTCCTATTTCATTTGTGGTCATACCGCATACATACGTTTACCCCTAGATTGGGATGGTACTTGTTACATTGCATTCCTACTGCCCCCTGTTTTTCTAGCTCCTCCTGATTACCATAGAAATCCTCAGCTTTATACATACTAGACACAAGAGAGAACTCCCAATTGTAGATCAGACTGAAACAGCATGGGAACAATATACAGATTTCAATAGAGGATTCTTTTTCTTTTTAGGACCTGTCTCGAATAGTAAATTGATACGAAAATTGACCAGAACCCTTGAAGCAGTAGTGAATGAAACTACTTCCGCCCTAGGTAACCCAACGGAGGAACAGTCTGCTATAAGAATTGTTGTTCTTCAGAATCGTCTCGTCCTTGACGTCATCCTGGCCGATAGGGGCGGGGCTTGTAGAGTCATCGGATCGAGTTGCTGTGTTTTCATTCCAGAAAATGCACCGTCAGTATATAGAGCCATATCCCGTCTTCATAAGATCGCTAATCAGATTCATCAGAATCCAGGCACCTGGACTTGGTCCGGTTGGTTCTGGAGTACGATAACAGCCTGGGGATGGAAGCTACTTTCTTTCCTAGGGATTATATTGGCCATAGTATTCAGTTATTGTCTCTGCATTCAATGTGGGCCCGCAATATGTAGCTTGTGTGCCACAGCCTGCATTCCCCGTTCAAGTTCACGCTCTACATCCCGCCAGAGAGGGGATGAGCAAATGATGTTATATGAACAGATAGATGGATTAATGAAGATCGATATATCATGAAGGGTCCGTAGGGGACAAGGAGGGAATGAGGTAATTTGAATTTTTTATGGTCAAGAAATGTCCCCTAACGTGTACCCCACCGTCTCCATGTACGTGCTTAAAGTGCATGTAACTTCCCTCCTCGACCAGCTATGAAGACGCAAATACATTTGCGTCCAACGTTAACATGTCCTCTTTCAGATCCACCATGAATGGATTGATAATTCAGTTCCTAAGTATGCCTTGCCACCGTCTTTTCATGGTGCACTTTCACGTTTTCCTAGCCCTGCAGAGTGAGGCCCTGATTTCTGCCATCAAGCCCTTTCTGCTCTCTGCCTCCTGAAAGCTGCAACGTGGGATACATCCCTGACCTCTGTCCTACTCCCTGCGTGGCGAGCGGTGCCCGGCTCGGCCTGCTTGCCTGCCAAAGACAGTATTTTGCCTTCAAGTTATCAGTATAGCCGAGCTCAGCTCCTCGAAAACACATTCCAGTCTAGCAGAGTAGATAAACAATCCCCGGCTGCAGAGCAAAGGGCCCGGCCTTTCTGTCTCCATGCAAGTAATTCATTGCTCCCGTTACCATGGTAGGCCCATGGCCCCTCGCATTACACGCAGACACGTAGTCACATATGCACGCATTAATAGTCAGTATAGAGTAGCCTCTGCCCAAGAGACCTTTCCTTCTAGATAATATAGTTCCCCAAACACAAGATATCAGATATGATTTAGGAACGAGTCGATCTGACATGCCAGACTTCTGTCTCTTCCTCTAGTGCTAAATGTCAAGTCCCCTGCACCCTTCAGCCTCACGTCAGTCACACGTCATGCCGCTGCGCGCGCATCCTTGCTACAGATTTCTGCTGACATTGCAAGATTCCTCTATGTATCCACCCACTTGTGACACTTTCATGTGACGTTTCTAGCACACACCTCTGTGTACGCCCTCGTGCACGCCTTCTGTTACGCACATGTGTTCTTATCTCGTTTCTCTCAGCTGTTACGCCTTCTGTATCCATCACCACTATATGCATTGACTATATATATTGTACTCTGTTAATAAAGTATTGTCTATCCCTTCCTGAACCTTAGCGGTGAAAGGAACATGATACCATGGTTCGAACCATTCCATTTTATGGAATAAAACCCTTATAACTCAGATACCACGGACTCTGCCTCTCATTTCCGAGTGAGTTATTTTATTGAACTTTACCGCATAGAAATTCCGACGGTAAATATTTATTTACCACAGTGTGTGAACGGACTGGCCATTGGCCTTTGTTTCTTTTTTGGATTGCTTTAAATCCATGTATTAAAAATTATCATAGTTTAGAAGACATTAGTCCCACCATTACTTTCCTATTTATTTGATGTTATTGTTTAGTTAGTGATGTGTGATTACACTTGTTTTTTTTTTTATCCTTGATTGCTTATCCAGATGAAGTGGTTAGTATGATTTGACCTCGGAGGAAGTATTGGAGTTAGAAAGGACAAGGGTAAATGTTGGCTGGATGTCTATGTAGGTTGACATCCTGATGGGCAGACATTGCATTTGGTGACATGGTACGTTGCAAGTATTTCAGCTTACACTGGACACTATCGACATCATTTAGGTTGCACTTCTCCCTATGATATAGGTCGGATATATGTTTGATGTGTTGAAGTTAGATGGATGTGTATCCAGACATGGAGGGTGTCTACCTGTCATACCCTTGTGGAGTTCTGCAAGGATAGGTAATCATTTTTCTGTGTGTACCTTACAGTGTCTTCATCTACATGTATGCTACATGCTGTTAGTGCTGTGTTTGCTTTCATGAGTTGCACTTACCCATTGCCTCCACATGTATGCCACTTGGTTGTGCTATTTGCTTTCCATCATATACTTTAGATCCCAGGTCCATTACACATGGAGTATGTTGAAGGGGTCGAAACGTTGACACATATCTCTATTGGTTCTGTGAATATTTGCACATTGCATTGTGCTATGTTGTACGCACATGCTTGGCTATACTACTTTATCAGCATATAGTTATTTTGTCTTTTGTATATATTTTTATGTTTATACACACACTTAAGCACTGTGTCATCCCCTCTTTGTATAAGTCACACTATTAATCACATTTGTATTGGTGGAGAATACATTTTAGAAACCTGCCCAGTCTGAGTGTCTGATGCAATCGAAATGAAACCTTCCATTAGACTGCTGTAAAAAATACACTTAGATGGTCATCAGGATGGTGGGCGAACTTTGCCCGCCCGCCATCCTCGTGGTAATAGGGACCGCCCGCCATAAGGGCGGGGGTCCCGTGGGGGGTATTAGGATGTGCCCGCCACAGTGGCGGGCACATCCCCTATTTTTAGCATCAGTCAGCAAGCACATCGCCTTCAGCCACTCCACCGGACTTCATTGGACCGACCACAGCTGCGTCCACTTCAGCTTCAGAAAAACCACTACCCACTACCTCCCGCAACAGGTTCCTCACAGAAGCTGGAGCAAGATCACCGCCGACCAGCTCACCACCTCCCTCAGCCAGAACCCACCTGCCAGCACACCGGACCCCAACGAAGCAGCCCGCAACTTCACGCAGTGGCTGACCGCCTGCGTCGATGACCTCGCACCACTGAAGAACCCTCCCAGCAAACCCAGAAGCAAGAAGGCCCCCTGGTTCACCAACAAACTCAAGGACTCCAAGAAGACCTGCCGCACCCTCGAGAAAGCCTGGCTCCTCGACCGGACCACTGACAACATGACCGCCCTCAAACACACGACCCGCAAGCACCACCAGCTCATCCGCACCACCAAGAAGAAATCACTGAAGGATCGACTGGAAAACAACGCCCACGACAGCAAGGAAATCTTCAGCATCGTCAAGGAGTTCTCCAACCCCAGCACCGGCAACAACAACATCACCCCTTCACAAGATCTCTGCGACTCCCTCACCTCGTTCTTCCACCGCAAGATTGCCGACATCCACAACAGCTTCGGCGCACCATCCTCGCACACAACCGTCGAACCAACGCACCCCACTGCCACCCTCTGCTCCTGGACCGCAGTGACCACCAAACACACAGCCCGCACGATGACACCATCCACTCCAGGTCTCCGTCTGACCCCTGCCCCCATCACGTCTTCAACAATGTCGACTCCACCATCGCACCCCAACCCCGAGATGTCATCAACACCTCCTTCGACACTGCCACCTTCCCGGAGAGCTGGAAGCATGCCGAGCTCAGCGCCCTACTGAAGAAACCAATAGCGGACCCAACCGACCTCAAAAACCTCTGCCCCCATCTCGCTCCTCCCTTTTCCTGCCAAAGTCATCGAGAAGATCGTCAACAGACAGCTTGCTGCATTCCTCGAGACGAATGGATCCCTCGACCCCTCGCAGTCCGGCTTCAGAGCCAACCACAGCACCAAGACCGCCCTCATCGCAGCCACCGACGACATCCGAGCCCTTCTCGACAACGGGGAAACAGCGGCACTCATCCTCCTGGACCTCTCCGCCGCGTTCGACACTGTCTGCCACCGCACCCTATTCCAACGCCTCAGCAACACCGGCATCCAAGAGAAGGCATTGAAGTGGATCATCTCGTTCCTCGCTGGAAGAACACAGAGAGTCCGCCTCCCCCCGTTTCGTTCCGAGGCCACCGAAGTCATCTGCGGCGTCCCGCAAAGATCATCACTCAGCCCCACCCTCTTCAACGTCTACATGAGACCTCTCACTCCCTCTTCCTCCCAAGCCGAACTCCATCCCGAATACCCTACCCGTTTTCCCAATGAAACTGTCATGCTTGCCCTTGCCCTCGTGAAAGCAACCCCACCCATCCCAAAGTCCCAAAAAACCCTCCCACACCCAAACTCATCCCTTCCACTTCCCACTCCACCCCTGAAATACAGCCTTCCCACCCCCTGTACCCAGCCCAAAAACCTGAAAACAACTCCTAAACCCGGCCCCAAAGACCACAAATCTAAAAGAAAACCCACCCCTCCCTAAACCTCAGCCCCCCCTTCCCAAATACCATCTTCGAGGTGCCTGCTATTACCTATGGATGCCACTTTGTGAGTTGGTTCCCTGGCAGTGTCAATAAGGGCAGGTTCGGTGACACAGCATTGTGGTGTGTGAACGGACTGGCCATTGGCCTTTGTTTCTTTTTTGGATTGCTTTAAATCCATGTATTAAAAATTATCATAGTTTAGAAGACATTAGTCCCGCCATTACTTTCCTATTTATTTGATGTTATTGTTTAGTTAGTGGTGTGTGATTACACTTGTTTTTTTTTTATCCTTGATTGCTTATCCAGATGAAGTGGTTAGTATGATTTGACCTCGGAGGAAGTATTGAAGTTAGAAAGGACAAGGGTAAATGTTGGCTGGATGTCTATGTAGGTTGACATCCTGATGGGCAGACATTGCATTTGGTGACATGGTACGTTGCAAGTATTTCAGCTTACACTGGACACTATCGACATCATTTAGGTTGCACTTCACCCTATGATATAGGTCGGATATATGTTTGATGTGTTGAAGTTAGATGGTTGTGTATCCAGACATGGAGGGTGTCTACCTGTCATACCCTTGTGGAGTTCTGCAAGGATAGGTAATCATTTTGCTGTGTGTACCTTACAGTGTCTTCATCTACATGTATGCTACATGCTGTTAGTGCTGTGTTTGCTTTCATGAGTTGCACTTACCCATTGCCTCCACATGTATGCCACTTGGTTGTGCTATTTGCTTTCCATCATATACTTTAGATCCCAGGTCCATTACACATGGAGTATGTTGAAGGGGTCGAAACGTTGACACATATCTCTATTGGTTCTGTGAATATTTGCACATTGCATTGTGCTATGTTGTACGCACATGCTTGGCTATACTACTTTATCAGCGTATAGTTATTTTGTCTTTTGTATATATTTTTATGTTTATACACACACTTAAGCACTGTGTCATCCCCTCTTTGTATAAGTCACACTATTAATCACATTTGTATTGGTGGAGAATACATTTTAGAATCCTGCCCAGTCTGAGTGTCTGATGCAATCGAAATGAAACCTTCCATTAGACTGCTGTAAAAAATACACTTAGATGGTCATCAGGATGGTGGGCGAACTTTGCCCGCCTGCCATCCTCGTGGTAATAGGGACCGCCCGCCATAAGGGCGGGGGTCCCGTGGGGGGTATTAGGATGTGCCCGCCACGGTGGCGGGCACATCCTGTATTTTTAGCATCAGTCAGCAAGCACATCGCCTTCAGCCACTCCACCGGACTTCATTGGACCGACCACAGCTGCGTCCACTTCAGCTTCAGAAAAACCACTACCCACTACCTCCCGCAACAGGTTCCTCACAGAAGCTGGAGCAAGATCACAGCCGACCAGCTCACCACCTCCCTCAGCCAGAACCCACCTGCCAGCACACCGGACCCCAACAAAGCAGCCCGCAACTTCACGCAGTGGCTGACCGCCTGCGCCGATGACCTCGCACCACTGAAGAACCCTTCCAGCAAACCCAGAAGCAAGAAGGCCCCCTGGTTCACCGACGAACTCAAGGACTCCAAGAAAACCTGCCGCACCCTCGAGAAAGCCTGGCTCCTCGACCGGACCACTGACAACATGACCGCCCTCAAACACACGACCCGCAAGCACCACCAGCTCATCCGCACCACCAAGAAGAAATCACTGAAGGATCGACTGGAAAACAACGCCCACGACAGCAAGGAACTCTTCAGCATCGTCAAGGAGTTCTCCAACCCCAGCACCGGCAACAACAACATCACCCCTTCACAAGATCTCTGCGACTCCCTCACCTCGTTCTTCCACCGCAAGATTGCCGACATCCACAACAGCTTCGGCGCACCATCCTCGCACACAACCGTCGAACCAACGCACCCCACTGCCACCCTCTGCTCCTGGACCGCAGTGACCACCAAAGACACAGCCCGCACGATGAACACCATCCACTCCGGATCTCCGTCTGACCCCTGCCCCCATCACGTCTTCAACAATGCCGACTCCACCATCGCACCCCAACTCCGAGACGTCATCAACACCTCCTTCGACACCGCCACCTTCCCGGAGAGCTGGAAGCATGCCGAGCTCAGCGCCCTACTGAAGAAACCAACAGCGGACCCAACCGACCTCAAAAACCTCCGCCCCCATCTCGCTCCTCCCTTTTCCTGCCAAAGTCATCGAGAAGATCGTCAACAGACAGCTTGCTGCATTCCTCGAGACGAATGGATCCCTCGACCCCTCGCAGTCCGGCTTCAGAGCCAACCACAGAACCAAGACCGCCCTCATCGCAGCTACCGACGACATCCGAGCCCTTCTCGACAACGGGGAAACAGCGGCACTCATCCTCCTGGACCTCTCCGCCACGTTCGACACTGTCTGCCACCGCACCCTAGTCCAACGCCGCAGCAACACCGGCATCCAAGAGAAGGCATTGAAGTGGATCATCTCGTTCCTCGCTGGAAGAACACAGAGAGTCCGCCTCCCCCCGTTTCGTTCCGAGGCCACCGAAGTCATCTGCGGCGTCCCGCAAAGATCATCACTCAGCCCCACCCTCTTCAACGTCTACATGAGACCTCTCGCAACCATTGCACGCCAACACAACCTCAACATCATCTCCTACGCCGACGACACCCAACTGATCCTCTCCCTCACCAGAGACCCCGACACCGCCAGAACCAGCCTCCACGAAGGGATAAAAGACGTCGCCGAGTGGATGAAGAACACCCGCTTGAAACTGAACTCAGACAATACGGAAGTCCTCATCCTTGGACCATCACCCTCCGCCTGGGATGACTCCTGGTGGCTCCCAGCCCTGGGCACCGTCCCCAAGCCGACAGACCATGCATGCAACCTGGGCTTCTTCCTGGACTCCTCCCTCTCGATGACCAGACAAGTCAACGCCGTCTCCTCTTCATGCTTTCACACCCTCCGCATGCTCCGCAAGATCTTCCATGGATCCCGATCGAAACCAGGAAGACGGTTACCCAGGCCCTCGTCACCAGCCGGAAACACCCTCTACGCCGGAACCACAGCCAAGCTACAGAAAAGACTACAACGCATCCAGAACGCCTCCGCCCGACTCATCCTGGACATCCCTCGACGCAGCCACATCTCCGGCCACCTGAGGAACCTGCACTGGCTCCCCGTCAACAAGAGGATCAAGTTCAGGCTCCTCACCCACGCACACAAGTCTCTCCACAACCTGGGCCCCAAGTAGCTCAACGACCGCCTGACCTTCCACACGCCCACCCGCCAGCTACGGTCCGCTAGCCTCGCCCTCGCCACCGCACCACGCATCCGAAGAGCCACTGCCGGAGGCAGATCCTTCTCCTACCTGGCAGCCAAGACATGGAACTCCCTCCCCATCCACCATCCACCTTCGGCTGACCCAGGACCACCTCGCCTTCAGGAGACAACTCAAGGCCTGGCTGTTCGAGCAGTAGCGGCCCCCCTTCCCCCAAGTGCCTTGAGACCCTTCCGGGTGCGTAGCGCGCTATACAAGTGCTATGATTGATTGATTTATTGGCAGGCGGTGCTCTCTGCACCGTACGCCACAATGCTAAAAATGCATTTCATCATTTTCATTTACAAAGCGGCAGGCACCACGTGGTGCCTGCCGCTTTGTATATGCAAATGAAGGGGGGGTACCACAGGTACCCCCCTCCCGAGTTCACCCCCCGAGTTCACCCCCCTACTCTCCTTCACTCTGGGGGCCTGCACTGGGCCCTCAGAGTGAAGTCCACCTGCCTTTCCGTGGCGGCATTGCCACCACAGAAAAGCATCTGCAGACACCCATCCAAATATGGCTGGCGGTGTCTGATAGACACAGACACCATATGAACCCTTTTCCGCCCCGGCCGCAAGGCGACCAGGGCGCAAAAGTGGCGGGCGGGTTTGCCTCCGCTGCTGTCCCCCCGCCAATGTAATGTGGCGGGGGAAAAGGGTGGCGGGCGGGCATTTATTTCTGGCGGTTCGCCACCGCCACCATGGCGGTGGCGATCCGCCCGACATCGTAATGGACCTCTTAGTGTGGGTTTCCCCTGAGTGATACATAGAGAATAACATTTTTTCTAAAGAACCCCATGGTGGACTCTCTACATATAACGTATCCTGCCCCTGCTCCCTGTGGGCATAGAGGGTTGTCCTTGTGACACTACACGAATTTGGCACAGACGGTGGTCTGCAAGGACTGATTTCATTGAAATTGTTCTACCTGCTGATTTCAATAGGCACAAATGAGGCACTTTTCTATACTGATGACTACATAGCTAGAATACATACTACATAGCTAGGATTATAGGATAAGCCTCCATCGTGCCATCCTTGCAGTGTGCATTCTTCATTTCGTAAACATTGTTACCTGGATAGATGAGATAAGTTTGAATGCGTTGGAATATATTGGTTGAATTGCCCTAAAGTCCTGAAGAGGCCTGAAGTGGAAAAAGGCTGAAACGCGTCGACTGTATTTGAATAGGCATCAACATAAGAAAATTGGGATAGAATATATGCCATTATATGATTTGGGAGCCGTAAATATATTGTTTTTGGAGGGAGAAAATAATTTACCCTTTGAAGCTCCTATTTATGCTTTTGTGTTGATGACCATTTTCAGGGAATGTTGTGACATAATTACACGTCTACGTCCTTCTATATTATTGTGGGCTATTTAGACCAACATAATTGGTTACCTTTGAATTGTCATTTGTATTTATTGTATAAAGTGTGTTTATGTAGTTTGTATATATGTGTGGTAAAAATAAGAGGTACTAAAAAGAAAAGAATAAATAAGCTAAATAACATATACCTTTAATATTTCTCCTACGTGTGTTTTATGTAGCTCTAATGCATATAGGATAACAAGACTCTTTGATTTAATTCAGATTTTTTCTGTATGACCATGACTTTAGGCTAAGAAAGGGCAATTAATGGTGTTTTTTCGATAACTAAATATATAAAAAAAGTTTACCATAGGCATTGTTTTTTGTTTAAGTTGCTTTATTCCCAGATGCCTTTGTGTTATTCGGGTTCCCCTGTCTTTAAAAAAAAAAAAAAACACGAACACGGCACAAACCCAGTACCCAGAAATCATGCAGACATAAAGGAGTTAGAGAGGGTTAAAAAGAAACCGATACACACCAAACTGCATGGCAAAATATTGACTGAATATCTGAACTATCATACCGCTTGGATTAAAGGTCAGAAACATACCAGTTATATTCAAACACAGTGAGAAGTTTAAGAAAGATTTCACCTCCATAGGTAACAACTGATCCTGCCATTGGATGGTGTTGGGTATTGAGACTGCCCTGGAAGAAAAGAATGAACTCAAACGACAAATAGCTGATCCAGTGGGGCACTAAAGAATGCCCAGGTAGCAAAAGACACTTCAAAAAACAATTGAAGAATTTCATTCAACTCAGCTGAGGAAGAAGCAAAAAGACAAATATAAATTTAGCATTGAGGGAGTATAACTAATTTGAGATACGATTTCTACACAGCAACCAGTACAACCAATACAGACCACAAAGGGTGACATTTTCTGAATTATCTGCTAGCTCAGACAACAAAGTAGCAGGCCCCAGCAACAGGGAACAGACACCAAGCCCTGCACCCTTTACATGTTGTTTTTTTAAGTCCTGGAACAGTGACAAGGCAGACAGGGAGGGCGAGGCAGAGGGAGAGGATGGAGGGGCAGCAACAACAATTAGTAGACAGGAGACAGGTAGACCAGGAACAAATATTACAGCTGGTAAACACACTTCCCGTGGCTGGTGTGCCTAACTGCAAATCTCCTGTTTTTAAAATTTCAGAGTACATCCTCACTCATGACAAAAACAACATTTTGAGCAAAGGTCTGTGATTTGTAATCATCAAAAAGACTTCTTTAAACTCAAGAGAGATTTGTACAGCTTCTTCAGAACAATCATACTTAAATATTTCATTCGGGAAAAACCACCTTCGCCTCCCATAGAAGGCACAGGTTACAGCCTCCTTCTCAGTTTGACCCTCCTAGCCTTCTGATGAGCCCTGAGATTTTGGCCTACAAGTATATGGTTTTGAGACAGATGACTACAGTAGAAAACCAAAGGAGATAAAGCCACTATAGCAGCTCGATGAAGGAGAGGAGAGAACATGATTTTTTATCCAACAACCGAGAAATCACCATTAAACCAGAAGACAAAGGTGGCGCTATCGTCATCCAGAAAACAGCTGACTACAATGAAGAGCTAATGAGGCAACTTACTGACCCAAGACACTATCAGAGAATAACTTATGTCCCTTTGAAAAAGATCCAGGAAGAGATAAATCAGCTCACACAGAACGCAATCACAGAAGGCATCCTCATTGCGAAGGAACATGCATATCTCAACAAAGCTAACCCTCATACCCCTGTTACCTAGCCGCTACCCAAGATCCACAGAAAACTAGGCAAACCACCTGAATGCCTAATTGTCTCAGAATGTGGATCCGTGCAGGAACCAATTTGTAGAAACAATGACTCCCACATTAAAGATGTCCTCAAACTTAAATCATGTTAGGGACAGTATGTGATTTATTTAGGATTTTGAAGGGACTGCTTTCACTGTGGTAGAGGACATACTGCTGCTTCTTGACGCTGAGTCACTTTATGCTAATATTCTGCCGAATGAGCCAATTCAAGTGATACAGTGATGTCTTTCTAGAACTGAGATGAACAGTGACACATGTCGATTTGTAGCGACACTCATGAATATAGCCCTCAAACAAAAATACTTTAATGTCTTAAAATGATCATTCACTAAATCAAAGGAGAGAGGGAGGACTAGGTAAGCTAGTCTGAATCCCCGCTTTTATATATCAAAAATCAAGAAAGACTAGCTAGGTTTATACAGGTAAGACTCAATGGAGTACGTATGTCAAGGAAAACCAGTAGGTTTTATTAGAAAGCCCTCACCCACCAACCTAGTTGGTGGCATGCTTCATCATCGGGCCCACCACAGTGGCACAACCGGGCGCCGCAGAAGGATTACAGGTCCAAGGAGGAACCAGATCGACAGTTTCGGTCTTTTTCTCTGCCAGGCGACCCAAGGAGGCTTTGAACAGCTAAATACTGTCAAAGCGAGAGGGAATCCCCTTCTCACCCATATAGCACCTTAGTGCGTGCTACACATAAAATCCAAAAACACTCACTGTAAATTATTTTTATAACCCCACACATACTCACTTGGTCCTGAGGAAAGCCTGTTTCAAATTAAGAAAGGCCAGGCTGAAACATGTAGACCACACAGGACACTGGAGGTCATAATCCATACTCCACCGTGTCCGTTTGCCTTTTTAACGTGCCAACAGATACCCAGTTTCATTAAAATAGTTTTTACCCTCGGGTGCTGGGATTTTTGTATGGCTTTTTAATCTTCACCTTCATACTCACCACATTGCACACTCAGTAATTATACCAGCTCCGCAGTAATCTGGCGTCGAAGCACACCCGGGGCACGTTAGGTGCCACTGTGGTGGGCCCGATGATGAAGCATGCCACCAACTAGGTTGGTGGGTGAGGGCTTTCTAATAAAACCTACTGGTTTTCCTTGACATACGTACTCCATTGAGTCTTACCTGTATAAACCTAGCTAGTCTTTCTTGATTTTTGATATTAAAATGATCATTGGCATTTTGACTGAGTGTCCGGCTTGCAAAACGTCCGGGAAGTTGCCTGTCACCCAAAACCCTACGACTCGGACACAGGGGGAGATCCAAAGGTCTCCCCAACCAGGGCCGGTCCTAGGACTTCTGAGGCCCAGGGCGAATGGGAAAATGGGAGGCCCCTCTAATTACATATTGCATTGCAAGAAGTGACATCACAGAAAGTGACATGGCAGGACTATTGATCTTATTTGACATCACTGAAGCGACCTAATGTGGATATCAGTAACAAAGACAAAAATATGTGGTGATAGAAAGCAGGTAAGAAAATGTCCATTTCTTGAAAGGAAAGATTGCAATCAAACAATGAGGAGAGAATGAACACATGAAAATACAATTCTAGTGAAACATAAATAGAGCAACTCTAACGTTCCAGATTAATCTCATTGAGTGGCTCCCTGATTCATTTAGGGAAGGCCAAGTATCTGGCTGTGTCTAAACTGAAGGTGTTCTGCAGATTCAAGGGGTTTTCAACTCACCGTTTTTAATTTGGTGTTAGAACTGTAGGAAATGATAGAGTCAGGATCACAGGATTCTGATGTCAATTCTCAAACTCCCCAAAAAGACAGCACCATTGTTGTGTATATTTCCAACTTTATGGGGTTATCCAACTTGGGGAAAATTGGGGTAGGGGAAGGAATGGAAAAAAAAATTGCCATCTTCATATCATGTTGTGTACGCATCTGGAGTCACTGGCTGCATCTGCCTATTTCGCCTACGTCCTAATACAAACGTATACATATAACAGGTTATCAGGAAGTTCATTCATAACAAACAGAGAAATAATACAAGGCAACAAAATGAGTGTAACGCTTACTGGCTCCCTCAATGATTAGTTGGTATCAATCCTCTGAGTTCATCAGAATATGCCCCCAAATATCAAAGGAAACCAGGGTGTCAAGAAAACATCAGCATGCATTTAACAGCTGCATATGAAGGAGGAACAAAAGAGGAAACATAAGTTGAAGGGCAATACTGAATAAGGAAATTCGTTGTGACAAATCAATATCTCGTGTGTAGCACTACATTCGAAAATTTGATCTTCCTAGCCTTTCTTCTGCTAAATGCATCAATCATTTCGCTGTGGTCCAATGTTGCTGCAATATCTCCTTCAATCGAAAGAACGGCCAATCCTGATAGTCCTTCCTGGGACATCGTTGAGTGTAAATAGGTTTTCATCAACTTGAGGCGTGAGAAACTGTGTTCGGCAGATGCTACTGTCACTGGAAATGTAAGCAGAATTCTTAGGGCAAGCACACAATTTGGGTAGATGTCTGTTAATATAAGTATACTGAAGAGCCTCTAACATATTTAGTTTTTCAGGAAGGACTTGAGCAAGAAAGGAAATCTCCTGAAACAATTCAATCCCATTCTAAGTCAGAAGATATAGCTCCTTCAGCTGAGCTGTCTGATAAAATATGATGCAGTTCATTGGAGTGCTTTTGTAGTATTCCACTTTTCGTGTCTTTTAAGGTGGAAATTTTATAAAGAAAGACAAATTGCTTGTGGTGATTTTCAGCTGCTCAAATCTTCTGTCAGTGCACACAATTGTTGTATCAACAAGAGCATTAAAAACCTTGATGCAAAATTGCTTTTTTAGGTCCTTAATTGGCATGTCCGCTCCCTCATATCCAAATATTTTCTTTTTCTTAGATATTCTTCGATCACATTTGAATTCTTTTTAAATTTCCAATCCATCTGCAAGTTCGTTTGCTGAGCTCAATGCAGCTGTAAACCCTTCATGGCGATACTTTGTAAGAATGCAAGTAGTTCCTGAACGTGTTTCATAGCTACATCAAGCTGCATGTTCTCACTCTGAATCAGTTTACTGACTGTGTTGATTCTCATTAAAATATCATACCGTGGGGCGTGCCTTTGGAGGCAATGGAATAGCCTGTGTCTTCGGAGAGCTCTGGTGCCCCACTGCCTGTTTAAGCAATCTTTAGCAGAGTTTGGGGGCTACGCACCATCCTCGGGTCTTGGGGAGACCCCTGGACAGTTGGGGTGTTGCAGGAGCAGCAAAAGTGTTTTCATACGCCACCCGAGGGGCTGCGATGTGTCAGCGGGGTCCAGGCGGACAGTCGCGCCCGCCAACTTGATTGAGCGGCCGGCGGCGGGCTCCCCTTTAAGCCTGGGCTGCTCCTGGTTAGTGAATCTCGGCCGGGACTTGGTAATCCGGAAAGACGCCTCAGAGTGAGTCACTGCTGAGTCGCCTAGTGGTGCTGGCTGTCTGGACCGCTACGCCAGAGCCTGTTGCGACCTACGGGGCCCCGGTCTGTGGCGATCTCAGCGCCCCGCGGCTGGGCCGGACGTCAGGCCTGGAGACGGGCTCCCTTGTGGGGGTCGGCGAGGCCCTGAAGAGCGGAGGCCCTTGGCGGTGGCTTAACTCGGGGTCAAAACGGAGAGTGTGCGAGACGGGATCGGAGGGGGGCACCAGCCGCCATCTTGTGCTCCTCCCTGGCACCATAGTCGCGAGTGGCTTAACTCGGGGTCAAAACGGAGAGTGTGCGAGACGGGATCGGAGGGGGGCACCAGCCACCATCTTGTGCTCCTTCCTGGCACCATAGTCGCGAGTGGCGGCGGCGCCGTTCGGGCATGGAGCCCCGAGTGGCCGACGCGGAGGCAGACGTGAGCTGCGCCTGCTGGGGGCTGTGAGAGCTGGAGCTGGGTGTGGAAGGCGATCCTTTCCCCTTGGTGCCTGTGGTGACTCAGTTTTAGCGGGCTGCGGCCGTATCTACTGCATTCCTCCCCCCCTGTGAGCTGAGGCCTTGACTGGAAGCGGTGCTCGGCGAGGGAGTGCTGGGGCCCTGCGACCCTCCGTGGCAGTGGGCACGGCGTGGAGCTGCATCTTCGGCTGCCTGCTGTCTGCCATTTCGTGTGTCTTGCTGGTGCAGCGGCCTGTGGGGCGATAAGGCTGTCCTAGGAGGCAGGAGACCCCTGCGGTTGTAGGCAAGGTGCTGTGTTAACTAGTTTTTATATGCAGAACCTGTGGCCTTATTGCTATTTCTTCGCGGCCGGCCTCGGTTAGAGGTTTTAGGCTTAAAGCTGTGTCTATGTGCCCCTGTCAGGGGTTTTGTTCCAAAATAAAACAGACTTGTAACAAAAATATCATACCATATGACCGAACATAGGAGGAATTCATATGATTCAAGCTCTGATGCTAGTTGTTAGACCTGGCATCTTTGGCGTGGTTTCCCCTGTCTTTTTGGCCTCTACCTCCTGTATTTTTGATGCTGCGCTGGATTTCGTTTTTGATGGTTTAGATGCTTTGGACACTCTGCCACTGCTGATCAGTGTCAGAATGTAAGTGCTCCCTGTGTAAATTGTTATTATGATTGGATATACATGATTGGCATATTTGTATCACCAAGAAGTCCCTAGTAAAGTGCACTGGGTGTGCCAGGGCTGGTGATGAAAAATGCTACTAGTGGGCCTGCAGCACTGATTGTGCCACCCACAGGAGTAGCCCCAAAATGTTGTCTCAGGCCTGCCACCGCAGTGCCTGTGTGCAGCCTGTGAACTGCCATGTCCTCCTGGTCAGTGTTCCCACTGACCAGGCCTAACCCTTCCTTTTTGTGCACATTGGTCTCCCCTATGGAAGGCCCAAGGTACCCCCTTGGGCAGGGTGCAGTGTATGTGAAAGGTAGAGCACGTACTTGTGCCGGTGACATGCTCTGGTAGTGAATTACAGCCATTTTCGTTTTTCACTACTGCGAAGCTATCTTGCTCCATAGGCTATCATGGGGATGCTGGCTACAGTGGCTACCAGCATATCGTCTAGTATCCCTGAACTCAGAATTTAATAACATACCTTTTAGGAAAGGTTGTTTTTAAATCCTGTGTTTGAGAACAACACTTTTAGAAAGTTGCTGTTCTCTTGTCTGACCCTTCTGTGTGCCTTGGCCTGTTTGTGTATTGACTGTCTGGATTGAGAGTGACAGGGGCTGGGATTCCCCAGGAGGCTGGTTGAGTCAGCCCTAGGCTGAATTACTACATTTGCAACTTGAGTGGTGGGAGGAGATAGCACCTGGGCCTGAATAGGGCAGTGCCTGCCTTCCAGAATGCTGGCTCCACCTCCTGCTGGATGGCTAACGACCCTGCCCCTAACTCTGAAAGGAAAGGAGAAGCCAAGAAAACAAAATGTTCAAGGAACACCCAGAACTGGTTCAGACTGGGCTCAGAGACCTCCTGCACAAAGCGAACAAAGACTTTTTGGGGTATAAGTATAGGACCCCTGACTACAGAAAATTAGATCATCCTGGAATCAAGAACGAACCCCTGGCAAGGAGAAAGCTGAAACTGAAGAAGGAAGATTGTCCAGCTGTTGCTCTGCTGGATTGCCCTGCTGTTGCTTTGCTGCCAAGGAGAGGGGAAGAACTTTGAAGTGTGCGGTGTCCCCTTGCTTGAAGGAATCTCCAAGGGCCTGAGAGGAGCTGGATCCCTGTTTTGAAGTCCCAGGAACAAAAGGACTTCACCCCTAGCTTCCTCTGAGCTCTACTGAGAGAGTTCTGTCCTTCCTGGAGTGTGTGGCCTATGTGTGGTGCCTCTGGAAGTTGTAGCTGTGCTGGGAAGCTGGAAACCAAGATTTAAAGACTTTGCTTCAGAAAAGTTATCGCATCGCTCGCTGCGGAGCGCATCCCTGACAGTGCGAGGAAATTTCCGCCGCTACGTAGGCCGAGATCGTCGCAGTGCCTGTTGCCGCTGCCAGAGTCGTCGCATCCTTCGTTTGCGGGACGCACCAGAACGGTGCAGGAAGACTATCATCGCTGCGAGTCTCGTCGCAGAGCCTGTCGTCGCTGGGTGAGATCGCCGCACCGCTTGCTTGCGGACCGCATCATGTCGCTGCGAACATCGTCGCAGAGCCATCACATCGAAGAACTGCGAGAGAGAGATCGGCGCTGGATCGCGCATTGTCGCCCCGGAGATCGTCGCAGCCCCTACGAGATCGACGCACCGTGCCCTTGCGAGAACAAACTTCCTACGGAACCTACCCACCGGAATCCATACAAGTGGCCTTCCTCCCCATACAGACCGGATTCATCGCAACACACCCGCTGCTGCAGCGGGATTGTCGCATCGTCTCCCCAAGGTCTCAGGAGCAACGCATCACTTGTTTTCCACCGCACCAGCTTCTGCTTTTGGAACTTTGTCGCATCTAAGGGTACTGTTGGCTAAACGTGACGTAACTGTGAACTTTTCATGCAACTGTGGATTATTTTTATCGCAACCTTAAGATCTCTTTCGCAACCATATTCTTGAACTGTGTATGTTGGAATTTTTGTCTTTTTGGTCTTGTGTAGTTTAGATTAAATACCTTTATTTTTCTAAACTGTTGTGGAGTCAGTTTGTGGTGTTTTCACTGTGTTACTGTGAGTGTTGGTACAAATACTTTACACACTACCTTCTGATTTGCCTTGACTGCTCGTGCCAACCTACCTAGAGGGTGAGCAGGGGTTATCTCAGAGGGTTTCCTCCTTACCCTGACTAGAAGCAAGGGTCCCTATTTGGACAGTGGTACATACCTCTGCCAACTAGAGACCCCCAGTTCTAACACTAGTGATGTTGCTTCACTTCTGGTTTTCACATCTTTATCCATTTCAGATACCTGCAAAAGTACTTCATGTATTAGACTCATCTGAAATCGGACCGCTTTGACGCTTTCCAGACGACATCCCCACTGAGTAGCTTTTGAGGGAAAGGGTCACTCCAGCTCGGTTAATACATTTCAACTTTTTGCTGATGCAGAGAACAATGAGTAAAGTCATTGAATAATACCAGAGAAGTAAGCAACATATGTAGATGAAGCTGCAGCATCTCCCAAGACCAGGTTCCAATTGTGACAGGCGCACGGTGTAAAAAAAGCATGTCTGTTCTCTTAAGATTCGAGCTTGCACACCACTGTTTTGTCTACGCTGCATAATTTGGTCCTCGACTGCTGCATCATTCCAATGGCCCTGGTTAATTAAAGTACACCTCACCAGACAGCACGTTAATGACTGTGCTGTCTTACTGATTAAAATACTGGCGTAAACACTTTCACTGGCTTTGTTTGAAAGAGTTTTGTATTAAAAAAAGGAGTACATAATCAGTTGATCTCTCTGAAAAATAGTAACACTTTCTGTAGGGCTGTCCTTTGACTACGGTCATTTAAAAGCTGCAATGGGGTGGCACTAAAGCTCAGGAAACTCACTGCCAAGTCCATCTGCTGACAAAGCCTCTCAATTAAAGTGCAAAATCTTCAAGAGACTGGTAAGGCAGGGAGTTGCTTTCCAGTTAAATGATGGGTTTAAGACAGGAGCTGGGTAGAGCAGCGAGGATTCCATGACTGGCCACCATGAATGGGAGTGTGGTCATCCACTGCGGAGACAAAAGTAGAACCCTGTTTATTGCCACCATCACTTCCCCTTCCAAGGGCAGTGAAAACTCTGCTGCTAAAAAGCAGCATCTCTCATAGCGAGGCCGCACCATCATACCACAAGGCCAGGGAGGGATCACATAACACATGATAAGCCTGCTCGGGCTGGCCCATTGTCATTCTATATATGACAATAGTCTGTGATAATCTGTGCTGGGTTTGGAAGGGGCTGCTGAGGCCTCTTGAGTTCACAGCAGCAGAGCAAGCCCAAGCTTTAATGAGAAACAAAACGGCCAACATTAAGCCTCCCTTCCCAATCCAACCCTTGCACTACATGATGTATATAAGGCCCAGGGAAGGGGGCCCCACACCTGGACCTTGCAACTGGATCCAATGCTTCAAGGCACCCCTCCCCCGGGATTTGAAACAGAAACAAGGCATTTCCCAAAAACACTGTCTGTTAATTAATCCGCAATAACATACATGCAAATGAAAAGTTGATGCAGAGAAGAGGACAGATTGCAACTCGCTTGACAACGGAGCAATAATACAGAGCTACCAAGCACATGACAACCTATGTTGGTAGGGCTTACCCCAAAATAACCTCAAAAACTCTCTTCTATTGGAAGATCTAGAGACACCATAAAGGAGAGGAAATGGGTCACTAGTGAGTGTGCATGGGAGGCCTCTGTGGGAATGCAAAATGTTGCGCTGCAGGTTCATGACCAGTTCCTTTAACACTGCAACAGCAAGCCTATGACACTTGAGGTGAAAAGCACCAATTGTTTGCAAAAAACACCAGTGGCTTAATTGGATAACTCCATCCAGCATTCATCATCTGCTCAGAATATGAACATCCTAAAACACCTGCTTTCTCAGATAACAAGATGCTTTGGTGAGGAGATCGTGTATTTACTATTTTTCTAGGTTGTACATTACGCAATGGTGTAATTTTCAGGTGTCACCTTAAAATATGTATACACGCCTCCTCAGGGCTAGTAAGTGCTATATAAATGCTATTAACAAAAAAATACACATCAAAATAACAGACTGGGAAGCTCAAATATAAAATTATTCTGCAGGTTATGGTCAAATAAGCACTTTACACAAGGAAGAACCACCTTTGTTCTCGCCCATGAGCAGCTACACCAGGGGAGCATGGTCAACCTATGAGATTGCAACAATTTCACTGGTAGCTGTGTGAAAACACCACAATGACACAGATTCACTTAACTGACATACACACCCATCTCCCCACTATTGAACACCGCTGCCCTCTTTCTTTTTAGAACCAGTAATAACAAAGTGAGAATGTACTCCTGTATTATTTTATACAATAGGTTTATGTTGAGCATGAGGAGATGTCTTGTGATTTAATTAGATTATGACTGTGTTAGTATGCTTTTACAAAAAGCTGTGTTTTAGTGCAGGTGTTTGTGCTTAACTCAAAGAGGATGTGTTCAAGTGCAGGAGGGTTTTAGCTGGCAGCCAGGCTTCCTCCGTCACTGCAGCCCATCTGCAGAAGTCTACTCCCTTGTTACCACAGTGGGAAGAATCCCTCCTTAAACGCAGGGAGTTTTCAAACGCCTACTTCAAATTAAGCCCTCTACCTGTAAACAGTTTGCTGACTCTGCAGCAAAAAGCCCAAGGGTGGATGCTGTGCTTCATAAACTCATAACAAATACCAAAAAGACATATTTACATAATTCCAGCGACGACCACAGAAACAGCTGCGGCAGGCAATGTGTAAAAGTAAAGAGAGCACTGAAGACCAGTGCTGTCAACCATGAGACCCACAGACACAGTTTCCTCAATACATGGGCATGCTGGGCAGGTACAAGCATAGGTCCCTCATGCAGACCAGAATTTAACACTGATTATCCTTAAAACATTTTTATTCCTGAGAGTGGTTGTGTAGGCAGGGCTCAGTGCACTGCTTTCACAAAGACCTATAATGCTGTTAAGGCAGCCCTGCACAGACATGGCAGTGTGTGGAATAGTTGGTCATAGATTTCAATATACAGTGATCCCTCCCGTTTTTTTCAGCTGCTCTGCCAGTGCTCAATTTGGGCCAGTGGTTTCCGGTGCTCTGCACCGGCACTTATTTGTCAACACCGGGGCTAGTGACAGTTTGCCACAAGGTTGCGCTATCTATTTAATTTAGAGATGGCCACAACAACAGTTAATTATGAATTCAATATACATTAAAAATTATTATTACGTGCCACCCAAGCCATTCTTATATCCTTGGGGGCCTGAAATAGTCTGAATTGTCGCACTTTTAGTAGTGTGATGGTTAGTAGCTGTGTTGTTATTGAAATTGGTAGCGTTGGCAGGGGCAGTGTGTGGTGCAAGCTGCAGTGACCTCCCTGGCACCTATGTTGTTACAAATTAAGCAATGACTGCTCTGCGAAAATGTTCTGCCAGCTATAAATAAACTACTGCAGACCACTGCTGGCTGGTGTGTATATTTTTGTCTCTTATATTGAAAGGCTGCATGCTACATTGTGCGTTTTTTGTGAAAGGACAGACCCTGTACCAAGGAGCGATATACCCACTTAATACAGACATGTAGATGGTATTGTCAGACTTCCCTCTTTTTTAGATTACAGACAAAATGTCTCAGCCAAAGCTCATTTATGCAGATCAGATAACTTGTCTGGGACCACAGGCTCCTAATCCATTACTCAGCGAGAACCACAAAGGACATGATACTTAAATATGGCTGCAAAATAAGAGTTTTTGGAAGTTGTAAAATTAATAGAGAGGTGAAGTCGGTCTCTCACTTGCAGTGCCAGATGTCATGCATGGCGGACCCACAGTGGGTCAAAAGTTACACAGGAGGTTGAGTATGTCATGATAATTCTCACTGAGTAATTGTAATGGATGATTTCAGCTCTGAAGGTGGACAGTGCTATCACTGGCTCTCTGTACAACTAATATTCTTAATTAGATATAGTGGGCAGGCATCAAGGAGATACTAAGAGCTCTATAGTTGCCTCACACATGTGCATTCTGGGACCTGTAGCGTTTGGAGTGCCAGAAGGAAACAACATTCACAATGCAATAGGTCACTCATTTGAGAGAGTTTAAGCTATTAGCATTGTAAATGACAATGCCTTTTATTTATGTTTTTAAAACTAAAATATAAATAAAAGTCATTGTCATTTACAATGTTAATAGCTCAAACTTGCTTAAATGCGAGACCTACTGCATTGCAAATGCTTGCTTTACATGGAGCGCCTAGATTCAACATTTAAAATTAAATCAATTCCAAAAATCCATTCAGTTCTTTTGCTGTTCAAGAACAATAAAAAAACGAAATATTTATATGAAAATGGGCCGTGGAAGGAGCTGCTGAGGCCTCTCGAGCTCACAGTAGCAGAGAATGCCTGAACATAAATGAGGGACAAAAATGAACCAATTAAGCCTCATGGAATAGGCCTCTCGCACTGCCAAACACCTCCCTTCCCAATCCAACCCTGGCACTGCATAATTACTACAAGGCCCAGGGAAGGGGGCCCCCACACCTGAACCTTGCAGCTTAATCCAGTACTTCGAGGCCCTCGGTCATGAAACGGTAAGGACACACTTCCGAAAAACACACAGTTTAGATACAAAGAAAGGTCAAAGCCAGTTGATCTGGGTGCCCCTCCTCCCCTCACCTACCTCCTCATACCTGTGTCCGGCTGCTCCTGGAAAGAAAGGGGCATTCTGTCGCCTGGATACAAAATGCACAAATGGCTCCTAGAATGGCCTCTACTTAACAGATGCGCTGCCTCACCCCTGACACTGAGCCAACATAATTGCTAGCCTGTTGGTGTCCTGCCCCCCATTCTGTTTGTACCTTCCCCCCACCCCTGCACCCCCAGGAATGTACCACACCCTGGCCAACAAGGTCAAAACGTAATGTAATCAGGTGGGGCAAGGGGCCTCGCAGAAATAGGTTGGCTAATTGTTAAAGTGTAGTCTTTCTCACTGATGCAGGGGGCACCTGTTTTTTGGCAGAGCCCGAGGCCCAGGGCAGCTGCACACACTGCCCATGCCTAGCGCCGGCCCTGTCCCCAAAACAGGCATGTACGGTGGGGATGGCACCGACGTGTACCCACTGTAGGGGGGGCCTTGTGCAAGACGCAACCATTCAGTCAATGGGAGCCCATGCATGCGTCGTACGACCGGCTCCCATTTACTTCTATGGGAGTCCGACCGAACCGAGTCCAGCAGCTTACGGCCGCATTGTACTCGCTCAGTCGTACTGCAGGACTCCGGCTCGGTCGGAAAACACTCCAGATCTGGCTTGGTCAGAGAGCTTTCTGACCCGGATCGGAATCGGCCCCAAACCATTACCTCTATGAGGTCCTGTAGAAATCTTTAAATCACTTTGCATGATCTATAGCATTCTCTTCTCTTTCCTGTCACGTTGAACCTTGTTATGAAGTTTTCCAAGAAGTTGTTGTCTTCCTGCTGACCTCACTTAATGCTCTGTTGTATGATCACATCTATTGATTCTCTTGCAAGAAAACGGAATATGCTGGTTGCAGTCAATTGTACTATTTTCGCGAGTAACTAATGTTATGTGTACTCTAAATATTTATTTATTAGTTAACATGTACTTAATGGTAATGGGAAGTGTAGTTTGTTGTCCTTAATTGACTACTCTTGAAAACAGAAAATAAAAATAGCATTAGAGCAGATCCGGTCATGTCGTAAAATCTATTCGCAAATGTTGTCCTCTAGTTCAGAACTTAAGTTTGGCTCAAATCTTATTTGCTCCTTCCTATAAAATGAAAGCTGTAATAGCAGTGCGCAAAGTGTTTGTTAAATTTTCCCTATTTGCAAAATGTTATGCAATATGATCCCCAATTTGCTGATGTACAAAATATGAAATATCCCATCTGTAATTTTGTCTGGTCAAAGGAGATCAATGTAAAATACCAGCTCCTTACAAAGATCAAGGATTACTCACATATAAAACTGTAATATCTGCCATTAGCGAATTCACAATTCACATACGTTTTCTACACCTCCAGGAGCTTTATTTAATATTGCCAATTTAAAAATAGGAAATAGGCCAGTTAATCTGGAAAAATGGGAATTAATTAGTCTCTTTTGGATAAAAAAAATTCGCCCTTTAGAAAAGGTAGGAGCCGCTTGGGTTTTCATTAGTGTTCGCAATTTATCCGGGTCCATTATTATCTTACAGCTGGAGGCAAGGCACTGTTGCAGGCTTCTTCATTAAATATATTACTCGAAATTAACGAACGGGATTCATACAGCAATTCCCTTGGAAGTACATGTTCAAGTATCTCTCTTTTGAAGAGATGTTTCATACTATATTTCAATGCTGCAATTACCTAAACATTTGGTGAGGGATTTTATGATTTTAGAAACTTTTTTATGGACACATAAACAGACCAATAAACATATCCAACCAAGAGCATTTCAGGGTACAGCCCACAAAACGCGGGAAGAGATCACCCCAGCAGTTGACCATCTCAGGCCCCATAACAAACCCTCCTAGCATACCCTCACAGCAAATTGTATTTATAAGGAAATGCACACATGGGTATCTGGATGAATATTTCTTGTATAAATGCTTTTCAACAAGCTATGCCCTGGTTTCAATGATTACGGATTAGTGATTCCCCACTACCTGTTATGTAAATGTAAATTGATACTTGTATAGAGCACTACTCACCCGCAAGGGTCTCAAGGTGCTTGTACGAATACCGCTGTGGAACCCATCCTGGCTTTCCCTGTGAGGCGTCCACTCCTGGGCACCCCCAAGGTGGAGGCCAGGCATCCTTAGCATTGTGGGGGCCGTTGTGGAGATTAGGCAAGCTATTGCCTGGAGTTGCAGAGTGGGACTCCATGATTGGAATAGGCACGAGGCAAGAATTATCAGGTCCGTGGAATTTTGAGCCCAAGACCTGCTGAGGCGGGGAATTGAACCTGGTCCCAGGCTAAAACTATGCATCAGGGTCTGCCGCTCTAACCACCACCCCCTTTTCTGAATCGCTCTAACCATTGAGCCACACCATTGAATGTTACAGTTACACTCATTATACAAATAAGTAAATCTTTCAATTTTTTATAAATGCAGTTTCACATAGACAAGGAATCCCAAACAACTTACCAAATAGCTAACCAATAGATCAAGAAATATGAAACGCCTTCTGATCAATATTATTAAAATGATTATTAAGCTATGCAATGCTATGCTAGGGGATGCGTAAAGGGCATGGCGACCCACAGGCATCTCAGCGCTATTTGAAAAGAGCTGTTCCACTAAGGCCAGAGGAGCCACCTGGAGGGTCTGATCTTAAAAGGCAGGCCTTGAGGAGTTTTATCCATGGAGTGGATGGCCAAAGGGAGGGAATTCCAGAGTTTGGCTGGATTCAAACAAAAAGACCATCCTCCATTTCTGGCTCTTCTGCCGGTGGAGGCGGTGGCCATGTAGGAGTTGATTACTCTAAGTAGCCTTTTTAGGGGTGTAAGTGATGTCAAGCTGGTGTGACATGGGAGGACCACAATAAGGCTCTATGTGCAAGGCGCAGGGCTTAACATTCAATTCTGTTATTTTGTATGCCTCAGATCTGGCGAGAGCCAAGTTTCACGAGAGTAAAAGAAAGAGAGAGACAGAGATGAGAAAAAGAATATGATAGAAAGGCACATAATGGCAAGTTTAGGAGAGAAGATCCCTTTGCAAAACATCACTACCTTGAACTGGTGCTACAGAAGTAAATGCCATCATTTCTGTTGATACAAGACTTGCCAAAACTAGATGGTTTGGAGTTAAATGATATGGAGATGTTTATGAGCCCTTATACCTTTTTTCAAAGAGGAAATTACTTTTCAAATCTAAATCATACTGTTTTTCTATACCGTCTTTCATAAAGCCGTCATATAACTGAATGCAAATTCTACCAATCGTTTTAATAACAGCTGAGCGTATACCTATATTGATTCTGCTGGGCATCATAGAGTTTGGCTCATAATATTGCACCTGTAAGTGCTCCAAGATGTTAAAGCATTTGCTAACATTCCATTGAATGTTTTAGACAATAATACAGTTTGCCCATATTGTAAAAGCATGTATTTACTCCTGGTACCAACCGATCCTAGTTGAATAACCTGAGAGGCTGGTCATCAATTCATCTTTATTCAGTTTAAGCTTGGCATAGGAAATTGACTTATTATTTTGGGTGGGAGGCTGTGCACCTCACGTTGAACTCTTAAAGTTACTAAATTCACCTGAGTTCAACACGTTTGTAGCTATGGCACAGAGCAGACATGCTTTACTTAGGTCACTGTGTAAAGTATTTATGCTGTTCCAGACAGTGATATAGACAAAAAAGCAATACAAATCTCAAACTGAAATAGAAAACAAGAGCAAAATATAATGAACAAAATGACAAATAAACAACAAAATTCCAGTAGGGGGAACCAAAGATAACTTTTTGAAATATTTTACTGTGATGAGCAGCGATAAATAGTAAAATACCAATACCAGTTAAAGGTTTAGATATACACGGACCTAGAAGCAATTTTTGGTAAACCAAGATGGAACCCGATTCTGATAACCAAATGGATTGTTACTGGTGAAAGTCTGAAAGCCAAAAAGGTTTTAAGAGTCCTAATTGTCTGGAGGAGTGTTTTCAAAAGTTTCCAAAGCTTCATCTGGTCCCCAAACACCTACAGGAATACACTTCCAGAGACCCCAAGACCCCAGTAAGGCACCTAAAGGCTCACGGGATATCTGGAAAAAGTCAACAGCAGGGTCCAGTACCGGTCTACTTGCCACTGGTCAGCTGTTTACTTCTAGGAAAAGGCCTCTTGCAGCTTGTTGTGTCCCAGTCAGCTGCTGCCCTTCTATAAGGGCAGAGGAGCATTGCCCCCCTGCTGCCAGCGTCTGCAAAAGGTGAGAAATAAAATGGTGATAAAATTAATGTGCTACAATTTTATTTTTCCTTTCCCCATCCCAAGTCGTGTTTGGGGGCGGTGACACTGCTTACTTGGAGCAGGGGAGTGGTGCCCACTCCACCAGTTTAAGGTCCCTTTGGCTGGCTGTCTTGCTACAGCCAGCCTGACATGCACAGTGTAAATCTCTCAACCCTGCTGTATAAGAAAGCCAGATGGAGGGCAAGCAGAGGCCCCCATTGCCTCAGTGAGTGTGGAGCCAGTTTGCTTCAGCCAGTCCTGGTGATTCTTTCTTGCAGCCTGTGTAGCATGAGAGCAGAGTCCTGATTGGAAGAGGGGAGTTGAAGCCGCAGATGAGGAGACAGAGGAGCTACGATCACTTTGGTCAGAGGTAAAGCAATCTTTTATTTATCCCATTTATTTTAAGTTAAACTCGTATGTTTGACCCGCCAGTTTAATTGATCGGCAGCCACCATGGTTCACTCTAGGCACACCTGAGTTGTACCAACTAACCCTTGGAATCCATGTTTTTGTCCTGGATTCACAGGGTGCGTCCCGTACTTCAGGTCTCATCTGAGGCCTGAGACAGCAGGTCTTGTCCTCTTCTGTTCTTTCGGAGATAAGGAAAGCAATCTGTCTAAGTGTGTTTGGGTACCACATTTATGCCTGGCAACAGTTAGTGGTTGGGAGAAACTTCTGGGCACTCCCTAACCAATGAGGTAAAAAGTTCTTAAGGGGAACCATTCCTACTTTTTCAGTAGTTTCTGCTTGCCTTACTGAAAACATACCCAAAATGCTATGTATCACAGCATTTTCAAGCTGCTGAAAGTCTTTGGCCATGCTAAACTTGGGCTCTGAGGGCTGTGGATCTGCAGGGAAGTGCACAATGGTGCTCACTAGAGTCCTCCAACATCTAACACTCATTTTCAGTTCAAAGAGGCACTGTACCCTCAGCCAGCCCAGAAACAGAGGTCAGGTAGGACACAAGCAAGGTTCCTACAGCAACCAGACGGGATACACATGAATGGACCTGCATCGTGTTCTTTACCTTTCATATGCGGCAGAGTGCAGGATCCAGATTTGACACTGTGATGTCAGCGGACTGTCCACAGTCCCCATACCTGCATAGTCTACTGAACTCAGAGGAGTTATCCATGCCCATTCAAGTCAGCCTATTGTGTGCTCCTGGGAGGAATTTCACACCTCTGATAGTGGAAGTTAGCACATTCAAAAGTTACTTTTCTTTCTTATTTAATATTTTAATATTGAATTGTTGCTTAATGATTTTTATGGCTGATCCCATTCCTGAGATACAGTATTTTAATTTAATATTTACTCTGATTTTCTAAGGACAGATATGCCTGCTACAATAAAAATTGATTTGAGGGCATTTTCTCTATAGGGGACGTGGACATTTTATTTTTTTACCAGTCCCACTTTTAAATACCAAACACATTGCCTTGTGGGCTACAACGCCTACATACAGGTGACTAATTTTTTTTTTAAATAACGTCATTACCTGCCAAAAGGATTCTTTTAAAAGGTCACACTGCAAGTTTTACACTGCAACTGTCAGGCTAAACAAGGTATGCCTGTAGCCATGTTTGCTCCGACACTGTAGTGGATGACACAATAGATGCTTTCGTCTACAAGTGATGTGTAACTTCCAAGGTCCTGGTGCACTTTCTACAGCATATGCTAGGGACTTACAAGCAAGTTACATGTGACAATAAAAACCAATTAGGAATACACCTATTAAACCATGTTTAAAGGGGGAGCACAGACACTTGGCTCTTGGTGAGCAGAGATGAAGTGCCCTAAGTTCTAAAGTCAGCAAAGCAGATAAGGGAAAGATAATCTAGGGGGATGTCCAAAAAAAAATCATCATGTCTCAATCCTGGTTTGTTGTTATTTCCTTTCAATAAATGCTTATGCTAGGCCTGCACAGCTGAGTTCTCATTTGTATGGTTCAATACATTAACATGATGATAAAAGTGTGTGCTCAGTGAAGTATCCTCATGACCAAGGCCTATATGAAGAATCTTTTGCCTACTTAACATGTACTGACCCAGATAACGAGTCCCCAAATTATGGCTGTCGTACTTATAATGTAATGTGGAGAGGTGTGGCTCAATGGTTAGGGCGGCAGACCCTGATGCAGAGGTCTAGTCTGGGACCAGGGTTTAATTCCCCGCCTCGGTGGGTCTTGGGCTCAAAAATTCCACGGACCTGATAATTCTTGCCTCGGTGCCTATTCCAATCATGGAGTCCCACTCTGCAACTCTGGGCAATAGCTTGCTTAATCTCCACAACGGCCCCCACAACGCTAAGGATGCCTGGCCTCCACCTTGGGGGTGCCCAGGAGTGGACGAGTCACAGGGAGAGCCAGGATGGGTTCCACAGCGGTATTCATACAAGCGCCATGAGACCCTTGCGGGTGAGTAGTGCGCTATACAAGTATCAATTTACATTTACCCCTAAATACCGGTGCTCAGGGGTTTGGTATTTATCATGTGTAACATATAGCTTAAATTATAGGTCAAAACCTTCAAATGAGGAATGAATTCAGAGCTTTTGACGTTTAACAAACATTTTTACCCTAGCCAATATGGAAATATTTGACCATGTTTTGTCTCCTTTGTAGCCAAGCAATAGAAACAACTCAACATGTTTGCCTCCACTCTGTATTACGTAAGGAGAGAAATGCTGCAAAAAAGATTTTCAGATTTTCTTTTGCTTCTACAAAGTTTGTCATAAAGTGGTCCTTAGTTTATGCAATTCAAATCTTTGGGAAAAAATGCAGCCATTGGGCAAAAGGAACAAACTTCACCGAACTTCATGAATATGGAAGCATATGGAATTCACTGGCAAAATTATAATTTTACACACCCTTATTGTGTGATACAGTAGAGTAAGTTACAAAACTGTTCACCTCCGTGTTATGGCAAACCAATGTCAAATTTGCTATTCTAATGACAGCCCTTTGAAATATCTGCCTTTAAAACATTGCATGGTGAAATGTCTCACTAAATACCATCCTAAACACTGAAAACAAGCTACAAATATTTTTCTGGACTTACCTAATATAACCCACTTCATTCAAAAGTATTGTTTCAATGCTTATGAAAACAAAGGACAACTCTGCTTCCCTGGAGCCAAAGGGGCATATTCACAAGGAGCTATCGCCGAATTAACTGCACTTTAGCACAGCCAACGTCGTGATAACTTTACCCCATCATTCATAAGCTGGTGCTAACAGCAGACTCTGTCAGAATTCCCGTGATAATAGGCCAAAAATCCAATACCACAGTGGACACAACCAACTAATACTAATGAGATGCAGAGTAGACCTTCCCGTGCAGAAATTGTGACAGATCCACAAAGCGAACTAAAAAACAGGCGATAAGCCGCGGTAGCCGCAGGTATTTAACAACTGCCTCAAGCAGGTTTAAAGATGGATGACTATCTGCAGTAGGCAACAGAGCCCCGCACACAGCCACACTCCAAGAACAAACAACGCCATGGAGCTACTCATCAAGCAGCTTAGAGCCCCGACAGGGCCACAACACCCACCGCCGTCCCCCGGGACTGCCATCACCCCAGGACCTCCCAGGACCTGGACCCACACCCCCTCAGACCACACCAGAGGCAGTGCAGAGTAAGACAGAGGACTTACCAGAAACACACCACTCTCACAGACCTGAAGCCTGAGGAAGCCATTGCTCACTACAGGCTCAAAAGGACAACCATTCACCCCATCATGACCCACATCGCCCACAGGCTGATGGTTCCAACACAGCGGAGAACCAACATCCCTCCGCAGGCCAAAGCTGCTGGCTGTGCTGCACCGGTTGGCCTCTGGTACCTTCCAACCAACAACTGCTAGAGTTGGAGGGGTCATCACAGCCAGCCCTATCCAAGTTCATCAAACCTGTCCTGGATGCCATCCTCAGCTTCATACCCCAGTACCTTCACTTCCCCAACACAGAGCAGGAACAGCTGGAGAGAAAGCAAGGCGTCTATTCCATAGCCGGATTCCCAGCCGTGTTGGGGGCAATCAACTGCACACATATCCCACTTGTGCCCCCTGTGGATACTGCACACCACTACCGCAACAGAAAGCACTTGCATTCCATCAATGTGCAGGCACTAGTGGACCACCAGTGACTCTTCACCAATGTCTTCGCCAACTACCCTGGCAGTGTGCAAGAGCTGTGTCTTCCCCCCTTCCTCGACCTGCAAGCCCTGATGAAGGTGTGCCCATAGATCTGGGCCTTGCACCGAAACGCGCGTTGGCGTTACCTGGTTGTGGGATCCTGTATAAACGACCTGGCCTCTCTAGGCTCCGCTGGATCCCTTTCCTGTGTCATTGCGGGAATCTCGTTGAGGAATTTTCTGTGCTTATGGAACTTGTATGAATGCTAGTGTGTGTCTGAAGTATTAGTGAATGAATGGTTGTGGAAAGGTTGGTGTGGGGAAATTATGCTTTAGTATGTATTTATTTCGGGGATAAGTCTCTATTTATATGTTGAGTTGTTATGATGTCTTATGCTGTGAATAACGAATATATAAATTAATTAAATATGAAAAAAGAAAAACAAAGATTTTTGTACATTTATATTTTGCATTCCTTTATACCCGTGATTCTTCTGTTACCCCCCATTGTGAGCTCCTGCATTATATATGTAAACGTGTGGATTCCTTGTGAGCTATTGTTCGATTTATGTGGGTGGACTTTTCCCTTAACAGTAGTGTGCAAGATTCCTTCATCTTCCGACAGTCCATCATTAACCAGCGCTTCTAGGATGGCACATATGGAAAAGGACTGCTCATGGGTAAGTACCAAGTCAACACACTACACATCCCAAACCCTCCAACACACAAAGCACAACTGTGGGGATGCACACGTGACCAAACCACAATTAACATGTCAAACTACACGACCACCTACCAGACACGACCATACCACTTCATGGTCATCCTGGCCTACCCCTGCACCCAAAACAGACATTTCATGGCACCACAGCCACACAACAGTTGAACGTGTTGAGTTGCGAAATGAAGCCATAACACATTTGAGGCACTGCTCTGCCCACATGACCCGACCCCAGTCTCCCGCAGGTCAGCATCCGGTGGTGGTGGTTCAATTTCACCCGCTGTGCATCTGGGGCCACTAGCCCTGTGCGAATCGTGTCATCCCCCCTTGTAGTTCTGACATTGCATTTCTGGGTGCCTGATGACTGTTGGTGTAGTTGCCAGCATCAGCTACTCCCTGCGGGCTGGCTTACACTCACCCCATGCACAGCCAGCACAGGCGTCACTGGATTGGTGGACCTGCCATCACATTCGGCCGAACCATGTATTAACTCTTTTCTCCCTGCACTGTCACGGGTGATCAAGGATATGCACTCTGCCCTTAGATGATGACACCTCTCCGAGATCTGAACACACTCGTCCAGACGCAGTACAATGTTGCCCACATACGCACCATTTGGCATGTTGAGGTGACGTTTCAGGTGCCTGGAAGGCACATGTGGGAAGCTCCTGTACTGCTCGGACATCGTGTGCAAGCTGTTTGTTGCATGTTGTGTGTTGCACAACATCTGTGTTGGCACCAGGGCCTCATGGATCCCAGTCCCAGAGGTACAGGACAATGATGGTGACGATGGGGCAGTGGGCCACATCCCACTGCAGCATCTGCAGGAACGGCCCGTAGGAATGCCATCATTAACACTTACTTCTCATGAGCACGTCACAATGTGGCCGTCCATGGCAATCAAGCGACAGCAGTAAATGTCCATATGCACTGCATGGGTGAATAAAAAATATTTGCAGGTTTTAGCTTCTACTTGCACATTTTAATGTTACTTTCCCCTGCAATTTCAGATGTGATTTGTCAGGTTGTGCACATTTGCAGAATCAGTTGTGTCCTGTTTTCAAATGTGGTTGGGGTGTGTTCGTACCGGGATGTTGTCAATGTCAAGGTGCACTCGTGCTGTGTGCGTATGCTGCACCGTGGGTGTGTCGCTAGTGCAGCTCTGATTTGTCTGCCACTGGTCTCTGTCATGCGGTGTGCCTGTCGGTTCTTTTCTTCCACGGTGCTGGGTAATTGTGGTGTACATGTAGTCCTCTGCAGTTGGCCAGGGTGCATCTGTGGTACTTTGCTGTTGTTGGATTTTGTTCTGTGGCTTTTTCAGTATGCTGTTTCTGTGCTTTTCAATGCATTATGTGTGTGTTGCTGCCCTCGCGCTGGTTGTCACTGTTTTCTCATTGCGCTTTGCCAATTGCAGGTTTTTTCATGTTGGGGTTTGTGTTTTTATCTTCATCGAGGTGGTTGTGTCGCGGGCATTGGTGTTGTGAATTCCACGTTGCCACTGAGTTCTTTTTCATCAATGGGCTGCGATGTTGAAAGTTATGTTATGCTACTCTTGCGGTAGTTATCACACGTTCTTGTGAATATACCCCATAGTGTTCATGGTTTAAAGGTCTCCTTGCTGACTGATGTATTGATATATTTTGCTTTTTTAATAATGCTGGCACTAAATACTTACGTTTATACATTGTACAATACTTCAGTGTGTTGACTGTCAACAAAAAAGTCATATTAACAATACATTTGTGCAGTCTAATCTATAAATGAGATTACTGATAAAACAAATATAACGTAACAGAGGGGTATCTTATTCAAAGCATGGCACAGGACAAAAGTATCTGAGAGATTTCACAGAATCTTACCCTTCAATGATAAAAGGCTTGTGGGCACAGCCAGTTTAGAAGGAATGGATGGCTCCATCCACTAACCAAACTCTGTCCTATCTGTTGCTCTAGTAGTTACTGTTTGCTTGCCTGAAGCTTAGATGAAAAAAACAATTGGAATCCTAGGTCTGAACCATAGGGACACAGTCAAAAGTATGCCCAGACTCTTGCACACATCCTGTGATGTAGCAAGTTCGCTATGGTCCTAACACAATGACATGCGCAATATGAAATGCTGGTCCACTTCCACAACCACGTACATCCTTGCGACATATTGCTAAAGATTTGTTTAAAAAAACACACTGGACATGGAAGGAGGATGCATCACAGTGATCGGCCAGGCATGGTGGCCCTGCACTGTGATCCTACAGCCAACCATCAGCTCATTTAAACTCTTGAGATACACATCCCTTGGGAAGCAATTCAAACCCACACACTCCATCTCACCTACCAACCAAATATTTTTTTCTAGCTAATGTGTCCAACCTGCTTTAACGCCCTTTAGCTCCAACCCCAACACTAAACTCTCCAGCGAGTTTAACCTGCAACTAGAATGATGGAACCCTCCATTGATGATTTGCTGAAGATTACTGGTAACCTAATGTTACATTCCTGACATCCTCTGCTCCAACCTCACAGGCTGCCTTTACCACATCACTAACACACTGCAAACATAGAACTGTGATCCTCACAAAATCATTCAGGAAACATCCATACTAACACACTTAGAAAAAATAACTCTTTACTCTAGCCCCACGTCTTGCTAAAACTACAGCATTGAGGGTCTCCTATCTGACTTCAACAATACCTTCATAATAACAGCTGATACCCAGTCACAGGAACTAACCATTCACACCTGATACATCCAAGAACTCCCTGTTGTCATCAGACAACAAAAAAACAAATTGGCACATTATAAAAAAATTAGCAGGTCTATAGGTTAAAAAAAACCTCTGCTTTACTGATAGAAACGTTATCTCTAAAAGCAAATGCATCCTGATATGCCCTCTACAAATATTTATTAGATAACATAGCAGGACCAGGCCCTGCATCTACCCCAGTATGAGGGGTGCAAATCGTCGCCCACTCTATGCAAAAAGTGGAAGAAATAAGAGAGAAAGAGGGAGAAACAGGTAGTCCTAGGATTAATTCAGACCCACTAGTGAGAGGGAAGAGAAATTCTTGTCTCATGATGCCCTCAAACACCCCGAAGGATGTCATCATCAGGCATTTTGCTCTTCGTTGGGCCGGCGCTGCAATGCCCTACGAGTCCCCTGAAGGATCGCTTTAGCGGAGACCTTTTAAGACAAAATGCCAGCGGGTGCATGCGGGTGTGTGGAGTGAGTCCTCTAAGAGGATGGAGTGGTGCATGCAACGTGAGTTAAAAATATTGCCTGGATTGAGGTTTTGTAATGAAAGGTTACCCTTGACAGGGTAAAAAAACTGTAGGCTAGGGGTTACCTCGGTAGGATTAATGAGCCCCAGGTAACTACAATGTAGAAGAGGTCAACATGTTTCACGCCTAACTGGTCTCAAAGATCTTTGGCGCTTCTTCAGGACCAAAACAAACAGAGTGAAGTGCTGTGCACATGAAGTGTATCAGGGTTATTACCCTGAGGAGGTGTCAGGGTGGACCAGGGGATAATGTACCCTGCAGTCTATCTGCAAAAAACACATTCAGTTATGGCCGCTCCTGTGCATCACCTAGGAGAAAGATGACAGATAAGAAACAGAACGAATTGTGTGCCAGAGTTACATGTGGGACCTCTCAAACTCCAAAATTCTTTTTCACCACTGTGAGGCCTACCACTCCCTGAGATAATATTGGAGCTTCCTTATTAGATTTAATAAGCTGCTATTTCCAATTATAAGCAGGCGGCTATATCATGTTTCGTTTCTTTTGAATTGTGAAAAAATTTTATTTAATGGTCAAGTTGGGTTTTTTATTACAGTTTTGAAAATGGCACTTTTGCAAAGTTCAATACAAACCCCAAGGTTTGGGCCCTTTAGTCATCAGTAAGGCTGGGCCACAAATAAATGTAATTAACTATACAATTACCAATACTGACGCTTACTCACAAATGATACCTTAATCTGTGGTCACACAACCAAATTGATGTGAACACCATTTATTTTAACATTTTTTTTTACAAATGTTTTCCACAAGTTACCAAAATGTTGATTCTTTTCAAAAACAAAAAGCAGTTGTTTTCCGATGTGTGCTAGTTTGCTGGCCTTATGAACTGGGCCTCAGTAACACAAAAGACTTCCTTCACCTTGGACCCACACCTGGGCCCAGCCTCAGTGAGTACTAACAGGTGGTGATGAAGGGGACCAGATCCAAAAGTGGGGATTTTTGGTTAAAATACAGCTCTGAGAACCAGGAGGAGACTAGGACCAACCTGCTTGCCTATCTGTCCGAGGTGCATTGCTGGTCAGATTGACTTTGTGGCTTTTCCCGCTATGTTCTTCTCCTCCGCAGCAACTTCTGTTTAGCGACCCTTCACCAAAGGGGTGCCTGGCCTTGTGGAACTGTTTTCGGCTACAGCCTTGTGACTCATCTCATTGGAGACTTTCGACTTCCATTTCAGAGAGTAAGTCCGTTCATAGAATCCTTCACCATGGCTCACACCTACTCATTCAACAACCCAATTTCTTTCATTAGCCAATTGAGCTTTCATAAGGTAAAATCATTTCTCATTGATTACTTTAAGTTAAATGAATTTTTCATTTAAGGTTTGTTTGCTGGTTTTTTATACATTTGACTGGCAGTTAAATTAAAAGGCAACACAACTATTCACTGTGTGTGCTTCTGTACTAGTAACTAGGCACCAACAGGAATGATACAAAAGAAAAATGAGTTACATCTGGCTGAGAAATTCCCATCAGCCCACCCTTCTGGCGGAATCTCATCATGTGGGAGTTGGTAATCAATCCAAACACCGCCCAAACCATCAAGTGACGGTATGAATGTGGATATCAGAAGAAACTCTAGCCAGAATGTTGCTCAAGAGGTGATGCTAATGAAGTGCAGTGCTCTAGGGAAAGTGATAATTAAAATTAACTACTTAGACAAAAAATGTGTTTAATGAGGATTGTCCACGTGTCAAAGGTAAAACCACGCCGGGTAGTCTGAATCTATAACTACACTATGGCGCTGTGCAGGACGGTCAACATGTTTCAGCCAAATGGAAACTCTATCCGGCTTTCTTCAGGACCCTAGTGATGGTAAGCTACTGCAACATAAAGAAAATCTGGTGTGATGATAATGTGCAAATTAAAGTTAAATGATATACTTTACAATACTTGTATCTACCGGGAACTTGGAGCCCCAATGTATACTGGAAGAAGTAAATTGTCTTTCTCCTGTTGGAAGAAAAATACACAAACAAACACATATTTACATGTATATATCCACATAGTTACAAAGAAACTGTACAGACAACACAACTGCGTAAGTATTTTATACTCCGCTTAATCGTGAGCATAATAGCTCTATCACAGAAAGGAAATTCCTCTCAGTAATACTCACCCAGCTTTTTGTGGGAGACGACCTCACCTCACCCGGCAACTGCTCGGGAATATGAGGCCCCGCTCTAGTATGTAAGAAAAATTATTAATGGACATAATTAACAAGCACTGTCTCATATGCCCAGGCAAATTACTTTACATCTAAACCCTAACAATTTGTTATGGACGCTATCCTATCATCCTATGGCCTAACCTACTCAGGTGCCAGCAAAAGAAACAAAAAGTCTCATATTCATAGAAAATACCAGAAGAATTCATGGCATTATCATTAAAGTAAAGACAGATACTCTTTGCTGTTTCCTTTCCTCCCACATCTAATATTAACTAAGTACATGGGGCAAGAAAATTGCAGAAAGGTATAGTTCAAACATCTGCATGGTCATAACAGATTAATCAGACCTGCCTCACTTCAGCCGAGTGTCAATAGCCCAAAAGGTGAGAGCCTTACCTGTCCGTCGGTACCTCTCTCTGGCATCCGAGAGGAAGTGGAGGTACCGACTGGACTTCCCCTTGCGTTTTTATAGTGGGGCTGATTGGTTGATTGCCTCCGTTTACCGGCCAATTAAGATCCCTCTATCGCATTTCTAGGAGCCATGCCATTCTGCACCTGTGCATAGCCGACCCGGTTTCTAGCTAGTCGCTCGGGCATGTATGAGGAGCGCTAGTCAACACGCGCATGCCCGGAAGAAGGAATACTATTTTCTTGCGCATGTGCTAGTGCATACCACCCGACGACACATTTAACTGTATAAGAAGTATACTCAATGTACCTTCGTATCAAGATCGATATCTTTTGTGACTGAAGGGCATGCATAGCGCTATGTTATGAAAGACCCTTATTCTATGCCCATATTATAAATGTGCGTTGTGGCTGATTGTCACAGCACCCACCAATTTACAAATCATAAGCATACGCCTTATTTGAAATTTTGACGGGATGTGCAATCGTACTAGCATTTGTATCATTACATCCCTATGCCTGCACATTGATGTTCGTTAAGGGGAATACTGTTAGAAAAAGATATCAGTTCACAAGCAATCACCGCGCATGCCCCAAAGAAGATACACTGCTCTCCCGTTTGAACACTCACAGGGATGCAACCCTTAGCTCAAAGGCAATTCATTCTTGCAAATTCATGCAAGGATATCAGTCTTTACAATTTGGTCCATAAATAGAAATCTGTCACTACACTAAGTGTTAGTTGAACGGAAAGTGTTAGTTAAACAAAAATGCACTATGTCTTGAGGGTTATTTATATATCAGATGGTATTGCATATAGATGTTACTGTAACAAGAACAGGGATGGTAAGTTGAACCATCTCCCTTATCTCAAAATCTCACTCCACCTCTCAATCCGAGGATTCCTCCTTTGTAAGATTATACTGATCTTGAAACCAATGGGGATAATGTGGGTATATTGCCTACTACAGTGACACCCACGAGATGGCATCATTCAATCCTCTGCTGTCGCTTTGGAGCCTGAAAATCAATTTCTGCTCCTTTATAAATCGAAACCTTGAGATGTCACTTATGTGTCTTGGAATGTATGGTTGTTCCAAAATCACCCACTTCAGATCTTCTGCCTGATGTTTCATAGACAGAAAGTTGTTGGTCAAACAAGTAGACTGCTTATGACACCGAATGGTGCTCTTATGTTCGCTAATTCGAACCTTCATTTTACGTGTAGTATGGCCAATATACCTTAGTAGACAGGGACAAGTTATCATGTACATGGCACCTTCCGTGTTGCAATTAGTGTGTTTCTTAAGCAACCACGGTTTTCCTGTGCCAAAATCCACCCTATCAGCTTTGTAAGTCTGAGGGCATGCACTGCAGGAGCTGCAAGGAAAATGACCACGTACTGGGGGAAGATTCCAGAGTGTGTTAGACGTTTCTGTCACTTGTGCTCTAGGTCTAGTATGGACCAAGCTGTCACGTAGACTCTGGGCTTTCTTAAAGGAAAACAGAGGTGGCAAATTTTGTTGCCCACGCTGCATCGCCAAATGTGATGGGTGGGCAACGAAATTTGTTTTATTTATTTTTATCGGTACTTACCTCTAATGGTCCATATCCCGCATTTTACAACCCCCCACCCTGACCCTCCCCTGTGTGACATCACCGCTCCAGTATAACGCCCGGCACGGGCCGTGCCTGCACACCAGTATACATCTGTTTTGCAAAAATTCACACTGGATTTAGATAGGTCCCACAGGGTAGCCCCAACAGTCTAAAGGCTAACCTATTATCATACTAGTATGTAAAGTGCTTGTGCAATATATGAGCAGCATGGTGCTGTTTGTCTTATACCAAGCATTGATTTCTGATAAATTGTGTATACAATAGATGTGCAATGCAGCAGTTGTTACGATAGTCCATTATGCTCAACCATCAGCGTAAGCTAATTAGAGTGAGTGTACAAAAGGTGCAAAAGTTATTGACATCTAAATGCTCTTAATAGTAAGTTCAATAAACTACCTATGTGAAACCGGATCTATCAATTCATAAGATCATTTCTAAAAATATAAAAGCTAATATAAATGTATGACATATAAACCTATTTTGGTAATTACTCAGAAACTGTCATTTTCACTTTCAATACCCTATGAACTTAAAGGAGAGCCTTTACAGTGTATCTACCCCACTAAATTAATTGTTTCACCATCTTCAGAAGCTATCAAGTCAACCTTTTCCAAAGATATATGGTTAGTATCTTCACTAAGTAATAACTTGAAGGTATCGGTGTGGTGCATGGTTGAGGTTTCTTTTCCCCTTGAATATTTTAAACATGACTACTCAAACTGAATAATGCACCATAGCCAGTATCAAAAACATTTATTCGATTAGCATTTAGCAGAATTATAAAAAGTGCATCATAAAATTACAGTACATAGTTAAAACACAGCGTTATAATTCAAATAAAAACTGGTTGTCATTAAAAACTTATGGTAAAAACAATTATTGCAAACGGTATACATAAAGGCATGAAATCAAGAAAACATTTGCTCAAACTTTACAACGGATTTTCAAACATGATTTAAAAAAACAAGGTACACATTTAGCGACATTTTGTGAATCTAATAACTGCAGGGTCAAGTAGGCTGGCCGACAGGTTCTCAAACCCATTGCACGTAGAAGGGGGAGAATCCAGCGCTTGCGGGGTTGCTCGTAGTATCGGCAAAACAAAGTTAAATGGATTGTGGACTGGGGTGAGATTCCATCACAGGGACATTTAATCAGGTCGTGAGACCAGTTAGACTCAGTGGGGAAAGTGATAAGGCGAAAGAAAGAATTAAATCGAAACCTGGTTAAAACAAATTTTTCATGGTTGGATAAGAAAAAGGTTAAATAGGGCTGGATCCCAGCGGAGGTCCGGACCATTAGGATCTGCACATTTGTTGGCTTAGTTACTTCTTGAGAAAGACGCAGATCTCTGAGGTGGTTTAAACAGAAATTTTTCAGGGCGCTCCTGGAGATGTCTGATGTTGAAATAGGCTCAGAGAAGTAAGATGTGCAGTTCAAATCCTTTAGAAAATTGGAGACATATAATAGCCAGGGAATTTTGCTCCAACTTGCCAGTGATAAGCAGTCAGTTATTAATGAACGGGTTAAATGGCATTGCGGTTTATTCCAGATACGATGCCATAAAAGAATCGGCTGGCATCTGATGCTATCTATAAGATAGTCGATGCCCAGCTTAATATGGCAGCTGTATAATGGAGCGCTTTGAGGAAGTGTCAAAATGTATTTTAAAAACCCGTTTTGCACCTTTTGTAAATCATCTATAGGAGCGTAGCCCCAAACACCTGCGCCGTAAGTTGCTACGCTATGGCATTTGGCGTGATACATTTTGAGCAACTCGGCTGGGGCTGGTTTGCCCAATTTTCTCGAAAAGGAAACAAGCGCTGAAGTTGCTCTCTGATAGAGTAACTTTTTGCTTGCCACTGCTTGTTTCCAGGATAATTGGTCGTCCATTAGGATACCTAAATAAGGATACGCCCTGGCACGTTCCAGTCTAACATGTTCTATGAAAACAGGTTTAGGGTTCTTCGCCTTGGGCCCGATGTGCATGACAAAGGTTTTGCTTTTATTTACTTTCAACCCCAGGGAGAGCATGAACCATAGCCACTAAGTAGAAACTTCAGCCTGGCATCCTAGTTATTCAATTAAAATGTTTGCTCTCTTTTTTTCGTTATAAAATTAATAGCCACTAGGAATCAGCTGGGCCTAAATACTATGAGGCAGGAGTTGTCTGTTTTTATATTCGCAGCATTTCCTTCAGTTTCCTGACACTAAGGCATCTGCCTATCAGTTTTATCCACTTCCTTCTGGTGAGTTTATATGCTGGGCACAGGAAAAAAACGTGTGAGATATCCTCAACTCCCAAATGGAATAAGCTACAGTACGACTCCCCCTCCTTAGATTGTACAGTTGTCCATTTAGAGATGAAAGTGTTTATCTGCAACATTGCATATCTGAATTCCAGGTATAAACTCTGCCAATTGTTGTTCTATTTCATCCAGAAACAGCTCAAAACAGGGGATTGTTTTAAACTGGAGAAATTGTGTGGTGGGCCTACCCAATGTACTGTTTGAAGTTACCTAGTGTCTAATAAAGTCCCAGAATAAATGCTCAATCTCACCTTTTGATTCAGAAGTCAGCAGACTCGGATTCGTCCAATATCTGCTCAGACCTAGATCAAAGAGACATGTTCTAATATGGATCGACCAAGGGAAAGTAACTTGGGTGTTCTCTGTACATTGCTAGTTCCGGTGTTGTCCAAGTTCTGATCCATAATGACAAAGTTCCCCAGATAGCTAGGTGCTCCAAGCGCTTGATAACCAAGCCATAGGTCAGAAAAATCAGTGGAGTGTGTTGCGAAAGGACCACAAACATTCTCAAAATGCTATGTTCACCAGTGTTTAGGGATTTGAGAATACCGCCTCCTCATATCTAAGCACCATACAAAGCAGCAGTTTGGGCTCTGTCCTTGTATACTTCCAGAGCGGGAGTAATGGCTTTTGAGGACTGTTGGACTTGGCCCTTAAGGCAGGTTCACCCCTAATCTTTTTGCTTTTAATCTGTGATATGTATGGATGATTTTCTGGTCTGTGCGCACTTTTTCCCTGTGTCCCAGAGTAAAGTGCGTGCATGTAGTTAGGCTGGCCTGCTCTACCATAGGAATGCATGGGGAATGTCTGTGTCCCTGGTAGTTCCTGATGCGTGGGGAGTGCAGACTCGAATTTGGTATGTGCGAGTTCGTGGGAATGAATGCTTCGCAATAGTGTATGTGGCATGAGTGTGTCATGTGTAGAAATGCCACTTCTAGGACTTGGCATATTAATGTAAAATATGCCTGCCGTGTGATTGGCTGGAGCTGGCTGGTGAGCCTGGCTCCAGGAAGGCTGGATGGGTCTGCCCGGTGGTGAGTGTGAGATTAGCATGTTGATGGCTTGGGAGGAGTGCACCTGGTCCCTGATGGGCCTGGACTTTCCCCACACAATGCTGGCTCCACCCCCTGTAGTGCGACTGATGTCCCTAGCCCTGCCAGTGAATGAAATGGGTGGTTGAGCTATCAAGGGTACTTCAAAACCAGCTGCGACTGGTTTTCCCCCGCCATGCACCTACAGACAAAGGGATTTTACAGTATAAGAAGGGGCTGTGTCCCCATTCAATTTGGTTCTGCTTGTGGATCCTTGCCAGAGGGGGCTGCTGCTACTGCTGGGGCCAGGAGGACCGCCACTTGGCTGGTCTCCCTGCCTGGAGACCCAGTGTGCTGGCTCTGGCTCTGCCTTGCCCCCCTGCCTGCCTCCAGACCCTTGCTGGAGCTATACTTTGCTTGGAGCGCCTGGAAGCGCTCTTCTTTTGACTTATAGCGCTAGGAGAGCTTTATTTTCCTTTTAGCACTGAGCACGCTTCTCTTGGCGCTTGAGAGCGCTTTACTTTGTCCCTGAGCGCTGGGGAGCGCTCTTTGTGCAGCCGGTGCCCACCAGGCATCTGCCCGTTTTTGTGTTGCCGAATCTCGGCAGAGCGAGTGCCCACCTCGCCTTATATTTTTATTTAACGGCCGGAGCCCACCCAGCATTGCCCCGTTCTTGGATTCCTAATTATCACGAGGGAGCCCACTCCTCGGATACTGTGAGTCCGCCTGCCTGCCTAAAACAGACCGCCGCGCTGCCCGCGACGACCCGGAAGTGATTGGTGGGCCGGCCAATCCCTGTGCGGCCCGACCGAGAGACCCGGAAGTCCCGCCCCACCGCAGCCGCGAGAGGAGAGAAGGAAGCTGCCTGCCGGGTCCCCCGGGGCTCCTGAGTGAGAGGAGAGCCCCAGACCTCTGCCAGCAACCGGAGAAGCCCAACCGAGAAGAGCCGACGCCGCGAGGAGACCCCGCCTCCCGAAGCATCTGGTGAGTGAGGGCGTGCCCCGGGTCGCGTCTCTGTCAGGGGCGTCTTGTGCTCGAGTCCCCCGAGCGGGACTCCACCGTAACGGCCGCATTTCTGAAGAGCCCCGAGAGGCTCCAAGCCACAGTTTGTTTTAGAGCCGAGAGAGGGTCTGGGGGCAAGTGGTATTCTGAGCCCGGCGAGGCTCCAACGACGGCCACATTTGTTGACGAGCCTGCGAGGCTCGAGGGGGCAATTGCTGAGAAGAGCCCAGAGGGGCTCCAGGGCCCCATAGTTGTTCTTCGAGCCCAGAGAGGCTCACAGCCTACATATTAATCTTCGAGCCCTGAGAGAGGCTCTGGGGGCATATCATTTGTTTAGAGTGCTGAAGCTCTTAGGTGCCAGTCACCCGTGTTCTTGAGCCCACGAGGCTCCAACGTTGCCCTAACTTTGCCTGCACCAGTTGCCCAGCACTTTGTGGGCAACTGCTACGTTTAGGCTTGTGGTTTGTGCTGCCTGCGCAGACCCCCTGACATTGAGACTCAGGGCAATTCAGCCCCTTGCGAGGCCAGTTGGCCTGAGGGACAGTTCTAGTGTTGTGCTACATGCACCCTGCGCATTGTAAGTTACTTGCTGATGTGATTCTTGCGCAAATGTTCTAACCTGCACCTCTGAATGTGTTTAATGCCTCATGTGCAATTGTTTATGTCCCATTACCTTTGCTAAAAGTGACCTGCTTAGGTATTTTATGTTTATCCCCTTTGCTAAAAGTGACCTGCTTAGAGGATTGTTTATGTCCCATTACCTTCGCTAAAAGTGACCTGCTTAGGTATTCTATGTTTATCTCCTTTGCTAAATGTGACCTGCTTAGGTGATTGTTTAGGTTTCCTTCCCTTTGCTGAAAGTGACCTGCTTAGGTGAAGGTATTCCTTCCTTAGGTCCTGATGATAAGGTCCTAGTTCCCTGCGTGATTTTCCTACAGTGTTTTAGGGTTGCGTAGGAGGTATTTACTCTTTACCAGTGATTACTGGTTGTGTGCTACATGTACTATTTTGGTGCTAGTCATTATATGTTTATGTGCTAAGTGTATTCCTACAAGTATTATTTCTAACAAGTGCCTACCCCTGACAGCGGTCCATGTGGCCCTGTCCTGTACATAATCCCTTGTAAATTCTGCCCGTGCCTATTGGCACACTGTAAAGTTTGTGTGTTATCTAATGTGTTTTTACTATAATACAAAGGCTATTTTTTATATAACCTTGTGTGGAGTTTCCTTTGTGGTGGGCCTTTGGTGTTGTTGCTGGGGTGCGTGCGCAAATACTTAACTCGTACCGCCTCCAAGTTTAGCCTTGCTGCTCGCGCCACGTTACCTAGAGGGTGAGCAGGGGTTATCTTGACGTGTAACTCCTTTGCCCGAACTTAGGAGTGGTGGTCTCTGACTGACTTTGGCGTGAGCCCTGGCCAGCCGGGGACCCCGTTTCTAACAAGGACATTGAAGCTTGCTTTCTTACAATGGGAATGGAGTTTTGCATTAAAATGGCCTTTGATTTCTCATTTTGTGGGGCCCAGGAATGTTTAGAATCAGGAGTGACTCTCAAGTATACAAAGTTCGATATACGTTCTAAAGTTGTGCCATTCAGGTATATTATGTTCTTAAAGCTTCTGTGTGGCCTCATAGTCATGTAGTTTGTTTTGGTTGGATTAACCTCGAGACATTTTGCTTTACAATATTTATGGAGGCTATGAAGTAGATTCCATAGGCCACTAGGTGTTTGGGACAGCGGGATACTATAATTCGCGAATGTTAATGCGCAGACAAAATTACCTCCACGTTTTGGCGAATCACTGGAAACATTTGGGAGATGTTCAACCAAGTCATTTACGTACAAGAGGAACAGAGTCCGTAGCTACGAAACCTCCCAGCTACAATTTCTAATAGAATGGAGCTGGCTGCTATCTGAGAAGCACAGGTGCTTCATGGATCAGGCAGTTGCAGGCTTTCATATACGAAAGAACTCTGACTCTAAAGGAAACAAAGGGCCTGGGTCCATATTCCTAACCGGTGACTATATCCAATTTGTTGGCACCATTCATTCACATACTATCACCTGAGTTCAGTAAATTAACATGCCCAACTGATCTTAAATTACTCTGTTTACTCCTACCGACCAATCCTACTGAGCATCATTCCCCCTCCTAAGTCTCACGTTTCTCTTGACCACTTAAACTTTCACCATTGGCCTGGCATCTTTCTATCTTAGATCACTTAGGACCATGTGTAGGTGGCCAAATAGCGAGCGCCAATGCTGAAATTTCAGCGTTTGCGATCGCTATTTGGCAGTGAGCAAAGTAGGTAAGTTGAAACCTACTAGCAAAATAAGCAATCGCAAAATTGCGATTCCTTATTTCGCTCTTGCATTTAAGGAATCGCAAATTGCGATTCCCTAAATGCAACATAAGTAGCACTAAAGAAGTTGCCCCATGTATCTGGTCTGATCACTACCTAATTTCCTGTGAGCTACGTATTAAGGGCCAAATAATCAAACCAACATTGGAGGCTAGGAAAACCCGCAAATGGGCAGAGGTCGATTTGAGGACCCTGACCGAGGTATTCCTGCCCAGAGATTGCCCCCCGAACTTAGATCATAGTCTAGATCAGCAATACGCAGATTTAACGCATTCCCTGACACTAGCTATTGATCAGATAGCGCCAATAAAAATGAAGGCGCTAAAAGGCCCGGGTAAGGATGCCCCTTGGTTCACGCCAGCACTGAGGGACCATAAAAAGAAACTTAGAGCCCTAGAAAGAAGCTGGAGGAAAACTAAACTGGACTCAGCCAGGAACCTCTACCGTGCCTCCTTGAACGCATACAAAAAACATATCATCCTTGCCAAAGCCGAGTACTACGAATCCCGTCTAAGTAAGGCAGTCAACGTGCAGAAAGAGACTTTTAAGATCCTGTTGGAGTTGACCAAAAAACCAGACAGCGTTCAGTCTCCCATAAACTGCAATTGCTTTCAGGATTATTTCTTGGAGAAAGTAAGAACTATCATCCAGGACATAAAAAATGGGCCGCTTAATGGAATGGATACACCTATAATCCCCCAAAATCAAACTGACTGTGCTATCACACTGTTTCCAGAGATTGACATCTTGAGCCTGCAGCAGTTGATGGCCAGAATCAAATCTGGATCTCCAGCGGACCCTTGTCCACCTAAAGTTTTTCAGGCAGCCCGTCCACTATTGGAGGAGCAAGTCATCCATCTCCTAAATAGATCTCTGGAATTAGGACAACTACCAGCAGCACTTAAGGAAGCGCGGGTAAGACCGCTGTTGAAAAAACCTGGCGCAGACCCCGCAATACTAAAAAACTATAGGCCGATCTCTCAGCTACCATTCCTCTCTAAAGTACTGGAGCAACATGTATTAAAATCTTTGTCCATGTACTTGGAGTCCCACTCCCTGCTTCACGAACGACAAGCAGGGTTCCGAGCACACCACAGCACCGAGTTGGTGATGCTCTCGGTGCTGGATGAATTGAGAGGCTTGGCTGACGGTAAAAAACCGAGCGCCCTGATTTTATTAGACCTTTCAGCGGCGTTCGATACCGTCAGTCATGCGCTGCTACTGGAAAGGCTGAGTGACTTTGGCATCAAAGGCCGGGCTTTCGAGTGGTTGCAGTCCTTTCTGTCAGGAAGGACACAAAGAATACAACTCGGAGAAGAAATCTCCGCAGTGGGAGAAATAGAATGTGGGGTACCTCAGGGCTCGGCCCTATCCCCACTGCTGTTTAATCTATATCTGCAGCCTCTGATTGCCTCCCTGGCGAGTATGGGCTGCACCGTATATAACTACGCAGACGACACGCAGCTGCTGCTGAGTGTTGACAATACAAACACCGCCCAACTCCACACTCAGAATATCTTGAGACACACGGTCCAGTGGATGACAGGAAACCTCCTAAAAATCAATCCAGATAAGACTGAGGTCTTGGTTATTTCATCTACCACCTCACCATGGTGTGACCTCTACTGGCCCGCAGAGTTAGGTCCAGCCCCAAAACCCAGTTTGAACGTGAAGAGCCTGGGGATCAAACTGGATTGTGACCTCTCTATGGTCAGCCAAATCTCTTCAGTGGTGGGCAGCTGTACTAATATCATCCGACAGCTACGGAAATTAGTGCCTATCATTTCCCAATCTATGCTACGTTCCATCGTCGCAGCTACTGTGATTTCACGCATAGATTATGGAAATGCCCTCTACCTTGGCCTACCAAAAACCTTGATAAATAGACTACAGGTGGTGATGAATGATGCCGCTCGTCTTATCTTCAGACAGCCAAGACACACTAAAGCTTCCCCCCTGCTACAAAGCCTCCACTGGCTCCCTATTAAGGAGCGAGTGGAATTTAAAAATCTGTGCATCGCCCATAAAGCCATCTATGGCATGGCACCTGCTTACATCAAAGATCGCCTGGCAATGTATAGCCCAAAGAGAGCTCTTAGGTCCTCAGACTCTCAGTTATTAGTCTGCCCTCGGTACAAACTTGCCACCAAGGGCGGTAGAGCCTTTTCGGTGCTGGTTCCGCATTTATGGAACACACTACCTGAGCCACTACGAAAGGAAGGAAACCTCCTACGTTTCAGAAAGGGGCTGAAAACGCTGTTGTTCAGGAGAGCCCTGTGAGCCACGTAGGCTAGTGGATGCCCTCTGTACTGTCAAAGTTGTTGTTTACCATCGATTCCCGAGCGCTTAGAGGCCTGTAGGTGATTGAGCGCGCTACAAATCAAAAATAACAATAACAATAACAATAAAGAAACTTTAGCCTTAAGGAATCGCTAATTACCACCAACTTCAAGTTGGTGTTAATTAGCGATTTCCTTTAAAAAAGCACTTTTTTGCTTTTTTATTAAGTGCCATGTGGTACACATTCATGCCCTTAGGGCATGTATGTGCGCCACATGTGCACACATGCACATTTCAGGGGTGCAATAGGGTGTTCTTTTGGAACCCTGGCACCCTTGAAATTGCTTCCGCAATTTGCGAGTGTCTCTTGGTGATTCGCAAATTGCGAGAGCAAATCCTATTCATTCCTATGGGCCACTTGGCCCATAGGAATGAATGTGAAGGTATTCCTTAATTGGAATCTCAATTTGCGATTCACAATTAAGAAATTTTAAGGAATCGCAAAAAGTGTTGCGATTCCTACCTACACAGCATTTTGCGATTCCTTAATAGCGATTCACTAAAAATCGTTATTAAGGAATTGCAAACATGCATTTACCTACATCTGGCTGTATGTTATGAATGAATATGGGGAGGTCGTATGTTGGGGTTTCATTGTGCTTACTAAGTTAATTTTGCCTCAGTAATGCTACCAGCCCCAGGGTTCTAGGCAAACAGCTGTGTAAGTTTTTACTCTGGTGTTTAATTGACGTTGCCGGCTCACTGTTTGTGGGCAACTATCTGTGTATGTGCACGATTTGCTGTGGCTTGATTAAGTGAATTGATCCATAAATGAATCACCACATGCCATAGAACCATTAATAGTCATTGTCTCTTCTTTCTTCAAAAGCTCATTCTGCAATATCAAACTGAGGACCAGCAACGTTCTTTCAATACCACTCTCTTTTACGTATCAAAGATTTAGAGGTTATGTCATGTAGGTGGAGCTTTTTTGCACTGCTCATTGCACAACTGCAACTCATTACATCTGCCCTTGATTTTAGAAACTCAACATCTATTTGTTTAACACTCTAGGTTCGATCATAACTGCCACATAGTTCTAGCATTGTCTTTTGTCGTAATTGAGGTATTTCTTTCCATAGCTTCCACAATCCATCTGTCAGCACCACAATATCTCATGACGTTGCAATGCACTTTGCAAATCTTTATTTGTTCTCTGCTTTTTAAGAAGCAAGTTTGAGTAGAACCCTACTCAGTCTAGTCACTTATTAGGTTATTTAACATGCAGAACAAGAGATCATTTGTTGACCCCAAAGAGGTGTCCAAGGAGTGTTAAACCCGCCTTTCATTAAGATGGATAAGGTTTCATGATTACACCTAATTAAGTGTTTCTTAGAACCCTATCCTCAACCCATATACCGGCAGCATGAAATAGTGCCACACACAGTGGGACATACCTGGAGGGTGTTGTACTCATTCTTGTCAATCAACACTATTCTTAGCTGCCGAATAGCAGCAAAGAACAGCACCAACACAGGTGGACACAAGTAGCATACTCCCTACCTCTCTACAATCTGCTGCCATAACTCCTTGATCAGTGCGAGAATTGAAAGCATTCGGCTTGCTGGTTATCCCAGGTGCACGGAGATGGTGATCTGCAGTTGTTACTGACTGATGGGAGTGTTCTTTCCACTATTAGTGGTAGAGAGATGCCACCCAGGTACATTTTTGCTATCTTTTATAAACTTCGGCAGCTGCAAAACTGAAGAAAGCTGGAAAAGGTTTGGAAAAATATGCGAAGTTGTAAACTAACAATCACGTATACTGTTCTTGATGCAATGGACTGCTGCATGAAAGGTTGGAGAGCTTCTTTGCAGCAAAATAGTGCAGCAACAGATTTGGCAAAATCTGCCAATAACATCATCAGTAGAGCAAATGCTCAAAGTGGCTGCTCTGCATGATGTGCAGTATGGTGCTGTCTCACAAAGTGAACACGCAAAGTCTACATTGTATTTGTATTGAAGGGACACTCTCCAGTACAAATTCCTATGTGCAGAGCATTCACGGGAGTCAGACATGTACGATATATGTTTTAGTGTAAATCACACATTGAAAGTAGTTTTAGGCAGTACACTTCTTTGCTCCTCACTTGTACCTGGTATTTGCCCTATTCAGACTTAAACGTCCTTTTGAATACATTAAATGTGGCTGTTTAGGCCAAGAATATAGGTCAAATTGTTGTGCATAAAGTGTTAAAATTTGTCACTGCACAAGAGTCATCTTTCAGTGGGAAAAGTAATTAGCTTCTGAAAGTTGTTTGTCACTGCTGTTTGGACTGCTTTGTGTTGCCTTGTGTCAAACCAGCACAACACCTAAGAAGATTTGGGCGCAAGTGTCTTAGGGACTTCACACATTTACAACGACAGGGCAGTGCTGTAGCAACAAAATGAAATGTCAAAGACACAATAAGACACATAATTACATTAAACAGTTATAACAGGTTTAAATAAACAATATTAACAATGAATTACTAGCTGGTGCACCAACTTCAAGGACAATATGCTTCTGAAAGCGCCCCTTTCATGCAGTACCATCTTCCTAGCAGAAAATGACCTAGGACAGGAATTCCACAATGCCCTAACGGGACATGCCTCTCTAGGAGTAAGGAGTACATAAAAGTAATGCCACCTCCATCTGCCACCAGCCACTAACATGCAAAATACAAATGTATGCACAAATCACCAAAAGAGAACATTTAAAGCTGCATGGAGTGGTCACACTTTACCCCGGTATTCTTGCTCTACCATGCCACAGAAAAAAGTAAAAATAATCTAAATTTAAAAATAAAAAAGATCCACAAAACCAAATCGAAAAAATATAAGAGAAAAAAACCCAGAAATTAGTGGTGAATGGACGGAAACCAATTAGGAAGGATGTTTGGAACAAATACAAAAAAAAATGGCAGGACGCTGGAGGCTGCATAACACATGGCAGCAGCTGGTGACAGAGGTCCTCCTCTGCCTGCTCTTATTGTTCTGTAATGCTGTTGGAAAAAATGAACACAATAATGCTAGAAAGTTAAAACAAAAATACAAAAGTGAAAAACTTAAAAAAAATATTCAACAGTTTATGAAGAAAAGGGGCTGTACTAGTGAATGGGGCAAAACAAAAGTACAAAAGCAGGCTGCAGGTAAAAACAAGAGAACATTTCAACTCCAGCAGGCAAACGTACGTGTAATACAGAGGGGCATGAAGTATGCACACTTTGAGAATTTCATATATTTTATGTGGAAACAAAATCATAGTTTGAGCCTATTCATCCGGATCGTGTATGTTCTGACTGGATAATTTTGCAGAAACCCGCATTTAACACCTTTAATCCTATGTGATAGAAGCCACTTTCCATAAAAAGACCTCTTCTATCTATAACAGAGATAGTTAGCTCATCATGAACTGAGTTACAAAGACACAAATTCCCTTTTAGGACCCTGCTCTCCTTGAAAGACACGTTGGACTGTAGGAAATGGGTCCTGCCCATTTATTCCACCTTGATCCATTTAACCACAGGGTTTTAGACTTTTTCTATGGGTGAGTCTCACCAACTGAGTCTCATGATAGTGCAAATGCCAGTGTCCGCCTTATAAACTAAGGCCCCTGCTGAGCAGCTATAGTAAGGGGCTCTGGGCTGGTTATGCATGAAAACTTGAGCACACATATGTGCCCACATGTGTTGCCTGAAACTGTAAGAATACCTTACCTTCTAGCTCAGCTCGGTGTCTAAGCACGCCTTCTAATGAGAGTGAGTATACATAGTGGATATCTGTAGTGATTACTGAAAAGGCTTATTCCTGATGAGTAAAATTTGTGCTGGTGCACAGTTTTGCCACACTCAGGCTTAGAGATACTGGCAAGGCATGGGTGTTAGCATTAACATTTACCCTAAGTGCAAAGCCACTGTCACGTTTGTGATCTCTATACTCCTTATGGCACCTTAAGCATTATAATATATACATGGCCCAACCATTATCACATTTCAGACCTCTTCCCTTCAAATGTGCCAAGTGAATTACCCTGCTGGCTAACAGGAGTATCAAAGGCATCCCCACAAAGTGGAATCATCAACAGTTCTTCACCGGGTTCCTGTGAATGGAAGGTGTGGGAAGTAAATCTATATGTGTTAAGTAACTCTTCACACTGCACCTGACCGGGGAAAGCCAACCACAGGGATAAAAGCAGAAGAACCAAACCAAAAAGAGAAGCGTAGAGGTACTGACAGAATCACCCTCCAAAGCGAAACTTGTATAACCAAAGAGATTCTATCAAAAAAGTGAATAAGTGGTGTTTTTTTATTTTTTTTTAACTGTTTTGGAAGTGGTACTAGGCTCTCTCTTAAGCATGGAAAGATGGGAGCACAATGTGCTTGTTAAAATACCCCTCACACACTAAAAAACCGTTAGTGTCATGCTTCATCATAGGGGTCTTCCCGCCCCTATAACGGGACGGTGCGTGCTACGACCAGACGAAATACGTGGGAGCACTTAAGATGTGACAGAGGCTATGTGTAGGTGCATGGGTATCAGTGAGAATGTAGGGACCTAACACTAGTGAGTGTGGAAAAAGTGAAAAAAATGAAAAAAGTTTAAAATTTCCCTGGCTTAGTAGAAAATAACAGATTTATTAGCTTCTCTAGCTGGGAACATTAAGAAGGGGTTGTGTGGTAGAGCATTGGCTACTACCTAGTCGACATGTTTCGTAAGCAGTCCCCTACTGCTTACTCATCAGGACCATATAGCGATCCCTACTTGTTACTACTCAGTTCTATGAGGTTGTGCCTACTGTCTTACAAACAACCAGCAAAAATAAGCTGGCTGTTTGGGCTTCGGGGCATGAGTTGGCCCAGGTGAAGCAGAAAAAATTGACCTGATGTGGTCTTTATCTCAATAATTGTCATCGCCCCATGAGTTTGCAGGCGAGGGGTATTCTGCGCAGTTTAATGTCTGCCAGAGAAAGAAATCATTGTTCCTACCCCCGTGCTCCTCCGACGATTCATCGTCGGAGGAGCAGGTCAATTTTTTCTGCTTCACCTGGGCCAACTCATGCCCCGAAGCCCAAACAGCCAGCTTATTTTTGCTGGTTGTTTGTAGGACAGTAGGCACAACCTCATAGAACTGAGTAGTAACAAGTAGGGATCGCTATATGGTCCTGATGAGTAAGCAGTAGGGGACTGCTTACGAAACATGTCGACTAGGTAGTAGCCAATGCTCTACCACACAACCCCTTCTTAATGTTCCCAGCTAGAGAAGCTAATAAATCTGTTTTTTTCTACTAAGCCAGGGAATTTTTAAACTTTTTTCATTTTTTTCACTTTTTCCACACTCACTAGTGTTAGGTCCCTACACTCTCACTGATACCCATGCACCTACACATAGCCTCTGTCACATCTTAAGTGCTCCCGCGTATTTCGTCTGGTCGTAGCACGCCCCGTCCCGTTATAGGGGCGGGAAGACCCATATGATGAAGCATGACACTAACGGTTTTTTAGTGTGTGAGGGGTATTTTAACAAGCACATTGTGCTCCCATCATTCCATGCTTAAGAGAGAGCCTAGTACCACTTCCAAAACAGTTAAAAAATGTTAAAAAAACACCACTTATTCACTTTTCTGATAGAATCTCTTTGGTTATACATAAAAGCAGAAGAGGCCAGCCCGCTGAAGCCAAACAAAGGAGAGGCTCCCTTTTGAAGATCTGGTGGGAAGAAATTGAACAGCCCTATCAGTTGGGGGCATGGTAAGGTTCCCAGAGAAGCTCTTTTCATAGACCACTTAATGTCACTATCATTACATGTCCTAGAATGCTGTGCATGAGAGTTGTAGCAGGGGTGAAGTGGTGATGTGGCACCTTAGGAATGGGCAGTAGTGCCTACTTTTGAGAACATGTGCTGCTGTGAAGCCGGAATAAAGGCCAGCAGAAGACCCCCGAACCTCTGCAAGGGCGGACTAAGGTACTCTGAAACATCAGCCTGCACCCATGACTAGGATGGGTTTTGCTATGACCAGTGGTGATGCTCCCTTGTGTCCCCTGAGGATGCTGCAGGACCTATAAAGGTTCCTCTATGACTCCTGTTGACTGGCCCCTGACTCCATTGGCACACAGGTGACCTGCAAGAAGCCAAGAGGCTAGGGGACATGTGGATTCAGGCAGGGAGAGTGTTCTACTTGTTTAGGGGATGTGGAAGACTTCCACCTAGCTGGAGAGAGCATCAGGATCCCAGGCAGAGTGCAGGTCTATCGAAGGGAGCCATAAAGATCCAGCTACAAGAAATAAAACAAAATTTACAGGCCAGAAGCCTGAGGAAAATACTCCTTGTGGCTAGAGCTGGCTACCGAGAGCAAAACCCCTTTCCTATGAAAATCAAGACTACTAAGCTATGGACAATTAAGAAAGAAGCCTGGTCCCCTAGGGAGACTAGCCGTGAATGAAGCACAGGGTGCTCTGCCATCGGCCTGGGGTTCAGCTCCTCCTTATTTTTACCTAATTGTAATGGAAGGAGGCGTGTTTAGGGCCCCCTCTCCAAAAACATCAACAGCCCTATGTATCTCATCTCCCATGGAACAAAGACCTGAATAAGGAGGCTCCCAAAGCAAACTCCGCGGAGCACGACGGACGTGTCACCCTTCCCCAAGCATTTCTTAAAGACAAAGCACCTTCACAACTGCTGCCTACAGAATAGCCCGAATTTAGTTTGCCTTGGAATCTTCTGTCATCAGCGGGCAGGGTACACATTCATATTCACTCTAATTTCCTTGCCGGCACGGTTCGCAGCGTCTCAGAACAATCTGCACGAGACGCCGCCACAAGAAAGTGAGAGAGCGACAACGGCAGGTCAAACCACCAAGCCAGGCTGACCCCACGTTCCCTTCCCCGGCGGAGATCAATGGCCGACGGGCTTGCGATTCACGTGGCTAAGGTTAACAGCCTTTTATCATTACCTGCTTCAAAGTGATTTTTCCTGGGAATTCGAATTCCTCAGTATTTCCTGTGTCCGAGATCGTGACAGAGAGTGGAAGACTGCTCCCGGAGGAGCTCTCCTCTTGTCGCTTTTCACTTGGGCGTTTCCTTGCAGACAATTACCGGCACACTGAACAGCATCTCCTGCTGGGGCAAGGTAATTAGCGGCGCGTCTTCAGGAGTGGTAGACTGCTCCTGGAGGAGCACTCCTCTCGAAGCGCGTCATGTTTTTTCTTTACTGAATTTCGTTTTGAAATCCAATACTCGTGACTAACGGTGGCAGAAAGACAACACCACCCTGAAGCTTTATATTTCATTTTGCTTACGAACTAACTGCAAAGAAAACATACTTTGGTAACAGACCACAGATACCTTCCATAGCCTGGCTCCTAATTGTTTTCAGTTGCCAATTCGTGTTTGGATTTAAATGAACTCTAAAAACCCTTAATTGTTATATTTCCTGGAACCTGGAAGGAAAGGGGAATACAGTTTTGTACGAACATCAAAACATTACCTATGCTGAAATAGGGGTACTTTGCAAAGGTAATTATTCCTACTTTTGCCTTCTTATCTGTGATCTTCAGGAATCCTTGGGAGATTAGTTTTGTGCTTTAGTTCTGTGCACACTACGTTACTTTCATCCCTCCTGACAAAAACGCCCAGGTGAGGTAGGCGCTCCCGTCCAGGCCTGTGGTGAAACAGGATCTTTGTTCATTGTTTTTATCCACTTCCCTTCTCCTCCACCCCTGTGCATTTACCACTCTTGACAGGACAGGAGTGTAGTCCCCCCCCCTGCTAAACCGGCGACCAATACCTCGTGGGCCCGCAATGGAAAACTCCAAGCAACTTAGAAAACTCCCACGGAGGAAGGGTACTACCCTCCGCTCCGCCTCCCCCGGTGGGGTTCAACAGGAGTCGCCACCACCCCAAGAAAAAACGTCAAACACAGGCGGCCTACCTTCGCAATCGCAACCTCGGATTAGCGACTTCTTTGCTAAAACCCCTGTCCAAAAGGGCTTCTCCCCTACCCAATCATCTCAGCAGGATACAGACTTAAAAACTGATGTCCGGACCTGCCTACATTAAAAACTCAACTCCGGAGAAACCCTCTCTACCCTCACCCAAATCTTCCATCACTCACGAGACACTCCATGAGCCACTTCATGAGACACATCAGTTGCTCATCCTCTCCCAGGAGGTCGCCGTCTCGACTCATGACAGTTCTTTCATCTCACTGAGTGCCTTCTCTGCAGCTCCAGGAAATCCATCCTCACCAGTCTTCAGCTCAGACTCTACAAACATCACCATTTTAAACACCGTGACTAAGCTAGAAGTCCAAGCCCAAGTACATGGCAGTATCCCGTTTACACCGTCTGAACACACTGGCAACTGCTATATTGCAGACTTAACACCGAAGACTCTATTACAACCTAGCCCAAGCGCATGCTCAGGGGCCCCCCCAACTAGCTGGGATGACCCCCTACCTTCAACCAAGAGCCCAGAAAAAGTCAGCCCCTCATTATCTCACAAACTATCCAACTGATTCCTGGCCTCCCTAGAAAGCCGAATTGAAGAATCACTCGCCCACTCACCGGGCTTCAGCCCTTCCTCAAACTTCTTCAGAATCCCTCCAGAGGACCAGGAATCATCCGTGTTTATTTTGTCGGACCCTACAAACTCAATTTCGGTCTCACTGACATCTCTCCATGCCAAACAAGACGCGATTGCCAAGGCAACGCTATGGCAGTCGCAGAAAATGGAGCTGCAGATCGATTTAATGCAAACTTTGGCCTCAGCACTGTCGGGTCTCGGCTCCAGGATAAGTACCCTCGAAGGTTTGGCGGGGACAATGGGCAATAATCAACAGCCCAATAATCAACAAACTCTCGCCCCTCCCTGAAATCCTGGGCGCAATCTTGAACAGCGTAGGGTGCCACAGCATCAGACATGGAACATCTCAGCCCACGCCCACGCAAGAGTCTCAAACTCCATCCATCCTTGAAGAGCCTTTACGCTCCGCAACACCAGCCGGCCCATGCACTGTGAGAAAAAACAATTCCTCTTGCGCCAACCAAGCTATCAAAAGTGCGGGCAGCCTTGAAGTAATTCAGGGTTCCCAAGGCCTACACACTCCAAAGATAACCCACTTACACTCAAGAACTGTTGGCACGGAAGCTGTAAAAGGCAAAGAACAAGTTTATTAAGACCCCATGAGGTGGTGGTACACTAAAACAGCACCCTTCGGTAATGCTAGAGGTATCACACCGAACACTGGTGTGACCCCGTTTATATACAGTTTTGGGGCAATAAAAGATAGGCGGCACAAGTTAAGACACATTTAAGGACATATATGGGCATGTTTTGGAATACTGCCAGCTCATTGGAGGGGGCACAACTCCGCTGGTCAGTTTGGTGCACATTCCAGGAGGATTACGGGTCAGTGGGAACTGCGCATGTGCGACTTGACCAGTACTAAAAATAGTCTGTTGCTGGGCAGATAGGAGTGGTCAGCGGAACGGACAACGGACTAAAGGGCACGTCGGCCACGAGGCCGCTCATGATCTAAGATGGCCGCTGGAACATTCAAAATGGCGTTTTCATATACAGTCAAGTTAAGGAGGACAACGTGTAGGTTCAGCTAATCGCTAACGCGGCCGGGCCAATTACAACAGACGACCCTTTTAGCGGTTAGCTGAATCTACCTCATAGTGAACATAGTCAGAATGTTCGTCCTCGATGTCTATTAACATTATTTGTGTTACCTCCTTGTGAAGCATCACTTTGTCATGGGCAAGAGCTCGTCTTGATGGTATACAAGCTGATAAACACATTGAACATAAAGCTGGACCACATTGAATACATAAACATATGGAAAACATTGCTCCCACAAGTATACAGAGAATTGTCAACAGTTTCCAGCCCCAGGTTGCAATCGTAGACCAGAACCATCCTGAAAGTGTCCAAGTTCCATTGTCCGGGTGTATTTCAGAAGCTATTTTATGAAGCTTGGAAATAGCATCATACACAGATGGAGAATTGTCCGGGACGTATACGCAACAGCTGCTTCCGATAATTCTACATGCCCCCCCACGATCAGCCAAAACAACGTCCAACACCATTCTATTTTGGAGGGTGACAATTCTGGAAATCTGTAGTTCCTCTGTAATATTCCCCAGGGCAACGGCAGTGTCATTCGCAACAGCCTCGACAACGCGTGTCAGTCGTCTGATTTTCCGGCTGTTCAATGCAGCCCCCACAAAGGAGAATAATCCCAGATTAAAATCCACATACTGTTGTAATGCAGTGTCCGTTTGATCAATGTCCTCTAGGGCAACAGTTCGTTTAACCCTGTTCAAAACGAAATCGTGATACAATGTATAATCGTTGTGGTACATTGGAGGAGCAATGAATACAGGAGGTAGCACAAACGATACGCAGCACGTGCCCAACCACCCCACTGGAAGCTGATGGTACCCCTTCGTTCCACAGATAAAGTATGTGTTTCGAGATGCAACAAATGAAATGCCATTCGGGCTATCAAACGTGAGAGTAATGTTACATTCACTCTTCCCCACTGCAATCGTGCCCTTGTTTCTAATACATAAATCGGCTTTGGTAGCAATAACATTTATGACATGAGCACTAGATACATTAACATTCCGCTGATTGCTGTATACACGCGGGGCAGATATATTGTCAGGCCTATACTCTTCCCATTCGAAACGTGTACCCTCAGCCTGGGGAAACCCATCTTTGTCATGGAAACATACTTTATTCAAACGGAAAAGCACCCCCCCTTTAGTTGGCCATCTCAAAGTAAAAAGGAGGGTGTACCAAGCGTTGCATGACCCATTGTGTGAAAACGGAAGTGGAATAAGTGGGGTGCCCCCTCTTTTCTGGTGCCCAGGTAACATTCCACACACCCAACAATTAGAGGTATTGGTCATATTATGCGTGTGGTGAAGAATTTGAATGAAGCTGTTATTCAAATACGTTTGGCGATGGCGCTCTTCATGGAATGGCAATGTAAAATGAAAATGTTCAGACGGTGCCGGGGTAGTCGGCAGCAAATGTTCACGTACAGGAACCACAAGTTCGACTACCCAGGCTATAACAGCTATCACCACAATAGTCAAGACAAAGAGAAAGGCACCCAATATTTTCTTATCACGAGATGCCGTTGATGCCATAGCTCAAGAAAGTTAGTGCAAAGTCACAAGTGGCACAAATTGTTCACAAATTGTTCCAGATACACGTGCGTGTATACCTAAAAAAGAAAAATGCGGTGCTGAACTCCGAGGTAGCCGTTGTTTTCTTCTCCGGGCCAAGACGGGTGTCGCTACTCTGGCAGAACTGATCCCCCCCCCTTGGAATTCCCGGTTTCCGTTTCACAAACCTGGAGCGGTAACCAACCAGTCATTTAAAAAGGACACAAAATCTTCTTATCGTGGGCGTAGGTTGTAGCGCTCTCTCCCAATCGCAGTTTGGTCCGGGAAGGCTCCCTCCACTTCGGCCGACGTCACAGCTGGGCTCTTTTCTTTCTCCAAAATCTCCTTGTAATCAGTCAACACAGCAAGAGTCACCAGATCCGGAGAGACACGGCGACAATGTGTCGAATGCACCCACCGCTTCCTGTTTGTCACTCGTACTGCAGTGCGGGTCGCCAAGAGGACCTGCTCGGGACCCTTCCACCTGGGCTCCAAACTGCTTGCTCTCTCAAACGAGCGAACCATTACGTGATCACCAGGGCGAAGATCATGGCCTTCTCCAGTAGAGTTGTCAGGGAGCGCTTCTCGAACCTGTTGATGAATAGAGAGCAAATCATTTGTTAATCGTGCCAAATAATCATTCATCATAACACAAGGCACATCATGTATTAATCGCGGCTTGGGCACCCCCCAAATATTCATAGGGCGGCCAAACACCACCTCATAGGGCGTAAGGCCGGTTCGTGAATGGGGTACTGATCTAAGAGATAGTAGTGCTAGCGGCAACGCATCTGGCCACTTCAATGATGTAGACGCCACAATTTTGGCCAGCTTGAGCTTCAACGTGGCATTGTACCGCTCGACCAAACCTGCTGACTGAGGGTGGAATACAGCATGGAACTTCTGCTGAATCCCTAACCCCTTCAGTACATATTCCACAATCTTTCCAACAAAATGGGGCCCATTATCGCTCCACAAAAATTTGCAAACTCCAAAGCGAGGAAAGAATTCCTTAAGCAACACCTTAGCTGTTGTCAAAGCTGTATTGTCTTTCGTGGGGTAGGCCTCAACCCATTTGCTAAAAGCACACACCACCACTAAGACGTACTTCAGGTTGTTGCATCGCTCGAGCTGGATGTAGTCCATTTGAAGCACTTCAAATGGTGCCGAAGGTGGAACGAAACCTCCTTTCGGAGTATGGGTCCCCTTTCCAGGATTGTGTTGCAAACACACCAGGCAGGTCTGCACTACTCTCGTTGCAGTATTAGCAATCTCGGGATGTTCCCAAACTCGTGTTAAAAGCCGAGTTATTGCAAGAGCTCCGACATGAGCCAGTTTATGTGTCATCTGGACCATCGCCTGTAAGTAAGCCGCAGGCAATTTCCACTTCTCCATGTCTTTGCTTCTCCAACAACCCTCGTCATCTAGTACCCCATCTGCTGCCCAAGCCGCAACTTCAGATTCTGTGGCTGATTTTTGGATATCCCGTATCTCTGCTCTAGCATCACTCTATCGCTCAGCCTGTGATTGTACCACGTACATGGGGGAGCTAGTTCGGGACATAGCCGTTTGCCTTGCTATACTGTCTGCAAAGGCATTTCCTTGACCCACTCTATCCGTAATCTTTTTATGGGCACTGCACTTTACTATCGCTACTTTCTTAGGGCCAAGCAACGCATTTAGGAGATCGCGCACTAGCTCTCCGTGCATAATGTGCTCTCCGTGTGATGTCAGAAACCCGCGTTCTCTCCAAAGAAGCCCGAAGTCGTGGGCCACTCCAAAGGCATACCGGCTGTCCGTGTATATGTTCACACATAATCCGGCACTCAATTCACAGGCTCTTGTTAAAGCTATCAGCTCTGCTGCCTGAGCTGATTTTTGTGGTATCCTAGCTGTTTCTACCACTGTCTTAAGTGTCGTGATCGCATATGCGGCAGAAGTCGTGCCATCTGGCAGCCTAAGGCACGATCCATCAACCCACAGTTCCCCATCCACATCTGGAAGTGGCACATCCTGTAAGTCAACACGACCCTTTGTCTGTTCCTCGGTCAGGAAAACACAGTCATGATGTTTTTCTTCCTGACCCTCCTCGACCGGATAGGGCAATAAAGTGGCAGGGTTCAAAGTAGCGCATCTTTTCAATGTAATATGTGGCGCCAAGAGTGTCAGCTCATATCCTGTTAGCCGTGCACTCGTGAGATATTGGGTCTTAGTTTGGTTTAACAGGGCGTCTACTGCGTGAGGAACTAACACCAACAATTTGTGTGATAACACTATTCCCTCACTCTGTCGTATGGCTACTGCAGTTGCTGCTTCCACTCAAAAACACCCTGGCAACCCTCGTGCTACAGGATCCAAAATTGCAGAGAAATATGCACATGGTCTCTGCTTATCCCCGTGTAATTGCACTAACACTGACAACGCGCACCCATCATTCTCGTGCACGTACAATGTGAAAAGTTTCGTATAGTCTGGTGTACGTAACACGGGTGCGGAACAAAGGGCCTGCCTCAACTGCTCAAAAGCTTTCTGACATTCATCTGTCCACTCAAGAGGCATTGGTGTAGCTTTGGACAGAAATGCTCGCAATGGTTTTATGATATGCGAAAAACCCATGATCCATTGCCTACAAAAAGATGTCAACCCTATAAAAGCACGTACATCTCTCTGGGTGCGAGGGACTGGTGTGTCTAAAATTACTTGAATTCGATCAGATGTTAATGCACGCCCCTCCTTAGACAGCAGATGACCGAGATACGTCACCTGGGGTCTACAGTATTGGAGCTTCTTCTTCGAAACCTTGTGATTGTTTTGCGCCAAAAAGGAAAGCAACGCAAGTGTACTCTGTTCACATTGTGCATAGGAGTCCGCGGCAAGCAGAAGGTCATCCACATACTGGATGAGCGCTACGCCGGACTGCAATTTAAACGAATCTAGCTGCCTTTTCAAAGCCTGGCTATAGATGCTAGGACTTTCAGTATATCCTTGGGGAACACGGCAAAATCTATACGATTTATTATTGAGCGTAAAACCAAACAGATATCTGCTATCAGGATGGACAGGGATGGAAAAGAACGCATTCTTTAAATCAATAACGCTAAAGGTGGTGGCTGTCGGTGGAACTAGGGTGAGCAAAGTCGTAATATCAGACACCACCGGATATTGGGGAATGACAATTTTGTTAATCTCTCGCAAATCGATAATAAATCGATAGATCTTGCCATCAGTGTCTCTCTTAAGAATCGGTAGAATAGGGCTGTTACAAACATTATAAGGGACCTCCTCCACCACCCCTGCAGAAATCAAATCCTGAACAATATGTGTCAATGCAATTTCACCCTCTTTCGAAATCTTATACTGTGGCACTCGTGGTAGAGGGGCCCCCTCCTTAACAGTAATGTGTATCGGTGGAATACGCATCTCTCCCACATCCGTATCTGAGGTTGCCCACAACGTGTGCGGCAGAGAGGCCAAAGCGGGAATGTCTAAAATGGCATAAAATCTGTCAGGGTCAGGGCAATCATCAGGGTCAGGGTAATTGTCATTCAGAATAACCCGCACTCCCTCTGGAGCGCACCGTATTGTCGCCCGAAAATATTTAAGTAAATCAATGCCCAGGATATTGTCTGGGGTATGGGGTGATAACAAAAATTGGCCAAAACTGAAATATTTGTCAATGCATAGTGCAAGGGGCTTGGACAATGGGCTGGGAGAGGGTGTACCATCAAACCCTACACACGTAATCATTTCGCCAGACAGGGGAGCCCTCGGAACCAAGTTTTTCGACAGAGCGCTACGAGTAGCTCCTGTGTCGACTAGAAATTGATCAGTAGAACCCAAAATACCCGCTGTTACATATGGACCTTGCTGATCTACCGGCACTTCAACTGATTCCTTACCCCATCCTACGCAATCCTATGCATGCACATAATCCTGGTGTTCCACATTCGCTCCTTCCAAAATCTGATATTGATTCCGTCTATCAAACGTATTTCGTTCGTCCTGGCCACGGCCCCTCTCCTCAACCTGTCTACGATCACCTCCGCTACCCCTCGCTCCAGTATAACCTCCTCTCGACCTTCCACTTCCTCGACCACGCTGACTACGCTGTTCACGAAGTACCGGACAATCTTCGGCCCAATGCCCAAACTCCTTACAATAAGCACACTGATCTTCCGCAATATCCGTACGACCATACGATGCGTTTCCTCCACCTCGTCTACCTCTATCATTCCCTCTACCCTGTGTTCCCCGAACTTGCGCCAACATCACCTTCGTTTTCAATTCCTTCGCCTTTTTCTCTATACTTTCTTTAGCCTCCACTTCCTGCCGCTCATAATACTGAGCCATAGTTAACAAGGACGCAGGGGTCACCGTGGCCCAGGAACTTTCACTCAACTTCAATCGCTTTGCAATCTCTGGAAGGAGATTAGCTACATACTTATCTACAAACAAATGCCGACCCGTATCATCTGTTAAAGATTGACCACTGTAATCATGAAAAGCTTCCTCGAACCGTGTAAAGAAATCTGAAACCGTTTCATCGGGTTTCTGCTTGCACGATGTTAGCAAAGTCCAATCAATCTTCTTGGAGGGAACAAGCGTTTTTAATTTATTCAAGATAGCTGCCGGCAGATCTAGAATTAACTGGCAAGGCTTACAGGCTGGTTCTCTGTCTAAATCTGCAGCATTTATTTCCTTCCATGTTCCCCCCAATATCGTTTCGTCATTATTTTTACGAATCTGCCTCCACATATCAGGTGGTAATATTAGCCCAAAAAATAAATCTATGTCTACGAGAGTCATCACACAAGACGATATAGCCCCCTCCACCCCTTCATAAAATGCCGCCGGATTCTTTCGAAGATCAGGTAAAGAATTTTTCAATGCCATGACATCCGCTCTATTCCACGGCGTATATACCCAATTATACAGGAAATACCCTTTCGCATCCTTCGACAATTTATCATCATCCGTACCTTCCCCTTTTGGCGGAACATACAAAGGTGCGGCTTCACGCATAGGCATAACATGCAACGCAGAACTCTTATCTGAACCACGGAGAGAACACTCTTTGGCCTGCCCATTAGTCTCCAATTCGGACTCCTTTTGCCTCTTTTTCCGCTCCTCCCGCAATCGGGTTGTCTCATCCCGCAGCTTGATCAATTGTGCAAACAGGTCATCAACATCTGAAAGATCAAAATCACCTTTGGTCAAATTTTCACGATACACTGACAATGCTTTTGGTTCAAACGTATCAGAAAGATCACGATATGCGCCTACAACTTCATCCGCCAGACTAGACAAAAAGTACATCAATTCAAGATCCGACCACCCTTTCTTTTCTGTTAACAATTGCTCCTGAGTAATACTACGCTTATTCACTTTACGAGCCCAACTGCGCAGATGAGCGGACCTCTCCGCAGTGAACCTGAGAGCGGATATACCCTTCTTTTCCAACTTATCCCGTCCGTCGTCCCCTGAATCCTCCTTCGGAGCCGTCGGCGAAACATACGGAGGCGGTGACCGTTCTAGCAAAGAAAAATCATCTATATCATTATTAAGGACAGGATAGAGTGGTCGACGAATAGGAAATTGACCAGTCGTTTGCAAATTACGTTCCCGTTCCTCCCTTTCTTTCTTCTCCTGAGCCTCCTTTTCCTCAAGCTGTAAAGCCTTATCCCGAGCAGCCTTACGCTGCTCTTTGTCCGCCAAGGCAACTTCACGCTTCATTCGCTCACGCGCCGCTTTCTCCCACATTCGCACACAATCAAACATATTTTGTCTAGACCTACGTTGAAACAAACATTGCTCTACAAATTGTATTTTAATTAAATCAAACGACCCGTGTAGAGGCCATTGCAATTCAGGATCGGACTTGGTATACTTATGCCATATTTTACTGTACATAATAGGGGGAAGGCCAAATTTTATGTACATGTCCCTATTTGGTGTTCCCTCTGGGGGAGCCGGCTGTGATTCCGCTAACCTAATTGAGGTACTTTCTCCAAGACAGCACATTCCTCGGAGTGTGCTGAAAACAGGCATGTTCGAAAAGTATCACGAAAGCGTGACACCGGACAAAATGGCACTTACAGTTCTTCACACGATTGTGCCGCTCAAAGGAAAAAAACAAAGTTAGAGAAACATCTCTACATGCCTGCCTATGTGAAGTGCACTACACATATAAGTTCAAAGATCACAAATTCACAATGTTAGCTAACTCAAATCAAAGATCATAGGACTTCGGCAAGCGTCCGGGGACTACCTTACCGATCACAAAGCACAGATTTTTCAGTAAGCGTCCGAAGACTACCTTACCGAACACAAATCATAGGACCTCAGTAAGCGTCCAAAGACTACCTTACCGATCACGAAGCTTACCCAAATTCCCAAATGTCCAGATTCCAACTGCCAAGGTCTTGTAAGCCAAATCAGCCAAACGGCACTTTCTCAGCGATGCAGACACTTCGGAACTCAGTCGGAGACCGGCGCCACCTGGAAGGTCAGATCGGAAGGAAAGGAAAAACACCGTGGCAGCCAAGACTCGGGTCACTCGTGGCAGCGCGCGTCCATGGCGAGTTTCCAAGCCTTCGTCACGACCTCTCCTTCGGGCATCCGAGTCGCCGATGAGTCCCTTCGTGGTCGCCAATTGAAGTAATTCAGGGTTCCCAAGGCCTACACACTCCAAAGATAACCCACTTACACTCAAGAACTGTTGGCACGGAAGCTGTAAAAGGCAAAGAACAAGTTTATTAAGACCCCATGGGGTGGTGGTACACTCAAACAGCACCCTTCGGTAATGCTAGAGGTATCACACCGAACACTGGTGTGACCCCGTTTATATACAGTTTTGGGGCAATAAAAGATAGGCGGCACAAGTTAAGACACATTTAAGGACATATATGGGCATGTTTTGGAATACTGCCAGCTCATTGGAGGGGGCACAACTCCGCTGGTCAGTTTGGTGCACATTCCAGGAGGATTACGGGTCAGTGGGAACTGCGCATGTGCGACTTGACCAGTACTAAAAATAGTCTGTTGCTGGGCAGATAGGAGTGGTCAGCGGAACGGACAACGGACTAAAGGGCACGTCGGCCACGAGGCCGCTCATGATCTAAGATGGCCGCTGGAACATTCAAAATGGCGTTTTCATATACAGTCAAGTTAAGGAGGACAACGTGTAGGTTCAGCTAATTGCTAACGCGGCCGGGCCAATTACAACAGCCTTTCATTAGGGACCAGCCCCGGCTCGCTTATAGGGGGCTCGGAACTCACTGAAACCCTATAGTCGCAAGTTTCAACCACGCGACCCGATTGCTCCGACAGTACCCACACGGGCCAGACTCTCAGCGTTTCTAAGCCTCCAATGAAAACTTCACTGTCAAGGAGGGAGAGAAAAAAACTTAAAAAACAATCTAAAAAACAACGCTTAGCGTAAAGAAGACCGGGGCTTGAAGGGTTAGCGGCACCCAGTCTACCAGTCAATAAACCAAGGGGTTTCCCCTACTTCCCCATTTTCAATCCACCTCTAAAACCCGATACAAAAAACATCGAGACACATATGACCCCCGCGGGCTCAATGGTCACCAGCGAGCAGACCAGGTCATCAACCCTGGGCAGTCCCGGGATCACAAGAGCCATTAAAGCGCACACCACAACCACAGTAAACGTATTACCGCCAAACAAATCTACAGGAATAAGTATTCAAGATTACAGTGCCGGGATCCAGAATAACCCTGCACAGATCACTGAACCAACAATGGAAGACCCGAACTGTCCACCTAAATCCCAGGGAATGGTAGAAATCACGAACACGGATCTTCATAGTTCAATAGTGGGCAAGGCAACAGACCGCGGTCCGCCCCGTCCATTAGAAGACCCAACTAAAGCCTGCTGGGACATCCACATGCAGCTGCAGAGGCATTTTCTGCCTCAAGTGCCACAAGTCTTAGGAATGACAAGTCAACCGGGGGGACTATTCACCCACCTGAAGCACGCTTCCAACTGTTGATGGCGACAGATCCTTCACCTGGAACAGCCAAGAGTCCGGATCACCAGAGCCCGGTAAAGAGAGCAGAACTAGTCTTTTATCCACACTACGAGCACAAGGGCCCTCATGACACTCTTAACAGATGCAACCTCCTCCGCCTATTCAACTGCGTTCCAGCGCTGGCCGGGGTCACCTCCTCAGATCTTACATCAGTTAAGTTCTCCACAATACCTGGGAAAGGGGGCTCAGAGGCCACCATTACAATGTGGTCCTAGGAATCCATTAGGAATGCAATGTTCAATGAAGCCAATCGATTTGAAAACTGGGGCATTGAAATGTGGGTTCCTACTCAACAAAAGTACCCCCATGTTCTTCTCCCACAGGCCCCCACGAAACAGCTTACCAGCGTACTGAAGGTGTCCCGGGGCGCAACCCACGCCTGGCTCCCAGATGCGACGAAAGCTGACAATCTCCTTAACATTGCATGTTATAATAATCAACGTATTATAAGCTGCAAATTTAATTGCTCTGTCCCCCATGCCAACGACATGCGCCACGGAGACTCCATCCCAGAGCAGTCAATCAACTCAGTCCAGCAACAGCGATCCTCCTAACAAGAACACCAACTGGTCCGACTCCAAACTAACTATCACATCTTGGAACACGGGCGGGCTAAAGTCAACCCTTGCTTCAAAATCAGCCTTGGAATTCCTGAACAAAAGCGACATAATCTGTTTTCAGGAGACCTGGTCTCTATCTCCATCGCCTCTGCTTGGCTATTATGAACTCTTTCAACCGGCTGCCAAGGTAAATTCTCACGGAAGACCCTCAGGGGGCCTTTCCATTTTCATCAGTCACAGGTGTAAGATAACGGCCACACCTATCCTTCGGAACCTGATGGCAGGGCAGACGGTCCTGATCACCGGTCTATCATTTTCCGGCAGGGCACGCTCTATCCTCCTAATTAACATTTACCACAATACAGCAAAAACCGCAAAATCAACTGTAACTGATCTAATGATAAAACAACTGGAAGATCTTTTAGTGGAATTTGCATCCACGGAGGTACTGCTACTAGGAGACTTTAACATCAAAGACCTCGCAACCAACGGCCTCTTAGCAAGGAAAAATAAAGAGCAAGAAGCGATGATTACTTTTCTAAAAACTCATAACTTCCGCTCGGCTCAGCAAATTGTGCTGGAACTGCAACCGGACGTTCATTTCTTTCCAACATTCAAGATAATCTCAACTATTGATTATATTTTTCTTTCACCGCTTCTGGGAAATCATCTGGCCAGGATGAAAATTCCCTATCGTTTGGAGAGCGACCACAACCCTATAATGGCTACACTGCACCTGCAAGTGCAAGTCGCCCTCGAAACGACAGAAGTGGGGCACTCAACGCGGGCTGAATTGCACACCATGGTTAGAAGAATTAAATGGGACTCACGGGGATCTGCCAAGATGGGAACCTGGCTCAAGGGCGAAACACTTATCTTTAGACATAGCGCTCTGACAGAATCATACTACCGGTGGGATAATGCCATTGGTAGGCTACAGGATCTTCTGGCAGGGCCCGCGGTTCATCACAGAACACTCGGGCCACATCCGAAGCAAACCCATGACCCATTGTTAGCCTCCCAACGTAAGACCCTCAGGAAGGCTGTCCGCTTGCACAAACTGACTGGAACCGTACACACTGCCAACAAGGTGGCATCGCGGCGGACGACCTACAAGAAATCTTTATGGGAGACCAATAGACTCAAAGAACAGTCTGAGTGGGCAAACATTTTCGCCCTACTCAAGGGCAAAAGTCAGTCCCGGTTTTGGAATCACATGAACAAACTATGCTCCACCAACAAGACAAGAGGAAACGTAGTCTGTGAAGAAGCCTGGGCCCTGCACGTGTCCGATCATTATCGCAGTGACTTTGGGGACCCCGCGGTGACAGAATTAAGAGATCGCGCAGTTCAAATAGAAACTTTCGAACTGACCACTGTAGCCGAGGTCGCCAAGTATCTGCGAGCCATGAAAAAAGACGGAGCTCCAGGGCCCAACGGACTCCCTGCCGGGATATTAAAAAGTGCCCCGGAAGAGTGGGCGGACCTTCTGACTCCCCTATTTAACAATGTGTTTGTGACAGGCCAGCTACCAGACTCTTGGTTAGGTTCGACCCTATGCCCCATATTCAAGAAAGGAGACCCTGCGTCACCGCCTAACTACCGCCTTATTGCCCTATTAGATCTGGAGGCAAAGGCATATGCCCGATGTCTCCTTCGGTTGCTTGAAAAATGGGTCGTAGATAACAACATAATTCCATACTACCAAACTGGGTTCCGGGCTTCGGCCTCCACAATAGACAACATCACTACTCTAGCCATTCTGAGTCAAAACGCAAGACAAAAAAACCATCTTCCACTCTATTGCTGCTTCATAGACTACAGCGCGGCTTTTGACAAAGTGTCTCGGAAAATCTTGTGGAGGAAGCTGAACAAATGGGGGATTCCGCACAACCTACTAAGAGTACTAATTTCCCTACATAAGAACACGTGGGTGCGATTTAAAACCGGCCCAAAGACACTTTCTTCAAGAATTGCCGTCGAAGATGGGCTAAAGCAAGGCTGTGTTCTTGCCCCGCTGTTGTTCAACCTCTACACAGCTGATCTCGGTACATTCCTGGAGAATAGTAATCTTCTCCCGCCAAAACTAGGACCCGCCAAAAAGCCTCTTCACATATTACAATACGCAGATGATATTGTAATAATGGACCAAGCAAAATAGGATCTCCAACGGGCATTAAGAATGCTTCATATATGTAACACCGCCAATGCTCTGAAAATAAATCAGGCTAAGACGAAGGTACTGGTTTTTGGCAGATGCAAGAACAAGAAAAGGCTGGTATGAAACATCGGGCCTGCCAGGATTAACACAATAGTAAAATATAATTACTTGGGAGTTTGGTTCAATGAGACGTCCAGGCCTACAGCTCACCTAGCTGCCTTGCAAAAGAGAGCAGGTTCCATTACATACTCCCTGACCCGGCTGAACCAAACCCTGAGCAGCCTCTATGCAGAAGCCATCCTGAAGGTGACTAAAGCCATTCTACTTCCTGCATTAACCTACGGACACCAGGCCTTTCCTGATGCATGCTCCCCCAGTCTTGAGCTCGCCCAAATCTCCACCTACAAAAAATCTTTCCATCTGCCAAATTTTTTCATTCAGCGGGCAAGACTACGATTGGAGCTGGGTCTACAAAGACAATCTCTTTATTGCGAGGCCGACATCCTGAAATATTTTATAAGGACCTTAAAAGCAGGTGATAACACTCTTAAATCCCATCGGGCCCGCCAGGATTAACACAATAGTAAAATATAATTACTTGGGAGTTTGGTTCAATGAGACGTCCAGGCCTACAGCTCACCTAGCTGCCTTGCAAAAGAGAGCAGGTTCAATTACATACTCCCTGACCCGGCTGAACCAAACCCTGAGCAGCCCCTCTGCAGAAGCCATCCTGAAGGTGACTAAAGCCATTCTACTTCCTGCATTAACTTACAGACACCAGGCCTTTCCTGATGCATGCTCCCCCAGTCTTGAGCTCGCCCAAATCTCCACCTACAAAAAACCTTTCCATCTGCCAAATTTTTTCATTCAGCGGGTAAGACTACGATTGGAGCTGGGTCTACAAAGACAATCTCTTTATTGCGAGGCCGACATCCTGAAATATTTTATAAGGACCTTAAAAGCAGGTGATAACACTCTTAAATCCCAGCTAAAAGGAATCCTGTCTAGTCCTGGCAATCCATGGAACACCCAGATTGTAAAGGCCACAAGAGTGTTAGAGATTGACAAGTCATCCCTCCTCTCAGTCAATATTCCATACTCTGCCTGGAAAAGCACCATCAATAAGCAAGTCAAACGTATTTCTCAGTCTATGGATCTGCAGGGTCTAAAGCCATCAACCACTCTGCTCCCCTTGAACTCTTCGTATATTCCTGGGATCTGAAGGACAGGGTTTTCCTAACGACCCAGCGGTGCCAGGGACAACACCTGAAACCTTCGTGGGTTACCTGTTCCGGCGTATATATGACAGAGACACGGGACACTTCCTTCGGCGTCAAAGATTCAGGGTTTATTTACTGCAGGGAGCACAGAAGTCACAAGAAGTACATAGCATGTAGGTTCAAGGAGACTGCTTCAAATTGTATCTGTGGATCGCTCCTTTTATACAGTTTTTCGTCATAGGACAACATGACAAACAAAAGATTACAACCTGGTTCCCACAGTAAATTTCATAGGGGGTTGCTTTCATGTATTCAGGGCACGGAACATAATTACAGTAGCATTTGCCGGTTCCCAACTGTAAAAGTACATCTTCCCACCATTAGTGCATTCCGTTCGGCTGTAAACGAATCAAGGAAGAGTCAGAAAACAGGTGCAGAGAAAGACAAGGATAGGGAACAGATTGAAAAGAGTGTAAGGGGGTGCTATCAGAGACACGATTGCAGGGATCAAAGGAGACGTGCCTAATGAAACGCACAACTGAGACAATAGACCGGCACGGCAAGATGAGCCTTGAGCGGGGCCATCTGCCTTACAGTATCATCCCCCTCGTCATAAAGACATCCTCAAAGGAACACGTGTCTTCCGCAAGAGTTTGGGAATCCCAGGGTCACGAAGCGGACAGTGTCCGTTCGCTGGCTACTTGAGGGCAAGAAACAAAATGGATGCCGTATCTAAAATGGAACCCGTGGGTTCAGATGAAACAGAAGAACGGTTTAGGTTAGCACTGCGAAAACGCGTACACCCACTAAACTCGTCATTTGCGGTTCATAGATACCAGACTCGGCCATATTCGGGCAAGTCGAAAACACCACTTACAATTGTCACGGAACCTCAGACGCTCCTTTTGCCCTCATGTAGGCAAGCACTAGTCGTAATCAGAATCGATCTCGATATTCATCAGACCATCCAGATGCTGCTGCAACATTATTCTATCCATCAATGCTTCCTTGGTAACAGGTGGCCGTCTTATACACGTTGTGGCACAGAGGCCACATAAGGCAGGACCACACTGCACACAAAGACAACACGTGAACAGAAATGCTACAACAACCCCAATGATCATCAGAATCTTCTAACCCCACGTCGACATCAGGCCCCAAAACCACCCTAGTAGCGTCCAATCACCTACGTCCACGTGTATGGACTCGGAGATCTTATGCAACTTCGAGATGGCTTGATAGACAGTTGGAGCGTTATCAGGAATGAAAATGCAGCAACTCGAATGGATCACCTTACATACTCCACCTCTATCTGCAAGGACAATGTCTAAAACCATACGATTTTGTAACGTCATAAGCCTGTCAGCCTGAAGCTCTGCTGTAATGTTACCAAGGGGACTTGCGGTGATATTAGCGGTCGATTCCACCACTCGAGTCAACTGTCTCAGGTTCCTACTATTGATCATAGGTCCCCAAAACGGCAAGAAACCCTTAAAGAAGTCTCCCGCCTCTTGACCGGCAGTGTCCTCTTCGCTAATCACGCCTCTCACAACTCTGGTCTTGTGATAATCTGACCCAACAGTAAAGGTCGGCGGCAACAGATTCGCAATATAACATGTGCCTGAGAAGTCACAAGGCAACCATGTATATGCGCGGTCATAACAGACAAAGTATGTACCCTTGGCAGTCAAAAGAACAGGGGAAGAGGCCGTCGGCAAAACATACGTTTCGGTACAGGCACTCCTCCCGAGCTGAGCTCGCGGGCTTCGGCCAAGACCTTTCAGACAGAAATTACCGAGATGGGGTACGATCCAGATCGGAGACGAGCTTTTAAGCTGCCGATCACCCACTGACATGCTATACTCAGCCTCACTCAGATCTCTGTATGCTCGCACCTCTTCCTCTGGGATAAGCGATGCATCGAAGATATCCCTATCTAAATCGGCAATCGCTCTTGCCAAAGTCTTGTGGTACGGGCCAGGACCATGATCTGCAGTGCTTGGCACTCGATGGGGGTAGGAATCTAGTGCGCTACGAAACATTGTTTGGAATGCTCGAGCTGAACCCTGGGAACTGTAAGGAAGGACCAAGTACAGAATTCCCCTATCAGTGGTATGTGGCATTAACCCACACACCCAACAGTTGGTAGTGTTCATCACCAACTGATGTTGGTGAAGGAGCTGAACGAAGGAATTGTTCATGAATTCCGCACGTCTAAACTGCTCATGTTGGGGTAGGATATGAAAAGAATGAGGAGAAACAGTGGAAGTAGGTTTTGGTTCAGAGGAAAGAGTAGGTGAAGCAGAAGGCAATAATGATTGTATCGCATAGTATACTCCACCCACCACTAACAAGGAAACAGTTAGGAACAGTAGGAACACCTGAAACATAAAGCATTTGGTACGTACAACCCTATGCAGTTCGAATCTTTGTGCTTGAGTCTTCTCCACTTCCGACAACTTTGAGAATGCCATCCTCTAAAACCGTCCGCAACGTTCTTGACGCACTTCGTTCTGTGTAGCAATGGTCAATCCCCAGGAGTTCCCAGGAATCGACGGCCTCCGACCTAGTGTCAGGACCTACTAAACAGAAGGAAGTACCCGCACGGCCTTACGGTCAACCTGGATGTAACAAACAACATATACAAAATCTCCTAGCTGTGGAAAAGAAAACACACATGTGTGGAAAAGAACTCAGAATACAAACAGAAACCACAGTTGTTCAAAAGTGTTCAGAGTGATAATGGGGTAACGTGAATTTAAAAAAGGAAAAAGCAAAAACTGTTTATTAGTCTCTGGTATTGGAACGAAGAAAATATCTGCTTCTTCCAGGACAAGTCTGTTCTTCAAACAATTGATCGGATGGTGGAACAGAGTCCTGTCAATCAGACAATAATTCAGATCTTGAATTCTCCAATGACAAAGGTTCAACAGAGCTATCTGGCTGTACTGAAGTATCTCCCACGGGCTGAGCGCCACTGAATGGCACAAAGTTCGGCAAAGCTTCTGTTTCTGATGAGGCGATGCCTGTCCTCACCCACGAGTCCGCTGGAAAAGGTATTGGTACCTTTTTGGTGTGGGTGGCGTGCACCCAATGCTTGTGGCCCTCCAAACGAACAGCGGTTCTCGTGGCGAGTAGCACTTGGAAGGGTCCAACAAACCTCGGCTCGAGGTTTCGCTTCCGGCCAAAATTCCTTGTAACCACCCAATCTCCAGGTTGGAGCTGGTGGCCTGGACCCTCCGTCTGCGCCGGCAGTGCTTCAAAGACCTGTTGATGAAGTAACCTCAGTTTAGCAGTCAGATCATGAAGGTAATCAATTAGCATTGGATATTCAAGATTTGTAAATGAACTGGGTCTAGGAACCCCCCAAATATTTGCAGGACGGCCGAACACAATCTCATACGGGCTGAGCCCTACTCGAGAGTGTACAGTCGTCCTAGTTGACAGAAGAGCCAGAGGCAAAGCATCGGGCCACGACAGACCAGTCGAAGCCTGAATCTTTGCGAGTTTTAGTTTTAGAGTACCATTGTACCCTTCAACCAAACCTGCTGACTGGTGATGATTGGCGCTGTGGAATTTCTATGTAATTCCAAGGCCCTTACACATACTCTTCATCACACTCCCCACAAACTCACTTCCGTTATCAGACCATACAATCCGTGGCATTCCATACCGAGGAAAGTATTCCTTCAGCAGGACTTTCGCCGTGGACAGGGCAGTATTGTCTTTAAGAGGGTAAGCTTCGATCCATCGGGAGAATGCGCAAACCACAACTAAAACGTATTTTAGGTTATTACATCGCTCCATATGGATGAAGTCCAACTGAATTACCTCAAAGGGACATGTAGGAGGAGCGAAATGGCCAGGGGGTGTAGGAGTGCCCTTGCCAGGATTGTACATCATACATATCATGCAATTCTTGACCAATCTCTTAGCACACTTAGCGATGCCATCATTCTTCCATACGGGGAACAACAACTTGCAGATACCTTTCGCGCTAATATGTGACAAACCGTGTGCCATGGTCACAACAGCTAGCACATATGCATCCGGCAACATCCACCTTTTATTCTCTGACAAATCAATCCAACATCCATTCGCGTCTAACTTTCCTGTGCTCTCCTTCCACTTGGTCTTTTCAGTCTCGGTGGCCTCATTCTGAATCGCTTTCACACTTTCAACAGAAATCCTCACACATACCAGTTTCTGCAGGCCACCTTACTGAACTCGTCACATACATTCTAGTTGCAAGATTTCTCGCAGTCTCCTTAGCAATCTCATCAGCGAACGCATTGCCACGACCAACATCATCCGTCACCTTACGGTGCGCACTGCATTTAATAATCGCCACCTGCTTGGGCAATGTAAGTGCGTCCAAAAGATCGTTCACAAGCTGTCCGTGCTGGATTTTCGTACCATGCGATGTCATAAAACCTCTCTCTCTCGCCACAATCGACCAAAACTATGGGCAACACCAAAGGCATACTGACTGTCAGTAAACACATTTACCTGCTTTCCTTTCGACAAAACACATGCTCTCGTCAAAGCAATTAGTTCTGCCGCCTGTGCAGAATTCTGATTCGGTCTCGCTGTTTCCACAATCGTACTTAACGTTACCACAGCATACTCAGTCGTCACATCACCATTCGGCAACTTAAAACACGAACCGTCCACATACAAAGTACCATCGGGTTCTTCCAATGGAGTGTTTTTTAGGTCAACACGACCCTTCGTTTCTTCCTCAGTTCGCAAATAACAATCGTGTGGTGGTACCTCGTCTGATTCCATATTGGTTGGCAACAAAGTCGCCGGATTCAGGACATTGCAGCGCTTTATTTGAATGTGACTTGCCAAAAGCGTCAACTCATAACCAGACAACCTTGCACTCGTCAAGTGTTGGGTTTTCGTACGATTCAAGAGAGTATCAACTGCATGCGGAACCAGCACCGTAAGCATATTATCCATGACCAATCCTGCAAATTGTCGGATGGACACCGCAGCTGCCGCTGTCGCTCTTAGACAACTCGGCAACGCTCTAGCTACTGGGTCCAAGGTCGAGGAAAAATATGCACATGGACGTTGCTTACCGCCAAATTGTTGCGTCAAAACACTCAACGCACAACCTTCCCTCTCGTGAACGTATAGTGTAAACGGCTTGCTGTAGTCAGGAGTATCTAACACAGGGGCCGAACACAACGCATCACGCAATTCAGAAAAACTTTTCTGACACTCTTCCGTCCATGGCAAAGGAATTGGAACATCCTTGCACGTGAGGGCTACCAATGGTTTCGCTAACAATGAAAAATTTGGAATCCATTGCCTGCAGTATGACGTGATACCTAGAAAGGCACGCACATCTCTCTGAGTTGTTGGCACAGTCATTCGAGCGATCGCAGCAATTCTCTCTGGGGTCAACCTTCTTCCCTCCTTTGACAATAAGTGACCTAGATAGGTTACTTCTTGGCAACAATATTGCAGTTTAGAAGGTGAGACCTTGTGATGTAAGTCACAGAGATGTTGCAACAAAGACACTGTAGCAGTTTTGCAAATTTCTTGTGTGTCCGCGGCCACCAATAAGTCATCGACATATTGGATCAAGGCTGCACCAGCCGGCAACACAAACGCATCAAGTTGACTCTTCAGGGCTTGGCTGTATATCGATGGACTCTCACAGTAGCCCTGAGGAGCGCGTTTAAACCTGAAGCTGCGACCACCTAACGAAATGCTAAAGAAAGCATTCTTCAGATCGATCACTGAGAACCAGGATGCAGATGCTGGAATCAGAGTCAGTAAAGCCGTAATGTCAGGCACCACAGGAAACTGAGGAACCACAATTTTATTCACCTCCGGTAAATCAATGACAAAACGATAAACAGGAGGCTTAGATGGATCAGTGCGTTTCAGAATTGGTAGCACAGGACTATTAAACACGTTTCCCCGAGTCTCCTCGATAACATCTTTCTCGATCAAGTCATAGATGATCGCTAACAATGCTCGCTCACCATCAAGGGAGATACGATACTGGGGAATACGTGGTAATCGCACATTCGATTTCAATTGGACAACATAAGGGGAGATATCAAGCAGGCCCACGTCATTGGGACCTGTTGCCCACAAAGATACAGGAAGAGAACTCAATTCCGGTGGGAGCTTATCAATTGACAAATACATAGGAGAGATTACTCTCTCATCCAATGTAAGCTTTACTCCCGCAGGAGAACAATACAAAGTCGCATACAAACGTTTCAGCAAATCCAGACCCAAAAGATTTTCACCACAGCCAGTAGTCAAAATCAAAGGAGCTTTCAGCTCACGAGGCCCAATTGTGAGGGGTAAAGGGCGAGAAACCGGATTGCTAACAGGGGCGCCAGAGAAACCAACGGAAACATTTGTTAAACCAGACAAAGGTGCGCCAGGGAGTTTCGAATGCATGATGGAACTTTTCGCTGCACCAGTGTCCAACAGAAAAGGCTCAACTACGCCCGATGTGGCAACTGCGACGTAAGGCCCTCTCTGATCAACCGGAACTGATACTACTCCCTCTCCTTGTCTATGGCTGTCCTAGTAATTACCGTCATCAGTATCCTGATTGTCGTAAAAATCGTCCACGTTGTACTGTGCGGATCTACCTGACGATGACCCACGCTGATCAAAACAATTATTGGAATCAGATGAATTATTAGAACGCTCATTTTGATTTTGAGTAACCCCACGACCTCTACCTCGTGAAGCCTGTTGGGGACCACTACGACCTCCTCTAGATACATTGCCATTATTTCGATCGCGCAGCACCGGACAATCAAATTTCAAATGACCCTCACCTCTACAATAGGCACACTGATTGTATCCAAGCATAGATCTCTGCGAAGAAGAGTCATTCCGCGACTGCGACCTAGCGGGCTGCGATTGCGATCTATTCCGTTGCTGAGAATCATTTTGATTTGAGCACGGAGGATACGCTTGTTGCAACAAAACTTTCGTCTTGAGTTCTTTTGTCTTTTTATCTGAACGATCCTTCTCCTCCTTTTCTCTATTTTCATAATATTGGGCCGTAGCCAAGATCTGAGCAGCGGTCGAAACAGCCCACGCACTTTCTGAATTTTTCAATTTGTTGCTAAGTTCAGGCAACAAATTTATCCACAAACAATCTCTGACCTCCCTAAGTGCTCATATCCTGACCACTATGATCGATGAATGCCTCCTCAAATCTCGTAAAGAAATCGGAGACACTCTTGTCCTTCTTTTGCTTGCAGGCAGACAATTTATCCCAGTTAACTTTCATCGATGGCATAAGTGTCTTCATAAGGGTAATTATTCTCTGGAGAAGATCCGTAATAAGCTGTTCAGGCTTTGCCCCACCAACTTGTCGTACGTCAGCCGCCGCAAGAGCAGCCCAATCACCGCCTAACTCGGCTGCGTGATTTTCGTGACGTATTTTAGCCCAAATCGGTTGTGGCACGACATTGCCGAACAACATGTCGATGTTGGCAAGATTCATTATCGTGGCATCCACTAGTTGGGACAATTCCTTATAGTACCCTGCAGGATTTTTGCGAGGGTCAGGCAAAGTTTGCTTAACCTGCAAAACTTCCGATCGTTTCCATGGAAGGTGTATCCACACTCTCTGGAAGTGTGGCAGGATTGGAGGAGCAGCACCAGGGTTACCTGGCATCCATACTGGTGGAACTTCACGCATGGGATACTGACCAGGCGTCGACATCCATTCCTCATGTTCGTCTTTAAATAGTGCACGAGGCATCACAGTGGGACGAAAAGATAGTAGATGCTCGACAGCACGTCGAACATTGCTACCCACAATCATACCACTCGAAAACTGAAGCTGAAGTTCAGTTACAGCGGCCAATACATCATCTGCCGCGTCAACTGATATCTCGTCGCGTAAGAATTTGCACATTTCTTCAAACACGAATCTCTGTGTTGGTTCATTAAATTGGGAGAAAGTATCAACAACTATGCGTGGAGGATTCTTAAGGGGATACCTGATCCAATTTTTCACCATTTTAAATAGCGTATCACGTTCCCTACCACCAGGAAGCTGACTTCGTCTTTGGGGAGCATCAGAATCAACAGACCCAAGAATTGGTCCAAGAGGAGAGTAGAAGTTAGCAACAATATTAGGAATACGTCGCCAAACAGACGGGGAAGAGGAGAGAAGTAAAGGGGTAACAACAGGAGGAACAGGAGCAGTAGGAGTAGTCAAAAGAGTGGAAGTAGCGGGAATAGTAGGTTGAGAAGGTATAGGCAGTGGAGCAGTGGGGACAGTAGCAGGTAGAGGAATAGGAACAAGAGGATTTGCAAAGACAGGACCAGCGACAGGCTGGTTAACAGCTGCCGGAACAGCAGGTCGAGGAACAGGAGGAACCACAGGGGCTGTGGTATCCTGTGCATATGGAGGTGGCGACTTCAGTAGATAGGACAACAAAGGGTCCTCTACTGCTTCCTCTCCCTTCTTATCAGTACCCGTCGGTAAAACGGGATAACATTTATCCACTGTCATACGTTGTAATCTATCAAAAATTTCCTTTTCCTTCTCTTCTTTGTCTTCCTGAAACTGCTCTGCATTTCTCATCGTTGTAACGATACCTTCTCTCTTATTACGTTTAAGCTGTTTGATTTCTTTCTGCTTGGCATTATTACGCCATAACCGAAAGGAATCGAACATGGCCGGCCTTGCTTTCTTTTGAAACAATTTAGCTTCAAGATTATCTAGAATCGGGGTCTCAAAACTACCATGAGGTGGCCAACTAAGGACACCATCATTTTTAGTGTAACGAACCCAGCAATCATTGAATGCGATAGGACCCACACCATGGCGACTATATAATTCATGAATTGGAGTTCCAACTGGAGGTATCGGACATGAGTCCTCCAATCGGGAATCCGCACCACAACCTCTAAAGCAAATGAACAAAGTACTACGGCCAGGCATCGTGCACACTAACTGAGTTTCACAAACGTCAAGGGTTATTGGATCACAATGTCCCCGCAAAAATGCAAAAACCCTCGGTTTTTGGCGACTGCAGACGTCAAATAGAACAACTAAGAACAAAATACGAAGAACCACAAATGCAATGGAACCATGCAACAACTAAGTATCCACAACAACTAAGGATTTTGGGAGCGACCCACAAGTACTTAACTCAAAGAACAATGGCGTCACCAGGAAGGCCCGTCAATCGTCTCGCTATACCAAGGTCTACGCCAGGCGCCAAAACAGGTCGACAGTCAGGGCAGCAGTCCGTCGCAGCCGTCAGGAGGCGGGGATCTTCGCGGGAAAAGTCTTCGGGCCACTTATTTCGACAACAGGATCGATGAAGCGGGGTGCACCTTCCCTCGGAGATTTCACACGAAGTTCCTCACGATCGTCGGGCTTTGGACCGGTACCGCTGATGCCGCCCGACGTTGGGCGCCAACTGAAGGACTGGGTTTTCCTAACGACCCAGCGATGCCAGGGACAACACCTGAAACCTTCGTGGGTTACCTGTTCCGGTGTACAAATGACAGAGACACGGGACACTTCCTTCGGCGTCAAAGATTCAGGGTTTATTTACTGCAGGGAACACAGAAGTCACAAGAAGTACATAGCATGTAGGTTCAAGGAGACTGCTTCAAATTGTATCTGTGGATCGCTCCTTTTATACAGTTTTTCGTCATAGGACAACATGACAAACAAAAGATTACAACCTGGTTCCCACAGTAAATTTCATAGGGGGTCGCTTTCATGTATTCAGGGCCCGGAACATAATTACAGTAGCATTTGCCGGTTCCCAACTGTAAAAGTACATCTTTCCACCATTAGTGCATTCCGTTCGGCTGTAAACGAATCAAGGAAGAGTCAGAAAACAGGTTCAGAGAAAGACAAGGATAGCGAACAGATTGAAAAGAGTGTAAGGGGGTGCTATCAGAGACACGATTGCAGGGATCAAAGGAGACGTGCCTAATGAAATGCACAACTGAGACAAGAGACCGGCATGGCAAGATGAGCCTCGAGCGGGGCCATCTGCCTTACAGTATCATCCCCCTCATCATAAAGACATCCTCAAAGGAACACGTGTCTTCCGCAAGAGTTTGGGAATCCCAGGGTCACGAAGGGGACAGTGTCCGTTCGCTGGCTACTTGAGGGCAAGAAACAAAATGGATGCCGTATCTAAAATGGAATCTGTGGGTTCAGATGAAGAAACCCACGAAACAGACGAACGGTTTAGGTTAGCACTGCGAAAACGCGTACACCCACTAAACTCGTCATTTGCGGTTCATAGATACCAGACTCGGCCATATTCGGGCAAGTCGAAAACACCACTTACAATTGTCACGGATCCTCAGATCCCACGAGCATACTGCCAGGAAAATTTAAGTGCAGTGGCTCGGAAGAATATAATATTTATGCGACTTCTAGGCCTGCGCTCAACGGCCTTCAACAAATGGGCCCCAACAAGCAAGGGGGGGGGCTTGTAGGCTGTGCAAATACCACTCTGAATCATGGCTGCATCTCCTGTGCTGCTGCCCGGCACTAGCAGCCCCCAAAAGGTCCCTCTTGAAACCCTTGTTTTTAAAATGGGGAGCTAGGACGTGCTGGGAGGCCTCGGCCTTGTGCTTTACATCTACTGACATCCAAGTGCTCGCAAGGTTTGGTAAATTTGTGAGACTTTTGGACAATCTTCTATTACCCCCCTTGGCCGCCATGCTTCCTCCCCCTCAAAGACTTATTACAGACTTTTTCCGTCCTTTGGCCCTATACCCGCTGTCTGAATTATTTTTATCTGGCCAAGCACAGCCAAACGCTCACACAGGCAACTATAACGCTGTTCCTCAATAAGTATACCGGTCTCTAAGCCTTGAAAATTGTTTTTTTAGCCTTGTTTTTAAATGATAAATGTGCTAAAAGCTAAATTTTATAATTGTGCTAAAGTAGATTTTGTTTAGCAATGGTTTTAAGTAACTGTGCTAAATTAATAAAAACTTGAAACTTGAAACTTGAAACACTCTAATTTCCCTATCCAGAGACTGTATGAATTCCCCATTACTTCCTCATACACTTCTTTCTGTATGGTCAATGGATCACTGCACGCGTCCTTAGATAATGGTCTGATGGTCTTCCTCTGATGAGGAGTTGGTGATCATGTGACTACGCTGATGCAGGTTTTGTGCTTAAATGATGTGAAAAAATAAGGCAAAATTCACAGATAAGCATGCCTATTTATACACTAACATAAACAAAGTGGAATCCACTCAAGTGATAGTGATCCCTAGAGTGATGGGGAACACACAGTGTTGTTAAAATGCCCCTCACACACCAACAGGCCCCTTGGTGTCATGCTTCATCATCGGGGCCTTCGCACCCCTCTACGGGATGCGGCGTGCTGCGACTCGTGAATACGCAGGAGCACTTGGAGTGAACTATGTGTGGGGGTGTGTGTTATATACCAAGATGTGAGTGAGGTGAGGTGAAAAAAGTGGATAAAAAATACCTGGCACGTGGGAAGAAAAAAACTTTATTAAATCCCCGGCTGGTATTGTTAAAATTAAAAGTGCAAGGCGTGGTTTTCAAAAAGATACGTGTTAGGGTATCAAACCACTGTGTTAAAAGTCAACATGTTTCGGAGGTCAAGGCCCCCTTCTTCAGGACAAGGGTGAAAAGCACTTATCCTCGCCTTACTCACATGTAAGATGTCAAAGTGAAACTCAAAAATTACCACAATGTGTAATGTTCCTCACTATGTTTTTTATGTAAGTGAGTGTCGTTGCGCCCAGTTGGCGTAAGAACCTGTGAAAACAAAATCATAGATAAACATACAGGTCTCAAAATCACAGTTTTTGAGGAGAAGAATAATGCTTCTCTAGTGAAAACATCAGGTAGCACCCAAAAAATGATTGGAACCTGAAAAAATTTAAACAAGAAAAGGGGGACACTACAAACATACACACACGCAAACCAACACAGCTCTCTGCTCAGATGGAATGAGAGCAGAGCAGTAAGGACAGAGAGATCTTACTTTAAGTTCTCAAATACAGGACCTCATGAGCCTTTAAACGTATATTGGGGAATCCTTCCTTTCTAATCAGAAACCTAAGGGATCAATATTAGGGTTTTAGTAGGGGAATATGATCAGCAAGGTGCTGAAGTCAAAAAAGACAGGTTTTTACTCTTAGATGGTCTTATAACTCACGGTTACAGCAACAGCTAATCGCCTGCCTTCCCTCAACGCGGCTCCGATGAAGTGATCGCCACTCGGTACCAGGCATCTAGTCCTGCAACAACAGCTTCGCGTAGTTCGCTAAGCGTCTCTGCCTAGCGCAGGCGCGGTTGCGAACTGAGTCGCGCATGCGTGTAGCTGGCTTTCCTATGCGCATGCGCGGGGGATCAGCGCATATCGCTAGCGTCTTTACCGGACGCGATGAGATTTCTCTCCATATTTGGGCATACACCGGCTTGCATTATTCAATCAATCCCCACTAATTACCCCCAGGCAAGCATATAAAAGGGCCTTAGCCCTCTGGCAGCTCACTTCATCGGAGCCGCGTTGAGGGAAGGCAGGCGATTAGCTGTTGCTGTAACCGTGAGTTATAAGACCATCTAAGAGTAAAAACCTGTCTTTTTTGACTTCAGCACCTTGCTGATCATATTCCCCTACTAAAACCCTAATATTGATCCCTTAGGTTTCTGATTAGAAAGGAAGGATTCCCCAATATACGTTTAAAGGCTCATGAGGTCCTGTATTTGAGAACTTAAAGTAAGATCTCTCTGTCCTTACTGCTCTGCTCTCATTCCATCTGAGCAGAGAGCTGTGTTGGTTTGCGTGTGTGTATGTTTGTAGTGTCCCCCTTTTCTTGTTTAAATTTTTTCAGGTTCCAATCATTTTTTGGGTGCTACCTGATGTTTTCACTAGAGAAGCATTATTCTTCTCCTCAAAAACTGTGATTTTGAGACCTGTATGTTTATCTATGATTTTGTTTTCACAGGTTCTTACGCCAACTGGGCGCAACGACACTCACTTACATAAAAAACATAGTGAGGAACATTACACATTGTGGTAATTTTTGAGTTTCACTTTGACATCTTACATGTGAGTAAGGCGAGGATAAGTGCTTTTCACCCTTGTCCTGAAGAAGGGGGCCTTGACCTCCGAAACATGTTGACTTTTAACACAGTGGTTTGATACCCTAACACGTATCTTTTTGAAAACCACGCCTTGCACTTTTAATTTTAACAATACCAGCCGGGGATTTAATAAAGTTTTTTTCTTCCCACGTGCCAGGTATTTTTTATCCACTTTTTTCACCTCACCTCACTCACATCTTGGTATATAACACACACCCCCACACATAGTTCACTCCAAGTGCTCCTGCGTATTCACGAGTCGCAGCACGCCGCATCCCGTAGAGGGGTGCGAAGGCCCCGATGATGAAGCATGACACCAAGGGGCCTGTTGGTGTGTGAGGGGCATTTTAACAACACTGTGTGTTCCCCATCACTCTAGGGATCACTATCACTTGAGTGGATTCCACTTTGTTTATGTACATGACTCGGGAGACTGAATCCACCGACTCTCTCTCTCTCCCCCCTCTTGTTAAAATTTATTTATACACTAACACTGACTGATGTTGCAAATCCAAGAAGCAATAAGATAAGCAGTCTACAAAATCAACTTGCCATCTTTCCAAATTATCTTTCTGTTTCCTCTTTTACCACGCTCCATCTATTTCTCTACATCCCCCTCATGTCGCATAGTGGCGATCTGCATGCAAATCTTTGTCGTATCCACATTTGTTGATAGTCAGTTTAACTTCTTCCAAATCTTTTCAAGTGAACATCGTGTCACAGTCTTACCCATCTATTTTGATTCTTAATTAGAATATATATTCGGAAAATATTGGTCGACAGCTGACAATGACAATAAATCCCATTACAATGCGTGAACAGACAGAAAGCACATTCAACGGTAAAACGTGAAAAAAAGGAAGGCACGCCACAGACAGGAATCACTCCTGGGAAAAGAAACGGTTCATGTACCAGTGCAAACACTTCAGTAACAACGTGTGTTTTTGCATTCAATAGCTGCTGTTTTAATTAAAAAGCATGCACACGAAAGGAAAAAAAAATATGTTGATAGGCAGTGATAACAAGTATTTATTTCACACAATCCAATCAATAAAAGGATAACATTAATTTTAAAACCAGAGAAAAATAAGGAAAAACAGGGTTCTTCAGATGATTCTTCTTTTAGCCGATTATACAACTTCAAAAGGCAGTTCCGACAGAGAGAAGGAACACCACATGAAACACTGAACCATAAACAATATTTTCTCCTGGCTAAATTTGTCTTGCGCTCCTATTCTTTTTTTCTATCCAGCCACAAAGAAATGTTCCCACTGAGAGGTATGCTAAAAGATTAAATAAATACTACAAATGTAGACAAGGCATGTTCCACCATCAGACAGCTTAGGTATGCAAGTGAGTGAAAGACTTCCCCACCTCTGTAGTCAGAGACAAAGAAAATCATTTAGCATTAATTGTAAGCTGCTTTACAATAAAATCTATATTTGCTTTCTTAAATTTGCAAACACATTCGTGGGCAGTATGAAATCGTTTTATTTTGCAGTATTTTGTTCATCATTAGTTATCGTTTTTGAGTGTAATCCTGGAGTGTTCTATCGATGTCTAACACTAAAAAAAGAAGCATTGCAAAGAGGTCAGCAGTCCCAGTGCGTTTTTGTAATGTTTTTGTGGTTCTTTATTGCAAACGACGAGAGAGGATTGCAAAGATAGATAGATAGATAGATAGATAGATAGATAGATAGATAGATAGATAGATAGATAGATAGATAGATAGATAGATAGATAGGTAGGTAGGTAGGTAGGTAGGTAGGTAGGTAGGTAGGTAGGTAGATAGATAGATAGATAGATAGATAGATAGATAGATAGATAGATAGATAGATAGATAGATAGATAGATAGATAGATAGATAGATAGATAGATAGATAGATAGATAGATAGATAGATAGATAGATAGATAGACAGATAGATAGACAGATAGTTAGTTGCAAACACACAGTCACATAGACAGAGTTGCAAATATAGGCAGCGTTGAAAAGATAGTTGCAAAGGCAGATACAGTTGCATAGATACATGTCGTTGCAAAGATAGGCAACAGAACAGGAAACTGGAGTAAATCGCACAGCTTCAATTAGTAATTTAAAAGTTATGCATGTACATAAGCATAATACACAAGGCCAGGTGAAGTTTAAAGATTTAGTTAAGACATAGATTTCTTTCACACTCATTTCTTTCCCAGGAACCGGTCCAGGCACTGCTGATGGCTCTACTGTGAGGGGATGCTTTTGATGCCCATGTTGGTCAACAGAGTAATTCACATGGCCCAGTGGAAGGGCAAAAGCCTGGAAAATGATAACGCCTGAATTAGGAAATGATATGATAGTACTCAGCTTGTCATACGGAATACAGTTATCACAAAAGGGACAGCGCATTTGCATGCAGGGTATATGTATACCCTAATATTCATACCTTACGAGTTCTTCTGAGCCTAAGTGTGGCACAGCTGTGCAGCAGCATAACTCACACTCATCAGGTATAATGCAAAGGGTGCGCAGCCTTTTTAGTAATCACTACAGATGTCCACTATGTATGCCCACTCACAATAGAATGCATCGAGGGGGTCAGCACCCATGCCTCAAGGCGCACCTTTGTGCCAGCCTACCTGAACACAGATATCAAGCTGAGCTAGACGGTGGCCTTGCATGCTCAGCCCTCACAGCTACACCATTGTGCGTGTTCTCAAAAGATTTCATTTTCATAATCAATTCCCTATTAAGTGAACATAGTTTCGTAATCTGTGAAAAAGGAGAAGTCAAATTAACAAAGACAACTCAAAAAGGAATGTACAAGAACATGAGCGGCAAAGATGAGCTAATAATGTGCCCTGTGGTAACATCAAAAACAACATGAAGAGATGGCAGAAAGAGATAGCCATCACGACAGGATCTGAACACAAATGCAACGCTAAAGTAATAATAGAGTACAAATGAAAACACAGCCAACGAAAGCAACTACTTTGTGTCTGGACTGCTCTCTACGAATAAGCAGAATGATGACAGCGATATTAGCCAGCGACTGAAGTGGAGCGACCCACTGCCTGGTGCTGTGTGCAGAAGTGAGGGGAAGAACGATGTGAATGACACAACTTAAGACCAATGAATGACGAAACCTGCTGAAAACCTCTTTAATGAAATATTATATACATAAAAGTTTAGCACAATCAACTAATGCCAGACCTAAAAATATTCCATCAGTTAACAACATTGCTGCAAAGCCAGACTGGGAACCACAAGCAGCCCTTACAAATGTAGTCAGGCCAACTCATATTGTGTGTAGCAAGCCAAGCTACCACAGCATGCAGGCGCACCCACCGAGGGCTAATTTCATATTTTATTAAGTAAATGAAGGAGTTGAGAGAACATTAGTGCATGGTCATCTCTAGTCCCAGGCATGCAATAAGGGCAGTGGCATAGCAATGGGTGATAACTTCTAGAGCAAGTAAGCAAAATGGGCCCCTTAGGTCGTAAACTACAGCAATAATCAGTGTTCATTGGGCCCCTCTGGCCTCTGCACCCCAGTACTATAGCACCTGCTACACATTCATATCTTCGCCTCTAAGTAAGGGCTCAAAGTGAGGGGAGCCATGGAGCAGCGCACTATCATTGGACAACACAACCCCCAGATCAGGTGAGCGCCATGGGTCTCTGAAATGTAATTGGAAGTTAATAACAAGGTTTTTTCACCCTAGGCTACTTGGAGCTTTGGCAGGGGAAGTGGAGAGCTTTCCAGAAAAAGATGTGGAGGTAGTCATGATGTCACATCCACTTCAGAGGCGGGCACCAGGTATAAATATTGGACCTCCTGAACCACCTCTTGAGTAGCACTCATGGACCGGTGGAATATTCGGAAGGACTGCCTGTTAGCCTGCTACCAGAAGGACTGCCCTGCTGCTGGAAAGATGGAAAGACTGCCTTGCTGACCTGCTGACGGAAGGCGTACAGGACCTGCTCCTTGAACTAGGGTCACTAGAGTGAGTTCAATAGTTTGTTGGCTGAACTCCTGTGCGAGCTACATGGTTATAACAAGCAACAGAGAACTTGAACCCTGCACTCAACCTCATGCATGGAGTGGACCTAATCCCCAAAGTCTTGCCCACCAGGTTCTGGACCCTTGGAATTGGTGTTAGAGATGCTACTCGTGTCTAACCCTAAAACCTGTGACTTAGAACAACATCTAGTATAAAGTACCAGAAATACTGACAGAAGCCCAGGTCTTACCTGCTAGCCAATCCCAAATAATGTGCATCGCCGGTCACCTGACTTTGTGGTAGCTCCCACTATGTTCTTCTCTACAGCAGCAAATCAAGTTCAGCTAATCTTCTCACCGAGGTATTCAGCCCTGTGAAACCCTCATCTGCTAAAGAATGCAGCTTTGTCTTGCTGAAGGTTTTTGATTTTCAAAAAAGTAACACAATCCTAAGTTAGAAGTCTTCACCACAACTACATCTAGAAGCTCCTCAATGATGAATCCTCCTCGGACTCTGCCCATTGCCTGGCCCAGCTGAACTTTGCTTTCTTCCTCTCTTGGAGTCATTTCCTTATGTATTTTCGCATGCTCTGCTGCTGATGCAAACATTCCTAATGAGGTGGGAATTCTTTACTAACCACTCTCCTCAGCCTATGAGATCTTGTTTGCTTTTGTGCATGCTCATTTTTCACTTATGGAGGATAAATGTTAAAAAGTCAGCACACTGATATTTATGCTGAAGGACTCATTTAGACATTAGGCATCTGCCAACAATTGAGGAATGTCATGCCGCTGCTCTGGGAACAGCTATATTATTGACAACACTGCTGTTGCACTTACTCTTTGATCTTCCCATCTACCAGCATCATTCCTACAGTTTATTTGCACTCAGATAGCACCATCAACTCCACATTTGCCCTGGATTTCAATAACCCCCAAATATCCATTCACATTTAAGGACAGCTGTAAAAGATGGCTTGGAAATTTTCACTCACAATGTCCTGCAAAACTCTGATTTGGACTAAAACCATACATTTTCCTCACATTTCTGGGAACCAAAGCAATGGAATTTGTGTGGAAAAACACAACCCCTACCACACAGCATTCCCATGGGTAGTGGGGTGGCCGCCATTACAGCACATGTCCAGATTTCCATGTACTGAATTTCAGGAAAGTAATATAGGGAGACGAGGTAGGGAAACCCCGACCCCCTGACACTTCTGGAGGGAACTCAGAGGGCCAAAACAATGAAATGTTTTCACACAGTATGCCTGCATGACTCATAATGCAGGTCTATACAAACGTCACTGGATGAAGCTTGCATGGACCTGCAGTACTCTAGGGTGAAACTTGGTTGTGGTACCACAAAAGTAATGTGGTACTGCAGAAAAATATTTAAAAAAGTAAAATCCGTGATATGCATGGCCAAATGCTGTGCGCAACTGTAGAGTGATCAGCGCAATTCATGTAATTTGGGGAATTAATCCACATTAGATAATTGCTGACATTCACAGTGTCAACATATAAGAAGAGCAGGACAAGAGAAGCAGTTCTTTGTGGTGCTTTTGATTTTTGCGTGAGAAATACATCCTTGGATTAAAAATTGACAAGAGGCCACATTTCAGGATATAGTGCTAAATGTCAGATTTGCATTTTGCATAATTAAGCATAATTTCACAAAATTACACAAAATTAAAGTGCACTAATTTCTCACACCCCTAGAGAAAACTTACTAGATGCTGTGGCCAATCCTTGCTAGGGACAGCCAAAGGCCATGTGCAACTTGGGTCTGCCACTCTTTGGCAGGGTTGTGCACGGTGAGCATGTGGTGAACACATCTGTATGTTATGACAGAAATGACCAACAACAAACATTTTTTAACCAATAAAGGTGATTCTAACAAGAACCACTTTTTATCCTCAACAATTTTTTTCTAGAATTTTTCTGTTTTGGGGAATTAACTAAAAATAACAGGGAAACAAGGTGTTACAAGTTGAGTAAAAATAGTTCTTGCATGTAGCTTCATATGTATCTGCCTGCTTGCCACAATATGCAGCACTCTGTTCACTCATAGATAATATTTTGCCGCAGTCCATACATAACAGTCAAATCCTAAAGTAGGAATGGTTCAAGTCTTCTGTTAGACAAGAAGATTATTTGCTGGTAGAGTATTTCCACCTTGGAGACTCTGGAGGACCACAGACGATGGAAATGCCATCTCATGTTCTTGTTATTTCTGTTTCACTGGATTGAACTGTTTGGATTACAATGTTTTTATATGTGTTTGCATCCCGGAAGTGCTGAGAGAATATTTTTTGTCAGTCCCATGGCTAAAAACTTTCTTGCATATATTGCAAGTCAACATTTTGGCAGAGATCTTCGTCTCTCTTGCTTCACAATAGACTCAGGAATGAGAGAGTTATGCTTTATTGTTCAATTACCTAAAATCGTTACAATATACTATTATTACAATAATCTAAAAGAGAAAAAGAGTTAAAATCCCACACAACTTGCTACGAAGTATAAGAGAGTTTAAAACATTAAAAACAGCAGTTTATGCAAACTGGCAATAAAGTGCAAGTGCATAAAACTTTGTGGGAAGTATTGTCAAAGTCTCTCTTGCTTGATGGCCAGCTGGTTTCTTTTTTATGAATCCATTTTCTGTGACAGGGATTCTCTGATTAATTCTGTAAATTTCCCAAGCCGTGCAATGGTTTGAGCTGTTTTGGCAGAGAAACACAGATCTGAGACTTCTCTGCATCGTACCAGGCCGTAGGACCAACAAATGAGAAGAAGCAGCCGGTGCCGCTCGCTGGCCAGCTTTGGGCAGCAGCACAGCAGATGGCGCCAGGATTCACAATGATAACAACAAAGACGACATGCAGCTGAATTATCCTTCCGGGCCCAGGCTTGGTTAAAATTCACGATAGGCAGTACGAGAAGTCTCATGTAGGTGATTTTTTTCCTGGGCCAGGACTGTCAATGCTTGCTCAAAGTATGGCTGTGGTTTGCCCACTGTGTAGGAAGTGTCCAGTGCTGAGAGATTGGTATGATGGTGTAAGCTTTCCAGATCTCTTTCGTAGGATATTTTCTTAACTTGTGTATTCACTGTTCTTTTCCATGTGGTTACTGGACATTTTTAAATTATCCAAATTTTGAGCATCTATTTCTAGTGATTCTATGGCATCTGCCATCTGAACCTACCATGGAGATCGTCCATTCTTCAAAGATTGTTTTAATTAGCCTTTTCAGGGAGGTTACTGGAGCACGCAGGGTGCTAATGTAGTATTTTAGAATATCCCCAAAGCAGCTGATATCAGGACGAGTGAGACCCAGCTCCAACCTTATTCTTGCTTTCCTGGCCTGTCGTGGAAGTTCTAGAACCTTCTTGTAGGCAGAAGTTTAGTCGTTTATGAGAAACTTAGTGAAGGCTCCGGGGAAGGTTAGGTGTCCGTAATTGAGAGAGGGGACTCATTTTGCTTTCAAAACTTTCAAGATGGTTTAGGCAGTCGGACTCTGTAGACGTCTATTGAGATTTGTCAGGCTGTACGCGATGCTGGCCCCCTTTCTCCCTAGATGTTTCAGATGGGCAGTGGGTTTGGCCCCGTCCGAGAACCTGAGACCCAAGTAGTTATAACTTCTGCATGTTCTAATTTGCAGGCCTCCTAGGCGCCATTGTACTGTCTTCTTTCGTGGTACTTCCCTAAGATAATTATCCTGGTCTTCTCTTGATTCACCAAGAGATTGTTATTTTGGTTAAACCTTTGCAAAGCTTCTAAGGCTTTCTGTAGGCCTGTCCTGGTGTGATCCATTATGACTATATCGTCTGCGTATTGGAGGATTTGGAGTCGCTCATTCCCCAGCCTTGGTGTTAGTAGATTTGCCCCCTCCAGGGCTTTGCCGAGGTCGGCTGTATAAAGATTAAAAAGTAGAGGAGCGAGAACGCATCCTTGTTTGACACCATTATTAGTTGGAACCTAAGTTGTTACAGACGAGTGACTGGTTTTGATACAAACCCAGGGCGATTATTGCATTTAACAGTTTTTGAGAAACACCCCAGGAGTCCAGTTTTTCCCACAGCTTCCCACGGTCAACTTGATCGAAGGCTGCACTGTAATCAACAAAACAGCAAAATAGGGGTAATTGTGATGGCTGGGTCGCACGGAGTGACAGGTGTCCCAATGCTAAGATGTTATCTATAGTAGAACTTTGAGGCCTGAAACCGGATTGGAAGAAGGGGAGGATGTTGTTATCCTTTACCCAGGTTTCTAGTTCTATCAGCAGAATTCTGGCATATGCCTTCGCTTCCATGTTCAGTAGGGCAACAAGCCGGTAGTTCCCAGGTTTCGTGCGGTCCCCTTTTGTATGAATGGGAAAAAGTTTTGAGCCTTTCCATGACAAAGGAACAATAGAAGTGGCAAGTGCATACTTAAAATGTGATGTTAATTGTTCTGCCCAGAATCCTTGAGAGGCTTTGAACTATGCTGCAGGGACTCTGTTGGGACCTGGGGCACCATCTGTTCTCGTTGTTTTAATTAGGTTGACTATCTCAACCTTAGTGATGACAAGAGTCTTGACACCTTTTTCCATTTCTAAGGGAGTTTGTTGTGTTTGGGTATAAGACCTGTTCTGATGTGTTGAATATAGTTGCTTTGCGTATTTGACCCACTCCGAGGCTGCCACCCCATTTTCCTTGATCTGACTGCTATGGCTGTGTTGCTTAACGTATCTCCAAAGTTGGATATGTCCCTTTTCTTTGAGAAGATTAACATTTTCAGCCACTCAGCCTCGATTTATTTTAGTCGTATTTCCCATACTTTCTTTCTTTGCTCCCTGCGAAGCGCCGTTATTACTGGTGTTTGTGAATTTGTGACTCCTTTTCTTCTTGCCTTCAAGGCATTTGAGAGACTATGCCTGGTCTGGACTAAGGCCCTTGGTTTTATTTGTGCTGGTGGGCATTGGGGATAGGAGGCTTGTGCTTTAGAGGTTCCAGTACGTTCCCCAAGAACGGATTTTTATTAATCTAAGAGTGTTTTCCATCTCTCCAAGGGGATTCAAGGCTTGTGCCTATGGAGCTCGATCCTTTATGTTTAATCCAATCCAGGAGTTTTGGACCTAAATTTGCAGACCATTTTACTCTCCCCAAAACTTGGTGCTCTTCTCCGGTTCGAACCCCAAGTGTTTCCAATTGTTTTGCAAGTTCTCCGTTTAGCTGAAGGGATACCCTCAATGGTCTATGGTCACTCTCGTTCCTGTTTCCCACTTCGAAGTTGTTAAATAATGGTACCAGGTTATCCGCAATAAAGATGCATCAAAGAAAATACCGGGAGCAAACGGGCAGATTCTCAGAATCTGGCCGTTTGCTCCCGGTATTTTTGCATTTGGGAGGAATCATCCCAAATGCAGAAATCGCAATTTAAGGAATCTCTAAATAGCGATTCCTTAAATTGCTCTTGCATTTAAGGAATCCCAAAATGAGATTCCTTAAATGCAATGCATGAAACCCAAAAACAATAGCGATTTCGCTAATAGGGGTAGCAAATTACCATGAAGTTGAACTTCGTGGTAATTTGCTAAAACTTTGAAAAATGCACTTTTGTGCATTTTTCAAAGTTACATGTTGCGCACACACATGCCTTTAGGGAATGTGTGTGTGTAACATTTGTGCACAGGTCCATTTCAGGGGTGCAACAGGGTGTCCTTTGGACACCCTGGCAGCCTTGAAATAGCGGAACATTAGCGATTCGGTAATAGCTAATCGCTAATAAGGAATGGCTTTCCCATTCATTCCTATGGGCCTTTAGGTCCATAGGAATGAATGGGAAAGCCATTCCTTATTAGCGATTAGCTATTACCGAATCGCAAATAAGGAATCTGTAGGAATCGCTAATAACATTGCGATTCCTACATGCATCCCGTTTTGCGAGTCTTTAATAGCGATTCCTTAAAATTCGCTATTAAGGACTCGCAAAACACATCTGCCAGGTAGTCGTTTGTGGACTTGTCCCTGAAGGTGGGGAAAGGGAACCAGAGGGGATCCGCAGCTTTTTTGATTGTATGGGCAGAAATCATGTTGTGAGTGGAAAGGAGCCACGGCTGAGGGGCCAGTTTGGTCTGGGCAGTGGCGTCCATTTTTGGGTGCCCCAACTCTCGAATGTTCATGTCCCTAACAATTATTGGAAAATGTGAGACGTATTTATTTATGATGTGCTCCATTTTTATTGACAATATTTTTAGTACTTGCTTTTTTTGCTGGGAGGTAGGGTTGACGTAGCACCCAAGCAATCTTTTTATCCCAGCATTGTTCCAGAATATGATGGACAGCTGTATGTTGTTTCCCGGTGTTCCAGTGGTGATCTGATGATGAACAGCCTTAAGGCTGTTAGAGGTGCCGTTGTGGTGGCTGTCCATCTGGACCAGTACGAGTGCCATACGTGATGGAGTGCTTTGGCCCACTAATGTGGACTGTCCTGTGGTCAAGCGTACATGTTATCCTGTAGGCGTTGTAAGGTCTTGACTCTGCAACTGGGCTTTTCCCTGACTTAGGACAGAATAGACTTCCTTCGTTGGCGATGGTGCAGCTAGGAAGTGTGGATATTTCTCAGGCACTGCTTAATTTGTAAAATATGAAGTGCAGGTGCTCAAATATTCGTCGGAGGCCACACCCACTTTCACTAGGCTCCAACCACTTCCTCCACTGGCTCCACACACTCTCTATTGGCTCCACCCACATCCTCAACTGGCACTGATGAAAGGCAGATGTGATACCCGATCTGAATTTCAGCAAGGGAGCCTTGCTCCAAGTAAGGTTTTGATAGAAGGGTCCCCTGCCCTGTGAACATTTTGAAAAAGATTAAATTAAAAGTGCATTTAAAGCACAATTTTGGAATAAATGAGCTCAAATGACTAGTGCATTGAAAAGGGACATGTGAAACATTCCAGTGCTCTATGTGCTGATTTAGGGAAAGGACAATACTCACATGCATTATAATGCTTAGCCCTGGCATTATGGTGGCGTGACACGGTGGTGGCCAGTGTTCGGATATTAGCATCATTGTCAAATTAAGGTAGCCACATGTTGTATAATGGTGGCCACCATTGACAAACTGAGGGCATCCTTGAACTTATGATGCCACTCTGGTTACCGTTTTTAATATATGTTGGGCATTAATAGTATTAATGGTGTCGAGACCTGACACAAAGGTGGATTCACGCAATGGTACCCATTATTGGCCTATTGTGTGGTCCTTGGCTTTATGGTTGCTATCTCTGGCATAGCACTTTACATGCAGCTGAAACCTTTGATAACAGTTTTAATGTTACTGTAGATTAGGATTGAAATGTATGAATTGCAAGTAACAAAACAATCTAGGAGACAAAAGCAGTAACCCTCTGAGCTACCCACATAAAAATACTGTTCTGTGAAATGCGGAATAGACGTTCTTTGCATCAGGCATGTTAACTCTCTCTCTCTCTCTCTGTGCTACTGCAGAGTCAAAAGTTGCATGAGACAACTCTGATCTCTCTGCAGCAGGAATATGATAAATCATCACTTTATATTTCACTTACCTACAGAGTCACTGAGTGTTGGGAAAATAATTCCTGCTGCTCAGCTTGGTCGCTGTAGCTGGTGTCTATGGGGGCACTCACTGCAGACCGGTGATCTGACTGATAGTGTTGTGATGTGCTGGAGACAAGAGAAGACTGGCCCATCTGCAGCTTGTATGGAAAGGGGCGACCACTCGGTCCCCCCGAACGTATGGCGGAGTGCCTCGATCCCCCCGGGAAGCCATTTTTTGGCGGGAGGCGCGTCTCGGCTGGTATGCCCGAAGCGGCGTAGCCGGGGCGCGCTTTTTCCCGCTCTAGAGTGGGCTGGCCTAGACACCGACGTAACCAGCCCCGCCCCCGGGACGGGCAGGGGCGGGTTTACGCCCGCCCTGAAGACGGATAAAAAGAGACGCAAGACCAGAAGACGTCCTCTTGTTCTTGTGCTCCGAAGCTGCACCTCCTCGCTACACGTGAGCTCGGGACAGAACGAAGAGCCAATTTTGAGTGTTTTGATCTTTTTCTTTGTCTTCTAGATACTTCGTCGGTGAGATGCCAAAGAAAGTCGCAAAGAAAATGTCGACCGACCAGATGGTGCGGGCACTTTTCAAAGATATGGCAGACATAAAGAAACGGTTGGCAGAGCGAGACGGGGAGGAGGGTTCGGGCCCTGCGCCGGCTGGAGGGAGACCGAAGAGGCCGAGAAAGGTTCCAGCCGGTGGAGACATCCCGGTTCCCCCTGCACCGCTCGAGGCGCCGACCCCAGTTCCAATAGAGGGGAATCCGATCCCCGTTGTCGTCACCCCGACGTCCAAGGGAGATATGCCCCCCGAGCTGGCAGCACAGCTAGCAGCTTGGTTGGGGGATAGTAGTGATGGCGCCACGGCTGCCGAGGCACAGGCGCTGATAAAAGGGCTTCGGGAGAAGAGAGAGGCAGCGAGAGTGGCTGCGCCATTGGCGGGGATAGACAAGCCGCAAGCGGCAGAAGCTGCGTCCAGTTCAGGTAAGCGGCCATTGCCGATTGCAAGGGACGAGTCAGCACCCTCTCGTAGAGAGAGATTGGGACAACATGTGCCTTTAGCCATAAAGGAAAAGATCTGGGCAGGGGAATACGTGAATATTTTTTCCTTGCTTGTTGATCATTATGATGTGGAGCATGTGAAAAGTCAGAAGGACTTAATGCATCCGAGTGTTTGGCGCGCAAAAATGGCCGCCTTTAAGGTAAATGAGAACATTGGCAATTGGGGCAATGCCTGGGGTATTTTTACATCGATTTTGGGGGAACGTAGGCCCGAGTTGCTCCCGGAGTTTCCCGTTTATCAATCACGGATTATGGGTTACTCGACAACGTATCAAGGTAACCATTGGTTTTGTTACGACAATCTGTTCAGGAAGGAAAAGGAACATAACAAGAGTTTGACTTGGGATTGTTACGATTCTCTGACATGGGATAAAATGAAGGAATCGGGAATGTTAAGAATGCCATTGGTCGGGAGCAATGTTGTTGATTACTCCCGCCAAAATGTGGGGACGCCCTTTCGACCAAGTACGGGCACCGACGACCAGTCGAGGCCCGCGGGCAATACAGGGAGAAAGGGTTTCTGTTTTAATTTCAACAAGGGGAAGTGTACTAGGCCACCGGGGTCGTGTAAATTCAAACACGAATGTAGTATGTGTGGATCATCCCATCCTGAGTCATCGTGTAGAGCCAGAACGAGTGAGAATGGGGGTAAGGGAGGCGCCAAACAGGTCTAAGCTAGGCCGAGGGGCGCCTTTACCAACCCCGATTGATACCCTGGCAATGATTCCCTGGCTCAGCAACTACCCGGATCGGACTTCTGCCGGGGTGCTGCGGAACGGTTTTACACATGGTTTCCGCATCCCGGTAGGGGACTTTCAGGGTGTAGGGATGTGCAAAAATCAGCTTTCCGTTTTACAACATACATCTGTAGTGCAAGAAAAAATCCAGAAAGAGGTTAGCCGGGGTCGGGTCGCCGGCCCGTTTAGTGTACCCCCGGTACCAGATTTCGTTTGTTCTCCGTTAGGGGTGGTCCCCAAGAAGGACCCGGGTGAGTTTCGTTTGATCCATAATCTGTCTGCTCCCCATGGTCTTTCGGTGAACGACGCAATTGATCCAGAAGTTTGTTCGGTGCGATACGCATCGTTTGATGAGGCAGTAGCCATCTTGAATCGCCTGGGGCCCGGGACGCTGATGGCAAAATCAGACATCGAGTCAGCGTTCCGGTTGCTCCCGGTACACCCAGACGATCAACGTCTGCTGGGATTCGGGTTCCAGGGGTCATTCTACATGGATAGGTGCATGCCAATGGGTTGCTCTATATCATGTGCTTACTTTGAGCAATTCAGTACTTTTTTGCAATGGGTGTTCACTAAGAAAACGGGTTTCCGAAATGTAATGCATTACCTTGACGACTTTTTGTTCCTTGGCCCCGTCGGAAATCCCGCATGTGCACAGGCCTTAGCTGAATTCCGTGTGTTGATGGGTCATTTTGGCGTACCATTGGCACCGGGTAAAACTATGGGTCCCACGACTCGCCTCGAGTTTTTGGGGATCGAGTTGGACTCAAGGGAGGGGTGTTTCCGTTTACCAGCTAACAAAATCTTGAAATTCAGGGCAGCCCTCCAAGTATGTTTACATGTATCCAAGGTTACACTACAGCAGTTGCAACAATTAGTGGGAAAGTTGAACTTTGCCTTGAGGGTGATCCCAATGGCTCGCCCCTTTTCCCGCTCAATTGCACGAGCGATGGTTGGCCTAAAAGAGAGTCATCATCGCACGAGGTTATCGGCCGAGGTCCGCCAGGACATGCGGATTTGGTTAGCATTTCTGGCGGACTTCAATGGCCGAGTCGTCTGGAACAAGCCAGCCGTGTCCTCCGAAGAGCTTGGGCTATGGACAGATTCAGCAGGGAGCATAGGCTTTGGCGCCATCTTTGGCACAAAATGGTCGGCACAAAGGTGGCCCCTATGGTGGCACGAGAAAGGGCTGACGAGTAATATTGCCTTCCTGGAACTATTTCCCATTCTGGTGGCCCTGAGAACCTGGCCAGAAGGGTTCAGAGATCATTCTGTGGTGTTCTGGTCCGACAACATGACCGTGGTAGAATGCATCAATAGTCAGGCAGCCCGTTGTAAATTGATTTTGAGGCTGCTTAAGGAAATTGTCCTACTGTGCATGCAACTGAACGTGATATTCAGAGCAAAACATGTCCCAGGGGTGTTGAATCAGGCTGCTGATGCACTGTCTCGTTTTCACATGCAGGCTTTCTCGGGTTTCCTTCCTTCAGCGGACCCAGAGCCGGCACCCTTCCCCGAAGCTCTCTGGTCTCTCGGTGCCCCGAACTTCGTCACCTCGTGGGAGAGAGTCTAGCACCCAGGACAAGGAAGGCATATGAAGGGGCGTTTCAGGCCTATTTAGCCTTTTTAGGGGCAGAGAGAGGGGGACTTTGGGGTCAGGAAGAGTGGGTAGTACTTTTTCTGATGTCCTTACGTAGGGCTGGGAAATCGGTGGCTACGGCTCAAAGGCATCGTGCCGCCATTTCCTTTGTTGCCAGGGCCCATGGCATCCTGGACCCAACAGCGTCTTTTACAGTACAGAAAGCGCTGCGTGGGTGGCAACGTCTAGAGGGTCGCAGAGTGGACATAAGACGACCGATAGGTTTTGATAGATTGTCCCAGTTACTGGCCACACTCCCTAGCACATGCTCGTCCCCTTTCGAGACCTGTTTGTTCCGGACTGCATTTACGCTGGCATTTCACGGGGCTATGAGAGTTAGTGAGCTAGTTGCAAGAAACAAACAGGATGTGTCGGGGGGCTTGTGCAGGGAACATGTTCAGATCAGGGGTGATGCGATGGTTGTCTCCTTTCTCAGGTCCAAGACTGACCAAGATGGGAGGGGGGACTGCACGATCATTCGCAGGATCCCCGAGTCCTCCATGTGTCCGGTACAGTGCTTAGAAGATTACCTAGCACGAAGGGTGGCATCATGGGGGGGGACATTGTTGAGGCATATAGACGCCACCCCGCTGACGAGGTTTCAGTTTCAGCGGGTGCTTGCAATGGCCATTGCCGCAGCGGGCTTGGACCCGGGTGAATTTGGGACCCATTCCTTTCGTATAGGGGCTGCCACTGAAGCGACAGCCAGGGGTCTTAATGTAGAACAAGTGAAACGTGTGGGGCGTTGGTCCTCCAACTGTTATAAGAGGTACGTGCGATTGCACATGTTGTGAAGCTGTAATCATGTACTCACGCTTCTTGTCTTTTGTTTGTTTTCAGTTGCGCAAGCCTACGCGGCAGGGCGGACTGTGCAGTTGACCCAACACCAGGCCAGCGGTCACACATCACCGGCTGAGAGAAAGGAGGTGTGGGTCGTAGGCCACTCATACGTGAGACGGGCCGCAGACGTATTCAAAGCAGGTGATATGATTCATGTACCTGGGGAATACGGGTACAGAGTGTCCTTCTACGGTAGGGGCGGTCTCTGTATTGACCAGTTTAAAGCATTCTTTGAGGGTTTGTTAGAGCGGATGAGGTCACCGCCGTCCATAGTCATAGTACATGTGGGGGGCAATGATTTAGTCACCACCGGTAGACGACTTCTCCTGGAAGCTATGCTTTCCACGGTAAGTTGGTTAGCAAGGAGAGTTCCGGGGTGTATAATTGCATGGTCTCATATGATCCCACGAAAAGTGTGGCGGGGGGCTATCTCGATCCCTGCTTTGAATCATTCCGTTAAAAAATTGAATAACAAAGTGAGTAGGTTGTTCCGTTCCAAGACATTGCATTCGATCTCACATAGTTGTATTAATGATGACAGTATGTATTTGGGGGATGGTGTGCATTTGTCGAGGGTGGGCAATGAGTTACTCATAGGAGACTTCCTAGCTTGGTTAAAAACGGTAAAACATGACCTTTAGGTAGGAGTTTTGTGGGGGGTCCGGATAGCCGGTCAACTATCCGGACCTGTGGCGGTAAGGTCATGATCGGTGAGCACTAATTGGTAGATCCCTATGAGTGGGCGTCACCCAACACGGATGGGAGCGCTCGGGGGAGGTGGCCATTGGCCCCTCAATGGGGAGGCGGTCCCGTCTAAGGGCGGGTCGCCGGAAGTTAAGGAAAGGCGGTCAAGGCCCCTTCCTGTGTAGGAGGGGTTACAGCCCCCTCCTGAGGAATTTCCCGGGGCCAGTGTCATCTGCGACGGCAGATGCGGTAAGTTGTGTGGGGTGGGGGGAGGTCCACGATACCTTCTAGATACCACACACAAGTATTCGAACGACCTTTAAATGGCGTCGAGTCTTAAGTGCCCCCGACAAGTCAAGGGAAATTGTTAGTAGTTGCACTTGAGGTAAGCCTCTGTGCTGTCGCCCTTCCCAAGTGGGAGGGGTAAGTCTGGTTAGGGATCTTGACACCGGTTATGACCTTGCCGTTGGCCCTTAAACGTTAGGATGTACAATTTCAATTTTTATAGAGAATGTTTTTGTAGGATGCTAGTTCGGCTAGGAGAACCTCTGTATTAGAGAATATGTTAAGATTAGCCAAACATCGCAATGTGATAATGAAATTGTACATAACATGAAACGTTTAATGTTTAATTTTTTGTTTTAATAAATACGGCCGCGGGAGGGTCACTCCCTCCCACATCCAAAAACTTTAAGAACTGTTTCCGGTTTCCCTCCTTTTGGGATCGTGTTGAGAGGGGGTGGCGGGTATCTCAGCCATATGGAAAGGGGCGACCACTCGGTCCCCCCGAACGTATGGCGGAGTGCCTCGATCCCCCCGGGAAGCCATTTTTTGGCGGGAGGCGCGTCTCGGCTGGTATGCCCGAAGCGGCGTAGCCGGGGCGCGCTTTTTCCCGCTCTAGAGTGGGCTGGCCTAGACACCGACGTAACCAGCCCCGCCCCCGGGACGGGCAGGGGCGGGTTTACGCCCGCCCTGAAGACGGATAAAAAGAGACGCAAGACCAGAAGACGTCCTCTTGTTCTTGTGCTCCGAAGCTGCACCTCCTCGCTACACGTGAGCTCGGGACAGAACGAAGAGCCAATTTTGACCCACCCACCAGCCCCTGAGGACAGCAAGTTGTTGTGCAATAAAGTGAATTTTCTAAGTATGTTTTTGCTGTTTTCGTTTACAGGTGGTGAAAGTTTCAGTTTTGTTGTTTATCATAATAAAGTATGGTGAATATCGTTTAGGTTGTTACGATTAAAGTGACTTGATGTAGTGTTGCATTTTAAGCATGCTCTTTCGGTCGTAGCGACCAATGTTTTCAAAGGTTCGAGTAAGAATTGTCGTATTTATTTTTGGTAGGCGGTAAGGTCATGATCGGTGAGCACTAATTGGTAGATCCCTATGAGTGGGCGTCACCCAACACGGATGGGAGCGCTCGGGGGAGGTGGCCATTGGCCCCTCAATGGGGAGGCGGTCCCGTCTAAGGGCGGGTCGCCGGAAGTTAAGGAAAGGCGGTCAAGGCCCCTTCCTGTGTAGGAGGGGTTACAGCCCCCTCCTGAGGAATTTCCCGGGGCCAGTGTCATCTGCGACGGCAGATGCGGTAAGTTGTGTGGGGTGGGGGGAGGTCCACGATACCTTCTAGATACCACACACAAGTATTCGAACGACCTTTAAATGGCGTCGAGTCTTAAGTGCCCCCGACAAGTCAAGGGAAATTGTTAGTAGTTGCACTTGAGGTAAGCCTCTGTGCTGTCGCCCTTCCCAAGTGGGAGGGGTAAGTCTGGTTAGGGATCTTGACACCGGTTATGACCTTGCCGTTGGCCCTTAAACGTTAGGATGTACAATTTCAATTTTTATAGAGAATGTTTTTGTAGGATGCTAGTTCGGCTAGGAGAACCTCTGTATTAGAGAATATGTTAAGATTAGCCAAACATCGCAATGTGATAATGAAATTGTACATAACATGAAACGTTTAATGTTTAATTTTTTGTTTTAATAAATACGGCCGCGGGAGGGTCACTCCCTCCCACATCCAAAAACTTTAAGAACTGTTTCCGGTTTCCCTCCTTTTGGGATCGTGTTGAGAGGGGGTGGCGGGTATCTCAGCCATAGTGAGGGGGAGAGGTCATGGTCTGGCACGCTTTCAGACCTGTGGCCTGCATTTAGACACACAGCGCCCACTCTCAGTCTCACCATGACTGACATAGCCACCAAAGAATCGTCACAAACAGGCGAGAGGAGCACTGTTCAGGAAGTCATGCAGGTCGTTGAATTGTGAATTTGGTCGGCGGCAAAAGCAATTCTTGGTGATGGTAGGATCTTGAAATGTAAACATCATGCTGCTGCTCAGCCTGCACGGACCAGAAGCCTTTCAGTTGTAGTGGCTACACCAGACATGAAGCGGCTGCCGAAGTTCCAGCAGAGCTGCCGGCCATGAGTGTCCTTCCTGTGAGTGCAGCTCTGTCTCACCTGAGCTGACAGGAGCGCACATGTATGAGCTTGCGCCAGCCACAACAGAGCTGTAGGTGTGGTGAAACCATGATGTCCTGGGTCAGGTGCTACGATTAACGTTGCCGAGATCAGATAAAATCTGATCAGCACGCGCTGGGCCCAGGCTGCACTCGGCAAACTAAAAGCACTTGAAAATGTGTGCACATGCACCAGCGCAACAAGGTCTGAGGCCTTAACAAAGCTGAAAGCACACCGCAAGTGAAGAATGTTTACAGTGCACAGCACCATGGTACGTCGGTATATGTGTGTCTTTCACAGAGAAATAATTAGCATTTGAAAGATAGCTATTTTCTGGCGTACAGGCTTGAATGATAGTTTGTCTGTTATGCCATTCAGTCACACTGTGTGCAGTTTCACGGCTGGAACAGGTGGCACCACAGTGACGAATGAGGCAGAACACAGAACATATCCCTTACAATATTTTGCTGCATCACATTCCATTAATCAGACTGTGCTAAGATGTTGAGAGAGCGCAATTTGAATAAAACGTATATCCTAGTCATATTTAGACGCATATAGTATAAACGTAGGAATGAAATGTATATCATAACGTGAAGTTGACGTCTATAGCATGAAGGTCAATAGAAGTGACAATGTGGTATAAGAAATGTAAATGTATTCACTGTTAAACATGCATTAGATTTAGAAGGCCCGTATATATAATGGGTTAAGGTAGAAATGTTTATGAAATGTAGAACGTGCAAAGTAGAATTCATGTACGTGTGTAACTTTAAATGGAGAAACGGCGAGAAATGTAACGTGGAGAAATGTGCAGAGAGCATATATAAGTGCCGATGTAACGAACGAGAATACAACTTCGTATTCTATGTATTCTATGTAAAATGTATTCACACATGAGCAAGGGATTTGCTAAAATGCGATTATATATAAATGTATGTTAAAGGTTATACCGTGTAGAAGAAGTTTTGTAAGAATGTTAGAAGAGTTTAGGTCATATGTGATTATAACCTGACTGACCAAGGGTTCGCAGGAATGTAGTCCGCTGTTGGTAATTTAGTGGGCTCACAGGAGTCGTGAATAGTTTGATGTGGACATGAGAGCCAAGGAGTCTAGCACTTGTTAGATTTAAGGTGACAATGCCGGACGGAGTTTATTACTTAAACGTGAGAAGAGACGCTTGGAATTTGAGCTTTGTTTTGGAATGACCATTCGCAGGACCTAGTAAGGTCAAGAATCATAGTTGTAAGTTAAAGTCTTGTTTAAGTTCATTTGACTTTTGATCTGAAAAGTGTCAGTTGAGGTCGCCAACAAGAAGATGAAGATGACATCTAAGAAGAAGGGTCAACCTAACGGACGACGCAAAGAGATGAAGCAATGGAAAGAGCCAGAAACTGACATCATCGGGGAAAGTCCGTGGTGGGCGTCAAGGGGCGTTCCACCCACACTGTGATTTTGTATTTTAGGGACAGCACCCCGGGGAGAAGATAGCGATTAGCGGGAACAGCGAAGAGCTCAGGGCAAGCAAGAGAGCAGATGACTTGAGCAGATGCGCTGAGAGAGATCAGAGCGCAAGGGAGCAGTAGGCCGAGGACCCTCAGAAGAGCAGATGGGTAGGCAGAGAGGGTACTGCTTCTTAAACTTAAGTTACCTTTAGAGGCTAAGAGAGTTTGAACTTCTTAGGGAGTCAAACTGCTGACACCTTTTTAGGGTACTAGAAACTTGCGAAGTAGGGATGTCACCTAGTATAGAGTAGGGACAGATTTAACTTGATTATTTTTCTCTTTCTGTAGATGACGCAGAAGAACCACTTCATATCGATGCTTTTTAATTTACTGATTTTGGAACTAACTTTAATTGTATTCGTTTGTAGACTGAGGTTCTTTAGGGAATATATGTTCCTATTAGTTCCTGTATATTTGATGAATTTGATCCTGAGAGGATTGTATATGCAACTTTTCTTAATATTATATTAAACCTTTTAAACTTTATCAGTTGTAAGTGGTTCTTTAGAGTGGTGTCCGTATATGGGGTTTATTTTACCTGAATGAGGGTTGTCTTTTACTCAATGACAGATACCAACGGTCCAAAATTGTTGAATGAGATATGTCATCAGATTAATCATAAAAGAGATCAAAATCTCATTCCCCGCAGTTGGTAGCAGAGTAATGATGGTTATCTTCTTGAGGAAGACGACCTAGGTCAGGTTTAGTTTACCCCAAGGTCCCTAGCCATCGACGACCAGAAGAAGAATCCCTGCCGAAGACGGTGCTGACGGTACGTCGAGAGAAAAGCAGCAGAGTCGGTCGAGAGTGAGTATAAGGGTCATGCGTTGTAAGATTGCGGTGTTTTATGTTGTTCCTGTGTTATAATGTCAAGCGGAGTTGAATGCCTGTAGTGTGATTGAGGGAAGGTTGTGAGCGCGCGCAACCGGATAAAATCTTATGTCCAGAGAGGGCTTAAGTGGTTCGGGTGTATCGAACACCCAGAGTAATTTGTCTACCATTTAAAGGGGGTCATGAGGTACCATTGATCGCCCGCAGACCGATGATAGGGGGAGCGTTTGAGTGAGTGTATGAGTAAACGCATGCTGGTCGTACGTTTACTGTGTGTAAGTAACCTATCAGTTAAGGTGAGCGTCTGACCGTAAGAGGAAGACGTTTCGCCAGTTGAGGTGACAATTACAGTTAGACTGTGGCCGTACAGTCAGAGAAAAGTGATCGCTTGGACGGAAGTAGTCATTTTTCGGCGTATGAATGAAACGCATGTAAAACCGCGAGACGAGTTGAGAAACGAAGGAAACTGCTGAAGAAGGGACGAGTGACGTCAGCGTAGAGCCGCGCTGAGATTGGTCGGTTAACGTAGAACAGCATTGGGATAGGCTGATTAGCGAGAGTCGCACAGGGATTGGTGGTTTGTCATCGGGACATAAGCAAGGAAGAGAATTAATAAAGAGAAAATCGTAGATTATCAAAAATGAAGTGCTTTAAGGGTTTAAGAAAAATCTTTAGGAGGAATAGAAGAAACTTATATGCTGGAGAAGAAGCTCCACCAGAAGGCACACCAGCTTATCATATGGCAGTAAATGTCGGCTTACACTCGATATTATGGATTTCCGAGTGGAATAGGCTAACGGAAGGGGAAAAGGAACTGATGTTTCCGAGATTCGGAACATTTAAGCTAGACGCGTTGAACCAACTGAAAGCAGTAATGCTTGCAACGAGACCTCTACCGAGGCCAACACAGTTCGAAGCACTTAGTGCATGGTTTAGAGCAGCACACGAAAAGAGCGTAAAGAGGTGCCAAGAAAGAGTGAGACAATCAGTAAAGGCAGTACAGGATGCGAAATGGGATGAGGAAGCTAAGAAGTGGAGAGTACAAAAGATAGAAGCAGACAAACTGTTCACCATGATAGAAGCTACGGGAGAAAAGAAACCTCTAGAGGAAGAAGATGAGGAAAGCAAGACGGAGGAGGATCTAATAGATAGGCTGTTAACAGATAGACCACCTCCATACAGCGGTGAATCCGCAAGTCCCATATTACAGCAAGGGGACGGAGCTAGATGGGGAGAATATAAATCGATCCCAGTAACAGAGTGGGACTCCAACAAGAGTGAGGAAATACCCCAAGCTAGTTCCGAACAGAGAGTAGTGGGAAGATTCGTGGTCCAGAAGGCGCCAGAAACACAATGTGTAAGGTCGTACCAAATGCCAGATGCTCTACAAGTACCTGTTACCATAGGCCCTATAGTGTCAATCTACAACCCAGAAGGGGTCCAGCAGGAGGAACAGGCACGATGGGACAGGGAAAGGGCAGAGATGGAGAATGGGAATAATGCGGTGAATCCTCAGAGACAGAGATTAGCACCAGTGAGTCGGAGTACCCCATTAGATTCCGCAACGGGTCCCTGGATAGAACAAGGGGGTCAAAGAGGATCAATGGATCTGAGGGGACCAAAACCGAAATCCTATAAGGAATTAAGGGAATATCTGAAAGAATGGGATACTGCTGAAGAGGCTCGGAATAAAAGTTTAGAAACAGGAGCAGAGTGGAGAGACCAGGATAACAAGATCCTCTCTCATTGTGGAGCTGGCGAAAGCAGCCCGGAGTGGGAGAGAGGGAGTCAAGGAAGCAGGGGTGATACTTGCCCTACTACTAGTGGCAATAGGCAAACGTGTAACGACAGGAGTGCAGGGTGTGGGGAAGTGCCTCGCGTCACCTTTAGTGAGGGAGAACGAAGGACGCAGGAGTACCGAAACACTTTTAGATGCACACACCATACTCCGGATGAAAATGTGCAACATTGGAATCACGGGAACATGGAGAGTCGTGAAACGTCTCGACATGCCTCCGGTGATAACGGACGGAATCACGGGAACATGGAGAGCCGCGAAGGGTCTCGCCATGCGTCCGGTGAACAAGAACGAAGTCACGAGAATATAGGGAGTCGCGAAACGTCTCGCCATACATCCGGTGATCACGAACGAGATCGCGGGAGCATGGAGAGCCATGAAGGTCCTTATCGTTTGTTGAGTGATACCAGACAGCAAGCGAGTTACAGTGGTTTAGAACAGCACGGAGGATCTTATCTCGTATCTGGTGAAACTGAGCCGAAAAGACGGAATGTAGGATTAAGGGATGGAGCATTGTTCCACCACACCCCAAGGGAAGATGGAAAGGCTTGGGATTTAGAGAGGTGGGAACAAAGAGATGGAAGGAAAATTCCTCATAACTCACCTGTGCTTAGGCGTAGGGCGCATAGTGGAGGTGAGAGGGATGTAAGAGAACAACCTAGGACTGACATACTGAGAGCTGAAATAAAAGCAAGACGCATAGATGTAATGAGTTTAAAATCAGACTTAGATGAAATAATTGACGGCACAGTGGCAATTGAGAGGCTAGAGCTGTACGCACCAGATGAGATACTGTTTTTATCCAAAGACGTTACACGGAAAGCGAGAGCAGCCCATGAGAAGTTATCTGAATTGGCAGAAAAGTACATGATAGACATATCACGAACTAAGGCTTTACAGGCCAACCATAGGTTGAATTGTACGGATCAAGATCTAGATGAGCGCAGAACGATTGGGCTAAGAGTACACATAAGGGAATTGGTCATGTGTATTAGGATATGGAGAGATCTGGATAGATGGGAGGAAAGATGGTCCAAGAAAGGATCTGTTAGACGGAGTACACTTGTGAAGTCTCAGGATACAGACTTAATGCGAATGGAAGCTTTCCCTTTGCGAGAAATCGCGAACGGAAACTACGTGCATGTACCATGGAGTAGGGGGGATTTAGCGGCATTCACTAATTCCTTCCCGAAGCTGAGAGAAAATCCCGTAGAGTGGTACAAGCAGGTAGAGAGATTCGTGAAGATCTCTAAGGTACTGTGGATCGATTTGAACACACTGTTCGATATCGTGGTACCCGGAGATTTGTGGACGGCATGCAAACTTAGTATTGAATGGCCCGCTTTTGAGCCTCCGAGGAATACACAGACAGGCGGTCCATCAGACAGAGTCATGGAAAAATACGAGAGAGTAATAACATGGCTAAAAGAGAAAGTACCGGTGCAGGATATAGACTGGGTTAAGATAGATCGAACAACTCAGGAGCCTAAAGAGACAGTTCACGAGTTCTATGAGAGGTTACTGAAAGCATTCAAACAGTACAGTGGATTAGACGTAATGGATCCTAAGGACATAGGACAGTTTGTGTCGAAGTTTGTTCTCGGATTGAGGCCAGACATAAGCCTGATGATTCAACAGCATTTGATTTGCTGGCAGAACAAACCTTTAGATGAGATTCTGAGGTATGCAAGGTACTGTAGCGATGAGATAGATACAAAGGCAAAGAAGCTTAAGGAAAAGCTGATGTTAGTACAGATGCAAGCAGCCGGAAAGGGTGGACAGCGACAGCAGGGAACAGGAATGCAAGCAAAGAAACAGAATAATCAGAGCAGAGATGAGGAAGAAAGACCGAGACCGAGAATAGATATTGCGACACTGAAAAAGACAACGAGGTGTCATCAGTGTAACGAGGTGGGACATTGGAGACGCGAGTGTCCTTATAATATTGAGACAGGGGAATTAGAACAGGAGGAGGAAGAGGTACAGAATAACGTGGTTAAGGGAGCAACAGTCCAGAAGGGAAAGTTTATCAAAGGGGGGACTCAGACTCCTCGAGCCCCGTTTCCTCAACCGCCTCGCATTACAAATGGAGGGAAAACCTATAGACAAATGCCATTGTTCGTAGGAGGAGAAGAATGCTACTACGTTGATCCTCTTACAGGGCAACGAGTGAGTAGGGAAGAAGACTGTACTTTAGGAGCAGCCCTGGAAGTAGATCAGAGAGGACCATACGTAGAAGCTGAAGTAGCTGGATGTCCTACGACCTTTTTGGTGGATACGGGAGCCACTAGGTCCACGTTGAGATCAGCGGTAGTCCCAGGTCTGCCAATATCAGGAGAAATGATTCAGGTGGTAGGAGTCGCAAACAAGAGGATGACGAATCCTCTGACAGAACCAGTGTCAGTGAAAATAGGGAATTACAGTGACGAACATCAGTTTGTGATCTGTGATTCTAGCCCGGTGTGTTTGCTAGGACGAGATCTGTTGTGTAAGCTGAATTGCGCAATACATTGCACACCTGAAGGAGTAGAAGTGCAGACCAATGATGAAGATGCCGATTTTAAAGTTGTAAATTCGCAGGAATGCGTGGAATTATATCCTACCTTAACAGTGGAGGAGCTTCCACAGGATTTGAGGGAGAAAGTGTCAGCTGAGGTGTGGGATTTTACTGGAGAGGAAATAGGATTGATCAAAGGGGTAGAACCAGTAAAGATCATGGTAAGACCCAATGCCGAGTACCCAAGAACACCACAGTACAAGTTGACACCGGAGACGATTGCAGGAATAAAGCCTGTGATCGAATCCATGATCAAACAGGGGATACTGAAGGAGATCGTGGGTAGCCCATGTAACTCACCGATTATGGGTTTGCAGAAGCCTAGTGGGAAATACAGAATAGTGCAGGATCTTCGAAAGATTAATAATATTGTTGTCTCATGTTGTCCAGTGGTACCGAATCCATCAGTGATATTATTTCAGATACCGTTCCAAGCTGAATGGTTCACCGTGATAGATTTGTGCCAGGCTTTCTTTTCGATTCCTTTAGATGAAGAGAGCCAGTACCTTTTCGCTTTTAAGCTGGAAGATCGCGTTTTAACATGGTGTCGTATCCCTCAGGGGTATACAGAAAGCCCATCGATTTTTAACCAGCTTTTAAAGAGAAATCTTGAAAGTCTAGTGCTGCCCAAGAACTCAGTTCTAGTCCAGTACATAGACGACCTCCTAGTTGCGTCAGAAACTGAGGAAGCTTGCAGAGTAGACACCATCACCTTGTTAAATCACTTGGCCGAGAACGGGCATAAGGTGTCTCCAAGTAAATTGCAATATTGTCTTACCGAAGTGCAATACTTGGGCCACAGGATTGAAAAGGGGAAACGGAAGGTGTCTCCAGACAGAATAGAGGCGATTATGAAAATGAACGCGCCTACAACACAAAGAGAGGTCAGGATGTTTCTAGGCATGGTCGGTTATTGTCGACAGTGGATAGCCAATTTTTCACTGAAGGCAAAACCGTTATTACAACTGACGCACAAAGGAGTAAGTGATCCGGTGCCATGGGACAAGGATTGTTTGATGGCATTTTTGCAGCTGAGGGAGGACTTGTGTCGCGCCCCGGCTTTGGGAATGCCTGATTACACAAAACCATTTTTGCTTTACTGCTGTGAAAGAGAGGGATGCGCTTTAGCAGTTTTGGCCCAGATTCATGGAGATGCGCGTAGGCCAGTAGCGTATTTTTCGGCTACATTAGATCCAGTAGCCGCAGCGTTGCCCGGATGTCTCAAATCCGTAGCTGCAACGGGTGTCAGCATTGAAAGATCTGAAAGTGTGGTAATGGGACATCAGTTAGTGGTGTACGTACCGCATTCTGTGGAATTGTTAATGACCAGGACTAAGACTCAGCATCTGACGAATAGCAGGCTCACACGCTACGAGCAAGTCATACTGGCTGCCAAGAATGTGACCCTAAAAAGATGCTCCGTCTTGAATCCTGCAACTTTGATGCCACTTCCGAATGAGGTGGATGATGAAAATTGTACAGATCATGATTGCCTTGATGTGACTGAACTATGCACCAAACCGAGACCCGATATCGTAGATGAGCCATTGACTGACCCCGATGAAATTTTCTTTGTTGATGGTTCATGCGTAAGAGACGATATCGGTCAGCTGAGAGCAGCTTATGCAGTTTGTACAATTACCAGAGTTGTAGAAGCCGCTTGCCTGGAAGGAGTACACGCCGCTCAGGTAGCTGAAATTATTGCTTTGACGCGTGCCTGTTTAGCAGGTAACAAAATTCGAGTCACCATATACACCGATAGCCAGTATGGTTTCGGGGTAGTTCACGATTACGGGCAGTTATGGTCTCAAAGAGGTTACATGACCTCCTCGGGTTCTCCCATTAGGAATGGAGAATTCGTGAGATTATTGTTAGAGGCATTGCAAGGCCCGACAGCTATCGCAGTAGTCAAATGTGCTGCGCATACAAAAGGTATAGATTTTGTGTCACAAGGTAACCGCTATGCGGATGAAGTAGTGCGTTACTGCGCAGAGCAAGGATATTCTCACACTGATGTGAAAGTGGGGGGAATTCAAGAAAGAACTGAATTGACAATGTTGTTAGACACTGTAGATACGTGGGATGAGCTAAGGAGTGTTCAGGAAAATGCACCAGAAGATGAGAAAAAGGGCTGGGAAACAGCTGGGTGTATAAAAAGCGAGATTAATTTTTGGGTCTCTACCGATGGGAGAGCAGTTTTACCAAATGAACTTGTTAGTCCAATGGCAAGGAAATTGCATGGATCAGCACACATAGGTAGAGATGCCATGGTGAGAGTATTCAGACAAACGTGGTTTAACCCTAAGTTTAGAGTAGCGGCAGAAGCAGTATGTCAGCGATGTGCGATCTGTCAGCAACTAAACGTGGGAAAGAGAACACCAGTTACATTGAGTCACATTGGGAGGTCTGGGGGGCCTTTCAATAGAATGCAGCTTGATTTTATAGAAATGCCTAAATGCAACAAACTTAGATATGTTTTAGTGATTGTCTGCATATTTTCTAGATGGGTTGAAGCTTACCCTACACGTAGATGCGATACACTTACAGTAGCAAAACTGTTACTTAGAGAGTTAATACCGAGGTTTGGGGTGCCATCCTCTTTGGAATCGGACAGAGGAACTCATTTCAACAGCGAAATAGTGAAGATGTTGTGCTCAGCTTTAAGTATCGATCAGAAGCTCCATTGCAGCTATCGACCAGAAGCTTCAGGGATTGTAGAGCAAATCAACAGCACAATTAAGTCCAGACTTGCCAAAGTCTGTTCATCAACATCCCTGAGTTGGCCAGACGCACTTCCAGTGGTTCTTATGAGCATACGTAGCACACCAGATAGAAAAACAGGTCTCTCTCCACATGAAGTGCTAATGGGGAGAGCTATGAGATTGCCATCGGTTCCGACTGCAGCGTTATTGAACATCACAGACGACTTGATCTTGGACTACTGCAAGGGACTATCTGATGCCATTAATTCTGTGTCCCTCCAGGTCCAGGCTGCAGAGGTTCCATCAGCACAAGACTTGTGCCATGACCTGAGTCCGGGAGACTGGGTTTTGGTGAAAAAGCATGTCAGGAAGAACTGCTTAGACGTGCGTTGGCGAGGACCGTTTCAAGTCATACTTGTCACGAACACTGCAGTGAAGTGTGGAGGCCTGCCAAATTGGATACACGCTTCACACACTCGAAGAGTGCCAACACCTCTAGAAGAAACAGCTCCTCTCTCGGATGGGAGTCCAGCGGAAAGCGGAGAAGCCATAGAGGGGGAAAGACAAGCTGTAGAGGTGATCGAAGAGGCTGAGGCTGTGACAGAACAGGTCGACGAAGGTCAGGACACTAGGGAGACCGAAGTCGCCTCAGGAGAAGAAAGTAACTGGGAGAGTGAATCGGATACTGAACAAGCTGAGAGTGACCAAGAGACGGGTCCAAGAACAAGGAGCAGGAGGACAAGGAGTGACGAAGCCAGTTGGCCAGAGAGAAGAAGGAGGCCAAGCTTAAAGGCACAACCGGAGAAAACCCTTGTCCCAATTTCTGAAGAGTCAGACCAAGAAGAGGGAACTACAGACTCAGGAACTGAGAGTCCAAGAAGATCGAGAAGGGTACGTGTGCCCTGCAGAAGGTACGCCACCCCAGAGTGGACTTATCTAGCAGATGTCTTGGGGACAGAAATCTGGGAGAGTGAAGAACGTGAAAGTAATCAATCTCGATCCATTTGTGGCAGTGGAGATATGGATGTTGACGCCTGGACTCGAGACTGAGGGATTACTGACTTTCACACTTCCCATACCCCCATACTTGAGTCAGATCAAAGATTTAGTGCTAAACAGATTACAATTTCCAACATTTGGTCATCAAATACCAGAAGAAGAAGAAAAAGTCATTCGTTTTGAATTATTGGAACTTGTTGCAAGAGCTGCAGGTACGAGAATAATTGTTGATGCATAAAGACTGTTGTATATAAGTTATAAAGAAGAAGATAACCTAGCGCCGAGTGGAAAGAAGAATAAAATTAGGGATTACATGTAGAGGACGGAGAAGGGTTAGGGTTGTCTGTTGTTAAAAATAAAGAGACATTGTTGCGAAAAAAGAGACTTTGTTGATAAAGAGCACTTTACAAACTGAGAAGAAAACAAAGCAAAGCAAGGACTGGAAAGGAAAAGAAAACTTTTTTCGCAAAGGAAAGAGTTACGCTGTTTTTGACAACATGGAGAACGGCAACCCAAACAGAAAAGCTAAATGTATAATAGGTACACTTATAGCTGTAGTAATATTTCTCATAATTACAGTAGTGACCATATCATACATAATAGGACATGAAACAGATAAAGAAATAGCAGATGTAAAGCCTGTAACGACTTTGAAACCTGCTCTTGATGGGAAGAAGGAGGAGAGCAATGTTATACGTGAAAAAGCGTTATTGGCAGATGAAGCTCGTAGATTACATGTAGATGAGTCACAAGGAAACTTTAGGTCAAACGCATATGCTAAACTGTTATACGAGTATATCGATGCCATGAAGGCCAAGGATTGCTATGTATGTATGCAATTACCGGCTTCTGTAGATGAGGGCATCAGATACCATCATCTCCCATTAACTTATGGGATAACATGTAGTTTACTGCTTAGTATATTTTATGGTAGAGAAGGTTTTGAGTACTACTTTTCAAATTATGATTCGGTACTGCCTGAAGTTCCGAATTATAAGCAAATGAATAAGTGGGACTATTACAAAAAGGAGGATAGACTAGCTAAATTCTTCCTTCCTTGGGATACATTAGATACATCATACGCACGCATAAATAATCTGACTTGCAAAGTGTCAGAGATTGAGAAAAAGTTTATAGGACAAGTAGATGACCGATACAGAAGGCAGAAGATTCTAAAAATGTCAGGACAGTGGAAAACAGATTGGACCGAAGAAGAGAAGGCACATAAAAAGAAAGGTAGCAATGGTCCAATAGCATTGGATAGAACGCAGAAAGGAAAGTTATGTTTAACTCGAAGCAAGACATATTATGAGAGTGTATTTGTAGGTGAAGTTAATTGCGAACATGCTTTTCGATTAGAGTACTACACGAAGGATTTCATGAAGGAGATGCAAGTGATTCCTAATGTATATTTTGTATGCGGGAGAAATGCCTATGTAAAACTGCCTGACAATTGGTATGGTTCGTGTTACTTGGCAATTGTCTTCCCCAAAATATACCATGCAAAGGATTTAGCGATCATAGAAGGAAAGGCTTCGACAAGAACGAAAAGAGAAGTAGGAGATGCAGAAGTAGTAGGAGACGTATTTGGAGCGATGTTTCCTATGTTAGGTTTAATACTTAACGATGTTAAGATCAGGAGACTAGCTACAGTTGTAGATAGATTATCTGCAAGTACTGCAAGGTCATTAATGCTAATAGAAGGAGAGATGCAATCGATTAGAGCAATGGTTCTTCAGAATCGACTTGCTCTTGATGTGCTATTAGCAAAAGAAGGCGGAGTTTGCAAGGCTTTGAAGGTCCAGGAATGTTGTACATATATTCCTGATAATTCAAAACCACTTGAGAAGGTCATAAGAAACATTACACAAATTCATCAAGAAATCGAAGATTTAACAAAAATAAATGTTTGGGAAAAAGTAGGTAATGGAGTAGGAAAGGTTGGAAGTTGGTTTGCCAACCTTGGTAAAAGTATTGTATGGTACATATTAAAACCTGTATTAATAGTATTAATTTGTATAATTACATTGTTAGGATTAGTAAAACTATATAAATGGTATAGGACGAACCGGTTACAAAGGTCTATGAGAGAACAAGAAAGGAGATTAGCTGCTTTACAAGATCAACAGTACAAAAGCTTGAGAGCACTTGAAATGATGAAAAGAGGAAATGATGTAACTAGTTCTGTTTAAAAGTGCTATTCAAATTGCATTTAGTGATGACTCCTAAAAGTCATCAAAGGGGGGAACTGAGAGAGCGCAATTTGAATAAAACGTATATCCTAGTCATATTTAGACGCATATAGTATAAACGTAGGAATGAAATGTATATCATAACGTGAAGTTGACGTCTATAGCATGAAGGTCAATAGAAGTGACAATGTGGTATAAGAAATGTAAATGTATTTACTGTTAAACATGCATTAGATTTAGAAGGCCCGTATATATAATGGGTTGAGGTAGAAATGTTTATGAAATGTAGAACGTGCAATGTAGAATTCATGTACGTGTGTAACTTTAAATGGAGAAACGGCGAGAAATGTAACGTGGAGAAATGTGCAGAGAGCATATATAAGTGCCGATGTAACGAACGAGAATACAACTTCGTATTCTATGTATTCTATGTAAAATGTATTCACACATGAGCAAGGGATTTGCTAAAATGCGATTATATATAAATGTATGTTAAAGGTTATACCGTGTAGAAGAAGTTTTGTAAGAATGTTAGAAGAGTTTAGGTCATATGTGATTATAACCTGACTGACCAAGGGTTCGCAGGAATGTAGTCCGCTGTTGGTAATTTAGTGGGCTCACAGGAGTCGTGAATAGTTTGATGTGGACATGAGAGCCAAGGAGTCTAGCACTTGTTAGATTTAAGGTGACAATGCCGGACGGAGTTTATTACTTAAACGTGAGAAGAGACGCTTGGAATTTGAGCTTTGTTTTGGAATGACCATTCGCAGGACCTAGTAAGGTCAAGAATCATAGTTGTAAGTTAAAGTCTTGTTTAAGTTCATTTGACTTTTGATCTGAAAAGTGTCAGTTGAGGTCGCCAACAAGAAGATGAAGATGACATCTAAGAAGAAGGGTCAACCTAACGGACGACGCAAAGAGATGAAGCAATGGAAAGAGCCAGAAACTGACATCATCGGGGAAAGTCCGTGGTGGGCGTCAAGGGGCGTTCCACCCACACTGTGATTGTGTATTTTAGGGACAGCACCCCGGGGAGAAGATAGCGATTAGCGGGAACAGCGAAGAGCTCAGGGCAAGCAAGAGAGCAGATGACTTGAGCAGATGCGCTGAGAGAGATCAGAGTGCAAGGGAGCAGTAGGCCGAGGACCCTCAGAAGAGCAGATGGGTAGGCAGAGAGGGTACTGCTTCTTAAACTTAAGTTACCTTTAGAGGCTAAGAGAGTTTGAACTTCTTAGGGAGTCAAACTGCTGACACCTTTTTAGGGTACTAGAAACTTGCGAAGTAGGGATGTCACCTAGTATAGAGTAGGGACAGATTTAACTTGATTATTTTTCTCTTTCTGTAGATGACGCAGAAGAACCACTTCATATCGATGCTTTTTAATTTACTGATTTTGGAACTAACTTTAATTGTATTCGTTTGTAGACTGAGGTTCTTTAGGGAATATATGTTCCTATTAGTTCCTGTATATTTGATGAATTTGATCCTGAGAGGATTGTATATGCAACTTTTCTTAATATTATATTAAACCTTTTAAACTTTATCAGTTGTAAGTGGTTCTTTAGAGTGGTGTCCGTATATGGGGTTTATTTTACCTGAATGAGGGTTGTCTTTTACTCAATGACAGATACCAACGGTCCAAAATTGTTGAATGAGATATGTCATCAGATTAATCATAAAAGAGATCAAAATCTCATTCCCCGCAATGTCGTTTGATATTACACTATGTGGCACAACATGCACCAGTGCTGTACACAGTCACACTTGCTCACTGCCCGCGGCTGGCAACCTCACCTGCAGCTATGCCAGGGCTTCTGAACTACAGTACTGTAACACACCCGGCACCCAATGACTGCCTGTAAACAGCTGCCTGCTCGCGCGCGGCTTTTAAAGCTTTAAAGGAATAACTTAATATCTGTGTAGTTCTCATGTACTTGTTCATGTTAAAGAGGAACTGGGATTCCAAAGAAGGCAAACAGAAAAGGATGTGCTGAACAAATGACATGAAGAAAGAACATTTTCCAGAGTGAATTCGCTAATTGACTCACAGTCAGATCATTGTCAGTCTCCCAATAAACATCGTTTTCCGTTGTCCTGTCAAATTCAACAAATTGCTTTGAGCAATTTCCCATTTAGATGTGGTGTTACTGAATATTTTTAGTTTTTTATCTTTAAAAAATATATACATATGTTCATATTTAGAGTGGTTTCAATCAGCCCTCCTCTATTGATCTGTGGCATTCGTATTTTGGTTACTCTTACCACAATACTCCTTAAGCTCATCTGAGGATCAGTATGCTTCACTCGTTGGCTTCCAGCACAGTGAGTGATGGCATTTTACTTATCCTCAACCATCATAAAAGTAGTGCACTTTTGTGCCAATGCTTCAGGGACAATGTTTCCTTTTAAGATATATTTTTTAAGTTTGCGAGTGCCTGCCAGCTGCCTTCTCATTGCTTACAGGCTACTTGCTTCTTTTCTCTCTTTTTGCAGCACGTGCAGGCTATATGTTTAAGGACATAAGGCAGTGCTAACGGCTTGTGGAGAAGAATATATTATTGGGCTGACTGGCTCGCTCTTTCAGCTGAGTGCAGCATTGCACAGCAGCACTCTTTTTCACAGAGGGACTCCGGAGACAGTCTGTACAAGTGTGTAAAGTGAACAACACCGCAGTAAGGAAATTATATTTCATTTTCTCTTTGATGCATGATGTAAAGACTGCAGTACAGTTGTGCAGTTATTTTAAGTTGTAGACCCGGCCCTAATAAAAAAGTGCTAAGCACCGGAAAGCACCGTCACAAATTAAGCACTGTTCTCAGGTCTGAGGAAAGCGATGTCAATACCCCAATCAACCATTTTGGCTATTTCCTCTGTTGTTAGCCCCACCTGAGAGTGACAACTCAACCCGATTGAGGTAGACACCCCATGAGAGTCACTGGAGAGACACAGGAACTTAACCCAGGCTAGGTCGTTTGAGTGTGTTTCAGAGAGGGACAGGATATGCTGGAAAAGTCTAAGTATGTTGCCCCTGTTTAGAATGTCATGTTGGCCTTTGATGAAGTATCTCGGGTGAGGATTACCTCATGAGTGGTTTTGGTGTCGTGAGGAACTGGCAATTATTTTCATGTATACTATGTGCATAATCGATATTTTATATTTAGCATGATGTACCTAAATGTTACCTTATATGTCCGTAAACATTAGCATGAAATCATCTGTCGTATTTTAGAACTCCTCCTTGCACCACTCCCCGTATTTTACACTTTCTTAGCCTGACCGGCGCTATTTTGTGGCCTCGCTGGAAGCCATACAGTAACAGACCGCACTCATCCCTTTCCCTCTGTCAGCGTTCTCCTGGGAAATAACCCAACTGTTGCAGAATTGCTGCTTCAGCTCGTTAGGCCTGTCAAGGTTGTAGGTAGCAGAGGAAGGCCTGATAAGCACATTCCAGGAGGGAGCGGGGTGGGCTGTGTCGGAGCCGTCAGAAGGGAGTCACCCATTCGACCTTGCTAAACTGAGATGAGCTAAATCAAAAGTTCTTTGTGTGCCTTATATGGTTTTTCCTTCCTGCACCAACCTGTACCAGCTTGTATTTTTCCATGTTGGACTATGCTTTCGCCAATACAACTGTATGTATGTGATGTTCTGACAGTGTGCCAGCAGTCTTCTTGGCGGACCTCGTGGGGTTAGGTCGCAAGGAGCTCCTCTGGCAGGGTTTGTTTGTTCTAATAAATGCTTGGACCTTCTATACTGCCAACTGACTGATTATTGGTAATGGGAATGGGATTGTTTATGGGAATAACTAGAATTGGGGGTTTGTAAAGAATTTTCGGTACTTCAGTTGGCGACTCCGCCGGGACTCCGCGTTGGGGTCGTCCCTCTGTATTTCAGAGAACAATCGGGACATTGAAAGGGGTGCTCTAGATCGGGGAAATTGCAGAATAGACCAATGAAGATTTGGGGTTTTGCTCTGCCCTCCCGGTCGCGAGGACCGCAGCCGCTAGTGGCCCCACGCCGGAGTCCTTCGGGTGTGACCCGAGAACCGGCCACATTGGCCCAACCGGGAGTTGGCAGTAAAGAACGTGCAATCAGACCTGTGTGCACCAGGTGAGTGTTTTGTCCTGTTTTGTGTTGGATTACGTCTACAGATCTGGATTCGGTACTTAGCATTTGGTGGCCTGTGGTCACGGAGAAACTCTGAATAGGGGGTCTGACGGGGCAATAGTGAGATTGCACGTGCAGATGCCTCTTGTTTGCTTTGTGTAGAAATACTGGAGATAAGGATTATACGCCTTTGGGGAACTGCGGTTCTCGCTCAGCCGGACTGTTCTCGGGAATGCCGATGGTTGAGATTGGGTAGCACTCGGACAGATCTGGAGCGGCGCTTGAAAAAGCGGGCTTAGCCAGCATAGTCCGGGAGGTGAACCATGAATACTGTTGGATGGCCTGTAGGCTGGTCTGTAGTTTAAAACCTGTGTAAGACAATCTCCAGGCAGTCTAAGGACAAGACTGTGAGTTCTTTTCAGCTTTGGATATTTGCATATAGAGTTCTCCAAGGTGGGAGTCGACGGGCTCCACCTTTTTCTTTGCATTTCTTGTTCACTGTTTGTGCGGTTTCTGTATAGTTGGTGTGTCTTGTTCAGTGGTTAGTTTGCGACGTAAGGATGATTCTGAATGGAAACATGGCCATGTGTTTGAGAGAACTGTGATTGACGATATTTAAAATTGTTGATTTGAATAATAACACCTGATTCCTTTCCAGCTCACATAGGATAGAAAAAAAAAGAGAAAATGCAGTGCTTCAGCAAGTTATGCTTTGGCTGTTTTCACCGAGGGGGCGTGAGACTGGATGAAAGCCAGCCTGCCCCTCCCGAGGGAACACCCAGCCACAATATGTATTGCAAACACGGTATTGGCCCCCTTCTCTTTAAATCTTTGTGGCATAAGTACACTAAAGATAACGTAGAACTACAGTGGCCGAAAACTGGATCCTTCGATGAGAAGAAAATTCAATATTTGCAAGAGCACCTTTTTATCAAACGCAGCCGGCAGGCCATGTTTGACACTCTTAACCAGTGGCAGAAAGAGGCCAAGAGAAGACGTATTAGATCAGAGAAATTGCTTAAAATACAGCAAGGGCAAACCTTTACACAGAAAGCTATTGCCCACGACAAAAATAAAACAGAAAAGAATATTGAAAAGGAAAATAGGCGATTTCGGCTACAAGTGGATAAAAGTTATGTAACACAAAATGAAGCTGAAGATGAGATTGAGGACCTGTTAGACAAAAGACCTCCTCCCCCATATGCCCCGCAGAGCATATATCCCGTGGTCCCTGTCCAAACAGCGGCTGCACCCCAAGCATCCGCGCCGGAGGACCGTGCCTCTGCTGCCCCTACACATGACGCTGGCATTCTTTCTCCCTCTCCGGGGGACCTGGCTACCCGCGTCTTTGACCCTAGACAGTCCCTTTCATCACCCCGTGTACAATTGAGCCTCCCGAGTCCCGTAGGGGTCTCTCATTCAGCTAGCACTACGCCCAGCATGGTAGAAGAGACCCCGAGGGGGGCAGCTGGAGGGTTGGATAGAAAAAATGTATTCACTAGATCGTCTGTGGCATATGGTGAGAAAGAAGTCCTAGCGGATCAGGCTGTTAAATGGATAAGAAGTGACGTCTATACGGTAGAGGACATATGGAGTACAATGAAGGATTTGGAGCCAGTAATGCAGCAACATGTGATTTACCAAATGCCTAATTCCCTCATTTGGTCTTGGGAGGCCAGCTTCCATAATGGCAGCGCTCCGCAGATATTGTACAAGATTCGGGACTGGGCTTATAAATTTAATTTGACCCCGCAGGAGGTGTACAAAAATGTAGTCACCTTAGTCCAGTATCGAGGCAGATTATTCCTGAAAAGCCCTCAATGGACTTCGGAGAACCCCCTGCCTCAGTGGACTTCGCAGCATCCCATGCGCGAGGTCCATCCTATTTATCATCCCGAAGTTCCAGAACTGCGTGATGCTCAACAACAAGTCATCCAGGCACGAATAGATGCCCGATTCCAGGAGCAGTGGGTGTACACTCCATGGAACAGGAGTGAGGTCCTTTCCCTGAAATCCCAACTGCCCGACCCCAGAAAGAACCCTACCGCCTATTACAAAGAGTTGACCGAAGCTGCGGCCTCTGCCATAATGACATTGGCAGATGTCGAGCTATTCTTTGGACTGCTTGTGCCCGTTGATATATGGCAGCAGGTGCATGACTCTGATCATGCTGAACTGGGCGGGACATGGGACGAGTTACGATGGTGGGACCGAGATCGTAAACCAGGAGATAAGCCTAGGAATGAAATAACATCCTTGCCTGCAAGGATTATTGTCTTTATGCATACTTTGATACCTCTGAGGAAGGTTGATTGGGACAAACTGACTGCGTGCCGACAGAAGAAAGACGAAAGTGTGTCCGACTTCTTCACTAGGTTTGAAGGAGTCTTTATTGACTTCAGTGGGCAGGATTTGGCTACGGAGGGTGGAATTAGGCTGTTTGTGAATAGATTCGTTACAAACTTACCTATGTAAAAGGGGAAGTGATGGGGACTTCTGAGAATTTCCTAATTGACACGGGAGCAATGAATAGTTCTGTTGCTCGATCATTGGTTCCAAGGGAGGCTCTGTCTGGGCAAAATAATGTCTCAGTGGGATTCTTGGGAGTCCCAGTTGTCAGTCCCATCTCCAGACCTCTCCTCTTCTCGATCGGTCCCGCCACTATTGACACCCCTCTTTTGCTGACCTCACATTGTGGAGAGAACTTACTGGGTTTGGGCATGTTGAAAAAATTAAACGCGACAATACATTGTTCTGCTGATGGGGTTTATTTGACAATTCAGCCCAGCACCGAACACCTGAAACAGTGTTTTGCCAAAAATGAACCCTTTCCCCCAGAGTTTGATGGCATCCCAGCCACGCTTTGGGCAACGGGGGATGCTGATGTGGGTAAGTTGGATATTCCCCCGGTTCACATCACGCTGAAGCAAGGTGCGAAAATGCCGCTCATCCCGCAGTACAAAATAGCACCTGCTGGGGAACGGGCTTTGTTGTCAATTATTCAGGACTTGATCGACAAGGGAGTAGTTGAGGAAACAGCTGCTAACGTTTGTAATAGCCCGATTCTTCCGATTTTGAAAAGAAGTTCTGATTCTGGTGAAAAGGGTCAGGGTGCGGCTTATCGTTTTGTGATTGACCTTAGAGCTGTTAACAAAATTGTGGTACCACAGTATCCCGTGGTAACAGACATCACCACGATCCTTACCATGATTTCGCCAACTGCCCAGTACTTTTCGGTCATTGATCTGAAGAATGCCTTCTTCAGTATCCCCATTCATCCTGATAGCAGACAGATTTTCAGATTCTCGTTGTCTGGACGCAGCTTCCGCTTTTGTCGCGCACCCCAAGGCTATAATGAAAGTCTGAGTATATATAGCCAAGCTCTTAAGGCCCTATTAGACGATTTGGACTTGCCAGAGGGTAATGTCCTACTGCAATACGTGGATGACCTACTGATTGCCTCGGATACGGAAGAGGGTTGCAAAATTGCAACCGTTAAATTACTGCACCATTTGGCTACTAAGGGGAACAAGGTGTCTCCGTCCAAATTTCAATACTGTCGACAGGAGGTGACCTACCTTGGTCATCTACTATCGAAGGAGGGTAGACGACTAACACCTGAACGAGTTACTACCATTGCTAAAATGTCTATTCCTTGCACGCAACGTGAAGTTTGCGCTTTTCTTGGCATAACCTCTTACTGTCGCCAATGGATACCTAACTTTTCTCTTCTTGCTAAACCCTTGTTGCATCTGACTACTAAAGATGTGCATGAACCCCTCCCCTGGACGGATGAATGTCAGCACTATTTTGATTCTTTAAAAACTGCTTTATGTTCCACCTCCGTCTTGGGCACTCCTGACTACCGTGAACCTTTTGTACTATACGTTCATGAGGTCGATGGTTGCTCGCTTTCGGTGTTAACGCAGGACTTTGGTGGTAAGCAAAGACCCTGCGCTTATCTGTCAGCTACATTGGATAATGTCGCAAGAGCACTTCCAAGCTGCCTGAGGGCCACAGCAGCTGTTGCGGTGGCCATCCGGCAGTCAGAAGGACTCGTTCTAAATTCCAATTTGACAGTGATGGTGCTACATGCTGTGGACACATTGCTAAACAAAACAAAAACACAGCATCTCACAAGTACACGCCTCACTGGATATGAGCTAACATTATTTGTACCACATATTACTATTACCCGATGTGCAACATTGAATCCTGCCACGTTGTTACCACTCCCTACGAGTAAACTTAATGATGACATACATGATTGCATTTATCGCACTGAAGAGGAAACTAAGGGCAGGATCGACTTGACAGACACTCCTCTAGCTGAACCCCAGGGGGAGTTATATGTAGATGGGAACTGTTTTAAACTAGCAGATGGAACAACAACAGCTGCATATGCAATTACGACTTTGAAGACAGTGGTCGAAACATTCCGAGTCCCTCACCGGTCAGCCCAAGCTGCTGAACTCATGGCCTTATTGCGAGCCTGTGAGTGAAAGTGAAGGACTTTAAGTCAACATATACCCAGACAGCCAGTACGCCTTTGGCGTGGCCCATAGCTTTGGGAGGCTGTGGAGGGAGCGGGGTTTTCTTACTTCCGATGGTCAAAAGATACAGAACGGTCCCCTGGTTTTGCGGCTGCTAGATGCCCACACTTTACCCAAGAAACTAGCCATCATCAATGCAATGCGCACAAAGCAATAGTGGACGAGGTGGGGGAGGGAAATGCCTTCGCAGATCAGGTGGCCAAGCAGACAGCACAATCCCCAATGTCAACAATGTTTGTGAACTCTTCCGCAAGATGGGTGCAGGAATCTGAATTGGTTATTAACACTATGGAGAGTGTGCGAGTGATACAGAAGGAAGCTACACCCGCAGAATTAGAGAGATGGGAAAAGGAGGTAGGCAGATTGGATGAGAATAATTGTTGGGTTGATTTGACAGAGAAGCAAAGATGGCTACTGCCCAATGCACTGGTACAGGCAGTTGTGACTATGGCGCACGGCCCTGCGCACATAGGAGCAAAAAGTATCTGTGGGCTTCTGGACCCAGTTTGGAACAACCCTAACATTCAAAGGACGGCTGTCCGGTTGGTCCAATACTGCATGGTTTGTCTACAGCACAATCCGGGGAAGGGAGAGAATGTCTTGAGTGGGAATTTTGCACATCCCGACCATGCCATTTGAAGTACTCCAAATGGATTATATCCATATGGAGCGTGTCAACAATTTGAAATATGTTTTGGTAGTGGTTTGTGCTTTTAGCAAATGGGTTGAGGCCTACCCCACTAAAGAAAATACTGCCATGGCCACAGCTAAAGCCCTTCTCAAAGAGTTTGTGCCCCGCTTCGGTTTGCCCCGCTTGATCTGGTCGGACAACGGGGGGGACTTCCATGGGGCCCTCGTCAAACATATCTGTGAGGGCCTGCAGATTAAGCAGAAGTTCCACGCTGCCCGGCATCCACAATCCGCAGGGCTCGTGGAAAAATATAACGGTATTCTCAAGCTCAAGATGGCCAAAATACAGGAAAGCACAGGGTTGAAATGGCCTGATACCTTGCCTCTAGCCCTTATGTCACTACGTGTTACCCCACATTCCCGATCTGGCCTTTCTCCATATGAGATTGTCTTTGGTAGGCCGGCTAACGTATGGGGGTACCCAGGCCACGGTCCATTTCTGATATTGAATATCCTATGTTGATTGATTACCTCTATGCTTTGACTAAAGACCTTCGTTCTGTTCATCAGCAGGTAGCCTCCGTACTGCAGCCGCTGCCAGAGGGCCCCGGACATCGGCTACAACCCGGCCAGTGGTACTGGTGAAGAAATTTGAGCGAGACACCAGCCTGGCTCCAAGGTGGTCCGAGCCTCGGCAGATCCTCCTGGCTACTCGGACGGCGGTCAAAGTGGATGGGAGAAAGCATTGGATACATGTCTCCCATCTGAAAAGGCTGCCGTTTACACTTCCCTATGATCAGCAACGCTCAGGGGGAATTCTGACGCAGGAAAGTGAGAGAGCTGCTGCATTTGTGCCCTTTTCTGACGCCTGTGAGATCGAAACAAGGCTAGAGGAGGGAGTGGCGAGACCAGACGACTTAGTCTCTAATGAATCTGCAAGCGCTTTGAATCCTGTTCTCAGTACCCCTGCAAACGAAGATTTTCATGTGCAAAAAGTACCTGGTGTACTATTCCCTGATCAGGAAGTGCCGGGTAATGTGCGATACAACCTGCGGCCAAGGAAAGAGAAAAACGGTGCCTCAGACCCCAACCTCAGGAGATAAGGAAAGACTCGATTGCATAGATAGGGCTTGCTAGTTGGTCTGAGGTATGAGCGAGACACTGGACTGAACACGTTGAGAGCTGGAACTTTGATCATTGTGCTCTGTTCAGAAAGAAGACCAGCCAGTGCAACAGGCCTGGTTGTACAACGAGGTAAAAGTTCGACCACCACCTTTTGTGCTTGGATGAACGATAGGAGTCTGCCTGTGAGACTCTGACGGACACAGGGAGAAGAACCCACTGGCAGGACGGACTGCTAGGTCCGAGTTTATTTTTGGACTTTTAGCTAGGAATGTACCCTTTTGGCTGCATTATTTGAGACGAAGAAATTCCCATTGCTCCACGATATATACCGTTTTATGAGCCAATGTTTTTCACGTGGACCACAAAGGTCAAAATAGCATTTGTAGCGGTTATAGCTGTCATAGTAGCTGTGTTTATTGGGTTATTTGTATATCTGGAACATAAGTACCCTTTGCAAAATTTCCTACCGACTACTGTTGCCCCATCTGAACACTTGTACACATTAGCGCCCCACAAAGAACGACATCGCCAGACTTATGCTAAGAATGTTTTTGTTGAGATGCTGCATCAAACACACAGTGTTGCTAACACCACTGATTGCTGGGTATGTGGGCTTCTGCCCTCAGTGGTTCATAATTATGATCTATTCCTTTCATTGCCTCTGTCCTACTTAGGAAGCTGTGAAGTATGGTTTTGACTGTTTTCGCCCATATATCGTCATTGGGGTGAACAGCGTAGAGATTTCGATTACAATGAGCACAACATGGTTATGGATTATATCGATGCACACTATGGTTTCAAGAAATCGGGTAATGGGGGGGCGGGGATCAATAGACCCACAAGCCTATATGCAGAGGTATCTGGCAGTTAGGGATGAAGCCTGGATGGAGGAAGAACTTTATGATTTTAGAAATTTCAATGCCTCCCAATAGTTCCAACTTTTCATCGAACGGAATGTTACCAGAGACCGTGTTGTGCCCATTCCTATTTTGAATGTTTCCTCAGTATTCTGTGTGCAAGGGATAGGCCGTGTACATGTTGGAAACAGCATCTGCAATTACACCTATCGTCTACAAAAATGCATCAGCCCTCCATTGGTCACCCCGCCCAATGTTTATTTTGTTTGTGGTGAAAATGCATACACTTGGTTACCACGTAATTGGGCGGGACGGTATTACATGTCCTTCCTCTATCCACCTGTATACATAGCTCCTTCCGACTATCACCGAACACACCAATTACGTCCCATGGGTCCCTCGCCTTCAGCGGTACCTCAAAGGCCACGTAGACAGCTTATTAAGACTGAGGTCGACCAAACAGACACCTCTTTACAGCAATTTACAGATTTTAGCAAAGGTTTAGTGCCATTCTGGGGCCCCATCTTCAATAGCAGAGAAATAAGGAGGTTATCCAGGATAGTGGAAAATGTCATTAACATAACCACTGATATCATGACTAACCTCACGGTTGAGCTTCAGGCGACGAGGCTTGTTGCGCTCCAAACCCGTATGGTTTTAGACGTCATCTTAGCTGATCGCGGTGGAGCATGCCGCGTGATCGGCAGCTCTTGCTGCGTGTATATTCCAGACTCCGCCCCCTCCGTTCATTTGGCAATCCAAAAGTTGCATCGCATTGCCTCTGAAATGCATACCGATAATAGGTCCTGGTCATTGTCTGGGTGGTTCTCGGGACTCCTCTCCACCTGGGGTGGAAGATTTTGCTGATCCTGGGCGGAGCAGCCGGTATCCTCTTTACCTGTTGCATTATAATGCAGTGTGGTCCGGCTTGTTGCTCCTATTGTGCTTCCCGCATTACTACACTATGTGTACTCACCCCAGTCCCATCTAAAACTCAAATGCTGCAACAAGAGATCCGTGAATTAATGGCCATTAATGAAGATGTTTTTAAAGATTATCATGCCTGACCCGGGTATTTAGCTACACCACGCTAAAAGGAGGGTTTGAGGAACTGGTAATTATTTTCATGTGTACCATGTGCATAATCGATATTTTATAATTAGCATGATGTACCTAAATGTTACCTTATATGTACGTAAACATTAGCATGAAATCATCTGTCGTATTTTAGAACTCCACCTTGCACCACTCCCCGTATTTTACACTTTCTTAGCCTGACCGGCACCATTTTGTGGCCTCGCTGGAAGCCGTACACTAACAGACCGCACTTATCCCTTTCCCTCTGTCAGCGTTCTCCTGAGAAATAACCCAACTGTTGCAGAATTGCTGCTTCAGCTCGTTAGTATTTACAACAAGGGGCTTCAGCTCGTTAGGCCTGTCAAGGTTGTAGGTAGCAGAGGAAGGCCCGATAAGCACATTCCAGGAGGGAGCGGGGTGGGCTGTGTCAGAGCCGGCAGAAGGGAGTCACCCATTCGACCTTGCTAAACTGAGATGAGCTAAACCAAAAGTTCTTTGTGTGCCTTATATGGTTTTAACTTTCTGCACCAACCTGTACCAGCTTGTATTTTTCCATGTTGGGCCATGCTTTCGCCAATACAACTGTATATATGTGATGTTCTGACAGTGTGCCAGCAGTCTTCTTGGCGGACCTCGTGGGGTTAGGTCGCAAGGAGCTCCTCTGGCAGAGTTTGTTTGTTCTAATAAATGCTTGGACCTTCTACACTGCCGACTGACTGTTTATTGGTAATGGGAATGGGATTGTTTATGGAAATAACTATAATTGGGGGTTTGTAAATAATTTTCGGTACTTCAGTCGGGAATTGCTTTGGGCTGAGAACTAGGACCCTTCTGTACAATGCTTAAGTTAGAGCTTGGATCTGGGTCCCGTTCACATAGCTCAGGGCAGTAGACAGAGTTTTGGAGTAGCTACACGGTTTGATCACTAGGCCTTTGGAAGTCCAAAAGTAAGAGGCCCTGCGCTATATTGTCCCTGGTGTCAAAACACAATGAAAATTTCAAGCTAATCCCCTTATTGAGGCAGTCAAGAAAAATACACGGATTCGTATATTATATATCCTTTTGCTAGACAATTGTGAGAATGATCTTGAGGCCCAAAATCATAAATGGGATATTATTCTGGGGTGCTTTGGAACTCGGCTAGAAACCTCAATTGAATTCGCTGGGAGACTGTTTTTGTCAGCAAATCTTGCTGTCCAACATTATAAGACAGTTTTTGATCTATAATATACCCCAGCTAAAATATCTAAATAGGGGGAATCTAACGAGGGTAAGTGTTTTCACTGTGGGTGTGACGCTGCTGATGTGGTACATGGTTTTTATATGTGTAGGCACTTAAGTACTCTGTTCGGACATCTAGAAAAGTTTCTAGCGAGATTGTGGGTGGGCCTGTACAACTATCTGCCACCCAGGTATTGCTGGGGATTGCGGGGGGATCTGCAACCGATCAACTATCCCGTAAATCTCTTGATTTTTTTAGCTACAGCTGTGGCTAGACTTTGTATCGCCTCAATGTGGTTGCAAAAGGACGCTCCTTCTTTCGAACTGTAAAAAACCCAGATTCCTATCAATATTTGATATTGAGTACATCCTGTATGCTGTGAAAGGCAGACGGAAAATTAAATTAGGTCTTGAGATTTAGGGACCAGTTCTGGCCTACATGGATGCTTAAATTCTGCTAAGTTTATTCTATCTGTTTGGCCTGAATAGTCCCTTTTATAGTAGTTGTACTCTCTTTATATGTATATGTACTGGCAAATGTTTCATTGTTATGATTTTATGGTTAATATGACCAAATGCATTATAGCAAAATCGTCTGCCCTGATCCTAATATGTTTTCCTTCTTTTGCTGTATTGCATGTGTCTTCATGGATTTTTAATAAAAAAATTTAAAAAAAGAGTGATATCAATGTTTATTTGTTCTTTATTTGGCTCAAGAGGTATGCTTTAGAAAATGGATGCATTATAATTTGGTATCCCTGTTTTCGGTTTTTATTGATTTGTACAGAAAATACATAGAGAAAAAGATTTATTTTCCTCTCTGTATTTATTTTTAAAGGTGAATAAAATTGGAAATTGGTTGTTTTTTTGGAGTGATTCTAAAAGCTGTCAATCATGGCTATCAGGCCAATATCTCACTTGATCAAACGTTACAAAATTAAAGGAATTTCAGTAAAGAGCCTTATACAGCAATATATATGTACAACCTTGATATTAAAATGTGCATGTTTTCTTGTAAAAGCATATTTTATCATCTGAGTGTGTATATCCCTGAAACCTGTCAGTCGTTCAGGCAAGAGTGCATACTTATTGCTCAAATAAATGTAGAAATATACTCATTTTAAATAATTTTTTTTTCACAAAATAAATATGAATAAATACTGATAAAGTTTGCAAAAAAAATGGGTAAATACAGACGGAAATGTCCCAAAAAATTAATTCCATAAAAGAAGGAGCCCTAATATAATCCAAACATATTGTGCTCAGTGGGAATATATGGCCGGCTCCATAATGAAAATTCAAAGTACTGCAGTAGATTGAAGTTATCATATTTTGTCTAAGCCCCTTTTTCATAGAAATTGTACAATTGGATGAAATAGCATTAATAGTTTTTCATGAACACTTAGGGAGTCGATTCCGATTCGGGAAAAAGCGCTCCAATTAGCTGTACGGAGCGTTTTTCCTGTGGGAATCATACAAATTCAACGTCCCGGTACGAACAAACAAGTACGATCCGAACCCAAATTGCCACTCCGTAGACTCGTACCAAACACCATACAACTAGAAAGTACATACGGATTGTATCTGGCTGACACGGTCAACTACGTCCGAACGTAAATAGGCCGCTCTTTCCGGACCAGGAAGTACGATCCGCGTTGACGACCCTATAAACAGCGGTTTTGCTACGAGAGCTGAAAACTGCAGTAAAAGCAGAGTCTGGCCCGAACCGCACCCCGGTATGCGACATACACGACAAGAACCCCATCCTCCGTGTCATCCCATTCCTGTACGCCTACGACCTTGTACATCGAAACCGGCGATGGCGCAGACGGTGAGTACAATGTACCACAACAACCTAAGTTTACCTGTACGGTGCACCACACGCCCATGTCACTATTGCAATAGCGAAACGTGCCTCATATACGCCATCAATGTCGGGGTACCTTGCGCCACACGCACGTGCATATCACCATTGCAGTAGTGATACGTGCCGCACATACGCCAATACTGTTGGGGTACGTTGCACCACACGCACGCACATATCACCATTGCAATAGTGATACGTGCCACACAAACGCCATTAATGTCGGGGTACGGTGCACCACACACTCGCGTATATCACCATTGCAATAGTGATAAGTGCCGCACACATGTCCATAATGTATGTGTACGGTGCGTCACATCTGAGTGTTGGGTGCACAGGACTCCCAGCAGTGCCCAGACATAGGAGGGGTGACTGGATAGGATTCCCAGCAATGCCCAGACATAGGCGGGGTGGCTGGATAGGACTCCCAGCAGTGCTCAGACATAGGAGTGGGTGTTGATAGGACTCCCAGCAGTGCCCAGACATAGGAGAGGTGGCATGATAGTTTCAGCAATTGTAAAACCAAATACGTAGTCTACGGCATCACCTGTCCGTGTGGCCTACTCTATATTGGGAAGACCAATCAAGAAATCCGCACTCGAATCACTCAACACAAATCCAGGATAAAGAACGGAATTGAAACTGCCCCATTGGTTAACCATTGGAAACGTTGCAAACATTTATTGAGTGATATTAAATGGACAGTGATCTCTCGAATTGAAAAAGATCTACGAGGAGGAGATATGGATCAAAAACTCTCAAAAAGAGAGGCTTATTTAATTGTTAAATTCGATACAGCAGTTAGAGGGCTCAACGAGATATCGGAGATATATAAACTGTAAGAGGTACCATTTCCTTTGCCTGTATGAATCTTGCAAAAAACTGAAGTCACCACCTTTTTAGACTTCACGCATGCGCAATCAAGTACTACATATAGAGAAGCCGCAGCCATCACACCACACTCCACGCATGTGCGCGAGACTAGTGCTATTGGAGACGCCGATGATTCCTTCGAATACATCCTTGGCTCTATACCGGTAAGCAGCTATTTGCCTAGGTTTAACTGAAGAGTCACGTTCATCTAGACTCCGAATGCTGACCTTAGAAGCCTTCAATATTATTTTTCTTTCCCATCAGAGGCTGGAAACCAACGAAGTCTGATTCTTCTAAATTCGCGACCCTGCGCTTGGACGTGACCATTCACAATCCCCCGGTAAGAATCCTGGCTTAGTGCCCGACAAAAAAACTCAACCACCCGTCACTAGTCCATAATAAATGGATATTGTTCCTTTCCCAGGCCATCCAACTTCTTCTCGCCGCCTACTCTTCGACTGGGATTTCTGCAACAACGTGGCTTCCGCACACTCCTAAGGTAAATGTTTTGTCCGATGATAGCTACACAAAGCCCCCGACAAACATCTTCCTTTACTCATGTAGTCTTTATTGTTTTGTTGTCACACAGGTGTTACCTCTCTCTCGGATTTTCTCCTCTAGTGGTAAGCAGAAGGAACCTTGGGTGGTTCTGTACTCAAGCTTCTTGGTGTTTTAAGTTTTTAAGATGTACACTATAGAATTCTCTTCTTCTTTTCTCCCTAGAGTTACCTGGCCCTGATGAAAATCCCTTTCAACCCATAGGGATTTGAAACGCGTAGGCCCCTCCATGTCCAGTGTCTGCTCCTTTTTGGTCCTTCCCGTAGTGTGAACATATTGCCACATTACCGGCCATAAATTGTTGGATACATTGTTTTTGATTATATATTTGATTTTGTTGATTTATTTGACTTACACTTGTTCAATCACTGTAAAAATTGTATATATAATTGTACATATTGTAGCAGACCTAATACTTAGCACATTTACATATTCGTATTTAACCGTGTTGAGTATTTGTAGATGTTTGGTGTATGAATGGTGAAGGATGAATGTGATATGAATGAACTCGATATGCTTGTTGGATTTTAACATTTTCACTGTTTTCTTGTCCATAATAATTTTCCTGGTGTGTATAAAAAACTGTATTTTCTGTTCGATTGTATATGATTAATACAAATATACCCCTCGCTTTTCTTTGACCTAGACGTTAAAAATAAAAAGCAATTTATAAGCACACCCCAGTTCTGAAGATTTCTCTTTTCTGGTGGTAAAACCCCTTGAAAGTATTATCAGTATAGGCACTTGTTCTTTGTTGGTTATAGATTGGCTCAGCCTTGCTGATTTAGGGCCATCCCCATTTGTTTCCAGGTCAATAGTGTGTAGTCATGTAACAGACCAACAAACAAATGAAGCACAAATGGACTAATAAATTGTGAATGTCCAGGTGGTGAAACATGTACTCCCTCATGGAAGGAAGACGCTACAAAACCCCTAGATACAAAGCACCCAAATGTGTTTTGTGTGCACTAAGTTCTAAGTTTACAATCTGAATCATGAGGTCAAGGCGGATAACATTGTCGAGCATAGTGTGAAAAATTATGAGGGACCCCCTGAAGGCAGTACTATACATTACAAACCCAAGCACAGGGAGTAGCATGGATGGCAATGACCAACTATCTGATTTAATTTGTTAGCACACATGGCCATTGCCGAAGGGAAAGTACAATCCTAGGGGAAATCCATACAAATGTCAGTACAACAATTGTGCAACTGTCTGTAGTGAAGATCTCATGTGACACTGAGGAAGGGACTGTATGCAAACATACACACACCAATCTAGATAATGTGCTGCTACATTGGGATAGCTCAGAGATACCATGGTCCACCTCATTCCCATCAGAAAAATAGACATCTTTCACAATACCAAAACATCAACATTACACCACCTCATAGGCACACAGCACCTAAAGCAATTGCCTGAAATGCAATAGTTTAGAATTAAAAATAAAATGCTTTATTCAGCGCCATCATGTAAAACAATAAATAAATGAGTCCAGCCTCACAGAAGGCCAATGGCCAGTCCAAAATACTGTTCACAACAGTGGTGACGTTGTGGAGGTTGTCACCCCAAAACTTGCCTGCACATGGTGGAGTCAGAGGTCTGTGGACACATGAGGGGCATCATCTGAGTCAGTGTCCGGCACCGCAGGGACAGTAGAGGGAAGGGTATATGTGGTGGGTGCAGTTGGGGAGGATTCCTCCACAGTGGCAGGTGCAGCGCAAAAGGTGGCAACATATTCAGAGCTGCACACTTCTTCCAGTTCTGACAGGCTACCACCTGAACACGGGTACATAATGGGAGTGGAGGTAGAGGGCTGTGAGTCAGGTGTAGTGTGTCTGTGGGTGGGTGGGTGATGTCTGTCCCTTGTCCCTGTGGATGTGCGTACATCCCCCTGAGATTGGGTACCTGGAGGTGTGCGTTTCGACTTATGTGTGGGTGTGCTGGGTGTTCCTGTTGGGGTGTGTGATCTGGTGCGTCTGCGTGTATGTTGGACAGGTATGGGAGAGGGGTATGTGGATGGGTCGGAAAGAGGGGGGTCGACGCTGCAGGATGGCAGGTGCTGCCGTCAGTGTTGAGTCTATGGACGACAAACTCCGACGTTGGTCAGATATGCCAGATAACATGTTCTCCATGAAAGACAACAACTGTGTCATGATCTTGGTTTGTCCATGGAGGACAGTCAGCACTGACGCCTGACCAACTTGAATCTGCCGGAGTATGTCCACAGACTCAGCACTGAGGGCAGCAGCGGAGACAGGGGCAGGGGCTGCGGAGCCGGGGACGAAGGAGACACTGGGGGCAGCACGGACCAAAGGGGACCTAACAACTGGGAGGGTGAAGATGTGTCTGGAGGAGGAGGGGACAGACATAGTGGGTGCAGATGCTGTTGCTGCATATTCCCCCTCCTCCTGGGAGTCCGAAGCCGAGCCGCCCACATGGTATGAGGTGTCTTGCTCATGACGTCTGGCCGCCTGACTCCCTTTACTCTCTGTGCCACTGCCTCCTTCCAACACCTCAAAGCTGGTGGCACTGTGGTTGTGTCCCTCTATCTGGTCCGTGCTTGTGTCTCCTCCACTTTCAGGTGATGTTGCTGTTGGCAAGGAGAAAGAAAAAATATATACCAGTCACCTGTACACATCAGACATATGATCAACAAATCATTTGGGGACATTTCTAATCATGACATGCATCATGAGTAACCCTGGGCGAAGAACTACGCTCCGTTTGCGGAGTTTGCGGAGTTTTGGCAACTCCGCGTTCCGCGGAGTTCGCGTAGCTGCCGATAACTCCGCTATCCGGTGCGGAGCGTAGTTGTCGCGCGCTAAATAACATTGTCGCGCGCTAAATAACATTATCGCGTGCGCGGCAATGGCTTACCTTGGTTCTGCGTTCGCTTTTTCCCGGTCGCGTCTGCCACCATGTTTGTAAACCCTTCCGTGCAGCTGTGCGAACGCGATAACGTCATTGGAAGCGCGATAAAGCCATAAGGACGCGCGAGTATGTTTGTTGGTAAGATCGAGTTGCCGAACACGCAGAACCTGCAATCTTGCACAGAATAACTTGCGAGCATGTTAAAAGTTAAACCATAATAATAAATTACCATTTTGGTTAGCAAACAAGTGAAAAACCCCTCAAAGTTGTACCTTTGGATGTATTTTTTGGGGGGAAGGAGTCCTCTTTCTGTTTCTACTCTATTTTTGAATATTAAGGAGGAAGGGCTCTGGAGTTTACAACTTCCTGTTCCTGTCCACCAGGCTCCTCCCAGTGCTTTGTCCATGAGGTGGTCACTTTCATTTGGATTTTGAGCTGGCAGGATCACTTTCTGTGTGTGTTGGCTGCATTACTGCTTTTTTTGAATCTTACTGAGGACTTTTGGATTTTGAATTCTCTTTTTCAAGTAAGTTCAGTAATGTATGAGTGAGTATGATGTTGTAGACTTGTGTTTGTTTGATTTAAAATTTTTTAACTACAGTATTCATTCCTTGATTTAAATTATTGATGGGTGCCTACTTTTATGAGGTCCCAACTTGTATTTCTTTTTAAATTTCATCCAGGCTACATAGAGAGGTACCCATTGGTAAAATCATAATTCTGTGTTTAAATTTTTATTCAAGTTTGTAAACAAACATCATGGCTGGCATTGGATTATGGTCATCATTATGCAATAGCAATGTCTGCTGTGGAATTTCTGTTTGTGTAATGAAAAAGTTTTTTATTTTTTTAAGCCAATAGCTGACCCTAGTACTCCATGTAGTTAGTGTGTAGGCATGTTTGAGTTCATTGTAATAACTTTCTGTGGTTGGCCTGGCCATGTGTTGTTGGCGGCCATTTTATGTTTCCCAGCCACTTTGGTCTTGCCATAGGCCTCCAAACTTGTGGCCTACTCTTCCAGTAGGCCAGAGGTACTAGTCATAGGGTCATGAAAGGTAATGAACTGTTTTTCTGGTGTACCTCTAATTAGGAAATCATGGATGGACTGGTTTGATTTAGAAAATCTTATGTTTATGTGTAGGGTATGTCAGGTTTCGGGTGTCTGTCAATTTCTGCCATTAGGTAACCCTAGGAATACAGCTCGGGTAGTTTTGGTAACGTCGCACCGTGTGAGAACGCGACCTTACCTTTTTTGTCTTGTTCGCGCACTCAATGTACTGGCTCGGGAACGCGATAACGACTTTTCACTCGATTCGCGTTGCCGAACACGCCGATTTTGCATTCTCGCGAACAATATGTCCCGAGTTGCATAAAAGTTCCTCGAAAATGTTTAATGTGTCCCCTGTGCTACAAAAAAGTCCTCATTTTTGTGTTATTTACTTATTTGGTTGTAGTTTTGTCTTCCTGGAGCATGGGCCACTCCCAGTTCCTTTCTGTCCTCTATGTAATGATTTCTTGTTTATGGTTGGGGTGACCAATTTGGGGGGTGGTGTCTGGTGTGTCCATTTTGTGAAGCTAAGCATTGTCCCTTTGGCATAGGCATTTATTGTCTGTCCTCTCTTTCTTTTCATGTAGTGGTGAGGGCCATTTTGTGTGTACTTACTTCCTTTGTGATGATTCTGCTATGTTGTTGTTGGTGGGCAGGCCATGTGGTGGCGGCCATTTTGTGTATGCTTCCTTTGTGACTGATTTTGCCATGTGGTGGAGGCCATTTTGGGTGCATCCCCTTTCCATGTTGTTTTTGGGTGTCCCTGTCCTCCTGGCCCTATGGAGGCGGCCATTTTCTGTGTCCTTCCCTGGTTCTCTTCTTTTGCCATAGCCATCCAAGGCTTTTGTAGGTACTACCACTCACAGCCATAGGTGCATTCAAGTTAATCAACTATTTTTGTGGTGTAACTTTAATTACACCGTGTATGGCTTTGGATTGCTTCACATTTTTTTGTAATGGTGGTACTTTTAGTTTTTTGGATGCTTGTGTGTAGCTATTATGTCACTCCCTGCCATTAGGTAACCCTAGGAATACAGCTCGGGTAGTTTTGGTAACGTCGCACCGTGTGAGAACGCGACCTTACCTTTTTTGTCTTGTTCGCGCGCTCAATGTACTGGCTCGGGAACGCGATAACGACTTTTCACTCGATTCGCGTTGCCGAACACGCCGATTTTGCATTCTCGCGAACAATATGTCCCGAGTTGCATAAAAGTTCCTCGAAAATGTTTAATGTGTCCCCTGTGCTACAAAAAAGTCCTCATTTTTGTGTTATTTACTTATTTGGTTGTAGTTTTGTCTTCCTGGAGCATGGGCCACTCCCAGTTCCTTTCTGTCCTCTATGTAATGATTTCTTGTTTATGGTTGGGGTGACCAATTTGGGGGGTGGTGTCTGGTGTGTCCATTTTGTGAAGCTAAGCATTGTCCCTTTGGCATAGGCATTTATTGTCTGTCCTCTCTTTCTTTTCATGTAGTGGTGAGGGCCATTTTGTGTGTACTTACTTCCTTTGTGATGATTCTGCTATGTTGTTGTTGGTGGGCAGGCCATGTGGTGGCGGCCATTTTGTGTATGCTTCCTTTGTGACTGATTTTGCCATGTGGTGGAGGCCATTTTGGGTGCATCCCCTTTCCATGTTGTTTTTGGGTGTCCCTGTCCTCCTGGCCCTATGGAGGCGGCCATTTTCTGTGTCCTTCCCTGGTTCTCTTCTTTTGCCATAGCCATCCAAGGCTTTTGTAGGTACTACCACTCACAGCCATAGGTGCATTCAAGTTAATCAACTATTTTTGTGGTGTAACTTTAATTACACCGTGTATGGCTTTGGATTGCTTCACATTTTTTTGTAATGGTGGTACTTTTAGTTTTTTGGTTGCTTGTGTGTAGCTATTATGTCACTCCCTGCCATTAGGTAACCCTAGGAATACAGCTCGGGTAGTTTTGGGAACGTCGCACCATGTGAGAACGCGACCTTACCTTTTTTGTCTTGTTCGCGCGCTCAATGTACTGGCTCGGGAACTCGATAACGACTTTTCACTCGATTCGCGTTGCCGAACACGCTGATTTTGCATTCTCGCGAACAATATGTCCCGAGTTGCATAAAAGTTCCTCGAAAATGTTTAATGTGTCCCCTGTGCTACAAAAAAGTCCTCATTTTTGTGTTATTTGGTTGTAGTTTTGTCTTCCTGGACAGGCCATGTGGTGGCGGCCATTTTGTAGGTACTTCCTTTGTGCATTTATCATTGGCCTCCCTGCTTTTGGTCTGATCTGATAGTAGGCCAGAGTCCCAGAGGTGGTAGTTACTAGTTAGCGGGGCTGCTTTATGTAGCTGTTTCTATTTGGTCTATTTAATTTTTACCATCATTACGGCATGTGTGTATGCCATTGCATTTCCAAGTTTGTTGTCTGGGCAGGGGGGTAGGTAACTTTTTTGTGTGTGTAATAATTTTATGGCTTGTATGTGTTTTTGCAGTGAAGTTTTACAAACTCTTAGCCATGGGGTATTTTGATTTTCCTTGCATTAACCTGTCATGACTCATGTGTAGCAGGCATCCTCCTTTTTCTGTCCATATTGGTATATGATAGGCCTGCTTGACTTTATAATTGGTTCTTTCTGGACTTCATGTGGCTGGGAGCTGTGGTGCTGGTAGTATTAGTCTTCTTTTTTGTGTTTTATACATTGGCCTGTGTGTCTTTCAATTGTTCATGTGCTGGCTTGCTGCTTGTTTCACTGACGTGTTCTGTCTTCTTTGCTTGTAGGTGCACAGAAAAAGACTGAGGAGGTGCGGGTTGTTTTCATCCATCGCCCGTTCAACTGCCAGACGGACGTCCTTCAATTGTACGCCACGTGTGGTCTGTGACTCATCTGACCACACATCTCTGCAATTTGTGCTACTGAGTGCTGCTGTGTGCTGACATCAGAAGAAGATGGGCCCTAAGAGAGCAGGTACCAGGTCCTCCACCACCAAGAAAGTTTCTGAGAAGAAGGTACAGAAGAAGGAAGTGTCACTTAAGGCTGGTATGGACCCCCAAACCTTTTTTGGGCCCCCAAAACGTACGCCTGCAGCAGCGGTGTCCGTGGTGCAAGCTGGGGCCAGCACATCCGCATTAGCGGGGGCAAGCCACCAACCCAGGGCCAAGCACATGAGGGTCGAAGAGGTAGCCAGCCTAGTGTTACAAAGCAGTGATACTGAGCCTGAACTTAACTTATCGCTGTCTCAAAGTAGCACACAATCCACGCAAGATGAAAGTGCTCAACAACCGCTGCCAGCAGTAGATGTTCAACAACCACAACCACTTCCCGCAATAGTTGTTGAAAAACCACAACCACCGCCCGCAATAGTTGTTCAACAACAACAACCAAATCCCACAATAGTAGTTGTTGGAGAACCACAGCACGCTATAGTACTTCCTCAAGAACAACAACCACCGTCTCCACACGCAATAGTAGAAGTTGTTCCTCCCAATGTCGGGGCAGTTCAGGAAGTAGAGCCTCATTCCGAGCAAGAAGAAGAGGAAGCCACTTCTGGAGGTGATCTACTGTCTTTAAATTTACGAAAGGAAAGCAGTGTTAGTGGCAGTGCATTGAGTTCTTCGCATAGCATCCCTTCAGATGACCTTGATAACGAATGGCGTCCACCACGAGTAACTGAGCATTCAAAGGAGAGACATCCTAAGACCAGGCTTGGAAAAAGGAAGGATCCGGCAAGGCTTGAACTTCCGGAGTTCGATGTAGGTGAGCAGGATACTGATGGTGATAAAGACGGGTCTGACACTGACAATGTCATCATCACAAGCGTTATTCCTGGTGCAGAGGATGTAGAGACCAGCATTTTCACCCTATCCAGAAGGGCTACGATTAGTGATGAGCAGGTAGCACGTGTAACTCCTACACACTCAGCGCCCAAAGTAACACCAGCTCCCATTTTTGCATCAGCGAAGGCCCGGCAGCGTGCGACATCCAGCGCAAGCACCACCTCAACAGAAGGAGGTAGTGGCAGTACTAGTACTGAACTGTCACATAGGGAAATTCAACAAAAAGGCTCCAGTTCATCCAGGATTGGAAGTGGGTCCTCCACTTCCTATGGCAGGAGACAAAAGTTTAGCTCCCCAGTCTGGGATTTTTTTACGGTTCACCCACATCAGGAGAACATTGCTATATGCACCATTTGTCACACCAATGTTAGTCGTGGTAAGATTGGTACAAACTATGGTACTGGAGGCCAAACGACCCATTTGAAAAAAACACACTTAATTCAGTGGGAGAACCACCTTGCAAGCTTAAAAAATGTAAGCACTGGTGTTGGTGGGGATACAGAACTACAAGGTCCACTCATGGAAGAAGAGGGAGACGATGACCTTCTATCTGGGAGTGGTACACAAATGAGCCCTGTCACCAGCACTGGAGTGGTGCAGTCCAAATCCTCAGCATCAGCAACTTCTCAGTGGCACCAGAGTCAGCCGGAGACACCAAGGGCAAGGAGTGAAAAGTCTGCGTTGAAAGGTGGTCCGTCTAGCAGAACAGAAAGAATTACCAAGCAGCTTACCATTACTGGCATGTTTAGGCAGGAGGGAAAGTACGAGCGGAACCACCCAACAGCACGTTTGTACAATGCGAAACTTGCAAAAATGTTGGCACTGGACCTTCTCCCATTTTCATTTGTTGAGGCAGTGGGATTTCGGCAATTAGTGGCAACACTCGCCCCAAAATGGGACGTTCCCAGTCGCTACTATTTTGCAAGAGTTGCTATTCCAGCACTACACCACGACGTGCTGGGATTGATTGGGAAAGCCTTACAACAGAGTGTTGTCCATTGTATCCACCTGACAACCGACATGTGGAGCAGTCGCGAAGCCACAGCAGATTACATGTGCATCACCGCACACTGGATCTCTTTTGCAGGTGTGAAAGACAAGTTAACATCAGGCCTTCTTGACGTTGCTGGGATTTTCAATGACACTCGCAAACATGCAACTGTAGCCATGTTTGGAATGGAGAAAAATCATACTGCTGACAACATTTTGTCTGACTTTAACAGCAAGGTCTTTGAATGGCTGAAACCAAGAGGCCTTAAGATTGGTTTTGTTGCCACCGACAATGGCAGTAATGTAGTGAGGGCAATGAAAGATGGACAGTATTTCAGGGTACCCTGTTTGGCACACTGCATTAACTTAGTCGTGCAAGACTTTCTGAAAAATGAACTCCAAGTCAGCACCATACTGACCATCTGCAGAAGAATATGCACGCATTTTAACCATTCTTTCAAAGCGCGGAAGCTGCTACGCGTCATTCAGTGGGAGCATAATTTGCCAGTCAAAGCACTGATCCAGGAGGTCCCAACAGGTTGGAACTCGACTTATTTCATGCTTGAGCGTCTCTTTGAGCAGTACATACCACTGAATGCTTATGTAATGTCAAGAAGATTAGTGGATCCTACTGTTAATCTTAAAAGCCTGACCGTTGAGATGTGGCAGTGGGACATCATTAAATGCTTGACAGAGATGCTACAACCTTTTGAGGTGTTCACACGTGCAGTTAGCAGGGAGGACTGTACTATGGGCCAAGCCATCCCATTGTTGTACATGCTCGAGCAACAGCTGAAGGAGGTCTGTGAAACATACGGAGGTGACGAAGAAAAAGTTGATGCATGTACCTTGGCCAAGGCCTTACGCAACCGCTTATCTGTAAATGCAAGGCTTAAAATGATTGTGTCAGATCCAAATTACATAACTGCAACAATCTTGGATCCACGGTACAAATTGTTTGTCAGCAGTAGCGCAGTCATTCCTTTTTCAGATGGGGATGTTGCCAATTACAAAAGTTCCATAGCTGTGGAAGCTAATGATTTCGAAACTGAACGGCTGTTACTTAAAGGCCTGACAGTGCCAGCCCAGGACAGTCAAAGTACTCCAGGCCATCCTCCTGAGGCAACTCAGGCAAGTTCATCACAGCATGAGAGCGGTGCGTCCGCTTCCCAGCAGGCACCAACAGTACCAAAAGCAGCACCTACACGATCTGATTCAGCAGACACAACCAAAAGCATAACTGCTTTTTTTCTACAGAAGGGAATGGGTAAGTCCGTTGCTGTTGCAAAGGGGAAAGAGGAGCAGCAAAGCCGAGCACCAATGAACACTGAGCGGATGGTTCAGGCCTATCTGGATGACACAACAGAGGTGTTCATGGAGCAAAGCCAATTGGTCTATTGGTATGAAAGAAGGAGACAGTGGCCAGTGCTGAGCAGGCTGGCGATAAAGTATTTGGCTTGTCCTGTAGCCAGTGTCGCCTCTGAGCGGGTTTTCAGTGCTGCTGGTGCCATTGTGACATCGAAAAGGACCAGTCTCTCCCCCAAAAGCGTCGAGAGGCTGACAATGATAAAAATGAATCAACACTTCATACCACCAGACTATACTGTACGTGAATCAGAGCAGGATGAAGAAAGCGAGCCCGAAGAATTCATCACTGCTGGGTTACATGACCTACTGCTGTCCGGACCCGCAGAGTTTGAGGACGAGCACCTCTTCCCTGACCAATAGGCTGTTAAATTGTGACTTTTTCCCTTCTTTTATTTGTGTTATTTATTTTCTTATTAAAAATGACTTTCTGGTGCAAAACTGCTAATCTTAAAATAAAAAGCTCAACCAAATCCATCCCCACCACTCATTCTTTTAATGTACCTACTGGAGTTGCACACCTGTGCATTTATTTTCGCTGTATCTTTTTTAGTTACCTCCTGGAGTTGCACGCCTGTGCATTTATGTTTCATGTTGACTGCACTCCTCAGAGTCTTGCTGCATCTTCTTGACTCCCACTCAAGTCAATACAATTCCATCTTGGCAGCCATACATTTGATGTTGTAGATGGAGTATAGTACAATAACAATAATGTAGCCTCTAACAGTCCCTCCATAATAAGTGAACCGTACATGACTACAGCCATCCTCTATTTCATTTGAAATCTGCAACTCATAATAACTGCCTTGCTGAGTCTTACTGTTAAGGCTACCACCTCTGTCTGCAGGCATTCAGAGACGACTCTTCTGTGTCAAAAGAAACTTGAGCAGGCATCCACAACTGAAGTCAACTTGTTGTGATGACTCGCATTACAAAGGCTCGGCAGCATCTGTGATCAATCTTCTGACAGTGAAAGAGAAGAAGAGCAAAACAGGTATAAAAATGAATGATGCCATGCATTGCATTGGATGTATTTTTTGGCTGACTCTGAGCTAATGTGCATGGAGTTGAAGTATACTAGTAACTTCAGTTCAGACTCACGTGATAGCCAATTCTTCCATGTTATTTACTAATAATAGAAATTATTTACGCACTTGTGTTCCTACTACTACAGATGCAGTCAGGACTTAATTTATCGTAGTCACTCACTACAGACTGAGTTGCTGATGATAATGATGGTGACCACCATATCTTTGCTGTCAGGCGGTTGGATCTGAGCTGATTGATGCACGATGTTTCTTGGAGTGGAATACAAGGTAATAAATAAATACAAATAAGAGTCACAGCACAGTAGACCCAGGCTACTACATGTTTGTGCACAGTGCTGTGGTAGAGTACAATAGTGGTATGATTGATGACTGAGAATGACGCATTGATTTTGTTGATTAATTTTGTAAATGCTAGGTTGCTTTTTCAATTTCATTCACCTTTCTGTGGCTCTGAAATTTTTAGGGAAATGCAGTTTGTATAACGGCCAAACCTGTGTCGTCGTGGGCCTGTTGTTGTGTGCTGGCTCCTGTCTTTTTTTGTACTTCTACATTAAAAATGATATGCAACTAGTAGACTTATACAAATTGTATCCAAGCCGCCTCAGTCTGAAAGTCCTCTCATACGACTACTCCTCTTGTATTGTTTTTTTTATCTTCACTGTATTACAATTTGTTTAGGTCATTCACATTCTTTTGTATTTGCCTTTTCTTTTTCAGGCTGGACATCTTTCACGGTTCACCCACTGCTTTATAGTATGAGCATCAACTCTCATCCTTACCACAGATCCTCATCATCAAGCAATTGGATTGCGGGAAATCAAGAATCATATTCAGCGTGTCCTTTTCTTACGTCCATTGCTTACAATCATTAGCTAGCTGATCAACATCATAAATCATCGTCTTCATTGTTTTGCTTTTGTTGTCTCCAATCTCCATGCGTACTGTTTTTCTTTCTCAAACCTTTCCCAAAACCCCCGTACCCATCCATTAAACAATCCCTAACCCTCTTCCCCCGGGCTGCGTGGTTACATTGAGGTGTGATGTTTCTTACATTAAATATACACCAACAATTTGATCACGCGCTTGCTGGGGCAGATGTGGTCAAAGCAACAATAGTGAAATGTCAACAAGGCATGGCCAGGATCTTCTGCGGCTTCCCAACTCAAGCTCTGTGTATAACGCCAAATAATTTACCATTAACATCAAACAACGAATGCATCTAATGAATTGGCGTAATTTTTTGGGTTTAAAGTGTAAAGCATTATGATTTAGAAAAGTTTGACGTTGCCGTGAGTACTACAAGTAAAGTTGAACTTCTTATCTTCTCTTGCACTTTGTTTCCAGTCCCCAAAACCATTGTTTTGTTTCAGTTTAGCAGTTGCAATATTGGGTCACCCATGCAATGTACTGTACTTACTTATACTACCCCCACATTGTCTGTCACGCAAATGACTGTCTCTTTCTTTTTGTCGCTACTGGCAGGGTCTGTCTACTACTATCACAGAAGTTCTGATTCTGAACCACAGATTCTTCGCCATTGTCTTGGAAATCAAATGCAGCCCTTGCAGTGCCACACTTCATGATAAATCATCATCATCTCATCAGCAATCACAGGTAAGATAAGTTTGCAGTGAGGTATAACGCAAGACAGACTGGTCGTTCTTCTAATACTACAAATATAACTCAGTGAGGGTTTACTGCATCTATCTGTTTGCATGTTAAAGATGTGGGCAATATATTTTATTATTAAAAAGCACTGTCCGCCGACCTGCATGGCCAAATTAAACCTTGCGAGGTTGCACAACGTACATTATTTGGTGAAACACTCCCCCCTCCAACCCCACAAGAAACGCAAATGAACTTCAAATGTTTTCTTTTTAACATAACTTTGTGTCTCGTTTATTTTAACATAATGTAATATATAACTAAAGATGATACAAAAATAAAATATATATAAATCCTACACCAAGCTGTCCCCCTACCCGCCTCCCCTAACCCCAACCAAATTCCCACGCTCAATGTCATGTAAAAAAAAAGTAAAAACCCAACACCCAATTCCCACCCACCAACAAAAGGATTGAAAAAGGGGCAAACAGGGTCCATCTCATAGCCGGCGGGCTTTTAAGTGTTGATCCACCAGGATCTTTACACGCTCCTCTATCTGTTTTTTAGTCTGACTGCTTTGAGCCTCCAGCCTGGCTACCCGGAGGAGAATTTTTTGCTGGAACTGGCGGCACCTACATTGGCAGCCATGTTGTTGTGGGGGGGTGGACGATGCGGGGAAAATCTGGCGGCGGGCGGCTGCCTGAGCACGCCGACGTACTCCTGCAGGCTTGGGGGCCGGGGCATTGGAAGAGGCAGCAGCTGCTGCCGCCGCCTCCTCCTCCTCCTCCTCGGCCTGAGCCACCAGCCGGCGGTAGGCCTCAACGATGGCCTGCAGTTTCCGCTGACGGGCCCGGACTGCCAGCTCCTTCCTCGTTGGTTTAGAAGGAGTAACTATAAAGAAAGAGACAGAATTGTTGTAATCAAAAATCCCAGCAAATAAAGAACGCAAAATGGATCCAACACATAGTGGGCGGCACAGTACAGTAGCAATAGCAAGCAAGTTGAGTACCTAAAATGTTGTTTTATCTATCTTGAACATTCTACGCCTTATATACTTCATTTGTCTGCCTTTTTGGCACGGCATTATGCCTGCCCTAGTAACATAGCATGGGTGTACTTCAACGGTCACATACGAACACCTGTCTTTTTCATATCTCGTTTTTTTATATCATATACTCTGTGCTTCCGGGAAAAGTGACAGTCTCAAACTAACATTAAATTAACAGTGGCCAGCTAGTACTAGTAAATGTCTACTCTAGAGACTATCATTCTTTATATCGCCAACAAACGTTAGGTGGTTTGTGTTTCGCCAGCAACGACCCGGAATGCATCCAGTCATCCCCTCCTTCCCTTGCCTTTGTGTTTAACCAAAACACCGCTGCCAACACTAGTATCCACTATCCACTAACCACCAATATTGGATGTGTCTCCCACCCACGCAGGCAGCTGTGTTTTCCACTTTCTATGCTTCCACAACAACCCACGCATCCAACTGCTCTCAAACACCTGCATTGCTGATTCCAAAGTATCCTTCTATATTATATGATTAGAGCTTTTTCCTTGCACCTTTCATCATACTTGAAATCAATCTCATGTTAATCCATCGCGGTCATGTAATGTTGTGGATAAGACTTTTTTAGTCTGCCACCAACCTTTCACAGCTGAGTTGTAGTCACATAGAAGAGGCATGTATAACTAATTTTATCAATTCTGGCCGGTGGTAATGCTTTTGCTAAGCTTGGTAATGAGAACAGTGGCGTCATATATTGTCCAGTAGAACTTCAAGTTCATTATAAATATCAGAGTACAGTGAGGAAGTTTTCCCCACCCACCAAGTAATGCGGATCACTATTGAATGTAACTTACCATCGCCCACCGTTGTTGTCTCCTCCCCCGCTGCTGCCGGTGCTGCTGTAGGTGCCTCTGGTGGTCCTCCATTCCCCTCCGGGATCGCCTCTGCTGACGGCGTTGCAGCGCCGCTGCCCCCGTCGGCACTGGTGGATGGTACCGGTTCTGCAAAAATAAAAATAAGTAATTAAGTACACCTTTTTAGATGGATGCACAGCCCCCATTGTACTTGTTCACCAAGAACGGAGTTCTGCAAAACAGTTAAGTACAACGTAATCACTAGTAGTCCACATTGCCTAGTACAGCAGAGTAAGTAACACACTACACATATCAGCATTTATTTGGTATGGTATGGTACCCAAGCTCATCTCATCTATACTGCTACTCTAGTCCTTGGAAAGTTAGACTGAACCATGTAACCTAACCAGTTTACTTTGTACATCAATGACATGTCTACAGTTTTGCGCATGCTACCTCACAGATTGTTGCGCAGTACGAGAAGACGCCTTTGAGGCCACATTATAGTTCAAAGCATACACCTGAAGAGTTTGGAAAATAGAGGCCCGTATTTACTTTTTGAATGTGGATTGTGGAATCCAGTTTCCTTACAGCCTCAGGTTACACCTTTTTTTTAGCATGACAGCTAAAAAGTTGAATAAATGTATGTAATGTTTTCATACTGTCTAACGTGCACCACTTTTGTCATTATCTTTCGGCAGATGAGAAGATTTACTTCTACGAAGCAAAGATTTGCAGAGCTTACCAACAAGAGGCATATGCAACCAGTATACGTTCAATGGTGAGGGGTCTCCGACATTTCCCACATTTCCCTATCGTGCACTGGTAGCTGTACAAATGTAGAATACTTTTTATTGAGCCTTTTTTAACTCTGGATTTCTTCTGGTGGCCCTGCCCTTGACGTATTTGACAGAACAACTTAAAAACATTTATGTTACTTACTTAGTTACTTCTAACAAAATAAAGGTTTTGAAGTACCACATTGACTCGGAAGTATATTTTCAGTGTCTGTTGTCTTGTAGACTTACACGAGAGAGTGAGAAAAAGGGGGTTACTTAGGTTATGGATTGTGTAATAAAAGCATTTGGCATCTTCATATTGGGGTTCAGGAAAGGGGTAATTGAATAATTGACCAATGACTGAGCCCATATAGGTTGTCGTTCATTGAATTGTGGGTTCCTCTGAGTTCTGTGACTGAGGTGTAAGACTGTAAGTAAGTAAGGTCCAACCTGCCTATCAACAACAACATCCAATTTTGGGGTGCATACATAGTTATGTATGTCACTGCATAGAAGAATACCCGCAAGAGTAGTAGTGGTATTCATTACTAACGCTTACAAAATAGTAGACCAACATCTGCATGCATACTTGGTTGGTGTCAATTGCCAAAGAAGAGACATTACAGAGGAAAAAGCATAAGACAGGAGTGGACCCTGTGCCTTCCGCTATTCGATCACAGATTTTTTGAAAAGATTGATACCTTAACTAAACAGTTAGGTGAAATGTCATTAATCGGTTGGAAAAAAAGCTCCGTTTGAAAGTTAGGGAAATATCATTGTTCCAAAAGAAAACACTGTTGGACTTACTAGGGACAGCAGCAGGATCCTCAGTAGAGGAGCTCTGTGCCTGTGGTTCACAATCACGTTCACCGGCCGACTCGGTCCCAGCCTTCTGCTTGCCCCTGGGTTCTGTGGTTCATGTAAGAAATAATAAAGAAAGAGAAAACATTGAGTGCTGTGAAACATAGACAGCAAGCATTTCAAAAACCACTGCTACAACATTAAAAGAAACAAACATTGGTCTACCAAATGACTACTGCCTTGCATGATTCACTGACTAGTGTACTTGGTGAAAACAAATCAAATGTTCCATAAACATTCTGATTGCAGATTACTAAGTAACACAGAGGCAGTAAGACCTGAACAACACCACAGATTCAAGAATGGGGTAATCAATCAATTATCTGTAAGTAGCCATTTCTTTTTCATTTTTTGCCAGCAAAATGCATAGATCGCAAGGAGGAGACATGCTTAACTTTGTGCATACTAACTAACACGGAATTGTACGTTCATGGCATTGTACGTTCATGGCATCATATTTTGTTTTGCTACTGACTGAATGCTACTGCTGCCCTACCCACTCAATAAACAAACTACATCAGTTCTATGGAGGGCTGAGGCAGGGGCGGCTATAGGCTCATGGTGGTCCTGGACTCCTGGCCAGGGAGCGTAGGTGGGGGGCCCGGAAGAGGAGGTCGGGGCGGAGCACGGAGGCCAGTGAAGAGGGGGGAGTCAGGGTGTTTGGAAGTGGAACAGAGCCGGAGGCACCAAATCCCTGCCAGGGGCCGCCACGCAAATATGTATCCATCCTCTGAGGATTATTAAATTAAGGATATATATTGGTGGGGTGGCCCCTGGCGTTTGGTGGCCCTGTGCAGTTGCACAGCTTGAACATGCCTAAATCCGGCCCTGGCTGAGGTAAGAAGAACAAAGTAACTTTTGCATTCATTGCCAGAGGAGTATTATTCATGCAGAAGAGAAGGCCGTGAAAAAAAGATACAATATGCATTGCAAACACGTACAATTATCCATCAACGGCTATTTCACTGACGGACAAAGGAAGGACAAGACTCTATTAATAGCATTAACTAACTTCAGTTCTCTACAATAAAGAAAATCTCACACCAATAAACAGCAAAAGCTAGCGCCAAATTGAACACGCAAGAGTCAGTGAGGATGAAGAAGCGCAGCATAGAACAGTGTCATACAATTACAGTAGATATAATAACGGAATACATCGGAAATGTAACTAGGAGCACCAGTCATCGCGTTACTTATTCAGCAAAGATTTACAAAGATACAACAACAATACTTATACTACTATAGAGATATATTATACACACACTTTTTTTTTTTGGGTAGCCACTCACCAAGACCCACGACCTCGACGCCAAGCAGGTCCAACAGGTCCTGCTCCCGGTCCAAAATGTCTGCCCAACGGTGGGTCAGCTGGTGGTGGGTACGCAGGATACCGGAGCAGCGGAAGACTGCCCGGCGCACCTTCACCCACCGCCGGAGACGCTCCTCAATATGCTGGTAGCCGGAGCCGGGCCTGCCACCTGCTGCCAACATCAAGGGGAGGTAGCGCTGGATAAAGAAAACCAGGGCAGCCACCTCCTCCTCCCCAAAAAGTTGGCGGGCCTCACCCCTTGGGGGCGCATTCTGCCGCAAGGCAGCCTAGTTTTTTGGGGCACTGGCGCCTTGCCCTTTGAGCCGCCGCTGCTGCTGGCGCCCTTGACCATGGTTCTGGGTGGAGGGTAGAAGAAAACTAAAAGTTCAAGACAAAAAGGTAGGGGAAAGAAGAAGCAAGGTAAAAGAACAAGAAGGAAGAAAAAAGCAATAGAAAAGTTGTAAAAGTAGAAATAAAATGAAAAATATAAACCTAGGCACAGAGAGAAATAGGTAATAACTAAAGAAAGTTAGAAAAAGTGGGTAAAAAGACAAGGATTAAAGAGATTTTAACAGGATGCAAAAGTAGGCCCAAAACCATAGCCAGAGTGTGTGATCCAAGATGGCTGCGCCCATCGCAACCGCATGGGTAGGTTCGCGCGATATTTAGCGCGATCACGCACTTTTGTAGTGCGAACGAGAAGATGAGTTCCCGAACATGTCTTGCACAACGCGACCACGTTAATTGTGACCCGGAACAGGAAATAAGGGAACGCAAGCAGGCGGGACAAACCTCTGGGGTAATTTAGCGAGCTAGCCATCCCGAGCATGCAGGCAACGCCCCGAACACGCGCACCGCGCTCCCGAAGACGAAAAACGGCGCGCGAACGGGCCCAGCAAGCAACTCCGCATGCTTGCGGAGCTACGCGTAGTTCGCGGAGTGCAACTACGTCTTCGCGTAGCTCCGCGGAGTCCGACTCCGCGAACTACGCCCAGGGTTAATCATGAGTCACACGCCACATACCTCAGGACATATATGAGTCCAGTACTGCGCAATTTTAATGGACACAACGCTCCCTGTATACAAAGATACACGTAATAGACCAGGCCACAATTTGAATGAGAGTCACAATGATGAGCCACTGTATGTCAACAGCTCAGGTGTTGATCCATCACCGTTCTGTTGCCCACTCTGCCATCCCAGTCCATACATGGTCATGCTCAAATCTGTGTGACCCTGTGCCACATGGGAACAATCCTGTCGAAACTGCCATGTAATGCCATCCCTGGACCTGAAACAAGCTTTCTATCACCTCTCACTGGCATCACAGCCGTCTACAGCCAGGCTTGCGTGAAACACAGATGTGTATACAAACAAGCATGGCTGAAGACGGCTGTAATGCCAGAAAGTGGTCCCAGGAACCTTGTTTCCAGTCAAGGGAAGGCATGGCTTGACATTTTTGACTGGACTGTTCCCATTAGGCACATGGACAGACAGATTTGCACATGACCATGTTTGAACTTGGGGGGCAGAGTGTGCAACAGAAAGGTGATGGATAAAACCCTGACCTGTTGACTGGGTGTGAGTATATGATTGGTACAGAGACACCCTCCATCACCACACACTATTGTGACACTCCTCACAGGGACATCTATTACCAGATCATACAGTTCCAAGTACATAACACACACTGGCTGTCAAGTGAAGTAGCCCACATGTCCAAAATCCTGATAATGCCTAAACTAATCTGCCTGCAATTGTGAATATTAAAACCATCGCTGCATTGTTGACACACCCTCAACCACATGGGAAATGTGAATACAGTAGTGTGCACACCAAGACAAAACTGCGTTGCACCACCAATACATACATGTTGCACAAATCTATGTGGAACAATCATCTCTGTGAGCCAACAACATAGCCTCTAAATCCAACAATGACAGCATTGTCCAGCATCACAGGGTAAGTGCATAGTGATGAGTTCACATCAGAAATTACATACACAGAACCTCTAAAACATTGTGGAGAATTGCCGAACACTTTGGCATCCTGTACCTGCGGAGGGCGAGAAAAGGCAACAACAGCTGGGTCCGCTTCTGTCCCCCTCCCGCCGCCGCATTAATCACCTAGCGGCCGCCGAGCGGAGGGGGGCGTCTGGCACCGGAGGATTGCAGGGATCAAAGACTGCAACTCCCGCCAGCCCCAGCGGCGAGAATACCGTGGTGAGAGCGCGCCAGGCGGCGCTTTAAAGAGGCGTCACCCCGGAGGAGCAGGGGAACCTCTAAAACATTGTGGAGAATTGCCGAACACTTTGGCATCCTGTACCTGCAGAGGGCGAGAAAAGGCAACAACAGCTGGGTCCGCTTCTGTACCCCTCCCGCCGCCGCATTAATCACCTAGCGGCCGCCGAGCAGAGGGGGGCGCCTGGCACCGGAGGATTGCAGGGATCAAAGACTGCAACACCCGCCAGCCCCAGCGGCGAGAATACCGCGGTGAGAGCGCGCCAGGCGGCGCTTTAAAGAGGCGTCACCCCGGAGGAGCAGGGGAACCTCTAAAACATTGTGGAGAATTGCCGAACACTTTGGCATCCTGTACCTGCGGAGGGCGAGAAAAGGCAACAACAGCTGGGTCCGCTTCTGTCCCCCTCCCGCCGCCGCATTAATCACCCAGTGGCCGCCGAGCGGAGGGGGGCGTCTGGCACCGGAGGATTGCAGGGATCAAAGACTGCAACTCCCGCCAGCCCCAGCGGCGAGAATACCGCGGTGAGAGCGCGCCAGGCGGCGCTTTAAAGAGGCGTCACCCCGGAGGAGCAGGGGAACCTCTAAAACATTGTGGAGAATTGACGAACACTTTGGCATCCTGTACCTGCGGAGGGCGAGAAAAGGCAACAACAGCTGGGTCCGCTTCTGTCCCCCTCCCGCCGCCACATTAATCACCTAGCGGCCGCCGAGCGGAGGGGGGCGTCTGGCACCGGAGGATTGCAGGGATCAAAGACTGCAACTCCCGCCAGCCCCAGCAGCGAAAATACCGTGGTGAGAGCGCGCCAGGCGGCGCTTTAAAGAGGCGTCACCCCAGCGTCGCGGGAGCGCCCGGGGCGAAGCCCGGGCAAAGGGCGGGCCGTCTGTGGCCGTCCGGGGCCGACGGCGGCCGGGCTGGGCTCCCCCTCTAACAGTGGATTGGTCACACTCTCCAGGCACTCACCTAAGGTACCGGTGAATGAGTCATGTTCATGCTGGAAATTTGCTGATCATTGGTCTAATTCCATCGCTGTTCAGGGGTTACACAGGTCTGCTCAGCATTTCCAACTACATTGAAATACCCACGTAGGGCTGGCATAATGGCTGGCCTTGAACTGAACTCCTCGTTACCTGCAACTATTGGAGTGAGTATACTGGGCCCTCTTGATAAATTTTTTGCACGGGCAAAAAGGGACATAGACAGAGAGATAGAGTTGGCTGAGCGGAGAGCAGAGCGTCGCCTCTCTATTGAACTGCTAAAACAGAAACCCTTAACACCCGCCATAATTGAGGTTACTCCAACGCCAAATAACTCTATAGAGGGAGAGACAGATATAGACCTATTTAATACAAATGACATCCCCTTGATTTTCATAGAAGGTCTACCTGAAACAATTCACAAGGAGCTTGCTAGCCCCATCAACACCACCCAAAAACTATTGCAACTTCCAGAGGTTATTGCATTGAACTCACCAATAACTCAGGATCTAGACGTGTTATGCCACCCCTTGCCCGTAGGGATCTCTATCACAGAAGAAGGGACACAAGGAGGAAAACACATAGATAATCCACCAGTTGGAAAGACACAGAGTAAGAGAAGTCATGAAGCTTGCCATTCTCCGCCAAGGAAAAAAGCGAGAAAGGCAGGGAGTAGAAAAAGGTCCACTACTACAAAAGTAACACCGCTAGCAAAAATCTTTACCGATAAAACTAATAAGGCCACTGCGAAAGAAGTACCAAATAAGCCACAAGCAGAACTGAGCGTGCCTCTATCTAGCAAGACGCACGGGGGACTTGTAGAGGACATTGAACACCTCCTCAGATCCTTCATGCTTCCTATTTTAGAGAGGGTGAAAAGGTTGGGAGAAACTGTGGAGCGTATTCTGGAAATACAAACATCCAAGGTAACGGGACAAAGTAAAGGGAATGATAATGGCCAAGTAGATACACACCCCCCACAGAACACCTTGATTCATACTAATGACCAGCCAAAAAAAAACCCTACCTATAAGGACAAAAAGGTAACACCAAAGGGAATTCTGGTACCCCAGGAGGGAAAAGCTAACATCATGACTAAAAAGGTGCCAGAAGCGGTAGAGGCGAGGAAAATAAATAACCCGCCACAAAACCAGTACACAACAAATCAGAAAAGAAATGTAAATCTACCCCCGGAGTCACTAAACTATGTCATCATATTAACTGGGGTCCCCAAGATACCAGAGGGCAGTATAGAGCCAGACACAAGCCTAAAAAATAAAGTAAATCATTGGCTGCGGGCTAACAGACCTCTCCCGCCACACCTAAACGGGGAGATAGTATCTGTTAGACGTTGCGACTGGGTGGGAGTAAGACCAAAAGACATAGATGGCGATGTGATCATCATAAACTTCAGGGACTATAGGGTGGTTAACCATATCTCGGACTGGTTTTCAGAAAGGCAGGAGGGGACTGTAACCACTCGAAATCTGAGTTACTTTTATACCGAAGGTTTGATGAGGCCCCGTATCCATCCCTCAAAGTGGGGTCACCGCAATTCACGTGCATCAGCTAACTATAGACAACAACCCAGCCTAGTTAGGCATAGGTATCATGAGCAGCCACCGGGCATCTTGCCGCATTATTCTAATAGATTTGACCACAGCCTAAGTAGGCACAGGTACAATGATCTGCCACCTATCTCCGTGCCGCATTATCCCAATAGATTTGATCATGGCCTAGATAACAACTATCATCATATAAACCCAAATCCTTTCTGGAATATTCCACTCCATAATCTCTATGAACCACTCTCGGGTCTAGACCAAAACGATTGACTCGATATACCAAAAAATAAGCCAAAATATAACCAGGCGAGGGGAAAGGAAAGTATGTATAAGAGTCTCTCATCCGACCAAAGAGTAGGAAGTAAGAGGAATACGACCCCAGTCTATGATATAGGGATGAAGAACAAAATTTTGGGAGGTAGTCAATTCACCATTCATGAACAACAAGGTGACAGCGAAAATAGAAATTACTATTGATGGAAATGCCTGGGTGGAGTTTTTTTTTCTAAACTGTACTGTAACACTCTGACAGAGCAACAACTACCGAGTAAACATCACCGGATCCCACTAGAGTTCGAACTTGAGGAGGTTAAGGTAGCTATTAAGTCCTCTCAGAATAACAAAGCCCCGGGCCCAGATGGAATCCCAAGTGATCTTTACAAAATGAACATAGATCTTTGGGCACCTATCTGCTTATAAGTAATGGGGCTTGTTGTGATATAGGCTTCATTAAAACCTGGGCAGAATCACTGATTATCCCAATATACAAAAAGGGGGATAGGGGAAGCCCATCAAATTATAGACCAATATCACTTTTAGACTCGCTAGTAAAAATAGCAGGTAGAGTAGTCCTGACTAGGCTCCAGGACTGGGCAGAAGAACAGAATATCTTGACCTCAGTACAATATGGATTCCGGCTAGGGATGGGTACTGTGGAACAAGTGCTTAATTTTGTTCTTTTGCAAGGGAAATATACCAGCGCAAAAGAGGGGTGTTTTTATGCAATCTTCGTCGACCTTTCGTCGGCGTTTGATTGTGTTATACACGATAAACTCTGGTCAACATTAGAGGAGATGAAAGTGGATTCTTCGATAGTCCTCTTTCTAAGACAACTATACTTGAATGCCTCTGCCAGAGTTAGATACGGTTTGGGAGGGGAATGCACAGGGTCTTTTCGCATACAGAAGGGGGTGAGGCAGGGATGTGTGCTGGCCCCATTTCTTTTTTCTTTATACACTAACAGCTTGGAGAAGGAACTGGGTGCCAGCAATATAGACTCTCCTAAGGCCGGGAACATGCAGATCAGCTCCCTTTTGTATGCGGATGACGCTGTGTTGATGGCAAGAACAAAGGTTGGCGCACAAAAATTGTTGAATAGATACATTACATACATGGAAGAGAGGGGCCTCAAATTGAATGCAAAAAAGTCCTTTGTGATGGCATCTGGCAAAGGTGGAGCCAGATGTAAACAATTGAAAGTGGCAGGCACCCTACTACAAGCCACAAAAACATTTCCATATTTAGGAGTTACTATTGAGGCAACAGGGGGTTGGGGTCCCGAGGTAAAAAATAGAGCGCTAGCATTTAAACGTTCAATTGCGGCTATAAAACATTTTGCTAGCAAATTGGGCAGAAAACAACCTGGCATAATGCTCAATATATATGTCGCCAAATGCAGAAGCATTGCCCTGTATGGGGCAGGGATATGGGGGTACCATGATGTGACGATGCTCCAGATTATCGAAAATAATTTTTTTCGATATCTTTTGTCTCTCCCAAAAAGCATATCAAATTATAATTCCCATGCAGAACTAGGTATGGATTATCTGACAGATTTGATTAAAACCCAGCCAATTCTACTATGGAGGAGAATTTGGGCGTCGCAAGAACTGGGCCTAAACCGAGAAATAATCATTGATGTCAAGTCATTAGCCAATGTTAAAAGAATTAAATGGCTTGAATATGTGAGGAAAGCCCTGACGGACATGGAAAGGCCAGAATGGTATTATAAACCTGAATTAATTGGGAAAATCCCTAAGAAAGCCTTAAAAAACCTATGTATGGAACATTTTAATACCTTAAGGCTTGGGAACGAAGTCAGCAAAAGAACTGTGCTCGACCATCAGCCGCTGCTGACTACCTACAAAATGCAACCGTACTTAACTCTCATCACTTTGGGTTTTGAGCGCTTTGTCCTGACTAGATTCAGGTTTAATATTTTTCACCGACTGGTCTCATATCCGGATAAAAACGACTGGAAAAGAACTTTGGCCCTATGCTCATGTGACAATTTATCCACCCAGTCGACCTTTCATCTTGTACTTTTTTGTAAACTGTATAAAAAAGAGCGCGTGAGATGGCTGAAACCCTATCTAAGAGATGGGGATTGGAGGCAATGTAGGCCGGCTTATTTAAATCTCCAACAATTAGAAAACCCTCTTTATATTAGTTCCATGTCAATGTTTTTAAAAAGTGTTGTAAAACTAAGGAACCTATCAGGAATTTATTAATTATCGATTAATCACCTAAACTTGATTTAATATTGTTTTTATAACTATTTATTATATGTATTTGCAATGTGATTTTTGCTTGTATGAACTGCTTTTATGATTTTTTATTACTTGGTGAAAATCGAATAAAGCAATTGAATTGACATACACAGATCTCCACTGACAAGGCGAAACAGGCTGGCCCATCACACCTCCCCTGCACAACAACCCCATCACCCCGTCAATGTGAGTGATACAGCTCAAGTAGTGAAAAGTCACTATCAGGGTATCAATAACTATGCAGCAATTTAAATTAACCCAAGGTCACCTCGTGTGGTAGCCCATCCATATTAGTCACAAACAACCAGCAACATATTCTTCTGACTATGCACACACGCACTGCCCAGTGTGAGTATGCACAAGCCAAACATTGTATACATGGACATTGTGCACATGTAGCTAACACATGAGGAATACAAAGTATACCAGGTACAAATGCCACTGAGGCAGACCCGTGCTGAACTCCATGTTGAGACTCATGATCAGTGCCGAAAAATCATGAAGGGCTAACAGTGCACAGGTCGTGGAACAGGTAAGGTACCAACACGAGTCACAGACCTCCCTCCAACATGATGATGTGCTAAGCAATATGCATACTAATACATTTCATCCTAGGAGTACATGCGCAAAAATGAAATACCCAAAGCAGGTGACACATGTGGAGGAGGGGAAGGGATGTAAAAGAGCATCAGCTGAATATGGGTCATCAAAATGACAATGCATAAATTGCCTGTCTGACCACACCACCCCAACTGTAAGAGTGTTACCAGGCTTCTGACCACTGCAGGTAGCATGGGACACATATGACAACAAACAGACATGTACCTACCCCCTCCTTGCTGCTGTCCATCCTGCAACTGCCTATGGAGGTCTGGAAAAACTACTTCCAGGACCCGGAGCATGTGGGGGGTGAGGTGACGGGTGCCGCCATGCCGGCGTGGAGCTTCAAGCTTCAGCTGGACCCGAGCGATACGGCAGGTCCAGCACTGGATGTCCTTCCACCTCTTTCTGATGTTACAGATCCTTTGGCGAGGGACCCCCTCACTCTTGACAGCCCTGGCTATGTCCAGCAAGATCTCCCTCTTCTCATAGGCAGATACCTGTCAGAAAGATAAAGTGAAACAACATCAGTACACCTGGTCTATGTCCCAAAGACACACACTTATATAACATTGATGCTGACAACAGGGCATAGGATGCGGACCGGACTTGCATCATTGTCCATGTGAATGTGGCCTGTGAGCAAACACCAATGCACTACATGCCTTTGAAAGGCAACAGATGCCATAAGGGGTGCAAACCACTCACTGAGCATGGCACATACTGAACAAGATATGCTACTTCAGGGTGGTGGACAGAACGTGACATGTTGTCACATATCCTACTACACCTAAGAACCCTCAGCAGACCACACATGCACACCCTGGCACAGATCATTTGCTTGTCATTGTCAACATCACTTTGCACATGTCACACTTTAGAAAGATGTGACACAGGCGTCATGCTAGCTGTCCAAGTCATGCACATGGCACTGCATACTTGTCACATCAGATGGGTACAGCTGTGGCATACGTCATGCATCAGTGTTGCAAAACATCACATACACAATTAGTCAGGTTACAAAGAACATTCACACTCTTCAATGTCCATGACTTCAAAGAATGCATTTGTCCAACATCCACACAGGTCATGAAAAACAATCATCAACAGTGAGTACATTCATCTGTTGCTCTGCGGAGAACACTGTTACACCTCAGTAAATCATGCCAAAAAACATGCAAGTTGTGGCACAGCAGAAAGCGTGATTCACATTACATTGAATGTCACAGTTAGAACAATGCAGGTAAGCAGTAAACACTATTTAACCACATCATTCACTGCATGGGAGATACCACAATGTACACACCTGGCACTCACTCCAAACAACATTGCATCTCTGTTCCATAAATACACAATGGCTGTAGTGTCACACACACAACAGGTGCACAGTCCAAGGTAGTGCAGTCATCACTCACCTGCTCCCCTGGTCTCCCATACAGCTTGCTGTAGTTTTTGCAGTAGGGCATCCAGCAGGGCATTGTTCTCCTCCTCACTGAATGCAGATGCCCTCTCCATGCTCAGCAAAATCAGGGTCCAGGGAATGCAGAGACAGCAGCAGTGTTGTCCACTCCAATGTTGTGCAGGCAAGTGCCCTCTCACAGCCACATGCAGCCTTAAATCAGTGCTGCTGAGGGGCTGTCAGTCCAAGGAGTACAGTTTGATAGGCCAGATTAGTTTGCATCCTATGTTTCATCCAATCCCATTACACATAAGGCCATGACACACATTTGCATGATTTAAAAATTGAGCTTGAGTACCACAACAAATTTTGCAACATTGTATAGTTTTGCCCAACTGAATTTTTCCTGAACACCTATAGAACACACTCAAATCTATGTTTCCTTGACAACTAGCCTGCATTCTGGGCATTCTACTCGTCCCCTAGATGTTCCCTATGTATTTTCTGGGATCCCCACACAAGTACGGTGCATTTTCCGTCACGAATGCGACTTATTCAAAAGTGAAATGTCCCGCACACACGCACGTACTATTGGGGTATGCTCCGCTCCCCTATGGCTCAAATGCAATTGTGAAATGACCCGTACACACGCATGTACTATTGGGGTACGCTCCGCTCGCGTATGGCTTGAATGTAATAGTGAAACGACCCGTACACATGCACGTATTATTGGTAGCCGCTCCGCTCGCGTATGGCTCAAATGCAATTGTGAAATGACCCGTACACACGCATGTACTATTGGGGTATGCTCCGCTCGCGTATGGCTCGAATATAATAGTGAAACGACCCGTACACACGCACGTACTATTGGGGTATGCTCCGCTCGCGTATGGCTCGAATGCAATTGTGAAACGACCCGTACACACGCACGTACTATTGGGGTACGCTCTGCTCGCGTATGGCTCGAATGTAATAGTGAAATGACCCGTACACACGCACCTACTATTGGGGTACTGGGCGTTTGACACGCTCTAGTAAATGCATGTGTACGGTACGTTTTACGAGCTCAAGCATGACACCATTACAATAGTGATACCAGGAAAACACATGGCAGGGATGTAGGTGTAAGGTCAGAATGAGGATGTCGATGTATATATTGGCATGGCATCCTCACATCAGCAGGCCCTAGGTGTGGCAGACAGTGATATAGCACAGGGCATGTGATCATGTGGCACAGTTGAGGTGTGATGAGCTGCTGAGACATGTCATTTGTAATGGGGCACTATGTGGGTCACATGACCTTTACACTTGTCACATAAGTAACCTCATAAACATGTTGTGATGCACATCAACACTGGGATAGCACACTATTCAGTACGGGCATCTGTCACATGATGCCAGAAACAGGGGCACTGTCTCACTTGTAAAATTGACGCCCAGCATGACCCTGTGGGAATGTAATGTGTGTGCCATGTGAAAGATTAGTCATGCTGTTTGTATCCTGTATACTTAATCTGCTGTAGGTGCATCTATGATGGGTCTGTGTCGTGATTGGAAGGGTTTCCCATGTACGCACACCATGCCACAGGGCCATTTCAACTGCTCATGTGTCTGATGGCATCATAGAACTTTTGTCCACAAACATACAGGTTTGCATTCTGATAATGGCTGTGGTGTAGTTTAGTCAAATGCATACCTCATTCACAATATTCCAGATTTGTGCAATTGTTAGCAAATGTGACGTGGGTGTGTTCCGTGCAGTCAGCTGTCTGGATGTGTTGACAACCTTCTCATGAAGGTCACGTGACGTGTGTCACAGACGTGATACATTGTCCGGCTCACTCAGACCAGTCTAGCAGATCATTAATGTGCATGTCATGTCCATTTCACAGACAACAGGTGTGTAAGTTCTAATAGTGGAGTGCCAGCCAGCTGGCATATATGTCCTTGATGTACAGCCCATGCCAGACTCAATGGTGATTTAACGTGTTGAAGAATTGTTGCTTGTGCTATGTACATTGTAATAGTTGTTGGCTGACAGTTGTACACCTTTTTCCACAAACATGTTGTGCAAAGCACCCCCTCTGCCAAGGCCATTGCCAGACTTGGATGCGATGAGGGAACGTGATTGCATCCGCCGATACCAATTCACTCAACAGTTGATTCAGGACTTGACGGACAGGCTGGAACCACATCTCCTACCACGACACAGGTATCCAACTGCGCTGACACCCAAGGTAAAAGTGATGACAGCCCTACATTTCTTTGCCACAGGTACGTTCCAATTTACCATAGCTGATGTGGGGGGGATGTCACAGACCACGTTCAGCCATGTACTACGTGATGTGTTAGCTGCTATGTTGAGTCACATTGATGAATTCATCAAATTCCCTACTCCAGAAGAGTTGACAGGTGTCAAGGGTGATTTCTATGCCCTGGGTGGGATGCCACATGTAATTGGGTCCATTGATGGAACACATGTTTCTTTGGTGCCACCACAAGCTCAGGAGCAGGCCTAATGCAACAGAAAACATTACCACTCCATAAATGCCCTGGTGGTGTGTCTTGCTAACGCACTCAAAAACTGAACTCAGACCAATTGTTTGTAACAAAATATTTCTTTGTTGTATTTTATTTATAGAACCAAGAAGGACTTGGTACGGGTAATATAGCAGTATTTTTCAAGACAGATTGTTCAAAAGCAATCTGGATGAATAATGACTTTTCTTACAGGATTGTAAATTGTGCAAATACCGTTGTAGATACTTTTGGATTACTTTTGATTACTTTTTAGATTAGTTTCAGGATTACGTTTTCTACTCAGTGTGATATGTCTAGATGTCACACTGGGACATTTCCTGGATAAAAGGTAAGTAAAACAGTTTTTCTCAACACACAGTTTCAAAGGTTTCCATACAAAAACACCCTCAACACTTAAAAGTTGTTCAGAGAAAAGCAGTCAATGCAATCCTAAGGAGAAAATGGGTTCTCTTTTTTTCAGATAAGTTAACATTTTTGTCAGTTATGTTTCTGGGGTTAGAACAAGGTAACCCCCCAGGGTCAAGGATGCACTCAAAAAGCACCCTTAGCGGCACTATGGCAGTCGGGTGCTGAGTTCCAATGTTCACCTATAGAGCTATAGGGCCATTGGTTGGTCACAAGCAAGTCAAAGGGTTGAGGGTGCAAAGCTCCTAGGGTTAAGCTCAGGGCAAAGGGAGATGCAATTTAGCACATAAGGCGTCAATATTTAACAAGGACCCCCTGAGTGCATGGAAATAGAGTTCCTAGACCAGGGAAAATCAAATTATTTAGCACATAAGGTGCACTCACAGCGGCAACGGGGCAGCAGGGTCAAGGTCTTTGTCTTTTGGTGCCCTGTTGTTTTCAAAGGGAGTTGCCCGTTTTGGGTTTTGGGTACAGGCTTGGTCCAGGAAGTCATCCAGGAGGAACCAACAGCTGGGCAGGTATGTTGGAGGGCTCAGGGACATAGGTGCACCTCAGGTCCTCTTCTCCAGGGCACAGGGTGGCCGAATGCAGGGGTGCCTTCTGAGGTCACATTTCACCTTACCTGGCCACTCGCGGTTGGGGGATCTCCGTGCAGATGCTACAGTCGAAGTTGGAGAGTCCTGGAGGGGTTAACCCACGGTGAATCCAGACTCTGGGGTGCTGTGGGACCTTGCTGGGACCTGTGGGCCACTCGGACTCGGGCTGTAGGCGACGGGTACAGTGGTGGTTCCAGGCGTCGTGTTTCTTTATCTTCAGGAGGCTCGGTGCTTTGCTTTGGAGATTCCTTTGAACAGATTTGCTGTTCACAGGAGATCCAGTCTTTGTTGAAGTCACTCAGTCCTCCCAGGGGTTCTGAAGGTCACTGAATGCAAGACAAGGTAACTTTTGTAGAAACTGAAGACGGGCTATTAGGGCTGGAGCCAAGTCGGTTCTTCTCTGTAGTTTCCTCTGCTGTGCATCTTCTTTCATCCTTCCTTGTAGGTTGTGGGAATCTGCCTTCTGGGTATAATGTTGCCCCCTAAATTCTGTCTTTACGGGGCATTTCAGGGGTCTCGAGATCAGTTGTCACTGGGCTACTGACCTCAGGGTGCCTACACCCTTAGTGTGCTCAACCCACGTGGAGGAGTGGGCACAATACTAAACACCGATTGGAGAGTGCCTGCCATCTGCAAGATGGCGGGCACAGAAGAGTGGGCTTTACTTCCCCTTACCGACATGAGGGCTGGAATTGCCAGAAATTAGCACACCTTCTGGGCTGCTCTAAGTGTTCCCTCCTATCCTCCCGCAGAAAAGAGGGTGATATAGGAAGGGGGCCTGCTCCTGGGGGTCCTGTTACAATGGTGGCAAGGCTTTTGAATCTCCCCAGCCACAGATGGCTCTTCCTGACCTGGAAAAGGTGTGACAACCTGTGCCTAGGAAATACTTTTTTTTGGGCCCATGGAGCGAAGGCTCCCACTCAAGGGGTCTAGAAACATGTCGCCTGGTGGTAAGCTGCTGTTTACCAGTCAGGGAAACCACCGGAGGCTGGCCATTTATCAGTGGGCATCTTTAAGATGCCCTCTGCGTGCATGGAATAATATATCACAAACTTGCATCAGTGTGGGTCAATTATGCTTAGACGTTTCCACCAAACTTCCCAGAATTCAGTGCAGCATTATGGTGCTGTGGAGTACGTAATCTTTATGCAAATAAGGGGAGTGCCGGGGCTCGAATTTCATTAAAGGCTGCTCTTTGCAATTGTCGCCATAAGTGCGCTGGGGATGCTCAGACGTGGGTCCCAGGCACTCCACACCACTGGAGTCAAGCGAGCCGGGCTGATGAGAGGTGTTACCTCGAAACCGGTCCGGTCCTCGGATGCTTGATTCCGTTCTGGGAAGGACATGGCTTTTGTAGTTCGGACTGGACTGTTCCCATGGGGCACAGGGTCAGAGCTGATTTGCATATCGCCATTGTCTAACCCAGGGTGGTGTGGAGTGCAAAAAAACGATGGATTTGGGCCCAGATCTTTGGACTGGGGTGAATGTGGGACATTGATCCACATTCTGTCCATCGCCTGTTTTGTTTGCAATTGTCGCCATAAGTGCGCTGGGGATGCTCAGACGTGGGTCCCAGGCACTCCACACCACTGGAGTCAAGCTAGCCGGGCTGATGAGAGGTGTTACCTCGAAACCGGTCCGGTCCTCGGATGCTTGATTCCGTTCTGGGAAGGACATGGCTTTTGTAGTTCGGACTGGACTGTTCCCATGGGGCACAGGGTCAGAGCTGATTTGCATATCGCCATTGTCTAACCCAGGGTGGTGTGGAGTGCAAAAAAACGATGGATTTGGGCCCAGATCTTTGGACTGGGGTGAATGAGTGACATTGATCCACATTCTGTCCATCACCTGTTTTGTTTGCAATTGTCGCCATAAGTGCGCTGGGGATGCTCAGACGTGGGTCCCAGGCACTCCACACCACTGGAGTCAAGCTAGCCGGGCTGATGAGAGGTGTTACCTCGAAACCGGTCCGGTCCTCGGATGCTTGATTCCGTTCTGGGAAGGACATGGCTTTTGTAGTTCGGACTGGACTGTTCCCATGGGGCACAGGGTCAGAGCTGATTTGCATATCGCCATTGTCTAACCCAGGGTGGTGTGGAGTGCAAAAAAACGATGGATTTGGGCCCAGATCTTTGGACTGGGGTGAATGTGTGACATTGATCCACATTCTGTCCATCACCTGTTTTGTTTGCAATTGTCGCCATAAGTGCGCTGGGGATGCTCAGACGTGGGTCCCAGGCACTCCACACCACTGGAGTCAAGCTAGCCGGGCTGATGAGAGGTGTTACCTCGAAACCGGTCCGGTCCTCGGATGCTTGATTCCGTTCTGGGAAGGACATGGCTTTTGTAGTTCGGACTGGACTGTTCCCTAGGGGCACAGGGTCAGAGCTGATTTGCATATCGCCATTGTCTAACCCAGGGTGGTGTGGAGTGCAAAAAAACGATGGATTTGGGCCCAGATCTTTGGACTGGGGTGAATGTGTGACATTGATCCACATTCTGTCCATCACCTGTTTTGTTTGCTCTTTATTTAACAGCAGCCTTGGAACTTCGTTTTTTGGATTGCGAAGACTCCTGTATTAATTCATACATTACATTTCAATTTACATGAATTCACACATTCGCCTTAAGTCAGAGGTTTTAACACACCTATAACTTAAAACAGTTAATACAGACATAAATCATATACATAGTGATATGTGGATGCATAAATGACAACATTAAGGGGGTCATTACGATTGCGGTTTTTCCGCATCCTCGGGGCCGGCGGAAGCCACCGCCGGCCCCGAGGATGCGGAAAAACCGCTGCGGACTGACCAAAGACCCACCGCCACATTAGGATGGCTGGTTGCTCCTGGTTTCCGTCCGCAGCTTTTCCGCCGCGGTCGGATTACAACTGCGGTGGAAAAGCTCTAATACGGTGACGGTGTCTTCCAGACACCGTCCACCATATTAGGATGGCCAGTGAGTTATGCTTTTCCGCGGCGGGTTTTCTGCCGTGGAAAAGCATACGGAACTTCACTGCGGGGGCCCGTTGCGGGCCCCCTAGGTGAAGGGGGGTTGGGGGGTGCACATGGGGGGTACCTATGGTACCCCCCTGCATTTGCATGCAGAAAGCGGCAGGCACCGCGCGGTGCCTGCCTCTTTCTGCATGCAAATGCAATGCGTGCATTTTTAACATTGCCGCAGGTGCAGCTTGAAGCTGCACCCGCAGCAATGTTAAAAATAGAGGATATGACCGCCAGGGTGGCGGTCACATCCTAATTGCACAGGAGGGAACTCCGCATGCCATGCGGAGGTTCCCTCCTGCTCTGGGGTCGCGGACGGACGCAAGTCCGTCCGCGATCCTAATCGACCCCTAAATGACAATTAAACATATTGATTAAACAAAATTGTGTAAATGAAACAATTTACACAATTTTGTTTAATCAATATGTTTAATTGTCATTGAATGTTGTCATTTATGCATCCACATATCAATATGTATATGATTTATGTCTGTATTAGCTGTTTTAAGTTATAGGTGTGTTAAAACCTCTGACTTAAGTGGAATGTGTAAATTCATGTAAATTGAAATGTAATGTATGAATTAATACAGGAGTCTTCGCAATTCAAAAAACGAAGTTCCAGGGCTGCTGTTAAATAAAGAGCAGCCTTTAATGAAATTCGAGCCCCGGCACTCCCCTTATTTGCATAAAGATTCATTGTCCAGCCAGGGCCTGTAGGACAAAACCCCTTTAGTTTAGGAAGTGGAGTACGTAATGACAAACTCCTCGACCATATACTCTTTATGGTTTTACTATACTTACAAAGTCTAAGAATGGACTTGGACACTGTAGGGGTACAGTGCTCATGCAACTGTACCCTCGCCGTTTGTATAGTGCGCCCAGCTAGAGAGGTGTCTTACCTATACCATAGGCTGTGGGTTGCAGGCATGGCACACCGGTATGTTTGCCATTTCGACTCTTCACTTTTCTCTGCACCAAAACACGCAACCTGGCAGTGTGTGTTTGTTAAGGTACAGGTCCTCTAAGGGTGGCACAATATGTTCTGCAGCCTGTGGAGGTCTTCCCTGGTCACGGTGCCCTCGGTACACATGGTAACTTTGACAAGGGACTTACATGCGGCCAGAGTGGTGCCAATTCGATTTACAAATGTACAGTATGGGGAAAGAACACAGGCCCTGGGGCCTGAAAGGCAGGGACCCAGGGCACATCAAGTCAAAAGTCAAAGTGCATCATAAATCCGGCAAAAAGTGGTGGGGCGTTACTGAAACAGAAACCCACTTTCCTACATGTCATCCCTAATGCCTGCTTTAAACAGGCATAAGGATTTGATGGCATGAGGCTGTAAAAGTGGCACAGTAAAATCTCATAGATTTCACTGCAACAATTCTACGAGTCTTTTCTGCGCCAAAACTCCCACCTGGTATACATTATACCTGTTACAGGTATAAAGTAGCTCAGGGTATTTACAACGTGACACATCTGCCGAGATGGGTCACTCTGTAAATATGGCTCAGTGTGGAACATTTTTTATTCTGCTGCGCGGCGTAAGGGCCTCATAAATAGGACCCTGAAAACCACAATATGAAGAAAGTAAATGTGCATAGGAAAGTGTACACTTACTATACCTAAAGTCACAAGTATTCACCTTGATGATGAGAAACAACATGTGCTCTAGTTCCTCCTCCTAAAAAACGATTGTCATCTCAATACAAATTGCTAACCCCACAACTGATCTTCTAAGTATTCAATCGTACATGATGCTTTTAGCCTTCCTGCATTTAAATATATGGTCCTCTTTCTGTCATTTAGAATAGCCTTCTGTTTCAACAAGGGTGTAGAATTATCAGCATGTTATACTTAAAGCATCCACAGGTGTCAGTGCAAAATCCTATGACGTCATTGGACTTCTAATCACCTCATAAATGTTTGATTTGGCGTGAGTTGCTCTTGGGAGCTGGTGTGTGAGTGTATATGTGTAGTCTCTACTCTGCTACCGAACGACAAACATGACATACCTATCAAATGTGATACATGAAACCTTATTATAGGGTTTTTGGAAAACCTAATAACTGTCCATTCTCAATTGCATATCTTGGGGTGAGGGACAATGGAGCAATAGTACAATTCACTCTCCCTTCAAAAATTCAGACATTTTGAAATATTCTGATTATTCATCAATCAAAACTGTTGAAAGTGTTTGAAGAGTTGAAAGAATTTCAGGGCAGCATTGTGAAAAATTAGGGAGAGCTAACATCGATTCTAAATAGATAGTTTCAATGCTGTGTGCACTCTAAAATGTATAACTAATGAATTTGACTTTTGCGAACAACACGACTTCTGTACCTTAATACAATCACAATCTTTGTACCTTAATACGAATAATGTCATTCATACCTTGCTCTATGCAGACGATTCCATATAAGGGGAAATGGTTCCAGCAGAAACAAATGAAAAGTACATCCATTAGTTTCAATGGAAGTAGAATGTATGCTAGTTATATGACAATAATGGTAGTGTGAAATGTGAGTGATTTGGGGACCACGGAATCTGAAAATACGATTCATGCATCAGGGAGGTTGATACCCATGTGGACTGGTGGAAAGATGGTGAGGTAGAGGGCATCACTGGTTTGCAAAACGGTTAACTTACTGTGCCTGCAGAAATGCATATTTTGAGCTATTGATATACCCTGATATATTGGGTTTATGCTCTCTGTCAGATGCCAACACATCCTCCTCCTAAAGTGCTTACTGCAGAGGTCAGTGGGTACCATGAACATAGACTGATGTGAAAGATCCGGTGAAATGCAGATGCACGAATATCCCTACTTCCATCCACACTGTGTATAAAGAGTTGCAGAAGGATGCCGTTATTTGTTAGTGTGAAACCAGAAGCCGGGTGGTGGCACTGCATACATCCTTTACTGTACACTGGCATTTACCAGTTCAGGGTGGTATGTTTATGCCAGGGTGGCTATTGCTATTGCAGTCATTGCAAGTGAAAAACATTTTATAAAAGAGGGAAAACATTTCCAGCTCATCCACGTGGTAGAACGTCCCTTTTAAAATGCCAGCATGTGAAAAAATACAGAAATCAGACCTTCACTAAGGGTATTGTAAAACTAGACCAAACTGAGAAAATACCTCATGTACAAAAGTCGAAAGGAGATAAGGCAGTTTGTACTAAATGTACCTTAAAACATAAAGGAGCAGCACAGCTGAGCAGCAGCAACAATTTATAGGAATCATTGGCCAGCTGAATAAACGATTTTAGTATTCGCAAACCCTCCAGATCGGTAAATAAGGGGTTTGCAAGTGCTAAAACCCTTTTACCTATAGAGTAAGAGCATTTAGCGATTGGAAAGGTGTTTCTGAATCGCTAAGTGCGTTTATAAATGGATGCTGATTTGGTATTTGACGGACCTAATCAGTATTCTATGTATCAAAGATTTGCTGGAGTCTGGTTGCAAAACATTAATCTTTTACCCACACTTTAAAGGCGGTCATATCCCATACACAATAGTGAAGGGATCCCCATGCGACTCGTCCCCCTTCGTGATTGTTCCAAATAAGTTTGTCAAAGAGGAGGCAGTGGCTTACAGACCCCCCCCCCCCCCAAACAAGAAAATTCTTCCTGAGATGACAGGGAATTGTAGTGAGTTGCAATTTGTGCCCTACCTCATTGAAATTTGTGGGGAAGGTTGAATCGTGACCCTCTATGATTCAGTATTTTGCAAGCCAACCTGCATAGGTTAGTTTGCAAAATTGCACACTGGTCTCAAAATACTGCTTGTAAATTGCGACCAGTATTTTGCAACCAGTGTTTAGTATATCTGGCCCCATGTTCTGTAAATCAATGTAATGGAGGTCGGAAGAATTTTGCTTTGGATGGATAGTTGTGGCCAGCATAACATGGATGCACCTTATGATTATGATATATTCTCCATATTTGATAAACTTACAGATGTATTCTTCATAGCGTTTCACTATTACATATACACAAAGGCGCTAGACTTATCTGACAGTGGAGGACCAGTTGATTGCTTAAAAGTTGACTGAATTATGCAGCAAGTACAAGCAAATTATGCAGCATACAGCAGCACATCTTAGACAGTATTACTTTATTATTTTGTCATTTTAGCACCTATCAGCACAGTTTGAGTTAAGTGTTCATAACTTTTTAATTAACCTATTTGGTTAAAATCAGTAAAATATGCAGCGTGTGTTAGATTATGTGGCAGACGCAGCAAATCCCTAATTATGTTTAAAATGCTGTGGCTGAAGAAATTCATAATTCCAGTGGCCCTTAACTACGATTATATATATGTTTTCCTATTTACTTTCCTGTTTATTCTAAGAGAGTGAATTATTAGTTGAGGTGGATGGAAGCTCATCACAAGTAATGAAGTCACTGACCCCTTCAAAACCGTCATGAGAACCATACCTCACACACTAGTTATAATGTGCATGGATTCACTCTTAATGGAACAAATGCAATGGTATAAAAAACATCCTAAAAATGACCCTTCCTACCTTGTCAGAGACCACTATGACTGTAATGTCATGAATTGGATTGATTATGATGTACTTTAATTACATGTTGTGTATATGTTATGATTTTATGCGATGTACTTTAATTAAATGCCGATTTTGTTGCATTGCATTTGGTGTGTGAGTCATGGTTTGCATGGCTGTCAACAGAGTTGTACTGTGCGTGTTTTTACAGCAGTTCATCCCATTCATGGCTGCTAGAGCCATACCAGTGGCGCAACATAAGCCTCTGCAGCCCCGCAGTGCAGGAGGGGGAGGAGCTTCAGGGGGGCCCTCAGCATAGTACCCCGGCCTGAGAGCTCCTGATTGAGTCTTGAGAGGGGGGGCATGTACCTTGCAGGGGGGGCTCAAGTTCCCTTAAACCACTGAATCAGACTGTTCATGGCTACTGGAGTCATACTGAGTGTGTATGAACAAGAGCCATTAAGAAAGGAGGGCTGGGTAATTTTCCCACGTCCTCATGCTTCTAACAGGTTGAAGGAACATGATTCATTTCCAGTCTGCCAGGGCTGAAAATAGCTATTCTCCCACAACATTTATCCCATTCTCGCACAACAGTTAACATGTATAGCGATGTAGCTAAAGTAGCTCCATTTAGAGCCACTTTCAGGCGCCTCTGTATTGCATTGAATGAAAATACGAACAAGGGAGTTGAGAAGAAATCTAATTAATTCGAATAATCAAATTAATTAGAATAAATTAGAATACAAACAGAAATATATTATGCTAGAAATCCTATTTCACATAATTTAAAATCATAACTTTTATTAATTGTTAAACACCATAGCATAAACCGCACTATAGATCAACATATATCAATTAAGAATTGGGAGATTATTAAAGTTGATGTATAAGTGGGGATTTCCATGATACATTTAGCTTATCTGCAATTAATTAGGCACATCCAATTCATAGGGTTGTTCTATATTTATTTATTTGAAGAGTGTATTTATTTATCAACTGTACAAATAATTAAAATCATTGCAGTAAAAACAATCGACCTATTACAGCTAAAACAACGATACAACTTCAGTTTGTAGTAAAGATAAAAAGTTTTTGATAGAAGGGATTTGCCGCCCCTCCCCAGTTCCACCGCGATCAGCCCTCCCCAGGGTTTGTGATCATGGACGTGTGGCCTTATTCACAATTCATAATACCGCATTGCTCTGTGAAAGCGGGTAGCATTATAAAGCTGTGACTCATAACCCTTGACAACTGGTCGGTTACCCTGTAAGGCGCTATCCTTGGGGGGTACTGGAAGTGCAAAAAGGCATCATTGCTCAATAGAAACCCCCTCATCTATCTTCCTCTGGATTTATGTTGCTCTTCTCCGGAGTTTTATTGTGTTTGTTAGCCGTTTTTAAGGCCCTCCTGATGTAGTGGATACATTTCCCCAGTCTTACTAGGGTCATCTTGCTAGAATTAGAAATCCACATGGCTGATGCATCACTGCAAGATTTTATTCCATTGTCGTCACCGACGTTCGTCGATGAGATTGGGGCAAAAGCATAGAAGGTGCAGCCACGATTCTCTCTTGTAGGGGCACAGTCTACAGTTTGTGGCTTCCCCCCTTAGGGCCCATGCAGGATTGAATCCGCGATTCCTAAATAAATTAATCTCATAGACAAAATTTTTACTTGGGCCAATGGAGTGAGAGCTTCACTTATGTAAGGCTGAGCTTTGGCAGACGTGTAAGAGTTATTCAGTGGACCTAAGCGTGAGCTTGAACAGAGAGATTTGTGGTCGAGATCAAATGAGATTTCACGCACTTGTTTGTTTATGGCTCTTTTCCAAACGTTCAGGGGAATTTCCGTCCATGATATAGTCTTTTCGACTATCTTCAATGTTTCAATCGCTTTTTCAAGGCTGGTGTGCCAGGTCGTGCATGGCTCTTCAAAGATAGATCTCAGTTGGTGTTTATGGGCCATATGTATCAAGCCTTTTTCCCATTTGCAAACAGGCAGATTCTCAGAATCTGCCCATTTGCAAATGAGAAAAAGCCTTTTGGGATGTATTATCCCAAAAGACCATTGCAAATTAAAGAATCGCTAAATTTATGATCCTCTATTTTGCGAATGCAATTAAGGAATTGCAAATTGTGATTCCTTAAATGCAGTTCTGGAAGCACCAGAAATTTGCTATTTGGCCTTAAGGAATTGATGTGCGCAAAATGTGCACACATGCATATTTTAGGAGTGCAATAATGTGTCCTTTTGGCACCCTTGCAACCTTGAAATTGCATTCTCAATTTGCGATTCTCTAATTGGTAATTGCAAATTAAGAATGTCTTCCTATTCATTCCTATGGGCCTCCTAGCCTGCCTGCCTGCCTGCCTGAATTCAGCACAACTAGCACAACTAGGTTGTGCTGAATTGAGGCAGGCGTGCCGTGACCCGGGGAAGGCCAGTGTCCATAGCTTATTGCTGGTAAAAGTTTATCTTTTACAACTTTTAGTATTGGACCAGCAGTCAGACTAATTAGGTGGTGGCTTATTTGCTTTGGTAGGTCTGTGAACTTGTTAGCATTGGTGCTCTGGTGGGTCGAGTAGGCGTTCGCCTTGGCCCGTACCGTCAGCCAAACTCCTAGGTAATTGTATGACGCCGCTGTCTTAATTTGCAAATTATAATAATACGAAGAATGAAGAAATTCTTGAAAATATTGAAACATTAAATATGAATGTGAAGTAAACAACGGTATTACTCAACATTAATTGGATAGCCCAGTTGGGAAGAATGAGCTGTGACTAGGGGACGTCTCCCAGCCGGGACACGCTGTTGGTACGTTAATTTGCAAATTGCCCGTTTGCCATTGTGCTTTCTTTTTCTGGTGGTCGGTCCAAAAACTGCAACCTTGGTCTTTCCTTGATTTACTGTCAAGTTGTTGATGTGTTGAAGTGGTTTAGTAACATTAGGGTTCATGTAGGCCCACCTTCGTGTGGTCCATTATGGCTGTATTGTCTGCGTATTGGCGCACCAGCAGCCTCATGTTTCCTAGTCTAGGAGCTACTAGGCAATCTCCTTTAAGGACATCCCCCAGATCGGACGTGTATAGGTTCAAATAGATGGGTGCCAGTACACAGCCTTGCTTCAGCCCTTTCTCTGTGGTTATTTTAGGGGACACTGTGCTGGCGTTGGTTTACTCCTTACCCACGTGTCTTCATGAAGCGATCTTATTGCCTTCAGTAGGTTTGGTGGATTGCCCCAATTTTCTAGCTTCCACCATAGTCTTCTACGAACTACTTTGTCGGAGGCTGTGCTATAATCCACGAAGCAGCAAAAAAGTGGAGGGTGGTTCTTCAGGGTTGCCTGGGCTGATAAGTATGCTAGCGCCAATACATTGTCCATGGTTGATGCCTGTGACCTGAAGCCAGTCTGGTAAAAAGGTATGATGCTATCATCTTCGACTCAAGTCTCCAAGTACTTTAGTAGTAGGCCGGCGTAGGCCTTGGCTTCGAGGTCAAGTAGGGCGATAAGCCTGTAATTTGATGGCATTGAATGGTCTCCTTTTCTGAAAATCGGTACCAAGATGGAGCCCCTCAAAGAGTAGGGAGTTATGGCTGTCTGGAAAGTGTAGCTGAATAATGGAGTTAGCATTGCTGCCCAGACGTCGGGTGCCTTTTTGAAGACCGGTGCTGGAATCCCATTTGGCCCAGGGGCCCCATTGTTCTTCATGTTCTTGATGGTCTTGATGATCATTTGGGGATTTAACTGAGCTGGTGATGTGCAGTATGTTTCCACCGGAGTTCTGTTGCCCAGAGACCAGTTGCATTGGCTAGCAAACATTTCTCCTGGCTTGGTGTTTGGTTGCAATTATGGGCCCACCTCCTCCACTGGCCCTTCTGTGCTATCTTTATATATATAAGGGGGAAATTGCGTAGAGCTGCTTAACATGAATCAGCCACTCCTTTTCTGCTACTCAGTTCTCTCTAGAGATTCCTTTGCTACTGCTGGTTTATTTGTCTCCACAGATGCGCAGGGTTATTCTGCTTAATCAGGGAGAAGACTTTAAGCCATTCCCTTTCTGTGGTGGCATTTTTATGTTCCCATAGTTTCTGCCTTAGTGCTGCCCTCACTGAAGCAACCGACGGTCCCTCCGATCATCCGCCCCCTCTTTTCTTTTTTGCGAGGGACTTAAACAGGAGCCGTTTACAATCTTGTATGTCTTTGTTTGGCCCAGTGCTGCCACATCTTGATTGCCCTTTGGGCCTGGGTGTTTGTGGCTGGGAGTTACCAAGCTTTGCTTGTAGGTCCTCCATGGTATCTTCCTAGTCCTTTATGCGTGAGAGAGACAAAGGCAGGCTGCCTTCCTGTTTCTCATCCAGCCACGTTTGGAGCATGTTGCCTATCTTGTCAGAACATTTGATCCTCATCAAGACACCATATTTTTCTGTACCCAGGCCCCTTCTAAAACTATTCCCTCTTGTGAGATCTTACTATTCCCTCTTGTTGTGTGGTCGGAAGAAACGGACACAGGGGGCAGCAGCGAGCAGTGAGCAGTGAGCAAGCAGCAAGCAGCAGGCAAGCAAGCCGTGTGCCACGAGCTGCGAGCCGTTAGAGGTGGCAGGAGACCGCAAGCAAGCAAGCATCCCTACGGCAGCGGTGGAGAAAAAAATCTTGAAAACCTTTGGCTTTGCAGCAGTACCAAGGCGAGTTAGGAGACTGTGGTGCCTCTCCTTTGCCTCTCCTTTGGTGATAGAATTCACGAAAAACCCTTCGGCAGCAAGAGGCGCCTGGCAGTAGGAGACCGCGAGTAGAGGGAGTAGTGGCGGTGAAGACTCACGGGGGACGCCAGAGACCTTTGAACCGGAAACCGGACACAAGACAATGGTGAGAGCGCCGTGGCTGCGGCTGCGGTGGTTGCAGTGGGTGTTAGCAGCCCCCCCGAATAGTTGAGCTTTGTGGGGGGGGGGGGCTGCAATTACAGAACACAGCGCGCACCTCAGCTCAGCTCAGACAAATGAGAAGTGCCGAAAATAGTGCTTCACATAACAGCGGTTGAAATAAGAACAGTGAGAGTCTTAGTTGGTGCTGTTGGAGCCTCAGTTTGTGGTGCAGGGCTGGTGCAGGGTGCTTAAGTGTGTTCAAACCAGCACCAAGGCCCCCTGAACTTTCGATTCGCAGTGCTGCACTTTGGAACTGCACTTTGGAACTTTCTTTTTTTTTTTTTTTTTTTGAACAACAAACTGCTAAAACAGCCAAAGCACTAACTAAACACAAGCACATGTGATTTGCACAGGCTAATAAGCCAACAATTTGCACGACTATCCCCGTAAGGACATATACCCTGCAAGAGAACTGTGGGCGATTCGTTCTGTTGCGGCTTTGATGCTGAAAAGATGCTAAAAAAGACTCTGTAACCACGGAGAATCTGTGCTTTGGTGCTACAATACCATCAATACCATTAAGGAGCATTTAAGAACCATATAAGATCCCCGATTGCGAATAGCGAGAAGCAGGAAAGCGAGAAAGGAGAAGCGGGATTCTGCAGAGGGGTATTGTGGCCCTATAAGTGAAAGAAGTGTGCACTTGGAGTTGGAGTACCGGGTCGCAACCCATTCTCAGAATAACAGGCACCATGAGATCGGGCAAAGAAAGACGGAGCGTTTCATCACTAGTGAACAACCGGAAGAAAAAAAACAAGATTCTTAAGGTGTCCTCTGACAACAATGAGAAACTATCAAGCCAACCGAGATCTGGCCCTGAGGATGATACCCTAGTTACTTTGGCCAGGGACGCCGAACTAGTGGGATTAGTCTCAGATCAATCTAATCCACAAACCCACATCAAACAAAAACTAAAAAGACCTCTTTCCCAACCAAAAATCTATTCCAAATTTGCCCTTATAAAAGATGCTGGAGCAGGGCAAAACTACTTGAACTTCACGCAGAGGGACCTTCCCTTCCCTCTGCTTTCGGAGAAAACTGTCACGATAATACCAGAAGGCATAGGGCCAGGGAGAAGCTCTTTACCGGCAACGACATTGGCAACTCTCCCGGATAATGAAAGTCCTCTACAGGCCGGCCGGGCCCCCACCTCCAATTCATCTATGTCTATGTCTATGCTCAATTCAATTACAGCAGCTACCATTTATCAACATACTGAAAAAGATGGAGCAAGCCCCATAAAGCAACCCACACGATCAGAAGCCAAGGAAGTGAGCGCAAAAAGAGGCCTTGAAGTAGGTGAGCATGACGACCAAGGCAAAGAGTCTTCCTTCTATGAGCATCTAAAACAACCCCCATTACAAAATCAATCGCACCACTCTACACCAGTTAAAAAACCAGAGTCGGAGCCCCTCGAGCAAGCTCTGGAGAAAATAACTCCACCTCGACCTTGCCTCCTTGGCACAATTCTAACTGAGCAGGCCGCAAACTGGCAACAAACCAAAATTGCTACTCCACAGAATAATGTCCTCATCAAAGAGCAGACTCGATCCCTGGGGACAGTTGGAACCAATTCAATCTCCCTGACATCTGAAGAATGGGAGAAGATGGTGGACACATACTCCCAGGGAATAGGGGTGACGCTATCTCAAGACAAAGAAAGTAAACCTGACGGCCCAGCAAAGAATCAAAGGATAGAAGAAAGTGGTCTATGGACGTCACTTCTAAATACCATGACCCTCGTGACAAAAGCAATGGAATACCATTCAGACAAAATGGACATTCAATTAAACTTGCTAACCAGACTAACCACTCATGTCATTAACATTGACACTAAGTTACTAGATTTGAATGAGCTGATTAAAAGAGTTCAATCACAAACCACAATCAGCCCACCCAGCTGCACATGTTACTCTATCATCGACAAGTTATCCACCTTACCAAATGCAATGAGCGAACTTTTAACAGACCTCAAGTCCGTAAACAACCTGCAAAGAGAGGTGTGGGTAGCAGCAAGTAACGAGAGAAACAATCCGGTAAAGGAAAAAAGTGACATAACTGAGGTCATGACCATCTCCAACTCTACCACGGACCAAAATAACTTAATTGATCACCCTAAAGACTCGAACGAACCAAGACTCCAACAAGCAGGATGCTTATCTGATCACTGGCCAGAAGAACATCAGCAGGCCAAGACAATTGTCGAAAGCCAGGATCAACCAGGCAATAGACAACTGACTGCTAAACAAAGAAGGAAAATGAAGAGAAAAGGGAGAAATAAGACAGGTTCCATCAAAACTTATTTCCTAGAAGTAAAAAAATCCCTGGCGGAAATAAAGGAGGATCAAGGGAGTACAAACGAGGAATTAAGCCCCAGGTCTGGTGAGAACACCCTCCCTGCTCCCGATCTTAAGGGTTTAGCAACAACTTTTCCCAAGATCAATCATACAGAAGAACAGCCCACGAAGGGGACAGACGAAGAAGGGCTAAAATGTGACGAGCTGGTGGCGACAAACAAAAGTGTAAAAAAAACCCAGATGGCGGACCCACTTACAGTATACAACTCGGTCGCCCAACCGACTGGAGGCACTAATCCCTGGAATCCCACCATCAGTATCTTTTCAACAGCCAGTAAAAAAGAACTTAATGTAAAGCTTGACATGGATTCTCGGACCCGGAGAGTCCAAGTCCCTGGACCAGCTGAAAATACTGCACCCGAGATTAAATCTGGTCCATTGCCCGAGAACAACGAACATGACCCCTGTGATCCTATAGTCAACTTGTGTCCCTTGACCGAGAGAGAGCAAGGTTTACAAGCCCAGAGAGTGCCGGGCTTACAAGCCTACGATATACATCAAAGCATGGGACGGGCAGCAAATCATGAACTACCACAGGAGGCTACCACAGACGACGAGTATAAAACAATACTCTTCATTCCTGACTATAGATCCAAAGGCCATGATGACATTTTAAATCGAGGCAACATCCTCCGTGTGTTGAACTCGATCATATCCTTAAGCGCACTTACTAGCAAAAACTTGGAATCTATTGAATTTATTACCATGAAACACCTATCCGAACAGGAAATAACTAAAACAACCTGGAATACAGGAGAAATGGGGAAGAAAATGTTAAAAGAAGAAAAACAACTGAAAGAATGGGGGATTCGAAGCAAAACATACCTCATCCCCGGCTACCCGGTTCCTCTACTCCGTAACTCTCAAGAAAAGATTATATCGACCTTGAGTAAACCCCAGCCAGGGACATTCAAAATATCTATACTAAGAGGCGCACGTGGAAGCTCAGCCGAAAGAAAGGCCGGGGCATCCTCCCAGCAAAAAAACAGAAGCCCACATCAAGAATAGGACTGGATTGCAAAAACAATCAACACCAGACAGCCCGACCAATGACAACTTAATGAAAGAAACAGCACCATTCCAAACATAAGGCCGCCACTAAAACTATGTTCCTGGAACATAAATGGACTAGGAGCAAAGTCCCTTAACAAAGACCTACTATCATATTTTCAGCAATATGACTTACTTTTGTTGCAGGAAACCTGGTTAGCAGAACCATTCCATCTTCAGGGTTATAAAACATTCCACCTCCCAGCAAGAAGAACCTCAAAATTTGGTCACGAGAAAGGCGGCTTAATTATATACACCTCGATACAAACAGTAAATCACGCAAAAGAACTCCTTAACAAAAATACTTCGGGGATCGCAAACGGGATCATTGCAGTCCAGCTGGAAATATCAACATCGAGAACCATCAGGCAGGAATTAATCCTGGTTAACACTTATTTGCACCCAAAAGCCAAAAAAAGCGGGGCTAAATACCTAGTAACAGAATTAACAAAATTAATAACGGAAGCGGAAAACTCGAACCTTATTGTCTCAGGAGACTTCAACTTGTTCCTTTCGAAGTCATCTGGCGAGAATCTGCCAATGGAAGATCACCTGCTTGTCAGGGGGATTCCCCCACTGGAAGCATGTCCATGGGGCACTTCGACAAACCTATCAAAAAGGTTAATGGAAGATATATCAAACCTGGGCCTGATTTCGATAAATGGCCGGTCCCTGGGGAACAGACCCCCGGCGGCAACTTTCCACAACACCGTGGCCAGCTCGGCGATCGACTACACCTTTCTATCTTTCTCAATGTTCACATTAGTACAAGCCTTCAGAATTGGCACATTCGACTGCAGCGACCATCTCCCGCAAGAACTGACACTATGGGCTCAAGGAACAGCTTTGACATTTCCCACCAATGGCCCTAAGTTATCGACAACTACAAAATGTAAAAGAATCAAGTGCAACATCAATGACCCGGAGCGACTAGCGGAAGATGTGAAGAAGCGCTGAGAAAGTGCTGCAGACCAGAATGCTGATAACATCATTGCCTGGGAGTCCTTCTTGAAATCTTTTGCCCTCTCGAATTCCAAGTCCAAATTGCCTCAAGAAAGTGATGTACAGATAGCCCAAAAAACACCCGTCCGGCCCATCAGTGTTTCATAAAAACATCCCCAGACTCTTTTATCTCTCGATTTAGGGGCAATAGAAACGGCCATAAACAGAACACTGCACGAGCTGCGGAAAGCCGGAAGTGATAACGACCTAACTACCAAACTGAGAGTATTAAAGTGTCAAAAGAACAAAATCCTGTGGCGAATCAAGCAGGAGTCCAATGAACAAATTTGGGCGAAACTGCTCTACGATTCAAAAAACAACAACAGCGCAAGATTAGGGAAAACCATCAATAAAATAGAGAATCTGAATGCTCATGGTGTGAACTCTCATATTACTGAGGACACCTGGGCAAATTTTCTATTTAGACACTTTAACGATGATGGTCCAGGTAGAAACCTACACAGCCCTGAATTTCGTCAAGCGATACAGACGGTTTCAAAACCCTTAGCTGAGGAGTCCGTCTTCCCAGGTTCAACAGTCCAGCTGAAGGGCAGAATTGCGAAAGGCCGGAAGGAGGGAGCTCCTGGCCCAAATGGAATTCCCCCCATCCTCTACAAGCAAGATCCGACTTATTGGGCCGACCAATTGCTCCCCCTTTTTGTAGAAATCTGGAGGGCCGAACAACTCCCATCCTCTTGGAGGGGTTCAATATTTGCCCCAATTTACAAAAAAGGCAACAAGAACGAGGCGAAGAACTTCAGGCTCATAGCCCTTATAGACATAGACGCCAAATATTTTTCGGGGCTTCTCTTAGAAGAATTAACTGCATGGGCATCACAAAAAAAATTAATCCCCATTAACCAAACCGGTTTTCAAAAAAATATGGGGACCACGACAAACATTTTAGCCCTTTCCCTGATGACAGATGCTATAATCAAACACAAAAAACAACTATATGTGTGTTACATCGATTTTTCTGCTGCATTTGACAGCGTTGACAGAGAAAAATTGTGGGCAAAACTTTCACGGTGGGGAATCGACCCCAAGTTGCTGAAACATCTGATGTTACTACATACAGATACCTGGATCCAAGTAAAACTGGGGGCCGGCAACTGTCTGTCAAAAAAAATACCAACTACAAAAGGGTTGAAACAGGGGTGCGTTCTCGCACCGACCCTGTTCAACCTTTTTATGTCCGACCTCTCCAAAGATCTGGATAACTGTAACCACCATGCCCCAAGGTTAGGGGGTTTTCCGCTGTCCAACCTACTATATGCAGACGATCTGCTACTAATCAGTCAAACACCAGTCGGCCTGCAACACCTCATTAACACCACAACCAAATTTGCCGAAAAGAATGGGTTAAGTGTAAACAATGATAAATCGAAGGTGATGGTACTAAATCAAAAATCAAAAAGGCATGTTCTCCAATGGTCTCTCCAAGACAAAAAAATGGAAACAGTTCAAGAATACAAATATCTGGGCATACATTTTGATTCAAAATTATCCTTCAAGCAACAACTAACATCAATAAGGAACAGAGGGATCTCATTGGCCATAACATTAAAAAACATCAAAAATAAAATAGCGGGCCCAAATTTAATCCCCTTGCTTGACATATTTCGTGCGAAATTGCTGCCGTCAATTACATATGGCAGTGAATGTATGAGAGGGAAGGATGAGACCATCTTAGACAACGTGGTCAGTAAAACATTGCGAATATTATTTGCGCTTCCTCCATACACTTCGCCAGCACAGCTAAGGCTCGAGTTTGGCCTACAGAAGCAGCAAATCGCACGTAAAGGTGCATATGCAAAATGCTGGCACAAAGTAAAGAATGCGGAAACAGACTCTCTGAATGCCCATCTTTGGAAAGAATTGGAAACAAACAAGGACTCCCCTGCAATGGTTTACCTCCAAGCAGCCATAAACTCCCTTGCGCTAAGAGATCTTTGGGACTCGAGTTGCACAGACAAGTGTTTTAAGCGTCTGGTCAATAAATGTGTGAAAATTATTTCCTTGGAGGAGGACAAAACAGCACTAACCAAGAGGTCTCATGGGTGATTTGTGATTCAAGGCTACACCAGCGCCTCACCACAGCCATACCTTAGCACCGGCTTTTCAAGGAAGGTGAAGGAAGACTTTTTGCGGTTGAGGATGGGGGTAATACCATCCCAGCCACATCTTGCTCCCTGGAAGCGCGTGGACTGCAACCCCAAGTGTAGGCTTTGCGAAAATGCTAAGGACGACGTTCTGCATCTGCTGTGTAGTTGCAAAGCTCTAGAGAGTATCCGAAAGAGCTTACTAACAAGGCCTTGGAATCAGAGACGTATGCGAACCCGTAGACAAGCTCTGTTGATGAGCTTTAAGGGAGAAAACATCCAACTAGCATGCAGGCTAGTGCGCTTTATGAAATCAGTCAACACGGCCCTAAACTCAGCAGTTAGTAATTAAATTTGTCGTATTGTGAATGGCTTCTGCTCTCAAGACTATTTTCCTTTGATAATCAAAGTCACAATTGATCGTGAAAGACCTTTTTTCCTAACGTAAAGTACTGTACTTCCCGCAGGGTTTTTCTCTCACTTTTTAAATTTTCTAAATGTTTTGCTTTTTAAAGGCTTTATTCATGTACTTTTCTTTTTTCTTGTTTTTACTGCCTAATTGCAAAGATTTTAATTAATCATGCAATAAAGATTATTATTATTATTATCATCAAGACACCATATTTTTCGTCCCCTCTTGACACACCAATGGTTTGGTGGCAGAGAGCTGACAGAACTGTCATCTGAAAGACCACTCTCAATGGTCTATGATCGCTTTCCCTCCTATCTTCAACTTCAAAGTCATCCAATCTGGCCGCCAGCGCTTCGCTGGCCATGATGTACTCAATTCTTGAGATGTCTCTGAAGGTAGGGAGAGGGTACCATGAGTTCGAGTAGGCTTTTTTCAGTACGTGAGTTGAGATAAGCTTGTGGTATTTGAGGACGTTGGACAGGGGTGCTGCACTGCCAGATCCTGGGGGTGGCGGGGTTTGGTTGTATCCAGAACATTTAAGTTGAAGTCCTCCGCTAGGATAACCTGGTGAGATTATTTTTGCACAAGAGGTCTTCTAGTTTCCCCAGCAATCCCTCCAACTTCTCTTTCATGGTGAACTGCGCGGGGTTCTATAATGTCTTGAATGTTTATATCTACCAAAAAACCCCATCTGGCTCTGCTCCAAGTCCGTTACAGGCAAAGGTGTAACGAAACTTGAGGGGGTGCAAGGTGCATGGAGGGGCCCCTCCAGACTCAATCAGTAGCGCTCAGGATAGGGTACTGTGATGAGGAGGCCCCCTACAGCTGCCCTCCATGCTGTGGGGACTGCTGACCTGTGTTGAGCCTTTGGTTACAGGCATGGGTGGGATTTGATCACCTGCACCGAATCTGTGCGCACAGATTCTACCTCGCTAGAGCTCATCAATGCATTTGGATGTCTTTACCACTTTACCAGAAGAATTGTAATTGTTTGCAGCCCTTTAGGCAGAATATTTAGTGGGATTACCATCAGTTTTGAAGGAGCTCTCAAGGTATAAACTCAAGCCGCCAACCTGTTAGACAATGTATGCATATGTATATCTATGAGGTTATTTATAGGGCACACTGTGGGCAGAATGGTATCTAGTAACGGCATGTCCTCCTTGACGCACTTTACTAAATGTCTGTTCTTGAACAAGATAAAGTTTAGCAGAGGATAACGGTCTTTCTGGGTGGTATTTTCTCAGCCTAACCTGCACTAGTTTAGGGCCCTTGGTTTGGAAGGCTTTGAATGCAATGCACAGTGATATAAAAGTAACCTTCTGCTCAACAGGCAGCCAATGAAAATCTTGAAGATCACAGAAAAAATAAGAATTCTGGGGTCTATTTAGTGTTAATTTGGCTGTGGCTACCTGAACTCATTAGACTTTCTTGATAAGGTAATTAAGAGCTCCCAAAAGGAGGGAATTGCATTAGTCCAGCCTACTGAGCACTACACACCTGGCAATTAGAGATCTTGTTTGAGCAGACAGTTTTGAAAACAGTGCCTGAAGAAGAGCAAAACAGACCCTGCTACTCCATTCACATGTTTTTCAAGTGAGAGATTTTCATCCAGCATTACTCCAAGATTCCGAACTTCTCTGAGGTGATACCAGGCCAAATATTGGCAGGTACACATATCGGAATTGTAGCCACAGAACAGTAGAGGATCTCAGTTTCACCTCTTATTCAGCTTCAGAGAGTTTACACTCATCCACTTGGAAATGTCTATTATGCAGGCCTACAAATTACTGATTGAGTACACCTGGTTGCTTTTAAGTGAAAGAGTCAGTTGAGTATCATCTGCATAGCTAATAACATTAATCCTATAGGTTTTAGTGACCAACATTAATGGCTTAAAGTAGACATTGAACACAACTGGACTGAGTGAAGATCCCTGTTGAGCACCATTTTGAGTTATTCTGAATTTAGAGCAGAAAGGGAGTATGGTTGCAGCCTGGCAGCTGTCTTGTAAAGTTGATTTTAGCCATTCTGACACAGGACCACAAACGCCTAATGAAGATCATATAGAAAGTAGGGCGATTGTGATTCACTTCGTCATAGGCTGCTGACAAGTCCAGAAGAACAAGCACCACCAAATTACTGCTATCTATCAACCACATCAGAGTAGTGCGGTTTTGGTGCTGTGGCTAGGTCTAAAGCTGAATTGCTCCTCCTCTAACCATGATTGATCCTCAAGATGCATGGGAGGATTTTGCTGACATGTCTGTCCAGTATCTTTACTGGAGAAGGGAGAAGAGATACGGGTTTGCAGCTGGCCAAGATTGTTGGGTCCACTGAGGCTTTTTTTATTAGTGACTTGACTGTAGCCTTTTTCAAGCATCACACCAGATTCCAGGGACTAATTACAGAGTTGTAGTAATGAAGATGATAATTCAACTTCCCATTTCCTCCATTGCTTTGGAGGAAGAGGGTCTAAAGGGGGTCCAGACCTGACAGATCTAAACAATGTGTTAAAGACCTCCTGAGTGATTGGATCGAAACAGTCCGACCTTACATTGGAAAGGTACAAAGATTGTGGTATGTCATTCCAAGACTTAGTAGGCTCATTAGTGCCATTGTTGCGAAGACTGGTTTGCAGAGCTAGGCAGTTTTTGTCAGAAGTGAGGGTATCAAGTTCATGAGAGCTTTCAATATTTTTTAGGATCAACTTTATTTTATTTTCAAAAAAGTCCGATAGGTCATCACATATATTCTGTGATGCTGTAATATCTTGTTTTACACAAGATGGATTTGTGAGATCGTGAAGTAATTCGAAAATCTGTTTTGCCTTGTTAGAAGTGGCCACAATTAGCCAGTGGCAATAGTCAGCTTTCGTTTTTCTACCTTGGTTCTTAAAGTCATTTAAAGAGATCTTAAGATAATGCTTATCTTCCTCTAGGTAGTGCCGCCGCCATTTATTAAGTTGCCGTCTTTTAAGTCTGCATTGTACCAGGGAGCAGAATACCCTGAGTGAGTTAATTGGGTCACTAAAGGAATCTGCTTATCAAGTACCCCTAGGATTTCATACTCAAAGGTTTGACAATTTATTTCTCAGCCTAATCTAAAGGACTGAACGTCTTGGAAATGTTAAAGGTAGGCCCTGAGCAAGGCTCAGGAGGTTAGTGCCAAGCCCTGTTTTTAATTTTGAGCATAATAGTATTCTTGTGATGAGCCTGCTTACTCACATGCAGGTAAAAGGAAATAAGTGAATGATCTGTCAAACACAGAGGTGAAATTCCCTCCACTGACATCAGCCCCTCTGGGGAGGATATTAGATCGAGAGTGTGACCACCTATATGTGTGGGTCCTCTTACCAGCTGGTGGAGACCGAAGTTCTCACAAGAATTTATCAGTTCCCTCTGTGCTGGGGATAAGTCTTCCCCCACCCAGAGATTACAGTCTCCTAACGTGAAAAAGTTTGCATGCATCAAAGTCATGTTAGTTATGGTATCTAAACAAGGAAGAAGGGATGAGGTAAAGGTAATCAGTGACCGATAGCAAAGGCCCCTGTTGTTTCCTTAGCGTGACTCCAGCGCTGGAAACTTGCTAGTTTTGTGACCGCTCACGCTGCTTTGCAGGACCATGCTGCGCCACAGCAAAAGACACAGACTCTGGTTGTACTTTCAGAACTCCGGCCACAGTGCGTCTCCTTGACGTCACATCCGCTGGGCTCCCTTTTATTAGGAACATCACATGGTCACGGGACCACGGTATTGTAAGCCAAAACCAAGGGGTCTGAGATATGCTCTCCTCAATCAGTGGGTTGTGCCGTGCCGCACCTATTGCATCACAGGGCCGTCACCTCAGGCACCAACAGCAGCATTTTCCTTTTGTCCTTTCACCTTGAAGCCTACTATTTCGATTTCGATCAATTCATCCATGGGAAAGATAGAGAAGTTACACTTATCCTTATAAAGAAAACCAATAATGCCCCCTTTCCATATGGGCTGAGGTTTATGGAAGATTTGAAATCCTTCGGGGCAGGCTCTCTCAAAAACAATTGCAAAATCAGGGGTACTTACCATGTTGGTGATATATAGAGTATCAACATCCCACCCCCCCACTAATCATGCACTATGTTGATTTCCTCTGCATGTTTTGGAACAGATCTCGCATTCAACAATCCACATTTCAAAGGACCCACAGGCCAGCTCTAGTAGCCTTACATATTGGATTGGCTATAACAGCGGTGGAACAAAAAGAGGGCATCGTACCAATATGTGAATCTAGGACATTGTTCTGCATTCTGTCCATCAATTTTTGTTTTTGCATTTGTCACCGAGTGGGACGGGTATGCTCAGAAGTGGGTCCCCTGCTCTTCATAACACTGGAGTCAAGCTATCCTGGTTGATGAGTGCGGAAAGCCCGAAACTGGTCCTAGGATACTTGTTTCCAATCAAGGGAGGACCTGGCCTGGCAATTCAGGCTGGACTGTTCCCATTGGGCGCTGGGTCAAGACTGATTTGCATATGGCTTTGTCCAAACTGGAATGGCATGCTGAGCAAAAAAACAATGGATTTAGGCCCAGATCTCTGTACTAGGGTGAATGTATGTCATTGTTCTGCATTCTGCCCATCAATTGTACTTTTTGCATTTATGACCCCGAGTGGGACGGGTATGCTGGACGAATATGCTCAGACGTGGGTCCCGTGCTCTCTATGCCACTGGAGTCTAGCTATCCTGGCTGATTAGAGCTGAAGGCCCGAAACCGGTCCTTGGATGCTTGTTTCCTGTCCAGGGAGGATCTGGCTTGGCAGTTTGGGCTGGACTTTTCCCATTTGGCGCAGGGTCAAGACTGATTTGCATATGGCTAGGTCCAAACTGGAATTGGATGGTGAGCAAAAAAACGATGGATTTAGGCCCAGATCTATGTACTAGGGTGAACATATGACATTGTTCTGCATTTTGTCCATCAATTGTTATTTTTGTATTTACCAATATTTAGCAGTTTGTCATGGGTATAGCTAATCCAAGAGTGTTGAGATAGATTCCCACCGGCAGCATGGCTGGCGCTGAGCATGTTCGAAGCGTGGACTGGCAAAGACTGGCTTGCTTGCCTTTGGCGCACCTTTGACTAAAACATGTTACACCCAAGGAGGTGCAAATCTACACAATGATAAGGCCTACACTATGGATTCTGAGATATGGGACTACCTTTGTGAATCAAACAAGTGACTTTACACCGACTTCGGAGAACAAAACAACATTTATTTTCATGGGCCTCTTTCAATGGTGGTGGTGGTTTTGTGTGAAAAAACCCCAATAATTAATCTGAAGGTATTTCCCAAAAATTATAAATATTCCTTATTGCGTATATCATTTAGCGAGGTAGGGATTAGAGCGTGCAACATTTTTTAGAACGCCCCTATGGTGCTGATAAAACGGTTTACGGAAAGACAGAATTATTATTTCTCAAATCATGTATTGGAAACATTTCAAAACCATCCTAGTATCTTGTATTCAATTACCTTTAGAAGCCAAAGAGTCCAAGTTCACGAATGCTAAAAGTAAAAAAAAGGTTAACAAACGCTAGCGTTCCTTGTCTTATGAAAGGAGTAATTACAATTACATATAATTACATTTTACACGGCAAACATAGCAAGAGGGAAAGAGGGACGCAGTGGTGGCTACACATTAAAATAATGTAAAATTCATTGTATTGATTATTTTTGGAAGACAGCAAACGCAGAAAATGTACACGTCACTCTAGTACCCATATTTAAGACCATATCTAAAATGGCGTGCGTCAAGAGGGTTTTTCTGTAATCAGAATACTTGAAAAGATTCGCCAACCTCCCTGGCCAATATCCTCCATTATGTCCTGAAGGCAGAGCCTAATTAATGCACGATTATCTGAAAGACTTGGGGAAGCGCAGAGAGCTTCATACCGTTATTATTCCCACACGCCAGTTCAAACACACAGCATAATGTTTCTAGGCAGCCTTGAGGAATTACTGCTCACTTCTACTTTTCATCCTTTCCACACAAAAGAAGGGTTTTAACAACAAAAGACGTGTATTAGAACTTTTGAAATCGACAATCCCATGCGTGAGGAGAAAAAAATGCTGTGCAGAGCTCCAATTGATATATTCTGCACAGAGAAATATGTGCCACGTTTGTTTCATTCTGGTGACTGCTTGAAATGGCGTACTGACGGTAATGCACACCAAAATACTCCCCCCCCCCCCTTAATTGAAGTCTCAATAAACGAGGGTGGGGTGTGTGGGGGGTGTTCACACACACCCCACCCTCAGCCGTAGCCAGTGTGTCGTGACCCTGGCCCAAGGAAAGGAAATGGACTCTTTGGCCGCTGTTTGAGCTGTGAAAAACATCAGTATTCAGGGCACCGCAGGCCTTTGGGCCCCGGTGTCACTGCACCTGCTGCACCGACAAAACCTACCCCCTGTAGCAGTTGGGCACACAGCTTCAACCAGTGCATGTAATGATTCATAGAGTGATTCTGGACATGCCCACAATGCACTGATGGAGCACGGTTTTAATTTTTTTCCAAAAGGCTCCCGGCACACCGTGTACTTGGGATGTGGCAGGTGCTGCCTATTTGAACCAAGGGGTCCACCTGTAAACGTTCTGTTTGATAAAGAGGACCTCACTCCGAGCAGAGCAGAGCTTAACTCCCATCACTGACATGTGCGGAAAATGCCTCCTCGGTGCTCTTTGCCCAGCTCTACTCTCGGTGGAACTTGACGTACAAAAGCACCTCTGTACCTTATTAGATATGTGCCCCCAGGCTAGAGATAGAAGCGAACCTTTACAGGACCTTTAGCACCTATGTACCTCAGTGCTGCTTCCACAGGTGATAGGGGAGTGCGAATGGTGACACCTGTGACACCCAGGGACCCTCTCCGCCATGCTCGCGCGGTTCATGAGAGTCCCTGTTCATTAACGCAGTGGACACGTGACTGATGTTCTAATGTCCATCCTTGGAGGCCAGCCTAATTCTAGGAGCGCGGTATTTGCACTGGTGGCAAGACCCTCCATTAGAACAGAGGGCCACGGTGTGAATAGGGGCCTGCAGAAAGTGTGGGTGTATATTTTGAAGGTGCATTTTACATCCTATAAATTTGTGGTCACATTTTCATAAATCTAGTCCCAAAACTCTCTCTATATATACACACTTCCTATTCATCTTCTTTCTCCCATGGTCAGAATCATTTACAACCTTCCCGCCTATATTTCTTATTCTCTAGCTTCTTTTTTAAGCGTTTTTAATAGCCTGTGGAAATGTTTCATTATGGATCTCAAACACACCAAGCAAAGATATTTGCTATGTCATACAACTCCCAAATGATGCTGCAGAGGAATCTGTGGTGATGATGCAGGGAACTCACATCCTGCATAATTAAATGCACAGCAATAGACAGAAGACAGAGAATGTACAGTGTTCTTCAAGTTTGAAGGATTTTTTTTTATCACGATCATGCTGCTTTTGCACTTTGTTATAAAAATATCAAATGCGCACAATAAGCTGCGCTGCTCATTGATCCAAGAGATGATTCATTTGAGAAGCTGCCTCAACTGAACAATTAACCCCGCCTGATTCAACGGTGACAAGAACATTGAATGTGGAAGGCATGACAGACAGCTCCATAGTCAAAGGAGGGAAAAATGCAAACGAGCAGCAGAAAGGCAAGATCAGCTTTGTTAGAAAGTGTACAGTGCACCCATAAATGGGAAAATAGAAGAAACTCCTAGACAAGCCCTCGTATTGACTAGGAAGACAAACACTGGATTCACTGAAGACCACCGGGACCCATAGATGAGAGAAACAAAGCCTAAGAAAGCAGCTTGCACACTGTCGGTGTATATTGTGTGCTGAGTTAAAAAGATGACTTACATAAATGTGCTTTTAGCCAAATAGTGTTGGAGACTGTCTCCCACCTGGTTTGGAGAAAAGAAGTGTTCAAGGTAAAATACCTTTTACAGAAGCAGATACAACAAAGCAGGGCATGTCTTCCAAATGAAATCACGTAAAGCATTACAAGATTGCTCCCTCCGACAGATATTGAGATCATGAACTCCTGAGAGGTGCAGAATAACTTTAGCAATGATAGCATGGGACATCCTATTCCCAACCGATAAACGTATTGTTTTCAGAAAAACTGGCATAGGCCCAGAGCAATAGTTTGCGAGATTTACTGACCTTGATATTTCACTTGGGAAACACCAGCCCTGCAAGATTCAGCAAAACCCTAACGACATTAGCTTTAATGAGCTCGGAATGCAGTTTACGATTTGCACATCTAATTACAACGCTTTGCCTCTCTCTGACCTTTCTATCCAATGCTAATGTTGTCGGTTTTTTTCCTTGTCAAAGGAGCTTGGGAATAACAAGTTGGGAGTGTGAAATGCCTTAATATGCGGACATCTTCCAAAGAAGAGAACAGTGTTTTCCTAGAAAACCAGTTTTGTTCAGATGAACTGGTCTGAGGTTGGTTGTGTTTCCATAAGGATGGCTCCTGCCAGGCTGTTCCTATTGAAGCATGAATACATCTGTCTTGCATATGGTTGGTCTCTCTCTGGAGTGGTGCAGTGGTTGAAAACTAATGTGATGGAATGTGGCAAGAGCGATCACCAGTAGCTCAGATGAACCCAATAATTCCTTCCATCCCTTTGATGTTTGTTGCTTTGATAACCTAAGTGCAGTATACATAAGTCTCATGTACGCTGTAACACAGGATTTAAGTTATACCTCAATGGCGAGGCCTCAGACAGGTCAAAAGGTTGCCTCGGGATGCTTGTGGCCCAGTCTAAAGAGGGCCTGTGCTGTATGTCCTGTTGGGCTGCGATAATTACAGCAGGACCAATACTAATTTTCATTTGACTGGCCTATGTCTCAAGTGGCACAGGAGATACAAAATGATGGACTTCAATGTGGAGGTGCAATGACCTTTGGCTGATAATAATTCAAGCATTTCTTACATCACTCTGTTTATTATAATATAATCAAATAGTGCTGTATGGTTGCTAACAGTAGTGTGCCTTCCAGGGAGGCCAGTAGGAGTCACGCCCACTTTGCATAATAAAGTGTGCAGCATTGGAAGCCTTCATATTGTGCTTGAACACTAGTGACTACACAAACTGTGGTCAAGGTTGGTCTACTTTTCTCAAGTGATTGTTGGTGCATGGTTAAGGGCATAGAGGGTTTCTACAAGGACTTGTAATTTCCTTTGTAGCCTGTTGACTCATCCAGCATACCTACACAATAATGTCTTTCTCCTCAGCAGTCAGAGGTTGGAGCTCCAAGGAAGGACTGTATCGGTGGGGGTGCAAATCATGAAGCACTGTGTCTGTACCCCGGTTTTCTGACACTGGGTCGCAATTTCACATAGACAGCTGTTGTCACTGGTATTGTGGCCAGGAGTGAATTGCACATGTGCTAGTGTTTGTGTGACATCATGCATTGGCCTATTGTAGTGCTGTGGGTGCAGGGGTTCCAGGGAGATGGAGTTTAGGCCGAGGTTTATGTTTTCATGCAGAGCTGGGGATGCAGTTATGAGGCATTGTGGGAGTTCTCATGTATTGTGAACAACTCATGTTTTACCATCATGTGGGCAGATGGATGCTCATTTTCTTTGGTGGGGTTATATGCCAAAATATTGACCATGCAAATATAGTGGTGCAAACATATAAATGTGAAAATATTGACGATTATCAAAAATCTCAACTTTACACAATTTAAAAAAACAAAATATTGACTACAAAATATTGTATTATATTATATTGATATTGTATTATTTAAAATGTATATTTTTATTTGTAAATATATTTTGTAAAATGTAAAATAACATTTAAACGTTTAGCAAAAATTGTACTATATTTTGTAAAGCATGCAGAAAACATCCAAAGATGTACATTAATTGAACATATTTAAAACATTGTGAAATCCTTATTACAAATACATATATCACAATTTTTAAAACAATTTATTAAAATACTTTTAATTTTAATACGTAAATTACAATACGTTCTTTACAAATAGCATCATCTAACATGGTAGATTGATCTAAAAAAAAAATAACAAAACGTATGAATATTTATTAAACAATTCGAAAAATCATCTTTCATAGTTACACATGTTATCTCTAGTTATTAAACAATTTGAAAAATCTTTATTCATTGAACCATTCTAAAACATTTTAAAAGCAGTAATATAAAAAATAACAATTTATAAAATACTAGCGATGGTTTAGGTCAAAAAGTCCCAGGGACTTTCAGTGCCCGAGTGTCCTTAGACATTGAAAAACTCTTACCATGCAGGTTGTGGTCAGGAGGGTCCTTTAAGTTGAGGCTGCAGGTGTCAAGGAAGAGTCTGGCATGAGTCAGCCCACAGTGGACTCGAGCTCAGAAGCACTGGGAAAACTTTGCAGGACTTGTGGGCCACTTAGATTCTGCCCGTGGGCTTCGGATGCAGTGGTGGATCTGGAGGCGAGTTTGAGGTTACCCACGGCAGAGTTCTTTTTCTTTGCAGATGGATTCTTCTGGAAAGGTCTGCTGTCCGTGGGGGATTAGGAGCCTTGCTAGAAGGTAGGCAGTCCTCCCTGGGATCTGGAGGTCACTGGTCTGAGGGGTGAATCGCTCTTCTTCAGTAGGGCAGAGGCCAAGTCAGTTGGTGTCCTCAGTAAATGGTGCTGCATGGCTTCATAGATCATTGAGATCTGATTTCAGGGTACCTTCCTAATCTTCCTAAGTTTTCACACCAGTTCTCCAACCAAAAGTGGGGCTTTGACCTGGTGGCGGCGATCTGCTGCTAGCAGCAAAGTCTGAGTTTGTATTACAGTGGGTCAGATTAGTAAAGCGGGCACTCTGGCAATGTGCCAGTATCCAAGTTGCAGCTGTGGGCTGCTGTTTTTGGACAGTTTGGTCGCCGAATTGTGCAGTATCTGTGCTGTTCAGATGCTGCCTGTGGCCCAGGGGGGCCTAAGCAGCCTTTCCGCAAGCAGATATGCCTCTATTTCCTCCCTTTTACCAACAAGTTTATTTTGTCATTCCCAGTTGCTCTCTGGGCTGGCCCATAATGAGTGCAGATTGAACCCGTTTTTGCAGAGGGGAGACCAGGACCACAAGGCCCAGCCTGCCTAGCGGCCACAGTGTCCTCATCAAGCCCACTCCTTGCGCCCGGAGGCCCGAACCTCTGGTGGCTGGGCCCCGACTACGCTGGAAGGCCGATTTTGTGGAGGGGTGACCAGGACCACAAGTCTCAGCCTCCCTAGTGGCTGTCACGGCCTCAGTATGCCCGCTCTTTACACCCGGACACATGTACTTCTGCCAGCAGGGCTCCCGCTGCACAGGACGCGACCATGCGCGTACCCGGGCAAAGCCAGGTCTAAGAGCGAGCCCATCTGTGCCCGTCAGCCGCCGACAGGGGCTAGGCTGGGGCTATTCTCTTTCCAGTGACACAACAGTGCTGGCTTTGAGGTCTGAATCAAGTGTTTTCCCGGAAAAACTGAATTAGTTACAGTTTGGCTAAGTAAGCTACCATGGAAAAACGTACTGGCCCACCGCCTGCACGACCCTCTGTTACTCTTGACAGCATGTTGGAGAGGGTGGTTAACATCGTGTCCAATGGGATTGAGTTAATAGAGCATAGACTGTCTTTGGGAAGTGTGGTAATACAGACTGGCTTTGCATCTGGAGGGGTTCTAGCTGACACCAGACCTACTATTGCACCTTGTTACCTCTTGCATCCAGCGGTCGGCTCTAATAATGTGTTGATTCCCTGTGGGAGTTCCCCTGGTGCTTCAAGGCATAACCTGCCCGAGACACAGACAATTAAGGGGTGCACCGATAACTGCACCAGCCTTGGCCACCAAACGCAAAAGGATGGCAGGAAAGTCTAGCTGTAATAAAAAGAAACAATGAAATAACCCCATGTATTAACCACACAACTGAATCAGTCTCTGCCACAGAAAACAGTAACTGTTCTAATTGTTCAATATGTAACAATGTGTATATTGCGTCTTTCATGGACATTAATTTCTGTTTATCAGTCAAATCATATAGCAAAAACAGTGCAAGTGCATTCAAATGATCCCATGGCACTTTTCTATTTGTCCAAGCAAAGTGAATTACAGAACGTAAGTTATTTTAGACCATGATACAAAACAGACACTTCATGTTGGACAATGTCAATGACGGATGATACAATATTATCCAAAGTATATATGCAGGAGGACAGCATATCAATGCTGTTATCGACTACTGCAAGAACGTTTTCTAAATTAGCCTGATCAATTTGCCACAGACGCACTGCAGCTTCCATCTGTGACACTTTCCAAAATTCATTATACGCCAAATAAATAAAACGTTTTGAGCGAGGGGACTTTGGACCTAAAAGAAAATCAGCAAGATTGATGACTTCAGATGAAAGGAAAAGATGCTGTTTAACAGATGAAAATGTAGTGAGAAGTGTGGCTCAATGATTAGAGCGGCAGACCTGATGCAGAGGTCTAGCCCGGGACCAGGGTTAAATTCCCCACCTCGGTGGGTCTTGGGCTCAAAATTCCACGGACCTGATAATTTTCGCCTCGGTGCCTATTCCAATCATGGAGTCCCACTCTGCAACTCTGGGCAATAGCTTGCTTAATCTCCACAAAGGCCCCCACAACGCTAAGGATGCCTGGCCTCCACCTTGGGGGTGCCCAGAAGTGGACGCCTCACAGGGAAAGCTAGGATGGGTTCCACAGTGGTATTCGTACAAGCGCCTTGAGACCCTTGCGGGTGAGTAGTGCGCTATACAAGTATCAATTTACATTTACATAATGTAGAATGTTCCAACCATTGTTGACATAATTTACCCACATAGTATGTGGTAACTGTATGGGAGTGTGTGAAGATAGGACCAGGTCTGCTTTGTGCAAATCCTTTTGTAGTAGTCAAAAAACGTAATTTATTTTATTTTATTTTATTTTATATTCTTATATAGCGCCTGATTCGACCCCCGAAGGGGTATCTCCACGCTTTTGCCGGTGGAAGAATATAACTCATGCTGATCCATGGTCAGAGGGATAATTAGACTTTGATTATGTGGTTTAGATGTTTATGAATAAATGAGTTTTGAGGGACATTCGGAAGGTTAGGTGGTTAGTGATTTGTCTCAGTATATGAGGCAGTGAGTTCCAGAGGACAGGTCCAGTGTGGGCTAGGGCGCGGCCTCCCTGCCTGGATTTTTTAATTCTGGGTACCTGTATTAACTGCAGATTACTGGAACGTAAGGAGCGTCCAGGAACATAAGGTAAGAAAGCTTTTGTCAGATACTTGTGACCGGTACCTGACAGACATTTTTGAATAGTGCATAAGATTTTGAACTTAATGCGTTGCCACACTGGGAGCCAGTGGAGTTCAGTCAGCAGAGGGCGGGAGGGAGTCCTAGGTGGAACGTTAAGGACAAGCCTCGCTGTGGTATTTTGGACTATTTGCAATTTGTTGAGCTGTTCTTCATTAGCTGATAAGAGAAGACCATTGCAATAGTCCAATCTGCTGATGACTAACGCCTGGACCAGTGTCTTCCTATGACTGTCAGGTAAGTATGGAAAAACCCTTCTCAGCAGTCCAATGGCACGAAAACAGGTGCCAACCACTTGGTTTACATGATCTTTCAATGTTAGTGCTTGATCTAATAGCAACCCCAAGTTTTTAACGGTCTGTTTAGGACTGGGGGACAGGTCCCAGTTCCAAGGGCCACCACTCGGGGGACCATAGTGTCGCTGCCTCCCCAAACAACATTACTTCTGTTTTTCCTACATTACATTGTAGGCAGTTCTTAGCCATCCACTCTGACACTGCCCTCATTCCATCTGCAAACGATTTTTTTAGTGCAGGCGTGAAGGTCTTAAAAGGGAACAGAAGTTGGGTGTCGTCGGCATACGACACCGGGGTGAACCCAAAGGATCTCACTAAGTCAGCCAAGGGGGCCAGGTACACATTAAATAATGTGGGGCTTAGGCATGAGCCCTGTGGCACTCCCTTGGTGAGCTCCCTAGAGATGGATTTGTGGGAGCCCAACCTGACTTCTTGAGAGCGGCCTGAAAGAAAGCTCTCCATCCAGGACAGAGCCACACCCCCTAGTCCCACATCCCTCAGACGACCGAGAAGCACCTCGTGTGACACCGTATCGTAAGCAGTGGATAGATCCAGCAGCACCAGAATCATGGACCCCCCTCCGTCCAGCGTCATCCTGATGTTATTGGTCACTGTTAGGAGAGCTGATTCGGTGCTGTGGTTGAGCCTGAACCCAGATTGTGAGTAGTCCAGGCCCTCTGTTGCTTCGATATGTTTGCATAAATGGGTGTTCACATGCTTCTCGGTCATCTTACTGATGTACGGCAGGAGGGAGATGGGCCGGAGATTCGAAAGATCTGTCCATGGGGATGCCGCTTTTTTCCTTATTGGGTTCACCACCGCTTTCTTCCATTCCATTGGGACCTGTCCTTCTGTCAGTGAGATGTTCATCACAGACTGAATGGAAGGTCCTAAGAGGGTGATCAGAGGGGTGACCATTTTGGCAGGAAGGAAGTCATTGGGGGACCCAGATTTTATGTGGCTGATAAGAGGGGGAAGATCTATGTCGCAGATTGGCGGGAAGGATAATAATTGATTTTTGTTTTGTTTGGATGAGTTATGTGGGAGAAAATTCTTATTCCCAGTGCTACTAGAGGCCATTATTTTATCATAGATAAGATTGATTTTATTTTCAAAGAACACCGAGATCTCATCACAGAGGGTCTGAGAGAATTCATCGGGGCTCTCACAGGCTGTTGGTTTCACAAAGCTTTGTAGTATTTTAAACAGCTCCCTTGGGCAGTTACCCGCCTCCGCGAGTTGTTGGGTGAGACTGTTTTTCCTGGCTTGTTTTATATTTTTATAGTAGGTTGACTGGGCCTCTTGATATATTTTCTTGTTCTCCTCAGTTCTCAATTTCCTCCATACTTTTTCCGCTCGTCTGCATTTCTGCTTCTCTATTCTGAGTTCCTGTGTATACCAGGTTTCTTGCTTGGAGGAGGGATATTGTTTATGTAGCTTTAGTGGGGCCAGAGTGTCGATGGCTTGCTTAAGTGAATCATTGAATCTAGCTAGTTCAGTATCCGCTGAATCCTCATCTGTGAAAGTTGGTTGTTTCCAGCTTTCTAGCAGCTTCTCCACCGATACTTTATGCCACTGTCGACGCCAAATTGGCGGGAGTGGCGCTTTATTTAATAATTTTGTCGGGCCCGTTAAAATGAACTCTATCAGAAAGTGATCTGACCATTGAATTTCTTTAGCAGGTGAGCATCTTACTTTAGTGCAATTAGAAAAAAGTGAATCTAGAGTGTGGCCACCTATATGGATAGCACCGCTATTCTGTGCTTTTAGTCCCAAAGTGGAAAGATCTGCGATTAATGAGATTGTTTCAGGGTGTACCAGGTTGTCCATGTGCACATTAAAATCTCCTAGGAGGATGAAGTCCTCCCTGGATTTAAAATGGGAGGCTAGTAGCTCCAAAAGGGAGAGAGCAAATTCCGGATTGGATCCTGGTGGATGGTAAACTAAAGCACTTTTCCAAGAGATGTGGCCTGCCGAGGCAATTTTAAAAACCATTATTTCAAGTTGTGAACTGTACCTTTGTTCTACAATTGTGACTTTATGTGCATCTTTATATATGATGGCTAGGCCCCCACCTGTTTTATTGGCTCGATCAAAATGTAGAAACTTGTAACCTGATGGAACCCCTAATGTTATAGCTGTAACCGTGTGAGGTTTCATCCAAGTCTCGGTTAGGAAGCAAATATCTGGCTGTATGGTGTGAACTAGATCCCATACCTGATGTTGATGCTTTGGAAAAGAGCGAACATTTAAAAGAAAGCTCTTCAGTCCCTCTGGAGGTGCAATTTTAGGTGTATTTTCCTTTGTAATCGCCCTGACTAAAGACACTTCATACATGAGAAACAGCCCTCAAGACATTGACAGGGTATTTTAGTGCAGCATTCTCCAGGTGATTTTAAATCTAGTAAAGATTGAGCGGAGTATTTAATTTTGCAGATACCTGTGATAGCGGGGTCCGAAGGAATAGAGCCCATTGCCCCTAGGCCCCGTCCTGTTGCGGACGGGCGCAGACGGGCAGCTCTTTGGCTGGTCTTCGGCGTGTCTTTGGCTGCGCGCGATCGCTGCGTGCTCAGGGAGGGCGAGGGCTAAATAGCCCCAGAAGTTGAAGCACTAGAGCGCTAACCGCTCCTAGTGCTACCGGAAGTGCCTGCTCACACCTGTCCGCCCTCCGCTCAACGGTGCTAGTCACCCTGTCGGAACGAGGCGGGCAGGAAGGAAGTAGAGCCTTGGCAAATCAAAAGTCTAATAAAACAAATACAGCTACTGCTCACCCTCCTCGTGATCAGGTAGGGAAGCGGCTACATGAAGCGGCTATGTGGCGATATTAATTCCAATCCTAATAGTGCGGTGTGATGTGAATCTCAGCAAGCACAGTCAATGTGAGTTTAAAAACACAGAATATCACAATGTAATGATTAAAAAGTCTCAAATCGCATGGAGCGCAGGATAGCCAACCTTCCCCGGCAGTGTGTCGGGGACACCGCCACCGTCACCTTCCCACAGCGTCTCTCTGTTGGTGCTCCGCCTAAATAGCCCCAGAAGTTTAAGCACTAGAGCGCTAACCGCTCCTACTGCTACCGGAAGTGCCTGCTCACACCTGTCCGCCCTCCGCTCAACGGTGCTAGTCACCCTGTCGGAATGAGGCGGGCAGGAAGGAAGTAGAGCCTTGGCAAATCAAAAGTCTAATAAAACAAATACAGCTACTGCTCACCCTCCTCGTGATCAGGTAGGGAAGCGGCTACGTGAAGCGGCTATGTGGCGATATTAATTCCAATCCTAATAGTGCGGTGCGATGTGAATCTCAGCAAGCACAGGCAATGTGAGTTTAAAAACACAGAATATCACAATGTAATTATTAAAAAGTCTCAAATCTTATGGAGCGCAGAATAGCCAACCTTCCTCGGCAGCGTGTCGGGGACACTGCCACCGTCACCTTCATGCATTCAAAGTTGTCTGCCACACCAACCATCCCAAGGGGTCAATAGATGAAGAGTTGAGTGTGCCATTTTGAAACAAGACAGCTAAGGCTTCGATTGTGTAGTTAGTGTGTGTTTGCCATATATCATACGGAGCCAATAATGGAATGAAGGGAACATTTCGATTTCTGGCCGTGGCTAAACCAAAACGATGAGTCTGTTGTACCGTATCATTCTAAAATAAGATTTGGGACGGTATCAGACATGCCCAATGCAACGCTTCAGTACTCTGCACTTGTCAATCTCTAGTACCCCAAATGGATTTTAATTCAATTGCGTCATTTCAATGCGCATAAGCCTTCATGGACTAATCATTCCTGAAGGACATGAGGTAAACTTATTTAGTTTGTGTCAACATAAACTTAGTTTGGGGCAGCATCTTCAATTTATAAAAATAGGACTGTGGGCCTGACAGATTGTAACAAGATAAACACATACATTTACTTTGTTGGGTCTTTGAACTTCCCTGTAAGGGTGTTGGGCAATGCTCCCAATGGGAATAGTTAAAAAATGGTCTCTGGGTTTTGGTCTTGGGTAAAAAAGGATTGCCATATTGTTGATAACAGAATAAATGTGCTTAATTTTCCAAATTCAAATACAAATCTTCAGTGTCAAATGCAGCTTAATATTTTAAATCAGAGAACAATGAATGAATGGAATGACCATTCCAATCATCAGAATGCATGTCAGGCAAAACCAATAAGGAAATGTGGAAAACATTTGGAATGTTCGAAATTTCAGTCAGGCCATGGCTATCGAATGATGCTTTATCCCAAACAATGCCATCAACAACAGGAAATGCTGATATACTGACAAGGACTTGGTCTCTTTTCATGATATGGGGCGACGTATGAGGGGCCAGATCTCCTTTAACAAAGTTTACAGCAGAGCGTTCAGGTAAATAATTGCCATTAATCAAGAGGAAAAACACAGTCACAAACCCAATCCACATGAAAAGGAATATTATCGTAAGCACCATCTAGATATAAATCCAGGCAGGGGTCAAGTACGTTTTTTTGAACCAGAAGATGAAAAGACTGGTAGATGTAGGGGGCTCTGCCACAGAAGATGATGAGGAAGATGGGTCAGAGGAAAAGCTAATACAGTCCATATAATAACCATTGGACCCCAGCTGAAACAATAGGGGGTGTGTTGCATCGGATGTTTCAGGTATGTTACTCTCAGGAATGTTAATTATGACCTCAACTTGAGGAGAAGCATATTCAATATCCACAGATGTGGATGTAGAAGGAAAAACAGGTACTAAATCAATTGAAGATTCCATCTCCCCTCCATTCGCTTTGGAGTAGTCGAAGAAACAGAAGCCATCAGATTCAATCAAAGATCTCGGCGTGGAATGCTTGGAGGCATACTATTCAGCATCGGCCATATTGTGTAGCTTGACATGTTCGATGGAAATGTAACGATTTTCCTTTCGATCTGGTAGTAGAGGCAGAATATTTGAATGGGTTCCTTTTAAGCCAAGGACTCTGTCCCATGCACGGTAGGATGGACCAAATTCTTTTGTGTTCTCCACCTTTTCTCGGACCAGGTCTCCAACTTTTGGAAGCCAGCAAGAAACAGGAATCAGCACCCCGGGATCTTTGGAAGAGGGCAACTTGGCTTTTGCTTGTGAATCACAGGCTTTTCATAGATCCTGTAACATAGCACAATGATTATCTACTTCAAAGGTTGTAGCAGCCACCACAACGTCTAGACCATCAAGGTCTGGCACAAACATTTTAAAGCTGAAGAGCATTTTGTATGGAGTACACCCACCCAGAGATCCTCCAGGGAGATTATTTAGTGAACGTTGCACTCCCTAAAGATGAGGCAGCCAGCCCCTGCCAGTACCTAAGACTCTAGCTTTCAAATATTGCTTTAAGTCACGGTTCATCTGCTCCACAACAGAATTGCCCTCAGGCTGATATGGAGATGAGAATTTCACCTGCACCCCCAGAGACTTCATCACATCCCGGTAAGCCTTAGAGGCAAACGCAGGACCTTGGTCAGAATGGAAGGTGCCGAATGTAAATGTCCTGACAAAGACACGTAAATCTTTTGTAACAGTTCGAGCGTCAGCACTGCTTTGTGGCTAAACCCAAGGTAATCTAGTGCACGAATCCACTGCAACTATGTGTTTAAAAGCAGTGTCAAATGTCAAAGGACCACAGTGATTAAGATGAATGCAGCCAAATGGCTGATTAGAGATGTTAAGTTGAGTGTGGGGTGAACGTGCAACAGTAGAAGGCTTAATTTGTTGACAAATGTCACAAGAAAGTACATATTTACATGCCTGTTGATTTAAACCACACCACCAGAAACGTTGCTGTGAAAGTAAAATTGTTGCAGTTACTCTGACATGCGCAGAAGTCACGCCTTCATGAATGACAATAATCAACGAATTCTGCAGTCGTCGTAGGGAATTAGCCGATCCCAATGTACGTAATAGTTGCAAACAGACCTTGATCAGAAGACTTGTAACAGAGTCCCCTCTTTTGTTGCTGTGATTGCCCCCAAAATATCATAATCAATTTTCGTAATAGACCTAGTGACTGCTCCTACTGAACATGTGGCTACTGTAGATTTGGCTGCCTCGTTAGCCATCAAATTACCAACTGCGTGTGCTCCCATACGTTGATGGCCCAAATTATGGATAACATGTGTGAGCGGCAAACGCTCCTTAGGAGCGGCCACTCGAACCCAAAGCGTTTTAAGCTTTGTTGCTCTACCTTTAGAATCAGGAAAATCATTTTGAGTCCTAAAGAACATCTTGCCATTGAAGGATTGTACACAGTAAAAACAATCGCCCACTACCAGAGTCAAAACCTTGGGCTCAGCAAATTCAAGAGCTAAAACCAAAGCACGTAGCTCTGCCAATTGAGCTGTGCAATTACCAAGAGACTGTGTGTACACCAAGGAAGATTTTAAATCCCCACCAACAATTTTTCCTGTGACAATCGTGCAGGCAGCAGAGCAAGCATGCTTAGAACCAATGGCTGGCTGCCAAGAACCATCAGTGTAAATTACGCATTTGTACTGATGAAGAGGGAGTAATGATAAAGGAGGAGGAGATGAACATGTTCATATTGCAAACAACTTCATTGTTTGCAAAGAAGGGTCAAAGATAAAGTTGGCATCATCAGACATCAAAAACCTAGCCCATTGTATCCAATGTGGACCCAAGGCTTTGGAATTTGGTACACTAGCCTTTGTAACTACTTCTAAAGCAGGTACTGGCGAAACCATGAAAATGCGTTTACCCTGGGAAAGATGGCGGCCGCTTGAGTCGAGTGAGAGTCACTCCCTGTCTCACCTGTGCGTTTAGATGGTTTGGAGCTGCTAAGGAGTCGCCGAAGGAGCTGCCGTGGAGAAAGGCAGTAGCGGTAATTGAAAACGGGGCCCAGGATTCACAAAGAGACGGTCCGCAGAAGTGCAAAAGTGGCGTTTGAACACTGTTTGGCAAAATTAATGCTGAGGGAGATCCGGAGGCTGTGGTTGCGGTCTGCACGGCTCGCTTTCACCATCCTTTGGAGCCGCGCACACCTGGGAGCCTGGTGGGCGTGGTCAGCGGAGAAAGCCCAGCAGTGTTGTCTGGAGTCGACCGGTGTTCAGCTCAGCACAATGCCGCCGAGGAAAAATGGAAATGGGAACGGACCCGCAAATATGGTTAAACCTGCGGGGAAGTGTCAACCCACGGGACAAAGAAACAGCACCCCTCGGGAGAGAAAACGGAGAGGCGGGGTAAACAGGATAAATCAGACAAAGCGGATAAAGTCGACAAGAGTGGCCCCCGAGCTATGCCGGTGAGTGCAAAGAAAGTAGGTTAATTAAAGGGAAACCTCCTCCCTCCGCAGGCTCCAAAGAGAATGACATTGTTGGCACTAAAGACCATGGGAGACCGGGGATTACTGCTGCTGCTGTACCAGGGGCAATTACAGTCGCACCGGAGGGGCCAGAACAGGGGAAAGCAGTTACAGTCCCTGCTATGTTTTCTGGAAAGACAGAGGGGAAGACTGTTGGTGGTGGTAAACATCCTAAACCAGCGCTGGCACTAAATTAGCCGGTCAGTGGGAGTGCTGTTGATATCACCAGGGACCAGCGTACACCCAGGCTGCAGAAAACAGGGCCTGGGGGTAATTTGAACTCCGGTGGTGAGGGGGGAGAGAAGAGTGACAGCCTTGAAAGTGGGCCTCTCTCTCAGACAGTGGAAGAGCCATGTGCAATGGGACGACAAGAGACCGTTAACGTGGAAGAGACGGAGGGGATCAGCAATGGGACTGTGGCTATAAATCTTTTTAGTGGGCAACCACACCAGCGCACTATTCCCTCTAGCATCGCGCCAGCAGAGGAGATTAATGGTAAAGGAGCTCCCAGCTCAGTGGACCCCCTGGATGGAGACCGTTTTTTTTCCCTTGCTGAGGAGTCAGACATCGATCTCACGGCTAACTCTGAGAGCGGTAGCCTCACCTCAGAGGAGGAGGATGAGGAGGATGGCAGTCCCCCTAAAACAGCTGACACTCTTAAAAAAACCACACCCCGACATAGACGCAGTAAGGCCAAGCTAACTCCCTCGCACAGTGATGGGTCTGAGATCAGCGACAACCTTCAGTGGGACTACGCACAGGCAGCGATAATCCTAACAGGCTCAGGGGGTTCAAGGGCGCGAGGAGGTGATCGTAAGGGATCTTGGGGCGAATCTCATTCACCTCCATTAAATACCCTGATATATGAGATGCTCAAATCTATCCAAAGCGAGGCAAGACAAGAGCACAAGAGGGCACAAATGGCGACTATGAAGATACGGGGGGCCATAAGGAAGAACACAAAGGCCTGCTCAGAAGTCATTGCCAGAACTGCAGCCTTGGAAGAGAGGATTGTTGAGCTTGAGTCTGGGCTTCAGAGTACTGTCAACAAAACGACTGGGTTGCCGATGCACTCAAATATAGTATATAGATTGTTAGGTAACAATACAGCAACAGTTTAGCAAAATAAATGACAGAAGTATTTCAACAGAACTCCAATTGAAGAGTAAATCGTGGAATCTTTAATGAAGTATACAGCCAGCCGACACGTGTTTCATCGCACTTGCGATTCCTCAGGGCTGAAACAAACAGATAAGTAACAATGGAGCATGTGTCTTGTATGGATACAGTTACAAACAAGACCTTGGTATGTGGTCTGTACAGACTTTATTAGCTTCCTACTGCAGTGAACGCACAGTGATTCACCTTGCATCTTCTATGTGCCACCACAACACATTCGTGTCGAGAGTGTGTCCAATGCCGATCTTTTAAATGGACGTGCTTGTGACTGGTGAGTTTGTGATGACACGGTGAAGGAACCTAAATACCGTTCCTGAGATGAATGATATATAGCGTCATGATTGTCGCAGCGGAGAAAGTGTACTATCCGTGCACGACTCATTCATACTTCATGCTTAGTGAGTAGTGCACAGTGATAGAAACTGTGACTTAATGCACAGAATGAACACATACCTAGATGGCCGTGTCAACGTCAAAAGGTCTGTATATTCAGATAAGAAATCAACAACAAGAAAAAGGGGAAAAACCTCATCACTACATGTCCTAATTGTAATAATGAGGCAAGAAAACATAACAATAGTGAGGCTGTCAGAGAAAGTGAATGGAGGCTCACCGCTCAGCTGGTGATAATTCCGACCCAGCCGGGCCCGTGACCGATGGCACTCGGTATGAGTATATGCGACGAAGGTTAAAATTCTTGATTCTGTAACTGGACCAAATAGGATGAGTCACTACACATAAGTCGGACTCTCGTTATCAAAACTTTCACAAGTAGTCATCTGAACTATGAATCAAGTTTCCATGGCTATTATATAGAGTATGCCAATCAAAAGAAACATCGTAACCGACCGTTGACGGACATAATCCACTCGTGGACACTTTTATTTCCTAATTATCAGTTGAAAAGCATATTTATTGGGACAGAATCTAGATTATCCCTCACAAACAGGATTAAGTAGTTTGAAAAAGACTTACATATCTGCAGTGTAGCAGTGTCTGAGAGGCTCTGAGGTCACAAATATATAGTAAATCCAGTGTTGTAGACAACATCGAACAGGGTGCTGTTCTGAAAGAATTAGGGGCTCCGATAAGAGTATAACCAATATGTACTATATGTCACAGGATCGTAACTGGGGTGAAGATTAGTGCAGGCTTACCTATTCAATTGTTTCAATCCACGTTTTCTTGCCGGGTATGGCTCGAAAAACGACGAAAACCCCAGGCTGAAATAACAGCAAATTTGAATAGAGTCAAGCTCATAGTCTAATTTAACATGACAAATTCCTGGTAAGGAATATCAGTCACAATATCCATTCTGTTTTCCTGTCTTACCCGTGTGAGGCTCTGAAGCGGCGTGCAGCGCGTCCTGACTTCCGAGCTCCGTTCCTGTTTGGACACGTGACCGGGTCCCTACAGACGTTATATACGTCCTGACGTTGCGTGCCCGGTCAACTAAAGCGATTGTACTTGTTGTGGTCATCGATAACAATCACGTCATATAATAAATGCTTCAAATGACAATCTCTGGGCTCAATGGGGAACCCAACATGGATGCGACCACAACAAGTACAACCGCTCTAGTTGACCGGGCACGCAACGTCAGGACGTATATATCGTCTGTAGGGACCCGGTCACGTGTCCAAACACGAACGGAGCTCGGAAGTCAGGACGCGCTGCACGCCGCTTCAGAGCCTCACAGGGGTAAGACAGGAAAACAGAATGGATATTGTGACTGATATTCCTTACCAGGAATTGGTCATGTTAAATTAGACTATGAGCTTGACTCTATTCAAATTTGCTGTTATTTCAGCCTGGGGTTTTCGTCATTTTTCGAGCCATACCCGGCAAGAAAATGTGGATTTAAACAATTGAATAGGTAAGCCTGCACTAATCTTCACCCCAGTTACGATCCTGTGACATATAGTACATATTGGGTATACTCTTATCGGAGCCCCTAACTCTTTCAGAACAGCACCCTGTTCGATGTTGTCTACAACACTGGATTTACTATATATTTGTGACCTCAGAGACTCTCAGACACTGCTACACTGCAGATATGTAAGTCTTTTTCAAACTACTTAATCCTGTTTGTGAGGGATAATCTAGATTCTGTCCCAATAAATATGCTTTTCAACTGATAATTAGGAAATAAAAGTGTCCACGAGTGGATTATGTCCGTCAACGGTCGGTTACGATGTTTCTTTTGATTGGCATACTCTATATAATAGCCATGGAAACTTGATTCATAGTTCAGATGACTACTTGTGAAAGTTTTGATAACAGGAGTCCGACTTATGTGTAGTGACTCATCCTATTTGGTCCAGTTACAGAATCAAGAATTTTAACCTTCGTCGCATATACTCATACCGAGTGCCATCGGTCACGGGCCCGGCTGGGTCGGAATTATCACCAGCTGAGCGGTGAGCCTCCATTCACTTTCTCTGACAGCCTCACTATTGTTATGTTTTCTTGCCTCACTATTACAATTAGGACATATAGTGATGAGGTTTTTCCCCTTTTTCTTGTTGTTGATTTCTTATCTGAATATACAGACCTTTTGACGTTGACACGGCCATCTAGGTATGTGTTCATTCTGTGCATTAAGTCACAGTTTCTATCACTGTGCACTACTCACTAAGCATGAAGTATGAATGAGTCGTACATGGATAGTACACTTTCTCCGCTGCGACAATCATGACGCTATATATCATTCATCTCAGGAACGGTATTTAGGTTCCTTCACCGTGTCATCACAAACTCACCAGTCACAAGCACGTCCATTTAAAAGATCGGCATTGGACACACTCTCGACACGAATGTGTTGTGGTGGCACATAGAAGATGCAAGGTGAATCACTGTGCATTCACTGCAGTAGGAAGCTAATAAAGTCTGTACAGACCACATACCAAGGTCTTATTTGTAACTGTATCCATACAAGACACATGCTCCATTGTTACTTATCTGTTTGTTTCAGCCCTGAGGAATGGCGAGTGCGATGAAACACGTGTCGGCTGGCTGTATACTTCATTAAAGATTCCACGATTTACTCTTCAACTGGAGTTCTGTTGAAATACTTCTGTCATTTATTTTGCTAAACTGTTGTTGTATTGTTACCTAACAATCTATACACTATATTTGAGTGCATCGGCAACCCAGTCATTTAGATAAGTGGTAGTTCTTTCTACTCAATCCGAGTGGTTAAAGGTTTGTCCACTCGCCGACTTGCACCTAGGATAATATTGTTCTGAAACCTGTGTGCGTATGAACAGGCAGTGCACCCAGAGCCTAAACTGATTAAAAAGCCTTCAGACTCCACATACTGTCAACAAAACCACAGCTAATGATGATAAGCTAGCGGACATAATATGGAAACTCAAGGACTCCGAAAATAGGCTACGGCGGAATAACCTCCGCCTCCTCGGGATTGAGGAGAAAGTAGAGGGCCAGGATATTAGAGGTTTTGTCATTAAGCTGTTTCAAGCCTCGTTCCCGGAGCTCTCTCATTGGTCTTGGGAAAGCGAGATCCAAAGAGTTCATCGCTTTCCTCTAATGTTGAAAAAAAACCCGGACCACGGAGCTAAACCAAGGGCCATTCTGATTTTTTTTGGCAATTTATTGTTAAGGCAAGCCATCTTTGAGAAAGCCTGACCTGAGGCTAAGCGATCGGCAGAGGGACATTTATTTTTCGTCCGCCCGGACTTTTTCCACGCAACTGTGGAACGCAGGTGGCGATTGCGCCTCCTGATAACTCCATTCCAAAAGAAGGGCTGCGAGGTCTTCCTAATGAACCCTGCACGGTTAAAGGTCATCTTCAAGGGCAAGATCCGGGTGTTCACCTCAGAAATACAGGCCGAGGAGTACCTTAAGGAACTTCCTGATGTCTGACGTCTGATGTTTAGTGGCCTGTGGATCTCGAACTGGGGTTTGGGTGGCAAGAGCAGTCTGGGATTGAGCTCTGAGTACTTGGTATAGCTTATCTGCTACACGCTATATGCTGATATTTAATTGGCTAATTTCTTCTTTTGGTTCTCCTTTTTGCTCCTTTTTTTCAGGAAGGATATATAGACAGGGAGTGACCTTGGGGCACTCAGGAAGTGGGAGGCATCATATGGGTTGGCTGACCTATTTTGCCTGTTTTGGGGGTTGGGGATGGGTTCAGGGTGTGGTGGGGGGAGGGCGAACCAGGGTGGGGGAGGAGCTGTGGGAGGAGGCATGTGCAGGGTTTGAGGTTACCTTTGAAAACAATCGAAATGAAGCTAGATTGCTATAGGGGACTGGCTGTTTTTTTTTCTCTCTCTCTTCCTTTTCCTTGCTGTTTTTTTTTCATAGGCATATGTGTTAGGAAGTATGGCTAGTATCTGAATAGCCACTATTAACATTTGTGGACTAAATGACCCTGTTAAACAGCGCCGGGTTAGAGAAGATCTGCGTTTCTTACGGGCAGACATTATCTGCCTTCAGGAGACTCACATCGAGGCTAGCCGGCACAAACTGCTGGACATTTATGGGTATCAATTAGTTTCTTGGACCAGATTGGAGGCTAAAACCAAAGGCTCGTAGGGGGAAGATGAGTGTAATTCGATCCTCGGTGGATAGTCTCGGCCGTTGGGTTATAGTACATGGTAGATTTCTTGATAAAAATGTTACTGTGTGTTCTATTTATGGCCCTATACTTGATGACCCAGAACTATATAAGTGGCTAAGTGTGGAGCTGGTTGGCTGGCCTTCACCACTCATTATTTGTGGTGATCTCAATATTAATTTGGGGTGCGATTGGATGAATCAACCTAGGGTGTCTTACGTAAGGAGAAAACCCAAAGTCTATCAGGCCCTGCCATATCTTATGGAGCTACACAGGCTGATTGATGTATGGGCTGTACTAAAGCAGAAGGACCCGGGATTTACTTTTTTTTCGGCACCACATAAGACTTGTTCCAGGCTGTAATATTTTTTTATCTCTCCTGCTCTCATGTTAGGCTCTAGTATTACGAGGTTTCCAAGAGTCATGTCAGACCACAATCCGCTTGTGCTCGAGGTCATGGTACAAATCTGTAGAAATAAACCGGACGCTTGGACCTTTAATCGTGGTTTTTTTACGGACAGTAAATACACTGAAGTTATGGCTCCCTGGATTTCGACATTTTTAGAGGAAAATTTAAATAGTACTGGGGTCCAAAATATTTGGGATACGCTCAAGGCTAGAATCAGGAGGGAGACAACTCGGTATGGGTGGGAAAGCCAGAGAGAAGAGAAGGTGAAAATGCAGAGATTGTATAAAGACCTAGAAGAAGCCGAGATATTATTGGCTCAAGTAATACTAGGGGGTAGAGACAGTGATTCGGCTCAAACTCAGACCATCATAGTCAAGTCAGCCATCACAGAATTGTCACAGGCTAAAGTGGCTGGGAAATTTATGGGATGGCGTTCCAGAATGTTTGAAAATAGTGAAAGAGCAGGACAGGTATTAGCTGCAAGAATTAGAGAAAGAGAATCTGCCTTTCGGATTAATGCTATCCTGGATCCTGATTCGGGTTTGGGGACAGAGGAGGGGGCAATTGCGCTAGCTTTTCAAAAATACTATCAAAAATTATATCATGAAGATACTCTTGATAATGATATTTTGCAGGCTGAGATTCAGGAATATTTAAAAGATGTCGAGGTTGATGCCTTGTCCACTGAGGAGTTGAGAATTTTGGATGCCGAAATTAGAATGGACGAGCTCTGGCAAGCAATAGACTCTCTTCCGGCGGGCAAAGCAGTGGGCCTGGATTTTATACCGGGCGAATTGTGCAACATGTTTTTGCAACAACTTACTCCTGTTATGCTGTAGCTGTTTCGTAGGGTCCAAAGGGGGGAGGCACCCCCGGAATCATGGCGAAGAGCCAGAATTGTTGCCTTTTTAAAGAAAGGCAAGAATCCAATTGAGACAGGATCTTATTGGTCCATTACGCTCATAAATAGTGATGTCAAAATTTATGCCAAGATCCTCGCTAATCGGCTCTCCGGGATGATCAAGAAGCTAGTATCCCCACAACAACACAGGTTCGTCCCCGGAACAGAAACGATAGACCATATACGCCGCACTATTGCCCTTTTTGATTTCACCAAGGTTTCAGGAGACCCTATGGCTTTAATTCTGCTGGATGCGGAGAAAGCAGGGTCTCCTGGCCTTTTTTATGGGCCGTTTTACCGCATTAAGGTCTAGGTGATAGATTTATCTGCGCTATTCAAAGCCTGTACCAACAGCCCACAGCTCAAATTTCGGTCATGGGAAGACAGACAGGTATAATCCCCATTCTAAGAGGCACTCACCAGGGTTGCCCATGTTCCCCCTTATTATTTGCCATTTTTATTGATCCTTTAATTAAAAAATTCCTTTCTAATATTTTGATACAACCGGTTAGAGCCAAAAGAGGACATACTAAAATCCTTGGGTACGCGGATGACCTTGCCATATTGACTGATTCCCAACAGATTGCTTTGGCAGAAATCCAGAGTTTGACAACAAAGTTTGGTAAGATCTCAGGATACCATCTTAATGACTCCAAAACACAAATAATTTGCAACGAGAAAATCAACTTGATAGACTCACGTGTGGTTGGCAAGGCAAAATACTTGGGGATCAAGCTGAGTGCCAAACCTGAGGAGATCGTAGAGATCAATCTTGTTCCTTTATTAAGTAAAATTGAATCTGAGGCGCGTAGGATTAATAATTTGCATTTAACTCTGATGGGAAATGCAATGTGGTTAAAATGATTTTTTTTACCAAAGATTTTGTATTTTTTCAGAGCTATTCCTTTGTTAGTTGATTGGATATGGTTGAAGAAAATTGAGCGAATTATTTCTTGGTTTGTATGGGCCGGAAAAAGACCCAGACGGGCTATGAAATATTTGACGCTACCTAGGGAAAGGGGAGGCTGGGCGCTACCGAATTTTCAATGCTATTACTGGGCAATAACGTTGCGGCATATAGGTTTCTTATTAGATGGCGATGAACCAATCGGTTGATTTACGGGGAAGAAGCTAAGGGACTGCTTTTCAGACATATTGATTTTGCTTATTTTAAACGGGTAAGGTTTAAGACCTTGCTGGCAGCCTTTGAGGTGTGGACACCTGTGAGAAAATTATTTAAAATTTGAAGATTACATATATATACTCCTGTTACAGGCAATACTCTTTTGCCAGAAATTTTCAGGGATAGTTACTTTAGAGAATGGAATACGCAAGGAGTTTTGGCAATAGGGGACATTGCTTTGGAAACAGGGGTTATGTCTTTTGAATGTATTAGACAGAAATTCGGTATAAACAACCGGTACTTCTTTAAATCTTTGCAGATACATGATTTTTTGAGTCGTAAAAGGGTTAGCTGGGTCCATATTCCGCTGGTTGATGCAATCCAGGGTGGTCAATCAACTATCTCCACGCTGTATAAAATGGTAAATGAAACCAGATGTGACGATCTGGATAAACACTTTGGTCATTGGCTGAATGTCGTACAAATGAAGTATTGGAAGGGGTCCCAGTAAGGTGAGGACAATAACCAAAAATATACAAACAATCAAACAGACATAGCTTCAAGCCACATTGTTTTATTCACAATGTGGTGATACGTTGCATATGTGATGCTAATTCACATTCATTAGTCTGTAAATATTTACAGTGCCCCAAGGGTGGGAGATATGGGAGGAGGTGTGATAGTGTTGGGAGTTAAGTGAAGGAGAAGGATTCATAGGTGACAGTAAAATCAACGAATAAAACTTATTTCACAAAGTTACATATTAATGTACAAAAAACCGGACCAACAGGTTCATATGAATTCTTTTACACCCAAATCATACTCCAGATGTACAGTAAATGAGAAAAATGGGGTATGGAGTTGACAGCGAAGAACAATCTGTTGTCGACGTTTCGACCCTCGTGCTCGCAGATATAAGTGTTAATCTTGCTGTGGGGTCTTCCTCAGGACGGGGGAGTAGGGGACACGTGACCTATTTGGTATACAAATGTATATGCGTTACCACCATGGGAAAGAAATTCACCCTGAATAACTCGAAAATAGCAGTGCACACCATCCATATAATGGGAATGACTGGAGGTAAAAATATGTATCCCGCCCAGTGGGATGCGACTGAGTCGTAATGATCAACTTAAGCACATATTGGTTTATCTATAGCGCAGTGAATGCGTCCAGTTAATGTTAATGGCATGTCTTACTAAATCACTACACGGTGGAGAACAGGAGCGGTCTGAAGATAGGTTAAACACGCAGAGGTGGACAGTCAGCGATAGAATGAGAGCTACTGATAAATTCAACACAAATAATAACAATCCCGGACTGAGTTACAGGTCGGGGGTGGTGGGAAACTAGCATAGCGGATTAGTGCTTATTAGTACTGTTGTTAAATTTGTCAAGAAAAGGAGTATTAAGACTTACCACATCAGTGGTATACACCGGACCCGAATGGATGGGGGTTCAGGGTTGGTATCAAGAATGAATCTGTAATTAAATTATACAGTTCTTATTGTTTAGAGAGTGCTAAAGAGTTTAATAAAAAGACTGGCCACACAGTGAAAAACTCACCGAAATCTCACTTGAAAGCGTGGTGTATTCTGATTCTACAGGGTCCGATATGTCATCAATAGTATGTTTGCTCTAAACAGATGAAGAGCACGGGCAAGCATTAGAGACTCATTACAAAGCTAAGAAAGATTAAACCAAACACACCCGGAATAGCAGGTAGTGGACTTACCCGTCAGCCGTGATCAAATTACGTCCGGCGTGGGGTCGCATTCAATCGCGCTATGGCAGTGTTTGGTTGAAGGGCTGTGTCGGGGGACAAGAGGTTGCATCGGCGTTAAAAACCGAGCACTCAGAGGTGTGATTAGAGCGTACAAACAGGTTCAGACGTGTAATCATGCTTACCGGTCGTGGATTGAATCCTGTGCCGATCTCTGCTCGCAATCGCAATGGCGAGGCAGAGTTCCGCTTACTGAGATATCACCTTGGCAACAAGTCACATGATTGCGGGACATAATAGAAAGACTAACTTGGTTACTAAGTAACATGGGGCCTGGCTGACGCATTGCGATGCGCGACTAATCGGGTCAAAGTGCGAGACGAATTAAATTAAAAGGGTTAGACAAATTCCGAATAATTACAAATGCCGGTTTGAAAAGTCGACAAACCACGTGTGAGTGCACATACAGATGATAGCTGAGCCAATAGGGGTACAAGAGTTGACGTGTATATACAAATACAAAATAATGGCTGAGCCAATTAAGGTACCTAATTGAACACCTGGATGTCAGTTATTAGGCCACCACAATGCCTACTGTCACACTCTTAACTGGAATTAAAATGAATTAGGATTAACTGTTTGAGCCCGTGGGAGGCAGCATCTACAGGGCCACATTAGCTGTTCTGTACGTATACATAGCGGATAATATGGACAAAAAAGACCAGTAAAGATATCATTATTTAAAAGACAACCATCAAGTTGAAACAATACTACAATCGATGGCGTACCTCACACATGTGGGTAAAAGCCAATGATACTCATAATATGGCAGACTTACAGACAGGAGTAAGCATCTATCTCAATGCATGAAGTGAACAATGATAAGGGAGTTCACTGCCAAGGGTCAGAGGGTGGCTGGTTAGAGTGATTACTCCTTATAGACTGTCAGGGATATCCAATCTGTAACTGAAATTACTGAAACATTGTAATAATGGCGTACCTCACACATGCGGGTAAAGGCCATATGCATTCGGAATGAACCAAACTTCAGGGCAGAGTGGCCAATTGGGAGAATATGCATTCGGAATGAACCAAACTTCAGGGCAGAGTGGCCAATTGGGAGAATGAACTATCATGCTCATTAAGCCCAGATTCAATCGAGTTAAAGGTAAATATCCACTTTAGCTCCCGGGTGTTCAGGATGCTGGAGATGTTTCCCCCCCGGGGTCCGAGTGTGGCTTTCTCAATGATTACCCATTTTAGGCTCTCTGGTGCATGACCTGCTGTGGAGAAGTGATCCACCAGAGGTGCGCCCTGTGTCTTGCATCGGATTCTACTCATATGCTGGAGTATCCTTACTTTTGCTTTTTGTTGAGTCTGGCCAATATATGGAAAGGGGCGACCAATCGGTCCCCCCAACGTATGGTGGAGTACCCCGATCCCCCCGGGAAGCCATTTTGGGCGGGAGGCGTGTCTCGGCTGGTATGCCCAAAGCGGCGTAGCCGGGGCGCGCTTTTTCCCGCCCAGAAGTGGGTTGTCCTAGACACCGAAGCCATCCGCCACGCCCAGGGAGGCGGAAGGGGGCGGGTTCACGCCCGCCCCGAGAAGAATAAAAGGAGCCACAAGCCAAGAAAGCATCCTCTTCTTCCTGTGCTCTGAAGCTGCACCTCCTCGCTGCACGTGAGCTCGAGACGGAACGAAGAGCCATTTTTGAAATTTGTAATTTCTCTCTTTTCTCTTCTAGCGCTGCAAAGCATGCCGGGCAAGAGAGTCGCGAAGAAGGTCAGCACCGACCAGATGATCCGGATGTTGGTGAAGGACATGGCAGAGATGAAGAGGAAAATGGCGGCCAGGGACGGTGCGGGAAGGCCAAAAAGACCCAACTCGACGGAGGCCCCGGCCGGCAGAAGGAAGAGGGCCAGGAACGGGTCAAGCGAGGACGAGGTCCCAGTTCCGGAGGCTCCCCCGATGAGCCCTCCTAGACCGGCGGAGATTCCCGCGCCGGCTCCTGCCGAGGGTCAGCAAATCCCCGTTGTGGTTACCCCAGTGGACGAAGGGGACATGCCCCCGGAATTGGCCGCCCAGTTGGCGGCATGGCTGGGTAATAGCAGCGGGTGTCCCGCGGCCCCGGGGGACACGGCTGAGGAAGCCAAGCAATTAATGAGGCAGTTGCGGCAGTCTCGAGAGGCCGCGAAACCGACCTGTCCGTTTATTTCCCCGCAGGCCCCAGTAGAGCAACTCACAGCGGGCACGAGTTCGGCAGCAACGGCGGTTGCATCTTCTAGCTCAGGTAAGCAGCTAATGCCGATTGCGGGGAAGGGGTCGGTACCTTCGAGGAGGGAGAGATTGGCTCAGCATATCCCGATGGAGGTCAAAGAACGGATATGGGCAGAGAAATACGTAAACATGTTCTCCTTACTAACCGACCATTATGAGATCGAGCATGTGAAAGTTCAGAAGGAACTCATGCATCCGAGTGTTTGGCGCGCTAAAATGGCCGCCTTTAGAGTCGATGAGACGATAGGTAACTGGGGTAGGGCTTTTAGCATATTTACTTCAATTATGGGGGAACGGAGACCCGATTTATTGACCGAGTTACCTGTGTACCAGTCACGTATTATGGAATATTCGCAGACATATAGTGGCAACAAGTGGTTTTGTTATGATAATATTTTTCGTAAAGCCAAAGAGTTTGATGCATCTATGACGTGGGATTGTTATGACTCCATTTCTTGGCAAAAGATGGAACAATCAGGCATGTTGAAGGCGCCACTGGTGGGGGGGGGCGGGGGTGAACTTTCCCGCCAACCATCCGGGGCGCCCTTTCGGACAGGAGCAAGTAACGAGCATCACCCAAAGCCGAACGGCAATACAGGTAAAAAAGGGGTATGCTGGAACTTTAACAGGGGAAAGTGTACGAGGCCCCACGGGTCATGCAAGTTTAGACATGAATGTGGGGGGTGTGGACAGTCTTCGCATCCCGAGACCATGTGCAGAGCCAAAACGGGTGATAACGGCAGTAGGGGAAGCGCCAAACAGGTCTGACATAGTCCAAGGGGCGGCTTTACCTACACCGGTTGATACCATGGCAATGATTCCTTGGCTCAGCGAATACCCTGATCATGTCTCCGCTGGGGTGCTGCGAGATGGGTTTTCTTACGGTTTCCGCATCCCGGTGGGGAATTTTCAGGGGAAAGCACAGTGTAAGAACCAACTCTCGGTCCTACATAATACGGCAGTAGTGCAAGCAAAGATTGGGAAAGAGGTAGCCCGGGGTCGGGTGGCAGGACCTTTCAACACGCCACCAGTTCCTAATTTCATTTGTTCACCTTTGGGAGTGGTCCCCAAGAAGGACCGGGGTGAGTTCAGACTGATACATAATTTGTCAGCCCCGAGGGATTTGTCAGTTAATGATGCAATAGACCCAGGGCTTTGTTCGGTGAGGTACGCATCCTTCGATGATGCAGTCGCCATGTTGAATCGCCTGGGGCCCGGAACGCTGATGGCCAAATCCGACATCGAGTCCGCTTTCCGGTTGCTCCCGGTACACCTGGACGATCAGCGTCTCCTGGGCTTTATGTTTCAGGGGCGCTATTACATGGATAAATGTATGCCAATGGGCTGTTCCATATCGTGTGCTTATTTTGAAAAATTCAGTTGTTTTCTACAATGTGCATTCACAAGGATTACGGGGTTTCAGCATGTCATGCATTATCTGGACGATTTTCTGTTTCTGGGGTCAGCCGGGGACACAGAATGTGCACAGGCTCTAGATGAATTTTGTGATTTGATGAGACAGTTTGGTGTGCCATTGGCACCAGGTAAGACTGTGGGGCCCTCAACTTCGCTCGAGTTTCTTGGAATAGAGCTCGATTCCAAAGAAGGTTGCTTCCGCTTGCCAGAAGAAAAAGTGCGGAAATTCAGGGCTTCCCTTGAAGCATGTATTAGAGAAACTAAGGTGAACTTGCATCAATTACAGCAGACTGTGGGACAGTTGAATTTCGCCCTTAGAGTGATGCCAATGGCCCGCCCCTTTTCCCGTTCGATTGCACAAGCCATGGTCGGTCTTAAAGAGGGGCATCACCGCACGAGGCTCTCGGCCGAGATTCGCCAGGACATGCGCATTTGGTTGGCATTCCTGGCGGACTTCAATGGTCGGGTTGTCTGGACGAAGCCGGCGGTGTCCTCCGGAGAGTTGGGGCTGTGGACAGATTCGGCGGGGAGTATAGGCTTTGGCGCCATCTTTGGCAATCACTGGTCGGCTCAAACGTGGCCGTCATGGTGGCACGAGTGTGGACTTACAAGTAACATTGCTTTTCTTGAACTGTTCCCTATTCTGGTGGCTTTGAAGACATGGCCTGAGGGGTTTAGGGATCACTCTGTGGTGTTCTGGTCTGATAACATGACCGTTGTTGAGTGTATCAATAGTCAGGCAGCACGATGCAAGTGGATCCTGAGGTTGCTCAAGGAAATTGTTTTACTATGTATGCAATTGAACGTGCTCTTTAGAGCGAGGCATGTGCCAGGGGTACTGAATCAGGCTGCTGATGCGCTTTCTCGTTTCCGTATGCAGGCCTTCTGGGGTTTGCTGCCCACAGCGGACCCGGTGGCGGCACCATTTCCCGAAGCTCTCTGGTCTCTCGGTGCCCCGAACTACAAAACCTCGTGGGAGAGAGTTTAGCACCCAGGACAAGGAAGGCATATGAAGGGGCGTTCCGTTCCTATTGGTCCTTTTTGGGTTCAGCTAGGGGAGAGCTTTGGGGTCAGGAAGAATTGGTCATAAAGTTTTTACTGTCTCTACGCAGGGCAGGAAAATCGGTGGCCACGGCCCAGAGGCATCGGGCTGCCATTTCCTTCATGGCGCGGGCTCATGGTATCCAGGACCCTACAGCGTCTTTTGTGGTACAGAAAGCGCTGCGTGGGTGGCAACGCCTTGAGGGTCGCAGAGTAGATGAAAGACACCCGATAGGGCTGGATAGGTTGGCCCTATTATTGTCCGTACTCCCTGCTACTTGTTCATCCCAGGCGGAAACAGTGTTATTCCGGGCCGCTTTTGCATTAGCATTTTATGGGGCTATGCGGGTAAGCGAACTGGTGGCAAAGAATAAGCAGGATACGGGGGGTGGACTGTGCCGAGAGCACATTCATGTAAAGGGGGAGACGATGATTGTCTCGTTTGTCAGGTCCAAGACCGATCAAGGCGCGATCGGGGATAGTGTAGTAGTCCAGCGGATCCCCGGATCTCCCATGTGCCCGGTTGCATGCGTTGAGGAATATTTGGCGCAGAGGGCGGCATCATGGGGAGGGACCTTGCTGAGGCATGCAGATGCCACCCCACTGACGAAGTTTCAGTTCCAGCGGGTGCTTGCAATGGCAATCTCGGCCGTGGGCCTGAACCCGGCCGAGTTTGGGACTCATTCCTTCCGGATAGGGGCTGCCACAGAGGCTACAGCCAGGGGTCTGAGTGTTGATAAAGTGAAACAGTTGGGGCGTTGGTCCTCGAATTGTTACAAAAGGTATGTGCGGTTGCACATGTTGTGAAGCTGATATCATGTACTCACGCTTCTTGTTTTTGTTTGGTTACAGTTTCGCAAACCTACGAGGCGGGGCGGACTGTGCAGTCGGCCCGACATCTGGGAACCAGCGGTCAGAGATCACCGGCTGATGAAAGAGTGGTGTGGGTCGTGGGCCACTCATACGTGAGGCATGCCGAGGACGTATTCAAAGCAGGTGACATGATTCACACAGCTGGGGAATACGGGTACAGGGTGACCTTCTACGGAAGGGGCGGGCTCTGTATTGACCAGTTTCAACCTTTTCTTGAGGGTTTGTTAGGGCGGACAAGGTCACCGCCAGCTATAATCATAGTACATCTTGGGGGCAATGATTTGGTGACCACTGGTAGACGACTACTTCTCGAGGCGATACTATCCACAGTAAGTTGGTTGGCGAGGAGAGTTCCAGGGTGCACTATTGCATGGTCCCATATGATTCCACGAAAGGTGTGGCGGGGGGCTAATTCAGTGTCTGCTATTAATCATTCAGTGAAAAAGATTAACAACAAGCTTGGTAGACTGTTCCGTACCAATACTTTGCATTCGATTCCTCATGGTTGTATCAGGGGGGACAATATGTATCTAGAGGATGGGGTCCACTTGTCCCGGGTGGGAAATTCTTTACTAATAGGAGACCTCGTAGCATGGTTGAGGAGTTTGCAACATGACCTTTAGGTAGGAGTTTTGTGGGGGGTCCGGATAGCCGGTCAACTATCCGGCCTGTGGCGGTAAGGTCATGATCGGTGAGCAGTCATTGGAAGATCCCTAGGGGGGGGCGTCACCCATTACGGATGGGAGCGCCCGGGGGAGGTGGCCATTGGCCCCTCAACGGGGAGGCGGTCCCTTCTAAGGACGGGACGCCTAAAGGAAAGGGAAGGCGGTCAAGGCCCCTCCCTGGATAGGAGGGGCTACGGGCCCCTCCTGGGAATTTCCCGGGGCCAGGACATCTGCGACGGCAGATGTGGTAAGTTGTGTAGGGTGGGGAGGGGGGTCTACGCTACCTTCTAGACACCTCACACGAGTCCTCGGACGACCACGTACATGGCGTCGAGTTAACAGGGGCCCCCGTCAAGACAAGGGAAATTGGTATGGCACACGAGGTGAAGTCCTCTGTGCGACCGCCCCTCACAAGTGAGGGGGGAGTTCTGGTTTAGGGATCTGACACCGGTTACGACCTTGCCGTTGGCCCTTAACGTTAGGATGTACAATTTCAATTTGAAATGCAATGTTGTAAGGATGTTAGTATCGGCTAGGAGAACCTTTGTATTAGATATATGTTAAGGTTAGCCAAACATCGTAATGTTGATATGAAATTGTACATGATATGAAACTGTTTATTTTAATGTTTTGATTTTGTTTCATATTTTAATAAATACGGCCGGGAAGGGTAACTCCCTTCCCGCCTTCCAAAAGTTCAAGAACTGTTTCCGGTTTCCCAATTCTTGAGGATTGTGTTGAGAGGGGGTGGCGGGTATCTCAGCCATATGGAAAGGGGCGACCAATCGGTCCCCCCGAACGTATGGTGGAGTACCCCGATCCCCCCGGGAAGCCATTTTGGGCGGGAGGCGCGTCTCGGCTGGTATGCCCGAAGCGGCGTAGCCGGGGCGCGCTTTTTCCCGCCCAGAAGTGGGTTGTCCTAGACACCGAAGCCATCCGCCACGCCCAGGGAGGCGGAAGGGGGCGGGTTCACGCCCGCCCCGAGAAGAATAAAAGGAGCCACAAGCCAAGAAAGCATCCTCTTCTTCCTGTGCTCTGAAGCTGCACCTCCTCGCTGCACGTGAGCTCGAGACGGAACGAAGAGCCATTTTTGAACCCACCCACCATCCCCTGAAGACAGCAAGTTGTTTGGGTGTAAAATTCGTTTTTCATAATTGGTTTTTTCTTGCAGGTTGTTTTGAATAAAGTTTGATTCGATTGCAATAAAGTGGATAATTTTGTACGTATACTTGATTAAAGATATTCATCGGAGTGTTTTTCAAGGTTTAGATGTTTTAGGTAGAGATGTGATCCGTTTTAATTAGGTATGTCTCTTGTTTTTAGTCATTTCTCTTGTCGTATTTATTGTCGGGCGGTAAGGTCATGATCGGTGAGCAGTCATTGGAAGATCCCTAGGGGGGGGCGTCACCCATTACGGATGGGAGCACCCGGGGGGAGGTGGCCATTGGCCCCTCAACGGGGAGGCGGTCCCTTCTAAGGACGGGACGCCTAAAGGAAAGGGAAGGCGGTCAAGGCCCCTCCCTGGATAGGAGGGGCTACGGGCCCCTCCTGGGAATTTCCCGGGGCCAGGACATCTGCGACGGCAGATGTGGTAAGTTGTGTAGGGTGGGGAGGGGGGTCTACGCTACCCTCTAGACACCTCACACGAGTCCTCGGACGACCACGTACATGGCGTCGAGTTAACAGGGGCCCCCGTCAAGACAAGGGAAATTGGTATGGCACACGAGGTGAAGTCCTCTGTGCGACCGCCCCTCACAAGTGAGGGGGGAGTTCTGGTTTAGGGATCTGACACCGGTTACGACCTTGCCGTTGGCCCTTAACGTTAGGATGTACAATTTCAATTTGAAATGCAATGTTGTAAGGATGTTAGTATCGGCTAGGAGAACCTTTGTATTAGATATATGTTAAGGTTAGCCAAACATCGTAATGTTGATATGAAATTGTACATGATATGAAACTGTTTATTTTAATGTTTTGATTTTGTTTCATATTTTAATAAATACGGCCGGGAAGGGTAACTCCCTTCCCGCCTTCCAAAAGTTCAAGAACTGTTTCCGGTTTCCCAATTCTTGGGGATTGTGTTGAGAGGGGGTGGCGGGTATCTCAGCCATATATCTATTGACAGGGGCACATGATGGCGTAGATAATGTTTACAGAGTTGCAGTTGGTGTGTGACTTGATAGGAATTTTGTGCTGTCGATATACAAATTCCTTTGTTTGAATTTTGCTGGCACAAGCTTTGCAACAACCACATCTGAAGTGGCCCACAATTGGAGATAAGTTCCACAGAGTAGTGATGGTTGGATCCTCCGGTGTTTTTAGAAAGGAGCGCACTACGTGATCTTTGACACTTCTCGCTTTTTTGAATGCATGTAGTGGCAGGTCAATTTGTTGGATGTCGTCCGAGATAAGTTCCCAATGGTGGTTGATTATCCTTTTTATTTTATTGCTTGCCGTGTTGAATGTGGTGACACAGACGATTCTTTGTTCTGATTGATCTTTGTCAGTTTTAGGGACCAATAGTTCTTCTCTAGGATAAAACCAGGCCCTTTTCCGTGCACGCTTAATCAGTTGTTTGGGGTAACCTCTATTTAAAAGTCTCTGTTTGAGTTCTTCTGATTCAGTAAAAAAGTGGTCTTTGTTGGAGCAATTCCGACGTATGCGTAGGAATTGCCCGAAGGGAAGGTTGTCTCGGAGGGCACGTGGATGGTGACTGTCGTAGTGTAGAAGTGAATTTCTTTCAGCCGGTTTGCGATACAATGTGGTAAGTAATTGACCTGAGTTCTCATAAATGGTGAGATCCAAGAAATTGATCTGATGGTTGTCTGATTGGATTGTGAACTTTAGGAATTGGCACTGTTCGTTAAGCCAACCAAAGAATGCCGTTAATTCTTGCAAATCGCCATGCCATATCAACAAGATGTCGTCTATATAGCGCATCCAGAGACTGAGATGGTCTCTGAATGGGTTGATCTGATTAAGTACGGTATCTTGCTCAAAGGCTGCCATATACAGGATGGCTACATCGGGAGCAAAGGGAGCCCCCATTGCTACTCCCGACGTTTGCATGTAAAATTTGTCCTTGAAAATGAAGAAATTCTGGGTCATAGCTATACGGAGTAGTGCCACAATAAATTCGGTGGGTACTTGGACAGGGGCAGGTCGCTTTTGCAGACAACGTGTAACAACCATTAAGGCTTCCTGTTGGGGGATGCACGTATACAACGATACAACGTCGCAGGTAGCTAGCCGTTGTCGATCCGCATCAAAGTTGAGACCTTCCACAACATTTATGGTGTGCATGGTGTCACGCAAGTAGGCTGGAGTGGCCTCTGCAATAGGTTTTAAGAAGAAATCAATGTATTTGCCCAGGGGCTCAAGGATAGAGCCACATCCAGAGACTATGGGGCGGCCAGGGGGATTAGTCATCGATTTATGAATCTTTGGTATCGTGTAAATGGTTGCTAAACGTGGGTGTGGTTTATTCAGGAAATTAAACTCCAATTCCGATAAAAACCCTTGATCAAGACCCATTTGAGTTATTTCTAGGATGTCCCGTGCGATGGCTTGTGTGGGATCCGATCGTAATAGTTGATAACTCGTAGCGTCATTCAATTGACGGAGAATTTCTGATTCATAAGAGGTGACATCCTGCACCACGATGGCACCACCCTTATCTGCCGGTTTGATAACGAGTTGGTCATTTTGAGCCAAAGTTTGGAGGGCCAATTTCTCTTTTTTGCTAGTGTTGAATCTGGTATAGCATCTTGTTCCCAGAAGTTGTAATATGTCTCTTAACACAACCGATTCATAAGCCAAGATCTTGTGTGACATGGCGTTGTTGAACGGGACAAACGTAGATGGAAGTCTCAGTCCGGTAATCGATGATTGGATACTTGGTTCGGAGTTACGGAAAAAATATTTTAGCCTTATTTTGCGAAAAAATTTACACAGTTCGGTGCGAATGATGAAGGGGTCAGGTTGACTGGTGGGGACATATGATAATCCTTTTCCCAAGACCTGAATTTCCTCCTTATTCAAGGTGTATTTCGAAATGTTCACAACCGGGCTATCCGACCCAAGGGGGGCTCCTCCCAGAAGTCTCAACCAAGGGTGGGTTCCAAAGTTTGTTCCAGTCTGTGAGTTTTTAGAGTATGTTACCATCTGTAGGTTTTGTTCCGGGTGACACGTTCCCCATGTTGTGGTTCTGGCTGGAAATGTACCTGCTTCTGCGGTTGGCCACGTCCTCCATTCCAATTGCCGGTGTTTTGTTGAGATCCACGTTGTTGGCCGCGTGGCCAAGTGTTGCCTCTGCCTCGGGGTGGACGCCATGTTCCCTGGCGTTGCCCTAAAAAAGGGTTGTATTGAAATTGCTGGTTATAACCAAAGTCAGGATAATTCTGCTGGTAGTTGGGACCCGATTGGTCTTGCTCACCCTCTGAGCTATAGGAAGAATCAGAGAAAGTATAATAATTATTGCGTCTGCCTCTCGATGTTCCTCGGCCGGTAAATCTGCCTTGGTTATCTTGACGATAATAATCTTCTTGTAGATAAGGGTACGTTTTCTTCTTATCGTACAGTCTGATGTCGTGTGCCAGTTTTTCGAGTTTGCGATTTTGAGTGGTCAAGTCAAAATCCTTGAGTGTGGCCTCTAGGTTGGTGATAGTTTCTTTAGCACTGGCGAAATTGGCGTCCGCTGAAATTTCTGCCTTTAAAGTTTTAATTTCTGCAGTAATTACTTGGATTTGTTCAGCAGCTGTTTCCACGCCAAGGACCATCCAGTGACGGCTGCAATTATTCGCAACGTGGCTGAAGCCTTCCCTGAATTTTGGTACCTCCGCACACGCACACGGTGGCACGGCCATCTTCTCACTAAGTACCTCAAAGAAAACATCATCCCTATTGGATTACAAATAAAAATCGAACCAGCCATCTTTGTGGAGGTACCAAAATTCAGACTGGAACAAACTTTGGAACCCACCCTTGGTTGAGACTTCTGGGAGGAGCCCCCCTTGGGTCGGATAGCCCGGTTGTGAACATTTCGAAATACACCTTGAATAAGGAGGAAATTCAGGTCTTGGGAAAAGGATTATCATATGTCCCCACCAGTCAACCTGACCCCTTCATCATTCGCACCGAACTGTGTAAATTTTTTCGCAAAATAAGGCTAAAATATTTTTTCCGTGACTCCGAACTAAGTATCCAATCATCGATTACCGGACTGAGACTTCCATCTACGTTTGTCCCGTTCAACAACGCCATGTCACACAAGATCTTGGCTTATGAATCGGTTGTGTTAAGAGACATATTACAACTTCTGGGAACAAGATGCTATACCAGATTCAACACTAGCAAAAAAGAGAAATTGGCCCTCCAAACTTTGGCTCAAAATGACCAACTCGTTATCAAACCGGCAGATAAGGGTGGTGCCATCGTGGTGCAGGATGTCACCTCTTATGAATCAGAAATTCTCCGTCAATTGAATGACGCTACAAGTTATCAACTATTACGATCGGATCCCACACAAGCCATTGCACGGGACATCCTAGAAATAACTCAAATGGGTCTTGATCAAGGGTTTTTATCGGAATTGGAGTTTAATTTCCTGAATAAACCACACCCACGTTTAGCAACCATTTACACGATACCAAAGATTCATAAATCGATGACTAATCCCCCTGGCCGCCCCATAGTCTCTGGATGTGGCTCTATCCTTGAGCCCCTGGGCAAATACATTGATTTCTTCTTAAAACCTATTGCAGAGGCCACTCCAGCCTACTTGCGTGACACCATGCACACCATAAATGTTGTGGAAGGTCTCAACTTTGATGCGGATCGACAACGGCTAGCTACCTGCGACGTTGTATCGTTGTATACGTGCATCCCCCAACAGGAAGCCTAAATGGTTGTTACACGTTGTCTGCAAAAGCGACCTGCCCCTGTCCAAGTACCCACCGAATTTATTGTGGCACTACTCCGTATAGCTATGACCCAGAATTTCTTCATTTTCAAGGACAAATTTTACATGCAAACGTCGGGAGTAGCAATGGGGGCTCCCTTTGCTCCCGATGTAGCCATCCTGTATATGGCAGCCTTTGAGCAAGATACCGTACTTAATCAGATCAACCCATTCAGAGACCATCTCAGTCTCTGGATGCGCTATATAGACGACATCTTGTTGATATGGCATGGCGATTTGCAAGAATTAACGGCATTCTTTGGTTGGCTTAACGAACAGTGCCAATTCCTAAAGTTCACAATCCAATCAGACAACCATCAGATCAATTTCTTGGATCTCACCATTTATGAGAACTCAGGTCAATTACTTACCACATTGTATCGCAAACCGGCTGAAAGAAATTCACTTCTACACTACGACAGTCACCATCCACGTGCCCTCCGAGACAACCTTCCCTTCGGGCAATTCCTACGCATACGTCGGAATTGCTCCAACAAAGACCACTTTTTTACTGAATCAGAAGAACTCAAACAGAGACTTTTAAATAGAGGTTACCCCAAACAACTGATTAAGCGTGCACGGAAAAGGGCCTGGTTTTATCCTAGAGAAGAACTATTGGTCCCTAAAACTGACAAAGATCAATCAGAACAAAGAATCGTCTGTGTCACCACATTCAACACGGCAAGCAATAAAATAAAAAGGATAATCAACCACCATTGGGAACTTATCTCGGACGACATCCAACAAATTGACCTGCCACTACATGCATTCAAAAAAGCGAGAAGTGTCAAAGATCACGTGGTGCGCTCCTTTCTAAAAACACCGGAGGATCCAACCATCACTACTCTGTGGAACTTATCTCCAATTGTGGGCCACTTCAGATGTGGTTGTTGCAAAGCTTGTGCCAGCACAATTCAAACAAAGGAATTTGTATATCGACAGCACACAATTCCTATCAAGTCACACACCTACTGCAACTCTGTAAACATTATCTACGCCATCATGTGCCCCTGTCAATTGATATATATTGGCCAGACTCAACAAAAAGCAAAAGTAAGGATACTCCAGCATATGAGTAGAATCCTTTGCAAGACACAGGGCGCACCTCTGGTGGATCACTTCTCCACAGCAGGTCATGCACCAGAGAGCCTAAAATCGGTAATCATTGAGAAAGCCACACTCGGACCCCGGGGGGGAAACATCTCCAGCATCCTGAACACCCGGGAGCTAAAGTGGATATTTACCTTTAACTCGATTGAATCTGGGCTTAATGAGCATGATAGTTCATTCTCCCAATTGGCCACTCTGCCCTGAAGTTTGGTTCATTCCGAATGCATATTCTCCCAATTGGCCACTCTGCCCTGAAGTTTGGTTCATTCCGAATGCATATGGCCTTTACCCGCATGTGTGAGGTACGCCATTATTACAATGTTTCAGTAATTTCAGTTACAGATTGGATATCCCTGACAGTCTATAAGGAGTAATCACTCTAACCAGCCACCCTCTGACCCTTGGCAGTGAACTCCCTTAACATTCTTCACTTCATGCATTGAGATAGATGCTTACTCCTGTCTGTAAGTCTGTCATATTATGAGTATCATTGGCTTTTACCCACATGTGTGAGGTACGCCATCGATTGTAGTATTGTTTCAACTTGATGGTTGTCTTTTAAATAATGATATCTTTACTGGTCTTTTTTGTCCATATTATCCGCTATGTATACGTACAGAACAGCTAATGTGGCCCTGTAGATGCTGGCTCCCACGGGCTCAAACAGTTAATCCTAATTCATTTTAATTCCAGTTAAGAGTGTGACAGTAGGCATTGTGGTGGCCTTATAACTGACATCCAGGCGTTCAATTAGGTACCTTAATTGGCTCAGCCATTATTTTGTATTTGTATATACACGTCAACTCTGGTACCCCTATTGGCTCAGCTATCATCTGTATGTGCACTCACACGTGGTTTGTCGACTTTTCAAACCGGCATTTGTAATTATTCGGAATTTGTCTAACCCTTTTAATTTAATTCGTCTCGCACTTTGACCCGATTAGTCGCGCATCGCAATGCGTCAGCCAGGCCCCATGTTACTTAGTAACCAAGTTAGTCTTTCTACTATGTCACGCAATCATGTGACTTGTTGCCAAGGTGATATCTCAGTAAGCGGAACTCTGCCTCGCCATTGCGATTGCGAGCAGAGATCGGCACAGGATTCAATCCACGACCGGTAAGCATGATTACACGTCTGAACCTGTTTGTACGCTCTAATCACACCTCTGAGTGCTCGGTTTTTAACGCCGATGCAACCTCTTGTCCCCCGACACAGCCCTTCAACCAAACACTGCCATAGCGCGATTGAATGCGACCCCACGCCGGACGTAATTTGATCACGGCTGACGGGTAAGTCCACTACCTGCTATTCCGGGCGTGTTTGGTTTAATCTTTCTTAGCTTTGTAATGAGTCTCTAATGCTTGCCCGTGCTCTTCATCTGTTTAGAGCAAACATACTATTGATGACATATCGGACCCTGTAGAATCAGAATACACCACGCTTTCAAGTGAGATTTCGGTGAGTTTTTCACTGTGTGGCCAGTCTTTTTATTAAACTCTTTAGCACTCTCTAAACAATAAGAACTGTATAATTTAATTACAGATTCATTCTTGATACCAACCCTGAACCCCCATCCATTCGGGTCCTGTGTATACCACTGATGTGGTAAGTCTTAATACTCCTTTTCTTGACAAATTTAACAACAGTACTAATAAGCACTAATCCGCTATGCTAGTTTCCCACCACCCCCGACCTGTAACTCAGTCCGGGATTGTTATTATTTGTGTTGAATTTATCAGTAGCTCTCATTCTATCGTTGACTGTCCACCTCTGCGTGTTTAACCTATCTTCAGACCGCTCCTGTTCTCCACCGTGTAGTGATTTAGTAAGACATGCCATTAACATTAACTGGATGCATTAATTGCGCTATAGATAAACCAATATGTGCTTAAGTTGACCATTACAACTCAGTCGCATCCCACTGGGTGGGATACATATTTTTACCTCCAGTCATTCCCATTATATGGATGGTGTGCACTGCTATTTTCGAGTAATTCAGGGTGAATTTCTTTCCCATGGTGGTAACACATATACATTTGTATACCAAATAGGTCACGTGTCCCCTACTCCCCCGTCCTGAGGAAGACCCCACAGCAAGATTAACACTTATATCTGCGAGCACGAGGGTCGAAACGTCGACAACAGATTGTTCTTCGCTGTCAACTCCATACCCCATTGTTCTCATTTACTGTACATCTGGAGTATGATTTGTGTGTAAAAGAATTCATATGAACCTGTTGGTCCGGTTTTTTGTACATTAATATGTAACTTTGTGAAATAAGTTTTATTCGTTGATTTTACTGTCACCTATGAATCCTTCTCCTTCACTTAACTCCCAACACTATCACACCTCCTCCCCTATCTCCCACCCTTGGGGCACTGTAAATATTTACAGACTAATGAATGTGAATTAGCATAACATATGCAACGTATCACCACATTGTGAATAAAACAATGTGGCTTGAAGCTATGTCTGTTTGATTGTTTGTATATTTTTGGTTATTGTCCTCACCTTACTGGGACCCCTTCCAATACTTCAATTGATAACCCAGGTCCCCGTAACTTTATCTGGGTACAACCCCCCTACTAATATCCTGAATGTCGTACAGGCAGGACTAGAAATATGCAAAGTGTCATTAGGCTTCAGTCAAACAGCAACCATATCTGCAAACCTCCAGGTTCAATGTTTCAAGACCTGGTTAAATCTGTATGTTACCCCACATCGTATGTATCAATGGGGTGGGGTGGATGGAGTTAATTGCCCTAGATGTGAGGAATTTGCTGTTGATAGTGTTCACAGGTTCGCCTCATGCTCCAGTCTGACCTCATTGCTGGTTGCGGTCGAGCAACGGCTGGAACAGATGTTTGGTTACTTGATCAAACTTTCACCACTGCTGGTAATGTTAGGAATAGCGGATATGGATATGAATGTATCAGAAAGAAGGTTATTATTTATTGCGATGGCCACACTGAGATTGAGCATTGCAACGGTTTGGTTGGATCCTGCCCCCCCAAGATTTCACGAATGGTTTAGTAAATTTATAAACATCGAGAAGTGGGAATTGTTGGTCTTTAAAAGAAGAGGCCCGAGGGCTCGTAGGGAGGGGGAACGGATCTGGGAGCCCATCTCCAAATGGGTGAACTCTAGCAGTTAAGGATCGGGGTAGAATGTCAACTTTCGAGACCCAATGGGTCTAGGGTTATCTTTCTTGTGCTGGTTCTCCTGTTTTCTTTTTGGCTTTTTGATTCCTCTCCCTTATAAGCTTGATATGTATAGTCGGCTGGTTCCGCAAAGTGGTTTTTTGTCTATTTTATGTATCCTGTTCTGCGACACTCCTGCAGCCCCCGGGATGGGGGAAGGGTGGGGGAAAACTTGTGAAAAAGATGGGGAATGACAAAGATTTAATGTATGTTGATTTTTCTTTTTCTTTTTTCTATTTCTGAATATGTTCTTTTGTCATTTTTCTAATAAAAATTTTAAAAAAGAAAATGCGTTTACCCTGAGCCAAAGATAGTTCCTTAAGAATTGCAATCTGAACAGCTGTCAAAATAATTTCTGTAGAAGAGACACGCATCTCAGCTGGAGTATACAAATGCAATTTACAAGCAATGGGGACGTGTGCCCCTCATTGAACGTCTAGCATGTGTAAGTTAACATGCCTGGTACATTCCTTATGACCAAGTTTATAGAATTGTCACATATTAACAAGAAGTTTGTCGCAAGCAGATTAGATTGTAGAGACCGAAGAATTGCAGTATATTCTGGAAGCCAAAAGGAAGCTGAAAAAGAAGGTTGTATCAATGAGCAAAGAGATTTGATATGTTAGGCATGATCAGTAATGTATGTCCTCACAAAATAAAAAAAAAACAGCAAGGATTGCTATTTTTTAAGTGTAGATTTCTCCAGAAAGTGGTGGATGGCAGCCCTCTACCTTCATTATTTAGTTTGTAACCAAGAAAAAGAACCTCCAAGAAGGAGTTCTGAGACTTATTAAAATTGAATTTGTAAACAAAGTTTGCAAAATGTGTGATTATGTTGTCCACACTCAAGAGATGTGGCTGAAATTCATCATCCCTCAAGTATATGTCATCGATATACAAGAAGGCATCGGGTTGATTTCATGCAAAAGGGACACTATGCATAATGCAAACACACCAGAGCTATTCTTATATCCCATTGGCAATCACGCTTATGGCGCTGATTTTGAAAGTGAAAAATTCTTTATTGTATAGTTAATTAAAACCAAAACAATATTCCAATACGTAAAATTCATTATACTGTCATGTTAAAACTTGTAAATATCCCTGTTTTTAAACATAAACAATTTAAAAGTTAAGGGTAACAGCTGATACACCACCTTCTTTAGACAGTACATTAGAATTTGGTTAATTGTTTGTTTACAATATTATGATTGTTAAAAGGCAGAGGAGGTCCGCTGAAAGACATTCAGACAAATTTTCATTGTGATAGATTTTCTATAACAGATTAAAATATTTATCAAATGGCAGATTAATTTCGGATCATTTGAGTCCAGGCTTTTTAATAAAGCAGATCTGCAGGTGCGGATGCCTCCTTCATTAAACTGTCTCCTCATTAGATGACAGCGGTAAGAACCTAAGGTTGGGAATATACATATTAGATGTATGAAGTCCTGAATTGGTGACCCACATAGGCTGCATGCTTTTGATCCTGTGTACTTCCAGCTGGGACAGTCTGCATTGGAGGGCAGCTTCCCCATACGTAGCTCTAAAAACGTGTTTTCAGGTAAGGGGAAAAGGCAAGACCCGGATATGCTGCAGGCTCAGACTTAGTGTAGGAGTGTAATCGCATCCAAGCGTGGGCTAGCAGACTTATCATTGCTTTATCGTCTTGCAGCGAGTGCATTTTTTCCGCCTTTTTTGTAATTAGATGAATAATGCCAGGGGTAATTTCTGCTAACAGAGGTCTGCAGTCCTGGTTATTCGTAGTGAATCTTCTAAATACTTTGCGTGAACGGACTGAGGGTCACTTTGCAAGGAGTTCCAGAGCTCCTTATTGATCTCAAGACCACAATTAAGCCACATTTTATACCAGGTTTTGATTGCCTCATACCTTTTGCATAGTTGTTGTTGTTGCAGACCAAACTCTAATCGAACCTGGGCTGGCAAGGAGTCACATGAATACCCTTTTATAAACACGTGTTTGAATGTTGTTCAAGATTGCTGCGTTGTTTCCATGGTGAACAACTCTTCCTTATGCAATGATTGGGAGCAATTTAGCTTTGATGACTGCCATAGAAGGGGTAAACAGTGGACCTTTTAAGGTTTTTGATATGCTACAAAGTGCAAATGTTAGAGCGTTACCATTTTTTGGTATGGCCTCGTTCTGCGTTGAAAAGGAGAGCCTTCGATCCAGATACATCCCGATATATTTATAACTGTTCACCACTTCTAACCACGCGTTGTTGATTGTGAATGTCGTTAGGTATTTTAAACTATGAGTTATGATCATAACCTTTGTTTTTGTTGTGTTTATTTCCATTAAGTTTGTTTTAGCGGAGTCAGCTAGCTCCTGAATTGCTCTTTGCAAGTCAATTTGCGTGCGGCTTAGGAGAACGACGTCGTCCAAGTAGGACAGGTGTGTTAGTGGCATTGTGCCCAGGTGCGGTGGATGCAAATTAACCCCATCTATCCTTGGTGTTAAGTCAGCCATAAATAGGTTGAACAAGTGTGGGGCCAGGACACAACCTTGCTATAAACCCTTGTTAGTGTAGATCTTCCTGGTAAGCCTCTGACCATCAGTGATTTTGACCTGCATTCAGGTGTCAGTATAGAGATCCATCATTGGTTTCAGGATTGAATCTGATAAACCCTCATGCTTTAATTTGCCCTACAACGTGCGTCTATTGACACAGTCAAACACTGCCTTAAAATCCACAAGCATAGAGTTTTTGTTGTTGTTGTGTGCTTTTATCAGCAATTAGCCCTAATGCTAGTGCTTTTGTGATTGTACCTTTACCCCGTCCAAAAGCCCGACTGTTTGAGGGGAAGCTATTTGTTCTTGTCAGACCAATTTATCAGGTCTGCTAAGATCAGGGATGCATAGCATTTGGCCTCAGAATCTATTAATGTGATCAGATGGTAATTAGCGGGATCAGTGAGCTCTCCTTCTTTAGATATTGGATTGATTATTGTGCCTCTCCAGCTCTTCCTGATGCGACTAGATGGGCCTATCAGTTGAAACAGGCAATACATCTTACTTGCCCAATAATTGGGGTCTTGTTTGTAAATTGCTTGGGGTACTCCGTTCGGGCCCGGCGCCCCATAAAGCCTTTCTTTTTATTTGTGAAATTTCTACTACAGAATAGGGAGGATGTGGCTCTAGTGTGTCCTCATTCTGCTGCATACTATTTCCTTGTGTTTTGTAATTATGGGGAACTTCTCCTTCCTAATACTGTGCTTGTTTGAAGTCGCCCACACTGTTTGCTCTCCCTTTAGAATGGTTTCAGTGGAGTTTATCCCTCCCATGTTTGTTACTGAGAATGTGGTGATTAGGTCTTGTACTCATGCAGGCTCTGTGACACAAGTCAAGTTGATGAGTTTCGAAGTTCTGGTCAAGGAATTCACTTGCTCCCCGAAACTCTGGTGTTTGATTTCTTTGCGTTATATTGTAGCCTCAGCCAAAAGTTAATATGTTGTGTTTTTTTGTCGTCCCAAATTTGTTTTTTGTATTTTTTCTTTAATTGACATACTTGCTCCCACATTGTTGAGGATGGGCTTTGTTGATGTGCCATCCTGAGTGCCCTTCTCAGTTATTTCCTTAAAGTTCGGGCTATTTGACTAAGGTTTCTGTTGTAATTTGTCCTCTTTTTGCTTGGCTGTTTTGTGGCTGCCCTTGATTGTTATAGACTAGTCCATGTTTCAATCGTCAAATTTTTTTGTGACTCAAGGGTTGTCATTCATCACAGTCGTTTCAGATTTATTGTCGATATGGACCCCTCCACTGCTGGGGCTTCTGTGTGTTTTTGAAATGTTGTTTTAAGTTCAATGTACTGAGCCATGTGATCACTCTCGGTGGAGCATGTGATCTGGAAGGTTTCTATTTGCCCTAAGAGCGGGAGAGTTACTATTGTATAATCCAACTCTGAGCTTTAGCGAGGGCCGTTATATGTACATGCAGTGGGTCTATCCTGTTTTATTCTACCATTTAGTTCACGCATCCCTAGATGTTCGAGGTCTATCCCAAGTTGCTGTCCTACCTTGTCCACTAGTTTTGGATTAGGATAAGATTGTGTTTGTACTGCCCAGATTGCGATTGCTGCAGTAATATTATCTTCTTCTTCTTGAGTATACAGTAGATTTAAATTGAATTCTCCGGTTAGAATTATTTCCCAGGTTAGTTGTTCAAACCTGAATTCTGCGATAGTGGCGATGGGTTGTTTAAATAGGTATTGTTTTATCTTTTGTTTTGGGTGTGCGTAGATGTTGATAAAAATTATGGTGCTTACCCCTGGGTGTGAATCCAACTCCATTTTTTGTATTTGCATGGCCGATGTTGCTGTTAACAACTTGACTGAGGACATATTTAGCGCTGTTGAAATATAGACGGCTAAGCCACCTTTAGGTATTCAGTATTGCCATATTTGTGTTACATTCACATGGTGAAGGATCCTCCCTGGAACCTCTACTAGGGCTGTCAGCCATATTTCCTGAAGGGCGATGATTTTGTAATTATCCCAGTTCTCAGGAGGCCCTTTCTCCTGTAGGCTTCTCTTTGCTCCTGCTATATTCCAGGACAAGATTTCGAAAGGGGGTAGACTATGGTGTGCGTGCTGTAGTTGCACATCATTCTCCTTTCTGGTCGGGTCTATGATATGCTATTTTTTGCCACTACTGTTGTTGTGGATTTGTACCATCTGGACCTTTTGCACCTCGCAGGACCAAGGGGACTATGTTTACGCTTGGATTACTATTTGAAGGTGTATTTGATGTCTGACACCATTTCTTCCGACTTCCAAATAGCTAAGGTTTTTTCCTTTCCTGTATTATTTCAAGGCTGATGAATTCTCTTGCCAACAAGTCTGTGGTTGTTAAAAGTTTTAATGTTGGGATAACTGCCATGAGATGCATGACCTTCCCTGTATTTAAATATTCTTGTGGTCCTTGTGAGGAATAGTGTGGTGTGAAAAAGATCCTGTTGTTCAGGCTTCGTTTAGGCTCCTTTTTTTGCAGGTGCGTTGTTGATACCTGCCTTAAGCTTTGATTGGTAACCAGTTTGTATGGTTCATTCCAGTTTGCGTTTTCGCGTTGAAAGTTTATGTTTATATGTATCTGGTCTCTCTTAGCACAGCCTGATTGCTGACCTTTCCTTGGGATAACTTCCCTCTCTCCTCTCTTGTCCTTGTTATGAACTTGTAAAAGGGACCTCCTATGGGGGCAGTCACTTACTTGTGTGCTTGGGGTCATTCTCCGTTGGAGGCTTGCTGGTCCTTTAGGATTGTTTGTTTTGTTTACCTTGTCCCCTGGGCATCCCACTCTTCTCACACCAGTTTTGAGTTCTTCTATATTTCTTCTGGCTGATGGAAGGCCACTACTCTCAAAGCTCAGGTTCATCAAGGCTGGGCTGTTTGGCACTGGGGATGCCTTTTGCGATGAGTCTGATGATTTAGTTGTCTCCGATTGGTCCAAGAAGCCTGCCTCATCTTCCCCTTTGGGTTCTTGATGCAGCCTACGGTTGCTAGTAACCGGTCTTCACCATCATTAAAATTAAATATTAGAGAGTTATCCTTAACCTGTATTTTTGATGTTTAGTTTATGTGAAGAGGATTTCTCTCTTTCTTAGCCCGTATTTTTGTCTTTTTGTTAGAACAGGGGGAGGGGATTGATTATTTGATTTGCCTGGTTGGATGGTTGTTGGATCGCTTGAGATCGTGAGGTGCGGGTCTGAGTAACAGGGTGTGATGCAGGAGAATCTACGATGGATTAATTGTCACTTGATTCCATCACTTTTGACTTGTTTCCTATTGGCAAAAGGGTTATCTGTTAGGTATTTGGTAAAACCTTGTTTTGGAAACTTCTTTCCCTGATCAGTGGCTCTTTGCCATTTGCTTTGTTTATTTCAGAAGGACGAATTGCCTCTTTGCATTCATGAAGAATACTTGTTAACATTGTTGGAAGGTCCCTTAGTTTTCCCAGAATGGGACAGCAAGCATAGTTAACTGCTTGCACCCTCGTACTTTTTGTGTTTTTATTGATGAATGACAGTTGGCCCATCATGACGTCAAGTTTGGTGTTTATGCCGGAGATGTATTCCGCAATTACGTTCATTAGATTAATTTGAATGTTGAGTTTGTTTGACTGCATGTTAAGGGTACTGATTGAGGTTTGCAGTGCTTTGACTAGGGAAGCATGTTGATTTGAAAGAGCTTGCAAGTTATTTTCTGGTTCTTGTTTCAGCTCCATTAGGTGCTCAGTGATGTTATAATGTACCTGATGGTTCCACTCCATGGCATTACTGGCTAAGTAGCCAGTGCTGTTTTTGTCTACTGCAATATCCGTGTGAGTCCACTGTTCACTGATGAATTTGGTCAGTGTTCAAGGTTCCCGGGGTGGCGGCTGTACTATTGCTATGTGTTAAAACTTCATCCTCGGAATGTACTTCTGCTTTTGTGTGTACTTGTGCTTGGATGACTTGTATATTGTTGCTTCAACAGTATGATGTTTTAACCTCTTGTTCGGTAAGTTCAATCATTTGAGGGGCTTCTTTGTTCCTGGCGCTGATTGCCCAACACACTGAATTCAGTCAAATCAATGCTCTTAGGATCCAAAGAGTGACTGAAAAATTCATTGGAAATATCCAAAGTGGTTTTGTATTTTTTGAGAACAATGTTATTCACTAACGCATAGCTATGCATGTTCTGAACGACAGAGGTTTGAACATGACTGTTCAAATGTCTGCAAATCTAAAGAAATATGATATGAATGGTCCAGCCTAATTATCGAAGAAAGTGGATTATTAATTGATGAAGCACAGGGTTCAATCATGCCCTGATATTCAATTGGGACAAGATTTCACTTATGGACTCCTTAGGTCTCGTTTGATTGGATACTTTGGTTGGGGCTGAGGTGTAGAACACAAAGGAGTCACATGAACTGGAGAACCCTCATCCCAACCCATCAGGAACCTTTTGTGAAAAACAGGGAAGAATAACATCTTCCCCTCTATAGGAAGCCAGGACAAAAGGGGGAGGCCAATCGACCTCTGCCAATAAAATTTCATAAGAAAAAGTGAAGTTTCCCCAAAACACTGCTTTAAATGTTCATTTAATATCACCTTCAACTTGGAGGGTTACTTCGTAAAGTCTATCTGGAGGAGCGACTCGAGTATCTGCTGTCTGTACTGTAATAAAAATGTCAGTTGCTTTTGCCTCCAGATGCTGGTGGAATGTCTGCCACACTATGGTAAGCTCCGCTGTGCTGTCCAGGAGGGTTACCACCCAACTCCTGTCGAGGGGCAGGGTTACCTCCATCTCAGGCATACTTTACAGTCAAAGTGGCAACTTTTTTCTTCTGAAATTGGGCACAATATTGAGATGGTTCCACCTGCTTGACATTTACTTCAAACTGGCACTCTGGGCGCATATTGCTTGCACAGACTCGCCGTCTCAGCGATCATGTCATCCACCCCCGCCAAACTGCTGATCGGACGATTCCTGAAAGGAACGAGGAGAACAAGGATCAGTAAACTGGCACCTCTCAGGTGTCTCAATTTTAGAGCGGTCAAGAAAATCATATCTACGTTCAGAAGCAATAGGTGATGGTGAACCAGCACGTGAACCAGGCTTCTAATTTTGCTGCCGCTGAATATTGTTCCAAGCCTTTTTAGGAAAGACTGGACACACCTCCTTCTCAAGAGGGTGCTTGTTCTTTACCTGAGTAAAAGGTCTTACTCCCAAATGATTGTGTTCCAATGAGATATACACCTTCGCAATAATAATCGTCAACTGACGCTGCCTGTCTACATCCGCCACAGCCGATAGGCGTTGGCGCACTTGTAATCAAACTGCCTCACTTTTAATGTTGGCCAGAATCATATCGGAGACAATAGGGAACATTCTCACAAATTTTATCCCCATTTTCAGAGCTGGGCCAGCCCCGTCTTCATCCTGTATCTTCTTTAGAACACTCAGTACAACGCTTATGGAGGGGGTGCCAAAGCACAGTGTATATGCTGAAGCAAATACCATCCCCCAAGTGCTGCAATCAGCTAAAGCAGGAATAATACCACTAGGTAAAGTCATTGTGAGAATCCTGTGTTTCTCAACAGGAGAGGATGCTGAGAAATAGCTTCAAGTTGCTAAACTTCTTCTGTCAGCCAATATGGTAAATCATCTCTATTCTGAGGACATTTTCCCATCACTGAATTCACAACGACAGGGCTTATGACAAGGCCACTGCTGTGCTCAGGCGGAGGAGGCGCAGATCCAGCCAGAGCCACTTGAATTGTGTGCGACATAAACTGTATGACACTTCTGTGTATATGAATCAATGATGCATGTAGCTGACGTAATTTGGATGCGGTGTAAAACCCACCAAAACAGGCTAACTGCCCTATCAACTGATAAGGGGCCTAAACGGACCACAGAAATAAGGTGAGGATGGGCGCCATTAAAGCAGATGATGGATGCTCCCAGGCCATCAGTGGATGCGCTATCAGTAATGCATAAGGGCGATAAGCCCACGGTACTGGGGCTGATGTATATACATGAAACAAATTGCCATTCCTATCCACTGCCGGGAATGTAACCCAAGAGTAAAAGATCTCAAAGTCCCTAAAACTATTTAAAATATGTGTGACCAAGGTGACAAAATCAATGTTAGATATGTTTTTGAAAGACCCTGAAGAGGGACATCTGTCCATTGACCAAAGAATAGCAACCATAGTTGCTTTTCATAAGACAAGCAAACCCCCTCTCCAGTACAGCTCATACCATCCGTGAGATCTCGGTGTGGAATGTAAACATGTATGTTGATAAGGGCAAGACTTTCCTAGAATTTGGTAATCAGACACTCAAATGTAAACTGTCATTTAGTTCCTAATATGCTATTCTTTTACAGCTCCATTTGTTACGGAACTTAAGGAACAAATGTATGCACTGTCATGTATTGAGCATAATGATGATAATGTTAAATAAAAAAGAATTTATAAATAAAAATGAACAAAAAAAGACCTTGAAGCAGTGAGCTGCGTCCACCTCAACAATAAAGATAAACTTAGCCCCTGCATTGGGGACTCCACGTTGAGTCAAGAATGTCTTAACCTCCGTGCGGTTAGGTGCTGGAATAGCGACTGCCATAAAAAAAACAGAAAAGGATAAACCAAAAGAACGGTAGTGCAAAATCGGGTTAAAACAGAGTAACAAAACGTTTCAAGCTTCAAAAACCTAAAAAACACAAATATAGGAGGCTAAGCCCTCCCATCACGGACGTGTCCTGGAACCAGTGAGAGGGTATTATTGACAAGCACAAGCGCGAAAATGTACCACACCAAACATTGGTGGCGCCATGTTGCATGGATTCTGCACAAATACAGAAATATGCCCAGGAGTCTTCCTACCATCTTACTACCCATGAGCCAGGAACGACTAGCTATAGTGTGTCACTTGCTCTCCTATTTAACCACAGAGAAACAAATGATTCAATACCCCAGAACACAACCCTGCCAGATCTCTCAGGAATCGCGGTAAAAAACACACTCTTTCACTCACACTCTTGTACTTGTCCACAATAAGATCTGACAGAGACACGAAATTGTTTAAAATATTTATTTTAACTAACGTGCCCTAACATGCAGCATACATGTCACAACCATTAGGAAAATGCATAGTAAAATACAGTCAGCATAGCAGCTAGTCCATATAGTATGAAGGGAAATGTCATCATAGAAAGACAATGGAAAATAAACAATAGTGCCTAACCTTCCTCCCCTTGCTAAGAAGAAGTATTATTATATAATAGAAGATCTCTGGACTATGTCAGTAGACCCCAGGCTAAGGCCTATCGATGGTAGATCTACATCATAGATGCTGTCTCGCTCTTCTCTCTGGAAAGGTCCCTCTCCAAGAGTGTGCCACCTATTCATGTACCTCACTAAAAACCAACATTTTCCAATCAGCAGCAGCATTGGTATGTTTTGTCTAAGGGCTAAGATCTTGGAAGAACAAAATAACAAGGGGCATTGTTGTTCAACCTTGCACATAATGTTCAGTCAAAATCCCAGGAACATACAGAGAGTGAACACAGCGATGAGTTCTCATGTGAAAGCAGTCTTTGAAATTATTGCAAAAATAAAGACGTGTAGTAACATGTGCAAAAGCAGCAAGCAAGCTGCAACTTGCTCATGCTAAGTTAGTGAAACATGACAATGTCCCTATGGGCCACGTGACATTACCATTGGGCTGCTTCTTCAAACCAACCCCCAGATGTCCTTTTAAAGACCCTGCCCTCCTAGCCATTCAGAATAAATTTGCAGCACTGTCTGACCTACTCAGGAGTGACTACCGCTGCCCCCTCAGACTGGTGGGGTTGATCAAACACCCATATTCCCAGCACATATATTCAAGATACATAATCAAGTTGCTATAAATGCACCTAAGGCTCGTAATAATCAAGATCTGAACATACTCAGATGAAACATTGCTGGCCTGCAATCTAAAATTGATCTAGCAGATTGGCCAGAGCTGGTCGGGCAGCAGGACATCCTAATGTTCCAAGAAACCTGGGCCACTAAAGACATATATTTGGAAGGGTTCAAATGTTTTAATGCTTCATTTCCCAAATTTGGTCGTCCATCTGGTGGCCTTTCAATTTGGGGGACCATTGCTGCAGGGTGTGGCGTTAAGGTTTACACACCCAAAGTGATCAATTCCAAAAGTTACAATAAAAAAGGGGGTGTATCTTTTTCTTTGTTTAATTTTTATAACAACGATTTTTATAGCTCCGCTAACGCAAATTGTATAAATTTGATTTGACTTTGTCACCACCTTAAAGGATTTGAATGGTTCTGATAAAACAGCTGGCATCTGTCTGGTTGGCGATTTTAACGCTAAGCTGCCCAACAATGATACTGCCATCCCCAAGCCCAGCAGAAGTGGTCACACTTGTCATAGGGAAGTGGAGATTATGTAGCATTTGAGAACCCATGGTTTGAGTAATGTTATGGATTTTGCTGGCCTTACTTATAATAATAATCTATTCAAACCAATGTTTAGAGGCAAGGACTAGGAATTTGGTAGCTTCAACAGTTAAACTAAGATTTGTGTGGCAAGGGGTTAATAGCACTGATCTGTTCCTTAGGGTAGTCAGGGAAAATCTGAGAATTATCGACTCCTACCTGATAGTGCAAGAACCTAATCTTGAGGTAATTAGCGCATTTATTAAACTCTGCAAAGCTATAAAATGTGCATTATCGAAACCCATTGTCACTACACCCTATGGGCCTAGATGGTTTAACAGCGAGTGTTCAGAGATAAATATTCAGTAAAGCATGGCTCTATCCACTAAACCAAGGTGTCACCTTACAATTCAGTTGTTAAGAAAGAAGTGTAAGGTTGCTATCTCCCAAAGGAATGAATAAAACTAAATGAACAATGGGATGCCCTTGCCAGTGCTGCTAGTTTAAAGAATGGAACAACTTTCTGGGCTGCTATTAAGGATATGAGAGCAATGGGACAAACATTAACACCGATCAGTTGTAATATAACCAGTGAGGCTTGGGAAGCTCACTTTTCTATGATATATACAGCCCCCACACATGGCAAAGATTTGTTTGATTTCCCAGCCCCTACAAGGATATCAATATACATTTCCAAAGTTTAGGAAGGTATACACCAGAGTCTGGTTACTAAAGCTCCAGTCCCGGATGGGCTACCTATTGACCTCATCAAGCATAAACCTGATTTTTTTGGTTCCGCTTTTGCTAAATGTTTTTAATAATCTAAACAATGTCCCGTTACCAAGCACCTGGTCAACCAATATTATTGTTCCTATTTTTAAAAAGGGTGACCGCTCCCAACCATGTTGTTACAGACCTATTTCCATGATTTATATCACCCTGAAAATGTTAGGGAGAGTTCTAGACAATAAGATTAAAATCTGAAGAGAACTCTATACTACAACCCTGTCAACTTGGTTTCAGGAGTAAGGTAGGAATTATTGAACAATGCCTAAACCTTAACCTAAAAATCAGGAAGTATACTATTGTGCAGCCGTCACCAATATATTTGGTCTTCATGGACTTGACCTCAGCCTTTTATTATGTAAGCAGGTCACGTCTATGGACCATTTTATTGGAATATGGGCTGGGTGAGGTTTTGGTAAACTTTTTTAGCATATCTGCATGGGGAATTCAATGCTTGGGTCAGGATCAACATAGGTGGGGCAGTCTCTAATGACATCAGAGTTTGTAGAGGTGTCAGGCAGGGTTGCCTTTTGGCCCCGTTACTTTTTATCTTATATATTAACAACTTACACACATCCCTGACAGCACTCAATAATGATGTCCCTAGAGTTAATGGTCATATACTCCCATCCCTATTATATGCTGATGAAGCAGTATTAATGGGTTGCACACCTAATGCCCTTACACTTTTAGTGCAGGGTTTTGTTGATTTAGTGGCCTCTTTAGGCTTATGCACCAATCTTAAAAAATCTTTTATAATGGCTTGTGGGCAGAGAAAGCGCTCCCTAAGAATCATCTCTGTGAGTAACCAAAGTTTACTATGCACAAGCACTTCTACCTACCTGGGGCTGGTTTTTGCTGCTAACAGTGCATGGTCTGATCATATGGTACATTGTAGTGATACATTTTCCTAAGCTATTAAATTGGTTCTAAGTCTCCTCCAACCCAGGAGGTCAGGAGCTATCCTAGCTATTTCAAATAATTGAAATCTCAGTGTATACCTACGTCAACCTATGGCGCTGAGGTATGGGGCTCCTCAAAGAATTGTAACATCCAGTATGAGAATAGGTTTTGAGAGAAACTCCTAGGAGCCCATTTTATTTTAATCTCTGTTTTATATAGTGCGGACATGACCCTATTAGGGTATCAGAGTGCTTCAGAATTCCATAACCAAGAACGTTCGATGGCCGGTTTGGCACAGACCTTTAGATAACAGAAACAAGTGAAAATAATCAGATTAGGCCATTTGTGCTTACTACAAACATACATACATGTCCAAACGATTACTAGGGATCTCGGGGCCCGATGTAGATGCCCTAATACCGGTCGGAAACGGCCGAATTCGGCCGTTTCCGACCGGTATTAGGGTTTTTAGATGTAGGGCATGCATTTACAGAATCAGTATTTTACCGATTCTGGATTTACCGATTCAGTAAAATTACCGAATCGGTAAATACAGACTCGGAAAAATACCGATTCTGTAAATGCAGATGTAGCTGGCACATGTCAGAGTGCCACAGGGCTTTAAGATTCGGTATTTTACCACCCAATCCAATTGGGTGGTAAAATACCGAATACAGGTGTGCATGCAGGTGTGCATGTACAGGTGTGCATGCACATGTGTGCATGCACACCTGTGCAATGTGACACACAGACATGCCCTTAGGGCATGTCTGTGTGCCACATGGCACACAAGTCCGGAATTGGGGTGCTAGACGGTGTCAAAAATCGGCAATTACCGAATCGGTAAATACCGATTCGGTAATGACCATTGATTCTATGGGCTTCAATGCCCATAGGAATCAATGGGCTTTACCGATTCGGTATTTACAGAATCGGTAAATACCGAATCTTAACGATTCGGTATTTACTGAATCTGAAATACCTACATCCCCCCCCCTCCATTTTACCACATCTTAAATACCGAATCGGTATGATTCGGTATTTAAGAAGTGGTAAAATGAACTTACCTACATCGGGCCCTATCTGTGTTAACATAGCCTGTGATCTAGAAGGTATCATAAGTGTGTCTGGACTTTTATTTTTTATGGTAGGAACTTGCTCATAAGAAAAGTCTTAGCTTCTTTTTTGAAAACTTCTGTGAACCGGATCTTTCTGATGCTCGGGGGGAGTGAGCTCCAGATTCTTGGTGCAATGCCAGAGAATGCTTTGTCATAAGTTCTCTTCTTATGGAAGAGGGCAGGTTTCAGTAAGAGGTCTCCATTGCTCCGAGAGCATCTGCTGCCTCCTGACAATGTGATTTTCCGGGCTAGTTATAGTGGCGTTTTGTAGTGTATCGCTTAGTGTGTGATAGATACCATCTTTAGCTGGATTCTTGCCTTGTAAGGAAGCCAGATAAGCGCTTTCAGATGTGGGGTGCTGTGTCAAACTTTCTGGAGGCTGTTATGAGTCTTGTGGCTACATTGAGGCAGGAATTTAGTGGAGCTGTTGAAATCTTGGGTGGTCCTGATAAAGTTGTGCATCTGCACTCAATCCTCGAGATGACCAATGCCTATACTGACGTTTTGAGGTCTGATGTAGAAATGAAAGGTTTAAGTTTTCTAAGATAGCTCAGATGGAACCGGGTAGTTTTAGCCATCGTAGTAATGTGGGATTGCATGTTCAGGTTCTTATCAAGCGTGAATCCAAAAGACTTGGATGAGTCCGCTATCATTGGAGAACAGTTAACGCAGTGATCAACTTGGTCCATTCCAATATCCTTGCTGAGATTTTCTGGGGTGAAATCAGAAGTAACTCTGTTTTATGCGGGTTTAGCTTGAGATGATTATTAGTTAGCTAATGAAAGATCTTTTTCAATGCTAGGTACATGATGTTGATCTCTTCCAACAAAGTAATGTTGATATATATCTGTGTGTCATCTGCATACATGTGAAAGGAGATGTTTGCCTGCTGTAAAATTTCTGTTAGAGGTTCTACATAAAGATTGAAAATAGATGGGGATAGTGTTGATACCTGTGTGACTCCAATAAGATTAGGGGTTGAATCTGATAGTATTTGTTTCACCTTGAATCTTTGCGATCTGTTCTTTAGGAAGGATCTGAGCCATTCTAGGACTGTGCCTGATAATCCCATCCTTTCCTCCAGCTGGTCTAAAATTTTGACATGGTTTACTGTGTCAAACACAGACGAGAGGTCGAGTAGTACAAGGAGACAAGTTTCATTGCGGTCTAAGGCAAGAAGAGGGTCAGCTGCTATGTGAAGAATTGCTGTTTCGATACTGTGATTTGGTCTGAATGCCGATTGGCAGTCGGTCAGAAGTTTGAATTTAGAAGTGTGTTGGCTCAGTTGCTGTTGAACACATTTTTCCAGGACTTTGGCTAGCTGGAAAATGTTTGTTCCCGTTCGAAAGTTATTAGGGTCTGGGATGTTCTCTGTAGGTTTTTTTTGGGAATAACCTGCCCAAATTGGAGGCAGTCTGCTAATGAACCTTGCAATAGCGAAGCATTAATAAACTTAGTCCACAAGGAGATGAGCAAGTGGTTGATCTTAGACCAACATTTTGGTGTAAGTGGGTCATTGAAATGGTTTTATGGTCAAAAAGGTTTTAGCAATATCTTTGTGGTCATAATACTTAAGTTCTGACCAGAGAGCATTATTTTTGGGCATCGCCTGTACTGGTTGAGATTGAAGCTTAGTTGAAGTGAACTTTTGAATCGAGGGGGTCTCCGTGAATTCTTGAGCTCGATCTCCAGGAAATTGGCTTAGGCTGTAAAGAAGGATAAGAATTCTTCACAACTGATTTCTGATTGTTATTGCTTTTAGAGATGATTTAGCCATTTTGTTAGATTGATCTTTTAATAGTTCGAAGACTTTCCTCCGTATGTTTTTTGCATTATCCAATTCTCTTCTGAAGAAGTTTTTTTTATTTTAGAATACTTTTACTGTAGGCATGTCTGGCCTGTTTTAGTAGTTTTCAGTGGGTGGAGGATAGCTGTTGTCTCCATTTCTATTCTGTTAGTCTGAGAGTCCTGCTTTCTTCATTGAGGGTTCTTTTAAAACAAGGATTCTTGTCTTCAATCAGCCCCTATCTCCACGTCTCAATATGTTTGTCATAGTGAATTAAATCTATACTATATTGAAGACTATATAAAGGCTCGCCCTGCTTTACTTTGGCTAGCCATTTGGAAAACCCCAGCAGCGTCTCTCACAAGAGACATTGTAATAGATTGCTTCAAGTGTGAGAAGGTAATGGATATCCCATGGCTAGCTGGGGTGAGATCGAGTTTAAGCAGGGCTTGAGAGCCCACATAAGACAGATACTGTAAGTAAAAAAGTTCTTCGGTCAGCACTTTATATGCATTATAGCAAGGTTACGCTTGATAGGAAGTCCAGGAAACGAACTGTAGCCATTTTTTGTCTTTTAAGGAAACAAATTATCAGTTGGTCAGTTATCTTACTAAATCTATGGGCTGTTGGGAGCAGGGACTCATTTTTTCATCTAAGGGCCGGCACAGTGACATTTTTATTATGTTTTCCTCTTGGCTTTCATGCTAATCTCTATCCTATACCATGTCCGTGTGATGGCCAGACTAGGAAAACCACATTACATTTCTTATTCTTTTGCAAGTTCTATATACAAGCCACTTATAGCATTATCCTTAATTTGGAAGATGATGAATTGATATTTCGGGTGGGCGCTTTCCTGAAAACTGCTGTTCATGCCAAGCACATGATGGGTACTGTATGAATGATATTTTATTGTATGGATTTCATACATGGTAATTGAATTTAATTGAAAGGTGGCAGGCCTTTGAAGCTTTCCTCTCGAGCACTGTGCCCATCTTGGGGAAGGATGTTTGACACCTCCGCCCAGGATACCCTTTGTTTTTGGCCTCATAGAGCAGTGGCTCTCGACCCAGGGTCCAAAAACATGTCTGGTGGTAGCAGGCTGCCTAAAGCCAGTCAGAGACCAGACCTGGGTTAGTAAGTTTTTAGGGGGCACCTCTAAGGTGCCCTTTGACAATATGTTTTAATAATTCCAGCACTTGCATCAGTGCGGGTTTATTAAGAGGGCTGTTTTGGTACCAAACACTCCTGGACTCAGTGAAGCCATCATGGTGCTGGGGAACTCAAGTTGTTGAGTTTACAGCCCATGTACTGTTTATGGCTTCCCTGCCTTACAATATTAAAGAATATACGTAAATATTGTAGAGGCATATCTGCTCATGTAGATGTGCCCACACCTGAATTAAGGTACACCATGCCTTAGTACTGGTAAGGACTGCTAGAGGGCTGACTTACCTATACCTCGGACAGTGCTGTTAGACATGGCACACAGGCAGTGTGCCATGTCAACTTTGTTGTTTTTCACTGCACCAAGGCATGCAAGCTGCAGTTGCATGGCCCTGGTGAGGGGTCCGTAGGGCACTCTCAGCAGTCCCCATGCCCTAGGTACCAAGGGTACCATTTACTAGGGACTTACAGGGAAGCTGAAGCCAATAATGGTACAGTTTTAGGGAAGGAGAACTGGCACAGTGTACCTAGTTGGGAGGAACCCTCTGCACTACAATCAGAACCACATCATTTTCAAACAAAATTGGGGGGGCTAACCATGTCAAAGAGGCATGTTCTCACACCTTCTATCAGGAATGCCCAGATGTAGCTGTACCCCCTAGCACCCAGATGTGTATTTGAGACAGGCTGACAGGCACACAGAGCCACTAGCACAGAAATACCCACTTTCCCAAAGTGGCATTTCCCCATTAGTAATGTTGCACGACCAGAGAGAATTTGTCATTACTAACCCCTCGATATCAAACACTATACTGCTGCTTTTCTGCCTGTTGTAAATACAGCTCAATACCCTTTCCTCTGGTCCCCCATGTTAATCAATGTGAGAATCAGGCTCCACTGTACCAAACACACCATTCGGTGCTATTTACTGCCAATGCGCTCCAACTCCCTATTTTTCCTAGAAACTCCCCGATTTAAGCGTTCCCGTGCTGGTGGAAAAACCTTTGAGGTCTGTGCCACCAAGCACTGGAATACGCTTCCGTTAGCTCTTCGCACATGCCAGACAGAACCAACATTCCGTAAATCCCTTAAAACCCTTCTTTTTTCTTCCTAGTTTGGTACCTCTGACCTGTCCCACTAGTTCTCAGAGTCTCCCAGCGCCGGGATGCCCCGTTGGGGCCGCTGCGTGCTTTACAAAACACACTAATATTAATAATAATAATAATGCCTATATCGCACCCGCACCCATTCCCTCTCTCTTCCTGACACCACACCCTGCCCCCAGGCAGTACTCTGGTGTAGGGAGAACCTTGTAAAGTAGCTTTTAGGTACCCAAAAGGAGCAAGGCAGAGAACCACCAACCCTCAAGCACCACAGAGGTCTAAGTAGGAAAGTTTTCAGTTCTTTTTTAAATTTAGCTTCCGCAACAATAAATCTAAAGTGTGCAGGCAGCTTTTTCCACAAGCCTGCTACTTTAGCAGCCAAGGAAAAGCCACCCCTCTGCTCAAAATGAAGTGAACCACAATAAGTCCTGCCAAGCTAGAACACAGTGGCCTTCCGGGACTGTATACTCTAATGCGTCATTAAGGAATAATGGCCCCCTGTTGGCACATTAGGGTCAGTGCCTTATACATTATGCATTATCGAACTGGCAGCCAATGAAGTCTTTCTCAAAATAATAACACTGAAGTGCATTTCAGAATTTTATATAGTAACCGGACTGCAATATTCTGCATAATTTGTAGCCGTTGGATCAGATATTCTGGGAGATCTAGGTCCAGGGCATTGGCGTAATCCAACTCAGATAAAATCAGTGCCCTGACCACAATGACTTGGGCTTCATGAGGAAGAAAGTACAAGAACATCTTGCAGGGGGCAGCCGGTAACTCTGAAGGGCCAGGCAGTAACCCAACCTTGAAGTTGATCCTGCCCAAACAATAAGATTTCTGTCTTGCCTGGGTTGTACTGCAATCTATTGACCTTCAGCCAATTGAGCAGTGCCAACATACAGCATAAATGCCACCCTTGCCTTTGTGGGATCTCTATCGTACATGAGAAGGAGTTAGGTATCATCTGTGCATGAGATGATCTTGATGTTAAAGGATACGCCAAAAGAGACATAAAGATGTTGAAGTGTGTGGTACTTAGGGAGGAATTCTGAAGCCCCCCCATTCAACCTTTTGGCTACTGAGGCATACAGTTTCATCCAAACCACCTGCTCATATCTATCAAGAAAGAAGCCAGCTTAGTGGAGAGCCTGTAACTTCCAGATGTTTTAACCTGTGCAGCAGGATATTATGATCAACAGTTTTGACTGCCGCTGACAGTTCCAACAGTACCAGAGTCACATTGAGGCCAGAATCCAAAATAAACTTAATGGACTCTGAATCCTCTAGTAATGTGGTCTCAGTGCTGCGGCAGACTCTGAACCCTAATTGAGGAGAGTGGAGTAAGTTGCTATTAGACATAAAGGTGGTAAGTTGCTAGTTCTGCAACTTCTCCAACACCTTTGAAGCTACTGGAAACAGCAAGACTGGTCTAAAATTATCTAAGGATTCAGGATCAGCATTAGCCTTTTTAGGTAGTGGAATCAAATTAGCTTTTTTCCATTCATCGGTTAGAACACCAAAATAAAGGATGGCAAACAGTTCATGATATATCGGAGAGATAATATCCGCAATGGACTTCAAGATGTGAGGAGGAATGTCATCAATTGGGAACTCTGACCTACAATTCTCAAAAGAGGTCATCACATCTTCTAAAGGTGGGGCCAGAAATATTGAAAATATCAATGATGATATCGGAAGAGTTAAATCCTCCCTATAACCGCCCTCCTTAGGCATTGTTCATCCCTGACAAATTACACTGCATTTTGAGGATTTTCTACTCAAAAAGTCACAGTGTCGGGAGCATAGTGATTGATTTAGTTCCAGCTGAGGGATGTAATTTTGGGTCCATAAAGTTAGACACAATTTGAAGAATCTCCGTCCCTTTGGTTTCAGCCTCTTTGATGCAATGTGTGTAAAAAAGACTCAGTGATCCTTTTTGAGACTTTTGTGATATGTTTTCAGGGCTAATTTGTAATGAACTTTATCAGATAAGAACGTCACTGGACTCTTTCTTGAGCTAGTTTCTGTGAAAACCAGCATGATGAGGGTTTTAACAGCTTTTCTTGCAGTCGTAATTGGGTCTACAAAATCCATCACTCTCCTGAGCCTTGAACTAATAAGCCTGTTTCCTTCTGAAGGGGTGACTGGAATGACTAGTTTAGAATCCAGCAGGCTGCTCCTTAGGACAGCTATGGGCACCCTACTCCAGCATCTACTCTCATTTTGTGATAGGGAAGGTTGAAATTCATTTAAATAATTAAACTGCTATGAAAAAGGCAGTAAGGAGTAGGCTAACTGTGGCACAGGCTGGGGAGAATCCCCTTCTGCAGCCCTGCATTTGAAAAAAAATGTAATCAATAGCATGGCTTGCTGTATGGGTAGGCTCCTTAGCAATCCTTACTAAGTTGAAGGAGGCTGCAGTCTCCACAAACTGCCTTGTTAAGGGCTTCTCCCCATATCTAAGTGAATATTGAAATTACAGAGCATAATAAAATTGCCACAGGAGCTATATTAAGGCACTTGATCAAGGGAAGCAATAACATCTCCTGCATAACCAGAGGGGTGGTACATCAATATCTCCTATAAGCAGTGGTGACAATCAGTGGATAAAGTACAGCCCACAGCTTATGCTCCCATTATCCCCTCAGGTTTAAAGGACTTCCAATTATAAGTTATTTGTAAACTATTGCCACCTAACTTCCTCTTCTTCCTACCCTATTTAGGTGACATTGCAAACATAGGACTCAGGAATGGCCAAGCGTAAATCTGGGCAGGCCTCTTCATTCATATTAATTTCAGTCATGAACAGCACATCTAGTGTCTCATCTTTTAGCAAATCACATATGTCTAAAGCATGTTGATGCAAAAAACATACGTTGACCAATACTGCCTTCATTTCCTTTTAACTTTTTCTGGGGACAGCCACATTAGCGACCTGGGGGTTGAGGGGAAAAAGGCTGTGACTACATCTGCCACATGAAAAGAGGTCAACAGAGTGTAACAGAACAGGACCTCCACCTGTTTAGTCCCGCTTCATACCTATAAGTTCCCCTGAGGTGTAGGTCCTGCTAAGCAAATCCTCTGTTGTGCAACCAGCATAGTGCCTGGCACTGGATTTGGTCATGGACAGCCTTGTCATAGGCATGCCTTCGGTGCGACTGTGCTGCTGCCATGATTTTCTTGGTTAAAGCCTTCTCCTGCATAACACAAAACATTAGAGCGCACACGACAAAAGATGGAATCGCTCCAAGTCCCGATTGTCCCTCCCCACTCAAACACTGTCCGTCCCTCAAAAGTGTACGCAGGTAAATACTCCATTAAAATGATTCTATGTCCTTTTAGCAACAAAAGGTTAGTAAAAAATATAGAGGCACCCTTAAAATTAAATTTGTGTTTTTCTTCTATATTTAAAAAAATTCTAGCAGCAAGTTTCAGATGAAATCTGTGCAAATTAGTGCAAACACTCCAATGCGGAACAACTCTTACAACAAAAACACTCTCCCAACAGAATCAGCATGACAGGAAATGCCAACTTACTCCCTGTCCCTAAAGAATATCTAATAATAGTGCATCTATGCTGCCGCCATGATTTTCTCAGAGAAAGCCTCCTCCTGCCCATAAATCGGCAAAATGAACAGACCCAGACACTTGTTTAAAATAGCAAAAAATGCCACTTTTATTTTAGATCAGTTAAACTCAAATTCAGGCAATTCATCAACAGTTTAGTATAATTGGGCGAAAACCTTTAAAATTCTCATATGTTTAAAATATTAGCATTTCAGACCGAAACCATCAACCATATGTTGTAACCATTCCTTCAAACCATGTGTTTCATATCCCTTCATTTGATACCGTTACCTCTTTCCTCTTTCTTTTTCCCAACTGGAGGTTGGGTAAGCCCGCTCCAGACTTACCCACCCCAAAAACACCGCACCTGCGCTATAAAAAACGCCTGAGAGCAACCTGTCTAACAGTGGCAAAATGGATACATCAGTAAACAACATAATTTTTTCTTTTTTTACATAGGGATGGGAGGGTAGGACTTTCAAAAGAAGCGCACCTCCCGCCACCCGCCTACCTCCCTCAGAATGTCGTTAAGCAATATCTGCCTAACTAAACACCTGTGTGGGAGCGCGCCGGCCATAGTCCTCCTACCCAATCCTGTGCTGCGACCTGTCCCATCCGGGCGATAGACCCCGGGGGGAGACCGCTTGCGCTCTGCTCCCCCCTGGGGCCCCCATGGAACACTAGAGCCCGCCCAACAAAAGATTGCGCTGCTCGGTGTCCCGATCAGCCCTCCACCCTAAAACACTGTTTGTCCCTCAAAAGAGTACGCAGGTAAAACAAAACCCTATAAAATACTTATATGTCCGTTTAGCAATAAAAGATGTGAAAACAATATAGCAGCAACTTTTAAAAAATATTAGGTCTTTCTTCTATTTATTTTAAATTTCTAGCATCAAGTTTAGGACAAAATCCGTGCAAATTGGTACAAACACTCCAATGTGGCACAATTCCTAAAACAAACAAAAGACCCCAACAGATTCAGCGAGACGGAGAACACTGACTCACTCCCAGTCCCTAAAGAATACCTAATAGCAGTGTATCAGCACTGTGGCCATTATTTTAAATTTCATAAATGTTTTGTATATTTATCTGACACATTTTTAATAATAAAAGTAACAAAAAGAAAATCAACACATAAATAATAAACAAAGAAGTACCCCCAAAAAATAGACCAGCATAACAGACAAAAACATAGACAGAAAGCTCTCATTAAAAAACATATCAATGATTGGTGGTTCAAATTAAGACAAGACATACAGCAGTAACCTACTAGCAAAGAGAAAGATAGATATTTGATAGGGTTATATGTTCATTGAGAGCCTCCTGTAGCTTCAGAATCCATCATAATAGGACCAAATTGAAATCTTTTGGAGTAGAAAAGTTTCTGGATTTATCATTTTTTTGCATCTGCACTGCTGATCGATCAAAAATTCTATATGTACAACCAGCATTTTTTCAGTTTAGGTCTCAAATCTGAAAAGTGTTTACATATATTCACCGTCTCTTTATCAAAATCTTGATAGATTAATACTTTGACGGAACAGGGGCTTTTCTTTGCCATCTTTTCTGATGAGGACTCGATGATTATATCTCAGGACTATAAAGATAGTCTCTATAGGTATGGATCGGTTACCTTTCTGCTGTGAAAGATGTGATGAGCTTTATCAATCTCAGTTTTTTGGGAAACTTTGGGGCATATTACCAAGCAATAGCGATAATTATCGCTATTACTTGGTTAGAGAAATGTTTTTACAGCTGAGCAGCGTCGATTTTTATCGCAGATAAACCTTGGTATTACCAAGGTTTATCGCAAATGCGATAAAAATCGGCCTCCATGCATGAATATCGCTGAAAAGTCAGCGATATTTATGCATTACCGAGCTAATACTCTTAGCCATGTTATCCACCTCCCATTGGATTACATGGCTAAGAACTGCTCAGGGCAGGTGTTAGCTTTTGGAGCTTAGCGCGAATATCTCCAAAAGTTGGTAATAGGAGATAGCGATGTTAGCGACTGTTTCCAGTCGCTAACATCTTGGCACGCCCACTTTGCATGTCATTAGGGATAAATATCACTGACATGCAAAGTGGGGCCCAAGATGGTCGCTATCTCCTACTAGCTGTCGCTAACTGGTGTTAGCGACAGCTAGGTAATAGGGAGATCATTTTATCTCCGCTTTCTTGGCTTTTAAAGCCAAAAAAGCGGAGATAAACCCCCTTGATAATATGCCCCTTTATTTTTAATAGTTTGGCAGAAAATTCTCCAAGTAAAACCTGTAGTTTTGACATTTGATATGGTCTGGTATAGAAAATGACATAGATTACACTGTTAGTTTTTATTCTCCAAGTCTAAAACTCATTTGACTGACTAACGGGTGATGTTTTCGAGTGCTGCTTCTTGTTTTTTAATTTAATCTCATTATCAGTCACTTTAATTGATAGAGCAGCAATACCTCTCTGAATATGCTTAATGTCAGAGAGGCCCATAGGAATACATGGGAAGGCATTCACTAATTGCGATTAGCATTTTGCGAATCGCAATTTGTGAATGCATTTTCAAGGGTGCAGAGGGGGTCCAAAGGTAAAGGTCCACTGAAAGGTAACTTTAAGTGCAAGTTTCACAAACACAGGTCCCAAGGACATGCGTGTGTGTAACATGAAACTTTAAAAAATGCATTTTTGTGCATTTTTGAAAGTTTTCACAAATTAGCATGAAGGTCAAATTTATTATTATTATTGCAAATTTTGATTCCTTAAATGTATTCACACAATAGGTAATCGGAAAAATTGTGATTCCCCATTTTGCAAATGCCTTTTGAGATGATACATCCCAAAAGGCTTTTTACAGTTCGCAAACGGCCCAATTTGCGAGTAAAAACTCTTGATACATCTGGCCCTAACTGTTGTCTGCACTACAAGAAATGTTTAATGCTTCTCTTTCCCTAGGAATTATTCCTATTTCTTTTACAACTTGTTCTCTCCTCAGTGCTTCCCTTCCTTTGCAAGTGAGGTCAAACACGAAAAAATTATTTAAGCGAAGGTGTTATTTTATTGGTTAGATTATTGGCGTTTTAACTCTTCCCCTATGTTTTTCAATGGGGATTTACTAGTTTTCCAGCTTTGCAAGACACTGGTCGCCACCACTCATACCTGTACTCATGTCCTTTGCTTCCTGCACTGAACCCAGAGGGGTCTCCGAGGGGAAAAGAGGTGCCTGTCCGTCCTTACCACCCTGATATTTCTAGGTCACAAACTATACCTCAAAGGATTTTCACTGACCTTGACTTCCACTGAGGCACCTTTCTCCATAGGCAGAGACTTCAAACTTCTTACCCGCTCTTCCTTGTTACCGTTATTTCACTTTCCCCACCTCAAGTCCCCAAGAGAGGGAGACCGTTTGCTGCTATCTGCCTTCTCTGCCATTAAATGCTGCAAGCTGCTTCGTTCTGCAGCCTGACTTTGCTGCCTTTGCCACCGGACCTTACACCAGCCAATCTGCAGTGTTGCAGCTCCCTGGCCGCCTCTCTCCACCGCCGTCCCGGTGCCTCACGCCTTGGCATTTCGGTATCCTGAAACTTAGCCTGGAAGAAAACTGATCCCGGCTGTCAGCCTCTCATCGCCCAGTAAGCTGTTGAACTACGCGGTTAGGAGCATTTACAGTGCCCGCAGTTTCATTCCTCTACTAGCGCCCATGGCTGCCTTAACACACAGCCGTCATTTCCCCCCCTCTAGTGTTTCATATGACTAACTATTCCCAGTATGACTAACTATTCCCAGCTATGACTAACTATTCCCAGCTATGACTAATAATTCCCAAAGGAAGAAGTTATCTCTGCTAAGTGTGCTGGAATGGAGGCACCTAACGTGGATTTCAATGCTATCGAGAGCAGCATGAGTGGTACCTCCCCTCGACCAATGACAAATGAGGGCGCAATTAACCCCGGAAGAGCCCAAAAGAACACACTTACAGTCCCCTTCAGCAATAGGTTTGAAATGTTGGCATCACCTGACCCATGTGAGGATGCAGAAGATCTTCATATAAGAAGGGATTAAATTGGCGAAGGAGGAGGGGAGTCCCTGGAAGTGTAGAAGAATAATTGACGAGTATCATATTGGGGCTAAGTAATGACATCAAGGGTCGCTTCAAAGTCTCGGAGGCAAATCAGGTTGGCATACAAGTCTCATGCTCCAAGTTAGCACAAAAAATTCGATGAGGTTGCCTCTCGTACCAAGGCCTTGGAAGATGAAGTAGGTTTGATAAAACAATATGTGACAAAAAATGCTAATGAGATCTGTAAACTGGCTAAACAAAATCAAATGTTAAAAAGATGATTTCGAGAGATTGGAAAATCACACTCGAAGGAATAATTTAAGATTCTTGAATATCCCTGAAGCAATGAAAGGCACAGATATAAAGGCCTTTATAATCAGTCTACTTAGGAGCATGGTCTTAAAGGATATTACAGATGTCCATCTTGAGCAAGAGATCCAAAGAGCACAAAAGGAGCCTTTTCGGCGTAACCCCTAAAGGACCAAACCGAGGAAGATCTTTGTGAATTTCCTTTCTTATACTGTTAAGAATGCATTTCTTAGCAGGGCCCTAAGAGATAGGCCATATACACTTAAAGGTGTTTCTGTTACAATAAGATCAGACATCTCTAAAACTAAAGAGCAGAGGCAATGCGAGCTAGGTAACAGGATGGAGGATCTGCCGAAGCTTGGCGGTAAGGTGCAACTAAAATTTCCTGCGATGCTTTGCATAATGTGGGATAACCAAATGTGTAATTACTGTGCTGTTGACGATGTCGATGCATTAATAAATTCAATAAACAAGAAAAAGGAACCTACTAAAAAATAACCATACGACTACGAATCGATTGAGTATGGAGGACGGAAGAAGGAATTTGGAGGTGCTGATGAACTGCAAACTTGTTTATTGATATTTTGCTTACATCTATTCCCACAATAGGCAGCCCATAAGGCATATTGATGCCTACAAGATAAGGAGGGTCCCCCAGGGTTGGGTTTGGAGGGGTGGGATGGTAAGGGTGGTGATGGTACACAGGTGGGGAGCAGAGGGGTAAAAACAAAAACAAAGCCCTCAATATCACTTAGACAGAAATGTCTATGAAAGTTGAATCTGGAACAGGAGATGAAATTAGAGTGGGTGGATTTTGGCTAAACTTGGTAAAGGTATTGATATCCTCATATGGAATGTGAAAGGCCCCAGGTCTCCAGCCAGGCAGAGGGGGGTGCTGAGGAGAGTCAGACCCATATTATGGTCTTGGGGGAGACCCACTTGTGGCAAGTCAGAGTAAGGAACTATTCCGTAGGTATGGGTGGGTCCAACATTTTTTAGTTTCTGACCAAGAGCAATGCTGAAAAGGGGTAGCAATTTTAATAAGAAGGGGCTCTGAAGTGGAGGTTAAGTATTCTAGAACTGAAAGTTCTGGTAGATGGGTTTTAGCTGGAATGAAATGAGTAGACTTTGACTTCATCTGTGCCAGGTTTTACGAGCCAAATGAGGACGATCCACAGTATGTAGTGGAATTGGAGTTTAAGCTAGTGGAGGATTCGGTTCAGTTGATTTTGGGCTGGGATTTTAATATTTTGCTGGATCCCATTTTGGATCATTCCTTAAACGGAGGAATGGTGCTCCGGCACCTATAGCGCGATGAGAAAAAGATGATGCAAGACCTAGGGCTAGTAGATGTATGGAGAAATCTAAAAGGATAATCGAGTGGGTATACTTACCATAGTAAAAATATGGACATTACTCCAGATTACATTATTTTTTGGAGGAAATGGGCCTAGTGTCAAATATAAAAGAGATTATATACCTTCCAGAACAACTCAGCTGTTATTATGATGTTTCAGGTTCCAGGAATCAAGCACAATACAGTGTTGATAATGAAGTGTACCCTCCTCTCCGATGAGGAGGTGGTGTCCACCCTTAAAAAGGCTACAGCTGAGTATTTTTCAACCAATACTGGTTCAGCTTTTCCAGACGTAGAGTGGGATGCTGTTAAAGCATATATCTGGGGGGTATTAAAAAGCCATGGTTGTTCTAAGGAAGAGAAGAGAGGGCAGAAAGAAGTTGGTATTCTTCAGGCCTCTGTACAAGCCCCAAGGGGTTGGAAAGATATAGAGAGGGTGCTAAAAAGACATGAAGAGGTGCAGTTAAATTATAAAATTAAATTAGATTCCAAGTGGAAGGCAAGATGGCAGGCTGGAAGTATGACACAGTTCCAGTATGGGGAGAAAGCTGGGGCATTACTGGCTTGGAAAGCCAGGGTAGAAAGAACCGGGAATATGATCAAAGAATTGGTGGGGCCTCAGGGCAAGGTGCTAGATAACTGGGAAGATATGCAGAACCACTTGATTTCTCTTTTAACTCCATATATATGGAAAATATCTTCCCAGAACCAGGCCTGGGCGTAGTTCACAGAGTTTTGCTACACGGAGCACCGCGAAGTTTAAAAAAAACTCTGTGAAGTTCTGCAGGTGGAGGAGTGCAGTGCGAACTGCAGTTTGTGCTGGTATTCCTGACGTTCGGGTAGAAATTCTATGCAAGTAGCAGCTCCGGCTTGCAAACCTACCATTCACTGTCGCAAACTCCCTGTTCGCGATCGCGGTCGGGGAAAAGCCTGCATATCGCGGAGTGCAGAAAACTCCAAAAACTCTGTGAATGAAGCAAAGTTCACCACCCAGACCTACCCAGGACCCCAAAGGCTTAAAGGCTGGTTGGGGGAGGTAGGTCTTCCTATACTGAAGAAAGAAGGACTGGAGTGTATGGAAGCCTCGATCACTCAGAAGGAGATTAGAAGGGCCATGACTAGAGCCAAGAGAAGGAAGACTGCCAGTCTTGATGCAATTCCATCGGAGGTCTATAAACTCTTAATAGAGGAAGCACTTCCAGTTTGGGAGATCCTGTTTAATCTCGTGTATAAGGGGAGGATGTGGGTACCTGGGTGACGGAAAGAGGCTACTATAGTCTTGGTCCTAAACTTAGCAAAGGACCCTAGGAAGGCGGAATCGTATCATCCGATATCACTACGTAACGTAGATTATAAGATTTTTGTTAGTATTTTGGCAAGGAGATGGACTAAACTAGCACCCTAGCTTATACATCCCAATCAGAAAGGATTTGTACCAGGGAGGAAGATCCAGGAACTTACTCAACAATTGATTGGCAGTATAGACCTTGCTACAGCTCACTTGATCCCCTTGCCTGTAGTTACATTGGAAGCCACTAAGGCTTATCTATGGAAACTCTTGGTGATAATGGGGTTTGGCCCCTGTTTTAGGACAACATTGAGAGGACAAGTTTGTTCCACCAAGCTCCATCAGATGCAAGCTATTACTACTCATTCATGAACGGAATCTTGGTATGACTCTCAACAAGAGAAGACTGAGAGAAAAATATTGGTGGCTAGGTATGGACAGAATTTTTGATTGAGAAATAATTGTTGTGTTAAGCAAATGACTTGAACCTTACGTGTGTTACACCACCTATGGTGAAACGTGTCAGTCCAGGAAGGGTGTGGAGTAGAGTGAGTTTTGATTTTTTTCCGTCCGTGTCATCCACTCCCAAGTGTCCAAAATGTTGCTATAGTTCGGAATGATCATATCTGATGGTGGTCGCTTGGTTGGATAATTTGTCTAAAGTAAGGTCTACTTTTGATGTTAATCAACACATTGGTAAGATGCATTCAAACATTAAAAATAAGTGAAATGAATGGTAAAACCAGGTATGCTATATCTAAAAAAAAATCATTTCTCTTGAAAAAGAAGATTGGGTTTGGCTCAAACTGCCTATTGCTAAAATAGTAAAAGGCAGCGTTAATTTTGGGGAACAATGCCAGGTTGCCGAAGTGAGTCTGAATGGGTATGCTGTAAGATTGGAAAAATCACAGCTCGTTTAATGAAAGTTGCAAACATTTCAAAAAGTGATGCCTTCTTTCCTATAATTAAAAGTAGTGTGATCCAACACTCTTCCATGTACTTTTAGAGCTGATGCCTGCCACCTTAAATGAGTTTTTTTTATTTATCACATCGGTAGATCAGGCGTCTTTTATATTACTTTGGAATGAAGGCTGGCACACAGGTTTCCATCTCTTAATGCACCTTGCTGCACAGCAAACCACGAAATACCGACTGGTAAATGAATGTTGTACTACTTCAAAATGAAATGTAATTGGTAATCTTAATGATTTCATTTTCACTCCGAGCAGAAATTCAAATTTCCCAGTGAAGAGGTGACAGCTAGATGACTACAGTAAAAAATGATTCTTGGGAAAGCCTGCTCGCTTACTTATGAGATACTTTATATGGTGGAAGTTCCAAATGCCTAGATTGTCCTCTGAGTAGGTAGAGGTTCTACAAGGCACTGCTCAACGCTCCGTGTAATTTATAAGATGAATGATTTTCCCTTTGCTTCCAGCCCTGCCTCTGTTATTGCAGTTGTCTGCTGACATGGAGCCAAGATACAAGGGGGTCGTCGAAAGGTAACTACAGAACGTATGTCTGTCCTATAACATTGCATGTATGTCCACTTAGTGAGATAAATATATTTTTTTAACATCCACTACACTATATATATTTGCCTCTGTGATTTAGAGTGACAGACTTCAGGCCTGCCAATCTGCAACATTGTAATACTCTATAGCAAAAGCTAAATTAAACTCTAAACATATAACTATTATAATATGGTAGAGATTACGGTGATTTTTTTGGCATACATATGATTGATCACCTATGGTATATGCCGTCACCTATAACGGCATATACCAGCAGCTTTTTAGCCGGCATTTCAGTGAGGATTGTACTTTATTGGGAATGCCTTTATTAGCCTTCCTGTTTCTGAGTTTCTTTGGGAGGACTGTATGTGGATTTTTGACAGGGAACCATAACCGTCCACGTCAAGCACTCACCCGCACTGCCGGACACTACACTGTCAGTGCTCCATAGCCATGTTCTGTGACATGCATGCACATGTGCCATGCTCAGAACAAGACCACACACTTACTCACTCACCTAAACACTTGCGAGGTTTCCCAAAGAGTGCAGATTCAAGGATCATGTTGGACATGGCCGAGCTATAAAAGGCCAGGCCCAGCACACCATGATGCTCGTTCTATAGAATTCCCAGTGGGAGCGGGAGCTCCACGTTCAACAACAGTCAAAAAAAAAAACTCTTCTGCATCATGCTTGATAAAATGACTGACTCACCGGTGTCAATTCCAGACACCCCCACCTGCTCGGCCACAAATGTAACCTGAAAATAAATCCAAAAACAGTAAGAGCTGTTAAGGCACACACTGAAGGTAAGGGGCAGGCATCTATTTGCATGGTTAGAAATATCTACGTTAGCAACTTATCTGTCCAGCTCCAACGAGGGTGCAGAGTCCAGGGACCGTGAAGAAAAGAAAGAACACTTTAAAAAAGGAAAAAGACAAAGCGTAGCAAGCTCAGCTAGGCACACGTGGAAACTAGTCACTCTGATATGGGTGTGCATGGAAGTAGTCAGTAGGTGCATCACTGTGGTTCAGCATGGAACGCTGTCCAGGATTGTCATAGACATTGCATTTTAGGTGTGACAAACCACCTCAAGCTTTCAGGTAGAGCCCTTAATGGGAGCACAGGTACTTAAGGCTGCATGATAAGGGGGTGGGAAGCAAGCTATAGTCATAAGTAATTGTAGCAACAGGATTCAGTTGCATGTACACTCTTGCGAACTGTCAAACACATGAAACCGCAGCCTCCAGACTTGTATGTGAAGAAATAACTTGATGTTGGAAAAGGGGAACTACACAGTGGGTCCAAGCTGAGTTACTATTCACTCTAGTGGACTCAAGAGGCACACCACAGCGTAAGGAAAGGGTCTTAAGCACTACTCTACTCTGGAGAGTCAATGTATATACCGCAATGACACCCAACAAAGATGGTATCTCACCCAACACAAGCAAGGACACTAGTGCACAACTCTACTTATTCAAACACCCTTCTACTACTTGTTTTACTTCCTTTCCCCTACTTTCCTGTTATACTAGGCATCGCAGGCGGATGTGTGTCACCCCTCCAAAATAAAAAGAGCAGGTTGGTGCCTATAATAAGAGCAGGTTGGTGCCTCCTATCCATTTTTTTCTTGAAGTAGAGTATATATGTATAAGATTTAGACTCTATGTAGTAAAGACAAAAATCACCATGATGTCATGAAACATTAGGAGGTACCATGCAAGTTCAGGAATTCTATTACGTTGAATGTACCCAGTGGTTTCATGAACATTGAGGAACCATAACGACAAGAGGTGCCACTGCGCTGTGGGGGCTAACTGCGGAGTGTGCTTCTGTACCATCCTGTTGGGGCTGCCTGTCTCCCTGAGAGGTGCCTTGCTGGGGAAGAATGCCACCTTGCTCCGCGCACCTCCTGATTGCCGGGATTCTAGGACTCGAGTCCCATTAGCCCCAGTGTGTGACCCAGCGCCCGGATCACCTGAGGCTCACCTGAGGCTCGTTAGCCTCGCAGCTACATAACATCTTGCCGCACCCACTGCGGCGGGTGCGACTGCGCTGTGGGGGCTAACTGCGGAGTGTGCTGCTGTACTATCCTGTTGGGGCTGCCTGTCTCCCTGAGAGGAGACCTTGCTGGGGGAGAATGCCACCTTGCTCCGCGCACCTTCTGATTGCCGGGATTCTAGGACTACGAGTCCCATCAGCCTCAGTGTGTGACACAGCGCCCGGGTTACCTCAGGCTCGTTAAGCCCCTTCCCACTTGTTATATGATCAAGCATCCATCACGCGACGCGGGACGCGCGCAGGTGAGCGTCGGGCGAAGCCCGGGCCAAGGCGGGCCCATCTGAGTCCATCCGAGACTGTAGAGGCTGGGTTGGGCCAGAACCCCTGGACAATATTTATTGGTAAGACTTTGTAATTAGACTTGGGCGTAATTGCCATTAAAAAGGAGCCTTCAATTCACCTGGTGGATAAGACTTTTAAGGAACATTTTTCCACTGGCCTGGTTTGGTTCTCCCTCTTATGTAGTATCCTCATTATAATTTTTAAATCTGTGTGCAACAGTTAATGTGTATAGATACTTCATAAGCTTTATGATAAAAAAATTTATTTGGTCTGTTTTAATACATTTTTACATTTTCTGTCTCTCACTATGTCTCGTCGAAAGAGAAGTAAAACTCCAGCAAAGCGTGTTAACGCCTCCCTTGATAATTATCTTGTTAAGGCAGTGAGTGTTATTAACGAGCAAATAAATAGAACTGAACTGTGACTTTCGCTTGGCTTAAACAATTTGTTAGCAGCGACCCCGATCCAACTAGCAGTTGCAGAGGAAAATAGGGTGAATGTTACCATTAATATGACACCGGAACCTAATATAGTTGAACAACCGGTAGACACCCTCAGCAGATCCACACCAGGATCGCCTGTCCCTAGAACGAGAAGAGGATGCAGGAATGCCCAACCTAAATGAGGTGCAACCAATCTGAGCAAAAGAGGAAATACGCCAACTGGGGATATATCACTAGTTGCTGTCCCCCAGGATACCTACACAGTAATACTAAATGATATGCAAATAGAGCAATTGATGAATTTATTCGTTGCTAAACTAGAAGGATCGCTTAAACCCATATCTGACAGACTGGATAGCCTAAAAAATGAGGTTGAGCGGATAGGGGGCGAGATTGTACTCCATAATGAAACACTTAAAACCTGCTGAGTACTCAGGCTAGTGGCCGGGCCGATTAGGTAAATGTGGAAGATGCCAAGCCCGAAGAACAAAAAAATAACGGGAGGGTCCAATCACCTTTAGGAGAGCAGAAGAGACAAACTACTATTGCCGTATGCAATAAGACTGTCCCTGGAAAGCCAATCCCGCACTGCTCTATTTTGAGCTGGAATGTTGCGGGTTTAGCACCCAAAAGGGATTCCCTGGGATGGACGGAGTTCATGAAGTCACACAACATAATCTGTTTCCAGGAACCTTAGTGTCAAGACATGGTCAACTTTGAAGGTTGTGTCCCCTTTAACCTGCCAGCCCAAGCCTCGACGTTTGGCAGAGCTAAAGATGGACTTCTGACTCTGGTCTCTGTCGACCTCGCTGTTACTGTGAAAAAATATATGGAAGTTGGGGTCCGTGCACAAATTCTGTGGTTATCTCAGAAACAAGCCCGCAATGTTCTTTTAATTAATTTTTACAATAATATTTTTGATAGTACACGGCACCAAGTCGTTAAGGATCTGGAGGAAGTTGTAGGTGAATTGACAGCAGGCGAGACAATTATTTTAGATTTTATCTGGGTGGGAGATTTTAATATCCCTGTCTGTCCGATGTCCTCTGGGGGTCTGTGGGGTAAAAAACAATATTGATGAAGATGACTTGCAGTTTCCGCACAATACCTATGGCGAGTCATTAAATAAATTATTGGCGGACCACGACCTAGAAATACTAGCCCATGTCAAGAGAGAAAATGGAGATATTATCCCCACTTACACGGGCCGGAATGCAAATACAGTTATTGATCATGTATGTCTATCATCCAGTATCGTATCACTGTGTAATGCCCCCAAGATTGATGAGACGATGCTAAGCGATCATAACTATTATTCTAGAAGTCATTATATGGGAAACTAGTTCTGTAGCTGTCATGCGCACTGTAACGAATATTGAACCTCATAGGCCCAATGGAGTTAGAATAAGGTGGAATGGGGAAAGATCTGAGGTGGTATTAAAAGCCATTGTTAAAGGATTCTCAGATGAAATTAACGCCATTTTAAATATTGATAACAATCCAGCGGAGATTCTAAGGGTTTTTCTGTTAATTAATAAAGCTATCGACATTATATTTACCAAAACCAGCACGCGGAATTCCACCCATAAAAGGGGATTGTTTCACCATGCATGCACTGTACTGCTCAAAGAACTAAAATTGGCCCTGGCAGCCGGGCCGAGAGATACGATTCTGGTGTCTAAACTTAGACAGGACTATAAGGTGGCCTTAAAACGTAGAAAGACAGAACTCCAGCAGGAGGCCTGGGAAAAACTATCATTAGCTGCTGAAACCTCAAATAGTTCATTATTTTGGGCAACAGTGAATTCTCCTTTTCTTAGAGATGATATGGCCCCAGTACTTACCTCTAATGTTACCAGTGAGGCATGGGTTGCCCACTTTTCTACCATATTTAAGTCAGACAAATCGCAATGTGATAATTACACTCCATGGCCGATAGTGCCATTAGATTTCACTATTGCTGAGGTGGAACATGGCATTAATATTAGTAAAGGGGGGAAGGCCCAGGGGCCAGACGGGGTCGCCATGGATGTCTACAAAACGGTCCCTGCGATGTGGGGCCCCGTGCTAACTAATGTCTTTAATGCTGCGGTATGTAGTGGAGCCCCGTCAACATGGGGGGAATACATTATTATCCAAATTTACAAGAAAGGGGTTAGGGGGATGTTAAAAACTACCCCCGGTCTCCCTTTTAGATTCATCTGTGAAAATTATGAGCAGGGTTTTATTAACAAGGATTGAAGATTGGGCAGTAGAAAACGGTATTATGGCCAGCACCCAGTATGGCTTAAGGTAAGGCCGCGGAACCGAGGACCAATGCCTAAATTTTAATTTGCTTATTGGGAAGTACACTCAGGCCATTCGACCTGGGCGATCATTCTATCCTCTGGGCGAAGCTGCTAGAAATGGGGGCTCCTGAGGGTATTATTTTCTTTCTAGCTAGGCTATACGAAAATCTTCAAACAAGTGTCCGATATGGGAAAAAGGAGAGTGTACCGGTAAATTTAAAGTTAGGAGTGGGATAAGACAAGGCTGTGTATTGGACCCCCTCCTTTTTACACTTTTTATAAATGAAGTAGATGCAATTTTAAAAACAATAAATGCAGATGCTCCAAAGGTAAATGGCCTTGACATACCGGTATTGTTATATGCGGACGGTGCCGTGTTAATGTCAAGGACCCCCATCGGTCTTCAGCGGCTAATAGATAGGTTTACAACTTTTATTAAAGATAGGAAACTCCTTATACATAAAACTAAGACTTACACTATGACATGTGGGTTTGCCGCAGGAGATCTAACTCCTTTTTTATTGATGGACATAAGGTATCCCATATTGACAATTTTTGCTATTTAGGGATTACCTTTGCCAAATCAGTTCCTGAGCAAATGAAACCATTAATGTGAGGGCCAAAATGGAAAAAAGTGCCCATGGGATCTTTAGGTTTGCAGTCAAGTTCAAAATACTTTATTCGGTTAACACCATGCGCGCTAGCGGAATTCCGCTCGCACGCTGGGTTTTGCGAAAACGCACTTTGCGTGACGAGCTGGGCTCGTCATCAGCGTGCGAGGTGGCTACGCCATGACGAGCCCAGCTCGTCATGAGCGTCGAAGAGGTTAAAAACAGAGAATAACCATAAAAGTAGCATGAAAAGTACAATTTACAATGGGTCAGGTGATCATTATTTAAGATCTCAACAAAAGAACATGTTAAAAGACAGAAACATAGATACAGCATAAGAATTAATTAATGTGAAGGGTTTTACGACACTTAAAAACTAATTTAAAAAATGCTTTTATGCTACCATAAAAACAGTATCCATTTTTTGAAACTCTAGGCGACATCTATATACATTTAAGTCTTTAAGAATAGGGATAATAAGTTTTCTACGATAAAAAGTATAACATTTACAAAAGAATAAAATATGAATATCGGATTGCGGGGACACATCATCACATGGGCAGGGACATAAGTCTTTCGACCAACAATTCATCACGGGAAAAGATAATAACCTGCAAACGATGTTAAATCTAAACCGGGTTAAAAGGAAACGTTCATGGTTGGACATGTATAAAGATAGATATGGCTGTAGTTTCTCTCCAATTTTAATTGCCTGATGGGCAGAAACAGTCTTTTTTTTCACCTCCTCCATTTGTCTTTTTTCCATGAGGTGAGCAATACACAAGTTTTTTAGTCCTCTTCTTGAGATGTGTACCATAGATAATGGATCCTCAAAATATTGAGCACAGCTTAGTTCTTCAAGAAAATTTCTAACATAGCATATCCATTTAAAATTGTTAATATTATCCAGTGCTAGAACGTCCTTTAAAATGGCCCGGTTAACCACACACTCGTCATTTGTCGAAACCCTGTGCCAAAGAAGAATCAGCTGAATCTTGATTGTGTCAGTGACAAACACCAAACCCAGTTCTGCATGGCATATAAAGGTCGCAGTGCTTTCAGGGACGGACAAGATGGAACGTAAAAACTTATTTTCCATGGTTTGAATTGTACTGACATTTGAGTAACCCCATAATCCTGAGCCATAAGTAGCTACTGCTATACAAGTGGCATTATAGATGGTTAAAATTTCCCTTATGGGTTTTTTCCCTAGCTTTTTTATAAAACACTGTAAAGCCATAACAGTTTTGGAAAATAACAGGGTTCTAGCATTAATTGCAGTAGTCCATGAGCCACTTTCATGAAACAGAATGCCCAGATATGGGAAAGTAGAGGTCTTCTCTAAGGGATTGGAATTTATAAAAATAGGCTTCAAATGCCTGCTTGTTCTTGCCCCGTAGTACATAGACAGTGTCTCGGAGCAATTGATTTTCAAGTCCAAGCTAAGCATGAAACTATTAAAGGATGTAACCAGAGTTTGAAGTGCCATTGGGGTGCGTGCCATCAGGACTGCATCGTCCGCGTACAGTAGGGCAGGGACAGGCCTCTCACCCACCATAGGCATGTCCCTGCCCTCCTGCACGAGGCGATGCTCCAAACCATTTGTATACAACAAAAATAAAAAGGCACTAAAACGCACCCTTGGCGTACACCGCAGCCAATCCCAAAGTGTCTGCTACCCCCGACCCACAAAAGTTGGAACAAATGATATTGTGTGGTTGGCTATCTCATTCGTAAACCCAAAATCATAATTAAAAATCATCTCGTTTAGTGAATCTCCAAGTAGGGTATGTTCAAAGTGCGTTAAATTAATATCCTGTTCCAACATCAGGCCGCATATACCCTTTTGACCCTTTTTACACAGTGTACAATTAAAATCACCCCCCCATAATATCATTACTTCCCCCCTTTTTTTTGTCAATTTCAGACTGCATATCTACAGTTATTGAGGCGAGTACTTCCTTAATCATGCTACTTGGAAAATTAATATAGAAGTTTAAAAGGACAATCCTTGGACCCTTCCTTGTATCTATCACTATTTTCTGATAGTAACTGGATCCAGGGGAAAAGGGAATCTTATCATATACTAGCAGGTTAGATATATACATAATCAATCCACCCTTGGGTCTACCATATGAACCCCCCACCGCAGGAGTAAAATAGGTTTTGTAGCCATTTAAGTGTATCGGTGCAATGGCCCAAGTTTCTTGTAGAGCTAGTATGCCTACACCAGTAATTACATCATCCCAAGATGGATTGGGGATTTTTTGTTTTATACCTGCCACATTCCAAAAGACCACCTTACAGAATTCCTCTTTAGGCAACACCTCTACAGAAACCCCAGCTTGACCACCCAGCATCCCTTGTGTTATCCCGGCCACCGCTCGAGTTTCATGTGACACATCATGCCCTGGTAGATTAATCTCCCCCAAGTTTACAGGAGTTGATTGCCTCAGGGAGTCAATCCACCATTTCTAGGCAGTCAAACCGATTATAACAAGGAGTAATGGGAGGAAATTGCTGATTACCAAACCATCCCAGATCATACCTTTGCGGGAGAAAGTGAGGAATCCTCCCCCTATGTTTCACCACATTCCATCCATCTTCATTCCCCCCTCCCCATTGTGTGTTATACTGATTCCTATCATAATCCACACCATTTCCGCCTCTTGGATGTCGGTTGTCCCTAGTCCAGCTCCATCTATTGTCCGGATGATCCCCATCAGGGTAGAAATAGGATAATGCCCTGGCCACAATGGACAGGCCATGGTTTCTTGGGGCCCTCATTGTGATATATTCCGCAGTACGCGGATTCTCAAAAGTTATCACCACACAGTCACCCTGTGTCCTTTTTTTATTATACCCAATCCATGATACCCTTTCAACCATTAAAATGTTGCTTTTAATGGCTGGCGGGAGAGGGTAATTATTATTAAGCCAATGGATGGTCTTATTTACAAGTGCCCCGTTGTTTTCAATTGATTGTGCATCTAGTTCCGGCACTCCAGTCAAAACCACAACATATGGTGAGGCTTTTGGGGGTAAGTTTATACTTCTGCGCACTTCCCTTTTAGCTGATTGGCCTTTGTCCTGTAATAGGATAGGGGTTTGTGGAGCTAATGCCTCCTTGGCAGGTAGGGCCGAATTTTTAGGTATTGATACAGTTTTTAGCGGTTGATTGTTAGGGTGTTTTCCTTTTTCAGGATTAGTTGTACTTAAAGAAGTACTATTTGGGACACTCTTTGTCAGTGTAGGGCCAGGTTTATTAGATGTTGTTACACTAGCTTTAACCTTGGACGCGCTTACATTGACTATTTGTTTAGCCAGATTCTCATACTGCATATGTGTGTCTTTTTTCAGGTCCTGAATTTGTTTCTCCAACTCCTTGAGAAGTTCTATCAGTGGGGTTAATAAAGTTTTCATTGAGGTCTCCAACAAATATAGCATCGTACTCTTTCTTACCCTGCTAGCATTAAGACTATCCTCAGCAGAGCTATTTCTAGAGCTATTGGAGATTAAATCGGCCATCGAATCATCCAGAATGGTATCATCTGGGATGGCTAGGCACACTGTGTTGGGGGGCAGGGCATCTTCTCCTTGTGTATCATTACCATTAACAATAAGTGCATTACTTGTGTCTATTAATGGATCTTTACTGCATGCGTTAGTAAGCATATTTTGATTTGTCCTCTTTTTAGGGATTGCCCCTTCCTTTATCCCCTGTAACACAACATTTTTTGTCTTTAGGTGTGGCTGCTGTGTGTATCAAAACACTAGTCGATGCCTGAGTGGATGTTAAGGTTTGAACTAGGGGAGCCTGAATAGGATTAGGTGTTTCAAGTAGAATTTGCGAAACCGCTGTACTAGTCACATCCATAGATAATATGTTATTCTCTCCTCTGTTAGGGCTCTGTACATTAGCAAAATGGCCCATAGAAGACCATTTAGCATGTTCCAAATCCTGCGATACCCTTCTTTCCATCAAAGAAATCCCCTCATCGATCAGTATATGAGTTCTTACAATAAAATCATCTAGGGTGCCTGTTAGTTTCTACCCCCCTGCTGCTGCCCTACTTCTTGTCTCACGCATCTCCATACTATTATTAGAGTCACTTTTTGAGATGTCTGTAGGACAGAGAACCCTGGTCTATAAATGCAGTAAAAGACAAGAAGAAATAAAAGAGGGGTATTATCACACTACACGCAGCTTTTTTAGCATATAGATGGGCAAATGTCAAATGTAGGTACCCCGACAGATTTTACGGCAGAGTAACTGACCCGGTCCGTTCTCTTCTGGCCGATGAGGGCCGTAGAGCGCCCGCCCTTTGCCCGGGATTCGCCCCGGGCTTCCTGCTCGCATCCCACGACGCTGGGGGCTCAAGGATTTAACCGCCCCTCCTGGCGCTTTGCTCGCGTCAGGGTAGCGCGCCCCGGAAAGGCTGCCGGGATGTGTAGTTTCCTGGAGCGGCGGCGCGGTTGGTGGCATAAGGACCCGGTGCTGGCGCTGAAAATACCTCTGGCTGCTCTCTCCTGCTGCTAGGCGCTGCAGGTAGTTTCTCCTGTGTTTTTGGTTGTCCCACTGCTCCACGGAGGGCTCAAGGATTTAACCACCCCTCCTGGTGCTTTGCTCGCGTCAGGGTAGCGCGCCGCCGCAAAGGCTGCCGGGATATGTAGTTTCCCGGAGCGGCGGCGCGGTTGGTGGCAGAAGGACCCGGTGCTGACGCTGAAAATACCTCTTGCTGCTCTCTCCCGCTGCTAGGCGCTGCAGGTAGTTTCTCCTGTGTTTTAGGTTTGCAGTCAAGATAGGGGACAGACGCATCAGAGATATGTTACAGATATATCAATCACGCTGTGTGTCTATCGCCCTATGTGGGGCGGGGCGTGGGGACACTGTTGTTACAATTGTCTACAGATATCGGAAAATACTTTCCTGAAAAAACTTCTGTGTCTACCGACCTCCGCCCCCAATGACTTAATACACAGAGAATTAGGCATCAATTATGGGTCAGATCTGATAGCTCTGAGACCACTGATGCTTTGGCGTTCAATCTGGCTGAAAGACGAAACAGCCCTGAATAGAGATGTTATTAATAATTATATCTCCATTGACAATCACCTAAAGATTCCCTGGTTAAAATATATCATTGGCTGTTACCAGGAAGTTTATAATATTAATGTTGTGGCTGACCCTTATGCCCTTGTAAAAATGTCTAAACGGGAAATGAAAAGTATGTTTATGTCTCATATGGCAGATAGGAGGGTGATCAGCACTGGTAAATTAGCAACCTCTACGTTTTATATTACATTTGGTAGAAGCGAGGGGTTCCGACCGTATTTAAGTTCTGTGAACAGACCCTCGCACAGATTTATTCTTACCAGGCTGAGGTTTGGACTTGTACATCAGGTAGTGGCTTTTCCATCTCTTAAAATGCATACAGCAGGCCCTTGCGACGGAAAATCTGTACAGAGCGCCATGCACTTTCTCTTGATATGTACCCTTTATGGGTATTTGCGTATTGTCTATTTAAAACTTATCTTTATAAAATATGGAGTTTGTACAATTAATGATTCTATGAAACTGCTTTTAAGCATAGGTAACTTGGACGTTTGCCTTTTTACTGCTACCTTTTTATACAAATCAATTCATCTAAGACAAAGTTTAATATTTTAATACTATGAGTACAGTTGATACATATCTCCTTTATATTGTTTTTTTCCTCCAAATGTGTATAATATTATGTGCTTTTATGGTCTTTGTTTTCATATGTACCGAATAAAGCTTATGAATTGATTGATTGGGTGACCTTTTTTTGAAGAGTTTAAAGTGTCTTCCCCCAATCAGTAGAATTTTACTTTTCATCCACCAATGTAGAGTTTCTGTCATCCATCGAGTCGAGCTTAGAATTAAACATGGACATTTCTGAATTAATGTTTTTCAATTATTTCATTGTTTCAGTAAATGAGTGTTCCACCGTTTGATTGAATAATTCAATTCCTGCACTGACATTTTCATTCCCTCACAAGTGTCCCTAGGGTAATGGAGTGGTCTGACAACATGGAATGTGGTGATTTCCCTCTTGTGCCTGTTAACTCCTACGAAAATGACCCGAACGATTTGCTCCTCGACATTTAGGAGGGAGTCAAAGGAAAAGGGTGGAGAGCAGTTCAGCAGTAACCAGCAAACCAAGTAAGTTCTGTAACAAAGGTGGGTGTGGAGCAGAACAATTATTTGACTTGTGGATAGAAAGGGGAATGTAATCTTGCTCAGACAACTGTAGAGGACCTGGAGCTTAATACAAAGAAAGTAAGTCCCATTGCTGTACAGAGGAACATTGAGAGTAGCACTTGCATCATAGCATAATCCAAGATTGCTGCTGTCTATTAACAATGGTTAACAGTGAGTGTGTGAGTGATAAATGCAGTTTCATAAGAGGGCATAGATGAAGGGCAAGGTCTCAGTAATAAGATGATCTTTACAGTGGTTCTGTGATTGCTCCCTTGTCTGGTGCCAAAAGGTTACTGCACAGTGTTTCCATGCCACTGCAGTCAGCACTCGACTGCAAGGCTGTTATTAGGCCTATGTAAGATCCACCAGTCTGGAGGCAGATTATCGCGGATTCTGTGTGCAGCAGCACCAGCACCGCCAGGCTCCACTCCCCAGAAGTTGTTGAGATATCAAAGTGGCACTGTGCTCTACAACTTTCCCACAACGTGCACCTACCTGGGGATGTAGGATCAGAGTGGGATGGCTTGCTGGTTCAGCAGTAATAAAATGAAGGTTAGCATGGAGAGTATGAATTTTAATAGCTGGTGAGCTACAGGCAGCATGGTAAGTGTGCAACTCAGCATTGGTACCTTGAAGTTGGGCAGATTCAGTTAGGTTGAGGTGCATGGGAGCATGAGTGGAGTCAGACACAGAAGTGGGAGGTTGCTGGCTCAGCAGGGTGGTGGTTGCAAGATCAGAAGACAATCTCAGTGGCGATGGTGCAAGCCTATCAACACTGCATGTTCAGATTAAAAGTGCACAGCTCTCAAGTTCCCCCCCCAAAAACATATATAACTTATTCAATTCAATAATTGTATTTGAATTGTGGTATATTTATACTTAAAATTAAAACATTCTGATTGCCCCCGAGGCAGTGACACAGAGTGTGGTCATCAGCCCTTTTGCAGTGGTGATGCACTCACCTCGCATTGGGTTTTGGGTACAGCACAATGAATAACGTTTGCAAAAGATTTCAGAGCACCTTCCAGGAGGGTCACACCCACACAGTATGAATGACAAAATGTAAGAAAAGCTTTATGCAGCATGATCTAGACATAACAACACATTTACAGTGTTAAGAACCTGACAATGAACATGATCCTGCATGAGTTCTGTACAGAAGGTACATTTTACGGCCTCACTTCTGAGGTCAGAGCGAGGTAGGGCAGATGGGCCATGGGGACGGCTCATGTTGGGCCCTCAGAGTACCCTCCTTAGCTCACAGATTCCCAATTCTCCTCCTCAGTGTCTTCTCACTTTGCGGCCAAGAAGCCTGAATCTTATGACGCCAGCCATTCCTGACGTTCTGTCCAACAGCACTTTGATGGCTGAGATAAGAGAAATTGGAAGCTACAAGTCTCTGAACGCAAAGTGTGGTCAAAAAGGCATCGCTGGCTGCAGGTCTTATATGTCACACAAGAAAAGAGCCACGGGTCCGGATTGGAAGGAGGTTAATACACGGTTTGAATGTGATCTGCCGTGCAAGACAGAGGGGTTCCCTTTTCAGGTCGGTGTGGGGAGCTTGATTTCCCTCTTACAAGAAGTTAGCACGTGGGAAGCGCATTACTTGTGGCATAAGCGTGTGGAGTGCAGCTGTGGAGAGCTCTTTCCTTTTCAAAAGGGAGCACCTCTTAGTTCGCTGTGAGCGCTATTTGCTCTATTTGGCATAGCAGAGCATCCGGATTTGGGAGCGAATAACAGTTTAGTGCTTTGTCCCCCCTGAGCCTGCTGTTGTATACCCAGGGAGTTACGCATCTACCACGCAGGTGTCTGCAGGAGCAGCACGTCTGGCCTGGTGTGCTGAAGACAGGGAGAGCACTGATCTGAGTTTATTTTCAGCCCCACCTGCATCAGTGAGCCATGCAGTGGTAGTGCAATTCACCCCCTAGGGATGCGGTCCTACAGGATGACCGCGCAAGCTGGGTGACACAGGAAATGGCTATCTCGACTGCCCGCCCCAGCCCGTGAGGCCTGATTGCGACATAAGGTCCCGATGCCGTGCTGGGGGCCCAGGGGGAAATCGCCCTGTATGGCCCACAGCGGTAATCGCTACTCACTTGACATTTCACCAATCGTAACTATGCGGTACCAGCAATTTTTCTATGTTCTCACTTGAGGGTATTTTCCTTCTCTGGGTTTACCTGGGTCCCAGGGAAGCAGGTTGAGGGTAGAAGTACCCCTGTTCACCCTTAGGAATTGACTGCATTTCTTTTTGTTGGATTCACCATATCTCTGCGGACGTGAGTTCTGCCCGCAGCTGCACCATGTGTTCATGAGCAGCTGTCTCTAACTTCCCAGGCCACGGGGTCCGCCCGCTGAATCCTGAGGTGTGTGTTCCCACCTGGTGATGAGGACACGGCTTGGGGCTCTTACGCTATGGGGGAATCATCATTACCGGGCAGATCTTCGACGGAGGCCTGAGAACATTGTAGGGATACTGACATTTTAGATGTAGTAGGCCTGCAGGGGTTCCTGTAGCCTACATTTCAAGTGAAAAGTACACTTGTTGCAGGAAGGTTCACATATCCACCGTTAACCTGGTAATAGGAGTTCAGATGCGCTGGTTCCCAATTGTTCATGGCTATATGTGGACTCCATGTGCTTAGCCCTACACAAGGCTGTCTTACCTGCAGAGTATTTGTGGTCTTTCTGTGACATGGTGATTTATGCATTTCCAGCCTTGCCAAACTTCTGATGTTATGATGTATGTTGGTTTACCTATCAGGATTTGCATAGCATGCACAACAGTTAGGATTCATGTGTATCCATGCTGCATTTCATGCCCTGATATCATAATGTATGTCATGTAAGTTCTTGTCTTACTAGGATAATGTGTAATCAGTGGTATAGCTAGACCATGGGTACTCACAAACTTTCTCTCAGGGGCCAAATTTACAGTGTGGTTTGTGTCCGAGGGCTGCACCGGTGGGGGCGGGGTCAGTGAGGGAGGGTGCGGGCTAGATCAACAAAAAAAAACTATGACCATGAGGTTGATCACAGGTCCCTGCAGCGGATGCCTTCGTCCACTGAGCAACCAGACCCGGAATACACACATCTCTCTCCCTCCCTCCCTCACTCACTCCCTCTCTCGCTCTCTCTCTCTTCCTCGCCCTCGCCCTCTCTCTCTCCCTCTCTCTCTCCCTCCCTATCTCGCTCCCTCTCTCCCTCCTAGGTCCCTGTCTTGCTCCCTCTTTCCCTCTCTCTCCCTCTCTCTCTCTCCCTCTCTCTCTCTCTCCCTCACTCCCTCACGCACTCCCTCACTCACTCCCTCACTCACTTCCTCACTCTCTCCCTCTCTCTCTCCCTCCCTCACTCCCTCCCTCCCTTGCTCCCTCTCTCCCTCCCTCTCTCGCTCCCTGTTTCGCTCTCTCTTGCTCCCTCTCTCCCTCTCTCTCCCTCCCTCGCTCCCTCTCTCTCTCCCTCGCTCCCACCCTCCCTCGCTCCCTCCCTCTGTCTGTCTCTCTCATTCCCGCTCTCTCTCACTCCCTCTGTCTCTCACTCCCTCCCTATCACTCCCTCTGTCTCTTACTCCTCTCTCTCCCTCCCTTTCTCCCTCACTCCCTCTCTCCCTCACTCCCTCTCTCTCTCCCTCACCCCCTCTCTCTCTCCCTCACCCCCTCTCTCTCACTCCCTCCCTTGTTCCCTCTCTCCCTACCTCGCTCCCTCTCCCTCTCTCGCTCCCTCTCCCCTCCCTCACTCCCTCACTCCCACGCTCCCTCTCTCCCTCGCTCCTTCTCTCCATTGCTCCCTCTGTCTCCCTCCCTCTGTCTGTCTCTCTCTCTTTGTCTCCTTTCCTCTGTCTGTCTCTCTCTCACTCCCTCACTCCCCCTCTCTCACTCCCTCTCTCACTCACTCCTCCCTTTCTCACTCCCTCCCTCTCTCACTCTCCCCCTCTCTCACTCCCCCCTCACTTCCCCCTCCCCGTCTCCCTCCCTCTCTCACTCCCCGTCTCACTCACTGTCTCCCTCCCTCTCTCCCTCGCTCTGCCCCTCCCTCACTCCCTCTCTCCCTCCCTCCCTCTCTCTACCTCCCTCTGTCACCCCCTGTCATCTCACCCTTCCTGTGTGTCAGCCTGGGCTGAGACAGCTTCCAGGCCCACACACACACAGCCGCACCCAAACACTTCACAGGTCATTAAAGGCCATTTGCATGCTAATGAGGCTTTGTTGTAATTCACCTCATTTTAGGCCCCTACAGCTCCACTCGGGCTATGCGAGAATCGCCCGGCCCCCACAGACCAGCAGAGACTCTCAGAGTCGCGCTGCAGCAGACACTCTTTAAAAAAAATGAATAATACATGAGTACGATGTTTGCAAGGTCCGCGGGCCGCCAAGGAAGGCTTGCCGGGTCGTCACCGACCCGCGGGCCGTGCTATGAGTACCCATGAGCTAGACCATTTGCCTACTGGTGCGGCCCAGATGTTTACTGCCAGCTGTGGCATTCAAGAGCATGGGGGTGCTGACAGATTCTCGTGATGGGGGGATACAAATGCCAATGAAACTCGTGTCGCTTGGAGCAGTCCACCCACCCCGTGCTACCCCACCGTGTGTAATGATTCAGGATTTGTATAGGACGTACAGTACAGTACGTACGATTCATGTTGTTTTGCACTATGTTTATATGCACAATATACTACATATTTTTTATATAATCCTGGATGGGGTTTCTATTGTGGTGTATTTATTGTTTCACTGGTGTGAGCATGTTGCACAAACGCTGTACACATTGCCTCTGAGATAAGCCAGACTGCTTGTGCTAAGCTACCAAGGGGGTGAACAAAGGTTATCTTGGGTGTGTAACTCCCTTACCCTGACTAGAGGGGTTTTGCATGGCTTAGGTGCATACCCAAACCAACCAGAAACACAATTTCTAACAGAGTGTGTGCCAAAAACATACCTTTGTAGTCACAGTATACTCATATTTTAAATATGTATTTTGGAAAAAGGTCCTCTCTGAAGGGTCACCCAAAACTTTTGCCTTCCTCCTCCGATTCTTTTGACCTTCATTATGTTGTCCTTAGGACTCTGAGCACTTAACTACTACTGACCAACACTAAAGTGCATGTGCTTCTCCCCTAAACATGGTATAATTGCTGAATAGACAATTGACCTATATAGTTCACTTGTATGTCCCTTGTGTAGTATCCCTCATACCCAGGGCCTGTAACCTAAATGCGACTAGTTGGCCCGCCTCACTGGTTGTGTCCACACACAGATAGCCTTTCAAACCTGTCTCAGGCCTGCCATTGCAAGGCTTGTGTGTGCGGTTACTGTCACTTTGACTTGCCATTTAAAACCACTTATCAGGCCTTAAACTCCCCTGTTATTACATGTATCACCCCTACATGCGGCCCTTGGTAGCCCTAAGGGCAGGGTGCTGGGTACGTAAAAGGTAGTCATCTACGACTCACTAGGGAAAGTTTAACAACCAAACCACAGACTTTATCCCCTTTGCAACACTCTTAACATCAACAAATAAATCTGGTTGTCTACAATAGCCGTCTTGCTCCTCCTAATAATGATAGTCGACATACACTTTTTTCCAATGCTTTAGATACCAGCAGTCCTTTCTCAATAATATGTTGTTGCCTTCATAAAAGAGATACTCAATGTCTGTCATGATTTTGGAAAGCTTTATGAAAGGCATCAGAAGCTGACCATGTTTAAACTTATATTCAACTCTAGTCCATTGGGCAAACAGAGGGGACTATTTGAAGTTCGGAGCACTATTTTATATGGTACTATAATGCAATTCGAGACAATTGAGGTTCTTGTTTATGAATCACATTTTTTACAATACTTCATCTCATAGTGCTACCAATTTTTGTCATTCCTTTGTATGCAAGGATTTCCTCTCCTCATATTGAGCCTTTGGTTCCAGAAGCTACTGATTACTTAAATTAGTTGCTAAATGTAAGGAATTGGATTATTATTTGGGCTGGGTGACTGCTCACCTGAAGGAGTAATCACAAATCGTGCCATGTTAACCTCTTAAAGTCCATTAAATTAACATTAGGTCAATGCTCTAATAGCTAAAGCACAAAGCAGACAGGCTTAACTTGGGGCAATGTATTAAGTATTGTTTGCAGTACCAAAACAGTAATAAAGTGAAAATGCCAAAAAAATTAAAAACCCAAACTGATTCAAACAATATAGAGTACAGTCTAATAAATATATTGACACCAAAATGACAACAATCCAATAAGGAGAACTAGAGATATGGTTTTTTAAAGTTTTAAGTTGACTTAGCATCATAAGGTGCTAAGCGCCGGTGATAGTCTTTTTAATAATTTAGTTATAACGTTTTATATAATGCAAACTTGACCCTATAAGGTTATCAGAGTACTTTACACATAGTTCAATAAGTTGAAAATAGATAACCAAGAAACATAAACGCTGACACTGTCTGTTGCAAATTTGGAGTGGGACAACAAGTTATAAACCAGGACTCAGATGGGGAGTGCAAGCCCTGGTTGGAGAACTGTGTCATATCAGTATCCAGAGAACGAGTCTTTGGTAAGAGTAAAACGAGACCTAGGTGCAATTTCAGGCAAATTGGTTCTGGTCAAATATTGATCCTTTTAACTTTGAGCCTGATTAAGAGTTGGGTGGATGGGTTAGTCCATGACAAACGAGAGGAATATCCCATCTGCCTTAGTACAAATGCATTATGTCCACGTACACAGCGGTTGGGATATCTGTCATGTTTTTGATGAAGTAAGCTGTCCCCCGAACTCTAAATCAGGCCCTTGGTTTTTTAAGTCCAAACTTTTCAGGGTTTCTGGGGCAGCTCCTCTGGACCACGTCTAAACCAGCACTTAAGGGCTAGGACTTATGCCTGAAGAAGACACTAGAAAAGTCCAGTTCAGATCCAATTGCTACTGGTAAGCTGGGGTGTTGCATCCTGCTTTCATTTCTTCTCTGTCCTTCTTTAGTGTTTGTCATTACTTGCTCATCAGGCATCTATGATGTCACTTAGTGTTCCTATTGTGTATGCTTGAAACCAGGGACAGTTACATCTGAGGCTGAGCTGGAGTCCATCTGCTCCTGGTGGGGTTTCTATTATTGGATCTACTTTATTCTATTTTATCTGCCTGGCCTGAATCTTATCAAAAATAAACCTAATCTGTTTCATATACTGGACTTAAGGACTTCAATTTGTTACATGGGGGTTCCAGGGTAAAGGCCTCTTGCGGCTTGTTGTGTCACTGTAGCCACATAGAAGGTCAGCCAACTGACCCTTAAAGTCTACTTCTTTGCTCTTTGTATAAAGGGAGAAAGCCTAGTTCTTGAAGTTCTTTTCGGGGTACAGACAGTTGGTCAGTCCACTTTTGTTCTTCTCCATTTAAAGAAGTATTCTGAATTGTTGTCTAGAGGCGCCACATTTATGCTTGGCACATGCTAGTGGGTTGGGGTGACTCCTGGGTGCTTCTGAACTAATGGGTAAACTTTCCGGGCCTAAATCTGCCCACTTTTTCAATAGTTCCTGTTAGACCTAGAATCCTTAGTGTGGTTTCTCCAAATTTTTTTCCTTCAGACCTCCGATTTTTGCTGACTTTGTTTTTTGATAGTTTAAGGATTCTGCACACTTTACCTCTGCTACCCAGTGCTAAAGCGCTTGTGCCTTTTCCCTAAACGTGGTTTATCCACAATTGGCATGTTTAATGTACTTATAAGTCACTAATATGTGCACTACGTTGCTTAGGACCTGTAAATTAAATGTTACTAGTGGTCCTGCAGCACTGATTGTGCCACCCACTAAAGTAGCCAGGTAATATGTCCCAGACCTGCCATTGCATAGCCTGTGTGTGCAGTTTTAAACTGCCATGTGGAACTGGTAAGTTAAACATCTTGCCAGACTTAAACTTTCCTTTTTAATACATACAATGCCCCCCTAGGGCAAACCCTCTGCAGCCCAGAGGGCAGGGTGCAATGCATTTAAAAAGCAAGACATGTACTATTATGTTTTTCGTTTCATGGTTGCAAAAACCTATAAACTTAGTTTTTTACTACTGCAAGACTAATATTGGAATTACCTTACTACATTTTATAAGCTTAATTCCCAAATAGGAAGATGTGACTGGATCAACTTTTGTGCCTCTGGGATCCTAATGTAAAATTAGCGGTGGGAGGAACTCATGGAGTTTCACTACTCAAAATTCTGTGGAGTTACATGAAAACTCGGGAAGAAACTGTGGAGTTCCGCAAATGGGTGGAATTAGGCATGTCATGCTGGTCTTACTAAATTTTAAATCTGGTAGCTCATTCTGCACTAAAATATCAGTTCAAAAGGCATGGCGCAGCATGCTTCTTGACTTAATTTTGCTTAACTTTGCTGCTGCTCAAGTAAATTTTCTACCTGATCAGCAGCTTTCTGACCATGAGTGGTCGAAACTGACTGCATTGTAAAAATCTTGATGGGCACCCTTCTGGCACCCTAAAATGATGCTGGGGGGCACCGAATCTCGCTCGCTTTTGGCAATTTACCATTAGCAAGCTGCGTGGGAGAAAAAAGCCACACTGCAGTTGGTGGAATTTGGCCAGAAGCCCACCAACTCTCCCACTGCTATTTAAAATCCTAACTTATGGTGAAGTCAGAGTTTATATTACAATTCTGAAAATGCCACTTTGAGAAAGTAGTACAAAAGGGGGTGTTGATAACGGAGCATTTGAACCAATCAAATACTCACACCCAGTCAACAGATCTGGGTTAAATCCATCACCGTTCTTTAGCCCACTCTGCCTCCCCAGTTCAGACATGGCCATATGCAAATCAGTCTGACCCTGTGCCTCATGGTAACAGTCCAGCCCGAACTACCAAGTCATGCCTTTCCTTGCCTTGATCATTTGGTGCCTGCAGCCTGTCTCGGATCACGTCTGAGATGGGTGACAGCTGGGCTTTGTGTATTCCACCTAACTCCACACACAATAGGAGCTTATGTGTGACCTGATAGACCATCCTGGGAGGATGGAATGGAGGAGCTGAACACAGCCTCACTTACACCTGAATAGTCTGTATCCTGTTCCCACATCAAGGGCTGCATACCCGCCTGTAGAGAGTCTGGAGCAAGGCAGGGAGGGAGGTCATCTGTGCACTTCAAAGGCATCTCTTTGAAGTCTCCCTACTACAAAGGCGCCACTGGGTATAAAAAATGGGGTAGGCAGACAAAATATTGATTTTTAAATATCGTCATACAATAATGTTGATGTTAAAATATTGAAGGGACAGAATATAGAAGGTAAGTAATATCGATATTTTTTATATATCGATGGGACAGAATTTCGAATATCGATGATACTACTATCGATGTTAGTAATATCGATGTTACTAATATCGATTTTTATATAATTCTTATGTAAATTATTATATATTTAATATGTATTTTTTTTTTGTATTTTAAGTATATTTTGTATTTTAGTACCGTACCGGATTGTGGGTTTATAGGGGAATCGGGTGGGAAGTAATTTAATTATACTAAATTAATTATTATTTTTTAGGAATTATAAATTAATTTTTATTAATTGTTACTTAATTTTTATTAATTGGTAATTCATTTTAATAATGGATTATTTGATTAGTATGTTCTGTAGCGGGTAATGAGTTTATAGGGGAATAGGATGGGAAGTCATTTAAATGTAATTAAGTAATAATTGATTTTAATTAATTTTTTTGTTAATTATATTATTGTTAATTAATTGTTCATTGGTAATTCATTTTTATTGATTAATTGATAATTATTTGCTGTTGTGGATTATGAGTTTATAGGGGAGTAGGGTAGGAAGTAATTTAAATGTAATGGAGTATTAATTTATTTTTATTCATTGTTTTTGCTAATTATATTATTGTTAATTATTTATTATTTGGTAATTGATCATTAATAATTTGTATGTATTATTAATTTATTTTTACTTAATTATTCATTGGTAATTATGTTTTCTAATAATTATGTATTCGTATTTGTAAATAGTTTAGATTAATTTATTAATTAATCTTTTAATATATTTTAAAATATTAATTTATTTTAAGTATGTTATTTTTAACTTCTACGCCATCCAACACTTTCCCTACTGTTGAACTCTCTGGAGTGGGAATAGTAATTTTTACCCCTATGCTATCCAACACTTTCCCTACTGTTGCACTCTCTGGAGTGGGAATCGTAATTTGTACCCCTACGCTATCCTACACTTTCCTTTCTGCTGCAATCTCTGGAGTTGGAATAGTATTTTCTACCCTTACGCTAACCAACACTTTCCCTACTGTTGCACTCTTTGGAGTGGGAATAGTAGTTTTTACCCCTACGCTATTCAACATTTTTCCTACTGTTGCACTCTCTGGAGTTGGAATAGTAATTTTTACCTATTCGCTATCCAACACTTTCCCTACTGTTGCACTCTCTGGAGTGGAAATAGTAATTTTTACCCCTGCTCTATTCAACACTTTCACTACTGTTGCACTCTCTGGAGTGGGAATAGTAATTTTTACCTCTACGCTATCCAGCACTTTCAATACTGTTGCACTCTCTGGAGTTGGAATACTATTTTCTACCCTTACGCTATCCAACACTTTCCCTAGTGTTGCACTCTTTGGAGTGGGAATAGTAATTTTTACCCCTAGGCTATCCAACATTTACTTACTTATTGTATTGCAGCCAAATCCGAGAGAGTGCTGATCCCTTCGTGTCCTGCCTTCTTGACAGCAGAGCAGCGCCTCGCGGCCCCCGCTCCGCGGGCGCCGCTCGTAGGCTAAGGACTCTGCCTGACACCTGTTCCCGGTATCTGAAAAGTGCATAGGAGCACCAACGCGATTACGGCGACCCAACATCTGCTCCCTAAGGCTTGAGGCGGGACTGCGAGGACCAGCGTGCAGCGCGGCACTGATTGGCCACAGCTGGTCCTCTTCCCGCCCCTCCACCCATCAAAAACATCGTGGCGAGTGAGCAGCCTGGGTATTGCAGCCAAATCCTAGAGAGTGCTGATCCCTTCGTGTCCTGCCTTCTTGACAGCAGAGCAGCGCCTCGCGGCCCCCGCTCCGCGGGAGCCGCTCGTAGGCTAAGGACTATGCCTGACACCTGTTCCCGGTATCTGAAAAGTGCATAGGAGCACCAACGCGATTACGGTGACCCAACATCTGCTCCCTAAGGCTTGAGGCGGGACTGCGAGGACCAGCGTGCAGCGCGGCACTGATTGGCCACAGCTGGTCCTCTTCCCGCCCCTCCACCCATCAAAAACATCGTGGCGAGTGAGCAGCCTGGGTATTGCAGCCAAATCCGAGAGAGTGCTGATCCCTTCGTGTCCTGCCTTCTTGACAGCAGAGCAGCGCCTCGCGGCCCCCGCTCTGCGGGTGCCGCTCGTAGGCTAAGGACTCTGCCTGACACCTGTTCCCGGTATCTGAAAAGTGCATAGGAGCACCAACGCGATTACGGCGACCCAACATCTGCTCTCTAAGGCTTGAGGCGGGACTGCGAGGACCAGCGTGCAGCGCGGCACTGATTGGCCGCAGCTGGTCCTCTTCCCGCCCCCTCCACCAGACCTTCCTAGATAACCTGCGGCAGCAACGCGCAAGCGGGATGCATGCGGGGCAAATACCGGGGTGAAGACCGGGCAAAGAGCGGGCCGTTTGAGGCCGTTCGAGAACGGGAGAGTCCGGTCCGGCCCACCCCTCTAACAACTATACCCCGGTTCCCCCAACATAGGTAGTTATAAACATCTTGACCTCCTCTACAATTGGCCAAATCTAGTACCCTTTCAAGGGGTATACTCACTATAAAATGAACACGAGATCCACCAAGCAGAAAAAATCAAAAAAGAATGAAATAGGAGATCAATTACTAGGTCCGATGGATGATTTTTTGGCCAAAGCAAATACTTTCATTGACCAGAGCATAAGTTTAATCGAGGGTAGAGTTTCTACCGAACTGGCAATCGCACGTCGTTCCTCAATGGGACTACTTGCAACAGCAAAAACTCCAGAAATACAGCCAGCCCCAACACAAACGGCGGTGACCACGAACAGACTTAGTCTGCCCAATAACGTCGATCTTTCAGCATCCCAATTATCTGTAACTTTCTCAGAAACTGATCTCGAAAAAACCCCTGATATCTTTCCCGACCCTACACCTGAAGAAACCAGGCAAATGAGAGGCAGGCGGGAGGGAGCCGTAAAAAAACGGAATGCTAAGAGTAAACCAGCTCATACTGTAAACTCTATAACACCCAAGCATCCAATATTGGTCACCGATACAAACCCTTCAGCGATTCCTGACCACTCTGCTCCTCCAACTAACAACGTGGTAACAATTCATCACGTACCGCGTGACCTCCAAGACGCTTTAATGCCAGACTCGTTAAGTCCACAAAATATAGGAGGACAAAGAGAATCAGCAAGACTAATCACAGAGATAGCCTTCCTTTTAAATTCCCATATACGCCCACTAGAATCCAGACTCAGCAACATAGAGAGGCAGTTAACAAAAATCATCGGCTCTCTTAAATCTATACCTCCATTACCTTCACAACCTCATACCAAGCCCCCTTCAAACCCAGGATCCACTCTCCCTGTTCCCAAGAAAACTGCAACCGTACTTCCCCCACAGTCCAAAAAACAAACCACATTAACCCTTCCAACTAACTCCACCATTGCACAAAAGCCAACTCCCACGTCCCTGGTAATCCCCCCACAAGTTAGTTCCCAACCAACACCAACAGCAAACTCTTCATCCATAAAAACACCCGCTCCTAAAACCCCTGTCATCACAAACACTAAACCATTGCAAACAAAAAATGCCCCAAGAGGGACAACTGAACACATACCTACCCTAAACTTACCACCTGAGGCCACTCCATATGTGGTAGTTATGACGGGGGTCCCCGAACTCATAGGTGAGGGGACTGAACCCAACTGGTCATTAAAAAACAAGGTCCAGTACTGGTTGAATACAAACCGTCCCGTCCCGCCACCTTGGAAAAGTAAAATAGTATCAGTATCCCGGACCTCGTGGGTAGGCCACAGGAAAAAAACTATCCGGGGAGACTGCATAGTCATTACGTTTGAGGACCCCAGCATAGCTGAATATATATGCTCCTGGGAACGTAACAACTCCTCTGGGGGGATTGTAACAAGACCCCTGTCTTATTTTTACCCAAAAAGGTTCAATAATAATATGGCTGAGATACCCGCCACCCCCTCTCAACACAATCCCCAAGGATGGGAAACGGGAAACAGTTCTGAAGTTTTTGGAAGACGGGAGGGAGTGACCCTCCCGGCCGTATTTATTAAAATATGAAACAAAATTAAAACATTAAATCAACAGTTTCATATTATGTACAATTTCATTACCACATTGCGATGTTTGGCTAACCTTAACATATTCTCTAATACAAAGGTTCTCCTAGCCGAACTAACATCCTACAAAACATTTACTTGAAATTTTGAAATTGTACATCCTAGCGTTTAAGGGCCAACGGCAAGGTCGTAACCGGTGTCAAGATCCCTAACCCAGAAATATCCCCCTCACTTGTGAGGGGCGACCGCACAGAGGCGTACCTCAAGTGCAACTACCAATTTCCCTTGACTTGACGGGGGCCCCAAAAAACTCGATGCCACTTAAAGGTCGTACGAGGACTCGTGTGAGGTATCTAGAAGGTAGCGTAGACCCCCCCCAAACCCCACACAACTTACCACATCTGCCGTCGCAGACGTCCTGGCCCCGGGAAATTCCCCAGGAGGGGGCTGTAACCCCTCCTACCCAGGAAGGGGCCTTGACCGCCTTTCCTTTCCTTTCGGCGACCCATCCTTAGAAGGGACCGCCTCCCCGTTGAGGGGCCAATGGCCACCTCCCCCGAGCGCTCCCATCCGTAATGGGTGACGCCCACTCATAGGGATCTTCCAATTAGTGCTCACCGATCATGACCTTACCGCCCGACCAAAATAAATACGACAATGCTAACTAAATTACTAAATAACTAAATTATGAAAAAGACAGTAGAAACACAACTTTATTAACAGCATGCTTTACTGATGAACACTAAAGCAGAATTACTTTATTTCGCAAAACATAACACAAATTTACCATTCTTTATTGCATACTCAAAATCATCACGATAATAACCACAACCTGTAAACGAAAATCAGAGTTATCCATCAAACTTTATTCAAAACAACTTGCTGTCCTCAGGGGCTGGTGGGTGGGTCAAAATTGGCTCTTCGTTCCGTCTCGAGCTCACGTGCAGCGAGGAGGTGCAGCTTCAGAGCACAGGAACAAGAGGATGCTTTCTTGGCTTGTTGCTCCTTTTATCCGTCTTCAGATCGGGCGTAAACCCGCCCCTGCCAGCCCCAAGGGCGTGGCCGGCCGCGTCAGTGTCTAGGCCAACCCACTCTAGGGCGGGAAAAGGCGCGCCCCGGCTACGCCGCTTCGGGCATACCAGCCGAGACTCGCCTCCCGCCCAAGATGGCTTCCCGGGGGGATCGTGGTACTCCGCCATACGTTCGGGGGGACCGAAAGGTCGCCCCTTTCCATATGGCTGAGATACCCGCCACCCCCTCTCAACACAATCCCCAAGGATGGGAAACCGGAAACAGTTCTGAAGTTTTTGGAAGACAGGAGGGAGTGACCCTCCCGGCCGTATTTATTAAAATATGAAACAAAATTAAAACATTAAATCAACAGTTTCATATTATGTACAATTTCATTACCACATTGCGATGTTTGGCTAACCTTAACATATTCTCTAATACAAAGGTTCTCCTAGCCGAACTAACATCCTACAAAACATTTACTTGAAATTTTGAAATTGTACATCCTAGCGTTTAAGGGCCAACGGCAAGGTCGTAACCGGTGTCAAGATCCCTAACCCAGAAATATCCCCCTCACTTGTGAGGGGCGACCGCACAGAGGCGTACCTCAAGTGCAACTACCAATTTCCCTTGACTTGACGGGGGCCCCAAAAAACTCGATGCCACTTAAAGGTCGTACGAGGACTCGTGTGAGGTATCTAGAAGGTAGCGTAGACCCCCCCCAAACCCCACACAACTTACCACATCTGCCGTCGCAGACGTCCTGGCCCCGGGAAATTCCCCAGGAGGGGGCTGTAACCCCTCCTACCCAGGAAGGGGCCTTGACCGCCTTTCCTTTCCTTTCGGCGACCCATCCTTAGAAGGGACCGCCTCCCCGTTGAGGGGCCAATGGCCACCTCCCCCGAGCGCTCCCATCCGTAATGGGTGACGCCCACTCATAGGGATCTTCCAATTAGTGCTCACCGATCATGACCTTACCGCCACAGGCCGGATAGTTGACCGGCTATCCGGACCCCCCACAACACTCCTACCTAAAGGTCATGTTTTAACGTCTTCAGCCAAGCTATGAAGTCTCCTATGAGTAACTCATTCCCCACCCGAGACAAATGAACACCATCCCTCAAATACATACCGTCATCATTAATACAACCATGCGAAATAGAATGCAGTGTATTGGAACGGAACAACCTACTCACTTTGTTATTAATTTTGCTTACAGAATGATTCAAAGCAGAAACAGAAAAGGCCCCCCGCCACACTTTTCGTGGGATCATATGGGACCACGCAATTGTGCACCCTGGAACTCTCCTCGCTAACCAACTTACAGTGGAAAGCATCGCCTCAAGAAGAAGTCGTCTACCAGTGGTGACCAAATCATTACCCCCAAGATGTACTATGACTACAGACGGCGGTGACCTCGTCCGCCCTAGCAAACCCTCGAAAAAAGATTGAAACTGGTCAATACAGAGACCGCCTCTTCCGTAGAAGGACACACTGTACCCGTATTCCCCAGCCACGTGAATCATGTCACCTGCCTTGAATACGTCCGCGGCACGCCTCACGTATGAGTGGCCCACGACCCACACCTCCTTTTTCACAGCCGGTGATGTCTGACCGCTGGCCCGGTGTTGGGTCGGCTGCATAGTCCGCCCCGCCTCGTAGGCTTGCGCAACTGAAAACCAAACAAAAACAAGAAGCGTGAGTACATCATTACAGCTTCACAACATGTGCAACCGCACATACCTTTTATACCAACTGGAGGACCAACGCCCCACACGTTTAACTTGTTCAACACTCAGACCCCTGGCTGTAGCCTCTGTAGCAGCCCCTATCCGAAAGGAATGGGTCCCAAAGTCGCCCGGGTTCAGGCCCGCAGCGGTAATCGACATCGCAAGCACCCGCTGAAACTGAAACCTTGTCAGTGGGGTGGCGTCCGCGTGTCTCAACAAGGTCCCCCCCCATGATGCCACCCTTCGTGCTAAATAATCCTCTAAACACTTCACCGGGCACATGGAGGACCCGGGAATCCTGTGTATGATTATGCAATCACCCATCCCACTTTGATCGGTCTTGGACCTGACAAACGAGACAGTCAATGTCTCCCCTCTGATCTGAACGTGCTCTTCGCACAGTCCTCCCGTCACATCCTGCTTGTTCCTCGCCACTAGTTCGCTTACCCGCATAGCCCCATGAAATGCCAGCGTAAAAGCGGCTCGGAATAACACTGTCTCAAACTGATATGAACATGTTGCAGGGAGTCTGGATAATAACAGGGCCAACCTATCCAAACCTATCGGGCGCCTCTCATCTACTCTGCGACCCTCAAGGCATTGCCACCCCCGTAGCGCTTTTTGTACAACGAAAGACGCTGTCGGGTCCTGGATCCCATGAGCCCTAGCAACAAAGGAAATGGCAGCCCGATGCCTCTGGGCCGTGGCCACCGATTTCCCCGCCAGATGGAAAGACATCAGGAATTTCACTACCCATTCCTCCTGGCCCCAAAGCTCCCCTCTAACAGTCCCCAAAAAGGCCAAATAGGAACGGAACGCCCCTTCATATGCCTTCCTCGTCCTGGGTGCTAAACTCTCTCCCACGAGGTTACGAAGTTCGGGGCACCGAGAGACCAGAGAGCTTCGGGAAAGGGTGCCGGCTCCGGGTCCGCTGTGGGCAGAAAACCCCAGAAGTCCTGTATACGAAAACGAGAAAGGGCATCAGCCGCCTGGTTCATCACCCCCGGGACATGTCTTGCTTTAAATAGCACATTCAATTGCATACACAGTAATACAATTTCCTTGAGTAGTCTCAAAATCCATTTGCATCGTGCTGCCTGGCTATTGATACACTCAACCACGGTCATATTATCAGACCAGAATACCACAGAGTGATCTCTGAACCCTTCGGGCCACGTTCTCAGGGCCACCAGAATGGGGAAAAGTTCCAGGAAAGCAATGTTACTTGTCAGTCCACTGTCATGCCACCATGCCGGCCATTTTTGAGCAGACCATCGAGTGCCGAAAATGGCACCAAAACCTACGCTCCCTGCCGAATCTGTCCACAGCCCTAGCTCCTCAGAGGACACAGCCGGTTTGTTCCAGACAACTCGACCATTGAAATCCGCCAGAAATGCCAACCAAATGCGCATGTCCTGGCGAACCTCAGCCGAGAGCCTTGTGCGATGATGACCCTCCTTCAGGCCGACCATGGCTTGAGCGATCGAGCGGGAAAAGGGGCGGGCCATTGGTATAACTCTTAGGGCAAAATTCAACTGTCCCACCAACTGCTGTAATTGATGCAGCTTAACCTTAGACTCACTGATACACATTTGCAGGGATGCCCTGAACTTTAACACTTTGTCACCCGGTAAACGAAAACAACCTTCCCCGGAGTCTAACTCGATCCCCAGAAACTCGAGGCAAGTCGAGGGACCCACAGTCTTACCTGGTGCCAATGGCACGCCAAACTGATTCATTAAGACACAAAAAGCAGCCAAAGCCTGCCCACATTCCGGATCCCCGGCTGCCCCCAGGAACAAAAAGTCATTGAGATAATGCATCACATGTTGAAAACCCGTCTTCTTTGTGAAGACCCATTGTAGGAAACTACTGAATTTTTCGAAATAAGCACAAGATATAGAGCACCCCATCGGCATACACCTATCCATGTAATAATGACCCTGAAACATGAAACCCAGGAGACGCTGATCGTCTGGATGTACCGGGAGCAACCGGAACGCTGACTCGATATCAGATTTTGCCATCAGCGCACCGGGCCCCAGGCGATTCAAAATGGCTACGGCCTCATCGAAGGATGCGTACCGCACCGAACACACTTCCGGGTCTATCGCTTCGTTTACGGAAAGACCACGTGGGGCTGATAAATTATGTATCAGCCGAAACTCGCCCGGGTCCTTCTTGGGTACCACCCCTAAAGGGGAACAAACAAAGTTAGCAACTGGCGGTACACTAAACGGACCAGCGACTCGACCTCGAGTAACCTCCTTCCGGATCTTTTCCTGTACTACGGTCGTATGCTGCAAGACCGATGTCTGGTTTTTACATTTTGCTACACCCTGAAAGTCCCCCACTGGGATGCGGAAACCATATGAAAACCCGTTCCGCAACACCCCAGCGGAAGTACGATCCGGGTATTCGCTGAGCCAGGGAATCATTGCCAGGGTATCAATCGGGGTAGGTAAAGGCGCCCCTCGGACAATATTAGACCTGTTTGGCGCCTCCTCTACCCCCGTTATCACCCGTTTTGGCTCTGCACGTGGACTCAGGATGGGATGATTGCCCACACCCGCTACATTCGTGTCTAAATTTGCATGACCCCTGGGGCCTAGTACATTTACCCCTGTTAAAGTTCCAACACACCCCCCTTTTACCTGCGTTGCCGGCAGGCCTCGAGTGATTGTTGGTACTCGTACCTGATCGAAAGGGCGTCCCCGCATATTGGCGGGAGGATTCGCCAACATTACTCCCTATCAATGGCAATTTCAACATACCAGTATCCTCCATTTTGGACCAGGACACAGAATCATAACAATCCCAAGTTAAGCTTTTATCATGTTCTTTTGCTTTTCTGAAAATATTATCATAGCAGAACCAATGATTGCCCTCGTGTGATACGGAGTACCCCATGATCCGTGACTGATAAATCGGCAATTCGGGTAGCAATTCGGGCCTACGTTCACCCAAGATGGATGTAAAAACCCCCCACGCTTTGCCCCAATTGCCAATGTTTTCATTTACCTTAAAGGCGGCCATCTTTGCGCGCCAAACACTCGGCTGCATGAGGTCCTTCTGGCCCTTAACATGCTCCATCTCATAATGATCAGTAAGCAACGAGAAGATGTTTATACACTCTCCTGCCCAAATCTTCTCTTTAATAGCTAGAGGGACATGCTGACCTAACTTTTCCCTTCGAGAGGGTGCCGACTCATCCCTCGCAATCGGCAATGGCCGCTTACCTGAACCGGACGCTGTCCCTGCGACTGAACCGGTCCCCTGTGGATTCTCCACTGGCGCAGCCGGCGTGGATGCCCTTGCTGCTTCCCGTGTTTCACGCAGTTGCTTCATCAACACCTGCGCGTCGACAGCCGTGGCGCCCTCGCTCCCTTTACCCAACCACGCTGCTAATTGTGCTGCCAGCTCGGGCGGCATATCTTCCCCGGACACGGGGGTGACCACAACGGGAATCGGATTCCCTTCTTCCGGCACGGGAGTGGGTGCTTCGAGCGGGGTACTGGGATCCGGGACGCCTCCCCCAGCTGCTCCCCTCCTGGGCCTCTTGCCTTTTCCTCCCGGGGCTTCTCCTGCCAAAGGACGTTTCGGCCCCCCTTCCTCATCCTTGTCCGCCATTCGCCTCTTTAGGTCGGTCACCTCCTTCATGAGAACGCGCAGCATCTGGTCGGTAGTCATTCGCTTTCCCGCCTTCTTCGGCATTCTCCAACAGAGTATCTGGAAAACAAACAAGAACGATTATAACGCTCACAATTGGCTCTTCGTTCCGTCTCGAGCTCACGTGCAGCGAGGAGGTGCAGCTTCAGAGCACAGGAACAAGAGGATGCTTTCTTGGCTTGTTGCTCCTTTTATCCGTCTTCAGGGCGGGCGTAAACCCGCCCCTGCCAGCCTCAAGGGCGTGGCCGGCCGCGTCAGTGTCTAGGCCAACCCACTCTAGGGCGGGAAAAGGCGCGCCCCGGCTACGCCGCTTCGGGCATACCAGCCGAGACTCGCCTCCCGCCCAAGATGGCTTCCCGGGGGGATCGTGGTACTCCGCCATACGTTCGGGGGGACCGAAAGGTCGCCCCTTTCCACAATCACCCACGAAACTTTGACAACATGTGGAGGAAGCCTATCCCGCAACCATGGGAGCTAGATATTCCTCCCCCTAAACCATCAATGCGATTTACTGATCCTATTAACTCCCGGTATCCACCTAATCTGAGTTATCAGCAGAGAGAAGCACCATGGCAGATCGTGGGCCCTCAAAGCAGATTTGGAAACTGGGAGCAATGGGAGAGACCACCCCACCAATCTTTTGGCCCTAACTACGAAGACATCAGTAATGGACAACACTGGCTAGGCTTCCCGACCACGAACAGGTTTAGCGGCCTGGAAATGGTCGATTGACAAACAACGAAATCCCCGGAGGCCTCACTAACAAAAGCGGTACCTTCACACCCAATTTCATTGTCTATCCTACCTATATCACACATGAACAGCGACGTACAAGAATACGAACCTACCCAGATTTCTGTGGTGTTCTGGAATGTGGCCGGCCTCCGAAACAAGATTGAGGATGGTTCGGCAGCCGCATTCTTGAATGACTATCAAATCATCTGCATACAAGAAACTTGTGCAACGGTTGCCCTTCACCTAGTGGGATACAGAACATTTTTTTCTCCCGCCCTTCCCAGTACCTCAGGTAGACCTAAGGGGGGTTTGGTAACCTACATGGCTAATACAATTGTAGACACAAAGATCATCAAGACAGACCTCCTTTCGAACTTTCAGATCCTCACTTTTATCGTAGGGAAAAAAACTTGTATTTCAATAGTAAACACATACAATAACCTGGACCCTGATAACTTTGTGAGAGTTCTTGCTTTAATTCAAGATAAAATAACTGAACACTCTCACCTCAAACAGAAAGTGGACACTGCTCATGTAATCTGGGGTGGTGACTTCAATCTGCATCCCTGCCCCAATATTGATACCTGTGGAATAGTAGACGAGTCTGATAACCCCTTAACCCACTTTACCCATTCAGGAGTGGGGCCTGTAATGAACAAAATACTTTCGGACCTGGATTTGCAAATTATGAATCCCATTCAACAAACAACTAACAAACTAGAACCCACGTATAGAGGAAGGGGCCACGAGACCCCTGTGGACTACATATTAGTTACAGAAGGACTGAAAGCTCAAATCGGAACATTTAAAATCCTGGAAAACCGTCTCAGTGACCATTCCGCTCTAAGTCTAAGTCTTCAACTACATCATCCGAAATCTTTGATGGTAAGCATAGCCAACACTTTATCACAGAACAGGCTTGAACTGAATAAAACTAACGGCTTCACAATCAAATGGGAAAAAGTAGATCCCAATATTCTTACGAAGAGATTAGTTACTTCCGCTTATAAAAACATTTTGACTTGTCTTGATCCCCAAGCGGATGCGAATCAAATCCTGGAAAACTTCAACATCATAATAGAATTTGTCAAAACCCTGTTAACTAGAACTCCCAACCAAAATAAGAAAAACACCACAGGTTGGTTTAATCGAGACTGTGCGAAAGCACAGACTAACTTGAGGAAAGCTCTCGGAGAACCTAACAGAGATATAACAAAGATCCAAGGCCTTAGAAGAGAATACATCACCGCCAGGAAAATAAGGAAAAAAGAATTAAAAACATCCTTGTGGAAGGCCTTGCACGAGAGCGCACTCTCGAAGGATAGCCAGGCTTTCTGGAAAATAGTCAAATCCCCTTCTTTAACTGATTCCAGTGGTCCAAAAATAGATGTGGCTATAGACGAGGCCACATGGATGAATCATTTCTCGAAAATTTTTCAATCGACACCCAATAGCGATTCGTACCAGTCTACTCATAATCCAGTCACCTTCCCTATTTCCTTGGAAGTCGACTTACAAGACTTTGAAACGGCGCTATCTTTAAGTAGGCCCGGAAAAGCCCCCGGCCCTGACGGGGTCCCTGTTGACCAATTTAAATTCCTTCCTGACCTCTGGGCTCCAATAATCACGAGAGTCTGTATTGCAACTATGGAACTCGGATTGCTAGACTCATGGTCATCATCTATAATGGTCCCCATTTTCAAGAAGGGGGATCGACAAGATGTCAAGTGCTACCGCCCAATCTCGCTCCTTGACTCTCTGGGCAAAGTGGTTGGTAGAGTCCTCCTTGGCAAGTTACAACAGTGGGTTGCCGATAAAAACATTCTCTCTGACCTACAATTTGGCTTCAGGGAGGGCTTTGGAACCATCGAGCAAGCACTAAATCTCAGCCTGCTGACATCCAAATATACCCATGCCAAAACAGGTACTATTTTTATGACATATGTGGATTTGTCCTCCGCATTTGACTGCGTCTCACACTCTAAGCTCTGGTCGTTGCTGAGCGAGATGGGGGTAGATCCTCCTCTTTTGGATTTTCTAAGGGAACTCTACAGCGAAGCCACGGCAAGAGTGAGGTTCGGGACAAGAGGAGAACTAACAGCACCATTTAGGGTAGAGCGGGGAGTGAGGCAAGGCTGTGTCCTCGCCCCCTTTCTCTTCTCACTATATACCAACGGCCTTGAAGAGTGTATGTTGAGAGGGGGGAGAGACCTCCCAAAAGTAAAAAGTTCGTCTGATCCCCGCATTGCTCTACGCGGACGACGCTGTCATTTTAGCCCGAACTCCGAATGAATTGCAGAAATCATTAACTAAATATGCAGATTTTATGGCCGCCTTGGACCTGCATGTAAACGTTAAAAAAACTTTTGTTATGGTGGTTGGTGGAACAAGAAAACCTGTAAAGTCCATCTTTCTGAAAAAACAAAAAATTGAAAGAACCTCGCAATACCCCTACTTAGGTATCATGATAGATGATGCCCTAAACTGGAAAGCGGCGATAGAGGCTAGGAGACATCTTTTTAAACGAGCAATTATGGCACTAATGAAATTTTCAAATAAACTTGGAAAAAGACCTCCAGTGGAACTGCTACAAATATATGCTGCGAAGTGCCAATCCATAGCATTATACGGCGCAGGGATCTGGGGGCATACAAATACTGGCCCCATTCAAAAAGAGGAAAATATCTTTACGAGATTCCTTCTATCAATCCCACAAGGCACCTCCACCTATGCCTCACACATAGAATTGGGAATCCCATTTATCGAAGATCTGATCAAAATCCAACCTCTCATGCTCTGGAGAAGAGTCTGGCTATCCGAGGAAAACAACTTGACTAAAAGCATCCTTCGGGATATTATGGAGCTGGACCATGTCAAAAAAATACCCTGGCTCTCCTATATTAGACGTTTCCTTTGTGATCTGGAGATTCAGAAATACTACTACAACCCAGAACAATTAAAGGAAATTTCTAAAAAAGAACTAAAGCAAATGGCACTGAGCCACTTGGATTCCCTGAGACTATCAACGTTGGCCACAAGAAAATCTGTTGCGCATGCAATCATCATACAGCAGTCTCCGAAAATTCAGCCATATCTCACACTAGAGATTACCACTTATGAAAGGATGCTCCTAACAAGGTTCAGATTGAACCAACTCTTCAGACTGGTGACTTTCCCAGAAAAAAACAACTGGAGCACTCAGATGGCCTTGTGCCCTTGTGACGACCATTCCCAACAGTCCACCATCCATACAATACTTTTCTGCAAGTTCTATCATCCTTTCCGAAAGACTTGGCTTATTCCCTTATTAAAAAAATGGGGCTATAGACAATGCCGCCCAGCGATGCTAGCACTCCAATTCCTGGACTCTGAATGCACAGTATACCATGTATTAAATTTTTTAAAATGTATCATAAGACACAGAAATAATTTGTAACTGTAACTTACTATTGTTCGCTTTTCGTAATAAGACGGCAAAACTGATCTTTTGATTTTAAATATTCAATTGTAATCTTTTTTTAAACTGAATATTTGTATATCTATGTTATCTTTTATGCTTTTTTCAACTGCAAAAACCGAATAAAGATTATTATTATTATTATTACTTATTTTATGTGTTTAGATGTATTTGTAATGTATAATATTTTTAATTATTTATGAATTATTAAAACAATTATTAAAAGTTATTATTAAGGAAGTATATATTATGTATTATATGTATATGTTTAATATGTTTGTTTATTTATGTATATTAATTTTCGATTTGAAATAGTACAACATATTTTAACTATGTTTATTACATTTGTAAGTATTTTTTAATTTATTTTACTTTTTTATGTAAAAAAATGATATTTTTTAATTACGATATTTTTGGCATCAATATTTTTTTTCGAAATTTTTGTACTTACCTTGTTTGAGATATGATGTTGATATTGTTGACATCGATATTTTTGTTGCAATATTTTTGTAGGTCGATATTTTGTATATCAACATTTTGTCAGACATTCAAAAAATGGACCTCAGACACACCCCTTCAGTACACTTCTGGACCTGTGGATACTCTGCCAGGAAGAAGGTCGTCTACGCTGCTGAAAGCACTGCTGAGCTGCTACTTTGTTGCACTACTGCTTTGCTGTGCTGACCTCTTGCCTTCTTGCCATGGTGAGAAGGACTAATCCACTGGTATTCTGTAGGAGAGCCAGCTAGTCTTGCTATAGTGAAACACGACATGTAGGTTTTTATCACTGCTAGGACATGTTGAACTTAAGTACACATATCCTACTTTTTAATACCATGCGCCCGGAGCTTTTAGAGCCTAACTAAGCTTGTGGCTTTTTACTAATAAAAAGCAATTATTAGTCTTGGCAGAAGGTTTATTTTGCTAGGTGGACTCGACAGTTTAAAACTGCGATGCAGGCTGCAGTGACAGGCGTGATACATGTTTTAGAGCGCTACTTTACTTTAGCGGGGGTCACAACGAGTGCTGCAGCCCACATCCATTTCTGACCCCAGAACCCATAATGACTCCAACAGGTAATTGGCTAGACTTCTGATCTGAAGCCTCAGGGGCATAACAGGAATTCAACAACCTTGCATCTCCACCTGGACTCTGCCATCTGGGTTGTCTATCCAGCTAAGTAGTGCCATTTCAGTCCTGGACCTTTGAGAACGGGCCTGAGGTGCTTCCCAGCATACCAGATGCATCCTCTCTGCTGAGCTGCACATCCTTAGCTGAACCAATGCATCTCTTTGGCTGAGCAGCGCATCCTCGCGCAGAGCTTCTGTTGTGTGAATTGGGACTCGTGTAGGGCCTAGTGTAGAAGGTATGCATCTCAGAAACTGATGCATTACCAGTTTAGCCCAGATTCTCTTTCTCCCCATCATCAGCAGCTCGATGATGACGCCGGCCTGCGCATTGCAGCCCCACAGCTCAAATCTTAGACTTTGACTTTAGGTCTAAAAATGAAATTCAGGTCTAAACTTAGACTTCAGATCTAAGTTTACCTTTGTGAATGAGGCCCTAAGTTTCCACACTCTGTCAAGGTCAATTCTCTACTGCCCAGCCCGTCATCATCACTAGTTTAGGAAGACTGTTTATGGGCTGACCCATGGATAAGACTGTTTAAGGGTCTGTCAAAAGAGCATAAGTGCATCCGATTTCACTTTCCATACAGTGGTATATATGACTAAATACCCAAAGCCCTCAAAAAACGTTCAAGTTCCTTATGATGGAGTTCAGAAAGGTGGAAATTAGATGTAGGTGGAATGTTCTGTTCTGTCTGTGGAATTGGCTAAATTATGGCCACTCTGTGTTACTCAATGCTTAAATAGTTCTGGCCAAATTGTGCCAATCACTGCGTGCTGGAATTCTTCTCTTGTGAGGCTCCAAAATATACAAGCTGGCAAGTGAGAGCGAATTTTTTCCCCTCCTAGCATGATTTTCTAAAGCAAACATTTGCTGGCTTTTGCAAGCACTCACAGTAAGTGGGCCACATTTCGAGTAGATTTGCTACAGATAGGGAAGATTTTCTACTTGAGCGGCAGCAAAATCAACTCAAATGGCCATGTACAACACATGGTGCCATTCACACTGATTTTCATCACTTCTTGCTCTTCCAAGACTAAATTGTAGTGCAAGCTACACATTTTCCGCCTTTTGGCGAAATTCTGTGGAATGTAGCTTAGTTTCTCTATAACTCGGCTGAAATTTACAGAGTGAAAGTCTGCAAGTTCCACCCACCACCAGTTAAAATTGCATTCAGCGTCCAGGCACCATGGAGGTTATGGTTCAGTTCATATTGGATACCTGATCAAAGCATTGTGGTTGGTATCTACATCACAAGCTATTACAGCAGGTCCAAGACACATCTTTTTGAGTCCATTGAAACTAGATGCTACTAAAAAAAATCCCTTCTCTCACATTTGTAATTTCTGGTGCCAGAGCTCATTTGAGCACAACTTAAAAAGTCAGAGGAGGATAACAAGATGTTGCTGTCTTTCTAGAATCAATCTACCAGTCCTTAATAATTTTTTGTATCCTTGTAATCAACAGTCACAAAAGCATCACCAACATCAGAAATGACCCTGTCATGGTTGGGCCTATATTCAGGGGCCATGTTTGTTGACAAATCCTGAATCACCCATAAAGACCATGTCTCCTCTGTTTCTCAAAGCCTGCTTAAGCCAGATCCACTCTAGGTCCAGTGGGCGGTTGGCAAAACTCCATTTGAGGATCATTAGCAAACCCCAAATTAAGGCTGGGCATAACTTGTGTAATTTACTGTAGCGTAACTATGTATATTCATAGTAAAATTACATTAGTGTACACAATTTAGGTCTATTTTCCAAGAGCTTAAATGGACCATAGATCCATTTTGCTGTAAGAAAAAGTGCTTAATGCAGTAGCACATGAATATATCAGCAGCCAACAGCCACTCATGCTCACCGTGTTAATTGTTCCTGTACTCCTTAAGTAGGATTTTTGTACCAAATTACTCCTAATTACATGAACAGGCATATTCACATAATTATTGGTATTGTCTCATCAAAAGAGTAACACATATTCTGTGAAATGACCCTGAATACTTCAGCATAATAAAAACATAATTCTGGCCTACCCAAAACCGGATTAATGGCTACTGCAAGTGGTGTCATGGAGTTTACAGCAAGAGTTACATTACCCTCCCTAGATTCCTCCTTTCCCCATACTCCTTTACCGTGGTATTTTGGTCTGTCCTTCTTAGATAGAAAGATGCACTAGCACAGGTTCATTCAAAATGAAAGAGGGTGCTAGCATTTACTCTACCATATTGCCATAAGAAAGGTCCCAGGAAACGTTTAATTATTATTGGATTTAAAAGGAGTCAGCCAATTTCTGTCAGTGATTCATTTTGAATGTCATTCTTTGCGTCAACCAAAGAGTATTCCTGATCACTCTAGATCTATAGGATGCCTATTTTCACATTTCCATCCATCCTTCCACTGATAGGTATATGTCATTGTTATTAGGAGATGGACATTTGCTGTTCAGAGTTTTAGCCTTAGACTCTTGCACACCCCAAAGACATAAACAAGGAATTGGCTCCAGGATAGCCTTTCATCAGGTTCAGGCCAATTCAAATATATCAGTATCAGGATGATTAGCTAATGTATGCTTCCTCTATGTTAAAGGCTTTTGAAGACAAATTATCGGCTTGCAGAAGTCATCAGAATTTTGGATTGACCCTGAATCTCAGGAAGGAACAGGCAATTGTTTCAACCCAGAGTAAGGTGTGATGAATGATCTGGTGGCTCCCAGCCACGGTCCCTGGTGGGAGTTCCATGGGGCAGAAAGGCGGGGCGGGGGAGGGGCAGGGTGGGAGGTGCTAAACACCGGAATATGGATAATGTGAGGTAAGTAAACAATTTAATAAATAAAATGTATTTCGCAGCGCACCCTGCATCTCAAAGTGCGACGCAGGGCGCACTACGAAATTCATTTTATTGATTAAATTGTTTACTTACTTCACATTATCCATATTCCGGTGTATAGCACCCCTCACCCTGCCCCTCCCCCGCTTTTCTGCCCCACGGAACTCCCTCCACGGCTCTTCTCTCTTCAATATCTCATCAATATTATCTACAGACCCTGTTGAGGGCAGAAGTTTGGGGCGCAGTTCTGCCCACCCTTAATAAAAACTAATTTCTAAAAATGAAGTAAACGGTGATAATAAATAGTACACCAAAACAACTAAATTACAATAAGAAGAAGAAGATATATGAATTGTAAAGGTTTTAAAGCAAAAAAGCACAAGAAAATTAAAGCGCCAATCTAAAATCGGTATTTGCAGTTGAACGGGATCGAAGTGCAATTTGACGTCAACCATGATGGAGCGGAGTTAAGATGCCTCAAGTTTGTCATCTCCATTCCAAATAACCTTGTGATTTAGTCTTTATCAGCAGACAAATCTGAAGCTATATCTAATAAAGCGCTCTCAAAATTGTACACATTGTCACAATGCCCTGCTGAAGCTCCAGAGATCTTGAAAGTAACCATCCAAATGTTCTGAAGAAATTCCTCTTAGTCACTTCTAAAGTTTTTTTACCTCGGGGGCTGCACTTAAGGGCCAAGAAACACTCCTCAGATGCCATCAGTTATTTGCTACTTGACAACTGGTCATTCCTGGAGAAAGGTCTATTGTAGCTGATTATGTCCATGTATCCACACAAGAGGTCATACAACTAATCATTCAAACCCACTTAATAGCCCTGTGAGAGCAGTTCCAATCCTTCAGGTCTCCACACAGGTTATAGATAAATATTCAGCTCTCTTCTGTTCTTCCACATGTCCCAAGAGTGTTCTAATGAGCTGGGGCGAGATCCTACTTTTTTTCAATTCACTAGCCAATATGTAGAGTGTCTCCTGGAGATTCGCTGAACTATTAACAAAATGTTCCCAAGGGCAAACCTTCCCATATTTGTAGCACATATTTTTCCATCACTGCCACAGTGCACCATTCTCAGTAAAGTCCATTATGCCATAGGGAGCTTGTGGCACACCTATGGGTGAGGCTGAGGTAAAGATCAGTTTCCCCCACACAAGTACTCCAAACTGGTTGTAAGGCCAGGTCCCTCCTCCAGAGAGACTGAAGCCAAGAGGATAAAGGGTATTTAGGGATCCCAAACTGAGCTGGTGGGACGCTTCATGGGATCAAGTATCTCCCCTGATCTAAAATCATTGGTCATCGTCCTATTCTGGATCAGCCCTCACCCTACCCCTCTCCTGCTCACCCTCCATGACACTTGACTTGGAGATCTTTCCATCGGCAGCTGAGACCTAGACCTTTTGACTGACGCCCGGTAGAGCTACCTCGCCAGCCAAAGGGGAGATGGGCTATGGATTTCCCTCCTTAACCATCACCTACCCATCCGGTCTTTGGGCAAACTCTCCTGTGTCTCTATACTGGACCTTTCTCCCTTCTCCTCTTCACCATACCCGCAACCCCCCTCCTCTCTACTCTTCTATTCTTTCCTGCTATTAACTTTTGCCCTCACCCGTCCTTGCTCATAGTTCCCACCCTGTCTATCCACTGGACTTTCTTCTATGAACTTTCCCTCGTCAGTTGAGACCTAGCTATCTGACTGATGCCCAATGTAGCTACCTGTTTATCTACTGGGGTGATGGGCTATGGATTCCCTCCTCGGTCGTCACCTACCCAGTCGGTCTTTGGACAGACTTCCCTTCGTCTCTCCTGCCATCTTTTTGTCTCTCCTGCCGTCTTTTCCCTCATCCTCCCCCTTCACACTTCCCCCTTCCCCCTCTCTATTTGTTTCACCTTTCTTTCCTCTCCAAATTTGTTGCTTCATTTTTGACGTAATGTGTATTTGTTTACATTCTCTGTAACATTGTGTAGCCTAATGTGAAGTGCTCTGATACCTACGGGTCTAGCCAGCACCATATATAACTCATAAATAAGGTTCTTCTGAACTTCTGTTGGACCTTTGACGATGTCCCATGGGCGTCAAAACTGTTTGTACTCACCTCGATGCACGAGCAACCTTGGCCGATGCCCAGTGGAGCTGTCACATGCAGCTAAAGAGGAGTCTGGCCCTGGTTTTACCCCCTCGGCCGTCACCTACCCAGTCGGACATCTGACATTGTTTTCCTCATTTCTCCCGTTGTGTATTACCTCCCTCCCCCTCCTCCTCCCCCTGTGACTCTGATTAAAGTGATGTAACTATGTAACCTGTAACTCGCTGTAACTTATGTAAAGCGCTCTGATACCTCCGGGTATAGCCAGCGCTATATAAAACTTTTCAAATAAATAAATAAATAAAAATCCAAACTGGTTGTGGGGCCAGGTCCCTCTTCCAGAGAGACTTAAGTCAAGAGGATGAAGGGTATTTTGGGATCAAACAACACATGTTCTTAAGGCTTTCCTTATCACTAAACAATAAAAGTTCAGATCTTCACCTGATCCCTCTTGAATGAGTGAAGTTCCTGAACCCAACTTAACTGCCGATATTGGGTAAAGCTGTGTCAGTTTTCTCCCCCAAGCCATCCTGCCTGGCCAAAGCCATATCTCTGCTGTGAGAGAAGTATTTCATGCTTCACCAAAGCAGAACAGAGCTAATGATTATCCTGCAAGGTCTTCAGGGATTTTAAGTATACAATTTTAAAAGTTACTCTTCTTATGTATTTAATTCAAAATCCAACTTTAACACTAAATTGGATTTTTTTAAATAGTTACAACAGTGGTTGACCTATTCCTATACCTTTTTCCAAATCAAAGAAACAGAATTAGTAAAGTAACCTTACTTTAGATTTGTTTGCATAGAACCAACATCAGCCCTAACAGTGAAAATAATTGTTGGGGGCTAGTCACTGTAGGAACATGAAAGTATTAACTATTTACATGTGCCCCTTTTAAATACCAGCTACTCTAACTTATGAGCTACTAGGTCCACTTAGGCATGACTTATTTAAAATTTTAAATAAGGCTTCTTTCTTATAAAAAAATATTATTTTGACAAGGTTGCATGAAAGTATTTTTTCAAAACGCAAGAACAATCAATATGTCCATGCAAACTGGGTAATTAGTATTAGCTATTGACAATATTCACACGGAACTCATTTTAAAAACAGTTATAAAACATTTTCAAAACAGTTTAAAATGCGGAACAAGAGCCCTCGATAGAAGCAGATTGAATCTGCAGTGCCTAAAGTGGAATGTGGAGTCCGACATCCGCAGTCAAGTCGTAAATGTATACATCTCTAGAATCCAAGACACCGACTACCCAAATGGAGAAGACCAAATATACCTCAATATCTTGCATTCTTTTACACCGCAGGGAATCAAAACGCGGTCGTTACAACAACCGCGTTGTGATTCCGCATACCTTTACTCCGCAAGTCGGAACAACGACTTGCGGAGGAGGGGTGCTTGAAGTTGGAATAGTATAATTTACTATTCCAACTCCAGTCATTGCGGACACTAGGGAAGGTGTTGGATTTTAAATCCAACAACCCCCCCTCCACAAGTCGGTGTTCCGACTTGCGGAGTAATAGTATGCGGAATCACAATGCAGTCGTTATGGTTCGTTGTAAACATCCAACATCGAGAAGACCATTATCCTTGGCTCTTCCAAAACAACTCGAGACTTTCTGCATCCTAATTATAAAAAACAACAATTGGTTACCTAAAAGCAATTCTGACTCGTACCCACAGCAAAGCACAGTACCCCACAAATGGATATTTACACAATACCAAGGAATTCTGACCTGTGCATACTAGGAAATGCACAGCTCACCCGTAGTCCCCAGGTCATTCCTGTCCTGATGAGACCCTCACACTACAAGTCGACAACACCAAAAGGCTAGTCTAAACAGTGAAAACACCAGAGAATAATCTAGTTGATCTTCCCTTGTAGAGAGCAGAACAATTGGACATCCTTATAAATGCCATTAACCCTGTTTTAACTAAAAGTCACATGTGTCTAGAAGTTTGGTTATGTTATGTTACTTGGGGTTCTTTTATTACTCTCCTTTCCTTTTTTTTAAGAAGATCACTCACAAAATCTAATGCGTCATAAAAAATATATGTTTAGAGTTAAAAAGCAATCCCCTCTTTTTTTAGGGATTTGTTGTGCTTTAAAATCGAATAAAAATCTTGATTTGTTCTGGCTACCTGATCTAGTTATAATTAACTCTTAGCAGACATGTTCTGTTCCATTATCATTCTCTCCTGAATAAATTAACACAGAATGAACCTGTAGTGATATGAAACTGTTTTTAAAATGATTTCCATGTGAATACCTATCATTAGTTAATACGTCTGTATATCTAGGCCTGTAGTAACGTTTTTATTAGCAACTTAGGACAATTGCATAATAGGAGCTACAGTCAACAAGTGCATTAAACCTCCTATTTTCCTAATACATATACTATGGCCTTAGTGAAAAATGTAATATGCCAACTGTGAATTAGCACATTTGATCATGTTTAAGGTGCAGAGCACATACACCGCAGGCTGGACAGTAGTGTCCCAGTGCACAAAGTTCAGGAAACCAGCATCATCAGTATATAAAAATGTGGAATGAACACTAAAAAAGAAGCATTTTCTCAGAGTCAAAAAGTGTGATTGAAGAATACTTACATCTCATTTGTCTGTCCTCCATCAACAATGATATTCCAATTTCAGGTGAATTGTCTAGGTCAATCTTGGGTGCTTCCAAAGAAGATCCCTTTCTTCTAGTTTTTTCCTCAAGATACTCATCAGGTAGGGTAATGGATGTTCTATGATTACACATGCCAGTATTATTCTTTTTTGCATTCTTCCTATTCCTGTCCTTCAGAAGGTACTCAGGAAGAGGGTGAATGCACCGATTCTCGTTGGGGATCATTTTTAGCCATGAAGACTGTGATTTTGCTGCTAAATTGCCCATGTAATATTACTCTAGTTCTCATTCTAGGATTTCTAAATCTTCTGCTCTGGTCAGTAATCACACATCCTGCATTTGCTCACTCCCTTGATGGCAGCCTAGAGATGGAGTTATTACTTTTCTACCTGTGCTTCCTATGCCACTTACTGGTTGCATTTCCTGAGTTGTGTCAACCAGCAATTTATCTTGTGAACGTACTAATAGATTGGTACACAAAATGAGAAATTGGATAGGTTACTGGATGTCTTGCCTATTTAACCTTCATTAAGCAGGTCACAAATGCTCACTTCATCTAATTATGGAGAGATGGTGGTTTGCAGGGGAAAACATTCAACTATCCGCACAAGTATTTCAACATTGATTTTTCATAAAGCATCTTAAATGTATTAAAGGAAATGCGGATGTTCAGAAAACGCTTTTCTATTTTGAAAAATATTAGTGAGAATTGACAATATTACCATGTAACTACACCTTCAAAGCCAAGAACTATTCCACCACCCTAGTACTTAATATAGCATATTAAGGGGAAGAGCATAATATTGTGAATGAGCAATTGATCTACAACAATATAGAGTCAAAACAGTGTCCACTATATTGATTTCCATCATACAGTCAAGGTAAGCATATGTAGGAAAGGAAATTATTGTTACTCTTTGCTTTGACAATATGATCAGATTTGTTTCGTGGTGTAATGCTTTCATTGGTGATAGGTAAAACATGTATCCTGACTTCAAGTGTCACATGCATGTAATACAGTGCATCCATAGGCATTGGCATTATTCTGATCTACCTTATCCTATGCTGCCGGAGATCAAAATTATAGTAACCTGGGCAGTAGCGGCTATCTTAAAAAAGTAGTCTAAGGGGTTGTGTTGGTACAGAGTGTACTTCTGTCAATGAGTTTCAGTTATGACAGGTAGAAATGTGAGTAAACCAGTGCGTTCTATTTTGTTAACTGGAAAAACCACCGCCTGATAAACATATTTTGTGTGCATGCAACAGGCACAACCCTATATGTCCATGGGAACTAGGATATTCACACTCAGCAACACAATTGTCCTGTGGAACTCATTGAAGTACTTACTTATGGTAGAGCTCTAAGGTGATGGGATCAATGATGTGTGTGTTTTACTAACTTGAATCCATCACTAATTATACTAAATAATGATTAACAAATGAATAGGGTGAAAATGAATGACGCATTGTTTGTACTGTACCAAAACACAACACAAGGTTGAAAATTAATTAAACTAATATCATAGAGAGACCGTTTCATAATTGTATACATATGCTCTACATCAATTGAATATTAAAAACAATCAAGGAAGAGGGTGTCAACGTTGTTACCCAGAGATACTTGGCAGCTCTCATCAGGACCTAGTTATCTGTCTAATGCACTCAGGAGTAAAAAGAGAGACAAGGGGGTTCAGTCAAGATTAGCCTTCATAGTCAGGTCCAGTCCTGTTACCGACATCAGGCTAGGGATTCACAAGTTCCAGTGTACCAATATAATTTCACCGATCAATATATCAAGTCCTTCTACAATAAATAATAATAATAAAAGTGGATTATTCATAGATAATGACTCAATCCCTGAGTGCACTGTTGAACAAGTGTACCCCTCAATTGGACCATGAATACCAGTAAGTGAAGCTCTACACGCGTGAGAGAGGCCAATCCTTCATTATGTATGAGCTGCCACACTGTATTTGACTGTGGCATGGAAGTCTACCAGTGTCACTAAATCTCACAACAGTAGAGCTCAGAGCATGCTCTCAATGTAAGATGTAGGGAAAAATTATACCACTAACTTTGTGTATTTGGTCAAAACTGAGTGCAGACGAAGTTCTGCAATGAATATATAGTGATAATGATCCCTCGCACATGACAGCAAGCTGTCAAAGCTTTGTATTTTTTATTAAAAGACTTGCAAGTGAATTTGAAATATACCTTTTTAGGTCTCATCCAGCCCGTACTTGTGCTGTCTCTTTGAGACATGCTGTATTCAGGCATGGATGTTAAGCTTCGCCCAGTTTCCCACCCATGTTTACCATTGGTTTCTCTTCCTGTCCTTTGAAAATGGTGGTTTGTGATTCGTGAATAGACTTAGTAATCCCTCCTTAGTACCTCCCTGTCTGATGTTGTTACCTCCCATGAGGACAGCCCCTCTTACATGTGTCCTTACGCATCTCGGTGCCCTCTTCTTTTACCACACAGAGCTCACGTCCGCCCCTTCCTCTGGTAGAGGGATGAAAGTCTGAGTCAGGCAGAGAACAAATATGCAGGTTTGCAGCAGAACTAGGTGGGGTGATGGGCGCCATTGCAGGCCGCTTTGCCATTGTTCTTTACAGCGCTCAAGGTCCAGCTGGTCAGGTCCAGGAGCCTCATTTAAAAGAGTGAACCTCTATAGCTCTTTTAGAAAGTGTAGATTTTTAGAAGACAGTCACAGCCTTTACCGAATGTGTAATACATTCGCCCAGTGTGATCACCAGTGGTCGTCAGTGCCAAAGAAATTAAGTGGCATGCAACAACAGAGGCTCTCAAGGGAGGTTTTCTTTTACTAGCGCTATGAAGCCCTCGGCAGCTTTAGGGCTCCTCATCTTATTGGTTCTGTTCTGCAAAACGGGGGTAACGAAACAAAGGGATTTACAAGAGATTAACAGACATACATATGCACTGAATTTTGAAACGTTTTTTCTGGTTTGTGTAAATGGTATCAACCAGAAGTTGCCAGATTACATTACCGTGCTATGCAACGCGTTCTTGGCCATGTATCATTGTTTTGCATCGAATAATTATTGAGGGCTTTTCTGCATGCATCCTAAAAATATGTAAATTGTACTTACTTAATTTTCAGTAGAGTTTTCGCTGAAAGCTGGGTGTTCGAAATCTTTTCAGATGTGAGCTCTCTTTGTGCTTTTCAATGAAATGTGCATGTTTACTTATTCACAGATATTTTAACCCTGGGCGGAGTTCGCAGAGTTGCACTACGCGAAGTGCAAAATAAAACCCTGTCGCACTACGCAGAGCTCTGCGAGCGGCAGAGTACAATAGAAAAATGCAGGTCGCGGAGATTGCACAGTGCCGGATGCTTGTAAGCACTGTGCAATCATTGCAAACAGCACCATGACAGCGCAAGCTTACCTTTTCTGCCGATCGAGTAGATTTTTACTCGAGCAGTAGCTTTCTCAACGCGAACGGGCAGTTTCTCAATGCGAGCGGTCCCGAGCATACGCAACCACTTGCAATGAAAAACCTGACCCTCCCGCGTTGAGAAATCTCACAGGGAGGTTTATTTTCCACGCTTGCGCTCGTCAAATTGATGTTGGCAATAGCGAACAATGAAAAGTCTCACTGGGAGGTAGATTTTCCTTGCTTGCGTTCCCCAACTTGACATTGTTGAACGCAAGCGAGGGAAAAAACTACACTCCGCTGTGCGAAGTGGAGTTTTTCGCAACTCCACGAGCTGCGCATAATGCGTAGTGCGGGAAACACCGAAAACTCCATGAGTGGAGCGGAGTACACTGCCCAGGGTTAGGCTATTTCATGTTGCATTTCTTTTGGATTGGTACACAGGTGGCCAGCTGCTCTTACTTTTGTCTGTCAGTTCCAGGCTGGTTCGACCACAGGGTATGCCAGGGTTCTAACTAAGGAGGGGAGGGAGCCTTTACGTGTTGACATGGTCTTGTCTGCCAGTTAGTGACACAGATTATCATTTTGGCATAGGTTGAAAAAGCATGAGAGGAGGAGCATATTCCAACTATGACTGTTTAAAAGTTATTGAGTTTTCAGGGCTATGTACAGTGTTTCTCTGAACTGCGCCATTCTCCCTTTCAGTTTGAGGGATTTTGGCTTCTGTTGAGATGTTTGCAGACAGGGTATGTTGAACCTCAGCTCTGCTTTCAGATGATGTTTAATGGCTCACAGCTGGATTTACAGGTTGAGATGCTCTGTGTTCCATGGATGGGAAACTGTATTCACTGTTTGGAGTTTCAAACGCCACAAAGCAGTATTCTTTGAACACACTCAAGGTTAGCGGGTTAGTTTGAACAAATTACCAAATTTGGGCAGAGCACTATTCAATTTGATCATTTCTTTCCACCAGTTACAGTCAATGCTGTTTTGCTTTTGGAAGGAATGCATCAGCAATACATTTGCATTTTCTTTACCTCAAAGGTCGAAGATTTACCTCTTTTTAAAGTCACCATAATTTACATTGGGTAAAAAAGTGCTTACTTCTTCCACATTGCACTGAGAGAGTTAAGCAGTCTTTCTCTAAGACACTACACACCATGCCACATAATTCCAATCAGCATAATTTTACTCAATGCCGCACATTCTTCCATGCCACACAATTTAATTCTACACATTTGCATCCCACACCACATAATTCAACAAACCACATAATACAACCAAACAGCACAATTACACAACACACCATATACTCCCAATCCACACCACAGAATTCCACATCATGAAACAAAATTCAACAGTGCACCACATAATTAAACTCCACAACATACCACTCCACAACACAAACTACCATTTCACCTAATTACACTCTGATACACAATCCCAATCCACCGAATTCCAATACACTCAATGCCACATAATTATTATCTGCATATTTCCACTGCACACCATGACAAATAATTCCACAACACAAATCCACTCCACACCACACAATTCCACCACACAAAATTCCACAACTAACAATTCCAATCCAACCCACGTAATTCCACTTCACACCACACACATCCACTCCAAACCAAAACACATGGGTGAAAGACATTGTCATTTACAATGCCAATAGCTCTAACTTTCAGAAATGCAAGACCTATTGCCATTACAAATTTTATTTATTTATTTATTTATTTATTTATTTATTTATTTATGCAATTTTATATAGCGCGGACTTTACCCGAAGGTGTCAGAACGCTTCACAAAAGGACCAATAATGAAATACAGGAACAAAATACAAATGCATACAATACGTTACATGGATCAAAAGTGACACTAGTGAGCAACCAAAATACATGAGGTAGCAGTCGGTGCATTACATGACAAAAAAGTGAATGGGTGCAGGTTACAAAGATGTACAAAAAACAAGTCGAAGAATAGTACTGCAATAAAAGGCAGACACTCCATCACAAGAACAAATGTTATGTAGGCAATGGAGGCACTTGTGCAAGTATCTAAAACAAACAAAATGTGTGAGGTAGCGAACAGTGTGTTATAAAACAAAAGTGACGTGTGCAAGTTCCAAAAGGGTACTATACACAGGTGTAAGGATATTACTAAACATTTAAACTACCAAAACACACTGGGGAGGAAGACCATACTCCTGGCCAAAAGACTTTCCAGTAATGGGAGGTCTTCCTTCAAACGAAGGCAAGGGTGTGAGTTAGACTTGGAGGTGTCTTTGGAGGAGGAGAACTTTAAGGTCCCGTTTGAAGGCCTGAGAGGAGGAGGTAGTCCGGAGCTGAGGCGGGAGAGAGTTCCAGATTCTCACTGCGCTGCCTGAAAAGGATTGGGCCATCGATCTTTCCTTCTTGAAAGTGGGGGGTTCAAGCAGAAGATTTTCCGCATTCCGAGAAGGTCTAGAGCCTCCAGAGAGTTTCAGTTTAGTCGACAGGTAGCGAGGAGAGGAGGAGTGCAAGGCTTTGTGGGTGATACAGGCAGTCTTGTAGATAGCTCTAGCCTCGATGGGAAGCCAACGCAGGGAGGATAGCAGCGGTGTGATGTGGTCGCTTCTTTTAGCCCTATAGATGAAACGGGCTGCTGAGTGTAGGACCGATTTCAGGGGGGATAGGTGGGAGTTGGGGAGGCCAGTAAGAAGAGAATTGCAGTAGTCCAGTCTGGAGAGGACCAGCGATTGCACCAGTGTTTTAAGGTCATGCTCAGGAAAAAAGCGACGAATTCCCCAAAGAAGTCGCAGTTGGTATCGTGCAGACTTTGCAATGGAATTGATGTGAGGGATTAGATTGAGATTCTTGTCGAGTAAGACACCAAGGGATTATGCTTGTTCTCCCATTGAGTGGGGGTCATTTTTCTTTTTTTAATGTCCCTTACTGCCAGGATACACCTCCCTGTTCCAGGCATTTCTCCTAGTACCTCATCCTACCGACCGTACTGTTATACCTCACCTACCAGATATGTTTGTGAGCATTGTAATGTTAATTTTCCAGCTAATATGTGTTTTAGCATGATTCTATTTATCACTATTGCGCATACTCTTTATACTCTTCCTTTAGAATCTAGAATAACCTAAGACCATGGTAGGTTAGATTTTTATTAGTTGTATTTAACTCTCTCAATCATCTCCCATTCTGTTTATGTCCCCTTTCAAATGTTCTTGAGAAGATTCAAAGAACTCCAAATCTAACTACTCTAATAATGCACTTGAATAGCTCTGCATTCCCTAGCATACAGTCATGGTATTTGTTTATATTATTTTTAATACAAATCCCTAGTATGCATATTTCGTTTTCAATTAATTCAAATCAACACTTTCAGGATTCTCTACCTAAAACCAGCTAGATGTAGTTTGAACAATGTGCATCAATTCTGACATACAATAAATAAACAATTCATAGTCCATTCAGTGTGGTAAACGACACTGTAGATCTGGTGTGATTTTTAAACATTAGATAGTGGGTTGGGTTTACATATTTTCTTTTGCTGTGAATATTCCAAGGGATAAAGTCTTAGTCATACTTCAAAAGATGAGCACTTGAAATACTTCTGATGTGTAGCCATAGGCATGACCAGGTTAGACAAAGAATAAAAGGGCTCTTTGTACTGTTGCCAATGCATTAAACGTCCAAGTAATCTACTAGCTGCTTTGAATAAACATTGACTTCACTGAAGCTTAGAGCTCCATTACTAATATTACATCTCAAACTTTCTGGATACCTCGTGCAAAAATAGCTTTCTGACATTAGCAAAATAGAATCACTCCGACTCCTGACAGCTGGTCAATACAATTGACATAATCTCCAACCAAAGCAAAATCCCTTCTAATCAATGTTGATACTTTTATATTTGTGTTCACTCAGGTTGAAAACAGAGTAGAAATCCATAGCACTCCATACATTTGACGAATTAAAACTCTGATTACTACTGGAAGCAGCAACTTATTTCAGAATTGGTATTTACAGTTACTGTGTCATTCAGTTATATACTTCTATGTATATTAAAAATTGAAGTAAAATTCCTAAGAATGTAGGTGGAAACTGGAATTTCATACGGCCTTATTTTTTAGACCCTTCTTGGTGTGCAATGTGTATGGCGCGCAAATGAATTACAGTGTACTACAAAGATGCTGTTAATTTATTTAATTACTAATGGTCAGATTTATGTCCGACTTGCGGCACTTTTGTGCCGCCGTTGCGTCACTTCTGTGACGCAGCGGCGGCGTAAACCCTGCGCCACGTTGCGACATACTTACATCGGAACGCATCTATGGAGATGCGTCACGGTGTAAGGCCCTGCGCCATATGAAACCTGCGTAAGGTTTCATGTGGGCGTTTCCACACAGGGGGGCGTTCCGTCGCAGGAACGCCCCTGAAAAGTGACTCCGTGAAATCTACAAGATTTCACTGAGTCACTTTCCCAACACTGATGCATCAAAACCCTGCGCCTGCTTGAAGCAGACGTAAAGTTTGACGCACCACGTTAGAGATAGGGCAAGTTGGAATAGTGCTGGAGTTGCGTGCCGCACGCAACACAACTTCAGCACTGCACCAACTTTACGCCCTAGATGCGACACGCATCTGTTTATTCCTGCGCCATGGTGCGCCGCATTGTAAATGCAGCGCATCATGGGTGGCGCAAGGATAAACTTGCGTACCGTATCTTTCCTGGCGCATCTCTGCCAATTTGCAGAGATGCGTCAGGCAACATAAATCTGCCCCCTAGTGTTTGACTTTTAAAGGAATCGCAAAACCCTTTACGGCCCAGAGATAAAAGTAAATATACCTGCAAGAGTTAAACGATCTTTTCTTCATTTTCCTTCACAATAAAGTTAATTTTTATCCACTTACGCTTGTTGCTTTTTTAAAGGATTTCTACGTCAATAAATGAACGTGTTGCTTTGTTATAATCTGAATTTGTTTTTAAGAGAACCACAAACAGAATGACATTGTTACGGGAAGACCAACTTTTTGTAGCATCTTGTTTCAATCTTGTAAATACAAGTTTTCAGTTTGCTTTCACATCTCCACAGCAAGAATATATTTATCTCCTAATTGATCAGACAGCAACATGCTAAGCGCTAACAAAAGGAATACATAAATGTAAGGTCTATAGGGGCATATGTACAAAGAGTTAACGCCGCATTAGCTGCACTTTTCTAACGGTGTTGCTGCAAGATTAATATCTCCTTCTGTAAGCTGCAGTTTTCTGGTAAAAACGTAAATTATACAAATCGCTGCTACTGTTAGCGATAATGACATGCAAGGGAGGAGTTCCCATGCAAAAACGACAGCTAATCCCACTTTTCGATATTTACAAGGTAATTCTTAAGTATGGAGGACCAAAAAAACTTCCTCTAACTTTTTTAAGACCTGAAAATAGCTGGTCTTAAAAATGGAGATAACCCTTGGGGCCTCATGTCAGCAGGTTTTGTTGCTGGACCGCGCTGCAAGCAATGAAGCTGCGTTGTCCAGCGACAAAACTACAGGGCAGGACTGCCAACCATCAATAACATAGTGCGCATTCCTGAGCCGCACTCATGAAAAGTGTTGCAGCGCTGTGACAAAACAACGTTGCACCACTTTTCACTACCCCCTTCTTGCGACACCACGGATGCGCTGTATTCACTGGACAGTGCTCCATGACGCAAGTAAGGACAGATACTCTGGAATCCTGATGTACCTGTCTGCGCTAAAGTCACGTGTTGCTGCAGTCGTGTCACAACCATGACACAACTCTAGCAATGTTTGGGGTCAGCCTATCCCTGTGGCACTGCGTCACCCTTACGCCTACGACCATGCAGGCGTAAGGTACTGAGGCAGTGCTGTTCTTGAGGGGTTCCCGGGTGTCGGCGCAGTTGGAGATCCATCGTTTGCGGTTGCGCGCTGCAGTGTCATTGACTGTTAGACTTAGCGGAGTGGTGGTGATGAGGGGGTTGACGATAAGTACTTCAGTGGCCTTGATCTTGCTGCAAGGGAGGCAAGGATCGCATTGAATACAGTGGGCATGGTGAAGACGTGATGTATACATGATGTTGGATCCAGGAGAGTCCGGTGGTGTGGCTGTATTTCAAGGTCCCGCTGGCGGAGCAGACATGCTCAACTGTATGTCCTGCTATGTGGCTTACTGCAGTGATTAGCTGCTCGAGTCTGATGTTAGGGAGCTACACCAGGAGGGGGTGGTGTTCTGGGACTGGGGTTGTCCAGGTAGAACTTGAGTTTGCCGAGTAGGATGTCGTCGGTGGATGAGAGAGCCTAGTGTGCAATGAGGTCTATAATGGTATCGGAGAATCAGTGTCCATGGCCCAGGGGGCCTGCAGATGAGCTTGACTTAGAGGATGGTGTTGGTGTTGGTCCGGATCTGGAAGTTGAGGTGTTCCATGGTCACCGTTGTATCATTTGAGTGTGTTGTCAGTCAGAGTGTGCTTCTGTAGGTGATGGCAATGCCTCCTCCTGGACGGTCGGGCTGGTCCTTGAGGGTGATTTAGTAGCTGTCAATGATGGCGATGTCCTCTCCAGGGCAGATGTTGGTCCTGGCAGGCGATGTGACGTCCAGGGTTGATTGCAAGGAGGGTGCTGGTACCGTAGGGGTAGGTTGTCTGAGAGGAATGGTCCTTGGTGCTGAGCGCGGTCCAGGGGCAGGCGGACGCAGACAGGCTTGCATTTGGCATGGGAGATGTCCATTACAATGCATGCATTACGTTGTAATGCCTTTACAACACAAATCCAACAAAGCAGGTGCCTTTTCATTGCATTCCATTACAATGCATTGTGAGGTCAGTAATGGGGTACTTTTAATTTTTAGGGTGGGTATGGGTTCCGGGTGTCAGATGAAATGTGGGGGTGGATTATGGGGTGAAATTTGAGATTTGGGGTGTGCTTTGGGGTCAATCATGAAAATTGGGGTTTGCATTTGGGTTAAATATGAACATGGGGGTGTGCATTTGGGTCAAATATGATTTTTAGGGTGTGTTTTGGGGTCTCAAACAGGAATTTTAGGGTTCAGGGTTTGCTTTGGCGTGCGAGGGTTAGTTTTAGGGTTGCACTCACTGAAGTGGGTATAGTAATGTTTACATCTCAGCAATCCAACACCTTCCCTACTGTTGCAATATGGCTAGTATTAGTATGCTTTGTAATGGAGTGAGATGTAATGGTATGCATCGTAACTTCATATAAACCTTTGGTACACCAGTGGTACACCCGCTGCACATGGCTGCCATTGAGAAGTGCTGCAGGGGAGACTGGACAGCTGGGAGGTGGGAAATGCCGGAAAGAACACTGGATGGGGCCTGGACACGGCGGAGGGGGTGCTGTAATTATGATATTATAATATTTAAATGAGAGAAATCTTACCTCGAGGCCGGGTCCCGTGTCTTGGTTGCTCCTGCTCTTCTGAGTCTGCTTCCAGGAACAGGAAGTAGGCTGCCATGCTTCTTCCCCTAAGCCACTCACAACCCTGCAATGCTGCGTTGGGATTGGTCATTGGCACCAGGACGAGGTGTTCAGCCAGGGGCTGGAGGAGTGGGCATGTTCTCCATGCAGGCTGTAATGCCGCCTACATTGCGAACAGGACAGTATGCATAACTGCTGTGGGCAGCCTGAACGTGAAGAAAGTGGTCCTTAGGGGCCACCCAGGTTACTTACAACACCTGTTATGCCTTTCCAAGAATGAAGAGTCGGTCAGACAGTAGAGAATGCAAACTTACATCTTTTATTAGTAATGCACAGCAGAGGATTCCATCTTGACCTGCACCCTAAGATGTCTGCCAAGTAACTGGTCCCTGTTGGAATAGGTCCTTTTGGCAGGTTCATCCCTAAACGTTTTGCCTTTCTCCTGCCTTATTTCTGACATGGTGTTGCTGGTTGTAGTCCTCTGGGCACTTTAGCACTGCTGTCCAGTGTAAAGTGCTTGTGCTTTCTGTGTGCATTTGGTAAGGTTGGCCTGCCTCCAATAGGAATGAATTGGGGATTCCCTGATCAGTGTGTCAGTGATAATTACTGATATGGGAAGAACAGCGTGGTCGAGTTTAGTATGTATGGAATTGTAATAACAAATGCTGTGCAATGGTGGGCGCCGATTTATTATGACTATTTGAGAAATGCGCCTTTTAGAAGTTGGCATTACTGTGTGCTATGTGTCTGCCTGCCTGATGTGAATTGCATGTCTGTCTTATGAGTGACAGGGGCTGGGAGGTGTGTGTGGCTCCAGGAGGGGCAGGGTGAGTCAGCACTAGACTGAATAGGACATCTACCTTTGGAGTAGAGGGAGGAGTAATCCCCTGACTCTGAATAGGAGTGTGCCTGCCCTGTACAATTCTGGCTCTGCCCCCTTTGGTGTGTCTGATCACCTAGCCCCCATCTGACAAAGGGGAAGAGGAGCTTGGAAAACCAAGTGCTCTAAATCCCCCCTGAACCAGTAGCATCTGGTTCCCCCAAACCCTACACTGCAGACAAAGGAAGGCCTGGTATAAATATAGTGGCTGTGACTCCATGAAGTTGTTCTGTTCTGTGCTGGGGGTTGCTGCTGCTGGGGCCCAGGAGGAACCCCCACAGGGGCTTACCTCCCTGCTGGAGGGCCCTGTGTGCTGACCTCCCTGGGCCCAGCTATGCCCCATGGACCTAAAGGATGTCTGCTGCATCTAGCACCTGGAGACACTTTTATTTTTAATTTGCCCAACAAGAGAGGAGAGTGTGGGTTGAGCAGTGCTGAGCTGCTGTCTGTGTAGAGGGAATCCCGTCGTAGAATTCCCCTGGGTTACCATGGAGCGGGTGCCCACCCTGTATTCTTTTTGTGCCGAGCGGGAGCCTACCCCACATTATGAGTATTGTTTGGGTGGGTGCCCACCCCGCTTGTGTGCTGGTTGTGGCAGGTGCCCACCCCACCATTGTCTTTGTCTAAAATGGAACCTACCTAGTATTGGTAGTGAGACCCACTGCAGCCCGAGTCAAGCCGAAAGCCAAGCGGGACAACTGTATGTTGGCGGGGCCTCACAGACGGAAGCAGAAGGAGGCGCAAAGGAACGGAGTTAGCGCCTGCCCAAGCAGGGCCCCCATGTCCTGGTGGGAGCCCTGCGTGCCTGCCAAGTCCTGAAGTTGGGGTCTCCCTGAGCAGGTTCCCTATGGCCTGTGGTAGCCAGTCATGCCACCAAGAGAGGAGAGAGCTCTGCCCATTGTAGACCTGAGGTGTCTACAAACAGAGCCCGGTGGCTTTCCTTCGGTCGAAGAGAGAAGATAAGAGGTGTCCCCGAGGAGTGGGGGCTCCCCTGTTGCCTGCCACCTGGACCGGAGGAGTCCTGCCCCGAAGCCCGGTGAGTGGGGACGATCAGGAAGCAGCATTTGGCTAAGTTAGGAGACCCCAGGGGTGCTCCATGTGCACTTTTTGGTGCCTGAGCGGTACCGCCGTTGCGGGCCTCTCCAACGATGGGGGCATGTTTTTGGAGCCACATGGGGGTCCATAGGGCACCGTGTTGCCGGGCCACTTTAGAGATATGGTCACAGCCTGGTCGCCGTATTAGGCATCCGCAATATTATGGGCATTTTGATGTGGAGTTCCGGAGGGGGGATCCAGGTGGTGCCCAAAGCGATTGGCAATCCCAGCTGCCCTGCGAGAGTGCAGGCAGCTGCAACGTGGGGCACATTTGCTTATAGGGCACAGTGAGTGCCAGTGTCCCCAGTGCTTTCACAGCTGCATGGCAATTAGCGGCAACTGCAACGTTTAGGCTATAATTTCTTTGGGGGCTTTTGTCATTGAGACAGGAGTGAGATACACTCCTTTGCCCCAGTGCAGTTGCGCACTTTTGATGTTGCTGCATTGGCAGCCGCCATGACATTTTTGGACATAGGGCATTTGAGCCCTCTGAGAAGGCAGTTGGCCAGGGGGGCTGTTAGGTTAATAGGGCGCGAGGCCCTAATTTGATTTATGGGGTGCACAGGAAATGTGATTCATATACTGTGAGTTATGCACCCTGATTTATGGCTCTAAGGTGGTTTATGTTTATGAGGGTATTTGCATACTGTGGTTTACGCTTGTGAGGTATTCTTCACTGTGATTTATTCATAATGTGAATTATGATTAGGAGGTTATGGTCTAATATGTTTAGGCTCATGAGGTTGGTGCATAATGTATTTTGCGCCTGATGCGATACTTGGCATAATATGATTTATGTTGCAGGATAATGCTGAGTACAGTGTTTGCTAGTAATTACTGGTTGTGTTCTACGTTTATTATTTAGTTCTAAATTTACTATCAATACTTTGTGATGGTTCTGACAGTGGCCCAATTGGCCCTCACATGTGTATATAATTCCCTGTAAATATTGCCTAGTGCAAAGTGGCACAGTGTATATTGTGTGGCTACTATCCTAATGTGTTTATGATAATACAAAGTCTATTTTTATATATAACCTTGTGTGGAGTTCATTTTGTGGTGTGCCTAGAGTGTTGCTGCTATGTGTGTGTGGTGCAAACGCTTTACACATTGCCTCTGGAATAAGCCTGACTGCTCGTGCCAAGCTACCAAGTGGGTGAGCAGGGGTTATCTTCCTAGCCCTGACTAGAGTGGTGGTTTCCACCTGGCTTAGGCATAAGCCCTAGCCAACCAGAAATCCAATTTCCAACAGCCCCCCAACAGTCTACAGTGGATATTCATTCCTCCCGATAAGCCTCCAACCACGCCCACCAAGGAAAACTACCACTCTGGGCCGAACATGAACAAAGAAGCACAGTAGGATGAGCTAACACATGCCAGAGGGGTACATACTATCAGAAATCCAAGGCCACAGTGCTGGGTCTCAGCTTCTCCTAAAGTGAGAGCAGAAACTACACATTCAGATAGGTATGCGAGGGCAGAATAGCCAATTCATTAGCAAGTCGAGAAACAGCCTTGAACAGAAGAGAAAATAATAAAGAAATACAGTATTCTGCTGAGGCAAGCAATATGAACAGTGAGGCCTAACTCAAGCACAGTCTAAGCATCCTGTTAGGGATTATGAAATGTGAAATGGAGTCACACTCACTAACTGAGGCCTGCACATTACAGGAATAACTCAGTGGATTGCATAACGTGAATACAAATAGCATCTATGTAGCCACGCACTGCTAACCTAATATAGCATAAAACAAGTGCATAGCAGGAATGGGAATTTCAAACCTAACAAGCGGGCCGAACAAACAGTCACTGCGCACTTGAGTGGGTATGCCACTCCACCCCTGCCCTTCTACGTGACTGGAGCAGCCCTACCCACCCTCCCGCCCACAAAAGAAACATGGAACGATTACATCAGGAAGTTCTCATCATGTGATGGTTTTTCCTCTTCTTGCACTGCTTGAAAGCAGTGGGCAGACACTGGGGGTGCGTCATCTACAGGTGCTAGGCCTGGGCGACTTGACCCCCAGTCCTCCTCCTCTACATGTCCCACCTTTTCCTTACTGGTACATTGATACCATGGCGTAATCAGCTGCACTCGCTCTTAATCAGTGACACGGCCAGCAGGAGCCTCAGCCAGTGGGATTTCACAAGCTTGGGTATAGCAGTTGAAGTCAAGTCCGCTGGTGAACCTCTGCAGCAGGGCCCCCTTAGGCTTGAAGTTGCAGTGCTTCTGCCACACACGTTTGATGCAGTTCAGGGGCCACACCCTCAACAGCGTCCGGCCAGTGCAACATCATCCGACCTGTGATGCAGAGAGGTGCCACCCACCATTGGTAATCCCCTCTGTGCACCCTGGTGTAGTGGTGGATCATAGTATGGGATGCAGACCTCCCTATGTTGGTGCACAGGAGCGCCTCTACCATTCACAGCTCCAAGGGGTTCAAGGCGGTCTTCTAACACAGGTCAGAAACGTGTCACCATGCAACCTGCCAGACTTCACCACCAGATATGGGCGATTGCCGTGCCTCAATGTCTACCGCCAGGGGTCATCAACTGCACAGCTCCTCTGCATCCCACTCCAGGCTCCAGACGCAAATCCAGTGAGGCATTCATGCTCCAGATGCAGGTCCAGCGTGGCATCCAGGCTCCAGACACAGGTCCAGGCAGCATCCAGGCTCCAGGCGCTGGTCCTGCGAGGCATCCAGGTTCTCATCCTAGTCATCCTGAATGTTGGGTGGCTTGAGGGGGTTGATGTGTGCTGCACTTGGACCTGGCTGTTCCATTCTGCGTTTCATTGGGTTTTTTGCCTATTTTCTATTGGAAGTCGACTGACTAGGCAATTTTTCCAATCGATTCAAAAAACGTTGGGCTGACTAACGTGCGTTGTTTTGCCGCTTATGGACTTTTGTTGGTTTTCACCCGCTAACGCCGGAATTCCTATCGCCATCAAGCTAATGTTGGCAGCAGTTTTTGCCGGCGATCACTGAAGCTATGGCCATGTACTGATGCCTTGTACATAGGTTGCTAACATGTCAATAGCTTTCATCTGTACACAGTGGTAAGAAAACTGCCGCTAACTAGCGTTAGCAATAGTTTTTGCCAGTCCTTGTACATATGGACTGTAGTCTTTTTGCTCCTTTTAAGCATGCATGTACCAATTGAAATGTTTACTGTACTAAATACAATACAGATAATGTATTATTATAATGCATACATTGTGCCCAATTGAACAAAATGTGTTATCAGGGCCAAAGAAATGCAAAACTGAGGACCACATGTGCTGAAATCAGTGTTTGTGATTAACAAATAGAGAATTATTGCTGTTCGCTATTTGGTCATCGCAAACACTAATGAACTATAATGTGCTTCACACTATTTGTGATTCCCAGTAGGTCACAACTAGATCTAACTCATGAATAATAATGAGGTAGGTCCCAGTTTGCAGCCCATTGAGAGTCACAAAAACCACAGTATTTGTGGCCTGCTGGGAGTCACCAGACCATCATGTCTGTGATTGCTTTTAAATAAAGCAGTCTTTTTTTTAAAGTGGCCCATTTTCTTTAAAGGAAAAAAGAAAGAAAAGTTTTCTTTAAATTTTTTTTAAGAGAAGGCAGTGGTCCGTGGTGGAGTTGGTGGTAAAATGCAACTATTTTGCGACTACATTGGATTGCAAAACATTTGCACATACCAATACGAATCGGTATTAGGAAGGGACACCCTAAACACACACTGTTCAAATACTGATTATCAATCCCAAATTGAGATTCAGTGATGGGTTAGACATGTTATTGTAATTTGGGTTTGGTACTTACAAGAATCTGCCATTTTGCGACAAAAAAAAGATTTGTACATTTGGCCCTGAGAGCCCTACATAATTTATTCAGAAATACAAATTTCCTCATGGACTACCTTTTAAATTTGGAAATGATCACTAGCCTGGCGATCATTTCTGTAAAATGAAAGTAACAGAGGTGGCAGCCTCTGTATGGTTTTCTTGGACCTTCTCTCTGCCTTTGTCACGATCCCCTGAGCGCCTCAAGACGGTAGAAACTGACTGTGTGCCCTGGAGGTATGGAAAACAACTACAGGTCCCAGAATGCTTAGCGCCTACTGAGGGGCGGTTCTATATAGGAGGAAACTTCCTGTTTTCCTCATCGGATATTCTTGCTCCGTAGACCAAGTACTTGCTGTCTCTCTGACCAGAACTTTAGTGTTCATTCTGTCCACAGGTTTGCCGTCTGGATCCCGTACGGCTCACTGCTGCATTGCGTATCAGCATTCTGCCGGTTTGTTTTAACGCGTCTGCGTTCCTCCGTTGGCGAGCCTTCTTTCATCGGCTCATACGGGGGAATCCTTGTTCTTCTATTTTGGAGTTACCGTGTCGGAGTTCCTCCGTTGGCGAGCCTTCTTGCATCGGCTCATGCGGAGGACTCCTGGTTCCTTTGTTGGGAGCTTAATGCGTCTGCGTCCCTCCGTTGGTGAGCCTTCTTGCATCGGCTCATGCAGATGATCGTTGTTTCTGAAAGGGTTCTGATTGCATCCTTGCCCTCCGTTGGTGAGTCTCAATTCCGAGGCTCTTGCGGAGGACGAAATCCCGCCATATACCCTCATTGTCCTACCAGGCTTGGTAGGAGTATTTCCTGTCGGTCGAGTCTGTGTCTTGCGATTCCTGCTGGGAAGTATTGCGATATTACATTACCACAAGTACCAGTTGAGGTATTGGAAGGATTCCTATATCATTGGCTCAGGTACTGTAACTTCATTTGATCTCAACAGGGTGAAGCAACCCTTTATTGTTATTATTTCAATTCAACGTGTGTCATAGAATCACGGTGCTGACAAGACGCCATACAAGACCTTCCCCTCTAAATACAGGGGAACATAGCTACATTCGTATCCTTCTCGGGATTGGATGATAAAGAGGTGCCATACCCTTACAGTACCGTGACCTTAGTTTCCTTTACAGGTATACCTCATATTTGGTGGGTTGTTGTGGTTGTGTTTTATCTAGTGCATAGAAACTGGTACCAACGGTCTTGTTGTTTGTCTTTCAGATCTCCCTCCCTGCTGTCCCCTTCCTTCCCGGCGGTTTTTCCCTCGCTTGATCCTTCCTTGACCCATGGATATTACAGCAATCTGGGTTTGGATAGATCAGGAGGTGGCCTTGTTTTAACATCACACTGATCCTGAGGACTGAGAGGATAACAGCCTTTGATCTTGTACCAAGGGGCAAATTATGGAAAGTCCTTTAAGAGCTGGGCATCCACATTCATCTCCTCTCAGTCCTGATTAGGGTACACGAGGCAAATTTTGCCCAAGTCAGATGCAGGAAGTGTAGTACTTTGACATCCAGATTCCCCGTTGGCCGGGGGTAAGGCAGGGCTCTGTGCTCGCACCGATGCTGTTTTGCCTCTATGTCAACAGGGTAATCGCGCATCTGAATGGAGTGTTGAATAAAGATGCACCTAAGATAACCAGGAATAGGGTACCGGCGATAATGTTCGCCGATGATACCCCCCTGCTTTCTAAATCCCCTATGGGCATCCAGAGATCATTGGATGGATTTGTAGAATTCTGTAACGATCGGGATTGGAGATCAATTCACTGAAAACAAAATTCATGATCTTTAACCCACCAAGAACCACAAGACCCAATCCCACCCTGGGCAAAACAACATTGGAAAGGGTAGGTACCTTTGTCTATCTTGGGGTCACGATTAACGATGGCTTGATGTGGGGTCCCCAGGGAATCAAATCTCAGTTGAAACTTGCCCAATTATCGGGCGGTATCTTGAGGTTATCTAATGCATCAACGATCAAACCTCTTGGTCCACCACTGGAGGTCTACAAATCACAATCCAGGGGTGTAAGTATGTATGGTGGCGAATTATGGGGTCACTGCAATAAATCCAAAATTACCAGGGTTGAGAATAAGTACTTAGGGAACCTGTTAGCTCATCTGCCCAGTACCCCGCTCCTCCCATTGAGCCTTGACTTGAGGATTACACCAATTGTGGAGGAGCTAGTCTTAAGACCATTAAGGTACTGGCGTCGGCTCTGGGTTACACCGGAGCTGGTTAATTACAGGCAAGAGCTCAGAGAAATACTTAGTTGTATAAGCGCATGTAAAATACCCTGGCTTACCTTCATCAAGAAGGAATTAACTAGACTGGGTCTTTCAGTCCTATGGACTGACCCCGAGCGGGGATGTAAACAGATCTCGGCTATCACGCTCACGAAGGTATACCATGCTGAGAGCTTAAACACGGCTCTGTGAAATCCCAAACACGGCACCAGAACTGTTTCTTTTCTCATGGCAAAAGACACATATCACCTTGAAGGTTTCTTAGATGTCATCTATCCTCTCATAGCCAGAAAATTGTATGTGCAATGGTGGCACGGTGTATTACCCTTACGGGCTTTTACATGCAACTGAAGCACGTCCGCCATGAAGAATTGCCCTTTTTGTGTATGTCATTACATGTAATGGGGTGACCCTGTAACCCTCAGAACCCGGGTGGGTAATGCAATCAATAATAATGGTTCTGTCGGACAGAAATACACATTAGTATAGTATTCCAATTGTGTTATTTATATACTTCGTCCCTATGGAGGGTACAAAGACAGTGGTACCTATACCAGTATAACCAAACACACTGACCACAAAGAAAAATTCAAGTGAAGTTTTACTCATACACTTTCATATTCTCTGTATTTATATTGAAATATTAATGTTGCTGTCCAAAAACAAACATAAAACATATAAAACATAAATTCTGTGCAGGACTGGTACACAATTAAAACAACATATAAAAATGTCAATTCACAGACTTATTGGCGAAGACAACTATATATGCAATAATCCAGTAGGTAGGAATGCCGTTCTAGAGAGAGAAGGAGACAGACACGTACAACCTTTGAAAAATCGAGGAAACAACACCTTTCTCATCCCACCTCGTGTATAACTAATTATTACAGAGATCTAAGGAACGTCACTATATTGACTTAGTCGGCTGACCAGCATTACTACTTAATAAGGACCAGGTCTCCAAGAGGAGCCAAGGTCCGCAAAAGGCTGTCCTACATCTGCACAGTCCTGATGAAGGCCCGCTTCTGATGCGCAAAATCAGCGCATCGCCCCCCCCAGGGTCGAAACGTCGGTGCATTTCCTTTTTTCATGAACCAACTATACAAAATCCCCTAGGACCCAAGAATTAATTGATGTACCTCATGGATTATTACATATATAGTTGTCTTCGCCAATAAGTCTGTGAATTGACATTTTTATATGTTGTTTTAATTGTGTACCAGTCCCGCACAGAATTTATGTGTTTTATATGTTTTATGTTTGTTTTTGGACAGCAACATGAATATTTCAATATAAATACAGAGAATATGAAAGTGTATGAGTAAAACTTCACTTGAATTTTTCTTTGAGGTCAGTGTGTTTGGTTATACTGGTATAGGTACTACTGTCTTTGTACCCTCCATAGGGACGAAGTATATAAATAACACATTTGGAATATTATACTACTGTGTATTTCTGTCCGTCAGAACCATTATTATTGATTGCTTTCTGTTTATGTGACAGTGAATCAGAGCAACATGTTTTTTTCTTTTGCCCCGTATACCTAAAACCGAGGAAACAATAGCTTGTCCCACTATGTAAAAATCTTGGTTTCCGGGAGTGCATGCAAGCGCTTAGAGTTATGCGAAGTGACACTTCAGGACCCATTGTCTTCGCTGTTTCGCATTGTTTAGCAGCAATGTGGCGTACACGAAGAGTTTTAACTATTCAGCGTTAAACGTGCCTGAGTAGACAAATGATTTAATCTGCTACTGAGGTGTGCCCAACTACACTGTATAATGTGCCCTAATTTAAACATTATTTTAATGTGATTGTAATAATCAATTCCTATGTTTTAACTATGATAATATTCAATTGTACCAATGCTGTTTGTCTCTTAAATCTGTTCTTTTATGGTATTTTCTACCGAAATAAAGATTTTATGAATCAATGAATGAAAGTAACCACCATCAATGGTAAAAGGTTTGGTGGACAAACACTGTCGATTTTGACAACAGCTAAAAAACATTTACCATTTAGGTTGTTACTGAGAAATAAACTAGTAAAGACGGTGTTTATTTCAGAAAAACAAAAAAGTAATGACCCCACACACCCTGAGAGTTTTCTCTGCTGGTGTATGCGCTCATTATTATTATTTTCTGTTGCTCACAAACAGGTTTGTCCTGGTGTTGATGGGCAGGATAACAAGACTTTACACAGTCCACCCGAAATAGTCCTTCCTCCCACAGCCCCTCTCCATGAGTTGTGAAAGGAAGATTTATGTTGACAGAACAAAAGGGGACTCTGTTGTTGGACAGCTTAAGGTCCACCCTTCGCTAAGTAAGAATGTTGTATTGAGGGTTTACCATATAGGTCACTCCATCATGCTTGTGTGTACCCTGTTCACCAACTTGTAAATTGCACCCTAAGTCTATGCAGAGTATAGGGGAAGGTTTAAACTTTAAATTATGGTGCAAAACCTAACCCCAAGAACATCTCCATGAACATGTGAAAACTCAACCCTTACATTTACACGCAAACAGATATAGCATAATTGTTTTACAGTGCTGCCATTCGGTCCTGAACAGAAGCAAGAAGCATTACGAATTATTCAAGTTTGCTCTTTAGTTTATTCTTTGTAAAGCAAAGTTAGTGAAACAGAAATACAGCTAATATAAAAAATTGTACAAAACAAATGAAAAATTCCCCAAGCTACATATTCACGACTATTCTAGAAAATTGATTGAAATCAAATTAATTGTCAATATAAAATAATATTCAATCAGATTTTTACATGTATAGGCCATACGTATCTGAGATCATGAAAACAACACTTAGCCATCCTAATATCTCTGTAGCTATTCAAACAGAGAGCGAGACAAACACACACACACACACACACACACACAAAGGGGCAGATTTATGTTGTGTATGCGCCACGTTTGCGTCACGCAACTGTGGCGTAAACGTGGCGCATCCCTACGACCGATTTACAACGTGACGCATCTAGGCAGATGCGTCACGTTGTAAAGCCCTGCGCCGCTTGTGGGCATTCCGGCGCAGGGTAGGCGTTCCGGGGCAGGTGCGCCTCGCAAAAGTGGCTGAGTGAAATCTATAAGATTTCACTCAGTCACTTTTAGGCCAATGCTGCGTCAAAACCCTGCGCCTGCTTGAAGCAGGCGTAAGGCTTGATGCAGCATTGGTCAGATAGGGCACCCCCGAGCCTTGCTGGAGCTGCGTCGCGCTTGCGACACAACTCCAGCAATGCGTCACTTTTACGGCACAGATGCGTGACGCATCTGTGCCGTTTTTGCCCCATGGTGCGCCGCATCATAAATGCGGCGCACCATGGGTGGCGTAGCTGTGGCGTACTGTGGCGCATGTTAACTGGCGCATCCCTCGGGATGCGCCAGTTAACATAAATCTGCCCCAAAATACATAGGGAAGAACACTGGAGAGTGCAAAAAGGATTGCTATTCTACATATGGAAACACTTTACAAAGCCAGGATATTCAGCCCATCAGTATGCATGCACACATGCAATGATTGAACCCAGTATTTCATGCAATTGAGGAAATGATTCAATCTAAACTCCAGGAATCACTGGTCTAGATCATAGCAATTAAGAACAATAGCCCCTTTGACTAACACTAAAAGTTAAACACAATGCATTCAAATGGGAAATCAAAGTCATGTAAATTCAGAAAAGTTATGTCAGAGAAAATAACTAGGCCCCTCATGGCTTTACTAAAGGTGTCTGTGGTGAAGAAGAGAAATAAATTAATTTGACATCTTGCTAATGAATTCCTGGAGCTCAATTGTTTGGCATCTTCCAGGGTTACCACTGCCCATGGGACTCTTTATGCTTTGATTAGAATATAAATGCTTACATTAATATTTTACCAACTACGCAGAGTTCAGGGTAATTGTTCTTCCGCTGTTTGCTCATGTGGCTGCAGGAGCTGGTCCCTCCCTCCTCATGACCGGGGTGTGCCAAGCATAGTAAGATATATGTCTCTGTGTGGGAACTCGAGATAGGAGGGGCCCATCCCCAACAGCTACCAGGTTGGCAAGTTTTTAGACAATTCAAACAGAGAAAGAGAATATTTTAGATTTTATGCGTTTACTGTTTTGTGTATTTTATGCCGAAGCAGAGTTAGAAATTGACCTTATGGAAAGGGACTGAGATAGTAAGGTTAAGAGGGGTTTGTAAGGGCTTGAAAGAAGTGTGGATGCTATCCACAGATATGACCTTTCAACCCCAGACAGACATCCTAATGTATCAGAGATGTTCAGAAATGTGAAATGGATCTCAACTTTGCAATGGCACTCTGCGAGTCCCTCCATGGTTATATGACGTTACCACGAATTCCGTTGCAACGCATGCCTTTTCCACGCATGCGTTACCACGGAATTTGTTTTCCCCTCATCATCTTTACCACGTCGCTCTTACGTCGTAAAGAGGAAGCGGAAGTTTATTCCGCTTCCTCTCTTACGACGCTGTTTTCTTCTGCACATCGGGATCGTTTTTTTATGGGGGGGAGACCCCCCCAAACCCCCTTTTTAATCCTACAGTTTTTTTTATTGTTCGTGGTAGAGACATCGTTGAAGGCATACGCGTTGGAAAGACGTTTACGTGGTAAGTGCCTCGTTGTAAACGTTACGCGTAGTACTGCCTTCGTTGTTAATGATGTTTCCCCCCTCCATACAGTGATTGGAACTGCCAGAATGCAAGTCTCTGACTGAAAGTGTGTTTTCATGAACCTCCAATTTTTGGAGGGTGGAATACCTAGTTACATCTCTTTAACCCAGGTAGGGATAATGTGCATAGCTCCTTCATCAGAAATGACAGGGTCAGGTGTCCTTCACTCTTCTCTACGAGGTTCATCTATGTACAGGGGCATATTAGCAAGGAAGTGGCGGAGAGGGGCGTTAGCCATCTTGGTTTAATGCCTCTCTCCGCCACTTCGGAAAAGCGAGGCTGCACCATATTATCAAGGATATGGTGCAGCCTCGCGTTTCCCCCTGCAATGGTGCTATGTTTTACAACTTAGCGCCAACGCAGGCACCCTTGCACCAGAGTGCAAGAGTGTCTGCGGGCAGCGAGGCCTGTTTATGTTTGTTTAAGGTGTCCCTTCCTGCACATAAACAAACCTAACATGCCAATTCGTAACTTACGTGTGTGCAGCTTCATGCAGCACACATGTAAGTTACAAATTGGCATTTTTAAAAAAGGTTTGTTTATGGGACACCTTCCTGTACATAAACAAACCATGTCATTTTGGGTTTTCCATGTGTGCTACACAAGGCAGCACACATGGAAAAAGCAAAAAGGGGAGAAATAAAGCATTTCTCCTCTGTTCACCATCTGAAAACCAGGATTTTCCTGGTCTTAATTTTGGCGCTGCCAACTATTATGCCACCCTTGATCATAGGTGGCAGCATCAAATTCAATTGGTGTTGAGGTGGGACGCCCACCACAACACCCACTGCTCAAGGCAGCGTTAAGCCATTTAATGTGGCTTTAAGCCATGTTAAGTGGCTTAACGCTGCCTTGACAATAGGGAGCTGACCCTATCGCCACTCTTATAGGACTGCAGATTAATGTGGCCAGTGTTAATGATCTAATTTAAATAATTAAGAGGGTTGATACATAGGATCAGAACTATTTGAGTTTTCATAAGACTTGAGTGCAAGCCACTCAAATAATTTTGTATCAGATAGAGCTCTAAGTTAAACTTTATAGGTTAATTCAAAATTATATCATTAATGCAAGCAAAAAGAGGTTAATCAATAGCCATCAATGAGTTAACAGTAAATCAAAATGAAGTAATGTAAAAGGATAAAAATTAGGGAACTCCAAAGAATGCAATCAGCCAGAACTAAAAGTATAGTTTAGGAAGAAGACCTATATAGAATGTGCAAAGAAGAGACAAAAAGGACTGAGGGCCTGATTCTGAGGTGGTTTAGAAGGCCTTGTAACAGCATCTGCTCAATCCCAACCGGATCTGTAACGTGTCTTTCCGACTGAATCAGAAAGGTCTCCGGCAAACCGATAATGCAGCAAGATAGGTATTAGCAATATCCTAATTCAAATCCAATGGCATTCGGAATCACGGAGCCCTACGGAGCGGGCTCGTACGTCTCTACAGGCCACGTTTCAGAATGACTGATTACGGTGCTGGATTCGAACAGCCTTTCCAAATCATGCCATCCAACTGCATGTGCAGTCGGAATCAGACTTTGGGGGTCTGTAGTGGACCCCCCTGCACCCGGAGCCTTCCCATTGGGGCCCATGGGAGTACCCATGGGTCACCTCTTTCCAGTCATGCACAGAGTGGCAGGCACCAGGCGGTATCCTCCACAGGGGGCCCGATCTTCCCAAGCCACCCCTTTCTTCAATGGGAGCCTATGCATTCAGTCGGAACATAGGCTTCCATTGAAGTCAATGGGAGTCCAACCGAATCGCATCTGAAAGCATCCAGATGCATCGTACTCAGTCGATCAGACTCTCCCATTTCGAGTTGGTCAGAAACCATTACCAAACCAATTCAGGCAGAAGTGGATTTTTTTGACTCCAGATGGCCTGCTGATGATGATGTACTGCCTTTTCCTTCAATTTCCTGCTGTTCTCTTTCAAACCGACTGGCTGACACAGCTAGCCAATGTTTGTACTTTGTAACATCTGCGTCATCAAAAGTAAAGAATACTCTGCCTGCCACTGCCTTCTTGTACCATGGATCCAGAATAGTAGCACAAATGTAATGCTGTTCTGTGTGGATCTTTTCAAGATGTTCATCGCAAAGTAGGCGCTGTAATAACTTCTCCGCCAACTCAAATGCTTCTTGCTTTCCATCTTTTTGAAACGTAGAAAACACTGCCTTCAGTCGGTGCTCTAGCATGCGCACAATGGGATAGCTTTTCCCAAATTACAGTCCTCCCTGCTGACTAAACGTGTGAAGACCTCAAAAAGACGAAGCATGTCTGTCAGGCTTTTAACTAGCTTCCATTGCTCCACCTGTATCCTCAGGTCCATCATAGGTTTACCTAGTGTAAAGAAATACTGATCGACTATCGCATACTGCTCATACAGACGCTCAAGCATGTAGAAGGTTGAGTTCCAACGTTTTACCACCTCCAAATTGAGTGCTCTCACTGGCAGTTTACGTTCATGTTGCAGGCACCTCAGCTGCTTCCGGGCCTTAAGAGAATGGTTGAAATGTGTGCACATTCTTCGGCAGGTGGTCAATAACTCGCACACTGGACTTTCTTCACTCACGAATTTTTTAACAAACAGGTTTATACAGTGCGCCAAACACGGCACTCTGAAATAGTTACCCTTATCCATGGCCTTAACTACATTGGCGCCATTATCCGTGGAAACATAACCAATCATGCGTTTTCTTGGTGACAGCCATTGAAAGACCTTTGTGTTAAACTCGTGCAAAATGTTTTCTCCTGTATGACTTTTCTCCATGGCAAACATGGCTAGTGTTGCATGTTTCCGAGCAGCTTTAAAAACTTTGTTCGGGTCAACACCTGCGTTTAGCTTTGCTTTAACCCCTGAAAAAGAGACCCAGTGTGCAGTGATGCACATGTAATCAACAGCTTGGCAACTGGTCCATATGTCTGTTGTCAGATGTATAGTGTGAACAGCACTCTTCTGCAAAGCTGCCCCAATCGCCTCCAGCACATCTTCATGTAGTGCTGGAACTGCAACTCTGGCAAAATAGAACCAGCTAGGAGCCTTCCATTTAGGGCAGAGCGTTGCCACTAATTCAAGAAAACCCACCCGTTCCACAAAAGAAAAAAGGAGAAGGTCCAGCGCTAGCATTTTAGCCAGCTTAGTGTTATACAGACGTGCCGTTGGAAGGTTGCGTTCAAGTGGCGCATCTGAAAACAACATGCTTCTAATGGTGGGCTGGACCATTTTACGGGATGATGATGACTTCTTCGACCCAGTTACTTTCGGTGATGATGAACTTTTTTGTATTGGTGTCTCACTCTCTCCCACACTCTTAGTGAGGCTCATATATCTTACAGGGGGTGTGCTGCTGACAGGGGTACTGGGTGTAAGTGAAGAAATGTTTGACGCTTCTTCCTCCTCGTCATCATCGGACTGATACAATTTGTTGACGTGCAATTCGGGCTGCCTTGATCTCCTTTAGGTGCGCATGCCATTTGACAGTGTGTTGTCTCTCAAAATGACCTCTCTGGCCTCCGGTACCATAGTTGGTACCAAGCTTACCTCGACTAACTATAAGCTTACAAATGGTACAAATAGCTATGTTTTCCCTTTTTGGGCTACCACTAAATAAGTCCCAAACTGCGGACTTCAAATGTCTGTGGGGGGCGGAGGAGGCGATAATGGGAAAGCTTATGCCAGATGAAGTGGAGGACGTGTGTTGCCGAAATTTACTACGTTGTCCACTTACAGCACCACTTATTGAGGAAATGGAGGTCGAAGTGGATGGAGGTCCCTTCTGGCGAGAAAATATGGAAGCAGTATGTGGTGGTGTACTAGTTAACTGCATTGGTGGTGGTCCCATTGCCACGTCGCCAACATCACGCTAAGCAGCATTTCGGGATAGGGTAAAAATGTCTGTTTGCTGCATGCCCGCTGAGGCTGGAGTGATGTGTATGATGACTGCGTCGTAGTCGTGAGAGTCTTTATCAGCAGGAGTATACGCCACTTCGTGTTCAGCGTCATCATCAAACTCCATAACTATGAGACTTTCGGGGACCTTCCTTTTACACTTAGCTACCTTTGTCAGATCATGGTGTGCCTCACTCTCAGACGGTTCCCAATTTTCATCCAAATCATCAGAAGGAAGGAGGCTTGAAGAAGATATAGACACCATCCTTGATCTTTTCCTTGCTAGGGATCTGCAAGACAATGAATGATCAGGAGGAGTGGCTTCCTCAAATGATACCTCGGCTTGAATGTCGATTTCCTGATGTGCCCCTACTTCGGGAGCAACAACTATTGTGGGCACTTGTGCCGCTCCATGCACCTCTGCTTGCTCATCTCCTTGCACTGCCTCTCCTTCCACATGTACTTGGGCTTGAACTTGCACATGTGGTTGTTGTTGCAGCTGTGGTTGTTGAACACTCGTCAGATGAGTTACAACAACCTGTGTTGATTGAGGGATGCTGCTACTTTCTTGCGATGAGCCAACATCACTGGTCGATGGTGATTGAACAACTATACTGGCTGCCTCTGCATCACTCAAGGGCTTGGACTTAAGTTGGCATGGTGGTGGTGGCACTGAGCCCAATGGAGCGGAGGTGCTGCTCCCAGCTTGGTCCCCAGCAGACCCCGCTGCTGCTGCAGGCGTACTTTTTTTCTCAAAGAATGCGGCGGTCGGCACACCAGTTTCCTTGGTAAGTGGCGCCACTTGCTTCTTCTGCTCCTTACTGGCAACTTTCTTGCCTAGAGGAGCTACGGGCACCTTCTTTTGGGGCCATCTTCTTCAGATGTCAGAACAGCAGGCCGCAGTTGCACAAGTTGCAGAGTTGTCTGTGGCCACACATGACGTTGTGCTGCACACACCGCAGCAGGACTTGCTCATGGCACTGATGAGGAACGATGAGGCTGATGATTTGTCTTTCTGCACCTAAAAGCAAACGAAGCCAGAGGAACATCAGTTAAATAAATGTTGCATATGTAGCGCTTCAATTAAGAGTTTGCAAGTAAGCATTTTTATTATACCCACCCCCCAAAATGGAAAGACCAATAAAATGCACCACTGACAGAGTACTCCTTGGCATAATGGATGAAAGCATGGCAGACTGGGTTCAGGCCTATGGCAAAACAAAGCACACTGCCTGGCTTCAAAATGGCCCCTAGACCCCCAGCCACATGGCCAGGCCCTGCCTGTACCAGTCCTCAAAATGGCCCCCACCCTCATGGCCAATCAACACCTCAAAAAACCGAAACACACACAAAAATCACCACAATCCAATGCCATCCATGACCAAAGTCAGGTTCAAATTCAAGACACCCCACACATGGCCAGGCTCTGCCAGTACCAGTCCTCAAAATGGCCCCCACCCACATGGACAGGCCCTATCAACACACCAAAAAATAAAAAAACACACAAAAATCACCACAATCCAATGCCATCCATGCCCTCCATGATGTTTACATTAAAGAGACCCCACAGAAAGACCCAGTCCATGCACCACTGAGTACCCCTGGGCAAAAGGCCCCAACACCACCCCAAAAAATCGAAAAACACACAAAAATCACCACAATCCAATGCTATCTATGCCTTCAATCATTTTCAAATTCAAGACACGCCACAGAAAGACTAGGCCTATGCACCACTGAGTACCCCTGGGCATAATGGATGAAAGCAAGGCAGACTGCGTGCAGGCCTATGGTACAACAAAGCACACTGCCTTGCTTCAAAATTGGCCCTAGACCCCCACCACATGGCCAGGCCCTGCCTGTACCAGTCCTCAAAATGACCCCCACCCACATGGACAGGCCCCATCAACACCCCAAAAAATCAAAAAACACACAAAAATCACCACAATCCAATACCATCCATGCCCTCCATGATGCTTACATTAAAGAGACCCTACAGAAAGACTCAGTGCATGCACCACTGAGTACCCCTGGGCAAAAGGCCCCAACAAAAGCCCAAAAATCGAAAAACACACAAAAATCACCACAATTCAATGCCATCAATGCCCTCCATGATGTTTACATTAAAGAGACCCACAGAAAGACTCAGTCCATGCACCACTGAGTACCCCTGGGCAAAAGGCCCCAACACCACCTCAAAAAATTGAAAAAAACACAAAAATCACCACAATCCAATGTCATTAATGCCCTCAATCATTTTCAAATTCAAGACACCCCACAGAAAGACTAGCCCCATGCACCACTGAATACCCCTGGGCATAATGGATAAAAGCAAGGCAGACTGAGTGCAGGCCTATGGCACAACAAAGCACACTGCCTGGCTTTAAAATGCCCCCTAGACCCCCACAACATGGCCAGGCCATGCCTGTAAGCTGAGTTGTGTATACAGAAGGACTTCTGATACATCCCCTGTTAAGGCACACCGGGGGCGATCACGGAAATGATTCGCAATATAAATGAATGTATAGTTCACAGTTTTAAAGACTTTATTGGCGATTATTCACACTGATATTCACAACATATCAGTGACAGTATGGGTCCATTGAGCTGATGCATAAACCTATCCCCAATGCATTTCGGGCTCAAATGCCCTTGATCACGGAGTGCTGAAGAGGAAGCGAGAGGAGGTAGGGTAAGTAACAGTGCAAACGTATAAGAAGTGGGGGTTGGGTTTTATACGTGGTCTAGGTGGGGGGGTAGTGATTTACAAGTAACCTGAGTCAAGTGAACTAGTGCGGCGGAATTAATACGTGAGGGAAAAGGTAGTGTGGGAGTCTAATCGCGTGTGTTTAAAAACGCGGAACGCATGCTTTTCTCAAAAGGTCACGGCCGGCAGCGTTAATCGGTAAACTTACTTCATGCTACCGCGTAGCGTGGGCTGCAGTTCATTCCATTCGTAGGTCGCTTTCGGGAGTGAGTGTGAGTTAGGAATATACATGCAATGACTGAGAACGCGTCTGCGGCGTGTTAGAAATCAACAAAGGACTAAGTGCAGGTTATAATGTAAACAGGCTTTGACTGGCAGCCATGTTGTGATGGGGTGAAGTGTTACAGAGGCGGTGTGAAAAATGGTCAAAAGTGATAATAAATATCGGAGCAATGTACACAATACAATGACATGAGCAAAAGATTACAAGTAACAACTAAGTTCAATTCGATCGTTCAAACCAAAAGGCTTCAGAGTCTGTAGGCGGTAAATCCACTCAAGTTCTCGTTTCAGTAACAGTTTGTGATGGTCAATTCCTTCTTTTTTAGTGACAGTTTCCAGTACAATGAATTTCAACTGAGCGATGGTATGGCGAGATTCAAGGAAATGCATAGCAACACTGGATTTTTCAAGTTTCAATCTTATGTTGGACTTGTGTTCGTTTAAACGTGTCTTAATTTTGCGTTCAGTTTTGCCAACATATAATTTCCCGCAAGGACATTTTAGCGCATAAATCAGGTTCATTGAGTCACATGTTGCATCCACTTGCAATTGAATGTTATGGCCTTTCATGGGATGTTGTATACTGTTTACCTTAATTATGCTGTTGCAATGATTGCAATTTAAACAAGGTTGAGTACCACGATGTTGTAAGATGGTGTCACTAGGTTTGGCTAAAATCTCCTGGATGTTCCTGCTTCTTGTGTGGGCAAATATGGGGAGATTTTGAAAAATGCCCTGGAAATCAGGTTCCATCTGCAGTATAGGCCAATGTCTATGTATGATCTTCTTGTAAATGTGGCTTACAGTGGAAAATTTGGAGACTAATACCATGCGTTCTTCTTTCTCCTTGTGACTTTTTAGTAAACTGTCTTTCCTTGGTATTTGTTTAACTCTGGTTTGTGCTTCACTTAGAATATTCTCGGGGTATCCCCAATTTTGAAATCGTTCATGCATTTCTTTGATGCGTGTTTCAAACGTGGATTCATCTGACACAATGCGCTTGACTCGCAGCATCTGGGAAAAAGGTAGATGTTTCTTCAGGGAACCTTGGTGAAAGCTTGAAAAATGTAAGGTGTTATTCCGATCTGTGCTTTTCCTGTGTAAGTCTGTCACTAGACCTTGAGGTGTTATTTTAATGTGGACGTCCAAAAAAGAAATGTCTGTATCACTGATTTGCCAGGTGAGATTGATCCGTGGGTCTTTGGTGTTGATTTCTGATCGTAAGTTGTCAAGTGAATCTTTAGTGTCTGACCACAGGATGAACAGGTCATCAATGTACCGGACGTACATTTTGGTTTTTGTTTTGAAAACAGCGGTTGGTGTATATGTACTGATTCTCAAAGTTCTCCATGTATACATTCGCATACGTTGGGGCGGCGCAGTTTCCCATCGCCATTCCGGATAGTTGTAGAAACCATTGATCATCTAGTCTGAAATAGCTATGATACAAAATAAAAATCATAAGCTCCATTATGAAGGCCTGCTTGGATGCGTCTATTTCACTGTTAAGTAGGATTTGTTCAACTGCTTCGATACCCCCAAGGTGGGGTATCGAGGTGTAAAGAGAGCTTACATCCGCAGTGCAGAGGATGAGAGGTTCGTTGGGTGCCAGTTGTAGTTCTGAGAGTTTCACTAGAAAGTTGGTGGTATCCTTAATGTAGCTAGCTGATTTGATTACTAGCGGTTGTAAGTACTTGTCAATGAATTTGCCAGTTGTCTCATGTATCGATCCTTTCGTTGACACTATGGGTCTGAAGGGTGGGTCCAACAGGTTTTTGTGCATTTTAGGGCACATGTGGATTGTGGGACTTTTGGGATGTTCAACAAGTAGATAGTTTTTAGTGCGCTCCTCAATGGTGCCAGCTTGGTGAGCTTTATTGACGATGTCTTTAAAAATGTTTTGAAATTCTCTGGTAGGGTTGTTGTCGAGGGCCATATAGGTCATTGTGTCTTCAATGTGTTCATGCAATTTTTGCGTGTACATACTGGTATTGAGGATTACCAGGGCTCCTCCCTTGTCAGCTTTGACACATTTGATGAGCGGATTGTTGGCAAGTGATTTGAGGTTGTCTCGGTCTTTTTTAGTGAGGTTTTGCAAATTCCTAGAAGTTTTGAAATTAATTTTTTGTATGTCGTTACGAACTAAGGTTTCAAACAAGTCGATGCATTTATGACTGCTGGGGGCTTGAAAAGTACTAGGGGGCCGTAGTCCCATGAGTTCATCCTCTTTCTTCGTTGTGGTAGACGGAAGTATATTGTCAAAAAAGTTACGTAGTCTTAGTTTCCTAGTAAACTTGAAGGTGCTAACCTCAAGTTCCAAGAGGTTTGTGGGAGTAGTCGGAATGAAAGATGTTCCTTTCTCAAGTAAATTCATCTGGTAATTGGACATATTGATGTCAGATATGTTAATGACTAGACGGTCTTTTTCGGTTTTAGATCTTTCTTGGCCACCGTGCTCCGTGTGGCAGGAGGGCTCTTTTCTTTTTCTTTTGGTCTTGCTCCGCCTGAGTCGTCGAGTTGGTCAGGGCTTACCTCTAAAAAATGACTCGTAGAGGTTTGTTCCCGGCTGGTTGCTGATGTGCTGGCTTGTTCAGTGTTTGAGGTTCTACCTGTTGAGTCTGTGTCTGAGGATGATGTATCAGTCTGTGCATTAGGTGGTCTGCAACCGACCACCTAATGCACAGACTGATACATCATCCTCAGACACAGACTCAACAGGTAGAACCTCAAGAAGAGCCCCAACCTTCAGACCAACTTCAAACACTGAACAAGCCAGCACATCAGCAACCAGCCGGGAACAAACCTCTACGAGTCATTTTTTAGAGGTAAGCCCAGACCAACTCGACGACTCAGGCGGAGCAAGACCAAAAGAAAAAGAAAAGAGCCCTCCTGCCACACGGAGCACGGTGGCCAAGAAAGATCTAAAACCGAAAAAGACCGTCTAGTCATTAACATATCTGACATCAATATGTCCAATTACCAGATGAATTTACTTGAGAAAGGAACATCTTTCATTCCGACTACTCCCACAAACCTCTTGGAACTTGAGGTTAGCACCTTCAAGTTTACTAGGAAACTAAGACTACGTAACTTTTTTGACAATATACTTCCGTCTACCACAACGAAGAAAGAGGATGAACTCATGGGACTACGGCCCCCTAGTACTTTTCAAGCCCCCAGCAGTCATAAATGCATCGACTTGTTTGAAACCTTAGTTCGTAACGACATACAAAAAATTAATTTCAAAACTTCTAGGAATTTGCAAAACCTCACTAAAAAAGACCGAGACAACCTCAAATCACTTGCCAACAATCCGCTCATCAAATGTGTCAAAGCTGACAAGGGAGGAGCCCTGGTAATCCTCAATACCAGTATGTACACGCAAAAATTGCATGAACACATTGAAGACACAATGACCTATATGGCCCTCGACAACAACCCTACCAGAGAATTTCAAAACATTTTGAAAGACATCGTCAATAAAGCTCACCAAGCTGGCACCATTGAGGAGCGCACTAAAAACTATCTACTTGTTGAACATCCCAAAGTCCCACAATCCACATGTGCCCTAAAATCCACAAAAACCTGTTGGACCCACCCTTCAGACCCATAGTGTCAACGAAAGGATCGATACATGAGACAACTGGCAAATTCATTGACAAGTACTTACAACCGCTAGTAATCAAATCAGCTAGCTACATTAAGGATACCACCAAATTTCTAGTGAAACTCTCAGAACTACAACTGGCACCCAACGAACCTCTCATCCTCTGCACTGCGGATGTAAGCTCTCTTTACACCTCGATACCCCACCTTGGGGGTATCGAAGCAGTTGAACAAATCCTACTTAACAGTGAAATAGACGCATCCAAGCAGGCCTTCATAATAGAGCTTATGATTTTTATTTTGTATCATAACAATTTCAGACTAGATGATCAATGGTTTCTACAACTATCCGGAATGGCGATGGGAAACTGCGCCGCCCCAACGTATGCGAATGTATACATGGAGAACTTTGAGAATCAGTACATATACACCAACCGCTGTTTTCAAAACAAAACCAAAATGTACGTCCGGTACATTGATGACCTGTTCATCCTGTGGTCAGACACTAAAGATTCACTTGACAACTTACTATCAGAAATCAACACCAAAGACCCACGGATCAATCTCACCTGGCAAATCAGTGATACAGACATTTCTTTTTTGGACGTCCACATTAAAATAACACCTCAAGGTCTAGTGACAGACTTACACAGGAAAAGCACAGATCGGAATAACACCTTACATTTTTCAAGCTTTCACCAAGGTTCCCTGAAGAAACATCTACCTTTTCCCCAGATGCTGCGAGTCAAGCGCATTGTGTCAGATGAATCCACGTTTGAAACACGCATCAAAGAAATGCATGAACGATTTCAAAATCGGGGATACCCCGAGAATATTCTAAGTGAAGCACAAACCAGAGTTGAACAAATACCAAGGAAAGACAGTTTACTAAAAAGCCACAAGGAGAAAGAAGATTGCATGGTATTAGTCTCCAAATTTTCCACTGTAAGCCACATTTACAAGAAGATCATACATAGACATTGGCCTATACTGCAGATGGAACCTGATTTCCAGGGCATTTTTCAAAATCTCCCCATATTTGCCCACACAAGAAGCAGGAACATCCAGGAGATTTTAGCCAAACCTAGTGACACCATCTTACAACATCATGGTACTCATCCTTGTTTAAATTGCAATCATTGCAACAGCATAATTAAGGGAAACAGTATACAACATCCCATGAAAGGCCATAACATTCAATTGCAAGTGGATGCAACATGTGACTCAATGAACCTGATTTATGCGCTAAAATGTCCTTGCGGGAAATTATATGTTGGCAAAACTGAACGCAAAATTAAGACACGTTTAAACGAACACAAGTCCAACATAAGATTGAAACTTGAAAAATCCAGTGTTGCTATGCATTTCCTTGAATCTCGCCATACCATCGCTCAGTTGAAATTCATTGTACTGGAAACTGTCACTAAAAAAGAAGGAATTGACCATCACAAACTGTTACTGAAACGAGAACTTGAGTGGATTTACCGCCTACAGACTCTGAAGCCTTTTGGTTTGAACGATCGAATTGAACTTAGTTGTTACTTGTAATATTTTGCTCATGTCATTGTATTGTGTACATTGCTCCGATCTTTATTATCACTTTTGACCCTTTTTCACACCGCCTCTGTAACACTTCACCCCATCACAACATGGCTGCCAGTCAAAGCCTGTTTACCTTATAACCTGCACTTAGTCCTTTGTTGATTTCTAACACGCCGCAGACGCGTTCTCAGTCATTGCATGTATATTCCTAACTCACACTCACTCCCGAAAGCGACCTACGAATGGAATGAACTGCAGCCCACGCTACGTGGTAGCATGAAGTAAGTTTACCGATTAACGCTGCTGGCCGTGACCTTTTGAGAAAAGCATGCGTTCCGCGTTTTTAAACACACGCGATTAGACTCCCACACTACCTTTTCCCTCACGTATTAATTCCGCCGCACTAGTTCACTTGACTCGGGTTACTTGTAAATACACTACCCCCCACCTAGACCACATATAAAACCCAACCCCCACTTTTTATACGTTTGCACTGTTACTTACCCTACCTCCTCTCGCTTCCTCTTCAGCACTCCGTGATCAAGGGCATTTGAGCCCGAAATGCATTGGGGATAAGTTTATGCATCAGCTCAATGGACCCATACTGTCACTGATATGTTGTGAATATCAGTGTGAATAATCGCCAATAAAGTCTTTAAAACTGTGAACTATACATTCATTTATATTGCGAATCATTTCCGTGATCGCCCCCGGTGTGCCTTAACAGGGGATGTATCAGAAGTCCTTCTGTATACACAACTCAGCTTACAATTGTCTGGTGCACGGACGGATAGCACCACCCTTGAGAGCACCCTAAACCTATACAGTGAACTTTACCTGGAAACAGTGATTAAGCCCGCAGTGCACCCCCCACTCCTTACATTTTTTGTCAGGCCCTGCCTGTACCAGTCCTCAAAATGGCCGCCACCCACATGGACAGGCCCCATCAACACCCCAAAAAATCAAAAAACAAGCAAAAATCACCACAATCCAATGCCATCCATGCCCTCCATGATGTTTACATTAAAGAGACCACACAGAAAGACTCAGTCCATGCACCACTGAGTACCCATGGGCAAAAGGCCCCAACAAAAGCCCAAAAATCGAAAAACACACAAAAATCTCCACAATCAAATGCAATCCATGACCTCCATGATGTTTACTTTACAGAGACCCCACAGAAAGACTCAGTCCATGCACCACTAAGTACCCCTGGGCAAAAGGCCCCAACACCACCCCAAAAAATAGAAAAAAACACAAAAATCATAACAATCCAATGCCATCCATGCCCTCAATCATGTTCAAATTCAAGACACCCCAGAGAAAGACTAGGCCCATGCACCACTGAGTACCCCTGGGCATAATGGACGAAAGCATGGCAGACTGGGTGCAGGCCAATGGCACAACAAAGCACACTGCCTGGCTTCAAAATGGCCCCTAGACCCCCACATCATGGCCAGGCCCTGCCTGTACCATCCTCAAAATGGCCCCCACCCACATGGACAGACCCCATCAACACCACAAAAAATTAAAAAAAACACGCAGAAATCACCACAATTCAATGCCATCCATGCCCTCCATGATGTTTACATTAACGAGACCCCACAGAAAGACTCAGTCCATGCACCACTGAGTACCCCTGGGCAAAAGGCCCCAACACCACCTCAAAAAATTAAAAACACAAAAAATCACCACAATGCAATGTCATCCATGCCGTCAATCATGTTCAAATTCAAGACAACCCATAGAAAGACTAGGCCCATGCACCACTGAGTACTCCTGGGCAAAAGGCCCCAACAACAGCCCAAAAATCGAAAAACACACAAAAATCACCACAATCCAATGCCATCCATGCCCTCCATGATGTTTACATTAAAGAGACCCCACAGAAAGACTCAGTCCATGCACCACTGAGTACCCCTGGGAAAAAGGCCCCAACACCACCTCAAAAAATTAAAATACGCAAAAAATCACCACAATGCAATGTCATCCATGCCGTCAATCATGTTCAAATTCAAGACACCCCATAGAAAGACTAGGCCCATGCACCACTGAGTACCCCTGGGCAAAAGGCCCCAACAACAGCCCAAAAATCGAAACACACACAAAAATCACCACAATCAAATGCCATCCATGCCCTCCGTGATGTTTACTTTAAAGAGACCCGACAGAAAGACTCAGTCCATGCACCACTGAGTACCCCTGGGCAAAAGGCCCCAACACCACCCCAAAAAAATAAAAAAAAAACACAAATATCACCACAATCCAATGCCATCCATGCCCTCAATCATGTTCAAATTCAAGACACCCCACAGAAAGACTAGGCGCATGCACCACTGAGTGCCCCTGGGCATAATGGATGAAAGCATGGCAGACTGGGTGCAGGCCTATGGCACAACAAAGCACACTGCCTGGCTTCAAAATGCCCCCTAGACCCCCACCACATGGCCAGGCCCTGCCTGTACCAGTCCTCAAAATGGCCCCCACCCACATGGACAGGCCCCATCAACACCCCAAAAAATAGAAAAACACAAAAATCACCAAAATCCAATGCCATCCATGCCCTCCATGATGTTTACATTAACGAGACCCCACAGAAAGACTCAGTCCATGCACCACTGAGTACCCCTGGGCAAAAGGCCCCAACAAAAGCCCAAAAATCGAAAAACACACAAAAATCAAAACAATCCAATGCCATCCATGCCCTCCATGATGTTGACATTAAAGAGACCCCCACATAAAGACTCAGTCCATGCACCACTGAGTACCCCTGGGCAAAAGGCCCCAACACCACCTCAAAAAATAAAAAACACACAAAAATCACCACAATCCAATGTCATCCATGCCCTCAATCATGTTCAAATTCAAGACACCCCACAGAAAGACTAGGGCCATGCACCACTTAATACCCCCGGGCATAATGGATGAAAGCAAGGCAGACTGAGTGCAGGCCTATGGGACAACAAAGCACACTGCCTGGCTTCAAAATGGCCCCTAGACTCCTACAACATGGCCAGGCCCTGCCTTTAACAGTCCTCAAAATGGCCCCCACCCACATGGACAGGCCCCATCAACACCCCAAAAAATAAAAAAAAACACACAAAAATCACCACAATCCAATGCCATCCATGCCCTCCATGATGTTTACATTAAAGAGACACCACAGAAAGACTCAGTCCATGCACCACTGAGTACCCCTGGGCAAAAGGCCCAAACAACAGCCCAAAAATCGAAAAACACACATAAATCACCACAAACCAATACCATCCATGCCCTCCATGATGTTTACATTAAAGAGACCCCACAGAAAGATTCCGTCCCTGCACCACTGAGTACCCCTGGGCAAAAGGCCCCAACACCACCCCCAAAAATTGGAAAACACACAAAAATCACCACAATCCAATGCCATCCATGCCCTTAATCATGTTCAAATTCAAGACACCCCACAGAAAGACTAGGCCCATGCACCATTGAGTACCCCTGGGCATAATGGATGAAAGCATGGCAGACTGGGTGCAGGCCTATGGCACAACAAAGCACACTGCCTGGCTTCAAAATGGCCCCTAGACCCCCACCACATGGCCAGGCCCTGCCTGTACCATCCTCAAAATGGCCCCCACCCACATGGACAGACCCCATCAACACCACAAAAAATCAAAAAACACACAGAAATCACCACAATTCAATGCCATCCATGCCCTCCATGATGTTTACATTAACGAGACCCCACAGAAAGACTCAGTCCATGCACCACTGAGTACCCCTGGGCAAAAGGCCCCAACACCACCTCAAAAAATTAAAAACACAAAAAATCACCACAATGCAATGTCATCCATGCCGTCAATCATGTTCAAATTCAAGACACCCCATAGAAAGACTAGGCCCATGCACCACTGAGTACCCCTGGGCAAAAGGCCCCAACAACAGCCCAAAAATCGAAACACACACAAAAATCACCACAATCAAATGCCATCCATGCCCTCCGTGATGTTTACTTTAAAGAGACCCGACAGAAAGACTCAGTCCATGCACCACTTAGTACCCCTGGGCAAAAGGCCCCAACACCACCCCAAAAAAATAAAAAAACACACAAATATCACCACAATCCAATGCCATCCATACCCTCAATCATGTTCAAATTCAAGACACCCCACAGAAAGACTAGGCGCATGCACCACTGAGTGCCCCTGGGCATAATGGATGAAAGCATGGCAGACTGGGTGCAGGCCTATGGCACAACAAAGCACACTGCCTGGCTTGAAAATGCCCCCTAGACCCCCACCACATGGCCAGGCCCTGCCTGTACCAGTCCTCAAAATGGCCCCCACCCACATGGACAGGCCCCATCAACACCCCAAAAAATAGAAAAACACACAAAAATCACTAAAATCCAATGCCATCCATGCCCTCCATGATGTTTACATTAACGAGACCCCACAGAAAGACTCAGTCCATGCACCACTGAGTACCCCTGGGCAAAAGGCCCCAACAACAGCCCAAAAATCGAAAAACAGTAACACACAAAAATCAAAACAATCCAATGCCATCCATGCCCTCCATGATGTTGACATTAAAGAGACACCCACATAAAGACTCAGTCCATGCACCACTGAGTACCCCTGGGCAAAAGGCCCCAACACCACCTCAAAAAATAAAAAACACACAAAAATCACCACAATCCAATGTCATCCATGCCCTCAATCATGTTCAAATTCAAGACACCCCACAGAAAGACTAGGGCCATGCACCACTTAATACCCCCGGGCATAATGGATGAAAGCAAGGCAGACTGAGTGCAGGCCTATGGGACAACAAAGCACACTGCCTGGCTTCAAAATGGCCCCTAGACTCCTACAACATGGCCAGGCCCTGCCTGTACCAGTCCTCAAAATGGCCCCCACCCACATGGACAGGCCCCATCAACACCCCAAAAAATAAAAATAAAAACACAAAAATCACCACAATCTAATGCCATCCATGCCCTCCATGATGTTTACATTAAAGAGACACCACAGAAAGACTCAGTCCATGCACCACTGAGTACCCCTGGGCAAAAGGCCCAAACAACAGCCCAAAAATCGAAAAACACACATAAATCACCACAAACCAATGCCATCCATGCCCTCCATGATGTTTACATTAAAGAGACCCCACAGAAAGATTCAGTCCCTGCACCACTGAGTACCCCTGGGCAAAAGGCCCCAACACCACCCCAAAAATTGGAAAACACACAAAAATCACCACAATCCAATGCCATCCATGCCCTTAATCATGTTCAAATTCAAGACACCCCACAGAAAGACTAGGCCCATGCACCATTGAGTACCCCTGGGCATAATGGATGAAAGCATGGCAGACTGGGTGCAGGCCTATGGCACAACAAAGCACACTGCCTGGCTTCAAAATGGCCCCTAGACCCCCACCACATGGCCAGGCCCTGCTTGTACCAGTCCTCAAAATGGCCCCCACCCACATGGACAGGCCTCATCAACACCCCAAAAAATCGAAAAACACACAAAAATCACCACAATCCAATGCCATCCATGCCCTCCATGAAGTTTACATTAAAGAGACCCCACAGAAAGACTCAGTCCATGCACCACTGAGTACCCCTGGGCAATAGGCCCCAACAACAGCCCAAAAATCTAAACACACACAAAAATCACCACAATCCAATGCCATCCATGCCCTCCATGATGTTTACATTAACGAGACCCCACAGAAAGACTCAGTCCATGCACCACTGAGTACCCCTGGGCAAAAGGCCCAAACAACAGCCCACAAATCTAAAAACACACATAAATCACCACAATCCAATGCCATCCATGCCTCCATGATGTTTACATTAAAGAGACCCAACAGAAAGACTCAGTCCATGCACCACTGAGTACCCCTGGGCAAAAGGCCCCAACACTACCCCCAAAAATTGGAAAACACACAAAAATCACCACAATCCAATGCCATCCATGCCCTCAATCATGTTCAAATTCAAGGCACCCCACAGAAAGACAAGGCCCATGCACCACTCAATACCCCTGGGCATAATGGATGAAAGCAAGGCAGACTGAGTGCAGGCCTATGGCACAACAAAGCACACTGCCTGGCTTCAAAATGGCCCCTAGACGCCCACAACATGGCCAGGCCCTGCCTGTACCAGTCCTCAAAATGGCCCCCACCCACATGGACCGGCCACATCAACACCCCAAAAAATCAAAAAACACACAAAAATCACCACAATCCAATGCCATCCATGCCCTCCATGATGTTTACATTAAAGAGACCCCACAGAAAGACTCAGTCCATGCACCACTGAGTACCCCTGGGCAAAAGGCCCCAACAACAGCCCAAAAATCAAAACACACACAAAAATCACAATCAAATGCCATCCATGCCCTCCGTGATGTTTACTTTAAGGAGACCCCACAGAAAGACTCAGTCCATGCACCACTGAGTACCCCTGGGCAAAAGGCCCCAACACCACCCCAAAAAATCAAAAAACACACAAATATCACCCCAATCCAATGCCATCCATGCCCTCAATCATGTTCAAATTCAAGACACCCCACAGAAAGACTAGGCCCTTGCACTACTGAGTACCCCTGGGCATATTGGATGAAAGCATGGCAGACTGGGTGCAGGCCTATGGCACAACAAAGCACACTGCCTGGCTTCAAAATGGCCCCTATACCCCCACCATATGGCCAGGCCCTGCCTGTACCAGTCCTCAAAAAGGCCCCCACCCACATGGACAGGCCCCATCAACACCCCAAAAAATCGAAAAACACACAAAAATCACCACAATCCAATGCCATCCATGCCCTCCATGATGTTTACATTAAAGAGACCCCACAGAAAGACTCAGTCCATGCACCACTGAGTACCCCTGGGCATAAGGCCCAAACAACAGCCCAAAAATCGAAAAGCACACAAAAATTCACCACAATCCAATGCCATTCATGCCCTCCATGATGTTTACATTAAAGAGACCCCCACAGAAAGACTCAGTCCATGCACCACTGAGTACCCCTGGACAAAAGGCCCCAACACCACCTCAAAAAATAAAAAACACACAAAAATCACCACATTCCAATGTCATCCATGCTCTCAATCATGTTCAAATTCAAGACCCCCCACTAAAAGACTAGGCCCATGCTCCACTGAATACCCCTGGGCATAATGGATGAAAGCAAGGCAGACTGAGTGCAGGCCTATGGGACAACAAAGCACACTGCCTGGCTTCAAAATGGCCCCTAGACCCCCACAACATGGCCAGGCCCTACCTGTACCAGTCCTCAAAAAGGCCCCCACCCACATGGACAGTGAGGTTCCGTGACAATTGTAACTGGTGTTTTTGACTCGCACGAATATGGTCGAGTCTGGTATCTAAGAACCGCAAATGACGAGTTTAGTAAGTGTGCGCAGTTTCACTGTGCTAACTTAAACCGTTCGTTTCTTATGTGGGTTTTTCATCTGTACCCACGGGTTCCATCTTAGATACGGCATCCATTTTGTCTCTTGCCCTCAAGTAGCCAGCGAACGGACGTTGTTCGCTTCGCGACCCTGGGACTCCCAAGATATTTGCGGAAGACACATGTTCTTTGTAAGTGTCTTCATGACGAGGGGGATGTTACTGTAAGGCAGATGGCGCCGCTTGAGGCCCATCTTGCTGCACGGACTTATTGTCTCAGCCGTGCATCTCATTAGGCACGTCCCTTTGATGCCTGTATCTCGTGTTTCCCGATACCTCCCCTTGTTTACACCCTTTCCGATCTCCCCACTGTCTCCGTCTTCCTCTGCACCTGTCTTTGTTCCTATGTCGATCTGTTTTATTACCGATTGGAATGCACTAATGTTGGGAAGATGGGTTTTTACAGTTGGGAACCGCCAAATGTTTCCGCACTTATGTTCCGGACCTTGTGTGTTTTAAAGTGACCAAAGCGACCCCTCTGGGGGATGATGGTGGGAACCGGGTTGTAAACTTTTGTGTACCATGTTGTCTTACGGGTAAAAACTATATAAAAGGAGCGATCCACAGAACCAATTTGAAGCAGTCTCCCCGAACTACACTCGATGTACTTCCTGTGATATCTGTGTTCCCTGCAGCAAATAAACCTTGAATCTTTGACGCCGAAGGAAGTGTCCCGTGTCTCTGTCATTCGTACGCCGGAGCAGGTTACCCACGAAGGTTTCAGGTGTTGTGCCCTGGCACCGCTGGGTCCTACAAAACCCAGTCCTTCAGTTGGCGCCCAACGTGGGGCTGCATCAGTGGTACCGGTCCAAGCCCGACGATCGTGAGGAACTTCGTGTGAAATCTCCGAGGGAAGGTGCACTCCGCTTCATCGATCCTGTTGTCGAAATAAGTGGCCCGAAGACTTTTCCCGCGAAGATTCCCGCCTCCTGACGGCTGCGACGGACTGCTGCCCTGACTGTAGACCTGTTTTGGCGCCTGGCGTAGACCTTGGTATAGCGAGACGATAGACGGGCCTTCCTGGTGACGCCATTGATCTTTGAGTTAAGTATTTGTGGGTCGCTCCCAGAGTTCTTGGTTGTTGACACTTTAGCGAGTGTTTTTGGTGTTCACGCTGTGTGAGTGTTTTTGTCGGTGACACTTTGCTAGCGTACTTTGTTGTGTTGTTTGACGACTGCAGCCGCCAAAAACCGAGGGTTTTGTTCTTTGCTGGGACTTGGTAAATCCCGTAACCCTTGAAGTTTGTGAAACTCGGCTAGTGTGCAAGATGCCTGGTCGTAGTACTTTGTTTAGTTGTTTCAGACCTTGTGGTGCGGATTCCCGACTGGAGGACTCGTGTCCGATACCTCCGGTTGGAACTCCTACTTATGACCTGTACAGTAAGCATGGGCTAGGCTGGATTAAATATACGAAAAAGGACGGCGACCTTCGTTGGACACCTCATGGTAGCTTCGAGGCCCCGATCTTAGATAATCTAGAAATTAAACTGTTCGAAAGAAAATCAAGGCCGGCCATGTTTGATGCCTTTCGGTTGTGGCGCAAAGAAGCCCGACAGAAAGAGATCAGACAGAATAAACATAATCAGCGAGATAATGTTGCTACTATAGTGAAGAAAGCTGAGCAGTTTCAGCGTGATAAGGAGGTTAAGGATAAGGAAGTGTTTGATAGACTACAGCGTATGACCATAGATAAATGTTATCCCGCTTTGCCTACAGAGTCGGAAAAGAAGGAAGAGCCAGTTGAGGATCCTTTAATGTCTTATCTTATGAAGTCGCCACCTCCGTACGTACAGGGTACCGCAGCTACAGCTCCTGTGGTTCCTGCCATACCTATTCTTCCGCCTGTTCCTCAGCCTGTTCCTCAACCTGCACCTGCTCTTCCGACTGTTCCTGCTCCTTTGCCTGTTTCTATCCCTACTGCTCCTCCGCTTCCACATACTCCTGCTCCCGCTGCTGCCCCTGTTTTGTTAACTCCTGCTGTTGCTCCTGTTTCTACTCCTTCTCTTGTTAGTCCTGTATCGTATGCTTCTCCTTCTACTCGTTCTCGTACTACTCCTCTTGCTGCTAGTTTCTTCCATTCGCTCGGACCTGTTCATGGGTCCGCTGGTTCCGATGGTCCTCAAAGACGTAGTCAGCTTCCCGGAAACAGAGAACGCGTTGCGCTATATAATATGGCGATGGGTTGGATGGTAAACCCCCTTAGATGTCCACCCCGTGTTGTCCTCGATACATTTTGTCAATTCAACATACCAACCCAAAGATACGTGTTTGATGAAATGTGTAAGTTCCTTCGCGATCAGATATCGGCTGATGCGCCTGACGAGGTGCTGGCCGCTTTGTCTGATCTTCAGCTTCAGTTCTCGAACGGACTGATAGTGGATACCAATGTCCGACGTGCTGTTGAGCGGTTGCTATCTTTTCGCCCCGCTCCGATCCCTCATGCATTGTTTATCGAGGATATTGAAAGACTGCCAGATGAGTCTGGTCAGTTTCCCATGCGTGAAGTGCCACCGGTATGGATGCCAGGTAATCCCGCAGCTGCTCCACCCGTTCCGCCTTATTTCCAGAGAGTATGGATACATCTCCCCTGGAAACGCTCGGAAGTGTTACAGGTGAAGCAATCTTTGCCTGACCCTCGCAAAAATCCTGCAGGGTATTACAAAGAATTATCGCAGCTTGTAGACGCTACAATCATGAACCTTGCCGATATCGATATGTTGTTCGGCAATGTCGTACCGCAACCTGTATGGGCTAAGATTAGGCAGGAAAACCATCCGACTGAATTAGGTGGTGATTGGGCTGCCATTGTGGCAGCGGATGGTTTACAAACTGGTGGAGCTAAACCTGAGCAGATGATTACTGCCCTTCCTCAAAGAATTATAACATTAATGAAAACGCTTATGCCAGCTATGAGAGTAAACTGGGACAAATTGTCAGCCTGCAAGCAGAAGAAAGATGAGAGTGTTTCCGATTTCTTTACGAGGTTCGAGGAAGCATTCATTGACCATAGTGGACAGGATATGGGTACCGAGGGTGGTCAGAGATTGTTTGTGGATAAATTTGTTTCAAACTTATTGCCCGATTTGAGCAATAAATTGAAGAATTCGGAAAGCGCATGGGCCGTTTCTACTTCGGCCCAGATATTGGCTACGGCGCAATACTATGAAAATAGAGAAAAAGAAGAGAATGACCGTGTTGATAAAAAGACGAAAGAGCTAAAAACTAAAGTGTTGTTGCAACAAGCGTATCCTCCGCGTTCAAATCAGAATGCGTCCCAACAGAATAGATCACAGTCGCAATCGAATCGATCACAAACTCGTAATGATTCCACCTCCCAAAGATCTTCGTTGGGGTACAACCAATGTGCTTATTGTAGACAGGAGGGACACATTAAGTTCAATTGCCCTGTTTTGAATGAACGTAATAGTGGTAACTCATCTAGAGGAGGTCGTGGTGGTTCGCAGCAGGCATCACGTGGTAGAGGTCGGGGTGCTCAGAACGATTGTTTAGATAACTCATCCAATTCTAATAATTGTTTCGATCAACGTGGATCATCGCAAGGACGATCCGCGCAGTACAATGTAGACGATTATTACGTCGATCAGGGAACTGACGACAGTAATTACTAGGACAGCCAAAGACAAGGAGAGGGAGTGGTATCAGTTCCGGTTGATCAGAGAGGGCCTTACGTCGCAGTTGCTACATCGGGCGTCGTTGAGCCTTTTCTGTTGGACACTGGTGCAGCGAAAAGTTCTATTCAGCATTTGAAACTCCCTGGCGCACCTTTGTCTGGCTTAACAAATGTTTCCGTTGGATTCTCTGGCGCCCCCGTTAGCAATCCAGTTTCGCGCCCTTTGCCCCTTAAAATTGGGCCACGTGAGCTAGAAGCTCCATTGATTCTAACCACAGGTTGTGGTGAAAATCTTTTGGGCCTGGATTTGCTTAAACGTTTGTACGCAACTTTGTATTGTTCTCCTGCGGGTGTAAAACTTACGTTAGGAGATAGGGTTGTCTCTCCTATGTATTTGTCCCTCGATAAGCTCCCACCGGAATTGAGTTCTCTTCCTGCGTCTTTGTGGGCGACAGGTCCGAATGACGTGGGCCTACTTGATATCTCCCCTTATGTTGTTCAGTTGAAATCCAATGTGCGTTTGCCACGTATTCCCCAATATCGTATCTCTCTTGATGGTGAACGAGCATTGTTAGCGATCATTTATGATCTGATCGAGAAAGATGTTATTGAAGAGACTCGGGGAAACGTGTGCAACAGCCCTGTGCTGCCCATTCTTAAACGTACGGATCCTTCCAAACCGCCTGTTTATCGTTTTGTTATCGATTTACGGGAGGTGAATAAAATTGTGGTTCCTCAATTCCCTGTTGTGCCTGACATCACGGCGCTACTGACTCTGATTCCAGCTTCTGCATCATGGTTTTCGGTGATTGACTTGAAAAATGCGTTTTTCAGCATCCCGATTGCTGAGGAGAGCAGAGACCTTTTTGGTTTCTCTCTCGGTGGACGCAGCTTCCGGTTCAAACGCGCTCCTCAGGGCTACTGTGAGAGTCCATCGATTTACAGTCAAGCCTTGAAGGGTCAACTGGATGCGTTTAGGTTGCCGGTTGGTGCGGCCTTAATCCAATACGTCGACGACTTATTGGTGGCTGCCGATACTCAGGACATTTGCAAAATTGCTACGGTGTCGTTGCTGCAACATCTCTGTGACTTGAATCACAAGGTGTCCCCTTCTAAACTCCAATATTGTTGTCAAGAAGTAACCTATCTAGGTCACTTATTGTCAAAGGAGGGAAGGAGGTTGACCCCAGAGAGAATTGCAGCAATTGCGCGAATGGCTGTGCCAAAAACCCAAAGAGATGTGCGTGCCTTTCTAGGTATCACGTCGTACTGCAGGCAATGGATTCCTAATTTTTCATTGCTAGCGAAACCATTGGTGGCTCTTACGTGTAAGGATGTTACAACTCCTTTACCATGGACGGAAGAATGTCAGAAAAGTTTTTCTGAACTGCGTGATTCATTGTGTTCGGCTCCTGTGTTAGGTACTCCTGACTACAGCAAACCGTTTACATTATATGTTCACGAGAGGGAAGGTTGTGCTTTGAGTGTCTTAACGCAACCTTTTGGTGGTAAGCAACGTCCATGTGCATATTTTTCCTCGACCTTGGACCCAGTAGCTAGAGCATTGCCGAGTTGTTTACGAGCAACAGCGGCAGCTGCGGTCTCCATCCGACAATCAGCAGGATTGGTCATGGATAATATGCTTACGGTGATGGTTCCGCATGCAGTCGATACTCTTTTGAATCGAACGAAAACTCAGCACTTGACGAGTGCGAGGTTGTCTGGGTACGAGTTGACGCTCTTGGCAAGCCACATTCAGATAAAACGTTGTAACGTTCTGAACCCGGCAACTCTGTTACCAATTAGCACAGAGTCAGATGAAGTAGCAGAGCATGATTGCTACTTGAGGACTGAAGAGGAAACAAAAGGTCGAGTGGACCTTAAAAACACCCCATTGGAAGATCCTGATGGTACTTTGTATGTGGATGGGTCATGTTTTAAGTTGCCAAATGGTGATGTGACTACTGCTTATGCTGTTGTAACGTTGAGTACTGTTGTTGAGACTGCAAGGTTGAATCAGAATTCTGCCCAAGCTGCAGAATTGATTGCTCTTACTAGAGCATGTGTGTTAGCGAAAGGGAAACGTGTGAATGTGTTTACCGACAGCCAATATGCGTTTGGAGTCGCACACAGTTTTGGACGATTGTGGAGAGAGAGAGGTTTCTTGACATCGCACGGTCCGAAGATTCAGCATGGCCAACTTGTGAACGATCTTTTGGATGCACTGACGTTGCCTAAACAAGTGGCGATTGTTAAATGTAGTGCGCATCGTAAGGTGACGGATGATGTTGGTCGTGGTAATGCGTTTGCGGATGAGATTGCTAAGGAGACTGCCCGGAACCTTAGCACTCGGATGTATGTGACGAGTTCGGTTAGGTGGCCTACAGAATCGAGTATGTGTGAAGACACTATTGAGAGTGTGAAAGAAATTCAGAATGAGGCCACCGAGACTGAAAAGGCGAAGTGGAAAGAAAGCACGGGAACGTTGGATGTGAATGGTTGTTGGATTGATTTGTCGGATCAGAAAAGATGGTTGTTGCCTGATGCGTATGTGCTGGCCGTTGTGACAATGGCGCATGGGTTAGCACATATTAGCGCGAAAGGTATTTGTAAGTTGCTGTCTCCTGTGTGGAAGAATGATGGTATTACGAAATGTGCTGAACGTTTGGTGAAGAATTGTATGGTGTGCATGATGTACAATCCTGGCAAAGGAACCCCAACTCCTCCTGGCAGTTTTGCTCCCCCTTCGTATCCCTTTGAGGTGATTCAATTGGACTTCATCCATATGGATAGATCCAACAACCTGAAATACGTTTTAGTTGTGGTTTGCGCATTCTCTCGATGGATCGAGGCCTACCCTCTCAAAGACAATACTGCTTTGTCTACTGCGAAAATCCTACTGAAGGAATATTTTCCTCGGTATGGAATGCCTAGAATCGTGTGGTCAGATAACGGAAGTGAGTTTGTGGGTAGTGTGATGAAGAGTGTGTGCAAGGGCCTTGGAATTAATCAGAAATTCCATAGCGCCAATCATCCCCAGTCGGCTGGATTGGTTGAGGGGTACAACGGCACCCTTAAACTAAAGCTAGCGAAGATTCAGGCTACGACTGGTCTTTCGTGGCCTGACGCTTTACCTTTAGCATTACTGTCAACTAGGGCGACTGTACACTCCCGAGTAGGGCTTAGCCCCTATGAAATAGTGTTCGGCCGTCCTGCGAATGTGTGGGGGGTTCCTAGGCCAGGAATGTTTTCTGATCTTGAGTACCCAATGTTGATCGATTATCTACATGACTTGACTGCTAAACTGAGGTTAATTCACCAACAGGTTTACGACGCATTACCGACGCAGACGGAGGGTCCAGGCCACCAGCTCCAGCCCGGAGACTGGGTGGTGACGAGAAATTTTTCACGCAAGAATAACCTGGACCCGAGGTTTACCGGACCCTATCAAGTGCTCCTGGCCACGAGGACTGCCGTTCGTCTCGAGGGACGTAAGAATTGGGTGCATGCCACGCACACCAAAAGAGTCCCTATTCCTTTGTCGGCAGACCCGTGGGTAAGGAGAGGCATTGCATCATCTGAAACAGAAACTTTGCCGGCGTTTGTACCTTTTAGCGACGCACAGCCTGTTGGAGAATCCCCAGCGCAGCAGAAAGACACTGTTGAACAATTAGCATCAAAAGACTCAAGACCAGAACACTCAACTGATCAGCAGGACGCTGTCTCTTCAACGGATCCTTTGTTTGACGAGCAGACACGTCCTGGGAAAACCCGATACTTTTTGCGATCTCGCACTAAGGACAAATAAAAGATTCTGCTTTGTTGTATTGACAACTGCATAATCCCATTTTCCGTGATCAGTTTTGAACCTTCGTATTACTGTAAATATTCCTGTATATATATATATTGAGCTTCATTCCTTGTACTTTTTGCCTTTACAGCTGAGAGACTTTGTTTTTGCACATATACATATTGTGTATTGAAGGCCGTAGGGACGCGCGCGTACTTCCTTCTGGATAGTAGGTCTTGACGCTAGGTTAAAGGCCGTCGGTTCCTGGGAACTCCTAGGGATTGACTGTTGCTACACAGAACGAAGTGCGTCAAGAAACGTTGCGGACGGTCGTAGGGAATGGCATTCTCGAAGCTGAATGATTTGGAGGGAGCTCAGGTTCATCGATTCAAGCTGCAGCAACTCAGTCGTACCAAATGTTTTATATTCCAACTGTTTGTATTGTTTTTGACTGCTTCAGCATTATTAGCGGGTGGGGTGTATTACATGATGTCTTACTTCTTACCTTCTGCTATACCTACCCCTACTTCTGACCCTAACCTTACCTCTACTGTTTCTCCCCATTCCTTTCATATGTTACCGGAACACGAGCAGGCTAGACGTGTAGAATTCCGCAACAATTCCTTTATTCAGCTCCTTCATCAGCATCAGTTAGTGGTTAACACTACTAATTGTTGGGTGTGTGGGTTGATGCCACATACTACGGATAAGGGAATTCCATATCTGGTGTTACCGTATAGTTCCCAAGGGTCAGCTCGAGCATTTCAAACAATGTTTCGAAGCGCACTGGGTTTCCACCCCATTCGAGAACCACGTTCCCCCTACTCTGGTCCTACCTCGTATCAAAAACCTTTGTCGATAGCAATAGAGGATTTAGATAGTGATATCTATGATCCTTCGCTTATTCATGAAGAGGAGATACAAGCCTATAGGGTCCTAAGTAGAGGTGAATATAGTGCGTTCACTAGCGAAAAGCAGCTTAAAAGCTCGCCTCCAATATGGGTCGTACCCCACACTGGTAATCTTTGTCTCGTGGGTCGTGGCCGAAGATCACAAGCCCGACTTGGAGCAAGTGCTTGCACTGAAAATTACATTCTGCCAATGTTCTCGTCCCCTGTGTTTCTGGCTGCCAAGGGTACATACTTTATCTGTTATGATCGTGCATACACATGGTTGCCCGCTGACTTTATGGGCTCATGTTTCATTGCAAATCTGTTGCCTCCGACGTTTACCGTAGATGCCGATTATCATAAGACTAGAGTTGTGCGAGGCGTAATTAGCGAAGAAGATACTGCCGGTCAAGAGGCAGGAGACTTTTTCAAGGGTTTCCTCCCGTTTTGGGGACCTATGGTTAATAGTAGGAACCTGAGACAGTTGACTCGAGTGGTAGAATCGACAGCTAATATTACTGCCAGTGCCCTTGGTAATATCACCACAGAACTTCAGGCGGAGAGACTTATGACGTTACAAAACCGTATGGTTTTAGATGTCATTTTAGCAGATCGAGGTGGGGTATGTAAGGTGATCCATTCGAGCTGCTGCATTTTCATTCCAGATAACGCTCTGTACCCACGGGTTCCATCTTAGATACGGCATCCATTTTGTCTCTTGCCCTCAAGTAGCCAGCGAACGGACGTTGTTCGCTTCGCGACCCTGGGACTCCCAAGATATTTGCGGAAGACACAAGTTCTTTGTAAGTGTCTTTATGACGAGGGGGATGTTACTGTAAGGCAGATGGCGCCGCTTGAGGCCCATCTTGCTGCACGGACTTATTGTCTCAGCCGTGCATCTCATTAGGCACGTCCCTTTGATGCCTGTATCTCGTGTTTCCCGATACCTCCCCTTGTTTACACCCTTTCCGATCTCCCCACTGTCTCCGTCTTCCTCTGCACCTGTCTTTGTTCCTATGTCGATCTGTTTTATTACCGATTGGAATGCACTAATGTTGGGAAGATGGGTTTTTACAGTTGGGAACCGCCAAATGTTTCCGCACTTATGTTCCGGACCTTGTGTGTTTTAAAGTGACCAAAGCGACCCCTCTGGGGGATGATGGTGGGAACCGGGTTGTAAACTTTTGTGTACCATGTTGTCTTACGGGTAAAAACTATATAAAAGGAGCGATCCACAGAACCAATTTGAAGCAGTCTCCCCGAACTACACTCGATGTACTTCCTGTGATATCTGTGTTCCCTGCAGCAAATAAACCTTGAATCTTTGACGCCGAAGGAAGTGTCCCGTGTCTCTGTCATTCGTACGCCGGAGCAGGTTACCCACGAAGGTTTCAGGTGTTGTGCCCTGGCACCGCTGGGTCCTACAAAACCCAGTCCTTCAACAGGCCCCATCAACACCCCAAAAAAATCGGAAAACACACAAAAATCACCACAATCCAATGCCATCCATGCCCTCCATGATGTTTACATTAAAGAGACCCCACAGAAAGACTCAGTCTATGCACCACTGAGTACCCCTGGGCAAAAGGCACCAACAACAGCCCAAAAATCAAAAAACACACATAAATCACCACAATCCAATGCCATCCATGCCCTCCATGATGTTTACATTAACGAGACCCCACAGAAAGACTCAGTCCATGCACCACTGAGTACCCCTGGGCAAAAGGCCCCAACAACAGCCCAAAAATCGAAACACACACAAAAATCCCCACAATCAAATGCCATCCATGCCCTCCGTGATGTTTACTTTAAAGAGACCCCACAGAAAGACTCAGTCAATGCACCACTGAGTACCCCTGGGCAAAAGGCCCAACACCACCCCAAAAAATCGAAAAACACACAAATATCACCACAATCCAATGTCATCCATGCCCTCAATCATCAAGACACCCCACTGAAAGACTAGGCCCATGCACCACTAAATACCCCTAGGCATAATGGGTGAAAGCAAGGCAGACTGAGTGCAGGCCTATGGGATAACAAAGCACACTGCTTGGCTTCAAAATGGCCCCTAGACCCCCACCACATGGCCAGGCCCTGCCTGTACCAGTCCTCAAAATGGCCCCCACCCACATGGACAGGCCCCATCAACACCCCAAAAAATTGAAAAACACACAAAAATCACCACAATCCAATGCCATCCATGCCCTCCATGATGTTTACATTAACGAGACCCCACAGAAAGACTCAGTCCATGCACCACTGAGTACCCCTGGGCAAAAGGCCCAAACAACCGTCCAAAAATCGAAAAACACACAAAAATCACCACAATCCAATGCCATCCATGCCCTCCATGATGTTTACATTAAAGAGACCCCCACATAAAGACTCAGTCCATGCACCACTGAGTACCCCTGGACAAAAGGCCCCAACGCCACCTCAAAAAATAAAAAACACACAAAAATCACCACAATCCAATGTCATCCATGCCCTCAATCATGTTCAAATTCAAGACACCCCACTGAAAGACTAGGCCCATGCACCACTAAATACCCCTGGGTATAATGGGTGAAAGCAAGGCAGACTGAGTGCAGGCCTATGGGACAACAAAGCACACTGCCTGGATTCAAAATGGCCCCTAGACCCCCACAACATGGCCAGGCCCTGCCTGTACCAGTCCTCAAAATGGCCCCCACCCACATGGACAGGCCCCATCAACACCCAAATAAATAAAAAAACACACAGAAATCACCAAAATCCAAAGCCATCCATGCCCTCCATGATGTTTACATTAAAGAGACCCCACAGAAAGACTCAGTCCATGCACCACTGAGTACCCCTGGGCAAAAGGCCCCAACAACAGCCCAAAAATCGAAAAAAACACAAATGTCATAACAATCCAATGCCATCCATGCCCTCAATCATGTTCAAATTCAAGACACCCCACAGAAAGACTAGGCCCATGCACCACTGAGTACCCCTGGGCATAATGGATGAAAGCATGGCAGACTGGGTGCAGGCCTATGGCACAACAAAGCACACTGCCTGGCTTCAAAATGGCCCCTAGATCCCCACCACATGGCCAGGCCCTGCCTGTACCAGTCCTCAAAATGGCCCCCACCCACATGGACACACCCCATCAACACCACAAAAAATCGAAAAACACACAAAAATCACTACAATCCAATGCTATCCATGCCCTCCATGATGTGATGTTTACATTAACGAGACCCCACAGAAAGACTCAGTCCGTGCACCACTGAGTACCCCTGGCCAAAAGGCCCAAACAACAGCCCAAAAATTGAAAAACACACAAAAATCACCACAATCCAATGCCATCCATGCCCTCCATGATGTTTACATTAAAGAGACCCCACGGAAAGACTCAGTCCATGCACCACTGAGTACCCCTGGGTAAAAGGCCCCAACACCACCTCAAAAAATAAAAAACACACAAAAATCACCTCAATCCAATGCCACCCATGCCCTCAATCATGTTCAAATTCAAGACACCCCACAGAAAGACTAGGCGCATGCACCACTGAGTACCCCTGGGCATAATGGATGAAAGCAAGGCAGACTGAGTGCAGGCCTATGGCACAACAAAGCACACTGCCTGGCTTCAAAATGGCCCCTAGATCCCCACAACATGGCCAGGCCCTACCTGTACCAGTTCTCAAAATGGCCCCCACCCACATGGACAGGCTCCATCAACACCCCAAAAAATCGAAAAACACACAGAAATCACCAAAATCCAATGCCATCCATGCCCTCCATGATGTTTACATTAAAGAGACCCCACAGAAAGACTCAGTTCATGGACCACTGAGTACCCCTGGGCAAAAGGCCCCAACAACAGCCCAAAAATCGAAAAACACACAAAAATCAACACAATCCAATGCCATCCATGCCCTCCATGATGTTTACATTAAAGAGATCCCACAGAAAGACTCCGTCCATGCACCACTGAGTACCCCTGGGCAAAAGGCCCCAACAACAGCCCAAAAATTGAAAAACACACAAAAATCACCACAATCCAATGCCATCCATGCCCTTCATGATGTTTACATTAACGAGACCCCACAGAAAGACTCAGTCCATGCACCACTGAGTACCCCTGGGCAAAATGCCCCAACACCACCCCAAAAAATCGAAAAACACACAATTATTACCACAATCCAATGCCATCCATGCCCTCCATGATGTTTACATTAAAGAAACCCCCACACAAAGACTCAGTCCATGCACCACTGAGTACCCCTGTACAAAAGGCCCCAACACCACCTCAAAAAATAAAAAACACAAAAATCACCACAATCCAATGTCATCCATGCCCTCAATCATGTTCAAATTCAAGACACCCCACAGAAAGACAAGGCCCATGCACCACTGAGTACCCCTGGGCATAATGGATGAAAGAATGGCAGACTGGGTGCAGGCCTATGGCAGAACAAAGCACACTGCTTGGCTTCAAAATGGCCCCTAGACCCCCACCACATGGCCAGGCCCTGCCTGTACCAGTCCTCAAAATGGCCCCCACCCACATGGACAGGCCCCATCAACACCCAAAAAAATAAAAAAACACACAGAAATCACCAAAATCCAAAGCCATCCATGCCCTCCATGATGTTTACATTAAAGAGACCCCACAGAAAGACTCAGTCCATGCACCACTGAGTACCCCTGGGCAAAAGGCCCCAACAACAGCCCAAAAATCGAAAAACACACAAAAATCTCCACAATCAAATGTAATCCATGACCTCCATGATGTTTACTTTATGGAGACCCCACAGAAAGACTCAGTCCATGCACCACTTAGTACCCTTGGGCAAAAGGCCCAAACACCACCCCAAAAAATCGGAAAAAAAACACAAATATCATAACAATCCAATGCCATCCATGCCCTCAATCATGTTCAAATTCAAGACACCCCACAGAAAGACTAGGCCCATGCACCACTGAGTACCCCTGGGCATAATGGATGAAAGCATGGCAGACTGGGTGCAGGCCTACGGCACAACAAAGCACACTGCCTGGCTTCAAAATGGCCCCTAGATCCCCACCACATGGCCAGGCCCTGCCTGTACCAGTCCTCAAAATGGCCCCCACCCACATGGACACACCCCATCAACACCACAAAAAATCGAAAAACACACAAAAATCACTACAATCCAATGCTATCCATGCCCTCCATGATGTGATGTTTACATTAACGAGACCCCACAGAAAGACTCAGTCCGTGCACCACTGAGCACCCCTGGCCAAAAGGCCCAAACAACAGCCCAAAAATTGAAAAACACACAAAAATCACCACAATCCAATGCCATCCATGCCCTCCATGATGTTTACATTAAAGAGACCCCACGGAAAGACTCAGTCCATGCACCACTGAGTACCCCTGGGTAAAAGGCCCCAACACCACCTCAAAAAATAAAAAACACACAAAAATCACCACAATCCAATGTCATCCATGCCGTCAATCATGTTCAAATTCAAGACATCCCACAGAAAGACTAGGCCCATGCAACACTGAAGACCCCTGGGCATAATGGATGAAAGCAAGGCAGACTGAGTGCAGGCCTATGGCACAACAAAGCACACTGCCTGGCTTCAAAATGGCCCCTAGACCCCCACCACATGGCCAAGCCCTGCCTGTACCAGTCCTCAAAATGGCCCCCACCCACATGGACAGGCCCCATCAACACCCCAAAAAATCGAAAAACACACAAAAATCACCACAATCCAATGCCATCCATGCCCTCCATGATGTTTACATTAAAGAGACTCCACAGAAAGACTCAGTCCATGCACCACTGAGTACCCCTGGGCAAAAGGCCCCTACAACAGCCCAAAAATCGAAACACACACAAAAATCACCACAATCAAATGCCATCCATGCCCTCCGTGATGTTTACTTTAAAGAGACCCCACAGAAAGACTCAGTCCATGCACCACTGAGTACCCCTGGGCAAAAGGCCCCAACACCACCCCAAAAAATAAAAAAACACACAAATATCACCACAATCCAATGCCACCCATGCCCTCAATCATGTTCAAATTCAAGACACCCCACAGAAAGACTAGGCGCATGCACCACTGAGTACCCCTGGGCATAATGGATGAAAGCATGGCAGACTGGGTACAGGCCTATGGCACAACAAAGCACACTGCCTGGCTTAAAAATGCCCCCTAGACCCCCACCACATGGCCAGGCCCTACCTGTACCAGTTCTCAAAATGGCCCCCACCCACATGGACAGGCCCCATCAACACCCCAAAAAATAGAAAAACACACAAAAATCACCAAAATCCAATGCCATCCATGCCCTCCATGATGTTTACATTAACAAGACCCCACAGAAAGACTCAGTCCATGCACCACTGAGTACCCTTGGGCAAAAGGCCCAAACAACAGCCCAAAAATCGAAAAACACACAAAAATCACAACAATCCAATGCCATCCATGCCCTCCATGATGTTTACATTAAAGAGACCCCCACATAAAGACTCAGTCCATACACCACTGAGTACCCCTGGGCAAAAGGCCCCAACACCACTGCAAAAAAATAAAAAACACACAAAAATCACCACAATCAAATGTCATCCATGCCCTCAATCATGTTCAAATTCAAGACACCCCACAGAAAGACAAGGCCCATGCACCACTGAATACCCCTGGGCATAATGGATGAAAGCAAGGCAGACTGAGAGCAGGCCTATGGCACAACAAAGCACACTGCCTGGCTTCAAAATGGCCCCTAGACGCCCACAACATGGCCAGGCCCTGCCTGTACCAGTCCTCAAAATGGCCCCCACCCACATGGACCGGCCACATCAACACCCCAAAAAATCGAAAAACACACAGAAATCACCACAATCCAATGCCATCCATGCCCTCCATGATGTTTACACTAAAGAGACCCCACAGAAAGACTCAGTCCATGCACCACTGAGTACCCCTGGGCAAAAGGCCCCAACAACAGCCCAAAAATCGAAAAAACACACAAAAAGCACCACAATCAAATGCCATCCATGCCCTCCATGATGTTTACATTAAAGAGACACCACAGAAAGACTCAGTCCATGCACCACTGAGTACCCCTGGGCAAAAGGCCCCAACAACAGCCCAAAAATCGAAAAACACACATAAATCACCACAATCCAATGCCATCCATGCCCTCCATGATGTTTACATTAAAGAGACCCCACAGAAAGACTCAGTCCATGCACCACTGAGTACCCCTGGGCAAAAGGCCGCAACACCACCCCCAAAAATCAGAAAACACACAAAAATCACCACAATCCAATGCCATCCATGCCCTCAATCATGTTCAAATTCAAGGCACCCCACAGAAAGACAAGGCCCATGCACCACTGAATACCCCTGGGCATAATGGATGAAAGCAAGGCAGACTGAGTGCAGGCCTATGGCACAACAAAGCACACTGCCTGGCTTCAAAATGGCCCCTAGACGCCCACAACATGGCCAGGCCCTGCCTGTGCCAGTCCTCAAAATGGCCCCCACCCACATGGACCGGCCACATCAACACCCCAAAAAATCGAAAAACACACAGAAATCACCACAATCCAATGCCATCCATGCCCTCCATGATGTTTACATTAAAGAGACCCCACAGAAAGACTCAGTCCATGCACCACTGAGTACCCCTGGGCAAAAGGCCCCAACAACAGCCCAAAAATCGAAAAACACACAAAAAGCACCACAATCAAATGCCATCCAGGCCCTCCATGATGTTTACTTTAAAGAGACCCCACAGAAAGACTCAGTCCATGCACCACTGAGTACCCCTGGGCAAAAGGCCCCGACACCACCCCAAAAAATCGAAAAACACACAAATATCACCACAATCCAATGCCATCCATGCCCTCAATCTTGTTCAAATTCAAGACACCCCACAGAAAGACTAGGCCCATGCACCATTGAGTACCCCTGGGCATAATGGATGAAAGCATGGCAGACTGGGTGCAGGCCTATGGCACAACAAAGCACACTGCCTGGCTTCAAAATGGCCCCTAGACCCCCACCACATGGCCAAGCCCTGCCTGTACCAGTCCTCAAAATGGCCCCCACCCACATGGACAGGCCCCATCAACACCCCAAAAAATCGAAAAACACACAAAAATCACCACAATCCAATGCCATCCATGCCCTCCATGATGTTTACATTAAAGAGACTCCACAGAAAGACTCAGTCCATGCACCACTGAGTACCCCTGGGCAAAAGGCCCAAACAACAGCCCAAAAATCGAAAAACACACAAAAATCACAACAATCCAATGCCATCCATGCCCTCCATGATGTTTACATTAAAGAGACCCCACGGAAAGACTCAGTCCATGCACCACTGAGTACCCCTGGGTAAAAGGCCCCAACACCACCTCAAAAAATAAAAAACACACAAAAATCACCTCAATCCAATGCCACCCATGCCCTCAATCATGTTCAAATTCAAGACACCCCACAGAAAGACTAGGCGCATGCACCACTGAGTACCCCTGGGCATAATGGATGAAAGCAAGGCAGACTGAGTGCAGGCCTATGGCACAACAAAGCACACTGCCTGGCTTCAAAATGGCCCCTAGATCCCCACAACATGGCCAGGCCCTACCTGTACCAGTTCTCAAAATGGCCCCCACCCACATGGACAGGCTCCATCAACACCCCAAAAAATCGAAAAACACACAGAAATCACCAAAATCCAATGCCATCCATGCCCTCCATGATGTTTACATTAAAGAGACCCCACAGAAAGACTCAGTTCATGGACCACTGAGTACCCCTGGGCAAAAGGCCCCAACAACAGCCCAAAAATCGAAAAACACACAAAAATCAACACAATCCAATGCCATCCATGCCCTCCATGATGTTTACATTAAAGAGATCCCACAGAAAGACTCCGTCCATGCACCACTGAGTACCCCTGGGCAAAAGGCCCCAACAACAGCCCAAAAATTGAAAAACACACAAAAATCACCACAATCCAATGCCATCCATGCCCTTCATGATGTTTACATTAACGAGACCCCACAGAAAGACTCAGTCCATGCACCACTGAGTACCCCTGGGCAAAATGCCCCAACACCACCCCAAAAAATCGAAAAACACACAATTATTACCACAATCCAATGCCATCCATGCCCTCCATGATGTTTACATTAAAGAAACCCCCACACAAAGACTCAGTCCATGCACCACTGAGTACCCCTGTACAAAAGGCCCCAACACCACCTCAAAAAATAAAAAACACAAAAATCACCACAATCCAATGTCATCCATGCCCTCAATCATGTTCAAATTCAAGACACCCCACAGAAAGACAAGGCCCATGCACCACTGAGTACCCCTGGGCATAATGGATGAAAGAATGGCAGACTGGGTGCAGGCCTATGGCAGAACAAAGCACACTGCTTGGCTTCAAAATGGCCCCTAGACCCCCACCACATGGCCAGGCCCTGCCTGTACCAGTCCTCAAAATGGCCCCCACCCACATGGACAGGCCCCATCAACACCCAAAAAAATAAAAAAACACACAGAAATCACCAAAATCCAAAGCCATCCATGCCCTCCATGATGTTTACATTAAAGAGACCCCACAGAAAGACTCAGTCCATGCACCACTGAGTACCCCTGGGCAAAAGGCCCCAACAACAGCCCAAAAATCGAAAAACACACAAAAATCTCCACAATCAAATGTAATCCATGACCTCCATGATGTTTACTTTATGGAGACCCCACAGAAAGACTCAGTCCATGCACCACTTAGTACCCTTGGGCAAAAGGCCCAAACACCACCCCAAAAAATCGGAAAAAAAACACAAATATCATAACAATCCAATGCCATCCATGCCCTCAATCATGTTCAAATTCAAGACACCCCACAGAAAGACTAGGCCCATGCACCACTGAGTACCCCTGGGCATAATGGATGAAAGCATGGCAGACTGGGTGCAGGCCTACGGCACAACAAAGCACACTGCCTGGCTTCAAAATGGCCCCTAGATCCCCACCACATGGCCAGGCCCTGCCTGTACCAGTCCTCAAAATGGCCCCCACCCACATGGACACACCCCATCAACACCACAAAAAATCGAAAAACACACAAAAATCACTACAATCCAATGCTATCCATGCCCTCCATGATGTGATGTTTACATTAACGAGACCCCACAGAAAGACTCAGTCCGTGCACCACTGAGCACCCCTGGCCAAAAGGCCCAAACAACAGCCCAAAAATTGAAAAACACACAAAAATCACCACAATCCAATGCCATCCATGCCCTCCATGATGTTTACATTAAAGAGACCCCACGGAAAGACTCAGTCCATGCACCACTGAGTACCCCTGGGTAAAAGGCCCCAACACCACCTCAAAAAATAAAAAACACACAAAAATCACCACAATCCAATGTCATCCATGCCGTCAATCATGTTCAAATTCAAGACATCCCACAGAAAGACTAGGCCCATGCAACACTGAAGACCCCTGGGCATAATGGATGAAAGCAAGGCAGACTGAGTGCAGGCCTATGGCACAACAAAGCACACTGCCTGGCTTCAAAATGGCCCCTAGACCCCCACCACATGGCCAAGCCCTGCCTGTACCAGTCCTCAAAATGGCCCCCACCCACATGGACAGGCCCCATCAACACCCCAAAAAATCGAAAAACACACAAAAATCACCACAATCCAATGCCATCCATGCCCTCCATGATGTTTACATTAAAGAGACTCCACAGAAAGACTCAGTCCATGCACCACTGAGTACCCCTGGGCAAAAGGCCCCTACAACAGCCCAAAAATCGAAACACACACAAAAATCACCACAATCAAATGCCATCCATGCCCTCCGTGATGTTTACTTTAAAGAGACCCCACAGAAAGACTCAGTCCATGCACCACTGAGTACCCCTGGGCAAAAGGCCCCAACACCACCCCAAAAAATAAAAAAACACACAAATATCACCACAATCCAATGCCACCCATGCCCTCAATCATGTTCAAATTCAAGACACCCCACAGAAAGACTAGGCGCATGCACCACTGAGTACCCCTGGGCATAATGGATGAAAGCATGGCAGACTGGGTACAGGCCTATGGCACAACAAAGCACACTGCCTGGCTTAAAAATGCCCCCTAGACCCCCACCACATGGCCAGGCCCTACCTGTACCAGTTCTCAAAATGGCCCCCACCCACATGGACAGGCCCCATCAACACCCCAAAAAATAGAAAAACACACAAAAATCACCAAAATCCAATGCCATCCATGCCCTCCATGATGTTTACATTAACAAGACCCCACAGAAAGACTCAGTCCATGCACCACTGAGTACCCTTGGGCAAAAGGCCCAAACAACAGCCCAAAAATCGAAAAACACACAAAAATCACAACAATCCAATGCCATCCATGCCCTCCATGATGTTTACATTAAAGAGACCCCCACATAAAGACTCAGTCCATACACCACTGAGTACCCCTGGGCAAAAGGCCCCAACACCACTGCAAAAAAATAAAAAACACACAAAAATCACCACAATCAAATGTCATCCATGCCCTCAATCATGTTCAAATTCAAGACACCCCACAGAAAGACAAGGCCCATGCACCACTGAATACCCCTGGGCATAATGGATGAAAGCAAGGCAGACTGAGAGCAGGCCTATGGCACAACAAAGCACACTGCCTGGCTTCAAAATGGCCCCTAGACGCCCACAACATGGCCAGGCCCTGCCTGTACCAGTCCTCAAAATGGCCCCCACCCACATGGACCGGCCACATCAACACCCCAAAAAATCGAAAAACACACAGAAATCACCACAATCCAATGCCATCCATGCCCTCCATGATGTTTACACTAAAGAGACCCCACAGAAAGACTCAGTCCATGCACCACTGAGTACCCCTGGGCAAAAGGCCCCAACAACAGCCCAAAAATCGAAAAAACACACAAAAAGCACCACAATCAAATGCCATCCATGCCCTCCATGATGTTTACATTAAAGAGACACCACAGAAAGACTCAGTCCATGCACCACTGAGTACCCCTGGGCAAAAGGCCCCAACAACAGCCCAAAAATCGAAAAACACACATAAATCACCACAATCCAATGCCATCCATGCCCTCCATGATGTTTACATTAAAGAGACCCCACAGAAAGACTCAGTCCATGCACCACTGAGTACCCCTGGGCAAAAGGCCGCAACACCACCCCCAAAAATCAGAAAACACACAAAAATCACCACAATCCAATGCCATCCATGCCCTCAATCATGTTCAAATTCAAGGCACCCCACAGAAAGACAAGGCCCATGCACCACTGAATACCCCTGGGCATAATGGATGAAAGCAAGGCAGACTGAGTGCAGGCCTATGGCACAACAAAGCACACTGCCTGGCTTCAAAATGGCCCCTAGACGCCCACAACATGGCCAGGCCCTGCCTGTGCCAGTCCTCAAAATGGCCCCCACCCACATGGACCGGCCACATCAACACCCCAAAAAATCGAAAAACACACAGAAATCACCACAATCCAATGCCATCCATGCCCTCCATGATGTTTACATTAAAGAGACCCCACAGAAAGACTCAGTCCATGCACCACTGAGTACCCCTGGGCAAAAGGCCCCAACAACAGCCCAAAAATCGAAAAACACACAAAAAGCACCACAATCAAATGCCATCCAGGCCCTCCATGATGTTTACTTTAAAGAGACCCCACAGAAAGACTCAGTCCATGCACCACTGAGTACCCCTGGGCAAAAGGCCCCGACACCACCCCAAAAAATCGAAAAACACACAAATATCACCACAATCCAATGCCATCCATGCCCTCAATCTTGTTCAAATTCAAGACACCCCACAGAAAGACTAGGCCCATGCACCATTGAGTACCCCTGGGCATAATGGATGAAAGCATGGCAGACTGGGTGCAGGCCTATGGCACAACAAAGCACACTGCCTGGCTTCAAAATGGCCCCTAGACCCCCACCACATGGCCAAGCCCTGCCTGTACCAGTCCTCAAAATGGCCCCCACCCACATGGACAGGCCCCATCAACACCCCAAAAAATCGAAAAACACACAAAAATCACCACAATCCAATGCCATCCATGCCCTCCATGATGTTTACATTAAAGAGACTCCACAGAAAGACTCAGTCCATGCACCACTGAGTACCCCTGGGCAAAAGGCCCAAACAACAGCCCAAAAATCGAAAAACACACAAAAATCACAACAATCCAATGCCATCCATGCCCTCCATGATGTTTACATTAAAGAGACCCCCACATAAAGACTCAGTCCATACAACACTGAGTACCCCTGGGCAAAAGGCCCCAACACCACTGCAAAAAAATAAAAAACACACAAAAATCACCACAATCAAATGTCATCCATGCCCTCAATCATGTTCAAATTCAAGACACCCCACAGAAAGACAAGGCCCATGCACCACTGAATACCCCTGGGCATAATGGATGAAAGCAAGGCAGACTGAGAGCAGGCCTATGGCACAACAAAGCACACTGCCTGGCTTCAAAATGGCCCCTAGATGCCCACAACATGGCCAGGCCCTGCCTGTACCAGTCCTCAAAATGGCCCCCACCCACATGGACCGGCCACATCAACACCCCAAAAAATCGAAAAACACACAGAAATCACCACAATCCAATGCCATCCATGCCCTCCATGATGTTTACACTAAAGAGACCCCACAGAAAGACTCAGTCCATGCACCACTGAGTACCCCTGGGCAAAAGGCCCCAACAACAGCCCACAAATCGAAAAACACACAAAAAGCACCACAATCAAATGCCATCCATGCCCTCCATGATGTTTACATTAAAGAGACACCACAGAAAGACTCAGTCCATGCACCACTGAGTACCCCTGGGCAAAAGGCCCCAACAACAGCCCAAAAATCGAAAAACACACATAAATCACCACAATCCAATGCCATCCATGCCCTCCATGATGTTCACATTAAAGAGACCCCACAGAAAGACTCAGTCCATGCACCACTGAGTACCCCTGGGCAAAAGGCCGCAACACCACCCCCAAAAATCAGAAAACACACAAAAATCACCACAATCCAATGCCATCCATGCCCTCAATCATGTTCAAATTCAAGGCACCCCACAGAAAGACAAGGCCCATGCACCACTGAATACCCCTGGGCATAATGGATGAAAGCAAGGCAGACTGAGTGCAGGCCTATGGCACAACAAAGCACACTGCCTGGCTTCAAAATGGCCCCTAGACGCCCACAACATGGCCAGGCCCTGCCTGTGCCAGTCCTCAAAATGGCCCCCACCCACATGGACCGGCCACATCAACACCCCAAAAAATCGAAAAACACACAGAAATCACCACAATCCAATGCCATCCATGCCCTCCATGATGTTTACATTAAAGAGACCCCACAGAAAGACTCAGTCCATGCACCACTGAGTACCCCTGGGCAAAAGGCCCCAACAACAGCCCAAAAATCGAAAAACACACAAAAAGCACCACAATCAAATGCCATCCAGGCCCTCCATGATGTTTACTTTAAAGAGACCCCACAGAAAGACTCAGTCCATGCACCACTGAGTACCCCTGGGCAAAAGGCCCCGACACCACCCCAAAAAATCGAAAAACACACAAATATCACCACAATCCAATGCCATCCATGCCCTCAATCTTGTTCAAATTCAAGACACCCCACAGAAAGACTAGGCCCATGCACCATTGAGTACCCCTGGGCATAATGGATGAAAGCATGGCAGACTGGGTGCAGGCCTATGGCACAACAAAGCACACTGCCTGGCTTCAAAATGGCCCCTAGACCCCCACCACATGGCCAGGCCCTGCCTGTACCAGTCCTCAAAATGGCCCCCACCCACTTGGACAGGCCTCATCAACACCCCAAAAAATCGAAAAACACACAGAAATCACCACAATCCAATGCCATCCATGCCCTTCATGATGTTTCCATTAAAGAGACCCCACAGAAAGACTCAGTCCATGCACCACTGAGTACCCCTGGGCAAAAGGCCCCAACAACAGCTCAAAAATCAAAACACACACAAAAATCACCACAATCAAATGCCATCCATGCCCTCCGTGATGTTTACTTTAAAGAGACCCCACAGAAAGACTCAGTCCATGCACCACTGAGTACCCATGGGCAAAAGGCCCCAACAACAGCCCAAAAATCGAAAAACACACAAAAATCTCCACAATCAAATGCAATCCATGACCTCCATGATGTTTACTTTAAAGAGACCCCACAGAAAGACTCAGTCCATGCACCACTAAGTACCCCTGGGCAAAAGGCCCCACCACCACCCCAAAAAATCGAACAAAACACAAATTTCATAACAATCCAATGCCATCCATGCCCTCAATCATGTTCAAATTCAAGACACCCCACAGAAAGACTAGGTCCATGCACCACTGAGTACCCCTGGGCATAATGGATGAAAGCATGGCAGACTGGGTGCAGGCCTATGACACAACAAAGCACACTGCCTGGCTTCAAAATGGCCCCTAGATTCCCACCACATGGCCAGGCCCTGCCTGTACCAGTCCTCAAAATGGCCCCCACCCACATGGACAGACCCCATCAACACCACAAAAAATCGAAAAACACACAAAAATCAATACAATCCAATGCCATCCATGCCCTCCATGATGTTTACATTAACGAGACCCCACAGAAAGACTCAGTCCGTGCACCACTGAGTACCCCTGGCCAAAAGGCCCAAACAACAGCCCAAAAATTGAAAAACACACAAAAATAACCACAATCCAATGCCATCCATGCCCTCCATGATGTTTACATCAAAGAGACCCCACGGAAAGACTCAGTCCATGCACCACTGAGTACCCCTGGGTAAAAGGCCCCAACACCACCTCAAAAAATAAAAAACACACAAAAATCAACACAATCCAATGTCATCCATGTCGTCAATCATGTTCAAATTCAAGACACCCCACAGAAAGACTAGGCCCATGCAACACTGAATACCCCTGGGCATAATGGATGAAAGCAAGGCAGACTGAGTGCAGGCCTATGGCACAACAAAGCACACTGCCTGGCTTAAAAATGCCCCCTAGACCCCCACCACATGGCCAGGCCCTACCTGTACCAGTTCTCAAAATGGCCCCCACCCACATGGACAGCCCCCATCAACACCCCCAAAAATAGAAAAACACACAAAAATCACAAAAATCCAATGCCATCCATGCCCTCCATGATGTTTATATTAACGAGCCCCCACAGAAAGACTCAGTCCATGCACCACTGAGTACCACTGGGCAAAAGGCCCAAACAACAGCCCAAAAATCGAAAAACACACAAAAATCACAACAATCCAATGCCATCCATGCCCTCCATGATGTTTACATTAAAGAGACCCCACAGAAAGACTCAGTCCATACACCACTGAGTACCCCTGGGCAAAAGGCCCCAACACCACTGCAAAAAAATAAAAAACACACAAAAATCACCACAATCAAATGTCATCCATGCCCTCAATCATGTTCAAATTCAAGACACCCCACAGAAAGACAAGGCCCATGCACCACTGAATACCCCTGGGCATAATGGATGAAAGCAAGGCAGACTGAGAGCAGGCCTATGGCACAACAAAGCACACTGCCTGGCTTCAAAATGGCCCCTAGACGCCCACAACATGGCCAGGCCCTGCCTGTACCAGTCCTCAAAATGGCCCCCACCCACATGGACCGGCCACATCAACACCCTAAAAAATCGAAAAACACACAGAAATCACCACAATCCAATGCCATCCATGCCCTCCATGATGTTTACACTAAAGAGACCCCACAGAAAGACTCAGTCCATGCACCACTGAGTACCCCTGGGCAAAAGGCCCCAACAACAGCCCAAAAATCGAAAAACACACAAAAAGCACCACAATCAAATGCCATCCATGCCCTCCATGATGTTTACATTAAAGAGACACCACAGAAAGACTCAGTCCATGCACCACTGAGTACCCCTGGGCAAAAGGCCCCAACAACAGCCCAAAAATCGAAAAACACACATAAATCACCACAATCCAATGCCATCCATGCCCTCCATGATGTTTACATTAAAGAGACCCCACAGAAAGACTCAGTCCATGCACCACTGAGTACCCCTGGGCAAAAGGCCGCAACACCACCCCCAAAAATCAGAAAACACACAAAAATCACCACAATCCAATGCCATCCATGCCCTCAATCATGTTCAAATTCAAGGCACCCCACAGAAAGACAAGGCCCATGCACCACTGAATACCCCTGGGCATAATGGATGAAAGCAAGGCAGACTGAGTGCAGGCCTATGGCACAACAAAGCACACTGCCTGGCTTCAAAATGGCCCCTAGACGCCCACAACATGGCCAGGCCCTGCCTGTGCCAGTCCTCAAAATGGCCCCCACCCACATGGACCGGCCACATCAACACCCCAAAAAATCGAAAAACACACAGAAATCACCACAATCCAATGCCATCCATGCCCTCCATGATGTTTACATTAAAGAGACCCCACAGAAAGACTCAGTCCATGCACCACTGAGTACCCCTGGGCAAAAGGCCCCAACAACAGCCCAAAAATCGAAAAACACACAAAAAGCACCACAATCAAATGCCATCCAGGCCCTCCATGATGTTTACTTTAAAGAGACCCCACAGAAAGACTCAGTCCATGCACCACTGAGTACCCCTGGGCAAAAGGCCCCGACACCACTCCAAAAAATCGAAAAACACACAAATATCACCACAATCCAATGCCATCCATGCCCTCAATCTTGTTCAAATTCAAGACACCCCACAGAAAGACTAGGCCCATGCACCATTGAGTACCCCTGGGCATAATGGATGAAAGCATGGCAGACTGGGTGCAGGCCTATGGCACAACAAAGCACACTGCCTGGCTTCAAAATGGCCCCTAGACCCCTACCACATGGCCAGGCCCTGCCTGTACCAGTCCTCAAAATGGCCCCCACCCACTTGGACAGGCCTCATCAACACCCCAAAAAATCGAAAAACACACAGAAATCACCACAATCCAATGCCATCCATGTCCTTCATGATGTTTCCATTAAAGAGACCCCACAGAAAGACTCAGTCCATGCACTACTGAGTACCCCTGGGCAAAACGCCCCAACAACAGCTCAAAAATCAAAACACACACAAAAATCACCACAATCAAATGCCATCCATGCCCTCCGTGATGTTTACTTTAAAGAGACCCCACAGAAAGACTCAGTCCATGCACCACTGAGTACCCATGGGCAAAAGGCCCCAACAACAGCCCAAAAATCGAAAAACACACAAAAATCTCCACAATCAAATGCAATCCATGACCTCCATGATGTTTACTTTAAAGAGACCCCACAGAAAGACTCAGTCCATGCACCACTAAGTACCCCTGGGCAAAAGGCCCCAACACCACCCCAAAAAATCGAACAAAACACAAATATCATAACAATCCAATGCCATCCATGCCCTCAATCATGTTCAAATTCAAGACACCCCACAGAAAGACTAGGTCCATGCACCACTGAGTACCCCTGGGCATAATGGATGAAAGCATGGCAGACTGGGTGCAGGCCTATGGCACAACAAAGCACACTGCCTGGCTTCAAAATGGCCCCTAGATTCCCACCACATGGCCAGGCCCTGCCTGTACCAGTCCTCAAAATGGCCCCCACCCACATGGACAGACCCCATCAACACCACAAAAAATCGAAAAACACACAAAAATCAATACAATCCAATGCCATCCATGCCCTCCATGATGTTTACATTAACGAGACCCCACAGAAAGACTCAGTCCGTGCACCACTGAGTACCCCTGGCCAAAAGGCCCAAACAACAGCCCAAAAATTGAAAAACACACAAAAATAACCACAATCCAATGCCATCCATGCCCTCCATGATGTTTACATCAAAGAGACCCCACGGAAAGACTCAGTCCATGCACCACTGAGTACCCCTGGGTAAAAGGCCCCAACACCACCTCAAAAAATAAAAAACACACAAAAATCAACACAATCCAATGTCATCCATGTCGTCAATCATGTTCAAATTCAAGACACCCCACAGAAAGACTAGGCCCATGCAACACTGAATACCCCTGGGCATAATGGATGAAAGCAAGGTAGACTGAGTGCAGGCCTATGGCACAACAAAGCACACTGCCTGGCTTAAAAATGCCCCCTAGACCCCCACCACATGGCCAGGCCCTACCTGTACCAGTTCTCAAAATGGCCCCCACCCACATGGACAGCCCCCATCAACACCGCCAAAAATAGAAAAACACACAAAAATCACAAAAATCCAATGCCATCCATGCCCTCCATGATGTTTATATTAACGAGCCCCCACAGAAAGACTCAGTCCATGCACCACTGAGTACCCCTGGGCAAAAGGCCCAAACAACAGCCCAAAAATCGAAAAACACACAAAAATCACAACAATCCAATGCCATCCATGCCCTCCATGATGTTTACATTAAAGAGACCCCCACATAAAGACTCAGTCCATACACCACTGAGTACCCCTGGGCAAAAGGCCAAAACACCACCTCAAAAAATAAAAAACACACAAAAATCACCACAATCGAATGTCATCCATGCCCTCAATCATGTTCAAATTCAAGACACCCCACAGAAAGACAAGGCCCATGCATCACTGAATACCCCTGGGCATAATGGATGAAAGCAAGGCAGACTGAGTGCAGGCCTATGGGACAGCAAAGCACACTGCCTGGCTTCAAAATGGCCCCTAGACCCCCACAACATGGCTAGGCCCTGCCTGTACCAGTCCTCAAAATGGCCCCCACCCACATGGACAGGCCCCATCAACCCCCCAAGAAATCGAAAAACACACAAAAATCACCACAATCCAATGCCATCCATGCCCTCCATGATGTTTACATTAAAGAGACCCCACAGAAAGACTCAGTCCATGCACCACTGAGTACCCCTGGACAAAAGGCCCCAACACCACCTCAAAAAATAAAAAACACACAAAAATCACCACAATCCAATGTCATCCATGCCCTCAATCATGTTCAAATTCAAGACACCCCACAGAAAGACTAGGCCCATGCACCATTGAGTACCCCTGGGCATAATGGATGAAAGCATGGCAGACTGGGTGCAGGCCTATGGCACAACAAAGCACACTGCCTGGCTTCAAAATGGCCCCTAGACCCCCACCACATGGCCAGGCCCTGCCTGTACCAGTCCTCAAAAGGGCCCCCACCCACATGGACAGGCCTCATCAACACCCCAAAAAATCAAAAAACACACAAAAATCACCACAATCCAATGCATCCATGCCCTCCATGATGTTTACATTAAAGAGACCCCACAGAAAGACTCAGTCCATGCACCACTGAGTACCCCTGGGCAAAAGGCCCCAACAACAGCCCAAAAATCAAAACACACACAAAAATCACCACAATCAAATGCCATCCATGCCCTCTGTGATGTTTACTTTAAAGAGACCCCACAGAAAGACTCAGTCCATGCACCACTGAGTACCCCTGGACAAAAGGCCCCAACACCACCTCAAAAAATAAAAAACACACAAAAATCACCACAATCCAATGTCATCCATGCCGTCAATCATGTTCAAATTCAAGACATCCCACAGAAAGACTAGGCCCATGCAACACTGAAGACCCCTGGGCATAATGGATGAAAGCAAGGCAGACTGAGTGCAGGCCTATGGCACAACAAAGCACACTGCCTGGCTTCAAAATGGCCCCTAGACCCCCACCACATGGCCAAGCCCTGCCTGTACCAGTCCTCAAAATGGCCCCCACCCACATGGACAGGCCCCATCAACACCCCAAAAAATCGAAAAACACACAAAAATCACCACAATCCAATGCCATCCATGCCCTCCATGATGTTTACATTAAAGAGACTCCACAGAAAGACTCAGTCCATGCACCACTGAGTACCCCTGGGCAAAAGGCCCCTACAACAGCCCAAAAATCGAAACACACACAAAAATCACCACAATCAAATGCCATCCATGCCCTCCGTGATGTTTACTTTAAAGAGACCCCACAGAAAGACTCAGTCCATGCACCACTGAGTACCCCTGGGCAAAAGGCCCCAACACCACCCCAAAAAATAAAAAAACACACAAATATCACCACAATCCAATGCCACCCATGCCCTCAATCATGTTCAAATTCAAGACACCCCACAGAAAGACTAGGCGCATGCACCACTGAGTACCCCTGGGCATAATGGATGAAAGCATGGCAGACTGGGTACAGGCCTATGGCACAACAAAGCACACTGCCTGGCTTAAAAATGCCCCCTAGACCCCCACCACATGGCCAGGCCCTACCTGTACCAGTTCTCAAAATGGCCCCCACCCACATGGACAGGCCCCATCAACACCCCGAAAAATAGAAAAACACACAAAAATCACCAAAATCCAATGCCATCCATGCCCTCCATGATGTTTACATTAACAAGACCCCACAGAAAGACTCAGTCCATGCACCACTGAGTACCCTTGGGCAAAAGGCCCAAACAACAGCCCAAAAATCGAAAAACACACAAAAATCACAACAATCCAATGCCATCCATGCCCTCCATGATGTTTACATTAAAGAGACCCCCACATAAAGACTCAGTCCATACACCACTGAGTACCCCTGGGCAAAAGGCCCCAACACCACTGCAAAAAAATAAAAAACACACAAAAATCACCACAATCAAATGTCATCCATGCCCTCAATCATGTTCAAATTCAAGACACCCCACAGAAAGACAAGGCCCATGCACCACTGAATACCCCTGGGCATAATGGATGAAAGCAAGGCAGACTGAGAGCAGGCCTATGGCACAACAAAGCACACTGCCTGGCTTCAAAATGGCCCCTAGACGCCCACAACATGGCCAGGCCCTGCCTGTACCAGTCCTCAAAATGGCCCCCACCCACATGGACCGGCCACATCAACACCCCAAAAAATCGAAAAACACACAGAAATCACCACAATCCAATGCCATCCATGCCCTCCATGATGTTTACACTAAAGAGACCCCACAGAAAGACTCAGTCCATGCACCACTGAGTACCCCTGGGCAAAAGGCCCCAACAACAGCCCAAAAATCGAAAAAACACACAAAAAGCACCACAATCAAATGCCATCCATGCCCTCCATGATGTTTACATTAAAGAGACACCACAGAAAGACTCAGTCCATGCACCACTGAGTACCCCTGGGCAAAAGGCCCCAACAACAGCCCAAAAATCGAAAAACACACATAAATCACCACAATCCAATGCCATCCATGCCCTCCATGATGTTTACATTAAAGAGACCCCACAGAAAGACTCAGTCCATGCACCACTGAGTACCCCTGGGCAAAAGGCCGCAACACCACCCCCAAAAATCAGAAAACACACAAAAATCACCACAATCCAATGCCATCCATGCCCTCAATCATGTTCAAATTCAAGGCACCCCACAGAAAGACAAGGCCCATGCACCACTGAATACCCCTGGGCATAATGGATGAAAGCAAGGCAGACTGAGTGCAGGCCTATGGCACAACAAAGCACACTGCCTGGCTTCAAAATGGCCCCTAGACGCCCACAACATGGCCAGGCCCTGCCTGTGCCAGTCCTCAAAATGGCCCCCACCCACATGGACCGGCCACATCAACACCCCAAAAAATCGAAAAACACACAGAAATCACCACAATCCAATGCCATCCATGCCCTCCATGATGTTTACATTAAAGAGACCCCACAGAAAGACTCAGTCCATGCACCACTGAGTACCCCTGGGCAAAAGGCCCCAACAACAGCCCAAAAATCGAAAAACACACAAAAAGCACCACAATCAAATGCCATCCAGGCCCTCCATGATGTTTACTTTAAAGAGACCCCACAGAAAGACTCAGTCCATGCACCACTGAGTACCCCTGGGCAAAAGGCCCCGACACCACCCCAAAAAATCGAAAAACACACAAATATCACCACAATCCAATGCCATCCATGCCCTCAATCTTGTTCAAATTCAAGACACCCCACAGAAAGACTAGGCCCATGCACCATTGAGTTCCCCTGGGCATAATGGATGAAAGCATGGCAGACTGGGTGGAGGCCTATGGCACAACAAAGCACACTGCCTGGCTTCAAAATGGCCCCTAGACCCCCACCACATGGCCAAGCCCTGCCTGTACCAGTCCTCAAAATGGCCCCCACCCACATGGACAGGCCCCATCAACACCCCAAAAAATCGAAAAACACACAAAAATCACCACAATCCAATGCCATCCATGCCCTCCATGATGTTTACATTAAAGAGACTCCACAGAAAGACTCAGTCCATGCACCACTGAGTACCCCTGGGCAAAAGGCCCAAACAACAGCCCAAAAATCGAAAAACACACAAAAATCACAACAATCCAATGCCATCCATGCCCTCCATGATGTTTACATTAAAGAGACCCCCACATAAAGACTCAGTCCATACAACACTGAGTACCCCTGGGCAAAAGGCCCCAACACCACTGCAAAAAAATAAAAAACACACAAAAATCACCACAATCAAATGTCATCCATGCCCTCAATCATGTTCAAATTCAAGACACCCCACAGAAAGACAAGGCCCATGCACCACTGAATACCCCTGGGCATAATGGATGAAAGCAAGGCAGACTGAGAGCAGGCCTATGGCACAACAAAGCACACTGCCTGGCTTCAAAATGGCCCCTAGATGCCCACAACATGGCCAGGCCCTGCCTGTACCAGTCCTCAAAATGGCCCCCACCCACATGGACCGGCCACATCAACACCCCAAAAAATCGAAAAACACACAGAAATCACCACAATCCAATGCCATCCATGCCCTCCATGATGTTTACACTAAAGAGACCCCACAGAAAGACTCAGTCCATGCACCACTGAGTACCCCTGGGCAAAAGGCCCCAACAACAGCCCACAAATCGAAAAACACACAAAAAGCACCACAATCAAATGCCATCCATGCCCTCCATGATGTTTACATTAAAGAGACACCACAGAAAGACTCAGTCCATGCACCACTGAGTACCCCTGGGCAAAAGGCCCCAACAACAGCCCAAAAATCGAAAAACACACATAAATCACCACAATCCAATGCCATCCATGCCCTCCATGATGTTCACATTAAAGAGACCCCACAGAAAGACTCAGTCCATGCACCACTGAGTACCCCTGGGCAAAAGGCCGCAACACCACCCCCAAAAATCAGAAAACACACAAAAATCACCACAATCCAATGCCATCCATGCCCTCAATCATGTTCAAATTCAAGGCACCCCACAGAAAGACAAGGCCCATGCACCACTGAATACCCCTGGGCATAATGGATGAAAGCAAGGCAGACTGAGTGCAGGCCTATGGCACAACAAAGCACACTGCCTGGCTTCAAAATGGCCCCTAGACGCCCACAACATGGCCAGGCCCTGCCTGTGCCAGTCCTCAAAATGGCCCCCACCCACATGGACCGGCCACATCAACACCCCAAAAAATCGAAAAACACACAGAAATCACCACAATCCAATGCCATCCATGCCCTCCATGATGTTTACATTAAAGAGACCCCACAGAAAGACTCAGTCCATGCACCACTGAGTACCCCTGGGCAAAAGGCCCCAACAACAGCCCAAAAATCGAAAAACACACAAAAAGCACCACAATCAAATGCCATCCAGGCCCTCCATGATGTTTACTTTAAAGAGACCCCACAGAAAGACTCAGTCCATGCACCACTGAGTACCCCTGGGCAAAAGGCCCCGACACCACCCCAAAAAATCGAAAAACACACAAATATCACCACAATCCAATGCCATCCATGCCCTCAATCTTGTTCAAATTCAAGACACCCCACAGAAAGACTAGGCCCATGCACCATTGAGTACCCCTGGGCATAATGGATGAAAGCATGGCAGACTGGGTGCAGGCCTATGGCACAACAAAGCACACTGCCTGGCTTCAAAATGGCCCCTAGACCCCCACCACATGGCCAGGCCCTGCCTGTACCAGTCCTCAAAATGGCCCCCACCCACTTGGACAGGCCTCATCAACACCCCAAAAAATCGAAAAACACACAGAAATCACCACAATCCAATGCCATCCATGCCCTTCATGATGTTTCCATTAAAGAGACCCCACAGAAAGACTCAGTCCATGCACCACTGAGTACCCCTGGGCAAAAGGCCCCAACAACAGCTCAAAAATCAAAACACACACAAAAATCACCACAATCAAATGCCATCCATGCCCTCCGTGATGTTTACTTTAAAGAGACCCCACAGAAAGACTCAGTCCATGCACCACTGAGTACCCATGGGCAAAAGGCCCCAACAACAGCCCAAAAATCGAAAAACACACAAAAATCTCCACAATCAAATGCAATCCATGACCTCCATGATGTTTACTTTAAAGAGACCCCACAGAAAGACTCAGTCCATGCACCACTAAGTACCCCTGGGCAAAAGGCCCCACCACCACCCCAAAAAATCGAACAAAACACAAATTTCATAACAATCCAATGCCATCCATGCCCTCAATCATGTTCAAATTCAAGACACCCCACAGAAAGACTAGGTCCATGCACCACTGAGTACCCCTGGGCATAATGGATGAAAGCATGGCAGACTGGGTGCAGGCCTATGACACAACAAAGCACACTGCCTGGCTTCAAAATGGCCCCTAGATTCCCACCACATGGCCAGGCCCTGCCTGTACCAGTCCTCAAAATGGCCCCCACCCACATGGACAGACCCCATCAACACCACAAAAAATCGAAAAACACACAAAAATCAATACAATCCAATGCCATCCATGCCCTCCATGATGTTTACATTAACGAGACCCCACAGAAAGACTCAGTCCGTGCACCACTGAGTACCCCTGGCCAAAAGGCCCAAACAACAGCCCAAAAATTGAAAAACACACAAAAATAACCACAATCCAATGCCATCCATGCCCTCCATGATGTTTACATCAAAGAGACCCCACGGAAAGACTCAGTCCATGCACCACTGAGTACCCCTGGGTAAAAGGCCCCAACACCACCTCAAAAAATAAAAAACACACAAATATCACCACAATCCAATGCCACCCATGCCCTCAATCATGTTCAAATTCAAGACACCCCACAGAAAGACTAGGCGCATGCACCACTGAGTACCCCTGGGCATAATGGATGAAAGCATGGCAGACTGGGTACAGGCCTATGGCACAACAAAGCACACTGCCTGGCTTAAAAATGCCCCCTAGACCCCCACCACATGGCCAGGCCCTACCTGTACCAGTTCTCAAAATGGCCCCCACCCACATGGACAGGCCCCATCAACACCCCGAAAAATAGAAAAACACACAAAAATCACCAAAATCCAATGCCATCCATGCCCTCCATGATGTTTACATTAACAAGACCCCACAGAAAGACTCAGTCCATGCACCACTGAGTACCCTTGGGCAAAAGGCCCAAACAACAGCCCAAAAATCGAAAAACACACAAAAATCACAACAATCCAATGCCATCCATGCCCTCCATGATGTTTACATTAAAGAGACCCCCACATAAAGACTCAGTCCATACACCACTGAGTACCCCTGGGCAAAAGGCCCCAACACCACTGCAAAAAAATAAAAAACACACAAAAATCACCACAATCAAATGTCATCCATGCCCTCAATCATGTTCAAATTCAAGACACCCCACAGAAAGACAAGGCCCATGCACCACTGAATACCCCTGGGCATAATGGATGAAAGCAAGGCAGACTGAGAGCAGGCCTATGGCACAACAAAGCACACTGCCTGGCTTCAAAATGGCCCCTAGACGCCCACAACATGGCCAGGCCCTGCCTGTACCAGTCCTCAAAATGGCCCCCACCCACATGGACCGGCCACATCAACACCCCAAAAAATCGAAAAACACACAGAAATCACCACAATCCAATGCCATCCATGCCCTCCATGATGTTTACACTAAAGAGACCCCACAGAAAGACTCAGTCCATGCACCACTGAGTACCCCTGGGCAAAAGGCCCCAACAACAGCCCAAAAATCGAAAAAACACACAAAAAGCACCACAATCAAATGCCATCCATGCCCTCCATGATGTTTACATTAAAGAGACACCACAGAAAGACTCAGTCCATGCACCACTGAGTACCCCTGGGCAAAAGGCCCCAACAACAGCCCAAAAATCGAAAAACACACATAAATCACCACAATCCAATGCCATCCATGCCCTCCATGATGTTTACATTAAAGAGACCCCACAGAAAGACTCAGTCCATGCACCACTGAGTACCCCTGGGCAAAAGGCCGCAACACCACCCCCAAAAATCAGAAAACACACAAAAATCACCACAATCCAATGCCATCCATGCCCTCAATCATGTTCAAATTCAAGGCACCCCACAGAAAGACAAGGCCCATGCACCACTGAATACCCCTGGGCATAATGGATGAAAGCAAGGCAGACTGAGTGCAGGCCTATGGCACAACAAAGCACACTGCCTGGCTTCAAAATGGCCCCTAGACGCCCACAACATGGCCAGGCCCTGCCTGTGCCAGTCCTCAAAATGGCCCCCACCCACATGGACCGGCCACATCAACACCCCAAAAAATCGAAAAACACACAGAAATCACCACAATCCAATGCCATCCATGCCCTCCATGATGTTTACATTAAAGAGACCCCACAGAAAGACTCAGTCCATGCACCACTGAGTACCCCTGGGCAAAAGGCCCCAACAACAGCCCAAAAATCGAAAAACACACAAAAAGCACCACAATCAAATGCCATCCAGGCCCTCCATGATGTTTACTTTAAAGAGACCCCACAGAAAGACTCAGTCCATGCACCACTGAGTACCCCTGGGCAAAAGGCCCCGACACCACCCCAAAAAATCGAAAAACACACAAATATCACCACAATCCAATGCCATCCATGCCCTCAATCTTGTTCAAATTCAAGACACCCCACAGAAAGACTAGGCCCATGCACCATTGAGTTCCCCTGGGCATAATGGATGAAAGCATGGCAGACTGGGTGCAGGCCTATGGCACAACAAAGCACACTGCCTGGCTTCAAAATGGCCCCTAGACCCCCACCACATGGCCAAGCCCTGCCTGTACCAGTCCTCAAAATGGCCCCCACCCACATGGACAGGCCCCATCAACACCCCAAAAAATCGAAAAACACACAAAAATCACCACAATCCAATGCCATCCATGCCCTCCATGATGTTTACATTAAAGAGACTCCACAGAAAGACTCAGTCCATGCACCACTGAGTACCCCTGGGCAAAAGGCCCAAACAACAGCCCAAAAATCGAAAAACACACAAAAATCACAACAATCCAATGCCATCCATGCCCTCCATGATGTTTACATTAAAGAGACCCCCACATAAAGACTCAGTCCATACAACACTGAGTACCCCTGGGCAAAAGGCCCCAACACCACTGCAAAAAAATAAAAAACACACAAAAATCACCACAATCAAATGTCATCCATGCCCTCAATCATGTTCAAATTCAAGACACCCCACAGAAAGACAAGGCCCATGCACCACTGAATACCCCTGGGCATAATGGATGAAAGCAAGGCAGACTGAGAGCAGGCCTATGGCACAACAAAGCACACTGCCTGGCTTCAAAATGGCCCCTAGATGCCCACAACATGGCCAGGCCCTGCCTGTACCAGTCCTCAAAATGGCCCCCACCCACATGGACCGGCCACATCAACACCCCAAAAAATCGAAAAACACACAGAAATCACCACAATCCAATGCCATCCATGCCCTCCATGATGTTTACACTAAAGAGACCCCACAGAAAGACTCAGTCCATGCACCACTGAGTACCCCTGGGCAAAAGGCCCCAACAACAGCCCACAAATCGAAAAACACACAAAAAGCACCACAATCAAATGCCATCCATGCCCTCCATGATGTTTACATTAAAGAGACACCACAGAAAGACTCAGTCCATGCACCACTGAGTACCCCTGGGCAAAAGGCCCCAACAACAGCCCAAAAATCGAAAAACACACATAAATCACCACAATCCAATGCCATCCATGCCCTCCATGATGTTCACATTAAAGAGACCCCACAGAAAGACTCAGTCCATGCACCACTGAGTACCCCTGGGCAAAAGGCCGCAACACCACCCCCAAAAATCAGAAAACACACAAAAATCACCACAATCCAATGCCATCCATGCCCTCAATCATGTTCAAATTCAAGGCACCCCACAGAAAGACAAGGCCCATGCACCACTGAATACCCCTGGGCATAATGGATGAAAGCAAGGCAGACTGAGTGCAGGCCTATGGCACAACAAAGCACACTGCCTGGCTTCAAAATGGCCCCTAGACGCCCACAACATGGCCAGGCCCTGCCTGTGCCAGTCCTCAAAATGGCCCCCACCCACATGGACCGGCCACATCAACACCCCAAAAAATCGAAAAACACACAGAAATCACCACAATCCAATGCCATCCATGCCCTCCATGATGTTTACATTAAAGAGACCCCACAGAAAGACTCAGTCCATGCACCACTGAGTACCCCTGGGCAAAAGGCCCCAACAACAGCCCAAAAATCGAAAAACACACAAAAAGCACCACAATCAAATGCCATCCAGGCCCTCCATGATGTTTACTTTAAAGAGACCCCACAGAAAGACTCAGTCCATGCACCACTGAGTACCCCTGGGCAAAAGGCCCCGACACCACCCCAAAAAATCGAAAAACACACAAATATCACCACAATCCAATGCCATCCATGCCCTCAATCTTGTTCAAATTCAAGACACCCCACAGAAAGACTAGGCCCATGCACCATTGAGTACCCCTGGGCATAATGGATGAAAGCATGGCAGACTGGGTGCAGGCCTATGGCACAACAAAGCACACTGCCTGGCTTCAAAATGGCCCCTAGACCCCCACCACATGGCCAGGCCCTGCCTGTACCAGTCCTCAAAATGGCCCCCACCCACTTGGACAGGCCTCATCAACACCCCAAAAAATCGAAAAACACACAGAAATCACCACAATCCAATGCCATCCATGCCCTTCATGATGTTTCCATTAAAGAGACCCCACAGAAAGACTCAGTCCATGCACCACTGAGTACCCCTGGGCAAAAGGCCCCAACAACAGCTCAAAAATCAAAACACACACAAAAATCACCACAATCAAATGCCATCCATGCCCTCCGTGATGTTTACTTTAAAGAGACCCCACAGAAAGACTCAGTCCATGCACCACTGAGTACCCATGGGCAAAAGGCCCCAACAACAGCCCAAAAATCGAAAAACACACAAAAATCTCCACAATCAAATGCAATCCATGACCTCCATGATGTTTACTTTAAAGAGACCCCACAGAAAGACTCAGTCCATGCACCACTAAGTACCCCTGGGCAAAAGGCCCCACCACCACCCCAAAAAATCGAACAAAACACAAATTTCATAACAATCCAATGCCATCCATGCCCTCAATCATGTTCAAATTCAAGACACCCCACAGAAAGACTAGGTCCATGCACCACTGAGTACCCCTGGGCATAATGGATGAAAGCATGGCAGACTGGGTGCAGGCCTATGACACAACAAAGCACACTGCCTGGCTTCAAAATGGCCCCTAGATTCCCACCACATGGCCAGGCCCTGCCTGTACCAGTCCTCAAAATGGCCCCCACCCACATGGACAGACCCCATCAACACCACAAAAAATCGAAAAACACACAAAAATCAATACAATCCAATGCCATCCATGCCCTCCATGATGTTTACATTAACGAGACCCCACAGAAAGACTCAGTCCGTGCACCACTGAGTACCCCTGGCCAAAAGGCCCAAACAACAGCCCAAAAATTGAAAAACACACAAAAATAACCACAATCCAATGCCATCCATGCCCTCCATGATGTTTACATCAAAGAGACCCCACGGAAAGACTCAGTCCATGCACCACTGAGTACCCCTGGGTAAAAGGCCCCAACACCACCTCAAAAAATAAAAAACACACAAAAATCAACACAATCCAATGTCATCCATGTCGTCAATCATGTTCAAATTCAAGACACCCCACAGAAAGACTAGGCCCATGCAACACTGAATACCCCTGGGCATAATGGATGAAAGCAAGGCAGACTGAGTGCAGGCCTATGGCACAACAAAGCACACTGCCTGGCTTAAAAATGCCCCCTAGACCCCCACCACATGGCCAGGCCCTACCTGTACCAGTTCTCAAAATGGCCCCCACCCACATGGACAGCCCCCATCAACACCCCCAAAAATAGAAAAACACACAAAAATCACAAAAATCCAATGCCATCCATGCCCTCCATGATGTTTATATTAACGAGCCCCCACAGAAAGACTCAGTCCATGCACCACTGAGTACCACTGGGCAAAAGGCCCAAACAACAGCCCAAAAATCGAAAAACACACAAAAATCACAACAATCCAATGCCATCCATGCCCTCCATGATGTTTACATTAAAGAGACCCCACAGAAAGACTCAGTCCATACACCACTGAGTACCCCTGGGCAAAAGGCCCCAACACCACTGCAAAAAAATAAAAAACACACAAAAATCACCACAATCAAATGTCATCCATGCCCTCAATCATGTTCAAATTCAAGACACCCCACAGAAAGACAAGGCCCATGCACCACTGAATACCCCTGGGCATAATGGATGAAAGCAAGGCAGACTGAGAGCAGGCCTATGGCACAACAAAGCACACTGCCTGGCTTCAAAATGGCCCCTAGACCCCCACAACATGGCCAGGCCCTGCCTGTACCAGTCCTCAAAATGGCCCCCACCCACATGGACCGGCCACATCAACACCCTAAAAAATCGAAAAACACACAGAAATCACCACAATCCAATGCCATCCATGCCCTCCATGATGTTTACACTAAAGAGACCCCACAGAAAGACTCAGTCCATGCACCACTGAGTACCCCTGGGCAAAAGGCCCCAACAACAGCCCAAAAATCGAAAAACACACAAAAAGCACCACAATCAAATGCCATCCATGCCCTCCATGATGTTTACATTAAAGAGACACCACAGAAAGACTCAGTCCATGCACCACTGAGTACCCCTGGGCAAAAGGCCCCAACAACAGCCCAAAAATCGAAAAACACACATAAATCACCACAATCCAATGCCATCCATGCCCTCCATGATGTTTACATTAAAGAGACCCCACAGAAAGACTCAGTCCATGCACCACTGAGTACCCCTGGGCAAAAGGCCGCAACACCACCCCCAAAAATCAGAAAACACACAAAAATCACCACAATCCAATGCCATCCATGCCCTCAATCATGTTCAAATTCAAGGCACCCCACAGAAAGACAAGGCCCATGCACCACTGAATACCCCTGGGCATAATGGATGAAAGCAAGGCAGACTGAGTGCAGGCCTATGGCACAACAAAGCACACTGCCTGGCTTCAAAATGGCCCCTAGACGCCCACAACATGGCCAGGCCCTGCCTGTGCCAGTCCTCAAAATGGCCCCCACCCACATGGACCGGCCACATCACCACCCCAAAAAATCGAAAAACACACAGAAATCACCACAATCCAATGCCATCCATGCCCTCCATGATGTTTACATTAAAGAGACCCCACAGAAAGACTCAGTCCATGCACCACTGAGTACCCCTGGGCAAAAGGCCCCAACAACAGCCCAAAAATCGAAAAACACACAAAAAGCACCACAATCAAATGCCATCCAGGCCCTCCATGATGTTTACTTTAAAGAGACCCCACAGAAAGACTCAGTCCATGCACCACTGAGTACCCCTGGGCAAAAGGCCCCGACACCACTCCAAAAAATCGAAAAACACACAAATATCACCACAATCCAATGCCATCCATGCCCTCAATCTTGTTCAAATTCAAGACACCCCACAGAAAGACTAGGCCCATGCACCATTGAGTACCCCTGGGCATAATGGATGAAAGCATGGCAGACTGGGTGCAGGCCTATGGCACAACAAAGCACACTGCCTGGCTTCAAAATGGCCCCTAGACCCCTACCACATGGCCAGGCCCTGCCTGTACCAGTCCTCAAAATGGCCCCCACCCACTTGGACAGGCCTCATCAACACCCCAAAAAATCGAAAAACACACAGAAATCACCACAATCCAATGCCATCCATGTCCTTCATGATGTTTCCATTAAAGAGACCCCACAGAAAGACTCAGTCCATGCACTACTGAGTACCCCTGGGCAAAACGCCCCAACAACAGCTCAAAAATCAAAACACACACAAAAATCACCACAATCAAATGCCATCCATGCCCTCCGTGATGTTTACTTTAAAGAGACCCCACAGAAAGACTCAGTCCATGCACCACTGAGTACCCATGGGCAAAAGGCCCCAACAACAGCCCAAAAATCGAAAAACACACAAAAATCTCCACAATCAAATGCAATCCATGACCTCCATGATGTTTACTTTAAAGAGACCCCACAGAAAGACTCAGTCCATGCACCACTAAGTACCCCTGGGCAAAAGGCCCCAACACCACCCCAAAAAATCGAACAAAACACAAATATCATAACAATCCAATGCCATCCATGCCCTCAATCATGTTCAAATTCAAGACACCCCACAGAAAGACTAGGTCCATGCACCACTGAGTACCCCTGGGCATAATGGATGAAAGCATGGCAGACTGGGTGCAGGCCTATGGCACAACAAAGCACACTGCCTGGCTTCAAAATGGCCCCTAGATTCCCACCACATGGCCAGGCCCTGCCTGTACCAGTCCTCAAAATGGCCCCCACCCACATGGACAGACCCCATCAACACCACAAAAAATCGAAAAACACACAAAAATCAATACAATCCAATGCCATCCATGCCCTCCATGATGTTTACATTAACGAGACCCCACAGAAAGACTCAGTCCGTGCACCACTGAGTACCCCTGGCCAAAAGGCCCAAACAACAGCCCAAAAATTGAAAAACACACAAAAATAACCACAATCCAATGCCATCCATGCCCTCCATGATGTTTACATCAAAGAGACCCCACGGAAAGACTCAGTCCATGCACCACTGAGTACCCCTGGGTAAAAGGCCCCAACACCACCTCAAAAAATAAAAAACACACAAAAATCAACACAATCCAATGTCATCCATGTCGTCAATCATGTTCAAATTCAAGACACCCCACAGAAAGACTAGGCCCATGCAACACTGAATACCCCTGGGCATAATGGATGAAAGCAAGGCAGACTGAGTGCAGGCCTATGGCACAACAAAGCACACTGCCTGGCTTAAAAATGCCCCCTAGACCCCCACCACATGGCCAGGCCCTACCTGTACCAGTTCTCAAAATGGCCCCCACCCACATGGACAGCCCCCATCAACACCGCCAAAAATAGAAAAACACACAAAAATCACAAAAATCCAATGCCATCCATGCCCTCCATGATGTTTATATTAACGAGCACCCACAGAAAGACTCAGTCCATGCACCACTGAGTACCCCTGGGCAAAAGGCCCAAACAACAGCCCAAAAATCGAAAAACACACAAAAATCACAACAATCCAATGCCATCCATGCCCTCCATGATGTTTACATTAAAGAGACCCCCACATAAAGACTCAGTCCATACACCACTGAGTACCCCTGGGCAAAAGGCCAAAACACCACCTCAAAAAATAAAAAACACACAAAAATCACCACAATCGAATGTCATCCATGCCCTCAATCATGTTCAAATTCAAGACACCCCACAGAAAGACAAGGCCCATGCATCACTGAATACCCCTGGGCATAATGGATGAAAGCAAGGCAGACTGAGTGCAGGCCTATGGGACAGCAAAGCACACTGCCTGGCTTCAAAATGGCCCCTAGACCCCCACAACATGGCTAGGCCCTGCCTGTACCAGTCCTCAAAATGGCCCCCACCCACATGGACAGGCCCCATCAACACCCCAAGAAATCGAAAAACACACAAAAATCACCACAATCCAATGCCATCCATGCCCTCCATGATGTTTACATTAAAGAGACCCCACAGAAAGACTCAGTCCATGCACCACTGAGTACCCCTGGACAAAAGGCCCCAACACCACCTCAAAAAATAAAAAACACACAAAAATCACCACAATCCAATGTCATCCATGCCCTCAATCATGTTCAAATTCAAGACACCCCACAGAAAGACTAGGCCCATGCACCATTGAGTACCCCTGGGCATAATGGATGAAAGCATGGCAGACTGGGTGCAGGCCTATGGCACAACAAAGCACACTGCCTGGCTTCAAAATGGCCCCTAGACCCCCACCACATGGCCAGGCCCTGCCTGTACCAGTCCTCAAAAGGGCCCCCACCCACATGGACAGGCCTCATCAACACCCCAAAAAATCAAAAAACACACAAAAATCACCACAATCCAATGCATCCATGCCCTCCATGATGTTTACATTAAAGAGACCCCACAGAAAGACTCAGTCCATGCACCACTGAGTACCCCTGGGCAAAAGGCCCCAACAACAGCCCAAAAATCAAAACACACACAAAAATCACCACAATCAAATGCCATCCATGCCCTCTGTGATGTTTACTTTAAAGAGACCCCACAGAAAGACTCAGTCCATGCACCACTGAGTACCCCTGGGCAAAAGGCCCAACACCACCCCAAAACATCGAAAAACACACAAATATCACCACAATCCAATGCCATCCATGCCCTCAATCATGTTCAAATTCAAGACACCCCACAGAAAGACTAGGCCCATGCACCACTGAGTACCACTGGGCATAATGGATGAAAGCATGGCAGACTGGGTGCAGGCCTATGGCACAACAAAGCACACTGCTTGGCTTCAAAATGGCCCCTAGACCCCAACCACATGGCCAGGCCCTGCCTGTACCAGTCCTCAAAATGGCCCCCACCCACATGGACAGGCCCCATCAACACCCCAAAAAATTGAAAAACACACAAAAATCACCACAATCCAATGCCATCCATTCCCTCCATGATGTTTACATTAACGAGACCCCACAGAAAGACTCAGTCCATGCACCACTGAGTACCCCTGGGCAAAAGTCCCAAACAACAGCCCAAAAATCGAAAAACACACACAAATCACCACAATTCAATGCCATCCATGCCCTCCATGATGTTTACATTAAAGAGACCCCCACATAAAGACTCAGTCCATGCACCACTGAGTACCCCTGGACAAAAGGCCCCAACACCACCTCAAAAAATAAAAAACACATACAAATCACCACAATCCAATGTCATCCATGCCCTCAATCATGTTCAAATTCAAGACACCCCACTGAAAGACTAGGCCCATGCACTACTGAATACCCCTGGGCATAATGGATGAAAGCAAGGCAGACTGAGTGCAGGCCTATGGGACAACAAAGCACACTGCCTGGCTTCAAAATGGCCCCTAGATCCCTACAACATGGCCAGGCCCTGCCTGTACCAGTCCTCAAAATGGCCCCCACCCACATGGACAGGCTCCATCAACACCCCAAAAAATCAAAAAACACACAGAAATCACCAAAATCCAATGCCATCCATGCCCTCCATGATGTTTACATTAAAGAGACCCCACAGAAAGACTCAGTTCATGGACCACTGAGTACCCCTGGGCAAAAGGCCCCAACAACAGCCCAAAAATCGAAAAACACACAAAAAACAACACAATCCAATGCCATCCATGCCCTCCATGATGTTTACATTAAAGAGATCCGACAGAAAGACTCCGTCCATGCACCACTGAGTACCCCTGGGTAAAAGGCCCCAACAACAGCCCAAAAATTGAAAAACACACAAAAATCACCACAATCCAATGCCATCCATGCCCTCCATGATGTTTACATTAACGAGACCCCACAGAAAGATTCAGTCCATGCACCACTGAGTACCCCTGGGCAAAATGCCCCAACACCACCCCAAAAAATCGAAAAACACACAATTATTACCACAATCCAATGCCATCCATGCCCTCCATGATGTTTACATTAAAGAAACCCCAACACAAAGACTCAGTCCATGCACCACTGAGTACCCCTGGACAAAAGGCCCCAACACCACCTCAAAAAATAAAAAACACAAAAATCACCACAATCCAATGTCATCCATGCCCTCAATCATGTTCAAATTCAAGACACCCCACAGAAAGACAAGGCCCATGCACCACTGAGTACCCCTGGGCATAATGGATGAAAGAATGGAAGACTGGGTGCAGGCCTATGGCACAACAAAGCACACTGCTTGGCTTCAAAATGGCCCCTAGACCCCCACCACATGGCCAGGCCCTGCCTGTACCAGTCCTCAAAATGGCCCCCCCCACATGGACCGGCCCCATCAACACCCCAAAAAATCGAAAAACACACAGAAATCACCACAATCCAATGCCATCCATGCCCTCCATGATGTTTACATTAAAGAGACCCCACAGAAAGACTCAGTCCATGCACCACTGAGTACCCCTGGACAAAAGGCCCCAACACCATCTCAAAAAATAAAAAATACAAAAATCACCACAATCCAATGTCATCCATGCCCTCAATCATGTTCAAATTCAAGACACCCCACTGAAAACCTAGGCCCATGCACCACTGAATACCCCTGGGCATAATGGATGAAAGCAAGGCAGACTGATTGCAGGACTATTGGACAACAAAGCACACTGCCTGGCTTCAAAATGGCCCCTAGATCCCCACAACATGGCCAGGCCCCTCCTGTACCCGTCATCAAAATGGCCCCCACCCACATGGACAGGCCCCATCAACACCCCAAAAAATAGAAAAACACACAAAAATCACAACAATCCAATGCCATCCATGCCCTCCATTATGTTTACATTAAAGAGACCCCACAGAAAGACTCAGTCCATGCACCACTGAGTACCCCTGGGCAAAAGGCCCCAACAACAGCCCAAAAATCGAAAAACACACAAAAATCACCACAATCCAATGCCATCCATGCCCTCCATGATGTTTACATTAAATGGACACCACAGAAAGACTCAGTCCATGCACCACTGAGTACCCCTGGGCAAAAGGCCCCAACAACAGCCCAAAAATCGAAAAACACACAAAAATCACCACAATCCATTGCCATCCATGCCCTCCATGATGTTTACATTAAAGAGACCCCACAGAAAGACTCAGTCCATGCACCACTGAGTACCCCTGGGCAAAAGGCCCCAACACCACCCCCAAAAATCGCAAAACACACAAAAATCACCACAATCCAATGCCATCCATGCCCTCAATCATGTTCAAATTCAAGGCAGCCCACAGAAAGACAAGGCCCATGCACCACTGAATACCCCTGGGCATAATGGATGAAAGCAAGGCAGACTGAGTGCAGGCCTATGGCACAACAAAGCACACTGCCTGGCTTCAAAATGGCCCCTAGACGCCCACAACATGTCCAGGCCCTGCCTGTACCAGTCCTCAAAATGGCCCCCACCCACATGGACAGCCCCCATCAACACCCCAAAAAATTGAAAAACACACAAAAATCACAACAATCCAATGCCATCCATGCCCTCCATGATGTTTACATTAACGAGACCCCACAGAAAGACTCAGTCCATGAACCACTGAGTACCCCTGGGCAAAAGGCCCAAACAACAGCCCAAAAATTGAAAAACACACACAAATCACCACAATCCAATGCCATCCATGCCCTCCATGATGTTCACATTAAAGAGACCCCCCACAGAAAGACTTAGTCCATGCACCACTGAGTACCCCTGGGCAAAAGGCCCCAACACCACCCCAAAAAATCGAAAAACACACAAATATCACCACAATCCAATGCCATCCATGCCCTCAATCATGTTCAAATTCAAGACACCCCACAGAAAGACTAGGCCTATGCACCATTGAGTACCCCTGGGCATAATGGATGAAAGCATGGCAGACTGGGTGCAGGCCTATGGCACAACAAAGCACACTGCCTGGCTTCAAAATGGCCCCTAGACCCCCACCACATGGCCAGGCCCTGCCTGTACCAGTACTCAAAATGGCCCCCACCCACATGGACAGGCCTCATCAACACCCCAAAAAATCAAAAAACACACAAAAATCACCACAATCCAATGCCATCCATGCCCTCCATGATGTTTACATTAAAGAGACCCCACAGAAAGACTCAGTCCATGCACCACTGAGTACCCCTGGGCAAAAGGACCCAACAACAGCCCAAAAATCAAAACACACACAAAAATCACCACAATCAAATGCCATCCATGCCCTCCGTGATGTTTACTTTAAAGAGACCCCACAGAAAGACTCAGTCCATGCACCACTGAGTACCCCTGGACAAAAGGCCCAACACCACCCCAAAACATCGAAAAACACACAAATATCACCACAATCCAATGCCATCCATGCCCTCAATCATGTTCAAATTCAAGACACCCCACAGAAAGACTAGGCCCATGCATCACTGAGTACCCCTGGGCATAATGGATGAAAGCATGGCAGACTGGGTGCAGGCCTATGGCACAACAAAGCACACTGCTTGGCTTCATAATGGCCCCTAGACCCCAACCACATGGCCAGGCCCTGCCTGTACCAGTCCTCAAAATGGCCCCCACCCACATGGACAGCCCCCATCAACACCCCAAAAAATTGAAAAACACACAAAAATCACCACAATCCAATGCCATCCATGCCCTCCATGATGTTTACATTAACGAGACCCCACAGAAAGACTCAGTCCATGCACCACTGAGTACCCCTGGGCAAAAGGCCCAAACAACAGCCAAAAAATTGAAAAACACACACAAATCACCACAATCCAATGCCATCCATGCCCTCCATGATGTTCACATTAAAGAGACCCCCCACATAAAGACTCAGTCCATGCACCACTGAGTACCCCTGGACAAAAGGTCCAACACCACCTCAAAAAATAAAAAACACATACAAATCACCACAATCCAATGTCATCCATGCCCTCAATCATGTTCAAATTCAAGACACCCCACTGAAAGACTAGGTCCATGCACCACTGAATACCCCTGGGCATAATGGATGAAAGCAAGGCAGACTGAGTGCAGGCCTATGGGACAACAAAGCACACTGCCTGGCTTCAAAATGGCCCCTAGATCCCCACAACATGGCCAGGCCCTGCCTGTACCAGTCCTCAAAATGGCCCCCACCCACATGGACAGGCTCCATCAACACCACAAAAATTTGAAAAACACACAAAAATCACCAAAATCCAATGCCATCCATGTGGAAATTTGAGAAATTGATGTACATAAACAGCGTTCATTTTCCCATTTTCCCGCTCCTCTCCCTGCAAGCACCATGAATACCGTAAAATATTGACCGCATCACTCTGCCAGTAAAGGCCCGTACCCATATGTACATGACAGCCATTTTAGGCACCCTGGCCCTTTTTTTGCCTGCTCATTAGAATCACCGGCTTCCCTTCTGCGCGTATATGAACCCCATCCCTCTCTCACATGCATAGACTATGAAACCCTCTCCCTCTGCGCGACCCTGCCCTGAAAGGCAACCCTTCTGCCTGACCCACGCAAACCCCCCCATTCCCTCTTGAAGAGGCATCCTTCGCCTTAGCTGACATAGCCCTCCCCAGCTGCACCTGACTATCCCCGCTCTCTCACGCATAAGTCATAAGACCTCTCTCACTGTGCGACTCTGTCCCTGTGCACACCCTGGCTCCCCCTCCCTTCTCCTCACACGGGCAAGTCATAAACCTTCTTCTTCTGCAAGACCCTGTCCTTGGGAGTCACGGCCGCGCCTGACCAGCACCTCCTTTCCTTTCGTGAATAACCCCTCTGTTAGTAAACCCTCCCTCCGCGATTGACTGTCCACACATGTCTGAGGTCATCGCCTAAGCCAGGAGATACTGTTTACTGCTTATTGTATGGAATCACTCCTCTTCAAAGGACCCACTATTGATCCTGGCCACCCCACCCCCTGGGCTATGATCAGGCGCACACATCCTAAAAGTTGGCGGAACACTCAGCTGCGTGATTACCCTCCCCTCTTATCAGCAGGTCAAGGGTCCCTATTGTGAACATATGTGGGGTAGGATTGACACGAGGATCATGGGGATGTCTTTTCCGTGTTTCACAATGTCGCGATTGTAATGCTAAGTGTTTTGTAAGGTATAAAAGACGACGTTTCAGCTCACTTGTTAGAGCACCTCCCGAAAGACACTGTGTTTCGTGTCCGAAATGACAGGCTCTCCTCATGAGTAATAAATCCTGTTCTTGTGACTCCGGCTTCCAGCGCCCGTCTCTTTATTTTGGTAACTATTCAGAATGGGAACTAAGAGGCGACTTGCGCCAGCCATCCGGGCATCGATACTAGTATGGACTCACATTTTACAATTGGCGTCCCAACGCGGGGTCCATCAGTGACATGAGGTCCAGTAAGAGAGATCCAGACGATGAGGTGAATATCTAAATGATCGGAGTATACCTGCCTTGAGAGGGCCCTCGTCCGGCTGCCGATTGAATGAACTTCACCGATTCTGAACGGACCTCTCTCGAGTGACCTACTGTCCTGACTGGAATCCCACAGGAATGCTGCATAGAGTAAGAGAACGATCGGGCGCTGGAAGGGGAAGACGAAGAACTATCCGCATGGTCCGGTCCGGGTAAGATTAAGTAGGGTGTTTTTACGCCTGATTGGTAGGGTGGTTCTATCCACCTGATTGATTGATTGATTGTATTGGAATCGGTATTTGAATACTGATATTGTTGTTATTGGTTCATTTAGCTTTGGATGCTACTTGAAATATTGGTTCTCTTCTTGAGAACGAGACATTCTCTGTTTGCAAACAGCGGTGAATAGGAACGTTCCCCCCTCTTTGCAGATAGAGAAGGGTAGGTAATGCAGACTTTTGTCCCCGTTGTAATCCGTCATGCCTACTTTTCTCCCCACTGATTGTTTGAAATCGATTAATAATCGATTGTTGCTCTTTGAGATCTTCCCTGTCTACAAACAGAGACGAATAGAAATATTCTGTCTTCCTTTATGGATAGCGAAGGGCAGGTAATGCAGACGTTTGTCCCCGTTGTAGTCCGTCATGCCTGTTTTTCTCCCCACTGATTGATTGGTTGCCTGGACATTGTTGTTCCAGGAATTGTTTCGTTTGAGGTATTTTCTATTTGCAAACAACGTGGAATAGAAATTTTCTATCTAGTCTTTGCAAGTAGTAAAGGGTAGGTTATGCCCCTTTGTGAATTCGTCAGTCCTACCCACTCCCCACTGATTGTTTATTTGGGGGGTAGCTCGCATGGTCCATCCAGGAGGCTACCCTTATGGAGGACATATGCTCCCCACTCATGGGCCATTTAGTGGAAGTAGGCCATCTGGTCCGTCCAGGAGGCTACCCTAGTAAGTGGAAGTACATCATTTGGTCTGTCAAGGATGATACCCTAATGAAGGAATATATGTTCCCCTTTTGATCGATAATCTAGTTCCACCCCGGACCATTTATTGGAGGTAACTCGTCTGGTCCGCCCAGAAGTACCCCTAATGAAAAGGACACATAAAAATATGAAGTGATCACGTACCCTGTTAACAAGAAACTTTAGCTCGAAACACGCTAAGGGAAAGAAGAATAAAAATAAAAAGAAATCAGGCTAAGTCAGTAACCCCCTGATGAGCTTTCGACTTCACTAAAAATAAGAAACATTAGAAACAGTTCGTAATAAGAAATATAAAATGGCGAAAAACTTGACAGCAAGACAGCCACGAGGTAGCTAGGTTACGCTGCCTACTCCTGCTCCAAACATGTCTGCCTCATTGCCCACCACGCCCAAATAACGGTCACATGAAGTAGATACAAATCAATAGGTACCTACCCCCATTCCGGAAGCTCCCGAAGTGCAACAGGTCCGCGGTTACGCCCATCCGGAAGGCGAGGCCTCGAGGCATGCGGGGCTCGCCTGGCCGCAGTCGGAAGGGGAGGCTGTGGGGCGGACGGCCCAGAAAACCGTGATGGCCTCTCCTTCTCCCCTCTTCTGCTGCCCTGCAGGCCACGGGGGGGGGGGGGCTGTCTTGCCTCAGCCACCGACCACCCCCCCCTCTCTCTCTCTCTCGCCTGATCCGGCCCACATCGAAGGCCGAAGCCAAGGCGAGGACGGCGGCGATTACAGGTAGTCCCGCCACATGTCAACGCCTGGGAGTGACAAGTAGTCCAGCCACACGGCAACGCCTGGACAATTGCAGGTAGTCCCGCCACATGTCAACGCCTGGGAGTGACAAGTAGTCCAGCCACACGGCAACGCCTGGACAATTGCAGGTAGTCCCGCCACATGTCAACCCCTGGATAGTTTCAGGTAGTCCCGCCACATGTCAAGGGGGGGGATGTCTTGCCTCAGCCACCGACCCCCCCCCCCACCCCCCCCCCCATCTTCAATAGCCGGCACGGCCAATACCGAAGCGGTGGGGCCGAGGAACGGCGCGGGGTCGCTGGAAGGGGGAGGCGGCGCGAACGAGCCTCCCCCACCTCCCTCCAGGTGGAGGCTTCCAGCGGCACCCCAACGCTCTTGCTTAAAGAGGGTCCACATCAAAAAGCGGTCTTTTGCCCGGGACGAGCGCACGCCCCATGCCTTCTCTCCTCAACTTTGAAGATTCTATGAGAGCCGGGGGCCCCCCGACCCCTCTGCATGGGCGCCCCCGTCCCCCTCACTGGGACCCGCGACATCGACGCACTCCTGCCGGCGCCAGCCTCAGTTTGGAAATGGCTAAAATACAGCCAAGGTACAGACTTGTTCAGTTCCGGTGGAACACCAGAATGACCCAGTAGGAAAATTGTTGCCGCCCTCCCCACTCTTTGACTGATGGTCCATATTGTTAGACTGTTACCACATTGCGAAACACTTTTTGAACTGCCAACGGAAGGTTCTGGTCCAACCATGAGTCATTGGAGACATTCTGACTATACTGGAACATGCCTGACCTCGCCCAAAATGGCGCCGATACACGTAACGAAAGTTTCAACCTCCCTGTTCACCCGGATTGCTCGAATATTGATGCTCTGAGATATGTATGCATTTTTGGACAATGGAAGTCGATAAGATGGATGATGATTATGTGCTTAGAGAAAAAAGCAATGTAAGACAGAGATTGATCATGTGTTTAGACAATGAACTGATTTAGGGTGGGTACTAATTATGATTTGGAACAATGAATTGGTGTAATTTAGGCACTGAATGAGCATTCGGATAATGAATTAATGAATTAATTGAAAACGGAATTCTTGATATGCATCATGCTTGCTCTGTAGGAAAGTTCGATACGATTTTATTGCACTGCCGCACTTTATGCAATGAACTGCCTCCAACTTCGTTCTTCTTATGTACAGTTTCAATCTGCTCCGTGGCCGGTCCACTGGGTTGTAGGCCTGTATTTATACACCAGCACTTTTTATTAAAAGTATTTTGAAAAAGAAAGCATAGTTGTAGCGGTTGCATTAATGAGTTTTGAATGTATTACTACTGTGAGCAACGAGAAAGTATGATGAAGGCTGAAGGTTAAAAAGGACCCGATATTTAGCAGCTACATTATGTGTCACAGGCAGCCGGAAAAGTGTTTTAGACGCCCTTAAAACGACACCACAGAAATGCCACCTGACCGCCACCCTTGCACACAACCAAAAGGGGTCGCGACCAAGTAACTCATGTAGATACGCAGATCGTCAATGATTATCTATCTGACACTACTGGTCCCACTAGGCTTAAAACGCCGAGATGGTAAAGAAAAGCAGTACGTGGAGATAGGTCGAGTATGTGGTAGGTAAAAACATTTTCGGACTACTGCATGCTGATGTGGTTTGAATGCTGCCCCCACCCCTTCTTTCTCCTCCCTTCTGCAGGTCGCGTCGGAACGTCGGCTGAAGTATGGGAGAGCGATGATCGAACCACCGACAAAAAGGGAAGGAGGGAATATGTGCATAGTCCTTATGACGATAAGTTTTTAAAAAAGACGTAGACTTAAACATGACTGTTCCTCCTTAGAACATAGCCACTGGGAGGATGGACTGACATAGAGACTTGACGGGTACTGTATGACGAAAATTGACTCGAAATAACACGTTAGATAATGTAACTAGACGTTTGACTGGGTAGGGAAAGGGCAAAAGAAAAGTGCACGGGTAAGGGTTACCAAGGCACCACCCGTCTGGGAAGTTAGAAATGTTGCTGATGTTCAAAATGTACTGCCCCCTTCTCACACTCTTATAGATCTAGCCAAGCTGTCCGACTGTTCTCCCGATCAATACTTGCCGTTGCCTCAGCCTGAAGAACTTCCCACCAAAGGAAGAAACTGGAAAATGGTTTAAGATCCAACCATGGGTAAATAGCGCGACCAGGTTAATTTCTGATCGACTAACCGAGGTGTAAGTATTGGCAAATGAGAACGCTCGCAGAAATAACAAGCGAGAGGGAAAAGGAGGGAAAGGTAAAAAGAGCTAAGCACGTAGGTAAAGAGGATAGTAAAGATACGAAGGATATAAAAAATAGATCTTGTTGGCCAACAATTGTTTTCTGTTTTGTTGTGAATGTCTTATATATGTAATACATGTACTGTCTTCCTTCGTCTGAGTTTGTGTGTGTGTGTGTATTGTAGGGGTTTATGTTCTCCCTTTGTTTGCGTCTCTCCGTTACCTGACCCCCTGCTGTTCTGTGTTATGAACGCACTAAATGACCTATTTTTGTACACATCTCTCTCTTTCTCTATCTCTCTCCCCCCCCCTTTTTCCTATCTCTCTCTGTCTCTGTCTCTGTCTGTCTGTCTCTCTCTCTCTCTCTACATGTCATACGTGTACCAAAATGGCTCGTTTAGATTGCGGACGACTCTCACTCTCTGAGAGTCTCCCTATTTCCTCTTCCTTTTTATGGTAAAATGGTGCCTCGCTGGCACCAGTCTGATTGGATACTTATTGAACACGCAGGTGTTCAGCGAAATTGACAGAAACTAATATGATTGTATCTCGCCATATTACTACCTCTCCTTTCTGCAAAATGAATGAACTCGAATTGGCTGAGAAGGAAAGGACAGGTAAGACGACTAAGGTCCCCCAGTCTGGCCTTTTATAGGGGAACTGTATGTCAATGGCACCTTATTTTTCTGTTCATCAGAGACGAACGTCAACGTCTAGATTGACCCCCCAATGCCCAGATTGCCCCACCCCCTTTTGCACCCAAGCGCGAGCGCCCGAAGCACCCCCGCTCCATTTCATAGACCCCGGCTGCCGTCCCGGATATAAACATGATGACCATGAGTAACTGTCGTCCATCGAGAAAAAACTGTTTTACGTGACTCTCAATGATAGCGCCCCCGCCCTGGTTGAAAAAGGTTAGCCAGCCTTGAAGGGAAATGTTAGACTGTTAAAGGCTCGGGTTTGAAAGGCAAGTCTCCACTGGAGGTTCCAAAATGTTGAAATTGATGAAATGCGCAGTTGATGGGAATATTATTTCTATACATTTATGTCATGAATAGACGATGAATACACTTGGCATGAACACAGTAGGAATGTTGATATATGCACTGCTTGGTAATAGACCTCTGACTGTGACCGATGAGCGTATCTCCCAAGTGCGTAGGATTGAGGGAGGAATTCACCTGCATAAATGACTTCTTCTGTCAGTTCTCTAAAAGCTTGTTTTGTACCTATTCAAAGATTTGCGATCACCGGAGGAGAAGGGTCGGACGTGCCTGGCTGCAGATCTTGAGACACATGCGACCTCGACCAAAGGTGGAGCTGCAGAGCAACAAGATACGGGACGAGACAGCAATTTCAAACGTGGAAAATGAAAAATGACGGGCTGCCCTGAAGCCCTCCGTCTGCTAACCCACGTGTGCCTGGAGTCTCCGTCCCCCTTCTTTGGGCCCGATTGATGGGCCTGCCTGCTTGTTATACTTTGCTCCCTTGGTCCCTTTTGTGTGTCCCAGGAACTCTGACCCAACTCCTCCTCTCTCCTATCGACTATTTGAACCACACACACCCTCTTTTCCATGTGACTTCACACCAAATGGAAGAACGGCATTCAGGTGGGAATAGGGTGTTGCCACGGAAATATAGGTGCCGAACATAAGGCGCCACTAAAAGGACTGGTTAGGGAACAGGACTGTGGTCTAACAGCAGAGGACAGACCGCACCTTGCAACGCGAAAGGTTGAATACGAGCTGGACCTATAGCTCCACCGCCGGTGCTCAACAGCGCCAACTGAAGGATACGGACTAGAGCCTACCAGTGATGGCTCACTGCTAAAAAGACACTGTGACGAAGAGATCTTGTGTATTGAACTGAATTCCGCCCTCAACTACTTGGTCGAAATGTTCGTTGGTCACATTTTTAAGTCAGATACATTTATGCTATGTAGTGCGTTTGAATGTTAGGAACTCGACAAATGCAATTTCCTATGTGCTGCATTCTGCCCATCACATCAACTGTCCATGATTATATGCCAATGTTAGTATTGACAAATGCTAATTCTTCAACCACGCCTGTTTACTTGTACCCCCATCAATTACAAAAATGAACTCTGTAATGTAAAAAGGGGCGACTGTGGAAATTTGAGAAATTGATGTACATAAACACCGTTCATTTTCCCATTTTCCCGCTCCTCTCCCTGCAAGCACCATGAATACCGTAAAATATTGACCGCATCACTCTGCCAGTAAAGGCCCGTACCCATATGTACATGACAGCCATTTTAGGCACCCTGGCCCTTTTTTTGCCTGCTCATTAGAATCACCGGCTTCCCTTCTGCGTGTATCTGAACCCCCTCCCTCTCTCACATGCATAGACTATGAAACCCTCTCCCTCTGCGCGACCCTGCCCTTAAAGGCAACCCTTCTGCCTGACCCACGCAAGCCCCCCCATTCCCTCTTGAAGAGGCATCCTTCGCCTTAGCTGACATAGCCCTCCCCAGCTGCACCTGACTACCCTCGCTCTCTCACGCATAAGTCATAAGACCTCTCTCACTGTGCGACTCTGTCCCTTTGCACACCCTGGCTCCCCCTCCCTTCTCCTCACACGGGCAAGTCATAAACCTTCTTCTTCTGCAAGACCCTGTCCTTGGGAGTCACGGCCGCGCCTGACCAGCACCTCCTTTCCTTTCGTGAATAACCCCTCTGTTAGTAAACCCTCCCTCCGCGATTGACTGTCCACACATGTCTGAGGTCATCGCCTAAGCCAGGAGATACTGTTTACTGCTTATTGTATGGAATCACTCCTCTTCAAAGGACCCACTATTGATCCTGGCCACCCCACCCCCTGGGCTATGATCAGGCGCACACATCCTAAAAGTTGGCGGAACACTGCGTGATTACCCTCCCCTCTTATCAGCAGGTCAAGGGTCCCTATTGTGAACATATGTGGGGTAGGATTGACACGAGGATCATGGGGATGTCTTTTCCGTGTTTCACAATGTCGCGATTGTAATGCTAAGTGTTTTGTAAGGTATAAAAGACGACGTTTCAGCTCACTTGTTAGAGCACCTCACGAAAGACACTGTGTTTCGTGTCCGAAATGACAGGCTCTCCTCATGAGCAATAAATCCTGTTCTTGTGACTCCGGCTTCCAGCGCCCGTCTCTTTATTTTGGTAACTATTCAGAATGGGAACTAAGAGGCGACTTGCGCCAGCCATCCGGGCATCGATACTAGTATGGACTCACATTTTACATCCATGCCCTCCATGATGTTTACATTAAAGAGACCCCACAGAAAGACTCAGTTCATGCACCACTGAGTACCCCTGGGCAAAAGGCCCCAACAACAGCCCAAAAATCGAAAAACAAACAAAAATCAACACAATCCAATGCCATCCATGCCCTCCATGATGTTTACATTAAAGAGATCCCACAGAAAGACTCAGTCCATGCACCACTGAGTACCCCTGGGCAAAAGGCCCCAACAACAGCCCAAAAATTGAAAAACACACAAAAATCACCACAATCCAATGCCATCCATGCCCTCCATGATGTTTACATTAACGAGACCCCACAGAAAGACTCAGTCCATGCACCACTGAGTACCCCTGGGCAAAAGGCCCAAACAACAGCCCAAAAATCGAAAACACACATAAATCACCACAATCCAATGCCATCCATGCCCTCCATAATGTTTACATTAAAGAGACGCCACAGAAAGACTCAGTCCATGCACCACTGAGTACCCCTGGGCAAAAGGCCCCAACACCACCCCAAAAAATCGAAAAACACACAAAAATCACCACAATCCAATGCCATCCATGCCCTCAATCATGTTCAAATTCAAGACACCCCACAGAAAGACAAGGCCCATGCACCACTGAATACCCCTGGGCATAATATATGAAAGCAAGGCAGACTGAGTGCAGGCCTATGGCACAACAAAGCACACTGCCTGGCTTCAAAATGGCCTCTAGACCCCCACAACATGGCCAGGCCCTGCCTGTACCAGTCCTCAAAATGGCCCCCACCCACATGGACCGGCCCATCAACACCCCAAAAAATCGAAAAACACACAAAAATCACCACAATACAACGCCATCCATGCCCTCCATGATGTTTACATTAAAGAGACCCCACAGAAAGACTCAGTCTATGCACTACTGAGTACCCCTGGGCAAAAGGCCCCAACAACCGCCCAAAAATTTAAAAACACACAAAAATCACCACAATCAAATGCCATCCATGCCCTCCATGATATTTACTTTAAAGAGACCCCACAGAAAGACTCAGTCCATGCACCACTGAGTACCCCTGGGCAAAATGCCCCAACACCACCCCAAAAAATCAAAAAACACACAAAAATCACCACAATCCAATGCCATCCATGCCCTCCATGATGTTTACATTAACGAGACCCCACAGAAAGACTCAGTCCATGCACCACTGAGTACCCCTGGGCAAAAGGCCCAAACAACAGCCCAAAAAGTAGAAAAACACACATAAATCACCACAATCCAATGCCATCCATGCCCTCCATGATGTTTACATTAAAGAGACCCCACAGAAAGACTCAGTCCATGCACCACTGAGTACCCCTGGGCAAAAGGCCCCAACACCACCCCAAACAATCGAAAAACACACAAAAATCACCACAATCCAATGCCATCCATGCCCTGAATCATGTTCAATTTCAAGACACCCCACAGAAAGACAAGGCCCATGCACCACTGGGTACCCCTGGGCATAATGGATGAAAGCATGGCAGACTGGGTGCAGGCCTATGGCACAACAAAGCACACTGCTTGGCTTCAAAATGGCCCCTAGACCCCCACCACATGGCCAGGCCCTGCCTGTTCCAGTCCTCAAAATGGCCCCCACCCACATGGACCGGCCCCATCAACACCCCAAAAAATCGAAAAACACACAAAAATCACCACAATCCAATGCCATCCATGCCCTCCATGATGTTTACATTAAAGAGACCCCACAGAAAGACTCAGTCCATGCACCACTGAGTACCCCTGGGCAAAAGGCCCCAACAACAGCCCAAAAATCGAAACACACACAAAAATCACCACAATCAAATGCCATCCATGACCTCCGTGATTTTTACTTTAAAGAGACCCCACAGAAAGACTCAGTCCATGCACCACTGAGTACCCCTGGGCAAAAGGCCCCAACAACAGCCCAAAAATCGAAAAACACATAAAAATCAACACAATCCAATGCCATCCATGCCCTTCATGATGTTTACATTAAAGAGATCCCACAGAAAGACTCAGTCCATGCACCACTGAGTACCCCTGGGCATAAGGCCCCAACAACAGCCCAAAAATTGAAAAACACACAAAAATCACCACAATCCAATGCCATCCATGCCCTCCATGATGTTTACATTAAAGAGACCCCACAGAAAGACTCAGTCCATGCACCACTGAGTACCCCTGGGCAAAAGGCCCCAACAACAGCCCAAAAATCGAAACACACACAAAAATCACCACAATCAAATGCCATCCATGCCCTCCGTGATGTTTACTTTAAAGAGACCCCACAGAAAGACTCAGTCCATGCACCACTGAGTACCCCTGGGCAAAAGGCCCCAACAACAGCCCAAAAATTGAAAAACACATAAAAATCAACACAATCCAATGCCATCCATGCCCTTCATGATGTTTACATTAAAGAGATCCCACAGAAAGACTCAGTCCATGCACCACTGAGTACCCCTGGGCAAAAGGCCCCAACAACAGCCCAAAAATTGAAAAACACACAAAAATCACCACAATCCAATGCCATCCATGCCCTCCATGATGTTTACATTAACGAGACCCCACAGAAAGACTCAGTCCATGCACCACTGAGTACCCCTGGGCAAAAGGCCCAAACAACAGCCCAAAAATCGAAAACACACATAAATCACCACAATTCAATGCCATCCATGCCCTCCATAATGTTTACATTAAAGAGACGCCACAGAAAGACTCAGTCCATGCACCACTGAGTACCTCTGGGCAAAAGGCCCCAACACCACCCCAAAAAATCGAAAAACACACAAAAATCACCACAATCCAATGCCATCCATGCCCTCAATCATGTTCAAATTCAAGACACCCCACAGAAAGACAAGGCCCATGCACCACTGAATACCCCTGGGCATAATTTATGAAAGCAAGGCAGACTGAGTGCAGGCCTATGGCACAACAAAGCACACTGCCTGGCTTCAAAATGGCCTCTATACCCCCACAACATGGCCAGGCCCTGCCTGTACCAGTCCTCAAAATGGCCCCCACCCACATGGACCGGCCCCATCAACACCCCAAAAAATCGAAAAACACACAAAAATCACCACAATACAATGCCATCCATGCCCTCTATGATGTTTACATTAAAGAGACCCCACAGAAAGACTCAGTCTATGCACTACTGAGTACCCCTGGGCAAAAGGCCCCAACAACAGCCCAAAAATTGAAAAACACACAAAAATCACCACAATCAAATGCCATCCATGCCCTCCATGACATTTACTTTAAAGAGACCCCACAGAAAGACTCAGTCCATGCACCACTGAGTACCCTTGGGCAAAATGCCCCAACACCATCCCAAAAAATCGAAAAACACACAATTATTACCACAATCCAATGCCATCCATGCCCTCCATGATGTTTACATTAAAGAAACCCCCACACAAAGACTCAGTCCATGCACCACTGAGTACCCCTGGACAAAAGGCCCCAACACCACCTCAAAAAATAAAAAACACAAAAATCACCACAATCCAATGTCATCCATGCCCTCAATCATGTTCAAATTCAAGACACCCCACTGAAAACCTAGGCCCAAGCACCACTGAATACCCCTGGGCATAATGGATGAAAGCAAGGCAGACTGATTGCAGGCCTATTGGACAACAAAGCACACTGCCTGGCTTCAAAATGGCCCCTAGATCCCCACAACATGGCCAGGCCCTGCCTGTACCCGTCCTCAAAATGGCCCCCACCCACATGGACAGGCCCCATCAACACCCCAAAAAATAGAAAAACACACAAAAATCACCACAATCCAATGCCATCCATGCCCTCCATGATGTTTACATTAAAGAGACCCCACAGAAAGACTTAGTCCATGCACCACTGAGTACCCCTGGGAAAAAGGCCCCAACAACAGCCCAATAATCGAAAAACACACAAAAATCACCACAATCCAATGCCATCCGTGCCCTCCATGATGTTTACATTAACAAGACCCCACAGAAAGACTCAGTCCATGCACCACTGAGTACCCCTGGGCAAAAGGCCCAAACAACAGCCCAAAAATAGAAAAACACACATAAATCACCACAATCCAATGCCATCCATGCCCTCCATGATGTTTACATTAAAGAGACCCCACAGAAAGTCTCAGTCCATGCACCACTGAGTACCCCTGGGCAAAAGGCCCCAACACCACCCCAAACAATCGAAAAACACACAAATCACCACAATCCAATGCCATATATGCCCTGAATCATGTTCAATTTCAAGACACCCCACAGAAAGACAAGGCCCATGCACCACTGAGTACTCCTGGGCATAATGGATGAAAGCATGGCAGACTGGGTGCAGGCCTATGGCACAACAAAGCACACTGCTTGGCTTCAAAATGGCCCCTAGACCCCCACCACATGGCCAGGCCCTGCCTGTACCAGTCCTCAAAATGGCCCCCACCCACATGGACCGGCCCCATCAACACCCCAAAAAATCGAAAAACACACAAAAATCACCACAATCCAATGCCATCCATGCCCTCCATGATGTTTACAATAAAGAGACCCCACAGAAAGACTCAGTCCATGCACCACTGAGTACCCCTGGGCAAAAGGCCCCAACAACAGCCCAAAAATTGAAAAACACACAAAAATCACCACAATCCAATGCCATCCATGCCCTCCATGATGTTTACATTAACGAGACCCCACAAAAAGACTCAGTCCATGCACCACTGAGTACCCCTGGGCAAAAGGCCCAAACAACAGCCCAAAAATCGAAAACACACATAAATCACCACAATCCAATGCCATCCATGCCCTCCATAATGTTTACATTAAAGAGACGCCACAGAAAGACTCAGTCCATGCACCACTGAGTACCCCTGGGCAAAAGGCCCCAACACCACCCCAAAAAATCGAAAAACACACAAAAATCACCACAATCCAATGCCATCCATGCCCTCAATCATGTTCAAATTCAAGACACCCCACAGAAAGACAAGGCCCATGCACCACTGAATACCCCTGGGCATAATATATGAAAGCAAGGCAGACTGAGTGCAGGCCTATGGCACAACAAAGCACACTGCCTGGCTTCAAAATAGCCTCTAGACCCCCACAACATGGCCAGGCCCTGCCTGTACCAGTCCTCAAAATGGCCCCCACCCACATGGACCGGCCCCATCAACACCCCAAAAAATCGAAAAACACACAAAAATCACCACAATACAACGCCATCCATGCCCTCCATGATGTTTACATTAAAGAGACCCCACAGAAAGACTCAGTCTATGCACTACTGAGTACCCCTGGGCAAAAGGCCCCAACAACCACCCAAAAATTTAAAAACACACAAAAATCACCACAATCAAATGCCATCCATGCCCTCCATGATATTTACTTTAAAGAGACCCCACAGAAAGACTCAGTCCATGCACCACTGAGTACCCCTGGGCAAAATGCCCCAACACCACCCCAAAAAATCGAAAAACACACAATTATTACCACAATCCAATGCCATCCATGCCCTCCATGATGTTTACATTAAAGAAACCCCCACACAAAGACTCAGTCCATGCACCACTGAGTACCCCTGGGAAAAAGGCCCCAACAACAGCCCAAAAACTCGAAAAACACACAAAAATCACCACAATCCAATGCCATCCATGCCCTCCATGATGTTTACATTAACGAGACCCCACAGAAAGACTCAGTCCATGCACCACTGAGTACCCCTGGGCAAAAGGCTCAAACAACAGCCCAAAAAGTAGAAAAACACACATAAATCACCACAATCCAATGCCATCCATGCCCTCCATGATGTTTACATTAAAGAGACCCCACAGAAAGACTCAGTCCATGCACCACTGAGTACCCCTGGGCAAAAGGCCCCAACACCACCCCAAACAATCGAAAAACACACAAAAATCACCACAATCCAATGCCATCCATGCCCTGAATCATGTTCAATTTCAAGACACCCCACAGAAAGACAAGGCCCATGCACCACTGAGTACCCCTGGGCATAATGGATGAAAGCATGGCAGACTGGGTGCAGACCTATGGCACAACAAAGCACACTGTTTGGCTTCAAAATGGCCCCTAGACCCCCACCACATGGCCAGGCCCTGCCTGTACCAGTCCTCAAAATGGCCCCCACCCACATGGACCGGCCCCATCAACACCCCAAAAAATCGAAAAACACACAAAAATCACCACAATCCAATGCCATCCATGCCCTCCATGATGTTTACATTAAAGAGACCCCACAGAAAGACTCAGTCCATGCACCACTGAGTACCCCTGGGCAAAAGGCCCCAACAACAGCCCAAAAATCGAAACACACACAAAAATCACCACAATCAAATGCCATCCATGACCTCCGTGATTTTTACTTTAAAGAGACCCCACAGAAAGACTCAGTCCATGCACCACTGAGTACCCCTGGGCAAAAGGCCCCAACAACAGCCTAAAAATCGAAAAACACATAAAAATCAACACAATCCAATGCCATCCATGCCCTTCATGATGTTTACATTAAAGAGATCCCACAGAAAGACTCAGTCCATGCACCACTGAGTATCCCTGGGCAAAAGGCCCCAACAACAGCCCAAAAATTGAAAAACACACAAAAATCACCACAATCCAATGCCATCCATGCCCTCCATGATGTTTACATTAAAGAGACCCCACAGAAAGACTCAGTCCATGCACCACTGAGTACCCCTGGGCAAAAGGCCCCAACAACAGCCCAAAAATCGAAACACACACAAAAATCACCACAATCAAATGCCATCCATGCCCTCCATAATGTTTACATAAAGAGACGCCACAGAAAGACTCAGTCCATGCACCACTGAGTACCTCTGGGCAAAATGCCCTAACACCACCCCAAAAAATCGAAAAACACACAAATATTACCACATTCCAATGCCATCCATGCCCTCAATCATGTTCAAATTCAAGACACCCCACAGAAAGACTAGGCCCATGCACCATTGAGTACTCCTGGGCATAATGGATGAAAGCATGGCAGACTGGGTGCAGGCCTATGGCACAACAAAGCACGCTGCCTGGCTTCAAAATGCCCCCTAGACCCCCACCACATGGCCAGTCCCTGCCTGTACCAGTCCTCAAAATGGCCCCCACACACATGGACAGGCCCCATCAACACCCCAAAAAATTGAAAAACACACAAAAATCACCACAATCCAATGCCATCCATGCCCTCCATGATGTTTACATTAACGAGACCCCACAGAAAGACTCAGTCCACACACCACTGAGTACCCCTGGGCAAAAGGCCTAAACAACAGCCCAAAAATCGAAAAACACACAAAAATCACCACAATCCAATGCCATCCATGCCCTCCATGATGTTTACATTAAAGAGACCCCTACACAAAGACTCAGTCCATGCACCACTGAGTACCCCTGGGCAAAAGGCCCCAACACCACCTCAAAAAATCGAAAAACACAAAAAAATCACCACAATCCAAAGTCATCCATGCCCTCAATCATGTTCAAATTCAAGACAACCCACAGAAAGACTAGGCCCATGCACCACTGAATACCCCTGGGCATAATGGATGAAAGCAAGGTAGACTGAGTGCAGGCCTATGGCATAACAAAGCACACTGCCTGGCTTCAAAATGGCCCCTAGACCCCCACAACATGGCCAGGCCCTGCCTGTACCAGTCCTCAAAATGGCCCCCACCCACATGGACAGGCCCCATCAACCCTCCCAAAAATTGAAAAACACACAAAAATCACCACAATCCAATGTCATCCATGCCCTCCATGATGTTTACATTAAAGAGAACCCACAGAAAGACTCAGTCCATGCACCACTGAGTACCCCTGGGCAAAAGCCCCCAACAAGAGCCCAAAAATCGAAAAACACACAAAAATCACCACAATCCAATGCAATCCATGCCCTCCATGATGTTTGAATGAATGAATGAAATGATCTTTATTCGGATTTTGATAGATCCATAAAAGTACATACAGAATGAAGCATTTAAAACACATAAAAACATATATAGAAGTTAAAAACAGCCCAATTGGGCATGAGCAGCATATGTGGCATAAAGTGCATGATACAAAATATAAGACATTAAACAGTTAACAAATGCAATCATAAATTTCTGTTTAGCCAATACCAATATTCATGGAATCCATACATATAGTTAATCCTCTATACAAATTATATTTAGATTTTAAAGTGCGTTATGTGTTCATAGGCCATTATGCATGTTCCATACTTGCCCTCGATCTCACACAGGCTTTTATGAAGCAGCTTATAGTGTATATAACATCGTCAGTTGGTAACATTTGTAGAAATCTCAATGCCAATTTAAAGTCCCTTAGATTATATTTTCTAAAGATCGGCATTAGATAATGATGGATATACAATTTATAGTGGCCACAGAAAATAAAGTAATGCAATAGACTTTGTTTCCCTCCGACAGAGCACGGGCAATCCAGCTCTTCTAGATTCTTATTATAGCCGAGTGGGAAACTCAGTAAATTGACAATACTTCCTTCCCGGAACCTAAATAAAAGGCTCCGGTTCCATCTTCCAATTGGTATTGACAAGTATCTACAGGGCTTCTTTGGCTTATTTGAATTATTATTACCTGTATCAGTTAGTGGAAAATATTTAATAATAGCTGGTTTCATTAATTCAGTTCTCATACGTTCCCTTTTATATATTTCAAATAGTGCCCATTTTACATTATTCTTGTGACGGGGACAATGGTATTTGGAGAGCTAAACAAAGAGCCATGTCCCACGCTCAACAGGCTATTCTTGACAGCATTTAGCCAAGGTATGAGATGGGATCGTTCATGTAACAGGCAATCTGAGATTATACTGCGGGTCAAGGAAGCCGCTGGATTTGTCCATATTTTTATCCAAAAAAGCGTAGGCCTTGACCTAATAAAATCAGCTATATATGACAACATAAGTTCTTGGTGACAAATGAATGTGGGCGCACAGGAGGTTCCACCCAGCACCTTCCTACAGAATCTATTTTCCTCCAACTGCAAAGACATGCTGTTACAATAACCCCACACATCTGATCCATATGTCCCAGTTGGCTGACATTGGGTGCGATAAATATTTAACAGGGGGGTAATCACATCGGCCGTTTTCGGTTGACGAAGAGATAAAATTGAAAAACACACAAAAATCACCACAATCCAATGCCATCCATGCCCCTAGACCCCCACAACATGGCCAGGCCCTGCCTGTACCAGTCCTCAAAATGGCCCCCACCCACATGGACAGGCCCCATCAACACCCAAAAAAATCAAAAAACACACAGAAATCACCAAAATCCAGAGCCATCCATGCCCTCCATGATGTTTACATTAAAGAGACCCCACAAAAAGACTCAGTCCATGCACCACTGAGTACCACTGGGCAAAAGGCCCCAAAAACAGCCCAAAAATCGAAAAACACACAAAAATCAACACAATCCAATGCCATCCATGACCTCCATGATGTTTATATTAAAGAGACCCCACAGAAAGACTCAGTCCATGCACCACCGAGGACCCCTGGGCAAAAAGCCCCAACAACAGCCCAAATATTGAAAAACACACAAAAATCACCACAATCCAATTGTTACTCTGTGCCCCCAAATTCAACACCCAGCAGGTTTAGCAGGTCCTGTTCCCTATTGATAATACCCACCCAATGGTTCATCAACTGCTGTGTGGTGACATGTACCCTTGTGCTGCAGCGCACACACCAACTCACTCTCATCTACAGCAGCAAATGCTACCCCAGCGTGTACCCTCTTCCATTCCTGCCACCTGCTGCCAGCATGGAGGAAAGATTGAACTGTACAAACAGCACCCCTGAGTGACGACGGCGCCCATAGGGTGTGCTACTTGTGGCACTGGCGTCTCCACCTGGTCCTTGCTCTGTCATGGGGTCCAGTGAAAAAAATAGAACAAGACAAGACAAAGCAGAAAGGAAGAACTGAAAGAAGTGGAATGCAAGGAAAGGGAAAGAAAGTACAAGAAGGTAAGAAAAAGGCAAAAACATAAAATACACACAGAAAGAAACACACCAATAAAAAATAAGTACAAGATTGGTGGATGAGTGGAATAGGGGAAGGATTGGCACAGATTCAAAAACAGGCCGAGCACCGTGCACAGAACAGCAAAGAAAGCTGTTAAAACAAAATTCATGTGCCCATGTGCACCACTTGGTGCTTCTCCTGCTGATTTTCAGTTTGAAATGTGTTACAGGCATGAAAAAAACAGAGCAAAGAGCCCAACAGGTATTATTTCACCCATTCCCAGAGTTTTGTGGAAACTCACAGAATTTTTTTTGTAACTCTGTGGAATTCCCCAGAGCAAATCTCTGAAGGTTCTTCCCAAGTTTAGAATTTATTCTTATAAAACATTTTGAGAGCAAGGGCATGAAAATGTGCTTATAATGCATATAAACAACTTGATACAATGCCTGAGAATTTAAACTAGATTTATACAAGAAGAAACTGTATGAAACCTTTACATTGAGGCCTGTTAGACATTAGGTTGTTGGCTGACTGGGTTGTAAGCCCTGGTCATGCAGCAACCACAATCCTAGTCAGTTTAAGGGCAGGGAAATCCTAATTTAACCTGTGCTCACCCTCTGGTAGCTTGGCACAGAGCAATCAGGCTTACATTTAGAGGCAGTGTTCTAAGTATTTGTGCAACACTTCAAACAGTAAACCATCCACGGCCCATGCAGGTAAGAGCGGTGGGGCCAGGTGGTGGGGAATTGCGACAGATAATAATGAGGAAGAATTAAAGAAATAGTTAATTTTCCCTTGTTGTTGTTTGTCGAAATCCCCTCGGTATTCCGCCCCACCGCTGTTACCTGCACAGGCCGCGGATGCAGTAAACTAGTGAAAACACCACACAAAATGATTCCACACCAATTTAGGAAAATAGATCTGACTTTAATAAATAAAACAAGACCAAAACTACAAAAATCTAATTAGTAAAACTGGAGTTATTGAATCCTAATAATTGTAGTAAAAAATGTATTAAAAAACCACAAAGCTCTATTGGGGCAATTTGGTTGCGCCAGATCGGGACAAAGTCACAAGTTCAGGCCGACCGCAATGGAGAATGGTCTGCTACAGGAACTCATTGAGGCCTGCTCAATAGGGTACCTTAGATCCTGGTTGTTGCATACCACTGTGTGGAACTGCATCGAAGATGCATTACAAAGATTAGGCAATATGTCGGTTCCCAAATGCAGCGAGGGTGCGGTGCGAGGTCCTGATGCATCAACATTGAGGATCCTGTCAATGGGGCTTGTGATGCAAATTCCAGTGTTGAGGATGCAAGGCACAGCTGAGATTACATAACGGTTCCAATGAGCGGTGACGCTGCGATGTGGAGCTTCATAGTCGTCGTCAAGGCTGTTGTTCACTAGGGATGCAAGGGGTTTACGTCCTGAAATGCTCAGTGCAGCAGTGGTTCCAAAGGTGATTCATTGATCGCAACAGCAATGTATTTCTTTTGTGGCAGGTCCAATGCACACAGCAGCGGTAATGCATTGGTCCTGCTTGGTGATCCACCATCCAGACAACGAGACTCGTCTGTTCTGCTCAGCAATGTGTAGTACAGCAGATAAGATGTGTTGGTTTCACTTGAAAGCCACTAAATCCCACTTCCAAGGGTCAAGGACTAGGGTGGCAGCACTTGGCAGGGTAGACTCACAGAGTCTAGATGCAGTGGTTAGAAGCCTCTAATGTCCCCGAGGCTTCAGATCAGGAGGCCAGTTAGCTTGCCCTTGGAGTTTATCTGGGTTCTGTGGTCAAGTGATGCAGTTCCAGTCTTTCTCACCGAGGCAAAATGGCAGAAGGCAACAGTCCAGCACAGAAAGGAAGGAGTCAGGCATGAGTGCAGTCCAGCAGAGTGGAAGTCCTTCAGCAGCACAGTAGTCCTTCTGTCTGGCAGAATATCCATGGGTCCAGAAGTGTAGTGAAGTGGTGGTGTCGAAGGTCCATTACTTATACCTATTGGAGCCTTTGTAGCCTTCGAAGTTCATATAGGTCCTTTTTTCTTGCCCCGGCTCCAGACAAACTACAGGGGAAATGCAGCCCTTTGTGTGTAGATAGGACACAGTCTATTCAGGTGTTAGTGAGTTTGTGCCCAGCTCCTTCCTCCCATCCGGCCAGAAATGACACATTGAGGCACACTTAAGCTCCCATTTTGTGTGGCTGTCTAGGAGGAATACAAAAACCCAACTGCCTACTACACCCCAGGCATGCGATCAGACACAGGCTACAGCCACCAAATTGCTAAAGCAAATAAATGCCAATTGCTAAAAGTTGCATTTTCTGAATTGAAATTTAATATCCAGACTTGAAGGGTTTATCTCAATTCCCAATTGGAAATGTCACTTATAAAATGTAATACAGTAATCTCAATTTTATCATAAGGTGAGATGGGCCTTGCAGTAGTGAATAACAAATTTGAGAGTTTTACACTACCAGGAGAAGTAAAAAAATATGCAAATATCCTGTCTTTTAAATAAAATGTCACTCTGCCATCGGGGTTATCCAGGGCATCCTTTAGGGGTGACATATGTATTAAAGAGGAAGGCGTGGGTGTGGAAAAAGGTTTATTTTACCAGGTCGAAATGGCAGTTTAAACTGCACACACAGATTCTGCAATGTCTGTCCAGAGACATGCTTACAGTGCTACTGAATTGAGTGGCACAATCAGTGCTGCTGGTCCTCTAATTGCATGTAATTTACAGGCCAAGGGCATGTTTTGTGCTACTTTACTAAGGACATACAAGTAAATTAAATAATCTATTTGGCCAATGTTACTATGTTTTAGGGAAAGATCACAAGCACTTTAGCACTGGTTATCTGCCTTAAAATGTCCAGAAAGACCAGTAAAAACGATGTCAGCAAAAACAGGAGGCCTGAAGGCAAAAATGTTTGTGGGAAATCACACATTGGATGCCAGATCTAATATGTGCTCCCCCAGCTCAACGTGGGGAGAACTACCCAACCCCTAGGGACTTAGCTTCAGTAAGGTGGAAGAACCTGTAGAGACCATCAGAATTGGCAGGGTCTGTTCCAGAACAGTGTTCCACTATAAAGTCTGTTACCTGTAGGGAGATGGATCACCTGAACTGTTTGGGATTCTCACCCCTTATCTTCATTATCCATCTGTGGGTTCTGTGGATTGTCTAAACCTGGAAAGGAGCACCAAACGGTATGGTCTCAGCTACTTCAGTGCCCAGAACACCTATTTATTGCACTCTACATCTGTTCCCAGGAAAATATTAACCTTCTACTGATGAAGGATACAGGTTGATCCAGACCTTCTTCATTTAGCTGTGAGAGCACTGCCCCAATGCCATGCTCTGAGGTATCTGTCTGCACAAGGAATACTCAGGACATGTCAGGGGCCTAGAGCACTGGTCCTGTGCACAGGGTCTCCTTCAGGGTATCAAAAGCGTTCTGGGATGCCGCTGTGTACATCACCTGACATGGCTGTTTCTTAGAAGTCAACTCTGTTAAGGGTGCAGCAATGGTGACATATCCCTCAAAAAATCATCTGTAGTAACAGCTGGTGATGCTTAAGAATGTGGTCACCTTTGCATGGGTCTTGAGGGGATCCTCAGGCAGAATGGTTTGGATTTTGACCTGGAAGAACTGTCTCTTCCCACTTGGTGACCCCAGTAGCCCATGTAAACCTTCCCTATCTGGCTGCTGGTACTGGTCTTGATATTCAGCCTAGCCCTTTGCAGAGCCCAGAGCCTTGAAGCACTTCCCTGAGGTGGCACAAATGGTCCTCCCCACTAGAATTGAAGATCTCAGTGTCATCTTGCTACGTGGCACTGAAGTTCTTCAACCCAGCCAGAACCTGGTTGACCAACCTCTCAAAGGTGGCAGGGACTTTCTTGAACCCAAAGGTCATTACCATCGACTCCTCCCAATCCGGCTTCAGAAAAAACCACAGTACAGAAGCCGCCCTCCTCGCCGCAACAGACGACATCCGCACCTTACTGGACAAAGGAGAAACAGTAGCCCTCATCCTCCTCGACCTATCAGTGGCGTTCGACACAGTCTCCCACCGCACCCTAATACGCAGACTCTATGATGCAGGAATCCAGGACAAGGCCCTCGACTGGATCTGCTCCTTCCTCTCCGGCAGGACGCAGTGGGTAAGACTCCCCCCTTTCCTCTCGGACCCCACACCTGCCACCTGCGGAGTCCCCCAGGGCTCCTCCCTCCGCCCGACGATCTTCAACGTCTACATGGCTCCACTTGCCCCATCATCAGAACCTACGGACTCAACATTGTGTCATACGCAGACGACACCCAGCTCATCCTCTCCCTATCCAACGAGCCCAACACCGCCAGACGCAACTTTCGAGAAGGCATGGAAGCCATCGCCAAATGGATGAAAAACAGCTGCCTACAACTAAACACCAACAAAACAGAAGTACTCATCATGGGCCCAAACCCCGACGCCTGGAGCGACACCTGGTGGCCCACCTCCCTCGGAAACCTGCCAACCCCCACAGTCCACGCACGCAACCTGGGAATCATCCTGGACTCCGAGCTCAAAATCGACCGCCAGATCAATTCTGTCTCATCTTCCTGCTTCCACACCCTCCACCTCCTTCGTAAGACCTTCAAATGGATCCCCCTTGAACACCGAAAGACAGTCACTCACGCCCTGGTCACCAGCAGACTCGACTACGGCAACGCACTCTACGCCGGAATAAACAAAAACCTCATCTGCAAGCTACAGAACATCCAGAACACCGCCGCAAGACTGGTCCTCAACCTGCCAAAACACTGCCACATCTCCCAGCACCTGCGCACACTCCACTGGCTCCCCGTCGAGGCGAGAATCACCATTAAGATGCTCACCCACGCACACAAGGCCCTCCACGGCACCGGACCAGCATACCTGAAAAGCCGACTCAAATTCCACGCACCCCAAAGGACCCTACGATCAGCCCAGCTTTCCTACGCCGGGGTCCCTCGCACCAGAAAGACCAGATCGGGAGGCCGCTCCTTCTCCTTCCTCGCGGCCAAAGCATGGAACGCCCTTCCGCTCCACCTCAGACAGACAACATCGCTCCCCATCTTCGCAAGAAACCTCAAAACCTGGCTCTTCGACAGACCCCCTCCTTGATGGAATGGAACCTGCACCCCCCCCCTACCCTCCCACCCCTAGCGCCTTGAGACCCTCATAGGTGAGTAGTCGCGCTTTAACAAACTCCTGATTGATTGATTGATCACCCAGAACTGGAAGTGCCCTTCTGGGGTAGAAGACGCAGACCTCACTTTGGCCCCCTCGGTCAAGGCAATCTGCCTGTACCCAGAAGTTAGATCAAACAGTTCCTTCCCAATCTATGAGCTTGGGGATGGAGGTGTGTCAGTCATGGTGACTACATTGAGTCCATGGTAATCCACACAGAACCTAAGTTTTGGAGTGACAGTTGGAGAGGCAGACTATGGGACCAACACCACTGGACTAGACCAAGGGCTATTTGAGGGCTCTAACTCCAGTGTCTTAGAGACTTAATCTTTAATGATGGCTCTCACTTTATCAGACAGCCTGTACAGTTTGCTCTTCACAGGTGTGCTGCTCCCAGTGTCAATATCATGGGAACACCATGTAGTGAGTCCTGGTATAGGGGAGAATAAAGAGGCAAACTGTCCTAACAACTTTTGACAGTCTCAATATTAGTCTAGGGTAAGTGTACCAGGAAGGCTGACACCCTCCACTGACCCATTCTGCTCCTTGAAAGAAAGTAGGCCAGAGAGAGGTTTACTCTCCTCTTCCTCCCCTTCATCTGTGACCAGAAGCATGGTCAACTCATACCTCTCGAAATGGGATTTGAGGTGATTGACATGAAGGACCCTTGAAGGCCCAGACCAGTAGTCCTGCAGGGCCCTGAGCTACACAGGATTCTTTACCCACACTTTTCAGCTAGGCTGAAACTCAGCCGGAGTGACCTATGGCCATACCACTATTTCATGACCTCCTGGCTGAGTTCTAGAATGGCCTTGGCTTGCTCCCAGAAAATTTTCATCTGGGTGCAAAGTTACGGCATGTATCTAGCCCCACTCTGGGTGCACCTTCTTGGGAGCCTGCTCCCACCCCTCCTTTAACAGACTAGGAGGTCCTCTCTAGGAGTGGGAGGAATTCACAGAATTTGACTCAGCCGAAATCTGCAGTGATAAAAATATCCAACAGGCAGACATAGCCATGTTGCGCAATAATTTAGCGCCAGGAGTTCGCTTCCTGCTGACAAGTCAGCGCAAATGGCTCACCGCAGCACACCAGCCACGCAGCAACTCAAATTGATGTTGCTTCTGCTCGATTATATTTTCTACATGAGCAACAGCCTTCTGATCGGGATTGATTGCAACCTCTCATGGCTGCATGTAATGGAAAAATCATTCCAGATGTCCTCCTTTTGGCCACAAATGACAGGAGGGTATGCCAAATCTCTCACAAACTGCCAACGTAGCATTTTGGTGCAGGTGAGAGAAAATGTTCCTCTATGTGGCGATAGGCAGAATTTGGCCAGAACCTAGTGTTACAAGAGTAACGTGTAGTTGTCAAAATTCTTCTGATTTCGCCGGCAGAACAGAATATGTCACCCACCCCTAGTCCTCTCACAGGGTGCCCTTACAGAAGCTCAAAGGGTCTAAAGTCAACTCCTTTCTGTGGTACCTCCCTGTAGACAACTAAAAGGCATGACAGGAGGATGTCCCACTTCCACCGCAAGGGCTTCGACGGGCCCATGATCTTGCCCTTCAGGGTCTTTGTTGAACCTCTCAACAAACCCATTGGTTTTAGAGTGGTAAAGAGTGCAGAACATATAAGTTACCCCACACTCCTTCCACATGGCCTTCATGTACCACAACATGAAGTTGGGGGAATTGCACATGGGTAAAGATCCCCATCAGTGCAGTCACTGTTCTCTGAAGGATAGCCTCCGGGTCCCAGGTGAAATGGTCCCCGAAGACCAGAATAAACCTGTTCTTCATGGCTGTCTTGGGGCTTGAGGCCCAACAATGTTTATGTTACCCCTTTCAAAGAGGGTGCCAATAAAACAAAATGTTGCAGGGAAGCCTTGCACTACTCTCCTAACTTGCCACTGGCCTGGCAAGTAGGACAGGACCTAGAGAATGCATTTGAGGCCCTCCTCATTTCAGGCCAATAAAAGAGGGTGACAAGCCTGTCAAATGTGTGGTCCTTCCCCAAATGGCATACAAGAGGTACATCATGAGCCAGCTCTAGTAGGAAGGTCCTGTAGCACTGGGGGACCACCAACACATGTTTTGTCCCAGGCTTAGGAACCCTAGGTTTGCTATACAAGAGACTATTCTCTCAGTAGATCAGGTGATGGCCAGAGGTATCACCAGCTCCCTGGGCCTCCACCTGCTGCCATATGCAAACAAGAGTAGGGCATTTAAGCTGTGCTTTGGAGAACTTCTCCCTGGTGGAACCCCCTTTCTGCTGCCAGTTGGCCAGCTCAGGTAGTCAACATCCTTCCCTGTACTCTCTGAGGTATCCCGCTCAGCCTCCTATTAAAGTGTGAGAGTTGCAGGAGTGGGTATCTCAAGCCCAAAGCACAATGCCCCACGTTCTTCCTCTTTTTGGTGCGCACCTGTGCCATTTTAATTTTCTTCAGGTCTCTTGATCACCCTTGCGGGAAGAGAATGGACTGTGTTATCAGGCACACTCACCCAGGCAACAGTAATATCTCCAAGTGGGACCTGAGCACCAACTCCTTCCAGACGGTGTGTTCTAGTACATTGCCAAGCAGATAATTCACTGACATGGACAGACTCACAGCTGCCCTCAAGGAACCTGAGCCCCCCCACCCCCCTACATAAAGGGAACCAGAACCACTGGGTGGTGACTCTCATGTTTGTCAGCTGCAACAACATAGTGAAATACATTAGGGACTGCCTGCTCTTTGGTCACCAGATGACATTTGCTGGTTGTCATGCTGGCTCTGGGTCTCTCAGAGCCTCCACCCTTTGCCCACTGATGGTGACCCACTGCCTGTATTTTCCTAGTATTACTAAGTATGTGAGTTCTCTGCATCATCACTCTGTCACCTAGAGACAACAGGGTAACCTCTATGCTGTCCTCCCCACTTACTATGACAATTTAATCTCCAAGGGCTACACTAGCCAACCCCAGTGATTGCCCCCCTGATCGATGCCAGTTTGAGACACTTGGCATCCCCCTTGAAGTACCCTTCCTGCTAGAACTCCTAGCACTTTGCGGGTGCCTTCCTCGATGCCTATTGTCAGGGAACCATTTCTTCCTCTGCTGCTCTAGTGGGGCTTCAGAGTCTTGGCCCTTGGAACTATTTCAGGGCCCACTTGATAAATCCTTGTTTTTATGTTTATTTCCCCCTCCTTCTTCTGATGGGTCGGTGCCTACCCTTGTGGTGATTTCCCCAGATATATTTATGTGGACCCTGGTGCTGAACCAGTGATCTGCCTCCTTAATAAACTCTTTGGAGTCAGAGGGCTTACTGTCAATGAAGTGTTGGTACAGCTCTGCAAAACGGAAACTAAAGCTGTGAACCTTTGCAATACCATTGTCCTGTCCCATTTAATCCTTTACTTCACTGCTCCTCACCCAACCACCCAGTGACCTACAAAAGAAATCCACACAATCCACCCACGTCTTTTGGTCCAGCTTTTGACTGTACATACTCTTCTGCCTGTAATTCTCTGGTACACTTCCTGAAAAGGGTTTTCTTAATGAGGGGATACCTCATCCTGGTCTTTCATCTCTATGGTCAGTAGGGTGTCCCTCCCTTCACCCATCACTAGGAATATGCCTCCACAGACAAGCCTCTAGTCCTCTTAAGGGATCATGTGCATCTGTAAGGCAATATCATAAGCCTCAAACCACTTTTCAATATTATCTCCCACAACAAAGTCAAACACAAAATCTTTAGGAATATGGATTCTCCAGAGAGCACTGTGAGTATACTGCCACCATTACTGCAGGATTAGACCTGCTTTGCTCTGATATCCAGCTCTCTGAGACATAGCTCATAGGCCATTCCCCTATACTCCCTAGCCAGTCTACTCTCTTGCAAAGTCCTTTCAGCCTCAGCCTTCCCTTTACCAAGGCCCTCTCAGCTTTAGCCTTCTTTGCCTCCATGGCCAACTTCTTTTCCTCCATCTGGAGTTTGGCCATCTCCAGCCTGAATCCCCTGTCCTCCCTCTTCACCACCAGCTCCTCTGGGCACCAGCTGTGGGAATTAACACAGCTCCCTGCCCAGGTTGGGAGCTCCACTCTTGGTGCCAAGTCACCCCCTCAACTGCAAACTGGATCTCAGGGTTGCCCTCTCCTTGCTTATCAATCACATCATCTCCTTCTGTGTTTTCAACTACTGACTGATGGGCTTCTGCACAGACATTCAGCACAATTTGCGTCTCCACTGTCCTGGTGGTGCTTTTTGTAGGAATTCCACTTTTTGTGTGGAACTCCTTGAGCTGGGCCACAGTGAAAGCATCCATGTTGTCCAGCGCAAATTCCATTCTTGCAAATGTGTTTTCACTCACAACAGTCAAGGGAGGAATTTGGAAAAATCTAAAAAAAGCTAATCAAGGAGAATTTAAACTCTAATTAGTCTTAGATATGGGATGGTAGTGTACATCAAAACACAGTATTTAAGCTACCTATTTTCTACATGTATTCAAATGATGGTGAAAGACCCAAAAATGTAACAAAATATTTTGGGGCTCATTTATGAGAGGCTTGTACCACCAGAGTGTCACTTTTTTTTGAAGCTCTGGTGGCCCAAGTGTCCCAATCATATTTATGAGGCGACGCAAAGTAACCCTGTGTGACTTTGCATGGCCTTAACGATATGCAGTAAGACAAAGCAGCGCAAGTTGCTGTGATGCCTCACTCTATGTCAAGTAGGCTTTCGATTGGCATTGCAGCGTAATAAGCTCTTCCTGCACAAAAAACAATCCTTCCTACATTGGCGCTAGGCAGCAATTTGTGCGGCCAATGCAGGGGAAAAGGACAGGAATGCATCATATTCCATAAATAAGCTGCTTTCTTGCCCTTTCACATTGGCGAAGGGCAGCACAGCAAGAAGATTTGCAGCACTGTCCTATACCAATTCCTCATAAATGAGGCCCTTTGATTTTACCCACACTTTGACCATGCCTCACACTCACTGACCTTTGGTTTGCTAAGCAGTGTTCGATAATATTTCCCCACTGTAAAAATAATTTGCTGCAGGATTGGGGCGTTTATGGTTGTTGATAGTTGTCAGTGATGAGGAGTACCAAGCTCTGGAAATTGTTGTCAGGAGGGGTCATTATGCCTAAAACATTTTGACAGGGATGTTTAAATAGAGATAAAAAGACCCCACCTGCTCTTACCCTTTAACTCAGATTTTCTTCTTAACTGTTTAGCATGGAACTGACAGGTCCGGGTGCCCGTGAGCTGTATGAGCCTCATATAAACACAGGTTTTGAGTGTTTTAAAATCTACAGAAGCATCTTTGACAATCAATCTGATCTGGACTTAACAGTGGCGGCTCCTCCTCTATGACGGAGGAGCGTCACCTCACTGCTTTCTCACAGTGCGAGAAGCAAAAACATAAAATGGTAATAACCTTTAGTTATTACAATTTTATGTTTCCTTTGCCGGGGGGCATGTGGTCAGGCTGCTCTGTTTGCTGAGCAGAGGCAGGGGAGGAGTGGTTTGCCCACTCCTGAGTGTGCAATGATTGTTTGGTCGGCCCTCGCGGGCCACCAAAACCAGTCATACACACTTTCCCCTTCTCCACTGCATGGAGAACATTCCCACCTCTCCAGCCCCTGGCTTAGCACTGTGTCACAGCACTCAGACCAATCACAAACCTGCATTGCAGCATTGTGATCGGCTTAGGGGATGGAGCCTGGCTGCCTGCTTCCTGTTCCTGTCAGAGGCAAGAGGGGGGCAGGAGCAAAGAAGATGCAGTACCCAGCCTTGTGGTAAGTTTTATAAAAAAAGAAAAATGTATTATGATCCCCGCATGCAACCCCCCACAAACCTCCCATGTGCGCCCCACACCTGCGAGCCATGCCGGCCGCAACTAGGACTTAACATTCTTTGGTTACCATCCAGCCTGTGTGCTTTACATTATTTGGATAAATGTTTGTACCTCCAAATATCCCAACTATGTTTAGAATGTCGATATGCTGCATTAGTCGTAAGGTACCCTTCCAGTCACAGCACTACAAAAATACTCTAATAATGCTTCCCTGACATCATCCGATAAAAAAAACTGCACAATTTGTTCTGCATATTCTGATCAAGACAAGTCTCCTTTAAAGTAATGGTTTTGATGCATGAATTGAAAATAGGTTGTTTCTTTTTCGTAATATACAACTGATGCTATATACACAACATATCTGCTGCTTTTAAGAATTTATTTTGCCCAAGGTTTCCTGCATATGTGAACAATTTTGAGCTGATTATGAATCTGAATTTTGGAAGGAGCAGAATCTGATTGATGATCTGATGAAGGATTTTTTTTACATGTACATAGAATCATAACCAGTTTTTATAAAAAATGTGAATGAATTCGCTATATCTCTGAGTACACTAGCTCGACTAAAGCTCACTGTTAGCCTGAAATCAAGTCTTTGTCTTGTTGTTACACACCTTCTTTGGATTAACAGAATAATCACTGACTCCATTACTAAAACACGCCGTCGTGAAAACCTGTTTTCCTCTCGATTTTGTCTTTCTGAAATTCCACACTGAGCCCTCGCAGCACTTATAGACTGAGGGCCTCATTTATGATGCCTTGCGTCAGTTTTGCGCTGCGGATGCGTCACTTTTTGTGACGCATCGGCGGCGTAAAACATGCGCCTTGTTGCGCCATATTTAAAAAGTGACGCATCTAGGTAGATGCGTCACTTTTTAAACCCCTGCGCCACATTATGCCTGCGTCAGGTATAATGTATGCAAAGGGGGCGTTCCCCCGCAAAAAGCCTCGTAATAGTGACGCAGTGAAATCTATGAAAATTCACTGCGTCACTTTTAGGATGCGGTTGCGTCAAAATCTTGCGCCTGCCTCACAGCAGGCGTAAGACTGACGCAAGCCCTTTCACATGGGGCTTTCCCCATGTGAAAGGACGCATTGCTGGAGTTGCGTCACTTTTGTGACACACTCCAGCAATGCGTCACTTTTGCGCTTACAGATGCGTCAGAAATACTGACGTATCTGTAAGTCCTTGCGACATGATGCGTCATACATTAAATATGAAGCATCATTGGTGTCGCAAGGAGTGCGCAGTGAAAAGTGACGCATCGCTGTTTTCACGCAGCGATGCGTCACTTTTCATAAATGAGGCCCTGAATTTCTTGCCATCTTATTGCTGCTTTTTCACACTTTCTTCCCCGAGGGGATAACTCATATTGGTCACATACACCCAATGAGGAGTTTTGGAGCCATGAATTGATTAATTCACTCCACTTGTTAGAAAGAGAGAATTGGGTGCCCATTCACTTTCACTATATGGTGATGGTCACTTTGGAATAGTGGACCCCAATCTTAACTATCTTATTTTCATTTTTGTCCTTTTGTTCTTTACAGCTTTGAGAAAGACCAAGGCCTATTAGCCACATGGGGGCTAAACACGTGATGGCTGTTCTCACATTCTACACTATACATCAAATGGCACACTCTATTTTCTGAACATGGAATTATTCACCTTGAAATAAAGAAGTGCATGTCAATCAACAAATGGATGGTACTTTGATATATTCTGAAAGGGAAGACACTCCTACTTTGTCTTTAAATTACGTATGACTGGGATAATAAGGGTCTAAACTCCATTAGAGTGCTCACTCACATCAAATTAGGTATTTCCAAATCAACAGGAAGAGGATGCTGGGCCCTATGCATTATCAATAAATACTATATTGGCTCAGCCTGTGGGATTGGAAATCAGACCAGAATCTGCAAATCAGTGAAATAATTCCACCACATTAGGAGTTAGTTTGTCATAGTAAGCTTTACAAAAAGTTGCAATAAAGCCATGCTGGCCTTAGGCTTTATTCAATTTTAGAGATTTTATTACCTTGGATATCTCCTCTTCATTAAATGACAGATTGAGTGCTGTTTTATTATCCTTGTGTATCTGTGGCAGGTTAATTTGATCTAAATAGGCTTTACAATCATCAAGGTAGGCTTGTGAGTCATTCTTGTAAAGAGTTTCACAACATTATTTAAAAGTCTCCAAACTTTTTGGACGATTTGTTTGTGTTTTCTTTGACTTATCTTTAAGCGGGGTGAAGCTATTCTAGTTTTGTTTGTGTTTTAAGTGGGACTCAAGCATTTTACCTCCTTTGTTCATATCAGAGTTTTAGGCTTTTGGATCTGTTGACCCAGACGTCACCAATCACACTTAGTATTCTATTACATTCGTATTTTTTTAAAAGTAAGTTGAGGGTGGAGTTGTCTGGTTTTGCTATGTGGAACGTCTGAAGCTTCTTAATTTCATCATCCAATTCTGTTATTTTACTGTTATTGGTTTTATTTAACTTTGCTTGTAGGTTTATTAGTATTCCTTTTTAGTGTTGCTTTGAGTGCATCAGAAAATATAGGGGAGATTCGAATTTCAGACAATTTATTATCATTGATATAACCAATTGTAGCTTTTTCCAATGAGCCTCTATTCTCATCACATATGAGAATGTCACCATTAACTGTAAGAATTGACAGGGAAGTTTACAGCTAAACAACAACAAATATCCATTTGTGCTTGCTATTCTTTAAAAACCCACATTCACCATATAAGGAATCAATACTAGGTTCACAATTTGGGCCAGAATTAGCAATATTATTAATCAATATCCGTAGTCTCTGTCTCACTATATGTACTAAGACCTTTCATTTATTGCTGTACAAAATCTTTTTTTAATACATATGGTCATCAAGTACATAAATCATTTCCCACAATTACATTAGGTTAAAAATGTTTTTATACAAAAAAGTAATTGTCGACACAGCGTTTCTGTGGAAATCAAGATGGTTCCTACAAACTTTATCAGAACCTACATTTAAAAAGAAATACGCTTGTAGCTCTTTACCAAACATCACTTCAATCAGTGATAATAACACCAATGATGCAGAAAACTGCAGTCATCTCCGCACAAGGCAGAAACAAACAGAATTTTATTAAAAAAGAAAGTTGATAATGTAAAAAAGACATTAAGAACCTTTCCAAGGAGAACCCTTACCCCTATTTGACGGACAATTATTACACAATCAACTCACCACAGGACAGATAATACATGTGGGGTAGGTACAAAAATAAACAATCAGTCACTTTTCAGACTCCTTAGCAGGATCTGCTCACTCAGACCCCCAGTCCAGACTTTTATTTAGCTCAAGCCCACAAGGGCAGCGGAAGAAGCTGACCATGGCACCAATACCCAGTGATTGCCAGACGAGAAGGAAAAATTACAGGGACCTAAGCTCCGCTCATACAGTAAGGGGCTAATAACACACAGCAAATTCACATTTTTTGGTGTATCACACTACACTCTGCCTTCTGCAGAAATTCCACTTCTAAGCAAAGGGCTTTCCTATATTATAACAAAATGAATTGGCTTTTTTGCCTTAGAAACTAAACTATTACAGTTCTTCTGTAAATAGGACTCAAATTCTGTCTGTTAAACATTTAATCACCAAACACTGGCACACTGTTGGGAGCATTGCCCCCTTTAACCAGCGCCTAATGTGTGGCTTCAAAAGAGGTTAAAAAATCAAGGACCATTTGGTCCACTCTACTACCAAAGTAGACTAGTTCCAACACCAGGAGTACCCTAGAAGATACCTGGGGTCTCCAACCAATGAAAGAACATTATCACTGTGGGAGTTGTGTAGCCTGTAAATACAATAAAGACACACACAAATTAGGAGCATGGCACTATGAAGGTTGACCTCTAGCTGTATTTCCAAAAATTTAATTTTTTGTATGTGGTGTCCATGCAATTTGCTGTACATAGGACAAACGTCACAGCCAGTGAAGACAAGAATAGGCCAGGTTCGGAGAAGAATAAGATGCAGGTTAACCAACCCTCCATTAGTTACTCTTTTTCTGGAACATAACCATACTGCTGAAGACTTTGGAATATATTTATAATGAAATGGAATGATGCTGCATGCAATTTAGCTGTACTGCACTGCGTCTGCGTCATTTAAAAGAACAAAGGGATGTGCCGTATTTAAAAGAATAACATGCACCCCATGGGTTTTAACTTGTGCCTGCGCTAAAATAGCTACCTAGTGCCAGCACCATTGTGAAAGGGTGGCTGCATTGCGTTTGAGCAGACAGGGCTCCCTTCCTGCACAATACCAATTATTAATGGTGTTTTGCTCCTTCTATGTGTGCCAATGAATGCTTTACACATAGAAAGAGCAAAATATGAGGAGGAATAAAAGTATTTCTCCTCATTACGGCACTCTAATGCCTCCTTTTAAAAGGCCATTGTAAATCTGGTGTAGTGTCAGAAAGCAAAGGTTGTTGCATGGTAATGACCACAGCAACACCAATTGCACCACCTTTCAAAACAATATATCCAGTGAAGGATATATAAGGAGACACACACTGACCACAATGGTTCTCAAAGTAAATCTTTTACTGTAAACCTTGTAGTGAGTTAATTGTCAATTTTATGAATAGCTCTCTGAAACAAACAAACACATGGACTATGCATACATTGAGTGAATAGGTCGTGACTGGTGACAGGATGCTGTACACAGTTGAACGAAGTGACAAATAATCATACATGTAGGCAAAACATTAAATCATAAATGTCCACTTTAGAATACAATTGTCACAACTGGATACATTTTTCCCTTGTTTCGTTGAGACTCTGTATGGACGGATACATGAAAAGAACGTTGACGTTTCGTCCCTATGTAAATGCGCAGATTTGTGTGCATTCATGTCGGGTCTTCATCAGGACGAAAAGAGGAAGGTAGTACAGTCTGATTCTGCGCATATATTTGCTTAGAACGGTCCTTCAAGGGGGGAGGAGAATGTCAGTCGACAGACTCAATAGTCATGCTTGGCGTAAGGATTTCTGGTTTCTTTGCATTTGATCTTCTACACCAGCTGGTGGAATGATCGGTGGAAGGTGTCCCGCCTTAGCGATCACTTAGTGAAGCAGCAAAGACGTCTGAATCCGTCTGCCCGGACGTCCTCGCTGCTTCACTGAGTGATCGCTACAGCGGCACCCCTCCCCTGATCATTCCACCGGTTGGTGTAGAAGATCAAATACAAAGAAACCAGAAATCCTTTCACCAAGCATGACTATGGAGTCTGTCGGCTGGCATTCTCCTACCCCCTTGAAGGACCGTAATGGCCTTTTTCACACTATATGCTGGCAAAACGCTTCTGAGTCTTGTCGAGGGCAGGAAGCGCCACCCAAATGTTACATAGTGCCCTCACTCATTTCACTCTCTTCCCACACAGCCACAGGCACCTTCTCTTGTGGTGACGCTGTTTTCACTCACTCCTTGCTGTTGCGGAGAAATCTGCAGTTCTGGGGTCTTCACTTCCGGGGCTTTCCTCATCTCATACTCTAAGTTTCCCTGGCGTAAATTGCACTGAACCAGATACAAATGATTTCTCTGCAGCCTATTGCTGATATCTGAAGAACCGCTAGCAAAACTGTTCACTGGCTCACTCTTGAAAGTGTAATTTGTTGCTAATCTAATACGTGATAAAATTGTCAGATTACATTGTCACTTCCAGTTTTAAGCTGTACAAACAGCTGTAATCTAACTCCTATAGACCAATTCATAGTTAGAGTGGTGGTAAGTGACTACAACTCCCAAAATACATTTGGGTTTTAAACGGAGACTCAAGTGGAGCATGTGCATGGTGTCATTTGGTAACTATAAACTTTGCCTATTGATTTTAGTTTTTTATTATTAATTATAGTTAACATTTTCCGTTCTTTTCTAGTGGCATGAATACATTACAGTGCCGAAAACGTCATATGAACTTGTCACCAGGGTTAAGTTTGTGTGTGCTCTCTGAACAAGTTTGGGGGACTTGGCTTGGTTACTTAGGGGCAGATTTACAAGCCCCTTGTGCCACTTTTGCGTCACATTTAACATGGGAAAAGTGACGCAAAAGTGGCGCAAGGGGCTTGTAAATCTGCCCCTTAATGTAATTGTGATGTACACAGCTGGAAAATAGCATGCAACCCTTTTGGTTTTGTTGGTGTTAAGCCCTTGCTACCTAGACAATAAAATTAAGGCCAGTTACCTAGCATACTGGAATACATGAGCTAACAAAGACCGTCTTATATCAACCAGAAAAACATAAGGCCACAAATACCATAGATATATCCAAGACAACAACTAACAGTACAGTCCGGAGGGAGCCCGAAGCATGCCTCAGCACACCAAGTAGACTCTAAGTACACCAGATACCAGCACTGCCTCACCATGTCTGCCAGCACACCAGACAGAAAAAAATGCCTTGGCATGTCCCCATCGCATCACACAGCAGCACTGCCTTACCATGTTATCAAATACCCTAGACACAGCACATGCCTCACAGAGCGTTATGTGCCGTAAAAGAGTAGTGCCTTTTTCGTATCTGCTAATTTACCTGCCAGCAGCACAGTGTTGTTTTTGTCTTCCAGTGCATCAGGCTGCAGCATTACCTCACCATGTCTCCCATTGAATCCAACAGCTGCACTGCCTCGCCATGTCTCCTATTGCACGAAACAGCAGCACTGTCTCACCATGTGTCCCAGACCACTAGACTGCAGCACTGTCTCACTGTTTCTCCTTATTGTTGCAGCCTTGCCCTATCTGGGCATGAATTGCATTTCCATTGTTCAGTAAATAGCACAAAAGCCCAACCTTTGGTTTGTGTGTCTGTTCTCCAGTGGCACATGAAGTAACAGTTGATGTTGTAGCAGCCAGGATAATGTGCTACATGGCTAAACAGTTATAAGGTCCCAAAAGTGAGACCTATTGGCTATGCCAATGCTTGTTCTTTCTTGGTGATACATAACTTTGTAGTGCTCCATTGCTTTCCCCCACCACACCCTTTTGTATTGCATAAGGTTGAACACTAATTCCTTGAACTTGACATAGTGTTATGAATTGCTACCATTACGGCATGACTGCGGAACTGTAGACCTTTCTGGCTCAAGTGTGAGCCCTTGGGTCGGAAAAACATTCCTGGCCTCGTGCGGGTATTCAGTGTCTTTGGGAAGAGTGCTCAGGATCCTCCTTCTAACACTGATGATTATGGGAGACTGATGCTCACAACCTCACTTTGTATCTGCATCGTTTGGAGCTGTCTTTATTCTCCAGCATTCACCATGGATCATTTCGGCAATTGTTCTTATATAGATACCTGCTTCAAACTAATTTGGAGAACTCATTTTCACAATTGTGGGACTGCTTTCATTGCAAGAATCGACCATAGACTGGTTATTGCGCGCAATTCCCGGTGGCACATATGTCTGTGCTTCGTTCATTTTCTCGGGAGTAAAGGTTTTAACCACAATTCCTATACAAAATAATTTGAATTCTAATTTTGCTTTTTTCTGTTCTGTTTAAGTTTCTCATTCTGGGTTCCCCCAAGAAAGTAATTCATTCTTTTAAAGCACTTTGGGTGTTGCTTGTTCTTATCCTTTGCAAGCTCTGGAGGGGACGATTAAGGTACCAGTGTTGAATATTTATTAGTTTGACACATATCCTTCGGGTTATGCAGAGTAGTGCTTACTTTTCCTATTTATATTTTAGGGTCTGTTTATTTTTTGTTCCTGATGCGACTCTATATCTGAAACAAGGTCATCCATTGTTGACACAAAGCAACACAAAAAATTCAAATACTCTTAAATTCCTCAGGACACAAGAGGACCTCATCACCCCACCAGCACTGCAACAGAAGTCGCGTTTGCAGAGTGGTGTAAAAAGGGACGTGGCCTCGAACCACCTCTCTGTAATGCAGCTCTGTGGCACTTACTGGAGGTACCTGGTGGGCTAGTTGGCCCCCAGGAACCCTCAGGATTGAAGAGGACTTAATCCTCCATTTTACAAGGTGCAGGGGGTGCATTTTTAGCCTTTTTCACATGTTGGTAGTTGGATTTTAAGGGAGCCTTATAGGTCATCTTATCCTCAGTTGTGAAATGTTTGTGGCATTTTCTTTCTAGACCTTTAAATATGCGTTCACTAGCTCTCAGGGATTCATCGAACCAAGGGGTAGAGAGACATGTCCTCCCGGAGGTGCTGGAGGTCAAAGAGGCTACTGCATCAATATTTGACCGGAGCCACGATTCAAGTGCAGAGGCATCTACTTCGGGGTTACCCAGTAGAGCAGGGGCAGAAGGTTCAAGGGCCTCCACCAACACAAGAAATGGTATTTTGTGGAGGGCTCTGTAATTATGTTTCCCCCTTAACGCTTTGGGCGGGATATCTGTCCCTGAGCTAGGTGTATTAAAATTGATAAGGAGGTGGTCAGACCAGGTAATGGGGGTAGGAGAATCCGACTCCAATTCCATATTGCAGAAAATCTGGTCAAGAATATGCCCCGAGCTATGCATGGGAGAGGAGATATAAGGGAATAGACTGCATGCAGACATTGTTTTGGACGGAGAAATTACATAGGGATCCAAGGGTTTATCCATATGTAGATTGAATTCCCAAAGAGGAGAAACTGATTGTATCTGACGGCAATGGGGGTGATGACCAAATTGAGGGAGTTAGTGATTGGATCCGGGTGCTCTATGGGGCTCCCCGGGCTAAGTTTTGGCTCGATTCGGCCCGTTCCAAAGAATGGCCCCTGGAGCGGGGCACACGACAGGGGTGCCCCCTGTCGCCGCTCCTTTTCGCCCTCGCGATTGAGCCCTTGGCGGTCTCTGTTCGGACTGAGCTGGAGCAGTGGGGCATTAAGGTCGGAGATAGCGTGAACGTGGACTCCCTTTATGCGGATGACGCTCTGTTCTACCTGTCATCCCCAGAGGACTTGGTCCCCACTTTATTGCGGTTGCTAGACCGCTTTGGTGCGGCCTCCGGGCTGCGTATTAATCCAGCGAAGTCTTTGATTTTTCCTCTGGCGGGATGCGCCGTCGCTCCGGACGTGGACCTCCCATGCCTAGGGCTGCGCTGGGAACTAGAAGCCTTTCGGTATTTGGGTATTCAGGTGGCTCTCTCTGACGACCAGTTGTTAACCCGCAACGCTGAACGAGTGATCCGCTCTCTGCACCAATCCGTGTCCTTTTGGAATATGCTCCCTCTCTCTCATGGGACGGTTGGCGGTCTCTAAAATGGTGATGCTGCCTCGCGTATTGTATGTACTGCAGAATACACTATGCCCGCTCCCCCGCGAATATTTTGCATGCTCAATTCCCTGCTTACATCTCTACTCTGGGCAGGCAGACGTAGCAGAGCGGCTCTACACACCGTGGTCCGGAGCTGGGAAGAGGGAGGGCTAGAGGCCCCGAGATTTGGCCTCTACTACTACGCAGCACAGCTCCTGCAAGCTGCGAGATGGTTTGCGGCTGCTGACAACTGGGAACTACAGCTCCTGGTGGGCAGTGCAGACGAGAAGGCTCTACAAGTGGCTTTGATGCAAGGACGCGGCGCGGATGAAGCCCTACCCTATGTGGTACGCCACAGAGCAGGAGTCTGGCAGCGGTTTGTGGAAAAGATCTTGAAGCGGGCCCCCTTTCATAGGGAGCAGCCGGTGTGGATCCTGGCCCCAGTGTTGTTGATAGGGGAGAGTGTGTCCTTCCGGGAATGGCGGGACGGAGTCTGTGAGACTTTGGCAGATCTTTATCCGGATGACTCCTTCGTGTCTTTTGAGAGAGCCACAGAGGCCTTTGGCCTGCGCAGGGGACAATATTTACACTATAGGGGACTCCAGGAGGTAGTAAAGACAACCTGGCCCCAGTTCCCGGAGGCGCCACCGCTGACGCACACCCTTAACATCCTCCTTTCCTGCGGTGGGGGAAAGCGGTTGATATCCCTACTGTTTTCAGCCATGCGGTGGGATTCGGCCCCGCCGACATCGCCATCCTGGGCGGCTTGGGAGGCAGATCTGGGGATGGCTTTGGAGCCGGGACAGTGCCAACATATCGGGCTTCTGACCCGGAAAGTCTTGTGTAATGCACGGTTCAAGTTGATCCACTTTAATTTTATGCATCGCACCTACATGACCCCGGTATCCTTTAAGCGTATCTCCGCAGACAGGCAAGATGACTGCCCTAGATGTGGGACGCTGAGGGCTGGGTTCTTTCATCTGGCCTGGGAATGCCCGCAGGTCGGTTACTTCTGGAAGGAGGTGGTGGAACACGTTGGCCGTGTCACGGGCCTCCGATTAATCTGGAGCCGCTTCATTGTCTCCTGGCGTTGGTGCCCAAGCCCAAGAAGAGGAACTTGTCCTATAAGTTCCTGCAGTTGCTGTTAGTGTTGGCTCGGCGGTGCGTGGCTATCACTTGGATGGGGCAGAGGGCCCCTGCACTGCCCCTATGGCTTAAAGATGTTCGGGAGTGGTCCCTGGCTGAAGAAACACACATGCAGCGCACGCGACGAGATGAGAGACTGCAGGAGGACCTCCTGGCTTGGAGGGTGATGTGTGCTGAGGGGATGCTGGATAATGACTCGGATGCCACTAGTGCCGAATTGTTCACCCCTGAGGGTTCTGATTCCGAACAGGATGTGGTGAGAGGTACGACAGAGGGACCTATGGGCGTGCACTGATGTTCCCTATCTTGTAACCCTATAAGTTGTCTTGTGTCCCAGAGAAATGATTGTAAGTGTGAGGTCTGCATCCTATCGGGCCGTGAGAAATTAACCAGACTCTTGCATTTACTCTATTGATGATGCCGCGTTTTGGGGGGGAGTGTTTAGTTGTTGGGCGTTTGATGGGGTTCGTATTGCAAAACCACCTTTGCGGATGGGTGGTAGGTGGGCTACATGGAAGACATGTAAAAGGGAATGAATGACACGAATAAAGGGGGAAAAAAACCCCCCCAAAAAACGGAACCTGCGAATGTTAGAAATCCTGGCGTGTTTATATAATTGGTTATGTTTTTCTTTGTGGCATTCCTCAATGTTACGCTGCCCGGCCTCTGGGATGTGGGCTAGAAGGCTGTGTCTTATCCTGAATGTGGACTTTGGTCAAATTCGAATCAAAATGCCTGTGTTTTGGATGGGCCTGGAATATGTCATGTTCTTGTTTTCCGCAATGAACATATTTAAAAAAAAAAAAAATTTTTAAATTGAGGGAGTTAGTGAAATTGCTGGGCGTCCCTGGGGGCCTGTAAATCAAGATCCCTGCTATGCATTGGCGAGGGGATAGGGTACAACAAAAACCGAAGCATTCAGCATCCACAATAAGGTCTACCGTAATAGAAGTACAATCAGACTCTTGTTTAAATATGATTGCAGCGCAGCCTCCTTTCCCTATTGACTGGTCTTTTCTCAGAATTGTATATCCTGAGGGTATAGCAGAGGCCAAAGTGGGGTTAGCGGAATTGGACAACCATGTTTTTGTGAGAAATAGAAGGTCTGGGTGAGCTTCTGACAGGAGGTAATGGATTTGTGCCTCATGTTTTTGCATGGAGCATGTGTTGAGCAGCATTGCTCTATATTGCTTTCTGTATCCTTGTATAGTTGTTGACCTTTTTACTTGTGGCAAAGACCTTAGGAGGTATACCTATGACGGGCAATGAAAGTTCGCCCAATTGTCAACACTAGCCATTGCTCCAAGCAAGGACTGAAAGCTGCCTAGGTTAAGCAGTTCATCCCGCTCATATTGAAAACTGGGAATGGTACCTGGAGGCAGATGGGCAGTGTGTCCAGCGCCGGCCGCCTCCGGGACGCTGACAGGCACTGGCAGGCTTGTCTTTGATGTGGCTTTATTGCACCAGCGGCATGGCCATGGAGAATCTCCACTTTTTTTGATGTGGGACTAGAGCCCCCACTTCCCCAAAATGGTGGCACTCAATGTCCCAACTGAGAGGCAATGTCCACCACCAACTTCCTTGATGTGCAAAGTAAAGTAAAGTGCTCAAGGTAAAAGCAAATTCAAATGAAATTTTACAGTTTTTAAAACAACTTTCAAAAGGCATATCAGGAGAGTGAAAAAAAAACAGCTTGACCCACAGTGTTGCAGTCTACTGTCAGTGTGAGACTAACTGCGGCCGTGCAGCATCTCCGCATTTATTCATGTGGGGCCAAAGCCCGCACCTCCCCAAAATGGTCGTGCTCTATGTCCCAATTGAGATGATATGCCCGCTCCCTATGTTCTTAATGTGAAAAGTGCAACGTGCTCAAGGTAAAAGCAAATTCAAAATCAATTTTACAGTTTTAATAACAACTTTAAAAAGGCAAATAGGGAGAGCAAAGAAACAGCTTGACCTGCAACGTTGTGGTCTACTGTCAGCGTGAGACTTTGTCCCGGTCTGGTGTGACCATATATCCACAGTTGGCTCTATGTGCCTTTTGGTGCTATTTTTACTGAAATGTTTAAAACTGCATATTTACCGTTCTACTGATTTGAATTTTGGCATTTTGGTCTTCTTTTATTTTTTATTTGATTTTTCTAAACTGTTGTGGGATCCTTTTGTGCTGTGTTTTCACTCAATTACTGTTTGTAATGTTGCACAAATACTTTCACGTTGCCTCTGAGGTAAACCTGACTGCTCTGTGCCAAGCTACTTGAGGGTTGAGCCAAGGGTCATTTCCCTATACTCCCAATACCAGAAAAGAATCTTAGGGCTACATGTCTACCGTCCTTGATGTCCAAAATACTTTTCGCAATAAAGCGATAAACATCCAGAACGCTTTCCTTGTTCCACACAACCTGCACCATGAATGGAACTCTTTGCACTGGACTTAAGAAGATTACTTTTTCAGCTGGACTTACCTGGAACCACGCTCAACCAAAGTTGACCTGAACTTGTGACTTGCACCCGGTTTTGCATACTAAGATAGACGTGAGTGGTTCTTTGTGCTTTAAGGTGCCTGAAATCTGCAAAATTGCATATATCAGATTCTGCTGATTGGATTTTTTAAATTTTGGTTTCAAATTATTTACTACATTTTGCTCAATTGTTCTAAATTGGATTGAGATTTTTTTGTGTTGTGTTTTTATCTTTTTTTGCTGTTTAAGCAGTGCATAAATACTTTGCACATTACCTCTAAGACAAGCCTGCCTACTTTTGTGTCTAGCTACCATAGGGTTAAGCTAATGTGAATTTTGTGACTTTTTGTGGTTCATTCTGACTAGGATTGTGGCTGTTGCTCGAATAGGGTTTCATCCCTCCCCAACCAACAACCCAATTTTTCACATTGTGTAGGACGACAAAAGTGAGGCCAATGATTCATGTGCAGAGAGGGCTGGCGCAAAGTAGCATTGGGATGAGACAGCCATTAGGGGAGATCATTACATCACTTGGAAGAAAGACCATGGTTGTATCAGATAGCAAAGACATGCAGCAAAAGATGATAAGGATAACCATGGATAGAAATATATAAGAAAGGTATTTACAATGCTTTTTAATCGTTGGGGCATTTTGGCCATTGCCCGTCTCCTTTATGGTGTGGTGTTACATTATTTTTGTAGATGCGTCTAACATAATACTACATCATAAAGTCTTCCAATGAATGCTCCTACACCCACCAAATTAAATTTGTGTTCATGATCTACTGTGCCTTACACCCATCAGCTATATCTTTCTACTAGATGTTTTAAGACAAGCATGTACTGTTAATCAACATGCTTCCTCTTCCCTACTTAATTGGCCTGGCCAATGAACCTCCTTCCGGCCATTGAAGGTGGCTTGTACAAATTTATTATGGGTGTACTTGGGCATAAAGAGGTGTTATGAATGCTATGAATAGTTAGATGAACCTGATAGTGACACTTTCTATCTACTTGCCTCACATGATTCAAACTTTGAGTACAATTTGGCATACATAGAGGCTGAAATCTTGGTTCTACTTTCAAATGTAAATATTTTAGTTAATAATTATTTGTGGCTGAAACACCATCCTCTATCATTCTGAAAGTGGACCTTGGTAATTCAAAACTTCACCAAATGGTTGAAGAGGCCAAATATTAAATCTATACTACTATAATAAAGGAAGAACTTTCAGCCTTTGAGGCGGGTAAACTCGGGAACCACAGCGCCAATCCACACACCCGATACACCGTTGGAATCGTCAGGGTGTGTAGATGGTTATAGGCTGTATAAATAATAAAAAAAGTGATTAAAAAAATGTACACTAAAAAAAAAGTAGTCCCTCCGAAGTAGCGCCGGTCGCGACGTGCGTGCTCACGTCAGGAGCGCGTGGAGGAGCGGCGTCCAGGAGCGCGACGAGGAGCGGCGGACATGGTGATGGGGAAGGAGCAGTGACGTGAGGAGCAGCGGACAGGCCAGCAGCGGTGCGAGTAGCGGACAGGTGGGAGGAGCGGCCGCTGAGGTAAGGGGACCCATGTCGGGGCAGACGGGGGTCGGGGCATGGGGGGACGGGCCAGGCGGGGGCCGGGGTTGCTGGACAATGTCGGGGCGGGCGGGGGTCGGAGAAGCCTGTTGTTACCGGCCAAGGTCTGGACGGGCTGCTAGTACCACATAATTTATATTGTGTTTCTGATTATAGCATGAATATCAGCAGTTTGTTCCCAATAATTTGTTTCAACAAGTAACAATTACTTTGGCACTTCTTCCAAAGGGCTACAGAATCAATGTTAGTTAAAAACAATGTACAAAAAAGAGTGAGCTTGACAAAACCCTAATCTACAGGTTCTGGCTAATCATTCTAAAACTGATATTTCAGATATACATACTCAGTTGCGTACCCCACTAATCAAACTAATTATCATGCATATAGCACAACTACTAGATGCATTCAATTAAAAAAAGGAAGAGGATCTCCTTTCTTTAAATTTCCGATTTGGGCAGAATTGAAATCCTTTTCTAATTCAGGAATCCTTAGTAATGCAGTAATTTGGGGTGGGTGAGGAATTCCACTTCACGGGCAGAGTTCGGAGAGTTTTGCCCATTCTGTGCCTGTTAAATTTAATAAAGTTAAAATCAAAGAATATCTAATAATGTTGACTAAATCTAAGTGAAAGTACATTGTTTTTCAGAATTCTAGGTTAAAACATGTTCTGTCAAACTACATTGCACTGTTTCATAAAAACATGTAAACACATAGGGTCAGATTAAAATCTTGACAGACAAAGTAGAGTGTTATATTTCAATACTTATGTATCAGACATGCTAGTTATGGTTTCTTACTCATTCTAGTTCCATTAAAACCTTGCTTTAGAACTCAATGAATCTGAACAGCAAGTTGCACTGAGTCTCTCTGAAGATCTTACTGCTCTATGTTGCTGTGCTGCAATTTGGTGTTAAATCAATTAAATTACTTTGGATTCCTTGTGTGTTTCAATGATGATGAGGGGAGGAACGGTTCACTCAGCAAGGAGCTGCAGCACAGAAGACTTGTGCTCCTAAACCCTAGAAAAGAAAAATGTGTGGATTCTACAGCCTTCGCAGCTATTTAAAGGAAGTTAAAAGCATTTACCAACACTAATCCTGTAAGCTATGATGGTTCACGCATTGACATGGTGGGATATTTTAAAACAATGATGTGTTTTACAAACAGAATAGCCAATATACACTTAAATGTTGCTGTCAAAGGGATAAACGTACTTGGTTGGAGGATCAATGGAAGCTTAGCATAATTTTAAATCTGAGATTTAAAGAACCTGTTTTTTTGGATAAATCTATATGTTCTAATTACATTTCAGTTACAGTTTGTGATGACATGGAAAGTTTTTTAAAACTTAGCAAAACAAACCTTTTTTCGGGAAGACAGATGAGGACAGCAGCTAAGGAATCAGATTGATTTTCGAAGAAGCTCTAGCCCAGAAATCTCACACCTCTTATTTTTTAAAATGAAGACTGTCCATTGATTTAGAAATCCTATAAATATGGTTTGCAAATAGGTTGCATTCAGAGCCCCCGCCCCAAACAAAACACATATGGATGACCAGCATTATTTAAAGTTCCTAAATTCCTGGCATCAAATTTTCCTATCTGTGAGAGAAGTCCAATTTTCCAAGGATCAATCTCCTGTTCTTTACCACCACGTGGGCAGTTCGTTATGCTGAGGATTTTAAATACCTACAGCATCGTGTGAGCTATATAGACCCCCGGACCTGTCTGAAAGAAGGATATATATTTTTCTTGGTCCTGATGAAGGTGACAAACTCTTTGGTTTCACCGAAACGTACGTAGGGCATGACACGCATCTGAGAATCCTATCCAAAACTAAATCAAAAAAGAAGAAACAATCAAAACCAAATTTGATGGACTTATGTTGTTTGGTCAAACTGTGGAACTGATTATTACAATATATATTGAATTTGCTCGCAGTTTTTTTTCAGATGGCTTTTTATTATGTATGTATTTGTGTGGTATGTTAGTTGGTATGCATGAGTAGAATGATAGAAGCGAATGTAAATACACAATATTATTTGTAAAAGGTGAAGAAAAACAAATTATTTTCTTTTTTGAATAATAAAGTTATTTCAATTTATGTAACTGTCATGTTTATACAACTGAATCTTAAACATGTCTGAATAAAAATAACTATAAAAATAATCTTTGATAAATAAACAAATATAAAAAAGTCAAGTCAGATGTGTGCCAAGGTTCTATTGCTGTGATTATATGTCTTCTTAGAGTCACTACTGAGTAGGAAATAAGATAGGCCAGATAAGAGGTTACCTTGCTATGTATTGACTTCTCTTTCCCCCTCCTCTTGGGCCTTAAAGTATTAGGGGGATACCTCTTTGACCTAAGATTTTTAGAAGACACTTACAAGGAAGTATTTACTGATTCTTTGGGAAAACTGAAAGACTACTCTAATCAGATCAAACTCAAGAGTAATGTCACAACTGTTAGATAAAAAATTAGACCAGTACCCATCAACGTAAAAGAAGAGTTAAAGGATATGTTAACAGAGCTTGTATCAGAAAGCATTATTGAACCAATGAACTCCTCTGAGTGGATTTCACCCATCGTTTTAGTCCGCCAACCAGATAAAAAATTTAGATTTGGCGTGAACTTAAGAGCATTAAATTCAGGCATTATCGTGCACTGTCACCTTTTACCTAACATAAATGAGGTTGTCTCATTGTTAGAGGGCGCCAAGGTCCACTTTTGATTTGAGGTCAGCATACCATCAAGTTCCACTTACTGAAGATTCAAAAATGTTAACAGCATTTATCACTCCACAAGGTTTATATCAATATACCAGCATACCGTTAGGTTTGGACTCTGCAGCATCAGTATTTCAAATAATCATGTTCAACATTTTCAGGGACATTGATAATTTTCGTCAAATGTTTTCAGGATGATATTTTAATTTTTTCTGCAAATGAGCAAGAACATCTCAAACATCTGTCTGAGGTTTGTTATAGGTTAAAACAAAGTGGTTCGACACTTAAAGCACATAAATGCAAGTTGTTTAAGAAAAGTGTGGAATATTTAGGTCACACCCTTACAGATGATGGTATTATATCAAAGAAATCTAATGTTGACGGTATAGTAAATGCTCCTGCTCCTAAGAAAAAGGAGCAATTACTATTCTTCGCAGGCACATGTGTGTATTATAACAAGTTTGTGACTAACTTTGGCTCCAAAATAGAGCATTTGAGAAAGCTGCTAAGACAAAATGCTGTTTTTGAATGGGCTAAAGAGCACCAGGATGCGTTTTCCATCACTAAGCAAGATACTATAAATGTCCCAACCTTAAGACCTTTTTGCTTGAACAAACACTGTTATATAATTGTTGAGGCCAGTTTATATGGTTTAGGTGGGGTATTGTCATAAAAGTGTGGAAATGAAGAATGGAATGTGTGTTTTGCTTCGAGAACCTTAATTGAAACTGAAATACGGTATGCTATTATAGCGAAAGAGTTACTTGCCTGTATTTGTGCAATTGAGCATTATAGGACTTATATATGGGGAAGCAATTTTACATTGAGGACAGAACATAAACCCTTGGTTAATATACTTTCACCAGGTGGAGGTTGGGATTCCACCGCACGAATTGCTAGGTTAACTTCAAGGTTACGAGAGTATTGTTTCAAAACTGAATTTGTACCAGGAAAAAGAAATGGTACCGCTGATTTTGTCACATCATCCCTGTTAGATACAGTCATCAAAAAAAGATGATGATTCAGAAATTGTTACTACCATTCAGGATGTTGTAGTTGGGGCGTTTTCCGATATATCAGGGGAGACATGGAAATCCAGTGAAGAGGATGATTCGTTATGGCAAATGGTCAAGAGGTATAATGTGGAAGGCTGGCCTACAAATAAAAATATCAGTAAAGAACTTATGCCCATGTTTAATGTTGCAGAGGATTTAGAACTGGATGGGAGTTTTGTTTACAAAAATGGCAAATGTGTGCCACACTTTGGTGTGCGGGAGGTAATTCTGAGGTTAGCTCATAATTCCCATCTTGGGATGTCTGCTGTGAAACGTTTAATAAGATCTTATTTTTGGTGGCCAGGAATGGATTGCATGGCAGATCGTATAGTTAGAGAATGTGAGGATTGTATTTCAAGCGAAAAAACTGCTCAAAGTCAATGTGCCTCCCCTTAAGAATACGGAGTGGCCAGAAGAGCCTTGGAAGAAATTGGCTTTTGGTATATCTGGTCCATAAATGAATCTTCCATAGGATTCACAATATGCTTTAGTATTAGTTGATTACCATTCAAAATGGCCAGAGGTTAAGTTGGTGCTAATGTCTACAACTAATAGTGTTGGATTTTTTTAAGGAAATGTTTGCAAGGGAAGGTTGTCCTTTGACCATTGTAATTGACAATGGTGTTCAACTGACTTCAACAGATATGGTAGAATATCTTAAATGTCACAAAATAAAACATGTCACCACGTCGCGGTATGCACCACATGAAAACGGTTAAGTGGAACGCTTCAGTCGTGTTTTGATATTGCAGATGTTGTTAAACAGAGAGAGGATTAGAAAAATGTATTAAGGGAAAGATTACGGATGTATAGAACTACTCCACCATCCATTACAGAGGTTAGTCCCTTCTGTCTTTTGAAGGGCAGGGTTCTAGCTTCTAATATTGGTCGCTGGTGGCTTAAAGAGAAATGTAAGAATAACATAAGAATTATCACAATATGCTTAATACCATCATAAAGGTAAAGGGAAAACAAAATAAGTACATAGAATGATATGACAAGAAGTGGAATACCAAGGAGCATAACTTTAAGGTAGGAGACTGGGTGAGAATTAAGAAACCTGGGGGCATATTACCAAGCAATAGCGATAATTATCGCTATTGCTTGGTTAGAGAGAAAAATGTACCGCTGAGCTGCGGCGATTTTTACCGCAAATAAACCTTGGTATTACCAAGGTTTATCGCAAATGCGATAAAAATCGCCGCAATGCATGAATATCGCTGAAAAGTCAGCGATATTCATGCATTACCGAGCTAATGCTCTTAGCCATGTTATCCACCTCCCATTGGATAACATGGCTAAGAACTGCTTAGAGCAGGTGTTAGCTTTTGGAGATATCTCCAAAAGTTGGTAATAGGAGATAGCAATGTTAGCGACTGTTTTCAGTTGCCAACATCTTGGCACGCCCACTTTGCATGTCATTAGTGATAAATATCACTGACATGCAAAGTGGGGCCCAAGATGGTCGCTATCTCCTACTAGCTGTCGCTAACTGGTGTTAGCGACAGCTAGGTAATAGGGAGATCATTTTATCTCCGCTTTCTTGGCTTTTAAAGCCAAAAAAGGTGAGATAAACCCCCTTGATAATATGCCCCCAGGTTTTGTTGGTAAGTGTATGAGTAAATTCTCTAAACCCATTAAGATCACTAAGATTTTTAGAAATACCCTCATTACTCAGGATGGTAAGTTGTGGAATGTTAGACGTGTCTCTAAATGTCCTGAGAACTTTAGGACCATGTCTGAATCACTGAGTGCCAATATTTCTGATTTGGGTTCATATTTGGCAATGCCAACTAGGTTACATAATGTTCAACATAATTGTTCTGATACTACGTTTTAACACAATGACTCTGTTGCTAATAGTTAGGGACTCTAATCCCTCGAGATTGTTACCTGTGAAATTATTAGATTTTGTTAGATAGACTTATGTTTTTTCTGTTTTCTTCTTTTTCTTTGTTTTGTTTTCTTTTCCATATAGGGGTGATGTGTTATATTTCAATACTTATGTAACAGACATGCTAGTTATAGTTTGTTATTCATTCTAGTTCCATTGGAACCTTGCTTTAGAACTCTATGTATCTGAACAGCCAGTTGCACTTTGTCTCTCTGAAGATCCTACTGCTATATGTTGCTGTGCTGCAATTTGGTATTAAATCTTTTAAATTACTTTGGATTCCTGGTTTGTTTCATATAGTTTTTTCTGGGTGGAAGAGAACATTTTTTAAGCCAACCTGATGGTATAGTGCAAACCATAATTAGAGATCACCACTTGCCCTGCAGTGATCTCTGTACCTCGACAGGAATCATTGTCATGTTAATTCCTGTCAAGGTACAAAAGGTTTGATGGACAGCCATTGTCAGTTTTTACAGGAGTTCAATAAAGTTTTACACGGTGTTTGTTTAACTAATGATCTCTACAGGCACTAGAACATGGACAGTTATTCCTGGGTGTAGAGGGTAATTATTTGTGTTTTTCTGTTCCTTATCCCCAGGTTTTACCTGGCAGTGATGGACAGAAAAAAGGACATCACACGGTCCACCTTTTATATGGCGGTCAGTGTAATATCCTTACTTCCACAGAGCCAACCGGGACACCATCTACTGAAAGCTGGCAGTCTGCCCATCTCTACTGAGGGTTTGATGGACAGGGTACTCTGTCACGTTTGTGACAGAATATTCTGTTCACCAAGCTCTTGATCTGGCCAAACGTCTATTTTGTTTGCCTTTTTCACCAAGACAACACTGCTGTGGGTGAGACAGCCGTCTCGCAGCCCCTCCCTCACCACCACCGGGACGTTCAAAATATTCTCGCGCTTCCCGATTTGCTGGAGACGCTTTGTGGTTGCAGCGGTTGCATTCTGACAGGACTACACGCCCCAGGAGTCAGCGGGGCAGAGAGCCGTCTCGCAGCCCCTCCCTCACCACCACCGGGACCTTCAAAAACTTCTTGCACCTCCCGCTTTGCGGGAGACGCTTTGTGGCTGCAGCGGGGGCATTCTGACAGGACTACACACCCCAGGACTCAGGGGGGCAGAGAGCCGTCTCACAGCCCCTCCCTCACCACCAGCAGGACCTTCAAAAACTTCTTGCGCCTCCCGCTTTGCGGGAGACGCTTCGTGGTTGCAGCGGGGGCATTCTGACAGGACTACACACCCCAGGAGTCAGTGGGGCAGAGAGCCATCTTGCAGCCCCTCCCTCACCACCACCGGGACCTTCAAAACCTTCTCGCGCCTCCCGCTTCGCGGGAGAAGCTTTGTAGTTTCAGCGGGGGCATTCTGACAGGACTACACACCCCACGAGTCTGCAGGGCAGAGAGCCATCTCGCAGCCCCTCCCTCACCACCACCGGGAGGATTTAACAATCCTGCCAATCCCGCCTCGCGGGACGTGCGCGGACGCGCACTGGGCGAAGCCCGGGCCAAGGGCGGGCCTGTCCTAGCCCGTCATCGCCAGGAAGAGGCAGGGCAGGGCCCCCCTAACATCGAGGATACAGGACATACGGTACTCTCTTTTCACCATCGCCGCACGACCTCTTGTGAACATTTCTAGGGGGCTTGCTATTATTGCATTATTATACGACAGTGAACTGCGGGGAACAGTTAAAACACTGACTGACTGGGCACTGCCATTGAAGTCCTATCCGGATACATACTCCTATTAAATGGGCAAAAGGAAGGCAATGGAGGGTGGGGGGGGGTTGCAGGATATAAAAAGGGCAAAAAGGTAAAAAAAAAAACGATATGCGGCCAGTAATTGTGTTCTTGATAGAATAGAGAGTATAGTAAATGAATCTGAAGAAATCCTCGGAGGTGATAATTTAAGAGCCAATGTGGGTGGTGAGCACCAGGAGGCGGAGCTGGGTATTAATCCTCAAACTGTAATTCCATCTATGTTTAACAAAAAGCAGACCAAACAGCCTAACCCCAAATGTCATAGCTCATTATTAGAAGGTATCGGGGTGACTTCTGCATTTATTTTCCCAGTGCCTCCCTTGAATCCAACTGATATAGGGGGTTCAAGTTACAAGAGTACTGCTGACGAGCCCTCTCCATTAAACCCCTGTTCTTATCGATTCACAGTGCTTGACTGTTTGGAAGAGGGATTAGTAACCCCAGCTGGGAGGGTTGGCAGCACCACCAGTGCAGTGGCCCCAGTGAGTCCATGTACTTGCAGAAACTTCCATGAGAGGCTATTGCAAAAAGTGGAAACTCTACAAGAGAGGTAGACTCCCTGAGGAAAATTGTTGAGGCCATATATCTTAGGACTAATTGCTCTCCTCCTTCTCACGCTCTGTGGCCCAAACCTACCTCTGCCATAGCTGTCCCACTCAGGACTAGGCCTCCGACTGGCTCTCCCCCCCAGGGGGTCAGCTGGGGCCCTCCTGGGTTGCTTAACCGAGGAACTCCTTCCCCCTGTATGGCCCCTTCCCTCAGTTCCAAGAAGACTTATGTCAAGACATTGAAACCCCCCGGGGTTCATGGGACTGTTCACAACATCAGGGAGCCACAGGGTCACCACTCTGGGGCTTGTAATGATACTCTCAATAACAGGGGGCCACAGGGACATCAACCCATAGGTAGGATGACAAACACTAGGGCCACAGTTTATATGGTGAAAGTCCCAAAATGTAAATCCAGCCAGGGGTATGAAGGCGGTGAATCTCTTCGTAATAAGGCCATACACTGGCTGCACCATGTCAAGGGTTGCAGATCCATAATTCGGGAGGACATTGTTAGTGCAAGGAGGATTGTATTGTATAATTCTGAGCTAGACTGCATTTAGTTGCAGCTAGCCGATGCTGTTCTTGCAGAGAAACTATTAACCCTAGTATTTCGCACCTCTTCCCCAGAGTTTTCTGCTATCCAGATTAGGGGCTCACCCCTTTGGGCACCAAGGAGGATGAGTGGTCATGAAATCCCGGGGAGATCTGGAGGGGGGTCGGGCCTGAATAGGGTAGATTGACTATTACTAGGCTCAACTGAAAATTTAAATACTGCTTTACTACCATCTAGTTGTAGTGAGAATAATGCTCCAGTTGCTCCTTGTTTTCTAGGACCCTCAAGCTTTCAGAGTCAGGTGTTCGAAGGAAGGTGGACATCTTGTGATGGTTTAGTTGATACAGTTGTAGCGGCCGTAACTAATATGAACAAACTTTTCCTCCTTTCCAGGAATGTAGCAGGGCTAGAGAAGAAAATATTACTCCCCGAATGGAATAGACTTGTCGAAAAGTTTGAGATTTGTCTATACCAGAAGACGTGGAGTCTAACCCCCAGTCAAAAATATGGCTACATTACCAACTTCAGCCCGGCTATTAGTTCAGGCAAGGGCCGCCCCTCTGGGGTGCTTCAAATATGGGTCAGCATTAATTTGAACTGGAGAATTACTGCCCATAAGTGCATTTCACAGGATATCTTGCATCTATATGAAATTTGTAATGCGCTCAGCTTACCCGGGGGCATCCCGGCACAACAGACCAGAAGGAGAGACTCAGCTAATCACTACTGTGGAAACAAGTGGGTCTTACTGTGGAAACAAGTGGGTCTAACTAACTGCTAGAGGTGCCCCTAACAGCACAGCACTAGAACTTTTTAACATATACGCAAGGGGTTCCGCGGGTGCTCAGCTTTCGCCAACTGTAAGATCTTTAGAAGCATGCTATCTTGCACCATGCCTCATTCTAACATCATTGTATGGGGGGCCTTAACTGCACGTTTGAACTGCTTAGTGCTGAGGGTTTCCTGGGTACTGCTGAAGAGGATGCAAAATGGGATATTCCTGCTCTTAACTTAGTCCATATTAAGAAGTGGTCTCAGAGGGCCATCCAAATCAATCCCCTCACTCTGGAATTCAGTCTAAGAGCTGTAAACGGGAGAACAGGCTCATATTCACATGGGGCAAATACCTTTAATAGGATAAGGTCCCCATCCAGAATAGACTACATTCTTATGGATGCCTGTAACAACCGGATTTTCGGACCAGATAGAATCAGCTCACCAAGACACCACCAACCCGGCCAAAACGTAACCACCTCCCTCCTCAGGACTTACTTACCATGGTACCTGGGTACCTACCTGGGGATGGGGAATTAGCAATATACAAGCTTAGATCATCTAAAATACCACCAAATCAATAGGGATTACTAGAAACAATGTGCTACACCACACTCATACCTTATAGTCTCGCTGCAACTTATGCCCAGACAAGGCTACCCTCCTACTCATAGTGAAGGGAGCAGTTCTGATTACTTACCATTACACACTGACCACAATCAGTGCTCACACAAGCCACAATCCTGTGGGTATATGCATGTGTCCTCCCGGTGCTCTTACTCTCTCACACAAGCCACAATCCTGTGGGTATATATACCGGGTTCTCCCGGTGCTCTCACTCTCTCACACAAGCCACAATCCTGTGGGTATACACACCGTGTTCTCCAGGGGCTCTCACTAACGCCGCTACACAACGGCGATCACTGTCCTATTGATACCTTTAACTCTCTCTCTCTCTATTGGGAAGTTTCACCATATACTACTGGGAATATCTTACACATTATATAATGGATAGACAGTTCGATCCTCTCACACAAGAATGGCCAAATTACAGTATGCAAAGGGTATTCTCTGATTTAAGTGCTCCCTTGCTCAGTTACCACTTACCCAGACGGGAACCGCATCGGTCCACATAACAGCATCTGACTAGAAGAAAGGTTAACTCAATCATATAAATAACAGTTACACAATGGTTCACTAAGAACTGGGGTCCCTTTATTACACAATAACAAATTATAACAACAATATAATACTGCAATATAACATATAGCCTGAAAAGCAAAGGAAAGAATTAGAATATGTGTGCACGCTAATAAGAAAGGGTCGACGTCACCTTATGAGTACTAAGTCTGGACTCAGTTGTCCTCTGGGTTCCCTTCTCGTCTGTGCCTTGGCTCATCTTAGGATCACCCCTGCAGTCACGGATACACGTCTGCACCGCTATGCTCTGTCTCCTTTGCTCCCCTCCAAGTCACTGGAACCTCCCTCTTGTTCTCTGTTTTGTCTGTCTCACTCTCGTCGTTCTGCACTACTCCTCTCTCCTCTTGACCACGGACTATCTTCTCCTTCCGACTTCGATCTTATAAATCAGTTACTGCCGCTCTCGTATTCGTTTGCTCTGCTAACTTCTTTACTCTGCATGCTCTGATCACAATATCAAAACTCACCAGCTGCTCCGACTAAAATACTTCAGACTTCGGTCTTTTCGGACTTCAAAATGGCGACTGTCTGCTTCAAGTTGATTAACTGCAATAATGCTAACGACTAGCTGCCGTCTACTAACTGACTGAATGAACTGAACTCCTCTCTGTACTTTAACTAATATAGAACCTTGTTCATGCATGGAAATTTCCGGCCAGTAACCTGCCGCCCACCAAATTCTTGTACCACCCCGTGCCAAGGACACGTTCTCAGCCGGCCGGCCTGATGTTATGTCTTCGACACAAAGAAAAATACAGTCTTTCGATAAGGGCCAGCCCGAGCCGGTTCTCTCCAAGCGAACAACACCTTATAACTAAAACATTACATTTGACCTAAAAGCATCTCAAGCAGCCGAGGCTGAAAGAAAGATGGAGTCTCTCTCATTCGAGGCCTACAAGGCCCGAAGTAAGCATAAAGATGAATAACTCTATCAGGAATATACTAGTAACCTTGCAAAAGGACGGAATAATACTAATACTAAGGAATCTAACCCCTAAAATAAGCTTATAGGCCCTAGAATAGAGAAAAGAATAGGGAATTATGTTAAGCACCTTGTAAATAGGCCATGTCTAAGGCTCTAATCCCTCTATTAGAATGATAGCAGGCTAAAGTCACCTTCACTCAAAAAGGGGAACAAAAACCCGGTCAGAACAATGTCCGACTATGGAGAGACCTGTTAGACATGGAAGTCAAATCCTCCTTAGATAGTGACCACAATCCCCTATGCGTAGAAATTAATAATGTCTGGTGGTCTCCTGATGCAGAGGCTTGTAGCCGCCTTGTCATGTCCACTAGAGAGGTAACTCACCTTAAATGGCTTAAAGTTTCTGAGCAGGAACATAAACTGGAAAGCATTAAGGGATTTTTAGAGGTTAAGAACAAGGAACTTGTGGTGCTTTCTAGGGAAATGGAGGCCCAGTCCAACCTCCATTTGATCTTCCAAGAATCAATTGATACATTGAGCTCATTTTTTATTGTTGAGAGGAAAGTGGGCTCAAGACGTGACCAGGCAAGGCCCTCTAACCCCTGGTATTCCCAGGGCAGCAGGGAAAAGAGAGTGGCCCTATCTCTTGCAGTCCGGAGAAAATATTCCTCAGCGATCAGAATAGCAAGGAAGGAGAATTCTAGGGCACAGGTGGAAGCCAAACGAAATTGGGAAGAGAACCATTGGCAGGAATTAAAACATGCCTCTAAGAAGAGGGACTCAAAATACTTCTGGGACTTAATTAACAGTGGGACCAGAAGTAGCTCTGTCTCAACAACCAAGCGTTATTACGTCCCGACAATGGCAGGACCATTTTTCCAAACTTTATTCGGGTGATGATGAATACCCTCTGCCTCTAGCATCTTACCTCCCCTTAATTCCCACTGGTCCCGGTCACAACCTACACTGCTTCGAGCTCCAAGAGGTGGAGTTAGCAATAAACAGCATTGCTCCGGTAAGGCGGCGGGTCCTGACGGCCTTCCCGGAGACCTGCTACTGTATGATCCAAAGCCTTGGGCCTTCTTCATCATATTGATAATGAATTTAATAGCGAGGGGATCACCTGTCCCAGACTCTTGGAAAGGAGCTGAGGTTGTTCCAATGTTCAAAAAGGGGAATAGGGAGGACCCTGTCAACTATCGGCCGATTAGTTTAATCGATGTGATACAGAAGGTGGATTGCAGGGTCCTCCTCGTTAGGATTGGAACATGGATGGAGGACTGTAGTATCTTGTCCCATCTTCAAGCGGGGTTTAGACAAAATGTGGAAACAATGAAGCAGGTGTCAGAATCTTAATGATCTACTGGAAAACGGTACTTTTAGGGAAAGGTAGTTTGTACCTGGCCTTTATAGATCTGAAGACCGCATTCGACCTGGTACCCCAGGAAAAACTCTGGCATATCCTTCAACAACTAGGTATTTCTCCTCTGATTCTTGATATTATACGACGCTTGCATAACGACAACTATGCAAAAATCAGGTGGGAATCACAGGGAAAATTGACAGAGAGGATAGTGGTGAACAGGGGGGTCCGCCAGGGAAGCGTGCTGGCACCCACCCTGTTTTCTTTATACATCAACTGGGTGGTTGATTTTTTAAGGCAAGAACCATCTGACGCTCCCATTTTGGCGGGGGAGTAGACACCGTCCCTCCGATTTGCCAACGATACTCTTTTGATCTCCAAATCACCAGGGGGACTCATGAAACTTCTGAACGTGTTTGGCAACTTCTGTAATTCTTGGCGGTTGATAATTAATACGACTAAAACAAAACTTATGACTATCAACCCATCTAAACGTTTTAGAAACGGCATTACCCTGAACGATTCCCCTTTGGACGCTGTTAAGTCTTTTGACTACTTGGGAATCCGCATCTCTAAAAATATGAGGTGTGGCTCCCATCTAGCTAAGATACTCTTAAGCCACAAGCGGGTCTCTGGGGCCATCGTGAGAGAGCAACATCTATCTAGGAGTAGGCCAGTAGCCCCTGCGCTTGCAGTCTATGACGGCAAAGCACTCCCTTCGGCCCTATATGGGTCTGAACTCTGGGGCTTCGAAAACGTCAGTGAGCTTGCCAAATCTGAAAATAAGTTCATGAGAGATCTCATTTCCCTCCCTGTCTTGACCCCCTTGAAACCTTTATTTTATGATATGGGAAGGCGCTCCATCCAGGATATTTTACGATTGCGTCCCCTCCTCTTCTGGGCACGTATAAGAAGGACCGCTGAATTGTCCAAAAGTGTGGCAGCCCTTGATGAACTGATATTAGCTGACACGGGGAGCAGGATTAAATGGATAACTGACCTCCGACAGCTCTTAACAGATATAGGTCTTAGGGAGGCCTGGGCCAGCCAGGTTCCCCCCACAAAGCAGGATTTGAAGCGGGCCTACTGGGATTGGGTCCAGACACATGAGATTTTGAACCCTAAAATAGGGAAACTTACTGAGGGGTTCTTTGAACATAAATCTGTCTGTAGACTGGAACCCTGCCTGTATTTCATACAGGCCCCAAGGGATAGGGCATTGTAAGTGAAGCTGAGATTAGGGACTCTTCCCCCCAACAGTGTGAGTGTTTCCTGGAAAGGGCCAAATTCGACACCTATGGCCTGTCCAGGTTGCACCTACCATAATGACTCAACTGCGCACCTTTTATTTGCCTGTCCAGCCTACAAATTGGCCAGAGCCAAGTGGCTCAAACTGGTCTGCCAATTGATTGGCCCAATGAACCATTGTGCAGCACTCCGCATTCTGTGTACAGCTACATCTCCACTGACACTGATTTGCAGGGTGGCTAAGTTTTTAAGCTGTGCTTGGATGATAAGAAATAAGATCTTGGCAAAAAAGACAATATGCCCTACCAGTTCCGCCATGCCATGAGAATAGAGTTTGGGCTTAGAGTGCCATATGCTTAACCTAACTGCTGCTATGTATCTGTTATAGTGTTCCAGCTTATAAAATGGTCTAGTTGTTTTCACTTTTAAATGAATGGATTTTAACACATAAATTACACGTCTATAGTATAGTATGATGCAAGTCGTATCTTAAATTGTTGTAAATTCTTTTTAATATTTTAACTTTTTTTAAAAATTGTATATGCTTTTATGATATTTTATGTATCAAATAAAGCTCATACTACTACTACTACTACTAATAAGGCCACAATCATAAATAAGGTCCAGTCAAGGTCTCAATAAATTATTCCTTTGCTCAACCCTTGGTAGCTGGCTGCTAGCAGGAAGGCTTAACTTAGGAGACCTTGTGTGTAAAGCATTTAAAAACACCAGCCCTATAAATAAGTAAGGCAAAATCCAATGCCAATTTATAAAAATCAGTAATATTTTTGGGATACAAATGACAACAAAACAACAAAGAACCAATTTAGGGAAATAGAGATATGAATGTTTAAAGATTGTAAGAAAAACTTTTGGTTAAAATCAAATAGTGCTCAAAGAGTCAAAAAAGGTCTAGTTGTACTATGACAAAGCCAAGAGTCCAGGCTGCCCACAATGTAATTTTTACAATTACTTCCAGAAGTATTTCTAGATGTAGGAAAGTGGTTCACAGCACCAACCAAGGGTTTAGAAGCTCTGCTTTGTCACTTGGGGTCTGGGATACAAATCCCTTAATGCATCCAGTCAATTCAAGCAAAATCCAGGTAAAGTTTGTGAGTTAGAGTTGTCTTCATTGTTGATGTTGCAGGTAGTTCTTCCAGCACTTTTATACCTGTTGCTGATCAGGGAGTCCACTTATCCTTTAAGACAGGCAAAGTCCTTTAGTTGTGAAGCCTTGTGTGTGCAGCAGGTGCAGTCCCTATGAGTACAGTCCTCTATTTTGCAGTCCAAGGGTCTAGCAGGGCAGTCCTTCTTCTTTAGACATTTATTTTGTCTCTTTGAGGGTCCACAACACCAAGTAAAGGTTCCAGAATCTCTCTCTGGGTTACTCCTTGGGAAGTTAGAACTACAAGACTTACAATGTACCTGGCCAAATCCTTGCACATCCACTGAACACTGTCCAGCTGTTGTCTTCTTGGTGGAGATGATGCAGTGGAGCTCTTTTAGTGTGTTGCTTTAAGGGAGTCCACTCTCTCAGCTTTCAGAGCAAGGCAAAGTTATTTTTGAGCTGAAGACAAAAGTGTGCAGCAAGTATAGTCATTCAGCGTGCAATCCTCTTGGTGCAGGACAAGGTTCAAGGAGGGCAGTCCTTCTCCTTCTTGTAGTGGCAGGCATGGATCTGAGTTGCTGGGCAGCTCTCCCATATGTATCCAGTATTCTTGAGTAACAAGCAGGGGGCACCCCTGACCTGTGGGGTATAGGATGCTACCCAGATGTATGACAGCTTCCTCCAAAGTGTGGCATATTCTTGTCCCAGAAAGCACTGTACTTTAAAATCCAAAACGGAGAAACTTTCTCCTTGATGTTAGGATCTGGCAAAGCCAACCCACTGGTGTAGCCAACTTTCTCTAACACTCCTCTTACAGCCCCTCTGCTAATTCAGTTACTGGGGTCCCTCTCTGGCTGGGGGTGCAGGATGTGGGGATGAGCCTGGGTCCTGTTCTAACTGTCATTCCCTCTTTGAAGACCAGTTTGGCTACTCACCCCTATCCAGCTTTTTGCTCTGCGGCTGCTGATCTCCTCCTAGCAGATGTCCTTTGTCTCTATGAACACTTCACACCTCATCAGAGCAGTGTGGCTCAACCTGTCAAAGGCAGTCAATCAGGAGAGGCTGCCAAAACCTGGATTTTGGCATCAGAAAAAAAACTTTTATAACTTTTTTTTTTGTAATAGTTACAGTAAATCCAACCTTGGCAACTTGTTGAATTTAGTCTTTCATTTTATTACTTTGAAGTATATTTTTTACTCACTCCTGTCAATACTTTATTAAACTATTCCCATGTTAGTCTATAGAGAAAATGAGATACAATGGGGAAAAATCCAATTTACAGTTTTTCCCCTACCGGGACTTATAAAATATCCCTGAAAATGTCCCTGCTTATTTTTACATCACCCCATACCCTGGGGGCACATGGGGTATACCATTGAGGTGATTTTTATGTCAACATATGGTAGATTAAGACTTTGGAAGTACCTTTAATTCTGAATTCGAATTGCATACAGTATTATTTTAAAAGGTGGTTTGTTTTTATAATGACAGCAAGCAACACAGCAGTGCAGACATAAGTGTGTTACACCTGCTTGGCCTTTAAACCTACCCCTACCATAAACTATGAACCTACATGTAGGTTGTCAGTACCAATTGTATTCATACTTAATTACCATGTCCTTTTAAATCAGAGCCTAGGCCCTTGTTCTGGTTAGCAAAGCACAGAGCACAATCATTCAGAAAAACAGCAACTAGTAGTCAAAATGGGCACAAAAAAAGTGGGGGGACATTGCAAAAAACCCTGGTTTCTCACAATATTCACAAAGGGATTTATGAGTAGTAACTTTATGAGTTTGGAGACTCCACACTCGTAAAGTCCAATCTCTTTGTGTGCAGAGACTCTGCACTCGTAAAGATGCTACTTGTAAATCCTTTCGTGAATAGCAAACAATAGTAAACTTACACAAAACTGTGAGTTTATCTTATTGAATCAGACTCCTAATGAATATCATAGGAGAGAGAGAGAGACTCATGTAATCGCAATGTCCTCTGACAGTCAGTGTTAATTATTCATCAGTAAGCCAATAACGTGTTTGCATGAGTAATACTACCATATGCCTTTCATTCATGAAATATCTAAACTGTCATCTGTTCTCGAAAAGAATTGCTCTTGGCTGTGTTGGTGTTGTTGAAAACAAGGTGTTGATGGACACGAAGGCCCAAAGCTACAAAAGTGTGTGAACATCTGCACATCCTGTGTATTGGGACAGCTTGAGTCATATCCAATTAGTATTACACACGGTATCTGTTAGTTATGCTCATATGGCTGGCACATTCTACACAGGGCCTGATTCACAAAGGTAAACCAACACTTTTGTGTAAATTTACACTGGAATACTATTCATAAAGGGATTTACTAGTTGTATCTTTACAAGTGCTGAGTCTCAGCTCATAAAAAGATGTAGGGGCATATTACCAACAACTAGAGATAATTATCGCTATGTTGGTTTAGCGGCGACATTTTTATCGCCGAGCTGCGGGGATTTTTATAGCTTACGAACCTTGCTATTATCAAGGTTTATCTCCTAAGCGATAAAAATCGGCCGAAATGAATGAATATCGCTGAAAAGTCAGCGATATTCATGCATTACCGAGCTAATGCTCTTAGCCATGTTATCCACCTACCATTGGATAACATGACTAAGAACTGCTCAGGGGCAGGTGTTAGCTTTTGGAGATATTCGCGCTTAGCGCGAATATCTCCAAAAGTTAGTAATAGGAGATAGCGATGTTAGCGACTGTTTCCAGTCGCTAACATCTTGGCACGACCACTTTGCATGTCATTAGTGATAAAGATCACTGACATGCAAAGCGGGGCCCAAGATGGTCGCTATCTCCTACTAGCTGTCACTAACTGGTGTTAGCGACAGCTAGGTAATATGGAGATAATTTTATCTCCGCTTTCTTGGCTTTTAAAGCCAAAAAAGCAGAGATAAACCCCCTTGAATTTTTATGTGTGGAGACTCCACACTAGTGAAAATACTACTCGTAAATCCCTTCCTAAATAGCATACGATCGTAAACTTACTCAAAAGTGTAAGTTTACCTTTGTGAATCAGACCCTTTGAATCACTTTTAATCTTACAGCCCTTGTTGCAATTCTCCATTCCTTTAAACAAATATGTTGAAGATTGTCAAATGTTCCCTTGCACTCATAAACATGCCCTTCTTAGCCCTTGTCTCTTCAACCCATCAATCTTTTTCTGCTTTGAAATCACAACCACTCTGGGCACGAGGCTTTGATGAGGAAAACTGCGCTCACACATATAGTAAGTACTTTACCACCTTGTTCTATTGATCTCTAACACCAAGATGACCACACATCAAATTCGATAGACTGTAATAACGCTCCGGCCTTTTTCCACTAGACTTCAATAAAAACACATTAGTTTATAAACCATGGAACTGAAAGCGAGGAGGATGTGCAATGAAAGCTAAACAACCAGAAATCTAATGAGGCAAACAGTTTCATAAAGAGAGGTCACAGTTTCTCATATTATTTATGTGGAGAAGAAAATGACTCCAATAGAGTGGAGAGGGAAAATGAATACTTTTACTTCATTAAAAGCCCTGAACATTCCACTCCCTTCAAGAAATATGAAGTAGCTCATATTTTTTCATTTAATTAGAGTTTTGCTTTGATTCAAATGGCAAGAGTTAGCTTCTTGAAGTAAAAGATGTTTACAGCAAAAGGAAGACGCTTGAATGATGTTAGTTTTAACAAGGCAGATTGTAACAGACCTGCTTAAATATGTAGCCATAATAAAATGCCCAGACGGTTTATTTTGTTGGAACTTGAAAGAACTGTATACTAAACTAATTTGCAAAATGTTTATGAGACCTGCTACTTGCTATTTAGACTATGATTATTTTCCTACATTGAATAAGAAGTGGTTTACAAACCCATATTTCACTGGGGTGTCTATCCCATGAATTATTTTCAATTGTTCTTTGAAATTATACGATTCTAGTAAATTACGAATTGCATCAAAGAGGAGGCCTCGCCCATCTCACTGGCTATTAAGATTCTCTACTTTACAATTCACTTGGATTATAACCCTGCTGTCTGCAGTTCAGCATTATCCATTGGTTAACCTGTATCCTTTACGTGAATGTAAACAAAACAGGAGCATAATAATTAATGTCAGTACCCGTCGGTGGTAAAATCTATAACCTCTCACACAGATAAATGTGCTTCTTAACATAGCAACACTTAATTTCACTGAAACCTCACCCTGTGAACAAAATAACATTATTTTCTTTTCGCTACAGCTAACTAAATCTCTGTTCAATTATTGTTTGCAACCGCTAAAAGAGTATTTCAGAAAAAAATTGTTTTCATGTTTAGTGTGCATGTGAACCCTCTACCCCCCAACATCCTGGGGGCCTGCAAAGGGCCCCCACATGCAGACACCGCACGCCTTTGCATGGCGGCAACGGAATGGAATAGGGGCAGGATTTGTAAAGGCCTTGCAGACTCTCTATATTAATCCATCTGCCAAAATAAGGGTCAGCAGAGGACAATCAACTGAAGTCAAAATCTTTAGAGGGACAAGACAGGGGTGTCCATCTTCCCCCCTGCTGTTTGCTCTATATTTAGATCCTTATATTCGGAGACTGGAAAATGATCGACAAATCCCGCCATTAGTTATTAACGGATGCAGATTTAAAACGTTAGCGTACGCCGACGATGTGGCTATTTTGACTGCACAACCTATAGTAGCTATTAGAGCAATCGAAGCTGAAGCGGGGCGATTTGGTCAATTTTCAGGGTATAGCCTGAACAGCACTAAAACCCAAATTGTTAAAAACCAGTGGGCAATTTGTAATGACGACAGAGTGGTAGAAGCTGCAACCTATCTAGGGGTGAGAATTACAGCAGAGATTGATAACATTGTTAAAAGCAATCTTGATCCCTTGTTGACCAGCGTAAAAAGAGACTTGGAAAGAATGAACAATTTACATCTATCATTGGTGGGATGCACAAACATTATCAAAATGATGATCTTTCCTAAGTTCTTATATTTCTTTAGGGCCATACCACTGTTATTTGAATACAGTTGGTTCAAGAATATAGAAGGCATATGTAATAGATTTATTTGGGCCCACGGCAAAACTCGGAGAGCGTACAGATATATGACATTACCTAGGGAAAGAGGGGGATGGGGTGCACCTGATTTTCATCTATACTATGTGGTTACTGTATTGCAATATATACAAGGGTTAATTGGGGGGAAGGTTGATGATGTAAGAATACAAGATCTGTCTACAAAGATTTATACTGTCGTATTAGGGCCAAATGCACAGAATTGTTTTTTAAAATGTACAGAATACAGCTACTTCAAGAGAACGAGGTTTAAAACTGTTAAGGCTGCAGTTACGATATGGAATGCTTTCTTAAAAAAAGTTAAAATGGGCAGATATAATAGATATGTTCTACTGCTGAATAATAGTTCGCTCCCGGGGGAGATTTTTGCTGATCAAACTATGATAGATTGGGCAGCGAGTGGTATTACGCAAATTGGGGACTTATTTGATCAAGAAGGCTTTAAGCAATTTGCAGACCTGAGAGAGGTATATGGTATAGGAAACAGGGGCTTCTTCAAGTATTTACAGATTAGAAGTTACTTAAAGAATAAATCTGGAGGGCCAGTAGGCTTTAATAAGGTTGAAATAATGGAGAAAATTAGGATGTCAAGGGATTGCACAATTAGGTCTCTGTACGCAGCTCTGCTGAAAGAAAAGCAGGATGATTTAGAGAAATATAGTACAAAGTGGGCAGAGAAAATAGGGGTTGACTGCAATCGCTTTATCGAATCTTTAAACTTAGGTCGCACGAGCTTGAGTGCTGCCCCTTTGCAGTCTCAACACTACAATACATTATACTTTCTTTACTATACACCTGAGAAGATAGCAAAATGGGGAGGGAATACAGGTATAAATTGCCCTCGATGTAACGAGTTGGAAGCTGATAGCATTCATATCTTTGCAACATGCCCACAGCTATTCTCACTGATCAAGGAGATAGAGGGATTCTTAGAAAGATCTTTGGGGATCATAATTCGCCTCACACCATGTTGGATTATGTTAGGGGTAGCTGAACAGAACCAAGAAGAATTCGTAGATTTTCTCTTTGTAGTAATGGCGGTATATAGGCTGACAATAGCCCGGGCTTGGCTAGATAAAAATCCCCCTAAATTTCAAGACTGGTTGGCAGCCACGTTGTATGCCTTTAAGGTTGAGGAAAATGTCTATGCTCGGAAAGGAAGAAGAGGAAGAGAGTTTGGGAGGAGAATATGGGAGCCTATAAGCAAATGGAAAGAGAAGCAAAAGTAAAAAATTTGAAGGATATGTGTAATTACGGTTAGGAGTCTGATTGATATATGATTTAGTTGTATTAAAGTTTAAGTAGATATGAAGGGCTAAGGGAAAATGTGGTAATAACCAATCTACTGCAAATTGTGTAAAAGCTATGGTGTATTATTAATGTGCCTTTGTACATAAAAGAAAAATAAAAAATGTAAAAATAAAAAAAAAAAAAAAGAAACCTCACCCTGTGAACAAAATAACATTATTTTCTTTTCGCTACAGCTAACTAAATCTCTGTTCAATTATTGTTTGCAACCGCTAAAAGAGTATTTCAGAAAAAAATTGTTTTCATGTTTAGTGTGCATGTGAACCCTCTACCCCCCAACATCCTGGGGGCCTGCAAAGGGCCCCCACATGCAGACACCGCACGCCTTTGCATGGCGGCAACGCCGCCATGGAAAGGCACCTCACCGCCTGCATCTTAATATGGATGGCGGTCTTTTGCAGACATCGCCACCATAAAAAAAGCCCCTTTTCCACCCGGTGTCCTATTTGAGTGGCGAAAAACCGTCAGATAGTCTTTCTGTCCGCAGGGGTCCCACAGCCATCGTAATATGGTGGGGAATGCGGCAGGTGGCGATCCGCCCAACATACTAATAGACCCCCAAATGTTTGGACTGAGGGTCCAATATTTATACCTGGTGACATCCTTTGAAGTGGGAGAAACCCATCTGATTCTGGGAATTTCGCCCAGGAACCAAGTGGTCTAGAGTGACAGAAGACTAGTGTAAAGTTCCTTTGTGACTATTCACAGTCACGTGACTCAGGACACAGGCTACAGGTCCTAAATGGCAAGGAAAAGAAAATAGCAACTTTTTCTAAAAGGGGCATTTTCAGTATCGTGACATAAAAACTGACTTTAACATTAACGTTGATTTTAAATTACAATTCATGGGAAAGGTTGGCCTCACAGTAGTGAGTACCACCAGTGTAAGAAAGTGGGTTACTAATTATACGAGAGGCCTGAGCAAGTAATAGGTCAACAATTTCCCCCTACTGGGAACCAAGCACCTCACTGTAGAGTTTGACTCTCTCAGGCTACTTCAGCAGAGCAGTTCAAGGCTACGTCATGTGGACTAGTAATCACCATTCACTGGAACACAATAACAACACTCAATAAATAATTGTCCAATCAGTGCTTTTTCTTTATGAAAGGGAAAGTACATTTATTACAAATACACTACTAACTACTACACATTAAATTATAATTATATAGTTAAGGCAGATAGAAAAAACCTTAGGTGACATTTTGGAATCATATTTGACCCCTTTAGGAACCTCAAAATCACGGTACCCAGTCCTATACCAGATAAAAATCTGAATAATAGGGGGTATCACTTTAAAAAAAAGCATATTGGCATTATCTATAAGGTAAACATTTGGGCAGTATCAAAGATGCACCAGTAAAAAGGCGAACAAACCACATGCTAAACATCATCAATTCCCTATAGCCATTAATCATGTGTAAATGAAATTTTTAATATCAAGAAAATATTGTGAATAAAACATTTTACATTTGATTAAAATCAAGGTGACCGTAAAGGGTTAATAAAGCATTGGAAATAACATAATTTGTGTCTGCGTCTTTTTTAATACATTTTCAGACCACATACAATGCAACCATCAAATGAGCTCCTAGAGGGCAATGCACACCCAGTTGTAGAGCAAAACTTCCAACCATGGAAGTGTTTTAAATATAGCAGGACATCATAGGGAAACATACCTTTTACAATGCCCCCAAACATAGCCCCCCCACAACATTTCTGAAACTCATTGGCGGGGCCACCGCCCACTTGGGGGGCACCAGAAGAACCAGAAATATGCAAATAAAGCCCAACGTGACATTATTGGGTGCGTTCTCTGTGGAGAGCAGTGCAAATTAATTAAGCTGCTCCAGTTACATTCCTTTTTGTGATTTTCTGTTAAGAAGGGGTGCCCTTCCAAACCAGGTCATCCCAAATACATTATTTGTGGTGGGGGTTGTGTAGGAGCCCCAAGGCACTACAACCCCTCCGGCTCCTGCACTCAGCTTCATGATGGTCAGGAGCCGGCAACAACCTACCACCATAATGAAGTATTCTTCTTTGGTTTCCTGCCCACGCTTGAACCCTTCCAACCCTCAGACACCGGCAAGGAGGTGGTGAACCCTTCCAACCCTCAGACATAGGCATGGAGGTGGTAAATGTCGCCCAAGGCCCTTCTCGGGGCATGGTACCTCTCCCCAACACCTCCTTGCCTTGGTTTGTGATCTCCGGTTCACATCCTAGGCCCAAATTTGCATCTGCTCCTGGGCGAACCAAAAATGATGTGAAGGGGTTCCATTTGTGCCCTCTTCCTGGAAAAAATAAACAGATTACTCTTCCACCAACACTGGGCCCTGACCCACTCCAGGGTTACTCTTTCAAACATGTGGTGGAGAACCTCACTCTTCGACCCTCGCTGGGGATCAAAGATCCCCAACATTAAAAGGGCCATACCTCGGGCCCCCTTAAGCCAATTTGGATGATCCTTGGCTCATTCTAATCTTGGTGGTGAGATATTGCCACCAGAAACAGTTACAGCAGGCCTGTTGGACTCCACGATGGAGTAAGTTGAAGGGAGCTGGTTCTACTGGCTCCCTGCACCAGTTTTTCTCCTGTTCTTGGTCTTTGGTCCAGATCTTCTCCCATCTTGTCCTCATGGGTTGGAAATGGGCCTGCTTCCCTAGTCCTTGGAGAGACCCACTAGTCCTAGGGTTGAATGGGGCAGAGTCTTTAGTCCTTTAGGGCATGAGGAGGTTTGTCCTTCTAGTTGTCCATGGCTGTTTCCATTTCCAGTAAAAATCAAAAATCAAAAAGGCTTTATTCGATTTTAACTTTTAAAATCATAAAAGCATACAGACAAAAAATACATTGCATTTTAAAATGAACCACATATTGGCTTTAAATTACACAATTAAATTTTTTTTAAAAAAAGGCACTTTAGCCCTCCATTTAAGTGTAACAAGCTTAGGTAATAACATGCTTTCTACAGCCTTTAGGCAACATTGAAGGTAACAGTGTTCTAAAAGATTTAGTAGTTACGATACATAAAACTGTTGTATGACGGTTTGAGACAATTAACAGCCACTGAAAAACTATTGCCATTACTTCAATAGGTTCCTCTACCCACTGGGTTGTTGTCAATGCCCAGGGGTCTGGGGAAAAGCATGCAAGACGTATTGGGGTAGAAGTCATGTAGGTTCGAGGTGGAAATAATTCCATCGCCCTTTTGAGATCGCCATGTCTGCATATATGGCACAATGTGTCTGCTCCTAAAACGTATCAGGATCAGATCGCCCAAGATGTCTTTTTTGAGGGGTCCAAGCCAGCCCACCCTCCGGACGCTTATTATTCGACCATCGAGGTGGTAGGGCAGAGGTCTGTTTTTAGATAGCCAGAACTTGACCTTGTTCATAAGGTCATGTTGTCTCTCAGCTTTACCTTGTGTTAGCTCAGGGACTCCCGAGAGAACAATTACAAAAGGCGCTGCTTCTGGAGGTAAGTGTATATGGGTGGTGCGCACATGTTTTGATGGAATGTGATGCGTTGTTGTCGGTTCAGGGGGGCTTTGGGAAGATAGGCAGCAAGGAAATGGGGGTTGGTACTTGAGTAAGCACCACTTCATGAGATGTAGTCCATTTGGGTAGGTTTGAAGAAGTGGTTGTAGGCGGGCAATGAGTTGTTGCAACATGAGTTGTGGATTTCAGGAGAGATTTAATTGAGTCCTCCAGCCCCGTCAGCCTCTCCCCCAACGTAGAGATTTTGTCGATCAAGGGGTGTATTAGGGATTTGATCAGATGTTCGATCACAGGCAAAAGGGCATGATGGGAGGATGGTGATAAGTCGTCCAAGTTATCAACAGGTGGCGGGATAAAGGCCAAATTAATTACAGGTGGTATAGGACTTAGAGATGGTTTATCAAGGGTTTGTGACTTAGAAAAGCTCCCATTTTCTTTATCCCCATCGTACTTCCTTTTAGCAGGTGTAGCCCTGGGAGGTATTGTGCTAAGGGTGTTAGTTTTATTGTTTTCAGGAAAGGATATCAGCTCCCTTGGACATAATGGTGATAAGCTGCTGCATATTAACGTGGGGGAAGGTTCTGCAGAAACGTACTTTGCCTTACACAGGCTGTTTAAATCATCCAACCAAGAAAGGGTAGATGGTGGATGTGCAATTAAATAAACCCTGGGAGACCCAACCGAGGATTGACGAGATGCATTTTTACCCACGTCTCTTAACAGGGGGAACAGTTGGCTAGTTATAGTAAGGGGGGTGTTGTCGAACATATCCCCTGTTTGGGGCATAGGCATGGTTAAGGAATTTACAAGTCAGGAATTTACCTACAGTTTTGGTGCCGAACAAACAAGGGGGGTGGCCCATCCCCGTCCTCCTCAGTCCGATGAGGGCCGTAGAGCCCTTTGCCTGGGCTTAGCCCGATGCAGCCCCGCGCGCTTTCGCGACGCGGACACAGCCGGTGATTTTTCAACGCGCCTCCAGGAGCTCCGCCTTCACTTTCCTGGACCTGGGTGTGGTATCCTCGTGTGAGTGCTCGTGCTCGCTGCATGCACCTGGAACTTGAAACCCTCGGTCTAGGGGATTCCGAGTATACCAGTGCAGCTGTTGGCGTGGGCTCTAGTGGATGTCTTCCCACTTTACAAAATAAACCATCTTATCCTTTCCGTGTACCTCGTTTCTACCTTACCTGAATTCTTCACTGGCGACGAGGGAGAAGTGTACCCACGCGATCCAGGAGCCTACAGCCCCGGAACCTCCGGACCAAGATTACCGTTGCGAAGACGTATCATTGAAATTCTGTCACTAGTCTTACGGAAGCTTCATTAGCTGCTGCTTTGTGTGCCCACGAAAATCCAGCTCCTCCAAATCAAGCGGTGAGACTTTTATTCTTTTTCATAATTTTTTTTTCAAAGACGCATTAAATTTCCCTTGCGCGAGTTAACGCATGCTCACAAACGCGCGCTCAGATTCTACATAGAGCGTCCTCTTGCGTGAGTTAACGCATGCGCACAAACGCGCGCTTAGATTCTATATAGAACGCGCGAGCAATGTCAACGCTTGTGCATACTTAAGCTTCAGGATTCTCTACGAAGCGTCACTCGCATTTATGACGTCACAAGGGGCGATTTCACAGGAATTTCTGGTCTAGTTAACAAAAGGCTCTGTCTACATCATAATGTTCTACATTCTTTAATACAATTTTAAAGCAATTGACTTTTTCAGAACTCTACAATCATTTTGCTGCCACTGTTGTTTATGACATCATAATAATCACTGCAAAGATAGTTATTCTATCTAAGCCAAGGACATTATCATATTTAATCTACTTATTTTTACTATCTTTAATTTATTTTATCATAATGGAGAGTTTCAACGCTCCTCCTCCATTTTTAGCAAGTCCTGGTGAACCGCCCTTAGAGTGGAAACAATGGCGTGAAGGCTTTGAAGCATATCTAGAGGCTATAGGTGGTGAGAATTATACAGATAAACGAAAACTTGCCATTCTTAAACATTCGCTTGGTGCTGAAGGCAGACAAGTTCTTTCTCATCTTCCTCCTCTAGCTTTAGACAATTCCTCCGAAGAAGAAACTGATGTCTATGAAAACGCCATTATGCAGCTTGACAAACAATTTATCAAAAAAGTCAATGAAGTTGTGGCACGTCATAAATTTCTTAGTAGACAACAACTGCCCGTTGAACCTATTGATTCTTTTGTGAAAGACTTAAGAATTCTTGCAGCCAAATGCAATTACCAACAATTCCATGATCAGATGGTGAGAGACCAACTTGTACATAATGTTTCTGATGTGAAACTTCAAAAAAAAATACTAGATGCAAAAGATTTGTCTCTCTCCAAAGCTCTTGACATTGCACATCGTTTTGAAGATATGAAATTAGGCATCAAGGAGTTGTACGATAAGAAACCAAAACATTCTTCTATAGAAAGATCTAACGTTTCAGAAGCTCAAGTTGTCAAAAAGAAACAAACGGAAGCTGTTTCCAATAAACCAACGTTTTTTTTCTTCTATGACTCGTGGTTTTAAGAAAGATGTGGTGTGTTTCAAGTGTGGTTTTCCTGATCATGTTGCAACTGACAAAAGATGTCCTGCAATCGGACAATTCTGCAATTACTGCAAATCTAGAGGCCATTTTGCCAGGATGTGCAAAAGTCGCAACAAACATAAAAACTTTTCATCTGATCCCAGACGCACCAGATACTCGGATGTCCAAGCTGTGGACAGTGATAACGATGACTATGAGGACATTTGTGCTGTTTATGAAATTGGGGAAGAAAAGAAAGATTCACCTTTCTGTATGTTACAGATTGGTTCCAAATTTATAAAAGTCATGGCAGATTCTGGTGCAAAACACACTTTAATTGGTGACGACGTCATGATGAAAGAATTTCCTGATGTGTCCTCCTTATTTCCTTCTGGCATTAGGTTGCTAGGTTAAGGTAAAAAACCTATTGAAATACTTGGGTATTTTTGCTCGACTCTATCATTTAAAGGCAAATCCATTTCATCTAAAGTCCATGTGGCCAAAGATGATTCATGTTTGTTGGGTTGGCCACAACAAAGAGAATTGATGATTAAGCTTGATCCCAACCATCCTGATCAAGTTCTAGGGTATTCTGATTTTGTCAATTCTATTGATGTACCTTCTAGTAACAAATGGGAAACACTCTTTCCTCAGGTTTTCTCTTCCAACTTAGGTTTGCTAAAAAAATTTAAGCATAAGATCATTCTGAAACATAATGCAACTCCTAAGGTACATAAAGTACGCAATATTCCCTTAGCTTTCAGAGAATCTGTTAAAAAAGAGCTTCAAAGATTGTGTGACCTTGATGTAATTGAAGAAATTTAATCTTCTGAGTGGCTTTCACCTGTGGTCGTTGCCCACAAACCGAATGGGAAGATTCGACTTTGTGTTGATATGCGGGACCTAAATTCCAACGTGTGGGTTGATAGACATCCTCTCCCAAATATTGGAGAGATGTTCTCTAAACTTAAGGATGCATCTGTTTTGACTACGTTGGATTTATCTAGCGCATATCATCAGATAGCCCTCCACGATGATAGTAAACATCTTACGTCTTTTACAACCACTGAGGGAGCATACAGGTACAAAAGGATGCCTTTTGGCTTAGTGTCTGCTTCCTCGGTGTTCCAACGAGTCATGCATAACATGTTCAAAAATGTATCCAATGTTCTGTACTTTCAAGACGACATCTTGGTTTTTGGCAAAGATGATTGTGAACATTCTGAAATCTTATTTAAAGTTTTGTCAATTTTACAAGACAATGGTCTTACTCGTACCAAAGAAAAATGTAAATTTGGCAGGGATTCTGTAGATTACTTGGGCCATTCCATCAGCAAGAAGGGCATTTCTCCCAAGATGAGTTTAATCAAAGCTATTGAGAATGCACCTGAACCTGCCAACAAAGATCAGCTCAGGTCCTTTCTAGGATTAGCCGAATATTATGCCAAATTCATTCCTTCTTTTGCTGACAAAACCTCTCATTTAAGGAAGTTGATGAAAAATCAACAACAATTTATTTGGGATGTCAATTGTAAAGATCAATTTAATTTTGTTAAAAAATGCATTATTTCTGCTCCAGCTCTATCTCCTTTTGACACCAATTGTAAATCGTTCATTGTCACTGATGCAAGCAATATTGGCATTGGTGCGGTGTTGATGCAGAGGCAAAAAAGTGGTTTTGTTACTATTGCTTTTGCATCAAGACCGTTACGTGGTGCTGAGATAAAGTATTCCACTTTAGAGAAAGAAACTTTGGCTTGTTGGTGGGGGATTGAATATTTTCGTAAGTACGTGTACGGCACAGATTTTGTTGTACGCTCTGATCATCGTCCCCTTGTAGATCTTTTCACAACTAAAGGTTGTGGTAAGGCTACTTCCAGAATTGCGAGATGGCAGTACAAATTACAAGATTTTCACTTTCTAGTTGAATACATTCCTGGTGCGAAAAATGTTCTAGCTGACTTTCTCTCAAGGTTGCCTGTGGAAGATGACAATCTTGTTGCTCCAGATGATGATCCTGACAAGGTTGGTTCAATTTGTGAGGTGTCCAATGGATGTATCAAAGAGGATGAATGGATAGTTGCTTCTGGTGAAGATTGTGAATACTTAGATGTTTTGTCTTTTGTTAAAAATGGTTGGCCTTCCAAAACAAATTTGTCTCAAAGTGTTTTGCCTTATTTCCATGTTTCTCAAGAGTTATCTATCCAAGGTGAAACTTTGTTGAGAGGCCTACTTTTAGTTGTTCCTCAAGGTTTAAGAGATACAATTTTGGACATGGCTCATGAGGGTAACCCTGGCATGTCCAGCATGAAAAGGAGAATAAGAAGTGAATTTTGGTGGCCTGGCGTTGACAGATTTGTTGAAAGAAAGGTAAGATCTTGTGTTGAGTGTTGTGTGAGTGACAAGTCTCAAAAATTTGTGAAATATCAACGTGACTCTGTTACTAGACCTTCCAGGCCCTGGGAGTGTGTCTCTTTAGTCATTGCTGGTCCAATGAGTTTTGGTCGTTGTCCTGTTTATGCAATTGTTTTAATAGATCAGTTCTCAAATTGGCCTGAGGTGAAATTTGTTCCTCATGTGTCATCTAGAGTCATCATCGATTTTCTAAATTCTATTTTTGAAAAAGAAGGTTTCCCTATTTCCATCCTATCCGATAATGGTACGCAATTCACCTCGATTGAGATGAAGTCTTTTTGTTGCAACCATGGAATATTGCACAAACGTTCTTATGTATATTATCCTCAAGGAAACGGCATGGTAGAAAGGTGGATCAGGGTCCTTAAGGAAGGTTTACAACTGGCTGTGTGTAACGGTGAGAAGTGCTACAATGCTGTTAAGAAACTTTTATGGAGTTATAGAAACACTCCTAAGTTTGATGGTGATTTGTCTCCTTTTGAAAAAATGCGGGGGAGAAAGGGTGTTTGTAACATGAGCCAACTGTGGATGAGGGATCTTATTAATGGCAAGTACAAGAAACGTGATTCTCCTTTGGTCTGTGCTAGTGTTAGTAACCCGTTACCATAGGTTGGAGATTGGGTACGTGTGAAAAAGTCTGGTTTCGTTAGATCTGGGAAGTCACAATTCTCTGATCCCATGCTAGTTGTCAGAGTAGGCAGACAGGTTGTGGAGTTGTCGGACGGAAATGTATGGAGTCTTTCCAAGGTTGTTAAGGTTCCTTCTCTGAGTGTAAGGTCTTCTCCATCTACTGGTGGTCTATCCCATAACAGATCTGGGATCTCTCCCTTTCCCTATTTTGGGCATTCCACTACAACTGTACCTGCACCCCTGACTGTCCCCGTTCCTTCTGTTAACAAGAGTAATCCTCGGCTAAGAAAGCCTCCTTTTTGGTTCAAAGACTACAATGTTGGTAAATAACTCAGTCTTATCAAAATGTAATGTGTAACTTCTATTTGCTGTGTTTTAATTATTTGTTCTTGCTGTTGTATTATTCTTTTCTAGGAAGGAGGATGTGTGGTATCCTCGTGTGAGTGCTCGTGCTCGCTGCATGCACCTGGAACTTGGAACCCTCAGTCTAGGGGATTCCGAGTATACCAGTGCAGCGGTTGGCGTGGGCTCCAGTGGATGTCTTCCCACTTTACAAAATAAACCATCTTAAATGATATCCTTTCCGTGTACCTCGTTTCTACCTTACCTGGATTCTTCACTGGGGCACCTGGGAAACGTAGTCTCCCTCCGCTCGGCGGCCGCGTTGTTAATTGCAGCGGCGGGAGGGAGACAGGGCAGCAGCAGAACCTCTGATGGCTCCAGGAAGGGTAACAGCAGGCTCTCCCCACATAAAGCTCAGCCCCCACTCCACCGACACAGCCGGTGATTTTTCAATGCGCCTCCGGGCGCTCCGCCTTCACTTTCCTGGACCTGTGGCACCTGGGAAAGGTAGTCTCCCTCTGCTCGGCGGCCGCGTTGTTAATTGCGGCGGCGGCGGGAGGGAGACAGGGCAGCAGCAGGACCTCTGATGGCTCCAGGAAGGGTAACAGCACGCTCTCCCCACACAAAGCTCAGCCCCCACTCCACCGACACAGCCGGTGATTTTTCAACGCGCCTCCGGGCGCTCCGCTTTCACTTTCCTGGACCTGGGGCACCTGGGAAACATAGTCTCCCTCCGCTCGGCGGCCGCGTTGTTAATTGCGGTGGCGGGAGGGAGACAGGGCAGCAGCAGGACCTCTGATGGCTCCAGGAAGGGTAACAGCAGGCTCTCCCCACACAAAGCTCAGCCCCCCATTTCCAGTAAAAATCACAGCACAGAAAGCACTCTCTCTCTCCCTTGTACAAGAAACTTTAGATGGAGGTGGAAGGTTCTAGAAGCCGGTCCCCGCTGGTCAATCTTAGGGTGCCATATCACCTCTTCACCCCATCAAAACCCTCCGCACAGCAGGCTGGAACAGATCAAGATAGTGCCAACCAGAAGTCAATAGCCACATCTTGTCTGGGAGCTTTAGCTCTGGCCCTCACTGACATCACTGCAAGGGCCTGTCCCACTAAAGGTTAAAAGAGGAGCCTTCTGTGTTGGCTCAAGTTGTCTGGGCTTCCTACTTTGGTCAGTGGGCCTGGACTGTCCCATGTACATAAAGTGTACATGTATGATCTTGGGTCCAGGATATTTGAACTAGGCATACAATTTCCACTGAGTCTTTTTTTTGGAGTTTTAAATAGCGCTAGCTACACACTGAGGTATCAGAGCGCCTTACATATGGAAACAGCGTGTTATCATTTACAGAAATTTCACATTAATTACAGACAAATTACAGATTCAATACAGTTATTGGCAAGTCGAGTGTCAGAATTCAAAAAGAATAGGGGGAGCTGTCAGTCAGTTGGAAGGAGGTAGCAGCGGATAAAAAGGTGAGACAGTATGTCCGAAGTCTGGCTGGGTAGGTGACGGCCAAAGCGGTGTGCCAGGGCCAATCTCCCCTACAGCTGTCGGTGCAGCTCCACCGAGAATCGGCCATGGTGTTCGGGCTCCGCCAGACGAGTATAAGTTCAGGAAGAAACAGGGGGAGATGGGAGACCAAATTGGAAGGAGAAATCAGCGGAGAAAATGCGAGACATATGTCTGAGATTGGCTGGGTAGGTGACGGCCACAGCAGTGCGCCAGAGCCAGTCTCCTCTATAGCTGTCGAAGCAGCTCCACCGGGAATCGGCCATGCAGTTCGAGCTCCGTCGGAGTTAGAGAGATAATAAGGAGGTGACTGAAAATCAAGAGTCAAGATCCATGTGAGTGGTCCATAGCCTGGCCACGAGACTTCTCCTTGAAACTGGATGGGATCAGTGGCAGCCATTTAGGGTCAGGCGCGGGGTGGTGCTCAAGCCAGTTCCCAGGATGGGGTTTATGAGCTATCAGGAGCTTCCCTGGAGGAGAGGGAAATAGATCAGATGGAGTGGGCCTGTAGATACAGCAGCAAGGGCGCCATGGTGGAGTCAGGCGGGGATCAATATTTCTCCCGAGAAGGAGAAAGTTGGAGTGGGCCAAAGCCGTTACTGGTCCAGCCTCCCGCTCGTCGTTATCAAAAAATGTCAAAACACTGACAGAGCAGTCAACCATACTGACTTTACCTATGAGTTCCCAGTAATGACATGCCTACCACAGGTCAATATTTAACCCTGCAGAGTCCCTCCTGCACCACGCTACCTGTACATGTGTAGTCACATATGTGCAGCGCTTAATAATAATAATTCACATTTGTAAAGCGCACAATCACCCGTAAGGGTCTCTTGGTGCTGGGGGCCATCGGGAAGATTAAGTAAGCTATTGCCCAGAGTCACATGGTGCTGGACTAACCTGCCGCTGGAGCCGTGGATCGAACCGTGATCCCCAGTTACAAGTGTCCACACAAACATGTGCACACGTGTTCACATATAACCAGCCAAGTTCCTCTACGATAGGTGCATTGCAGCAGCTTTTTTTTAAAAAGTGGCCACTGGCGTTAACTGCTTAACCGTGGCGGCAATCCCGCTGTGGCGGATGCAAGGAGTAGGCGGGGCTGAGTCAGCAAACGGACGTGGAGTACATAAAGTAACATAATATTAGTTCTGTTCAATTACTACAAAATGTAATTTGCAAATCTCCATCAATCAATCACTAAATCAATCAATCAATCAATCAATCAATTAATCAATCAATCAATCAATCGGGTGTTTGTTAAGAGCGACTACTCACCAGTCAGGGTCTCCAGGTTCTGGGGGTGGGAGGGGTCACTGGTTCCAGTCCATCAAGGAGGGTGTCTGTCGAAGAGCCAGGTTTTGATGTTTCTTCCGAAGATGGGGAGCGATATTATCTGTCTGAGGTGGAGCGGAAAGTCGTTCCTGGCTCTGGCCACGCAGAAGGAGAAGGAGCGGCCCCCCGATCTGGTCTTTCTGGTGTAGGGGAACAGAGCGTAGGAGAGTTGGTCTGATCATAGGGTCCTTAGGGGTGTGTGGAGATTGATTCGGCTGTTCAGGTATGCTGGTCCGGTGTCGTGGAGGGCCTTGTGAGCGTGCGTTAGCATCTTGAAGGTGACTCTAGCTTCGATGGGGAGCAAGTGGAGTGTGCGCAGGTGCTGGGAGATGTGGCAGTGTCTTGGCAGGTTGAGGACCAGTCTTGCGGCGGCATTTTGGATGTTCTGTAGCTTCCTGGTGAGGTTTTTGTTTATTCCGGCATAGAGTGCATTGCCGTAGTCTAGCCTGAGGGTGACCAGGGCATGAGTGATGGTCTTTCTGTGTTTGAGGGGGATCCATTTGAAGGACTTTGGTAGGAGGTGGAGGGTGTAGAAGCAGGAGGACGAGATGGAGTTGATCTGGCTGTCCATTTTGAGCTCTGAGTCCAGGATGATTCCCAGGTTGCGTGCATGGTCCGTGGGGGTAGGCCGCTTCTGAGGGCGGGTTCCACCAGGTGTCGTTCCAGGCTTCAGAGTTTGGGCCCATGATGAGTACTCCCCTTTTTATTGGTGTTTAGTTGTAGGCAGCTGGTTTTTATCCATTTGGTGATGGCTTCGATGCCTCTCGAAAGTTGTGTCTGGCGTTGTTGGGTTCATTGGATAGGATGAGGATGAGTTGGGTGTCGCCTGAGTATGACACAATGTTGAGTCCGTAGGTTCTGACAATGGGGGTGAGCAGAGCCATGTAGACGTTGAAGACCATAGGGCTGAGGGAGGACCCCTGGGGGACTCCTCAGGTGGTAGGTGTAGGGTCCGAGAGGAAGGGCGGTAGTCTGACCCGCTGTGTTCTGTCGGAGAGGAAGGAGTGGATCCAGTCAAGGGCCTTGCTTTGGATCCCTGTATCATGGAGTCTGCGTATTAGGGTGCAGTGAGAAACTGTTTTGAGTGCCACTGAGTGGTCGAGGAGGATAAGGGCTGCTGTTTCTTTTTTGTCCAGTAAGGTACGGATGTCGAATGTTGCGGCGAGGAGGGCGGTTTCCGTACTGTGGTTTTTTCTGAAGCTGGATTGGGAGGAGTCGAGGATGTTGTGCTCTTCGATGAATATAGAGAGTTGGCTGTTGAAGGCTTTCTCAATGACTTTCGCTGGGAACAGGAGCAGGGAGATGGGTCTGTAGTTTTTGAGGTCGGTGGGGTCCGCCGAGGGTTTCTTCAGAGGGTGTTGATCTCAGCGTGTTTCCAGTCATCAGGGAACGAGGCTGTTGCCAGGGAGTGGTTGATGGGGTGGCAGATCATGGGTGCAATGGTGTTGGTGTCCCTGTTGAAAATGAGGTGGGGGCAGGGGCCCGTGAGGGCCCCGGAGTGGATTGACTTCATTGTCTTCAGTGTGTCTTCGGTCATGAGGGCTGTCCAGTAGTCGATCGCTGGCTTCAGGATCTCTGGGGTGGTTGGTGAGGGTTCAGTGTGCTGGTTGTCTTCGTCGAAGTTGTTGTAGGTGCTCTTCATTTTGTGGTTGAAAAAGGTGCTGAGTTTGGACTCGCTGGTGGTTTGGGCGAACTCCTTGATGATGTTGACGAGTTCTTTTCTATTGTGTGCATGAGTTGAGATTCTGTCTTCTATCGCTTTTTTCTTAGTTTTTCTCATGAGTTGGTGGTGGGCGTTGGTGGCGGCTCTGTGGATTTGGTGTTCCTCCCGGCCTTTTCAAAGTGGCAGCAAGTGCGTCTGGACTCTCGAAGTTTCGTGGTGAACCATCTAGCTTTCTTGGTGTGGGTGTTGTTGTTTTTATTGAGGGGGGCTATGGTGTTGGCGCTGTCGGAGATCCATCTGTGCAGGGCTCGGGCTGCGGTGTTTGGGTAGTCGTTTTCCAAGATGGTTGGGGTGGAGTTGCTGAGTGCTGAGGTTAGCTGGTCATGTGTGATTGTGGTCCAGTTTCTTTGTGGGAGCAGGTGCTGGTGTCTTTGAATGGTGGGAGTTCTGAAGGTGAATTGGACGCATCGATGGTCAGTCCATGGGAGTTGGGTGATGTGGCTGAAGGTGTTGGAGTTTCCTGTTGTGAAGAGGGGGTCGAGGGTGTGTCCTGCTGGGTTTGTGAGTTTGGTCACGGTCTGACAGAGTCCAATGTTGTGGAGTTTGTACTGGAGGGATGTGGTGCTGGGGTCCAATTGGTTGTCTTGGTGGAAGTTGAGGTCTCCCAGTAGGGTGTAGTTGTGGGATGCAATGCCATGCAGGGAGATGATGTCCCTGATGGGGTTGACAAAAAGTCTGCGGGATCCAGGGGGTCGGTAGATTAGGGTTCATCGGAGAGTGGAGGTAGGGCTGGCCAGTATCTTGAAGTGAAGGTGTTTGTAGTACATGGCATGTGGTAAGTTTTATTTTTATTTTATTATAATTGTAGAGTTTGGAGTTCTCTTGATGTTCTGTGTGAGGATGTCAAAGAATTCCATTGGAATGTGTGTAACGGCATTCGTGATGTACCTCCGATCTCTTTGGATGCTATTTTCATATGTCCAATAAAGACATTATATTTTTACTAAATACTGCTTCAACTAAGTTACTACATTGTTTTGGCGACGATCTGGGATCTACATTTCAACTACCTTTCTGGATGAATTTAAAAGCATTGTATTTGTGAGTACATTGCTACCTATAATTTTTTTTTAACGTATTTAACAAAAAAAGGATTTGACTTTTGGAGTATTTTGTTTGTTTAGTGTTTATCGATGAATACTAGCAGTGTGGGATACTTATCCACTGCATTGAGTAATGAGAAATCAATTCTGAGGCAATAAAGGATTTCCAATATTTAACACCTCTGCTGATTCGGAAAGATTAGAAGGAAACCCCTCTATCGGACTCCGTTCACAGTGAGTGTTGTTTTTCTTTTTATTTACTTATATGCAGTGTGGGACGTTGGTCTACTGTATAATTAAGGTTTTAATTGGCAACAAAACAGTTAATCTTACCTGCAGCATGTTTTGAACTGTAATGCGAGCACCCTCTTCACGCGTCTCGTATTCTTCTATGGAACACGGTGACGATATTCTTTGCGCAAAGCATTCTGGCTGTCTACGAGTACCTCTAGCATCGCTGATCATCACACTGAAGTCGTGCTATTTGGAATTCATAACGTTGAGGTCATGCTACGTGACCCTAGGAATCCGCCATCTTTGTTTTCATGAAGAATTGCCTCAGGTTTTTGAACAACGCTGAAATTACTCCGAAACAAATCTACATACTAATACAACGTTTACACTTCATTACCGATTTAAAGCTGTCTTCACAAGTAAGCTTATTCTTTTTTTATTTTAACCAGTTATTTTTCAGTGTTATATCAGCATGACTGATAGTGCAGCTTCTTCTTCAGCCACAAATGTTAACCCTTCAATAAACCTAAGCAATCCTAAAGCGTTCCTATCTGCAAAAGGTAAACCTATTGTGAAATAGCTTGAGTGGAAAGACTATTTATTAAATTGTATAACCAGTCAAGAAGATAATGTAGGTATTTTATCTCCAGAGAGAAGGAAAAGAATGTTACTCCATTGCTTAGGATCGGAAGGTTTAAGGTTGTATAATCAAATGCAAAAACCTGAAAAAGCTGGTGACATTGATGTTTTCAAAGCAGCAATTCTTGACCATACAGAACATTATTATAATCTAATTTTGTGCATTGGTGTTACTAGACGAGCATTCTTTAAAAGTAAACAATTGCAACATGAGTCTGCAGAGGAATTTGTCTCAGCTTTAAAAATCTTGGCTGTTTGGTCTTTACACGATGAACTTAGATCAAGTTGTCATTTGTTCTAAAAACAAAGGAATTCAAGATAGACTATGGATTGAAGTCTTAAAGATGTCATTGCTTTAGTTAAGAAAGCTAAACTTTATGAGCGAAGTTCAAAGGCTATCTCTGAACAAAATGAAGCATCCAATTCCGTCAACAATATCACAGAAGCCAAGAAAGCAAAAGAAAATTCTAGAAAATATATCTTTAATCAGAGCAAAGCTTTCAATTCTAAAAAATCACCAAACCCAAATTCAACCAATATGAATTGAAAATTCCCACAATGCTAGTTTTGAGAAATGTCCAGCAAAATCAACCAAGTGTTCCAAATGTGGAATTGTTGGACATTTTGCGAAGTCCTGCAGAAGGAAATTTATACCCACATCCAAAGTCACGTGTCTTAATGAAACTGACTCTGATTCATCCTCATGCGACTGTGATAACCAACATGATAAACATGCCTCTGAACACAGAAAATGAAATATTGTGCTTAATATTATGTGCAATGATAGAAGTAAACAGTTACGTATAGTTAAATTTGGTGGTATTCCTTTGCAGGTTGCTGTGGATTCTGAATCAGCATTCACTATCATTGCCAAAAGTGTGTGGGATACCAATTTAGTTCATTCTCGTTGTCCACACCTTAAACCTGCAGATGTACTTTCAGAAAGTTTTACTTGTGACAAAATTGATTTATTAGGATTTCGATCTTTAGGTTTTTTTTTACAAACCGATCTGCGTCTGTAAACTTTACATAGCTTCTGATGGTGCATCTGTTTTAGGTTGGAAAGACCAGAGAGCACTAAATATAATCCTGGATCGTAACAGCCCAGAACAAGTCCTTGTGGCATGTGAAAGTGAATCCATCAAGAATTAGGTTGTTAAAGAATTTCCTAAAGTATTTTCTGGAAAAATTGGTAAACTTGATGGTTTTTCTCATCTCATCGGACTTAAAACTAATGCTGTACCCAGAATACATAATTTGCGGAACATTCCCATAATTGTAAGAGATGAAGTCAAAAAAGAATTAGAAAAGTTGCAAGAAAATGGGATTATTGAGCAAGTAGAGGCTTCTGAATGGATTTCTCCATTGGTTGTGGCAAGACGTGCCAATGGAACAATCTGTCTTTATGTAGACTTAAGAAGTTTAAATGCAAACATAGTTGTTGATTAATTTCCTTTGGCTAGGATTGATGAAATGTTACCTTTTACTCGTGGTTATAAGTATTGTTCCACATCGATTTATCATCGGCATATCATCAAATTGTCTTGCATCATTCTAGCCGCAGTTTAACAACTTTCTGTTCTCCCTTTGGTTGTTTTCGTTTTAAATGTATGCCTTTTGGATTGGCCTCTGCGGCGGCAGTCTTTCAAAGGTTAATGTCCCAACTCTTTGGGGATATGCCCAGTATAACATTTTTCCAAGACGACATTCTTATTTTGGGCCGGGACACCTTTCAACATGATTCTAGACCTAAAAAAGTACTACAGGTTCTTGATTAGTATGGTCTTACAGCTGGAGCATTTAATATAAGTTTTCAGGGAATAAAGTAATTTACCTGGGTCATGAAATTAGTGGATTAGGTATTAGACCAAAAACCAAACTTGCTAGAGCAATACTAGATGCTTCTTCCCCTAATTCCAAAGATGAATTGAGATCATTTTTAGGTTTAGCTGAGTTCTATTAAAAATTCGTGAGCAATTTTTCAGGAAAAAACTCATGCTATGAGAAATGTATTCAAAAATAAAGTTTCCTTTGTAAGGTCTGATGAATGCCAAGAAGCCTTTACTTTGATCAAAAAAGCTGTTTGTAATGCTCCTTACCTTCATGGTTTTGATCCTTTGGCTCCTACATTTGTAGCCACTGATGCAAGTTCCAATGGTCTTGGTAGTGTTCTGACTCAAATTTCTGAATCTAATGAAGAGGTCGTTATTGCATTTGCATCAAGGTCTCTTTCACCTGCGTAACAGAAATATTTGGTAATTGAATGAGAAACTTTAGCAGCAGTGTGGAGTTTAGAACAGTTTAGAAAGTTTTTGTGGGGCAAAAGATTCAGCGTTAGAAGTGATCACAAACCACTTACTAAGCTACTCACTACTCATGGTTTGTATAGAGCTGCTGGAAGAATTTCTAGACTTTCAATGCGCCTTCAGGATTAATTATTTGATATTCAATACATTCCTGGAGCCAAAAATGTCACTGCAGATTGCTTAAGTAGACTTTCTTTACCTGTTACTGAAATCGATTCCAGTACTTGGGATTATTTTTCTGTAGCTAATATTCTTTTTAATGATAATTCTGACAATTGCATTTCTCAAGAACAATGGTTAGAAGCTGATAACCAAGATTCTCTTTTAACTGAAGGTAAATCTAAAATTGTTAAGGGTTTGAACATTCTTAACAACAAAAAAGATCTATCTGACAATCTAAGACCTTTTTGGGAAGTCAGGGACGAACTAACTGTCAATGACCATTTTGTTCTAAGAGGTGATAGGGTTGTCCCTCCTACATCATTAGGGAGTGTATTATTCGTTTATCTCATGAAGGGCATCCTGGTATTACTCATACAAAATCCAGAGATAAAGATCTCTATTGGTGGCCAGGTGTTGATAGCTCTGTTGAAAAAAATTGTTAGATCTTGTATTAGTTGCGAATCCTGAGATAAATCCCCAAAAACTTTCAATCCTCTCTTAGGTGTAGTTTGTTCTCCAAATGTACCATGTGAAGAAATTGCATTGGATATTATGGGTCCACTCACCTGGATTGATGGAACGAGTAAATTTATTTTGTTTTCGTTGACTTATTTTCCATGTGGTTTGAACTCAGTATTGTTGATAAAATCGACACAAAATCGGTGATTACATTTTTAGAATCTGTTTTTTGCAAGACCGATTTGCTGCTTCCATACTTACTGATAATGGAGTACAATTTAAATCTAACGAAATGTTGAACTTTCTTTCTGTCAATGGAATTAAGCAAAATGTTGCTCCTTTGTATCACCCTTCCTGCAATGGCATTGTGGAAAGGTAAAACAGAATTATTAAAGACACCTTAAAGTTATGCAGGAATTCTAAATTTTCCTGGGATGATAAACTTAAGAAAATATTATGGTCTTACAGGGTTACCCCACATCATTCTTTGGGTAAACGTCATTTTTTTCACTTATGCGCTGTAGAGTTCCTTTCTCCAAAACCAATCCTGCATGGATGAAACGGAATGGAAGGTATTTTTGTAATCTTGATGATGTTAAGAGTACATTAACTAGTTCTCAAGTAAAGAACAGATTGTATTATGATAACAAACATGGTACCCGTTCATCAAATTTACAAATTGGTCAATGGGTTTGTGTTAAAAATCCAAGAAAAGTACCTAAAGGTTTTAATACATTTTCTCAACCTAGGAAAATTTCCATAATTCATCATAACACCACTGCTTTGGACAATGGTGAGACATGGCACATGAGTCGCTTAGCTCTAGCTCACTCAGCACATAGTTACTTAAATGCCTCTTCTCAAAACTGTTCGTCATCTCCATTTTGGTGTTTTGACAATTCCCTAGAATAATCTTCTATTCCTTGTGATCCTGTAAGTGATTCTAGTGATACTCCTCCTGATGTACCTGTTATTAATAGACCTTTGTCAAATGTTCAAACTTCTTTTGGAAGAATTGGTAAAAGACCTGAAAGATACAATGAATTTATTTGTTATTAAGTTTCATTTTATTTTTTTCTTCTTCTTTTTATTTTTTTATTTTCAAAAGGGGGAAGATTTGTAGTAGATGGCATGTGGTAAGTTTTATATTTATTTAATTATAATTGTCAAGTTTGGAGTTCTCTTGATGTTCTGTGTTCTGGATGTCAAGGAATTCCATTGGAATGTGTGTAATGGCATTCTTGATGTACCTCCGATCTCTCTGGATGCTATTTTCATATGTCCAAAAAAGACATATTATATTTTAACTAAATACTGCTTCAAAGAAGTTACTACAGTGTTCCATCAGGTCTGTGGCCTCGTCGGGGAGTGTGCTTAGGTGGAGGGTGGATTTGTGGATGATGGTGATTCTTCCTCCGGGGCAGGTGGGGCGGTCCTTCCAGGAGAACTGGTATCCTTTGGGAATGGTGTTGTCTGGTCCGAGGTGGTGTTGGTCCAGGTGTCGGTAAAGCATGCTACGTCCGGGGCGGTGCTGTCGAGGAGGTCCGAGATTTTGATGGCGTGTTTGTGGAGGGATCGGACGTTGAGGAGGATGCATTGCAGGGTCTTCGATTCTGTTGTGTTCTTGCGGGCGGGTTGCGCTGGGTCTGTGGTCTTGGCGGTGCTGCAGGTGTCCCAGCAGCGGTGACAGCTGAAGGGTCCATGGGTGTTGGCTGGTGATGCTAGCTTACAGTTGTTGTGGCCTGGGATGAGGGCGTGGAGTGCCGCTGGGTCATAGCGTTGGCGGTGTAGAGATCCAGGGTTCCTGGCACTGGTCACAGTTGGGTCACGGATAGGCACAAACGGGCTTGCCTTTGGCGCGCCGGTTGCACGGCGGCTGTGCTGCTTCGTAGCAGCTGCCATTAAGGAGGGGTCAGGGAGGGCTGGACAGTTGGGAGTCGGAAGCGGGGAGGGGAGCTGGATTGGGCCTGTCGCACTGATTGTGCTGAGGGGAGGGGCCACAGGGGCTGTAGCGGCGGGGAAAATCGTCTGAAAAAGGCAAAAGGGAAAAGGCAAAAAGAGAGAGAAAAATTCAAATAAGGCAGCAAATGTGCAAGAAAGATTGGAGAAAAGACACAGAGGACACCGAAGGAGAGTGAAAGGGGGAGATTGAGATGAGGGGAAAACGACAGAAAATAGAGGAAAGACCCAGAAGGAGAGTGAAGGGAAAGACAGTAGTGAGAGAAAAAATGAGTGAAAATGGAGAGAAAAAGCTGAGCGAAAGAAGGCGCGGGTGAAACCTGTGGGTGGAGCCGGGCCTCGAACACCAACACTCGAGAGTGCAGGGACTCGGGGGAAGGCCTCACTTAATGGTGGAGCTGCAAGGGAGGGAGAGCAATTTCACTAACAATGAGTCTGTGGTTTTGCTTGCCTGTCCCCGCAGATGCCGTCATTAGGTAGGGGTCGGGGAGGGCTGGACAGCTGGGAGGCGGAGCAGGGAGGGAATCTGGATTGAGCCAGTCGCACTGGTTGTGCTGGGGGGGAAGGGGCCACTAGGGGCAGCAGCGGCGGAGAAAAATGGGCTGAAAATGGAAAAAAGTAAAAAGAGAGAGAAAAGTGCAAATAAGGCAGCTAAAGTGCAAGAAAGAGTGGAGGAAAGACACAGAGGACACAGAAGGAGAGTGAAAGGGGGAGATTGAGATGAGGGTAAAAAACGACTGAAAAACGGAGGAAAGACACAGAAGGAGAGTGAAGGGGGAACTTAAAATGAAGGGAAAACAACAGAAAATGGAGGAGAGACCCAGAAGGGGAGTGAAGGGGGAGATAGTAGGGAAAAAATTAGTGAAAAAGGAGGGAAAAAGTGGAGCGAGAGAATGGAGACAGAGGTCCACTGGACCACCAGGGATGAGGTGCAGGTGAAACCTGCGGGTGGGGGAGGGCCTTGAACACCAACACTCGAGAGTGCAGTGGCTACAGAGAAGGCCTCACTTAATGGTGGAGTTGCGAGGGAGGGAAAGCAATTTCACTGACAATGAGTCCAGACAACTCCACCTTTGCCTCTTCTATCTTTTCTTTATGAACATCTCAGTCATGTGTGCAGAAATCTCTGCTCACATAGGTATTCGTTTTTGTAGAAAATATGGGAGGGTCAAGGGGGGGTTGTAGCAAAATTGCAAATAATTAGTACTGAAAACTACTAATAAATATGGAGGCTTAGGAGGATGAAGCTGGGGCAAAGGTAGGCACATTCTAATGCCAAAATTGACCAACAAATGAGCGAAACAATTCCCATTCACAAAATACTCGTTTATTTCTAGTCCAACTCTAATGGGGAAACAACATATTCAAAAAGACTGGAGCTAAGCTTTGAATGTTACAAATTTGGATGTTGGCAGTATGACCAATGACACTCTGTCAACCCTGTTCTATCTCCATACCTTTCAACTTCTCTGCTGACAGAGTAATGGCCTAAAAGCATCTGACAGAGGTGTTTACAGCAGATATCCGTCGCCCACTTTATGGCTATGCTTACCGTTGGCATAACCATGACACTTAACCCTCCACACCTGATCTGGTGGTCTAGTACATTAATCCAAGGTTCATACACAGCCCTTTTACCTTTTCCATTCACTCTTTCTTTATGGATCTTATGCTGCTTGGCTGCAGTTCACAGTTACTTGATATGGAAGACCCGCCAAGACGTTAGCGACAGAATCACAGGTTTGACATTTTCTTTATCAAAGTTTGTTGTACTTACTGGTTTTCAAAGGCCATTGTGTTACCCACTTGTAATAAATTTGTAACACAACTTAAATTACCCTTTTATTTTTCTTTTCCAAGATTTGTAGCTGTTTTTACAAAAATAGGTAAATAAATATTGTCATGAAATAAAAATCTTGCATGTTTTGTTTGCTTTAATTTAGGTTTGGCTTTAGATAGTTATTGAAACATGCATCAATTCCCGTGTTTGACGCCGTTTAAAATCTGTTGTCACTTTGACGTACATCTCCGGCAATATGACAGAAGTGCACATCAAACAAGCAATCTTTTCCTTTTTCATTTTTTTTGCTTGTCCAGTAAATAGAATTGACCCTGTACTTTCTCAAAATGTAGGATATCTTTTCATACATGTTCATGGGAATATACCATATGTTATCAATTTTAAAAAAAAGTCTCGTAGGTTTACTGAAATTATCTTAAAATACAATGACATATATTCAATTATGAAATAATTCTTGTAAGCTACTTTCAAACTTAAGATTATCTTCTTAACTTACATTTTATTAATTCTCTTGATCTTTATGTGATGTCATCCTACGTATTTTAATACATTTAAAGCACATACACATACTTATCTTTATACCTCAATTTAATATTTTAACAATCTTGGCCTACTTATCAAACTTGTTGTTTTTGTACAATAGCGTTTTGCATCTAAAAAATAAATACGAAACCATGTGTGTTGAAGCTATATGTGTAGATAACATTTTAATAATTTCATAAAGCAAAACAATGTAAATTTCAGCCCAATCTGGTCACAAAATAAAATGTTTTATAATGTAACATAAAATATATCTGGGTACATTAATTAGTAAATGCTTCTTCCTGCCTCTTTGTAAGCGGTGCACAAAAATACCGCCTCATAAGGGTGTTTATCACACTCCTAGAGCAGGCTTTGCTCAGCGACCTCAAAGAATTTAGGATGGAGGACTGATGTTTTGTTTTATGGGTTTAAGAGTGAGCGTGTGTGAGGTAGGTGTAAGGGCAGATTGGGTTGGAGATGGTGTTGTTGAGGAGGTACTGGGTGTTGGGATGGGTGTGATTTGTTGTGAGGGTATGTGTTGTTGAGAGGGTGTGTGTTAATGAGTACGGTGGTGGTTGTGGTGCTTTGTTTGTGTTTGTATGTGTCGTGGGGCGTTAGGTGGCTGTTTGGCTGAGGTGCTTGTATTTTTTGTTTGATGTTTGAATGAGGGTGAGGTTGTTTTTGTAGGTGTGTACTAGGGTGAGAGAGTGCTTTAGGCTGCTTGCTTGGATGAGGGTGTGGAGTTTGTAGGCGGTTTGGGTGTGTGATTTGATTTGGGTTTGCTGAAGTCTGTGTGATTCTGTGTGTGTAGTTCCGATGCCTGTGGTGGTGGTATAATGGTCAAGCTTTGTGTTGGTTACTGCTATGTGGTAGATTCTGTATGGCGCAGTTGTCTGTGGTGGTGATTTGTGATGTTTGGTAGGTTGGTGTAGAGTCTGTGTGTCTGTGGAGCTAGAGTCTTGTTTGAAGTTGCTGTTTATGTGTGTTGTGCTGTGCTCTTGGGTTATGGTGGTTTGGGGAGAGGAGGTTGTTGGGGAATGGTGGCTGGAGGATGAGTGTGGGAAGAGGTAGGTTGCAGGGATAGTGGGTCAGGTGGTGGTTTGTGATAGCCATTTCTATCTGACGTGGCTTTGCTGCATACCACAATGCTCTGAATGACAAACACAGCAGAGAGTATGCGATCCAGGAGCCGCTTTTTATACTATACCTTGAGAGCACAACAGGCATGTGCACCAGCTTTGTGCAGCCCCAGAGCGCAGATATTTCTGCGACCTCTGCTGCAATAATGATAGTGGTGGTACACATGTAACACCAGCGATATCATGAGAGGGAATTCCCTCATTTTGCTTGGGGAAGTGCTCCAATTCCAATGAGACAATCACTTTGCCTCTATACCTACGCAGTATTAGGAACTTGTGAACAGACACAAACATGCCCGTAGGAGGTGCAATAAAATTCTGCAACAAAAAGGTAGCGCTCTTCCAGTGCACCTCCTAATGAGAGCCCTCTGAAATGTGTCCCCTGGACATCCCAGACATCCCTCTGCTGAAGGAGGTGTGCAGTTATTCACTGCACCTGAATGCAAAGTGATCTATCTTCAAAGTGCAGGCAGGTTGCCACCTGCACTGTAAAACACAGAGTTACTCAGTATTTCACTGATATGTGCTGACTTGGGCACAGCATATTCTTTGTAATATGGTGCACTGTCCTTGTTTGCACCAGGTGTACCTTTTTAAAGATCTGCAGTGGCGCACACAGGGAAAGTGTGAAGTTTGCATAATATGGTCTCAGGGCAGCAACTAACTGGGTGAATTGTTGGCTTATTTCCTAGATGGCACCCAACATTGTAGTCTTCGTGACAGGGGAGCTTCACAACAGACCCTCACACTCCTCAGAGAGCACAGCTTGGTGGGCATTGGCTAGAGGTAAGATGCATGGGATGACCAAGACTCCAGCCCTTTTCTGGACTGGGTATTGGCATTCACTGAGAGGAAGTAGAAGGAATGGTGCTGTTGGACCTGGCTGTGGTGGGCAAGGATTTTAGTCCTCCAAATGGTACAATATGCCAATCACCACATGGGGCTGGTTTGATGTGGAGACCTCAGAATCAGATGATGTCTTGGCCTCCTGGGCAACTTCATTACCCTCCATGCCACTGGGTCTTTCCGTGTCAGTGTTTCCACCTTCTGACTTCCAGGGGACGTCCTGTTACCTAACTTCTTGACCAACACCTCCTTTGCCTGCTCTGGAGGTTGCTTATATACGATAGAAAATGTTTTAATACTGTTTGCTATTTTATTTTTTTAATTAGTATGCTCATTTAAAAATACTTAGTAGATGAGGTTGATGGCTCACTCTGTCATAAATGTGATGGTGAATCTGCTTGTCATATTGACAGAGAATTTTAATTTACTTATTAGGTCCTAGTAAAGTGGTATAATTTATATATAACCATGGTCTTTAAATTAAATGCTACTTGTGGGCATACAACAGTTATTATCCCACCTACTTAAGTAGCCCCTTAAAGCATGTGGAAGGTCTGCCATTGCAGCCTGATTGCAATTTTAAACTGTCAGTTTGACATGGCTAAATAAACCCTTTGCCAAGCCTTAAACTCCACTTTACATATAGTTCACCAATAAGATTGGTCCTAGGTAGCCCACAGGGCAGGATGCATTGTAATTAAAAGGTTGGTCATGTCTTGGTGGTAAAACAAATATCCTAAATTAGTTTTCACAGCTGTGAAGCCTACCTCCTCCATAAGGCTAAAGTTGGTTCACCTTATGACATTCAATACATGCTAACCTTTGATTGGGAACAGGACAAGGTGTCACGTTTGGTATCTGAAAAATTGTACCTTAAAATCATCTTTAATGATGAAGTTCAATTTTAAAGTACAGTTGAGAAAATGGCACTTTTAGGAGAGGACCTGACCTGGCAGTTCGGGCTGGACTGTTCCCATGGGGAGTAGGGTCAAGACTGATTTGCACATACATGGGATTAAACTGGAATGGCATGGGGAGCAAAAACACACTGGATTTGAGCACAGATGTCTGTACTGGGGTGAATGTTTGACATTGATCAGCCTTCTGTCCATCAATTGTTCTTTTTACATTTGTCACCTCAAGTGGGATGGGTATGCCTATACATGGGTCCCCTGATCTCCATGCTACTGAAGTCAAGCTAGCCTGACCGATTAGGGGTGAAATCCCAAAACTGGCCCCAGGATCCTTGTTTCGGCCAGGGGGGGGGGGGCCTGGCCTGGCAGTTTGGGCTGGACTGTTCCCATGGGAGCAGGGTCAAGACTGATTTGCATATAAATGGTTTGGTCCTGGAATGGCATAGGGAGCAAAAAAACAATTGATTTAGGCCGAGATGTATGAACTGGGGTGAATGTTTGACATCAATCAGCATTCTGTCCATCAATTGTTCTCTTTGCATTGGTCACCCTGAGAGGGACGCTTATTCCCTGACGTTGGTCCCCTGATCTCCTTCCACTGGAGTCAAGCTAGCCTGGCTGATGAGGGGTGAAACCCCAAAAGCAGTCCCAGGAGGCTTTTTTTTCAGTCCAGGGAGGACCTGGCCATGCAGTTCGGACTGGAATGTTCCCATGGGAAGCAGGCTCAAGACTGATTTGCATATGGCTGGGTTTAAACTTGAATGGCATCGGGAGCAAAACAACAATGGATTTAGGCCAAGATCTGGGGTGAATGTTTAACATTGATCAGCATTGTGTATGTCAATTGTTCTTTTTACTTTTAGAAAGTTGCTATTTTCCTGTCATAATTATTTTGTGCTTGCATCCTGTTCCTGAGTCACAGGACTGGGTGTAGTATGCAGTTGGATTTTGTCTATGCCTCCCAGACACCCACACAGTAGAGTGATTAGGTGTGCCTGAATGGACCAGCACTGGTACAATGGGGGGTGGAACTGGTGACAGCCCCACTTGGAACTGAATAGGCTGTGTCCTGCCTTCACACAAGGATTTGTCACCACTTCATTGTTCATGCACTTCTTTAACTTCAAAGAAGGCACCAGGCATATAAATAGGACCATCAGACCCACTCTTTAGTTATTTTTCTGGAACTGTGGATGGATTCTCAGAGGACTTCCTGCACTATGGCCTGCCATCTACTTCAAAAGACTGAATTGCTGCACCTGGAGGGACAACTTTGCTACCTAAAGTTTTCATTAAACCTTCAAAGGTCTGCCTTTCTGCTTGAGCCAATTCCACAACTTCAACCCAGGACTAGAAGAGTGACAGCAATGGGTGTCTGGCTTGCCTGATCAGGGACAGAAAAGGCTTCAACTATCTTGAACCCGCACCTGGACCCAGACTGAGTGGGTCTCAATTCCCCAACTGGTGCCCCTTTAGTCCTGGACACCTGGTGGGGGACTTAAAGGTGCACAGATAGGAATATTGTTGGCTAATATCTGTTCATTGAATAAGAGGAGACTGTGACCAACCTGTTTTCTATCCGCCCAAGGTCCATCGCCGGTTGGCCAGACTTTGGGACGCTCCCTCTCCCTTCTTCTCTGCACCAGCAAACCTTGTTCAGTGGTCCTTCACCAAAGAGTTATCAAGTCTCATGAAACTCTTTTCAGCAAAATCCTCCAGCTTCGTCCAATGTAGATTTTTAACTTCCAAAAAAGAGAGTAAATTGGAACATAGAAATCTTTACAGCTACTTCTTCCTGTGGCTCCTCGACAACGACACCTCCTTTTCTAACCCTGTCTGCAACCTTGCCCCACTGAACTTCTACCTGCTCACAGCCTTTTTTCTCCAATACCTTCCAAGTCCCAAGGTTGTATCAGACTCGCGCTCTATCGTGATCAACTGCATTTTGTTTACTTTGACCCAGAGATGAGTAAATAGATGGATGTGGTTCGCGCTGTGATCTTTAGGCACTAGTTTTTACCATACTATTAAAAAAAATATGAAATTCAGTTTTACTGATTTAATTTTTGTTACTTTGGTGTCAAATTATTGTTTCAAATTAGCTGTTTTTCTAAGTTTGAGTGAGATATTGATTGTGTTGTGTTTTCATTTTATTAATGTTTGTGTCCTGCATAAATACTTTACACACTGCCTTTAAGTTAAGTCTGACTGCTTTGTGCCAAGATACCAGATTAATAGGCACAACTTATTTTAAGGACTTTAGTAATTCACCCTGACAGGAATTGTGACTGTTGTCTGGGCAGTGCTACCACCCTACTCAACCACCAACACAATTTCATAATTTCTATATACATCAATGGTAGGTTGTCCACTTTGAGATTTAAACTTGTAATAACTGATAAAACCCCACCGGAAGGGAAATAGCCCTCACCAGTGTAAACATATAAACACTGAAAAAAATCTGAAAAATCACAAACTATATGCCATTCAAAGAAAGGAAAAGGAGAGTGAAAGAGTCATTGTTATTTCTTCCTGAATGGGTGAATACAATGAATACAATGTAACTTTGTTATGTAGAAGACTGGGCTAACATTCTTCTTCTTGAGTTTCTGCACACGTTTTTCAGTTTTTGTGGTCTTTGGTCTAAGGATACATGGGTTAGAAGCATGTTTTATGTTCTAAATTGTAGAGAATCAGAAAATATCTAAATCATATTTGATATTTTGGCTACGTTTGAGTCTTTCACTGATAGGAAAAATGTAGGTTTCATAAGAATCTTTCCCAATATGTACCATCACATTTACCCACAGAGAATGGGCAAAAAACCTTGATACATCAGCCCCCTTTTCTAGTAAGTCATTATTTGTAGGCTTTAAACATTCAATACAAGATATAGTGACAGATATATGTGAAAAGAGTGCAGTCACGAAGCATACGGGATACTGGTGAAAACATGACAACAGACTTTTGGAAAACATGGAATGCAATATCACTTGGAATGCTGCTGCAAAAAAGTTCTTACCAAGTTCAACAAAGATTGGAGTGATATTGTGTGTATTTGCAGTGATTCAGCTACGTACATGAAAAGGTTGTGTGTTGACCTGTCAAAATCGATACCTGAGCTGAAGTGCTTCCCTCTAAGAGATTCTTACCACTTGTTAGATAGCAATCTGAAAGCATCTTTACAATCTTCAGAGTTAATGAAGAATGCTGTTGACTTTTTAGTCCATTCTGGTGCACTGTTTTGTTATGCGTGGGAACTAAAACACGAATATATTTCATTTTGTGCTTTGTGTGGCATCAAAGAAAGAATCATTCCAACTGTGTCACTTAGCTGGTGGTTCTCAGTCCTAGAGGCAATGAATGCTAGATTATCCACGTGACAGCCATTTACAGAATTTTTGCTGAGTGATGATAAAAACGGGAAGAAATGTGAGGATCTTTGGTCACATATTGATGGTCTACTGCATTCTTAGATTTTTACAGGAAAGCATAACTGTTGTAGTGGACATAATAAAAAAAAATAGTGTCTGAAAACACCCTTGTCTGACACTTGTTCAGCATAATTTGTGTTGATGTGAAACATCTTCTTGAGAGTGAGCTGGGTGACACTTTTAGTGACTTTGGCACTGCAATATGTTCCATGTTAGAGTGCTTGCCACTTGGCAAGCAAAGAAATTTTCAGGAACATTTATTTTACAATGTATGAGAAATAGCGCTTCACCAATCATGGCATTTGAAGCCAATGAAGCCTCACTGTGGTACTCTGCACAATATATAGATCCCTTCCATAAAGGGAGATTTTCTTCGGAGTTTCAAAAGTGCTGCTGAAAACAGGAAATACTAATCAAGGGGGATATTCTCAAGAACCAGTGATAAGTACCGCAGATTGAGCTTAATGCAACTCTTCATATCGCAGTCTATCGCTGGAAAATAACGCTGTGTTAACTAAGTATTCACAACATGGCAGTACCATGCAATAGGTGCACAATAATGCGTCAAATGTCCACGATAAAATCAACGCGACTCCGCAAAAATGCGAAACATGAATGCAAAAAAAGTTGCGATGAGGCCAATCGCGACACAAAAATCTGTAAAAACCAGCGACAGGCCTGCAATCCATACAAGTCAGATGGGAAAAATCACCATGAAAGAAGAAAAAAACAAATGCTAAACAACAGCGAAGCACAATGGATGTTGCCGGAGCAAGTACGGAGGACAATCAGAACCCCACGGAGGCCCCAGAGGCGCAGCCAGCGACCTCGGGGTCAGGGAAGGGCAAGGAGAAGAAGAGTAGAAAGAAGCGGTTCAGTCTGCAGGAAAACAGTAACCTGATAACGGAGGTGGTAGAACACCATCAACAACTGTCCGTCACACCCACTGTGTCATTGGCAAAAAAAAGTGGACTATGGCAGTCCCTCATGAACAAGGTGAATGCAGTCGGAGTGCTGAAGAGGACAATGGAAGAGGTCAAGAGGTGCTGGAATGATGTCAAGCGCAAAACCAAACTGAAACATGCCGACAACCGGAAGGAAGCAATGCAGACTAGAGGTGGGAGTCCTGCACCACAGGAGGAACTGGACGATATGGAGGAAATGTAGGGTCATTGATTCCCCCTTACATCCATGTAGCTCATGTCATTGAACTTGGGTCACTGGATGAAAAATTGCCAAATGCTGTCCGGGTGGCACCAGCACTACAAAAGGGGCACACACATTAGTTACCTCCTTGCCCAGCCCAGTACGGAACCATGGCCAGACCCCCGGGGTCATTGTTTAGACCCTTGCGCTGGACTGGCATACGTCAGGCCAGCCCACTCCACTTAAGCTCACAGGGGGGGACAACGCCATATGTCCCAGGTCTTCCCTGTAGTGTCCTGCTGGTCACAGGTCTAGTTGTCAGCGTGCCACAGCCACTCCCTCATGGATGGTTTACACCCATGGCAAAAGAATGATGATGGATTAAACCCAGAACAGTTGACTGGGGGGAGTGTTTGAGTTGCTCAAGCGCTCCATCATCATCCACTTTGGTATTGCTTTGTTCACCCTGAGTTGGCACTCTGCCATTGGATTCAAGATAACCTGGCTGATGAGGGTCATGAACCCGAAACTGGTCCCAGAATGATTGTTTCCGGTCCAGGGAAGACATGGCTTGGCAGTTTGGGCTGGACTGTTCCCATGAGGTACCGGATCAGACTGATTTGCAAGTTGTCATATGTGAACAGAGGTGGTGTAGTGAGCTAAAGAATGATGATTGAATAAACCCAGATCAGTTGATTAGGGGTACATGCTTGATTTGCTCAAGCGCTCCGTCCATCATCCCCTTTGGTATCACTTTGCTCGCCCTCAGTTGGCAGGATATGCCCAGACGTGGGTCCCTTGCTCACTCTGACAGAGGATGCAATACAGCCTGGCAGTTGAAATGAAATGAAATGAAAAGGGTATTTGTATAGCGCGGCTGCTGCCCGAGAGTGTCCAAGCGCTGAGTAGAGGGCGTAGTACTCTGAGGGGACTTGGGGTGACTAGTTTCTAAAGAGGAATGTTTTTAGTTCTTTGCGGAAGGACGAGAGGATCTGGTTGGATCTTAGGGAGGGGGGAAGGGAGTTCCAAAGTTTGGAGGCGTTGAGCTCGAAGGACCTGCCTCCTGCCCGGGACCTTTTGATTCGGGGGATTGCGGCAAGGCAAGCAATCGATGCTCGAAGTTGTTTACCGGGGCAGTAGGGTGTGAGAAGAGAGTGGTTGATCTCGGGGCCGTTTCTATAAAAAACTTGATGGGAGATACAGAAGGCCTTAAATTTTATTCTTTCCCTGACAGGGAGCCAGTGGAGAGATCAAATCCCTGCTTTGACTGATTCTCTACGAGGAATCTGGAGTAGGGTGCGGGCTGCACAGTTCTGGGTCCGCTGAAGCTTTTCCAGTACGTATTCTAGAGGGCATTGTTAAAATCGAGCCGAGTTTGAATGAGGCCCTGAATGACAACTTGTTTGGCTTCAAGGGGTAGGATTGGAAGGATTTTTTTTAGCATCCGGATTAGCCCGAAGCAGATTGCTTATGTTTTTGTTGCCTGAGTGTTGAGGGTAAGGGATTTATCGAGCCAGACTCCTAGGCTTTTGATGTCCTCCTTCGGGGAAGAGGGTGGGCCCAGGCTGGGGGGTCCTAACTGAGTGATGGTGGTTGGGGAAGGGGGACCGAGAAGAATGATCTCGGTTTTATCCCCATTCAGTTTTAGAGAGGATTCCGTCATCCATCTTCTTACCTCTTCCATACAGGCAGCCAAGTTGACTTGCGGGTGCTCGCTGTTCTTCTGTGCCAGGGAGACCACGAGCTGGGTGTCGTCCGCATATGATATGATCTTGATACCATATTTACGGACGACCCCAGCCAGCGGTCTCATGTACACATTGAAAAGCGTGGGGCTTAGGGAGGAGCCCTGAGGCACCCCACAGCTCAGAGGTTTAGTGGTGGAACAGGAATTGCCATCGAAGACCTGGAAGGTCCTTCCACTAAAAAAGGTCTTAACCAGGCGAGAGCATCTCCAGGGACTCCCAGATCGTACAGTCATTGCAACAGAGTTTTGTGGCACACCGTGTCAAACGCGGCGCTGAGATCGAGGAGGACCACTGCCACTGATCCCCCTCGATCTAAGATCCTCCTGGATTCTTCCAACACGGCTAGCAGAGCCGTTTCCGTGCCATGTTTTGTGCGGAATCCTGTTTGGGTGGCATCCAGTAGAAGGTTTTCTTCGAGGTGTTTTTTAGGTGGAGATTTACATGTTTCTCCAGTATTTTACTTGCCCAGGGTAACAAGGAGATGGGTCGGTAGTTGTTAGGGTCGTTCAGATGAGATTGGGCTTTTTCAATAGCGCTTTCACCATCGCCTGTTTCCAGATGGGAGGTACGATTCCCTTTTGCAAGGAGCTGTTCAGTAGCTCTGTAAGGGTGGGGAGAATGGCTTGGCTGGCCATGGTCATCGTAAGGGAGGATGCTGGGTCGGAGGGAGAACCTGATATTATCTGTTGTGCGAGGGGTTGAAGTGATTCTAGATCTAATGGTGGGAGGTTGCTCAAAGTTACTCGGCAGGGGAGTATTGTATCTGTTGAGAGCTGAGGCTCACTGATGTGTGGCTCGGGAGCGAAGGTCGTGAAGGAAGAGTATATTTTGTTGATTTTTTGGTAGAAGAAGTCAGCTAGATAGTTGCAGCGAGCCGTAGGGTTATCGGCCGGAACTGCAGGGGGGAGATTTTGGAAAGGCTTTTGACGATTTGATAAATTTCTCTAGGCTTGGATCTAGCGGACAGGATTTTTTCTCTGTAGTAAGTGGATTGGGCTGTAGTATACCCAAGTTTGTACGCCCTTATGGCTTCCTTGTAACTGATTTTGTCAGTGGTTGTGTATTCGAGGCGCCAGTTCCTTTCTAACCTTCTGCACTGACGTTTTTGTTCCCTGAGCTCTTCTGAGTACCAAGGGGCAGTTTCTTGTGCACTTTTTAATACTGTTTTCCTGATGGGGAGAATGGTGTCGAGAGAGTCCTCGATCCATTTGTTGAATATCCCGCTATCAAGTAGGGGGTCCCGGGAGAACGAAGGTTTAGTGGCAGTTAGTAGGTTCTCCCAATGCTCTAGAGGGAGTTTTGACCAGTTTCTCCTTTTTCGTGGGGTGGGGGTACTTAGAGTGATTTTGTTGGTGGACCAAGTGAGGGGGATGAGAAAGTGATTGGTCCAGGGGAGGTGTATGATGGACCCAACCGAAAGGTTGGGACAGTTACTAAAAACACGGTTGAGCAGATGACCTTTTTTGTGAGTAGGGGACTTAATTAGTCGCTCCAGTTGGATGGCGGCTAGGCTGGAGACTAGCCCATTAGCTGTGTTGTCAGAGCAATCGTCAAAGTGCAAGTTAAAATCGCCAAGTACTGTGAAGTTAGAAGAGGACATTGCAGAATCGGCCGCCTGCAAAGGTAGTGAGGCGTGAAAGTGGTTCAGAGGGCCTGGGGGGCAATACAGGAATATCCCAGTTAGGCTGTCGTTAGTGGTGAATTTAGGGCAAAAGGACATGTTTTCACAGTCTGGGATAGGATCCGGCGTACAGTGACACTGATATACGGACTTGTATATGACTGCAATACCTCCTCCTTTTTGCCGAGTGCGGTCCCTGCGAGTGATCTGGTAGCCAGGGGGGAGTGCTTGAATTACATCTGGATCGCAGTCAGGGGTTAACCAGGTCTCGGTTAGTAAGACGGCGTCGGGGTTTCGCTCGTCAAATAGCAAGAATATTTCTGCGCTATGTTTACGCAGGGATCTGAAATTTAGGAGGAATATGGTGAAGCTTTGCTGTTCCGATTTGTGTCGGTAAAGTTTGAGGCTAGTGTTACAATGTTGGCAGGAGATGGGAAGGTCCCGGGGGTGTTGGCGATGATGACAGTAGGCTTCCTTGGGGGGTTTAAGTTTGAGGAGTGTATTGGTGCTATATTGAGTCCTAGGAGGGGAACCAAGGGGGATGACCCCTGGCCCCTGTCGCCGCGGGCGGGCGCAGACGGGCTTGCCTTTGGCATACCATCGGCGCGCTGGCGGTGCGCCCGCTGCGCGCGTCCGCTGAAAGTCCTGGGAAGGCACATGTTTTATGTGATGTGAGGGGGCGTGGTCTCACGTTCGTGGGCATGGCTGCGGGCTTTCAGCGCGATGGCGGCAGAAGAATCTTCAACCCCTGGCAGCGTTAAAATCGGCTGCACGGGACTTATGTAGTCGGTAAGGGGGGGAGGGTGCTCAGGGAAAGTGTACAATTTAACAACAAACTGAGTTTTTAAAATTCTAAAAATGTCAATTTCGAGCGTGCTCCCGGCTTCCGCCTCAGGAGTATGTTGCTTCTAATGTGGGCTCTGGCGTCAGCTCGCCTTTTGTAGTGGTTCAGGGGGTCGTGGCCTGACGTTTGTGGGCATGGCCTGCGGGCTTTCAGCGCGATGGCGGCAGAAGAAACTTCAACCCGCGGGAGCACTAAAATCGGCTGCGCAGGACTTATGAAGTCGGTAAGGGGGGGAGGGTGCTCAGGGAAAGTGTACAATTAAACAACACACTGAGTTTTTAAAATTCTAAAAATTTCAATTTCGAGCGTGCTCCCGGCTTCCGCCTCAGGAGTATGTTGCCTCTAATGTGGGCTCTGGCGTCAGCGCGCCTTTTGTAGCGGTTCTGGGGGGAATGGCCTCATGATCGTGGGCGTGGCCTGCGGGCTTTCAGCGCGATGGCGGCAGAAGAATCTTTAACCAGCGGCAGCGTTAAAATTGGCTGCGTGGGACTTATGAAGTCGGTAAGGGGGGGAGGGTGCTGAGGGAAGTGTACAATTAAACAACACACTGAGTTTTTAAAATTCTAAAAATGTCAATTTCGAGGGTTGAGGGTTATGAACCCGAAACCAGTCCTAGGATGCTTGTTTCCGTCCAGGGAAGACATGGCTTGGCAGTTCGGGCTGGAGTGTTCCCATGAGGCACAGGGTAAGACTGATTTGCATATGGCCATGTCTGAACAGGGGTGGTTGTGTGAGCTAAAGAATGATTATGGATACAACCCAGATCAGTTGACTGTGGGTGAGTGTTTGATTTGCTCAAGTGCTCCATCCATAATCCCCTTTGGTATTGCTTTGTTCGCCCTGAGTTGGTAGGGTAGGCCCAGACGTGGGTCCCTTGCTCACTCTGCCACTGGATTCAAGATAGCCTGGCAGAAGAGGGGTATGAACCCGAAACGCATCCCAGGATGCTTGTTTCGGGTCAAGAGAAGACATGGCTTGGCAGTTGGGCTGGACTGTTCCCATGAGGCACAGGGTCAGACTGACTTGCATATGGCCATGTCTGAACTGGGGTGGTGGAGTGAGCTAAAGAATGATGATGAATTAAACCCAGATCAGTTGACGGGGGTGAGTGTTTGATTTGCTCAAGTGCTAAGTCCATCATCCAATTTGGTATCGCTTTGATCGCCCCGACTTGGCAGGGTATGCCCAGAAGTGGGTCCCTCGCTCATTCTGCCACTGAATTCAAGATAGCCTGGCTGATAAGGGTTATGAACTCGAAACCCGTCCCAGGTTGCTTGTTTCCGGTTCAGGGAAGACCTGGCAGTTCGGGCTGGACTGTTCCCATGAAGCACAGGGTCAGACTGATTTGCATATGGCCTAGTCTGAACTGGGGTGGTGGAGTGAGCTAAAGAATGATGATGGATAAAACCCAGATCAGTTGACTGGGGGTGAGTGTTTGATTTGCTCAAGTGCTCCGTCCATCATCCCCTTTGGTATCGCTTTGTTCGCCCTGAGTTGGCAGGGTATGCCCAGACATGGGTCCTCTCGCTCACTCTGCCACTGGATTCAAGATAGCCTGGCAGATGAGGTTGAGGAACCCAGAACCGTTCCCATGATGCTTGTTTCCGGTCCAGGAAAGGCATGGCTTGGCAGTTTGCGATAGACTGTTCCCATGAGGCACAGGGTCAGACTTATTTGCAAATGGCCATGTGTGAACTGGGGTGGTGGAATGAGCTAAAGAATGATGATGAATTAAACCCAGATCAGTTGACTCAGGGTGAGTGTTTGATTTGCTCAAGCGCTCCATCCATCATCCCCTTTGGTATCGCTTTGTTCGCCCTGATTAGGCATGGTAATCCCAGACATGGTTATCTTGCTCACTCTGCACACTGGATTCAAGATAGCCTAGCTGATGTCGTTTATGAATGCGAAACTCATCCCAGGATGCTTGTTTCCGGTCCAAGGAAGACATGGCTTGGCAGTTCGGGCTGGACTGTTTCCATGAGGCACAGGGTCAGACTGATTTTCATATGGCCATGTCTGAACTAGGGTGGTGGAGTGAGCTAAAGAATGATGATGGATTAAACCCAGATCAGTTGACTGGGGGTGAGTGTTTGATTTGCTCAAGTGCTCCGTCCATCAACCCCATTGGTATCGCTTGATTTATACCCACACCACACCCATCTGGCACAGTGCACGTGCTGGACACAATTTCCACTATCTATCTGGGTGTATTTAGTGTGGTGTTCATGTAGGCATGAGGGCCTAGGGCCCTGCAACATCACATTCCCCAGGCCTGGAGGTGACATGCTGTTGTCTGCCCCACTATACTCAATCATACAGGGTCCATAACTTGCGTGGCACAGACTTGATGGCACCGGATACACTGCAGCCCAAACAGGCACACCATCACGGGATGGTGACTTTCAGTGCACTGAGGTAGGGGCACCATAAGTGCTGAACGTGTGTGCAGCCTGCGATAATGCCCCGTCCTGGCGGTCCAGACTGCTCAGGATTTGTGTTCCCTGCTAGACCGCATTGTACGTCAGACTCGGCGGGCAGCGCAGGCCTACCGCCACATGGAGTCAACTCCCAGATCACAACGTTGATGGAACCAAAAGGGCTGAGAAGGTGTGCAGCCAGCAATGATGCACTGAGCAGTGATATGTCACCTGCTGTAGCGAAATAAAGACCCAGAATCAAATGTGAGGCCTGGTGGCCCGTGGAGAAGGCCTGCATGATGTGGATGGTGCCATGTTCACTGGCCATGAACTGGAGCTTGAACTGGGGTTTGAACTGGCACATGGTGGGACATCTTTGCTACACGTTGGTGATGGAAGGTGAGTGGTGAGGCCTGGGTGCGCAGGGGCGGGCATGCACCTTTGGGTGGCAGGAGGGGTTGGGGTGCAGCTGACTGGGTGCGCAGGAGCCGGCATGCACCACTGGGCAGCAGGAGTGGCTAGGGTGCAGCTGCCTGGGTGTGCAGGCGCGGACAGGCCATGATGGTGTGTGAAATTTTATGTACTCTGCCATTTATGTATCTGGACTCTGTTTCAGATGAGACACCTGCTGAACTGCAGTACATACCAGCACGTGGTTTGAGACACACCAGTGGCAGCAGGTGAGCAGGTCTTGGAGGTGGTGGCAGTGGGTGTTTTGGGCCTGTTGGTGCTCCGAGCTGCATGATCAGAGGCTCCATGGCATATTTTTCCCTTCAGGTGTGGCTCTGGCCCGGCCTCCCTTTTGTGGTGCAGGCTGTCGACCGACTTTATATCAGGTCAGGGCAGATATTAATTTCCTGCTGCTAACGTGCCTTATCCTATGTTTTATGATCTTATTGCCGATCTGGCTGGTCGTTGAGAATGTTGTGGAGTGGTGTTGTCGCTGCTTTTTGCATGGGAATGCCTTCTTTGCATAGCATTAGCGATAGTTGATGGGGCCATCTGTGGCGATGTTTTTTACGGCTGCTATTGCAGGTAAACTGGTACTATGGGCTGTTAGCACCTGCACGAGAATGGGGCGCCAAATTTATTGCCACTTTGGCTGTGATAAAGTGCCGTTAACTCGCCGATAGTTCCTTGAGAATATGCCCCCATGTTTATTAGTCCTTCATGTTAGGAGGGTGCTGAACTTCGCATCCTTTGTGTGGTATCCCCTAACTTTTTGCCTTCTGACCTCCTCTTTTTGTCTTTTTTGCTGAATTCGTTTTTGCGAGCTTTAGGAATCAGTGCACTTTTTCACTTCAAACCAGCTTTTGCTTTTTATCTAAAACTTGCTAACATTGGCTTATCCCCAATTCGCATATAGAATTTACTTATAATCCCCTAGTGAAGCGCACTTCATGTGCCTATGGCCGGTAAATGAAATGCCACTTGTGAGCTCGCAGCACTGATTAAGCACTTTATATTTGTCTTATGCCTGTTTGTGTAGTTTCAAACTGCAGTATTGTCCTGGAAAGTTAACCTACCCGCAAAGAACAAACCGTACTTTTTTATTACATATAGTTAACCTCTAAGGTAGGCCGTGGACAGCCCATGGGCAGGGTGCAATGCATTTTAGAAGTAGGACATGTATGTTTAAGTTGTCCATGTCCAAGTAGTGAAATAATCTCAAATTTGATTTTTTCTCTACTGTAAGGCCTAGCCCATCTCTCCCATAGCATAACATTGGGACTGCCTTATTATATTTTATGAGTGTAGTTTCCAAGTAGGAAAGGATAGTGTTGTAAATGAATCTAGGACCCTAGTGTAATTTTCCTGATTCATGCCCTTATATAGGTATAAATTACCCGATCCTTATATAGGCCTAGAAAACTGTACCATACTTGGACTGAGCCTATGCAGCCCAAATACGGCATGGCTACTTCCACTAAGTTCCAAAAATCAACAACAATATCTTAGAAAAACTCACTTTCAGCAGATAGGGACTTCCCCTCGCCTGAATACTAATTTATCAAGGAAATCATGGAGTTTTTAACGAACTGAGTCTTTGAGTGACGTTATTAAGTTCAATCATACGTCAAACTCGGCACCTTCAAAGAATAAATATGCCTACATTTGCCCAGACAAACACACAGTGGTTTGGAGCAGATCGACTAACTGACGCCCTGCAGCAGCAAGTGCTGAAGGAAGCCGACCCTCCAGCTGACGCTGTCTTTTCTCCTGCCGAGAAATCCAGCTCCAGTGTTTCCAGGCTACCCTTGCGGGTTGCTGGGAAATTGAGTCCTGAGAAAGAGATACAAGACATCCTTCATTCTAAACCAAGGTATGGAGCTGATTAAACACTTAGAGAATTCTTGGATAGATTCTTGGTAAAGAATACAAAATTTAAGATACACCTCACTTACTTCTTCCCTTGTACTAGACTTAGGTTAGGTACACCGGGGTAGGCGTATTTTAGAAACACCAGTTGAGTACTTTTAGTTATTATTTTATCACTGTATATATTTTATGTATTTTATGGCTTAAAAACCATATCATCCTTTTACAGTACTACTTTATAATACTTATCGTATTATATACCGTGTACTCTATAACCAGTATTACGATTGTAGCAGTACATTTCTTATGCTTGAGAAAGAAAATACTTTTTTTATTAAAAACGCCCGTCTCTCTATTTTCTCAGCACCTCTGGTGAAACAAAGCATGCACGATTGACTGAGTAAAATAGTTATCTATTGTTTCCGTGACTCTAGAGAGGGATTTCTTATTCTTGGGAAACAAAGGTGCCATGTTTATGCGGTTGTCAGAAACGAATCCCTTCTTGTTTATTCGAGAAAGTTTCTAGTGACCTCTGAGCTAGCTGGCACTCACAATTAAGTGTAATATATATGATAGAGACCTAGTCGACCTCAGTCCTAACGTCTAAACTATAGTATATGTTATTCAAATGCGCAGAGCCTATTGGGAATATAGGAACTACACTACATGGCGCCCAACAAGGCGATAATTTAACGCTAGATACTAGAGTAACTCAGTTGTGCTTTTCACACAGACCCCTTTTTCCCATAAAATACTCCAATAGATGTCTGGAGTGGGTAAAAGGTTAATATCCGCCAAAACTGAGTAGGACGAAAATCCTATGTATTAGTTTTCTGGTTTGTTCAACGTTGAAGGATGCAGTGTTCCAAAATATTGTGCACCTAAACTTTGTTTCCTTGAAACTTGCTCTGCAAACTTTCGGTCAACAAAATGACAGAGAGTGACGAAGAATTAGCTAGAGTAGCAGCTCAAGCAGTCTTAGACGACACAAATCTCCAACAAAATGACCCAAATGCAATAATCATCCCTGCGAATATAAGGAAAACCATGACTATAAAACTTATAGAAAATGGAGTATCATCGAGAGGTGGTAAACTAATCTTTGTTATAGAGGCACATGAATATCGGCACACAGAGGTATTCTATTCATGGATTCTGTTTCCTGCAGCAAATGCAGTTACACACGAGTTCCATTACTACAAAGTAGAGGAACCTCCAGCGGTATACATTCCTTTCAAGGATGTTGAAATTCCATTAACTTACCAAGAGCATTAGCTCTGGTTTAAAGACAACCTACAACATCAAAATCACATTACCAGGCTCGGTCCTAAGCGTGGGCGGAAAATCCGTTCCGCTCGCGGATTTTGCGGATTTTCGGGAAATCCGCAATCCGCGAGATTTGCGGATTTCCCGCAAAATCCGCAAATTCGCACGCAGCGGATTTTTTTGGCGGCGCGCGGCGTTGGTGATACAATTTTTGCGGCGCGCGGCGTTTATCATCGTTTGCCGAGTTGTTTTTTTCGATAGTTTGCGAGTGCTGCGCCATTTTGGATCTTGCTGTGTAATCCCGCGGGAATTGGCGAGCGCGATTACGTCATCGCGGCTTGCCAGCGATAGTTTGTGAACGCGAGTACGGCGAGATCACGTCTCGCGGTACTTCGCAATTGCGAGATTTGAGATGCGGCGCGCGAAAATATAAATTTGCAATTCTGCACAAGAAATCCACCAGCAAGCAGCATAAACCTTCTAGAAATGATGATTTTTATGTGAATAACTCCTTAGTTTGACATTTGCCTGCACTTTTTTAGCGAGGAGTCCATTTTGGGGAGGGGGGCAGGGGGGTGGGAGGAAGGAAGTGCCCCATAGTCTTCAACTTCCTGTTCCTGTTCAGCAGGCTCCTCCCAGTGCTTTGTCCATCTCCTGGTCACTTTTCATTTGGATGTGGACCTGGAAGGATTACTTTTTGTGGATGCTGCTGGATCTTTGGATTTGAGGCCTTTTTGACTTTCTTTGGATCACTGTTGGATTAGAAATTTTACAAGTAAGTTTGTTTGGGGCATTACAGTTGCTGCAACTAAAATTTTGGGATTTTCGATTTTTGGGCTGTTTTGGGGCCTTTTGCCCAGGGGTACTCAGTGGTGGGTGGACTGATTCTTTCTGTGGGTTGTCTTGAACTTAAACATCATGGAGGCCATAGATGAATTGGGATTGTGCTGATTTTTCTGTGTTTTTCGATTTTTTTTTTTTGTAAAATTTTGTGTTTTTCGATTTTTGACCTGTTGTTGGGGCCTTGACCAGGGGTAGTGAGTGGTGCATGGGCCTAGTCTTTCTGTGGGCTGTCTTGAATTTAAACATCATGGAGGCCATGGATGGAATGGGATTGTGCTGATTTTGCAGTGTTTTTCGATTTTTGGGCCTGTACTTGTGGCCTTTTCACCAGGGGTATTTGAGTCTAGCATGGGCCTAGTCTTTCTGTGGGCTGTCTTGAAGTTAAACATCATGGAGGCCATGGATGGAATGGGATTGTGCTGATTTTGCAGTGTTTTTCGATTTTTGGGGGTGTTCATGGGGAGGGACATGCCATGTGGCTGGTGGCCATTTTGAGTGCAGCTACAGGCACTGGCCATGTGCTGGCAGGCAAGTGGCCATTTTGAATGCAGGCTTTGTTGTTAGGCCTCCAACCATTTTGCCTACTTTTCAACCTTTATTTATGCCCAGGGGTAGTGAGTCTTGCATGGGCCTAGTATTTCTGTGGGTTGTCTTGAATTTAAACATCATGGAGGCCATGGATTGAATGGGATTGTGCTGATTTTGCAGTGTTTTTCGATTTTTGGGTGTGTTCATGGGGAGGGACATGCCATGTGGCTGGTGGCCATTTTGAGTGCAGCTACAGGCACTGGCCATGTGCTGGCAGGCAAGTGGCCATTTTGAATGCAGGCTTTGTTGTTAGGCCTCCAACCATTTTGCCTACTTTTCAACCTTTATTTATGCCCAGGGGTAGTGAGTCTTGCATGGGCCTAGTATTTCTGTGGGTTGTCTTGAATTTAAACATCATGGAGGCCATGGATTGAATGGGATTGTGCTGATTTTGCAGTGTTTTTCGATTTTTGGGCCTGTACTTGTGGCCTTTTCACCAGGGGTATTTGAGTCTAGCATGGGCCTAGTCTTTCTGTGGGCTGTCTTGAATTTAAACATCATGGAGGCCATGGATGGAATGGGATTGTGCTGATTTTGCAGTGTTTTTCGATTTTTGGCCCTGTACTTGTGGCCTTTTCACCAGGGGTATTTGAGTCTAGCATGGGCCTAGTCTTTCTGTGGGCTGTCTTGAATTTAAACATCATGGAGGCCATGGATGGAATGGGATTGTGCTGATTTTGCAGTGTTTTTCGATTTTTGGGGGTGTTCATGGGGAGGGACATGCCATGTGGCTGGTGGCCATTTTGAGTGCAGCTACAGGCACTGGCCATGTGCTGGCAGGCAAGTGGCCATTTTGAATGCAGGCTTTGTTGTTAGGCCTCCAACCATTTTGCCTACTTTTCAACCTTTATTTATGCCCAGGGGTAGTGAGTCTTGCATGGGCCTAGTATTTCTGTGGGTTGTCTTGAATTTAAACATCATGGAGGCCATGGATTGAATGGGATTGTGCTGATTTTGCAGTGTTTTTCGATTTTTGGGTGTGTTCATGGGGAGGGACATGCCATGTGGCTGGTGGCCATTTTGAGTGCAGCTACAGGCACTGGCCATGTGCTGGCAGGCAAGTGGCCATTTTGAATGCAGGCTTTGTTGTTAGGCCTCCAACCATTTTGCCTACTTTTCAACCTTTATTTATGCCCAGGGGTAGTGAGTCTTGCATGGGCCTAGTATTTCTGTGGGTTGTCTTGAATTTAAACATCATGGAGGCCATGGATTGAATGGGATTGTGCTGATTTTGCAGTGTTTTCGATTTTTGGGCCTGTACTTGTGGCCTTTTCACCAGGGGTATTTGAGTCTAGCATGGGCCTAGTCTTTCTGTGGGCTGTCTTGAATTTAAACATCATGGAGGCCATGGATGGAATGGGATTGTGCTGATTTTGCAGTGTTTTTCGATTTTTGGCATTGTACTTGTGGCCTTTTCACCAGGGGTATTTGAGTCTAGCATGGGCCTAGTCTTTCTGTGGGCTGTCTTGAATTTAAACATCATGGAGGCCATGGATGGAATGGGATTGTGCTGATTTTGCAGTGTTTTTCGATTTTTGGGGGTGTTCATGGGGAGGGACATGCCATGTGGCTGGTGGCCATTTTGAGTGCAGCTACAGGCACTGGCCATGTGCTGGCAGGCAAGTGGCCATTTTGAATGCAGGCTTTGTTGTTAGGCCTCCAACCATTTTGCCTACTTTTCAACCTTTATTTATGCCCAGGGGTAGTGAGTCTTGCATGGGCCTAGTATTTCTGTGGGTTGTCTTGAATTTAAACATCATGGAGGCCATGGATTGAATGGGATTGTGCTGATTTTGCAGTGTTTTTCGATTTTTGGGTGTGTTCATGGGGAGGGACATGCCATGTGGCTGGTTGCCATTTTGAGTGCAGCTACAGGCACTGGCCATGTGCTGGCAGGCAAGTGGCCATTTTAAATGCAGGCTTTGTTGTTAGGCCTCCAACCATTTTGCCTACTTTTCAACCTTTATTTATGCCCAGGGGTAGTGAGTCTTGCATGGGCCTAGTCTTTCTGTGGGTTGTCTTGAATTTAAACATCATGGAGGCCATGGATTGAATGGGATTGTGCTGATTTTGCAGTGTTTTTCGATTTTTGGGGGTGTTCATGGGGAGGGACATGCCATGTGGCTGGTGGCCATTTTGAGTGCAGCTACAGGCACTGGCCATGTGCTGGCAGGCAAGTGGCCATTTTAAATGCAGGCTTTGTTGTTAGGCCTCCAACCATTTTGCCTACTTTTCAACCTTTATTTATGCCCAGGGGTAGTGAGTCTTGCATGGGCCTAGTCTTTCTGTGGGTTGTCTTGAATTTAAACATTATGGAGGGCATGGATGGATTGGGATTGTGCTGATTTTGCAGTGTTTTTCGATTTTTTTGTGCTCTATAACTGAACTGATGTTCCTCTGTCTTCCATTTTTTTTAGGTGCACAAGACTCAAGAGAACCACCAGTGCCAGGAAGAAGTCCTGCAGCGGTGTGTGTGTGCAGCATAACGTCACGCGACGTCACGTCTGGCCTCAGACAACTCTACAATTCGTGCAACTGCGGCCTGCTGTCTGACCTGCTCTGAAGAAGATGGCCCCGCCCCCAAAGAAAGTTCTCCGTAGCTCCTCTAGCAAGAAAGTTGCTAGTAAGGAGCAGAAGAAGCAAGTTACCAAGGAGGCTGGTGTGCCACCCGCCACTTTTTTTGGGAGCAAAAAAAAAAGTACGCCTGCAGCAGCAGGATCTGCTGGGGACCAAGCTGAGAGCAGCACCCCTGCTCCATTGGGTTCAGTGCCTCCACCACCACGCCAACTTAAGTCAAAGCCCTTGAGTGCTTCAGAGGCAGTCAGTGTACTTCTCCAATCACCATCGACCAGTGATGTTGGCTCATCGCAAGAAAGTAGCAGCAATGTCCCTGAATCAACACAGGTTGTTGTAACTCATCTGACAAGTGTTGAACAACCACAGCCGCAACAACAACACCATGTGCAAGTACACGCCCAAGTACATGTGGAAGGAGAGGCAGCAAAAGGAGATGCGCAAGCAAAGGTGCATGGAGGTTCACAAGTGCCCACAATAGTTGTTCCTCCCGAAGTAGGGTCACATTTGGAAATCGACAATGAAGCTGAGGTATCATTGGAAGCCACTCCTCCTGATGATCATTCATTGTCTTCCACCTCCCTAGCAAGGAAAAGATCAAGGGGGGTGTCTACATCTTCTTCAAGCCCACCTCGTTCTGGTGCAAGTGATCTGTCTTGGGAACCACAACTGCGGTCTGACAGTGAGGCAGAGGCACACCATGATCTGACACCGGTACCTAAGCGTAAAAGGAAGGTCGTCCAAAAACTCAAACCTATGGAGTGTGATGAGGCTCAACAAGAAGTGACAGATACTGCTGGTGATGAAGCCTCTCACGATGACGACGAGCCAGTCATCACAAAGGTCACTGCAGCCCCACCGGGCATGCAGCAAAGAGACATTTTGACCCTATCCCGAGAAGCTGCTGAGCGTGATGATGATGTCGGCGAGGAGGCAATGGAAATGGAATCATTAGATTTGGAGTTAAGTAGTACACCAAAACCTACCGCTTCCATATTTCTTCGCAAGAAGGTACCCACCTCGTCCTCGACCTCAATTCGTGGTGGTGAAAGTGCAAAACGTACTGAAGTTCGGCAATCCACATCCTCCACTTCATCTGTCATTAGCAGCAGGACCACCACCACCAGTATCGCCGCCTCCTCCGGCCCCCGAAGACATTTCAAGTCTCCAGTTTGGGACTTCTTTAGTGTTTGCCCAAAAAAGGAAAACGTAGCCATTTGTAGCCTTTGTAAGCTTCGATTTAGTCGTGGTAAGCTTGGTTCTAACTATGGTACCGGAGGCCAGAGAGGTCATCTTGAGAGAAGGCACGCTGTCCAATGGTTTCCGCACCTAGAGGCGGTCAAGAAAGCCGGAATTGCACGTAATGAAAACGTTGATTTGTCATCTGCTGATGACGAGGAGGTAGAAGAAGACGATTCAAACACTTCACTTACACCCAGTTCCCATGTCAGCAGCACACCCCATGGGAGCCACACTAAGAGTGTGGGAGAGAGTGAGACATCAATGCGGAAAAGTTCATCAGCGAGCGTAACTGGGTCGAAGAGATCATCATCATCCCGTAAATCATTGGTCCAGGGCAACATTAAAAAGATGTTGTTTACAGAAGCGCAATATGAACGCAACCACCCAATGACCCGTCTGTATAACACTAAGCTGGCTAAAATGCTAGCTCTGGACCTTCTCCCTTTTTCTTTTGTAGAAGGGGTTGGTTTTCTAGAATTAGTGACAGCGCTCTGCCCTAAATGGAAGGTTCCTAGCCGGTTCTATTTTGCCCGAGTTGTGGTTCCAGCACTACATGAAGATGTTCTGAAGGTGATTGGGGCAGCTTTGCAGAAGAGTGCTGTTCACACTATACATCTGACAACAGACATGTGGACCAGTGGCGCAGGCGCTGATTACATGTGCATCACTGCACACTGGGTCTCTTTTTCAGGGGCTAAAGCAAAGCTAAACTCAGGTGTTGACACTAACATTGTTTTTAAAGGTGCTCGGAAACATGCAACACTAGCCATGTTTGGTTTGGAGAAACGTCACACAGCAGAAAACATTTTGGATGTCTTTAACACAAAGGTCCTTAACTGTCTGTCCCCACTAAAACGCAAGGTTGGTTATGTTTCCACGGACAATGGCTCCAATATAGTTAAGGCCATGAGGGACGGTTACTATTTCAGAGTGCCGTGTTTGGCGCACTGTATAAACCTGGTTGTCCAAAAATTCTTGGGTAATAAACGCAGTGCAGCGTACAGTGTATTGGAGAACTTCCGAAAAATTTGCAAGCATTTCAGGCATTCTTTTAAGGCCCGGAAGCAGCTGAGGAGCATGCTATATCAATGTCAAATGCCAGTGAAAGCACTCATCCAGGAGGTGGTAACACGTTGGAACTCAACCTTCTACATGCTTGAGCGTCTGTATGAGCAGTATACGCAACTCGATCAATATTTCTTGAAAGAGGGTATAGAGGAGCTGAGGATGGGTGGGCCGCAATGGAACATAGTTGAAAGCCTAACACGCATGCTTCGTCCTTTTGAGGTCTTCACGCGTGCAGTCAGCAAGGAGGACTCTAATTTGGGAAAAGCTATCCCATTGTTGTACATGCTGGAGGACCAACTGAAGGAGGTGTGTTCTGTGTTTGGAAAAGATGACAAAAAGAAAGACTCTTTGCTTCTGGCTGAGCAATTATTAGAGCTCCTACAAGGTGATGAACGTCTTAAAAAGATCCACTCAGAACAGCATTACATTTGTGCTACTATTCTGGATCCACGCTACAAAAAGGCGCTGGCAGGCAGAGCATTCTTTCCTTTTGGTGATGAAGATGTTACAAAGTACAAACGTTGGCTAGCCTTGTCAGCCAAGAAGTTTGAAACAGAACGGCTGGAAATTGAAGGAAATGGCAGTACATCAGCAGGCCATCCCCAGTCAAAACAATCCACTTCTGCACCTGTGGCTGTGGCACAAGTGACCTCTCAGCCGTTAAAGACACCGGCAACCGGATCATCTGCACGAAAGACAACAGAAACATTGGAGGCTGAAGAGGATTGGCTAGCTCTGCGTGGGTTTGGTTCTCAAAAGGTCAGAGGCACAGCAAGAGCTACGCAAAGTGGAGGAACCTTGGAGGAGGACCTTGAGTCGATGGTGAAGGACTATCTGAATGACTCCACAGAGGTCTATGTTAATTCTGACCCATTGGCGTATTGGCATGGGAAAAAAGAATTGTGGCCACAGCTCACCAACCTGGCTTTAAACTACTTGTCTTGCCCACTCGCAAGTGTGTCTTCTGAACGGGTTTTCAGTGCGGCTGGTGGGATTGTAACTCCCAAACGGAGCCGCCTCTCGCCCAAAAATGTGGAGAGGTTAACAATGATCAAGATGAATCAGCACCTCATACCACCAGATATAAGAGTACGAGAGAGCGTGCCGGATGAAGAGGAGGTGGCCAGCAACATAGATGAGGGAATTTCTACTCTGTCAGGTGGCACTGACCTCACCCTGGCTGAATTCGCAGAGTATGATGACGAAGCCTTATTCTTATTCCTGGACCGTGATACCGACTTCGAGCCCTGAAAATGAGACAACGAATCAATAACTTTCTTTTTCATCCTTATTCACTTTTATTCCTGTGTGTCTGTCTTTCTTTGTTGTGCACAGTTAATATAATTCAAACTTTAATCAGATAATCACAAAAACAAGCCCATCAGCAGAACTGTCTTCACTTGTTTGCTAATTTATTTGAAGGTGCCGCAGTCTGCATTCCTCAGGTTCACAAGTTCAGAAGAACATGCTCCTCTATCCTCCTCCTCCAGACTCCTATTTCCATCAAAGCAGAGGGCTGGTTTACGCCCAATGAAGAAAGACTCAGCACTTGTGGGGGTGTTGTTCTACCTCTTTGCAGGTGAGTTGACGGGTCTGGGGCCATTGCTGGGAAGCACTAAAAGTGGTTTGGACCAAATCCGAGGCGGAAAATTTTTTGTGTTTTTGATGACTTGCTTGCCTTTGAGGTGCTCTTAGGGGGGGTTCCGTCTGTTTGTGGGTGAGTTTCGTGGTCTGAGAGCATTGCTGGGACACTCTAATCTTGATTGCATTTGCTTTTCAGGAAATCCGTCGTGCCAACCCCGACTTATGGCCTAGCTACGCAGCGCGTTTGGACCGAAGGCCCAGAAATATTGCAAGTATGAGATTTTGCTTTTGGCCTGTTTGGGGGTGTTATGCTTCTTGGCGGGTGGGTTGACGGGTCTTGGGGCATTCCTGGGAAGGTCTAATACCGGGTAGATGTGGTTGGGACAAAATCCAGGCCGATTTTTTTTTGGCTATTTCTGACATTTTGCTCTATGTAGCGTTTTCGGGGGCCTGTTTGGGGGGCTTCCTGGTGTTTGCGGGTGAGTTTCGTGGTCTGGGAGCACTGCTGGGACACTCTAATCTTGATTGCATTTGCTTTTCAGGAAATCCGTCGTGCCAACCCCGACTTATGGCCTAGCTACGCAGCGCGTTTGGACCGAAGGCCCAGAAATATTGCAAGTATGAGATTTTGCTTTTGGCCTGTTTGGGGGTGTTATGCTTCTTGGCGGGTGGGTTGACGGGTCTTGGGGCATTCCTGGGAAGGTCTAATACCGGGTAGAAGTGGTTGGGACAAAATCCAGGCCGATTTTTTTTTGGCTATTTCTGACATTTTGCTCTATGTAGCGTTTTCGGGGGCCTATTTGGGGGGCTTCCTGGTGTTTGCGGGTGAGTTTCGTGGTCTGGGAGCACTGCTGGGACACTCTAATCTTGATTGCATTTGCTTTTCAGGAAATCCGTCGTGCCAACCCCGACTTATGGCCTAGCTACGCAGCGCGTTTGGACCAAAGGCCCAGAAATATTGCAAGTATGAGATTTTGCTTTTGGCCTGTTTGGGGGTGTTATGCTTCTTGGCGGGTGGGTTGACGGGTCTTGGGGCATTCCTGGGAAGGTCTAATACCGGGTAGAAGTGGTTGGGACAAAATCCAGGCCGATTTTTTTTTGGCTATTTCTGACATTTCGCTCTATGTAGCGTTTTCGGGGGCCTGTTTGGGGGGCTTCCTGGTGTTTGCGGGTGAGTTTCGTGGTCTGGGAGCACTGCTGGGACACTCTAATCTTGATTGCATTTGCTTTTCAGGAAATCCGTCGTGCCAACCCCGACTTATGGCCTAGCTACGCAGCGCGTTTGGACCGAAGGCCCAGAAATATTGCAAGTATGAGATTTTGCTTTTGGCCTGTTTGGGGGTGTTACGCTTCTTGGCGGGTGGGTTGCCGGGTCTTGGGGCATTCCTGGGAAGGTCTAATACCGGGTAGAAGTGGTTGGGACAAAATCCAGGCCGATTTTTTTTTTGGCTATTTCTGACATTTTGCTCTATGTAGCGTTTTCGGGGGCCTGTTTGGGGGGCTTCCTGGTGTTTGTGGGTGAGTTTCGTGGTCTGGGAGCACTGCTGGCTATATATACTTTACTTTGCAAGAGGTTTGAAGCAAATCCATGGTGGCAGAGGGGACTTAGGGCCTAGCTGCAGAGCGCGCGCGGAGTGATTTGGGAAATTTGTGAAAAAGTGACTAAGTCCCCATTTTTGTACTTTTGCTCTTTGGCTGTTTGGGGGTCTTCTACTCGTTTTCTCCTGGGTTGACGGCTCTGGGGCCATTGCTGGGAAGCTCTAATACCGGATAAAAGTGTTTTGGACCAAATCCCAGGCGGAATTTTTTTTGTGTTTTTGATGACTTGCTTGCCTTTGAGGTGCTCTTAGGGGGGGTTCCGTCTGTTTGCGGGTGAGTTTCGTGGTCTGGGAGCACTGCTGGGACACTCTAATCTTGATTGCATTTGCTTTTCAGGAAATCCGTCGTGCCAACCCCGACTTATGGCCTAGCTACGCAGCGCGTTTGGACCGAAGGCCCAGAAATATTGCAAGTATGAGATTTTGCTTTTGGCCTGTTTGGGGGTGTTATGCTTCTTGGCGGGTGGGTTGCCGGGTCTTGGGGCATTCCTGGGAAGGTCTAATACCGGGTAGAAGTGGTTGGGACAAAATCCAGGCCGATTTTTTTTTTGGCTATTTCTGACATTTTGCTCTATGTAGCGTTTTCGGGGGCCTGTTTGGGGGGCTTCCTGGTGTTTGTGGGTGAGTTTCGTGGTCTGGGAGCACTGCTGGGACACTCTAATCTTGATTGCATTTGCTTTTCAGGAAATCCGTCGTGCCAACCCCGACTTATGGCCTAGCTACGCAGCGCGTTTGGACCGAAGGCCCAGAAATATTGCAAGTATGAGATTTTGCTTTTGGCCTGTTTGGGGGTGTTACGCTTCTTGGCGGGTGGGTTGCCGGGTCTTGGGGCATTCCTGGGAAGGTCTAATACCGGGTAGAAGTGGTTGGGACAAAATCCGCGCGGAAAAGCCTTTAGTTTTGGCACTTTTTGTAACTTAGGGTTCGTTAGGGTTAGCCCTAGCAGCAGGATTGCATGTGTTTCGGGGTGTTCTAGATTTTTCAAACTGAGTTCTGGGGTCTTAGAGCACTCGTGAGAATGTGTAATTTTGGTTGCAAGTCATTTGAAGAAAATCCATGGTGGGAAAGGGGGGATTTGGCATAGTTAAAGAAAGCCTTTGCCACTATTCTTAACTTAGGGTTCGTTAGGGTTAGCAGTATTTCTATTGCATATGTTTGAGTGGGGGGGATTTCGAGTCTTGGAGCGATGCTGGCTCTGGCTACTTTTGCTTGGTTGCTTGCAAGTGGTTTGAATGCAATCCACGGTGGGTAATGGGTAATTAGGGTACTTCGGCCTACTTTTACTTTCAAAGTAAGTTTTGTCACCAGTTTTCTGCTAGGCCTCGTTTTTTGAGATTTGATTGGGGGTCTTCTACATTTTTGCGACTGGCTTTAGTAAGGGTCTGGGTGGGAGCACTGCTAGGAAGATCTAATTTTGTTCTAAAACACAGTTTACAGTACACCTAGCTTGAGGGGCAAGATCCGCTACATTAATTTGCCCATACTTATTTATCCTTCAAAAGGTGACTCAGAGTACGCACTTTCAAAAACATTGTACTGTCTACTAGGAAAAACAAATTGTGACTTTTTGCACTCCACAGCCTACATACCTTATATTTATTTATCAGTGGTGTTGTAATATTATATCACTTCCTGTTTTTCGTTGAATAATTACAGGCCGGGTTTCAGTCTCTGCAATGGGGAAAAAAGGATGGAGTCAGGCTTCACAGTAGCGAGCCACAATTCAGCATCAGGCAGGCAGTGGACAGGGTGTCTTCTGGTGACCAACACCGATGGACGAAGCGTCGGCTGCAATTGAGGAGTGCCGCTAATAGGAGGATTTTTTTTCTGCGGGCAACTTAGTTACCACTTCCAACAGGACCACTACAACCACATAGATACAGTATCCCTTGCCTTTTTCTCTGACTGTGACTGCATTTCTTGGCTCTCTCTCTGCTTCTACATTGATCCCTTAACACATCACTTAGTCCACTCCACTATCACATCTGCACCACACATAGTCATTTGTAAGTGCTCCTACGTAATTCGCAAGTCGCAGCACGCCCCAGGCCGTAGAGGACTGGGATGGCCCCAATGATGAAGCATGTCACCAAGGGGCAACCCTGGTGAGTGAGGGGACACCTAGAAAAAAAGCAATTTCTCCTTTTCTATCTACTATACCTTCTGTCAGGTTACGCAGCCCCTAAGCGCCTACCGTACTATGAAACTACATTTCCCATGAGTAGGCGGGAGACTTGCAGACTATTTAGTGAGACTATATGAGAGTACCCTTGTATGTTAGGACAGCACTTCACTGATGCCTGTCTTGTCTTCTGTTACAGGTATCCTTTCCCTGCTGACCCTACCTTTACCCATCCCACATTTTTTATTTTAGTTTGTTATTTTTCTCCCCCGCCTAATGCCTCGAACACCCTGTGTTTACACTTCTGGGTGTTGGTGACATTTGGAGGTGGAACCATATTTGCATCGACTGGATCACGGGGAGTAAACCTGACACCTTCCAGACCAACCCCATTGAGTGTTGTTGTGAATGGATTTATAGTGACCAGCAAGGCTCTCAGGTATCTGGCTACAGAGACCTTATGTTGAATATAGTTATCAATATTTCCACCCACGCCCTGTACTGTCGCATTCTTTCTTCCACAGTTGTCGAAAGTACTACTTACTTTTAACTGACATGCATGCAGTTACAGTAGTGTATGCACTTTCAAAGATTGATGGATAGGTTTGTACCCAAAGATTTGTTTATGTTCACAATTGTTCGTCCATGCTGTGCTACTTTTTCTTGTCTCCCAAAACCTTTCCCAAAAACCCCCATACCCATCCATTTTTCAAACCCTAACCCTCTTCCCCCGGGCTGTGTGGTTTTGATTGATGTGTGACTAAATTACAGCAATAAATCCACACACTTGCTGGGGAGGATAAGGTGATAGCAACAGGCTGGTGAAGAAATCCGAGGATATATTCTTACTCTGCTTGACAAAGACCCATGGCTAATGTCAAAGAACTTCAACCGAATTAGTTATACTTTAACATTTGTTAGGCTACAACGTGGCACTGTTCTAGTGTACTTCTGTCACCTGCTATATTCTGTATTGTACCTTTGTATTGCTCAGGAGGACAAACCAGATTTCATTTTCTTTTTTTCATAGGCAAGCAACTGCCACTGTGTCACACCACTAGTACCACCGCTATGAGGAAATTTTATCCGCCCAGGATTGCCAACCTTATTTGCTGTTTCCCGTGGAGCCAGCCCTGGGCCTAGCCCTACTTGCAAACAGAAATTACAGGTAAGATAGGCGTTTGGTTGGAGGTAGTATAATGGAGTATTAGGAGAGACGAGAGATTTGATTGACGGTAGTACTACTAAAGTCCTAGGACTATTCAGGAAAACAAACTTACTGTTATGTTAAACCCCCACCCACCAGACTCAAAAGCAGTAAAAAACAGGTATGGTCAGATAAAGTTTCAAAAAGTATATTTTTATAGCCCTAACAAAAGAATCTCCCGCAAGACCCTCCCTAACCCCAACGATTGTCCTTCAAAAGTCCCCAAAAATCACAACTCCCAATTCCCACCCCCCAAAAGTCTCTAAAAAAGGGGCAAGGGACACTATGGCAGGGTGCTGTTGGAATTAGCAGCCAGGGCATCATGCTCCTTGCGGAGGGTGGCAAGTTCAAAGCGGAGGCCCTCCACCACGTTCTTATAATTATGGACCTCCTGCTCCAGGTAGGACAGTCTGAGGGATAAGCGGCGCCGGTGTGCCTTGCAAATCCTGTGAGGGGCAGCTGCTTTCTTTGCTGCTGGGCGGTGGCGTTTGGCTTTGGTAGCCCGGCTCCGTACCGCTGGAGCACTGCGCTGGCTGGCAGCCCGCACGGAGGAGGAGGCAGCTGTCCCAGTGGACGTTGTTGTTGTTCCAGACTGCGTCTCCTCCTCCTCCAGGGCCACCAGCCGCCGATATTCAGCAACAGTGGCATCCAGCCTCCGTTGCCGGGCCATTCGAGCCAGCTCCTTCCTCCTTGATGGTGTCTTGGATTTGGAAGGAGCAACTACATGAAAAAAGAAAGACATAGTCTGTAACCAATGCTCCTTAAGATTAACACAAAATGATTGAGCAGAAAGTTGTCACAGTACAAGTAGCAAATTGAAAGCACAGTGCATAACTATTGAGGACAGTATCTATGTAACCTCCGACTTCTTCATCCTTGCTCTAACATTAGTGGGAGTTTAAGGAACAAATTCTACGAGCACTATGGACTTCTATTACAGTCGACTATGACAGTACACCACTCTTATTCTTCTTTTTCTCTCTTGTTTAGGAAAATTGGTACGTTATCTTATGCAAGCCGGCATAATGCCAGCGCAGTGAACTTGCACCCGAGAAAAACAGACGCACACCATGGTGAGTGAGACAGACTTGCGTTACTGTACCGGTCCAGTACATGCAGGTGGTGAAGCTCTTACTTTTCTATTACGGGTGGCACTGAGAATACTCTGTTAAAAGGGCTACTGCTTAATTAATTTAGCTTTCACCCTACAGTGCAAATGAGTATTAGAAAAGGAAAATGAAGAAGCTAAATTATCTGATTATCTATCACTTCACATGGGATGTATTTGATGACATATGGGATGACTTTAGGTGCTTTGCTTATTATTGAGTGAACAGTGATACCCCCACACATGAATGACGTACTACTACTAAACTAAAGTTATTAAGGGAGGTAGGGAGTGCCCACCGTAATAACTGGATATATGCTGTGCTTGCAGTTGCAATACAAACTACTGCTACTATTCATGGTAGTCTTTGGACAACGTTACAACTTCTTTTCCTTGCCTTTCCTACACTGGAACGGACGTGCGGGTGCGTTGTTACATGCTCTTCAAAGTAACACTTAGTTCATCCAGTGACCGTCTACTCTCTCTAGATTCACATATGCTATCTAAGAGTCAGATAGTACCATGAATGATCCAGGCAACCATCCATTCAAAGTATATTGCACACATACAGTTTCTGTCTCACCCACCCAGGCTGTTCTCCTTCCACCCATCCTTGCTTCATCATTCACCCAGCCATGCACCATACCATTTTCTTACCTTCCCAGCCACCTCGGGGACCAAGCAAACACATATCATTCTTCTTTGCCAGTCATCATTACATTTCTCGTGCTTCCACACTTACTTACACCCTTCTTTCGCTTTTCGTTCATCCCATCCATCAAGTTCACCTCAGATCTGATTGGGATTCTTCTCGCCAAAAACTTCACAGCTAAGTCGAAGTACATTTAGAGGAGGCTACTACCTGCTTTTTTTATAATACACCCGTGCAGAAAGCACACTCTGCAGTCTTCAATCTCAATGACTAAGGAATGTATAGCTTACCTCTGCCCGCCACCACCGTGTGAACCCTCACAGGCATGTCCTTTTCCGGCACTTGCACCGCCTCCTCCCCAGAGTTGTCCTCCTCGTCCAATGCCACCACCTCCGCGCTGGCCCCGTCTCCAGATGTTCCACCTACAAAGTACATTTAATAATGTTAGAATACACCACTCACTACTATATAATATTTGGTCTAGGAGGAAGAAAGAAATGTGAAAAAAAGTGTACAATTTAATAATTTTTGACTGTGTACTCTAGAGTAAAAATGTCCCTTTTTCCAGGGAAGGCTGTTGTCTTGCTGCACTTTTTGGCACAACTGATGAATGTTTGCTTTTTACTTTTTAACACGCACCACTTTTTCTCCTAACAGACAGAACCTTGACTTCTAAGAACACGAGCAGGATCAAGTTCAAACCAGGTGAGAGCTCGGCTCGACCACAAGAAATGTGTCCAATTAATCGTCAGCACTAAGCACTTTTCCATTTTCAGTTACACGTTCACTTTTATGACAAACTTGAATTTAATAAATGTGTTTACTTTTAATAAAGCTTTTAAACTTAAATAGACTCTGTGGTTTTTGGTCCTCCAGACTAGAGTGGATGAGCTAAAGGTTTTCGAATTTTTGCAAGCATGAGTCCGTGCCTCTGCCATCGGTGACTTTGGGAGCTAAATGACTCTGCCACACTATCTAGTCAGTAAGGAGATTGGGGGTTCAACTACAAAGTCTGTTATCACTGAGGTATGTGGAAAGTCTAACAGTTACAGCACCTATTATAATTGATAAGCTAAGCGATGCATTATTTAGTGTCCATAGTTCTGTTTGTGCAGATTTGTCCCTGCAACAGTAGTAGAATGGATTGTCCTCCTATCCAAACCAAAAGTAAAGTAGTATCTTATTATTTCTTGGTGGTGGTCATTCACCTTTTTATTGTTGGCAATGGTCAAAGCATAAACATTTAGAATACTTGAAAAGACATTATGGACAATCCCAGAGGACTACACTCAGTGCATAGAGCTATTGCTGACTAGAATGGGAGTCCAATGGAAATGCCAAATGTGCAATCTTAGTTAGCTACACAGACAGACTAATAAGAATAATCTAGTAATACCACACGGAGTCATAGTCGAGGCAGGATAAGAATTTAGATCCTGTCTACAAGAAGATCAAAGACGATTTAGAAAAAATCGAATGAGGAACGCTAGGAAAAAATAAGTACTCTATATTAAAATTAAAACTTACTGGGGCCAGCAAAGGAGCCCTCGACTGCCCGGTCCTGGCCTGCATCGACAACAGCACCCTCCTCCTCCTCCTCCTGTGTCCTCCTCTTGCCCCTGGGGGAAGCTGATGTACAACATGAAAGAAAGAAAAACAGAAAACATGGATGATATTTATTTCTCAACCAAATCAAACATTTAAAAAAGAACTAACAAAGTAACAAAATATTTTTGCGAAATAGCAAATAGGGAACGACTCCACGGGATATATTATTGACCAATCTCATGTGGTCGACTACGTCATTACTTTAGTATTGCTTGATTTGCGGACCGTCGAATTGGAAACTACCCTATGTAACTCACTAAACAAAGTACTAAAAAGGTTTGCCTAGGATTGGCAGGCAGCAGTCCGCAGCACGCAAAGTGACAGCCAAAGTCCATCATGATTGAAGATCAGCGACAACACTAAAGTTTCCTACTACATTCACCAGTCATTAAAATACTCAAACTATTAATCCACCACCACTATTTCTTCTTATCGCCATGTGTACAAAGGAAGGACTGGACTTGAGTCTGTAGGGGCTGATTTATAAGGCCCTTGCGGCTCTTTTGCTCCATTGTTGCGTGACTTTTGTGACGCAGCGACAGCACAAAAGAGGCGCAATGGTGCGGCGTATATTAACAACGTGACGCATCTGGGAGATGCATCACGTTGTAAAGCCCTGCGCCAATAGGGGTGTTCCGGCGCAAGGGAGGGCGTTCCTGCGCAGGAACGCATCCTAAAAGTGGCTGAGGGAAATCTACAAGATTTCAATCAGTCACTTTGAGGACAATGATGCGTGACTCAAACCCTGCGCCTGCTTGAAGCAGACGTACGGCTTGACGCAGCATTGGGGAGATAGGGCACCCCAGAGAATTGATGGAGCTGCACCATCGTTGCGACGCAACTCCAGCAATGCGCCACCTTTACGGCACAGATGCGTAACGCTTTGGTGACGTTTTGGGCCCATGGCGCGCCGCATTGTAATACGGCGCACCATGGGTGATGGTGGCGTGACGCACAATTACTGGCGCATCCCTGCAACTTTGCAGGGATGCGCCGGTAATTAAAAATCTGAACCTTAGTGTGTAGCATTGCGCAGTTCTTTCAACTACACTCATACATAATTTCACAGGCCAATGAAATGAACACAAAATCTAAAACAAATAAGCATAGTAGCAACACTACTGAGAAGGAGAGCAGTGTACCTGAAATGCACAGAAGATTTTGAAATAAAATGTACCTACAATGTAATGAGCAGCATTATTGCTCTTGGTAAAAAACAAAAATTTGCAATATAATAACACAGCAGGAGAAAACATAGTAGTAAAGACATAGCTACTACTACTCACCAAGCCCGGGGATCTCAAGGCCAAGGAGGTCGAGCAGATCTCGCTCACGGGTCAGGACATCCGTCCAGCGGTGGGTGGCCTGGTTGTAGGTGCGCCAGACCCGAGAGTGGTGGTAAATGGCCTGGCACACCTTCTCCCACCGCTTCCGGCGCTCCCGGGCCCCGTACCCGGCACTGATCTTGCCGCCTCCCATGATGGTCCTGGGGAGGCGGCGCTGAACATAAAAAATGAGTTGGGCCACCTCCTCCGGGGTAAAGATCTCCCGTGGCATCACTAGCTCCCCCCTCAAACGCCCGCACGGGAGCCGGACACGGGGTGCGGGACCCTTCCCCTTCTCAGGATGCTTCCCGGCTCCCTTCACCATGGTCTGGGCGGAAAGGAATAAAGAAAATAGAATAGGGAAGAGAAGAAAAGAAAAGAGTTTACAAAAGTAGTTTAAAATTAACCAAAAGTAGCAGTAAACACAAAAATATAGGGCTAGAAAAATAGAGGGATAGATAATAAGTAAAATAGATAAAAAAAACTTCAAACAAGCAAAGGATGGCAGAGATTGACAGAGGATACAAAGACCATGCCCAGAACCATAGCAATGAATGAGAAACAAGATGGCCGCGCCCGTTCACGACCGCGCGGGTAAGTTCGCGCGAGATTTTCCTTGCGAACACGCGCGAGACTGTACTGGCAAGCCGCGGACTTTGCGAGATTACACTTCGCGCCCGGAAACGGAAATACGTCAGGCAAACAAGATGGCTGCGCCCTTGAACGACCGCGAGGGTAACTTCGCGTCTTGCGCTACGAGCGGCTCGCAAAAACGCACAAAACCTTGCCAACTAACACGCCGCAAAAAAAACAAATTGCATATTCGCACGAATTTGCGGTTTCCGAATCCGATCTTGCGCGTGTTCGCACCCCGCGAACCCCGCGAAATTGCAGAAAAACGAGTTTTTCAAAAGTGAAAGCACTCGGCAGGGGCAAGAGTTCAAACTCATCATTAGTAACAATTCCCGGTAGTGCTTCCTGACTGGGGCCCCTCCAGAATTCAGTTGCTAGTTGCAACAATTGTATGACCCTGCTCTGACCCTCACAGCAGGCTCATACAATAGCTACAAGTAGGCCACAAAGAAGGTCCTGGGGAAAAAAAATGCACTGCAACAGAAAGCAAAATTACAGATAAGGAAGCAGGTGCCAGACTGGAATTTTAAAACAGTGACACATTAATAAACTAACCCCAAATTAATTCATCTCAGTTGAAGCAGGGCTGGTGTGCTTGCTTTTCCCCCCCATAATCTACAGTAATGATGAACCAGAGGGTGGCATTGATGTAACAGAGGGTTGCAGTGGTGAAACAGAGGGTGCTGGGAACCTGTGATGATGAACCAGACGTAGAAACAACATAATTCGCGACCGTTGCGCGACGAAATGTAAGTTCGCAATTGCGAACTGGTACGAAACCCTCGCGAACTGGCAGAAATCCTTGCGAACACAAAAAAAAAAAAAATCCGCAAATTCGCAAGAATTCGCGGATTTTGCGGATTGCGAGTTCGCAAATCCGCAAAATGCGCGAACGCGAGATTCGCAAAATTCGCCCATGCTTACTCGGTCCACTAGGTAGACCAGGAGCTACATGGCCGGTACTAGCCAGCTATACACCATATGCTGACATAGAAAATATGACAGGTCGAGAACTGTTAGCCCAGCTGAAACGTTAATTAAAATACACAGACAATTGGTTCAATATGTCAAGTGGACTTTAACAGTCCAACCAGCTGTAAGTATTCCACAGCACACCCCTAACCAGGGGAATACAAACAAAATTGCTTGCAAAGAGGGAACAAATTCTGTTCTGGTTAGCTCAGAAAATTACTCAAATAAAGGCAGTATTCCCTGATAGTACACCTCATGAGAAACACAGAATTCTGACAATCTGTTTACTAATGGGGATAGCACCACATATGGAGGACTGTGACACTTGGGGTACAGTCTTTGCTTCAATCTACACAAAAACGCATGGTGTACTGTCTATGGCGGTAATACCAGATGTTCTGAGGCAGATTCAAAATGAATACGGTTACAGAACAGGCTTTAAATCTAGGTATGAAATTACTGAAAGATTTCAAACAGGTCTCAGCTATATTATTAGCTAACATTAGAGGTGAAGCAGCATCCGTGGCAATCCACCAAAAGTTAAAAGAAACTAATTTAACAGACCGACCATATGAGGTTGCTAGAATTATTGAAAAATCTTATGAAGAATTAGGAGGAGATAGTTTGGGTGGGAAACCAGTAAAACCCAAATTAAAAGAAAATCCTGAAAAGGTGTTTATTAAAAATAATCTCACTACTCCTAAAAAGAGGTTGGAAAATACTAAACAGACACTTCCAAAAGAAAAACATTCTCAGTCCAGCGGAAGATCTCCCCAACGGGGAGGTAGATCTCCCCAACGGGAGCCCTCTGAAAAAAGGTATAACCTTAGGGATAAGGATACTTTAAGAAAACCTGATAGATATCAAGATACTGATACACGTTCCTCTCGTACCTTTCAGAATTCCTCGCTGAAATCCGAGAGGAGAGGACGATCAGAACAGAAAGAGGAACACGTGAAGTCCAGAGAAGAACAGCACATTCCAAAAAATAGGAAAACTCAATTCACCAAAAAGAAGGTAGCAAGCATAAAAATCAGACATGCCGAGGATCTTGAGGACACAACTCAAGAACGGTGAGTGGGCCTAGACAATGCTAGACAGCGCAGTAGAAGTCACCATAGTTCACAAGATCTTGAAGGATCATCTGGAGACAGTGGACTTGAACAAATTCATTCAAGTTGAAACTGCAGATACCAGGGTTAGTGTACCCCACAAGTTATATGAAGTGATACTTCGGATGTAGGGGGACATAACTAGAAAAATAAGAGCACTCTTTTGGGAGAAGCTCTCTAAGGGCTATGACATTCTTCTAGCTGAACAAGACTGCCCACCTGAATTTGTCAGGGAGTGCCCACATGGCGAAGAGATAATTATGCCAGCCTTCTCAAATCACATTCTAATTCATAAAAAATACACATATGCCAGAAAATGGGGGAGTAGCTCAGGCTCCAGCATTATATAAAAATCATGTAGGATGGGATGAGGACTCTCCTCACCATAAAATCCAGCTAAAACATCCGCATTCATACCCTCTAGTATTGGATTACAGACATTTAAACTCCTGTTGCAAAACCTTTGCTGTACAAAATGTACATAGTGCAGCATTGATGAATAACATCGTGCGGAAAAAATATAAAACCACATTAGATATTTCGAATGGGTTTTTCTGTCAAAACATTGCACCTGAAAACAGGCATTTGACCGCTTTCTCAATTATGGGGGCACAGCGAAAAAATTTCCGTCTCCCTCAGGGATTCAAGAATAGTCCAGGGTTATTTTCAGCCAGAATAACAGAGTTACTACAAATGTATGATGATGAGGCATTATCTTATGTCGATGACATCTATCTTACAGATGATGTTTTGGATGTACACTTGAAGAGAGTGAACACCATAATACTTGGGTTCGCATCTGAAGGGTATAAATTCAATTTTAAGAAATCACAAATTGCCCACCTCAACGTCCTATTTCTAGGCTACTAGTTATCAAGTGAAGGCAAAAGCCTGGCAGCCAACTTCTTAGAGAAATGTGCGCTGCTCCAACCTCCAAAGTTACTGAAAAACCTACAGTCAATTCTAGGTTTCCTGAGTTTCGGAAGAACTTATATTCTGAATTACGCAGAGAGGGTTAAACCTCTTTACAAACTAATCAAACCTGATTTCATCCAACTAATTGGACTCAAACACACACAGAAATTCTGCATTCAGTGCAAACAAACATTTTTGGAAAACGTACAGTTAGAAACATGCGACAATGTGCGCAACCTTGTTATCCGAATCATCCCAGGAAGATGTGGATTCACATACCTGACCTTTAATGAAGGTGAAAAGGTACCAATAGCATACAAATCACATTTGTACAAACAAGCTGAAATAAAATTAACTTCTATTGAAAAAAATCTGCAGCAGTTCAAACTGCAGTAGCGAAAGAGAGAGCTCTCGCACAGGGAAAACGAATAATGATTTTTACACCTGTATCAGCTTTAGAAACAGTGACGAAAGCAATCATTCCCAATGCAAAAGCTTTACATCAGAGATGGATACAATGGCTTAACTATTTTGCTGCAACAGACATTGAATATGTCTTTGACCCCAATCTGAAAACACAAGAATTCCTACAATACGAATATGAATGTCCTCTGCCGACCGAGATTCTGCCTCTAGAACATTACAAATGTATAATTTATACAGAAGGAGCAGCACAGCCCGCAATTGGTGGTAAGCAAGCCTATAGTGCTGCGTGCACGATTGTTAAAGGTTGCTGGCGCGAAGGTAAATTTAGACCTATGGTCACAAAAACTCAATCAGTCGAGACTTTACAGCTCAGCGAGCTGAACTACAGGCTTTCAAGATGGCGCTTGAAAATATCGATCGCGAATTCTCTACACTAACAGTGTGCGATTCGTATTACTGAATCCAGTCTTACAATGAGTATCTGCAGAACTGGGTTCAAAACGGTTTCAAAGACGCAAAAGGTGGCAGAATTAGGCATAAAATGCTTTGGGAACAAATAGTTCTTTTCCAGAAAGAACTACAAAAGACTCACGTGATTCATACACTGAGTCATCAGCGTGATGGCAATCACGGTGCAGGGAATTCATTGGCTGATGAAGCCCCGAAGGCAGCTATGCAAACAGCTTCCGTAGCTACAATTGCTCGCTCAAAAAGAGTAATAGACGGTGAAACGTTACTAGCAGTAAAAGCCTCAATGGAAAGCAATCATGCAGCGTTACCTCTAAACTATCCACTCACATATACATACATAATTGATGCAAACTCCGCTCCTTTTGCTCAAATCCCTGGAGTGGGGGACAGAGTAATTCCAAACAGGAAGTGGCCAGCTTACTTGGTTCAAGAAGCACATATGGGTGAGGGTCTGACACATCAATGGATCTTGAAATCTTTAATAGAATTAGAAGAGATGTACTGGTGGCCGGGAATGAGCATCCAAGTTTACGATTTGGAATAAACTGTGATACCTGTTACAGATACCACAGCTTTGAGGACCACCCGATACCTGACTACAGTGTAGCCAGTCCAGTTCAGATACCACTGTTAGGCAGCACTAGGTGCATCATGGTGGCCTATATAACTGGACTATCCTCTGGGGGGTTTATTTTTACTCGAGAGGATGGGACATACCCCCTCCAGAATACTAATTTCAATATTCTCCGCTTACCACCAACCCTCTAAAAGATGGCCGCCATGATCCCCGGTGATTTATACCTAATTTGCTATGCTCCTCAGAGCCAGTTTGATATAGTCCTTGCAGCCAACATTCTTCAAACCGGGAATTAGATAGTCCGATAAACTAACATATTATCTATTTACTCACTTTTTTCGAATTAACTGTATTCGACTCAATATATACGATCCTTTTCATGAGTCGCGGCCGATTACTGACACAGCGCTGCGCTTCCGATAATATTCCCCTTTCAGTATTCTAGAAGAATCGGTTAATAATCTGCATGTATCTATCTTACATTTACATCTATAACATTGGGTCGCTTCATATTTTGATATGTTGAAAGATGGCCGTTCGTGCAACTATAGGTCAACACTGAACCGGCCCCGATTCTGTCTCAACGCTGAAGGAACCACGTGACCCTATCCGGGGTCAGGTTACTTCCTTCAAAAATGGCGGGGGAACGGCAAAACATTGCTTCCACACATCCGCGGGGAGGAGCAGGAGACTACAGGGACCCTACTACAGGTATGGAAACCCATAGAGAACCAGTATTAGTGGTATCATTGAAAGTTTTTATAGTATGTTGGTAACGCTGGATTATATATTCTTATATCTAGGTCTCGCAAACCTAAGAAATACCCTCACGACTCGTTCGGACACCGGCCGACGAGTGAATTCCACCTCGCATTTGCTCAAATTGATTTTACAAGGTATTAGAGCTTTACCAGCGGCGATAAATAATTTAACGTTGCAGGGTACTGTAAGTGTATCAACTGAGCTCTTTTATTCGTCATACTGGGTTGAGGACACTAGAGATCAAACCCTTGTTGGCCATATTAGCAGGAGGAGAAAACTAGGAATAGTATTTACTCTCAGATACTCCCTTTCCGTTTCATGAGTTTTGTAGCAGTCCAAATATAGGCTACTTTTATCATGACATGGGCCACCAATCATTCTTTTAACATTTCTTTGTGACTAAAAATAAACCCTTTTTGGATCATTTTTGCATATTCTCTTAACTTGAATTCTCTGCTATAGGTGACACTTAAGACTTAAGGTGGTAGATCACTTTTATAAAAGAAGGGAGCCATATATAATAAAGTTTCCCAGAACCTTGAAGTGCAAATGATACCTTAGGCAATATATATAGAAGGGAGTAAGATACACTAAATTGTACCAGTATCTTGAAGTGCAACTATTACCTCTGGCAGTATGTGCTACCTATTATATGCATATACCAGCAGTTATAGACAGCATTACATAATTTGGTACATATAGGTTATGCATACACTAGCAGTTACAGACAGCATCATCTAATTTGGTAAATATATGTTTCACATACAGGGGGCCAGGATTTATACTTGTTCTCTTATCCACGAACTACGGTGGCTACCCTTTTGTTATTACGACCAGAAACCTCACCTGGAACGCTACTTCCATAATATCCAGGTAAAAGTTACTTTGCGAATTCCACTGTGCTAATAGACGGTCTGTAAGGGAATAGCTTTTCGTTCAATATCTGTGTCCCCTACATAATTAGACTTTTGATAGAGGAACAATTTCCTTTTGATACCTGTACCCTTGACTCTGCCGATATCTGGATTTATTATAAAATACATCCCGCTTTGTGCTCCGTTCACGATGCAGCGTGATATGATAATACCTCAGTTGGTTTGCACTTCCTTTTGATGCCCATACCCTTGATTATGCCTAGTTCTGAATTGATTTTAAATATATCCCGATCTGTGCTTCATCCGCGATGTAGCGGGACATAATACTTCATACATTAGATGTTTTGCACTTCTGACGCACCTTATTTTAAGCTATAAACAATAAACTGTTGTTAACCAACTACACCATCATATCTCATCTTTAGGAACAACTGGGACCACGTCACTGATGCTAATCCCCCAGCACCAGTACTAGGGGTGCGCATCCGTTTTGGACCATCAAATTTGTATGATCCTTTTTTGCTTGGTGAGCCCATTTTTTGATTTTTTTATTCATATTATGATAACTATAGGGGACGTTTCTGACCATCCCCTATGCGCTTTGAAGTGATTACAAGGATAGCATCGTTGACTTGATGCTGTGTTTATATCTTGATCACGGTCAATCTAACCATAGACTTTGTGACTGATCACGTCTCACACTTTGAACTATACATGTTGCATCTTTAACTTAACCTTTGGCTTTTAAGGTACTATACTTGATATGATTGCACGACTCTTTCGGGTGCCATTTTTCCCCATTTGGCACAGGTCGGTGAAATTGGGTCATGTCATCTCACACTGTTTTGGACTGGCCTTGTGAAGGCAATGTACTGGTGAGGGTGTACTTGCTTCCACAATGTACTAGTGAATGTGTCACTTGGCTTGTGAGTTTTATATGGCTAGGTCTATTGGTGTATTCTTTTAGTCCATTTTAATCTTAACCTTGTATGTTTAGTAGTTTATTGTTGTATTTATTTTAGACACAGGGCAAAAAATGCTTATGCATGTTAAAATCTTTTGCAGCCCTGACGAAATTCCCAAGGCATGAAAGGGAATGAAACGCGTTTGCTGTGCCTGTGTATTTTAAAAGAAAATAAAGAACGCATTAAAGAAAGATCAGAAGACTTACACAATCAATGAACTTTTTGTACTGTTGACTTTATCGTGTGCACCTCTCAAATTCTATTGTAAAAATGAATCTTGAAATCTCTAATAGAATTAGAAGAGATGTACTGGTGGCCAGGAATGAGCATCCAAGTTTACGAATTTGGAATAAACTGTGATACCTGTTACAGATACCACAGCTTTGAGGACCACCCGATACCTGACTACAGTGTAGCCAGTCCAGTTCAGATACCACTGTTAGACAACATTAGACTATCTACACGCAGACGTCACCATGGACAGATGCGGTCCCACAACTACTAGGACAAAATGGATGTGGCCCCAGCGCTTGGCTGACGCCAGAACTATTATAAAGGATTTGCGAGTCTTTATCGGCATATACGCAATCGGAATGCTACATTCTGACCTGGGTTCTGCGTTTAGCTCTCGAACTTTCAAAGAGGCCATGGCTAGCTTCGGCGTTACTTTGCAGTATTCTTGTCCCTTCCATCCTGAGGGTAATGCGGTAGTGGAAAGAAAAAACTGTGACATAAAGCAATCCATAACAGCTAAGATATTAGGTTCGGGTGATGGGTGGGTCAAACATCTAATAAGTGTCCAACGTAATCTTAACAATCTGACAAGAAATTCTCTGGGTGGAATCACTCCATATGAATTACTATTTGTTACTAGAATGATAATCGAAGGCCTCAATTGTCAAACTTCAGTGGTGGATCAAAAACCCTTTGATGTCAAAGATCGTTTGGCTGTTTTACAGGACTTAAATGAAACAAGAAGAAGTCTGAGTAACACGATACAGAAACCAACAACCACTGAAGTGACCACCACCTGTCCCAGCAAGACCTGTCTGGATGCCAAAGATTGCGGATCTAGTCAGGGAAAAGATCGCGGTAAAGAAGGAATTTGGGCCTTCTTACAGAAAAGCAGTACCTGTTTTGGCAATCCAAGGAACAAGATCAGTAGTACTACCACCACTTGCTGGTGAAAGGGAGAACAGAGTTGTGTCTATCGACCTGGTCAAACCACGACATGTGGCCAATAAAAAGTAGCAGGCCCAGTGCTCTCCCAAGATGTAGCAGATGACCAAATCCCACTACTATCCAAGAGGTTCAAACTGAAAGACTTATCACCTTTGATAAACTTGCAGTAAGAAAAGAAGGACTATGTAATAAAGCCATGGAACTCATGCCTCTTGAGACCCAAATAACAGTTCGTCAAGAAACTCCTTTCTACAACAAGGAGCCTCTGACTATATTACAAAGGAAGAAGCAACTCCAAAGATTAATAACAATCCTGATGCAATTGCAAACATTGACAGAACTGCTTTTGGCTATTTTATCAACTTTGATACATTTTCTGAGGATCCCAGTGAACCTGAAGAAACACCAGTAAATAAAACTCTCAAAGAAAAAATGACAGAACTCATTCATCACCTTGAATAAACATATCTGGTTTCACCATGTATTGAATTTTGGATTGTGTTTTTTTTTAAACTCTTTATTCAAGACTGATGGCATCAAGGTGACATTTCTACATATTGACACATGTAACTTCCATCAGTCCCATTTTTATCTTTTCACCCCTCCCAAGAGCTGAAGAGTCAAAACATCTTAACTGTCACTACCGTGCGTACATTCTTCCGCGCAACATGTGAGGCTGCCTCAAAGTTTATGTACCACCAAAGTCCAACATTCTCATGTTCGTGTACATTGTTGACATGTCCGTCCGGTTCCAATAGAGGTACAGCCTGCATTAGTCTTTCAGCTCCACTAAACATATCATGGAAAAACAGCCCTTGTCCCTCCCTTCCCTCCCCAACAGTCCCACCATGTCCCACCCTCGTCTCCTGGTCGTAGTGAAACAACTATAGTATAGTGCCTTCTGATTCATAACATAACCATGTATATCATAACGTAGGTATACTCGTGTCCTGTACGCTATCCTGGGTGTCAGAATAACTTGTCCCACCAACCTGAAACCCCTTTTAAGCATCACACCCTATCTCCTTGTGACAGTATAAGGTCAATCCCCTCCAAATCCATCAGCATTACCTCCCAGTCCTGTGCTATGGGACATTTCCTCTGTCCTTTCTCTTCTTCTCTCCTAAGGGCTGACCCCTCCGCTCCGCCCCATTTCACTAGGTCCGTCTACCACACGGACGTTTGGGATGCCCGGGGGGTTTTTCATCTCATTGTCAATGCCCTGACCGCTAATAAGAGTGCCAGATCAAAGAATTTCAATTTGGCCTTCCACTGTTTGGGTCATTCATGAAACCCCACTAAGCAGTATAGGGCTTCTACCAGTACCAGCATCTGAGTAACTGTCCCCAGTATCTGACATATCCCCGTCCAGTATCCCAGCAGGCGTGCACAGGCCCAGAGCATGTGGAGGAATCCGGCCTCTTCATCCCTGCAACGTGGGCATGTGTGTGGGGAGTTCGGGAACATCTTATGCGGATTCTTCGGAGTTAGATACGCCCTATGTAGCACCATTGCTTGTATGAATCTAAATTTAACATTCCGTGACACTCGCATGGGGTGCTTAATAATAGTCTGCCAGGCCTTATACGTATCTCTAAGTGTGGTGAGTGGGATGGCTGAATGTTCCCTGATCCCAGTATACAACCATCTCACCCTCATGCCTGAGATCTGTTGGAAGAACTCATGGTCCAGCAGGGTCCCATTCCCAAAGAATGCGCCCACCTCCTCTATCCCATTCTCTATCCATGGGAGCAGTACTTGCCCTGTGGTCCTACCTTCCGTGTATGGCTTTGTCGATGAAGTGTATGCCAGTGCTCTTTTCCAGCATATCAAGGCCGTGTGAAGAAGCGGGTGACTGTCTGAGAGGATCCTGCTTTTCGGCAACAGCAGGGAGTGTAACTCTCCTTGTGTCAGTCGCTCCGTTGTGACTTCAATCTCGTGAAGATTCCTACCAGCCACTCAATAGGAAAGCCACTGGAGTTGACTGGCGTAGTAATATCCTCTAAAGTCAGGGACACCCAGGCTTCCCGATCTGGTTCCCAATTGCAATTTCCGGAGACTGATACGTCGTCGACCGGAACCCCATTTAAGGTAATCAGAATGGTGTTGAGCGTATTAAATATCTGTTGGGGGACTATCACAGGCAGGTTTACGAAGTATTATAGTTCACGGGGAAGCATGACCATCTTAGAAATTGCGACTCTCCCCATAACAGACAGTGGCAAGGACGTCCAGAAACCACACTGCTCCTGAGGCGTGTTGTAGCTCGCCTAAGATTGCCATCTAAGGTATCCTCCGGTGTTCTGTATACCTGTATTCCCAGATATTTAAACATGGTCTGGGCCACTGGTATGCGGTACCTTCCAAAGTTTATGGAGGCAGGGTGTTGCGCGTCCCAGAAATAGAAGCCGTTCGACTTTGCAGGGTTGATAGCCAAGCCGGATAACTCTTCGAATCGGTTAAATATTTTATAAAGTACCGCGTGATCTGCCTCTAGGTCTTTAAGATACAATAAAATATCATCCGCATATATAGATATTAAATTATGTACGGCTCTGACCGGGATACCCATCTGAATTCCATGCGCTCGTAGAGCTATGGCCAGGGGCTCCAGGGCAAGCATGAATAGGAGTGGGCAAAGGGGGCAGCCTTGTCTGGTGCCCCTATACACCGGTAGCTATCCGATACATGTCTACCTGTTCGCGCCCTGGCTGTACGATCTGTGTATAATAACCTGATCCACTGTAGTAGGGGGGCCGGAAAACCGAACCGTTCTAAGGCAGCAAACATAAACGTCCATGACAGGGAGTCGAACGCCTGTTTTAGGTCCGGAGCTATACAGCCCGCCTGGGGATAGTCTTTTGGCGTAGTTGTCATAATTGCATGCAGCCGCCTCGTGTTCAAAGACGTACTCCTTCCGGGGAGAAACCCGCATTGGTCTCTATGCACCAGGGTGGAAAGGTGTGACTGTATACGTAAGGCTATTATGTTGCTAAGAATCTTATATTCCATGAAAAGCATAGACAAAGGCCTGCAGTTTCCCATATCCTCAGCATCCCTCCCAGGTTTAGATATTGAGGTGACTAGAGCCTGCATCATCGATGCAGGTAAATGTCCCTCCTCGAACGCAGTCTTATATATCTTTTCCAGGACTGGCACTAAGGTATGCGCACATACTGAATAAAATTCCACTGGAAGCCCATCTAAGCCTGTTGTCTTGTTGCGGTTGAGAGATCTCATGGCCACACATATTTCCTGCTGTGTTATTGGCCCCTCCAGTTCCTTTCGCACATCCTCAGACAGCGTCGGGAAGGGGAGGTCCTGCAAAAACTCAGACACCCTTTCTGGGTTCTCATGACCTAGAGGAGCATAAAGTGCTCTCAGATGGTTGTGGAATGCTCTATTAATCCCAGATTGGACCAGGTTACCCGCACTATCAATAATCCGTGTTATCACTGGGGTTTCAGGTTGGTCACGTATCAGGTGGGCCAACAGAGTGCCTGATCTGTCAGCCTTGGTATGTTGGCGACGTAGGTATTCCTTGTAATCAATGTTGTTCCTGAGTGTTTCCAGTATTTCTGCGTGCTCAATATTACCCGCCTGCAACTCCCCCCTTTTCTCCGGGACTACACTTGCCTCCCTCTCAAGTCTCTTTAAACGGTCTTCCACCTCGCATAATTTTTTGTTGACTTCCTGTCTTGCTCCCACCAGTCGGCCTATGGCTGCTCCCCTTAGTACTACTTTCATGGTGTCCCACACCACTAAATTCGAGGAAGCCGTATCCCAGTTGTCTGTAAAAATACATATTCAGAGTATCTGACAGTGTTGCTCGAAAGGGGGCATCCTCCAGGAGGAGAGGATTGAGCCTCCAAGGAGGCACCTGAGTTGGCACTCTGCCCCATAGGAGGCTGAGAGCAAGGGGTCTGTGATCTAATAAGGTCTTGGTCAGATACTCTGGGTTTTCCACCGTGTGTACTAGTGATTGTGAACACATGAACCAGTCAATTCTAGTGTGTAGGTTATGTATGTGGGAATAGTAGGAATATTCCGTATGGTCAGGGTTCAATATCCGCCACGCATCTGCCAGCCCCCAGCCTTCCAACTTTTTGGGATTGTGTTAGGTGTACTTTTCCTCCTGCTCTGGCTCATTCTGGTTTTAAGCTTGGGAAAAATGATAGATGGAAAATACAGTACAATGAACACAGCAAGTCAGAAAATCAACTTGGTCCTGAGACCTCACAAATAATCCCATCGTGAAAAAAGAGACCTCTCATCAGTGACCATCTCAGACGTTCCCATACCTGGTGGTATAGCATGGGACAGAACTGATTATGACATCTATGGCCCAGTGGAGCTGCTGAAGATTCCACACCAGTTCAAGGTTTCTTTGAGTGACTTTGTATCACCCAGCACATTTTCTGATGATTGGGACACTGAGACTATTATTAATATGATGTCAGATTTAGAAATGTCTGCAAAATTTACAGAACATGAATACTTAGAAGGTTCATCAGACTATGAACAAATGTATTGTTTTAATCACTTTGGTCACCATTATTTGCATAATTCTGCAAGCTCTAGGAATGTGTTTACTTATAATCAATGGGAACATTGTCCAACGCCGCCAAAAGCAGCTCAAAAACATTTTATGAAAAGTTTCCTTACTTCTCAGGGTTTAGTATTACAAATCCAGAAACGTTTTATTTAAAAAATATGAATAAGACAGGAATGAAAACAATGTTGACCAATACTAAACAAATTTATTCTGCAAACTTTTATGCTCAGCTGTCTACATTAGGTTTTGACTTTTGGAAAAACAATATTGAGACAAAAACTGTCTGGGGCACAAAAGACTGGCAGGTGCAAGGTTTAGGAGCACTGTTCAGAGCCTGCATTATACCAGAACAAATGTTTTTAAATGACACTGTTCAACAAACGTCTTGTCTTGGCCTGGCTGAGATAAGAAATTTAAATAAACTGTCTATACCTAAACCCACATCTGAGAATAATGATACTACAGAAAAGGAGGTAGATGTACCATATATTTTAAAACACAACAGAACTAATCCTGATTGGAGAAAATGGTTAATCTGACCCACAGACACTAATAACTGTCATGATAGATTCCTGAACAAACCACAGGGGTTCAAAATGAACAGGCCAGATCAAAGATATTCCCAGAGACAACATCCAGGGATAGTAACAACATACAGTGTAGGAGAATGATGCCTTGAGTGGCTACAGACAGCCACACTTCCAGAAATCAAACAACACTTATCTTTACTTAAAGAAGGCAATGATTTTCGAGATTTCTTAATGGGGCCTCTCAAACCACGTCAAAAACGTTTTATATATGCCGGTATATACGCTGCATACTACGAAGCTTGGAAAATAACGCAAATGGAAACTGCAGAAAGAATACGAGAAATTGATTGTATTAATTTAGAGAAATCTCTCACTGTAGTGGACAATGGGTTAACGACTCTGTCCTCCAGAATATATTCTTTGGACAGCATTGTATCCTCTGCAATTGACATAATAGAGCTAATTTTACAACATGGCCTGTCTCAATTACGTTCTATAATGCAGTTAGGCTGGACGTTGCAAAATCTTCGTTAAGGCTATGTGCCATGGCGTCTAATCAACACAACATAATCGTTTGCTGTATTTAACCTTACAGATAAACAAATATCTTTCGCACAAAGAAGAGCAGACTATACGGTGCTGAGCATTGAAATATTAGAAATATTACTATTGACAGTTTCTGAGAAGCCTGTCATTAAATGGATAATACATGGCACCATTACGATACCAGTGACGATTTTCCAATTTCAGTATTGTCTACAGCATATACCAGCGGGTCTGTATGAAAGGTTGGGTAAAGAATACATTAAGTCGACCTGGACCTTACCTTATGCACACAAATGTTGGAATAAGGGGAAGGAGGTATTCCTTAGTGGTAAAAATTGTAAGAACTTACTAAGTGGTACACTTTTGTGCCAAGGTATTAGTTTACATGGAGACTGCAAAGGTTCTGAAAAATAACCTATCTTGCCACCTGCACGGTACACCCTCCACAGTGATAGAATCAATTTTCAGGCAGCTATCCAATGGCAGCTAGTTATGCTCAATGACCACAGGTGTTGTGGAATGTTGCCAGGAAATCTTTATCTCGTTAGTGTGTCACTTGTTGTATGCAAGTATTGTATTCAAACAGCAAGACAGACAGTGGGACGGCATTATGGCCTTCAATGAATATCTCTTCTATACGAATTGATACTTTAAGCAGAATGAAAGTCATTCTTTTGTAAAAGACTGTGCCACTGACCTCGTCGAAAGAAACGTATGATCTGCAAGTTGCAAGGATTTCTGCAGATATACATGCATTATTACCAACAAACTGCCCAGTACATTTCACAGAAATGTTAAGTCAAATCTTAAACATGTCTGATACCAGTGTCATCGCATATGTATTTAAGACGATTTTTTCTGGACTGTTAACACCATTTGAAACAGTCCAAATTTCGTGCACTCTGTGTTCGGCGGTCTGCCTCTCATTTTGGGACTCGTAGCAGGATTTCTATTTTTACTCCTTCTGCTCCGATATGGCAAGTCCGGTGACCAGCGATACCCAGAATACCATGGAACAATGCCTCCTTGCCATGAGGTATCGTGAGAGGATTACAAAGATTCTTGGCTTGGCTCGTTTAAGAGATCTGAACACAACTTGGTTTCCATTGTTCAGACCAATCTGGCAAGATTGCATCTTACCTGTTCTACGATGCCTGCTTTGTGGAGAGGAATGTGTGTTGGACATTTGTTTTACACTTCCATCAGTCCTGCCATCGGATGTCGACGCCTTGCTAGGTCCGGTAACGACTCATGCATCGTGCTGTTCCCAACGGCTACCAATCCGGATGACGGCATTCATTGAGTTCTTACCAGTAAGTCTAACTGAGGGTGAGATAGGAGGATTAACAGGCACACAGGTACCATCTGATGTGTACATTGCTAAAGCGGTACTTGGCGCTGATGGCAATACTTCTCATCTGTGAACATTTGGTCTACTTGATGAAATAATTCCACTTTCACCAACTGTGGTAGACGATTTCTCTGCCAGCCTAGACAATCTGATGTTTTCTCCTGACATTAACTCTTGATTCATGCACACAGCGTTCCCTGAACTCTGAAATTCGGCCTCCCCGTTTTTAAAACAAAGACTTCTAACGTTGGAACTCTATTTTTCTCAAACGATTGCATTTTTTTTCTCCCAAAAACATTGAACTTTGTGGCGCAAACTTATCTGCTTAAAGTAGAACTATTCTTAGAGAACAAGAAATTTTTTTTGAACACTTCCTAGAGGAAATATTTGGCCTTGTCCTCAAAACTATAAACAATGATGTGTTATGTTATGAAATGGTCTCAACCTTTTTTCTGTATTTAAGAGCCATTTTTCGTAAATATAATTACATGGTTCATTCAGTTTGCATTTCAGATACGATACCTTATGCTTAGAATGACAACATTTTCCTAAAATACGTACAGTAGAAATGCTAAAATTTTCATGTACAACCATTTCAAGTGCATTTCATGTACTTTAGGGTGGGATTGTAAACACATGCCATAGATGTGTTCAGTGCTTATACATTTAGTTATTGAACTTAAGATTGTGGAGTGGATGTTGTAAATGAATCTAGGACCCTAGTATAATTTTCCCGATTAATGCCTGTTAGACTAGGCGGTCTCTAGTTGGCAGAGGTATACACTTCTGACAAATAGGGACTCACCTCCTCTAGTCAGGGCAAGGGGTTCACACACTTAGATAACCCCTGCTCACCCCCTCAGTAGCTTGGCAAAGCAGACAGGCTTATCTCAGAGGCAGTGCGTTAAGCATTTACGACCACATACAGTAATAAAGTGAAGACACTACAAATGGACACAACAAAGTAGTATTAAAAAAATACGAAGGTTTATATAAGGTTTAGCACAAGACCAAATAACGACAAAAATATACCACAATCTTAATAAAAACTCTTGGAAGGAAAAATAATAGTTCAAGCGTAGTTTCTTCTTAGCCTTTAGTGACAAAAGGCAAGTCTTTTTCTTTAGATCACAGTTCTTGGCAACAATGTAACCCACACGGGAGTCACACAACGTCGAGGCAAAGTTAATCCAAAGGTTCGGTGTCGACCGCGAGGAGCGCTACGTCGAGCCCGGAGTCACATGGACCCCCAACAACAAAGTACCTTGGAAAAGTGAAGCACATGATGATCAGCGGCGTCGAGCAATACGGCGTCGCGTCTTCGGTGTCGATCAGGCCTCAGTAGTCATCGGTGTCGATGATGATGTTGCAAGAGTGAGCAGCGCTCAAGGCGTCGGGAGGGCTCGGAGTTGATGCGTTCAGCGGCGGTGCAGACACGGGGTCACTTGGAGCTGGAGCCGAACTCACTACTCACTGGCGTTGCTACTGGCGTCGATCGGGCCCGGCGGCCGGTGTCGAGGAAGCGGGACACTGGAGCTGTTACTCACGATGTTGAGCTGGATTCGGCGGCGTCCCTCGGCGTCCAGATTGATGGATTCTTTCAGAGGTGCTGGACTCTCAGGGTCCGGCACAAGCACTTTTAGCAAACGGTGAAGTCCTTTAGCCCTGTGACTTCAACAGGAGGCTGGCACTCTTCCAGCCCTTGGAGATTTCCTTGGCAAAGTTCGAGAGTACACACTCAGTTCCTCTCTCCTGGTTCCTTGGCAAAAATAAAGAAGCAACTGCAGGATTCCCCCCAGCAAACAGCACTCTGGCAGAAGGGGTAGGCAAGTCCTTGTATCAGCAGGCTTCTTGTCCTTGGTTCAGGGTTCCTTGTCAGAATTGATCTAAAGTCTTGGTTCAGGGGTCCTTCTCTTATACCCCTTTTCGGCTTTGATCCCTTTGTCCATGCAGGGGAACTCCCCCTCATTCTAGGTCTGTGGTGGGTGTAGCCAGGTGGTGACACCTGGCCGATTCACGGTGCAGGGCTGGGTACTCAGACGCCCAGCAGGAGGTGGAGCCAGTATTGTCACTGGCAGGAACAGAGCTATCCGTCGCTCGGCAGGAGGTGGAGCCAGCAATGTATCGGGCATGGCCGGCTATCAAGAGCTACTCTTCCCCTACTCTCAATGCAAATGCACCACTCACCCCACACTGACTCATTCAGAACTCTGGAGCCAACCAGCCCCGGTCACACACATACCAAACCAGCAGAAACCAGAAATAGTTAGACAAGAAAATAGTCACTTTCTAAAAGTGCTATTTTCAAACCCAGAGTCTAAAAACCATCCATCCAAATGGATGCGTTATCAAAGCCCGAGTTCAGGGATACCAAACTCGACATTGCACCATGCTCCCCGAGCCAGCTAGGATCATACCAATAATAATCCCTGCAGCCCATTCTAACTAATGGAGAGCAGGCGACCTTACGATAGTGAAGTACGAATATGGCGGTGTTAGGACATGTCAACTTCATCAGGCTTGTCCTAGCTTATGCTTACAATGCACCCTGCCCTCGGGCCTACCATAGGGGTGACTAATATGAAGTTAAGGGAAGGTCTGGAGGACTGGCAAGTAGACGTACTCGCGCAGTCCGTGTGACAGTACAAGACTGTACGTAGGTCTCGCAATGACAGACCTGTAGACATACTTTTACCAGGCCGCTCGTGTGGGTGGCACAACACGTGCTGCAAGCCCACTAGCAGCATTTGTATTTACAAGCCCCGGCACTCCGCGTGCACTAGACTAGGGACTGACAGTAAACCAAATAAGCCAAACATGGAATTCAATCAATACAGTAATTTGACATAGGGAGCACTTGCTCCGCGGCACTGATCAGCAGTGGCACAGTGCCCAGAGCGATATACCAGCAAAAACATTGTAAACAGAGGAGGCAAACAGAAAAAATGGAGGAGAGACTCAAGCCAATGATGTCAGGTCTAACACGTGTCCCCTCCAGCTGAAATGTGGGGAGAACTACCCTTGACCTAGGGAGTCCTCATCACTAAGGCGGAAAAATCTGGACAGACCATCAGCATTGGCGTGATCTGTACCAGGGCGGTGTTCCACCGTAAAGTCCATCCCCTGTAGGGAAATGGACCACCTCAACAGTTTTGGATTCCCACCGCTCATCTGCATCAACCATCTGAGGGGCCTGTGGTCTGTCTGAACCCGAAGTGAGTCCCAAACAGGTAGGGTCTTAGCTTCTTCAGCGCCAGGACCACAGCAAATGCTTCTCGCTCTATCGCACTCCACCTCTGTTCCCTGGGAAGTAACCTCCTACTGATGAAGGCCACGGGTGAGTCTCAGCCCTCTTCATTCACCTGAGCTGGAACAGCCCCCACGCCATGCTCTGAAGCGTCCGTCTGGACAATAAATTCTTTAGAAAAGTCCGGTGCTTGGAGTATGGATGCCGTACACATTGCAGTTTTCAGGGTGTCAAAGGCCGTTTGACAGGCGTCAGTCCAAATCACATTTTGCGGCTGCTTCCTGGAAGTCAGCGATGTCAAGGGGTGCACAATGTTACCGTAATCCTTGACAAACCTCCTGTAGTAACCTGTGAGTCCTAAGAAGGCTCTCACCTGTGTTTGGGTTTTGGGCGGTGCCCAAGCCAGGATGGTATCGATCTTGGGTTGCAGGGGGGCCACCTTGCCGCTCCCTACTTGGTGCCTCAAGTACACAACTGAACCCTGCCCAATCTGGCACTTACTGGCTTTGATTGTGAGGCCTGCTCTGCGCAGGGCCAAACAACACTTCCTGGAGGTGGCGCAAGTGTTCCTCCCAACTGGCGCTGAACACTGCAATGTCGTCCAGGTAGGCGGCACTGAAATCCTCCAGTCCAGCCAAGACCTGGTTGACCAACCTCTGGAAGGTGGCAGGGGCATTCTTCATCCCAAAGGGCATAACCCGGAACTGGTAGAGCCCATCTGGTGTGGAGAATGCGGACCTCTCCTTTGCCCCATCAGTCAAGGCGATCTGCCAGTACCCAGACATCAGATCAAACGTACTAAGGTACCGGGCAGCCCTCAACCGATCTACAAGCGTATCAGCTCTGGGGATGGGGTGCGCGTCAGTCTTGGTGACTGAATTGAGTCCTCGGTAATTCACGCAGAACCGTAGTTCAGGTGAAGCACCAGGCGCTGCAGCCTTCGGGACCAAGACCACTGGGCTGGCCCAAGGACTGCTAGAGGACTCAACCACCCCTAAGGCAAACATTTTGGAGACCTCCTCCCTAATGTATGCTCTGACCTTGTCAGTCACCCTGTAAGCCTTGTGCTTCACAGGAGGGCTGTCCTCGGTGTCCACAGGAGGGCTGTCCCTGGTGTCCACGTCATGGACACACCAGTGAGTGACACCAGGAATCAAAGAGAACAGATCAGGGAATTGTCCCAACAGTTGGCGACAATCTTGCTGCTGTTCAAGGGTCAGTGTGTCAGAGAGGACAACACCATCCACTGACCCGTCTTGCTCTTTTGCGTACAGGAGGTCAGGAAGAGGCTCGCTCTCCTCCTCCATTCCAGCATCTGTAGCGAGGAGCATGCCCACTTCAGACCGGTTGACATGCAGGACCCTCAGGGGGTTCCTGGGAGATTTCAAGTCCACCAAATAGGTAACATCGCTTTTCTTCTCCACAACCTTAAACGGTCCAGTCCACCTGCCCTTGAGCGCACAAGGTTCCACAGGGGACATGACCCAAACCTCTTGACCAGGCTGAAGTTCGACCAGAGTGGCATTCCGGTCGTACCAACGCTTCATCTTTTCCTGGCTGGCCTCCAGATTTGCCTGAGCAAGATCTCTGAAGCGCCGAGTCTGGTTCCAAAAGGCCAGCATGTAACTGTATACATCCTGGGGAGGTTTCCTGGGAGATTGCTCCCAGCCTTCATTGACCAGACTCAAAGGTCCTCTTACCGGGTGACCATACAAAAGCTCAAAGGGGCTGAACCCTAGAGACTTCTGCGGCACCTCTCAGTAAGCAAACAGCAGGCATGGCAAGAGGACGTCCCATGTACGCCTCATTGGTTCTTCAAGACCCATGGTCCTGCCTTTAGGGGTCCGGTTGAATCTCTCAACCAGCCCATTACCTTGAGGGTGGTAAGGAGTGGTGAACTTGTAGGTTACCCCACACTCCTTCCACAGAGACTTCATATAATTGGAAATGAAGTTGGTGCCCGGGTCTGACACTACCTCTCTGGGGAACCCCATGTGGGAGAAAACACCCATCAGTGCCCGTCCCACCACGGGTGCCGTCACTGTTCTGAAAGGAATGGCTTCCGGGTACTGTGTGGCATGGTCCACCAAGACCAGGATGAACCTGTTGCCCAGGGCTGTCTTGGGGTCCAGGGGCCCAACAATGTCAATCCCCACCCGGTCAAAGGGGGTATTGACAACTGGAAAAGGTTGGAGGGGAGCCTTCTGCTACCTCCGCTTTTCCCTCTTGCCTGGCAAGTGTGACAGGTTTTACAATGGATGTCTACATCCCTTCTCATCTGAGGCCAATAAAAATGGGTGACAAGCCTGTCATAGGTCTTGACCTGCCCCAGATGTCCAGCTAACGGAACGTCATGAGCCTAACCCAGTAGGAAGGCTCTGAAGCGCTGGGGTACCACCAGCACACGGGCTGACCCAGGCTCAGCAGCCTTAGGCTCGCTATACAGGAGGTCATTTTCCCAGTAGACAAAATGCGATCCTGACTGATCACCTGTGGTCTGGGCTGAGGCCTGCTGCCTCATACCCACAAGAGAAGGGCACACTGTCTGTTCTGCACAAAAGTCTTCCCTGGAGGGACCACCATCCTGCTGCCAATGGGTCAGCTTGAGCAAGTATTCCAATTCAGCCACTTGTTCCCCTGTGGGCTCCAGGGCATCCCCCTCGGGGTCTACCTCCTCCTGGACCACGGGAACAGTTGGGGCCGGTTTCCCGCGCCTCCTGCCTCTTCTCTTCACAGCTGGGTCCTGGGCCATACTTTCAGGCTCCGGGACCCCATCAACACCCTTACTCGCTGTCATCAATCGAGTGGTCGCAAACACTCACTCTGGCACACCCAACATTTTCAAATGCGATGCTCGCTCCACCTTAGCCCAAGGGGAGTCTTCCAAATCATTGCCCAGGAGACAATCAACAGGCATGGCGGGCCTCACAGCAACCTGAAGAGTACCTGAAACTCCCCCCATTCAAAGACAACTTGAGCTACCTCACACTCTTTCTGGGAGTTGTCGGCATCTATCATGGGGTAGAATGCGTGGGCAACCACCTGCTCTCTGGACACCAAGTGACACTTGACAGCTGTCTCACACGCTCCGGTGTCTCTGAGAACCTCCACTCTATGGCCATTAATGGTCACCCACTGCCTATATTTATTAGTGTTACTAGGCAGAGGGGGCGGCGGGACCATTTCCATGTCTCCTAGCGAGACCAGGGACATCTTTGCGGGACCCCTCCCACCATGGGCAACCATCTCCTCCCCTCCCAGGGCTATGCTCGCCAACTGACGGGGGGTGCACGTGGTGGTGCATTCAAGTCCCTCATGGGACACTGGGCATGGTAATAACGATGTCCCACCTGCTTACAAGCATAGCAGGTCATTGGGCCCCTATGAACAGGTTTACCTGTCGGGGCTCCGGATTTCTTCACAGGGGGAGGCTGGGAACCTTTCCCTTGGTTCCCTTGGGGATTACTTTGGGGCCCCTTCTGGGACTCCTTCAGTTTACCCTTGTCTCCCCCACTCTTCTGCTGGGGACCCTGCCCACCTTTGGCTGAGTCTCCCACTGGACCCTTGTGGACCCTGGTACTGACCCAGCGGTCCGCCTCCTCAGCAAGTTTTCTAGGGTTAGATATCTTGCTATCAATAAGGTGCTGGTGCAGCTCTGTAAAACATGTATTTGACAAGTGCTCCCAAGCAAACAAATCATAAAGAGCTCCGTAACTTTCCACTTTGCTGCCCTTTACCCAACCATCCATGGCTCTGCAAAAATATGACACATACTCAACCCACGTCGTACCAGGCAATTTCTTACATTCTCTAAAAGCTTGTCTGTACTTCTCTGGGGTTAGGCCATACCTCAACATTAAAGCATCCTTCATATGAGTATACGACATCCTATCCTCCATAGGAATATCTAACAGGGTATCTCTCCCCTCATTCACAAAGCGACCCCACAACCCCGCTCCCCAATCCTTCTCAGGGACCCGGTGGGCCAACAACGCTAACTCATACACTTTAAACCATTGGCCAATATCTTCATTCTTATGATAATCTTTGATCACATCTTTGGGAAAATAAAACCTACTTTCTGCAGGCACAGATGGGATGCTGCCACCAGAGGGATTCAACTCTAAACTCTTCGCTTGGAGCTCCATCACCCTCACCATTTTCTCACGTTCAAAAGCTAACTTTTCTCTTTCGAACTCCAATCTTTTGATCTCCATATCTGCTTCTCTTCTTCCTCTTGCATTCTCTATCTCCAAGTGCCCATCTATCTTAAGTTTTGCCATTTCCATGTTGTAGGTGCGTTCCTTCGCCCTATCTTCTCTTTCTTCAGGGGAAAGACATTTGGAGGAAACACTGCTACCGGGAGAGGACACGCGCCCATTCACTGGCACCTCCTCCTCCCCTTCCACTGGCGGTACCACCACCGGATCAGTGGGATTTTTGGCCTCTAACCAGGCTTCCAAGGCTTTCAGATATTCCCCTTTCTTGGAGATGCCTGGGATAGGAACTTTAAACTGCTTGCAAAAGGATTTCAGCTCATGTAACTTGTAGTCGTTTATCTTTGCTCTATCAAATTCCTCCACAACAACAACAGGGGTAGTGACTCCGGCATCACTCATGGTCAAAACTGACAGTATTAAAAAAAATCAAGCTTCAGAAAAGCGGAGAACAAAAATAGAATATCCTACCAAAAAATAGATTGTGGCTGCGCTATGGTCTGCTTTCACTATGTAGCGTACACTAATCACTGCACATGAGTCGTAAACACAAAGTTCGAATCCCACCGCTGACCCACCAAAGTTAGACTCGGCGGTCTCTAGTTGGCAGAGGTATACACTTGTGACAAATAGAGACTCACCTCCTCTAGTCAGGGCAAGGGGATCACACACTAAGATAACCCCTGCTCACCCCCTCGGTAGCTTGGCAAACCAGACAGGCTTATCTCAGAGGCTGTGCGTTAAGCATTTACGACCACATACGGTAATAAAGTGAAGACACTACAAATCGACACGACACAGTAGTATTATAAAAATACGAAGGTTTATATAAGGTTTAGCACAAGACCAAATAACGACAAAAATATACCACAATCTTAATAAATACTCTTGGAAGGAAAAATAATAGTTCAAGCGTACTTTCTTCTTAGCACAAAGTCTTTAGTGACAAAAGGCAAGTCTTCTTCTTTAGATCACAGTTCTTGGCAACAATGTAACCCACACGGGAGTCACACAACGTCGAGGCAATGTTAATCCAAAGGTTCGGCGTCGACCGCGAGGAGCGCTACGTCGAGCCCGGAGTCACACGGACCCCCAACAACACATTACTTTGGAAAAGTGAAGCACACGATGATCAGCAGTGTCGAGCAATCCGGCGTCGCATTTTCGGTGTTGATCAGGCCTCAGTAGTCGTCGATGTCGATTATGATGTTGCAAGAGTGAGCAGCGCTCACGGCGTCGAGAGGGCTCAGAGTCGATGCGATCAGTGGCGATGCAGACACGGGGTCACTTGGAGCTTGAGCCGAACTCACTACTCACTGGCGTCGCTACTGGCATCGATCAGGCACGGCGGCCGGCGTTGAGGAAGCGGGACACTGGAGCCATTACTCACGATGTCGAGCTGGAATCGGCAGCGTCCGTCGGCATCAAGATTGCTGGATTCTTTTAGAGGTGCTGGACTCTCAGGGTCCTAACCAACAACAGAAATTGCATGTGCTGCAAATCACTTAACTCTCCTATTTCTCAGGGTCCAGCACAAGCACTTTTAGCAAACGGTGAAGTCCTTTAGCCCTGTGACTTCAACAGGAGGCTGGAACTCTTCCAGCCCTTGGAGATTTCCTTGGCAAAGTTCGAGAGTACACACTCAGTTCCTCTCTCCTGGTTCTTTGGCAAAAATAAAGAAGCAACTGCAGGATTCCCCCCAGCAAACAGCACTCAGGCAGAAGGGGTTGGCAATTCCTTGGATCAGCAGGCTTCTTGTCCTTGGTTCAGGGTTCCTTGTCAGAATTGATCTAAAGTCTTGGTTCAGGGGTCGGGCATGGCCGGCTATCAAGAGCTACTCTTCCCCTACTCTCAATGCAAATGCACCACTCACCCCACACTGTCTCATTCAGAACTCTGGAGCCACCCAACCCCGGTCAAACACACACCAAACCAGCAGAAACCTGAAATAGTTAGACAAGAAAATAGTCATTTTCTAAAAGTGCTATTTTCAGACCCAGAGTCCAAAGACCATCTACCCAAACGGATGCGTTATCAAACCCTGAGTTCAGGGATACCAAACTCGACATTGCACCATGCTCCCCGAGCCAGCTAGGATCATACCATTAATAATCCCGGCAGTCCATTCTAACTAATGGAGAGCAGGCGACCTTACAATAGTGAAGTACGAATATGGCGGTAGTTCACTATTAGGGCATGCCAACTTCATCAGGCTTGTCCTACCTTATGCTTACAATGCACCCTGCCCTCGGACCTACCATAGGGGTGACTAATATGAAGTTAAGGGAAGGTTTGGAGGACTGGCAAGTAGACGTACTCGCGCCGTCCGCATGACAGTACAAGACTGTACGTAGGTCTGGAGTTCTGGACTTTTGGTTCCGTCCAGAGGTGTCAGGGAACAACACCCAAAGACCCCGGAGTTCCACCTGCCTTGGTGCGCAAATGAACAGAAACACGGGCTTCTCGATGGTGGCGTCAAAGACCAAAGGTTTATTACTGCAGGGACACAGAAGTCACAGAAACTACGCATGGGCAGTGTCTAGGAGCCTGTTCAAATTGTACAAAGAGGGTTGCTCCTTATATACTAAATTTTAAGCTGGGGGCGAATTCTTTACATGTAATACATTCCCAAAACCTTTGTGTCTAAAACAATAAATATTTGGCGTTACACAGGAACCATTGATAAAATCTGATACAAAACATCTACGGAGAGGGGTTCCCACTAGTTCATCACAATCCCTTGTCAATATTGCATTCAAGAGCCGGTCCGCCTCATCGTAAATTTCGTTACCTCCCCCTAATAAAGGCCCAGAAGGAAAGGAGCAGAGCCAGGTGCAGAAGATAGGAAAGCGGGATAAGAGATGTTTGTGGGTTGTAAATGGGCAAGGCTACCGGCTTCGGCCGCCTAATCATGATCGGGACAATGGACACGAGAACCAGTTCAGGTGGGCTGGCCTCGGGCAGAGGAGGCAGCCTTTGTCAAGTCATGTAACTACAGCGTGCTCTGTTTTAAGGTGCACGTGTCATGAAAGAGGTGAATCTCCGGCTAAGGCTACGTGTCCTTAATCGAAATGAAGTGATCAGAGGTTATTGCATATGTGAGGGCAAGAAACACAAAATGGCGGCCATGATCTAAGATGGATGCCGTGGGTAGATCAGAAATGTGTTCATAACAGGAGTGCTCTTGCTCGTAGTATAGCGAAAACACCAGGATATGCTAAATGGATCATTTGCGGTTCGCTGATACCAATATTATGTATTTCCGACAATATTGAAAACACGGGTTCAAATCGTCACGGAACCTCAGACCCTCCTTTTGCCCTTACATAGGCAATTACTTAGTCTATGTCAGAGTCTAGTTCTATACTCATCAGGTCAGTGACATGCTGTTGTATCATCATCCTTTCTCGTGCCTTTTCTCCAACTGCAGGTTGTTTCCTAAAACAGGTTGCCGCACAAAGACTACACAAAGCGGGACCACACTGGATAATCAGGCAGCATGAAAATAGGAATACTAAGATGACACCGATGACCATTAGAACCTTCCATCCCCACGCTGAGATCAGAGTCCAAAACCACTCCATAAAGGACCAGTTTCCCTCGTCTACGTGTATAGAGTCGGAAATCTTGTGTAGCTTAGAGATCGCTTCATAGACTGTTGGAGCATTATTAGGAATAAAGACACAGCAGCTCGATTGGATCATTCTACATACCCCACCTCGGTCTGCAAGGATAACGTCTAGAACCATACGGTTCTGCAACGTCATGAGTCTATCCGCCTGAAGCTCAGCTGTCAAATTGCTAAGGGCACCAGCAGTTTCAGTAATAGTAGATTCAACTACCCGTGTTAGCTGACGTATGTTTCTACTATTGGCCATAGGCCCCCAGAACGGAAGGAAGCCTTTGAAGAAGTCTCCAGCTTCCTAACCAGCGGTATCTTCCTTGCTGAAAACACCTCTCGCTACTCTGGTTCTGTGGTAGTCAGATGAAGCAGTGTATGTTGGAGGCAACAATCGAGCAATATAACAGGAACCTGAAAAGTCAGCAGGTAACCATGTATATGCCCGGTCTCGACAGATGAAGTAGGTACCCCTAGCAGTAAGGAAAGCAGGGGAAGAGTTAGCCGGAAACACATAAGTCTCAACGCACTCACTCCTCCCTAGCTGAGCTCTTGGATTTCTCCCATTACCTTGCAAACAGACCTGACCTCGGTGAGGTACGACCCAGATTGGAGTTGAGCTTTTACGCTTGCTTTCTCCTAAACTAAGGCGATACTCTGAAGTATTCCAACTTAAATACACTCGCAGTTCGTCTCTAGGGTATGATGGAGTATTATTGACATCCTTGATCATGTCAAAAATTCCCTGGACTAAAGCTTTGTTGGCAGAGTTATATTTAGTGGAACGTGGTGGACGTGGAGGATAGGTTTCAAGGGCATAAGCAAAGATGGTTTGAAGGGCCTGAAATGATCCATTGTAGCTGAAAGGCAAAACCAGATAGGGAATACCTTTATCCATAGTGTGGGGTATCAAGCCACACACCCAGCAGTCTGTAGTGTTAACTACCAGTTGGTGTTGGTGCAAGAGCTGTACAAAAGTGTTGTTAATAAACTCTGAGCGTCGAGCTTGCTCATGTTCGGGAAACGAGTGAAAAGAGTGTATAGAGGAAACAGTAGTAATAGCAGGATCAAGGGGAGGTACTGTGGTTACTGGCACAAAAATCAAATTTATACTGAAGACAATTCCACCCACCAACGTTATCAAAACAATTAGAAATGTAATGGCACATTGCGTCAAAAAGCATTTGCTATGAAGAATTCTGTAAAGTCTGTTTCTGCGAACGTAATTCACATTTTCTCGTTGCAGCGCAGGAAGCTCCATCTTCTACAATCCGCTCGCGACCACTGATGATGTGTACGTAGATGAAAATGCCTCTATCAGCCCTGGGAGTTCCCAGAACCAACAGAAAGATCGACCTTGTGTCAGACCCCTGCAAATTCAACTAGGCACACAGCCACGACCCTACGGCTACCCAGACGGCAAGGCAATTTAAAAATAACAAAACAAATAGCAAACTTCCTGGCTGAATGTAAAAGTTCAAAATTTCAAAATATCACAATATGCAGTTGCCTGCTTTATTTGTCCATATTACGGTTTCTTAAATTATATCTCTGCTTCGCAGGTACTGTCTGATCGGCAAATAGTGTTTTACTGGTAGTTGTTGCAGTGTTCAAGTTCGCAGATGGCAGAGTTTCTTCTGATGCAGGAGACAAATGTTCAGTGTTCAAAGGAGTCTTTTCAGGAGGAGAGTCAGAGCTTGGAGTGTCAGTGATCAATTCGGCATCGCTGAAAGGGATGAACTTTGGAGTACTTTCAAATTCGGAGGAACCAATTCCCTTCTTCACCCAGTCGTCGTAAGGAAGCGGCAAAGGGACACGCTTAACATGGGACGCGTGCACCCAGTGCTTGCGTCCAGCTACACGAACTGCTGTCCTCGTTGTAAGAAGGACCTGGAAAGGACCGACGTAGCGGGGCTGAAGATTCTTTGTCCTCGCGAAGTTCCTGATAACCACGTGTTCTCCTGTTTTCAGCTGATGCCCTGGACTCTCCGGAGGCTTTGGTAAAGCATCGAAAACCTGTTGATGAATAAGACTCAATTTAGCAGTCAAGTCGTATAGATAGTCTATCAACATAGGATATTCTAAAGAACTGAACTCTTTAGGCCTTGGCACACCCCAGATATTTGCCGGGCGGCCAAAGACTATTTCGTAAGGGCTAAGCCCCACTCTAGAATGTACAGTTGCTCTCGTTGATAACAAAGCCAAAGGAAGTGCGTCTGGCCAGGCTAAACCTGTGGATGCCTGTATTTTAGCTAATTTCAGCTTGAGGGTGCCATTGTAACCCTCCACTAAACCAGCTGACTGGGGGTGGTTTGCACTGTGGAACTTCTGTTTCAAACCTAGGCCGGCACACACACTCTGCATAACTTTCCCTATAAACTCACTTCCGTTATCTGACCATACAATCCGTGGCATTCCAAACCTAGGGAAATATTCTTTGAGAAGAATCTTGGCAGTTGATAGGGCAGTATTGTCCTTCAGTGGGTATGCTTCTATCCACCTGGAAAAAGCACAGACTACCACCAGGACATATTTCAAGTTATTACAGCGATCCATGTGAATGAAGTCTAACTGAATTACTTCAAAGGGGCAGGAAGGAGGAGCGAAGTGACCAGCAGGAGTTGGAGTTTCCTTTCCAGGATTATGCATCAGGCATACCATACAATTTTTCACCACTCTCTCTGCACACTTACTGATTCCATCATTCTTCCAGACTGGAGCCAACATCTTACAGATCCCTTTAGAACTTATATGCGCTACTCCATGCGCCATTGTCACCACTGCAAGCACATACGCATCAGGCAACATCCAACGCTGCTGTTCTGTCAAATCAATCCAACACCCATTCGAATCTAACTTGCCCGTACTCTCTCTCCATACACGTTTCTCTTCCTCAGTTGCTTCCTTCTGAATTTCTTTCACACTTTCCATAGTATCCTCACACATTCCAGATTCAGCAATCCATCTTGCAGACGTTGCAACATACATTCTGCTCATCATGTCTCTAGCTGTCTGTTTAGCGGTCTCATCAGCAAAAGCATTCCCGCGACCAACATCATCCGTGATTGCTTTATGAGCACTGCACTTAACAATCGCAACTTCAGTCGGCAAGGTTAGAGATTCCAACAAGTCGTTAACTAGCTGACCATGTTGAATCTTAGTCCCATGGGACGTAATGAAACCTCTTTCTCTATGGGCCACGCCAAATGCGTACTGACTATCTGTAAAGACATTCACTCTCTTTCCCTTAGCTAAAACACACGCTCTGGTTAAAGCTATTAATTCTGCAGCCTGGGCAGAATTCTGACTCACTCTTGCAGTCTCCACAATCGTTTTCAAAGTCGTTACTGCGTAAGCAGCAGTCACATCACCATTTTCCAATTTAAAACATGATCCGTCCACATACAGCGTACCATCCGGATCTGATAATGGAGTATCCCTCAAGTCAATGCGCCCTTTTGTCTCTTCCTCCGTTTTAAAACAACAATCATGTGGCTCGGAATCACTCGACTCTTGATTAGCCGGCAACAGTGTTGCTGGATTCAATACATTACATCTTTTAATCTGAATATGACTCGCTAGTAATGTCAGCTCGTAACCAGATAGTCTCGCACTGGTAAGGTGTTGTGTCTTGGTTCGGTTCATGAGTGTGTCCACTGCATGAGGAACCATGACCACTAGCATGTTGTTCATCACTATACCAGCAGATTGTCGAATGGAAGCTGCAGCTGCCGCTGTAGCTCTCAAACAACTAGGCAACGCTCTTGCTACCGGATCTAATGTTGATGAAAAATACGCACAAGGGCGTTGTTTATCACCAAATTTCTGTGTCAGAACACTCAACGCGCAACCTTCTCTCTCGTGAACGTAGAGCGTGAATGGCTTACTGTAATCGGGTGTACCCAATACAGGAGCTGAACACAATGCTTTTCGTAACTCAGAAAAACTCTCTTGACATTCATCGGACCATGGCACCGGACTCGGAACATTTTTCCCAGTCAAAGCTACCAATGGCTTCGCTAAAAGAGAAAAATTTGGAATCCACTGCCTACAGTAAGAGGTAATGCCTAAAAAGGCACGTACTTCTCTCTGTGTGCGTGGAACACTCATTTGCGTAATTGCTTTTATTCTCTCTGGGGTCAACTTCCTTCCCTCCTTTGACAAGAGATGACCTAGGTAGGTCACTTCTTGGCAGCAGTATTGCATCTTAGAAGGTGACACCTTGTGATTCAAATTGGACAAATGATGTAATAACGAAACTGTAGCTGCTTTGCAAGTTTCCTTGTCATCGGCAGCCACTAAAAGATCATCTACATACTGTACTAGAGCAGAGCCTGGAGGAAGGACAAAGGAGTCTAACTGGCTTTTTAATGCTTGACTGTAAATAGATGGGCTCTCACAGTAGCCCTGTGGAGCGCGTTTAAATCTGAAACTGCGACCTCCTAGACAGAAGCCAAAAATATCTCTGCTTTCCTCAGCTATCGGAATGCTGAAAAAGGCATTCTTTAAGTCGATGACTGAGAACCAATTGGCCGTAGCAGGTATCAATGTTAACAAGGCAGTAATGTCTGGAACCACAGGAAACTGTGGAACCACAATCGTATTAACTTCTCTGAGGTCGATGACAAATCTGTACACTGGAGGCTTTGTGGGATCAGTTCGTTTCAAAATCGGTAATACAGGACTATTACAAACATTTCCTCTAGTTTCTTCAACCACACCTTTCTTAATCAAATCTTGCACAATTAATAAAAGTGCACGTTCACCTTCACTAGAAATTTTGTATTGCGGAATTCTTGGGAATCTCACATTTGCTTTCAAAGTTACTACATATGGTGGTATTTCTAAAAGGCCTACATCATTAGGACCAGTTGCCCAAAGAGAATCAGGGAGTGAACGCAGCTCTGGTGGAAGTGCATCCATTGACAAGTACATCGGAGAGGTGATTCTTCTACCCAATGTAAGCTGTACCCCTTCCGGAGAACAGTACAATGTCGCATATAGTCGTTTTAACAAGTCTAAACCAAGCAGGTTTTCATTACAACCCGTCGTCAGAATCAGTGGTGCTTTCAATTGACACGGTCCAACAGAAATAGACAAAGGACCAGATATAGGGTTGTAAACAGGGGCGCCTGAAAAACCTACAGAGACATTTGTTGAGCCAGACAAAGGTGCGCCAGGGAGTTTCACATGAATGATAGAACTTTTTGCGGCACCAGTATCCAACAGAAACGGTTCGACTACACCTGATGTTGCTACTGCGACATAAGGCCCACTTTGATCTACTGGAACTGATACTACTCCCTCTCTCTGTCCATGGCTGTCCTAGTACCCATTTTGCTGAAATCCCTCATCCACTTCACAATAGTCTTCAACAAGATATTGTTGAGATCTATTTTGCTGAGTAGACTGTCCATTTCGCTGATCAAAGTGGTTGGAAGGACGATCATTTATCTGTGGAGGCATAGCACCTCGTCCTCGACCTCTAGAATTCTGTACAAAACCACCACGACCTCTCTGAGCTGCTGCCGCATTATTTTGCGCTAAGATCGGACATTCATTCTTGTAGTGACCCTCTTTCTTACAGTACGCACACTGGTTCCACTGATATTGAGGCCTCGTTGAACTATAATCTGTCCTCTGATAGGGACCCTGTTGCATATTAGTCTGATTTGTGCGAGGCGGATACGCCTGCTGCAACAGAACTTTAGTCTTTAAATCTTTCGTTTTCTTGTCTGATTTCTCTTTTTCTTCTTTATCTCTATTTTCATAATATTGTGCAGTTGCAAGTATTTGCGCAGTTGTAGAAACAGCCCACGCACTCTCTGAATCCTTCAATTTATTGCATAATTCAGGTAACAAATTATGCACAAATTTATCGACAAACAGTCTCTGTCCTCCTTCAGTGCTCATATCCTGACCACTATGATCTACAAAAGTCTCTTCGAACCTCGTGAAGAAGTCGGAGACACTTTCGTCTTTCTTTTGCTTGCATGCGGATAACTTGTCCCAATTAACACGCAATGCGGGCATCAGAGTCTTCATTAAGTCAATTATCCTACCCGGAAGATTAGCAATTAGGGGTTCAGGTTTTGCACCACCCGTTTGCTGACCATCCGCTGCAGTGATAGCTGCCCAATCACCACCTAAGGCTACTTGATGATCTTCCCTACGAATTTTAGCCCAGACTGGTTGAGGAACTACATTCCCAAATAACATATCAATGTCTGCTAAGTTCATTATACAAGCCTCAACTGTCTGTGTTAGTTCCTTGTAATATCCAGCAGGATTCTTACGCGGATCTGGTAAGGCCTGTTTCACTGCTAGCACTTCAGCTCGCTTCCACGGAATGTGTATCCACACTCTTTGGAACTGTGCTGGAGCGGCTACAATACCATTAGGAGCATCAGCTTGCACAGCTTCGCGCCAAATTGGAGGAACCTCCCTCATTGGATATTGGCGACACAGTTTCATCTTACCTTTCTCTAAATCTCTCGGTGAACGAAGAGATGGATCATTCCTAAAACTTAAGATCAGTTCCATTGCTTCTTCTATATTTTCACCCACTATCATACCAGCAGCAAACTCTTTCTGAACCTTAATTAAGTCTTCTAAATTCGATTCAATATCGTCTTCTTCCATCTCCTCACGTAACAACGAGCACATCTCGTCAAAGACGTACCGTTGCGTTGGTTCCTTCCACTGCATAAATGTTTCTAGTACATCTCTCGTACTATATCTCCTACTCTTCGAAATCCATCTGAGAGCCGTGGAATCTAAAATTCCCCGTTCCTCAATGCTTGGATGCTGACTACGTCTCTGAACAGAGTCAGAAGTAGGAGTCTTAATTAAAGTTTTATAGAAAGGAGACAGCATGTTAGACACAGAATCAGTGATTCTTCGACATACAGAAAGTGGAGTCAACACACTCGCAGACGTAGAAAACACAGTGGAAGTAGGAACAGATAGCGAGGCAGTAGGAGTATCGAGAAAAATAGTTTGTGAAGTAGTAGGTGTAAGCGAGACAGTTACAGGTATAGAAGCCGGCAATCCAGGAGGAGGAGGAGGAGCCGAAGGAACAGTCACATTATTTACAGGAGGTACAGGAACTTGATTCTGAGGGGCAGCAATACCAGGTTGTCCAGCAACCGGTAATTGGACATTTGGTACAAGTGGAGCCGTAGCACCTTGTGCATACGGTGGAGGTGACCGTAACAGATAAGACAACAGAGGATCGTTTTCCGAATCCTCTAGTATCTTAGCCGTTTTCGATGGCAAGGCAGGGTAGCACTTGTCGATCGCTAAATTATGCTCTCTAATGGCCACCTCTATAGCCTTTTCGCACTCGCTATCTTGCAGCTGTTTAGTTGCTTGCTCTAGAGTCAACTCTTCTTTCTCTTTCTGTTCTTTCTTAAATTTCTTCATTTCTCTCTGTTTGGATTCTTTTCGCCAGTAACGGAAAGAATCAAACATCGCCGGCCGGGCTTTCTTCCTAAACAATTTCGCTTCTAAATTATCAAGAATTTCGGGTTCAAAACTACCATGCAGCGGCCAACTAAGGACACCGTCTTTGTTGGTGTAGCGGACCCACACCTCATTATAGGATATAGGACCCACACCATGTTTACAATATAAGTCATATAGGGGAGTCCCAATCGGAGGAACCAGACATGAGTCCTCCAACCGTGAGTCACTGTTGCAACCGAAACACGACAACATACAATTTCTCCGACTTACCATTTTCAGTCCGGAACACAAAACAAACAAAACACAAAACAAATATGTGCACTTGAACCAAGAACTTTTAAGGCCTACCAAAACCAAACTAATGTATCGATACCCAAACTGAACCAAATAGATTATCGTGACCAGAACAACCAATGATAATCCTACGAAACCAAACCAAACTAAGAACCCTTACGAAATAACTAACTAGCAACCACTAAATACTTAACTGAGGCACTGAAGACGTCACCAAGGAGAAACCCGTCACGTTTCGCTGTACTAAGGGCTGCACCTCGGGTCCAAGACAGGGCGACGGTCAAGGCAACGGCCCACTGCAGCCGTCCTGAACGGGAACCCTCGTGGAAGAGAACTTCGGGCCACTTTTGCGATATGCCGGGATCGATGAAGTGGGGCGCCTCCCTCAGGAATCTCCACACGAAGCTTCTCGAACTCTTCAGGCTTTTGGACCGGTACCGAATGACGTCGCCCCACGTGGGCGCCAATTGGAGTTCTGGACTTTTGGTTCCGTCCAGAGGTGTCAGGGAACAACACCCAAAGACCCCGGAGTTCCACCTGCCTTGGTGCGCAAATGAACAGAAACACGGGCTTCTCGATGGTGGCATCAAAGACCAAAGGTTTATTACTGCAGGGACACAGAAGTCACAGAAACTACGCATGGGCAGTGTCTAGGAGCCTGTTCAAATTGTACAAAGAGGGTTGCTCCTTATATACTAAATTTTAAGCTGGGGGCGAATTCTTTACATGTAATACATTCCCAAAACCTTTGTGTCTAAAACAATAAATATTTGGCGTTACACAGGAACCATTGATAAAATCTGATACAAAACATCTACGGAGAGGGGTTCCCACTAGTTCATCACAATCCCTTGTCAATATTGCATTCAAGAGCCGGACCGCCTCATCGTAAATTTCGTTACCTCCCCCTAATAAAGGCCCAGAAGGAAAGGAGCAGAGCCAGGTGCAGAAGATAGGAAAGCGGGATAAGAGATGTTTGTGGGTTGTAAATGGGCAAGGCTACCGGCTTCGGCCGCCTAATCATGATCGGGACAATGGACACGAGAACCAGTTCAGGTGGGCTGGCCTCGGGCAGAGGAGGCAGCCTTTGTCAAGTCATGTAACTACAGCGTGCTCTGTTTTAAGGTGCACGTGTCATGAAAGAGGTGAATCTCCGGCTAAGGCTACGTGTCCTTAATCGAAATGAAGTGATCAGAGGTTATTGCATATGTGAGGGCAAGAAACACAAAATGGCGGCCATGATCTAAGATGGATGCCGTGGGTAGATCAGAAATGTGTTCATAACAGGAGTGCTCTTGCTCGTAGTATAGCGAAAACACCAGGATATGCTAAATGGATCATTTGCGGTTCGCTGATACCAATATTATGTATTTCCGACAATATTGAAAGCACGGGTTCAAATCGTCACGGAACCTCAGGTCTCGTAATGACAGACCTGTAGACATACTTTTACAAGGCCGCTCGTGTGGGTGGCACAACACGTGCTGCAAGCCCAGTAGCAGCATTTGTATTTACAAGCCCCGGCACTCCACGTGCACTAGACTAGGGACTGACAGTAAACCAAATAAGCCAAACATGGAATTCAATCAATACAGTAATTTAACATAGGGAGCACTTGCACCGTGGCACTGATCAGCAGTGGCACAGTGCCCAGAGCGATATACCAGCAAAACATTGTAAACAGAGGAGGCAAATAGAAAAAATGGAGGAGAGACTCAAGCCAATGATGTCAGATCTAACAATGCCCTTATATAGGTATAAATTACCCGATCCTTAGATAGGCATAGAAAACATTACCATACTTGGACTGAGCCTATGCAGCCCAAATACGGCATGGCTACTTCCACTAAGTTTCAAGGATCAACAACGATTTCTTAGAAAAACCCACCTTCAGCAGATAGGGACTTACCCTCGCCTGAATACTAATTTTTCTAGGCAATCATGGAGTTTTCAAAGAACTGAGTCTTTGAGTGACGTTATTAAGTCCATTCATACGTCAAACTCGGCACCTTCAAAGTTTAAATATGCCTACATTTGTCCAGACAAACACGCAGTGGTTTGGAGCAGATCGACTAACTACTTGCCGATGCCCTGCAGCAGCAAGTGCTGTCTTTTCTCCTGCCAAGAAATCCAGCCCCAGTGTTTCCAGGCTACCCTTGCGGGTTGCTGGGAAATCGAGTCCTGAGAAAGAGATACAAGACATCCTTCATTCTAAAACAAGGTACATAGCTGATTAGACCCTTAGAGAATTCTTGGATAGATTTTTGGCAAAGAATACAAAACTTAAGCTACACCTCACTTACTTCTTTCATTGTACTAGACTTAGGTTAGGTACACCCGGATAGGCGTATTTTAGAAGCACCAGTCGAGTACTTTTAGTTATTATTTTATCACTGTATGTATTTTAGGTATTTTATGGCTTAGAAACCATATCATGCTTTTACAGTACTACTTTATAATACTTATCGTATTATATACCTTATACTTTATAACCAGTATTACGATTGTAGCAGTACATTTCTTATGCTTGAGAAAGAAGACTGTTCAATAAATACTTTTTATTGAAAACGCCCGTCTCTCTATTTTCTCAGCACCTCTGGTGAAACAAAGCATGCACGATTGACTGAGTAAAAATAGTTATCAATTGTTTCCGCGACTCTAGAGATGGATTTCTTATTCTTGGGAAACAAAGTTGTCATGTTTATGCGGTTGTCAGAAACTAATCCCTTCTTGTTTATTCGAGAAAGTTTCTAGTGACCTCTGAGCTAGCTGGCACTCACAATTAAGTTTAATATATACAATAGAGACCTAGTCGGCCTCAGTCCCACGTCTAAACAATAGTATATGTTATTCCAATGCGCAGAGCCTATTGGGAATATAGGAACTACACTACAATAGGACAACCTAATTTGATGTCTTGGGACTCACCATTTAATTTAATTTAATTAAATTTAATTGCGGGTTTATATAGCGCTAGAATCGACTCCCGGAGGAGTATCTCTGCGCTTCGACCGCTGGGGAACCCATCCTGGCTCACCCTGAGAGATGGTCCCTAATGGGTATCTCTAAGGTGCGACCAAGCATCCCCGGCGGTCTGGGGGGGCCGTTGTGAAGATGAGGCAAGCTAATGCCCAGAGTTGCCGAGTGTGGTCCCTGACTGGAGTAGGCACCGAGGCGAGAATTATCGAGCCCGCTGACCCTGGTCCATGACCCTGCCGCATCGGGAATCGAACCCTGGTCCCGGGCCGTCCTCTGCCTATGGGTCTGCCGCCTCTAACCAGTGAGCCACACCACTCCACTTAAAAACACAATTTATAGTGAATTTGCTTTTTAAATTTCAGTTCTGAAAATGACACTTTTAGAATGTTGGCATTGTCTTAATTATAACATTTGATACCTTCTGGCTGTCTTTGGAATACACATCTGGGATAGGTGACAATTGGCTTCCTGCATTCTCTCTAGACACCCACACACAAAGGAAGGGTAGGTATGACTGTGTAGCCATCTGCATGTCACTAGGAAAAGGCACAGACACATGCATTGAAGCCATCAGAAACATGGTGAGACTTACGACAGTGACAGTGGAAGATTGCTATTTTGTATTTGGCTAGGCCCAACATTCTGAGCAATTGGTGAATAGTGAAGCTGCCAGAGAAAAGTGAGTTTTAAGACATGTTGGCAGAGAGATTACGGATTAGACTACTTCGTATGAGTCTCTGGAAAGGTGCACTTGAAGTAGGCCATACAAATGTAGGTGTCTGCTTGCAGTGGGAAGTGCACTCTGTCAAGTTTAAAGGTCTGAATGCTCTCGCTAATCTGGTATGTGTCTACTTGTACATGTATTCTGACACATGCTGCATGTCTGAAGAGCTTAGTTAAAAAAACCTGTAGCCTCTCATACAGGTGCACAAATCTTCTCAGCTGTACTACACCATTCAGTCTCAGAAGCAGAGATATGTTTCCTATGTATGTGTCACAGAAGTCTAAATACATCATTTGGTCATTAACGTCTATATTATTTACCTAGGTAGCGATTATAGAACTGCTAAATATAGAGTTAAAGATCTGAGTGCCCTGCAGAATGAGAAAAAAGTAATGCATACATCTTCTTGTACAGAAATTAAAAAATTGAAAGTGTACAGTAATTTATAAATATTTTTAACCATTTACAACTTTGCTAATGTGCATAGTTAGGTATCCTACATATTTATTTGTTATGCCATTGTAATTGTAAGCAACTGCTTATTTTTTTTAATGAATATTAATATACAATTTATTTAAAATTATTAGTTGATGTAATAAAGTATTGAAACCATTCTTTGTTTTTTAGATATTTATTTTATTTGGAAGTAAAAATTCAAGGTGAAAAACAGTACTATTTAAGGAAATATGAAAAGAGCAAATTAGACGAAGCGTAAAAGGTTATACAGGAAAAAAAGACTTCTGGTAAGAGAATTAAACAGTTTCTTAATACCTTGGGTGATTGAGAGATTTTCCTCCTGTGCTGGGCTATAATGTTAATGGGTGTGTTCATGATGAGCTCAGCTCGTCATGAGCACAGCTCAACCGTGCCTCATGACGACCTGAGCTCGTCATGAGCATCGAAGGGGTTAAAACAGTTTTACAGAGATTGTAAAAAGTTGAACATGTTGAAAAGAAACAAAAAAGGTTTTACAACAAAGCAGGAGGAAAACAAGAATTGCCATGGTAAAATAACATAATTGGGCTCATTATGATGGTGGACGGACTTCCTTCCATCCGTCATCGTGCGGGGAGTTGTGAACGTCCACCTGTAATGCGGCGGCCCCGCACATCAAATTATGATGCGACCACCACGGTGGCAGTCGCATTGTGTATCTCTGACATTGTGGAGGGTGCTGCTGGCTGCACTCTCCGGCCGTAATATCAGAAATGCGCTGTTTTCGTTTCCGTGCGGTAAGTGGCAGGCACCCCACAGTGCCTGCCACCTGGTGCAAGAAAATGTAGGGGTACCATAGTTACCAGCCCAGTGCACACCCACCTCCCCCAACACAAGGGGGGCGGCTACGGGCCCCCAAATGCAATCCCCATCAGTCTGTGAATGGTGGTTTCCCCACCATACACCGGCTGGTGGGGACCCCCTATGTTTGTATTTTTTGTCAACATACTCAACATAGAAGTCAAACTAGGAATGAGGATTTATATTTAAAAAGTGAAAAAGAAACAATGATAAGTGGCAGCAATTTTGTGATTATTTGTTTGTAAAAAGTCAGTTTGACTTGGCTAGTGATCAAGTTACAACAAATTAGAAGAAAACAAAATGCGGGGTTGTTCAGTACATAATAACTTAGAGTTTGTACCTATTCCTCAAGAACTGGCAGATTTAAATGTATATGAGTCTTTTCTTATTCAATCGGTGCACCCATTTCAGGACATAGTTCGTATTGAGCCTAAAACAGGTACGCTGCCAACAACGGGTTTGCAAAAAGGTTCAAAGAAAGAGTTGCCTATTTACCTTTATATTTGAAGAAAAACATTGAAACTGTTGGTATAGAGAGAGACGAAAAGGAGCCAGTTATAATTATAGTAAATGGTGTATCAACAAAGAATAGGATAAACGGTTAGCAGTTTGTAGATGTTAATACACTTCAAAAGGCTACATTATACTTGGTACAGAATAATATTTAGTGTAAATGTTGATGAACAAGTAATATACTTACAAGATGAAAGAGTAATGTCAAGTGGCTAAATTGAAAAAGTAGCCAACTCCAGGAGTGAAAAGATTTATGAAAGTAATATAATACATTCTCTGAATTCAAAAGATATCATAGAAATAATATTGCATTATTTCAAAGGAAAGAAGCAAAGTGAACTACCATGAGTGTATGGGAAAAAAGTTTAGAAGCGTGCTGTTTTCCACAACTATTCCCCACTGGAGAAGGTGGATGATTTGATGAGCAAGCTGAATGGATTTCAGCTTCAGAATACTAATCAACAAGAATGTATTGTGAAGATCCAAGATTTTGGCAGTGCATTCCATATACATTTTACCTTTAGTTTGAAAGCAATTTCTCTACACTTTTATATGAACAGAACTATTTATTAAAAACAGGAGTTCATCTTCAACATGTTTCTGCAAAATAGTTAATGGATAAAGCTTGAGAAAGAGATGACATGTTTGAATCTCAGTAAATGATTTTGATGGTGTGCAAACATGGTACCAATTAATATTGGTATCATTGTCATGGTGAACTTTAATACATGTTAAGAAACTTAGGTACACCCACATGGTTTGTAACACTTAGCTGTGCTGAATATGCATCGGATGATATACTTGAATTACTAAGAGAAGCAAATTCAAATGTTAAAAACATTGAATTGAAGACAGCTGGGGAACTCTGTTCCTTGGATCCTGTAAACGTCTGCAGGTATTTTAACCACGGGTTTCAAGCTATGATGTAATTTATTTGCAATAAAAACATTCCACCTCTTCGAGAGGTAACTGATTTCTTTTGGTGAAAAGATTACCAAGCTTGAGGTACTTCTCCTATACAAGGCTAATATGGATAAAGAATGCACCAACATTTGGAACAGATAGTGATGAAACTGTTTTGTCTTTCATGGAACAGTATGTTACATGTGCCATTCCAAGAGAAGGAGGACATAACAGCTTGAGGCAACAAGTTTTACACTTTCAAAGTCATAGATGTGGGAAATACTGCAGACTAAAATACAAATGCAAAGGGAACATTTCTACAAAATGTTGTTTTGGATTCCCACGTCCTTTTCTTTTAAAATAAAAAAATATATATTTGAATTCAAATTTTGTCAATTTAATGAACAGCACATATTTTATATAACATATTTATCAGTGAGGTGACATCAAGACTGATTTTAACCAACAAAAGAAAAAACGATTAAGCTTTAGTTATATCCTATATACAATAAAATGAAGATTCATCATTAGCCTTAATACAATTGATACAGTTAATACTAAGGAAGAACTCAATCATATAACAAATCATATATCAAGCATTAAGCTTTCTAACATATACTAATATATATATTGCACCAAATAGTTACTCCTACCCATTTCAGCATAGAGTTCAGGGATCATTATAAAACTGTGTCTACTTCCATCGTATTAAAGGGGCCCAAATACATTGTCCCATAATTCTCGCTTTTTGCTCCTTCTCTCATATACAACTCTTTCAAGAGTGAAAACTGCGAGTAACCGCGACCATCACTGCTGAAATGTTGGGGGCAACAGATCAAGCCAGGCAGAGGCAATATTAATCCATAGCACAGCCGTAGCCAGAAAGAGAAATTGATGAGAAGGATCTTCTACCTCGTTATTGCTAACTCCAAGAAGTATAAGGGCAGGGGTTAGCGTGATTTGCAAGCCTATTGTCAAAACAAGAAACTTCGTTATTGCATTTATCAGGTTCCCAAGGGATGGGCAGAATGCTAACATATGAACCAAATCGGGCTTTGTTGCATTGCACTGTGATCACTTGGATCTTACCTGCCCACCCCACTGTGCAATCCTTGCCGGGGTATAATAAAGTGCAGAGAGAGTTTTATAATGCTGTGCTTGAAGCGCGGCAGAGCATACAACCATCTGACATAGTTCTAATGAATCCAGGAATCTCTCCGGTTCAACACCCACCCGCTCCGCCCATTTGATTGCATGTTTATCTAAATCATCTTGTTTAAGTGCAGTTAATTCACCTTATATTGACCTGATAGAGAACCTGCTATTATCTCTGATAACATTGATGACTTTGATTTTACGAAGCCCACTAATCCCCTGATCTTCTTGCTGAGGAAGCTACGCAGGTATTAAAGAAAATGACTTCGATCCACACCATACTCCATCTGGATATCCCTAAACAGGCGAAAGCCCTCCCTCTGTATTAAATCCCCAACCTTTCTAACCCCCCGCTCATCCCAGTCTGCCATAATCCCTTCAAAACATATTACGGGAAACATAGGATTTTTGTGGAGCTGGGTCTAGTAATTGATTCTTGCAAGACCGGTCTTTTTTTTGGGTGCCCCCCAGATTTTAAAGGCAGACAATAATGTCTTAAATGTTGTCCTCTTGTAATAACTGGGCTTGCTCAATTTCATAAAACAGTTCTCGGCTTGATCCCCGAGCAGCAGTTTATAAACATCAGGGAGTCCAGCTTCTTCAGCAGGTTTACCAGAGGAAGCACCAAACAGTATACTCATATACTGGAGAGCCACTGCCCAGTAATACGTTTTTAAATCAGTGACAGGAAAGCCCCCTCTTTCCCGTGGGAGTGACATGAACCTAAGGGCCCTCCTTGTATTCCACTGTGCCCAAATGAAGCGGTTGACTATACTATCCAATGTTAAAAAACAATGTTTTTCCAATTCTAGAGGTATTGGCCTAAATAAGTACATTATTTAAGGTAAAAACATCATTTTAAATAGCCTTCCTATTTACTGGTTGGATATTCCTGGCAACTTGGTTCCCCAGGTCCGACATGATAGTGATACCTAAATACACTGCTGACTCAGATACTTGCAGGTCAGCCAAACTAAGATGTCTGTTCTTAATAATCTGATTTTTGGCTTTATTTAAAGCATGCCCTGAGTATCTACCAAAATTCTGCGCTACCGCCTCAACCACCATAATTCCAGGTTGACGGATATGCAGTGACTATGGCGACATCGTCTGCGTATGCCAGTACTTTAGATTCCAGCCCCTGAGACACTATAGGCTTGATTCCATTATTGGCCTCAAATAATTGCATTAGGGGATTCATATAATATGGCAAAGAGGAGGGTCGAACATGGGCATCCCTGCCTGGTTCCTCGCTTGATAAAAAAGGATGTAGTATATCCACCATTCAATCTTAAACGGGCAGTAGGTGCCATGTACAGAACCTGGATGGCTTTAGTGAATCCTTCAACTAAACCAAATGATTCCAGAGCCGCCCACAAGAAGTCCCAGGAGACCCTATTGAAAGACTTTTCAGCATCCAAAAGCAATGCAGCCATAGGGTCCCCTGAGATTTCCGTGGCATCAAACAATGTTATTATTCGGCTAACATGCTGCGCTGTTCCACGACCAATTATAAAACGGTGTTGGCAAGGGTGAATAGATTTCCTCAGGACATGTTTTGACCTTGTTGCCAAGGCTTTAAAATAGATTTTTACATCGCTATTTAAGAGCGTTATTGGGCGATATGAACCAAGCTCCTTCGGTGGTTTATCTTTTTTTACAAAGATTACAATATCTGCCCCTGCCCATGACTCCGGAGCAGATCCACCTCCTATTATGTCTGCAAAGGTCTTATAAAACTCCACTGGGATCTGGTCTGACCCTGCAGGTTTGCTTGATGGTAAACATTGCAGAGCAGCCATTACCTCCTCTTGTGTCAAGACTGCCCTTAGGGCCTCCTTATCTACTGAATCAACCTGATGTAGAGGAATCTTCCCTAGATACTCTTGAGTTATATTCAGTTCTCTAGAGGGTTCATGGCTGTAAAGCTGTTGATAACATTTCGGAAAGCATCTCGAATACCGGGGCATCATCTACAATGTTCCTACTAATATCCAGAAATTCAGCAATCTCTCCTAAGCTAGTCTTTTGTCTGAGCCTCACCGCAAGGGTATTCCCAACCCGCTCACTAAATTTGTAGCAATGTTCTTGTTTTGCCATATACATTTCCGCAGCTTTAATAGCAAACCATTCTCCAGACACAGCCTTTTTTACGGCCAACTGTAATAATATATCCTCTATTGGGCTGCCCGAATTGATGGCACTAACCAGATCCTTTTCTATTTTAGACAAGATTTCCCTTCTTGATTCCTCTTGTAATGCCACTCTCTTTTGGCGATACAAGCTATAACTCATCATTTTCCTCTGACCCTTGTTTTAAAAGCATCCCAAGTTATCCCTTTACAAGTGCTCCCCTGATTAAAATCCTAAAATTATTAAATCCATCCCTCCATATGAGATACATAGTCAAGATCATATAGAAGGCCCCGTTCAAAAGTCCAAACCCGTTCTTGCCTTGCCCACCCATTAAAGGTACCAGTGAGAACTAATGGGTTATGATCCAATAGTATCCAGGGGTGCATCTCAAGCCTAAGTTTAGAAATAAAATGAAAAATGGTGCAAGACAAAAAATAATCTAATCGTGAAAAAACCTTATGCAGAGCAGAGAAGAAAGTACTACTGGGGTCTTCGGGATTTAAATAGGCCCATACATCAGTAAGACCATTATTCCTAACAAGATTGGTGAGGGCTACAGAGACCATTCTTTATCTACCACAATATCTGCTTCCCGAGTTACCCCAGTGTACCCCCAGCCCATTAATATTAAAATCCCAGCAGAGAATCACTGGCACGGGCCACATTACAAGTTCTGAATCCAGAAAGTCAAAAACCTCCGGGTCATCACCAGTCGATCCATAGACTGAACAGATAGTGAATGTTTCACCACCCACCGACGTTCGACCATAGCCCAGCTACCCCATTGATCAGCCACCATTCTCTTAACTGTTATGTCATTCCTGCGATTAGGAATTGCTACCAATCTTGTGCGTTTACCATGCTTAGTATTCACCATGAGCCTAAAGTGGAGCTGTTCCAGAAGATTCCCTCTAATGCCTTCTTATGGGTTTCTTGAGCACATAAAATATCAATTCGTCAAGATTTAAACAGGATTGCCATCCTTTGCCATTTGTTTTGGTAGTTTAGCCCACAAACATTAATTGACACTATTCGCAAACTCATTACATTATATTTTGCAGATTCCTACATGCAACCAGCCCAAACAACCCCATCCACATCATACTTTTTCTTTTAAATGCAACATAGCTTAATCTTACCCTTACCAAACCCAATCTCTTCACTTTTTGATTCTCAGGATTCGTCTTAATGTCTTCCCCCACCTGTTGTGTTGTGCCTGCTGTGCTGTACCCTTACAAAGTCCCCCTCTTAACCCTCTGTTGGTGGGACCAAAACCCATCCCAACCCCCCTACACCACCTACAGGCAGATAGGTCAAGCATGACCAGTGTACAGCAGCTGATCTCCCCTCTCAAACCATGCCGTTCCTCCCACCCCACCCGAGACACCCCAAATCCAGTGTTAGCTCATCCCCATATGCCTATCTTGACTGATCAAAAAAACTAAACCAATATGAAAATAAAAAAAAGAAAGACCATAGACCAGGCCCAGGGCAGATATATACTTCAAACACATCGGGTCCCCAGAGATCTACATCAAAATCAGTAGTTGTACAGCAGTTAGCCTCCCTTGCGAATTGCATTCAGTTCCGTTCCTCCCCTTTGCCTCCTTAAGCTCAGACATATGTACCTGCTCCTTGATTTCAGAGAAAAACATTCTCACCCTCCCATTTGATAACCTTAAGTCGAGCGGTAAATAGCAAAAAAAGGCCTCACAGCCTAGCCCCTCGAAGGGGGTTATCATCTGGCAGAGTCTCCATCTCCGCTCAACCGTGATATGGCAAAAATCCGGCCGAGCGAAGAAAGTGTGACCCTCATAAGATCGTTTCGAATCTGGTCTGGCCCGATCCATTATGGCCTGCCTTAAAAGGAAATTCCCAACATAAATCAAGATTGCCCTGGGTCGATCATTAGCATTAGTCTGTCTAAAAATTGGTAAGCGGTGAGCCTGCTGAACCTTCGTCTCCCAGTTTCACTGGGTGGGATCAGGGAAGGCACCTTTTCACAACGAAAGAGCAAAAGCTATACTATTCTCCCCCTCCACATTTTCTGCCAAACCAAGTAATCATACGTTATTTCTGTGATGCCGGTTTTAAAAGTCTTCAAGCTTCCCGCACATATCCATAGACTGCTTTTCTTGCATTACTTTAAATGAATGGAGCTTGTTGACCTCCACCTCCAAGGCAGCAGTTCTTTCCTCAACTTATGTTACCCATTCGGTCATATCAGTGCACAGCTTATTAACCTTTCGAATCCTCCCCTGCAATTTTTTAGTAGCCTAGAGCGATCTTCGGCTCTCTTGTCTAGCCTCCCCTGAATCGGCTTCAGGGTAGCATAGAGTAGCTCTAATGTAGGCGAGACAGTTGCAGCTACCGAGTTGTTAGGGCCGCTAGATCCATCTATTACAGCACTCACTGGGTTGGGTCCATAAGCCATTCAAGTAGCTGTGGTTGCCGAATAGTCCCATTCGAGTTTGCGAGCTATGGCCGATTCAGTTTTTGGAAGTCTGGCTTTATCCCTTGCTTGTCGCTTTAAATTAGAAGATCAGCTGAATATAATGAATAAAACTTGTACACTAGACCATCTTACCATCGAGGTATGACCGGTAATCCCAATGGGATGGCGATTTGCATTGCACCCTGGGCTATTCAGCAGTGGGGGGGTGCCTCTAGCTGTGCTTCTGGCTGTGCTTTCAATGCGTCCGCTGAAGCTCCCGTTGTGATATCGGAACGTGCCGGGGTACAAGTACCAGTCAAATCATCAGTTTGTGCCAATGCAATCACCCAGTCTCTGTTCAGGGTCCCCCCAACCAGAGCAGCTGACCCCCGATCACAGTTACTCTCCTCTCCCCACTCAAAGTCCCTGCAAACTTCTCTGTGGGTTGCAATGATTGACTACCCATATTCAACATGTCAACGTTTTCATATACATTCTTTTCTATGTCAAGGCACCCGGTGGCGCCAAACTCCACTCTGGGTTTTACAGCCAGCCCAGCCACAGTCAGAGTGGGCTGGCTGTAGTCAGCTCAGTGTGCCTGGGGCACACTGAGCTGTGCTTGCGCCCCAGGAAGCTGCATCGGTCACCGCATAAGCCGCTGAGACATCGGTTATGCCCACAACTGGGCCCCCACGATCCTGAGAGTTTTTTGAGTCTCAAGCCCGCCAGACACGCAAGGGGGCCGCTGTCAATATAAATGCCTCAGTCAGCGTTGGTTGCCGAAGGGACTCTTCCCAGACAGCTGCAGCGACACGTCCTATAATTTCAAAAGGAAGAGTAAATAGTAATTTCTCAGCAGTAAGACATGCCATAACTCGGAAATCTCCCAAGAATACATACACTTAAAAAGAACAGAAGCTTCAAAGTACATTAATAACTACAATTCAGTTATTTTGAAAATGTGGGAGGCTAACATGGATATTCAGTATGTTGCAGATAATTCAATTGCTGTTGCTAGTTATTTATATCACATATTACAAAATCTGAAAAGACAGAGATAAAAGAAATGTGGGAAGTAATTTTGACAGAAAAGAGTCTTAGCAAGAAATTTTATAGCTTCAGTTGGAAAATGCTTTCCCATAGAGAGATTGGATCCTATGAATGTTTGGATTGGTTGAGCTCGGCCAGTTTATATTCAAAATCAGGAGGAATTATTTGGATACGTCTACGTCTAACCTCCACACGAAATGGAGTATTGAAATCTTCACAAAAAATTGAACACTTAGCACAGTATGAGATAGAAACTACTGATATTGTCAACACTAATATGTTGGATACATACTATCCCAAAAGGAGTCCAAATTTTCAAAACCTACATTTGAATTAAATATTTCAGCATTATAGGTTTAAAAAGAACGTTAGAGAAAATATAAAAGAAGAAAAATATGCAGTAATAGGATGTGATGGATTTTTAGTAAAACAAGGCAACAGGAATCTTATTAACCATTGAAAACTGAGCTGTGAAAATGCAGATAAGAGAGAATTTTTCTATTTAGCACTTTTGCAACTGTTCTAGCCTTGGTGTAATGAAACAGAATTACTTGGAGATTTTGACTGCTATGAAGATTATTTTAATGCAACTAAAGTCAGCATTCAGTGCACTATTTTCCCAACTTACCCACAAATGTTAACTGATGAGATTGAACAGGAAGGTACTATTGCGGCTGCTAGAGAAAGTTCACAAAGCAGTCAAGTTACTGGTCTACTGGCTCAAGATTAACTGGGACAACACATTATTGAAAATGAAGCAGCAATAGCCATGAAGAAGGTTGAAACTGCAATGCAGCAAGCTCAACAGTATGGTATTCAGTTTGAAAAGTTAGAGGAACAACTAAATATTGAACAAAAATAAACAACAGGTACAACATGGTTCGCTGCATGAAAAAGAATGCAATGTTCATCATTTAAAACTATTCGACTGTATTGTACGTAAGGGGTCAAGCTGGAAACAAAATTGTTAATTAAACTTTTGACCAGTTACATACAAAAAACTACAGAATCACATTTATCTTGTGTTGTAACAGCTAAAAACTGAATTAGCAGCACAAAACATTAAATCGATTACATTACGTCAATTACCTATGCTTCCTGTTGTACATGATACTAAACTAGAATATCAATAGCTATACAGAGAAGCTTGTTATGAAGTCTCAAGAGTACTGAAGAAACTGAAACTTGTAATCCTTGATGAGGTGAGCATGGTCTCAAACGTAATGCTTGCCTTTGTGCACTTGAGAATGCAACAGATTTTAAAAACAGATTAAGAAGTTCTGTTTGGAGGGAAACATTTAATTGTATTTGTAGTCCTACTACAACTTATTCCAGTTAAAGGACAACCTGTTTTTAAAATGCTTATCCGCGATGACACAATGAGATCTTTGGGAAGTATTGGGTCCCTAAATATTTGATTTGACTTTGAATATAAAGAACTTGCTAAGAATATGTGACAAGCAGGTGATGAATATTATGGAAATATTCTTAAAGATATAAGAATTGGTATGTTGACATAACATGGTAAATAAGCTTTAGAAAGTAGAGTATTAAAGAAGTTATATACATCTGAAAAAATTACAGCAGAGGACATGTACAATATGCTTGTGGAAAACAAGTCTGTAGTTTGCCTAATGTCCACACTGCAACAGTATTCCATATTTAATGAAAAAGTTCTCAAACTGGAAAACCAACAAATTCATTACATTAAAGCTATTGACAAATTTGAACATCAGGGAGTAACAATTATTTTTACTGAAAAACACAGGCTGGAATTGGATTATTTGGAAAATTCTGTTCTTAAGAACTGCAGGATTTGAAAAGAGTTTACGTGTATGTAAAAACTGTCAAGTAATTGTTTTGCCTCATTTGTATGTAGAAGAAGAATTAGTAGATGTAGCAATGTGAAAAGCTTTTGATCTACCTAATTTTGAAACTAGAGATGGAACAAAAAAATGTTAATCATCAAATTTGTCCAGATTGATGAGGTAAGACAAATTGGGCATTGTGCTGTACGTTTTTGCTTGTAAAAGACTTGTTTGTTCGTAGATCACAGTTACCTCTGTCTCTAGTACATGCAGTAGCTCTTCATGAATCTCAAGGTTTAAGTACAGACAAAGCTTTAGTAAATATTGGAAGTACAGTGTTCAAACAGGTAATGGAATTTGTTGCATTTTCTTGAGTAAGAGCATTTTTGGGTTGTATTTGATAGATTTCTGAGCATACAATAACTTAAGGAGACTTTCTGCTCTTCATTTAGGTGAAAATCCAATATGTGATAAATGTATACCTTGCCCAAATCTGAAATACATCAAATATTCGAGTGAGGTTGAAAATAAGAAAACAATTGAAGAGACAGTAGAAGGCATAAAGAAAAAAAAGTGGAAAGTGATGATGAGTTTATGGGATACCAGTTGGAATATAGTTCAGGTATCATCTGTTATGCTACTGTGATTCTAAATTTTGTGTTCCTTTTATCACGAAATCATGAAAAATAGTGGAAAAAGATTCTGCTCTGCCCTACACCATGTATTTCAACAATTGGTAAGTGACAGAATGAAATGCATACTGCTTCTGGCGTTCAGCATCTTTTAGATACTTGTTCTGGTTAATTGACCCGTACATACAACAAGATGCACAAGAATTTCTAAAGGTCATGCTTGGCGTATTAGAACATGAAGGAACATAGGTTGATAACTTATTTGGACTAAGTTACAAATGGGATAATAACTGCAAAGAATGTTCAGTTTGTTTTACTACTCAAATAAATTTGAACACTACCAGACTGCAATTCAGTACCTTTCAACAAATTGATTAAAACAGCAAATCAGGATATGACATGCTCACATTGTAGATCAAAGATGTCTACATTACATATGGAAAGTCTTGGAAAATATGTAATTTTAATTTTACAACGTTGTAGAGCAAATGTAAGAACATTGGAAACAAAAATAACAGATTTTAAAAGAAGTCAAATATCTATGTAGGAAGAACTTATATAACTGTGGCTATTATTTTCTATGATGCACCTATTACAAAACCTGGACACTATACTGTTTATTCAAAGTGCAAAAAAGGATAGACACATTGCAACAATGGCCACTTGGAATTCAAACCTAGATTGCCTTATCAATTACCAAATTCTTAAATATTATTTCTCCAGTCAAACTTTTGAGTACATCATTCGGCCTATTGGGGAAGATGTCAATAGAAAGTAGAAATCACTGCAGTTTATTAGTGTTTACAATGAGGGCCAGATGTACGACTCTTTCAGTTAGCACCCCGCAATTTGCGACTCATTGCCAGTCAAACATTTCAAGGTACTAAATGAAATGCACAACAGTGTTATTACACTGTTTTGCGATTTCCAATGGGGTCGCAAATTGCGAGGCTCATTAAAGAGCCTCTCGCAAATTGAGAGCCCATTGGGAATGCCAACACACCCAGGGATGGAGGCCTGCTGGGCTCAACAGACCACCATGTCTAGGACTGCTTTTTACCAGAGCAGCTTTTTTTTAATGCCGTCCATTTTCCTTAAAGGAAAACGGGATGCAATCAAAAAAAATGAAACATTTTTATTTAATTTTTTAAGGGCTGGCAGTGGTCCGTGGGACCACTGCCTGCCCCTAAAAATGTTTGGGGGAGACAGTCACAAAGTGGCCTTCAAAATTGCAACTGCATTACCACCCAGAGGTAATTTGCAAGTGTTTTGCAACCGCAATTGCGGTCAGAAAATATTCACACATGTCATTGCGAACGCAATTAGGAAAGGAACCCGCCTTCCTAATTGTGACTCACAAATAAATTGTGACTCACTATTTAGGATTTGTACATGCGCAAATGGGTTTACAAACCTGTTGGAGCATGCAAACTCACTTCTGACCCTTAGTGTTTTGATGGTGACTCTCCTGACTCGCTAAGAAGAGGTACCTTCCCCACGCTCCCAAGGCATCATTGTGACTTGTGATACCAGAGCGCTTTGAAGCAGTTTTGCGGTATCGTAGCGCCTTGCAGCTGTCGGTCACCACCGGGTCTGCGCTCCGCTCGCTCTGCTGCCTCTCATCAACGCTATCTTACCCCCGCATTGCTGCTGCTGCCTGCATTGTATTATTGGCTTATATAGCGCTGCTCATTACAATCTGCACATTGTTGTGTTCAGATTGTTTGCATTATAAGTATTTTTTGCTCAATTGTGCCTCTGATTGTGCCCCAATCTCGCCCACTTTCACTTTGTAACTGTTGCAGCCATTTTGTTGTTGTTGTGCTTCCTAGCCCGTAGCTCCACCCCGCTCCCGCCTCCCAGCTGACCCTCCCTCCCACAGATAGTTGTTCACCAGCTCCTCCATCCCCGCGCTGTGACTCTCCTGACTCGCTAAGAAGAGGTCGCTTCCCCACGCTCCCAAGGCATCATTGTGACTTGTGATACCAGAGCGCTTTGAAGCAGTTTTGCGGTATCGTAGCGCCTTGCAGCTGTCTGTCACCACCGCGTCTGCGCTCCGTTCGCTCTGCTGCCTCTCATCAATGCTATTTTACCCCCGCATTGCTGCCGCTGCCTGCATTGTATTATTGGCTTATATAGCGCTGCTCATTTCAATCTGCGCATTGTTGTGTTCACATTGTTTGCATTATAAGTATTTTCTGCTCGATTGTGCCTCTGATTGTGCCCCAGTCTCGCCCACTTTCGCTTTGTAACTGTTGCAGCCATTTTGTTGTTGTTGTGCTTCCTAGCCCGTAGCTCCACCCCGCTCCCGCCTCCCAGCTGACCCTCCCTCGACCCTCCCCTCCACTATCCATATGTGACAGATGCATTTGCGTGCAGTGTTCGCGCGCAGCGATCGCGCCCCATGCGCGCCGAAGGTGCGCCAAAGGTAAGCCCGTCTACGCCCGTCCGTGCCTGGACCGCGCCCAGCGCCAATCCCCCTGGTCCCCGCAAACCCCTCTCCACCCGCATAACGTACGACGCCGATACCTTACTGGCCCTCAACCCCGGACGCACACCACAATGCTGTAAAGCTACCCCAGGACACACCCAGGGACCATTTGCATGCAACCCATACAAGTTTTCCTGCATCAAGACACACACCAAATCCACTTCCTCCGAACACACCTCCGACTCTAACCACATGAAATGCATCCTGCTGAACACCCGCTCGATCCACAGACACGCCACCGAACTCTGGGATCTACTCGACTTTACATCACCGGACGTCGCCTTCCCTACTGAAACATGGATGAACGCCTCATCAGCACCCGACATCGCCATAGCCATACCGGACAATTACAAGATCATACAAAAAGACCGCCCCATCCAAACAGGAGGAGGCATAGCCATCGTCCATAAGAACACCATCCGAATCACGACCAGCTCCGATGTCAACCTTGCGGCCGCCGAACACCTTTACTTCCAAATCCACACCGACCCCAGGACCACACTTAGAGGCACCCTCATCTACAGACCACCAGGAACCCGCACAAAATTCAACGAAGACATCACTGACTTCATCAGCCCACATGCCCTCTCTTTCGAGAACTACATCCTACTGGGAGACTTCAACTTCCACCTGGAAAAGAAAAACGACAGCAACACAACCACCCTTCTGGACAACCTGGCCAATCTCGGACTCAAACAACTTGTTAACACCCCCACTCACCTAGCCGGACACACGCTCGACCCTATCTTCACCTCCAGCAAACACATCTCCTTCGATCACACCACAACTCTCCACTGCACGGACCACAGCTGCGTCCACTTCAGCTACAAAAAGACCTCGACCCACATCCCCCCACAACCTATTCCTCGAAGAAACTGGAACAAAATCACCACCGACCAACTCTTCACATCACTTAACCAAAACCCTCCTGCCATATCATCGGACCCAAACCAAGCTGCCACCAAACTCACACAATGGATCACCCACAGCGCTGACAAATTAGCACCCTTGAAAAACCACCAGATCAAACATGGTAGCAAAAATGCCCCCTGGTTCAACGATGACCTTAAGAAATCCAAAAAGTTATGCCGTACCCTCGAGAAAATCTGGAGAAAAAACCCAACCACTGACAACCTGACCACCTTCAAAGACGCCACCCGCAAACACCACCAATTGATCCGATCCTCCAAGAAATCCGCATTCAAGGATCGACTCGACAACAACGCCCACAACAGCAAGGAACTATTCAACATCGTCAAAGAATTTACCAATAAAATCGCCGACATACATAACAGCTTCAAAAACCAGACCAACCAACAAACCACTCCACCACCTCCGAACCAAAACAGCACTCTCACAACCTTTACGCCTGGAACACAATCACTACAGAAGACACCATCAGCCTGATGAACTCCATCCACTCAGGCTCACCAACCGACCCTTGTCCCCACCACATCTTCAACAAAGCAGACTCCATCATCGCACCCTATCTCCGCGATGTCATCAAGTGCTCCCTCAACTCCGCAACCTTCCCGGAAAGCTGGAAACATGTCGAACTCAGCGCCCTCCTGAAGAAACCCACAGCTGACCCCACGGAACTTAAGAACTACCGCCCCATCTCACTCCTCCCTTTCCCGGCCAAAGTCATTGAGAAAGCCGTCAATAATCAGCTCGCCGCCTTCCTCGAATCCAACAATTCACTCGACCATCACAATCCGGCTTCCGAGCCAAACACAGCACCGAAACTGCACTTATCGCAGCTACAGACGACATCCGAACACTACTGGACAATGGAGAAACAGTTGCCCTCATTTTACTTGACCTCTCAGCAGCCTTCAACACAGTCTGCCATAGCACCCTCATACAACGCCTCAACAACGTCGGAATACAAGGAAAAGCTTTGGACTGGATCATCTCGTTCCTTGCAGGAAGAACCCAGAGAGTCCGCCTCCCCCCATTCAAATCAGAGGACTCCGAAGTCATCTGCGGCGTACCACAAGGATCACCACTCAGTCTCACTCTCTTCAACGTATACATGAGCCCCCTCGCATCCATTGCACGACAACACAACCTCAACATCATCTCCTACGCAGACGACACCCAGCTGATACTCTCCCTCACCAAAGACCCCAACACCGCCAAAACAATCTACACCAAGGAATGAAAGAAGTAGCTGAGTGGATGAAGAACAGCCGTTTAAAACTAAACTCGGACAAAATGGAAGTCCTCATCTTAGGATCATCCCCCTCTGACTGGGACGACTCATGGTGGCCTCCAGCCCTGAGAACCCCACGCATACATACTGAGAACGCACGTAACCTGGGCTTCATCCTGGACTCCTCCCTCTCGATGACCAGACAAGTCAACGCCGTCTCATCCTCATGCTCCAACATCCTACACATGCTCAAAAAAATATTCCATTGGATCCCCACCGAAACAAGAAAGACAGTCACCCACGCACTGGTCACTAGCTGACTGGACTATGGAAATACCCTTTACGCCGGAACCACAGCCAAACTACAGAAAAAACTCCAACGCATCCAAAACGCTTCCGCCAGACTCATACTGGATATCCCGCGTCATACCCACATTTCCGGTCACCTGAAAGACCTCCATTGGCTGCCCGTAAACAAGAGAATCACATTCCGTCTCCTCACCCACGCACACAAAGCCCTCTACGACCTAGGACCAGAATGCCTCAACAAACAACTATCCTTCTACACATCCACCCGCCAACTACGATCATCCAATCAAGCCCTCGCGGCAATTCTGCGCATCCATAGATCCACCATGGGAGGAAGATCCTTCTCCTACTTAGCAGCCAAGACTTAGAATTCTCTCCCCACTCACCTCCGTTCCACACAGAACCACTTCTCTTTCAGAAAACAGCTAAAAACATGGCCCCGTTCATCCCCTTAAGCGCCTTGAGACCCTCTGGGTGAGTAGTGTGCTATACAAATTCTTGAACTTGAACTTGAACTTGATGATCATTTGGCCTAATAGATATAACATTTTGAAAATGGTGTTTAAAAGCAAATAGTTTATATATTTGTTGTCAATATTGTACCAGATGTAAATCAGAATGTACATTTTTTCAAATGTATTTGTAATAAATAATAGAGTTAATGTAGATAAAGAAGTGATTAACTAAGTGTAGATAGGAAAATGCATAGCTACACAAATTGATAATGATGTAGTATGCTGATTTGTTTTTTGTTTAGACAATCAATTTGATTGTTTTGTTTCTCCAATGTTCATTGATGATGCCACATTGAAATCAATGTGTATGGTGAACTAATGAGCAGTCTGAGAACCACAAAAAAGGGTAACTGAAAAAGTTATCTAATTCTAAATTAATGTTGTGTGCTCAAAAAAATAATATTAAAATGTGTCTAATATATTATTATTAAATTACAGTTTTTCTTTTTCTTCTTTATAGTAGGTACTGTTCAGGACTGAAAACAGTGTTAATGCGGTTTAGGATAATACTACTCTAAAACAGATTTAGTGAATGATGTATCTAAATTACTTGACAGGTAAGAATACATAATTAGCAGCTTCATTGTTCCCTGACTGTTCACAATGTAATGCCTAGCCTAATAAAAAACATAAACTCTTCTAATGTCTCTGTTGTAAGTGTCGCAATGTTCCACAAGTCCTCAATATGTGTGTCTATGCCTCTTTGTGGTGACATGCTATATCAAAAGAAACCTACAAATACCGGAATACCTCTGTTTTACACTACATGCTCTCTAAATTTGTGTACAAGAAAGTGTATGTATTACTTTTTCTCTCTTATACGGAACAGCTGAGTATTGAAAGTACTTTTTATTATATTTGAACATTTTACAGTTTTGAAGTTTGATGTATGTTCTCATTTGAAGAAGTTTTTTAACATATAACATAGAGCTAATAGGCATAAGTTTAAAATGATAGAATGGATTGTACATCGTCCAACCCATGCACTCATCCATTCAAACACACCCTACCAGAGCACTTATGAATCACATAGAGGCACATGCATCAAAGTTCCAAAGTGCCATTACCAAATAGCGATTTTTAAGGAATCGTTGTTTGGTAGTCGCAAATGCCCATGCATCAAAACAATTGACAACATTTTGCGACTCAGTAAAAATCGACATCACTACTTTTGATTGCCAAATACTGAATCGCAAAAAGCAAATACGCAATTACCAAATCGCAAATAGAAATTCAATTTTTTGATGGAGTATGATGACATCACAACCAGGAAGTGATGCAGGATATGCTGTCACCTGTGTACTGAGATTGACAGAGGAGGAGGCAGACAGCTATAGCACAGCAGAAGGAAGCAATTTTGTGGACCAGAACACCCTGTGTAAGGCTTCTAGAACAAGTGAGAACAAGGCAGCACAGCGGAAGAGGAAGCTGAAGTTCAGCGACAAGCTTGAAGTCCTTACCAAGGAAGTTGTACATAGCCATGGCAAACTCTTTGGGGAGCATTCACTCCGTGTCCCTCAGTCAGAGAAACGCAAAATCTGGCTTGGCATCCAATCCAGAATCAATGCAGTGGGGGGTCACACACCTCTCAATAGAAGACCTTAGCAAGCGCTGGTATGACCTGCGGAGCCATGCCAAAACGAAGGTTGCCACCAGGCTTGCGGATGCCAAGAAAACTGGAGGGGGACCATCAAGCCAAACTGCAAATACACCCCTGGATGACATGGTGGAGTCAACACTTCAGTCTGAAGATGTAGAGAAGTCACTTAGACCAACACCTCAGCACAGCCCAGTACTTCACAAGATAAGATGCAAGTTAATTACAATTCAATGCTAAACCAAAAAAATACCCCTCAAATTTGATCAGGCAGAGTGTTGCAAATCCTGCTCCAATCCACATTTTACTTGGTATACACAAATGCATTATGGGATCAGCAGACAACAAACCACAATAGCAAAGGCAAGGAGGTATTTCAACTGTTTAAACATACAACATGCAAGGTAAACATCAAGACGCGGTGTGTCAGCAATATACTTTATTGAACAATACCCTGTGCAACGTAACATACATGTTCAAAATACTCTGAACTTGCACTTTTTAACCTCACAGATGCATCTGGCAGGAGTCTGATGAAGGTGAAGGTCTTGACACTGAAGAGACCCAGCCCCAGTCAGAAGGGGAGACACAAGTGGCCCCAGCAAACACAATACCTGCATCCACAAGAACCAGGACAAAAGTTGCACCAATACCCTCTTTTGAAACAGAGGACGAGAGCCAGCCAGACCCTCGCACATCACAGCCTGGGCACACCCCCACAACAATACCCCAAGTACAGATGCGGTGTATCAACGTTCACAACTGAAGCCACAGGGCAAGGGCTCATATGGGAGTTGCTGAGGATGATGCTTCTGTCGTATGAGGTGGGCTGGAGAGCCAAATGTTGAAGGTGAAGGGGACCCACAAGGACGCCTGCTTTTGCTGCTGATTGCGGACTTCACAAGGACGCCTGCTTTTGCTGCTGACCACGGACTTCTCACTACAGCTAGCGGAACCCGCTTCGCGGGTCCCGCGTCGCAGGAGGGGGTAAACCGGGGCTGTGCTTTGTTCTCTGCTGGGCGGTGAGTGTGCAACAGGGCTGCGAGCTGCAACCCGGACTCAGTCTCCCAGGAGTCCCGGGTTGCCCAGGCCGTTCCAGCTGGCCCGCTCTCCCTGACCGCCCCGCCCCGCCCAGCCCCACCCGCCTCATAATCGACAGTGATCTCCATCCGCCTTGGGACCCACAAGGACGCCTGCTTTTGCTGCTGACTGCGGACTTCACAAGGACGCCTGCTTTTGCTGCTGACCACGGACTTCTCACCACAGCTAGCGGAACCCGCTTCGCGGGTCCCGCGTCGCAGGAGGGGGTAAACTGAGGCTGTGCTTTGTTCTCTGCTGGGCGGTGAGTGTGCAACAGGGCTGCGAGCTGCAACCCGGACTCAGTCTCCCAGGAGTCCCGGGTTGCCCAGGCCGTTCCAGCTGGCCCGCTCTCCCTGACCGCCCCGCCCAGCCCCACCCGCCTCATAATCGGGCTCCTCCCCTTACTCTACCGTCAGTACATTTTCAGCTGAGTGTTCAGCTGCGCGGGAGGGCGCCGGGAGAAGCCCGGGACAAGGGCGGGACCGTCTGTGGCCGTCAGGGGCCAAAGGAGGCCGGGCTGGGCCATATCTCTTACCTTTTACTTTCAACTCCTATTCTGATCAAGGTGATGCCCTCATCGGCACCACGCGAAACTCCATCAAGAGAGGGGGGCAGCAACACAGGGACGTTGGACAATTACTTTAAATCTGCCAAGGGAGACGCGGGCAAAGAAAACTCTCTGGAGAGACGTAGGGCGGAGCGGCGGCGCTCCATTGAATCCATGAAGAGCAAACCTTTGTCTGAGATCATCCCGTACCCTATTTCCCAAGAGGAAGGTACGCCCCCCAATAGCTTAAATCCCCCGACTCTTGAGGATTTCCCCCTCTTACTTCGGGAAATTCCTAGCTCCCCTGGGTTGGTGCCTGGAAAGCTTAGAGACAGAACTCCTCCCACGACATGTGTTACCCCCGTTAATTTGGTTACCCAAACTCCCCCTTTGCATGTAACTAAGAAAAGCAAGCCAAAACAAAGTGTTGTGGTGGAGTTGCATAGGCCTCCACCTAGCAAACGCAGTAGGAAGTCAATGGGGGGGCGGGGGAAAACCAAACTATCCCATCTAGATTTTGGCAAAAAACATATAAACGCACTCCAATCTGGGAAGGATAATGAGACTGTGACTATCGCTCTTCCCTCCAAGGCCCAAAGTTCAAACATAGCTGATACCAACAACGATCCAGTGGCCAATACATCTAAGACAAACCCCCCTCTCACATCTATAGGGAGTATAGAATTCCTATTTCGTTCCCTTTTGCAGCCCATTAGCGATAGCCTGAAAAAAGTTGAGATTAGGCTCACTCTACTAGAGACATCTCTTACTACCTTGAACACCTTAGTTAGTAAGCAATCCAAAAATGTGGGACCTCATCTCCCCGCAGGAAACCCTCCTAAAATAGGAGCCCCACAGGGTGCCAGCAAAGTCCCCCCTCAGAGTGTCCCCACTGCCCCCCCCCCCTGCAGGCACTAATGTCTATTTCAGTCCAGGCACCGCGCAGTAACTCAACCAATAGGCCTTTTCAACCAATAGACCCTGCCCCTCAAAGTTCCCAGATAGGGATTAATGATGGCCACCAAGAAGCCGGCAGTGCCCCTTTACTCTCCCCGGGCCGGCCAGCCCCAAGACCACGGAGACCAGATCTGCCGCCAGAAGCTAATAGTCTAACGGTGGTCCTAGCAGGTGCCCCCCATCTAAGATCAGGGGAAAATGAAGACTACCAATCCCTAAAGAAAAAGGTCATTAAATGGCTAAATTGGAACCGACCCCTACCATCTCATTTTAACAATGAGATTATTATGGTTAGAAGGGTCCCTTGGTTAGGGAAGACCAGAAAAACAATAATAGGGGATTGTATTTTGGTAACTTTTAAAGATCCGGGCACTGTTCTGCATATCTGTGAAGGAATAAATAGATCACTGGATTCCACTATTCAGACCCTTCCAGTATCCTTATTTTTCCCCCCTATTCGCATGCATTTTGCTCCACCACATGATGAATGGATAAGGGTGGAACATAGACGCAGACACAAGGATTATGTACAACGCCCAAATCTTCAATTGCCGGACACACCCTATTTTCATTTTAACCGTTTCAATTGCTTGAATGGCTTGGATGGGGTTGATTGACTTTCCGCTCACAAGCCAGTGACCCGGGATTGTAGCTCCTACAGACTTTACGAGCCATCTACCCCGATTGTTGGTAAAACCATTGGTCCACTGAACGATCCAGTGTTTCTGGATAATGGCACCAGCAGACTTTCTGATCTATCTGCCCACAATATTGACAATGCCACCGGAATAACGAATGAGTCAATATTTGTGGAGAACGGCTCCTGTAGACTTTCTGAGCCATCTGCCCCTACTGTTGGTAATGCGTCAGAACTTCCGATTGAAGTAGAGTCTGGAACCATCTCCTCCAACCTTTCTGGCACGGCAACTGACACCCCCGAACATTTGAGGCTAATTTGCTGGAATGTTGCTGGACTGGCCAATAAACTGGGTGACCCGGACTGGGCAAATTACATCGAGACTGGAGACGTATGCATGTTCCAGGAAACCTGGGCCAGAGAGGACTATGGTCACCAAGGCTACATGTCATTCTTCATTCCAGCGAGGTGGGAAGGCAAAGGCCTTCCGTCAGGGGGGCTTACGACCTGGGTCGCATCTCATCTGGGCTGCGTGGCAACACGGTTGTTGGCTAACTCTGAAGATATCCTTGTGGTTTCATTATCATGGCCTAACCAAGCTAAACTTGTGTTTATTAACATCTATTCTAGGCCAATGGGAATTGCAAAGGAATCACGGACCATAGATGAACTCTCCAACTATATATCTGACTTACCGAGTGATTCATTCTATGTAGTGGGAGGGGATTTTAATTCTAACTTCGAGCCACTCCCTGGCCTTTTGGACGGGCTATCATCGGAAGAAGGTGCCAGATGGGCTGTGCCCTTAGTGGAAGCTCCACCTCCGAAGGCTTGGACCCCACTAGCACTACAAATTACAGCCCTCACCCTAAAGTTCGGAATCAGAGCTTGCAACGGGCGAATGAAATCCGACATACCCAGTAAAACTACCTACAACAGACCGGGAAGAGAGTCCCGTCTGGACTATGTCTTGGCCCAAATAGTGAAGTGGCCGTCAATCCAGGACTTTAGGGTGATGGAAAGGACCGATAGTGACCACAATGCACTTGAGCTTGACCTTGTCCACCCTGGCCCCCAAGCCCTCGTGACTAACGCGGAAGGGAACAATCCTGCGCTGCTCCTTGACAACAGCAGGAGAAGAATCAGGTGGGAGCACTTGGTTACAAGCAAGAATAAACTCCCCATGCTCTATGAGGGGATAACTCCCATCTTGGAAACTCTGGGGAGCTTGGATACTGAGGCAAACAACAAAGACTCCCAGGGCAAATTGTACAAGGCTCATGAGGACCTTATAAAAGCTGCGGCACCCCATTTCACCTGTAGTTCACGAAAGCCAGGAGGTGGGCGGCAAGGCAAAACATCATGGTATAACCTAGCATGCAGACGGGCAAAAACAGAACTCCTCAGACTAATCAAGGAGGGACCAGGAAGGGATAGCCTTAAACAAAGCAGGCGAGCTTACAAGAAACTCGTTGCCCACGCTAAGGCCGAATGGGAAGAAAATCAGTGGGAAGAACTCACCAAGGCCCTAGCGATCCAAAACCAACGTCTGTTTTGGAGGATAGTGAACGAGGGGTCGGGTAATCTACAATCGGCACTAGAACCTAATATTGCCCCAGGGGTGTGGCAGGCTCACTTCCAGTCCCTATACAGTTCTGAACAGGGAGAATCTCCTGCTGCCACTGAGGTGGGTTGGCGGGGCTATGAAGGGGAGCCAATAACGCTGGGCGAGGTCACTGCTGCCATTTCAGGCCTGGCTTCCGGAAAGGCGCCGGGTCTGGATGGTTTACCAGGGGATATGTTTAAACAGGAGCCCACTGTTTGGGCCCCTTACCTTGCCGCCCTTTTCAATGGAGTTCTTGGCGGCATGGAAATCCCTAGTACTTGGCTGGGGGCAGAGGTGGTCCCCATCTTTAAAAAGGGCTCGCCTCTCCTCCCAGCCAACTACAGACCAATCAGTTTAATAGACGTAGCACGGAAACTGTTTGGTAGGGTTTTGCTGAACCGGCTCCAGGACTGGATGGAGGAGGTGGGCGCCCTTAGTCCCTACCAGGCGGGATTTAGGAAGGGGGTATCCACAGTGGACCAGGTTTTCAGATTGAACCTAATTTATTGGAGGGCAGCAAAATTTGAGGGCGGTAGTCTGTACACAATTTTTGTGGACTTACGGGCCGCCTTCGACCTGGTGCCCAGGGGGAAACTTTGGAGCGTCCTGGCAGAGATGGGCGTTCCCCCGGACATCCTATCGATCTTACAGAGGCTGCACCACAATAATTACGCCCGAGTGAGGTCCTGGAGGTCGGGGGAACTGATTGATAGATTCCCCGTTGGCCGGGGGGTAAGGCAGGGTTGTGTGCTGGCACCGACCCTGTTTTGCCTCTTCGTCAACGGGGTAATCGCCCACCTAAATGCTACTGACTATACTGACGCCCCCAAACTAAATGGCAGCAGGGTGCCCGCAATTATGTTTGCGGATGACACCCTGCTGCTATCCAAAACCCCTATGGGTATACAGAGGATTCTTGATTCCTTTGTGGCCTTCTGTACTGATAGGGGGCTAGAAATTAATGCGGCAAAAACCAAATTCATGGTTTTGAATCCGAGCCCAAAATTTCGGCCAAATACGCAATTGGGAGCTGTACGGCTCGAGAGAGAGTAGCCACCTTTGAATATCTTGGTGTGACTCTTAACGAAGCCATGACTTGGGGATCTCATCAGAGTAGGGCTAACCTCAAACTCATCCAAACCACTGGAGGCATCGCCCGGATGATGACCGGTTCATCATACCGTCCACTGGGGGCATTAATCCAGATATACAAGGCCCAGGCTAGGGGAGCGATTATGTATGGGGCGGAATTGTGGGGTCACACACCTTGCCGGAGTCTGTCGCTAACGGAAAACAAGTTCATAAGACAGATAGCCGCACTCCCGCCCAGCACCCCGCTCCTCCCCTTGAGGCTTGACTTGGGTTTACCACCATTAGCTGATGAAATAAGCCTGAGACCCATAGCCTTCTGGCGTAGGCTGTGGAGCAGTAATGATCTTGCAGAATACAGGGCGGAACTGGTCGAACTTCTGAATCACCCAAAAGCGCTCAATATCCCCTGGGTCAAAAACATCCAAGTTACTTGCATGGAATTAGGGCTCCCTGATTTATGGACTGAGCCGGGGAATGCCGCACTAAACATCTCCAAAAGGTCCCTGGCTAATCTATATCACGAACACAAATTATCCAGGGCCCAAGCTACCCAGGCAGAAGGGTCCTTAGCCTCCGTGTTTTTGCAAAGCAAGGATCTTTATAGGTTTGAGAAGGTACTGGATCCTATTTTCCCTGTACTTGCCAGAAAGCTGTTTCTCCAATGGAGATACGGCACACTGCCCTTCCGGTCCTTTACAAACACCTGGTCATCGGCTGCCACCACAAAGCAGTGTCCGGTTTGTGATGCAACGGAGGAAACCGACTTGCACGTGGCCTTCTTCTGCCCAGCCTACAAGGTAGCAAGAAAATACTGGCTCCTCCCGTTGATAAGGAATATGGGTTGCAGGGAATACGCACCAATGTACAGGATTTTAAAATCTGATGCCTCTGGCCCAACTGTTTTTTGCTCTAACAAAATTTCTTATTAATGTTTGGCATACGCGTAACCGTATTTTAAAGGTGTTGGGTCCCTCTTAAAAAATTTTTTTTAGATGCATAGTTTGTATAGCATTTTTTAGCACATGCATTCCAATGGTTTTATCTTTTTATGAATTGATTTATCTGTGATTGCATATGTGTATTGTGTAGCTTTTATGGCCAAATGGCCGAAATAAAGATTGGAAAATGAAAAAAAATGAAATGAAGGTGAAGTGCCTACAATGCTATGCAGGAACAACTTTGTTCTTTGGCTACAAGTATGGCAGTGATCAGGGATAGCATGAAGGAGCTCACGACAGCAGCGGTGGATGGACAGAGGAAAACACATGACATCTTAATAAATGTCAGCCAAGCCATCCATGAGTTGTGCAGGATGATGCAGGAAAACCACTGGTCGCAACGCAAGAAGCATCATCATCTGGAAGGGCGCTTAGATAGGTACAGTAGGGCCATCAACTGCCTGAGCAGAACAACAGCTCAGCTGTTCCCTCATGCTTTGAGCATGCAGGTGGAGATGACCCATTGCTGTGGGGATGTGGCCAGGGGACTCAAACAGGTCACCAATGACGTGAAGCATTTTCAGATGGCATCAGTTTTGGGCAACAGTGGAAAGTGAGGAAGCCTCCAGCTTTGGTAGTCTCTTGGCACCAGTGACCGGTTGCAAGAGACTCAGTTCCAGGATCACCTCTGCATCATACGGCTCCACAAGGGATGTGGAACCGCCCACACAACAGCCCAAGGGGTGCGTGGCCGCAGAAAGATGTGTGGCCTTGGGAGACAAACTCCAATCTGGTGAGGGAACCTGTTTCATTCCATTTGTCTGGGCTGACATTTAAGTACCATGGCAATGTCATGTTGTCTACGTTTTGACTGTCACAATGCAAGTTTGCATATGGGATTTGTGCCTTTCCACTACCACATATATTACAAAATAAATATCACTAATAATTAAAATATGTCGTTTCTCGTCTCATCATTACCTACCTTAAAAATAATGCTGTGCAATTTCTGCATTTCTCTGTCTCCTCTCTGCTGCTCTCCGCCCATGTGCTGCTGGTGGTGGTTGTCCTGACTGATTGTCTTCCTCCGGCTCGCTGTCTGAGAGTACCAGGGGCATGCCTCTAGAATTTGCAATGTTGTGCAACATGTCACAAGTGGCCACTATTTTGCAGCAGGTATCTGGCCTCTTCTGCATTGCCCTGCCAGTCATGTGGAGGCAGCGGAACCTACTTTTAACTAAGCCAAAGGTCCGTTCAATCACATTACGTGTGGAAATATGTGCTGCATTGCATTGCTAGTCAATTGGGGCACTTGGATTCAGGTATGGTGTCAGTATGAAGGGGCACATACCGTATGTGCTGTCACCTACAAGGTAGGGAGCAATAGGTTACACACTGCTATCTATCACCATGATCAAAGGGTCTGCAAGACATGTCTACAAATATTTACCAAGCAGGTATCCTTCTACAAATTCCCCACCAAGGAGATGAGTGTGTATGCTAATGTGTCTGAAGATGTATGAATCATGTGTACTGTCAGGGAAACTAGCCACCATGTCTGTGGTAATGTGTTTGGAATTGCAGGTGACCTGTATGTTAAATGAATGGTATGATTTCCTGTTCCTATAAATGTACTCATTCTCTGAGGGGGGACAAAAGGCTACATGCGCCTTATCAATGCAACTAATTTCATGTGGAAATTGGGCTAACATTTTGTTTGCTGCAATTCCTGTGGTGTTGTAGGGAACCTTATGTGGTGGTGTATCTACTGCCACATGGCATATCGGAATGAGTTGAAAAGTGTGATAATGCACTTTGTGAGACCCCTCCAGCTGCAGCTGTTACACCCTGGAAGCCACCTGACGCTAGGGTGCGCAGTAAACATAGGAACTGCACATGAGTGAGAATGATATGTGTCCTGTGGGTCTGGCACTGCAGCTGGGGATCTAATTGAGTTATCAGATCATAGATCATGTCTGCATTCAACCTATGTTTGTCATATATCTCTTGCTCTGTCTGCCCCAGCAATGTAATGCACACTCTAGAAATACGGTCCTGTATCCTCCTTCTTCGCTCTGTTGCTGCTCGTAGCCTCATCCTCCTCGCCATGAAGCAGAGGGCTGCCATTGTGAAACGTTCTGAGGCCTTCTCGGATTGTTCAAATACTAAGCATGGGCTGAAAATTCGTTCTGCTCGCGGAATTTGCGGATTTTCCGCGATTTCACGATCTGCAAATCTCGCGAAATCGCTGTAAAATCCGCTAATCAGCGGGACAAATTTTCAGCCAAAATCTTTCAGGGTTACAGCAGCAGATGCAAAAGTTGAAGCTTATTTTTTGTAACCTTTTACAAAAGGGTTAAAAAGAAACTAACTTCAACTTGGGCACCTGCTGCTGTAAGCCTGTAAGTGCTTCCTGGTGCCTCGTTGCCTACTTGCAACTATTCTCCGACCCTGCTCTGAAACTTGAAGCAGGGTCAGAGAATAGTTACAAGTAGGCAATGAGGCGCCTGCCACGAAAATTAAACCTCAACAGTAAGCACTGACAGATATAAAAACAAGCATTTGCAATACAATAGGTGTCGCATTAGGAAAGTTGGAGCTATTGGTCTTGTAAATGACGATTTTTTTTATTTATGTGTATAAATAGCTAAATTAACAGCTTTGTCATTTACAATGCCAATAGTTATAACTTTCGCAAATGTGACACCTATAGCATTTGTAATGCAACATGTTTTGTATTTACGTAACTTAGATGTATTGATATTACAAATTACAATGGCTTTTAATTTTTTTAAATAATTAATACTTAAATAAAAGTGATTTTAATTTATAATGGCAATAGCTTAAACTTTTGTAAATAACTTTTGTGAAGATTATGTTCAGTGTATATTATTGTGACGAAAATCCAAGAACAGAAGTGAAATATTACCATCTTTTTGTGACATTTGTAATAAAGCTTGAAACATTGAGAGACATATTTAAACCAGTTGTTGTTGAATGGTTGCACAGATTGATGCTGGGGTAGCGCTGAGTGGTGCTGTAGTGGTGCTGAGTGGTGCTGTGGTGATGCTGAGTGGTGCTGTGGTGGTGCTGAGTGGTGCTGTGGTGGTGCTGAGTGATAATGTGGTGGTGCTGAGTGATACTGGGATGGTGTTGAGTGATGCTGGGGTGGTGCTGAGTGATGCTGTGGTGGTGCTGAGTGATGCAGTTGTGGTGCTGTGGTGGTGCTGAGTGATGCTAAGTGATAATGTGGTGGTGCTGAGTGATGCTGGGGTGGTGCTGAGTGATGCTGTGGTGGTGCTGAGTGATGCTGTGGTTGTGCTGAGTGGTGCTGTGGTGGTGCTGAGTGGTGCTGTGGTAGTGCTAAGTGATGCTGTGGTGGTGCTGAGTGATTTTGTGGTGGTGCTGAGTGATAATGTGGTGGTGCTGAGTGATGCTGTGGTGGTGCTGAGTAGTGCTGTGGTGGTGCCGAGTGATAATGTGGGCGTGCTGAGTGATAATGTGGTGGTGCTGAGTGATGCTGGGGTAGCGCTGAGTGGTGATGCAGAGGGCAGAAAGGCACAAAAAGAAGTCATACAAGGGTCAGAAGGGCAGAAAACCAAGGGAAAAACGAGTCTAACAGAGGGCAGAAGGGCACAAAAAACGAGTCTAACAGAGAGTAGCAGGGCAGAAAAACAAGGGAATAACAGAGGGCAGAAGGTCACAAAAAACGAGTCTCCCCAGGGATACGCCAGATATAGTGCGCCGCAGCTCCGCCACCCATATTCCACCGCATTGTAAATGTGGCGCACCATGAGGTAAAAACGGCACAGATGCATCATGCATCTGTGCAGTAAAAGCAGCATATTGCTGGAGCTGTGTCGCAAGCGCGACTCAGCTCCAGCAATGCTCTGGGGGGCCCTATCTCCCCAATGCTGCTTCAAGCCTTGCGCCTGCTTCAAGCAGGCGCAGGGTTTTGACACAGCATTGGCCTAAATGTGACTGAGTGAAATATTGTAGATTTCACTCAGCCACTTTTAGGAGGCTTTTATGCGCAGGAACGCACTCCCCTGCGCCGGAACGCCTCCTGACGGCGCAGGGCTTTACAACGTGACGCATCTCTCAGAAACGTCACGTTGTTAATACCCAGCACCATGGCGCATCTTTTGTGCTGCCGCTGTGTCACAAAAGTGACGCAACTGCGGCGCAAAAGAGGCGCAGGCGGCTTGTAAATCTACCCCATAGTGCTTTTACTACACTGTAGCTGCGTAAAGGGCCAGAAGATGTGTCTCCAGTGACCATGTGTGCCTGTGCCTGTGTTACAGGCACACATGGTCACTGGAGACACATCTTCTGGCCCTTTACGTAGCTGCAGTGTAGTAAAAGCACTATACATTTACCCAATGAGGGAGCACTTACTGGATTAGCCAGTAGTAAGTACTCCAGGGCAAATCGCAAAAAAATCCGCGATTTTGCGGGAAAATTCGGTAATTTGCAGACTTTTTTTGCTATTTTGTTGAAAAATTCACAAATTTTGCCCATTCTTATTAAATACTTGCCAGTGGTTCCCACCTGACCAAATACTTTTCACATGGTTAACACCTGTTTTGGATTTGTGCTATTTTGCAAATGCAAAATTGCGATTTCTGGCCATTTAGCAATTAGCAAATTTTCATGCATAGGTTTGAGAGTTCCAAAGAGCGATTCACTAATACAGATTGATAATTTTTGCACTTACTAAATTAGTACTCGCTATATTTTGCAAAGGCAAGTGGAAGTCTGCAATTTTGGTTGATGCATTGGTTATGGCTATTTTGCAATCGCAATGACTATTTTTTATGATTCACACTGTTTGCGATCGCAAATTACCTTGATGCATGTGCCCCTTAGTGACTTACTTTGCATTTACCCAGGCATTACCTATGCACTCATCCATTGACTCAAGCACAAGCCCAAGAACTACCTTTGCACTCATCTCAACAATCATCCACTAATGCTTCCACTTATCCATTTCTTCATGCACTTCTCATGCACTCATCCATTCACTCATGCACTACCCTTGCACTCATCCAATCACTTGTGCACTACCCATGCACTCATCCAACTGCCCAGGCACTACCCGTGCACTCATCCAATTACTCAGGTACTACACATACACTTTTGCATGCTCTCAGACATTACCCATGCACTCATTCAATGACCCATGCACTACCCTTGCACTCATCCAATTACCCAGATATTACTCATGAACTCATCCAATCGCTTATTCAGTATCCTTGCACTCCTGCATTCATTTAGGGACTATCATGTTCTCATCCCATCACACACAATATCCTTGCATTCAACCATTCACTCAGGCACTATGCATATACTCTTGCATTCTCCCAGGTACTACCCATGCACCTATCCAGTCACCTGGGCACTTCTGATGCACTCATTCAATCAGTCAGGCACTACCCAAGCACTCATCAAAAAATTCAACCATTACCCATGCACTCATCCAATCACCCATACACTAATCTTGCACTCATCCTTTCACACAGTCACTATTCCTGCATGCTCTCACATACTCCCCAGGTACTAAGCCAATGACGAAGACACTACTCTTAGTCTCATTCAGTCCCCAAGGCACTACCCATGAATTCATCCAATCATTCAAGCACTATCCTGGTGGAGGTAGAGCAGCTGGAGGGAGAGAAACGTTCATACCCCAGAGTTCTGGGTGCTGTTGTCTTGCAACTCTTGCTCTACGCAGCCATTGTGGTGTTTGGCTCATGAATATAGAAGTAGGACAACTGACACCGTGCACGCTGCATCCTACGCAGCACCTCGGTCTGTCTTCATGGAAACTCAGGCTCACTTCACCTTGGAGGAATGTGTGATCCTAATCTGTGAGGAGACCTCCCTGTTTGGGTCGGTTCTTACTGTTTGTGCTGCCGGAGGCATCCACTTCTTTCCGTGCCTCACACATGTCCCACTCTCGGTTCTCCCTTTTCCGCCCCAGGCACGCAGATTATACCGAGCCAGACAGCAGTCCTGAGGCCACACCGGAGGACGTCGACGTGCAGCTGGACCTTTTGGATGAGGGGATCAAAATAAGCAAGGTAAGGAGCTGGGGTTTATCTTTCGACGCCTCTAAAAAGTTTTTCCGTTCAATAGTAATGGGTGAAACTGTCACTCCTTTAAAGTTTAGATTTAATGTCAAACTGTTGGTTTTACTATGCATTCTGATGAGCTGTTGTCATGATAAACACTTTGTTTTGTGAGTTTGTTTCCATCTATACATCTATTTTTTTAAAGTAAAAACAATGACTGCATTATTACAATTTTCGTTGATTCCAACCTGTTGCTCAAATGTGTACTTCATTTGTGTTTGTCTTATAGTAAACATGTATTGCTGAGTGTCGCCTGCTAATAACTATAGTACATTAAACAAGCATGAGTGCCGAAAGCGGAGGAGGTAGCAGGGGGAGGGGAGAGAGGAGGGGGCCCACGCCTGTTTTCCTTGTGGGAGTGAGATTTGAGACCATCTATTAAGTACAAACAGATGGTTTCAAAGCTCGCTCCTGCAAGGGAATCACCAAACGTGCACACGTTGCCATTCAAAGCAATGCAAAGCGTGCATGTTTTTGGCCTCAAAACCAAATTGATTCCTAAAGTTCTCCTCCTATGCAGCACATGCACACTGCATAGGCGAGACCTAAAAATGAAACCTTACACCAAACCACTAGACCTCAAAACTGCAGTTCTGTCATTAGTCATCTCGAGGCATGAAAACTGATGTATTACTTTATCAGGACTACCCAAAGTCTCAACAGTACCGCTTAAAGTCTTAATGCAGCCGCAAGACTCTTAACAGCATCAAAAAAAGGTGACCACATCACCCCACATCTGAAAGCTCTCAACTGGCTGCCTTATGAAGCAAGAATCCAACTAAAGATGGCCTTCATCACTCATAAAGCTATCTATGACAAAACTCCACTGGACCTAGCACAGAAAATGGCGATTTCTGGAGGAAGTAGACTCCTATGAAGCGCTGGTAGTCTTCTTCTAAAACCTCCACTCTTCCATAAGGAAAAAACATACAACAGAGTGTCTCTGGAGCTGCACAAGAATATGGAAATTGCTCCGAACAAGCATCAGAAAATCTCATCTACTTATATGTTCAAAAAAGAAGCTAAGTGCTTCCTAATGAACAAATTCCTCCCTAAATCCACAGCAGCCCATCCACTCCATGTTCTAGAAGCCCCATTCAGACAATCTGAGTGAATGAGTAAGCCTAAGCCTGCTGAGTAAGTCTCTCTGTAAGCTCATCTGTTACCAGACTCTAGATGGAGGTCTTTACCCTATTACTAAGTGCATCCGCTTGCACTTAACTCGCACAGCGATTTCTGATTGAGGTCTGCTACAAGTACTGTCACCATTGTAAATACCCAAAACAAGTACAAATGTATTATAGGTTAATAACCTAGGCTCTTTCTAATTGTATTAGTGATTGTACAGATGTTTTTCCTCATTTAAAATTTGTATTGCGACTACAAATATTGTAAGGTTTCAATTATACTGTTTAAAACTATAATGCTATATATCTGAGAAGTGCTCTGATACCCATTTCTGGGTCTTGTTTGTGCTATATTAAACACTAAATACATAAATATAAATAAATAGAAGAATCTGTGCAAGCCATCTTTAGCTGTCATTCCGGCAGTGGATGAAAAGGAGATGCTTAAAGCTCAACTCAGAAAAGTAAGCAATGCTGTACCAGCTACCCCAACTTCCACCACCAGAAATCAGGTGATTACATTTGATAAAGAACTGTCTTTACACCCGCAAGGTCTGGCTGTCCCGGCTAAGCGGTTTTCGTCAGCTACGACCGCTGGAGACAACCAAAAAAAGAATTCCAGATTATACCCAGAAGTCCAATGTTCACACAATATTTATAGCAATTTTGGACTGCGCAAATTCCTTGTGTCTCATACTTCCAGTTACTTTAGTTTAATATTTAGAAGTTGTCCCGAACGGAGCAACCAGATTAACTTGTCATACTTCCAGATTGCAGTCATTCACTCTCCAGTTGAGACATATGCACTGAACGCCAGAACAGAAGAACATTTATTTTAAATGCCTGATGCTCACCCATTAAGCATACTGTATCAGGTCCCAGCAATATCTGTGGGACAGTCTGAACCATTATGCCCTGGAGAGCACTTCATTCCATGAACCTTTGTCTGTTGAAAGTGCCCAACATATGTTGGTCAAGAAAGGAAGGACATTTGTTTATCTTCATTGCCTCAAATATTTAGAATGATATATCTGTTTAAGTCAGATCTGTTTCTGCAGAAGACATCTTCAATAAATACTTCAAAACATTTCTTCTATATTCTGGTATATCCAGATGACCTGTCTTACTTTGGCGCTGGGATGCATTATCGGAGGCAGCTGGTCTGCTGTACAAATGTTATTCCATTCATTCATTTATTAGAAAGCTGGAAAAACACATACAGGTACATGCATCATTGGTGCCGTTTGCGATTCCTTAATTGCGAAAATTAAGGAATAGCAATTAAGGAATCGCTGACGGCATTGCATCAAAAATTCACAAATTATTTAGCGATTCCTTATTTTTCCTTAATTGCGATTCACAATTTGCGAATCGCAATTAAGGAATCCCTTCACATAGATTCCTATGGGCCAAAAGGCCCATAGGAATGAATGGGAAGACAATCTTAATTTGCGATTCGCAATTAGCTAATCGCAAATTGAGATTGCGATTTCAAGGGTACAGGGGTGTCCAAAGGACACCCTGTTGCACCCCTGAAATCAATCTATGCACATATGTTGTGCACACACATGCCCTAAGGGCATGTGTGTGCACAACATGACAGTTTGAAAAATGCACAAAATTCAATTTTTCAGAATTTTCGCAAATTACCATGAGGTCCAACCTCATGGTGATTTTTTCCTCCTAATTGCGAATTTGCAATTTGTTTAGGTGTCATGCATTGCATTTAATGAATCGCAAATTGCCATTCCTTAATTGCAATCGCATTTATAGAAATCGCAAAAAAATAGTGATTTCTTGTATTTTTGATTGATGCATCCCAAATAGTGATTTAGGAATCGCAAACGGCCGAATTTTGCGATTCGCACCGTTTGCGATTCCTAAATCACTTGATGCATGTGGCTGTAAGAATCTTGATCTTGCACTTTTATCTTCCAAACAACAATTGAAACTAAATAAATTAGAACACATGCAGGGTAAAACATGCCACAACAATGTTCAAATGTTAGTTATTAGGATCCAGACTTCTTACTTCTTATAAGGCCTGTATAATTAAATGGTGATAATTGTTCATGGTATGATCAATGCAGAATACGTTGCACATGAAGAGCTACCACAAAACTATTTAGTGCCAAATGGTGAGTGAACCATCTGAACAAACTTTGTGTTATCCCTTGTATATCATTTTTAGTCTACCAGAATATGAGGAGAAGATGGCTTACATGTCTCTTGCCCCAAAATGATTATAACGTGAATTGAAGTTCAGCCGCCAAGTATTCTGTCAACCTTCATAAAGATGAGGGTCTAAATTCTGCTGTATCTAGAATATTCTCTATTTGCACATATATGTTCTTTACAAAGACATACCAACATTAGGGATACTCCAAATACCATTCCTTGTACATCCACATCACTTTATGGTGGTCTTTCACAGAGTTGGTACAACCGCATTAATCGGCACATAAACTGCCCTATACAGGGCACCTGATCTTCACTTTTCTGGCAGTGTTAACTCTGAACCTTCCCAAAGTTGATAAAAAAGCGGGAGAAGTTTCATATAATCTCATGGCCAGCTCATAATTTGACATAACAATCCTATCAAAAACTACCTTCGCTGATGGTGCAGTTATGTTTTTTTGGAACCTTTACATAGTGCTCCAACCTCTGATGAGGTCACCAAATGTTCACATACACATCAGGTTCCTGCCACTCTATGAAGTGCATAATTTAGTGGACAGTGGATGTAGTCCAGCCTACTTGATAGGTCCTAAGTGAAGTGTATGAAGTTCAAAGTTGAACACTGACAAGACTGAAATTGTGGTCTTCAGGAAAAGCACATAACTGTGGGACTTCACATTATGGCCAACAGAGCTAGGACTGACACCAACCCCCCACCAACTACGTCAAGAACCTTCGAATCATAATCATCTGCAAACTCAATATGACCAACCAAGTCAATGCTGTCATCACTTCGTGGTTCTATACCCTGAAGATGCCAAGGAAGATTTTGAAATGGCTCCCGATCAGCACCTGAAAAACCATGACTCACTCCTTCGTCACAAACAAGATGGACTGCCGGACTGCAAGGAAACCCTCTGTACGTGGATCAGCAAATAACTGACCAGAAAGCTGCAGACCATTCAGAACTCCTCAGAAATAATAGGGGCAACCCAGTAACTCAGGGACCTAGGCTGGATAATATTTCCCAAAAATTGTCCCTATGAGGAAAGTGTAGCCCTGGACTTCCACGGCAGAGTGTTAGGGTCAAGGTATAAACACCTCTAACACAATTAGCTCAAAGTCATATATTGATTTTATTTAATTTATTCTTGGAGATTTTCTATTCAATTAATTAGATTAAAAGAATTGTAAGAGGGGCGTGGCCAAGATGGCGGGGTGAGCGGACGCTTCCTCCCGTAGCTCCTCCGGCCCGGCTCAGCTCGAGCCCCGATTCCTGCGCCTCTCTCCCCCCGCGGCTGCACTGCGGGTGAGAGAACTGTGCCGGAGTTCCTGGGGCACATTTTGGTGCCACTTTGACTTCTGGAGCCCCGGGGGAAGTTCCCGAAAAGTTTATTCGGAGATCGCTCCGAGGACTAGAGCCCGGGTCGCCCTGAGGAGAGGAGCCTGGAGGCGGAGCGTAGTGCGGCGCTGTCCGCGCGCCTTGGCTGGCCCGAGTGCTGAAAAGCGGAGCGCCGGAGATCCCGAAGGAGCGGACTAGAAGGACTCCGCGGAGCGAGGTGGCTTCCTGGCGGTGCCCTGGTGGCAAGCACCATTGCTGGGCGACGGACTTTAGCCCTGTACCGGCGATCCCCCCACTACCCGGGGTCTCGGGGGGCGACGCTTTGCGAACTCCGCGCCCGGAGGCGCTGGATGGCGGAATTCAGGCGGTGCCCGAGCCGGGCAATCGACTGGTGATGGGGGGAGGCACCGGTTTCGCACTTTCCGGACCCGTTATCATTTGAGAGTTGCCCACGGACTTGCTGGCCCGGGCTGCCTTCTTGGGTCCCACCCTCCCGCCATCTTGTCTTCGTGTGGCTGAGCCCGGTGGCCCCTGCCCGCGCCCTTCTCACATGGGAGCCTCGACTCGTTCTGGCGCCAGCTCATCTACTGCCCTCCCTGGGAACACGAGACGGAAGGCCTACTCTTCGGACATTGCTGCCTGCCCTGCTGGCCCGAGGGCCGTCTTGCCCATGCCCAGACCGCCATTTTGTCGCCTGTGACGCACTATCCTTGTCCTCGGCGAAGGCCTCACATCTGGTGCCCGCGAGCGGTGGCGCTCGCCTACAGCAACTACTCCTGGGCTTTGCCGGGCCCCAAGATGACTGGAAGACGTGGCGCGGCACGGGGTGATCGCACCTTGCCGGAAATGCTCGGCAGGTCCCAGCAACTACGCGACAGGACGCAGCCGTCCCCGGGGGCCTCCCGGGCATCAACGGACGCAACTGCGGGCGAACCGCCGGTCACGCGGTCCTTCATGGAGGACTTATTCACCTCCCTCAAGGAGGAATTTCAGACTCTTAAGACCGAAGTGGCTGGAGAGGTCCGGGAGGTGCGCAGGGAAGTTGAGGGCCTGGGCGAACGGGTCGATACTGTGGAGACGGCGGCTCAAGGCCGCGATGAGGAGATAACCCATCTCCAACAGGACGTCCTCCGCCTCCGGGAGCAATGTGTCGAGCTCCAGGCCCACTCGGAGGACCTCGAGAACAGGTCCAGGAGGAACAACATCCGGGTCCGGGGTGTTCCATCCGCCGATGAAGGTGCGGACCTAGTGGCTTATCTGCAGGACCTGTTCCGTGACATCTTGGAGGAGGGAGCGGATTTCCCCATCCGCATCGACAGGGCACACAGAGTGGGCCGCCAGCGCCAGTCATCAGCACCCCCGCCTGATATCCTGGCATTCTTGCCGGATTTCCCTCTGAAGGAGCGCATCATGACTGAGGCCCGTAGGAAGCAACCATTGACCTTCCGCGAAAGACCTGTGGCGCTCTATCAGGACCTGTCGGCCATCACACTGCAAAAGCGCAGGTCTTTCCGCATCGCTACGGACTTTCTGCGAGAGCACGAGACAGCCTACTCCTGGGGTCACCCCTTCCGTCTTATCTTTCGATGGAATGGGGTACTGCATCAGCTGCGCTCCTTACAAGATGTCTGCGGGGTGCTGGGTCTTACTGCTACGGAGGAGGACGGGGCTACACCCGCATGGAGGCGCCCCGAGCGGCGGGGCCGACGGAGGTCGAGAAGGCGCCCATCGTCAGCGCCAGTGAGTCGCCCGGACTCGCCCACCATCAGAGCTGACATGGCGGAGGCCCTGAGGACTGCGGCCAGGAACTTGCCTGAATCTACTGGTGTGGCCTTGACGGCCTAATTTTTCTCCGGGGGGAGAGGCTCTTAGCTTTCACGATGCTGGGTTGGGGGTTGGGGGGGCGGGGGGGTGGTGTGTGGCTGGACGTCCACTTGACTGTTTTCTGCAGACTCGCCCATTTGGGCTAGACTGAGACTATGGGGTGTTGTTTTTTGCTTTTTGTTCTGGCCGGTTGCCATCAATGGTTTTTGGGGGGTTTTCATTGTTGGTTTGTTGTGGGGGGGGTCCCGTCCGAAGCTGTCCGAACGAGTACGATGCCGCCTCTGGCCTTCCCTGCGCCCCTGCCCCGCGCGCCCCCTCCGCTGATCCCCCGCCTGCTGCATAGCGCGCTGTTTCCCTGGAGGCGATGCTACCCCTGAAAGTAGTGACCCTTAATGTCAAGGGTCTGAATAACCCCGTAAAGCGTAGGGCGATCCTCTCCCTATTGGAGGGGTCGCAGGCGGATATTTGCCTCCTGCAGGAGACCCATTTACTCTCCAGAGATTGCCATAGGCTGCGCTCTGCCAAGTTCCCCACTCAACTTTTTTCCTCTGCTGCGACTAAGACCGCTGGGGTGGCCATCCTTCTAGCCAGCTCCTTTAGGGGGGAGGTGCTGTATAAACATGCCGAGCAGAAGGGGAGGCTCTTAGTGTATCGCATGCGCTTAGGAGGTGTTACCTTTACGGTTGGTTCGGTTTACAGCCCAAACGATCACCAGGATCGTTTCCTGGACTCGGTGTTGGTGGACGTTACTGCCTCGCCCGATCGCCATGTCATCCTGGGGGGAGACCTGAATATGGTCTTCGACTCCACTCTAGATAGGTCTGCCCAGCGTTTTCCGCAGACAGGGGAGCTTTCTAGAGCGGTGCGGGACCAGATTGCAGAGATGGACCTGCATGACCTCTGGCGCACCATGCATCCCACCGATAGGGACTACTCCTACTTTTCCCACGCACACCGCACTTATTCGCGGTTGGATTATCTCCTGGTGAGCGGCCCACTTCGCTCGGCCGCCACGGCGGCGGACATCGGGGTCTTGTCTCTGTCCGATCATGCGCCGGTCTCCGGAGTTTTTGCGTGGCCGACGCCCCCCCCCCTCGAGAGGGATGTGGCGGCTTCGGGACACGCTTCTCCATAAGAAATCGGTGGTGAAGCGAGTGGAGGAGGTCATCCAGGACTACCTGACCCACAATAACAACTCTGACACGTCCCTGGCTACACAGTGGGCGGCTTTGAAAACAGTCGTCAGGGGAGAGTTTATCTCCATTTCCTCGGCTGAAAATAAGGAACGCCAGCGCAAGAGGGAAGAACTGACGGCGCAGGTTAGGGAGCTTGAGCAGGTCCACCGCCGGACGGGGGCACCTCGGGTTTGGAAGCAACTGAAGGCGGCACGAAAACTCCTCTCTGCGTTGGATCTAGATCGAGCGGAGTACGCAGCGCTGCGCCTGAAACATGCCTTTTACACCGGCGGAGACAGGTGCGGTAAGCTCCTGGCCCATAGGCTTAGGGTTGCGCAGCAACGCAATGTGGTGAAGGAGCTGGTGGGAGTGGATGGGATCCCGGTTTCCGGTGACGCGGAGGTGGCAGACACCTTTCGATCCTTTTACGAGTCACTGTACGCTTCAGAATCTTCCCCACCGGGAGAGGCTGAGGCCTATCTGGAATCCGTGACCCTCCCGGTCTTGGACCCCTCCCAGGCGGACCACCTAGAGAGGGACATTCACGTGGAGGAGGTCATCTCCGCGATCGCACGGCTGAAGCATGGCAAAGCCCCGGGCCCGGATGGCTACACGGCCTTGTTCTACAAGACCTTCTGTCCCACTGTCGCTCCTCTCCTGGCTCGCTTGTTCAACTCCTTCTCCGAACCGGGCGCCATCCCACCGGACCTCCTCTCGGCGACTGTGTCGGTTATCCCCAAGCCGGGGAAGGACCGGACCTTGTGCGGCTCGTACCGGCCCATTTCGCTCCTAAATGTGGACCTCAAGCTTTACACCGGAATCTTGGCGGCCAGACTGGGTCTACACTTACCAGGTTTGGTGGAGGCAGATCAGGCCGGTTTTGTACCCGGTAGGCAGACGGTCGACAACACGAAGAGAGTGACGCACGTCCTGGAAAAGGCCTCACGCGTCCCGGGGGAGTGGATGCTGCTATCGGTCGACGCGGAGAAGGACTTTGATAGGGTTCATTGGCCATACCTCGAGCTGGTCCTTGGGAAACTAGGGATCGGCGAGAAGTTCCGCACTATGGTCTTTAACTGCTATAGGAGACCGTCGGCGTCAGTGCGTGTCAATGGACACAGCTCCAGCAGCTTCACCATTGAGCGCGGCACGAGACAAGGTTGCCCTCTCTCGCCGCTCCTCTTCGCCCTTTATATGGAGCCGTTTGCGCAGAGGATCCGCGACAACCCGGACGCTATTGGGGTGAAGATGGGGCAATACACACACACTGTCAGCCTATACGCGGACGATGTCTTGTTGACCCTAGATGACCCCAGGCGGTCGCTCCCTGCCTGTGTCCAGGAGCTGAACGCTTTTGCCCGCGTTGCGGGCTTTAAAATGAACATGACTAAGTCGGCTGCACTGGATGTGTCGCTCTCTGCCGACACCAGACGGGACCTTCAAAGTCTCTTCCCTTTGCAGTGGTCCTCCTCCACGGTGCCTTACTTGGGCATTCTGCTTGCTCCCACCCTGCCTGCCATGGTCGCAGCTAACTATTCCTCTCTAGGCAAAAAGATAAAGGAGGAACTCGGCCGATGGAACAAGGGCCTACTCTCGTGGCTGGGCCGTATTGCGGCGGTGAAAATGACGATACTGCCCCAGATCCTGTATCTTTTCCGCGCTCTACCTCTTCAGCCCCCCGTGGGCTGGATACGGCAGGCGCAGGCAGACATCTCCCGCTTTGTGTGGCAAGGCCGTAAGCCTCGGATGAAGCGGGTCCTCTCCATGCTTGCCCCGGAGGCGGGAGGTCTCGGGGTCCCGGACCTCCGGAAGTACTTTCAGGCGGCGCAGCTCCGGTACCTGGTGGAGTGGAGCCGGTGGGAATCGGACAAACACTGGCTCTTTCAAGACCAGGCAGTTGCGGGCCGTACCCTCCAGGAGGTCCCGTTCCTACGGCGCATTCACCGCCCGCCTAATCTCTACGCCTCCTTTATCACCCGGGTCCCGCTAAGAGTGTGGGACGCGGTGTGTGAGCTACGGGAGCTCACCACTTTTCCGTCGCCGTTCTCTCCCATTGCTGACAACCCGGACTTCACTCCGGGCCTGGAGCCGGGGGCCTTTTCCCACTGGGTGAGTGCGGGATGTAGAGCGCTTTTCCAGATCTACGGGCCGGAGGGCGTGCTCCCCTTCCAGCAGCTCCGACAGGAGTTCGGCCTGACGGAGGAGGACAGACTGCGTTACATGCAAGTCCGCCACTGGGCTCTTCAACCCTCAGTGCGTGACGTCGCCGCCCGTACAATTACGCCCTATGAGCGATGGTTGGTGACCCGGGCCTCGGATGCCAAACTCATCACTGATTTGTATAAATTTCTCCAACCCCCGCCGTTTCACTACCATAACCCAGGGAGGGAGCGCTGGCACAGGGAACTGGGCAGGACCCTGAGCCACAAAGAATGGGACAAGATTGCGTATCGGGCGAGGCACTCTGCGTACCACACTGGGCTGACGGAAACCTTCACTAAAGTGTCCACCTATTGGTACTACACCCCGGAGCGGCTCTACGAGATGCGCAAACTAGGCGATAAGGGATGTTGGCGCGGCTGCGGACAGGAGGGCACCCTCACGCACATTCTCTGGGAGTGCCCGGTGCTGTCGGCCTACTGGAAGGAAGTCTTAGATGAGGTGGATAGGCATTTTGAGATTGAGCTCCCGCGCTTCCCCGCGTATGTCTTGCTTGGCCTCCCCAATGACTTGATGTACCCGCTGAAATCCCGCAGGGGCAGGCAGATTGCGATTGCGCTAGGCTCAGCCGTTCAGAACATACTTGTCCTTTGGCGCACCCCCACTGCCCCCTCTATCACTGGTTGGTTGCATAGGCTCTGGCAGGTACTGGGTATGGAGAAGATATCGCTAACGGTGGCTGGGAATGTTGACCAGTTTGAGGAGCTCTGGCATCCCTTTTTGGCACTGCTGTCCACGGAATTTCGCGAGCTAACGTGCCCACGGTACTTGCGCCTCCTTAGGCTGACACCGCCGGCACCAGCGGCGGAGTGATTGTGCGGATTGGGGACCGGGGGCTGGGGGTGGGAAGTGGGGTTATATGCTTCTAATGCTGCTTTTCGGACGGGGATGTTGGGGCGTTGTTTTCTTTTCTTTCCTCCTTGCCTTTCTTTCTTCTCCTTTTCTGGGGTCGAGGGGCTGGTGGTATGGTATGCTTCTCTTTTGCTGTGTCGCAGAGTGCTATTCTGGCTTGGCCTTGCCTAGGGAGTGGGGGCCTACGGGGGGTTGTTTACAGTGCCTTACTGCCTTATGTTTTTTTGCCTTGTTACCCTCTGGGGCACCCTGCCTCCCTCTTCTTCTTCTGACTCGCTGCAACGTTTTGCTTCTTGTATTGTATGTTTGCCTGACCTCCTGCTCCCCTCCCCGTGTTTTTTATGCCTTAATAAAAATACTTTAAACCTAAAAGAATTGTAAGGTTCTCCTAGAGAGTGACGGTGCATGGAAAGTGACTATTGGTGCAAACAGTGCATATGTGGGATGTACAGAAACATATACATGTGGCTGATAGGGATAGTGGGATATTTGGGGAACTCAATTAGGTAAGAAATCTGCATTCATGCAAAAATGCAACTCCTGGGGTACAGATTTCGACTTTTTAAAAACAAGGCACAGTCTTTTTAGTGCTCTATGGCTGTGCAGACTTTATTTCAAAATGCCCCCATAAAAGCATTTTCAGGTTTGTTGAAGCAAGCAATGGTGCTTAATACTGTTCAGGTTCAGTTCCCCATTCCAAGACGAAACATAGGAGCAGATTTACAAGCCCCTTTCCACACTGGTGCATCACTTTTTGAGACGTGCCAGCAGCACATTCAGCTGCCCCATATTTACAAGGGCAGGAAAAGCTACCTTGCGTGACTTTTTCTGTCCTTGTAAATACAGTCCTTTACATGCAGCACTTTGCGTGAAAGGGGCGTTCCATGGCTACTGCTATGGGTGTACCTGACACACTTCCAGTTTTGCAAGAAATCGTTAATCTGGAAATGCGTCTGAATGCTACTTCTCCCCAAGGAAGGCGTAGGGAGGCGTAACGAGGAGAAATGTATTCACTTCTTCTCGTTTTTTTCCTCTTCTATGGTTGTTGCATTCTGCAAAGAGGAAATCACCTCTGGTGATTGCTTATGTACAGGAAGGTGTCCCTTCCTGAACATAAACAATTATTAATACAATGACGTTTTGCAAGTTCCATGTGTGCTAATGCAGCACACATAGAAGTTATAAAACACACTATGGCTGAGATACCCGCCACCCCCTCTTGACACAATCCCCAAGGATGGGAAACCGGAAACGGTTCTGAACTTTTGGAAGGCGGGAGGGAGTGACCCTCCCGGCCGTATTTATTAAAATATGAAACAAAATCAAAACATTAAAATAACAGTTTCATATTATGTACAATTTCATTTCCACATCACGATGTTTGGCTAACCTTAACATATTTCTAATACAAAGGTTCTCCTAGCCGAACTAACATCCTACAAAACATTTAACTTGAAATTGTACATCCTAACTTTTAAGGGCCAACGGCAAGGTCGTAACCGGTGTCAGATCCCTAAACCAGAAATACCTCCCCCACTTGTGAGGGGCGACCGCACAGAGGCGTACCTCAAGTGTATCTACCAATTTCCCTTGACTTGACGGGGGCCCCAATGAACTCGACGCCATTTAAAGGTCGTCCGAGGACTCGTGTGAGGTGTCTAGAAGGTAGCGTAAACCCCCTCCCCACCCCACACAACTTACCACATCTGCCGCCGCAGGTGTCCTGGCCCCGGGAAATTCCCCAGGAGGGGCCCGTAGCCCCTCCTATCCAGGAAGGGGCCTTGACCGCCTTTCCTTTCCTTCCGGCGGCCCATCCTTAGAAGGGACCGCCTCCCCGTTGAGGGGCCAATGGCCACCTCCCCCGAGCGCTCCCATCCGTAATGGGTGACGCCCCTCCATAGGGATCTTCCAATTACTGCTCACCGATCATGACCTTACCGCCTGACCAAAATAAATACGACAATTTAACTAAAACTACTAATTACAAAACAACCATAACTATTTCACGTATGATTACCGATCAACACTAGTGCAAAATCACTTTATTGGAAAAACATACTGTAAATGACCATTCTTTATTGCATACTCAAAATAACACGACAATCATCACAACCTGTAAGAAATAGAGTTACCACATCAAAACTTTATTTAAAACAACTGGCTGTCCTCAGGGGCTGGTGGGTGGGTAAAAATTGGCTCTTCGTTCCGTCTCGAGCTCACGTGCAGCGGGGAGGTGCAGCTTCAGAGCACAGGAACAAGAGGATGCTTTCTTGGCTTGTTGCTCCTTTTATCCGTCTTCGGGCGGGCGTAAACCCGCCTCCGCCTGCCTCCCTGGGCGTGGCCGGCCACGTCAGTGTCTAGGACAACCCACTCCAGGGCGGGAAAAAGGCGCGCCCGGCTACGCCGCTTCGGGCATACCAGCCGAGACTCGCCTCCCGCCCAAGATGGCCTCCCGGGGGGATCGAGGTACTCCACCATACGTTCGGGGGGACCGAATGGTCGCCCCTTTCCATATGGCTGAGATACCCGCCACCCCCTCTCGACACAATCCCCAAGGATGGGAAACCGGAAACGGTTGTGAACTTTTGGAAGGCGGGAGGGAGTGACCCTCCCGGCCGTATTTATTAAAATATGAAACAAAATCAAAACATTAAAATAACAGTTTCATATTATGTACAATTTCATTTCCACATCACGATGTTTGGCTAACCTTAACATATTTCTAATACAAAGGTTCTCCTAGCCGAACTAACATCCTACAAAACATTTAACTTGAAATTGTACATCCTAACTTTTAAGGGCCAACGGCAAGGTCGTAACCGGTGTCAGATCCCTAAACCAGAAATACCTCCCCCACTTGTGAGGGGCGATCGCACAGAGGCGTACCTCAAGTGCATCTACCAATTTCCCTTGACTTGACGGGGGCCCCAATGAACTCGACGCCATTTAAAGGTCGTCCGAGGACTCGTGTGAGGTGTCTAGAAGGTAGCGTAAACCCCCTCCCCACCCCACACAACTTACCACATCTGCCGTCGCAGGTGTCCTGGCCCCGGGAAATTCCCCGGGAGGGGCCCGTAGCCCCTCTTATCCAGGAAGGGGCCTTGACCGCCTTTCCTTTCCTTCCGGCGGCCCATCCTTAGAAGGGACCGCCTCCCCATTGAGGGGCCAATGGCCACCTCCCCCGAGCGCTCCCATCCGTAATGGGTGACGCCCCCCCATAGGGATCTTCCAATTACTGCTCACCGATCATGACCTTACCGCCACAGGCCGGATAGTTGACCGGCTATCCGGACCCCCCACAACAACTCCTGCCTAAAGGTCATGTTTTAAACTCTTTAGCCAAGCTATGAGGTCTCCTATGAGTAACTCATTCCCCACCCGGGACAAATGGACCCCATCACCCAGGTACATACTGTCCCCCTTAATACAACCATGTGGAATATAATGCAGTGTACTTGAACGAAACAATCTACCCAATTTGTTATTTACTTTCTTCACTGAGTGATTCAGAGCAGAAACCGCATTCGCCCCCCGCCACACTTTCCGTGGAATCATATGGGACCATGCAATTGTGCACCCTGGAACTCTTCTCGCCAACCAACTTACAGTGGAGAGCATTGCCTCGAGAAGAAGTCGTCTACCAGTGGCCACCAAATCGTTGCCCCCAAGATGGACTATGATTATAGACGGCGGTGACCTTGTCCGCCCTAACAAACCCTCGAAAAAGGATTGAAACTGGTCAATACAGAGCCCGCCCCTTCCGTAGAAGGTCACCCTGTACCCGTATTCCCCAGCCATGTGAATCATGTCACCTGCTTTGAATACGTCCGCGGCACGCCTCACGTATGAGTGGCCCACGACCCACACCACTTTTTCCGCAGCCGGTGATGTCTGACCGCTGGTTCCCAGGTGTCGGGTCGACTGCACAGTCCGCCCCGCCTCGTGAGCTTGCGAAACTGTAAACCAAACAAAAAACAAGAAGCGTGAGTACATCATTACAGCTTCACAACATGTGCAACCGCACATACTTTTTGTAACAATTCGAGGACCAACGCCCCAAACGTTTCACTTTTTCCACACTTAGACCCCTGGCTGTAGCCTCAGTAGCAGCCCCTATCCGAAAGGAATGGGTCCCGAACTCGCCGGGGTTCAAGCCCGCGGCCGAAATTGACATCGCAAGCACCCGCTGGAACTGAAACCTCGTCAGTGGGGTGGCGTCAGCGTGTCTCAACAAGGTTCCCCCCCATGATGCCACCCTCTGCGCCAAATATTCCTCTACGCAAACAACAGGGCATATGGGAGACCCGGGAATCCTATGTATGATTATGCAGTCCCCAATCGCACCCTGATCGGTCTTGGACCTGACAAACGAGACAGTCATCGTCTCCCCCTTAACCTGAATGTGCTCTCGGCACAGTCCCCCCACCGTATCCTGCTTGTTCTTCGCCACCAGTTCGCTTACCCGCATAGCCCCATGGAATGCTAGCGCAAAAGCGGCTCGGAATAACACTGTTTCATACCGGGATGAACATGTCGCAGGGAGTACAGAAAATAACAGGGCCAACCTATCCAGGCCTATCGGGTGTCTCCGATCTACTCTGCGACCCTCCAGGCATTGCCTCCCACGTAGCGCTTTCTGCACCACGAAAGACGCTGTCGGGTCCCGGATCCCAAGAGCCCTTGCCATAAAGGAAATGGCGGCCCGATGCCTCTGGGCCGTAGCTACTGATTTGCCTGCCTGATGTAGAGACAGCAAAAATTTTACGACAAGCTCTTCCTGGCCCCAAAGCTCCCCCCTAGCAGAACCCAAAAAGGACCAATAGGAACGAAACGCCCTTTCATATGCCTTCCTTGTCCTGGGTGCTAAACTCTCTCCCACGAGGTTTTGTAGTTTGGGGCACCGAGAGACCAGAGAGCTTCGGGAAAGGGTGCCGCCACCCGGTCCGCTGTGGGCAGAAAACCCCAGAAGGCCTGTATACGGAAACGAGAAAGTGCATCAGCCGCTTGATTCAACACCCCCGGGACATGTTGCGCCCTAAAGAGCACATTCAACTGCATACACAATAACACAATTTCCTTGAGCAATCTCAGAATCCATTTGCAACGTGCTGCCTGACTATTGATACACTCAACCACGGTCATGTTATCAGACCAGAACACCACAGAGTGATCCCGGAACCCCTCCGGCCATGTTTTCAGGGCCACAAAAATAGGGAAGAGTTCGAGAAAAGCAATGTTACTCGTCAGCCCGCACTCGTGCCACCATGATGGCCATTTTTTGAGCCGACCATTGCGTACCGAATATGGCGCCAAAACCTATACTCCCCGCCGAGTCTGTCCACAGCCCCAGCTCCTCTGAGGACACCGCCGGTTTGTTCCAGACAATTCGACCATTGAAATCCGCCAAGAATGCCAGCCAAATGCGCATGTCCTGGCAAATCTCTGCCGAGAGCCTCGTGCGGTGGTGTCCCTCCTTCAGGCCGACCATTGCTTGTGCAATCGAGCGGGAAAAGGGGCGGGGCATTGGCATTACTCTGAGGGCAAAATTCAACTGGCCCACCGTTTGTTGCAATTGATGCAGGTTTACCTTAGACACTCGAATACATGTTTCAAGGGATGCCCTGAATTTTAACACTTTTTCTTTGGGTAACCGAAAACAACCTTCCTCCGAGTCGAGCTCGATCCCCAGAAACTTGAGTGAAGTCGAGGGACCAACAGTCTTACCTGGTGCCAATGGCACACCAAAATGATTCATTAAGGCACAAAATTCGTTTAAAGCCTGTCCACATTCTGGGTCCCCGGCTGCCCCCAGGAACAGAAAGTCATCGAGATAATGCATAACATGCTGAAAACCCGTCTTTCTTGTGAATACCCATTGTAGAAAGCAACTGAACTTTTCAAAGTAAGCACAAGATATAGAGCATCCCATTGGCATACATCTATCCATATAATAGCGACCCTGAAACATGAAACCAAGAAGACGCTGATCGTCTGGGTGTACCGGGAGCAACCGGAACGCTGACTCGATGTCTGATTTTGCCATCAGCGCCCCGGGCCCCAGGCGATTCAACATGGCGACGGCCTCATCGAAAGATGCGTACCGCACCGAACACACTTCCGGGTCTATCGCATCATTCACGGAAAGACCTCGTGGGGCTGACAAGTTATGTATTAGCCTAAACTCACCCGGGTCCTTCTTGGGGACCACCCCTAATGGGGAACAAACAAAGTTAGCAACTGGTGGAAAATCGAATGGACCGGCAACCCGCCCTCGAGTCACCTCTTTCCCAATCTTTACCCGTACCACTGCCGTATGCTGCAGGACCGACAGTTGGTTCTTACAACTTGCTTCACCCCGAAAATCCCCCACTGGAATGCGGAAACCATATGAAAAACCGTCTCGCAACACCCCAGCGGAGACATGGTCCGGGTATTCGTTGAGCCAAGGAATCATTGCCATGGTGTCAATCGGGGTAGGTAAAGGCGCCCCTCAGACTATTTCAGACCTGTTTGGCGCTTCCCCTACCACCGTTATCACCCGTTTTGGCTCTGCACAATGTCTCAGGATGGGAGGACTGTCCACACCCCCCACATTCATGTCTAAACTTGCATGACCCTTGGGGCCTCGTACATTTTCCCCTGTTAAAATTCCAACAAATCCCCCTTTTACCTGCGTTGCCACTCGACTTCGAGTGGTGCTCGTTACCTGCACCCGTCCGAAAGGGTGTCCCAGAGGATTGGCGGGAAGACTCACCCCCGTTACTCCCCGACAATGGTACTTTTAACATGCCTGAATTCTCCATTTTTTGCCAAGAAATGGAGTCATAACAATCCCATGTTAGAGCTGGGTCGTGCTCCTTAGCCTTCCTAAAAAGATTGTCATAACAAAACCACTGATTGCCCTCGTATGCTAGAGAATACTCCATGATATGTGTCTGGTAAATAGGCAACTCCGTCAACAATTCAGGCCTTCGCTCACCCATAATGGAGGTAAAAATGCCAAACGCTCTGCCCCAAGTACCTATGTTTTCGTCGACCTTAAAGGCGGCCATTTTTGCGCGCCAAACACTCGGATGCATAAGCTCTTTTTGGCTCTTCACATGCTCGTAATGGTCAGTAAGCAAAGAAAACTTGTTCACATACTTATCGGCCCAAATCTTTTCCTTAATTTCAAGTGGAACATGCTGGGCCACTTTCTCCCTTCGTGAGGGTACAGACCCCTCCCCCGCAATCGGCAGTAGCCGCTTACCTGAACTAGGTGCTGTACTTGCTGCCGAACTCGCGCCTGCTGCAATCTCAGCCACCGGAACCTGTGGGGGAACAGAAGATGGTGCCTTCGCAGCCTCTCTAGATTCCCGCAGTTGTCTCATTACTGCCCTGGCGTCGTCAGCCGTGGTGCCCTCACTATCTTTTCCCAACCACGCTGCCAGTTGTGCCGCCAACTCGGGAGGCATATCCTCTCCGTTCACGGGGGTGACTACCACGGGGATTGGATTCCCCTCCTTCGGAACCGGGGCAGGCTCCTCTATCGGTGTATCGGGAACCGGGGCCTCCCCCCCAGGTGCCCCCCTCTTGGACCTCTTGCCTCTCCCGCTAGGGACTACTCCCGGCAATGCTGGTCCGACGATTCGCTTTGGTCCTCCCTCCCCATTCTTTACCGCCATCTGCTTCTTCAACTCGGCTACCTCCTTTATGAGCATGCGGAGCATCTGATCGGTCCCGACCCGCTTTCCGACCTTCTTGCCCGGCATTCTCGAACGAGATATCTGTAAAACAAAGACAAAAATTACAACGCTCAAAATTGGCTCTTCGTTCCTTCTCAAGCTCACGTGCAGCGGGGAGGTGCAGCTTCAGAGCACAGGAACAAGAGGATGCTTTCTTGGCTTGTTGCTCCTTTTATCCGTCTTCGGGCGGGCGTAAACCCGCCTCCGCCTGCCTCCCTGGGCGTGGCCGGCCGCGTCAGTGTCTAGGACAACCCACTCCAGGGCGGGAAAAAGGCGCGCCCCGGCTACGCCGCTTCGGGCATACCAGCCGAGACTCGCCTCCCGCCCAAGATGGCCTCCCGGGGGGATCGAGGTACTCCACAATACGTTCGGGGGGACCGAATGGTCGCCCCTTTCCATTTGTGATTGTTTATGTGAAGGAAGGAAACCCTTCCTGCACATAAATAATTATCCCAGTGATGCAGGCATCCTTGCAGCATTGTGCAAGGGTGCCCCCTGTGTCGGCGCATGGCAGCAGTTTGTGCACCAGCACATGGGAGCGCACAGAGATGCCACATATTGTTGTGAATATGTCGCATCCCTGTGCTTCAAAACTAATGCAGCGCTGCGCAACAAAATGACTTGCTGGACCGCGCTGTGTTAATTCATTGTAAACCTGCCCTAAAATACCTACTGTAAAGCTAAATGCTGCGTCTTTAGACAGACGAGGTCTTTTTTAGACATGAGGAGCATCATCCAGGTTTGGTAGGAAATGCTAAGTGAGGAGGAGAATCCAGCAATACATATTTTTCCTGTTAACAATAACAGAGCCGTACTGCTCTGTTAGGAAAAATAAAGTTGATATAATAACAAAAATTAGCAGAAAATAGACATGTGCTACTCTTCCATCGAAATGGGAAGTGTAGGCTGTTCTTCTCGGATATGAACCAGCTTACCAAATATCTCACCAACACAGAATCTTCGCATTGGACCTGAAAAGTGTAGTTCCAAAAGCGTCATTTTCTTTGTAAGTAGCATTAAGTATGTAGCAAAATGGCAGTTGCTCCAAAGTCAAGTTCTATACAAACAGGGGGCAGACGGCTTTTTTCTGTGTTTACGTAAGTACTTCAGCAATATAAAAAAGCCTTTCAATTTCGTTCTTATCCCGTCACAATCTGTCTACATTCAAACGCAGAGGTCAAATGTTAGGCAATATCTTCTGCCAAATTGCTGTTCAATCTTTCAACATGGAAATTGGTGCTTCTTTTCCATTTTCTGACGGCAAAAGATGCTTTTGTATTCTGAGTAAAATGCAAATACATTACAAAAAATTGTACAGGTATTTCAGATATAAATTATATATATTGGTAGAAATCTGACTTCGAAACAATATTGAAAGCATGCAGTATAGTGTTATCTGTAAACCTCATGTCTGTACGAATTTAGTGACCATTTGAGTAGAAAATGTGCCTTTAGTAAATGACAGCGTGGTACCACACCATGCTCTAGTAATATGCTTGCAACACTGTGCTCCAAAATGCACCACCAGATGCACCCTACAGGGCATATTTATGAGGACCTTGCCTCATTCCTGCACCACGCTAAGTGGTACGTGCACAACACAAAGCTCCAAGTCATATTCATGAAGCCTCGCAAAGCCACTTTGCGTGGCTTTGAATGGATTCATAAATATGGATTCATCGCTGCGTTGCATTCTTCCGCACAAGAGAGTCGTTCGATGGGCGTTGTGGTCGGTCTTCCCAAGCAAATCCAATGGTTTTTGATGCATTCCCAGGTTTACCAAACATTGTAAACGTGGGAACGCTCCAAAAAGATATGCCTCACAAGGTGAGGTGTAATGAGGAGAAATATGTTTATTTCTCCTCGTTGTTTCCTCTGCAGCACTCATAGATAGAGGAAACACCTCTATGGATTGTTTTTCTACGGGATGGTGCTCCTTCCTGCACAATACACTCCTGCCTACAACATGGGCACCCTTTCACCATGGCGCAAGGCTGAAAAAACGGCACCAGCGTAGGTGGAAAACAAGGGAATGCATCATATCAGACAAATACTGTGCATTCCTGCACTTTCCCTGTGACTCTGGGTAGAGCAGCACGGTAACTGGCTGCACTGCCCTGCACCACCAGTCCCATCAGTATGCCCTCACATCCTTATCATTCACCTGAGGAATGGATGTGTGACACTTCGATGTTTTGCAATCCTTATAACTTTAGTGATATGATATTGCTGACTGTACCCCCACTCTGCAAATTGTAGATAGAATAACGCAATTCCAGTTCTCTCTTTCTTAATGAAAATTTAATTGGAGTCCTAAATAATGATTTTTAAGCAATGTGTTTGTGTTAGACCTGACATCCTCGGCATAACAGTCCCCATTGTTTGTTGTCTCCACTTCTCCTGTTTTGCTGAATTTGTGTATGTTGACTTTGGGACTCCTCATTTACACTTTACTCCTGCTAACCAGTGCTAAAGTGTTTCTGCTTTCTCCTTCAAACATGGTAACATTGGACTCCTCCTTATTGGCTCATTTTATTTACTTGTAAGTCTTTAGTAAATGGTACTACGGGTACCTAATGTCTGAAAATAAATGCTACAAGTGAGCCTACAGCACTCATTGTTTCACCTACTAAATTAGACTTTTAAAACATGTCTCAGGCATACCACTGCAGCTTGTAGTGCCATTTAAATTGCCATTTTGATATGGCAAAATACACTTTCTGTCAAGCCTAAACCTTCCTTTTTAGTACTTATAAATCACACTTAAGTTAGGTCCTAAATGTTCATAGTGGCTAGTGGTTGAGGTACTGTCGCTGCTGGGCTGATTTTTCTTTCGCTAAGACACCACTCCCCACCTGGGATATTAACAAGCACATTGACCACATTGTTTGTTCAATTGTATCTGTGTTCTAACTTTTAAACTTTTTAGGGCATTTTAACTGAAAATAGTTTTAACTGTGATCTCGCCTCTATTGTTTGGCCTCCAGCCTTGGTCCGCCCAACTGCATTGCAGTTTGTGCAGAAGACTCCGGGAGGGTAATCTGCCTACTTCCGCCCACTCACTCACTTCCGGTGCAGTGGCAGTCTAGTCTCCGCATCCCGCCACCTATTTAAATTATGGAAGAGCGAGTGCACTTCGGATAGCGGTTGATGTACTGTTACTGCTGTGCTGCTTTTCTTTCATTAACTGGGATTTAGCAAGCACATTGACCACATTAGTTGTTTAATTTTATCTGCTTTCTAAATTTTAAACTTTTTAGGGCATTTTAACTGACAATAGTTTTACCTGTGATCTCACCTCTATTGTTTGGCCTCCAGCCGTGATCCGCCCGGCTGCATTGCCGTTTGTGCGGAAGGCTGCGGGAGGGTAATCTCCCTCCTACCGCCCTCTCACTCACTTCCGTTTGGGTGCACTATCTAGTCTGTGCATCCCACCGCCTATTTAAATTATGGAAGAGTGAGCGCACTGCACATGTGTGCGCCTAAGGCAAGCCTGTCTGAGCCCGTCAGCGTCACGGAGACCGCCATGCTGGCTATACTGCCCCACTTAGCTCAACTAAAATGCTGAGGCTTCGCTACAATCATGATGAACTGCTGACACTAAATCCATGCCAGGCTTGTCATATTTTAACCACCAGTATGGGGACATGGGGTAATGTATTATGCACTTGGTGTAGCTGGAAACCTCTATGGTCCTCAGTTGAGTGCCCGTGTCTTCCTCCCTCAACAAAGATGCCTAAACATGCAAACCAGTTTAAGCTATTTTAGTGAACACTTGTTCTCTGCACAAACACGGAGATAAATATTCGAACTGTTGGTGGATGAGGGGCCGGACCTTTTGTTCCTTACCGAAACAGGGATGTCTGGGTTCTCAAACCCCTCTATCATGACGGCCAGTCCTCAGGGATATACATTTATAAGAAGAGACCGCCCAAATGGGAAGGGTGGCGGGGTGGCCATCATTTTTAAAAGGGAATTGGATTGTTTCCCTCTCTCATTAGAGCCAATGGAGGGTGCTGAACACTTAGGTTTTTGTTGTGCCCTTTCTTCTCATTATTTCTTAATTTATAGCCCTATCGTAGCTCCGAAGGCCCCTTTTTTAACTACCTCCACCCGAACAATTCTCCTTCAATGGCTGATTGAAATGAGCTGCAACAGTATAGTCAGCATACTTGTCAGCCTGCTCCCCACTCCTCAAGGATTGCTAGCCCTAACTCCCCTAGCTACATAGCTCATAGCATTGCCCAGATTCTTCCCATGATCCCTTCCCCCTGTCCTTCCCGTAATCCCAGTTGGCTCCCACTGGCGCCCAGGGGTCAATATCCATCTTCCCCTTCTTCCCCTATCCTACCCCACCCTCCGAACACCCAGCTCCAATTCCTGGAATCCCTTCTCTCTGAGCATTTACATTTGCCCCCTTCCCTTCTGTCCTCCACTCCCACTAGCTCTCTACCGCTGCAGGGTCCCCTGAACCTTGCCTCCCAAGCCCATTCCCACACCTCAGTGGAAGACAGACTTAATGAGATCTCTCATTGCCTCCTACAACTTAAGTCAGAGGTACGTAGCTTATTACATAACTCTGCGGAACTGGCTGCTAACTCCAGGCTAAGTTGCTCCACTATGCACAACCACCATCTCTGCTTGCTCCCATCTAAAGTGTGTACCTGGCTCCCAACCTTCCCCACATTTCATTGGTCTCCATCCTACATTACCCACTCTCCCCATAGTTGGGCTTCCGCTCCTTATCCAAACAACCCTTCACGGGCCTTCTGATGTTGAACCTCCCTGTCGGATAATGATATTCATTCTCTCCTACTTTCCTATGATCTGGCACATTCCTGCACCATGACTAACTTGCAACAAATTGAATCCATCCCCACTGATCCCTTCAGGGAACCTAGGCTAAACACCAGGGCATTAAATGAGAACAACCTCACGAAAGTCACCATCACACTATCTGCACCACTTGACAGCAATACAAAGCTCAAATGCATGCTCCTAAACTGTAGATCGGCAGTCAAACATCCTGCAGACATTGCCAACCTCATCCTTGCACAAGACTTGGACCTTGTAATGCTGACTGATACCTGGTTAAATGACTCAGCCACTCCCATCCTGGATCTTCTAGTGCCTCCAAACTATGATATCATTCGGTTGGACAGAGCCAGCAGACTTGGTGGAGGCATCACCTGTTTACATCGTAACAATCTAACAGTGAAAGCACTACATTCTGACTTCCTTACATCTTGCAAATACCTATGTATTGAAGTGGCTGGTAGCAACAATCTCCCATGCAAACTGCACATGTTCTACCACCCACCTTGTGACAACTTTCCCTTCACAGAACAGATCATGGACATTATATCGGCCAACGCAGATGTCCATGGCACTCAGATCTTCCTGGGAGATTTCAACCTTCATTTGAACGATGTGAATGATGTGGTGGTCAGTAGCCTCAAATCCTTCCTATTGGACTTCAACCTAATCCAAATCTGTGACAGCCCTACTAATACTAAAGGAGCTACCTTAGATCTTGTCATCTGTAAGCCCAATTCCATATTTCTGGATTTGATCCTCCAATGTGATTGGTCAGACCATCCTGCATCACCTTCCTCATCCGGGAGTCAGTAAATGCTAGCAGAGCCCAGCCAAAGAACCCTAAACAACTAAAAAGATGTCTACGAAACATCAATTTGCATGATCTGAATGCACTCTGCAAAAACATCCTGCCCCTTCCTACGAACATGTCGGATGTCCATGACCTTACAGCCCATTATAACCAGTCAAGGGCCAATGTTTTAGACTCAGTTGCACCACTACAGCTTAAAAGACTGTCCTCCAAACTCTCTAAGCCTTGTTTCAATGATGGTCTTAATTCCGAAAGAAGGAATTTAAGATTTGCTGAAAGATTATGGCGATCCTATCCCTCCCTTGAACATCTCTACCATCTGTGATCCCTAAGAAGCATCTACAATAAACGCATCAGATGCTCAAAGGCCACCTTCTTCTGAAATCAACTAGAACAAGCAAAAAAACATCCAAAAAATTGTTTGATCTCATCAAGTCCCAAGCTAACAGTCATCCCAATCTGTCGGCACTGGGTCGATGGTCACTGCTGAATTGCGATGAATTTGCTGACGTCTTCATAGATAAGACCTCTATGATCAAAGCCACTGCCCTTGAACAACTGTTGATCAATCCACTGAATGCCCTCCTGCCCACAGGGTTGGTTGTCACTGTACCAACGCATCCTTACCTCCCCAAAAACAAAGCATCCTGGAGCCTTTTCCAAACCTTGGATGATAGCACTATACGCGAAGCACTGGCCACTCTGAAACCTTCTAATCATTACAACGACCACCTGCAATCGAACCTCTTCTCAGAAGTTAGAACCTCCTTACTCCCAATGTGGACTAAGATCGTCAATGCATCACTTCAGCAAGTTGCTCTTTTGAATTGCCTAAAATCAGGTCAAGATACCCGGATTCTAAAGAAACCATCTGCAGATCCCACAGACCTTCATAACTTTCGCCCAATCTCCAACATCCCCACATTGGCAAAGCTCTTGGAGGAATGTGTGCTTGTAAACACACACACAGGATGCTAAGGGTCTAGATAAAACTCCAAATATCAATACACTCCTAAGTAATGTTTGAAGAGCTAAGGCAAGTGTTCAGAAAAGAAAGGGTAAGAACGTATAGAAATATATGCCCATCAGCCCACCCGTTGGCGGAATCTCATCATCTGGGTTTTTTGTGTTGGAAACTGGTATCTACTAGACCCTTCACTTGATTGTATTATGAAGAATACTAGTATAAGATCCACCAGTGTGAGTCAGCCAACAAGATCAAATGGTGGTGCTGGTGATAACAAGAAAAGTTGCAGTGCTCAAACAATGTGAAAAATTAGAAAAGTGATTTAAAATTGCCTGTTATGAGGTCAAAGGTACAACATTATTGGGAGGATCAACATAACAGCAAGGTTAAAAGCAGAGTGAAGATAGTATGTCAGCAAATACTACTATCAAAAGATGGAAATTATGTGGTCGACATGTTTCAGCCTCACAAGGCTTTCTTCAGGACCTATATACATTTCACTACTGCAACAGTGATAACAAATGAAAGTGAACCATGTAATAAATGACCTACCATTTGTAGGATAGGATCATGGTAAAAGAATAATCTCTTCTGAAACATAGAGAACATACCGCTAAAGATATGAAATGGTTGCTCCTTGAACTACCTTATATTACCCAACATATCAGCGACATATCTCGATATCTGTTCATTAAAGAACAGAAATGGATTTTCAGATTGAAATGTGATACAACAGGGCTAAATGACGAGATTCCTTGGATCCAGGTTTAATGGATCCTACATTCCTGGATACAGTAACCGATATCGAAATGTCCGGATTCTCTTTCTTCCTCTTCGCCCCCCCCCCCCTTTTCTGGCACTGGTGTTGTGTACAGACAACATAATGCACACACCAGGCAACTGTGGATGCCAATACTGGGGGACTCGACATTAAAGTTTAATGTACAAATAGACTCTTAGGATTTATGTAGCACCTTTGACCACTTTCTGAATCCAATTAGTTCTATATTATCATAGTCCTGTGCCCAGACCATGCTGGGGTGCTTTAACCATTCTAGAACCAAGTGGAATGTATGCCCCTTGCCTAATATTATGAAGGGAGACACACTAATAATGATACAATTTTCAACTTTTGATCAAGTTGGGCGGGTTCTCTAGAAAGGATTTTTTGACATGGCCTATTGCCAATAACGATTCAGAAAAGGGGGTGGTGATGGACAGAGTATCTGAATTAAGCAGAACACTCGTACCCAGTCAACAGATCAGGGCTTGATCCATCACCGTTTTTTATCTCACTGCACCATCCCAGCTCAGAACCTGGCTACATGCAAATTAGTCTGTCCCTGGCCCAGTGCATCATGGGAACAGGGCAGACCAAACTACCAAGCCAATTCTTTTACTGGGAAGGAAACAAGCTTCCGGGGACCGGTTTCTGGCATTACAGCCGTCTTCGGCCCGGCTTGCTTGAATCCTGATGGTGCAGTGAGCAAGGGACTCATGTCTGAGCATACCCTTCCACGCTTATGGTGGACAAAACGATTCAGAAAAGGGGGTGGTGATGGACAGAGTATCTGAATTAAGCAGAACACTTGTACCCAGTCAACAGACCAGGGCTTGATCCATCACCGTTTTTTAGCTCACAGCACCATCCCAGCTCAGAACCTGGCTACTTGAAAATTAGTCTGCCCCTGGCCCAGTGCATCATGGGAACAGGGCAGACCAAACTACCAAGCCAATTCTTTTAATGGGAAGGAAACGAGCTTCCGGGGACCGGTTTCTGGCATTACAGCTGTCTTCGGCCCAGCTTGCTTGAATCCTGATGGTGCAGTGAGCAAGGGGCTCATGTCTGAGCATACCCTTCCACGCTTATGGTGGACAAAACGATTCAGAAAAGGGGGTGGTGATGGACAGAGTATCTGAATTAAGCAGAACACTCGTACCCAGTCAACAGATCAGGGCTTGATCCATCACCGTTTTTTAGCTCACTGCACCATCCCAGCTCAGAACCTGGCTACATGCAAATTAGTCTGTCCCTGGCCCAGTGCATCATGGGAATAGGGCAGACCAAACTACCAAGCCAATTCTTTTACTGGGAAGGAAACAAGCTTCCGGGGACCGGTTTCTGGCATTACAGCCGTCTTCGGCCCGGCAAATTAGTCTGTCCCTGGCCCAGTGCATCATGGGAACAGGGCAGACCAAACTACCAAGCCAATTCTTTTACTGGGAAGGAAACAAGCTTCCGGGGACCGGTTTCTGGCATTACAGCCGTCAGACGAATTTGGATGTAGCCAGGTTCTGAGCTGGGATGGTGCAGTGAGCTAAAAAACGTTGATGGATTAAGCCCTGATCTTTGGACTGGGTAGGAGTGTTCTGCTTAATTCAGATACTCTGTCCATCACCACCCCCTTTTCTGAATCGTTTTGTCCACCATAAGCGTGGAAGGGTATACTCAGATGTGAGTCCCTTGCTCACTGCACCATCAGGATTCAAGCAAGCGGGCCGAAGACGGCTGAAATGCCAGAAACCGCTCCCCAGAAGCTTGTTTCCTTCCCAGTATAAGAATTGGCTTGGTAGTTTGGTCTTCCCTATTCCTATGATGCACTGGGCCAGGGACAGACGAATTTGCATGTAGCCAGGTTCTGAGCTGGGATGGTGCAGTGAGCTAAAAATGGTGATGGAGCAAGCCCTGATCTTTGGACTGGGTAGGTGTGTTCTGCTTAATTCAGATACTCTGTCCATTACCACCTCCTTTTCTGAATCGTTTTGTCCACCATAAGCGTAGAAGGGTATACTCAGATGCTCACTGCACCATCAAGATTCAAACAAGCCGGGCCGAAGATGGCTGAAATGCCAGAGACCGGTCCCCGGAAGCTTGTTTCCTTCCCAGTATAAGAATTGGCTTGGCAGTTTGGTCTGCCCTGTTCCCATGATGCACTGGGCCAGGGACAGACGAATTTGCATGTAGCCAGGTTCTGAGCTGGGATGGGGCAGTGAGCTAAAAAACGGTGATAGATCAAGCCCTGATCTTTGGACTGGGTAGGAGTGTTCTGCTTAATTCAGATACTCTGTCCATCACCACCCCCTTTTCTGAATCGCTTTCTCCACCATAAGCGTGGAAGGGTATACTCAGATGTGAGTCCCTTGCTCACTGCACCATCAGGATTCAAGCAAGCCGGGCCTAAGACGGCTGAAATGCCAGAAACCGGTCCCCGGAAGCTTGTTTCCTTCCCAGTATAAGAATTGGCTTGGTAGTTTCGTCTGCCCTGTTCCCATGATGCACTGGGCCAGGGACAGACGAATTTGCATGTAGCCAGGTTCTGAGCTGGGATGGTGCAGTGAGCTAAAAAAACGGTGATGGATCAAGCCCTGATCTTTGGACTGGGTAGGAGTGTTCTGCTTAATTCAGATACTCTGTCCATCACCACCCCCTTTTCTGAATCTATTGCCAATAACAGCATGTCTCCTCACTGGAGAGATCGTGAATTAATATTGGGCATTCATCAGGTGATTAGAGCTGGGCGCCTTGTGTTACGTTTCTAGGGCCACTTTACTATGGGCTCCACCATAGCCCGTCCCAATTAGTAGAACGGACTTATGAGCATACATCTTACTCGTTTTTTGACAAAACTTATCTGTTGTGATTTCCTGTTGAGATCACGACTATGGTTTCAACTTTATCGACAAACACACCTTATGTATACGGGTGTATCTGTATCATCGACACTGAACATTGCAACACATGACGAAAGGATGTTTTTTCCTATCTGGGCTGGTCATTTCGGTTGCGCATTTTGCACTATTTATAGATAGATGACAATGCCGGGACACGCCCATACCTACGTGGTAGTTCATCACGTGGTACTTGACGACGTTGCTTTGGTCCGCATTAACCTGTTGGAGGTGTTTCTTTTGTTGCTTGACAACAATATCCATGACTTTGAAGAAGTGTGCAGTGCTATCAGTGGAATCATTCTTTACTGAAGGGATCTCACTAATGCTCAAGGAGTCCCCTTCTTTGCTCCTCAAGCAGATCAGTTTTCTGACAGCTTGTCTGCTATTGCTGCAGCCATTTGGCAAACCTAGGACGTCTGGTTCTAGGTTTCACTTGGCACTCTCTGAGGTAATGGCTTTCTTCCCGCAGTATAAGCACAACCCCTGTTTCCGACTATATTCCCATTCATTGGGCCTAAGAGAGGCCCTATTGCCCCAATTCCCATCGGTTCGTAAGGAGATGATCCCTGTTCAGTGGTTCTCGACAAGTCAAAATGCGGTGATACTACGAAAGTCGCTTTTGGGTTCCTTTAGTCGACGATCCAGGCGCATGGTAAGCTCTATCAGTGCGGGATATGTCTTCGGTTGAGGATCCACTTGTGCTATAACCTCTTTTAGTCCCTCCCGAAGCCCTTAATAGACGATGGAGGCTAGTTTTGACTCTGGCCAATCCGTCTCAGTCACCAATCTTCGAAAGCAGTTCAAGTATACTAATAGATCCTTGCTACCTTGTTTTAACTCAAGTAGTTCCTTGTCCGCCAAAAAGGTTTCTACCCTGCAGTCTAAAGTTTTCTCGAATCCCCTCTTGAATGAATCCCAATCATAGAGGAGCGGTAATCTTGTTTGGCTATGGGGACGGCCCACTGTGCTGCATCCCCTGCTAGGTACAAGATAAGGAATGCTACTCTTGCCTGGTTTGTGGAAAACAATTTAGGCTTACAATGGAAATGAAGCATTACCAGGGTTAAAAACACTTGAACCTTATGCATCTCCCCATGATACCTTTTTAGGGGGGGGGCAACGGGATGTGGGCGGGAACCTCCACTACCACTGTACTACTCTGCAGAAGAGAAGAACTGTCGGCATCAAACGGATTCCTCTTTATACCCTCTACCCTTGCTTGTAGAGCGGCGGTCTCATTACACGAGGTTGCCAGTTCTGTCTGCACTAACACTAGTGCTGCAAGTACATCATCAAGAGTTGCCATCCTGAGTTCTACCCAACCAGGAGGAAAAGTAAATGTGGGCTGATTATTCTGTCACAGTCACCAGTTTATCCTCAGGATCAGGCTGAAGCTAGGTAGGGTCGCCCTCTCGACATCCCCAAGTCTGGATAGAATGAATTCTCTCGGACTCGTGGGATGGTCAAGTGAGGCGTGGACAGGATAGGAAAAGCAGGGAGGGAGATCTGGCAAGAGACAAAGAGAGACAATCATGTAAGTACTAACAGAAACAAAATCCCAAACCTGGCTATAATACTTCCATAAAGTTAGAGATAAAAGATATCACGCTCTACCTGTAAAGGAAAATAAGGATAGCTGTATATCGGGTGAGATGTGAGGGTGACCACAGAGTATCAGCACGCTCCTAGCAGCTACACGTACAGGAAACAGATATGATTAATTCATCCTGGGTTAAATACACAATCTACTGTAGTTTTTGTAAAGTGATACTTTAAAGAACAGAGTGTATCTATGTGAGGACTGCACTATTCTCAGAAGACTAGGACCACTCAGACTGGACACCCTCAACAGTTCTCCCCTTCGTAATAAGAGATGACACAAAAACCTGTATCAGCTGTAAATCAGGAAACACCACAATAGCTGCTTAATATTCAGTAATTCCTTGCTTGTAAAGCAGCAGTCTCATTACGCAAGGTCGCCAGTTCTGTCTGCACTACCGCTAGTGCCGCAAGTACATCATCAAGAGTTGCCATCCTGAGTTCCACCCAACCAGGAGGTTAAGTAAACGTGGGCCGATTATTCTGTCACGGTCACCAGGTTATCCTCAGGATCGGGCTGAAGCTAGGTAGGACCCCCCTCTCGACATCCCCAAGTATGGATAGAAAGAATTCTCTCGGACTCGTGGGATGGTCAAGCGAGGCATGGACAGGATAGAAACAGCAGGGAGGGAGATCTGGGAAGAGACAAAGAGAGACAATCGTGTAAGTACAAACAGAAACAAAATCCCGAACCTGGCTATAATACTTCCATAAAGTTAGAGATAAAAGATATCACACTCTACCTGTAAAGGAAAATAAGGATAGCTGTATATCGGGTGAGATGTGAGGGTGACCACAGAGTATCAGCACGCTCCTAGCAGCTACATATATAGGAAACAGATATGATTAATTCATCCTGGGTTAAATACACAATCTATTGTAGTTTTTGTAAAGCAATACTTTAAAGAACAGAGTGTACCTACGTGATACATTGTAGTGCCATAAACTAACACCAAAACCTTCTCCCGCATGAGACCGTAGCGAATACTGAGTCTCTCCAATGGGAAGAGAAGCGGGTAAACACTTCAGAAGCCACAGAAATGGTTAACTAACAACAGGAACAAAAGCTGGTGCGATCACGCACCCTTACCCAACCAAAGTCCAGGTACTCCACGGGGACACAGGATAATCAGCTTCTTCGTGCATCTCCAGATATCCCTTTCCACTGACGGCACATCAGACAACTTACTGTGTCAGTGCATGTGTTGAGAACGCAAGCGGATGACTGGAGTTGTAGTTCATCATCCTGTTCTAGCTCCTCGTTTGTTGTCAAAGTGCTCGCTCTCTGTGTGACCTGACACAGCTATGGCCAGTGTAAGGAGTCAAAGAACTTTTCAAGATTGAGAACCATTCAGGTTGCTTGTGTCAAATCCCTAGCAAGCCACTAGAACCCTGAAAAGCCCACATATGTTAAGTAATGCACTCCCTACTGGCAAAAAGACATTTTGGTCAGCATGTAATAGCTTCAGGATCGTCTGTAACAGTTGGTCTGCCAATACCTTACTCTAAATATTATAGTCAGTATTTAGAATCATCAGCAGCCTGTATGATACAAGGTCTGAGCTGTCCCTACCCAGCTTCAGAATAGTAATAAGAATACCCTAGACGCAAAAAGGATACCTTCATCTAGGGTCAATTCATATATTGACCCTGAAACTGAACTAAAGCAGTGCAAAGGGCTATAGAATTCTAGTAGGAGCTCATTCGGACTGGGGTTTTTTATGGTGCAGAGGGATTTTATATGCTTATTTTAGCTCAGTTTTAGTGACAGGGAGGCCCATATTACGACTATGTTCCCTGAGTAACCTGGGTTAGAGAAATCAAAGTTAGGTAAGCCAGGGTCCTGTCTGATGATGGGGCTGTTCTGCAGTGTGTAGAGTCCAGTAGTTATCAGTGAAAGTGTGGTGTATTTTTGCCTGTGTGTGCACATAACTATCTGTGGCTATTATGAAGGATGGAAAGGGCTGATGAGGTGTTTCCTGCTTACTTAACCAAACAAGTAGGGCTCTGTGCTTGTCTGCTACCTTATCTGCTCTTAGTGTGTGGGTGCAAAGTTACCACACTGTAGCCATTCTAGCAGTGAGTGTTTTATGAGAAGCCAAGAGAGGTCTCTGTTGTTCATCCTCCTGGATCGCTAGAGTCTTCAACCCAAGCAAGGGCTCCTCACTAGTGCGCAGGCCCACTTCTAGTGCTCCTTGATCTTTCAATATTGCTGTGATACAGTGCACATGAATGGTAACATTAAATGCATCCCACTTGGGTGGAGGCTGGGTTCATTTTATGATGGAAATAACAAGTTACGTTGCCATATAAGCTGTTGCAGAGCACCTGGTCCTCCTGTAAGTAGGACTAGATTCTTCAGGTTGTAATTGGAGATGCAGCACACTTCAGAAGAGTTCTGCAGCCAAGGGTTATGGTCCAATACTGCCCATCCCCATTAGTTAGTACCACCTCTCACAATTACACCAATGGCATGGAAACTTAGAAAGCTTTCCTTTTAACCATTTGAGAATTTATACTCTTTTTAAATCATGTGTTTTATGTTACAATATTGTAAAGGTTTTAATTAACTAAATACAATAACATTTTCTTCTAGTTAGTATGTTTGAAAAGGGAGCCCATGGAAGCGGTGCACACAATCCTCTCTAGGTGGGAATGTAGATTGTAGGAGGAAGAGTAATAGTAAATATGGCCTAACTCCTTCATTGCACTTTCCCCAAATACTCTCCAAGGATCATTGTTGCAGCCAATTGGAAAGCTATTTTGCATTCAATGTGGTTGGGGTCTGGGGAAGAGGAGGAAACAACCTATGCAGGGTAGGGTCCAGCACACTATTAAAGTCCCTGCTAAGCACCAAGTATTATTTGCCCATTTGCTCTGAGAAAACTGTCTGCTCCAAACTGGAGTCATAGATGCTACCCAGGAGAAGTGATCTACCATCGAGCCTTCCCTCCAATAGAACACATATTAGCTGAATCAATACCCCTTATATTCCATGTAAGGCAATTGCAGTCGGAGGCAGAGGACTGCGATAGGGCCCTTACAGTAAGTCATCAACGGTTTGTGGTGTGACATCCGGAAGAGCAGATGTGTGATCCAAGTGACTCCTCCTCTATCGATATTGCTATCTCCTCTGGAGAGCGGGATGAGCAAAACCAGCTCAGAAATGCAGTCAGTTCAAATGCAGACTGTCTGTCACCACCAATGTGGTGCTCTAATGGAGTAGAATCACCAGAGGGTGACCTGTTATGCGTCCATCTATGCTAATCGAGGATTAGCCAATTTATATATGTTAGGGGTCAGAGCACATACACTGGACACTGGACAGCAGTGGTAAACAACCTTTACAACGCAACTTTTACCACGCAGTGCCTTTACAACGCGGCATTTACAACGCAAACCATTACAGCGCATTGCGATGGGGGGCGCTCTAGGATAGGGAATAAGTTTAATTTACTATTCAACGCCTTCCCTAGTGTCCACGGGGACTGGTGTTGGAATAGTAAATTACACTTTTCACTATCCAGCACCCCAAAGAGCTATGCGTTGTAATGGATTGCAATGTAAAAACCGCGTTGTAAAGGCATGCGTGGTAAAAGCATGCGTTGTAATGTCATACATCCGACAGCAGTGCATGAACGTGCAGAGTCTAAAAATCTGAAAGGCAATTTAATCACAAATATAACAGAAAAACATGTATACGGTGCAATATGTCAACTCCTCATTTTTAAGATGTCCACGTCACGTTGGAATTTAAACGGGATGAATGCAAACAGTAATTATATGTAGTTTAAAAATCTCATTGAGTTGATTTTAGCACGTCATTTTACAACATTGTAAAACGCCAACACTCAAGTAGCAAGAGCTACATGAAGCATAGTTACTCATTCATCAGATATTCACTGTTGTAAAATTAGGAACTTCCTTAGTTGATTAGCTGTTAATGTTTATTATCACTCAGTTTAGCGGATGAAAGCGGGTGCAGGCAATTAAAAATTAAAACTACTTCGCTCTCATTATTTGCCTTGCATCCGAGTCACTTACTCACATCCTGACTCCCGTGGACCCATGAGAATCTTAGTTATTCACAAGACATTTTTCTTGCTCTTTTGATTTTGTCATAGCTCTATCAAACACCACGCCTTTCCATGCATGTATAATTCAGAAACAAATACGTTAGACAGTGATTACTTTCAATTGGTCCCTACAGGCTGAATGCCACACTTACCGAAATGAAAACTCATTAAATGAGGTGTCTGGTGACAACCTACATTTTTCACACACATGCATAATGAAACGAAATTAACACACAGCTTTGCAGTACAGTATGCTGAAAAAATCCACAGGATCAGGAATGGAAAAAAAGAATCACAATCCATCATTTTGACAGGTATGTAACCAAAAGAGGAAACTTGCATCAGTTAATGTAAAACTTGAAACTCTTATTTAGCCCGAATCTCAGTGAATAAATATATTGACTTAGAGTGTATATATATTTAACCTTCTCACAAACAAACAATGTAAATAACACTTATATTAGATGGAATGACAAATATTTGATGAGGAATTGTGGGTTTGGAGAATCAACACATATTTAATTCCTTGAAAAACAAAATTAATTTTATTATAAAGTATTATACAATTGTTGTTAACTGCAAACGTACAATAAAACTACCATTCCAAAAGTGGTGTCACTTTGTGAATCATAGTTTTGTGTTTTAATACTTCACATAAGGTTACCCTAGCTACAAAGACTGGCTCAACAATTTACATGGAAAGTTTTATTTGCAAAAGGAGCAATCTCAACCAGTTGGATGCTAAGAATGTGCTGGACACATCCTCAACACCAGCGCCCGGGTGCAACATGTTCTACTCATCCGAGCACTGTTGTATGAGGGCAGTGATTATGTTGCCACCTCCTCCCCTCCCTTGATGCAATGATGACATCTTAAGGAATTAGGACACGCTGGAAGACTTTTGCGTCCAGTGCGCCATGGTTCCAGGACCTTTTCTATGGTAGGTCCACTTGCTGGGGGAGGAATGGAGTTGAGGAGGCACACCGGTGGAAAGGTAAGAGTTTTTACTTTCCCCTGGTGTCTCTCTTCAGTGAATGCCTGGTGCAGGATAGCAGCAGGAAGCACAATCATGCAGCAAGAATGCACTCACAAGACACAAGAGATGCTTTTTTGGTGTGGGAGAGGCTCCTTGGGCAAAGGTCACTGGGCAGATGTTTTGGCCTTTTGTGCCACATTGTGGGTGACAACCATTTGTTTAGGCCGACCTGCTCCCAGGGGATGAAAAGCCACTAGTCACCAGAGATTTATTTTATAATAATGTTTGTGTGTAGCAACCCTGGGGCAAGTGCTTCTCCCCTTCAAGGGCACAAGATTCCTTTGTTTCCATTGCCATTAAGCCGATCTGCCCATTGAAATGTTTGCATGTTGTGGGAGCGGCCCCTCTGGCAGTGGTTACTCCTCATTTTTAGAAACAAGGTTCAGGGCATATTTGCCCCCCCCCCCCCCAACAGGAAACAGATTGGCCATTTATCAGACTGATCTGCCCACAAACAGAATGGAAAATTATGAGACACCAAGGATTACAAAGTTATGCATCTCAGAGAGCGGCTCCTTGGGCAAGGGTCTCTCCCCATTTTGGAAGTGGCATCTCCTTTGCTTTTCACACTTCCTGGGGCAGATTGACAACTTTTTAGGCCCATCTGCCGCAGGAAGCAGAAAACCTCTAGTCAACAGGTGAATATTAATTTGTAAATATTAGGGGAGCATCACATTGGGTAAGGGTTGCTTCCCAGTTTGAAACTGCCATGTCCTTTGTTTTCCACCCCCCTGGTGGCACATCAGAACTTTTTTAGGTAAATCTGCACTCTGGGGTCAGGAAACAACAGGAAAAAAAATATTTGTATAGATTGTGGTAGCTTCCCATTTTTAAATGGGCATGTCCATCTGTTGTTTTCCACCCCCCATGGGGGCAGATGAGCCATTTTAAGGCCTGTCTGCCCCCATGGGGGGGAAAAACACTAGACACAAGGGAATATGTTTTTGTGTGTGAACTGGCATGTGGCTGGTGGTGTATGTGACTGATAGTGTGCGTGTGGACTGGCATGTGTCTGGCAATGTGTGTGCCGGGTGTTTGGCATTTGGTTGGTGGTGTGTATGGACTGGTGTGTGGCTGGTTATGTGGATGAGCTGGTTGCTGGGGTAAGAGTCACTCACCCTTGAGGTGCCAATTTTTTACCTTAGCTTCATGCCCATCTCCTTGGGGGAAGATCGGACCTTTGTAATGCCAATTTTCTCTTAGGGGCAGAGTTCATTGTTATTTATATTGTCAACTGATGTATTACTTGTCATCCTTTCTGAACTTAATGTTTTATTTCTCCTTTATATTATAGTGAAAAAGCTTTTGATTTCCTTGTGTGTTGAGACCTGTTTGCAGTGTCAGCATTGGTAGATTTTGTGTAGTTGCATTTGTTTGGTGAAAAAGAAACTTTTTGTATTGTTTATTTCAAATGAGTATTGTTGACCTGCTTGAATTGATTTTGTAACTGTTGTAATAGATGTAGCATATTTAGCTTATGCTTTATTGTGTTTCAAATTGACATTTGAATTTGTGCAAGATTTGTTTTTTGTTACCTTGTGTGTAATTTGTTTTTCTTTTTTAGTGGGGTATCTTTGGTGCTTGTTGTGTCTGTGCAGAGTAGGTGCAGTTCATCCTTAGTCTACCTGTCTGTGGCAAGTGAGAGGTATCTTTTTTCGAGTGGGTTGTTTGGCAATAGTTATATTTATTGTTCAATACAGCCACAGTATTGTTTGCTGTGTAAGTTTTGTTAGTTTCGTTAGTGAGCTTTATAGCTGCCCACAGGCTAACCACCTAGCAGGTTGTTGTTTTTCTTTTTGAATCTGCGTCTGAACATGGCTCTGTGAATAACTCTGCATATGAGGCAAAGGAACAAGTTGAAGAGTATGGCAGAGAATAGTCTGTCCCAGAGGAAATATTTGATTATGAATGTACTATTAGTGTTGATGAAGTGCCTCTTTTAGAGGAGAAAACTGATATGCTGGTAGTGCAGGTGGAGCAAACTGGATTTCAGCCAGGGTCTGGCAGGCTTCCCATCGGAAGTGCTGAACCCTGGGTTGCCCCTAACATGGTGCAGCCTGTTATGCCCGCCTAAGTTGATAAGAAAGCCTTCACTGCCATTTTATGGGTCTACTAGTCCCTAGCCAATGCTATGGATCACTGACAGAATATCAACAACAGAAATGTCGACAAACAAAAATATCATTACAAAAATATTATTTTCAAAAATATCGATGTCCTATCTCCATAATGCTAAGTACAAAAATATCAAAAAAAATGTTGTTGAAAATATTGTTGTTAAAGATATTGTTTTTTTAATGTTTAAAAAATAATGTAAAATAAAGTAAATACTACATATAATTATAAAAAGATAGTCAGAATTATTAGAAAATGTTTAAAATCATGATTTCAAAATAAATTAAACACACATATATAAAAATATAATATATAAATTTACCTAATAATATTAATAAATATTTACTTTAATAAATTATAAAACATTAGAATCATATTAAAGATTCTAAATACACACACACACACACGCATGTATATAAATATATATATATATATATATATATATATATATATATATATATATATATATATATATATATATATATATATATTCCGCTCCAGTGTTCCACCGTCAACGAGTCACTCTGCAAGGAGGGTGCTGCAGCGAGGCGGTGTTCCACGCAAATATGATAGCTCCACACGGTGTCCCCTGGATTAAATCCAAAAGGATAATGACCTTACCGCCCGATCAAAAATAAATACAACAATTGTTTTACCTACTAAGGAAAGAAAAATTATGACTAAACTCGCAACAGCTTGATAAATTCACCGACTTCAACATTGCTACTAAGGGATAAAGGTCCTAAAGCAAAGCACAATCTTTATTGAATCCATTCCTTTACGTTTCTACAAAGGAAAAAATGGCCTACAAGCAAGTATTTAATTACATGCATACCCTCATCATACATTTAAGATGCAAGAAATGATTGCCATACATGTTTTATTACATCAAATAACACCCTTCGATATTTCTTTATTTCACAAACTTTGCAACAAGGGGCTGGTGGGTGGGTCAAAAAGTGCAGCTTATTCCCTTGAGGGCTCACGAGCGATGAGTGGTGCAGCCTTCAGAGCGCAGGAACAAGAGAAAGCTTTGTTGGATTCCCGCACCTTTTATCCAGCTGTGGGAGGGCGGGGCCCCGCCTCAAGCACGCCCATCAGTGCACGGACTTCCGGGCGGGTGTTTAGGACAACCTCTTTAGGGCGGGAGGAGCGTGTTCTGGCCACGCCGCTTCGGGTATACCAGCCGGGACACCCCCCGCCCACAATGGTTTCCCGGGGGATCGGGGCACCCATCCATACATACGTTCGGGGGGACCGAATGGTCTCCCCTTTCCATATGGGCCGGGATGCCCGCCACCCCTCTTAACCCCAATTCTCCATGGGAGGAGACAGACACAGATTTGAACTTTTGGAAGGCGGGGGGGCCTCATGACCCCCCCGGCCGTATTTATTAAAATATTAAACAAAATTTAAAACTTTAAATTAAAACGTTTCATGAATCATGTACAAATTCAACTTCATATACATCTTGATGAAGACAGGTTTTTCAGGCTAACCTTAACAAATCTCTAATACAAAGTTTTCCTAGCCGAGTCTAGCATCCTGATAAATGCATTACATTTGAATTTGTACAACCTAACATTAAGGGCCAACGGCAAGGTCTTAACCGGTGTCAGATCCCTATCACCAACTTCCCGCCCTCACGGTGTGAGTGGCGCATGCGCAGAGGACTTTACCCTCGCCGCCAATTGTAACTTCCCTTGTCGTGGGGGCCCCCTTTCACTTGACGCCATCTTAAGGTCGTCTGAGTTCGTGTGCGAGGTATCCGTAAGAAGGACAGCGTGGACTCCCCCCCTTCCCCACACTCTCTTCCGCCGGAGTGGATATCCGACCCCCGGGAAATTCGTGGGGGGGCATATAGCCGTGGATGCCGCCCCCCCATGGGAGGGGCCAATGGCCACCTCCCCCGGGTGCTCCCATCCATAATGGGTGGCAACCCCCCTAGGGACCTTGAAATCACTGCTCACCGATCATGACCTTACCGCCACAGGCCAGATAGTTGACCGACTATCTGGCCCCCCCACACCTCCTATAGGTCATGTCTCCTTAAACCCACTAGCCAAGCTACGATGTCTCCTATCAGTAAATCATTACCAGTCTTGGACAGGTGCACCCCATCATCCGAATAACAGTGATCACCCCTGATACACCCATGAGAAATGCTTTGTAGATGAGCAGAGCGAAACAATTTCTCTATTTTATTGTTGACCCTCTTTACCGAGTAGTTCAACGCTGTCATAGACAAACCCCCCCGCCATATCCTCCTGGGAATCATGTGGGACCAGGCAATCGTACATCAAGAGAGCCTTTTGGCTAATCAGCTAACTACAGACAGTATGTACTCCACTAACACCCGTCTTCCCAGTCTCACCAAGTCATTGCCCCCTACATGCACTATGACTACAGATGGCGGTGACCTGTGCCGCCCTAATAGTTCCTCCACAAAACTTTGCAATCGGTCAAAGGCTGTCCTTCCCATGGAAGGTCACTCTGAACCCATATTCCTCAGATGTGTGGATCGCATCACCTGCTTTGAATATGTCCCCGGCACGCCTCACATATGAGTGGCCCATGATCCAGACCACATGATCTCCATTCCGTGATCCTTTCCCGCTGGTCAGCTGATGCTGGGCCGATCCTGTAAACCGAAACTGTAATCCAAACAAAAGACAACAAGCGTGAGTGCATTTCATCAGTCTTTTACAAAATGTGCAGTCGCAAATATCTCTTGAAACAATTCGAGGACCAATGGCCTAATTGTTTCACCTCATCTGCCTGCAGACCCCGAGCCGTAGCTTCTGTAGCGGCCCCTATTCTAAATGAATGGGTCCCAAAATCACACAGGTTCAAGCCCGCTGCTGCAATCGTAATTGCCAGCACCCTCTGAAATTGAAATCTTGTCAATGGGGTACCGTCCATATGTCTAAGCAGGGCCCCCCCATGTTGAGGTTCCGTGACGGCTTGAACCCGTGTTTTTAAGTTTGTCAGAAATACATAAAAATGATATCAGTGAACCGCAAATGATCCATTTAGTATATCCTAGTGTTTTCGCTACGCTACGAGCAAGAGCACTCTTGTTATGAACACATTTCTGATCTACCCATGGCATCCATCTTAGATCATGGCCGCCATTTTGTGTTTCCTTGCCCTCACATATGCAATAGCCTCTGATCACTTCATTCACTCCACTTTGATTAAGGACACGTAGCCTTAGCCGGAGATTCACCTCTTACATGACACGTACACCTTAAACTAGATCACGCTGTAGCTGCATGACTCGACAAAGGCTGCCTCCTCTGCCCGAGGCCAGCCCACCTGAACTGGTTTTCCTGTCCATTGTCCTGATCATGATTAGGCGGCCGAAGCTGGTAGCCTTGCCCATTTACAACCCACAAACATCTCTTATCCCGCTTTCCTATCTTCTGCACCTGGCTCTGCTCCTTTCCTTCTGGGCCTTTATTAGGGGGAGGTAACGAACTTTACGATGAGGCGGTCCGGCACTTGAATGCAATATTGACAAGGGATTGTGATGGACTGGTGGGAACCCCTCTTCTTGATGTTTGGTATCAGATATTATCGACAGTTCCTGTGTAACGCCAAATATTTATTGTTTAAGAGACACAAAAGGTTTGGGAATGTACCGACATGTGAAATATTTGCCTAGAGCACAATTTTTGGTATATAAGGAGCAACCCACTTTGTACAAATCGAACAGTCTCCTGAATTCTGCCCGTGTGTAGATTCTGTGACTTCTGTGTCCCTGCAGTAATAAACCTTTGGTCTTTGACGCCACCATCGAGAAGCCCGTGTTTCTGTTCATTTGTGCACCAAGGCAGGTGGAACTCCGGGGTCTTCGGGTGTTGTACCCTGACACCTCTGGACGGAACCAAAAAGTCCAGAACTCCAATTGGCGCCCAACGTGGGGCGACGTCATTCGGTACCGGTCCAAAAGCCTGAAGAGTTCGAGAAGCTTCGTGTGAAGATTCCTGAGGGAGGCGCCCCACTTCATCGATCCCGGCATATCGCAAAAGTGGCCCTGAAGTTCTCTTCCGCGAGGATTCCCGTTCAGGACGGCTGCAGTGGGCCGTTGCCTTGACCGTCGCCCTGTCTTGGACCCGAAGTGGTGCAGTCCTTAGTACGGCGAAACGTGACGGGTTTCTCCTTGGTGACGTCTTCAGTGACTCAGTTAAGTATTTAGTGATAGCTAGCTGGTTATTTTGTGAGGATTGTTAAAAATCCTTGATCGGTTCTTGGTTTGGTTTGGTTTCGTAAGATTATCACTAGTTGTTCTGGTTACGATAATCTATTTGGTTTAGTTTGGGTATCGATACATCAGTTCGTTTTTGGTAGGCCTAAGTTCTTGGTTCAAGTGCACAAATTTGTTTCGTGTTTGTTTGTTTTGTGTTCCGGACTGAAAATGGTAAGTCGGAAAATGTTGTCTTGTTTTAGTTGCAACAGTGACTCACAATTAGAGGACTCTTGTCTGGTTCCTCCGATTGGGACTCCCCTATATGATTTATACTGTAAGTATGGTGTGGGTCCTATAACTTATAATGAGATATGGGTCCGTTATTGTAAGAAGGATGGTGTCCTTAGTTGGCCACTGCATGGTAGTTTTGAACAAGAGATTCTCGACAACTTAGAAGCGAAATTGTTTAGGAAGAAAGCCCGACCGGCAATGTTTGACTCTTTTCGTTATTGGCGGAAAGAATCCAAACAGAGAGAAATGAAAAGGTTGAAGAAAGAGCAAAAAGAACAAGAAGAGTTAACTCTAGAGCAAGCGACTAAACAGTTGCAGGCTAACGAGTGTGAAAAGGCCATAGATGCAGCCATTAGAGAGCATAACTTAGCGATTGACAAGTGCTATCCTGCCTTGCCATCGAAAATGGCTAAGATACTGGAGGATTCCGAAAACGATCCTCTGTTGTCTTATCTGTTACGTTCACCTCCACCGTATGCACAAGGTGCTACGGCTCCACTCATCCCGAATGTTCAATTGCCAGTTGCTGGACAACCTGGTGTTCCTGTTCCTCAGAATCAAGTTCCTATACTTCCTGTGGTGAATGTAAATGTTCCTACAGCTCCTCCTCTTCCTACACTGCCGGCTCCTATACCTACCACTGTACCTACTGTTCCTCAAACTATTTTTATCGATACTCCTACTGTTTCGTCATCTATTCCTACCTCTACTGCATTCTCTATGTCTGCGAGTGTACTAACACCACTTTCTGTTCGTCGAAGAATCACTGATTCTGTTACTAATATGCTGTCTCCTATATATAAAACCTTGATTAAGACTCCTACTCCTGACTCTGTTCAGAGACGGAGTCAGCTTCCAAGTACTGAGGAACGGGGAGTTTTAGACTCCACGGCTCTCAGATGGATTACGAAAGTTAGAAGATATAGTACGAGAGATGTATTAGAGACATTTATGCAATGGGGAGAGCCAACGCAACGGTACGTCTTTGATGAGATGTGCTCGTTGTTACGTGAGGAAATAGAAGAAGACGATGTCGAATCAGATTTGGAAGATTTAATTAAAGTTCAAAAGGAGTTTGCTGCTGGAATGATAGTGGGTGAGAATATAAAGCAAGCGATGGAACTCATTTTGAGTTTTAGGAATGATCCATCTCTTCGTTCACCGAGAGATTTAGAAAAAGGTAAAGCGAAGCTAAGTCGCCAATATCCTATGAGGGAGGTTCCTCCAATTTGGCGCGAAGCTGTGCAAGCTGATCAAAACGCGGGTATTGCAGCTGCTCCAGCACAGTTCCAAAGAGTATGGATACATATTCCATGGAAGCGAGCAGAAGTGTTAGCAGTGAAACAGGCCTTGCCAGATCCACGTAAGAATCCAGCCGGATATTACAAGGAATTGACACAGACAGTTGAGGCTTGTATAATGAACCTAGCCGACATTGATATGTTGTTTGGTAATGTAGTTCCACAACCAGTGTGGGCTAAAATTCGTAGAGAGGATCATCAGGCTGCTTTAGGTGGTGATTGGGCAGCTATCACTGCAGCAGATGCTCAACAAACGGGTGGTGCGAAACCCGAACCTTTGATTGCTAATCTGCCAGGTAGAATAATTGATTTAATGAAGACTCTGATGCCAGCATTGCGTGTTAATTGGGATAAATTATCCGCATGCAGGCAAAAGAAAGACGAAAGCGTCTCGGACTTCTTCACGAGGTTCGAAGAGACTTTTGTAGACCATAGTGGTCAGGACATGAGCACTGAAGGAGGACAGAGATTGTTTGTCGATAAATTTGTGCATAATTTGTTGCCTGAATTATGCAATAAATTGAAAGACTCAGAAAGTGCGTGGGCTGTATCTACGACAGCGCAAATACTTGCGACTGCCCAGTACTACGAAAATAGGGATAAAGAGGAAAAGGAGAAATCAGAGAAGAAAACGAAAGATTTAAAAACTAAAGTTCTTTTGCAGCAGGCGTATCCGCCTCGTACGAATCAGACTAATACGCAGCAAAATTCATACCAAAGGACAGATTATAGTACATCAAGGCCTCAATATCAGTGGAATCAGTGTGCGTACTGCAAGAAAGAGGGTCACTATAAAAATGAATGTCCGATCTTAGCGCAAAATAATGCGGCAGCAGCTCAGAGAGGTCGTGGTGGTTATGCGCAGAATTCTAGAGGTCGAGGGCGAGGTGCTATGCCTCCGCAAACGAATGATCGTCCTTCTAATCACTTTGATCAACGGAATGTACAGTCAGCTCAACAGAATAGATCTCAGCAATATCTTGTTGAGGATTATTGTGAAGTTGATGAAGGATTCCAACAAAATGGGTACTAGGACAGCCATGGACAGAGAGAGGGAGTAGTATCAGTTCCAGTGGATCAGAGTGGGCCTTATGTCGCAGTAGCAACATCAGGTGTAGTCGAACCGTTTCTGTTGGATACTGGTGCCGCAAAAAGTTCTATCATGCATGCGAAACTCCCTGGCGCACCTTTGTCTGGCTCAACAAATGTTTCCGTAGGTTTTTCAGGCGCCCCTGTGTACAACCCGATATCTGGTCCTTTGTCTATTTCTGTTGGACCGTGTCAATTGAAAGCACCCCTGATTTTGACGACAGGTTGTAATGAAAATCTGCTTGGTTTAGATTTGTTAAAACGACTATATGCGACATTGTACTGTTCTCCGGAAGGAGTACAGCTTACTTTGGGCAAAAATATCACCTCTCCGATGTACTTGTCAATGGACGCACTCCCGCCGGAGCTACGTTCACTCCCTGATTCTCTTTGGGCGACTGGTCCAAATGATGTAGGTCTACTAGAGATTCCACCGTATGTAGTAACTTTGAAAGCGAATGTAAAATTTCCAAGAATCCCTCAATATAAAATATCGAGTGAAGGTGAGCGTGCACTTTTATTGATTGTGCAAGATTTGATTAAAAAAGGTGTGGTTGAAGAAACGCGAGGAAATGTCTGTAACAGTCCTGTATTACCGATCTTGAAACGAACTGATCCTACAAAGCCTCCAGTCTATAGGTTTGTCATAGACCTTAGAGAAGTTAATAAGATTGTAATTCCGCAGTTTCCTGTAGTGCCAGACATTACTGCGTTGTTAACATTGATTCCTGCCACAGCTACGTGGTTTTCAGTTATAGACCTCAAGAATGCATTTTTCAGCATTCCGATAGCTGAAGAAAGTAGGGATATTTTCGGCTTCTGTTTAGGAGGTCGAAGTTTCAGATTTAAACGAGCTCCACAAGGCTACTGTGAAAGTCCATCCATTTACAGTCAAGCTTTAAAAAGTCAGCTAGATTCTTTTGTCCTTCCTCCAGGCTCTGCCCTAGTACAGTACGTAGACGATCTTTTAGTGGCTGCCGATGACAAGGAAACTTGCAAAGCAGCTACGATTTCACTATTGCATCATTTGTCTAATTTGAATCATAAGGTGTCACCTTCCAAAATGCAATATTGCTGCCAAGAAGTAACCTACCTAGGTCACCTCTTATCAAAGGAGGGAAGGAAGTTGACCCCAGAAAGAATAAAAGCAATTACGCAGATGAGTGTTCCACGCACACAGAGGGAAGTACGTGCCTTTCTAGGTATTACCTCTTACTGTAGGCAGTGGATTCCAAATTTTTCACTTTTAGCGAAGCCATTGGTAGCTTTGACTGGGAAAAATGTTCCGAGTCCGGTGCCATGGTCTGATGAATGTCGAGAGAGTTTTATTGAGTTACGAAAAGCACTGTGTTCAGCTCCTGTATTGGGTACACCTGATTATAGTAAACCATTCACGCTCTACGTTCACGAAAGAGAAGGTTGCGCGTTGAGTGTTCTGACACAGAAGTTTGGTGATAAACAACGCCCTTGTGCGTATTTCTCATCAACACTAGATCCGGTAGCTAGAGCATTGCCTAGTTGTTTGAGGGCTACAGCGGCAGCTGCAGCTTCCATTCGACAATCTGCTGGTTTGGTGATGAACAATATGCTAGTGGTCATGGTTCCTCATGCAGTGGATACACTCATGAACCGAACGAAGACACAACACCTTACTAGTGCGAGATTATCTGGTTACGAGCTGACGTTATTAGCGAGTCATATTCAGATCAAAAGATGCAATGTATTGAATCCAGCAACATTGTTGCCGACTGATCAAGAGTCGAGTGATTCTGAGCCACATGACTGTTATTTCAAAACGGAGGAAGAGACAAAAGGTCGCATCGATTTGAGGGATACTCCCCTATCCGACCCGGATGGTACGCTGTATGTGGACGGGTCATGTTTTAAATTGGAGAATGGTGATGTGACTGCTGCCTACGCGGTAACGACTTTGAAGACGATTGTGGAGACTGCAAGAGTGAGTCAGAATTCTGCCCAAGCAGCAGAATTAATAGCTCTTACGAGAGCGTGTGTTTTAGCTGAGGGAAAAAGAGTGAATGTGTTTACAGATAGTCAGTATGCATTTGGCGTGGCCCATAGTTTTGGCCGGTTGTGGAGAGAAAGGGGTTTCATTACGTCCCATGGGACTAAGATTCAGCACGGTCAGCTAGTTAACGACTTGTTAGAATCTTTAACCTTACCGACTGAAGTTGCGATTGTGAAGTGCAGTGCTCATAAAGCAATCACGGATGATGTTGGTCGTGGAAATGCCTTTGCTGATGAAACCGCTAAACAAACAGCTAGAGACATGATGAGTAGAATGTATGTTGCTACGTCTGCAAGATGGATTGCTGAGTCTGGAATGTGTGAGGACACTATGGAAAGTGTGAAAGAGATTCAGAAAGAAGCGACTGAAGAAGAGAAACGCGTATGGAGAGAAAGTACGGGCAAATTGGACTCGAATGGATGTTGGATCGATTTGACAGAACAGCAGCGTTGGATGTTGCCTGATGCGTATGTGCTTGCAGTAGTGACGATGGCGCATGGAGTGGCGCACATAAGTTCTAAAGGGATATGTAAGATGTTAGCCCCGGTCTGGAAGAATGAGGGAATCAGTAAATGTGCAGAGAGAATGGTGAAAAATTGTATGGTGTGCTTGATGCATAATCCTGGCAAGGGAACTCCAACTCCAGCTGGTCATTTTGCTCCTCCTTCCTGTCCCTTTGAAGTAATTCAGTTAGACTTCATTCACATGGAACGCTGTAACAATTTAAAATACGTCCTGGTGGTGGTTTGTGCTTTTTCCAGGTGGATAGAAGCATACCCACTAAAGGACAACACTGCTCTATCTACTGCCAAAATTCTTCTAAAAGAATTTTTCCCTAGGTATGGAATGCCACGGATTGTATGGTCAGATAACGGAAGTGAGTTTATAGGGAAAGTTATGCAGAGTGTGTGTGCTGGTCTAGGATTGAAACAAAAATTTCATAGTGCGAACCATCCCCAGTCTGCTGGTTTAGTCGAGGGTTACAATGGCACCCTCAAGCTTAAAATAGCCAAAATACAAGCATTCACGGGTTTGGCTTGGCCAGACGCACTTCCTTTGGCCTTGTTATCAACAAGAGCAACAGTGCATTCTAGAATAGGGCTTTCTCCATATGAGATTGTGTTTGACCGCCCGGCAAATGTCTGGGGTGTGCCAAGGCCTAAACAATTCTGTTCCATTGAATATCCTATGTTGATAGACTACCTTTACGACTTGACTGCTAAATTAAGTCTTATTCATCAACAGGTCTTTGATGCTTTGCCAAAGCCTCCGGAGAGTCCAGGGCATCAACTGAAACCGGGTGACTTCATTGTGGTCCGGAACTTCGCGAGGACAAAGAATCTTCAGCCTCGCTACATCGGCCCCTTCCAAATCCTGCTGGCAACGAGGACAGCTGTACGTGTTGCTGGCCGCAAACACTGGATCCACGCTTCTCACGTAAAGCGTGTTCCACTGCCGCTGCCCTACGACGACTGGGTGAAGAAGGGAATTGGTGCCTCCGAATCTGAAATAACTCCGAAATTTGTCCCTTTCAGCGATGCCGATTTGATTATTGACACTTTGAAACGTGACTCTCCTCCTGAAAAGACTGCTTTGAACATTGAACATTTGTCCCCAGCATCAAAAGAAACTTTGCCATCTGCGAACTTAAACTCTACAACAGCTGCTAGTGATACACTATTTTCTGATCAAACAGTACCAGCGAAGAAGAGATACAACCTTAGAAGTCATAAAACGAACTAATAAAGCAGGCAACTGCATATTGTGATTTTGATATTTATATACATTGGACTTTTGCTTTTCAGCCAGGAAGTTTGCTATTGTTTATTGTTTTTTTAAAATTGCCTTGCCGTCTGGGTAGCCGTAGGGTCGTGGCTGTGTGCCTAGTTTGAATTTGCAGGGGTCTGACACAAGGTCGATCTTTCTGTTAGTTTTGGGAACTCCCAGGGCTGACAGAGGCATTTTCATCTACGTACACATCATCAGTGGTCGCGAGCGGATTGTAGAAGATGGAACTTCCTGCGCTGCAACGAGAAAATGTGATTTACGTTCGCAGAAACAGACTAAATAGAATTCTTCACAGCAAATGTTTCTTGATGCAATGTGCCATTACATTTTTGATTGTTTTAGCAACATTGGTGGGTGGAATTGTCTTTAGCATAAATTTGATTTTTGTGCCAGTTTCTACAGTGCCTCCCCTTGATCCAGCTATTTCTACTGTTTCTTCTATACACTCTTTTCACCCATTTCCAGAACATGAGCAAGCTCGACGCTCAGAATTCATTAATAACACTTTTGTACAGCTCTTGCATCAACACCAACTGGTAGTTAACACTACAGACTGCTGGGTGTGTGGCTTGATACCTCACACTATGGATAAAGGTATTCCCTATTTGGTTTTGCCTTTCAGCTATAATGGATCATTTCAGGCCTTCCAAACCATCTTTGCTTATGCCCTTGAAACCTATCCTCCACGTCCACCACGTTCCACTAAATATAACTCTGCCAACAAAGCCCTAGTCCAGGGAATTATTGACATGGTCAAGGACGTCAATAATACTCCATCTTACCCTAGAGACGAACTGCGAGTATATTTAAGTTGGAATACTTCAGAGTATCGCCTTAGTTTAGGAGAAAGCAAGCGTAAAAGCTCAACTCCAATCTGGGTCGTACCTCACCGAGGTCAGGTCTGTCTGCAAGGTAATGGGAGAAATCCGAGAGCTCAGCTAGGGAGGAGTGAGTGCGTAGAGACTTATGTGTTTCCGGCTAACTCTTCCCCTGCCTTCCTCACTGCTAGGAGTACCTACTTCATTTGTCGAGACAGAGCTTATACATGGTTGCCTGCCGACTTCTCAGGATCATGTTATATTGCTCGATTGTTGCCTCCGACATACACTGCTTCACCGGATTACCACAGAACAAGAGTAGCAAGAGGTGTTTTCAGTAAGGAAGATACCGCTGGTCAGGAAGCTGGAGACTTCTTCAAAGGCTTCCTTCCGTTCTGGGGGCCTATGGCCAATAGTAGAAACATACGTCAGCTAACACGGGTAGTTGAATCTACTATTACCGAAACTGCTGGTGCCCTTAGCAATCTGACAGCTGAGCTTCAGGCGGATAGGCTCATGACATTGCAGAACCGTATGGTCCTAGATGTTATACTTGCAGATCGAGGTGGGGTATGCAGAATGATCCAATCGAGCTGCTGTGTCTTTATTCCTAATAATGCTCCAACAGTTTACGAGGCGATCTCTAAGTTGCACAAGATTTCGGACTCCATACATGTAGACAAGGGAAACTGGTCCTTCATGGAGTGGGTTTGGACTCTGATATCAGCGTGGGGATGGAAGGTTCTAATGGTCATTGGTGTCATCTTAGTATTCCTATTCTCATGTTGTCTGATTATCCAGTGTGGTCCTGCTCTGTGTAGTCTTTGTGCTGCAACTTGCCTCAGAAAACCACCTGCATTTGGAGAAAAGACACGAGAAAGGATGATGATACAACAGCATGTCACTGACCTGATGAACATAGAACTAGATTCAGACATAGATTGAGTAATTGCCTATGTAAGGGCAAAAGGAGGGTCTGAGGTTCCGTGACGGCTTGAACCCGTGTTTTTAAGTTTGTCAGAAATACATAAAAATGATATCAGTGAACCGCAAATGATCCATTTAGTATATCCTAGTGTTTTCGCTACGCTACGAGCAAGAGCACTCTTGTTATGAACACATTTCTGATCTACCCATGGCATCCATCTTAGATCATGGCCGCCATTTTGTGTTTCCTTGCCCTCACATATGCAATAGCCTCTGATCACTTCATTCACTCCACTTTGATTAAGGACACGTAGCCTTAGCCGGAGATTCACCTCTTACATGACACGTACACCTTAAACTAGATCACGCTGTAGCTGCATGACTCGACAAAGGCTGCCTCCTCTGCCCGAGGCCAGCCCACCTGAACTGGTTTTCCTGTCCATTGTCCTGATCATGATTAGGCGGCCGAAGCTGGTAGCCTTGCCCATTTACAACCCACAAACATCTCTTATCCCGCTTTCCTATCTTCTGCACCTGGCTCTGCTCCTTTCCTTCTGGGCCTTTATTAGGGGGAGGTAACGAACTTTACGATGAGGCGGTCCGGCACTTGAATGCAATATTGACAAGGGATTGTGATGGACTGGTGGGAACCCCTCTTCTTGATGTTTGGTATCAGATATTATCGACAGTTCCTGTGTAACGCCAAATATTTATTGTTTAAGAGACACAAAAGGTTTGGGAATGTACCGACATGTGAAATATTTGCCTAGAGCACAATTTTTGGTATATAAGGAGCAACCCACTTTGTACAAATCGAACAGTCTCCTGAATTCTGCCCGTGTGTAGATTCTGTGACTTCTGTGTCCCTGCAGTAATAAACCTTTGGTCTTTGACGCCACCATCGAGAAGCCCGTGTTTCTGTTCATTTGTGCACCAAGGCAGGTGGAACTCCGGGGTCTTCGGGTGTTGTACCCTGACACCTCTGGACGGAACCAAAAAGTCCAGAACTCCAATGTTGTCAACCTTTGTTTCAGGTAGGCCTCCACATGCCTCACTGGACAACCGGGATTCCCCGGAGTGCGCTGCAACACCACACTATTCCCCAGGGCCTCCTGGTCCGTTTTTGACCTGGCTATTGAGATCAGCAGAGAATCCCCCCTCACTTGGATGTGATCCCTGCGTAGACCTCCTTCCATATCTTTCCTATTCCCTGCCACAAGTTCACTCACCCGCAGGGCCCCATAGAATGCCAATGTGAAAGCTGCTCGGAATAGTAGTACCTCGCTGGGCGAGGAGCATGTCTCGTCCAGTTTCGACAGTAAGGTGGTCAATTTATCAAACCCAATCGGGTGCCTGTTATCCTGTCTGCGACCCTCCAGGCGCCGCCAGCCGCGGAGAGCCTTCCTGACTAAGAAGGAGTTTGTTGGGTCCCTTATCCCCTGGAGCTGTGCCATAAATGATATGGCAGCCTTATACCTATTAGCGGTTGCCGCCGACCGGCCTTCCTTATGAAGTGCCACTAAAAACTGGAGCAAGGACTCCTCCTGCCCCATCTATGCTCCCCTACCGGCCCTAAAATGGCGCAGTATGAACGGAACACCCCTTCATAAGCTTTCCTCGTCCTGGGCGCTAAACTGGCTGCCACGAGGTTTTGTAGTCCGGGGCACCGATCTGCCACAGTGCTTCGGGGAAAGGTGCTGCCACTAGCTCCGCTGAGGGTAGACAATCCCTGAAAGCCTGCATTTTGGAACGAGAGAGTGCATCAGCTGCATTATTTAGTACACCCGGCACATGCTCTGCCCTGAACTGTACGTTCAATCTCATGCATCGCAATACAATCTCTTTCAACAGTCGTAAGATCCATTTGCAGCGTGCTGCCTGCTGGTTAATGCACTCAACCACTGTCATATTATCTGACCAAAACACAACCGAGCGGGCCCTAAAGTCATCCGGCCATGCCACCAGAGCCACCCAGATGGGGAATAGTTCCAGGAAACCAATGTATTCGTCAGGCTGCTTGTTCGCCACCACGCCGGCCATGTTTGTGCCGACCACCAGTTTACGAAGATTGCCCCAAACCCCACGCTACCCGCCGAGTCGGTCCATAAGCCAAGTTCCACCGACGAGGCTGGGGGTTTGCTACATACCACTCGGCCATTGAAGTCCGCCAGGAATGCGAGCCAAATAAGCATGTCCTGGCGAACCTCTGCCGACAGTCTTGTGGTGCCCTTCCCTAAGGCCCACCATGGATTGCGCAATGGATCGAGAGAAAGGGCGAGCCATCGGTATCACTCTCAATGCAAGCTTAAGCTGACCCACTGTCTGTTGTAACTGGTGCAGGGGCACCTTCTCCATCCGGAGACACTGTAGCAGGGAAGCCCTAAACTTGGCAACCTTCTCCGTCAGCAAACGGAAACACCCCTCCTCCGAGTCTAGTTCTATACCCAGAAACTCGAGGGAGGTAGTTGGCCCTACTGTCTTACCTGGCGCCAATGGAACTCCGAAACCCCGCAAGAGCACGCAGAAGTCCTGCAATGCCCGCGCGCAGTCCCGAGTGCCCGCTGGGCCAAGAAAGAGGAAATCATCCAGAAAATGCATCACATGTTTGTGCCCTGTGGCCTTCGTGAACACCCATTCCAAAAATGAGCTAAACATTTCAAAATAGGCACAACACACGAAATCGAACAACCCATAGGCATGCACATATCCATGTAGTATTTCCCCTGAAACGTGAAACCCAGCAGGCGCTGGTCCTGAGGGTGTACTGGGAGCAACCTGAATGCAGATTCAATGTCTGATTTAGCTAACAATGCACCAGGCCCAGGTGATTCAACAGTACTACTGCGTCATCGAACGATGCATACTTTCCTGAACATACCTTTAGGTCAATCTCTTCATTTACTGAAGCCCCCCTCGGGGCCGATAGATTGTGGATGAGTCTATACTACCCCGGGTCCCTCTTCGGAACCACTCCTAATGGGGAACACACAAAATCCACCACTGGTGGGTCGCCAAATGGTCCTGCCACTCGCCCCAAGCTAACTTCTTTTGCAATCTTTATGGCGGCAACTGTTGGATTGTGTCGAATAGACAACTGGTTTTTACAGGAAGTGGTCCCACGAAAATTGCCCGCCGGGATCCTGAAGCCATATGAGAAGCCATCCCTCGGACGCATGATCAGGGTATCCGTTTAGCCAAGGGGTCAAAGCCAAGATATCTACGGGCGAAGATGTTTGCTTCCGAGGCACCGTATCAATCCTGCTTGGGACCCCCCTTCCCTCCTGTGCCATTGGCCTTAGATCGGCAACTTGTTTCCGGGTGTGAGGAGTTTCCACAACCCGAGCACGCATGCCGGAACCTACACGTTCCTTGGGGCCTGTTACAAGTTCCTTTATTGAAGCCCCAACACACCCCTCACTTGATTCCATTCCCTCCCGACCTAGGCTGGGACTCCCCCCCAGAGTTCGCACGAAAGGGCCTCTGAGGGAATACCCCGGAGCCGTTCGTGCTCGACCCCGAACCACTCGCTGGTCCTGGCAAGAGCTGTGCATGCCATGACACTGTATCCAAACAATCCCATGTCAAGGCCTCGTTAAACTCCTTCGCTTTTCTGAAGGCCATATCATAGCCTTTCCATTCATCACCCCCATACTTCGCATGGAAATTCGTGAACCTGCTCTGATAACATGCCAAGTCGCTCAACACCTCTGGTGTACGTTCTGCGATAATCGCCACAAAGATAGAAAAGGCCCTGATCCAGTTCAATATTGTCTCATCTACCCTGAATTCCGCCATCTTGGCACGCCATACACTGGGGTGCCATAAATCTTTCTGGGTCTTTGCATACTCTAACTCACGATGATCAGTCAACAGTGAAAACATGTTAATGTACTTGTTGGCCCACACCATCTCTTTCGTAACCATGGGAACATGTTGAGCCAAACTTTCCAGCCTTGAGGGTACCGAGCCCTCCCCCACCATCGGTAACGGTCTCCTAGCGGCTTCCGCCGTGCTTCCCGCCGCGTCGGTTGTTTTCTCTTGGTTATCAGCCGTGACCACCTTCGCCACCTGCGGGGAAATAGAAGGCAAATTCGCTGTCCCGGTATCCCTTGCCTGCCGCAACTGCTCAATAATTATTCTGGCCTCTTCGGCCGGGTCTCCGGCAGCCGCAGATCCCCTGCTCCCTTTTCTAGCCACGGTAACACTGCCGCTAACTGAAGCGCTAATTCCGGGGGCATCTGGTCATCCACCAACGGCATGATAACCACGGGGAGAGGCAACCCCCCATCCGGTCCTGGTACCGGGCTAGTCGCTGGCGCTACTGGAATTGGTGGAGTTTCTACCGGAACTGGGGCCTCTCTGGGACCCTCCTTCCCCTTCCTCTTCTTACCCTTATCCTCTGGGGTGACGTTCGGCAAAGCTGGTCCTATGACCCTCCTAGGCCGTCCCGAGGGGACATTCTGGGCCTCCACCTGTTTCCTGAGGGCCGCCAAGCCGCGATCTAGCCGGTCTACTTTACCGAATTTTCGGTCCATCACCGCCACTTGATTCACCAACGTGCGCAGCATCCTTTCCATCTCGGAGCTCTTTCCAGGCTTCTTGCCAGGCATGTCTGTGTTCGATCTGCACGACCTGTCCTACGGAGGCGACTCGATTTCCAGCTACGCCTTGATGACTGAAAGAGAAAAACAAAAATTACAAGTTCTCAAAAAGTGCAGCTTGTTCCCTTGAGGGCTCACGAGCGATGAGTGGTGCAGCCTTCAGAGCGCAGGAACAAGAGGAAGCTTCGTTGGATTCCCGCACCTTTTATCCAGCTGCGGGAGGATGGGGCCCTGCCTCAAGCACGCCCATCAGTGCACGGACTTCCGGGCGGGTGTTTAGGACAACCTCTTTTGGGCGGGAGGAGCGTGTTCCGGCCACGCCGCTTCGGGCATACCAGCCGGGACACGCCCCCCGCCCACAATGGTTTCCCGGGGGATCGGGGCACCCATCCATCCGTTCGGGGGGACCGAATGGTCTCCCCTTTCCAATAGCTGAGGGGTGAAAATTACTATTTCCACTCCAGGGAGTGCAACAGTAGGGGTAGTGTTGGATAGAAGAGGGGATAACATTTACTATTCCCTCTCCGAGAGTGCAAGAGTAGGGAATGTTGGCTAAAGGAGCTGTAAAAATTAATGTTCCCACTCCAGATAGTGCAACAGTAGGGAAGGTGTTGGATAGCAGAAGGGATAACATTACTATTCACACTCTAGCAAATGCTACAGTAGGAAAAGTGTTGGATAGCAAAGGGGAATAATTTACTATTCTCATTCTAGCAAGTACAACAGTAGGGAAAGTGTTGGATAGCAGAGGCGAAAAAATTTCTATTCCCGCTAAAGAGAGTGCAACAGTAGGGAAAGTGTTGAATAGCAGAAGAGATAAAACTTACTATTCCAACTCCAGAGAGTGCAACAGTAGGGAACGTGTTGAATAGTTGAGGGGATAAAATTACTATCCTCACTCCAGCGAGTGCAATAAAAGGGAACATGTTAGATAGAGTAGGGGTAAAAATTACTATTCCCACTCCAGCGATTGCAAAAGTAGGGAATGTGTTGGATAGCAGAGGGGAATAATTTACTATTCCCACTCCAGGAAAATAATTAACATTAATTAACAAATAAGTAATTAATAAAAAATAATGCACCTCCAACCATATCCCCCTATAAATGACACCACCAGTGTTGTAAAACATAACACAATTACCATAATTAATTAATTAATAATAATTAACAAGCAATAATAAATTAAATTACACAACACTATCAAACAACTTAAAATACATTTTAATATAAGTAAAAAAATATATATCAAAATTAAATTACTTCCTAGCCTACTCCCATATCAACTCACAACCCACTCTTAAAAAAACGTACACAAATAACATAATTATTAATTATTAATAACCAATTATTAAACAATTAACAATACATTCTTTTCCACACTTAACAATATAACATGTTAAATGCATGAATATAAAATGTTAAATACATAAATATAAAATATTATAAAATATAAATGAATTATGTATTAATTAATTACTTCCCATCCTACTTCCCTGTAAACCCACAACCCTCTCTTTAAAAAATGACTTAATTAACATATTTAACAAATAACTATTATCAATTAACAACCAATGAATAACCAATTATTAATACATTAATTACCAGAATTAACAATATAATATCTTAATTACTTAAATATGAATTAATACAACATATTAATTAATTGATTAATTAATTATAATTAAATTACTTCCCACCCTATTCCCCTATAAGTCAAAAAAAATATACTTTATTTGGTATTTCATAACCATAAAGCATACATATCCAAAGACAATTTAAAATAGCAAACACTTAAAAGTTCCTTTAGTTAAAAATGTCTTTTCTCGTTTTTTCATTTACAAACTAACCCAGTCATTATCAGGGGTCTAATTCTGCTTTTTGTAGCTTGGTCTCTACAGAATTCATAAACTTTACCCCGCGGCATATCAAAATGTTTGAACCGGCTCCCATCCAGCTGGTCACAGCTTGCCTGCAGGTACGGATCTGTAGCATATTAAAAATTGATTTCAGTAAAACTTTCCTTTCTTCTTTAGAAGACTCACATGTGCACAGGAGGTGGCACAAGGTCTCACTGTGATAATCACATAATCAGCATCTTCGTTCCTGGTGACTGACCTTCCATGACGGAATCAAGTCTTTTGAGATATGGTTGCCCATTCTGAAGGCCATGAATTTTCTTTTTAATGATAGCCGGAAGTGCGCAGTGAGATAAGGTTGAGGTTTTAGTCGTTTATACGAATTTAGAATGGTCCATGCGTGTCGACGTTTGGCCAAAGACTTTTTATCTTCTACCAAAGATAAGGCTTTTGCATTTAGAGTGCAAATTTTTTTAAAGGACGTTGTTTCCGGTGGGTTGTTCCAGATCTCCACTATTTTTAGGGTATCTAGTGATGCTCTCAGGTCATAGCCCCATGAGTTGGGTTCCTGTTGGTCATATTGTTTTTTAATTTCTTGCCAACATAAGTTGTTTAAAGATCCTATTTCCGATAATCTCAATTTCCAGCACCATTTCACTAGGGCTGCTTTCCTCTGGTAGATTAGATTTTTTAGACCAAATTCAAGCCTTATTTGGGCATGGGCTGCTCCTTTGTATATGTGAAAGACAGCTTTATATATTCTTGTCTGGAGTACGTTTAGAATAGCTGCTTCTTTCCCATGCCATATTTCCAGTCCATATGAGAGGGATGGTAAGAATTGGGCTGTCATTACTTTTAACAGGTGGTCATTTGATGGACATTGCAATTTCTTTTGCAAAACCTTGTAAGCAAAACTCAGTGCTTGTGCCTTTGCGGCAATAGTTCTTTTATGATCTGTGAGGGACATGTTTTTACTTATTGTAACCCCCAAATATTTATAAGCAGTTGTTTCCTCAATGGGTTTTCCTTTTGTTTGCCAATTGAAGGATTTTCTACTGGGGCCCGTCAATCTCACCACCTTTGTTTTTTTGATGTTTATTTCCAATCCTTCTCTCTCAAAATAGTCGGTTAGTTCCGATATTACTCTTTGTAGGCCTATTGGAGTTTGGCTTAAAACTACAATGTCATCCGCATATTGGAGGCACTGGATGCTTTCATTGGCCAGTTTAGGCGGATGTCCATTGACATTCTTGAGTTGATCTTTCAAATCGGCCAGATATATATTGAAAAGGCTAGGGGAGAGCACACAGCCTTGTTTAAGGCCATTGGTTATTTTTTTGTTCAGCAGATATTCTTCTTCCATCACCCAATTTTACCTTGGCCCATGTTCTGCTATATAAAGCCATTAATGTTTCCATTAGAGCCGGTGGGAGACCCATGAGATCCAGTTTTTCCCATAGTTGTTTTCTGGGAACTCGATCGAAGGTGGATTTCAGGTCTATGTAGCAAGCTATTAGACTGGTCTTCCTTTTCCTTGCTCCTTCGATTAGTAAAGACAGGGCTGTCAGATTGGTTAAGCAGCCCATGCCTTCCCTAAAACCGGTTTGAAAATTGGGTATTATTTTGTGATCCTTTATCCATTGTCGTAGTAGAGACAATATGCAAGATGAAAAAAGCTTTGCCTCCACATCGATTAGGGCTATTAGTCTGTAGTTGCCAGGGTCCATTCTGCATCCACTTTTAAGGAGAGGGTGGAAGATGTTTCCTTGCCAAGATTCTGGAATCTTTTTTTCCTTATAAATGTGGTTAAACAATGGAGTCAGGTAAGTTGCCCAGAAGTCGATATCATATCTGAATAAGGCATTAGGCATTCCATTTGGGCCAGCTGCTCCCTCCGCTTTTAATTTCCTTATTAGGCCAGTTAGCTGTTTGGTAGTTGTCAAGGGCGTTTGATCCTCTAGGGCAGTGCCTTCAGGCTGGTTCTTTTTCCACTGTCCGAGGGTTTTTTCTTTTTGTTCTTGACCTTTTTTTAGGTAATTAGATGTTACTGAGTTAATTGGGAGGCTCTGGATGTTATACAAATTGTCGATATATGCAGCCCATGTTTCTTCACTTATTCCTATGTTATGTTGATCACCTGCTCCTTTCGATAATTTATTTATAATTTTCCAAAATTCTCCACTGTTTGGTAGTTTACTTGTTCTTAACAGTGCTATCCAGATTTCCTCTGTGTAAGATGTTTTTGCTTTTCTGCAATCTTCTTTATATTCTTTCCTCATTTTTTGAATAGCGGTATGATCTACTTCTTTTCCTAATCTTTTTTCTGCGGCCATTTTTCTTAACTTTTTCGAAATTTCTCCTTTGTTATCTCTTAGGTTGGAATTATACCAGGGATCTTTATTTACTTTGTATCCATAAATTGCCGGAGTTTTTACCGCAAATTTTCCTAGTACAAATTTATGTAAATTCTCCCAATTTGTTATGGGTGATTGGTTTATTATGGCGTTCGTAAAATTTATGTGTTCCAGTACCGAGTCCATAATTTTCTTTTTTATATTACCTTTGCTTTTGATTTTCTTCAATTTGTATATCTCCGGGATTGCGGTAAGAAATTCTAATTGAGTTTTCTCTTCAATGTTTTTCCTCATTATTATCTCTTGTGGGGAATGGTCGCTCTCTGGTCGGGTTTGGATTCCAAAATAATCTATGCTCTTTTTTAGTTCATTGCTTATTAAAGTGTAGTCGATTATAGAATTCCTTTTGCCGCTGGTAAAGGTGGTTTTGGCAGGTATATCTCCCTCTGTGTTTCCGTTGAGGATTATTAAACCTAGAGATTCCAGTTCGCCCCAAATATTATGTGATTTATCCTTGGTCGTATTGGCTTTTATTAGGTTACTGTTGGAATCGCCGGAAAGAAATATCTCATGTAATTGATAAGTTTTGCATAGGGATTTTATCAAATTTGCTAAAGCTAGTGCTTTATTCTTTTTTGTTGTCTTATCTGGGTGGATGTATATGTTTATAATTATTAAATTCCATCCTGGACTTTTTTTACTTGCTTTTGACTCTATTTTGATCAGTTGTAACCAATTTTCCCCTACATCGAGCAGTTCGGTTTTCCAGTCTAGGTTGTTCGTAATAAAGATAGACAGGCCACCCCTTGGGTGTCCAAACTATGCCAGTCTTTCTGCCAGTATGTGGTGTTCCTCATATCCCATAATTTTCTTCGGGGTTAGATTCCATGTTTCCTGAAGTAGTATTATTTCGAAAGTACTCAGGTAGTCTATTGTTTCTTGATCTTGGGACATTTCTTTGAAGGCGTGTACATTCCATGAGCAAATCCTTATTTTTATTTAAACCCAGAATCCGCTCCTAAAAAAGAACACAATTAAGATATTTACCAAATAATTATTACTAATTAATAAACAATTAATAACTAATTAATAATGAATTAATTACCACAATTTACAACACAACCTATTAAATATAGACATTAATGAATACAAACATTAATTAATTAATTAATTATAAATCAATTACTTCCCATACTATTCCCCTATAAACCCAAAACCCATTATGGAACAAATACGCAAAATGTTATTAATCTAAAAATTATTATTACATTGATTGATGATTACAATTAATTTACTTCCCACCCTATTCCCTATTCCCCTCTAAACCCACAACCCTCTACGGAACTAAAATGCAAAATGTTCTGAAATGAAAAGTATTAACTTATAAAAATGTAACACATATGGTTAAAAACAAATGCAATACTTACACAAAAAAATAGAATACATACATTTAAAATACACACTAAAATACATAACACTACATAAAACAACAATATTTTTTACATAACACTACATAAAACAACAATATTTTTAACAGTGGTATATTTGCAAACGATATTAATTACTTCAATTTTTTTAAAAATGATATTACTCACCTTCAACTCAATATTCTTGACAAGGATATTCTGACAGTCAATATTTCTGTACTACGATATTTTGCACTAGATATTAGTGCAAGTCGACATTTGCAACTCAATATTATGTCTGTTCACCTAATGCTATATTTCCTGCAACCTTGACTCGAGATCTGTGTTTTCTTCTGCAGCTGAAATGCATTTTGTGAATAATGTTACAGCATTGCCACAAGATCTCGCTGATTGTGACCGTCTCTTCAAATGCAACCTGTCCTTGACCATTTAGTAGATCTTTTATCAGATATCTATGTTCCAGAGAAGAAAATAGCTGAGGATGAGTCTCTGGTCCTGTTCAAGGACTGTTTGGTATTCAGACAATCTTTCTCAGCATGAAAGCATGTTATGGGAATAAACTGTATATGCTGTGTGTATTTTCAGGGTGTACACTGGTAAGGATTCTTCAATTTACCCCCCCTTCCCCCCCGGTTGCCCATTCAGAGTTTTTTTTAAATTAATGTCACCATTCCTACATTGCATATTTCTACTCAGGTGTGCAAATATTTAAGAAATTTCTAAAGTTTACATTGTGATGAGTGGCACAATCACTCTAACACTTTCTGTATTGTATGCAGGCCTGGACATAGTTCACAGAGTTTTGCTACTCGGAACTCCGCGAAGTTACAAAAAATCTCAACGAAGTTCCGCGAGTGGCAGAGTGCAGTGCTAACTGCAGTTTGTGCTGGTATTCCTGCCGCGTGGGTGGAAATTCTACTAAAGCTGCAGGTTACCGTGATCTCAAGCAGGGAAAAACTCCGCTGCACATCGCGTATACAGCTGAGTTCTCGCAACTACATTCAGGTAAAGATAAACATAGTAAAATGTGACATAAACAATTAAACAAACAGAAGCAGATTCTTGGGTGTTTTTCTTGTTTTTGCAAGATGATGATTTAATGTGTCCACACTTGAAGAACAGTCCACAGTTAGCCGACACGTGTTTCGTCGTGCTTCGGTGAGTCAACACGACTCTTCAGGGCTTGTGGCTTAACTCAGATTAAATGGGTTGAGATCAGTCTCGTTCTCGTTGTAGAGTTCAATGCGCGGTCACATTCTTTAATATACTGAGTTACTGTAATGGTTCGTCAAGCTTAGTTAGGAGCAAGAAGGTATTCCTGCTTCTATATATCGCCCAATAGGGTAAGTGATGATTTCAAAGTTCAAGCTTAATACGGGTGCGTATTGAGCTGTACCGGGAGGGGATCCACCTGCTAAGGCGCTGTAGAAATGGGTGCGTTTCACTTTCGCGACGTTCAGGAGTGCGGTATCCCTCCTCTGTTGATTCCCGGTTGCCGTGTTTCGAAAGACGGACAACCGCTGCACATCACGTAGCAGAGTTTTGTGCACTCCCCGAACTCCACGGAGTGCAAAGTGCAGAAAACTCTGCAAACTCTGCGAACAGAGGGAAGTTCACTGCCCAGGCCTAATTGTATGATTGAATCATATTTATGGTTTTAATTGACAAAACACTCTAAATTTAAAGAGCTTGTGTCTAAACAATGAAAGGGGACACAGTGAGGTAACGAACATCTTGCTTAGAATCTTTCAGACAGAAGAGATGTCCACATGCTAACAGCTATTCACGATGGAAACACTTCACCTCTGACTGTTTGGAGTAAGGTAGCAGAACTGCGCAAACCTGTGTGCATTTTAAACTTCAACAAGCTTATGTGAGATGTAGATGGAACCTCACATTGCTTCTCAAAAATCATATATTTGATACAAGAAGTTGCCTGTCTGTAATAGGGAGTCTTTATGTAGTCGATCAGGCAAGTGTTCCCAGAATCGGAGTGGTGGAGGATGTTACTAAATTGAAGTATTTTTCTTAGTATATTCCTCCATCCCCCAAAAAAGACTTTCCTTTTCAGAGATGTAGAGCCTTTGTCTGAAGCAGAGTTTGAAAGGAAATTTGTATATACCGCCTAATCCTTCTAATCCTGGTCTGAGTGTGCCAACATGTTTTAAATTGTGTTATATGCAACTCGTATTGCGTATTGGGAGCACCCATGATAGTAAAGGAAAACTGAACTGACTGTATTCTGTATTGCTATGTACTTTCTGTTTAGATATGTGACTAAAAGGAGTTTACTCTGTTTAGTTACCCCTGTTGTGTAGACAGTCATGGTTGATATTTCATCTTCTACCAATAGGTTGGTTCTTTCTATTTGGAAAAATGTCATGATTTCAGTTTGGTGTTTTATTTTTTCCTGTCTGTGTGTAATTTGTTCATTGTGGGAGTTTGGTAGAAATTAAAGTAGTGTGGAGCTTCATGATGTTGTCTGAGTGGCATTTGACTGGCGGTGTGTGTGGACCCGTGTTTGACTGGTGGTGTGTGTGAACAGTTTTTTGGCTGGCAGTGTGTGTGTCTAGTGACTTATTGCTGGTCACTACACACACACTAACAGTCAAATGGCAGTCCACACACACTGCCAGTCAGAATCTGGTCCGCACACTCCGACAGTTGGTGTGATTGCTTTATCTGAAGTGGTTTGTGGCTGGCTGTGTGTGTGGCTAGCGGTGTGTGTAGCTGGTGCCTGTCTGGTGGTGTGCGTTTGTGGAGTGACTTACTGCTGGTCACTACACACACTGGCAGCCAATTACCAGGCCACACACTACACCAGCTGCCAGGGGGTGTGATTGCTCTGCCTGAACTGGCATATGGCTGCCTGGGTTTGTGGCTGGTAGTTTGTGTGTCTGGCATCTGACTGCCTGTGTGTGTGAAGTGCTGGTACTACAAACACACTGTCAGACAAATGTCAGCCCACACACCACGATCCAAAGGCCAGGCCACGCACTCAGCCAGTCACCAGGTGGTGTGATTGCTGTGTCAGATCTGTGGGTGTATGAAAGTGATTGTCCCTTGAATGGTACAATTTCATGATGTGAGTGTTATAATGTGCTGGGCCCGCAGTTGGCAGTGTGAATGGTTTACTATTTGTGACCCAGGAAAGGTGTGTGAATGGCAAGGAAAGCGGTTGCTGCCTTGTCCAGGCTTCACAACTCAAGAATTGTGACTCAGTGGTTCAAGTTTCACAAATTTAAATGATCTTACTGACAGTGATTTTCAAGTTTTCAAATTAGTGAAATATTTTGCTAATAAAATTTGCATTCTGAACATTTCACTCACCCTTTTGACAAATCCACTCAGTTTGTGTGTACTTGTGTAGTAGATGGTTGTGCAGTAATAGTTGTCTTTTTGTCTTACACGGTCAGGGTGTACGTTGTCTCTAGGGAAGATCTACCAACCCCAGAAATTTGGTAAACTAGACCCTAGGGAACTTCAGGGTGTTGTGTCTCACGTGAATTCCTTTCCCAGAACCCCTTACAAACCCCAAACATTGGCTAGAAACATACATTTTGTTTATATTTCTGTCAGTCAAAGTTCTGATATCTGAGTGGAGTAGCAAAGTTTCACTTAGCATTCCCTCATGTTTCCCGATAAAAACAGTACCCCATTTGTGTGGGTGAGACTGATGCCTCCAAAAGGAAGGGGTCCAAGACGCAATGTAACAACATCATTAAAAAGGTTAGCTGCTGTTTTTGGGCATGGGGTTGGCAGTCACTCAGGGAAACCTACCAACCTCTGGCGTTTCTAAAAACTAGACACCCATTGGAGTGTTTTTGTTTGGACAAGTGGTGGAATGCTGGCTCGTAGGAATTTGTAGATTCCTGCTGATTTCCAAAGTTTATGTCACAGAAATGCAAGGAAAAGGCTACCTTTTAGGCAAAATTTGAGGTTTACTGTGCATTGTGTTTAAAAAAGGTTTTTGGGATCCACACAAGGCACAGCACCATGGACTCCCCTTGTTGCTACGTTTTTGGCAATGTCTGGGTTTGGTAGGTTTCCCATTGATACCCATCCCCAATCCCATTGCCAAATCAAATCATTTTTGTGATGTAAAGGTTGATGTCTCCACATTGTATTTTGGAGACTTTTCTCTTATGGGTCCTGGGCCCATGGACACAAATGAGTTACCATTGTTATTGTGAGACTTGGGCGATGCTGAGGGATGGTTCAAAATGTATGGCTTCTCCCCACAGAAATGTGAGGAAAATATTTATTTTTTGTCAATGTTTGAGGTTTGCAAGGGCTTCTGGGTAAGAAAAACCGAGTAAGAGCCACACAAGTCAAACCACCCTGGTTTTCTCCAGGTGCCAAATTTTTAAAAATGTGCAGTTTTGATAGATTTCTCTTGGTGCTGGCTGAGCTACACCCAAAGTCCTCAGCTACCCTTACTGCAAAAAAGGATAATAATTCAGTAGAAAAATGTGATGTGCTCATGTTGTGTTTTCTGGCATTTCCTATAGAGGGCACTAGGACTACTTCCACAAGTGGGGCACCATTTTTAGCAGGAGACTTGGGGAAACACTAGGGGGCCAATTCCGATTCGGTAAACCAATCGTACGACAGAATCGAATCCATAGCCATTTTCGTACGACTCGTACAATTCCGTCCGAATCGCGTAGTATGATTTGTTTGAAATATATACGACCGAATCGTTGCGAACCGTATGAAAAGCAAGGAAAAATCCGTACGACACGGACCCTCGCAGTGAACCGTATGAATCGTAAACATGCTGTACGACCCAACAAGTACAATCCAGACCGGGGAATGAGAATGCGATTCGTACAGAAAACGTCGTGTATGAGCGATTCGTCCGGAGAGCCACACAATCACATATGCACCGTATCCCTGCAATCATGGAGTGTACGCACCGTACCCCTAGGCACCGTACCCCTGCAATCATGGGGTGTATGCACCATACCCCTATGCACTGTACCCCTGCAATCATGGGGTGTACACACCGTACCCCTACGCACCGTACCCCTGTAATCATGGGGTGTATGCACCGTACCTGGGGGGGTCCATATCGTATGCGGTTCGAGTCCAGGCATTTTGAGCTCCCATAGAAAAAGAGTTGTACGAAGTGTTGACGAGACGAATCGTACTTGCTGGGTCGGAAAATGCTGCTTCGATCCGTACGGACGTCGCGTACTGCGTGTTCCGAATGCAATTCGTACGGATTTTTAAGTCGTATGGTCTTTTGTACGATTTGTACAGAGATCTGCTTTGTACACAGCAAAGAGGCCCCTCCTTAAACTCTGAAGATCTTGATGGATGCTCTTTCTGCAGATACCCAGAAAGTACCAGGTGGTACCAAAGAGGATACATTCAATTCAGTTCTTTTATCTTTCCAGGCCCTTGAACTGATCATAGAGTAATCCATTCTGCAAAAAGGCATATTCATTGGACAAAATCGTTCCCATCCTGTCCAACCATTCGATACAGGGAATCCAAAAATGCTTCCTTCTCTTCCAGGCTACCTTATCCAACGTAAGTGTATGCTTGATTGCCCTGACCCAATCTAGGTATGAAGATGCAGTGTCATTAACCCAAAGTTTGCATATCTCTCTGCGAGCCAAAATAATTGAATATAGAGATAATGTATTAATATCTTGAGGGAGGTCCTCATAATTAGCAAAAATTCCAAAGAAAACAAGTGATATACTAACCTGTACATCAAAATTAAACAGCTTTTTCATACCTTGTTCTACCGTGGCCCAAAAATTTCTTGGAGCAGGGCAAGTTAAAAACATGTGAAGGTTGTCCGCCTTTTCTTGCTTACACTTTGGGCAACAGGGGATGGGACCCTTAGAAAATTTTGCCAACCTAGCCGGGGACCAGTGTACTCTGTGAAGAGAAAAAAGATGGTTGCCCTTTAAATTGGTGGGAGAGACTGTAATATGAAGTAGATCAAAAGTTACTTGCCATAAATCCTGCAAGTCGACATCTGAAACTTGGTCTCCCCAAAGTTGAGCCGGCAGAGAGAAATCCCCATCTTCTGCTTCCAAGATTGTCCAGTACAGGATTGATGTTTTTATCCGCCTGGACTTCCTCAATATAAGTTCCTCCAACCCTGTCTTAGCGCCAATTTCCACTGAGATAGCCTGAGCCCATCTCTTGATTTGTAAATATTTAAACATAGATAAGTTATTGTCCGTAAGAACAGAGATCTCCTCCCAGCTTAACAAGACCCCTTCCGGCAATAACTGGCCCCAAGATTTTACATTAGCCTCGCGAAGAGGGGTAATCAATGAATCTTTAGTCCACTCTGGAGAACCAGGTGAATCCCAGATTGGAGCCAAAGTCGAATAATATGGGATGCTCAACGATCTTCTAAACCTGGCCCAAACATATGCCGTATCTCTCAAGACCTTTAAGCGAACCTTCTTGAAAAAGCGCGGATCCCCGAACTTCAACAGGAATCCCTGAACACCTCCCTGAAGCCCCTATAACATGATCTGAAACATAAAGCCTGTTTCTGTCCTCGCTGGGGTATCAAATAGTATTATCCCCGCCTTGATTAGCAAAGTTCAGGCATAGAATTTCAAATCTGGAGCACAGAGCCCTCCTTTGCTTTTCTTTCTGCGCAACTTCTTCCATATATTCCTTATATCCTTTGAGGCCCATACAAACTAATTCCATTTGGCTTGGATTTTGCTTGACTGAACTTCTTTAAAGGCTAACGGAATGTTCTGGAATATGAAAAAGAATTTAGGAAGCAGCATCATTTTAATAATATTGACTCTTCCAAATAAAGTCAAAGGAGGAAGTGACCAACCTTTCAGAGATTCCGCACTCTCTCTCTCTCGATTTTCATCAAGTTTCTGTCAGACAGTTGTTCTATATCCTGCGTGATTTGTACCCCCAAATATCTTATTTCAAATTTTAGGATTGGAATTGGTATTGAGGTAATTATATTCCATATCATGCATTCAGATTTTGACTGATTAATCTGGTATCCGGAGATTTGCCCGAACTGATCGGCCGCACTATAGATAAGGGGAATTGCGTTGATTGGGTCTGAAGTATAAAGCATCATGTCATCAGCATAGAGAGACACTTTTTTCTCCCAGTTTTTATATTTGAATGGTAAAATACGCTGATCTTTTCTAAGTTTTTCGGCCAATGATTCTATATATAAATCAAAGAGCAAGGGTGAGAGAGGACATCCCTCTCTTGTACCTCTGTTGATTTTTATGGGTGGTGAGAGACTTCCATTTATCAATACTCTTGCTATTGGAGCATGGTAAAATGCTGATATAGATCTGCAAAAATCCCTTCCTAAATTGAACCTTTCTAAGACTTTAGCCAAGTATGCCCAATTCACGCGATCAAATACCTCTCTGGCAAAATGGAATAGAACTGTACTATCTGGAGCACACTTGGTTAAAAGCATAACTTAGGTTAAGCAAATAACTCCAACACTGAAGAAACTACACTAGTTCCCTCTCCAGACCCACACCACCTTCAAGATCAGTCGCATAACCTAAAAGGCCTCAGAAATACTACTGATATAGTTCAGCCCGATTTCTGGTCGGTATCAACCGAGGAGTCAAGGCACTATCAGAAAGGAGAAAAGGGAAGGAGGATCTTCTCACAAAACAAACTTTCCCTACCTATCCAGTAGGGATCACAAATAATATTCCATCAACAAAACAACTTATTCCCTCCTGCAACTCCTGAAAGGACCTGTAACACCAGCTTTTCAAAGAGTACTGACTTCCCATATAAAAGAGATCCTCTATTATGCCACTTCCGTGTAAGCGACCGTGTAATAGAACATAGAGGAAATTCATCACACCACTAGGTGTTCCAAAGAGGCATGACTTGATGGGTCTGGCTGTCTTCCCAGTTTACATAGGGTAAGTCATAGTTTGTTAGTCAACATCAAAACCAACACCCCTGTCAATGATGAAGGAGGCTTAGTGTTGACTGGGCCACCAACAACTGGTCCTGCTCGTGTGGGTAGGGGTGATGGGAGGGGATGTGGGGACCGAGGCCATCATGCAGCTGGTGCTGCTGATGAGGAGCATCCAAACCTCTCCACGATCCTCCATGCCTATGAGTGTTGCCAAAGAGATTTTGGTCAGGTCGTTGGGATCTTCAGGACCATTGAACAGCAGCATTAAGCCTATAATGAAAGACGTGTTTATGAGCAAAATTGATGACATGACAGCGGTGCACAGGGACATTGTCACCTGCCTCTGCCAAATTGCAAACAACATGTCTACCCCTCCCTGTGTGCCCACAATATCTAGTGCAACAACATCTGCATAAGCAACCAGGAGGTATTTGGACTCTGGCAGAGAGCCCCAGCACCGCTGATGCCTACACCTGAGGGTCCCCCCTAAAAAACCTAAAAAGGGTCGTCTGAAGAAGAATCCTTGAGAGACAGATGGCTATGCATTACCCTCAGGAAGTGACAAACTGCTCCTGATATCCTCCATTGTATGTCAAGCGTTCACTTTGTTGACCGTCATTGAACTGTTCCACAATGGTTGGGGGGGTCAAGTTGGACTTTAGATTCTAATAACTGTGGATTTACTCTTGAAGACTTCATCTATAAACACTACCAACCCCTTTCGGAACTTTTTTATATTTTTGGTTGTGAGCACACCACCATTGTGTAGAAATATCTCCTACATTAATGCACAAAAAAAATTATTTGCACCAAAGTACTTGCTCATGTTGTGACTTAGAATACCAATATACATGTTGTAATGAGTGGCAAAACTACAAAGATAAAACTGTTAACATTCGTAACAAATAAATTCAAAAAAGTAAACTAGGGGCTTGTCAGTAAATGTACCTTAACACAGCATTATAGATAGAGACAGCAAGGTTATCACACAACCCATAGTACATGGGACAGATTGGATACAAAACTATCTCCATTTACCAACATAATCAACAAACATTGTCAGCAAGCCAAATCATCATGGCCCATTTTAGTAGATAAAAAAGTTTGGAGTTATGTGATAACAGACATGGGACACATCAATGTGAAACACAGGTTTATTCTCTAGATACAACATGGCAAATTAACCCAAAACAAGGTGACATGACACGTGAACAAAATTAACAAGCATTTAAAAATAATATCTGGTCAAAAGGTAGTGTGTGCCATGGATTTCCCCAACTGTTCAATGTTGTAGTCTGTCACAGCCTGATGGGTTTGGTAAGGACATAATTCTGCTGTTCACATGGCAAAATACCCTGGTAAGAAGAAACATAGAACAGAGTCAGTAACTCAGGAATAATGTTGCTTAATGTTGCTAACTATCTCAGCTAATGTATACAAATGTCAGTGTGAACACAAGCTAATATTGAGGGTAGCATAGTACATGTCAACCGGAATATTTTATTAAGCAACTGTACAAACCTCATGACAATTAATATACGGTCAGCAGCCAACATACATATTTTACTACAGCAACACATAAATAAACATTTTGGGGTTGTCACCTCTGATTGAATACTTACACTCAGGTGAAGAAGTTGCAGATAAGTTTTTGAAAATCCCCACCTTCATCCTCATCATCACTGGCATCTTGTCCAAAGCCTAGATCCTTCCTTGCTGGTGGCTGCTGGTTTCCGTCATCCAGTATTAGTGGAATTTCCTTCCAGATTGCAATGTTGTGCTGCGATTGTCTTTCACACCTTCAAGGGGTCATATTGGAGTGTTCCTCGCATGCGATCCAGATACCGGAACCGTGTTTTAAGGAGTCTAAATGTCCCCTCATCCACTTGCCTGGTACGACCCTGTGCTTCAGTGAACAACACTTCTGCAAGGGTGATTGGGTTGTGCGGAGTTGTCAGCAATCAGGGAATGTTGGGGTATCCAGTCACCTACATAGACCGCGAAAAGTTCGGTTGTCTGACAAAAGAGCACTATCTGACATGCAATCAACACACACTACAACATACACATAAAACATCAACTACCAACAAGCCAGGACTGGTCAAATAGCAGCTGAGACATCATATGAGGGATGACGCTGTTCCTCAGGATGTAGGCATCATGTGCCAAGCCAGGGAAATGTGCACAGACATGTGAGATTGACATGTCCGCCAAACACACCACCTGATGTTGCCAGAGAATGCAGGAAATAATCAGTGGCAAAGAAATGTAAGGCATCCATAACCTTCACCTTGGGGTCAGTGCAGTCGGATATGTGTGACCAGGCATCAAACCTGGTGTCAACTGCTCAGCCAACTGTTCAATTATTTGTCTGGTGAAAATTTATTTTCAAATTGTGTCATGTTCCTCCATAGTCTGCAGTCTGGGAAGGGCATGTAGACTGGTGGTTGTCTACCATACCTATGTATGAGAGAAGTGTGGCTCACTGGTTAGAGGAGGCAGACCTGGAAGCAGAGGTCAGCCCAGGACTAGGGTTCAATTCCCGGCTCGCCAGGTCTTGAGTCCTAAAATGTCCACGGACTTGACAATTCTCGCTCCGGTGCCTACTCAATTCACGGGTTCACACTCTGCGACTCTGGGCAATAGCTTGCTTAATTTCCACAATGGCCCCCTTGTGGTGGGATGCCTGGCTTTCACCTTGTGGATACCCTGCCGGGGTTATCTCACAGGGGAATACCAGGACGGGTTCCCTAAGCAAGCGCTTAAATACCGGGTCGGTGATTTGTGCTATATAAAATTCATGTACATATGTGTAGAGTGTAAACACTATTGTTGGTAGATATATATGTACAAGATAACATGCATTAATACAAACAGAACATGAAATATGAGCACAAATGATACTATAGAACATTTGTAATACATGTTTAAATGAATATGGTTGATCTTAGAAGCATAGCACAGCAGGATGTATGATGATACATCACAAACTAAAACAATTCTTTACGTGCTTTTGACAACACATTTTTTAGTTCACATGTACCATCACAATGCATGTTGTTACATCGGATGGGATTAGTTTGCATTTCCTTTGAAATGCATACTAAATGCCTTCACAACGGTCCCAAGTTTCCTGCATGTATTTAAAATGCTAAATATCCCCCAAACACTAACACACTACCCTACATAACACACAGTCCACAGTAATACCCTACAGTACTCAAAACATGACCCTACCCCTATGCACAGTAATACCCTACAGTACTCAAAACATGACCCTATCCCTATGCACAGTCTGTCCCTTTTACATGAAAAGCTACCATACCGGACCTGCTTACACAACCCTAAAGCAATACCATACCCTACAATCCCCTGACACTACCCTAAGCCCTAAAGTCTACCCTACAACCCCCTGACACTTCCCTAAGCCCTAAAGCCTAAAATACTTGCATACACTACAACCCCCTGCCACTACCCTAAGCCCTAAGGCCTAAAACACTAGATCACACTACAACCCCCTGTGACGATCCTAAATCCTAAAACACTAGCATACACTACAACTCCCTGACACTACACAAAGCCCTAAAACCTAAAATACTTGCATACACTACAACCCCCTGACACTACACTAAGCCTTAAAGCCTAAAAATACTTCCATACACTACAACCCCCTGACACTACCCTAAGGCCTAAAACACTAGATTACACTACAAGCTCCTCAAGGTGAGCCCAACTTCCATGTTAGGAACTGATCTCAGGGGGCGAGGGGAGTTTTCGGCGTCCCACTGAGTGTGGCATTACCATCGTCAAGTTTAGAGAGGACCAAAGATTCCACCACATTTTTTAAATCCTCGGCGGGAATAAATGGTTTAAGTTTCTTGAGGTTCTTGAGTGTGTACAGTGCTCCTTTTGCTGTAATCTTGATGTGCTATTTCATTGATATGTTGTTGTCTAGGACGAAGCCAAGCGATTTTGCAGAGTTTGATAAACTTGGAAAGCACTTTAAAGCATTTAGTTCGAAGAGCCATTCAGGTATTGGAAGATGGTTACTTTTAGGGGAGAAAAGAATAACTGCTGTATTGATGGGGTTTAGCTTTAAGTTATTTGCATAAAACAAGATTGTAACTTGTTCAGTGTGTTGTTGAGATGTCGAATGTCACTGGGTGATTTGATTTTGTAGTAAAGTTGGGTGTCATCCGCATATAGGTGGTGTTTGATCTCTGCTTGTTTCAAGATGACGTTAAGGGTTCCATAAATAGATTGAAAAGAGAGGAGGATAGAATTGAGCCTCGAGGCCCACCAAGATTGATCTGAGTGGATTTAGACAGGCAAAACCTGTTTTTTATTTGTTCCGAGTGGTGTTGCTGGTAGGAAGAGAACCATTTAATACAGTGCCATTTAAACCAAAATGCAACTTCAAGACTCAAGTAGGTCTGGGTGATTAAACATGTCGAACACCCAATAGGTCAAGTAGAATAAATAGGCAGACATAACCTTCGTCTAAGCCTTTCCTAAACCTGGATTGGAAATTGTCAAGGAGGGAGAATTTTCATATATGATGATGATTAAGTTGCTGTAAGATACATTTTTCCAAGTCTTGGCGAGGAACGGGAGGTTAAAGATAGGTCTGAGGTTGTTGGGAACGTTGGGAACGTTGGGGTCAGCCCTGGTATTTTTGGTAATGGGTGTGATTTGTCCTAGTTTGAGCGAGAACGGTAAAAACCCGTGGTGAGAGATGTGCTTGTGATGAGAGTCCAGTAAGGGGGATTTTTCACCATCGTGGGTGGGAGGAGATCTTTCGTGTGGGTCGTTGGCTTTAGATTCATGATTATATTGAAGACTTCCTTTTCAGTCAAGGTTTTGAAATCTAACCAGCTGTGTTGTTTTTCAGTTTGGCGACATTCATGAAGTCTTTGGTTATTATTGGGGTCGTTTGTCTGCAACGGGCCCTGAAGGTATATCGGCTGTGAGGGGAGGTGGGATGGTGAAGGGAGGAGAGGAGACTTGCAAGAAAGTTTGCTCAATTTTTCCGACTTTGTCAGCGAAAAAGCTTGTGATTTCTTCTCATTGTTCGTTTGTGGTGATAATAGCAGGAGGGGGTGCTGATGTAGTTTGTTGGCTAACAATGTTAAAAGCCCCCTAGGTCTGTTTTGGCACGGTCTAGTTGGTTGCAGAAGAAAGAGGCTTTTTCTCTAAAGATGTGTTTGTTGTAAGACAGCCTTGTTGTTCTAAGCAGTGCTAAGCCTGGAACAAGCTCCATGTCAACATCAGACATTCCCCCCACCCTGCACACTTTTAGGAAGAACCTCAAGATCTGGCTCTTTGACTGAACTGGAGCTGCACCCCCCCTTTAGATCCTCATGGGTGAGTAACGCACTCTATAAATCCATGATTGATTGATTGATTGATAGGTGATAAGTTGAGGGGTTTTGTCTCTAAGTCCTTTCAGCTTGTCTGAGTTTTCTTCTTTCGCTGTAGAGATCAGAAATAAACCAAGCTTCTTATTTTGAAGATCTTAACTATTTTAGTTTAGGAATGGCCACTTGGTTGAGAACATCCAATATCAATGAATTGTAGTGTGACGTGAGATCTTCTGGGTGGACAAGAAGGGGAGTTGCTGTGGTTGATCATGGATTTTGGATTCAAGTTCAAGAATTGGGACTTGTTTGATATTTCTGATTAACAGTATTGGTTTCTTTATAACGTTGGGTGGGTTCTTGTTGGGGAATTGATGTTGAAAAGAATTAGATTGTGGTCAGAGCAGTAATATGTGAGTTGGAGCTGATGGAGCTAAGGCCATTTTTTGTTATAATTGCATCAAGAGTGAAGTCTTTGATGTGAGTTGGTTCCTTACAGAGTTGATTTAAAGGTCGTACATTTCAAGGAGGTTTGTGAGTAGTCCGATTGAGGTGTCTTCTGTGTTGTTCCAACAGATGTTTAAATCTCCCAAAAACTGTTAGGGTGTACCACGTAATTAGTCCTGAGAACTCTTCTATAAAGAGGGCATATTCACCAAGATGATGGCAGATGGTGTGGAATTTGATAGTTTGATGATTGTTTATAAGTTCCACCCGAGGTATTCGAAGGTTGAGTATTCTGCCTTAAACAAAGTGGAAAGTTGGATACCAATTTTATGAATAATGGCTAGACCCCTTCCCAATCTTCTAGGTCTGTCCTGCCTGATGATGGTGTAACCGGATAGGGTTAGCAGGTCAAGTATAGGGGTGGATGGGTCATTAAGCCAGGATTGAGTGAGGAAAGCAATGTCTATTTTTTCTCTGATGATAGATTCAGCAATATCGGTTGCGTGCTTTGCCGCTGATCTACAGTTTAGGAACATGCAAGAGAGAGGGCACGGCTTATCCATCGAGGAAGGAAGAGTTAGAATGGTGGTAAGTTGAGATGGTGGTCTTGGCTCATTTTGAGTTAAGGGTAGTCTATTTGTGCTGACAATTACTGGGATAGTGGAGGGGGTTTAGGGAGAATTAGTCAAGTGCTTCGCAGAGTAGGATTTACAGAGAGCAGTAGCTTCCAGTGTAAGGCACGGCGAGCTTAGGCACCTACCACATTCCCTCAGCCGGCATCAAAACTACATTTCCCATGATGCCTAGCCGGGCATCATGGGTATTTATGCCAGAGCATGCACGCAACCGGTGTGCATAATTCCTTCTAGTTCAGTATTCCAGCCCCGGACTTGGCAATGACGGGTGCTTGGGTTGCTCTCTCCTGGATGTTCGAGAGAGTGCTCCCCCTACCACATCCAGGTGTCAAATTATTTTCTTCAGCATGTGAGCAGGAGTCTTCATGTTTTGCTCCATAATGATTAATTGAGGTATTGGATTCGAGGTCATCACTTAGTGTTATCTTTGACTGTTCCGCAGGATGCACCCTGCTGAAGTATATTTTATTTCCTTCCTGGTGCAATTGAAATCGGGACTTCACTAAGGAAGGCTTCTCCCCAGTATTCTCCATAGAGTGACGTAACCTTATGGGGAATAGTTGTTTTTTCAGTTTGGTTTTTGGTCTTGAAACCTTCTTTCCTTTCTGCATTTCATTTATGACCTAATTTAGATTAGCGTTCAGGTGAACTTGAAGAGTTCTGTGTTGAATCTGGGAAAAGGTTCAGTGGTGCGAGACTTTGATATTATTTCAGTGCTGAACTCACCCTAGGATCTTGTTCCTTCCAGTTGCTTCCATGATGCTTGTGGCATGTTAAATGGGTGATTATCTTTCTGATCTGACAGTTGACGTTTTGGGCATGTATGCATGAGACAGACTGCAGAGGTAATCATTTGTGTTCTTGTTTCAGCAGAAAACAACAAGGAAGAAACAATTGGATGTTTCTATCCAGATGAAAGTTCTTCTATATAGATGGTGTTTATACATTTGAAGGTATACAACATTCCTGGCCTTTAGCAAGACTAATGAGTGTAGACAGTTTACTATTTAAGTACTAATGTGTTGTTTTCTTTCACAGCTTCCTATTCCCTGCAGTTCCCTTTCCTATTCCCTATCCCTCGCTTGACCACTTATCTACTCTATGTATATATATATATACAAAACCATGGAGTTGGAGATGCCAGGAGGTGACCATTTTGAGCAGCATTCCGGTTCTGAGGTGTTCACATTCGCTGGAAACTGACATCAAAATCAGAGACGGTGCATTGGACATGAAGGTTTCTGTGGGCTGAATGACTTAGAGGAGTGAGGGCCCAGGTGATATCTTGCGCAGCTGAGGTGGGTGCGCCAGTGAGTGGGAGTACTTTAGAACTCTCTGGGGTGTGATATCTAGGATGTTCGGTTTGGTGATATATATCATATCTTAGGTGAGCTACGTCATGGCTAGGGAGTCAAGTTTCTGTTCCAAGTGGGACAAGATCTCAGTGAACGTCCTTGGAGACTAAGAGCAGACCATGTTTTAATGTGTGTGAGTTCCTTATTAATTAAGCTATGTTTGTGCTTAGCCCGTATGGGTTGAGTCGGGAAGTCAATGGTAGGGAGGAACATATCGGCTATGGTTATGTGTGTAGCAAGTCTCGCAATGAGGTCCGAGCTACTAGGATTAAGATCCCAAAGTTGCTATTAGAGACCAGGAGATTGTTTGTTAGGGTAGGAAGAGGTGTTGATCCACCGGGAGATGTACGTGTGCTGTGAGTGTTAGATGGGGAAGTAAGGATGCTGGTCAGGACCCTGGGTAGCTCCAGGCCGGAAGGTGAATTGGAGAGAAGAAGAAGTTGGGGTGGTTCAGGGGAGTTAGTCCGAGGTCGTGGGGATGAATGCAAATGATTCAGATTTCCCTGCGGAGATAGCGGTTTGAAAAATTATAGAAAGTGAAGATCTAATACGGAGAAGTGATGGTCGGTTGCTTGTCTAAGGATATTACCTGTCTTAAAAATGCATATATCCATTAATTTCACCTTTAAAAGAAGAGGAGGGGGGCGTCATCAATTTAGTTCCATTGGTTATCTTGATGATCTTGGTCACTTGCAGGAGGAGAAGGAAGACCTTTTTCCATTTTGTCAGGTATTTGGAATAGAATACAATTTTTTTTTCATGGAGCCATTGGCCAAATTGTGGTCTGTAACCTAATCGATAGTCCAAGAGTTGGGCCCATGTCTGACTAGTGTGTTGTCAAGAGGTTTATGGGGGAGCATTATAATCAACATGCTCTTGGTTTATTTCTAGTTGAGGGTGCAACCTGGCTTGGAGACCGATGAGGTGAAGGCATAACAAAGCGTGAGGGACCCTAGTGAGGTGGGTAGAGTAAATTAAAACCCAGGCACTAAGTTACTGTCACAAGGACGAATTACAATGTTGTAGAAAGTACATAACTATAGACACCCATGTACTGTATTTCCAAGTTCCTCCATCAAATGTCAGTCTTACAAGGTAGCCTATAGATTCACAAGGAGTAACTAAGATGTTGGAGAAAGTACATGTAATATAGTTCAACATTCCTGCATCATAGATTAGAATTACAGGGTAGCTTTTAGATTCAAATTATGTCCACAGGATGAAGCTCTGGGCTTGACAATAAACAACAGATAGTGTAGAACCTAGATGGAGTTCCAAGCTTAGCCATTTGATTGGAGTCTCCAGACCTCAAGTGAGGTAAACACAGAGGACGTGTGGTAGCAGAGGGGAGGTGAAAATGGTTGCTAAGGGGTGGGCATAGGGGTCGTAAACAAAATGGCTGTGACACAGAAGCCACTACAAACAAGCACATTTTCAGCCAGAAAATGGGGCAGGATAGACTCCAATGAAGGTCTTCACAGCCACAGATGTGATGTTACCCATGTGTCAAATACATAAGGATGACTTATTTGATTCTAATTCATTCTTGTTCACATCATCATCAGCAGCCAGTGGAAGACACAGTGCCACGTATGTAGGGGGAGCAGTTAGTCAGTTTGGGTAGGTATATGAGGATGTCAGTATGGCATGGATTGCATATGGTCCAATGGAGTATGTTCCCTTTGATAGTATGTAGTAAAGATTGTGGTGTCTACATTTGCTGTGTGTCATCATCCACCTCAGTTTTGGCTATGAGTGGGACACCAAGTCACAAATCTTTACTCTTTTACATTACATTTGCACATAGGTCATGGTTTCATGTGTCAACACCGTGCTGGTGTCTCAAAGTACAACAGTTTAGTAGAAGCATGCTGCATATGTTTGTAATGTGCAGGAAGACCACGGTTTCTTCAATACACCGGGGTACATATGGAGCTTGATTACATGGTAGTGATTTTGGACACACACATGTACACAAAGTGATGTTGCAATTCTTGTATGTGAATTGATAGTGGTAGACCCATGTCTGTGTCTTCTTTTGATCTGGTAGACTAGTGGCAATGACAACCTTGCCACATGTAGCATGCCACTGTGGGCAAATTCCGTTCATGGCTGTCTACTCATCTGATACATTTCTTGAGCCCATAGTGAGTGTAGGGTGAGCAGTATTCTCCCTGTTGCCTTCAAGTACTCCACTTTCTGCTGTGATTCATGTTTGGCAAGGTGTGCGTGGTCTTAATAGACCATTTGTTTCTAATTTATGTCAGTTATGCCATTCTGCTTTTGTTTGGGGCCATCACATGTATGGTGTATTTTGTCTGTCAAAGTTTGGAATTTCATATTTACAATCGCACACCAGTCGCAGTTGAGCATATAAATTGTGTGTATCTTGTTGTTTGTGGGTGACTGACAATGTAGTCCTTTGGAGCTATGCTTGATGATGTCATGAGGGTTTAGGGGTGCCAGCGTAGTACGAAGAATGAATGGCATACTATAGCTAGCCGGATAGGGGTTCTGGGCACTGAGGCGTGTTTTTTGGTACACCACAATACACCAAAGGCCTGGGTTCCTGTGCATAGTTCTGTGTATGTGCAGAATCCCTGCAACAATGCCGTTCCAGATCACACAGAGCTGAATTAGGAGTGCTAATATGCCTGTTGGATTGCCCAGTGATACATGTGGTAAGACAAGTGGACAGTGAGAGCACAGAAGTGTTGTGGGTCCGTGTGCTGCACAGATGCTACAGGAGCCAGTGTCACATCCAAGCTCTTAGTTGCCACACAGGGGAGGATGTGTATTTTTTTATTTGAGGCCTAGTTGTAGGTGTGTTATCCAAGGTTCATGTAGCATGTGCTGAGCTAATAATAATAATAATAATACAGAAACTTGTTGAGCGCGAACAGCTACCTCTGGGGAGGTGTCCCGGCGCTGTCCTGAGCTGGCTGAAATAAGGGCAACGGTGAGAGAGACTAATGTTTTCAATTTTGAAATGGAGGGGAGATTCATACGTCATGGTGGCAAGACAAACTTAGTGAATGTCAGAGAGTGTAAGGTATGACTTAAGTTCATAGGCAGTTCTTGTGTAGGAGATGTGAGGTATCCCCATTGTCTCAATGTGAGTGGTAACACATACAGGGTGTGAATCAGAGAATGTGAACTTGTTAGGCTGGTTAAATCTTGTGCAAGGTATTGTATGAATAGGTGGATGTGATAGGGGTATTTCCAGGTAGACAAGGTTGGATTCTGGCAGGAGGTGAGAGCTGTAGTCTGTGTCATGACGGTGAGAGATGCCTGTAAAAGGCACTTTCAATGAGTGAGAATTATTGTTAATGTGCATTAGCCAATTAGGGTATGGAGCATGGCAGTCATATGTGGATGTGAGAGGTCCACAATGAGACACCGTTAAAATTGCAATTTGTAACAAAGTGGATAAGTGTATGTAAAGGCTGATAAACAGTTGTGTAATTTAGGGGGATGTGCGGTGACATATGAGGTGTTGTTTAGTTGATGTATGTTGTGTTTGAATCTGTAGATGCATTTGTTTTAGAAATTACAATCTTTAGAACTTAAGCAGAGTATGGTGGATTTATGTTGATATGCAAATGGCTGAGGACTTATTCATAGAGCAATGTATGTGCCTTGTTGTGAGATGTGGTGATGTGTTAAGTGAGCATGTCAGAGTGGGCTGTGATGCTACATGTTGTGATATGATTGCAGTCCAAGGCATTACTGAGGGTGCATCTGGTGATGAGTGTGGTCCAATTTAAATGTTACATTTGACGTCTGCTGAGGAGGTGATGAGTACAGGACATTGTGTAGATGTCATGTATGTGATAGGTATTGTGTACATAGTGATGAAGAGTGGTTCTGTGAAGGTAGTTGTGGATGTAAGAAGGGCTGCTCAAGTGTGAGATTGTAAGGATCAGATTGGAGGAGTTTGAGTACAATGCTTGAGCTTGTGGGGGAAACTTGCTTTTCCGTGCAGATGCACCACAGGGTGCTTATGACATGCTTATCTGTGTATGATAGTTTTGAGAGATGAGCATGTAGTTTGAGGTAGATGTGAGAGGGGTCATACCCGCACACATATAGTTCATGCAGGCCTTGCGGTAATGTTGAAATGATCTGTAGATTATGTGTATGTAAGTTTGCCAAAACAGTTGCCAGATGAAATATGAGGATGTACTATGTGTTTGCTGTAGCTTGATGTCTGCCACTGAATGTTCATAACTGATTGTTGTAAAGGCTGCTCTGAGTACACTGGCATATGCAAAACCTATTTTCCTCACACAACAATTTTCCTCCACCTAACCTTGCTTTGTCTGAGTTGTGTGCAGGCAGATGTGGGGAGTTACCATTCGTAGGTAGGAGTGTCATTATTGCCCTTGCTTACTGCATTTGGTTGCAGGTGGTGATTGCTCATATTGTTATTTCCTGATGCCGGATCATTGGATAAAAGTCCATTGCTTAGAAGGGTAAAGACCCCTCAAGTGAAAAGTCAAGGATGTTTGTTGTTGTGCCACCTAGTGGTAGACTGCTCCAGAGGCGCATCCTCATGCTTCACAGTAGACTACACACACAAGTTTATCATTGGCATTCTAACTTTGAATGTTAGAGGTCTGGGGATAACAAGGGAGATAGACACATTGAGATGAAATATCTGATTGTGCTGAGGAAAACACATTGCACTGTATGCAAACACACATGTGGCTCTAGAACATTACACCCAGTTTCAATAAGTGCGTGCATTGACAATATTTGAAAACCTCTAATCTGGTTTGGCAAGGGTAGCCATTGTGTGTATCCATGGTGGCTCTCATTTTGCCCATTAAATACTGCCCTAGTGTGTGAGGGCAATATGTCTTTGTGGAAGGTCTCCTTGACATTGTCATGGATTTTGAGACAGTGTTTCCGTGCCAAATGTGTACAAAGCAGACTTCATTTTGCACACATCCCTCATCCTCACAAGATGTACCAATATCCCCCGGCTTGAGAATGGCATTGTCGATTGTGTTTTGAGGCCACAGATTGAGGCACCCCCCCTCGTAACCTCACCAGTGCTTGCAGCTTATCTCACACAATATGGTGTGCACGTGGCCCTCCAACACTGTTGGTGGATCCTAGGTCCTGAGACTTATGCGTACTTCTACTACTCTGCTGGACACAATATGCACATTCCAATTGTGTTTTTTTTGTAGCACACTGTACAGCCTGAGGGGCTATAGCCAGAATTGATGGGAATTACATCCTACGAAGATGACCATGTACACGTACAGATTGGGAGTTGTGTGCAGCGCACCCAGTCCACACATGGTGACTGAATACTACCTTGTTGTAGGCCCATGCTTTTTTCAAAATCAAGATGGATTTGGTCTGCAAATAATTCAATGGTGAATGTGACACAACCACTTCTGGGTTGTTGTATTGGGAGGCACTGAAATCAGTACCTAGTTGTTGGGTCTGTGGAGTAGTTTGTTGTCTGGGCTAATATCCCTGGGCTTTAATATACATGGAGGCATCACAATGTCATGCTTTTGTGAGTACTTTGGAGTCCAGTGGCACTGCGATGTTTCACTGTGTTTTGTTGTGGTCTCATGCATTAACTTTGTGACACATATATAGTTGTGGTTATGGCAATTCCTGTTCCACTGTCAAAAGTGTGTTTCTACTAGTATTTGGTGGGGTAAGTGTACCTACCTGATGATGACCTTCCCTCATTGTACATGCACAACATGCTAGGGACCCATGGTCGGATTGGGACCGAATGATGATCGTGCACTCTGAAAGTAAAAGGCAAGCATTCTTTGATCATCTCTTTCATCATAGACTCTGTGCTTTTATCTGTCAAGGGAGGTTTTAAAAAGGCACACTGATGCTGATCAAGGGGGTGGTGTTTATGTTAGACTGTCCAAATGAGACTTACCGCCCTGCAAGGCCCTTACATACAACGCAACCTCCCTGCACCTGCCATGATCTGAAAGTGATGGGTATGTGGGGGAGATAACACTGCTTCTATCAAAGCATGCAAGGCAGTGTGCCAAGGTGAATATGTTCCAAAGGCTGTCCCCCAACCTCAATCAATTTACAGCACAGCTGGTGAGCGGACAACATACTGGCACCACATTGCAGTAGCCTGGTGGAGACTGTGGTTTACAAAGGCCTAGGAAACGTGGCCCACAGGTGACCCTGGTGCACGGCCCATCGACCAATGTCCAATTTCACGCATAGCCGATCCAAGCCTATCTAAAACACTTTCTGATCAAACTCAACACCCATAGGGCTCTGTGGGCTTCATCCCACCGTTGTGTGTGTCAGCCCAAGCTGAGACTGCTTCCACACACACCAATATAGTCCTTGAGCTGCTGTGGGTGGCTGGGCAGTCATGTTTCACAGGTTTTTAAGGGACCGTTTGCTAGATTTTGAGGCTTTATTTGATTTTCAACGTTCCCTAGAGCCCCAGCCTCTCCACCCTGCCCATTCATCAAACTCACCAGTTACTCTTTCTGCCACAGCGAGGGAATGCATTGCCTGAAAAAAACTATTTTTTAAATTCCTGCAGCATGTTCTCCACCTGTAGGCATTGAGGCACTTTGCATGAGCACCAGTTATATTGTTCAAGTACACATTGCTGGGGGTGTTAGACCCCATCCCAAGATTTGCCTCTACATTGCTGGGGGTATTACTAGGGGTGGGCGGAATTTACGTAGTCTCTCTACGCAATGCTCTGCGAAATGGTAAAAAATCTCCGCGAGCATGCAAAAGTTCAGCGAACACACAGAATTACTTGTTCCGCCCATTCGCGATGCTTTTTTCCTGTTCATGAACGCTGTTTGTATGCTCGGGAAATATCTCTTGAACATGCATTTTGAAAGCGCGAACAAGCAAAAAATTCCGCTAAGCCACGGATTGCGGAATTTTTGGTAATTCCACGTTCTCCGCGGAACACAGAATTACCAACATTTCTCAAATTCCGCAAGCGGAACAGAATTTACTGCCCAGGCCTAGGTATTACCCCCCAATCCCAGAATTGCCTCGACATTGCTGGGGGTATTATCCCCCAACCCCAGATTTGCCTCTACATTGATGGGGGTATTAGCCCCCCTACCCCAGATTTGTTCTATATTGCTGCGAGTATTAGACGTCCACCTCCCAATTTTAGCTGGATATGGCTGTGAGAATTAACCCCCCAGCCCTCTTTTGCGTCTGAATTCCTGGAAGAATTAGCCCCCCCTGAAAACTGACACTACATTGTTGCAAATATTCCCCCCACCCCAGATTTAATTGTAGTTGCACTCCTGCTTTCTTTTGCATTTTCTTTTGCAGGGTAGTTACGTTATTCTGTAGGGGTAGGTGCCTAACTTACCATCTGCGACAACCTCGTCGGTAGGGGTTGTAGTATTCATCGCAGATTTATAGTATAGGAATGGCATGCTTGATGAGATACATAGATGCACAATCTCAGTCACAGGAATCATGTTGTGGTGCAAATCAGAGTTGACACACTCCCCTTCCAGATGCTCTGACGTGTTCATTGTTCATTGCACCGCGGGGTGCCTGCCGCTTCATGTATGCAAATGCGTGCATTTCATTTTAACATTGTGTCGGGCGGTCCTCACTGCACCGCCCGCCACAATGTTAAAATGAGGATTGCGCCCGCCACTGTGGTGGGCGCATCCTTTTTTTTTTTATATATTTTTATTTACACCATAGCACAATTCGCACAATTCATTGCATATTCTCCAAAGATACATTAAATTCATATAACGTATTACATCATACACAAAAATTCATAAAAGCATCATATATATATCTACTCAGATTAATACAGCCAATGTCACATGCCCTAGCCTAATCCCTCAATCCCAAACCCTCTCTCCATCTTATAATGGGGTCCCATATCCTTAACCTCAATCTCCTCCCTTTCCTGCCTTTCCGGGCATAGATATTTTTTTCCAAATTATAAGTTGATACGAGATTAGACAGCCAAACTTGCATTGCTGGGGGGTTTTTGTCCAGCAAAGCCCTGGCTATACAAAGCCTACAAACTGCCATTGCAACAAAGATGAACTCCCTCTGACTAACATTAATATCTTTGACAATCCCTAGCAATATTTCTGGGGGATTTAAGGTAATCTGGATATTCAGAGTGGCATCAAAAAACTTCTCTATATCCTTTATCACTGTTCGTATCTGCGGACATACAGCAAATAAATGTATTAAGTCTGCATCAAGGGAACTACATCTTGGGCATGTAATGCCTATACTACCCCCCCCCCATTTTGCTATTTTTGCAGGGGTGAAGTATAATGAGTAAAGGGTTTTATACTGCTGTGATTGCAGCGGTGCTGAGCACAGGAGAGTACGCCCTAAGTCCAGTGACTCTTTGAACCAACAAACCTCCCCTTCCAGCTTGTCTGCCCACTTTTCACTATGCTTGTCCATGTCATCTGGTTTCCCTGCTAACAAGTTTGCGTAAAAACAACGTATAGAACAGTCTCCCCCTGACCTAATTTTCTCCAGTATTTCTACCCTAGTAAACCCTACACCTCCCCCCTGCTTATTCCCCAGAAAGCTTCTTAGCTGAAGAAATGTAAAAAGATCCCTCCTATCTAATCCGAATGTGGTCATTAGGTCAGTGAATTGGAACACCCCCTCCGAATTCCTCACATCCCCAATCTGTACTATCCCCTTCTCCAACCAATCCGCCATTGTGCTATCACCAAAAATCTGTATTGGGAGGGACACGTTTTTATACAACCTTGTATACCAATTATATCGGCCCAGACCAATTATCTTCATTACTGCATTCCAAATCTTAACTGCGGCTTGGACCGTCTTGAATCTAGTTCTTTTAAAGTAAGCAAAATCGATACATTTGAGAAAGGAATTCTCTACCTCCGGTCCCAACACAATTGAATATATCCTGGATGAATCATTTACTGTTCTGCTGTCTACTCCACCCCCACCTATCAGTCCCCGCATATATTGCAATGCAGATGCCCAGTAGTATAATCTAAAATCGGGCACCCCCCAGCCGCCCCTCTCTCTAGGCAGGGACATAAAGCGATATGCCCTACGGGTCTTACCCTGGGCCCAAATAAATCTGTTCAGGATTTCCCAGATCATTAAACCATTTTATCTCAAAAATAACGGTATTGTCCTATAGAAGTACAGAAATTTTGGCAGTATTAACATTTTTATAACGTTAGTGCAGCCTACTAGCGACAAGTGCAGATTATTCATACGGTCCAGATCCGACTTAACCTTTGACATCAGGGGCGCTAGATTATTCTGTACCAACGCGTCTAAATCAGCTGTGATTGCAACCCCCAAATATACGGCTGAGTCCACAACTCTTTGATCATTGAACACGATATGTTGGTTACACACTATTTGAGTTTTGGAGCTGTTTAGGCTGGACCCAGATATTTGCCCAAATCTTTGTGCTTCAGCCTCAATTTCCCCTATGGCCATGCTGGGGTTGGGTGTTAAAATAGCCACATCGTCGGCGTAGGCAAGAGTCTTTGTCTCACATCCATTCAACCTTATTGGAGGAATCCTTACATTGCTTTCAATTCTCCTTATCAATGGGTCCAGATAAAGAGCGAATAATAATGGAGAAGATGGGCAGCCCTGTCTGGTCCCTCTCCCGATTCTAACTGCAGCCGATTTACCTCAATTTACTCTAATCCTTCCTGACGGGTTTTTGTAAAGAGTCTGCATTGCGGTTATAAAACTGTTCCCCAATCCATTCCATTTTAATGTTTGCCATAAGTATTCCCAGGAGACTCTATCAAACGCCTTTTCGGCATCCAAAAAAAGTGCCGCGATAGAGTCCCCCAAGACATTCGCCGCGTCAAACTTGTAATCACCTGCCTGATGTGTTGCGTGGTGCCTTTTCCAGGGATAAAGCCATGCTGGGTGTGGCTTATCAATCCCTCTATTACCTCTGCCAATCTTGTTGCAAGGACCTTGGCATACACCTTGGTGTCTGCATTCATCAATGTAATAGGCCTATATGACCCTGGGAGTGTCGAATTTTTCCCTTTTTTAAGAATAACAATGATGTCTGCTTCCCCCCATGACTCAGGTATCTTATCCCCCTTCTGTGCCTCCAGCATGACATTGAACATTTCAATTCCCACAGCTTGATAAAATACTTTATAAAACTCCGCCGGGAGCTGGTCTGGGCCGGCTGCTTTACCTGAAGGTAACGTGCTTAATGCCATGATAAATTCCTCCAGGGTAAAAGGAGAGTCCAACTTAACTTTTTCTTCTTCAGATAAACCCGGTGGGATAATGTCGCTTAGATAGCTTTCCACGTCAGTAGCTGTTCCTACACTGTCTCTAGTATATAATTCTTCATAAAACTGTCTAAATACTTCTCTTACTCCAGTTGTTTCAGTGACCATAATTCCATTCTCATTCATAATCTCCACAATGTCTGATGCTGCTAGCCTCTGTCTGGTGCGTACTGCTAATAAGTGGCCTACCTTCTCGCTTAACTCGTAAGCTGCTTCCCTCTTAGTTAAATAATTCTCTACTGCTTTTTTGGAAATACTTTCTGTCGCCTCCGCCCTTAGAGCCACTATTCTTAGCAGGTGTTCTTCTATTGGTGCCCTGTCTTTTAAATCCTGCGCTAATTCCTCCTCCACCCTTATCAGCTTTTGATAAACTTTGTTGATTTTAAAACGTGTTCTTTTCTGTGCTGAAAACACATAACTCATTGTCTCTCCCCGTGCCCCTGCCTTAAAAGCATCCCACACCACTCCCACAGGGGCCGTACCTTTATTAATTTCCCAATAGGCCCTAATCCATTCTGTCATGTAAGTCCTGTACCCTTCATCCTTCAACAGGGCTCTATCGAATGTCCACTGCATATCTTTCCGTCGTGCCTGGCCCAATCTAATGGTTAAAATCAGAGGACTATGATCCGAAATAATTCGAGGTTGTTTTTCTATTTGTGCCTCTGATAGCAAGGGAGATGAAATCAAGAAATAATCCAGTCTAACAAGTACTTTGTGCGGGCCGAATAAAATGTACTACCGTCAATACCTGGATTCAACTTAACCCATGGATCCACTAAGGAGTTATTTGATACCATATCTGACAACGCCCTATGAGTTCTCTTTTTCCTCCCTGTATATACACACCCCGTTTGTACAAATGAGCTACTGGGATCAAGAATATTAAAATCTCCGCAGCATATAATTGGCTCGGGCCATAATGCCAATTCCGTGTCTAAAAATTGGAAAAGATCAGGTTCATCTTCTGTTGAGCCATACACAGAGACTATGGTACATTTTTCTCCCTTGAATTTTATTTCCAATATTACCCACCTTCCCCATTGATCCTCTGATTTCCTTATTACTTCTACATCAGTGGGTCTTCCTAGTACCACCACCCCTCTATGCTTCGTCCCTTGCTTGGTATTTGCCAGTACAGAAAACCATAATTGGTCCATAAGATAACCCTTGGAAACTTCAACATGCGTTTCTTGGAGGCAAACCAGATCCAACTTAAGTGTCCTAAGCAATGCCGCCACTCTCAATCTTTTACCCGAGTCATTGAGACCACAGATGTTAATAGTTGCAATCCTACAAGTCATTAAATGATGTCATAAATTTTGTCCATCTCTGTGTACCATACCTGGTCTAACACTTTGTCCTCATACTGAATCTGATATGTATCGTATATCCTCATCCTTCTGGCTAGTACAAACCGAAAAATGTAAATTCCCTGTGCTCTGAATTGTGCTTTCTTGTGCTGCTTATTACGTTCTCTACCACTTTTTTTGTATTTTTAACCCTCTCTTTCCCCCCTCTCCCCCTACTCCCACCCTACCACCCCTGCCCCCCCTGTGGTTCCCTCCCCCCTCCCCCCTTACAGGCAAATAGGTCCATAAGACCTATGTGTAGCCGCAGTAGTCTGTGGGGATCGCTCCTCTCCCCCCCTTCACCCATCACCCTGAATAATGTATACCCCCCTCTGTGTTTCCCACTTATGTATTTCGCTATTGTGCGTGCGCTGCCCCTTAACCATCATTCAAAACAGCAGTATATCAGGGTCTAGCATCTTCCTCCCCGCCCGTACTCCATCCAGATCCCTGGGTTTTAACAGTTCTATACTTCTCATCCCCCTTTCTGTGACTTAATCTCCTCCAAGAATTGTTGGGCCTTAATCTCGGACAGGAAGATATTTGTTCTGCCCCTTGTAACCACTTTTAACCTAGCTGGAAATAACAAAAACGCCTCGGATCCTAAGGCCTGGAGTGGTTTAATAAGCTGCCTAAGTCTCCATCTTCTCTCCACCGTTACGTGGCAGAAGTCTGGCCTGGCGAAGAAGGTAACTCCTTCAAAGGATCTTTTCTTATCAGGTCTAGCCTTGTCGATTATTTCCTCCCTGAGCAGGTAATTCCCGACATAGATCAAGATGGCTCTAGGCAATGTATGTAAAGCTGCCTGCCCCTCGCCGCCACGAGCCTTCGTGATGGTAAAGGGAAATCTGTGTGCTCGTTGTATCTCTCTTTCCCACTCCCACTGTGATTCGGGAAATGCTCCTCTTAGCAGGTTGACAACAAAGTGCATAATGTCATCCCCTTCTGCTCCTTCCGCCACCCCCATAATGCGAACATTATTCCGCCTCTGGCGGTTCTCAAAATCCTCCAGCTTCCATGGCAGATCATTCAACAATTTTTCCTGTTCCAGTTTAAAGTCTTGCCACCCCCTGAAATCATCCTCTAGCTTCCCAGTTCTCTCCTCGACCTAAGTCACTCTCTCAACGACACCTTCGTACAGCTTGTTAACCTTCCTGAGGGTATTCTGAATCTTTTTTGTGGCTTGTCTAGCCCTTCGACTTTCAGTCCTTGCTTCTCCTTGCATTTGTTTGAGCGTGGAGCATATCATGTCAAAGGGGGCCTGGTACTGTGCTGACATGGGTGTATTGCCTTGGGTCTGTGAATTGCCTTCCTCTAGGTAGGTCTGAGATGTTGCAGAGTAGTCCCAGTCTAACTTCTTCCCTCCTGCTGAGGGTGATTCTAATGCTCCTCCATGCCTTCTGCCCTGCATCCTTCTCTTTTTCTGCGTGGTTTCTTTCACTGATGAGCTTGATCCAGAGCTTGTTTCTCCTTCTACCTCCCCCTCATCTGACGTGACATCACTTGACTGGGTAGTATCAGTTCCTTCGTTTACGGAGAAGAAGCATTCCCCTTCTAATGAGACACCCTCTTTTTTCTCCTGACCCCAATTTCTATCAGCAGTCAATGAGACGCTTTTACCCGCCATATTTAATTTGCTGGACTCATTATTGATTTCATTATTGATTTCTTTGTCTTTATTACTGCTGTTCAACTCTGCTTCTAATTGTATTAGCGCCTCCATCATGTCTGCATTTCCCGCTGACTCGAGTCTATGTGGCCCCCGACTGTGTCTGTAGTTAAAGAGTTATTGCTTGCCCCTTTAGCCTCCATCACACCGCTGTTGTTGCTCTGATTTACCTTGACTGCAGGGGCTGTTGGATCAGCGTTACCTCCGCCTCCGCTGCCGCCGCTGCAACTGGTGCGAGTTCTACCGAGACTCGGGGTTACCTGGCAACCGCTGCCTCCGCGCCGGGTGCGTCTGTTGTTGCGTCCTCGAGGACGTTCCTGCTCGTCGTTAGCTCCGTGTCTGGCTGGGAGCTTCTCCTGGAAGTAAATGATTCCATCAAGGTAGGCTGCCGTAGTGCCGCTTCTCTTCCCTTGATTGTGCTTTGTCTTGTGCCTGAAGCAGCGTCTTCAGTGGGGTGATCAGAGTCTTGCCCGGGCCGGAGACGATCACTTCTTTCAGATGCTGACGCCGATGCTGGTTTTGTGCGCACCTCCGCCTTCTCAGTTTTCTCCGCTCTTTCTGTTTTCTCTATTCTCTTCCCCTTTTGAGCCGGGGGTATTACTTTTCTTATGGCGCCAGGTCCCCGCTGCTGTAGTCCCGGGGGTGCATCATTACTGCTCCTTTTTGCACTTGCCTGTACGCCTCTGCCACTCGCCCCTTGCATGTTAGTCGTGGTGTCCTGCTGCGTTTTGGTTTTTTCCTTTTCTTTGTCTTTATCTGTCTTGGTTATTCGTGCCGGCATTCTCACCAGTTGAACCCAGAGCTCTACCCTCCACTCGGATAATTTTAGCAATATCCAGTTGAATAATGCTTTAGTTGCAGGGTATTTTGAGTGAGCCCTGAGCAGTCCTGAATGCATCCAAATCTTCAAATCCATAAGGGGGTATGTTGCCTTATACCACGACCATCAGGGTGATCTGGGGAGAGAGGTCTGGAGCGACTTCTCACCACAACCTCACGGCGGCCATCTTGCCTCCTAGGAAAGGAATTCTCTGTGGCGGGCGCATCCTAATGCACATTTCGGGAACCCCACCCTTAAGGCGGCCGGTCCCGTTTCCCGATAGGGTGGCGGGCGGGCAAAGACCGCCAGCCATCCTAATGAGCCCCTAAGGGTCTAAATTCGATCCTGGCGGGTGGGATGCTCCATCACAAATGTGACGGATATTCTGTCTGCCGCATTACAAGTTGCATAGTAAGTAAGTACATTTTATTTAATGCTTAGTAAATAAAAACCATTGCATAAGATACATTTGTTGAAAGAACTAAAATATGGATAACAATAAGATTGAGTCAATACTGTCATGTGCATATGGGACGTTAAGAGCATGGTTGAATGAGTGCCTGTGCTAACACATCAAGAGAGTGCTCCAATTAGCACTTTAAAAATGCTTCGGGGAGCTTTGATAATCGAATCGCCTTTGCGTATTAGCAGGATTGTTTAAGACCAATTACACTAGCACCATAATAGTGACTCTACAAATTCATAAAACAATAATTTGACACAAAATGAAACCCTGTTGTTTCAAAACAGTTAAATACAAATTATAAATTATCTAAAATACTTAGACTTGAGCCAGAGATTGCAGGTCATTGTCTTAAATAATTATATGAAGCTGCAATAACCTAATTGTCTATAAAAAAATATATAATGCGGCTAGATGCTGATAATTAACTTTGTTCCTGCTACACCCATCATTTACTTTGTTCCTGCTGCACCCATGAATCGAACCATGCAGCAAGCTAACAGGATGTCCCCTCCTTTAAAGCAAGCTTTCACTGCCTGCCTGCATGTTCCTATCTGTTTTCTTCTCAGGGCATGCTTTAGCAACATTCTTCGTTCCCTGCCTAAATTCTTGCATATGCACAGTAGGTGTAACATGTCTTCTTTTGCCTCTCTGCATATTCTGCACAGTTTTGTTGGGTGTGTCCGTTTCCATGGGGGCAGATGCAGCATTGATGGTAAAATGCCCAACCTTAGATGCCAGTATTTTTCCTTTTTTGCTCTAGTAAAACTAGTGCCTAGGTAAGGCTGGAGGGGAGCAACTAGTGTAGCTCTGAATAACAAACCATCTATGCACCGTTTCTGTTAGTGCAGCTTTGTCCTCTACGAGGGACAGCATTTTTTTTTACTGTTTTGTAAACCAGCTCTTTAAAACGTTTATGGGCCTCAATGGTAGACCAAGGGACCACTAAGGCCAAGCATTCAATTGAATCTTGTAGGTACCTCATGGCTGCGCTTTCTTTTTTCCAGTTAGGCTTGTTCCATAAATAGGCGTTCTGTTTCCCTGGATCCGCTCCCTTTATTTTGTGCCAGCATTTTACATAAGCTCCCTTGCGTGCTATTTGCTGCTTTTGTAGTTCTAACTCTAATCTTATTTGGGCTGGCGAAGTGTACTGTGGGAAATTGAATATTATTCTCATTGCCCTTGACACCATCCTGTCCAGGACGCCGGCATCTCTTCCTCTTAGGCACTCACTTCCATAGGTGATAAAGTAGGGAGGAGTTTTGCTCGAATTACCTGTAATATGGGGGTAAAACTCGGGGGAGATATTTTTTGTTTGATGTTTTTAATGCAACAGCTATTGTAGTTCCTCTGCCTCTTATGGTTCCTTATTGTGGGAGGAACGTGCCTTTGCTGTCTAGTAATATGCACAAGAATTTGAATTCCTCTGCAATATTGAGTTTCAAACCTTACAACTCCCATCGCAACTGATGTGCTTTCATTTTCCAGTTTATAACCATCACTTTGGTTTTGTCTAAGTGTATGCTTATTCCATTCTTGGTGGAGAAGTTACTTGTGGTGTTTATCAGATGTTGCAGGCCAATTGGCGTACGGCTAATTTGGAGAAGATCGTTCGAATAGAGCAAATTTAAGAGGGTGAAAGGGTGAAGCCTCCAATATTAGGTGCGTGGTGGCTGCAATCGTCCAGTTCTGGTGAGAGATCTGCCATGAATAGATTAAACAGAGTCGGCGCGAACACGCACCCCTGCTTCAGCCCCTTGGTTGTTGGTATTCTCCTTTATAAGCAATCACTGAGACACAGAGTTATTTGTACCCATGTGTCAGTGTGGAGTAAAATCAGCTGAGTCAGAAGTCTTGTATTGATTTTCATTTTAGACAGTTTTGACCAGACTTTCTTCCTGTTGATGTTATCAAAAGCAGATATATAGTCTATTAAACAAACATAAATCGGTTTATTGATATTTTTGGTGGCATCTAGTAGAAGCAATAGGGCCAGTGTGTTTGTCGAAGTCCCCATACGTTTTTGAAACCCAGTTTGGTTAGTTGCAATTGATGCCATTTCGGATGCCCATTCTGTCAGTTTTTCAAGCAAAAATACCCCATAGTATTTGGCATCATTGTCCATTAGTGCAACTAGTCTATAATTTTCTGCTTTGTTTTTGCTGTCTTTCTTGTGTATCGAGGAAATGATTGATCCCTTCCAGGAGTCTGTTATTCTTTCTGCTTCCATTATATGTGTGAAGAGTGGCAGGAATACAGCTGCCCAGTAAGCCGGGTCTCACTTGTATACCATTGGGGCCTGGCACACTCTCTGATCTGCCCTTTGAGATTCTGCTCATGATCCGTTTAGTCCAGAAGGAGTAGATAATCACTCCATCTTGCTTTAGTTTACCTGGTCTGGATCTGTTCATCTCCTGAGCTTCATGTGTGTTGTTTTTTGCCCGCTGTTGAAGAGGTGCCATAGGTACCTAGCCCAGTCATCTTCAGTGATGTGAGTGTTTATTCCAAGGGCCCTTGGGTTATGTAAGCTATTCACTGTGTCTCAGAACTTGGCGCTGTTATTGGCTTTTGCATCATGTTGGAGTTTAGCCCATGCAGTTCCTGAATTCTTGCGGCGTGCTGACCAAATAAATTTCTACTTACTAATTTTTAGCGATCCTAATTCTTCTTCAAGGTTAATGTCTGGTCCTGTCTGATGAAGGTTTAGTACTGCTCTATTTATTTTTTTCTTTATTTGCTTCAGTTTCATCATTTGGGATCTTTAGAAATGGTTCATTTGCGTGCTGGACAGTGTGGTTTGAGACCTCTTTTGGATTATTGATGCTAAGGGTGCACCTGTCCCTTCTTCTTTTGAGTGAAGTGCACCAAGGCTTTCAGTGAATATAGCCCAACATTTAAAGATTTCTTTGTTCGCCAGCTTATTTTCCTCCCACAGGGTTTTTGCCTCAGCCAAGATTTTTTCCAAGTTGTGTGTTTTACATTTGATTCTTATGTAGTTGGCCGTTTACTCCGTACCTAGACCAACTACTTGCTGGGTAGGTACCATCCCATGTACGTCCAATATGAACTATTGTGGTAAGTGGTTGCTGTAGTGTGAACTGCCTATCCCAACATCTGCTATTTTGTTGAACAGAGTTATTGACGTAAAGTTATAATCTACTGTTGTGTTTGTTGAGGCATTGGGGAAAATTGCCTCTGGTGGGCAATCTCCCTGGAAGCGACAGTTTAACGCGACCAGCCTCATATTTTCATGGCCTTGAGAAGCTCTTTTGCCGAACCGGTTGGCTTTCCCCACTTGCTGGCTTCCTGGTGTGGAGGGATTCAAGATGGGCTTTAAAAGTAAGTTATGATCATGTTTGTGGTTTTTTGGGATATTAGATGTAGGGATCACTGACATAATATCGAATACAAAAGTATAGACTTACCAAAATATCGCTATCTGAGCATTGATCTTCGTCAAGAGGCTTCAATTCCTCAGGATGATGAAGCCTCAAGTGCAAATTAGGGAGGATTAAAATTTGTGGCTCCAATGGAATCTTCAGTGTGCATAAAACCTCGAGGCTTCAGATTTTTAGGTCGTCTAGCATGTATAGACGTATGACGCCTTCATGATCTCTGTTCATTGTCAGCACACTTGCCCCCATATTCCCTGTTTTCATGCAATTATTTGCTGCACCCATAGCCTGATCCTGCTTCTCCCACTCTTGTCTTTCCCCCTCTTGCCGTTTGTCCTCTTACTGTGTAGCCACGGCAGTTCCCTCTGTGTCGCATACATTTCTGGCCTCATCTTGCTTTGTATTTTGAACCTTGTCGTTTGACAATATTATGGATATTGCTGCTATATGTAACTGGGTTATGACCTCCGGATGCAGGATTGCTGGCGTTTAGGAAAGCCCCTGCGTCTTTCACAAATAAAAATGTTGAATATATTTTGGGTTGATAGCCGGTTATATTGTCTTTGCTGGTGAGGAACCTTCTATTGCCACCAATTTAGTTTGTGCCGTGGGGTAATGGAATCCTGTCCCGGCCAACCTTGGTAGGTTTGCCCACCACTTTTTTTTTCTTCCTTTGCCTGTTGTTAATTACGGTGGTACCTGACCACCTTTTGGATATAATGGAATTGTAATTTGGGGGACAGGATGTTCGTCATGTTAGTGACAGAGTAACACTGTCTGTCAAAATCTTAATCAGACCCTTATTTCTCACTGTTAACAATTTTGTTTACAGTTCTTAACTTTTTAGATATATATTTTTAACATTATGTTAACATATGTTTTATTAGTATATTACATAATTGTGTATAGAGTATACTACTATTTAATTCATAATTTAGAACTTTTTGATAATTTGTTATAGCTTATAGCATTGTTTATATGCTTAACATTTTTACATTTTTTTCAAAATGTATCATCTTTTTATACAAATGTATTTTCAACATTATTTAAACATATGTTTTATTAGTTTATATCAAATATTTGTATGTATTTTATACTATTATTTAATGTATACATTATAGGTTTTTCATATTTTTATGCAATTTGTTTGATATTTTTTACATGTTTAATAATTGTCAAACATTTAGTCAACATTTTTACAATATTGTCTTTTAATTTCTATGGGATTTTTTGTTTCATTTAGCTGCCACTTTTTTGACTGCTACGTTTTATGTTGTAATATTTGTGTAATTTATAGTACACTTTTCTAGAACTAGGTCGTGGTAAGGTGCTACTGTTCGTCTGAACAGGTAGTTGTATTTTTAGGATTTTTTGAGGATATTGGTTGTGGGGGGATTCAAGATGGGCTTTAAAAGTAAGTTATGATCTTGTTTGTGGTTTTTTGGGATATTAGATGTAGGGATCACTGACATAATATCGAATACAAAAATATAGACTTACCAAAATATCGCTGACAAAATATAGAATGCAAAAATATCGAATTTCTATCTAAAAAACAGGTAAGTACAAAAATATTGAATCAAAAATATTGTTGTAAAAAATATAGTTAGTCAAAATATCGAATTTTTTCAAATGTCTTAAAAGTAATTTAAAATTAATGAAATATTAAAGATAGTTAACAGAAACATACTTAAAAATACCTAAAGTTAATAAATAATTAGTTTAAGTTAAAAAAAAAAATTACCCCGCTGATCAGTTAACTCTGGACTCTCTGAGTGATATATGGAATGAACTTCTAGTATCAGAAACACTGGGGTAGGACTCTTTTTATGCAACCTGCCCCTATAAGCAACCAACGTCGTGATACTCCCCAAAACGTGGCCAAAGGCCAAACAGCGTAGAGGACATATGTTTAAGAGCATGCTGTTGTATAAATGGCTCATAATCTTTCATCACATCCCAAACATATTGGGGCGGGGGTTGAGTGTCAAACAATTCTTCCGCAAAAGTATCAGTTTCCTCCTGACCCATATACAATTTTTCAACATGCAATCGAAATCTCCTATCTTCACATTCACCTCTCTTCTCCTGTTTTTCTCTATCATATGCTACAGCTTTCTGAGTCAACGTCTGCATCTTCTCTTTTTGTGCATCTTTTTCCACTTTCAATCATCTATGCATAGCTGCTTTCTGCCACATTCTGAGGGAATCAAACATAGACTGCCGACTTCGTCTCTTGAACAATTGTTCCAATCTTTTGTTTATCAAAAGTGCCCGTCAACGGCCACTGCAACTCAGCATTGTCCCTTGTACGTTTGTGCCATAATGTTCCTAATATATTAGGGCCAAGACCATGCTTCACATACGTATCAACATTAGGAGTGCCTTCTGGAGGCGCCGGCTGAGCTTCTTCCAATTGAGCAGCTGCAAAACAACCGCAACAGCACAAAGAAAACTGTTTACTGATGCCAGTCATTCTCAAAAGAAAACAAATTCACTATTTATGCCTGGCGAAGCAATTGAAAATGCTTTTTTGCCAAAGACAGTCCTCATACCTCATCAATTTCAAACTAAAAGGGTACCATATCCACAAAGAACCAAAACAAACTCACCTGATTTATGCTAGTCAAGCAAAATAATTCTCTACTGCCGACTCTTCAGACCAAATGGTCAGATCCAAGGATTTTGCCATTGAGGACTCCAGTCGGGATGACCACTGGGGAGGAACCGTTTGGCAGGACAGAAGCGGCAGCTGTGAGTATCAGAAACTCTCCGTGCAGTGATCCTTAGTCTGTCAGTTCGACCCTATGATTGCCTCGACCCCCCCCCCTCCACAGAAGGGGATGGGTCACTCACCCATAGGAGTCCATGGTTGCGCACCAACTGAAGAAGTGACCTGATTAGGGTCACCCGGGTCACTCAGGACCACCTTTTAGCCTTCCATATCAAATGAAGAGTCAGTCAAACAGTAGAGCATACAAACCAATATCTGTTTATTTAGATACACCAGTCTGCCCAGTTGCTTGGAGTGCTGCAGAGGGACTGACATCAGCAAGCATAAAGATACATAATGTACATTTTAGAACCAATGAAAACATGCCAACAATGTAATTCTCCAAGCCGGTGCAGCTAAACTATAAAGTACATTGGATAAGTTTCGATTCCTTGGCCGGGCACACACTATCTGCTACCCAAGGTCGCTCTGCCCGGGCCCGCCACTAGACAAGTCTGAAAAGGCCTCTATCTAAATGGATACGTATGCACTAATAAGAACAGTGCATTCATTAGTGAAGCAAAACTTAGCCTTCAAATTCAGCCATGTCGCAACTGCAAAACAAAAAGCTTTCCTTGTAGCACTGGTTTTCCATGGAATTGGTGGAGCCCATAGACTTACTAGGATGATTTAATCTCAATAAACTCCTGTTTACAAAACTCACTGTAGAGAATCCTTGCAGCTCTGGAGAGATAGACTGACCTTTGCCACTGTAGGCAAATTCAAGGTCTTTCAAAATAATAAAAAAGCCTTTTTATTGTGTTGGTAGAACCTTTGATTTTCTTTCTTCAGTTTAGTAAATTTAAATAAATATTAAATAGATTTGCTAAGAAGCCAGCATTAGAAAAAGACACAGTGTAAAGAAACCCCATAAACTAACTAAAGGACCTATTCTAAATAAAACCCATAAAGAGTTCCTGTGGAGAAGAGCGAGTAAGAGTTGAACTTCTCATAAACAGTAGTTCTGGAAACTAAACCGTGTTCCCTACAGCTGCAGTACCAAATGTAAATAAAAGTGCGACACTCGCTGTAGTATAGATCACTAATAAATCAACAATCGTCAGCCACCTCAGGGTAATGGATACGGAAAATTAACTCTCCATAAGAAGAGTCTTAGAGCAAAGAAATATGCACCTGCACGTGAAAGTCGATGAAAAGATGGGTAAAGGCAGTAAGTGCAAGAGAATGAGGATGTGGAAAAAGTTTACTAACTAGCCAGGAACACCCATTAATATAGATTCATACTTTTGTAACAAATCTGCAGGTGTCCTCTGTCGCCATCCAATGAAAATAGTACACGAGGTGGGGGTCATCAATCATCTGATGCTTCTTCTTCCGATTCCCACAGTCTGTACTCTCCTCACCAATCGATTCAATTGTGACCACATTTGTTACATGAGGGAAAGTTCTCATGAGAACCATCTTACCTAAGCTAACAGATGCACTATGAGCTTGATGTGTGAACAATGGCTAGTTAGCAATATGGAAGCAACTATCAATGTTATTTGGAAACAGCATTCATAAAAGTCTCCAAGTCATGGCTTAACATAATCAGTGTTAATAAGCTCTTTCTACTCTAACTCTTTCTATTCTAAAATATGAACTAACATGGGGTAAGGAACTACCTGATGGTAGTAGGATTAATAAAATACTCTATTTGGCCAAGATCTTTTAAAAAAGTATAAAAATATCTTAGCCATGGTATCCTCATTACACAATCCAGTTTCAAAATGTCTGAAAGGATATCTCTGTTTAGTTTGGCCTCTTCTTTGGTCCAGAGCATGTGCCATAATAGCAATGATTAAATCAGAGATAAAAGGGAGTCCTTGCTCTGCATTGCAAATGCATGCTGAAATATCACTCGGGACAGATAAAATGTAACTTAGGAAGGAATTTTCTACTCTCTGGATTGGAAGCAGATCAGCAAACCCCCCAGACTCCACACCCATAAACTGCTGCTGAAACACACTTAGCCATATAGACTTTAATGAGCTCCTCTGGAAGTTTTTTGCCCAATTGTCTGGCAAAGGCAGTAAGAGTAGATGTAGTGCATAGGAGTGCCAGTTTTTTTGCTACAACTGCTTGTACCCAAGTGTCATTGTGGGCGAAAAGAATGCCCAAATATGAGAATTTCTTTGTAACCCCTATTTGTCTTGCCACATACACATCCTTGTGTTTCTTTATGCCATTGCCATTGCCACAGCGCATGGTGAAGGTTTTGAAAGAGCACCTGTACCAGTAGGGGCCCCCATAAAAAAAATGTTTGATTTGAACATATCCACGGGGACCCCATCCGGTCCAGGCGCCTTGCCACCCTGACTTGCGTGGAGAGCATGTTCCACTTCCTCTAAAATGTACACCAATTCCTTGCAATTTAAAAGATAATTTGTGCCTAGAACCTCCTGAGCTTGGTTATCCATTGTGTCAAAATTTTCCTCGCTATTATATACTTGGGCGAAGTGTTTGATCCACTGTTCTTCAGTTATGGCTATCTCAAATGACGGGCCAGCCTCTCTAGTTAGAAATGGTGCCTTAATTACCTTCCAAAATGTCACACTGCTACTGATGCCAAGTGTAATGCCTCCCATGCCGCCTTCTTCAGTATAACTTTTCTGTACCTTATTGCTTGTTTATATACCCCTCTAGACAACCTTATTTCCAGTATATTTCTCAGGGTTTTGTACAGCTCTTTTTTAGTTGAGAATATGCTTGGGTACATCTCAAATCAAACCACCATTCTGTGATCCGTTACTCTTTTTACGCCTAATAAGAGACTCTAATTACATTAGTTATTTCTATAAAGGAAGCTAAGAATATATCTGGGGCAGCTTTTTCATTCAGGCATGACTCTATGTTTAGATTGTATTTACCCACCTCTACTTTGATCAGTGCTACCGGGTCTACCATGGCCCATCGAAGGGAGTACCCATTAATGCTCCCAACGGCTATATTTTCTAACAACTGATTATTATTAATATTAGGTCTAAGAGTTTTATTAGAAGGTAATGTAATAGCCAGACAAAGAGGAACGTGGTCACTGAGTGAGTTCTCAGAGACATGGAAGGAATGTAAACTATGTGCATGATTGCTTGATATTAAGACATAATCAACAGTGGATCAAAGTCCCCTACCATTAAATGTCGTAGGCAAAGATCTGGTATTGGGTATAATTCATTCACAAATCCCAAATCAAAACTAAGAGTAAATTCATTTAGCTGCTCCCCCAAAGCGGCATGCCTAAAATGAGAGGAGCATGCTCCTTCTTCTCTTAGAACTCTGCATAAATTGTCCCCAGCATTCTCACATAACATGCAGTTAAAATCCCCTGCCTGTATTAGCATTATATATTTTGTCTTGCTTTTACCTGAAGATTTCAATAATTGTGACATATTTTTTAAAACAATTCCCACTTTTCCAGGGGGAATATTGTTGTAAAAATTAACCAAAACTATGGAGCAGGTTGTATCTAGGTCCAATCTAACTAATTGATAATAATCGTCCCTGGCAAGCATTGTTATTTTCTTTGTATTTACATGCATAAACCACCATTAGCCCTGCCGCTCTGACCATCAACTGCTGTGGTGTGATAGGCCCTATACCCACTCAGGAGGATCGCTTTTTTGGACCATGGCTCCTGAAAACACAGGACCTCAAATTGTAGAATAAATTCTAACCACAATTGGTGTTTAACTTAGAACGGGTCCCAGCAATGTTCCACAAGACAATATTGCAAAGAGGAAATTTGACATCAGCCGAGCAGTTATCGGGGTGGGTTACTGACCCCAGTGAGACCTCATTAGCGTGTCTAGATGGAGAGGGGACATTTAGAGTACCCTGGGGATCGGTCTGAACCTCGTTCTTTGAACTCATCTCTATTACTACCAGCAGAGTCCTCGTTTAAGTGTCTAGATGGAGAAAAGGCATTTAAAAAACCCTGGGGATCAGCCTGAATCTCCCTGTTCAAGGCCGTAAACCCTTAAACCTCATCTCTATCACTTTCAACATAATGTTTGGAGACGCCGCCATTGTTACCCATTAAAGTCAACTCTGAGTTACCCCAATAGCCATGCCTACAGATTGCATGATTATATTGTGTAAATTCTCCAAATACCAGTCAATCAATGTCTTCCAGAGAGTTCAAGACATTGAAATTATAGTAAACTGGGATGGGATATCTAGGCTGGCTAATTCTCGTGTGAATGTCTCCCTTAAACATAAAACCTTGGTGTTTTGAAAAGTTAAGTGGTCGATAAAAGTATCCCAGTGGTAATATGTGTATGTCATTGGGATTAACCGGCCCACTATTGCCCCTCTAGGATTGTGTGCACCAAAAGAGGTGACTTAAAAGTCAATACAGCACAATCTCCACACAATGATTTGGCAGTAGGGCCGACCCACCCGATCCTTCGTACCATTTTGTAAGAAAAGAGGGGCTTTGTTAAACCAGTCCTCATAGTTAAAAAGTGAAGGGACTTGTTCCTTAAAGTCGACCAGTGTTCAAAAACAGTGTGAGGTAGAGGGGGGACATTTGGCAGAACTACCGTATAAGGGGTTGCTTCTGGGGGCAGATTTAAGTTTTGTGATGGACTGTTGGACTCATCTTGTTGTTCCTGTATATTTATGCCTCTCACTGCTTCTTTATTTCCGCCATTTGCCCTGACAATTTGTACTCCTCTTTCGGTACTAACAGTGTTATTAGTAACTGCTACAGTGGGACCATCCTTAGGGGGATAATTCCCATTGCAAACAGGTGGGTTATCTATAACATGTGTAGTAGTGTTAATAGTATCCCTCCTATGATGTATTTGGTTAATGCTATTGGGGCTAGAGGACAGACTGGCTCCCATGCATGCCCCCCTATTAGACGGAATACGTTAATTTAAGTTGGTGCTATCTGCCAATGTAGCTGGATGTTTATTACTAACTAACTCCTCCATCTTAGAAAGCCTAGCTTCTACGTTAGTTACCTTTAACATAATGGGTTCCAAGAGGGTTAATATCATTGTCTCAAGTCTACTCCAAAAGTTCCCCTCTAGTATATTATCAGCGGTGTTGTCAATCTCATTCTGGTTTACAATATTCAGGGATCCCTGATTGCATTCACCCGTACCCATGAAGGATTTCGCTTTCTTCCCATTAACTCTCTTGACAGGTTTACCCTGTTTGTGTGTATTTTTACCTTTCCTTTTTTTCGAGGGAACTTCTTCAATACAGTCTAACCTACGTGTAGCCTTTTGCCCTCTGGTGGTGACTTGAGACCTAACAGGCCTGGATTCCGTGTCAAAGGGTGAGGAAGAAACAATATCTATTGTTTGTTCTGTTATAACTTGTGATGGAGTACTGGGCAATGAAGGGAGTGGCTTGTTATTAATGCTGCACCAGGTACCATGAATGCAGGCGTAACAGAGAGTCTATTCTGAGTGGGATGAAGTTCTAGGGACAACCTTCGTTCAGTAAGTTTTATTTCGATAATGAGGCATGATTCCGCCCTCTGTAGGAAAGCATCTAGAGTCCCCACAACATTCTGACCTTTACTAGGTTTTTGCTTACTCATGTTTTGCAATACCTAGCCACAACCTATAGTATGTGAGCGTCAGTACAAGTAAATAAATAGATGACGAATATGCGTTATCAGTCCCAAAGTCAAACTCTTAGGGAGATGGCCCAGCCCAGCCTCTTCCTGGCTCTGACGGGCTCAGATGGGCCCGGGCTTTGCCAGGGCGCGTCACGCGCCGCGGCTGTAGAGGTAGTGCTTTATAGCGCGATGGTCACAACTCTCCCCACGGCAGCTGATGGCAATTAGGGAGGTAAGGTGCACCCTGGGACTCCGAGTCCAACCAGGGTGTGGCGATGGTGGAGGCGCAGCAAGGGTCCCACCAGGTGGTAGCAGAATGGAGCACATCCGCCCGCAGCCTTAAGGAAGAGGGCTCAGCCCAAAGTCTGCAGCTCAGAATATGGAAAAGTTCATCAGTTTCCTAAATTCGTGCTAATTTCTCCCAGACTTCACTCTTATTGCACAACGGGATGCTCATGTGGCTCATTCAGCATTGCTCACACCAGAGAACTTTAAAAAATGCCAACAGCCAGAAGCTGAAGGGATTGAACTAAAGCCTATTCTTCTGTACAACATAAACAGCCTTGTGAGTGAGTGAGTGAGTGAGTGAGTGAGTGAGTGAGTGAGTGAGTGAGTGAGTGAGTGAGTGATGGTATTTCTAAAGCGCACTAATGCCGAGGCGTCTTTGCGCTATGTAAGGTAACTGAACAGGAGCTAATCGATGTATCATTGGGTGAAGAGCCCTGTCTTAATTTCCTTCCTAAACAACCTCCGATTGGGGATCTGTCTAAGCTGTGGTGGTATAGAGTTCCATAGCATTGAAGCCAGATAGGAGAAACCCTTGCCACCCCATCGTAGTCTTTTGATCTTGGAGACAGTGACCAGACCCTGCGTGGCAGACCTCAGAGAGCGGGTTGGCTGATACCGAGTGAATAGTTGTTGAAGGTCAGAGGCCCCATCTCCAGACAGTGCCTTATGAACCAGGCAAAGTGCTTTGAAATCTACCCGCCTTTGTACAGGGAGATAGTGTAGCTACCTGATGGAAAGAAAAGTGGAATGGTACTTAGGCAGATTGAGAAGTAGTCTAGCTGCTGCGTTTTGTATTGATTGTAGCTTGGCCATTTGAGCACTGCCAGCTCCCAGATAAAGGGCATTGCCATAGTCTATTCTTGAGAAGATGGTAGCAATTATGACTGTTTTCCTAAGACCGAAAGGAATAAACGGCAGTATCTTTCTCAGCCCTTTAAGCGTGAAAAAGCATGCAGACACCACTTGGTTAACCTGTGGCCTCCAGGACAAGTCTTTATCGAACGTTATGCCAAGGTTCCTCGCTTTGGCCACTGGAACCGGACAGTCTCCCGCTGATGTGGGCCACCACAACTGGTTCCAGATCGATGTCTTTTGGCCGAACTCGAGGACTTCCTTTTTTCCTGTGTTCAACTTCAGGAAATTCAGATTCATCCACTGCATGACTTCCGACATACAGAGAGAGACTTAAAGATGTTGATGCTTTTACCATGCTGCCTTGTATGCTGCTTCAAAATATACTCTTGTATTGCTATTTTCACCAACTTTCTCTAGTATGTTATAAAAGAATCTTACATCATCTTGATTCAGTGGACTGATATGCAACTCATTTTAATGGTACACACGAGAACAATAACCCCGGGCGCACAGAAAAGGAAAGGTGTCTCTTAACTTTCTTTTACATTCACACCATTACTGGTAATATAAAATGAAAGCAGTCTTGTACATTTCAAATGGCTTTTCGACTTTAAAACGCATCATTTATGCAAACCAGCAATACTTGCTACAGGGGCATTGTGGAGGATTATAGTCACTTCATTTTATCGACTTTGAAAAGGAAAGGCAAAGTAACTTTTACAAAATATCATATTTTCACAGGAAGTGATTTAATTGTCTTTGGTTGAATGTCGTGATTACATTTTTTAGGCCCCTTCAATACCTAATTTATAAAATTGATTTTGTCATTATAGATTTGCTACATTTTCATTCTTTTCGAATGCACTTAAAGTATGTATCTTGGAACTCTTAGCAATAAAACACAAATTGCCTAATAATTCAGCATGTCATTTTTAGAGAAATCTTTCTCTGGATGATTGTAAAAGAAAGTTGCTAAGGCAATTCAATTTGTAAAGCTGTAATATACATATATATTGAGCCAGCATTATACTGGTCTGAATTTCCACTGATTCTAATTCGGGTGGATACTGTTACATGAGCATAGATAACATTTTATTATAGCTGGGAGTGATAACACCTCCACCTTAGTATTTTAAACGCATGTCTCCATATTTACCAATGCTGTTCTTGTCGGGCAGTAGCATTTTCTGTCTTTGAGTTTTTCATAGCATTTAACTATATGGTATTGTGTTTCTTTCTCCTCATCACAGTTACTCTATACGTATGGAGAAGCTAACATTTCTGAAAATCTATTACGCTGTTTAGAGTGGGTTTGCTACTGCCTCATTCTACAACACTAAAGCATCTTCAGTGTATCCCTGAAATATGCTTCAAACTATTCCTCAATGGCATGTGTGAGAAGTTGGCCTGGCATATGCTGTCCACTAGTTATAGTGGGCACCTTGTACCAGTCCAAACAGCCCTTTAGAGGTGAAAGGTAAAAGGCAACCTTTTTTGAAAGCTATCCTAGTGGTAGCTATGGAGAGCAGCCTTCAGACTAAGGGGCCTATTACGATGGAGGATTTTCCGCATCCTCCGGGCCGGGGGAAGCCACCGCCGGCTCGGAGGATGCTGAAAATCCTCTGCAGACCCACCAAAGACCCACCGCCACATTAGGATGGCTGGTGGGTCCTGGTTTCCGTCCGCAACTATTCCGCCGCGGTTGGCTTACAACCGTGGCGGAAAAGCTCTAATATGGTGACGGTGTCTCTCAGACACTGTCAGCCAGATTAGGATGGGCTGTGAAACATGCTTTTCCGCAGCGGCTTTTCCGCCATGGAAAAGCAGGTGTAACTTCACTGTTGGCCCCTGGGTGAAGGAGGGGTAGGGGGTGCACATGGGTGGTACCTATGGTACCCCCCTGCATTTGTATGCAGAAATCGGCAGGCACCACACGGTGCCTGCCGCTTTCTGCATACAAATGCAATGTATGCATTTTTACCATTGCGGCGGTTGCAGCTTGATGCCGCACCCGCCACAATGGTAAAAATAGAGGATGTGACCACCAGGGTGGCGGTCACATCCTAATTGCACAGGAGGGAACTTCGCAGGCCATGCGGAGGTTCCCTCCTACTCTATGGTGGCGGACGGACTCAGGTCCGTCTACCATCATAATCTGCCCCTATTTCTTGAAGGAATGAAAAGCAGAACCACAACAGGTATATATACAAAATATATGTATTTACTCTAAACACACCATACTAGTCTCTTTATGCGGCTAGAGGTAAAAGCACATACGTTACACTTACTATCACCCAGTAAATTAGCACAACATACGTTGAGCCCTAGGGGCCTACCAAACCATATATTAAGAAAGTGGTGAAAGAACCACCCCTTGACTAAACACAAGGCCTAGAGCCTGTAGAATCACTGGGACCACACGGAACCACCCAAGGTAGTTACACAGGGGACCCACAGGGGATGCTTGCAGTGTGAGAACACAGCCTTTGAGACGCCGTTACCTTCTGTGGGGAAAGTCGCGGTAGGAAATTTAAAGATTAAGGACACTTAGGAGAGGACTTTAAACGAACCCCTTTAGACTTAAGGGGCTCTAGAGTCAACACCCACGGGAGCACCAGAGTACTGGAGTTATCTCACCCAGGGAAGCCGGGTGCATAGGTGTCTTTTGGTGTCGGGAATCGCCGTCGTTTTCAATGGCGGTCTGCTGCAAAGTGCTGCTGCCGTCGACCAGGAAGGTGTCCAGTGTGATCCAAGCCTGAATTGAAGATGAGAAGAACCTGAAAGCAGAGGGGACAGAGTCTGGGTCACTTGCCAGTGGCCAGGGGCACAATAGTCAAATGCCCACCTATATTGGATGATTTCATGTGAACAAGGTGAAGCTTGACTCTTAAGCCATGAGGAACAGGAGGCATCAACAACATCCAGGATCTGGAATCTATCTGTTCCACAAAGGATGTTGAGTGCTGCGGTGTCGGTGACCAGATTGGACCCAACAGGCCATGGCAACAGCAACCCACGCAGAAAGTAAAGAAATGCTTCGGTGTGGACCAGCAAGGTCCAAGGGACTCACCACATGGTGGAGAGTCAAGGCATGTCTGGAGCAAACAGAGAAGCCCGAGGAAAATCAGAGTTGCCTTCACAAGAACCCACCAGTCGGCGGACTAGGGATCGCAAAGGAGCCTCAAGAGGAAATGCAATAAGCAGGCTCATGGAACACTCGTGGAGTGTAGACCCACAATCTTCAGTGAAAAAGGTGCTCGGGCTTGGGCTACAAGTAATCCAAAGCACAGTTTGGAGAGATGTCGGAAAGCTGATGTACTAGCAAATGTGCATGGTGTCCAGGAGTTCTGGTTCCACGTCACTCATGACGGCTGCGGGTCTCAGGTTTGCTGGGGACTCGGGTTGGCCTCTGAGAAGTCTGAAAATCCTTGCTGTTATTCTTTGGAACTTGTTTTTAACTGATTTTAATATTGTTCTCACTGTTTTAAAATCGTATTTTGTTACTGCCACTAACTTGCACTTTGCTCCGACTGTTTTGCCAGGTCCACTGCAGCTTGCTTGTAGCTGTTTGAATGGAGGAGAGGAGGCATCTCCTTGAGATACTCACTTCAGGCAGTATATAGGTAGGCGTTCTAGTGGTTGGCCTCCCCTTCACCAGGCTTCTCAGTCTATTTGTTGACAATATGGTGCCGTCGCGCAGAGGACGTGAGCAGCAGGAGTGCCGGCAGCATGCCAGAGGTAAGCCCGTCTGTGCCCGTTCGCACCTGGACCAGGCACAGGGCCAGGACCCCTGTTCTAGGACAATTAGAGCAAGCAGAGGAACAGGGAAAGATTAGATCATACTCGAGTAAACAACTAAGGACCATTCAAAGTAATGTTAGCAACGACATGCAGGTCTGTCCTTATTTTAATTTAGAGATCCCCTTCAGTAAAGAGACAGATTCATGCCCGATCTGTGAGTTCAGGTTAGAGGCCTATGACAAATTACCTAGACATCCTGCTGATCAGAGACATAATATTATAATTTCAAAAACCGTCAAGAAGAAGGATAAGATTTACTCTGCTCTGATCAATGCACGCTCTCTCCCCAAACATAAATGAAATTGCAGATTTGTTGGATCACTATGATCTTGACGTACTGTTTAATACGGAAACATGGGCTGATTCCTCATCTCGCCCAGATTTCTGTATTGTCACTACTGAGGGTTACTCTACGCATAGATGTGAAAGAACTTTGAAGAAAGGAGGGGGACTGGAAATCATCCATCAAGATGAGTTTTTTGCCAGGACAGGGGTGATTACCATGGAGGCCTGTGAGGCACTAAGCTTTAATATTTTACTCTCTAAACATCAGTCTCTCAAAGGAATCCTATTATATCGCCCACCAGGCCCCAGGGGAAATTTTCCATCAGTAATAAGTAATCTATTGGATTCTGTTGTAACCAAATCCAATTTCACAATTTTGGGGGATTTCCACTTCCATTTGGAAGCTCTCCTAGACAGAGATTCAGCAGCTCTCATCTCTAATTTAGAGGCCTTAGGTTTTTCTCAAAAAGTGGAACCGCCCACTCACCAACCCGGGCACACATTAGATGGGCTGTTCACAAATAATGATCACATTGCAATAAGAATGACTCTCCCTTTGACATGGTGGGACCATTGTGCTGTACTCTTTGACATCAGGATACTACAGCCTGTCTCTAGGCAGACCAATCCCATTTGCTCTAAACAATTTAGAGCCTGGAGTAGTATCAATCAAACCCATCTCAGACAAAATTTAGTAGACTCTCAACCAGAGGTTGTGCTAGACCCGGAATTAGCCGCAACTAACTATACAGAATGGCTCCAAAATGCCTTTAGCATATTGTTACCCTACAAGGCAGTCTCCAGAAGTATGAGGACCCCCTCAGCGCCATGGTTTACTGAGACACTTAGATTAGAGAAACAACACTGCAGGAACCAGGAAAGACACTGGCGTCAAGAATACAACGACTTGGAGAAGACTCGCTGTAAAGCAGCACTATTAAAGTATAAACGTCTCATAATTATAGAAAAAAGCAATTACTATACCAGAACAATAGAAACAGCACAAAACTCCACTAAACAAATGTTTCATGTGGTAAACGACCAAAATATAGAATCCAAAATATAGACTGGACAGAATATCGACTCCAAAATATAGATAGGACAGAATATCTAATTACCAAAATATAGATAGGTCAGAATATCGAATTTGGGGTAGGAAATATCGATTTCCATAATAACGAATTTAAAATATCGATTTCCATAATATTATTTTTTTTTTGTGTTTTGTCTGGTAGTAAATGTGTTAAAGGTATTTATTATTTGGTAATGTATGTTTAATTTTTTTAAAGTAATGAATGTTATGTAATTTAATTTTTGAGTCATTTAATTGTATTATTTATTATTTGGAGCGGTTTGTGGGTTTATAGGGGAATAGGGTGGGAAGTAATTTAATTGTAATAAAGTAAATATTTATTTGTATTTATATGTATTGACAATTAACTGATAATGAATTATTATTTGTTAATACATTTTATTAATTGGTATTTCAATTTTTTTAATTGGTAATTAATTTTAATTAATTGGTAATCATTTTTGATTAACTTTTTATTGTTATTGGTATTTAATTTAATAATCTTTCAATATTAAATCATTACTTTCCCTGCTGTTGCACTCTGAGGAGTGGGAATAGTAATTTTTACCGCTACGCTATCCAACACTTTCCCTACTGTTGCACTCTCTGGAGTGGGAATAGTATTTTTTACCCCTACGCTATTCAATGTTTTCCCTACTGTTGCACTCACTGGAGTGGGAATAGTAATTTTTACCCTCCCGCTATCCAATGCTTTCCATACTATTGCACTCACTGTAGTGGGAATAGTAATTTTTACCCTCCCGCTATCCAACGCTTTCCCTACTGTTGCACTCTCTGGAGTGGGAATAGTCATTTTGACCATTCCGCTATCCAACGCTTTCCCTACTGTTGCACTTTTTGGAGTGGGATTAGTAATTTTTACCCCTACGCTATCCAACGTTTTCCCTACTGTTGTACTCACTGGAGTGGGAATAGTAATTATCAGCCCTACGCTATCCAACGCTTTCCCTACTGTTGCACTCACTAGAGTGGGAATAGTAATTTATACCCCTACGTAATCCAACGATTTCCCTACTGTTGCACTCATTGGAGTGGGAATAGTAATGTTTACCCCTACGCTATCCAACACTTTCCGTACTGTTGCACTCACTGGAGTGGGAATAGTTATTTTTACCCTCCCGCTATCCATCGCTTTCTCTACTGTTGCACTCTTTGGAATGGGAATAGTCATTTTTACCCCTACGCTAGCCAACGTTTTCCTTACTGTTGCACTCACTGGAGTGGGAATAGTCATTTTTACCCCTACGCTATCCAACGCTTTCCCTACTGTTGCACTCACTGGAGTGGGAATAGTAATTTTTACACTCTCACTATCCAACAAAATCTCTACTTTTTTATATTGCATTTATTATTTTTACATTTTAAGCTTTTTTACATTATTTTAAGTTTGTTTTAATTAATTGTTTTTAATATTTAATTACTTTTATATTATTTTTAATACATTTAAAAATATATATAATTTAGTTAACTATATTTTAGCATTCAATATTTTGGATTCGATATTCTAGTACTTACCTGTTTATAGATAGGGATTCTATATTCTGTACTTCGATATTTTGGAGTCGATATTTTGGGCATTCTATATTATGTCCCTCGATATTTAGACTCTGAACTGTTTCATGAGGTCTCCACTCATCAGGGCCAGTGGTCAAAACTATCGAAGAAGCCTCTCAATCACTTTGTGATCCGTTAGCCACTTTTTTCCAAGACAAGCTGAGCCAAATCTATTCAAATTTTAATACTTCTACAGAGAACGTGAACCAGTTCGATGACAACAATATGATCAGTGAGTCTCCCAGTTTCATGGAATTTAAAAGAGTGTCAGTGGAACTGATCACTGATCTGATTAATACTGTCAAATCAGGATCGCCGTCTGACCCATGCCCCCATCAGTCTTGAAAAGGATTCCGGACCTGATAGGTACTAATTTTAATGAGCATTTGCAATGCAATGTTTTACTCATGCACTTACCCTTCAATATGGAAAAAAGCCATTATTCAACATTTGCTAAAGAAAAACAATCTTAATCCAGGGGAAACTAAAAACTACAGACCAATTGCACGTTTAACTTTTCGAGAGAACATCAATTCAGATTTAGGAAAGGACATGGCACAGAGACTGCTCTCACGAAAGCATCTGATGAAATCAGAAAAGTGCTAGACAGAGGAGGTGCAGCAGTCCTGGTGCTTCCGGATTTGTCAGCAGCTTTTGACACGGTTGATCATGTCACCTTGATCAACCTTGTCTCAGCCCTAGGTGTTGGACGAAAGGCTAAGGCTCTTCTGTCCTCCTTTCTCTCTCCGAACAGACTCAGTCAGTCAGCATGGGCATCTATAATTCCTCAGTCTTTGCTCTTCCCTGTGGTTTTCCGCAGGGATCGTCGCTGAGCCCGACCCTGTTTAATGTATATGTGACGGACTTAGCATGAGTAATTAAGACTTTTGGAATGGGTCTCACGTCCTATGCCAATAATACACAACTTGTGTTAGCTGTGCATAAAGACAGTGAGGCAGTGGCGACTGTATTTCATAATGGCATGCTGGTCATCAGCTCATGGATGGCAAACAATTGCCTTAAATTATATTTGGATAGGACCGAGGTCATGGTTTTTGGCAACCTAACTCTGGGATGGTCTCCGACGTGGTGGCCAGAGGAATTGGGATTACTCCCCACTCCTGTTAAGAAGACCAGAAACCTAGGCATCATGTTTGACGAGAGCTTCACTTTTAAACAACATGTCAATGAGGTGGCCTTTTTGTCTGTCTACGTTTTAAGGAAGATAAAAAAGTTGCTACCCTATCTCCCGATGAGTGCTGGAAAACTCTCATTAGTGCTCTAGTTATTTCAAGAGTTCATTATTGTAACGGTCTGTTAATTAACGCACAAGAAAATGTGCTAAATAAGCTGCAACGCATACAGACGCAGCCGCTAGGATATTGTCAGATACACCAACGTTTAAGCCAATTTCCAGTGTCAGGCGTCAACTCCATTGGCTGCCCCTAAAAAGCAAAACTAAATTTAAGGTGCTTTGCATTTCTTATAAATCAGTCCATGGCACAGGGCCTGAATATCTGAAAAAAGCCCTGTAAGCACATGAACCCAGCAGAGCCTTATGCTCGGCAGCCGCCAATCTTCTTATCGTTCCCAGAACAAATAAAGTTAACTGGGGCGACAGAATATTTATTGTGGCAACGTCTAAACTTTGGAACCTGCCCCCCCTACAAATCAAGACCTGTCCAACACTATTATCATTTAGGAAACAAGTGAAAACCTGGCTATTCGAGCAATAGAAGCCTTCCCGATATCCTTACAGTCCATAGCCGTTTCACAAACTTTATTCGACAATTAAGTCATAAAAGTATACATACATATATTACACAAATGTTGGTTAAAAGCCGTTAAAAATCCATACAATAAATATTTTAAAAAATAATAAACTAGAGTAGACGATGTCGAATTACAATATAAAAGGGGGATAAAAAACAATTTCATCAACATACATTAATCCAGGGGAATATTGCACAAAGATTCACAAGGGTTAACCCATAAATGCATGGTCATATACAGCTTAATCTTCACATGTTTACCGCTATGTATTTTGTGCGGATTACCCAAGCCCATTTCAAGAATTTAGCCAAGGCAACAGCAATTGTAGGCGTCGGGTCTGTAGTTAAAATTCTCAGAGCCTCAGCATGTCTGTGTATCCCAATCAGTTTACATAAAGGCTTGATCCACATCTTTCTGGGGGCAATGTACAGGGGACAAAAAAATAAAAAGTGGATTATTGACTCTTGTTCTTCCCTGCAATTGGGACATCTGTCGATTCCACTTTTATCTGCCCATTTAACCGTAAAAGATCTTACTGGGAGTGATCCTACCCTAAGCTGGAAATAGAGCTTACGATCCTGTTGTTTACCAATAATATCCCAAAATTGTTCCAGTTTTGGTAGTGCTTTAATGTCCATGAAACGACTAGTTAGATGAGCGGAGAGACCCTCTGACCTTACTTCAGTGATCACCAGTCCATAGTGCTGAGACACCGTTGGGTATTTATGCACTCTATAAATTGTTAAAATAAATAAATACATATAAATAAATAAATAAATAAATAGTCAGTCAAATACACTTTATTCGATTTGTTAAAATCATAAAAGGAATAAAACATTCATATACAATTAAAAATAACCTATTACATACATATACACTCATAGAAAATTCATTGTGAGCACGTACTTTAGACAAATGCAAAACTGGACACTATACAAGCATTTCGATGTTATTGTATGCTAAAACTGTACAAAATCCCTCAATGGCCCTTTTTGGATTTAATTCTATAAGCCACCGCTAAGAAACTGGCTACACAAAAAAATAACATGATTGCTACACAAGGACTGTAGATAAACTAAGGCAGGCCTAACCTGGATAAAGCCTGCCTCTCTTAGCAGAGGTGCCAGATATTTCTTCCTGAGTGCCGTGTACAAACTACAAAACATGATAAAATGCATAGAGTCCAGTGTATAAAATTCATCACAGCTACACGGGGGGCCGCTTTCCTGGGCTGCTAGTACTTCAGAGTCCGTTGGAAGCTTTGGAGATGCATACCAGCAAATGCTTCATTGGTGCCTGCCAAGCAGGGAAGTCACTCCTTGACCGCAAGGGAGATTCTTCTATCCTCTAGTCTTGAGTAGAGCATTGAAGTTCCAAGATTCAGTTGCAGAGTTTCATCCAGGTGTAATCTAAAGTCCTGTAGTCAGGGGTTCCTTTCTTATACCCAAGGAAGGGGTTGGACTTACTCTGGGGACCCACCTATTGGAGGATTTGTAAAGAGGGGTGGCTATACCCATTCCTGTGTTCCGGTTTTGCACCAGAGCAGGAGCTGGTAGCCCCTGCAACCAGTTTGAACTTGGCTATGCACAGGGATACCATATGTGCCCCCCGTGCAAACTTCAAGCACTCTCAAAGTGCACCCACCCAGCCCCAATACACGAATCCTGTTTGGGAGGTGGTTACACCTCCCTGTGACAGGAAACCTATTGTCCAGGCCTCCCCTGCCAGGAGTTTCATCCAGCAGCAGGAGGCTAGAATCGTGTCTGCAGCATCCATTTTGTGATGCCAGGGCTCTTTAAACTTGGTATCGGATATACCAGTGAGTACATGTCTTTCCCTCTAGAAGGGCGGAATACTACCCCCGCCACCAGGACTGGAGGGGGGTAGGTTTCCAAAGTGTTTGACACCAAACACAACATGTTTCCATGCAGCCATTCCAAAGTTACCGCAAGGTTTTACTGCACTTAAGAGTATATGGTCTGGCGCATCACAGAACAGCCCCAGACAATAGGTTCCAAAGGCTGCAGAGGGGTCCTGCTCATGCACGGGCACCCTCCCACATGAAATCAAGCACCCTGCCTTCAGAATTGATAAAGCCTGCCATAGGGGTGACTGATAGGTGTCTATGTGCAGTGATGTAAGGTAGATATAGGTAACCTATAACCTAGTAAGAGGTGCATGCACCACCTTACCCAGACTGCAGTAGCAGTCCTGTCATTTTGGAAGGCTTCCCAGGGGTGGCATAATACATGCTGCAGCCCCTGGTAGGCCTCTGGCGTACCTATGCCCTTGGTACCTAAGGTACCATAAGCTAGGGACTCATAAAGGTACCCCAGTAACCAAACTGGAGTGTATCTAATGTACTTGGAATCAATTTAGAGAGGAAGCAGCTAGGCTGGGGTCCTGGATAGATATAATAAATACATTTTGTTTCTTTTCCGTCCTGTCTCTGTGCTATGTCATCTCATAGTAGCTGTTTTAGAGAGAGATGCACTGACAATTTGAGGGGGCCCCCTTCATGTAAAGAAGACTGGGCCCCCCTAGCACCACGGGGTTGCAAGGGCGTCTGTTACGCCCCAGATCCTGTAGTTTGGGCTTTCCCTTTTTCCTTGGCATGTAGACATCCAAGCTTTCCATGATAACCTCGCTGAATTGTCAAGTGTTTTCCACGACTAGGCATCTTGTACTCTCCACCAACTGACTCAGAAAGTATTGATAACTTCTCCTCCGATAACTTTGTATGACTCAATTTTTGCTCTTCTGACGAGCAAGACTTACTTTTCTGTATTCAAAAGGCTGCAACCAAGAAGATTTTATGATGTTTGATTGCCATTCCCTTTTGAAGAGCTGTCAGCTCACACTCTGTTTGTTACGCACAGCAATCGATGACTGACATATGTCGTAAAGAGAGTTAAAGTGACATTTTTCAAAAGCATGAAATTGTAGTAGCTTTAACACAATGTTCCATGTCGGGTGAAAATTATTTTGAACTTTGATGATTTTAATGATGTATAGTCATAATTGACGAATTTCCAATGTTGCACTTGAAATGAGTTTACTAAATGATAGAGAAAAAATAAATAGTTATGCCACATTTTCTGTGGGACACTTTATTTCACTATGGATGCAGTTTCTGTTGTTCTATTCATCTCACTCCTGCTCATTCCCTCTCCCAATCTGTGTCCCACTACAAATGATGTCTAATCAATCTTGTGGTGGGCCAAGTGAATGACGTCAAAGATTCAATAATGCACTATTGAATTATGAAGTTTGTATTTTGAATTAAGCTTCCAATGCATGCCCAAGAATGATATTCAAGGACTGGATCACTGACAGAATATCAAAAAATACCAATATTGTGATACAAAAATATTGTGTCAAAAATATTTTTTACACATATAAATATATCAGTCGCCAGTGGTAGTTATACTTAGGACCATGTCTACATATGAAAAGCGTTTTTTGACCTGCCTAAATCTTTAGTGCAGTTTGACAAATGTCCACAACATTTTCCCCAAAAAAGTGCAGAAGTGACTTTAGCTGTGCACAGAAAGTTTCATGATGATCTGTGAAGCGGGTGCCAAGAAAAAGGTGGGTCAAAAAAAGTGTGTTTTCCATATGAATTCTTGTAGCGTTGGAATCCCGAACTGCTGGATGAAATTAAACGTAATTTTCTAACCCTGATTCCATGGAAGAGAGAAGACGAGGCAGTGAGACCGAGGCCACAACCCGCCCACAGGTATATACGGATAAAAAAGGCAGGCTTCAGTTGGAGAGAGGGATATAATTGAGATACCCCATGAACAACCACCTGCAAGGAACAAGAGGTGATTGAACCCAGAAGGCTGAGGGAATGATTATGAACCCCCGCCAATGAAGAATCGAAGGGCTATTGAAAAATAAAATTCCTGTACAGAGGGCTAATAAGGAAATGCGAATGTCCAGAAGATCTGAGACACAGGAGGAATAAGGGGCATACCAAGAGCCTCACCTTTTTAAAGGACCTAAATTAGGAAGAATAAATGTCTAGCTAATAACTCCTGGTTTAAGAGGCTTCAACTTTGCGGTCAGGGTCCAGTCCGAGGGCGACGCAGGTAGACTGAGGGTGCCGAGCGTCAAGGGCGGTGTGCCGAATACGCTCCCACCCCCCTCCTGAGACCCATGGTGATTTATTTAAATACCAGAAAAGTGCAGAAACTGCACTTTTCTGGTATTTTCCTAATTTTGTGCACTTTTTTACTTCTTTGTTCATTTTCACTTTCACGCCCCTAGGTAAGGGTGGGCCTTAGCGCGTCCATACCGCCAGGGTATAGAACACTTATTGTCCTGAAGAATTGCCGGGTAAAATTACACCGTTTCTATGGCAAGAAACATGTCGACTGATACATAGGAATCTACCACTCAACTTAATGTGGACTGCTTCCACATTAGCCATAGCCATACCGGACACTTACAAGATTATCCGCAAAGACCGCACCAATCAAACAGGAGGAGGCATCGCCATCATCCACAGGAACACCATCAAAATCACAACCAGCTCGACCGCCGAACATCTCCACTTTCAGATCCACACCGACCCCAGGACCACACTGAGAAGCACCCTCATCTACAGGCCTCCAGGTACCCGCAGTCAATTCAGCGATGACATCACTGACTTCGTCAGCCCACATGCCCTCGCCTCCGAGAACTACATTCTTTTAGGAGATTTCAACTACCACATTGAAAACAAACACAACAGCAACACCACCACCCTTCTGGACAACCTGGCCAATCTCGGACTCAAACAACTTGTTGACACCCCCACCCATGTAGCCTGACACACGCTCGACCCTATCTTCACCTCCTGAAAGCACATCTCCTTCGATCGCACCACAGCTCCCCACTGGACGGACCACAGCTGTGTTCACTTCAGCTACAAAACCACCCTGACCCACAACCGCCCACAACCTATTCCTCGGAGAAACTGGAACAAAATCACCTCCGACCAACTCCTCACATCACTCATCCAAAACCCTCCAACCCTCTCATTGGACCCAAACCAATCAGCCACCAATCTCAAGCAATGGATCACCCACAGTGCTGACGAATTAGCACCCCTGAAAAAACACCAGATCAAATCAACCAGCAAAAAAGCTCCCTGGTTCAATGATGACCTTAAAAAATCCAAGAAGCTATGCCGCACCCTGGAGAAAACATGGAGAAAAAACCCAACCACCGACAACATGTGCACCCTCAAGGCAGCCATCCGCAAACACCACCAACTGATTCGATCCGCCAAGAAATCAGCATTCAAGGATCGCCTTGACAACAACACTCACAACAGCAAGGAACTTTTCAACATCGTCAAAGAATTAACCAACCCCACCGCAGCATCTAACAACATCACTCCCTCCCAAGACCTCTGCGATGCGTTATCCTCCTTCTTCTACAACAAAATTGCCGACATCCACAACAGCTTCGAAAATACTCCCAGCGATCAACCCTCCCCACCCCCCTCAGATCCTACTCCGCCAACTAACAACCTTACCGCCTGGAACCCAATCACCACTGAAGACACCATCCGCCTAATGAACTCCATCCACTCTGGCTCGCCAACTGACCCCTGCCCCCACCACATCTTCAACAAAGCGGACTCCATCATCGCACCCCATCTCTGTGATGTCATCAACTGCTCGTTCAACTCTGCCACCTTTCCAGAAAGCTGGAAACACGCTGAACTCAGCGCCCTTCTGAAGAAACCCACAGCAGACCCCTTTGAACTTAAAAACTACCGACACATATCCCTCCTCCCATTCCCGGCCAAAGTCATCGAGAAAGCCGTCAACAACCAGCTCGCCGCCTTCCTTGAATCCAACAACTCCCTCGATCCATCTCAATCCGGGTTTCAAGCCAAACACAGCACCGAAACCGCCCTCATTGCAGCGACTGACGACATCCGAACACTACTGGACAACGGTGAAACAGTGGCCCTCATTCTACTGGACCTCTTCGCCGCTTTCGACACAGTCTGCCACAGCACCCTTATACAACGCCTCAGCAACATCGGAATACAAGGAAAAGCCTTGGACTGGATCACCTCATTCCTCGCTGGGAGAACCCAGAGAGTCCGCCTTCCCCCCTTCAAATCAGAGGCCACTGAAATCATCTGCGGAGTACCACAAGGATCTTCACTCAGTCCCACCCTCTTCAACGTTTACATGAGACCACTCGCCTCCATCGCGTGTCAACACAACCTTAACATCATCTCTTACGCCGACGACACCCAGCTGATCCTTTCCCTCACCAAAGACCCCAACACCGCCAAAACCAATCTTCACGAAGGCATGAAAGAAGTAGCCGAATGGATGAAACATAGCCGCCTAAAACTCAACTCAGACAAAACGGAGGTGCTCATCCTAGGATCTTCCCCCTCTGCCTGGGACGACTCTTGGTGGCCTTCCGCTCTGGGCACAGCACCCACACCCACCGACCATGCACGTAACCTTGGCTTCATCCTAGACTCCTCTCTTTCGATGTCCAGACAAGTCAACGCAGTCTCATCCTCCTGCTTCAACGTACTTCGCATTCTCAAAAAGATCTTCAGTTGGATCCCCCTCGAGACAAGAAATACTGTCACCCACTCACTGGTCACGAGTCGACTGGATTATGGGAACACACTATACGCCGGAATCACAGCAAAATTACAGAAAAAACTCCAACGCATCCAAAACGCATCAGCATCATCAGTTTGATTGCCATTCCCTTTTGAAGAGCTGTCAGCTCACACTCTGTTTGTTACGCACAGCAATCGATGACTGACATATGTCGTAAAGAGAGTTAAAGTGACATTTTTCAAAAGCATGAAATTGTAGTAGCTTTAACACAATGTTCCATGTCGGGTGAAAATTATTTTGAACTTTGATGATTTTAATGATGTATAGTCATAATTGACGAATTTCCAATGTTGCACTTGAAATGAGTTTACTAAATGATAGAGAAAAAATAAATAGTTATGCCACATTTTCTGTGGGACACTTTATTTCACTATGGATGCAGTTTCTGTTGTTCTATTCATCTCACTCCTGCTCATTCCCTCTCCCAATCTGTGTCCCACTACAAATGATGTCTAATCAATCTTGTGGTGGGCCAAGTGAATGACGTCAAAGATTCAATAATGCACTATTGAATTATGAAGTTTGTATTTTGAATTAAGCTTCCAATGCATGCCCAAGAATGATATTCAAGGACTGGATAACTGACAGAATATCAAAAAATACCAATATTGTGATACAAAAATATTGTGTCAAAAATATTTTTTACACATATAAATATATCAGTCGCCAGTGGTAGTTATACTTAGGACCATGTCTACATATGAAAAGCGTTTTTTGACCTGCCTAAATCTTTAGTGCAGTTTGACAAATGTCCACAACATTTTCCCCAAAAAAGTGCAGAAGTGACTTTAGCTGTGCACAGAAAGTTTCATGATGATCTGTGAAGCGGGTGCCAAGAAAAAGGTGGGTCAAAAAAAGTGTGTTTTCCATATGAATTCTTGTAGCGTCGGAATCCCGAACTGCTGGATGAAATTAAACGTAATTTTCTAACCCTGATTCCATGGAAGAGAGAAGACGAGGCAGTGAGACCGAGGCCACAACCCGCCCACAGGTATATACGGATAAAAAAGGCAGGCTTCAGTTGGAGAGAGGGATATAATTGAGATACCCCATGAACAACCACCTGCAAGGAACAAGAGGTGATTGAACCCAGAAGGCTGAGGGAATGATTATGAACCCCCGCCAATGAAGAATCGAAGGGCTATTGAAAAATAAAATTCCTGTACAGAGGGCTAATAAGGAAATGCGAATGTCCAGAAGATCTGAGACACAGGAGGAATAAGGGGCATACCAAGAGCCTCACCTTTTTAAAGGACCTAAATTAGGAAGAATAAATGTCTAGCTAATAACTCCTGGTTTAAGAGGCTTCAACTTTGCGGTCAGGGTCCAGTCCGAGGGCGACGCAGGTAGACTGAGGGTGCCGAGCGTCAAGGGCGGTGTGCCGAATACGCTCCCACCCCCCTCCTGAGACCCATGGTGATTTATTTAAATACCAGAAAAGTGCAGAAACTGCACTTTTCTGGTATTTTCCTAATTTTGTGCACTTTTTTACTTCTTTGTTCATTTTCACTTTCACAACCCCTAGGTAAGGGTGGGCCTTAGCGCGTCCATACCGCCAGGGTATAGAACACTTATTGTCCTGAAGAATTGCCGGGTAAAATTACACCGTTTCTATGGCAAGAAACATGTCGACTGATACATAGGAATCTACCACTCAACTTAATGTGGACTGCTTCCACATTAGCCATAGCCATACCGGACACTTACAAGATTATCCGCAAAGACCGCACCAATCAAACAGGAGGAGGCATCGCCATCATCCACAGGAACACCATCAAAATCACAACCAGCTCGACCGCCGAACATCTCCACTTTCAGATCCACACCGACCCCAGGACCACACTGAGAGGCACCCTCATATACAGGCCTCCAGGTACCCGCAGTCAATTCAGCGATGACATCACTGACTTCGTCAGCCCACATGACCTCGCCTCCGAGAACTACATTCTTTTAGGAGATTTCAACTACCACATTGAAAACAAACACAACAGCAACACCACCACCCTTCTGGACAACCTGGCCAATCTCGGACTCAAACAACTTGTTGACACCCCCACCCATGTAGCCGGACACACGCTCGACCCTATCTTCACCTCCTGAAAGCACATCTCCTTCGATCGCACCACAGCTCTCCACTGGACGGACCACAGCTGTGTTCACTTCAGCTACAAAACCACCCTGACCCACAACCGCCCACAACCTATTCCTCGGAGAAACTGGAACAAAATCACCTCCGACCAACTCCTCACATCACTCATCCAAAACCCTCCAACCCTCTCATTGGACCCAAACCAATCGGCCACCAATCTCAAGCAATGGATCACCCACAGTGCTGACGAATTAGCACCCCTGAAAAAACACCAGATCAAATCAACCAGCAAAAAAGCTCCCTGGTTCAATGATGACCTTAAAAAATCCAAGAAGCTATGCCGCACCCTGGAGAAAACATGGAGAAAAAACCCAACCACCGACATGTGCACCCTCAAGGCAGCCATCCGCAAACACCACCAACTGATTCGATCCGCCAAGAAATCAGCATTCAAGGATCGCCTCGACAACAACACTCACAACAGCAAGGAACTTTTCAACATCGTCAAAGAATTAACCAACCCCACCGCAGCATCTAACGACATCACTCCCTCCCAAGACCTCTGCGATGCGTTATCCTCCTTCTTCTACAACAAAATTGCCGACATCCACAACAGCTTCGAAAATACTCCCAGCGATCAACCCTCCCCACCCCCCTCAGATCCTACTCCGCCAACTAACAACCTTACCGCCTGGAACCCAATCACCACTGAAGACACCATCCGCCTAATGAACTCCATCCACTCTGGCTCGCCAACTGACCCCTGCCCCCACCACATCTTCAACAAAGCGGACTCCATCATCGCACCCCATCTCTGTGATGTCATCAACTGCTCGTTCAACTCTGCCACCTTTCCAGAAAGCTGGAAACACGCTGAACTCAGCGCCCTTCTGAAGAAACCCACAGCAGACCCCTTTGAACTTAAAAACTACCGACCCATATCCCTCCTCCCATTCCCGGCCAAAGTCATCGAGAAATTATTATTATTATTATTATTATTATTATTATTATTATTATTATTATTATTATTTATTTTTATAGAGCGCGTAGTCACCCGGAGGTATCCCAGCGCTAAGAAAGCCGTCAACAACCAGCTCGCCGCCTTCCTTGAATCCAACAACTCCCTCGATCCATCTCAATCCGGGTTTCAAGCCAAACACAGCACCGAAACCGCCCTCATTGCAGCGACTGACGACATCCGAACACTACTGGACAACGGTGAAACAGCGGCCCTCATTCTACTGGACCTCTTCGCCGCTTTCGACACAGTCTGCCACAGCACCCTTATACAACGCCTCAGCAACATCGGAATACAAGGAAAAGCCTTGGACTGGATCACCTCATTCCTCGCTGGGAGAACCCAGAGAGTCCGCCTTCCCCCCTTCAAATCAGAGGCCACTGAAATCATCTGCGGAGTACCACAAGGATCTTCACTCAGTCCCACCCTCTTCAACGTTTACATGAGACCACTCGCCTCCATCGCGTGTCAACACAACCTTAACATCATCTCTTACGCCGACGACACCCAGCTGATCCTTTCCCTCACCAAAGACCCCAACACCGCCAAAACCAATCTTCACGAAGGCATGAAAGAAGTAGCCGAATGGATGAAACATAGCCGCCTAAAACTCAACTCAGACAAAACGGAGGTGCTCATCCTAGGATCTTCCCCCTCTGCCTGGGACGACTCTTGGTGGCCTTCCGCTCTGGGCACAGCACCCACACCCACCGACCATGCACGTAACCTTGGCTTCATCCTAGACTCCTCTCTTTCGATGTCCAGACAAGTCAACGCAGTCTCATCCTCCTGCTTCAACGTACTTCGCATTCTCAAAAAGATCTTCAGTTGGATCCCCCTCGAGACAAGAAATACTGTCACCCACTCACTGGTCACGAGTCGACTGGATTATGGGAACACACTATACGCCGGAATCACAGCAAAATTACAGAAAAAACTCCAACGCATCCAAAACGCATCAGCGAGACTAATATTAGACATCCCTCGCCAAGATCACATCACCGGACGCCTAAAAGACCTCCACTGGCTTCCCGTCAACAAAATAATTACATTCCGCCTTCTCACCCACGCACACAAGGCCCTCTACAATCTGGGACCCGAATGCCTCAACACTCGACTGTCCTTCTACAAACCCACCGCCAACTAAGATCGTCCAGTCAAGCCCTTGCCGCTGTCCCGCGCATCCGAAAATCCACCATGGGTGGCAGATCATTCTCCTTCCTTGCCGCCAAGACCTGGAACTCACTCCTCACTCACCTCCGCCTTACTCAAAACCACATCTTCTTCAGAAAAGAACTTAAAACCTGGCTATTCGACAAATAATGAACCCTTTACCCAAGCGCCTTGAGACCCTCTGGGTGAGCAGTGCGCTATACAAATACCCGAACTTGAACTTGAACTTGAACTTCCATACACATAAAATTTTAAATACTGTCTTTAGTGATCATAGAATAAAAATTAACTTTTGATACACTACTGACTATTTTAATACCCTCACCACTCGTTAGTTTATTTTTGCACAACACGTCCTGAACTCACTATCTTGCTCCGCAGTAGATCTGGCGTTGTAGCACACCAAAGAGACACTCTGTCTCTTTGGTGGAGCCCGATGATGAAGCATGTCATCACTAGGTGGTGAGTGAGGGCTTTCTTTAACGTCCCAGTGAGGTCGCTCCTGTACCTTAAGTTTGTTGCTCCCTACTGTGGTCAAGCCTACTCCTTAAGACACTCATTTTTTGTTTATTGATGAATAACCGGGGAATAAGAGTGTCATACTACTCTCCCTACCTCTCTTCTTGTTGAAGTTTATAATGTTCCTAACCATCCTATAAGATAATAGAATTGTGTAAAGAATTTATGAATTCACATACAATTTAAATACCTTGGCGTGTGTTTTATGAGGGGTGTCTGTTCTGAATTCCCTCTTCTGCATATGTGTTCACCAAATGAGAAAACGAAACTGGTGCTACACAGTCATATTGAGTGTAACCCTCTTTAAACAATAGTCTTCATGTTTGTGCTAATACAGAACACTTGAAACAAGATTAATATTTTGTGATTTGATATACTTTTACACGTTGGTACTTTGAAATTGCAGTAAAATTGCATTGTTTTGTTACATGTAACCTTTGCAACATAATTTATAACAGCTCTGAATGCTTATCAGTCGAAATGGGCTAACATATTATTGTTTTCCCTCTATAAAATGTATATTTCATTAATTATATTCCGTATATTATTAAATTGACTATATTCTAAGCCTGCATGTCGCTATTCTGAACTGTTCTTATACTCATGAGAAGCTTTCTCAAACTAACATTGTAGTGCAAAACTGTTGCTTCTTAGAAGTATTTCTCACTCACTCAGAAGGACTTTTTGCAACAAAATGTGATACTTTTGGAATATCTGCTATGGGAAACTGTCCTCTTGAACTCACTCTCATGTCTGTTGCTAAAGCATCATTGAGGTTTACATGGACCGATGACCTACGAATTACATGATCGATACCACCTCTTTATATAATATGTTTCTTCCTTTATGCCGCATAACAATCGTCCTATAAAAAATTACCAATGGACTGAATTGGTCTGACATGGTGAGGTGACGAAGGAGGTGTCACTCGGAACTACAAGACTATATTATACATCGATCTGAGGAATAAAAAAACTCTTTCAACTCGCTCTTTTGATTGGAATCGAGTTTGATACTGGCCAGTTTGGTTCTGTCGGTCAGAAAGAATCCAGAGCGTCTGCCTTTGGCTTTCCTGCAACTCTTTGAGTTCATGCTCATCCTTGCGGACCCTGCCATTCTTGGACTCCTTCTCAATGGGACACTACATGAGCAGTCATATTTCATGTCTTTGCTGAACCCTCATAATCATTTTGTTATCTTATGGCAATTCTAAATAATTAGGCTATATGTACCCTTTAGGCAAAGAAATGCTTATTAAGAATGTGAAGCTCTTTAATGGAAAACTTTGGTAAACTAACATTTTAACTAGAAACCTGAGTCTATGGTTTATCATGATTTTCCTTTTAAATCTGATTTTGTATTCTGAATGTGTTTATTGGTGCCAAGTAGAGCTCAGTTTAGAGAAATCTCCAAATGTCAAGTACTAATGTTACTGTTACTGCCCTAGCAGTATTATTGGTTTGCATGAATTTGGCCCGGCTTAACTTCTTGAGACGTTTTGGACTTGGTGTAGTAATACTTTACTTATATAGTCTGGTTTTGGCAGTCATATACATGAACTTTATTTTATTAACCTGTGAATCAGATATCCAATTCCTGATCCTCATTGGATATCTGGATATTGGATCTCCTACATCCAGCCCCTCAGTGGCACAAAAAAGTATCCATTGGAAGATGAAGTAAGCTGACAGTGACAATACATATGAGAAAGAAAGGCCCAATGTCCTCAGGAACACTAGCATTGCTCACTTCACTGGTCTTAGAGATGATATTTAATGCATCTTTTTGTTGAATAGTTAGTCACTCTAAATAGGATATACAATTGCTTAAAATGCAATGAACCATCAGTAAGATTCAGAACTTAAAAAATACATTTCCCAACGCCCAGCCGCTGCCTCGACGTCTGATTAACAGCACAGGGATCAAATTACAGTTTCTCTATTTTGCAGAAGGAATCAGAATTTGTCATATGTTATAGACATTTAAAGATTCTGAGACTCCCTTTCCTAGTATTCTTTTGCGAAAAGGTTGTCTTGCAAAGTCTACTTTACCGATCGCATTGTGCACGTTTAACTTGTCAAATGAACAAGTATGTACCATTTTAATAAACTGAAATGTTTTTATTAGATCGTACTATACTGGGTAACTTAGGGGTATATTATCGAAACAGGCGATGAAATTATGGCTGTTTTAGCGGCAGAAAACTGCTGCTAAAACGACAATAATGGGCCTGATAATATGCTCTATGGAATTCCAATGGAAGCCCATGTTAGATGTCCTTCACATTTAACATGGGTTTCAATTGGAATTCCATAGAGCATATTATCAAGCCAATTATCTCAGTTTTAGCGGCAGTTTTCTGCCGCTAAAACGACGATATTTTTATTGCCTGTCTTGATAATATGCCCCTTATTCTTTTCTCCGAGCGCAAAATGGTCGTTATGTATTTCCTCTCACAATTTATATGGCAGAAAAAACCTTACAACTTCATTTAGGTTAGGTCAGAGGGACAGAGTTTCATCAAGAACTTGAAGAAACTTCATAGCTGCTGCTCACCTTATTGACCAGCTGGCAAGCAGTCATTTCCTGAGATTGATGTGTGATAGATAAAAAAGGCCATCCATTCCGCAGTGTCACTTAACTAAGAATGATTAAAGTCAGGAAGTGGCAAGACAATTAGAGCCTGTCAGTAGAAGGCAGGTACGTTTGACCCTGGATTGTCGAAGTGTTTGGAATAAAAGTCAACAAGGACATAAAAGTTCATTTCAGCTCCGTTTTCACTCTACCATATAAAGATGGCTTTTGGTGTCTACAAATGACTTACATTTAAAAAAATACATTAATTTATGTTGTCACTATTCCGATTACAAGTATTACATGCTATCTTCCTGTGTATTTAACAAGTAGGTTGGATACAGATCCAGAGGGAGTATTCCTTATTGCTTTTTAGTGTAAAATAATTAACAGAGCACTTCATACAACTTAATACATCTACAAATTAACCTCCACCCAGCGTCCGTTCATCATCGACTTCAATTTTTACAAGAGTTAGAAGACATGTATGGGAAAAAGTAACACAGCTGTGCATTGTAAAGAATGTGCATGTTACTGAAAGGTTCCATGACCATACAGAGGAAGAAGACTAAAGGCCGAGTTTCCCTGTATGATCATGGAACTCTTAAATGTTTATGTACTCTCCTAACACAAGCTAAAATAACAGGACTCACCAACAATGTACTAAGACATCCTACTACCATGGGAATTAGGGCATGATGTACAATTCACATTCGCATACTATGGATGTACACAGGGCCGGAATGGCCATAGCAGGCACCAGGCATTTCCCTGGTGTGCCTGAATGGTGGGGGCCATTCTTGTTACTGGGGGGTGATTTTTCTGCCAAATCGGCCCCTTGTAACAAAATCCCAGCAGCAGTGGTTACACCAGCACCTCCACCAACCCCCGGTGCCGGTCGGATGTAATTGCCAGGGCTGGTTTCCTATCCAAGTCCGGTCCAGGCCACATGTAGTACCTACGGATTTTATTTCCGCCTTGGCCAAGATATGCCTTAAAAAAATGTCTTTGCTTTGGAAGAACAGTTGTTCATACAAGTGAAAGGCATAGCCATGGGCTGTTGCTTCGCCCTGGTAATTGCTAATTTAGTAATGGCTGCCTTTGAGAGGAACTTTATTTTTCACGAGGCTACAGCTTTTAAAACACAGATTGTTCGATGGAGTTGATTTATGAACAATATCTTTCTGATATGATCAGGGACCCAGGAACAACTGTTGGTATTTCATAATTGACTTAATGCCCGCTCAGTGGACCTAAAATTTTCCATCAACTATAGCAACGCAAAAATAATTTTTTTAGACCTATGTGTGATTCACAACGAGGGGAGACTTGAAGTGTGCCTCTATACTAAGCATACAGACCGCAATACCTTATTGCATTTCACCAGTGGACACCCCAGGACCCTGAAAGAGAATTTGCAATATGGTCAATTTTTGAGGATCAGGCGTAATTGTACAAATAAAATGGATTATTTTGAAAATGCCGAAAAACTACAAATTAAGCTTTGCAACAGAGTGTACCCCAGGAAACTGGTTAGAAGTGCGTTAAAAAGATCATGGTTTACGCCACGCGAAACTTTATTGTCCCCAACGAAAAAACAGGTATCGGCTAGGATGACATGCGTCTTGACCTACAATCCAAAGGCTAATAAAGTCAAACAGATTATTTTGAGGAATTGGAGGTTAATTTAACATTTTGATATTCCAAAGTCTTTGTTTGCATTTCGCTAAGGTAAAAATATTCGGCAATATCTGGTAAAAGCAACACGGTCTACTCCCCCGAAAGGTGATCTAAGAAACATGTTAGGTCTCCCACCAGTAGTGGGGCATTTTAAATGTAATGGTTGTTTGGTATGTGCAAATACGGCCAATTCCAAATTTGTGATCTTGAATGGAAATAAACACACCCAAACAAGTTTTTCCAATTGCAATACAAAAAACATTGTATATTCTCTCACATGTCCTTGTGATAAGGTATATATAGGACAAACAATACAAAATGCTAGGATGAGAATAATGCAACACCAGTCTAGAATCAGGTGTAAAACACAGGGAGCTCCCTTGGTGCATCACTTCAGTGAATCTAACCATAATGAAAACAACATCAGGTGGTCGGTACTCCTGGTGGTGAACGTCCAAAATAAAGTGACCTTACAAATTACCCTATACAAACTTGAGGCACGGATGATTGAAAAGTGTCAAACTGCAAGATTGGGTTTGAATGACCGTGATGAAATTTGAGCACTGATAGGATCATGAGAAGCAAGGTGATTTCCTTGTAAGATCAATTTGGTGCGCTATTTTGGATCATACTGTATGTAAATATGTACATTCTTGTATATCTCAGCGTGACTTTTCTCCCTATTAAAAAAGTTTTTGATATGCTTTTTTAGTGCTTGTATATATATTTCATTGTATGATAGACATGTTTGTCGTGTTGTTTCAACCCTTGCATATTTGTTGAGGATTGATGTTTGTATACACTGTAGTAGGCTTTTAATAGATTGTAAGTCGACCTCTGTGCTGCTCTTGAATCCCTATAAACTTTTGTAGTCACCGCAATATGTGGCCCCTGGTTTCTTAGTTGCTGTAATCCTTTTCATTCTGGTGAAATTAAGCTCCGCTACCATAGTTACAAGTGGGACCATTTCCCCCTCCTCTTCCCCACCCGCCCCCTTTAGTCCCCCTTATTTTTCTTTTTTATTTCGACCTAGTTGTCTTGTTAGTTTCCTTTTTTTCCGCTTCCTTTAAATTTATTTTTAGTTGTTGAGTAGTAAGAAATCACGAGTGATGGAAGGTCGTTCCAAGCAAATAATTGTGTTGTCTGGGTAAAATCCATACAAATTAAGTTTTTTAATGCTACTGAGCCGAGCACGGGCATTTACGGCCATATGGAAAAAGTCCTGTCTACCATTATTCTTCTCATAGGTGAAAATCTCTGTCGGGCTGGAATAGATTAGTTCTCTGTCTATTTCGACAGTTGGACATAGGCGCGTCTGGATCACGTGGGACGTGTGGATTTCTGGTGGAATTGAGCTCTGCTACCATTGTTACAAGTGAGACTGTCAGCCCCCTCTTCCTCGCCCCCTGCCCCCTGCCCTCTTTGGTCCCCCTTATTTTCCTTTCTTATTTCAACCTAGTTGTCTTGTTAGTTTTCTTTTTTCCTCTTTCCTTTAAATGTATTTTTAGTTGTTGAGTAGTAAGAAATCACGAATGATGGAAGGTCGTTCCGAGCAAATAATTATGGTGTCTGGGCTAAATCCACGCAAATTAAGTTTTTTAATGCTACTGAGCCGAGCATGGGAATTTACGGCCATATGGAAAGAGTCCTGTCGCTACCATTATGCTTCTCATAGGTGAAGATCTCTGTCGGGCTGGCATAGATTAATCCGTTGTCTATTACGACAGTCGTACGTTGGTGTGTCCGGATCACGTGGGACGCGGGGATTTCAAACCTTTTTTAATGGAGCTCTCCCGGTTGTTTGGCGCTAGCTGGCTGCCCCGTTAACGGATTCCCGGCGGAGTGGTTAACTCACGTCACTACTTAAAGTGAGTTAAAGTACTTGATGTCTATTGTAGTTTCTGCTGCTTACATGGGGGTTAAGAGAGCAGCTCCCGTATAAGATTTAGGTTGTGACTTATATAGGGCTTTGTGTTGATTGCATTTTAGAAATTGTGGTACCAGCGTTTTAAGTGTTCTGGAGAGCAGTGCTCCCCATGAGGCTCTTTGGTTGTGCTGGAGGTAAGAGACGACCAGGGACTAAGTCCTAGAAAAAGAAGTGGGGGGACACTGTCACCGGAAGTGACGTCACAACAGGAAGTGGCGTCACGAAAGGTGCCGAGCTCCTCGACCCAGAGAGGCCAAAGAGTAAAGTCCATTTGGCAGGGGGACTGCGTCCCCCCGGTAAAATAAGTGGGGGGACACCGTCCACCCGCGTGGTACCCCGACTTGAGCCCTGGAGACGACGGAGATTTAATTTACTATCCTTCGCGTGTTTTACTTTGAGGTGTGTATTTTGACATGGTGTATCATGCTTGAGAGGTTGAAACTATTCACATGTTTTCTATTCCAGTGGTTGACATGTGAACGCCCTGGTGCGAGGTCGGGCACCCAGATTCGTATGGCTTAAGTGAGTGGCAACATGGTAGCCTTGTGTTTATATATTACTCACACTGTTCGCTTAATAAGGTTGGGTTTGGCATGTTGCCTTTTTAGTTCACCTTACTTAGGGGGTCCCTTGATTGATTTTCTACTGGTGTTGTGTGATATGTCACTTTGGGATGTGAGTTATGGAATTTGTTGGAGCACTGGTGCCTTGGTAACAATGACGGGCACCTATGGACGTACCAAGTATCTACATGCACACAGATACCTTCACTTTATTTTCATTTATTCCCCCCTGTTTTTAGTTTGTCCTTACCTTTAGATTTGTTGGTCATGAACATTGGGATTTAGGTGGCACAGAGAGTATGACAGGTTTTACTATTAGTCCACACTTCATTTGTGATTCTACATATTTCTGTAGGTTCTTGATTCACCCTGTCCTGAGGAGGCCAAGATTGGTCGGAAGGTCGAAATGCGACCGCGTCGACACACTATATAAAGATGAGTCTGATGATACAAATGGAATTAAATTGGAAATGTATTTGCTGGCACAATCTAGAAATTTAGGTTCATGATTTATTTGTACAGATTGTGCTTGACTACCTCTAAGTGTACTTCCTGTAACAAGTAGGAGGGTACTTCCTTTTTTTAAAACTTTTTGGTTGAAAAGGAATTTCAGATTACGCATCATTTGTATGAATTTTGTTTACTTTTTTTATATATATTTGTTGCATATATGTGTGTATATATATGTATAGATAAGCCAGAAAATAATGTGAATTTATAGGATGAAGTATTCCCTTTGATTACTATAATTAAAAGATGTAATCACGTCTTTGTTGGTATGTGATTGTTGTTTGTCTCAAAATAATATTGAACTATTGGACAATGTCCCTTGCACAGGAGAATTGACAGTACCCTATTTGAAAAGATTATAGAGATCTATCCCTCCTTTTCCACTTTTGTATTTTCCTGGATGTAATAATGTGCACACCTCCTGGTTTGTGAATGGGAATGGGAATGGAATTTGTGATGTCACCTGCGTACTAATTAGTTGCACTGCAATCTGAACAGCTGCAAAGGTTCGCAAAACAATATGCCTAATGAATATAAATTAGGCACCTTACACTTTGCAAACACCTGGGATTAGCTGTGGATTGCAAGGTGTGGAAGTCTGAATGGAGCCTCACACCTTTTTCCAACATTTGTATTCCTGAATAGAAAGCCCACATCAAATAAAGTTACAGGTGCTGCTTTTATATAAAAATATTTCAGGAATAGATGGCCAGAAGCTTTTAGATCACAGACAGATCGGCCATCACCAGGGCTGGACTGGAAACCGAAAGCAGCCCTGGCAAATTTTGTCAGACCAGCCCCTATATGGTGCATAGCAAGTGAGCACATCGAGTGAGCCTGACCACAACAACTTGAAGGCATTTTTTAAGAGTCCTTCATCTGGGGAATCACAAACTCAGGATTCAGAACATAGCACATGGTTAGGGTTAGGGGTTAGGGAAAAATTAGGATATTGAAAGACTCGGAAAAACAACTTTCTCGCCTATATTACAATTGTAAATTATGAACTGCATAGTGACAAAAGGATCTCTGTGACTGTTAGAACTGGGGGTCTCTAGTTGGCAGAGGTAGGTACCACTGTCCAAATAGGGACCCTTGCTTCTAGTCAGGGTAAGGAGGAAACACTCTTTAGATAACCTCTGCTCACCCCCTTGGTAGCTTGGCACAAGCAGTCAGACTTATCAAAGGCAATGTGTAAAGTATTTGTACCAACACTCCCAGTAACACGGTGAAAACACCACAAACTTACTCCACAACAGTTTAGAAAAATAAAGGTATTTAATCTGAACTACACAATACCAAAATTACAAAAATCCGACATACACAGTTCAAGAATATGGTTGCAAAGTGTTCTTAAGGTTAGCGATAAAATGATCCACAGTTGCGTCACGTTTTAGCCACAGTACCTTTGTTTGCGATAAAAAGTTCAAAGCACAGAAGCTGTAGCGGTAGAAAACAAGTGATACATTACTCCTGAGACCCTGGGGAGGCGTTAGCGACAGTCCAGCTCCAGCAGCGGGCGTATTGCCACAAATCCGGTCTGTCTGGGGAGGAAGGCGATGACTTGTATGGATTCCAGTGCGTAGGTTCCGTAGGAAGTTTTCTCTCACAAAGGCATGATGCGACGATCACCGGGGCTGCAGTCCTTCTTCTTCAGTCTTCCAGCTTTCTCCTTGGCAGAGGTTCCTTCTTGATTCCAGGATGATCTAATGTTCTGTAGTCAGGGGTTCTGTACTTATACCCCTAAAAGTCTTTGTTCCCTTTGTGCAGGAGGTCTCTCAGCCCGGTCTGAACCAGTTCTGGGTGTTCCTTGAGCACTTTGTTTTCCTGGCTTCTCCTTTCCTTTCAGAGTGAGGGGCAGGGTTGTCAGCCGCCCAGCAGAAGGTGGAGCCAGCATTGTGGAAGGCAGGCACAGCCCTATTCAGGCCCAGGTGCTTTCCCCTCCCACCACTTAAGATGCAGATGCAGTCATTCAGCCTAGGGCTGACTCAGTAAGCCTTAAATGTAACCAAGAGGGGGGAGAGAGAAAAGAACAAGTGGATTCAGTCTCCCTTGGCAATATGATTAAACAAAATAGAATCCACTCAGAGAAGTGGTCGTGGTCCCTAAAGTGATGGGGAACACACAGTGTTGTTTAAATGCCCCTCACACACCAACAGGCCCCTTGGTGTCATGCTTCATCATCGGGGCCTTCGCACCCCTCTACGGGATGCAGCGTGCTACGACTTGTGACTACGTAGGAGCACTTGGTAGTGAACTATGTGAGGGTGTGTGTTTTACGAGTGAGTAAGTGAGGTGAGGTGAAAAAAGTGAAGTTAAAAAATACCTGGCTCGTAGGAAGAAAATAAATTTATTATATCCTCGGCTGGTATTATTAAAAAGGTGCAAGGTGGGGTTGATTATATACGTATTAGGGTATATCAACCAAAAGGTGTCAACTTGTTTCGGAGTACACAGACTCCTTCTTCAGGACAAGGATATGCACGTTATCCTCACCTTACTCACATGAGATGTCAAAGTGTATTCTACAAAAATAGACTAGGTGAAATGTGCCTATCAATGTTTCAACGAATATGCTCAGTTGCGCCCGATTGGCGTTGAAGAGAACTTATAGTTCAAGGTTAGGAGACCTCATGAGCCTTAGCGTGGTTTTGGGGTGGTCCCTTCCTCACTGCTCAGTATAAGCAACGGTTACTGCATGGCCAGTTCGCCTGCCTTCCCCTCAACGCTGCTTCATCGGAGCAGCGTTGAGGGGAAGGCAGGCGAACTGAGCAGTGAGGAAGGGACCCCCCCGAAACCACGCTAAGGTTCATGAGGTCTCCTAACCTTGAACTATAAGTTCTCTTCAACGCCAATTGGGCGCAACTGAGCATATTCGTTGAAACATTGATAGGTACATTTCACCTAGTCTATTTTTAAACATTGCTTCAATAAAATCAGAGGCTGTAAGGATACCCATTTGCAAACACATAGGTCTTAACCATTTGCGTCTAACTACCATAAGTGCCGGACATACAAAAATGATATGATACACATCCTGGGAATTGGTATTACAAAAGTCGCATATGACGGAATGGCCATACCATTTAGATAAAAGACAATTCAAAGGGAGTAAATTTTGCCTTAACAAAAGGATGAAACGCCGAACTCCATGGGGGAGATTCCAGGATATGTATAGCTGAGTTTTTTTCATTAGACAAAACCCACTAGAATGGAGCATTCCTCTCTTCATTTTACTCTTCCCTCTGTCTATTCTATAACCTAGCTCCCAGGAAGCCGATTTTAATATCGATTTTAATTGGACCGTGGAAAATGAAAAAAGATCTGATTCATCTAACTGTAATAATGCCTTCCCATTTCTTACATGTGAGTCAGCCCAAGGTAGGCCCAAGGTAACCCTGTGGGCAAGGTGCAGTGTATGTAAAAGGGAGGACATACCCTGATGTGTGTAGCATGTCCTGATAGTGAAATACTGCCAATTAAATTTTTCCTTATTATAAGGCGATCTCCCCGAAACAATAGAATGGCGAGTTTGCTCATAACATCTTATGAGTGTCACCGCCCATGGGAACAAGATAGGAAAATAAAGTATGATAGACCTTAACTCAGAATGTTGAGATGCATCTTTTAGTGTGTGTGATTTTTACATTCTGGGTTTGAAAATACCACCTGTAGAAAGTAGGTATTTTCTTGCCTAACCATTCAGTGGGCCTCCGCTATGTTGGGCATTGACTGTCTGGCTTTGTAGTTACAGGGGCTGGGGATGTGCATTCTATTCAGACAGCTACCTGTGGGGTTGAGGTGTGTCCTGCCTTTCCAGGGTGAATCAGGACTGGACTGAATAGACCTGGGCTGTATTCAGAGTAGGGAAAGAAGATTTCTTTCACACCTGAATGGCCCTGGCCTGCCTTAGACAATGCTGTCTCCACCACCTGCCAGGAAGCTACACCAGTGAGGACAGATCTGTTTTTGGCTGGGCAAAGAGCTTCTCTGCATAGAGAACAAATGATTTTGTATTTTAAAAAGAGGGGCCTTTGAGATCAATTCTGGGTATCGAGAGAAACCTTTGCCAAGGAGAAGATCTGGATAAACTGAGGAGGAATACTGCCCCTGTGCTGTTTGCTGTCTAGGGTTGGTCTGCAGTGGCTATTTTCTTTCAAGGAAAGACGGACTTTACTATGTAATGTGTCCCCTGCTTGAGGAAGATCTCCAAGGGCTTGAAATAGAGATTGCCTCCTGTTCTGAAGTCTCAGGGACTCAAAGACTTCAGCCCAAGTCCACCCTGAACTCATTTGCCAGGAGTTCTGACCTGTTGAGAGATGCCTGCCAAGGCGTTGTTCCACTGGAGATTGTTTTGCGGCTGAAAACGGCAGGAACTATGAAAATCGATGCATTAACTGTTTCTGACACATGGCAGGGGTGCAAGGAGAATTTTCCGATGCATAGCAGCCGCCGAAGAATCCACGCAGTGCCTGCTTAAGGCTGCAGTGTCTGCTGCGCAATAAATCCTATGCACCGATCTTCGTTGTCCGAGATCACCACACCGATTCTGACACAGGCCCTGTTGGAGAAGAACCGATGCAGTGAGGGACACGGCTGAACTCATTGCAGCGCATCCCGGGTCTTTAAGCCTCGCATTGTACCAGATCATCATGCATCGCATGAAAGTGTCAAGTCAGTCACATATTTGGGGGACGCAGTAAGAAACCAGCTAATCACCTCCCCTCCCCATGCAGTAAGAAACCAAAACATCATCTCCTCCCCTGTGCAGCAGTAAGGAACTGATGCATCACCTCCCCTGGGGCAAGAAACCAACACATTACCTTCCCTGAGTGTAATGAACTGACGCATCACATCCCCTGCAATCCTTTTTACTTGCCTTTTTCAACACATCCCAGGTACTTTGTGTAAATGTGTCGCATCTCACATCTTCCTGGAATAGAACTGTTTCAACCTTTTAAAAGAAAAGAAACAATGGAGGGATGGAATGCTGGACAGTGCAAACATTCATGCCCGGTTACAAGGATCTGGGTTAAATCCATCAATCTTCTGCTCACCACACCACTCCAGCTCGGACCCAGCCATATGCAAATCAGTCTTGACCATATTCCTAGTGGGAACAGTCCAGCCCAAACTGCCAAGCCAGGTCCTCCCAGGACCGGAAACAAGCATACTGGGACCAGTTTCAGGGTATCACCCTTCATCAGTCAGGCTAGCTTGAATCCAGTGGTATAGAGAGCACAGGACCCACGTCTGGGCATAGCTTTTCCACCTAGGGGGACATATGCTAAAGAAAAAATTGATGGACAGAATGCTGAACAATGAAAACATTCACCCCCAGCCACAAGGATCTGGATTAAGTCCATCATACTTTTGCTCACCACATCATCCCAGTTTGGACCCAGCCATTTGCAAATCAGTCTTGACCCTATTGCTGGTGGGAACAGTCCAGCCTGAACTGTGGAAACAAGCATCCTGGAACCGGTTTCAGGGCATCACCCTTCATTAGCCAGGCTAGCTTGAATCCAGTGGTGTAGTGAGTACAGGAACAGTCCAGCCTGAACTGCGGAAACAAGCATCCTGAAACCGGTTTCAGGGCATCACCCTTCATTAGCCAGGCTAGCTTGAATCCAGTGGTGTAGTGAGTACAGGACCCACGTCTGGGCATACCCTTCCCACTTAGGGGTACATATGCAAAAGAAACTATTGATGGACGGAATGCTGGACAATGTAAACATTGACACCCAGGCACATGGATATGGGATGAATCTATCAATCTTTTACTCACCACACCACCCCAGTTTGGACCCAGACATATGCACATCAGTCTTGACCAAGTTCCTTGTGGGAACAGTCCAGCCCAAACTGCCAAGCCAGGTCCTCCCTGGACCGGAAACAAGCATACTGGGACCCTAGTATGCTTGTTTCCAGTCCAAGGAGGACCTGGTGGGGCAGTACGGGCTGGACTGTTCCCATTGGCGCAGGGTCAAGACTGATTAGCATATGGCTGGGTTCAACCTGGAATGGCATGGGAAGCAAACTAACTATGGCTTTAGGCCCAGATATCTGTACTGGGGATAATGTATGACATTGTTCTGTATTCTCAATCAATCAATCAATCAAAGACATTTATAGAGCGCACTACCTACCCGTAGGGTCTCAAGGCGCTGGGGGGAGGGGGGTGCCGTTACTGCTCGAACAGCCAGGTCTTCAGCTTCTTCCTGAAGGAGAGGTGGTCTTGGGTCAGGCGCAGATCGGTCGGGAGGGAGTTCCAGGTCTTGGCGGCCAGGTAGGAGAAGGACCTTCCTCCTGTTGTCGCTCTTCGGATGCGGGGGACGGCGGCGAGGGCGTGGTTGGCTGAGCGGAGGTGGCGTTTGGGAGCGTAGAAGTTGACTCAGTTGTTGAGGTAGCTCGGGCCTTGGTCGTGTAGGGCTTTGTGTGCCTGGGTGAGGAGGCGGAAAGTGATTCTTTTGTTGACGGGGAGCCAATGCAGGTCTCTGAGATGTCCGGAGATGTGGCTGGTTCGTGGGATGTCGAGGATGAGTCTGGCTGAGGCGTTCTGGATCCGCTGGAGTCTTTTCTGGAGCTTGGCGGTGGTGCCGGCGTAGAGGGCGTTGCCGTAGTCCAGTCGACTGGTGACGAGGGCCTGGGTGACGGTCTTCCTGGTCTCGGTGGGGATCCACCAGAAGATCTTCCGTAGCATGCGTAGGATGTTGAAGCACGCCGAGGAGACGGTGTTGACTTGCCTGGTCATGGAGAGGGAGGAGTCCAGGATGAAGCCCAGGTTGCGTGCGTGGTCTGTTGGTTTGGGTGCGGTGCCCAGGGCGGGAGGCCACCAGGAGTCGTCCCAGGCGGAGGGCGAAGAGCCTAGGATGAGGACCTCCGTCTTGTCTGAGTTCAGTTTCAGGCGGCTGGTCGTCATCCACTCGGCTACCTCTTTCATCCCTTCGTGCAGGTTGGCTCTGGCGGCGGCGGGGTCGTTGGTCAGGGAGAGGATCAGCTGGGTGTCGTCGGCGTAGGAGATTATGTTGAGGTTGTGTTGGCGTGCGATGGCCGCGAGGGGGCTCATGTAGACGTTGAAGAGGGTGGGGCTCAGTGAGGATCCTTGAGGGACGCCGCAGATGACTTCGGTGGCCTCTGACTTGTATGGTGGTAGGCGGATTCTCTGTGTTCTTCCGTCGAGGAAGGAGATGATCCATTCCAGAGCCTTCTCCTGGATTCCGACGTTGCTGAGGCGCTGTATTAGGGTGCGGTGGCAGACAGTGTCGAATGCCGCGGAGAGGTCTAGGAGGATGAGGGCCGCTGTTTCTCCGTTGTCCATCAGGGCTCGGATGTCATCGGTGGCGGCGATGAGGGCGGTCTCGGTGCTGTGGTTGGCTCGGAAGCCAGACTGTGAGGGGTCGAGGGATCCATTCGTCTCAAGGAAGGCGGCCAGCTGTTTGTTGACGGTCTTCTCGATGACTTTGGCTGGAAACGGGAGGAGCGAGATGGGGCGGTAATTCTTGAGTTCGGTGGGATCCGCTGTGGGCTTCTTGAGTAGAGCGCTGAGTTCGGCGTGTTTCCAGCTCTCAGGGAAGATGGCGGTGTCGAAGGATGTGTTGATGATGTCTCGCAGGTGGGGTGCGATGACAGCGTCGGCCTTGTTGAAGATGTGGTGGGGGCAGGGGTCGGTCGGAGATCCTGAGTGGATGGAGTTCATTGTGCGGACGGTGTCTTCGGTGCTGATCGGAGTCCAGGCGCGGAGGGTGGTGGTGGGGGGCGGTGGTTCTGTCTTGGCGTTTGTTGGTTGAGTGCTGAAGCTGTTGTGTATGTCTGCGATCTTGTTGTGGAAGTATGAGGCGAGGGAGTTGCAGAGGTCTTGCGATGGGGTGATGTCGTTGTTTCCTGCGCTGGGGTTGGAGAGCTCTTTCACGATGTTGAAGAGTTCCTTGCAGTTGTGTGCGTTGTTGTCCAGCCGGTCCTTGAATGCAGTTTTCTTGGCGGCGCGGATCAGCTGGTGGTGCTTCCGGGTGGCAAGCTTGAAGGTGGTCCTGTTGTCCGGTGTTGGTTCCCTTCTCCAGACTTTCTTGAGGGCTCGGCAGTTCTTCTTGGAGCTCTTGAGTTCGTCGGAGAACCATGGGGCTTTCTTGCTGCCGGGTCTGCTGGGCAGGGTCCTCAGTGGGGCGAGCTCATCCGCGCATTTGCTGATCCACTTCGTGAGGTTGTCTGCGGCCTGGCTGGGGTTCGCTGAGCTGGCAGGAGGGTGCTGGCTCAAGGAGGTGGCGAGTTGGTCGGCTGTGATCTTGTTCCAGCTTCTGCGGGCAGCCTGTTGCTGGTGGTGGTGGGTTGTCGTTCTTTTGAAGGTGAAGTGGACACAGCTGTGGTCCGTCCATTGAAGCTCTGTGGCGTGGCTGAAGGCGATGTCTGTGCTGGATGAGAAGACTGCGTCGAGTGTGTGTCCGGCGAGGTGGGTGGGGGTGGACACCAGCTGCTTGAGTCCAAGATTGGCGAGGTTGTCGAGCAGGGTGCTGGTGTTGTGGTCGTTGTTGTTCTCCAGGTGGAAGTTGAGGTCCCCCAGGAGGATGTAGTCAGCGGAGGGGAGGGCATGCGGGCTGACGAAGTCGGCGATGTCCTCGCTGAATTGGGTGCGTGGTCCCGGATGTCGGTAGATCAGGGTGCCTCTGAGGGTGGTCTTCGGGTCGGTGTGGATCTGGAAATGCAGGTGTTCGGCGGTGGTAAGGGTGTTGTCGGTGCTGGTCGTGATGCGGATGGTGTTCCTGTGGATGATGGCGATGCCTCCTCCCATCTGGTTGGCGGTGCGGTCCCTCCGGGTGATCTTGTAGCCCTCTGGGATGGCGATGGCGATGTCGGGCGCTGAAGAGGCGTTCATCCAGGTCTCCATGAGGAAGGCAACGTCAGGGGCAGTGGTGTCGAGGAGGTTCCAGAGTTCGATGGCGTGTCTGTGGACGGAGCGGGTGTTGAGCAGGATGCACTTGAGGTGGGTGCTGCTGGTGTTCGACTTGGCGGGTGCTGGTGCGAGGCAGGTCCGGATGCAGGTGAACTTGCAGGCGTGGCAGCTGAAGGGTCCGTGGGTGTGCCTCGGGGTGGCTCGGTAACATCCAGGGATGCAGCCGGTGTTGAGTGCGATGAGTTCGGTAGCGTTGTAGGTCAGTCGGGTCGTCTTCAGTCGGTGGGGGCCAGGGGTCCTGGCACTGGGCGCGGTCCAGGCGCGGACGGGCGTAGACGGGCTTACCTTTGGCGCGCCTTCGGCGCACAATCGGCGCGCCCGCTGCGCGTGACCGCTGCGCGTTCGCACGGTCACCATATATGGCGAAGTGCTCGGGGGGGGCGGAGCAGCTGGGAGGCGGGAGCGGGGAGGGTCCAGAAGGCAAAAAGGGGCGGGGCTTAGCGGCGGTGGCGGGGAGCGGGGAGGGAGGACGCAGGGGGCAACACAGGCAAAAACAACAGGCAATACAGAAGGCAAATACAAGTTTACAAATTACAGGGAAACACTAAAAACAGTAGTAAACACCAATGACGACGGGGGCAGGTCGCGGACCACGCTGCAAGGAGGCAGGGGGCGTGGCCACGCATCGGAGCTCGGCTAGCGAGGCAGCAGGCAGGGAACACGCACACAGCAGCTGGTGGCCGTGCGGCGCGGGGGTGTCCTAGAGCTAGGTCACACTCACCTGCGCCGCACGATCGCCATATATGGCCAAGTGCTCGGGGGGGCGGAGCAGCTGGGAGGCGGGAGCGGGGAGGGTCCAGAAGGCAAAAAGGGGCGGGGCTTAGCGGCGGTGGCGGGAAGCGGGGAGCGGGGAGGGAGGACACAGGGGGCAACACAGGCAAAAACAACAGGCAATACAGAAGGCAAATACAAGTTTACAAATTACAGGGAAACACTAAAAACAGTAGTAAACACCAATGACGACGGGGGCAGGTCGCGGACCACGCTGCAAGAAGGCAGGGGGCGTGGCCACGCGTCGGAGCTCGGCTAGCGAGGCAGCAGGCAGGGAACACGCACACAGCAGCTGGTGGCCGTGCGGCGCGGGGGTGTCCTAGTCAAGTCAAGTCAAGTCATAAAATTTGTATAGCGCACTACATACCCAGAGGGTTTCAAGGCGCTTAGGAAGGGGAGGAGGATTATTTGTCAAATATCCATGTTTTAAGCGGCTTTCTGAACGCTAGGTGGTTCTGGGTGAGGCGAAGGTAAGCGGGGAGTGAGTTCCATGTTTTAGCAGCCAGGTGTGAAAAGGATCTGCCTCCCATGGTGGTCTTGTTGATGCGAGGTAAAGTGGCGAAGGCTTGGCTGGAAGAACGTAGTTGGCGGGAGGGGGTGTAGAAGGACAGTCGAGAGTTGAGGCAATCTGGTCCGATGTCGTAGAGTGATTTGTGTGCGTGGGTAAGCAGTCGGAAAGTGATCCTTTTATTGACGGGTAGCCAGTGGAGGTCTTTAAGGTGACCAGAGATGTGTTCGTTGCGTGGGATGTCTAATATGAGCCTGGCTGAGGCGTTTTGGATTCGTTGGAGTTTCTTCTGGAGTTTAGCGGTGGTACCTGCGTAGAGGGTGTTTCCGTAGTCCAGTCGGCTCGTGACCAGAGCGTGGGTGACTGTTTTCCTTGTTTCGGAGGGGATCCAGCGAAAAGTTTTTCCGAGCATGCGAAGAATGTTGAAGCAGGAAGAGGATACGGCGCTAACTTGTCTGTTCATTGAGAGTGAAGAATCCAGGATGACGCCAAGGTTCCGCGCGTGGTCTGTCGGGATGGGTGCTTTTCCGAGGGCTTTCGGCCACCAGGAGTCGTCCCAAGCAGAGGGGGATGTGCCTAAGATGAGGACTTCTGTTTTGTCTGAGTTCAGTTTCAGACGGCTTTGTTTCATCCATTCGGCAACTTCTTTCATTCCTTCGTGTAGGTTAGTTTTGGCGGTGCTGGGGTCATTGGTGAGAGAAAGGATCAGTTGAATGTCGTCCGCGTAAGAGATGATGTTGAGGTTGTGTTGGCGTGCGATGGCCGCGAGGGGGCTCATGTATACGTTGAAGAGGGTGGGACTGAGTGAGGATCCTTGAGGTACGCCGCAGATGACTTCAGAGGCCTCGGACTTGAATGGAGGAAGGCGGACTCTCTGGGTTCTTCCGGTGAGGAACGAGGTGATCCATTCAAGTGCTTTTCCTTGGATACCGATGTTATTGAGGCGTTGTAAAAGGGTGCTGTGGCAGACTGTATCGAATGCTGCAGAGAGGTCGAGGAGGATGAGGGCGACTGTGTCTCCATTGTCCAGTAGAGTTCGAATGTCGTCAGTTGCTGCGATGAGGGCGGTCTCAGTGCTGTGTTTTGCTCGGAAGCCAGATTGTGAGGGGTCGAGGGATTTGTTGGCTTCGAGGAAGGCGGCGAGCTGGTTGTTGACGGCTTTCTCGATGACTTTGGCCGGGAATGGAAGAAGCGAGATGGGGCGGTAATTTTTGAGTTCGGTGGGGTCCGCTGTTGGTTTTTTCAGAAGGGCGGTGAGTTCAGCGTGTTTCCAGTCTTCTGGGAAGGTGGCGGAGTTGAGGGAGCAGTTGATGACGTCTCGGAGGTGCGGTGCTATGACGGAGTCTGCTTTGTTGAAGATGTGATGAGGGCATGGGTCTGTGGGGGATCCTGAGTGGATGGAGTCAGCTGGGAGGCGGGAGAGGGGAGGGTCCAGAAGGCAAAAAGGGGCGGGGCTTAGCGAGGTGGCGGGAAGCGGGGAGCGGGGAGGGAGGACGCAGGGGGCAACACAGGCAAAAACAACAGGCAATACAGAAGGCAAATACAAGTTTACAAATTACAGGGAAACACTAAAAACAGTAGTAAACACCAATGACGACGGGGGCAGGTCGCGGACCACGCTGCAAGGAGGCAGGGGGCGTGGCCACGCGTCGGAGCTCGGCTAGCGAGGCAGCAGGCAGGGAACACGCACACAGCAGCTGGTGGCCGTGCGGCGCGGGGGTGTCCTAGAGCTAGGTCACCCCAATTTGATTCTGTTCATCAAATTGTCGTTTTTGTATTTGTCACACCGAGTGGGACGGGTAAGTCCAGACGTGGGTCCCGTGCTCTCCATGCCACTGGAGTAAAGCTATCTTGGCTGATGAGGGGTGAAACCCTGAAACCAGTCCTATGATGCTTGTTTCCGGTCCAGGGAGGACCTAGCCTGGCAGTTTGGACTGGACTATTCCTATTGTGCGCAGGGTCAAGACTGATTTGCATATGGCTGGGTTCAAACTGGAATGGCATGGGTAGAGTAAAAGAATAGATTTAGGCCCCGATTTCTGTACTGGGGTGAATGTATGACGTTGTTCTGCATTCTCTCCATCAATTGTTGTTTTTGCATTTTTCCCACTGAGTGAGACGGGTAAGCCCAGACATGTGTCCTGTGGTCTCCATGCCACTGGAGTCAAGCTATCCTGGCTGATGAGGGGTGAATCCCCAAACCTGGTCCTAGGATGCTTGTTTGCAGTCCAGGGAGGGCCTGGCCTGGCAGTTCAGACTGAACTGTATCCATTGGGAGCAGGGTCAAGACTGATTTGCATATGGCTAGGTTCAAACTGAAATGGCATGGGGAGCAAAAAACAATTGATTTAGGCCCAGAACTCTGTACTGGGGTGAATATATGATATTGTTCTGCGTTCTATCAATCAATTGTTGTTTTTGCATTTGTCTACCCATTTAAGGATCATATTTTTAGTACTGTATTGGGTAATTTGTTGTTTTGGTTTAGATAAAGATTACTTATTTTTCTAAACTGGTGTGGTGTCCATGTGTACCATTTTCACTGCATTACTGTATGTGTTCACAAATTCTTTACACACTGCCTCTGAGATAGGCATGTCTGCTCGTGCCAAGCTACCAAGGGGGTGCGCAAGGGGTTATTTTTGAAGTGTATCCCCTTTACCCTGACTAGGAAGAAGGATCCCTACTTGGGCAGAGGGACATACCTCTGCCAACTATAGACCCCCATTTCTAACACTGCATTAGATGAGTCAACTGCCACTAGACAAAATTCCGATCTTTTTCCAGCAGGTACATTAATCACCAGCGTTATCTTGGCACTTTTTTTGTTGTCTGAAAACTGTTGGACATACAAGGAACTAAGAAGTGCTTTTAAAGCTGCTGCACTGCTCCAAAACCGTCCCTGGTACGGCCATTCTGGCCTTGACCATCACCCGATGTGTGTCAATGTCATTGAGGCCCCCACCAAAGATCCCGCCTGCTAAGGTAGCTAAATCACCCGTTCTGATGCCCTTAATAGGTCAGCATCAGATATGACGGATGGCAAATACTCCATAACTCTGGTGCTCCTCCCTTGCCCTCTGCACCTATCTATCTTTTACAGTGGTAGAAGAAGGAAATCACTGACAACTAGTGGAGGCACCTCCTCCATGTCATGAGCCCACTCTGCACCTACAATTGGCTACAGGTTTCCTGCGAGACCACTCCCCCCCTCTTGTGGAGATACTAAAAAGCCATTATGGCAGAGGGGACTGATGTAGCTGTGGTTGTGGCGCATGATGTAGTTGAATAAGAAGCTATATCAGGATATCAGAGGCCATGCACAGGGGATTCCAAGGGGGGGTGTACTTTACTCTGCCGAGGAGCTATGGATCTATGAAATGTTTTAGTCATGAGGGGATTTATAGTGTCACAAGGACAACCCTCTATGTCCAAGAGTCTACCTTAGAGCTCTTTAGGACAAATGGATTCTTCTATCTGTTAATTAGGGGAAACCCACACTAATACCCCAATTATGAAATTTGGCAAAGGGTGCAAACCTTCCCGCCACTACTCCGCCGAAGGTCACCACCGCCCGCCCGTTAGATTATGACTTTTAAGTAGTCTAGCAGGTGGGAGGCCCAGTGGTCCCCTGCGGAGCCTTTGCAAAAGTCAACAGAATGGGAATGCCTCTGAAGGTTCATGCATGGCATGGACTCGAAAGTCTGCAAACAGGGGAGCACAAGTTACTTTCCCGTGTCTGCATGCACAAGGTGCGGAAGCACAGGGGGCCATGTAGGGCCTACTTTGTTTCTTCTCCTCCAAGGCTTACATGGAGGAGGAACCGCCATGTAAACCCTAGAGGAGACGAAACTCGTAACATGCTTGGCTTGACCACGGTGTCCCGCTAAGCATATAGCGGCCTCTGACAGCCACGACACAACCATGGAATGGTGGTTCCCTGGTAGCGTCAGCAGTCCCAGGTCGGTCCGACCGCCCGACTCCTGATTGGGCGGTCGTGCCACTTTGAGTCTGGCAGTCCTCGGACCTCCAGACTCGTAATAGGGCCCTAAATGAATTGTTCACAGCAGCCTAATGGAAGGTTCCCATTTAGGTTGAGTGTAAACAGGTTTGTATTGCTGTCATGTATTCTCCTTCAATATATATGTGAATAATAGTGTGACTTCTATAAGGTGCAGAAAACATAGAATTTAAGTGTGAGTATAAACATAAAAATATATGCAAAAGACACAAAAAACTGTCCTTAGTTCCTAAGTATAGAAGTTCAGACAGGCATGTGCGTACAACATAGCACCATGCAGATTGCAAATAATCACAGAACCAATAGAGATGTATGTCGATGTTTCAACCCAATTTGAGTGGGAGGGTCTCTTCAGCACAAAGTCATCTAGCCTATAATCTGCCCGTTTTTATGAGACAGAAACCGGACCGACCATCAGCTTGAATAGCAAAAACACTATTCTCTGTGTGGTATACACTGAGGGTATTAATCAATGACTCGCCAAACACCTGAATGTGGTATGTGCGAAAACCAATATCCACTGCACATCTGCTGGAAAGTATATCATGGAATTACTATAACAAATGATGGAGAATGTGTCCCCTGTGTACAATGCATTGACTCGTAGATAAATAGAATCCAATCCAGACTATCAATATCTCAAACAATGAATCAATCTCAGTCCACATATTGATGACAATATGGTTACAGATGACCCCACCAGTCAGGCATGGCCTCATACCATGTGTATGAAAGATGATTTGAGGGGACATGACTGCATCATGCCAAGCCGCTGCGCAGTGTGTGGACTTCATGGTCGACCCGCTTGGGTATTAAAATGTGGGCCACACGGGTGAATACCGGGTGTCTCGTACATACTTGCAATAAGGTGGCGGGCCATGCAATGCTGAGCCCATTCCATATGTATCGTTAAGAATACAGCATAGGTATTACTCAAGTAAATCACATGCCACATATCTTTAATTATGAGTTAATGCTTGCTCATGGTTATCAGTAAAAAAAACCACGTCATTCTAAAAAGAATGTTGTTCAGTACACATGTGTGCCTGTGTGCTTATGCTCACTAGAAAACTAAACAAAATGTCCTAGAGTCAATAGCATGCCATTATTTATTGTACAGTGCATGATTGCGTGCTCAAGGTTAACAGACAGCTAGAAGCAAAGCCTCAATAACGTGCTGGTAACTGTTACAAGGTGCTCAGTATACATGTGTGCCAATGTACGCATCTTATCCCCTATTGCTCTCACTTCATATCTTAGTTCCTGGCTCTAAAATCCAAAAACGTGGTCCTGTTGTTGTGATCTAGCGTATAAATCTAAACATTAAATTGACAATAATTAGGGCCTGCAAAGTGTAGCCAACTAAACCGTGCCCTAGCGGTGGTGGGCACTACCTGTATGCCTCATTACTAATATTGCGTTGGTGTCAACAGAGTCAATCACATGCCGTATGTGTAGAATACGGAGTCTGTGCTCGTAGTTAACAGTAAACAATACCAACGTCATGGCATTCTTTATAGAATGGCAGTGTGCTCACGGTCACTAAAATATCATTACAATGAGTCAAGTGCATGCCATTATGTGTTTTACTGTACATGATGATATGCTTGAGGTTAATGAAAAGTTAAAAGATGAACCTCAAAAGCAGGCAGTCAGTTATCTCGCGGTGCACGTCTGTTACGGTTGCTGACTTCAACATCCAAAAACACGCTGTCCAGTCCATGCGATATGGAGCGTGAAACTCGAAACATTAAAGGACAATAATTCGTGTCTGTCCATCGTGATCTATGCAAACTCAATCGCATTATGAGGGTGAAATTATTCGTTAAAGTGCTTGCCGGTGCTTGCCGGTCAGCATCCAGCGTCAGTATCTGCCAAATAACGTGTGCAGTCAGGAAGTAGCCTGCAGAAGCTGCTTCTTATGTCCGGTGATGTGTCAATACCCTAGACCACACAACACCGTCACCAACTTTGGCCTGAAGATTTCCCATTGATCAGGACAAATAAAACACTCACTGCATTGGAAACAATAGGTCCAATCAACAGTTATGCCAATGCAGGTTAAGTGTTGTCCATCAACAAAGGCAAAGTACTTAATTCAGACAACCATCCAAGAGTGCATCACATACTGTGCTGCTACATGATTGAAAATATAGATATAGAATGTTGACGGTGGACAAGCACATCACAAGAGAGTTAGGGCCTGATCACAAGATTGGTGGTCTGACCTCCTGAGCACATTGCTTATGCCACTGCTGCACCAACGATCTACCACTACACTACACTATTACAAGCTATGCTGTCCGAAACAGTGACCGTGGCCACGGAAGTCTACCCAGTGGAACATCGGCAGTATGCAATGTCAACACTGCATCTACCGTCCACCGATGCCGCCAGGTCCGCGGTCCAGCCTCCAAGTGTATTACAACTACACAGTAGTACTCGTGGTCTCCCAGCGGTGGTCAACAAATGGCGATTGGCCACTGCCGTACACACCTGATGTGCTTTGGCAAGTGGACATGCCTGAACATCGCACTATAAAACACACCCCATCACTGACTAGCATCCTTTGCAGTACAGCAAGACAGGCCCCACCAATTTCTGCATTTTTAGATAAGCACCCCTTTCTTCATCTTCCCTTTTTGCACTCTCCACCACCTGTAATTTTAGTTTTGCACCTTTTTACCGCTATCACTTTTTTTCATTCATATACTCACTCACATTTTTTTCTTTCACCATGTCGGGGAAAAAAACACAAGTTTCACTAAGCAAGAATTGGATCACTGAAATAATATCGAGGGACAAAATATCGACTTGCCAAAAAATCGTGGACAAAATATCGACAGTCAAAATATCGAGTTTGTATCTACAAACAGGTAAGTACAAAAATATCGAGTACAAAATATCGTTAACAATAATATAGATGTAAAAAATATCGACTTTATTAAAAACAGTGTTAAATTAAATTAATATTACATTTTAATTACTAAAATATACTTAAAAATACTTAAATTAAATTATAATAATTAAATAATAAATGAAAATAATAAAAATAATTTTTTACAATCTTATTTGTTGACCCTGAACCCGAAAAATACCCCTTTACCCCAAAACCCAAAACTGACCCTGAACCCTAAAAATACCCCTTTACCCAAAAACTGAAAACTGACCCTGAACCCTAAAAATGCCCCTTTACCCAAAAATTGAAAACTGACCCTGAACCCTAAAAATACCCCTTTACCCAAGAACTGAAAACTGACCCTGAACCCTAAAAATAGCCCTTTACCCATGAACTGAAAACTGACCCTGAACCCTAAAAATACCCCTTTACCGATGAACTGAAAACTGACCCTGAACCCTAAAAATACCCCTTTACCCTAAAACTGAAAACTGACCCTGAACCCTAAAAATGCCCCTTTACCCAAAAACTGAAAACTGACCCTGAACCCCAAAAATACCCCTTTACCCTAAAACTGAAAACTGACCCTGAACCCTAAAAATGCTCCTTTACCCAAAATGTATCAATATTATTTAATTGCCAATTAATTATTAATTAACAATAACAATAAAGTAAATATATTAGCACATTAGCTGTAATTATTTTAATAATTAATATTATTTTTTCCAAATTAATTACTTAAAAATAACACAAAATTATATATATTAAAAATTTACTCTAATTAATGTAATTAACTCATTACAATTAATTAATTACCAATTAATTACTAATACAAAATATGTTCAAAATTATATTAATTATTTACCTAATTAATATTAATTAATTATCAATTAATTATTAATTAAAAATATTAACAAACATATATTAATTAATTAATTATTATTAAATTACTTCCCACCCTATTCCCCTATAAACCCACAACCCGCTACAGAATTACATTACGCAATTATTATAAAAACAAAATTCATTTAATAAAATATTTTATAACATTAAGACACACTTTTCACACATATTATTACATAAAAATACACTATAAAATATTATATATTATTAAAAATTCGATATTTTTGCTATCTATATTTTATACAGTCGATATTACTTCACTTACCTGAAAAGCGATATTTTTGTAGTCGATATTATGTCCAGTCGATATTTTGTCCAGTCTATATTTAAAACTCGATATTATGTCCAGTCGATATTTTGGAGTCGATATTTTGTCTGTACACCGCAAGAATTGACAGTCATGGTGGGTGAAATCATTAAAGTGGAGCTAAACATATTTGGAGCCCAAGTCAAGCAGACTCCGCTCTGTAGGAAAATAGAAATGTGGTAAAGGATAGTCAACAGAGTGCTGCACACAGAATGACTTTAGGAAGAGAAGGAATGACCTTAGGCTGAGGTACAACAGCCACCAACAGGCAGTTCAGAGGAATGGTGGTAGCCCCCCTCGCGTACCAACACAATTCTTACCCTGGGAGGAGAATGTCTTGCCCTTCTTGCATAAAGAGGGTTTGACAAGAATAGAGGGGGAGAGGACTCTGGTGAGTTACACTTCAATAACTGCCACAAAACCACAATATACTGTTTGCTCTTAACTTTGCTTTTGCTATGTTGATCTCTAGCCACTTTCTTAACATGCAGTACTCAAAGTATCTGAGATGTTGGTTTTGTTGGTGGCAATGTGTATTGCTGCATAGAAGAGCTCATGTATCCAACGTCATGACATGCCACATGTTGCAATGCTGTCTGTAAGTGCATTGCCATCAGAAAATCAATCCAGGACCCATGATATGTTTTTAAAATGTAAATGTATGGCCCAATCCAACTGCACGTTGCCAACAGTTATGGTATGCTAACTGTTTGTCAAGTGTTGTTAAAGTGAGGTTGAAGTGAATACAACTACCATGAGCCTTGAGACTGCAACTCTAACCAATATGTTGCACTCTTTTTGCCCCTTCTCACTTGCCTGCCATGTTACTACTGATCTACACTAGTCATGTAGCGTACCATTTGTCAAGTGTTGCTAAAGTGACATTGAACTGACTGCAACTACCATGATGCCTTGTGATGGCAACTCTAGCCAAGATGTTGCACTCTTTTTGCCCCTTCTCACTTGCCTGCCCTTTTATACTGATCTACACTAGTCATGCAGCTTACCATTTGTCAAGTGTTGGTAAGTAGAGATAGAAAGTTATTACTACTATCATGAGGCCTTTTGACTGGTATTTTAATAAAATGCTAAACTCCTTTTGCCCCTTTACATTTGTATGCCATGTTACTACTGATCTACACACATCATGGACTGTGAAATCTACTGACAATGCTCTACTCAGATATAAATCTGAATACTTGGCTTGATGGTGTCCTGGACCCATCAACTGAAACTATTGATGGTATGCTTGATACCATTCCAACGGTGTTCCCCTAATATATGTCAGCTATGAAGGCTGACCCCATGACCTGTATTTCTCACAAGATGAACAATGCTAAATATACAACTTGGGTATTTGCCTATATTAGACACAATACGGCATTGGAATGGACAAACACACATTTTATGAGTATATTGTGTTTGTAGCACATATCTACACGGATCATTGAAAAAATATGGAATACACAAATATAGAATACCTAAAATATCGAAGAAAAAATATAGAAAGAAAAAATATAGTTAGTGAAAATATCGAATTTTTTTGATTGTGTTAAAAGTAATTTCAAAATTAATCAAATAATAACACACTTAAAATACTTAAATAACTTTAAAATTATTAAATAATTAATTTAAGTAAAAAAAAACATACAATTAGATTTTTTTAACATATATATATTAACATAATATTAATTAAAAATATACAATATATTTACCGTAGGATAGCGGGAGGGTAAAATGTACTATTACCACTCCAGCAACTGCAACAGTAGGGTAAACGTTGGATAGCGTAGGGGTACAAATTACTATTAAAACTCCAGTAAGTGCAACACTAGGGAAAGCGTTGGATAGCGTAAGGGTAAAAATTACTATTCCCACTCCATTGAGTGCAACAGTAGGGAAAGCGTTGGATAGCATAGGGGTATAAATTACTATTCCCACTCCAGTGAGTGCAACAGTAGGGAAAGCGTTGGAAAGCGAGAGGGTAAAAATTACTATTCCCACTCCAGTGAGTGCAACAGTAGGGAAAGCGTTGGATAGCGTAGAGGTAAAAATTATTATTCCCACTCCAGTGAGTGCAACAGTAAGGAAAGCGTTGGATAGCGTAGCGGTAAAAATACCTATTCCCACTCCAGTGAGTGCAACAGTAGGGAAAGCGTTGGATAGCAGGAGGGTAAAAATCACTATTCCCACTCCAGAGAGTGCAACAGTAGGGAAACCGTTGGATAGCGGGAGGGTAATATTTACTATTCCCTGCTCCAGTGAGTGCAACAGTAGGGAAAGCGTTGGATAGCGTAGGGGTAAAAATTATTATTCCCACTCCAGTGAGTGCAACAGTAGGGAAAGCGTTGGATAGCAGGAGGGTAAAAATCACTATTCCCACTCCAGAGAGTGCAACAGTAGGGAAACCGTTGGATAGCGGGAGGGTAATAATTACTATTCCCACTCCAGTGAGTGCAACAGTAGGGAAAGCGTTGGATAGCGTAGGGGTAAAAATTACTATTCCCACTCCAGAGAGTGCAACAGTAGGGAAAGCGTTGGATAGCGTAGCGGTAAAAATGACTATTCCCACTCCAGAGAGTGCAACAGTAGGGAAAGCGTTGGATAGCGTAGAGATAAAAATTACTATTCCCACTCTAGTGAGTTTAACAGTAGGGAAAGTAAAGATTTAATATAATAATAAAAATATATTAAACGTCAAAACCAATAAAAAATGTATTAAAATAAATTACCATCTTAAAAATATCTAATAATTAATCATTAAAAAATACAAATAAATATTAGGTATTAAAATTATTTTCTTATTATTACAAATTAATTACCGATTATTTAATAATAAATTAAAAATAAATACCGATAAATAAATAAAAATTATTTATTTAATTACAATTAAATTACTTCCCACCCTATTCCCCTATAAACACACAACCCACTACGGAAAATAAATTAATATTATTAACATAATTTTCAATCAATCAATTATTAAAAATGTATTACCTATTAACAATTAATTAATTACACATTAATAATTAATTACCAATTAATTAAAAAAATATGAATACATAAATTAACAAATTTAATTATTTACAATTAAATTACTTTCCACCCTACTCCCGTATAAACCCACAACCTGCTATGGAAAATGAATTAATTAAATTAACATAATTATAAATTAATCAATTAATACAAATTAATTACCAAATAAAATTTAATTCATTACCAATTAAAAATTAATTAACAATAAATTCTACATGAATACTAATAAATGAATTAACATATTTAATTAATTACAATTAAATTACTTTCCACTCTATTCCCCTAGAAACCCACAACCCGCTACAGAATTAAATTACGCAAAAATTAAAAAAGTAACATAAAAAAACACTTTAAAAAATTTGATACTATTAAAAAATCGATATATTTTAATACCTATATTATATACTTCGATATTTTAACTTTCTATATTTTAAAAATAGATATTACATTACTTACCTTAAATTCAATATTTTTCACCACTATATTCTGTCCATTCAATATTTTGTCCATTCTCTATTTTAACTTCGATATTTGTGCTGTTCTATATTTTGGAATCAATATTATGACTGTATACCATCTACATATCTAATGAGCTGCATGTCAACAAATGTCTAGTAACTAACTTCAACGCTACGGAAAAAGATGACAATACTAATCTCTATCTATTTTGTTCCATTCTAGGTCTCCATTTACCTTGACACAAACAACGTGGATGTTGATACCTCCCTTCCACTAATGACAATTTTCTCTATCTCTCAACAGGTCGATCCACCATTGCACCTGCACAGAGGTTGCACACTGAGCCACATTACTCTCCACCCCAGGACAGATCCCACAGTGATGACAACCATCCCGAAGAGGTGGACGTGGATGACAGCACTGGCCCATCTGGTCAGCTGGGGCAGATGCCAACAGTGATGCCCACTGTGCCCAGCAAAACACCTCCCACCACTTCCACATCACAGCCTACCACTGCCCCTCCAACCTGTGCACCTAGCACAGTCAGTCTCATCCTGTGCGATCCACTTTTAAGAATGTTTGATGTATATCGTCATGTCCCAGAAAAAGGCCCGGTGTAGGCATTTCTGTGACATTAGAAACGCTGTTATACATATACTGCCCTGCAAGAGACAGAATTAAAGAATTAAGGAAGAAGTTAAAAGTGTACTACGGCAAATCATTTACTAAAATTGTGTGAAAAAACTGACAAACTTGTGGAGTACTTGAGTGAGGACACTATGGAAATAGCTGGGCGTCCGGACCGAGTGGAATGTCACTCTAGCTTTCTGTAATGTATTTACGTACGAGGCACTTGGGCAGGCCACGTTTCCGAGGCTGCACACTGAAAAAATAGAGAAAAAAGGAAACAAACAAAAATTATCATCCTAGTGGAAAAAAACAGGGGTGCACGTGGCAACCCCCTGTAAATTCTGTACCTAATACTGCCTGTGCCAGGTTGCACCCGAAAGGAGAACTTTGAATAAACAGTGCGCAAGTCACTTGCATCAAGGCAGCAACATTTAGAAGTATAAACATACAGTTTCATTTGACTTTTCGGACTGAATAACAGCGTTGGATAACAACAGCGTGTTGCCACATCAACTTGATGCTACATGTTTTTTTTAAAATGCCAATGTTCTAAATAGTGTTTAAAGAGCTTACTGACGTGTAATTGACAAACTAGGGTGGGCGGGGCACACAAGAGAGTTTTGTTGAGAGGTCCGTAAGTAAGTGAGGCACCTGGTGTTAATAACAATGGCTTATGGGAACTGTATTCATGTAGGTGGCCCATATAATGTGATTGGGTGAAAGTGAAGGGTGGAGTTTAGTGCAAAACTTTTGAAATGGGAGCAATAGCTTGTGGGTACTTGATACCGGTGGGCGTTAGAAAGCAGACACGCCTTCGCAAGAGAACACAATAACGTTGCACAAAGGTACGATTCATTGAGGTGGACTGGGTGAACTACGGGACAAATTAATTTCGAACCATTGATATCTGGGGAGATGGAGTTAAGGAATTAGCAAGGAGTGTTTCTCTGGGTACATCGTGTAAAGTATGGAATTGTGAGTTTAGAAGGATAACGGCAGAATACATGTATACGTGTATTGGTTTTGAAATTTGCTGTTTTTAAGTGGTCTGAAAATACCAAAATGAATGTTGTGCTTCAATGTTTTAATGTTTACAGTGAACCCCTGAGGAAGAGCAATTCCAAGCTCGAAATGCATTGGGTTTATGCAATCCACATTTAAGAATGTTTGATGTATATCGTCATGTCCCAGAAAAAGGTCCGGATAGGCATATCTGTGACATTAGAAATGCTGTTATACATATACTGCCCTGCAAGTGACAGAATTAAAGAATTAAGGAAGAAGTTAAAAGTGTACTACGGCAAATCATTTAATAAAATTGTGAAAAAACTGACAAACTTGTGGAGTACTTGAGTGAGGACACTATGGAAATAGCTGTGCTTCCGGATGGAGTGGAATGTCACTTTAGCTTTCTGAAATCCATGGCAGCTAGCCAGTTGCTGCCGGTGCAGGCTAGTGCAGTGGGGTGGTGGAGCGGCGAGGGGGGGTATGATGAAGAACGATGGAATTGGTTGTATTTTTTTATTTAATTTGACCTATTCTGTCATCTGTCGACTACCCCGCCTCACGGCGCCTACCTGTGCCGTCCCCATTGCACCTAGCAGCCTAGGAGCAGATGTGGAAATCCCGAAATGTCATAGACGCCGTGCTTGATCTTCATCTGCAGATGTTGTGTGTTGGAGAAGAGTAGGTACTGGGGTGTTAGGTGGATGATGACGTCCAAGACAGTAGGTAGGAAGGCAGGAAAAAATGGTTGTGGTCTGCAATGAACAAGATGCCAGAATGTGGAGGACAGCCAACTGTTTGGCCTGCGCAATAATGATGGTAGGCCTGTCAGTTAACTGCTGGATTCTTTGCGCTATCTTGTTCAGAAGCTTTATTATGGACTCCCACTTGAGTCAATAGCATGTGCTGACCTCATCCTCCTTGAGGTCAATGATGGTAGTCTGCTAGCGATAAATGTGCTCCCTTCTCCTGCACTGCCGACTTGGACGTGGTGGTAGTTTTCTTCTACCTGTAAGATGAGCACCTCAATGGCAAAGTTGAGATTGTCAGACTGTTTTGGGGGACATGTCTGTATGTACCACAGACAATGCGTAATTTCCTATGCCTGGGTTGCTGGGACACAGGGGTTTGGACGCATTGCTGCATCTGTGTGCCACTTTCTGACTATACGTCATACATTGTGAAATCCACAAATACTGTGGCGTGGGATTTCACGAGATTTTACGGGGACCGCCTACTTTACATATTTTCTTTTCTGCAGGCTTCAGCCAGTGCTTTTGGCCACATGCGTCTATCTGTGAATATAAAGTACTGCCTGTGCCACCAGCATGTCAAAATATTTAGCGCAACAGCAGCACAGGCCACTCATAAATAAGCCCCAAAAATGTGAATGGAGATGGAGTAGGCACCCCTACATTGCATTATTTCCTACTCAAAAAAATGATTAAATGTTTTGGAACGGTAGTGAATGTATTATGATGCAAAATGTAAAACACCCTAGTTACAAAAACGGGTAGGGATATTTAAATGATCTAATTTGGAACTCAGTAATATAAACAGCTGATTGAAAGATATAATGAAAATAACTGAAAATGTAAATGTGAGCAAAATGCACCCCACAGTTTTTTCTTCTTCTACTTGCTCATAGCAACCTATACAAAAATAATTTTGAGATATAATTGAGTAAAACGAGGAGGGAGTGCATGCTAGACAGAGGGTCTATTGCAAAATGTTTTCATCATCCAACAATGAAGATCTAGTAATGTCGCAGGTGAGCAGTCCAAATAAATAACCTAAGGTGTCTAGTGGCAATAAAGAGGTCATGGGACAAGATGGAAATGTGCCATTCAACGTTTAACCGTATTTAGATACGATTGTCCCATTCCTAAAAGGCAAAACACAAGCTATAAAGGAATTCAGAAACATTACAAAGTTCTAGTGAAAGAAAAAATAGCAAGATGCAAACAATATCCATCGATTTTGCAAAAAATAAAACGCCGTGGGGAAAACTCAAGCAAAATAGCGGCAGAGGATGATCAATGTGTCAGGTTAGAACAGTAAATAGGCGGTCACAAATGTTTTCTCAAGTAAGGGCTTCTGTGAGTCATGTTTGCATTCAAATCTCCAGATAAAAATATCATGTTTGACTTGCTTTAAGGAACTGTAGGCTTTGTTTGGATTTGCGATGCTGCCCAACAGTGCTTAGTGCACGTTGTCAACTTGAACATCATGTACTTACATACAATTGACAAAAATAGACCTACATTGTATTCCTGTAGCCAATTATTATTGCAAACTTCATGGATATTGTTCTCTGTTCTCAAAAGAGACAAAGACTATAAGCGTATCTAGAGTTTGGCTGGAAATCAAAAATGTGACGGTGCCTCATACAACCTTGGTGTTAAGTTAGTATATTACTCACAATGTTCTCGATGAGAGGAATTTTCTTTAGTGAAATAAAAGTAATTAAAGCTAGAGTAGACTTATAAAAACGGTCATTATTAATTGCAAATTAGGAAGTTTCGCAATATACAAAACAGTGAGTTTTGTGGGCACAGTGGGTGTAAGAGAGGACGCATCATGTCTAATATAAAGCCGTGCTAATTAAACCCCTTAGCAAAATGAATAATTTAGTTCAGAACGGTAACGTTTTGCAAATTTTGGAGGTGTGTTCACAATGGCATTTTGGAGTAAGTAAATTTGTACACTTGGAGGACTCGTTTACGTACTTGCATGACTGTGTGAATTGGTCCAACATCTAAAGCCGGCATGACATGGAATTATTCAGGGAATATTCATATACAATTAGTACAAATATACATGACTGTGCCCTATGGGGACTTTTAGTAATATGGAGTTGGAAATTTGGGGCTGCTTCAATAAGGCAAAAAAGAGTTAGTAAAAGTGTCCTCTAGTAGTACTGCTTTGCATGATCATAAATCTTTTGTGAATATTGCTGTGTGGGCCTTATTAGAGTTTGGTGGATACTCTGACAAAACAAGAAAATTATCTGGTCCACCATAATACAAGTGCCAAGGCTATAATGCCCTTGTAATACATTGGCCTTGCCATTTGTCATGTTTGTGTTTGAATATCACATGTTCAAAACTCTAAATAGGGCCCTGTATATAAAGGCAATAAATACTCTAAATAGTGTTGAATTCATACAGGTGAGAAATATTGTATTGACATGCAGTGCAAAAAAAACACATAAGCTAATACACCATTGTTTATCCACGGATGACTGAGGTTGCAATCTTCTTAAGCTATGAACAACTTGTATCACTCACAGGGTCATGTATCCCTATATGACTGAATTGATGCAGGTTGCAATTGCATGTTGTAAATTGGGCAGCAAATAGTTATCATGTGTGTCATAATTACCTGGTTCGCCCTTTCCAGCTAATTCTGTATCCTCAGAATGGGGAATTACTTATTACAAATTAATTCAGAGAGGCCTGTATATTCAAATTGGCTGGGGCATAGAAGTCACTGGGCCCATTAAAATGCCAAGTTTTTGCGATTTACATGGAAACTCCGGCTACTGAAAGCTGTCAAAATTGTGGTAAAAACCGAAGGAAATCATGGAAAAATAAATGTAGGAATACAAATGACCCCATGTTCATTCCCTTAAATTTGTAACACCTCTAGAATGTAAGGATGAACTGGAAAATCCAATGAGATGACATCTGAATTTGTCTCAGCAGCAAATGATGTGAGTATGAACTGTAAAATCCAATGAGGCAACATCTGAAATTGTCTCAACAGCAAGTGAGGTGAGGGATACTCAGTCACCTCTTCCCCACCGAAATCCATATTAGATTTAACATGTGGCTTTGTGTGAAGGCAGGGCACAACATATTGATTTGCAGTAAGGTTTTGTCCATGTCCGCCCATCCTGGCAGCAGATAGAATATTTATGCACACCTAATCCTTCTATTGTGGGACTCTTTGGGTGGAATGAAAAAAATCCAACTGTCAACCACACCTAGTCATGTAACCTAGGACAGGTAGCAGGTACTAAATAGGAAAGGACTGGAATTGCCAATTTTTCTAAATGTGGCATTTAAAATATTTAAAATTTTAAATCTGAATTTACTTTTAACCCCTTAAGTGCTGCGCACGACCAATGGTCGTCAGCAGCGCTACCTCCCCAGTGCTGCGCACGACCATTGAACGTCCATTCAGCACTAGTTCTAATGGACAGCGCAGCACTGGGGAGGAATGTGTATTAGCAGCTATGGAGTTAAAGAGGTTTTTAGCTACAAATGTATAGGTACAAAACACAAAAGCGTATGTGTTCCCAGTTAAATGTTAGCACTTAATAAATGTGTTCAGGCAATCTAATGTTTTCCAATGGGCAGGTAGGCCTCACAGAGGTCGAGGTCAAAAACTAATTTAGGATTGTGTTTACGATCAGGGCATGTAAAACTTAAAAGTACATGTCTAACCTGTTAATTTCAAATCACCCTGACCTTTGGGCTAACTAGGGCCTACTTTGGAACTCCCTCCCGACCGACCTGCGCCTGACCCAAGACCACCTCTCCTTCAGGAAGAAGCTCAAGACCTGGCTGTTCGAGCAGTAGCAGCACCCCCCCCCCCCCACCCCCAAGCACCTTGAGACCCTCCGGGTAAGTAGTGCGCTCTATAAATGTCTTTGATTGATTGATTGATTGATTTGGAAGTGATTTTGTGTAATAGAAGGGGAGTTTAAGGCTTGGCAAGGGGCCTATATTGTCAAGTCGAATTGTCAGTTTAAAACTGCAATCAGGCTGTAATGGCAGGCCTGGGACATTTTTTAAGGGGCCTCTTAAGTGGGTGGCACAATAAGTCCTGCAGGCCCACTGGTGGCATTTAATTTATAGGCCCTGCGTATACTGGAGACCACTCTACAAGGGACTTATAAGTAAATTAAATATGTCAATCATCTGTAAGCCAATTTTACCATGTTTAGGGGAGTGAGCACACACACTTTAGTACTGGTTAGCAGCATTAAAGTCACAGAGCCCCAAGACCAACAAAAACACATTTCAGCAAAATTGGAGGGACATGCCGAAAGGCATGGTGAAAACCACCCTAAGGCTGACACTTCTAACAGATGGGATACAATATTCAGGACAATATACCACCAAAAGGAATTACAGGGAAGACAGTCTACACACCAAACTACGCATATGTGATACATATTTTAAAGTACTCACATGTTGCATTAGGAATAGTAAACCTATACTTCCCTAAATGCACTTACCTTTTGATATTTTGTCCCTCGATATTCTATCCTCGGTTTTCTTGTACCGCAATATTCTGAAGTACAAGTCAGTTATGCATTGGGGAAGGTCAGCAACTTAAAGCAATGTCAAAAATGTATTCTTCATTTGCTTTCACTTCTCCACAGAAATATTACTTTTCTATGCGGAGAAACCACTTCTACAACACATATATAAACATTTAGAGTGATGTATCCCCATTTCAATTCTATATTACCTGATTTTGGAGGTTTACGGTCAGTGACTCTCACTAATTGAGCTTCACTCACTCCAAGCGCAGATACTGAGTACACTACTTCTGGCACTTGAGGATTAATCATCATTCCCTGACTACGCTTATAATTAGATTCTAAGCTTTTGTTTCCCCTGCTGGGCCAAGTTAATTACTCTCATATCCAGCTGGAGGGGTCAAAAGCCTCCCCACACAAAAAAAAGCCATTTGACAGTGTTTGAGCTTGTTGGTGGGAAAGGAAGGCTTGGGGGTGGTATGTGAATGTGCTAATTACCTTTCACACCTGCCTTTGAAGGCTCACTCCCAGAGAGCAAAGGAGGGCATCCAGACATCAGGAGATAATCACAGGAGGAGCTCCCTTTTGAAGGTGTGGAGCCAAGGAATCAGGCAGCCATGGCAGTTGGGGGCAGGTCTGAGGCTCTCATAGAAGGTCTTTCAACAGATCACTTGAAGTTGCCACTTTGGAATGTCTCAGTATGCTGTGCAGGAGGTATGAGGAAAGAGTGGACTGCTCATGCATCACCTTAGGATTGGGCAAGGGAACTATATTCTAGACCTTTCCACTCACTGCCCAGGTGAGAGAATGTGAAGATATCTCTGGAACTGAATGCCCAGCTGGAAACTGCCAAAAAACAATTGATGGATAGAATGAAGAACACTGGGGCATATTACCAACAACTAGCGATAATTATCGCTATGTTGGTTTAGCGGCAATATTTTTATCGCCGAGCTGCGGCGATTTTTATCGCCTAGGAACCTTGCTATTATCAAGGTTTATCTCCTAAGCGATAAAAATCGGCCGAAATGCATGAATATCGCTGAAAAGTCAGCGATATTCATGCATTACCGAGCTAATGCTCTTAGCCATGATATCCACCTACCATTGGATAACATGGCTAAGAACTGCTCAGGGCAGGTGTTAGCTTCTGGAGATATTCGCGCTCAGCACGAATATCTCCAAAAGTTGGTAATAGGAAATAGCAATGTTAGCGACTGTTTCCAGTCGCTAACATCTTGGCACGCCCACTTTGCATGTCATTAGTGATAAATATCACTGACATGCAAAGCGGGGCCCAAGATGGTCGCTATCTCCTACTAGCTGTCGCTAACTGGTGTTAGCGACAGCTAGGTAATAGGGAGATCATTTTATCTCCGCTTTCTTGGCTTTTAAAGCCAAAAAAGCGGAGATAAACCCCCTTGATAATATGCCCCACTGTTATACATTCACCCCAGTACTGAGATCTGGGCCTAAATCCCTCATTTTTTTGCTCACCATGCCATTCCAGTTTGGACCCAGCCTATGCAAATCACTCTTGACCCTGCACCCAATGGGAACAATCCAGCCCGAACTGCCAGGCCAGGTCCTCCCTAGACCAGAAACAAGCATCCTAGACCTGGTTTCGGGCTTTCAGCCCTCATCAGCCAGGATAGCTTGACTCCAGTGGCATGGAGAGCACAGGACTCACGTCTGGGCATACCCATCCCACTTGGGGTGACAAATGCAAAAAGAACAATTGATGGACAGAATGCAGAACAATGTCATACATTCACCCCAGTGCAGAGATCTGTGCCTAAATCCATCGCTTTTGTGCTCACCATGCCATTCCAGTTTGGACCTAGACATATGCAAATCAGTCTTGACCCTGTTTCTTGTGAGAACAGTCCAGCCCGAACTGCCAAGTTAGGTCCTCCCTGGACCGGAAACAAGCATCCTGGGACTGGTTTCAGGGCATCACGCAATCATCAGCCAGGCTAGCTTTAACCGCATCGCTGCAGCGGCTTTTCCCGCTGTGTGCGGCAAAATTCAAAGAGCCGTGTTACATGAAGAGCTCAGCTCGCCATCAGCACAGGACCACCGTGGCTGATGACAAGCTGAGCTCGTCATCCGCAGCGAAGAGGTTAATCAAGTGGTGTACTGTGGAGAAGCGTGGCTCAATGGTTAGAGCGGAAGACCCTGATGCAGAGGTCTGTCCCGGGACCAGGGTTCAATTCCTGCCTCGGCGGCTCTTGGACTCAATCTCCCCGGACCTGATAATTCTCGCCTCGGTGCCTATTCTAATCATGGGTAACACTCTGTGACTCTGGGCAATAGCTTGCTTAATCTCCACAACGACCCCAGCAGCACTTGGATGCCTGGCTTCACCTTGGGGGGTGCCCAGGAGTGGACATCTCACAGGAAAGTCGGGAAGGGTTCCATAGCGGTATGAATACAATGCTACGAGACCTCTGGGTAGAAGGCGCTATATAAATACAAACACATTTACAAACACATTTACTGAGCGGGGACACAGGTCTGGGAATACCCTTCCCACTTAAGGCAACATATGCAAAATAAACAATTGATGGAATGAAAATGCAAACATTCACCCCCAGGCACAAGCAGAAGTCATCTAACTCCACTGCAAGGTTGAGCGTGGGGGCTTTTAGAGTATAGCTGGCACTCAGGGACGAGGAGTGTTACTCCAGAGCCAGTGACACTGTTCACTGACACCCTCCGATGTGCAGTAGAGGGATGGACTTCCCTAGATCATCTGTAGGCTGGTCCTGCAGATAAGTGACTTCTGTGAGGAAGGGGCACTGACTTTGCTGCCAGTATATTAGTCCCCAGCAAGACCGACAAAGCCATGGGGTTTGGGTAATTCAGCAGGGAGGGTACTGCAGAAGCCCCAAGTGAAGGCAGGTGCAGTAGCCCAAACAGAAGTCATGTACATGACCTGGAGCTAATGGGCAGGAGGGCAGGCCTTGTGCTTATCTTCATCAGAGGGAGAGCAGTGAAAACAGCTCCACATAGAAAAGTAAAGTAACATTTTGAAGCTAGGAAACCTGCCCAAACTATCCTGGTGGCTAGAGCTGGCCACCAGGAGAAAACCAACACCAGAATTATTCAAATCGGCCCAAGGAGGCCAGAAAAATGGATCAGAGAAGTTTTGTTGGGGTAGGAAATGGAGTAATTTGGAATTCACCCCTGTGGATGGCCAAATCCCCGCGCCTCAATGCAAAAACAAAGTTGTCCCATTCCGCTACAATTTGAGATTCCCATGGGTCCTCAATCGACCTGGGAGGCAATGAAGAATTTACCTCACCGAGCACTGCTGTGGCCAAATATTCACTGTGTCTCTAGGGCCCCTATCTACCTCAGAAGCAAAGACAAAGAGAGACAGAAGGCTCCTGAAGCAGGCTAGAGACTTGGGAGCACCTGGCTATGCAGTCTTCCACTTCCTGTGCCCATTTCTGTGGTGCGCAGGGAGTTACTGCCACAACGAAACCACCGTGAGGCTGGGGAGAGAATGCTGTCTCCTGTGCAAGCAGAGGGAGGTGTTGACTAGGCGAGGAGTCAGCCCTTGTCACATTGATTTGGGCTCCTGGCATCCCCAAGGCAAAGCCATCTTGGGTACTTCATTTTTAGGGGCGGAGGCACCCACAGCATTAATCATGGTTGAGGCACAAAGATGCTAATTTTTACCTCCTGGAGCAGAGAAATGCCCCATGAGCCCTTGCAAGGGCTAGGCCATTTGCATTTTAGTTTTTTGGAGTACTGTTGGGGCGGCCAGTCTAAGAACAGTTACCCCAGTGTTAGTCAAAGTGTCCCAGGGGTTTAGATGACTGACAAGAGTGAATGAGAAGCACTCCTGCAGCTGGAGCTTTTTAGCAGAGGCTCTGGCTTGTGGGGCCCTCTGTTGGTTGGTCCTACGGCTGCTTTTACAGTATGTTAAAATAGAAAAAAAGACTTGTGTACACACCAAATTGAATCGGTAATGCTTTATTGACAATGGCAAAATGTATAATGAAATGTTATCTTGTTTAATTAGGATCGTAAGCAGTGCTTTATGGATAAGCACGAAGTATACAGTCAATGTTTCTACAGGGTATTGAAATGTTATGAAAAGGTTTATTGACTATCACAGGTTAAAAGTGAGTCATGACAGTCCTGAATGACTGCCATTGTAAGATGACACTATTCTTAGCATTTTAATAATCTTGCATTGGTCATGTAGCATATATTTCTACTCTTGTTATTACTCATAATAATGTGTTGTCACACAGGAAAGCCAATAGGCCTGCCTTTTGATAATGACACCCCCTTATATTGTGCCCAATGTAGGTAGAGGGTATAGTGGGTATAGGGATCAAGGCTAGCTAGAGGTGTGAGCCCTGAGGAGAGTGTAACCATTGGTATTCCCATCTGCTTACTTGCACGTGTTTGTAAATGAATGCCTATTATTTAGAAGGGTTAGTGAAATAAATTGCTTTTATTTTTAAGAATGAAAATCCAGGACTGGACCTGATTTATTGGGTGTTGTTTATTGCATATGGGTGCACTAGGGTACTAGTCCACACAATCTCCCCTGAGTGTGTCATTACCCTGTGAGAGCCAAGTGCTACGGAGTACCTGGTTCTTAGTAGACTGAAGGATGCCGACTTATAGAATGTGAAGGATGCACATCCTCCTTAATAATCCACTTTCTTAAAAGTGACATTATCCTTGGTATTGTTTCACCTGAAATTCAGTTTGGTGCTTTGCTTCAAAGAATCCGAAAGTACTTCATCAGCTTTAAACATCCTCAACTCAACCACTTATCTCTTTTTTGGAAAACTGAATTGGCTGAATTTCTTTCCCTCCTGTCCTAGAGAGATGGCTTAAGCAAGTTCTGCACCTAGCGGGCATTGATATTTCCTATTTTGAGGATCATTTGGCTAGCTATACCATTGCCCTTAAAAATTACATATATTGCAAATTCATGCATGATTACCATCATGCCCCACCAGACGCCCCTCACCCTGTTTGATAGCATTTGTCTAGCAGTTAATCTTTTCAACATCGCCGCCGGAAGGAAGAGATCTTGGAAAAGTATCAGAATCTTTTGATTGTGGAAAGAACATTAGTATTGGAATTGTAAATATTATTATGATGATACGTAGGAGTCTGCAATCCATCCATACTAATATTATAAAGAGACAGCCCAAACCGTTGAGGCGGGTAAGCTCCAGAACCACAGCGCTAACCGGAACATCGCATACAGCATTGAAAAGGTGAGTATAAGCAGATGGACATAGGCTACACAGCAGCCCAACATATACTTTATAAGGGAAAAAGAACGTTGTGGGACAAAGTAGTCCGTTGGAAGTAGCACCAGCTCAGATGTGGACGTGTGCGTTCTGCTGTAAAGCGATGGTCGTGTGCGTTCAACATTCAGCGTTGTGATGCGTGAAAAGCCTGCAGTATTATAAAGCGTGCAAATAGTGTTCTGTGTGAGAATAGCTTTCTATCACGTAGTGAAGTGGGCGTGTCGTTCAGCATTGTTGTGGGCATGTGCGGTCTGATACTCACGCCTGCAGCATAGTGCATTGTGAGATGAGCGTTCAGCATCAATTCAATTCAATTCAATTCAATACATTTATATAGCGCGCTACATACCCAGAGGGTCTCAAGGCGCTTGGAGAAGGGTGGGGGATTACTTGTCAAATATCCAGGTTTTAAGTTGCTTTCTAAATGCTAGGTGGTTCTGAGTGAGGCGAAGGTGAATGGGAAGTGAGTTCCAGGTTTTAGCCGCCAGGTAGGAGAAGGATCTTCCTCCCATGGTGGTTTTGTTGATACGAGGTACAGCAGCAAGGGCTTGTTCGGAGGAGCGTAGCTGGCGGGAGGGGGTGTAGAAGGAAAGTCATGTGTCGAGGCATTCGGGTCCAAGTTCGTAAAGTGCTTTGTGTGCGTGGGTTAGGAAGCGGAATGTTATCCTCTTATTGACGGGGAGCCAGTGGAGGTTTTTCAGGTGATCAGAAATATGGTCGTTACGCGGGATGTCTAGTATGAGTCTGGCTGATGCGTTCTGGATGCGTTGGAGTTTTTTCTGAAGTTTAGCGGTAGTACCGGCGTATAGGGTGTTTCGGTAGTCCAGGCGGCTTGTAACCAGTGCGTGGGTGACCGTTTTTCTAGTTTCGGTGGGGATCCAGCGAAATGTTTTTTTGAGCATGCGAAGAATGTTGAAGCAAGATGAAGAAATGGCGTTGACTTGTCTGGTCATCGAGAGTGAGGAGTCCAGAATGACGCCCAGGTTCCGTGCGTGGTCTGTCAGGATGGGTGCCTTTCCAAGGGACTCTGGCCACCAAGAGTCGTCCCTGACAGAGGGGGAGGTACCTAAGATAAGGACTTCTGTTTTGTCGGAATTCAGTTTCAGATGGCTGTGCTTCATCCACTCGGCTAGTTCTTACATTCCTTCATGTAGGTTGGTTTTGGCGGTGTTAGGGTCTTTGGTGAGTGAGAGGATAAGTTGAGTGTCATCAGCTTAGGAGATGATGTTGAGGTGGTGTTGGCGTGCGATGGTCGCGAGGGGGCTCATGTATACGTTGAAGAGGGTGGAACTGAGTGAGGATCCTTGTGGCACGCCGCAAATGACTTCAGTGGCCTCTGACTTGAATGGTGGGAGGCGGACTCTCTGGGTTCTTCCGGCAAGGAACGAGGTGATCCATTCCAGTGCTTTTCCCTGGATTCCGATGTTTCTGAGGCGTTGTATCAGGGTGCTATGACAGACTGTGCCGAAGGCTGCGGAGAGGTCGAGGAGGATGAGGGCGACTGTGTCTCCATTGTCCAGTAGAGTACGAATGTCGTCTGTTACTGCGATGAGTGCGGTCTCAGTGCTGTGTTTGGCTCGGAAGCCGGACTGTGAGGAGTCGAGGGATTTGTTGGTTTCGAGGAAGGCGGCGAGTTGGTTGTTGACAACTTTCTCGATGACTTTGGCCGGGAATGGAAGGAGCGAGATGGGGCGGTAGTTTTTGAGTTCGGTGGGGTCAGCTGTGGGTTTTTTCAGAAGGGCGCTGAGTTCGGCGTGTTTCCAGCTTTTCGGGAAGGTGGCGGAGATGAGGGAGCAGTTGATGATGTCTCGGAGGTGTGGTGCTATGATGGAATCTGCTTTGTTGAAGATGTGGTGAGGGCATGGGTCTGTGGGGTTCATCAGGCGGATGGTGTCCTCAGTGGATATTGGGTTCCATTCATTAAGGATGTTCAAGGGGGGTGAAGGTACGGCAGGAGGTTGGGTGGGTTGGTCTCTGGGTTGGTTGTCAAAGCTGTTGTGGATATCTGCAATTTTGTTGTGGATCAGAATAGCGTTCTATCACGTCGTGAGGTGGGCGTGTCGTTCTGCATTGTTGTGGGCCTTCTGAGACGCGGGCAGCATTGAAAAGTGGGGGAATAGCGTTCTGTGAGGTGTGGCGTTTGACGTTGACACGGTGTGTGGCTTTTAAGCGCACCACGCCGTGTTTGTGGAGTGCGTGAACCTACGAAGGCACACGGCCTCATTGTGCATGCCAGGACCGATCACCTTCTTTGGCAAGGAAACCAAACCGCAGAGCACACGCTCACCTTCAGCGCAACCGAAAGAGGACTTCGGAGCTGGCACACAGGCGGAACTTCTGCGCATTCATCAGCGGATGCAGAGGCGCTTGAGCATTGCCGGTGAGCTATTACATATTTCACTGACTCTTTTGCCACACGCACAGCATCTCGGTGCCGCTGTTGGACACTGGGAGGCCAAGGGACTTAACGGCAGCCACAAACGTTGGCGCGTTCATCAGCGGCTGCAGAGGCGAATATCACTGTGGTGCTTCCTCACACTGGCTGGACAAGCGGAGGCACATGTTCAGCTGCAATGGACATCCAAAGTTAGTGTGTATGCACCGCTTAACTACACAGGTAAAGAAATGTGGTATACCATGAGGTTTTGAAGTAAATTTGGCTTACCTATTCTAACCATTGCAGACATTCTTTTTCATACCTGGACAATGTTGGGACGGGCCGCTAGTCCCTGTATAAAGCCTGCCTCTAATTACCTTATTACAGACAACATGTGACACACCTAGTTCCCTCTAGCACTATTACTAACACTGCTAATAAAAATAACAATTAGAAGAATGATAATAATAGAAGTAACAATAAAAATAACAATACTACTAGTACTACTACCAATAATATAACAATAAAGAAAATAATAACAATAAGAATGACAATAATACAAATGATAAAAATAACAATAATAATGATAATTATAAGAATAATAACACATAATGACACTGTTATTTGCTTGTACAAACTTTGCCCCAAATTCTGAGTTATTGCTGTACATCCGTGTACTCGCTGCATTTGTTGAATCGTTGTAAGTACACACCATTCACTGAAAGCACCGAATTTCACATTTTGTTTTTATCAAATAGTCCTAGGAAGCCAAACTCGCATTTTTACGAAACTTTCATGGCCCAAGAGATGAGCTGGCCACCCGCCGCTCCCATTCACTTAGCAAACAGCAGGATGAGGTTCCAAGCAGTGAGCATTTTGGTTGAGAGCATGTTGATTTTTAGAGTTATCGCAGCTGGACATGATGCAAGAGAAACGTTTTCGACAGAAAGGTGATTATGGAGATGTCATCCTTTAATTTTTGGCAAAGATGATTGGTTTATTCATTCCAATGGTATTTGTGTTCTGTATAACAATTTAAAACCATCATACTTTCCATGCAGCTGTTTCATGTTGACAATGGGATTTCGTGTCAGATAGCGTGTATTTTTCATTTTAGGGAAAATGGCATCAGTGATTTAGCAATAGATTAATATTATTAATCTATTTTAAAACATCATGCTTACGTCGGGGACTGAAAGCCTAGATGATGTTTCCAAAATAAAATATATAAGGCTACATGGACAAAAGATATAGTTGGTTGGAAAAAAAGAGGGTTTCCCGAATACAAAATATTTTTTATATATTACAAAACCCTGTTTGCAATTTAGAACAGTCTTTCCAATTCCCAGGAGAATTTGAACATGAGCTGGTTTCAAAGTGCATGTGACCTATGCTGGATGAGTATGGTGCTCTTGTTCCCACCCAATCTGTCTTACAATTTGATCCCCAGATAATCAAAGCTGTAGACTTATTCCAACCTATTAAGACCAACCCTCATGGTCCACGTCCTTGGGGGGGTCAGTTCCAAAATACAACAAACTTTGTTTTAGAAGCTTTCAATTCCCACCCCATTGGTCCCAAAACTTCACAATTACGTTTCTTAGGCCAATCATGGTCTTGTAAATAAGTAATGAGTCCTCTGCAAAAAGTAATATTGCAATCTTAGAACTTTCCAAGGAGGGAGAGTCATAAAAACAGCCCAGTAAGTGTGTAGCCACATCAATAACAAACAATGAGAAAAGTGTGGGTGCTAGCATGCACCACTGGCGAACACCTCGATTTATCAGAACACAATCAATCAGTTTACCTTAAATACCCCACCGCACTTGTGCGTAGTTATCATCATGAAGATGTGCAATGATTTAACAAAATCAGAGAGAGTACCTAGTCCAGCAATAACACTCCATAGCTTGTCGTAAGGGACAAGGTCAAAGGCTGCATGTAGATAAAAAAAACACATAAAGATTTAATTTTTTTAACAGGATGTTTCCAGTCAAGGTGGCAAGCCACAACACCTGGTTAACAGGGCTAGTTTTAGCAGGAAAGCCAGCTTGTAGGTGGACATTATATCACGTTCATTCATTCAATCAAGTAGTTTTTCTAGAACCTACCTAGCAAAGATCTTCTGTAAACTAACAATAAGGCTCATAGAGCAGTAGATATAGGGCTCGCCACTATTGACTTTCTTATGGATTGGGATGATTTCCACCCTCTTCCAAGTATCTGGGATTTCAAAGCCAGCTGGAATGGCATTAGAAAGGAGATTGATATAGCTGGGCCAAACTGTGGTCTCAGATTTCAGCAGGTCAACAAGGATCTTGTCTGGACCAGGGGTCTTTGCAGGCTTAAGCCGTTCTATAGCTACTCTAGTGTCAGAAAGACTGAAAATAATGTGACTGCTCATATCAGGGGTATCATCGCTGGTCAAGGCCATATCACAAGAGCCTAGGGATAGATTAACAGTGTCAACCTTGACATATAGAGAAGCAAAATGGTAAATCCATTTATCAGGCTTGATGTAATGTGAACCAGTAGAAGTTTCATAGAGACTTTGTATGGGACAATATTTTCCAGAATACTTTGTTATTGGAAATAAGTCTTGCCACACTTTAAAATTCCACACTCTCATCTTCCCTAATGTCTGTCTGTACTGATATATGGCATTTTCAATTTGTTGAATGAAAGAGCGAACTAATGCTTGCTGCAATTTTGTTTTGGCCTCAGCGCATGCTTGATTAAACCATGGTTTCGGATTGACACATGGGAGTTGGTTATGTGTAACCTTTTAGGAATGCCCTATTAAGGGCATCCATCAGAATTCTTCGTGTGTTCAGGTTGAATAAAGTGTTGGTCCAAGAGACTCATTCGTGAATATTTAATAGCAATTGAAGGGGCACCTCTGTGTGGGTCCAGGCAAATGATCTGCCAAAACAGCTCCCTTAAAAGTGGTAATCAGAGACTTATGGTCACTATCATTTAGATTATCAATAATCATATCCTCAAGTAAAGGTGTAAAAAATTCAATAAATGGAGGTAAATCCAGGTAGTAGTTGAAGATCTTTAATCATAGAGGCACAGTACAACAGCCTCCAGATCAGCAGCTGTAACTCAATAACAGTATATGCATAACATTCCAAACAGAATCAGTAAAGAATGGCATGAGCTAGGATCAAAAGATAACAATTCCATTAAAAGGGCAATCTGGAGAGAATATGAAAATAATAAAAGGGAACTGCAGAAGGAAACAATATGTGACAATGTAACAAAAGGCCATAAGAGAAAATAGACAAGGACGTATTATTACTATGCGAGGCCCCTCGATCGAAGGATGGTGCCATCTCAGGGTCAGAATGTGTTCACCAATTGCAGGCTCTTATGGCGCCTATCCATTGCAATTCAGGCTAGCTGAAGAGCTACTTTAGAAATGTGTTAAGAGGAGTACCAGTTAGTGTGAGAATATTCCATTGTTCATCCTCCTGCTCAATTAGGGTATTAATAAAGGCAGAGGACTCAAAGATGTCATTAAAATCATCAGCAAAGGTACTCTTAGCATACTTCTGCTGGGATTCAATAAGGTCATTCAAGAACACTGCAACTGGCAAATTCATACCAGCCGCCACCGATCTTATATAAGTATTAAAGATTACCATACTGAAGCCTGTAGAAAACTTCAGATGAATGCCCATTAAATCATGTGAGTCACTTATAGGTATAGCCTGAGTACAAGGAGCAGAGTGTTTGATCAAATCCAATAACCCCCCAGAAGCACAGCCAGATTTCCAAGTGATATGTCCTCGATATGTATTCTTGTTAGTTTACCGCCCGCCTGGCACATCTGCTAAGTTCATGGACCCCTTCCTGAAAGTGGTGCATGACCTCCGTTCCCGCTATGAAGGTTTGGTGGTGCTCGGTGACTTCAACTTTCATTGGGAAAGGACCCCTAAAGAGAGTCAGGCCCAACACCTGGAAGAGGTCTTAGTGTCCCTAGGTCTCACTCAGTTGGTGGGAGGACCGACACATGAGAAGGGTCATACGCTGGACCTGATTTGGTCCTCTAGTCCATCTCTGGCCCCGCTCGCGATCTCCCCCTGTCCTTGGTCAGACCACTATTTGATTAAAGGCCATTTTCCGCTCTCCTTAAAATGGCCAGAACTCAAATCTGATTGGAAATGGCTACGCAGCTGGAGCCAGGTTAAAGCAGCAGATTTGTCAGCTATTCTATCACAGTCGGACCTCCCCCCGTCATGCGGGAAAAATCTGGAAAGTGAAAGCATCGCCTTGGTGTCGGTAATCAAGGAGGCTATGGAGGTAGTCGCCCCTGCCCATAAAATCAAATTGAGGGATAAGGGCAAAAGAGCACTGTGGTTTAACAATGCTCTTAGAGAAAAAAAGCAAGTTCTTCGTAAGTACGAGAGAGCTTGGCGCAAATCCCGTTTGCCTGCTGCCCGCGATGCCTATACTACACAGTTCGCAGATTATAAAAAGGCTATCCGCCTGAGGAAAGCCGATTTCTACGAAACGGCTATTTCAGAGGCGGCTAATCCGCAGAAAGAAATATTTAAAGTCCTGAATGATCTGCGGACAGTGAAAGGCCCAACCCCGACTTTCAATTTGAAGGACTGTCAAGATTTTCAGGCCTTCTTTTTGAATAAAATAAAGGATCTGATGGTAGAGATTAGCCAAACCTCCCATTTTCCCTGTTCTATTGAGCCTCCCCTCATATCCCCGAGATCAACACTGGGTACGTTAATAGACCTTCCAGCTCTCACAACGGAGTCGCTATTCACCATAATGAATCGGGTGAAATCAGGATCCCCAGCCGACCCTTGCCCGCCCAAAATTTTTAAATTGGGCTGGCCTGGCATGGAGCATAAAATTCTCAACCTGCTGAATCGCTCCTTGGCAGAGGGACGGGTTCCCCACAACTTTAAGGAAGCACGGGTGATCCCCCTTTTAAAGAAACCTAATGCCGACCCAAAAGTTTTTAAGAACTTTAGGCCAATCTCGCAGCTACCCTTTCTCTCTAAAATTTTAGAGCAACATGTCCTGCACTCCCTCACTCATTTCGTAGAAAGCAACCTTCTTTTGGAGCCCAATCAGGCAGGGTTCAGAGCTCATCACAGCACCGAATTGGTGATGCTTTCGGTGTTGGATGATTTGAGATTGAAGGCTGACAAAAGAAATCCATGTGCCCTGGTCCTTCTGGACTTATCCGCGGCATTTGATACCGTAAACCATTGTCAACTATTGTCGCGGGTTGAGGATTTTGGGATCCAGGGTACGGCCCTGGCCTGGCTGACTTCTTTTCTAGAAGATCGCTCACAGAGAGTCCAACTATCTGACCTTGTGTCAAGTCCAGCCAAATTGACATGTGGGGTGCCTCAGGGTTCAGCTCTATCACCCCTGCTTTTTAATATATACCTACAGCCACTGATTGCAGCCCTAAATAAGTTTAACTGTAGGGTTTACAATTACGCGGATGACACACAAATTCTGATCCAGACTGAACACTCTTCAAACGCCTATTTGAGAATGCAAGACATTCTCAAATTTACGATTAACTGGATGTCGGATAATTGGTTGAAAATTAACCCAGACAAAACCGAAGTCTTGGCAGTCAACACAGCTACCGATCCATGGAACGATCAGTTCTGGCCAGTTGAATTGGGGCCATGTCCAGAACCTGCGGTAGCAGTAAAAAGTATGGGAATCAAAATTGATGCTCTGCTGACCATGACACAGCAGGTGTCGGCAGTGGTGGGCACTTGTGTCGGTCTACTGCGCCAGCTTTGGAAATTCTCCTTATTGCTGTCCGTCTCCACCCTTAGGCTGGCTGTTTCTGCCTTAATTTTGGCACGGCTGGACTACGGTAACTCCTTGTATCTGGGCCTACCTAACAATCTTTTAGCCAGACTCCAAGTAGTGATGAACGATGCGGCCAGGCTGATTTTTAATAAGCCTCGGCGCACAAGGGCAACGCCTTTACTTCAGGATCTACACTGGCTGCCAATAGCTCAGAGAGTTAAATTCAAGAGTCTATGCATCGCTCATAAAGCGGTCCATGGCTCAGCCCCCATCTATATCAAGGATCGACTGACTAAATATGTGCCAAATAGGACCCTTCGGTCTGCTGACGCGTGTAATTTGACATGCCCTAAGTTCAGTTTAGTATCCAAGGGTGGCAGAGCCTTTTCCAGCATGGCCCCCGAGTATGGAATTTGCTCCCAGCCAGATTGAGGAAAGAAACTAATCTCCTCATTTTTAGAAAGCACCTGAAGACGCTGCTCTTCTTGGAAGCTTGGGGTTCATCGTAGTGGGAGGTTGCGTGTTCTTACCAGTGTTATGTGTCCATTGTGAGCGCTTAGATACCTCGGGGTGATATAGCGCTTTATAAAAGAATAATAACATAACATAACATAACATAACATATGCTGTAAGTGGTAAAACCATTGCAGCACACACTTTCAGTAGGCCTTGTTACTTGAAATACACACACACACACATCAAAACTTTCTATGGAGGAGCTCCACTCAGCATAGAAAGGTTTTGAATGTATACCAGCCAGTTTCCACCAGATGATAGGAACATTGATTTTCGGGGAACTAACTACCCTTAAGGCATTTTACCAAGGTTTGTACACCATGTCCCTCTCTGTCTGGCCCTTTGAAAGACTCAAAATCCAAACACCCTACCTCCTTCATTGTCACATAGCCGCCTAAGAGTTGATTTCATATGGACTCAGTAAACTGTGTGTACCTACTTCTGCATTACAGGGCAGATTCAATATCAGGGGACTCAGTGAGTCACTTTTGTCAGTACTTGACCTCGCCGATTCAGCATTTGCCACAGTACTAAAAAGAAAGTTACCTAGCCCTGGTTGGATAAATGCTTCTGTGCTTCTGTAAGCTAAACCAAAAAGCAGAAAAAACCTAGCTTATTGACTGGTACAAATTTCTAAGCTGATAAGCCCTTCAACCATTGCCTTCTCATTTAGTGTCACAGAAATAAAGTCAAAGTGGATCAAGCCCAATTGGCACCTTTTAACATGTATGGTGTGAGATATTTTTATAGATAAGCATTTACGCTTAGTTCTAATCCAGTGTATGACCTTATTAACTAACAATTTAAAATCTTCAAATGATCTCAAGGCAAGTTTGAGGACATGGGTCATGTACTCTACCTTTCTGGTCCCACTGGGGGAACTATATGGGAGGAGATGCCACTCGGGAAGGCAGGATATCTAAGGGGTAGCTTCCCTGGTAAAGCCAAGCTATCCCAGTTCCATGATTGGACATTTGGGCTGCTGGCACGACATCACACCAGTGTTGGCCACTGTGAGTTTCTTTCATTAATCAGGTTGGAAAGACTGGTGTCATTACACAGGGAACTGGCAGTGATATACATGGACCCAAAGTATCACCATCCAAAAAATATAGGCTCAGCAAAGGAGCAGCTGGAGCCACTTTATTCTTGTAAAAGGGAAGCAAGAGGCATTTTAGCATTCACTGTGTCAAGATCATCAACATATTTTTGTAATACCCCATTAAATCATGTCCCACCCCACATCTACAATAGGGATTTTCCATCAGTTGCAGCATTGCTTAATCATCAATTCTAGTAATTAAGTTCTCTACTAAGAGTTAATTTGATATAAATCACTGGACAGGGAGATCAGCCCAACTCCCTCAGTGGAATTCACGTCACAGGAATCAGTAGCTTTCACAGCGGACAACACAATACCCAGCTCAATATCCACATGGGATAGAGAGGGATGAGGACTGAGATCCTCTTGGGGTGCATACTTGTTGTGACAACAAATACTGGGATCTATACCAATTGTTGGGGGAATGGGGAACTTTCGCTGTCAATGGTAACATGCCAGGGTCAGTGTTCTCAGCAGACCCGTTTAATCCAGTGGTAACCACAAATTTACCAATCTTTGTTAAATTTTCACCACCTTCCCCTTTGAGCTTAAACATTTCAAGCATTGCATTGTAGCCAGACATAGCTACCTGGATAGGTGCATGTTCTTTTAAGATTTATTCAAGATCTTCAATGAGTGAGCCTATGTAATCCAGAGAACAATTCGACCCAGCGCTCTTCCACATTTTCTTGGGACAAGAAGGATCTTTGTTAGATTCTAATGCTTTACATATTCCTATTTCAAGTTAGCAAAACAGTAATCGCTTGTGTATAGCACAAAGACGGCCAACTTATAACACTGGTCCAAAATAAATAAATGCCCACAGGTGTATCAATTTTGCAGTCATGAGATGGTTTGTGGTTTTAATACCTGGCTTAACGGAGGTCTAATCAAAGGGTGAGGGGCAGATAGAAGAGAGTAGGCCATGCTCTGCCTCTTCTTGGTGCTGACAGGCACGGACGGGCCAGCTTTTGGCCCGGGCTTGACCCTAGCTCGGCCAGTGTGCATTCCACACAGCGGGTGAGTTGTTGGCACTTATTAAGCAGTGGGGGCTCTTCCATCAGCTCCTGGAAAGTAGCACCTCCAGGCGCAAATGCTTATAGGGCATGAAATTCTCCCAGCAGGAGAGTCATCATCGCTTATAGCGTGGTGTGGGCTCCTCCTCCAGCTCCTGACAAAAAGTGCCTCTAGGTGCAAAGACCTCTGGGGCTTGAAGTCATCCCCAAACAAGCTGTGCCCTCCCCAAGTCATGTGACCCGGAAACAGGCTACAGGCACTAAATAGATAGGACAGGAACTAGCCAGCTTTCTAAAAGTTAATATGACAGCTACAACAGTTTGAGAAAACATATACAAAGCAACAACATACTATTACACTTGCACATAAATAAAGAAACATTAAATTAAATTCTATGTATTTATAAACCACAACAGAAATCATGCAATCTTTAAAGAATCTTTAAAAAGTACCCATAATAAATCAAAAACAATTATTACTGCAAAATCATCTATTACTAAAAGGACAATTTTGGACTTGGCCCTTTTTGCAAGGGTCATCCTTGAACTTGTTGCCTTCCTCCTGTATTTTGTCTGACCTGTTTTTGTTGGTTTTATGACTCTGGGCACTTTACCACTGCTGACCAGTGCTAAAGTGCATCTGCTTTCACTATGGTAAATTGTTGTATATATTAGTGACTCTATGATTGGCTGATTTGGTTTACTTGTCAGACCCTAGTACAGTGCACTGAGTGTGCCCAGGACTTGTAAATCCAAATGCTACTGGTGGGCTTGCAGCACTGGTTGTGCCACCCACAGAAGCAGCCTTGTAAAATGTGTCTCAGGTCTGCTATTGCAGAGCCTGTGTGCAGTCTGGTACTGCCATGCTGACTGAGCAAGTAAACCCACGCCAGTCCCTAAACCTTCCTTTTTCTTCATATCAGACATCCCTATGGTAGGCCCAAGGGCAAGGTGCATTGTACGTATAAGGTAGGACAAGCCCTGATGTGTGTGGCATGTCCTAATTGTGAATTACAGCCATTTTTGTTTTTCTTTATTGCAAGGCTACCTGTTCCCCATAGGCCAGAATGGGCAGTTTGATTATTTATCTCATAATCCTAACTGACTCAGGGAACCAGGAAGAAATTCGAGTTTAGTCTCAGAATTGATCAAATACATATTTTAGAAAAGTTGTTTTTAAAAATCTGTGTTTGAAAATACCATTTGGAAAAAATAAGTATTTTCTTGTCTAACCATCCGAGCCTGCTTCTGTTAGGTTGTGTATTCCTTGTCTGAAGTTTGAGTAAATTGTAAATTGTTGTGTCTTGTAAAGCGCACTGCTACCCGGAGGCCTCGTAGCGCTATAGACCGCTGGGGAACCCGTCCTGGCTTTCCCTGTGAGATAGTCCCTCCTGGGGGTCTCCAAGGTGAAACCAGGCATCCCCGGCGTTTGTGTGGGGCCGTTGTGGAGATGAGGCAAGCTAATGCCCAGAGTTGCCGAGTGTGCTCCCTGGTCGGAGTAGGCACCGATGCGAGAATTATCAGTCCGCTGATCCTGGTCCAAGACCCTGCCGCGTCGGGGATCGAACCCTGGTCCCGGGCCGTTCTCTGCACTCGGGTCTGCCGCCTCTAACCATTGAGCCACACCTCTCCACTGAGTGACAGGGGCTGGGGGATTCCAGGAGACAGGGTGAGTTAGTACAGGGATGAATAGAGAGATCTATATGTAGGTGGGTGGGGTGAGTTGCACCTTGGACCTGAAGGGGCTATGCCTTCCATACACAATGCTGGCTCCACTTCCTGTGGTGGGTCTGATGTCTCTGCCCTGCACTGTGAAAGGAAAGAAGGAGTCATGTAAACAGAGTTCTCCAGGACTGTCCAGAACTGGTTTGGTATAGGCAAAGGCCTCTCTGCCTTTAGAGAACAAAGAAAAACTGTGTATAAAAGAGGGGACCCAGACCCCAGAATTTTAAATCAATTTGGGAAACAAAAAGAAAACTTTGCTGAGGAGAGGAACCAGAGAGACTGAGGAGAGACTATCCCTGAGCTAAAGTGTGCTTGGGGGATTGGCCTGCAGTGGTTGCCTGACTGCCAAAGAAAGGAGAGAGGAACTTTGTGTGTACTTTCTGCAACTTGTGAAGGATCTTCAAGGGCTTGAGAAAGAGCTTGCCTCCTGCTGAAGTCTCAGGGACAACAGACTTCAACCCCCAGCTCCCGAAGAGTTCTTTGGAAGTGCCTGCAGTTGTGTTGGACGTTCAGAGGGACTGAGTGTTCCAAGGAGCCGGATACGCGATTCATAATGAAGAAGCGTGTCTCATCCGCAGCCGCTGGAGTCACATCCCTGAATAAGGGTGTTGCCACTATTGTAGTCGCATCGCAGAAGCGTCCTGCAACCCCGAGAAGCATGTCGCTGCCGCAGCCGCTGTCGTTGCATCACTGAACAAGGGAGTCGCCACTGTAGCTGTTGCATTGCATTGCAGAAGCGTCTCGCATCACTGGAGACAAGTGTCGCCGCCGCAGCCACTGTTGTCGCATCCCTGAACAAAGGTGTCACTGCTGCAGTAGTCGCATCTCCTCTCTGAAGCGTCTCATATCACCGGAGAAGCGTGTTGCAGGGCCTGTCACGGCTCATAAGAATCGTTGAGGCGCTGCACGGCCGTCGGCGTGCACGCATCGTGTCACATCAAGGAGAATATGTTATCTTTGTTTTCATCGCACCGGATCTTGATCGCATCACGGCGTTGCGAGCTGCATTGCCATGGAAGCGCAGTAAGAAACCAATGCATCACCATCCCTGCATGTAAGGGACCGACGCATCACCTTCCCTGCAACACTTTAGTTGTATAGCGTTACGCATCCAAAGGTGCATTGAACTCAAAGTGTTGCATTTACCATCTTAAGAGAACTAAGCTATTTTTATCATTTTTAAAGTGCAGTATTGTTGATGTTTGTCGTTTATGGTCTTGTGTTAACTCTAGATAAAGAATACTTATTTTTCATTTACAACTGGTGTGATTTTCATCTGTATTGTTGTCATTGGGTTAATTTTATGTGTTCACTAATGCTTTACACACTACCTCTGAGACAAACCCGTCTGCTTGTGAAAAGTTACCAAGGGGGCGATCAGGGGTTATTTTAGTAGTGTACCCCCTTACCCTGACTAGATGCAAGGATCCTTTTTGGTCAAAGGTACCTACCTCTGTCAACTAGAGACCCCCAAATCTAACAGACAACTATACAAAATAGCAATTGAAAAATCCACAAAATGTGATTACACAGTTACACAATAAATATCAATTGAAAACACACATCTACAGTGTAAACAGAGAAACAATGGCAGAGGAAATAATGTTAAAACAAGGACAAGTCCCACAGATCACAGGAACAACGATTTCTTCCTCTTCAATATATGCAATGGACAAGTATCAATGGTGTTTCCACCTATGTACTTTATAAGGTCATTATCAGGACAGACAACAACATTTTGTGCAACCAATCAAAATGATTTGTACAGTTGGAATCAAATGTATTAAAAGTAGTCAGAACATGGAAGCCACAAGAATAATAATGCATGCTCAGAATTCCAGCCATTAAAGTTCAGGCACACATGCATAAATCACAATGTCCCTGGAGATCTGGTGCAACTTTAAAGCTGGTAACTTCAAAATTCTAACGTACAAAGCCTAACACTGCCAATTAAATCAAGCATACAGACACATTGAACACCTTTAATGCTTTCTAAAAGTGGCATATTCAAAATTGTAACTTAAAATCCAACTTTATGATTAAGGAGGATTTTTAATTGTATTTCTCAGACACCAAACATAGAATAGTTACCCTTTTCCCAATCAAAAATTAGCACTTACTATATGTAAAAGGGAAACCCAAGGTTACCTATTAGAGAGATAGGCCTCACCATAGTGAGAAAAACATTTAGGGGTTTGTCACTACCAGAACATGTAAAACATAAAATTAGATCTCCAACCTTTTACATACAATGCACCATGCCGTATGGGCTACCTCAATCAATCAATCAATCAACCAATCAATCATTTGTAGAGCGCCCTACTCACCCGTGAGGATCTCAAGGTACTAAGGGTGTGTGTGTGTGGGGGGGGGGGGTGCTGCTACTGCTCGAAGAGCCAGGGCTTGAGAAGTCCCACCTTAGGGGTGACATATGCAAAAAAGGGGAATTTAAGGTTTGAAAGGGGGTTATATTGCAAAATCAAATTGGCAGTTTAAAACTGCACTCATACTGCTTTGGCAGACCTGGGATATGTTTAAGGGACTACACAAATGGGTAGTGCAATGTGTGGTGCAGTTCCACTAGTACCATTTAATTTACAGGTCCTGGGTATATGGTATACCTCCGTACAAATGTCTTATAAGTGTATTAAATATGCCAATTAGGTGTAAACCAATGTAACTATGTTCAAGGTAGTGACCACAGCTCAATAGCACTGGTTTACGGTGGTAAAGTGCAGAGTCCATCAACAACAAAAATGATATTCCCACAAAAATAGGAGGGTAAAGACAAAAAAGTTTGGGGGAAGACCACCCTAAGGTAAGGTCTAGTAGTGAAGTAAAATGTGAGGTCATAAGAAGTGCATAATGGGGCGCAATTTATAGTTAGTTTGTGAAAATGTAGGTATTTGTTTTGTTATGTTATGTTACGCCATGACATGTTATACTATTCTATACTATTTTATGTGGGATACAAGAGTGCCTTATAAACATCATCTCTGTCTTGTGAAAGTTAAACTTAATCAAGTTGTTCTGCATCCATTCAGATTCTCCAGCCATACACTGATGGAATGGTTCCGAAGGAAGTGCACCTGCCCTGTTCAGCATGGCCAATAAGTATTATTCACGCAATTCATGCACTAGAGCCAAATGATTTTATAAGTTTCATCAGAGGGAAAATGTAAATATTTTGGAAAGTAGGGATAAGTGCTAGTCTTTGGGATGGGTTTCAAATAGGGCACCTCCCCTCCCACCGAAAATTTCAAAGTTAGCCCCAGGGGATAGGAAATATATAATCACTAAAAAACCCTAAGATTAAAGGTGTATTAAAGTTACGTGAAAATAAACTGTTTTAAACTACCAAAACCACTGAAAATCACCAGTTATAGTTATCTCAAGTAACTGCAACTTGTGCCCTATGGTTTCTCCTTCCCCGAACATGCGCAGAGTTGTCATTAATTATGTAATTTCAGATGTTACAGTGATGTTCTCTATGCTGTCACAGAACATGTCAAAAGTCATGTTCAGGTGTTGTAATTAAGAGTGTACGTTAAAGGATTGAGTTACAGTTACTTTAGGGCATGAATTACTGTTACTTGAGAATTAAAACTAGTGAATTTCAGTGGTGTTATTTGTTTAAAAGGCATGGTTTAACTGACATTTTCACATATCTAGAACATTAATTTACCTTTTGATTTTTCAGTGAGTTTCTATGTAGACAAGATCATCTTTGTACCATCTTAAAAGTACAAACAATAAATTCTTCATATTGTTACAGTACATGATACTATAGAAATAGTTCAAATGAAAAACTGTTGCACTCTTTTTCGAATGTAAATCGGCCTCGCCATTAGCCCTTAATCGTAAATCATATTGTAAATCGTACGTTCTTATGTAGCGCCTTTCACCGTAAGGTCTCAAGGCGCTTGCTTTGGGAACCTGTCCTGGTCTTTCCCTGCGAGATTACCCCTACTGGGCATCCCCAAGGTGAAGACCAGACATCCCATCGTGATGGGGCCGTAGTGGAGATTAAGCAAGCTATTGCAGAGTGTGAACCCACAATTCGAGTAGGCACCGAGGCGAGAATTATCGAGTCCGTGGGCATTTTGAGCTCAAGGCCCTGCCGCGTTGGGGATTGAACCCTGGTTCCGGGTCTGACCTCTGCATCAGGGACTGCATCCTCTAACCGGTGAGCCACACTTCTCAACTTAATAGCTCTGAACATTCCATATCTATTCTGAAACAAGCGGATAATTGACAGTAATTTAAAACAGAGAGCTGGATATGGCCCTAAGTCCGAGGTTCATTGAAACCACCCAACCCAAAAAACTGGTTATATGTATTTCCCACTCATTAACCTATTACAAGAGCAATAGTAACCTTTAACAACTCAACATGTCCACAGAAGGAGACAACCTGACAAATTAGACAGCCAAAGTCATATTTTCAGGAGAAGGTTACGATCTATGCCAATCTAGACCATAAAACTCAGCGCAAATTTTAGTAAAATACACTTGGTCATATTTTGAAAAAGATGTACTAGAAATTGATGCAAAAAAATGAATGCCTCTAAAATAGATCAGAAACAATTGACAAGATGTTAGAAATGGGGGTCTCTAGTTGGCAGAGCTAGGTACCTTTGTCCAAATAGGGACCCTTGCTTCTCGTCAGGGTTAGAACGATACACACTTTAGATAACCCCTGCTCACCCCCTGGGTAGCATGGCATGAGCTGACAGACTTATCCCAAAGTATTAGTACTTAAAACACACAGTAATACAGTGATAACATCACACCGGTTTAGAAAAATAAAGTATTTTTATCAAACTCAACAAGCCTAAAATGACAAAAATCCAACAGACATATAATATGAATGTGACTTTGAAAAGGTTTCAAACAACTTGGTCCATTGAAAAATATGAATGCGTGATTTCTCACAAAGTACCTGTGGATGCATAAAAATTCACAAGGCCAAACAGCCGCAGAGATGGGAATCATTGAGAAACAAAGAGATGCATGAGTTCCTGAGTCTTTGGGGAGGCTATGCAACGCGACAGTTCCGATGTGTTCATGGGAATCAATGATATCTAATCCGGACTGTAGGGGGAAGTCATACGTCGATTCCAAGATACTTATGCTCCATGAGTGTTTCGTTGGGAAAACTTGTCACACAGGTACGATACGTGGAAATCTGGGATGTGTTGACGATCGATGCGGAAGCGACAAGCCGCACTGCACCAGTTTATTCAGCCACGATCCCACAATGCGTTGGTTCTTGCACCGGCAACAGGCCCTGCGGTGCTTCGGCAGCGGTGCAGCAATGTGCAGAGATTCTTCTCGCATGGCTGTGCGCCGTCCGGGAAAATAGCCTCATGAAGAGTGATGCATTGATTTCTTCAGTTCTTTAGATTTCTTCCAGCTCTCAACAGCAGGAACAACCTCCAGATGCCCAGAACTAGAATAGGTACCTCCTGGTAGGTCCAAGCTCTCAGCAGCAGAGTTCAGGGGAGCTGGGGGTGAACCCTTTGTGTACCTGAGACTTCAGAACAGGAGGCCAGCACACACAGGTGTTGGAGATATTTTTCATGCAGGTTCACAGCAAAGTTCAAGTTTTTGCCCTTCCTTGTCAGAAACAGCAACTGCAGGCCAACCCCACAGAGAATATAGCGAAGGGACAGTTTTCCTCCTCACAGCTCTTTAGCTCGTCTCTGTGGCAAAGGTTCCTCTTGTGCCCAGAAGTAATCTAAAGTTCTGGGGTTTAAGGTCTGCCACTTATACCCCATTTTGTATTTGTTCTCTTTGTGCAAGGGTCTCTGAGCCCAGTCCAAGCAAGTTCTGTCTTCACTGGTGCAGTATCACCACAGGGGGTGGAGACAGCATTGTGCAAGGGAGACAGGCCCTATTCAGGTGCAACAATATCTCCTCCCTCTACTCTAAATGCCACAAAGCCCCATTCAGTTGAGCTCTGGGCCATCAAGGAAGGGCCAGCACACCTCAACCCCTCCCCCACTGGCTTTCTACAGTGAATGCACACCCCCAGCCCTTGTCACTCCAAAACCGAACGGTCAATCCACAAACAGGCAGAGGTACACAGAATGCTTAAACAAGAAGATACCTACTTTCTAAAATAGGCGTTTTAATTTAAAAACCATCTTAAATCAAGCAAACAGACACATTGAACACCTTTAATGCTTTCTAAAAGTGGCATATTCAAAATTGTTACTTAAAATCCAACTTTATGATTAAGGAGGATTTTTAATTGTTATTTCTCAGACACCAAACATAAAATATTTACCCTTTTCCCAATCAAAAATTAGCACTTACTATATGTAAAAGGGAAACCCAAGGTTACCTATTTGAGAGATAGGCCTCACCATAGTGAGAAAAACATTTAGGGGTTTGTCACTACCAGAACATGTAAAACTTAAAATTAGATCTCCAACCTTTTACATACAATGCACCATGCCGTATGGGCTACCTCAATCAATCAATCAATCATTTGTATTGCGCCCTACTCACCCGTGAGGATCTCAAGGCACTAAGGGTGTGTGTGTGTGTGTGTGTGGGGGGGGGGGGGGGGTGCTGCTACTGCTCGAACAGCCAGGGCTTGAGAAGTCCCACCTTAGGGGTGACATATGCAAAAAGGGGAATTTAAGGTTTGAAAGGGGGTTATATTGCAAAATCAAATTGGCAGTTTAAAACTGCACTCATACTGCTTTGGCAGACCTGGGATATGTTTAAGGGACTACACAAATGGGTAGTGCAATGTGTGGTGCAGTTCCACTAGTACCATTTAATTTACAGGTCCTGGGTATATGGTATACCTCCGTACAAATGTCTTATAAGTGTATTAAATATGCCAATTAGGTGTAAACCAATGTAACTATGTTCAAGGTAGTGACCACAGCTCAATAGCACTGGTTTACGGTGGTAAAGTGCAGAGTCCATCAACAACAAAAATGATATTCCCACAAAAATAGGAGGGTAAAGACAAAAAAGTTTGGGGGAAGACCACCCTAAGGTAAGGTCTAGTAGTGAAGTAAAATGTGAGGTCATAAGAAGTGCATAATGGGGCGCAATTTATAGTTAGTTTGTGAAAATGTAGGTATTTGTTTTGTTATGTTATGTTACGCCATGACATGTTATACTATTCTATACTATTTTATGTGGGATACAAGAGTGCCTTATAAACATCATCTCTGTCTTGTGAAAGTTAAACTTAATCAAGTTGTTCTGCATCCATTCAGATTCTCCAGCCATACACTGATGGAATGGTTCCGAAGGAAGTGCACCTGCCCTGTTCAGCATGACCAATAAGTATTATTCACGCAATTCATGCACTAGAGGCCAAATGATTTTATAAGTTTCATCAGAGGGAAAATGTAAATATTTTGGAAAGTAGGGATAAGTGCTAGTCTTTGGGATGGGTTTCAAATAGGGCACCTCCCCTCCCACCGAAAATTTCAAAGTTAGCCCCAGGGGATAGGAAATATATAATCACTAAAAAACCCTAACGTTAAAGGTGTATTAAAGTTACGTGAAAATAAACTGTTTTAAACTACCAAAACCACTGAAAATCACCAGTTATAGTTATCTCAAGTAACTGCAACTTGTGCCCTATGGTTTCTCCTTCCCCGAACATGCGCAGAGTTGTCATTAATTATGTAATTTCAGATGTTACAGTGATGTTATCTATGCTGTCACAGAACATGTCAATAGTCATGTTTAGGTGTTGTAATTAACAGTGTACGTTGAAGGATTGAGTTACAGTTACTTTAGGGCATGAATTACTGTTACTTGAGAATTAAAACTAGTGAATTTCAGTGGTGTTATTTGTTTAAAAGGCATGGTTTAACTGACATTTTCACATATCTAGAACATTAATTTACCTTTTGATTTTTCAGTGAGTTTCTATGTAGACAAGATCATCTTGGTACCATCTTAAAAGTACAAACAATAAATTCTTCATATTGTTACAGTACATGATACTATAGAAATAGTTCAAATGAAAAACTGTTGCACTCTTTTTCGAATGTAAATCGGCCTCGCCATTAGCCCTTAATCGTAAATCATATCGTAAATCGTAAATCATATGTTCTTATGTAGCGCCTTTCGCCTTAAGGTCTCAAGGCGCTTGCTTTGGGAACCCGTCCTGGTCTTTCCCTGCGAGATTACCCCTACTGGGCATCCCCAAGGTGAAGACTAGGCATCCCATTGTGATGGGGCCGTAGTGGAGATTAAGCAAGCTATTGCAGAGTGTGAACCCACGATTCGAGTAGGCACCGAGGCGAGAATTATCGAGTCCGGGGACATTTTGAGCTCAAGGCCCTGCCGCGTTGGGGATTCAACACTGGTTCCGGGTCTGACCTCTGCATCAGGGACTGCGTACTCTAACCGGTGAGCCACACTTCCCCACTTAATAGCTCTGAACATTCCATATCTATTCTGAAACAAGCGGTTAATTGACAGTAATTTAAAACTGAGAGCTGGATATGGCCCTAAGTCCGAGGTTCATTGAAACCACCCAACCCAAAAAACTGGTTATATGTATTTCCCACTCATTAACCTATTGCAAGACCAATAGTAACCTTTAACAACTCAACATGTCCACAGAAGGAAACAACCTGACAAATTAGACAGCCAAAGTCATATTTTCAGGAGAAGGTTACGATCTATGCCAATCTAGACCCTATTACTCAGCGCAAATTTTAGTAAAATACACTTGGTCATATTTTGAAAAAGATGTACTAGAAATTGATGCAAAAAAATGAATGCCTCTAAAATAGATCAGAAACAATTGACAAGATGTTAGAAATGGGGGTCTCTAGTTGGCAGAGCTAGGTACCTTTGTCCAAATAGGGACCCTTGCTTCTAGTCAGGGTTAGAAGGATACACACTTTAGATAACCCCTGCTCACCCCCTGGGTAGCATGGCATGAGCTGACAGACTTATCCCAAAGTATTAGTACTTAAAACACACAGTAATACAGTGATAACATCACACCGGTTTAGAAAAATAAAGTATCTTTATCTAAACTCAACAAGCCCAAAATGACAAAAATCCAACAGACATATAATGTGAATGTGACTTTGAAAAGGTTTCAAACAACTTGGTCCATTGAAAAATATGGATGCCTGATTTCTCACAAAGTACCTGTGGATGCATGAAAATTCACAAGGCCAAACAGCCGCAGAGGTGGGAATCATTGAGAAACAAAGAGATGCATGAGTCTTTGGGGAGGCTATGCGACGCAACAGTTCCGATGCGTACATGGGAATCGATGATATCTAATCCGGGCTGTAGGGGGAAGTCATACGTCGATTCCAAGATGGTTATGCTCCATGAGTGTTTCGTTGGGAAAACTTGCCACACAGGTACGATGCGTGGAAATCTGGAATGCGCTCACAATCGATGCGGAAGTGACAAGCGGCACTGCACCACTTTATTCAACCACGATCCCACAATGCGTCGGTTCTTGCACCGGCAACAGGCCCTGCGGTGCTTCGGCAGCGGTGCAGCAATGTGCAGAGATTCTTCTCACATGGCTGTGCGCCGTCCGGGAAAATAGCCTCATGAAGAGTGGTGCATCGATTTCTTCAGTTCTTTAGATTGATTCCAGCTCTCAACAGCAGGAACAACCTCCGGAGGCCCAGAACTAGAATAGGTACCTCCTGCCAGGTCCAAGCTCTCAGCAGCAGAGTTCAGGGGAGCTGGGGGTGAAGGCTTTGTGTACCTGAGACTTCAGAACAGGAGGCCAGCACACACAGGTGTTGGAGATATTTTTCATGCAGGTTCACAACAAAGATCCAATTTTTTCCCTTTCCTTGGCAGAAACAGCAACTGCAGACCAACACCACAGAGAATATAGCAAAGGGATAGTTCTCCTCCTCACAGCTCTTCAGCTCGTCTCTGTGGCAAAGGTTCCTCTTGTGTCCAGAAGTAATCTATAGTTCTGGGGTTTAAGGTCTGCCACTTATACCCCATTTTGTATTTGTTCTCTTTGTGCAAGGGTCTCTGAGTCCAGTCCAAGCAAGTTCTGTCTTCACTGGCGCAGTATCACCACAGGGGGTGGAGACAGCTTTGTGCAAGGGAGACAGGCCCTATTCAGGTGCAACACAATCTCCTCCCGCTACTCTAAATGCCACAAAGCCCCATTCAGTTGAGCTCTGAGTCATCAAGGAAGGGCCAGGCACACCTCAACCCCTCCCCCACTGGCTTTCTACAGTGAATGTACACCCCCAGCCCTTGTCACTCCAAGGGCTGGGGGTCACTCCAAAACCGAACGGTCAATCCACAAACAGGCAGAGGTACACAGAATGCTTAAACAAGAAGATACCTACTTTCTAAAATAGGCATTTTAATTAAAAACCATCTTTACTAAAATATGTGTTATTAAATTTTGAGTTCAGAGAGCCTAAGCTTTATTTCTCTATCTTGTCCCAATGTGAAGTTATACTTGTAAGATGTTACAAAGTACCTCCCATTCTATCCTAAGAGACAGATAGCCTTTCAATAGTGAAAAACAAAATGGGCAGCATTCACTATCAGTAAATGTTTAAACACACCAGTGTATGTCCTGCCTTTCAAATAGACTGCACCCTGCCCAGGGTGTGGTACCTTGGGCCTACCATAGGGGTGCCTTACATGTAAGAAACAAGAAGGTTAGGGCCTGGCAAGTTGGTGCACTTGCCATGTCTACATGGAAGTTAAAAACTACGCACAGACACTGCAGTGGCAGATCTAAGATACCTTTTCAGGGCTACTCATGTCGATGGCACAATCAGTGCTGCAGCATTTGATTTACAGGCCCTGGCACACTCACTGCATTTTACTAAGGGCGTACCAGTAAATCAAATATCCCAATCGGGGAGAACCAATTATAATCACAATTTACACAGGGGGCACTTGCACTTTGATCAGCAGAAGCAAAGTGCCCAAAGCATCTAAGCCAGCAAAAACAAAATGCAGTACAGCATCAAAAATACAGGAGGCAAAGCGTCCTGGGAAACCATGCCAAGGATGCCAAGTATAACACATGTTCTTGCAAAAAATGGATACCAAATTGAAGAAGAGATAACGGCATGGAAACAAAAGATTTATCTATGCAATTTAGAGGATTAGTAAGGAGTTGCATTGTTACTTTCAATAGAAATAGGTTAACATCAAGAAAAAATAAAGTTACGAAACCTGACTGAAATCAACCCCAAGGATCAGAAATGTGACAGGAGTTGGAAACTGGAGAAGGCACCTCCTTGGATGAAGACATGTTACCTAACTTTTTTAGACAAATTTCATCTCCTAAAAAGAAGGCAGTCAGGAGGATCACAAACAAAAAGAAAATGAGGCCGTCAAGGAAGAGGTTGAGATTTCAAAGATAGAGCAAATCCAAACAGCAGTGAAGAAGGTCAAACAAGATCAGAGCAAGCCCTAATGGGAAGAGACAAGAGGGAACATACTTTTGGATGATGATGGATCTGGTAAATTAACCAATAATTCATTTTTCTGTTACTATTATGATGTCTAAAGAAGTTGAGATATTGAAGATCGCCCTATCATTTTGCACAATCATTGGATGGTCTTTGGGCAAACTATTGCATAAAAAATATTGTGATACAAAAATATCACATCAAGAATACAGTGATGCCAAAATATTGTGCACAGAAATATGGACTGTAACAATATACTTTGTAGTGTTGTTTTAAATTTTGTTGTAAAGAATAATATTTTCCCAAATTTCTTTGTATGTAATATTGTTTTTATGGGTTAGTTATTAAGGGCCTGATTCCAAGTACAGCGGTCTTGGAACTGCCGTACCATTCGGCAGCAGTCAAACTGCTTCTCCCTTGCCAGTCCGAGTGCTCAGTTAGGAGCAGTGCGCTCGGACCACCACAGGACAGCCACCACTGCCAGGATCTCAGTCCTGCAGCGGTGGCAAAAGAGGTGGTCTATTGAGGCAGTGCCCGCATCGGCACAGACGTGGGGATCATGACCAACCTTTCTACCGATCTTTTCAAGGGAGGGAAGGGGCCACAAAAGGGCCCAGGGCAATTTAGCCTATTTCCATTTATGGCTGGGGGCACATTGTGTGCCCCCCTATTCCTTCCCATTCATGCACTCAATGTGTGCCATGCACAACATGGTGCAAGTCTACAGTGCGCCCAATGTGCAAGTGAGGCTGCACTGCAACGGCATGTGCTTCAGGATCTCTCTATGAGCTGAAGCATGCTGCCGTTGCAGTGCAGCCTCACTTGCACATTGGGCGCACTGTAGGCAACACCACCAGTCATGTGGCAACAATGTAATGCTGCTGTGCTTTTTTTTGTATGTTTATTTTTGTGCTAATATTTAGTGTCATTTTTGTGGAAATTTCCAAATTTTTACTACATTTTAAAATATAATGGTCAATAATTATTTTAATTAATCTATATGTTATTATGTTAGCTGAGTGGGATATTAGGTTTACTTTGGAAAAGAACGGGGTGATTAGCAAAATATATGAATATTGATATTTTTTTACAATTAATTTCTGTTAAATACATTAAAATATACTTGACAATTTTTTCATTTTAAAAATAAATTAAATATTTGAAATTACTAATATATTTACAATTTTTTCAAATTACTTTATAGAGTAATATTTTGTATTCAAATGCATGTACTCTCTGCTTATGTATAATATTTTTAGTTGTATTGATCTGCTAATCTGATCTTGTTAGTTTGAAGTTCATTTTTAATCATGACATTTTTCATTTACGCTTATTTATTAAATAATAATTGCAATGTTTTACAAATTATTATTTGTAAAAAATAGTAAATAGAAAAATAAACATATTTGTGGTATTTAATTTAAATAAGCTTTTGATATGATGAATTAATGTTTTTTTATAATTATGGTATGTATAATTTTTTATAGTTTTTAAATTAATATGTTCTTACTTTTAACTTGTCTATTTGTTTACATTTATAGAATAAATCCTTGTAATTATATTACACAAATAATTTTTTCATGAGTATAATCAAAATGTATCATGTTATTATGTCAAAAATATAATGTATAATTAGTGAAGAAAAATTCATAATGTAATCAGATTATGTATTATGTGTTAAGTAGATACGATTTTGGAAAGAATATTAATAACTGTATTGCATATTTGTTTATAATATATTGATCTCAAATAATTTAAACGTTTTGATATATTATACTGTTTGTTATATACATTCCAAAAAGTGGTTTAGTACAGGTAACCTCTTTAGTCTCCAACTCCTTCCCCAAAATGGTTTGATTGGGATGGCAACAGTAAACATTACACCTTTAGTGTCCAACACTTTATCCTAAGGGATTTAGATTGGAGTGGGAATAGTAAATGTAACCACTTTAGTGTCCAAAGCGTTTCCCAAAAAGGTTTCAATTGGAGTAGAAATAGTAAATATAAACCCTTAGGTGTCCAAGGGTTTCTCCTAAATGGTTTAGATTAGAGCGTATATTGCATTTTCCACATACATTATTATTGTTTGTATTTTTCAACAAAATAATTTCTGTTTACATTTTTTAAATGTATCTAATGTATATGCATACATTTAAAAATACATATATATTTCCATACAAAAGCAAACTATTTACAATGGTATATTTAAAAAGTCTAGTGCATTTTCAACATTAAATAATACATATGTATACTTTTAGAACCTTGTTTTACATTTTTAACCTTTTCCTTATTAAGATTGACACATTTATTTTTTATAAATATGTATATTTGTTCAATGTATGTTTTTACCAATTTTAAATACATTTTGAGTGAATTTTAAATAACGCTTCAATTTTATAAAACATTATTTATTTGACGTGATTTTTTTTTTTTTTAATAACATCTTTTGACATGATTTACATTTTACAATAATGTAACATATTTTATGCATTATAGAAGAGGTGTGGCGCAGCGGTCAGGACCATATGACTCTGGGCAATAGCTTGCTTAATCCTCCCGATGGCCCCCAGCGCCAGGAAACGTACGGGTAGCTGTCCGCTTTACAAATACAGGATTAATATTTATTATCTAAACAATTTCTCTTTGAAGCTCCAATGCTTTCTCTAGAGAGATAGCCTTTTTTTTAGCTTCGTTGAGCTGCCATTTTGTCTTACTGATGACATAACATTTCTAATCAATTTGCATTATTTTTCAGCCGTTTTCCAAGAAGGGAGTTGTAGCAATGCGCTGCTTCTGGTCAGATAAGTTAAGATTAGGTAAGGGCAGAACTCACAGATATTTCAGTGGAAATCCGTGGATTTAAATTTAAACTCCGCGAGATTCCTTGGAGTTCCTTGAGCGGGTAGAATTTGGTACATCGTGATGATTTTGTTGTCCTCTCCGTCCTCAGGATCAGCGTGTTGTTTAATAGGCCATCTACAGATCTATCCAATCCCCGAATGCTGTAATAGCCGTGGGCTAAGGAAGGATCAGATGAGGGCAAAACGGGAAGGAAAGGAAGGGGACTGCGGGGAGGGAGAGCTGTGAAGACAGATAACACTATGATTGGTACAGGCTCTTACGAGAAGCACACCATAACAATATCTGATGGCCGCACACGAACAGCTCTCTACCTGTGACTCGAAAGTGGGCAGCAGTAACTCAGGAGATACTTCTCTTCTTTCTGAGAACATATACTTTCGTTATGCAATCTGATTCCCCCTGTAAGACACAAAGAATCACTCCTGTAACACTCCACGTTATCTGGTTTCTACTAACTCTATTACCGGAATGAATTAATATACATACCCTATTCTCCCTTCCCGTAGGTGGTGAATAGGAGTAGACTTGATAAGCAAAAGACAACGTGACACAATCTCTTCCAAAAACAAACGTGTGGGTTACGTCACCCAAAAGTAAAGTATGAAAAGAGCTACCTGTATGGTTGCACGGTAACTTCTGGAGAAGAGCTCCTTCGTCCCCAGCCTGGGACCTACACCAGTATTCCTCCGCAATAGCCGATGCAAAAAGGCTCGCCAGCGGAGAATTACTGGATTGAAATAACAAAACGAACAAGGGTATTTCCTCCGCAATAGCCGTTCAAAAAAGGCTCGCCAACGGAGGAAAAAAGGAAACAGTGAAACTATAATAACAGGACCACAAGTCGTGCCCTCCGCAAGAGCCGATGCAAGAAGGCTCGCCAACGGAGACACGAAACAAAGCAAAACATGAACGAAGCCCACTATAGATGTCCTCCGCAAGAGCCAATGCAAGAAGGCTCGCCAACAGAGGACCCAAGAACACAACGGTACAGCAATCCTCTCCGACCCTCGCTCACAGCGCAGAACGTAGAGACGTCACCTGGCATTGGCGGTCAAGATCCAAAATATCCGACGCCAGTTGGAGGACGTGTCTTCCTCATATACCCCGCCTCCTAAAAGCTTGGCATTCTGGGAAACGTGGTTCATCTCCTTCCGTAACCCTTTTCGTTAGTGAGGCGCGACCAGAACTTGACAGTACATACCCCCTCACCTAGAGCGCCAAAGGGGGCCAGGACACAAGGGATATTTCCGATGATACTCAGCCACCAAACGGGGTGCATGAACCCCAGACGCTGGTTCCCACGAGTTTTCCTCGGGTCCGTAGCCCTTCCAGGCCACCAGATACCGCAGTCCTCTCCCTTGCCACCGAGAATCCAGGATACTGTCCACCTCGTACTCCAAACCATCAGGAACCACCAGAGGAGGAGGAAGGCGTTGCACAACCGCTGTCGATGGCTTGAGTAGAGACACATGGAAAACAGGATGAATACGCAGATGCAGAGGCAACCTTAGTTTCACAGCCACAGGATTGACACGTCGCATCACTTGATAAGGATCAATGTAGCGGGGGTTGAAGACGCTGTATTTCCTGAACCTGAAGTTCCGGGTGGACAGCCAAACCCAGTCCCCTGCTTAATACAACGGCCCTGGGCGTCTCCTTTTGTCCGCCGAGGCTTTGTAAGCCACCTTCGAAGCCCTCAAGTTGCACTGGGCCTGTTCCAATATGTCCTTGAGTTGGGAAACTCTCCTCGCCGCTTCAGGCACCTTGTCTTCCTTGAAGGGTTGCAAAAAAGGAAGAAACCGGGGATGTCGCCCATAGGTACAATAGAAAGGAGAGACTTTCGTGGCCGAATGAGTCGCATTATTGTACGCAACTTCCGACAGCCACAGATACTCCACCCAGTTGTTCTTACCCTGGGACACATAACACCTCAGGAACTGTTTCAATGTTTGGTTGAGACGCTCAGTCTGTCCATCAGTTCGTGGATGGAAGCTCGTGGACAGGGCCGTCTCAATATGAAGGGAGGAGCACCACGCCTTCCAAAACCTTGCCGTGAATTGCGAGCCCCTGTCCGACACAATAACCGCAGGTAAGCCATGCAGCCGTACAATATGCACCATGAGTAGTTGTGCCAATTGACCTGCCGTGGGTACTTGTGGACAAGCAATGAAATGCCCCATCTTAGTCAAATAGTCTATGACTACCAACACAGCTGTACACCCTTGGTCTCTAGGCAGTCCTACCACAAAGTCCAAGGAGAAAGGATCCCAAGGAATAGACGGGGTAGGAATGGGCTGAAGCAGCCCCGCAGGGCGACGATGATCAGACTTGACTCGGGCACAAACGTCACAGCCTGCCACCCACCTCCTGACATCAACTCCTAACGATGGCCACCAACATCTGCGTTTGATCAGTTCTAATGTCTTTTCCACTCCCACATGTCCAGCGCTGGGAGAAGAGTGACACCATTGGTACATCTGCTTCTGCAGGGTTTCTGTAGGAATCAACAAGCGCCCTTGGTTCACCGGAAAACCGTGTCTCATCTGCCATTCGGGATGTGCCTGCAACCATCTCTTCCAAGAACCAAACCTAACCCCATTCCGTATGCCCTGCAAAAAGGCATCCGGTTGGATGACACAGACGACCTTGGTGGGGTCCACTATAGGAGCGTTCATCCCCTTATCAGGAGTTTTTGTGGATGATTGCCGGGTCAAGGCATCCGCCTTACGATTGTCTACTCCCGGACGGAAAGTGATGGTGAAATGGAATTCTGAAAAGAAAAGCATCCAACGAAGTTGTCTAGGGGAGAGATGTCTAGCAGCTGACATGAATTGAAGGTTTCTGTGGTCAGTATAAACCGTCACCATGTGCTTGGCACCCATGAGGAAATGTCTCCATTCTGTGAAGGCGATCTTGATCGCCAGGAGTTCCTTTTCCGCTATGCAGTAATTTAGTTCCGCCCCAGTAAGTTTTTTAAACAGAAAGGCCACTGGATGCAATTGCCCTGTGAGCTCATGGCGTTGTGATAGTACGGCTCCTATAGCAACCTCTGAAGCGTCGGCCTTGACTATGAAAGGGATGTCCGGATTAGGATGAGTCAATACAGGTGCAGTTATAAACGCCCCTTTCAGAGTCACAAATGCTTCCTGTGCCTTCTCATCCCACACAAAACACTGATCCTTTTTCAACAGTCTTGTTATGGGCGACACCACATTCGAGAACTGGTTGATAAAACGCTGATAGAAATTGGCGAATCCAAGAAAACATTGAACATCCTTGATGTTTCGAGGAATCGGCCAATCGCGAACAGCTTGTATCTTGCGTTCAGCCATTTCTTGCCCATGGGGGGTGAGCATGACACCCAAGAACTTCACGGTGGTGACATGGAAGTCACACTTGGACAGTTTACAGTACAGACTGTTTTGTTGTAAAATGCTCAATACTGATTTGACATGTTGTACATGTAGCTCTTCAGACTCAGAATAGATAAGGATGTCATCAATGTACACTATTACATGACGATCCAGAATCTCTCTTAACACATCGTTTAAGAAGAACTGGAACGCCGCAGGGGCGTTACACAGCCCAAACGGCATGACCAGGTATTCGAATAGCCCATACCTGGTCTTGAAGGCGGTCTTCCATTTCTCTCCAGTTCTCATTCTCACTAGATGATAGGCTCCCTTCAAATCTAATTTAGTGAAGATCGTGGCCTTTTTCACCTGTTCAAGTAGCACGTTAATCAAAGGCAAAGGGGTATCTATTCTTCACCGTTACCGTGTTGAGAGCTCTAAAGTCAACGCAGGCTCTCAATTCCCCATTAGCCTTGGGAATGAAGAATAAAGGGGATGCCGCAGGTGACCTTGAAGGGCGTATAAACCCCAATTCCAACAGTTTATCCAGGTACTTTCTCAGATGGACGTTTTCTGGTTCGGACAGAGCATACAACCTACTCTTTGGAATCACTGCCCCAGGAACTAATTCAATCTGGCAATCATACGGCCTATGTGGTGGTAGTCCTTCTGCCAATACCTCATCAAACACCCCTTCGTATTCAACGTACGCCTCTGGTAGTGTTACTTCCTTCTCTGCTGCCGTGGCCACCCACTCCCCACATGCCAAAGCAAACAAAGGACTCTGAGAGTATCTGAAACAATGCTCTTCACAATGTCTAGAATTCATGACAATTGTATCTGTCTCCCAATCTATGTTGGGATTGTGTTGTTTCAGCCATGGTATGCCTAGGATCACCCCATATTGGGGAGCCTTGATTACACTAAAGGTGACCCATTCTCTGTGACACCCAAACCTCATCTCTGTCTTAGCCGTTTGATATCCTATGGGCCATATATCCAATTTCCTGCCTTCCACCGCAAAGACATCGTTACAAGTCTCTCTAGGGATCAAAGGTATGCCTAATCTCTCAGCCTCCGCCATGTCCATAAAAAAGCCCGTAGCCCCTGAATCCACCATGGCGTGCGTATTCACCTCCACCATATTGATCATAAATACGATGTTGATGAATAAATGCTGTGCTCCCACTACAGCATTCAACATAGAAGGGATACTAACACGACTCCAGGGAACCCCTTCATTACCCCCAGAGCGCTTCAGTTTTCCGCCGGTTTTTCCATAGCTGCTGAGACACCCCGCTTTAAACGGAACTTGGAAAACTTTGGCTTGACCGGGCATTCTCTAACGAAATGGCCTTTTTTGCCGCAAAAAAGACAGAGTCCATCTTTGCGCCTCTGTTCTTTCTCAGATGCGGTTAAGGCTGCTCGGACAGCCCCAATCTCCATGGGTTATGGGCCTGGGGGTACAAAACTGTCATTGGTCTTGACCGGGCTAGAGGATGGAATGGTTCTATTCTTGGATTTAGAATCCCCTTTCCGATTCCTGATCCTATGATCCAAGCGTAAGACCAAGTTTATTAGGTCTTCGCATGAAACCGGCTGTGGATCTATTTGAGCGATGATATCTTTCATCTCTTCGGTTAATCCTTGATGGAACAAAGATGTTTGCTTGGCCTCAGGCCACTTCGTCTCAGTGACTAACCGTCGAAAGGTATTCAGATAAGTCAGAATGCCCTGATTCCCTTGACGTAATTCAAGCAACTCCTTGTCCGCGGTATATGTGTCTGCCCTTCTGTCGAATACTTTCGTAAACTCGTTCTGAAAAGCATCCCAATCATGTAGCAATGGGTTGTTTCTTTGAATAAATGGGACTGCCCATTGAGCCGCGTCCCCTACTAAATATGAAATGGCAAACGCTACCTTTGCCTGGTTGGTGGGAAACGATCGGGGTTTGCAAGAGAAATGCATCATCACTTGGGTTAAAAACACTTGTACTGACCCTGCATCTCCCTTGAATCGTTCCGGATTCGCTAGTGGGATGCTGGGTGGTATTTCCACTACTACTGTATTGGTAGTACCAGACCCCGAAGTCCCTGCACTGAAAGGGTTTCTCTGGATGTTATCTAACCTGTTCCTTAAGTCTGTGTTTTCTTGCCTGGATGCAATCAATTCTGATTGAACCAGTACCAAGGCCGCCAACACCTCATCCAGAGTAGCCATAACAACCACACTGATCAGGAGGATAAGAAATCGTGGGTCAGATATTCTGTTGTCCTCTCCGTCCTCAGGATCAGCATGTTGTTTAATAGGCCACCTCCAGATCTATCCAAGCCCCGAATGCTGTAATAGCCGTGGGCTAAGGAAGGATCAGATGAGGGCAAAACGGGAAGGAAAGGAAGGGGACTGCGGGGAGGGAGAGCTGTGAAGACAGATAACACAATGATTGGTACAGGCTCTTACGAGAAGCACACCATAACAATATCTGATGGCCGGACACGAACAGCTCTCTACCTGTGACTCGAAAGTGGGCAGCAGTAACTCAGGAGATACTTCTCTTCTTTCTGAGAACATATACTTTCGTTATGCAATCTGATTCCCCCTGTAACATACAAAGAATCACTCCTGTAACACTCCACGTTATCTTGTTTCTACTAACTCTATGACCGGAATGAATTAATATACATACCCTATTATCCCATCCCGTAGGTGGTGAATAGGAGTAGACTTGATAAGCAAAAGACAACGTGACACAATCTCTCCCAAAAACAAACGTGTGGGTTACGTCACCCAAAAGTAAAGTATGAAAAGAGCTACCTGTATGGTTGCACGGTAACTTCTGGAGACGAGCTCCTTCGTCCCCAGCCTGGGACCTATACCAGTATTCCTCTGCAATAGCCGATGCAAAAAGGTTCGCCAACGGAGAATTACTGGAATGAAATATCAAAACAAACAAGGGTATTTCCTCCGCAATAGCCGTTGAAAAAAGGCTCGCCAACGGAGGAAAAAAGGAAACAGCGAAACTATAATAACAGGACCACAAGTCGTGCCCTCCGCAAGAGCCGATGCAAGAAGGCTCGCCAACGGAGACACGAAACAAAGCAAAACGTGAACGAAGCCCACTATAGATGTCCTCCGCAAGAGCCGATGCACGAAGGCTCGCCAACAGAGGACCCAAGAACACAACGGTACAGCAATCCTCTCCGACCCTCGCTCACAGCGCAGAACGTAGAGACGTCACCTGGCATTGGCGGTCAAGATCCAAAATATCCGATGCCAGTTGGAGGACGTGTCTTCCTTATATACCCCGCCTCCTGAAAGCTTGGCATTCTGGGAAACGTAGCTCATCTCCTTCCGTAACCCTTTTCGTTAGTGAGGCGCGACCAGAACTTGACAGATTTTTATCACCTGATGCTTGTTCCATGCTGCAAAATCAGCGCAAACTGCACCACTCAGCCTGCCAGAGGGAACTGCTTCTTTCTGTCCTTTATGTATACTTTTCTACTCATTCGGCAGCTTTCTCAATGAGAACGGTTGTGACCTGCTATGACCGCCTTCTTAAGAAATCTCACTGGGAGGTGTTCTACTACTCAAAAAACGCAATAGGGGACACAAATTCTGGCTCGCTAACTTAATTTTGTCAAGCCACGTAAGAGGAAAAACTCAGCCGTGCTTTGCGTGTCAGAGTTTTGCCAGAACACAACGATACGCGCAAAACTCTGCCCAACCCTAGTTAAGACTTTTTAAAGCTTTTCTATAGAGTTTTGGGTGTGATTTTGGAGGCATGGGATGGTGGGAGGACTAGTGTATAGTAGTTATAGTGTTGGTAACTATTTTTTGGAACGTTTATTTGTAATTTGGTTTATTTAGTTTATTATTCATTTACTTTAGGCCTAGTTAGTGCTTGATAGTAATGTATAGCTATTTTATATATTTTTATGTTCTGTTACATTATGTTACGTTACTACCATTATTTTTCTTTTAAACACACTTTATTGGTTTCACAAGTCAAACATTATGTTAGGTACTTTGGTAGGCACAATAGCAGTATTTTATCATGCATAACGTCAGGTGTAAGCCTCAGTATTGCAGTGTTTACAAGTATTTTGTACCATTTGTTACAGTATACTTACAGAAACCTTTTATTATACCAAGGTAGTAACAGGATACACTTACAAGTGTATTTAGAAAAACTTCTATAATTGCGAAAACCCCATCCCCCCTCTTTCCCTTCTCTAGCTCCACTTTGGTTAGTGCCCATGGTGCACAGTTCCATCCTGGTTCCTACTTCTATTTATGTTGGTGCAGTTAATATGTTGTTTGCATATGGCATCGTTACGCATAAAGCATTCTGGGGTCAAAATTGCGCCATCAGGGACTGTTTATGATTGAACCTCTATATGTCATTTATCAATGGGATAGGCACAGGCTCTAGAACTTTAAATGCCTCCAGCATCAAGTCCCAGTCCATTGAAATCAATGTTTTGTGCAACCCTCCGGCCTCTTCCTGCCTAATTGTAGCACTCTCTGCACTGCCCCATCATACCTCTTCCCATGCAACAGATACACTGATAGACCCTTTGCTGATGTCCACCTCGTGTTTATTGCATGCTTTGAAAGAAGAAGTTCTAGGACAGCGAACCACGAGTGTATCTTCTGTGATATCAGCTGTCTCCTCTGTAGGAATGCCTGTCACCGTTCTGATGCTCTGGAGGACATCTGTCCAAAACTCAACTAGCACAGAGCAGGACCACAAAATGTGCAGAATGTCAGCATCCTCCACCTTACATCTGGGGCAATATTTGTTGTATGCGCTGGAACATACGCTGCAAGCGGTGTGACATGAGATAAGCTCTATGAAGGATCATATGCTGGATAAATTTAAATTTGGCATTATGTGTTACCTTTTTAGGGTACTCTAGTAGGGTAGTCCATTCCCTGTCAGTCAGGTCCCTTCCTAGGTCCACGGACAATCTGTTATATAAATCAGTGAGTGAGATTCCAGCGGGCGCCCAAATACCTATGTAGAGCCATCTTGTGAGAAATGCCGCCCCTCACCCATTAGATAAATTGATTGTACCAGTTTATGTGTCAGAGTATCTTGCAGGGGCCCAAAGCCCCTTAACGTACGCAGTTAGTACTGCATTTGTCATACATAGATTGCTAGATTGCCCGAGACCCCATTTTCCTTGGCAACATTCTCATGATCCATGAGAGCCCCGGCACTGAAGAGTGCCCCTACTGTAGTGACTCCTTCCTATGACCAGCTGCAGGTGTTCCATTTTGTAGTAAGACTTGTCGGTGTAGGGATATCTAACAGTGGTGTGTGGTTTAAGTATCGGTGTAGTGCTTTCCTCCAGTACACCAGTGCTGTGCACTGAAGCATTGGGGTATCCTGGGGGCCCGAGAACGAGGAAGCAGGAGTGTATGTAGGTTCCCGCTATTGAGATCCTGGGTAGAATATCCTAGTTCATGCAGATTACGCCCTGCCAGGCAGAACTATACCCACTGTAGTTGGCTTGCATAGTAATATTCACAGAGGTCAGGGGCTCCCAATCCCCCTTCGCCTGTCTTCAGCTGGAGTTTGGCGAGACCCACCTCCCGACATCAATTCTAAGCATGGGCGAATTTTGCGAATTCGCAATCTGCGAATTTGCGGATTTGCGAATTCGCAAACCGCAAAGTCACAAATTTGCGCGAATTTGCGTTTTTTTTTATTTTTGTGAGTTCGCGGGTCACTTTGCATGTTCGCGGGTGTTCGCGAGGCGCTTTGCGTTTTCGCTGGGTTTTTTTTTGCTGGTTAATCACTGCCACCCTCTCGTTTTTTATGTACCACTCGTTTCTGTGCCCTTCTGCCCTCTGCCCCACTCATTTTTTGTCCCCTTCTGCCCTCTGTCCCACTTTTGTGCCCTTCTGCCCTCAGCCCAACTTAGAATGGCGCCGGCAAGCTGCCAGCGCCATTCTAAAATAGCTGCAAATAGCTTCAACAGGAAGCACTAATAGATAAAGTAAAGCAGGTGCTGGAGTTGAAGGTCAAATTAAGTTACACAATAATTAATCACCCCAAGTTTGGGGTGATTAATGATTGCGTAACTGAATTTGAGCAGCACCTGCTTTACTTTATCTATTAGAGCTTCCTGTTGAAGCTGACTTTTGTAACTATTTTAGAATGGCTCTGGCAGCTTGCCGGCGCCATTCTAAAAGAGTTACAAAAGTCAGCTTGAACTTTTTACCCAATCCGTTCCGCTCGCGGATTTTGCGGGAAATTCGCGAATCTCGCGCATTGCGAATTTACCGAAAATCCGCAAAATCTGCGAGCGGAACGGATTTTCCGCCCATGCTTAATCCATTCCCCCATATCAAGTCTGATAGTAGAGTCTCAAGTGCCTTGAATATAGGTGCTGGGATTAGCACTCGGAGGTTTGTAAAAAAGTATAGTACTCTTGGGAGAACCACCATTTTGGAGATCGCCACCTGACCCATTACAGATATCGGTAGCAAGATCCAAAAGGTCACCTGGGATCGAAGTGCCCTGATCAATATGGTCAGGTTGCCCTCTATTAGGTCTTGCGGATCTCAATATTCTGATGCCTAACTATTTGAATGTGTGTTACGTTACTGTTAGCTGCCCAAACTGCAACATGTCTGGGCGTGCGCCAGGGTGAAAAAAGAAGGCTTGCGATTTAGCCTCAGTGATGGCCATGCCAGAGACCAGTTCAAATTGTCTAAAAATGTCTGGAATCGGCCCTGTGTGATTGGGTAGAGCTCTGTCGTATAACATTATACTGTCAGCATTAGCACATGAGTGGCGTTGCTCAGTCTGATCCCTATTTGCTCTGCCTCTTCCTGCAGCTTGATTGCCAGGGGCTCCAGCGTAAGCACAAATAGCAGGGGTGATAGTGAGCATCCTTGGCGGGTACCTCTGCATATTGGGTATGCGCGCGATATGTGATTCCCGGTGCAGCCCCACGCTGTGAGCGCCATGTGCAGCAGTTGTACCCACTTCAGATATTCAGGCGGTATGCCAAATTTCCCCAGTGACCTGACCATCTAATCCCACTGCAGGGTAGCAGAGGCCTGTCTAAGGTCTAATGTTATGAGTGTCTGCTGGAATGGACCCTACGACATGGTAAAATCTTCTGATTTTGAGAGATGTGCAGCGCACAGGAACAAACCCGAATTGATTTGCATGTATGAATTTCTGTAAGTATGGGAGTAGGCCACGTGCCAGTATTTTATTTAATATGTAATATTCTGTGGCAAGTAGAGAAAGGGGTCGGTACCCTGAGATATGCGTAGCGGATCGTCCCGGTTTAGGATTTGATACAACTAATGCTTGCATTGTGTTGGAGGGAAGGGTCCCTGTGTCCATTGCGGATTGGTACAGCTCTTCCAAATAGGGAATCAAAGCATCTGAGAAGGTGTTGATGTATTCTGTAGGTAGGCCATCTATGCCAGGGGCCCTGTTGTGTGGAACTTCCCGGATAGCCTCTCTAATTTCTGCTCTTGTATTGGCGCCTGACAGTTCGTCCCTGGCGGTATCGTCTAGCTGGGTGAATGGTAGGTCTCCAGAAAGGTGTCTATTGATTTGCTTATCTGTTGTGCTGGGGCTTGGTAGAGCGTTTCATAGTACTTATAAAAAGCTTTGTTTATATCCTGCTGGGAGTGTACTGTGTTCCCTTCTGGGGTGGTTATTTCATGTATCCCAGCAGAAGGGGGTGCATCGTGTATAATACGCGCTAGTAGCACCCCAGAATTATAAGCCTGTATGTGTTTTATCCGAGTGTACGTTTTGTAATCCATTATTCAAAGGCTCTTGAATATTTTGGAATGCTTAATGCGCACCTCTTGTAGCGCCGCAGCTTTGGTGGGATCCTTTGCTGCTTCCTGCTCTATTGCAAAAACAACAAGTGATGGACCGAATGTGGATCAATGTCACACATTCCCCCAGTCAAAAGATCTGGGCCCAAATCCATCGTTTTTTTGCACTCCACACCACCCTGGGTTAGACAATGGCGATATGCAAATCAGCTCTGACCCTGTTGCCCCATGGGAACAGTCCAGTCCGAACTACAAAAGCCATGTCCTTCCCAGAACGGAATCAAGCATCCGAGAACCGGACCGGTTTCGAGGTAACACCTCTCATCAGCCCGGCTAGCTTGACTCCAAGTGGTGTGGAGTGCCTGGGACCCACGTCTGGGCATCCCCAGCGCACTTAGGGCGGCAATTGCCAAAACAACAAGTGATGGACCGAATGTGGATCAATGTCACACATTCCCCCAGTCAAAAGATCTGGGCCCAAATCCATCGTTTTTTTGCACTCCACACCACCCTGGGTTAGACAATGGCGATATGCAAATCAGCTCTGACCCTGTTGCCCCATGGGAACAGTCCAGTCCGAACTACAAAAGCCATGTCCTTCCCAGAACGGAATCAAGCATCCGAGGCCTGGACCGGTTTCGAGGTAACACCTCTCATCAGCCCGGCTAGCTTGACTCCAAGTGGTGTGGAGTGCCTGGGACCCACGTCTGGGCATTTCCAGCGCACTTAGGGCGGCAATTGCAAAAACAACAAGTGATGGACCGAATGTGGATCAATGTCACACATTCCCCCAGTCAAAAGATCTGGGCCCAAATCCATCGTTTTTTTGCACTCCACACCACCCTGGGTTAGACAATGGCGATATGCAAAAACAATGGATTTGGGCCCAGATCTTTTGACTGGGGGAATGTGTGACATTGATCCACATTCGGTCCATCACTTGTTGTTTTTGCAATTGCCGCCCTAAGTGCGCTGGGGATGCCCAGACGTGGGTCCCAGGCACTCCACACAACTTGGAGTCAAGCTAGCCGGGCTGATGAGAGGTGTTACCTCGAAACCGATCCGGTCCTCGGATGCTTGATTCCGTTCTGGGAAGGACATGGCTTTTGTAGTTCGGACTGGACTGTTCCCATGGGGCACAGGGTCAGAGCTGATTTGCATATCGCCATTGTCTAACCCAGGGTGGTGTGGAGTGCAAAAAAACGATGGATTTGGGCCCAGATCTTTGGACTGGGGTGAATGTGTGACATTGATCCACATTCTGTCCATCACCTGTTTTGTTTGCAATTGCCGCCATAAGTGCGCTGGGGATGCTCAGACGTGGGTCCCAGGCACTCCACACCACTGGAGTCAAGCTAGCCGGGCTGATGAGAGTTGTTACCTCGAAACCGGTCCGGTCCTCGGATGCTTGATTCCGTTCTGGGAAGGACATGGCTTTTGTAGTTCGGACTGGACTGTTCCCATGGGGCACAGGGTCAGAGCTGATTTGCATATCGCCATTGTCTAACCCAGGGTGGTGTGGAGTGCAAAAAAACGATGGATTTGGGCCCAGATCTTTGGACTGGGGTGAATGTGTGACATTGATCCACATTCTGTCCATCACCTGTTTTGTTTGCAATTGCCGCCATAAGTGCGCTGGGGATGCTCAGACGTGGGTCCCAGGCACTCCACACCACTGGAGTCAAGCTAGCCGGGCTGATGAGAGGTGTCACCTCGAAACCGGTCCGGTCCTCGGATGCTTGATTCCGTTCTGGGAAGGACATGGCTTTTGTAGTTCGGACTGGACTGTTCCCATGGGGCACAGGGTCAGAGCTGATTTGCATATCGCCATTGTCTAACCCAGGGTGGTGTGGAGTGCAAAAAAACGATGGATTTGGGCCCAGATCTTTGGACTGGGGTGAATGTGTGACATTGATCCACATTCTGTCCATCACCTGTTTTGTTTGCCTCCTGCTCTATAGCATTCATGGTGCTCTCAACTGGTTTAAGGTTATTGTGTATTTCCTGTTGCGCCCTTGCAGTGGTGCTGCTGGATATACCCAGTATGATGGTTTTAAAAGCATCCACATGACGCGTGGAGGATATATCTGCTTTTTCTGCAATGTAGTTTCTGATGCCTACTGCTAGTGCGCTCTGGAAGACGGAGTCCTCCAGCATCTGAGGCCCTAGTCTCCAAGTGGGGACCTGGTTGGGGATCCTGCCCAACCTATGCGTGAGCTCTAGTGGGCTGTGATCAGATAAAGTCTTCCACAGGTATGTAGTGTGCCTTACTTGCGTAGTAAGGGGAATAGAGCAGAGTATCCCCTCTATCCTTGTGTGAAGTTAGTGTGTTGGGGAGAAGAACAAGTATTCCCTGTTGTTTGGGTTTTTAAGAATCCAGACGTCTCTCAGTGCCCACCCCTCTGGCCAGCAGCAGAGTGCCTCTGTTTGCTTAATAGATCCTGCCCCTGGAATCGGTGGATTTGAGAGGTCCATAACAGTGTCCATGACTGCATTGTATTCGCCACCTAGTATCCATGGATCAGTCACCCAGTCTGCCATCTCCCCATTGAGAGCCGCCAGAAATGTATCTGTGCATGAGGCTGCCCAGCACCACATGCATGCCATCCAGCATTCCCCACACCAGTGTGTATCGACCAAGTGGACCAGCTCGTGTCTCTAAAGCCACAAACGGGACTCCATTCCCAACCCATATGGTCGCCCCCTTTGCAAAAGCAGAATATGATGTGAAGAAGAATTGGCCTTTCCATCTCCGAATCAGTGAGGTGGGACTCTGGTAAAACACTATCTGGGCCCTCCGCCTATTGAGCTGTGCATGTTTCTATGATGTTTATGTATGGAGCCAAGTCCCCGCACATTCCAGGTGATTATATTATAGGCACCCAACATGTGATCTTGTGTTTGTAAGCGCTGTGCATGGTAAGCCAGGGTCTCTGGGGCAGCGAGAAATCTCTTGATGTGTGAAGTGAGCCAGTTCCCCTAAGCACCCTTGAATAAACCTGAAATACAAGGTCCAGCGTTAGAACTGCACTGGTCCAAACTAGGATTACAACTGTCGCAGGGATTCCGTGCTCAGACAGAACTGTGCATAGAGGCTTGGAACCTCAGTGAATTAGGGTGTACCAAAACTCACCTTAGTACCGAAAAATCCTCTACCAGACTAGCTAACAGTGTCTCATTGGTCATCATAAACTCCCAATGCTTAGACAAACCAGAACGTGAATTTAGTACACCTCAGGTAATGAATACTCTTTTGTTATACAATCATTTCAATCCAGAACAAGGAGTAAAAGAGGACACGTGCATATTTGAAATGTTTATTCACTAATGCCGTGCTCTCAAGCGCAGTATCTTAGCTAATACAAGCAAACATATTATAAGAAACAGAGTAATTAGCATAGTCACTAGTCCATAGAACACCAACGGTGCAAGTATAGTATTATGCTAAAATGAATAGGGTTTAACAAAACCTAATTCTCACCCTCCCTTGCTAGTATATTATATTATATCTAAGAAGGTCTCTTGTGGGTTTTAGCAGAGTGGCCCCATACCTCAAGATCCTAGTGGTTAGGGTCGCATCATCAGCAACCAGCTCTCTACATGCGAAGCACCATCAAGTGTGTGTTATGCTCTTGTGCAAAGCATTATAAAACGTGCCTAAAGCCAGAACTTGGCTGCAGCAGCATGTATGTTATGTCTAGGGACGTGCGAAGATCAGTGCTTATAACAACTACAAGGTTTCAGCACTCACTGTACAGACACAGCTCGCCAAGCAAGGCTGATATCAACATATTATTCTTGTATGAATCGAAAACATTTTACTAGGCTCAAAGCTAAAGCAGCAGATGTGTGTCGTGTGCAAAAAGCAGCAGAAAGGAAAAATGGAGTTTAAACTCACAAAAAGCTCATGCTAACTTAACACAGTAATCAGGCTACATCTATCCATATATCACCCTCCCTTGATCCGAGCACGTATCAGATAAGATAAGAAAAGGGGCTCAATTGTTGAAAGCAGAGTTCAATAAAACGCTCAGTTAAAAATCGAGTAGGTGAGGAAAAAAATGTTGTCCGCACAAAACATAAAAATCCAAAATCTCACCAGTATGACATTGTAATGTCCACTGTTATTAAAGCCAATAGGTCAGTTTTTTCTTTAAAAAGCGGCCATAATAATTCAGAAAAATTTTGAGAGAAGAAAAAATCATGACATCAATGGCATAAATAGGAGTCAGCCTAAAACTGAGTAGGCGAAATAAGCAGCAACCGCTTCCAAAAGGAAGTCACTGTTATCATCCGAAAACAACTCAGCCATCCAATTTAATAGAGTGAAAGAACATACATGCTCTTCCATTACCGGAGCCTCTAGTACCATCAGAGGACAACTCAGTGGGTTCTCAATGAAGCTGTGTGCCAAGAAATCTTGCGCCGCTGTAAATATATTCCAACGACCCAGAACTCCATGCATCGCTGCAAAGGCCATAATCCCTCTGTCAGAACAAAGCAATTCATGAGCAACTAAGGGACTCATGAGATGATCATAATCCACTTCAGGAGACACCAAATTGCAAAGACACAAATCCAGGGCCCACATGAAATCACAGCTCAGGCAATGAAATATAGGCTGGACACAGGTGAAATAGGAAAATCGAAATGATAATCCATATGATGTACTCAAAGTGGCAAGTGGCAGCACACCATAGTATTCAAGCATCCTGTTGCGAAACAGTGCTAACTGCTCCCGCTCGTTTGCGAAGACAGGACGGACATCCATTTTGCAACAAACAAAATAGTAACAAAAAACCAGCAGCCAGTGCCAGCAAAACAGGAAGTCCACCAAATAGACCGGAGAATATCGAGTGGAGAAAAGAAGGAATGACTCGAAATTTGCACGGTGCAAATCCTCAGTGCCTTGTACCTGCCAACTTTTAGAACCCCAAGCTGATTTAAGGTCAATAGTTTCCTTCAATAACTCGTAGCCACCAACAGCCAGTTGGTCTAGAAAGGACTTCGAATACAGTAACTTAGTATTGGTAAGTCTAACTTTGGAATTGGATCTGTCTGTCATTTTAAAATAAAATTACGCAGGATTGGACTGATTAAAATCAGTAAAATATGTTTACTTTTTCAAAAATGTGTCTGAGCTGCCCCTCAAAGGAACTGGGCAATGTTCCCACTGGGTATAATTCACAGTACCCCTCCTAGAATTAGTTTTGTGCAAGTAGTGATTGCCAAAATGTTGGTAACAAAACAAATCACCATAATTAGCAGATTCTAAATATAAATCTTCAGCATCAAAGGCAGCATAATATTTCAAATCAGCAAACAAAGCCTCTACGGCCCGAACTTCCCAATCATCAGAACGTATATTCTGTTGAACCACATCCCCATATTAACTCTAAGTACAATAGGAACATTAACAACTTCAGTCGGGCCATGGATTTGAAATTTAACCGCATCCAAGACTATTCCATCCAGGACAGGCCACGCGGTGATGTTAACAAAGGCCAAATCTCTCTTCAACCTGTGTGGTGAAAGTGATGAGGAGTGGGGAGCCAAAGTTCCATTCAGATGTTTAATGCATGTTCTCTCCTCGACATAATGTCCATTGACAAATCGGAAAAAATAAAACACAAAACTAATGACATAAAAATATAGAGAGCAAAAGGCCCCAGCCAAATGTTAGTACAAGGGGGTATTAAAAAATGTTTTTTAAACAAAGTCGCATAGGCTCTCAGCCTTGTGGGCTTCTCTGATGAACGTGAAACAGTGTCAAATGAAAATCTGGATTCTGTGGCTAAACGAGTTTGCAAACCAAGCATAGATAAGTCAGTTGGGTAGGTGTAATCTGTTTCTTCAAGGTGAGCACCAGGCAAAGCACTCAATAAAGGACTGGAACTGCAGGCATCTCGAGGACCACCTCCGGTGTACAATCCGAAGCAGTGGCCAAAACAGAATTTCTCACCATCGAAGGACATGAGACTGTAGGTGTCATGCTAAGAAGAATCGGCCACTCTGTGTATTTTGACATTGTCAATGGAGATATACCTGTTCTCTTTACGACCTGGAAGTGGTGGTAAAATGACTGTTCTTGTGCCCTTCACTCCATGAACGGGAACCGGAGCAGGTATGAGGGACCAAATTCCTTTTTGCTATCGATCTTCTCCCGAACTAGTTCTCCAACTTGGGGTAGCCAGCCAACTACCGGGATCTGCAAGGCATCATCCGAGGTGGAGGGCAAGTGTTCCTTTGCGAGACTGTCTCTGGTATCTTGTAGAGTCTGTAAAACATTGCAATGTTCATCCACGTCAAAGGAGACAGCCGAACCGACCGCGTCTAGACGGTCAAGGTCCGGGACATACATCTTGATACCAAAGAGCATTTTGTATGGGGTCCGCCCACCCAGAGACCTTCTTGGGACATTATTAAGGGCATGCTGCACGCTATTAAGATGGGCCAACCAGTTTCTGCCAGTGCCTATAACTCGAGCTGTCAGTGATTTGCTTTTAGTCACGGTTCATTCGTTCCACAATACTATTACCCTCAGGCCGGTATGGAGACGAAAACTTGACTTGGACCCCCATCAAACTCATGGCATCCCTATACGCCTTAGAGGCGAAAGCTGGTACCTGATCCGAATGGAAGGTACCACAGGCAAAAATCCCTACAAAGACACGCAAAACCCTGATGACAGTCCGTGAATCAGCGCTGCAATGAGGCCAGACCCAAACAAAGCGTGTGCATGAATCAACTGAAACTAGGATGTACTTATATGCAGTATCAGAAGAAAAAGCCCCGCAGTGATCTAAATAAACACATCCAAACGGTTTATTAGAAATGAACAACTGTGTTTGGGGCGGACGCGTAGCAGTTGAAGGCTTAATCTGCTGGCAAATGTCACATTGAAGGACATAGACACGCGTCTGTTTGTACAGTCCCCGCCACCAAAATCGTTGTTGCAACTGAGACAAAGTAGCTGAAACGCCCGCATGCGCAGACGTAACCCCTTCATGGGCCGCTGTGATCAGTGGATGCCTGCGATCTGAGTTGGGAATCAACCTTTCCCCAACTTCCGGAATTTTCACATAAGGAAACTTATCAGGACTTAAGAGGTATGTGTACTTTGAAAGGAACCCCGTAGGATATTTATCTTCCTTCTCAGTGGCAGCAACAGCCGCCAAGATATCATTATCAATCTTACTATTGGACCGTGTGACTGCTGCAACCAAATATGTCGATACCGCTGATTTCGCTGCTTCATCAGCAAGCGAGTTGCCAACAGCGTGGACTCCCACTGGTTGATGACTGAGAGTATGAATTACAAACACGAGTGGCAACTGCTCTTTAAGCTCAGCCACTCGGACCCAGATCATTTTATGTTTTATTGTGCTACCCTTGGAATCACGAAAATCATTCTGAATCCAAAAGAACAAGTTTTCATTGTAAGACTGGACAAAGTAGTAAGAATCACTTACGATTAGTGTTGTCACACTAGGATCAGCGTACTCCAATGCAAGCATCAGAGCACGGAGCTCTGCTAATTGTGCGGTGCAGTCTCCTAGAGTCTGCGTGTGCACGACTCTGGACTTGAACTCATCGTTCACTATGGCACCTACCACAATGGTGCATGCGGAAACGTAGGCGTGTTTAGAACCATGAGCAACCTGCGCCGAACCATCAGTGTATATGATGCAATTGAAAGTCTCCAAAGGCCGCATAGCCAGAGGTGCAGGATGAACAAACTCATATTGCAAAAACTCCTGTGACCGTAAGGAGGCGTCAAAAATTAAAGTGACATCCGGAGACGTCAAAGACGCAGCCCATTTTATCCACCAAGGGTGCAAAGCTTTAGAATGCGGTACACTGGCTTTCGTAACTGCCTCCAAAGCAGGTCACGGGGTAACAACCAACATGCGCTTTCCCTGTGACAGAGCACGTTCCTTAAGAATCGCCATCTGTACAGCCGTCAAAACTTTCTCCACAGTGGAAAATCGCATTTCAACTGTAGTGTACAAGTGTGACTTGTAAGCAATAGGTACTGTATCTCCTTCGTTAAAAGTAAGGTATGTGAAACCCACCGTCCCAGGGATGATTCTTATCACCAGGTTGGTGTGATTATCACGAGTCAATAAGTATTACGAAGCGAGCAGATTCCGCCTGCACAGATTGCAGTATAGCCGAGTGCTGAGGCAGCCAGTTTGATTTTGTAAAATTTGGTTGTATCAAAGCATACAAGGGCTTGATACGCTGAGCATATTCCAGAATGTATGTCCTTCCAAAATTCAAAAAGCCCTGTAAAGATTGTAACTTTTTCAGAGTTGTCGGAGCGCCCAATTGTGCGCATTTCTCCAAGAAGTGAGGAGACAATCCTCGACCTTCTTTGTAGAGCTCGTAGCCCAGGAACAACACTGTGTACTCCGCAATGTGTGATTTTGCAAAGTTGAATTTGTAACCAAAGTCCGCAAAGCTACAAATTAAGCGGTTCAACGTGACACAGATGCTCCCACAGTTCGTCATCCGTGAGATAAATGTCATCCACATATGAAAAAGCATCTGGGTCAACCCTCTCTAGGAGAGAGACTATGCGGGCAGCAAACACTTCAGGACTATTCTTGTAGCCCATCGGTAAACGTTTGAAATGTTTTTTGACACCGCCGCAAGTAAAGGAGGTCCATTGGGAACTAAGACCATCAAAATGGTGGGCATAAAAACCGTTGGAAATGTCAAGCGTGGTTTTAAACCACTTACGCACGAGACTATCCACTAAAGCAGAGCGGTGAGTATTTTGTACTGCACAAGTACGGCAATGCGAGCTTAAATGCCAGTAATCCAATACCAAACGATATGAACCGTCAGGCTTGGTTACAGTAAAAAGAGGGTTATTCATAGGTGACACACAAGTTTCAATAACACCCTGATATTCCAATTGTTCAAGGATTTCCGCAACGGAAGCCTTCGCTTCGCGCTTCAAGGGATATTGGGGTTGAGGCTGAGGCATAGACCGCAAAGGAATCTCGTGGTGAGGGGAAAATTTATCCCATCCACAGTGAGTACCGTACAGAGCGGGCGCAAGAGCCTTAGCCCACTCTTCTGCAAAATTCAGCGCATGCTCCTTCGAGACTGTGTGCGCAAAACTAGGGAGGATTACCTCCTCCCCTCTTGGAGCTGCGAGCACAAAAGGTGGGTGCCAGTCAGCCTCCGCTAGCAAAATGTCATAGGTAGTCGTAAGATTCTCCCAAAATACCCCTTCTATAGTGCGTTGAATGTCACCCTCAATGAATAAGACAATTTCATAGATCCTGTCGGGGGAAGCTACTCTAGTGTCAGCTGTCTCAACAACAACATAACGGTCAGTCGCTGTCCCCTTCCGTAGTGGACGCAGGGCCTCTCGCACTATGGTAATCTCTGCTGCGCTGTCCAGCAACGTCAGAGCCCATGTCTGATTCCGAAGCTGGGTTCTCACTATCTGTGGCATATCTGTGTGCTGTTAAAGCAGCGACTTTCTTCTTCTGAAACTGTGGTCTCTTCGGTGAAGAAACGTCCTGCTTGCCTTTGCCGTCCTTCGGGCGGGGCTGGTCACGTCCTCGTTGGCCACCCCGACCCCTGCCGCCTCCTCCACCACCGGTCGGAAGGGCCGATGTTTCCTGAAAAGAACAAGGAGAGCGTTGGTCAGGAACCTGAAAACGATCAGGTGACTTAATCATCGCCCGATCGCGCAAGTCATAAACACGGTCTGTGGGCGCAGGCAATGGAGACACAGGACGAGACTCCTGTTTCTGCTCTTGCTGTTGCTTTCCCTGTTTCAGTTTTTTAGGCCAATTTTGTTTTTTGGACTTGGGCTGGTCATCGGTTTCCGACTTCTGCCCTTGGGGTTGTTTTTTCTCCTTAGTAGAAAAAGGCTTGAGTCCCCTACTATTGAGGCCCACGGTTTTATAAGCCGCCACAATAATTTTCGCCAACTGTCGGGGTTTATCGGCATCGGGAACCGCCTGCAAAGCATTGGCAACCTGAAAGTTCACCGCATCCCCTTTGACATAAGCAAGTATGAGATCAGAAACCACATCAAAGGAGCCACAGAGGCACATACCCAATTCAACCACAGCCTCCGGTCCGTGGTCATCCTGAAAACGTTTAAGGACCGTCGGCAGGACAGTCATAGACGGAGTGCCGTAACACCTCGCATAGACCGCCGCAAATGGTTTACCCCAGGTCTCACAGTCACCGATTTCAGGGGTTAAATCCTTTGGTAATCTAATTGTCAGAATCCTGTGTTTTTCACCAGGAGACGTGTTAGGAAATACAGCTTCCAGCTGGTCAAACTTCTCGGCAAGCCAGAAAGGAAAATCATCCTGTTCTTGGGGACGCCTACCCATCACAGCGTTGACCATAATGGGACTGAGCTTCATACTGCCCTGTCCGGGAGGAAGCGCCGCACCACCTGGGGCCCCGCCCGGGAGATTGCGGGTTATGTATTGCACTAACGACCTAATCACGCTAATTGCGACTACATGTAGCCGTCTGATCTCAGCCACGGCACATGCTCCGTGCTGAGGATGAGGCGTAAATCCAGCCAAGACAGGCCAAGTTGCGCCTGGAATGGACAAAGGACCTAACCTCGAAGCTGATAACGAATGGGGTAGGGCGCTATTAAACCAAACGCGGTGCTGCCGAGTATCAATTGGAATTTCTTGTGCCCTATACGGAGTATACTCATTTGGCACAGCAGTGGGAGTGTATGTATGGAACACACCTGAAGTTCCGTCCACAGTCGGGAAGGTCACACACGAATAAAAATATTTCCTAAGGGTAAGCCACCTCTACACTCACCACCATAATTACTGCCATGCCATCCACGGGAAAATTATAATTTTGCAAATGATTGCGCACCGCAATTCGACTATGCTGCGGAATGTCCACCACGGCCATAGTGACACAGAAAGAAAAATGTACAAAGTCAACCCTGTAGCACAACTGGGTTGCAATTCAAGGAAACCAATTAGAAAGATTCAAGCTTGAAAAGACCTATACTAAAATAGGTAGGTTTGTCCGACACCACCGTTATCCGGAAACAATAGTGAAGGTGTTAAGGACTGAATGATGTACTACTCAAGTATCACGCTATAAGACCACCAACGATTGGGCGCCATGTCGCAGGGATTCCATGCTCAGACAGAACTGTGCATAGAGGCTTGGAACCTCAGTGAATTAGGGTGTACCAAAACTCACGTTAGTACCAAAAAAATCCCCTACCAGACTAGCTATCAGTGTCTCATTGGTCATCATAAACTCCCAATGCTTAGACAAACCAGAACATGAACTTAGTACACCTCAGGTAACGTTGAACACATGAATACTTTTTCGTTATACAATCATTTCAATCCAGAACAAGGAGTAAAAGAGGACCCATGCATATTTGAAATGTTTATTCACTAATGCCGTGCTCTCAAGCGCAGTATCTTAGCTAATACAAGCAAACATATTATAAGAAACAGAGTAATCAGCATAGTCACTAGTCCATAGAACACAAACGGTACAAGCATAGTATTATGCTAAAATGAATAGGGTTTAACAAAACCTAATTCTCACCCTTCCTAGCTAGTATATTATATTATATCTAAGAAGGTCTCTTGTGGGTTTTAGCAGATCGGCCCCATACCTCAAGATACTAGTGGTTTGGGATCACATCATCAGCAACCAGCTCTCTGCATGCGAAGCACCATGAAGTGTGTGTTATGCTCCTGTGCAAAGCAATATAAAACGCGCCTAAAGCCAGAACTTAGCTGCAGCTGCATGTATGTTATGTCTAGGGACGTGCGAAGATCAGTGCTCATAACAACTACTGTGTTGAGATATCCTTGAAGGTTTCAGCACTCACTGTACAGACACAGCTCGCCAAGCAAGGCTGATATCAGTGTAACAACATATTATTCTCGTATGAACCGAAAACATTTTACTAGGCTCAAAGCTAAAGCAGCAGATGTGTGTCGTGTGCAAAAAGCAGCAGAAAGGAAAAATGGCGTTTAAACTCACAAAAAGCTCATGCTAACTTAACACAGTTATCAGGCTACATCTATCCATATATCACAACAATGTGAAATGTGAACAGATTCCAAGTTGCTTTTGCACGCAGGGGGTTCTTCCTATGCCCTGCATGGTGATGTGTACTGTTACAGAGCCCTTATTGCCCGGTTCAAACACAATTAACAACATACATTTGCCAGAGCTGGGAAAGGATATATGTGCCGGTATTGGCTATCATCTTACTAATTACCAATTATCATTACAAATTGTCCTAACAGCTCCCAACAGGCAATTCGCTCATAAAAGGAAAGGGGGCACTTATTTTACCCTAGAAAATCATCTGCTGTCTGAGGAGTCACAGTGTGAAATAGGGCTCTACTATTTTCTGCGTCAGACTGATTAATATTATCCTCCGAGTATTCCAACGTTGATTGGGGTTGAGAGTCTCTAAGTATACTTGCCGCTGTGATTGCCTCATCTCGACCCTTCAGGGCTTGCTCCAGAGTGGGGTTTCTATCTTGGGAGTTGTGGGCCAGTTCATTGCATCGTGTTTGCCGATTTGTTGGAGACTTTGAGGCATGCTTTGCGAGGAATTCCCAGGCGCTGTGGGAGGGAACATTGTCTCTAGCCATTCGTCAGCCTCCTCTGGAGTTTCAAAAAGTTGTGCCTTTTGATCATGCATTACCTTCAGCAGGGCTGGGAATAGCAAGGTCTAAGAGCTCTGAACTTCTTTTTGGTACCTGGTATGAGGACCTTTCACATTGCACAAACATGGTGTAATCAGGGTAGAGTGATATTCTTTGATTCTCATACTGGATTGGGGACTTCTCTCTTGCCCTTTGGAGCAGCAAGTTTCAATCCCTGAAATTAAATATTCTGGCAATCATGGGTCGGGTTGGGCCCCTGCTGTTGGTTGGCCCGAGGGGATCCTGTGTGCCCTCTCCATGCAGAAAAAGTATGAAAGACCCTCCGGGGCTACATGTTCTCGGAACCATTGTTCCATGAACTTGGTGGCATTGGGTCCCTCACTGCGCTCCCGCACGCCAATGACGAATACATTATCCTGGCGATTCCTACCCTCTGCATCGTCGACTGTGGGCTGGAGAGCCACCATTTGTCATTGCAATTGTGTGAGCTGCACTGCATGTTCTTTGTGCTGTGGTACCAACTCCGCCAGTGCTGCTTTATTATCATTTACAGTTGAGGCCAGTTTGGTATGGTCCGCCTTTAGGAGGGTGAAGCCCGTTGTGAGGCAGCCAATCTGCTGCTCTATGGATTTGCGTGAGTCTCTCACCTCTTGGACAATGAGGTCTAGCTTGTCTGGGGTGATTCCATGTTTGTTGGCGGGATAAAATTTGATAGTGGTTGCTCGGTGTCTGTATCCTCTTGCTCTTGTTAGTTTGTGGCAGTTGCCTCAGGGAGATTTCCTTTGGTGCGCCCCATTCCGTAGCAGTGTACAATATGCCGTTGGTATACAGCTGAGTGTTCTCACTGGGTAAGTGTCACACCCCAGACCCGATTCAGTTATTGTCGCAAGGCAGGGTCTTCTACATGGGCCTGGATGAGCAGTATATGGCTTAATATGTCTGTCTGCTGTCAGCCCAATTCGAGCTGTGGGCCGGTGCCACTTCTAGTTCTTAGCTGTGAGCTCCTAGTGCAGCGGGGGTTAGAGTTCTTGGTGTTTTCCCCCACTGTGCAGTGATAGGGATGCAAGTCAGCCTGGCAGAGGTGGGCGGGGATCAGAAGCATAGGATCCTCCCTGCTTAGCACCCAGTCTGCCTCAGTCTTCCCAGGCCCCTCAATGCATCTCAGCAGTGAGTTTTGCTGTGCCAGCAATATGTCCTCTTGAAAATCTATTCCTGACTGCTGACCAGGACCAATCACACATTACGGTCTCCACAGTGCTTTTCCATTAATTATTCGTGTCTGAGGGGTCAGAGATGACCTCACAGTCCTGGCCAGCAGTTTAAGGGTCAGCCTGTACTTTCTCAGGTGTCAGATGTTTAGTGGCCTTACCGTTGAGTGCTCTCCTTAACTTCCAGTGTGATCGAGGGCATGAGCTGTTCTCCAGACCCTATACACCGATGCCCGGATCCGAGCATGCACCAAATAAGGTCCAGCACTATGTCCATAGGCCTGTCTCCCAGGGGGTCACACTTTAAGCAGCAGGGGTTCTTCTGCCCACCCCCTCATTGCAATCAGTGAGCCCCCATCGATTCCCCTGAGTCCTCCAGCATTATAATCAACCTCACAGTGCAGGCTTTCTCAAAGAAGAAGGGAGAGGGAGAGCCCCAGGCCACGGGCACAGTAGTATTCGCAAGCCGGGGCCCCACACCTCTCACCTTATCTCATGGTGTGTTCTGCAGAGTCTGGGGCCCTCCAGCTGCCCCATATGTCACCACAGGGCCAGTTTGGTCCCAGACTTCGCTCCACACAGAGGCTGGGTCACTCTCAATTTCACAGTATCCCCGCCCATGGGGTGGGGGCCCCCAGCTCTTCACCAGCACAGGCCATGGAGAAGGCAGCAGGTCACACCGGTCACTTGTTATTCCGGCCATGGCCCTGGTAGCACCCTCTGGCAGCCTCTCCGCACCTGCAGGGGGAAGAGAGAACCCATGGCCTCCGCCACCGCAATCACAGGAGGCAGAACGATCAAGGAGCAGTAGAGAGGGGAAGAGAAAGGCCGCCGCTGGTCTCTGCCTGCAGCCTGCCGCTGCATTACTCCACCCACAGGGGTGCTTGTTTCTTTTAGGCATAATAAAAAACAGAAAGGGAGGTCTCCTCTAAAGACCAGTCCAGGGACGAGGAGATAAAGGAAAACAGAAAAACAGGGTAGTCCCTCTTGCTTACTTAAGAAAAAGGGGTAGTCCTTGCTTGTATAGTGCCACCATAACTCAAGAGATCTTAACAATTAAAGCCACTCATAACAGTTGTCACAGATTACAAAAACAATTCAGATAAAATATCTCAGTGATTTATTAAAAAAATAATTGTACAATGTCAAACATCAAATAACTGTGCCACAGAAGAAAATTAAAAAGAGTGTCAGCATCATGCAGAAATGATGTACATCTCTATAGTATCCACATTACAAAATTTAAAAACAGCAATAGATTAAAACCAAGTTGTCGACGCAGCGTTTCGGTTCCTAAGTTGACACCTTCATCAGGACAGGGTTCTATGCAATAAAGAAACAACGAATTAACACAACATTTTCTTTTTTATCACAAACTCGATCTATAAAACAATCCTTTGCTATTTTTTTGCAGCTTATCAAGTTTTTCACAAACATCTTCTTTTATTATAGCAAAAGGACCTTTTTCTCACAAATATATTTCATACTAATGAAAGGTATTTGTTCTTGGGACAAATTTAAAACAACAATTAAATAACAATGTGGCACCAAAGACCGTGGCTACTAGATCTCATGAGCTACGTGGGAAGTTATGAACAATACTACACAGCTGATGGCAGTGCTGAAGTGGGTGTGATAGTACATATTTAAGCGTAGAATTTTCTATGGACTTACTCAAAAAACGGACTCGTGTAATCTTCGAGCCGTATCTTCCTCTAAATCAATTTGAGGGAAGCAGTCCTTAGTTCATCGCAGGACGTCACATATAAATCAGGTGAATTATGACATTTCTGAAGGGATCTCCTTATGTCTGAAATCACATAAGGCCTTTCATTAAAAAAAAATTTTTAATGCACATTTTAGTTTGATGGCATTATCAGTGCATATCCCATGTTATAAGAAATTACCTTGATAGTTTCAAGGAGTATTCGTTCTATGGAGGAAAAAGGAGCCACCGGTATATGGGACTGTAGTTTTGTCAAAGTTCCTTTAAAGAATTGGAGAAACAGGGTATTCAAATTAGGTCCCTGGCGTTATGCTAGAGCAAAAGTTTATAAATTTCACCATCATTGATCCATCTATTTATGAACTCACCCCTTTCAAATAAGGGACCAGCGCGAAAATGCAGCACGTGACTGGATGTCGTCAGGCTCTTTTCGTATTGGAGGGTTTGATTCCTTATCAGGGTTTAGGAGGTATTTTTCGCATTCACCACCCTAGAAAAATATACAATAATGAAGCGTTTATCAATTCTCTGCTCCGTTTGTGCCTGTAATTAACTAGCGGTCTCCATGGTCGAGTGTCAGTATAAATGCCATTGACCAAGCTCTATTGTTTTAATATTGAGGCTTGCCGGCATAGAGATAAATCGGGATTATTTAAAATAACGGTATTCATGCGTAAGTAGTCGTATGCATACGAAATACAATGTTTAGTCATTTAAATTTGGGGTTTGTGTGGAGCGGAAATTGGTCACTAAATTGGCACACCCCAATATTTACCGAACACCCAAGCATATGGGTTATGGAACTTCATTAGTTTAAATTAAACAAGATAGGTGCATTGAATCCCCCTTAGCATGTAGAAACCAGAGCTATTGTGACTATATCCAGCCATCTCTTAGGGCGGTCACTTCCCCTGTACCAATGCAGCGGGATAGTGACTACGATGTCTAGTTTCTCTCACACGGGTGTTCACGCTTACCTTCCGTCCGAGATTCGGCCTCCCTGCTCCTTTTTCACTCCGGGTTCATCGGGTTGCAGCTCAATGGGCAAACAACTCTGTTTATTTAAGAGGTTCAGCTTCGCGCTTAAATCTGAAAACCTCGCGAGATTGTGAATCTTTGTTTTACGTATCACGGAGTGCTACAATGTTTACAGAACTACCAGGGTAGTTCATTAATAGAATGGGACCTTATTTCCACGCGACATTTCTTGTGAACTACAGCAGTAGTTTATTATTAATTACAGAGTATCGACTACTCTCAAATGCGACAGTATTTGGAGAGCTACGGGGGTATTATCTAATTCAAATGCGACAGTTATTTTAGACTACAGCAGTGGTCTGTTGTTGGTTTCTACCTATCGACTGCTGTAGCTCCATAGTTTTATTTCCCCATGTCGGTCAGTATAGAATTAGACAGCTCTGGAGCCGTATTCTGGGCATACACCCGGGCTGGTTATTATATAGTACTATTCTATTATCAATTAATTATTATTTTTAAATACTGGCTCAATTATAAAATAAAGAATCATTAACAAAAAGCCTCCTTATTTTTCGTGAAGTCTGATGTCTGAACTGCAACACTTTATTCGCATTTAAATTATGCTTTCTCTAGATAGGTAGGTGGTATTCTGAACCAATTGGCATGTTTTATCAAACGATTTGGGGTATTAGTCAAAGTCACGCTATAACAGACTGGAGAACAAATACATTTTATCATAAATTACAAGAAGAATTGTTATAAGATGCGCTCCCAGTCTTCTTTGCTGTTAAGTCCGGTTCTCACAGTATTAAAGCGGGACATAAAAAATTGTTCCCGTTTTTTTCTTTTAAGATCTATGTCGCCTCCTCTTAGGTTCATTTGGATACTTTCCACTCCACACCAAGCAAGATCATTGATTGTGTGGTTGGCCTCTTGCCAGTGTTCAGTTAAAGGTGCTCCTTGTTTTCTAGTGCGAATCGCTGATTTATGTTCAGTTATTCGCGATTCGCACTAGAAAACGAGGAGCACCTTTAACTGAACACTGGCAAGAGGCCAACCACACAATCAATGATCTTGCTTGGTGTGGAGTGGAAAGTATCCAAATGAACCTAAGAGGAGGCGACATAGATCTTAAAAGAAAAAAACGGGAACAATTTTTTATGTCCCGCTTTAATACTGTGAGAACCGGACTTAACAGCAAAGAAGACTGGGAGCGCATCTTATAACAATTCTTCTTGTAATTTATGATAAAATGTATTTGTTCTCCAGTCTGTTATAGCGTGACTTTTACTAATACCCCAAATCGTTTGATAAAACATGCCAATTGGTTCAGAATACCACCTACCTATCTAGAGAAAGCATAATTTAAATGCGAATAAAGTGTTGCAGTTCAGGCATCAGAATTCACGAAAAATAAGGAGGCTTTTTGTTAATGATTCTTTATTTTATAATTGAGCCAGTATTTAAAAATAATAATTAATTGATAATAGAATAGTACTATATAATAACCAGCCCGGGTGTATGCCCAGAATACGGCTCCAGAGCTGTCTAATTCTATACTGACCGACATGGGGAAATAAAACTATGGAGCTACAGCAGTCGATAGGTAGAAACCAACAACAGACCACTGCTGTAGTCTAAAATAACTGTCGCATTTGAATTAGATAATACCCCCGTAGCTCTCCAAATACTGTCGCATTTGAGAGTAGTCGATACTCTGTAATTAATAATAAACTACTGCTGTAGTTCACAAGAAATGTCGCGTGGAAATAAGGTCCCATTCTATTAATGAACTACCCTGGTAGTTCTGTAAACATTGTAGCACTCCGTGATACGTAAAACAAAGATTCACAATCTCGCGAGGTTTTCAGATTTAAGCGCGAAGCTGAACCTCTTAAATAAACAGAGTTGTTTGCCCATTGAGCTGCAACCCGATGAACCCGGAGTGAAAAAGGAGCAGGGAGGCCGAATCTCGGACGGAAGGTAAGCGTGAACACCCGTGTGAGAGAAACTAGACATCGTAGTCACTATCCCGCTGCATTGGTACAGGGGAAGTGACCGCCCTAAGAGATGGCCGGATATAGTCACAATAGCTCTGGTTTCTACATGCTAAGGGGGATTCAATGCACCTATCTTGTTTAATTTAAACTAATGAAGTTCCATAACCCATATGCTTGGGTGTTCGGAAAATATTGGGGTGTGCCAATTTAGTGACCAATTTCCGCTCCACACAAACCCCAAATTTAAATGACTAAACATTGTATTTCGTATGCATACGACTACTTACGCATGAATACCGTTATTTTAAATAATCCCGATTTATCTCTATGCCGGCAAGCCTCAATATTAAAACAATAGAGCTTGGTCAATGGCATTTATACTGACACTCGTCCATGGAGACCGCTAGTTAATTACAGACACAAACGGAGCAGAGAATTGATAAACGCTTCATTATTGTATATTTTTCTAGGGTGGTGAATGCGAAAAATACCTCCTAAACCCTGATAAGGAATCAAACCCTCCAATACGAAAAGAGCCTGACGACATCCAGTCACGTGCTGCATTTTCGCGCTGGTCCCTTATTTGAAAGGGGTGAGTTCATAAATAGATGGATCAATGATGGTGAAATTTATAAACTTTTGCTCTAGCATAACGCCAGGGACCTAATTTGAATACCCTGTTTCTCCAATTCTTTAAAGGAACTTTGACAAAACTACAGTCCCATATACCGGTGGCTCCTTTTTCCTCCATAGAACGAATACTCCTTGAAACTATCAAGGTAATTTCTTATAACATGGGATATGCACTGATAATGCCATCAAACTAAAATGTGCATTAAAAATTTTTTTTTAATGAAAGGCCTCATGTGATTTCAGACATAAGGAGATCCCTTCAGAAATGTCATAATTCACCTGATTTATATGTGACGTCCTGCGATGAACTAAGGACTGCTTCCCTCAAATTGATTTAGAGGAAGATACGGCTCGAAGATTACACGAGTCCGTTTTTTGAGTAAGTCCATAGAAAATTCTACGCTTAAATATGTACTATCACACCCACTTCAGCACTGCCATCAGCTGTGTAGTATTGTTCATAACTTCCCACGTAGCTCATGAGATCTAGTAGCCACGGTCTTTGGTGCCACATTGTTATTTAATTGTTGTTTTAAATTTGTCCCAAGAACAAATACCTTTCATTAGTATGAAATATATTTGTGAGAAAAAGGTCCTTTTGCTATAATAAAAGAAGATGTTTGTGAAAAACTTGATAAGCTGCAAAAAAATAGCAAAGGATTGTTTTATAGATCGAGTTTGTGATAAAAAAGAAAATGTTGTGTTAATTCGTTGTTTCTTTATTGCATAGAACCCTGTCCTGATGAAGGTGTCAACTTAGGAACCGAAACGCTGCGTCGACAACTTGGTTTTAATCTATTGCTGTTTTTAAATTTTGTAATGTGGATACTATAGAGATGTACATCATTTCTGCATGATGCTGACACTCTTTTTAATTTTCTTCTGTGGCACAGTTATTTGATGTTTGACATTGTACAATTATTTTTTTAATAAATCACTGAGATATTTTATCTGAATTGTTTTTGTAATCTGTGACAACTGTTATGAGTGGCTTTAATTGTTAAGATCTCTTGAGTTATGGTGGCACTATACAAGCAAGGACTACCCCTTTTTCTTAAGTAAGCAAGAGGGACTACCCTGTTTTTCTGTTTTCTTTTAGGCATAGTCAGTCCCGGTCACCCCTTCTTACGAATTCAGAACTTCAGTCCGGTCCCCAGTGCTCCACTGATCTTCGTCTCGGCACTCACCACCAGCGATCCAAGGTAGACACCTAGTAAAGTGGAGAGAGAGGAGGGCGGCGGCATCTCAGTCCCTCAGGCCAGTGGTGGAGGCGCATCCCGAACGGCTGTTATTTTGTGGAGATGCCGGCCCAAAGCAGCAGGGGCTCCACTGCAGATGGACAGGAGCCATGCAGTCATGCTGCTTGGGGCCGCAGGGAGAGGTGCCCTTGGAGCAGGAAAGTGCCGCTCCCCTCAGCACTCCACCCATGACGTTGCACTGGCCCCATGGCCCAGCGCAGGGGCCCCCACCACAAGGGCAGGCCCCACAGGTAGGCTCCGGCCAACGGTCCAGTGCGCGGCTATCACCCACGCAAAATGCCCAACATTACGTCTCAGGGGTGGGCAGCCCATCCCTTGGCCATTAGGCTGTTATATGGTTGCTGTTTGGGGGTTGGATTGGCCCCAGTTCTGCAGGATGTGGCAGGATTTATCTGACTGGGTGAAGAGCTCACTTAGATTGCGTCCACCATGCTTGTCAGTTAGCCACTTCCCGATTTTACTACCCTTATAACCCACAAATTGGGAGATAATTCCAACAATCTGCACTGTGGGACTCATTACACTGTTGGGTGGAATCATTTCTGCCTGACTCAGCATCGGTCATGGGACTGACCGACATCTGGACGTCGGTTTCGACCAGCTCATTAGGATGTGACCGAACACTGTTCAGTCACATTCCTACATTTTATTATGGAAGCATGCATTCCAGCCAGAAACAGGATGTAACTCTTGCTTCTGTAGTAAAATGGAGGGTGCGGTTCATCCCTGCACTCCTGGCAGGTACCTCAAGGTGCCTGCCACAAGGTGCTGGGTCAACCAGGGGCACCCATTGTTCTCCAACTAGAGGATGCGCACCCAAGGGGACCCTGCTGGGGTCCTAAAGATGCTTTCCGACATGGTTTCCATGTCAGACAGACCGGCATGGAAACCAGGTCAGAAACCGTCATAGTAATCTCAAGGGCAGAAAGGCCTGCTCTTGACATTACTTGATGCATTCTGACTGGCCGAACGGCTCTCCAAGCCTGTCGGAAGCCAGCCAGAATGACCGGTCGGATACCTTTTCCCCTGCCGCCACCAAAATGTGGCGGTCTGAGAGAAATCTGACCGGCACATTACACTGCAGTTACGCCGAACCGCATCGTAATCAGCCCCTAAGTGTAGAATATGCCAGAAACAGCCAATTTGTCTATAAAAAATAAATTATGCAATGGCATATATTCCTCTAACACAGGTAGCCAATCTACAACTATCTTACAGAATCTCCTTCCTTTCAAAAAAATTAGCACAAAGTAGGTCCATTAATGGACTACTTTGAAGACACTTGGGTTGGCAGTCTGCACTGCTTTGGACACAGACACAAAACGTGGAATGTCTACAACAGCACTATTTATAAAATCCCCTATTATAAAAAAACAATGTATTTACACAATTACCAATACACCTGCAGCAAAATGCAAACCGGCATACTTAGATATGTTTATGTATAAAAAGCCACAAATTGTCAAGACCACCGTGGCCAGTGTAAGTCCAGGCAAAGTAAAACCAAATAAAAGTAATCTTCTGAGAGCGCTGATAGCTTCTTGCAATCTGAAGACAGGAGTCAAGGATCCATTTCAAAAGCAAGGTCAGATGTCTAGTTTTCAGAGACTCGCAACGGACCAAGAATCAAATGCGCACGTTCGAAGTTGGAACGGTGCACTTCAACTGAACCAGTGAGGCATGTGTAGCGTCTCCTTACCGTGCAATTTTCTCAGCGGGTCAGTTTTAGTGTTAGGATATTCCGTGTAAGTGTTCCTGATAAACGCATGCGCAACGAGCACGTCTTGAAACAACCCATTTCGAAGGGTTGCTGCGAGCTAAACCAGTTTTCTGAGGTGAACTACAGAATAATTCTTATAGCCCCTAGTCGGTTAGCCTAATTTTTTCATTGAAGAAATCAGCAGGAAGATAAGGTACAGTCTTTTGCCATTCTAATGTATTTTCAACCCGTCTGTTTTTCTGAGATTGAGCTACAACAGTACAAAGATAATAGAAAGACTTCAGGAGTAGTTTAATTTTAGCATAATATTATAAAGACTTTATTTAAAAAAATTAAACCGAGTAATAGACTTATTTATATAAAGAGTACACACTCATACGTTACCTCTATTTATTTACATTTTGTAGTCACAATAAAGAAAACAGACCAAACAGCACTTCACCTGGAGCTTTTGTAATGCAGTGAGAGTGGAGCAGGACACAAGATTGGGGGGCCTATGGAAATCACCTCTAGTTGCAAAGACTTCTCTGTGTATCCTGGAAGCAAGGACATGTATCCTCCCCTGCAAGTTGTTCCAGCACTTGCAAATGTCCTGTGAGATATTTCAAGAGCCCACTGGTCCACTAATGCATCCTACATTTACCTTCTCTGACTCATGGTTACTGTTTCTCATACCTCATGACATCATCAACCATAACAGTCAAATTGTTTAAAAAAATCAAGGGAACTCTTTTCCCTGCCATTTTGAAGAAAAACAAATACATTTTTATAATCAAAAACAAAAATCTGGGCTAGCTGCAAATGGTGCTGCTGATGCTACACCAAATCATTATGTGAGTGTAGAGAAAGTAAAGGGCAGTTTCTGTTGCAGCTTATCATTTTATCATTTATATTGTTAGGATCAGGAGATTTACATTGGGTGATGAGAATATATGTGTATGTTTACTGTAGGCCTGGGCTAAATTTTAAGTACACCTGAGTAATTTGAGTAATATAGAGTGATGACGCAGAATTATTGTAAAGTACATGATTATGCATGTTTGATTAATTATCAATACTTTGGCACAAAAATAATACAGCAGAACAACAAAATTAATGAGCACAAGCGTCTGCTTGATGCTGATGTTCATATTCTGTTGTATTTAGTGCTTTTCTTAGTGCAAAATGCATTTTCGATGCCAAGGATCATTTTGCGCAAAATAAATAGAACTAAACAATGGGTAATGTACCTCCCATAACTCCGCATTTGCCATTTTGACTGAATTATATACCAAATGTGCACTCTTCAAAACTTCAAGTACTCCATTGTGCTGGTCAGTATGTCCCTCCTTGACAGTGTACAGCTCTAAATATGGTGGACATATACCAGGATCGACTAAGTGGTGACCGTCAACTAAGTAATCAGTTTCAGATGACGGAAACTACTCCATTGTGACCTGTGCTAGACATTAAGCCTAAACTCTAAGGGCCTGATTATGGGTTTGGAGGTGTGGGAGTGGGACCCCATGCCACTGCGCTGCTCCTACATCACCAAACGGGCCCACCGCTCGCCCACCAGATTATGAGTTAAATCATTGTCTGGCAGGCGGGTGGGTTGGCGGTCCTGTGACGGTGTAGTAAAAATACTCAAATGTGAGCTTTAATGCTGCATCACCGTGGGACCGCCACAGCGCGTTCCATTTGTGAAGTTCATGCCATGCTGGAACTGGGAGTGTATGCGCACGGGGACACAACATGTGTCCCCCTGCAGGTACCAATTTGCATGGGGCAAGGGAGGCCCTGAAGGACCCCTTTTGTTTCCTTACCCCCAGCAGTTTCACGAAGTAAGAATCTCCATGAGAACACTGTGGGTCAGGAAACTTGTAAGATGTATGTTGGTACTGCAGAGGCACTGTCAGCATATTCCTGATCTCCATGCAATCACCATGGAACACAATTTCCTGGCAGTTGCAGCGGTATGACTGCCTATGTTGTAATACGGCGGTCGGACACGGTGTGGGGGTGGCCAGACCACCATTGGCAGGTCACCGTGAGTTTGGCAGTCCACGGAACACCAAACTCATAATCGGGCCCTAAATGTGGTGGACAGTATACTGTCAGCCTGGGGAATGGATGAAGTACTTTGTAATGAAGGAATGGCAGCCGATACACTGAGCTTTAAATCAGCCCCCTAGTGTCGAACATGTTTACTTGGCGTTGACATAAGATAGCTGTGTCCAATTTTTTGCAGATAAAATACTATAGAGAGCCTAATTTATGTAAGGGCATGACCCGTTAAGAATCATGTGGCAAGTAAGCTATTCTAAAGTGAAGAAACCGCATCAGGGTGGTAACTTTCTTAACATATTTGGAGGTTGCAAAGTAGCACAATTCTGTAGAAAGTCAAATGCCAATCCTCTTATGTAACTGGATAATTGAGAGCCAAAGGGTATTGCATTAAGATATTCAGTTTTTGATTGTTTTTTATTTTATAATATACCCCTGTTGGGCTAAGAGCGTCACCCTCCTGTCCACTCTATCTTGCTGTTCAGTAAAGTCATCATCTGAAATGTAGATATCATCAATATTTTATATCACTTCTGCAGTTTCATATAAGATCTCTATTATTCTTGCAACAAAAAGTCCAGAGCTATTTTTATACCCCTGAGGTAACCTTGTATAGGCAAATTGGAATCCACCGGATGAAAAGCAATTAAATACTATGCTTCATTAGGTATATTTTGGCTAAACAATCTGTTTGAAATTGTGTTAGAGATCATGTTTTCCAGGCCTTTTTCATTTCAGTTTGAAGTCTAGCTATTGAACATGTAACAAGTGATGAACTGCTATTTCATATTCAGTGAATGTATAATGAATATGTCAGCTAAGGAATATCAAATAAAAACACATTCAGTGATAATTTGGCGGTGATTTAGTTTATAAACTATTCCAGGAATGTGATACATCTTCAGACTGATTCCCTCGATATTTATATAATTGTATCTATTTTAATCCTATGCTTTCAGGTTTATTTTATTTTTTGTTTTAGATTTATTAAGACATACAAGACAGGCTCCATTTTTAGCTATAGTTAGACTATCCAGCTTGTTTACGTTTGGACCAGATGCTGCATGTCATTATGGCACAAAGTGCATAAGGTCTGATTCAATTCCTGTAAGGCTACTAATTCCATCTCAGACAATACCTCTCCTGTTTTCCACCAAATAACTAACATGTCTGGTAAACAATAATAACACTAATGTTGATGCCGTTATCATTCCTAGAACTGAGAGAGTGTCAAGTCAGTCAGATAACGAACTAGTTATAATGCTTGATGCTACAGATAATTGTTCATTATCATAATATCAAGACCATCAGAAGACCATCCACAGATAAATCATGAAAAGGGTGTAGTCTGAATTGCTGTCCCTTTATCTCCAATTGTCTTAAAGATATGTCTAAGACACTTCTTCTGACACCCATAATCTGTATCCAAGATTCCGAAAACAAAGTCAGAGGTTTTTATCCTTGATTTTGCTTTTAAAGACCACCACTTATCCCCTTTAAGGACCGCAGTTCATCCAATTATGTGGAGAGAAACTTCACCCAGGCCCCCCGCGTATCCCCCCAAAAAAACATTAAGGCACCACTCTGCAAACACCCCCCCTGGCGCGTTTGCAGAGGGGGAAATAATTCCCCTTGAATACTGGGGGTCCCTGGGGGCCTAGTAGTCCACCAGGTACCTCCAGTATGCGGTAGGGGGCTGCCTCGCTGAGACGTGTAAAGAGGCCACGCCCCTTTTTACACCTCTCTGCAATGCAGCCCCCTGGCACACACTGGAGGTTCCTGGTGGGCTAATTGGCCCCCAGGGACCCCCAGTATTCAAGGGGAATTAGTTTCCCCTCTGCAAACGAGCCTGGGGGCTGCCTTGCAGAGACGTGTAGAGAGGCCATGCCCCTTTTCAAACCTTCATGAAACGCAGCCCCCTGGAGCATACCAGATGTTCCTGGTGGTCTAGTGGGCCCCGAGGGACCCCCAGTATTCAAGGGGAATTAGTTCCCCCTCTGCAACCGCGCCGGGGGCTGCCTTGTTGCGGCTCAGTCTGGTTAGATGGAAGAGGAAGAAAAGAGTAAGCGCACGTTTCTAATATGTTTAATTTCACAATGCTTGTGGGTATACAATATGTTTTTGTGACTATTGTCTGTAAGCGTCCCTTGCAGTTTTTGCGCAGCAAGCAAATCAATAGGGTTTGTTCGGCCTTTCAATTAAAAACATGCGCGTATTGTACACGCGCGTCTTTGGATCCAACGTTGTGTATATATAAGCAAGCGCTAATGTTGCAAAGTGAGCCAACTCCTCCCCCTCCCTCCACCCACTTCCTGGTCTGCCATCCTGACACCAACCGTTTTTTCTAATATATGTAGACTACTGTCTCTATGCGTCTCTTGTAGTTGTTGCGCAGCAACCAAATTGATAGGGTCTGTTCGGCCTTTTGATTAAAAACGCGCACATTGTACTCGCGCGTATTCAAATCCAAAGTTGTGTATATATAAACACGCTAATGTTGCAAAGTGAACTAACCCCTCCCCACTCCCTACACCCACTTCCCGGTCTTGCATCATGACACCAACTGTCCATCCTAATATATGTAGACTATTGTCTGTATGCGTCCTTTCTTAATGTTGCAAAGTGAACCGACTCCTCCCCCTCCCTCCACCCACTTCCCGGTCTGCATCCTGACACTAACAGTCCATCCTAATATGTAGACTATTGTCTCTATGCATCCCTTGTAGTTGTTGTGCTGCAACCAAATCAATAGGGTCTGTTCGGATTTTCGATTAAAAACATGCGCGTATTGGACACACGATATTCAAATCCAACGGTGTGTATATATAAACACACGCGTATTCGAATCCAACTTTGTGTCCAAATTTCAAAGCAATCAGTGAAGAACTTTCGGAGATTTGTGATTTTGAACAAACGAACATTTACATTTTTATAGATTACCTACTGGCGGTCGCTAAAAGGTAGTTGTAGTTAGGACTGTGTTTCTATTCAAAAAGCGTTTTTTCTTTTCTCAATAACTTTAGCACCGTTTAACAAATCTTTGCAAATTTTTCAAAACTAGTGAGGCGCTCTAGCCAGCTCCTATCTTAAAAGTTTTGGGGTGATTGAACAAGCGGGGGCCAAGAAAAAAGGGGGGTCCCCAAAAAGTTTTTTTTCCATGTGGATTGCCATAGGAAACTTTAGAGACGGCTACAGCCCGAACAGCTGAGCAGATTTACACCAAATTTGGCACAAAGGTAGTCCTCGTTTGAGAAAGAACTCTTTTTCTTTTTCTGGTGTAAAGTTTTGATATATAGAGGCACAGAGGATCCGCATACCCTGCCGATCACGAGCTGGTTTCTAATTGTCTGTCAACACTTCAAACCAGGAACCAGGGCACACAAAAGCTGTAAAGGAAACACTCAAAAAGAGAAAAGGGGGCAGGGTGGGACACCCTGAACCCTAGACCTGCTCAGGGTGTCCCACAAGGACCCCCAGGGCCCAAAGAAGTATTTTTTTTAAAAGAGCGGCAAAATGCGTGGAGGACCCGCAGATCCTGCCGCGAAGAAAATAAAATTGAAGCACAGGCTCCTGCACTTTGTTATTAATTAGCCTCCGGATGGGCCAAGTCCCGGGGGCAGTATAAAATAAAAATTACGGGGGCCCTCGCAGGCCCCCGCAGCCATGGGGACCACCACCTCCAGGCTTTCATTAAATATTTGCCATGGGCTCACGGCCCCACTGCAGCCCTGGGCTTTGCTTTTTAATAATGTGTGTGGGGGCTTTGGAGGCCCCAAGGCCCGGGGACCACCACCCCGGGGCTTTTATTAGGTATTTAGCGGGGGCACATGCCCCCCTCTGCCCCAGGGACCGCAACCTCTGGTGATTTTAAAAAAATATAATTGACCTGTGTGGAGGGCTCGAGCCCCCCACACGCCCGGGGACCGCCACCTCCCAGGGCACTAATATTTAAATGTGGGGGTTCGTAGTGGACCACCGGCTCCGGGGACCATCACCTAGCCGGGGCTTTAATCAGATAGGGAGGAGAGCCGCGCGGCTCCTGCCGTGTCATTTCAAACTCTGCTTTGCTTCATTGAAGCGATGAAGAAACTAGAAACCTTCTCAGGCGTCTCACTGATAAACCTGGTCCTTTTAAACCAACAAAGAAGAGATTGGCACAGAAACTGAAATATACAAAGAATGCATTTATTAACCTCAGATGATGGAGCCTACGTCACACAGTACCCTCGGAAGCTGTATGAGGCAGTCTAAGGAGTACAGAAAACAGGGGCCTTATATATGCTTAGGGTTACATAGACAGCATAAGACCAAGGGGAGGTCCTGGCAGATGTAAGCATGCAAAATGCCTAATATGGGTATACAAGATCTGCTTGCTTAACAAAGTGGGAGCAGACTTACTTCTCCTTACATCAGCCAGAATAGCCTGACAGTTCTATAAGAGGAGCAGGCACATTCTACTAGCTAGGCCTCTCTGAGCATGTGCAAGGCTCTGAAGAGGGAAACTGCACATGGCGAGAACATGGCTACCTAAAATGGCTGGCAAGTACAAAAATGGCTCATGCTAACAAATCCCTGCAATCTTTAACAGCGAGAGCCGGGAAGCCTGCTCTCGCTTCAATGAAGCAAAGCAGAATTGCTTTTCCACAAGGTGAGCTGCATGTCAGCAGCTCCCCTTGTGGAAAAGCAATGCCGGCTCTCGCTGGACGCGGGGAGCCGGTGGGAACGTGGGGGGATTAAGGACCCCACACTGTCCCCAACAGATAGGGCCGTCCCCGGGGCCAGAAGAAGCCCAGGAGGGGGGCCACGCAGCCCCCCTGCCCATTAAAAACAAAACAAAAAAAGGGCCATAATTGGCCTGAGGAGGGGGGCCACCCTGCCACCCATCTGAAAAAAAGCAATGGCCAGGCCCCGGGGGCCACACGGCCCTCCTCCCGAAGAATAAAAAAAAGAAAAAAAGGGATGGGGTCCCCTGGGTCAATAGAGGCCTTAGGAGGAGGGCCACAAAGTTCCCCTCCATAATAAAAAAAAATATTTGGCCATGCCCTGGGGGATGGAGGCCCCGGGGCGGAACTGGCCATGGGAGGGGGGCCCACGTGGCCCCCTTCATTTTAACATTTATATTTTTTATTTGAAATGGTCAGGCCCTGGGGATGTGGTCCCCAGGGACCCAAAAAAGAGAAAAGAAGGGGGGCCACACAGCCCCCTTCCAAACAGAATAAAAAAAATACACTTAAAATGCACCACAGGAGCGTACGCACAGTGGTGAAGGGAGGGGGCGGGGCCTGAGGTGACATGTGTGCAAACACGCCCTGTGGTGCCTTTTAAGTTGGGGAATGTATTCCCCTTCGATCCTGAGGGCCCCTGGGGGCCAACTAGCTCATCAGGTACATCCAAAAAGTGCCAGAGGCCTGAGTTGCAGAGAGGTGGTCCAGGCCACTCCCCTTTTTACACCTTTGTGCAACGCAGCTCTGTGGCTCTTACTGGAGGTACCTCATGGGTTAGTTGGACCCCAGGGACCCTCAGCATTCAGGGGGACTTAATCCCCAAACTTAAAACGTGCCACGGGGAGCGTTTGCACAGTCGTGAAGGGAGGGGGCATGATGTGACATGTGTGCAAACATGCCCTGTGACGCATTTCAAGTTGGGGAATTATTTCCCCTTCAATCTTGAGGGCCCCTGGTGGCCACCTAGCCCATCAGGTACCTCCAAAAAGTGCCAGTGGCCTGCGTTGCTGAGAGGTGGTCCAGACCACGTCCCTGATTACACCTCTCTGCATCATAGCTCTGTAGGTACCTGGTAGGCTACTTGGCCCTCAGGGACCCTCAGGATTGAAGGGGACGTTATCTCTCAACTTGAAACACGCCATCGGGTGCGTTTGCACAGTGGTAAAGGGAGGGGGTAGGGTCTGAGGTGCCATGTGTGCAAACATGCCTTTTGGCGCTTTTAAAGCACTGGGATGCCTGGCTTCAACTCGGGGGTGCCCAATAGGGGGCATCTCACAGGGAAAGCCAGGAAGGGTTCCACAGCGGTATACAGCGCCAGGATGCCTTTACAAGTATACATACATTTACATTTAAAGTTAAGAAATAAATTCCCTTTCAATCCTGAGGGCCCCTGGGGGCACACTAGCCCACCGGGTGCTTCCAGTAAGCACCAATGGAATGCGTTGCAGAGGGGTGGTCTAGGTCATTCCCCTTTTCACACCTCTCTACAACCCAGCTCTGTGGCGCTTACTGGAGGTACCTGGTGGGCTAGTTGGACCCCAGGGACCTTCAGCATTCAAGGGGACTTATCCTCCAACTTAAAATGCCCCACAGGGTGCGTTTGCTCAGTGATGAAGGGTGGGGTCGGGGCCTGAGGTGACATGTGAGCAAACGCACCCTGTAGTGTGTTTTAAGTTGGGGAATGAATTCCTCTTCAATCCTGTGGGTCCCTGGGGGCCAACAACCCCACCAGATACCTCCAGTAAGCGCCACTGTGCTGCATTGCAGAGTTGTGGGCCAGGCCATGCCCATTTTTAAACCTTTCCTGTAACGCAGCTCTGTGGTGCTAACATTGAAAGATGATATCATTATCAAATTTCATATATTTCTGCAATCTCATTCAATCGCTTCATTTTAAACAACCCCTTTGGAAGCTAGTGTCTTTTGCTCTACCTCGGCTACAAGACCTTATCAGGACTCCTGGAATGCACACATGCTTTAATAGTCTATGGAATGAGGATATTAATAAGATGCAAAAAAGGATTTAAAGGTAGAAGCAAAAATGATGCACAAAATATATTCGCACATTAACATTCCTCCTTAAATTCCTTCTAAAACTGCAATAAGTTCATAGCTGATGATGGCTTAAAAAAACTGTTGACAACAAAGATCACTGTGGGCACTTACACAATTAGTCATCAGTATATTCAAACAAAGCTTCACATGCTGGTACAAATGGGTCAGTGGGTTTCCAAGCAGTGCCCTTTCTCCATAGCATGGCTAGCAACAGATGACTTTCGATTTTTATTAAGTACAGAAAATTCCAGCTGTGAAAGCCCCCATAATTATGGCTGCAAAACAAGAATTTCGAAATGTTCTTCCTTATGTAATTGAACAGCTGTTTATATTTGGAATGCAGTGTTGTTTTTTTGTGCAATGCATAGTAGGGCATATTAAATAGATGCAGGTGAAATGTCACTATTACAATGTGATGTGTTTCTTATTTAATTATTGGTTGTAATATGCAAGTTTCTTTGCCATGCACAATTTCCCTGTCTACAAATGTATAAAGGTTCATCGTTTTGGAGTTGAGCCTGAGCACCTTCCTGATTTGATGTAGTGAGCAGTCCTTAGGACAAGTGCTCATTTATTCTCAGTTACCTTGTGCTAATCCATGTTTGGCTCTGGCTATTAATGAAATTTGAGTTTAGTTACCACTGCCAAGATAAATGTAGGGCTCTCGACTGGCATAGACGCACACATAGCCCCAATAAACAATCCACATTTTTAATGTAAAATCTTCCCAACTTTTTATCATTATTTTCTGCTGTCATATGTCTGCCAATAGCCCATAGATAATGCCCTTTTCCTAAATGCAATTTTTCTTAGTTATCATTTAAAAGGATCTCGGTAGCTGATAATGTTATATTATTGTTAAGGATAATGTTCAGACTACTATTTTGCTTGTCCCTAATTTTGCAGTCATTGATAAATGTATGATCATAATCAGCATGTGGTGTGGCACCTTCCACGCTATAGTTGTCCAAGAGTTTCCATCTTCAGAACAGTCCAATGTATACTTTCCATAGTTATTGTTGAATTAATGTCATAGGCAAATTAGCATTTGGCTTTGATATATATTGTGAGTAAAATATAATATTGGGACATTTGAGCTCAATTTGCAGCCATTGTTGATTTTGGACAGTTGATGGCTTATCATTTCCCAGTAAAGATGCTTGATCTTCAAATAATGATATATTAATAGACATAATGGGAGTATATAGAAAAGCAACTTTTTCTGCAGGATCACAGTGAGGAAGTGGACAATTATTGATGTGCATGTTGAGGAAATATAAATTTTATGGTCAAGTAATGTTCCCTAACGTGTACCCCACCGTCTCCATGTACCAGTTTAAAGTGCATGTAACTTCCCTCCTGTGCCAGCTATGAAGACGCAAATACATTTGCGTCCAACGTTAACATGTCCTCTTTCAGACCCACCCTGAATGGGTTGAATATTCCGTTTCTAAGTATGCTATGCCAACGTCTTTTTGTGGTGTACTTTACACGTTTTTCAGCTCTGGCGAAGTAGCCCCTGAATTCTGCCATCGAGCCTTTTTCCTGTCTTCTGACTCTGAAAGCCTCAGCCCAGGCTGTCTCTGTACCCGTGACCTCTGCCTTACTCCCTGTGCAGCTCACGGCGCTTAGCTCAGCCTGCTGCCTGCCAAGACTGAATTCAACCTTCGAATTATCTGTTCCGCTCCTCGAAAATGCATTCCTGCCTACTAGTTTAAGTAAACATTCCCCCAGCTGCAGAGCAAAGGGCCCGGCCTCACTGTCTCCGTGCAAGTAATTCATAGCCTCTGTTACCATGGTAGGCCCATGCCCCTCGCATTCTCATGTAGACACTTAGGCGCTTATACACGCACTCACAGTCAGTATAGAATAGCTTCTGCCCCAGAGACCTTTTCCGTTTAGATAATATGGTTCCCAAACATCAGATATCAGATATGATAGAGGTACGAGTTGATCTGACATGCCAGACTTCTGTCTCTTTCCGCCATTGTAAATGTCAAGTCCCCTGCACCCTCCGGTTTCACGTCAATCACACGTCATGCAGCTGCGCGCGCATCCAGGCCTCAGATTTCTGCTGACATTACAAAATTCTGCTTTGTTGCCACCCACTTGTGACACCTACCTGTGACGTTTCTAGCACACACCTCTATGTTCACGCCTAGTTCACGCCTTCTAATTACGTATCACTACCACGTGTGTGTTTTATCTTGTTTCTCTCAGCTGTTACGTCTACTGTATTGGTTTCTATAATGTGACTTAAGTATATAAGCTATGTATTGTCAATAAAATATTGCTCTTTCCCTTCCTACACCCCTCTGGTGGTAGGAACATGATATCCGGTCTGACCATTCCTTTTTAAGGAATAAAACCCCTAAGAACTCTAACACCACGGACTCTGCCTCTTTCTTTCCGATTGAGTTATTTTTGATTAAGTACTTACCTGCATAGAAATTAGGACGGTAAATCAAATATTTACCACAATGTGACCCCCCCCCCACAAGGAATAAGACAAGAAAATTCCAAGATAGGGAACTGGAGATATGAATTTCAAAATATTTAAGGCAAAAAGCACTAACTGCAACTGACCAGGACCTAGATACAAATTCAGGCCAACCACAATGTAGTGTGTGACTGATACACCAATCAGGACCATCCATGTCAAAGATTTTATCTTCTGACTTAGGACCTTATTACGAGTTTGGCAGTCCATGTACCGCAGTGCCTGCAGTCGTGTTCTGAACATCGTGGGATCGGCGGTCTGACCGCCATTTTACGAGTTGTAGGGAACGCATTTGAAAAGACCATGACTGAACCACCGACACCACCAGTGCATCCTCAATTAGCAGGATTATGGTCAGGGAAAAGCAGCTGCCATAGGGCAGTACCGAGGAGATTCACAGCTCCCCATATTACGTGTTGGGTTTTCCACAACCTGATGCGGGCGGTGAGGCCGCCAGCTTCAAGTCAGTGGTTACGAAGGAACTGGGGTGAATATTCACCCCTTTCTCATTCTGTCAGCCAGAGTTTCACATGGATCCCTTTCTTCAGGCCCCCTTAACATCAGCATCTTCACCCAGAGGATTACAACCCTATTTGTGGCGATGTACATGTGAGTCCTTTTTTGTACCATATTCCCATTGCCTTGAAGGCCCACATATGGTCCTGACTTCAGCAATGGGTAGATAGTATTTTTAAACAGGTATCATGCATGTTTATGCATTCAACACATATGCAGTCAAAATGGCCACTCAGGCATCAATACATATTGAAAAGTAATCACCACCTTTGCAAAATCTCCACAGCCATATCACTGGCACTGTGGAAAACTCGTAATACAGCCGTACTCGTAACAAGCCACTTAGTAATTTCTATGATGCTCAAAATCTTCAAGAAAGACAAGCCTGAAGTTGTATCCAGCAGTGTTGCTTTGAATTTGGACTACTTTGCTGCGAAGTCCTGCTGAAGATCCATATGTTGCGGAAGTCGAAAAATGTTTTAAGTACCAGCTTTTAGTTATTTCTGGGTTAGCTCCTCTTAGTCACTTTTAAGGCTCCCAGGACCTCAGGAACAGCATTTAGGGGTAAGACTCACTTTGTAAGAGGCCACTAGTAGAGCCCTGCCCAGTTACAACTGGTCAACTGGGTACTTTAGCAAAAATGTCGCTTACAGATGTTGTAACCCTGCAGCCAAATGATCCTAGGAGTCCAGCTCTTAGTCCTGGGAACCAGTGGGAGCAAGCACAGTCCTTCATGTTTCCAAATTGGTCGCCAACAGTCGATCTAGTCCACTTCTGTTCTTCTACAGGACCAGACAGTGTTCTGATGAGCTGTGGATTGAGGTGCCATCTTTTTAGGTTTCACTAGGCACTGGTTGACTCCTGGAACCTTACTATCCATTTTGAAAAATATGGGGCATATTACCAAGCAATAGCGATAATTATCGCTATTGCTTGGTTAGAGACAAAAATGTACCGCTGAGCTGCGGTGATTTGTACCGCAAATAAACCTTGGTATTACCAAGTTTTATCGCAAATGCGATAAAAATCGCCGCAATGCATGAATATCGCTGAAAAGTCAGCGATATTCATGCATTACCGAGCTAATGCTCTAAGCCATGTTATCCACCTCCCATTGGATAACATGGCTAAGAACTGCTAAGGGCAGGTGTTAGCTTTTGGAGATATTCGCGCTTAGCGCGAATATCTCCAAAAGTTGGTAATAGGAGATAGCGATGTTAGCGACTGTTTTCAGTCGCTAACATCTTGGCACGCCCACTTTGCATGTCATTAGTGATAAATATCACTGACATGCAAAGTGGGGCCCAAGATGGTCGCTATCTCCTACTAGCTGTCGCTAACTGGTGTTAGCGACAGCTAGGTAATAGGGAGATAATTTTATCTCCGCTTTCTTGACTTTTAAAGCCAAAAAAGTGGAGATAAACCCCCTTGATAATATGCCCCTATGTTCCTTGGGGCAACCTCCCACTTTTGCAGCACATGCTGTTTGCCTTATGCAAACTATCCCATAGTGCTATATACTGAGGCAAAATCGTTTTGCCCATGAAAGGAACTTGTGTGCCAGACAGGAGTGTGTTTAGGGAAATGAGCAGTCATCTCTTTCTGCGGTACACCAAACTAGTTCTGGGACCAGGTTCCTCTCCCACTGGGCTGGTGCCAACTTGGCTACAGAGGGCCTACAGAACAAAAGGCTTCTCTTCCCCAGGTCTACCTTTATACTGAGCTATGACTGGGCAGGTATACTTTTGGTCCTTTTCAAGCTAAGGAAGTCCCTGGATCCTCCTCAGATGTCCTTCCTGAGCTGTTATATGTCATGTACCTCACACACTGGACTTCCTGTGAAAAAGCTTAAGCCATTTTGTCTTCTTTGAGAACAGTTTTCACACCTCATTAAGGGGAAGTTCTGGCAGGGTCATCTGCCAGGAGGCTAATGCTAATTTGCTTACTAGAGGCTAAAACTTATAAAATGCAACTTGGTAAAGCTACTTTTACTAAATATTTATTAGAAATCTGGCTTCACAATTGGTTGCACAAAGAAAATCAGAACTAGCAGAGTTAAGGTTTTATATTGAATTCAGGTTTTTCTCATAGGACAGCTGCAGACCTGTTTAATGATAAATAGCTTTTGGTAGCTAGTCACTTTAGGTACATGCCAAACTGACATTTTTTCTTGTACCACTTTTAAAGTGCACTTTGAGGCTATAAGGTATCCTTAGGTTTAGCTTATATATTATATATTAGTAGGGTTCTTTTATATCAAAAAGGGGTATTGTGACAGCTTCGCCTGCAGGTTTAAATGCCCAAACAAATGCTTTCTTTCTCAGTCAAGTGAATGGTGCAAATTGTTTGGCAATTCACAACTTTTCACTTTTCCACGCCATTGTTTATTTCTTGCACCATATAGTATGTCCTTACTGTGATGTCATATATGTCAATTAGGGGTAGGCAATTGTACCATGCTATGTGTGGGTCAGATACCAACATGTGAGTAAACTCCTTTTATGCATGGGTCAGGATTACAAGTTGAAGGTTTTTAATGCATTCAATAATAATCAGATGTGTTAAATAACTCAAGCTTCCTTCAATGTTGGCAGGTCAAACCTCCAAAATTTTACTCGGAAAAGTATGTGGTGTTTACCATATTATGCAGATGTTGGAGCGTTAAACACCAAATCCACATGTTATTCCCCAAAAACTCATAATAGGTGTTATTTATTGCACCCAATAATTAAAGAACCCAGTAGCATCGTTATTTATCTTGTGTGATAAATAGTAGTGGGAAAGCTGTGCACATCGTAGTTAAATTTACATGCACATTATGAAAGGTTATCAACTTTTTCACTACTGGGCTATCAATGGCTAGCAAAGTTTAATGGACTGACTGATGAAAGAATTGAGTGGATGGTGCCCAGGGAAAAAAGTGCATGAACAACCAATGCAAAGTTATTAAAAGGGAAGTGGCTATTTATCTGGACGCCTGCAGCAACCACATCACAACACAGCAACCAGATCCCTACGATCCCAGAATGAGAACCTAGCTAGCATTCCTAGATTCAAAAGAACTCGCACAGGAGGACGACAATTTTCCGTTCAAGCAGCTACGGGATGGAACGCTCTTCCCCGCTCCCTCAGACTTGAACCCAACTACTTGGCATTTCGCAAGAAATTAAAGACTCATTTATTTCCTAAATAGAGTCCCCTATAAATTATCTCCCCCCCTCTCCCTCCCCCTCAACAGGATCACAAATCTTATAGCGCGGGGATGCCCTTGGGTCACCAGGCGCTTTAGAAATCGTTATTAAATTAAAATTATTAAATTAAATAGAACATAATCAATGCAATTTACATGGCAGCCAGCAAAATATACATAATGTCTGCTGTTTAGCCAGCGAAAGGCTAAATAGTAGAGAATATTTACACTTTGATTAGTGGACAGATAAATAGTGTTAAGGATGTCTTTATTTAGCTAGCCGTGAAGAAACAAGGGACAACAAGTAATGGTAGAGTGGTGGCAATCTTGTAATTGGGATACAACATGTTTAAGGCATCTGAATGTAGTTTGTGACAAGGTAAGTGCATGAATTAAGGTAAGCTGCTTACAGATGAAAAAAACTATAAAAATGTATTTTGAATAAAAACATTTATTTTATTTTAATATTAAGAAAAGAAATGTAGGAATCTATTTCAGGAGCCTCAGGATATGGCACTTAGATATTTTGACCTGCGGTCTAGGACTATTTGGCTGCCTGTAAAGCTTAATGAGTATTGATTTGAAGCATTTTACATAAACGTTTTATTCACTTATGAGATTACAATGTTCATGAATCGTTTGATGACTTTTGAGGGCTGTGCTCTTTTTGGTCGTCTTATGGAAGGCCTTGTGATAGCTTAAAGCGGTACAATAGGGGGTGGTCATGGACGGAGCATCTGAATCAATCAAACACTCATACCCAGTCAAAATATCTGGGTTTAATCCATCACTGTTCTTTAGCCCCCTCTGCCACCCAACCCAAGTTTAGACATGGCTATATGCAAATCAGTCTGACCCTGTGCCTCATGGGAACAGTCCAGCCCGAACTGCCAAGCCATGTCTTTCGAGGACCGGAAACAAGCTTCGGAGGACCGGTTTCTGGCATTCCAGCCGTCTTCAGCCCGGCTTGCTTGAATCCAGTGGCAAAGTGAGCAAGGGACTCACGTCTGAGCATACCCTGCCACACTTATGGCGGCCAAAAGTGGTACAAAAGGGGGTGGTGATGGACGGAGCATCTGAATCAATCAAACACTCACCCCCAGTCAAAAGATCTGGGTTTAATCCATCACCGTTCTTTAGCCCACTCTGCCACCCCAGTTCAGACATGGCTATATGCAAATCAGTCTGACCCTGTGCCTCATGGGAACAGTCCAGCCCGAACTGCCAAGCCATGTCTTCCCTGGACCGGAAACAAGCTTCCGAGGACTGGTTTCTGGCATTCCAGCAGTCTTCGCCCGGCTTGCTTGAATCCAGTGGCAAAGTGAGCAAGGAACTCACATCTGAGCATACCCTGCCACGCTTATGGTTGCCAAAAGCGGTACAAAAGGGGGTGGTGATGGACGGAGCATCTGAATCAATCAAACACTCACACCCAGTCAAAAGATCTGGGTTTAATCCATCACAGTTCTTTAGCCCACTCTGCCACCCCAGTCCAGACATGGCTATATGAAAATCAGTCTGACCCTGTGCCTCATGGGAACAGTCCAGCCCGAACTGCCAAGCCATGTCTTCCCTGGACCGGAAACAAGCTTCCGAGGACCGGTTTCTGGCATTCCAGCCGTCTTCAGCCCGGCTTGCTTGAATCCAGTGGCAGACTTTGTTGTTTGAAAACTCAAGAGGTCCAGAGTTTTCTTGAGTGTGTTAGCATCAACAAACAAACATTGAAAACTAATGTGGACTTGGTCTCCTTTCGTGGACCACCCCCCTTTTGCTACAATGCCTCATGGACACAGTCCAGCCCGAACTGCCAAGCCATGTCTTCCCTGGACCGGAAACAAGCTTCTGAGGACCGGTGTCTGGCATTCCAGCCGTCTTCAGCCCGGCTTGCTTGAATCCAGTGGCAAAGTGAGCAAGGGACTCACGTCTGAGCATACCCTGCTGTAGTAATTAGATTCAAGGAAACCAAGTAGAAGTCTGTAGGTTTATTAGGACAGACAGCTTGAACAACCACCTCCAGCAGAAGCTCAGTAGAGAATGGATGGTCAGTACATAGAATGTTACAATGGAAATGTAAGATAACAATTCTAACAGAGAATGCTGCAGTAACATGGATTACTACACACCTTCCCCCTTTGAAAGAAAAAAAAAACAAAAAAAAAACTAATACGCCGAGGAGAAAGTAAGAGAAAAAAAAAAGAAAAAAAACATGAGAAAGAAAGTTCAACAACAATAATCAAGTAACTTTACAGGAATTTGCTTAACTCGAGAACTTTTCCTAGGAACAAAGTCAGGAAGAACATTTTCATGAGAAACAGGATTTTGAGACATAGACACATCCACTTGAAAGCTGGAATTGTCAACATTACTTACATTGAGAGGAGTAGGAACATAGGTTTCATTGACAGGTGTAGCAGAAGCAGATGTAGGGGAAACACTCTGAGAAGGAATACTACCCACAGGAACAGGAACATTTGAATCTTGACTCTCCGGAATGAAAGTGTCAACCATGGGAGAATAAGGTACTAGGTCCTCAAAAATGGGGTTCTTAGGTGGAGGAGAAGACAAGAGATTCGGGTTTTTGCACCGTGAAACTCTCCTGAAATTCCATACTTTCCCCCCTTCAGCACGAACAGCTTTGGAGAAAATTTCGATAACTTTGCAAGGGTCAGACCATTTGTTCCACCTGTTCCCAACAGACCTTCCAAACTTGACACGAACAAAATCACCCACACTGATTTTCCTACTGCAATTGCTAGAAGACAAGGCACTGCCTTTCATTTTTTCTTGGTATCTCAACACTCTATCCCTAACTTCATCACAGTCAAAGGAAGATCCAACTGGGAATTTAATTTTCATCCACCAAGGAATAAGTTTTGAACCAGGTTTCCTACCTCTAAGCATCTCAAAGGGAGAAAGACCTGTAACAGAGTTAGGGGAGGTACGATAGGATAAAAGTGTAGCACATAAGGTTTTCCTCCAATCAAGGTTGCTCTTAACTGCCAACTGGATGGACTCCTTGATAACCCTGTTGAAGCGTTCTGTCTGACCATTGGCCTGGGGATTATAATTGGACACTCTTTTGTGGACAATGCCACATCTCTCAAGAAAAGACCCAAACTCCTTACTGACAAACTGCGGACCGTTATCAGACACAATGTCGGCTGGAATTCCTTCTCTACAAAAGACTTCGTCCAGGAACTGAACAACCTGTGTAGAGCCAATCTTATCTACAATCTTGAGCTCAGGCCATTTGGAAAAGTAATCGATTAAAACTAAAGCAAAAACCTCTTTGTTCGGGGACAAAGATAGAGGTCCAACAATATCAATACCTAGTTTTTTCCAGGGACAGTTGACAAACTCGATGGGAGAAATATATGTGGACAAGGGTTTTACAGTTTTGTCACTATTGGCACACAGAAGACAAGAACTTACCCACCTATCAGCCATCCGGTTCCATGTTCAAATATCGTTAACATAAATATCGTATGATAAAAATATCGTCACTAAAACATCGCTTACATAAATATCGTCATCCTATACTTAAACTAGAATTCACACAAATATCGATATTTTTTTATCGACAACCCTAATATCGTTCACACTAATATCGACTACTTAAATATCGACTACTACATTATCGACTTTATTTTAAATAACATTACCTTTGACATATATATCGACTACACTAACATCGACGACCTATGTGCTCTAAAAAAATACAAAAAATATTGTCTTTTTTTTTACAACTTGAAATGCACTATTCTTGAATTTACTCACTTTTTTTTGCTATTTTATTTACAAAACTATTAACACATATTATTTTTTTGTTTTCCTATTACTTATTTGTAACATAAAATATTTATATAGGGAAACTTTTTTTACTTTTACTGATACTATATTACACTCCGGTGGCCTGAATATGAAAAACATTTCTTTATTTTCAAAATATAAATGATTTAAATATTACACAAAAATGTAACTTATAACACATTTTAATATATTCTTTTACAAACAAATAGTGAAACAACATAGTCTTACGAAAATAACGGTTTTCCCATGCCAAATAACGTTCTCAACCAATGAATTTGAATTTTCACTAATTGAACCAATCAAAAAGTACCATTAATTAACTCACTAATATAAATACTATGACACACTTAACGTAATTTACCATTTTTGGCCCAAACTTGGAGAAAAACGGTTACCTTGCTGAGAGAAGAGAATACAAACCAACGACTACAACTACAATACATCACACTACACTTCAAGTAAGTTAAATACCATTTTTCATTCGAAGTTACTATAAGTAGATAAAGTCCCTATTTTTAAAACTGTTGATCTTTAGAGTGAAAACTAAACATGTTGAACTTATCAACAACGACAATACAGTTAGATGTAAAAACATTTATAAACTACCTTATCCATGTCTATTTAGATAGCTGATAAAAATTATTTAAACTGTCTCAGTAAATGTACAATGTAAATAATATGTATCCAACTACTATCATCCAAATACTACAAGTAACACAATGATAATTTTTTCCACAGACTCTACAAAATTATTTGCCTATCTACAACTACACTACCAACATCCTCTACTACATCAAGTAAGTATAGTCACTATATGTATAACAATTCAGAAAGTAAAATGATACACCTATTACACTAAAGTATTTCTTTCTATTATTCTTTAACACTACTACAGAACTTAAAAGGGAGACAATTCTGAAAAAGAAATAAGAATAAAAGGTTTACCAGTGAAGCCACATAGTAAGTATATGTTCACACTTTTGCCTAGTCTTATACACACCTCTAAAATGGTGTTCAATGTTCTAAAAAAGACATATATATATTTCCACAGATCTACCTTAGACATGGCAACTGGAGCTACTTTCATTACTTCGCAAAAAGGAAAACTAATGCTGAGCTACATGGGTTACAGCTACACCCAAGAAAGAGTGAAAGCTAATAAGACCCATTGGAAATGTAGTAAATATTACTCAAATGCATGCTATGGTAGAGCAACAACTGTTGATAACAATGTGGTAAATGTACGTGAGCATAACCACCCACCAAATGTAACTGAAGTGGAAGTTAGAGAAGCACTAGAAACATTGAAAGATGCTAGTACAGGATCACAAGAAACAAGCACTAGCATTTTGAAAAATGTTTTAAGCAAAGTGCCTGAACATGTGACAGGACAGCTAACTTCTATTCCCAACTTAAAGAGATTAATTGCAAAAACTAAACGTGCTTCTGATCCAACTCCACCAACACCAGAAAGTTTTCAGGATATAAAAATATATCCAGAATATACCATTACACATAATGAGGATAAATTCTTAATGTATGACAACAACAGTCATGACAAAAGAATTTTACTTTTTGCTACTAATAGTAATTTGCAAAAGCTTAAATCATGTGAAACATGGATGATGGACGGGACTTTTAAAGTTTGTCCCAAACCTTTCTATCAACTTTACACCATTCATGGGGAATACCAAGATACAAATATCCCTCTAATTTATACTCTGCTGCCAAACAAAACAAATACTACCTACGTTGAAATTTTAACAACGATCAAAGAATTAACTGATAATTACTATCCTCAAAGAATTGTAATTGACTTTGAAATGGCCATGATTCAAGCTATCCTTAAAATATATCCCCATACCTCCATACAAGGTTGTTATTATCACTACAACCAAAGCATATGGAGGCACTTACAAAAATCAACTTTAAGCATTGAATATTGTACAAACAGTAACTTTGCTTATCAAATAAAGAAGTTGATTGCATTAGCATATGTACCAACAACAGAAGTAGCTAACTACTACAATTTATTAATTGACAGCCCTTAGTACCGCACCAATGAAAAAAAACTAACTCCCTTCTTAGACTACTTTGAAGATACATCGTTCAGGCCACCGTAGACAACCTACATTTCAAATTCCATGGTGGAATGTCTATGCTAGTACAATAGCCCAGAAAGCTAAAACTAATAACGCAGTTGAAGGATGGCATAATGCCTTCCAAGCCACTTTAGGAAGAAGTCAACCAACACTTCACAAACTGATCCAAAGCATTAAAAAAGAGCAAAGCTACCAAGAACTCAGAATAGAGCAATCACTTTCAAAAATTGGCCCTAAACGAAGTAAACAAACATTAAACATGTACGAATATCTCCAGCAAAAAACTAGAATGTACCCAAGTATAGAAGGTCTAGCATACTTAGATCTAATAGCTAAATCAATCCTTTAAATATAAATTCCCAAAAAGTGAGCAAAGCATAATTAAAGATAATATGTAGTTAAATGTCGTAATATTATGTCATGTAAAATGATCAATAATATATTTTTACAAGACATAATAATATAACATTTAACTAAATAGTACACTATACCACAATGCTACCCAAAAGTAAATATCACTTTTACTTACGGTTCTGCTGCTGTAGAATATGTTCCATGGTGATGATTTCCACAGGAATAATACCAAAAGCTATCCATATCCAATATCGAAAAATCCCAACAAAATGCAAAAAATACAACTGTTTGATAATACTCCCGTTGCAATCCTCTCGAATTTGAAACCATAAAAAAGGTGATAAATCTTCACGAGTAAAAAAAAGTAGAGACCCCGAAAATGCAGGACATTTTTAAAAATATGTACCTGCTTAAAAAAAAACGTCACAGTCCATCTGCTCACCAAAACGAAGACCTGTAAATTATCGAAAAAAAACCAACCTCAAAACATTGGAAATACGCATAGCCTACACATAGCATATAAGACATTAAAACAATCTGAAATCATCCATTAATACAACAGTAAACGTTACTTTTGTTCGAAGTACCTCACAAAGTACGTTCTCCATAACGACGCTAAATAACACGTAATTCGCACATAATATGTAAAGTACTACACATATCGACACGTACACACTACAACTATCACTAAACTTAAGTTAAATATCTTTAAAAGTAATGTGAAACAAACTTACCTTCACCAACAAGAAACAGCTCCCAACCGCGAGCTTCCGTTTTCTAAAATGACCCAAACAACGATGTTGATAGAATAAAAAGTGAAGTTCCAAAAATAAAATGGCTGCATAATAAAAACTAAAATAGGACAAAATAGCCTTTAAATAAAAAATAAATTGTATTAAATAGCATAATATATGCAATATGTATTAATAAAAAAAATTTTCTTGTTAAAAAACATATGAATATTGTAAAAGATACATTAATATGTTTAAAAGAGTTATGTATTAATTGTTTTTTATTAAAAAAATGTATTTCATTGTAAAATATTTTTCTCAGATGTTACAAAATGTAAATTTATGTTATGTACATATCTTGATAAAAACAATGTCATAATAAATATGTAATATATTAAATTTTAATAATAATTATTAAAATGTAATATAATAATTTATGTTTAATACAAACTGTATTTATGTAAAAAAATGCTATATAATTTGTGACCAAAAATTATGTAAAATGTTTTATGAAAAATTGTAATATCTTTGCAATACCAAATTAAACTCTCAATAAAAATTTTTTTTTTAAAATGTGTTTCTTAATTTAGACTTGTCATATTAATGTAAAAATGTTAATGCTGAATAAAAAATAATAATAATTGTGCTGGATAGTAAACCATAATAAATTACTATTCTAACTCCAATCCAACATAAGTCAGGGAAAGTGCTGGATAGTAAACCATAATAAATTACTATTCTAACTCCAATCCAACATAAGTCATGGAAAGTGCTGGATAGTAAACCATAATAATTTACTATTCTAACTCCAATCCAACATAAGTCAGGGAAAGTGCTGGATAGTAAACCATAATAAATTACTATTCTAACTCCAATCCAACATAAGTCAGGGAAAGTGCTGGATAATAAACCATAATAATTTACTATTCTAACTCCAATCCAACATAAGTCAGGGAAAGTGCTGGAAAGTAAACCATATTAAATTACTATTCTAACTCCAAATATAACTTAACTCAGGGAATGTGCCGGATAGTAAACCATAATAAATTACTATTCTAACTCCAAACATAACTTAACTCAGGGAATGTGCTGGATAGTAAACCATAATAAATTACTATTCTAACTCCAATCCAACATAAGTCAGGGAAAGTGCTGGATAATAAACCATAATAATTTACTATTCTAACTCCAATCCAACATAAGTCAGGGAAAGTGCTGGATAGTAAACCATAATAAATTACTATTCTAACTCCAATCCAACATAAGTAAGGGAAAGTACTGGATAATAAACCATAATAATTTACTATTCTAACTCCAATCCAACATAAGTCAGGGAAAGTGCTGGATAATAAACCATAATAATTTACTATTCTAACTCCAATCCAACATAAGTCAGGGAAAGTGCTGGATAGTAAACCATAATAAATTACTATTTTAACTCAAATCCAACAGAAGTCAGGGAAAGTGCTGGATAATAAACCATAATAATTTACTATTCTAACTCCAATCCAACATAAGTCATGGAAAGTGCTGGATAATAAACCATAATAAATTACTATTCTAACTCCAATCCAACATAAGTCAGGGAAAGTGCTGGATAATAAACCATAATCATTTACTATTCTAACTCCAATCCTACATAAGTCAGGGAAAGTGCTGGATAGTAAACCATAATAAATTACTATTCTAACTCCAATCCTACATAAGTCAGGGAAAGTGCTGGATAGTAAACCATAATAAATTACTATTCTAACTCCAATCCTACATAAGTCAGGGAAAGTGCTGGATAATAAACCATAATAAATTACTATTCTAACTCCAATCCAACATAAGTCAGGGAAAGTGCTGGATAATAAACCATAATAATTTACTATTCTAACTCCAATCCTACATAAGTCAGGGAAAGTGCTGGATAGTAAACCATAATAAATTACTATTCTAACTCCAATCCTACATAAGTCAGGGAAAGTGCTGGATAGTAAACCATAATAAATTACTATTCTAACTCCAATCCTACATAAGTCAGGGAAAGTGCTGGATAGTAAACCATAATAAATTACTATTCTAACTCCAATCCAACATAAGCCAGGGAAAGTGCTGGATAGTAAACAATAATAAATTACTATTCTAACTCCAAACATAACTTAACTCAGGGAATGTGCTGGACACTACAATTAAAAAAATTACTATTCTAACTCCAATCAAACTTATATCAGGGAATGTGCAGGATAGTAAACAATATACATATTACAATTAAAATTTCGTGACAATTTCAAAATTTGATTTGTAAATTTCGAATTCTGATTAAATTTCTAATTTGTTCTTAATTTTAATTTTTTTTAATACATAATGTTTAATTTACTACCCACCCTTATCCCCTATTATACCAATAACCCGCTACTAAAATATTATTATGAAATTTTACACTATCATTACAAAAATAATTTCGTTTAAATTTCAAAATTTTATTTTTAAATTTCTATTTCTAATTTATTTTCGCTTTTTTTATTATTTAACTTTTTTTTTTAAAATAAATGTCTAATTACTACCCACCCTTAGCCCCTAAAATACCAATTACCCACTACTAAAATTTTAATATGACTTATTAATTAATGATTACAAATAAAATTTCGTGAAAAATTCTATTTTGAAATTTTAAATTTCGAATTCTGATTAAATTCCTAATTTGTTCATTTTTTATATTAAATTTTAAATTACTACCCACCCTTATCCCCTATAATACCAATAACCCGCTACTAAAATTTTAACAAATCTTTTGTAAAAAACATTTTTTTTAATTATTATTACTAAAAGTATTTTTCTAAGTTTTTTAAAAACATAATACTTATTTTTTTTTTTTTTTTAAACACATTATATTTTTTTGTCGATATTATATACAACGATTTCTTAGTCAACGATATTCCATTCATCGATATTTTTGTTTGACGATATTTATGTCATTCTAACAAAACGATATTTTTTACAACGATATTTACTAAGACGATATTTTTTTCTTTCGATATTCTTACCACGATATTAATGCTAGTCGATATTTTCCCGTCGATATTCTATCTTAATACCCAGCCATCCTGTCAATGCCAGGCCGCCAGTAAAATTCGCGGATACGCCTTTTGGTACTGGACATACCCATATGACCCTCATGTGCCATAGAAACAATCTTTTCTCTTAAGGAGGAAGGAGGGAGTACATGCAGTCGGCATGTACGTTTAAGCGACCAGGAATATATTCTACAATGCATTGGAACTCTTGTAGTTTGGCAGCCAGACGGGCCAAACGCGCAGTTAAAGTTCTTCCACCACCAGCTGCTAACATGTGTATCAAAGGCTTGTGGTCGGGTCTTAAACGAAAACTGGTACCCCAAATGAACTGCCTGAAATGCTCACAAGCCCAAGTACATGCTAGGAGTTCCTTCTCTATGGTGGAATAATTGTATTCAGCGCCACCCAATGTCCTGGAAAAGTAAGAAACCACATGTTCTGCACCTTCATTTTTCTGGATTAAAACAGCGCCCAAACCAGTATTGCTTGCATCCACACATACTATGCATTCTTTACCCAGATTAAAAGGTCTGAGAAACGGAGCATTAGCTACCTCTTGTTTCATAGTGTCAAAAGCAAATTGTTGGTCTTTGCACCAGCTGAATTTTACATCTTTCTTTAGTAAAGACCTTAAAGAGTGTACTTTGGAGGCATAATTCTGAACGAACTTACTATAGAATTCAGTTAAACCTAAGAAGGAGACCAACTGTTCCTCATTTGACGGTGCCGGAGCTTTTAAAATACTCTGTATATGGTTAAACTTAGGTTTAATGCCCTCTGAAGAAATCTCATGACCGAGATACTCTACTTTGCTCTGTCTGAACTTACATTTTGACAATTTTAGCGTTAGACCTTTTTCCTGGACAGACTTGAGAACTTTCTCTAGGTTAGCATCGTGCTCCTCATGATTCTTGCCATAAATGAGGATATCATCCTGAAATGCAATTGTACCCAAACAACCCTCTAACACAGTTTTCATCAGCCTTTGGAACACAGAGGCAGCACTGGCTAAGCCGAAAGGCATGCGGCAATATTGAAACATACCTTCCGGCGTGATGAAGGTTGTTAGGAATTTTGACTCTTCGTGCAACAATACCTGATGGTATGCACTAGTCAAATCTAGTGTGGAAAATACCGATGCCCCAGACAAGGTGGAGATGAGTTCATGGATGTGGGGTAGGGGGTGTCTATCAATCCAAATTTCCTTGTTTAAACTCCGTAGGTCAACAGATAGACGGAGTTCGCCATTACTCTTGAGTGACAAAACCACTGGCGAAACCCATGGAGAGGACTCAACTGGCTCAATTATTTTCTTATCAACCAAATCCGAAAGAATACCCTTTAATTTTTCACGATATGCCAGAGGAACGTTCCTTACCCTATGTCTAATGGGTATGGCTGAGTCCTTAAGAATGATACGGTGTTTAAAGTTCACAAAGGTCCCCAAATTATCTGAAAAAATAGATGAGAATTTGTTTTTTAATTGTGAAATGAAATCATTTTCAGGAGGAACTACGTGTACCGGAGGAGAAGCATTGGGGTCAAGTTTAATGCCTAGATCGTACTGATGAGGCCAACATAAAATGGATGCTCCTTTGGAAGATACATAAACCTTCCCTTTAATGGATCTGTCTTTGAATTTGATCTCTGCCCACATGTAACCCTCAATGTCAATTTTCTTACCCGTGTATCCACCAGGATTTATGTCTGGTGGTAACAACTTGGTCGAATGCCAATGTCGACTGAAAACATTTTTCCCGATAATGGTGTACCAGGCACAGGAGTCAATCAACATTGAGATTTCCTTACCATTAATAGTGATGATATCAGTGGGAAAACCTTTGCATTCTGAATCACCTACACATAACAGAGTGTTGATTTCGGAAGGTTGTTCAGTGTCATCATATTCTTCATAGGACAGAAGATTTACTCTTTGAGGAGACGTACACATTTTGCTAAAGTGACCAGATTTTTTACACTTTATGCAAATCTTATTCCAAGCAGGACAACCTCTGTAGTTACCTACGTGATCATTAGCACCGCACCTATAGCAAATAATCTGGGATTTTTTTACAGGAAACTTACTTTCTCTACCAGGGAAATCTTTTCTGGGAGGGAAAGAACTCTTCTTAAAGTTATTGAAATTTTTGACTAAAGAGACTTCAGGAATGACTACCTTAGATTTGGTATCTTGACCTCTAATCTCGTTCACAAAAAGTTCGGACTGTTCAATGCCCTTGGCAATATTCAGTACAGCACTAAGGGAGGAATCTGTACCCATCCAGAGACGTTCTTGGATTTTTTTACTTTTAGTGCGCATCATAATTTGGTCCCTCAAGACCTGTTCAAAATTGATGGTTTCAAAAGCACAAGACCCAGCCAGGGTGCGCAAAGCGGCTACGTAATTTTCAATGGACTCATCGTCTTTTTGTACTCTGGAATAAAATTTGAATCTTTCCATTACAATGTTAATTTTTCTTCCAAACCTAGAACTTAGTTGTTTAATGACAATATCAAAAACATTTAAATCCCCAGCACCAGTACTATCTATGGGAGGTAAACTTTGTAACTCTTTGAGTCCAGCACCACCCAGACAATTCTTTAACAATGCTAACTTCCTTTTAGGAGAACAACCGTCTTCTTCAACAACATCTACATAAGCTAAAAATGTAGGGTACCAAAGATCCCATTCTACTTTAGGATCACCTGCTGTGGGTAAAAAGTGTGCAGGGGAAGGAATATTGTTAGACATTGTAAATAATTACAATATGATTTCACACAAATGAGAGAAGTCCAGAGAGATAAAATGACTAATTATACAAAATAATAAAAGTAGTCACCATTGTCCATGAGATAGCAGTCCCACAAGAATTCTAAGTCTTGTTGCTTCAAATTCTCCCTCTTTTTTCATGGAACAGAAAAGAAGAAAAAAAAAACGCTGTGGAAAATAGTATAGTCTTTTGTAGAAAAAATGGTTTTAAAAGGAGATGTAATGAGGCAAAGTACTGAAGAAACGATCGTGATTATAGCTTGCAAACGATCGTGGCAGTTTCCATGGAAACGTAGGACACAAAATGGCTGCTGGAACGCATACGCGAAGGCGTGATGCGTGCGTGATGACGAAGAGGAAATGACGCGGTGATGAGTCACAGACTGGAGCGCTGGTTTGAAGAGGCTGGAGCAATGGAAGCAGAAAGGCTCGCGTAGGTGGAAACGCTCGTGTAAACGCTCGCGTAGGTGGGAGCACTCGTGTAAACGCTCGTGTTGACAGAGACGCTCGTTAGGTAAGTTTAAATGATGCAGGCGATATGAACAGTTAATAAAGTAGAAAAATCATAAAAATGTAGCGCCTTGGCAGACGTAGGTCGCGTTAAGGTGGCAACTAAGCGCTGGGTAGTTTTTAAACGTAAACAAATCGCTGGTTTAAGCGAGGGAAATGTAAAGGTAATAAACACAAACTCCCGCTGGTGCAATCAAGGCACAGAAGGATATAAACAGCCGCTGGTGCAATCTTTATACACATAAAACAGAAGAATACCTTAATTTTCTTTAAGCTGTGCAGGTGAACGCTGTCAGTATCCCTTGACTTCACTAGAAAGGTCCTTGAAAATGCGGGTTCTTTTCTTAAAAAAAATAATAGTAGATTCTTGAAGATTTTTGATGATTAGTTGAAGATCCCGGTCGTCGCCAAATTTATGTAGTAATTAGATTCAAGGAAACCAAGTAGAAGTCTGTAGGTTTATTAGGACAGACAGCTTGAACACCCACCTCCAGCAGAAGCTCAGTAGAGAATGGATGGTCAGTACATAGAATGTTACAATGGAAATGTAAGATAACAATTCTAACAGAGAATGCTGCAGTAACATGGATTACTACACCTGCCACACTTATGGCGGCTAAAAGCGGTACAAAAGGGGGTGGTGATAGCTTAAGGCCACTTTTTAAGAGGGTTGTGCTTGCGTAGTATTTCAAACCTGGCAACACAGCAACAGTCAGCAAGCTTTTGACAAAATGTCTTTGATGCCTATCTGCCTCTCTCTGATATACTGTAAATGTTTGTTCATTTCCAATTAAATTAGGTACAATTAATCATAGTCCCATTTCATTGCTTGTGGCTCTACGATGGAATACTTGCATCAATGACAAGACAGAGTAGCGGCCGTTGAAGAAAGGCCTTCATACCGTCTAATCAATTTAGGATAAAAAATGGCTGTAAGGGACAGGAAATGGAATAATAATAACTCCCCTCATCTTGGGAGAAACAAACTTCTGCTTGAGAGGTTTTTTTTTAAACGAAATATATTTTGAAACATGTGATGGCTGGTCTGACAGTCTTTTTCAAATATTTTGCGCATAGACAGGAACCTCCATAATAGCAGTTTGTGTAGAGATTGGTCCACAGGCCCAGCACACAACTCTAAATTTAGTGGGAAGAGGTCCATCCGGATGGCTGAGATATTGTCTTTTGCAAATTCTGATGGAGTTCCCTCTGTCCTCGAAATTCTAAATCAGGTCCATAGTTTTTATTCCATCTGTCATGAGATTGAATTGAAATCTCTTTATTACGTTGTGTTGGTCACTTTATAAGGGTCCCAAGACAAATGTTTCTAGTTTGGTAAAATCACCCTAAATAATAAATGATTCTATAATATTGGAATACAACATTTCTGTTTTTTGCTTTTTCAAATCATTGTCTTCTGGTGTTTTAGTCTGTTTTATTTAATCAAACTGAACCAAAGTTTATAATTCTAAAAGGCACTGATTTGCTGCAGATAAAGAGTATTTAGTTAATCTTACATCTGGCCATGATACATTCCCATGGTTTTGTGAGTAAGATCGAGTTTTGTAGCTTTAGAAGTGTAATCAGCCTTAACTAGTCTTGCTACGTTTCTAATCATCTTTATGCATTAGTCACCAGTGCAGGTAAATAAATGTAAAGGAGTAGGAGCATTTGCAGAGCACAAGACTTTTAGGGACTCCCAGGTCTCCATGTTGTGGCTTCGTGTAATGGACTGGCATTCTGTGCTATGTCTGTAAAAATAACTTAGAAACATTGTGACTGCAAAAAGTATGAAAAAAACATTCATAATGAGTTGGAAAATTATTTTGACTAGTAAAAGGATTTTAGCAATTGCTTCTGAATTGCAAATGGGAGGGTTCATTAAAGGGATTTCCTCTCTCCTATTTCTAATTTGAAAGGAATTTATTAATAATGTATCACTGTGATTGCTTTCACAAACCAATGGTGAGCTAACAACCCCTGAGTTGGTCTGGAAACTAATTTGGTACCCCTTTCCCTTTGGGAATCATGTTAGCAGCCCCAGTGAATAAGACGTTTTCCAAAACATGTTTCTATTTTGGAATGCAGTCATATAGATGATGGTGTGCTGTCCCTTGCAGGACACCCTCTCTATGATTACAGCCAATGACAAAGGGTCGCAAATTGGCACCTGCCTAATGAATATTACATTTTTTAGTGCATCTGTTAGCTATTGACCCACACTGGAAAAGCACATACGGCCACTCTGGACTTCTCGGGAAGGACTCCCTGAGCATTCTGAGTCTTACTTTGGGGGAGAGGCCCCTTGGGAAAGGGCTTGTGCTTCCCCCACCCCCATACCTGTTTAGTGTTTTTTGCCCCCCACCCCCAGTGGACAGATGGGGTTAATTACTCCTGAGTTCCCCCAGTTCAGAAAGCCCACTAGACACCAAGGTTGATTTATTTAAATAATTATAGAGGATGGAGGCATTATGGCCATGCCCCCACCCTCGAAAGCTACTGAGGAGGGCAGATGGGGTTATTACTCCCAATCTGCTCCTCGGGCAGAAAGCCAACTGGACACCAGGGTCTATTTTTAAATTAAATATAGGAGTGGGGCTGCCCAATATTGGCTTGGCTTGCCTCCACCCCCCAGTGACAGTCTTTCTGCCTATCCTGTAATGTAAATGGGGGATTCATCCCAATATGCATTCCCCCTGGGGCAAAAAGCACAATAGGAACCAAGGATTGCTTTTAAATATATTGGCGGGGGCTTTCCACCTGGGCAAGGCCATTCCCCCACTTCAACCAATAGCCAGACAGACTTTCTGCCCAATTGAGTTGGGCAATTACCCCAGTTTGTCCACCACAGGGGGCAGACAGCACACTAGATAGCAAGGATTACATGTATCCACTATGTTATGGGGGAAGCTGGCCTCCTGGGCATGGACCAATGCTCTCCCTCACCTCGCAGCCCAATAGAATTTCTGCCTCCCAGGGGAGGTACATAGGGTTATTCACCTCCACCCCAAATCTGGCCCTTGGGGGCTGAAAAAACCACTAAACACCAGACATTAAAAAAATTAGCCTAAACAAGCAAATGTAAAGTACAAAACAAAAGTCCATCTGACACCAGAGATTTTGCCTCCATAGCAAAAGAAAGTGTTGGGGGTGTTTCACTCTGGCATTGGCCACTCCCACCCCTAGAAAATAAACAAACCAGTCGTCTTTTTGACCCCCAAGAAAGAAAGGACATTTGCCCACAATTTTCCCCGGCAGCCAGAAAGCCCAATGGGCTGGTTTTGGCCCATCCCAACAATTGCATCATCCTCACCCCTTAAGCATCAACACTTCTTCTGCTCCCCTGCAGACTAAGAAATCCTACCCCAATGGCAAACATTTGATTCCTTTAGGTGTTGTTTTTACATATGAAATAAGTATCTGTAAGGCAGATAAAGGAGGAGCGTTGGTTATCCTTGATACAACCTTTTACAAGGAAAAGCTGCTAACTCATGTTAATGACGATTCATTATACATGGAACTGAGCTCTAAACCCACTATAGAATTTAATAAAGTGTTACACACCATCCTTGACAATGCTCTACAAATGGGAACCATTACTGAGTATGACAAAAAATATTTGACCAATGAACACCCGCAAACACCATATCTATACATGGTACCAAAAATTCACAAGCATCTGACCAGGCGTCCGTTCAGACCCATAGTTAGCACACACAACTCCATACATGACCCGATTGGTAAATATATTGATAAACATCTGCAACCAAGTGTACAAAAAATGACCACCTACAATCAAGACACTACGGATTTCTTGAGAAAAATCCAAAAACATCCATATTGATCAAGAGCAACAACTTTGTTTATGTACCATCGATGTAAACTCGCTCTACACATCAATCTCCCATCACCTGGGATTTCAAGCCATGGAGACATTCTTGCTCAACAGTGAAAAACTGCTGTATTTACAAGTATTTTTTATGGAGTTCATGCAGTTTACCTTACACCACAGCTTTTTCACATGCCAAGATAAATTCTACACCCAACTGTCTGGAGTGGCTTATGGGCAATTGTGCCGCTCCAGCTTATGCTAATTTATTTATGCATAAATTTGAACTGGATCACATTCTATTGAACCCCCAAGGGCAAGACAACCTGATCACTTACTACAGATACATCAACAACATTTTTCAAATTTGGAAAGTTTCGGAAACACAACTAATCACAGCCATAAGTGATCTCAACCAGGACAATGAGAGAGAATTCAATTTACCCAAAAGATGAGGAGGACTCAGATAGCTTTTCTTGATGTCAAGATACAAATCACTGACAATGGTCTAGAGACTTCAGTTTACACCAAACCGACAGTTTTCAACAACTACTTGCACTTTCACAGTTTCCATCAAATGAGCTTAAAGAAACATCTACCATACTCACAACTTCTCAGAGCTAAACGCATTGCATCTTCTAATGCCCTGTTTGAAGAAGATAGTCGGATAATTACTAACAAGTTCTTACAAAGAAGTTATACCAATTCCATCATACAAACAGCAGAAAACAGAGTAAAATTAAAGGACAGACTACAATTACTAGCCATCAAACCTCGGCCGGATGCCACAGAAGAACGAGCTGTGTTCTTGTCTAAATACTCCATCCAAAGTACTAAAATCAATCAAACAATCCGTAAACACTGGCAACTGCTTCAAACCGAACTCAACTTCAATAACCTTTTCCAAACCTACCCCATATTTGCATATCAACACACCAAGAACCTGAAATAAGTACTCAACCAACAGACCAAAACCGGAGACACTACCTTTAACCCCTCCCCTGCACCGAACATTCCGCCCCAGTGCAGAACGTTCTATTAAGCGGGCGGGGCCACAACGTTCAGCGATGTGTGCAGCACTACCGAGGTAGTACACGCGATGTCCGCTGAACGTCCGCAGCACTGAAAGGGTTAAGGGGACACTCCCATGCCAATACTGTGACAATTGCAACAGCATCATCAAAGGGAATACTCTAACTCATCCCACCCAAGGTACCCCCATCAAATTGAAAGTCAATGTGACAAGTGATACCACCAACTTTGCCTACTTACTTAAATGCCCGTGCGAATTGCCGTATGTGGGCAAATTGGAACGCAAGATCAAAATCAGATTAACTGAACACAGAAGCAACATCCGTACCAAGAATATGAAATCTTGTGTAGCCACTCACTTCGTCAACATGACACATAATGTGTGCCAAATACGGTTCATGATGTTGGAAACCATCACTAACATTGAAGGCAGAGACAATAAGAAGTTCTTATTACAATGTGAACTCTATTGGATACACAGAGTGAATGCCCTCCATCCAAAAGGGCTCAATGAAAGACTGGAATTCAGCTGCTTTTTATAATGTTACTTTCTCTTATCTACCATGTTGCCTGCATCTCTGGTTTCTCCCTCTCTTTGCCTGTGACCCCTAAATTGTTCTTCCCTCTGCTTCAATTGTATTTTCTGTATTTTCTTGAGCTCCTATGTTTCACCTTTCCTCTTTCTCTTTTTTTTAATTGTTTTATTTGAACCCTTTCTGTTCACACCGTCATCATCATTCTTTAGCTTTTTCACTTATTTTTAAAAAAATCCCTTCACACTCTCACATTGTTCTCTCACGCTGTTTTGTACTTGTATATTCTCTCCTATGGTTTACTTTTTTAGTTTTGTGTTCGTTCTTGATATTAATAGATTGCATCTATTTTTTTCACCTTAGACTTCGCGCTCGTGCGTAGTCTTTCTTCTACATCCTCTGCCTCGAGGGGCGGTACTTCCGGGTCCATGGTAATTTTCATTGTCACTACACCACCGTTTTTACTTGTGACGGCATTCAGCAAACATTTTGCAACGTGGCTTAATATCACTGAGGTATGTCTAATCGAGATTTGTTATTGTATTGACAAACTCCGTTAGCACTTTTTCAGTTCACCGCAGCTTTTTGCCTCCACCGGGGTTTTCTACTGGTCACCGCACTTTTGATTCTGCATGCTGCTGTTTACTTGAGATTTAGCACTGCCCCTGAGATCCCTGCATGTTCACCGATTTTTCGTTTTTTCGAAGACATGTTCAGTTTCTTTTGGCCCATTTTCTTACAGTACTCTCACGCTTTGTTACGAGAGTTCTCCTACGCGTCTCGGTTTTATTTGAATTTTCAACACTGACGTTTACATTTTAGAAGCAAGTTTTCTTTCTGACCCTCATGCCTGCTTTTCACACTGATCCACCCGACTATTTAATTTAGTACACACGTATTTTACGGCAGGCACCACAATGTTTTCAGTAGGAGTCACTTGCTAAATTTAGATTTCACGGCTGCTTCAAGCTTAGTTACTTCCCACACCTAATTTATACTTAGCTGCTTCAGTTCGAGCATTTTGTACACTTGGATTTTGAGATTTTTTTCTCTTTCACTTCTCAGACATTTCCCTCTGAAGAAGAGCTATCGCTCGAAATGCATCGGGGTCATATTCTCAATGTGTTGGCCCGCTAAACAGCTGTAACGCATGTTAAGACTATTGGACTGAATTCACATGGATGGAACTATGTTGTTTCACAACTTTCATATGAAGTAATATGGACAAAGAAATACTTGATTAAATATTTGACTTTTTGAAAGATTACATTCGTTTTCATTGAAATCAGTGAAAAAGCGATTTGCATCGCTGTAGGAGTGCTCCAGATTTCAAACTTTCCTGGGGAAGGGTTTTCTGCTGATGTATTACCTGGCACGTCTACGAACAGGAGGTGAGCATCTGAATCATCCTAACCATCTGAACATTTGAAAGAAGCTTGAATTTAATTGTTACGCAGGAGTGCAACGGTTTCCTTGCTCATTGATTTTATATATGGGCCAGGATAGTGTGGTTCACGCCTAATATTGTTCCACTTGTAATGATGAATGGCTCCACTTGTTGGGGTTGGGTAGGCTACCATCAGACAGTTCTGAAAACTAGACACCCGGACTAGTCCAGGGTGCTGTAGATCCCACAGTAATTTTTTACCCACATCGCCCTGCAAACCACAAACTTTAAATGAAAACAAACACTTTTCCCACATGCCTATAAGAAAAGTTTAAAGAATCTGTGGGAAGCCACAGATTTCCTACCACCCAGCACTCGATAACAATGGGACCTTACTTGAATGGGTAAGCCAAGAGACCTTGACAAGAAGGGTCCTGAATTGCTATGAGGAGAATTCAGCGATCGGGGTAGCTCTGGGATTTTGGGCCATGCTCAGCCCCCACCCATGGAAACCTACAAACCAAATAATTTTTTTTTAATGTAGACAACCAGGAGATTCTAGGGTGATGTGCATTGTATGGATCCCATGAGGTTGTTTTACCTACAATGCCCTACAAATCTTACATGTTACCTGAAATAATACATTTTCATTATAATTCTGTGATGGAAACTGCAGGAATCCACAAAAATCCTACCACCCATTCGTACCTCACTTGTGCTGATAATTGCAATGTATCACTTGCGGGGATGGGACTAGTGACCACAATAGAAATGGATCAAATCACTGTCAGTGGGATTCCTTTGCATCACAGGAATGAGAGGAAAATATGTGGTTTGCAAGAGTTTCTGGGTAAAAGAAAAATGTCAAGAGCCCCTTAATTCACGCCAACTTGGATTCCACCAGGTGTCTAGTTTAAAAAAATCTGCACACTTCCTAGGTTTCTATAGGTGTCAGCTGAGTCAGGGTTTAAAATCCACACCTATCCACTTGGCAAAGAAAGAATCATTTTTGAGTGAATAAATGTAATGTATCCGTGTTGGGTACCATTTTTATCTAGAGACTTGAGGGAATGCAAGTAAGTTTGTGGCTCTTTGAAGATTCCTGAACTTTCCATCACAGAAATTTATTTTTTACGGTTTGAAAGGGTTTTTGGAAAGAAAATCCTGGTGAGAGTCACACAAGTCACCTCAAATGTGCAAGTTTGCTAGGTTTCCCGCTTTGCAAAGAAATGGTCAGTTTTGAGTGGAAAAATATTATGTATCCATGTTGCATTTTGGGCCGTTTCTTGTGGCGGGCACTAGGTATAATCACTCAAGTGAGGTGCCTTTTTTATAGACACACCTGTGGGAGCATAGAATAGTAGAACATTTGATAGTACCAATTTGATTTTGCTGCATTTCTGCCTTGCAAATCTAAGTTAGTGTGTATGAAAGAAGACATTTTGAAATATACCCTCTAAATCATATGCTAGTATAGGTACCCATAAATTCAGAGATTTACAAATAATCACTGTTATTAAACTTTATATCTTGTGCCCATTTCAGAAATAGGTTTCATTGATACTTTATTTTCAGTCTACATATTTCACTATATTAATTGATCTATACTACTTTGGGGTATTGCAGAATCTACAAACCCTGCATATGCGAAGATGATGACACTCTCACAGCAAACTAATAATTGATGCCAATTGTAGGAAAAACCTGATACTTTTATCCAGAGCACTTTTTTTCTTTTATTTTTAAAAAACTCAAAATTTAGCTATATTTTTCCTTATTTCTCCATCCCCTCCAGGGAAATCTGGGTTCTTTAGAATTCTCAGGATGTTGAAAAGAAATGGACACAAATTTGTTGTAAATACTGTAGTGTTGTGTATGTTAGAGATAGCAGAAAAACCTGTGGTCCCTGATGAATCCCATAGAATAGTGGCTTAAATGATTTGGTGTGGTTAAGAAAATTCATGACATAGTATGGACAGTTAATACTTACACTCCGAAGAATAACAATGTGTAATACCGAGCTCTGTGTGTAGTGTGATCATTTATATGTACAGAGCCTGGGAAGGATGCTACAACTTGCAATGAGATAGGGGATTACATGATCCGCCCCCAACCAAAAGCACTGAGTGTGCTCGCCCAGAGAGTTTGCCTGGTCCAGCAAACTGCTTGTGCATTCCATGGGTGCCTCATTTGAAGTGGAAAATCAACGGTTGGCATATGTGAAGTCAAAGCACCACTCCAGCTAGTACAAGGCTGTGAAGAAGATGAAAGCCTCACAGAAAATGTGTTATCATTGGCTAGAAATGTACTGGTAAAGTTCAGATAGGAGATAGTGAGCCATAGTAAAACACCGAGCCATCATTTACACAGTACTGCAATTCTAAAAGCGGTGACAAGGGAAGTTCCATTGCCAAGTGCCAACAAGTGTTTAAAGCAGAAACCTTCTGACAAAAAGAAATACTATAGGAAGTGACAATCAGGTACGGAAAGGGCAACGAGCAGTGACAGCCAGGTGCAAGAGAACGCTGAGAGCAGAAGCAGATAAACACAGAGGAACATTAGAGGTGGCGATTACAAGAGGCAGAGAGAATATGATTACGCTTACCAGAACCATAGTAAAGTTAACCATCAGACCTCAACACCAGGCACCAAAACCCAAGCAGAAGCAGGGGTTGTGCTTACTAAGCTGGTGAATCATGTTGGGCTAACTAAAATGTTGTGGGTGGCGGTCAAGAAGGTGAAGCTTTCAATGGCTGATGAAAAGAGAGAAAAATATGGTGCCACTGCCTCCCTTCTATACCACTAAAAAGAAGAATATTAGTGACCGATAAACTGCCTGGATTGAAACCTTTGATGATTTTTTTGATGCACTGGAAGAAGTGAAATGACAAAAAGATCATTAAATATCCAAAGAATTTAGTGGGTGAAGGAGTAAAAGAAATGATAAAGAAAATGCCAGACGGTGATGAAGTGATACACCATCAAATCAAAGATGCTTTAAGCACCAAGTTCAATCCAATGGTGAATGTCGACTATGAATGATACATTTTCAGGCAAGAAAGGAAGAAAGCTGGTAAAGTAAAGGAAGAGTTTGTAAAAGACTGGATTTGAGCTTAAAGCAATGCACTGCAATGAGTTCAATAGTGAAGAGGCCATATGTCTCAGAGTAATAATTAGTTGTCTCTCCGAGTCCTTCAGACAACAAATGTTGAAAGAGACACTCAGCTTGGAGTGAGTACTCATAGCTGATAGAGCACAAAAAAGAGCTGACAGACAAGCCACTAACTTGGAGGCTAGAATGGCCCAAAATAAACCAGCACTGAGTGTGAAAAGTAAGCCAAAACAAAAGGCAAAAGGCCACAAAGTAATGTCTCCGGAGAAAAAGAAGTTGTGTTTTCAATGTGGATTTCTCTTTCTACATGAAGGTAAATGTCCCACAATTGGACAGGTATGCAAAGGCTGTGGGAAAGATAACCATTTTATAACAGTTTGCAAAGTGAAGGAAACATCAAGTACATCACTTTGACAAAAGCAAATGGATGCCAGAAAGTTCCCGAGACATTCCAACCACACCCACATGTCCAAGTGGCAAACACTGGAGTGGTGTGGCTCACTGGTTAGAGGCGGCAGAAGCAGAGGACGGCCCGGGACCAGGGTTCAATTCCTGACGCGGCAGGGTCGTCGTCCAAGGTCAGCGGACTCGATAATTCTCGACTCGGTGCCTACTCTAACCAGGGATCACACTCGGCAACTCTGGGAATTAGCTTGCCTCATCTCCACAAGGGCGCCCCACATACGCCGGGGATGCCTGGCTTCACCTTGAAGATACCCAGTAGGAACCATCTCACAGGAAAAGACAGGACGGGTTCCCCAGTGGTCTACAGTGTGGAGATACCCCATGTGGGGTGATTCATGCGCTTTACAAGACATCATTACATTACATTACATTACATTTGAGGGAAATAGAAACTGATAGATGTGGAATGTCGTCAAATTTCTTGTCTAAAGGTTTGTCACCATCATCAAGTGACAGTGAGGAAGATGGGTATGTGCTGTCAATGTCAACCACTGAGCATGTAGGATTAGCTTCTTGCAAGGAAGAATGTTGGTCAAAGTGAGATCAACAAGTGAAATTGCAAAATTAATTTGGACCCTGTCTCAAAATCACACTGAAAGTCAATGGTTGTTCCATAATTTTTTTTATTTACAGTGGTGCTTTGATAAATATTATGCCAGTGGAAAAGTACACAGAAACAGTACCAGTTTAATCCCATCAAAAAACAAAAACCGGAGTTGGCCTAACGGCTAGGGTGGTCGACCTCAAATCTGGGGAACTGGGTATGAGTCTCAGCAAAGACGCTGAACATCCTATGATTACGGGCAAATCACCTAATCTCCCCGTGCCTAACAAAAATTAATGTGCCCTCATGTAATGCAACTGGTGCTAGGTAAAGCGCTCTGATCACTGATTCGGGTCAAGTTTGCGCTAAATAACACTATAAAATAAAAAATAAAAAGATGTGTATGAACTGCTTCTACACCAATGCAAAGTCAAGGTTCATTTATAGCACTGTGAAGCATTAGAAGATGAAAGTCCAACCACCAATTCATGTCCTGTTAGGCACTTCATTGAGTGCATGTTTACTCAGTTTCAGCACTGCTGCTGTCATGAGGGCGATTTCTGTCAACTACAACGTCAGTGCCTATCATGAGACAGTAAATCAGTTTCCATCTTTGTTTCATGGCCTAAGAAGCCTAAAGACCATGAAATTGTAATTTCACATAAATGAGGACATCCGTCCTGTCGCTCAGCAACATTGTTGAATTGTGTTTTGTTTATAAGAGGCTGTTCAGAAAGAATTAGAAAAGCATGACATCATTGAGATGATGATTGATTGACATCATTGAGAGATCCACTGGTCCAACGCCATGGGTGTCACCTGTGATGGTAGTGATTAAGAAGGATAGAGGAGGAGCCGTGCTCATCTGCACTGATATCCACCAAGCTAACAAGGCGAATGAAAGAGAACAACATTGAAATCTGCATATTGCTGACATGATTACAAAGTTGAATAAAATCAAGTACCTGCCTTGATTTGAATAAAGGGTATCACCAACTCAAACTGGAAGAAAATTGCAGGTACCTTACCACCTTTTTGATTCATGTTGGCTTATTTAGATACAAAAGACTACGTTTCAGAGTGTCAACAGCTGCAGCACCCTTTCAGGATGTCATTGGTCACATAATACAGCCCCTCACAAATGCTTTCAATTACAGTGATGACAAAATGTTGTTTTGGACCTCATGAAAAGTACATGATAAAAATCAAGTGTGTTGTATACTCGTGGATGCAGGTCTCACTTTAAATGCTACAAAGTGTGACTTTCACAAAACAAAGCACCAGTTCTTTTGTCATATCTAGACTGATCTGGGAATTACTCAGGATTCAAATAGAATTCAGGCTGTGTCATCCACTTCTTCCCCACAAGCTGTAACTATGCTGCGATGCTTCTTTGGTATGGCCAGTTACCTGGTACATATGTGACTTTGCCATTGTAATTATCCCATTTAGAGACTTAACAAAACAAAATGTTCAATTTCGAATGGTCATGTGAATGTGAACAAAGCTTCAGGGAAATCAAACATGTGATTGAGAATGCCACTGAAATGGCATACTTTGATCTGAATTTACTAAGGGAGATTGTTGTTGATGCCAGCCCACTGGGGATAGGTGCCGAACTTGCCCAGAACAATGGACATTCTATTGCATCAAAACACATTGTGGCTTATGATAGCAGGAACTTGTCACAGATGGAACGTGCTTATTCACAACCTGAAAAAGAAAGCTTCACTTTGGTGTGAGCTTGTGAGCATTTTCATGTGTTTCTGAATGGCAAGCACCTCACAGTTGTCACTGATCACCAAGCATTACTCAGCATTTTCAACAATCCCAAAGCCAAGATGACCCCTCACATTAAGAGGTAGGGGTTGCAACTGCAGGACTATGATTATATGATAATGCATTCCCAGGAAAAGATTAAACACTGCTGACTACTTCTCGTGTGTAGCAATACACTGTCAAGGCACCACTTCTAAAGCGCTGATGCTTATGTTCACTTCATCGTAAAATCCAGTACCCCTGCTGCCATATGAGTGAAACAATTCTTGGCTGCGAGACATTTGATAATACTCAAAGACATTATTACAAACATATCAATCTTGGAGAAAACATACTCAACCTCTTCATGGCGATCTTATATCCAACGAGGCAGCTCCATTTTATGAAAACGTGACCCATTGGTCACGTTTCAAAGATGATAAATACTTCATCTTGAATGGAGAAAAGAGTGAATTAGATGAATTTATTAAATGGCTTAATTGTGGGGATCCTAACCAAAAATGTACTTCCTGTATGAGCCAAGACTACTGCGATTTCTTAGATATAAAGATACAGAACATAGGTGATCCCTTAACAGTGGACTTTTTTGATAAGCCTACGGACAGGAACACAACACTACACTACAACAGTGATCACCCAAAATGCCAAAGGATAATATTCCTTTTGGCCAGTTTTTGCAACTCTGCAGGAATTGTACCGATAGAAATGATTTTGAGAAACATGCTGCAAATTTGAAAAGTAAATTGGGTAACAGAGGATACCCTAGAAAACAGGCATATAAAAGAGCAAAATATTATAATCAGGACTCTTTATTTGAAGAAAAAAGTGTAACATACTTTTCCTCTATCATTGATAAGAGCAAAAATATAATACATAGGAATTGGAGTTTCCTACAAGAAAAGAACACAGCCCAATTTGAAAGACCCTTGTTCTCCTACCGGAGGAACAGAACAATTAGAAATAGGTTGGTGAAAACTTATAGAAACCAATTTTAGCTCAACAAAGGAGCATAGACACTAATAGTAAAATAATCAGCACTTTTCCATGCAGTTCTTGTTCAAGTTGCCAATCTGTAATAAAGGGCCAAAAAATCAAACTGAATGACATGGAAAATAGTTTTAATGATATGTACAACTGCAGGTCCAAAAATGTCATCTATTTAATCACATGTCCATGTGGAAAGGGATATGTGGGTGAAACAGCCTGAGAGATCAGGGTGCATCTTAAATGAGCACAGGGCTTGTTTCAAAGAGGGGGAACACAAGCGGAAAATTTTTAACGGGGTCCAATGTAATGTCCTAACAAGTACTACACAATAAAAAGAGTACAGAGTTCCCCAGTGAAAGTCAACTAAATGACTACAGCTAACCTCTCTCTCATAGGGGTGAGCATAAAAAGTGAATGTTGTGAACCCTTTGTCGGAATTTAGGGATACCTCACACAAGACATCGGTTGAACAACTATTGTCATCCCACCCGATGGTCGTCCAGCGTCATCATCGGTATCCTGCCCCTGCGACAGGCTGGCGGTGCAATGCCCGTCGGGCAGCACAGGATGCTGCACTTTGGTGGAGTTCTTTTATTCCTTTGCCATAGAGTGTGTGAGTGTGAGGGGCCTAAAAAAGTGCAATAGTGAGCGTGAGTGAAGTGTTTCTAAAAAAAGTCAGTAGAGTCCACTGGGTGAAATTTTAATAATATGGCTCACTGCTTTATTAAAAGTTAAGGGGTATTGAGGCGAGACAGTTAGGTATCCAAGCCTCATTCAACCCTTAGTGCAAGTGTGGTCGACATGTTTCTTGCCGCTAAGGCAATTCATCAGGACCAAAAAAGTGCTCATATGATTGCTGTCGATTTCTCAGTGATAAGAGGAATCGAAGATACGACCTGGCTTTGTGTCGTGGGATCAACCCTCCATTGAGACCCTACCCAGAACTAGGAAGGAAGCAAAAGAAGGTACAGTCAATAGTATGTCTGTTGTATGGGAGCAACACACTACATAAATTTTACATGCTGATTGTGTGCTAAGGCATGATGAGGGGTATTAATTAGCCCCTTTGCTGAGGTGACATTCACGTGAGAGAGAAGGTAAGAGGGAAGTATAAACGAGGATATACCCCGTCTAATCTGTGACAAAGGTGTATAGGAAGTCGGCATGCGAACTGTGTGCCCTGTAGTAGGCATGCACAATAATCTTTATGTATATCGTATGCCGCAGCAGGCTGTGTGTTGTATTGATGACTCACAGACATTAGTGAGTGTGTACATACACACACAAACGGTTAAACAAAGTTAAGAGAATTACAGGAAAGAGAACCATATTGACACTCAGACAATGCGGCAAAAATTTGCCTAGCACCAATGAGGTGAGCGTTCCGATTACAGATAACCAGGCATGAAAGGATAATGACAGAATAATAAACAATGGTAATCTTACCCATAGTCCCCGGTCGGAGATCCCCTAGGCTGACCTGGTGGGGCCAGAACTATATGTAAAATACCTAGGGACGAGTAAAAAATCACCGCAAGGTCAGAAATTAAGTTGGCGGTGAGGCTTACCAGTTGGTGCCGCATTTGGAATATCCACGGCGATCAGAAAGAAACGCTCGCGGCATTCCTTGCGTTGGATCAAAGCACCTTACCTGGTTAGTTGCTGGCAGAAGGCATCTAGTCACCTACCCCACCCATGTCGAGATGATCGCAGGGCAGCCGGAGAAGCCGTGAAGCGCAACTGGTGTTTAAGAAAGCCGGTAGCGCGGGAGCTATCAGGGCGTGTCCAAAGCGCATTGCTAGGTAACTCGACGCGGGTGTGGAAAGCGATGAAGACCCAGCCCTGCTGGGGTAGTGACTATGGGCGCCATTTTGAAATGGGAGGGTAGTAGGCTAGATGGCATCAGTTATTACTGAGGGGAGGACAATCAAGTCCAAGTATCGAGCTATCTGGCTAGCATCATCCAAGGCACCGCATCATTGAGGCCGAGCTCATCGGTATGCAAACGATGCACCCATCTCTGTTCCAATCTGAAGAGGGCTTGTTGGTTTTTCCCGGGGTGACATTCGAGGACAGTCCATCGCATATTCTCAGTAGAGTGACTGAGTTCTCTGCAGTGGTCATAAAGTCTTGTGTGTGTTTTATGACAGCGAATGTTGCTATTGTGCTCTATGATGCGCTGTTTCACGGGGCGCATCGTCATCCCAATATAGAGCATTTGCCATGGACAAATAAGAACATAGATACACCTAGCACTGTTACAATTAGTGTGTCTGTTGATGGTCCATGTGAAGTCCCTGTGCAATTCGATAGTTTTACCCTGGATGGTTTGAGGGCAAACAGCGCAGGAGCCACAACAGTAATGTCCAGTGACTGGTGGAATGTCCCAAAGGGTTCTGACCGGTTGCGTGCTTGATTTCTTCGGACGGGTATGGATCAGTGTATCTTTCAAGTTTGCCGTTCTCTTGAATGCAAAGCGTGGGCGTGATAGTTCCATCCCTGCAGAGTTTAGAATCCCCCAGTGTGAGTTCACAGTTTTTTTAATGAACGCCGAATGCTTGGTGAAGGATGTCACACAAGTGATGGTGTCATCATGTTCCTTTGGGTGGACTTCAAGTAAAGCCTCTCTATTATTGTTCAAAGCTCTTTTTATTGATTTCTTCAACAATCGTGTGGGGTATCCCCTATCCAGGAGCTTATGTTGCAGAAGGCTAGCTTCTTGTTTGTAGTCTAGAACAGTGCTGCAGTTTCTCCGCAGGCGGAGGAATTGCCCGAACGGCAAATTGTCCCTCAACGCTCTGGTATGGTGGCTGTTGTAGAGGAGTAAACTGTTTCTGTCTGTCTCCTTCTTGAAAAGGGTGGTACTGATTGATTCCGGATCTAGGCAGATTGTCAGATCTAGAAATGGTATCAATGTTTCAGAAATTGTACCCGTGAATTTTAGGAAAGGGTTTTGTTGGTTTATCCACACACAGAAGGCCTCGCAACTGGATCGATCCCCCTTCCAAAAAACCAGAATGTCATCGATGTATCAACGCCAGAAGGTAAGGTTCTCTCGAAATGGGTTTTGTTCTGGAGGGTAAATATGGTTCTTTTCGAATGAGGCCATGTAGATACATGCCAGGCTCGGCGCAAATGTAGAACCCATCGAGGTTCCACTCACTTGGTGATACAGCTGGGATTCGTATCTGAAAAAGTTTTCAGTGAGTGCAATGTTTGCAAGCTCCATGATGAAAGCTATAGGTGTAGGAGATTGCCATTCCTCTTCTCGCAGAAGAGAGTCAACCGCTTCTAGGGTAGCCTGTTGCGGAATATTTGTGTACAACGCCTCGACGTCAAGGGTAAGCAGAAGGTCGATGTCTTCTCTTCCATCAATATCTGCGATCAGACGGAGGACGTCTCTCGTATCTTGTAAGTAAGATGGAATTTGTCTCACCAGAGGTTGGAAAAAAGCGTCACAAAACTGAGACAGAGGCTCTAACACTGATCCGATACCGGAGACAATCGGTCTCCCCGGGACTGGAGAGGTACCCTTGTGTATTTTGGGAAGGGTGTAAAAGTAAGGTGTAACAGGGTCCGCTGTCACCAGGAATTCTGCTTCCTTATTACTTATCCACTCATTGGTCTCAGCCTCAATGACAAGACTCATGATGGTTGTGGTGAGCCGTTTGGTGGGGTCTTCCGTGAGAGGTCTGTAATGTGTTGTATTTGCCAATTGCCATCTACATTCATGATCATAATCCTCATAGTTTTGTATGACCGTGGCACCCCCTTTGTCCGCTTGCTTGATTACAATGGAGTCATCCCTGCCCAGGCCAATGGAAGCCTGTCTTTCCGCGGTTGATAAATTGTGAAAAGGTTTAGTCGCAGGTTTGTTCCGCAAGCTCCTGAGCACTGCTCGCTCAAAAGTTAAAATTTCCGGTGGTACCATCCCATCAGTGGGGGTGAAGGTCGAGGGCTTTCTGAGACCTGTGTCTTGACTAGCAAGTTCGGGTTGATTCTCAAAGAAGGCATGGAGGCGTATCTTCCTAAAGAATTGTTTCAGTTCAATCATTTCCTGGAAAGTATCCGGGATAGGGGTGGGAACAAACCCAAGTCCTTTTTCCAACACAATCTTCTCCGTTGGTGATAGAGTCCTGTTTGATAAATTGACGATCAGGCTCTTCTCCCTCTGGAAGTTGTGCTCCTGGTCTCCATCGCAGTCGGCGTCGGTGTTTGATCCTGCCATTGCACGCCTTTCTGCCCGCCTCGCTTTCGCCCTCTTCCTCTGCCCCAAAGTCTGCCTTGAAAAGGTGGCGGATTAAGGGGGTAGAATTGCGGGGGGCCTTGTGGGTAGAAGGGGTACTGCCACGGTGGGGTCATATGGGGTGGTCCATGGAATACTGGGCCTTGGTGGTAGCCTTGTTGCCATGAACGTGGTGGTCGTGAATTCCTAGGAGGATAACCACCACTCGAATCACTGCTGGTCGACCCGCGTCTGTTATCACTACCCGAATTATCGTCAGATGAGTAGGTGTTCTTTTTCCCTTTAAAATCATCTTTCAGGTAGGGATATACTTTTTCTTTAGCAAATTTGGCAATATCCTTCTCAAGTTTCGTGGTCTTTTGTTTGAGTAAAAACTCATGGTGGTCAGCCATTTCTTGGTTAATCTCCGATAGTTTGGTAGTGAAGGCCGTCTTATTGTTCTTAGAGGTGGCGTTTTTCATGGTAGCTTCTAGAGCTCAAATCTTGTTTTGTAATGCATCGGAGAGGCGTTTCGCTGTTTGGCTGATCAAAAAGAGTAGATCCTTGGTGCACTTCCAAGAAACTTGGCACCAGTCTACTTTGAAACGTTTATCATCCAGAAAGAGTCTGGGGATTATGTTGACAATCAGACCTTGCGGAGCTATGTTGCTTCGTAGATACTCCGTCATCATGATCCCATGGATCGTTATTCTTATAAGTTCTTTCTTCATCTCTGTTAATGTTGCCTATTCATCGGAAGATGCACCAGACTTGGAGACAGGGGGGTTGGTAAGTATTGATGGCGTTGTTCTTAATGCCTCAGCTATAGTGTCTTCATTGAAACTAAGACCCGGGACATCCTCCATGTTGGTGAAAGGAGGGAGATGTGGTGCCAAGGACTGAGCCAACCAGCAAAGGAGTGTGGTCAATGGTCCTCTTTCGCAAACAAAAGTAACTAGTGGTGGTCCAACACAGTGAAGAATCTTCACCAGTGGTAACCTAAAAAGGCAGTTCCCGTGCGAAAAGCACGCTAGGAATTGTTTCAAAGAGGGGGAACACAAGCGGACAATTTTTAACGGGGTCCAATGTAATGTCCTAACAAGTACTACACAACAAAAAGAGTACAGAGTTCCCCGGGGAGAGTCAACTAAATGACTACAGCTAACCTCTCTCTCATAGGGGTGAGCATAAAAAGTGAATGTTGTGAACCCTTTGTCGGAATTTAGGGATACCTCACACAAGACATCGGTTGAACAACTATTGTCATCCCACCCGATGGTCGTCCAGCGTCATCATCGGTATCCTGCCCCTGCGACAGGCTGGCGGTGCAATGCCCGTCGGGCAGCACAGGATGCTGCACTTTGGTGGAGTTCTTTTATTCCTTTGCCATAGGGTTTGTGAGTGTGAGGGGCCTGAAAAAGTGCAATAGTGAGCGTGAGTGAAGTGTTTCTAAAAAAAGTCAGTAGAGTCCACTGGGTGAATTTTTAATAATATGGCTCACTGCTTTATTAAAAGTTAAGGGGTATTGAGGCGAGACAGTTAGGTATCCAAGCCTCATTCAACCCTTAGTGCAAGTGTGGTCGACATGTTTCTTGCCGCTAAGGCAATTCATCAGGACCAAAAAAGTGCTCATATGATTGCTGTCGATTTCTCAGTGATAAGAGGAATCGAAGATACGACCTGGCTTTGTGTCGTGGGATCAACCCTCCATTGAGACCCTATCCAGAACTAGGAAGGAAGCAAAAGAAGGTACAGTCAATAGTATGTCTGTTGTATGGGAGCAACACACTACATAAATTTTACATGCTGATTGTGTGCTAAGGCATGATGAGGGGTATTAATTAGCCCCTTTGCTGAGGTGACATTCACGTGAGAGAGAAGGTAAGAGGGAAGTATAAACGAGGATATACCCCGTCTAATCTGTGACAAAGGTGTATAGGAAGTCGGCATGCGAACTGTGTGCCCTGTAGTAGGCATGCACAATAATCTTTATGTATATCGTATGCCGCAGCAGGCTGTGTGTTGTATTGATGACTCACAGACATTAGTGAGTGTGTACATACACACACAAACGGTAAAACAAAGTTAAGAGAATTACAGGAAAGAGAACCATATTGACACTCAGACAATGCGGCAAAAATTTGCCTAGCACCAATGAGGTGAGCGTTCCGATTACAGATAACCAGGCATGAAAGGATAATGACAGAATAATAAACAATGGTAATCTTACCCGTAGTCCCCGGTCGGAGATCCCCTAGGCTGACCTGGTGGGGCCAGAACTATATGTAAAATACCTAGGGACGAGTAAAAAATCACCGCAAGGTCAGAAATTAAGTTGGCGGTGAGGCTTACCAGTTGGTGCCGCATTTGGAATATCCACAGCAATCAGAAAGAAACGCTTGCGGCATTCCTTGCGTTGGATCAAAGCACCTTACCTGGTTAGTTGCTGGCAGAAGGCATCTAGTCACCTACCCCACCCACGTCGAGATGATCGCAGGGCAGCCGGAGAAGCCGTGAAGCGCAACCGGTGTTTAAGAAAGCCGGTAGCGCGGGAGCTATCAGGGCGTGTCCAAAGCGCATTGCTAGGTAACTCAACGCGGGTGTGGAAAGCGATGAAGACCCAGCCCTGCTGGGGTAGTGACTATGGGCGCCATTTTGAAATGGGAGGGTAGTAGGCTAGATGGCATCAGTTATTACTGAGGGAAGGACAATCAAGTCCAAGTATCGAGCTATCTGGCTAGCATCATCCAAGGCACCGCATCATTGAGGCCGAGCTCATCGGTATGCAAACGATGCACCCATCTCTGTTCCAATCTGAAGAGGGCTTGTTGGTTTTTCCCGGGGTGACATTCGAGGACAGTCCATCGCATATTCTCAGTAGAGTGACTGAGTTCTCTGCAGTGGTCATAAAGTCTTGTGTGTGTTTTATGACAGCGAATGTTGCTATTGTGCTCTATGATGCGCTGTTTCACGGGGCGCATCGTCATCCCAATATAGAGCATTTGACATGGACAAATAAGAACATAGATACACCTAGCACTGTTACAATTAGTGTGTCTGTTGATGGTCCATGTGAAGTCCCTGTGCAATTCGATAGTTTTACCCTGGATGGTTTGAGGGCAAACAGCGCAGGAGCCACAACGGTAATGTCCAGTGACTGGTGGAATGTCCCAAAGGGTTCTGACCGGTTGCGTGCTTGATTTCTTCGGACGGGTATGGATCAGTGTATCTTTCAAGTTTGCCGTTCTCTTGAATGCAAAGCGTGGGCGTGATAGTTCCATCCCTGCAGAGTTTAGAATCCCCCAGTGTGAGTTCACAGTTTTTTTAATGAACGCCGAATGCTTGGTGAAGGATGTCACACAAGTGATGGTGTCATCATGTTCCTTTGGGTGGACTTCAAGTAAAGCCTCTCTATTATTGTTCAAAGCTCTTTTGAATGATTTCCTCAACAATCGTGTGGGGTATCCCCTATCCAGGAGCTTATGTTGCAGAAGGCTAGCTTCTTGTTTGTAGTCTAGAACAGTGCTGCAGTTTCTCCGCAGGCGGAGGAATTGCCCGAACGGCAAATTGTCCCTCAACGCTCTAGTATGGTGGCTGTTGTAGAGGAGTAAACTGTTTCTGTCTGTCTCCTTCTTGAAAAGGGTGGTACTGATTGATTCCGGATCTAGGCAGATTGTCAGATCTAGAAATGGTATCGATGTTTCAGAAATTGTACCCGTGAATTTTAGGAAAGGGTTTTGTTAGTTTATCCACACACAGAAGGCCTCGCAACTGGATCGATCCCCCTTCCAAAAAACCAGAATGTCATCGATGTATCGACGCCAGAAGGTAAGGTTCTCTCGAAATGGGTTTTGTTCTGGAGGGTAAATATGGTTCTTTTCGAATGAGGCCATGTAGATACATGCCAGGCTCGGCGCAAATGTAGAACCCATCGAGGTTCCACTCACTTGGTGATACAGCTGGGATTCGTATCTGAAAAAGTTTTCAGTGAGTGCAATGTTTGCAAGCTCCATGATGAAAGCTATAGGTGTAGGAGATTGCCATTCCTCTTCTCGCAGAAGAGAGTCAACCGCTTCTAGGGTAGCCTGTTGCGGAATATTTGTGTACAACGCCTCGACGTCAAGGGTAAGCAGAAGGTCGATGTCTTCTCTTCCATCAATATCTGCGATCAGACGGAGGACGTCTCTCGTATCTTGTAAGTAAGATGGAATTTGTCTCACCAGAGGTTGGAAAAAAGCGTCACAAAACTGAGACAGAGGCTCTAACACTGATCCGATACCGGAGACAATCGGTCTCCCCGGGACTGGAGAGGTACCCTTGTGTATTTTGGGAAGGGTGTAAAAGTAAGGTGTAACAGGGTCCGCTGTCACCAGGAATTCTGCTTCCTTCTTACTTATCCACTCATTGGTCTCAGCCTCAATGACAAGACTCATGATGGTTGTGGTGAGCCGTTTGGTGGGGTCTTCCGTGAGAGGTCTGTAATGTGTTGTATTTGCCAATTGCCGTCTACATTCACGATCATAATCCTCATAGTTTTGTATGACCATGGCACCCCCTTTGTCCGCTTGCTTGATTACAATGGAGTCATCCCTGCCCAGGCCAATGGAAGCCTGTCTTTCCGCGGTTGATAAATTGTGAAAAGGTTTAGTCGCAGGTTTGTTCCGCAAGCTCCTGAGCACTGCTCGCTCAAAAGTTAAAATTTCCGGTGGTACCATCCCATCAGTGGGGGTGAAGGTCGAGGGCTTTCTGAGACCTGTGTCTTGACTAGCAAGTTCGGGTTGATTCTCAAAGAAGGCACGGAGGCGTATCTTCCTAAAGAATTGTTTCAGTTCAATCATTTCCTGGAAAGTATCCGGGATAGGGGTGGGAACAAACCCAAGTCCTTTTTCCAACACAATCTTCTCCGTTGGTGATAGAGTCCTGTTTGATAAATTGACGATCAGGCTCTTCTCCCTCTGGAAGTTGTGCTCCTGGTCTCCATCGCAGTCGGCGTCGGTGTTTGATCCTGCCATTGCACGCCTTTCTGCCCGCCTCGCTTTCGCCCTCTTCCTCTGCCCCAACCTCTGCCTTGAAAAGGTGGCGGATTACGGGGGTAGAATTGCGGGGGGCCTTGTGGGTAGAAGGGGTACTGCCACGGTGGGGTCATATGGGGTGGTCCATGGAATACTGGGCCTTGGTGGTAGCCTTGTTGCCATGAACGTGGTGGTCGTGAATTCCTAGGAGGATAACCACCACTCGAATCACTGCTGGTCGACCCGCGTCTGTTATCACTACCCGAATTATCGTCAGATGAGTAGGTGTTCTTTTTCCCTTTAAAATCATCTTTCAGGTAGGGATATACTTTTTCTTTAGCAAATTTGGCAATATCCTTCTCAAGTTTCGTGGTCTTTTGTTTGAGTAAAAACTCATGGTGGTCAGCCATTTCTTGGTTAATCTCCGATAGTTTGGTAGTGAAGGCCTTCTTATTGTTCTTGGAGGTGGCGTTTTTCATGGTAGCTTCTAGAGCTGAAATCTTGTCTTGTAATGCATCGGAGAGGCGTTTCACTGTTTGGCTGATCAAAAAGAGTAGATCCTTGGTGCACTTCCAAGAAACTTGGCACCAGTCTACTTTGAAACGTTTATCATCCAGAAAGAGTCTGGGGATTATGTTGACAATCAGACCTTGCGGAGCTATATTAATACCCCTCATCATGCCTTAGCACACAATCAGCATGTAAAATGTATGTAGTGTGTTGCTCCCATACAACAGACATACTATTGACTGTACCTTCTTTTGCTTCCTTCCTAGTTCTGGGTAGGGTCTCAATGGAGGGTTGATCCCACGACACAAAGCCAGGTCGTATCTTCGATTCCTCTTATCACTGAGAAATCGACAGCAATCATATGAGCACTTTTTTGGTCCTGATGAATTGCCTTAGCGGCAAGAAACATGTCGACCACACTTGCACTAAGGGTTGAATGAGGCTTGGATACCTAACTGTCTCGCCTCAATACCCCTTAACTTTTAATAAAGCAGTGAGCCATATTATTAAAATTTCACCCAGTGGACTCTACTGACTTTTTTTAGAAACACTTCACTCACGCTCACTATTGCACTTTTTTAGGCCCCTCACACTCACACACCCTATGGCAAAGGAATAAAAGAACTCCACCAAAGTGAAGCATCCTGTGCTGCCCGACGGGCATTGCACCGCCAGCCTGTCGCAGGGGCAGGATACCGATGATGACGCTGGACGACCATCGGGTGGGATGACAATAGTTGTTCAACCGATGTCTTGTGCGAGGTATCCCTAAATTCCGACAAAGGGTTCACAACATTCACTTTTTATGCTCACCCCTATGAGAGAGAGGTTAGCTGTAGTCATTTAGTTGACTTTCCCCGGGGAACTCTGTACTCTTTTTGTTGTGATGAGCACAGGGCTGCCATACGAACGAATAAAAGACATGCATCCTTGACAAAACACTGGAATATGTGTAATCATAAAGTAGAACATCTGAAATGGTGCATACTTGAGAAAATTGAAATATCAAAAAGAGGAGGCAACCTAGACAAAAACGTAAAATGAGGGAACAGATCTTCATGTGTAAATTTAAAACATTTACATATGGCCTAAATAGTCGTGAATAATGTGAAAGGCTCTACAGATGAACAGATATATGGATTTTAAGGTGGAGTATCTAAACAGAATAAGTGGAAAAGTTAGGTTTGATGGATATTAACATTTAATTAATAAAAACTGTGTAGTATGAAAAAATAAGGCAAGAGAAATCGGCTTCAGAAATTCTGAGGACCAGATGGAACATAGTGATTATATTTCCTAAATGCAATGTTGGAACAATGTAGTTACTAAATAGGATAATGTGTGGTTACACAAGGATCCTTATTATAATGGTTGGAGTGGAACAAATGTGAATAGAACAAATGTTGATAGAAATGCACAATATGAGAATAGGAAGAACATTTTACGAAAAGATACGCACTAGTGAGGCCTTAGTGTATGTACAATTGTACTAAGTTTGTAGAATAATAACCTCATCATAATCAAATGGCTCGTAATCATGAGAAAAATCCCTAAACCTTTTTAAGAGGGTCATATCTTGTCAAGATGGCCGACGTCTTGCTATCACTGAGAAACCAATGTGAGGCTTACATATGAGCCATGCTTACATTGACTTGATTGTAAGCTCATATACAAATTAAAAGGCTGAATTAATTTGTTTAAAATTTTGTTGAAGATTGTAGTACAGGGTGCTTGAAACATACTGAGGCACTCACTAACTTTGTTTGTTTAATAAGCTCCACCATTCTCAGGGGGTGGGCTACGATGTTACACCCCCATACCTTTCTAAGATGGCCGCCGGTTTGGGGTGAAATAATATTTGCTGTATTAAGGCCTAAGTAGGAGTTTTGCATTTGTAAAAAAACGCACAGAGTTAGTACGGATATAATCTGTAAAACACCAGATACGATACCTCACCCGAACTATATTATCGAAGCGAAGCGAGATCGGGGTTTAATCAATTATTTTTTATCCGCACAACTACCAAATATTTAATTTGATCCTATGTCAGTGCGTGAATATGGGTAATGAAGCAGGACGGTTCGAGTAGGTATTGGTAAAGAGCAGCCGTATACCACGATAAGATGGCCACTAAGGTCATAGGAGAATACCGCTAGGATCATTTGCATCCGGGAGGAGGCTACACCAGTAGTAGTACTTTGATCGGAGGAAACACGTGGTACTCTATTTAAAACGCCAAATGAACAAGGCATCCAATATTTATTGCTGTATCCCTGTCGCGACATTGAGGAAACGAGACAGACAACTCAAGAGGTAAGGAGTTAGGAGTCTTTAGGATACAAGGGGACTGATAAGTAGACCACTCATATACTGCGTACATTAGTGCTTTGGTAATGACAGCGTATAGAAGTATCTGTGTAAAATGCGCAAAAGTGGAAAATACACCAGGTGACCGTTCACCAGAAAAGTCGGCTAAAGCTGAACAGTATAGTGAGTATAGCACCATAAATGAAAAGCCCCACTTACCATTTTTTGAGAAAGATTGGATGGTGGGCAGTAATTTTGTGCTATAGAATGGGATCGCTCTGCGATCACAATAACGGGCATATCCGCGCTAACTAACAAGGCACGGCTAATAATTGTTAAACACGTTAAGTGAAAAAATAAGGGATGTTGGCCACGGGCGTTTATAGACTTTCAAGACATTTATATTTGATAACAGGACGTGGGTTGTCCATAAAGGAAGGGTCTATAAAAAAAGTACAGCCCATGAAATGAGTAGAAAGTTACCGTATTTTGGGTGTAACTCTATTATAATCATATGTCAAAGAACCAGCAGTTTAAAGAGAATCAGTATTTTCAAATACGATTTTTAAATACGATCATCACTATTTTTGCGCAGCCAAAATAGTGATGATCGTAGTATTAAAAGTCGTGGACACCATATGGTGCTAACTCCTAAGCACAGGAAGCGTAGGAAGGTCATTAATAATGCAGACATATAAATGTGATGATTTTAAAATGGAGGTAAAATGAGTTGAGTCATTTTTTCACTTTCAAAGTAACGCCCCGGGATAATTGAAGAATCCTATAAAAGTAAGAAGAGTGTTGACAAACTTAAGTCACCAACTAAAAAAACATAATAAACAAAGTATCTGGCAACTGGAGCGAAACAGCACAGAGCGATAGGTGAGCCTACCTTCTCTCTAACCAGATATCAACTGAAGGTAAAAAATCTCGAGAGGGGTCTCAAAATAAGTGTGTTTTTCTGTTGATATTAGACAAATATCTCCTAACTGAGAAGCAAAGGAACTATACTGGATAAATATCTGGCACCTTGATTAAAACAGCATGGAGCGATAGGTGAGCCTACCCACTCTAACTAGATATTGTTTGAAGGCATTACATTTTGAAAGGGTTCTCAAAAAAAGTATGTATTTCTGTTGATATTAGGTAAATATTTCCCAATTGAGAAGTAACAGGATATCCCAGAAGTGCTTCTGGGTATCCCAGAAGTGCTTAAAACTTACAATTGAACATTAGCATAGCAGGGTAAGTGGATAGTGCTTTAATGGAAAACAATGATCGTATAAAGATAATGAAGGAGGTATTATATATATCAAACTTTTCTTCCAGAAAAGAATTCGGAATATTTCACTGACTCCCAAGACTACATGCAGGGATGATATACTCTTTTTTCTAAGGTACGAGTAATTGAGCAATAAATGGAACTTTGGTTGGGTATTGTGAGTATGAGAGTGGCAGGATGAGAGGTGCTCTGTACATTAGACATACCATTCATGATAAAAGAAGAGAAAGTTAGATGACTGGCTAAGGACCGTAATACATCAAGGGGCTAACATGTTAAAAGAGTATTTAGCTCTGACAATGTAATTAAAGCGTGTAGAAATTATAATATGTATGTAATTTGGACAGAACATATACGTTAATGTAATAGTGAATATTTGTTTTTAATTCTTAGTTGCAAAATACACTGTGTTTTTAATCATTTGTCCTGAGGAAGGTGGAGCATAAAAGGCAGAAAACAACCGAAACGCGTCGACACACGAAAAATCCTCGCTTTTGGGTTTTTAGCTTGGAGACATAAATAAAACTATGTTCTTAACTGTATTTCATAAAATTGTGGTTTGATTATTGATACACAAAAAAAATCTGGCTTTTTGAGCCTGGATATGTATATAAAACTCTGCAAGATGCATATGCGGAATTTGCAACCATGTTTTGAGAATTAAATTATAGAGCAGGACCGTAACCTTCATAAGGAGATGGATGCCAATCATTTTCACTCCTTGTTTGGAGTCCCTCCTGGTGTAATTAAATAGTGAAGTTTTCTACTATTTGTATGGTCAACAGCCAAACAGTGCAGAATCTCTACTATTTATCCAGCAGCTGGGTAAATAGTAATTTTTCTACCATGTGCATAGCCACTGGCCAAACAATGCAGAATCTCGACTATTAAGCCAGCGATCAGGTAAATAGTAAAGTTTTTCTGCTATTTGTATGGCATCAGCTGAACAGTGCAGAATCTCTACATTTTAACCAGCTGGGGGATAAAGAGTGAATTTTTGTCCCCTATTTCTATAGCTGCCAACCGAACAGTGCAGAATGTCTATGATCTAGTCAGGGCTGGGTAATTAAACAAAGGTTTTCTGATATTTGCATAGCCCTCAGCCAACAGTGCAGACTCTCTTCTATTTAGCCAGCAGCTGGGTAAAATAGTGATGCTTTTCGGCTATTTCCTTGGCTGCCAGACAAACAGTGTAGAATCTCTATTATTTAGCCAGCGACAGGGTAAATAGTGAAGTGTCTCTGCTATTTTGAAGGCCAGTGCTCAAATAGTAAATGTATCCACTAGCTAAGCAGCAACCGAGTAAAATTCACTATTTAATAGTGGCTGGGTAGAAATCCACTACCTAAAGTGATAAGTGTGTGAAAAGAGGCAGAGCCTCTTTTTGTAACTTTAATATCAGCAGAAAATAGACATAGAGGGAGATTGAACGTTACACAATAATGAAAATGAGAGGAGGGGTGACGTATGTACGTCTGAGCCTCCTGACACGTTGTGGTTCGGATTCATGGGGACATGCTGTGACTCTACAGCAGGAGTCATGTAATAGTTCTGTGCCATGAATCTGAATTTAGTGACGCCTTATGATTCTAAAGACATGCTATCATTTTCAACCTGCCAAAAGTGCTACGGTGCTGAGGTCAGCAGGAATGCTATCAATGTAAACATTTTATTCTAATGCAACTGGTGTTGAAGTTACCAACTCTATCAATTTGAAGTATAAAGCATGCTTCTATTTCTAGTGGAAACAGCGCGGCTCTGAAACTGGTGAGTAGTAATTCTCAGAGGGAATGAAAAGCTATCACTCTAAAACTGAGGAAAATTACATGTAATTAAACCACTCAAATATACAGTGATTATGATAATTGTTGTCGTTTGGGTTTTCTATAATTCCAGAATTGCTGCAGATGCCACGACCCTACAAGTGGTACATTTGGAACTGGAGGGTACACCACGAATCTGCAAATCAAATGGTGGAAATTTCATAAGTCAGAAATGTGTGAACATTCTTCGATTCTGAAACTGACAGCCATGACAAAACCTGCCGTGAAGAGACTTGCAATGATTCCATAACTTGAGCAGAACGCCTTCATTCTTGAAATTCGGGAAACATTGAAAAATTGCTTCACCTGAAGGTATAATTCTTAAACAGGTGCACCAGTCATGATTTTGAAACTACGAACATGCCATGCTTCTGAAACCTGAGCGCTTAACATGCTCCAGAAAGGGGAAATTTGGCTTTGACTTTGGTGTACTGTTAGGAAAAGTCCATATTTATATTAAGCCATAATGTACTTTTTAGATCCTCTAAAATCCATTTGGTTCTTTTCATGATAAAAACATTATGTTTAGATCGATTCTGATTCTGATTGGTGACTTAATGCCAAGTTTGCATTGTGATTTGGACGAATTTATGATGGTGGTCAAATCACCTTGGGGCATATTATCAAGGGATTTATCTCCGCTTTTTTGGCTTTAAAAGCCAAGAAAGCAGAGATAAAATTATCTCCCTATCAGCAACATTCGCATGTTAGCACCCTTTTTCTCTACGCTTCCCCTTGTATCTCTAATGAGATGCAAAGGGGGCGTTCCAGAGAAAAATAATAGGAGAAATGTTGTTAAGCGACATATCTCCTATTATCAAGGATTTCGCTAACCCTGTTAGTGATAAAAAAAACAGCGCTAACCGCGGTTAGCACTGCTTTTTTTACACCTGGTATTTTCCTGACTTAGCCATGATATCCTATGGAAGGTGGATATCATGGCTAAGTTTGTGAGCCCCTATCATCAAGCTAACGCCAAACTTCGAGAGATTATCGTTGGTTTTCCAGCGATAATCTCTCAATTGGCAGTTAGCGCGAGGATTTTTATCACTTCTGAGATAAACCTTGCTAATAGCAAGTTATCTCTGCGATAATTTCCGGCGATGCTTAGCGTTAAAAAATTCGTTGCTAAGCATTGTTAGCGATAAATATCGCTAAACGTTGGTAATATGCCCCCTTCTTATTTGCTGCTCGTTTACTTAATTTCTCTTCATGTTACCCAACCAATATAGACATGAATCAGCAATGGCTACGATGAAGTGTAAAAGGGAACAAGAACAAGAGATGCCTTATCCTTCCAACTATACACTTTAAATAGTGATTGAACCCACGAGAAAACAGGTATTTTAATTAAAATGTCTGCTTGTTGAGTGATGTAATTGCAGAAAATATTGAGCATTTTGTCTTGCTTGTCCTGCCCATGTTATTCCCAAATTGCCATTTTTATTAAACCATTTAGACATATTGTGCCTAAACTGCATGGTGTCTGAAAATAAAAGGGTTTGGCTGTGTTTATTATTACATCAATTTTGAATAACAAATGTGCCCTATGCAATTTGTGTCATTAAAGCCAAATAAAGTGTAACTGAATTGAAACAAAAGAGGCTTTTACAAAGGACATGGGCCATATTCTTTAAAGCTCGGAAGAAAAATTATTTTTCAGCACCAATAAGCCCTTTTCTGAGATTTGAAATCGCCTCATGTTATTTCTAACATGCACAGCATGATTTTGGAACAGGGTTTACTGTTCAGAATGTACCAAAAAATGTAGTCAGAGAGTAATAGAACTAAAGGCCATGCTAGTTTTCCTTTAGCTCCCGAAAGGGTCTTCTGCTTTTTTAAGAGGGCAGAGGTGTAGGTCTACATTCATATCAAGTACTACAGAGCACAGTACAAAATGGCCAAGATTTACTGAAGCTCGGTCAGCACAGCACTGTGTGGAAATCTGCAGTGGTACGTTGCGTGAACGGCAAAAAAAACAGCGCAATATTTGCAAAGAATTGCACCTTGATGATATCATCAGCTGCGCTTGTACAAAAATACAGTTTAAGTGCAAGGCTAAGCATTGTGCCATGATGCACATCTGCTTACACCAGGCTTTGTTGGCGCTAGAACTTCAAGCCAAGCCAGGTTATAATATTGTAGTGAATCTGGCTTTAACCCCTTCGCCGCGGAGCTAATTCCCCCGCGGCGCGGGGGGGAGGGTGGCAGCGCACGGCGCCGCGGTGCTGATGACGAGCCCAGGCTCGTCATGCAGCACGCTGCTCGTGTGTTGGTGACGAGCCTAGGCTCGTCATGAGCCCGCCCGTGCAATGGAATGCTCAACACAGCGGGGAAATTATCCCCGCGTGTGAGCATTGCATGGGTCATGATGAGCCCAGGCTCGTCACCAGCACACGAGCACCGTGCTGCATAACGAGCCTGGGCTCGTCATCAGCACAGAAGGATTTAAGTGGAATAATCAGTGTGTTCGCACTGTTCCTCCGCCATTATGCCCCCATGCATTTAGCATCATGAGTTTCAAACCAGGCAACAGAAAGCCAGGCAACAAAAAGCCAGCAGTGACATAAACCCAAGAGGCAAAACCATCAGGATCGCTCTCAATACACCCCTTACCAATCATGCTCAAACCCACCACATGACGAGAAGTCAAAGGCTGTCCCCAGTAATATGTCCGCTTGAGAACAAACAATAACGAGGTGGCAACATACTTAGACATATTGGAAGTGATGAGCTTATACACAGTTGCAATGCCCAGTAAGAACTAGAAATGCAGGGATAACTCATAGTTGGGAAAAAGATGTTTCAGAGGGTGACTGTATGTAATGTATTTCTGTTAGTGAAGGTAGTGTGTATTGCAGTTAATACTACTGGTAACATTTACTCAGTGTCCTGTTCGAGTCTTTCATATGTGGATATGTATTTTTTTTACACATGTTAAGAACCAGTTCCAGAGACAATGCTATGCCTACTATTGTGATGCAACAACACGTGGGGATGATCATATATTGAGACGTTAAATGACTATGGAAGTCTAAGGCCATGAATGTAATATACCGTTGCTGTTTACCTGAAAACTGTTGGTGAAATAATGTGATGAGCATTTTTAATTATGAACAAAGAATTGTGCTTCAAGATGTTTATGACAGAGCTGAATGTATGATTGCCGGAAAAGTGAAGCATCTATACTTAATGTGTAAGGGTACTAGTGATGATGCTTAAAAGTAGGTATATCAGTTAAAAAAGAGACTCGTACTCATTTCTCGCAATCAACAGTAAAACACACCATTTCTTGTACTAAGTTAACAAGAACAGAAGGGACAAAAAAATCTGGCAGCAATTATTATGAAATTAATTTGGAATGCTGGGCAAAATTATTTTCAGGGTGGCTTAATATATTCACATCAACCGGATACCCTATGAATTGGAAAGGTGCCATCCTAAAACCCATATATAAAGAGAGGGACCCTGAAATTCGAAAAATTATTGATTAATAGCCTAGTTGATGTGGGCGCCAAAGTATATGCAAACTCAAACAGTGGATTGAAGAGTCAAATTTGATTCCAATAGAAAAGGTTGGATTTATAGCACTCAACTATTGACCATTCTTTTAGTCTATGGGCAATAGCGCATAAATCTATAGATGTGGAGGCTCTTTATACACCGGTTTTGTGGAATTTCATGCAGCATTTGAGTAAACCAGGAAATATCATTATTCAAATTGGAAACCTTATACATTTCTGGAGTCATTTTAGGGATTCTGCAGGAACTCCATAAGAATAACTGGGCCGGGGTCGAGTTGATTTTAGTGGCAGCCATTTCCTGAAAGGTACGCATTGAGAACAGTTTTCCTCAAGTGTGTGTGTAGGCTCCAACTTTATTTTCTCTACATCTAGTAGACCTCCCAGAAACACTATTGGATACACACGCATTCTCACCAAAAATGGGCGCTTTTCCTGTCCCTTGTCACCTCCGTGCAGACAACCTCGTAATAATGGATGTGACCCCAGCTGGCCACCCAATAAAAATGACAAAATTCAATAAGTATTGTCAAATCAAGAAACTATAATTAACTCTGATTATATAAAAGTCATACCTTTTGGTAGAATCCAACACAAGTTTGTATTGTATGATTTGTATGGTCCATTGGACAGATACGATTTGAGGAAGTCTCTGAATACAAGTATCATTGTATGGTTTCAAATTCATTATCTTGGTCTCAAGATATAAATACTTTAAATTCTAAAGCACTTTCAATCATTGGTGGATTATGGAAATTTAAAACTGATTACAGTCTCATATTTGTAGCAAATGTGATGCCCCAGCAATTCCTTCATGAGGTAGAGCTGCTGGGTCTGTGCAGCCACTTAGACTGGGAAACAATGTGAGGCCCCTGCCTAAGAAACCTGCTATGCTTTTCGAAATGTGACATAGCTCCCACCATTCAAATGGACTCTGGTCCACAATCCTGCTCCTCCTTTGCCTTAGTGTAATCTTTAGGTTTTTGGAGCAAATTGGCAATGTCATTGACAATCCTCTGGTTCTCTATCACCTTAGTAAGATCTTTGTGTTTTTGGAGAAAATTGGCAGTAGTCAGAGAAAACTGAGATTGCCACATTATCAACAGTGATGTTAGTTGGACAAAGAAGTTAAGGAAATAGCTATTGGATACAGAAATGTCATTAGAGAAAAATATGTGTAATGTTGCTCTACCCATAGTCCATTTGAAGGGAGAAATTGCAGAGTTGGGTTTGAAATTTTTGAGAGAAAGAGATCTCCAGTAGTTGTGACTTAAGGGCCTGATTCACAAAGGTAAACTTACACTTTTGTGGAAGTTTACGATTGTTTGCTATTCACAAAGGTATGTCACTAGTAGTACCTTTATGACTGTGGAGTGTCTGCACGTAAAAAGGTGGGACTTTCCTATCTACCTATGAGTGGAGACTCTACAGTCATAAATGCATGACTAGTAAAACTCTTTTGTGAATAGCAAACAATTGTAAACTGACACAAAAGATCCTAAGCCTTCCTCCTTATAATTGTGTGAGTCATTGGAAACTATTGGAAAGGGGCGACCACTCGGTCCCCCCGAACGTATGGCGGAGTGCCTCGATCCCCCCGGGAAGCCATTTTTGGGCGGGAGGCGCGTCTCGGCTGGTATGCCCGAAGCGGCGTAGCCGGGGCGCGCTTTTTCCCGCCCTAGAGTGGGCTGGCCTAGACACCGACGTAGCCAGCCCCGCCCCCGGGACGGGCAGGGGCGGGTTTACGCCCGCCCTGAAGACGGATAAAAAGAGACGCAAGACCAGAAGACGTCCTCTTGTTCTTGTGCTCCGAAGCTGCACCTCCTCGCTACACGTGAGCTCGGGACAGAACGAAGAGCCAATTTTGAGCGTTTTGATCTTTTTCTTTGTCTTCTAGATACTTCGTCGGAGAGATGCCCAAGAAAGGAGCAAAGAGAATGACGACTGAGCAGTTGGTTCGGGCCCTTTGTAAGGATATGTCCGATATAAAGAAGCGGCTGGCGGAGCGAGACGGGGAGGAGGGATCGGGCCAACCACCGGCTGGGGGGAGACCTAAGAGGCCGAAAAGGGTTCCAGCCGGGGGCGATGTCCCCGCTCCCTCTGCCCCGCTCGAGGTGCCGACCCCGCTGCCGATGGAGGGGAACCCAATCCCCGTTGTCATCACCCCGACAACCAACGAGGATATGCCCCCCGAGCTGGCAGCACAGCTAGCAGCATGGTTGGGCGATAGTACTGGGGGCGCCACGACTGCCGAGGCACAGGCGCTGATAAACAAGCTGCGTAAGGAGAAAGAAGCAGCCAAGGTGACCGCACCGGTAGCAGTGATAGAAAAGCCGCAAGTGGCAGAAACAGCATCCGGTTCAGGTAAGCGGCCATTGCCTATCGCAAGGGACGAGTCAGCACCCTCTCGTAGAGAAAGATTGGGGCAGCATGTTCCTTTAGCAATAAAAGAAAAGATTTGGGCGGGGGAATACGTGAATATATTCTCCCTGCTTGTCGATCATTATGAGGTAGAGCATGTCAAGAGTCAGAAGGACTTAATGCATCCAAGTGTTTGGCGCGCAAAAATGGCCGCCTTTAAGGTAAATGAGAATATTGGCAACTGGGGCAATGCATGGGGTATTTTTACATCGATTTTAGGGGAACGTAGGCCCGAGTTGCTTCCCGAATTTCCCATTTATCAATCACGAATTATGGGTTACTCGACAGCGTATCAAGGTAACCATTGGTTCTGTTATGACAATCTGTTCAGGAAAGAAAAGGAGCATAACAAGAGTTTGACTTGGGATTGTTACGATTCTGTGACATGGGATAAAATGAAGGAATCTGGAATGTTAAAAATGCCATTGGTTGGGAGCAATGTTGTTGATTACTCCCGCCAAAATGTGGGGACGCCCTTTCGACCAAGTACGAGCACCGACGATTACTCGAGACCCGCAGGCAGTACAGGGAAAAAGGGTTTCTGTTTTAATTTCAACAAAGGGAAATGTACAAGGCCTCCGGGAACTTGTAAATTTAAACACGAATGTAGTACTTGTGGGTCGTCCCATCCTGAGTCATCGTGCAGAGCCAGAACGAGTGAGAATGGGGGGAAGGGTGGCGCCAAACAGGTCTAAGATAGTCCGAGGGGCGCCTCTACCAACCCCGATTGATACTTTGGCAATGATTCCCTGGCTCAGTGAATACCCGGATCGTACTTCTGCCGGGGTGCTGCGGAACGGTTTTACACATGGTTTCCGCATCCCGGTGGGGGACTTTCAGGGTGTAGGGACGTGCAAAAATCAACTGTCCGTTTTACAACATACATCTGTAGTGCAAGAGAAAATTCAGAAAGAGGTTAGCCGGGGACGGGTCGCCGGCCCGTTTAGTGTACCCCCGGTACCGGATTTTGTCTGTTCTCCGTTAGGGGTAGTCCCCAAGAAGGACCCAGGTGAGTTTCGTTTGATCCATAATTTGTCTGCTCCGCATGGTCTTTCGGTGAACGATGCAATCGATCCGGAAGTTTGTTCGGTGCGATACGCATCGTTTGATGAGGCAGTAGCCATCTTGAATCGCCTGGGGCCCGGGACGTTGATGGCGAAATCAGATATCGAGTCAGCGTTCCGGTTGCTCCCGGTACACCCAGACGACCAGCGTCTTCTGGGATTCGGGTTTCAGGGGTCATTTTACATGGATAGGTGTATGCCAATGGGATGCTCTATATCATGTGCTTATTTTGAAAAATTCAGTACTTTCCTGCAATGGGTGTTCACTAAGAAAACGGGTTTCCGAAATGTAATGCACTACCTTGACGACTTTCTGTTCCTTGGTCCCGCCGGAAATTTCGAATGTGCCCAGGCCTTAGCTGAATTCTGTGTGTTGATGGGTCATTTTGGCGTGCCATTGGCACCGGGTAAAACTATGGGTCCCACGACTTGCCTCGAGTTTTTGGGGATCGAGTTGGACTCAAGGGAGGGGTGTTTCCGTTTGCCAGCTATCAAAGTGTTGAAATTCAGGACAGCCCTCCAAGTATGTTTAAATGCATCTAAGGTTACACTACATCAGTTGCAACAATTGGTGGGAAAGTTGAACTTTGCCTTGAGGGTGATCCCAATGGCCCGCCCCTTTTCCCGCTCAATTGCCCAAGCGATGGTCGGCCTAAAGGAGGGTCATCATCGTACGAGGTTATCGGCCGAGGTCCGCCAGGACATGCGAATTTGGTTAGCATTTTTGGCGGACTTCAATGGTCGAGTAGTCTGGAACAAGCCAGCCGTGTCCTCCGAAGAGCTTGGGCTATGGACAGATTCAGCAGGAAGCATAGGCTTTGGCGCCATTTTCGGCACAAAGTGGTCTGCACAAAGGTGGCCCCAGTGGTGGCACGAGAAGGGGCTGTCGAGTAATATTGCTTTCCTTGAACTATTTCCCATTCTGGTGGCCCTGAGAACCTGGCCTGAAGGGTTCAGAGATCATTCTGTCGTGTTCTGGTCCGACAATATGACCGTCGTAGAATGCATCAATAGTCAGGCAGCCCGTTGTAAATTGATTTTGAGGCTGCTCAAAGAAATTGTCTTACTGTGTATGCAACTGAACGTGGTTTTCAGAGCAAAACATGTCCCGGGGGTGATGAATCAGGCTGCTGATGCACTGTCTCGTTTTCACATGCAGGCTTTCTCGGGTTTCCTTCCTTCAGCGGACCCAGAGCCGGCACCCTTCCCCGAAGCTCTCTGGTCTCTCGGTGCCCCGAACTTCGTCACCTCGTGGGAGAGAGTCTAGCACCCAGGACAAGGAAGGCATATGAAGGGGCGTTTCAGGCCTATTTAGCCTTTTTGGGGGCTGAGAGAGGGGGACTTTGGGGTCAGGAAGAGTGGGTAGTACATTTTCTGATGTCCTTACGTAGGGCTGGGAAATCGGTGGCTACGGCCCAAAGGCATCGTGCCGCCATTTCCTTTGTTGCCAGGGCCCATGGGATACAGGACCCGACAGCGTCTTTTTCAGTGCAAAAGGCGCTGCGTGGGTGGCAACGCTTAGAGGGTCGCAAAGTAGACGTAAGACGACCGATAGGTCTGGATAGGTTGTCCCAGTTACTGGCCACACTCCCTAACACATGCTCGTCTCCTTTCGAGACCTGTTTGTTCCGGACTGCATTTACGCTGGCATTTCACGGGGCTATGAGAATAAGTGAGCTGGTTGCAAGGAACAAACAGGATGTGGCGGGGGGCTTGTGCAGGGAACATGTTCAGATCAGGGGCGATGCGATGATTGTCTCCTTTCTCAGGTCCAAGACCGATCAAGATGGGAGGGGGGACTGCACGATCATTCGCAGGACCCCCGGGTCCTCCATGTGTCCGGTACAGTGTTTAGAAGATTACCTAGCACGGAGGGCGGCATCATGGGGGGGGACATTGTTGAGGCATGCAGACGCCACCCCACTGACGAGGTTTCAGTTTCAGCGGGTGCTTGCAATGGCCATTGCCGCAGCGGGCTTGGACCCGGGCGAATTTGGGACCCATTCCTTTCGAATAGGGGCTGCCACTGAAGCTACAGCCAGGGGTCTTAATGTAGAACAAGTGAAACGAGTGGGGCGTTGGTCCTCCAATTGTTATAAGAGGTACGTGCGATTGCACATGTTGTGAAGCTGTAATCATGTACTCACGCTTCTTGTCTTTTGTTTGTTTTCAGTTGCGCAAGCCTACGCGGCAGGGCGGACTGTGCAGTCGACCCAACACCAGGCCAGCGGTCGCACATCACCGGCTGTGAGAAAGGAGGTGTGGGTCGTGGGCCACTCATACGTGAGACGGGCCGCAGACGTATTCAAAGCAGGTGACATGATTCACATACCTGGGGAATACGGGTACAGAGTGTCCTTCTACGGAAGAGGCGGTCTCTGTATTGACCAGTTTCAAGCATTCTTTGAGGGTTTGTTAGGGCGGATGAGGTCACCGCCGTCCTTAGTCATAGTGCATTTGGGAGGCAATGATTTGGTCTCCACCGGTAGACGACTTCTCCTGGAGGCTATGCTTTCCACGGTAAGTTGGTTAGCGAGGAGAGTTCCGGGGTGCATAATTGCGTGGTCTCATATGATCCCACGAAAAGTGTGGCGGGGGGCTATCTCGATCCCTGCTTTGAATCATTCTGTTAGGAAGCTGAATAACAAAGTGAGTAGGTTGTTCCGTTCCAAGACTTTGCATTCGATCTCGCATAGTTGTATTAATGATGACAGTATGTATTTGGGGGATGGTGTGCATTTGTCGAGGGTGGGGAATGAGTTACTCATAGGAGACTTCTTAGCTTGGTTAAAATCGTTAAAACATGACCTTTAGGTAGGAGTTTTGTGGGGGGTCCGGATAGCCGGTCAACTATCCGGACCTGTGGCGGTAAGGTCATGATCGGTGAGCACTAATTGGTAGATCCCTATGAGTGGGCGTCACCCAACACGGATGGGAGCGCTCGGGAGAGGTGGCCATTGGCCCCTCAATGGGGAGGCGGTCCCGTCTAAGGGCGGGTCGCCGGAAGTTAAGGAAAGGCGGTCAAGGCCCCTTCCTGTGTAGGAGGGGTTACAGCCCCCTCCTGGGGAATTTCCCGGGGCCAGTGTCATCTGCGACGGCAGATGCGGTAAGTTGTGTGGGGTGGGGGGAGGTCCACGATACCTTCTAGATACCACACACAAGTATTCGAACGACCTTTAAATGGCGTCGAGTCTTAAGTGCCCCCGTCAAGTCAAGGGAAATTGTTAGTAGTTGCACTTGAGGTAAGCCTCTGTGCTGTCGCCCCTCCCAAGTGGGAGGGGTAAGTCTGGTTAGGGATCTTGACACCGGTTATGACCTTGCCGTTGGCCCTTAAACGTTAGGATGTACAATTTCAGTGTTTATAGAGAATGTTTTTGTAGGATGCTAGTTCGGCTAGGAGAACCTCTGTATTAGAGAATATGTTAAGGTTAGCCAAACATCGCAATGTGATAATGAAATTGTACATAACATGAAACGTTTAATGTTTAATTTTTTGTTTTAATAAATACGGCCGCTGGAGGGTCACTCCCTCCCACATCCAAAAAACTTTAAAGAACTGTTTCCGGTTTCCCTCCTTTCGGGATCGTGTTGAGAGGGGGTGGCGGGTATCTCAGCCATATGGAAAGGGGCGACCACTCGGTCCCCCCGAACGTATGGCGGAGTGCCTCGATCCCCCCGGGAAGCCATTTTTGGGCGGGAGGTGCGTCTCGGCTGGTATGCCCGAAGCGGCGTAGCCGGGGCGCGCTTTTTCCCGCCCTAGAGTGGGCTGGCCTAGACACCGACGTAGCCAGCCCCGCCCCCGGGACGGGCAGGGGCGGGTTTACGCCCGCCCTGAAGACGGATAAAAAGAGACGCAAGACCAGAAGACGTCCTCTTGTTCTTGTGCTCCGAAGCTGCACCTCCTCGCTACACGTGAGCTCGGGACAGAACGAAGAGCCAATTTTGACCCACCCACCAGCCCCTGAGGACAGCAAGTCGTTGTGCAATAAAGTGAATTTTATAAGTATGTTTTTTCTGTTTCGTTTACAGGTTGTGAAAGTATCAGTTTGTTGTTGATCATAATAAAGTATGGTGAATATCGTTTAGGTTGTTACGATTAAAAGGACTTGATGTAGTGTTGCATTTTAAGCATGCTCTTTCGGTCGTAGCGACCAATGTTTTCATAGGTTCGAGTAAGAATTGTCGTATTTATTTTTTGGTAGGCGGTAAGGTCATGATCGGTGAGCACTAATTGGTAGATCCCTATGAGTGGGCGTCACCCAACACGGATGGGAGCGCTCGGGAGAGGTGGCCATTGGCCCCTCAATGGGGAGGCGGTCCCGTCTAAGGGCGGGTCGCCGGAAGTTAAGGAAAGGCGGTCAAGGCCCCTTCCTGTGTAGGAGGGGTTACAGCCCCCTCCTGGGGAATTTCCCGGGGCCAGTGTCATCTGCGACGGCAGATGCGGTAAGTTGTGTGGGGTGGGGGGAGGTCCACGATACCTTCTAGATACCACACACAAGTATTCGAACGACCTTTAAATGGCGTCGAGTCTTAAGTGCCCCCGTCAAGTCAAGGGAAATTGTTAGTAGTTGCACTTGAGGTAAGCCTCTGTGCTGTCGCCCCTCCCAAGTGGGAGGGGTAAGTCTGGTTAGGGATCTTGACACCGGTTATGACCTTGCCGTTGGCCCTTAAACGTTAGGATGTACAATTTCAGTGTTTATAGAGAATGTTTTTGTAGGATGCTAGTTCGGCTAGGAGAACCTCTGTATTAGAGAATATGTTAAGGTTAGCCAAACATCGCAATGTGATAATGAAATTGTACATAACATGAAACGTTTAATGTTTAATTTTTTGTTTTAATAAATACGGCCGCGGGAGGGTCACTCCCTCCCACATCCAAAAAACTTTAAAGAACTGTTTCCGGTTTCCCTCCTTTCGGGATCGTGTTGAGAGGGGGTGGCGGGTATCTCAGCCATATGCTTCTTTCCTATATTTACATGGTCTTTCAAACTCACAAATGTGTAGTACAATATGAAAATTTAGACTAGGACTTCATCCTCTTTACGCATGCCGCCTGGGTAGCTTTTTAAAATAATTCAGAAGGGTTGTGTGGCTGTGGGTTGCAAATGAAACGCACAACATTTCATACTGTATTGTATTGTACATATTAAATTTGAGAACTTTAAAACCTATGGCCCAGATGTATCATGCCTTTGCATTGGTCAAATCAAAGGCTTCAATAAAGACTATGGGCTATGTGCGCCTCCTTGTGAGTCTTTGTAAAGAAATGTAACTCATCTTGCACAGCGTTAAGTTATATTTCAAACTGGGAGGCATTCTATGGGTGGACCATGGGCATTCCCATGTATACATCCATGGATTTTGATGCCCTTCCAGGTTGACTAAGCTAGGCAAATCAAGGAGAAATATTGTCAGTTTTCCTAGTTATTCCCCTTTTACGATGTGTGCTGTATTTTGCAGCACACACAGTAACAGGAAAATGCCTCTAAGGATTGTTTATGTGCAGGAATGAACACCTTCCTGCACAAAACAATCCTGCCCATAAGGCAGGCACCCTTACTGTATAGTGCAAGGATGCCTGGTTTGGCACTAGGATTCACAGTTCATCAGCAATAGAATAGTGCATAAAGGCTCCATATATTTGTAATCATGGGGTATTTCTGCTCTCTCTCTTTCATACAATGCAGCATAGCGACTTTGCTTGACACCCTGCGTTGAGTGAAAGATTGGTAATATCCCACTATATTCTTAAAATATATTATAAGATCAAGATTGGTAGCACTGACATTGCTATTCTTAATTAAATATGTGGATGTAACTTTCCCATTAGCTTTATTCTTAATGGTTTTAAAATATTTCGTGCCTTGATAATGTACATTTCAAAATGCTTTAGCAATCATTGGTATCCATTTTTAGTTGTTAGTGTACTTTTTCAAATTATTGTTAATAATAGTTGTTTGATTGTTTAAGATACTTTTAACTCAAATGAACAAATGTTTATCAACTGAACTTCATTGGTATATCTGTATAGGTGTAGCGAGCTCTTTCATGGTCATGCGCTGTCTAACTGCAAGTGTGGGACATTGACACTGAGCCACAGCCTCCTCAAGTGTGAATTCACTTCACACTTACTCCACACTGCCCTAAAGTACCCGTTAATGCTCATTGCCCAGCCAAACGGTTTGGCCATGCTGAGCAGTCCTGATGCCTGACAGGCAGAGCACACAGCAAACAGTGCAACAAAAACATGATTGTCACATTTTTCCCACTGTTGTGATGACAGTGTTTTAAAAATGAAAACAGCGCTTCAGGAGGCATGTTTGCAGAGTGGTGGCGAAATGGGGCGAGGCCACCTGCGTGTTGAGTTTTTTTTTCTTCCCTATTTTTTGGAAGGGGGACCACTTGGCCCCCCCTTCCCTGGTCAATTCTGGGCCCCGTGGACCAAATTCCCAGGGGCCTGCCCCTTTAATTATATAAAAAAGGGATGGGTGTCATACAGCCCCCCCTCCCAGGCTTGTTCCAGCCCTAGGGATCACATCCTCTGGGGCCCCATGGTTTAATATTTTCTTTTTGAAAAAAGAAGGGGGTTACATGGCCTCCCTTCCCTGGGCCAATTTTGGCCACAAGAACGCAATCCTCTGGAGCCTGCCCTTTATTTCTTTTATTTATTTTGACATGGGAGGGGGGCTGCGCATACCCCCTCATGAGGCGAATTGCAGCCCCTGGGACCCCATCCTCCGGGGCCAGGCGTTAACACATTTTTTTTAAATAGAAGGGGGAGTACGCCTGACCCCCCTCCCCGACTGCCCACATCACCCAGACTGACCACATCACCCAGAGCCTAGCCATTTTGTTGGAGACCTCAGGGGAAGCCTAAAAGCCCCCCAAGTCCCTGCCGGCTCCCAACCTCTTTTGGGAGCTGGCACTGCTTTGAGACCTACAGAGCTGCTACCATGTAGCTCCCTGGATCTCAAACCAATGTCGTTTTCCCTGCTCAATTTACAGTGGGCAGGATAAGTGACATGCAAGAGCATTTTCTGCTCTTGCTTTTTGAAAGCAGAGCTGAGTTTGCTAAACTGCAATGTCCGGGGGAGGGCACCCCGGGACATAGCTGGAGCCGGTCCTGGGGATGGCAGTCCACCATCTAGATCTCCTCCTTTTTTAATTAAGGAGATGGCGGTCGACAGGGCTGCATGGGGGGGGCGAAGCCCCCTAGGCATTAATATACCAATATACCCCATGGAGGTGGCAGTCCCTGGGGCTGCTGGGGGCTGTGTGGCACCCTCTCATATTTAGCCCCTGCAAGGTGGCAGTCCCTGGGGCAATGGGGGAGGCCATATGCATTATTTAGTATTCTGTCCCTGTGGGACTTCGGTTTCAAGCCAAATCCCAATACGGCTGCCAACATTTCTTGTGTGAAGTGTTGGCAGCCAATAAAATTTTAATAGGATCTGTGATTCCACTGCAAGGACTCTCGTCCATAGGTATCTATATTTTTTAATCTTTCATTTCTTTAAAACTACTGCACTGATTTACACCAAATTACAAAAAGCATGCTTTTTTGTACCAACATCTAGCTTTTAGCCAAGTTTGGTGTTATTCGTTCAGCAGTTCAGTCTGTAGTCTAAAAACCCCAGAGACTTAACCTGGGGGAAAACGTGTTTTAGGACCCCCCCCCCCCTTTTTTCACGTCCCCGGCTTGACTGATCACCCTGAAACACAGCAGCTTAACCAGAAAGGGAACATTTTGTGGAGATTCATTGAGCTGTGACAAAGTTATTGGCAAAACAAGAAAACGCTTTTCCTATGGCAACTTTAGTCCTAACTATAACTACCTACTGGCTTTTGCCAGTAGGTAATATATAGATATATGTTTTGAGTGTAACCTGGTTAATACAAATATTCATTTAAACTATATTAATTGCCTTAATATTTCACATATATTACTAGGAATATATTTTCATAATAATACATCTAAAATATTTTACAAATAATGTAAGGTAATAAATATAAATCCAGACAAGCCCGCAGTTCATCTGAAAGTTCTTTATTCGGCTGGCACAAAAGTCAAGAGATAACGCGTTTCGAACAACATATATATATATAGGTTCATAGTAATACATTTACAATATTAAACAATATGTATTATGTAAAATAAATATGTTAATAATTATGTTACATTATGTATGTATTGTATATGTATATTTATATAAATGCAAACACATATGTATATATATATATATACATGCAAAACACAAGTTGTCCTTTTTGAATGAAGCCGCACAGCCAAGGGTGAAAGTATAGCAGTTTATTGTAGATGAAAGCTGCAGCCTGCCAACTCGCACAATGTTCTCAAGAAGTAAACGCCCAACGCGTTTCGTGCTTCCTCAGCACTTGATCACGGGCGGAGTTCTTGTATGCAGTCCCGGAGTCAATTACCAGCACTTGTGTTTATAATGACGCTCGCCTCAGGGGGCGTGACTGCAGGCATTGCCTGCTGGTATTTGAAGTGCTGGCCAGTGTTCCTCCAGTGAGGATGGAGCGACACAGTGCAACCTGTGCAACTCAGGACTTTGTTTTCAAACCCACTGGGGAGTTTTATTAGTGCACCCCGAGAGTAACTCACTGGAGGAACACTGAGTGCTGAGAAGTGGGTACTTTGTTTCATATCCTCTGGGAATTTCTAATTATCATACCCTACTGGTCAAGTATATGATACACATTGGGAAGACATAGCCTTATACTCTATAATCCATCTGCATGACCTATCTGCATTTGAAGATGCACCACCTTGGTGGTGTCGGTGGACGGACACCTCACTTATGGTGGCCAAAATGTATATATTACATAGCTAGAAAAGCAAAACCATGTCCATACATATAGAAGGACTGACAGAATTTGGTCACCTGGCGTCTTATGAGAGAATAGTCCACAAGATAAAGACAACATGAAACTATAATAAAAAAAATGGGTCCCATGCTCAAATAGGAATATCATTATAGCAGTGTCATATGAGCTGATCCCATGGAATATGAAGTTTGACAATAAAAAGACAAATACTGACAAATAAGGTTCCTTTCTTAAACCCATACCCACATGTAAGATGGAATTATGATCGACATACATAAGCAAAAAGTTGAACATGAAAGTATGTCCGTAGAAGCTCTCTCTAACCCACCCTAACTGTTTGTAGTTTGAGATATTGAAAATTCTAATAGCCTATGTTTAGGTTCTTCGTGTTACCATTAGCTTTAAGTGACCACCCTACTGAACCATATTACTGATGATATATTGAAATCTGTATTTTTCTGTCACTTTATAAATGGAAATACGTGCTGCCCACAAATCTAATATTCGTTTATCATGCTTTTGAGTTACATGTCCATCAATGTGAATGCAATGTTTGTATCCAATTTGTAAGTAACTAATAAAGAATGATTTTAAATAAATAAATAAATGCACTGGTTCCATCCAGTCTGGACTACAGTATTGATATATTTTGTCCTCACTGTAAACCTTGCCGTAACAATTACGAATATACACCAGTTTTATGGAGACTACACTGACTATCGATCAAAGATATAAATAAATTCAAAGTTGTATTTTAGTCCACAGAGCCCTATAATTGGGGTGCCCTGAATTGTTATCTGACATATTTAATGAAAATACAACAACGTGATGAATGGAATGCTTAAGTTAATCTCAGACACTGACATTTATTCAGGTCTCTTCCCAGTCCATTATTTTTGTCCCCACCAGGCTACCTCAGATTAGACCCAGCCATATGCAATTCAGCCCCTATCCTGCTCTAATAGGAACATTCCAGCCCAAATTATCAAGCTAGGTCCTCTCCTAACTGGAACAAAAGTAACACAAGACTGATTTCAACCAGCTGGGGCCCATCTGTCAGGTGCAGTTTGGTTCCAAAGGCAAAGTGAGTGTGGCACTGAGCATACCCATCACATTTTGAGCCTCATATTGAAAATACAAAAAGTAATGATAGAATGCTTGAATTAATCTTAACCACAGGTAATCGCTAGGGGTCTCATCCCAGTTCATAGTTTGTGTGCCAACCACACCATCTGAAATTAACCCCAGCAATATGAATCAATTCAAGATGAAATGCCAAGCTAGTTTCTCTCCCAAACGGAACTCAAGGAACCCAATACTGGCTTCCCCCTAATAGGGGGTCTTCTCTCAAGTACATCTTAGTTGAAGCTGGCAAGTGCATATGAAACCCCCATTTGGGCATACCCAGCACACCTATGGCATCACAATAAAAATAAAAAAAGTTACAGATGAAATAATGAACTAATCTCAGTCACTCAGGGCCACATTCCTGATGCACTGTTCTTTTGCCCTCAATACCAGCTCAGGTTAGATCCAACCATTTGTAAAACTGGAATAATCCTGTCCAGACATTGGTTCTGTATTCACTATGCCAGAGAATTAGGATACACCCTACTGACAATCCCCAAGCAGGGCGAACCGCTATGGGGTTGCTTGTGGTTCCTTCTGGAGGGGGGCTCACCTGACAGTTCAGAAAGACTGTGTCCATGAGGAACAGGTTTGCTGCTGAGCTGTGTAATGCAGGCCTTTGTCTAGATTAGCACAGTGCTGAAATACGATGGACTGGAATGTGGCTTGAGCCAATGTTAGTTGCTGGAATTAATTTAAACATGCCATGCATCAACCTTGCTGTTGTTGCAGTTGATACCAAATTTCAATGACATGCTGCAGCCTACAATGTGCACTCTAGTCATCAATACATGATTAAGATTCCAAGAACTAAAACAATAGGTATGGTGAAAGAGCCTTCTCAGTGGCAGCTGTCAAGGTAAGGGCCATGCTGCCCCTTTATTTACTCGATCACAATAAAAATCAGTCAAACAAAAAAGAAACACCTTAAAAGATATCTTTTCTGAGTCTGCTCTCCAGTAGCCTATTTGCAGGTAATAAGGTTTAGCATAGCCCCAAGATACCATGGTGATAGTGTTCCATATAAAGGTGTTTTCAAAATCCTGAAAACTGAGAAAGTTGAGAACAGACACTGGGAGATATAACTAAGTAACTGGAGACATGTAAAAATGTAATTGAACAATTGAGCACATAAAAATGTGATATTTCTTGAGAGACACAAATACGTACTTGAGACATGGGCAAAAAAAACTTGTTAGGTAGAAACAGACTCTAGAACCAGTAAAACAAAAAGCTCAAGTAAGGATATAGAAGAGGGCAATACATGTTAAAATCAATCTATTTCGAATTATTTAAAACAAGAAAGTTATAAAAATGTTGTGAAATGGAGAATGGAGAAACATTTCAAATCAAGAGAGCTGAAGACCCAAGAAGCTCTAAAAGGTTATCAAATAATGAATAACCCATTGGAATATTTCTGATTATACTGTGAACATAGGGTGAACCAATATTGGTAAAATAATAGCACATGTATGCAGCCTAATTCAAATCCACCAATGGAGTATAAGGAAATGATAAAAAAGGAACTGTGACTCAGGCAATAAGTAGACAACACGCTAAATTGGAAGATTTATAACTCCTCAACTCCACAAGATATTGATTCTTTATATTGTCAAACAAATTAATGAGTTCCAAGTATGTCTTGAGTACTATTTACACCATATTGTGAAGGGCATCACTTTCATATATTGAAGACAGCACATTTCTTAGTACATTTGAAAAGATCAAATGTTAAAATGTATACATACTTTGTACCATGTGCGTTAACAATTTGTAATTATAAACATGAGGAATTATGAAGCTGAATTTCATGCAGCCCTTGTAAATTAAGTAGGCATATACATTTTAAATGTAAATGGAGATTCTTCCTACAGGTGACTGCTGTTTTATCTGATCAAATTAGACCCATCCATAGCGAATTTCCATAAGCAATACTATGAGGATACTAACATACTGAGATGTGATGCATGGAAAACCTTTTAGTGTTTTATGAAAGATACATTGACAAGATCTTACTCATATGGATGAGCACTTAAGACAATATGTAACAGAACATAAACAGGCCTAAACAAATAGATTAAGTGTACTGGATGTTAGTATCATGACAAATAATTTAAAATGGATCAAAAGTATTTTCACCAATATGACAGACAATCATCAAGCTCTCACCATAATTTAAAATAGAATACTCTTATTGTTAATGAATCAGAAAGAAATTGGCCAGTGTCACAAAGTAGGTTAATTATTTGAGTTATGGGGCACCCTTACCAACTTAAACACATACTGGTTAGGTCCCATCAGACATCTCAATAAAACTCTGCATAATACCTGATTTCTGTGACACAAGCAGCAAGGAATTTCTCAAACGACTCATTTTATGTTCAAGCAGTACCAACAATTGTAAAGCCAATAATACAATTCCCAAACCAGTGTATGAAAACAAAATAAAAAGCAAAAAAGAAGAATATTTATATTTACATAGGATAAAAGTAACTGGAGATATATTCAAGGCTAAAGCAAGAAGTGACTAGAAAAGGCACAGTGCCAATCATAAGTAACAGCTCACAGGTGACTATGACCTAAGTGTGATATGAATGTAACCATGTTGAAGCAGCAGTTGGAAGACCACCCTGGTTAAGGTTTTACCTTCTTACTTAAAGCCTTATTTAAAGGTTGGTGTCAGGTAAATTGTGACAAACATGACAGAAATCTTGTCCACCTTGTTTCAGTGCCATAGGTTAAAATACACTTGTAATAAGGCAAGCAAATATATCTGTTATTTTGTGATGGAATACCTATTCACCAAGTTCTGAATCAGGTTTTCAGTCTTTCTTTTTCAGAAGTCAAAGATTTCCAGTCGGATGAGTTTGAAGTTATCGAGCATTCCTTTATTACTTCAGATAAAGCATCATTAAGCTTTCCCTTATTTTGGTCTCAAAAGCTCTAAGATGGGCAAAGCTGGATCTCATAATCACCAGGACCATTTTGTCACTGGGATGGATTTGCTGCCTAGCTTCAGTCATGGTTTTATTTTGGACTCAATTTGTTTGTTCTTGCAATTCACCAGCAAAACAAGACTGAACATCTTGGATCAGCAAAGTTCCTTGTGGTTGGATACCTTCACCTGAACCCATTTTGAGTGCGGCAAAAAGAGCAGACTATGTCAAATCAATTTTTGTGCCTCGTGTGGGTGCACCTCCCCAAGGCAAGCCTGTGTACCTTGTACCAATCCTATGATGGTGGAATACCAGAAGCCATGGTGCACTGATGCTAGGCAGTGCACAGTGCACCGCCCCAAAGAGGCTGTAGAAATAGACCATATCTTTGTAAATATGGTGCATTTCTGCTGTCTCCCTTTCACGAAATGCAGTGCTGTGTTACGTGAAATGTTAGTAAATATACCCCCAGATGTCTCTCTAGCCATGGCTCCTGCAGGATCCAATCCCCATGTAGCTAGCTGGGCCCTCTTGAAATCTGGAGTCCTTTTGATTGTTTTGTGCCTGTAACTGGATTGAGACAAACCAGTCAGGCACATGACTCCTGGGAAGCATTTCTAATCATTGGTAGGCTGCTGGAGTCATGAGTAAATCAGTAGTTTTTCCAGTGGTGTCTTGTTTCTCTTGGAGTATAGTCAAAGTTCCAGGAATTTTCTAAGGAAGTGATTTTCCTACCCAATGATGTCTACTTATACTCTATTACCACTTAATTTCAGAAGACTTTTTTTGCTCTACTGTAAGCATTCCCAAAAAGCCTTATTTTAAATTGGCAATCCCTTCTTTCACCAAGAGTTTTTCAACTTCTGCTTAACCACTCTCCTTTTTAAGTAACCTGGTTTTCTCTTCAGCTAGGACTACCATCTGAAGGTCTAGGAGCGATCTGAGAATGAATGGCAGAAGTTCCTGGAAGTCCTATTGGCATCTCCAAAGCAAAAAGGTAATTTTAAGGCTGGCCTTTATTCTGGCAACTGCTGTTGTGACCCCCAAATGGGTAATCACTGAAACATTTAAGGATATTGACTATACCACAACCTTCCTGGCCTTAGAGGCCAAGTCATAGTTATTGACTTCAGTCAGGAATATCTACTGAGCCTCAGAAGAGATGAAATGAGGTAAAACTGGTTCTAATCCTGGTGTGGCTCAGACAGTACAAAGGAAATGTTTCTGAAGTTACTATATCACTAAAGTCATAAAAAAATGAATTTCACCTTTAATCTGATTTGGAAAACTGAGTTGATTAATTGTGTAATCATTCCTCTGAGGGTAGAAACAAATTAACTTGTATATATTAGGCACTCAGTGCTTTGGGCTTTTAAGACACATGACACATAAACTATGTTCTCCTACATTGTTAGGGTACTTTTCTTTTCCTCGTGTCCCTGAAGTGCATTTATACCACCCCGCCAAAGCGCCAAGGTGTTCCTGGCACCCATTTACTTATGTGAAATATGTGGATAGTATAAATACTTATTCTTCACCAAATACCCCTTATATGCCGAACAACTTGCGGGCGGGTATCGTTGCCGTGACAGGGGCAGTCACGTAAATATTTCTCCACAATTCCCCTTCGGGATAAACAACGCACTCCACGGAATCTCCAACTTCCGATTTTCAGTTTCTTTTATTAACGGCAGACCGGTTTCGGCATCACGCCTTCATCAATGTCATGCCCCTGCTAAAATACATTGTAGCACCTCCCCATTAACCACGGGACGTGCTGTGAGTGATGACGGACTCGTAACAGCAGTCCAGAGTCCGCCATGTCATTGTGGTAAATTATTTACTCTTAGTGAGTGTCTTGGTATTTCGATTTACATCTGTAAACCTTTGTAGGTTCGAAATACAGAGCTATAAAGTATAGCTATAAAGAGTATAAATACTTACTGACATTTTCAGAGTCATTGACTATAACCTTACAGAAATGTTATATAAGCCAAATAGGATTTTTCAATTTGTAATCCAAGTTTTAAGAGGTAGGCGCATACACAATACTACCATTTGTCATGGGTATAGGTCACTGATTCCTGCTCTCAGAAAGAAAACTGAAAAGAAAATATGGGAGGATGATGACAAACATTAAGTCCTTTCCCATACTTAGTTATAAACAAATGTTAGAGGACCAGTGCTTTATTTACATGATGAAATGTTCCCACCAGTCAAATCAAATTAAGAAGATATTTTATAACAACATTGGAGACTGGTTGAATATGACACCGAAATATAACATCGGTTTAGCAAAATAGTAATGACACATTATAAAAATGAAAGGCAACTTGAAATGGAGCTGGTTTGAACCACTATTAAAGAACAAAAGAGCTACTAGCTTACACAAAGAGGAGGCACTTAACCTTGTTTGAACCATATCAAGAGTGCATTTACAATAAATAGAGATATTGTGTATCACCCTCACACAGGAAAAGAATAAAGTTGAGACAATAGGCAACATGTGAAAGTAAGCATTTCATCTATAGGAATATATGCCCATGTGGCCTGTACAACATTCAAATAATGTAAAGAACTGTAAAAAAGATGAAATGAGCATAAATCTGAAATAAGACTGAAAAAAACCCATTGGCGAAGCATTTATGTGAAAAGGACTATCATATATTGCAAATGTGAACTGATTTCCGCTGCCTCTGGTGCAGACTTACTACTGACAATAGTGCTTAGTATCCATCCTTCCCCATTGTATTTGACAAAGAGAATTTGGGCCTAATCTAGACTCTAGTTTATGGACAGGTGCTCTGCCAAGGGGGTGGAGATCATGACCTTTCCCTCCCTGTAAGGCGACAGTCCACCCTATTAAAAAGTTGCTACTAGGCAGATGGGATCATTGTGCTGCAAAGAGAGTATCCACCACAGTGGCTCCCTTTCTGTTACAGAAGGTGCTGAGATGGTACTATGTTTCAAATTCCCACTCTCTAAGCTTTTTTCTTCAGAAAAAACAGTAAAGCATTTTTTTCTGTGTACAAATGTTCTTGGCGGGTGAAGATTGTTTTCCCTGAGGGTAAGGATATTTAACATATTTCCAGGCAATGTCTGCTATGCATACCATTGTGGATATGGCCAGGTAAAATGATTGATGGTTGCCCTGTCCTCAGTAGTGCAGGGTGACCATAACTATGACATTGCAGTCCTGTGGGAGATGGACCCTAGCGCCAATTGTTATGATCAGCAGAGGCACTGACAATGATTGTTAAGTGGTTCCCTGTTTGTTATAGTGTGCCTCCCTCTACACTATTCCCTAAATGTTACTCTTTGCCCATTAACTGGTTTCTTTCTCTAAGTCTCCTATGGAAAGCTAAATTTCAGGACCCTCTTCCTCATTGCCCCGCCCTGTTCCCTAGAGGATAAAGAACAGATAGGAACATGCATCAGCCATTCACGGTATACTGATTAGATATCATTGCACAGGATGCAATGACATTAAATTCAGTGTGGCAAGACCACTGTCAGTGAAATTGCTCTCCCACCCTCACAGCTCCACCATTGAGTGAGGCCTCCCAGAACCCCTGCAATCTTGAGTGGTGCTGGTGTTCGAGGCCCTCCTCCACCCACAGGATCTCCTGCGCCTCATCCCTGGTGGTTCAGTGGACCTCTGCCTCCTTTGACCTGCTATGCCTCCCCTCCTCGTTTTTTTTTTCTCCCTCCGTTTTTCACTCATTTTTTTCTCCCTCTGTTATTCTCTGTTCTGCACTTTTTTGCATTGTCTTTTTGCCTTATACAACTTTATCTCCTTTAGCCTCCTTCACTCTTCCTTTCCTTTTCCGCCTGTTTCCTTTCCCCGCCGCTGCTGCCACTGTGGCCCCTCCCCCCCCGCACGACCAGCGCAACCTGCCCAATCCTCCTCACAACTGTCCAGCCCTCCCAACCCCTACTTAATGGCGGTTGCTGTGCTGGCGCGCTGAACGCGCACCAAAGGCAAGCTCCTCTGTGCCCAACTGCGACCAGCACCAGGAACCCTGGATCTCTGCACAGCCAACGCTAGTGACTAGCATCACTCCACATTCTCAATCCAGGCTGCAACAACAGCTGCAAGCCAGCTTGCCGGCCGACACCACGGACCTTTCAGCTATCATCACTGCCGACAAACCTACAGCAATACTAGGAACACAGACCCAGCACAACCTGACCGCAAGATCACACCCAAACCGAAGACCCTGCAATGCATCCACCTTAAGGTCCAATCCCTCCACAAACATGCCACCGAAATGTGGGACTTCCTCAACAGCACCACACCGGACGTACTTTTCTTCACAAAAACCTGGACCAACACAACCTCGGGACCGGATATCGCAATCACCATCCCCCAAGGATACAAGATCTCCAGGAAAGACTGCCCCACCCGTCCTGGAGGAGGAATTGCCATCATCTACAAATCCACCCTCCACCTGAGCACACTCAACGACGAGCACACAGACCTGATGGAACACCTTCACTTCAAGATAATTGCCAGCCCCACCGCCACCCTCTGAGGAACCCTCATCTCCGGACCGGTTGGACCCCGCGAACCCTCCGCCAACTCCATCATGGACATCATCTCCCTGCAGTCCATTGCATCCACCAACTACAGCCTGCTGGGAGACCTCAACTGCCACCTCGACAACCAACTGAACCCCAACACAACATCCCTCCTTGACAACCTCCACAACATTAGACTTCCCCAGATAGTGACAGAGCCCACGCACTCAGCAGGACACACCCTCGACCCCCTCTTCACTACCGGAAACTCCACCACCTTCAGCCACACCACCGAACTCCCATGGACCTACCATCTATACGTCCATTTCATCTTCAGAACACCTACCATCCACAGACACCAACACCTGCTCTCACTAAGAAACTGGAACAAAATCACCGATGACCAGCTTATCTCCTCCCTCAACAACTCCACCCCAACCATCACGGAAAACGACGACCCGAACCCTGCAGCCCGAACCCTGCACAGATGGATCCTGAATAGCTCTAACACCCACATGAAAAACAATACCCAGGCCAAGAATGCCAGATGGTTCACGACCGAACTTCAAGAGCCCAGACGCACTTGCGTCGCCTCAAAAAAGCATGGAGGAACACCAAATCCACAGAAGCCCACAACAACTTCAGAGCTGCCACCAAAGCCCACCACCAACTCAGCAGAGAAAAAAGGAAAAAAGCGATTGAAGTCAGAATCTCCACCCACGCGCACGACAGCAAGGAACTCTTCAACATCATCAAGGAGTTCGCCCAACCCACCAGCGCGTGTACTGACATCTCTCCCTCACAAGACCTCTGCGACAAACTCAGAACCTTTATCCACCACAAAATCAAGAGCATATATGACAACTTCGACAAAGACAACCAACACACTGTACCCTAACCAACCACCCCAGACACCTGGAAACCAGCGATTGACAACTGGACAGCCCTCACCACGGAGGACACACTTAAGACAATGAAGTCAATACACTCAGGGGCCCCCATGGACCCCTGCCCCCACCACATCTTCAACAGAGCCATCGACACCATCTCACCCATGCTCTGCCACACCATCAACCATTTCCTGGCAACTGCCTCATTCTCCGACGACTGGAAACATGCCGAGATCAACCCTCTCCTGAAGAAACCCATGGTGGACCACGCCGACCTCAAAAATTACGGTCCCATCTCCCCGCTCCTGTTCCCAGCAAAGGTCATTGAGAAAGCAATCAACAGCCATCTCGCCACATTAATCCAAGAGCACAACATTCTCGACTCCTCCCAACATGGCTTCAGAAAAAAACAAAGTACGGAAACCGCCTTCCTCATCACAAAAGATGACATCCGCACTCTACTGGACAAAGGCAAAACAGTAGCCCTCATCCTCCCTGACCTCTCGGCGGTGTTTGACACAGTCTCTCACCGGACCCTATCTGCAGACTCCATGACGCAGGAATCCAGAAAAAGGCCCTCAACTGTATCCGCTCCTTCCTCTCCGACAGAACGCAGCGGGTCAGACTCCCTCTTTTCTCTCAGACCCTACACCGGCCACCTGCGGAGCCCCCCCCCGGGTCTACTCCCTCACCCCGACACTCTTCATCATCTACACGGCTCGGCTCGCCACCATCATCAGACCCTACGGACTCAACATTGTATCGTACGCAAATGTCACCCAACTCATCCTCCCTCTATTCAACGAACCCAACACCACCAGACACAACTTTCGAGAAGGCTTGGAAGCCGTCACCAAATGGATGAAAAACAGATGCCTACAACTAAACACCAACAAAACAGAAGTACTCATCATGGGCCCAAACCCCTTTGCCTGGAGCAACACCCGGTGGCCCCCCACCCTCGAAACCCGCCAACCCCCATGAACCATGCACGCACGCACGCAACCTGGGAATTATCCTAGACTCCGAGCTCAAATTGGACTGCCAGCTCACCTCTGTCTCATCTTCCTGCTTCCACACCCTCCGCCTCCTTCATAAGACCTTCAAATGGATCCCCCTTGTGCACAGAAAGACCATCATTCATGCCCTGGTCACAAGCAGACTCGACTAAGGTAACGCACTCTACGCCAAAATAAACAAAAACCTCACACACAAGCTACAGAACATCCAGAACTCTGCCGCAAGGCTGGTCCTCAACCTGCCAAGACACTGCCACATCTCTCAGCACCTGCGCACACTCCACTGGCTTCCCGTCGAGGCAAGAATCACCTTCAAGATACTCACCCATGCACACAAGGCCCGCCATGGCACCGGACCAGCATACCTAAACAGCCGACTTAAATTCCAAGCGCCCCTAAGGACCCTACCATCAGCCTAGCTCAGCTATGCCGTGGTCAAGCGCACCAGAAAGACCAGATCCGGAGGCCGCTCCTTCTCCTTCCTCGCGGCCATAGCCTGGAACACCCTTCCACTCCACCTCAGAGAGACAACATCGCTCCCCATCTTCGCAAGAAACCTCAAAACCTGACTCTTAGACAGACCCCCTCCTTGATGGAATGGATCCTGCACCCCCCAGCGCCTTGAGACCCTTACGGGTGAGTAGTCGCACTTAACAAAATCCTGATTGAGTGTGGAGGTTTCTTCTACACTCAATGGCCAGGCACTTTTAATCATATGAATATTATGGAATCTTGAAAGTCAGTTAAGGTTCACCTGTTTGTTTATATATCTCTATATTTTAGACAAGCATTCAGAGTCCAACCCTCTGCGAGTGCCCAACTCACAAAGGATGGCCAGTGACGTTGAGAACTGGACCTGCACCCAATACTCTGCTGGCTTTCCTCTGGGGTCACCCAATCATCATTTCTCCAAAGGTTCATGGCAATGTTTGTCCACTGTGCTTGTCCCCATGGCCAGGCCCTGCACTCAATGGCCAATCATATGCATATTGTAGAATCATCAACGTCAATTCAGGTTGACCTGATGGTTTGTGTATCTCTGTTCACTAGCCATGCATTGTCCTGCAAATGCAAGCACAATGTTTTTACAGGAATGCGTTTCATAATTGTCATTATCAAGTACATAACATTGGTAGCATTTGCATATTTCATTTTGTTATTTGAGGAGAAACATCACAGGGTAAGTCTTGTGGACACATTGAAAGAATTTCTCCAGAAGGGCATGGTACATGATGATGACATTAATGAATATCTCTTGAAGCCTGATCCATAGTTATTAACCTCCCTCTGAAGATTTCTGTTTGGATATAAAAAGCACAAAGCAGAACAAAGCTGGATGTACTAGCTGCTGGGTTTACTTCATTGTTGGTACAATTTCTTCATCTCACTCTAGTACCAAGTAAAGGTTTAGATTTATGGGGTTATTTAGAGTTTGGTGGAGGGCGATCTCTGCCTTAAATCAGTGTGGCATTTGCCCAACAAAACTCTCACTTCCACACCTCATTTAGATAAAGGGTGTTTCCTATACTGGAGTCTTCGCCCTCTCAACTGTCAAAACCCCCTGAACATGATAATCCCCAGATCATAGTTTGTTTCATTTCGCCCAATATATGGGAAGGGTGACCACACTCTTTTCTGATGAACAGGAAGAAAACTCTTCTTACTTACTTCCTGCCCATTATGCCACCAGGCTCCACTTCCTGACTTTCTTAGGATCTTTGTATGGTGCCCTAGCTGTGGTTCAGAGTCTTCATTTCTGTTTACACAGTTTGCCTGTGAGTGTTATTTGGCATGCATCACTTACACTTGTCTTCTTATGTCCAGTGGACAGCTTTCTTGTGATAAAGCTGTGTTCCCTTCTAACTGTGTGTCCTATCCATCTCCATCTTTTACTAATAATGATGGGGTACATGTTCTCCTACCTGCATCTGGTGCATCTTTATTTTGAAAGTTTTATAGAGCGCAAACAAGATCCTTGTGGATATCAGAGGGCTTTACCGTAAATTAAGTTCTTTATACATCAATTGAAGGCAGGTCAGAGCACAAATATATCACATCATTTAAATACAGCATAGTAAAGGTACAACATAAAACTATCACATAGCGTTAAATAAAGGGAAGATATAAAGACTAGGTTGCCTAGGTGGTTCCTTGTTATAAAAAGGGTATGTAATGAGGATTCATTTGATCTCGAGATTTCTTTAGACCTTACTCAGGTGAATTTGGCCATGAGAATCGATTTTACTTCCTTTTTGAAAGAGGCAGTGGAGATGTTAACTCTGGTTTCTAGGGGTAAGACATTCCAAATTCTGGGCGCCATCCTTGAGAAGGATCTGTTATATGTTTTCTTCTTCTTGAATTTTTTTCGGTTTCATTAGTAGGTTTTTCGCACTACTTGAAGATCTGATCCCACCCGAGATTGTTAGTTTCTGCGCCAGATAGCTGGGTGTTTTGTGATGCATGGCTTTATGTGTCATACACGCTATTTTCAAATGAATTCTGGCTTCCAGCAATAGCCAATTCAGGGATTTTAGGTCTGATGAGATGTGGGTGTTTCTTTTAGAACCAGTTATGAGTCTTGCTGCAGCATTGATTGACGCTCTTAGTGAGGTAGTTGTAGATTTGGATAGGCCACAAAGAGGGACATTTCCGTAGTCTAGGGATTACTAGAGCTTGTACTGCCTGCTTGAAGTCATTGATTGGCAGGTGTTTATCTGAAAGTTTGCACCCTTTATAGCATTGCTGATGTGTTTTTGCGTATTGAGGTTACTCTCAAGAGTTATTCCCAGTGTTTTTGCTGAGTCCACGATGGTCGGTTGAACGTTGAGTGCCGTAAGGTGTTTGATCCAGTCTTGCATTATGGGGACTTGGGCAGGTGGAGCTATTAGAAGGAGTTAGGGCGTTTATTTTGAGAAGGTTTTCTGACAGCCATGTCTGGGTGTTCTTAAGCGATGTGTTGAGCAATTTGATGTCTTCTAAGGTGTGGCTCTTAAGGTATAGTTGTGTGTCGTTGGCGTACATGTGATATTGCACATTAGATGTGTGTAGAATTTTGATGAGTAGTTCCATGAAAAGATTAAACAATGTCGGGGATAGTGAGGACCTTTGTGGGACTCCCAAAGTTACTGGGACGGGATTTGACATGGAGTTATTGACTTTGAATTGTTGTGTTTGATTTTGGAGAAATGAGGCAAACCATTTTAACACTGCAACTGATAATGAGGTTCTCGTGTTTGACTGTATCAAAGGCTGATAACAGGATGAGTAGGCAGATTCCATTCTGAGCAAGGATTTGTAGAGCGCCGTCAATTATATGTGTCATGGCTGATTCAGTGCTGTGACCTGCTCTGAAGCCTGATTGGTGTTTGTTAAGAAGGTCGAAGTGATCAATATGACTTGTCAACTGTAGGTGCACATTTCTCCAGTAGTTTGGCCGAAGTCAGAATATTGGAAATAGGGCGATAGTTGTTCTGGTCCATAGGATCGGCCGTGGGTTTCTTTAGGATGAGTGAGACCTGACCTACTTTGAGGGTGTCCAGAATGCAACATTGTTGAAGTGAGCTATTTATGATCTTGGTCCAGAGAGGAAGAAGCAGTGGAATTAGGTCTTTAACCGCGTTTGTGGGGAGAGGATCGGTGAAGTAATTGGCAGGGTTCAGGGCCCCGAGTAGTTTGCAAAAGATGACCAATCCGCTGCATTTTTTAGATCAAGCTTTGATGGGTTTTGAGATGGCACAATTTGATTTGAAGGGGAGGTTTTGATATGTGGTCCCGAATGCAAGATTATATCGTGGAGGAGGTCCTTCTTGATGTTTTCAGTTTAAAAGTTAAAAAAGGCAAAAAATTCTTCATAGTTGGGTTGTGGGCTCGCTATGTCTTGTGGATGTTAAGTTGCCTCTTTAGATGGGGTTTTATTAGTTCAAAAAGATTTGGGGACGATTTCTTGCTTGATCTAGTTGGGAGATGAAGAAGTCTGCTTTGGTGCGTTTGATCTTCCTGTAATATGCATTTCTCTTTTTCCTTAGAATCTTGAGGTGATTAGCGGATGGAACTGATCTCCACGTACGTTCAGAGGTTCTGAGAGATCGTCTGTCTTCATTGAGTTTTCCATTGTACCAGGGTTTAGAGTCTTTTATGGAGGCTCTCTTTAGTTGAAGGGGGGATACCTTGTTTATTATCGAGGTCATGGAGTTGAGGTAGTGATTGGTGAGATCATGAAATTCCGAAGAGCCTGCAGGGGGCAGGAGTAGGTTGTAGCAGGAAGATGGTAAGGAGTTAGGGTGGATTTTTTCAGGTCTCTTTTCCATACTTTTGGTCTTGTGGATTGAACCATGTTAAGTTTCACTATTTCCTTGATATAGAAGGTAATAATATGATGGTCTGACCAGTCACAGGGTTGGACCGATTCAAGATGGATGGATTCTCTTTTAGAGATTATTATATCCAGGATTGATCCTTTGTCGTGTGTAGGACTGTTACAAATTTGAGTGAGGTCTAGGTCATCTTGGAAAGTTTCGAGGTTGGAGAAGGTTCATGGCAAGAAAATGTGCAATATTATTCTCAGGTTACTGATTTAGAAGGTTTGGTGGGGTCACTTTTTGTCATCCGCCACCATTCTAATCCATACAAGTGTGTGGCCAGAACACAGCTCTGGTAAATCCTCAGGTGGTTTTTGGGCTGTACTGAGATGACCTCCACATATTGTTCAGCATCCTAAATGCATTCCTTAACTTGTTCAGTCTGCTCTTGATGTCACTGCTTGCCCCTCCATCATGTCTGACAGCACTGCCTAGGAAGGTGAAATCTCCTGTCATGGCTAAGTCCTCCCCATCCACTTTGATGGGTTAAGGGTCTGGGACTTTGAGTGGCATAACTTCTGATTTCTTTGTGTTGATCTTCAGGTCCACTTGCTTTGCATAGATTTTCACGTGAGACATATTTTTCTGCATATGCTGGTGGGTGTGAGAGAGCAAGGCAGGGTCATCTATATAGGCAAGGCTTTCCAGTGTAGAGACCAAGGTCTTTCTAATGCGTCTGGCTTAGTCTTCAGTGTGTGTTGGATGACCCAGTCAACGACTAGGTTGAAGAGGAGTGCTGACGTTGTGCATCAATATCTTTTACCGGTCATTACTTCAATGCTATGGTCACTATCTTCCATCTTACAGGTAAGATTATAATGGAGGTTCTTGATGAGGAAAACTGTATGCTGCTGTAGGCCAAAGGCTCTCAGTATGCTACAGGCTGTAACGTAGATACTGTCAAAGGTTTTCCTAAAATTTTGGTAACTGCCTGTCCACAGTATCAGAAATGCACAGTATAATGATTTTTGTGAGGAGTTTACTTAGGGTTGACAGAAGGATGACTCTATGTCAGTTGTAGTAAGAAAAGGATAAAGGTGCACACCTGGGTATATCACGACTATAAGGATTCGTATGTTTTTAGCTAATACCACTGGTGCTACGGTACTGTTTCCGCTGTCATTTCGGAAAACTGAGTGAAAATGTGAGTCAAACTTCAGGAAAACCTGAAGGTACCATGCACTGTTCAATAGGTTACCCTAAACCTATGGTTTAAATAAAAAATATATTCAAAAGACTTAAATAAAATTTGCACTATGACATTTATGTGTGACGACTTAATAAAGTCCAAAGCATATTACAATCATTTGCCTAGAATCAATGCATTACATATTCTCAATAACAAACAAGCTTTTTGGTATTCAGGTAATTAACATGTTCCAAACAGGAAGCATTTTTATGATGAATCTACATATACAAAAATTTCTTGTTCCATTGTTAGTTTTATGCCCGATGCATTTCGGGACAATAGGGTCCCTTCTTCAGGGGAAAAATCTGAAACAAATATAATTCAATTAGATGGTTAATGCACCATTCTTTGGGATCTTGATGATAATGTTACAATTGTTCTAGTTATCTGTTACTTTCTTTCCCTCTCAAAATTATGCAAGCAGTGGCAAGCAGATCTTGACTGATGTGTTGGGAGTTGCCTTTCACATTTCTGCATTCAGGTTATCTTGGCCAGGAGCTTTTCCATTATTGAGAGATCGGATGGCAGCGACAATTTCTTCTTTTTGTGTTGGAGCAGTGCTCACATCTAAATCTGCATCTCCTTCTTGGATATTTCTTCTGCTTGTTAGTACTGGTCTGTTCAAGGGTTCTTTGACTGTTGTGAGTAGTCTGCCTTGCCCGCCATGATATGGGTATTGTAATTTGTACAAGAGTTACTACTGACTATCTTTGTGAGCTTGAAGACCTTTCCGTATTCTCTCCGCTGCCTCCTGTGCTTGACTGGCAAGGTTATCCTTATAAGCTTGCTTATCTGTTCTTGTCATTCTTTGAACTGCTCTGTTTGCTTCTATGTACCATTGCTTGTATTTCTCCTGCTGCCTCTCAGATTTGGTCTCTTGAGGTTCTTTTTTTTGTTACCCACCTGTCTTCAATAGCTTGCCATGTTTCTTGTCTTATCCATTCTTTCTTCATCCTTGTCTTGGTCCCCAGGCATGTTTCAGTACTCTTCACATATATTGAAGATATCTGTTCCAATTTCTTGTAAACTGCATCCACGCACTGATCTTCCGTGTCTACCAGGAGTTGGAAACTGTTTTTGATTTGTAAGATGAGTGCCTTCTTCATCTTGCTGTCCTACAATTTTGACACATAGAGGGGTTTTCATTCTTATTGTTTGGGTTCTGTTTTTCTATGCTTCAGATTCACAAGAGGGGCCACTAGATAGTGATCACTTTTGACGTCCGCTCCTCTCCTCATTCGGATATCTTGCTCATTATGAGGTGGGCAATCTGGTTTCTGTCTCTGCCATCGGGTAAGCATCAAGTTAGCTTATGAACATCACACTGGGGGAAGAGAGTCCCTCCTATGACCAGATAATTTTTGCTGAAAATTCCAACATTCCTTCTCTATTATCGTTCATTGTTATACAACCTTCCTTTCCCTTGGCTCTGTCATGGTTTGTCTTGTCATCTCACCCTAGCATTAAATTCCTTTATCACAATCTTCAAGTTGACGTTTGACATGACATCAGGTTCAGTTTGCATCTGTTGGGTAAATATGTTATTGACCGTTTCCCCTATGTCATTTGTTGGAGGCTAGCACTGGATAACGGTGGTGTTGAGCTACCTGTCTTTTAATCTGGGTGACATGAGCCTACTATTGACCAGATTAAGGTGGCGGCAATCCTCTAAGGAGAGTTTAAGCAGCACCTCTAGTATATTAGACTGATGCTGGTGTTTGAAGTAAATCTTTCACTCCACCTGTCATAATGTTTTACTGACAAGAATGGTTAAAATAGAAAATCTGTCCTGATTGTATCTTTGAAGAGCACTAACCCTAATTTCTGTGAAAGAAAACCCCTCAACATCAACTACCTGCATAGGGCTGAGCTGCAGATTATCTACAAGGAAAGGGGGTTGAAGGCAAGAAATTAGGCCACACAGTTTAACACTCAGGTATCCCTCAGAGCCTATCAGGAAGGCCCTAAGAAGGAGGAAGCCCACTTGGATGATGAGTAGAAGAAGGACCAAAACCAGAGTCCTGAGCAGCAGTAGGCAGAGCACCAGAAGATGCCCAGGATGGGCTGAAAGCAATGTGTCTGGCTGGGGTCTGTCACCAGAGGGCAGTCGACCTTGAATCTGTGGAACTGGGTTCGGGTCTTGGCAACAACGCTGAACATCCTGTGATTCTGGGCAAATCACTTAATCTCCCCGGGCCTAACAAAAATAAATGTGTCCTCATGTAATGCAGCTGGTGCTATATAAATCGCTCTGATACCCAAGTTCGCGCTATATAGAACTCGGTAAAAAAAAAAAGAAGGCAAAGATTGAGCTCAAACCGCAACTACCAAGATTAAGCTGGAAGCAGAGGAGAGGAAAGCTGAGGCAGAGCAGGCCTTGGCCAGGAAAAGAGCAGAGGCAGAGAGGGCCCTGAACAGAGAAAAGGCAAAGCCGAGGCTGAGATGGCCTTTCATTTAAAGAAAACAGCTGATGGAGAACAAAAAGAAGACAAAGCAGCTGGAGCTCAAAGCCAGGTAAACCTCAGAGTACAGGAGTGAGTGTAGCAGCACACCTTCAGAGTCCCATGGAGAGGTGAGGGTCCACACAACCCAAAGCATGGTGTTCCTTTATTTGGTGGAAATGTCAGAGACACATGGTTTTCTGCCTTTGAGGTAGCCATGAGGGTGCCACGGTTCTAGAGGAACATTGGAGGTCTAGCATATGGAAACACATACCTACAGTGGGGAGGGACACGCTTCTTACACTTGAGGTTAATGACCAGACCAAGTACATCACCATTAAAGTCATACTTGTCTCCAAATTTGGATTAACCCATGTGAAGTATGGCCAGAGTTTCCGGGATATCCACAAACTTCTAAAGCAATCTTGGGTGGAATTCTTTGAGTCCTCAAGCAAAGTTCTCAGTAGCTTGCTGATGGGCAGCAAAGTAGACTCTCATAATGGGCTGTACAAATTATTCTTAAGGGGGCGCATGCTTAATACATGTTTTACAGAGCTATGTCAGGACCCAGTGGACAGTAAGCTTACTGACCCCAGGGAGCTTGCTAAGGATGCAGATGTCTGGGTCAGTACCACAGTGTACGAGAAGGTTTCTGGTGGGACTCCCAAAAGGACACTCAGGGTTCCCACCAGAAAAACAGAAGAAGTAAAACTAGGATGGTCTCCTCAGCTCCCAAAAGCAACTCACAGGAAAAACGTACCCAGCCCCAATCTGATCAGTAAAAAAGGTTTTGAATACAAGAACCCTGGCAAATGTGCCCCCACGTGTTATGTGTGCTACCAGTTTGGGCACACCAAGAGTGATTCCAAGTGCCCCAAGAGGCCACAGCCCCCAGTGGGGGATAACTCTGGGTTGGCCAGTGTAGCACATGGGGGAGGAAATGACTCCAGGTAGTGTAGGGCAGACAGCTGGGGTTAACCGAGTATCCCTGGGTGACAGAGAGATGGTGCCTAAAGCCCACATGCCTTCGAATACTTCGAAGTACAGGTAGCGGGTCACCATCAATGGAAATAGGGTGGAAGCCTTAATTGACACAGGAGCCACTATGACTACTGTCAAGTGTCATCTGGTGTCCTCGGAGCAAGTGATACCAAATATATTTCAGAAAGTTGCACAAGCAGACAGCTGTGAAAGCAACTACTTGATGTCTCTGGTTCCCTTTGAATGAATGGGGCATCTCTAGCTATCTTAGGGTAGCTGTGAGACTTTCCTTGCATGTGAATTATTTGCATAGGAATGATCTGGAGAACACTGCCTGGAAGGAAGTGAAGCTCAGGTCACACATGGAAATGTTAGGGTACCTGAATAGGTCTGTATGACAGCAAGGTTCATGGCTGCCCAGGAGGGGAATTAGGTAGTCATGGATCCTAGATGAATAGCCCAGGTAGCTGCCAGGAAGAAGAGGGGCTGAAGGCATGGAAACAGGCCCCTGAAACTCCCACAGTACAGGTGGATGTGGTGCTAGAGGAGGCCTCTGCAAAATCAGGGAGCACATTGCCCCCCTAGGAGGTCTACCTCAGCTTGTCAGAAGTCAAACTCAGGGTGTCCACTAGGGGTGAGTTCTGCAAGGCACAGAAGGAGTGCCCTGAAGAATGGGCAGCCGGTGACACCTTTGGAAATCCCCTCATATATTGGGAGAATGACATCCTGTGTAGTGAACCTAACGTGCCTGCGCATGGTGCAAAACACGTGTTGATCATTCCCCAAAGTTACAGTGCCTTCCTACTAGAGCTAGCTCATGAAAGTCCCCTGGCAGTGTATCTGGGGCAGGATAAGAACTTTCCCAGGCTTGTCCTTCCTTTTTATTGGCTCTGATTGAGGATATCCTCAGATACATTCTATAGGACAGTGGAAAAACAGGGAAGAAGCTGGATTTTCCTTTTTTACCTGTCATTGATGACCCCTTTGAAACAGTGCCCTGTTCATGAGAAAAAAGGGTTGCCATTCTTACAAGGAACCAGGTTATATATTATATATAAAAAACAATGCTGCCTGTGGAAAAAATTAGGCAGTAACAATGGTATTTCTGATAATAATAATCATTGAGAGAAAAATACAAAAGAAAATTCAATGAGTAGAATGCAATATTATTTATATTGATAGAGCAATGGAAAACAGGTGTAAGGTGTCCAAAGTAAAATTAGAACCTATATATACAAGTGACTAATTGTGACATACACAGAAGTTTCCAACAAATAAAAAGAGCCTTCTAATCAATATACATTAACTATTCAGAGTCCTCCGTAACAATCGTGAAGTACATTGGTTCTAAAAAAGCTTATTCCATTACCCAGTTTTAAAAAGGTATTCTCCATTACCCGGTTTAAAAATGGTATTCTGTCAGGGTGGAGAAGTGCAAACCCATAAAGAAGTGACTCAGATCGTGTTAAGGGAGGGAAATTACTTACATGACGGCCAGCCGGGCGCTGTTTGGGAGAAGACAAAAATACAATTTAATGATTACTTGGGATGGATAAGACCCTAATGGGGATTTGTTTTACATGAGTATAATAATATAATAACAGTGGGCATCAACATTGTTGTACCTTTTACACCATAACTTGTGTAGGCCTCAAGTTTATTCAAATTTTGGTGGACTATGCAACTAGATACCCAAAGGCCAACCCCTTGATTCTGCACTTGCAGTAGCTAGGGCCTTTATGGGGATTTTCACTTGGGCAGGGTTCCCTAAGGAAGCAGTATCTGACAAGTGCACCAACCTCATGTCTTCCTACATGAAGTCCATGTGCAAGTAGTGTGGCATAATATACAAGTTATCCATACCCGATCACCCTCAAACTAATGAGCCTGTTGAAAGATTCAATAAGACCCTGAAGGGCATGATTAGGGGCCTGCCTGAGCCCATGAAGCAGAAGTGGGACATCCTAATGTTTGCCTACAGAGAGGTGCCACAGAAGGGAGTTGTGTTATGGACACCCTGTTAGGGGACCTCTCAGTCTGGTGAAGGAGTGATGGGAGCTAGCGCACAAGAAGCCACCCTTAAAACCCAGTTGGCCAAGTTCAGGTGGCTAGTCAGGAAGTCATGGAACTCTGATATGACCAGATGGCCAATTCTGGATGAAGGACACCATGGCCATAAAGTGTGGATTATGGAGTCAGTGGAGCCTAAGGTCCTCAAAGATTGTTGGACAGGGCACTATGAGTTGATTGAGAGAAAGGGGTGGCCGCCTACTTGATGGACCTCAATACCCTCAGAAATCAGTTTAGGGTGCTTCACATCAATTGCCACAAACCCCACTATGAGAGGTTTGAGGTCACCATGCTGTTGCTGACAGATGAGGGTGAAGAAGAAGAGTGTGAACCTCTCCCTGACCTGTCTTTCAAAGAAAAGGATGGGTCAATGGAAGATGTCGACCTCTCTCATACCCTGACCCCAATCCACTTTTCTCTAATGACTCGCTCTTCATCACTGTCAGCCATATTTTCTTACTTTGCCAGTTGTAGGAACAGTTTGCCTTATTGTTTTCCCTCACCCTTAGGCTTGCACATTTGTCTACCCATGACATGGATACTGGAGACAATCTGTCATATAGTTCCTAAAGATGCAAAGGATCTGCACGTTTGTTTGACTGCATAGACCAAAGGATTGGTGTCTAGGCTGATTCCGGACACCCCCACAAGATATTTCGGCCTATAGACCAGCTAGCTCACAGTGCCACCATAAGCCCCTGAACCCTACCAAAGAGCGAATAGTTTCTAACAATCATTGAACGTGACAACCCTTGACCCTTCAGGGATCATTGAAACAGTACAGTACTTTTCACTCAGTCAATCCTGCTTACTTAGTCTCAGAGAGATACACAGAATAAACATTGGGAATGCTTTCAATAAATATTTATTGAACCAGTGTCATTCAAGTAAAAAAAAAACATGGTTGCTGCGAAAATGGTTAGATGGGCGTATATGTAAAATATTACAAGCACCAACAGAGTAAATAGAAGTAGAATTCTACTATGGGGCTTAAACAGGGAATACATGCAGGCATATAAACATGAAAGTAATCAAACCTACTCCAATGATGTGGACCCTACCTAAGTGTACTTAAGTGTACCTAGCATGTATGTGGGTGTAAAGCCAAGAATCCCCTAGGAAAGAGCCAGCCAAATTACCTGATCAAAAAAAAATGAACCCCATCTTGGTCACAAGTTGGCACCCCACAAGGGATGTCTGACCACTGCGTGTTGAAACTTCAGCATGCAGGGACCTCAGTGTCTTGTGTCAGCGTGGAAGAGTCTCCTCTAGCCACCTAGTGAAGGTAAGATTCTTTTATAAGAAATAGGTAACCTCGGGTTTCTACCACAATCTATATGTTGTGAGTATGATTATGTAAATGAGAATTGCAATTATGCAAAGAAGCCCTGTCACCCTAGGATGAAGATAGCACTGACTTTTGTGAAGCGCATATTAATCCTGTTATGTACGTCATGTGCATGGAATTTTACCAAGAATCCTCATACATAATAAATGAGGATAGTTTCAAAGAAATCAATCAACATTTATTTAGCACATGTCTGGGTAAAAGGTCACTTTGCTAATTAGGCCTAGGTTGGGGAACATAAGAAATCTACCTGTCAAATACAAAATATGCGGGCTGTCAGACAAAGTGAGGACCAGCATCAAGGAGGGTGTCTCCCAAATGTTGGAATTAGAAGTGATTGAGTACCCCAGTAGTCTATGGTCCAGCTCAGTGGTGCTGGTATCCAAGGTCGCCCCACTGGGCACCACATTAGAACTCAGGATTTATGTGGACCATGGGGAGCTCAACTAAGTCACCAAGACTGATGCTCACCCCACCCACAGATTTTTCCAACCTGACCCTCCTGCCTCACCACCCCTGTTCCCTGCCTCAGAAACCAATGGAGAGGTGTTCATTGCTGTGCTTGAGTTTTGCATCCTCATGTCCAAACATGACACAAGAACTATTTTCTCGCCAAAAAGTAGAGATAGATGCTGGTTTTGTAGGAATTAGTCATTTTCAAAAACTTTGCACAAATATTCAAAAGCAATCATGCAAATATTGTGCAAACCTAATTAGAATGGGTAAGCTACTGCCATTACGAAATTGTGGTAAAGCGAGTGGTGGTAATATCAAATGAATAGTATAAAAAAGGTATGGTTTGAAAGAAAAAGAAAAGTGCATGTGGCATTAGAAAATAAATCTTAGTTGTAGTCAGTGTTTTGCTTTTTAATGCTGTGGGAGCATTCATAATATGTAACTATTTTAACTTGATTTGTACAAAACAAATTTTTCATTCTGGCATAGGATTTTATTTACTACACATAATATGCATGGTGCATGTGGGTTGTAGTGGTCAAAATTGCAATTTCTTTTCCAAATATATGCATAATGCTTACATATACTAAATATGTTGGCATCTCACATACAAATTGGACCTGAGGGAACGCCGTGTTAACAAGAACAACATGGGATACCAGTTGAAGATTGGTTAGAGGAGAAAACATCTTGCGAACGTGGTTTTGCTATACCTGTAAGATATTTATTGCACAGACTAGTGACTCATGGGCAAATTATGTGCTCCATAAATGGCAAGAAATTTTATAAAATTTGCAAAAACAAGATTTTGTTCATCCCTGTTATAAAAAGGTTGCCCAGCCTAAATTTGGTAAATAAATAAAATAAAATAAATATGTGCCACTATTGCGACTTTTGCAAAAAACTATGTTTAACCTTCAGTGCACAAGTATTGATTCTAGCAAACCAATCACAGCCTTTCCTCCTTCTTAGATTTATAAAATGAATGTGAAAGAGCTGACTGCAGAAATCTCCAATAGGAAGTGATACATAAAGCAAAAGTCACCATTGGTTTGTGCAACCAAGAAACAGCTTTCCGTGGAACCAATAGGTATTGGCAAAACCAATAGATCTGGTGTTAGCCCCAGCCTTTTGACTTTATCAGTACTTGATGTTTTGTCACCCTTTTATGAAACCTTTTGTTTTGGGAGCTACCAGGCCATCGCCAATAGCAAAAAAACCATACCAATAAAAAATATATTTTTGCTTTGAAAAAGCACACAATGCCATAGCACTCCCTGGTACTGTAGGGTGCTACTTTGTTTGCGGAAGTGCTTCTTGTAAAAGAGCAGAATGCCATCACTCACAGTAAAGTTAGCAAGTGGCTAAAAAGGGCTGAACCACTGCTGCAGTCTGTAGGCTGTAGGGAGCGGAAGAAATTTGAAAGACACAACACTTCAATGGATGGTAAGGGTATAATATATACTTTCTAATAAAATCAAACAAACAAGAAGTGTCATGAGAATTTAAATATACATTTTAAAAGTAATGTATGATCATTACATGTTTTCTGGAGTATTGATGAACATTTTAAATTAGTGCTTTGTGAAACATTATTGTGAGATATATCCCAAAGCACTTTACATTATCTATTTCAAAACTTTTGTGCTGACTAAAGGCAGGCATAGAGCCAAAAAACTCACAACCTGCAGGGATACCCACTAAGGGACTATCTTTGGATTCGAATGGCGATATATAGGCCACTACAGAACCTTCCTGCACTTAGAGCTCTGCACCCACCTGACACAACTCATACAGAATAGGGCTAGGGCTTGCCCTTTTACCTTCTCCCCTGGAGTACCCCCATTATGTGGGAAAATCCACCTTTACAAACAGATTGTGCAATAAAGTTGTAAGAGGTCAAGTAATTGGCAAACATGTTATATCATAACATAAAATAATAGATATTTTTTCAAGTGTTGAAGTCTGAATTCAGGGATTGTATGCTCACAAGATGAGGCAGGGCAGCCTGCATCAAACTGAAAGAGAAAATTGCCCCGGGCCCCAAAATAAAAAGGTGAACAACCGTTTGAACGCAACTTTTACAACGCACTACCATTACAATGAAACTTTTACAACACAAGTGTATTTACAACGCATGTTTTTACAACGCAAGGACTTTTACAACGCAAGTACCTTACATCGTAAGTTCTTTATATATTAATGAAATTTTTAATTTGAAATAATATTATTTTTTATTGTTTTTAATGTATTGTTTAACATTTTTGAAAATATTTTTGTAATAGATATATTAATTTGAGTATTAAAAATAGTATTTTAGATTTATTATTTTATAAACAATAATTTAAAAAAAATATGTTACTATATAGTACTAAAATACTTATTTATAATTTTTATAAAATGTTATTTGTATTATTTTAATATATTAAGATTATTTTTTAATATATAAATATTAATTAAATAAAAAAATACTCTAGTATTTTTAATATTTTATAATGAATAATTAAAAAAAGTATATGTTTATATATAGATCTAATGTAATTATTTAGATTATTAAAAAAATGATATGTTTATCATTGTAATATATTAAGAGTATTTTAAAAAAATAAATATATTATTAAGTTAATGATAATGTTTAGAAATAAAATAAAGAAATATTTTGAAGATATTTTGTAAAAAGAAAGTATACTTTTTTCACAATTTAAATTTGAAAAAATAATTATTAATTTTAAAGTATTACTTTAGTATTTTTTCAAAAATTTAAAATAAATTTGTTAATTAATATGATTTAAATAATATTATTGATAATTTTGAACAATTGTTTAATATCAAAATAATAGTGTAAAAATAAATAATAATTGTATTAAATATAAAAAAAATACATTTTTATTTAGTTTTTTTATTTGATTAATCTGATGGTTAAATAATGTTTTTGAACTTTATTATTATTTTTGGATACTTATTTTGAAATTTAATTAATAAAACTTATTTTAAAACATTTGAAAAAAATGTATTTAATTATTTTAGGTGACATTACATGTTAGTATTATATTAGACATTTTTTAAAGGTGTCTTATAATTTTACATTACTTTTTGAAAAAAAGTGCCCACAGTTTTGCATTGATTCTAAAGGAAGTAATTGTCCTTCATTTATTTCCATAGTTGGAGCCGGTCATCCCGCGGAAATGAAATGGAAGGTTTGAAAGAAGAAGAAAGCAAAAGATTTGAAAGGAAAAGAAATAAGGATGAAGGTAAGGATAAATAATCATTAATTTACAAGTAAATGAATATTATATAGATGACAATCTAAATTAAATACATTAATAAAATAAATGTAAGATAGTTTCATTTTTGTATTTATTTTATTCAAAATATATATAAAAATAGCAACATTTTTATTACAGTTTTTTAATATATTTGACATTTTTTTACATGTAATATATTATTTAATAACAATTAATACTTAAATCTATATTATTAAGTATTAAATAGTCCTTTTTCAATCTTTGCAGTTTTCGATGATGTATTCACGTAAACGTAAATGTAAGCGGCCATTTTGAAGAGCAGGAAGCAGCTGGAAGCTGATCTACGTCCAGGTAGGAAACATTTTTAACATTAAATAAACCTGTTTTAAGTTAAAAAGAATACATATATTGTAAAGAAAGGGTAAGGAGAGGTTGCCGTTTTCGAATTAACTTGAAAAACAACATGTCGACTATCGTGTTACTAGTTTATGCCTATGTCGGGTCGGAAAAAGTATAAGAGGTAAAAAAAATCATGTTTAGTTGTTGTTTGAAAAATATGAAACATAATGTTCTTAGATTGTTTTACTATAATATTTGAAAAGTGAAAACATAAATGGAAAATGCATTTTGTTATATTTGTAATCGATTTTCTTTCAACTAAAGATTTGATAAATGTTGTTAGTATATTAATGAAAAATGCTTCTTAATTTTATTACTGTGATTTTGGTTAGGAACACGATCAAGAAATAATTTTGAAAATATGAAATGTTTTTAAAGTGTGTTAATTATGACATTGTTTCCATTTTGTAAAGGTTGGAGAGAATCTTGGTTTAATTACACTTGGTTGTTCTGTTGGTTTTTAGAAAAAATATTCTGGTGTTAAAAAATATATAGCAGTTATTTTTGTATGGTGAATATCTTTGGTTTGGCTGGTAATTTTCGGTAATGGCTTGTTATTTTACCATCACATTTTGGAAATAGCTAGGGTTGTATAGTGAGAAATTGTTCTGGTAGGAGATAGAAAAATATTTAGGATGTTATTATTGTACAGTCGTATTGCAAGAAAAAAAAATAAAGCATTCATTTTTAATGCTATTTACTTGGATTAATTTGTTTCCAAGTGATTAAATTGATTCTTTGAAGTTCAAAAAGGTTACAATTTTTAAGGCTGTATTTATAGATAAATTCCTTCGACATTTATGGAGAAAATATTACATTATTTTTCAAAATTATTATGTAATTCTAACCAAAAAATTAAAGGTTTAATTTCATCTACAATTAAAGAAGCATTTTAGAAATATTTGTTAAGTTGAAAGGTTAAAAAAAAATAGTTTAATTTAAAGATGCATTTATATAAAATAATTTGGAATATTTGGGGATATTAGATGTCATAAATGAATGGATTTCTTATGGCAGGAAATAATTGAAAAAAAAAGAAAAAAAGTAAGCTGACCCGACTAATAATTTTGGAAAATAATTTTGAAAAATATTAAAGCCAATTGTAATTTGGGTTTTATTAAATTTAGGGCAAAGCAGGAAAGTATGGCCAAATATTTATTTTAGAAACTTAGAATGTTAGCCACATTTTCGAGGTAGTCTAGAGCCACACACAACGAAAACTGTTGTATTATACCCAATAGTCTTTCAAACATCTCTTTTTTTTTTTGTAACTCGTGGGTTTAGACTACCACTTATTGCTTGGGAAAGTCTCATTTCTTGGAAACTTTGCTCCTTCTTCAAAGTTTCCAAAAAAGAGTAGAAATTAGGGTGAGGTTTTCCAATTGTACGGTTGAAGGAGTTATGCCATCCCTCAATGGCATTATTTGTTTTAGCTTCTCCCTCTAAACAGCTCGTGTAACAGTTCCACCAGTCCACATGAAAACGTGGCTTCCTCCTGCGACCCGATCTGCTTAGGTGCCCAATCCATGTGTCTTCGAAATAATTTAGGATGGGTGCCATTTTGTCTTCATTTTGGTTGTAATAGTCTGATTCAGTAATGGCAGTTGAGTACTCATCTACACTTTCGGGAGGAACAAAACAAAGTGCTGTTAATTTTTTTAATTCAACTTGGAGTTTGCAGTCTGAGGAGTATTCTGTAACCAGGGATGTTTTCTGTAATTTACGCCAAAATGCCTGGGAAAAATGGAAAAAACATTCCTGAATTTGGGTATCCGTGTACGTTTTACTGATCACATTGATCATGGTCAATTCAAAATCAACTATAATTTTCCTAGGACTTTTTGTTGTTGTATTTTTAATAACTGATAAAAGTTCAGTGTAGGTTGCAGAAGTCTTATCAGGCAGCAAAATATATACTAAGGGGATCACATTATGGTTAATTTTAGCGTGTATAGTGTAAATTTGGAAGAATGGATGGGGTGTACTTTTAAACGTCCCATCCATCATTCAAATTTCACTGTTTTCTAACTTTACAAGGTTCCGGGGAGTACTAAATATTAGAATACATTTTTGAGGGTTTTCGTTGTCACTGAGAAGGAAGGGTTCATTAGCAAAAGAATTAGTTAGTTCTGGTGGAATAGTAATATCAGAAAAAGTATGAGGTGTGGTGGTTTGAGTGTTACTTGCCTGCTTTTGTCTTTGAATAATTCGTCTCAAATTAGGAATTATAGGCGTATTACTAGCAACATGAGAGGGGACATGTTTCGCAACCTCTCTTAAAATGTTTCCAGTCAAATCATTGGAGGTGCTTGCTAGTTGTTTCATCTCATTGATGATGGTTTCCCTTACATAAATCTCCATTGCAGAGGCAGAGTGGTTATGATCAGTAGTTTTTACAATGAAATCATCATGGGTAGCCGCTCTGCCGCTACAATGGGATGTGTGGTATTGCACACACCTCCAATGATTTCTAGGAAAACTTACCCTTTCTTTACAATAAATGTATGCTGCATGGTTTAGTAGGTTTTTTCTTTCTTTGATTTGATGTAGGAAGCTCCTTCCAGTGTAGACATTTTCTGTTGGGAGAAAAAAATGTATTAAATATGTGTTTGTAAATACTAAGAAATAGAATTATATCTAACAGTTTGTCTGCTTCTGAATTTTTCAAAAAAATAAATTGTTGATCTGCAGTAACTTCATTTTTGTATTTTTTTTGTTTTTCCCCTTTGCAGTAAAAATAAGCAATTTGCTTTTATACACCATCCCACACTTTCCCTAATGATGCACCTACCTGAAGTTAGAATAGAAAATAATACCCTTTTAACATCCTACTCTTTTCCTACTGTTGCACCTACCTGGAGTTTGAATAGAGACTGATATCCCTACACCATCCCAAACTTTCCCTACTGCAGCACCTACTTGGAGTTAGAATCGAAAATAATACCCTTTTTACTATCCTACACACTTGCCCTACTGCTGCACCTACCTGGAGTTTGAATAGAAATTGATACCCCTACACCATCCTACACTTTCCCTACTGCAGCACCTACCTGGAGTAAGAATAGGAAATATTACCCTTTTACCATCCTACACTTACCCTACTGCTGCACCTACCTGGAGTTTGAATAGAAATTGATACCCCTACACCATCCCACACTTTCCCTACTTCAGCACATAACTGGAGTTAGAATAGAAAATAATACCCTTTTACCATCCTACACACTTGCCCTACTGCTGCATCTACCTGGAGTTTGATTAGAAATTGATACCCCTGCACCATCCCACACTTTCCCTACTGCAGCACCTACCTGGAGTTAGAGTAGACAATAACACCCTTTTACCATCCTACACTTACTCCACTGCTATAACTATCTGGAGTTTGAATAGAAATTGATACCCCTACACCAACCCACCCTTTCCCTACTGCAGCATCTACCTGGAGTTAGAATAGAAAATAATCCCCTTTTACCATCCTACACACTTGTTCTACTGCTGTATGTATCTGGAGGTAGAAAAGTCTATAAATTCCCTGCATCATGCACACCTTACGAGGGTCTCATGCTGCAACAAGCATGCACACACAGTGCCACTGAGACTCTCCTGGAAAGTTTGGTGTTCCTGAGTTTCAGCAACAGGGAGCCAGCTCACCTCAGGCCCTTGGGGATAAGTTACGTCATGACACAGCACATAGCAAAGTCCTTTCAAGCAGGGGGACACAGCACACAGCAAAATCCCTTTAGCCTTTCCTTGGTTAAAACAGCAAACTGCAGGCCAGCCCCAGAACACACAGCAGGGTCATTCCTCTCCTTCAGTCTATTCAGTTGTTACTTCCTTGGCCCTCTTGACCACAAAGTAGCTCCAGTCTTGTTCACACTTGATCAAGCCATTCTCCAAAGTTTAGGGGCTTTAGCTCTCAATGGATTTGAAGTCTATGTGTTCAGGGGGCACTGACCTGTTCAAACCAGTTCTGGGTGCCTCCCTACCAGTGACACCATCTTCCTTTGATTAGTGGGGTTCTGGATTTTCAATCACTCGGCAGGAGATGGGACAATTGATTTATAGCAGCAACCCAAGCCTCTTCACCTCTAGGGGCTTCTCATCCCTCTACACTCCAGATGCAGCTCAGCCTGTTGCTGTCTCACCTCTTCCCCTGGGTCAAGACATTTCCCAGATCCTATTGCTTTCAAATCCAGACAGTCAATCCACAGCCAGGCAGAGACACACAGAAATGTTAGAGCACAAAAACCCAGCCACTTCTAAAAGAGTGGCTTCTAAACACACAATGCAAAAAACACCTTCATAAAAAGATGTGTTATTATAGTGTAAGTTCAGGCATACTAAACTTCACCTTTCCATCTTAAGCCTTTGGGAAGATAGGAATAAGCTGGAAAACATATTACATGCCTAATCAGCAAGCATGAGGGGAAAGGCCATCATCCACCACGTAGACCTGCAGTGAGGGGAACGGCAACAGCAGGTCCCCCTGCTGTGAGGGGAATGGCCATCACGCCCCACACCTACCTATCATGAGAGGAACAGCACTACATCTCCCAGCATCCCGCCTGCCGTAACACTGTGTCAAGCGCCCGGAGGCGCGATAAGTGCCCAGCAGGCCTCCCACAGCACAGGACACATGCAGGCGTGCCCGGGCTGCACCTGGGCGTAGCCTGAGCCAAGGTTCCAAGGGCGGGCCCATCTGCATGCATCAGTGGCAGGAAGAGACGGGTGGGCCAAGTCTCTTGGTTCTTGGATTCCGGATACAGGATATCTGTCTGTCTACCCTACTGGTCTTTTCCTGTACAAGTAAGCACGTTCCAATTACATAAATATTAAAATTGGTATGGGGGGGGGGGTAAGGTAGCCACGCTAAAGTCCATGTCCAATTCCACACTTGACTGTATCCTACTGTGAGCTGCTAAGGCCATTGACCAAGAGATCGAAGTTGCGAACTGTGGCTATCAGTGGGAGGAGGCCCGGTAGGGCCTACCATTGACACACTGGCTGTGGCAGACAACCAGGCAGCACAAATCACTGATACTGCACCCATGAGTACTTCTGTGTCCTCCTTCACCTGCTCAACAGCCCTGTTCAACACCTTTAACTTCACCAGTGCGTGATATGGCTGGAAAAAGATGGAAAAAAGGAAAACATTTGGATCCCGTTAGGTGTACACGGACCAGATCAAGGAAAACACTCCAGGATACAATCCCAGAAGCCCCGGCAGAACCTTTATAAGGATCAGCAAATATGAACAGCTCTGATTTTTTGTTTTTACCAACCCAAATGGAGGTTATCCCCCTGCAATTGACTGTGGCTTCAACGTCCCTTCTAGAACTTTCTTCCCATCTTAGTTAGACTTGACAAACCGGAGTCTACTGTGAAAATAATGCACTCAACGGTTAGGGACTTAATCTCAGGGGCTGAGGCAAAACCCAAATCATTGGTGGGGGCTCTGATCAAAGTGGGACACTAAATCAAGATGAGGGGGTCATCTGCCCCACGTAATGACCGATTGCCCTGCCCTGTGAGTAATGGTGTTTGGTGGGAAATGTTTCTAGCGTAGTTGCACAGAAGCATCAACGGCCTGCGTGCACTAGACATCAGGGAAACATAGGTATACCCCTGAGCAAAACTTGGTCAGGCCCATCTTCCGTAGCCACTACTGGGAATATTGTATGTACAAACCAACAAACATCTCCACCACTGCCACACAAAAATGGCTCATCCAATCGAGATGCCAAGGTGACTTTACATCTTCCACCAGAGTGCTCCCCTATGTAGCCATTCTCACCAATGTTCCACCTTGCAGGAAAACCAAACTGAATCACAGTCCCAGTTAAAAAATAAATAAAGCTGGATACATATACCTGAGTACTATCAGCTGTTTTGTGTGCATATCTAGACCCAAGGTAAGTCTGTGTTATAATTGTATTTGAAAAGGCGATGTTTTTCCTTGCAGGTCTCTAAACTTCCATTCTTGTACCCTCTCCTCTTGTTCCTGCTGTGTTTCGTCTGTGCGGCTACGGCCGCGGGTCCTATTTGCTTAGTCCAGATAATCAGTGGACTAATCATAATTTCCTGCTCTCTAAAAATATCTGTATTTTGGTTCCACACTTTGCCTGGTACAAAATATAGGGGCATATATATATATCTCAAATTGACAGAAATTCTAGGATTAGCTTTCGACAAAGGCATAACTCTAGACATCCTGACAACACCAAGTATTTTAGACAATGTAGCAAGCACTAATTCCACACCTAGTGATGACTGGTTTAAATTACTTGTTTTGAAACAATCGCACTCCCACACTTACATACATGGTGCGATCATGAGCAAATATTTCAGAGGGAACTGTTCACCCACCTGACTCATTGTCATCAATGCACCACGGTTATTCTTTGATGACAAAGAGTTTCTAAAAGATTGGTCCCTGATCGCCTGGCGATGTACAAGGGACTGGTTGATTCTGATCATCAGCACTGCTAAACTCATTGCTGATACAATTCTGGTAGAAATACAGACACTTGAGTCCCAAATCAAATCAGTTTTAGTCACATCTGTTTATAAGAAACAAGTGAATGAAACAAACATGAACAATAAAGAATTTAAGGACTCAGTGCTTGCGACTAAGATAACGAAGTTTGAGAAAGATCATGCAAAATTTGCATTTGAATACTGTATCCATATACCAGGGACTCGTATGTACCTCATCAATTTAACCAGAGAGGACGAAGATATGGATCTAATTAGTCCACTTCTGCTAGTGAGGATTACTCCAACGACTCGGACTCTTCAGCCAATGGAGAGAGAATAGGGAGAGGATCTAACAGAAGGTTTAGAGGCCAGAGAAGAGGAGGCCAATGTGCCTAAATACCAGCACAATGGTGGCCTCCAGCTCCTTATGGTTACCAACAAAAACCTTTTCAACCACCAATTATTCCATTTCAACCCTACACCAACATGGGCTCTAACCAGCCTTTTTCAGGGTATGGCCAAGGCCGCTCAAGAGGCCACAGAAGGAACCAACAAGTCACAGTGCATTGGAGCCCACAACTGGCATCCACGACGGCACGCAGAATGACAAAACTAGGAACCAGCAATGAAATGGTTAGATTGTGAATTTAAGTGCCAGAGTGATTACAGTTGATGAGACATCAGTACTAGAAAAAGGTTTGAGATTTGTACCAACTTACAACGGGGATTACTTCCAGACTAGGCAAGTATTGGCCGGTTTCTGTCGGAAAATCCGCCTACGTTCTTTTTTTTGCGGACAAACAGACGTCTGAGCCTGATGAAGAGAGGAAGAACACAGGACTGAGGCCAAAGTCCACTTTCAACCCTCCGACACATCTATTCCCGACACAGGTTGCTACATTCGAGAAGGTTGTACTGCAGGATATGAGACAGTTATTCGAACAAAACACAATGCAGTTCCAGAACCTAGCCAAATATGAATGCCTAGCACTACAACAACTGGCAGGGGATGAATCCATCATCATAAAGCCAGCGGACAAAGGGGGAGCGACTGTGATTCTCGACACCACTACTTACAGAACTGAATGTCTACGCCAACTTGGGAACAGGAGCTCCTACAGATCCTTGAAGATGGATCCTACAAAAAATGTATCCTCTGAGATTAAAAGGATCATGGACGAAGCTAGAAAAGAGGGATGGATCACCGATCATGAAGCCTCCTTTTTAATTACGTCCCATCCTACTACTCCCTATTTCTACGTATTGCCCAAAATACACAAGGAGCAACAACCACCACCAGGAAGGCCGTTCACCTCCGGTATTTAATCCACACTGGAGCTTTTGTCGACTTTTGTTGACTTCTTCCTTCACCCTCTTGTATCTTGTATATATGCAGGCATAGTACGAACCAAAGACCTCTTGCGTATTCTGGCTGAGACACCCTTTGATGCAGACAAAGACTATCTGGTCTCCTTTGACGTAGAGTCCCTATAAACGTCTATACACCAGTACATGACACTTAACACAGTAGAAGCTTTACTCAATGCAAATTCTCCAGACAGCATCACCCCAGTCCACTTCCTCATGAATTGCACACGGCTGGCTATGAAAGAAAAAAATACAACTTTGAGGATGACCTGTTTCTACAAACGCCGGGTACTTCGATGGGGAGCGTTTTGCCCCAAGCCTGGCAAATTTGTATGTGCACCACTTTGAACAAACGGAGATTCTACAACAACAGAACCCATATGCCAAACACATTCATATCTGGAAGCATTACATCAACGATCTGTTTGTGATATGGAAGGGTACTCCTGAGACAATTGTGTCTTTCCATCACTGGCTCAGTCCGAGCAATGATTTCCTTAAATTCACAGCTGAATTTTCTAATACCAGCTTGCCTTTTCTTGATATAAGTGTTTTTCCAGACGGAGGTGGTTTAGGCACTGAATTATGCAGAAAACCCATGGCTCGAAACTCACTGCTGTCTCACCAGAGCTATCATCCCAAATCCCTCAGTGAGAATCTGCCCTTCGGGCAGTTTCTCCAGATTAGGAGAAATTGCTTTTCACAGAGAAATACAAATAGCATGCTACTGACCTTATGATCCAACTGAAAGAAAGAAATTACCCCTTGAGCACCATACGGAAATCCCGGAACAAGGCTGCTAAAAATAACAGAGAGGCATAGCAGTCCAGAAAGGCATTCGTCAAGATGACGTCCTTGCCCCTACATTATTTACCCTCTACATTTATGGTCTAATAGGAGAACTCTATAATTGTGGTGGACACACTGTACCTAGTGTAACCAGGTGCTATATAAAAGGTGTTCATTATTATTATATTATAATCCCCAGAAACTGTCCAGGAGTGTAGTGCCTTGTCTGCTTTTGGCTGACCGCACACTGCTTATTGCCAGAACACCTCGAGGAATCCAAAATCTCTTGAACACATTTTCTAAAGTCTGCAAAGAAAAGGGCTTAGAAATAAACTGCTCCAAAACCAAATACATGATCTTTAATCCCTATAAATCTAACAAGGGCCAACTCATGCTGGGCATGCACATTGTGGAGCAGGTTAAGTCCTTTGATTATTTGAGCGTCCTTATCAGTGAAAGGCTGGTATGGACTCCGCAGCTAGAAAAGAGTACATTGACCCCCCAGCATGTTGTTTGTACCATAGTACGCAGGGCTAGAGTGTCCCCCTACCGGCCAATTTCCCCTATTTTAGAACTACATAGGACAAAAGGTCTAGGGGTGGCCCTATAGGGAGCGGAGTTACGGGGGCTGGAAAATGTAACTGACCTAACCCTTGCCGAAAACAAATTCATCAGAACCATTATGAACCTGCCAGTGAATACACCCCTCCTGCCATTAAGACTTGATCTTGGTCTTACACCTATAGACCACTTTGCTATTCTTAGGACACTCTTGTTCTGGATACGGGTATGGACATGCAACACATAGGTCCCGTTGAAGGAGGCCATGGGCGATCTGATTGCCCTCGAAGCAAACAGGCCGCATTAAGTGGTTTAGCAGGACCAAGCCCTGGTTTTAAAAATTGGGTTGGGGCAGCTCTGAGAGGCACCTGGGTCCATCACTAAATCTATGGTCTCCCTAGTAAAAAAAAGGCTAATGGATCTGGAAAGCGTAGAACATACTGCACATGGCACTTTATCTGCGAGGTGTTTTAATTTTTAAAGATAGTTTTGGCTTTGAAATGTTTCTGGATGATATCGAACCACCCTAGGCCCAAGCTATGTACGTTCAATTTAGATACGGAGCTCTTCCTCTAAATGCAAGAATAAGGACCTGGGGAAATGTGTCCGTTAATGCATTATGCCCCTCATGCCACACTTTTCCTGAGACCTCTGAGCACTTCCTCTTTTGTTGCTCACTCTCTGCTGACCTCAGGAAAACCTGGTTAGCTTATGTTTGTTGCATTTTATCTTTTAAATGTCCCTCGGAAGCCACACTTATTTTCAGATCAGATACCGCAAGTTGGCTAGTGTTAGCTATTTCAAGATTTTTATTGTTTGTCTGGTGGAAGAGGTCTAAAATGGGTAATCTTGTATCCAAACCCTAGACTTGTAATGTAATCTAACTTGGCCCTATGGTATGATCTTGAGTAATGTGTTGTTATATTGCATTAATCATGAGTCTGTTTTATCTTACTGAACATTTTTAATGACATTTGCTTTTTGGCAATTTTAATGTTTTTATTCTGATGTATTGTATGTAAGATGTGAATGATCCTATTTTTGATTGAATAAAGTAATTAAAACAAATATTACACAGCCCTCCCATTCTATCCTATGGGCAAGATGGCCTTTCCACAGTGAAAAACGAAATGGAGATTATTTCACTGTCAGGACATGGCACACACATTAGTACATGTCCTACCTTTCACATGCACTGCACCCTGCCAAGGGGGTACCCTGAGCCTGCCATAGGGGTGGCTGATGTGCATAGAAAGGAAAGGGTAAGGTCTGGAAAGTGAGTGCACTTGACTGAACAACATGGCTGCACACAGTCACTGCAGTGTCAGGCCTGAGTTCCCTTATTAAGGCTACTTGTGTGGGTGGCACAATTAATGCTGCAGTCCCACCAGTAGCATTTGCATTACCATCCCTGGCATACATAGTGCACTTTACTAGGGACTTTACTAGTAAGGCAAACATACCAATCATGGACAACCAATTACCATTACACTTTATACAGGGAGCACTTGCACTTTGACACTATTTAGCAGTGGCAAAGTGTCCAAAGCCTCTAAATTTGCAAAACATAATCTATCACAGCATTAAAAATAGAGGAGGTAGAGGCAAACAGTCAGGGGTAATCACACCAAGACATGCCAGGTCTTACAGCACTTATAATGCATCAGAAGGTATAGCCGTCACATTTGCCATCCGTCCACCAAACTTTGAATCATGCCCATAGTCTGTCCACCTGATGAGAAAGGGGTCCACTCTTTGCCTGGAGGAATTCAAAACTACATATATCTTGATCTACGATGGGTCAATACTGCAAGCAAAAAGTAAGTATGTTAAAGATATAGCAGGCTTTGACCAGTGATGTACAAAATATAATTTTGCTTGGGATAGCATTTTTCTAATCAGTTATGTGTGTGCTCTTTTAGATCTTTCATTATCATTATTTGATCAGTATCACTTGCCACATTTGCATTGAAGGCACATTTTTGTACTAAAATTTCGGAAATGTTGTGGACAGCAAACCTTAACTCACATGTTTAATTTCTAAAGTTTGTTCCACTTTTCCAAAACACATTCAATCCCTTACACAATGCAGTACCACAGTTTTGCAGTTGGCAAAGTATCGCCACCTCACCAAGAAATTCACAATATGTTACCTTTATACATTGCCCCAAAACAATAGACACACTAGACACACTCCCTGTGCCATCACATACTGCAAGGCAACAAAGAACAAGCGTTGGTACATCATCAGCAAATTCTCCCATCAACATTCATGTTAGAAACATGTTCATTCAGTTCTCTCTGTCTTGGCCTAGCAATGGACAATTGGGTCCCTCTGCAGAAAGAAGCTAATGACAGTGTCCTTTGGCATCTATACCCATAATCATAGAAGACAGGCTAAAAGAAGATGGATGAGGGGACAGGAAGGGCCATGTAGGTGTAGGATGAGGAGGGAAGAGGTCTATGGACACCCATCTACCACCAAACCCTACTTCTTCCCTCAACCCTCCCTGTCTCTCTCATCAATCTCCACTCATCCCTTCCCCATCCAATCTTCTCTTTTCAAACCTTTGCTTTTATTCTCCACCAAAGAGCCCTTTCTCTTGCAATCCTCCCAGACCTTAATTTCCCCGAATCCATATTTCCTCATCTCTTCCCCTACCCATCCTGTTCTCTCAAGATTTCCCAAAAGAAACCTAGTGAGACCCAGAGAGAAATAGACCAAGACAGAAATGGAGAGAGAGGTAGGTGGCAACAAAGAGAATCTAAGAGGTATGTTGAAATCAAACAATAATCAAAGTAGGATAACTTGTAGTTTAATGTCCAGCACAGCATTAATAACTTCTCTGCCACAGATCCAGATCAGAACTGCATCTCCAGCCTTAAGCACCTTCTAGAATCCAGAATCACATTGGAATAATAACATGGTGTGGAGGCAGGCATCTGAAGAACCTCATGATGTCATGTAATCAGATATAAATAAATATATATGAAACAAGATACAGAATGTAACATATCCCCCTTTTCCATAAAAGAACATAAAACCTAAATATAGTCTCTAAAATTGGTTGGTCTATTTCTAACACAGATGCTTTGTTTGATCCTTGAAGCAACAGAGTCACAAACATTCTGTCCTGAATTATCAGAATTAGATTTATATCTAGAACTAACATCATGAACAAAATATTGCATTTGGCAGTTCTCCTTACATTCCACAACTTTCCATCTTGAGTGATTACAGAATTACCAAAAACTTTTTTGACTTGAATAGGTCTACCAAACTTACACGAGCCCTTTGTCATCAAAGCTGGTTTCATAATTCTCACCCAATCCCCTTCCACAAAATTATGTGTTTTGACTTTCCATTTCTTATTGTACCAACACATGGTCTTATTTTGCTTCTCTACAACTCTTCTAGCATTATCATGTACACATTCCTTAATGTCCAATTTATCTTGACATTTATTCCTAAACCACCATGGGCAAATTTTGGATGCAGGATCTCTTCCCTTTAGTACTTTGAAAGGGCTACGTTCAGTTGTTGAATGAGGCGTAATCCGATAAACCCACAACCTTTCTCTTAATTCATTCATCCATTCTCCACGTGTTAACAACATCCGTAATATAAGACTTCAACACTCTATTAAACCGTTCTACCTGTCCGTTTTCGTGTGGTTCGTATAATGATGTGCACTTGTGTAAAATACCATGTCCCTTTAAGAAATTCTCCATTTCTATTGATTTCAATTGCACACCATTATCTGTAACCAACACAGATGGACATCCCTCACAAGCAAAAATCTCTTCAAAAAGATGATTACTGCATTAGTGTTAGCACTAGATACAAATTTCACTTCTGGACATTTTGAGTGGAAATCAATTAACACTAATGCATACCGTGAATTTTCTGGTAAATTTTTAAATGGGCTGGAAATATCAAAGGCTAACTTTTGCCACGGCATGTCTGGCCACTTCACCACTTTTAAAGGTGGAACATTAGTTCTAAGCATTTTCTCACTCAACACACACTCTGCACACTCCCTCACTGTTCTATCAATGTACGCATCCATCCCTGGCCACCAAAAGAAACTACTGATCAATCTCTTCATAGAAGATATGCCCGGATGTGTCTTATGAGCTAACTTAAGAATAACCTCTTGTATTCCTTGTGGTGGAACACACTTGCCTGACTTAAACAGAAAATGATTCTCCAATTCCAATTCATCCGCCACCTTAGCAAACGGTAAAAGCTCTTCTTTAATTAAAATCTTTTTTGGCTATCCTTCCATCACATATTTTCTAAGGGTGCTCCACTTATCATCCTCTTTCAGACAACTGTCCCACTTCTCCTCTGTGATCTCTTGAAACTGATCACCTATAACATCAGCTATCGTTAGAACAAAATTCTCTTCTCTAATCGCATCCACTACATACTGTTCACACGGTAACCGAGAGAGAAAATCAGCCGTGACATTTTTCTTTCCTGGAACATACTCCGTACTAAAATTGTACTCCTGCAATCTGGATGACAATCTCGCAATTCTGGCTGTAGAATTCCAACCACCACCTGTAGACAAGATGTTAACCAGTGGTTTATGATCTGTTCTCAGAACAAACCTACAACCCCAGACATACAATCTAAAATGTTCAACCGCCCACACGCATGAGAGTAACTCCCTCTCAATCACTGCATATTTCCGCTCACAGTCATTCAAAGTGCGTGAAGCAAAAGCCACATTCCACTCTTCTTTTCCTTCCCTTTGGGACAAAACTCCAACTAAACCATATAGGCTAGCACCAACCGTGATAATACACTCCTTCTTCATCCTAAAAGGTTTCAATGTGGGAGCATTAACAATATCATTCTTTATCAACTCAAAAGCTACCTGTTGTTCTTTTGACCACACATATTTAACATTCTGCCTCAACAGCATCTGCAGAGGTTCCATTTTGGTCGCGAATCCATCAACGAATTTACTGTAATATTCACACATGCTTGTGAATGACAATAATTGATCCTTATTGACAGGTGATGGTGCTTTGACTATTGCATCAACATTAGTTTTTTTAGGAATAATACCACCTCCGGAAAGGGTGTGTCCTAAGTATCAACAGTGTGCTGAAAAAGTTTGCATTTGTGCGCTTTTAACCTGACTCTCTAACCTCTTGCATACTTCATACAAATGACCCACATGCTCATTTCTATCCCTTGAAAAAATCAAAATGTCATCCTGAAAGCATTTAACATATTCATCCAAATCTCTGAAAATTAAAAAAATAACTATTTGGAAAACTGACGCCGCTGACGCCAGACAAATTTCAAAATCACTATTAAGAGATTTTTTGATGTGATCAGGAACAATATCAATGATAGAAACCACAAAACCCTTATCAATAATATCTGTATCTAGTAGGGTATTACTGTGTGCAGTTTCATTATTAGCAAGATAAGATACCGCTCCTCTAGAGGGTGTTACACTGCGTTTGAAATCCTTACAAACGCTAGTAAAATGTCTTATTCAACCGCAGTTCCTACATTCTTTGTTAAGTGCAGGACAACCAGGAAAAGAAGCTAAATGTGATCTATTACCACGTCTATAACACACTGTCATGCCATGTGGAATTCCTTGAGAATTCATATGCAATCCTCCTCTGTAATTAGATTGAAAACGTGAAGATTGTATTTGTTGATGGGTTTGATGCATTTGATTATCAGTTTTGAGCTTAACATTACAAACCTCCTCCTCCATTATTTTTTTATTGGCATTATCCTTAACCACTTCCATCCATTTCTCTGACTGCTCTAATGCTTTCGTCTCTGAAATAGCTTCAGTTAACGTTGGATTACCTAAAACCCATAATCTTTCTTGTATTTTTTTGTTCTTTACATGTACTATAATTTGATCTCTAATCATTTCATCAGTTAGCAATCCAAAATTGCAATGTAGAGACAAAGACCTTAAACCTGTAAGAAAATCATCAAAATTTTCATTATCCTTTTGCGCCCTGGTGTAAAATTTAAATCGGTTCAAAGCGATACTAGTAACAGGCTTAAATCTTTTTTCAATACGTAACAACGCTTCATTATATCCATTTAGATTATCACCACTTCCATCGTTCTGTAAAGTGATTTGGGGTAAAGATCTAAAAATAACTTGCCCCTCTGAACCTAAACAGTGGAGAAAAATACTTTTTTTTCTTTCTGCCCCCATGCGTTCCCCATCTATAGCTTTCATATAGGTGATGAACTCTTCTTTCCATCTTGCCCATGGCATGGGAGGATCACCTTTTGTTTGTAAAAACTTTGCTGGGGGGTCAAACTGCATACTCATAAATTATAAATGAATTTCATGAATAAAAAAATAGGATGTAATGAAAGGACTATATATATATATATTACACTAAACTTATTAGTATAAACATATAACATGTGAAGATTCAGTAAAGGATGTAATCTCATAAAATAAATTTTTCAGTAAATAAACAAGTAAATAATATGACGAAAATGTAACTTGTGGCACCATAAAATTGTTAATGTTTAAATACCACGGACTATTTCGAAGAAATGTAGTTTGTAGAAGATATTAAGTAAATATCATGCAGCTCCATAGTTGCCAAGTTCTTTGAAGCCGTTTCCTAGGTGATACAATGGCCGCCGATACGTCAGGCAGGCAATGCATCATGCGCAGCGTACAACGTAATGACCAAGAATCAGAGGACACTGGTACAGAAGAATGACGGCTCGCAGTCCAAGCTCGGGAAAGAAATGACGCTGATGGAATCTTCATGTGAGTAGGTTTTGAAAAATGCGGTCGATGTTGGCAATAGCGAGTGGGTAATACATTAGATGTAAACATAGTTCAAACTTTCACAAAGTACCGCAATTCAAATCTCGAGCATTTCCTTGCTAAGCCAGAGAATCACGTTGTAGCACAGCAAAAAATCTGCCCGTAGTGGCGCAATAAATCATGTCTTCTTTTGCGTGAAACAATCCAAATACAGTGAAATCCAAAGTTAACAGTATGTAGATTCTCTTCCAAGAGAAAACAATGAAATGAAACAGCCGCAGGTGCCAAAGGTGCACATCAACTATAAATTAAGGTAACTGCCGCTGGTGCTATCAATGCACGATATATTAAATAAGTAAATCTTCAAACACTCTGTACCTGTGCTGGTAAAATGACAGGAGCGTAGTATGGTTCTTTCCCTCGTCGCCAAAATTTGTTGAAATCAAACAGGAATCAAAGTAGGATAAATTGTAGTTTAATGTCCAGCACAGCATTAATAACTTCTCTGCCACAGATCCAGATCAGAACTGCCCCTCCAGCCTTAAGCACCTTCTAGAATCCAGAATCACATTGGAATAATAACATGTTGTGGAGGCAGGCATCTGAAGAACCTCATGATGTCATGTAAGCAGATATAAACTAAAATATATGAAACAAGATACAGAATGTAACATAGTAGGAATAGATAGAATCATTAAAGGAGAGCTAGCACTGAGGAAGAAGGGAGGAGTCACAAAAGACAGAAAAGAGGGACTAGGAGATATGAAAGGAGAATACCATATAGAGGGCATCAGAACAGAACCTAGTGAATGGAGTAGCACACCAGAAAGTAAAAAATATTTATGAAGAGCCACATTTAAGTGCCTGACCAACAGGGAAGAAAGGAAAAAACAGATCATAGAAAGCAGGCAAAGGCAGAACACCATGAGAGGGGAGGAGATAGATGTGCTTGGTAACAGTGAGATGAATCAGGGATTGACAGAGAGTTAGATACTTTGATGTGCTGGTCAGGATATACTCGGGCAGGCTAGTGAGAGCCACTCACAGACAGCAGACTGTCCCCTTTTGCACGTGCAGAGTATCCTGCAATTAAACATATTCAGCTGAGGGAGAACATGGTTTCTGTAAGGTCAGCTACTATGAGGATTAGGGAAGTCAAATCATTTGCAGCGGTCAGATGGAAAGGATGAGATTAGCAGGAGGGCACTGCTAGAAATGCATGTACTTACAGTTGTGGAGTACATGCCTTCTGCTCGGAAATCTTCTTCTGAAAATCAAATGATATTGGGAAGAGGATTGTATGTCCTATCTATCCCGTTGCAACACAGAAGACATTGGCATATATACAACTCACTCTTTTCATCAGTCTGTTTTTCTAGTTTATCCAAAACCTTTTCGGTTCTCTGTACTTCTGTGAGGCCTTTGTTCTGCTACTTATTGTCTATGCATTTACCCACAAAGTCAGGTTTCATTATCCCTATGGTTCACAAAAGAAATCTACAGAAAAACTCTCACAATACCATCCTTACAAGTGTATGTTCAAATTTCACAAGCGTTGCAGTTGGCTACCAAATTATTCTTCATGCATTGATGCTAGTTATTTTCATAAAACGTATTGCTATTAAATATTCTGCTTTTACCTGTGTTCATGGGTATGTTGTAAGTTTGGTTTCAGGTTGTGTGCTGGAGGAGTAGCATGCATGCTGGACTTTGCCGCGGTTTCTCTGCTTTATTTTTATATATGGCCAAAATCTTGCAAATGTGGATAGCATTTCAAGTTGAAGGGACAAATCCAGATCAAGGTTATTTGAGATTGTAATTCAGGATTAATGTGTCATATCATGGAGCACATACAATGTGCCTCATTATGTGCTGGGCAGTCCATGGGACCCCTGAACCCACGGTGGCTGTCCACCGCTGTATTACAACTACAGCAGTAGGACCACCACAGGACCCCTGCTACCCCAAGGATACCTTATCCCATGGTTGTGGCACAGCAGTCAGAGGCAACAATATGCTGACGGTGCAGCTGCTGCACTGCCAAACATATTATGAGTTTTCTCATTGCCCTCCTTTTCATGGGGGTGAGCCTGCCATGAAAAGGCTAGCAGTGAGGATACCAAAGGGGCCCTACAACACCCCCTGTTGCCTCTGGGCCAGGAGATGCATGCAGGGGGCACATGGTGTCCCCCCTGTCTGTATTTACCTCTGTTCCTGCACGACATAGACTTCACAGTCCATGCCATGCAGGAACGTGCTTTAGCGCTCCCATTGCAGAGCCTTTCTAAGGTTCACATACAAGTCTTTAAAAGGCAACTCCGTGGGACCGCCAAAGCAGGACTGCCCACCAGGATTACAACTTGTAGCAGATGGGTTTGGTGGTATGGCACCAGGGCGCTGGTGTGGCGGTCCACTTCCACACCACCAAATTCGTAATAAGGCCCTATCAGTTATTGTCCATGCATTTGAGGCACTGCAGCAAGAGACTTTTCTGTTGAACTAACATCCCATCATTAAAATATTGTAAAGGTATAATATACTGGTAAATGCAGTATGAAAGGAAAAATAACTAAACATTTTGTGCTTAACTGTACCATTTGCCATCAATTTTCCAAAACATATTTGTGTAAATGATGCTCAAATACTTTGCAACCATTGTTAAAGTCTTGAAAGGCTAACTAATGCAACTGGCCTAGTGTTTTTTTAGAATACGTCACTTTTCCACAGATAACGCCAAATACTAGAAACAGAAGTTCTTCATCCTGACCAGTTTCCTGGGCTAATGAATTTTAAAATGCAGTGCACCCCTTGTAAGTTCTTTTATGCTGAAATCTTTTGTACGGGCCCAGTGTGTTTTTAAAATAAATAATGGCCCAGAACAGTGACAGGAGGCCTGCAATATTTTTGACTTCAGCACTGAACATGCCCCCGGCTGTTTGATATCTTAGGTAACCCTGGGTGTAGTACTACGCTACGCGCAGCTAGCATTTTATGCTTGCTCGCAGTCCTCAACGTCAAGTTGGCGACCGCAAGCGTGCAAACTCAACATCTCAGAGAGACTTTTTCCTCGTTCGCGATCAGCAACATCAAGCTGCAGATCATGAGCGTGGAAAATAAACCTCCCGTCGAGATTATAAATGGGGAGAGGTAAGGTTTCTCATTGCGAGTGGTCGTGTATGCAACTACCAGTCAGTTATGAGAAAGCTGCCGCTCGAGAAAACGACAGAAAACGGCTGAAAACGACCGCTTGAACTGTGCAAGATGCCATTTGCAATGATTGCACAATGCTGAAAAGCATCCGGCACTGTGCAATCAGTGCGAACCGCATTTCCTTACTGGGCTACGCAGTTCGCGTAGCTGACCGTAGCACTACCACGCAAATTATGCCCAGGGTTAGGCCCCCCAAAGTTGGAGTTAGTCGCACCCATGGTCTGTATTGACTTACTTCTTATTTCTCCCAAAACATATTAGGAGGACTAGTTTTTGCTTCTGTTTTTACTACTTTTCCCCTGAGTTTTGATACATATCATCTACTAGTTGCGAACGGGGCTATAACAAGATGCTCTTGTACATAGGATATATATTTTTTTATTTTACCTCCAGAATCTACCATTTACTGGGTTGGGCCTTGCACGTAAAATTTCCCGTAATGCTAACCCCATCAGTTATTTGTTACTGTATGCTGCGCCGGAACCGAACATTGGTTTCCATGCAGTGTCACTCTATAATGAGAAATATTATTCACTCCAGCTAATTAATTTTCCTAAACCGTCATAACAGAATTGTTCATCAAAGACAACAGGTTTTTTTGTCAGGTTCACTGAAAACCTAAAACGCTGCTTCGGAGCCTTACTCGTTTATTACAAGAATTTGGAGACTTTAATTGCACGATCATAACGAGTGGCACAGAGAACAAAGGCTATTGTTACCTAATCTTTATTTATGTCTTTGCAAATGGCATGCAAGGATTAACACAACAAACTGCTCTGTGCTGATATATCCATGATTATCATACGACACAGCATCGTGGCTGCATAATGGGCAATAAACCTGATTTAGTAAGCAAACTCCATTAATGCTACACCAGGGATACAGTGATTACAGACCTCTTTACATTGTGAGAATGCATAATTCCGAATCTTCACTGAGAATAGAAGAGACTTCTTTTATTACAAAATGTTCACTTGTCATGGGCACGCTGGGCTGTGTAAAACCGATAATGAGGTGGAAATTAAGACTGTCAGCAGTACGTTTTCCGAACAGAAACATTACCCTCCTGAATGCAAAGACAGTAATGACCCATTCCCAGATTGTTTTCTGTTATTCTCTGTCAAGTCCAGCAAATTAAATGCACTGAATACTTTCAGAGGAATTGCACTAAAATTAAAGTATATGTTCACCCAGCATCAAATAACAACAAGATGCCATTCAATTAACAATTCCTCAACAAATACAGAGAAAAGACGACATTAAATTGGCACAGTATGATGTTTTATGGGCATGCAAAAACACTCGGTAAAACTTCTTTGGCGATATTCCACAATCATAGGCGCAGACAAAAACTCTATGGGGCCTATTATCAACAACTAGCGAAAATTATCGCTAACTAAGCTTAGCGACATTTTTTCTATCGCCGCGCTTCGCCTGAGTTTATCACAGAGATAACGTGCTATTAGCAATGTTTATCTCAAATGCGATAAAATTTCAGGCGTTAGCGGTGAAATGCGAGAATATCGCTGAGAATCCAGCGATATTCATGCATTATCGCTAACAGGGACTTATCCACAATATCCAACTCCCATTGGATATAATGGCTAAGAACTGGTCTGAACAGGCGTTCGTTTTTGGAGATATTCGCGCAAAGCGCGAATATTTCCATCGCTACACCTGACTTGCTAATAGGCGATAGCAACGTTAGCGACTGCTTTCAGTTGCTAACTGGTTGGGTACGCCCACTTTGCATGTTATTAGCGATAAATATCGCTGACATGCAAAGCGGGCCCCAAACCGCTCGCTATCGCCTAAAAGCTGTCGCTAACATCAGTTAGCAACAGCTTGCTAATAGGGTGATATTATTATCTCCGCTTAGCGGCCGAAAACGGCCGCTAAAGCGTTGATAATCCAATATCGCCAGGCTTGGTAATATGCCCCCAGGTACCTTAGGTAGTAAGATAATTAATAGACCCTGTCATATATTTTTTATCTTACTAGTGCAATGGTTATATTAACAGCCTCCAAAAGCATTTATTTTTGTTGAGTTTTTGCCCAAACTTTAACACATGTACATAAAACAACTACACAGGAAGGGATGTGCACACAGTAATGACGAATATAATCCAAGTAATTAGATGACAGGTTAAGGAAAGGTTATAGATTAGAAAAATAATGAGTTTTGAGTCAAGTGCAAAGAAAAAGGGCGAAACAGATAGTAAGCAGTAGCATGTTCAGTGAAAGGGCGGGAAGACTGCAGGTAATAAATGGCGAAGCTGAACAGGGAGGTGAAGTATGACGTCAATTAAATTATATTCTGATCAATTCTGTATTTATCCACTAACAGCATTAATATTTCTGGCTAAAACAGACATAACATCACACAAAAACACTAACTAGGAGCGTTCACACATACATGCTCTCTCTCTCTCTCTCTTTCTTTCTCTCTCTCTCTCTCTCTGGCTCTCCACAAAAGGCTGGTCCCCGCATGGCAAGCAAATAAGGAGGCATGGAGAACAAAGACAACATGGCTGCCCTACCCTGGCTTGAGTCCCTTCCTTCTCCAACAGAGTGGCAGCATTCCAGTGTAATGAGTGCACAAGTGTACATTCATATGGGTTTACACATCTCCAGTAAAACATTAGAAAATCATAACAGCACAACAACATTGACACTATAGGAAAATATTGAAATACAGTTTAGAAATGCAACAAACAGCCTAGAGCAAAAATTACCCCTGCTGAGTACTTTTAAAAGTTACATACAAACATATTAAATAACCATCTCACAAGTACAAAGACATAAACAATGGCGGCCTGGCAAATTGACAAGAAGTTTGCGGAGAACAAAGGAAAATGGCTACAGAAGCCTGGACAGTTGGCACAGGCACATGCATACAAATAGCATGCATTTTGCAAGAACTGAAGTCCACCTGCAAAACTCTAAAATAATTAAAAAAACATCTCTAGAACAGAAACTGTGAGAATGTGAAAAATAAATTCCCAAATACATCAATTGTCTACCACAGACTTGTTCCCAATCAGTAAAATGCCTAACTATAACGACACCTGGGCAGATTTCACAAACATACAAGGAAAAGGAGGACATATATTTAATCACAGCTTGCCATCATCCCAAGCTGTCTTTTGGCATGTGCATTATCACTAACCCTGGGCGTAGTACTTCGCTACGCTAACGGAGTGGACGTAGTGTTGCCTACTTCACTGTTTGCGAAGTAGGCGTAGCAGGCAACACTACGCCCACTCTGTGGGCGTAGCGAAGTTGCCCGCCACCCGCCTCCCTCCCGCCCTCCCTAAATACTTAAATAATGTTTTTTAAAAGAATAAACACCACTTACCTTGTCGGCTGCATCTCCGGGGCTCCCTCTGGTAACCACGCCGCCATCTTGGATACTAATGCGCATGCGCGGCCGCCCGCGCATGCACATTTCTCACGGAAAAATGCGCATGCGCGGGGGGCCGCGCATGCGCATTAGTATCCAAGATGGCGGCGCGGTTACCAGAGAGAGCCCCGGAGACGCAGCCGACTAGGTAAGTGGTGTTTATTCTTTTTAAAACCATTATTTAAGTATTTAGCGAGGGCGGGCAGGGAGGCGGGTGGCACGTAGTGGGGTGGACATAGTTTCTGTCCCACTTCGCGTAGCTTCGCGTAGCCCCACTATGCCTACTACGCCCAGGATTAATTATCACCTTTCACATGGTCCTGTCTGCACCCTCTGCTCCAGAGTTCAGGCCATCTGGCAACAGCTAAAATGAACAAAGGTAGGTTTACAAATCATGGTATGCTCTTTCTTGGAAAGTACTGCACCGAACTTCCTTGATTTTCCCAAATAAAAGGTTACAATTCCAAGTCTGCATGATGCAGCAGAGTTTGGAGATCAAGGATGAGTGAGGCTTTCCTCACGGGATCCAAATTCAAATTGACAAAACCTTAACATAGAACAGGAATGAGCCTTTAGGGCAAGAAGAAAACGTTAATATAGTATGTGCATCAGCCTCATTCTCTATTTTGCTATCTCCCTAAACAAAAAAGAAAATGAAAAATTATGCATTTTGTGCTTAACAATTTCCCGAAATGGACTGCTCGAGTAAAAAACAACTAGAAATGAATTTCTGAGTTCATTTTAGAGGTGCTCGCATTGAACAGCTGCTGCTCACATTTGAGTGGATAACATTGTTCCCATGCTCCCATGAAAGTATCTCTTTGGCTTAGTTCAATCAAACAAAATATCACTTTATAAATCACCTCAATCAACTATCTTATTCAACTAATTATTAAGTTAAGCTCTACAATCTCTTTTCCGAGGCTTTCAAAGTTACCTGAACTTATTCTACCGACAATGCCATTTTCAGACTTCTCTGAATCCCAGCTTCAACTAGAAAATAAATGATCTCTGGGGTGCCCGAAACAAGTAGTCTTGTTTCTTTTCCTTTCTCGGTTTTCTCCCATCTACAGGAAAGGTGCAGATTTTCTCTCTTTGTCAGTGCACTGTCTCCTATAAATGGCAATCTTCTGGGCCTTCTCACCCCTCACTTGCATGCATACTTTATTTCCATTTGCAGTGATTTCATATCATGAGATCAGGGTTCAGATGTGTTTACATTCCAGTTGCTTTATGAACAAATTCTAACTCCAAGCACATGTCAACCCTCAGTTTCTTAGTGCTAAGAATTCGTGTTTTCTAACTCGGTCGTGGTCATGGGACCTCTCCTAATTCCAAGGCTGAAAAGTGGTTAATATAATTTGAGACAATGTCAGCAAATTATGCCCTTTATAGCAGCATGTTGGATTCTAGGAATTGAAGTTTCACCTTTAATGTTGATAGTATGGTTTCAAAGCTTATAGTATGCAAAGAGCAAGTACAACAGAGGTAATTGGCTGGCATTAGTAGCTATGGATTAGCAGAGTACTAATATCATGGTGTGTGTGTCAGTGTTGTTCATTCACTCACTCGGCTTGTAAAGTGGCACCTTATTCTTTTAAATAGCACCTTACTTTTCTAATAAAAGTTAATCTTTGATTACGATGCATGGAGGTCTACTCATTATAAACTCTCCTCATTGTTTTGTTAAATAAATATTTTTTAAATGACTGATGAAAATACCACAGTAAAAAACATTTTTTGGTCTTGTTTGCATTTATTTTGCAAAATCTTGTTACTTTTAACACATATGCATGTATTTATGTATGTATGTCTGGTGTGAGAAATAAAGGGTGCAATTAGAGTGAATACTTTGTAGAAATAGCAACAAACCTGCTTTTTGTGAAATAATGACGTAATAAATAGCATCATGGACGGTAGGGTCTCTATTTCAGGGATTCATGAAAATAGATGTAAAAAAAAATTAGGTGGCAGATTTACAAGCCAATTGCACCTACTTGCACCGCCAGTGAGTCACTTTTTTATGCAATGGTGGGCCAAACAATATGCCCAATTTACAATGTGACCCATTTAGGGAGATACGTCACGTTGTAAAGCCCTGAGTCACATTATGCCTACATCAGGTATAATGTATGCAGGGTGGGCGTTCCCATGCAAAAAACCATCTAGAACTGACACAGTGAAATATACAACATTTCAATGCATCACTCCACGCCTGCTCTGACCAGGCGTAAGGAATGATGCAAGGCTTTTTGAATGCGACTCACCTAACTGTTGTGACGCATTGCTGGAGTTGCGTCACTTTTATGAGCAACTCCAGCAATGCGTTACTTTTGGGCCAACAGATGAGTCAGAATTTCTGATGCTTCGGTTAATCCTTGCACCATGGAGCACTGTATTGTAAATACAGCACATCCATGGTGGCACAAGGACATTTGCCACTGGCGCAAGGAAACTGACACATCTATGCAGATGCGTCAGTTACTAGTAAATCTGCCAAGAGGAATGTACTAATTTTCCTAGATGTTCCCATTTTCAGTGAAAATACGCTTTAAAGTGCACTATTTGGCTTCCATTTTTAAAAAAGATTCTCCGGGACAGAGCCCCCCCCCCCCCCCCCCCCCAGACAATCCTCTACAAGGCAATGGTTGCTTGCTCATTCTGTTCTATTTGTTGAAGGTATTTATACCGCAGCACTTTCAAAGTAAAGAAGCCGCTTGTTAGAAATGGGATTTCTGGTTGTCTAGGGCTTGCGCCTAAGCCAAGCAGAAACCACCACTCTAGTCAAGGCAAGGGAGTTACACGCTGAAGATAACCCCTGCTGACCCCCTTGGTAGATTGGCACGAGTACTCAGGCTTATCCCAGAGGCAATGTGTAAAGCGTTTGCACAACACACACAGCAGCAACATAATAGACACACCACAAAAGGAACTCTACACAAGGTATATATAATAATATCCTTTGTATTGTCATAAACACATTATAATAGCAATCACACAATATAGACTGTGCCAACTGGCACTGGCAATATTCACAGAGGAGTATTTACAGGACAAGACCAATTGGCCACGGTCAGAATCATCTGAACAGGTAAGTAAATGTAAAACACAACCAGTAACTACTGGTACCATAATGACCTAAGCATTATCATATTCGCATTAGACACCATTCTAAAATGGCATAACATGACATTAGGCTTAAACAGTAGGCATAAAACACACTAGGCCCCAAACCTCATAAGCATAAACACATTAAGCAACTGGCCTTACCTGCATAAACACATTATGCATGAACCTCCTAAACATAAATACTAGAGGCATAAATCATGGTGTGTAAATCACATTTCCTAGCACCACATAAGTCACAGTAGGGCCTGGCGCCCTATCAACCTCACACTGTCCCCCTGGCCAACTGGCCTTTTCACAGGGCTCAAAAGCCAGTTGTCCATAATGTCAGGGCTGTCAATGCAGTAGAAACTAAAAACGTGCAATTGTGCTGGGGCACAGGAGTGTATCTCACGCCTATCTCATTCAATATGCCCCCCAAAAAAGTTGGCCTAAACGTTGCAGCTGCCGCTAATTGCCGTGCAGCTGTGAAGCAGAAAAGGCCTGGCACCACTATGCCCTTCCCTGTCCCACTCAGGTACTTCTATACCAATCTGGACAAAACATTGCAGCTGCCCTCTATAAGGTGGAGCAGTTGGGAGTAAGCAAAGAGCAGGCACGGGCACCTCGGTGCCCTCTTGACCCCCACTGGGTCCCCAGAAACAAATATGCCCACGTTGCAGCTGCCCGGTATGGCAGCGCAGCTGTGAAAATATCCATAAAGGGGGCCTGGCACCACTGTGCCCTCTGGACCCCCCCGGAGGCTCTAAAAACAAATATGCCCATTGTTGGGGTCACCCACTCTCCTGTGGGACCGTCCAGACCAAGAACTGACACTGTGCCTCGAAAGGCACCACAACATTTGAGAATCCTCTACTCAGTGGGGCTGCAGGGCAGGACTCTTCTGGTCTTCTCCCTCACTGAGGATGCTATGTATGCTCTCTATGCCCGGTCCCACTCTCCTGAGGAGCTCGCGAGTCTCACCCTGCAGGATCCTTCACCCGGTCCCTCTTCAGGGACTTGGCGGGGGAGCCTGCGAGGCTCCAGATGGCTTCTCTGGCTGCAGCTGTGAATTCTCCAAAATGCGGGGTGGGCACCCGTGAATAAAATAAAGCGTAAGCGGGGTGGGCACCCACCAAAAGGCACCATAATGGGGGGTGGGCACGCGCCATTTTAAACAATCATAAAGTGAGGTGGTCTCCAGCTAGTGGACATCATGGCAATGCGGGTGAACACCCGCTTCTAAAGCATCACAGGGAATTCCTATGCTGGGGCGTCCCTCAGCAGCAAGGTGCAGCAAGATGCAGTGCAGCGCTGCGAAGCTCCAGCGCTTCTCTCTCCTGGGGAAATTTAAGCACAGCTCTCCCCTTCAGGATAATTAAAATAAAAGCGCTCATGAGGCGCTACATGCAGCCAAAGTCCTGGATCTAAAGAGAAACTAAGGGTCCAAGCCAAAGAGTTCTTCTAGGTCCAGGGGGCATAACTGGGTCCCAGGAGGCCAGCAATCAGGGCCCTCCAGCAGGGAGGTAAGCCTCCATGGTGGTTCCTCCTAGGCCCCAGCAGCAGCTAGTCAGAAACAGCTTACCAGCATAGAACAAAAAAATATTGGGTCACAGCCTCTACATTTAAACCTCACAATGTCTGTGTCTGCAGAACAGGGCTTGGGGGAACCAGATGCAACTGGTACAGGGGGCAATTGGAGCACTTTGTTTTCCAAGCTCATCTTCCCTTTTGTCAGCTTTCACCAGACCATTTCTCCTGTTAGTGTGGCCTAAGACAGAACCAATTACAACCCACGAAAGTGGGGATAGGATGTGGCATAATGACCAGAGCCGAATACTTCAGTGCTGGGAAACCAGGTTCAAACCTCAGCCTTGGCTCAACATCCTGTGATTCTGGGCAAATCACTTATCTCCCTGTAAATGATGTGTCCTTAACTAGGGCTCATGAAATGTATTGGTGTTGATGATTACGTGCTGGTGCCAGAAACCACTTACTCAAATCAAGCACTGAACGTTCGTGATATAGGCAAATTACATGGATTACTATAATTCATGAACTTTTTGAGGCACATAGGATTATCTTGTCTGTGCAGCTGTATGATTATCCTCATTAAGGGCTTGCAGCCTGATTCATGAAAGGTAATTGCGCTTGCAAAGGGCCAGATTCTCAGAATCTGGCTCTTTGCGAGTGCAATTTTTGCATTTGGGATTCATCATCCCAAATGCAAAATTCGCTATTTAGGAACTCGCAAATTTGCGAGGAATAGCATTTAAGGAATCTCTATTAGAGATTCCTTAAATGCTATTCTTGAAACATTTAAAAATGCGAATTCGCAATTTTGGGCTGCTATTTACCGCGAGGTCAAACCTCGTGGTAAATAGCGAAAACTTAGAAAAAAGCTTTTAAATGCATTTTCTAAGTTGCATGTTACACACACACATGTCTTTTGGACATGTGTGTGTAACATCTGTGTAATTTGACATTTCAGGGGTGTTACAGGGTGTCCTTTGGACACCCCTGCACCCTTCAAATCGCAATCTCATTTGCGATTAGCTAATTGCTAATCACAAATAAGGAATCTGTAGGAATCGCAAAAAATATTGCGAATCCTACATGAATCCCGTTTTGCGAGTCTGGAATAGCGATTCCTTATGAATCGCTATTTCAGACTCGCAAAACTTCACAATGAAGTATCTGGCCGTTGATTACAAGTGACTAGTGTGGGTGTGGCAGTGGTGGTCTCCCAACTGCCTTATTACACACAAGGCAGTTGCACTGTCATTGCCCTATCACAGCCACCAGGGAACTGCATTTCCCTGGCAGTTTTCAGCGGTGTGGAGGCCGCAATATGCTTGGTGGGACAGGGGCAGTCCTGCCAAGCATATTACAAGTTTCCTCTCAGCTAAGGTTTCATGGTGGTTTCACCGTCATGATAACCAGGGCGTAAAGAAAACAAAGGGGGCCTGTTGCCTCTGTGCCCTGAGGTGCATTCAGAGGGGCACAACACGTGCCTCTCTATGTGCATGCACCACAGTTCCTGGATGGCATGGACTTTACAGTCTATGTCATGCAGGAAATGTTTTTGACGTTCCTATTGCGGTGGCCATTTTGAGGGCACCATCGTGGGAACGTAAAAAAAAAGTCTGCCATACACGAGAAAATCTTGTAATTTTGCGGGCAGGCTGACCAAATATTTGGTGGTGCGGTACCGACAAACTCGTAATCAGGTCCAAGTAGCTAAAGTCAAATAACAGGCACCTAATGTTTTTTTAGTGTATCATTTTGTTTACCACTTCAGAAATGTACATTTGCTGGGCTTATGGAATACTATATCTCAGGTCCACAGTTATAAACTTCCAACCGGTCTCACTCCTGCCCTTTTTTGCTAAAATAGATGAAAAAATGGTCAATATGCAACTAACTACCCACATAAACCGACGCAGCTTACTGCACCCTATGCAATCGGGTTTCAGGGCCACGTATTCTACAGAGTCGGCACTGCTGCTGTCAACGGAAACTATTATTTCCTCCTCTGTGCCGCCTTTGACAATGTATCCCACCCATTACTCCTACAACGTCTCAGGGAAAGCGGGTTGGATAAATTGGCCCCAGAATGGTTGGGGTCCTTTTTACAAGACCGGAACTTTCAGGTGTCCCAGCATCCGTACTTTTCCAAAAGCATTGAACTGACCCAAGGGGTCCCACGGGGCTCTGTCCTAAATCCCACTCCCTTTAATCTTAATATCGCCTCTCTGGTGGAATTTATTGAAAAGTATGGTATCAGTGTGGTGCCATATGCTGACGACACGCAACTGGGGGTCTCACTGTCAGTCTTCTGAAGACACAGCCACCAATTTCTCTATGTTTTTACAAGATCGAGCATTCTGGGTGACAAGTAACTGTCTAAAATTAAATGGCAGTAAAACGGAGGTCCTAGTAGTGGGAAAAGCTTCCTCTATCTGGTCCTCAGCATGGTGGCCACAGACACTGGGCCCTACGCCCACCCCTAGCAATCAGGTTAAGAATTTGGGGATGTGGCTTGACTCGAAACTCTCCTTTGAGAGTCATACTAGAATAATGGCTGGTAATTGCTTCGGAATCTTGAAAGGGCTACGGAAGACTTTTGAATGTGCTTCCCCTTGCAGCTAGGAAAACCCTAGTCTATGTGATAGTAACTTCTCCCCTAGAGTATGGTAATGCTTTATAACTTGGAGCTAGCAACAAATGTCTACACCGACTTCAATGCATTCAGAACACGGCTGCCCGCCTTGTTCTGATGCTGCCCAGGAGATAGTCCTCTAAGAATGCCCTCTCCACTCTTCATTGGCTACCACTGAGGAAAAGAATATTTTTCAATGCCTTATGTATTACTCTGCGTATCCTGCAGGGGAAGGGGCCTAGCTACCTACACAATCTTCCTACCCCCTACATTCCGACCCGTCATCTGAGATCATCTGGAACCGGTTGGGACAACATTCCCAGAGCAAAAAGAGTGAGAATAGGAGCTAGATCTTTCAGCTATCTGGCCTCTAAGCATTGAAATGCACTCCCTCTCTTTCTGTGTAATGAACCATCGGAGTTACTCTATTAGAAGAAACTGAAAACCTGGCTCTTCCGCATATGGGTTTTTTCTAGGCGTTGTTTCCCACCCTTTCTCTTTTGACAAGTCTGTGCCGCAGCGAGTGGACACACTAGTGAGTGTAACCATGCGCTTCACAAGCTTGCTTATTATTATTCCTATAAAGTAGGTACCATGGCATCCTCTTGAAGGGCTTCTCTCTATGCACACCTATTCCTTGCAGCATAAATAACTGATGTTTTGTCATGTGAGATTCTGCCTGCAGTCTGTACCTTCCTGTTTTATTTTGAAATATGAATTCTACTGTAAACAGTGGCCTGCTAAAGAGATTGCTGCCATAAGTGCTTGTAGAACTGAAGTGCCCTGGTTCTCTTGCAGTGGCGCCTTCTACTGTGGGCCAGGCTGGTGCAAGGGAATAATAACATATTAAGAAGCATTGAAAATGCAATAGGTCATACATTTTTGGGAGTTTGAGCTATAGGCATTGTAAATGTCTATGTGTTTTACGTATGTGTGAAGGAGAGGGGGCCGATTCACAGAACTAACTAAAGACAAATTCTAAACTTACTACCATTTTGGTATTCACACTCACAGAAGGCACTTACTCATTTGGTATTCACAGAAGGCACTTTCTCATTTTGGTATTCACAGAAGTCATTTAGGAGTCTTAAAGTTAGAAATCATAACTATAGGACTCCTAAATTCCTTTTTTGAAAGTCTTAAAGTTGGGATTTTTCTCAGTTTAGGAGTAGTAAAGTTAGGACTCCTAACTTTAGGACTCCTAAATGCCTTCTGTGAATACCGAAAGTCTTAAAGTTAGGCTTTGTTTCAGTTTAGGAGTAGTAAAGTTAGGACTCCTAACTTTAGGACTCCTAAATGGATTCTGTGAAAACCGAAAGTCTTAAAGTTAGGATTTTTCCAGTTTAGGAGTAGTAAAGTTAAAGAAAGATCCTAACTTTAAGACTTTCCGTATTTACAGAAGGCATTTAGTAGTCCTAAAGTTAGGAGTCCTAACTTTACTACTCCTGAACTGAGAAAGTAAAAGGCACCATAATGCGGGTTGGGCACCCGCCATTTTAACTAATCATAGAGCGTGATGGTTTCCTGCTAGTGGACATCACAGCAATGCGGGCTGGGCACCCACTTCTAAAGCATCACAGGGTAATCCCTACGCTGGGGATTTCCTCAGCAGTGAGGTGCAGCCTAGCCCCTCAAAGTTCCAGCGCTCCTCACTCCTGGGGAAATTAAAGCTCAGTGCTCCCCTTCAGGATAATTAAAATAAAATCGATTACGAGGAGCTAGAGGCAGCCAAAGTTCTGGATTTAAAGACAAACAATGGGTCCAAGCCAAAAAGTTCTTCTAGGTCCAGGGGGCATAGCTGGGCCCAGGGAGGCCAGCACACAGGGCCCTCCAGCAGGGAGGTAAGCCCCTATGGCGGTTCCTCCTGGGCCCCAGGAGCAATAAGCCCCGAGCAAGCCAGGAACAGCACACCAGCATAGAAAAAAAACATGGGGTCACATCCCCTACATTTATACCACACACTCTCTTTGTCTGCAGACCGGGGCTTGGGGGAACCAGATGCAACTGGCTCAGGGGGAATTGGAGCCCTTTGTTTTCCAAGCTCCACTTCCCCTTTTTCAGATGGGGGCTAGGTGATCAGCCACACCACAGGGAGCAGAGCCAGCATTGTTCAATCTTAGCACCAATCTATTCAGGGTCAGTGGATTACTCCTCCCACTACTCCCAAAGCAGATGTCCCATTCAGCCTAGTGCTGACTCACCATGCCCCTCCTGGAGCCACACACACCTCCCAGCCCCTGTCACTCAAAGGCCAGACATGCAATTCACATCAGGCAGGCGGACACAAAGCGCACAGAAATGCCAACTTCTAAAAGGGGCATTTCTCGAATAGTCATTATAAATCTGTGAACACCATTGCGCAGCATTCATTATTACAATTTCAAATATACCAAACTTGACCATGCTGCTCCTCAGATATCAGGAATCACCACTGAAACACTTATCAGGGAATCCCCAATGCATTCCAATGGGAGGGCAGCCCAACAGTAGTGAGAAACCAAAATGGCTATTTGCCTTTACCAGGACATGTCACACACTTAAGGTACATGTCCTATCTTTACCTACAATGCTCCCTGCCCATAGGGCTAGCTAGGGCCTCCCTTAGGGTGACTGACTTACAGTAAAAGGAGGGTCACGGACAAGGCACACACATTAGGCGCCACATCACAGTGGCAGTGACACTGCACGCACAGGCCCTGCAATGGCAGAGGCCTGAGATAGGTTTGAAAGGCTACTTTGGTGGGTGGCGCAATCAGCGCTGCAAGCCCACCAGTAGCATTTAATTTACCAGCCCTATGTATATGGGATACCACATTACAAGGGACTGACAGGTAAATTAAATAGGCCAAACAGGTGTAGACCAATCTTACCACATTTATCACAGAGAGCACACGCACTTTACACTGGACAGTAGTGCTGAAGTGCCCAGAGGCCTAAAAATACCAACACCATGTCAGAAAAAAGGCTAAGAGAAAGGCAAGATGTTTAGGGATGACCATGCAAAAAGGGCCAAGTCCAATACAACCCCCTTCAAGCCAAAACACAGGGTAGACCAATCACCACCTTGATGGGCTTTCCTGCCTTGGGCGATAGAACACGGATGCGGGACCACAACTGCAGGGACACCCACGAGGTCTACGCCACTCTGAACCCATGTGGTTCCCTAAGCCAGAAAGAAACCACTACTCTAGTCAGGGCAAGGGAGCTCACTCCCTTGGTAGCTTGGCACGAGCAGTCAGACTTATCCCAGAGGCAATGTGTAAAGTGTCTGCGCAACACACACACACAGCAGCAACATACTAGGCACACCACAAAAGGAATGAGACACAAGGTTATATATAAAAATAGCCTTTGTATTGTCATAAACACATTAGAATAGTAATCACACAATATACACTGTGGCAGCTGGCACTGGCAATATTCACAGGGGATTATATACAGGACCAGGCCAATCGGGCCAAGGTTAGAACCCTCAGAACAGGTAAGTAAATATAAAACACAACCAGTAACTACTGGTACCATAATGAACTAAGAATTATCGTACTTGGATTAGACACAATCTTAAAATATCATTACGTGACATTAGGTATAAGTAATAGGCATAAAACACATTAGGCCCCCAAACCTCATTAGCATAAACACATTACGCAATAGGCCTTACCAGCATAAACACATTATGTATAAATCTCCTAAACATAAATACTAGAGGCATAAATCACGGTGTGTAAATCACATTTCCTAGCACCAAATAAATCACAGTAGGGCCTGGTGCCCTATTGACCTCACACTGTTCCCCTGGCCAACTGGCCTTCTCAGAGGGCTCAAATGCCCTATGTCTGTAATGTCAGGGCTGCCAATGCAGTAGAAATTAAAAGTGCACAATTGTTCTGGGGACACAGGAGTGTATCTCACTCCTATCTCATTCAAAATGCCCCCAAAGAAATGTTGGCCTCTCCTTTCCCACTCAGGGACTTCTACACCAATCTGTGCAAAATTTTGCAGCTGCCCTCTAACAGGCGGGGCAGCTGGGAGTAAACAAAGAGCAGGCACGGGCACCTCAGTACTCTCTGGACCCCACTGGGGCCCTAGAAACAAATATGCCCACATTGAAGCAGCCCGCTACGGCGGTGCAGCTGTGACAAATTCCATAAAGGGGGTTTGGCACCACGGTGCCCTATGGACTCCCCCCACAGGCTCTAAAAACAAATATGGCCATCTTTGGGGTGGCCTGCTCTCTTGCTGGACCGCCCAGACCAAGCACCGACACCATGCCTCAAAAGGCACCACAACACTGGAGAAGCCACTACTCACCGGGGCTGTGGGGCAGGATTCCTCCGGTCTCCTCCCTTGCAGGGGTGGCTTCATCTGCTCTCTTCGCCTGGTCCCACTCTCCTGAGGAGGCCGAAAGGCTCTTCATGCACGCTCCTTCACCCGGTCCCACTCCGGGGACACAGGACTTGGCAGGGGAGCCCGCAAGGCTCCAGGTGGCTTCTCCGGCAGGCGGGACTTCCTCTCCCTGCTCGCCGGCCCCCGAGGCCCTGCCCATAGTCAGGCACCGGGTCGCTAGTGAGTGTAACTGTGCGCTTTACAAGCTTGCTTATTATTATTCCTATAAAGTAGGTACCATGGCATCCTCTTTAATGGCTTCTCTCTATGCACACCTATTCCTTGCAACATAAATAACTGATACATGATTAAGTTGTACAAAAAACAAAACAAAGCCTTAGCAAACTTCTTTGCTAAACTCATTATAACTGAGTTTAGATGGCAGTCAAGTAAGATATTTCACATAACGTGGTATTAAAGGTACACATTAACTCGGCTAGTCAGTTGACATAGTGTATATTTCCTTAAAGAATCATCAGTTGTGTAATTAGTGAAATGATGGGTCATAGTTTTGGTTCACGCGTAATTTCCATTATTAATTTTATGTGGATCAAGTAGTGTTTATGGACATTATAAAAGCTGTAAAAATGTGCTTCCTTGGAAATTATTGTCTGCGAAAGTGAGCTAACTAGCTATTATGGCAGTGTGAAAGCTTGAAAAATGAAATGACATGAGAATTATGGAAGCGTACAAAATGGTAGATGGGGCATTTTAGAAAATGTCAAAATGTGCTAGATCGAGAAATATAATAACTTAAAACTCGCTGAATTTGTCATCATGGAAGTTTTCAAAATGTTAACTAATATCATGTGAGATTCTGCCTGCAGTCTGTAACTTCCTGTTTTATTTTGAAATATGAATTCTGCTGTAGACAGTGGCCTGCTAAAGAGATTGCTGCCATAAGTGCTTGTAGAACTGAAGTGCCCTGGTTCTCTTGCGGTGGCTCCTTGTACTGTGGGCCAGGCTGTTGCAGGGGAATAATAACATATTAACAAGCATTGAAAATGCAATAGGTAATATATTTTTGGGAGTTTGAGCTATAGGCATTGTAAATGGCTAAGGGTTTTACTTATGTGTAAAGGAGAGGGGGACAATTCACAGAACTAACTTAAGACAAAATCCTAAACTTACTACCATTTTGGTATTCACAGAAGGCACTTACTCCTTTTGGTATTCACAGAAGGCACTTACTCATTCTGGTATTCACATTCTTAAAGTTAGGATTCTTCTCAGTTTAGGAGTAGTAAAGTTAAAGAAAAATCCTAACTTTAAGACTTTTGTTATAAAGGCATTTAGTAGACCTAAAGTTAGGAGTCCTAACTTTACTACTCCTGAACTGAGAAAAATCCTAACTTTAAGACTTTTGGTATTCACAGAAGGCATTTAGGAGTCCTAAAGTTAGTCCTCCTAACTTTAGGACTCCTAAATGACTTCTGTGAATATGAAATGAGTAAGTGCCTTCTGTGAATACAATAATGAGTAAGCGCCTTCTGTGAATACCAAAGTGGTAGTAAGTTTAGGATGCTGTCCTAAGTTAGTTCTGTGAATCGGGCTCTGTGTGTTTGTGGTGTGGTGGTGCAATTATGAGCCTTGGATTGGATTTGTTAGTTGTGTAACTGTATGGCTTAGAATTGTGTGGAGTGGATTTGTGTACTGGCATTATGTGGCATGGTGTGCTGTGGAATTATGTGGATAGTAATTACGTGGTATTGAGTGTGCTGGAATTATGTGGCGTGAGACTGTGTGTTTTGGAGTGTAATTATGTGAAATGTTATTCTGTGTTGTGGAGTGAAATGTAGTGTAGTGGGGTTTAATGATGTGGTGTGCTGTTGATGTCTGCCTTTCATAACACAAAAAACCGTAAAAATAATATACTTTTAAAATTACATATTATATGATGTATACAGCATACCATTATTGTGCTTGGTAAAGATATGTCCACCCTGCCTTACTAAACAAAGAAGTCCGTTGTGTGTTTTTTTCAGTAGAAATGTACACTTAGAGAGTGACGGGGTGCAGCTGCAAGCATTGTATAAAAATGAGATGAACTAGGGTTAAGTTAGAGGCAACAATGCACAATTATGTTTTTTACTTCTCTCCTTCCCGTCTATCTTTTTTCACAAGGAATACATTTATTTTCCTGTGAAAAACAATCCCTTTTTTTCTATAACACGTGTTTATCTGTCAATAACACCAACATTTTGCGCAAAGCCACCAAATGTGAGCACTGGCTTTAGTCTCAGACTCTGAGGTGGATTGACTCATTAGGATTATTTCTAGTTTCACATTCTCCATCCCCTCTGGAATACCTATGTTCACACCCCTGCCACTATATTCAGCTATGTGGAAAAGCGTTCACACTGTAATAAATTTCGTAAAATACCAATTAGGAGGCTTTTGAGTTCTTGGTTGAAAAACTCAAAATGAATTTTTTGCTCACACAAAAAAAGATTTGATGCACAAAATGTTTGTGTATCGTGCCGTGTTAGAAATGGGGGTCTGGCAGAGGTAGGTACCTTCGTCCAAACAAGGACCCTTGCTTCTAGTCAGGGTAAGAGGGATACACTCCTAAAATACCCCCTGCTCACCACCTTGGTAGCGTGGCACGAACAGACAGGCTCATCCCAGAGGCAGTGTCTAAAGCATTTATGAACACATACAGTAATTCAGTGAAAACACTACAAATGGACACCACACCCGCTTAGAAAAATAAGTAATCTTTATATAAACCAAAACAAGGCCAAACAACAGAAATACACAATACAGTATTAATAAAAAGGCTTTCAAATGGTAGAAATAGTTCAGTTCAATGCAAGTTGAAAATGCAACACTTTTCTCAAAATTACTTTTAATGCGTCACGCAAACCAAACAAAATGGCAGTAAAGAAGGTGATCCTTACACTCAGGGGAGGTGATGCGGCTGTTCCTTACTGCAGCGCAGGGCAGGTGATGCGTCGATTCCTTACTGCATGGGGAGCTGATGCATCTGTTTCTTACTGCGGCCCCCAATGATGGGACAGTCTTGGCGCCTCGATGCGATGCGTCGATCCGGTATGATGGGTGGTTTTGTGCACCCACACAGCAGACTTGCGTTGCAATTGGTGTGTTGATCTCAGACTTTAAAAATAATTTTACCGGATGCGTCGTGCAGTGATTTCTCGAGCCGCGGCAGGCGCTGTGACTGTTTATTCGGCGATGAGTCTGAAAAACAAGTGTGGATTCAACACACTTCTTCGGTGTTGCGTCGATTTTCCAGTGACAAACAGTCTCTAGAGGCCCTAAACAGCATCATGCCGCTCTTTGCAGGTTGAAATTCCCAGAAAGGAAATTTAGGGGAGCTGGGGGTGAAGTCTTTTTGTCCCTGAGACTTCAGAACAGGAGGCAAGCTCAGTTTCAGGCCCTTAGAGATCTTCCTCAAGATGACAAAGCAAAGCAAAGTTCTTTTCTCCTTTCCTTGGCAGCAAGCAGCCACTGCAGGCCAACCCCAGACAGTAAACAACACAGGGTCCGTATTCCTCCTCCGCTTATCCGGCTCTTCTCCTTGGCAAAGGTTCCTCTTGATTTCCCAGAAGTGATCTAAAAGTCTGGGGTCTGGGTTCCTCTTTTGATACACCAACATCCTTTGTTCTCTGAAGGCAGACAGCGTCTGTACCCAGGCATAACCTGTTCTGTGGGGCACTTTGTAAGTGCACAACAACCTACTTTGTCAGTGTGAACCCTTGCTCCAGTCACACCACAGGGGGGCAGAGCTGTCATTGTGGAAGGCAGGCACAGCCCTATTTAGGTGAAGGTGCTACTCCTCCCACCACTCCAAGTGCAGACCAGGCCTATTCAGCCCAGCCTGACTCATCAGACTTCTGGAGCCGCCGCCCTTCTCCAGCCCCTGTAATCCAAAAGCCAGACATGCAATACACAAACCTAGCAGAGGCACACTGGATGGTTAGGCAAGAAAATATCTGCTTTCTAAAATTGGTATTTTCAAACACAGAATGATAAAATCACCCTCACTAAGAGATGCATCTTAACTTTCTGAGTTCAGGCATACTAAACTTTATTTTCCTATCTTGTTCCCATGGTCAGTTATCTTTATAAGATGTTATAACAAACTCACCATTCTGACCTATGGGAACAGATAGCCTTGCATTAGTGAAAAATTGAAATTGGCAATATTTCATTATTAGGACATGCCACACACATCAGGTCATGTCCTACCTTTCACATACCATGCACCCTGCCCACAGGGGTACCTTGGATCTACCTCAGGGGTGACCAATATGTAGAAACAAAATAGAAGGTTTAGGGACTGGCAAGACACAAAGTAAAAGAGTATCTTGGACTTTCCCCAAGTGACAACAATTATTGGGGGAGACTTCACTGATATTATGTAACCGAATATTGACTCTACCAGGGTTGATGGCATGGACTATGGCAGTCGGGGTGCTTGGCGAACTGGTGCACATGGCATTGGCGTTTGTGACAGCTGGTGGATATGGCACTCACTATTTAGTGTTTACCCATATTTATCAACAGACCAGAAAACCATGTCCCAAATATGGGACATGGTGCTGCTTCCGGGAATGAATATCATGCAAACATCCATTGCATATATGCTACAGAGAGGCATTTCCAACCATGCACTGGCAATGCACTATTTCGGAATAGGACAGGGGCCTCACTCACTGATTTGGTGATCTAATGCTTGGGACCTAGTTGACAAACCATTCCTCCATTTCTTGGCAGATGAGCTGCTGTTCTTACTGAACATAAATAGGAACCCTGTAAACTCGCCGAAGTTGAATGATCCTTTTTGAAAAGGAAATAGAGAAAATCATGAATAAATTTCAAAGCTCAATAACCCATATCCGCAGATTGGAAAAATCACCCCTTATTCACACAGACACATGTCTGTCTTATAAACTTGAGGTAGTCAGGGCTTTCTTGTGGCAAGTATACCTTGATGAGGCACTCCAACACTGGATGGCATCCACCATAGGAGTCGATATATGGGGCTACCAAAGAAGAAGCCTCTTTGGACCCAGCAATTTTTGATGCATGGGCAACTGGTGATGAAGGGGGATGAAATTGCAATGCCTTACCCCGAATATTACTGCTCCCTCTATGTGGGAAATCTATGCCCTGAATTGGGGTTCGCTACTGATGGCAGATTTGCCACTCCTTCATCTAACACTCACTGCACGGTCAGCCACAGAACAACCACTCACCCTTGCAGACCTGGAGGAAAGCCCTTAAGGACACTTAGGGTTATTATGAGTTTAGTGGTCCTACAGTGGACGGTACAACATCAAGCCTGTGGTGTAACGGTCCGCCAAATCAGAAATGTATTTCTGGTCTGGCGGATGATCCTGCGGCGCTCTGACTACAAGAGCCTCAAAGCACCACTTGCACCTTCCTGCACGTTGTGGCATACATGTCACACTATGCAGAAACTGGGGCTTAAATCCAGCGGGGAGCTACATGTGCCCCCGCATGCAGCCCCAGGTCATGAAAATGGAAGTGGTGAGGCAACTCGAAATATGCTCGGCAGTGCTGCTGTGGCACCACCTACATATTTCTGCCTCTGGCTGCTGCACAAATGCCTTGGGATTCTAGATCCCTGGCAGTCACAGTGGTCTGACCACTGCAGATGTAAATCAAATCAAAGTAAGCTTTATTCGATTTTGAATTAAAATCATAAAAGCATTCATATGACATTTATACATACAATAATAAAAATGGCATATACATAATCACTACAAGTGGGAAAAGCTTACTAGATCCTTAAAAACATTTTTTATAAAAATTCATAAGAACAATAATTAAAAAACAAGCATTTCATTTAAGGGCCTGAGTGGGCTGCAGCAAGAGGGTCAGTTAATACATTGAGTTTCTAAATATTATAACAGATTTTAGAAAGCAAGAGACAGCATAAACAACATGATTTTCTTCTAGCTGTAACATTTTCGTGTATGCTGATCTACATTTTCTAACCCCCCAACGTTTGAGGAAAGGCAACAGGAATTTTTTCCTGGGACTCGTATATAGCTTGCAGAAAACATAATGTGAATATTGGACTGTGACGAAGTAATGTCACAGGGACATATTAGTTTTGGGGAAGACCAATCGTTAAGGTTAGGCAAAGTGACCAGGCGGAAGAAGGTGCCAAGACGTAACCGGGTCAACAGCATTCGAGGATAGGGATTTTGTACCAAGACGAGGTAGGATTGTAATCCCTCAGTTGGTGTTATTGTCTGGTAGCTTAGCACTGTGTTTTTAGCTTTTTCAATATTCCATCTAGTGGTTTCTAAGTGGATGGTTATAATTTTTTTCAGTGCTAGCCTAGTTATCCCTTCTATAGTTGTTGGATTATCAAAAAATTCTGGATGTCCTAGTTCGGAAAACATAGATCTCACATGAGATAACCACTTAACATTAGCTACACCGTCTAAAGCCAAACAGTCTTTAATGAGATCTCTATTAAAAACACATTCCTGTGTAGACCAAACCTTGTGCCAAAGCAGGATGGGGGACATCTTGATGGTATCGCTAAGATAATTGACTCCTACCTCAATGTGTGACATAAATGTGGAGGAGTTTTTTGCCAAGCCCAGTAGGTAACAGATAAATTGATTTTCACAACTTTGTAGGGAATGAACTTTCTCGATGCCCCAGAAGCCTGCACCATAGGTAGCCGTAGCTACGCACTTTGCTCGGTAGATCTGGATTCATTCTTTAATCGGTTTACCACCAATTTTACCGGCAAAGGCGCGCAGCGCACCTATGGTTCGACTGTAGGCCAGCTTCCTGGCAGCTACGGCCGCCTTCCACCGGCCCCATCTATCAAACAAGATTCCAAGATAGCAGAATTTATCTGTTATAGCTATTTTGTGATTATCTAGGAATATGGTACAGGGGGTTCTAATAGTCTTCTGGGTAGAGGACTTTGTGAAAGTTTTAGAGATGTTTACTCTTAAGTTTCTTTCCCTCATGTAACTTGTGAACCTGTTAACTGCGCGCTGTAGACCAATTTTGGTCCTAGACATGATAGCCGCATCGTCGGCATATAATAGGATGGGCACCGGGGAGCCATTAACAGTGGGATAGTCATTAGGCAGGGTTGAGAGAGTCTGGCCAATAGAATTAATATAAAAAGTAAAAAGCAACGGTGCTAAAATACAGCCTTGTCTCACCCCTCTTCTAATGACAAATTTCTCCGAGCATTCCCCTTGTTTACCATACCTAACTCCTGCCCCTGCATCTTTATAAAGCTCCCTGATAAACATAATAATACGATCATCGATCCCTATTTCGCCTAGCGTTGACCACAGAAAAGCGTGGTCAACACAATCAAACGCGGAGCTAAGATCGATGAAGGTTACAAAAAGGCCTCCGCGTTTGGCATGTGAGTACTTAGAAATAAGTAGGGACAGGTTTAGGCATTGTTCTATGGTCCCTAAACCCTTTCTGAACCCGTATTGAAATTTGGAGATTACATTATGCTCTTCCTCCCAGAGTTGGATTCTTTTTAAAATTATTCTTCCTGCCACCTTCATAAGACCATCCAAAAGAGATATTGGCCTGTAGCAGGTGGGGTCATCTCTGTTACCTTTTTTTAAAATAGGAACCACAATGGCATCCGACCAGGTGGCAATAAACCCACATTGATTTCCCATATTAAGTACATTTGTGAGTAGGGGGGCCCAGAAGTCTGGCTCTGCTTTATAGACGTCCACCGGGGTGCAATCCGGTCCAGGAGCTTTACCTGGGGCACTTTCCCTGATCGCATCGTGGACTTCCTGGACGGTGAAGGACAGGTCAATAGGATATGGGTTGACAGACGCATACTCTAAAGGTCTATCTGTAGATCTAATTTGGGCTGAGTTGTAATACTGCAAGCGGTCCAGCACTGTGGCTGTGGATAGATTGCCACCACGGGTTGGGTTGTTCATAATCAGGCCCTATGTCTGGTAAAACACCTTGGTCTGATGGGTACCCCATGGAGTTTTACAGATGCCTCAGCTCGGTCATCCTGCCACCCTGACTGGAGATGTTCACTGAAGTGATTCAGAGGGGATTACTTCCAACAGACTCAGACTTAGCCCCCATTTTAGTTCTTCACAAAACAAGGAAACAACCCAATCAATGCTCTTCCTACCATCCCATTTCCGTTATCACTGCTGATATGAAGTGAAAGGCCAAGGTTTTAACCAATAGACTCCTCCGTGTGATCCACAGCCTGGTACACACCGATCTGTGCAGCTTTTTGCCAAACCAAAGAACATGGCATTGAATCTGCAGTGTGCAAATTGCTTTAGCATATGTGCACCCCTTACCGGACCCCATTGACTTTCTATTAATCAATTTTGAAAGGACATTTGACTTACTTACCTAGAACTTCCATAGAGAGGTTCTCTTGAAGATAAAGTTCAGCTCAAAATGTATATCCTACATCCATATTTTATATGCCCACCCACAGGGCACTTAAACAATCACCTCGCCCCCTGGCTTCCTCTATGGGGCTGCATGGTACAAGGCTAACCCCTGTGGCCTCTCCTGTTTGTTTGAACAATGGAGCCACTGGTGGTTTGGATCACTGTGACCTACAGATCCGGTGCTTCAAATGGGGTGTGGTGACGAAGGATCAGATAGCAATATATGCTGATGATGACCTACTATTCCTATCACAACCCTCCCTTGCTGGTCCTATAATGGTGCAGATACTGGGTCCCTATGGAGTCACTTCTGGACTCCAGGTGAACTGGTCCAAATCAATCTTTGTATTGTTTTCTGGGGACAAGGGTTACAGGGACTGGTGAGCGCACCTGATGAAACAGCATCTCAACTTTAATTATTTAGAGGTCTACATAACCCTTGAACCCAACCTCACTTGAATATTGAATCTCAACCCAATATTGCTCTGTATGAAGCAAGACATTGCTCAATGGGTTTATCTCCCACAAAAGGTACTTGTGTCCTTGGGAGGATGGCACTTTTTAAATTGAGGGCCCTCCCATGCCTGCCTTATGCACTGCAGTTTTCCCCTGGTCATTCCTCATACTTGGTTCCACAGCCTAGCTAGCAGATTGGGATTTGTAGCCTCCACGTATCCCCTTTAGTAAATGTACACCGTCTATGTACGATGGGGGAATGGGCATGGCTATGCTATCTTCCTGTCCAGGTATAGGCGCTGAAAGAGTGGCTGAGTGAGGTGTGTTCTGACTCTGCCTTTTGGCGAAGTATAGCCCTTATAGGAAGGGACAGGATTCTAGATAGGATCTATGGTACGCCGATTCATTTGGGCCTCCCAAAGCCATCAAAGGAGCTCCACTGGTGTGGCGGGCTGCACTGAAATGGACAGGATGACACAAAAGGATACCAATAAAGACACCCTTGCAGTATGGATGGTGGTTGGGATCTTTGATAGGCTGGAGGAATTCCCTAAATGGGACCTCATTGGCATTACAGGGGTTGGAGACATCTGAAAAGACATACATATGAAGTCTTTTCATGATTTACCTTCTCCAAACTCATTGGATGTTCACTCCTTCGGGATAATGTATCAAAAGGTGACAGTAGGTCAGTGAACAGGATGGGTATTCCTAAACAAAAGCAGGGCAATAAGAAATAATTCTAAGACAATCCCATAGACTTTAGAGGTCTGGCCGGACAGTACCTATTAAAAAGCACGTATTAGTATTCCAAATGCTTTCTTTTTGCTGTGGAGACATCTATCTGTTAGCTAATGTACATCTCCTGAGAAGAAAAAAAAGAAAGACAATTCACATTGACATAAACATAAACAACATTATTATTTAGCATGTGCCAAATGGAGAGTTGTATTACTTGTCTGCAGAATACTTCTGTTCAGATAAGGGTGCAATCAGAAAATCTACATTATGTTAGTGTTAAATATGTCACCCATTTTCTTTATAATAGCCCCTGTTAATTAAAAACTGGATGGACCTACCTGGAGTTTGGCCAGTTCCTAAATAGTTTTCACTGTAGTAAACAGCAATAATCACAACTGTTAGATTTACATTATAAAGGGAATATAGAAACAACACGTACATTGCATCTTTTCATCATACTTCTCAGTGGTAATACTAGCAAGATTTATTGTTGCTGAATCCGCATTTCTTGGCAATCAATGCCAAGACGGCATTCACAATTTGACCTTATTCTACTGAAATGTTATCAAGAAGGGTTGAAATGAACAGATTACCTTATCCCAGTTAACCAACTGCCCGTCTACTGCTACAGCTTCCTTTAAGATTCTGGGTTTGGGAGTAAAAGGCTAGTTGGTTCCCTTTTTAGGGTGTTGATAAGAACATGCTATTCGAATTTTCTCAAAGTTGCTCCCTGCACTTTACTCCGTGTGCATTAATGTGCACGAGGCTTACATCTCTTTGATTTGGATCATAAGTGTAGTATTCCACAGGTTCGCATGAAAAACGAAATGCATTTGAAGTTGGAATTATTTGTAATATTTTTAGGTCGAGCTCCTCACGGTCGTGGGGGAGGGTGGAAAGTATTCTTATTTAAAATTGTAACCAACATCAAAAAGTCGTTTGCATTCCAGGTAACCCCAATAGACTCATTCATATGGGTTTGCACAGGTAACATAATACAATGCTCTCATTCACAAAAGTTTTCATTTATCACGCAAAATGCTCAATGACACGTGGGGCTACAAAATGTACACAGACTTATTTTGTGTGAGGAAGAAGCCTCGGTAGCTCCAAAAGTAGTAAATTGGAAGGCAATTATATTCACCCCTAGAAATCTTTATTCGACCTGTTATTCACAAAAGAACACATAAAAACACAATAAAAGACTATAGCATAATTACAAATATGCATCCTACAATATACGAACAGGTAAAACATTTCTTTATTCAAGGCTCACAATGGCAAAACTGAACCATTCTGAGAGCATTTCACATTTGGCAATGTTGCCACAAAATACTAAAATAAAACTTTGATATAAAAACAACTGGAACCAAATTACATACATATCCATTGATTTCCTGGTTTTTACAGCAGATTTTAAAAATTCACTAACCCATAAACATACTTCAGGGGAGTTCAGTAATTGCAGGTGATATAAACAGGCTGCATCTGCGAATCCCTATTGCTTTAATAAGGGCTTAAGAAAATGATTTCGCACAAATTTCAAATAGTTCCAAAACAATATAAAATGCATCAATGACTGAATAGTTTAGTTGTGGCAGGGGCAAGGCAAAGCTTGTGCTCTCCTGAAGCCAGGGTCATAATTAAAATAAAGTAGCCTCCAAATTGTTCCTGCTCGAAAATAAAATCGGAGGGATCGTTTCGTAGTGTGAAGGGGCAGTAGGAGTAGGGACATTTAAATAACGGGCTCAACTGAGGTTAGGAGCCTAGAATAGGTCGCCACCAAGTGGTTAATTCTATCCTCAGCCTATTTTCTTCCCATTGATCTAAGAAGCAGCACTTCACCCTGAATGTGTCCTAATTAATACTCCTAGGATTTGTGAATAAAGATGGTAATCCCAGTGCAAGGAAACTAACACGGATATAATTTATCCCAAGTATTAAGGGGCAGATTTACAAGCCCCGTGCGCCACTTTTGCGTCACTTTTAACATAGGAAAAGTGACGCAAAAGTGGCGCAAGGGGCTTGTAAATCTGACCCCCACGAGTACAAACACATATCAACAATAGAACGGTGCCTGAACATTTCATTAAATCCATCAAGGCCCAGCTTAAAATGACAACTGCAAATGTTTTCAATTGATTAAATGTAGTACAGTGTAAACAAAATATCTACATACAGATTAAAACTACTTCTTTTCATAAGCCGACCAGCAGTACTCTCCCCATATAAAATTACAATAATTTTAAATTTTCGTTCTCTCCCCGTCTTACGAATGACTTGTCTAGAATATAATATTCTGGTTTTCTAAAGTGCTAAGTGCTAAAGTGGAAACAAGCGACCTAGCTTAAATTTCGAGAGCAGCTAAGTATTTCCAAGTCGCCCCAAACTTTTTAATAGCCCCTACGCACAGTATAAAAGCTTCCTCAAAGGTCCTGGGACGCCTCATCTTATTTAGCCTTTTCTCATATGAAGGAGCATATGTCGATCTCTAATTTTGTAAAACTAGGGATCGAGCAACCAGAGTCAAGATAGCTAAAAGTTTCCCCTCTGATTTTGACAGATTAGCCTACCGGCTCGTTAAACTAAAGAGAGCTGCCTCAGTTGTTGAGTCGAATGATTTCTTGAATGCCTGACTTATGGTCACAAAAATATTATCCCAAAATCCCCGTAATTTTGAAAAGGTAAAGAATATATGTCTCCATCCTCCTTGGTCTTCGACCAAACATCGAAAACACCTATTCTCTACCTCTGGACAGATTTTATTCAACGCTTTGGGGGTAAAATAGGCCAACCAATGAGACAAAAACGCCATTCTTTTAAAATTGACCGGTCTTAATGCCCGGCTTCCTGTTAAAGATAAGGCCTGCCACTCCAAACTTGAGCAGGAACATTGGGTCTCCTGAGTAACTTTCTCCCAAAACTTTGTTGGCCAATGGTGATTCATCTTGGGAGTGCAGTAGCCAATATCAATTACCCGCTCCTCTAACATTGGCAATAAAAAACACAATTGTTAATTCAGTTGGAGCACTACCAGACAAAAGATTTATTTTACTTATAAAATTTACAATCTGTAAATATTGAAAAAAGACCAGTTTGTTGAGATCACAACATCTGATCTGTACTTTCTGCCATTTGATCACTCTCCCCAGTACTTCCAGACCACAATCGTTTCAAATTTTAAGATTACGGTATTGGAAATACAGTCCCATGCATTTACACTCGCCAAGCTCCAATGCGTGGAGCCCAGAAAAGCCGCTTTGCTTGAAAAAGGACTGTAGTCTTCTAGAAAATTCCAGGAGAGTTTTGTATCTAGTTTTTGGGGGGAGTTTTGCAGTTTTAAGGAATGTTGGGGCCTGCGAGCCAGCTTCTTGTATCATCTTATCCAAGAAAAAAATATCTTATCTTCCTGTCCTGGACAATGCACATACTGCTAAATCCAACACTGCTCACTCATAGTATGTTCTAATATGCGCCTAAATTAGTGTCAAGTTGTAACACTGAAATTTTAACTCTGGAAGCCTTCTTATTCCATACAAATGACCTGATCATAGATTCAAACCCTCTGAAATAGCTAACATTAACCTTAATAGGTATATTGGAAAACAGAAAAATCAAGAGAGGAAGTATAGACATTTTGGTAAGTGAGACCCGACCAATCAGGGTTAGCGGAAGGCGTGACCAATTTTCCAATAGTTTCTCAAGTTTTCTACTTGTTGCCTCATAATTCAATTTAAATAGCTGTCCATATTGACTCGTAACAAAGGTCCCTAGATAACGAATTGGATTTGATCTAAGAGCCTGCTGTTTTAAATTTGCCAGAAGAAACTCAGTATCTGTATTCAAAGTTAAATTCTCAGCTTCATTCGGATTAATTTTATAGCCTTAATATATATAAATTGATTGCATTTGGCTAGCGTCCGGTCTAAATTCTGCCATTCGGGGCTGAGATATAAAATAGCATCATCAGCAAACAGTTTTAATTTGGCATACCCTGAATCGGGGTTTCAATATCTATATTCGCTCAAATTTTAGTAGCCATAGGTTCTATAAAGAATGTAAATAAAGCAGACACCCTTATCTGGTCCCTTGATTGATTACCACTGACCCTACCTGGGTTGCATTAATTACTAAGTGAGCCTGGGCCCCCTGATAGATGTTCCGAAGGATAGTAATATCTTGAGATGGAACACCAAACCTATTTAAACTAAAAAGTAAGATGTCCCAATGAACCAAATCTAATGCCTTTTCAGCGTCGACTATCATAATACAAGCCGGCGTCTTATTGATATTGAAATGTATTGGGTGACATAGTCCTCCCAGCAACAAACGCTGACCGATCCTTGTGAATCACTTTCTGGGCTAGTAGGGTGAAACGCTGTGCCCATATCTTCATTAATAACTTATAATCTGCATTTAATAAACTGATTGGTCTATATGAGTTGACTTTGTTGGGATTTTTATCTTTTTTCACAAAACTCACTGCAATCATCCTCTCAAACTAAGGGGGGCCATACCTCCAAGCTTTAAATAGTTAAACAATTCCCTCAAAAAAGGGATCAGCTCATTGGCAAATACTTTACAAAATTCGATAGGTAGTCCGTCTTCGCCATAAACCTTCGCTCCAGCCATAGATTTTAAAACTGTAAAAATTTCTGTGGGCAGTATATCCCATTGCATTTGTTCCTCTAAGTTGCAAAAGATGTGAGGAAAGGGGAATGGCTGAGGAGACTCCCGCCTCCGCCAGCCACAGGTGGTCAGTGCTCCTTCCCCGGCAATGAGTGATGCGCGCCCGCTGAATGCCGAGCGCTGAATGCGAATAGGGGGAAATCTCCACTTTGGCGGTTTGCAGCGCTGTGGTTCACCGTGGGTCGCCGTCGCTCAGCGTGGAGACTCGCACTGTGGGAAGATTTACAAATCTGAATCGGGTGTTGCAGTGTAGCCACTGTCCCGGTTGAGGTCCGGCTGGCGCTTTGAGCTCTGTGCTCTGGGCAGAAAGAGATCACTGAACTGCAGGGCGGCTCTGAGTGGGTCCAGAGCACAGAGCTGGCTGGTGGCAAGGCGGGCCTGTGCTGGCGGCGTGATGAATCAGTGAAGGGACCTTCTGATGATGCCCAAGGAAGCCAGCAGGAGCCTAATCGGAGCTGCGAGGAGAGGCGAGGAGGTAATGTGATGCCTGGTGTTTTGAAAATAAGTGCTTGGTTGAATTATGGAACTGGTAACTGGCAAATAACTATGGCAGTTGATAGCAGAAATGTTTGGAAAAACTGAAAAAATTGAAAAACTGGGAATTGGATGTTTAATACTGGTTGATATATAACAACTCTATAATCAACTCTAAAAGTTGCAAGCAGAGGAAGTTTGTGCCTAGTTTTATTAAATCGCATATCGTCCCTATTGTTGGTAGCTAAGAATTTGGGCACCTGACTCACACGCCCAGTATTTAAAGAATTTATAGAAAGATGGGAAGGCATTCTAAACAAGTGAACGCAGTAGCTAAAGTTGATGCAGAAACTGGGCTGAAAGCAAAATAAATATTTAATGCAAGCATAAGGGACATTATCATCAGCTAAATTTGCAAGCACAGTAAATCAGTCAGGTCTGAATTCAAGCTTTGAGAGCTCTCCAGAAGATCTGTCTGAGCCACAGTCCAAGCTACAGCAAGGGGGAGAGGACCCCACTGGTTTGATCTTAATGGAGGGTTCAAATGTCGCGGAGAAGGGACAGACTAGTGAGATTAGTGAGTCTGTGTTAGGGATGAAAAAAGTGGAGTTGAAGAACTCTAAATATTTTCCACTATTCACGAAAAAAACATTCCGCCTACAGCTGCTCAAGGTTCACCACACCTAAATGCAGCCCCTGCAGTAACACCTGAAGAAGCAGCAATTAAATATTTGCAGATGTTACACATACCTCCACCTTCCCGGGTCCCGGTTCCGGCACCCTCGGCATCCATTTTGTTAAAGGAAGGCGCACTGCCAGACAAGTCCACTGATCCCATCAGTTCAGCTCTTGCTCCCTGATCAATTTTCCTCTGTTGAAAACATCGTAAAACAACAGTTAGCGAGCTGGCCTCAGTCACAGAAACCATTTCGAGCTCTAATGAAGAGTGGCCGGAACAGCTAGGTCAAACAGCCAGTCTGGAGAATAAAAGTTCACAAGATGACTCTGAATCTCCAACTAGCGGAGCCAATATGCAACAACTTGAAATAAAACTTTACTTAATCTCACATAGGATGAGATCAGGGATATGAAAAAATCTCTGGAGAATGAGATAGCCGCTCTTCATGTTAGGCTTGGAAATATCGAAGAAGCAGTGGCAGGCATCCCTGCAATATTTCTAGAAGTTGAATCAAGGATTGCTCAGTTGAAGGATCAGATGAGTTCTATGCTTGAAGAATTAGAGAACCATTACCAGGTCTAATCTTTGGATTGTTGGAGTACCCGAGGGGAGCGAGGGAGCTAACACTCTCTTATGGGTTGAATCATTCATCAAGCAAAAAGTGCTTCCTGATTTTACTGGAGACTTAAAACTAACCAGGGCACTTCGGGTTAATGCTCATTCCATCCCTAATTACAAATTCCCTCGTACATTTCTCAATAACTTTGCTGAATATCGAGTGAAAGAGAACCTTCTGGCTGAAGCGATTCAGCAGAGACAGTTCTCTATTAACAAAGGGACTAAATGTCGAATTTTTGCAGATATGTCTGTGGTGGCGGCTCGCGGATGAAAAGAGTTTGTGAAACTCTTATATCTATTTAAAGCCCAGTGGGCTCAGGCATTTATTGTGCAGCAATATAAGCTTAAGGTGTTGGTTAGAGGGAAATTTAATATGTTTTCGCGCATAGAGGAAGCCCAGGACTTATTAAAAGAGATTTCTATTGCAAAATGAATTTGTGGGTGCTTTTGATTATTTGATTCTTGATTGTAAGGTTTTCACCGCTGTGTGGGTGGGTAGATCACCTAGGGTTCAGGGCCAGGGTACCCAATAGTGTATAGAAGGGGGGTGGTGTGGATTGTGGGGTTTGTGAGGATATCCACATCTCCTGGGGCCTGCACGGGGTTTGGGGAGGGTGTGTGTGGGATTATCTCAGTAAACAAGCAAAACGTGCAGATCCATACAGGATTTAGTTGATTGGAATTGGAATAGGAGTCTAATTCAAAAATATTTACTGAGATACCGGAAATATGAGCCCAACTAGAAAGTGCTGCATTATATCGGCAAATGCTAATCGTATGTCAAATAGACATAAATATGGTTGGCATATAAGATGGCTTACCATGTTAAACCCTCAAATCCTCTTTATTTAGGAAACCCACCTTAAAACTAATTTACATAGGCTTTTTATCCCAGGTTTTTTTTCGAGAGCCTTTTTTGCCTCAGCAGGGGTGGCGATGAGAGGGATGTCCATCTAGTTTAATAAAGATTTGGCCTGGGAATTTGTCCAAGTAAAGAGAGATCCCCAGGGAAGATGGATATGGGTCATGGTGAGGCTTAATGGACATACTATGAATTTCATCAATTATTATGGTCCAATTACAGACGAACCATCCGCTTTATTAACACTTCACAAACTTCTTAGAGGGGTCCCTGGTCAGATAGTTCTGGGTGGGGATTTAAATTACATTCAAGATCTAAGAGAAGACACCTCAAACAAGAATAAAAACAGCTGAAGCCAAAGACGAAAAAAGTATTTGACGCTTTACTACAAGATCCTCAGCTAAACAACTCATGGCGAAAAATGAATCATAGTAGCCGGTTATATACTTGCTTTTCTCAACAGTTTCAGACAGCTTCACAAATAGACTATGTATTAACATCTTGCTCTTTAGTTCTCGTAGAAGCTCAAATATGTGTGAATGCTTTTTCGGATCACTCTTATGTCAGAGTAAAACTAGAAATTGAGGACTCAGGGAGGTGGAGAAGGTCCAGGTGGCAGATGGACCGCCTTCTTCTTCAAGATCTTCAATGAGTAGAAGGTTTTAGAGAGTAGATACTTGATTTCTTTAAAAGGAAACAAGATACAGCTGAACATTCCTCAGTATGGGGTGGGTTTAAAGCCGCAGTTCATGGACAGATGATTGCCATCTCAGCAACACTGGTGAAAAAACGCCGCCTGAAAATTGCATAGTTAAAGCTAGCCCTGGATAACACCACAACTTTACGAAATTCCCCCTTATGGGGTCAATGGGAAAAAGCTAAGAGGGCATTGAGTGATTTTTTTATCATAGAGGAAATTAATAGCTCACAGACCTATCAGCAAAGGGTCTACAAGGAAAGTCAAATGGTGGAAAAATTCCTAGCATGGTCCACGAGGACACAACAAGAATCGGCCCTTATCACAGAGATTTTAGATCCCAAGACAAGTCTTTAAGTGACTGAAAGGGAAGAGATCACTCGTGTTTTATTTTAACACTATCAACAGCTGTATACTATTAATTGCAAAGTTTGTCAAGAAGCATTAGATGGATACTTCACATAGGTAGACCTTCCGAGGCTATCTAGCTGATATTAATGTTAAATACTATATTTAAATATAATTTTGAAGAAAACAACAGATTGAGACCTAAACCTAGCTCCGGAATTACGCTGAGGTAATGACTTATACAGGCATTTGTTAGCATTAAGCTCAACCCAGAAGGTATATTCTCTTATGTGTACATATTATTTGTTTGGTTTGTGGGAGTACACAAAGTAAGGCAAAGGCTGATGATTACTAACAATGTGCATAACTTGCCTATTTTTTTTCAGATCATTTTATAAAATTCACATAAAGTTGTGAAGTTAATAGGTGTAGTTATTGCAAGCTGCATTGTCATTACCACAGGTCTTGAAATAAGCGTAAGAATGCACTTTGTGCTAAAAAGAATATTTTGACTTTGGTGTGCAATGCAATGTATGGAAACAGCCAATATAGGGTTAGGGACACAGCACAACTTGCTAACTACCTTCCCATATATGCTTTCCCAGATTTACTCTTTTCTTTTTATTTATGTATTTATTTTTAATATTTTTTATTGAGCAGAGGAAAAGGGCATAAAATACATAGTAATCACAGTAATCCACAGGAATTATAATTAACATTTTTTGATCAATAAATCTTATTCATTATTCAAATGGAACCAACATAGATTAAATACCGATCCATGAACAGAAGAGAAATGGGAATAGAAGTCTGACTGTGTCTTACATTATTTGAAAGTAAACAGATCTTACTCATTAATATTCTAAAGTGCTTGAGTACTATAATGACAAGAAAAAATCATATTGAAATTATTCCGGGCCTTTACAATTAGATAAAATCATCATAAGAGTAGAGATAGGTAAACTCGTAATCACCTATTTCCTTGATTATAGAGCACTATTTAAAACAGTATCTTAACCATTCACAAATGTGTAAGAATTTACCTGCAGAGATGCTGCAGTGTAAAAGTGCTGTTGTACCTTTTTTTAAGTGCATCTTGAGGACTCCAGAAAAAGTGCAGTGTGTTATAGGGCTCCCCGGTGCTAAAGTGCAATATCTACAGAGTTTATATTTCCACCATAATTTCAGAATTCTCAAAGGACTTCCAAACAGCATTAAATGTTCTTGTTGTGCCTACTCGCCTAGCATATGCTTCTTCAAACATCATGGTTCGTTTCATTCTGTTTAGCCATTTAAAGTAGGAAGGTACATCCTCAGACCTCCAATTTTGAAGAATTAGAAAATGAGCAACAAGGAAACAAATCGCCATAAAGGTGTCTTCTGCTTTTCCCAAATTAGATCTAGAAATACCAAAGAGAGCTACCTCTGCCTCTGGGTCGAGCCTCTTCTGAATTGCCTGGCTTATAGCGGAGAAGATCTTAACCCAGAATAACTCAAGTTTTGGGCACGTGAACAATGTGTGAAGCCAAGCCCCTTCACCTTCTGCCTGACATCAAAAACATCTATTTTCCACTTCTACGTGTCTTTTACTGAGAGCTTTTGGGGATTAATATGCCGGCCACCGAGATATAAACGTAAGCGTGGGCGTAAAATCCATTTCGTGGGCAAATTTGCGGATTATTGACGATTTCGCGATTCGCGAATCGCGCAAATTTACCCAATAATCCGCAAATTTGCAAGCTGCGAATTATTTTGATTGGTCGCGCTTGAAAAATACAATATCGAGCGCACGGCGTTGACTCTGAGCCAGCCATGTTGTTTTCTCCCGGTTTTGCGTGTGCTGTGCCATTTTCGATCTTGCTGCGTGATCGTGCGAGAGTTTTTCGAACACAATTACATCATCGCGGCTTGCCATCTTGCACGGCGAGAGTTTGACAACGCGAGTACGTCATGAAGACCCGCGACGGCGTGCAGCTGAATTCCGGCGGGAGGATTGAACAGATCGCGTTCCCGAAATTGGAAAAATTGCAATTCTGCACAAGAAATCCACTGCAGGAAGCATAAACCTTGTGAAAATGATGATTTTGATCAGAATAACTCCTGAGATTGACATTTGGCTGCACTTTTTGGTGCAGGAGTCCATTTTTTGGGGGGCGGGGCGTGGGAGGAAGGAAGTGCCCCAGAGTCTCCAACTTCCTGTTCCTGTACAGCAGGCTCCTCCCAGTGCTTTGTCCATGTTCTGATCACTTTTCATTTGGCTGTTGAGCAGCAAGGATTACTTTTTCTGGTTGATGGTGGATATTTGTATTTGAGGACTTTAAGGACATTGGAGTTTGGATCACTTTTGGACTTTAGATTTTACAAGTAAGTTGCTGTTGTTTGTTTGGGGCATTGCAGTTGAGACAACTACAGTTCTAAAACTTTTTTCACAACTTTAAGAAAATATATATTGTGGTGGGTAGCTAGCCACAGTATCCAGTAGGCCCAGGGTTAGTCATGGGTGCATGATACAACTGTTTCTGTGATTTTTTAAAAACGTAATTCTCATTTATGTCATGGAATTTTAGCTCACTGTTATATGTTGTTTTTCTTTAAATGTTGGGGTGCCTGTAAAGCCTCACTAGCCAGTAGGCCCAGGGGTACTCAGTGGTGCATGTGCCTAGTCCTTCTCTGGGGTGTCTTGAACTTAAACATCATTGAGGTCATGGATGGCATTGGATTGAGGTGATTTTTGAGTGTTTTTCAATTTTTGGGGGTTTGTTGGGGCCTGGCCATGTGGGTGGGGGGCATCTTGAGGCCTGGTATTATTTATTTATTATTTATTTAGTATTTATTTATTATTGCTATTTATTAAGCGTGAACGAATACCCATAGGCGTCTCGGCGCTGGTACAGGCAGGGCCTGGCCATGTGGTGGGGGTCAAGGGGTCATTTTGAAGGCAGGCAGTGTGCTCAGGCCTGCACCCACTTTGCCTTGCTTTCAACTAATATGCCCAAAGGCTACTCAGTGGTGCATGGGCCTAGTCTTTCTCTGTGGTGTCTTCAATTTAAACATCATTGAGGGCATGGATGGCATGAGATTGTGGTGATTTCTGAGTGTTTTTCGATTTTTGGGGGTGTTGTTGGGGCCTGGCCATGTGGGTGGGGGCCATCTTGAGGCCTGGTACTGGCAGGGCCTGGCCATGTGGTGGGGGTCAAGGGGTCATTTTGAAGGCAGGCAGTGTGCTCAGGCCTGCACCCACTTTGCCTTGCTTTCAACCATTATGCCCAAGGGCTACTCAGTGGTGCATGGGCCTAGTCTTTCTCTGGGGTGTCTTGAATTTAAACATCATTGAGGGCATGGATGGCATGAGATTGTGGTGATTTCTGAGTGTTTTTCGATTTTTGGGGGTGTTGTTGGGGCCTGGCCATGTGGGTGGGGGCCATCTTGAGGCCTGGTACTGGCAGGGCCTGGCCATGTGGTGGGGGTCAAGGGGTCATTTTGAAGGCAGGCAGTGTGCTCAGGCCTGCACCCACTTTGCCTTGCTTTCAACCATTATGCCCAAGGGCTACTCAGTGGTGCATGGGCCTAGTCTTTCTCTGGGGTGTCTTGAATTTAAACATCATTGAGGGCATGGATGGCATGGGATTGTGGTGATGTTTGAGTGTTGTTCGACTATTTGGGGTGTATAACTGATGTTCCTCTGGCTTCCATTGCTTTTAGGTGCACAAGAGAACCACCTGTCCCTGGAGGAAGTCCTGCAGAGGTGTGTGCAGCACAACATCACGTGTGGCCACAGACAAGACAACTCTGCAACTCGTGCAACTGCGGCCTCCTCTTCTGACATCTCAAGAAGATGGCCCCAAAGAAAGTTGGCCATAGCGCCTCAGGGAAAATAGTCGCCAGTGCCACTGCCAGTAAGAAGGAGCGGAAGAAGCAAGTGGCACCACCTACCAAGGAGACTGGTGTGCCCACCGGCACCTTTTTTGGGAAAAAAAACCGACGCCTGCAGCAGCAGCGGTGTCCGCCAGGGACCAAGCTGGAAGCAGCACCTCCGCTTCATTGGGCTCAGTGCCACTACGCCAAGTTAGGTCCAAGACCACCATGAGTGCTGCTGCGGCAGCCACTTTGGTTGTTGAATCACCATCGACCAGTGATCTTGGCTCATCGCAAGAAAGTACCATCCAATCAATGCCGGGTGTAACTCATCTGACGAGTGTTCAACAACCACAGCCACAAGCACAGGTGCAAGTAGTCCAAGCGCAAGTACATGGGCAAGGAGAGGCGCAAGTACATGGGCAAGGAGAGGCGCAAGTACAGCCGCAAGGAGAGCCGCAAGGAGAGGCGCAAGGACAGGTAAATGGAGAGGTGCGACTAGAGGTTCATGGAGCGGCACAACTGCCTACAATGCTTGTTCCTCCAGAAGTAGGGGCACATTAGGAATTGCTATTCAAGAGGAGGTATCCGACGAAGCCACTCCTCCTGATGATGATTATCCATTGTCTTCCAGATCCCGAGCAAGAAAAAGGTCAAGGAGGGATACTAGAAGTTCTTCTTCAAGCCCCCTTCCTTCTGATGATGCTGATTGAAACCCACCAATGTGGTCTGAGAGTGAGTCACTCCATGATGAGCCAACAAAGGTAGCTAAGCCTAAAAGGAAGGCTCCCGCAAAGCTTCCACTTATGGGTGATGACGACGAACAAGAAGTGGTATGTTCTGCTGCTGATGAACAGTCTGACGATGACCCAGTCATCACAGTCGTCACTCCAGCCCAGCAGGCATGCAGCAGACAGACATTTTAACCCTAGCCTGGATGGCTGCTGAGCGGGATATGGGCGGCGTGGCACTGGTACCTCCAGCGTTAACTACAACACCAACGCGACCTACAGCTTCCATATTTTTTAGTCAGAAGGGCCAGCATGGACCTCCATCCAGCTCGACCCCAAGTAGTGGTGCTGTAAGTGAACAACAGAAACAAATTCAGCCACGCACATCCTCCACTTCATCTGGCATTGAAAGTCAAAGCAGCAGTAGCACCTCCACCACCAGCAGACATCACCAGTCCGCAGTTTGGGACTTCTTTACTGTTAGCGCAAAGGCGGAAAACTTGGTCATTTGTTCGATTTGTAAAACATCAGTTAGTCGGGGTAAGCTTGGTACCAACTATGGTACCGGTGGCCAGAGAGGTCATCTCAAGTTACACCACCCTATTCAGTGGGAAGCACACATGAGGAAGATTGAGGAAGCCAAAAGAAAAAAAATCCAAATGTATCCCTTGATATTGAATCTGATGATGACGAGAATCTGATTGTGCAGGGAGGAAGTGAAGAAGCGACAGGAATTTTTTCTGGTACACCCAGTACCCCTGGCAGCAGCAGTGCAGTGGTATTGCTCACACCCTCTACCTCTGCAACATCTATGAGGTACACTAAGAGTGCTGGAGAGACACCAATGCGAAAAACTACATCAATGGGCCTAACTGGTTGGAAGCGGTCATCATCATCACGTAAAATGATCCAGCCCACCATTAGAAGCATGCTTTGGCCGGAGGCTCCATTTGAACGCAACCACCCAACGGTACGTCTATATAACGCAAAGTTGGCTAAAATGCTAGCGCTGGACCTTCTCTCTTTTTCTTTCGTGGAAGGGGTGGGGTTTCTAGAATTAGTGGCAACAGTCTGCCCTAAATGGAAGGTTCCTAGCCGGTCCTATTTTGCCAGAGTTGCGGTTCCAGCACTACATCAAGATGTGCTGGGGGTGATTGGGGCAGCTTTGCAGAAGAGTGCTGTTCTCACTATCCACTTGACAACAGACATGTAGACCAGCTGCCAAGCCCTTGATTACACGTGCAGCACTGCACACTGGGTCTCTTTTGCAGGGTCTTTTGCAGGGGTTAGAGACAAGTCACGTTCAGTTGCTGACCTGGACACAGTTTTTCAAGCTTCTCGGAAACATGCAACATTAGCCATGTTTGCCATGGCGAAAAGTCATACTGCAAAAACCATTTTGGATGAGTTTAAAAGTAAGGTCTCTGAATGGCTGGAACCAAGAAATAGCATAGTTGGTTATGTTTCCACGGATAATGGCAGTAATATAGTTAGGGCCGTGCAGGACGGTGACTATTTCAGAGTGTCGTGTTTGGTGCACTGTATAAACCTGGTTGTTCAAGATTCCTTGAAAACTGAAAACCAAGTCAAGAAGTTACTGTCTATATGCCGAGGAATCTGCACAAATTTCAGCCATTCTTTTAAGGCCCGGAAGCCGCTGAGGAGCTTTCAACATGCACATAAAGTGCTAGTCAAAGGACTCATCCAGGAGGTGGCAACACGTTGGAACTCAAACTTTTACATGCTTAAGCGTCTGCATGAGCAGTGCATGGTAATCAATGACTTTATCTTTACAGTAGGTTCTATTGACCTAAGGCTAGAGTTGGAGGAATGGCAGCTAGTTAAAAGCCTGACATACATGCTTCGTCCTTTTGAGGTCTTCACACGTTAAGTCAGCAGGGAGGACTGTTGTTTGAGCAAAGCTATCCCATTGTTGCACATGCTAGAGCACCAACTAAAGGCGGTGTCTTCAATGTTCGGAGATGATGGTGGAAAGCAAGTTGCATATCTGTTGGCGGAGAACTTATTAAGCCGCCTAGTTGCTAATAAAAGGCTTCAAAAGATACATACAGAACAATATTACATTTGTGCCACTATTGTGGATCCACTGTACAAAAAGGCAGTGGCCGGCAAAGCATTCATTTCTTTTGATGAGGCAGATGTTTCAAAGTACAAACATTGGATAGCTGTGTCAGCCAGATGGTTCAAAAAAGATCGGCAGAGAATACAAGAAGCCTTCAGAAGTCCAACTGAATCAGCAGGCGATCCAGCCTCAAGTTCCACTTCTGAATCTGTGGCCGAAGGGAGTCACTTTCCCTCAAAGCTGTTAACGACACCAGCAGCAACCCTATCATCATCCTCACCTGCACCAGGCCCAGCCATGATATTATCGGAAGTGGATTGGCTAACTCATCAAGGATTTGTTCGTTCCAGTGCTGAGAAGGCCACAGATGGTACGCAAAGTGGATCAATCATGGAGAACCTTGAGTTGATGGTGCAGGCCTATCTGGGTGAGCCAACACAGGTCTTTGCTCATGCGTACCCATTGCTGTATTGGTACAGGAAAATGGCTCTATGGCCACTGATCGCCAACCTGGCTCTAAATTATTTGTCTTGCCCACTCGCAAGTGTGTCTTCTGAACGTGGTTTCAGTGCTGCTGGTGCCATTGTAACTTCAAAAAGGTCCCGGCTCTCGGCCAAAAATGTGGAGAGGTTAATACTGATCAAGATCAAGATGAATCAGCACTTGATACCACCAGATTACAAAGTACGTGAATGCACGCAGGAAGAAGAGGACACCGACTTAGGTGACGGAAGTTCTTCTCTGTTACCTGACCTACTCCCGTCTCAAATCATGGAGTTGGAGGACGAGCTCTACTTCCCTAACACTTAGCCCTGAAAATGACTTCCTTTTTTTGTCCTTATTCACTTTTATTCCTGTATGTCTTTCTTTTATTTTGCAACTTTTACCACAGCAAAACTGATCACAATAAGTCCATCAGCAGCACTGTCATCATCTTATATTCCTTATTGATTTGAAGGTGCCTCAGTCTGCATTCCTGAGGTTCACAAGTTCACAACTCAATCATGCTCCTTTATACTCCTCCTCCAGACTCCCCCTATCCATTTCCCTCAGCGTTTAGGCCCTGTTCTGTCCCTGTCCTCAGCTGCCCAGAAAGTAGTGGCCAGCTGCTACGTTTAGGTTTTGGTGCAGTGGCGCAACCTGGACTTTGATGTAAGTTCTGTGCAAAGGTAATTTCTGCGAATTCTCCTGTGCTGCACCTCTGAATGTGTTGATGCAACATGTGTCTTGTTCTTACTGTCAGACTCCACACTGCAGGATCCGGTTGTAGCACATAGAACTCCACCTCCGGACCTCACCAACACACTGTTGCTTAAAACACAGTGTGTTCGAGGGATAGGGCGAGGAAAAATAAAAAGACCAAGGAGGGGACGGAAGGGGACTGCAGGGAAGAGATAGCTGAAAGACAAGAAAAATGATCATACACGGTTAAAGGTATTCACAACGTAAACCTACACTCATTTCATTCTCGCTAAACAGATCATAAGATTCACCTTTGTGTATGAAGTGTAATTCACCTCTTCCCTGTTATAACATATATCGGATATCAGAACCTCTGGTCCCTAAAGAATACAAAATAAACAGGTTATGCTCTCGAAACATATAGAACACCTATATGTATTCTATTATTCCTTATGTAACGTACCCCGCCTTGTTTTAAGTAATATCCTTAAGTTGAATCTGTAGCACACCACAGTCCCAAGGAAATCCAAAGAAAACGAATAGGTGAAGAGCATGGAGTCTCTCTGAAAATATATAATAAACGTTCCAATCCAGACACGGCAAGACGTAGCCTCCTACTACTGTCTTCCGCTCTATAGAATGATAATCCACAGGATCCCAATTGAATCTCACTCCAAACACGGCAAGGTGTAGATCCCCACTACCTTCCATTTTGGCACTTAACATAAGAGTCACTAGTGACTTTCTTCGGAACGGTAGCGTGTAGGCAAAGCCCCCACTACGCTCCGCTCTCTCTCTCTGGCCAATATCAAGAAAAACCTACACAGCCGTGCAAGTCAAAACATAGGAGACCTGTCTCTTGTCCTCCTCGAAGAGCAATATGAATATAACACAGGCAGCGCGTTGAATCACGCTTTCCCTGTACCTTACAGAGACTTGAAATACGTCCAAAGGTCCGCTCTCACTGAGAAGCCGTTCCTCCGCCGATACACTCAGCTTCCGCCCGGAATGCTGGAAGGTGTTGCAGCCACAGAGACGCCCTGGGACCCCACCGCTACCCGGTAGGACCCGAGTCAGCAGTCCGTCGTCAAGAAGGCGGACTTCAACATCAAAACAAAGGCGCGGCTCCTACACATGCCGGTAGCAAAGATAAACGGCTAGCGCTCCCCAAGGAACCAGCAGGGAGACGCTTTACTGGAAACAAACGGCTTGGTTCAATTCTACTGTTAGCCACAAAATCACGAACAGTGATAGACGGTCCCGCCCATCCTTAAATAGTGCCACTCCCACCTCTAGGACTTCTGGGAGATGTAGTCATATAACCATTTAGGTAGGCGCCTTGGTAAATCCTGACACTTACACCTCTGAATGTGTTGTTTATGCATCATGTGTTCTCCTGTGCTGCTCCTCTGAATGTGTTTTATGCATCATGTGCCTTGTTCTTACACCGCTGAATGTATGTTTATGCATCATGTGTTTTTGTTCCCAGGCTTATACCCCTAAATGTGCGGCCATATTTAGTTGGTTGTTTTCTCCTACTACAGGTGTTCCCTATGAGGTACTGCGTAATATTCTCCTAAGGATGGTTAGGGTTGCGTAGGTGGTACTTACCGGTTACCATTAGTTACTGGTTGTGTGCTAAAGTGATTTATACTCTATGTTCTAAGTGCTAATTCTAAAAGTATATCTAGTTATAAAAGTGCTGATTCCTGACAGTGGTACAGGTGGCCCTGTCTTGTACATATCCACTGTAAATTCTGCCCGTGCCTGTTGGCACATTGTGAAGTATGTGTTTTTATCTAATGTGTTTTGGTGTAATACAAAGGCTATTTTTATACATAACCTTGTGTGGAGTTTCCTTTGTGGTGGTCCTTGGGTGTTGTTGCTGGGGGTACATGCGCCAACACTTAACTCACATTGCCTCCGAGTTCAGCCTTACTGCTCGTGCTACGTTACCAAGGGGGTGAGCAGGGGTTATCTTGGCACGTAACTCCCCTACCCTGCCCCTGACGTGGAAGTGGTGGTCTCTGACTGACTTTGGCGCAAGCCCTGGCCGGCCTGGGATCCCATTTCTAGCATTGCCTCATTCATAATGATGTTGGCAATGTTTTATGGGGGTTTGGTCTTATTTGGTCCAGAATTGGCAGAATTTTGGCTGAGATTCTTTTGAATCGCTGGAACATGTGACTGTCCATGTGAGTTTCAAGAGGATCGAAGTAGTGGAAGTGCTGAAAACAGCAAAGTAGTAAAGAGCGCAATGTGCCATGTATTGAATATACCAGTATTGCATGTTTTTGGGGGGCTGTTTGGGGGGCTTCTAGGTTTCTGTGGGTGGGTTTTGGGGTCTGGGAGCACTGCTGGCCAGGCTAATGTTGATTGCATTTGTTTTTCATGCAATCCATGGTGAAAAAGGGGAGTTAGGGCCTAGCTGCAGAGTGTATTGAAGGTAGGCCCATTTTTGCTTTTTGCCTGTTTGGGGGTGTTCTGCTTTTGGGCGGGTGGCTGCAAGGGTCTTGGGGCATAGCTCGGAAGGTCTAATATCGGAATCCAGTGTTTTGGACCAAATCGGAGGTGAAAAGTTTTTCCATTTTCAGGAATTTCTCTCACTTTAGCGTTTTCGGGGGCCTGCTTGGGGGGGTTCCTGGTGTTTGGGGGGTTTGGGGGGTCTTGGAGCAACGCTGGGTATGGATACTTTTGATTGCAAGTGGTTTGGAGAAAATCCATGGTGGCAAAGGGAGTTAGGCCCTAGCTGTAGAACGTGCATGGAGTGATGTGGGAAATTTGCAGAAATTTGTCTGTGACCATTTTTCCATTTTTGCTTTTTGGCTGTTTGGGGGGGTTAAACTTGTTTCCGTCTGGGTTGATTGGTCTGGGGCATTGCTGTGGTTTGTAGAAAATCAGAGGTGAAAAAGTTTTTCAATTTTCAGGAATTTCGCTTACTTTTGGGTTTTCGAGGTGCTGTTTGGGGGGGTTCCTGGTTTTTGTGGGTGGGTTTTGGGGTCCTGGAGCAATGATGGGTATGGATACTTTGATTGCAAGAGGTTTGAAGCAAATCCATGGTGGCAAAGGGGAGTTAGGGCCTAGCTGCAGAGCTAGCATGGAGTGATTTTGGAATGAGGGCAAAATAATTCTGTGCCCATTTTTGTATTTTTGCTTTTTGGCTGTTTGGGGGTCTTCTACTTGTTTTCGCCTGGGTTGACGGGTCTGGGGGCATTGCTGGGAAGGTCTAATACCAGATAAAAGTGGTTAGGAGAAAATCGAGGTGAAAAAGTTTTTGCGTTTTTGCTCACTTGCTTGTCTTTGGGGTGCTGTTTGGGGGGTTCCTGGTGTTTGGGGGTGGGTTTTGGGATCTTGGAGCACTGCTGGCACAGTCTAATTTTGATTGCATTTGTTTTTCAGGAAATCCATGGTGGAAAAGTGGAGTTATGTCCTAGCTGCACAGCGCGTTTGGACAGAATTGAAAGAAGGCCGAAAATATTCTAAGTATGAGATTTTCCATTTTTGCTTTTTGCCTGTTTAGGGGTGTTCTGCTTTTTGCGGGTGGGTTGGCGGGTCCTGGGGCATTGCTAGGAAGGTCTAATAATGGATAAAAGTGGTTTGGAGAAAATCCATGCTGAAAAGCGTTTCTGCTCTTTTTTTGACTTAGGGCTCTTTAGGGTTAGCAGCAGTATTGCATGTGTTTGGGGGTGTTCTAGATTTTTGCAACTTGGTTCTGGGGTCTTTGAGCACTCGTGGGAATGTGTAATTTTGGTTGCAAGTGGTTTGAAGAAAATCCGTGTTGGGAAAGGGGGGATTTGGCCTAGTTAAAGACAGTGTTTGCCATTATTCTTAACTTAGGGCTCGTTAGGGTTAGCAGTATTGTATTGCATGTGTTTGGGCGGAGGTTCTAGATTTTTACGACTGGGTGGGGTCTTGGAACACTTGTTGCAATGTCTAATTTTGATTGCAAGTGGTTTCAAGCAAAACCATGGTGGGAAAGGGGGGTTTTGGGCATATTTTCTGAGTGCGTTTTGGCAAGATTTGAAATTAGGCCTCTGCGGGTTAGCAGCAGTATTCTGCACGTTTTTGGGAGGGTAATGTGGGGTGTTCTAGATTTTGGGGATTGTCATCTCTGAAAGTGAAAGTAAAATTTTTGCACTACACAGCGTGCCTTATATATTTTTCGCTCCAAGGTGTCTTTAACACTTACTGTTGTGTTTTTCTATCATCAATTACAGGCAGGCTTTTACCCTGTGCCATCGATGTACTACACAGGCTTACAATTAGCGATCCGCAAATCCGCATCAGGCAGGCAGTGGATAGTGTGTCTGGTCACCAAGATTGATCGACGGAGCATCCAATGGAATGAAGGAGTACCACGAATAAGAGGAATGGCTGGATGCATCAACTTCACAAATTCAACGGGACAACTACAAAAAACAGTAACAGTATCCACAATTCTCCTTATCTTTGAAATGATATTCTTGTGAACTTGAACTTACTTCTACGAGTGTGACTCTGTGCGTTTGTTTGATCTCTGCTTCAAATTCATCCCTCCAGCTACTTGATGCGTCTTTGCTATGTTTAACACTAATTTAATGTTCTAAGTGTTTATTCTCTCTGAGGGCAAAGAGGCAAGTGAAATTGCGTATTGACTGCAGCCCTGTACTGTCAACTTGTTTTTTCGTAGTTACTAGTAAGTTGCAGTAAATAGTAGTACTACTTTTCAGTAACCTAACCATCCATTTAGTAAACAACTTCTGGCATGCAGTAGTGCACTTCCTTTATGTCCCTTTAACGGTTTATCAATATCTTCTAATCCAAAGATTTGTTTCTCTTCATTTGTTGTTTGACTGTCCATGCTGTGTTTTTTTTTCCTCTCTACCAAACTTTCCCAAAAACCCCCATTCCCATCCAATTTTCAAACCCTAACCCTCTTCCCCCGGACTGTGTGGTATTTCATTGAGGTGTGACTGACAACAACATTAAATTCCACACACTTTCTGGGGAGGATAAGGTCAAAGCAACCAGAAGTTCATATGCTCTATCGTGGATTAATAAGAACATCCTCCTCCTAAACGACGTGAACAATCAAATGCTTAATGCTTACCTTACGTTGGCACTGCTTAGGCTACAATTTAGGGCACTTTTCTGTACTGTACTATCTATTGTACTGTTTCTAATGCTACTCTCAGGCCACTCAATGTTTAATTGACTCTTTTTTTCCTATGGTGATACTGCCAGTGTGTACCACTACTGCTACCAGCACAACAATGATATTGCATCCGTCGAGGATTCAAGTCAACAACCAACCTTAATCACCATTTGCAATGCAGCCAGCCCTCGGGATACCCCGATTCTCAAACACAAATCACAGGTAAGATAAGCATACTGGAGAGGTAGTAGAATAATGGGCTAGGAGGACTAAGTTGGGAGGAGAGCAGAGACTGACTGTACTACTAGTAAAGTACAGTAGTAGGGCTACTAAATTTACTAACTCGGTTACTTGCATTTTGGTAGATTTCAGGACTAGATGTTTGATTCATGCTGGTAAGTTTGAAGAAAACAAATGTCCAGTAACCACCGCCTACCCCCATACAAAATAATATATGAACGCGTATACTGTGTTTGTAAGAAAAATAATTATTAAGAAATATATCTTCGTGTTGTTTTCAGTACAACAATAAAATAAATTACCCGAACTCACCCCCCTCCCTTACCCAACCAATGTCAAAAAGTCCAAAAGTCCCCTTTCCCAAACACCCAATTCCCACCCCCCCCAACAGTCTTTAAAAAAGGGGCAAGGGACAGTCACTTCTTCCGGTGGCGTAATTTGGCATGCTGTTGCTGCATGTCCCGCTGCTCTTTGCGGAGGTCCCAAAGCTGGCGCTGATGTTTCTTGCACAACCGCTCCAGGTAGTCCACTCGCTTTCGGAGGCAGCGCACATGTGCCATCCAGGCTCTGGGGGGGGCAATTGTTGTTTTTGCTGCTGTGCGGCGGCGGCGGGAGGCTGTTGGGCCACGGCTCCGTTTGGCTGGAGGCTTGTGGCTGGTGGACCCGGGGCAGTGGAGGAGGATGTACTGGTGGTTGTTGTAGTGTCCTCATGCTCCCGAGCCCACAACCGGCGATACTCGACACAAATAGCCTCCAGCTTACGGGCCCTGACCCGGACAGCCATCTACTTACGGGGGGGATTTTTTGGAGTAATGTAACAAAAAGTAAAAAAATAACACAAAATATAGATGTAGGAAATTGAAGAGAGAGATAATAAGCAAACAAAACCCTAAAAAAGTTCAGAAACACATAGGATTACAAAGATGTAAGATGGATAGAAAGGTAGCATGCCCAAAACCATAGCAGTGAATGAAAAACAAGATGGCCGCGCCCTTAGAGGACCGTGTGGGTAAGTTTGCGCGATATTTCCCCCGCGAGCACGCAAAAACGCCCACGAACACGTAATCGCGCGCCGCATACGATGCGAGCATACAACTAGCGCACGGAAACACGTCACGCAAACAAGATGGCCGCACCCATACACGACCGCATGGGCAACCTCGGGGTCGGTGCGCTGCAAGCGGTCCGCGAATAAGCAAAAAACCGTGCGAACACGTACAAAAAAAGAAATCAGCAAATTCGCATGAATTTGCGGATTGCAAGTTCGATTTTGCACAAATTCGCGCCTCGCGTATCTCGCGAAATGGCAGAAAAACACATTTTGGAAAACTGAAAGCACTTAGCAGGTGCAAAAGTTCAAGCTAATTTGTAACCATTCCCTGTAGTGCTTCCTGAGGGGCCCCTCCAGAGTTCAGTTGCCTACTTACAACTATTCTCTGACCCTGCTCTGACCCTCAAAGCAGGGTCAGAGAATAGTTACAAGTATGGCACCATGCGCCTGTAAAAAAACATAACTGCAACAGGAAGCTCTTACAGCTAAGGACGCATGTGCCAGACTCTAAGCACAAATTCAGTGACACATTAACCAGCCCCAAATAATTCATCTCAGTTGAGGCTGGGCAAGTGTGCTTTCCCCCCATAATCTACAGTGGTGAACAAGAGGGTGGTAGTGGTGAACCAGAGGGTGACAGTGATGAACCAGAGGGGGACAGTGATGATCCAGAGGGTGGCACTGGTGAACCAGAGGGTGCTGTGATGAACCAGGGGGTGGCAGTGATGAACCAGAGAGTGGCAGTGGTGAAACAGAGGGTGGCAGTGATGAACCAGAGTGGGACAGTTATGAACAAGAGGGTGGCAGTGGCAAACCAGAGGGTGGCAGTGATGAACCAGAGGGTGGCAGTGATGAACCAGAGGGTGACAGTGGTGAACCAGAGGGGGACAGTGAGGATCCAGAGGGTGGCACTGGTGAACCAGAGGGTGCTGTGATGAACCAGAGGGTGGCAGTGATGAACCAGAGGGTGGCACTGATGAAACAGAGGGTGGCAGTGGTGAACCAGAGGGTGGCAGTGATTGATTGATTGATAAAAATTGATAACGCGCAAAAACAATAACCCGCAGGTATCAAGGCGCCTAACAATAAAATCAGAAAGTTGAACTATTCATCCTTACACATAGGCTTGCAAGAAGAGGCGAGTTTTTAGGGCACCACAAAATGTCTGTAGCGAGGGTAGGGACCTAAGATCCAAAGGGAGATCATTCCACCATTTGGGGGCTAGGGTGGAGAAGGCCCTGCCACCCCATTTTGCTCTTCGTATACGAGGAACTGACAGAAGCAATTTCCCGGAGGAACGCAGGTTCCTTCTAGGAGTATAGTGGGAGATGATGGAACCCACTCCCGAGTCACTGTTTTTTGCAATGGCTCTGTATGTCATGCACAAAACCTTGAACCGCACTCGGTGTTCTACCGGAAGCCAGTGTAACGTTTTCCTGGCCAACGTGGGCGAAGAGCGTCTTGGAACGTCGAGAACGAATCTGGCTGTGGCATTCTGAACTACCTGTAAGCGCTGCACATATTTAGCCCCGCATACAGCGCATTGCAGTAGTCCAGGCGTGAACCAATGAGTGCGACAGCTATTTGCTTTCTGGACTGCAGAGAGAGGTATTTCCTGATCCTTCGCAGGGTATGGATTAAGCCCCAACAGGTGGAGATGGTTCTACTCACCTGTCTGCCCATATCCAGGGCAGGATCTATCATCACCCCAAGATTTTTAGCAGATGTTGTGGGGGAAGGGCACACTCCAAGCGAATCAGGCCACCAGCTGGCTGACCAGATGTTTACGTTCCCACCAAACACCATCATCTCAGTCTTCTCCCCATTCAGTTTAAGTGAGTTCTGAATCATCCAGTGACCAACCGCCTCCATACAAGATCTAAACTTGGAGGCGGTCTGCACATCTGAATGGGAAAGAGAGACGAGTATTTGAGTGTCGTCAGCATAGGAAACTACCTCCATCCCGAAAGTTCTTATTAATCTGGCCAGTGGGGTCACATAGATGTTGAATAGGGTCGGACTAAGAGCCGACCCTTGAGAGACCCCACAAAGCACAGGTCGGGATGGAGATAGATACTCGCCCAACTTGACTCTTTGTTCCCTCCCAACAAGGAAAGAGGCCAATAGATCTAGAGCTGCGCCCCTCACCCCCACATCCCTCAGGCGAGATGTAAGTACTGAGGGGGAGAGGGTATCGAAGGCCGCAGTTAGATCTAACAGGACCAGGAGGGTGGTCTGGCCCCCATCCACTGTCGTACGGATGTTGTCGAGCACGATGGTGAGGGCTGACTCGGTGCTATGTTCCCTCCTGAATCCGTGCTGGGAGGAGTCTAAGCAGCCCGAGCATTCCACAAACGCAGCGAGATGCTTATTCAGATGTGCCTCAAGCATCTTCGTCGGGGTGGGAAGCAACGAGATTGGACGGAAGTTTTTTAGGACCTCCGGGTCGAGGTAGGCCTTCTTTAGCAGGGGTTTCACTACTGCTTTCTTCCACTCCGAGGAGAAGACACCGTCTCTTATAGCAAGATTCATTATTTCTAGCAGCGGTGGTAAGAAGGTCTCCCTACACTGCTTGATGATTTTCAGTGGGCAAGTATCCAGGGGGGATCCAGATTTGATCTTATTAATCAAGATTTCAAGATCTTGCGGAGCCAGAGGAGGAAAGGAGTCCAGGGTGTCCAGTGGGGAGACGTCGGTGGTAGACATATTCGTCTCAGCCCAGACAGTAGACACACTAATACAAGCTCTTTGTTTCTCAAGAGCTAGATGGATATCCTGTATTTTAGTGTGGAAAAAGGAGGCAATCCTATCACATAAATCCTGCGAAGGTACGACAGGGTCAGGGGCTTGTAGGTCGGCGAGGAGAGCGAGGCTGTCAGGGTTACAAAGTAGTCTTGTTTAGCCTGCACAATCTCAGCCTTATATTTCCTAACAAGGAGTTTGTGAGCTTCTTTATTCTTAAGGTCCCAGCTAGCATGCCAGAGTATTTCCTTCCTCCTCACTTCTTGCCTGAGGAGCCTAAGGGAGTCTGAGAACCATGGGGCAGATGTTCTCTTCCTGGCTCGACGGCGAGTCTGTATTGGGGCCAATTCATTCATGGCCTCGGTGATAACCTGTTCAAAATGGCCAACTGCGGTCTGTACACTGTCCATACCTGTAATAGAGAGGCTGGCAGCCCAAGGCGCAAAGGAGTGGCTGCTGATATCCCTGAAATTTCTAGCCGTTACCATTACATGATTCCCTTTTTTGCTTCCATTCCCCCTATGATGTTCCAAATGAAAAGGAACTGCAAGGCGATCGGACCAAGATGGATGCACCGGATCTTTGGTGGTTAAACGATGGTCAGTAGAAAAGATGCCATCTAACGTGTGACCTGCCCGATGTGTGGCCCCGCTGACTCGCTGCGTGAGTCCACAGGACGCCAGAGCCTCAATGAGACATGAAGTATCAGATACATCATGCCGTTCTAAGTGGTAGTTAAAATCGCCCAGGATGGAGAAATTTTCTCGACCAAAGTATGGTTCCAAGGCCTGAAGGAAGATGGAGGTGAAATCAGTCCGTGGGCCTGGTGGTCGATATGATGAGCCAGAGGGGGGACAGTGATGATCCAGAGGGTGGCAGTTGCAATCCGGAGGGTGGCAGTGATGAACCAGAGGGTGGCAGCGATGAACCACAGGGGGACAGTGATGATCCAGAGGGTGGCACTGGTGAACCAGAGGGTGCTGTGATGAACCAGAGGGTGGCAGTGATGAACCAGAAGGTGGCATGGGTGAAACAGAGGGTGGCAGTGATGAACCAGAGGGGGACAGTGAAGATCCAGAGGGTGGCAGTGGCAAACCAGAGGATAGCAATGATGAACCAGAGTGTGACAGTGATGAACCAGAGGGTGGCAGTGATGAACCAGAGTGTGGCACTGGTGAACCAGAGGGTGGCACTGGTGAACCAGACGGTGCTGTGATGAACCAGAGGGTGGCAGTGATGAACCAGAGAGTGGCAGTGATGAGCCAGAGGGGGGACAGTGATGATCTAGAGGGTGGCAGTGGCGAACCAGAGGGTGCTGTGATGAACCAGAGGGTGGCAGTGATGAACCAGAGGGTGGCAGCGATGAACCAGAGGGGGACAGTGATGATCCAGAGGGTGGCACTGGTGAACCAGAGGGTGCTGTGATGAACCAGAGGGTGGCAGTGATGAACCAGAAGGTGGCATGGGTGAAACAGAGGGTGGCAGTGATGAACCAGAGGGGGACAGTGATGATCCAGAGGGTGGCAGTGGCAAACCAGAGGATGGCAATGATGAACCAGAGTGTGACAGTGATGAACCAGAGGGTGGCAGTGATGAACCAGAGGGGGACATTGATGATCCAGAGGGTGGCAGTGGCAAACCAGAGGGTGGCAGTGATGAACCAGAGGGTGGCAGTGGCAAACCAGAGGGTGGCAGTGATGAAACAGAGGGTGGCAGTGATGATCTAGAGGGTGGCAGTGGCGAACCAGAGGGTGCTGTGTGTGAGAAGTTGGCCTGGTATATGATGATCACTATTGAGCACCTTGCACCAGTCCAAACAACCCTTATGGTGATTGGTTGTAAGTCAGCCTTATAGACCAGCTATCCTAGTGGTAGCATGGACAACAGCAGTCTTAGTCTAAACTCAAGAGGGCATGTGAAGCCAGCTGTTTTACCATATGCAATCCTTTAAATACCAAATAAAAGGACACCACACAAACTATATATTATAAAATATATGTATTTATTTCTAGAATAATCCCCTTGACTCTTTTATGAGCACAGTAGCACAAGCGTTAAACAAAGAACAAAGAACACAGTATAACATACAATTAGATGCACAATTATGGATAGGCCGGGTGGCCACTCAAACCATATATTAAGAAAGTGGTATAAGTACCACGTCACGAACAATGAACAGGCCTAGGGCCTAGGGAATCACTGGGCCTACACTGGACCAACGATGGTTAGGACATAGGAGGCCCACAGGATTCGGGTGCAGTGTCTATAGGCAACAACATTTACCATACAAGTCAATGGTGCGTAAAAATCAGAAAGTTATAGGTGTAGGAGTCTTCCGACTGGACTAGAACTTAGCCACTAAAAAGTAGGACACTAGAGGTGTAAACCACTATAGGAGCACCGGTGTAATCTCGTTACCTCACCCACAGGAAGCGGGTGCATAGGTGCCAAAGTGCATCGGGTTTCTTCGTGGAGTTCTATGGAGCCTGGAGGCAAAGATGCTGCAGGCGGCCAGGAGAGAAGAGTCCGGTTGGATCCAAGGGTGGATCGAAGATGTAGAGTACCTGAAAGCAGAGGGGACAGAGTCTAGGTCACTAGCCAGTGACCAGGATGGAACCAGGACGGAACCAGGCAGTGTCGGGTTGCGATCAAGTGCTGTCGAGTAGTTTGTCTCCGCTGCCACGTAGACCACGAAGATGACCAGCTGGTGGACACGAGCTGTCCCACAAAGGCTCTTGCTGTCGGTGGTGTCATTTCTCGAATTGGAGTCACCAAACCTTGGCAAATGCAACCCAAGGAGGACTCAAAGATGTTTTCTGGATTGGACCGGGAAGGTCAGATCGATGGCTCCTTTTCAGGGGAGCTAGGGCCAGTCTCTAGCAACCAGACCAGCAGTGTCTTTTTGATGGATCGTTGTCACAGAGGCCACTAGCCAACGTGCAAGCGACCGGACAACGCGGTAAGCAGGAAAAGTGCAAAAGGGCCCCACGCAGCACTCGGTGAGTGTGGAGGGGTGATCTTTGGAGCACAGGCTGCTCTGGGCTGGGGCTTCTCAAACCCCAAAGCACAGCATCGAGGGTGCCTCAGGAGCTGCACAGGAAGCACTTTGTCGACTCTTGAAGATGGCTCCACGGGTCTCAGCTTTACCAGGACTGTGGATCGGGCTGTTGGATGTCTAGGAGTCTGGGTCTTGTTGATCTCTGTCGTTCGAGCTCCAGCGGGAGCTACAGCAAAGAAAGTCTTGATGCGCTGATGGTGCCTGCTTGCACAGGGTGGCCACTCCTTGACCACAAAGGAGATTCTTCAGTCTTCCACGTTGAGTGTGATGTCGAAGGGTCCAGAGTTTCATTTCAAAGTTTCAGTCAGGATGATCTGGTTTGCATTGGCACAGCTCCTACCTTTATTCCAAATCTAGGGGCTGGATCTCTTGCTAGGTCCCTCCTATGGGTGGGACCCAGGAAGGGGGTGGTTACACCCCTTTCCCTTTGTCCGATTTCACGCCAGAGCTGGGGCTGTAGAGCCCCAGCACCGGTTTGAACTGGACTTTGAATGGGACACCTTGTGTGCCCCAGGGAGTGTCTAGTTTTATTCAGCCCTCCCTGTCCAAATCCACAGCCTTGAACCAGAGGGTGGCAGTGATCAACCAGAGGGTGGCAGTGATGAACCAGAGGGTGGCACTGGTGAAGCAGAGGGTGGCAATGATGATCCAGAGGGTGGCAGTGGCAAACCAGAGGGTGGCAGTGATGAACCAGAGGGTGGCAGGGATGAACCAGAGGATGGCAGTGATCAACCAGAGGGTGGCAGTGATGATCCAGAGGGTGGCAGTGGTAAACCAGAGGGTGGCAGTAATGAACCATAGGGTGGCAGTGATGAACCAGAGGGTGGCAGTGGTGAACCACAGAGTGGAGAAGTGTGGCTCACTGGTTAGAGCAGGCAGACCCTGAAGCAGAGGTCAGACCCGGGACCAGGGTTCGATTCCCGACGCGGCAGGGTGTTGAGCTCAAATGTCCACGGACTCGATAATTCTCGCTTCGGTGCCTGACCTAATCATGGGTTCACACTCTGCAACTCTGGGCATTAAGCTTGCTTAATCTCCACAACGGCCCCCCGCGGCGGGATGCCTGGCTTTCACCTTGGGGATGCCCTGTAGGGGCTATCTCACAGGGAAAAACCAGGACGGGTTCCCAAGGCAAGCGCGGAGATACCCCTTCGGGGGTCGATTCTGGCGCTATATAAGAAATGTAATAATAATAATAATGAACCAGAGGATAGCAGTGATGAACCAGAGGGTGGCAGTGGTGAACCAGAGGGTGGCAGTGATGATCCAGAGGGTGGCAGTGATGAACCGGAGGGTGGCCGCGATGAACCACAGGGCCACAAACAGGCTGGACATGTAGAAACAACATGGTTGCGACCGTTGCGACCACACAAGTAAGTTTGCTTTCCCGAACTTGTACAAAACCCTTGCGAACTGGCAAAAACAGCAAATTCGCAAATTTGCACGAATTCGCAAATTTTGCGAATTGCAAGTTCGCTTTTGCACCAATTCGCGGATCGCGAATTCGCAAGTTTCGCCAATACTTATATAAAAGCCAGCCTTTTAAAATTGGCTGCTCTTAATGCCTTACTCCCTTTCTGGGCAATAGCAATGCCACTCCTGGCGAGAGAAAGTGCAGTTAGTTTCCTGTATTACTCTTCCCAACAGATTTACTCTTTTCATAGATGTTATGCATTCCGCAAAACCCTCTTGCCATTGAAACATCATGGGAAGAGAAGCATTAAGCCATGCTCCTGCCTGAGCCACAAGAATATTACAAGCCACAAACCTTTTTAGAAGAAGGAGGTTGCTAACTTAGAACTGACATCCTTAGGGTTGTCTTACACCCAATGTTTTGCCTTCCTCCTTTTCTGACTTTGTTTGTGCTGGTAATAGGACTCTACACACTTTACTATTGTTAACCAATAATAACCAGAGCTAAAGTGCTTGTGTTCTCTCCCCTAAACGAGGTAATATTGGCTCATCCCCAATTGTCATATTTAATTACTTATAGGTCTCCAGTAAAGGGTGTTGCATGTGCACCGGGCCTGGTAATAAATGTGACTAGTGGGCCTTCAACAGATATTGTGCCATCTACTTAAGTAGAACTCTAACCATAGCTCAGGCCTGCCATTGCACAGCTTATGGGTGCAGTTTACACTGACATGTTGACCTGAGATTAGGCCTGGGCAGTAATTTCTGTTTCGCTCGCAGAATTTGGGTAATTTCAAGTTCCACGGAGAAAGCAGAGTTGCCAAAAATTCCGCGATCCACAGCTTCGCTGAATTTTTTGCTTGTTCACGCTTTCAAAATGCGTATTCACAAGATATTTCTCCCAGAGCACGCAAACAGCATTCACAAACAGGAAAAAAGCATCACAAACGGGTAGAACATGCAATTCCACCTGTTCGTAGGAACTTTTTTGTGCTCGCAGAGATTTTTACCGTTTCGCAGAGCTGTGCGTAGCGCGACTACGCAAATCTGCCCAACCCTACCTGAGATACGGGGTCTCTTCAGGAGAGAAGTTCGGGGGACTAAATAGATCCAATAGTTTTAGGTGGAGCAATCTGAAGCACCCTGATTTACTTAGGAAGAATTGTACATTTTGGGCACTATTATGTTTTAATCGGTAAGCGATTGTCCTTTTTCACAAGCTCACACACTGTATTCCTCCTTGCTCCAGCTAAAACTATGTTATCTATTTAGTCTTCAGAACTACTGTCCTGAAGAGACCCCATATCTCTAGAGGGTCGAAACATCGTCGACTACTAGAAAGAGAGATTAAGAAAACAAAGCATTTCTTAGAAAATTGATTGGACTAAAACTCCCAAGAGCCCTCCTTTTTATTAGCACTACATATATCGCACTTCTTTTGGTTATGGTCACACCACTCGTGGTCACAAAAGCACTGTGAAATGTGAAAATGTATATACACAACTGAATATTTTGTTTATGCCTATTTCTGTACTTTTGAATATCGTAATGTAAAATAAATTACACTTGCTTTGGCTAAAGTGAGTACAGTTGAAATAATTGATTATTGAGCTTCTCTAAAAAAAATGTTAGACTATTAATAGACCTAATTAAATTAAGGGTCCATCCTAGACTTTGAGAAAGTTAGCATGCTCTTGCTTTAGTCATTTACTGCCTGCTGCCTGTCTCTGAGCACATATCTGGGGTGGGTGATAACTGGGCTTTGAGCATTCCCCTACCCAGCCACATACAATGGGAGTTTAGGTGTCACTTGATGGGCCATACTGGCAGGATAGGAGGGAGAACTAGATCTTCCCTCATTTACAACTGAATAGGCTGTGTCCTGTCCCCATAGAAAGGGCTGCATACCCCCCACTGTAGTGAATCTGGAGCCAGAACAGCAAGGTCATGGGCTCTGAGCTCAGACACCACCACTTCAGTACAGATCTGGACCCGTGGATACTCTGCCAGGAAGGACTTTTACTCTTCTGGACTGCTGCTTTGCTGTACTCCTGCTTTGCTCTAATGAACTGTTGACCTGCTGCCCTCATGCCTGGGCAAGAAGGACTGGACTTGCATCAGAGATGCTCCATGGGCTAGCTGGCTGGCCTCTGAACTCTCAGAGACATAAAATGCTTCCAACCCCGGCACCTTCTCTCTGCCATGTGTGAGTCTACCCAGACATGAGGTGGCACCCCAGTCCTGTAGCCTTGGAAGTACGCCTAAGGTGGTTGCAAGCAGAACCAACACATCTTCTCTGCTGAGCAATGCATCCCCGAGCAGAATCAACGCATCTCTTCAGCTGAGCGACACATCCCTGAGCCAATCCGATGCATCGCTGCTGTTGCGTTGATTGGACCCATTATAAAGACTTGCTTCGCCGCAGCATCCCGCATCACGGACCAAAGCATTGCATTCAGAACTGCCACTGTGAGACACTCTCCACGGCACAAGCTCCTCACCGTTCTCATCGATGGCAGCCTCGACAACGAATCTCCGCATTGCAACTCCACAGCTCATCGGAGCCAATGAATTGCCTCTGCTGCACCTCGCACCCTTGACAGCGGACTTCACATTGCAAGCTCCGCTAACTGCTTGAATCAGGACCATGACATTTCAGAGCTGATGCATCAACACTGCTGAGCAATGCATCTTCGATGTGGATCCACACAACGATCTGTAACCAAGAAATACTTTGAAAATCAATATCTCCAGTTCCACTAATTGGAGTTATGTCATTTTGGTGTTGTTGTATCTACCATTTGAAGTGTTGCATAAATACTTTACATACAGTCTTTAAAATTAAGCCTGACTGCTCTGTGTCAAGCTACCAGAAGGTGAGCACAGGCTAATTTAGGGTTTGCTTGCCTCTTGCCATGACTAGGATTGTGGTTGCTTCTTGACCAGGGCTCATACCCAGTCAACCAACAACCCAATTTCTAACACTGACCTATTCTTATGTATGCTTCTGCACCTCCTCCTAATGGCTCCAATGTTCCAGAGGCGCAGTTAAGGAAGCACCCTTGCAGAGTGCCAGCATTATTGACATATAGTACAGAGTTGCCAGTGTATCTGGAGAGGGATCATGCTGCCCCAGGGCAGGTACACTACGAATGAGCATAAGTCTGTGACTGGCAGCCGGATCTGCTCATGAGCTTTGACATTAGGGTAATTTGTCACTTTGTAGGATTCATAGGACATAGAATAAAACAAGGGCACAGAGGTTCTACCTTTCTATCTATCTATCTATCTATCTATCTATCTATCTATCTATCTATCTATCTATCTATCTATCTATCTATCTATCTATCTATCTATCTATCTAGCAGCTTTGGCGTGAAACATTGCTATACAAATTTGCAAGAATTAACACTTTTGTATATCTCTGCTATTCCAAATTATGATTCAGGAAATTGCAAATCCTACAATAAAATTTGAATTGTTTCATCGAATGTGATTTGCTGATGGTGGTATTTATATTTTCTGTCACATCTTGTAATTTGGAATTTTTGTACACATTGCCATCTTTGCACTGTGAAACAGACCACAGCCATGGAGACACCAATGAGGGATGCCCGTCCCCAGGAAGTGTCTGAAAAGCACAAAAACATGGAATAATGGTCCAAAACAGACAATCCCAACAACTTTGCTAGAATAAAATCACTTTTTTAATGAAAATTGTGATCTTCTTGCCACCATTTTGTGCTGAAAATTGCCATTTAAAATTGAAATGAAGTATTTAAACAAAATAAATTGAAAATTTGAAAAGATGGAAAATTATGTTTCTGTTAATAAATCTACTATGCCCAGTCAAAGGAGGTACATAGCAGGTATTAGCTGACCATATTAGTGCTCAAGGATGTGTTGGCACCCTATGGTGTGCTGCAACCACTTGGTGTGTTAGTTGCAAAACCTGGCCATTGGCAAATTCTGAGAGCCACCCGCCCACCTTGCACAGCAGTGATTGGTCACTGAGAGGTTTGGACTTGCTCATAGGCCAGTCTCTGCACCCAAACCCCGCTGAGTGTGTGAACATGTGAAAAGATGGAAAATTATGTTTTTGTTAATAAATCCACTATGCTCAGTCAAAGGAGGTGCATAGCAGGTATTAGCTGACCGCGTTGGTGTTCAGGGATGTGTTGGCACCCTATGGTGTGTTGCCACCACTTGGTGTGCTCGTTGCAAAACCTGGCCATTGGCAAATTCTGAGAGCCACCTTCTCACCTTGCACAGCAGTGATTGGTCACTGAGAGAGGTTTGGACTTGCTCATAGGCCAGGCTCTGGATCCAAACCATGCTGAGTGTGTGCAGCAGGAGTTGCCAGAAACCGGTCCTCAGAAGCTTGTTTTCCGGTCCAGGGAAGACATGGCTTGGCAGTTCGGGCTGGACTGTTCCCATGAGGCACAGGGTCAGACTGATTTGCATATAGCCATGAACTGGGGTGGCAGAGTGGGCTAAAGAACGGTGATGGATTAAACCCAGATCTTTTGAAAAGGGGTGGCCCTTGTCCCCCCCGCCCACATGGCGGTGCGGTGATCCCTTCTCCCCTTGCCTCCCGGTGGTGTGGGGGCGTCACCTCCCGGCGTCCAATGATTACGCGGGAGGAGGGCGCCACACCACCGGTCGGCCGGCGCCCAATCCCTGATCCGGAAGGCGTGGTGAAGTCTTCCGGGTCAAAGGGGCGGGCGTCGAGGGTTGAGGGGAGGGGGCGGCCCGCCCTCTCCCCGCATCCCCGGGAATAAAGGAGGGGGGAGCGCTCAGTTGGCCCTTCTTGTCGCCTGACGCTCCCCCACACTGGCTCGAGCCTCCTAATTCAGAAGCAGACAGACGGAGCGTGGATCGTAAAGACCGAAGCGTTCATGTGGTATACCGGTGTACAGTCGATCTGTAGAGTACTGGACGTAGGACACGCAAGGCATCGACAGTAGGAGGAGAGCGGGGGGCTTGCATTTCATCGCTTCGTGTGGCCGCCGGGTGGGTCTACGTTAGAGTTTGGCCACACCTAACATTCGGAATAGCCGGTGTTGCGGTCGCAGTTGCGTGGTGCTCACAGCCCCCTGCGCATCCTCTGTCTCGTGAAGGTACAGGGTGCACGGGTTGCGAATCCGAGAAGTAGGGGAATCGATCAATAGACAAAATTCCGGGAGCCAAGGGTGCTAAGGGGTCAAAAATGGAGTTGATGTTGCAGGCCGTGATGCATAAAATGAATGCCATGGATAAGAGATTGAATAAGGTTGACAGCCTAGAGGCTCGTATGATGCAAAGGATTGATGATATCGCAAGCTCATGCGGTAGACCCAAGCGGCAGATTGCTGCGCCTTTGCCGGAGGGGGATTCCGACTCCTCGCCTAAAAGGAGCAAGTCCAAAAGACCGAGGCGCAGTGCACCCGCTCATGCACCTGTGGCGGTGCCCACTACCCCAGAGCCGGTACTCCTGGCTCCAATGGCACCGGCTCCCGCCTTGCCATCAGGGGCCCCTCCAGTCGGGCCGGCGCCGCCTGCCCCAGTTTGCCCACTTCCGTTGCCTCCCGTGCCGGCACCCATGGGGCCCCCCTGCCGGTGGTGCCAGCAGCAGTACCGGATTGCGAAGCTCCGATCCCACCCGAGTTAACTGCGCAGATATCGGCTATACTTCCTTAGCTGCAGAAGGGGGTATGATGCCCTCAACACTAGACCATGCCGCTGAGGCGGCCAAGATGTTGGAAAAGATTAGGGCGGGAACAGTTGCGAGTGCGGCTGTGGCCTCTGTTTCTCCTTCTTCTGCAGGTTTGGATGCCGCTCGACGCGGGACCGGCCCCGGGGTCCGGTAATGGTAAGGAGGTAGCCCTTCCTCTCTTAGGAGATGGTACGATCCCCTCTAGGAGCGAAGATTTAGCGCAACATGTTTCTCGGGCGGTGAAAGAGATGATTTGGGTGGGAAAATTAGGAGGCCCCGAGCGCGGGGCATGGCCAGTGTGGGGGAGCGTCAGTCGACAAGAAGGGCCAACTGAGCGCTCCCCCCTCCTTTATTCCCGGGGATGCGGGGAGAGGTGAGGCCACCCCCTCCCCTCACCCCTCGACGCCCGCCCCTTTGACCCGGAAGACTGCACCATGCCTTCCGGATAAGGTGGTGTGGCGCCCACCTCCTGCGTAATCATTGGACGCCGGGAGATCATGCCCCCACACCATCGGGAGGCAAGGGGAGAAGGGATCGTCGCACTGCCATGCAGGTAGGGTGGCCAAGGGCCCCCCTTTTCACATGGTCAGTGACGGCTACCCCCCTCTCCCTGTATACCCACATCAACCCAGAACACAACGACACAGATTTGTCTTTGGAATCCGGGGGGTCGCAAGACCCCCGGCCGTATTTATTAAGATACAAAATAATAAAATTGTTAAACAAAATATACAATTTGTATGCAAAAATATTCAGGAACATTTAGATACATTCATATCGACAATTGTGATCGGCTAGCCTTAACAAGATTCTAATACAGCTTGTTTCCTAACTGAATCTAACATCCTCATCTGAAAATTTTTGCATACTAACCTTTATGGCGATATGGCAAGGTCGCTAACCGGTGTCAGGTCTTACAAGCTGCTCCCTTACGCAGGTGCGCATGTGCAGCCGGGCCCGTTAATTACCCGGTCCACCCCTGCAGCCGAGCCCGTTAATTACTCGGTCCACCCATGCAGCCGAGCCCGTTAATTACTCGGTCCACCCATGCAGCCGAGCCAGTTAATTACTCGGTCCACCCATGCAGCCGAGCCCGTTAATTACTCGGTCCATCCTGTGAACTTCATTTAACCAGTAAAGGAGGGCCCTAACTTGCGTTACCAGCTGCCCCAGAAGTTCTAGGAGGGGCCAGTGACCCCTCCTCCCCCTCCTCCCCCTCCTCCCCCTAGGCGGACACCTCCAAAGGATGATGCCGCCCCCTCAGACCCTAAAATAGCTGCTCACCTGTCATGACCTTACCACCACAGGCCAGCATTGTTACTCGACGATCTGGCCTCCCCCCTTTCACTCCTCAGAAAGGTCATGTTTACCTCGCAAATCCCTCTAGCCATGCTAATATGGTGTTCGACCACAGAACGTTCCCAGCCTCAGTCAAGTGCACCCCGTCCCGCAGGTAGAAATGCTCCCCCCAAATACACCCGTGGGGAATCGTCTGCAACCGGGGTTCGAGCTCAAAACAATTTGTCCAACTGTGTGTTGATCCTCTTTACCGAGTTATTCAACGCCTTAACCGAGTCCCCCCCCTCGCCACTGCCAACGAGGAATAAGTTGCGACCAGACTACCGTGCAACCCGCGCATGTTCTAGACACCCACCCCACAGTGGATATGATTTCCTCTATCATAATGCGTCTCCCTAGTTTGGTCAAATTGTTCTCCCCCAGGTGAAGTATCACCACTGACGGGGGGGCGGGTTGCTGAGATAATATTTCCACAAAGTAGTCCTTGAACTGCCTAATGCCCAAGCCTCCCCTCCCAAATAAGGAAACGGAGAACCCCTTTTCCTCAGCCCTTCTCATCCTGTCACCTGAAAGAAATACATTTTTCGCACGCCCTGTGAGTGTTTGATTGATTCAGATGCTCCGTCCATCACTACCCCCTTTTGTGCAGCAGGAGTTGGACGTCTGTGCTGAGTTGGTTGCAGTTCCTGGCGAAGGGCAAGTTCAGGACGATACCCAGCGGAGGTTAACAATAAAGTGAATTACAAAAATAACCTTAGAAATTCATAATTAAACATTGATTTGTGGTCCAGTTAAGGCAAAAAACACCGAAAGTCACAATTTACGGCAAGGTAAAATAAGCATAACCTGTTATACACTATGTATGACCTTATTTATGACATCACTCATTCCATGTTCAATTACTTGTTTGAGGACATCGCTTATGTCATTACATTTCACTGTCTGATGTCATTTGAGATTTCATTAGTGATGTCATCAACAGCATATAATTACAGTATTAAGTTGCCAGAGTGAATTTGTGATCTATACTCTTAGAATGAACGTGCAAACTTAAAAAAGAGGAAAGCACCTACTTCATCCACAACTTTGAACATCTTTGAGAAATAAAAATATACACTTCAATTATACTGTGGCTAAACAGTATGACATTCAACATGGGAATAGTCAAAGCTTGCTTTGGTTTTATGCAGTTAACAAAGTTTGGAAAATTGAAAGTAGTGGTGATGAAATCAGGTATCTGAGACAGCTTGAATCAAAGCACATCTTCATATTGAGTTAAAACAAAAAAGATCAGGGAAATAGTGAGGACGAGTTACATATATACATCTAGAATAAAGGAAAATAAAAATGAGAATGTACCAAGGAAGGACAAGCAGTGAAAATATGAATACAATGCATACATTAATGTAATGTGTTGGAAATTCTAAAATGAGGACATTCAGGTTATTAAGTACCTCTATGAGATAGAGGCCATTTCTGCCCAACAGAGGGTTGGCCGTACTAAATAAGATGAACATAGTGAACAATACAAAATACAGAATGGACTGGACAATATATGATACATAAAAATGGGTTCCCTAGAGAACAAGAAAAAGACATGGATATATAATGAATAACAAACAATTTAAAGTTACAAAAAGCCATCAAAAAGAAATATGAAGACAACATACTCTTTTGGCCATCAATAAACTAGAAGAATGGAAAATGTATGGGTAAACATTTGACAAAACATGAAGCAATGGTTTAAAGAACTCTAAATATGTATAATAGAGAAAAAACAAAATGTTCCTGTCCACAAGACCATTAATACGTCGACACCTACAAAATCCAAGGGAGCAACCAACTTGCCTAATTTAAATATATCAACTGAAATAGCTTCTTATATTGCAGTGTCATCCATTTCAAAGAACTGTGAGACAAAAATGAGAACTGTCATATCCTTACAACAAAAGCACTGACACATTTTTGTGCCCTTACCAATTTCTCAACCAGTGGATAATTACCTATCACTTCATTTATGGATGTATGCGTATATGTATGAGTGATGTATTATGTGAGGCTCGAAGCACCCAATGGACAACAAGTTGTAGATTGTTCACTAAATTTGAACTCGCATATTTTGATGTTTGTTTTTTCTTCAACATTAGTTACTGTCTCATTTAACAAGCTAAGTTTTTATAACCTAACCTAACTGTGGGGCTCATTAGGATGTCCGCCACCATCCTAGCAGTAATGGGACCGCCGCCTGCCATGCGGCGGTCCCGCACCCCTGATAATGATGGAACCGCCACTGCGGCCATTCCATCTGGCAATTTACCTTGTGGTGGGTGCTGCTGGCTGCAGCAACCACTGAAATGAAAAATGGCCATCTTTGCATTTTCATGTGCAACATGACAGGTATCGCGTGGTGCCTGCCACCGTGTGCATGGAAATGGCCCAGTGCACTCCCCCACCCCCTTCAAGCCAATCTCCACTAGCATGCCTTTCCATGGCATCGCCGCCATGGAAAGGCACCTACAACACCCACATCCTAATATGGCGTACGGTGCCTGGTAGGCTCCGTCACCATATTGGTGTCCCTGCTCTGCTCCAGCAGGCAATCGTGGTCGGGCAACTCTAATGACGATGGCAGAACAATTGTTCCGACATTGTAGTGAGCCCCTCTATCATCACTTTAACCTTTGGCCTTTCGGTGAATATATATCTGTTCACCAAAATGTCACTATTTTAAAATTACTGAGCTGACCAAGAATATGTATATTTTGAGTAATCAGATGTGGAAAAGGAATGCTGTACTTATGCTATGTTAGCTATTTTACTATACACCTTAAATTGCAAAAAGCCTATAATTCCCCTCACTTTTTTAGCCCACTGGTTTCATGCCTGCCTTAACATCTCAATACTCACTAACCTCAGCCTTCTCCTCAGGAAAGGGTTTCAATATTACAAGCTAATATTGTAAATGCAGGCTACAAACTAGAGTGTTAAAATATGAGGAGTTAAGTAATTTGAAGCATAATATATTTTTACAGGGTCTAAAAATAAACAAAGGAAGAGACAGCTGCACAAGTACAGAATTCTCTTTCCCCATCTGTTTACTCAGCCTATATATATTCTTAGTCACTAATAGCTCCCTATTTTCAAAATAGTAACATTTTTAAATAGTAATAAATGTATATATTCACTGAGAAAAATGAAGATTAAAGTGTCATTATAATTAGGTATGCTAATGAGATTGTACTCTTACATAAAAACTGGAAATTCACTGGAAAAAACAAATGTTAATGTGATGTTATAGTTAGATGTTGAAATCAGGTAAAAATGAACTATTAAAGAACAAAAAGCCTCTGAAATGTATCAGTTATAGTTTACTGAGATAATTATAAGTTGCTCCCACCATCCACTGCTTGCAACTTCACATGTTACATCACCTATGACATGCTAAATTACATCATGGATGACCCCACTACCTACATTATATGTCTCATATCTATGTATAAACCCTAAGTCACCCTGCTTTCAGTGTGTATTTTATGTGAATTACAATGGGTATTTTCCAGTGTTTTCTTGAATTCTGAAAATCAGTGGTTATCAGTGTTAAGATATTTCAGCACCAAAACAGATACCTAGAGACAGAGGTTTCCCAACATTTACAGAATACATTCACATATATCATTCTAACTGTATGTAGTGTGATTAACAGAAGTCAGGTGCCTACGTATTTGAGTGTCCCAATGAACACCATATCTCCAAAGTTTTGTGCACCAGAGTTTGTGTTAGGCATGTGGTGTCCTGCTGTGGTCTTCTGTGCTGTTGAGCACCTTTAGCTGGGAGCACTGAGTGAGACCATGAAAGTATACACTAATGCAGTCATTGTAGTTTTTTTTTAAAGTGATTTTTATTGGTTTTTACAGCAATAATTGACACCCGCCACCCTACCCTCCCCTGTCAGACAGGTACACATGTATACATAGCATTTTGTCTTTTCCCATAGCAAAACCGCAAACGCATTTTAAAGGTATCATACATTTAAAACTAACATGCAAGACTAGAGCATCTTTAAAGTTTAACAGAAAAAAAGCAGAAGCACCAAATATACATTAATCAACCAAACGCTAAAGACGGCAAGATTAAGCTATGCTCTGGGCAGAGCCCTGAGCCAACCTCAATTGTATCAAATGTGACCAAATGCTTAGATCCCTTGACCGCCGCTGATTAGCCTTACAGTTATAAATTGCAACCTCCAGGTTAGAGATAGCTAGGAGTCTAGCTAACCATTGTTGGAAGGACGGTGCCATTGGATCTAGCCACGCATAGGCAATGCATAAACGTAAAACAGCCATTGCAATAAATATGAACTCATGGCCATTTCCCAAGTGATCCGCGTCGGCGGCCCCTAGCAAAATTACTTCACTAGATAGGATTATATTTCTTTGTAATACAGTAGTCAGAAATGACTCTATGTCTCGTATATATATGAACTGCATCAGCTTTAAAGGCATAGTCAATGTAGTTTTTAACGTGCTCACAAAGTACCCTTTTCAGGAATCTAGCCTTTCCTGTTTTTTGTTGATGGTTAAATATATCTAACATAATCAGTAGCTCTTTATTACCGTACACATTTTGCTAATTATGTGCAGTAATCCAGAATAAATCACTGTCTTTCCTTTGTACAATGCAGTAATCCTCTGTGTTTCTCATCTTTTTTTTACTTAGATTGTTTTGGTCACCATATTCTCTTCGAATTACAATGAAAATTTCCACCAAGCCTAAGGCTGCCACCTACATAGGGAAAAATTGCTCATCTAGATTTTATTTACCAGAGTGATCCACATGCCCCATTAATTAGCCCTTTTGTGCCCTTGTGGCATACTCCTAAAAAAGATGGAGACTCAAATGGAGCTGTGTATGACCACTAACAACTATAATTTCAGTAGCTTCAATATGCAACTTGTTATTGTGGCCACTGGCTCATTCAAAGGGATCCAACCAAACAAAGTCCAATGGAGCAACCGCCGGACCCACAAAAAAGCTGCTGACACAAGTCACACACCAAAAACATCAAAGCAGCCAGGCTACCTTTCTACAGCAGTTTAATAGTGAGGACAAGTACTGAGATTACACTTCTAGACGCAGAGAATGGACATTCCAACATCTCTAAATTATTGCCCAAGAATACAATTTTATAAACCGTATGTATTACACAATAGACCATGTTTTATTTCCAGCATTCAGAGAAGATGTTTTCACAAGTCTCAATCACCCCCCACATGAAGTATACTTGTCATACCTACCAAACATATGGCACACAATCTAATTCATATTTTGGAGTTCCATATGATGCAGCACAAAACACATTTGGAGATACGATCGATGTGTTTAAGTGACTTCACTGTACTGAAGGATCTTGATTTCATTATCACCAAGCTCCCACAAGGAGCGAAACGCATCATGAGGGCACTTGCCTGAGACATTTTATGGCAAAATAATTTTTTGCACTGCTTTGCCACATTTTTCTGCATGGAGGTCATTGATTTGCCTGGGAGGTACAGAGAGGTCCATGCCTGCGTGCTGCTGTTCCTTGGAGTGGGAAGGGCAGTAACTGTTTCGATATACATGTCTAAAACAAGCCGTTTCCGTTGCCGGATAGGCAGACCCCTGCAGTGACCTGTGTACGCTGGACCAGCACACGTGTGTTGTGCTTGCAGGAGGATGCGTGCGTAGCTCCATGTCCAGGGTACCTGCCAACGCTGAGGTGACATGGTAACGTCTGCTGAAGATACCACACTGACTGCACACTGTGATGTTGCTAACACAATAACCTCACAGACACACTTGCTCTGATGCTGGTTTGGGGGGCTTTGGTGGTCCTGGTTTTGTTGTGATGAGTCTTGTGGCCCTCATGGATACCCCTGTATCGTGCTCATTGACTCTATGGCACCTGTGGGTGTTCTGGTGTGGCTCTTGGCTGTGTTTCCTTTCATGCTTCAGGTAGTCATCCTGCTTAAATCCAGCAGGAAGCAGGTGTAAAATACCTGGTGGTAATGTGGGTTATGGACGGAATTACTTTCGCATTGCAGTTTTGAAAGTTTTGATGCAATTTTTTAATGTGCAGAACAATATACGAACTGGGCAGTGTATCCCGTCAAGATGCAGCACCTGACGCACTATTACTAATCAATATACATACAATGAGATTTCTTCATTGATTTTGTGTGTCCACTGTAAGTGGAGGCACTACCTATGTGCAATTCAATACAGGATTTTAGTATTTTGAATAAATCGCAAAGTGCACCTCATGTCTTTTTGCACAAGACTGCTATTCTGCATTTCATTATCAGCACATTAATGCAACTAAACTTGAGATAAATATAACATAGTATTCAAAAGTTGGTGCAAACTGCAGGGATCACCTGTATTCCGGCGATAAGTGCTCCAAAATTTAACACCATGGTGGATACCAGCAAATAACAGTGATAAGAAGAAGAAAGAGTCATACAGCAGTTCAGAAAACAACCGAAAAGGTTAATCATTTTTTTTTTCAAACTTTATTTTTTTATAAACATATCTAAACCATAAATTATTTTTAAAAAAAAGTATTAAAATATATAAATTAAATAAACCAATAAACAAAATTTAACAAACATAATAGAAAAGAACAAGGTGGAAGAGTGTAGTGGGACCATGGATGTTGACATCAGATCCTAAAGAATAAAGCACAAAATAAGGACAAGTGTAATGCGCATATCAAAGGACTGAGAAAGAGAAACCCAGAAGGAATAACAAGCTAGAGAGAAAAAGAGAGGGAAGGAAAGAAAGGGAGTGAGAAAGGGAGAAGAGAGAGAGAGATAGAAGGAAAGAAATGAAGAGACTGAGAGAGAGAGAGAGAGAGAGAGAGAGAGAGAAGAGAGGGAAGTGAGAGAGAGAGAGAGAGAGAGAGAGAGAGAGAGACTGTCGCCTCTGCGCATCCATGAGCAAATAATTACCTGGTGCCAGCGGAGTGTGCAGCAGTGAGCCGACTACACATGCCCGTCAAAACCCTGCCGATCTCCGATGTGTTGCTGAGTCCTGAGTCCTGAATGTCGGAGACCACATCAGATACTCTGCCGATCTTAGATGTGTTGCTGAGTCCTGAGTCATGAATGGTGGTGACCACATCAGATTCTGCGCGGATCTTACAGATGTCGCTGAGTCCTGAATGGTGGAGACCACTACAGCTTCTCCACGGCACGGCAGATCTCACACATGTCGCTTAGTACTGAGTTGTCAATGGCGGAAACCACCTCAGGGTTTGGTGCCGCTAAGCCTGTGGAACTCAAGTTCATGCTACGTGGTGGTAGGCTCCTGATGGCCACATGAGTTTGGGGTGGCACTGACCATATGCATATGAAGTCTGTGCCAAGGATATGGTAGGCCACTGACTACTATAAAGTTGAGAATGCGACTAGCCTTCTGCACAACTTTTCATGGACTCTTTATGGTTGAGACCCGTGGAGCATCTGTCAGCTAGTCAGCACCGACAATAAAGGATGTGACGTATTTGCATGGTCACATGTCCTGTGCCGCATGTGCCAGATGGGTGTGGTGTGCGTACAAACCTGCCCTCAGGGAGTGGCAGTGAGATGTTGAGAAGTAGACCACTGATCTGCACACCAACAGCGAGTACGCCTGCGACAGGTAGCTATGGGGGCCAAGGTCGGAACATAATCGGAGTGGCGTGGCGTACGACGGAACAGGGCAGGGATAGCTACAATGATGCGGACGACTCGCAGTACTGTGTCTGGGAGTCAAGCAGACGGGCAGCAGCTGTCACTCTGCTCGAACTGTTCATAACTCACACTATATAAGTATTGAAAAACCATTTAGTGATTCAGTCCGTCAGCTGGCATCTGTCCTAGGCAATTGGGAAAACATATCGGAGTTATTTCTGTGAGTGATACCCCTTTGACGCTCCCTCTCCCCCATTAGCAGGTAACATACTTTCTTCCCACATTACCACCATACCCCCAACAACCTTCTTGGGCCTGGAAGCGGTTGGGGAGAGAAGAATCTTAGCCATGTACATATTTACATATAAAAAAAATTATTTAATGAAAAGAGCAACAAAAACAATAACACTGAAGAGAGTCTGGTGCTGTGGTCTCTACCACGAAGTCGGGGTCACTGTCGTGCAGGACTCAGGACAACGTTACACATGCGGGTTTATTTTGTGTTAAATTAGGTTAGTGGTACCAGAAGCATTGAGACTTTATGAGCCTGTGATGATGGTTGATGTGGAGGGATCACACTAGGAGCAATGTGTCTTGCCTACTGGACTGCGTCATGTGGAATTGGCAATGTGTCTGAATTGTGAGGTCTTCTGACCGTAGTGTAGGCCAGAGGTAGCGATGAGGAAGGGCCCACAGGCATGTGCATACGTTGATGGCCCCACCAGCCTGTGTAGTGCTGGTTCAGTGGCACCACTTGTCGGCAGACTTCAATCTGTAAATACTGCTCACTAATCGAAGAGAGTCAGGTGCTGTGGTCGCTGCCACAAAGTTGGAGTCGCAGTAATTCAGGACTCTGAACACACTTGTATTAAAGAGGGTTAGTGGGACTATGTGTTGCCGGCTTGCATTTCGAAATTTGCCCCACGGATCGAAGGGAGTGTGGTGCTGTGTTCGCTGCCACTAGGGGTCAGTGCGATTCAGGACTCAGGACACAGTTACACATGTGGGATCGGCTTGGGTTAAATAAAGTTAGTGGCACCACGTGTCGCCACCGGTGCATATGTCAATATGCCTCACTGATTGAAGGGAGTCTGCTGCTGTAGTTGTCTCACAGTGGTGGGGTCACTGCTATTCAGGACTCAGAACACAGTTACACATGTGGGATATGCTTGAGTTGAACAGAGTTAGTGGCACCATGTGTTGTCAGTTTTCCACAGTGTAGGTCGGAGGTAGCGGTGAGCAAGGGCCCATAGCCATGTGCATCGTTAGTGGCCCTACCTTCCACAGCGTAGACCGGAGGAAGCGGTCAGAAAAGGCTCAGAGGCAGGTGACGTTGACTTGAGTTGCACAGATTGGGAGAATTTGGTCTTCTTAACCCATTATAGTCTCCTACACAATTTACTTTGCTACTAGTCTTAAATTGTGAATCGTGTAACCCCAGTGTAGGGTGGAGGCAGCTGTCAGGATGGGCTCACAGCCATGCGGCATTGAGTTGAGCTGCACAGTTAGTGGCACGTGGAGCTGTGTGCGCACACTCTGATGATACGTGGTCCCAGCGGGCCGCACTGGGTAAAATGTCTTGCCTTGATAAGGGCATGTGGAGATGACTTATGGTGCAGTGAGTTAGTAGCACCTGAAGTACACAGCGTGTGCGCATCCTGCAATGATGCGTGGTCCCGGCGGGCCGCACTGGGAGCATGTCTTGCAAACTGGACTGCGTCATCTGCAATCACCACTGTATCTGAATTGTGAGACCTGCTGCCTGCATTGTAGATCGAAGGCAGTAGTTAGCATAGACAACGAGGACTGCTTTTTGTCACTTCTTCTTGGCAAAATCCGAGGACATAGAGTACAGTTCTCTGTGCAATTAATAAATCAAGGGTGAATTCAAATTATGAACCCTGCTGTCTGCAGTGTAGATCGAAGGCAGTAGCCAGTACAGACATAAGTCTGCGGTGCTGTGCCGTTGCGTTCGCAGGGGGGTTGTGTGGTGGAGGCCAGCGGTCATGGAGGCAGCCACATGCCAGGGTGAATGCCTCCGCTGTGCAGACTCGTTGGTTTTCCCAGAAGTGAACCATGCCCAGGGCCTGGCCTATTCATTCATACTCCTACACTGGAGTGGTGTACGTTGGACCAGCCCAATCCGCTTCTGCTTGTAGGGGGGGCAACACAGCTTCATGACCAAGATCTTCCTCACTGTTTGAGGTAACATTGTTACGTTCGCTGTGCACTACAGTACAAGTATCAATAGTATATCTCCACATGGGGAGGTTTGTGGTCTGCATAGTGAGATCTGTGCAGCACATCTGTGTTACACTTGGCATTGTGTGCATTATTATTGATGGGTGACTTGCCATCTTCATATATAGTTGGTTGCCACATCTCCCAACCTTCAGCTATTGTGTGGTTGAGGGGCCATGGTATTTTGGGAAGGTCTGTTGTCCTGTTTTGCGCTGCCTCAGTGGTAGTAGCGGGGTGTGGTCTGGGGGAAGGTCCTGGTGGTGGTGGCGCTAGGTGTTGTGGCCTTGTTGGGTGTCGGAGGTGCATGATCAGTCGCTGTATCACGCGTTGGTCTTTAGATGTGGCTGTGAGTTGGGACTAATTCACACAGTAGATAATCAATCTCCTTACACCAGTTAAAGGTTGATGTTAATTTGTTACTGGTAAGTCGGCTTATCGTCTGCTTTTTGGATCGCATTGCAGATTTGGCTGGTTGTTGAAAATATGAGGAAGTGGTGTTTTCGTGTTTCTTTTTGCACGGGAATGCTTACTTTGCATATCATTAGCGTTAGTTGTGGCTTTCGTTTGTGGCAATTTTGTTGGCAGAAGGTATCGATGGAAGAGTGGTGAGATTTGCAGTTTTCACCAGGTTGAGAATGGGATGATAATTAAAAAACATAGAAAAAAGATATGTTTAATGAACATTATAATTAGAAATTAGCATTTAAAAAACCTTTGAAATTCACTGAAAAAAACCATAGGTTTCAGGTACGATATAGTTAGAAATTACCATTTAAAAAACCTTTGAAATTCACTGAAAAAAAGCATAGGTTTTACAAATGTTATAGTTAGGAATGAGCATTTAAAAAATCTTAGAAATTCACAGAAAAAACCATAGGTTTCAGGGACGTTATAGTTAGTTGGACATTTCACTCATACAAAAAGATAGAAATTCCGCTGTTATAGTTAGTTGAGTTACCTATAAGTCGCGCCCCTGCAATGCACTGCTGATGACATCACAAATTACATCATTCATGACATGGTCAGTGACATCACTGATGACATCACTGATGACATCACGGATGGCATCTCAGAAGACATCACTGATGACATAACTGATAACATCATTCACATGACAATCTGATGCACCTCATCAGACCTTAATTTAAGGCTTGATTCACTCACTCTAAAATACAGACTATATTTTTCGAAATCATGAACACACCAAGACCAGTTAGTACATATCCACTGACTAATTCCTAGGTCAACATACACATCAATTCATTCTCCCATACATTCACTCATACATACAGTCAGCCATCAATGTAGCATTATCATATCCAGTCACACATCTATACACACACTCAGACACCGCCTTCCATTCATAGAGTTATTTGCACACCTAGTCAGTGAAGAAATAATGAATCACACTTTTATTTACTTACCTGTACAGTTATACACACACACCCTCACTTATTTAAACATATACCAACACATACTTTCACTCTAATACAGTAACTAATACAAGCACATACTGATCCATACAGGGAGTCTCACAATCACTCACACTCACATATAGTCATTTATACAGTCCAACACTCGCATATACTGCCTTTCACATATGCAGTTCCTCACACATTTACCACTGAGGCATCCATTCACTCACCAAAACACCCAAACACAAACTAACACAGACATACAGCCCTTCAAAGATACAGACTTGAACACATATACAAAGAACATTATCCACTCACATATTTATGCACAGTCACACCCCCCACCCATCCACACTGACACTGAGGCACCCATACAGATACTCAGACAAGGAAGCAATAGACTATATAGAACGTAATTTACCTGCTAACCAAACCATGCAACTGCTTACCCTCCATCTGACAACCTAAACCTTGTGAATGTCTGTAACAGTGTATATATATATATTTTTTTTCCCAACAAACGCCAAAGCTTCTCAAGATGCACACGACAGTGCGTCTGCCATTCTGCATCACGGTTCAGCCCACCCCAGCCATCCAAGTTTGTTGTACTGCCTGACGCGTTTCTGTGGCCAACGTACCACTTCATCAGAGGCATTTCTCCTGTACGCATTGGAGCGCTCTTTAGACTGCATGCTGATTGGTTGATAAACCCCGCATGGGTTCAACTATGTATTTGATTTCTTCATACAGCATGCTGGGATGTGTAGTCACATCGAGCTTTCATTGAACACCTATAGTAGGTTCCAAAGCGTACAGATTTCAGAGAGTCAATTAGAATCCTTGGTAGGATCTGGATGTGATGGGAGCAGGCACTTTTCATCAAGACGCACTGTGATGGAGATGTGCACAAAGAGGCAACAGAGGAGCAGACAGAGGCATTGTTGCAAAGTCATCCTGTGCCCCCAATTTGTTGCTGACGGGTATTGGTGGTAACTGACTGACTAACCATGCCTGGAGCCAGTACTATCCTGAAAAGACACTTAGAATACAGTGAAAACACCTATATACACTAGGGAACACTATGTGTTGGGGTACCCTGGGATTGGCATGACCGCTTGTGTAAAGCCCTAGTACATAATAGGGCAGGGGGATTAAAATGACCTCTAAGTAAGATATGCATAAAGACACTTCTTTAAGTAGTAGTCACATTTGGACAGTGGTGAAGAAAGGTTTCTGCACTGGTCCATCAAAGGAAATGTTGAAGCAATTGCAAACTATGGGAAAATATATGTTAATATGTAACATCAGTCTCCATATTGTTAAACCAAGTAGAAATGGCTCAGTTGGAAACTGAGCAAGAAAACATATGTTGGTGAAACTACATAAAGCTGTATTGTGTGCATGGGACAGTGTTCTCGCTGAATCTTCAAGGTGACTTCCGAAGAAACTCGAAAATATAACTTTCTACCAATGTGTCAGTGCCGCATAAAGCCAAATGCACTGCACCCTGGTGCATGCACAAGACCTGTGGTGTTAATGAAGCCAAAGCACTTTACACCAAGACACTCATGAACACACTGACCGTATGTGTAGTGCACATCAGAAGCGTAATGGAGTCTTTGCGCTTAAATAAGCAGACGCTTATTAGTGTTGCTGAACAGGACTGCTGGCATATACCTTGGGATGATGAAAGCACAAAATAAAATTGCAAAAAAGAAGAAAGTCAGATCGGGCAAGTGAACACTTGTCCAACAGTTTAGCTTTTGAATTCCGCAGCACACATGACACCAACTCAGCTGCTGCACCTGTAGTCATTAACACACCAGTGCATGGAATAGAGACTGTGCTGTGCGGCACGGTACAAGCAAGTGCATACCGGTACAGTGCCGAACAATTGAAGCACAGACTGGTACTTCCTGGCATGGTACAGTGCAGACTTGTGATGCAGGCATGGTAGTGTGGACTTATGTTGCCCATCATGGTATAAACTCACGCTTGTACTATGAAGTTTTTCAAATGTGCACACTGGTGCAGTATGACATGCAGGCTCATATTAGTGTCACTCTATATAGTGAAAGTGCAGCTAGGTGCTATATAAGTAGCTGTGAGTACATGATAATGACACTCAGTGTGGTATACGTAATGGCTGCGCTGCTAAGTATGAGATAGCCTGATGTTGGTGCTGAGTGATAGGGTAGAAGTGTGTTCTGGGGCTGCACAGCACAGTACAGGAGCCCACTGGTGCTATAACAAACTATAACCTTGTGTCAAGTTCGGCATAATACTTAACGTTCTATTTAGTGCTGTACACCATCGTCTTTGAGGCACGCATCATGCCACAAATCCAGGAGGAGGCTTTCCAGCACAGTACAAGCTCTGCTGGTGCTACACAGAATGATGCACTTGCATGTGGGTGCAGTTCAGAAGGTTACATAGTCATACCGCTAAGAGGCCTTTCAAGGCGTGGGCAAAGAGGGCTCTAGCTCAGGGCCCGAGCCTATCAGGGGCCCCTAGAAAGACTACCTCTGTTCTCCACACACGCCCGTCCTGCAGACCTTGAAGGATTCTTAAACATACCATTTTCCATTTATTTTTATACAGATATTTTGCAGAAAACTATATTCATCCTTTTTTTTATCATTAGAATGAAATAGTTCAGCCTACGTGCACACTACACGATGAGTGCGTGCATCCTATTAACGTGCATTGTAGAAATCGCATGCGGGTTGCAAAGTATGCGTAATTTGGAAAGTATGAAATATCTTTTAATTCATTATCAATAAAAGTTTTTGTGTTTGTCTAATTTTATTTACAAAAGTATTTTTAAACTATTATTTTCAGTATACCCTGTAGGAAGGAAATTTGCTATGTGCGCAACATATGCATGTATTATGCACGACCCCTCCCTGTACATATTTCGCGCTGGGGTCGTGACTTTGGTGTATTTTCAAATTTTTAAAAATGACTAATGAAACTTTGAATATGATATTAGAGTGAAGAGTTTTGCTAATATACTTATTAAAAGTTTATAGAAATTTGTATTTATAGTGTATAATCATGTACTCGATATTTTGCGGGTGCGTAATGGGCGCATGAAGGGTGCGGGCACCCTACGCGACTTCATGTCAGCACAAAATAAAAGAATTTGATTGGTTTAAATCAATCTTATTGTGGAAGAAAGAGGATGCATCCTTCCGATATTCCCCTTACTTTTTGTCTTTCATAGAAAAGACCTGTTTCCTGCTTCTCTTTATCATCATACCTCTTTTTGTGTGTTTCTTTATTTTTTCTACAACTATGGCTTCCAGTCTTGCTTTAGTTGATCCTTTGGCCATTGAGGAGGAAAAAGAGATGGTGGAGTGCAGCAGAAAGAGGAAAGAAAGTATTGTCTAGGCCGTCTTCACTGTTCCTGAGGGCGAAAAAAAGGTTAACGCTCTAAAAGTTACCTGCATAATTTGCCAGAGCATGCTGTCAAGAGGGTCTGAGAAATATTCATGTGGTACCAGCAGCATGAAAAAACATATGGAGTCTTTACAACCAGTTCACCTGGCAAGAGAGGAGAGGAGTAGAGAATTAAATGCTGCTGCAGACATCACCAAATGCTCCATCTACTTCAGCACAGCTTCCAACTGTTTCAAGGCCCCACATTCTGCCTGAATTTTTAAATGCTCCAGTTAGTTGCATAAAGTGTGACATCAAACTGTGCATTGGAGAACAGTGTGTGGATGTTATCTCTGTTGCTCTAAAAGAATAATAAATGTTATTTTTTTTTATAATGTGCTTTTGTATTTGTTGGAGAGATCATTTCCTGATCTTAATTTTTCACTGTTGTTTTTAAAATAAAAAACCCACAAAAAGTTAAATGTTTAAAAAAAGCAAAACAATGTAATTTTTTTTTAAACGTTTCTTACGGAACCACATCTACTGGTTAAAAAAAGAAAAATTACTTAAGTGATTGTGTGAGAGTATGGACACTGTGGGGGATTGGAGATTTGCAAGTCTACTATGTGGTTATTTTATGAATGTTTGGGTACTGGTAATGTGATGGTTAGTGCATGGGTCATTGCATGAGTACATGGATAGAGACTGGATGATTAGAGTACTGCAAGGAGAGTGCATGGTAAATTTATAAGTGCTTGGGTATTGGCGGAGTGATTGGATAAGTATATGGTACTGGCTGGGTGATTAGAGGAGTGACAGGGTGATTGCTGGACTGCATGGGTACTACCTGAGGAATTGAAGGAGCGAATGAGAAGAGTGTAAATGGCTATAGGACTGTATGGGTAGTCCATAGTGGATTGCAGCAGTGCATGTGTTAATGACTGGGTCATTACATGAAGACATGGGTGCTGACATGATGATTAGAGTACTGCAAGGAGAGTGACTGAGTGAATTTATAAGTGCTTGGGTGTTGGCGGAGTGATTGTATTAGTACAACGTACTGGCTTGGTGACTGGAGGAGTGCACAGGGAGTGACAGTGTGATTGCTAGAGTGGATAGGTAATACCTGGGAAAATGAAGGTGCAAATGAGCAGTGTGTAGGTGATTAGAGGACTGCATGGGTAGTACACATGTGATTATAGCACTGAATGTGTTAGTGCCTGGGGCATTGCATGAGTGCATGGGTACTGACTGGTTGATTAGAGCACAGCAAGGAGAGTGCCTGAGTGTATTTATGACTGCTTGGGTATTGGCAGAGTGATTGGATTAGTACATGGTGCTGGCTGGGTGACTGGAGGAGTGTACAGGGAGCGACTGTGATTGCTGGAGTGCATGGGAAGTATCTGGGAAAATAAAGGTGCGTATAAGCAGTGTGTAGGTTTGGAGGACTGCATGTGTAGTGCACATGTGAATGTAACACTGCATGTGTAAGTGCCTGGGTCATTGCACGACTACATGTGTAGTGACTGGATGATTGGAGAACTGCAAGGAGAGTGCATGGTGAATTTATAAGTGCTTGGGTATTGGTGGTGTGATTGGATAAGTACATGGTACTGGTTGGGTGATTGGTGGAGTGCATGGGGAGTGACAGGGTCGCTGAAAACAATGACATGTTTTGCTGCATTCGTAAATGTACAAAGGCAAGCATTAAGTTTGAGACCATGCTCACCTCATCAATAATCAGAAATTTCATTTTTTTGGTACTCTTGAAACTTCCAAAGAAGCTTCTCCAGAAAGCTTGTGATATTCCAAGTTGTTTTCATGTTCAACAGGTAGCGTTAGTAAACAATGTAATGTAATCCCTTTAAGGCTTTGTGCTGCTAACCTAGTTGGAGCGGTTACAATTCAATATAAATGTGATTCAGTGGTTTTCTATAAATAACTGGTCAAAACTTTAATTAAGAAACTTTTTCAAGTACCAGCTTGACCACTGATATACATTCGGATTGGTGGAAACGATGTGCAGTTGCATTCTTTATTTTCAAGATGTAAACCATGGTCGATCTGTTCTGTAACTTGCTGATATATTTCTTTCTGTTCAATACTTAGTTGCTCTTCCAAGTTTCCCAACTCCATAATAGCCTGTTGAACTTGATGCATTGCTGTTTTCTAATTCACTCATAGCATTTGCTGCTTCATTTTCAAGAATTGGTTCTCCCAGTGGATCTTGACTCAGTGGAGCAGAACTTTGAATGTCTTGAAAACTTTATCTAGCAATCTCATTTGCAATAGTAGTTTCTTGTTGAATCTCTTTATTCGACATTTATAGATAATTTTGAAAAACTGTTCATTCACTGCTATCTTTACATGCATTAAAAGAATCTTCATATGACTGAATATCTTCAAGTAATTCCATTTCAGTACGCCAAGCCTTGAAGAGTTGCAGAAATGCTAAATAGTAAAATTCCCATTTATATGGAGTATCAAAACTCAGTTTTCTGTGATTAATGAGATTTCCTTTACTATGTCTCACCGAACATACATTAGAACCAATCACTGCATATTTCTGTTCATTTGTGTTTGCTGTAATATTTCTTTTAAAGCTGTAGTATTGCAGGACATCATAGAGACATATGTTTTCAAGATAGGGACTTCTTTTAGGATAATATGTATCCTTCAGTCAGTCAAAAAGCTTTATTATCAGTTAAAAACCATAAAAGCACAATATACAAGGTACCAATAAGAAACATTTAAAATATTATACAACATTCATAAAGACCTGGATTCATAAGGTGAATAAGAAATAACTGTAAAAATACTGACATAATAAAAATCCATTCTGATTAAAAAGTAGGGCAATCAATGAGTAGACCTAGGGCAATTTAATTTAAGAGTGGGGGAATCAATGAGTAGACCCAGGGTGATTTAGAATGTAAGCAGACTGCTGGATTACAGTAATTATGCCAGCACATAAGCAACTGAAAGACAGTTAGTTAGAATAATTCTAGCTTTTCTTATACACCACATTGACATCAAGTATCTGGCGGTCGCAAACACAATCACAGGGGTGGTATCATATTTTAATAATCTAAAAACCTCTCTGAATATGTATTCAACATGTTTGTTTTAACAATATCTGTGCTTTCCGGTACATTTAATGCTAAATATTCGATTTCTTCTATAAATTTAAGTACTCAAAGTTGTGTTCCAGCCCTAGACTAACCCAAATGATTACTCTTGACTTTGAATATAAACTTGCAGAAGTCAACTGATCCGAACATTTGTAGGATCCAATCTCTCGATGGAACAGCATCTTCAAACTAAAGCTGTACAATTTCTTATAAAGAGTCTTCTCTTGAAAATTTCTTCCAACTTTTCTTTTAACTCTGTCTTTTCAGCTTTTGTTATGTATGACATTACATACCGAGCAACAGCAATATAATTAAACGCCACATACTGGATATGCATATTTGCATTCCACATGGACAAAATCACTGGATTATAATCAATTATATACTTTGATTGTTCATTTATTTTTAAATTGTTAGTATTTTTTAGAGATTTTCTAGTAATAGTATGCCTCACTGCTGAAATGAAACTGTTGACTCTTTCTTTGCATATTACTGGATGTGGAAATCCAAAACGACATTTGGTATAAAACTTTTCCTTTGACATGTTTTTCAGTCCACAGTATTTACCACATCAATGAGTTTTAAACTGTAAAACTTGTTGTCTTAAGGTATTTTCTTCTCTTGTTTTTGTTGTAGCACATGTAACATAGTCTTCAATAAAAGATAAAACAGTCTCATCCGAATCAGTTCAAAATTTTGGTGCATCCTTGATCCATAAAAGCATATGTATATGAGGAGCACCTCTAGCTTGATACTCCTTTCTCAAAGAGAAATGAATAACTTCTACAAGAGGTGGATTGTTTTTATTGCAGATAAAAGAGATCATAGCTTTAACCGTGAAGCCTATGATTAAAATATCTGCACACATTTAAGGATCCAATGAACACAGTTCTCCAGGTGTCTTGAATTCAATGTTTTTAGTATTTGAATGTGCTTCTCAAAGAAATTCAAGTAAATTGTCCCATGCATATTTAGCATAGCTTAACGTAACACACCACCTTGGGGTTCCTAAGTTCCTTAACATACATTAAAGTTCTCCATTACGATGATACCAATACTCATTAGTACCATTTTGGCTCACCATCAAATTAATCAATTGAGGTTCTAAATGATCATCTCTCAATTTGTGTATTAGTTCCTTCGCAGAAACATTTTGAAGATGAACTCCTGTTTTTAACATGTGGTTGACTGCATATGAAAGTTCAGACAAGTCACTTTCAAACAAATGATGAAATATATAAGGGATACATTGTCAAAATCTTGGATCTTCTGAGTACAATCTTGCTGGGTATTCTGATGCATGAATCTGTACTGGTCGTCATATCGTCCACCTTTTCCAGTGGGGAAGAGCTGTGGAAAACAATGAGCTTCCAAACATTTTTCCCAAACACTCTTGGGAATCCCCTTCGCTTTCTTCATTTGGAATAATTCAATAGTATTTCCAATCACTTCCTTTGAATATAAAGTATGTACACTATAATGTTATTACATTTCTTCACTTTTGGAGATGTCGACTTTTGGCCACTTGAAATTTTGCTATCATCTCCTAAAACTATTTCTTCTTCTTCCACATACACATTTTTGTAGTAAATTTTCTTTTTTATGAGATATAACATAGCCTTTTTCACTTTGCTCAAATCTACTAATTTTTGCCATACTTTCCAACTCTTCGTAGGAACACCATTAACTAGAATAACTACAGCTTCAGTTTCTTTTTTCTCTACACCAACAGTTTCAATATTTTTCTTTAAATCTAAAGGTAAATACACAACTCTTCCTTTTAATACTCTTTGTAAATCTGTAGGAGGCAACTTACCTGTTTTAGGCTCCATACGAAAAATAGCCTGAAATGGGTGCACCGATTGAAATAGAATGGACTCAAAAGTGTTTAAATCTACCAGTTCTGCAGGAATAGCTACCAACTCTAGGTTATTATGTACAGCTCTAGCTGGCATTTTGTTGTCCTCTAATTTGGTATGACAGTATTTACAAATACTTTGATCACTACCCAAATCAAAGCAATCTTCTACCAACATATAAGTTGCAAATTACTTCCACATATCATTGTTTACTTTTTGTATTTTTTAAATACAGACCAACATTCTTAGTTTGATTTTTATAGTGAGTTCATCAACAACAATACAAACATAGCAATCTGTTGTACAGTAAATTCAATGTGGTGCGTGTCAGAATTGGTACTAGTTCTAATCACAGTGGAACTTTGAGAATGAATACAAACATTGCACTTTTGAGAAGCACATTCAGTACCTTTGTAGTCAAAACATACATTATTGTCTTCAGCTGTTTCAAAAAAAACATTTTTCTGTACAGAGCTAAGGCATAGAGCTGAGACAAACTCCAACTGTGTATGCTGTAGTCAAATTGAAGCTCCTGCATCAGTGAATTGCGTATTATATGTTACAGTTCTATGTGACCTACACAATAGCTATTAGACATGAATGAATAAATTATATAATGAAAATAAAGGTAGTTTACGATTACCACACTGTGCCAACCAGTTCCTAAACAAAGTTGTATTTTTTCAATATTATTGTGAGTTTCTGAGTAGACGTTGACTTTGAGTAAATTTGTGTGAAAGGGCTTTGTGAATAACAGGGAGGAAGAGAGGCGTGTGCACAAAGAATAGTCGTGGTTTCTAAATGGGTGTCGGGTTTAGGCTAATTCCGGAAGTAAATAGCATATTTGCATAGGCCATAAATCACCAATCTTTAGTTAAAGTGGAGACGTAAGGGGCAATAATGAAGAGAGAGTGCAAATGTCTGAGTATACTTACAAAGTTGGTATACGAAAGTAGTAGAATTGAAGTGTATTATAAAAAATTTAAAGGAAAAAGTAAAGAAAGATGGAAAAAAATCCATTCGAGAATAACGTGAGTTTCTTACAAGTCTTGGAGACTCCAGTCCAGAAGTTGTTCAGCAGCTTGAGATGTGTAATGTTCCAAAAGGCTATTGTTGCCATCGTCTGAGAAAAGCGAAGCGATCCAATACATATCCTCGAAGGGACAGTAATGTTCTTCGAATGTTGAAGTGGCAATTTTAATTGGAAGGCAATCTGTGATGTTGTGAAAGGTCGCACGTTGCAGGAGATCTTTCACGGCTGCGCTGAAATAAAATTCCTCTGCGATTCCTTTTTGCATTGCATTCGCCATTTCTCTACTGCCAGAACAATCATGTTTATGGTTTTCAAGATAATGCATTACCTGCTGGATATCAGGAGCGATTGTTGGGATGTTAGCAAGGCATACATCCATTCACCAGTCAAATGGGCACGTTTTGCATTCAAACGATGGTTGTACGCATATTGCATAAGAGTAGATAAATGTTATGTTGTAGCTAGCTCCGATAATAGATAGAGGCAGGTCGCCGAAATGTTTTTCCGTTTTTTTACAGTATAGATGTAGCTTGGCGTAGAGGCACATTCTGTCGGACATAGTTGTTACCACAGAGAGCGTAGGCATTTTTAGAAGTAGAATTAGTAGTTGGATTGCCGTAAAGAGAGTGAGAATTATGGGCACTGGTCCTGTTTTTCTAGAGATGATCAAATTAATGTAGTCTGGTATTAAAAGAAGAACAGTTTGAAAGTGTGGTAGAAGGCCGTCAGAGACTGTGTTAAAAAAAGTGTGCCAGACCTTGAGTATTGCATGTGTTGAAAATTGGGTAACAATTCACAAAGTGTAATTTGCGGTTCGTATTTAGAAGGGAGTGTATTTTACTTGAAGTTCGTGATATTTGCTGTTGATACATTTCTTTTGCAGAAGTGAGGGAGAGTTCTGTTCTGAATAAAAGCGCTTTTAGTTTGTTTTGTTTCTTGAAATCTGTTTTCAAAAGAAGAATTGAAGGCCAAGTTGAAGTTTGGGAGTTATGTTTTGTGGGTGAGAATAGACATTGCCTCCGGAAGTTACTGTGTTTGAAACAGTACAGACATACAGTGTGCCAGCTCACATTCCGTCAGAGTGCATGTTATTGAGAAGCAGATAAATGCCATTAGAAAGCTGTGTGAATGTTAGTCTGATTGTGGGAGTTCGAGTACTTTTAAGAAAGGATGCAACATTGGGGGCTGTGAGCTTATAAGCTCTATGTAGTTGGAGATTTTTGGATAGTAATGAATAACTGCCATTGTGGTTGCACTTTTCCCCTTTGAGAAAACCTTCTGTATGCTCTTTAAGACAGTGATATGTAAATGGGAGAAACCACTGCTTGTGAATAAACGTGCTACCTATATAATACCCTATATTATGAGGGGATGTGCCAGACAGAGTTGAGTATGCAGAGCATAGACATGTACATGTTAACATTCAATGATGGTCTATTGAGTGAAGTGGACAGTGGACAGAACCATGATAGTACAGTCAGTAGGGAAGATTACGGATTGGTAGCGCGTACGTGCCTCCTCCCCCCTAAATGTTTAGAGTATGGTCTGGCTTGGCGTACACAAGGCTAGCGTAGGGGTTTGAAGAAGAGGCACGTTTCTCTGGATGTGGTTCTCTTCCGGATAGGCGATCCTGTCTGCCAGGTCTGCGCAGCTTACACCGCCACGAGGCTGAAGCCATGAGCGAAGGTGGGTGCGTGAATGATACTTTCAGCGTGCTGGTATCTACAAAGCGTAATGGTCGCTGCAACGTATAAATGCTCCACAGTTCACCTTTGGACACCCCCGTATGTGAAAGAGGGCCCACCAAGTGCTGGCAGAAGTTCCTGGGCCAAGGTCTCTGAGCTCGGAAGGCTCCTGAGATTTACGCTGGGTACCACAACACAGACACACAGCGCCCAGCCTGAGGCCCAGCACTGTGGAGTGCTCTGTTTACTACTAACACCGTATTTTTTTGTTTTTGATACCATAGTGGGCGATGCTAGTACTGTATCTGAGAATGGAGATGAAGGTACTCCGTTCGACTAGGTGTAAGAAAGTCAAGGTCCCAACAGTGGAACGGTGTGTTGATCCCACAATGAACGATGTTAGAATTGTGTCTGAGAGTGGCGATGGAGGTACTCCCTTCAACCAGCTGCAACCAACTCTAGGTCCCAACAGTGGAATGGTGTCTTGATCCCACAGTGGACGATGTTAGAACTGTATCTGAGAGTGGAGATGGAGTTACTCCCTTCGACCAGCTGCAACCAACTCTAGGTCCCAACAGTGGAATGGTGTCTTGATCCCACAGTGGACGATGTTAGAACTGTATCTGAGAGTGGAGATGGAGTTACTCCCTTCGACCAGCTGCAACCAACTCTAGGCTTGTATAAGCCTGTAGCTCCAACATTACAAAGTTTTTTTGTTCATAGCTCTGGCTGTGAAGAAATGCTTCAGGGAGCCTGAAGGGATTCCAATCCCATTGTGCTCTCTTAAGGCTTTGCTTTATTTGCTAGAACATTCTTCCCTTTAGTGGCAGAATGTTCAAATAGCCTTATAGTCCTTTGTAGCTGGGCTATAGTGGCTATTACATATTGCAGTAGCTTTGTTATATTGGTCCAGACGAAAGTCTGGATATTAAAAATCCATGGGGCTGAAACATGTAGACCTGCCATTTCATCGCCTATGACAGTTATTTTTTTTTAACTGTCAGCGCACTGTTTTTAGATTTGACACTAGGATAGTGTCTAATAAAGTTTCTGTAGTAGCTTAATATTCAATTTTAACTATTTCACTAATTTTTCTTTTACACTTTATTGCACTGCTAATCTTCAGCACCACTGACAGTAACAGGCTAGTGGCTGTACCAATCACTGGAGTACGAAGCAAACACAGTTTCCACATCTATCCTTGCTGGCTGCACAAGTTGTGGAACCAACAGTAAATCCCAGATGATGAAGTTTTGCCACTGATGTGGGCTGATAGGATTCTTTTTCAGTTTGTGAATATGTTTTCTTTTTGACCCAGACATTTTTGTTCCTCTGCTAATCTTTGTCTCACTGTTCGTAGACCGGTAGGTTCTTTGTGTTTTTTCTATTAAAGTCCCTCTCCCTTGTTAAAGGCCATCAGCTTTGACTTGGGCCTTTAATGCTGGAGAGAGCCTTTTATAGCCGATATAGCCTGCTACGGTGGGCTATAATGCTATAGTATACTTGTTTGAAGAAGTTTTTTTTAGAGGAGTTATAGGTTTAGTAAAATGACCAAATTCATCTTGTAAGTTGAAAGGAACAGTGAATAGTGTAGACTGTGGACAGATGAAATCCCAATTCGAATTGTTTTGATTTATTTATTGTAGAAATTTATGTAATTTATGTTGTTGTATTTTGTAAAAAGGGCGTGAGAAAAAGTATTGATCGTTTTGTGTATGAGTACTGCCTTCAATTAAGAATGCAGACAGTAGTGTTCACAATTCAGATTGAGTCGCTATTGTAGATGATGCAGTCCTGTAAGAAAGTAGATTGCTGTAGTGTGCTCTGTCTGCACCACTTATACATATCATTGCAGACTCCGCACACGTTTTCTTTGCTTTGCGTATTGCAAACTGTAGAGCTCAAGTCAATGCCGCTTGTTTGTGGGCCCTTGCTGAGAGCACTCTCTGACTTGTACTGCAGAGTTCAGTATTCACATTTGACATTGAGTCAGTATTGTAGTTGATGCAGTCCTGTAGGAAAAGATATTGCTCCAGTGTGCTCTGCACCACTCATACGCATCATTGCAGGCTTTGCATGTGTATTTCTTTGCTTCATGTATTGCAAACTGTAGAGATCAAGTCACTGCCATGTGGCCGTGGGCCCTTGCTGACTACTCTCTCTCCGGCCTACAGTGCAGACAGCCGGTTCACAATTGAGATTGAGTCGTTATTGTAGATGAGGTAGTCCTGTAGGAAAAAACATTGCTCCAGTGTGTACTGTCTGCACCACTCATATGCATCATTGCAGGCTCTGAGCATGTTTTTTTTTGCTTCGCGTATTGGAAACTGTAGAGCTCAAGTCAATGCTACGTGGCTGTGGGCCCTTGCTGACCGCTCACTCTAGCCTACACTGCAGACAGCAGTGTTCACAATTGAGATCGAGTCACTATTGTAGATGAGGTAGTCCTGTAGGAAAAGAAATTGCTCTACTGTGTACTGTCTGCACCATGCATACATATAATTGCAGGCTCCGCACACCCTTTTTCTTGCTTTAGCCCCCTAGCAGCCCAGGTTAACATCAGCACCTGGGCTGCTAGGGGAATTTACAAGGGCCTATTATCAAGCCCATTATTGACGCTTTATCAGCAGTTTCCTGCCGATAAAACCGGCGATAATGTATTGCCTTTTGTTGATGATATGCCCCTTCATTTCTATGGTAGTATGTAAAACTTTCAATTTTTTTGTGTAGCAGTTGTACTCTCTACGCATGTGCAGCCTTGTTTCGAAGCCCATGTTTTTTTCTTTTTCTTCAAGTTCAACAAGCAAACCTTTCTTTATTTCAGGTAGTAAATTTGTAACTTTTTTTTTCCCGGGTCGTGTGTGTCATCCGCTGCTGTACTTTTGTAATATAATAATTATCATATTTTTTCTATATTTATTTGAAAGGTAGTGCCGAGGCGCCAAACGTTGATTACGTACTCCGTCCACCGCCATTTTAGTAGTTTTTCACTGCTATTTTTATTATATCTGTTACTTAGAACTCAGTAGTTGTCAATCCTAGTCTTGAATATCTTACTATAGTATTTGAACATTATTTTTATTGTGGACTGTTATACCCCTCCCCCACAAAATAAAAGAAGTATGTAGTTTTTTTTAATTAACTTTTATTAAATCAATAAATGTAAAGGAAACTGAATTATTACTATATTAGAAGCAACTAGAAAAATAACTTTAACAACAAACATTATTATAAACAAATTGTTAAATGGACTCCAAAAGATGTCCGATTGGTAATCTGCAAAACTAAAACGAAAATTAGAGTTTAGAATTATGTAGATGTGAGTAATTGAGCTGAAGCATTACAAGTTTTGGTAACTCTACGGTTTTACGTGTGCACTGTGCCTCGTACATTTATGTTCTGTTATACTGCCGCATTCAAGTGGTGTCTATATTGAAGTGCCTACTGCATTACTAACGCATGTTATGCCGACTTATTTCTAGTGCATTGCTATGAAGGCTTTGTAGATCTAGGCCTCTGTGCTTACCGTTGTATAAACCTTGCGTCCAAACACTTCAGGCAGTTGAATTCACAACTTATTTTGAACAATTCTTCTACACGTCCAAGCAGACCGTAGTGTCTATAAGTTTAAGAGAGAAAGAGAAATGATGTCACAGAGAGTGAGAGAGAGAGAAAGAGAGAGAAAACAACATTAAAACTGTGTCGCAGAGACTGGAGTTGAGATTTTTTCTTGAAAGTCAGACGTAGATTTACAAGCCCCTTGCGTCACTTTACCCATGTTAAAAGTGACTCAAAAGTGGCGTAATAAGGTTGTGGATCTGTTTGTCTGACTGTTGTAACCTATCTGTTGTCACTGCTCGGAGGTAATTATAGATTTTACGGAGAAGCTGCTGTACACTACGCACTCTGGGACATAATATCAAGCCTGGGCGACAAAATTATCACCACTTTATTGGCAGGAAAGTGCCGCCAAAGTGGCAATAATGTGTTTGATAATATGCTCTATGGAATTCCAATCGAAGCTCATGTTAGATGTCCTTCACATCTAACGTTAGCTTCAGTTGGAGTTACATAGAGCATATTATCAAACCCATTATCGCCACTGTAGCGGCACTTTCCTGCCGATAAAGTGGCGATAATTTTGTCCCCAAGGCTTGATAATATGGCCCTATCTCCTTTCACAAATAAAGTTAACACTACAGTTTTACGAGTGCAGTGTACCTGGTATATTTCACTTGTTATAGTGCCGCGTTCAAGTTGTGTCTATATGGATGTGCCTACTGCATTACTGACGCCCGTTATGCCAACTTATTTCTAATGCATTGCTATGAAGGCTTTGTAGATCTAGGCCTCTGTGCTTACCGTTGTATAAACCTTGCGGCCAAACACTTCAGGCAGTTGAATTCACAACTTATTTTGAACAATTCTTCTACACGTCCAAGTAGACAGCAGTGTTTGATAATATGCTTTATGGAATTCCAATCGAAGCTCATGTTAGATGTCCTTCACATCTAACATAAGCTTTGTTTGGAATTCCGTAGAGCATATTATCAAACCCATTAACGCCACTTTAGCGGCACTTTCCTGCCGATAAAGTGGCGATAATTTTGTCGCAAAGGCTTGATATTATGGCCCTCTCCCCTTTCACAAATAAAGGTAACACTATAGTTTTACGAGTGCAGTGTACCTGTAACTTTTCACTTGTTATAGTGCAGCGTTCAAGTGGTGTCCATATGGAAGTGCCTACTGCATTACTGATGCAAAAGTGGCATACCGGCATTGTACATATGCCGATTTATTTTTAATGCATTGCTATGAAGACATTGTATATGTAGGCTGTGCTATTTCATACATTACTACCCCCCACCCTGCCCCTCCCCCTCCCCACGTCACCGCCCGGCCGGTACTCCAAATACCGGCTGCTACTTTTATCGCCACTTTTATCGGCTAGAAACTGCCAATAAAGCGGCGATAATGGGCCTATAGCAGCCCAGGTTAACACAAGAACCTGGGGTGCTACGGGAATTCACAAGGGCATATTATCAAGCCCATTATCGTCGCTTTATCTGCAGTTTCCTGCCAATAAAACGGCGATAATTTGAACACTGGTCCATGATAATAAGTCTGTTTGTATTGCAAATATATTCCGGGCATTTCAGGGATTATAAAAACGTTACTGCTATTGGGAAATTTTTTTTTTTAATTAATACATTATATAGGAGTGCGTTTGTCTCAAATATTAAGTCTCATTTTTATATGTAGTCAGCTACAGCCCTTTGACTCCTTCTGATGCGTACTCAAATGTCACTGCTCTCCTTTAGTGGAAACAAGTTTCTTCATGATGTAGTCACGATCTTCAACAAAGAAGTCTCATACCTGTTGCCGGGTCTTGATACCTCTATGGCTCACGACATACTCGTGCTCCCATCATCATCATCATCGCAGGTTCTTCACCCACTCAGTGTTTCGGGCCCCACTAACTCAGTGACCAAAGAGGCCACTCATGTGGTAGTGGGCCCTTTGTTCGGTGCTTTGGGAACAACTCTAAAATGGCGTACAACACGTGCGTTCCGTCTTTTTTATAGATAGGGTCACGTGTGTAGTGACGGATGCGCTGAATGGGTGTGTTGTGGGTGTGTACCAGCCATGAGGGAGTGTGTGTGTCGATCTGACAACTAGACCTGCAACTAAGAAATCACTACAATGGAAGTTTGGGCCTTATACTTTTGTTGTGTTTTCCTGGTAGCGTAAGCATTGCCTTCTTTTTTCTATGTGACGTTATAGAGTTACATGTCTGTAACCTATTTTGTGATGCATCTTATTGTATAATGCGTTTGAAAAACTAGTTGTGGTAGGGTGTTTTTTAAATTAAACTGTTTACTTTGGTTACGAGTTTGTTGAGTTTAGAAGTATATATATTTTTTTTCTATTTTGTATTCTATCATAATTGTGCTGACTTTTCTGCTTTAGCGTGCAGTACTATATTATTTTATAAAATGTATAACAAACTGTTGAAATCATGTTTGAAATTAGAATGTAAGCATGTAAGCTGCTCTCTGTGAGGAATAGCAATGCCGGCTCCTGCAAGAAGTCGGGAGCCGGCTGGGATCGTGGAGGCCTTGCGGCTGTTCCCACGGTCCGCAACGTTAGATTTGAGCCCCGGGGGTTGGGGTCCTCGGGAATTACAGAAAATTAGTGATAAAGGCTATTTTTCTTCATGATAGAATCATTGTACGCGTACCAAGCGCGAATGGACGACGTGCAGCCTGAATATTGGAAGTCGTCCTGTAAGCGTACCTAAGCAAGAAAAATAAAAATAATTTTAGATATTTATGAAGTGTATTTGTTTATGTTGTGTGGCTCTAAAAAGAGCTGGTGTGTTTATTGGGAGATTTTAGTACCTACAAGTAAGTACCGATACAGAGTCTTAAGTTTATGAGGAAGACTCTGTTCCCCTCATCTGTAAAATCTACACCGTCTCTCCTATAGATGTCATGCATATTGTAATGCAAATTGTTGTTGTAAATGGACCCCATTCGATAGTCTCGGAGAAAGGCAGAAACAGATTTATTCACATGTTTCCTAGCTTTTTCAATCCGTTGACAATAGTGGTTGGACCATTTCCATTTCTGCCTTTGGCATATATTAGAATATACAAAGGCAGTTTTGGGAAACAATGTCATCAATTGTGCAAAGGTGTCCTTCATAAGCATTTCCAGACCTATCCCTGTCAAAGTGCCTAGGTCATTGCCACCACAGTGCACAATTATGCGGTCAGGGTGTTGGAGATGCAAAAAGGATTTCACCAATGGAATCAATTGGTGCCATTTTAACCCTCTCTGACCAATCCATTTAATGTGTACATTTGGTAAACGTAGGTCTTTGTGAATTCCTTCCTCTTCTGCGTACCTTTGACTCCAGAAAATATAGCTGTTTCCAACAATCCACACTGTAAGCATCTTGAAGAGAGGTCTGGATGCACTCTGAAGGTATTTGTAAATGAAGTGGCAGTTTGAAAAGTGAGATTTTTTCTAAAATGGTGGACAACATGCAGTTTTGAAAAAAGAAAAGGATTGATTAGTTGTTCGAGAACATTCTGCACTAATCTACGATGAATGTTTCTGTGTTTTAAAAGGCTGATTTTTATTGGTTAATAATAAGTGTTAGCAAAGAACGTTACATAAAGTAAGCTGGTATATTCTCAAGTGAAGCATACTTGCTGTTTTAATTTTCAACAATGTATGATGAAGTTTTCACCTGTGTGTTGAGTTACGTGTTCCCTGAAGTGTTTCTATGGAAACTGGCAGATTGTGGAATGGCAGAAGGGTTGAAAGTTTTGTCAGTTGGAAAGGGTGCAAAAGTTAAAGCAATATAAATGTGTGTTTCGTTCAGAAATGAATGTGGGAATAAATGAGATTTTTTATTTATTTGTATATGTGTGTATATCGGAAAAGTTTGCTATTTGATATAGGACTTCCTGATCCTCTAGGACTGCTTAGGGAGATTTACAATGAAGTCCAAGTTCAAAATCTTTGATGGCCTTTGTTGAGCCTTTGATGGCCCTGGGGAGCACCGTCTCCGAGGGTTGGCTCTTGTAGTGTTATAGGGTGCCATTCGTGGGAGTCTGCTGTTTGGTATGGTTGGGCAAGAGTTCTCTTTGAAGTAGGAAATCAGATTGTTTTTCGTCTGAGAGAACAGCATGTAAGGTAGTTTCTCTGACCAAAGCAATTCCGGCTCCTGAATGATGCAGGGAGCCGGATGGTACCGTGGTGGATTTGAGGCTCTACGTGCGGTCTTAAACGTTATATTTGATACTTGGTGGATGGGGTGTCCGGTGATTGTAAAAAATGAGTGATTTATGCTATTTTTTTTTTACGGTATATTTATTGTGCGCGTACAGTGCGAATTTTGAAACTTGTTCCATAAGCGTACGTAAGCAAGAAAAATGAATTAAAAATAAATCTTTTACAGATATTTCTCAAGTTTATGTGTTTATATCTTTGTTGCTTGTAATGAGACGTTTTTGCTTTATTGGTACTTATAAGTAAGTGCTTATACATAGTCTAAATTTGGTGAGGAGCAGTGTTTTATAAAGTGCTGAACTTTTGACTTCTGTTGACAGTTGACTTTTGCATGATCTGTTGGGGGTAGGGTGGAAAGTTATGTCAGTTGGAAAGGTTTGGAATGTTAAATCAATAGAAATGTGTGTTTTGTTTTGAATTAATGTGTGCAGGATTTTAATTGGGTATTTGTGTGTATGTATGTGTAAAATGATAAGGAAAATGTTCCATTTGACGGTTCTGCTGCAAACATGGAACTAGAGAGATTCTGTACAAGAATATCCACTGTGTGAGTGGTATTCTTCCTAATCTACAAATCAATTTCATGTCAGCCACTTCTTTATCTAACACGTGTTGTGCTTTCGTTTTCACAATATTCTTCCTGGTTGGCATACAAGCAGTAATGCACATAGAACATAGCATTGGGCCACAATGGATACACATACAACAGGTGAAAATCACTGCAGTTGCGATGCATAGAACAGTCAGTAGTTTCCAACCCCAAGCAGAGACTAGAGCCCAAAACCATCCAGTAAAAGACCAAGTGCCATTCTTTATGTGAATGTCTGTAGCTATCTTATGTAATTTAAAAATTGCATCATGCACTGAGGGCGAATTATCAGGGATAAACACAACAACTACTACTGATAATTTTACATGCTCCTCCTCAATCTGCTGTACGAATGGGGGTGGTGCTAGCATCACATTTAGAACCATCCAGTTTTGGAGCACTACAATTCAAGCAACTTGCAGTTCTTCAGTAATATTTCCTAACGCTATAGCAGTCTGATTAGTGACAGCTTCTACAACCCTAGTTAACCGTCTCACTTTCCTGCTATTCAGTGCAGCGCCCACAAAAGAGAACAGACCAAAATTAAAGTCAAGATATTGCTGTAGACTAGTGTCTGTCTGGTCTACTTCATCAGTGATTGAAGTCCTCTTGCTTCGATTTAATAAAACATTTTTGTACAGTTTAAAATCTCAATGATACGCTGCAGGTTCCAAGAAAACAGGGGGGTAACAAGAAAGATACATAACATACACCTGACCACCCAACTGGAAGTCGATAGTATCCATTACTGCCACATACTAGATATGTGTTATGCAAAGCTAAAAAAGAACTATTATTCAATCCATCTATTTTTAACACAGTAATACAATCACTGACTCCAACTGGGATATGTCCAATGCTTTGTACACATAGGTCTGCTTTAGTCTTTGTAACAGTAATCACAAATTGTTCACTTTTGGCAAAGTCTCTTGTGTGGGTGAAGACATATGGCGTAGAGAAATTGTCCGGTCGGTATTCCTCCCATTCCCATATAGTTCCATTGGCTTGAGGATACCCATCTTTGTCCTGATAACACTCATTATTCAAACGGAAAAGAAGTCCACCTACTGCAGGTTTCCTAGTTGAGAACAATAAAGTATACCAGGCTCGACAAGAGCCATTGTGCGAGAAAGGAAGTGCAATAAAAGGCGTTCCTCCTTTCTGTTGATGCGCTGGAATCATCCCACATACCCAACAGTTAGTGGTGTTCGTAGCATCATGGGTATGGTGAAGCATCTGAACAAAAGTGTTATTGAGATATGACTGATGATGTTTCTGCTCATGATACGGAAGAGTGAAATGCTGGTGCTCCACTGGGACTGGAGTAGTAACAACAAACAACTCACGAGCAGGAATCATCACTTCACCTGACCAAGTAATCACTGCTATATTTGTCAAAGCAGCAAAAACTCCTATAACACCTAATATTTTCCTTTGTTTATTCATTTCAGCAACAAAATCAATTCTCTCTAAAAAACAAAATCAAAAATAATCGTAGGAGCTCTTCTCTCATGGGTAGACGTTGGTTTCTTCACAGAAGATCAAGACGGATGTCACTACACTACGAAGGGCTGATCCCCCCCTTGTCATATCGGCATTCCTTTTCCACTACCCAGGGCGGTTGCTCAACCTGTCTCTTTCAAAATTGTAGATTCTTTTCTCTGCCTCAAGTTGTATCGCGATGCTCCAGGGATCGTCTGGTCCGGGAAGAACTCCGCAGATTCGTCAGTTGATACAGCTGTCAGTTAATTGTGCCAAATAGTCATTCATTAAGACACAAGGTACATTATACAAAGAACTCGGTTTCGGAACTCCCCAAATATTCATTGGCATCCCAAATACCAGTGCATAATGAGTTTGAGAATGTGGCACTGATCTAATAGACAACAATGCCAGAGTCAACGCATCCGGCCAAGTCAAAGATGTGGAAGCCTGACTCTTCGCTATTTTCAACTTCAGAGTAGCATTATACCTTTCTACCAATCCTGTTGATTGTGGATGGAACACTGCATGGAACTTCTGTTTAGTTCCTAATCCTTTCAGGACATGTTTGATAACTTCCCCAACGAGATGAGGTCCGTTATCATTTCATAGGAATTTGCAAACACCAAATCTCGGGAAGAATTCCTTCAACAACACCTTTGCAGTAGTAATAGCAGTATTGTCCTTTGTGGGGTATACCTCAATCCATTTACTGAAGGCACAGACCACCACTAAGACATACTTCAAATTATTACAACTCTCAAGTTGGATATCGTCCATTTGCAAGACTTTGAAAGCTGCTGTTGGTGTAGCAAATCCTCCAGCTGGAGTTCGTGTTCCTTTCCCAGGATTATATTGTAAACAGATCAAACAGGACTGCACTACTCTCTTAGCTGTGCTTGCAATTTCTGGATGCTCCCAAATCCCACACCCTCTCTGTCCAATCCATTTAATGTCTACATTTGGTGAACGTAGGTCTTTGTGAATTCCTTTCCGTTCTGCATACTTTGACTCCAGAAAATATAGCTGTGTCCCACAATCCACACTTTAAGCATCTTGAAGAGAGGTCTGGATGCACTCTGAAGGTCTCTGTAAATGAAGTGGCAGTTTGAAAAGTGAGATTTTTTCTACAATGGTGGACAACATGCAGTTTTGAAAAAAGAAAAGGATTGATTAGTTGTTCGAGAACATTCTGCACTAAGCTACGATGAATGTTTCTGTGTTTTAAAAGGCTGATTTATATTGGTTAATAATAAGTGTTAGCAAAGAATGTTACATAAAGTAAGCTGGTATATTCTCAAATGAAGCATACTTTCTGTTTTAATTTGCAACAATGTATGATGAAGTTTTCACCTGTGTGTTGAGTTAGGTGTTCCCTGAAGTGTTTCTATGGAAACTGGCAGATTGTGGAATGGCAGAAGGGTTGAAAGTTTTGTCAGTTGGATAGGGTGCAAAAGTTAAAGCGATATAAATCTGTGTTTTCGTTTTGAATTTAATGTGGGAATAAATGTGATTTTATTTTATTTGTATATGTGTGTGTATATTGGAAAAGTTTGCTATTTGCTATAGGACTTCCTGATCCTGTAGGACTGCTTAGGGGGATTTACAATGATGTCCAAGTTCAAAATCTTTGATGGCCCTGGGGATCACCGTCTCCGAGGGTCGGCTCTTGTAGTGTTATTGGGTGCGTATTTGTGGGAGTCTGCTGTTTGGTATGGTTGGGCGAGAGTTCTCTTTGAAGTAGGAAAGCAGATTGTTTTTCGTCTGTGAGAGCAGTATGTAAGGTAGTTTCTCTGACCAAAGCAATTCCGGCTCCCAAATTGAAGTAATTCAGGGTTCTCAAGGCCTACACGCTCCAAAGATAACCCACTCACACTCAAGAACTGTTGGCACGGAAGCTGTGAAAGGCAAATAACAAGTTTATTAAGACCCCATGGGGTGGTGGTACACTCAAACAGCACCCTTCGGTAATGCTAGAGGTATCACACCGAACACCGGTGTGACCCCGTTTATATACAGTTTTGGGGTAATAAAAGATAGGCGGCACAAGTTAGGACACATTTAAGGACATATATGGTCATGTTTTGGAATACTGCCAGCTCATTGGAGGGGGCACAACTCCGCTGGTCAGTTTGGTGCACATTCCAGAAGGTTTACGGGTCAGTGGGAACTGCGCATGTGCGACTTGACCAGTACTAAAAATAGCCTGTTGCTGGGCAGATAAGAGTGGTCAGCGGAACGGACAACGGACTAAAGGGCACGTCGGCCACGAGGCCGCTCATGATCTAAGATGGCCGCTGCAACATTCAAAATGGCGTTTTTCATATATAGCCAAGTTAAGGAGGACAACGTGTAGGTTCAGCTGATCGCTAACGCGGCCGGGCCAATTACAACAGACGACCCTTTTAGCGGTTAGCTGAATCTACCTCATAGTGAACATAGTCAGAATGTTCGTCCTCGATGTCTATTAACATTATTTGTGTTACCTCCTTGTGAAACATCATTTTGTCATGGGCAAGAGCTCGTCTTGATGGTATACAAGCTGATAAACACATTGAACATAAAGCTGGACCACATTGAATACATAAACATATGGAAAACATTGCTCCCACAAGTATACAGAGAATTGTCAACAGTTTCCAGCCCCAAGTTGCAATCGTAGACCAGAACCATCCTGAAAGTGTCCAAGTTCCATTGTCCGGGTGGATTTCAGCAGCTATTTTATGAAGTTTGGAAATAGCATCATACACAGATGGAGAATTGTCCGGGACATATACGCAACAGCTGCTTCCGATAATCCTACATGCCCCCCCACGATCAGCCAAAACAATGTCCAACACCATCCTATTTTGGAGGGTGACAATTCTGGAAATCTGTAGTTCCTCGGTAATATTCCCCAGGGCAACGGCAGTGTCATTCGCAACAGCCTCGACAACGCGTGTCAGTCGTCTGATTTTCCGGCTGTTCAATGCAGCCCCCACAAAGGAGAATAGTCCCAGATTAAAATCCACATATTGTTGTAATGCAGTGTCCGTTTGATCAATGTCCTCTAGGGCAACAGTTCGTTTAACCCTGTTCAAAACGAAATCGTGATATAACATGTAATCGTTGTGGTACATTGGAGGGGCAATGAATACAGGAGGTAGCACAAACGATACATAGCACGTGCCCAACCACCCCACTGGGAGCTGATGGTACCCCTTCGTTCCACAGATAAAGTATGTGTTTCGAGATGCAACAAATGAAATGCCATTCGGGCTATCAAACGTGAGAGTAATGTTACATTCACTCTTCCCCACTGCAATCGTGCCCTTGTTTCTAATACATAAATCGGCTTTGGTAGAAATAACATTTATGACATGAGCACTAGATACATTCACGTTTCGCTGATTGCTATATACACGTGGGGCAGATACATTGTCAGGCCTGTACTCTTCCCATTCAAAACGTGTGCCCTCAGCCCGGGGAAACCCATCTTTGTCATGGAAACATACTTTATTCAAACGGAAAAGCACCCCCCCTTTAGTTGGCCATCTTAAAGTAAAAAGGAGGGTGTACCAGGCGTTGCATGACCCATTGTGTGAAAACGGGAGTGGAATAAGTGGGGTGCCCCCTCTTTTCTGGTGCCCAGGCAACATTCCACACACCCAACAATTAGAGGTATTGGTCATATTATGCGTGTGGTGAAGAATCTGAATGAAGCTGTTATTCAAATACGTTTGGCGATGGCGCTCTTCATGGAATGGCAATGTAAAATGAAAATGTTCAGACGGTGCCGGGGTAGTCGGCAGCAAATGTTCACGTACAGGCACCACAAGTTCGACTACCCAGGCTATAACAGCTATCACCACAATAGTCAAGACAAAGAGAAAGGCACCCAATATTTTCTTATCACGAGATGCCGTTAATGCCATAGTTCAAGAAAGTTAGTGCAAAGTCACAAGTGGCATAAATTGTTCACAAATTGTCCCAGATACACGTACGTGTATACCTAAAAAAAGAAAAAACGCGGTGCTGAACTCCGAGGTAGCCGTTGTTTTCTTCTCCGGGCCAAGACGGGTGTCGCTACTCTGGCAGAACTGATCCCCCCCCCTTGGAATTCCCGGTTTCCGTTTCACAAACCTGGAGCGGTAACCAACCAGTCATTTGAAAAGGACACAAAAATCTTCTTATCGTGGGCGTAGGTTGTAGCGCTCTCTCCCAATGGCAGTTTGGTCCGGGAAGGCTCCCTCCACTTCGGCCGACGTCACAGCTGGGCTCTTTTCTTTCTCCAAAATCTCCTTGTAATCATTCAACACAGCAGGAGTCACCAGATCCGGAGAGACACGGCGACAATGTGTTGAATGCACCCACCGCTTCCTGTTTGTCACTCGTACTGCGGTGCGGGTCGCCAAGAGGACCTGCTCGGGACCCTTCCACCTGGGCTCCAAACTGCTTGCTCTCTCAAACGAGCGGACCATCATGTGATCACCAGGACGAAGATCATGGCCTTCTCCAGTAGAGTTGTCAGGGAGCGCTTCTCGAACCTGTTGATGAATAGAGAGCAAATCATTTGTTAATCGTGCCAAATAATCATTCATCATAACACAAGGCACATCATGTATTAATCGCGGCTTGGGCACCCCCCAAATGTTCATAGGGCGGCCAAACACCACCTCATAGGGCGTAAGGCTGGTTCGTGAGTGGGGTACTGATCTAAGAGATAGTAGTGCCAGCGGCAACGCATCTGGCCACTTCAATGATGTAGACGCCACAATTTTGGCCAGCTTAAGCTTCAACGTGGCATTGTACCGCTCGACCAAACCTGCTGACTGAGGGTGGAATACAGCGTGGAATTTTTGCTGAATCCCTAACCCCTTCAGTACATATTCCACAATCTTTCCAACGAAATGGGGCCCATTATCGCTCCACAAAAATTTACAAACTCCAAAGCGAGGAAAGAATTCCTTAAGCAACACCTTAGCTGTTGTCAAAGCTGTATTGTCTTTCGTGGGGTAGGCCTCAACCCATTTGCTAAAAGCACACACCACCACTAAGACGTACTTCAGGTGGTTGCATCGCTCAAGCTGGATGTAGTCCATTTGAAGCACTTCAAATGGTGCTGAAGGTGGAACGAAACCTCCTTTCGGAGTATGGGTCCCCTTTCCAGGATTGTGTTGCAAACACACCAGGCAGGTCTGCACTACTCTCGTTGCAGTATTAGCAATCTCGGGATGTTCCCAAACTCGTGTTAAAAGCCGAGTTATTGCAAGAGCTCCGACATGAGCCAGTCCATGTGTCATCTGGACCATCGCCTGTAAGTAAGCCGCAGGCAATTTCCACTTCTCCATGTCTTTACTTCTCCAACAACCCTCGTCATCTAGTACCCCATCTGCTGCCCAAGCCGCAACTTCTGATTCTGTGGCTGATTTTTGGATATCCCGTATCTCTGCTCTAGCATCATTCCATCGCTCAGCCTGTGATTGTACCACGTACATGGGGAAGCTAGTTCGGGACATAGCCGTTTGCCTTGCTATACTGTCTGCAAAGGCATTTCCTTGATCCACTCTATCCGTAATCTTTTTATGGGCACTGCACTTTACTATCGCTACTTTCTTAGGGCCAAGCAACGCATTTAGGAGATCACGCACTAGCTCTCCGTGCATAATGTGCTCTCCGTGCGATGTCAGAAACCCACGTTCTCTCCAAAGAAGCCCGAAATCGTGGGCCACTCCAAAAGCATACCGGCTGTCCGTGTATATGTTCACACATAATCCGGCACTCAATTCACAGGCTCTTGTTAAAGCTATCAGCTCTGCTGCCTGAGCTGATTTTTGTGGTATCCTAGCTGTTTCTACCACTGTCTTAAGTGTCGTGATCGCATATGCTGCGGAAGTCGTGCCATCTGGCAGCCTTAGGCACGATCCATCAACCCACAGTTCCCCATCCACATCTGGAAGTGGCACATCCTGTAAGTCAACACGACCCTTTGTCTGTTCCTCGGTCAGGAAAACACAGTCATGATGTTTTTCTTCCTGACCCTCCTCGGCCGGATAGGGCAATAAAGTGGCAGGGTTCAAAGTAGCGCATCTTTTCAATGTAATATGTGGCGCCAAGAGTGTCAGCTCGTATCCTGTTAGCCGTGCACTCGTGAGATATTGGGTCTTAGTTTGGTTTAACAGGGCGTCTACTGCGTGAGGAACTAATACCAACAATTTGTGTGATAACACTATTCCCTCACTCTGTCGTATGGCTACTGCAGTTGCTGCTACCGCTCGAAAACACCCTGGCAACCCTCGTGCTACAGGATCCAAAATTGCAGAGAAGTATGCACATGGTCTCTGCTTATCCCCGTGTAATTGCACTAACACTGACAACGCACACCCATCATTCTCATGCACGTACAATGTGAAAAGTTTCGTATAGTCTGGTGTACCTAACACGGGTGCGGAACAAAGGGCCTGCCTCAACTGCTCAAAAGCTTTCTGACATTCATCTGTCCACTCAAGAGGCATTGGTGTGGCTTTGGACAGTAATGCTAACAAAGGTTTTATGATATGTGAAAAACCCATGATCCATTGCCTACAAAAGGACGTCAACCCTATAAAGGCACGTACATCTCTCTGCGTGCGGGGGACTGGTGTGTCTAAGATTGCTTGAATTCGATCAGATGTTAATGCACGCCCCTCCTTAGACAACAGATGACCGAGGTACGTCACCTGGGGTCTACAGTATTGGAGCTTCTTCTTCGAAACCTTGTGATTGTTTTGCGCCAAAAAGGAAAGCAACGCAAGTGTACTCTGTTCACATTGTGCATAGGAGTCAGCGGCAAGCAGAAGGTCATCCACATACTGGATGAGCGCTACGCCGGACTGCAATTTAAACGAATCTAGCTGCCTTTTCAAAGCCTGGCTATAGATGCTAGGACTTTCAGTATATCCTTGGGGAACACGGCAAAATCTATACGATTTATTATTGAGCGTAAAACCAAACAGATATCTGCTATCAGGATGAACAGGGATGGAAAAGAACGCATTCTTTAAATCAATAACGCTAAAGGTGGTGGCTGTCGGTGGAACTAAGGTGAGCAAGGTCGTAATATCAGACACCACCGGATATTGGGGAATGACAATTTTGTTAATCTCTCGCAAATCGATAATAAATCGATAGATCTTGCCATCAGTGTCTCTCTTAAGAATCGGTAGAATAGGGCTGTTACAAACATTATAAGGGACCTCCTCCACCACCCCCGCTGAAATCAAATCCTGAACAATATGAGTCAGTGCAATTTCACCTTCTCTCGAAATCTTATACTGTGGCACTCGTGGTAGAGGAGCCCCCTCCCTAACAGTAATGTGTATTGGTGGAATGCGCATCTCTCCCACATCCGTATCTGAGGTCGCCCACAACGTGTGCGGCAGGGAAGCCAGAGCAGGGATGTCTAAAATGGCATAAAATCTGTCAGGGTCAGGGCAATCATCAGGGTCAGGGTAATTGTCGTTCAGAATAACCCGCACTCCCTCTGGAGCGCAGCGTATTGTTGCTCGAAAATATTTAAGCAAATCAATCCCCAGGATATTGTCTGGGGTATGGGGTGATAACAAAAATTGACCAAAGCTAAAATATTTGTCAATGCATAGTGCAAGGGGCTTGGACAATGGGCTGGGGGAGGGTGTGCCATCAAACCCTACACACGTAATCATTTCGCCAGACAGCCCTCGGAACCAAGTTTTTCGACAGAGCGCTACGAGTAGCTCCTGTGTCGACTAGAAATTGATCAGTAGAACCCAAAATACCCGCTGTTACATATGGACCTTGCTGATCTACCGGCACTTCAACTGATTCCTTACCCCATCCTACGCAATCCTATGCATGCACATAATCCTGGTGTTCCACATTCGCTCCTTCCAAGATCTGATATTGATTCCGTCTATCAAACGTATTTCGTTCGTCCTGGCCACGGCCCCTCTCCTCAACCTGTCTACGATCACCTCCGCTACCCCTCGCTCCAGTATAACCTCCTCTCGACCTTCCGCTTCCTCGACCACGCTGACTACGCTGTTCACGAAGTACCGGACAATCTTCAGCCCAATGCCCAAACTCCTTACAATAAGCACACTGATCCTCCGCAATATCCGTACGACCATACGATGCGTTTCCTCCACCTCGTCTACCTCTATCATTCCCTCTACCCTGTGTTCCCCGAACTTGCGCCAACATCACCTTCGTTTTCAATTCCTTCGCCTTTTTCTCTACACTTTCTTTAGCCTCCACTTCCTGCCGCTCATAATACTGAGCCATAGTTAACAAAGACGCAGGGGTCACCGTGGCCCAGGAACTTTCACTCGACTTCAATCGCTTTGCAATCTCTGGAAGGAGATTAGCTACATACTTATCTACAAACAAATGCCGACCCGTATCATCTGTTAAAGATTGACCACTGTAATCATGAAAAGCTTCCTCGAAGCGTGTAAAGAAATCTGAAACCGTTTCATCGGGTTTCTGCTTGCACGATGTTAGCATAGTCCAATCAATCTTTTTGGAGGGAACAAGCGTTTTTAATTTATTCAAGATAGCTGCCGGCAGATCTAGAATCAACTGGCAAGGCTTACAGGCTGGTTCTCTGTCTAAATCTGCGGCATTTATTTCCTTCCACGTCCCCCCCCAGTACCGTTTCATCATTATTTTTACGAATCTGCCTCCACATATCGGGTGGTAATATTAGCCCAAAAAACAAGTCTATATCCACCAGAGTCATCACGCAAGACGATATAGCCCCCTCTACTCCCTCATAAAATGCCGCCGGATTCTTCCGAAGATCAGGTAACAAATTTTTCAATGCCATGACATCTGCTCTATTCCATGGCGTATATACCCAATTATACACAAAATACCCTTTCGCATCCTTTGACAATTTATCATCATCCGTACCTTCCCCCTTTGGTGGAACATACAAAGGCGCGGCTTCACGCATAGGCATAACATGCAACGCAGAACTCTTATCTGAACCACGGAGAGAACACTCCTTAGCCCGCCCATTATTCTCCGATTCGGACTCCTTTTGCCTCCGTTTCCGTTCCTCCCGCAATTGGGTTGTCTCATCCCGCAGCTTGATCAATTGCTTGAACAGGTCGTCAACATCTGAAAGATCAAAATCACCTTTAGCTAAATTCTCACGATGCACCGACAACACTTTAGGCTCTAACGTATCAGAAAGATCACGATATGCATTTACAACTTCATCGCCAGACTGGACAGAAAATACATTAATTCAAGATCCGACCACCCTTTCTTTTCTGTTAACAACTGCTCCTGAGTAACACAATGCTTATTCACTTTACGAGCCCAACTACGTAAATGAGCGGACCTCTCCGCAGTAAACCTGAGGGCCGATACCCCCTTCTTGCTCAACAAATCCTGTCCATCACCCTCGGGATCTGCAGCCGGAGCCGTCGGCGGAACGTACGGAGGCGGTGACCGATCTAACAAAGAAAAATCATCAATTTCATTATTAAGGACAGGATAGAGTGGTCGACGAATAGGAAATTGACCAGTCGTTTGCAAGTTACGTTCCCGTTCCTCCCTTTCTTTCTTCTCCTGAGCCTCCTTTTCCTCAAGCTGTAAAGCCTTATCCCGAGCAGCCTTGCGCTGCTCTTTGTCCGCCAAGGCAACCTCACGCTTCATTCGCTCACGCGCCGCTTTCTCCCACATTCGCACACAGTCAAACATGTTTTGTCTAGACCTACGTTGAAACATACATTGCTCTACAAATTGTATTTTACTCAAATCATACGACCCGTGTAGAGGCCATTGCAATTCAGAATCTGCCTTGGTGTATTTATGCCATAATTTACTGTACATAATAGGGGGAAGGCCGAATTTTATGTACATGTCCCTATTTGGGGTTCCCTCTGGGGGAGCCGGCTGTGATTCCGCTAACCTAATTGAGGTACCCTCACCAAGACAACACATTCCTCGGAGTGTGCTGAAAACAGGCATGTTCAAAAAGTATCACGAAAGCGTGACACCAGACAAAATGGCACTTACAGTTCTCCACACGATTGTGCCGCTCAAAGGAAAAAAACAAAGTTAGAGAAACATCTCTACATGCCTGCCTATGTGAAGTGCACTACACATATAAGTTCAAAGATCACAAATTCACAATGTTAGCTAACTCAAATCAAAGATCATAGGACTTCGGCAAGCGTCCGGGGACTACCTTACCGGTCACAAAGCACAGATTTTCAGTAAGCGTCCGAAGACTACCTTACCGAACACAGATCATAGAACCTCAGTAAGCGTCCAAAGACTGCCTTACCGATCACGAAGCTTACCCAAGTTCCCAAATGTCCAGATTCCAACTGCCAAGGTCTTGTAAGCCAAATCAGCCAAACGGCACTTTCTCAGCGATGCAGACACTTCGGAACTCAGTCGGAGACCGGCGCCACCTGGAAGGTCAGATCGGAAGGAAAGGAAAAAACACAGTGGCAGCCAAGACTCGGGTCACTCGTGGCAGCGCGCGCCCATGGCGGGTTTCCAAGCCTTCGTTACGACCTTTCCTTCGGGCATCCGAGTAGCCGATGAGTCCCTTCGTGGTCGCCAATTGAAGTAATTCAGGGTTCTCAAGGCCTACACGCTCCAAAGATAACCCACTCACACTCAAGAACTGTTGGCACGGAAGCTGTGAAAGGCAAATAACAAGTTTATTAAGACCCCATGGGGTGGTGGTACACTCAAACAGCACCCTTCGGTAATGCTAGAGGTATCACACCGAACACCGGTGTGACCCCGTTTATATACAGTTTTGGGGTAATAAAAGATAGGCGGCACAAGTTAGGACACATTTAAGGACATATATGGTCATGTTTTGGAATACTGCCAGCTCATTGGAGGGGGCACAACTCCGCTGGTCAGTTTGGTGCACATTCCAGAAGGTTTACGGGTCAGTGGGAACTGCGCATGTGCGACTTGACCAGTACTAAAAATAGCCTGTTGCTGGGCAGATAAGAGTGGTCAGCGGAACGGACAACGGACTAAAGGGCACGTCGGCCACGAGGCCGCTCATGATCTAAGATGGCCGCTGCAACATTCAAAATGGCGTTTTTCATATATAGCCAAGTTAAGGAGGACAACGTGTAGGTTCAGCTGATCGCTAACGCGGCCGGGCCAATTACAACAAAATGATGCAGGGAGCCGGCTGGTACCGTGGTGGATTTGGGGCTCTACCTACGGTCTTGAACGTTATATTTGAGGCTTGGTGGATGGGGTGTCCAGTGATTGTAAACAATGAGTGATTTATGCTATTTATTTTTTATACGGTTTATTTATTGTGCGCGTACAGTGCGAATTTTGAAAGTTGTTCCATAACTGTACGTAAGCAAGAAAAATGAATAAAAAATAAATCTTTTACAGATATATAGGAAGTTCATGTTTTTATTTCTTTGTTGCTTGTAATGAGACATTTTTGCTTTATTGGTACTTATAAGTAAGTGCTTATGCATAGTCTAAATTTGGTGAGGAGCAGTGTTTTATAAAGTGCTGAACTTTTGACTTCTGTTGACAGTTGACTTTTGCATGATCTGTTGGGGGTAGGGTGGAAAGTTATGTCAGTTGGAAAGGTTTGGAATGTTAAATCAATAGAAATGTGTGTTTTGTTTTGAATTATTGTGTGCAGGATTTTAATTGGTTATTTGTGTGTATATATGTGTAAAATGAGAAGTAAAATGTTCCATTTGACGGTTCTGCTGCAAACACGGAACTAGAGAGATTCTGCACAAGAATATCCACTGTGTGAGTGGTATTCTTCCTAATCTACAAATCGATTTGAAAGGTGAGTTGATAAGTTGTATGGGAGTGTGTGTTGTTATAGCAGTCCTCGGCCAGACCCACTAGTGCAAGGGGTTCGCCCTTCTCTGCACAAAGTCCTCAGAGCAATAGGAAGAAGTTGGCACCGAAACTGGAATAGAAAAAGTACAATTTATTACACCTCATGAGGTGGTGCCACGGTTTAAACAGTACCCTTCGGTATTGCAAGAAGTAGCACACCGAGCCAAGAAAGCATGATTTATTTATACCCGCACAGGGGCTCAAAAAGAAGGCGGTACAAACACAAGAGCACAGTTTATGTACATATAAGGTAATATCAAGAGGCACAATTGATCAATGGGAGGAGCTAACAGTTTTGAGGGTCGACAAACACATTCCTATCTGTAACTAATCACAAACAGGTGTGGACCCTACTTGACGTGCCCAAAAGTGAGGGATTCTAAATATAACTTGTTGCCGGGCAGATTCCAAGCGCCGTGGATAGGAAGATAGGACAAAGCACATGGTCAGCACGAGGCAGCATGTGGCAGACAAAATGGCTGCCGTAAATACAAAATGGAGTCCACTAAATGTCAAGATAACGGCCAGAGCTAAGATGTCTTCTGCTAATGCTTAATCTAATCGCTGTCAAATTACAACAGTGTGGTGCATCTTTGTACATTAAGGAATTATGGGGTATATCAAGACAGGCGATAATATTATTGCCGCTTTATGGGTAGAAAACTGCCGATAAAGCGGCAATAATGTTATCGCCTGTCTTGATAAAATGTCCCTTTATTCGTCCGTTGTTAAAAGTTTTATAGTAGTAAATGCATTTTGCCCACTGTCGCCGCTTTATCGGCAGTTTCCTGCCGATAAAAGCAGCCATAATGTATCGTCCTTTACTGATAATATGACACTGACGGGCATATTATCAAGGACCGGTGTTAAAATTATCGTTGTTTTATGGGCAGGAAACTGCCGATGAAATGGCAAAAATGGTCTTGATAATATGCCCTTATTAATTCCCATAGAAGCCCATGTTCTGGTGTTAACATGGGATTCTATGGGAATTAACAAGGGCATATTATCAAGCCCAGACGCGACCTGTGGAGGGAGTTGCAGTGGGACAGGCAGTGCGGGGGAGGGGCAGGGTGGGGGGTGATAAACAACGGAATCGGGATGATTGTAGGTAAGTAAACAATTAAATTAATAAAACAAATTTTAGGCCATATTATCAACAATATAAGGCGATACATTATCGCCGGTTTTATCGGCAGGAAACTGTCGATAAAGTGGCGATAATGGCCTGGATAATATGCCCTTGTGAATTACCATAGCAGCCCAGGTTAACACCAGAACCTAAGCTGCTATGGGAATTTACAAGGGCCTAATATCAAGCCCATTATCGCTGCTTTATCTGCAGTTTCCTGCCGATAAAAGCGGCGATAATGTATCGCCTTATGTTATTGATAATATGTCCCTTCGTTCCGTGCCCCGCATCGCATTTTGCGATGCAGGGCGCGCTACAAAATTCGGGGCATATTATCAAGGACCAGTGTTAAAATTATCGCCGTTTTATCATATTTGTAGCGTATGCAGAGAATGATTAGCAGTAGAAACTAGGGTGCGATCACTCTCTCACTGTCAAATCAGAGCACAGGGCGCGCTATGAGAATAGTTAGAAGTGGTCACTTATTGTAGATCCGATTCAGCTGTGTGACTTATTGTGCGATGTTAGCAGGCATCACTTACATGTTTAAAGTAACTGAGCGTGTGGTTTCCTATAAAAAAGTTGTGTTTACTCCTCTGTATGGGAAGCTGGATGTTTCCATCTGGCCGTCAATTCCGACCTTGAAAGAAGAGTCAACCAAATGAGCCGTATAAGAGTGCTATTGTCTCAAAAAGAGGTCGCTCTTACATCTGCAGGAGAAACATTTGTCCTTCATGTAGCAAACACCCGAACAGAAGTGTATGCTTTATTAAATACAGACGTGCCCCTGAATTTTAGGGAGTTAATTTAGACTATCTTTAATGCGTTCTCGAGTAGGGCGTTAGCTTACTTTTTTAAAGTTATAAGCATTGGCCTTGTGATTTCTGTAGAAACTATGCTTGGTGTCTTGTCGGTGTGTTGATTTTTTCCAGCATCTTTGGTGAATTGTGCTTAATGCTCACATTAGTTGCTGGTGTGCTTGTATTAATTTGTTTACTTAAAAATGGATGAACATCTTGCAGCAGACAACAATATTTCTCGGTTGTTGCTGGTCCACAACCCAAATGCTTAGTTACTATGGAGCGCTGCCACTTGCAACGTTGAGAGCAGTTTATGGATTATCATTTTGATTCTCCTTTTTCACATGCGTTCAATCTGTGTTCCATTGCCTGAGCTGTGATTTCGACCGGGCCCTGGATTTGTGTCTCTCCAGTACGGTGTCTCCCAACACGGATTATGACCATCTGATGAGCCCCTTAGTGGTTCATGACTTGCTCTGCTCTGGCAGCGGGATTATGGCCTTAGCAGCGACACATGGAATAATGGGACGTTGGAATATTTTTGCAGCGGCGCATGACTTCTTGGCATGCAGTTACATTGAAGATGACCTGAGTTTTCCTCCGATGGTGATAGAGGCTCCGGTCATTGAGGAACATGTATGTTCATTCTCACTATTGAATTGGATGGCCGAAATGTTTTCAGATGAGAACAATGACTTCCTGTTGGAGGCTGTTGCTACATACTGTGCTTATACGCTGGTGGAATAATACTATCTGATTTTTCCAACTATTCTTAAATATTCTGTTTGTTATCAAAGATCGAATCATTTTTTTTTTGCAAAATTGACCTTGACTCTGCTTTTTAGGCTTGGACTCTGCGTTCGTAATTTGCCCACGTTTATATTATGTGCTTTGGTCAAGGAAATGTGTAGTGGGCTGAGCCTTGCACTCACACCGTGTTAAGTTAGCATGGGTTTATTTGAAGCTTAAACGCCATCTTTGTTTTCCTGCTCTGCTTTGCACACAACACGCACTTGCAATATTGTTTAGAGAAGGGTGAGTATTTTGCTTCATATGAGAATAATTTGATATACTACATTTGTAGACTGCCTCGCTACTTTAGTGTATATAGTGAGAGCATGAAACATCAAGGTTATGTTGGATACTGTGTGTGTTATTTGGAATGATGTTCGCACGTTCGAGCCATAAGAGATATGCAGCTGTGGCATCTCTTATACTTGTGCGTTTAGTAATGAAGTGTGCAGGCATGATTACACACAGTTTGAGAACATTCGTATCTTGACAGTTTGTGTGGACTCAATGTGATCCACTGCTTCTGAGTAACAGAGGTTTGGGTCTGCCTATGTTGTCGTATGAGATCTTCTGTAGTTATAAACTAACCTGCTAAGTAGGGAGGTATATTTTAAATCTGTTTCCCTTTTGCATTATAGGATGCTTTCTCCCTTTGTATTTTATGGAATAGTTGGTTGGTTGAAAGCTTTATTTTGATATGCAATTATATCTTAAAAGCATTACATGCATATAAAAACTGCAGATCGACAATACAAATGTGTCAAAGATTAAGAACAAATAAAAATGCTATTTATACATGCAATAAATTAACTAAAACTGGATTAAATTGAAATAGACAGTCTATTTCTGCGAATCAACCATGACCATTTTATAAATTTGGAGACACCACAAACCATGGGAGGGGAAGTGTCAGTTAGCAAAATACGTAGCGCCACCAAGTGTTGGTGTGTCCCCAAACGTTTGAATAGGAGTTTGAGCCAGCACCTCCTTGGACGAATATAGTCCGGGCACTCAAAGAGGATATGCGCCACCGTCTCAGGCCTTGTAGAGCAGAGGGCACAAAAGGGCGATGACTGCACTGGCGATTTCCATCTGGATAGAAGGTCCCCTCTCGGAAGAGTGCCTACTCTAAACTTAAAGTAAAGAGCCCTATCAACTGGCATGGTGATCTAATCCAGATAGGGTTCGTAGGCCACCACATCCTTAATTCTTAGAAATGCTGCGGTCGAATTGTAGTGGCGTGGATTACCGATAAGTTGGGAGGACACCCAGTCCCAGTACAGTTTTTTCAGGATAGCCTTGGGTGGAGCAGATTTTGTAACCCAAGAGTCCCCCAAACCCAGCTCCCCCAAGAGCTTTTTAATATCCCTCAACCTTGTGCCAGCCCCCCATTTCCATCACCTCGGACAGCCCATCAGCATAAGATTTTAGCTCTGGAACCCTCCACAAGCGAGCCCATAAAAGCAGCGGCCGGAGACGAGCCTGATCCTTGATCGACTTGCAGCCCACATCCAAGCGTACCGGAACTGAGGGGGTGCTCAAGGGGAGAGCAAGTAGATCTTTCAAAAATTTGCTCTCCGACTTGGATAGGGACTCCAAATTACAAAGGCCCCATAACTCCGCCCCGTAAAGTGCTGAAGTGACTCCTCTTGCTTTATAAATGTCAATTGCGGGTGCCACAAACTGTTTGGATGAGGCGCAATACTCCCTTAACAGCGCACCCCCTACCCTTTTATGGTTAAGGACCATCTTGTTGATATGAGACGTCCAGGTCATAGTGTCGCACAAACGTATTCCCAGATAGTAAGAATGCTGACAACTTTGTTTCTGATAATATGTTTGCTTGTATTATGTAAGGTAGTGGGCACTGTTTATTAAGTGCTTGTTTTGGACTGGTGTAAGAATGTAACAAAAGAGTGCTCTTGTTATCTACCTTACCTGAGGTAAATTAAGTCGCAAGTTGTGCGTTGACTAATAATTGGTGTTTTTGCTATAGGAGGAAGAACCAAAGAGTCACTGATTGCTAGTCTGTTAGGGGGTTTGGGTACTAAGGTGGGGTTTGGAACACCGTAATTCACTGAGGTCGTAAGTCTTTATGCACAGTTGTGTGTAGGAGCAGAATCACTGCAATAGTAGTTACAACAAAAAGGCTTGATAAAGGGCCTTGAGTTTGTATCCAAATATGAAATTGAAGAATAATTAATAAGTGCAGCCAAGAAAGGGAGCAAGTGTGCAAATTTCATAGTGCCTTCAGCCAGGGTAGTTGTTATAATAAAACGCGTTGATAAAGGCCTGTACTTTGAATTTGAATTAAAGAAGAATGATTGATAACTACAGCCAAGAAAGGGAGCAAGTAGGTGTGTGGATGTGTGGATGATGTGTTGATTGAGCAGAAGATGAATAAGGTGAAAAATAAGAAAGGCTTCAGACATGCAAACTATGTACTTCTTTGTAAGGGAAGTGCTTGTTTAGTTTTCCTGTGCATATATATATATATATATATATATATATATATATATATATATATATATATATATCTTTCCAAAAATTTCTCCACGATTCACGAAGAAAATGCAGGACACCCAGAGCTTTTGTGAAGGTATTTTATTCACAGCAGACGGAAAAGGTCTCACGACGCGTTTCACCACTTAAGGCTTGATCACGCTCGCCTCAAATGTGCTGTCAGCCATATTTAAACCCACAACACCACGTGTAAGAACATTCAATGCAACAAATGGACGGACATATTGTAACGATGTGAACGGACAGGATTTGATTCCAAATCTTCATTATAATACATTTTAACAACCGTAAATTCATTGTTCATTAATGTAGTCGATTAATAACCTATTTCTATTGATTATTATACATTGTGAAATTCAAAATGAAAAAAAGGGGAAGAAAAATTATAATCACCTTCGAAATTCCTGATATGTATTCGTCCACATTATTATAAAGGAGTGACACCAAAAAACCACTATTAACACAGAACAACGCCAAATAAGCGGCATTCCGCCGTCACAATACATCACTGGCCGTGATTGGTCGTTTACATGTAAACAGTGTTACCATTGGTTGCGTTGTTGCTATGGTGCCTGTAAACATCGAAAAAGATCTTACTAGACGGTAATATACCGTAGCGTGTCTGTCAGAGAATTGCATATAAAGACAAAAACGGGCATAAACCAAATTGTCCGAGCGATAACACATATTCAAAGTTAGATATATGCTATACATGCATCATACAATACCGCCCCAGTGGGCATGCAAACATAATACCGCCCCAGTGGGCAAATAGGTAGAGATCCAAGGACAGCTGTATGGTCAAGTCCCATTGGAATGTCAAAGCAATGTCCATCATAGTGTCACAAAGTTCACAATGTCATCAATCCGTCCGTTGTTATGCATTGAGTGAAATCTAAAACAATGAAAGTTTATAATATTAAAATACAGTTGAAGACCTCTGACATATTCACTGTTGTCTAATACATTTATTCATGAAGATGTATTGCCAATTCTTCACTCGTGTTTAACCCTTTAGGGCTGAGGCAATCGAAATCAACAATGTATTTTGATTCCAATTTTCTCAAAGACAGTTCTCTGTCACCTCCACGTATACCAAGATCTACTGTGTCAATAACCACCATGCAGACCAATTTCTCATTCTGCATGTGTTTCTCACAAAAATGTCTTGCTATGGGGTATTGCTTGTTGTTATTGTGGATTGCACGTAGATGTTCTAGAACCCTTTTCTTGGCTTCGTGTTTAGTACTGCCTACATACCACTTGTCACACGGACAAATTAATATGTAGACGCTGTATGGTGTATTGCAGGTTAGGTGTTTACGTATGGTGAACTGTCTATTGGTGTTAGGTACTGTCAAAGATGTACAGTCGAAACTTTGTTTGCAAGCCTTGCATTTACGACACCGCTTGAAGCCCCCTTCATGTCGATTATTGTTAGTCACACTAGAAGTGACATAGTTATGGCTTAACTCATTCTTCAGAGATCTACCTCTCCGAAAGGTAATCTGGGGATTATCATTCAAATGTTTTTTGAGATGTGTGTCGGTCAGCAAGACATGCCAGTGTTTTTTGAAGATGTTACGAACTTGGTTGGCTTGCCCTGAAAAGGTTGTGATGAATCTCACTTTTTGTTCATCTGATTCCACTACTCTGGGGTGCAATAACTCCTCTCTGTTTTTACCTTCAACGCGTTCTTTAGCTCGAAGGATCATTTGTTTTGTGTAGCCTCGACAAAGAAAACGTTGGCACATAATCTTGCTCTCTTGTGCATAGGCAGCCTGAGTGTTACAATTACGTTTTGCCCGGAGAAGTTCTCCGTAGGGAATGCTGCAAACCAAATTTCTGGGGTGACAGCTGTTAGCATTTAATATGCTGTTACCCGCAGTAGGTTTGCGGAATAGTCTGGTATTGAGTTGTCCATTGAGGACTTCTACCTTTATATCCAGAAACTCCACAGTTTCTTTACTGAAATTGCCAGTGAGAGTTAGATTGAGAGTGTTACAGTTCAATTTGTCAATGAATTCAGACAGAGAGGTGTCACTGCCACACCAAATGAAAAAAATATCATCAATGTATCTAAGCCACAGGGCAACGTTGTCAAATTATGCCATCTCCCGGACGACCTGCTCCTCCCACCATCCCATGTATAGATTGGCATAGGATGGCGCAAAGCAGGTCCCCATGGCTGTGCCCTGTGACTGTCGATACAAGATGTCGTTGAAAAAAAAGAAATTATTTTTGAGACAGAAGTCTATCATAGACATAATCATTTCCGAGTGTCTCAGATAGGATATTGATCGGGTTTTCAGAAAGTGTCTGACAGCTTCTAAGCCAGACTGGTGTTGGATGCTAGTGTATAGACTGTTGACATCTAGTGTGACCAGGATGTAGTCGGCCTCCCAGTGTAGACCATTGATAGTGGTCAAAAAATGGGTTGTATCCTTGATGTAAGACGGTAAGGCTAGCACATATGATCTTAGATAATGATCGATGTATTTGGATGTGTGCTCTAAAAGCGATCCAATCGAGGAAACAATAGGGCGACCAGGAGGTGTGATGGGGTTTTTGTGGAGCTTGGGAAGAAGGTACAATATAGGTGTCTTAGGATGGGCACAATACAGATATTGGAACTCTTCTCTTTCTAACAATCCCTTATCTTGCCAATCAACCAATAATTCCCTGAAAGCTATATTAGATCTTGTCAATTCATCACAATTAACTTTACAATAGCATTCAGTGTCACTCAATATTGTACCTTCTTCCCAAGCTCCACAAAAACCCCATCACACCTCCTGGTCGCCCTATTGTTTCCTCGATTGGATCGCTTTTAGAGCACACATCCAAATACATCGATCATTATCTAAGATCATATGTGCTAGCCTTACCGTCTTACATCAAGGATACAACCCATTTTTTGACCACTATCAATGGTCTACACTGGGAGGCCGACTACATCCTGGTCACACTAGATGTCAACAGTCTATACACTAGCATCCAACACCAGTCTGGCTTAGAAGCTGTCAGACACTTTCTGAAAACCCGATCAATATCCTATCTGAGACACTCGGAAATGATTATGTCTATGATAGACTTCTGTCTCAAAAATAATTTCTTTTTTTTCAACGACATCTTGTATCGACAGTCACAGGGCACAGCCATGGGGACCTGCTTTGCGCCATCCTATGCCAATCTATACATGGGATGGTGGGAGGAGCAGGTCGTCCGGGAGATGGCAGAATTTGACAACGTTGCCCTGTGGCTTAGATACATTGATGATATTTTTTTCATTTGGTGTGGCAGTGACACCTCTCTGTCTGAATTCATTGACAAATTGAACTGTAACACTCTCAATCTAACTCTCACTGGCAATTTCAGTAAAGAAACTGTGGAGTTTCTGGATATAAAGGTAGAAGTCCTCAATGGACAACTCAATACCAGACTATTCCGCAAACCTACTGCGGGTAACAGCATATTAAATGCTAACAGCTGTCACCCCAGAAATTTGGTTTGCAGCATTCCCTACGGAGAACTTCTCCGGGCAAAACGTAATTGTAACACTCAGGCTGCCTATGCACAAGAGAGCAAGATTATGTGCCAACGTTTTCTTTGTCGAGGCTACACAAAACAAATGATCCTTCGAGCTAAAGAACGCGTTGAAGGTAAAAACAGAGAGGAGTTATTGCACCCCAGAGTAGTGGAATCAGATGAACAAAAAGTGAGATTCATCACAACCTTTTCAGGGCAAGCCAACCAAGTTCGTAACATCTTCAAAAAACACTGGCATGTCTTGCTGACCGACACACATCTCAAAAAACATTTGAATGATAATCCCCAGATTACCTTTCGGAGAGGTAGATCTCTGAAGAATGAGTTAAGCCATAACTATGTCACTTCTAGTGTGACTAACAATAATCGACATGAAGGGGGCTTCAAGCGGTGTCGTAAATGCAAGGCTTGCAAACAAAGTTTCGACTGTACATCTTTGACAGTACCTAACACCAATAGACAGTTCACCATACGTAAACACCTAACCTGCAATACACCATACAGCGTCTACATATTAATTTGTCCGTGTGACAAGTGGTATGTAGGCAGTACTAAACACGAAGCCAAGAAAAGGGTTCTAGAACATCTACGTGCAATCCACAATAACAACAAGCAATACCCCATAGCAAGACATTTTTGTGAGAAACACATGCAGAATGAGAAATTGGTCCGCATGGTGGTTATTGACACAGTAGATCTTGGTATACGTGGAGGTGACAGAGAACTGTCTTTGAGAAAATTGGAATCAAAATACATTGTTGATTTCGATTGCCTCAGCCCTAAAGGGTTAAACACGAGTGAAGAATTGGCAATACATCTTCATGAATAAATGTATTAGACAACAGTGAATATGTCAGAGGTCTTCAACTGTATTTTAATATTATAAACTTTCATTGTTTTAGATTTCACTCAATGCATAACAACGGACGGATTGATGACATTGTGAACTTTGTGACACTATGATGGACATTGCTTTGACATTCCAATGGGACTTGACCATACAGCTGTCCTTGGATCTCTACCTATTTGCCCACTGGGGCGGTATTATGTTTGCATGCCCACTGGGGCGGTATTGTATGATGCATGTATAGCATATATCTAACTTTGAATATGTGTTATCGCTTGGACAATTTGGTTTATGCCCGTTTTTGTCTTTATATGCAATTCTCTGACAGACACGCTACGGTATATTACCGTCTAGTAAGATCTTTTTCGATGTTTACAGGCACCATAGCAACAACGCAACCAATGGTAACACTGTTTACATGTAAACGACCAATCACGGCCAGTGATGTATTGTGACGGCGGAATGCCGCTTATTTGGCGTTGTTCTGTGTTAATAGTGGTTTTTTGGTGTCACTCCTTTATAATAATGTGGACGAATACATATCAGGAATTTCGAAGGTGATTATAATTTTTCTTCCCCTTTTTTTCATTTTGAATTTCACAATGTATAATAATCAATAGAAATAGGTTATTAATCGACTACATTAATGAACAATGAATTTACGGTTGTTAAAATGTATTATAATGAAGATTTGGAATCAAATCCTGTCCGTTCACATCGTTACAATATGTCCGTCCATTTGTTGCATTGAATGTTCTTACACGTGGTGTTGTGGGTTTAAATATGGCTGACAGCACATTTGAGGCGAGCGTGATCAAGCCTTAAGTGGTGAAACGCGTCGTGAGACCTTTTCCGTCTGCTGTGAATAAAATACCTTCACAAAAGCTCTGGGTGTCCTGCATTTTCTTCGTGAATCGTGGAGAAATTTTTGGAAAGACATTTCATGCCTGCCGGTGGCTTGGCGGGACCGCCCTGTGACAGCCGTTCTTGTTTACGGGCATTTGGGGAGAGAAAATATATATATATATATATATATATATATATATATATATATATATATATATATATATATATATATATTTCACTTTCACTTCCTCCATGTAAACCGGGACTCTTCGCTGGCGGTGCGGTCGGGTTTGGAGGATCCCGAAATTATGCCAGTTTCTCGTACAGAAAGTACAACGCACTCCACACAGATAAATTCGGACACAATACCGTCTGCTAGTCAAATCCTGGGTTTATTTCATAACCACAAGCCAAAAACAAACACTACGCGTTTCGGCGGACAGCCGCCTTGCTCACGGGTAAAGTGTTGTTGTTTCACCATTGGTTAAGTAAAGTGCATGTGACACATTAAAACAAACAACATCAAAAAGGGACAAACGTACTGGTTGGAGTCAGCCATCTTCCAATGGGTTAGCTACAATGTGTGAAACATTATTGTATGTACATTAGAGCCAGAAATTAATCATTGTGCTAACATGAATTAAAAAATTTAAATAATAACATGTTAACTGCACATTATCAACACATTAATACAACCGATTGCTTTGACCGAATTGTATTAAAAAAATCATCATCATTGGATAGAGCCTCCCGCATTTGTTATGCTGGACAGCCGTGGGACACGCCTGCACGTTTAATTCATTGCCTACGGCATATCGTCTACTGGGAAATTAAGTATATTCGAGTATTGTATTAGCCAAGTGACATATCCCAATATCAGAAAGTAAATATCAGAAAGTAAATATTTTTGCATATGAAACGCCTGGAAATCATATTTTTGCCCAGTGGCATAATCAAAAACAAGAGGGCAGATACACCTATTTGGGATAGGGCCTAATCCATATCCCGATCCTAGTGGATATAACATTCAAAGCAATGTAAACATTATAAACAACATTCCAAGAATCAAACCCAAGTGGGTTAGTCCATAATCTGATGCTACCAAGTCTCTTAGTTCTCTTAATTCTCAAGTCCAGGCAATAAATCATGATGCATCATTAATTATCATTCTTTCGTTTCCAAGTTAGAGCAGGCAAATTTCATGTCCATTGATTGTCCATTCCATATAATAGCCGGAGTCCCCAATCTGCAAGAGAAACATCCCTGGCTCATTAAATATACCAAACTGCTTCATCTATAACCCAAAGTGTGGACATTGCTCCTATTCTTCATTGATTACATTAAAAACAAGTGAAAATAGTGAATGTTAAAATTACAGCGGAAAACATTAGACTCAGTATATGTGTAACAGCATGACAAAGCATTTAAATACAGATTGGACAGGTCGGTCAGTGGAGCATGTCCCTATGCTGGTACCCATATCTCAAGAGACTAAACCAGAATGATTTTAAGTATTCAAGGAAGCCTACTCTCCCAGAAACCATGCCATTTCTTCCTCAGAATTCAGTCCTTTCGGGATCTAAGAATCTAGATTGAGAATATATTGAGATTCTAGTTGTCTTAGTCTACGAATTCTGTCTCCTCCCCTGTTGCTAGCTGGTATTCTGTCTACAACAAAGAAACGTAACAGATCCCGATTGCTGTGGTGGTGCTCTTCAAAGTGTCGGGCAATAGGTGAGAGCTTATCTTTATTTTGGATGGCTCTCATGTGCTTCAATACACGTTTTTTGGCAGCAAACATGGTACTGCCCACATATTTCTTGGGGCAAGGACAGGTCAGTATGTAAACGCAATGGTCTGAAAGACATGTTAAGTGTTTTTCAATTATTTTCTCCACATTCTCCACCGGGTAAAATACTTTCTTTACATTGCAGCTGTATTTACATGCCTTACAGGCCATGCATGTAAAGAAGCCTTTAACATCCAATGGAGATTCTTTCTTTTTTACAGTATCATTGCTGCATAACCTATCCTAAAGAGATTGTCCCTTCCTAAAGGTTATGTTGGGGAAATTCTGTATTGCTTCCTCAATGGTTGCTTCTGTTTTCAACACTTGCCAGTGTTTAGCCAAACACTGTCTGACCCTCATGGATCCTGTGTTGTAGGTTGAAATGTACCTGATATTCGTGTTATCTTGTTTGTCATTAGACGAATCTAACAATTCACTTTGAGAAAACTGGCTAGCCTTTGATCTAGAAAGTCGTACGGCCTCCTTATTGTACCCTCGCTCCACAAATCTGTCGGTCATAAGATTGCATATGCGTTTCATATGCAAAAATATTTACTTTCTGATATTTACTTTCTGATATTGGGATATGTCACTTGGCTAATACAATACTCGAATATACTTAATTTCCCAGTAGACGATATATATGTATATTGACTGAAAAAAACATAGGTTTCACATACGTTATAGTTAGGAATTAGCATTTAAAAATCTTAGAAATTCACAGAAAAAACCATAGGTTTCACACATGTTATAGTTAGGAATTATCATTTAAAAAACCTTGAAAATTTACTGAGAAAAACAGAGGTTTCACACATGTTATAGTTAGCTGGACATTTCACTCATACAAAACCATTGAAATTCCCCTATTATAGTTAGTTCAGCTAACTATAACTCGCGCGCCCACAATGCACTGCTGATGACGTCACATATTACATCACTCATGACATGGTCAGTGACATCACTCATGACATCACTGATGACATCTCAAATGACATCACTGATGACATCATCCTTGTGAAAGAGTGACAGACCTCCTCTCAGCGTAATAGCGTAATATAACCCTTGATACATACATTCAAAAATAGAAACTAAAATTGTCCAAAAAAAATGGAAATACCATTTCTAGCCAGAACAACTTATTTAGTAATTCTAAAATCTACATACACATCTAGTCATTCAATAACAGTTCTATATCGGTACTCATACATGTACTCACTCAGCATATGTACTCATACACCTATACATCTTTGTCATATAGATATATAATGCCTGTATGCTGTGTTAAGTTAGCATGAGCTTGTTAGGAGTTTAAACACCATTTTACCTTTCTGCTGCTTCTGCACACGACACATAGCTGTTGCTTTAGCTTTGAGCCGAGTATAATGTTTTGATTCATGCGAGAATAATATGTTGTTACTCTGATATTATCCTTGCTTGGCGAGCTGTGTCTGTACAGTGAGTGCAGAAACCTTCAAGGATATCTCAACACAGTGGTTGTTGTGAGGTCTGATCTTCGCTTGTTCCTAGACATAGCATACATTCAGCTGCGGCCATGTTCTGGCTTTAGGCGCGTTTTATATTGCTTTGCACAAGAGCATACAAACACACTTGATGGTGCTTCGCATGCAGAGAGCTGGTGGCAGATGATGTGATCCCTTAACACTAGCATCTTGAGGTATGGTGCCGTCCTGCTAAAACCCAAAGAGACCTTCTTAGATATAATATAATATACTGGCTAGGGAGGGTGAGAATTAGGTTTTGTTAAACCCTATTCGTTTTAGCATAATACCATGCTTTCACCGTTTGCGTTCTATGGACTAGTGGCTATGCTGATTACTTCTTATAATATGTTTGCTTGTACTAGCTAAGATACTGCGTTTGAGAACACTGCATTAGTGAATAAATATTTCAAATATGCACGTGTCCTTTTTTACTCCTTGTTCTGGATTGGAATGATTGTATAATGAAAGAGTGTCCATGTGTTCCACGTTACCTGAGGTGTACTAAGTCCATGTTCTGGTTTGTCTAAGCATTGGGAGTTTGTGATAACCAATGAGACACTGTAGCTAGTCTGGTAGGGGATTTTGGGTACTAAGGTGAGTTTTGGCAGACCCTAATTCACTGAGGTTCAAAGTCTCTATGCACAGTTCTGTATGAGCACAGAATCCCTGCGACATGACGCCCAACCGTTGGTGGTCTTATTGCATGATACTTGAGTAGTACATCATTCAGTCCTTAACCCCTTCACTATTGTTTCCGGTTAACGGTAGTGTCGGACAAACCTACCTATGTTTGCATAGGTCCTTTCAAGCTTGAATCTTTCGAAAACAGTTTCCTTGAATTACTACCCAGTTGTTATGAAATATACTTTGTACCACTTTCTTTCTGTGTCACTATGGCCGCGGTAAACATTGCGCAACATAGCCTCATTGTGGTGCGCAATCATTTGCAGAATTATAATGTTCCCGTGGATGGCATGGCAGTGATAATGGTGGTGAGTGCAGAGGTGGCTTACCCGTATGAGATTTTCTACTCATGGGTGACCTTCCCGGCTGTGAATGCAGATACTCGTGTGTTTGACACGTACACTCCCACGGTTGTGCCACTGGAATATACACCATATAGGGCACAGGAGATTCCTATAGATACTTGGCAGCATCGTTTTTGGTTTGATGGCGCCCTACCCCATACTTTAGCAGCTCCAAGGTTAGGTCCTTTGTCTTTTCCGGGCGCAAATTGGCCTGTTCTGGCTGGATTTACACCTCACCCTCAACACGGGGCATGAACCGTGGTTGAATTAAGACGACTACATGTAGTCTCAATTAGCATTATTCGGTCGTTGGTGCAAAACATTACCGTAATCTCCCGGGTGGGGCCACGGGTGGTGCGGCGCTTCCTGCCGGACAGGGCGGAATGAAGCGCAGTCCCGTTGTGGTCAACGCTGTGATGGGCAAGCGTCCCCAAGAAAAGGATGATTTTCCTTTCTGACTTGCCGAGAAGTTTGACCAGCTGGAAGCAGTATTTCCTAACACGTCTCCTGGCGAAAAACGCAGGATTCTGACAATCAGCTTACCGAAAGACTTGACCCCTGAAATCGGTGACTGTGAGACCTGGGGTAAGACATTTGCGGCGGTCTACACAAGGTGTTACGGCACTCCGTCTATGACTGTCCTGCCGATGGTCCTTAAACGTGTTCAGGATGAGCACGGACCAGAGGCTGCGGTTGAATTGGGTATGCGTCTGTGGCACCTTTGATGTGGTTTCCGATCTCATACTTGCTACTGTCAAGGGGGATGCGGTGAACTTTCAGGTTGCCAATGCTTTGCAGGCTATTCCCGATGCCGCAAAAACCCCAGCAGTTGGCGCGGATTATTGTGGCGGCTTATAAAACTGTGGGCCGCAATAGTAGGGGTCTCAATCCTTTTTCTACTAAAGAGAAAAAACAACCAACGAGGGCAGAAAATGATGATCAGCCCAAGACCAAGAAACAGAATTGGTCGAAAAAACAAAAACAAGGAAAGCAACAACAACAACAGAAACAGGATTCTCGTCCTGCGTCTCCATTGCCAGCGCCCACAGAACGTGTTTATGACTTGCACGATTGCGCGATGATAAAATCACCTGATCGTTTTTAGGCTTCTGACCAATGCTCTCCTCGTTCTTTTCAGGAGTCATCGGCCTTTTCGACCGGTGGTGGAGGAGGCGGCAGGGGTCGGGGTGGTCAGCAAGGACGTGACCAGCCCCGCCCGAAAGACGGTAAAGGCAAGCAGGACGATTCTACACCGAAGAGACCCCAGTTTCAGAAAAAGAAAGTTGCTGCTTTAACAGCACACAGATATGCCACAGATAGTGTGAACCCAGCTTCGGAATCTGACATGGGCTCTGACCTTGCTGGACAGTGCGGCGGAGATTACCATAGTGCGAGAGGCCCTACGTCCACTACTGAAGGTGACAGCGACTGACCGTTATGTTGTTGTGGAGACAGCTGACACTAGAGTAGCTCCCCCTGACAGACTCTATGAAATAGTCTTATTCATTGAAGGTAACATTTAACGTACCGTAAAGGGGGTATTTTGGGAGAATCTTACGACTACCTATGACATTTTGTTAGCGGAGGCTGACTGGCCCCCACCTTTTGTGCTCGCAGCTCCAAGAGGGGAGGAGGTAATCCTCCCTAGTTTCGCGCACACTGTCTCGAAGGAGCATGCCCTGAATTTTGCAGAAGAGTGGGCTAAAGCCCTTGCGCCGGCTCTGTACCGTACACACTGTGGATGGGATAAACTTTCCCCACACCACGAAATTCCTTTGCGGTCTATGCCGCAGCCTCAACCTCAATATCCCATAAAGCGCGAAGCGAAGGCTTCCGTTGCGGAAATCCTTGAACAATTGGATTATCAAGGTGTGATTGAAACTTGTGTGTCACAGATGAATAACCCTCTTTTTACTGTGACCAAGCCTGACGGTTCATATTGTTTGGTATTGGATTACCAGCATTTAAACTCGCATTGCCGTACCTGTGCAGTACAGAATACTCACGGCTCTGCTTTAGTGGATAGTCTCGTGCGTAAGCGGTTTAAAACCACCCTTGACATTTACAACGGTTTTTATGCCCTCCATTTGGATGGTCTGAGTTCCCAATGGACCTCCTTTACTTGCGGCGGTGTCAAAAAACATTTCAAACGTTTACCGATGGGCTACAAATAGTCCTGGAGTTTTTGCTGTCCACATAGTCTCTCTCTTAGAGAGTGTTGACCCAGATGCTTGTTCATATGTGGATGACATTTATCTCACGGATGATGAACTGTGGGAGCATCTGTGTTGAGTTGACCGCTTAATGTGTAGCTTTGCGGACTTCGGTTACAAATTCTACTTTGCAAAATCGCACATTGCAGAGTACACAGTGTTGTTCCTGGGCTATGAGCTCAACAATGAAGGTCGAGGATTAGCTCCTCACTTCTTGGAGAAATGCGCACAATTGCATGCTCCAACAACTCTGAAGAAATTACAGTCTTTGCTGGGATTTTTGAATTTTGGGAGGACATACATACCTGAATATGCCCAGCGTATCAAGCCCTTGTATGCTTTGATACAACCAAATTTTACAAAATCAAACTGGCTGCCTGAGCTCTCGGCTATACTGCAATCTTTGCAGGCTGATCTGCTCGCTTCTAAATACTTATTGACTTGTGATAATTACACCAACCTGGTGATAAGAATCATCCCTGGGACGGTGGGTTTCACATACCTTACTTTTCATGAAGGAGACACAGTACCTATTGCTTACAAGTCACACTTGTACGCTTTGGCTGAAATGCGATTTTTCACTGTGGAGAAAGTTTTGACGGCTGTGCAAATGGCGATTCTGAAGGACCGCGCTCTGTCACAGGGAAAACGCATGTTGGTGGTTACCCCATGGCCTGCTTTGGAGGCTGTTACGAAAGCCAGTGTATCTAATTCTAAAGCTTTGCATCCTCGGTGGATACTTTGAGCAGCATCATTGACGTCTCCCGATGCCACATTCATTTTTTATGCCTCCTTACGGTTGCAGGAGTTTTTGCAATATGAGTTTGTTCATCCTGCACCTTTGGCTATGCAGCCTTTGGAGGATTTCCATTGTATCATATACACTGATGGTTCGTCGCAGGTTGCGCATGGTTCTAAACACGCCTACATTTCCGCATGCGCCATTGTGGTAGGTGCCATGGTGAACGATGAGTTCAAGTCCAGAGTCGTGCACACGCAGACTCTAGGGGACTGCACCGCACAATTGGCGGAGCTTCGTGCTCTGATGCTTGCATTGGAGTACGCAGATCCTAGTGTGACAACGTTAATCGTAAGTGATTCTTACTACTGTGTCCAGTCTTACAATGAGAACGTGTTCTTTTGGATTAAGAATGATTTTCGTGATTCCAAGCGTAGCACAATAAAACACAAAATGATCTGGGTCCGATTGGCTGAGCTTAAAGAGCAGTTGCCACTCGTGTTTGTAATTCATATTCTCGGTCATCAGCGCGTAGGAGTTCACGCTGTTGGCAACTCGCTTGCTGATGAAGCAGCGAAATCAGCGGTATCGACATATTTAGTTGCAGCAGTTACACGGTCCAAAAGTAAGATTGATGATGATATCTTGGCGGCTGTTGCTGCCACTGAGAAGGGGGGTAAATATCCTGCGGGGTTCCCTTTGAAGAACACATACCACTTAAGCCCCGATAAGGTTCCTTATGTGAAAATTCATGATGTAGGGGAGAGATTGATTCCCAACTTGGATCGCAGAAATACACTGATCACAGCGGCCTATGAAGGTGTAGCGTCTGCGCATGCGGGCATTTTAGTTACTCTGTCTCAATTACAACAAAGTTTTTGGTGGCAGGGACTGTACAAACAGACGTGTGACTATGTCCTTCAATGCGACATTTGCCAGCAGATTAAGCCTTCAACTGCTACGCGTCCACCCCAAACACAGTTGTTCATTTCTAATAAACCATTAAGTTGTGTTTATTTAGATCACTGCTGTCCTTTTTCTTCTGATACTGCGTATAAGTACATCTTAGTAGCAGTTGATTCATGCACACGCTTTGTATGGGTATGGCCTCATCGCAGCGCTGATTCACGAACTGTCATAAGGGATTTGCGTGTCTTTGTAGGGATTTTTGCCTGTGGTACCTTCCATTCGGATCAGGGTCCTGCTTTCGCCTCTAAGGCATATAGGGATGCCATGGCTTCGATGGGGGTCCAAGTCAAGTTTTCATCTCTAAAACGACCTGAGGGTAATAGTGTTGTGGAACGAACAAACCATGACTTAAAGCAATCACTGACAGCTCGAGTTATAGGCACTGGCAGAAACTGGCTGGCCCATCTTAATGGCGTGCAGCGTGCTCTTAATATTCTTCCTAGAAGGTCTCTGGGTGGGTGGACCCCATAGGAAATGCTCTTTGGTATCAAGATGTATGTCCCAGACCTTGACCGTCTAGACACGATTGGTGCGGCTGTCTCCTTTGACGTTGATGAACATTGCAATGTTTTACAGACTCTACAAGAGACGAGAGACAGTCTTGCAAAGGAACATTTGCCCTCCACTTCAGATGATGTGTTGGAGATCCCAGTAGTTGGCTGGCTACCCCAAGATGGAAAACTGGTTCGGGAGAAGATCGATAACAAGTAGGAATTTGGTCCCTCATACCGTGCTCCGGTTCCCGTGCTTGGTGTGAAGGGCACAAGAACAGTCATTTTACCACCACTTCCAGGTCGTAAAGAAAACAGGTATATCTCCATTGACAATGTCAAAATACACAGAGTGGCCGATTCTTCTTAGCATGACACCGGCAGTCTCATGTCCTTCGATGGTGAGAAATTCTGTATTGACCACTGCTTCGGATCATGCACCGGAGGTGGCCCTTGAGATGACTGCAGTTTCAAGTCCTTTATTGAGTGCTTTGACGGCAGTCTCATGTCCTTCGATGGTGAGAAATTCTGTATTGACCACTGCTTCGGATCATGCACCGGAGGTGGCCCTTGAGATGACTTCAGTTTCAAGTCCTTTATTGAGTGCTTTGCCTGGTACTCACCTTGATGAAACAGACTACACCTACCCAACTGACTTATCGATGCCTGATTTGCAAAATCGTTTTACCACAGAATCCATATTTTCATTTGACACTATATCACAAACTTCAGGGAAGCCCACAAGGCTTAGGGCCTATACAACTTTGTTTAAAAAACATTTCTTGATTCTACCTTGGACTTATATTTGGTTGGAGCTTTTTTCGCTCTACCTTTTTATGTCAATTGGTTTTGTGTTTTATTTTTTCTGATTCATCAATGGACATTATGTCGAGGAGAGAACATGCATTCGACATCTAAATGGAACATTGGCTCCCCACTCCTCATCACATTCTGCCGACAGATTGAAAAGAGACTTGGCCTTTGTTAACATCACTGCGTGGCCTGTCCTGGATGGGATAGTCTGGGATGCAGTTAAATTTCAAATCCATGGCCCGACTAAAGTTATCAATGTTCCTAATGTGCTTAGAGTTAACATGGGGGATGTGGTTAAACAAAACATACGTTCTGATGATTGGGATGTTCAGGCCGTAGAGGCTTTGTTTGCTGATTTGAAATATTATGCTGCCTTTGATGCTGAAGATTTATATTTAGAATCTGCTAATTATGGTGATTTGTTTTGTTTCCAACATTTTGGCAATCACTACCTACATAAAACTAATACCAGAAGAAGTACTGTAAACTATACCCAGTGGGAGCATTGCCCAGCTCCTTTAAGAGGCTGCTCGAATACATTTTTGAAAAAGTACACTTGTTTTACTGACTTTAATCAGTCCAATCCCGCTTCATTTTATTTTAGAATGACAGAAAAATCCATGTCCAAAGTTAGACTTACCGATACTAAGTTATTGTACTCGAGGTCCTTTCTAGACGAGCTAGCTGTTGGAGGCTACGAGTTTTGGAAGGAAAGAATTGACCTTAAATCAGTTTGGGGTTCTAAAAGTTGGCAGGTTCAAGGCACTGAGGCTTTGCACCGTGCATGTCTCATCCCAAAGTATATGTTGTTTTTGAATTCTACCATCTCAAAGACAACATGCTTTGGATTGGCTACTTCTAAAAAATTAAATGCTCCTTCGTTCCCTGATTTGAAAGAATATTCGGGTTGGGAAAATTCAACAAAATTTTCGATTAGAGAGTTGCAAACCCTACTGCTAAATTCATCCTTTAACATATCCAGTTTGGATCCCAAAGGTTGGTTGATGTGGCACAGAAGTGCAGATTCGTGCCAGCATAGTTTTTTGGGTCTAGCTGATGGTTTTACACAGGTCAGGGTAGATCCCCGTTTTGAGAGTGACCGTTCTGTAACCACTTATTCAGTAGGCAAATTGTGTCAGAATTGGCTCAAACACTCTACATTGGCGTCAGTCAAACTGCATTTGTTTAAACCGGCTAGAGGTAGGTCTAGAAGATGGATATATGCCGTTTATAATGAACTCTGGAAAACATCACAGATTTTAGCATGGGCGAAATTTGCGAATTTGCGTTCTGCGAATTCGCGGATTTCCCTGTGAAATCGCAAAAAATCCGCGAATTCGCAAACTTTCCCGCGAAATCGCAGATTTTTTGCGATTTGCCCTGGAGTACTTTCTACTGGCTTATCCAGTAAGTGCTCCCTTATTGGGTAAATGTATAGTGCTTTTACTACACTGCAGCTGCGTAAAGGGCCAGAAGATGTGTCTCCAGTGACCATGTGTGCCTGTAACACAGGCACAGGCACACACGGTCACTAGTGACACATCTTCTGGCCCTTTACGCAGCTACAGTGTAGTAAAAGCACTATGGGGCAGATTTACAAGCCGCTTGCGCCTCTTTGCGCTGCAGTTTGCGTCACTTTTGTGACGCTGCGGCAGCACAAAAGATGCGCCATGGTGCTGGGTATTAACAACGTGACGCAACTGAGAGATGCATCACGTTAGCCCTGCACCATCAGGAGGCATTCCAACGCAGGGGAGGGCGTTCCTGCGCAGGAACGCATCCTAAAAGTGGCTGAGTGAAATCTACAAGATTTCACTCAGTCACTTTTAGGCCAATGCTGCGTCAAAACCCTGCGCCTGCTTGAAGCAGGGCTCCCCAAAGCATTGCTGGAGCTGCGTCGCGCATCCCTGGGGATGCGCCAGTTATTGTAAATCTGCCCCTATACATTTAGCCAAAGAGGGAGCACTTACTGATTAGACAGTAGAAAGTACTCCAGTTAAGTAGAGGTATTGCACAAAAAGGTGGCATCTTCGTGGACAAACACGCAGGGCGGGATTCATTCTGCCCCCGGTTAGACTCGTTTTTTGTGCCCTTCTGCCCTCTGTTAGACTCGTTTTTCCCTTGTTTTTCTGCCCTTCTGCCCTTTGTTAGACTCGTTTTTCCCTTGTTTTTTTGCCCTTCTGCCCTCTGTTAGACTCGTTTTTGTGCCCTTCTGCCCTCTGTTAGACTCATTTTTCCCTTTTTTTGTGCCCTTCTGCCCTTTTTTATTCCCGTTTTTGTGCCCTTGTGCCCTCTGTTAGACTCGTTTTTCCCTTGTTTTTCTGCCCTTCTGTCCTCTGTTAGACTGTTTTTTGTGCCCTTCTGCCCTCTAGACTCGTTTTTCCTTTATTTTTCTGCCCTTCTGCCCTTTGTTAGACTGCTTTTTGTGCCTTTCTGCCCTCTGCATCACCACATCATCACTCAGCTCTACCCCAGCATCACTCAGCACCACCACATTATCACTCACCACCACCACATCATCACTCAGCACCACCACAGCATCACTCAGCACCACCACAGCATCACTCAGCACTACCACAGCACCACTCAGCACCACCACAGCACCACTCAGTGCCACCACAGCATCACTCAGCACCACCACAGCATCACTCAGCACCACCACATTATCACTCAGCACCACCACAGCTCCACTCAGCACCACCACAGCATCACTCAGCACCACCACAGCATCACTCAGCACTACCACAGCACCACTCAGCACCACCACAGCATCACTCAGCACCACCACAACATCACTCAGCACCACCACAGCACCAATCAGCACCACCACAGCACCACTCAGCACCACCACAGCATCACTCAGCACTACCACAGCATCACTCAGCACCACCACATTATCACTCAGCACCACAACAGCACCACTCAGCACCACCACAGCATCACTCAGCACCACCACAGCATCACTCAGCACCACCACAGCACCACTCACCACCACCCCAGCATCACTCAGCACCATCCCAGTATCACTCAGCACCACCACAGTACCACTCAGCATCACCACAGCACCACTCAGCACCACCACAGCACCACTCAGCGCCACCCCAGCATCAATCTGCAAACCATTCAACAACAACTGGTTCAAATATGTTCTCTCAATGTTTCAAGCTTTATTACAAATGTCACAAAAAGATGTTAATATTTCACTTCTGTTCTTGGATTTTCGTCACAATAAAATACACTGAACATAATCTTCACAAAAGTTATTTACAAAAGTTTAAGCTATTGCCATTATAAATTAAAATCACTTTTATTTAAGTATTAATTATTTAAAAAAATTAAAAGCCATTGTAATTTGTAATATCAATACATCTAAGTCATGTAAATACAAAACATGTTGCATTACAAATGCTATAGGTGTCACATTTGCGAAAGTTATAACTATTGGCATTGTAAATGACAAAGCTATTAATTTAGCTATTTTCAAAACCAACACATAAATAAAAAAAATTGTCATTTACAAGACCAATAGCTCAAACGTTCCTAATGCGAGACCTATTGCATTGCAAATGCTTGTTTTTATATCTGTCAGTGCTTCCTGTTGAGGTTTAATTTTCGTGACAGGCGCCTCATTGCCTACTTGTAACTATTCTCTGACCCTGCTTCAAGGGTCAGAGCTGGGTCAGAGAATAGTTGCAAGTAGGCAATGAGGCGCCAGGAAGCACTTACAGGCTTACAGCAGCAGGTGCCCAAGTTGAAGTTAATTTCTTTGTAACTCTTTTGTAAAAGGTTACAAAAAATTAGCTTCAACTTTTGCACCTGCTGCTGTAACCCTGTAAGTGCTTGGCTGAAAATTCATCCCCGCTGATTTGCGGATTTTACAGCGATTTCGCGAGATGCGCGGATTGCGAAATCGCGAAAAATCTGCTAATTCCGCGAGCGGAACAAATTTTAAGCCCATGCTTACACAGATTGAAGCGGCTACCCGCCTTAGGGCTATTGATCAAGCTAATTTGGAGAAAGTGCTTGCAGTAGTGGATAACAGCATTAACACACTTTCCTCCCGCATTTATACATTGGATAATATTGTGTCATCTGTTGTTGAAATTGTACAGGATGAGGTGTCTGTTTTGTACCATGGTCAAAATCAATTGCGTTCTATTATGCAGTTTGCATGGACCCTACAAACACTGAAAAACTGAAAAGTGCCTTGGAGTTACATTAATGTCTCATCTCTATTTGCCCCTTTTAATTTGACTGAGAAACAACGTTTGCTTTCATGAGAGATGCTTCTTTTTCCATGTTACACGATTGGAGTCTTTACACTTTTCAGTGGCAGAGGCCACTACTGCTACGTGGCTTATCCACGGGTTATTAACTTTACCATTTGCGCTTTTCCAGTTTACAAATTGCCTGAAATATTTTGCCATTGGTAGGTATGAGCCTCTTGGAAGCTCCTATTTACATGAAGCCTGGTCACTCCCTTTCACTTACAGATGCCTTAGGGACGGAAAAGAAGTTTATCTGAAAGGGGAGGAGTGCACGGAAACACCATATCACTCATTAATGTGTAGACACATACAATTGCATGGCTCTTGTAATCAGAAACGGCCTAATTTGACATGTGTTTTGAAAGGTACACCCGTGCCCGCGATTGTCCACACGTTCACTTTATTAGCGAACAGCAGTTATTTACTTTTAAATAATGAGGTTTGCTATGGGTTATTAAAAGGCATAGCTTATGTTGTTACAGTCAGTGAGCATGTGGTTTGTTGTAAAAATGTGTTGTATCCTCCCACGCATGGGAACTTGGCTGTTTCCATCTGGCCGAGGATTCCTACCTTGAAGGCAGAGTTCAATAAGATGAGTAGAATAAGAGCTTTATTCTCACAAAAAGAAGTTGCCCTGACATCTGCTTGTGAAACGTTTGTCCTTCACATTGCTAACACCCGCACAGAAGTGCATGCTTTATTAAATACTGACCTGCCTTTACATTGCGGGGAGCTGATTTATTCCACTTCGGGGCTGGCTCATTTTTTTAAAGTTGTGAGCAGTGGTCTTGTGACTTCTTTTCAAAAAATATTTGGAGTCGTTCCTGCTTTCTTCCATTCGATCTTTTCCAGCCTATTTGGTGGATTTCCCGTTTTACTGGCGCTGGCTGCTGGCTTTTTGGTGCTATTTTGTTTTATTCAAAATGGATGCCCGTCCTGTGTTCGCAGACGAGCTATCGCAGTTAGCACTGTTTCGCAACAGGATGCTTGAATACTATGGTGCACTGCCACTCGCCACCTTAAGTGCAGCATATGGATTATCGTTTCGATTTTCCTGTTGGACCTATGTCCAGCCTGTCTTTCATTGCCTGAGCTGCGATTTCGACAGGGCCCTGGATTTGTGTCTCTGCAATTTGGTATCTCCTGAAGTGGATTTTAATCATCTCATGAGTCCCTTAGTTACTCATGAATTGCTTTGTTCTGACGAAGGGATTATGGTCTTTGCAGCGATGCATGGAGTACTGGGTCGTTGGAATATATTCGCAGCGGTGCAAGATTTCTTGGCACACAGCTTCATTGAAAACCCACGAGTTGTCCTCTGATGGTACTAGAGGCTCCGGTAATTGAAGAGCATGTATGTTCTTTCTCACTATTGAATTGGATGGATGAGGTATTTTAGGATGATAACAGTGACTTCCTTTTGGAAGCTGTTGCTGCTTATTTTGCATACTCAGTGGTAAGCTGACTCCTATCGAGGCCTTTGATATCATGAAGCTAATGTTTTTTTTTTCCTTTTTCTCAAATTTTTTCAAAATTATGATGGACAATTTTTATATCAGACCTATTGGCTTTAATAACAGTGGACATTAAATTGTCATGTTGGTGAGATTTGGATTTTTTGGCGGACTAAATTATTTTTCCTCACCTACTCGAATTTGAACTGAATACTTTATTGAACTCTGCATTTTAAAATGGAGTCCCTTATCTTATCTTATCTTATCTTATCTTATCTTATCTTATCTTATCTTATCTGTGCTCGGATCAAGGGAGGGTGTCCTATAGAAATATATTGCCTGTATGCTGTGTTAAGTTTGCATGAGCTTATTAGGAGATTAAGCGCCATTTTAACTTTCTGCTGCTTCTGCACACGACACATAGCTGTTGCTTTAGCTTTGAGCCTAGTAGAATGTTTTGATTCATGCGAGAATAATATGTTGTTACTCTGATATCAGCCTTGCTTAGCGAGCTGTGTCTGTACAGTGAGTGCAGAAACCTTCAAGGATATCTCAACACAGTGGTTGTTGTGAGGTCTGATCTTCGCACGTTCCTAAACATAACGTACATGCAGCTGCGGCCAGGTTCTGGCTTAAGGTGCGTTTTACATTGCTTTGCACAAGAGCATAGAAACACACTTGATGGTGCTTCGCATGCAGAGAGCTGGTGGCAGATGATGTGATCCCTTACCACTAGGATCTTGAGGTATGGGGCCGCCCTGCTAAAACCCAAAGAGACCTTCTTAGATATAATATAATATACTAGCTAGGGAGGGTGAGAATTAGGTTTTGTTAAACGCTATTCGTTTTAGCATAATACCATGCTTTCACTGTTTGTGTTCTATGGACGAGTGACTATGCTGATTACTTTGTTTCATATAATATGTTTGCTTGTACTAGCTAAGATACTGCATTTGAGAACACTGCATTAGTGAATAAATATTTCAAATATGCACGTGTCCTTTTTTACTCCTTGTTCTGCATTGGAATGATTGTATAACGAAAAAGTGTCCATGTGTTCCATGTTACCTGAGGTGTACTAAGTCCATGTTCTGGTTTTTCTAAGCATTGGGAGTTTGTGATAACCAATAAGACACTGTAGCTAGTCTGGTAGGGGATTTTGGGTACTAAGGTGAGTTTTGGCACACCCTAATTCACTGAGGTTCCAAGTCTCTATGCACAGTTCTGTCTGAGCATGGAATCCCTGCAACATCTTATTACACACCAACACTCATCTATAGAGTTATTCACACATGCAAATAAACTATCAAACATCCATTTACTTGCATATACAGCTACACACCCACGAATACACTTACACATACTTACTCTCTTAAACAATCACTTATAGAAACACATACTAATTTATACAGGAACTCTTACAATCTCTCACTCTCATATAAACTCACTTTGAACATCACTTATATACATCAATACTCACATATACTAGTTTAACACATATATAGTTACTCATAAAGATACTATTGAGACAGTGATTCACTCACTAACACACCCATACACACACTCATCCACCCATACAGTCCTGCACACATGCTGTCTTCAAAACACATACAAACAGTGAGTCACCCATTCATGCATCTATGCGGTAAGTAATACCCCCAGTAAACCATACAGACACTCATACTGATACTCTAAAAACCAACTAATAACCCATATCGACAGTTATGTAGCTAGTCACCAACCCATGCAGCCAGTTATACACAAAGTGAGACACTGATACAGATATTTTCATATTTAAACATTACTCGCTAATACATGTATTCACTAAGATGTCAGTTATGCAATAATTTTTTTTCAAAAAAACATCAATTTAGACACTTATTTACACATTTTTTCTTCCATCAACCTTTAGATATACATATATAAAACATATTTATTTCTCAGAAAGACACAAATTCACTGGATGTTGTCATCAGTGATGTCATGAGTGATGTCATTTGAGATGTCATCAGTGATGTCATGAGTGATGTCGCTGACTATGTCATGAGTGATGTAATATGTGACGTCATCAGCATTGCGGGCGCACGAGTTATAGTTAGCTGAACTAACTATAACGGGGGAAATTCAATGGTTTTGTATGAGTGAAATATCCAGCTAACTATAACATGTGTGAAACCTATGGTTTTTTCAGTGAATATATGTATAGATATATATTGTTTGAGCAAATGAACCCTCGAGCTCTGGATATATATTGGTATATATTGGTATGAATTTGTGATTTTACATTATTTATTGGCGACATTTCACAAATTGGGTCTTATTCTAGAGTCATAAAATGAATTTATATTTTTCCGATGTTTGAAGATATTCTTATTCACTGCTGCCATATTAATATCAAGTATTGGTACTGTTATTTATTGAACATCATGTTTACAAGCAAAAAGTTTTCGTTTGTTTAAGAGCTCTCTCTGCCCTTTCCCTGAAATGAGGAATCCTTTTTGAACTATATAAAGTTCCCGGCTGGGAACTTTTCAAATTGCACTTGGTTTTTTTTGCACTTATAGCACTGCACTTTAAGGGGGTCATCGAAATCTATCTGGTGTTGACAGTATTGATTAATACGGTGGAATATGACGTATAATCTTTAGTCCTTGGTTACATTTCAAGGTTACCAGTAATGTTGTACTGAGCAAGTCGAATATACACAGGTGTGAATGACATAATACCATTTATACAGTACTAGCAGCCTGTCCCGACCTTGTCCGGGAGCAATCAGGCTTACCCGACCCCTGCCCGCCCTGACATTGTCCAGCATTTTGGGCCCCCGCCCGCCCCGACCCCCGCCTGGCCCGACCCCCGCCTGCCCCGACATTGTCCCCCGGAGCCTTAAAAAGGCGACATATGATAGTCACAGCAGTATTGTAGCTATTACTCCAGCCTTCGCCTGGAAATTACCTTTTCCATGTGTTTAGAGTTGGGATAAACCAAACCAGATTTCCTGGCTTTCCTTCAGGCTGCTTGCTTTCCCCGTCCCCGCCCGCCCCATCCCCCGCCTGCCCCGACCCCCGCCAGCACCGACATTGTCCCCCGGAGCCTTAAAAAGGTGACATATGATAGTCACAGCAGTGCGCTTCGGGCTGTTTGCTTTCCGTGTCCATATGAAAAGTACCACGAAAAGAGGACACATTTAAACACGGCTCCGAGGTTGACGGATCACTTTCGCCTGTGGGGTCTCTTTGAGCGGAGTTTACCCTTGACGGAGCTCGGCGTGCCGAGATTCCACCATGGTAACATAATGCCTGCGTGTCAACCTAAACCCTTAAAGCTGAAACGCTGAAACGCTGGCGCTCTGCAGTTCAACTTCCTGAGCCGTGTTCGAGGTAAAAATAATGAGCGTGATCGTGGTAGTTTGGAGCCTTACATCACCCCGTCCCCTGCCTGCCCCGACCACTTCTGCCTTACCTCAGCCGCCGCTCCTCAGTCCACCGCTCCTTCCCCGTGCCATGTCCGCCGCTCCTGGACGCCGCTCCTCCTCGTGCTCCTGACGTCAGCGCGCACGTCGCGGCCGGCGCTACTTTGGGGGGAACTACTTTTTTTATAATCTAAATTTTTTAAATATAACGTATTTTTTAACTTTATATAGCCTATGTCCATCTGCACACCCTGAGGATTCAAACGATGTATCGGGTGTGTGGATTGGCGCTGTGGTTTCCGAGTTTACCCGCCTCAAAGCCTCAACGTTCTTCCTTTATAATAGTAGTATAGATTGACACTGACATAGGTATTTCTATTCATTGTTGCATTGAATATTAACTGCAATGTCATTTCCATGTACGGAGTTGGTTATCATAAATTATCTGTGTATTTGAGCAGTTAAAGTTTGAGTAATATCAGCTTGCCGGATTGAACACACTTTATAACCACTGTGGGACGCAGTCTGTCTTTTATGCCTATGTGAAGCCTGATGACGCCCCTGCTCTCTATTGGTGGGTGTTAATTTTTAAATTCAGAGGGATTCACTTTGCACATGTCTGGTGAGCAAGGCGTCTGAGTGCGCCGAAACGCGTCCGGCTGTATTAGTTGCACATGCAATCACATTAATATGAAAAATTAATTAAAATTACCTTCTGCAACTTTGGATCACTGACAGAATTTCAACCTCAAAAATATGGACCTACAGAAATATCGAGTCAACAATATCGAAGGCAATATTATCGACATCCTATCTACAACATGGTAAGTACAAAAATATCGAAAAAATAAGATAGATGTTAAAAATATCGATGTCAAAAATATCGATTTTTTTTCTTTTAATATATAAATGTAAAATAAAGTATATAACACTAATAAATTAAATCTACATATTTAAAAGTATCTAATAATGTTTTAAATAAATAAATAATACATATATATTAATAATACATTAATGAAATATATACAGTAAATATATAATATATATGTACTGAACAATAAGTATTAATAATTATTTGACTAATTTATAAATTAATTAAATATATTCTAAATTACTAATACTTTTACAAACATAAAAAAATAACATAAATAAAATGTAACTAATATAAAAAATAAAATAAACTTTTAATTTTTTGGGAATTAATTATATAAAACGTTGGATTGCGTAAGGGTAAAAATTACTATTCCCACTCCAGAGAGTACAACAGTAGGGAAAGCGTTGGATAGCGTACAGGTAAAAATTACTATTCCCACTCCAGAGAGTGCAACAGTAGGGAAAGCATTGGATAGCGTAGGGGTAAAAATTATTATTCCCACTGCAGAGAGTGCAACAGTAGGGAAAGCGTTGGATAGCGTAGGAGTAAAAATTACTATTCCCACTCCAGCGAGTGCAACAGTAGGGAAAGCGTTGGATAGCGTACAGGTAAAAATTACTATTCCCACTGCAGAGAGTGCAACAGTAGGGAAAGCGTTGGATAGCGTGGGGGCAAAAATTACTATTCCCACTCCAGAGAGTGCAACAGTAGTGAAAGCGTTGGATAGCGTTCGGGTAAAAATTACTATTCCCACTCCAGAGAGTGCAACAGTAGGGAAAGCATTGGATAGCGTAGGGGTAAAAATTACTATTCCCACTCCAGAGAAAGCTACAGTAGGGAAAGCGTTGGATAGCGTACGGGTAAAAATTACTATTCCCACTCCAGAGAGTGCAACAGTAGGGAAAGCGTTGGATAGCGTAGGGGTAAAAATTACTATTCCCACTCCAGAGAGTGCAACAGTAGGGAAAGCGTTGGATAGCGTACGGGTAAAAATGACTATTCCCACTCCAGAGAGTGCAACAGTAGGAAAAGCATTGGATAGCGTAGGGGTAAAAATTACTATTCCCACTCCAGAGAGTGCAACAGTAGGGAAAGCGCTGGATAGTGTAGGAGTAAAAATTACTATTCCCACTCCAGAGAGTGCAACAGTAGGGAAAGCGTTGGATAGCGTAGGAGTAAACATTACTATTCCCACTCCAGAGAGTGCAACAGTAGGGAAAGCGTTGGATAGCATAGGGGTTAAAAATTTACTATTCCCAGTCCAGAAAGTGCAACAGTAGGGAAAGCATTGGATAGCGTAGGGGTATAAATTACTATTCCCACTCCAGAGAGTGCAACAGTAGGGAAAGCGTTGGATAGCGTAGAAGTAAAAATTACTATTCCCACTCCAGAGAGTGCAACAGTAGGGAAAGCGTTGGATAGCGTAGGAGTAAAAATTACTATTCGCACTCCACAGAGTGCAACAGTAGGGAAAGCGTTGGATAGCGTAGGGGTAAAAATTACTATTCCCACTCCAGAGAGTGCAACAGTAGGGAAAGCATTGAATAGCATGGGGGTACAAATTACTATTCCCACTCCAGAGAGTGCAACAGTAGGGAAAGCGTTGGATAGCGTAGGGGTATAAATTACTATTCCCACTCCAGAGAGTGCAACAGTAGGGAAAGCGTTGGATAGCGTACGGGTAAAAATTACTATTCCCACTCCAGAGAGTGCAACAGTAGGGAAAGCGTTGGATAGCGTAGGGGTAAAAATTACTATTCCCACTCCAGAGAGTGCAACAGTAGGGAAAGCGTTGTATAGCGTACGGGTAAAAATTACTATTCCCACTCCAGAGAGTGCAACAGTAGGGAGAGCGTTGGATAGCGTAGGGGTACAAATTACTATTCCCACTCCAGAGAGTGCAACAGTAGGGAAAGCGTTGGATAGCGTAGGAGTAAAAATTACTATTCCCACTCCAGAGAGTGCAACAGTAGGGAAAGCATTGGATAGCGTAGGGGTAAAAATTACTATTCCCACTCCAGAGAGTGCTACAATAGGGAAAGCGTTGGATAGCGTACGGGTCAAAATTTTTATTCCCACTCCAGAGAGTGCAACAGTAGTGAAAGCGTTGGATAGCGTAGGGGTAAAAATTACTTTTCCCACTCCAGAGAGTGCAACAGTAGGGAAAGCGTTGGATAGCGTACGGGTAAAAATTACTATTCCCACTCCAGAGAGTGCAACAGTAGGGAAAGCATTGGATAGCGTAGGGGTAAAAATTACTATTCCCACTCCAGAGAGTGCAACAGTAGGGAAAGCGCTGGATAGCGTAGGAGTAAAAATTACTATTCCCACTCCAGAGAGTGCAACAGTAGGGAAAGCGTTGGATAGCGTAGAAGTAAAAATTACTATTCTCACTCCAGAGAGTGCAACAGTAGGGAAAGCGTTGGATAGCGTAGGAGTAAAAATGACTATTCCCTCTCCAGAGAGTGCAACAGTAGGGAAAGCGTTGGATACCGTAGGGGTAAAAATTACTATTCCCACTCCAGAGAGTGCAACAGTAGGGAAAGCATTGGATAGCGTAGGGGTATAAATTACTATTCCCACTCCAGAGAGTGCAACAGTAGGGAAAGCGTTGGATAGCGTAGAAGTAAAAATTACTATTCCCACTCCAGAGAGTGCAACAGTAGGGAAAGCGTTGGATAGCGTAGGAGTAAAAATTACTATTCGCACTCCAGAGAGTGCAACAGTAGGGAAAGCGTTGGATAGCGTAGGGGTAAAAATTACTATTCCCACTCCAGAGAGTGCAACAGTAGGGAAAGCGTTGTATAGCGTACGGGTAAAAATTACTATTCCCACTCCAGAGAGTGCAACAGTAGGGAAAGCGTTGGATAGCGTAGGGGTACAAATTACTATTCCCACTCCAGAGAGTGCAACAGTAGGGAAAGCGTTGGATAGCGTACGGGTAAAAATTACTATTCCCACTCCAGAGAGTGCAACAGTAGGGAAAGCGTTGGATAGCGTAGGGGTAAAAATTACTATTCCCACTCCAGAGAGTGCAGCAGTAGGGAAAGCGTTGGATAGCGTACGGGTAAAAATTACTATTCCCACTCCAGAGAGTGCAACAGTAGGGAAAGCATTGGATAGCGTAGGGGTAAAAATTACTATTCCCACTCCAGAGAGTGCAACAGTAGGGAAAGCGCTGGATAGCGTAGGAGTAAAAATTACTATTCCCACTCCAGAGAGTGCAACAGTAGGGAAAGCGTTGGATAGCGTAGAAGTAAAAATCACTATTCCCACTCCAGAGAGTGCAACAGTAGGGAAAGCGTTGGATAGCGTAGGAGTAAAAATTACTATTCCCACTCCAGAGAGTGCAACAGTAGGGAAAGCGTTGGATAGCGTAGGGGTAAAAATTACTATTCCCACTCCAGAGAGTGCAACAGTAGGGAAAGCATTGGATAGCGTAGGGGTATAAATTACTATTCCCACTCCAGAGAGTGCAACAGTAGGGAAAGCGTTGGATAGCGTAGAAGTAAAAATTACTATTCCCACTCCAGAGAGTGCAACAGTAGGGAAAGCGTTGGATAGCGTAGGAGTAAAAATTACTATTCGCACTCCAGAGAGTGCAACAGTAGGGAAAGCTTTGGATAGCATAGGGGTACAAATTACTATTCCCACTCCAGAGAGTGCAACAGTAGGGAAAGCGTTGGATAGCGTAGGGGTATAAATTACTATTCGCACTCCAGAGAGTGCAACAGTAGGGAAAGCGTTGGATAGCGTAGGGGTAAAAATTACTATTCCCACTCCAGAGAGTGCAACAGTAGGGAAAGCATTGGATAGCATAGGGGTACAAATTACTATTCCCACTCCAGAGAGTGCAACAGTAGGGAAAGTGTTGGATAGCGTAGGGGTATAAATTACTATTCCCACTCCAGAGAGTGCAACAGTAGGGAAAGCGTTGGATAGCGTACGGGTAAAAATTACTATTCCCACTCCCGAGAGTGCAACAGTAGGGAAAGCGTTGGATAGCGTAGGGGTAAAAATTACTATTCCCACTCCAGAGAGTGCAACAGTAGGGAAAGCGTTGGATAGCGTAGGGGTACAAATTACTATTCCCGCTCCAGAGAGTGCAACAGTAGGGAAAGCGTTGGATAGCGTAGGAGTAAAAATTACTATTCCCACTCCAGAGAGTCCAATATTAGGGAAAGCGTTGGATAGCGTAGCAGTAAAAATTACTATTCCCACTCCAGAGAGTGCAACAATAGGGAAAGCGTTGGATAGAGTAGGGGTAAAAAATACTATTCCAACTCCAGAGAGTGCTACAGTAGGGAAAGTGTTGGATAGTATAAGGGTTAAAATAACATTCTTATAAATAAACGATTTTTCTAATTATAAAAAAAGAAAAAATAAATAAATATAAACTATATACAATACCTATACATAAATATAAAATACTTGCTTAGCTACATATATTTAATCCTACAATAAATTAAAAATAATACCATTTAATAATATTTATTTGCCAATTAATAATTAATTAACAATTATATTATTAACAATCGAATTAGTTTTAATAAATTATTATTTATTTAAATTTACATTACTTCCCACCATATTTCCCTATAAAACCACTACCCAAAACATAACACTTTATCCATTTATGAATTAAAGAAAAATAATTAGCAAATTATTAAAATTAATTAACTATTAATTAAAATTAATTGCCAATTAATAAAATTTATTTTATAATTCCTACTAATTATTAACTAATTAACCATAATTAAATTACTTCCCACCATATTCCCCTATAAACCCACAACCCTCTCCGGTACTAAAATATACAATTTTTTAATAAATTAATTTATTATTATATAATATTTATACACATATATTAGTAATTATTTCAAATACTTAAGTTAAACATATAACACATACTTAATAAAAAACTATAAAATAATACAAATATCGATATTAGTGTCATCGAAATTAGTAACATCGATATATATGCTATCGATATTACTAACTTCGATATTACTTACATCGATATTAAGAATTTCGATATTACTTACCTTAGGGTCGATATTCTGTCCAACGATATTCTTGCCTTCGATATTATGCTCCTTCGATATTTCAGACTCGATATTATGGTAGGTCGATATTTCCAATTCGATATTTTGTTTGTGTACCTATATGTATATATATATAGCTGCACGTTTCCTGGCTCCATGCGGTTTTCAGAAAAAAGAATAGGCCGGCACACTGGTATCCGTTTTGTACGATTTAATAACCAGAACCCCCCTTCACCCCTCGCAGACGCGTTTCGCCTTGGCAGGCTTCGTCAGTGCAACGTTTGTGAAAACATTAAAACCACCATTTTAAAGTCATTGGTCAATAACATTTACAATAACCATAGAGAAAGGACAATTTTTCTCAAGATATGGTGGGCGCCATATTGTAACGTGCTTTTATCCCATATACCATGACTTATATATGGTGCTGGTGTAAAAGTGCTTAGTGCTCAATTAAAAACCATTAAACGTTATTAATCATTTTTTCAAATTCTATACATATATATATATACATATATATATCTACTACTAAAGTAAAGTAAGAACTTTCAGGCTTTCAGGCTTTGAGGCGGGTAAACTCGGGAACCACTGCGCCACTCTACACACCCGATACACCGTTGATTCGTCAGGGTGTGTAGATGGTTATAGGCTATATAAATGTCAAAATAAAACGTTATTTACAATATTTATATATTTTTTAAAAGTAGTTCCCCCCAAAGTCACATCACCACGGTGAGGAGAGGCGTCCGAGGAGCGGCGGACATGGCGCGGGAGAGGAGCGGTGACGTGAGGCCAGCAGCGGTGTGAGCAGCGGAGAGGCGGGCATGGCGCGGGGAGAGGAGCGGCGGCGGACAGGCGGTGAGGTGCAGAGAGGCGAGGAGCGGTAAACTGAGGAGCGGCGGATCAGGTAAGCCTCCGGGGACAATGTCCGGGCAGGCGGGTGTCGGGCCGCGGTGAGGAGCAGAGAGGCGAGCAGCGGTAAACTGAGGAGCGGTGGATCAGGTAAGCCTCCGGGGACATTCTCGGGGCAGGCGGGTGTCGGGCCAGGCGGGGGATGGGGATCGGCTGAGGAAAGTTCACAAGATCCACCACGAAGACAGGTGAACGCACCTTACACTGGGGCAGCCGGGGGTCGGGGCAGGCGGGGGACAGGGCGGGCAGGGGACCGGGCAGGCGGGGTCACAGGCTGCTGGGCAATGTTGGGGCAGGCGGGGGTAATGGAAGCCTGAATGCTCCCGGACAAGGTCAGGACGGGCTGCTAGTATATATATAAAGTAACGGGATGATAAGAATGTACCTGTACTGTTGTTTTTTCCTTTTTGAGAAAGCATATTAAAATTCCTTTATTGAATTAGGGGGTATGACCCCTCGTTTTAAAACATCATTAACGAGTTGTGTAAGTGGGTGCTTCAAATACTTGACCATTAATGAATACCATTCGGAAGGGTAGCCATCCTTTCCCAGAGATTTGGAACATGGGAGCACCTTCACCACCTCCACCACATCCTCTATTTATATCGGATGAATGAGGCTGCCTGCTGCCTCTGTTGACAGGAATGGAACTTGAGCCAGATGTAAAAATCTTTCAATATCTTCATCTGGATAGTCAATACTCTCTTCATAAATCTTACAGAAATGGACATCGAAAATAAATTCTATTCCCTCTTCCTCCATTACTATTTTGCCTGTTACTGGATCTTCTATTTTAAGAATGTTATATTTTACCTGTGGAGTGAGAGCACCCTATGCCAGTAGTCTGTCACTGACTTCTCCCCCCTCAAACAACTCCTGTCCATAACTTTGGGAACTATAATTTTACCCCTCATTGTTGATTTGTAAGCCTCCTAAATGGTTTCTAATGGTGTCAAACCTTCTTTTTCCAAGAATAAAAGGTGGGTTTATATTCCCTATTTCTTCCTAGAAAACTTCCTTCCATTATAGCACTTTGTGAGAAATCCAGCCCCACCTAGGGACTTTACTACAAGGCAAATGAACTTTTAAAGAAGCAGGTGTATGATCTGAGAAGGAATTGGGGAACATATCCTGCCTCCACGTTTGTCAGACTTGGTAATAAAAAAATAATCTATCCTTGAGGTGCTCTGAAAACGAGCAGAAACAAATGAGTACTGTTTCAAGCCAAGGTTTAATCTACACCAAGGGTCAATGAGACCTAACTCATCATTCAGCCTAGCTATGGCTTATGCCACTCTTTTCCTTGCTTTGCCTTTCGATTGCTTGGATCAAAACCTGGAGCTTGGGCACAATTAAAATCAAACCCCAATATTATATTTTTGGAGAACTGTGAAAGATCAGAGATAACTTGTACAACTGATCCAGCTCATCTACTACCAAACCGTAGAGTGAAACTAGTGTGATAGGCACGTTTCAACTTAGTACTTCTATAATCGCCCAGCTCCTTTTACTATGCATTAATAATTTAGTAGTTTCGCCCCTGAAACGTTTACTAGCTAGAACTGCTGGTCCCCCTTGTGCCGCCAGAGCTACAGAGTGCAACAAACACTGGAGAGGCCTGAATGCCTTAGCATTAAATGGAGGCCTATCTAGTATTAAATTGTAATCCTGCTTTAAAGACAGGCGATTGTAACACCAATGACTCGGGCATCACGCTGGGTGCTGTAAGCCCAGGCTGTTTTGCAGGACCTTATGTAAAGAGGGATCAAAACTGTGTGTCCCCCAGAGGAGTTTTTTTCTCTTTCTATGTCTGATGCATTCTACAGAACACATAGAAAGAGGAAAATGCCTCCGATGATTATGGAGGAAGATGTTCCTCCTTGCACATAAACTATTGTGGCAACAACGCAGACACGCATGCACCAAGGTACAAGGGTGCCTACATTGGTGCTAGGCACCAATGTATGCACCGGTGCAGCCAGAAAGGACATTAATGCACTGTATTTCATTACTTTGATGCCTTCCTGCCCTTTCCTTTTGATGCAGTGCAGAGCAGCCCTGCACCAAAAAGTTGCGAATGTGGCCCTCAGTGTTTAACATCCCGAAATCTGCATGTTTTACCTTTGCACAGGCCCTTTCCTACTATCAGTTTCGCAGGTTTGGCCTGATAGAAGCCATCAGTGAAAACCTGTGACAGTGTGATATTTATCACCCAATTTGTATTTCCAATTCGTCTTTAGTACCTTTGCACAAGGGTCGGAATTTAGGCCGTCAGGAGCTGTTAAAAAGTCATTCATTTCAAACTACTCATTGAATAGTAATTAATAGTTATTTCCTTTTGTAATTTCTTTCTATTTGTTCCAATAATCAATATTTATAAAGTGAGGTGACTAAGACATGATTCGATGGCAAATAAATGACACTTCATGGAGGCACACTATTTTCTTTTTTATGACTAACACGAATAAATGATTTCCCTTTTCTCTGTATTAAGCTTCATGGCGAAATGAAGTGTTTCAATAGCAGGTCTGAGCCCAATATGGCCCCAGGCAATGCTTTGCTATACTTAACAATTTCAAAAAGAGAAACGGCCAGGGATGATTTTGTTTAACCATGGCAGGGTTAGGATACAAGAGGTGCCATACATTTCATGGTGCTGAATGGCTGATTCAATTTCATAGTCTTGTAATGGAATTCTGTAAGATTGAGCAGTGTTATAAAATATAACAAAATGACTTCCTACTCAGTAAGCCCGTGTCTATTGGTTTATGACACCAGTACTGCGAACTTTGGGAAATAAAGCTTAGTCCTTGGTCAGGAGATTTTTTAAACCTGATTTGTAAAAGACAGTATACTATGTGAGAACTGGAAACAGAGACTAAAGAAGTGTTGCGATGCCTTTGCTGATAGTGAGAAATTAGATTTTTTCATGCCTGTTTCATTAATGTTTCAAACAAATATTTCTTAAATGTAAAATGCAGTATTTCGCTGGTAGTGTTTCATTCCGAGCCATAAGCGATGATATGCACAATCTTGATGGGTGAAAAGGATTATGTCATATTGTTTAATGTAATGAAAAACGTTGCTTTTGAAAGTTTGCAAGAAAAGTGAACAGCAAACTCAATGAAATGATAAAAATAAATGTCAGATAACTTACAGCTTCAAGCACAATCTGCGCTGTAAAGTATTTATTTATTTCGGCTTTTCACTCTGAGCTCCACTCATTGGATACAGACAGCCAACTTGTTTTCCAACCATGAAACATAGGTCAGTCGAAGATTGAAGCGAAGTGTATTCCATAACCAAACACTTGCGGGTGACAATCACAGCCACAGTTGACAAGTTATTCATTCAGTTCAGTGCATGTACTACTTACAGCACTTGTTTTTATTTTTTCAAATAGAACTAAAATATATTGAGTATAAACATACAAAGCATAGCAATTGAAAAATCTCTGATTTTAATGTGGCCTTCATGCAGTTTTCAAGCTTCTGTAATTTTTCAGTAAAAGTCTTTATGAAAAGCTAATGAACTCACAAACATGTTTACAATGGAAGCTGAAATCATTATTATACATTAAAAAACGTTTTACAGAATGTATTACAAAAAAAGGTAGCATTGTTGTGGTGTTTTCGTGGTTAATAGTGTTTGCTTGACCATTGTTTAGCTGAATTAAAAGCATTGTTTTTTTCTTAAAAGTGTGTATGAAATACGAATGAAACTTTTTTGACTTCTTGTTCCAAAGTTGAGTAAGGGCCATATTTATGAGCCCATTTGTGTTGCTCTTACATCACACAACGTGGTGCAAGAGCTGCAGAACTCAAATATGATGCATGAAGTTACGCAAGGCCACTTTATGTGGCCCTAATTGGCTTCCTAATCTAGAGTAAAACAGTGCAGCGCAAATCACTGCATTGCGTTACTTTGCCTTGGGAAGGCTTTCCATGGATGTTGTGTCCCCACACAACTTCCATGGTTTTTGACACATTACCAGATTTACCAAAAGTGACAGACTTGGAATGCACCAAAAAGATACGCCTTTTCAGGGGAGGCGTAACAAGAAGAATTATCCTTATTTCTCCTTTTTACTTTCTCTTTCTATGTGTTGAATTCTGTAGCACACATAGGAAGAGGACTATGCCTCTCAGAAATGTTTACCTTCCTGCACAAAAACAATTATGCATGCAATGCAGGCACCCTTGCACCATGATTCAATGCAGGCACCCTTGCACCATGATTCAATGCAGGCACCCTTGCACCATGATTCAATGCAGGCACCCTTGCACCATGATTCAAGGCTGCCTGTGTTGGTGTTAGGCAACCCATTGTGCACCAGCGCTGGGGAAATGACAGGAATGCTCCACATTGAAATTAATATGGTGCATTCATGCCCTTTCCATGTAATGCAGCACAACAAGGTGACTTGCTGAACTGCTTTGCGTTACAATCCCATAAATATGTCCTCAAGTAATATATATTTGGTTTTCCAGTTCAACAATTTTCTCTAGTCTTAAGGATTCTTGTAATAGAAAATCTATAGTGCACTTTCCATATATATTTGCAACCAACATTAAGTTATAATGCTCATCGAATTTTGTAAGAAATGTATACCTGCACAAACGTCCGGGTCACTCTGAAAACTACAGAAATGCATTATTGGCTTTAGCATTTGATTACTTTTGTTAAGCTAAAACTAGCCAGATTGCATTCAGTACGTTCTATTCTTTGAAGTGTAAAATTCAGATTTAAACTTGCAACTTGAGAATGTAGCTTAGGACTTTGCTTTGCATACTATCCATCCACAGAGACTGTACTCTATACACGCAACTGAGTGCCAACCATTGTCTTTTAAAGGGTTCTGACTAAAAGTTGGCCTGAGTTGTATGCCTGGTCTTGCGAATTCTCTATGGCCTGGTGTTTCGCAATCTACAATTAAAGAGTGCAGGGACACTGAGTCTGATGTCACTGGGTGGATCTCCACAACTGGTGATACCACCCTTGAATCTGGGATAGGGACAACAGATAGAGCTTAGCCCCCTTCCACCACCTTCCTCTCGCACAGGGAAGTAGCGACTGCTCTCCCCACCCAAAGTTGAGTCTGTTATGACACATGAAATGACCGACTTCTCAGTCGAAACTCTGCAACCCGCATTGCCCCACCAGCTTCCATTACTTGCAGATCAGGTAGTACTTGAATATAAAAAAGACCAAACAATTGGGAAGAACTATTCAGGGCGTATCTATTGTTCGAGGACTAACTTGTAATTGTGGCATGTAGAGGAAGAATTAAAAGTTGATCCTGGTAAATTCAGCTCACCTGCACCATGTACCTACCTTTGTGAAAAACTCTAACACACCCAGATCAAGCTTTAAATATACAGAAATATATTCTTCAAGCACTGACAGTAATCACTTCAATAATTAACTTGAAATGTCAATTGTTCTTATAATTCTGTTATCTTCAAGCCCATATATGAATAGGCATAACCGTTGCCTCATAAGCAGGTCATCAAGATTTTATAGCTCTGTTATGCATAACATGTTTTATGTGAAGATCTAGACACATTTTGATTCACAACAAAATGGGATATGAAAATTCTCTAACACAGTCTATAAACGTAATTTGCAATCAGGTGAACATCCTTTTTCCATTCAAAACCATTGCCTTCTCTTGACTTACATTTATAGTACAATGTTTAGGTAAGATCACTTTTTTACTCTATCATTTACTTTCTGTAGGATACACTATCAGAATATCAAGTTTTTGAATATAGTGCTACCAAAATATTGCAGCCAGGACATCCAAACCAAAATATTGTGGAGGTAAATATATAGATATGTACTAAAGAAGGACAAGATTGATTGATTGAATTGCGGGCGAGAAAATTCACCCAGTTTTCGTTGGCAAATGAAACATTTAGGCAGAAATATATTAATGCAGCCAGAATGCATCCCCTACTGTAAACAATTAAGGGCTAATAGCCTTCTCAGCTGATTCTGATCAAAGCGCTTCTACACCTTAGTCCATATCAATGATAATGTTGATTGTCAGCACTAGCAATCTTGTTGGTGCCCCTCCCTTCATCATTTTTTTCCATAGGGTTGGCCAATCAACTATGTCAAAGGCTGACATAGAGTCAGCACAAGTTAATTACACCAGTTTCCACTTCTTTATTTGATATTTATCAGCTACAATATCTGTCAACAGCACATTGTCCAGACCATATTGGTGTTTTCAAGAATCCGACCTTTCTCTATGGAATATTTGAGTTCTCCTTGGTCCAACAGTCAGAACGATTCATTAGGTCCTTACAAAATTGTTTCCCATTAATACTCAGTAAAGAAATCAATCTCTGCTCCAAAGAACTCTTTTTGTGGATAGTGATTGCAATGCTCTCCTTGCACGAATAAGGACCTTTATAATTGAGAATGTATTCATTATAAACCACACAGAGCAGGAATACCCTGCAATTTGGTTTAGTAAATTGTACCCTCCCGCTATCCAACGCTTTCCCTACTGTTGCACTCTCTGGAGTGGGAATAATAATTTTTATCCCCACGCTTTCCAACGCTTTCCCTACAGTTGCCCTCACTGGAGTGGCAATAGTACATTTCACCCTCCCGCTATCCAACACTTTCCCTACTGTTGCACTCACTGGAGTGGGAATAGTAATTTTTACCCCTACGCTATCCAACTCTTTCCCTACTGTTGCACTCACTGGAGTGGGAATAGTAATTTTTACCCTACGCTATCCAACGTTTTCCCTACTGTTGCACTCACTGGAGTGGGAATAGTAATTTTTACCCTCCCGCTATCCAATTCTTTCTCTACTGTTGCACTCACTGGAATGGGAAAAGTAATTTTTACCCTACGCTATCCAACGCTTTCCCTACTGTTGCACTCACTGGAGTGGGAATAGTAATTTCTACCCCTACCATATTCAATGATTAATCTAATGTTGCAGTCGCTGGAGTGGTAATAGTAACTTTTACCCTCCCGCTATCCTACTGTAAATATATTGTACATTTTTTATTAATATTATGTTAATATATATATATATATATATATATATGTGTGTTAAAAATTCAATTGTCTGTTTATTTTTTTAATTAAATTAATTATTTAATAATTTTAAAGTTATTTAAGTATTTTTAAGTATGTTTTAGTTAATTATAGTTATTATTTCATTAATTTTAAATGACTTTTAAGACATTTAAAGACATTCGATATTTTCACTAACTATATATTTTTGATTCAATATTTTTGTACTTACCTGTTTGTAGAAAGGACTTCGATATTTTTGCTTTCTATATTTTTTCTTCGATATTTTGGGTATTCTATATTTGTGTATTCTATATATACAATTATAGGACAGGCATCTCACAGGTAAAATTAAACAAGGAGATGCATTTTAAAACTGCACACAACGAAATGCCATATGATGCACGTGGGCAGCCATTTTGATGAGGGTTTGACTCCAGCCTGTTCTTGAGTTCCTCATGTTCTCTAACCCCACCTAGGAGGGGCATGTCCCTTGAGCTTCCTGCCCCTGAATGCAACCTTAGCACTCCCAACTTCCCTTATGCCACAAATAACGTAATTTGATGATGGTGCAAAAGGCCGCAGCTTTTATATGCAGACAGTCATAAACAAACATGCCATTTCAACTTCAATCAATCATGTAATTTCTGCCTCCTTGCTTAAACCTTAGCAGCACAACCCTTTTTGACAGTGCCCTGAGGGAATTCCCCTTAGCATGTCTAGCCCTTTTGCAGCCTCTGTGCTACACCTTGCTGCTAAGCGTTGTGGGCGGCGCTCATGCCTGGCCTGAGCTGCAAGTGCTGTGTCCTTCCTCGGCTGACCCATCGCCTGCTCTCTGTCCCCCTGCCGTAAGGAATCCCAAGGGCACGGGTTTGACTGCCTCCTCTTTGGCAAATTAGCTACGACTCAGTTCAAATGAAGGCAAATGTTCCGGGGGTGGGCCCTTAAGTCTTGGTTCGCCGTTCAAACCACAGAGCCCAATCCGTGTCTGGCGATTTTCCGGACTTCACAGGTGCCCGTTCATTGGCCCACCACCTGGTAGGGGTTTGTCATGGCCCCTCAATGGTCCAGGTTCACCTCCTCGACCCTCATGCTAACTTTTGTTAGCAATGGTACTCCATCTGTCTCATTTCTGTCCATCTCGCCCATATTCTGAACTTCCTTCATACTGTTTGTCTCTTTTTCCACCCTTGTGCTTTTTTTCGGTGTTTTCTTTGTGTATTTGTTTGTTTACAGAAAGGGGCATGGCTGGCAAGGGACACTCCTTGGCTGTGGGTACGTGCAGCACAGGATGCACCTCCCTAATGGTTTGCACTGACAAAGCGGTAGGTCATGCGCCATTGGGTTTTTGTTGTCAGCTGCAAGCAGGGTCTGTTGGACCTGCTCAGGAACGAGGTGGCCGCTCTGACAAGCATGTGGGGCCTCATTTATGAGGCCCCTTGCGCCATCTGAACTTCACTTTTCATGAAGTTCCGTGGCGCAGAAGCCTGCGTGGTATTTATCAGGCAGCAGTACGCCAGTTTTTGTGGCGTACTGCTGCCTGATAAATATCAGTCCCTTTAACGCAGTGTTCTGCGTTAAAGGGGCGTGCAATGGGTGTTGCTGGGGGCGTTCCCAGCAACATCCATGGCCTTTTGACACTGCCCCAGATTTACGAGAAATCGTAACTCTGAAGCAGTGCCAAAAGCTTACGCCTCCCCAGGGGAGGCGTAAGGGAGGCGCAACAGGGAGAAATGTCTTTATTTCTCTTCGTATTTCCTTTTTCTATGTGTGCTGCATTCTTCAGCACACATAGAAAGAGGAAAAGCCTCTTGTGATTATTTTTGTACAGAAAGGTTTCCCTTCCTGTACAAAAATAATCTTCCCCGCAACGCAGGCACCCTTGCACCATTGTGCAAGGGTGCCTGCGCTGGCGCAGGCAGCCCATTGTGCGCCGGCGCAGGGGAAAAGGGCAGGAATGCGCCGTATCTTATAGATACGGCGCATTTCTGCCCTTTTCTTTTGCCGTAGGGAAGCGCAGCAGGAAGGCCTGCTGCGTTTCCCTACGGCAAAAAGTCATAAATGAGGCCCGTGATGTTTAAAAATGTCTTGGCAGGAGACAATATAGCTGTGTTTAAGTGAGTTACATATGCATATAATTTATTCATGTCAAATCTCCTTTGCATCAGAGATGGAGGATGCGGGGAAACCAGTGTGAAAAGTGCAAAAAACGCAATGTTGGTGATTGCACTAACATTATACAGCTCTGAAGAAGCCTTGTTACAGAGTCTGTTAATCTTGCCCTCCTGCCACTGTTTCCTTTTAAATTGTCTTCCGTTTCCGCAGCCTAATTCCTTCTCTCTCTTCACTATTGCACAATCACTATCACACTCCTCTGTTACGTTTCTTTCCTGCCTCCTTCTTCCTTAAATCATTGGTTTCCTAGCCATTTCTCTCTATGAGGGAAACTTTGTTTCATTGTGGTGAATATTTAACTATGTGATTTGTAAAATGTAGAAGTAAATCTTCTAAAGTAACAAATAGATTAGCACCAATTTTAAATTACTGGTGAGGGGAAAAAAACGACAAATGAAGCATTCTGATTGTGTTTTAGTCCTTGAGAGAAGGGTCCTAGAGTTATCTCCCTTGGGCTCAAAGTGCAAAAAAAATATGCTTTTTAGTTCTATGGACTCGTACTCTCGACGGAATACCTAGGGGTGTACTGAGGGAGTATACAGGGAAAAAACAACACATGAAGCAAACATCCTGATTGGCTGGTACCATGGGCTGTGAGACCAAGCACATCGATTGGGTGGCCACAACATGAAGACAACTATTGGGGCCACCTTTTTAGGACTCAGGGACTCTGTCCCTGTGTTCTGACAATTAAAATAAAACATCGCATAAGGGGGTTCGAGAACGGGTACCCTGACACCCCGGCCCTTGAAGGTGGTCCTAAAAGGACACTCCCTAGGGTCAAAAAGCAATATAATATATAAACCCACAACAGAAAGTTGGATGAGTAACCATTGGTGTTGCAGGAAAGTGGGTACTTGGCCAGCAATGGGGTGTTAGTTGCCTAAAGGGCTTGGGTGCAGGGCCTCACCACAGGCCAGACCTGCGCCCAACTGCACACCACACATCACTGAAGGCCATGCTGGGCAGGGGTTGTTTGCCCATAGGCGGTGGGCGCCCAACCCCATGACGCTCACAGCCAATGGCTGAAGTCTGTTACTGGCAGGGGTTGGGCCGCTTTAAAGGGGATTGGATAGTTAGGTAAAGTAATACATTGGTACTTTGCAGAAACAAAACCCTAGATAATCAATGAAAGAACAAAAGTTAAAGTGGTGTTATAGTTAGACATGGTTATACCTTATTTTACATTTATTAAAACTTTAAAATGAACTGAAAAACTTATAAGTTAAAGTTACATGATAGTTACGTGAAAATGTCAGTTAAAATACTCTTTTGAAATAAAAAAAAAACACTGCCATGTAGCATTTATAGTTAACTGAAGTAACTATAATGTTTGAATGTGTTAAGCACTGCTTATGTCCTCACATATCATATCACTCATCACATGTTCTATGATATCATTAACTACCTCACTGATGACATCTGCAATGGCATTAATAACATCTCTGTGAATGGCTAGTGTGCAAGTTATAGTTAGACTTGGTTTGACCTTACCTTCAACCCACCCTCCTTCAATCAAAATGGGAAAACTGATTATGCATTACTTTCGCCTCTCTCCATCATGTCTTGATGTTAACTGAGAGCAGCCACCCCCCATTAGTCAGTAGTAATAATATATCTATACTCCCCCTCCCTTCCTGACCACCACCAATAAGGAAGAAAACTACTTACAACAAACCAATTGCATACAGGAGATATGTTCATATTACGAATACTTCCAAGACTTGTCCAACATGAACCACACTACTCCCTTATTTCAGGTCATACCAGCAACTCCCTCAAACTTTTCTGTTGAAGTTGGTAAATGTTGCTGGACCTAACATGCCTACACAGTGAATAATTTACATAAAAAAGGTTCTTTCTGTACAGAATGCAGGATGCAAATGATCAAAGAAGGGCTCTAATTCTGCAACATGAAACAATAAGAATAATTGAGTGAGTGGAAAATCCAACAAAAAGACCAACATAGTTAGCACAATGTAAAGTGGTGGTCTATTAATTGTTTGTTTGGTCAAGATTGAGAAAAAGGGCACTCCATCCATCCTTGGCCTAATACTGTGATATATTGTATTCACAATGTGGTCTCTTTCTTTCGAGATTAAGAGTACACCAGAGGGTTAATTCAGCAAATTTTAAATTTTTGGTAACCACCTACTGGAACAGTTAAGCATTGCCTCATCAAGTGTGAGATTTGCTGATGGTGAATAGATAACAGAATAATAGATTGCAACACTTGAGAGAACAGGGATAGGGATTTAATGAATGAATGGGTAGGGAAATTAGGGAAAGCCGAGAGAGCAAAACACTGCATTCACCAACTATATCAGCATGTCACAAGTCCCTGAATAGGTATACGGATTTCATGGGTGGGTTGGACCTACATGTGAATGTCAAAAAAACGTTTGTCATGGTAGCAGGCAGTGGGAAAAAACGAGCAAAGGATATCTATCTCCAAAACCAAAAACTTGAAGTACTGCCCAGTACCCGTATTTGGGTATCATGATTGACGAAAGGCTGAACTGGAGGCCAGCAGTAGAGGCAAGGTGTCATCTTTTTAAAAGAGCTATAGTGGCCCTAATGAGTTTCTCTCAGAGACTGGGGGGGAGGGCACAAGTGGAGCTACTAAAGATTTATAGCGCCAAATGTCAGGTGATTGCACTGTATGGGGCGGGAGTCTGGCGACACGTAGATGTTAGCGCCCTTCAGATGGCAAAAAAACACCTTCCTCAGATTCCTTCTAGCAACACCGAGACGCACCTCAATCTACGCATCCCACTTGGAACTTGGAATCCCCTATTTAGAGGATTTATTAAAGATCCAATCATTATTGCTTTGGCGGTGCATCTGGACCTCTTACAAAAATGCGCTGACACAGGGAATCGTGGTAGACTCAATGGCTCTTGATCAATCCTTAAAAACAAAATGGCTTCCGTATATCAGAAACTTCCTCAAGGATCTTGGCATAGAGAAGTATTATCTTCAACCCAAAGGTATTATTGATCTACCAAAGAGAGCGTTGAAACAACTGGCTCTGAGACACCTAGAGTCCTTGAGGTTGACTTCTGAGTCGACAAAACCCTCGGTCCTCCATGCCAACATGATCCAGGTCACATACTTTAACCAGCCTTATTTAACATTACAGATTAGTACGTATGATAGAATGTTACTGACAAGATTCAGACTGGACTTTTTCCATAAACTAGTAGCTTTTCCCGAGAGAAATAGGTGGGACCCAATTCTCCCTGTTTGTCCCTGTGATGAGGAATCAATACAGACTAATTTACACACAATATTGTTTTGTAAATTCCATCATCCACACCGGAAAATCTGGCTACTACCACTATTAGGCGATGGGGACTTAGACAATGTCGTCCTGCAATGCTACGTCTTCAACTGCTAGAATCTGAACCTGTTTGCTATCATGTCCTTAATTTTCTAAAATGCGTTATGAAGCATAGGAAAAACCTGTAAAATTCATGCTGGATTTAGTCCCAGACGACGCAATGAAATAACTTGATCCTTTGTTTTAAACATATTAATTTGTCTTTGTCTGAATTTTATCCTGTAACATGATCTCTCTTTTAATATGAAATTGTATTATCAAATGTTGCTTTTATGGTTTTCCAATGTGTAAAGCCGAATAAAGAAATTATTATTATTAACAGAATAATAGATTGCAACACTTGAGAGAACAGGGATAGGGATTTAATGAATGAATGGTAGGGATATTAGGGAAAGCCGAGAGAGCAAAGCACTGCATTCACCAACTATATCAGCATGTCACATGTATCATGGAAGGCAGGTGACAATTAAGTTAACTAATTTTAATGGTCTTTAACAGCTAGAGACTCCTAAGGTAGGTACTAGTTATCTAGGCTGGAATGCAAAAAAGGGAGAATCCACACCGTTCAAAAACATTTTTGACAAAAGTGTAAAGAAAAGTAATTCTGAATACAATTATGCAACTGCATTCTTCTGGCATTGGCCGTCTTGGAAGCAGGGCTGAACCACACAGCAGGAGCATTATGGAGGTTTCTTGAAGAAGAGAATGTCTGTAGTATGAAAATAAAGTAATTCCCCCACCTGTACATGATCTCTTCACTTTATACAGTATCTCTCCACATCCTCTTACTAAGCTCTACATGCAGACTTTAACCTGCTCTGTTACTCCTCTCCCTTCATATCCATGAACCATTCTTTACATATGTCCTAGATGTGTTCCACACAATCCAGTTCTGCTGTCTCCCCACCAGCTATGCTGTTCTTCCTTCAAATGTAAACTGTACAGCATAAATCTCCATGTACATAAACTTTCCATGATCCACAACCACTATCCATATGTTCTCAACACCAGCTCATCGCATCTGCAGTGCATGTGCTACATCTGTACTTTATCCATCACATGCACTTTCAGGGTTCCTTTTAAATTCTACATTCTATACATCTTCACTCCCCATGACTCTTCGCATACAACATTCTCTCCCCACCCTCTACATCCTTTCTCTTCCCATTCAATCAGACATCTACACCTGCTATTTATCCTACATTATGTAGCCACCATTTCAATTCACTATTCCCTCTACTGACCCTCTTCATCTGCTCTCTACAATCTGTGTCCCATCTGTTTGTACTTCCACACACCTGGCTGCCTTGTGCATCTACTGTCTGCAGTATGTTTCAGATTTTGTTCTCTGTATCCATTCTCTATTTTCAACACAAGTGCTTTATATCCCCACCCGCTAGCAATCTCCATTTCTACAGCTATCCAATTATTACCTCCACTCCATGTATTGGCTCTATACATGAGTTCTCCTTATCCACTCTCAATATTCACTTCTGTTCCACCCTTAGATCTCTACAAGCATTCTCATCATCTGCTCCTCACCACTATTCATACTGCAAATTCACAATCTACAATCCATTGTTGTAACGTTTCATTATCCAAAACCTACTGCTTTCCCAATTCAGGAGTGGATTACAATGCCGTCCGGAAAGGTTCCGAATGGGATTCGGATTACGGAAATCCGATGCGGAACCTATGATTCCTTTCGAATCGGACACCTTTCCGGATGACAGATTAGGATGCAAGGAAACCATTCGGGATGTCCCAATCAGTTCCGACTAGCATTTGGACTGATCGAGCCGTTCAGAGGTGATTCCTAAAGCTCTATGGACACAGTATGTGAACGAGCGATTACAATGACTGACAGCCATTCCTATTCTGTTTGTTCAACACAAGACAACTGTCAGAATGTGACTTCGCTGGCCTGTAGCAGGTCCCCCTTCTCCCTGAGGCCTCCAGTTGGGGCCGGTTGGCGTACCCGTGGGACCCTTCTTTCTAACCATGCACAGTGTGCAGCCACCATTGTGTGGCAGCCACCATCGGGTGCCAGCCAGAGGGTGCAAGGTTTTCCCCAACCACTCCTTTTTTTCAATGGGAGTCTGTGTTTTCATTCGGAACATAGGCTCCCATTGAATACAATGTTGGGAAGCATTGTAATCGGTGAGTCGGAATCGCAGAGCCTCATTCGTTCAGAAGCCATTTTGAGATGGTCAGAAGAGGTTCCTGCCAAGATTGTATTTGGCCCCTTAGTCTTCAAATGCTATTTAACACACATTGCTTAATGCTCTCTTGTTCCTCAGTTCACCTCCTATGTGAATATTTGCTTTCCCCACTCAGCATCTGTTCTCCTCCTACTCTCATACACATGAATATATGTTCACCATATGCACTCTTTATTAACATTTACTCTCTATGTCATTCTCTTGAATTTAAAACCTGATTTTCTAACACTTTCACAACTTTCTTAGATCAGTGTTCACTGTATGACCAATGCCACTGGAATTATGCAGCTTGAGAGGGCCAGATTATATGGCAGCTTTGACTCAATTATGCAGGAAGAAAAGGCAAATTATTTGACATAATGCAGCACATTTTATGGCAGTATCACTTCATTATGTTGTAATTTTTACTTGTGTTAGCACCGTCTTACCAAAGATGTTTCCACATTAGTACCACAAAATACAGCAATAAGCTAATGAAAAGTGTTTGGTCAACCTTTATGAAGGACCTTCCACCCTGTAGCAATACCTCTTTGTTTTTTTAGTAACTTTTTATCTATTTTTGCTAGAAACAAAAATGTTTTTGTGAAAATCTGCAAATTATGCAGCTGATGATGTATTATGTGGTGATGCAGCACATCCATAATTATGTGAATAATGCCACACAATTGCATAATTCCTGTGGCCCATAAACCCCTGTTCACAACAGCCAACTTACATAGTACTCTCACTATTTAACTCAGCTCATTCCATCACCCACAGCACTGACCCAATCACAGTTCCCATTTTCCTAATGCTACACCATATGCTTACGACTCACATCATAAATGCCACATTATATACCAGTCAGACCATCACTTGCCATCAAGCACATATAATACTACTTAGTACCCGCTTCTCACTGACAACTATCAACATTACTTATCATTCCTTTTATTGATGAGAACCATGCAATCCCATTCACAGTAGTCTCTTCCAGTGACACAATATTTTCTCAGCCATTTGCAACACTTATCCTTAACCACGCACAATAACTCAATTTCTATTTTCAACAGTTGCTCTGAACACAACGCATGCTCACTCGGGACCACTTGGTCACACCTACTAACTGTACTACTTACTGATATTGCTATCGGCAAACAACACTGTAGTAATTCACATCACGCATATCAACCCACTTAGCCACAGGTACTCAGATCTTTTACACTACCATTTCATTTACTCCACTGACATCACTCACCATTGTTTTATTACCTCATTCAATACATTAACTCACCCATTCAACATCAACCACTAGCAGACACACCCACTCACAGCTGAACACCAGCTTACTTAATGAAATATACAATATAGTTAATACAACTCTCGATCTCCAACTTAGGGGAAGATTACGATGCCGGTCAGAAAGCATTCCAACTGAATAGGTTTCTGAATGGTTTCCAACTGAATCGGATCTGGGGAGTCTGACCAACCGAATATGATGCTTCTGGATGCTTCCGGATATGATTCGGTTGGTTGTTCCAACCGAATACATAAGCTCCCTGTGAAGGACGAGGTGTCTGGGGAAAGTCGTGCACCCTGTGGCAGGCAACTCTTGGTGCCTGCCACACTGTGCATGGTTGAAAAGGAGGGTTCCTTGGGTAGCTCAATGGGACTGATTAAGAAGGCTCTGGGTGAAGGTAGGCCTGCTATGGGACCCAAAGTCAGATTCCGACAGCCGATCCCAGTCAGAACAACTGATTTGGAAAGGCTGTCTGCATCTGACAGGTAATCGCGCTGTTGGAAACACGTTCTGTTGACGGGTACAAGTCGGCTCCTAATGACTTAGACTTTCCGAATGCCATCCGGTTCGGATTTGGAACCAAGACAGTAAGTCTGAATGCTTTCCGAACATCGTAGTCGGTCATTCAGAAAGGTTTCTGAATGAGTGAGAAGCAAGGCTTCCGAATCCCATTTGGCAGACCTGAATCTGATTCGGAGCCTTTCCAAACGGCATTGCCATTGACCTCCTGGAGTACTTCCGACTTACATTACTCAGAAGTCATGTATTTCACTCCTAATAATTATAAACACCCTCACACTCACAGCTCCTCACAATGCTTCCCTCCTACTATTGTTACCACTTAATCATCACCACTCATAGCGTGTAAGAGATAAACGAAGGAAGGGTTATCAAGGGTGAGATAAGTGGGTTAAAGCCATAGGGGTAGATCTGTTCCACCCTCATTTAGAGGTAGCCAAAAGTCGAAATAATCATGATGAATATGTGGTAAGTCCGTGTTCGTATGTTTAAGATGATAGTTTCTGTTTAGAGAAAGTGGTGTTACTACATTAAGAAATGTGGCAATACCACTTCAAGGAGATAGAGATTAGTCTGCAAGTTTAAATAGAGAATACTATGTATAAGCACATTTCCTACACATTTATTGTGTGTCATAGTTACTGGAATTATGACTTCAGTAAGGTTGATGGTTCTATTACATATTCTAATTGGATGACTTTGTATATTTTCTTAACACCATACCCTGATGTCTAATGGACAGGAAGAAAATATATTCATCTGTGAAAATGACTTTCTACAATCAATCACCATGAAATTGTGTTGAAGTAAATAAAAACAATGTAGAGGTCCTCAGGGTCAATGTGAACAAACACATCCTGAAGTACTCATCATGAAGTAACAGAAATACATCTTGATGTAGTGACGATGCCATCATAAAGAAATGCAAGCACATCCTGAAGCAGTCATAAAGTCATCCTCAGGTAGCAAATTCATCTGTTGTTATTCCCAAGTTGATATGGGCTCATCCTATAGTAGTTAAAGCTATTCACACATTTTTCAATGAAGTCATCAGAACACTATACTAGAATAGTTTTGGAGATGACTCTAGAGTCATCCTATTGAAATATTTCACCTGAGACACATACTTCAGGATGGCTTGGCTGACTTCACCAGATGATTTCAGGAATAGCTAAGTTGGAGTCATCGGATAACTTCAGAATAACTCCAGGAAGTTCTTCGTTTTTGACCTGAGTAGAGCAATATACAGGCTGTTTTTGTTCAAATAATTCTAACTTCCCAGTTGGGTCATCGTTAAACTGGCAGCGGCTTATTTATGAACCCCTGCGTCACTTTTTAACCACCGGTGCGTCACTTTATGTGAAGAACCAGTGGCGTAAAAAATGCGCCATGTTGTGCCATATTTATGAAGTGACGCATCTATGTAGATGTGTCACTTCGTAAACCCCTGCGCTACATTATACCTGCACTAGGTATAATGTATGCAGGGTGGGCGTACCCCCGCAAGAAAGGGATGTAGGAGTGGCGCAGCAAAATCTATGGGATTTCACTGCGCCACTTCTAGGACGTCAATGTGTCAAAACCTTACACCTGCCTCATGGCAGGCGTAATGGTGAGGCACGCCCTTTCACATGTGAAAGGAACATTGCTGGAGTTGCGCAGGCTTCCGATATAACTCCAGCAATGCTCCACTTTTTGCCCTGGCAGATACGTCAGTTATACTGGCGTATCTGTCCTTCCTTGCGACATGATGTGTCACAATATAAATATGACGCATCATTGGTGTCACAAGGAGGGGGCACTGAGAAGTGGCGCACCGCTGCTTTCATGCAGCGATGCACCACTTCTCGTAGATGAAAATTGCAAACAACACAGTTGATGGACAGAAAGCAGAACAATGTCTTACATTCACCCCAGTACAAAGATCTGGGCCTAAATCCATTGTTTTTTTGCACTCCACACCACCCTAGGTCAGACAATGGCTATATGCAAATCAGCCTTGACCCTGTGCCTCATGGGGACACTCCAGCCTGAACTACCAAGCCATGTCTTTCCCAGACCAGAATCAAGCATCCAAGGACCGGTTTCTGGCAATCAGCCTTCTTCAGCCTGGATACCTTGACTCCAGTGATGTGGAGAGCCTGGGGCTCACGTCTGAGCATACCCAGCCCACTCTGGGTGAAAATTGCAAAAAACACAGTTGATGGACAGAATGCAGAACAATGTCTTACATTCACCCCAGTACAAAGATCTGGGCCTAAATCCATCGTTTTTTTGCACTCCACACCAGCCTACGTCAGACAATGGCTATATGCAAATCAGCCTTGACCCTGTGCTTCATGGGAACAGTCCAGCTCGAACTACCAAGCCATGTCTTTCCCAGACCGGAATCAAGCATCCAAGGACCGTTTTTTGGCTATCAGCCTTCTTCAACCTGGATAGCTTGACTCCAGTGATGACTTCAGCCCGGCTTGCTTGAATCCAGTGGTGTGGAGAGCATGGGACTCACGTCTGAGCATACCCATCCCACTCGGGGTGACAAATGCAAAAACCACAGTTGATGGACAGAATGCAGACTGGGTGTGAGTGTTTGATTGAATCAGATGCTCTGTCCATCACCACCCCCTTTTGTACCGCTTATGGACGCCATAAGTTTGGCAGGGTATGCTCAGACGTGAGTCTCTAGCTCACTTTGCCACTGGATTCAAGCAAGCCGGGCTGAAGACGGCTGGAATGCCAGAAACCGGTCCTCGGAAGCTTGGTTCCGGTCCAGGGAAGGCATGGCTTGGCAGTTCGGGCTGGACTGTTCCCATGAGGCACTGGGTCAGACTGATTTGCATATAGCCATGTCTGAAATGGGGTGGCAGAGTGGGCTAAAGAACGGTGTTGGATTAAACCCAGATTTTTTGACTGGGTGTGAGTGTTTGATTGATTCAGATGCTCCGTCCATCACCACCTCCTTTTGTACCGCTTTTGGCCGCCATAGGTGTGGCAGGGTATGCTCAGACGTGAGTCCCTTGCTCACTTTGCACTGGATTCAAGCAAGCCGCGCTGAAGACGGCTGGAATGCCAGAAACCGGTCCTCGGAAGCTTGTTTCCAGTCCAGGGAAGACATGGCTTGGCAGTTCGGGCTGGACTGTTCCCATGAGGCACAGGGTCAGACTGATTTGCATATAGCCATGTCTGAACTTGGGTGGAGGAGTGGGCTAAAGAACGGTGTTGGATTAAACCCAGATCTTTTGACTGGGTGTGAGTGTTTGATTGATTCAGATGCTCCCTCCATCACCACCCCCTTTTGTACCGCTTTTGGTCACCATAAGTGTGGCAGGGTATGCTCAGACGTGAGTCTCTTGCTCACTTTGCCACTGGATTCAAGCAAGCCGGGCTGAAGACGGCTGGAATGCCAGAAACCGGTCCTCGGAAGCTTGTTTCCGGTCCAGGGAAGACATGGCTTGGCAGTTCGGGCTGGACTGTTCTCATGAGGCACAGGGTCAGACTGATTTGCATATAGCCATGTCTGAAGTGGGGTGGCAGAGTGGGCTAAATGACGGTGTTGGATTAAACCCAGATCTTTTGACTGGGTGTGAGTGTTTGATTGATTCAGATGCTCTGTCCATCACCACCCCATTTTGTACCGCTTTTGGCCGCCATAAGTGTGGCAGGGTATGCTCAGACGTGAGTCCCTAGCTCACTTTGCCACTGGATTCAAGCAAGCCGGGCTGAAGATGGCTGGAATGCCAGAAACCGGTCCTCGGAAGCTTGTTTCTGGTCCAGGGAAGACATGGCTTGGCAGTTCGAGCTGGACTGTTCCCATGAGGCACAGGGTCAGACTGATTTGCATATAGCCATGTCTGAACTGGGGTGGCAGAGTGGGCTAAAGAACGGTGTTGGATTAAACCCAGATCTTTTGACTGGGTGTGAGTGTTTGATTGATTCAGATGCTCCGTCCATCACCACCCCCTTTTGTACCTCTTTTGGCCGCCATAAATTTGGCAGGGTATGCTCAGACGTGAGTCCCTTGCTGGGAAAACTGATTATGCATTACTTTCGCCTCTCTCCATCATGTCTTGATGTTAACTGAGAGCAGCCACCCCCCATTAGTCAGTAGTAATAATATATCTATACTCCCCCTCCCTTCCTGACCACCACCAATAAGGAAGAAAACTACTTACAACAAACCAATTGCATACAGGAGATATGTTCATATTACGAATACTTCCAAGACTTGTCCAACATGAACCACACTACTCCCTTATTTCAGGTCTTACCAGCAACTCCCTCAAACCTTTCTGTTGAAGTTGGTAAATATTGCTGGACCTAACATGCCTACACAGTGAATAATTTACATAAAAAAGGTTCTTTCTGTACAGAATGCAGGATGCAAATGATCAAAGAAGGGCTCTAATTCTGCAACATGAAACAATAAGAATAATTGAGTGAGTGGAAAATCCAACAAAAAGACCAACACAATTAGCACAATGTAAAGTGGTGGTCTATTAATTGTTTTTTTGGTCAAGATTGAGAAAAAGGGCACTCCATCTATCCTTGGCCTAATACTGTGATATATTGTATTCACAATGTGGTCTCTTTCTTTCGAGATTAAGAGTACACCAGAGGGTTAATTCAGCAAATTTTAAATTTTTGGTAACCACCTACTGGAACAGTTAAGCATTGCCTCATCAAGTGTGAGATTTGCTGATGGTGAATAGATAACAGAATAATAGATTGCAACACTTGAGAGAACAGGGATAGGGATTTAATGAATGAATGGGTAGGGAAATTAGGGAAAGCCGAGAGAGCAAAACACTGCATTCACCAACTATATCAGCATGTCACAAGTCCCTGAATAGGTATACGGATTTTATGGGTGGGTTGGACCTACATGTGAATGTCAAAAAAACGTTTGTCATGGTAGCAGGCAGTGGGAAAAAACAAGCAAAGGATATCTATCTCCAAAACCAAAAACTTGAGGTACTGCCCAGTACCCGTATTTGGGTATCATGATTGACGAAAGGCTGAACTGGAGGCCAGCAGTAGAGGCAAGGTGTCATCTTTTTAAAAGAGCTATAGTGGCCCTAATGAGTTTCTCTCAGAGACTGGGGGGAGGGCACAAGTGGAGCTACTAAAGATTTATAGCGCCAAATGTCAGGTGATTGCACTGTATGGGGCGGGAGTCTGGCGACACGTAGATGTTAGCGCCCTTCAGATGGCAAAAAAACACCTTCCTCAGATTCCTTCTAGCAACACCGAGACGCACCTCAATCTACGCATCCCACTTGGAACTTGGATACCCTATTTAGAGGATTTATTAAAGATCCAACCATTATTGCTTTGGCGGTGCATCTGGACCTCTTACAAAAATGCGCTGACACAGGGAATCGTGGTAGACTCAATGGCTCTTGATCAATCCTTAAAAACAAAATGGCTTCCGTATATCAGAAACTTCCTCAAGGATCTTGGCATAGAGAAGTATTATCTTCAACCCAAAGGTATTATTGATCTACCAAAGAGAGCGTTGAAACAACTGGCTCTGAGACACCTAGAGTCCTTGAGGTTGACTTCTGAGTCGACAAAACCCTCGGTCCTCCATGCCAACATGATCCAGGTCACATACTTTAACCAGCCTTATTTAACATTACAGATTAGTACGTATGATAGAATGTTACTGACAAGATTCAGACTGGACTTTTTCCATAAACTAGTAGCTTTTCCCGAGAGAAATAGGTGGGACCCAATTCTCCCTGTTTGTCCCTGTGATGAGGAATCAATACAGACTAATTTACACACAATATTGTTTTGTAAATTCCATCATCCACACCGGAAAATCTGGCTACTACCACTATTAGGCGATGGGGACTTAGACAATGTCGTCCTGCAATGCTACGTCTTCAACTGCTAGAATCTGAACCTGTTTGCTATCATGTCCTTAATTTTCTAAAATGCGTTATGAAGCATAGGAAAAACCTGTAAAATTTATGCTGGATTTAGTCCCAGACGACGCAATGAAATAACTTGATCCTTTGTTTTAAACATATTAATTTGTCTTTGTCTGAATTTTATCCTGTAACATGATCTCTCTTTTAATATGAAATTGTATTATCAAATGTTGCTTTTATGGTTTTCCAATGTGTAAAGCCGAATAAAGAAATTATTATTATTAACAGAATAATAGATTGCAACACTTGAGAGAACAGGGATAGGGATTTAATGAATGAATGGTAGGGATATTAGGGAAAGCCGAGAGAGCAAAGCACTGCATTCACCAACTATATCAGCATGTCACATGTATCATGGAAGGCAGGTGACAATTAAGTTAACTAATTTTAATGGTCTTTAGCAGCTAGAGACTCCTAAGGTAGGTACTAGTTATCTAGGCTGGAATGCAAAAAAGGGAGAATCCACACCGTTCAAAAACATTTTTGACAAAAGTGTAAAGAAAAGTAATTCTGAATACAATTATGCAACTGCATTCTTCTGGCATTGGCCGTCTTGGAAGCAGGGCTGAACCACACAGCAGGAGCATTATGGAGGTTTCTTGAAGAAGAGAATGTTTGTAGTATGAAAATAAAGTAATTCCCCCACCTGTACATGATCTCTTCACTTTATACAGTATCTCTCCACATCCTCTTACTAAGCTCTACATGCAGACTTTAACCTGCTCTGTTACTCCTCTCCCTTCATATCCATGAACCATTCTTTACATATGTCCTAGATGTGTTCCACACAATCCAGTTCTGCTGTCTCCCCACCAGCTATGCTATTCTTCCTTCAAATGTAAACTGTACAGCATAAATCTCCATGTACATAAACTTTCCATGATCCACAACCACTATCCATATGTTCTCAACACCAGCTCATCGCATCTGCAGTGCATGTGCTACATCTGTACTTTATCCATCACATGCACTTTCAGGGTTCGTTTTAAATTCTACATTCTATACATCTTCACTCCCCATGACTCTTCGCATACAACATTCTCTCCCCACCCTCTACATCCTTTCTCTTCCCATTCAATCAGACATCTACACCTGCTATTTATCCTACATTATGTAGCCACCATTTCAATTCACTATTCCCTCTACTGACCCTCTTCATCTGCTCTCTACAATCTGTGTCCCATCTGTTTGTACTTCCCAACACCTGGCTGCCTTGTGCATCTACTGTCTGCAGTATGTTTCAGATTTTGTTCTCTGTATCCATTCTCTATCTTCAACACAAGTGCTCTATATCCCCACCCGCTAGCAATCTCCATTTCTACAGCTATCCAATTATTACCTCCACTCCATGTATTGGCTCTATACATGAGTTCTCCTTATCCACTCTCAATATTCACTTCTGTTCCACCCTTAGATCTCTACAAGCATTCTCATCATCTGCTCCTCACCACTATTCATACTGCAAATTCACAATCTACAATCCATTGTTGTAACGTTTCATTATCCAAAACCTACTGCTTTCCCAATTCAGGAGTGGATTACAATGCCGTCCGGAAAGGTTCCGAATGGGATTCGGATTACGGAAATCCGATGCGGAACCCATGGTTCCTTTCGAATCGGACACCTTTCCGGATGACAGATTAGGATGCAAGGAAACCATTCGGGATGTCCCAATCAGTTCCGACTAGCATTTGGACTGATCGAGCCGTTCAGAGGTGATTCGTAAAGCTCTATGGAGACAGTATGTGAACGAGCGATTACAATGACTGACAGCCATTCCTATTCTGTTTGTTCAACACAAGACAACTGTCAGAATCTGACTTCGCTGGCCTGTAGCAGGTCCCCCTTCTCCCTGAGGCCTCCAGTTGGGGCCGGTTGGCGTACCCATGGGACCCTTCTTTCTAACCATGCACAGTGTGCAGCCACCATTGTGTGGCAGCCACCATCGGGTGCCAGCCAGAGGGTGCAAGGATTTCCCCAACCACTCCTTTTTTTCAATGGGAGTCTGTGTTTTCATTCGGAACATAGGCTCCCATTGAATACAATGTTGGGAAGCATTGTAATCGGTGAGTCGGAATCGCAGAGCCTCATTCGTTCAGAAGCCATTTTGAGATGGTCAGAAGAGGTTCCTGCCAAGATTGTATTTGGCCCCTTAGTCTTCAAATGCTATTTAACACACATTGCTTAATGCTCTCTTGTTCCTCAGTTCACCTCCTATGTGAATATTTGCTTTCCCCACTCAGCATCTGTTCTCCTCCTACTCTCATACACATGAATATATGTTCACCATATGCACTCTTTATTAACATTTACTCTCTATGTCATTCTCTTGAATTTAAAACCTGATTTTCTAACACTTTCACAACTTTCTTAGATCAGTGTTCACTGTATGACCAATGCCACTGGAATTATGCAGCTTGAGAGGGCCAGATTATATGGCAGCTTTGACTCAATTATGCAGGAAGAAAAGGCAAATTATTTGACATAATGCAGCACATTTTATGGCAGTATCACTTCATTATGTTGTAATTTTTACTTGTGTTAGCACCGTCTTACCAAAGATGTTTCCACATTAGTACCACAAAATACAGCAATAAGCTAATGAAAAGTGTTTGGTCAACCTTTATGAAGGACCTTCCACCCTGTAGCAATACCTCTTTGTTTTTTTAGTAACTTTTTATCTATTTTTGCTAGAAACAAAAATGTTTTTGTGAAAATCTGCAAATTATGCAGCTGATGATGTATTATGTGGTGATGCAGCACATCCATAATTATGTGAATAATGCCACACAATTGCATAATTCCTGTGGCCCATAAACCCCTGTTCACAACAGCCAACTTACATAGTACTCTCACTATTTAACTCAGCTCATTCCATCACCCACAGCACTGACCCAATCACAGTTCCCATTTTCCTAATGCTACACCATATGCTTACGACTCACATCATAAAAGCCACATTATATACCAGTCAGACCATCACTTGCCATCAAGCACATATAATACTACTTATTACCCGCTTCTCACTGACAACTATCAACATTACTTATCATTCCTTTTATTGATGAGAACCATGCAATCCCATTCACAATAGTCTCTTCCAGTGACACAATATTTTCTCAGCCATTTGCAACACTTATCCTTAACCACGCACAATAACTCAATTTCTATTTTCAACAGTTGCTCTGAACACAACGCATGCTCACTCTGGACCACTTGGTCACACCTACTAACTGTACTACTTACTGATATTGCTATCGGCAAACAACACTGTAGTAATTCACATCACGCATATCAACCCACTTAGCCACAGGTACTCAGATCTTTTACACTACCATTTCATTTACTCCAATGACATCACTCACCATTGTTTTATTACCTCATTCAATACATTAACTCACCCATTCAACATCAACCACTAGCAGACACACCCAATCACAGCTGAACACCAGCTTACTTAATGAAATATACAATATAGTTAATACAACTCTCGATCTCCAACTTAGGGGACGATTACGATGCCGGTCAGAAAGCATTCCAACTGAATAGGTTTCTGAATGGTTTCCAACTGAATCGGATCTGGGGAGTCTGACCAACCGAATATGATGCTTCTGGATGCTTACGGATATGATTCGGTTGGTTGTTCCAACCGAATACATAAGCTCCCTGTGAAGGACGAGGTGTCTGGGGAAAGTCGTGCACCCTGTGGCAGGCAACTCTTGGTGCCTGCCACACTGTGCATGGTTGAAAAGGAGGGTTCCTTGGGTGGCTCAATGGGACTGATTCAGAAGGCTCTGGGTGAAGGTAGGCCTGCTATGGGACCCAAAGTCAGATTCCGACAGCCGATCCCAGTCAGAACAACTGATTTGGAAAGGCTGTCTGCATCTGACAGGTAATCGCGCTGTTGGAAACACGTTCTGTTGACGGGTACAAGTCGGCTCCAAATGACTTAGACTTTCCGAATGCCATCCGGTTCGGATTTGGAACCAAGACAGTAAGTCTGAATGCTTTCCGAACATCGTAGTCGGTCATTCAGAAAGGTTTCTGAATGAGTGAGAAGCAAGGCTTCCGAATCCCATTTGGCAGACCTGAATCTGATTCGGAGCCTTTCCAAACGGCATTGCATTGACCTCCTGGAGTACTTCCGACTTACATTACTCAGAAGTCATGTATTTCACTCCTAATAATTATAAACACCCTCACACTCACAGCTCCTCACAATGCTTCCCTCCTACTATTGTTACCACTTAATCATCACCACTCATAGCGGGTAAGAGATAAACGAAGGAAGGGTTATCAAGGGTGAGATAAGTGGGTTAAAGCCATAGGGGTAGATCTGTTCCACCCTCATTTAGAGGTAACCAAAAGTCGAAATAATCATGATGAATATGTGGTAAGTCCGTGTTCGTATGTTTAAGATGATAGTTTCTGTTTAGAGAAAGTAGTGTTACTACATTAAGAAATGTGGCAATACCACTTCAAGGAGATAGAGATTAGTCTGCAAGTTTAAATAGAGAATACTATGTATAAGCACATTTCCTACACATTTATTGTGTGTCATAGTTACTGGAATTATGACTTCAGTAAGGTTGATGGTTCTATTACATATTCTAATTGGATGACTTTGTATATTTTCTTAACACCATACCCTGATGTCTAATGGACAGGAAGAAAATATATTCATCTGTGAAAATGACTTTCTACAATCAATCACCATGAAATTGTGTTGAAGTAAATAAAAACAATGTAGAGGTCCTCAGGGTCAATGTGAACAAACACATCCTGAAGTACTCATCATGAAGTAACAGAAATACATCTTGATGTAGTGACGATGCCATCATAAAGAAATGCAAGCACATCCTGAAGCAGTCATAAAGTCATCCTCAGGTAGCAAATTCATCTGTTGTTATTCCCAAGTTGATATGGGCTCATCCTATAGTAGTTAAAGCTATTCACACATTTTTCAATGAAGTCATCAGAACACTATACTTGAATAGTTTTGGAGATGACTCTAGAGTCATCCTATTGAAATATTTCACCTGAGACACATACTTCAGGATGGCTTGGCTGACTTCACCAGATGATTTCAGGAATAGCTAAGTTGGAGTCATCGGATAACTTCAGAATAACTCCAGGAAGTTCTTCGTTTTTGACCTGAGTAGAGCAATATACAGGCTGTTTTTGTTCAAATAATTCTAACTTCCCAGTTGGGTCATCGTTAAACTGGCAGCGGCTTATTTATGAATCCCTGCGTCACTTTTTAACCACCGGTGCGTCACTTTATGTGAAGAACCAGTGGCGTAAAAAATGCGCCATGTTGTGCCATATTTATGAAGTGACGCATCTATGTAGATGTGTCACTTCGTAAACCCCTGCGCTACATTATACCTGCACCAGGTATAATGTATGCAGGGTGGGCGTACCCCCGCAAGAAAGGGTTGTAGGAGTGGCGCAGCAAAATCTATGGGATTTCACTGCGCCACTTCTAGGACGCCAATGTGTCAAAACCTTACACCTGCCTCATGGCAGGCGTAATGGTGAGGCACGCTCTTTCACATGTGAAAGGAACATTGCTGGAGTTGCGCAGGCTTCCGATATAACTCCAGCAATGCTCCACTTTTTGCCCTGGCAGATACGTCAGTTATACTGGCGTATCTGTCCTTCCTTGCGACATGATGTGTCACAATATAAATATGACACATCATTGGTGTCACAAGGAGGGGGCACTGAGAAGTGGCGCACCGCTGCTTTCATGCAGCGATGCACCACTTCTCGTAGATGAAAATTGCAAACAACACAGTTGATGGACAGAAAGCAGAACAATGTCTTACATTCACCCCAGTACAAAGATCTGGGCCTAAATCCATCGTTTTTTTGCACTCCACACCACCCTAGGTCAGACAATGGCTATATGCAAATCAGCCTTGACCCTGTGCCTCATGGGAACACTCCAGCCTGAACTACCAAGCCATGTCTTTCCCAGACCAGAATCAAGCATCCAAGGACCGGTTTCTGGCAATCAGCCTTCTTCAGCCTGGATACCTTGACTCCAGTGATGTGGAGAGCCTGGGACTCACGTCTGAGCATACCCAGCCCACTCTGGGTGAAAATTGCAAAAAACACAGTTGATGGACAGAATGCAGAACAATGTCTTACATTCACCCCAGTACAAAGATCTGGGCCTAAATCCATCGTTTTTTTGCACTCCACACCACCCTACGTCAGACAATGGCTATATGCAAATCAGCCTTGACCCTGTGCTTCATGGGAACAGTCCAGCTCGAACTACCAAGCCATGTCTTTCCCAGACCGGAATCAAGCATCCAAGGACCGTTTTTTGGCTATCAGCCTTCTTCAACCTGGATAGCTTGACTCCAGTGATGTCTTCAGCCCGGCTTGCTTGAATCCAGTGGTGTGGAGAGCATGGGACTCACGTCTGAGCATACCCATCCCACTCGGGGTGACAAATGCAAAAACCACAGTTGATGGACAGAATGCAGACTGGGTGTGAGTGTTTGATTGATTCAGATGCTCCGTCCATCACCACCTCCTTTTGTACCGCTTTTGGCCACCATAAGTGTGGCAGGGTATGCTCAGACGTGAGTCCCTTGCTCACTTTGCACTGGATTCAAGCAAGCCGCGCTTAAGACGGCTGGAATGCCAGAAACCGGTCCTCGGAAGCTTGTTTCCAATCCAGGGAAGACATGGCTTGGCAGTTCGGGCTGGACTGTTCCAATGAGGCACAGGGTCCGACTGATTTGCATTTAGCCATGTCTGAACTTGGGTGGAGGAGTGGGCTAAAGAACGGTGTTGGATTAAACCCAGATCTTTTGACTGGGTGTGAGTGTTTGATTGATTCAGATGCTCCCTCCATCACCACCCCCTTTTGTACCGCTTTTGGTCACCATAAGTGTGGCAGGGTATGCTCAGACGTGAGTCTCTTGCTCACTTTGCCACTGGATTCAAGCAAGCCGGGCTGAAGACGGCTGGAATGCCAGAAACCGGTCCTCGGAAGCTTGTTTCCGGTCCAGGGAAGACATGGCTTGGCAGTTCGGGCTGAACTGTTCCCATGAGGCACAGGGTCAGACTGATTTGCATATAGCCATGTCTGAACTGGGGTGGCAGAGTGGGCTAAAGAACGGTGTTGGATTAAAGCCAGATCTTTTGACTGGGTGTGAGTGTTTGATTGATTCAGATGATCTGTCCATCACCACCCCATTTTGTACCGCTTTTGCCGCCATAAGTGTGGCAGGGTATGCTCAGACGTGAGTCCCTTGCTCACTTTGCCACTGGATTCAAGCAAGCCGGGCTGAAGATGGCTGGAATGCCAGAAACCGGTCCTCGGAAGCTTGTTTCTGGTCCAGGGAAGACATGGCTTGGCAGTTCGAGCTGGACTGTTCCCATGAGGCACAGGGTCAGACTGATTTGCATATAGCCATGTCTGAACTGGGGTGGCAGAGTGGGCTAAAGAACGGTGTTGGATTAAACCCAGATCTTTTGACTGGGTGTGAGTGTTTGATTGATTCAGATGCTCCGTCCATCACCACCCCCTTTTGTACCGCTTTTGGCCGCCATAAGTTTGGCAGGGTATGCTCAGACGTGAGTCCCTTGCTCACTTTGCCACTGGATTCAAGCAAGCTGGGCTGAAGACGGCTGGAATGCCAGAAGCCGGTCCTCAGAAGCTTGTTTCCGGTCCAGGGAAGACATGGCTTGGCAGTTCGGGCTGGACTGTTCCCATGAGGCACAGGGTCAGACTGATTCGCATATAGCCATGTCTGAACTGGGGTGGCAGAGTGGGCTAAAATACGGTGTTGGATTAAACACAGATCTTTTGACTGGGTGTGAGTGTTTGATTGATTCAGATGCTCCGTCCATCACCATCCCTTTTTGTACCGCTTTTGGCCGCCATAAGTGTAGCAGGGTATGCTCATACGTGAGTCCCTTGCTCACTTTGCCACTGGATTCAAGCAAGCTGCGCTGAAGACAGCTGGAATGCCAGAAACCGGTCCTCGGAAGATTGTTTCCGGTCCAGGGAAGACATGGCTTGGCAGTTCGGGGTGGACTGTTCCAATGAGGCACAGGGTCAGACTGATTTGCATATAGCCATGTCTGAACTGGGGTGGCACAGTGGGCTAAAGAACGGTGTTGGATTAAACCCAGATCTTTTGAATGGGTGTGAGTGTTTGATTGATTCAGATGCTCCGTCCATCACCACCCCCTTTTGTACCGCTTTTGGCCGCCATAAGTGTGGCAGGGTATGCTCAGACGTGACCGCTCTGCTCTCCTTAGAGCTTGGTTGCTCCACCCTCTGCTGCCGCTCCTGCCTGCCTTGCCTTGCTGCCTCCTGCCTGCAGTTTCCCTCGAGCGCCGCCCGCAGCTCCTGGGATCCCCGCTGCCCGCAGACCCTTGGATTTCCCGCCGCTGCCTACCTGTGGCCCCGCCCCCCTGCGACTCCATTTGCCGCCCGCTCCCGCCAGCCAGCTGCTCCTCCCTCCCGGCTCCTTACTTAAAGGGACCTCAGCTTGTGACCGCTCAGCTCTCCTTAGGGCAGGGTCACTCCACCCTCTGCTGCCGCTCCTGCCTGCCTTGCCTTGCCGCCTCCTTCCTGCAGTTTCCCTCGAGCGCCGCCCACAGCTCCTGGGATCCCCGCTGCCCGGAGACCCTTGGATTTCCCGCCGCTGCCTACCTGTGGCCCCGCCCCCCTGCGACTCCATTCGCCACCCGCTCCCGCCACCCAGCTGCTCCTCCCTCCTGGCTCCTTACTTATGACGCCCCCTGAGCGACCGCGCAGCGGACGCGCGCAGCCGGAGCACCGATTGAGCTCCGAAGGTGCGCCAAAGGTAAGCCCGTCTGCGCCTGTCCGCGCCTGGACCGCGCCCAGTGCTAGGACCCCTGGCCCACGCCGATGCAAGACTACCCGACGGACCTACGACGCCGCCACCCTCCACGCTCTTAATGACGGACGGAACCCTGCCTGCTACCGAGCCACCCCGAGACGCACCCACGGACCCTTCGCCTGCCAAGCCTGCCGTTTCTCCTGCTACCGGACCTGCACGGCCCCCGCCAAGCCCAGCACCAGCAGCAACCACCTGAAGTGCATCCTGCTCAACACCCACTCCATCCACAGGCACGCCGTGGAACTCTGGGACCTGCTCGACACAACAGCACCGGACGTCGCCTTCCTTACCGTAACCTGGATGAACGCCTCCTCAGCGCCCGACATCGCCATAGCCATCCTGGACGGATACAAGATCAACCGGAAGGACCGCGTCAACCAGACGGGAGGAGGCATCGCCATCGTACACAAGAACACCATCCGCAGCTCAACTAACTCCGACAAAACCTTCACCGCCGCCGAACACCTGCACTTCCAGATATACACTGACCCCAAAACCACCCTCCGCTCACCCTCATCTACAGACCACCGGGACCATGCACACAATTCAGCGAAGACATCGCAGACTTCATGAGCCCGCACGCCCTTCCCTCTGCCGACTACATCCTCCTAGGAGACCTCAACTTTCACCTGGAGAACAACAACGACAGAAACACCACCGCCCTGCTGGACAACCTCGCCAACCTCGGACTCAAGCAACTGGTGAACACCCCAACCCACTACGCCGGCCACACGCTTGTCCCAGTCTTCTCATCCAGCAAGCACATCTCCTTCAGCCACACCACCGGACTCCACTGGACCGACCACAGCTGCGTCCACTTCAGCTTCAAAAAAACTATGACCCACCACCACCCGCAACAGGTCCCCCGCCGATGCTGGAGCAAAATCACCACCGAGCAGCTCACCGGCTCCCTCAGCCAGAACACTCCCACCAGCACAACGGACCCCAACGAAGCAGCCAGCAACCTCATCAAGTGGCTGACCGCCTGCGCCGATGACCTCGCACCACTAAAGAACCCTCCCAGCAGACACGGCAGCAAGAAAAACCCCTGGTTCACAGATGAACTCAAGGAATCCAAGAAGAACTGCTGCACCCTCGAGAAAGCCTGGCGGCTCGACCCCACCACATACAACAGGACCGCCCTCAAGCACGCCATCCGCAAACACCATCAGCTGATCCGCGCCACCAAGAAGACGGCACTCAAAGAACGACTGGACAACAACACCCACGACAGCAAGGAACTCTTCAGCATCGTCAAAGAGTTCTCCAACCCCAGTGCCGGAAACAATGACATCACTCCCTCGCAAGACCTCTGCAACTCACTCGCCTCGTTCTTCCACCGCAATATCGCCGACATACACAGCTTCGACGCACAGACCACGCACCCTACCACCGAATCAACGCCCGCCACCACCACCCTCTGCAACTGGACCCCGATCAGCACCGAAGACACCACCCGCACGATGAACTCCATCCACTCCGGATCACCAACCAACCCGTGCCCACACCACGTCTTCAACAAAGCCGACGCCACCATCGCACCCCATCTCCGAGACACCATCAACTCCTCCTTCCACACCGCCACCTTCCCGGAGAGCTGGAAGCACGCCGAGCTGACCGCCCTCCTGAAGAAACCAACGGCGGACCCCACCGACCTCAAGAACTACCGTCCCATCTCGCTCCTTCCTTTTCCGGCCAAAGTCATCGAGAAGACCGTCAACAAACAGCTGGCCGACTTCCTTGAGACGTACGGATCCCTTGACCCCTCGCAGTCCGGGTTTCGGGCCAACCACAGCACCGAGACCGCCCTGATCGTAGCCACCGACGACATCAGAACCCTGATCGACAACGGGGAAACAGCGGCCCTCATCCTCCTGGACCTCTCTGGGGCATTCCACACCGTCTGCCACCGAACTCTAGTGAAGCGCCTCAGCAACATCGGAATTCGAGAAAAAGCGCTGGAGTGGACCATCTCGTTCCTCACCGTAAGAACCCATAGAGTCCGCCTCCCTCCGTTCAGATCCGAGGCCACCGAAGTCATCTGCGGCGTACCACAAGGATCTTCACTCAGCCCAACCCTCTTCAACGTCTACATGAGCCCCCTCACAGCCATCGCACGGCAGCACAACCTCAACATCATCTCCTACGCCGACGACACCCAGCTCATCCTCTCCCTCACCAGCGACCCCACCACCGCCAGAGCCAACCTACACGAAGGGATGAAAGACGTCGCCGACTGGATGAGGAACAGCCACCTTAAACTGAACTCAGACAAGACGGAAGTCCTCATCCTGGGATCATCACCCTCCACCTGGGACGACTCCTGGTGGCCCCCGGCCCTGGGCACCGCTCCCAAACCGACGGACCATGCACGCAACCTGGGCTTCATACTGGACTCCTCCCTGTCAATGACCAGACAAGTCAACGCCGTCATCCTCGTGCTTCAACACCCTGCGCATGCTCCGCAAGATCTTCAGATGGATCCCCATGGAAACCAGGAAGACCATCACCCAGGCACTCGTCACCAGCTGACTGGACTACGGGAACACCCTCTACTCCGGAACCACAGCAAAACTTCAAAAAAGACTACAACGCATCCAGAACGCCTCCGCTCGACTCATCCTCGACATCCCCCGACACAGCCACATCACCGGACACCTGAGAGACCTGCACTGGCTCCCCGTCAGCAAGAGAATCACGTTCAGACTCCTCACCCACGCACACAAGGCTCTCCATGACCTGGGCCCCAAGTACCTCAATGACCGCATGACCTTCTGCACGCCCACCTGCCAGCTACGATCGACCGGCCACGCACTTGCCACTGTACCACGCATCCGCAGAGTCACCGCCGGAGGTAGATCCTTCTCCTACCTGGCAGCCAAGACGTGGAACTCCCTCCCCACCCACCTTCGGCGAACCCAAGACCATCTCGCCTTCAGGAAGCAGCTCAAGACCTGGCTGTTCAAGCAGTAATATTCCCCTCCCCCAGCCCCTTGAGACCCTCCCGGGTGAGTAGTGCGCTATACAAATGACGTGATTGATTGATTGATTGAGTTCATTGCTCACTTTGCCACTGGATTCAAGCAAGCCGGGCTGAAGACGCCTGGAATGCCAGAAACCGGTCCTCTGAAGCTTGTTTCCGGTCCAGGGAAGACATGGCTTGGCAGTTCGGGCTGAACTGTTCCCATGAGGCACAGGGTCAGACTGATTTGCATATAGCCATGTCTGAACTGGGGTGGCAGAGTGGGCTAAAGAACGGTGTTGGATTAAACCCAGATCTTTTGACTGGGTGTGAGTGTTTGATTGATTCAGATGCTCCGTCCATCACAACCCCCTTTTGTACCGCTTTTGGCCGCCATAAGTGTGGCAGGGTATGCTCAGACGTGAGTCCCTTGTTCACTTTTCCACTGGATTCAAGCAAGCCGGGCTGAAGACGGCTGGAATGCCAGAAACCGGTCCTCGGCAGCTTGTTTCCGGTCCAGGGAAGATTGGCCGTTCAGGCTGGACTGTTCCCATGAGGCACAGGGTCAGACTGATTTGCATGTAGCCATTTCTGAACTGGGGTGGTAGAGTGGGCTAAAGAACGGTGATGGATTAAACCAAGATCTGTTGACTGGGTGTGAGTGTTTGATTGATTCAGATGCTCCGTCCATCACCACCCCCTTTTGTACCACTTCTCGTAGATGAGGCCCGACGTGCGCAACAATTAATGCCAGGTCCCTACCTAGGCACATAGGCCACATTAATGAAATTGTGTGGTAAGAGAAGGCAGGTCAGTTATTTATTACAGAATACTGGACCACATCTGATTCAAATTTTGATCTAGGGACTGTAACTGCAGGTGTAAGGCCATTCATTTGCCATGGATAGTTGGTTACTGAGGGGCACTTGCAATCCTTTTTAAGTAAAGTACTCCAAAAGATACTATATCTGGTCGTGGTTGAACCTAGAGCTCCGATTGTTCAAACTACCATACTTAGTCAATTAGAATACGGAAACTGTTTATTCTTGGGAGCTTCCTATTTACTATTCAATGTCTTTCAAGCATACACATACAGAATGAGGCAGCTTGTTTGGCTGTTTCTCTCCCACCAAATTCATCTGCCTCATATGCCTCAAAAAACTTCACTGGTTACTGGTAGCTATGAGGAGTCTTCCTCAATCTCTTGTATTGTTCATAGAGCCCTCCATGAGTTGGGCCCTCCCTACTTCAAGATCAAGTTCACTAGGTTCAGACCTGGCCAGCTGCTGGATTCGGCAGAGCCAATCTATACAGCAAAATTTCAGACTTTCTCGAATGGGTTTAGAAAGTTCTCAGCTCAAGCTTTGCTGTTATGGAATTGGCTACCTATCTCTCTGCCGAAGACGGCAAGCCTCAGTAATTTTAGAAAGCTGCTTAAAACGTGGTTGCTTGACAGAGAGCGCGCGATGCGGCAACCAAGATGGCCGCTCCTACGTGAGCTCCGTGTCCTCGGTGGCGCTCCGAGCACAAAGGGACTGTTTCTGGTCGGCGTTTCCCTTTCAAAACCGCTGTTTTGCATGTCGGAAGTCCTCCTGTGCCCCAAGATATGTGTGTGGCTCTCAGTACCTCATCCTACATTGCAATATGAGGCAAAAACGGACTTCTTCGATATCGGCCGCCATTTTGTTTTTTTTTCCCTAACTTCCTATGACTCTACTGGCATTTCTACTTTACCAGCTTAGTTTCAATGGCGTTTTCCCTCAAAAAAGTCTGCCCTAACTGCTGGCTACGCTACTGTTGGACTGTTTCTCTTTAAACTCCCTTTTTCACAGATTTACATGTGAAGGAGTTGATTTCTTCGACAGTGGCCGCCATTTTGTCTCTTTGAGGGTGAAGGAGGAATTGAATTTCTTTTTTTTTCTCCAACTTCATTTACTTGGACTGGTGCCCTTCTTGCTTGCCTCATTGAGCTTAACCTCCGCTCGTTCTGTTTTTTCTTCTTAAATTCAATGGCCTGTTAGCTGCTTCAAGCTTCTACTAACTCCTAGTGGTGTTCCTCTTCAATAGACTTGCAGTATAATATTTTACCCTGCTAACTCTATGGCTTTGTATGAACTCCTGCTTGCTCTACGCATTTACTGCAATTTTTGGGGTTGTTTTTTTTTCTGAGCTTCCGGTGGTGACCTCATTGTCTCTCCTTTTTGTTGGTGCATTTGTGTGAATTGCCGGCTTATTCCCTTATATTGAGCCCCTCGCTCTCACATAATGGAACCCACGCAGAATTCTAAGGCTTCCTCTGCGGCAGCTGTAGCACGCAAAGACTCTACATCTTCTGGCAAGCGCCTCAAAAAAGATCCTCCTTCGCCTTCCAAGTCTCCACCTCCTGTGACGCTTGAGGATATTATGGAGGAACTTCGTCATATTCGCCCCTTCATGGTGGATACCACCACAACTCTTCAGAGACTTGATGAAAAATGGTCTACTCTAGACGGAAGGGTAACTGATGTTGAACAGCAGATAAGTGATGCCCGGGAGGTTGCTGCTAAGGTTTGCAGTCTTACCAAAGAAGTTGAAATGCTCAAAAAAACCTTTGAGGATTTGGAAAATAGAAATAGACGCAACAACCTACGCATTTATGGTGTTCCAGAAAATTCGGAGGGGTCCGATATCATCCATTTCCTGAAGTCTCAATTACTGCCTATCACTGGTATTCCTAAACATCTGGACGTTAATATTCAGAGGGCGTACCGTCTTGGCTCTAAAAACTCTTCTGCCTCCTCAAAACCCAGGGGCATTATTGCATATTTTCTCCTCTACTCAGACCTAATGACTATTCTTCATTCGGCTAAACAGCATAAACAGCTAGTGTGGTCTGGTCACAAGTTATTTTTTACTTAGGATGTATCGAAGCAGACTGCGGCTCGTCGCAAGGAGTTTTTGGACCTACGACCCACACTTCGTTTCATGAATGCCAGATATGGTCTCATCCATCTGTGTTTCTTCAAGGTCACATACAAAGAAAGGTCTTTTTGCTTCGATGATTCAGCAGATTTGCGGAAGTTAATCAACACTCATAAGGAGGATTCCATGGAATATAGCGGCACTTGATCGCTAATTGTCTCTATCCTTTTGTCCTGAAATTTTTGCTGGACCTATTCGTGTTCTGATATGTGTTTTTCTCTTCCTTTGTTTTTCAGATACACGTTCCAAGTGTTTGATCCTACTCCTCCTCCGTTGTGTTGTTTCGCCGTATGAATTTTATTTTCTTTTTTCCTTTCTGTCACAACCCATTATGCCGTTTTTTCCTCATGGTTGTCTGGTAAGTCTCCTTCAATTGTAGTACTTTGTCAGGCTTAGTCTCCATCTATTCGTGTTATTTTTCTTTTTCCTCTTATGTACTTTTTTTCTTTATGAGTCTTTGTCTTTGACTTTCCTTTCTGTAGTGGAGCCGTCTTTTCTTGTTGCTCCCGCTCTCATTTCATTGTTTGTTTTGCTCCTGCTGTGTATGGCTAAAACGCCGCGGTTTTTTGCCATCCCGTTTATTTCCTCTAATTCTATGGGAGTTTCTGTCTCCCATTCCTCTTTCCTCTTTCTTCTCTTTTGCCTTCTCTTTCATCCTCTTTTCTCATTTAGCCTTTTCTTTACTCTCTTTTTGTTTACTTTCCTTGTTGCGCTTTTGGTGCCTTTTTTCAGTGGAATGCTTTCTCCTTCTCTTTTATATATTAACTCATTAACTCAGTTTTCTTTCATATTTTTCTATATTCTTTCTATTTCTGTTTGAATGAATGGTCTCAGAATAATCTCCTGGAATGTTAAAGGACTTCGCAATCCAATTAAAAAACAACGTGTCCTTTATCATCTAGCGAGACTGAAATGTCAGATTGCTCTTTTGCAAGAAACGCATTTGACTTTACAGGATTTATCTTCATTGCATAAACAATGGGTTGGAGCAGCTTTCTGTTCCCCAGCTGTCCATCATAAAAATGGTGTTATTCTCTTGTTTCACAAATCGTTAAATGTTCAAGTATTGAATGAATCTCAGGACTCTGATGGTAGATATTTGTTTTTAGAATGTATGGTTAACAATGTTAAATTTTCCTTTTGCAATGTCTATGGTCTGACTGGTGTTGATAATGTATTTTGGAATGATTTTTCTTCCCTTCTTTCCTCGCACACCTCTGAAAACCTCATCTTGGCGGGATTGTAACCAGCTCATGGACCCCTTTCTGGATAGGAAATCCAAAACTAGGTACATTCCCGCTAAAATGCAAAAGTCTTTTCATAAGGCAATCACGTCCAGAGGCCTTATTGACTCCTGGAGAATATCTCACCCTGACTCTCTTGAATTTTCCTTTTTTTCCCCGGTTCATACCTCACACTCCCGTATTGACTACATTTTCCTTACTCAACATGCATTCCAGTTCATGACTAATTCAGAAATTGGTTCTATTCTTATTTCTGATCACGCTCCTATTATTCAAGATATGGATTTTCCCTCCCCTATCTCCACTTCCAAACGCTGGCGTTTCAATAATTCCCTCCTTTTAGACCCTTTATTTGTTGAGCATCTAACTTCGTTTATGACGGAATTTTACCACACCAATCTCCACTCCATCTCTGAATTCCACTTTGTATGGGATGCTTTTAAAGCCTAGAGGTTGTATTATTGATTTTGTGTCTCGCAAAAAGAAGAAAGCCATCGCCCAATCTACTCGCATTTTGACACAAATTAAACATTTGGAGCACTTATATTTTACTACTAATTCTCCTGATACGCTGTCTTCTCTTCTTCAAGAAAAAATGCAGTTTAATAAACATTCATGGGACTCCGCCTCTAATACTCTTCTTAAATTCAACGCAAAAATGTATGGTGGTCGCAATAAGGCGGGGAAATCACTTGTCAATTATCTTAAAATTAAAAAGCAGAAGACCAATTTTATTTCTATTAGGGAATCTCAAGGCGTCTCTCATTCATCGGATGCCCTAATTCTTGAATGTTTTGTTGATTATTATTCTAATCTTTATACTCCATAGTCCACTCGGTCTCCAACACAGATTGATTTTTTTTTCCAATCCATACCTAAATCCTCTTCAGATGTTGTTGATCTCACCTCTTTAGATGCCCCTATATCTGATACTGAAATTCTTAAGGCCATTACAATTTTACCCAAGGATAAAACGCCTGGTCCTGATGGTTTTACTGTGCGTTTTTATTTGCATTTTATATATCTATTCTCATACCACACCTACTTTCCTTAATCAACTCCTTTCTTACTAAAGGCGAGTCACAAGGTTCATTTACTCAGGCCATGCAGACAAAGACCCCACTCTATGTAAAAATTACCCGCCTATCTCCCTTATAAACAATGATTGCAAAATGTATGCAAAAGTATTAGCCTTGCGGATTAATCAAATCATTCCTGTTCTCACAAACATATATCAAACTCAAGAACTCTTCTCAACATCATTAATCTCGCTTCTAAAATGAAAACCCCCATTGTGGCCATTACATTGGATGCCGAGAAGGCTTTTGATCATGTTAATTGGGACTTTATGTTCGGGGCCTTAAGATGGCACTGTTTTAGTCCTCATATCATCCGTTACATTCATTTACTGTATTCTGCTCCCTCTACTTCTATTTGGGTCAATGGTGCACAATCCAATTATTTTTCTCTTCATAGAGGTACCAGGCAAGGTTGTCCTCTTTCACCCCTTTTATTTGTCCTTGCTTTAGAACCATTCTTAGAAACAATTCGTCGATCCTCTTCCTATTCTGGTTTTCTTTATAAGAATGTTGAGATTAAATATACAGCTTATGCAGATGATATTATGCTATATGTTTTCAATCCATCCACCTCATTACCTGCCCTCTTTTCCCTGCTACAGGCCTATTCCCTAGTTTCAGGTTATAAATTGAACGTTGATAAATCTGAAGTTCTACCTCTTAATAAATGTTGTCTTTCTTATCAGTTTCATGGCTCTGGTTTTGAATGGACCTCTACTCACATTAAATGTCTTGGTGTTCTTTATGTTAACACTATCAGGGAAACCATCAGACTTAATCATAAAGATGTTCCTAATAAACTTACTTCTCTTATTAATGGTTGGTCTCCCCTCTTTTTATCTTGGTGAGGTCGTCTCGCAACAGTTAAAATGATGCTCTTTCCTATTGTTAATTTTTGTCTTTCGATGCTCCCTATCTCTCTTCCACTTTACTTTTTTTAATCTATAAACTGTCTGCTAACTAAATTCTTATGAATAATTGTAAGGCTCGTTTATCTCTCTCTCTTTTGCAACAGCCCAAAAACCTAGGTGGTGTAAACTTCCCCAATATATCCCGCTTTTACTCCGCCTTCGCTCTTTAACAGATTTGGCCTTTTTTGGATGATTCAGTTTCCCTCCACATAACTGCTTGGAGCTCACTGGAACTTGAACAAATTGCCCCCTTTTCTTTCCTTACTGCCACTCGTCTCTCTCATGTGCCAGCACGTTTTCTTGCCCCTACTCTCAAACACTCTAAGACACTCTCTTTATCTATTTTCCGCTCATTTTTATCGCAAGCTGAATTACACTCTCTTACTCCTATTTGGTATCATAAATCCCTTAGACTTAATAACAAAGCACTATTCTGGGAGGAGTGGATCGATAAAGGCATTATCAATTATACTCAATTATTTAAAGACAATACCCTTCTCACTTTTGCTCAGCTCTGTGATAATTTTCATATCTCTAATGCACATTCCCTCAATATTCTGCTCTTACACTTCCTCTCACTGACTTTATTTCTCAGTAATCCTCATTACCTACATCTTCCCCTACTTCTCTTTCTCTACCAAACTTTTTACTTCCCCTCAAAGCATTTGTTATTTACAAGACACTTTTTTCTCAAACGATATGAGAACAAAAACTAAACTAGAATTACTCTGGGAGCGGGACCTAGCTCAGGAATTTTCTTTTCAGTCATGGGATGCTATTTGGTCTAAAATACATACTGTATCCCGTTCCACCAGTACCACACAGACATGTTATTTTTTCTATAATAGAATCTTTTTTACACCGCACGACTTATGCAGATTCTAATTACTTGAGTTTCCAAACTGTTGGTCCTGTTCTCATAATACTGCTGATCTTATGCATATATTTTTTCATTATCCTCTTGTTCACTCTTTTTGGTTGAAAGTTTGGTCGCAATTGAACACAATCCTGAATACAACTTTTCCTTTTGAAATTGTACACATTCTTTTAGGTGGTTCTTCATCTATTTGGAATCTTCATTGTGATTCTCGGAAGTTCGTAGACCTTGCCTTGGCAATTGCTTTTCAAGTCATTACCACTAACTGGAAAGATGCTTCTAAAATCTCATACATTGCTTGGTGGAACTTGCTCTGTCATCATCACAGACTTGATCGTGCCTTTGCTACCACAACCATTCTGTTAATCAAAAATGGTTGCCACTAACTGATTTTCTTTCTAAACATGTTTGAAGTTTTCCTGCTATGTGAAGCTCCTTTTACTCTTTTGTTACTCTTTTGTTTATCTTCCTAAATATTTTTTTTTATTATTATATTGTAATCTCATTCAAATGTATCAGCTATTTTGTTAGGCTATTCCCATCTTTTCTTCTCTCTTTCTTTTTCTATTTTCCCCTTCTTTTCTTTTCTTTTCTTTTTCTCCTTTTTCTCATTTTCTTCCTCTTTTCTCATTCTCTTCCCCCTTAAAAAATGTTTAAAAGCGTTTTCCCTTAGTAATGTTTCCATGCCCCCCCTTGGGGACATTTTTCTTCATTCATATTTTATCAATCATAATTTAACCCTATTATTTTTGTACTTTCTGTATTGGTGTTTACATTGCTTATTTACTTCAATAAAGATTTTTAAACTTAAAAAAAAACGTGGTTGCTTACCTTGTAATTGTTGTAATAATAATAATAGGTGAAATAGTCAATTAAAATCATAAACACAGCACAATCATGCAGGAACAAAGAATAAAAAAGAGTTCATCATAAATCTACTATAACTATTAAATAATTAGATATTACGGGATGGCTGATCAGACACCGACGAAAACACAAAATGGGATAGAGTAAAAGGTAACAGAGCTGCAAATTATCGACCCCTTCAACCCGTTCTATGCTCATGACGGAGCTGCCCCGTCATGAGCCTCGGTTGAGCTGTGCTCATGACGGAGCGGTTCCGTCATGGCCCGCTCGGCGCGCCTGCGCGACCGATTTTTGCGCCTGCGCTGGACGTTCCATTGAGCAGGGCGGTCCATGACGGAACCGCTCCGTCACGAGCACAGCTCAATCGCGGCTCGTGACGGAGCGGCTCCGTCACGAGCATGCGAGCGCTGCTCGGCCCCCCCGCCACCTTAGCGCTGCGGCGGAATTCCCGCCGCAGCGAAGGGGTTAAATATACCCCTGTAGACGGTAAAGGTGCTGGTGTGCAGGATCGGAGAGCAGGTGTTAGACTGTGCTGCACGGACAAAGGGTATCAGCAAGAACAGGTATCTATGAGCGAGACTGGGCGTTATTAGAATGACAAAGTGCAAGGCAAGAGGAATAGGAAACCACCGATATGGGGGGTCCCAGCAGCCTCTTCTTGACCCTTACCTGTTCATAGAAATGTAACCTAAAAACAACGGGGGTGCCGCAGCTTAAAATCAAGTTCCTGGCCCTCCGCCCCTAAATTTAATCTGTACCCATTACATCTCTAATTGTATTTGTTGTTGAAATGAATTGCTGTACTGTAATGTTGTAGCAACAGGACGCGCAACTGATCAGTTTATAAATTAAAAATAATAATACTACGAATGATCTGCTTGAGACACACTGCTTCGTCAGATAAACGATGCACCATCGCCTAGCCAGTGAAATACACCTTCCAATGGATAGATGGAAGCAGCGGTGCTTTAACCTCACCACTTCCGTTTTAACAACATGTCCAGCAGGCTGAAGCTGTTACAAACCCCTGTACGAAAATATCGAAATGTTTTTTTTTTCAAGGTTTGTCAATTGAGGATGGATGTGAAAAAGAATCCGCAGGTTTGGTTTAAGATCAAACTCGTTCCACCCGGCCTTTTCCCAAGCTCGGAGCTCGCTTTGCTGCATGGCTCAGTGTGATAGCATGTTTAGCGTCTTGTATCAATACAGGAACTTGTGCAGCCCTCATTGATCAATAGAGTTCAATGTCTGAATGTTGACACCTATTATCTATGGTACATTTCATTTGAGTATCAAATGTAACATCTTTTAGATACAGGAAGGGAAGAAATGCAAGCATGGTAGTTGAGTTTCTAAGAAAAGGAAGGCAAAACAGCAGAAAGAGGGCAAACTCTTTAACAATCGTGCTATGGATAATGTAGCATGATAGTGGAGATCAATTTAGATCAATTAACAATGATTTAACCTCATAATTCATTTGCATGTAGGTAAAAAGTGAAGTTAGGATTAAAGGTGTAGTGCCATATTGAAGCAATAATATATCACATTTCTAAGATAAGACTGAAAATATTTCATTTTGAAGGTGGTATTCGGTCAGTTCACAATTTTTGAGAACTAGGACTATCCTAAATTGAATGAGTACGAACTGTCTCTCTAAAAATTGTACAAGTTCGGACCACAAAACCGGAACATTCTTTGTTGACTGCATGGGAGAAAATTGGCCTTACACCAGCAATGGCGCTGGTCAAAATATGACCCACACTAGCCAATCCCGAGTAGGAGTTTCAGGAGAGCTCTGAATCTGCTGTCTCACCCCACTGAGCTTAGCTTCTATTCCCATCAGTGCTTCCGGTGACATGGGCATAAATCATTTTAGCAGAAAACCGCAATAACAGTTGTCTCGTGCTTGTTTAAGTTGTCCACATTGAAAAATACATCAAAACGATTTCTGCACGCGTGTCATTTGTCTTCTCTCACACACTTCTAGAGATCATAAAGTGAAAATAAATTGTAAATAGAGGGGGACACAACTTAAGAATTCCGTTGTCGTAAAGGGTGTTTTAAGAAAGTGCACTTCTTGTTTGCAGGCAGCAAGAAATGAGAACAACAGATTGTACTCAGCAATAAGGTCCCTGTTTATGAATGTCGACAGTGCACTTTGTCCGGTACAGGGTAATGCAGTACGACTCCCCGCATTGGTGCACGCACACAAATTCATGAGGATTGCAAATAGTGAGAATGGAAAACTGGAAATGACATTAAATACTTCACGATGGGCAAACGGAGCACGCTCTCAAAAAAAAGACACGCTTTTGCTTTGTGGATATAATATTTCACTTACAATATCTCTGGAAAATGAACGTAAATATGAAAATCACAACTGCAGTGCAGCCACCAAACAGTGATAATGATCAGCATAAAAAGCTGCCAAGGGCAGCTCCAAAAAGCTACGGGAGACAGAATCACAGCCATCAGTAAGACATCCAGTGACAACTCTTAATGCACTGGCACGACAAGTAGAAAAACACAGATATGAATGAAAAGACTCCGCTGGACTAAGATGATTTTATTTTTGCAGCAGATTCATTGAAACCAAAGCAGCCATGGCAAATGTAGTCAGACCAGCCTCAACACCGTGCATAGCAATCAAGTGCAGCGAGGGAGCCTGACCACTGCAAATGTTGGCAAAAATGGTGCATTCTTCCATGCATTTTTAGGATTTGGATAATGAAGAATTGGTACAAAAATACATAACTTGTTAAGCTAAATTAGGATTGTTAATTTAGGCACAGTAACAAAAGGATTTATGTGACAAAAGCATTAACCTACTGAGCTATGCACACAAAATACTGTTCTATGATCTGCATAGTATACACTCTTTGCAGCAGATCTATAACAGTGTGCGCTACCTTAGGTGAATCTAAACTGCCACTAGACAAAACTCCGATCTCTCTCCAGCAGGTACATTAATCACCAGAGTTATCTAGGCACTTTTGATGTAGCCTGAAAACTGTTGGACATACAAGGAACTCTGCCGCGGTCTGCCGCGGTTTTAAAACTGCTGCAATGCTACAAAAAAGCCCCTCTCCCTTACAGCTTCCCGCGGAAAGCCTGATGCCTGGTACATTCTTGATTGAACACTGCACTTTGTGAAGTTTCTTCCCTTTGCCACATCTGCTTGAAAAGGAGGACTTTTCGTCCATTTACTTCTTAACTCTAACAAATAAGTGGGCCCTGTCTACAAAACACTTTACAAAAAACAGTGGCAGATTGTGATGGGGTGTAAAGCAATCTGGCTACATATATTTTTCCGAAATTCTAGCTGATGTTGGCCCCTGACCTATCTAATATCAAAAAGAGCTTGGTTCCAAAAGAGTTATTTTGGAACTAAATTATTATTAAACGTGTTCGTGGAAAATACAATCCCTAAAGAGGCATTTAAATACTCTTCCTGATTGGTAATGCCAAGGACTGCAGCAACAACCACACACAAGAATTTATCTGCTGTTTGCTGTTTATCCAGTCATTCATTTCAGAAGGAAAACATGCACATCTATATATTATTCTGTACTTGTTATTTCCATCTGTGCTGGGACTTTCCATAAATGACTAAAAGACAGCATGCAGCTGTACCTTCGGTTTCCCATTTATATAACCACCTAACTTGGTTACAAAAACAGTATCACATTATTTTTCAATCAATAATATGTGTTCTCAACATAGATAGAAAAGGAAAACAGAATAACTGCAAGGCGCCATCCCCCTTTGGGGAATGGCGTCGTTAGTGGCAGCCAAAGGGCCGACCCAGAGTAGGTTCACTTCCGAGTTGGCCGACCCGGAAGTGGTTATGGTGCAAGGACCAATAGGAACGGGGGACGGCGGAGCGCCCCGGAAGTAGTCGTATGGCGCGAGGTATAAATGCCCGCGACCATCTTAGAGGCCCCCTCTTTGTCCGCTGACCGCCTAGGAGTCGGACGTCGCCTAGAGAAGACATCGCGGGACCTTCGTGCGAGAGTGAACAGCGAGGGTCAATCCGACTCGTGATCTAGGTTAGCGGGCCGTGCAGTGTGTTGTATGATTGAATCTTTAAATAGAGGGAGCGCGATGCAAACATAGCTCTTTGTTCATACCTTTTGTGGAGGGAGGATCGGGTGCCAGCGGTAACTTTAAATGTTTTGAGGTCGCCCCTTGTTGTCTTCATATCCAGGGTGGTGAGCGCTGGCGCATTTAGCACAACCTGATTCCCCGGGAACAAGACCAAGCCGCTCACGGCTTGCCTTAATGCATGTACTATCAGTTAAGGGTTTTTTAACGTTTGTTCTCTTTAAGTGCAGGATGCCGCCGAAGAGGGCACCGAAAGGCAAAGAACCCGCAGCCAAAAATGATGAATACCTCGCTTTTACGGAGCTGCTGGAGTTCACAAGAGAAAAAGGCGTGGATTGGGTACTAAAGAACATGAGAGATGGAGCTAGAGCAGATGCGAATTCTCAGGAAGAAAGGGGGAGAGGCAGGAGAGCGAAACGTACCCCAGAAAAGCTTAAAGGTGCTACAAAAGGCAAACGGTCTAGGCCGGCAGACCCACAACCAGCATCACCAGGTGAGGAGGAGGTGCTAGAGACTTTTGACTCGAATTCAGGCGCAGATAAAGACAATGAGGATACCGAAGGGCAGCACATGGTGACTAGGCCCATACGAATAGGGGGGCTCCCCGTCACTCCTGTGGGGGGGTCCGGTCCGCAGGGTATGTTACCGCCGGTTGTGGCGCAACCGGGTAGCGGAGTATCTCAAGTGTGGGTGCAACCCAGGGGGGTCGCGCAGTTACCAGGAATGCAATTGTATGGATCACATGGGCAAGCGATAGGTAACGGCCTCATGAGCTCGATTCTTCCTACCATGTCCTACCCGACAAATGGGGACCGTAATGATGAATGCTTACTCTAATTTAGGGTGTCCAACACAGGGCCCGATGGCTAGCACCGTGGTTGATGGGGCCGGGTCTCCTAATAGCCAGATACAAGGGGTGGCTGGGGGACAACCAACAGGTCACCCGCTGTTAGCATTCAGCCCTTTAATGTTTGGATCATCCTCAATGACCCTATCGCCATCCACAGGGATCACCTGGCATGTGCCTGCAGACATGAAGGAAAAGATACTCAGGGGTGAATATGTGGAGGTGTTCAACCTCCTTAATGCAGGCGTGGTGGCGGGAAGACCCAAAAGTGGGAAGGAGGGTGATTATAATCAAAAGAAGTCGTGGGTGGAGTGGTCCATGAAAAATTGGATCACGGGATTTGCTATTTATGCCGCAGTTATATTGGAAAAATATCCCGTGCTGGGCCCTCAAATGATGAGCTATATATCCTTGATCCATGGTGCGGCAGCTGAGTTTCCAGGCCAGGGGTGGTTAAAGTATGATAAAATGTTTAGACAGATGAAAGCTGTCCACCCAGGTATATCATGGGACCAGCGGGAGATCAATCTATGGCACACAGTGTTCTATTCCTCCCCCTCAGCGTCTAACTCTGCTCCCCCTGCTCAGAATCAGTCCTTTCGGAGCGACAAAGGCGTCGGGGAGAAAAAACAGGCCTGCTGGCAGTTTAACAGAAACGAGTGTACCAGGGGGGTCTTGTGCAGGTTCAAACACTGCTGTTCGTATTGCGGTGGGACCTCCCATCCCGAAATCAGATGCTTTAAGAAAACGGGAAATCCCAAGGAACAGTCCGGCCATGTCACCCCAAAGGGAAAGCCACCTAAAACTTCCGACAAAGCTACCAACTCCCATTAAACGGCATGTCCTGACACACCTCCTCAGTAAGTACGACAACCTCGAGGAGGCTCAATTCCTGCTTCATGGTTTTACGTTTGGCTTCCGTATCCCGTCTTCAGCCCCTCCTTCTAATGTCCCTCCCCGTAATCAAAACTCGGTGTTGCGAAACATGGAGGCAGCACGAGACAAAATCATGATGGAAGTATCCTTAGGTCGGGTTGGGGGCCCTTTCAAAGATCCACCTACCCATAATCTGATCTGCTCGCCTTTAGGATTAGTTCAGAAAAAAGAGGAAGGTAAATTCCGTCTTATTCATAATCTATCAAGCCCCCCGGGGTTATCTGTCAATGATAAGCTAGACCCAGACCTGTGCACGGTACGGTATACCACGTTTGACACGGCCATTGAACAATTGCAAGCACTGGGGGAAGGAGCATTAATGGCTAAAACTGATATTGAGTCAGCCTTTAGGTTACTGCCTGTTCACCCAGAAGATACTAGGTTCTTGGGTTTCACTTTTGATGGTGACTACTTTGTGGACTTATGCATGCCTATGGGGTGTTCTATTGCCTGTGCAGTCTTCGAAACGTTTGCGAGGTTCTTGGAATGGGCAGTGGAGCAGTTCCTAACCTCAGACAAATCGCATGCAGTAGTCCATTACTTGGATGATTTTTTATTCATGGGTCCCGAGGGTTCCCAGTCTTGCAGGAAGGCCCTTCTGGGCTTCCAGCATTTGGCTGGTGCGCTGGGGGTGCCATTGGCGGAGGAAAAAACCGAAGGCCCGGCCACGTGTTTGACCTTTTTGGGCATTGAAATAGATACATCAGCAGGTGTGTGCAGGTTGCCAAAGACTAAGGTAGATGCCTTTAAGGCCGCAATCGATAACTGCCTGGGAACAAGGAAGGTAACCTTACACCAGTTACAAGTTCTTTTGGGCCAACTGAACTTTGCCCTGCGGGTCATACCAATGGGCAGGGCGTTTTCCAGGAGTATAGCGAGGGCAATGTCCGGGCTGCGGGCAAAGCACCACAGAGTGAGGCTATCAGCCGAGGTGAGAGAGGACCTTATGCTTTGGAAATGTTTTTTGCAGGATTTCAATGGCACAGTGTTGTGGCGGGCAGCCAGCACCTCAAATGCGGACCTTGAGCTATTCACTGATGCTGCAGGGAGTATTGGCTTCGGGGCGATCTTGGGCACAAAATGGTGCATGCAGCATTGGCCAGACGAATGGATAGAGCGAGGTCTGACCCATAACATTTCCTTCCTAGAGTTGTTCCCCATAGTGGTAGCTTTGCACTTGTGGGGAGATGTGCTCGCAAACAGGCGCATTGTATTCTGGTCGGACAGCATGTCAGTAGTCATGGTGATTAATAATCAGAGAGCAACATGCCCTTGGGTGCTCAGGCTATTGAAAGAGTTAGTATTGCAGTGCCTGAGCCACAATGTCCAATTCACTGCTAGACACGTTCCAGGTGTGGAGAACAAAGCAGCTGATGCATTGTCTCGTTTTAAGTTAACAGAATTCCGGGAACATTGGCCACAAGCGGAGACGACAATGACAGCCTTCCCAGCGGAGCTATGGAAGTTTGGTGCCCCACAGCTGCCGAGTTGATATCTGCATCCTTGGCCCCCAAGACTAAGAGTATATATCAAAAGTCCTGGGAGGGTTATGCGGCCTACCTGAGGGGAGCGGGCCTAATGGACGCCTTTGTGCCTCAGAACGTGTTAGGTTTCATAGTACAACAAAAAGGGGAGGGGAAATCAGTGGCATTCATGAAAAGACAGTTGTCGGCATTGGCATTCTATGCAGGGCTGCAGGGAGTTTCTGACCCGACAAAGGATCAGAGGGTAAGAAGAGCAATGAGAGGTTGGGAACGCTTGACGCCAGGAGAAAAAGATACCAGGAGACCCATAGACGTAGGGAAGTTGGTAAAGATCTTGGAGGCACTGCCTTTTGTTTGTTATTCCCCCTATGAGACGCAGTTATTCCGGGTAGCCTATGCTTTAGCCTTTTGCGGAGCATTGCCGATCTCTGAATTACTCCCAGTGTCCAAGACAGATAGGGAGGGGGGCCTAAGGTGCTCGGACATAATTGAGTCCGAAGGTGTACTGAGACTTAGAGTGCGTAGATCGAAGACAGATCCTTTGAGTAAAGGGACTTGGTTACAATTGGGTAGAGTAGAGGGGGAGCCCTTCTGTCCAGTTAACCTACTGAGGGGATTCTTCCAGGTCAGGCCCCAGGTATCGGAAGATAGACTGTTAATTCACGAGAGTGGTCTTCCTCTTACCAGGTTTCAGTTTACGCGAGTAGTAAAAATGACCCTGGCAAGGATCGGAGTTGATCCTTCCGACTTTACATCCCATTCTTTCCGAATAGGAGCAGCGACAACAGCTGCTGGCTTAGGCCTGCCTGAACAAGTAATCAAGAGATTAGGTCGCTGGAAATCAGCATGCTATGAGCGTTATGTCCGCCCGCAATTAGTCTAGCAAAAGCTGTTTCACAAAATTTACGTCCCTTTCTGTTTGGATTCATGCTCACCGTATCTCTTACTGTTTACTATAGGTACCTCCCCTAAGAGAATCCAAATATGCTGGTGTGGCCACTCCTTCATTCGCAGGGCGGGGGCGCACTTCGAAAAGACGCTCAAAGACAGGGTGAACATGATGCACGGTTGCGATCATCATTGGGTAGGCATAGGCGGGCAGCGCCTAGCGGACGTCCCGAGAGATGTTAAGGCGGCTTTGGCCAGAGGCATGCCTTATCCAGATGTATTCGTGTTACACTGCGGAGGCAACGATATGATTCCGGGCAGTAGGAGAGGAGTGAAGGAGTCCCAGTTCTCTACTTTAGCAGCGGTCAAAAGCATTTTTTCGGAAGCCATAGTACTGTGGTCAGAAGTCATCCCGAGGCTCGTTTGGGCACGGGGCGCTCCTATGAAAGCGGTGAACAAATCTATTAAAAGGTTGAACCAGTCGGTGGGGGAAATTCTCCAAAAATCTAGTATTAGAACTGTTCGTCACAAGTTGATACAAACCACCAGGCCGGAGTTAAACGCGGAGGATGGAGTGCACCTTTCAGAGGCGGGCACTGAGATATTTATAGAAACAGTCCTAGGGGCCATCTCCGAAGCTCTTGAACGGGGGGGAGGTCGAGTCCGCCAGTAAGCGCCTCGCCCTGTGGCGGGGTTCCGGACAAGAATACCACGGGAACTTCTTGTCTAGTGACAGTTTTACCTCTGAACAGGTTTGCTATATCTTTCTGGACTCTGGGCTGGCGGGAGAGTTGGGGCTGACCTGCTGGTGGCCTTGGCTCTTCAGCCCTACCCCGGAGGCCGCTGGTTGCCCAAGTGGGGGCACATTCCTCACCTGCGGCTCTGTTGACCGGAAGGGGGTTAACGTAAAGAGAGCAGGTGATCTGGGTTGCGGCCTGCTGGCGCAACCCTGAAGTCAAATCAAAGGCCCATTGGAGAATGGGCGGTAAATGAGTGTATATTGTATATAAGTGCAAGTTTTATTCTTAAATACTGTGATGGAATATTTCACTAATAAATAAAGAAATGGATGGGTCAATGAAGTAATTGACCTGTGAACTTAATTTTTAATAAACAAGCACACTGCAGAAAATCAAGCATGACTCCCGAGTTTGATGTTGAATTGAATTGGGGGCCTCGTAATGTATGCAGTGGGGAGAGGGAGAATGCACTTTGTATGCCATCTATGAGAGATATGCATGGATGGCATTTGAAATAGACAAATCCAGGATATTGGCCATGGACTGGCACATTTTGGGGGCCAATAGTAGAAATTTTGCTTCACACAGTTATGTTTTTTGCAGTATTGTTGCAGCACTTTATATCCACATTTAAAGTTTTCCTGTCCCTTCAAAACTGTGACAATCCAGTTATTTCCAGTTAGCACTTCTGACTAGCACTTCTCATTAATACATGGATTTTAAAGCAGCTTCGCAGCCGATGAGTGCAGAAGAGGCCAGGAAGCAGTGATTCTCGAGGCATTAGCACTATGGCAAGCCTTCTCAATGTCACCCCACCTAGGCCCTTTGAATACGTTTCCACACTTGAGTTATGGATGAGGAATATATGTCTTTACCACGAATACAAATACTCCGCATGGCATTACCACGTGAATTTTACTTCGCAAGTGGCTTTACCACGCAGCTTTTTAGTACGCAGGTTCTAACATCGCATTTAAAAAACGTTACGTTCAGCAGCTCTTACTTCCATCCACCATGGAAATATGCGTGAAAACACGTCTGCCAAAACTAAAAAAGGACTACAATTTTGACGTACGCTGCCACCTCTTTGGTGCAGCTCTTTTCTTTCACTTTTTAATGACACTGTAGTGCGTTTTTTTAATGTATGTAGCCTGCTCGTTTTTTTTTTTTTAATGGGGGGGGGAGACCCCCCAACCCCCCCAACGTCACGCAGAACTTACAAGCAGGACGACCAAAAGGAATACCACTTGCGTGGTAAAGACGGTCGTGGAAGGCACCCACGTTGAAGAGACGTTTGCGGGGTAAGTGGATCATTGATAACGTCATGCGTGGAAAAGACTTCGTTGTAAATGATGTTTGCCGTCCACGAGACCCCTGTTATGCCACTGATGGTAAAATACACAAACTTAAGCACCACTTCCTGCCACAGTTCATCATTGACTCCCTGTTCTGCTCAGCACTCCTCTTTCTTCGAACTTTACTCATTGTGTCAGTGTGCCAACCCATCTTGCGTCCTTGAACACCCTTGCAGGCTTGTGCCACTGCCACACTTTGTATGCCACTCTGCACCCTTTTGTTTAGCGACCCCTTCCTGTATGTGATTCAATAATCATGTTTCCTTATTCCTCACCTCCCTGTTCATCTCCCTTCCTGATCTCTGTCATGCCCTATCGCTGATACACATACCGCACTGTGTTCCTATCATGTTCATCTTCCAGAGGGCCTTAGAAAGATGGGTACAAACATGCTAAGTTGAATCTGGTCATGTATCTGGAGGTTATTGATCTATATATCATAATTTGGCACATACAATTTGCACTAACTCCTCTGTGGTTACCCCGTTGCTACCATGATCGGCCTGATGTCTACATAAATTGTTACATCCCATTGCCCCTTACAAGTCATACTTTTTGAGGCACTTTAGCAGCTTAGCCATATGGCCTGTTTCGTCATAACAAATTTTGATCAACTCTGCCGTCTGTGCCTCATAAAATGCAGATATTGAGCAGCTTCAGTATATGACCTTTTAATATGTTATCTGAACTTAACAAGACATACACCTTCAGGCACTGTGCTTTGCTCTTTAGCTTTATGGCTTGTATCATCCTGAGCCCTTTGCACATTTAGGATAAGGGTCTGGTGGCACCTCAGATGTTACTATTCTCTTCAGGACCGTGAGTCGCTTCAAACGATTTAAAAGAAAAGACAAGCTGTTGTTCAAATCATCCACTTTTTCCGCATTTATATTAATGTTTTGTACTAATTACCATTATCAGGAAAAATATGTTCCCTCACAGGAAATGTTTTTAAAAGGGTTTCTATTACTATGTTTTCTGTACTATAATATATGTGGTTTATGTAACTTGTAATGATTTTAAGTAGTCATACAATAAACATGACTTGACAGTGATAGTGGAGGAGGGGGATTCCATAGTAAGGTGTTTACCACCCACTGGTTGCTTGACCTCAATGATCTGTTCCATCCTAGGCCTCTACTTGAATGGAGTTCTGCTGACTTCACCCTGAGGCAGAGCTATGGACGCCCAGATGCAAACAGATTTAGCACTGTTAAACCTTCCCATGCCCACCAAAATAGGAACGATGTTTGTCAGTGTCCAGAATCTGGGTAAACATTCATAGGAAATTTTGTTGAAACTTTGGTGAGTAGAGGAGCCCAAAGAGCAATGTTATACTTAAATAAATCCAGATGGACCCCATCAGGCCCTATCACCTTGCATGAGGGGCTCTCCTGCAGTGGCGGCTCCTTGAGGGAGTGCTGCAGGACAGTGGGGCGGGGAGGTGCCCGGTGGGGGTAATAAACTTCGGCATACAGCAGAACGGAGTTAAACAATAAAATAAATAAATAAATAAAATGAATTACATTGCGCGCGCTGCATCGCCATTTAGCGTTGCAGTTCGTGCAATGTAATTTGTTTTATTTATTTATTTCATTACTGAACTCCCTTCGGCCATATGCCGGCATTTACTACTCCCAACCCTGCTCCTCCCCTGCTCCACCCCACCGCCCGCAGTGCTCCTGCGGACGCCGGCGGAAGAGCAGCACTGATTTTGCTTGAGCTCTCATCGGCATTCGACACGGTCCCACACGCTCTTCTCCTCTCACGACTAGCCAGGATAGGTGTTGGCTTAGGTCTTTTGTCGAGGGTCAAGCCCAGCAAATCTGGCTGCCTCTGACCTCCTCTCTTCTACAGGCTGTGACTACGGGTGTTCCTCAGGGGTCCTCCCTTAGCCCCCTTCTTTTTAACATTTATGTAACACCCCTGTTCTATATGGCTGAGAGCCAGGGAGCCAAGATGATGACCTACACCGATGACACCCAGCTGCTCTTTACTTGGGACAATGATGACAATTCTGTCACCTCGGTTCATCACTGTCTCTCTTCCATTTTTAAGTGGCTAGCGGCAGCGCAACTAAAAAGTAACAAGGAGAAGTTAGAGATTCTCCTGTTTTGAAAATTCCCTCCCAAGTTCCGGCAAGCTCTGAGGCCACCCGAGTTCCCCTTGCCCACCTCAGAAGGGAAGCCGATGAAAAGCCTGGGGGTTTGGGTTGATGAGAGTCTCTCCTTCTCATTTCACATCAAGAAGCTGGCTGGCATTTGTTTTGGTCTCCTTAAGATTTTAAGAAAGTTCTTTTCTCTCCTGCCCCAAGCAGCAAGAGAAACGGTCACCTGTGCTCTCATCCTGTCCCAGCTGGATTATGCCAATGCGCTTTATATTGGCATCCCTGGCTACCTGATAAAAAAGCTCCAGGTAATCCAGACTACGGCAGCTAAACTCCTTCTGGGCATCCCCGAAGAGACAGCGTGCAGCTCACTTGCGTTCCCTGCACTGGCTTCCCGTAGCGAAATGGGGGAAGTTCAAATCTCTGGACCTAGCAATTGCACACTGCATGGCGTTGGCCCATCATATCTTCAAAAGCGCTTTACCTTCTATCTGCCTTCGAGACAGTTGCGATTGGCATCCCTTCGACTTGCAGTGATCCCCGATTTAAGTACCTGAGGCTGGGTGGCAATTCTCTGACCCGGAGGGCAGCGGCTACTTGGAACGCACTTCCCCTGGTATTACGAAATATTGAAGACCCAACAGCATTCAAGACAAATCTGAAAATGTATATTTTTGTTTGCTAGTCTCCTTGCGCTCTCTAAGACATTGTGCCGGGACACTCAGGATTAGTCGTGTGCGTTAAAAATCCAAATAACATAACATAACTCCCTTGAGGAGCCGCCAATGCTCTCCTGCAGCAGATGTATAACCTCCCATAACTCAATGCTAAAACCATTCCAATTAATGTGGATTATGGGAAAAGACTGAACTATCACTTGCTCTATCGATCAATATGTAAGAAAAACTGGTAACCAACTGATCTGCGGTTATGAGTGCACTTAAGCTAGATAAAATACAACCACTAGCTCTGAATGCACTGACAATGCACCAGGATGACTTGCTGCTCTTGGTTTGCAGGATCAGCCTATCCCAATTTTTGTTACGTACTGCCTCAAGCAGGGAATGGTATATTCCCAATCATAAGCATTCAAACCAATACACTGATGAAACGTCAGTCACGTTTACAGACAGAAAAATGAAAAAGGTCAAAATATTGACGAACAAGACGCTTAAAAAAACATCAGGGTCAGATAGTTTCCAAACTAGCTGAAGACATTCTGAGGCTAAAGTAAATGATAAGTAACCTTTAAAAGAAACTGCAGCTCAGGAGACGAATAAAAAAATTACTAGCAAGAGGGTCATGATCACTAAGAGATTTTCCTATGATTTCGCAAGATATCGAAAAATTACAGAATCCATGAGAAATAAAAATATAGTCTACCACCAAGTCGCACCCACAATCAAAATATTTGGGTGTTGAGTAGCTGCTTCTACATTCATGAATGTGAATCATATCATACACACTGATATTGTTAGGAAGTTGTGTTTACTTAAGATGCCATTTCAGTAGATAAAAGTTTTGGTGAGGAATTAGAAACCTATTGTTAAACAACTCAAGAGTGACTTAGTGAAAAACTACAAAAGGAATTTAAAAAAAAATGTTTTTGAAGTGTATTTTCTTATCTTTAGCCCCCTGAAAAGGCAAACCAGAAAAAATAAAACACCCAGGGCAGCCCCTGCCCTTGTGCATACACAAAAAGAGAAAGGAAATTCTTTCTCTTTTTAAAGGATCCTCACTCACCACTAGTTGGTGACATGCTTCATTATAGGGTCCCCGCTGGGGTGACCGAGTGCCTCCCCAGCTTGCTACAACACCTGAATTACAGCGGAGCGGGATGATGGTGTGTGAAACAGTGCTCTAACTAATATGTGAATTTAGACTGTGAGTGAAATTTAAAAAATACATGGTTGTAACCCATAGAAAATTTTAATAGAGGTCAACCAGTATTGGGTTAAGATCAGTGTAAGGCGGACAAACCCAGGTTCTGTATTAAGAAACCTGTGTCCTGAATTCAATTGGTCAACATGTTTCTGCTGTTAGAAATGCTTATTCGCTCAGCATTCGTCAGGACCTAAATATAAAACCTAAAAGGGTCCTCCGGTGGTGTGTGCTCGCTAAGGCGCACCTCCCGTGAGGATCTCAGTGTGAAAAATAGATTTTCTTCAAAAGTAATACTCACGGATATTACCCGTGGTGACTCACTGAAATTCACAGGAGTCAGAAAAAGGCCTGTAAGAATCAAGGGAAAAAGAAAAACAATGACATATAAATACATAAGCTGACATGGTTCCTTCTCTGTCAGATAGTCCATAGCAATATGTTCATTTCACTTTTAATTTATATATCGCATGCATTAATCACAATTCAATGTTAACACCCAAAGATTAATCCTCTGTTTGCCTTCTCAGAGGATGTGGCCCCCTCCTTTATTAATTATGAAGGGCCATATTGATTTAACTGTTGTATCACAGGAGCAGTGTATTTACACAGGCAATATACCATGGGAACTTTCCCTTTTGGTCCACACTTTGTGGTGCATTAAATAAAATGCTCAAATAGTAAAATCATGGCAGCAGCAATACTCAAATTTAAAATGTAAAAGACCCCAATTTTATTAGGTCTTTGGAATCAAATGCCTCTTACTGGGAGATATGAACGCGGTCATGTAATATAGAGAGAAAAACACTCACTTCAAAAGAGATAGATAATCTCTTCATGGGCTCAGACAGCGCAGGTGTTCTTCACGCCGTGTCTATACTATATAAGGATCAAAACAATGTAAGATCAGAATGTTAGCAAATGCCTTAAAAATGGCATCCGCTCACCAGTAGCGTTCAAAGTAACCGCTTGTTTATGTTACGTTGCAAAAGGAAGTATAGGAGCACAGAAAATTAGAAACCTACCCAAATCTTTTGCTCTAACTTTTCAGTTTGAATGGTTTATACTTCGCTATTATTTTTCCTGTACAATTGTAGCAGTGCCTACAGACCCTTTTAAGGTGATTTGTTGCACTTAATAATAACTAAATAATAATGATAATATTAATATTAATACTGTGCTTTTAAATTTGAGACATGTTTTTCAAGAATAAGAAAATCTAAAGATCATACCAGAGCAAAGACATTTGAGCCTTCATCCACCAGGAGTTGTTTTCAGCACAGGTATGTGGGTGGTAATTCTTAGAATCTCCAGAACTCAAAGAATAATCAGCATTCCTGAGTGTGAAGAGACTGAGAATGTCATTGGTGGAAGACTAGACCAATTTTTCTACATATGGCAGTGTAAGAAAACAGGCCATTTTTCAGGTGTACCCCCACTTTTTGCTCCCATTTGGACTACTACATGCTAGTTTTCGACTCTGACAGTGCACTGAAGCCTGCTAACCAGGCCTCTGTGTCAGTGCTCTCTCCTTAAAACTGATGCAGGTGAATTAGCAACCCCAATCGGCAAGGACTGCAACCCTCTTATAAGTCCATAGCACATGGTACCAGTGGTACCCAGGCCATGGATGTTTAAAGTGTCACCAGTGCCTGAAGCACTGTTTGTGCCACCCTGACTGACCCAAGTAAACTGATAATAGGAGTCCTGCCAATGCAGGAGCAGTGCCAACTGCTCAAACTTGACTTTAACCACACCATGAGTGGCAAAGTCAATGCACTATTTTTAATATATGCCAGTCACCCCTAGGGAAGGCTTCCTAACCCCAGGAGGCAGGATGCATTATACTGAAGGTGAGGACATATAGGTGCAAGCATATATGGCCCTTGGTGACCTTTTCTAGTGTAAGTGATAAGCAGCCCTTAGGATAACATGGGCTGGCACAAGGGAAAACCTGAGGTTTGGCAGCTCCATTATAGTACCACCAAAATATGTCAAGTTTGTTCTGAAACTGAAGTGAAGTTCCTATATTCCCAATAGGCTCTGCACATTGGAATAATGTATCCTATAGATGTGACATAGGACTGAGGTCAGTAGGTCTCTATTGAATATACTAAACTTAACTGTGAGTGCCAGCTAGCTCAGAGGTCACTAAAAACTTTCTCAAACACACAAGAAGGGATTCGTTTCTGACAACAACATAAACGTGGAAACAATAGATAACTATTTTACTCAGTCATTCATGCATGCTTCGTTTCTACAGAATTGCAGAGAAATAGTGAGATGGACGTTTTCAATAAAAGGTTTATTGAACAGTCTTCTTTCTCATGCAAGAGAGGTGAACTGCTACAATTGTTAGACAGAATGCAAAGTATAATGCGTACAGCGAGAATAGTATTATAAAATAATACTGTAATAGAATTGTCTAGTTTTATGACATATAAAAATACATACATAAATAACACAGGCTAAAATACTCAACTGGTGCTTCTAAAATACGCCTACCCCAATGTACCTAACCTAAGTCTAGTACGAGGGGGGAAGTAAGAATGGTCTTTAGCATAAGTTTTAGTTCTACCAAGAACTGCCAAAGGGTTCTCTAGGTTCTGACAGCACCATACCTTAGAATGAACAATGTTGGTATTTCTGTCTCAGAACTTGATTTCCCAACACCCCGCAAGGGGAGTCAGAAACGCTGGAGCTGGATTCTTGGCAGAGGAGGACAGCTTCTTGTCAGTGCGTCAGCTGGAGAGTCGACTTCCTTCTACACTTGCTGTAGTGAGCTGCGTTGGGCAAGTAGGTAGTCGAACTGCACAGAACCACACCGTGGCTTGCTATAGCAAGTAAATATATATTTATACCTTGAAGGTGTTTAGGAATGCCAGCTTTGATGTAAAGTCGGGCATATGAACATCGTGGATGAACCCCTAAGGAATAGTTGTTCATGCATAATAATGAGTTTCTTGGAGAAATGAATATCCAGGCTAGGGAAAGTCCCTTCTGTTTAAGAGTCTGGTTTTCCAAGAAATCGTTGTAACGTTGATGAATGGATGGAAGTAGCCATGTCTGTATTTGGGTAGCATGGGCTATGCCTAAATAAGGACTGTATTTCTATCCCTATATAAGGGCAACATGGATTGTACCTATATAAGAGCATGAATCAGGAAAATGCATTCAGAATCTAAAACGCCATACAACAAAACAACATGCCTCATCACCCTTGACATGTATGTTGAGTTGTGTACAATGTGGCATGCACCAAGGTGGCAACTTTAGAGGTTGCCTATCAGGTTGCTCTAGCCTTTCCTATACTCTGGCTGCCTGCCCACAGCGAATGCCGCCAAGACAGAAATCTGACCCCTGTCAGGAGGTGTGAATACTCTCAGGATTCAGAATCAATGACCTGGACAGGAAAAAGCTCACACTTCCCTCCCTGAGAGGAGGGGGTTAGTAAAGTGATACATCAAGGCGGTGAGCTTCAAAGCCTTCATTTCCTTCATATGATACCTGTCTGCCTTCCAAAGGAGGAAACAGTCATGCTTTTGCTCCGAGGCACATTTGTAACTCGGCAGGCAGGAACATTAGGTATCCAGACATTGTTCACCCCCAGAAGGCTAGTAACACCTCTACGTTGGACTACCCGGTCTGTACAGCTAATAAAGGTTTCTGCCATTTTTAAAAGTGGCTGAATAGAGGATTCTGGGGAGAAAAGTGACACCCTGCCCCAGATGTGGTCAGCTCAAGGGAAGATGTGCCGCTGGGGCTAGTAGCTCATTGGCCACTTGCACCCACATCCCTAATGCCCCTAAAACTAGGATTAAAGTGCTACGCCTTGGTGACCTATATGACATGGTTCCTTAATTGTCATAAAAAGGGAGTTTGAGGTTTCGGTAGTAGTTTAAATGCCAAGTCCATGTACCAGTAGAGTGCACACAAAAGCACTGCAGTGGCAGGCCTGAGACAGTTTTGAAAGGCTACTTCTGTGGGTGGCACAGTGAGGGCTCCAGCCCAGTAGTAGAAATTAAAGTACAGGCCCTGGGCATATGGTATACCACATTACAAGAGACTTATCATTACAACAAACTGGTTAGCAGTGGTAAAGTGCTTGGAGTCCTATGGCCAATAAATAAAATCAGTAAAAATTAGTGGAAAAAGGCAAAAAGTTGGGGGAAAGACCACCCTAAGGATTACAGGTCTAGTGTTCATCAACAAGAGAGAGGGCTGCCTGTGTGCAGAATGGACTGGTGTCTCTGTCACGGAATGTTGTTCTACAGCAAACTAGATAACACAATTATTTTTTATAGATTATTATAGGCCTAATATAGCCCAAGGTTCTGAGTTGAAGGTTGGAAAAGCTGTTCTTCGTTCAAAGATTTTGTGAAACTGCAGTAGGTCGACAGCGTCATGTTTCCTACTTTATTAAATAATGGGTGTTAAATGCATTCTGTTAAGTGTATGTTTTTTTGGAAAACTTGGGTATTTCTACATAGAGCAAGTAAAGGGACGAAGAATAAGATGAGAAAGTAATATCTGGATTATGTACTGATAATCTTCATTAATCTGACTCCATATTCCTTACACCTTTACTTATGTTCTCTCTCTCCGACTGTTCCCTAGCTGGTTGAGGAGTCATTTTTGATCTTATGACAACAAGATAAATGTATGCTCCGGTTTCTTTTGATAGCTAAAAGGTAAGTGTTTTTTTTTAATTCAGGAAGTGCTTGGTAGGAGTGACTATAGTGAGGATATTCCTCATAACTGCATAGAGTGAGTAATGGGCCGGTGAATAATTAATTGGAGAAATGAAGGTTACCAATATGTAATCCAGACATTCATTGCTTAAATAAATTTAGAAAGGGGTAATCTTCCTCGAGAAATATTGTTGTAATATGTAGCGTATTCATACCCTACAGTGTACAAAGTGTAAGTCTTGGCACCAAGAAACTCTGTGTACATGAGCGTTTTACAAGTGTGCAGAGCAATAGTGTTATTCCAGGGAAGAATAGAATGCCAACTTTGCACTCCGATTTGGAAAGTTTAAAACTTGCATTCTTATCTTTCTTTAATAGTGATCACTCTGTAGTCAGTAAAATCGTATAGTCGTACATTATTCTTTATTTGTATTGAAACATTCTTGCTCATAGTGTGAAACCCCACACTACAATGAATATTAATTTGCATTTAATTGGAATCCATATGCATTTCGGTACAAGCCCTTCATCAGGGGACTATGGCTATCCTGTCGATTACTCCCTGTTAAGTTTGTCCTCACGGTTGACTCATGTCTTACCCAGCAATTGCAGTGTGGGATTTAACAATACCAGCAAGAATGCTTCAAAATAAATAAAGAATATTTTACAGCTAGACAAATCCTACTGTCCACAGAGGGAAAACTATTAAAGAAATATATGAATACAAGTTTTAAACTTTCCAGATTGGATTGCAAAGTGGGGTCGCTATTCTTCTGTAGAAAAACGCTTTTGCTGTGTACAAATTTGTATGCCTTAGATCATAAGGTGATGCCCACGTGCACCCAACACCTTTCAAAAGAAGATTTAAAATTAATAAGGAACAGTTTTTGAATATTAATAGGAGTGCAGATGTCTTTATTTTGCAAGTGTTAACATAACGTGACGTGGCATAGAAACTTAACATATCATCTAGCCATCAAATAACTGAATTGCTTAATTCTCTTTTCTCTGGTCAGACACGCTACTTGCCCAGTTTCAATGGGCACACAATATTTTTCATGTCATTTAATGATAGTCATCATAAACTTCTTTTTTGGACTTTTAAATCATTAACTCAGCCAGAAAGATAATGGAATTACGAATGACTCTCAAGTAAAACGCTGCATAGAAATTAATTTTGGGATTGAACTTCCAACCATGATAGAGCAGATACTTTAGCGAGGCAGCCAATCCCACTCAATGCTGTGCGGGAGCGAATAAGGGGGCATATTCTCAAGGATTTATCGCGGAGTTATCAGCACTTTATTGCAGCCAAAGCGGCAATAAATGTATTGCCCAATTCACAAGCTGGTGCTAACAACCCATATCACCAGTTTACTTGACATAGCAGCTGCAAAAAACATCGCAACAGATGACCCCAGCAACTATCGCTAATGAGATGCAGAGTAGGTGTTCCCTTGCAAAAAGCTACAACAACACCACTCTGCAACATTCACAACAACCAGCCAGATTGGCGATGAGAACCCAAAACTGGCGATAAGGCGCATTAGCAGCAGGAAAAAAAACCTGGTCTGACCTGGTGTAAAGTCGGACGACAACCTGCACCAGAAAAGGGAGCCTAGCCCAGAGCCACACCTGAAGAACAACAAATGCCATGGAGCTACTGATCATGCAGCTCAGAGCCCCAAGAGGGCCATAACACCAACCGCCACTACCCCCAGGCCTGCCACCCCCGTCCACTCCCGGACCACCACAGAGGCAGCGCAGACAAAGACAGCGGAACTTCAGGAAACGCACCAACCTCACAGAGTTAACACCAGAGAATGACATTGCCCACTACAGGCTCAAAAGGACAACCATCCCCAGCATCCTGACCATCATTGCCCACAGGCTGACGGTAAAAACACAGTGGACAATCAACATCCTACCTCAGACAAAGCTGCTGGGTGTGCTACATCTATTGGCCTCTGGTACCTTCCAACCAACAACCACCAGAGTCGGAGGAGTCTCACAGCCAGCCCTATCCAAGTTCCTCACACCTTTCCTGGATGCCATCATCAGCTTGGTACCCCAGTACCTATACTTCCCCCACACTGCGCAGGAACAGCTGGAGACCAAGCAAGGCTTTTACACCATAGCTGGCTTCCCACACGTGTTGGAGACAATTGACTGCACACATATCCTACTTGTGCCCCCTGCCGGCACTGCACACAATTACCGCTACAGAAACCACACGCTTTCCGTCAATGTTCTGGCAGTAGAGGACCATCGAGGGCTCCTTACCAATATCATCGCCAACTACCCAGGCAGTGTGCATGATTCCTACATCTTCCGACAGCACATCATCAACCAGCGCTTTAAGGTTGGCACCTATGGGAATGCACTGCTCATTGATAAGTACCAAATGAACACACCACACACCTCAACTCCACAATCATGCAGCTCACAACACTGGGAATGCACATGTTATATACTCACATACAACATGCCAAACAACATGCCCACCCACGAGACACTACAGCACACCGTACTCTGTTAACCTGGGCTAGCCATGTACATGAGCCATCAACGGCATGACACCTCAGCCACACAATAGCAGATTGTAGGGAGAGGTGGGAACCAGGCATGTGTGAAGGAGGCGGGTGACCCATGAATGAGAATGTACAAAATGCCAAGTGTAGCGTGGATGTGATGGCCAGACTGCAGTATGCAGACCACACACATATCTATGTCGACATACACCGCTGGTGTATGGAGTGTAGTGAACAGTGGACGCAACCATGTTTCCCCAGCCAGTGAGGAAGACCACGGAAATGTAGCATATAAAAGGCACGTAGCTCTGGGTGTGGATCTCTCCTGGAATGCCCAACGTCTCTGTCAGGCCGGCACCTTTCACCCCGCCATGAGGCCGATGCCATCACCGTGAGCGGTGTTGCCTGCGATCTTGTGCGCCTGATGCAACCGGCAGCTGGTCCCTGAACCCGTCTTGCCCGCCCCTGTGCACCCAGGCATCACTTCTCACCTGCCGACAACGGCGTGTGTCAAAGAGGGCCCACAACGTGCCGGTGAAATCTCCAAGCCTGAGGCCTGCGACCTTGGCAGCCTGCTCAGACCATCACGGCCTCCGCGACACAGGCCAGCAGTACTCTTTCTCGTTGACGTACTCCATTGGCGGACGCGGCAACATTGCTGCTAGTTGCGAGTGCGTAAGAGTGACAAACATTGCTCTATTGGGGTAAATTGTTTTTAAGTACTGTTTTTACCTGCACAGAACGTCACTTGCTAAAAGCTCCAGACTCCTTTCCGATGTGGCAAGTGCTGTTTGATCGGAGGGTCAAGAGAGAGCACTACAACTTCCAGGACACCCTCACTTCCGGCTAGGTCAGCGGACTAGTTGTCTGCGCCACCATAACTATTGAGGTGGGCATAAATGAGCACGCGCAGGGGGCGCGCCGGCGGCGCGCCAAAGGCAGCGCCTGGCCCGGGCTGAGGGACAGAACCCCTGCCCCGCAAAACCCAGAGGGCATTATATACTCTAAAGAAGACCTAACCAGCCGGAGCCTCAGGTCAGCTCCCTATTGTTGTTCTAAACTTGACTTCCGACTGGAACCTACAGGAATGCGAACACTGCAAATTACAGTTTGATTTTAAGCAGATATCACCTACAAATAGAGTAAAATAGTTAGAAACTGCCAGAGAAATCAAAGCCATGCTAGTCAACTCACGCTCCCTGATCAAACACAACACAGAGATGGCTGAGATGATAGAAAATCACTGCCTTGATTTAGAATTTGTAACTGAAACCTGGGCCAACGACACGTCTGACCCAGACTTATTACAAGCCTTTCCCATTGGTTTCCAGATTGCCAGAGCAGATAGAATTAACAAAAGAGGAGGTGGGATGGCCATCATTGCCAAAGATGGAATATCTATAACAACATCCTCATTAGGCACTGCACAGGACTGCAAACTGTTATCTTTTCAGATACAACTCAGTCCTCACGACTCCTGGAATGGCCTACTAATGTACTATCCACCCAAAGCTCAGGCCTACTGGTGGACAAACTTACTCCTTATCTAGAAGCTAGCATTAATTATGTAGATTATACTTAGATTTTAGATTTTAATCACCACTTAGAGAAAGTTCTGGACTCTAAGAACGCTGAACTTCTCGACACCATGTCAGGCTTGGGGATGGAACAAACAAAGAGAGTACTCATGTCGCTGGACATACACTAGACAGCCTTTTTACCTCCAACCCTAACATCAAAATACTGGAGGTCTTATCGGTGGTGTGGTCAGACCATAGGGACATTATATTTACCATCAAGGCCGCATCTCAGCTGAAGACGGGGACCAACTTGTCAGCAAAACACACTTACTGAGATTGGGCATAAATTGACTCTGACCTCCTTTGAGCCTCACTACTGACAAATAAGCCTAATCTACAGGTCAAAATCGATCTGGCAGTACAGAATATAACCTCTTGGATTACCAATGCAACCAATACTACAGCTCCTCTAAAAACCACTGTCTCAAGAAGGAATAAACCTTCCGAGCCATGGTTTTCAGATAAACGAAGGAAACAAAAACAGCTCTGTAGGAGAACAGAAAAACAATGGAGACAAAATTATAGTAAAGATTTGAAAAAGGAGTATGCACAGGTACTAGCCACCTATAAAAAATTAATTACAGAAGAAAAAAGTAACTATTACACCACAAAATCTTGGCTTTTTGCTACTGTCAGAAAATTAGCAAAACTGCTGACCAGAACTAAATCTGATAATAACCCATATTTTTGCAATGTGCTAGGCCAGGCTTTCACTGATAGGGTGCAGCTGGTCTACAGAACTTTTTCCAATCTCTCCAATGAACCACACCTCGTAGGAGCTACCCTGCCCCAAGTTCACATGGTTTCTCCTTTTCCCTCCCAACCAGAGAACAGATCACTGAAACCATAATAGGCACAAAATCTAGGGCACCATCGGATCCGTGTCCCCCTAAAATTTTTCACCTTTTTCCAGAAATCCTCAGTGAACAATTAAATGAATTATTCTCTGAGATTATACTTCACAGGAAGTTTCCTGAAGCATCCGTACTACCCTTGCTGAAAAACCTCATCTGGACCCAGCTGACCCCAGTAATCATCGACCAATCTCCAGAATCCCGTTTTGCTCGAAGGTTCTTGAGAAATTGCTTCACATCCAGCTTTCGGTCTTCATCTCCTCCAATAATTTGCTCGATCACTCACAATTCGGGTTTAGAGAGGGCCACGGAACCGAAACTGCCTTAATCACTGCAAGCGAGGAGCTTAGGAAGACACTATATGAAGGCGGGAAGGCCGCCCTGATATTGTTAGGTCTGTCTGCGGCCTTTGACACCGCCAATCATAAAATCTTAATCACCAGACTGTCTGATATGGGCATTCATCATCATCATCATAAACTTTATTTCGGTCAATATGACCTCAAATGTAGAAACAAAATACATACAAGAGGAATTAAAGAAAAAGAAAATGAAGTATATAAGAATATAAAATAGCATCATGATAAAAATTACATATTTTTGTATAAATGACGATAAAAATGGGTATCAATGAGTACAAAACTAAAAAGAGAATAGACATACAGAAATGCACTTGCCTGATAATATGGGACAAATAATCGTATTGTAGGGGGAATGGACTGGACAATAAACAGGAATCCATAAATGTAAAGTGCATAGTGCATATAATAAATAAATAAATACATTAGTTATAAAAAGTACATAAAAAGATGACCAAATCTTATCATATAAAAATTAACATAGTCCTCGCATTGGGTTTACGCCCTGCTAGAAGTTACTTTTACACATGAAGTTTTTACGATAATGTGGGAGTAAACTGGTTGATTCGTAGTTCCTCAAACAGTGAGTAAACAAGTTTTTGTCAAATCAATATAGCAGGACTATAAATTTAAGACCATCATTAAGTAACCATGGAAGAGTGGACTACCCAACTTGCGTAAAAGTGGAATAATTACATTTCTATTCTCGGAGCTTCTATCACCAGTTGGGAAGATTTTAGATAATACCTACGGGAGCACCACATGGGAAATAAAAAACCTGCGACTGAAAAAATAATAGGGATACTTGTATCATATTTGAGGATCCTAAACGCCTCAGAATATTGTTTAGTTCCAAGGTTCCTACAGATCTGCACCAGCCAACGTTTTCTAGCTTTGTAGTGGCCAGGGCAGCTGAAGAACACATGAAATACTGTCTCATCAGGACAATCACATGCCGGGCAATTCGAAATTTGCAGACCCTTCCATTTGTGGGTGAAGCAACGGAGTGGCAACACCCCATACCTAAACTGGAGATAAAGTTTTCTGGTGGCAGCTGGTTTAATAATATCTAGGGCCGGCTCAAATGAAGACCTATCTTTTATCTCCAGGAAAGCTGAGGTTAACTTGCCTATTCGGGAACAGCTATAAAGCTGTGCCAGATTGTACTCCTCAGAGAGGGTCTTCAATTGTTTTCTAGAAATTGAGGAGCAGGCAAGCTCAGGATCCACCCAGAGTTCCTGTAGCCCCATACTGGTGAACGTATGTTTAATATATGCTAACCACGGCAGATTAACAGCCCACCGCAGATTCATTACCTCCAAAAGTTCCTCTCTATAAGCAGAGAGTTCTTGGGTTACCCACAAGCGGCGCCAGTACATTAAGGGCTTGAGTTTTAGTTAATCTGAGATTGCCATAAGCCCCTAATCTAATCGGAGTGGGGTTAGCGGGGTACTCTGTGGGAGATTCAACAAGTATCTTAAAAAGTTGCTCTTTAACTGTGATAAATTCTCGGGACCAGAATGGCCCCATAATTCAGCCCCATATATAACCCCTCCCCGAGCTTGCACCTTGTAGATTTCAATGGCTGGGCTAATTTATTTCAGAGTGGACTTGGAAAAGACCTTCATAATCCCACCTGATGATTGAGACAGTTTTAGTGATGATTTTTTGATATGTTCCTCCCAGTCCATTGTATCTGTAATGGTGATCCCCAGATAAACGAAAGAGGAAACTCTTTCGAGAGGTTTACCATATAAAAGGGGATTAGGACGTGTACTCTTGGAACTATTGAATGCTATACATTTGATTTTCTGCAGATTAATTTCTAAACCTCTTTCTCTACAAAAAGCTTCAAATTTATTAAGAATCCTTTGTAACCCCAAAGGCGATTTAGATACTAATAACGTATCGTCGGTAAACATCATTGCCGGGATCAGTCGAGAGGCTAGCTTAGGTGCATCTAGGTCTTTTTCAGCCAAAAGTGAGTCTATTAGGCCATTAATATATAAACTATAAAGAGTGGGGGCAAGGACACAGCCCTGTCGGACACCACGCTTAATCGGAATGGGAGCGGTTAGTTCGCCTTCCTTGCCAAACCTAATTTGCGCAAAATTGTCCTCGTGTAGCCATTTAATGAGCTGGGTTAAATATTCTGAGACCCCAGCTCACGTAAAACTGACCAAAGTTTTTCCCTTGGGACCAAATCGAAAGCTGACCTCAGGTCCACAAATACGAGGAAAAGACTACCGCCCCCAGACAAACGGTTTTCCAGTACAACAGCTATAATCTGAGTACCTGGCCCAGGGTGGATAATTTTTCCCTGAAACCAGCCTGCAAGGGGGACAGAACCGCCTGTTCTTCCATCCAGTTTTGTAGCCTGAGTAGCAGAATGCACCCAATTTTTTTTTAGAGATATAAATCAGGCTAATAGGCCTGTAGTTGGTTGGCAGGAGTGGAGAGCCTTCTTTAAAAATTGGGATTATTTCCGCACCAAGCCAGCTGGACGTGATCCCCATACCCTGCAATATCGCATTGAATAAAACCCAAAAGTATGGGGCCAGACAGCTGGGTCGCTGCAGAACAAGTCCCCTGGGATTTTGTCCAGGCCTGGCGCTTTAGCTGGAGCTATTTTCATAAGGGCTCCCTTAATTTTGTCCAAGCTATACAAATGCTGGGGCTGCTGTCAGGGGGGTAATCGATAGACTCTAAGTACGAATGAGAGACATCCCCTGAATGACATCCCGCTGGTGAATCACCTAGCGGTATGACTTCCTTGGAGTAGAGGGATTGGAAATGTTCCCGTCAAACCTCTTCGTCCAAGTTTGTGTCTACCGATGTCTTGGGACCAGAGCTGCCAGAATTGACAACCCCCTAAAAGGTCCTCGTATCCCTGTCCCCGAGGGCTGTTCTCAGTGCGTCCCACCTCTCCATTTCCCACCCCTTTTTGACTTCGTAGATTGCCACAGTATATGTCTTCCTTGCTATTTTAATATTTGGGCGATCATTGGTCTTAATTAATGCAACTAAAGCTCTTTTCGCCATGCGGCACTGATCATTAAACCATGCATGGGAGGTCTTTCTAGGTGGGCGATTTATTGTTTTTTTTGGAAAAAAGAAAGTCATTGCGACTTCACTTAATTTTGTATGGTTTTTTGCCACCATCTCCAAGTCGGGACCTCCCCCAATTGTGGCCATTAAATTAGATGCCACCACAAGAACAGGTATTAGAGCTTTATACAAGATGCTCAATTTGTCTTCTGAGTGACAGAAATGAGACCATCTCACTCTTCTCCTACAATTGGAGAGGGTCAATTTTGTATCACTAGTTCAACCAGGGATAGCACTTATATGGGCATTCAAGATTCTGCCACGACTGTTTCAACATCCTATCTTAATGAGAGATCCTTTAGAGTCAAACTAAAAAAATCCAGCTCTCAAACTTTTAATCTGCAATGTGGAGGTTCCGTGACAATTGTAAGTGGTGTTTTTCGACTCGCACGAATATAGTCGAGTCTGGTATCTATGAACCGCAAATGACGAGTTTAGTGGGTGTACGTAGTTTCGCTGTACTAACTCAAACCGTTCGTTTGTTATGTGGGTTTTTCATCTGTACCCACGGGTTCCATCTTAGATACGGCATCCATTTTGTCTCTTGCCCGCAAGTAGCCAGCGAACGGACGATGTCCGCTTCGCGACCCTGGGACTCCCAAGATATTTGCGGAAGACACATGTCTCTTGTAAGTGTCTTTATGACGAGGGGGATGATACTGTAAGGCAGATGGCGCCGCTCGAGGCCCATCTCGAGCGGCCGGCTTATTGTCTCAGCCGTGCATCTCATTAGGCACGTCCCTTTGATGCCTGTATCTCATGTTTCCTGATACCTCCCCTTTTACACCCTTTCCGATCTCCCCACTGTCTCCATCTTCCTCTGCACCTGTCTTTGTTCCTACTTCGATCTGTTTTACTGCTGATTGGAATGTACTAATGGTGGGAAGATGGGTTATTACAGTTGGGAACCGCCAAATGTTTCCGCACTTATATTCCGGACCTTATGTGAATCAAAGTGACCAAAACGACCCCTCTGGGGGATAATTGTGGGAACCGGGTTGTAAACTTTTGTCTGCTATACAAACCTATGGGAAAATCGTGTATAAAAGGAGCGATCCACAGAACCAATTTGAAGCAGTCACTCTGAACTACACTTGTTGTACTTCCGTGATTTCTGTGTTTCCCTGCAGCAAATAAACCTTGAATCTTTGACGCCAAAGGAAGTGTCCCGTGTCTCTGTGATTTGTACGCCGGAGCAGGTTACCCACGAAGGTTTCAGGTGTTGTGCCCTGGCACCGCTGGGTTCTAAATAACCCAGTCCTTCAGTTGGCGCCCAACGTGGGGCTGCATCAGTGGTACCGGTCCAAGCCTGACGATCGTGAGGAACTTCGTGTGAAATCTCCGAGGGAAGGTGCACTCCGCTTCATCGATCCCGTTGTCGAAATAAGTGGCCCGAAGACTTTTCCCGCGAAGATTCCCACCTCCTGACGGCTGCGACGGACTGCTGCCCTGACTGTAGACCTGTTTTGGCGCCTGGCCTAGACCTTGGTAGAGCGAGACGATTGACGGGCCTTCCTGGTGACGCCATCGATCTTTGAGTTAAGTATTTGTGGGTCGCTCCCAGAGTTCTTGGTTGTGGTTGCTTAGTGGTTGCATGGTTCCATTGCATTTGTAGTTCTTGGTCCTTTGTTGTGTTGTTTGACGACTGCAGCCGCCAAAAACCGAGGGTTTTTGTTCTTTACAGGGACTTGGTAAATCCCGTAACCCTTGAAGTTTGTGAAACTCGGCTAGTGTGCAAGATGCCTAGTCGCAGTACTTTGTTTAGTTGTTTTAGACCTTGTGGTGTGGATTCCCGATTGGAGGACTCGTGTCCGATACCTCCGGTTGGAACTCCGACTTATGAATTGTACAGTAAGCATGGGCTAGGCCCGATTACTTTTAATGATTATTGGATCCGTTATACAAAAAAGGACGGTGTCCTTAGTTGGCCACCTCATGGTAGTTTTGAGACTCCAATCTTAGATAATCTAGAGGCTAAACTATTTGCGAAAAAGTCAAGGCCGGCCATGTTTGATGCTTTTCGGTTGTGGCGTAAAGAAGCCCGACAGAAAGAAATTAGACAGACTAAGCGAAATCAGAGAGATGGTGTTGCTACCATTGTAAAGAAAGCAGAGCAGTTTCAGCGTGATAAGGAGGATAAGGAAAAAGAAGTGTTCGATAGGCTACAGCGTATGTCCATAGATAAATGTTATCCTACTTTGCCTACGGAGTCGGAAAAGAAGGAGGAGGCAGTTGAGGATTCTTTAATGTCCTATCTTATGAAGTCACCACCTCCGTATGTACAGGGTACCGCTGTTCCAGTGGTTCCCCCTGTACCTGTTCCGCCACCTATTCCTCAGCCTGTTCCTCAACCTGCACCCGTCCTTCCGACTGTTCCTGCTCCTTTGTCTGTTGCCATCCCTACTGCTCCTCCGCTTCCACATACTCCTGCTCCCGCTACTGCTCCTGCTTTGTTAACTCCTACTGTTGCTACTGTTTCTACCCCCTCACTTGTTAGTCCTGTGTCTTATACTTCTCCCTCTACTCGTAGCCGTACTTCTCCTCTTGCGGCTAGTTTCTTTCATTCTCTTGGACCTGTTCTTGGGTCCGCTGGTTCCGATGGTCCTCAGAGACGTAGTCAGCTTCCTGGTAACAGAGAACGTGCTTCGCTATACAATATGGCGATGGGTTGGATGACACATCCTCTTCGAAATCCACCACGTGTCGTACTCGACACATTTTGTCAATTCAATATACCAACCCAGAGATTTGTGTTCGAAGAAATGTGTAAGGTCCTTCGCGATCAGATATCGGCCGACGCACCTGACGAGGTGCTGACCGCTTTGTCCGATCTACAGCTTCAGTTCTCGACTGGACTGATAGTGGATACCAACGTTCGACGTGCGGTTGAGCGGTTGCTATCTTTCCGTCCCACTCCTATACCCCAAGCCTTGTTTGTTGAGGATGTTGAAAGACAGCCAGATGAGTCTGGTCAGTTTCCTATGCGTGAAGTTCCACCAGTGTGGATGCCAGCTAAACCTGGGGCGAACCCCCCGGTATTGGCACATTTCCAGAGAGTGTGGATACATCTGCCATGGAAACTCTCAGAAGTGTTACAGGTGAAACAATCTTTGCCTGACCCTCGCAAAAATCCTACAGGGTACTATAAGGAATTATCGCAGCTCGTAGATGCTACGATAATGAATCTTGCCGATATTGATATGCTGTTCGGCAATGTCGTACCGCAACCGGTATGGGCTAAGATTCGTCAGGAAAACCATCCCAATGAATTGGGTGGGGCTTGGGCTGCCATTGTAGCGGCGGATGGTCGACAAACTGGTGGTGCTAAACCCGAGCAGTTGATTGCCGATCTTCCTCAAAGAATAATAACGTTAATGAAAACTCTTATGCCAGCTATGAGGGTGAACTGGGACAAATTGTCGGCTTGTAAACAGAAGAAGGACGAGAGTGTCTCCGACTTCTTTACGAGGTTCGAGGAGGCATTCATCGACCATAGTGGACAGGATATGGGTACAGAGGGTGGTCAACGGTTGTTTGTCGATAAATTTGTTTCAAACTTATTGCCCGATTTGAGCAATAAATTAAAGAATTCAGAAAGTGCATGGGCCGTTTCTACCTCAGCTCAGATATTGGCCACAGCACAATATTATGAGAATAGAGAGAAAGAGGAGAACGACCGTGCTGAGAAAAAGACGAAAGAGCTTAAAACTAAAGTGTTGCTACAGCAGGCATTTCCTCCACGTTCGAATCAGAATGCGCCCCAACAGAATAGATCGCAGTCGCAATCGAACCGATCACAACCTCGTAATGACTCCTCTTTCCAAAGATCATCGTTAGGGTACAATCAGTGTGCCTATTGTAGACAGGAGGGTCATATAAAATTTAATTGTCCTGTTTTGAGCGACCGTAATAGTGGTAATTCCTCTAGAGGAGGTCGTGGTGGTTCTCAACAGACATCACGCGGTAGGGGTCGCGGTGTTCAAAATGATCGTTCAGATAACTCATCAAACTCTAATAACTGTTTTGATCAACGTGGATCATCGCAAGGACGATCTGCGCAGTACAATGTAGACGATTACTACGTCGATCAGGGAACTGACGACAGTAATTACTAGGACAGCCAAAGACAAGGAGAGGGAGTGGTATCAGTTCCGGTTGATCAGAGAGGGCCTTACGTCGCAGTTGCTACATCGGGCGTCGTTGAGCCTTTTCTGTTGGACACTGGTGCAGCGAAAAGTGCTATTATGCATTCGAAACTCCCTGGCGCACCTTTGTCTGGCTTAACAAATGTTTCCGTTGGATTCTCTGGCGCCCCTGTTAGCAATCCAGTTTCGCGCCCTTTGCCCCTTACAATTGGGCCTCGTGAACTCCAGGCTCCGTTGATTTTGCCTACTGGGTGTGGTGAAAATCTTTTGGGTCTGGATTTGCTTAAACGTTTGTATGCAACTCTGTACTGTTCTCCCGCGGGCGTAAAGCTTACGTTGGGAGAGAGAGTTGTCTCACCTATGTATTTGTCCCTCGATAAGCTTCCACCGGAATTGAGTTCTCTTCCTGCGTCTTTGTGGGCAACAGGTCCCAATGATGTGGGCCTGCTTGACATCTCCCCTTATGTTGTTCAGTTGAAATCTAATGTGCGATTGCCACGTATTCCCCAGTACCGTATCTCTCTTGATGGTGAACGAGCACTGTTAGCGATCATTTATGATCTGATCGAGAAAGACGTTATTGAAGAGACACGGGGAAACGTCTGCAACAGCCCTGTACTGCCCATTCTAAAACGTACTGATCCTTCGAAACCACCTGTTTATCGTTTTGTTATCGATTTACGGGAGGTGAATAAAATTGTGATTCCTCAGTTCCCCGTTGTGCCTGACATCACGGCGCTACTGACTCTGATTCCAGCTTCTGCATCGTGGTTTTCGGTGATTGACTTGAAGAATGCGTTCTTCAGCATCCCGATTGCAGAGGAGAGCAGAGACCTTTTCGGTTTCTCTCTCGGTGGACGCAGCTTCCGGTTCAAACGCGCTCCTCAGGGCTACTGTGAAAGTCCATCGATTTACAGTCAAGCCTTGAAGGGTCAACTGGATGCGTTCAAGTTGCCGGCTGGTGCAGCCTTAATCCAATACGTCGATGACTTATTGGTGGCTGCTGATACTCAGGACATTTGCAAGATTGCTACGGTGTCGTTGCTGCAACATCTCTGCGAGCTAAATCACAAGGTGTCACCTTCTAAACTCCAATATTGTTGTCAAGAAGTTACCTATTTAGGTCACTTATTGTCAAAGGAGGGAAGGCGGTTGACCCCAGAGAGAATTGCTGCAATTGCACGAATGGCTGTGCCAAAAACCCAAAGAGATGTGCGTGCCTTTCTAGGTATCACGTCGTACTGCAGGCAATGGATTCCTAATTTTTCATTGCTAGCGAAACCATTAGTGGCTCTTACGTGCAAGGATGTTTCAACTCCTTTACCATGGACGGAAGAATGTCAGAAAAGTTTTTCTGAATTGCGTGATTCATTGTGTTCGGCTCCTGTGTTAGGTACTCCTGACTACAGTAAGCCATTCACGTTATATGTTCACGAAAGAGAAGGTTGTGCGTTGAGTGTTTTAACGCAACCTTTTGGTGGTAAGCAACGTCCATGTGCATATTTTTCCTCGACCTTGGACCCGGTAGCTAGAGCATTGCCGAGTTGCTTGAGAGCAACAGCGGCAGCTACGGTGTCCATCCGAGAATCAGCAGGATTGGTCATGGATAATATGCTTACGGTGATGGTTCCGCATGCAGTTGACACTCTTCTGAATTGTACGAAAACTCAGCACTTGACGAGTGCGAGATTGTCTGGGTACGAATTGACGTTGCTGGCAAGTCATATCCAAATAAAACGTTGCAATGTTCTGAATCCGGCGACTTTGTTACCAATTAGCTCAGAGTCAGATGAAATAACAGAACATGATTGTTATTTGAGGACAGAAGAGGAAACAAAAGGTCGAGTGGACCTCAAAAACACCCCATTGGAAGACCCAGATGGAACGCTGTATGTGGATGGTTCGTGTTTTAAGTTGCCGAATGGCGATGTGACTACTGCTTATGCTGTCGTAACGTTGAATACTGTTGTTGAGACTGCAAGATTGAATCAGAATTCTGCCCAAGCTGCAGAGCTGATCGCTCTCACCAGAGCGTGTGTGTTAGCGAAAGGGAAACGTGTGAATGTGTTTACCGACAGCCAATATGCGTTTGGCGTCGCCCATAGTTTTGGACGATTGTGGAGAGAGAGAGGTTTTCTAACATCGCATGGTACGAAGATTCAGCATGGCCAGCTTGTGAATGATCTCTTAGATGCACTGACGTTGCCTAAGCAGGTAGCAATTGTTAAATGTAGTGCGCATCGTAAGGTGACGGATGATGTTGGTCGTGGTAATGCGTTTGCGGATGAGATTGCTAAGGAGACTGCCCGGAACCTTAGCACTCGAATGTATGTGACGAGTTCGGTTAGGTGGCCTGCAGAATCGGGTATGTGTGAAGACACTATTGAGAGTGTGAAAGAAATTCAGAAAGAGGCCACCGAGACTGAAAAGACGAAGTGGAAAGAAAGTACGGGAAAGCTGGATGCAAGTGGTTGTTGGATTGATTTATCGGATCGGAAAAGTTGGATGTTACCTGATGCGTATGTGCTGGCCGTTGTGACAATGGCACATGGGTTAGCACATATTAGCGCGAAAGGTATTTGTAAGCTGCTGTCCCCTGTGTGGAAGAATGATGGTATCACGAAATGTGCTGAACGCTTGGTTAAGAATTGTATGGTGTGCATGTTGTACAATCCTGGCAAGGGAACCCCAACTCCTCCTGGCAGTTTTGCTCCCCCTTCATGTCCCTTTGAGGTGATTCAATTGGACTTCATCCATATGGAGCGATGCAATAACCTGAAATACGTTTTAGTAGTGGTTTGCACATTCTCCCGATGGATTGAGGCCTATCCTCTCAAAGACAATACCGCTTTGTCTACTGCAAAAATCCTACTGAAGGAATACTTTCCTCGGTACGGAATGCCTAGAGTCGTGTGGTCAGATAACGGAAGTGAGTTTGTGGGGAGTGTGATGAAGAGTGTGTGTAAGGGCCTTGGAATTAATCAGAAATTCCATAGTGCCAATTATCCCCAGTCAGCTGGTTTGGTTGAAGGGTATAATGGCACCCTTAAACTAAAGCTGGCGAAGATTCAGGCTACGACTGGTCTCTCGTGGCCTGACGCTTTACCCTTAGCATTATTGTCAACTAGGGCGACTGTACACTCCCGAGTAGGGCTTAGTCCCTATGAAATAGTGTTAGGGCGTCCTGCGAATGTTTGGGGGGTTCCTAGGCCAGGTGCGTTCTGTGATCTTGAATATCCAATGTTGATCGATTATCTTCATGACTTGACTGCTAAACTGAGGTTAATTCACCAACAGGTTTACGAAGCACTGCCGACGCAGACGGAGGGTCCAGGCCACCAGCTCCAGCCCGGAGATTGGGTGGTGACGCTGAACTTTTCGCGCAAGAACAATTTGGATCCGAGGTTCACTGGACCCTACCAGGTTCTCCTCGCCACGAGGACTGCTGTTCGTCTTGAGGGACGGAAGAACTGGGTGCACGCCACCCACACGAAGAAAGTCCCTATCCCTTTGCCGGCAGACCCGTGGGTGAGGAGAGGCATTGCATCAACTGAAACCGAAGGATTGCCGGCGTTTGTACCTTTTAGCGACGCACAACCTGTCGGAGAATCCTTAGTGCAGCAGAAAGACCTAGTTGAACATTTGTCATCAAAAGACTCAAGACCAGAACACTCAACTGATCAGCAGGACGTTGCCTCTTCAAAGGATCCTTTGTTCGACGAACAGACACGTCCTGGGAAAACCCGATACTTTTTGCGATCTAGCACTAAAGACTAATAAAAGATCCTGCTTTGATTCATTGACAACTGCATTATCCCGCTTTCCGTGATCAGTTTGAACATCCGTCTTATTGTGATTATTCTTGTATATATATATATTGAGTTTTGTTCCTTATACTTTTTGCTTCCACAGCTGAGAAATATTGATTATAAATAAAGGCCGTAGGGCCGCGCGCGTACTTCTTTCTGGTTAGTAGGTCTTGACGCTAGGTTAAAGACCGTCGGTTCTTGGGAACTCCTGGGAATTGACTACTGCTACACAGAACGAAGTGCGTCAAGAAACGTTGCGGACGGTCATAGGGGATGGCGTTTTCAAAGCTGATGGACTTGGAAGAAGCTCAGGCGCAAAGGTTCAAGTTGCAACAACTTAGTCGTACCAAATGTTTTATGTTCCAAATATTTGTATTATTTTTGACTATTTCTGCATTATTGGCGGGTGGGGTGTATTACACGATGTCTTACTTCTTACCTTCTGCTATACCTACTCCTACCCCTGATCCTAAACTTACCTCTACTATTTCCCCTCATTCCTTTCACATCTTACCCGAACACGAGCAGGCTAGACGTGCAGAATTCCGCAACAATTCCTTTATTCAGCTCCTTCACCAGCATCAGTTAGTGGTTAACACTACTAATTGTTGGGTATGTGGGTTGATGCCACATACTACGGATAAGGGAATTCCATATCTGGTGTTACCGTATAGTTCCCAAGGGTCTGCTCGAGCATTTCAGACAATGTTTCGAAGCGCACTAGGCTTCCACCCCATTCGGGAACCACGTTCCCCCTACTCTGGTCCTACCTCGTATCAAAAACCTTTATCTATAGCAATAGAGGACTTAGATAGTGATATCTATGATCCCTCGCTTATTCCAGAAGAAGAGGTACAAGCCTATAGGGTCCTGAGTAGAGGCGAGTATAGTGTGTTCACTAGTGAAAAACAGCTTAAAAGCTCACCTCCGATATGGGTCGTACCCGTCATTGGTAATTTTTGTCTCATAGGTCGTGGCAGAAGATCGAAAGCCCGACTTGGAGAGAGTGCTTGCACTGAAAATTACATTCTGCCGATGGTCTCGTCCCCTGTGTTTCTGGCTGCCAAGGGTACATACTTTATCTGCCATGATCGTGCGTATGCATGGTTGCCCTCTGACTTCATGGGCTCATGTTTTATCGCAAATTTGTTGCCCCCGACGTTTACTGTAGATGCAGATTATCACAAGACTAGAGTTGTGAGAGGCGTAGTCAGCGAAGAGGATACTGCCGGTCAAGAGGCAGGAGACTTTTTCAAGGGTTTCCTCCCGTTTTAGGGGCCTATGGTTAATAGTAGGAACCTGAGACAGTTGACTCGAGTGGTAGAATCGACAGCTAACATTACTGCCAGTGCCCTTGGTAATATCACCACAGAACTTCAGGCGGATAGACTTATGACGTTACAAAACCGTATGGTTTTAGACGTGATCTTAACAGATCGAGGTGGGGTATGTAAGGTGATCCATTCGAGCTGCTGTATTTTCATTCCTGATAACGCTCCGACCGTTTATCAAGCCATCTCGAAGTTGCATAAGATCTCCGAATCCATACACGTGGATGTAGGGGATTGGACGCTACTTGGGTGGTTTTGGGGCCTGATGTCGACTTGGGGTTGGAAGATTCTGATGATCGTTGGAGTTGTCGTGGCGTTCCTGTTCACGTGTTGCCTTTGTGTGCAGTGCGGTCCTGCCTTATGTGGCCTCTGTGCTACAACGTGTATGAGACAGCCGCCTGTTACCAATGGAACTCGGTTGGACAGAGCTACGCTACAGCAACATCTAGATGGTCTGATGAATATTGAGTATGATTCCGACTAGTGCTTGCCTACATGAGGGCAAAAGGAGCGTCTGAGGTTCCGTGACAATTGTAAGTGGTGTTTTTCGACTCGCACGAATATAGTCGAGTCTGGTATCTATGAACCGCAAATGACGAGTTTAGTGGGTGTACGTAGTTTCGCTGTACTAACTCAAACCGTTCGTTTGTTATGTGGTTTTTCATCTGTACCCACGGGTTCCATCTTAGATACGGCATCCATTTTGTCTCTTGCCCTCAAGTAGCCAGCGAACGGACAATGTCTGCTTCGCGACCCTGGGACTCCCAAGATATTTGCGGAAGACACATGTCTCTTGTAAGTGTCTTTATGACGAGGGGGATGATACTGTAAGGCAGATGGCGCCGCTCGAGGCCCATCTCGAGCGGCCGGCTTATTGTCTCAGCCGTGCATCTCATTAGGCACGTCCCTTTGATGCCTGTATCTCATGTTTCCTGATACCTCCCCTTTTACACCCTTTCCGATCTCCCCACTGTCTCCATCTTCCTCTGCACCTGTCTTTGTTCCTACTTCGATCTGTTTTACTGCTGATTGGAATGTACTAATGGTGGGAAGATGGGTTTTTACAGTTGGGAACCGCCAAATGTTTCCGCACTTATATTCCGGACCTTATGTGAATCAAAGTGACCAAAACGACCCCTCTGGGGGATAATTGTGGGAACCGGGTTGTAAACTTTTGTCTGCTATACAAACCTATAGGAAAATCGTGTATAAAAGGAGCGATCCACAGAACCAATTTGAAGCAGTCACTCTGAACTACACTTGTTGTACTTCCGTGATTTCTGTGTTTCCCTGCAGCAAATAAACCTTGAATCTTTGACGCCGAAGGAAGTGTCCCGTGTCTCTGTGATTTGTACGCCGGAGCAGGTTACCCACGAAGGTTTCAGGTGTTGTGCCCTGGCACCGCTGGGTTCTAAAATAACCCAGTCCTTCAGTACCGCAGGGCTCGTCCTTGAGCCCTATGTTATTTAACATTTACGTGACCCCTCTAGCCGCTCTAATAAGACAATATGGGTTCTTTGTAGTGTCATACGCAGACGACACACAGGTAGTCGTCTCAGTAACCAATAATATGGAGGAGACTGCCGATCGCTTTCACAACTGCATGCGCCATGTTAACTCTTGGATGCATTCCAACTGTCTTAAACTTAACGGCAGTAAGACCTAAGTATTGCTGCTGGGTGCCAACCCCCTGGCGTGGTCTCCGAACTGGTGGCCTTCAGAGCTGGGTGAATGTCCTACACCCATCTCAAATGCAAAAAACCTTGGGATTACTTTCGACTGTAGGCTGACATTTGACAGCCAAATCAACTGCCTCACTTTCAGTTTCTGGGCCATCCTCAAAATGATTTATAAGATTTGTGCCTTCATTTCTCCCGAGGCTTTAAACACAGTGGTGACTGCCCTTGCCATTTCCAGGTTGGATTATGGCAATGCACTTTATTTGGGGATCCAAACTCAATTCTTGAAAAGGCTAGAACGGCTGCAGAATGCAGCAGCAAGACTGATTCTGGATATCCCTAAACATGAGTCAGTCTCCCGGCAGCTAGATGCATTGCACTGGCTACCGGTTAAGAAAAGAATAGTAAAGAATAGTATTTAAATCATTGTGCATTACGTTCATAGGTTCAAACAAGCACGGTGGGGAGGTAGGAGTTACATTATGAGACCTGCCAAATCCTGGAACCTTCTTCCAGTAGCAATTAAAAACAGCTCAGACCTAAAAGCATTCAGGAAGGCAGTAAAAACATGGCTATTCCAATCTGACCTCTAATGTTACCCGCATGCTAGCCTCACACGTTTCTGAGTCCTCAGCGCCAAGACGCCTCCGGACATTCGTTGTGCTCTATAAATTTAAAAATCAAATCAAATTGGCATACATAGCGGACAAGTAGGTCACACATTTGGAACTGAGTCTTGATAACACTATGGCAGAGTACACATTTTATGGCAGAGTTTATATCACTTTACTCCCTTCGATGTGGTGCCACCAAGTCAATGCATAGCATTCCAACCATACGTGTCTGTGGTCCCTCATGGACTACTGCCCTCGGCCTACACTGTGTTCGAGTAGGTCACACATTTGGAACTGAGTCTTAATTTCTCAATGGCAGAGTTCATATCATTGCCCACAAGGAGAGGTGTAAGTGGAAGACGCGTTTCAATCAGGAGGAAAAAAGGATCATCGTTACGGAGGTGATCGAACACTACCAACAACTGCCCTGGTGTCGCTAACTCTGTGCATCGTGAGCCAACAACACGTGGCTGTGGACCCCTGATGGCCACTGTCTCCGGTCTACAATGTGGTGGAATAGGTCCCACATTTGGGATTGAGTCTTGATGAATTTATGGCAGAGTTCATATCATTGTACCGGCCTCATTGCAGACTGCATCCCCTCTCAGCCCCGGTGCCACTAAGTCTGTTCCCCGACATTCATGGACACTCTCTAGTTGAACTTTGGTGGTGTCTGAGGCTATGGACTGGTGGTTGTCTTCATCATCAAGTAGCTGATACCAACTTGGTGGTAATAACGAGGCTGTAGCATTCCACTCCTCAGTTTGCCGCTTCAGGACGGCTTCTTCCCTCTGCATCATGCCCTGGAGGACACCTTCCACTGTCCCCCGCACTGCTCCGCTACATTCACCTTCGGCATCGACGTAGACCCTCTCAGTCCGTGTGGCCCTACCTCAGTGCACCACAAGTCACCTTCAGTGGCGGCATGCCTATGTCGGCTGCAGTGCATCTGGGGTCAAGAACTCTGTGCACCTCAAGTCAGGGAGCCTGTCTGATAGGATTTTGGATGGCCTCTGGGTCAATTAACTTGGGGTCATCGACACCATGATTCTGTGGCCCTGCGCTGTCCGCTGCCTCCGACCTCAACTGCGGTCCACCAGGGCTCACACATCAAATCAAGTCTAGACCAGCCAGGACGTCACATCACTGCAGGAGGCACACACCACCTCCGCCAGGGCCACCTCCAAACAACAACTGCCAGAGTCGAAACAGTCCTACTGGCAGATTAACAGAGTTGATCACACCCGTCATGCTCAGCTCTTCAGGTGCCACTAACTCAGTGCACAACAACTCATGGACCATTTCTGATTGAGTTGTGTGCTGGAGAGCTCACGCAGCAATATCACCTCAGGCAGTGTGGGAGACCTGGGATGATGATGAGGAAGATGATGCAGATGTAACACACCCCACTGCGGCTGCATCAGGAATATCCCAAAGGGACACAATCCTAGACAATTTATTCACATGAGAACGCTCAGATCTAGTGCCCAGACATCAGTGCACTGCACATCACGGACACTTCTGTTTGCATATTGGGTGACCGCTATACTTGCTTTGGCAACCACCATGATGCTTTGCAGTTGTTTCTGTAATGCTGGTGTTTTCTGGTTCTGTTTTAATGGTGATCAGTATTCAAGTTGTTGTCAGCACCAACCGCTCCAAGAGGGCTGGCTTACACTCACCCCACACACATCCAGCACAGGCATCACGGTACATGTGACCCTGGCAACAAAGGTGCGGGGCACACGTGCCAATAGCCAAGTCCACAAACTATCTGAGTGTGTCCGTTTTCTCATAATGTATGCATGTGGGTCCCGGCCCTACCACATTACACTGTGCTGTGTACAGTGGACGCAACCATGTCACCGCAGGCAGTGGGTAAGATCTTGGACATGTAGCTTTGTCGTCACCCACTCAATACGTAAGAGGAGTGGACTGGGCCATTGTATGCGGGTTCAGCGTGGGTGTGTGAATGATTATTCTGGGGATCTGGGCGTGGTTCAGTACAGGAATTGTGCAAATACATGTGTCTCTGTCGTAGTGTGGGTCTCCGCTGTTGGGTGTAGGTTATCCCTTATGGTACTTAGACACCCACGTATGTGATCTAGTTCAGTTTCCATGAGGTCGGACCCCTCCTGCACCTGTTCGGCCACCTCCTTTTGGCATTCTGACACCTGGCATTGGAATGCGATGTGTGCCTCGGTGAAGGGTTGGTAGCCAACCATGGTGGCGGGTGCTTTCTGCTGTGTGGTCTGTGCAGGGGCTGGGGTCTCCTCCATGAAGCTGGGCTGCCCTGCTCCTGGAGGTGGGTTGCCTAAGATATCCATCAGCTGTTGTAGGGCATCGGTGTCGAAGGTATGGCGAGCCTCTCCAGCATCACTAATGAGTTTCCTGGTCTGCTCGGTTGGAGGTGTTGTTTGTCCCTCTGCAATGTGAAGGGGTGATGCATTTTGACATTGTGTTGACATGTATGTTGGCGCATTGTTCTAGTTTGCATGCAGTCTGTATGACAAAGTACATTGTGACTGTTTGGGATGTACTGAATATTTGATGTGGGACAGTGGAGATTTGGACTACATGACGGATGTGAGGTTGTACATGCACATTTCATCTCAGAGTTTCCTGCTATGTTAGATGTGATAGGCCTGTTTCTATGCATGAGCAGACTGAGTTGTGCCCTCTGTTCTGCAGTGTAGGTGTTGCACTTTGTACCACATTGTCGTCAATGTGGATGTGCTGTTATTGCTACGTGTATGTGCAGCATTGTGGGAAGGTCGCCCCTGCAGCTGTGATTATGCTGCCCCTTATCCCTCTGAGGCGGTGTGCTTTTACGGTGCTGAAATGTTGCCAACTTGGGTCATTTGTGCTCTTGGAAGGTTATTGTACTCTTGTGCATTGTTTGTCTGCAGATGTGTTGTTGACGTCAGGGGTTGTTTGTGCATGTGGATGTGTCAGAGTGTGACCTGCTCCTTTCCGGATGTGGTTCACACTCAGGGGCATATTATCAAGGCAGGTGATATGAAATTATCGCTGCTTTAGCGGCTGTTTTTGGGCACAAAGCGGCAATAACTTCATCCCCCTATTAGCAAGCTGTCGCTAACAGCAGTTAGCGACAGTTTGTAGGCGATAGCGAGTAGTTTGGAGCCCGCTTTGCATGTCAGCGATATTTATCCCTAATGACATGTAAAGTGGGCGTACCCAACCTGTTAGTGACTGAAAGTAGTTGCTAACATCGCTATTGCCTATTATCAACGCAGGCAAAGCGCTTAAAAAATGTGCGCTAAGCGCGAATATCGCTGAAAACGAACGCCTGCTCAGACCAGTTCTTAGCCATTATATCCAATGGGAGGTGGATATTCTGGCTAAGTCCCCATTGGTGATAATGCGTGAATATTGCTCGATTACCAGCAATATCCACGCATTTCGCCGCTAACGCAGGAAATGTTATCGCATTTGAGATAAACGTTGCTAATAGCACCTTATCTCTGCGATAAAATCCGGAGATGCACGGCGATACAAAAATTTTTGCTAACCTTAGTTAGCGATAAATATCACTACTATGCCCCTCAGTCACCTCAGTGTCATGGCGTGCACAATGTCATGATGATTGTATTGCAGCCATGCAGAATGTGATATAGGGTCCCTTGCATTGTCAGGGTGGCTCACAAATAAGCATCTGTGCATGTTTTCCCACATGTGCATGTGTTGGTTGTGGGATTGTGGGTGTTTGTGTGTGTGATGCAGTGTGCCACGGAGATCAGGTACATGATCCTTGGTCATTGTGGGTGTGCAGGGTGCCACTCATTGTTATGCATGTTTGCCATTTTGCACATCTCCCCCTGTCCCCCAGTCCCTGGTCGTTACTCACCCTGTTGATTTTGTGTCAGGTCCTATCGAGCTGTGTCCGGACTCCCTATTCCTTGCACCGTCTCCACACTGATGACTGTGGCCTCCATTGCTTCCAGCTCCTCCTGTGGCGCAGGACTCCCACCTCCTGTCGCTGTTGCTACCTTCCTGTTGGCAGCAGGTTTGTGCTTGGTTTGGCTTTTCACTTCATGCCAGCGCCTCATGGCCTCCTCCATTGACCTCCTCGACAATCCGACTGCATTCACGTTTGTCAAATTGAAGTTCAGTTGATTGTAGTGTTCTGTCACCGCATTGACGCTGCTCTGGTTTTCCTGCGGACTGCGCCCCGTCTTCCTCTTCATCTTCTCCTTGACCTTCCCTTTGTTTTTGGTCTGCTTTTATTGTGCCTTTTCTCGCTTGATGCATGGGAATTTCAGGCCTGTCGCTGGTTTTCGCAATTTTTTGTACCGCGATTGGCCTCATCGCAACTTTTTTTCCGTTCGTTTTTCGCATTTTTGCGGCGTCGCATTGACTTTGTCGCGGACATTTGACGTGTTATTGTGAGCCTATCACATGGTACCGCCGAGTTGAGAACACAATGTAATCACTGCGTTATTTTCCCGCAATAGACTGTGAAGAGTTGCGTTAAATTAATTTTGCGGTAATTATCACACGTTCTTGAGAATATGCCCCAAAAAGTGTTCCATGAGCAGACATTAAGCAGCAGTTGAATGCTGTCTAACTGTATCTGATAAATATCAAAAGGAGAGAGAGGAACAAGGAATAGTCTAGTTCACTTCCCCATGGAATGTGGAGGTAATCAAAAAGAGCTAGCTATAACGTTAAACTCATGTTATGTGTGTCAGAAAAAACAGTAATGTTTTTTATGAAGGCCCTCACCCACCAACCTAGTTGGTGGCATGCTTCATCATCAAGCTTTTTTGTTTGTTTGTCCCTTTTACTTCCACAGGTACAAATCTAGAGGAAACCATCCTCTTACAATCACTGTCACATAGTAATGTACAGACTACTGTAAATTCCTATATCACCTTGCACATATAGGTCCTGATGAAAGCCAGAATTAAAACAAGGCCTGACTGACACTAGTTGACCGCACTGGATGTGGGAGTCAATAAGTTCCTCCAAACACGTCCACAGCCTTGCTTTTAGCACTGTCAAGGGCCCATGATTAAAATAACAATTGTGATTTCACTCTCACTCTGTTGTCAATGTCCTTCATAACAAAGCGAGTTGCATGAGTTTTCAAATGATTTGGAACCCCATTTTAAGAGGCATGCAGATATTCTAGTAATAATAATGTTTCTTTTTATATGGGGCCCTCGATCATACAGTTTGGCCTTTTGGAGCCCCTGAATGAAAGGGTGTGACTCCTACTAGGTTTACCTGATTTAAAAGGTGTAAAATACTAAAACCTCGACTATGTTCTTGGCTGCAATTCCGATTAGTGTTTCTATCGGAATTAGAGTCTGCCTAGAAGGAACTGCCATTTTTCATTCCACTGTATACATTACATCAAATAAAACCTGTCAAAACGTGCACAGTAAAAAGTTCATCATGGGTTAAGAGTAGGTAATACCGATTAGCACTGTTTTCTCTATTGTACGAGTGAAAACTTGTGATTCATTTGCCGCCAGGAAACACTGATCCCTGTAATATTGGTATTTGACGTTATGTAAATTGCTGGATTTCCCAGCATGCAATTAATGTGTGCCTTAGGTATGCTAGACTTTGAATGCTTGACGTGCATGTCATGAACGAAAGGTCAGATTCACACAGAACCTGCTCACAGCGCAGTTTTTGCCACTGCACTGCGAGCAGCCTTAGCCATTGTCTGGAAAAGGTTTCAACACTTCTTCACTGTGTAAAGGCACTGTGCGCAGTGGCATACACGGGGACCATCGCATTAATATTAATGTGGTGGGATTAGTCTGAGAATTAGTGCTAGTGTGCCAGAAATTCTTTGCTTGTTACTTGCAGGCGTAGGGTTCACCAAACAACTCACTCTTGCGAACACTGTGACAGGTCATGTTTTAGTCTCTTCTATTTTCATCCTATGCTTGCTTCCAGATTTTGTAATCACTTTTTAGAAAGGGTGACGTGGGCAGAAATGTTGGCACGATGTCTGCTTACTCTCTAGGCTGATATATTTTATGGTTTTTAGTTATGGAAGCTGCTATGATATATAAACACTCACAGAATTAGCTGTCATATTTTTATAGTTTACAGCTATAGGAGCACTTATACAATATGTGAGTCGAAATGATGCATTTTATCACTGTAGTTGCTTAGTCTTGAGGATGCCTTAGTGTTATGTTATGTTATGTTATGTTATATTTACTTTTGTATAGCGCACGGCTACTCAAAAAGAGTGTCCCGGCGCTTTAAGTAAGGAGAGCTACAGCGCGATAACATAACAGAATTAAAAGAAGACAGACGATAGAGAGGGCAACCTACAGAGCGCCTACTGGGTGAACAACCAGGTTTTGAGACCCTTTCTAAAAGCAAGTAGGCTAGTGGCTCCCCGAAGTGTGAGCGGCCGAGAGTTCCACAACTGTGGCGCCAGTAGTCCAAAGGAGCGCCCTCCTAGGCGAGCTCTCTTCACTCGCGGGACAACCGCCAGGAGCAGGGATTCTGACCTCAGAGACCGAGCCGGATGGTAAAATGCAAGTCTCTTTTGGAGGTACTTTGCTCCCCCCGCATGGAGAGCCTTTTAGGCCAAAGTCAAAGCCTTAAAGGCGATCCGTTTGCGGATTGGAAGCCAATGCAGCGTCTGCAACAAGCCCGCTGCACTGGCAAGTCTATTCAGACCAAAGATAGCCCTCGCGGCAGCATTCTGCACTACTTGAAGCCGCTGTAGCAGATACTCTGGCAGGCCCAGGTAAAGAACGTTCGCGTAATCTAACCTAGAGCCGATCATGGCCTGCACAGTCAGCTTCCTGTGCTCTTCCGACAAAAGGGGAAGAAACCTCCGCAGCATCCTAAGGAGGCCAAAGCAAGTGCCCGACACCCCAAGGATCTGGGATTTCAACGTTAGCCCCTTGTCCATCTTGACCCCCAAGTTCTTAGCAGTTTGGGATGAACAAGAAGGAGGGAACATGTTGATGGGCCACCAAGCCTGCCAGTCTGGCTCCGTATCACACCCAAAGAAGAGTACCTCGGACTTATCGGAATTGCACTTGAGGCTGTTCAGTTGGAACCATTGGAATACAGCCCCAAGGCAATCCCGGATACTCTCCCCGTCAAAGTCTCCTCCTCTCTTACACGAGAAGAGGAGTTGGGTGTCGTCTGCATAGGATACGATCTGGGCCCCATGAAGATGTTAAAAAGGGTCGGGCTCAAAATAGAGCCCTGTGGGACCCCGACTCCCAGAGGCGGCATCACGGCGGGATCTGGCGAGGCCCAGACCGTTTGCCGGCGGCCAGCTAGAAAGGAGGAAAACCAGCTGAGCACCGTCCCCCGCAAACCTATCTCATAGAGTCTTGCGAGAAGGCCATCATGGGGGACGGTGCCGAACGTCGCCGACAAATCCTGCATCACCAGCATGGCTTTGCCCCCAGTGTCCAGAACCCCTTTAATGGTTTCTGAAACCTCTAGGAGCGCGGTCTCTGTGCTGAGATTAGGACGAAAACCCGACTGGGTGGAGTGCAGAATCTCGTTTGTCTCTAGAAAAAGTGTCTGGAAACGCTGTTTCAGGTACTATAAAAACTCCAATAGTGAACTAAAGAGGCAAGTTAGTTGTTATATGCACTCTTTAGGTGACCTAGGTTTCTACTTTACAAGTAAAACATTATTGTTTATCAAATCAAAACACAGTAGAAGGTTTTGCACAGCGTGCATCCTGTAGTCATGTATTTCGGCGACCTTAAATATGCAATATTGAAGAAAAAGACAGGAAAGTGAAATAAAACTATTGCCTAGGATCACACAATTTGTTAAAGAGGGGAGCCATGATTAATCCCAGCTTTTCTGGTTTCACATTGTGCAATTGAGCAACTAGATGTATAGCCTTTGTTTCCCCTACACCCACCTTACCGCCAATGCTACCTACAACACCTGGTCCAACCTCACCCCACTGGCATCAATAAGGCCCTCGGTCACATCACAGACCACACCGTTTGGCCCCTGGGAAAAGTTTTGTGAGTACCCAGGCTTTAGAGGAGGCCTTTGTGGGAAGACTTGAGTTACCCTTCTCATGGGTGAGATTCTTCCAGATTAAGTGGTGTCCCTAATTGACAGGTTTGTTTGTGGAAGTATGAACCAGAAAAAGATCTTAAATTGTGAGGATATCAAACTGTCAGGTGCAACCCCTTTGTAGAAGGACCGTTTAAGCGCTGTGACCCCAGTGATGAAATCTCCTTTATGGATGAGAAACTTTCTTTGGGCTCAGTCTAATGGTGAAGGACAATTTCAGGAGCTCATTAGCTCAGATTGTAAATTCTGTTGAATTAATTTCCTAGCTAACATTCTCCTCCAAACAGTTATAATGGATCAGCTGTCACCCTCTCGCCCGACATCGCCTTCTCCACAGAAACCTGGACCAACACCTCCTCCGGCCCGACATCACCATCACCTTCCCCGACTGCTACAAGATCCAGAGAAAGGACCGTCGCCCAGGAGTAGGAGCCTCCATTGTACACAAGACCCCCCTCTGACTCTCTACATCCAGCACAAGTGACCCCCACTCCAACAACGAGCACCTCCACTTCCAGATCCAGACCAGCCCTAAGACCACGCTACTCTGCACCCTCATCTACAGACCGCCAGGACCTCGCACACAGCCCGCTACCTCCATCGCCAAGCTCACCGCACCCCATGACATCACCTCCACGAACTACATCCTACTGGGGGACCTCAACTTCCACCTCGACAACTGCACCAACCCCGACATCACCTCTGTCCTCAACAACTTTGCCAACCTCGGACTGAAGCAGCTGGTCAACACGCCCACCCACAGTGGTGGACACACCTTCAACCCCATCTTTGCCGGAGGTTCAAACATCCATTTCAGCCTCATCACCCACCCCCTTTAGACAGACCACCACTGCATCCATTTCACCTTCATAGCCACTGCCGCACTCAAGCCCACCCCAATGGAATTGGAGCAAGGTCACCGAGGAGCACTTCAACACCATCCTCCTCCAACCCCCCCCTGGCACCACGACCGAAACCAACTCTGCAGCCACAGATTTCACAGCTGGATCTTCTGCTGCCCGACAAGCCTGCACCCCTCCGTAACCCCACCAAACAACGCCCCGAAGGCCGCCTGGTTCACCACAAAACTAGAAGAAGCCAGACGCTCCTGCAGACACCTTGAGAAAACCTGGAGAAACCAGAAAACCACAGAAGCACGGAAAAACCACAGGAGCGCCTTGAAGGACTACCACTAGTGTATAAGAGAAACCAAACGGACCGTCGTACGAGACACAGTCCAGATCAAAGCGATCAATGCCAAGGAACTGTTCAACGTCGTACAGCAGTTCACAAAACCCCCAAAGAAGCCACAGACATAACACCTTTCCCAGGAACTTTACAACTGCCCATAAGCCACACATCATGACCTGGGATCCCGCCACCGTCAAACATATCATCGCCACCATGAAGATAACCCCCTCAGGAGCTGCAGCGGACCCCTGCCCACCCCACATTTTCCACTGGGGCAACTGCCGCCATAGCCCCCAAAATAGGACGAACCATCAACACCTCCTTCAGATGCAGCATCTTCCCAGATGACTGGAAGCGGGCGGAGGTTAAACTCCTCCTCAAGAAACCAACAGGGGACCCTACGGACCTGAAAAGCTACCGGCCCATCTCTCTCCTCCCCTAGTGGACAAAGTCACAGAGAGACTCATAAAAACCCAGCTGACCACCTTCTTCAAAGAGAACTCCTTCCTAGATGCCTCCCAGTCAGGATTCCACAGCAACCACAGCACCGAGACCGCCCTCCTCGCTGCCACTGACGACATCCGCATGCTACTCAACCAGGGACACACTACGACCCTCATCCTTCTAGACCTCTCCGCAGCCTTCGACACCGTTTCACATCGCACGCTCGCAGCCAGGCGTCAAGATGCAGGGATTCAAGGAACAGCCCTCATCTGGATCCAATCCTTTCTCTCTGGCAGAACCCAGATGATCAGACTCCCTCCCTTCCTCTCTGAACCCACCAATATTAACTGCGGAGTACCCAAAGGATCTTCGCTCAGCCCCACGCTTTTCAACATCTACATGGCCCCCCTCACCACCTTCGTCATACAGCATGGGTTCAGCATTGTATCCTACGCCGACGACACCCAGCTCATCCTCTCACGAACGAACAAACCTGAAGACCACGACTCTGCTTCCAGGAGGGAATGAAGAACGTGGCAGCCTGGATGAAGGACAGCTGTTTGAAACTCAACCCAGACAAGACCGAGGTCTTCATCCTCGGACCCTGCACCTCCGCCTGGGACAACACCTGGAGGGCCCCCGCCCTCAGGACTTCACCCACCCCACAGACCACGCATGAAACCTCTGCATCATCCTAGACTCCTCCATCTCCATGAACCCCCAGATCAACACCATCGCCTCCACTAGCTTCATGTGCCTGCGCACCCTCCGTAAGCCCTTCAAATGGATCCCCCACGACTGCAAAAGGACCGTCACCCTTGCACTCATAACTATCAGACTGGACTACGACAAGGCCTTTTACGCAGGAATCAACAGAACTGTTCTACACAAACTTCAAACCATTCAAAACGCTGCAGCCAGACTCGTCCTCGGGACACCGTGCCATGAACACATGACCCAACACCTATCAGACCTCCACTAGCTCGCCGTCGAGACGAGGGTCACCTTCAAACTCCTCACTCACACCTACAAATCCCTCCACAATATCAGACCCAAATACCTCAACGAGAGAGTTTGCTTCCACGCACCCAAGAGGAACCTCCGCTCCGCTGACCTCTCCCTGGCAGAGGTCCCGCGCATCCGGAGGCACAGAACAGGCAGGATAGCTTTCTCCTACATCACAGCTAAGACCTGAAACGAGCTCCCTCTGAACATCAGACGCTCCCCTACCCTGCACACTTTCAGGAAGGACCTCAAGACCTGGCTCTTTGACTGATCAGGAGCTGCACCCCGCGGCACCTTGAGACCCTCACGGGTGAGTAGCGTGCTTTATAAACCCCTGATTAATGTATTGATTGAGCTATCCCTGAAGTCTGTAATTTCAGAATACAGAAACGTAAGACCTAATTTTACCAGCCAGAAAACCCTACCTGTAAAATCAGATGGTGAAAAGGCTTCAGCAGCTCAGCCTTATTTTTTCGACCCCTGCCTGATACAGGTAAGCAGGTAAAGTTTTTCCCCATCAGGTGGCATCTTCCTATTCCTTCGTCTGAACCTCCAAAACCCCACACCATACAGCAGACTCCTGCAAATATTTGTCTTCTGCTCAGAGCAGGAGGGAAAGTCTGCATTAAACCCTCCCAAACGGGGCATAGCGTGTAGGCTTCTGCCTGGTAAGTTTGGACTAGCAAGTCCTAATTTGTAATTCTGGCCAATATTGGGTAATCCAGTAGCACATATTCTCTGCATGGAATTTCACAAGACTTGTAATTGAACACGTTGTTGATCTCTTGCTTTGTAATCTGAAATTCTAGCATTGTGACCACTGCAATGGTAGCAGCCAACCTTCTATGTTCTCTTTAAAAAATCAAGTACTTTTGTTTCCAAATTACCATAACTGTTATTCTGGAAAGGCAGCTGTAGGGTAAACTAATTCTTTACAAGAAGGTTCCAAATTGATGCAGGATCTACATCATAAATGTCAGGAAGAGAGATGCAGGAATTATATCTCTATAAACTGGAAGAGGACAATTCAAGAAATATCAGTTGAAAACAGCTGCTTACTCATGGGTTAAAAACAATGCATTTGTGACATGGTTTCTAAATTGTATATGTTAGGATGTTAATAATAATAACATGAAGGTGGGAGGGGGCCCAGGGTAATTTAAAGACCGAGCAAAGACACGCTCCCTAACATGAATACATAACACAAAAGTGTTGATGGGTCTACAACGCTTTAAAAAGTCTAACAAAGTATGTATCTTGAGTGTCCTATGATGTCCTACCAAAGAAAAGTGAAAATCAAGAAAAAGTGAAGGATACCCTGATCTCAATGTGATCTGGAAAGGATACCCATCAGTCTCCACACGGAACCACCCTTCATCATTTGGGATTCCTTAGAGACCAACCACTTGGAAAACTACTGGTAACCGAGGAAGCCTTGGTCAAATCACCTCTAAACAAGGGGTAGTTGCCAGTATGGTCTAAGTATGGATGATGAAAACTTACAAGTGGATATGAGACTGATTTGCAGTGCATGTGAGAGAAAATGTGAGTAGTGGTGAAAATAAAATTGGGCGAGGGAGCAATGTGGCATTTTATTCTGGTTCTGCTCACTCCTACAATATTAAAAAAGCAGCAATAACAGTTTTAACAGATAACTGCCTGGATATAAAAAGTGGTCAACATGTTTCAGCAAATATGTTGGACACATGTGCCTATTGCCTTCATCAGGACCTAGATATAACTTATGCTACTGCAGGGTGAAAGTGCAAAAATAGATAAAATAAAGTTACTGCATTAATATCTTTCTATGACAAGGAAAAAGATCACCTGATATCCTAGGTGTCTTCTTAGCCTATTACGGTTGAGTCTGCATGTCACTGATAGGAAAACAAACAAACACAGACACATAGTAAGTGTACATACAAGTAACAATGGTAGACTTAAGGCCCATAGGAATGAATGGGAATTACTGAATCAGTAAACACTGATTCGGTAAAAGGGGGGAAACATTGAAGGGTGGCAGGGTGTCACTTTGACACCCTGTTGCACCCCTGATTTGTGTATGGGTGCACATGTGTCACACATACATGCCATAAGGGCATGTATGTCTGCCACATGGCACTGTTATTATTTGCATAAATTTGCATTTTTTAGGGTTTTCGAAATTTACCACCAACTTGTAGTTGGTGGTAAATAACGAATCCTAAAATAGGAAAATCGCTTATTTGAGTGCTCCCTACATATCAGGATTCGGTAATTTACCGAATTGGTATTTAAGAATTCGGTAATTTACCTATTCCTTAAATTACTGATTCGGTAAATTAACGAATCCTTAATTTAGGCCCCTACATATGAAAAGCCTAATTCAGGCCGGTAACAGCCGAAATTATCGGCCGTTACTGACTGGAATTAGGCTTCCTATATCTAGCCCTGAGTTTCTACGTTAATCTTCCATTTTATCTCTGTTTTCTTTTTTACCTGAAGAAATGTAAGGGAAAGGAAATCATGAATTTTGGATTTCCACTGGAGTTCTCATTCAGGTATTCTCTAGACTTTTAACTTGGGCTGCATTTGTTATGCCCAGCTAGTGGTGTAATCAAAACTCAAAGGGGCACAGAGGTATCCCAGGGCACAGTCACAGGGCTATGAGTCTTTCAAAGATGACAGTGAATAAATGTTGTGCCATTTAATTTGTAATGAACCAATGGAAGTTGTTACTGTTCATTTTCTTGTCCATATTTCTTAATCCGATCTTTTTGAGTCTGACTCTCACCTTTAATTCTTTAACTTTAGCATTCTTTGTCACCAAGAAAACCCTTCTGTGCCAGTACCACTATTTTGCCACAAGTGCCATATATACATTAAACTACCTCTTGAGTACCATTGCCAGCATTTTTCTTCAGATACCTTTATGTAAAGATTTACCTACAATATCCCAGCAGTATGCCACTCATATCCTATAGTCTAAGAATTATCTCCAATATGCCAGCACAGCATTTTGGCATAGTTTTCTATGTAAGCCAAGACCTACCCTCAGGATCCAGGAACAGTGACAGCACAGCATATTCACTCATTCCTAATATCTGTCACTCAAGCTCACCTACATTCAATCACTCACACATATTTTCACTCACTCATATTCAATCAATCAATCAATCAGGTTACCTGTGAATCATGACTACTCACCCGTAAGGGTCTGAAAGGCACTGGGGGGGGGGGGGGGGGGGGGGTGAGACTGCTGATCTGTCGAAAGGCATTTTGGTCCAGTTGAAGAGCCAGGTCTTGAGGTCCTTCCAGAATTGAGACAGTGACGGTGATTGCCTGAGGTGGAGAGGCAGGGTGTTCCAGGTCCTTGCTTCGAGGTAGGAGAAAGATCTTCCTCCTACCGTGGTCTTGAGGATAAGTGGAATGGCGGCCAGGGTGTGTTGGGTATAGCAGAGATCTCTGGTAGGTGCTTGGAATGTGAGGCTGTGGTTGAGGTGCGCAGATCCTGTTTTGTGTAGGGCTTTGTAGGCATGTGGGAAGCACTTGAAGTTGATTCTTTTGTTGAGTGGGAGCCACCGGAAGTCTCTCAGGTGGCCAGTGATGTTGATGTAGAGAGAGATATTGAAGATGGACCTAGCTAAAGCATTCTGAATGCTTTGCAGTTTCTTGAGGAGTTTCTGAAGATGCTGGAATAGAGTGCATTGCCATTGTCGAGTCTGCTGCTGATGAGTGTGTGGGTGACCATCTTTCTGGACTTGGTGGGGATCCACTTGAAGATCTTTTGGAGCAGGCGTAGCTTGTGGAAGCAGGATGATGATATGGTGTTGATCTGGCAGTTCATGGTGAGCAAGGAGTCTAGGATGATGCAGAGGTTTCATGCATGGTCTGTGTTGGGATCCAAGATCTGCAGGACACCAGGAGTCATCCCAGGTGAAGTGGATGGAGCCCAGGATGAGGTCTTCTCTGAGTTTAGCTTGAGGCAGCTTTCCTTCATCCACATCCAGGTGGTGACAGCCTTCATTCCATTGTGGATGTTGTTCTTGGCCACTTGGGGTCCGTTGGTGAGTGAGAGGATCAGCTGTGTGCTGTAGGCATACAAGAAGATGTTGAGTCTGTGGTTTCTAACAATGGCTGCAAGCAGGGTCATATAGATGTTGAAGAGAGAGGGATTCAGGGAGGAGCCATGTGGCTACACAGCTGATCTCTGTAGGTACAAAGTGAATGGTGGTAGTCTGACGCTATGTGTTCAGCCGGTGAGGAAGGAGCAGATATATTCCAGGGCTTAGTCATGGAGTCTTGTGTATAGGGTGTCTTGGGAGACAGTGTCAAAGGTGGCTGATAGATCCAGGAGGATGAGGGCTGCAGTTTCTCCTCAGGTGAAGGAGGGGGAGGACATTATCTGTTGCAGCAAAGAGGTTGGTCTCCGTGCTGTGGTTGCTTGGAAGCCAGATTGGTAGAGATTCAGGATGTAGTTTGCTTCAATGAACTCCAAAAGTTGGGCGCAGATGGCCTTCTCGATGACCTTAGCTGGGAAGGCGAGCAGGGAGATATAATACCTCATACTTTTTAACCTTTCAACTGTAACCAACACACATTCTTACTCACTCTTACTCATTATCACTTGTTTTCATTCACTCTGGCTCCCTTTTAACATACACATTTACATTCAGTATAGCTCACTCTTATTCAATGTCACTCACTCGCAATCATATGATGAGATGGTATAGGATCAGGTGAGAGACTGATTGCAGTGAAACCCTAGGCCCTATATGGCTGAAGCCTAAAGGGCCCATGGCTACTTGCACAAAAGATGCTGTAGAACATCCCAAATTGATGACTGAGAGGTTTGTTAGGCCCCTTATGTCGGAACTGGGACTTAGCTGGGCATGGAAAATCTGCCTAATGGCTGTTGATATACCTCTCTGCACCTCCGCTGACCATCAGAATCAGACAAGACTCACTGCCCATGGCTGCTTGACTCTAACCCACCTCAAAGGTTGGCATGTTATAATTATACAAATAGTCAATAATAAGCAACTATTCACTATTGGCCTATAGAAATCGGGCAAAAAAGACAGAGGGTTGGGCCGAATACCCTTAACCCCTTCACCGCTGGACTAATTCCCTCGTGCGTGTTGGCGAGCGTGCAGCGCCACAGTGCTTGTGACGAGCTCAGCTCATCATGCAGCACAGCGGAGCTGTGCTCATGACAAGCTGAGATTGTCATGCCTTCTCCCACTCCCATAAAATGCCCGCACAGGAGGGGAATTAGCCCTGTGCGGGCTTTCCACGGCTGTTATGACGAGCTAAGCTCGTCATTAAAGCACAGCTCCACTGTGCCTCATGACGAGCTGAGCTGGTCATGAGCATTGAAGAGGATAAGGGGAAGTCACTTCTGATTGCATTATTAAATAAGTATCCATAATCCCTAGACCACCCTCTCAGATCCTAATACTCCCCATGTTGCCTTTTTCTCTCTCGTTTTACATTGTCCAGTCTCCAGTATTCTCTAGCTTGATGGCTAATGATTCATTCTGAGTCCCGTTGAACCCCTATCAGGGTGGAAACATGACTTTTCACTGAAATTAGCATTCTCATTTGTGTGGAAGCATCAGCAAATGAAGTAATTTGTCCATTTGACAATTACAAATCAGCGAAATGTGAGCAGAAAACTGCTCAGAAAATGGCATACCATATGGAAATAAGTGCTCAATTTACACTTTTTACATAGTATGCCTCATTCCAAATAGATAACGAGAATTATTTAAATAATAGTGACTACCACCCATCTATGGTAACAGTAACAACAAGGGTGGTGATATTGCAACATCATAATAGGAATTTCACAATGAGCAACAAGTTAGATAATGCTCTCTTCTGACACCGCTGAAACCTGTGGAGGGGGGTCACACATATTTCAGTATAACCAGCTGAACATCCCTACCTTCCATGGTCAGTTAATTGATTGGCATTAAATTAGGTAATAGTATAGCATTATAGCCTGCAGTCACAGGCTACACCGGCGTAAAGGCAGGCTCGATCATTAAAGCCCCGAGCAAAAGGCAAGGGCCCTCAACAAGGAAGCAGGACTTTAAAGCCGGTATAGCTCAGCTACGAACGCCTACAAGGCTATTAGAACATTTCACCACTAGAGGGCAGAATGTTCTAACAAATAAAACAAATAAAACAAAGGCCTCACAGAGCCTCAGGCTCTGTAAGGCCTCTGTTCACAGCAACATCTGTGAAGGACAAAATTGGAATTATGGAGCTCTGGGGTTCTACTGGCCACTAGAATGGGGCTCCCAAAAATCGACTGTTCTAATATAGCCGTAGTGGGCTTGACCAGCCATTAAAGGCCTGTTCTAGAGTTAAAGGCTCAAGTCAAAGGCGAGGGCCTTTAACAAGGGAGCTGTAGGATAGAATGTTCTACTTTTTAAAACAAAGGCCTCACAATGCCCGAGGGGGGGTTCAATCCCCTCAGGCTCTGTGAGGCATTTGTTCACAGTAACAGTTGTGAACAAACATTGGAATATTGATTGTCTGGGCTTCTACCGACCATTAGAAGCCCGGAGCACACCATTGTCTTCAATGAAGAGCTCAACATTCCAATGTTCTAATAACACTAATGATTTATAGCAGCTAGAAATCATTGAAGAATGAAGCTCTATATGAAAACCTAGGTATTAATTGAATACTCCCCTTTTCTCTCCCTATCTCACTTTCTCTTTTTCCTTCTTTTCACCTTTAGACTGCACTACATGCTTGTATTGATTGCTGCACCCGCGGTCCACCCCTGTTGAGAATGCCTGTTCATGTTATGCCACTTCCTATTGGGAATGGGGTACTGCACCAGAAGATAAACACATAACATACATCCTGGTGTGGTGAAAGTCAAATCCCTTGTTTGGACTCGAGGGACAAGTCTTGTATGCCCTGCAAAATTTAGAAGATTGCTGCTCTTCCGAACTAGGTACGATTGACCTGGGAATCTATCTGCTTTCAAAACACAGGGTTGGGGAAAGTAAAAATGAAAAACACCCGCTAGCAAGACCAATACTATGGGTGATAGAGAAAAGATATGGCCGCATGTAGAACACTAACTTAAATTAAAAAAAAATGGCACTACATATAAACAGTAACATAAGGGCTACTTAAAACAAATATGAGGCCAGAAACCTGTTGGTGCTATGTGACTCCAGCAGAGATCTGGTCATTTCATGCAGTTCATAGGTTTTTAACTGATGCTGACTCAACATTCATCCTACTGAGATTGATACAGAAAACACTATTATACTCATCAATAATAAAAGCAAGTCACAGTTTAGTTTGCATTCTTCTGTATACAAATGGACAATAGTGTTATTTTTAAGTCAATGATTGCAAATGTATCTACTTCTCAAGGTTGGAATATTAGGCCAGATGTACGACCATTCCAAATTGCGAGTTGCAATTTGGAATTTACAACAGTGTCAGAGAAACTGATTACGATTCCCAATGAGTTCCCAAAATGCGAGGCTCATGAATAATATTGAGCCATGGCAAATTGCGACCCCATTGGGAAAAGCTGGCCCTCCCAGAGATTGTGGCCTGCTGGGCTCAGCAGACCTCCATGTATGGGACTGCTTGTCAATAAGGCAGCTTTTCTATTTTTTAATGCAAACCTGTTTCCCTTAGAGGAAAATGGGATGCATTAAAAAAAGGGCAGGTAGTGGTGCCTGGGACCACTGCCTGCCCTTAAAAAATACTTTTAGAGTCAGACACAAAGGAGTAGGGGTCCCTTGGGTACCCCTTCCCATTTGCGACTCCATTACCATCCTCTTGAAGAGTTCTGTAAATTATGGGTGTTTTGCGACCGCAATTCTGGTTGAAAAATATTCATACATGGCTAGAGAGTCGTTATTAGGAAGAGAACGCCCCTTCCTAATAGCGAGTTGCAAAACACTATACTGCAAGTTGCAAAATAGTGTTTGTACATTGCCATGTAGGTTTTTGCATGCTCAAACGAGTCGCAAACCCCTTTGGGCATGCAAAAACTGGTCGTACATCTGGCCCATTGTATATTGTTTACGTCAAACTATCTATTGGAATCAATGGGGAATAGCAATTACAATAGAGTTGTCATTTGAGGCTGGCAAGTTAGAATTAAAAAGCCTCAGTACTAGTTTAAATGAAAGCATTTTATACATTCAAGCTTAGGGGGTGTTTTCAGCTCCTCTGCTATGGTGGGTGAGAGTCTCCCCCTTGCTAGCACCTTGCAAAATACCAAAAAGATAATAAAATGGGTTTAAAACTAGTTTTATTATTGTTTTATTTTCCATGTGCTGAATCTTGGGGGTGGGGCCACACTGAGGGGAGTGGTATGTGCCCATGACGGTTTGGCCGCCCTTCTCCAACCCAGCAACCACAGACTCCCAGTCTGTCCTGGATTACAAACCAAGGGCACTGGCCAATGCTGAAGCTGCTCTCATGCATGAGAGCAGCTTCAGGATTGGCCATAGGGCAGGCTGGGAGCCTGTGTCTTCAGACGAGGAAATGAGCAGATGAGTGCAACACTATGGTGGATGGCAGAAGGTAAGTTTATTTATTTTTTACATTTATCTCCATTGTCCCCCTTTCCCCCCTGACCCTCCTCACTCCACGTCCCTTCCCTGACACAAGCTGTGCATGAGTGTTTGTGAAATACTGTATGAGTGAAGTACCATCCTCACCTATCTTGAAAGTGTGGAGCTCTGTCTGGAAGTAGGTGCATCAACCTGCAGTCAACTATGCTATTATTGAAACTTGTGTTGCCTTACTATTACGCAGAGGTTTGTAAAGGACACCTCAAACCCTGAGCTACAACATTATTATTATATGAAGTCTGTGTTCTTGAAGTTGTTTTTTGCCACTCAAGAAAGTAAGCATATATTCAATAGATACTGGCAACACCTATACAGGACACAGCGGTAAAAGGCTGACCTTGATTTAGTATTGCTCCACCTTGGCGCCTCCATGCTTGATTTGCTTCAGCTGAGCCGATTATAAGTGGATGACTGCTACTGGCATTTTACTATTACAAAGCTAATCTACTTGTGAGTATCATAAAATGGCCCACTGTGCTGGGAATAGGCCCCTGCGCCCTCAGTCTATTCGTTACTTTTCTTAAGTTGCATTTTTTTTATTATTTCAATTTTTTGCACTTGGTCTGCTAGGGTTGAGAGATACCCCTCTGATACATAAAGTGAACAACCCTCTCTCCTCCCTTCCCCCGCACTGCGTGAGGCCTCCGTTAAGCCCCTGGCCCAGCTTTAGCCTGGAAAATACAGGGGCATATTATCAAGGGGGTTTATCTCCGCTTTTTTGGCTTTAAAAGCCAAGAAAGTGGAGATAAAATTATCTCCCTATTACCAAGCTGTCGCTAACACCAGTTAGTGACAGCTAATAGGAGATAGCGACCATCTTGGGCCCCGCTTTGCATGTCAGTGATATTTATCACTAATGACATGCAAAGTGGGCGTGCCAAGATGTTAGCGACTGGAAACAGTCCCTAACATCGCTATCTCCTATTACCAACTTTTGGAGATATTCGCGCTAAGCGCGAATATCTCCAAAAGCTAACACCTGCCCTGAGCAGTTCTTAGCCATGTTATCCAATGGGAGGTGGATAACATGGCTAAGAGCATCTGCTCGATAATGCATGAATATCGCTGACTTTTCAGCGATATTCATGCCGTTTTTTATCGCATTTGCGATAAACCTTGCTAATAGCAAGGTTTATCTGCGATAAAAATCGCCGATGTGCGGCGATAATTTTTGTCTCTAAACAAGTTAGAGACAAAAATTATCGCTAGTTGTTGGTAATATGCCCCACATTTCCTTCATTTATTACTCCTAACTGGTAAGGGTTGATGGTGGGGATCGATGTGCATACAAAAGTATGTGAACTGTTATTGTCACTACAATGGGGCTAAGGTAGGGCAGGGTCAGGGTTAGAGACGTGGCTGAAAAGCTCAACATTCTCTGTATCTATTTTGCTTGCCTTTCACAAATAGGTAACTACATAAACAAACATTTACAATGCAATAGGTCTTGCACTACTGAAAGTTTCAGCTATTGACGTTGAATTATTATTTAAACAGCCAATAGCTCAATCGTTCAGTAACGCGGGTCTATTGCAATTCAAACACCAGTTTTTTTATGCTACACAAAAACGCTTCCTACATCCTTTCCTCTCAGATGTATACTCAGCAGGATTGTCACATAAATTACCTCACCTTGAAGCCAGAGAAAGAAAAGTTAACACCAAGCTCCAACAGAAAAGAAAGCTTGACATTTGGCTTCTGTCTTTGGATGCACAGCAAATGTGACGAGATAAGAACAAGATTTAGAGGCCTGTTTACAGAAAGATGATTTGTAGAAGAATACAGAAAACAAGGTTTGGGTGACAGGAGAGACAAACTCAAGCTGGGCAGCATAAGTCAAATAAAGCCATCAAATAGAAAGTGTTGGAAATGGCCTTTTTGCAGGGTTATACCCAAACTTTTTTTCTTCTTCCTCCTTCATTTTCCTGACCTGTGGTTGTTGGCAATAGGACGCTGGGCACTTTACCAGTGCTGATCAGTGCTAAAGTGCATATGCTCTCTGTGTAAATCGTTATTGTGATTGGTTACCCATGATTGGCATATTTGTATTACCAAGAAGTCCCTAGTAAAGTGCACTAAGTGTGCCAGGGCTGGTGATTTAAATGCTACTAATGGGCCTGCAGCACTGATTGTGCCACCCACATGAGTAGCCCTAAATTGGTGACTCAAGCCTGACACCACAGTGCCTGTGTGCAGTTGCTAACTGCCATGCTGCCCTTGCCAGTGTTTACACTGGCCAGGCCTAACCCTTCCCTTTCTGTACACATTGGACACCCCTATAGAAGGCCCTAGGTACCCCCTGGGCAGGGTGCAGTGTATATGAAAGGTAGAGCATGTACTGGTGTGTGTGACATGCTCTGGTAGTGAATTACAGCCATTTTCGTTTTTCACTATTGAGAGGGCTATCTTGCCCATAGGCTATAATGGGGAATGCTGAGTATCTTCCAATAGGAGCAAGATAGAAAATTAAAGTGTGGTATCCCTGAACTCAGAATTTAATAACACATCATTTAGGAAGGATAGTTTTTAAATCTGGTGTTTGAGAACAGCACTTTTAGAAAGTGGCTGTTCTCTTGTCTCACCTTTCTGTGTGCCAATGCCTCTCTGCCTCTAGAGACAAAGGAAAGACTGGTATAAAAAGGGCTACCCAGATTACTCAAAATTAGATCATCCTGGAATCAAGAAGGAACCTCTGCCAAGGAGAAAGCTGGAAGACTGAAGAGGAAGGACTGTCCTGCTGTGTGTTTGTGGGCTGACCTGCAGTTACTTTGCTGCCAAGGAGAGGGGAAGGACTTTGCTGTGACTTTGTCCCCTTGCTTGAAGAGATCTCCAAGGGCCTGAGAAGAGCTGCCTCCCTGTTAAGAAGTCCTGAGAACAAAAGGACTTCACCCCCAGCTTCCCCCTGAACTCTGCTCTATGAGTTCTGCCCTTCCTAGAGTGTTTGGTCCAGTTGTGGTGCCTCTGGAAGTTGTGCCTGCTGTATGGAAAGCTGTAAAAGGAGAAACGAAGACAATCTGCAAATTTTCATGCATCGCTCGCTTGCGGAGCACATCCCCGATAGTGTGAGGAATTTCCCGCCGGTCGCAAAGATCGAGATCGTTGCAGCTCCTGTTGCCGCTGCAAGAGCCGAGGCATCCTTCGCTTGCAGAACGCATCGGCCCGGTGCGGAAAGATTACTGTTGCTGCGAACATCGTCGCACAGCCTATCGCCGCTGGGTGAGATCGCCGCACTGCTTGCTTGCAGACCGCATCACATCGCTGCGAGCATCGTCGCAGAGCCATCGCATCAAGGGGCCGCGGGAGGAGAAGATCGCCGCCGCACCTGGGATCGTCGCCGTGCCGAAGATCGCCGCATCGTGCCTTTGCGAGACGCTTCCTACCGAACCTGCGCACTGGAATCCATACAAGGTATCGCCTCCCTCCCCATACAGACCAGGTTCGTTGCAACACGCCCACTGCATCCATGGGGCTGTCACATCGCCTCCCCAGGGTCTCAGGAGTGACGCATCACTTGTTTTTCAATGCTGCAGCTTCCATGTGGGACTTTTGGCGCATCTAAAGGTACTTTTGGCTAAATGTGACGCAACTGTGGATTATTTTGACGCAAACCCTCGAACTCTTTTAAAATCATATTCTTGAACTGTGTATGTTGGATTTTTGTTGTTTTGGTCTTGTGTAGTTTACAATAAATAACTTTATTTTTCTAAACTGGTGTGGAGTCCATTTGTGGTGTTTTCACAGTGTTACTGTGAGTGTTGGTACAAATACTTTACAAATTGCCTTTGATATGTCTGTTTGCTTAAGCCAAGCTATCAAGGGGGTGAGCCAGGGTTATCTAAAGAGTGTATCCCCCTTACCCTGACTAGGAGCAAGGGTCCCTATTTGGACTTTGGTACCTACCTCTGCCAAGTTGAGAGCCCCAGATCTTACAGAAAGCCAGAAAATAAATATGAGTTACTAGCCACAAAGCCAATGGTAAGCAACAGTCAGAATGCATTCCTAGATCAACTTTCTGAATGTCCCCAGGATGTCTTTGCAAACCAGACAACACAATGGTAGGCTTTGAACCAAAAAAACAACATGGTTTATTCACAAGTTGCCCACCTGTCTAACATTTTTATTTAATTCCATGAAACTGTTGCAACATATTTATTTTTGTTCATCCTTAATTCTTTTTCTGTCACACAAGTGAAATAATACAACAATAACCGTAGGATATGTTATGTAATAGGGAAAGTAGCCTCATATCCTGTGGGACCAATTCAGCCAAGCGCTTTGTATTCTAGGACCAGCAGTTATGCAGTGAAGACCACTTATTCATGAAGCAAAGCATGGACAATTATGTTGAACAGAAAGATATGAGGAACAGACAATTGTATGACACGTTCTGTGGCTTTCATGCCATATTGGTATAATGTGGATCCCAAAGGTATAAAAATACATAGGCTTAAGAAACAATGCTCTGCCTATTGAGTATCCGTCAATATGTTACTCTCTAGTAACTAAGAATGCAATCTTTAGTGAAAACACAAGAAGAACCTCCTTCAATTGAGAAAAACCCTGCAGACCTTTATGGTACATCTCGTAATACCTTCTGCTTTGAAAATAATGACTGCCTTTTAAATGTAAATTTGCTTGAATACTGAAACATGATGTTTTTCAAGGAAAACAGGCGTTTTTTTTGCCATGTTAGGATTGTTTGTTTCTTGCTGTTGAGTAAGCACCTTCCCTTCTTCCATCCAGTGGGGATGATCACTCTGTCTGGGCAAAATTTTGATGACAGTAATCAACAGATACCCTGAAACTGGTCCCAGGATGCTTGTTGCCGGTCGAGGGAGGACCTTGCTTGGATGTTTGGGCTGGACTGTTCCCATGTGGCACAGGGTAAAGTCTGATTTGCATATGGCTTAGTCCAAACTGGGGTGGTGTGGTGAGCAAAACAATGATGGATTAAACCCAGATCCTTGTGACTGGAGGTGAATGGTTGCATTGTTCAGCATTCTGTCCATCAATTGTTCCTTTTGCATTTGTTGCCCTAAGTGGGAAGGGTATGCCCAGACATGGGTCCCGTGCTCACTGCAACACTGATTCAAGCTAGCCTAGCTGATAAGGGGAATGCCCCGAAACTTGTCCCAGGATGCTTGTTTCCGGTCCAGGGAGGTCCTGGCTTGGCAGTTCGGGCTGGACTGTTCCCATGTGGTACAGGGTCAAGACTGATTTGCATATGGCTGAGTCCAAACTGGGGTGGTGTGGTGAGCAAAAAATGATGTATTAAACCCAGATCCTTGTGACTGGGGGTGAATGTTTGCATTGTTCAGCATTCTTTCCATCAACTGTTCCTTTTGCATTTGTCGCCCTGAGTAGGAAGGGTATCCTCACTGCACCACTAAATTCAAGCTAGCCTTGTTGATGAGCAGTGATGCTCCGAAACCAGCCCCACAATGCTTGTTTACGGTCTAGGGAGGACCTGGCTTGGCAGTTCGGGTTGGACTGGTCCCATGTGACCCACGATCAAGACTGACTTGCATATAGCTGGGTCCAAACAGGGGTGGTGTGAGTAAACAAACAAAGGATTAAACCCAGATCCTTGTGACTGGGGTTGAATGTTTGCCTTGTTCAGGATTCCGTCCATCAATTGTTCTTTTTGCGTTATTCCACAAAGCAGTCACCGACATGGTGGTCTGCTGACCCCAGCATGGCACCATCCCTGGGAGTGCTAGCCATTCCAAATGGGGTCGCAAATTGCACTTCCCTCATGAATATTCATGAGGCAGGCAATTTTGTCACCCCATTAGGATTCGCGAACAATGTCTGAGACACTATTGTAAATTACATTTTGCGAGTTACAATTTGCGAGTCAGAAAGCAACATAATTTGCAATTCACAAATTGTAAGAGTTGTAAATCTGGCTCTCGGTGTCCAAAGTGAGACTTATCCACCTTAGAATCCTGAGGGACCGACGGCTGTACCAGTGTCTGTGTCACCAGTTCCAGTCATGGACACTTCTCCAGTATCTCTGCAACCTAACATGACAAGATCTGTGTAACCGATTTGAGCACCAAAATGACTTATTGAAGCATTGTGCTGCATATATGTATTATTTGATCCTTTTATTTAACAAAGAGGGAGATGTAGTGTCTTGTGAGTTAGAGATGACGGGACCCTTTTGGTTCCTGACAGTCTTCAGAGAACAGTGGTGTAAGTGAGTAAGTTTGGGTGATGTAATTCATGATGTAGAATGTGCAGTTAATGATTACACACTGAGGAATAAAGACATTTAATATCAAGCTCCATGTGTAGTGTGATCATTTGCATGTACCTTGGCTGGGGAAGGACGTTACATTGAGCAGGTTTCATGTTGCTAGGGCTTGCTCAGCACTTCTGTTTGATCCACACAAATAGAGTCCCAAAGCATAAATATGTTTGGTTGGAACAAATAATCAATAACCTTGACATGTGGGAAGTTTGCTCACTGACTTGGGGGTCATTGAGTGGTTTCTGTTCCCAGGACTGTAATCCAATGCACTATAGCATGGCAGTGCTGTGGCTGTTGGGCCGCAATATCAAATGTTTTTAAAGGCAGAGGAGGCTGAGGCTCTTCTGTTGCAAACCTAGCACTTTCCTTCATTTTAAAGCGGTCAGAAAACTGCATGTTAGTCAGAAGAAGCATCTTTCATTGTGAGAAACATGTTTATTAGTTGGAGTGGATTATCCCCAGCAGAGCAATAAAGTCACTATCTTGTCACTTCTAGTCAATGGTGTCAGTACTTCAATCTTATCTCAACTCACGATAGCTATGGCACAGGGCAGACAGGCTTAGCTTAATAAAAATGTGTAAAGCTTTAGAAGTAACAAAACAATTAAAAAATCCAAAAATCCCTCACAATAAAACTCCCACTTCAATGTATACAAATAGAGCAAAGGTTCATGGCGATGAGAAAGGTAAGGGGACCCAGAGACAGCATTTTAAAGATTTGAGTGAAGCTTGCACCAACAAGCGCAAAGCATCAATGGTAGTCAGTGGTTCCTTGGAAAACAAGCTATTTACCCACCTAGTTCAACTTGGTTTGCAAGTGGTATGAAAATAATAATAATATTAATAATACATATATAATTTTTAAAACATACTGTGATGTGAAAAGGAATGGTGTAAAAAGATTTAACTTCAGGCTCATGTTTTAAATAAAACAATTTTGGGAGGCTGGAATTTTCAACCAAAAAGCACTGCACTTAGTTTTCTGTGGCACTGCAGTAGCCTTAAAGTTGAAGGAATGTCTTCTTACATTCCTGGCAACTCTCTCTCTGAAAGATTACTTGCAGTCATTTTTATAAGGTAAAGTCACCTGGTGATTGGTGGCCATCCCTAGGCAATTTAAACTAAAGTCTTTTCACTGTCCTTGTGCCTGATTTAACACAGTGTTGCACAATGTTTGCTCTACTAGTGTGTTTAACAACAAACGAATTCCAAGGGTAGTATCTTGTTTGCGCTCTGCTGTTCTTCAGCATTCCACAAACTATGCATTAGGAGTCCTCACCTGCCTTACAAAGGTAATCCTTACTACTGCAAGAATCACTTGCTCTCTACCACATGCTGTGAGAGGTGCTCGTGTAAATAAATGGAGCCGGGAACATACTATCTATTGAAAGAAAGATGTGTGTGACACTGTCTTTACTAGGCTCTTTGTACCACAAGCCTTTAATGCTGGGAGTTGGACATAATGGTCCAAGACAAATAAAGTGTAAAGAGGGATTCTTCAATGCAACTGCCAAGGAAAAACAATAATTCCTTTTGCAAAAACTACCAAAGGTTCAGGCAGGCAATATAGCAATTAGTTGAAAGTTTGAAGGGAGCATAGGACAAAACTCTATAATTAATATTATTATTGATGTTTTGTAAAACACGCTGCTACTGCAATGGACTGCCTATAAATAGGCCTTCACACAGTACGTTTTCCGAGTGATGGAATCCTTTTTTCAAACAGCCAGGTTTTCAGTTGATTTAAAAAATGGAGAGGGATTGACAGGATCTCAGGGACTGTGTTATTGTGTTCCATAGTATGGGTCCTTGGTAGGAGAGTGCAAAGCTTTCTTGATATGTTCTTTTAACTCTAGGAACTGAAGAAAGGTTGGAGTTGCCAGATAGAGGGTAGGGATGTGGGTTGCATCGTGAGACTGTCGTGCAGTTCCTAGTAATGCGTAGGATCTTCATATTCTTTGCACAACATAAACTAAGGGCTTGGGGCCTACACTGGTTCCGGACACACCCACAGGATATGTTGGCCTATAGACCAGCTAGCTCCCAGTGCCACTGTAAGCCCTCGTAACGTACCAGGGAGCGAACAGTTTCTGGCAACTACTGAACATTTCAACCCTGATCACTAAGGGATTGTGAAAAAAGTATGGAATATTTCGCTGAGTCACTCATTCTTGGGTTCTCTCAAAGAAGTATACAGAATACACAGTGGGACATTTTCAATATATTTATTGAGCCAACGTTATTCTTGTATAAAATATATGTGTTGCAATGATTACGAGATAGAAGCAAATAAAGGAGATTACAAGCACCAGAAGAGTAAACAGTAGATACATTTCTGCTGTGGTGCTGAAGCAATGAATATATGCGGGCATACATGCGAAGTGGTAATCTAGGTTCCTCTGACAATATAGACCCTACTATGAGGGTACCTAGAGTGTGTATGGATGTAGAACCGAGAATCCCCCCAAGGGATGATCCAACCCCATAACCTGTTAGGAGAGAGTGAAGGACCCCGTCTTGGTCTTGAGTTGGACACCCCTCACGGAATGTCAGAGTGGTACATGGTGATTTCTCAGCATTCAAGGCCCTTCAGTGTCAGAAGAAGTACCTCCTCTACCGATCTATCAGGATGCCTATTATTTATAATAAAATCAGTTTTCTTGATGTGCATGCTAGATTAGTGAGTTTATAGATATGGGTATGTAGATAGCATTGTCGCCTCTTGGATGAAGACAGGATTACTTTCGTACCTAGAGCATAGAGAGGCCTAGTACATGACGTTCAATGATTTGTGATAATGTTGTGTGAAGCTGGATGTGTAAACAATGTAGTTTCAGATAAACTAATCCCTTATTGTCGTGCATGTAAATGTGTTAAAACCTTCACAGCTAAAATGTTATTTTCTAGGACAATCTAAGGAAAAGGCTGCCTCTCTACATGGGCCTAACTCAGGAATATACCAAGACCAGGTGACTGTGATACTTAGAGCCTGTGTTTAATCATAGTTTATGCATGTAGTATAACGTTTTTAAAGGAATTCTTCTTTCCATAGCCAGGCAGTGGAGCTCATACAATAATGTAGCAGTTGAGGTGAATTTTGGCGGCTTTAGAAACAGTCTTCTGCAGCATTTTGGACTAGCTGCAGTCACTTGATAGCACCCTTGGCAACACCCAGATACAGAGTGTTTCCGTAATCCATTCGGGAGACCTGAATCACTGTTCTTTGTGCTGGGGAGGGAAGGGAGTAGAGATTCTTTCTCAGTCATCTGAGCTTTACAAAGCACAAAACTGCTACCTTGTTGATCTGGGTGTTAAGTGAGAGCTTGCTATCTTTCTAGATGCCCGCATTCTTGACAGCTGGCTTTGGGGAGGGGCAAGTCCCAAGAATCTTAGACCATAGATCAGTGCTGGACATCTGGGATTGGTTGCTTCCCCCAAGATATTAGTCTTATCATCGTTCAATGTGAGTTAGTTAGTATTTATTGAGGCAAGCAGTTTTGACCGGCAGGAATTTAAGACACCTGCATTCTGGTTTTTCTGGGAAATCAGAGGGATGACGATTTTGGTGTTGTCAGCCTATGAGGAGAGAGTCAGATCAAAGATCTCTGCAATGTCAGCTGGACTGTGTACATAGACATCAAAAATAGTTTAGCTGAGGTTGAGCCCTTTGATAACCCACAGGATCATAGATAGATCTGTGAGTAGTGCTGTTTCGTATGAACTTGAAAACAGTGATCCTGAAGAAAGGAATTGAACCATCACAAAGTGATGCCGCGCACAACTATGTCTTCTAATCTTTGCAGCAAGAGGTTCTGACTAACTGTGTCACAGGTGACACTTAGGTCTAGTAAAATCAGAGCAGCGGTGCTGCCGCTGTTTAACTGCACTTTTTCATCACACCCAGTAGGGCTGCCACTGTACTATGTTCAGCTCTGAAGCTTAATTTGGACTGATGGAGAAGATCATTGGAATCAATAAACATGGTTAGCTCCTTATTTATATGTTTTACAATATCTTGTTCAAGATTGGTAGAAGGGAGATAGGTCTATAGTTAGCCCAAATGTCAATGTCTAAATTTGGCTTTTTTAGCCATGCCTTGGGAACATACCCTTCCCTCAGAGAGATATTCAAATACTGTAATAGGATTTCCAACACTTGTGGGTCCACCTTACACAAAAATAAGCAAGGTAGTGGGTCTAGTAGAGAGTCTGATTTTATTGCATTTAGGAATTCTGTAAATGTCCCCAGGTCCAGAGGTGCAAATTTACTCAGCGTACAGGAAAGGTCAAGACATTTGGCATGATCTCCATTAGCCATCATCTGATCATGTCCTGGTAAGTTCCGGTTTGTGACTTCTTTTGAACCATCCATAGAGCTATCTGGGATGGTGGTGGGGGTGAAAGGGATCAAGGTATTTACTAACTTTTCTGCCATTCTAGAGCTGTTTGAGGAGTAAAGGAGGCGTGAATATCAGCAGCTTTTTTATGAAAAAGCAGGGCAATTCATCACATTGCGGTTGTGAAAGAAAAATGCTGGGGGTGATAACTTGGTGGGGCCTGATAGAATTTTCACCACTTGAAAGAGTGTGCTTAGGATGTTTTGAGCTTTAATGATTTTGTCAGTGAAAAAAGAGGCTCTGGGGGTACAGCATTTTTCATGATAGCCCTTCAGCTCTAGAGTATAAGCTATTTTATCACTTTCAGCATGTGATTTTTGCCAAATTCTTTCTAGGTCTTTGCCCTTCCTTTGAATGATGTTCAGATACAATTGTCATTGGTAGTCGAGTCCGTTTCCACTCTATGACTTATGTTGGGTCACTAGTATTTAGACTACAATTCAAGGCTGAAATGTCAATGTTGGAACATTTCCTCAATGATGTGGATATGTCATGTTATGTTTACTATGTGTGGATGGGGTATCAAAAGAGAACGGTCCTGCCAGGTGGTCCGACCACACTAGGGGAATTGGTGAGTCAGTGTGAATGCCCTTTACATTTGAAAAAGGGGGTCGAGCAGATATGTAGGCTCACTATTAATGAGCTTAATGTCTATGGCTTCAACATCCTCTATATTAGCTGTGGATGTGTTACATTCCTTGCTATCAATGTGAATTTTCAGGCCCCCTACTGTCATGAACTTAGCGTATTTCACAATATACTATGAGAGGATCTCTGTCATATGGGTGCACCAATGACCCGCTGATTTAGGGGGATGATTCATTAAGGCTCCTAACAGAGAAAAGTTGTTCAATAGTGACAGGGAAAACAGACGGTTCTCACAGTCCGGGACCTCTAGATTCACCGCTTTACATTTGGTATAGTGATTTAAAAATTACCACAATTCAACCCAACCCTATCGTGATGATGCAGTCTGATCATGCTATACGCCATGGGTAGGCCAGCAGTTCTGTCCGGAACCGAGTTTTCATTAAGCCATGTTTCACTTTGAAAGATGGTGTCTGGATTATGGTCAATTAGGAAGTGAAAAATTTCCCTCTGGTGCTTTGCCAAGGAGTGACAGTTAATACTAAAGAATTGGTGTTGAGCCGTTTCTGGCTTCCGTATATTTAGTTTTATTATGAATACTAATAATTGCATGATAAGGGATTACAGGGATCCATTTCTGACTCCTGCATAATTAATTGTATTATTATTATTAATATTAATAATAATAATAATAATAATAATAATAATAATAATAATAATAATAATAATAATATGAATACTAATAATAATAATAATAATAATAATAATAATAATAATAATAATAATAATAATAATAATAATAATAATAATATGAATAATATGAATAATAATAATTACAATATTTACATGGCAAGGGATTAGAGGGATCAGAAACAGGTTTATAAGGATGTCATTTTTTGTTTGGTGCATTTATCTCACGATCACATCTCACTTTTCTTGCCCAGGTGGCTTGCTTCAAAGCTGGAACAATCTTCCCTCTTTAATATCTGGCCAAATATAGAATATGGCCTAAAACACACAACGCAGACCAGTTAACATGATTGTATGTTTGAATACTACATCGGGCATCAGGCGTCTCATTGAGGTTTCAGCTGGCAAGAAAGAGAAGCAATCATTGGGTAACGCACCAACAGCTATACCGTCACAAACATAGTACTGTTTACATCACTACTGCAAAACCTGAATAATAAAAAAAAACAGCCAGAGTCCAGTGATGAACCTTGTGTGAAGGTATCTCAATAATTTGCAATAATTACAAAGGCCATCAATAAATACCTCTTCATGTATCTGTATTCCTTGCATGATTAAACACATGACTCATTACCAAAATGTGAATGGCTTGCTTGACAGGCGTATTTCATACTTTTATTAACTGAAATCATGCACGCCAATGAGCCATTACCAAATTATGCATGACATGCATGACATGCATAACAGGCATACGTCATACTTTTACCAATCAATCCATGTTTCCTTCCGCCCTCTTTTGTTTGACCTTTCAAGTTAAGTCATACTGAACTCTTCCAACCAAACTCACTCACTCAGCATGTCTACACATGAGCCCCGAAACATTGAATTGTAATCTCTAGCAACACTACTGCCACTAAATTACACAGTGTACTAGGACAACCAATCAATAGAATAATGCTGATTCTATAGTGCATGTTGTTAGACCTGTAAGGAGGTCTTTCCCCATTCTTTTTGCTTTTTGTCTCCATATTTTGCTGAATCTTTTTGATGGCCTTAAGACTCTGAGCACTTTACAAGTGCTATTCAGTGAAAAAGTGCATGTGCTTCTTCCCTAAACATTTGCGTAATTGGTGTATACCTGACTGACATATTAAATGTACGTGAAGGTCCCTTAGAAGGTAACATACTATATACCCATGGCATGTAAGTTAAGTGTTACTAGTGGGCTGCAGTCCTGATTGTGCCACCTACAAAGTTAGCCTTACAAACCTATCTTAGGCCTTCCACTGCAATGCCTGTGGGTGCGGTTTACTGCCACAGAGACTTGACATTTAAAAATACTTGCCAAGAAGTAAACTCCCCTTTTATTAAATATAAGTCACCCCTTAGGTAGGCCCTAGTTAGCTCTAAGGGCAGGGTGCTATGTAAGTAAAAGGAAGTATATGTACGTTCATGTTTGACGAGCAGAGTATTTCATTTTTCACTACTGCAAGGTCTACTCCTCTCATAGGCTAGCATCGAGAATTCTTTAATGCACTTTTAAGCTGTAATTCTGGATCAGAGAGGAGTACCTTTTTCATGTTTCATATGCTTAGAATGGTAATGATAAATCCTCCTTACCGGTGAAACTGAATTTAACATTACTGTTCAAGAAATGCCATTATTAGAATGTGGACATTTCTCCACACGTACTGCTCTGTATGCCTGAAAGCCTGTCTCCAATACACGCCTGGGGTGGGTGAAAGCTATACTGTAAATTCAATATCACAACTTCTATACTTTGTCATTTTGGTCTTATTCTGTTCAGAAGTTGATAGTCTATTTTCTAAACATGTGTGGAATTATTTTGTGGTGTATTCATTTTTTTATTGTGTGTGCTGCACAAATATTTTACAAATTGCCTCTTTGGATAAGCCTGACTGCCCAGTGCCCATCTACCAGAGGTTGAGCACAGGTTATCTGCTAGGGCCTGTTTACACATTTTGCTTGCTGGAGGGGGACCTGTCCCGCTCCTGCAACGCCAAGCCCCTGGTTGAACCGCTTGCCATATTAGGAGTGTTCTGAAAGTCTCGTGGTCAGTTCTTTGATTTCCCACAGAGGTGCCTATGAATTAGGCACTGCAATAAAAATGTCAAAATCAGCATGAACTGCTGCAGAAGATGCCATGCTGGTACTGGGGTGCATGCATACAGGGGGGCACAACATCTGCCCCTCTGCATGGATACCCAGGCCCAAAGGAAACAAATTCATTTCATATTCACCACAGTTTTCATGGCTATGGAACCACCATGAAAACAGTGGTGGACAGGAAATTCCTAATACAATTGGCTGGACTGCAGTGGATCCGCCAAGCATATTGTTACCTCACAACCACAGCACCACCACCAGATCTCTGCATAGAAAAGTGGAGGTGAAAGTCTCCGCCTGTTAGTTTGTGCATTTTATAGCACATGATTAGTACTAATATAACCACCACCATTAAGGACTGGTCACTTTTGGAGGCATTGGAAGTTGATGACGAGCTGTGGCCTCCTTCCATACCCCTCACTCTCCATGCCACTGTGTCCATTGGTGTCAGATGTTCTGCTACCTGTAACAAAGTGTTGAGCTTCTTCTTGTGCCATGTACCCTTCACCTGCCACTAAAGATGCTGTAAAGACATATACAATAAGTGTACTGTATATGTGTAAATATAACTGATCATGATTTTTTTTTCTCAAAATTATTTCACAATTTTCTACGTTCTGTCGTATCCCATGTAGGCCATTGCCCTTTTCCCTATTGTAAGAAATGTGAAGTTGGCAATGGTTTGCAACTTTGTCCAAGTAGTGTCCCTTCTTCCTGGGCAGGGTAAGGGGGATACACTTCTAAAAGTATCCCTGCTCACCCCCTTGGTAGCTTGGCACGAGCAGACAGGCTTATCTCCAGGGCAGTGTGTAAAGCAATTGAAAATGCATACGGGAACACAGTGAAAACACTACAAATGGACACCACACCAGTTAAGAAAAATAGCATATCTTTATCTAAACCAAACACAGCCAAAAATCCAACATGCAATACTGAAAGTTAGGTACTTTGCAAGATAACCTTTAAATTGCAGAAATATCCAAAAAACACAGTTCTTCCAAGTCAGTAGCTCCATCAAGGGCTACTGTGATGCTGAAAACGACAGAGTTTAACAGTTTCAGCAGACTGTGTCGGTATGGGCCAGCTGTATCGTCAATCCCATTGATACGAGCCGATTTGGGGCAACCGCCGCAGTTGCGGGATGAAGTTTAAGTGGTGCAGCGCCCAGTGCCCTCACAACGTGGTGCAGGCAGCGGCTCGGTGTTGGTCATCCAACTGCATGGGTAATACCAAGGCTACTATGCGGAGTAAGGCGGTGCTCAATGCGGCGTTCGCAAGCCATGATACAAGCAAAAGAGACGGTTGATGTCCGGGCGGGCAGCAATGGTGTCAGTGAGGTCTGGGCAGAGTAAGGCGAGGTGGTGCGGAGTGCTGTGCCCACAGGACTAGGTGCAAGCAGTGGCTCAGTGACGATCGCTTATCAGCATCGGTGAGACCAGGGATGTGCAGCGAATTGTGGTGGTACTTTCTGCAGTGCCTTCAGGACATGGAAAGAGTGACAGACTCGTTGATAAAGTTGGCTACTCTTGTCCTCTGCTGTGACTGAAAACAGAGGTTTCAGCGATGGTGCCCAGAGGGATAGGAAAGTTTTTGCTGGTCCTGACACTTCTTGAACATAGGTCAAGCTCTACGTCAAGCACTTGGCGGAAACAGCTACTGCAGGCCAACCCCCCAGACACCCAGAAAAGGGGCAGTACTTCCCCACAAGCTTCTCCTAGCTCTTCTCCTTGGCAGAGATTCCTCCTAAATTCAAGAAGTAATCTAAAGTTCAGGGGTCTGGGCTCCAACATTTATAGTTCATTTCCTTTTGTTCCCTTACTCAAAATCAGTTGTCTTCTCTGGTGCAGCGTCCCTGAAGGAGGTGGAGACAGCACTGTGCAAAGCAGACCAGGCCCATTCGTGTGTAAAGGAAATCTCCTCCCCCTACTCTAAATGCAGGCCAGGTCTATTTAGACCAGCCCTGACTCACCCTGGCAAGGCAGGACACACCTCACCCTCCAAATGGCTGTCTAAACAGAATGCACGTCCCTAGCTCCACTCACTCCAAAGCCAGACAGTCAATGCACAACCCTGGCAGAGGCACACTGGGCGACTAGCAAGAAAATACAGTGGTATTTTCAAACACAGGATATAAAAATCATCCTTACTATAAGATGCATCTTTACAACCTGAGTTCAGGCATTCCAAACTCCATGTTCCTATTTTGTCCCCATGGGCAGTTATACTTGTAAGATGTTATAACTAAATTCCCCATTCTATTCTATCCTATGGGACAAATAGCCTTCCAATAGTGAAAAACAAAATTGGCAGTATTTCACACAAAGGGCATGTCCTACCTTTCACATACACTGCACCATGCCTATAGGGGTACCTTGGGCCTACCTTAGGGGTGCTCACATGTAAGAAAAGGGAAGGTTAGGGTCTGGCAAATGGGTGTACTTGTCAGGTCAACTTGGCAGTTCTAAACTGCACACAGACACAGCAATGGCAGGTCTGAGAAAATTTTGCAAGACTGCTTGCGTGGGTGGCACAATCAGTGTGGCAAGTACACGAGCAGCATTTGATTTACAGGCCATGGGCACACACAGTGCACTGTACTAGGGTCTTAGTAGCAAATCAAATTAGCCAAATATGGAACCACTAATCCTTGACAACAATTTATCACTTGCTCTTTCGCACTGAACAGCAGTGGCAAAGTGCACAAAGCATCTACTCCAGCAAAAACGAGGTCCAACACAGTCAAAACACAGGAAGCAACTGCAGAAATATAGGGGAAACCCACACCAAGGATACCAGGCCTAAAACCTATGTTAGCATGAGCACACTGCAGTCTTTCCTTTGCACACACTACTATGAAGGCATATTTTGCTTTGTGCCACACTTGACTTTCACACAAAACCCACTGTTTTTTTGCATTATGTTCTTTCCTGGTATTCTAGCCTGAAAGCTGTAGGCAAGGTCAAACAACATTAATCCATGCTATTCTCTTTTGGTCAGGCTCTAGCACATAGACAAAACACACAAATGTAGCTGTTGTTTGGGAACATGTACTGTTTGTCATTTAGGTATGCACAGACATGAAAACACACAGATGAGATCACGACTGAACCTGAGATGTACAACCTTTATCTATGCATGCTAAGGTATGGGGGCAAGTGAGACACTATCAATCAATCAGGTGTTTGTTAAGCGTGACTACTCACCATTAAGGGTCTCAAAGCATTGGGGGTGGGGGGTGCAGGTTCCAGTCCATCAAGGAGGGGGAGCGATGTTTTTTGTCTGAGGTGGAGCGGAAGGGCGTTCCAGGCTCTGGCTGAGGAAGAAGGAGCGGCCTCCCGATTTGGTCTTTCTGGTGTGGGGGACTACGGCATAGGAGAGCTGGTCTGATCGTATGGTCACTTGGGGTGCGTGGAATTTGAGTCGGCTGTTCAGGTATGATGGTCCGGTATTATGGAGGGCCTTTTGTGGGTGAGTGAGCCTCTTGAAGGTGACTTTTGCCTTGATGGGGAGCCAGTGGAGTGTGCACAGGTGCTGGGATATGTGGCATTGTCTTGTCAGGTTGAGGACCAGTCTTGCGGTGGCGTTTTGGATGTTCTGTAGCTTGCGGTGAGGTTTTTGTTTAATCTGGCGTAGAGTGCGTTGCCGTAGTCGAGTCTACTGGTGACCAGGGCATGTGTGAGGGTATTTCTTTGTTTAAGGGGGATCCCTTTAAAGTTCTTGGAGGCAGAGGGTGTAGAAGCAGGAGGATTAGACAGAGTTGATCTGGTGGTCCATTTTGAGCTCGGAGTCCAGGATGATTCCCAGGATGCGTGCATGGTCTGTCGGGGTGAGCCGGCTTCCAAGGTGTCCTTCCAGGCGTTGGGGTTTAGGCTTATGATGAGTACTTCTGTTTTGTTGGTGTTTAGTTGTAGGCAGCTGTTTTTCATCCATTTGGTGACGGCTTCCATGCCTTCTCGAAAGGTGTGTCTGGCGGTGTTGGGTTCATTGGATAGGAAGAGGATTAGTTGAGTATCATCTGTGTATGACACAATGTTGAGTCCATAGGTTCTGAAGATGGGGGCGAGCGGATGGTAGGTGTAGGGTCAGAGAGGAAAGGGGGAGTCTGATCCGTTGCTTCCTGCCAGAGAGGAAGGAGCGGATCGTCGAGGGCTTTGTCCCGGATCCCCGCGTCGTGGAGTCTGCGTATTAGGGTGCAGTGAGAGACTGTGTTGAATGCCACTGAGAGGTAGAGGAGGATGAGGGCTACTGTTTCTCCTTTGTCCATTAGGGTGCGGATGTCGTTGAGGATGTTGTGCTCTGCGATGAATGTGGTGAGTTGGCTGTTGATAGCTTTCTCGATGACTTCCGCTGGCAACTGGAGCAGGGAGATGGGTCTGTTGTTTTTGAGAATAGTGGGATCCGCCTAGGGTTTCTTCAGGAAGGGGATTACCTAGGCATATATCCAGTCGTTAGGGAAGGAGGCGGTCGCCAGGGAGCAGTTACTGGTGTGGCAGAGCACAGGAGCGATGGTGTCAGTGGCTGTTGACAATGTGGTGGGGGCCAGGGTATGTGTGGGCCCAGGAGTGCATTGACCTCATTGTCTTCAGTGTGTCTTCAGTGATAACGGCTATCCAGTTGTGAATCGCTGGCTTCAGGGTGTCGGGTGGTTGATAAGGGTTTAGTGTGTTGGTTACCTTTGTCGAAGTTGTCATAGATGCTCTTGATTTTGTGGTGGAAAAAGGTGCTGAGTTTGTCAGAGAGGTCTTGTGAAGGAGGGGTGTCAGTAGATTCACTGGTGGTTTGGGCAAACTCCTTGATGATGTTGATGAGTTCTTTGCTGTTGTGTGCGTGTGTGGAGATTCTGTCTTCAATCGCTTTTTTCCTTGTTTCTCTGATGAGTTGGTGGTGGGCGTTGGTGGCGGCTCTGAAGTTGTTTTGGGCTTCTGTGGATTCAGTATTCCTCCATGCCTTCTCGAGGCAGTGTCAAGTGCGTCTGGACTCTCGAAGTTTGGTGGTAAACCATCTGGCTTTCTTGGCATGGGTGTTGTTGTTTTTCTCGAGGGAAGTTATGGTTTTGGCGCTGTCGGAGTTCCATCTATGCGGGGTTCGGGCTATGGTGTTGGGGTTGTCGTTTTCAGCTATGGTTGGCTGGAGTTGATGAGTGAGGAAGTGAGCTGGTCATCGGTGATTTTGGTCCAGTTTTTTCGCGGGAGCAGGTGCTGGTGTTTGTGGATGGGGGGTGTTCTGAAAGTGAAGTGGACACATCGATGGTCAGTCCACAGGAGTTCGATGGTGCGGCTGAAGGTGATGGAGGTTCCTGTAGTGAAGAGGGAGTCAATGGTGTGTCCTGCTGAGTGCGTTGGCTCGGTCATGCAGCCGCCATAAAGTAGAGGTCGAGGAGGGCTGGACAGCTAGGAGGCAGAAGCGGGGAGGGGAACATGGATGGGCTGGTCTTGCTGAGGGGGTAGGGGCCGCGGGAGCAGCAGCTGCAGGAATACGGAGGAAAAGGAAGTCAAAAGAGTTCAGAAAAAGTTGGAAAAAGTGAAATACAGAGAAAAAATACAAAAAGAATGAAGTGTGAAATGGAGTAGAAGGCAGAGAAAAAGAGAAGGAAAGAGTGAAGGGGCAAGAGGCTAAAGGGTCAAACAGAGCATAAAGGAGAGGAAGAAGGGGGCAGAAAGCAGAGTGCCGAAAGCAGAGTGAGAGAAAGAGTCAGGGGTCCACTGGACTACCAGGGACGAGGTGCAGGTGTAAACCTGTGGGTGGTGGAGGGCCTCGAACAGGGGCTCACAAAGGGCCTCACTTAGAGGTGTCGCTGCGAGGGTGGGAGAGCCATCTTACTGACAATAGCTTATTAGTCCCAGGCTTACGGTACTAAGGTGGTAGGATAACTCAGTCCTTGCCCACTAAGGTTCTATGGTACCAAGCATAGATCTGTGATTTTGCAGAATCCCTGCAACATGGTGCCACCAACGCTTGGTCCATTACTCATGTGGGGGACCGCTGAGTAGTGCTTGTGTCCACAATAACCTCTCACCATTGCCCAGAGACATCCGTAAGGGGGCTTTACCTCCTCAGTTTGTAGGTATTTCCTACTGCTGTAGATTTTTCAAGCTGGGATGGTAAAAAGTTAAAAAAACACTTTTGTGATGCTGTTTGAATCCCTTACATTTCCATATGGCTCACCTGGTTGCGATTCTGGCTCATTGCAGTGCAGCCGTTACTCAACACTTGTTACAGCATGTAGTCCCCAATGTAGGTTCTCCAGTTGTTTTTGTAGTTGAAGAGAATCCTGTTTACCGATTCAAGGTTTTCTACTCCTGGGTTACATTCCCTGCTGTTGGTGCAAATAATAATACTTTTCATTCTTATAAAGTAGCTTATGTTCCTGCGGCTAATTGGCCGTTTGCAATTATTTGCTTTATTGGCATCCTTCTCCATTATATTGCTTCTGTTGGCATGGGCACTTTAAGTATTGACAGGGCTACATGGCATGTCTTGCAGGTCCTACTCCTTATCCACATTATGCCACTAATACTGTAGCAGATGTGCATTTGTGTATGCTCAAGTAGTCCACCTATATAGATGCTTGACTCAGTTTGCTGCTGAACTCTTTTGGGAGCTCCACCTGTGGCTGTGCCTCCCGTGCAGGTCCCACAATGTGGAGTGCTTGTTATTAGCCCTGGTATTATAAATTCCATTATAGACAAATGTCCCCTTAATCATGAAGACTTTCCGTTTTGCATTGCTCAAAAAGGATTGGATACTTACTATGTGTTTGCCTACTGGTCTGGTCCCGTCTTAGCCAACTGCAACACTTGCAGGACCGTGTTTGCTACACTGTATACACTTTGTTATGGCACCCCCTCAATGAGCATTCTTCTGAACTTTCTCAAACTACAGAATGAACATTGGGCAGGTGTTGCGTGAGATTTGGGGATGATGCCAGGGGCATGCTCGAGTTGCTGGTTATTATTTCCGATGTTTATACATCTTTGGGTAGTAATAGTTTGGGGTCCTGACCATCTGTGCAATCTCTTGGCAAAATACTTTCTAAAAATGATGTTCACCCGGTTTTGACTAAGAATTATTGTGATAAATCGAGGCTGCAGCAACAGAAGCCAAAGTCTTGTGGCAGTTTTTACCACCGGATGCTTCTGAGCAATGGCATGATTTGCTTGGTCGCACCAAAATTAAGACTTCAGAGCGGTTTGAGGATACTGATCCTCGTTCTCCTTGTTCTTTCAGGAATCGGGTGATCATTGGTATAAATGAGGTGGGCAACAGGATTGCAGGAAAGGCAAACCTGTGCAACATAAAAAAGACATGCAGTAATCTTTTGACTTTAAAGTCAAGAGGGGGGAACCACCTCCATATAGAGGTTTAACAGCAAAATATGCCCCAGATGTTGGGCATCCTTCCCATGGACAGAAGTTGCGTGGTGACCCTCCTCGCCAGCGCAGCGGAAGTCACCATAGTGCACAGTCTGCCGCTTTCTGGAGGTACAAGCAACAGATTTGTTATTGTTCAGTGTCCGGATACCTGCATTGCACCTCCGGATAGACTTTATCATTTAGACATTCAGATTGAAGTTGATATTAAATGCAGGATTAATGCTTTTTTTGGGACAGTTTGACTTCTTCATATGACATTTTATTGGCGGAGGTCAATTGGTTACATGCCTCTCTTCTTACTTGTTCTCATAGGAAGATATAATCCTCCCTTCATTTTCACATCTCATCCCTGAGGAGACACAGCATGCTTATGCTTCAGAGTGAGCCCTTGCTTTGTCTCCTGTACTGTACCACACCCAGGTTGATTGGGATGAGAATTCTCAGCAACATGTTATTCCTATATTTTCTATACCTCAACCGCCGACTCAATATCCAATTAAATGTGACACTGGAATATCAGGGTGTTCTTGAGCCCCTGTGTCTCATCTATGAATAATCCCCTTTTTCCAGTTTTCATACCTGAATTTGAATAGTCATGTGCAAACTTTTTCAGTGCAGAATACCCACAGTACCGCCCAGATTAACAATATTGTCTTAACAAATTTAAATCTACACTAGACGTTTTGAATGGGTTTTTAAGTCACATCTTTGAACCAGAGAGCCGTGATTGGTCCGTATTCACCGCCCTCGATTCTCAGAGATGATAAACTCATTTACCAATGCGATAGAAGAACAGCAAGGTATTTTTGTGTCACGTATTATGTCCTTTTTACATGACAATGATCATGACACTTTGTCTTATGTAAATGACATATACCTTACCGATCGTGCATTGCACTTCGCGGAGTTCCACGTAGTGCAAATCTGTGAACTCCAGCCAGGGTTATTGATGAAGCAGCCAAATCTGCAATAGCAATGACTAGAGTAGCCGAGATGACATGTTCTATTACTAATATTGTTGACGACATGCGCGCTGCTACAACCGCATGTCGGGAGGAAACTGCTTTTCCTCAAGGATTTGTTTCTAAATATATTTATCAGTTGACCACTGACAGGGTTCCCATTGTAACAATCACTTGGGTTGGTGATCCCCTAAATACCAAACCTCGACTGCAGGCACTCTTTCATAATGGCCTCTCATGAAGGCATAGATTAAACCCAGATCTTTTAGGGTGGCAGAGTGGGCTAAAGAACGGTGATGGATTAAACCCAGATCTTTTGACTGGGTGTGAGTGTTTGATTGATTCAGATGCTCCGTCTATCACCACCCCCTTTTGTACTGCTTTTGGCCGTCATAAGTGTGGCAGGGTATGCTCAGACGTGAGTCCCTTGCTCACTTTGCCACTGGATTCAAGCAAGCCGGGCTGAAAACGGCTGAAATGCCAGAAACCGGTCCTCGGAAGCTTGTTCCCGGTCAAGGGAAGACATGGCTTGGCAGTTCGGGCTAGACTGTTCCCATGAGGCACAGGGTCAGACTGATTTGCATATAGCCATGTCTGAACTGGGGTGGCAGAGTGGGCTAAAGAACGGTGATGGATTAAACCCAGATCTTTTGACTGGGTGTGAGTGTTTGATTGATTCAGATGCTCCGTCCATCACCACCCCCTTTTGTAGCGCTTTTGGCCGCCATAAGTGTGGCAGGGTATGCTCAGACGTGAGTCCCTTGCTCACTTTGCCACTGGATTCAAGCAAGCCGGGCTGAAGACGGCTGGAATGCCAGAAACCGGTCCTCAGAAGCTTGTTCCCGGTCAAGGGAAGACATGGCTTGGCAGTTCGGGCTAGACTGTTCCCATGAGGCACAGGGTCAGACTGATTTGCATATAGCCATGTCTGAACTGGGGTGACAGAGTGGGCTAAAGAACGGTGATGGATTAAACCCAGATCTTTTGACTGGGTGTGAGTGCTAGATTGATTCAGATGCTCCGTCCATCACCACCCCCTTTTGTACCGCTTTTGGCCACCATAAGTGTGGCAGGGTATGCTCAGACGTGAGTCCCTTGTTCACTTTGCCATTGGATTCAAGCAAGCCGGGCAGAAGACGGCATGAATTCCAGAAACCGGTCCTCGGAAGCTTGTTCCCAGTCCAGGGAAGACATGGCTTGGCAGTTCGGGCTGGACTGTTCCCATGAGGCACAGGGTCAGACTGATTTGCATATAACTATGTCTGAACTAGGGTGGCAGAGTGGGCTAAAGAACGGTGATGGATTAAACCCAGATCTTTTGACTGGGTGTGAGTGTTTGATTGATTCAGATGCTCCGTCCATCACCACCCCCTTTTGTACCGCTTTTGGCCACCATAAGTGTGGCAGGGTATGCTCAGACGTGAGTCCCTTGTTCACTTTGCCATTGGATTCAAGCAAGCCGGGCAGAAGACGGCTGGAATTCCAGAAACCGGTCCTCGGAAGCTTGTTCCCAGTCCAGGGAAGACATGGCTTGGCAGTTCGGGCTGGACTGTTCCCATGAGGCACAGGGTCAGACTGATTTGCATATAACTATGTCTGAACTAGGGTGGCAGAGTGGGCTAAAGAACGGTGATGGATTAAACCCAGATCTTTTGACTGGGTGTGAGTGTTTGATTGATTCAGATGCTCCGTCCATCACCAACCCCTTTTGTACCGCTTTTGGCCGCCATAAGTGTGGCAGGGTATGCTCAGACGTGAGTCCCTTGCTCACTTTGACACTGGATTCAAGCAAGCCAGGCTGAAGACGGCTGGAATGCCAGAAACCGGTCCTCAGAAGCTTGTTCCCGGTCCAGGGAAGACATGGCTTGGCATTTCGGGCTGGACTGTTCCCATGAGGCACAGGGTCAGACTGATTTGCATATAGCCATGTCTGAACTGGAGTGGCAGAGTGGGCTAAAGAACGGTGATGGATTAAGCCCAGATCTTTTGACTGGGTGTGAGTGTTTGATTGATTCAGATGCTCTGTCCTTCACTACCCCCTTTTGTACCTCTTTTGGCCGCCATAAGTGTGGCAGGGTATGCTCAGACGTGAGTCCCTTGCTCACTTAGCCACTGGATTCAAGCAAGCCGGGCTGAAGACAGCTGGAATGCCAGAAACCGGTCCTCGGAAGCTTGTTCCCGGTCCAGGGAAGACATGGCTTGGCAGTTCGAGCTGGACTGTTCCCATGAGGCACAGGGTCAGACTAATTTGCATATAGCCATGTTTTAACTGGGGTGTCAGAGTGGGCTAAAGAACGGTGATGGATTAAACCCAGATCTTTTGACTGGGTGTGAGTGTTTGATTGATCCAGATGCTTCGTCCATCACCACCCCCTATTGTACTGTAGATTCTGCATAAGCAGGGGTTGCAGTCACTGCATCTCTCTTACAGCAATGTTACTGGTGGCATGTATTATACTAACAGACTCGCCGTTATGTCTTACGTTGTGACGTTTGTCAACAAATTAAATATTCTACTCTGCTCCGTCCTCCTTAGACACACCTTTGAATTTCAAATCAGCCCTTTGGCTGTATTTATCTTGATCATTGCTGTCCCCTTGTTTCAGATAATGCATTTAAATATATTTTGGTTGCAGTTGATTCTTGCTCTTGGTTCCTCTGGGTCTGGCCACTGCACTCAGCTGACGCTCTAACTGTTATTAAGGATTTGCCAATCTTTGTCAGAACTTATGCCTGTGGCGCTTTCCATTTGGACAAGGGTCTGGCTTTTGCCTCTAAAGTATACCATGACTCAATGGCATTGATGGGGGTGCAGGTGCATTTCTCGTCTCCATATAGCCAGAGGGCAACTCTTTTGTGGTGCAGAAGAACTGTGACTTTAGCAGTCTAAAACGGAGAGTATCAGATAAGGGACGTGGCTGGATGACTCATCTTTATGGGGTTTAGCAAGCACTTAATATTCTCCCTAAAAGATTTTTGTGCGGATGGCCCCTGTACAAAATGTTTTTTTAGATCAAGATGTGTGTTCCAGACTTTGATGGTCTAGACCTTGTGGTGACAGCTGCAGCCTATGACGTAGATAACTACTGTGCTGTCTTGCAGGATATACAAAAAAGTTGTGATGCTCTGGCTAAACGTAATTTACCTTCTTCTCTCCAATCAGATGTGACTGTTCAGATTCCTGTTACCAGCTGGCTTCCTAAAGTTTGAACGTGGAAAGGTGGTGATCAAGAAATAATCTAATCCCTCCTACCATGCTTATGTCCAGTGCTTGGTCTTTAGGGTACCTGAATTGTAATTTTGCCTCATCTTCCTGGATACCAAGATAATGGCTTGATTTCCATTGAACATGTCAAGTCACATCATATGGCCAATTCTGAATAGCATGCCTCAAGGTGTTCCTACACAGAAGGTTGCTGCAGCCAAAGAGCACCATCCTTGCTGATTCTCCCCGGCTTCAGGAGTAAGATTTAAAGACTTCAGTTGACCTAATACCTGTTGCACCTTCTACACATACAGTAATGGATATGGTTTATTCTGTTCTGCCAGTTGATGCCACATATGCAGTACAGGAAGCAATTGTCCATCCAGAATCACAGCTTCCTCTGTTTCAGCTGAGTTCTTCTGGGTATTATATTGATCGAGATAACATTTCTTCAGACAATTCTTCATTGTCTTCTGTTTTGCATTCCCCGCTAGCACAGATTTGTGTTTTCATCTCCTGATTAAAACACACTTATCTGATTCCTACTTGGATATATATCTGGATCGTATTATCCATGGTACTTTTGTTCATATGGATTGTGTTTGTAACAGTTTTTTTCCTTTAGATCAATGGCCCTTACCTCCCAGAACATTCTGCTGCAAAACTGGTCAACAGGGTGTTGGCCCCACATTCTTCCTCGTATAAAATGAAAATAAACCAGTCCCTTGTAAACATTTCAGATGTCCCAGTTACTGATGGATTTGTCTGGGATAAAGTATGGTTTGATGTATTTGGTCCTACACAGACCCTGCATATACCATATGTGTTCCATGGCTCCTAGCTGATGTCACAGTACCAGGATGGCATTCTAAGATTGGGATGTTGATACTGTGAATTCAATGCTTTCTGAATTGCAATGTTACACTGTCTTTGGCTCGGAGAATTTGTATTTAAATTCTGCTAACTATGTGGATTTGTTCTGTTATCAACATTATGGACATCATTATTTGAACAGGACTGGTGTACAGTGTCTCTGATATAATTATACTCAATAGGAGCATTGCCAAACTCCACCAAGAGTAACTCAAAAAAGCAATAGATGAAGTACACATATTTCACTGGTTATAACGTATCAGACCTGAAATCATACTATTTTAAATTGGTTCCGATTCCCTTCAGAAGAAATATGCGACTCAGAGGAATTTTGTGCTAGCAAAGGCTCCAAATTGCAAAATTAGAGCCTTTTGACTGGAAAATGACCTTTTAGTATGTACACCACCCAAACTGCGATAGCAACAAGTTACTAAATCACAAATTGGGTTTGCTACTATAAACTGAATCCCAATATGGAAGGGGCTTATTCAGGGATTCATGTGTTAATATTAGGCAACCAAAATCAGATAACAAAACGTTAATATTTTACTAACTACATAAAGGTAATGGTAAGAGTTACCCAAGGTATCCCTTTCCCTTTGTTAATGTTGATAAAAAACTATTTTAGGAGTAAGCAGTGGTCTCAAGGACCACCACAGTTTGAAAAAATGTGATTAATTTAGCTATTTTTAACATAGCCCCTTTTCCTGTATGAAAATCTGGAACAATTTTTTTAAAAAGATTGCTTTGTTTAAAAACGATCACAGATATTGCGGTTTGCTGACCCAAACAGGCCACCAATCTCTTTGATGACAGAGAATTGTAGTGGGTCGCAGTTTGCGAACTACTTTGTTAATTGATTGATTGATTGATTGATTGATTAATAATCATAAAGTAGGTTGAATTGCAATCCACTACAATTCAGTTATTTACATCCTGACAATAATACAAAGGTCGGTTACAAACTACCACTGGACACTCTAAAAGTTGGTTCACAAATTGCGACGACTATTAGCAAATATAAGGCCGGATATACGACCATTCGATTTTGCAAGTGGGAAACTGTGATTTTTTTGCGATTCACAAAATGTAATGTACAACAGTGAGACACTGTTTGCGATTCCCAAATAAGTCGCAAGGGGCCTGCCTCATTAATATTCATGAGTCAGGGCACAATTTGCGATCCATTGGGAATGGCCGGCACTCACAGGTATGGTGGCCTGCTGGGTCAGCAGACCACCATGTCTATGACAGCTTTTTCTAAAAAGCAATTTTATTTTTAAATGCAGTCTGTTTTCCTTAAAGGAAAACGAGATGCATTTCTCTTTTGTTGTTAACAGCAGACAATGGTGTTTGGGACCACTGCATGCTCTTAAAAAATATTTGCTCCTACATTTGCAAAAGAGAAGGTGTCCCTTGGGGACCCCTTCCCACTTGAGAATGGCCTACCACCATGCATTGGTAGTAAAATGCAAATGATTTTCAACTGCATTTTGGTCGCAAACATTAGTACATGGCACTGTGAGCCACTATTAGGAAGGGACGCCCTTGGAACGCTCCTTCCTAATAGGGAGTCGCAAATCCTCTGTTGCTAGTTGGTAATATGTTCCCAACACATAAAATGGGGCTTCCCCATGCCATAGACCTATTAAGCGGTCGCTAACGACCCGATTACCCATTTGTGACCGCTAAAAACGGTTGTACCTGTGGCCCATGATGTTCATACATCTAGCCCGTATTTCTTAGTAGATCAGGCTTTGTGTGAAGAACTATGAATGTTTGCCCTGATCTGAATTACATTCCTGCAACACCATCTTGAGCAAAGTGACACAAAGCCAAAGAAATCGCTGTTTGCGCTCAGAAAAAGGCACCTTTCCTCTGCAAAATACCTTTTACACTGGAAAGTAAATACCCTTCAAAGACTTTGTGCTGTTTTGACTTTTCTCAGGCACAAACTCTTGGTAAATCATGCCTATGATCTTTTGAAGCTAAAAAAGATAGAGAATGTATTGTTTGACTATTTTGAGACTCAAATCTATTGTATTTGCCCAGATCTTGATTTAGTAGTTCGCGTCTCCGTAGAGGAAGTTGCTTGCAATTGATATGCACAATACCTGCAGGTGAGAGCACAGTAATAAAGGAATGAAAATAAAACATTTTTCAGAAGCGATACATAGTGCTCTAGAGAATTTTTTGTAGGCTTGAGCACATTTCTGTGGTATTTTATTTCTTATTCTCTGGAGCAAAAATGATAAATAGAATAACTTTTAAGGGTTGAAAAACAGATTTTTTTCTTTGTTATATAAACCACAAAATAAAAGGATGCTTGAACATCAATGCAACACTTCAGCTCGCATTACATTTTTATTCTAGTCTTCTCCTTTCCCAAAAGTAATTTACAGGGAAATGACCTTGTACATGTGTTATAGATGTTGACTGTTGAAAAATGCTCGGAATTACAAGAGATACTTTACTGTGCATTTATGCTTTACACAGAATCATTAAATGCACATCGGGTCCTTTCCTTTCCCATAGGGTTCTCCCACACACACTCAAGTACTGTTTCTATTGATGGAGGTGTGAGAACGAACATCGGATGGCAGCATGGGCGTCCGCAGGGGGGGGGGGCAAGGAGAGGCGCTTGCCCCCCCCCTGGAGTAACCCTCCTCCCCCCCCCCTTCGGACGCCCATAAAAACCGTGATTTGAAGACGGGGGTCTCACTCTCTTTCCTCTCCTTTCTTTTATTTGCTTCCCTGTAAAATGGATCCAAAAAAGAAAGACGCTTTTGCTGGAAATGTCATATTTTTATGCCATTTTAATTCCAAAGTGCAGCATTGGGAATAAAAGGCAAAAAATATGACAAATAGATAAATAACTAAATAAAGTAAGAGAGAGTAGTAGCAAACTGGCCACACTGATTTTATTCACACTGAAACACATTAGCACCACTTTTACAGAGTTTGCCAGTTAAGCGCTATTTTTGTTTTCTTGTCTTTGTTTTCCCTGGACTTGGAACTAGTGCACCAATCCTGGAGGTACTGCAGTGTGTGGATTGGAAAACGAAATGTGTGCTGCGGCTCTGCGTCCGTCCAGGGATGAGGTCTTTTTACCCTACTGCTTATGTTTTGTAAGGATATAAGCAATGGCCATTTAAATGGGTCCATTCAGGGCCCTGTAGTCGTGTCCTTAACTTTTCAGGCAAAAGTACTAACCGATTTCTGAATAGTGAGTGCAAATGCATTAAGGTAACCATGTTGTTCCTGCTTACATTTCCCATAGTTTGCTAAATTTTGCATTCCCTATAAGTGTTTGCTTTTTCCAGGATGTTGTTTATTTTTTTTTGTAGGCCGCATATTGCTCTTGTCTAGTGCGTAATTTAAATTGAGCTGCATCCAGGTGTTTATAGCAGGCAACAATTGGGTTGTAGTTGAAGACAGTGGGAGTTTTTCTCAATTTGGCAGTACGGTGTTCAGTGGGGCAGAGGATGTGGCACTATGGTCAGAGCTGCTGAATTTGGAACTGGGCACCAGGTTCAGCCTTAATAACTAGTCCACCAGACCACTTTCCAGGGGGAGCACAATCACATGCTAGACCTTAGAAGGCTTCGCAGCACCTTAGAAGTTCTGGTGTCTTCGCACCTGCAGGTGGACCCTAAGTGTAGGTTAACCTTCAAGGCTTGTCCACCACTATCCATACTGAAGTTCACCGCCAGTCTTGCGGGCAGGCCTATGAAGCAGCACACCCTAGAACAACAGTCACTGAGGTCACAGGACCCTTGAGAAGGGCCAGCTCTAGGGCAGTGCAACCAATGTGACCGCACCGGGTGCTGACTTTAGGTGGAGGCATCATGTTTGCAAGTATATTATGGTTGGAAAAACGCTTGCTGCCTCCTTCCTGGCCTCCAGCAATTTTCGGCAACAATAAAAATGTCATGATGACTCTGGTGATTAATGTTCTTCCTAGAGAGAGATCAGAATTTGTCTAGTGGAAGTTTTGACTCATGGAACGGTAGCTCAGAGGGTTAATGTACCGGCTGTAAAGAACATGCGCCATGCAGATCACAAAGTGCACATAATGTAAATAGATCAGTGGGCTACTGCTTTTGTCAGAGAGATCCTTTTGTTACTCGCAGTTTATAAGCTAAAATCCTAACTTAGAACAGTGAGCTATTAACTGTCATCTAAGATCTGCCTACAAACTGCAAGGTATAAATTAGAGCGTTATGTCCCCCCAGTCTTTGGTTATCCTAATGTCCAAAAAAGTGTTCTTTTGGACAGAAATCAATTCTGATTATTAAGGAGAACCTCCAACCATGGTATTACGTTTTAAATTCCTGGTATTGTGTTTCTCCAGACCAATCACTATAAAAATATACGGGCTACTAGTATGGTTGTCATGTGACTCCTGCACCTTGTAGTCCTTAGTCTTATGTAACATTTTCTATACAGTGATTTACACACATATTGATTATCTCTGTGTAATGTGTGTGATGTAAACTCTGACACCCTACAATGGTATGAGTGGCGCTGTAAATCAAATTAAAAGCATCTGCGAGAGAGTGGTTATGGAAACTTGGGGGGCACAGTTAAAGGGTGGTAGTGAGGGAATCCATGGCAGAGATGGTCATTGGGGGGCACTAACAAACATTAATGCACAGGACACCACCAGTGCTATGGCTGGCCCTGCCCTTGAGGCCAGTCTGCCTTACCCATAGGTACCTCCATTGGCCTTGTTTCAGCAGTAGTAGCTGCAACTCACCAGGGATTGGCAATGCAGGATTTGCAAGCACACCAAACTAAGTTTGCAGACTTAGAGTCATCCGGCTTCATTCACAAGCACATTTAACATGTGCTGCCTGCTGTGGGGCCACTGGAATTAATTATGCAGCAAAGGATGACAACATTATGCCGTAGTGTTGACTTAATTATGCATTAAAAATAAGGCTGCAGCGTAATGCATTATATTTTCAGATATTTTATTATTTTGACTTGTGTACACATGCTGACAGTCTCTGGAAAGATTTTGCCTTATTAGTACCAGTGTAACATACAAACGCAGCAGTGAGAAAGGTGATCAGTCAACCTTTACAATAGGCCATCCACTCCGCAGCAACACAAGTCACATTTTATATTAACTTTTGATATGTTTGAGATACAAACAATTTATTAGTTTAAATTGTCATATCATGCAGCAGATCTTGCATTATAAGGCAAATATGGCAGAGCCATAATTTTAGAGAAAACATTTGCAAACTAGGATATTTTGCCATTTATGTTTGAACTGCTGATGTGGAAAAAGGGAGCAGTGTTTGGTACATTCTGTGATTAGAAGCATATCCCAATTTGCGAATATATTTTAATGTCAATAACTCACATGTATCCATTGGTTGATTAAACTGGGCAGTGAAATGCCAAACAAATACAAAAAATTAGGATGTCTGCGCATTCTGGCCACACCTCTGGCTTCACCACAGATCCAATCCTTGGGGTATTCCATCCCTTTAATTCTCTGCCCACTGTTCCCCTACTTTTTCCCCCCACTTCGACCACTGTGTAAGACTCAGCATTCCTGGACCTGTGATGTGCCGCCGCTGCGGGCACCGCATGTGCCACACATTTACGGTACCGGGCTTCCGCTTAAAGGAGCTGGCCATTATTGTATCCCTAAACGTGGGCACTTTGTCAGTTTGACTTTGACTAAAGGTAGAGGGACTCTAAGTTTCTTTTAAAAAATATAGCTAACATTTGGACCTATACATTTTATTTTGTATAAATTAATTGAATGTTTGTAAAATTTAGCAATGTCTGGGGAATTCTAGTAAAGGGAGCACCCATTGGCGAATCACTAGCGTGTGTGATTGCTCAATTATTTATTAATAACTTTGACGTTGTGATTTAACTTTGGATAACAGTTATCATGAATTCTAGCACCAAGAAGCCAATATTGGTAAATATGTGTGCTATAAATAATCCCTAACATACACTGTGCATACAGTATATTTAATCTGGTGCTTTAATCATAGGCTGTTTTAAAGTATTCTGATGAAAATCGAATCGTGCTGAAGACAGCCTTGATTGGTGTTGGTTCAAGCACCCGGAAGTCTGCACACCTAGCAGACAGAGATAAAGCACCTTGTCAGAAAGTTTAGCGTTTTCCCTACAGGTGGTATTTGTTGGCCTGTGGCAGGGTCAGTCACATGTCCTGGGTTCCTGGCATTTAATTGAGTCTATCCCAGTTCTGCGCCCCACTGTTTCTTGTGTCCCACCTGGCACACATCATGTCAGAGGATGGGGATGACGTTAACATTTTGCCCCCCCCTGGAAAAATTTCTGCGGACGCCCATGGATGGCAGGACCGTTGGTCCTAAAATGTAGTCAGGATGCTATTCTGATTTTAATAGCAAACTCCCGTTTGCACACTGTTGTCCAGGAGCAGTTTTCAGAGTGTGCTGATTATTGGTACTAGATCACCAAACCTCGAATTATGAGAAATACCTACTACTGCAGTGAGTGTAGCAAAAGAGCCATTCTACTCGTCTCTTTACTTTGAGGGCTTTACAAAAAACACTTACAAAAACATGGCATCCTTCGGTGCATTTTGAAAAATGATTTCCATAAATATATGGGTTGAACGGCCCATGGGTATCTGGTACAGTGTACCTCCTCATTTGTAAAAAACATACTACTACTGCAAAACTCTCATGTTTGCAGTAAAAGTGTTCAGAAAAAAGCCCTCTACTTCCCCCTGGAATGAGGGGAAGACAGAATCAGATGACTAAGACCAATAAAGAAATCACATTAGAAGAGACACTGTTCCGTTTCAGGGAGAATTGCAAAAAAATAAAAATGCATGTACGGGTGAAGACAATACACAATGTGTGTCAGTAATACATTGGATCTGCCCATATGCGACACAAAAGATTTAAATATGGATCTGCAATTGCATCAACCAGAGCACTCATAAGAGTGCCTTGACGCCTCATCAGGGGTAGTAAGCGCTATATAAATGCAATTACAATATAATCGATTAGAGATATTGAACAGAAAATGAATAATACATTTACTGTAGCGTTAGCCTGTATTTTATGTGGTTGGGTTGTGTCTTATTTGATCTGCTGTCAGTGGTATATTTACAATATTTAGGGACCATGGAAAGGAAGCTAGTAAAGGTCGAGTTTTTAAATCATCACATAAAGTAATATATGATAACAAAATATCTTAATTCAGCGACTTGATGAATGCTCTGTGAGAATAAACGTGTGAATTGAAAGGAAAAAAACTTTGCAGGCAATCAAATGTCAAGCTAAATCCGAGGAGTAATACACTTTAATAATCGTTGGTTAAAAGTTTAAGCCTGGCTTAATTAAATTCAATCTCTGATTGCCTTTAAAAGCATGCTACTTGCTGCAAGGAAAAACGCATAGTAAACAATAGTTAATTGCCTATTCACCTGGCAAATTTTCTACAATTTTTGTGGGGGTGCTGCAGCACCTCCCGCACCCCTACTTCCAGTTCCAATGTTTGTGCATGAAACCAGAACTTGCGGCCAAACACGATAACATGGGTGCCAATGCAAACTACTCCAGATAGTCGCACTTCCACCAGATAGAACCTGGAGTAAAACGCAGGAGGGAGAGTGGGGGGAGCGTAGCTTGTTTTGCACATTTTGCAAGATGCTGTTTTGAATACCACCGAACAGGGAAGCTCATGGAAGGATTGGATACCTATCTCTGTTGCTAGGTCTCACACTTGAAACTGAATGCAAATTGCACATCTGTTTATTACTGTAGTATGTTGTTATGCAATTGACATCCACTACTGACAATAAATTGCAATTGATCCCTTGATGGTGACTGGAAGGTTTTGTATGTGGAGGCTGATAAAAGTGAATATATTGTGTTCTAACCATAGTTTGGGGTTTTTGAAGGCCAGTCTGCCTAACAAAAAGTGATAATAATAGTTCTGTTGTGAACCAAGGGAATAATGACCTTTGGCAGGGGCTTCATTGGAGAAGGGCACCAGATAGAAGTGTTACCCCTGATGGACCACAAATTCCCCCTTGAAAACACGGACCATTTATGAGAAATGAAAGAGAAACAGACTAGGGAGATCGGTGACAGACTGCACGGCACAAAGAGGGTTGGTCTCGGGCATGCTGACACTGTCCCCATTTCAGCTCCGTTTGGGGTGCAGCTCAGCGGTCTGCGTGCCAACAATGGAAAAGCTGCAGCAGGAAAGAGAGCTTCAGCCAAATATGTATCAAAATGCTTCATATTTTCCAGAACAGCCCCATTATGCCTAATTATATACCATTTGATTATTAACACTCTGAGACATTGAATGAATGAGTATTCAAAATTAGGCGCTCTAATTTAATAACTAGGAAAAACAGTCAAGGGATCACTGCTCTTCCAATCTAATGACGGATGCCAAAAAAGACCGTCCAACATGGTCGTAAAAGCTGCAAATCCAACCGCGGAAGATTGGGAAAGCTGTTCAACGGCTTGAAAAGGCTGCACCTGCATGTCATGACCGCACAGTGAATCACGATAAGAATGCGGAGCTGGCGGCCCGAGCACTGCATCCGACCGTTGTGCATGCACATAGGCCAAATAACTTGCGGGCGGAACTAGCTTCACAACTGTGCCCGAAGTGTGAATGTACTCCCTGCTGCCTCCATCACAACACACTTGCCACAATGGAAGAGACATCTGGAGGTCATCTCTCATGTGGACACACCTACATACAACAGTATAAAACCAACCCCTTCCTGGACCAGCATCCTTTGCACACCACAAACCGAGACAGAGAGACAAGACACCATTGACACACTGCACAACATCACACCCACCTATCTACACACAACACCACTTCCACCCACACACCAAATACACTTCACATATCTCCACCACTACCTTGCACCCTGCACCCCTCTATCATTTGCACCATGCCCCCCGAGACAATGACCAAATCCACCAACTCAGAGTTGAAAGTTAAGGATAGACGAGACAATCAGGGCAGAACCACATTTGTCTGGGCACCTGGTCCAACACACCCCACATGCATGCAAGAATCGGATGTGTGCAAGGATCCATAGCAAAGTCAATGCAGTAGGGACATCAGGAAGCGGTGGGGCGACCACTATGCGAATGAGCCATCGGCCAATGGGGGCATTCGCTATACATATTTTGATTTTGTGGTGTGTGCGCTCTGCAACGGCGGGGCTTGGCAGTGGCCCCAAATGCCTTCAGAGGCACCGAGGGTCACTCATGGGGATTGGGTGGGCCTCGCACTTTGCATTTGGCAGCTTGCCACATTCATTCTGGTACCGCAACACTTGCTGGGAGTTATAGTTGTTCAGGGGTTGCATGCGTGAAGATGTTTGGTACGTACCTCTGCTGTAATGTTGTATGGTGTTTTAGGATCCAAGGGAATTTTCCCGATTCATGCCCTTATATAGGTACAATTCACATTGCCCTAATATAGGCAAAAAAATTCCCTTATTTAGACATAGCCCATGCAGACCAAATACAGGCATGGCTACTTCCATCGGTACCAAAACATCACATCGATTTCTTGGAAAATCGGCTTAAGCAGTCAGGGACCTTCCCTTGCTTCAATATTGATTTGTCCAAGAACTCATGTACTTTACAAAGAACTACAATTCCCTTGGGGTTCTTTCCTGACGTTATTATGCCCGACTTTATGTCAAACTAGACACCTTCAAGGTATAAATATGCCTTCACTTGCTCTAGCAAGACACAGTGGTTCGGATCAGTTCGACTATTTACTTGCCCGACTCAGCTCGCTACAGCAAGTGCTGAAGGAAGCCGACCCTCCAGCTGACGCACTGATCGAGAGGCTGCATTTCTCTTGGCGAGAATCCACCTCCAGTGTTTCCAAGGTCCCCCTGCGGGGTGTTGGGAAATCGAGTCCCAAGACTGAGATACACGACCTCCTTCATTCTAAACTAAAGGTATGGAACTGATTATAACCTAGAATGCTATATTAGGTTAGCAGTGTGTAGCTAAATAGATGCCACTATGTATTCACGTTATGCAACCCACTGAATATCCCTGCAACATGCAAGCTTTAGTTAGCAAGTGTGACTCCATTTTGTATTTCGTGATTCATATTAAGCTGCTTAGGCTGCGTCTCAACTAGGCCTCATCATTCATATTGCTTGCCTCAGCAGAACACTGTATTTCGTTATTATTTTCTCTCCTGTTCAAGGCTGTTTTCTGCCATACTAATTAATAGGCCATTCTGCCTTCACATACCGATCTAAGTGTGTAGTTCTGCTGAGACTCAGCGTGGTGACCTCAACTTACAAATCACCTGTACCCATCTGGCAGGTGGTAGCCCATCTCCCTGTGCCTTCTTTGTTCATGTGCCGGCCTAGGCCGGTAAATTTCCATGTGGGCGTGGAAATCTTAGGGTGCAGGTCTGATTGGACCCCTCTGCGGAGTATTGCCCTTAAAATGTACGTTTGTATTCTCTACTGTCTGTCCAACTCTTCATTCTTGGGAATGCATTGCAGGTGGTTGTAAGAAAACCTGAGTGGCCCTTGAGGGCCACTTCCTTCAAAACCGTGGTGCCATCAGTTCACACACACCTCATCTGCATATCATACCCACTCACATACAGACCTTGTCTTTATGCCCGCCCTAGCTTGTCCTGCCATCTATCAAGCCCATTTTGTCTCCTGAGGTATATCTGACCACGCTACTCTCCTTCTTCATCTTGGCTTCCCCAGCAATGGTCTGCGACCCATGGGGAGACTCAACGCATAGTATCTCTGGGCACTGAACTCCAGGCATATTTCCACACTAATGAAGGCTCATTTGCCACAATTGGTACCCTCTGGGCAGCCAGTAAAGTGACCATAAGGGGGTTTGCCAAAGGATGCATCAGGATCGCAGGAACCTGCCCACTCCCTCAACATCACACTGCTAGAAGCATGTGCCCTTCGCTTGGAGAAAGACCTTACAACAGATTGCTGTGGTGACATCCCCGACAATTGGGTCTCCTGTATGAAAAAATACATCTCCAGTCCCTGGAGGCCACCAAACATCTCTCGGGTGCCCTAAAAGACAAAGTTCACAGGTCGGGGGACAAAAAATAGGAAGTTGCTGTACTGGTTGCCCCCCAAACAAACAACCAGAATTGTGCCTGAAATCATTGTAAAGCACTGTGCATCTTTCTATGCCCTTCCTGAGATTACACAGGCATGTGTTTGCTTATACACAGCCCCCTCCAGTAGAGAAGGGGACTTCATCTTCCCAGTTCCTCAATGACGTCCCCCCGCCCTTTGTCCCTGAGCGAAGCCTGAATGCTGGAGGAGCCCTTCTCAGCCAAGGAGATAGGTGCAGCATTTTCAGCGGTGGCTCCTCTGAAAACCTCAGGTCCCTATGGCATTCCTGCAAAGCACTACACTACATTTCACGACAGCCTTACTCCTTAACTTCTAGTACTCTTTAGGGAAGTGAGGCAAGCAAGCACCTTTCATCCCAGAGATAGACACCATCCACGATTGTGGTGATACCCAAACACAACCTCCCTCTACAACCCGATATCACTCTTCAATGAGGTAGTTAAAATCTTTGCTACACTGCTTACCACCGATCTTAAACAAGTCCTATACACACTGATACATCTATGCCAATGCAGCTTCATGCCAGCCCGTTGCAAGAGACATTGCATCTAATGCATTCACATGGCCCTGGCCCCCGTCATCTTCTGCCTCCTGACTTTACCTTACTTTTTATCGACTTTGAAATGGCGTTTGATACGATGTACTGAGGTTAGCTACCGTTAGCACTGATATTGTCTGGAGTTTGGGCCAGCTTCTCTGTTCCAGGCGGTGGTGGGAGAGCTAACTTATGTGCTGGGGAGACTGCATCGCTGGGCAGGAGAGAGCGCCCATAGACACAAGGTTGCTGCGGGGGCCGCGCACGGACTGCCGCCCCTCCCACCCTCACCTGGAATCACTTGCTGCTGGGGAGACGCATCGCTGGGCAGGAGAGAGCGCCCATAGACCCAAGGTTGCTGCGGGGGCCGCGCACGGACTGCCGCCCCTCCCACCCTCACCTGGAATCACTTGCTGCTGGGGAGACGCATCGCTGGGCAGGAGAGAGCGCCCATAGACCCAAGGTTGCTGCGGGGGCCGCGCACGGACTGCCGCCCCTCCCACCCTCACCTATAATCACTTGCTGCTGGGGGGTTTAAAAACTTCTTGCATCTCCCGCTCCGCGGGAGACGCATCGCTGGGCAGGAGAGAGCGCCCATAGACACAAGGTTGCTGCGGGGGCCGCGCACGGACTGCCGCCCCTCCCACCCTCACCTGGAATCACTTGCTGCTGGGGAGACGCGTCGCTGGGCAGGAGAGAGCGCCCATAGACCCAAGGTTGCTGCGGGGGCCGCGCACGGACTGCCGCCCCTCCCACCCTCACCTGGAATCACTTGCTGCTGGGGAGACGCATCGCTGGGCAGGAGAGAGCGCCCATAGACCCCAGGTTGCTGCGGGGGCCGCGCATGGACTGCCACCCCTCCCACCCTCACCTGGAATCACTTGCTGCTGGGGGGTTTAAAAACTTCTTGCATCTCCCGCTCCGCGGGAGACGCATCGCTGGGCAGGAGAGAGCGCCCATAGACACAAGGTTGCTGCGGGGGCCGCGCACGGACTGCCGCCCCTCCCACCCTCACCTGGAATCACTTGCTGCTGGGGAGACGCATCGCTGGGCAGGAGAGAGCGCCCATAGACCCAAGGTTGCTGCGGGGGCCGCGCACGGACTGCCGCCCCTCCCACCCTCACCTGGAATCACTTGCTGCTGGGGAGACGCATCGCTGGGCAGGAGAGAGCGCCCATAGACCCAAGGTTGCTGCGGGGGCCGCGCACGGACTGCCGCCCCTCCCACCCTCACCTGGAATCACTTGCTGCTGGGGGGTTTAAAAACTTCTTGCATCTCCCGCTCCGCGGGAGACGCATCGCTGGGCAGGAGAGAGCGCCCATAGACACAAGGTTGCTGCGGGGGCCGCGCACGGACTGCCGCCCCTCCCACCCTCACCTGGAATCACTTGCTGCTGGGGAGACGCATCGCTGGGCAGGAGAGAGCGCCCATAGACCCAAGGTTGCTGCGGGGGCCGCGCACGGACTGCCGCCCCTCCCACCCTCACCTGGAATCATTCACCGGGAGCAGATATAATTGACCAGCTCTTCCCGCCACGCGGGACGCGCGCGGGCAGCGCCGGGCTAAGCCCGGGCTAAGCCCGGGCAAAGGGCGGGCCCTCTTAGGCCCTCAGAGGCCCGTGGAGGACGGGACGGGGTCCCCCCCCCTGATTTCGTGACTATATGCTTGGATGAGGTAAAGAACACCTACGTGGCGTTTTATCTACTGATCTTGACTCTGACCCAGGCCTTAAAATTACTACAATGCCCTCTGAGACCTCACAATCAGTAGACGCTGACCAAGCATTCTCGTGGTTAGATGAGTTAAATTTTCTATGTAAAACCACACACGTTTTAGTGGATTCACCGCTTCCTGTTGTAAACTTCTGCGCATCATCCGACACTCCCAGCTCTCTGCAACCCCTCCCACCATCTAAACAAGATGATATCCAAAATACCCAAAGGCTCGCCAATCCTGATTCCTCAGACGTTATAAGGAAATGTAACGGGGTTAACAACATAGGGAACCAACCTAAACCTCAAATACTGTGCCTAAGCCCTACACTTCCTGTCAGCAACCCCTCTACGATATCTGAGTTTGCTGACAAACAAGTTGTCCTACCATCCTCTACACAGGTGGAGCTATTATCTCTTATCGAACAACTGGTCCGCTCTATCATAACACCACTGCTAGATAAAATTACTTTACTAGGGGACAGGCTGAAGGGATTAGAAGAAACCATCAAGTCCACCAAGTCCACCTTGCCAGCTAGTTCAAACACTGTAGCACCCAAATGTTCCGATCCATCTTCTGTTTCGAAGTACCCAAAGCCAACTATTCAAGGCAAAAGGGTCTTAACCCATCCAATAGCCCCCAATGTACCAGTCCCAATACTTCGCAGAACCCCCCCTACACCTACCTTCTCGCACCCTGAAGCCCCTAGAGAACACTATAACAAAGTCACTCCCATCCAACTTCCCCCGGAGGCAGCTCCCTTCGTGTGTGTCCTCGCGGGAGTACCAGCACTTCCTTTAGGGAAAACCGAGAGACAACATGACTTGTTGAACAAGGTCAAATTCTGGTTGACCAACAATAGACCCCTCCCACCCAATCTTGTGGGTACAATAATGAGTGTAAGAAGGGTGAGTTGGCTGGGTTCCCTCCATAAAGATATCGCTGGCGACTTGGTGCTTGTAAGATTTAGGCAAAGATATATTGTTCCGTACCTGCGCACCTGCGCACCTCAAGTGGGAGACAGTCCAATCTCCGTTTGGGATTTGCATGACTTTTATCCTAGAATGTCTCGGTCCCCCACATCCAGTCTAAAGGCATGGTGTAACACGTTGACGGACAGAAGTTTTCCTATTTATACCCGTCAAGACTTATTGCTCCACAGCTCTAAGTACTGGAACCCTTATTAAATTGCTGGTTGATCAAATTTTGACCTGTGCATGGTACATTATAACTAAGACACTTACTCGCATGGGCTGGCAAAAGTTTCTTCTTTTAATATGCAGATATTATGTATCATTGTATGTATGTTTTATTAACAACTGCTTTTTAAACTGTATGCTTTTATGATTTTTTGCACTAAAATCGAATAAAGCTATATAAAGTAAAGTAAGATGTGCTGGGGTGGAAGTCACCCTCTCCCCCTTGGTGCTTCAACTGTGGGCACTTGATGGTACTGTGGGCACGAGGGCTGAACTGTTCTTCTTGGGTAGGGCCCCTATGGTTGCCAAGCATGACATTGCCATTCGCTGGAAATCTGCCCCTCCTCCCCTCTTGCAGTGGTGCAGGGCTTTGGAATGGTGTGCTGAACAAGAAAAACTGGTCTACAAGGCCAGGGGTTGTCACCTTAAACATGTAGGAGTCGGGGGAAGTGGCCAGTTAGCCTAAGGCCTTGTCTGGAGACTAGAGTGTTAATGTTGTTTTGTACTACTGTGGTGTGATCAAACATGGTATAATTTTCTCCGACATACTACTTGTATGCCCTATTGGTCCTTCTATGCAAAAGTCAATAACATCTGCTTATCAAATAATTAAACACTTCCAAATCGCAAATGGGAGAGCAGAACAATTAAAAGGTCATTATTAATGGTTTGCAACCACAATTGTAAGAATGCCAAACCTAAAAAGGATTTGGTAACCGATTTGTAAAAGGAAGCTTTCCCAATTTGTGGTAGGAGATGTTTAATAACTGTGGCGTGGTTGTGTTTTGTAAGGTTAGATGAATGAGAGGGAGGCAAGCATTTCATTGGGGTGGCTATTGCTATCCATACGAAGGGAGCAAGGGAGCGGAGTCTAAATGTACGGCTACACAATACTGGGTCCTCAGTCTGTTGTGTAACGGCGGTATAGTCGGAGCAGGTGGATTGATGGTAAGACTTGAGGTAGGCGTTTGGCTTGCAGTTTGCTTATGTGTCCCAAATGATTAAGGAGTTTTGCGCAGGTGCTGCAAATTGTGCAGGTACCTGTGCGATGTGGCCTAGGCATATCAACTTCCTCAGGAAAAGATGTTCCTGCTGCCACATTACCAAAATAAGAGATTTTTAATGTCTTCCAAGACATCGGACTCTTTCATATTCAACATTGGGACCTCTTCGTGGTATAATATATATCCCTCAGCACGGGGGATTGCTGCTGGAAGAATTGATTCTTCCCAGAAGACATTTCAGACTCCCCAGAGTTGCCCATGGCAACCCACCCCCACATGTGTGGCCGTCTATTTATAACAACATCTGGGAGATTTTGAGTTATCGACTATCAGGAGGTTACAGTCAAGGATGCTGCAAGAGCCAATCAAAGACTGAACAGGGGATTGGGAGGGATATTAAGAAACCTTCCTTTTTCAGCAAGAATGGTAGAAGGCGAAGAAAGAAGGTAGCGAGGAGCAAGGAGTGAAGGAACAAAAGCAGGAAGGATGGCATGAATTAACCAAGGAAGGAAAGCAGCAAGGAAAGGAGGAAGGAAAGAAGAAGAAAAGAAGAGAAAGAACAAGTAGTCTTAGCAAATCAAATAGCACGATCAAGCTTTTGCGTGCAAATACAGTTGGTTTATCGTAAATATATTTCAAATATTTTAATCCAGTCTCTGATTGCCAGACATGTTGTCCCAGAAAACCATGCACAATGCCTGTCAAAGCATCTTAGAGAGCGCAAATTGTTCATCATTTGCAGTAACTTCCTTTAAATCTGATTATCTAGGAACTATCTTTCCAGACATTACCATGGGACCAATTGCTGTCAAATGAGCTATAAGTTCTCTAAGAAAGCAAGTCAAGCACAATAAAACCTGTCTCTTAAGGAACGTTGAACTAGAATTAGAAACTACTCAGCATGCATCAACTTAGCATGCAGCAGCTCCCTGCAGAGGGAATGTATGTTTATTCATAGTATCTAAGTGTTACGAAGAGCAGTGAAAATGTTATGCATTCAGTAATGGTTTCCATTATGCTTTGGCACTAATGTACCTCTACATATTTACCCAAAGTCGGAACAAATACTTGACAATACAATGTGACAAAGGCAATGATCTTTGAATGTGCATTAAGATTTCTATTTGCAAAGTTACTAATGCGAACACAACATGATGTACGAGAGCTGGGTTGATTATTCATTTAGAAAGTGATAAAAAGAGAGAATATTGAGAGAGCGCAATTTGAACGAAAAGTATATAGTAGCCATATTTAGACTTATATGTTATAAACGAAGGAATGAAACGTATATCGTAATAATAAAGTTGGCAACTATAGCATAAGGGCCAACGAATGTGATAACATGTTATAGGAAATGTAAATGTATTCACACGATTAAAATGCATTAAGTTTAGGAAACCCGTATACACGAAGGGTAAATGTATAGAAATGTGTATAAATGCTTATGAAATGTAGAGTGTGCACAGTAGATTTCGTGTACGTGTGTAATATAAAATGTGTAACTTTACATTGGGAGAAGCGGCGAGGAAAATAACGTGGAAAGACGTAAACGTGGAGAAACGTGGATAAATGTATAAGAGAACTTACATAAAGATGTAAGTAAGGAAAATGCATAAGTTATGTTCTATGTAGTCGTATTCTATATAAGTATATGTCTAATGTAGAATATGTTTAAGTATAACTAGGGCTTTTTGTTAAAGTACGAATATATGAAAGTAGGCCAAGGGTTATACCGTCAAGAGAGTTTCTATAGGAATGTTGGAAGAGCTTGGGTCATTTGTGTTTCTAACCTGACTGACCAAGAGTTCGAAGGAGCATAGTCACATGAAATGTAATTTAGTGGTCTTGTGAAGGTCGTAAATAGCTTGATGTGGACATGAGAGCCGAGAAGTCTAGCACTTGTTAGATTTAAGGTGACAATGCCGGACGGAACTTGTTGTTCGAACGTGAGGAAAGGTATGTGTTGAAGTGGACTATGTTTTGACAAGACCATTCACATGATCTAGAAGGTTAAGAAGTGTACAGATAAGTTAAGGCCTTGTCCAAGTTCCTATGACACTTGAGCTGAGAGAGTCAATAAATGTCGACGATGAAATGATGAAGATGACATCCAAAGGAGAAGGGTCAACTTAACGAACGACGCGAGGAGTGGACCAATGGAAGAAGAAAGAAGTTGACATCATCGGGGGAAGTCCGTGGTGGGCGTCAAGGGGCGTTCCACTCACACTGTGATTGTGTATTTTAGGGACAGCACCCCGGGGAGGAGGTAGCAATTGGGAGATTAGGAACAGCGAGACGAATTGCTCAGAGCAAGGGCGAAGGGTAGATGCCTTGAGCAGATGCGCTGAGACATCATAGCGCAAGGGAGCAGTAGGCCGAGGACCCTTAGAGAGCAGATGGGTAGGCAGATAGGGTACTGCTTCTGAAACTTAAGATTTCCTTTAGAGGCTAAAGAGAGTTTGAACTTCTTAGGGAGTCAAACTGCTGACACCTTTTTAGGGAAGAAACTTGCGAAGTAGAATCGTCACATAGCATAGAGTAGGGACAGATTAACTTGATGATTGTTTTTATCTTACTGCAGATGACGCAGAAGGAACCACTACACACCGAAGCTTAAGGCGACTGATATTTTTAATTGATTTTGTATTGTATACTTTGAGATTTTATCCCGAAGTGGATTGTATTGTATTCAGAATTAACCTTTATATATAAACTCTTAAAACTTCATCAGTTGTAAGTGGTTCTTCAGAGTGGCGTCAGTTAATGGGGTTTGTCTAACCAATGCGGGGGTGGTCCTTTCCTCAATGACAGATAAGAGCGGTCCAAACAGATGAATGGGATTCTTTATTAGATTTGTCATAAATCATAAATTGATATCAAAATCCCGTTCCCCGCAGTTGGTAGCAGAGTATGATGGTTATCTTCTTGAGGAAGACGACCTAGGCCAGGTTAGTTTACCCCAAGGTCCCTAGTCATCGTCGACCAGAAGAAGAATTGCAGCCGAAGACGGTGCTGACGGTGCGTCGAGAGAAAAGCAGCAGAATCGGTCGAGAGTGAGTATAAGGGTCATGCGTTGTAAGATTGCGGTGTTTTATGTTGTTCCTGTGTTGTAATGTCAAGCGGAGTTGAATGCCTGTAGTGTGATTGAGGGAAAGTTGTGAGCGCGCGCAACTGGATGAAATCTTATGTCCAGAGGACTTAAGTGGTTCGGGTGTATCGAACACCTAGAGTAATTTGTCTACCATTGAAAGGGGGTCATGAGGTACCATTGATTTCCCGACAGACCGATGATAGGGGGAGCGTATGTGTGAGTGAATGAGTAGCGGACGCTGGTCGTACGTCTACTGTGCGTAAGTAACCTATCAGTTGAGGCAAGTGTCCGACCGTAAGAGGAAAGACGCTGTGCCAGTTGAGGTAGCAATTACAGTTAGACTGTGGCCGTACAGTCAGAGAAAAGTGATCGCTTGGACGGGAGTAGTCATTTTTCAATGTATGGATGAAAACGCATGTGAAATCGTGAGACGAGTTAAGAAACGAGGGAAGCTGCTGAAGAAGATACAAGTGACGTCAGCGTAGAACCGTGCTGGGATAGGCTGATTAGCGAGAGTCGCACAGGGACTGGTGGTTGTTATCAAGCAAAATGAAGTGTTTCAAGGGTTTAGGGAAAATCTTTAAAAAGAAAAGGAGAAATTTATATGCGGGAGAAGAAGCTCCACCAGAAGGCACACCAGCATATCATATGGCAGTAAATGTAGGCTTACATTCAATACTGTGGATTTCTGAGTGGCATAGGCTAACTGAAGGGCAAAAAGAGCTGGCGTTTCCAAGATTCGGAACGTTTAAATTAGAAGTGTTGAACCAACTGAAGGCGACGATGCTTTCAATGAGACCTCTACCGAGGCCAACACAATTTGAAGCTCTTGGTGTGTGGTTTAGAACAGCACACGAAAGGGGCGTAAAGAGGCGACAAGAAAGAGTGAGAAGATCGGTAAAGGCAATGCAGGATGCTAAATGGGACGATGAAGCCAAGAAATGGAGGGTGCAAAAGATAGAAGCGGACAAATTGTTCACCATGATAGAAGCTACGGGAGAAAAGAAACCTCTAGAACAGGAAGATGAGGAAAGCGAGTCGGAGGAGGAACTGCTAGAGAGGCTATTGACAGACAGACCACCTCCATACAGTGGGGAACTTGCGAGTCCCATATTACCGCAAGTAGACGGAACTAGGTGGGGAGAGTATAAGTCGATCCCGGTATCAGAGTGGGACGCTACGAAGACCGTAGAGATACCCCAAACTAGTCCGGAACAGAGAGTAGTGGGAAGACTTGTGGTCCAGAACGTGCCAGAGACGCAATGCGCTAGGTCATACCAGATGCCGGACGCTTTACAGGTTCCGGTCACCATAGGTCCTATTGTGTCAATCTATAACCCGGAAGGGGTCCAGCAGGATGAACAGGCACGGTGGGATAATGAAGGGGCAGAAGAGGACAATAGGAATGCCACAATGAATTCCCACAGGCAGATACGAGCACCAATAAGTCGGAGTACCCCATTTGATTCCGCAACGGGTCCCAGAGTAGAACAGCGAGGTCGAAGAGGGTCAATGGATTTGAGGGGTCCTAAACCGAAAACCTATAAGGAATTAAGGGAATACCTGAGAGAATGGGACGCTGCCGAAGAAGTGCGGAATAGAAGTCTAGAAACGGGATCCGAGTGGAGAGAGCAGGATAACAAGATTCTCTCTCATTGTGGAGCGGGTGAAAGCAGCCCCGAGTGGGAGAGAGGAAGTCAAGAAAGCAGAAGAGACATTTGTCCTACTGATAACAGCAATAGGCTAATATGCGAAGATAGAAGTACAGGGTGTGGCGAAGTGCCTCGCGTCACCTTCAGTGAAGGGGAACGTAGGACACAGGAGTACCGGAATACCTTTAGGTGCACACATCATGCCCCGGGTGAGGAGGCAAGACATTGGAGTCACGGAAACATGGAGAGTCGCGAAGCGTCTCGACATGCATCTGGTGATAGCGGTCGGAGTCACGAAATTCCAGGGAGTCGCGAAACGTCTCGCCATCCATCCGGTGATCACGAAAGAGATCGCGGGAGCATGGGAAGCCATGAAGGTCCTTATCGTCTGTTAAGTGACACCAGACAGCAAGCGAGTTACAGTGGTCTAGAGCAGAACGGTGGATCCTACCTCACAGCTGGAGAGACCGAGCCTAGAAGACGGAATGTAGGGTTGGAGGATAGAGCATTATTCCACCATACCCCACGTGAAGATGGAAAGGCTTGGGATCTCGAGGGGTGGGAACGAAGAGAAGGAAGCAGAGCTCCTCATAACTCACCTGTGCTCAGGCGTAGGGCGCATAGTGGAGGTGAGAGGGATATGAGAGAAGAACACAGAACTGAGATGCTGAAAGCGGAAATAAAAGCAAAACGACTTGACATAACAAGTTTGAAGGCAGATTTGGATGAATTGATCGACGGTACAGTGTCATTAGAGAGATTAGCCTCGTATACACCAGATGAGATACTGTTCCTATCCAAAGATATTACTCGAAGAGCGAGGTCAGCTCATGAGAACTTATCTAATTTGGCAAACAGGTACATGGTAGACCTGTCACGAACTAGGGCTTTACAGAGCAACCATAGGCTAACATGCACGGATCAGGATTTGGATGACCGTAGAACGATCGCGCTGAAGGTTCACATAAGGGAATTGATCATAAGTATCAGGATATGGAGAGATCTGGATAGATGGGAAGAAAGATGGTCCAAGAAGGGCTCCGTTAGACGGAGTGTGCTTGAGAAGTCCCAGGACGCAGACTTGATGAGAATGGAAGCCTTCCCTTTGCGAGAGGTCGCGAATGGAAGCTACGTCCATGTGCCCTGGACTAGGGGGGATTTGGCGGCATTCACCAATTCCTTCCCAAAGCTTAGAGATAATCCTGTTGAGTGGTATAAGCAGGTAGAAAGATTCGTGAAGATCTCAAAGGTACTGTGGGTCGATTTGAACACACTGTTCGACATCGTAGTACCCGGAGACTTATGGACAGCGTGCAAGCTTAGTGTTGACTGGCCCACTTGCGAGCCAACGAGAGAAGCCAGGACGAATGGTCCATCTCATAGAGTCATGGAAAAGTACGAGAGGGTAATAACGTGGCTGAAAGAGAAAGTGCCGGTACAAGACATAGACTGGGTAAAGATAGATCGGACTACCCAAGAGCCGAAAGAGACAGTGCATGAGTTTTACGAGAGGTTGCTGAAAGCATTCAAGCAATACAGCGGGTTAGATGTGATGGATCCCAAGGACATAGGACAGTTTGTTTCAAAGTTTGTCTTAGGATTAAGACCAGAAATATGCCTAATGATCCAACAGCATCTGATCTGTTGGCAGAACAAACCTTTAGACGAGATTCTGAGGTATGCAAGGTATTGTAGTGATGAGATAGACTCGAAGGCAAAGAAGCTTAAAGAAAAGCTAATGTTAGTGCAAATGCAAGCTGCTGGAAAGGATAAACAGCGACAGCAGGGAACAGGGACGCAGGCAAAGAAACAGAATAATCAGAGCAGAGACGAGGAAGAAAGACCGAGACCGAGAATGGATATTGAGACGCTGAAAAAGAAGACGAGATGCCATCAGTGTAACGAGGTGGGACACTGGCGACGCGAGTGTCCTTACAACGTTGAGACAGGGGAATTAGAGCAGGAGGAGGAAGAGGTTCAGAACAACGTGGTTAAGGGAGCCACAGTCCCGAAGGGCAAGTTTGTCAAAGGGGGGACTCAGACTCCTCGAGCCCCGTTTCCTCAACCACCTCGCATCACGAACGGAGGAAAAACCTACAGACAGATGCCATTGTTTGTAGGAGGAGAGGAATGTTACTACGTTGATCCTCTTACAGGGCAGCGGGCTAGTAGGGACGAAGACTGTACTCTAGGAGCCGCCTTGGAAGTAGATCAGAGAGGACCATACGTAGAGGCTGAAATAGCGGGATGTCCTACAACCTTTTTGGTGGATACAGGGGCCACTCGATCTACGTTGAGATCTGCGGTAGTCCCGGGTCTGCCAATGTCAGGAGAAACGGTACAGGTGGTAGGAGTTGCGAACAAAAGAATGACAAATCCCTTGACCGAACCAGTGTCGGTGAGGATAGGAAATTACAGTGACGAACATCAGTTCGTGATCTGCGATTCTAGTCCTGTGTGCTTATTAGGGAGAGATTTGCTGTGCAAACTGAATTGCACGATACATTGCACGCCAGAAGGAGTAGAAGTGCAGACCAATGATGAGGACGCTGACTTTAAAGTTGTAAACTCAAGGGAATGCGTGGAACTTTATCCTACCTTAACAGTGGAGGAGCTTCCACCGGACTTGAGGGAGAAAGTGTCAGCTGAGGTGTGGGATTTTACTGGGGAAGAAATAGGCTTGATCAAAGGAGTGGAACCAGTAAAGATCTTGGTAAGACTCAATGCTGAGTATCCAAGAACACCACAGTATAAGCTAACACCGGAGACGATCGCAGGAATAAAGCCCGTGATCGAATCCATGATTAAGCAGGGAATACTAAAGGAGATCGTGGGAAGTCCATGTAACTCCCCGATCATGGGTTTGCAGAAACCTAGTGGAAAATACAGAATAGTACAGGATCTTCGGAAGATTAATAACATTGTTGTCTCATGTTGTCCAGTGGTACCGAATCCATCAGTGATATTGTTTCAGATACCGTTCCAAGCTGAATGGTTCACAGTGATAGATTTGTGTCAGGCTTTCTTTTCGATACCGTTAGATGAAGAGAGCCAATATCTTTTCGCTTTCAAACTGGAAGATCGCGTTTTAACATGGTGTCGTATCCCTCAGGGGTATACAGAGAGCCCATCGATCTTTAACCAGTTATTGAAACGAAATCTTGAGAGTCTAGTACTGCCCAAGAATTCAGTTCTAGTCCAGTACATAGACGACCTCCTTGTTGCGTCAGAAACTGAGGAAGCTTGCAAGGAAGACACCATCACCTTGTTAAATCACTTGGCTGAGAACGGACACAAGGTGTCTCCAAGTAAGTTGCAATATTGTAAGACTGAGGTGCAATACTTGGGCCACAGGATTGAGAAGGGAAAGCGGAAGGTGTCTCCAGACAGAATTGAGGCGATTATGAAAATGAACGCGCCTACAACACAAAGAGAAGTCAGGATGTTTCTAGGCATGGTTGGTTATTGTCGACAGTGGATAGCAAACTTTTCACTGAAGGCCAAACCGTTATTACAACTGACGCACAAAGGAGTAAGTGATCCGGTACCATGGGACAAAGACTGTTTGATGGCGTTTTTGCAGCTGAGGGAGGACTTATGTCGTGCCCCGGCTTTAGGGATGCCTGATTACACAAAACCTTTTTTGCTTTACTGCTGCGAGAGAGAGGGATGCGCTTTAGCGGTATTAGCACAGGTCCATGGAGATGCGCGCAGGCCAGTAGCGTACTTCTCGGCTACATTAGATCCAGTAGCCGCAGCGTTGCCCGGATGTCTCAAATCCGTAGCTGCAACGGGTGTCAGCATTGAACGATCTGAGAGCGTAGTCATGGGTCATCCGTTAGAAGTGTATGTACCACATTCTGTAGAACTGTTAATGACAAGGACGAAGACTCAGCATCTGACGAATAGCAGGCTCACACGCTACGAGCAGGTCATATTGGCTGCCGAGAATGTGACCCTAAAGAGATGCTCTGTCTTGAATCCTGCAACTTTGATGCCACTTCCGAATGAAGTGGAAGATGAAAACTGTACAGAACATGACTGCCTCGATGTGACTGAACTATGTACCAAACCGAGACCTGATATCGTAGATGAGCCATTGACAGACCCAGACGAAATTTTCTTCGTTGATGGTTCATGCGTAAGAAACGATGTCGGTCAGCTGAGAGCAGCTTATGCAGTATGCACGATTACCAGAGTTATAGAAGCCGCTTGCCTGGAAGGAGTACACTCCGCACAGGTAGCTGAAATTGTGGCTTTGACTCGTGCTTGCTTAGCAGGCGAAAGACTTCGAGTCACTATATACACCGATAGTCAGTATGGATTTGGCGTAGTTCATGATTACGGGCAGTTGTGGTCTCAAAGAGGTTACATGACCTCCTCGGGTTCTCCGATTAGGAATGGAGAATTCGTGAAACTTTTGTTAGAGGCTTTGCAAAAACCAATGGCCATAGCTGTGGTCAAATGTGTAGCTCATACAAAGAATACGGATTTTGTATCATTAGGAAATAAATATGCCGATGAGGTAGCGCGTTACTGCGCAGAGCAGGGATATTCTCACACTGATGCAAAAGTGGGGGGAATCCAGGAAATGACTGAATTGACCATGTTATTAGATACCGTAGATACATGGGACGAATTGAGAGCAGTACAGGAAAATGCACCAGATGATGAGAAAAAGGGCTGGGAAACAGCTGGGTGCGAGAAAAGTGAAATGAATTTCTGGGTGTCTGCCGACGGAAGGGCAGTATTACCAAATGAACTCATTAGTCCCATGGCGAGAAAATTGCATGGATCAGCTCACATAGGAAGAGATGCTATGGTGAGAGTATTCAGGCAAACGTGGTTTAACCCTAAATTTAGAGTAGCGGCAGAAGCAGTGTGTCAGCGATGTACGATCTGTCAGCAACTAAATGTGGGTAAGAGAACACCAGTTACCTTGAGTCACATAGGAAGGTCTGGGGGGCCTTTCAATAGGATGCAGATTGACTTCATAGAAATGCCTCCATGCAACAGACTTAGATATGTGCTAGTGATTGTTTGCATATTTTCTAGATGGGTTGAGGCTTACCCTACACGTAGGTGCGATACACTTACAGTAGCAAAATTGTTACTTAGAGAGTTGATACCGAGGTTTGGGGTGCCATCCTCCTTGGAATCGGACAGAGGAACTCATTTCAATAGCGAAGTGGTAAAGATGCTGTGTTCAGCTTTAAACATCGATCAGAAGTTACACTGCAGCTATCGACCGGAAGCTTCAGGGATCGTAGAGCAAATTAACAGTACTATCAAGTCCAGATTGGCTAAAGTTTGTTCATCGACATCCCTGAGTTGGCCAGACGCACTTCCAGTAGTTCTCATGAGCATACGTAGCACACCTGATAGAAGAACAGGCCTCTCTCCACATGAAGTGCTAATGGGGAGAGCTATGAGGTTGCCATCGGTTCCGACTGCAGCGCTAGTGAACATCACAGACGATTTGATTTTGGACTACTGCAAGGGACTATCTGATGCCGTAAATTCTGTGTCCCTCCAGGTCCAGGCTGCAGAGGTTCCATCAATACAAGATTTGTGCCATGACCTGAGTCCAGGAGACTGGGTCCTGGTGAAGAAACACGTCAGGAAGAACTGCTTAGACGTGCGTTGGCGAGGACCGTTTCAAGTCATACTTGTAACGAATACCGCAGTAAAGTGTGGAGGGCTGCCAAACTGGATACATGCCTCACACACCAGAAGAGTACCAACACCTCCAGAAGACACAGCTCCTCTCTCGGATGAGAATCCGGCGGGAAGCGGAGAAGCCATAGAGGGGGAAAGCCAAGCTGCGGAGGTGAGCGAAGAAACTGAAACTGTGTTGGAACAGGGCGACGAAGGTCGGGACACTAGCGAGACCGAAGTCGTCTCAGGAGAAGACAGTAACTGGGAGACCGAATCAGAAACTGAACTAGTTGAGAGTGACCAGGAGACGGGTCCTGTAGCAAAGAGCGGGAAGAGGGAAAACAAAGAAGCTAGTTGGCCGGAGAGAAGGAAAAGGCCAACTTCGGAAAGGAAGAACGAAAGAACTCTTGCCCCGATCGCTGAAGAATCGGATCAGGAGGAAGAGACGACAGATTCAGGAACTGAGAGTCCACGAAGATCAAGAAGGGTACGTGTGCCCTGCAGAAGGTACGCAACCCCAGAGTGGACTTATCTAGCAGATGTATTGGGGACAGAAATCTGGGAGAGTGAAGAGTGTGAAGGTAACCACTCTCGATCCAGTCGTGACAGTGGAGATATGGATGTTGGCGCCTGGGCTTGAGACTGAGGGGTTACTGACTTTCACACTTCCCCGACCCCCACGTTTGAGTAAAATTCAAGATCTAGTGCTGAAAAGACTACAATTTCCAACGGCTGGTCAGCAAATGACAGAAGAAGAAGAAAAAGTTATTCGTTTTGAACTGTTAATTATTGTTGTGAAAGCTGCAGGTCCGACAATAATTGTTGATGCATAAAAGACTTTTTGTACGTATGTTATAAAGAAGAAGATAACCTAGCACCGAGTGGAAAGAAGAATAAAATTAGGGATTACATTTAGAGGACGGAGAAGGGCTAGGGTTGTCTGCTGCTAAGAAGAGAAAAGACATTGTGGTGAAAAAGATACCTGTTGATAAAAAGCACTTTAAAGACTGTGAACGCAAACAAGTAACCAAAGACTGGAAAGAGAACTTTCGCTGGAGAACGAAGGACGCTGTTTTGATAACATGGAGAACGGCAACCCAAACAGGAAAGCTAGATGTATAGTAGGTACACTTATAGCAATAGTGATATTTCTCATAATCATAGTAGTAACGATATCTTACATGACAGGCCATGAAAACGATAAAAGAATAGCGAATGTAAAAATTGTAACGACTTTGAAACCTGCTCTTGTGGGAAAGAAGGAGGAGAGCAATGTTGTACGTGAAAAGGCGTTACTTGCAGATGAAGCTCGTAGATTACACATAGACGAGTCACAGGGAAACTTTAGGTCAAATGCATATGCCAAGTTATTGTATGAATATATCGATGCCATGGAGGCCAAAGATTGCTACGTTTGTATGCAATTGCCGGCTTCTGTAGACGAAGGCATTAGATATCACCATCTCCCATTGACTTATGGGATCACATGTAGTTTACTGCTTAGTATATTTTATGGTAGAGAAGGATTTGAGTACTACTTTTCGAATTATGATTCGGTACTGCCTGAAGTTCCGAATTATAAACAAATGAATAAGTGGGACTATTACAAAAAGGAAGATAGACTAGCTAAATTCTTTCTTCCTTGGGATACGTTAGATACATCATATGCACGTAGAAATAATCTGACTTGCAAGGTATCAGAAGTAGAGAAAAAGTTTATAGCACAAGTAGATGATCGATGCAGACGGCAGAAGATTCTAAAAATGTCAGGACAATGGAAAATAGACTGGACAGAAGAAGAGAAGGCACATAAAAAGAAAGGTAGTAATGGTCCAATAGCATTGGATAGAACGCAGAAAGGAAAGTTATGTTTAACTCGAAGCAAAACGTATTATGAGAGTGAATTTGTAGGTGAAGTTAGTTGTGAGCACTCTTTTAGGTTAGAGTACTACACAAAGGATTTTATGAAAGGGATGCAAGCTATTCCGAATGTGTATTTTGTATGTGGGAGAAATGCCTATGTAAAACTTCCAGATAATTGGTATGGTTCGTGTTACTTGGCAATTGTCTTCCCCAAAATATATCATGCAAAGGATTTGGCGATAATAGAAGGAAAGGCTTCGAGGAGAACGAAAAGGGAAGTAGGAGATGCAGAAGTAGTAGGAGATGTATTTGGAGCGATGTTTCCATTGTTAGGTTTGATTCTTAACGATGTTAAGATTAGAAGGTTAGCGACAGTCGTGGATAGATTGTCTGCTAGCACTGCAAGATCATTAATGTTAGTAGAAGGTGAAATGCAGTCGATTAGAGCAATGGTATTACAGAACAGACTTGCTTTAGATGTAATATTAGCAAAGGAAGGCGGAGTTTGTAAGGCTTTGAAAGTTCAGGAATGTTGTACTTATATTCCTGATAATTCAAAACCACTTGAGAAGGTTATCAGAAACATTACACAGATTCATCAAGAAATTGAAGATTTATCAAAAATAAATGTTTGGGAAAAAGTAGGAAATGGAGTAGGCAAGGTTGGAAGTTGGTTTGCTAATATAGGCAAAGGTATAGTCTGGTACATTTTAAAGCCTGTATTAATAGTAGTAATTTGTATAATTATATTATTAGGATTAGTAAAATTGTATAAATGGTATAGGTCGAACAAGTTACAAAGATCGATGAGAGACCAAGAAAGGAGACTAGCTGTTTTACAAGATCAACAGTATAAAAGTCTGAGAACGCTTGAATCGATAAAAAGAGGAACAGATGTGACTAGTTCAGTATAAACTGTGTATTCAAATTGCTTTTAGTGATGACTCCTAAAAGTCATCAAAGGGGGGAACTGAGAGAGCGCAATTTGAACGAAAAGTATATAGTAGCCATATTTAGACTTATATGTTATAAACGAAGGAATGAAACGTATATCGTAATAATAAAGTTGGCAACTATAGCATAAGGGCCAACGAATGTGATAACATGTTATAGGAAATGTAAATGTATTCACACGATTAAAATGCATTAAGTTTAGGAAACCCGTATACACGAAGGGTAAATGTATAGAAATGTGTATAAATGCTTATGAAATGTAGAGTGTGCACAGTAGATTTCGTGTACGTGTGTAATATAAAATGTGTAACTTTACATTGGGAGAAGCGGCGAGGAAAATAACGTGGAAAGACGTAAACGTGGAGAAACGTGGATAAATGTATAAGAGAACTTACATAAAGATGTAAGTAAGGAAAATGCATAAGTTATGTTCTATGTAGTCGTATTCTATATAAGTATATGTCTAATGTAGAATATGTTTAAGTATAACTAGGGCTTTTTGTTAAAGTACGAATATATGAAAGTAGGCCAAGGGTTATACCGTCAAGAGAGTTTCTATAGGAATGTTGGAAGAGCTTGGGTCATTTGTGTTTCTAACCTGACTGACCAAGAGTTCGAAGGAGCATAGTCACATGAAATGTAATTTAGTGGTCTTGTGAAGGTCGTAAATAGCTTGATGTGGACATGAGAGCCGAGAAGTCTAGCACTTGTTAGATTTAAGGTGACAATGCCGGACGGAACTTGTTGTTCGAACGTGAGGAAAGGTATGTGTTGAAGTGGACTATGTTTTGACAAGACCATTCACATGATCTAGAAGGTTAAGAAGTGTACAGATAAGTTAAGGCCTTGTCCAAGTTCCTATGACACTTGAGCTGAGAGAGTCAATAAATGTCGACGATGAAATGATGAAGATGACATCCAAAGGAGAAGGGTCAACTTAACGAACGACGCGAGGAGTGGACCAATGGAAGAAGAAAGAAGTTGACATCATCGGGGGAAGTCCGTGGTGGGCGTCAAGGGGCGTTCCACTCACACTGTGATTGTGTATTTTAGGGACAGCACCCCGGGGAGGAGGTAGCAATTGGGAGATTAGGAACAGCGAGACGAATTGCTCAGAGCAAGGGCGAAGGGTAGATGCCTTGAGCAGATGCGCTGAGACATCATAGCGCAAGGGAGCAGTAGGCCGAGGACCCTTAGAGAGCAGATGGGTAGGCAGATAGGGTACTGCTTCTGAAACTTAAGATTTCCTTTAGAGGCTAAAGAGAGTTTGAACTTCTTAGGGAGTCAAACTGCTGACACCTTTTTAGGGAAGAAACTTGCGAAGTAGAATCGTCACATAGCATAGAGTAGGGACAGATTAACTTGATGATTGTTTTTATCTTACTGCAGATGACGCAGAAGGAACCACTACACACCGAAGCTTAAGGCGACTGATATTTTTAATTGATTTTGTATTGTATACTTTGAGATTTTATCCCGAAGTGGATTGTATTGTATTCAGAATTAACCTTTATATATAAACTCTTAAAACTTCATCAGTTGTAAGTGGTTCTTCAGAGTGGCGTCAGTTAATGGGGTTTGTCTAACCAATGCGGGGGTGGTCCTTTCCTCAATGACAGATAAGAGCGGTCCAAACAGATGAATGGGATTCTTTATTAGATTTGTCATAAATCATAAATTGATATCAAAATCCCGTTCCCCGCAATATAGACAGAAACATACTAACATAAGATAACATAACAGGACCTCAGGATCTCAGGATCTCAGGACCTCTGCCCCGCTTATCTGATTTTGATCTTTTCTCCAAGGCAGCGCCAAGACACCTTCGGGTATTCGAGCGCTATATAAAACATATACAGCTTCTATTACGAAAGAAGCGTGACAATAATAACATGTAACAGACATACTATTGTCAGTGCAAGCAGATGCAGAACTAATCATTTCCACACACTAGGGGCCTGATTATGTACGCTGACGTTCAGTGGTAAAAAGGAGCTGTTGTGGCAGGTGGAGCCCCCTGCAGGCGATACATGCTCATTCAATATTGCGGCTGCACAGGAGAGCTGGCAGGGAGAGCTTACCCACTCTACCTCTTCTCTGGGGAAGGAGACACAGATGCCACGGCGGGGTGGGGTGGGTTCGGGCCTTCCGTTTAAATAACCGCCCGGGAGCCATGAGCAGGAAGAAGAGAAAAGTGTCCGCTCAGATATTTTTACTGCCATCCTGATAGAGAGGAATTGTGTCTGCACTCACTAAGAACAACCGTGCTGATGATTCTGCAACGAACAATTTCTGTTTTACATGGTTATTTATGAGTAGCGCATATTAGGGCAGCAAATGCACGGTAGGCCCAACAAAAATTTCACATAATACGAATAAAAAGAATATTCAAAATAATTATAAAACACAATATTTCTCAAAACCAACTTCGAGTCTATGCTCATGATTATTTAACAATTAGACGGACCACAAGGTAATAAAAACATTTATTATAAGGTTGTGGTTTCTTTTTAAATAGCAGTTCTGCAACAAAAAGGCACCCACTCAACAGTCTGATAAGTACTAGATGTTGGTCTTTCCAGTACTTTTGATCATTAATACTCAGCATGAGAGTTTTGCGTGAGCATCCAAATCGGTGCTCAAAGTTTCTGCTCATTTTTGAGGGGCATATTATCAAGGAGGTTTATCTCCGCTTTTTTGGCTTTAAAATCCAAGAAAGCGGAGATAAAATGATCTCCCTATTACCTAGCTGTCGCTAACACCAGTTAGCGACAGCTAGTAGGAGATAGCGACCATCTTCGGCCCCACTTTGCATGTCAGTGATATTTATCACTAATGACATGCAAAGTGGGCGTGCCAAGATGTTGGCGACTGGAAACAGTCGCTAACATCGCTATCTCCTACTACCAACTTTTGGAGATATTCGCGCTAAGCGCAAATATCTCCAAAAGCAAACCCATGCCCTGAGCAGTTCGTAGCCATGTTATCCAATGGGAGGTGGATAACATGGCTAAGAGCATTAGCTCGGTAATGCATGAATATCGCTGACTTTTCAGCGATATTCTTGCATTGCAGCTGATTTTTTATCTGCGATAAAAATCGCCGCAGCTCAGCGGTAAATTTTTGTCTCTAACCAAGTAATAGCGATAATTATCGCTATTGCTTGGTAATATGCCCCACATTCTAAATAAAAATATGTGGGGGTGGAGGGCATGTTGCAAACTTGTGAAATGAATACAGAAGTAATGGGTACTCTAGCACAGACAATTTTATGACAATCTTTTTTTCTCATATAGTCTTCCTCTCTGTTCCAAAATCAGCACATCCCTAAATTAATACCTTCCTCCTTCCCAATAAAAGCGCGTATTTGCAAAAAATTACAGAAACATCTATTTTAAAGTGAGAATAATTTCACAAACCAGAAAACTGATGTAATACTCCATGATTATTCAGATCAGGCTGTATGAAATTTTGGTGTAACAAGAGGTAAACACCAAACATTTCAAGGATACCTTTGCTAACCCTTGATCACCCCATCAGCCTAATGCTGTCACGATCAGAAATTTACATGTCAAAGCCAAGATGATCCAGCGATTTTGTTTAAGCCTGTTCAATCGATAAACTGGACCCTGTAATTAATGTGGCAATGCCAGTTTTCGCAGATCTTAAGGGGGTATGGAACAAAAAAGAAAACAAATGTTGAATCAACTTTCATAAGAGAGGCAATAGCAAGGCTGTACATCAAGCATACAAGGTCCACTGTCCCAACTCTTTTGATTATGCAGCCACCACACTAATACTCAGTGCATTGTTGTTGTTAAAGTTACAGAAGTAGAAACACCAAGGATAAACAGGACACGCCTACACAACTTCGTGAGGATCTATTATGAACTTTTGAGAGAATGATTGATAAGATATGAGACACCATCCACACAAAACTGAACAGAAAGCAGTATGTCCAACAACTCCCCTAGTACTTTAAAAATCGTAAACATTCTCCAGGTATCAGACATGGGCCAAAGGGAAAACACCTTTATCCTACTCAGAGAAAGCCTGAAGAGTCTCAAATATGCAATAATAATTTACTTGCTAATAGCTCAGTCAGCTGAACCTCAAATCCAGGTCCAGCTTCTGCATAATTTGATGAAAATACAGTGCCAGAAAAAACACAACTGATGCAGTAGCGGCTGCTACCGAATACAGGTGGTGGACGGGGCGGATGGGGAATGAGGAAGAAGAAAAAAAAACTTACCTGAAACAGCCAGCCGCCACCTCTTCTCCCTTCTATGTCCTCTCCCTTCTTCCTGCAGTTGCGGACAGCAGCAGGAAGCACCTGGTTCCCCTGAGCCAATCACAACTCTGCAATGCAGCGTTGCGATTGGTCTGAGCACCATGGATAAGAGCTCAGATGGGGAATGGGAGGCTTTGCATGTTACTCACCAGAATGCGTAATGCAATGTGCACATTACTGTTTGGCCACCCCAGTCATGCAGTCATGCCCACATAAGGAGTGCACAGCACTCCTCTCCCCTACTGGGCGCAGGTCCGCTCTGCACCGCCGGAGAGCCATTGACTGCAAAGGAAAACTAAAATTTTAACTAAAATTTTTACTTTAGTTATTATCATTTTAGTTTTCCTTTTGTTCAGTGGCGTGACGCTCCTCCACCATAGTGGAGGAGCCGCAACATAACTGATGCTGAGATAGCATCGATACTCATGATCAGCTATAAGAAAAGACCATTTTCACAGCTGTCAATTTGGTTTCAGACATTGGCACAGAATCCACACATGTTGCCTATAGTAGAAACTCCTCCACTCTTCAGACAATAACAAAAGAAAGGTTTGGATACTCCTTGCCTAGCCTTCATCATATGGCATAATGAACCATGCAATTCTACTCCACCACCTGGATAAACTGCTGAAGGTTTCAGACGTTCTGATCAAATTATATCAGACAGATCAGACGGGCTGGTTAACCTTGACAACGAAATCACATCATTCAATATCATGCAACATTATACAAGTAATATGATTGTTGCTTTACCCTTTTAACATATATCTTGGTGGTTGTATCACATGACACAAGTTAGTTGCAAAAGTAAATTGATGACAGGCATATCCTCATTCCGCTGGGAAAAAACAAAGAACAGTATATTCTCAGCCTAACTAAGTCATCTACAACAGAGAATCAAAAATATATTTTTAAAGATGGGCAAAGTAGATCCTTTGTCTGGCCTTTGGTCCTCGCTAACCCATAGAATAGAAGTTGCCAGGGATAACCTCATCCATTTTTCTACTTTTCTTGTGAGCCCAACAGCAAACAATTTGACAGCGCCCCTCTCTGCCTAAATCCAAGATGGTCAAATCTGTTTCCTCTTGTACCCACCCCAAACATGTGACCAGGGAAATGAGCAACACCTCTTTTGTGGTCACGCAAAACCAGTCCTGGAGGCCGCTCTCTCCCATTTGTGATTAAAGCCTGGCTGACTAGGGAACAAAGCAGGGTGCTGTGTAGATGTCATCTGACATCAGTGGGTGACAGGCGAGACCCCCTTGAAGTTAATTAAGTTCCTGAGCACTGCCCAAATGGTCTTCCCTGCCAGAGGAACTGAAACACCTTCCCACACTCAAGACTTTGTATCCTGCTCTGGGAGCAGTTTTCATAACTCGTTCAGGTTTGAGAACTCAGCGGGCTAATGCAAGTTAGACTACGGGGGCTTAGGCAGGGAAAGCGTGACCTTCTAAAATGCTATTATGCCAAATATTTATTACAAATACATCTTCACTTGTGAATTGGACTTTTAATACATATTACAAAGAGTCCAAGAATGCAGTTTCTAGGTGTTGGCTAGCCTGTAAGAGCTTTAATTTATTATTGAATCCCAGTATTTTCCTGTAAAGCACCCAGCCTTAATTTTCTGAAAAATAGCTTTTGGGGATTTTCACCGAAACATTAATGTTCTACATGGCTGATTTTAAATACCCTATGCCAGCCTTTTGGACAATAAAACTTACATAGGGGTGATTTATTATTATCGAAAGGACGATTCAGAACTGTAAAAAAGGTTTATTTTCAAAGGTCGAATTACAGTGGAAGAGCTGCTTTAGCCAGACTACAATGGTAGGCCTGAAGCAATGATTTACAGTGTCACTGTATTGGATGGCACAATTGGTGCAGCTGTCCTCTAGTGACATTTAGCTTACATGACCGTTGTACATTTTGTACCATATACTGCGGTAGGTACCATATACTAGGTAGATCAAACATGCCACCTAGCGGTATACCAATATCAACACATTTGAAGGAGGAGCACTGGCACTTTACCGCTCTCTAACAGGGGTAAATTTCACAGAGTTTTACAGCTGGCAAAAATAGGGCAAACATCTAGGGGAACACAAGGAAACAATGGTTATATCCTATAAGGAGAATCTCACTTAATGAGGTCGCAGCTTGCGAAATATCAAAGTCCAATGTTCGGTGATGGCCAATCAGAAATCCATCCGAAATGGAATGCCATATTCTCCATACACTGCCGCTCTGTGGGTCAGTTTAAGTTTCCATGTTCGTTGAAATTCATGGCTTTATTTCTCTGTTAGAAGAAAAACAAGAACTGCACAACTAACTTTCAGAAGTGTTGATGAAAATTCGCCACACACCCTGGAAATCCATGACCTGATGGATGAAAGAAGGGAGTGAAAATTAGTCTCAAAGTGTTGGAAGGTGGCTTATAATTAGGTGAAGGTAGATACCTACAGCTAGTAATAACACCAAAATTACAAATAAGATCCAGTCAAATCTCAATACATGAATCCTTACTCAACCCATTGTGGAAGGCTTACCTTGAGAGACAGTTGTGTAAAACATTTAATAGCACCAAAACAGCAAACACTTAAGACATAGCACACAATGAAAATGCAGAACAAATGTATAAAAATAGGAACAATTTTTATCTTTAAAATTACACTAAAATGACAAAATGATTATGTAGGGTACCGGAGATATGAATTTTTAAAAATTAAAAGTAAAACTAGCTCTTAGAAGCAAATAGCGATCAAAGGGATAAAGAATTCCGTGCTGGACAGGGGCAAAGTCAAGAATTTCGGCTGCATGCTATGTGACACTTTTACACTTCTTTCCAGGTGTGTTTCTTGATGCATGAAAGTGATCCACAGCACAAGCCAAGGGTTCAGAAGCTCTGGTTTGCCTCTTGTGATCTAGGACTACAACTCCCACAATGCATCTGGTTAATCCACATAAAATTCCAGTAAATCTTGTCAGCTAAAGTTGTCCTTGTTATTGATGTGGCAGGTAGCCCTTCCATAACATTTTTACCTGTTAATATTCAGGGAGTCCACGCATTATGATTTAAGACAGTTAAAGCAGGGCACTCCTTCTCCAGATGTGTCTTTTAGATATTTGAGGGTCCACAACACCAGCCAAAGGTCTAGAAGCTCTGGGGGGGGGGTGTATGTGGTGGAGAAGTGTGGCTCAAACGGTTAGAGCTGCAGACCCTGATGCAGAGGTCTCGTCCGGGACCAGGGTTCAATACCCTCCTAGCGGGTCTTGGGCTCAATTTCGTCGGACCTGATCATTCTCGCCTCTGTGCCTATTCTAATCATGGGTCCCACTCTGCAACTCTGGGCAATAGCTTGCTTAATCTCCACAACGCCCCAAACAGTGCTGGGATGCCTGGCTTCACCTTGGGGGTGCCCAGGAGTGGACATTCCACAGGAAAAAAACAGGAAGGGTTCTTTAGCGGTATACAGACAGCGCCGGGACACCTCCGTTGGAGGTAGCTGTGCGCTTTACAAATGGCATTTACATTTACATATGTACAATTCCCACAAAGCATCTGGTCATTTCCTTTTAAATCCAGGTGAAGCTGGTTAGCTGGGGTTGTCTTTATGGAATTGATGTAGATAACTTCTTGGAACTCTTTTGTGCCCGTTGCTTTTAGGGAGCCAACTCCTTAATTCTTTTGAAGTCAGGAAAAGTCCTCTTTTATGAAGTATGCAGCAGGTGCAGTCCTTATGAGTACTGACCTCTTGTGATGCAGACCATGGGTACAGAAGGCCGTCCTTCTTCTAGAGATATTTCCAGGCAAGGATCTGAGTTGCTGGGCAGCTCTTCCACATTTATCCAGGTCTCTAGGGTAGCAAGAGGGGGTTACCCCTAATCAATGGGATGCATGGTTCCAATCTCTGTGAGGACCACTTCCATTGAAGTGAGGCATTTTCTTTTCCCAGAAAGCACTGATCACAAATATTGAAAAAGGAGAAAATCGCTCGTGGTGGATTAGGTCTAGCTAAGCAAACCCACAGGTGTGCCTAACTTTCTCTAACACTCCCATTCCAGCCCTTCTCCTAATTCAATAACCGGGGCTCCCATCTGGCTGTTGGTGCAGGAAGTGGGGATTGGCCTGGAATCTGTCTTAAGTGTCTTCCCTTCTTTGAAGACAAGCTAAGCTACCCATCCCCCTACCTGTCCTGGCCTCTGCTGTTGCAGATCTCCTCCCAACAGATGTCTCTTTTGTCTCAGCACAGACCACTTCATACCTCATTAAGGCAGTTTGGCTCAGATTGTCAAAGGCTGGCCAATTAGAAGAGGCTGCTGCAGGGCTGATTTTAGGAAACTTTAGGAAAGTAGTTCTAAAAATACTTTAATGCAATTCAACTTCGGCAAGTTGCTGGATTTATGGCAACTGTCATTTTCATACTTTGAAGTAATATTTTAGCTCATTGCTTTCAAAAGACAGACTTTATTAATGTTAAATAAAGCCTTCCCATGTTAGCCTATGGAGTGAATGTACTTCAATTGCGAAACATGAAAGTGGCACTTTTTAACCTGGCACTCTACCATATCTGTAAAAATAAGGTAGTTTAAGACTTTGGCAGTAACTTTAATTCCAAAGTTGATTATGGACATTGTTTCATTTTGAAGGCACTCTTCAAGGCAGGGCTGGCTTTTAAAATTACAGCAGGCACCACCGCAGTGCACACTTAAGTGCATTAAATCTACTGAGCATCTAAAGATACATATAGGTAAATTGTCAGTGCCAATTGTAATTACACCAAATTACTATTTACCTTTTACACAGAACGCTGGCTCTTGGCCTGGTTAGCAACGCCCAGGACACAATAAGCATTAAAAAATGCCAGTATCTGTCAAAAATGGGCACAAAAAATAATGGAATACCAGGAAAAAGTCCTGTTTCTTAACATAAATTAAGTCAATAGAACATATGAAATACTTTTGAAACCATGAGTTATGCATGTTGTGTGTAGTAGGTCAGAAAAATGCACTGGAAACTGTCAGCAGCAGCCTTTATCTTGTTTGCCAAAGAATTATGCTGTTGAAGCTTAAAGCATCTCCTTTTAAGATAATATTGCACAAAACGTATACAGTTTATCAATGAAGGTATTTTTCTTGTCTATTTTTGGCCAGGCAACATTTTATAACAACATCTGTGGAGAATACAAAATGATACCACAATATTTCACTGTTTCCTTTCATAGTTAACTAGTAGGTATATGCAGCAAACATTCCACAACAGCTATCATTTGTCCTTATGAGATAGAACCCGTTACCTAGAAGTGCATCATAAAAGGGAATGAATTGGACAGGTGCTGCGAGCAACCTACAGTTCAATCCTGGCATAAAAGTATTACAAGCTCTGTGGAGAGTGATTGAATCACAGAGGAGTGAGTGATTCAAAAGATTAGTACACCCAGATGTGCATAATAATGTTTGACTATGTATTTATATTAGAAACGATACAGGCTACCTATCATTAATAAACAAATGGAATTAATTGACAATAATAATACTGGATATGAATAATGCAATCAGTCTGTTACCCATGATGCCAATGGGGATTCATTGCACTTGGTATGCACACACGAAATTCCACATTTACTAGTGTAACTTACTTTGCTCTAGCTCTTTTCTCATTTTTTCACAGTTATTTTCAAAATGCATATTTTATGCTAACGAATGCTTAAACTGTATTCATTCCTGTTGTAGGAGTATGCTGTTTTAGTTGTCCAAATACAGATGATGTTCGTAACCAGGGCTTTAAGTGAGCCAGGTCTCACCGGTGCTGAGCACTGGCAGTTTTTTAAAGGAGGCCTCAAAACGGGTCTCTTTCGGGCTCTGTTTTGTGCCCTGGCACAGGCAGTCCATTTTTTTTCTGGACTGCAGTGACAGTAGACACATCGTTGTGCTCGTATTCATGCTGCTCACTTCTCACCAGTGGAGAAGTTACAGCATGAAGTCATGCCAGGTGAGCTTTGTAGGGGAAGGGAGATAGATTTTTAACATACGTGTTTTTGAGCCACACCCTTAATTATATTGGCAACACCCCTCTGAGAGACCCTCCAGTTTTTTCATCCAACTTACCGGACTATTCGTTGACTTTCCTTGTGTTTGATATCACATGGTCACTCTAAAGCTGCAAACATTATGCATCACGCGTACCTGAACAAGGTCGCTGTGTGACCAAAATGCATCCTGGCTGACTTCTATGAACAAACCATAGTTGCAAGGAGAGAACAGGTGTCTGCACTTTGTCCTTTTGGATGTTTTAAAGCAGTGGGCAGTGGTGATATATTGCAACAAACATATACAATATATCAAAGCAGATATTACGATAGTACTGAAGAATGCTCTAACTTTACAGTCTTCAAACAGGGGAGACTACTCAGCTTTAAAAAATAAGACTGTTCATTGGCTAAAATCTAATTTTGGGTGATTTAATGATTTATCAGGTTAAGTCCTCTTTGTTAGGAGAATTCCTTGAACTGGTATTCCGAGATAGGAATCTACAGGAGACTGTGCTATGCTTATTTTTTTTAAAACCCTTGATGTGAGATCCCTTTTATAATGTCTTAATTAATTGAATTTCCACAAAGGTACAATTACAGCCTTACCTCTAAGTTATTTGTAAAGACCAAGTTATTTACCAACAGCATTTTCTTCTGCACTAGATAATACAACAACATCCCATTTCAAGCTGCTTTATAATTTTGCAGTAAGGAACATACATTTATCTTCAGTGGATGGTTTGATTGGCTTTCCTACAACAGCTTCCCTATTTCACAGGACTTCTTGTGTATCTCAGGGTAATTTAAAAGAGGTTATTAACCATCAAACCCCCCAAACAAACTGCATAGCTGCATCCCCTATTGACAACTCTCTATTGAGCCATTGTGTTAGAATACTTTCTTGGAACATTTCAGGCATTGTGCAAAGCTATCCAATCCAGACTGGGTATCATTTGAAAATGATTTTGATTTAAATTGTGTTTAAGAAACGTGTGCTCTCTGGGAATTTAGTTCCAATGGATTTTATTGTATTTGATGTCCAGATTTTCCCATATGTGACAGGAGATCAAAATCGGACATGGCAACTTTAATTTCAGTCAAGTTGTCTAAACGTATGGTAAAGTAAATTATTGCCACCATGGCTATCAAGTGATTTTACTTGTAATTCGTTTGATATGATGTTGGCTCATTTTTACCGTAATCATTTTTATGTTATTCTTCTGAGATTATTGATGAATTGGTAGCGGATATTGCTGATCTTCAAGGTAGGCACGGGAAGGAGATTCTAATATATGAGTAGGACATTTTACTCTTCATTTGTGTGATAGATTGTCATGTTTCCTAGGAGATCCAGGAAGGGATGAAATGACACACTTTAACCATGTTCACAATGGGGAGGCAGTAATCATGACCCTAATTTGCATTAATCTTGTTTTTTGCCCGAGACTACACGTTCCCTAATACACCTCTTCCTCCAACTTTTAAGGGTATTGGGAACTGCAGTAGTATATGACTTTGTAATCCTCTACTCTGACTTAAAAGCTTTGCTGTCAGATCGCAATGTGATAGCTGGCTGTATTAGCTATCACAATTTGCTCACTGCTTTCCTCAGGTTGAACCTTTTTGATGATGACACGTGTGAGGATAGTCAAGAGGTAGTCTTTACATGTATCAGAGGTGTTAGGATCAAATTAGATAAGATTGAGAAACTCAGGGATAATCAGCATGCTTTCTCAATTATAGCGTCTGAAGATTAAGCCCCAGAGAGAATTCTAGAGACCTTTGGTTTCTTTTGTGATCCCACCTCCTTAAAACTATTTTCATGCAAACTGCCTAAATGTAAACCCTCTTAAGGCTCCTTCAACATGCCAGTGCTATGACTCCCAAGCGGCTTATAATTGCTCTGTCGAAACACCCAACCTGTAGGGAAGAAATAAAACTGATCAGGCTGGCTTACAAAGAAACACAAGATCCCAGGAAAGCAGAGCTCAGAAAGGAAGCCTGGGAGGAATTAGAGTAAGCAGGGAATTTAAAAGATACTTCAGGGTTCTTGAGAATTACTCATCAACCTTTAGTCTGGTTATCACCAACCTATGATTGAATCTTATATCACGGTGTAAGCGTGAGTAGAACACTTTTCCTCTATATATGATCCATCTCAATCAATTAATCAGAAAATGTGTAAAGCACAGAGCTACTCTAATGGAGTTTCTCCCCTTGCCAACTGGGAAGCCATCTCTTTTGATCAGAGGGCTGCTTTTTACTTAGCTTGTCCACTGAGGTGAAGGATGCCACATATAAGCCCCTCTGGGAATGCCTCGGGTACGAACGGTTCTCAATGAATAATTTTAAAGAAAATAGTTCACTTTGGGCTTATTTACTTACAAATATTGTCAGGGCTCCTATAAAAGGTCCGCCAGTTCTTTCTAGGAAAGAGTCAGTAGTGGTTCCCATATTTTACAAGCATTTGCAATGCAATTGGTCTCGCCTTTGGGACCTTATATGTATTTAGCTATGCAAAACATTAGCCTCAGTGCTGAAACATCTACTTTTCTTTAACATGGAGGGAAGGTAATCACCAAACTATGGTATGGGAACACATGGAGAGAAATATTGATAAATATTGCCTTTCAGTGGGAAATGGTATGCTCTAAGCTCTGTTTTTAATATAAAATATGGGGCCATCAGTGGTCATATCACTGAAAATACAAGATTTGAAAAAAAACATTATTGTCTACTGCTGCTCGTGGAAGACAATTTCTATTGACTGGAATCTAGAGAATGCTAATGTGATTCTGGTATTTTACTGACCTCTGCTGTTTGTTTTCTATCAAGACACTTAAATAGAGTCAGTTGAACAGAAAAAAAGTCCCTAAGCAGATAAATCCTAGGGCTGATCTCCAGAGCCCACAAAGTACATACACATATAAGTATATACTAAAGTATATAAGTATATACTAAAATATATAAAAGAGTTCTTGAATGCTGGACCTAAAAAGGGAACAAATGATTGATGCTACCACCCAATCTCTGCATTTGATAGTTCCTGTAAGATATTGGGTAAAGTTTTAGCCCCAAACTCGAAGTTTTAGTAGAAGACAAACATATTTCCAGGGAGCAGTATGGCTTCATTACTTTTTCTTTCATTACAGACTTTCTTTAAATGGATTGACAACATCCTTTCTACTTTAGAGGTAATGATAACTCCCAAGTAACAGCTCTTCTTTTTGATAGCAGGTATAGGTGCAATTCCATTGCCTATTTTACTCCGGATTATTTTTTTTGCATTCTCCATAATTCATTGTGCTGTAGGGATACTTCTTCTGGCTTAGATATGATGATCACAAGACCATAAACATACAATGCTATCTTGGATAAAAATGTGGTGTTTATGAAGGAATGTTTTCAAGAGTATTCCTCTACCTTCACACTTTTGATCCTATATATAGATTTAACACCAGGAAGCAACCATGCCTGATGTAATCCTCAATCACATCGTCCTGCAATAAGTATGAAATGCCAACAATCTAGCTCTAGGTGACAAGAAACATCTTTGCACTTGAGTGAAGCGTTTTTGGCCAATCCCAACTCCATAAAGTACCCACCAAAGATTAGTCCAATTTACACAATCAAAGGCTTTAGCAGCCTCAGCAGCATGTATAGCCAGAGGCTTGCCTGTAGTTTCAGCTATATCGTTCGTGGCTGTTAAATATTGAACTAGGTCCTTGGTCTTTCAGCCGCCTTGCCAAACTATGGGGCCCATGAGTAAGTCCGTCCGCCATAATGGCGGCTGTCCCATGGGGGCCATTAGGATGCACCCGCCACACTGGCAGGCGCATCCCGCATTTTTAACTTTGCGGCGGGCGCACCCGCCGCAATGCTAAAAATGCACGTCACGCACTTCAGTGCACAACGTGGCAGGCACCATACGGTGCCTGCCACGTTGTACATTGAAGTGCAGGGTGGTACAGTAGGTACCCCCCATGTGCGCCCCCCCACCTCCCCACATGTCAACTGGGCGGAAAAGCAGCGGACGGTCTTTCCATCCGCCGCGGTCCCGTCCGCCATAGTAATATTGTGGGGGGAAATGGGTGGCGGGCGGGGAAGGATGTCGGGCGCATCGCCACCGCTTGCATGGCGGTGACGATTCGCCCAACATCCTAATGGGGCCCTATATGTCTAGAATTTATAGTGATTTTCCAGGAATGATACAGGGCGAACGTTTTGAAAAAATAATGGGGATTGTTGTATATCGTGGTGTTAGACCAAGGCATGTGTGCTTTATGACTCCACCCAAGCTCATTAAAAACATAACCAATAGCAGTGCAGATTAATCTTTTAGCTCTCTATAGCATTCTGTAACGAGCCCATCAAGACCTGCCACTATACCAGTCTTTTAATAATTTAAAGTGTCTAATGCTATCTACACCATGATATTCTCTTCTTATCTTTCTTGCTATTCATATTTGAGTTTTCGTAGATTCAGACTTGCTAGTGAAATAGAAATTATTGCTATCTTAGGATTTATCTTTTCCTTATAAAGATTTTGAAAGAATTGCCTGAAAGCATGTCTTATCTCATCTTACAGGTATGTAATAGTTGACCAGTCCTCCATCCCAATTGCTTTGATTATATTCTGAATTATATCTGAAGTAGTTTTCCAAGCCAGGACAGCTCCAGTGTTTTTCCATATTCAAAGTTATTCAATTTACTGGCTTCCCATTTTTAACACAATAACATCCAACGTTGCTTGAATATATGTCCCATGCCAAGTGAAACTTAGATTAACCATATTACTATTGATATTTGTTTGAGTGATAGGTATGCCCTTTTTCAGTGTATTCCTCTCCCTCCATATGTCCCAGCTGTCTAAATCAGGCATGATTTTCTTTAGGAAATGTATATTGCCTGCTAAGATATAAGATGGTATACTCTGAACTGTATATAAACATAGGTTTTCGTAGGAAGCCAGACCCAGTACCTGGGGGTTGGCTGCCTGCAGGAGGAGTTGGCCACATGCAGCTGGGGGTTAGGTGCAAGTCCTAGCTTATGGCACTCACTGCATGCAGCCCATGGTGGTGTGGAGAGGGGTGACAGCCTGCAGCAGGTTGGACAGACTGCCTAGCTGGATGCCCAGCGATATACAGCTGTAGTACATGCACACCAGAGATTGGCCATACAAGGAGGGTTTGGAGCAGGGTCTGTCCAAAAGTCAGTTTATATGAACAAAGGCCATATGCAACAGCGGTTTGGTCATCCATGGGGTTGGGGTTGGCCACACACATCGGGTGGGTTGAGTGTAGGATCTGCCCAGGTACAATGCCCTGCAGCCAACTTGCCACTGAACAAGGTCTACAGCTGTGAGCAGTGGGGATTGGGTTCCCACAAGGGGTTGGACATAGGGCATGGCTATATTATATTATATTATATTATATTATATTATATTATATTGCAATATATTATATTGTAGTATATTACATTACATTGCATTTTATAACATATCAAAATATTAACAATGCTAATTAAAAAAACTAGGAATATTTACCTTCAAAGTATTTCATTTGACATATTATGACTTATATAAAAGTATTTCAAAGCCTGTCTGGTTCGTTCCTTACACTCACAGAAGCTCCTAACACTTTAAGTTACTATAGAACATAGGTGGAATAAAAAGGCTGTCTTCCTGCTCTTCTAAAACAGCCGACATGCACTCATAAGAGTGTTGAAGGCCATCTCACATTCACCAGCTAGCCACTTCCACCCTCTGCTGTCATTGCATGAAAACAAAGCACTCTAAAAAAGTAGTCCAACCAAACATATATTCCATACCTAATAATTATACCTTAATAATATTTTCCTTTGTTCTACTTCTTTTATTGAAAAAGGTTTCGCAATGGGAAAAGTGGTGCATTAAATTTGCCATTACAGCACTGCTATTAAAACAATTATTTAATCTGCATAGTTACAAATACCTTTTACGTAAAAGGTCTTAGATATAAATTGCCCAAGTGGCTTTCTGTAAGGCTTGAAATGAAGATATTGTGACACAATCTCAGTAGGGGAAGTCATTCTACCTAAGCGTCCTAATTTTAATATAGATTGTGCTACAGAGGACAGTAGCCCTATCTGCAAAAATCTCATGGGGCCATTAGCTGAATTAACTGATAATGCTGCAGTACCTCAAAGTAGCTCGAGAAATCTATGAATGTCATGTTCGTCTTTATTCTCAGATAAGTGCTGCCTGAATTCCCCTGTTACACAGAAAGTGCAAACGATAGTGTCTTTGAGATATGGCTCATCAACATATCTCCCAAAGGTTAATGACTTGAAATCTTTGCAGAAGAGAACCAGAGCAATCCGTCTTAGTTTCTACAGTGCACAAGCACAGCGCCTGCATGCCTGGGGCATTAGAATTAGTTTTCATATAAGGAAACACTGTGGTGAGAATTACACTTACACCCAAGTGGCCCGCAGAATGTGTTGTGTATTTGGAGAATTTAAATTAAGCTGTTTGTTAGACCTGGTATCCTTGGCATGGTTTCCCCCGACCTTTTCCCTTCTGACCACCTGTTTTGCTGACGTCATTTTTGCTGGCTTTAGGATTCTGTGTACTTTAACAACTGCTTACCAGTGCTAAAATGCATATGCTGAATACTCTAAACATGGCAACAATGGCTTATCCACAATGGCCATATTTAATTTAGTTATAACTCCTTAGTAATGAGCAGTACATTTACCCAGGTCATGTAAATAAAATGCTATTAGTGGGCCTGCAGCACTGATTGTGCCACCCATTCAGTTGTAGTCATGTAGTCGATGTTTATAGAATATCCTTTAATGAAGACATAACCCCTATTCATAGAGGAGATGCGGACGCAGCCGCTGACCAGCTCACACCACTCGAACTGCCCCCAACTACCTTCCACACATCAGGGAATCCCCACCACAGTTTGAACCATAACACATAGGCAGAGCGAGGGTGCACGAGCACACAAACACAGCTGTGCAGTGTTCGAGCCTAGGAGTGCAGGCAGCAGGTTCCTGGCTCGAGACACAACACTTCTCCCCCTTTAGAATAACAACCAAAATAACAACAAAACAGGCTGGGTTCAAAACGCAAGACTCTTCTCCCCCCTTTACAACAAAAAAATAAAATAAAATAAAAAAATGTTGTGCACACCTTTTATATTGCAACTTCAGTTATAACCTTGTCAACATTTTCCTGCATGGTGTAATACACAGAAATAAGTGCGAAAAACCTTGGACCAAACTATTAATAACACCCTTACACGGGGGCGTGGCTTGGCGCCCGGCGAGGTCGGAAGCGCAGATGTGAGCGCTCCCGGTCGCTTGGGATTTTCGCCACCTTCAACGCCGTGCCTGCACTTGCAAGGCGACTTTTCCATGATCAGAAACTGAAGCGGATGCAGAGCTTCCATTTGAGGCCCCTCTCGAGCGCCGGAATGCCCGTTTTTCATGTTTTTGCGGCGGACGCGGCTGAGTAAAAGTCGCGCCCGCCATTTTGTTTTTTTTTTCTTCCTCTCAGCACGGACTGCGGCGCTCACGCTTCAGAACACTGCGACTCTGCCACGGAGCCCTGCACGACGCTATGTCCTCCAAATGAGGTATTTCCTGCTCCTGCACTTCTTCACTACAAACGTATGCCATATGCTGCCTCTTACTGCCTTCCAGTGAATTTAACTCGTTTCTGTGTCTCCTGGGCGGCCATTTTGAATAAATGGACTTTTGTCTCCTCAGCTACTCTGCAGGTGCATTCAGACAGCGTTAATGTTATCCCAATAAGCGCTGCTCTTTCTCCTGCTCGCACTTCTGACAATATTTACTATTTGGGGCAGCTTTGAGCAAGGTTTTTTACTCGCTTTCCTTCAATTTGCTCCACTTACACTCATGATGTCTTCTCCTTGACGGACTTCCTTTGCTCTACAAAGTGCCACTTCTTTATATCTCATCACCATGGTGACTCTAGGCTCTCGACATCATTCTCCTAACTCCTTCAATTAAAGTATTGGTCGCTGCTTCACCTACTCTCTTCCCTTCAGGACATACCTGCATCCTGCGCAGCTTTTCACTTACAAGCTTCCACGCATACTCCTCATTGCCTCTGGTCTTGTACTGGATAATATTGTTCTTCATCTTTATGGAAAGAAAGGCACTTTCTCGCACCCCCAAGCCTCCACGACGTGTCTTCATTAAAAACTCTAAAGTCTTTTCAGCGTTGGCGCACCTCGAGGCCTCCCAGGAGTTCATCACTCAAATGTCGCAGTCCAACACGGAGCGGCCCATCCAACCTCCAGGGAAGGTCACGTCAAAACGCCTAAAAAAGGATCCTCCATCGCCAACGGGGTCCACGTCGGCTGTTTCCATGGAGCTGTTATTGGAAGAAATTCGAGCCCTCAGACCCTTCATGGAGGAAACAAATTCTAAATTGCAGGTTCTAACTGACAATTGGTCTCAGATGGATGCCAGAGTAACCACAGTAGAACATTCCTTAACCGCTTTACAAGAGTCATCCTCCAAAGTGACACACATGCAATCTCAAGTTGCGTCTCTTCAAAAGCAGGTCGAGGAGTTGGAGAATCGTAACAGGCGCAACAATCTCCGCCTTTACGGCCTGGCGGAAAATTCTGAGGGAACTGATCCCATCGCCTTCTTCAAATCGTTTCTACCCAAACTTCTCCATCTACCTGAGGATACCACGCTTAACATTCAGCGTGCACACCGGTTGGGTCGCCTTCCTTCTACTTCCTCTCCTTCTTCACGACCAAGGGGTGTCATCATGTACTTCTTAGAATATACTGACCTCCTCAAAGTTATTTCAGCAGCTCGTGCCTCACCTCGCTTACAATGGTCTGGTTCCAATCTTTTCTTTGCGCAGGATTACGCAAAAGCCACAGCTACTCGCCGCAAGGCCTTTTGGACATGCGACCAGAACTCCGTGTCATTGGAGCCAGATACGGTCTTTTCCATCCTTGCCTATTCAGAGTAACCTACAACAACAAAACTACGACATATGAAGATCCTGTTCGCCTACGGAGCTTTTTGAATGCAACTCAAGCCTCCGATATGGACTTCTCCAGCTCCTCGTCAGCCTTTCCGCCATGATTTCGGCGTGATGAAGCATTGAAGTTTCATTCATTCTGCATGCTTGTCGTGCTTTGTTGAATGTATTTTTGTTTGTCTCTGCCACGTTTCTCGGCAGCTCTTGTTCTCTTGTTCTCTTGCTCTTCCTCTCACTTTGCTTTCTTCTATCCTTGTTCGTTAGTTAGTGCTGTTCATTGCCGTATATTTACGTGCTTCTTTGTCACTCTTTATTGTTGAGTTCTCACCTTCTCTCCTTTGTCTCATTCATTATTGTTTTTTTCCCTTTGCCTTGCAGGTTTTACGATATATATAGCGTTAATCCCCTGACCTGTTGGTTCGTTTGCACTGGACGCTTGCCTCCTCTGCCTGGTGCTCCCCCCTCACTCATCTTCTCGCGTACCCCTCCCCTGGTGATCAACCCTCCCCATCTCTACCCTCCGTAAGTATGTTGTCCCTATCTTCCCGGTTCCTCGCCTCCCTCTTTGTATCTTTTTCACTTCTATGTTCCCCGATTTTTTATATCTTACAGGTGTCTCTCTCTCTTGGTTTTCGAACACTCTTCTATTATTGTCTTTCGCCTATCATTCTAACTACTTCTTGGCCTACCTTATCCCTTTCACTACACAACTCGCTTCTACATCCCTTTCCTTCACTCCTTTTCTCCCTCACTCATCCTTCTACTCTGTATTATACTACGCTGATTTTCACCGACTCCCTTATTCTTCTTGGCTTTTTATGCTTTTCTTACTCCTCTGGGTCCCCTTCAAACTTTCTTATCTTCTTCTGCTTTTCTTCTTTTTCTTCCCTCTTCTTTGATATGTAATGTCTCTTAAAATAATCACCTGGAATGTTAAGGGTATCAACTCACCTATCAAACGACAACAAATTTTGTCTCATCTTTCACGTTTAAATGTGGACATTGCTTTTTTGCAAGAAACCCATTTGTCTGCTGAAGAATCTGTTAAGTTGAAAAGAAGTTGGGTGGGTGATGTTTATTTTTCCCCTGGGGATGGCAAACGCAATGGAGTTGCTATTTTATGTCACAAAGCTCTCTCTCTTTCTATGATTGCTCAAGAGTCAGATACTGAAGGCCGATGGACTTACGTTAAACTCTCCATTAAGAATGTTCCAATTTCTCTTCTAAATGTTTATGCCCCTACCACTGGAGATCCCACTTTTTGGCATTCATTTTCCCAGCACGTCACCAGATTCATTGATGATAATTTCATTTTAGCGGGAGACTGCAATCAGCCCTTAGATCCCTTCTTAGACAGAAACTCCAAAGCACATTTCATTCCTAACAAACCTCACAAATTTTTCTCCCAAACCATTTCCCAACATAAACTCACTGATGCTTGGCGTCTTTGTAACCCAAGTCTCCAAGAATTTACCTTCCACTCCCCATGTCATCCCTCCCAATCTCGAATCGATTACATCTTTGTCACCCACAATATTGCCCAAACTCTCTCTTACGCAGAAATAGGTCCAATCTTACTTTCTGACCATGCCCCTACATTAGTTCAATTGGACCTTTTGCCCAAATCAACAGGCCCGAAACGCTGGCGTTTTAACAACTCTCTTCTCCTGGACCCCAAATTTACTACCGCCTTCACCTCCTTCTCCCATGAATTCTTTGCCCTAAACGATGACTCTCCTGTTCCCAAACATACTATTTGGGACGCTTTTAAAGCGGCAGCGAGGGACTTTATCATTGGCTTTGTTGCTAAAAAACGTAGAGCTGCTCGAGAAGCTACTAGAATCATCCTCCTAGACATTAAGAAATTGGAGCATTCTTATTTTACCTCCCGCTCACAGCAAACTCTAACCGCCCTTATTAACGCTAAGATGAAATTTAACAAAAAATCCACAGATGATGCATCATTGTATTTATTAAAGTCTAGTGCCAAGTTTTATGGGGGCAAAAACAAAGCTGGCAAAATCCTGGCTAATTATCTGAAGGTGAAACACAACAAACTCAACATTGAATCTATCTACGATACTGACTTGAACCTTAAACACACAGACGCAGACATTCTCACTACATTCTCCACTTTCTATGAGACCTTATATTCTTCTGAAACTCACCCATCTTCCCACTCACTGGACACATTCTTTTCCACTATACAAAAACCATCACATTTTCCACTTGACCTTTCTCAATTGGAGCGCGATATATCCCAACAAGAATTACTTAAAGCACTTCAAACACTCCAAAAAGACAAAGCCCCTGGGCCTGACGGCTTCACTGTAGAATTCTTTCTCCACTTCTCAAAGCTTCTTATACCCAGACTCCACTCTCTCATTGGCACTTTCCTCTCCTTGGGTTCTTCCTCTGGCTCCTTCTCAGACGCCCATATCTGCCTCATACCCAAGGAGGGGAAGGATCCTCAATATTGCAAAAATTACAGGCCGATTTCTCTGGTCAATATTGATTACAAAATTTTCGCAAAATCTCTTGCAGTACGACTCGACCTTCTCCTCCCAGACTTATTGGGTGAAGAACAGTCCGGCTTTGTCAAAGGCCGATTTATCACTGACAACACCAGACTCCTATTTAACATTCTCTCTAAATCCCGCCCTTTACCTCACCCTCTTGCGGCCATTGCTTTGGACGCTGAAAAGGCGTTTGATAGGGTTGAGTGGACTTACTTGTTTCATACCCTCCACTGGTTTGGTTTTGGTCCTCTTTTCATATCTTTAATTTCACTGCTTTACTCTAACCCACGCGCAGCGGTTTGCACCAATGGTCAAATCTCTTCATTTTTGATTTAAAAAGAGGCGTTCGTCAAGGATGTCCCTTATCCCCCTTTCTTTTTAACTTGGCTTTAGAACCCTTCCTCTCCAGGCTTCGCCAAAACCCCTCCATCCATGGTTACCACTTATCGGATTCCCACATCAAACTAGCTGCTTATGCAGATGACATTCTGTTATTTGTTTCCAACCCCTCTCTCTCCATTCCTGCTTTTCTTACCGAAGTCCATACTTACTCCCAAATCTCTGGTTATAAACTTAATAATGACAAATGCGAGATCCTCCCTCTAACCAAATTTACCTTTAAACCAGATTTTGCCGCCTCCAACTTCACATGGAAACCTTCCCATATCAAATACCTTGGAATGCATGTTGCCCCCACCATCCCGGATACCGTTTCCCTGTGTATGTCCAAATGTGTTCAAAAATTGACAGATCTCACATCCAAATGGCATCCCCTTTACCTCTCCTGGTGGGGTCGCCTAGACACTATAAAAATGATGCTATCCCCTATTGTTTTATACACGCTCTCTAATATTCCGGTCCCCATCCCATCCAAATTTTTCAAACAGATTAACTCCATTCTAGTCTCCTTTCTCTGGAACAAAAAGAAACCACGAAAGTCCTTGGCGCGCTTGATTCGCCCTAAATCAGAGGGTGGGGTTAACTTCCCTGATTTCCCAGCCTATCACAAGGCATTCCAATTGAGACAAGCCTCTTTTTGGCTCCAAGATCCTGATACCCCATGTCCATTGTGGGCCAAACTCGAACGCCTTCTTCTATCTCCCTTCTCTTTTTCCGAATACCTTTCCTTCTCTCGCAAACCCGCATCTGTTTCTACTCCGATTCATAAGTTTACCACAAAGATACTCCTCTCTTCCTCTCATCCACCCCCCACCACTATTGCCGATTTCCTATCCTCCCCCATATGGCATAACACTTCCTTGCTCATCCGGGACAGGCCCTTTTTCTGGAAATCTTGGCATACTCGGGGTCTGCAATGGATTTCCCAACTTTTCTCTAACTCCTCTTTTTTATCTTTTCATGAACTTCGCATCCTTTACGACTTACCCGCCTCCTCTGCACGTCAATATCAATCCCTTAAAAACACGGTTTTATTGAAGTACGGTCTCCTCACTCAACCCAACCCTTCTTCTCCCCCATCCACTCTCACCTCCTCACTCCACTTCTTCTTACGCACTGCACCGAGAGCCACCGCTATTTATAAATACCTTCACGCCAGTGAGACTCCAAGACCTAAATCCAAAGTCGAGGAGTCCTGGGAGCTTGATTTGTCTGTCTCTTGGTCAGTTCCCTTTTGGGACAAAATCTGGACCAAACTCCGAAAATCTTCAAGGGCAGCAACACTCACTCAGACTTTATTTTTTATTTATAACAGACTCCTCTTCACACCTTTTGACCTGCACAAACGCTTTCCTAATACTCCTCACACATGCTGGTCTTGCTCATCTCCACAAGCTGATTTACTCCACATGTTATTTTTATGTACTCACGTTCGTAGTTTTTGGTTGCAGGTTTGGGCTCAAATTAATGTGATTTTCAACACTTCTATCTCTTTCTCCCACACACATATTTTTATGGGTAGCCTTTCCCCTTGCTGGGATGATGTTGACTTGAAACCCCAAATTGTTGACCTTCTACTTGCTGCTGCTTTTCAACAATTAACAGTTAACTGGAAGGATTTCTCCAAAATTTCTTTCAAAGCATGGTGGTTTAATGTATGTCATAACCACAGGCTCGATACCACTCATGTTTTCCCGGCATGTCTGGCTATCAAACGCATGGACTTAAGGACTCCAGTTACGCTTTATTTGGACTCTTGCAGTAAACGTTTGTTTCATCCTCTACCTCCACAACAAGAGGTTCCCAAACCCCCTTAATCGCCCGATACATTCCATTTCTCCTTCAATATATTATTTTCTCAAATTTTCTCAATGTTTTTATGACTGCCATATTTTATGTTCATGTATATTTCCTATATTGCTTCTTCATTTTTCAATTTGCACCCAGATTTCTTTTTTATTGCTTAAGAGTCTTTAACTTTGCATCCCATTGTATTCTGTTTTGACACCTGATTTTCTCTTTTTATTACTACCAAATAAAATTCTTTTGAACTTAAAAAAATAACACCCTTACACAATAATGGAAAGGGGCGACCACTCGGTCCCCCCGAACGTATGGTTGGGGGCCCGGATCCTCCCGGGAAACCATTATGGGCGGGGGGCGTGTCACGGCTGGTATGCCCAAAGCGGCGTAGCCGGGGCGCGCCTTTTTCCCGCCCAAGAAGGGTTGTCCTAGACACCTACACCGATGGCCCCGCCCAGTAGGCGTACCAGCGGAGGGTTCCGCCCAAGGACCCAACATCTTCCTTTTTGGCAAGGAAAGCCCTTCGTGGCTGGCAGCGCCTTGAGGGTCGTAGAATAGACGAGAGGCGCCCGATTGGGTTAGAAAGGTTGTCCCTGCTTATGGCGATACTACCCACGACATGTTCCTCCCAATTCGAAGCAGTTCTGTTCCGGGCCGCTTTCGCATTAGCTTTCCATGGGGCTATGCGGGTAAGCAAACTGGTCGCAAAGAATAAGAAGGATGTTGAGGGAGGTCTGTGTCGGGATCACATCCTAATTAGGGGTGATTCAATGGTAGTCACAATAGCTAAGTCCAAGACTGACCAGAGAGCTATGGGAGACAGTGTGGTTGTCCAGCGCATGCGAGGGTCCCCCATGTGCCCGATAAAGAGCATTGAGGAATATTTGGCACTGAGGGGGGATACATGGGGTGGGAGTTTGCTGAGACACATCGATGCCACCCCACTGACAAGGTTCCAGTTTCAGAGGGTACTAACAATGGCAATCGCAGCGGCGGGCTTGGACCCGTGCGATTTTGGGACCCACTCCTTCAGGATAGGGGCTGCTACTGAGGCTACAGCCAGGGGTCAGAGTGCTGAAGAGGTGAAACTGTTAGGACGATGGTCCTCGAATTGTTTTAAAAGGTATGTGCGATTGCACATGTTGTGAAGTCAAGTTACATGCACTCACGCTTCTTGTCTTCTGTTTGATTTACAGTTTCGCGAGCATGTTATGCGGGCGGAACTTGGAGTCGATCCGGCACCAGGGGACCAGAGGTCAGAGATCACCGGCTGAGGAGAGAGTGGTGTGGGTCGTGGGCCACTCATACGTGAGGCGGGCCGGGGACGTATTCAAAGCAGGTGACGCGACTCACGCAGCTGGGGAATACGGGTGCAGAGTGACCTTCCACGGAAGGGGCGGGCTCTGTATTGACCAGTTTGAATCTTTTGTCGAGGGACTCTTAGGGCGGCAGAGGTCACCGCCATCTGTACTCATAGTACACCTGGGGGGCAATGACATGGTGACACTCGGTAGGCGAGTATTACTCGAGCGAGTTTTGTCTACCGTTAGATGGCTGGCAAAAAGAATCCCGGGGTGCACGATTGCATTGTCCCAAATGATTCCCAGGAAGGTATGGCGAGGGGGCATCTCGGTGGCAGCACTGAACCATTCAGTGAAGAAGGTCAACAACAAAATTGGTAGGTTGTTTCGCTCGGCGCATTTGCACAGTATTCCGCATGGATGTGTTCGGGGTGATCACATGTATCTCGATGATGGGGTTCACTTGTCCCGGGAAGGGATGTCTTACTCATAGGAGACTTCTTAGCTTGGTTAAAGGGTTTAATGGAGCATGACCTTTAGGAGGAGTTTGTGGGGGGCCGGATAGCCGGTCAACTATCCGGCCTGTGGCGGTAAGGTCATGATCGGTGAGCAGTAATTTCAAGGTCCCTAGAGGGGGGCGCCACCCACTATGGATGGGAGCGCCCGGGGGGAGGTGGCCATTGGCCCCTCCCACAGGGAGGCGGCACCCACTAAGGATGGGTCGCCTGGGGGAAGACGGCCATAGGCCCCTTCCAGGGGAGGTGGCGGCTATATGCCCCGCCTACGAATTTCCCGGGGCCCAGATATCCGCGACGGCGGATGTGATAGACAGTGTGGGGTGGGGGGGAGTCCACGCTGCCTTCTTACAGACACCTCACACGGGTCCTCGGACGACCTCTAAGATGGCATCGAGTTGTAATGGGGGGCCCCCAACAAGACAAGGGAAATTGGAGTTGGCACAGAGGGTACAGTCCTCTGCGCGGACACCACTCACATCGTGAGGGCGAGAGTTTTGTTAGTAGGGATCTGACACCGGTTGCAACCTTGCCGTTGGCCCGTAATGCTAGGATGTACAATTTTAATTTAGAAAGTATGCATTTGCAGGATGTTAGACTCGGCTAGGTAAACCTTTGTATTAGAGATTTGTTAAGGTTAGCCAATGAACATGTCTTCATCGAAGTGTAATAAATGAAAATTGTACATGATATGAAACTTTTATTTTAATGTTTAATTTTGTTTCATATTTTAATAAATACGGCCGGGAGGGTAACTCCCTCCCGCCTTCCAAAAGTTCAGAACTGTGTCCGACTTCCCATCCTTGGGGATTGTGTTGGGAGGGGGTGACGGGCATCCCGGCCTTATGGAAAGGGGCGACCACTCGGTCCCCCCGAACGTATGGTTGGGGGCCCGGATCCTCTCGGGAAACCATTTTGGGCGGGGGGCGTGTCACGGCTGGTATGCCCAAAGTGGCGTAGCCGGGGCGCGCCTTTTTCCCACCCAAGAAGGGTTGTCCTAGACACCTACACCGATGGCCCCGCCCAGTAGGCGTACCAGCGGAGGGTCCACGCCCTCCCGATGAGGAATAAAGAGAGCGGGAATCCGAAGAAGCGTCCTCTTGTTCCTGTGCTTGGAAGCTGCACCCACTCGTTGCACGTGAGCCCTCGACGGAACAAGGAGCAATTTTGACCCACCCACCAGCCCCTAATGGCAATGTTAGTTTTGCAATAAAGTCTTTCTCTGATAACATCTTCTTCCCTCCGTTTAGTAGAGAATGAACGTCTAGCTTAAGGATGTGACTTCTGTCTGTAGATACTGTTTTTCTTTTAGGAATAAACAAATGATACAAGTAGACACGATGATATTTTTCTCCCTTAGTAGGTAAACAAATGTTGTATTTATTTTTTGGTCGGGCGGTAAGGTCATGATCGGTGAGCAGTAATTTCAAGGTCCCTAGAGGGGGGCGCCACCCACTATGGATGGGAGCGCCCGGGGGAGGCGGCCATTGGCCCCTCCCACAGGGAGGCGGCACCCACTAAGGATGGGTCGCCTGGGGGAAGACGGCCATAGGCCCCTTCCAGGGGAGGTGGCGGCTATATGCCCCGCCTACGAATTTCCCGGGGCCCGGATATCCGCGACGGCGGATGTGATAGACAGTGTGGGGTGGGATGGGGAGTCCACGCCGCCTTCTTACAGACACCTCACACGGGGCCTCGGACGACCTCTAAGATGGCGTCGAGTTGTAATGGGGGGCCCCCAACAAGACAAGGGAAATTGGAGTTGGCACAGAGGGTACAGTCCTCTGCGCGGACGCAACTCACATCGTGAGGGCGAGAGTTTTGGTAGTAGGGATCTGACACCGGTTGCGACCTTGCCGTTGGCCCGTAATGCTAGGATGTACAATTTTAATTTAGAAAGTATGCATTTGCAGGATGTTAGACTCGGCTAGGTAAACCTTTGTATTAGAGATTTATTAAGGTTAGCCAATGAACATGTCTTCATCGAAGTGTAATAAATGAAAATTGTACATGATATGAAACTTTTATTTTAATGTTTAATTTTGTTTCATATTTTAATAAATACGGCCGGGAGGGTAACTCCCTCCCGCCTTCCAAAAGTTCAGAACTGTGTCCGACCTCCCATCCTTGGGGATTGTGTTGGGAGGGGGTTACGGGCATCCCGGCCATATTAGTTTGTCATCGTACTCATCACTAACATAAGAAACCACAACGTCACCAATATCTTGTTACCTGCCATCATAATCTTCATCGCATTCATCTACAATACATGACACCCTTTTATTATTTCTACAAGCCCTAGCAAAATAGCCAGTCATCTTGCAATAGGCACATGTTTGACCTAAGGCAGGGCATCTTTTGTCATTGGCCAGATGTGTTTAACTCCCACAACGAAAACAATCTCCCTTATTCTCAAAGGTTGAGCCGTCGCTGGTTTCTCTTGTTACACCTTTTCCCTTACTTTGGTCAAAATTTCTCTTGGTCTGAGCAGGAGTTCTGACAATTGTGATAATTTCATCACTATTCACGACGTGAACTCTCCGAAAAACGTTCATTCCACAAATTCCAAAGAGTTGTTACCAATTGTATCGTCAAAGTTTAGTGTCAATAGTTTTTAAATCATAAACGTATTCCATGACACATTACGGTAACACAGTTCCTTCCACATTCACTTTTAATAGGAAAATCCGTAAGCATCTGTGCCAAATTTTCTGACTTTTGGTTTCAAGTCCAATAACTTTACGTTAAATCACTCTTTAAAGTTGCAGTATCAAATCCACGAACGTAAGTTTATAATCAGTTTCATTCTAACTCAATTACGTTAACTTAACTTTTAACGTAAAATGTGACTTACGTCGGATAATGTATTCAAGTGGTAGTTGAACTCACTTTTCTTTTTGCTAGTCGATCAATTACTCCTCTATTGTGCCTCTGAATCTTCTTTTTTCTAATTCACAAATTCCTTAATAAATTCTTTCTTGCGTGGGTTCTCCTGGGGTTATGTTCCATCGTCGCCATTGTTGTAAAGAACAAACGTAGTCGATGTTTATAGAATATCCTTTAATGAAGAAATAACCCCGATTCATAGAGGAGATGCGGACGCAGCCGCTGACCAGCTCATACCACTCAAACTGCCCCCAACTACCTTCCACACATCAGGGAATCCCAACCACAGTTTGAACCATAACACATAGGCAGGGCGAGGGTGCACGAGCACACAAACACAGCTGTGCAGTGTTCGAGTCTAGGAGTGCAGGCAGCAGGTTCCTGGCTCGAGACACAACACCCAACACCTCGATTCCAACTATCTGCTCGATTAGACGTAGCACGGTTTCAGGCCATGCCACTCCAAAGAGAAAGCCTTGTTAATGGCTACGGAGGAGATACGGAAAGTGATGGACGGGGGCAGACCTGTCAGCAGCAATTGACACAGTGAATCACATGGTGTTAGTGCGGCGGCTGAGGGACGTGGGAATTCAGGACACAGCTCATGCCCTTCTCGCCTCCTTCCTAACAGCAAGGGAGCAAAACATATTCTGGGATAGCTTACAGTCCAAGAATTTTCATCATCCATGTCGAGTGCCACAGGGCTCTGCTCTGTCTCCAACACTTTTTACCATATACGTCACCCCATTGACCAGACTCATCAGAAAGCCCAGTTTTTCTCTGGTATCCTATGCTGCAGACTCACAACTCATAATATCGATTTCTGAGCAACCAGAGTTCGTGGCCAGCAGTTTCTATGCCAGTCTGACAGATAGTATGAGCTGGATGAGCCAAAACTTTCTTAAAATCAATACTGAAAAGACAGAGGAACTGGAGTTCGGTAAGGGTCCTTCATTGTGGAACAAAATCTGGTGGCCAACAAAGACAGGTGACTGTCCCTGCCCTACCACTAAAGTCAGGAACCTTGGAGTGTTCTTCGTCGATCAACTCAGCTTCTCGGCCCAGGTCAATCGCCTGACCTCCTCATGTTTCTTCTTACTGAAAAGTCTTTTTAAGATCTTCCCCATTATTCCACAGAAGCTACAAAAATCAGCGGTAGTAGCGCTCTTCCTCTCAAAATTGGACTACTGCAATGCCCTATTTATGGGCATTGACAAGTCTCAGAGAACCAAACTACAGTCACTACAAAATGCGGCGGCTCGACTGCTGGTGAACATACCTAAGGGCCACTCCACTTCAGCAGGCATAAGGTCACTGCATTGGCTTTCAGTCCAGCAACGAGTGGAATTAAAGGCCCTCTGCATGGTACACAAGTCTCTATACGGAGGTGGGTCGGTGGAGATTCAGAGGCTGTTTTCCTGGTACTCTCCCACTAGAACCCTCAGATCCTCTGTCTCGGGTCTCGTTCACATCCCCAAAATACGCAGACCAAGGTGGGGCGTAGGAGCCTATCGTACTGTGCAGCCAAGCTCTGGAACCAACTGCCTTACACTATGTGACTTCAACCTAACAGAATCATCTTCAGGAAAACGCTGAAGACCTGGCTATTCCTTTCAATGTAAACCTTGGTTCTACTGCCCAGTCTCCTCACTCACATACTCCGTACCAAGACGCCATGGCATTTGAGCGCTTTGGAAACAATTATCCTATCCTATCCTAACCAACTTGAATTCTTGACCTAGCACCTAAGCACCCATCATTCTTAGCAAGCAATGGTGTTAGGTGGGTGGAAAACTCATCACTCTCCTCTTCATTTATTTAGACCCTAAGCCTATATCATTTGGACGTTATCATCTGTTCTCCAAAGCCACTACATCGGCCAGTCGCAGTATTGCTATTTTGTCATTTTCCCTAAGAGAGTACTTAATACATCAGGCTGGGCAATTTTTTATTCCAAGTCCACCACATTAAATACTGGAGTGCCCCAAGGAACATCCTGGTCAGAGCCAGAGGTATCAGCTGCAAACTGTTCGCTGATGATACAAGGTTACTGGTTAATCTGATAATCTGATAATGTCAGATTGGCCAATTGAGAGAGGTCTACAAAAAAGTTGGCTGGATCCTAATGGTCTCTGTCATGAGAGTACTAAAACAGAATGGCTGATGTCAAGTAATGACCCTAGTACTGTTTCTATGTAAACTTATCTACCAGACCTCAGTCTTGTGCCTACGCCTGTCCAGGTGGCTTTCAATCTGGGGACTCTGTTTAACTCAGATCCGACCTTTCTGCTTCCAGTGGAGGCACTCGTAAAAGCATGCTACATCTAGAGACGAGATGTACCTGAGGCAGCAGTGGGCTTGCATGGCCTTGCGTCCATTGAAGAGAAGACAGAGAACTGTAGGTATATGTGGCCAGTGTGCAGTTAAAATCCTCTTTCATTCTGCCCAGCCTGGGTCAATGGTGGCCATAGAGTTTGTCCACATGTGGTGCGGGCTAAGGAAATGGCTGTTGAAAAACTGATATCAGTGTGGGGATCAGGGGGTGCACACCTAAATAAACTTGTCTTTATACTCCTATATTGACTTTATGTTACTTAACTACTGGTGCTACAGTGCTACACTTGATGTCATAACACGCGCCTGGTCAAACGAAATTGATTACAAGCAAGAGAACTTGCTTCCACTGTGCACTTCCACTGTGCACTTTTCACTGGGTTTTAACAGAACCCTGCTACTTAGTCAGTGTTCTAAATAGGTCAAATTATACTCAGAATTAATTCATTCATAAAATCATTTATATTCAATTGTTGTTTTAACAATATCCAAATGAAACCATAAACATTTGTCCACCATGACAATCCATGACAATCCATAATGTCAACAGAATTGATAAAACACTGAAGCATGTAGGAGAAGAAGGATGTCAAATATGAGATTCTTATTCCAACCTGTCCTGGAAACTACCATTCTCCAATAGCAGTGAGTGTGACTAGCCTTAAATGTATTCCGATCCAAAAGTGTATCCTTCCTAAAGATGCTAAATCTAGATGGTGTCAACCTGTTCTCCTGTGATTTTTTTCCCTGCCTAGTCCATATATAAAGATGCTTCGGTCACACAAAGATGCTGATAATTGGAGTTTTTTCTAATTATGTATGGTTCATGTGCTAATGTTTCTTTTTTTTCTTCTTTGATATGTAGAGAACCTTGAAACTGTGTTGTTAGAATTATTGCACATTATAAATTATTAAAGTAAACTAAATTGTCTTTTTGAGTCGCATTCTGAATGATGAAACATGTACCCCTTCCACATGGTCTGGGTAAATGACTGCTAGTTTCAATTTATCATAATTCATCACTTGCATTTGTTTAGACTCCGTTTCTGACATAGGCATCTAAACCTATGAAGATGGTTTGAGTTTGGGAAAACTAGACAGTGTGGCCACAGCTTCTCAATAAGATTCTCTATAACAGGTTCCCAAGGCTCAGGATACCGAAATGTCTTCAAATTTCCTGGCTGCTCAGATTCCTTCTAAATGCAAGGTTCCCACATAGGGCTCCCTTACATCTTCCCCGTTTTCTCTGCAGGAAAATGCAGGGGCGGCAAGTTTAAGCTGAAATGTCCATGTGAGACAAAGGAGGATTACAAGTTGTTTCCCCATGAATGGTGAATATTTCGAGGGCCCTCAAAACTGGGCACAGTAGTGCATGTTTTCTCCCGTCAAGCAAAAAACAATGGGGAAAAAGCCTAACTATATATCAGCTGTTTAAAGCTCTTGTGCTGTGCCTCTTACTTCATCTGCCTCATTGTTTCCTAAAGTGAGCTGAAGACTATGATCCTTCCTCTTCATTAGGCCAGGATAAGAAGCACAACAGTGCAGGGGAGCTCAAAACTCACATTCCACATAAGACCCGTTCATTTCTCCATTCAGTTACAAGCAACAGCACATTCTCAGGTTCAGCGCATTCTCAGGTTCCGCGCATTCTCAGGTTTAGCGCATTCTCAGGTTCAGGACATTGTCAGGTTCAGCGCATTCTTAGGTTCAGCGCATTCTCAGATTCAGCGCATTCTCAGGTTCAGTGCATTCTCAGGTTCAGCGCATTCTCAGGGTCAGAGCATTCTCAGGTTCAGGGCATTGTCAGGTTCAGAGCATTCTCAGGTTCAGGGCATTGTCAGGTTCAGCGCATTCTCAGGTTCAGGGCATTGTCAGGTTCAGTGCATTCTCAGGTACAGCGCATTCTCAGGTTCAGAGCATTCTCAGGTTCAGGGCATTGTCAGGTTCAGCGCAATCTTAGGTTCAGCGCATTCTCAGATTCAGCGCATTCTCAGGTTCAATGCATTCTGAGGTTCAGCGCATTCTCCGGTTCAGCACATTCTCACGTTCAGGGCATTGTCAGGTTCAGCGCATTCTTAGGTTCAGCGCGGTGCACAGACAAAATATCAAGATTTAAATTTTGATATACAATTATATCGAAGTTTAAATATCGAAGGGACATAATATAGAAGGTAAGTAATATCGACACTTTTAATATCGATATTAGTAATATCGAAGTTTTAAATATCGATGTCAGTAATATCGATGTAAATAATTTCGATGTTACTAATATTGATTTTTTTATAATTTTAGTGTATATTATATTGTATTTATTATGTTTTAATTTTTTTTAATGTAATTTAATTAAATTTTGTATTTTAGTACTGTAGCGGGTTGTGGGTTTATAGGGGAATAGGGTGGGAAGTAATTTACTTATGTTAAATTAATTAATAATTAGTAGGAATTATTAATTAATTTTAAATAATTGGTAATTATTTTTATTTAATTTTAATTAATTGATTAATTGATAAATATGTTCTGTAGTGGGTTATGGGTTTATAGGGGAATAGGGTGGGAAGTAATTTAATTATGTTAAATTAATATTAATTAGTAGTTATTATTAATTAATGTTAAATAATTGGTAATTACATTTAATTAATTTGTCATTCATTTTAATTAATTGATTAATTGATAAATATGTTCTGTAGTGGGTTGTGGGTTTATAATGGAATAGGGTGGGAAGTAATTTAATTATGTAGAATTAATTATTAATTAGTAGGAATCAGAAATTAATTTTAATTATTTGGTAATTAATTTTAATTAATTCATTAATTGATAAATGTGTTCTGTTCTGGGTTGTGGGTTTAATGGGGAATATGGTGGGAAGTAATTTAAATGTAACTAAGTAATAATGTATTTAAATTAATTGTTTTGTCAATTATATAATTGTTAATTAATTATTAATTAGTAATGAAATATTATAAAATGGTATTTTTTAATAATTATTTTGGGTTAAATATATTTTGCTAATCATGGTTTTAATAATTATGTATAGGTATTGTAAATGGTTTATATTTATTTAATAGTTCATATTTGTATTATAAAAAAAAAGTTTTTATTTATAAGTATGTTATTTTAACCCCTACGCTATCCAACACTTTCCCTACGGTTGCACTCTCTGGAGTTGGAATAGTAATTGTTACCCCTACGCTATCCAACACTTTCCCTACTGTTGCACTCTCTGGAGTTGGAATAGTAATTGTTACCCCTATGCCATCCAACACTTTCCCTACTGTTGCACTCTCTGGAGTTGGAATAGTAATTTTTACCCCTACGCTATCCAACACTTTCCCTACTGTTGCACTCTCTGGAGTTTGAATAGTAATTGTTACTCCTACGCTATCCAACACTTTCCCTACTGTTGCACTCTCTGGAGTTGGAATAGTAATTTTTACCCCTACACTATCCAACACTTTCCCTACTGTTGCACTCTCTGGAGTGGGAATAGTAATTGTTACCCCTACGCTAGCCAACACTTCCCCGACTGTTGCACTCTCTGGAGTGGGAATAGTAATTTTTACCCCTACAGTATCCAACACTTTCCCTACTGTTGCACTCTCTGGAGTGGGAATAGTAATTTTTACTCATATGCTATCTAAAATGAATTTCGTTTTTTATTAGTTTTTTGTTGTTATTATTTGTTATTTATATTATTATTTTATGTATATACATTTATTTGTAATTTATTATATTTTTATGTATTTATTTGTTATTAAAATAATTAATTTAGAGTTATTATTAATGAAAAATATACTTTGTATTATATCTTTATTATTATTAATGTGTATTACATTATGTATTAATTTTAAATATTATAATATATTTTAAAATATGTTTATTACATTTATAAGTATTATTTTGTTATTATTACATTTTTATTTTATTAAAATAAAACGATATTTTACAAAAAACGATATTTTTGACATTCTATATATTTTTTTAGATATTTTTGTTCTTACCTTGTTAGGGATAGGATCCCGATATTTTTGCCATCGATATTTTTGTTGCGATAATTTTGTATCTCGATATTTTTGTATTCGAGATGTTGTCATAGATTCGTTCAGCGCATTCTCAGATTCAGCGCATTCTCAGGTTCAGTGCATTCTCAGGTTCAGCGCATTCTCAGGTTCAGAGCATTCACAGGTTCAGGGTATTGTCAGGTTCAGAGCATTCTCATGTTCAGGGCATTGTCAGGTTCAGTGCATTCTCAGGTTCAGCGCATTCCCAGGTTCAGTGCATTCTCAGGTTCAGCGCATTCTCAGGTTCAGAGCATTCTCAGGTTCAGGGCATTGTCAGGTTCAGCGCATTCTTAGGTTCAGCGCATTCTCAGACTCAGCGCATTCTCAGGTTCAGTACATTCTGAGGTTCAGCGCATTCTCCAGTTCAGCGCATTCTCAGGTTCACGGCATTTTCAGGTTCAGCGCATTCTTAGGTTCAGCGTATTCTCAGGTTCAGTGCATTCTGAGGTTCAGCGCATTCTCCGGTTCAGCGCATTCTCAGGTTCAGGGCATTGTCAGGTTCAGCGCATTCTTAGGTTCAGCGTATTCTCAGATTCAGCGCATTCTCAGGTTCATAAAGAATAATTGTAGTTTTAAGCAATGTAACTTATAAGAATGTGGTGATGAGGGAGAAAGGATAAACAGGTTCCATGCTTTGACCATTCACGTGTCTTTAAAAGGGATGCCTTCCATAAAATGCTGAAATGAATTGCATGCCAGAATCCCGGTGTGCTTGTCCCCAAGGAATCATCAGATTTTTACAGTGCTATGGGAATGTGGAGCATTTATCAGTGCCGAGGTAGGGAGATCCTCAGCTCTCATTATGCTTTGAAACCTTCTTAGGATCCCTTTCTATTGAGCGCGATGTGAGATTGGGGGTAGGTCTTCTATGCTCTTGGTATGTTGTGCATGTAGTCCCAGTCATGAAAACATGCTGTGAGACTTGTTCCTCTGTTACCTACAGAACTGTTTATGTTGTTTGTCTGGATTCCTTCAGGAAATAAATGGGTGGTACTGCTTTTGGCCACCTCAGCGGGCTTTTGGTAATAATGTTGCTGCTCAGTGAAGAAGAAACGTTGCCGTTTTTGTGGCTCTGTCCTGCACAGATAGCAAAGAGATTCAGTGAAGTGTTCTTTAAGAAAACAACAGATCTACGATCTGTCCTTGGTTGACATAAATCTGTTGACAGGTTAAGCAAATGTAAGTTTTTTACTTCATGTGCCACACAATGTGGACCCTTGCTGAAGGTGTCATTAGTGGAAGTATGATGTTTCTCTTTGGTTGAAAAGATGGAAAACAATCAAATAATCAAAGGGTCGCTTCTACTTTTTATAAATATTGAGCCTGCCTATTTTTCTGGACAGAAATTGGTGAAATTAGCAGAATATGAAATTATCTGATTTACACTGATATTTCATACTTTCTGCATTTGACACATAGAATCCAGAATCAGTTGGCCCTGCGTGAAATAAGAGGGATCCCTACACAAGTGATTTGGTGCTCTGGGCACAGTCCAGCATGTTTCACATTCAAACTTTAATACAGAGGGCACTGGGATTTTTGTATCATAGACTTTGGGTGTAATCATTAAATAACCCCTGCCACTGGTCATAGGGACCTTAGTTCATTGTCAACCAGTAATGGCAAGGAGCAATCATTTACATCAAACTTCATAAATAGCAAACCAATATACAGCTTCACAGGAGTCAATAAAGAGTATTTGAGTAAGTGAAAGGGTTTTATTATGAATCTAATAAGATTACATATTAACAAATAATAATAATTGTACTAATAATTATTGCAAATTCATTTAATCCATTAGATGGAATTTCAAAATAAGATAAAATACCAAATTAGTGAGTATCACAAATAAAATATGAATAATACAGTAAGCATGTTCCATTAGGGGTTTATAGATTAAACATGAAATGATAATTCTTTAATAAGGTTGGAAAGGTGTTAGCTCAAAAACCCATATAAAGAGTGCATAAGCATGAATCTTCTGCACATAAATAATAAAGAATTTTGTGAAGCTGGAAACTATTACACACACTCTAAATCATCAGACATCCCTGAAAAAGAAGAGGGCTCAAAGGGGATATCTCCTGAAGAAAGGGCCATCTAAAGATCTCAGGAAAAAGTCCACAGTGCGCTCTAACCCACACTAGGAACATATACTAATATAGATGTGCTCAAACATGGTTTCATTTGATGCAGTCTACATTCTCAGCATCCAATCAGATTTCAACAAACTCCCTAGTGCCTTATGGTCGCACAATAAGCTATAGAACTAAGTGTTGAAAAGATAATTAGTTCACATCTCTCAGTTAAAACAGTTCTTGCAATGAGTGATGGTGCCTGTCATCTACTCTCCTCCCAGTGAAAACCTCACTATCAGTTGTCTAATACATAACACATGCCTATTCACTAAAAGAAGACGTCTGCAAAGTTACAGCATCTGCAGTGGAAGAGAAAAAGCATCCTGTGCAAAATAACAGTTCGAAGGAAAAACAGGCCTTTCAAAGCTAAGGCCTGATTTACGGCAATTTGATGTAGGGCAGCACAGCAAGGCACCTTGCTTCACTGCCTTACCTCAAAGCAAAAGGTCAGTGATGCCCTGTATTTAAGCAATATGGAGCATTACTAACTTTTCTGCCTGCTTTGGCCGGATTTTGGCAGACTAGTGCCATCATAGGCACCACACTCTATTACCAGCATGATTGTTTTTGCGCAGGAAGGAGTACCTTCCTGCACAAAAACAATCCTATAAGGCATTTCCTTCTTTTTATGTACGTGAAAAGAGGAAAAGGCGAGGAGAAATTAGCATATTTTTCCTCGTTACGCCTCACTTTGGGAGGAATATGTATTTAATGCTTCTTCAGGTTCACATCAGAACCCACTGCAACTCCCATTGGACTCGTCCCGAATCCAGAGTAAGGCAATGCATTGATTTGTGCGGCGTCGCTTTACCCATGATTTATGAGGTCACTCTAAACCAATAACTTTGCGTGTTATGTTATGTTATGTTAATAAGTTCTTATATAGCGCACCAACTGGTTTCTTGGCACTAGCTATAGCCTGTACTGGAACCTTTGCGTGGCTTCACAAATCTTTATGAGAGCCATGCCTCAATCATGTACCACTTTACAATGTGCAAAAGTGATGCAGAGCTCTCAGAGATCAGCCCCCTAATGTATAAATCAGTTCTATTATGGCATCAGTAGCTAGGCTACTTAAGTCAGCACAGTATTATTTATTTGAATGCTTGTAAAGTTTGAGTGTGATTACCTACATAGTTACATTTATTACACGTAGGTTATATAACATACATGTCTGCATTTTCAATTTAAATGCTTTCATGATTGATAAATGAAGAAATTCATGTAATCGATACACACACTTTTTCATTAATCAAATGCTTGCAAGCAAAATATTATGATGTCACAGTTTACTAGGAGGTAATTATGGTGAGAATATTGTGGCACCTCAAAGATAACTGGAGATGTAAATCAGGAGCCCAAGTAGAACAAGCAGTGATCCTTTCAAGCCTAACTTAAGAGTAGGTACAAAAACACTAAATACAAGGTAATGAACTGTTTGTGCTCGATGGAATCAGAGTAAACCACTGATTGCATTCATTATGGCGATAAAAAAAGATAAGAACATTGATGAAAGCATATATTAAAACCGTTGTTTGCATGTGTCATATTTGGAAATTGTAACTAATAAAAAATGTATTAAATCGAAAAGCAACAAAATGCAACATATCCCGAATTTGAACTGGTGTGTGAGTAGTAACAGTAAATGTGTAATGGACAGGTACCTTGCCTTCAGAGAAGATCTGAGCAAATCGGTACACTCCATTAGGTACACACTCTGCCAGGAAAGCGACTCACTTTACAAGCTGTTGATATGGCATTTAAAGTTGAATTTTCATCCACTTCGTCAAAACCTTTAAATGTTTGTCTCATGTTGTAATATATTTTTCTCATCTCCTAACTCTTGTCTCCAACCGCACATATTTCAATCATATTTACAGCGCTTACATCCACCTGCGAACACTCGTCGTAAATAAAGCCATCCCTTTATTACTTACTATGCAGTTACCAGGCAACCACGCTATTGCCATAATTACCGTTCTATTACTGAGCCTCAAACGTGCTAAGTAAATTGAAAAATATATGTGTGGTGTTACCTTCTGCATTGCTGATGGCTGCACATTGATGACATACACATTAATGCTCATGATTTTCTGAGGAGATGTTTAGTCTGATGACGTAACTTTAATAACACGTGTTGAGGTTTGAGCACGGCGCACGTGGGGAGAACGGAGCGCAGCAAAACATTACTAGACCTGCTATCTGCTTGCTTGAAGTGACAGCGGGACGCGGTTGGGTCTCTGCTTCTGTGTAATGATGAAACGTTGCAGCGCCGAGTTCAGGGTGAGGTGGGATATACCAGCTATGTTGGCCCTGATGTTCCACAAATGTTGTGCAAAGAGGACCTCAAAATGAGCCGTGAGTGTGCGGTATTAAACATTATCGCCATATGAGCTCAGTCATCCTTTCACTGATTATTGTGGCAGGGCTCTTATACACACTATGCACTGCTATTTTACGTTTATTAACTTGACGAATGTATTGCTCCGTCCGAGGTCTCAGCTTACGTCATCATTGAGCTGTCCCTCTAGTGTGCATAAAATATGTATATTAATTTAGAAAGAAGTTGAAATCTTTTGATAACTTAGCTACTCCATACTATATCTGGCATTAATTTCGAAGCGACAAAAATAAATTGCCTAAAAAGGACAAGCAATAAAAAACACAGACAATTGTGTTTTAAGAAATAAACCTTCCAAACATATTAAATATTCAAGATGGCCATTTGTTGACAACAAATTGCAAACTGTTTACTTCACAAATCATACTCCGTGAAGGCCACTTAAAACTGTATAGAGTGGAGATGATAATTAAGCTTGTTTTGATGCCTAGCCAAATCCTTTGTGATATTTAAACATTTTATTAAGTAAGCTGAGTGCTTGCCAGATGCTCAATAAAAATCTCGAAACAGTTACACGCCAGATGCCATACTGACCCTTCTAAGAAATCAAAGTGAGCAATATAATTAGCTCATCTATGCTTTGCATACTTGGATTTTTGAAGACATCATCCTAGTTTCAGATACAATATGATCCTTATTTTATGTTTTGTTACGTTATGCCTATTTGTATCACGCACTAATCACCTGTGAGGGTATCCAGGCACTTCGCAGGTGGGTAGGCAGTGGGCTCTCAAGGTGAGATTACTCAAAGAGTCAGGTCTTCAGCTTCTTGCAGAACTCATGAAGAGATGAGGAGGTTCATGTGCTGTGGCAGGTCTTTCCAGGCTTTGGAGGAGATGTGAGAGAAGGCGCGGTCTCCGGATCTGTTTTTGTGTATGCAGGGTACATGTGCTAATAAGACTCCCGCTATTGAACATGTCAAGAGAGGTGGTGGAAGTGCATGCAGCCATTTGGGTAGACAGGGGTATGTTTTGTAATGCATTCTATGTGTCTGTGAGTAGTTTGAATTCAGTAAGCTTGTGTATTGGGAGCCTGCGAATTCTTTGAGGTGTGGGGAAATGTGGGTGCGGCAGTGTAGGTTGAGAACTAGTTTTGCTGCAACTTTTTGGATGTTGTCGCTTATAGCAGGTAATATGGATTTATTAGCAAATAAGTCGTAACTATAAGATAGCACACATTCATGTGTTCAGCCCATAATGTTTTCAAGGGCATTATCCTAGTGAGAAATGTGTAACTCTCAATAATCAAGGAACAGGAAGATTTATGTTTCGAGATAGGTGAAAAGGAGGAAGCCAGGCAAAGTTTGCATGCAGCCATGTCAGGATTGAAGTTATCCCGGTTTCTGAACCTGGAGGAAGTCCATCCTAGGAAAGCAAAAGGAGACCTGTTCCAAGACTTCGAGGCATAGGTACTTTAGAAAAATAGAACAACACATTATACAATATTTAAAGCCAAAATGACTAAAATCCAATCAGTAGAACCGGGGATATGCAAATTGAAACAATTACGGTAAGTCACAAGTTAGGCCGACCACATTGGAGCATGGGCCAAATGCAGGGACCAGGTTAGTCCCGCTGAAAAAGTTAATGTTTGTGGTAGAGGAGAGTGCTGGGAGCAGTGAGAGAGTCACAAATAGTCGCTGCTGTAGCAGGAAGATCAGGCCAGATTTTGCCGCTGGACATGTCTGTAGCGCAAAGATACTGTTGGGCGTAGTGGACAGTCATTGCTGGAGATTCACGCTGGCGGCCACCGTGGGATGTTGCAGTAGCGTGAAGCGCAGATCTTGTGTTGCTGGTCATCGCTGGGAGGCTCTGTAGTTTGAAGAGTCAAGTTTACTAAAGCTTTACATTCACATTTGGTGTGGGCTGCAAGATCTTAGCGGTTGCAAAGAGTCCAACACATCAGGAAGTCTTTTTTTTAGGAGGATCTCAACTGGCAAGACATTAAGGGTCCATGACCTGGAGGGCACCTCTTTGTTATCAGGTACTCACTCCAGCAGATGCCAGCAGAGTTCGGGCAGGTGCAGTCTCAGGTCCAGTTGCTGCAGGTCAACTCAGCATTTGCAGTGAGGCATCTGTCCCTTTAGGTCACCCGGAAGTCACTTCACTGTGGGATGAAGAGAGCAAATCCAGTCTTCTTTCTTAGCAGGCAGGCCTCAACCAGCAGGGAGTTCTTGTTAAATGGTATTCACAGGTCCAGGAGTATACTGAAGAGTGTGTCTGAGGGTCCTCTTTTTATACCCAGTGTCAACTTTGAAGTAGGAAAAACGTCTGAAGCTTCCCCTTGCAGACGTGTCTTGAATTTCCTGCTTCCATGCCCTGGTCCCAATCTGTCTCAGGCCACAATAGGCTAGTGTGAAATGCGTTGTGTGTGAGCTGGGCCAATGCCTTTGAAAGGCAAGTGTGGTAGGTGAATGCACCCCCACCATCCTGCTAGAGATGGCCCATCAAACCATCATCCAAACACTCTATTGTAATGTGGTTTGGGAGAAATACACAAAGCCTTTGTACGTGTTTTGGGGAGAGAGGTTCGTTTGGCCCACCAAAGCATGAGAAACTTGGAAATTTGCATTCGCTTGCTCAAGGATGAATGAATAAGGATGTAAAGCATGATGAGAAGAAATGTCGATCGACACAGAATGGTTTAAAAAAAGTAGAGTACAAATTACATACAAAGAAATTGACGCAAATGCGGAGTTAATAGGAGGCTGTCGCCACTGGAGTGGGGCGAAAGGAAAGCCCCACAATTTGGAGGTTCATGTTCATCACATGCAATGTGGGCTTGGCATGTTAAGCAGTGAGCACGCCACATGACAAAGACTGCGGTCACAAATTGAGTTAAAAATTTGGTTGTAGGAATAGGTGTGCAACCCGTTTCCATGTTAAAACGTCAATGTTCAGCCCCAAAGGGTTAGCACCTAGTAGAAGAAATGTATTTTAAGACACAGAGAACATTTTGGACTCGTCAAGCAAGGCGTAAACACCTGGTTCATTAAGCGTGATTATTTATAAAAGTGTTCAGTTGAAAACGTTTTTAAAAAACTAATGTTGGACATATGACTGATTTTGTATTTTATTATTACCCCATTAATGTTTTAATGAATTTGCATGAGTTACAAAAGTTCGGTTGATTGGGGCCCGTTGAATATTTATGGCATTTAAGATGTCAGCATAGAGGATTATGGGAGTTGTAGGTTTGTGTTTAAAAGAGTCCGTGGATTGCCAGGTGGTAATCTGGTGTATAATGAGGGGGCGGGTCTAAGAAATGAGGGAAGGAGTTTGTATTTAAATAACGGGGATTGAAGCTGAAGGTAATGCTTCAACCCGAACAGAAAAAGAAGAATGACATCAGTTGAGCAGGTACGCACAGAGGGTAGAGCTGGGGGAAAGGAAGAGAGATACCGAGGGAAAGGAAGGTTGGAATCGTGAAATTGAGAGGAAAAGTTGAGAAGTGTCAGAAAATAAATAAAATGATACTGTGTTGGAAAGAAGGGGAGAGGGAAAGGCAGAGACCCGAAGGGAGGGGGAAGAGATTTTTGACACACGAACAGAAAACAGAATGAGGAAAGGTCAAGTAGCTTAATTTAAACGGAACTACTAGGAACAATGGGTAACCATGAGGGACGAACATTATTTATGGTAGAAAGAAGCGGGGATTATACTTTTAAAAAAAAGGATATGAAAATGATAGTAAATATATGTTCTACTGTTTGTTTACAGTTTTCCCTGACGAAGGACCCGTGTCAGGGTCCAAAATGCATTGGATAAAAATAAACTGCTTAAAGAGAACCATGCTTTTGTACGTGTTTTGGGGAGAGAGGTTCGTTTGGCCCACCAAAGCATGAGAAACTTTGGAAATTTGCATTCGCTTGCTCGAAGATGAATGAATAAGGATGTAAAGCATGATGAGAAGAAATGTCGATCACCACAGAATGGTTTAAAAAAAGTAGAGTACAAATTACACACAAAGAAATTGACGCAAATGCGGAGTTAATAGGAGGCTGTCGCCACTGGAGTGGGGCGAAAGGAAAGCCCCACAATTTGGAGGTTCATATTCATCACATGCAATGTGGGCTTGGCATGTTAAGCAGTGAGCACGCCACATGACAAAGACTGCGGTTACAAATTGAGTTAAAAATGTGGTTGTAGGAATAGGTGTGCAACCCGTTTCCGTGTTAAAAAGAAATAAACGAAGGCCAACTTCCTTACACACCTAGTCATGTGACCCAAAAACCGTTTGCAGGCACATAGTGGTTAGGACAAGGAAATTACAACTTAACCAGTAAAGAGGCATAATCAGTGCTGCAGATCCAGTTGTAGCATTTCATTTATAGGTCCTACGTACATGAAGTGCCACTTTAGTAGGGATTTATAAATAAATAAAATCTGCCATTTGGTTTATGTCAATGTTTAATGGAGAGAGCACACGCACTTTAGCACTGGTTAGCAGTGGTAAAGTGCACATAGTCCTGAAAGCCAACACAAACGGGTTCAAAACACAGGAAGGGTGCAAGGAAATTGTTTGAGTATGGTCCTGCAGAGACGGCCATGTTAAAAAAAACACTACTACACACCACATCACTTCCTACTTTATAAGCCATCACTAACTCTTTACAAACACCAAACACACCTCTGAATACATGGACCACAATTGCATATAAATCTCTGCATAATTCTTCATTTGGAATACATTATCCTTTGCAATAAAATTTCCCTCACAGACCAATATTTCAATTTGCACAGCCCACCGTTACACTTCACTATAATCACTGAGACATGGGTTGATCATAAAGGCTTTATCACTTTATCCAGTCCATAAACCACCTACTAATAAATTCACATGCTATGAAGCTATCGCATACGCAGTAGATTTGGCATCAAGATCAAGAAATCACATATGACCACTCCTTTGCTCGCACCCACCACATCACCTTCATCCTGTGAATTTCATTCAACTGCTAACATTTCCCACTTCAAAGTGACATTCTAGCTATTTATTGTCCACCAGAAGGTCCATTATTTGAAGACCTCACCACACTCATTGTACTATTTAAGCTTCCACCCCTCATTTTACTTGCTGATTTTAACATATTTCACATCATCCTACTGTAGGGGATATCCTTCTCTCAACTACTCTCAGACCACTATATTCCGAACACTCATTTCCCATTTACACACACAAAGGCCAAACCACATGACCTCATTCTAATATTAAATTCTCTATCCTTCCCCACGCCTTCTTATCATGGCATAATAAGCACTGTTGTGAATATCCCTACTCCTCACAAACCAATCACTTTCTCCATTATCTAGAAAAAAAGACCCCAAAATCTCTACCAGCCTCCTTAAACCATGTTCAAAATTATTATCACCCAGCACACCCCAACCTTTGAACTTTTAACCATTCACTTGCTTATGATGGACGCTATTCCCTGCATGCTCTCTCTCCAATGTCTCAATGGAATTTACCCAGAGCATTTCAATTCAGCTACCCTTACTTAAGAAACTGATGATTATTCCTCCTCATCGAAGTATCATCCAGTCATTCCTCTGTTTCTTCTCTAAGATATTGGAATGCCCTCTCCTCAACCAACTCATTAGATTGTTCATGTAATAAAACCTTCTCAATCTTTTCTAATGTGGCTTCCATATACATCATTCAGTGGAAACTGCATTCTGCCATATCCCCAAATGTAACTATGCTTAACACAATTACCTAGCTTCCATGTCATTCTACTTGACCGACATCCAGATTTTTAGACCATGGACCAGTCCGCTGTGGTCTGTTGTTTTCAAACCAATGATATCAATGACACAGCTCTTCAATGGTTTTCCCTATATCTATTTGACTCTCATTCTTAGGGTCTAATTATGAGTGGCTCCTTAAATTCCAACCAATACATAAACCTCTCTTTATGCACAAGATGGAATTACATGATTTGTTTTATTTAACTCATCCAATAATTGTAGGATGCATTAAATAAACCAACATTCACTCAATTTTGGCCTGTGAAACCTTCCAAAATGTAACAGGTAAAAACATACGGTATTTACTTCATTATGTGAATTTTGGTGTGTTACACTAAAATCTGCATGTTATTCTCCATAAACCCATAAAGTACACTGTGTTATCATTATTTGTAAGGGGAGATAAATAATGATTTAAATCGTAATCAGACCCTTAGTAGAGTGGGGCACCAGTAGATCCTACCAACATCTTTTCCCATGTATGTGTATTCCAAGGATCAGTTCTAGGGCCTCTCCTACTCTCTCTCTCTGCACCAGCTCCATTGGTGGCACCGTTTTCTGTTTAGTTTGTCATTCCATCACTGTGCTGATGTCACAAAAATCTTTTCGTGTTGCCCATCTGTCTATCTATCACCATCACACATCTCTGACTATCTCACTACAATTTGCCATTGGGTACTCTTCCAGTCCCATTTGCTTAGCTCCACCAAGATGGAAGCGTTCAACTTTTGCTCCATATCAAATCTCCAATCTCTATGAACTTCTCACAACAGCCTGACCTTTTCTCTTCTTGGATAGAAATATAAGTGTACTGTGCCCCTGCAAAGTGAATGGAAGAATTCATAACCACCGCTGACATAGCAGAATTACACAATATCGCAAACATATGAAAAGTCAGCATGCCTCACATTTAATGCTACTAAGGCATCAATTAGCGCTCATTGAACTATCCTAATACAAGATATTGCTAGTACTTAATATCACAACCTTCGCTTTATTCAACTGGCTGTAACACATCTGCCAGTTCCTATCATAATAAAAGCTGGGTGTCTCACCTAAAAACTCAACTGTCTACAAGCTGTTAACAACTGTATTGAAAGTGATTCATGCCATTTGCTCTGCATTACCTCACTGGCATCATGATCCGCTGGGCTACAACAACTAAATCTGTATACCTCACACAAAAACGTGCTGGTAGCACCCAAACCCTCCTGTGCTACCAATAGTTTTTACTATTTAACCTACTCCACAAACAAATGTTTTAAAACCAAACTAAAGAGCCACCTTAAATAATTGGGGTGGATTAATATGTTGAGATGCAAATCATATGCATATTAGAACAAGTCCATCTTGGGGATGTATCATGTACATTTTCTATTTGGTATTTTGTTTCTCTCACAAATCAGCATCTACAATACAATACAATATAATTTATAAAGTGTGCAACTGATTACGTAAGAAGCATCCTGGTACTCATGACATGTTATCAGTAAAAAAAGCCAAATTAGGAAGCCAAACCACAAAAAAGAGAAACATTAAAGAATTCTTAAGGGCTTATTACAAGTGTGGCAGTCCCATTGACTGCTGTATGAGTAGTGGTGGTCCGAGCGTGGTGAGCTCGGCTGTCCGACCGCTGTATAACAAGCTGGGCAGATTGGCTTTCCGAAGACTGCTGCCGAACCACTGACACCGCCACCCAACTCCGAGTACAGGGGCTGCAGTGCGGGCCTTTGAGACTGTAGGAGGCTCGCAACCCCAGTGAAACCACCCACCCAATTACGAGTTGCTTTACTGCTGTCATGACAGTGGCAGTCCAACCACCACATCTGAGATGGCGGAAATGGTCCGTATGTAGTGGATGAAATCGGTGGGAAGTCATACAACTACCTTTGTGATCTAGAGACCTGCCCCTTTTGACCATCTTTAAAGGAAACATGTTCACTTTCTGCTCTATTACGCCAGATATTCCATTTTATGCAAAGAATGGATAATTGCATTGTGCAAATTGGAGGGTGTAAGACACTATTGGGAGGCATTGCGATTATTGAAAAGTGACACTAAAGAGTCAATAGTATTTGTGGTCTCACATTTCTATTGGGGGACTTGGTAAATGCGAACAAAAAGTCTAACATCAGGAAATCTGTAACCACTATTGCTGCTACTCATGAGTGAGGTATACTTCTTACACATTCAGTACCAATAGAATAAATCATTTTTACCAATTGATTTTAATCTTACCTCTTTTTATAGGAACTTTTTAATTGATTAATAGCAGGTCGTGGGACTTAATATCTATGGACTTCATGAGAGGGATATTCATTCTCTCGTTGTGGCAGGAGTACTCAACATGGCGGACCACTTTATGGCCTTGTCTTAGGATACTATAGAGGTTTATGTAGTAGAGGTAAAAGTGTTCTCTGAGGTCCCCTATCAGTCTTATTGAATTGCTTTATGTTTATCATAATGTTTACATGTTATATGTGTCTGATCTATGTTTTATATATCATAATGTATTTATTGCAACTGCTATTTTAAAGTCATCAGACTGAAATAAAGTGCATTGATCGATTACCATACAACTACCTTTTGCTATAGTCTCCTCAGCAAATATTTACAACACTATATACCAGGCAAGGGAGGTGGAGTCCCAAAGTAATTTACACATATACTGGGACACTGGGATTGTTTCTTACGAATCATCAAAAATACATCTGTAGGATGTCTTCCTAGGCCAAAACACTGGTACTACACAGGCACAATGTACACAAATAGACATGTGTTTGCAAATGTTATACAGTGATAGTTATATGTGCATTTCTGTCACAGATACCTTTTGCCCTTTCTCACTTTTCTGCCATGTTTCTACTGATCATCACTAGTCATACAAGTTACCATTTGTTAAGTGTTGCCAACGTGACATTAAAGTGACTACAACTACAAAGAGGCCTTGTCACTCCAACTCTAACCAAGATAGTACACTCCTTTTGCCCCTTCTCACTTGTCACTCATATCACTACAGATCTTCACTTTCAATGCAGGTTATCTTTTGACAAGAATTGGTTATTTGACATTGAACTATTTACAAATAACATGAGGCCTTTGCACTCTAACTCTAACCAAGATGCTTCACTCCTTTTGCCTCTTCTCACTTAGCTCCCATGTTACTGCTCAACTATACTATTTAGGCAGCATACCATTTGCCAAGTGTTGGTAAACTAGCATTGAACTGACTACAACTACCATGAGGTCTTTTGAATGTAATTCTAACCAAGATGACATTAGAACCCTGGATGTACTATTCCTTACAGAAACATGGCTCAACGATAGCTCCGGCTCAGATATTCACCTTGCCCTTCCATTAGGCTATCAGATCCATAGACTAGATTGAATAGGAAAAATAGGGGTGGACTTGCCATCATTTTAAAAGATGATTTTAGATGTGTAACTTTCCCGCTCTCTCTTCTAAAAAGTCTTCAATTTCATATCACACTCTCTTCCACCCAGAAGTGCTCAGGTGCTCCTATTTATAAACCATCGGGTGCAAGCTTCTAATTAATGGAGACAATACCAGATGCACTGGCTAGCCCATTGGTAGGGAAAACCCACACATTGATATTGGGGGCTTTTTACCTTCACTTTGACACATATGACACCCGCACCATCAGAAGAGTACAGGATGATCTTGAGGCACTACAACTAACTCAACACACATGAGAAAGGGCACACATTGGACCTTATATTTTCCGATGAACCCCAGATCACAGTATCTAAAACAACACCAGTTATCTGGTCAGACCAGTGCCTTATTCTTTTTAGGCTGCCCAAACCTGCTCAGCAGATCAAGGTTAGGGCTCAAACCACTACCATTAGGCAGCCACGGCCCGTGGAGGGAGTTTCGGTGGGGCGGAGAGGCGGGGCGGGAGAGGGGCAGGGTGGGGGGGGGTGCTAAAAACCGGAGTATGGATAATTGAAGGTAAGTAAACAATTTAATTAATAAAACGAATTTCGTAGTGCTCCCTGCATCGCAAAATGTGATGCAGGGCGCGCTACGAAATTCATTTTATTAATTAAATTGTTTACTTACCTTCAATTATCCATACTCCGGTTTTTAGTACCCCCCACCTTGCCCCTCCCCTGCCCGCCTCTCCGCCCCACTGAAACTCCCTCCATGGGCCGTGGCTGCCATTAGGAGCTGATCGAAGCTTGAGGCTGAAATATGGGCAGCAGTTCTGAAGGACACAACCCCTAATTTCATAGGTAACTTAGAGGAGGATTACCAGCAATTAGATTGCTCAGTCATAAAACAAATGCATTTCTAAGATAAGTTTCAACACTGAATCACACACTAAGAAAGTCCTGTGGTAAAATGACCATCTTATTAATTAAAAAAACAATTTAAAAAATTGGGAAGGAGTATGAGCTGGCCCTCAAAATAAAATAAGAAGCCTCAATCAGGTCCTATCATAATGAAATAAAGAAAGTGCAGGCTATAGTTTATGAGGAAAAAATCAGTCTGGCCTCAAATTTACTGAAATAACTATTTAGAGTGGTCAAAACCTTGCCCACCGAGCACAAAAGAAATACTTTCCTCAAGCCACCAGAGAAAGATGTATTGAAACAGCATCTTTCTTTCATAAAAAGTGACAGAGATTGACAACCAATTTCAGGGTAATACCAAACCAGCTCCCGAGGAGGAAATCAAGGTCAGGTAATCATCCTCAGCTTCAATGTTAGCACAATTCCCTAGGCTCAATGAAGAAACTATTTGCAATCTGGTAAGGACAACCAAATCAGGATTTCCACTAGCTGCAGCACCTCCTCCCATCCTATCCAAACCCATAGACATTACCCTTCGTTCACTAATGGAGCTAATCAATCGCTCATTAGAGGTGGGTCTGGTCCCAAGACATTGGAAGCACGCAGTAATTAGACCTTTCCTAAAACAAAAACCCCTTCGATCCAGCAATACTTGGCAGTTTGCGATCCATATAATTGCTTCCTTTTCTCAGCAAACTTTGGGAGAAACATATCAACTGGACACTAGCTACTTTTTGGGAGAATACCAAACATCCTTCACCGAACTCAGATGGACTTTCGTGCTCAGCATAGCACGGAAGCAGCTCTTCTGGTAGTCACAGAGGTGTTTAAGGCTCTGTTGGATAATGGAGGCTCTGCCACTATCCTACTGCTCAATCTGATATTAGGAAACCTGGCCATACCCAGACCATTGGATAGCTGGCCAAATGGTATGGGCAAATCTCCTGACCACAAATCATCGCTACAAATCCGGGAATCTGGCTGTATGGGACCTCATAATGGCTCACCAAGCAAATAAATTATCTGGAATCTGTTTAAGCTTCTTTGAATGATCAGGAAGATACTAGCATTGATCCCAGTTCATCTAACAACAATTGTGATTCAATCCCTCATTGTCTGGCATTTGGACTATGGCAATTCTCGTTATATGGGCACACCTAAACAAGTAAAATAGAGACTTCAGGTGGTGCATCACGCGGCAGCCAGGCTCCTGCTAAAGGTTCCAAGCTACATCTCAGAAAGAGAATCCTTTAAACAGCTTCATTGGCTGCTGATTAAGGCAGGAACCAAGCTCAAGTCCCTCTGCATGGCACACTGGGCCATAAATAACAAAGGTCCAGGAAAGCTCAGAAATCTGGTATGTGCCTATTCACCAACTGGAGTCTGAAGATACTCTCATCTACATCTTCAACCAGAGTGAAAAAGGACTAGATGGGGAGAAAGATCATTTGCACATTTGGTACTGAGGTTGTGGAACGAGCTCCTACTCGGCCTCAGACTACTGTAAAATAAACTTTTATTTTGGAAAAATCTCAAGACCTGGCTGTTCCCCGTCTAAGTACTAGTAGGCGCAGTTCTCAGTAAGAATGGGCGAAATTCGCGATCCACGAATTGGTGCGAAAGTGAACTCGCAATTCTCAAAATTTGCGAATTCGTGCGAATTTGCTGTTTTTGCCAGTTCGCGAGGGTTTTGTACAAGTTCGGGAACACAAACTTACTTGTGTGGTCGCAACGGTCGCAACCATGTTGTTTTTTACGTGTCAAGCCTGTTTGCGACCCTGTGGTTCATCGCGGCCACCCTCCGGTCCATCACTGCCACCCTCTGGTTCACCAATGCCACCCTCTGGTTTGCCACTGCCACCCTCTGGATCATCACTGCCACCCTCTGGTTCACCGCTGCCACCCTCTGGTTCATTACTGCTATGCTCTGGTTCATCCCTGCCACCCTCTGGTTGATCACTGCCATCCTCTGGTTCATCCCTGCCACCCTCTGGTTCATCACTGCCACCCTCTGGTTTTTTTGGCCTGAGTAATTATGTATGAGTGTACTTTACAGAACTGCGTAATGCTAGACACTAAGGGGCAGATCTACAATTACTGGCGCATCCCTGCAAATTAGCAGGGATGCGTCAGTAATTGTGCGCCACGCCTCCACCACCCATGGTGCGCCGCATTTACAATGAGGGGGGCAATAAATGTAGTGCAATTGTTGTCTATGTGCTATTTCCCCGAAATAATTTGTTATTGTTCTTTTGAAATGTTTGATTTGGTTGACAACAATCATCCATGTTTGGGTCTTTCTTTCATGTTGTACATCAGCTCCCCCTAGGGGCAAGAGGACAGCGGAGGAGGTAGCGGCCCCAGCGGACGAGGACCAGAAAGGCCAGGATCAGTCAGGCGAGGGCTCCTCTGCCGGCCCCAGTAAGTTTTCATGTTAATATTAATAATTAAACTTCCCTATCTTTTAGAGTACCTAATTTTTACTAACGTTCCACATTCGATTTTTCCTACATTGTCTTTGATCTTCTTGTAGACTGTTTCTAAATTCTTATCCTGCCTCTACTATGACTCCCTGTGGTACTACTCGATTATTATTATTAGTCTGTCTGTGTAGCTAACTAAGCCGGCACAGTTGGCAAAAGGTGTTAAACGAAACTCCCATTCTATTCAGCAATAGCTCTATGCACTGAGTGCAGTCCTCTGGGTTGTCCATAATGTCTTTTGAAGTCTTCTAAATCTTTATGCTTTGACAATTCCCAGCGATAAACTGTCGATGACCACCAAGAAAGAATAATATACTAGTTTACTTTTTGATTGGATAGGAGGACAATCCATACTACTATTGTTGCAGGGACAATTCTGCACAAACAAAACTATGGACACTAAATAGTGCATTGTTTATCAATTATAATAGGCGCAGTTAGACTTTCCACATACCTCTGTCATAACAGAATTTGAACCCCCAATCTCCTTACTGACTAGCTAGTGTGACAGAGTCATTTAAATCCCTAATTCATCGTTGATTGATCCCCAATGATGATTATCCAACCCAGGACATAAGACTACGGAGTCAGAGTCCTGAACTTTCAGAGCCACGGACTCATGCTTGGAAATTGCAAACCCTTTCGCTCACTCACTCATGACTAAAAACCACAGAATCTATGTAAGTTTTAAAGCTTTATTAAAAGTAAAAACATTTATTAAAATCAAGTTCACCATACAACATAAACGGTGGATTGAAAATGGAAAAGTGCTTAGTGATCTCACACATTAATTGTGGGTGAGCCCTCACCTGGTTGGAACTTCAAATCTTCTTTGTGGTGCTGAATCGTTGCTGACTCAGTCCTACTGATGATGATCTGATGTTGCTCTTGTTCTTAGAAGGGAAGCTTCTGTCTGTTATGAGAAAAACGGTGCATGTTAAAAAGCAAGCATTCATCAGTTGTGCCAAAAAGTGTAGCAAGACAACACCCTTCCCTTAAAAAAAATACAATTTTTACTTTTGACTAGACAGTCACAAATTATTACATTTGTTTGTGTAGTTGTAGTGAAATTTTTTCATTCCTAGACAAAATACTAGGGAGTGGTGTATATGGCTTCTAAGAATCTGAAATGTATTTTCTAGGCGGAACATCAGCACAACCATCCACCGGTGCTGGGGCCAGCGCGGAGGTGGGCACTCCTGGGGCGGAGGCGGTGCAACAGACAGCGGAAGCTGCTGTAGGGGATGTGGCGGTAGTCGCAGACAGTGGTAAGCTATTCTATACCTTACTTATTGAGATAGCAGACTGCAGAGTGTGCTCTCTGCACAGGTGTAGTATACGTTGTACAGTACAAGTATACTATACTGTTAAGAAGACTTGCAAATTTAGAACTAAGTTTTTATTAACCAGGTAGTAGCCTCCTCTAAATTAACTTCAACTCAGCTGTGAAAGTTTTTTCCGAGAATCCAAGTCAGATCAGAGATGAACTTAATGGATGGTATGAACGAAAAGGGAAAGAAGGGTGTAAGTAAGTGTGGAAGGACAAGCGAGTTAAAGGTAATGATGACTGGCAAAGAAGGATACCTATTTTTGACTGTTGCCCAAGGTGGCTGGGAATATGATGCATGTCCGGTTGAAGGATGAAGCAAGGATGAGTGGAACGAGAAAGGAAAGAGGACTGCCTGGGTGGGTGAAACAGAAACTGTATGTGTGCGCAATATATCCTTTGTTTGAAATTCAAATGCAAGTCAAGCATGGATGCATGGCTTGCGGTTTCCAAAATAAAATGAAAATGTTGTTTTTCCGTGAGAAAAAGTAAGGTTTGTCCACTTGAGACATTAAGAAGAATGATTGACATTTACTTTGAATGGATGGATGCCTGGATCATGGTACTATCTGACTCATAGATAGCATATGTGTATGTAGAGAGAGTAGACGGTCACTGGATGAACTAAGTGTTACTTTTAGAGCATGTAACACTGCACCCGCACGTCCGTTCCAGTGTAGGAAAGGCAAGGAAAAGAAGTTGTAATTTTTCCGAATACTACCATGAATAGTAGCAGTACTTTGTACTGCAAGCACAGCATATATCCGGCGATTACGGGGGCCACTCACTACCTCTGTTAATAATTTTAGTACAACTCTGTCATTCATGTGTGGCCTATCAGTGTTCACTCAATAAAAAACATAGCACCTAAAGTCATCCCATATGTAATCAAATACATATCCTGTGAAGGGATAGATAATCATATTATTTATCTTCTTCATTTTCCTTTTCTAGTAGTCATTGGCACTGTAGGGTGAAAGTTAAATTAATTAATCAGTAGCCCTTGTAACAGAGTATTCTCAGTGCCACCCGTAATAGAGAAGTAAGAGCTTCACCACCTGCATGTACTAGACTGGTACAGTAATGTAAGCCTGTGTCATCATGGCATGCAAGTTGACTGCGCTGGCATTATGCCGGCTTCCAGAAGTTTACATACCAGTTTCGCTAAACAAAAGAGAAGAAGAAGAATAAGACTGGTGTACTGTCATAGTCGACTCTAATGTACCGAGTCAATAGTTCTCATAGAATTGATTCCTGAAACTCCCACTAATGTTAGAGCAAGGCGGAAGAAGTGGGAGGTTAGATACAGGCCACAAATGTTATGTACTGTGCTTGCAAGTTGCTAGTTCTACTGTGACACAACTTTCTGCTGAATTATTTTGTGTTAATCTTAAAGAGCATTAGTTACAGACTATGTTTTTCTTTCTTCATATAGATGCTCCTTCCAAACTGTCAAGGAAGGAGATGGCTAGACGGGCCCGGCAACGGAAACTGGAGGTGACTGTCGCCGAATATCGGCGGCTGGTGGCCCAGGAGGAGGAGGACACGCAGTCGACCACAACATCCACAGGGACAGCTGCATCCTCCTCCGCGCTCCCTGGGTCAGCCAGTCAGCGCAGGCCTCCAGCGGTACGGAGCCCTGGTACCGCAGCCACCCGCCACCGCCAAGCAGCAAAAAAATCAGCTGCCCCCCACAGCAGGTGCAAGGCACGCGTGCACCGCCTAACCCTCAGGGTGTCCTACCTTGAGCAGGAGCAGAAGAAACTGAGAATCCTGGTCAAGAACCTCCGCAAGGAGCATGACCACCTGGCCCAAAAAGTACGCCGCCAGCGGCATTAGAGAAGGAGACACTGTCCCTTGACCCTTTTTTAAAGACTTTTGGGGGGTGGGAATTGGGAGTTGGGTTTTTTGGACTTTGGGGACTTTATTTATTTCATGGACATTCGTTGGGGTTAGGTGGGGGGGTGGGTCGGGTCTTGCCGGATAGTTTCTTTTTGTTAGGGATATACATAATTATTACTTTCAACTTAAACATAGCATACATGTTTTTACTGCAGTTGAGGCTGGAGGGGGTGGGTTAACTGTAAGTTTGTTTTCCTGAAACTTAAGTGGCTTCTTGATTCAAATTGTGTAAGTAATTGCCCAAATGTTTACAAAAGTAAGTGCCTCTCACAGAGTCATTGAATTCAATTGGCCTAGGACTTTACTAGTACTACAGCCAGTCTCTCGTCTCTCATACTACTCCATTATTCTTCCTCCCCCCAAACGCTTATCTTACTTGTAATTCGTGTTTGAAAATAGGGCTAGGCACAGGGCTGGCTGCATGGCAAATGACCATTAAGGATAGCAATCCTGGGCGGTTGAAATGGCATCATTGCGGTGGTACTAGTGGTGGTACAGAGTGGCAGTTGCAGCATATGAAAAAAAAAAAATTGAAACCTTGATTGGCCTGAGCGGCGCATTAGAACGGTACGATAGATACTATAGCACGTGACAGTACACTAGAACAGTGCCAAAATGTAGCCTTACAAATGCTAAAGTATTGACAGTATAACTACTACTTGCGCGGAATTTGACATTGGCTACTACTACAAGAAATAGTACTGAAGGTGAAGGGCACAGCAGCATAATCATTTGCCAAGTGTAAGTGGAGGATGTTCTTCATGATCAATCCAGTTGATGGCGCCCATGAAAATCTGCTTTGATTTGCCAATAGTCATGGGTCTGTGTCAAGCTGAGTATGAATATATCCTTCGATTCCTTCACCAGCCTTGAAATGTATTTCCTTTTCAGTTGCTATGACCTTATCCTCCCCAGCAAGTGTGTGGAATTATTGCTGTCATTTACTCACACATCAAAGAAAACCACACAGCCCGGGGAAGAGGGTTAGGGTTATGAAATTGGATGGGAATGGGTTTTTTTGGGAAAGTTTTGTTGAGAGAGAAAAAAAAACACAGCATGGAGAAACAACAAATAAAGATAAACAAGTCTTTGGATACGAAGATATCCATAAACATTTTAAGGGACATAAAGGAAGTGCATGCACTTCTGCAGGCAGGAAGTTGATTGCTCAATGGATGGTTAGGTTACTTAAACTAAGTAGTACTTTCTAATGAATGAAAGAATGCGACAGTACAGGCCTGCACTAATTATGCATTTTTGCCTATCTCAGCACTCAGAGAAACACTTTGTTCAATAAAATAGTTTGAAAAATAGCAAAGTAAAACTATACAATGGCTGGAGGGATGGATTTAGAAGCCGAGAGCAAAGAAATGCAGAGTCACACTCATAGAAGTTCACAGAAATAACATTACTTAAAAGATAAGTAGAAATTAATGGATACTGTTACTGTATGTTGTTGTACTTGTCCTGTTGAATTTGGGAAGTTGCATGCATCAAGCCATTCCTCTTATTTGCGGTACTCCTCCGTTCCATCTGACACTGCGTCGATCAATGTTGGTGACCACCAGAAGACACCCTGTCCACTGCCTGCCTGGCGGATGCTGAATTGCGTGTCGCTAATGTGAAGCCTGACTTCATCCTTTTTTCCATTGCACAGGGTGAAAGCCGCCCTGTAAATGTTGATGCAAAAACAGGAAGTGATATTAAAACACCACTGAGAAATAAATATAAGGTACGTACGCTGTGTAGTGCAAAAAGTCACACTTTCAGTTTCAGAATCAACAGTACAATAGTTTCAAAAGGGCGTACTCTGAGTCTCCTTTTGAAGGATAAATAAGTATGGGCGAATTTTGCAGATCTTTCCCCTCAAGCTAGGTGTAGTGTAAACTACGATTTTAGAACAAAATTAGACCTTCCCAGCAGGGCTCCCAGACCCTTAAACACCAACGCTAAAATGTAGATTACCCCCAATCAGACCACAAAAAACTTGCGATACTGCTACCTGTCTGAGGCCTAGTGGAAAATGGTGACAAAACGTACTCTGAAAGTAAAGTAGGCCCAAATCCCCCCTTTCCCACCATGGATTTTCTAAAAAAACACTTCCAACCAAAATTAGACATTTCTCGACAAGTGCTCAAGGAGTAGACCCCAGAACCCAGTTGCCAAAATCTCGAACTCCCTCAAACACATGCAATACTGCTAACCCTAACAAGCCCTAAGTTAAAAATAGTGTCAAAGGCTTTCTTCTTCTAGGCCCTAACTCTACTTTGCCACCATGGATTTTCTTCAAACCTCTTGCAATCAAAAGTATCCATACCCAGCGTTGGTCCAAGACCCCAAAATCCACCCACAAACATCAGGAACCCCCCCAAACAGCCCCCTGAAAACGCTAAAGTGAGCAAAATCCCTGAAAAAGGAAAAGCTTTTTCACCTCCTATTTTCTCCAAACCACTTTTATCCGGTATTAGACCTTGACAGCAAGGCCCCATAACCCGTCAACCCAGGCAAAAACGAGTTTAACCCCCCCCCCCAAACAGCCAAAAAGCAAAAATGAAAAAGGGGCACTTTGACATATTTCTGCATATTTTCCAGATCACTCCGTCGCGCTCTGCAGCTAGGCCCTAACTCCCCTTTGCCACCATGGATTTTCGTCAAACCTCTTGCAATCAAAAGTATCCATACCCAGCGTTGCTCCAAGACTCCAAAACCCACCCAGAAACACCAGGAACCCCCCAAGCAGGCCCCCAAAAACACGAAAGTGAGCGAAAACTCTGAAAAGTGTAAAACTTTTTCACCTCCGATTTTATCCAAGACACTTTTATCCGGTATTAGACCTTCACACCTATGCCCCCAGACCTGTCAAACCAGGTGAAAACAAGTTTAACACCCCCAAACAGGCAAAACGCAAAAATGGGCCTACTACCTTCAATTCAGTCCAAATAAGCTGTGCAGCTAGGCCCTAACTCCCCTTTTCCACCATGGATTTCCTGCAAAACAAATGCAATCAACATTAAACTGTGCCAGCAGTGCTCCCAGACCCCAAAACCCACCCACAAAAACCTGGAAGCCCCCCAAACAGCACCCCAAAGACAGGCAAGTGAGCAAAACTGCAAAAAAATGTTCACCATGGATTTGGTCCAAAACACTTGATTCCGATATTAGACCTTCCGAGCTATGCCCCCAGACCCCTGCCGCCACCCGCAAAAAAGCAGAACACCCCCAAACAGGCAAAAAGCAAAAATGGGCCTACTACCTTCAATTCAGTCCAAATACGCTGTGCAGCTAGGCCCTAACTCCCCTGTTCCACCATGGAGTTCCTGAAAAACAAATGCAATCAACATTAGACTGTGCCAGCAGTGCTCCCAGACCCCAAAACCCACCCACAAAAGCCTGGAAGCCCCCCAAACAGCACCCCAAAGACAGGCAAGTGAGCAAAAACGCAAAAAAATGTTCACCATGGATTTGGTCCAAAACACTTGATTCCGATATTAGACCTTCTGAGCTATGCTCCCAGACCCTTTGCCGTCACCCGCAAAAAAGCAGAACACCCCAACAGGCAAAAAAGCTAAAATGGGCCTACTACCTTCAATTCAGTCCAAATATGCTGTGCAGCTAGGCCCTAACTCCCCTTTTCCACCATGGATTTCCTGAAAAACAAATGCAATCAACATTAGACTGTGCCAGCAGTGCTCCCAGACCCCAAAACCCACCCACAAAAACTTGGAAGCCCCCCAAACAGCACCCCAAAGACAGGCATTGCTGTCCAGTGCATGCCATCTTCTCAATTATTCATTACCTGTTCTACTTTTTGTCCGCATCTTCTTCGGAAAGTGAGGGCCCACAGGGCAGCCTCTCCTGTCAATATCAAAAGTAACTCTGTCAGCAATCAGCAAGCATGTAGTCAGTCAGTAATTTCAGTCCCACTTGAGGGGACTCGTCGTAATCCATCCATCTGCCTTGAGGGAAATGGATAGGGGGAGTCTGGAGGAGGAGGAGTATAAAGGAGCATGATTGAGTTGTGAACTTGTGAACCTCAGGAATGCAGACTGCAGCACCTTCAAATCAATAAGGAATATAAGATGAGAACCGTGCTGCTGATGAACTTGTGATTATGTCATTAGAGTTTTGTTGTGGTAAAAGTTGCAAAACAAAGAAAGACACACAGGAATAAAAGTGAATAAGGACGAAAAAAAGGAAGTCATTTTCAGGGCTCGGTGTCAAGCAAGTAGAGCTCGTCCTCCAACTCCATGATTTGAGACCGGAGTAGGTCAGGTAACAGAGAAGAACTTCCGTCACCTAAGTCGGTGTCCTCTTCTTCCTGCGTGCATTCACGTACTTTGGAATCTGGTGGTGTCAAGTGCTGATTCATCTTGATCAGTGTTAACCTCTCCACATTTTTGGCCGAGAGGCGGGATCTTTTGAAGTTACAATGGCACCAGCAGCACTGAAAACACGCTCAGAAGACACGCTTGCGAGTGGGCAAGACAAATAATTTAGAGCCAGGTTGGCGATCAGTGGACATAGAGCCATTTTCCTGTACCAATCAGCAATGGGTTCGTATGAACAAAGACCTGTGTTGACTCATCCAGAAAGGCCTGCACCATCAACTCAAGGTTCTCCACGGTTGCTCCACTTTGCGTACCATCTGTGGCCTTCTCAGCACTGGAACGAACAAACCCTTGTTGAGTTAGCCAATCCGCTTCCGACAATATTATAGCTGGGCCTGGTGCAGGTGAGGATGATAATAGGGTTGCTGCTGGTGTCATTAACGACTGTGAGGGAAAGTGACTCCCTTCGGCCACAGATTCAGAAGTGGAACTTGACGCTGGATCGCCTGCTGATTCAGTTGGACTTCTGACGGCTCCTTGAATTCTCTGCCGATCTTTTTCGAACCGTCTGGCTGACACAGCTATCCAATGTTTGTACTTTGAAACATCTGCCTCATCAAAAGGAATGAATGCTTTGCTGGCCACTGCCTTTTTGTACTGTGGATCCAGAATAGTGGCACAAATGTAATGTTGTTCTGTATGTATCTTTTGAAGCCTTTCATTGGCAACTAGGTGGCTTAATAAGTTCCCCGCCAACAGATATGCAGCTTGCTTTCCACCATCATCTCTCAACGTTGAAGACACCGCCTTCAGTTGGTGCTCTAGCATGCGCAACAATGGGATAGCTTTACAGTCCTCCCTGCTGACTTCACGCGTGAAGACCTCAAAAGGACGAAGCATGTCTGTCAGGCTTTTAACTAGCTGCCATTCCTCCGACTCTAGCCTCAAGTCATTAATAGTAGAACCTACTGTAAAGATATAGTCATTGATTACCATGCACTGCTCAAACAGACGCTCATGTAAAAGGTTGAGTTCCAACGTGTTGCCACCTCCTGGATGAGTCCTTTGACTGGCACTTTACGTACATGTTGAATGCTCCTCAGCTTCTTCCGGCCCTTAAAAGAATGGCTGAAATGTGTGCAGATTATTTGGCAGGTGGTCAGTAACTTCTTGACTTGGTTTTCATTTTCACGGCTCTCTGCAATAGTTACCGTCCTGCATGGCCCTAACTATATTACTGCCATTATCTGTGGAAACATAACCAACTATGCGATTTCTTGGTTGCAGCCATTCAGAGACCTTACTTTTAAACTCATCCAAAATGTTTTTTGCAGTATGACTTTTCTCAATGGCAAACATGGCTAATGTTGCATGTTTCCGAAAAGCTTGAAAAAATATGTCCAGGTCAGCAACTGCACTTGACTTGTCTCTAACTTCTGCAAAAGACCCTGCAAAAGAGACCCAGTGTACAGTGATGCACATGTAATCAAGGGCTTGGCAACTGGTCCACATGTCTGTTGTCAAGTGGATAGTGTGAACAGCACTCTTCTGCAAAGCTGCCCCAATCACCTCCAGCACATCTTGATGTAGTGCTGGAACCGCAACTCTGGGAAAATAGGAGCGGCTAGGAACCTCCCATTTAGGTCAGACTGTTGCCACTAATTCTAGAAACCCCACCCCTTCCACGAAAGAAAAAGGGAGAAGGTTCAACGCTGGCATTTTAGCCAGCTTCGCGTTATACAGACGTACCGTTGGGTGGTTGCGTTCAAATGGCGCCTCCGACCAGAACATTCCGCTAATGGTGGGCTGGATCATTTTACTTGATGATAATGATGATGACCTCTTCAAACCAGTTAGGCCAATTGATGTAGTTTTTCGCATTGGTGTCTCTCCAACACTCTCAGTGTGCCTCATAGATGTTGCAGGGGTAGAGGGTGTGGGCGATATCACTGCAGTGCTGCTGCCAGGGGTACTGGGTGTACCAGAAAAAATGTCTGTCGCTTCTTCACTTCCCCCCTGCACAATCAGATTCTCGTCATCATCAGATTCAATATCAAGGGATACATTTGGATTTTTTTTCTTTTGAATTCCTCGATCTTCCTCATGTGTGCTTCCCAAATGATAATGTGGTGTTGCTTGAGATGACCTCTCTAGCCTCCGGTACCATAGTTGGTACCAAGCTTACCCCGACTAACAGATGCTTTACATATCGAACAAACGACCACGTTTTCCGCCTTTGCGCTAACAGTAAAGAAGTACCAAACTGGGGACTGGTGATGTCTGCTGAAGGTGGAGGTGCTACTTTGACTTTCAATGCCAGGTGAATTGGAGGATGGGCGTGGCTGAATTTGTTTCTTTTGTTCACTTACAGCACCACTACTTGAGGTCGAGCTGGATGGAGGTCCATGCCGGCCCTTCTGACTAAAAAAGATGGAAGCTGTAGGTTGTGTTGGTATTGTAGTTAACGCTGGTGGTACCAGTGCCATGCCGCCCATATCCCGCTCAGCAGCCATTCGGGCTAGGGTTAAAATGTCTGTCAGTTGCATGCCTGCTTGGGCTGGAGTGACAACTGTGATGACTGGGTCATTGTCAGACTGTTCATCAGCAGCAGAAGATACCACTTCTTGTTCGTCGTCATCACCCATAAGTGGAAGCTCTGCGAAGAGCCTTCCTTTTAGGCTTAGCTACCTTTGTCGGCTCATTATGGGGTGACTCATTCTCAGACTGCATTGTTGGGTTCCAATCAACATCAGCATCATCAGAAGGAAGGGGGCTTAAAGAAGAACTTCTAGTATGCCTCCTTGAAGTTTTTCTTGCTGGGGATCTGTAAGACAATCGATAATCATCATCAGGAGGAGTAGCTTCCTCGGATACCTCCTCTTGAATAGCAATTTCCTTATGTGCCCCTACTTCTAGAGGAACAAGCGTTGTAGGCAGTTGTGCCGCTCCATGAACCTCTAGTTGCACCTCTCCATGCACCTGTCCATGCGCCTCTCCTTGCGGCTCTACTTGCGGCTCTCCTTGCAGGCTTTACTTGCGCCTCTCCTTGCGCCTCTCCTTGCGCCTCTCCATGCGCCTCTCCATGCGCCTCTCCTTGCCCATGTACTTGCGCTTGTACTTGTTGCACCTGTGGTTGTCGTTGCGGCTGTGGTTGTTGAACACTCGTCAGCTGAGTTACACCCGGCGTTGATTGGATGGTACTTTCTTGTGATGAGCCAAGATCACTGGTCGATGGTGATTCAACAACCAAAGTGGCTGTCGCAGCAGCACTCATGGTGGTCTTGGACCTATCTTGGCGTGGTCACACTGAGCCCAATGAAGCGGAGGAAGCGGAGGTTCTGCTTCCAGCTTGGTCACCGGCGTATACCGCTGCTGCTGCAGGCGTAGTTTTTTTCCCCAAAAAAGGTGTCGGTGGGCACACCAGTCTCATTGGTAGGTGGTGCCACTTGCTTCTTCTGCTCCTTCTTACTGGCAGTGGCACTGGTGTCTTTTCTTGCCGAGGCGCTACAGCCAACTTTCTTTGGGGCCATCTTCTTGAGATGTCAGAACAGCAGGCCGCAGTTGCACGAGTTGCAGAGTTGTCTTGTCTGTGGCCAGACGTGACGTTGCGTGATGTTGTGCTGCACACACCGCTGCAGGACTTCCTCCTGGCACTGGTGGTTCTTTTGTGAACCTAAAAGCAATGGAAGCCAGAGGAACATCAGTTATACAACCCCAAAAAGTCGAAAAACACTCAAAATTCCCCACAATCCCATACCATCCACGCCCTCAATGACCGCACCCGGAACGAAATCAATGACTTGAGCGTTACCTCTACTGATCGACTCCCTGCACTACGGGGACTTTTTCCTTACTGCTACGTAAATCGTGAAACTACCCTCATCTTAATATTTTCCCAGGTTCTCAAGCCCTGAGGTTACACTACACTCAGCGTCACCACTGAGTAAAGAATCACCACCACTAATGTGAGAAATCTTATTGAAGACTGGGAACCACTCCCTACAGACACTGTCAAACCCGGTCTTGAGCGGAGCCGGGTCGGAAATATCACCGGCACCGCGACCTATGGTTATAAAACATTGACCTACAGACCAATCACTATCGTTTGGAAAGCCAGTGATTGACCACTGGAGGGAGCTCACGAGCTGCAGCACGATCGTCAGAACACCATCCTTTCAAACGAAGCGAGACACGGACGCTCCCGCTCCCGCTCCTGCTCCTGCTATCATCATCGCCGAGGGGGGCCAAGGGGGCTGCAGGGGAGTGATACGGAGAAAGGATAAAGGGTTCACCGCGCCCGTTTTTTCGGATCTGCCTGCAGCTCCATTCACGGCGGACAGCCCGACTGCCTAACCTACTGCAAACAGTGAGTGAGGGAGGAGTGGCTGCGGCGGCGGCGTGCAGGCGTGGGTAGGTGCGAGCGCTGCCTGAGCTGGGCCTGAGCTGGGCCAAGGGCCGAGGGCTGAGCGCTGTGACAACAGCACCCCACTGCCACCTCCACCTCCACTCCAAGACTGCTCCTCTGTAAGCCACAAGCCACAAGACTGGAAAGGAACAAGACTCCGAGGAGCCCAAGTTTCTGTGGAGCGCAGAGCGTGTGGCCAGATTGTCGCTGAGGGAAGAGCGGAGTGGAGCAGCTACGGTACAGGGCTGAGCAGTGTGGTGATCTCAGCCACCAACGGGAGTTAGCAGCGGCAAACCGACAAACCGGCTAAAGCACAGTAGTTCAAAACTTGCACGGACCAGCCCGTGAAGCTACTGACTGCGCCAGTAGCACTAGACCATCCCAGGAGGGACCGGATATACCGGATATACACCAGGACTAAACCGGTGAGTGGTGTGTGGGCGTATTGGTGTGGGGTGTGCAGGGGGGGCGCAAAAGGACTAGTGTTTTGCCACTGAGACAGCAAAATCAAAATCACGGCCAGTGTGCACCCTAAGCCTCCCCAGCTCCCCACTTTCCACCTTCCACCTTCCACCGTCTGTTGATCGGTTGCAACCTAGGGCCAACAGCCTAACATGAGATCTGGCAAGATTCGAGGGGGCCAAATAAATAAAGGAGGGCCAAACAAGCGAAAACAAAGGACTAAGCCATCTAAGGGGGAGGATGAGGCTCAGACAGACGTGTCCACAGCTATAGAGAAGAGCCCCCTACCAGAAACAATTGACCTAACGGTCTCAAGTGAGTTAACGGAGCAAAAACAGGCCCAAATTGCCACGACCAAACAAACAAGAAAAACGACGAATAAAGAAGGGGGGAATAAAATGAACATAACTTTGATCCAGCCTAAAATCTATACAAAATTCTGTTTTCTAAAGAATCCAGGGGACGTTTTATTCTCAAAGATTAATAAAGTATCAGGCCTTCAACCGCCTCTTGAACCATTCCAATCCAGCTTAAACCATCATCCCAGAGATAAGCGGCCCCGATTGGACGACAGCTACAGTAATAGCATCAGCAACAGCAGAGGAGACAAAAGTATATCATCTATAACACCACCCCAAAAAACTTCAACACCTCAGCGCAATAATATCAAAATGGGGCAAAAATTCGAGATGGCAGGTACCCCGGCAGGACGGAAAACGACCATAGACGCCAATTTAATACAAATACATCATCCAAAGGACGCCATGGAAATGCTGCCATTAAAATTGGAGAAGAAGATCTCTAACATCAACAGTAACATCGAGAATGTCAGCATGAGCAAAGCGGGAACTGCAACCCCACCAGCACGGTCATTAGAGATGGAACCTTCATTAGTAGTCCTTGATACAACAAACAACGAACCCACACTAGCACCCAAGGCGTCAGAAGGGACCCGGAATATAGATGTAAGCCAGAAGAATTGCTCTCCAGAGGTGATCGAAATCTCTTCTTATCTAAGGAAAGAGGAGTGGGAGGAACTCATGGCGGCCTACCCAAAAGACCTGAGCACAAGTAGGACGGCCAGTGAGACATCAAAAAGCGGAATGGCCCACCTGCAGACAAATATAGCAGGAATGGTGGGGCCAGAAATAGCACAACCCTTCAAAATGCCTCCCGTGCCCCAGGAAGCGGGGCTCAAAGAGTGTCATGGAAACCAGGATGCAACTCCAGCTCAGGCCAGGCAAGAAAGCGCATGGCCCAGTCTCCTTAATACAGTACAACTTCTGGTGGATGCAGCACACTACCAATCAGAGAAAATGGACGCCCAATTAACATTGTTAGACACGCTGGCAGTATTTGTAGTTGCAATAGATGGGAAGCTGGGCACGTTAAATTCTCTTCTTCAGAGTAAACTTAACCAACTTGAGGATACCAAAAGGAGAAATGGCAATGAGTGCGAATGTGGCCCAATCATTGACAAACTGGCCACCCTGCCAACATTAATGTCAGACTTATGCGGACATCTCAAACGATCTGCCGAACATAGCCAGAAGATCAGCAGCGACATACTGGGTTGGCCAAAATTAAATGGACCCGGCAAAGAGCCTACTGCACAAACAGGGGCGGCTGAGGTTGACGCCACCCTCAGCAAGGATACGGTTGCCAAACGGCATGATCAAACATCGAAGACCAGTGGCCATGATCACTCAAGGACGGAAGAGAAAACCCAGGACACAGGGGAGAACAGGATGGAGCCAATAACGCCTCTATCAGCAGGTGTCAAAGACGATGCAGACACAAACCATAAATTAAATGCCAAACAGAGGAGAGCAAAAAAACGCAAAGGGAGAAAACATAAGCTCTGCTCTAAACGTGAAGGCTTTAGGCAACTTTTTGGGCAAACTAAGACCGCAGAACAAAGCACGAGTAACTTGGTGGAAGAAATATCCCCAAATCCTGAATACGATGAAACAGGCGGCACATCTGAAGACATTGCCCAACCAGCAAATAAAAGCTCAGTGAAAATAGCAGCTGATTCACTAAGTAATCAAGCTGCGGTGCCCCAACATTCTGGGTCCATCACTTCACTGGCCGACCCTGGGTCACGGAACCAGCTAACGCACAATATCCAGCCTTGCACAAAACCCATGGGAAACCCAAAAGCTTTCACAAGCCCAAGGGGAGAAAAAACAGGAAGACAAGATCTAGGGCTCACTGAAAACCAAATATCAGCTATCACTAAAGAAACGGTGTCAACTTATCTACAAGTGGACCAGCCAATGTCAACAATCGCCCCTGTAGCCCTGACTTCAAAAATGCAGCTTCCACGCTGTGAAATCTCTGATCCAACTGAACGTGCAAGGGATCAAAGCTCAGCATGGGAGCACAATCGAGAGGGCTTTCGGGCATCAGTAAATACAATAAGCAATACGAAGCGGACAGCAACACTAAATACGGACAACGTATTTGGAGGTGCTACCAACCAAGGGGAAGTTTCGGAAGCCATATGGTTCACCCCTGATTTTACCTCCAAAGGAAGTCATGATATCCTTAACAGAGGCAACATCTTGCGATTATTGGCCCATATCCCTTCACTGGCATTTGTGGCAAGCTCTGACCTGAAGTCTATTGAATTTATAGCTGCGGAAGGCACAGGAAAAGAAGCGACGAAGGCAATTTGGGCTTCGGTAGACCTGGCACAGAAGATCCTTATGGAATCCGAGACTTTTAAAAACTGGGGCATCACGTTGAAGCCCTTTACAAAGCCACGATACCCGGACGTACTGTGCTCAGAGAGAAGCCTGAACCTGAGGGAGTACGCGGAAGGCAGCAAAATCTCGGTTCTAAGGGGTGCTGTTGGGCCAAGCCGCACTGACAGGGAAGGGTTCATTGGATTCACTCACGGGGAACGACATGGAAAACAAGCCCCTAATGGGTGGCAGGAACAAAGACGGTTCGTGAGAACCATAACAAATAGTAATTGACAAGTACAGCGGACAACAACGGAGCACCTACAAGATCAATTGCGTTTATGTTCCTGGAATATAAATGGGCAAGCATCCAAAATGCTTGACTCGGACTTCATAGCTTATATTCGATCCTTTGATCTAATTGCGCTACAAGAAACCTGGCTTGCCGAGCCCCCGCACCTTCAGGGGTACCTACGCTTTTTCTCCGGCGCAAAGCGCTTAGCCAAGTACGGTCACTTAAGAGGAGGTTTGGTAATATATGTAGCTACAACTAGCTTTGCGATGGCTAAAGAAATCGGGCCCTCGGCGACAGCTGCACTTGCAGTTAACCTGTCTCTGACAACAGGACAAGGCAAAACAATTAATAACTGCATCCTGGTCAATGCTTATATTCACCCCAAAGGAAAGAAAAAAGCAGCGGAGGAGTTATATGCATACATAGAAGAGTGCATCATGGGGGAAAAAACAGCGAACTTAGTACTCACTGGGGATTTCAACCTCAATCTTATGGGAACAACACAAGAGGAGGGTATCATGGCACAAAATACATTCTGGGCCCTGCCACAACAAGGCAAGCCACGAACAGCCAATCAATCAAAACTGGGAAAAAAGGTACTCGAAGCACTAGAAAACTTCAACATCAGGGCATTAAATGGCAGGTTTGCAGGGGATAACCCACCAGCCTCAACTTTTCACTCAAGAATAGCGAATAGTACTCTAGATTATACATTCATGTCACTTTCACTCTTCCAATTTACAATATCTTATCGGTTAGGGAACCAGACAGATAGTGATCATTGTCCTCAGGAAATCACTATGGACCTTGCAAAACCAATTTACGAGTATTCGACGGCTCCTAAAGAGTCCATCTACACCGTAAATTTTAAAAAGATCAAGTATTCGGCCGCAATGGGTGAATTTTTGATTGGCCTGGCAAAGCAACATTATATGGAGCGCACAGGCCCCAATGAAGTAGCGAAATGGGTGCAGTTTACTACTACCCTGGGACAATATGCAACAAAGCCAAAAGGGCGCACAAGGACGAACAAGCTGGGCACCCTTCCCCAAGCATATAGAGGGAAAATAAAAGAAATGAAACACTCAATCTCTAAGTTAACTAGAGCAGTACAGCAGGATCAAAATAACAAAGGGAAGCTGCATCAACTCTCTAAATTAAAAGCTTCATTAAAAAAACTAAAGTGGGAAGCAAACAGAACTATAGAGGAACAACTCTGGGCAACACTTCATGAGGACATAAAAAAGAATGACGGTGCAAGTTTTTGGAAAACAATAAATTCATTAACGCACCCTGCAAAAATGGAGATTACATCAAACATCACAGAGGCAACTTGGGCAGTATATCTCGAAAATCACTTTAACCGTGATCTGGCGGCCAATCAGAATATGAGCAAACCTTTCCCTGTACGAGCCCATGACGTTGGTAATAGGTTACAAAGGTGCCCAATTGACCAGGACACGCCAGGGGACGCAGATCATATATTATTGGAACCCATAATAAAGCGGCAAATAAAGAAAGGAAGAAGGGAAGGCGCGCCGGGTCCAAACGGGATTCCGCCCGTCCTCTTCAAACAAGATATGGACTATTGGGCAGTGGCACTTGAACCCCTTTTTCGGGAGATCAGGCACACTAACATCTTACCAGACACTTGGAAGGGTTCCATCATTTCCCCCATATATAAAGCAGGGGATAGTGGCCTTCCTCAAAATTACCGGCTAGTTGCCCTAATCGATAATGATGCTAAGTATTTTGCAGGTCTAATACTGGAAGAACTAAAGGCATGGGCCATGAGGAAGTCTCTTATACCTGTTAATCAAACAGGCTTCGTTAAAGCAGTGGGGACAACAACAAACATACTGACTATGGGTATGCTTATAGATAAGGCAGAGATGAAAAAAATGCCCCTGCACCTCTGCTATATTGACTATAAGGCGGCATTCGACAACATTAACCGCAATCTACTATGGACAAAACTCAATGATTGGGGTATCCCAAAAGGGTTGTTGGAGCTGTTAATTAATTTACATACAGACACTTGGATTCAGATTAAGGTGGGGGACGGCTCAATGCTGTCAAGGCGGATACAAACAAACAACGGCCTTAAACAGGGCTGCGTGTTGGCCCCCACACTGTTCAACCTGTTCCTGGCGGACTTGGTGCCCCTATTAAACAACTGCAACTCACACTCGCCAAAATTAGGAGGCCTAAATCTACCATGCCTTTTATATGCAGACGACCTGGTGCTAATAAGCCATACAAGAGTAGGGCTCCAAAATCTCTTAAATACGACCCAGAGATATTCCGAGTTAAATGATTTAACAGTGAACCTCGAGAAAACACAAACAATGACAATCAGCAAGAACAAAAACAAGAAAGTCTTCTCGTGGTTCTGGAATAACACCCGCATTAAAGACACGTCGTCGTACAAATATCTAGGTGTGAAAATTGACAGTGGTGGCCAATTCAGCGAACAAAGGGCCAGCATAAGAGGCAAAGGCCTCGCTCTGGCAATCTCTTTAAAAACACTAAACAACAACCTCTCCGGCCCTTCTTTGACCCCTTTACTGAATGTGATACGTGCCAAACTGCTACCAACGCTGACTTATGGGAGTGAGGCCCACCGAGGCAGAGATGCCGTAACACTTGACAGTACAATCGTGTCGGCATATAGAATCATCTTCAGCCTACCAAAGCGAACCTCCCCAGCACAGATCAGATTGGAGTTTGGTATTCGGTCACAGTTTTTGGCACGACAGGGGGCATATATCTGCTCATGGGACAAAGTAAGGAAAACGACTGAAGGAACGTTGAACAAATATTTATGGAAAGAGCTAGAGCAGACCCAAAACTCACCAGCAGCAAAATATCTGGAAAAGAGCATAGTGAACACCGGGCTGGCAGAACTCTGGGCGTCCCCTGCAGATCACAAATCACTAAATAAATTGGTGAAGAAATCGATCAAGCTTCAGTCATGGGTCGAGGATAAAGCCACCTTATCAAAAAGATCTCATGCATGGATGGTATTAAACACATACCTGACACAAGCCCCCCAGCCTTATCTCGGTCTAGGCTATACGAAAAAAACCAAACTGTCCTTTTTAAGATACAGACTGGGCCTGCTACCATGCATCCTACACCTCCCTCACTGGCTGAGATCGAAAGCAGGAATACTATGCAGGCTATGTGGCATTGGGGCTGAAGACATGATGCATCTGCTATGCTCGTGTAAAGAACTGCAAGAAGAAAGGAAGCTCCTGCTGAAACGCCATTTTATTCTACAGGGTGTACGCACACGAAGGAGTGCAGTGCTAACCTGCTTCTCAGCACAGGACCCTCAGCTGAGCAGTGGAAAAAAAACTACCAAAAACTGACCCATGAACAATCTAAAAACAGGACATATGATTTAATTTACATTGATGAATCATCTATGTTGTAAACTTTAATGAATTTTACGGGAAATACGAATAGACTAACAGGCCTACAAAGTGGATGAGAAGTACAGAACGGCCTATTGTGGGCGGCAGGCAAAATATATATTTTTTATGTTGAATAGCTTATGCATATCGCACTATAGTATAGAATTGATCTTAAACGCATGTTTTTTTTTTTATGAGCATTTTAACTTTCTTATTGTGTACTGTATTGCATTGGTTTTAATTAACTGCGCAATAAACTATAAACTGAAACTGAACAGTCCTGAGGAGTCGCGGAAAAGTGTGTTTTCTTGCGACGAAACACGTGTCGACTGGCTTTCTGGGATCAATAAAAGAAAATCTGAAACACTGATGGTCCAATCCTTCGTCCATTACCAATGAACTATATGTACATTAAGACATCCTTTTTGCTCGAAACATCATTTAAGTGTGCAACAGGTTTTGCTTCTACTGTATGTGGTGTGTCCTCCAGGCACATTTCGAGGGGTTTCAGGGAATTGCCCCTTACCTGCATGCACCTTCTGCCTGACAGCGTTCTACTGTACGTCAACCGAAGCAGTGCGCCCAGTATTTCCCTCACACCTAAAACCCTGTTCTTGGACTCCATGCCCTCAATGATGTTTAAATTCAAGACACCCCACAGAAAGACTAGGCCCATGCACCACTGAGTACCCCTTGGGCATAATGGTTGAAAGCAAGGCAAAGTGGTTGCAGGCCTGAGCACACTGCCTGGCTTCAAAATGGCCCCTTGACCCCCACCACATGGCCAGGCCCTACCTGTACCAGGCCTCAAGATGGCCCCCACCCACATGGCCAGGCCCCAACAACACCCCAGAATGTCGAAAAACACTCAAAAATCACCATAATCCCATGCCATCCATGCCCTCAATGATGTTTAAATTCAAGACACCCCAGAGAAAGACTAGGTCCATGCACCACTGAGTACCCCTGGGCATAATGGTTGAAAGCAAGGCAAACTGGGTGCAGGCCTGAGCACACTGCATGGCTTAAAAATGGGCCCTTGACCCCCACCACATGGCCAGGCCATGTCTGGACCAGGCCTCAAAATGGCCCCCACCCACATGGCCAGGCCCCAACACCACCCCGAAAATTCGAAAAACCCTCACAAATCACCACAATCCCATGCCATCTATGCCCTCAGTGATGTTTAAATTCAAGACACCCCAAAGAAAGACTAGGCCCATGCACCACTCACTACACCTGGGCCTACTGGCTAGTGAGGCTTTACAGGCGCCCCAACATAAAAAAAAATCAACATATAACAGTGAGCTAAAATTCCACGACATAAATGAGAATTAAGTTAAAAAACAAATCACAGAAACAGTTGTATCATGCACCCATGACTAACCCTGGGCCTACTGGATACTGTGGCTACCCACACAACATAAATATTGTTAAAGTTGTGAAAAAAAGTTTAGAACTGTAGTTGCCTCAACTGCAATGCCCCAAACAAACAACACCAACTTACTTGTAAAATCTCAAGTCCAAAAGTGATCCAAACTCCAAAGTCCAAAACGTCCTCAAATACAAATCCAGCATCAGAAACAGCATGTAATCCTTTCAGCTCAACAGCCAAATGAAAAGTGACCAGTATATGCACAAAGCACTGGGAGGAGCCTGCTGGACAGGAACAGAAAGTTGGAGACTCTGAGGCACTTCCTTCCTCCCACCCCACCCCAGAAAATGGACTCCTGCACCAAAAAGTGAAGTCAAATGTCAATCTGAGGAGTTATTCTGATCAAAATCATCATTTTCACAAGGTTCATGCTTCCTGCGGTGGCAATTTTTGCAATTTCGCGAACGCGAGCTGTTCGAATCTCCCGCCGGCAGTCAGCTGCGTGCCGTCACAGGCTTTTATGACGTACTCGCGTTGACAAACTCTCGTCGTGCAAGATCACGAGCCGCGATAACGTAATTGCGTTTGAATAACTCTCACGCGATCACGCAGCAAGATTGAAAATGGGGCCGCACACGCAAAACCTGAAGAAAAATAACTCGGCGGACTCAGAATCACAGTAAGGCAACGCCGCGTGCGCGATATTGTATTTTTCAAGCGCGACCAAGCAAAATAATTCGTAGCTTGCGAATTTGCGGAATATTGGGCAAATTCGCGCAATTCGCGGATCGCAAAATCGTCACAAATCCGCAAATTCGCCTGCGAAACGGATTTTACGCCTTCGCTTAGTTCTCAGTTCAGTCCCCACCACCGCGGGAAAGCCCTTGGGCAGTCACGCGCTTTACATAAAATCCAAACATGTGAGTATTTGTTATACTGAATGTGAGTGTGTCACATTCAGTATAGCATAATAATGCTATACTGAATGTGACACACTCTCCTGATTGTACACATCCCAGGTTCTGTTTTGATGTTAATGAAACATCTATATGGATGTGTCTGTAAAGTCACCCTCACCTTCTCTGCTAAAGCTTTTTAATAAACTCTCACACATCACCCACTTAAAAAGGCAATGTCAGTCAATGGGCGTACATAGAATTTGTGTGAGAAGCATTTTAAGAGCACAATAGAAACACTCTCTGTGGGATAGCTATGCCTCTTTCTGGGGGAACCCCAAAAGACTGGGGCCTTGGTGCACCATACATTTTGCACATACATGACAAACTCCATGTGCACTGGACTTTGGAACTGAAGTATATCAGGGACAACCAGTAGCAGAACCAAGTGCCATACATTTGCATGCATGGGTGGGCAACGGGTAAGTGCAACTTAGGAAAGCAAACACAGCACGAACAGCATGAGGCACACATCTAGATGAAGTCAATGTAAGGTATGCACTGCAAAGTGGGCAAATTTTCATGAAAAACTACACAAAGGTATGATAAGTTGACGCCCTCCATGTGTGGGTACACAAATATCAAATGTCAACCCATGAAACACATATCCAACCTACATCATAGGGAGAAGTGCTGATGTTGCCAGTGGCCAGGCCAAGATTAAATACATACCCCCAATGCAAAGTGTGCCCCATTTGGATGTCATTCCACATGGACATACATCCAACATTTACCCCTTTGTCCTTTCTGACTCCAGGACTCACTCCAAGGGCACATCATACTAATCACTTCAACTGGATTCAAAATCAGGGATCAAACATATCTGGACTCACAAATCACTAACTATACAATAGGATCAAACAGAAATGTAATGGTAGGACCAATGTCATCCAAAAGAATATAAGTGTAATTCAAACTCAAACAAACCATCAAGGAAACTAAGGCCAATTACCAGTCCATATTCTCCAAATGTGCCACAGCACAATGCTGTGAAACATAAATTGCCTTTTCTGACACTGCCAGGGAACCTCCTAACAAAGGGGCATCAAATAAGCACATCAGGCACCTCGAAGCTAGTACTTTGGAAGGGGAGGGCTGAGGTTTAGGGAAGAGTGGATTTCTCCTTCGGAGGGACCTTCTTGGGTTTAAGGTATTTGGGGTGGGTTTAGAATGGTTTTGTCAAGCTTTTTTCCATTTTAGGACTGGGTTTATGGGAGTTGGGAGGCTGTTTTTCTGGGGTGGAGAAGGAAGTTGAAGGGATTGTTTAGGAAGAGGTTTTGGGGACTTTGGGAGGGGGGCAGGTTTCTGGAGTTTAAGGACAAGGGCAAACAAAGGAGAGTCTCTGGGATAACAGGTAGAATATTCGGGATGGAGTTTGGATTAGGTGGAAGATGGAGTATGTAATGGGTCTGCTATTTGAACTGTATGTTGTTTTGGTGGCTGTTGTGTGTGTGAATGTGAACATATCTGTTTTTTAGGTGGCCGTGTTGTCGGTGTGCTGGGTGTTTTGTAGGGGTCTGCGTGCATTGATGTGATGTCTATGGGCATAGTTATGTCTGTTGCTGTGATGTCTGTGGGTATAGTTGTGTCTTTGGAGGGGTCAGTGTGTGTTGCTGTGATATCCGAGGATATGGTCATGTCTCTAGAGGGGTATGGGGCTGTTGCTGTTATATCTGTGGGTATGGTTGTGTCTGTGAAGGGATCAGTGTGTGTTGGTGTGGTGCCTGGGAGATGGTGGGGTGGTTTAATTTCCACTGCATTTCCAAACCTGACCAACACAAAACACCAGAAAACAAATAAGAAGTCCACATATCACTCCACCTTCATGGTTCACTCCATAGGCTTCCAAGTTAGCATGAAGATATGCTTGCATTCTACATAACTGGCAGACAGTTGGTTCACTCTTTTCAGAACTCCAGACCAGCCCAAATGTGTGGATGGAATTCTCTACACTCCATCCTTGTGTCCATGCTTGGATAGTTGATCAGTTTGCATACTTTGGCACTTGTTCTATACCAAATGTAAAGAGATGTAAACAAATAGGATGGATACAATTTTGAGATTTACACAATGCTCACACAAGACCCTGAGTCCAACCAACCTACATATCCCTCATAATACATCTTTATTACATGGAGGTCAAGTTGAACACCATTGTACCATCAATTACCATTGTGGATGACATCATGTCACATGAAAATGCTCATTACACACTGATGACACTTTAGAGTCCAAATTACATCATTTGACCCACTACCTGAAACGTAAAGTGAGATTTCAACATATATAGGTTAGCTTTATATCAAATTTAACAGATACATTTCCCAGAAAAAAATGATAGCCATATGAATATTCCCAATCCTGCTTGGTTCACGTGATGATGCCAGTCGGAGATTGCATATCCACAAGCATAGACACCTTTGAATGTTGTGGGTGCCCCTGAACAAATAATGATGTGAAGATGTGGAATCACTAGAGTCACACTGGGCAGGCACATCACACCACTTTTTGGTATTACATACTCAGATTGCCTTGTGAGGATCAGTGTAGACACTCACATAGGATCCCACAGTCTTACATCTTAGTCACTCATGCATGTCACCCATCAGTGAATCAGTGTTTCGGAACACTATTGCAGATGAACCATTAACTAAGAAATGCACACTGGCCAACAAGTAGGCACTAATGCTCATGTGAGCAGTGATGTTTGCACAATCATTTCTTTGAATAACCAGTACTTACCAATGGGAACCGTTGTACAGTCACTGCATGTACTCTAAACTCTATGTCAAGTCACAGGCAATAGGGCCATCATCAAATGAGAGACAGTAGTGGGGGTACATCACTCCTCACACAATCATGACCAGTTGTCTGTGTTGTTAAATTGTCACTCAGATACTGAGAACATGAGATGATTAATCACTTTACTCAGCAAGGGGTCTGCTCAAAAGGAAAGGATTGGATGTGGACAGGACTTTGCTGTCTTCCAGGTCAGAATAACAAAAGCCAAAGCACAGCAGCAGGCACCTACTACCACACTTACACTAACACTGACTAGACTGGTGTGTGGCACATGGGCCAGCAATAATCTTGGTTTGGACATACCTGACTGTAACACACAAATTTGGTAGAGTAACATGTATGACTCTGGCCAGGACCCACCCCCGTGTTGCTGCTGTTAGACCCTCAACTTCCCATCAAGGTACAGGTACGCCACCGCTGGTATGCAGGCCATCTGGGGGGCAGGGTCTGGTGCCTGGCCCTTATACATTGGGAGTACTTCCTAGTTAGAGTTCAGTGATCTTCTGGGTCCAGCATCACGGGTTCTCCCACCTCTTCCTTCAGTGGTCACTGCGCCTGTTGTAGACCCACAGGGTCCGCACCTTCCGGGTGATGGCTTTCCAAATTGGCTTCTTCTGATGGGTGTTGACCTGTATGGATGCTATAGATGCAGAAGCACATTGTAACTGGAAATTTGAGGAGACCTGTCAGCTCAATGCACATTACGTTGAGATATTGGACAGGCCTTCATCAAGAATCAGCATATTACATGTGTCCATGTCACATGCTAAACACAACTGACACATGGATTCACACTTTTGCGCCATCTGGTGACTAACCTCAATCCTGGTCATGACCATCCCACTAACATCATGTAGGCCAGGACCATCCTACATGGAATGTGATGTGAGGTTCCATGACACACAACACAACATTTGGACCTTCTGAAGGGTAAACTCCATGTGCATGACTGTCCAGACACCTTTCCTGCCAGGCCCATGTCATTGAGGCATATGGTCCTTAGTGGCAAGACACATAATATACACAACAGCCTAAGTCTAAGGTCACAAGGTAAGAGTTGGTATATGTGACACTGAAAGCTACCTCCCTCGGCGTTCAAGTAAAAAAAAAGTCAAAAAATGTATATAGCGCGCTACATACCCAGAGGGTCTCAAGGCGCTTGAAGAGGGGTGAGGAATTACTTGTCAAATATCCACGTTTTAAGTTGCTTTCTGAATGCTAGGTGGTTCTGAGTAAGGCGAAGGTAAGTGGGAAGTGAGTTCCAGGTTTTAGCTGCCAGGTAGGAGAAGGATCTACCTCCCATGGTGGTTTTAGTGATGCGAGGTACAGTGGCAAGGGCTTGGTTGGATGATCGTAGCTGGCGGGAGGGGGTGTAGAAGGACAGTCGTGTGTTGAGGCATTCGGGTCCGATTTCGTAGAGTGCTTTGTGTGCGTGGGTTAGGAGTCGGAAAGTGATCCTCTTATTGACGGGGAGCCAGTGGAGGTTTTTCAGGTGACCAGAGATATGTTCTTTACGCGGGATGTCTAATATGAGCCTGGCTGAAGCGTTCTGGATTCGTTGGAGTTTTTTCTGGAGTTTAGCGGTAGTACCGGCGTAGAGGGTGTTTCCGTAGTCCAGGCGGCTCGTGACCAGAGCGTGGGTGACCGTTTTCCTAGTTTCGGTGGGGATCCAACAAAATGTTTTTTTGAGCATGCGAAGAATGTTGAAGCAGGATGAAGAGACGGCGTTGACTTGTCTGTTCATCGAAAGTGAGGAATCCAGGATGACGCCCAGGTTCCGTGCGTGGTCCGTCGGGATGGGTGCTTTTCCAAGGGCTTCTGGCCACCAAGAGTTGTCCCAGGCAGAGGGGGAGGTACCTAAGATAAGGACTTCTGTTTTATCTGAGTTCAGTTTCAGACGGCTGTGTTTCATCCATTCGGCTACTTCTTTCATTCCTTCGTGTAAGTTAGTTTTGGCGGTGCTAGGGTCATTGGTGAGTGATAGGATCAGTTGAGTGTCATCCGCGTAGGAGATGATGTTGAGGTTGTGTTGGCGTGCGATGGCCGCGAGGGGGCTCATGTATACGTTGAAAAGGGTGGGACTGAGTGAGGACCCTTGGGGTACGCCGCAGATGACTTCAGTGGCCTCTGAGATGAATGGTGGGAGGCGGACTCTCTGGGTTCTTCCGGTGAGGAACGAGGTGATCCATTCCAGTGCTTTTCCTTGTATTCCGATGTTTCTGAGGCGCTGTAGAAGGGTGCTATGGCAGACTGTGTCGAAGGCTGCGGAGAGGTCAAGGAGGATGAGGGCGACTGTGTCTCCATTGTCCAGGAGAGTTCGAATGTCGTCTGTTGCTGCGATGAGAGCGGTTTCAGTGCTGTGCTTGGCTCGGAAGCCGGATTGTGAGGAGTCGAGGGATTTGTTTGTTTCGAGGAAGGCGGCGAGCTGGTTGTTGACCGCTTTCTCGATGACTTTGGCCGGGAATGGAAGGAGCGAGATGGGACGGTAGTTTTTGAGTTCGGTGGGGTCAGCTGTGGGTTTCTTCAGGAGGGCGCTGAGTTCGGCATGTTTCCAGCTTTCCGGGAAGGTTGCGGAGTCGAGGGAGCAGTTGATGACGTCTCGGAGGTGCGGTGCTATGATGGAGTCTGCTTTGTTAAAGATGTGGTGAGGGCATGGGTCTGTGGGGGATCCTGAGTGGATAGAGTTCATCAGACGGATGGTGTCCTCGTTGGAGATTGGCTTCCAGTCATTGAGGGTGTTCAAGGGAGGTGGGGGTCCTGCAGGGGGATGGGTGGGTTGGTCTTCGGGTTGGTTGTCGAAGCTGTTGTGGATGTCTGCAATTTTGTTGTGGAAGAATGAGGCTAGGGAGTGGCAGAGGGCTTGAGAGGGGGTGATGTCGTTGGAGTTGGCCGAGGGATTGGTAAATTCCTTGACGATGTTGAATAGTTCCTTGCTGTTGTGGGCGTTGTTATCTAGTCGGTCCTTGAAAGCGGCTTTCTTGGCATTTCGGATCAGTTGGTGGTGTATGCGGGTGGCGTTTTTGAAGTCGTCCTTGGTGCTGGTGGTTGGGTCTTTTTTCCAGGCCTTCTCAAGGGAGCGGCAGAGTTTCTTGGATTTCTTAAGATTATCGTTGAACCAGGAGGCCTTCTTGCTGCCAAGTTTGATTTGTCGTTTTTTCAGTGGTGCTAGGATGTCGGCGCTGTTGGATAACCATAGGGTGAGGTTGGTGGCGGCTTGGTCAGGGTTTGAGGAGTGGGCTGGGGGGTTTAGAAGAAGTGATGAGGAGATCTGGTCGATGGTGATTTTGTTCCAGTTTCTTTGCAGAGTTGGTTGGGGGTGGTTGTTGGGTTTGGGCTTGTTGTAGGTAAAGTGAACGCAGCTGTGGTCAGTCCAAAGGAGAGCCGTGGTGTGGCTGAAGGAGACATGATTGCTGGAGGTGAAGATAGGGTCGAGTGTGTGACCTGCGATGTGGGTGGGGGAAGTGACCAGTTGTTTAAGTCCGAGGTTGGCGAGGTTGTCCAAAAGGGTGGTGGAGTTGCGGTCGTTGTTCTTTTCAAGGTGAAAGTTGAGGTCTCCCAGAAGGATGTAATCTTTGGAGGGGAGCGCGTGTGGAGTGATGAAGTCCGTGATGTCCTCACTAAATTGTGCGCGGGGTCCTGGAGGTCTGTAAAGGAGGGTGCCTCTGAGTGTGGTCTTGGGGTCGATGTGGATCTGGAAGTGAAGGTGTTCAGAGTTGGCGAGATTGACGTCTGAGCTGGTTGAGATGTGGATGGATTTCTTATGGACGATAGCGATTCCTCCTCCTGTGTGGCCGGTACGGTCCTTGCGTATGATCTTATAATCCTCTGGGATGGCAATGGTGATGTCTGGGGCAGAAGAGGCGTTCATCCATGTTTCTGTTAGGAAGGCGACGTCCGGAGAGATGGTGTCTAGTAGATTCCATAGGTCAATGGCGTGCCTGTGGACCGATCGGGTGTTGAGCAAGATGCATTGTAGGTGGTTGGGGTCGGATATCTGTGGTGTGATCGTAGCGGGGTTGTTGTCGATGCCGTTGAATTTGCAGGAGTTGCATGAGAAAGGTCCGTGGGTTCGTCCAGGAGCGGCTTGGACGCAGTTGGGGGAGCGGCCGGGGTTAAGGGCTAGGAGGGTGGTGGCATCGTAGGTAATGCGGGAGGGGTGGGCATGACAAGGGCCAGGGGGTATGGCGCTGGGCGCGGTCCAGGCGCGGACGGGCGAAGACGGGCTTACCTTTGGCACACTTTCGGCGTGGCCGCAGCGCGTGGCCGCAGCGCGTTGGACCATATGCTATAAATGGATAGTGGAGGGGGCGGAGTGTGGGAGGGTCAGCTGGGAGGCGGGGAGCGGGGAGGAGCGACGGGCTAAAGTAAATAAACAGTAAGATGGCCGCTCGCTCTCTAAATCGAAACTGGGGCAGAGCTGGATATCGAGTTCGAGTGAGGTTCCTTAATAAAGTGAATAGACACGCTTCTTAGCCGCCCTACAATGCCAGGAATGCAAGCAAACCAAATGCCAAGGAGAACGACAGCGCGCGCATACACAGCAATACAAACAGCGCTATGAAATTGACCACAACGATACCAAGCGCTATGGAATGCACAGTGCGCTATGTCAGGGCAGGCAGGCAGCAGGTCCCAGGACAGGCAGGCAGCTGGGAGAGAAGACTCCGAGGCACAAGCCGAGTGCAGGGCGAGCAACCACAATGGAGGGAATCCAGGTGGTCACAGAGGAGGAGAGGACGGGGCGATAGTAGACTATCCGTGTGTGGGAGGGTCAGCTGGGAGGCGGGGAGCGGGGAGGAGCCACGGGCTAAAGTAAATGAACAGTAAGATGGCCGCTCGCTCTCTAAATCGAAACTGGGGCAGAGCTGGATATCGAGTTCGAGTGAGGTTCCTTAATAAAGTGAATAGACACGCTTCTTAGCCGCGCTACAATGCCAGGAGTGCAAGCAAACCAAATGCCAAGGAGAACGACAGTGCGCGCATACACAGCAATACAAACAGCGCTATGAAATTGACCACAACGATACCAAGCTCTATGGAATGCACAGTGCGCTATGTCAGGGCAGGCAGGCAGCAGGTCCCAGGACAGGCAGGCAGCTGGGAGAGAAGACTGCGAGGCGCAAGCCGAGTGCAGGGCGAGCGACCACAATGGAGGGAATCCAGGTGGTCACAGAGGAGGAGAGGACGGGGCGATAGTAGACTATCCGTGTGTGGGAGGGTCAGCTGGGAGGCGGGGAGCGGGGAGGAGCCACGTGCTAAAGTAAATAAACAGTAAGATGGCCGCTCGCTCTCTAAATCGAAACTGGGGCAGAGCTGGATATCGAGTTCGAGTGAGGTTCCTTAATAAAGTGAATAGACACGCTTCTTAGCCGCGCTACAATGCCAGGAATGCAAGCAAACCAAATGCCAAGGAGAACGACAGCGCGCCCATACACAGCAATACAAACAGCGCTATGAAATTGACCACAACGATACCAAGCGCTATGGAATGCACAGTGCGCTATGTCAGGGCAGGCAGGCAGCAGGTCCCAGGACAGGCAGGCAGCTGGGAGAGAAGACTCCGAGGCGCAAGCCGAGTGCAGGGCGAGCGACCACAATGGAGGGAATCCAGGCGTTGTGTGGACATGCAAACTACTTCTTTAAGTATCATAGTAAGTCAACATAGGTTTAGGGGATATGTACTGCCATCACAGGACACCCTTTTTGCCACATGAGGCACTGTAACACTGATGACAATTAACATATTATTGCATATGTTTTATGATAGGGAATAAGGTAGCCAAGCAGATAATTCACATTTATAAATCTCTTCTCAAGTAAACCACTATCTACACTTTTCATGCCTCATATGTGCAATAGGCCTCCACAGTGGAAGTATCACTATTAGAAAAGTGTCAACAGACCTGTTTTAGTAAAGGGACAGTCACACCTTGACACTGTTTTTCAATGGAAAGAAGTATCAGTTCAGGGGATCACCTCAGTCACCATGCCTCATATCATCCATATAGGGCTACTAGTGGGACAGATCACTCTTTCTGGGAACATCCATGGATCAGCTGGTCTATAGAGACATTACTCTCTGCATCAGTTCTCCTGCCACAATAACTCTTGGCCAGGCTGGGCCTTGGCCAAGGCAGCCCACATTTCAGTATCAGGCCATGCTCTCTGCAGGCTGAGGCTACTTATCTCACATGGACCTCACTCTAATCTCCATCCAATTCAATACTGAAAAGTCAAACTGCTGGCCAGTCTATGTGTAAACATATGGTTGTTTGGCACTAGCTACCTCCCAGATAACTAGTTTGCAAAGTCTGATATGGGCTGTATGATAATTGGGACAGTGCACTTGGGTTACATCATCCTCAAATGCCTTTTACAGTATGCAAACATGACTTATCGTGTGAACCTATACATAACAATTCACACACACACTGTTAGAACTGGGATTTCCGGTTGGCTAAGGCTTACGCCAAAGCAAGGCAGAAACCACCATTCTAGTCAGGGCAAGGGAGTCACACGCAAGATAACCCCTGCTCACCCCCTTGGTATCTTGGCACAAGCAGACAGGCTTATCCCGGAGGCAATGTGTAAAGAATTTGCGCACGCACACAACAGCAACAACATCCTAGGCACACCACAAAAGGAACTCCACACAAGGTTATATAAAGATAACGTTTGTATTGTTTAAACACATCAGATAGTAATCACACAATATACATTGTGCCAACTGGCATGGGCAATATTCACAAGGGATTATTTACACCAGGACAGGGCCACGTGGGCCACTGTCAGAATCAGCACTTAGTAGAACTAGCACTTAGAATAACTGTCACACCAAATAACAATTAAAGATCACAACCAGTAACCACTGGTAACAGGTAGGTACCCACTACGCAATACTAATAACCATAGCCCTAGATCACTCATAGACACATAACCTCTCTAGTATAAATTATACTAGGCAAAGCAAACGTCTAAGCATGAGCACCTTTAGAAGTGTAACACAAGCATAACGGCAAAGCACATTACGCAGCCATCACATTTAGGCCTAACCAGTAAAAATACAGTAGGCAATCTCCTCACTAGTCTAAACACATTAGACTTGCCTCCTAAGAATAAATCACATTTAGGGGCGTAACTCACAGTGAAGTAAACTCTCACTAACATAAACCTACATAGGTAAAATAACCTCATAATCATAGTAACATCACATTGCGCAAAAATCACATTAGGGCCTTGCGCCCTACCCACTTACCAGCCCCCTGGCCAACTGGCCATCCAAAGAAGGGGCTCAAATGCCCTGTGTCCAGAATGTCAGGGCGCGCTGCCAATGCAGCGCCAGTCAGGGGTGCGCCACCGGCGCAAACCTAAACGTTGCAGCTGCCCACTAAGTGCTGGGCAGCTGGGAACAGCAACAGGGCCTAAACGTTGCAGCTAGCACTGAGTGCTGCACAGCTGTAGCAGGCCTGACACTTCTGTGCCATCTCCGTCCCTCACAAGGACTTTCACCCAAATGGCGCCTAAACGGTGCAGCTGCCCACTAATTGCTAGGCAGCTGGGAACTTTAAACTGTGGCAGGGGCTCTCACTAGCCCCTGGGACAAAACTGCACCAAACATGGGGACCCCTGTGCTCTAGGAACATATCCCCAGGCTACACGTTGGAGCCACTTAGGCTCTGTAAAATGAATACCACGTTGGAGCAGCCCTCTAGCTAGCAGGCCGCTCAGGAAACAACTATGGTGCCCTCATTGGCACCTCACGGGGCTTTTAAATAAACTTGCCCCCCTGGTGGAGCCACATGACTCTTAAAATGAAGGGGCCCACGACTAGGGCATCCCCGGGCTCCCCTGGCAAAAATGACGGGCCTGGCACCACTGTAGCTCTGGACCCCCACTGGGGCCTTTTAAACAACTATGCCCCCTTTGGAGCTCACTGGCTCCCAAAACAAGACAGTCCCCCATGGGGGAGCCACTCGGGCTCTTGACGTCAGTGAGGCCTTTTCGGAGCGGCCCGCTGCACAGACGGGGCCGCTCCTAGCATGGTCTGACACAGTGCCTCACTCAGGCACTTACACCTTACTCACCGGGGTGTTCGCTGGCTAGGGCTCCTCCGGGCGGCAACTTCCTCTGTGGCAGCAGCAAGCGGGGCTCTCTCACTCCCGAGAGCCTCGCCGACGTCGGCAGCCGCAGCACCGGTCTCCTTTGGGCAGCGCGGAGCTCTCCTCAACCACCAGAGCCCAGCCTGCACCCTCGCCCGCCATGCTCCTTTGCCGCACAGCTTCCTATCCTGCCGCACTTCCTCTTCCATCCACGGCCCTGCCCACAACCAGGCAGGCCGCGGACGCGGCGGTCATTATTAAAAACGGCTCGGGCTGCGGCGGCGATTCTCCTGGTGCCACATGAGGGGTAGGCACCCTCGAAACCCAATTAAAATGTAGAAGTGAGGTAGGCACTCGCTAAGGGCACCATACAGGGGGTAGCACCCGAAATATAATTAAAGAGGCAAATAAAGACGCAGGGTGGGCACCTGCACACTCAGGGGCATATAAGGGGCAGGAGCGCTTCCCTCCCAGGAAAAACGACAGCGCTCTGCCCAGAAAGGAAAGTAAAGCGCTCTCAAGGTGCTGGGGGCATAGACAAGCCCACAGGAATGACCCCTATAGCAAGAAGGGTCCCAGCAACACAGGTCCAAGAGAAGTCCTACAGGACAAGTCCATCAGGCATCCAGGGGCTGGGCAGGGCCCAGGGAGGCAAGCCATCCCCTGGGCCCAAGCAGCAGCACGCCCCTGGCAGGATTCAAGTAGCAAGACAAGAACATCTTCAGGGTGTCACAGCACCCTTTTTATACAGCACAATCCTGTGTCTAAAGGTGCAGGGTGGGGGAAAAACCAGGCACAGCTGGTTTTGGAGCACTGTTGATGTGCTCAGCCACCCCTCCCATTCACTAGTCAGGCTAGGGTCATCAGTCGCACCACAGGGGGCGGAGCCAGCATTGTGTCGGGAAAGCCCAGCCCTATTCAGGTCCCAGGTGCACCCCTCCCTCACATCAGCATGTTAATCTCCACTCACTACCGGAGCAGACCCATCCAGACTCCTGGGGCCAGGCTCACCAGTAAGCATGGGCAAATTTTGCGAATTCGCGATCCGCGAATTTGTGCGAATTTGCTTATTTTTGTTTTTCTGCGTGTTCGCGGGGCTTTTTGCATCTTTGCGAGCCGCTTGCATAGCGAAGTTACCCATGCAGTCGTTTATGGGAGAGGGAGAGAGAGATAGATAGATAGATAGATAGATAGATAGATAGATAGATAGATAGATAGATAGATAGATAGATAGATAGATAGATAGATAGATAGATATAGATAGATAGATAGATAGATAGAGAGAGAAAGAGAGGGAAAGAGAGAGGGAGAGAGAGAACGAGAGAAAGAAAGAGAGGCCGGATCTCTGAAGGGCCAGATTCCTGAGTTGCCCCTACAGAACATACAGCTTTTTATTTTTAACAAAATGCATATGAAAATTGTGCTGTAAAGGTCTCTTTTAGTTTAACCCCTCCTGACAACTCAAAATGGGTGTATTTGCCATCCTCTCCCTTCTTCCTGTTTTTTATATCTGTAAGTGCTTCCTGATGAGGTTTAATTTCTTGGACTGGTGCCTCGTTGCCTACTTGTAACTATTCTCTGACCCTGCTTCAAGGGTCAGAGCAGGGTCAGAGAATAGTTGCAAGTAGGCAACGAGGCGCCAGGAAACAATTAGCAGCAGGTGTCCAAGTTGAAGTTAATTTGTTTGTAACCCTTTTGTAAAAGGTTACAAAGAAATTAGGTTCAACTTTTGCACCTGCTGCTGTAACCTTTGCTTGGCTGAAATACGTCCCCGCTGATTCGCGGATTTTACCGCGATTTCGCGAGATTCGCGGATCGTGAAATCGCGAAAAATCCGCAAATTCGCCCGCGAAACGGATTTTACGCCCACCCTTACTCACCAGCCAGCTCCAGCCAATCACGTGCCAGCACACTCACTGCACAAACATGCCAACTTCCAGAAGTAGAACATAACAAAAAGGAATTGCCAGTACTGATAACACCGCAGTAACATGAATTCAGACACAGTACTTGAGAAAACATTCAAGACTGGGGGCTAGTCAATAGCTTTTATTATTGTTTCTGATTTTATCAAGAGATACTTTTTTCATATTCAAAAAACAAACATGTAAAACACATTTATCAAAAGGTCAAAAACAGGGGGGAATCATTCATCATATCAATCATATCACAACCATACAACATGCAATCATTCATGGGGAGAAGGGGTGCACTGGATAAGAGAGCTACAAAATTTACCAAAACATACAATATTTACAGTGTAATATCAAACATAAGACAAGAAAAGCCAAAGTCTGCAAACCACTTAAACAATATTTTCCTTTGGTGTGTAATCAATTATACCGTACATTCCTATGGTCAAGTATAAAAAATACTTTGTAAATCATTAGAGAAAGGATAATGTACAAGAATTAGTGATAAGCAACAATTATAAGGACATTCACGCTTATCACTAAAGCAGACAGTGATATGGCTGGGGCCTACGCGTTTCGAATCCCAATGACTTGTGGGGATTCTCTTCAGGGCCTTTAGAGTTCTCTGCATAAATAAAGAAGAAAAGAGGGAGGGGGGAGAACAAGAATTAGGAAAGACTCAGACAGGCATGGTTAGTTTAGTCACAAGATCAACATCAGTCACGTAACTCAGTTACCACCCTTATCTCCACAGACTTACCACTATGCTAGGGTGTAAAAGGCATGGGGGCCTCAACTGTTTGGCATAGGGTGTTCCAGGATCTGAAAAAGTTTGTATACAGAAGTCAGCAGGTGGGGGGGTGGACGAGCAGTCTGTTTAAATGAAGGTAGCAATTTTTACTCATCTCCTGTAATTGGAAAAGAAATAGTCTCAGGGTAGGGATTGGTTGACACAATTAGGTGGTGGTAAACCTATAAGAGAAAAATTGGATTGTGTCAAAAATAGGAAATTTTGTTGGTTTGGTGCACTACCGGTTTTAGGGGAGGATCTCACCTGGTAAAGTGCAGGTTGCGGAGACCGTGTGTGTAGTGGCCGCCCGTATTTATTTGCTAGAACCGTCTTGAAAAATAAAAGGAAAAAGAGTGGGCTTTGAATTTGTAAAAGATTAAAGAGAACGCGACTGGTCGAAAACACCCAAAAAAATACAAATCTTTACCGGAATTTGTTATTGGCAGGGAGATAAGGTTGCACTTATTCATGGAAACCCTGTCTGTAAATGACGTTCAAAAGCGGCGCTCATCTGGAGAAACAATGAGCACCATTAGACGCTCGCATGCATTCTCGTTAGAGAGATAAATTAAAATAAAGGCGGCAGCTTACCGAGATAACTAGTCACATGAGTGTGACCGTGGTGGGTAGAACACAGAAGTGTTTCAATTCAAGGCGCCTTTGGAAAAAAGTAAAAGATAAATCAGCGTTTGAGTGTTATAGTAGTGACAGGTGCCTCTAAACAAAAATGAATGAGCGCGTGGGATATTGGTGCTCGTTTCAGAATCACAACGAGGTCAGAAGGGTGAAAGAACTGAGGGCTTACCGGCATATCTATTCCACGCGGTCAGCGGTGATTATTGAAAAACTAAAGAGAACGGAAGCAAAAAGTAAAGAACTAATTTAGACCTTATAAAAAAGGGGGAAACAATTAACGTTGCTAGGCGGATTTGCAGGGAGAAGTACTTACAGATTTGGATCCGAGCGAGTTTTCAAATCGACGGCGTCTATGACAGCACTACACACAGGCTCCTGCGCAGTAGCAGGCTGAGGCTGAACTACTCTGCTTATATACCTTGACCCTGCGTGGCAGGGCCTGCCCTCTCAGAGGCCAAGGTTGCATAGAGATTCCGGACCGGATTCAGAGTGAGCTATGGACCGGAGTCTCACAAATGTTGAAGTAACACGGGTGAGTACCAGAGTGAAAATAATGTGACGCTAAGGTGACCCACTGCACTGACAAATGGCTCACGACAGATGATTACAATTTGAAGATTTCACTTAATTCATTAAGTCCAGATACTGCTGTATCAAACTTGACGATAAGGAAAGCCTCACGTTTTGATAATGTCAAATTTAAATCGCCACCTCTGGGATTTCTTTCTATTTTCGAAATTACTGTCCACTTAAGATCACTCACAGAGTGCTGCAATCGCGTCCAATGTTGCACCAAGGGGGCAACTTCCAGAAGTGGCACTTCTACACTAGACACAATCATGCCGAATACATCATTGCGCAGCATTCAATCTCACGAGTTTGCACATACCAAACTCGACCCTGCACTCCCCACACATCAGGAACTACCATGGTCACACATATTCCCCCTGCATTCCTATGGGAGGGCAGGTCACTCTCACAACACACACACAGAGCGCACGCACTTTACACTGGACCACAGTGAAAAAGTGCGCAGAGACCTAAAATCACCAACACCAGGTTACAGAAACAGGCTAGGCAAAAGCAAAAAGTTTCGGGGTGAACCTGCCAAAATGGGCTGGATCCAACACATACCATAAAGTTACTCGATAACTCATTGTAGCTACTGTACTCAGAGCCATATTGTAGCCTAGGGGAAAAGAAAGAAAAAATCTAAAAAGAGTGAATAACTTTATTTGAAATAGTTACCTGTTCCTCTGGTGAGCCATAGAGCAGAGAGTATAGGGAAAGGACCTCATATACTAGGGTATCCAGCTTCTTTGGAGTAAAGGGCGGTCCCTGTCCCATGTAGTGTGTGCATGATTGCTCACAGAGGTAAAAAACAGCAGCTTAAATGGAGGAAAGGATGACAGCAGCAGTTTCAGCAGGCTAGTGAGCTTTTTTCCAGCCTCCACATACATGTATGCCATGTTTTACATCAGCGTTGGCTCAAACAACCATTGACAATTGACCATCGCTATTCCCAAAGTTAGCCTATGGCTGTGACCACTGTGCATTTGAGCACTCACTGCGCAATCCTCTTCCGCTGGTGGGCAGCGTTCAACATGTCCTACTAGCGAGGTCAGGCAGTAACCATGCTAGCAGTTGGGAAAACTGTACTGAGGCCGAATGTGTGCTGCGCATTGTACACCATGTTTGGCGGTATTTTAACACAACACATGTTCTGCTACCCTCATTATAGTAAAAATTTACAATTTATGATTTGATGATGTGCACAGTTCTACTATAGACCGGTAAAGGCCCCATTAGGGATGTCTGATCTATGTTCAAGATTTGACAATGATAATGTAATATGTGTACTGCTTCATGAAGCATTGATGTTCAGACACATCACTTTTGCCTTACTCTTCACATATGTTACTCTGCACACTGCAATCAAAATACAATTTGGTGTTACTCTTTACGTAGGTACCCTGGGAGAGAGAGAATATGCCAGTTACCTGTGTACCGCCCATTCCCAGTCCTACACACCACAGAAGAACGACACATCATCCCAAAGTTCCATTTAAATGGGCAAACAATTGTGGATCTAACAGTTGGAGCCTGACCTCCTAACTCACCTAAATAAGCCTGCATTAATACCACCACTAGTAAAACTCATGTCAGTTTTGCGTTTCTTGGCCACAGGCATATTTCAATCCACTCTTTCTATTTCTGGTAGAATGTCACGACTGAAATTCATATGGATTCTCTTAGAGGTGCTTACAGCAATGTTGAGATACGTGGGAAGCTCCATCCAGTTCCCCAGAGATGAGGATTTAGCCACTGTGAAGGCATATTTCTATGTATTTCAACACATCCCAAATGTGATTGATCTATTAATGGCACCCATAGTGGCTTAGTATCCCAATACGACAGGGAGCAAGTCTACCAGAACAGGAAGCACTACTATTCTATCCAAGTGGTTGTCTGCCTAGCGGATTTGTACACCTCAAATGTCTGTGATTAGTTCCCAGGATCTGCCCATGATGCCTACTTACTGCGGTTTATCACCACAGGAGAGGGCCAGGCTTGTAGGTAGTGTGAGCTGTCCTAACTTTGTGTGGGAAATGTCAGGTAGTATGATCTGAAAGTGTTTAATAAAATGTTGCCCCTATGTATCTCTTCCATCTAGGAGACTCAGCGTATCACAACGGGCGATGGTTATTGGCACCGCTGAAGAATCCTACAACACCAGGGGAAGTTTGTTTCAAAGATGCCCATGGAAGAACATGGGAGCCAGTGGAGCGGGCTTTGGACTCCTGAAAGCCAGATTCAGATGTTTGGACTGGACTGGGAGAGCCCTCCTCCACTCCACTAAGGAAGGTGCATAAGATCATTTGATCTGCTGCATACTCCACAACATTGCCCTGCGACAGAACATACTTTACATCGCAGAGTATGCAGGCTATTAAGGCCTACCAGGTGGGGACCCAGGAATACCAAATGAAAATTATGATATTTGCAAAGATCAAGGGTCTAACTTGCATCAGGATCTCTTCAAGAACTACTTCTCTTGCGTGTAAGTATGCTATGAGATGTGATGACGTTGACTTTTATATATTTTCCATTCGAAGGCCCAGTTGTGTCTAATACAGGCAAACACCCATATTTGTTATCTAAACATCTTTAGCATTGTTGCTCATGTGAGAAGTGGGGAGTTTGTGGTCACCTGTCACTGCTAATAAGCTGAGTTTCCTTCATGGTTCATATATATTGGGTTACACCATTGTAATGGGTCCAGGTCACCTTAAAAGCTAAATGTTCCTACGTATATCTGGGTGGGGCATTGTCTGTACATTGCACATTCTATGATGAGTGAAGATCAATTGTAACACAAAAGACAAGTGGGAAGGTTCAAAAGGAGTGTAGCCTCTTGGAGAGAAGCAAGATGGTGGCTGCGTGAGGAATGGTGCAGCGTTAATCAAAATCCCCCAGAAACGGCAATAATGCCAGCCGGCTTTTTCAGTAAATGAACAATGCTGTGGGTTACTGCTTGGTTTGACTCGGTGGAGGTTAAGCTGCTTCGGGGGCTGGCCGGCGCTCTCACGGTCTGGACCCGGCATCGCTACAGCTGTGGTGGGCATGTTGTTGGTGTGAGGTGAGGCAGGAGAGACGCCGGCAGAGGCACCGGGGGAGACGGCCAGAGGGGGGTGGGACGGCAGAGCTGTCTCTGGAGTTCAGAGATGATGGCCCCTAAAGCAGCGTCAGAAGCATCGGCAAAAGCCGCGGCAGCGGCTCGGAGGAAAGCCCAAGCCACACACCCTCACTAGCAACTCTAGCAGGAGCCTAAGGGGGATGCATCCCCGGCCAAGCAGGCTACATCCCCAGGAGAGCCATCAAAGAAGAAACAGGCCTCAGTAAGGGCGCGGCAAGTGACTCCTTCCATCCCCGAGCTGTTTGCCCGTAGTGGCAAGGGGCAGAACGCTAGGGATGGGAGCAATGAAACAACAACAGATGCTACCGAACCCGTGCCACAGAAGGTCATGGCGGCAGGTATGGCTGCGGCATGCACACCTCTGCCTGATGATACAGGTGATCAGAATGCTGCTTTGACTGAAGTTCTGTTAACGGTGGGGGAAATAGGGCAAGAGCGTGTGGGAACTGATGTAGGAACTGATGTACAAATAGTCGTTAGTAATGCTGACAATGAAACCGCTGCTATACCAGTACATGGAAGACAAACAGAGATGGTATCAGGGCAAGGACAGAGTGCAGGTGTGGACGGGGGAGGAGGGGCAGAAGGTTTATGCCCTCCCCTGGCTTTATTGACCCTAATGGATGGTAAAGATAAGGAAAATGAGAAGGAGAAGGATAGCAGTGAGTGCTTTTATTCTGTCTCAGAGGAAGCTGAATGGTCGGATGATGGCAGGAGTTCATCTCAGGGGGGAAGTGACTCTGAGTTCGATAGTGATATAGAGCAGAACCCTCCTAGTACAGTGAAAAGACCAAATGACCAAAGGAGTGCCCCGGACCAGCCTATGCGGGATTTAACATGGGATCATTCATCAGCCATGCCACTGCAGGGAAGCCCGAATGCTGTAACTCATCCCTCGCTCTTAGACGTCATCTACCAGACTATCCTCATGCACAGGGAGGAAGCACGCCAGGACAATCGGAAGTCGCAAGCAGCAATGCGCAAGATGCAAGGCGTAGTAAGAAAGCTGTCTAAAGTATATGTCAATGTGGGGGTTAGAGTTACAAACCTAGAGGAAAGGATTGTAGCAACCGAGTCCGAGGCTGCCGCAGCTATTATCAAAGTGGAGTCGCAAAGCACCCAAGTCACTGATATCCAGTGGAAACTGGAAGATATGGAAAACAGGCTGAGACGAAACAACTCACTGGTGCTTGGGATACCAGAAGGGGATGAGGGGTCGGATGCTAGGGCCTATATGATCAATCTTTTTAAGACTGTATTTCCAGAACTTTCCGATTGGAACTGGTCGGTAGAAATCCAGAGGGCACACAGCACTCCATTCAGGGTCCGTCCGGGGGCAAGAAACAGTGACAAACCAAGGGCAGTCTTAATATTCTTGGGTAACTTTATCCTCCGGCAACGTATATCGGAAAAGGCCCGACCGGGCAAGAAGGTCCATTGAGGAAGTCTCGTTCTTTGTTAGGCCTGACTTCTGCCACATGACTGTTGTTAATCCAGCGCAGCTCAAGATGGTGAAAGAGGGCCAAACCCAATACTTTTCATCTGAAGTAAAGGCAAAGGAGTTCTTGGACTCTCTTGGTAGCTAGTAAAGTTATCTAGCTCCATTCTGTTCCCTGGTCTTTGGCTTTTTTGGTTTTGTTTTTTGTTTTTTGGGATATTAGGCACTAAGAAGGGTGGACTGAGGCACGATTTCTGTCTGAATGGTTATAATTTCTATATGACATTTCTACTGTACGTATAGTCAGATAATCAGGTTATTTTCTGTCTCCTTGCTGGGGGGAAGTATTTTGACACTTAACGTTCTGATGTAATGTTTATAGCACCTATTTCACTGCTGCTGCACATGCGCATGACAAGCACAGACCTAGGTCTGAGCGCTTCACATGGGAGGGAGAAGGGGGGAAGGGTAGGGAGGGGTTCAGAGCGGGTTCCGGGAGGGTCGGTGGGGGCACAGGGGACTTTGGGGGGTAGCTTGGAGGGGGAAGTAGAAAATGGGAATATTTGGTACAATGGCTGATCGATCTTCTAATGCAGGATATGGTATTTTTGTTAGGAGTGTTTTCTTCACCCAGATGTTGTTAACAAGAATGATGGAAAGGTTCAAACCCAACAATGTCGCGTCTTAGCATTTATTCAATTAATATAGGAGGGTTGAATGATTGGAGAAAGAGGGCCAGACTGTCCGAGTTTGTAAAAACAGAATCCATTGATATCCTCTATTTACAGGAAACACATCTACCATGGGCTAAAAAACAGTTTCTTAGGATGGGGGTTGCTTTGATATACTTGCATGCTCATAACAAACATCAACGGTAAGGGGGGTGGCTATCTTAGGTAAAACAGTGTTGGGCGGGGCCAAACGAACTAAGGTGGATGAGTGGGGTAGATGGGCTTTGGTGGAGATGTAGGGCCAGATGTATCAAGCATCCATTTTGCGATTCCTTATTAGCGAAAAATAAGGAATCGCTAATAAGGAATAGCAAAATGGAATGCATCAAGCAATCACTACAAAAATAGCCATTTCTTAGAATTCCTTAATTGCGACTCGCAAATTGCGAGTCGCAATTAATGAATACCTCCCCATTCATTCCTATGGGCCTAAAGGCCCATCGGAATGAATGGGAAGACAATCTCAATTTGCGAATTGCAATTAGCAATTCACAAATTGAGATTGCGAGTTCAAGGGTGCAGGGGTGTCCAAAGGACACCCTGTTGCACCGCATAATTTGATCTGTGCACGTATGTTGCGCACACGCATGCCCTTAGGGCATGTGTGTCCGCAAGATGAAACTTTGAAAAATGCACAAAAGTGCATTTTTCAAAGTTTTTGCAAATTACCATGAAGTTGTACTTCGTGGTAATTTGCATGCCCTATTAGCGAATTCGCTATTTTTGAAACTTTCATGCATTGCATTTAAGGAATCTTAATTTGAGATTCCTTAAATGCGAACAATCGCAATTTAGCGAATTCTCTATTTGCGATTTTTGCATTTGGGATGATGCATCCCAAATGCAAAAATACAGGTAGCAAAGGGGCAGATTCTGAGAATCTGCCCCTTTGCAAACGGTTTTTAGCTTGATGAATCTGGCCCGTAGTGTGGTGTAACAATATGTGGGATATATGGTTCCAATCAAGACGATCCCGAAGTTTTCGAAACATTGGAAAGGGAACTGGCAACCTGGCCCGCCCCCATCCTGGTATGTGGGGATCTGAATATATCAGCTGACCTGGTTAAGGAAAATAATTTGTATACCGGACGGAAGCCTAGGGTGTTCACCACTGCCACCCTCTGATTCACCCATGCCACCCTCTGGTACATCACTGCCACCCTCTGATTCATCACTGTAGATTATGGGGGGGAAAAGCAAGCACACCTGCCGTGCTTCAACTGACATGAATTAATTTGGGGTTGATTAATGTGTCACTGAATTTAAACTTCCTGTCTGGCACCTGCTTCCTTATCGGTAATTTGCTTTCTGTTGCAGTGCAATTTTTTTTCCCAGGACCTTTGTGGCCTACTTGTAGTCTACTTGTAGCTATTCTATGAGCCTGCTGTGAGGGTCAGAGCAGGGTCATAGAACTCTGGAGGGGCCCCTCAGGAAGCACTACAGGGAATGGTTACTAATGATGACTTTGAACTTTTGCACCTGCTGAATGCGTTCAGTTTTGCAAAACTCGTTTTTCTGCAGAACAGCAACTGTTATGCCCCAAACAAACGTAGGCAACTGAACTCTGGAGGGGCCCCTCAGGAAGCACTACAGGGAATGGTTACTAATGATGAGTGAACTTTTGCACCTGCTGAGTGCTTTCAGTTTTGCAGAACTCGTTTTTCTGCAGAACAGCAACTGTAATGCCCCAAACAAACGTAGGCAACTGAACTCTGGAGGGGCCCCTCAGGAAGCACTACAGGGAATGGTTACTAACGATGAGTGAACTTTTGCACCTGCTGAGTGCTTTCAGTTTTGCAAAACTCATTTTTCTGCAGAACAGCAACTGTAATGCCCCAAACAAACTTACTTGTGAAAGTTGATTTCTAATCCAAAAGTGATCCAAAGAAAGTCAAAAAGGCCTCAAATCCCAAAAAGTGCAGGCAAATGTCAACCTGAGGAGTTATTCTGATAAAAATCATCATTTAAGCTGCTTGCTGGTGGATTTCTTGTGCAGAATTGCAAATTTTGTAATTTCGCGAGTGCGAGATTGTTGCTGCCCGCCGCATCTACATGTTCGCAATTGCGAACTCTCACGATGCGTCGCCAAACTCCCGCGGGATCCTGCAGCAAGATCCAAAATGGCGCAGCACTCGCAAAATATCGAGAAAAACAACTCGGCAAACGCTGAATGACGGTAAGTGAAAGCCGCACACCGCAATTTTGTATCACCAAGCAAAAAAATCCGCTGCGTGCGAATTTGCGGATTTTCGGTAAATTCGCGAGAGTTTGCGGATTGCGAATTTACCGAAAATCTGCAAAACCTGCGAGCAGAATGGATTTTCCGCCCATGCTTAATTGATGCATGATGATCTAGACAAACAGGAGGTTACCTGGGCAACAAAATTGCATGACCCGGACTCAGATTTGGACAAAGCTTTACAGCTGGATAAGGAGGTTTTAAGGTCATCAAACCTAAAGGCACAACATGTTAAAACACTCTTCAATCTTTATTTTACACCGTCTAAATTATTTCACTGGACTATGAGGGCTTATAACAACTGCCCCAGATGTCAGAAAAGGCCGGCGGATCTACTGCATATGTTTTATTATTGTGAGAAACTTAATACTATCAAAGGTGAGATCGAGAGATTTCTATTGGGGCTGCTAGGCTCGAAGATCAGTCTATCCCCGACAGTTATGATCTTTGGGAGTGAAAATAAGCTGGGTCTCAACAGGGAGACGGAAGCATTCTTTTTCTTGGCGGTTGCTGTGCTACATCCTTCTGTCAGCAGCTTGGAAAGATTTGAACACCCCCTCCTTCCAGATGTGGTTGGCCAGGCTCCTTGGTATTCACACTATTGAATCCACACTGTATGCACATAAGGGAATGAAAACACGTGAATTTGGGCGTAAAATTTGGACACCGTTGAAAGTGTGGAGGGATGGGCAATCACAAACATATGCCCACTGTATATATATATATAAATATGTGTGTTTAACTTATGCCGGTTCTTCCCCACTAAATCCCTGTAAATACCAGAAGTCTTCTTTGTTCCTCTGGTTTTTACGTGAATATATTTATATTTATATTTATATATTGTATGATAATGACATGTATTTGCGATATCCTGTTTTTTCCTACATGCAAGATGAAATGTTTTTTAATTATGATCATGGATTTTTTATGTACCAATATAAATTCCCAATAAAAAGAAAAATACAATTAAAAAGGAGTGTAGCCTCTTGGTTAGAGTTGGAGTGACACAGGCACATGGTAGTTGTACTCACTTTAATATCACTTTAGCAACACTTGAGTAATGGAAGCCTACATGAGTAGTGTAGATCAGTTGTAACGTGGAAGACAGGTGAGAAGGGTCAAAAGGCATGTCACTTTAGAAACACTTGAGTAATAGTAACTTAAATGATAAGTTAACATCTGTTCTAACATGGAAGAAGAAGCGAGAAAGGGTAAGAGGAGTGTAGCATCTTGGCTGGAGTTGGAGTGACAAGACCTTATTTTTAGTTGTAGTCACTTCAATCTCACTTAAGTAACACTTGGCAATTGATCAGTATACCACAGCTGTTGGTAACAAGCATTTGGGGCAGACCATACATTTACATTTTAACACATATCATGGGTCCTGCATAGCTATTTTCATGGAATTGCACTTGCAGACAGCATTGCAACATGTGGCATGTCCTAGTATTGGATGCATGTGCTCTTATATTTACCAATACCCACTGCCACAGACAAATCAACATGTCAGATACTTTGAGTATTGCATGTTAGGAAAGTAGATATAGAACAGAATAGAAAAAGCAGAGTTGGCAACAAACAGGACTTTATGATATTGTGGCAGGTATTAAAATCTAATTTATAAGAGTCCACTCCTCCCTCCATACCTGATAAGCCCTCCGTATGCAGGGTGGGAAAGACCTTCACCTCCCAGGGTAAGTGTTCTAATGGTGTGCTGAGAGGGCCACCACCAGTCCTCCGGGTGCTGTCTGTTGTACCTGGTCCAATCCCCTAGCCTGATGTCGTTCCACCTCTTCCTAATGTCTCCCTTTGTACGCAGGGTGTTACCAACAGCATTCAATCTGTTGGCTATCCTGTCCCACATATCTATTATCCTACTGAAAGGAGTATGTTGGACCCGGGAACCAAAAATGTATGTCTGTATGAATGTCAACTCTTGCTCAGTGAAGCTACTTTTCTTTTTCAGGTATGGTGGAAAAAACTAAAACGTGAGTGAGTATGTGAATGTCAAGTCAAGTCAAGTCAAGTCACAGAATTTATATAGCGCACTACATACCCAGAGGGTCTCAAGGCGCTTAGGAAGGGGAGGAGGATTACTTGTCAAATATCCACGTTTTAAGTTGCTTTCTGAATGCTAGGTGGTTCTGGGTAAGGCGAAGGTAAGTGGGGAGTGAGTTCCATGTTTTAGCAGCCAGGTATGAGAAGGATCTGCCTCCCATGGTGGTCTTGTTGATGCGAGGTACAGTGGCGAGGGCTTGGCTGGAAGAACGTAGTTGGCGGGAGTGGGTGTAGAAGGACAGTCGTGAGTTGAGGCATTCTGGTCCGATGTCGTAGAGTGATTTGTGTGCGTGGGTTAGCAGTCGGAAAGTGATTCTCTTATTGACGGGTAGCCAGTGGAGGTCTTTCAGGTGACCAGAGATGTGTTCGTTGCGCGGGATGTCTAATATGATCCTGGCTGAGGCGTTTTGGATTCGTTGGAGTTTCTTCTGAAGTTTAGCGGTAGTACCTGCGTAGAGGGTGTTTCCGTAGTCCAGCCGGCTCGTGACCAGAGCATGGGTGACTGTTTTCCTGGTTTCGGTGGGGATCCAGCAAAATGTTTTTTTGAGCATGCGGAGAATGTTGAAGCAGGATGAGGATACGGCGCTGACTTGTCTGTTCATTGAGAGTGAAGAATCCAGGATGACGCCTAGGTTCCGTGCGTGGTCTGTCGGGATGGGTGCTTTTCCAAGGGCTTCCGGCCACCAAGAGTCGTCCCATGCAGAGGGGGATGTACCTAAGATGAGGACTTCTGTTTTATCTGAGTTCAGTTTCAGGCGGCTGTGTTTCATCCATTCGGCAACTTCTTTCATTCCTTCGTGTAGGTTAGTTTTGGCGGTGCTGGGGTCATTGGTGAGAGAAAGGATTAGTTGAGTGTCATCCGCGTAGGAGATGATGTTGAGGTTGTGTTGGCGGGCGATGGCCGCGAGGGGGCTCATGTATACGTTGAAGAGGGTGGGGCTGAGTGAGGATCCTTGTGGAACGCCACAGATGACTTCAGTGGCCTCGGACTTGAATGGTGGAAGGCGGACTCTCTGGGTTCTTCCGGTGAGGAACGAGGTGATCCATTCGAGTGCTTTTCCTTGTATTCCGATGTTGCTGAGGCGTTGTAAAAGGGTGCTGTGGCAGACTGTGTCGAATGCTGCAGAGAGGTCGAGGAGGATGAGGGCGACTGTGTCTCCATTGTCCAGTAGAGTTCGAATGTCGTCTGTTGCTGCGATGAGGGCGGTCTCAGTGCTGTGTTTTGCTCGGAAGCCGGACTGAGAGGAGTCGAGGGATTTGTTGGTTTCGAGGAAAGCGGCGAGCTGGTTGTTGACAGCTTTCTCGATTACTTTAGCCGGGAATGGGAGGAGCGAAATGGGGCGGTAATTTTTGAGTTCGGTGGGGTCCGCTGTGGGTTTTTTCAGAAGGGCAGTGAGTTCAGCGTGTTTCCAGTTTTCCGGGAAGGTGGCGGAGTTGAAGGAGCAGTTGATGACGTCTCGGAGGTGAGGTGCTATGACGGAGTCAGCTTTGTTGAAGATGTGGTGAGGACATGGGTCTGTGGGGGATCCTGAGTGGATGGAGTTCATCAGGCGGATGGTGTCCTCAGTGGAGATTGGGTTCCAGTCGTTAAGGGTGTTCACGGGGGGAGAATGTTCAGCATATGGTTGGGTGGGTTGGTCTCCGGGCTGGTTGTCGAAGCTGTTGTGGATATCTGCAATCTTGCTGTGGAAGAATGAGGCTAGGGAGTCGCAGAGGGCTTGAGAGGGGGTGATGTCATTGGAGTTGGCCGAGGGATTCGAAAATTCCTTGACGATGTTGAAAAGTTCCTTGCTGTTGTGGGCGTTGTTGTCAAGTCGATCCTTGAATGCTGTTTTCTTGGCATTTCGGATTAGTTGGTGGTGAGTGCGGGTGGCGTTTTTGAAGGCGTCCTTGGTGCTAGTGGTTGGGTCTTTTTTCCAGGCCAAACAAGTGACAGAGGTAATAAGGTGCAACAATTAAAATTACAGGCGGTAGAGAGTATAAGATTGGAATATGCAAAAAGGGTGCCTTGTCTAAAAAGGGCAGTAAATGTCTGTCTGTCTTGCTGTGCTGCAGTTTGGAAGCGAAAGGTGCTGGTCAGGGATGGGGTGTGTTTTAAAGTGTTGTTGCAGGGATTCTGCTCAGTCACAGAATTGTGCAGAGAGACTCAGGACCTCAGTGAATTAGGGTGTACCAAACTCACTGTAGCACCCAAAATCCCCTACCAGACTAGCATCAGTGTCACATTAGCTCTTCGTCCTATAGCAAAGTCACCAATGATTAGACATGCGACTTAAGATACCTCAGGTAAGGTGGGAAACATGAACACTCTTTCGTTATACTCTTATACCAGTCCAGAACAGAGAGTAAAGGGAGACAAGAGCAAGTTTAAAGTGTTTATTTTAATGCCTTGATCCCAAATGCAGCATTTTAGCTAATACAAGCAGACATATGACAAGAAATAAGATTGTCAGCATAGTTACTATTCCATAAAATACAAAGGGAGAAAGCATGTTATAATGCTAAATGGAAACAGATTAAATATATACCTATATTTCACCCTCCCTTGCTAGTAGGTTATTTTATAACTACAGAAGGTCTCTTAGGCTTGCATAGGTGACCCCATTCCTCAGATATTAGCAGGAGTGAATCACATCAAGTTCTGCATAAGCTCTCATCATACGAATGTTCTCCAAGTGTGTTCAATCAAGCCTACACCGTGTATTATTAAAGGCGCCAGTATCTGAGCCGTCCACAGCTGCATATTTGTTATGTCTAGAACGTGCGCTGATCAGTTCGAACAAAAGCAACAGTGTTTATATAACCTTGAAGGCCTCGACATTCAATGTTCAGACTAAGCTTACAAAGCAAGTCTAGCAATGTAGAAAAACAAGTTATTCTCATGTGAAGCAAAACTCTCAGCCTAAAGTGAAACAATAACTAACGTGTGTGCTGTGTGCAAAAGAAAGCAAAAAGGTAAAAATGGCGTTTAAACTTCTAATAAACTCATGCTAACTTAACACTGTAGTAATGCAAGGCTCAACCCCACTACACCCTCCCTTGAACGGAGCACGGATAAGAAATGTGGGGAAAGCCGGAACGCAGAGTTCAAGTTCGAGAGATAGAATCAAGTTCAAAATTTCCATAACGAAAAAACTGAAGCAAACTCGGAACTTCAAAAAAACTCTGAATTAGTAATGACTTTTGAGCACAGTAAAGCCAATAGGCCTAACCTAAAAAAAACAAAAAAAAACCTGATGTCCAACATGTGACTCCAGTCGTAAGTAAGACAGGGTAGGAAAAGCATCTCAATCCAACAGTGTATATGCACAGTACGTTGCAACAGCCTCCAACAGGAAGTCATTGTTCTCATCTGAAAACATTTCAGCCATCTAATTTAGTAACGGGAATGAACATACATGTTCCTCAAAAACTGGAGCCTCTAGTACCACCAGAGGACAACTCGGATTTACTTCAATATATCTGCGTGCCAAGAAATCATGCGCCGCTGCAAAAATATTCCAAAGTCCAAGGACTCCATGCATTGCTGCAAAGGCCATAATCCCGCCGCCAGAACAAAGCAATTCAAGAGCAACTAAGGGACTCATCAGTTGATCATAATCTGCGTTGGGAGACACCGTACTGCAGAGACACAAATCCAGAGCCCACTCGAAATCACAGCTCAGGCAATGAAAGACAGGCTGAACGCATGAGAAAAAGGAAAATCGTAACAATAATCTATAAGCTGCCCTCAATGTAGCAAGTGGCAGCTCTCCATAGAAATTAAGAATTTGGTTGCGGAGCAGCAACAGCAGGAGCAAATCGTCTTGTGGCGTGCATCCATTCTGAAATAAACAAAGTAGTAGAAGCACTTCTCCAACCAGATCAAGCATAAAGGGAAATCCACCAAAGAGGCTGGAGAAAATTGAATGAAAAAATGCCGGCAACACACCGAATATAGTTTGGAAAGAAGTCACAAGGCCACTACTAACAACTTAAAAAAGTGAGCCAGCCCTGTTGTCGAGGAGGCATTAAAGATAGTGTGAATTAACTCCCCGAAATGCAGGAGTAGATCGGTATTTAATAAGGCATGCACTTCTGTGCGGGTGTTTGCCACTGAAAGAAGCAAGGGCGACTTCTTTCTGGGACAAAATAGCTCTTATTCGACTCATCTTGTTAAACTCTGCCCTCAAGGTCGGAATCGACGGCCAGATGGAAACATCCAGCTTCCCAAGTGGAGGAGGAAACATTACGTTTTTACAACAAACTACACGTTGGGTGACCGTAACGATGTAAGGAAGTCCTGTCAGCATCCCACAACAATCTTCATTATTTAAAAGTGAATACCTACCGTTTGCTAGTAATGTGAATGTGGGTGTGATAGCAGGTGTGATTGTACCTTTTAAGACACAGGCCAAATTAGGCGCATTCTGATTACACGAGCCATGCAATTGGATAGTCCTACACACTAACGAATGATCAGGTGTTGTTGTGCAATCTTCACCATTCAAATAAACCTCTTTTCCCTCTCTCAGGCACCTATAGGTAAATGGTAGTGACCAAGCTTCATGGAGATAAGCGGTACCCAGAGGTTCATAACTTCCTATAGCATAGTACTTCGTTGTAAATAGCATATGTCCACATTTAGGATCTGCCAGAAGCAGGGCCCTTGACAAAGTCATTCAGATCAACATTGTCAGTCAATTTAGACAAATGAAGCTTAACTGACGCTAAAGTGGAGTCTTTGAGCCAATTCTGACACAGCTTGCCTACGGAATAGGTAGTCACAGAATGGTCACTCTCAAAACGGGGATCGACCCTAACCTACGTGTAGCCAGGGGGTAAAACCAGAAAACGATGTTGGCAAGAATCTGCACTTCTGTGCCACAGCAGCCAACACTTAGGATCCAAATTGGATATGTTAAAAGTAGAATTCAGCAACAGGGGCTGTAATTCTCTGATAGTAATACTGGTATTATTATCCCAACCTGGGTATTCTTCTAATTCTGGAAAGGAAGGAGCATTTAAGTTTTTAATTGTAGCCAATTCAAGGCAGGTGGTTTGTGAAATAGTCAAATTCAAAAACAACATGTAGTTCGGGATGAGACATGCACGATGCAAAGCCTCTCTGTGCCCTGCACTTGCCAACTTTTAAAACCCCAAACAGATTTAAGTTCAATGGTATCTTTCCACAGTTCATAGCCCCCAATAGCCAATTGGTCAAGAAAGAACTTGGAATATAATAATTTTGTGTGGGTAAGTCTAACTTTGGAAGAGGACTTCTCGGTCATCTTAAAATAAAATGCACTTCGATTGGTCTGATTGAAATCAGTAAAATAAGTGAATCTCTCTAAAAGAGAATTTGAGCTGCCTTCCACACGAGCGGGGCATGTTTCCATTGCGTATAATTAACCATATTTCTCCTTGTGTTTGCCTTATGTAGGTAGTGATTGCCATAGTGCTGTTAACAAAACAAATCACCATAATTAGCTGAATCTAAGTATAAATCCTCAGCATTAAAAGCAGCATATTATTTCAAATCTGAAAATAAAGCCTCTACGGCTTGAATATCCCAATCATCAGAGCGTATATTTTGTTCAACCACATCCGCCATAGAAACTCTTAGTACATTTGGGACATTTATAACCTCTGTAGGACCATGTATTTGAAACTTAACAGCATCCCATAAAATCCCATCTAGAACGGGCTAAGCAGTAATGTTTACAAAACTCAGGTCCCTCTTCAATCTGTGTGATGAGGAATGGGGTACCAATGTTCCATTAATATGTCGAATAGCAGTCCTCTCTTCAACCTAGTTAGTGTCCATTCACAAGACTGACATAAACAAAAAAATTGAAAAAAAAACAACCAAATGTAAGTTCAAGGAGAAATCAAAAAATGTTGTTTAAACCATGTTGCAAAAACAGAAAGTTTTGAAGGGGACTTTGATGTGGTAGAGTTAGTGTCAAATGAAAATATGGACTCAGTGGCCAAACAGGTTTGCAAATCAGACATCGACAAGTCTGTTGGGGTAAGTATACTCAGTCTCATCAAGATGAGCATCAGGTGGGGTATTCAATAAAGGACTAGAAATTGCAGGCATCTCGAAGGCAACGTCAGGCCTGTTGTTAAGAGCCGGAGCCAAAACAGAATTTCTCAGTATTGATGGACAGGAGACTGCAGGAGTCATGCTAAGGAGAATCGGCGCTCTGTGTAATTTGACATTGTCAATGGAGATGTACCTTTTTTCCTTTTGACCTGGAAGTGGAGGTAAAATGACTGTTCTTGTGACCTGCACGCCAAGTACAGGAACTGGAGCTCGATATGAGGGACCAAATTCTTTCTTGTTATCGATCTTCTCTTGGACCAGTTCTCCAACTCGGGATAGCCAGCCAACTACCGGAATCTGCAACGCAGCATTAGATGTGGAGGGCAAGTGTTCCATTGCAAGACTGTCTCTCGTCTCTTGTAGATTCTGTAAAACAGTACAATGTTCATCTACGTCAAAGGGGGCAGCAGCCGCCACCTGGTCTAGACCTTCAAGCTCCGGGACAAACATTTTGATACCAAAGAGCATCTCGTATGGGGTCCGCCCACCCGGAGAAGTTCTAGGGAGATTATTAATTGCATGCTGTTCGCCATTGAGACGGGCCAGCCAGTTCCTGCTGGTGCCTATAAACCTAGATGTCAATGAGTGCATTAAGTCACGGTTAATCAGCTCCACAGCACTATTACCCTCAGGTCGGTATGGAGACGAAAATTTGAATTGGACCCCCAACAAACTTATGGCATCCTTGTATGCCTTAGAGGCGAGCGCTGGACCCTGGTCCGAATGGAAGGTGCCACACGCAAAAATTCCCTCAAAGACACGCAAATTTCTTATGACAGTTCGTGAATCAGCACTTCAGTGGGCCACACCCATACAAAGCGCGTGCAAGAATCAACTGCAACTAAGATGTACTTATACGCAGTATCTGAAAAAAAAGGACCGAAGTGATCCAAACAAACACAACCAAGTGGTTTATTGGAAACGTACAACTGTGTCTGTGGTGGTTGCGCAGCAGATGAAATCTTGATCTGCTGACAAATGTCACATTGAAGGACATAATCACGTGTCTGTTTATGCAGTCCCCGCCACCAAAAGCAAAGTTGTAACTGAGATACAGAAGCCGAAACGCCTGCATGTGCGGACCCAACACCCTCGTGGGCAGCTGTAATCCGTGCTGGCCTGCGGTCCGCGTTGGGAATCAACCTGTCATCAACGTCTGGTATTTTTACATAAGGAACTTTATCAGGACTTAAATGATAAGAATACTTTGAAGGAAATCCAGTAGGATATTTACTTCCCTTCTCAGTAGCGGCAATTGCTGCCAAGATGTCATCATCAATCTTACTCTTGGAACGTGTAACTGCTGCAACCAAATATGTTGAAACTGCTGACTTCATGGCCTCATCGGCCAAACTATTGCCAACAGCATGAACTCCTACACGCTGATGACCAAGAGCATGAATTAAATACACAAGTGGCAGTTGCTCTTTCAGTTAAGTCAATCGAACCCAGATCATTGTGTTTTATTTTGCTACCTATGTAGTCACGATAGTCATTCTGAGTCCAAAAGAACAGATTGTCATTGTAAGACTGGACACAGTAGTAAGAGTCACTCACAATAAGAGTAGTCACACCAGGGTCTGCATACTACAATGCAAGCATCAGAGCTCGGAGCTCCGCTAACTGGGTGGTACAGTCCCCTAATGTCTGTGTTTGCGCGACATCAGACTTGAATTCTCCATCCACCATAGTACCAACGAAAAAAGCGCAAGCTGGAACATATGCGTGATTAGACCCATGCGCAACTTGCTCTGAATCATCAGTGTAAATGATACAATGAAAATTCTCCAAAGGGCGCATAGTCGAAGGAGCAGGATGAACAAATTCATACTGCAAATACTCCTGCGATCGTAAGGAGTCATAAAAAATGAACGTGACATCCGGAGACGTCAATGATGTTGCCCATTATATCCACCGTGGGTGCAAAGCTTTAGAATTAGGTACACTGGCTTTCGTCACTGCCTCCAAAGCAGGATATGGGGTAAAAACCAACATGAGTTTTTCCTGCGACAGTGCGCTCTCCTTTAGAATCGCCATTTGCACTGCTGTCAAAACTTTTTCCACAGTGGAAAACCGCATTTCAGCCGAAGTGTACAAGTGTGACTTGTAAGCGATAGGTACTGTGTCACCTTCGTTAAAAGTAAGATACGTGAAACCCACCGCCCAAGGGACGATTCTTATCACCAGGTTGGTGTGCTTATCACGAGTCAGTAAGAATTTAGATTCTATCAGATCAGCCTGCAAAGATTGCAAAATGGCTGAATGTTCAGGCAGCCAGCACAATTTGGTAAAAATTGGTTGTATCAAAGCATATATAGGCTTGATACTTTCATGAGATCACTGTAAGTTAAAGAGGTTTCATGCGTGTCTTTAAATGTCAGGCAACTATTGATAAGCAATACATTTCATGCAGTAATCTTGAATTTAGAAATGTTTGTTTAATTTGCCCCTGACTTTAACAATGCTTGTTTGTTCTTGAAACCTCTGCCTGTGCCTACTCACGTTTTAGCTCCTCACGTTGTTTAATTATAATAACGCTCTTTTGTGAACACGTGAAAAGCATCCAACGCCCAAACCTGGAAGCCTATATAAACACTGCCAGCACACACGGAAACGCTTCGCTTCCTGCCATTCATCGCCTCTGTGAGTGTTCCTGGCAACAGTTCCTGATTCATCCCTACTTCTCCTGCTCCCTCCGCCCCGCTCCCGTAATCCTTACCTTGGTTTCCCACCCTGTGAAACTCCATTACCTACCTGATCTAGTCTTTTCCGGTGCTCCGTTCCTGATGTCGGCGTCTTCGATCAGGTTTCCGGTTTCCTTCCTGTGATCGCGTCTTCGGCCTGACTTCTGGTTTTTTCTTCCCGTCGGACTTCAGCTTCCTGTAAAAGACAGTAAGATCAAGTTAGAGGCTTCAAAAAAAGCAACAATCATTGGTAACAACAATTTCGATTATTCAAATAACTATTTAATCTAAAGAACAGATTGTAATCGCATGGGTAATTGTGATTGACATTTGAAAATTTGAAAACAAGAGACTTAGTGCATTGCAACAAGCATTGGCAAACTGCAAAAGACTGTGAATTGAGAACTATATTCATTGAAGGCAAAGCAGTGACAAAAAACTGCTTTAATAAGATTTTGATGCAGTATAGAAAGACAATATTGCATATCTGATTACATGTAACTCATTTGGAGCAACTGATTACAGATAGTACATGTTGGCAGTAATTGTGTACATTATTGATCGGAAAAAAGGAATGTTAATACTTTGATACTTGCAAGAGAACCTCGTGAGCATCGCCTGACAGATACGCTGGGCATTTTCGGGAATGGAAGTGCCCCCGAAATTCAAATATCCCAGCAAGGATTGTAATTTCTTTCGTGTTGTAGGAGCGCGCAGTTTTGTGCATTTCCCTAAGAAGTGAGGAGACAATCCTCGCCCTTCTTTGTTGAGCTCATAGCCCAGGAACAACACTGTGTACTCTTCAATGTGAGACTTTGCAAAGTTAAATTTGTGACCGAAGTCCGCAAAATTGAAAATTATGCAGTCAGCGTGGCACAGATGCGCCCATATCTCATCGTCTGTTAGATAAATGTCATCCACATACAAACACACATCTGGGTCGATTCTCTCCAAAATAGAAACTATATGGGCAGCAAACACCTGGACTATTCTGATAGCCCATTGCCAAACGTAAGAATTTTTTCTATGTGCCACCACTCGTGAAAGTAGTCCATTGACTACTTAAATCGGAAAGATTATGGGCAAAAAAAACATTTGATATGTCAAGTGTGGTTTTAAACCTTTTACGCACAAGACCATCCACCAAAGCAGAGCCGTGGGTATTCTGTACTGCACAGGTACAGCAATGCGAGTTCAGATGCCTGTAATCCAATACCAGACGGTAAGAACCATCAGGTTTGGTCACAGTAAAAATAGGGTTATTCATCAGAGACACAAAAGTTTCAATTACTTCTTGATATTCCAATTGTTCAAGGATTTCTGCGACTGAAGCTTTCGCTTCACGCCGCATGGGATATTGGGGTTGAGGTTGTGGCATAGACCTCAAGGGAATCTCATGTTGGGGGGAGAATTTATCCAACCACAGTGAGTACGGTACAAAGCAGGCGCAAGGGGCATAGCCCACTCTTCTGCAAAATTTAGCACATGCTCCTTTGACACTGTGTGCACGCAACTATGGAGAATTACCTCCTCTCCTCTCGGATCTGCAAGAACAAAAGGTGGGGGCCAATCAGCCTCCCCTAACAAAATGTCATACGTAGTTGTAAGATTTTCCCAAAATACCCCTTTTACGGTACGTTGTATGTCACCTTCAATTAAAAGGTCGATTTCAAATAACCTATCAGGGGGAGCTAATCTAGTATCAGCTGTCTCAACACAAGGCCTATCGGATTATGGTAATCTCTGCCGCACTGTACAACAGCGTCAGCACCCACTTCTCATTCCGAAGCTGCGTTCTCACTATCTGTGGCATATATCGCTGTTAAAGCAGCAATTTTCTTTTTCTGAAAACTGGCGTCTTTTCTGTGAAGAATCGTCCTGCTTGCCTTTTCTGTCTTTCGGGCAGGACTGGTCACGACTCTGCTGGCCACCCCTTCCTCTGCCTCCACCCCCACCACCGGACGATATGGCCAATGTGTCCTGTAAAGAACGAGGAGAACGTTGATCAGGAACCTGAAATCGATCAGGTGACTTAATCGTAGCGCGGTTGTGCAGGTCATAAGAGCGCTCAGTAGACACAGGCACTGGTGACTAAGCATGGGCGAATTTTGCGAATTCGCGATCCGCGAATTTGCAGATTTGCGAATTCGCAATCTGCAAAATTCGCAAATTTGTACAAATTTGTGGATTTTTGTTTTTTTGCGTGTTCGTGGGGTTTTGCGTGTTCGCTGGATTTTTTACGTGTTCGCGGGGCTTTTTGCGTCTTCGCGAGCCGCTTGCATAGCGAAGTTACCCATGCAGTCGTTTATGGGAGAGGGAGAGAGATAGATAGATAGATAGATAGATAGATAGATAGATAGATAGATAGATAGATAGATAGATAGATAGATAGATAGATAGATAGATAGATAGATAGATAGATAGAGAGAGAAAGAGATGGAAAGAGAGAGGGAGAGAGAGAACGAGAGAAAGAAAGAGAGGCCGGATCTCTGAAGGGCCAGATTCCTCAGTTGCCCCTACAGAACATACAGCTTTTTATTTTTAGCATATGAAAATTGTGCTGTAAAGGTCTCTTTTAGTTTAACCCCTCCTGACAACTCAAAATGGGTGTATTTGCCATCCTCCCCCTTCTTCCTGTTTTTTATATCTGTAAGTGCTTCCTGATGAGGTTTAATTCCTTGGACAGGTGCCTCGTTGCCTACTTGTAACTATTCTCTGACCCTGCTTCAAGGGTCGGAGCAGGGTCAGAGAATAGTTGCAAGTAGGCAACGAGGCGCCAGGAAGCAATTAGCAGCAGGTGTCCAAGTTAAAGTTCATTTGTTTGTAACCCTTTTGTAAAAGGTTACAAAGAAATTAGGTTCAACTTTTGCACCTGCTGCTGTAACCCTTGCTTGGCTGAAAATTCGCCCCCGCTGATTCGCGGATTTTACCACGATTTTGCGAGATTCGCGGATCGCGAAATCACGGAAAATCCGCAAATTCGCCTGCGAAACAGATTTTATGCCCACCCTTACTGGTGACGCGGGACGGCACTCCTGTTTCTGTTGTTGTTTTCCCAATTTCTTGTTTTTGTTCCAATTTTTCTTTGGAGCTGTGGGTTGATCGTCTGTCTCAGACTTCGACCCCTGAGTTTGTTTTTTGACTTTAGTAGAAAAGGGCTTGACACCTAAACTATTACGACCTATGGTCCTATAATTCGCCGTAATATCTCTTGGTAACTGACGGGGTTTATCGGCATCGGGGACCTCGTGCAAGGCATTAGACACTTGGAAATTCACGGCATCTCCCTTTATATTAGAAAGGGCGGGATCGGAAACCACATCAAATCAGCCAACGAGTCTCATTCCCAATTCAACCACAGCCTCAGGTCCATGTTCATCTTGAACACGTTTAATGACCGTCGGCAGAACAGCCATTGTCGGAGTGCCAATGCAACTTGTGTACACTGCTGCAAAGATTCTACCCCATGACTCGCCTTCACCGGCTTCCTTGGGCAAACAAATTGTAAGAATTCTGTGTTTTTCAACAGGACTCAAATTAGGAAAAACTGCTTCCAGCTGGTCAAATATCTCTGCAAGCCAGAAAGGCATATCATCCTTATCCTGGGGACGCTTGCCCATAACCGCATTAACCATGATGGGACTAAGCTTCATCCCGCTCGGTCCAGCTGGGAGCGCCGCAACACGAGTGGCGCCGCCCTAGAATTTGCGGGTAGTATATTGAACCAAGGCCCTGATAACTCCAATTGCGGAGGTGTATAGGGGCCTCAACTCAGCAATGCGGACTACTCCACACTAGGATGTGGGATAAATCCAGCTAAATCAGGCCAAGTAGCACCTGGAATGGACAAAGAGCCTTATCAAATCGCTGCTAAACTGTGGGGAAGGGCGCCATTAAACCAAACAGGGTGCTGCCATGCAGAAATCGGAATTTCCTGTGTTCTATAAGGAACATATTCCACGGGTACGACTGTGTGAGTGTAAGTGTGAAAAACCTGAGTAGCTGCATCCGCAGCAGGAAATGTCACCCATGAGTAGAAAACCTCAAATGGGTAAGCTACCTCAGCACTCACCACTAAAATAACCGCCAAGCCCTCCAAGTCAACGTTACAAGCCTGCAAATGATTTCGGACCGCAATTCGACTATGCTGCGGTATGTCAACGTCAGCCATAACGACACAGTTAAGAAAGGTACAATGCAAAACAATGTAGCACAACTGGGTAGTAATTCAAAAAGGAAACCGTTTTGAAAGATTCAAGCTTGAAAAGACCTATTTAACTATAGGTAGGTTTATCCGTCACCACTGTTAACCGGAAACAATAGTGAGCGGGTTAATGACTGATATAAGCACTACTCAAGCGTCATGAAATAAGTCCACCAACGTATGGGCACCATGTTGCAGGGATTCTGCTCAGTCACAGAACTGTGCAGAGAGACTCAGGACCTCAGTTAATTAGGGTGTACCAAAACTCACCTTAGTACCCAAAATCATCTACCAGACTAGCATCAGTGTCATATTAGCTCTTCGTCCTATAGCAAAGTCACCAATGATTAGACAACCCAGAACATGCGACTTAGGATACCTCAGGTAAGGTGGGAAACATGAACACTCTTTCGTTATACTCTCATACCTGTCCAGAACAGGGAGTAAAGGGAGACACGAGCAAGTTTAAAGTGTTTATTTTAACGCTGTGATCTCAAATGCAGCATCTTAGCTAATACAAGCAGACATATGATAAGAAATAAGATTGTCAGCATAGTTACTATTCCATAAAATACAAAGGGAGAAAGCATGTTATAATGCTAAATGGAAACAGGGTAAATATATACCTATATTTCCCCCTCCCTTGCTAGTAGGTTATTTTATAACTACAGAAGGTCTCTTAGGCTTGCATAGGCAATCCCACACCTCAGATATCAGCAGGAATGAATCACTTTGTGTTCTGCACAAGCTCTCATCATACGAATGTTCTCCAAGTGTGTTCAGTCATGCCTACACTGTGTATTATTAAAGGCGCCAGTATCTGAGCTGTCCACAGCTGCATATATGTTATGTCTAGAACGTGTGCTGATCAGTTCAAACAAAAGCAACAGTGTTGATATAACCCTGAAGGCCTCGGCACTCACTGTTCAGACTAAGCTTACAAAGCAAGTCTAGCAATGTGATAAAACAAGTTAATCTCATGCGAAGCAAAACTCTCAGCCTAACGTGAAACTATAACTAAAGTGTGAGCCGTGTGCAAAAAAAATAAAAAAGGTAAAAATGCTGTTTAAACTTCTAATAAGCTCATGCTAACTTAACACTGAAGAAATGTAAGGCTCAGCCCCAATACAGTGTGATTTGCAGACATGTCCACTTGCCAAAGCACATCAGGTGGGTAGTTTTTAAGTCCATCCACTGGTCATTGTTGTGTTGTTTTTTCATTTTTGACTTGTACTGAGGCAGTCAACTGCTGTTGGTTAACCACTGTTTGTTGAGCACCGCTGTGAGACGGCGAGTACGACTGTGTAGTCGTAATACGCTCGGCAGGTGGACCATGAACCTGACAGTAGTGTTGGATACAACGCCAACATTGCAGACTGTCGAACTACCGGGTAGATCACTGTGGCCGTGGTCGATGTTTCAAACAGGACAACTCGTAATACAGTGGGTAGTAGATCACTGGTGCAGCAGAGGAGTGAATGGCGTGGAAGCGGTTCTGAGATGTTTGGACAGGGAAACTCACAATAAGGCCCTTAGTAAAGAAAAGTCCTCAAATTCTTGTTAAGGATACCTTCAGAGGGGGCTTAACAAAAGATTAGGTGGGAGACAATTCCATAGCTTAGAAGTGAGATAGACAATTGATCTCCCATCTTTGCTAGCTTTACGGGTCCAAGGAACATGAAGTAGTTTCGAGTCAATCGATCTCAAAGCTTTAACCTGACATTAAGCTTTGAATCTCCTCCTTAAATAGAGGGGTCATTTTGCTCCAGTGCTCTATAGACAAAGGTTAGTGCCTTGAATTGAATAGGTTTAATTACAAATAAGGTGTCACTGATAAGCGAGCAGGGATTTTCCAAATTAAACCAGTACCTGCAATTTGAATAATATGATGGAACTGAAGTTGCAGCATAGATCAATATTTAGCAAAAATGGTCAGCTGCTGCTCCTGTCCCCTGAGCTGGTGCATAAATAGGCTGCCTATTCCCTGCAGATCAGGCACAGACATGAAGACTTGCAGAATTAACTTTACTTCAGCACTTCTTAGACGCAGTGCTGACAGCATTAGCCCGGTATGTTCCATAGTGCTTAGCATCCCTCACTGTACTTCTTTCAGATGCCCAATTTCCATGACCCATCACTGATGGCTTTCCCTTGCAAACAGCTTAGAATAACACTAGTGCATTCATTGGCGCAGGTGGTGGTATCAGTGTTGGGGTGAAGAGGAACAAGAGTCCTGGCACTTATGCTGTCAAGAATGCGAGTGGCATTGGGGGTGTCACAGTATCAGACCAGGCGGATTTTTGTATTCGCGTTACGCAAACTTCCGTAAAACTGTAATAAATCTCAGCGAGCATGCGGATATTCCGCAAACATGCAGAATTACTTTTCCCACCCATTCGATATGTGTTTTTGCGTGCTTGCAGTCAAATATATTTCTAACTTGCCCATGTGGTCTCCAATGGGTGCGGCCATCTTGTTTTTCACTTGTCCCGCCCGCTCCCGATGCTTATTTCCTGTTCCGGGTCATGTATTGCATGCTCCCGCCCATTCACAATTAGTATTTCCTGTTTGGGAATGTGTATTATGTGTTGCGAAGCTTTTTGCTTTCTCAGGGGAAAATTTTGCGTGAACTTGCCCATGCGGTTGCAATGTGCACAGCCATCTTGTTTTTCACTCTATTTCTATGGTTCTCTCCTCCCTCTATATTTGCAATCCTTTGTTTCTGTACACTTTAGTTTTATCTTTTTTATTTCATATACATCTCTCTATTTTCCTGATTCTATATTTTGAGTTTTTTTCTACTTTTTGTGACATTTTCTAGTACTTTTTTACTCTTTTTCAATAACATGCTTTTTTCATTTGTTTTACTTACTTTTCTAATTCCTCCCTTTTCTTTCCCGCCCCACTGGCGAGTCCCAGAACCATCTATGCCCAAGGGCAAGTGAAAGTGCAAGGATGCTCGCAGCAGTGGCGCCCTCATGGGGTGCCGCCACAGGCCTTATTCAGTGAGGCCGAGGTGGCCGTGATTGTTTTTATCGTCCAGCCACACCTCCCCTTAACCCTGGCAGCAGGTGGCCGGCCTTGGTCCGGGTCAGGGTTCTGGGTGTGTCGCCAGCAGTGGCGAAAGGTACGCCGGCAGTGTTTCGTTGCTCTGGTGTCCGGCACACCAATAACCAGCTCACGCACCGGTGGTCTGATATCCTGGACCAGAGGTCCCGGGCTTGGTGAGTAGCTATTTAATATTATTACTTTGTGTTCTTCTGCTCTGTGTGATATATTGCAAATATATATTTTTTCTGAACAGCAAGAATGTTGCTCCTTACATAGCAGGTAAATTATGTTTCAAAATCTTCTGTGATTGTTATGACACAGGTGCTCGGTGCTACTAATCTTACTTGTTTGCAACTTTGCGCTCACTTAGCCTGATTATGTAAGAGTTTACTTTAGAGAACTTAAGTTAGGTAATGCTAGAGATTGATAGATTTAGTTTCTTAGTATTAGTTGTAATTTTTAAGTGGTCTGTGTGAAGCATTCTCTGTCACGTCACATGCTGCTTAGTGCTGCTTACCCCAGTCCTTAGTAGAACATTTTGTAGTTTGTTCAGTGAGTGTTAATGGGCTTATCACTAGCACAACATCAGCAGCAACCAACCAACAATTTGGTGTATGCAAACATTAATGCATGTGTCCTCCATCTATGCATTTTTGAGGACTAAAATAAATGGAAATGCAGACTTAGTGAACAATTGGCCCCTCTGGAATAGGTGGGCCAGGTCAGGTGGTACTTAGGCTTAGTTAGTAATCTGGAATCGGAATGGAACACTGGATTAGTCTTTATAAATAATAACTAGATGGTCCGCGAATCTCGCAATACTACTAGTCGATCAGATTAGATAGGTATATTTTATGGCAATTGTTGTTTCCAAAAATGTTCTTCGATCCAGGCTTGCATCGCACCGGACACTTCTCTTCTAGTCGGCAGCAGCACTTCACAGCAGATCGCCATTGAAATCAACAACGATTCCCGACAAGAAAAGACACCTATGCACCCGGCTTCATTGGGTCAGGTACCTTGAGAACTCTGGTGCTCCCATGGGTGTTGGCTCTAATACCCCTTAAGTCTAAAGTGGTCTGCTCAAAGTTCTCACCTAAGTGTCCCTAATCTTCACATTTCCAACCGCAACTTTCACCATAGAAGGTAACGGTGATTCGCGGCTGTGTTCTTACACTGCACGCTTCCCCCGTGGGTCCACTGTGTCACTATCTTGCGTGGTTCCTTGTGGTCCCAGAGATTCTACAGGCTCTAGGCCTTGTGTCTAGTCAAGTTGTGCCTCTTATACCACTTTCTTGATATATGGTTTGGTACGCCCCTTGGGCTCAACATATATTGTGCTAATTTACTTTGATATATTACGTGTAACATATATGCTTTGACCTCTAGCCTCATAAAAAAACTAGTAGCGTGTGTTTAGAATAAATACATATATTTGATATATATACACCTGGTGTGGTTCTCCTTTCACTTAGCCATTCAAGAGATTATAGACTGGCAAAACAAGCTTCTTTACATTCCTTCAAGACTTAGCCTGAAGGCTGCTCTCCATAGCTACCACTAGGATAGCTTTAAAATAAGTTAGTCTTTAACCTATCACCTCTAAGGGGCTGTTTCGACTTGTGCAAGCTGCCAACTATAACACAGCATATGCCAGGCCAACTTCCCACATTGGTGTGCAGCGGTTGGGATTCAAGCTTGCCATTGTTTTACCAGATAATCTCAAGTGAGTGACTAACTGAAAACCACTAAAGGTACCTGAGGTACATATAATTCAAGCTTAAACTACATTAAGTTCTACTGAACTTAGAGTTGTGTGTCAAGGGCTTAGCACACCCTATATACAACTCAAGTGAGTTTAGCAGGCCACACTAGAGTAGGTAGGTGCATACGCCACACCACACTAGTGATGTCTTCAAGGCCAGGAACCAGTGGGTCCCTACCATATATCAGTAGGTTACTGGCATCCAAGTATGACAAACTCCCATTCCTGAAATTGAGAGCATTATGTACTACTAGGAGATTGAACACAGGAAAAAGTGTAAATACCCAACGCCTAATAGAGGTACTGCTGTTGGATGATCTCAGAAAGGCCTCAGGGCCTGAAGGGGTTGACAGAGTGGGTGAGGCAGCATATGAGGAACGCCCCAGGGTTAAAAACTTCCGGGACCTGACCTCTGAAGCTGGCCAGGAAGTTAACAATGATCTTAACCTGGAAAAACGTACTCCTCCTGGAGATGAGGAAGATGGCCATGATGGACCTCTCTTTACCCCACCTGGGAGATTTGGAGGTGTGCCTAAAAGGTCAAAGTCTCCTTCTCAGAAGTCTATCCATTCTGACACATCAGTAGGGACCTCTGTTTCATCTCACAGGAGGGAAACCTCCCACGAGAGGAAAGAAAGGATGCTGAAGTATGAGGAAGCTCAGCTTAGAATCAGACGAAAGCAGGTAGCCTTAGACAGAGAATTCCTAGAGCATCAGAGAACTAGGAAGAAGCTGGGGCTAGAGCCCCAAGGTGGCAGCAACTTACCTAGTGGTAGAGAAAGATCTCATGACCATAGGAACCTAAGCAAGATTGTCCCTTCCTACCAGAGTGGGGATGACATCCACAAAAGGATAACTGCACTGGAAAGGGCCTGTAAAGTTCGGAAGGTCGCACAGGAGCAGTGGGCAGCAATCTTGTGGACAAAGGTAGAGATAAGCTCCTCAATGTTAGGGAGGAGGATGCTGATGATTACACAGTCCTGGAGAGTGCTCTGATTGAAGGGTTTGGCCTATTTACTGAACAATACAGGATAAAGTTCAGACATCCAAAAGGCACAGACTCAGGACTGGGTTGTCTTTGCTGATTGTTTTTTTTTTTTTTTTTTTTTTTTCGTTTGTATAAGCTTTATTCGAGACAATTCTCATAAAAGCACATAAAATCAAAACAATTACACAATAATACAGAGTAAAAATTCATTAAACAGGGAGTACAGCTCATACTACGTTTGCGCATAAAAACCATTTGTAACAGATAATATTACATGCATCGTTATTAAAAGGAATACCTGATTACCTGATTCCCCCCAGAGACCGTCGTCTAATTGCCCAAGCCCAACCCAGGTATTTGGCTACCCCTATGACTATCGAATCCTGAGTTGTTGTACATAAGATTCTTAAAGCCACTGCGCTGTCGCGTGTCCCCAGGTTTTTACATACCGGAGAGAGCCATTTTCTCCTCGGATTTGTGTAAGCTTGACATACGAAAAGGAAATGGCCTATGCTCTCCTCGGCATTTTCGCATGCTGGACATAAGTTATTGGTGGGTCTATGCCAGCCAGCTGTCAGTTTCTTTAGGGGGATAGATCCTGATCTTAACTGAAAGACGAGTTTCCTGTCCATTGGTACCGTGATGTTATCCCAGTAGTTTTCTAGGACAGGAAGGATTTTTGTCTCCAGGAAGCGACCAGACATAGAGTCGGCCCTGGCGTCTTTCAGCAGCTTGCCACCCACCCAATCCCAATATTTTTCTTTGAGGGCTTCTTTGCTAGGGAAGATTTCTCCCTCAGGGTTGTTCCAAAGATTTGAAAACCCTAAGTTTACTAGCATGGACTTCAGATGTTTTAGCCATTTTATCTTGTGGAAGATATCTTCCTTGATTATCCATAGAAAACCCTCTGCATATTGTCTTATTTCTGGAGTCGTCCAGAGGCGTCTCCAGTAGAGGACTGGGCGCAATCGGGCTCTGTCGACAATAGGACGTCTACCCAGCTCCAAAAACAATGGGATTAGGGGGGTGCTCTGTGGGAGTCCTGTGATCCCTCGCATGAACTTGTTCTCAGAAGTCTGGAGAGCCGCTAGACTATCCCAAGCCCATAACTCCACTCCATATAATGTGGCACCCAAGACCTTCGCGTCGTACACTATGAGTGCAGGTTTTATAGGTTTTGTTTTGGATTTACGGTGTTCCCCCCTTAGAGCACCTGAAAGCTGCTGGTGCTTTAAGACCACTTTATCCACATGATGCTTCCAGCCAGTGCCCTCTGCGATCTGTACTCCCAGGTACGTAAATTCCGCGACAGTGTCTAACCTGCTGCTGTTTAAGGTTACCTTGGGGTAATTCCTGCGTCCTGGGGAAAAGGCCATTAATTTTGTTTTTCCCACATTCACCTCTAGCCCATGCTCTGTGCAAAAAGCATCGAAAATGTTTAATGCACGTTGCAGCCCCATGGGGGTCTTAGACAAGATAAGAGTGTCGTCAGCGAACATCAGGATCGGAACCCTGGTGTCCGCTAACAACGGGGCGTCTACACTAGCCTTCAACATTCTCTCAACAATCCCGTTAATAAATAACGAGAAAAGTAAAGGGGCCATGGAACAGCCTTGTCGGACTCCCCTTTTCACTGGGAAGTCCGCGGTGGTCTCCCCGCTTCCACCCCACTGGACTCTAGCGAAGTTGGATTCATGCAATCGCATGATTAGTGTTAGCAGATCAGCAGGAATCCCCATCTTTTGCAGAACCAACCATAGCTTAAACCGGGGGACTAGGTCGAATGCCACCCGCAGGTCGACAAACGCGACATACAGGCAGCCCCTTCCCAGTACAACGGTCTTCCACAGCAATATGGTGAAGCGGAAGACCTGATCAATGGTACTGGTTGCTCGCCTGAATCCCGCTTGGTATGGAGAAAGGGCGTTGTTGTCTTCAACCCAGTCCATAAGCTGGTTGTTACCATTCTCCCAACTACTTTCTGTATGGTGGCTCTTAAGCTTATAGGCCTATAATTAGCAGGCAGTGATCGATCACCCTTCTTGTGGATGGGGATAATGGTTGCACCTTTCCAAAGGTCTGGGACCACTTCCCCCTTTGCTAGGGCATTTGCTACAAGGAGGGTATATCTCGCCCATCTAGTCACATCATATTTAAAAATATCCGGGGGAATACCGTCTAGACCTGGCGCCCTCCCACATTTCGCAGAACTAATGGCAATTTCTGCTTCTCTAAGGGAGAACAGATCATCGGTTGCATAAACTGGTGTTATACTAACAGCCGCCACGGGATGGTTGACTTCCGCATACTGTGGTTTAAAATAATCAACACAAGCTTCCTCTGCTACATTATTATCTGGCTTCGCAGGACCAGCTCCTCTACCCCACTTGATAATTTTCCAAAATGTCCTGGAGACTTTGTTATCAGAGGCCTCTTTTAGTTCGGCCCAGTGGTCCTCATCCCATTTCTTTTTGGCTCGATAAATGGCCATTTTGTACAGTTTCCTATTCTTTATCACTGCGGCGCGGTCCCTGTTCCTTATGGCTTGTCCCAGGTCTAGTCGTGCTGATCTACAATGACTGTCAAACCACCTTCCCACATCTTTGGCTTTCTTCCCTTTCCTTTTTTTAATGAAGAAACATGGTCTCAGGAGGGAGAATAACTTATTGTGGATTTCGGTGATACCACTATCCCCTGGAACCACTGGAACCGCTGCTTCCATCGCGGAAATTGCACTATCAACCACGTTATTGATGTAAGTCATAGTGGCCTCATTTGCCAATACCTTGGGCCATTTTAACCTGCGTTCATCATTACTCATAACAGGGATTTCATCGTATGTTTCTAGAGAGTTTCCCACACCAGTGTTCCACCACCTATGGGTCACACAGAGGGGGTTGTGGTCACTTTCAACCCGGGGCCTAACAGTCATATCAACAACCCCATTCCACAGCTGGAGACTACACAATATGTAGTCAATTCGGCTCCTACTGATACCGTTGTCAAAAGTGTAGCAGCCCTCCTTGTCCCCAGGTGTCCTCCCATTCAGTGCTCTTAAACCATGTTCCATACAAATTCCATTCAGTAATAAAATCTCTTTTGTCCATCTCTTTACAGGTTTTAGGCATAGAGATGGTACTCCCCAGAGATTATCCTCTTCACTCTCCATGAGGTCATTTGTGCAGTCCAAAGGTTCAAAAGTCCTGTTGAGGTCCCCTACAATTATCATCATACTTTCCTGGGACTTGGCCTCTATGGCAGCAGACAACAGCTCAATAGTGGGTAAGTTAGTTACATTGTTACCTCTCACATAGACATTATACAAATCTATTGGTAGACCCTTGGCTACGGAGATTCTTAATACTTGCAAATCACTATTTCCCAGGTCCAGCATTTTGATGTTAATGTGGAGGTCCTGTCTAACCCATACAGTTAGACCTCCCTTGGGCCGCCCTCTTCCACCTTTTAACGCTGGTATACAATAGTTCAAATAACCAAAACAAAAGAGGGGAGCACAAGCCCAGGTTTCTTGAAAACAGCAGATATCATACCCACTTATAAAGTTCACCCAGGATTGGGAATCCAACTTACTGGCCAACCCAGCGACATTCCAAGATAAAAGCGTACCAATGCTAGCCTCTGGCCCATCTCGAGTGTTGATGATTGGAGATACTTGAGCTATCATTGGGCTTTCAATAGAATTAGTAAGCCTTTCTGGGTCATCTATTGGATCTACAGTCGTGTTAACTGTCGCTGGGTATGGTGTCATAACATTAGTATTTAAGATTCCCAGTCTAAAACCACCTTCTTCAGCCAAACCCCCGTCTCAATATTATTGGCCGTTAGGTTTGTAACAATAGTATTACCATAAACATCACAATCCCCTTTTGGCTCGTTATTATTCCCACCTATACTATCTGTGCTGGTTTGTCAATATCCCCATCCCGGGTCCTGCCATCCTACATGAGAGTTGTAATATGTATATGTGGTATGGTTATGACCAACTGGAGGAGGTGGTAAGGGATTGACTGGCCATGATACAGTAGGGGGAATTAGGGGTTAATTGAGCAAACTAGTCGTTACACTGGTGGGTCGGGGGTAAAAAAAGGTAAGGTCTACAATTCCAATACCTCCCTTGTTTGTTCCCCATCCCTGCCTAGTTATCCATCCCGCCACCCTTGGATCTTGAAAATTAACCACTATACAATCCCCACCCAAGGTTTTCGGTGTATATCCCATCCAATCTATTCTCCTTACCCCTATGATTAGCCCGTCGATATCACCAGGCAGAGGACGGTTTTCCTTTAACCAGTGCATGATCTTGTTTTTAAGCATCTGGAAAGTTTCTCTCTGTCCTGGGGGTAGTGGTGGTACATTTATAAGAACTGCTACATAGGGGAAGGAATCTGGGGTGAGATTAATCGGGGGTTTTCTGTAAGGTGGCTTTACCAAGGGCGGTGGGATAGATTTGGGAGCTTGGGGGACATGTTGGGGGGCAGGCTTCAACGCCTGTTGTTTATTATTTATTTGGGTCGGTACTGGAGTTTTACCTACCAACGAACATACGTTAGCCCTATTCCCTCCCACCGGAATGTTTGAAGCTATCTGCATATTATTAATTACTTTTGCAGTTGTTGGTACTTTGCCCGCTTAGTGACACGCTGTAGCCTCAGCACTCATAACGGTTGGTGGATTTTGTGTCAGGGGAATTGTGGACTGTGTAGGGTGCATAGTGGTCGGCTGAGATAGATCAGAACCAACGTTCGCTCTCTCAGTTCTATCTGCAGATTTTACAATTGCTTTAGCTGTAAGTTTGCTTTGTTTGGGAGGTAAAGGCGAGTTATTTTGGGGGTTTCTTCCCTTATCCTGAATAACAGGGTTATTAAGGACCTGAGAGTTTGTGCTTGCATCCACCCTGTTTGCTTTAATCAGTGATTTTGTAGAATAGAAATTGTCTAATGTTGTCTGTTCAAAATGGTTTAGCCTATCTGCAAGCTTGGCAATTCTATCCTCAATGGGGGTGAGCAATAATCTAAACAATTTTTCCAGTTCAGGGAGCACGTTTACAAGTGATAGCACCTTTTCTTTACATGGTACAGTGGAGTCAGTACAAGGATTGTCTTCTTTGTCTTGGCTATCCAAGGAGACAAGATTAATGGGTGAGGCACTTTCTGTACTTTGAGTTTCTTCGGTGACGACCTCTCCAATGTTCACGGGTTTGTGTAACTTCCTGTGTTTTTGTGGGGGTTTGACCACCATTTTACATTTCCTTGCAGACGCTGGTCTTTTCCTTTTGGACCCAATCTTGGGTTGGGCCAATGTAACCTGAGCACCAGAGTCAGGGAGCAGTGTAGGTTGGATTTTACTCCCACAGGAATTATTTGATTCTGTCACAACATCCTTGTTTGATGTTTGGGCCTGACCCTCAAAATGTTCGTTTGCAACTGGGAGGTTCACTGATGACAAAGGAGTCAAAGCTAGATTTGGAAACTTATCCGTTGAATTCTTAAGTATTTCAATTGATAATCTACGCTCTGCGCGCTTCTCTGCCAAGGTTAACTCTTTGTCTATTGACAGTGAACGGTTAAAAAAGAATTTGTCTAGGGGGCCAATTGCCAGTGGACCAGACTCAACAGGGGGAGTTATCAAGTGGCTATTTACAGAACTTGTTGATGTGGACATTGCCATATTAATCACTAATCAAATCCGACGTGTCAATGCCACTTACTGGAGAAGCTGCTATGGGTCACTGGTAAGGGGGGTGGCCCAGCCCGGCCTCCTTCGGCCCCTGACGGCCACAGACGGTCCCGCCCTTGTCCCGAGCATCTCCCGGCGCCCTCCCGCGCGCTCCCGCGCAGCGGGTATGTCCACTCCTCTTTGTAGGTGACCTTGAGTTACCAAGGGGGCGGGGCCGGCAGGGAGAGGAGCCCAGCTGGGAACGGGCGCGCGGGGACTCCTGGTCCGTGGAGTCCACCCGCTGTTCCCTTGCAGCCCTGCCGGTCACCAGGTGATGCCCCTTACAATCAATAAGCAGCCGCTGTAACCGCGAAGCGGGACCCGCGCAGCGGGTCCGGCGAGCAGCAGCGGTTCAGCAGGCTGAATCACAGGATGTCCGAGGTTAGTGGCGTGGCTCCCAACAAACAACAAATCCGCCAGAGGAAGGGCAGAGAGCCTCTTAATGCTGCGGTGATGGGGGCGGGGCCGGCAGGGAGAGGAGCCCAGCTGGGAACGGGCGCGCGGGGACTCCTGGTCCGTGGAGTCCACCCGCTGTTCCCTCGCAGCCCTGCCGGTCACCAGGTGATGCCCCTTACAATCAATAAGCAGCCGCTGTAACCGCGAAGCGGGACCCGCGCAGCGGTTCAGCAGGCTGAATCACAGGATGTCCGAGGTTAGTGGCGTGGCGTGGCTCCCAACGAGCAACAAATCCCAACAAACAACAGACCCGATCTCTGCTCCGGCACTCGCGCTAATGCCGATTGTGTTACTAAGGCTCTGGAGGGCTGGTTACTCGGCAGTAAGGAGTGTGATTTCAAAGGATTGTTCAACTTAATTATGAGGGAGAAAATCCTTAATAATTGTCAAAGTCAGCTGTTGCATCAGTACCTGGTGGACTCTGATCTGACCTCTCCTCAAGACTTGGGAAAGAAGGCAGACAAATGGATCAGAACCAGGGTGAAGCAGAAGGTTCATATCCAAGGTGGTGACCAAAAGAAGCAAGATTCCAAGAGCTCTAATAAGGGTGGGGAAAAGGAGAAAGACCAGAAGTTTTCTCAAGGTCCCCAAATATCTGCATCTGGTGGGGAGTCCCAATCAATCAAAGGTAAAGGCCAAAATAACATGTTGTCAAATCTGTAAACAGAAAACCCATTGGACTAGTGATTGTAATAAGTCCAAAGACTCAACTCCAGCCACCATTGCCCCTAAGGCAACTGTTCCCCCTAGTTTAGATCAAAGTGTGGAGGAGTGTGGCTCAATGGTTAGAGCAGCAGACCCTCATGCAGAGTTCTGGCCAGGGACCAGGGTTCGATTCCCGCCTTGGCGGGTCTTGGGCTCAAAATTCCACGGGCCTGATAAGTCTTGCCTCTGTGCCTATTCTAATCACGGGCCCCACGCTGCAACTCTGGGCAATAGCTTTCTTAGCCTCCACACCGGCCCCAACAGCGCTAAGGATGCCTGGCTTCACCCTGGGGGTGCCCAGGAGTGGACACTTCACAGGGATAGCAAGGAGGGGTTCCACAGCGGTATGAGTATCAGTGTCAGGAAGCCGAATAGGCGAAACTGCAAGGTGACCGTCTGGTGACAGTGCGCTCTATAAGTACAATGACATTTACATTTACATTTAGAAAGTGGTGGTACTCAAGATAAGGGTGTAGTAGGGTTAACCCTGGGTTCTGATATGGACTCTGGCCAAGTCAGAGTTCCAACTCAGGCTATACTTGTTAAGGTTAATATGTTATGTAGGGGTTTCATGGTACCTGAAGGCTTGAATAGAGGAATGCCATCATTTGTGATGAATCACAAAGATGTTTGGAAAGTTTAAGTCCTGTAAAATTCATTGCGTGCATTCGATTACTGTTATGAAACTGTTGCATTTGCCAATGTTTGTTGGCTTTCTTGGTATTAGCGTAGTCATAATGAGAAGGTTCCGTATTCAACACGTTGTTCAAGCGCACGTGTTAACTGTTTTGTCCCTTACATGTGCAGCATGTGTTCACAAGCCGTCAGTAGGTATAAAAGGCAGCTCAACACTCGTGATGACGCTTCACTTCATTTGAGCGTCACCACGAAAGTAGCCGATGAATTCTCCAGCCCTCCACCTTTCCCTTTGCGCTACGGACTTCAGAAATCCTTCCCGGTGCAGTTTCAAGGCACCCGCATCCTTCCCTTAAGACTCACCTGAACATTCGGAGCCTCCGGACGGTGTCTTCGATCCTATTTTTCCTGGTGGTTCCACTTCCTGCCTTCAGTCCGTCATCTCCGGTCTCGGAGTCAAGTAAGGTTTCGTTAACCCCTACCTTTTCTGCGAAAAGAAAGAACACATTAAAATAGAATAACTCACTTTTGGAAGACTTTAATTCACGGTGAGAAGAATCTTGACCTTTTAAAGCAGTTCAATTCGTTTCTGAGAAATACGATTCGAGACTTAACCTTAGAACTATAAACATTAGTTCATTCATTCATGCTACAATAAGCATTGGTCCATTTAAAGAGCCAGAATCATAGCAAAGAGATTGCTATTAATGTTGAATGCAAGTGGACATTAAACCATTGTATTTTGGGGAACATAATATTTGTAATCAGTGCTGTGAGAATAAACAAGCAATGTTAAAGCGCAAGAATAATCAAAGAGAGAATGCATCACTAGGGTGCAAGGCATTTTTCCCTGTTTGTTTTCTTTTCCTGTTTTGCAGATCTGAACCCCAAATCCAGTATAAACAACAATTACTAAGGTATGCTACAGTTGTTTTTAGTTTATACTAATAACACTAATAATGTGTGTTGTGAATATCAAGTATTTGGTTCATGATTCATGATGTATTTTTTAATTTAAGGCTTTTTCAAGAAAAGGAAGAGTTTGTTAATTGTTGGAGTGTAAGCCAGGGCCGAAAGCTAGAAAGGTATGTTTAGATTGATAAAGAGTAATAATTGGTCAAGGTTTAGTAACAAACAATTGCATTGATACATGTCATATTTGGCGCAGCAGTAGAAGTCAACGTAGCAGACCCGGCACACTTACTTTGAGAAGCAACGCTGGACCAGAAGAGATCCTGTGTTTTGTCTCTTGTTTCTCACTCCACTTCCCCTTTCCCTTGCGGAAGAATTAGTGTAATCAAGTGTAACATCCTTGTTACCTAATTGGTCCAAAAAGGAGTTGGGAGTTTGCAGCAACGAAATGAAGCAATCTCAGCAGCATTGTGGTGCTCAACAATACTGATCAGTGATGGAGACATGGATATGACCTCCTTTGTGAGTCCCAGTAATCTGAGAACATACAGACAGCGGTCTTTGATTAATGGAAAAGAGACCTTGGCATTCAGGGACACAGGGGCAAGTGTCACAATGGTGACACAAGACCTTGTGGCTTCTGAGCAGATCATACTTGGTGAAATGTACCAAGTGACCAATGCTAGCAATGTCAGGACTGACCATGCCCTGGCAGTTTTTAATTTCTCTTGGGAAGCGGTAACTGGCCTTAAGAAGGTTGTGCTAAGTGCAGACCTCCATGTTGAATGCTTGCTTGGCAATGATTTAGAGACATCAGCTTGGGCTGAAGTGGAGCTCAGAACCCATGCAGAAATGTTAGGAATCTCTGCACATGTGTTTGCTGTGTTTAGGTCACAGGCCAACATGTCTAAAACTGAGCAGGCCCTGGATTCTGGAAGAATGGACCAGGTGTCTTCCAAGCAGAGGAGCCGTAGGGTTAAGGCAGTGCCTTCCCCCTGTCTCAGAATACAGGTTAGCCTCTTGAGGGAGATAATCTTAGTCCTGAAAAAGGAACTGTCCCAGATGATCTTGAGCTAGATCAGGTTGAGTTCTTGGGGACAGGGGGCCCTTCCAGGGCATGTCTGAGCCAGGAGCAACTGAGCTGTCCTTCTCTTGAACCCCTCATACAGCAAGCTGCTGCTGAGGCTGCTGGGAATGCTAGTGGTACCCATAGGATCTATTGAGATGATGGACTCCTATACTCGGAGAGCAGAGGCCCCAAGCCTGGTGCAGCCAAGAGGTTAGTTATACCTCTGAAGTTTAGGGGCTTCCTATTAACACTAGCCCATGATATTCCCAGCAGGTCACCTGGGCCAAAACAAGACTTGGGACAGGATTGTCTCTCACTTTCATTGGCCCCATATATCTGAAGACACCAAGGATTATTGTTGTTCCTGTGTCAACTGTCAAGCTGGTGGTAAGGCAGGTGGTACAACAAAGGCCCCCCTGATACCACTGCCTTTGGTGGGGGTTCCCTATGAAAGAGTGGGGTTTGGCATTGTTGGTCCCATGGATCCTCAGACAGCCTCTGGGCACAGATTTATCCTGGTGGTGGTGGACCATGCCACTAGGTACCCTGAAACCATTCCACTTAGGACCACCTTAGCTCCTGTGGTGGCAAGGGCCTTCTCGCGAGTGTTCTCAAGGGTGGGCTTCCCTGAGGAAGTAGTATTAGACAGAGGTACTAACTTCATGTCTAGTTACTTGACTGCAATGTGGAAGGAGTGTGGAGTGAATTACAAATTCACCACACCCTATCACCTACAATGAAATGGTTTAGTTGAGAGATTCAACAAAACCTTGAAGGGCATAAAGAAAGGTCTCCCAGAAAAGCTTAGGTGCAGATGCGACACCATTTTGCCATGCCTCTTATTTGCCTACAGGGAGGTTCCTCTAAAGGGTGTTGGTTACAGCCCTCTTTAACCTTTGTTTGGACATCCTGTTAGGGGGCCATTGTGTCTGGTGAAGGGGGATGGGATTTACCTCTCAAACCCCCTAAACAGGACATAGTGGACTATGTACTTGGTCTTCGCTCAAGGATGGCAGAGTATATGTAAAAGGCAACCAAAAATCTTGAGGCTAGCCAGGAATTGCAAAAGGCCTGACATGACCAAAAGGCTGTGCTGACTGTTTAGCAGCCAGGACATAAGATGTGGGTGTTGGAGCCAGTGGTCCCAGCAGCCCTCCAGGACAAATGGAGTGCCCCCATACAATTGTTGAACAGAGGGAAAAGGTTACCTATTTGTTAGACCTTGGAACTCCCAGGAGCCACCATAGGATGGTTCATGTCAACAGACTGAAACCATATGTTGACAGGGCAGACATGGGCTTGCTCATGGCTACTGATGAGGGACAGGAGGAAGAGAGTGATCCACTCCCTGACCTGCTCTCACAGAACCCTGATGATGGGTCAGTGGGTGGTGTAGCCGTGGCAGGCAGCCACATTGCTCAGCAGCAAGCTGATTGCAGACAGGTGCTTAATCAGTATAGGCATATGTTTTCCCTGACTCCAAGTCAGACTACCTGGTGCACTCATGAAGTGGCCACTAGGGACAGTATGCCTGTTAAAAATCAGATTTACAGGCAACCTGACCATGTCAGGAACTGTATCAGGACTGAAGTCCAGAAGATGTTGGATTTGGGGGTTATTGAACCCTCAGATAGCCCTTGGGCTAGTCCAGTAGTCTTAGTGCCTAAACCTCACACCCAAGGTAAGAGATGAGATTTTGTGTAAACTACAGGGTTCTCAATGCAGTCACTAGGACTGATGCCCATCCAATACCCAGAGCAGATGAGCTTATAGACACTTTGGCCTCAGCCAAGTTTCTGAGCACATTTGATCTGGCAGCTGGCTACTGGCAGATCAGACTAGCTGATGATGCAAAGCCTAAGACAGCCTTTTCTACCCCTAGTGGGCACTACCAATTTGTGGTGATGCCCTTTGGTTTGAAGAATGCACCTGCCACTTTTCAAAGGTTGTTGAATAAAGTCCTAACAGGCCTAGAAGACTATAGTGCAGCATATCTAGATTGTATTGCTGTCTTTATCTCCACCTGGGGGGATCACCTGGTCCATCTGATAAATGTTTAGGAGGCCCTGCAAAAAGCAGGCCTAACTATCAAGGCTACTATGTGCCTGATAGGGCAGAGTCAGGTTATGTACTTGGGCCACCTTGTAGGTGGAGGCAAGGTTCAACCCTTGCACAGCAAAATCTAGACCATCATGGACTGGGTTGCTCCAACTACCGAGACTCAGGTCAGTGCTTTCTTGGGCCTGACTGGGCACTACAGAAGATTTGTCAAGGGGTATGGATTCATGGTGACCCCCCTGAACGACTTAACTTCCAAGACAATGCCTAAGAAAGTTCAGTGGACAGTTAGCTGTCAAAAGGCATTTGATGCCCTGGAACAGGCCATGTGCACTGCCTCCATTCTGAAAAGTCCTAACTACTCCAAAGAATTCATTGTCCAAACAAATGCATCTGAGTTGGGGGTAGGGGCTGTGTTCTCACAATTGAATGATGAAGGTCAGGACCAGCCAGTAGCTTTTATTAGCAGAAGGCTGACTCACAGAGAAAAACTGAGAGGGAGGCCTTTGCTGTGGTTTGGGATCTGAAGAAGCTGAGGCCATACTTGTTTGGCACTCACTTCACTGTTCAGACTGACCATAAGCCCCGCTTATGGCTAAAACAGATAAAGGGTGAAAACCCCAAACTTTTGAGGTGGTCCATTTCCCTACTGGGGATGGACTATACAGTGGAACATAGACCTGGGTGTAACGATGCCCAATGCAGATGGACTCTCCAGATACTTCCACTTAGAACATGAAGACTCAAACTTGTATAGGTTAGTTTAATATCATTGCGTTGGGGGGGCTGTGTAGGAGAGTATGATCTGCTCTTATGCTTACCCCTACTTTTTGCTGATGTTTCATTGTTTTTCGAATTTAGTTTTGCTGGGGCCCTGCTAAGAAGGACCCCAGCCTAGCTGCTTTCTCTCTAAATTGATTCCAAGTACTTTATGTACACTCCAGTTTGGTTACCGGAGTACCCTTATGAGTCCCTAGTATATGGTACCTTAGGTACCTAGGTCAAAGGTACCCCAGAGGCCTACCTGGGGCTGCAGCATGTATTATGCTACCCCTGGGAAGCCTTCGAAAATGACACCACAGGACTGCTACTGCAGCCTGGGTAAGGTGGTGCATGCACCCTTTACTTTGATATAGGTTAACTATATCTTCTCCTAAGCGCCGGGACGCCTCTTGGCTGCGGCATCCGTTGCGCTTTATAAAATAAAATAACATAACAATAACATAACATATATCTACCTTAAGTCACTACACACACCAGTCAAACCTATGGCAGGCCTTATCAATCCTGAAGGCAGGGTGCTGGGTTTTGGGTGAGAGGTGTCACTGCATGAGCACGGCCCCTCTACAGCCTTCTGGACCTATTCACTGGGGCTGTTCTGTGATGCAGCCAGACCATATGCTCTTAAGTGCATTATAACCTCGCTGTAAATGCTAACTTTGGAATGGCTGCACGGAAACGTGTCATGTTTAGTGTCAAACACTTTGGAATCATACGACCTTGCCAGTCCTGGCGGCGGGGGTATGATTCCACCCATCTAGAGTGATAGACATGTACACACCGGTATACCCAGTACCCAGTACCAGTTTAAAAGAGCCCTGGCATCACAAAATGGATGCTGCAGCCACAGACACAAGGCCTCCTGCTGCTTGATGAAACTCCGGCAGGGGAGGCCTGGACAATATGTTTTCGGTCACAGGGAGGTGTAACCACCCCCAGACTGGCTTTAGTGTATTGGGGATGGGTGTGTGAGCTACAAGAGTGCTTTGAAGTCTGCACTGGGGGCACATTTGGTGTCCCTGTGCATAGCTCAGTTCAAACCGGTTGCAGGGGCTACCAGCCCATGCTCTGGCATGAAACTGATTTTTGTTTGTCCGACGGAACCATTATTACTTTGTTTAATACCCACCCAGGTTCTGAGGGTTACAGGGTCACCCCATTATATGTATTGACTGGCATGAAACTGGACAAAGAAAATGGGTGTAGCCACCCCTCTTTCCAAACTCTCCCATTGGTGGGTCCAACCTCTTCCTTGGGTATAAGAAAGGAACCACTGGCTACAGGACTTTAGATTACATCTGGACGAAACTCTGCTACAGAAATCCCAGAACTTCAACGATCTACACAACTAGATGACTGAAGAATCTCCCTTGGTGTAAAGGAGTTACTCCCCTGCTTGGCAAGCACCAAAGATGCATCTGACCGGTTTGCATCTCCGATGCTCCCTCCGGACTCTGAAGTATTTGCAACACCGGAGGTGGATTTCCAGACTTCCTCGAGCCCGACCTGCGCCCCATCAAAGCTGAGAACCATAGCCTTTGCGGGTAACGTGTAACCGGAATGCCTGGACACGTGCACATTTGCAAGGGCATTCCCTTCTGGACGTCCCTTGAGGCTGTGCATTGGGTTACTTGTAGCCCAGATCCCGAGAACCTTTTCCACTGAAGAATGCTGGCCTACACTCCATAAGTATTACGTGAGCCGGCCCTTTGTGTTTTCGCTCGAGGTACCTTCGCGATACTTGGAAGTTAACTTTGACTTTCATTGGGTTTCCCTGGTTGCTTCAGATGTGCCTTGACTCTCCACCACTTGGTGAGTCTCTCGGGCACTGCTGGTCTGCACTGACGCATTTGTTCTTCTTCTGCGTGGGTTGCTGTTGCGAAGGCTTATTGGGTCCAATCCGGTCACCGATGCCGCAGCACTTGACATCCATTGTGGGACATCTCAAATCCAGCTCCTATTCATCGTCGACATCTCCTGGTCCTCGTGGCTGCAGAGTCAATCTTCACCTCTTCAACCTGAAATTGCCTGACATCGGTGGGCATTTGCTTATCACGCCCCTGGTCACTGGTAAGTGACCCAGACTCTGTCCCCTCTGCTTTCAGGTTCCTCTCATCTTCAATCCAGGCTTGGATCACACCGGACACTTCTCTTCTCAAAGGCAGTAGCACTTTGCAGCAGATCGCCATTGAAATCAATGACGATTCCCTACCAAAAGACACCTATATACCGGGCTTCACTGGGTGAGGTAACTAGAGTACTCCCGTGGGTGTTGGCCCTAGAACCCTTTAAGTCTAAAGGGGTTCTAGGGCCTCTCGTAAGTGTCCTTAATCTTTGAATTTCCAACCGCGACTTTCCCCATAGAAGCTAACAGTGATTTGCGGCTGTGTTCTCACACTGCACGTGTCCCTTGTGGGTCTCCTGTGTCAATACCTTGGGTGGTTCCTTATGGTCCCTGTGATTCTACAGGCTCTAGGCCTTGTGTCTAGTCAAGTTGAGGTTCTTATACCACTTTCTTAATATATGGCTTGGTACGCCCCTATGGCTCAACGTATATTGTTGTAATTTACTGTGATATATTAAGTGTAACATATGTGCTTTGACCTCTATCCTCATAAAGAGATTATTAGAGTGTGTTTAGAATAAAAATATATATGTTATATATATACCTGCTGTGGTGTCCCTGTCATTTAGTCATTCAAGAGATTATAGACTGGTAAAGAAAGCTGCTTTACATTCCTTCAAGATTGAAGGCTGCACTCCATAGCTACCACTAGGATAGCTTTCAAATAAGGTTGTCTTTAACCTATCACCTCTAAGGGGTTGCTTGGACAGCTGCAAGGTGCCCACTATAACTAATGGACAGCATATGCCAGACCAACTTCTCATAGTAGATACATACCACAAATGCTATGTACTGTGCTTGCTAGTGCTACTGTGCCACTATGTGTAGAATTATTTTGTCTTACTGTTTTGCTAAGATTAAATAGTGACAATAGTCCTGTTTTTTCTTCTTGATATAGCTACTCCTTCCAAAGGGAAACCAGACAGGAAGGAGTTGGCAGCCATGGCCCGGTGCCGGAAGCTGAAGGCCATACAAACAGAATATTTGCGGCTGGTAGTTCTGGTGTAGGAGGAGGAGGCGGAGGCAGCAGCAGCTGCAGCCTCCTCCAATGCTCCCGGCCCCAGCCAGCTCCCTCCAGTGTTACAGCACCACCGCCTGGCAGTCGCCCACCACCGCCCTTTTGTATCTAGCACTGTTGCACCCTATGGATGCAATTATGCACTGAAGCGCTGAGTGGCCCACCTAGAGGAGCGAATTAATGTCCTGAAGAGGCGAGCCAGCCTATGAGTTGAGACCCTGTTTCATTGCCCCTTTTTTATTGCTTCTTTTGGAGGGTGGGAATGGGGGTTTATTATGGACATGGACAATTGGTTGGACTTTTTAGTTTCGGACATTGTTTGGGGTTAGGTAGAGGGGTGGGTCAGGTGTTGTTATGGGATTTTTTGCAGGTTTATTTTTGTTATGGGCTTAAATTATATTTATACTTTACATACGATGTTGTTAATGTTTTGTGGGTGGGGTTACTGTTTTACGTCACCCTGTTTCCATGCTGCTGCAGGGCTTCAGCCTGTGTTTGATTTAAATAATCGTCTGACTTTGTGAGACATAAAAAAATAGATGCAGTACCCCTCACTGAGTGACTTGTCCTACTAGTAGTGTCAGTCTCTCCTCCTGGTCTATGTATTCTGCAACTGGACTCAAAGGGTGTGTGAATTAATGAAAAAATGTCCATTATTAATTATGCCTCCCCTAACCTTCTTCTATTACCTGTGCTTGCTGTTTAACTTAGGCACAGCAATGGCTTCATGGTGATGATGGTTTGGTTTTTCAATGTGCCATGGTTGTGGTGGTATTAGAAGACACTGGCAGTAGCATTTGCAAAAAAAGAAAATGAGACAGTCAGTCGCCTGAGAGAGACTGTGGGAGGAGTAGTAGAACAAAATACAGTACAGAACTTACTGCCAAACAATAATATGCCAAAATGAAATATAACATAATGGTGGCGGGGATAGCCTAATACAACAAAATACAAACTTTAGTTGCGTCGAGTCACTTGACTAGGCCTACACTCGACACAAGCGTAACCGTTAGTGCTGTGTAGGAAGATAACAACAACTCCAATCGATGCAGGCAATTAATGATGATGGATTAGGTTCCTTTGGAAAATAAATTACCTTGCAAATATACTGATCATGGGTGGGGAAGCAGAAGAAGATCCTCATCCTGCCTTGAAATTGAATTAGTGTTGCTTTTGCCACATCCGCCCCAGCAAGTGTGTGATCAATTATTGCGGTACATTTAATTTAGTCACACCTCAATAAATCACACAGCCCGGGGGAAGAGGGTTAGTGTTTGATGAATGGTTGGGAAGGGAGTTCGGGGAAAGGCTTGACAAAGTAAAACACTACACATGGACAAACAACAAAACACAATCTTGGTAGACGACTATATCCATAAATCTCTTAAGGAAGAAAAGGAAATGCATGCATGATGATAGTGATAACTTGATGGTTAATGATAAGTAGTACTACTACTTACTAACTACTACTAGACAAATAGACAGTACAGGGCAACAGTATATTATGCAATGTGCCTTGCCTGTCTGCCCTCAGAGAGACCCAAATTACATACAGTTTGTGTTTTGATTTACCGAGCTTACTTTGAAAGATAGCAAAGAAAATTAAAAAATAGCCGTAGGGATGAATTATGAGCAGAGAGCAAACATAATAACTACACACAGGTGTAATGATTGAAGATAAAAAATGAATCAAATTATTTAAAAGTTGATGAATGTTGATACTGTTACTGGATGTTGCTATCCTGGTCAAATTGGGGAGTTGCATCTCAGCATTTCTCTTGGTCCTCCCTTCCATGGACCCTCCGTCCATCAATCTTGAGTGATGCCACTGCCTGCCTGGCGGATGTTGATTGGTCAGGTAAGTGTACGTTGTTTTTCCCAGTATAGCACAGGGGGGGGGGGGGCAGCCTGTTATTGTAGATAGAAAAACAAAAGGGATATTGAAAAATCAAGGAGAAAAAAATGCATAAATTATGGTGGAGTGCACTTTTAGTGGCGGCATGGATTCATCATGTCTACCCTGTTTCCAAACATTAACCTAAACTAACAATAGGACAGAGCAGGCCCACGGCACCGGTGACCTGTCCTCTATTTAGCATAGATTTTTTGACAGAGGCAGACAAAGCACATATATAGCAACATAGTATTTTACAATTTAAGTGACTAAATCAATGCACCACTGTCAGTCATACCACTACACTTGACTCAAGTCCACCACTACTGAGACATGTAGGTCGGCTGTGGTTGTTGTTGACTTGTTTATCTTTTATGCCACTCATGAAACGCCCTGACATACCATCAATCATCTCCGATCCTACTGAGTGACTACAAAGATATTATGTCACTGTAGTCATCATCATGGTATTGTCCAACTTAGTGTGCAGTGTGAGTCCACATTCCATATTCAAAATGCAATGGATTGGCCTGCTGTAGAAGTAAAATTTTGTTACAAAAAACAAGAAGGGAAACATTGACTTGAGTTACTTTTAGTGTGTAGATTAAATAATACTACACAATGAATTCACTTCATGCACAACAAACAACAACAAAACAAATCACTCAGTCAGCGTCCAATGCACGCCATCATTCATTACCTGTTCCTTCTCATCTTAAGCTAAGGGGCAGTCTCTCTCGGCTCGGAAAGGAGGATATCTATAGTTGTCATCACGTTCCACTTATTTAGGAGGGACTCAACAAGGCAACATTTTCTATTTTCTTCTATTCTACATCCAATCATCATCTGGCTTGAGGGAAATGTATTTAGGGCGAGTCAGGAGTATGGAGGAGCAGGAATCGGAGGAGTGGACTTCAGTGAAATGCAGACAGCTGCAACTGCAATATGGCAATAAAAAGACTAGAAGACGGTGGTGAAGGATTGGTTGTGATTCGAAGTTTTGAACCAGAAAGATAGACACACACAAATAAAAGTAAATAAGGGAGAACAAAAAAGTAAGAAGTTCAAGCCTAGTTGGCAGGGAAGTATAGCTCATCCTCAAACACTGGGGGTTCAACCAAAAATAGGTAATCATCATCTAACACACTACTTCCGTCACTTAAGTTGCTGTCCTCCACTTCCTGCATTGGTCCGTGTATTGTGTAATTCAGTGGCATAAAGTGCTGATTTATTTTGGGCATGGTTAACCTCTCCACATTTTTGGACAAGAGACTGGTCATTTTCACTGTTACAATGGTACCAGCAGCACTGAACACACATTCAGAAGAGACACTTGAGACAGGGCAAGCCAGATAGTTTATCGCCAGCCTGCTGAGCGCTGGCCATTAGTTCCTTTTCCCATACCAATACCACAATGGGTTTTGATCAATGTAGACCTCTGTTGGGTCATCCAGATAGGCCTGGACCATCCGCTCAATGTCCATGGGTGCTACACTTTGTTTGGCCTCTTTTTGTCTTTGCATCAGCACTGGACCTAGCAAGCCCTTGCTGTAAATACCAATCCTGTGCTGATTTTACTGTGGCTGATGATGCATTTCTTGCTGTTGTTGTTGATAGTGTTGGTGACTGCTCTGAGCCAAACCCACTGCCCTCAGGTTCTGAAGTAGAACGTGATGCTGAATGCCCTGTTGCAGTACTTGTGGGTTTGAGTAGTGGACCTTTAGTTGCCAGCCGTTCATTTTCAAAGTGAGTGCCCACTTCAGCTATCCAACTTTTGTACCGGGCAACGTCCATTTCTGAAAAAGGAATTAATGTCTTTCTGTTCAGTGCCAATTTGTACTGTGGATCTAGAATTGTGGCTCCAATGTAATGTTTGTCTGTCATAATCTTAGTTTGCACCCTTGTATTTTCAGCGTAACACAGGATAAGCTCTCCACTAACTCGTATGCTTCATTTTTTTCCTCCACACCTATGTACGCTTCGGACACCTCCTTCAGCTGTTGCTTTAACATGTGCAACAATGGACTAGCTTGGCCCATAGTACAGTCCTCCTTGCTGACATCACGTGCGAAGACCTCGAAAGGAAGAAGCATCTCTGTCGAACATTTAACTAGGCACCATCGGTCCATCTGAATGGTCATGCCTTTCACAGTAGCATCCCCCCTTTGCATGACATATTCATTGATTGGTCTGTACTGCTCAAAAGGACGGTCAAGCATGTAATGGGTTGAGTTCCAACGTGTTGCCACCACCTGGATGAGTGTGTTGATTGGCATTCTGTATTCACGTTGAATGATCCTCAGCTGCTTTGGGGCATAAAAAGAATGGCTGAAATGTGTGCATATTCTTCAGCAGGTGGTCAGTAAGTTGTTGACTATGGCTCCTTTTTTCAGAACGTCTTGACCAATAATGTTAATGCAGTGCGCCAAACACAGGGCCCTGAAATAGGCACCATCCTCCATGGCCTTAATTACGTGACTGCCATTATCCATGGCAACAAAACCAATGTTAAGCCCTCTTGGTTGCAGCCATTTGAAGACCTTGCTGTTAAACGATTCCAAAATGTTTGCAGCAGTATTTCTCCATGGCGAGCATGGCTACCTTTATATGTTTCTGAGTAGCATTAAAAATCTCAGCATTATAAACAGCACCTGTTTCAGATATCTTTTCTCTAACCCCCACAAAAGAGATCTAGTGTGCAGTGATGCACATGTGATCAGTGGCTTGGCATCTGGTCCACATGTCTGTTGTCAGGTGGATATTGTGAACAGCACTCTGCTGCAAAGCTTGTCCAAGCATTTCCAGCACAGCGTGATGTAGTGCTGGTGAAACAGGATCGCCTGGAAACCTTCCATTTATGGCAGATGGCTGACACCTATTTAAGGAAAAGCCAGCAAACAAAGAGAGGGACAAAGAGGGCTATATTTGACGGGGTCTAGCGCACAGGCCCAGATACAGTGTAAACAACAAAGGGTACGCTGTTCCCCAGAGTGACAAGGTGAAAAAGGAGTGGATGAACCAGGCAATGGGTGAAGGCCCCAAAAAAGGAGGAAAGGGAGGGGAATCCTCCCTTTGGGAACGAAACCCCTCACACACCCAGCAAGCTAGGTGTCATGCTTCATCATATGGGTTTGCTCCTCATCAGGCTGACTGTGCAATGTCTGACGGGCACCCATAGAGGGGCACTTTACCCGAGATCTTTTGTTCCTGCCATTGGTTCTGTGGGTGTGAGGGCCCTAGGGAGAGTGTTGACGTGGGAGGAGAAGATGGTGAATTAAAAAAGGTTAGATAATCCACTGGCTAAATTTAATGGTGTGGTCATCTACCTTATTAAAATACGTGAAGAGAGAATGCTCGCTGGTGCAATGATCCAGGACAGCACACTTAGTGTTATTGCTCACCCTCTTGGGTACAGCCATTCAAAGACCTTGCTGTTAAACGCTTCCAAAATATATGCAGCAGTATTTCTCCATGGCGAACATGGCTACTGTTGCATGTTTCTGAGTAGCATTAAAAATGTCAGCATTGTAAACAGCATATGTTTCCGATATCTTTTCTCTGAACCCCCACAAAAGAGATCCGATGTGCAGTGATGTACATGTAATCAGTGGCTTGGCATCTGGTCCACATGTCTGTTGTCCGGTGGATCTTGTGGACAACACTCTGCTGCAAAGCTTGTCCAAGCAATTCCAGCACAGCGTGATGTAGTGCTAGTGAAACAGGACCGCCTGGGAACCTTCCATTTAGGGCAGATGGCTGACACAAATTTAAGGAAACCCACCCCTTCCACAAAATAAAAAGGGAGAACGTCCAGCGCAAACATTTTAGCCAGCTTTGCATCGTACAAACGTGGCTCTGTGCACTTACGGTACCACAACCCACTGAGGTGGTGGTTGAGCTTGATGTAGGTCCGTGCCGGGCTTTAGCAAATGTAAATATGGAAGCTGGAGGTGGTGTTACCTGTCTTGGTGGTATCCGTGCTACTTCCATCGCAGCGATTTTAAATAGGGGAATAATGTTGGTCTACATCTCCTCTGTGCCGGGAGTGATGTTCATGATGACTGGCTCATCATCATCATCATCCCCCTCTACTACATCTACCTCCATAACACTAAGGCTTTATGGAACCTTCCTTTTCACTACCCTTGTCTTGTGGCGTGCATCACTCTCAGACTGAGATGATGGATTCCAAGTGGTATCTAGATAATTAGAAGCGGGGCCTGAAGAAGAAGTTGATGGACTAACCCTCCTTTTCATAGCTGGGGATCTGGTAGACAATGGATCTTCTGAAAGAGTGGCTAGCTCCTCTTCATCAACTGCCCCTACTTCAGAAGGGACAACCTCTATTGTGGGCTGTTGTTGCGGCTGTTGTTGCGGCTGTTGTGGCTGTTGATGTGGCTGTTGTTGCCCACTTATCAGCTGAGTTTCTGCCTGTGTTGATTGGGTACTCCTTTGCGATAATGACATTTCAACATCACTGCTCGTTGGTAGCCTGGCTACCTCTGTGACACTCATGGGCTTGGGCCTAGGTTGCTGGGGTGGGCCCACTGATGCGGAGGTGCTGCTCCCAGCTTGGTCCCCAGACACCGCTGCTACAGGTGTAATTTTTTGTTTCCCAAAAAACATCGAGGACAGCACACCAGTCTTGGCAAGTTCTACTTCCTTCTTCTGTTCCTTCTTCTCACTGGCAACTTTCTTGGTACTGGAGAACCTGGTAACTTTCTTTGGGGCCATCTTCTTCAGATGTGAGCAGGATGCTGTTGCATAAGTTAAAGAGATGTCTGTGGCCACACGTCAGGTGACGTTGTGCGTAGCAGGACTTCTGTCTGGCAGTATAACCGGTGATGATGACACCTCCTCCTCTGTCTTTTCGTGCACCTAAAAGTAAAGAAGCCAGGAGAAGAACATCAGTGAAATGTTGCATTTGTTGTTGTGGTTCAATTACTACTAGTCCAAACAAACAAATATATTATATAACTTAGCAGGTGGTGGTCACACTTGTTGTGTTATATTATTACATTTTATTAACTCAGTTTAAGGCATAAAAAAAATATAACAGTTTAGCCATTTGTGAGACTTTGACAACAAGGGCTTTTATGGTATACTGTGTACACTCAGGAAGGATAGGAAAGAAGAACAAAAATACAAATGTAATGGAAGTAGAAACTGTTTGTTTGACATTAAATTATTTTCTCATCATGTCATTCAGGGAGCTGCAGCTGGCAAAGGGGATGGATGGAAGCAGTAAGACAAGAGGAACATAGGAAATACATGCAGGCCTATGGCAAAAGCACCCTGCCCGGCTTCAAAATGGCCACCCACCACATGGCCAGGCCCACAACAACAAAAAGCCTAGGCCAAAAAGGAACAAAGGAAACACATGCTGGCCTATATGGCAGAAGTAGCACACTTATAACTACCACCTACGCATGGGCGGATTTCGCAGATCCACGATCCGCGAATTTGCGGATTTGCGTATTCGTGGATCCGCAAAATCTGCGAATTCGAGGATTCGCGGATTTTGTGGATTTTTTAAATGGGGGGGGAGTCTTCTGTGCGAGTTCAAGTGCCTCTTGTGTGTATAAATGGTAAGAGACCAATCAGAGTAGCAGATCAAGAGAAAGAAGCTCCTGGTCACAGGAACAGCACGAGGATTGCGCTCGTGAAAGTCAAGGATACATAGGCCTCTATCCAGCATCACAGCTGATTTTCGACAGTAGATTTGGGAAGAAGGCACACCTGCCCAGCCTCGACGACGCTCACGATTGTTTTTGGGCTGATGAATGAGTCACTGAATTTGAGCTTCAACTAGTTCCAGCGACCATGTGTGTGTTACTATGCAATCGCCCCGAAGGGCGCAGGGGTCCCTTGAGTGAGCTTACTGAGCTGTCCATCATAGTGGGTAAATGGCGGGAAGACGGTGCACACCGCGAGTGTGTTAGCGGGGCCAAACGGGCGGGGCTTCCATGCGAGTTCACATGCCTCTTGGGTGTATAAAAGGTCAGAGACCGATCAGAGCAGCAGATCAAGAGAAAGAAGCTCCTGGTCACAGGAACAGCACGAGGATTGCGCTCATGAAAGTCAAGGATGCAAAGGCCTCTATCCAGCATCACAGCTGATTTTCGACAGTAGATTTGGGAAGAAGGCACACCTACCCAGCCTCGACGACGCTCACGATTGTTTTTGGGCTGATGAATGAGTCACTGAATTTGAGCTTCAACTAGTTCCAGCGACCATGTGTGTGTTACTATGCAATCGCACTGATGTGCGCAGGGGTCCCTTGAGTGAGCTGTCATCATCCTGTAACTATTTTAGGATGGCGCCGGCAAGCAGCCAGCGCCATCCTAAAATAGTTACTAAATTAATTTCATCAGGAAGCACTAATAGATAAAATAAAGCAGGTGCTTGAGCACCAGCTTTATTTTATGTATTAGTGCTTCCTGTTGAAGCTAACGTAGTAACTATTTTAGCATGGCGCTGGCAGCTTGCCGGCGCCATCCTAAAATAGGTACAACAACTTCAAGCTTGAAGGCTTGAACTTTTGCCCCCCGGATCCGCCACTCGCGGATTTGTGGCTTTTCGGTAAATTCGCGGGAGTTCGCGGATTGCGGATTTACCGAAAATCCGCAAAATACGCGAGCGGAACGGATTTTGCGCTCACACCTACAACATGGCCACTAGCCACATGGACACTCACAGTCACAAGCAACAAGCAGGAGGCCTGAAAAACAGTGAACTGAAACAGGCTTATAATAGCCAGGCAAAGGAGGTATGCTAAACAACACTGCTTTAACAAAATAAAAAATCAAAAACGAAAATCTACAGGGCTAAACAAGGGGTACAAGGTACACAACAAACACACCACACACACAAAAGGCATTTCTTTAACACACATCGAAAAAGTGAAATACCACAAAAAACACATTTTGCAATTCAATCCAATGCCATCCATACCCTAAATGTTGTTTAAATTCAACAGCAAACACACACACAGTTGTTTCATTCACCCATGACTACCTCTTAGCCTACTGCATGAAAGGCCTCTTGGCAGACTAGGCCACAAGCTTCAAGCTTGCAGGCCAATAGCAAAAGCACACTGCCTGGCTTTAAATGGCTGCCAGCCACATGCCAAGGCCCAAAACAACAACGAGAAAGCGAAGACAGACAATGCAGGCCTATGGCAAAAGCACACTGCCTGGCTTCAAAGTGGCCACCAGCCACATGGCCAGGCCCACAACAACAAGAAGCCTAGGCTAAAAAGGAACAAAGGAAACACATGAAGGCCTATATGGCAAAAGCAGCACACTTATATAACTACCACTGCAAAATGGCCACCAGTCACATGGACACTCACAGTTACAAGCAGGAGGCCTGGAAAACAACGAACTGAAACAGGCCTATAATAGCAGGCAAAGGAGGCATGCTAAACAGCACAGCTTTAATGCAATAAAATGCAAAAACTAAAATCCACAGAGCTAAGCAAGGTGTGCAAGGAAGTTACATAACACACCACACACACAAAACAAGGGCATTTATTTAACACAAAAACTGAAATATTCCAAAAAATACACATGTTGCACTTTGATCTAATGCCATCCATGCCCTAAATGATGTTTAAAATAAATTCAACACACACCAAAGGAACAGTTGTTTCATCATGCACCCATGACTAGCTTTGGGCCTACTTGCTACCCGCGATACATTTTATTAAAAAATTATGAATAGTACCAAAATTGCAATGTCCCAATCAAACAAACAACAACACCAACATACTTGTAAAATCTCAAATCAAAAATTCCTCAAATCCAATGATATATAATGCAGCAGACACAAAAAGTGACCCTTCCAGCTCCAAATCCAAATGAAAAATTAACAGGAGATGGACAAAGCACTGGGAGGAGCCTGCTGGACAGGAACAGGAAGTTGGAGTATCTGTGGCACTTCCTTCCTCTCCCAAAAAAAAGTTTTTTAAAAAAGGACTCCTTGCACAAAAAAGTACAGCCAAATGTCAATCTGAGGAGTTTTTTGAATGATTGAATAGCTTTATTTCGATATATTTGTCATATCATAAAAGCATTACAATACAAAAATGAATAAAAGTACATTACAATCTAACAATTCATTCCTCTCAGACAATATACAGTATAGGGAATCTACAAAAACAGTAGTAAAATATCATAAAAATAGATTTATTTGCCCGAAGAGTAAAAACAAGCTAGGGGCTGGCTCAAGCAGATCGAATTACTGGAGAAGCAGTTTCCTCACAGATCTTATCCGCCATACCCACCCCAAGAATTTTGCCAGGCAACAGGCGAACAAAGGGTGAGCATCAGATCGTAGTATACGTAAAGCCTCCAGATGCGATCTAGTGCCGAGGCTCCTGCATAATGGTTTCAGCCATCTGGACCTGGGCGCTGCATAGGCGGGGCACTCGAACATTAGATGGGCAATAGACTCAACCCTTGTTTCACAAAAAGGGCAGTACGGTGTGGTTTGCAACGGTGGCATCCAACTTGATGTTAACTGCCCTAAAGGTAGAACTCCCACCCTAAATTTGAAATACAGCGATCTATCCCCCGGATTAAGAATCAAGTCCAGATAAGGTTCTCTAGAAGGGAGCTCCTTGATTGATAGAAACTCTACAGCAGATCTACATAATTTGGAATTGCTCGTTCTGCCGTTAGCCACCCATGACCAATATAATTTCTTAAGCATCTGTTTGGGTGGAGCTGTTCTATTAACCCAGGCGCCCCCTAGGCCCAGTTCACAAAGAAGCTGCTTAACTTCCCTGAGCCAGCCGACATTGTGCCAGCCGGGTAATGAAAGGAGTTCTCTTAGGGCATCAGCATAGCTGGACAGTTCTGGTACATTCCATATTCGAGCCCATAATAAGAGGGGGCGTAGCCTAACTTGCTCACTTATTGGGCGTGTACCTGCATCAAGTAAGAGTGGGAGTGTAGGGGTACTGTGTGGTAACTTCATAAGATCTTTATGGAAATTGTTTTCGAGGTGTGTTAAGGTGTCGACTCTCTGTACACCCCACAATTCGGCACCATACAGTGCCGCACTCACTACCCTTGCCCTGTAGATGTCTAATATTGCCCCAATGGGTTTAAGAGATGAGGCACGTTGTTCTTTTAGTAGGGCCCCTGTGACCCTCTTATGTGTCAAGAAGACTTTTTGGTGGTGGGCCTTCCAATTCATGGAGTCACAGAGTCAGATGCCTAAATAATCAAACTCCTTTACCCTTTCAAGTGGGACTGAGACTAGAGTGGGAGGAATTACAGTTTTCCTGGGGGGGTTTAGGACGAGGAATTTGGTTTTGCTTATATTGATAGCTAGGCCCTTGGAGTCACAGAAGTCCTTAAAGCTAGAAAGCAACATTTGAATGCCTACTGGGGTTTTTGAGATTAGGAGGGTATCATCTGCAAATAGGAGGGTAGGTATTTTTCTGCCAGCCAGGGAGGGTGTATCTGCTGGATGTTGGAGAAGATGCTCCACCACTCCGTTAACATAAAGTGAGATGTGGGCTTCATCAGCTTGTAGAACGCCGCCTGGTCAGAGATGCCTCCGTGAGTAGAGAAACTGGTGTCCCAGCGAGTGAAGGTGGAGGGTGCCTTTACTATCCTCAGGTGGGCGGGGGGCGGGCCAGCAGGGAGAGCGGACCGGATGCTGGTTACCGGTCTCGCAGGGACTCCTGGTTGCTGGAGTCCCCGCACGCTCGCAGCCCCGCTGAGCCTCATGCCCAGAACCGCCTTGCTGTTCCTCTCCTTCAGCTATCAAAGCCCCACGCACTCCTGGGCGAGATGTGGGCTTAATCAGCTTGTAGAACGCCGCCTGGTCAGAGATGCCTCCGTGAGTAGAGAAACTGGTGTCCCAGCGAGTGAAGGTAGAGGGTGCCTTTACTATCCTCAGGTGGGCGGGGGGCGGGCCAGCAGGGAGAGCGGACCGGATGCTGGTTACCGGTCTCGCAGGGACTCCTGGTTGCTGGAGTCCCCGCACGCTCACAGCCCCGCCGAGCCTCACGCCCAGAACCGCCTTGCTGTTCCTCTCCTTCAGCTATCAAAGCCCCATGCACTCTTGGGCGAGATGTGGGCTTAATCAGCTTGTAGAACGCCGCCTGGTCAGAGATGCCTCCGTGAGTAGAGAAACTGGTGTCCCAGCGAGTGAAGGTGGAGGGTGCCTTTACTATCCTCAGGTGGGTGGGGGGCGGGCCAGCAGGGAGAGCGGACCGGATGCTGGTTACCGGTCTCGCAGGGACTCCTGGTTGCTGGAGTCCCCGCACGCTCGCAGCCCCGCCGAGCCTCACGCCCAGAACCGCCTTGTTGTTCCTCTCCTTCAGCTATCAAAGCCCCATGCACTCCTGGGCAAGATGTGGGCTTAATCAGCTTGTAGAACGCCGCCTGGTCAGAGATGCCTCCGTGAGTAGAGAAACTGGTGTCCCAGCGAGTGAAGGTGGAGGGTGCCTTTACTATCCTCAGGTGGGCGGGGGCGGGCCAGCAGGGAGAGCGGACCGGATGCTGGTTACCGGTCTCGCAGGGACTCCTGGTTGCTGGAGTCCCCGCACGCTCACAGCCCCGCCAAGCCTCACGCCCAGAACCACCTTGCTGTTCCTCTCCTTCAGCTATCAAAGCCCCACGCACTCCTGGGCGAAGCGGCACCCGCGGAACGGGTGCGGCGAGATGTGGGCTTAAAAGCTTGTAGAACGCCGCCTGGTCAGAGATGCCTCCGTGAGTAGAGAAACTGGTGTCCCAGCGAGTGAAGGTGGAGGGTGCCTTTACTATCCTCAGGTGGGCGGGCCAGCAGGGAGAGCGGACCGGATGCTGGTTACCGGTCTCGCAGGGACTCCTGGTTGCTGGAGTCCCCGCACGCTCGCAGCCCCGCCGAGCCTCACTCCCAGAACCGCCTTGCTGTTCCTCTCCTTCAGCTATCAAAGCCCCATGCACTCCCGGGCGAGATGTGGGCTTAATCAGCTTGTAGAACGCCGCCTGGTCAGAGATGCCTCCGTGAGTAGAGAAACTGGTGTCCCAGCGAGTGAAGGTGGAGGGTGCCTTTACTATCCTCAGGTGGGCGGGGGCGGGCCAGCAGGGAGAGCGGACCGGATGCTGGTTACCGGTCTCGCAGGGACTCCTGGTTTCTGGAGTCCCCGCACGCTCGCAGCCCCGCCGAGCCTCACGCCCAGAACCGCCTTGCTGTTCCTCTCCTTCAGCTATCAAAGCCCCACGCACTCCCGGGCGAGATGTGGGCTTAATCAGCTTGTAGAACGCCGCCTGGTCAGAGATGCCTCCGTGAGTAGAGAAACTGGTGTCCCAGCGAGTGAAGGTGGAGGGTGCCTTTACTATCCTCAGGTGGGCGGGGGGCGAGCCAGCAGGGAGAGTGGACCGGATGCTGGTTACCGGTCTCGCAGGGACTCCTGGTTGCTGGAGTCTCCGCACGCTCGCAGCCCCGCTGAGCCTCACGCCCAGAACCGCCTTGCTGTTCCTCTCCTTCAGCTATCAAAGCCCCACGCACTCCTGGGCGAGATGTGGGCTTAATCAGCTTGTAGAACGCCGCCTGGTCAGAGATGCCTCCGTGAGTAGAGAAACTGGAGGAGTTTTTTCATCCAAATTATCAATTTAGACGTTTTATGCTGCTCGAGATATTATTCTTCCCCAGATTGCAAATTTTGCATGTTTGGCATCACAAGCTTCAACAAACTTCAGCCGGATGTCCGATGGCGCGTCTGAATGACGTGTTCGCGAATGCACACTTTTGCGCTGCCTGTTGGCGCAGTGAATGACATGTTCGCGATCGCATACTCTCGCAGGAATGCCCAGCAGGTTACCAAAATCTCATGGCGCATGCGAACAGATAGGAAAACTCATTGACGAACGCAGGGATACCGATAAGTCGCAATTGCACGCACGAAAACACATTTTTAAAGTGCGTACAAGGAAATAATTTCACTACGCAGAGGATTCCGGAATTTGCGGAATTGACAAAATTCCACAAATTCCGTGAGCGGAGCGGATTTTACCGCCCAGGGTTACCTTTGAGAAAACTCAGACTTTCTCCACCTTTTTCTAGTTTCTGAAGAACTTGAGACAACAAAGGATTTGGTGACACAGGCCCAAGGGTGACACACTGTGTTTACCTCGTCTAAGCACACCTCAAGAAACAGGGATGTGAGAGAAGTGGGCTCAGTGCACTAGAGGGTGAGGAGGTTATGAACATATTCTTTCTTTTTTTTCCTATCAAATTCATTTGGTACCACCCTTGTCTGTGTAAGCTTATAATGCACACAGGCCCGATGTAGTGTGATTTTTAAGCAAGTAAACTCCTCCTCTGAGGTGTTAATATACACAGACACGCTATGAGTTCCGTGGACCTATCTTGTACATATCTAAGCTTACTGCTACTAATATCTTTATGTGCCAATGAAGCTCATCCCTCTAAAAGGCCCAACCGTACATCCTTACTCATAAACATAAGAGGGAGCAGCAACTGAAGTGCCCAGCCAAATTGAACTAAAGCGAAAGAAAATTACTCATGGATCATTACTGGCCTTTTTAGAGAAAAGCGAATCACCCATCTGCCTGAGCAGACAGGGACCAATAACATCATATCTAACTACTACTCCCTCATTATGCATTCATAAAGGAGAACACTGAGACTTGAACATGCCTTCAACTCCTTCCTTCACAAAAATACATTCTAGGATTTTTTTCCATGTGCCCCTGTATCCAAAGGTCATCATTAAGAAGGACTTTACAAAATCAACATGCTCTCATTTGGAGCCCCGTATAGCCACTCCCCGCATCACACTCCTTCAACTCATGACTCGGCCACACCCAGATTCAATTCAGAATGTTTCACCTTTGACCTCTACAGAATGAACACTGCAATGATTGTTCATACTATTGAAACACAACAAAAGAAAAAAGCAAATAAGGAATGGATAACAGCATACTGTTGTCACAAGCATGGGACCTGAAAACGAGTAGTATAATAATGAAGCAGATGGCTGTTGGGGAGAGTTTTGGGGTGTAATAAATAATTCCCTTGCTGATTTGGTGAGCACAACCGCTATACACGTGGATATGTTTAAACACCAGATGGATTGATTAGAGACATTAGCATCTTACATTATATTGATAGCGGCAAAATTGGGCAGGCCAAACTTCCAAGCAAATTGGGCCAAGGGAGAAATGTAATACAGAATTTCCAAATGTTCCCACTCTTTGACACTAAAGAAATTGGCAATGTTTCCCGAAATAATGATCACCCTTGCAACTGACCTCAAACAAGAAATGACCATTGGGAGAAAACCTAAAGTTTAATTCATTAAAGTTGCTGACCAGCGAAATATGTAAATGGGAGCTGGTTCCACCTGACCCCGACCGAAAATCCAACACATACAAAATAGAATCCTCCCAAATGACAAAACTGTGCAAGAAAAATGAAAACAATAGTAAATAAATTAAATTGGATTTAAAAGAGAACCAGGCTCTTACGTGGCAAGGGTTCAACCAGTCTTCTTTCTCCTGTTTTCTGTTTGAAACCCAATGGCTTGGAAATGATGATGAACCCTACTGAGCAAAAACACTACTGTGATCCAAAGGCATTACGAGTAAACACGACAAAAAACCTTACGTGCATGCCAATGAGGGAGACCGCAAAGGAGCAATGAACAACTCCTGTTGTTGCAAAATAGTCAAACAACAGTCACATGTCCATACAAAGTCAACAATTCTTTTATCGAAAATTATTAGCACTTAATATTCGGATCATCATAACTCCTAGCATCCAAGCCCCAGTAAAGACAACAAGACGGAAGCCCTAGCATTAGCCCTTGTAGCTCCATTGTTACTGGTAGAATACGAAGCTGTGCTCGGGCAGAGGGCAGCTGAAATGACAACATGAGCTCAAAAAAGGTGAATGTGACGCTTCTCTCTTGGCAAAACATAATCTGCCACCGAACCATCCAGTTAGAATGCCCGGTTACTCACCTGTAATATTCATTACTCCGAGTCCTAGTCTTCCTGTCCCATTCCCTAACAGTGAGCAGCTTGTCTGATCCAGAGAAACCCTATACCTAGCAAAGCTGTAACACTTACCCCAACATGTTGCCACCAAGTCGGTGTGTGTAAAGGGGGAAGTGCTTCACGAAGAGATGCTGAGAATACCAAAGAAACTGGGACAAGAAAATGAACACAAAACAATCACCTGAAAACAAAAACAGGGAGGAAGGGAAGGGCTCAGGAATGGAACAGGAAGACCAGAACTCGGAGTAATGAATATTGCCGGTGCGTAACTGGGCATTACCTCCTCGTACGTCTTCCAGTTCCATTCCTTAACAGTAAGCCCATACCCAAGGGCACGGGGATTGTGTGAAAAAATGACCATAAAATACAGCATAGAACAGGTCCATTTAATAACAAAGAAAGCAGTACAAATTACAAATTGTGTACAGCAGGCAAAACATGAGCGCCAAAGGCAGCAGAGGCCGCCATCCCCAACTGAAGACAGTAATGGGAAACAAAGTAATGGGGAGAGGCCCACGTGGCAGAACTACAAATGTCACGCAAGGAGGCACCCTTAAACATGGCAGAGGAGGAAAAGGCACCCCGTGTGGACCTACCCTGGACAGAAGAAGGGAGAGAAACAGCACACTTCACCCAACGAGTGAAAGGGGACAAGGAGGACAAAGGCCTTTACCAGAGAGAGCGTGCGTAACAAATAAGGAATCTACCTTCCGAAAAGCACTGGTCTGAACCAGATAGATGCGGTGAGCCCGCAACACATTCAAAGAATGCAGAACCTCCTCCTCAGGGGAGGAGGGGTCACGGAAAAAACAGGAAGGACAATATCCTCCTGACAGTGGAAAGAAGACAAAACCGTGATCAGAAAAAAATGACTAGGACGGAGAATCACCTTGGCAGATCAAAACCACAAAAAGGAGGGGGAAGCCAGGAAAGCACCAAGCTCAACAACGCACCGCCCAGAAGAAACAGCAACCAAAAAAAGAACCTTAGCTGTAAGGTCAACAGCGATCAAAGGCTCAAAAGGGGGTCAGTCACGCCTGCAGGACAAGGGGAAGATCCCAGGCCGGAACAGGAGAGCTTGAAACAGGACGATGTATCAAAACTCTCTTCAAAAGGCAAGGTAGAGACATAAGCCACAGAAGAACCCCAAAAGGCAAGAATGGCATCCCACAGAGCACGGAGAGTGGAGACAGCCAGATCCATGACAAACCTGTCACGCAAAAAGTCCATTGCTCGCACAGCAGCACAGGAGACGGAAGAAAAACCCTTCCCCAGGCACCAGGATGTAAAGTGCTTCCAAAGATGTCCATAGAATCGCAGGGTGGAGGGCCAACAAGACAACTGGATGCTCTGTGCCACCTCGAGAGAACAACTCTGGCCCAGCAAACCTAACCTCTCAAGTGCCAAACCCCCAGCCGGAGGCGATGCAAAGAGGACACGCTGAGAAGAAGAGCATGCAGTGGAGAGGAACACAGTGGAAACTGCCAATGGGGGCACACCAACAAGTCCAGAAGAAGGGGAAACCAAGGCCACTGGGACCAATCCTGCACAACCAGAAGAACTGCCACTCGATCCACCCGAATCTTCCGTAGCACCCTGGGAATCAAGGCAAAGTAGGAGAAGGTAAACAGGAGACCTACGGACCACGGAACGGAGAGAGCATCGATCACCCAGGGCAGCTGAGAAGGAACAAGGCTGCAAAAATGAGGAAGAGGGCAGAGTCCTCGGAGTCAAAGAGGCCCGGCCAAGGAATTCCAAACTGGGAGCAAATCCGATTGAACAGAATAGGGGACAGAAACAATGTCACCGAAGAAGGAAACACCCAGCTCAGTGACTCCGTAGGCCCATTCTCCCTCCCTGGAAGATAGACAGCTGTCAGAAAAAGGAGAATCCGCTCAGCCCATTGACTGATCCTCCTGCAAAGGAGAAACAGAGACTGCACATACCCCCCTACCGATTCACATAAGCGCACAACCTGGTTGTCGGTCTGAACGGAGACAGCATGGCCCAGAAGGAGATGAGCAAACCACAGAAGGGCCAACCAAACCGCCCTCAACTCCCTCCAATTCGATGACTTTTAGAGCCTTAAACTGAGACCACCGACCCTCAGTCTTGGAAACCCCCTGAACCGAACCTCATCCATGGCACTGGCATCGGGCAACAACACCTCCATGGTCGGAGGAGGAAGAAGGTCGAAACCCTTGGAGATATTCCGAGGGGACAGCCACTGAAGAGCACCCCAAATCACTAGAGACAAAGGAATCAGGGTGTCGTAGCCTTGAAAGGCAGGATCCCAGTGGGCTAGAATGTGATGCAGGAGGGGATACGAATGGAGATAGGCTCAAGGAAGGAGCTGTAGATTGGAAGCCATCTCCCTTGACTCCACAACCAGAGCCGGGCAGACATCTGCAACTGAGACAGAACCAACAAAAGATGCTTGATCAAAGTCAACTGTCTCTCCTGGGACAGGAACACCATCCCCAGATCCATTTGGAAGAGAGCCCCCAGGAACTTCAGAGTCTGGTGGGGGAGCAGGGAGGACTTCCTGTGATTGATGAGGAACCCATAGGACTCCAGGAGATGACAGACCTGGTCACATCTTTCTGTTCCTGAGAGAAAGAAGGAGAAAAAAAACAACCAATCATCAATGTAGGGAAACATTTGCAGACCCTTGGAATGGAGAATAGCCAACAGAGGTGGCAAGAGCTGTGTAAAAACCCTCAGCACCGATGAAAACCAAAAGGAAGCACTTGGCATTGAAGGTGCTGGGAATCCACAGCAAAGCAAAGAAACCGCTGATCTGCAGGATGGATGGACACGTGCAGATAGGCATACATCAGGTCAAGGGAGGCAAGAAGGCACCCCAGCAGCACGAGTTGCTGGATAGACAGCAAAGTCATCATCTTGAAATGATGACAAGGAATGTAGAGACTGACCCTCTTTAGATCCAACACAGGGTGCGAGTCCGTCATATCCTTGTTGGAGACCAGAAAGAGGACAGAATAACAATCCAGCCCCCCTCTCCAGAGGAGGGACCTTCACTATAGTAGCCTTCGCCAAGAGAAGTCGAACGCCCTCCAGCAAGGCTGCCCGCCTCAAAGGATGACACGGTAGCGGAGTCTCGAGGAACACCAGAGGAGGAGGAGGAGAGGAGAACTTGATCCAGTAACTGGAGGAAACGCCAAGGCATTGGGAAGACTCAGCCAGTGATGACAAAGACGCGAAGGCGATCCCCAAATGGAAAGGGTGGAAAGTCATTGCTGTGGTGAAGGAGCGGGGAGAGAACCACCGGATTGGGCCCGGGGCTTGGCTTCACCAGGGGCCCCCCAGTCACAACCCCTGCCTCAAATGGGCTGCTGAGCACCCCTGGTGGAAGGAAAGGTAAAAGCACGGTGATAACCAAACCTACGCCCCCAAGAAGGAGGGTGAAGGGAGCCACAAGCTTTCAATTGTCAGCCGACTGCTCAACCAAGTCCTCCAGCTGGGGCCTAAACACCTTGGAACCGACAAACTGCAATTTAAGCAGAACAGACTTCTGAGACGACTTCGCCTTTCAAGACCTCATCCAGACATGATGATGAACAGCAATAGAAGCCCCAGAAGCAGCTGCTGCCGCATATGAATTATAAAAGGAAATGCAAGAGAGAGGAGGCATCCTCCACCTCATGCAACAGAAGAGCCAGGGCCTGGAAATCCTTTAATAGGGACTGCACCATATAGTTGGAGTAGATCGTAGCCCGGACAGCAACGTTGGTAGTAGCATAGGAATGCTTCATAGCCCTCTCCACCTTCTTATCGACAGAGTCAGAAGGACAGGCTCCCACAGCAACGGACTTGTTTATAAGGAAACAAAGTCCTGTGGCCCCCGTTCTCTTGTGCAAGCAGGAAACACCCAGCCTCCACATATAGGAGCCAGCCGTGCGAGGAACACCCATCTAGGAGGCACAAAGGCAAACAAGCAAAGGGAGCTCTGTGCCGTAGCCTGGAAACCAGTGGGCCAGTACCCACTGAAGCAGGGTGTGTAGGTACAAGAAGCATCACTGCCTGCGAAGCACGCAAGTACAGGAGCAGAAGGCCACACTGACCAAACACCTGCTAATACCGTGGGGTCAGTGAAACATGTGAAGTATGCAAAGCAGTATAAAAAATGTATGAAATTGCCACAGGGTACACTTTGCCAGCATTCAACTACATAAGGCAAAAAAGCGGCCGCTAGAGCAGGCCGCAGAAACAGCAGTAAGAACAAAATTAACACTTACCCAACCTCCCACTCTGCTAGGCACACCGAAACTGACAAAGGCAGAAACAAAGGAATGTGATTTCTTCGTGACACACTTCTCCCTTTATCCACACCGACTAGGTGGCTCCATGTTGGGGGAAGTGTTACAACTCTGCTAGGTATAGGGTTTCTGTGGAGCAATAGAGCTGCTCACTGTTAAGGAATGGGATTAGAAGATAGACGAGGAGGTAATAGGAAGAGCGCTTGATAAGCGCACCACCAGACGAGCACCACAATGAGACCATTTTTATCCAGAATGCACTTTGTGAGAGATTGTAGACACCTTAATTAGAGGGAACAGAGTCAAAATAATGATTACTGAATTTGAACAATACCACCAGGTGCTAAAGGATAGATCTTCAACTATGAGCATCTTAGAAAACTCAAATGAAACAAATAAGTTGATCATCACTCCTTGTAGCTAAGGGACCGGAAGCTCATTCCACTCTAGATAATGCTAAATTAACAATTAAGACATGCTCAATAAATAATGAGAAGAGGTCCCAATCCCCAAATATTGGCCTAAGAAATTGGTCACAATTGGCCTTAATGAATTGCTTCTAAAAATGTGACACTTTGAAAACAGACACACCTCAAAATACTGATTCAAAGAGCCTCCAATGGCATTATCCGCTCACAAGAGCCATGGATCCAGCAACCCTTTTTCGTTTATCAGGTTCCTTGAATTCTTAAACCCAGCAGGAAAAAAAAATACTGGACCATGCCTCTGGCAGCTTTCCTTTCATGCACACAACATTCTTGTATATAATGGATAAACAACTTTCTGCCGTTCATTATAAGGATATTGCAAGTAATTAAGGAGTTCCATTACCATATAGAGGGACAAGGGCAAAGGCAGAGGTCCTTTATAAGGTTATGGACCGCCAAGGTGACTTGTAATATACTTAATATGTAATTCAGGGGGTACTTTATCCAATATACTACATGGTTTCACCATCATCTTTCCCAGTGCAAAATTAACCACATCAAAAGCCTGTTAGATATTTGTTGCAAACAGATATTAGAACCAGTTCAATAGAAGTCATTTTAAAAAATAAAAAAAGTGGCAGTAGCTCGGAATGTGTTGAAGCATGCCGAAAGGTTATAGCTTTTCTCTATCAAAGGAGTGCACAAAATAAGTATTTTCTCTTTGCTTATTATTGTAAGCTATTCAAATAGGGCAGAAGAAAGGCAAGCATTGTTTCTTGTTGCTTTAAAAAGCTGTTTCAATAATGCTCTGCGACCTGACCTGCCTTTTACCTCGACTGTTGGCTCTTGAAGCAGGCATTGTGATTTCAGAATTCAACTGTATAATAGTCGAGGTATGACTTATTTGCTTTGCAATTTGAAAGTGAGTGTGTCAGTTGTCACCAAATATAATGAAATCAGAGATGCACATTTATACAAAGATTACAGAATCCCAAGTATCATAACTTACTTAAAACTGTGATGGAAGTTAACTTTGAGCTGATAGTAAAATTCAGAATGACTTACAGATGAAAGTTACTACAGGAATACTCATTTAATCTCTGCTTCCAGCCAGAGAAAAGAGAAAACAGGCTCAGAATTGATGACCTCTTTCACATTCTTTGGGCTTTTGCTATTGAACTGTCAATTCTAGGCTGACTAACTCCCATATTAAACACATTTCTCTTTGCAGAGTTGAACTACTCTCAAAACTGTAATCATTTTAGTTAGAAATACTTTTCTAACACATAGCTGTAGGAGAGTAGGATCTGCAATCCTATGATCACCCCAGATTTTTGCTTTTTGCTTCACTGGTTTACGACTTCCCTGGCTGTGGGCCTGCAAATCAGACCCACAGCCTAGCTGTTCTCTCTCTAAATTGACACGTGTACCTTAGGTGCATTTACCAATTGGTACTGGGCCAACTCACCTATTCCCTGTACTCAGGGCATAGGTGCACCCAGGGCCTACCAGGGGCTGCAGCATGTATTATGCCACCCCTGGCTGGCCATCTAAATCTGACACAACTGGCTGCACGACAGCTGGGGCAAGGTGGTGTAAACACCCTTTGCTTTAGATATAGTATTCCTATATCTAACCCTAAAATGGACACATATATTCCTATCAGTCACTCCTATGGCAGGCCTTATCAATCCTGAAGGCAGAGTGCTTGGAATTATGTGAGATGGTGCTCTGGCATGAGCTGAGCCCGTTTGCAGCTTGCGGAACCAAGTCCTAATAGCTGTTCCATGATAACGCGTACCATATACTCTTAAGTGCATTATAATCCTCGCGGTTATTTGCTATCTTTGGTAACGCTTTATCAAAACATGTCGAGTAAGGTGTCATACGAATTGGAATACTAACCACTCGCCAATTCTGGCGACGGGGTTAGCATTCCACCCTTCTAGAGGGACACGACATGTATGTAACTGTGAACCCCGGTTAAAGTTAACTCGAGCCTCAGCATCACAAAATGGATGCTGCCACCACAGACACAAGTCTGACCTCCTGCTGCTGGGAGTCCTTCCAGCGAGGAGAGCTTGGACAAAGGGTTTCCTGTCAGGGGCGGTGCTAGCACCATCCCAGACAGGGCTTTGTGTATCCCAGGTAGGCAGGGCTGAGAGGAAGGTGACTGCAAGTGGCACCCCGGTGCTCACTGTGCATATGCCGGCTTAAACGAGTTCCAGGGGCACACCAGCCCCTGACCTGGGGAAAGTCCGGACAAGGGAGAGGGGTGTAACCACCCCCTTCCTGGTCCCACCCATGGGCAGGACTAGTCGCGTGCCAGCCCCTTTTTCTTGAATAAAGGTAGGAGCAGGCCCCCTTCCCAAATAAGATAATTCTGAATCTTGATGACTTTCCACGAAAGAACTCTTGAACCTTTCTGAAGACTCTCCCTTGTGGCTAAGGAGTAGCCACCCTGCACCAGCAGGCACCACCTAAGCATCCCGGTTTGCTGTAAGTCTCTCCTCCGGATCAAGACTGCCCAGCTCGACGAGACCCAGATTCCCTGCCATCTCTGACCTCTACCTGCCTCTACAGCCCAGCTGAGATTCGTGGGTGCGACGAGACCTGAAGGGACCGGCCATCTTCAAAACTGCATGACGCTTACCCAGCACGACCACCGAGGGATCCTTGAGTGAGTGCTTTGGGGTTTGAGAAGCCCCAACCCTGAGCAGCTCCAGCACCGAAGTCCAGCCCCCCAACATCCACGAGATCTGCGTGGGGCCCTTCTGCTCTCTGCTGCTCACGCCGTTGTCCGGCCACTTGCCTGCTGGCTTGTAGCCCTCCTGACGACGAACCACGACGATTGCATCGCTAGTCTGGTTGCTCCAGACTGGCCCTAGCTCCCCTCCAACAGAGGAGCACCCCGGACCCTCCTGGTCCTCTCCGGACGCCATCTTGACTTCACCGCGTGGGCTTGCCTTTGCAAAGGCTTGTTGCTCCAATCCTGGTTTCAGCAGCGCCGACAGTAGACACCTTTGTGGGACAGCTCGCACCTCCATCCTGGTCGCCGACAACGCCTCCTGGTCCGAGAGACTGCAGAGCCCAGCGTCGCCCACTCACCTGGTCGAGGTGACTTCATCCGGTGCCATCCTGGTGCCCATCTGATCACTGGCTAGTGATTAAGAACTGAGTCCCCTCTGCTTTCAGGTCGTCTCCATCACCGATCCAGGCTTGGATCACATCGAACTTCATCACTGGTCGCCTGCCAGCAACTTCTTCTTTCAGGCTCCATAGACTGTAACAAGGATTCCCGACGTCTTTTGAACCCTATGCAGCCGCAGCACCTGGGCTAGGTAACCTGAGCATTTCGGTGCTCCAACGTAGGTTCACTATCTAAGTGTCCAGATCCTTTTTCGTTTTCAGCCTATCTAGTCGGATTCGTCCGATAACTGTAACTTTACGAGATACTAGTATCCATAGACTTTGTCCCTCATCCCGCGTGAGAGTGCACACTCTGCACCCGATCTCCCTAGGCCTCCTGCTCCTAACCTGAAGGTTCAGTAGTGTAGTCCTAGCGATCCTAAAGCCTCTGGATCTTGTTACTTACCTGCTAGTATTTTGCATTCCACTTTTGTAGTATATGGTTTTTCGTGCCCATCGGGCATTTGTGTAAATTGTGCAACTTAAAGTATTTTCTTAAGAGTTTTGTTGTGTGCTTAGCTCCCTGACTCATAAAGAGATCAGGGTAGACTTGTTATAAATAAATATCCTTTTATTTTCATAACAACTTGTGTGGTGTCCTTTCACTTGGTGTTCAAGGGGTATATGTGATGGTATAACAGCTGGCTTAACACACCCTCTAGAGTTTAGCCTAAAGACTGCTCTTGTCCACGCTACTAGGATAGCTGGTCTATAAGGTTGACTTACAACCAATCATCAATAAGGGTCGTTTGGTATGATACACAGTGATCACTAGAATAGTGAGCACTATATATCAGGCCAACTTCTCACATTGGTGGCAGCGGTGGGATTCGAACCCACGCCTCCGGAGAGACTGGAGGAGGAGAGTGACCCTCTCCCAGACCTGCTCACTTAGAACCCTGATGATGGGTCAGTAGATGGTGTTGTCTTTTGTGGCAGCCTCTCTGACCATCAGCAAAAAGGATTGCAAACAAGTTCTTCAATCCTTTAGACATATGTTCTCTCTGACACCCAGTCAAACCAATTGGTGTACCTATGAGGTTGACACTGGGGACAGTCTGCCAGTTAAGAGTAAAATCTACAGACAGCCTGATCAGGTCAGAGACTGCATTAAGACAGAAGTGCAGAAAATGTTGGAGCTGGGAGTCATTGAGCCCTCAGATAGCCCTTGGGCTAGTCCAGTAGTTCTAGTGCCAAAGCCTCACACCCAGGGTGGTAAGAAAGAGATGAGGTTTTGCGTAGACTACAGAGGCCTCAATGCAGTCACTAAGACTGATGTCCACCCAATACCAAGAGCAGATGAACTTATAGACAGATTGGCTTCTGGCAACTACTTAAGTACATTTGACCTGACAGTTGGGTATTGGCAAATCAGGTTAGCTGAGGAGGCCAAGCCCAAAACAGCATTTTCTACCCCTGGTGGGCATTATCAATTTGTGGTAATGCCCTTTGGTTAGAAACATGCACCTGCCACCTTCCAAAGGCTGGTGAATCAAGTTCTCACTGGGCTGGATGGCTTCTGTGCAGCATATCTTGATGATATAGCTGTCTTTAGCTCCACCTGGGAGGATCACCTGGTCCACCTGAGGAAAGTGTTAGAGGCACTGCAGAAGGCAGGTCTCACTATCAAGGCCACTAAGTGCCAGATAGGGCAGACACAGGTTGTATACCTGGGCCACCTTGTAGGTGGAGGCCAGGTTCAGCCATTGGAGAGCAAGATACAGGCCATAAAGGACTGGGCTCCTCCAACCACCCAGACTCAGGTTCAAGCTTTCTTGGGCCTGACTGGTTATTACAGGAAATTTGTCAGAAATTATGGATCTATTGTGACTCCACTTAATGACCTGACAAGTAAAAAGATGCCAAAGAAAGTTCAGTGGACAGCAAGCTGTCAAAAAGCATTCGATGACCTAAAGCAGGCCATGTACACAGCACCTATCCTAAAGAGTCCAGACTACTCCAAAACCTTCATTGTCCAAACAGATGCTTCTGAGTTGGGTGTGGGAGCTGTTCTATCTCAGCTGAATTTTGATGGTCATGGCCAGCCCATTGCTTTTATTAGCAGAAGGCTGACCCCCAGAGAGAAGAATTGGTCAGCTATTGAGAGGGAGGCCTTTGCTGTGGTTTGGGCCCTGAAGAAATTGAGCCCACACTTGTTTGGTACTCATTTCAAGATTCAGACCGACCATAAGCCCCTCTTGTGGCTAAATCAGATGAAGGGTGAAAACCCCAAACTACTTAGGTGGTCCATTTCCCTGCAGGGGATGGATTTTACAGTGGAGCATAGACCTGGCACTGATCATGGCAATGCAGATGGGCTCTCCAGGTATTTCCACTTAGAGCAAGAAGACTCACCTGGTCAAGGTTAGTTTATTGTCCCAAAGTTTGGGGGGGGGGTCATGTAGGAGAGTAGGGTCTGCAATCCTATGATCACCCCAGATTTTTGCTTTTTGCTTCACTGGTTTACGACTTCCCTGGCTGTGGGCCTGCTAATCAGACCCACAGCCTAGCTGTTCTCTCTCTAAATTGACACGTGTACCTTAGGTGCATTTACCAATTGGTACTGGGCCACCTTATCAGTCCCTGTACTCAGGCCATAGGTGCACCCAGGGCCTACCAGGGGCTGCAGCATGTATTATGCCACCCCTGGCTGGCCATCTAAATCCGACACAACTGGCTGCACGACAGCTGGGGCAAGGTGGTGTAAACACCCTTTGCTTTAGATATAGTATTCCTATATCTAACCCTAAAATGGACACATATCAGTGACACTTATAAAGCGCGCTACATACCCGTAGGGTCTCAAGGCGCTGGGGGGGGGGGGGGGGGGGATGCCGCTACTGCTCGAACAGCCAGGTCTTCAGCTTCTTCCTGAAGGAGAGGTGGTCTTGGGTCAGGCGTAGGTCGGTCGGGAGGGAGTTCCAGGTCTTGGCGGCCAGGTAGGAGAAGGACCTTCCTCCTGTAGTCGCTCTTCGGATGCGGGGGACGGCGGCGAGGGCGTGGTTAGCTGATCGGAGGTGGCGTTTGGGAGCGTAGAAGTTGACTCGGCTGTTGAGGTAGCTCGGGCCTTGGTCGTGTAGGGCTTTGTGTGCGTGGGTGAGGAGGCGGAAGGTGATTCTCTTGTTGACGGGGAGCCAGTGAAGGTCTCTCAGATGTCCGGAGATGTGGCTGGATCGTGGGATGTCGAGGATGAGTCTGGCTGAGGCGTTTTGGATCCGCTGGAGTCTCTTCTGGAGCTTGGCGGTGGTACTGGCGTAGAGGGCGTTACCGTAGTCCAGTCGGCTGGTGACGAGGGCCTGGGTGACGGTCTTCCTGGTCTCTGTGGGGATCCACCAGAAGATCTTCCGTAGCATGCGTAGGATGTTGAAGCACGCCGAGGAGACGTTGTTGACTTGCCTGGTCATGGAGAGGGAGGAGTCCAGGATGAAGCCCAGGTTTCGTGCATGGTCTGTCGGTTTGGGTGCAGTGCCCAGGGCGGGAGGCCACCAGGAGTCGTCCCAGGCGGAGGGTGAGGAGCCCAGGATGAGGACCTCCGTCTTGTCCGAGTTCAGTTTCAGGCGGCTGGTCGTCATCCACTCGGCTACCTCTTTCATCCCTTCGTGCAGGTTGGCTCTGGCGGCGGCGGGGTCGTTGGTCAGGGAGAGGATCAGCTGGGTGTCGTCGGCGTAGGAGATTATGCTGAGGTTGTGTTTGCGTACGATGGCCGCGAGGGGGCTCATGTAGACATACATTCCTATCAGTCACTCCTATGGCAGGCCTTATCAATCCTGAAGGCAGAGTGCTTGGAATTATGTGAGATGGTGCTCTGGCATGAGCTGAGCCCGTTTGCAGCTTGCAGAAACAAGTCCTAATAGCTGTTCCATGATAACGCGTACCATATACTCTTAAGTGCATTATAATCCTCGCGGTTATTTGCTATCTTTGGTATCGCTTTATCAAAACATGTCGAGTAAGGTGTCATACGAATTGGAATACTAACCCCTCGCCAATTCTGGTGACGGGGTTAGCATTCCACCCTTCTAGAGGTACACGACATGTTTGTAACTGTGAACCCCGGTTAAAGTTAACTCGAGCCTCAGCATCACAAAATGGATGCTGCCACCACAGACACAAGTCTGACCTCCTGCTGCTGGGAGTCCTTCCAGCGAGGAGAGCATGGACAAAGGGTTTCCTGTCAGGGGCGGTGCTAGCACCATCCCAGACAGGGCTTTGTGTATCCCAGGTAGGCAGGGCTGAGAGGAAGGTGACTGCAAGTGGCACCCCGGTGCTCACTGTGCATATGCCGGCTTAAACCAGTTCCAGGGGCACACCAGCCCCTGACCTGGGGAAAGTCCGGACAAGGTAGAGGGGTGTAACCACCCCCTTCCTGGTCCCACCCATGGGCAGGACCTAGTCGCGTGCCAGCCCTTTTTTCTTGAATAAAGGTAGGAGCAGGCCCCCTTCCCAAATTAGATAATTCTGAATCTTGATGACTTTTGACGAAATAACTCTTGAACCTTTCTGAAGACTCTCCCTTGTGGCTAAGGAGTAGCCACCCTGCACCAGCAGGCACCACCTAAGCATCGCGGTTTGCTGTAAGTCTCTCCTCCGGATCAAGACTGCCCAGCTCGACGAGACCCGGATTCCCTGCCATCTCTGACCTCTACCTGCCTCTACAGCCCAGCTGAGATTCGTGGGTGCGACGAGACCTGAAGGAACCGGCCATCTTCAAAACTGCACGACGCTTACCCAGCACAACTGCCGAGGGATCCTCGAGTGAGTGCTTTGGGGTTTGAGAAGCCCCAACCCTGAGCAGCTCCAGCACCGAAGTCCAGCCCCCCAACATCCACGAGATCTGCGTGGGGCCCTTCTGCTTTCTGCTGCTCACCGCGTTATCCGGCCACTTGCCTGCTGGCTTGTAGCCCTCCTGACGACGAACCACGACGATTGCATCACTAGTCTGGTTGCTCCAGACTGGCCCTAGCTCCCCTCCAACAGAGGAGCACCCCGGACCCTCCTGGTCCACTCCAGACGCCATCTTGACTTCACCGTGTGGGCTTGCCTTTGCCAAGGCTTGTTGCTCCAATCCTGGTTTCAGCAGCGCCGACAGCAGCCACCTTCGTGGGATAGCTCGCATCTCCATCCTGGTCGCCGACAACGCCTCCTGGTCCGAGAGACTGCAGAGCCCAGCGTTGCTCACTCACCTGGTCGAGGTGACTTCATCCGGTGCCATACTGGTGCCCATCTGATCACTGGCTAGTGATTAAGAAATGAGTCCCCTCTGCTTTCAGGTCATCTCCATCACCGATCCAGGCTTGGATCACATCGAACTTCACCACTGGTCGCCTGCCAGCAACTTCTTCTTTCAGGCTCCATAGACTGTAACAAGGATTCCCGACGTCTTTTGAACCCTATGCAGCCGCAGCACCTGGGCTAGGTAACCTGAGCATTTCAGTGCTCCAACGTAGGTTCACTATCTAAGTGTCCAGACCTTTTTTCATTTTCAGCCTATCTAGTCGGATTCGTCCGATAACTGTAACTTTACGAGATACTAGTATCCATAGACTTTGTCCCGCATCTAGCGTGAGAGTGCACACTCTGCACCCGATCTCCCTAGGCCTCCTGCTCCTAACCTGAAGGTTCAGTAGTGTAGTCCTAGCGATCCTAAAGCCTCTGGATCTTGTTACTTACCTGCTAGTATTTCGCATTCCACTTTTGTAGTATATGGTTTTTCGTGCCCCTCGGGCATTTGTGTAAATTGTGCAACTTAAAGTATTTTCTTAAGAGTTTTGTTGTGTGCTTAGCTCCCTGACTCATAAAGAGATCAGGGTAGACTTGTTATAAATAAATATCCTTTTATTTTCATAACAACTTGTGTGGTGTCCTTTCACTTGGTGTTCAAGGGGTATATGTGATGGTATAACAGCTGGCTTAACACGCCCTCTAGTGTTTAGCCCAAAGACTGCTCTTGTCCACGCTACTAGGATAGCTGGTCTGTAAGGTTGACTTACAACCAATCATCAATAAGGGTCGTTTGGTATGATACACAGTGATCACTAGAATATTGAGCACTATATATCAGGCCAACTTCTCACAATAGCTATCAATCATAATTGCACTTATTATGAAAATTAGACATCATTGGGAGACTCAACTGATGTACAATCATTAAAGTGAGTGAAATATCCAATTGATTACTGGTCATTTTCAATACCCTCAAGTTCCCTTGTCCTTGTCCCATTCATCACTAATGAGATGTATACCACTCAAAAGACAGAAAAAAACGAGATGGATGTGAGAAGTACATACCCCTCCCATAACACTGGTGCCTATATAGACAATATTTACACAGCAATCCTCCTGGTCTTTTTTCTGTCTCATGTGACGAGAGGGACGAGAAGATGGCTGGGCTTGGATGGCCGAAAAGCTTGGTTCTTCCCTTTCATTTCATCAGGGTGGTATGAAAGGGAGCCTGATGCCACTCCCAGTATTCCGGCCTCATGGGGAGAGGAATGGAGAGCTGGAGAGTGCGGGTAATACCGGTAGGCATCCTCCTATTTCCTTCTTGGTTGCCCATATGTGCATGCCTGCACATGTCATGGTTAAGCTGTCTTCCTGGTTGCCTTAGGCACATGCGTGAGGTCTGGGGAGCAGCGCATGAATTATAGGAGTTTGTTCCTCTTCCGCTGATAGGAGGGGAGTTAAATGCCATCCAGTGCAGGTAAGCCCGCATAGTGGTTTGTGTCTTCATCCCTGTGGCTGGTGGAAGAGGGAACCTGTGGCCGGAATTGTGGTTGGTGCTTTTACTGCACTGTCTGAAGCATGGGAAAGAATTCACATAGGCTGATGGATGTCTCTTCCACAGACTCTTCTTCTTCATCTCCCTCTGCGAAGCGCCACTCTGAAAGTAAAAAGGAGAGTTTAAGATGCCTTATTAGGGAGAATTTATTGGAAGGGAACCCTTGAAAGGAGATGAGGAAGGGCTCTCAGAGGTTTCACTCTCCTGTCTCCTCAGATACATAGGAGGAGGTTCAGGTATCAGAGGAATATTGGGGTGAATGCATTATAAAAGAGATGTTACATGAGCATCTGGACCATGTGAAAGAGAATAAGGGGTCCCAAGAGGAGGGGCCTAACAACATTTCAGATTCTGGCGTACTGCACCAATGTCAGAGTGCAAAGGAGGGTGATTTTTCAATGTGTCCTTTCATTTTGGAGGTCCTAATGAGGGAGTAGTATGACCCCAATAAAATCATACTACCTCCTTGTTTTATGACAAAGTTGTACCCTCCTAATGAAATATATGAGTTTGCCTGATTCAAAGGTGATTGATTCTTTAGTTGCAAGTCGGGTGGGTGGAGCCTCCTTGACTGAGTATGATATTATCAAGGATGCTACTGACAACAAGGTAGCCTGTGCTCTCAGAAACGTTGGTTTTGGTGCTCATTTGGCACTTTGTGCTTGGATTTATGGCTCATATGTTTCCCAATTGTTGATTTTGGATGTTAAACAATTGTTCAGCATAGTGGACGGTTCATCAGACTGTTCTTCTCTTTTACAACATACTAAACATCAAGTGGAATATATGTCTGACATTGTCTTTGATGGGGCTTTGGGCCAAGGTTTTGTCTGGGGGTGGGGGCTGCATTGCAGGCAAGCATAATCTAATTCTGAAGGATTGATGCACAGATTATGCACAGAAAGCCTTGGTGCCAAGGTTAACTTTTCAGGGGACCCAGTTGTTTGGTTTGGAGTTGAAGGAGAAGCTATGTAAATTGTTTAAAGAGAAGCATTCCTCTTCCTAAAAACAGCTGTCGTGGAGAAACAGGAGATGCCAAAGAGGTCACTTTGGAGTCAACAACATCTACATACCCCTCAGAGAATGTTCAACCCTAAAAGGGGGTACGGGCAGAAGAAAGCAAAAGCTACAACAAAGCCATGCTCCTAACTATTGTGACTTCCTCAGGATGGAGGATTGTTGGAGGCAGACTTCACCACTTTTTGGGCTCATGGGAGGCATCTATGTCTGACAAGTGAGTGCTACAGAAAATCACAGATTATTACAAGATTGAAATTATATCTACCTGAGAAGGCAGGAGTAAGGCCAACTCCTTTGGCTTAGAAGGATATGAAACTGATGTATATAGAAACAACACATGCCTTTACCACGCATGCCTTTACAATGCAGCCTTTACCATGCAATTACCATTACCACGCATGTCTTTACCACACATGTCATTACCACAAATATACATGGAGGTGATCCAGTGAAAGGCCAGGGATAGACACATCACAGTCAACAAACATTTCAAATGGGCCCATATACACGTTCAAGTTTCCTGGCTGTTTCGCTTGGGGTCAAGTTTTGTAATTCACTTTGACCTTGATTAGTTATCTCACTGTAGACGGAAATTTATTACTGAGAAAATGTAATCAACATCTTACTAATCTTCACAGATGAACACTCTTCCTTTGGTCGATGGACCAGTTGATGGTGATATTAACAATTAACTAACTAACTTATAGATCTTTGTGAAATAACCACAGACTCTGGGTAAGATTCAATAAAATGTATGCAAATATCAGTCACAAATGAACGCTCATTTGCTACAAATTCACAGTGCAAACTCCATAAACTTTCATGGAAGAGAAAATTAATTTAGCAATACATTCAATTCACAGAATCATTCAACAAATCGGTGCATTAAGAGTGGATAGATGAAGAGACAAAAGGCATAATAAATCATTCATTTGCAAAAGATATGCAAATTTAAGACAGAATAATAGTTACCCAAAGGTGGTAATGGGAAACCCAGCCCTCTGGCCAAGGAACTGGTGGAGGTCCCCTGATTAAGAATCAGGAGACAAAGACTATAGGACAGGCTCAGGACAGGGCAATACTTACTAAACTTCTCTACAGACCCGACGCACCAGGGCACATCCCTCTCTTACATTCTCTCCTTCCTTGATATTCTTCCGGAATCTTCAATCTAATCAGGTGTTTTTCAGAGATGAGTCTTCCCAGTTTGTTTTCTCCTTCCTCAACAGCAGTAGTTCTTGCCTCTCTCACTCTCTCTTGCACTGGTGCTTGCCTCGCCTCGCCTACATGCAGACTACTCTTAAACTTTAAGTCACTCTAGTTATAGTCTTCTTTTCTGCATCTCCCACCCTCAAAAGTTACAAATGTTGATGAACTGGGAACTCTAATTGGCAGGGACAGGGGAGTTGTCATCACCTCATGCTGACATGTTTAATTTCTTAATAAACTCTTTTTTCTAGCAAACCCTTCCCCTTTAGCTCATACATTATTCTGTCTTATTTCCTTTCCCATATATGGTTGGTTGGTTGATTGCTTTATTTCGATATGCATATATCATAAAAGCGATACACAAAATTAAAACAGCATGTCGAAAAAAGTATGACTGTACAATAAGTAGAAAACATTAAAACACATTAAAACATCACAAATTAGTTAAAAGGAGATTAAATTGATGTGGACAGTCTTCTGAGTCTAATCAACCAAGCCCATTTTAAAAACTTGGCAACGGCACAAACAATCGGGGGGGCTGTATTAGTTAATAGAATCCGAAGGGCGACAGAGTGCTGACGAGTACCCAGTTCTCTGCAGATAGGACCAAGCCAACGTGATCTTGGTCGGCCGTAATCTGGGCATTCAAAAAGAAAATGTGGCACAGTCTCTGGTTTATCGGGACAGAGAGCACAGTATCGTGAGGAAGGCTGGGATTTATTCCACCTGGAACAAAGGTCGGCCAAGGGTAACAGCCCCAGCCGGAATTTGATGTACAGGGACCGGTCCATGGTAATTGTTATAAGATCCATGTATGGCTCGTAGGCAACGACATCTTTTATCAGCAGAAAAGCTGCGGTGGTTTTGCAGTGCTGCTGATTGCTGATGCGCTTCACGCGGACCCACTCCCAGAACAGTTTTTTTAGGGTCTCCTTCGGGGGGGCGGAGTGACTATGCCAACAAGAGTCCAGGCCTAGGTCCCCTAAAAGGTGTTTGATGTTCTTCAGCCATTTGATTCTGTGCCAACCGTCGGCGTGCATCACCTCAGCAAGGCCGTCAGCATAGGGTTTTAGCTCCGGTACCCTCCACAGACGGGCCCAAAGCAAGAGGGGTCGCAGGCGAGCCTGTTCCCCTATTGCTTTGCAGCCAACATCCATGAGCACTGGGATAGTCGGGCTACTCGATGGTATGGCAAGGAGATCTTTGATGAATTTATTTTCCGCCTTGCACAGTAGATCCACTTTGTCCAAACCCCACAATTCTGCTCCATATAGTGACCCAGGGACCGCACGAGCTTTATATATATCAAGTAGGGGGGCAACACAGTGTTTAGTTGAGTTGTTAAACTCTTTGAGGATAGCCCCCCCCACCCTTTTATGGGTCAGTACCATTTTGTTGATATGGGCGGTCCAGTTCATCGCGTCGTTGAGTCGAATTCCCAAATAATCGAATTCAGCCACTCTTTCTAGGGGTATAGAATTCAAAATAGGGGGGCGGCCAAGTTTGCGGGGCGGGTGCAGAACTAGGTACTTGGTCTTTTCCACATTGATAACAAGGCCCCTGGAGGTGCAGAAGTCCTGGAAGCGATTTAGTAATGTCTGGAGACCTTGGGGGGTTTTAGAGATGAGGAGGGTGTCGTCGGCGAACAGCAAGGTTGGAATTTTTACGCCTCCCAGGGAGGGAGCGTCTGCTGCTTCGCCGAGTAGATGGTCTACCACCCCATTGATATAGAGGGAAAATAAGGTGGGGGCCAGAACACAGCCCTGCCTTACTCCCCTCTCGACCCTGATCTTATCGGTCTTTTCCCCGTTCAACCCCCATCTAACCTGTGCATAGGTGTCTTTGTGCAGTTTGATGAGGAGGTTTAATAAATACGGGGGCATCCCTAGATCGTGTAGCACCCTCCAGAGTTCCTCCCTGGGAACCAGGTCAAAGGCAGTCTTTAGGTCAATAAAGGCCAAGTAGAGACTGCCTTTGCCTAGCTCCACCACCTTCCAATGTATTAGCAGGAGCCTAAATACCTGTTCAATGGTACCGGTGCCTGAACGGAACCCGGCTTGCATGTCGGACAGGATGTGGTTTTCATCCACCCATTGCGAGATCCTCCCTAATATCACTTTCCCCGCCAATTTCTGGGACGAATCTATTAGGCTTATAGGCCTATAGTTCCCAGGTAGGTCCCTACTGCCCTTCTTGTAAATGGGGACCACCTCAGCACCTCTCCAGGAGTCTGGCACTGTGCCACCCGCGGCAATTGCATTGAGGAGTGCAGAAATTATTGCCCCCCACTCTTCCGGGTATGCTCGGAGAATATCGCCTGGGAGGCCATCCGGGCCGGCTGCTTTAAGAGGGACCAGGGTTTTGATCTGATTTGTAACTTCCAAAACAGAAAAGGATTCCAGGTCTTGGGCCAGACTAGAGGGCGGGGGGTCAAAGGGGTCATTAAGTGAGCCTTCGATGGCAGAGTAGAGTTTTTGGAAGTGGGAGAACCAAGTTTGGGCGTTGATGGTACAGGGCCTCAAGGTATCGTCAGGACGGTTCCTGATACCCACCAAATCCCAAAAACGTTTTGCGTCTTTCCCTCGACTAGCAGTCAGAAGGTCCTGCCAGAAGTTATCCTCCCACTCCATCTTGGCGTTTTTTTGGCAGAGTGCGTAGTGCCTCCTGGCCACCCTAGTCCTAGATGGTACTTTGGACTTTACTGCTTCAATGAGAAGTGACTTCGCCTCCCTACACTTCTGATTGAACCAGCCCAGTCTGCCCTGTGGGCTGGGTTTCCTTCTATTCATGTTGGCTGGGACTACGAAGAGATCGCTAATAGCCTGGGTTAATATACAGAACCTCGAGGCCACCTCCGCCAGCCCTTCCACCTGGTGGTCAGGGTTGTTTAGGGCTGTAGCAAGAAGCTGCCTAATGGCAGAGGTTTTCTCCTCTGAGAGTGCTAACTTTGCCCACTTGAGCCACCGGCCACAGTTGGCGACTACTGACAGGTCCGGGGGGGGGTTACAGGAAGTTCTAGTCACAGGGCTGAATAACCACCTGTGGGACATGGTGAGAGAGAGAAGATTGTGATCACTCTCGACAGATGGTATAATCACCATGTCCTCCACCATGCTCCACAGGTGTATGTCAAGGAGGAAATAGTCAATCCGTGACGTGTGCCCTGGCCGATTGTAAGTGTGGGCCCCAACTTTGTCCGACCTGGTTCTGCCGTTGGCAGCCCTCAGGCCAAACTCCATGGCTATCGAGTTAATCTGGAGGACCACTTCTGTCCACTTCTTAATGGGATTCAGTTCGAGGGACGGGATCCCCCACCTGGCATCGAGTACCTCTTGATCAGATAAAATTTCAAGGTCCAAGGGCTCGAAAGTGCAGTTAAGATCGCCCCCCACCAGGGTGCAGGACCTATGGGGTGATAAGCGGAGCTGGGCTTCTAAACAAGATATTACTGAGGATTCTCTGCCCCCCTTTGTGCCTCGGGCGTAAATGTTAAAAATGTTTAAAATAACTCGGCCTTGGGAGTTTTTCAACACTATGTTCAGGAGATCCGGGCATTTAGTGTCCCGCTCCACCACCCTGCAGTTGAGTTCTGAGGCCACCCAAATTAAGAGGCCACCCGAAGGGCGGCCCCTGCCGGTTGCACTAGGGGCTGCTGGCAGAAAGTGGGTGGAGTAGCCTGCCTTATGCAAGGGCACCCCGCTCCAGGTTTCCTGGAACAGGCATATGGAGTATTGCTCCACCAGCGAGTTCCAGTCTGGAAGTGCTAGCTTCCTCTCGAGGCCCGCCACATACCAGCTGAAAACCCTAAACGAGGGGTCCGTCACAGCTGCAATGCTACGGTTCTCGACGGGGGGCAACGTCGCCACAGCCCCCACAACAGGAAGACCGGCCGGTAACCCGGGGGGTTCCCTGATTTCCCCTTGCTCAGAAACATACTTGGCGGTAACCTGGCTTTGGGGTGCAGTCGAGAGGCAACAGGTTTTAAGGGAGGGGAAAGGCTCAACAGCAGGACTTGGGACCTCAAGAACATCCCCGGGAACTTCAAGGAGTCAGCAGCCCCAAAAGCCCCAGTTCTGCATCGCTGGCGCTGGGTAGAGCTGCTGTGCGAAGACTCCCGGGGAGGGGAGGCCGTGGGCGATGTTTAAAGGAGGGGGCCCGACAGGGCATAGTGGAGTGGTCGGGATCGTTCTTGGGTAAAAGAAGGATAGGTCGACAACATCGACCCCCATTCCAGCCGTACGACCTTGGGAGCATATCGCGTGGGCAGCTCTTATATCTTGAAAATTAACCACCACGCAATCGCCCTCAAAGAGTTTTTTCCCGTGGCCAATCCAACTCACCCTACGCACCCCAAGGATCAGGCCGTCTACACCCACTGGAAGAGGTCTATTAGTTTTCATCCAGTGGATGACTTTGTTTTTCAGCGCCTGGTGTGTTTCCTGTTGTGATTCTTTTAGGATTGGGACTTTGGTGAGGACAACAACATAAGGGTGACATTCTGGTGGGAGATTTACCGGAGGGCACTTGCGTGGCGGGATATGCTCGGGGACCACCAGGGAAGGATTTTTTGGCAAGGAGGGGGTTTTAGACTGAGGCCGATGTTTGGGAGGAGAGGTTGGTTTAGTAGCCCTAGCGGTAGTTGCTGCTCCGTTGGTTTTAACGGGCGCAGCCATTACCGAATGGGCACTTGGGTCAGTCCCTTTCTTCTGTGGGATCTTTTGGGCAGGGTTCGGCACAAGTGCCGTTACTGCTGGGGACAGAGTGCCATGTACCTGGGCTACGTGGGTGAGTTCACTGGTCGTCGGCTGCTTCGCACCAGCCACCGGGACAGGGGTAGGGGCTTTCCCTGAGGCCGGTGTTTTGGCCGGCAGAGACGACTGGACTCTAGTTGTTTGACCTGCTGGGACCTCCTTAACCTCATTCCTATCTGGGAAAAATTCTGAAGGTCTAGACTGAACTTTTAACAGGGTTTTCAAAGAAAAAAAGTTATCCCTAGTGGCCTGTTCAAAATTGTCGAGTCTAACCCCCATGCTCCTGACTTGGTCGAGTAGCGGGTTAAACAAGGATTTTAGCAAATTCTCGAGAGACTCGAGGGAAGTAACCTCCTTTACTAGAGCCGGTGTGCCTGGTGGCAGAGGGGACGGTGTTGGGGGCTCTGCTACATGCTGGGAAGGGCCTGCAGTCCTAAGGGGTTTCAGCTCCCCAGTGCCTTGGTGTGTAGTGCCCCTATTCAGCTTTGTCCTAGAACGCTTGTGGAGCATAGAATAGTTCCCCCTCCGGGTATTAATTCCCCTTTTCCTTTTCCTATGGACCCGCAAAGATGGAGTCTGGGGAAGAGGTGATGTGTGAGGTGAGGGAACAGTGGGATCCGCAGTAGGCCTGATATCGGGAGGGCTGGCTGTGTATGAGGGTGGGCCAGAAGCAATAGCCTCGATGCAGCGACTACCAGGAGAGGGAAGTGATATGAGGCTTTCTATCCTGTCTATTCCAGCCTCTAGTACTGCAATGTGGTGCTCATCAGGTTGGGGCAAGATGGTAGAGGGCATAGGCGGCGAAAGAGCATGAGCCGCAGATCCCAAGGAGGAGCGCTTGGATGGAAGGAGGTCAAGTGAGAGGCGGCGTTCCGTCATTGCGATCTCCTTTTCAATGACGTTAGCCACCCGGGTGATGAATTTGTCCATTGTCCCAATCATCGTGGAACCCCCTAAAGCACTTGCTCCACCACCCCTCAAGGCTTTACCAGATCTGGTGGACATAGTGGATCCGAAGCCTACAGATAGACTCGGGGGGGTAGAAGGCGTGGAGGTCGAAAACAAAGGGGGGGTGGCCCAGCCCAGCCTCTGACAGCCCCTGACTGCCACAGACTGCCCGCCCTTTGCTCTGGCTTCGCTCGGCGTCCCGCTCGCGTCCCGCTGAGCGTCGAGCTGTTCTTAAAATAGGGGGCGTTGCAGGCGGGGGGCGTGTCTGATTGTGGGCGCGTCCGCCTGTGCAGCTGGGGAAGCAGGGACTCCTGGTCTTCCGAGTCCCTGCTTAGCGCCGACAAGATGGTCAGTCCAGGCGCCTCCCAGTGACAGCGCCTGGTTTTCGCCTCTCCCTCCTTCAAGCCGCGAAGCGGCACCCGCGAAGCGGGTGCGGCGAGAGGCAGCGGCAGCAAGGGGCAGCCCAGCAGAGTTGGACCCGAGAGCACAGGGTCGGATGACAGCCTCCACAACTTCCAGGTGAGTCCCGCTGGGAACAGAGCAACCCGCGCCTTTTCTCTGGTCAGGCGGGGGGCGTGTCTGATTGTGGGCGCGTCCGCCTGTGCAGCTGGGGAAGCAGGGACTCCTGGTCTTCCGAGTCCCTGCTTAGCGCCGACAAGATGGTCAGTCCAGGCGCCTCCCAGTGACAGCGCCTGGTTTTCGCCTCTCCCTCCTTCAAGCCGCGAAGCGGCACCCGCGAAGCAGGTGCGGCGAGAGGCAGCGGCAGCAAGGGGCAGCCCAGCAGAGTTGGACCCGAGAGCACAGGGTCGGATGACAGCCTCCACAACTTCCAGGTGAGTCCCGCTGGGAACAGAGCAACCTGCGCCTTTTCTCTGGTCAGGCGGGGGGCGTGTCTGATTGTGGGCGTGTCCGCCTGTGCAGCTGGGGAAGCAGGGACTCCTGGTCTTCCGAGTCCCTGCTTAGCGCCGACAAGATGGTCAGTCCAGGCGCCTCCCAGTGACAGCGCCTGGTTTTCGCCTCTCCCTCCTTCAAGCCGCGAAGCGGCACCCGCGAAGCGGGTGCGGCGAGAGGCAGCGGCAGCAAGGGGCAGCCCAGCAGAGTTGGACCCGAGAGCACAGGGTCGGATGACAGCCTCCACAACTTCCAGGTGAGTCCCGCTGGGAACAGAGCAACCCGCGCCTTTTCTCTGGTCAGGCGGGGGGCGTGTCTGATTGTGGGCGCGTCCGCCTGTGCAGCTGGGGAAGCAGGGACTCCTGGTCTTCCGAGTCCCTGCTTAGCGCCGACAAGATGGTCAGTCCAGGCGCCTCCCAGTGACAGCGCCTGGTTTTCGCCTCTCCCTCCTTCAAGCCGCGAAGCGGCACCCGCGAAGCGGGTGCGGCGAGAGGCAGCGGCAGCAAGGGGCAGCCCTGCAGAGTTGGACCCGAGAGCACAGGGTCGGATGACAGCCTCCACAACTTCCAGGTGAGTCCCGCTGGGAACAGAGCAACCCGCGCCTTTTCTCTGGTCAGGCGGGGGGCGTGTCTGATTGTGGGCGCGTCCGCCTGTGCAGCTGGGGAAGCAGGGACTCCTGGTCTTCCGAGTCCCTGCTTAGCGCCGACAAGATGGTCAGTCCAGGCGCCTCCCAGTGACAGCGCCTGGTTTTCGCCTCTCCCTCCTTCAAGCCGCGAGCAGCAAGGGGCAGCCCAGCAGAGTTGGACCCGAGAGCACAGGGTCGGATGACAGCCTCCACAACTTCCAGGTGAGTCCCCATATATTTATTGTGCCAAATCAGACACATCTTGAATGCTGTTCACAGTCGAGAAGAGGTTTCACACAGCTATCATCCTTGACTCTTTGCAGTCTGTCAGCGATACGGTCAGCAGGTCACATGATGATTCCACTGTGCAGACTTAGGTTGCCTCCATTTTCATCACCATCTTTTTCTCTTGTATGCCACATTAGGCCCAAACATAAACTATTAATAAAGGAATCATAAAGAGATATTGATTTCTCAAATATGTGATTTTCACTGTTCACCACACACGTCTACTCTCTCCCATGTTATTTTCTCTTTCTTTAATCGAAAGCATTAGCAGCAACAGCTCTCTTTTAAATTCAGGCAAGCATATGCCAGGCATGATGTGCCTCAAGACCTAATGTTAGTAATTCCTGCGCATGCGTGAGACTTTTTCATCTCAAACGGATTAGTCAGGTTGTTATCTATGTATTTCTGGTTTGCACATGCGCAAAAGCATTTTCCAGTTTAAAATGGTTTTAGTCGTGTTTTAGTCGTGTTGCATTTTATTCTTCATTAATTAAGCATGCATAAAGCTCTTACCCTGTATGTAAATGTTGTGCGCATGTTAATTTGTTTGATGTACTTTATTCGATAAAAATTTCATCATAAAAGTATACAATTTATACAGTACATTAAAAAGATAAAAGACCGGAACCCACCAATCCTTATATACATACAGAATCACATAGTACCCAAATTCTAAAATCTATAAAATGTACGCTAAAAACAGATACATAAGAACCAAAATAAAACATCCCGCCATGGGGCCATCTGGCGATTAAGTTGAATAGGGGGTGGGCTTGGCCCTCCTTGTACGTGTCTGCCATGCACTAACCAAGTATTTAACTACCCCACATACCATAGCAATAGAGGAAGTGTCAGTGGAGAGGGCCCGTAGCGCCATTTTGTGACACCTAAGGCCCAGCCCCTTGCATAGTGGTTTTAGCCATATCTTCCTGGCGACCCTATATGCCGGGCAGGCAAAGAGAAAATACGCCACAGACTCATTGGGGGCTGCACATCCCGGACAAGCTTTTGATAGATCACCTAGGTTTTCCACCCAGAGGTGAAATCATTCACCGGTAAAGTCCCGAACCTGAGTTTTAGATAAAGTGATCTATCCAGAGGTTTCTCTATGAAGTCTAAGAAGGGTTCAAGTTTTCTTGTCCACTTGATCTCAAGGAACCTCTTGGAAAGAGGACCCCCTACACCTCTGCGTGTGGCCGTCTCCTGGACCCAGTCCCAATAGAGCTTCTTAATCACTAACTTGGGAGGCGGTGTTTGGCTCGTCCATGATTCACTTAAGCCCAATTGCACAACCAACTGCCTCAGGTTGCACAGCCACTTGATCTTGTTACCCGTATTGAGCAAAATAAGTTCGTCTAGAACTGCTGTGTAGTTATGGAGCTCCCGGGTCCTTCTCAGTCGCACCCAAAAAAGTAGTGGGCACAAACGCACTATGTCTTTAAGGGGGCGCCTCCCCAAGTCTAGCCGTAGTGGGATTAGCGGGGTGGAAACTGGGAGGGCCACCAGATCTCTCAAGAACTTATTTTCAGATGTAACTAGCTCCGTTATGTTCTCGAACCCCCACAGCTCAGATCCATATAGGGCTGCCGGTAATACTTGGCCTTCATAGATTGCAAGGATCGGTGCCACAGGTTTACTCGTCGACTCCAGCTGTTCTCTTAATACCACCCCTGAGACTCTTTTGTGGTTTAATAGCATTTTGGCCAAGTGATCTTTCCATTTCATCCGGCTGTTTACCCTAACACCCAAGTAGTCGAAGGAATCAACCAACTCCAAAGGGACACCATTGAGCGAAACATTGTTCCTAAATCTCTTGGAAGGTGAAATGGCCATGAGCTTTGTTTTAGAGGTATTGATGGTAAGGCCTCTGTCAGTGCAAAACGCACTAAAACGGTCCAAGAGCTTTTGGAGACCTGAGGGGGATTTGGAGATCAAGATGGTGTCGTCCGCGAAGAGTAGGGTAGGTGTTTTTCCCCCGCCAGGGATGGCGCATCTGCCGCTTCCTCCCTCAGATGGTCCACCACTCCATTCACAAAGAGGGAGAATAGGGTAGGTGCCATAACACATCCCTGGTGGACTCCACTCCTCATGGGCACCCTCTCTGTCAGTTGTCCCTGGGTGCCCCATCTAATCCTCGCATAATTCCCCTCATGGAGCTTCACAATGAGTCACAAAAGTCGCCCTGGGAAGCACATCTTCTCCAGGATGTCCCACAGCCTTGCACGAGGGACCAGGTCGAACGCCGTTTTGAGATCTATGAATGCCAGGTAGAGACTACCCTTGTTGATGGTCACAGCCTTCCAATAGATCGCAAAAAAGCGGAGGACCTGGTCCATCGTGCCCACCTTTTGACGAAACCCTGCCTGGAAATGCGAAAGAACGTGCTCCTCTTCCATCCAGGCACCCACCCTGGAGATGATGACCCTGCCAACCACTTTCTGGATCACGTCAATCAGACTGATCGGTCTGTAATTGGCAGGGTCATCTCTGGCGCCCTTTTTATACACAGTTACCACCTCTGCTCCCTTCCATGAGTCTGGCACAGGGTAACCCTTGGAGATCAAATTCATTATTAGGGCAATGAGTCTGGCCCAGGCGGCAGGTTCGTTGAAAAGGAGGTCCCCTGGTATCCCGTCCGGGCCAGCTGCCTTCCTAGGGGTCAGATGTCTAATGGCCAATTATACCTCAGAGGGCAGAAATGGTTCCTCATACATCAGTGGGGATTGGGTCCTAGTATCAGGGTCTAAGGGAGGTGAACTTGTCGCTTCTATCCCGCCATACAGGGCAGACAAGTGGGTATACCATTGCTGTTCTGTTATGTAGTTAGTAATAGATGGTGTACTTTGCTGCCTAGCCTTGTTAATCAGTTCCCAGAACAGCGTGGCATTCTTCTTAATGGCAGCGGATTTAAGATCCTGCCAATGTTGTTCCTCCCACTCTCGTTTGGCCAACACTAACACCCTCGCGTAATCCTTCCTAGCCGCTCTAACTAGTGAGGGATTCTTTTTAAGCTGGGCGACTGTTAACTCCTTCCGTTTTAACTTACACTGGTCTGAATACCACGGGTTACTGGATTTGACCAGTTTATTGTTTACCCTGAATTACAAAGTATTGTCCTACTTCCTTGATTGCGTTTTTATAAGCCAAGCAGAAGGACCGCCCCTGGGCACTACCATTTTCCAGTTCAAAAGCCTCCAGCTCTACTGTCAAATCTGCTACATGTGCCCTGATCCTCTCAAGATTCCCTTCCTGGAATTGGACCTTGTCCCATTTCAGCCTGCAATTACCATTGTAGGGGACGACCTCATTGGTTGTCCTCAGAGGGGCTTTATTCCCACTTCCCTTTAATTTACCCCACCTTAGCTTCATGCATAAGGGGTTGTGGTCGCTATCCTGTGAAGGTACGACCTCCATGTCTATTAGGTCGCACCACAATATGACATCCAGTAAGATGTAATCAATTCTAGACGGGCCGTTAAGCCTGTTAAAGGTTATCGCTCCAGCGCGGTCAGAAGTTGTCCTGCCATTAAGCGCTCTTAAATTAAATTTCATTGTCAGAGCTTTGATCTGGATTGCCCTTGCTGATCATTTTCTAATTGGGGCTAATGACAGGGCTGGGATGGACCATCTAGAGTCCTCCTCCTCTATACCCAGGGGATCGTCCCTAGATAGGGGTTCGAAAGTACAATTAAAATCCCCTCCCACTATGATTTTAGAAGTTGGGGGGCATTTGGCTAGTACCTGTTCTAGGGTTGCCAATGTACATGAGGTAGTATCCCCCGGAGTCCCTCTAGAGTAGATATTAAATAGGTCTATCCTGCTTCCCTTAATGTGTCCTGCAAAAGAAAGATGTAAGATATCCCTAGTCGCTGATTCATGGGTGGTAATATCCCAGTTCAATCCAATTTTTACCCAGATATGCAACCCTCCCGCCGGTCTACTCTTGCCACAACTTAATGCGGGCAGGAAAAAGGTTACATATCCGCATTTGTACACTGGGAGCAAGCTCCAGGTTTCTTGGAACATGCATACATCGAACTTCTCGATGAACGCACTCCATTCTGGTAGGGCCATCTTTTTTTGCAACCCAGCCACATTCCAGGACAGCAAATGGATAACCCTATGACCTGTGGCAGACATGTCGGGGGTAAATCCCTTATTCCCACCCTGTGCACTGGGAATAGGCTCACCAGTTGCTTCTAAGGAACTAGCTAGTTTCAGGGGTAAATTACTGTCGCCTTTTCCCCTCAAAAACTTTGTTTGTATGGTAGCTATAGTCCTGCTGTTGTCAGAGTTGTTGGCAACTGTAGGGCCCACTTTCCCAGTATCAGAATTATTCACAGCTGTGGGAACCACTTTCCCCTTATGTAAGAGACTTGGGGCCAGATGTAGAAAGGCAAATACCGGTCGGTAACGGCCGATTTCGGCCGTTACCGACCGGTATTTGAAGTTTGGGATGTAGGGGCATGTCAAGATACAGATTCGGTAATTTTACCAATTCAGTAAAATACCGATTCTATAAAATTACCAAATCTGTATCTTGACATGTAGGTAGCACTGTAATCAGTGCCTCAGGGGTTTAAGAATTCGTTATTTACCACCAACTAAAGTTGGTGGTAAATAATGAAAACCCTTTAAATAGCATTTTTTTGCTTTTAAAACAGTGCCATTTTGCAGACATACATGCCCTGAAACATGTGCACCTATGCACAATTGAGGGGTGCAACAGGGTGTCAAAGTGACACCCTGCCACCCTTCAATGTTTCCCCCAATTACCAAATCAGTATTTACCGATTCGGTAATTGACATTCATTCCTATGGGCCTCTAGGCCCTTAGGAATGAATGGCAATTACCGAATTGGTAAATACCGATTCGGTAATTACCGAATCATACCCATTCGGTAATTAAATCGGTAAACTTACCTACATCCCGATTGCCAGTTCTTAAATACCAAATCGGTATGATTCGGTATTTAAGAATCGGTAATCTGGGATTACCTCCAATGGGCCCTTGGTGATTTTGTATGTCAATCCACCATATCCAGGCAGCTAAACCTGTTTATGATCGGAAAGCCACCCCAATTAGCCCTGAAAACTGGCTCTGTGGTTGGCTGATCCCCCCAAGGCCCCCATTTCCGACCCCAATCTCTATGCCCCACTCTATACCAGCTACTATCAACTATCTGGTCCCGAGTGGGGCCACTCCTTGGGGGATAAAAAAAGGAAAGTCCCCTGGTAGCTATACCCTCAAACCTATTTTGGGTGTCCCATGAGCAGACATGGGCAGCAGTGTGTGGATCCGCAAAATTGATCAGCAGGCAATCTCCCTGGGTAGTTTTCCTCTGGTATCCCAGCCATGCCACCCTCCGCACCGACAGGATCTTACTTGAACGATGTGGGGGTAAAGGCCGATTTTGGTTAAGCCAATGTCGGACCTTGTTAAGTAACGACCAATTGGCTTCCTCACCAGGAGCCTCCAGTTCTGGGACCCCCGTCATAACTACCACATATGGTGTAGCCTCAGGGGGGAGGTTCACCACTCTTCCTCTGGCCGGTGCTCCACCATTTTTATTTCTCTTTGGCTGCGTGGAGTGTTCCCTAGGTGAAGTTGCCCCCTCACATGGCAGATCGGGACATATGTTGATTTTATCTTTCTTTTCAACTCTCTTCTCAGCAACTAAGGCTGGGTTGGGATTGGTGTTCACTGCTAATGGTGGAGGGTTTTTAGGAGCTTGTACTATAGCTTTGTTACTGATTGGTTTGTTACTCCCTGCTTTTTCGGTCCCGAGTTGTTTTTGGTTTATAGGCATAGTGCAGAGATCGGCTATTTGTTTTTCAATGTGGGATAGTTTTTTCTCGATGGGAGAGAGATAACGTTTAAAAAGCTCTTCTATCCTCACTGAGTTGCATGTCAGCCGAGTCCCCACTGATGCTTTCCCCAACCAAGCTAGTTGAACCTTCCAAATTCCCTGTGCTCCCGACCTCTATTATAACATCACTACCATGAAGGTCGTGATTTATATGTGGTTTTTGAGCAGCGGCCCTAGTAATCTTTTTCTGATGGCGGCCCCTTCCCCTCACTTTTTTAATCTTCCGTGCTGTAGGAATGGCGCCCTCCCTCCTGCCCCTCAGTGTAGTAACACTTGTGTCTTCCTGAGTGATACTGGTAGCTATTTCCGGAGTTTTTTCCAGGTCTGAACCTAGTTGAGAGGCACATGATAATTGGGACACTGAAAGATCTACCGTATTGGGCAAGCTACATCTATCAACATGGACATCTGCCTGGATATCTATAAGACCCACAGCCTTAGATTGTTCGGGGGTTTTGGCCGTTGCAAATTGTCCCAAGGATGATCTTTTCTTTGCCAAGGCGAGGTCTTGTGACACCCTACGCTCCATTAATGTAATCCCTTGGTCTAAGAAAGTATTGGCCCTTATAATAAAGTTATCCAAGGTGCCCGTTGATAGGGTCCCTCCTGCAGCAGTTTTACTTCTGCTCCCTCGGGTGGACATTATTTCCCGTGGAAAATCACCAGTCGTTGCAATGAGTGACTGTATAGAATGTATAAAAAGTTTACAATACGTACATACTGCCACTCAGCCAGCCAGTTTAGGGTTTGGAAGCGGGGCTCAGCTCTGCTTATGTGCACCTCCTGGCGCTGGCGCGGTGTCAGCAGAGCGCGCCGCCGCTGAGGCAACCGGGAATTGTAGTCCCGGGGCGGCGGCGCGGTTTAACAGCGTTCAAATGACTCCTGGCGATGGCAGCGTCCTCCCAAACAAGTGGCAGCTTTTGTGTTGTCTCCCCCACTCTGCCGGGCTCAGCTCTGCTTATGTGCGCCTCCTGGCGCTGGCGCGTTGTCAGCAGAGCGCGCCGCCGCTGAGGCAACCGGGAATTGTAGTCCCGGGGCGGCGGCGCGGTTTAACAGCGTTCAAATGACTCCTGGCGATGGCAGCGTCCTCCCAAGCAAGTGGCAGCTTTTGTGTTGTCTTCCCCACTCCGCCGGGCTCAGCTCTGCTTATGTGCGCCTCCTGGCGCTGGCGTGTTGTCAGCAGAGCGCGCCGCCGCTGATGCAATCGGGAATTGTAGTACCAGGGCGGCGGCGCGGTTTAACAGCGTTCAAATGTTGTAAAATACAATTAAAATAAAGAGTATTAAATAATAATCATGATAAATATCAAAATGTGTTGTGCATTTCCATTCACAATAAAAGTTTACCATGCAGTAGGCTGAAAAACCCTGCAATACATTGCAGCACAGTGCAAAAATATTTCCAACATACCTGTGCCGTGCACCCCTGGCTAACCAATGTAAGGCTGCATAAATCACAGAAAAATTGTCATATAGCAAGGCAAAGCTGGGCAAACCAAGGCAGCACTATAACATTGTTCCCTACATTTTCTAAATTGAAAAGTAAAAATTTTAAATACATCTCAACATTGTCCAAACAGTTTTATTTTTGTTGTTTTTTTTTATTGAAATTTACTGCAAACAATGATGCAAAGGTAAAGGAAAAAAAAGAGGACACCCAAGGAACATGTTTACAATAACAGTGTCACATAAATGGAAAACAAGGTATATTATCTGTAACAAGATACAGCACTTAGTGACTGCATAAATAATGGGGCAACATTTGCTTCCTCTGGAGCATTGTAAACCAATGAATGAACATCTAATGCCTCTGGATTTCATGCATACGAGACGAGGTACAAACAAAAAATCAATATATACAGGTTTTAACAGAAAAGTGTGAAAAAGGTTGCTAAGAGCGAGATCATAACCCAGCTCCTCTCCTTAAAACAGGCTCCTTCACTCAGACTCGCCCATCCCCTTACGGCTAAGTAGCTTAGATAAAGGCTCCAAAAAAGATTCAGGTGTTTCTGAGGGGGGAGTAGTTCACTGTACAATTCAGACTGCGCATTACAATATATGATGTCCTTTGACCGGGCTCATCTCATCGCTATTCTGCACTTAGATATCAGCAGAACCATGTCAACTCATCAGCGTGCATCTTTCCGCAGCTGCCTCGAGTGACCTAGGAGCGCCAATAGCGGGTCCAGTGGTAGTGGTAAGCCAATAAATTTGCTCAGCTTTTGGAATAATAATCTCCAGAATTTATCTATATCATGGCATAGCCAGGTAACATTCATGAACCCAGCTGGGTTAGTTCTACATCGCTCACACTCTGCAGACTCTCAGAGGCCATATTGGTGCAGCCTAACTGGCTTGTAGTATATTTTGTTGTGGAAATTGAAGTGTATGAGGCAATGTCTTCCATTCAAGGAGAGAGGCTGCTGACCTTACAACAATATCGCCAGGTGGTGTCATTGAGGGCCTCCCGAAGCTCATTTTGCCATTCGAGCCTAGCCTTAGTAAAATGATTTCTACAGTAGTCCTGTACGGTATTATGAATGCTGGAGACTATCTTACTGTGGGAGTCTGCATGCAGTAGAAAAGAGAATTGAGCCCCCTCAGGTGGCTCCCACACCTCTTCCACTAGTAACCCACCCAGAGCATGTCTCACTCTGTGGTAGTTACAAGCGGAGTGCAATCATGTCCTTCGGCTTCAATTTTGGCCCACCCACGAGCCCTACCTTCTGAGAACAAGTATCCAATTTTGGTGATATTGAATGCCTCTAATGCGTGAGCCGCCTCCCTCTCTCTACAAATCGGCAACCATCGGCACCACTCCATCGGAGTTAAGGGGGAGTACAGGATGATGCCTGCCTCCCTCTTCAACAAGCTGTGCCACGCATGTACTGTGGTATTTACAGAATCCAAGATGTTAGTAGGTGCTTGTTGGTGAACCCAATGGTAAGCATGTGGTGGTGAACCCAATGGTAAACATGTGAACATTGTGCCACACGGTAATATAATTCTAAATCCGGAGCCCCAAGACCCCCTATGGAGTATGGTAGTGTGTCCAACTTAGCACAAGCTTGTTTGCCAGCCCAGGCTAACCTCACCAAAAGTGGTCTGAGGGCTCTGAAGAACTGTGTGGGGAGCTGCATTTGTACATTTAGAAACAGGAATAAGAACCTTGATAGCACTACCATTTTCATCAGAGAGATGTGGTTTAAAAGTGACAAGGGCAAACGGTTCCAGTGTTCCACCTCTTCTTCAAGTTCGGCAATTCCTTTGCCATAATTCTCACTAATCTCAGAGTTCATATGAACTTGAAAACCCAAGTAGCGCACCGTCTGAGTTTCACCACAATAGCTGGTAATCTAGATCGACAGACTGCATGGCCAGCATTAGGGGGAAAATAGTAAATTTAGACCAATTGAGGCCTGTAAGCTTACTATATCTCACGACTTCCCTCAACACCGGTGACATATTGGACTCTGGGTCTCTGATATACAAAAAGGTATCATCAGCATAGATAGTACAATATGGTTATATCATGGGAAGCAGATCACTCTATGGCCGTGATACTCTCTGAGGGCACAGGACAGGGGTTCAGGCACTCAGGCGTACAGCAAGGGTGATAGGGGCAATACAATATGATTATATCATGGGAAGCAGATCACTCTATTGCCGTGATATTCTCTGGGGGCGCAGGACAGGGGTTCTGATACTCAGTCGTACAGCAAGGGTGATAGGGGCAACCCTGGTAAGTGCCTCTTGAAATCTTGATGGGGCAATAACCGAGTCCCCAACCCTGATCCCAGCGGTAGGGATTTGTATATGTATATGTCCCCAACAGGTTGCAGGAAGACATTGGCCACACCTATCCATTTTTTGCCGATAGCATGAAGGTCCATTCGACAGAATCAAAAGCCTTTTCTGCGTCCAGGAAGACCGCAGCATTTTTGATCTCCGGCTTAGTGGGTTGTATCGCACCAAACACGGTCTGCAGATTCTGTACAAGTTACGACCCGGGACAAACCCTGCTTGCTCATGTTAAACCAGAAGAGGCACCAGGGAGGGGCAAGCGGTTAGCCAAGATTTCAGCAAATACTTTGGTGTCTACATTGAGTAAGGACTATGGCTTAAAACATAAGCATTCATTGGGGGGTTTGCCCAGTTTTAAAAGCGTTAATATTAATGCTTCTCCCATAGAGGGTCATTAAGTGTGCAATAAGGAGCTCCTTAAATTCCTTGTAGAATACCACTGTGAGGGCCGACTTATCCAGGTGCACTGCCAGCGCGCTGTGTCTTCAAAGCAGCAACAATTTCCCTAGAGTCCAGCTGTTTCACAAGATATTCTGTGTTTGTCTGCCAGCCATGGCAAACTAATGTGCTCTAGGTATTCTAGAATAGCTGCCCCATCGGCAGCCATTCTAGAGCAGCACAAGTCTGAATAGTACTGGCTAAATCTGTCTGCGATTTCCCCTGCAACCCTTAGCAGCGCACCTGTAGCAGCGCGCAGCTCCATCACACCAGACGACTCCATTCTATCCCACAGCAGGGCATCTAAGTCAGAGCCAGGTCGTTCTCCCTCACCATAGGTTCTGGTGACCGCATACTTAGCCATATGTTTGACCTCACAGTCAGCAGTATCTGCCTCTCAAAGATTGGAGAAGCACAGAATGCTAGATGCATCGCCATTTTGCCATGCCACGCTCGCAATGTAATTTGTTTTATTTATTTACTTAACTCCATTCGGCCGAATGCCGAAGTTTACAACGCCCCACTGTGCCCCTCCCCTGCCAGCCTCACCACCCAGCAGCACTCCCTCGAGGAGCCGCCACTGCTTTGATCGCAAAACACACCTCTAAAACTCCCCCAGCCCACGCCATGCAATCCTCAACTTAGCATAGACAAATTTCGTCCCTTTCCCTCGCATTTGAAAACAATCAAACACATTTTATTGTATCAATAAGAGAACTTTTCTGGCATAACGCCATACAGTGAGTGAAACACAGGGGCGGATGTTGCCACTTCACCGCAAAAATAGAAGTTGGACACTGCCATCTGAGAACATCTAGTACATCCAAGCAATAACAACTGGCAGGGTCTCAAAAGTGCAGGGGCAGCGCGACACCCCTCCCCCGATGACTCCCCCATCAGGACAAGCAAGATCACCCACAATCATCAACTGGTCTGATAACCCAATGACTGTCACAATAAGCGCAAGGCGCAGTTTCCAGCATTCGAGCAGCAAAATCCCCTTGGCCTCAGGTGAAAGATCACCATCTGCCACCTGTAGTGCGTGTTGGAAACCAGCCCCAGGTCAACCTACCCTTTTGAAGAAATTTGAATGTCACAGAGTACCACCCTGTCAATCTTGCTCTTCCAAGTCACCACTGGTCTCCTCGGCCAGCTCATCTGAGTCTCCACTCGTCAGATTTGGTGTAGTCCTTTTGGGATTTCTGCAGGGATTTGGGATCCATAAAAATCTTTGATTTGCCATTCATGGTAACCCACAACCTGGCTGGGTATAGCATTGCATACTCCAAGCTGTGTTCCCACAGCCAGCGTTTCAAAGGAGCAAACTGCATTCTGGCTTCCTGCACCTTCATAGTGAAGTCTGGGATAAGTGAAATCGAGGAGCCCTTAAATTGTAGGTCACGTCTCTCTTTAGTGTGCCTCAACGCAGCATCCCTGTCCCTATAATTTAGTCATTTGGCGATTATTGGATGTGCCAGCGCACCAGGGAAGGTATTGATGGGCACGCTTAAGCACAAACATGGCAGAAAAGGTGTCACAGCCCAGGAGCTTAACCAGGAGCTTCTCTACGAACATCTCCATGTTGCCCAGGGCGGTAGATTCTGGAAGGTCTGTTATGCGAATAATAAATCTCCTAGATCTAGCCTCCACGTCCTCTGCCTTGACTTGCACACAGTGAGGAGTGTCACCATCTGCTTTTGGGCATTGTCCATCTCCGAATGAGCCTCTTCCACTTCCGACATGTGTGGCTCAGTCATATCCAAATGCTCTGCATGTTTATCGAGCTGCTCAGACATACGGTCCATGCAATAGGCCAGCAAGTCGATTTTGACATCTATTGTGGACGGACTCTTCTGCATTGCAGCCAATAATTGGCATATGTCCCCAGCAGCCTCCCTGTGCCTTGACTTATACTGCTCAAATTGCAGTTTGGCCTGCGTTATGTCCCCTTTGCCCATGATACAAGATAGGCCAAGACGTGCTGTCCCAACCCAAGGGCCCTTAGTCACTGCGCATCCAGCACGGACTAGTCCAGGGCCAGAGAGCTGTTCTCCCTTGCCTCTGGTATAGGCTCCAAGCCAAATCAGGAGGCCCCTGTCAGGTTGGGAGCGGCTGGCACAAGCACTCCAGATGGCCGAGTAGTGAGGCGCAAGGGGGGAAGAATCTCTACTGAGCCACCAACAGAACACAGCAATGTGTAGCTATGAATTAGCAGGTATGTAAGATCTGCAAAGTCCCTCCCGGCTTCAACCGTGACAGTTCTTGCGGCCTCGGCGACCAATTTTATTATGCTGGGAGACTTCAATCTCCATTTTGATCACCCGGCAGATTGGTCGGCGGTAGATCTTCAATGCGACCTAAAAGCATACGAGGTCAATCTTATCAACTCAGAGGCCACCCACAATAAGGGCCATCTGCTTGATCAAATTTTTACTAATGTCACCGCTATAAAAGCTTCCACTCCAATTCCCCTTCCGTGGACGACCATTTTATGATCCCCTTCACCTGGCAAACAGAGATGGTTAGCACTTCTCCCCCCAGTGTCTGTATGCCCGAAAGACCTTGGTCTAGGCTGTCTGTGGAGAATCTGACGCTGAGACTGGAGTGCTCGCGCCCCCCCCCCCCCCGGTTGCTGACCCGGTACTGGCGGAGGCAGACTTCAGCAGATGGCTGTCCAGAGCACTCGACTCTGTTCTTCCCATAAGATCGGCAGTGGGAGGAGGAAGAGAACGAGTTCCGCCCCCTGGTATACGCCAGAGTTGAGAGCTCTGAGAAGGGGCTGCAAAAAACTGGAACGTGCATGGAGGAAGAACTGGGAGGAGGCCAGTAAGACGGAATATCGCGCCGTGATAAGGACTTATAAACTTACCATTCGGCGCGTCAAAACCCAGTTCCTCGAAGAGAGAATCAACAACGCTTCCAACTCCTCCAGAGAAACTTTTTTAGTGGTTAAGGTACTCTTGAGGGTTCCTGAGCCGCCCGCTTCCACAGACAACCTAGAAGTAAAGTGGAGAAGTGTGGCTCACTGGGTGGAGAAGTGTGGCTCACTGGTTAGAGCAGGCAGACCCTGAAGCAGAGGTCAGACCCGGGACCAGGGTTCAATTCCCGGCAGGGTCTTGAGCTCAAATGTCCACGGACTCGATAATTCTCGCTTCGGTGCCTGACCTAATCATGGGTTCACACTCTGCAACTCTGGGCATTAAGCTTGCTTAATCTCCACAACGGCACCCCGCGGCGGGATGCCTGGCTTTCACCTTGGGGATGCCTCTTAGGGGCTATCTCACAGGGAAAAGCCAGGACGGGTTCCCAAGTCAAGCGCCGAGATGCCTCCGGGTAGTCGAGCGCTATATAAGAACATACAAAAAAAAAAAAATGCAAAGACTTAGCAGACTGTTTTCATACAAAAATAGCAAAGATTCTGAATACCCTGCCCCAAATTAGCATGAGAGCAGAGCCCAGCAATGAAGGAGGGAGACCCCCTGGGAGTCTCGATTCTTTTGGACCAGTATCGGTGGATGAGGTCCTTAAGGCCCTGGTGACTGTCAAGAGTGGTTCCCCTTGTGATTTAGTTCCCATGAGGATTCTCAAACAGGTCGCCTCTTCCATCGCTCAACCTGTAACTGATGTGATCAACGCCTCTCTTGGGTCTGGTGTGGTTCCACCTAACTGGAAGGGAGCAGTCGTAAAAGCTCTCCTAAAAAAGCCTAACCTTGATCCCCTTGACTTGTCGAATTATAGGCCCATTTCTCTACTTCCGGGACTTAGCAAAATCGCGGAAAAGTTGGTAAATCTCAAGCTATCCAATTTCCTTGAGTCCAACGGTTTATTGAGAAGCTCACAAACGGGTTTTCGCCCTGGCCAAGGCACTGACACCGCCCTGCTGGCAGTCGTTGAAGAAGCAAGAAGCATTTTGGATTCGGGAGGATCAGTAGCAGTGATCCTCCTGGGCCTTAGTGCAGCTTTTGACACTGTGAACCATCAAGTGTTACTTCAACGGCTGTCGGATGTCGGGGTGTCGGGGAATGCACTGAAATGGCTGCGGTCATTTCTTAGCGATCGGACCTATCAGGTATGGGAAGGCAACGCACGTTCGGTATCCATTCACCTCCATTGTGGAGTACGGCAGGCTCCTTCCTGAGTCCCACATTATTTAATGTGTATATGGCCCCCTTGTAGGACATGGAGGCTCCATTTAACATCAAAATCGTGAGCTACGCCGACGATACCCAGCTGGTGTTTGCCCTCTCCCAGGCTACTGAAATTCCCCACTTGCTGCACTCCTGCCTGTCCAAAGATCACACCTGGATGGGGGAGTCAGCACTAAAGCTGAACGGTTCAAAGACCAAAATCATGCTGCTGGGGCATAAAGGATCCTCACTTCCCTCGACTGTCTGGCCTAGTTGCCTGGGCTCGCCTCAGAAACCCAAAGAAGAGATCAAGAGTCTTGGGATTTGGCTGGAGCAAGATCTCTCCTTTAGGACCCAGGCTACTAAAATGGCAGGTGTCTGTTTTGGCCTTCTCCGATCCGTGCGCAAAGTGCTGCCTCTTCTTCCTTCACCATCTCGGAAGCTTCTGATCCAGGGGCTGATTATATCAAGACTGGATTATAGCAACGCTATTTACCTGGGCGCCCCTGAGGCAACTTTGAATAAACTACAACAAATTCAAAATGCTGCAGCAAGACTGCTCAATAACATCCCCATGTCACGGTCGGCTAAACCCGCACTGAGGGCACTGCATTGGTTACCGGTGCGGGAAAGGGTGAAATTTAAATCCCTCTGCCTTGCACATAAAATCTTTCAGGGTAAAGGCCCTCCCGTCCTGCAGAATCTGGTTACTCCTTACAAGGCCAGCAGATCTCTTCGATCAAATCAAAAACATTTGCTTAAGACCCCTAGGGTTAAAAAGGCCCGCACGGGGGATGAAGGTTTTCTGTGAATGTTGTGGTACTCTGGAACTCACTCCCCTCAAGTTTGCGCTCTGAGACTTGTCTCCTTCGTTTTCGCAAACATCTGAAAACACACCTTTTCTGTTAACTGCTGACCCTGAACACACGTGAGTGTAACCTCCGTTCTGAAAAGCGCTGGGATGCCCCAGGGTAACGACGCGCTATATAAGACCACAATAATAATAATAACTCTTTAGCAAAGGGCCTACATCATACCCCAAAGAGTATGGCTTATCTCCGCCATTCCTCAATGCAGGGCTGCAATCATCAGCCAGCAGTGACTGGGTTCACTTGGAATTTCAGCGTTGCTGCATGTGTTTCTTTGTCTCCGCTAAAATGTTTTGCTGGGCTGCCAGGCTCCTGCACCTAGCTGCCTCCGGGCAGCTCCAGATGTGGCAGCCGGTGTGCTCTCCTACAGGGCCAAGCCTCTCCCCGATCCTCCGGTCAATGGAAGGGTCCCACTCAGCAGGCCGCAGGACCCACACAGCGTGCCCCGCCGCAGCACAGCCAGGCTAACGGCCTTCTCTGCACCCTAAGAGCTGCCACAGGTCTTCTGGCAGACTCTCCTTTGCCACCAAGGACCCATGCCACTGCTCCGATTGCCTCCAAGGTGGCAGCCGCTGCCAGACCCAGAGATAGCCATGAGCGGCAGGCGACCTACCTTCTGAGAAGCGGTGGTCCGACCAGGCCGCTGACCCCCGGTCACAGCAGGCAACGATGCCCAGTTGTCACCGACGTTAGGCCGCTGCAGCAGGCCGTGACAGGCCCTGCACGTCCACCACACCTCAGCACTCTTCAGCCAACCGGAGGGGGTAGACAGCCGCACCGGCAGGCGGTGCTCTGCAAATACTCTCTAGGTCATAGAGCGAGCAAATGATTTACTGCTCGGATTCTGTCGGATAGTTACGATGGCTTGTGGAGCTTGGTGATAACGTGTCCATCTTGAGTGTAGGTAAGCTCCGCCCCCTCATTGTCCAAACGGTTCATGTAACATTTTAACACGTTCAACATTTGCACATTTGTCTTTCTTTCATTTCAGCAAATGTAATCTCCCTTGTCCCCAACGAAGATGTCTAACACATACTGTGAAGGTCATAAATGCATTTTAGTCAACAAACAACAGAGTAATACATTAGGTCATGGTTTAATTCACAGAAAAAACACCTTTCAACACATATTTTATTATAAGTTATCGATTAACCTCTAAAAATATATAAAAGCAACTGTCCACCATTTCGTCGTCAGTGGTACACCGCCTTCTTACTTGACCACCCACACCCCTGAGACCAGGAAAAAGAACCAAAGCCAGTTCCAAAAACTGCCAACTAGCTGTACAAGTAACTATAACCTCATTCATTAACATTCTCTAACAATAGTGACATTATCACAGAAACAAAAATGTGTTAATAAATGATTTACTTTTCAGACCTTGCCAAAATTATCTAAAGCCCTCATTTTTGACTCATTCTCAAGTTTTGCATCAACAGAAGGAAAAGAAAATCCCCATTCATAAGAAAATTATGAAAAGACTATTTAATAAAAAATAAAATGTGTCACACTCGGATTGGGTACTGGACGGTGTCTGGGGCATTTGCATTCTAACTCCACCAACTACTTACCTAAGGGAAGGTTCTGCATAGTGACTGGGGGCAAAATGACTATTCTTACTCACCCAGGTACTTACCTCAGAAAAAGTGCTGGACAGTGAATGAAGGGCAAAATTAATTCTCTAACTCTGCTGGGTACTTGCCTAAGGGAAGGAACTGGACAGTGACTGGGGGCTAAATTACTATTCTACCTCCACTAAATACTTACCTCGGGGAAAGTGCTGAACAGTGACTGGGGGAAACTTATTATTCTTACTCAGCCAAGTACTTACCTCTTGAAATGTGCTGGACAGCAACTGGGGGCAACAGTATTATTCTAACTCTGATGGGTGCTTACCTCAGGGATGGTTCTGGACAATGACTGCAGACAAAAATACCTTTCTATCTCTGCCAAGTGTTTGCCTGAGGGAAGGCGTTGAACAGTGCTAGGGGCCAAAATTATTATTCTAACTCCACAAGGTACTTACCTCAGGGAAGGTGCTGGACAGTGACTGGGGAAAAGTTACTGTTCTAACTCTGCTGGGTACTTACCTCAGGTTAGGTACCGGACAGTATCTAGGGGGCAAAATTACTATTCCATTTCTGCTACGTACTTACCTCAGGAAAAGAGCTGGACAGTGACTGGAGGACAATATTTCTATTATAAATCTGCAGGGTACTTATCGAAGGGGAGGTGCTGGATAGTGACTGGGGGATAAATTACTATTTCAACTCTTCCAAGTACTTGCCTCAGCGAAGATACTCAAGAGAGAATGAGGGCCAAATTACTATTCTAACTCTGCAGGACTTACCTCAGGCAAGGTGCTGGACAATGATTGGAGAGAAATTCATCTTCTCACTCTACCAGGTAGTTACCTAAGGGAAGGTGCTAACAGGTACTGGGGGTATGCAAGATAACTCTTCCAACTCCACCAAGTACTTACCTCATCAATGGTGTTAGAAAGCGACTGGAGGACAAAATGACTGTTCTGATGCTGCCGGGTACTTTCCTAAGAGAAGGTGCTGGAAAGACACCAAGGCAAAATTACTATTCTAAATCCACCAGTTACTTACTTCAGAGAAGGAGCTGAACAGAGATTGGGGAAAATTACTATTTTCACTCTGCTGGGTACTTACCTAAGGGCAGGTACTGGACAGTGACTGAGGGGCTAAATTTCAATTCTATTTCTGTTGTGTACTTACCTCGAGGAAGATGCTGTACAGTAACCGGAAGCAACATTGTACTTACTGGTGACTGGTAGAAAGATTACTATTCTAACTCCACCGGATACTTACCTCAGTGAAGGTGATGGACAGTGACTGAGCGAGCAACATAACTATTCTAACTCTGCCAGTTACTTACCTCAGGGAAGGAGCTGGACAGTGAACAGCTACTGGGGGGCAAAATTACTAATTTAACTCCGCTAGGGACTTACCTCATGGAAGGTGCTGGACAGCTTCTAGGAGAAAAATTACTATTCTAATTCCACCAGGTACCTACCTCAGGGAAGGTTCTGGCCAGTGACTGGATGGGGGGGGGGGTAAAATCTTTATTCTAATCCTGCCAGGGACTTACATCAGGTAAGGTGGAAAAATTACTCTTTTAACTCTGTCGGGTATTTACCTCAGGGCAGATACTGGACTGTGACTGAGGGGCAAAATTACTATTGTATTCCCGCTGGGTGCTTAACTCAGGATAGATACTGGATAGTGACTGTGGCAAAATTAGTATTCTAACTCCACTGAGTACTTACCTCAGTGAATGTGCTGGACTGTGACTGGCGGGGCAAAATTGCAATTGTAACTCAGTTGAGTACTTACCTCAGGGAGGGTACTAGAAGTGAATGTGACAAAATTACTATCCTAACTCTGCCTGGGACTTACCACAGGAAAGGTGCTGAACAGTGACTTGGGGCAAAATTACTCTTCTGACTCTGCCAAGTATTTAGCACAGAGAAGGTGCTAAACAGTAACTGGGAGTCAGATTTACTATTCTAACTCCACCACGTACTTACCTCAGGGACAGTGCTGGACAGTGGCTGGGGTGCATAATTGCTACTTTAACTCTGCTAGGTACTTAGCTCAAGGAAGGTGCTGAACAGTGCCAGGTGGGCAAAGTTACTATTTTAAATCTGCCAGGTACTTACCTCAAGGAGAAGGGGCTGGACAGTGACTGGGGCAAAACGACTATTCTAACTCTACCAAGTACTTTGCACAGAGAAGGTGCTAACAATGACTAGGAGTCAAATGTATTATTCTAACTCCACCAAGTACTTACCTCAGGGACGGAGCTGGACAGTGGCTGGGGGGCAAAATTGTTATTCTAACTCTGTTGGGAATCTTCCCTCAGGGAAGGTTCTGGACAGTGACTGGATTGTACAATTACTACTCTAACTCCACCAAGTAAGTACCTCTGGGAAGGTGCTGTACAATGAATTGGGCAAAATTACTATGCTAATTCTGCTGGGGACTTACCTCAGGGAAGATGTTGGATAGTAACTTGGGGTAAAATTTCTATCCTAACTCCACTGGGTGCTTACCTCACAGAAGGTGATGGACGGTGACTGGTTGCAAAATAACTATTCTAACTGTACCGAGAACTTACCTCAGGAAAAGGTGCTGGACATTGACTGGGGGAAAAATTACTATTCTAACTTTTGCTGAATCGACACATCAGGGAAGATGCTGAATAGTGACTGGGGGATACAAAAGTGGATGATGTACGGAGCGTTTGAGCAAATCAAACACTCACCCCAGTCAACTGATCCGGGTTAAATCCATCATCATTCTTCACCTTACTCCGCCACCCCAGTTCAGACATGGCCATATGCAAATCAGTCTTCACTTTGTTTTTAACTCAGTATTGGGTAATCCACAAAAATGCAAAAATTAATACCAAAAATAAATTCCTGTAGTAAGACAGTTATTAAAAATTTGCAAAATATCATCCAATAACAAAAACAAAATCCCCAAAACACGTACTGCAGTAATCCATCCACAAAACAGTTTATCCATCAACATTGTGGTCATGGTCTTCAAAATCCACACACAGTTAAAAACTAAAAAACTAAAAAATGTAAATGTTGCGTGTATTTCAAATATGTTTGAAAAAGATGTACTCATTTTTTTCAAACCTGTTTTAAACCTAAGTTGAAAGAAAAACAATTATCCCAATATGCACATACAAACACAGCCTTCATGGGCATGTAAAAGTGGTTAAAACAACAATGACATTTTTACTGTATAACATCGACCTACCTCTCACAGTCCATCCCTAAAGGTTTTTGTTCCTTTAAAAACAATATTTCATTAAATAACTATGCTATTAAATATCCTATCAACTAATAAATTAATGTTTACACTTTAATACTCCGGTATTGCAATTAATAATTATGTAAATTATTTTTACAAAATTATGTAACATATATGAAAAGCCAATTAATATCACATCTATTTATTATTTTACCAAAAATATGACAGCATACTAAAACAGACACCTTACATATACCTACCCATATACTTGCCCAATAATGTTTGTTAAAATATGAATTTATCTACAAAAAAACATTACATACATTTGAATATACTTATATACTTCCACAATAATTCATATGTAAATTATATGAGGTAAAGGCATTAATGCTAGATGCATGTACTAATAAAGATTGGCAAAGGCATGCATGGTAATGACACACATGGAAAGGGCATTTGTGCAGTGATGACATGCTTGATAATGGCATATGATTGTAATGCCTGTGGTAAGTGTTCTGCCTGGTAAAGACTGCAGGGAATTGATGTTTCCCACATGAAACTTTTGTCTTTGTCTCAAGGTGTGGAGTACCTGCTGGAGAGTGAGGCCAAATTGAGAGTTCCCACATCTGAGAGAGGAAAGGGGTACTACTCAATTGTCTTTCTAGTGTAGAAATCCAGAAGTGCTGTTGAGATGCTTTTGGATCTGAAGTCCCTCAAGAGGTTTTTGTGAACTCTACCTTCCCCTTCAAAATGGAGACTTTGCAGCCGTTGATTACTCTGGTAGTCAGGAATCCTTTTATGTGCACGCTGGACCTACTGGATGCTTCTTATCATGTGCTGATTCACCCCATGAAGTTCTGTATCTAGGAATACCATTTTTAATTCCAGGTACTACAGTTTTGGCCCAAGATTGCCCCCTAAGTATTCACAAAGCTAGTGGCACCCTTGATTGCCTTGTTCCATCTGCAAGGGATTTGACCTATCCATACTTGGAGAACTAATTCCTACACACCTCATCTCAAGCCCAGGTGCTTCAAGAGCTGTCTGTAATGTGCAGTTGCATTAAAAGCCAGTTTCCTTCTTGCTGTGGGGAAATTCAAGAAGTTGTCCACACTGGACTTGACATTTATAGGTAGCAGATTCCAGATGGATCCCAACAAAGTCTTCCTTCAGGAGTCACCGGTACCAACCTCACATACTCTGGCTCTCCAAGGTTCAATATAGATAGTTAAATCCTCTGGGGCATGTGGCTGCAGCTGTCTTCACAGTAGCTCGGGCCAGGTTTTATTGCTGACTGTTTTTGACTCATCTGCATTCCTGGTGGTGCTCAGCTTCGGGAAGCTTCAGCATCGTGGGTCTAGTGACCCTGGACATGCGGAGGGAGCTAGTGGTAAATGGATCCCTAACATCTGTCCAAAAGGATGTTTCTGTATCAGGATTCCAGAAAGTACTCCAACACATGCCAATTCCTTCGGCTGAGGTGCCACCCTAAAAAGACAGTCAGTTCAGGCCAGGTGGGCTCTTCTTGAGAGCAGACACTCCTCCAACTGGGGAGATCTCATGACTGTGTTCAGAATGATCATCAGCTTACAGCAGGTGTTAGATGGTTTCAATAGGGTTGTCAGGACAGATAATTTGGTGGCAGTGGCTTGTCTGAACAACCAGGGGGTTTAATTGGTTGAAGTCCCTACATCTGGTGGTGGCTCAGCTGTTCAAGTGGGCAGAGTGCCATCTGGTGTTCCTTCTAGTGGGTCACAACAGGGGTGAGAAATGTGGTGGTGGATCCACTCAGCAGGGTGCTTTCATCCCCCCAGGAGATATCCTTGACCATTTCAATTTTTCAAAAGATCTGCTCATGCTTTGGAATGTCATGCCTGGATCTGGTGTGACAATACTCAGCTTCCCCCCTTTTACATCAGGGGGCCTCAGGAGGGGGCTTGGGGCTTGGATAAGTTGATGATCATATCTTCTGCATGCTTTTCCACCAATATCTCTAATTCCTAAGTTGATGGCCATGATGAGACACAGAGAGATGGTCCTGTTTGTCCTTTTTGGCCATGTTGGGCGTGGTTTCCACTCCTGAAATCCCTAGCAGTTCAGCATCCTGGTTTCTCCCGGTCTCTCCATAGAAGTTATCCCATGGTCTTTCAGTCCAGAGGCTTCATCTCCTGGTGTGGAAGTTGAGAGATGGAAAGAGTCTTCCTAGACACTTAGCAATTGCCATCCAGCAGTCTAGAAGGCCATCTTGACATTTTGTGGTCAACATTGGGACAGTTTTCAAAAGTGGTGTATCCCCTTGAATTTCCCTCCTATGAACTGCACTTTAAATCATGTTCATCAGTTTCTTTGAAAAATATCTGTCTGTTTATACATTGAGAGCCCAGTAGAAAAATTGTTAGAGACTTTCAAGCGTTATGGATTCAGAGGATCTGGTAGCTCAGTTGTTAAAAAGCTTTTCCATTTCCAGACCTTTTGTTTTACCTTTGTATCTTTCTTGGATTTGCCCTTAATTTTGAGAGCTCTGGTTTTCCTTTTGAACCCCTGGAAACAGTTGATGTTTCATTCTTTACTCTGGAGATGGTCTTCCTTGTGGCCATCTTGGGGAGTTGGGTAGGACACCCTTTCTTTCTTTCAGATAGGTCATCATTGTGTTGAGGTAAAACTCCTCTTGTGTGGCCAAAGTCTCTTCTCAATTTCAGTGTGTAAAGAGAGGGAGGAATCCTGATGCTAAGAAAAGGGACATGGTAGTGCAATAAGGAAAACCAAAGTGAGTCCCTCATCAAAATGTAATAGGTGTATGCATCATGTGCTGGACAAGTAACTGTGCAGTGCAGTTCAAAATTAAGGTTATCTCCAATCCATAAAACAATCAATCAAATAAAAAGTCACTTAAAAACAATTGGACAAGCTATTGTCACAGTATCAAAAAACTGTATTACAATTAAAACATTATGGTCACATGTTGGTATAAAAATATCAAATTTTCATAATACATTGTTATATATATATATACAACACAAGAAAACTACACAAAGGTCGACGCAGTGTCTCGGTGAGATGTATCTCTTTCACCTTCTGCAGGACCGAGTTTTTTAAGTAGTGAGAGACAATTTATTATTACTATTGAATAAAAACATTTGATTACAAATAAAGTGGGATTGACAAACATACAAGTAAAAAATTTAAATGTAAATCCAGTATTTGTAAAGCGCACAGATACCCATGGGTGTCTTGGCGCTGGGGGCCGTTGGGAAGATTAAGTGAGCTATTGCCCAGAGTCACATGGTGCTGGGCAGACTCCTGCCGTTGGTGGCGGGGATTGAACCGTGATCCCCATCGTCCGACGTCAATCGCCCTGGCCACTGCACCACACCTCTCCCTCCACAAGTGACTGTAATATACATTATACTGCATTTAGTTAAACAATATTCTACAACACATGATCCAAAAAATTTTAGGGCAGCATCCAATATCATGACCTACCTAAAAATGTATTTACATTTAATATACTGGAAACGGAAAGGTAAAAGGATTTCTTCCATAGTGTTTATTATTGATAATAGATACCTAAAAAGAGGTAAGGAGTTCAATTTATCACAAAGGAATAGCAAATGTTTCACTATTTAGAATCAAAGTTCCTCATTGCATACCTAAAAATTGGTAACCACTAAATGAGGATTGCGTTTGTTGGAGCCACCGGTCACTCGGGTTAAATATTAAAACATGAATACCTAGGTAAAATAATAAAATTAACAATAAAACCTGATACGAAGTCTGTTCCATTAAAATATACACCATATAAAGTGGAGCTTACCATATCTAAACTGATACGTCCATAGAACTACAAGTATGCCAAGACTTGAGATAGACTTTTCAAGTTTTGTGCCACTAGATTCGCAACTGAAGGTAAAGCAGGGATTCTAAAATGCAATTCTGAAAATGGCACTTTTTGAAAGTTAGCATTTTGTTATTTAACCCATTTGGTGTCTGCTGCCTGTCTCTGATCACATCCGGTGGGAAATAGTTGGGCTTTCTGTATTCCCCCTAGACAACCACACACAATTGGAGCTTAGGTGAAACTTGGTGGGCCATCCTGGTAGGATGGGAGGGAGGAGTTACACCCAGCCTTACTTACACCTGGATAGGCTGTCCTCTGTCCTCACACAAAGGGGTGCATACTCCTCTGTAAAGAGTCTAGAGCCAGTGCAGGAAAGCAGGAAAGGAGGACCCCTTTACACTTCAAAGGCTAGTCTTTGCAGTCTCCCCCACTTTGAAGGCACAACTCGGTATAAGTACTGGACCCCAGATACCACCACTTTATTACACTTCTGGACCTGCCAAGACACTGCCAGGAAGAAAGACTGCTCTGCTACCTTGGGACTGCCACTCCGCTTGACTGACATTTTGCTGGACTCCTTCCTTGCCGTGCTTCCCTGTTGCTTGCTGTTTCCCTGCCTTGTTGAGCAGGATTGGGCCTGCATCCCTTGAACCCTTCTATCTTGGGGCTGGAAATCACCTAACCAGCAATGAAAGGAATGAGGAAAAGGGGATGTTGAGGCAATGGACAACTGGAAACATGCCCAACGTAGTAGAATGTTAAGCACCTTAGCCCATGGTATCAACACTGGTGACAATGTCTACTCTGTAAACTGTCTCTCCCCATGTCCAAAGCATATGTCACACTTACTGGGTAACCTGATTTACCCATCCCCCTCACTGGGTGTCATTACCTCTGCATGAATCTAAGACACACCAATGTGATGAGCACTATGAAAGTTAATAGGCCAATAAAATAAATAAACAGAAATTGGAAAAATTACGGAGCGTGAAAAAAGGAAATAAGGTAGTAAGAGCAAATAAGAGGAGACAAATTGGGAGGTGCAACAAAGAGAAGAACAGCATGATGGTTATGATTAATTGAATCTTGCAGATCTGAATAGCAGAGGAAAAGTACCCAAAGCATCTAGACGAGCAAATATGATGTCCAACACACAGTAAAGGAAAACGGGACTAACTGCCAGAAGTGCAGCGCCGCGGCAGTCCCACAGAGCCAATTAAGTTGTGACCGCCACCCTGGCGGTCGCATCCCTCGTCTTTTACATTGCGGTGGGCGGTGTTGTATGCAGCACACACCGCAATGTAAAAGTTGCATGTTGTGCATTGGCATGCACAACGTGACAGGCATCGCGCGGTGCCTGCCAACATGTGCATGCCAATGAGGGGTGGACCATGGGTACCCACCAAGTGCAGCCAGCCACCCTCCCACCCTCCCGGGGGCCCACAACAAGCCCCCAAAGCCATTTACTGTATGCCTTTCCAAGGCAGAGTCTCCGCCATGGAAAGGCATACGCACCACATATATCATAATATGGATAGCGGTGCCTGCAAGGCACCGCCACCATATTGTGTGCCTTTTCTGCCCAGCCAGCAATCCGACTGGCGGTTAAGCGGCGAACAGACTTTCCGTCCACCACGGAAAACACCGCCATTCTATTATGGCAGTGGGTGAATGGTCTTTTTCTGTTTTCTTTTACTTTTTTCAATATTAATTAGATTGTGCTATTACTTCATCAGTGCTGTTATAAAAATGATTTGACTTCTATACTTACATTTGTATGAATATTTTGTTGGACGGGACCGCGTGTTGCTCTACTAATAACTATACCTATGGTCCCTGACATATTCTTGGGTTCCCTTGTCTATGAAAATACATTAATCTAAAGTGCAACAGAGTTGCTCTGTTGTTGCCTTTTTAGGCTCCTGTGCCCCATTTTTTCCTTGCTGTGTGCTCCTTTGCTGTAACTGAGATTGTCTTTTGTTTTTGTTTGGATTGTATTTCTCATCGCCTGTCCCCCTGTACTCGCTCCCCCGGTTTCCTCCCGCCCCGCTCCCGCTTCCCGCCTCCGTTGTTAGCCACGCCCCCTTTCTTTCTGTGCCCTCCCCGCTCCCGCCTCCCAGCTGCTCCGCCCTCCCTCGCACTTGGCCATATATGGCGACCGTGCGACACAGGTGAGTGTGACCTAGCTTAGGACACCCCCGCGCCGAACAGCCACCAGCTGCTGCGTGTGCCTCCCGCCTCCCGCCACCCGCCTGCCTCGCTGACCCTGCCGCCGCCGTCTGACCACGCCCCCTGCCACCGAGCGGCCTGGTCTCCTGCGATCTAGTGCTGTGTTCGCTGTTGTTGCCTTTTTAGGCTCCTGTGCCCCGTTTTTCCTTACTGTGTGCTCCTTTGCTGTAACTGAGATTGTCTTCTGTTTTTGTTTGGATTGTATTTGTCATCGCCTGTCCCCCTGTACTCGCTCCCCCAGTTTCCTCCCGCCCCGCTCCCTGCTTCCCGCCTCCGTTGTTAGCCACGCCCCCTTTCTTTCTGTGCCCTCCCCGCTCCCGCCTCCCAGCTGCTCCGCCCTCCCTCGCACTTGGCCATATATGGCGACCGTGCGACGCAGGTGAATGTGACCTACTTAGGACACCCCCACGCCGCACGGCCACCAGCTGCTGCGTGTGCCTCCCGCCACCCGCCTGCCTCGCTGACCGTGCCACCGCCGTCTGACCACGCCCCCTGCCACCGAGCGGCATGATCTCCTGCGGTCTAGTGCTGTGTTCGCTGTTGTTGCCTTTTTAGGCTCCTGTGCCGAACGGCCACCAGCTGCTGCGTGTGCTTCCCGCCACCCGCCTGCCTCGCTGACCCTGCCGCCGCCGTCTGACCACGCCCCCTGCCACCGAGCGGCGTGGTCTCCTGCGGTCTAGTGCTGTGTTCGCTGTTGTTGCCTTTTTAGGCTCCTGTGCCCCATTTTTCCTTGCTGTGTGCCCCTTTGCTGTAACTGAGATTGTCTTTTGTTTTTGTTTGGATTGTATTTGTCATCGCCTGTCCCCCTGTACTCGCTCCCCCGGTTTCCTCCCGCCCCGCTCCACGCTTCCCGCCTCCGTTGTTAGCCACGCCCCCTTGCTTTCTGTGCCCTCCCCGTTCCCACCTCCCAGCTGCTCCGCCCTCCCTCGCACTTCGCCATATATGGCGACCGTGCGAACGCGCAGCGGTCACGCGCAGCGGGAGCGCCGATTGTGTGCCGAAGGCGCGCCAAAGGTAAGCCCGTCTGCGCCCGTCCGCGCCTGGACTGCGCTCAGTGGCAGGACCCCTGGCCCCCGCAGACCCCTGCCCACCCACCGGACGTACGACGCCGCCACCCTCAACGCACTCAACGCCGGCCGAGTCCCGGGCTGCTACCGAGCCACCCCGAGACGCACCCACGCATCCTTCTGCTGCAACGCCTGCAAGTTCACCTGCATTTGGACCTGCACCACTCCAGCAGTGCCCAAGACCTCGACGAGCAACAGCAGCAGCCACCTGAGATGCATCCTGCTCAACACCCGCTCCGTCCACAGGCACGCCATCGAGATCTGGAACCTGCTCGACACCACAGCCCCAGACGTCGCCTTCTTCACGGAAACCTGGATGAACGCCTCCTCCGCGCCTGACATCGCCATCCCCATCCCAGACAGCTACAAGATCATCCGAAGGGACCGCCATCGTCCACAGGAACACCATCCGCATCACGACCAACACCGATGACACCCTCGCTACCGCCGAGCACCTGCACTTCCAAGTCCACATCAACCCCAAGACCACCCTCAGAGGCACCCTCATCTACAGACCCCCTGGACAACACACACAATTCAGCGAAGACATCGCGAAGACATCGCCGACTTCATCAGCCCGCACGCCCTCTGCTCCGCTGACTACATCCTCCTAGGGGACCTCAACTTCCACCTGGAGAACAACAACGAACGCAACACCACCACCCTGCTGGACAACCTCGCCAACCTGGGACTCAAGCACCTGGTAACCACCCCCACCCACTACGCCGGACACACACTCGACCCCGTCTTCTCATCCAGCAAGGACATCGCCTTCAGCCACGCCACCGGACTCCACTGGACGGACCACAGCTGCGTCCACTTCAGCTTCGCAAGGACCACGATCCACCACCACCAGCAACAGGCTGCACGCAGGAACGGAAGCAAGATCACAGCCGACCAGCTCGCGTCCTCCCTGAGCACGAACCCTCCCACCAGCACATCGAACCCCAGCCAGGTGGCCACCAACCTCACGAAGTGGATCAACAACTGCGCAGACGAGCTCTCCCCCCTGAGGACCCCGCCCAGCAGACCCGGCAGCAAGAAAGCCCCATGGTTCACCGACGAACTCAAGAGCTCCAAGAAGAACTGCCGAGCCCTCGAGAGAACCTGGTGCAGAGACCCAACACCCGACAACATGACTGCCCTCAAGCTCGCCACCCGGAAACACCACCAACTCATCCGCGCCACCAAGAAAACTGCATTCAAGGAACGACTGGACAACAACGCACACAACAGCAAAGAACTCTTCAACATCGTCAAAGAGCTCTCCAACCCCAACGCCAGAAACAACGACATCACCCATTCGCAAGACCTCTGCAACTCCCTCGACTCCTACTTTCACAACAAGATCGCGGACATACACAACAGCTTCAGCACTCAACCGGCGAGCACCACGACTGAACCACCGCCCCCCACCACCACCCTCCGCGCCTGGACTCCGATCAGCACCAAAGACACCGTCCGCACAATGAACTCCATCCACTCCGGATCTCCGACCGACCCCTGCCCTCACCACGTCTTCAACAAGGCCGACGCTATCATCGCACCCGACCTGCGGGACATCATCAACACCTCCTTCGACACCGCTACCTTCCCGGAGAGCTGGAAGCACGCCGAACTCAGCGCTCTACTCAAGAAGCCATCGGCTGACCCCACCGACCTCAAGAACTACCGCCCCATCTCGCTGCTCCCGTTTCCTGCAAAAGTCATCGAGAAGACCGTCAACAAGCAGCTGGCCGCCTTCCTCGAGACGAACGGATCCCTCGACCCCTCGCAGTCTGGCTTCCGGGCCAACCACAGCACCGAGACCGCCCTGATCGCAGTCACCGATGACATCCGAGCGCTGCTCGACAACGGAGAAACAGCGGCCCTCATCCTCCTCGACCTCTCCGCGGCCTTCGACACTGTTTGCCATCGTACCCTAGTACAACGCCTCAGCAATGTTGGAGTCCAGGAGAAGGCACTGGAGTGGATCATCTCCTTCCTCGCCGGAAGAACACAGAAAATCCGCCTCCCCCCGTTCAGATCTGAAGCCACGAAGTCATCTGCGGCGTCCCTCAAGGCTCCTCGCTCAGTCCAACCCTCTTCAACATCTACATGAGCCCCCTCGCAGACATCGCACGCCAGCACAACCTCAACATCATCTCCTACGCCGACGACACCCAGCTGATCCTCTCCCTTACCAACGACCCCGCCACCGCCAGAGCCAACCTTCACGAAGGGATAAAAGAGGTAGCCGAATGGATGAAGAACAGCCGCCTGAAACTGAACTCGGACAAGACGGAAGTCCTCATCCTGGGATCCTCACCCTCCGCCTGGGACGACTCCTGGTGGCCCCCCGCCCTAGGCAGCGCACCCAAACCAACAGACCACACACGCAACCTGGGCTTCATCCTGGACTCCTCCCTCTCCATGACCAGACAAGTCAACGCCGTCTCCTCGTCGTGCTTCAATATCCTGCGCATGCTACGTAAGATCTTCCGGTGGATCCCCACCGAGACCAGGAAGACGGTCGCCCAGGCCCTCGTCACCAGCCGTCTGGACTACGGCAACACCCTCTACGCCGGAACCACCGCCAAACTCCAGAAGAGACTCCAGCGGATCCAGAACGCCTCAGCACGACTCATCCTGGACATCCCCCGTCGCAGCCACATCTCCGGACACCTGAGAGATCTGCATTGGCTCCCGGTCAACAAGAGAATCACCTTCCGTCTCCTCACCCACGCACACAAAGCCCTACACAGCCAAGGCCCAGGATACCTAAACAGCCGCCTCAACTTCTACGCTCCCAAACGCCAGCTTCGTTCGACCAGCCACGCCCTCGCCGCCGTCCCCCGCATCCGCAGAGCCACCACAGGGGGACGATCCTTCTCCTACCCCGCCGCCAAGACATGGAACTCCCTCCCCACCCACCTCCGCCTGACCCAGGGCCACCTCGCCTTCAGGAAGCAACTCAAGACCTGGTTGTTCGAGCAGTAGCGGATCCCCCCCCCCCAGCGCCTTGAGACCCTCTGGGTAAGTAGTGCGCTATATAAATACGAAGATTGATTGATTGATTAACCATAAGAAGCGTAGTGTCTGTGCTATACTCTAACAGGCTCCCCCTGGGCCTGTTTCTGATTGGTTTCCCCGGACCAATCAGACAAAGGCAGGTCTCGTCAATGAAGTCTGCACAATTTGAGCACAAAACAGGTGCAATATAGAACAAGGAAATTCTCACCAAATACCTCAAGTCCAAGGTCGTTAAAACAAATGAAGAACACTTAAAAGTAGTTAGGCATGGTCCGAGGCAAAATAGCAGTGTTAATATGGGGACTGGCTGTCTGCACCGTGGCCTGCATGAAATAGCGGGGAGCGCTCCAACAGGCTCTTCTTAGGGCCTGTTTCTGATTGGTTTCTCTTGAACCAATCAGAGCAAGGCAGGTCTTGTCAATGAAGTCTGCAAAGTTTTAAGACAAAGCAGGTGTGGTAGTGAGCAATGAACTGTTCACCAAATCCCCTAATGGAGTAAAGAGACTTGCTCGAAGGCAATCCTCTCGTAATAATGCATGTCATACTAATTAATGTATTGTGCAATTAATGTGCACCACATTTCAAATATCAAGAATAAGAGAAGCTTTACGTACGAGTCTTATTAACAAGTAACTCGAGTGAAATCTAAAAATGGCCGCTAACAAGGGAAATTGTACTGCGCATGCCTCAACTTCATCTACGTAGTTATGATAAGGTTTTGCTTGGAGGGAATTTGCTGCACTTGCGCATACACCTCCAAAATGTCCGCCTGAAAAGTCACATGCTAAACATCTGTTTTGCTGAAACTAAAAAACACTATTTTACTGACTGCTAATGTGGAGGTAGCATTTATAAGTAAATGGGATTAGAGTAGAGATAGGTGGTATACAGTGAAATCATTTTATTTTGAAACTAATATACATTTTCTTGACTTTCCTATTAGTTCGTATTTTGGCCTTCTGAAAGAGACTGTGGTCTATATCCCATGTGACCAGTTACACATGCGCAGTTAAGTGAGCCAGAAGTCGCTCTGTCATCCTTGAATGCCATCCAAGAAAAGAAACAGCAACATACCCCTGGAACCATCCTGATATCCAGTGAAAATGTATACATTGTGATGATAAAAATTATGAATACGGGTGGGAATAAAGATTTTTAAATAAATATTAAGCGGAGAGATCACTAGACAATGAACTAAAGAAAATCGACTGAAACCTGACATGGTGTGATGATCATCCTTGTTGCCTGTCCAATCAGAATTAGGGATTCTATGAGATTGAAACATTACATGGCAATAAAAGAGTATAATTGAGGTAGTTTAGTTAATTAAACAGAAACGAGAGACATGAATGCTGCAGAGCTCGGGATGTAGTCGGAGTATTGAGCGAAAGCTGAAGAAGAATCCTATTGCAGACTTATAATTTAAGCCAAATAATTAGAAATAAGAAGATCGCAGAAGAATTGAGGAGGAAGATAGTGTCAGAGAGGGGTGCGACGCAGGCTTCGGAACTAGGAGAGTTCGCCTTATCCTGTCCTGAAACCTGTCCTGAAACCTGAAGCCTTTGTTTCCTGTCCTTTCCTTGTCTAAGGGGTCAGTTCTCGCACCATTCTAGGTAACTATAATGTGCTGTAGTTTTAATTTGTGCTGCTCTTTCTCTATCCTCTCATTTCCAAGTAACATAATTTAAAGCCCTATTCATTTAAATCTTTTCCTTCCATGGGGGATGGAGACCGTTCTGTACTTTGATTTTGGCTCACATGAATTTCATAAGATAAACATTTAAGAAACAATCCAGTGTCTGTGGTTATTTCCATTGCAAAGAAAGTAGATTTTATTTCATGTTATTTCACCATCAACGAGTTCAACTAATGGTCCATTGACCAGAGGAAAGAACTTTTTGATCTGTGAAAGATTTAGTTAGAAGTGTTAGATAACTAAATCTCAGACGAAAATTATAGAATTTACCCCAGTGGATTAAACTGACCTGTGTGAATGAATGAGTTTTTATGGGCCTAAGGTGAGCATGAGGTATTAGAGTATCTGAGACAGGTTTACTGCTGGATCACCCCCATGTACAAGGCAGTTAGATTAAAACAAATTAGGAACACTTGAAAACAGTTATGCAGTGTTCCAGGTGAAAAAACAGCTTTAATACGGGAACTGGTGCATCCGTGATGCTCCCTGCATGAAATGCGCAGGGAGTTCTAACGGGCTTCTCCTGGGCTTGTCTCTGATTGGTTCCCCAATAGCACCAGGTAAGGAGAAGAAGAGAGAGTATTAAGTGGCAAGCTTGAGAGAAGCATAAATGAAAAAAAGAAAAAGTAAGAGGCCATGAGAAAGCAACAAATGGGCAAGAAACATAGTTCAAAAAGTAGAAAAGGGGAAAGGAAAAAAGTAAGGAAAAGCTCCAACACCCCTGGCAACGGTCAGTCTAAGCACGTTGGAAGTACTTTAGCTTTTTGGAGTTACTTTCTTAATGCCCCTTCTTAATTATCGGAAAGATATTTCATGAAAAACTCTGAAAATTATGCTGCAAAATTAGCTATTTGGCCATTTTTTAAGGAATAAGGCACAGATTTGCTAAGAGTTTGCGTTGCCCTTCCATCAAGAAAAGTTATGCAACGCAAGCCCTTAAGTCGGATTTCCTAAGCCATGCAAAGCTATTTTATGTGGCCATGCATGGCTTAGTGAATCTAGAGTAATGCAAGGCAGCATAAGTTGCTGCATTGCTTTAATCTGTGTTGGAAGGCGAACCATAGGTGGAAAGTGAGCATTCCCATACATCCACCTATTAATTGTGGGGCATACCCATATTGACTAAGAATAGCAAACCTGGGAATGCGCCCAAATTGTACTCCATCCCAATAGAGGCGTAACAAGGAGAAATATGTTTATTTCTCTGTATTATTTACTCTTTCTCTCAGTGCTGCATTCAGAAGTACACTCAGAAAGAAGAACATGCCTCTAAGGATTTTTTGTGCAGGAAGGTCCTTCTTGGACAAAAACAATCCTTCCCGTAACGCAGGAAAGCACCATGGTGCAAGGGTCCCTGCATTGGCGCTAGACAGTGCTCACTTCACCAGTGCAGAATGGGAGCAGGAATGGGAGAAATCTAAGTAAATATGGCATATTTCTTCACTGTCCATTTGACCAAGTGCAGCGCTGAGAGTTGTCTTGCTTTGTTGCACCAAATGTTACTCAATTTCGGCCTAAATTCTTAGGGTCTGATTATTATGGGGGGGCTGACCACCAGCAACAGGATGTCAGTGGTGGTCCGCCTGCCAACAGCCCCTCGGTCTGACTGCCTGATTACAATACCGGCAGTCGGACTCACAACGGTTGGGAGGAAGACAGCCACCTCTGCCAGGATCAGTGTTGCTGACGGGTTGGGGGTCAGATTCATAGTCCCGAAAGGAGGTGGTGCTGAGGCGGGCAACACCGTCGGAATTACGAAATCCTTTTTTGACAGCCATTTCATGCTGGGAAGACAACCATGAAAAGTTTGTTGGAAATTAAACTTGGGGGCCCCAAGCAGGAACCCCGTCTGTCATGGGCCACTATAAAGTGACCCATGGGCAAATGTAGGGCCTCCGCACACCTCCATGCACCTTTTCATGGGCCGCAGAAGAAGCTGCCATGAAACAGAGCATTTTGCGACAGCCAGTCATGTGGTCACATCATAATGTGGTGTCTTCACAGCCACCTACTTGTCCGGCAGTCTCCAGACCACCGCGATAGCGGGCGGTTGTCCAACCTTCCGCTATCCTAATCAGGCCCTTTGTATGAGAACACCTTTTCAGCATTAACACCCCCTCCTGAACACTTCTAGGGAAGGTGGGACTCAATTGCTTCACTCAGTACGTTCTGTGGAATTTTGTTGAACGTGGTTGGCTTTTTATTTCCTGGCTAGTCCTTTGTTATCAAATCTGTGTGACCTACACAAACACTCCTCTTTGTAGCCATTTTTGCATTACATTGGCATGGGAAAGGAAAGTCTCGATATTTCATAATCTTATGTTTAAATCTATTTATGCATTGCAACATAATGTGAAACATATAAATAGCGAGATTCTCGAGTCTGCCCCTTTGTTTCACTTGCTCTTAATACGATTTATATCCTTTTATTTTTTGCTGATGTTAAAATAGCTTCAGGGGCAATGGATGTTGAAATCCAGGACTCGTTGCTATAAATTATGCTTAAGCATTAAAATAATATTTAAATGTTTAATAGCTAATAAATGTCAGATTCTGAGTTTGGTGACTTTTTTCTTAAGGTCATTTTGATCACTGAGACAGTTTAAAAATATTAATGTCTCTTAAAGGGTATCTAAATTAATTATTATAAAGATCGACGAGAATGTTTAGATGTTATCCTGATCAAAGTCTTTTCATGGTTAGGATTTTGAAAAGAGGCACCTTTTGCCAATAGTAAGCGCATAGTAGATTTGTAAGACAATTTGATCTTTTAAAAACCCTAACAGTACAGATTGTTCCTCTTTGAAGGTCAACATGTACTTCAGACCACAATCAGTGATGTAACATGCATTTTAAAAGAACAAAGTGACAATGTGGCAACCATTTGAAATGTGCTATGTGGGCGTCTCCTAACAAATATTATATATGCGGATAGGCAGTATGTAATGGCCCGATTACTTACTAGTAATCCTCATTGAGTGGGGAGGTGTGGTGCAGGGCCAGAGCAGCTGACTTCAGGGCACACGGTTCACAGTTTAATCCCTGGCTCCGACAGCAGCTCAGCACCATGTGACTCTGGGCAACAGCTCCCATGGGGGCAGATCTACAAGAAAGTGCCGGAGCGTGGCACTGCAAACCCTTTGGCTGCGCCACACTGCGGCACTTTCAGAGTACAGGAGTGTGACATATTTACAAGAATATGTTGCATTCGTGTGCTCTCCCTTGCGCTGACGCACAAACAGCTGGCAATTGTTGGCGCAGGCACCCTTGCGCCATGGTGCAAGGATGCCTGCGCCATGGGGAGATTGTTTTTGTGCAGGAAGGGGCACCTTCCTGCCCAAAAACAATCACTTAAGGCTTTTTCCTCTTTCAATGTGTGCTGTTGAATGCAGCACGCATTGAAAGAGGAAAAAATGAGGAGAAATTAAAACATTTCTCCTCGTTGCGTCTCCATACGCCACCTCTAGGGTGGCATAGGATTCAGACTAATCTCTTGATTTACGATTTCTCATAAATCTTGAGATGTGTTTTGTTCCATGGGTGTTGTGTGGGAACACCCCCAGCAACACCCATGGAACACCCCTTCAACGCAAAGTGCTGCGAGTGAAGGTGCCGTATTTACAAGGAGAGGAAAAGACACGCAGGGTGGCTTTTCCTGTCCTTGTAAATATGGAGGAGCCCCCTGCACCACCAGTACGTCACAAAAAGTAATGTACTGGTGGCGCAGGAGGCTTGTAAATCTGCCCCTTAATTTCCACAACGGCCCCCAGCGCCTTGAGACCCGTAAGGGTGAGTAGTTTGTGCTTCACAAATACGGATTTATTTTATCTAACTTGGACTTCCTTGTTCCAGACATTACGCAATGGCGCTAGACCTCACCCACGAGACAGACACTTTTAGGAAAAGTAAAATACTCCCTCAAAAAAGTTTTTAAAATAATATTGGCCTCTCCCCTTTCGCTTGAATTAGCGACCCACAGAACGTAACAAGCATCTTGCTTTGGTTGTCTCTTCTGGAGGCACGACTCCCATATCCATTTTTTCCAGTGAGAGGGAATGTGTGTATACTTAATTGTATTGTTGTTTTTCCCCATAATGTAGGTATTCATTATGTCTGTGCATTAAATCATTTCTGGGACCTGCTATATTTGCTTGAGAGTTATGCTGAGTCAGAGTGGGGCATGTGGCAAGATAAAAAGATGTATAAGTATGAGTAGTCCTTCAGCATGCCATAGTCCCTCTGTCCTATGTAGGTGCTCCGAAAGGACTGAGACAAAGGAAACATAGGAGGTAGAAATACACAAACGATTTTTAAAGTTGAGTCCTTGGATGGTTCATGATTAAAGAGAGGTGAATCCTCCTATGGATCGTGATGCGTCTCCTCTTTCCCTCACCAAAGGCATTCATTTGTATCTTGCTGTCTTAAGTGTTATATAAGAAATTTAATGTGCAGTGTGAGCTATTCAATTAATAAATAAAACGATCTGCATGCATAATGTATTCTAAGTGGTTTTGTGATATGTTATAATTTATAAACAAACGTATTTAAGTGAAACCAGGGCAAAGGGTCAAGAGTAATTTGCATATAGCTGGGTCTGAACTGAGGTGGCGAAGTGAGCTAAAGAATGATGATGGATTCAACCCAGATCTGTGACTGGGGGCGAGTGTCTGAAAAGTTTTAGCACTCTGTCCATCATCTCCTTGTGTTTGATAAATAATATTAGAACATTTGAGTCTTCGGAGCTCCATTGAAAACAATGGAGTGTTCTGGGCTTCTAATGTCCGGTAGAAGCCTGGTGCTCCAACATTCCAATGTTTGTTCACTATTGCTGTGAACAAAAGGCTTCACGGAACTCAAAGGGAACTTCAATCCCCTTGGGCTCTGTGAGATCTTAGTTTTACAAATAGCCTCAGAGCCCTCCGTAGTGGGCTCTACCAGCCATTGAAGGCCTGCTCCCTTATTAAATGCGCTCGCCTTCGGCTCGAGCCTTAAACACTGGAGTGAGCCTTTCACCGATAGAGCCCTCTGTGGTGGGCTCTTAGGCTATATATGAGCATTAGAATATTGAGAGTTCCATTGAAGACAATAGAGTAGCTCTGGGCTTATAATGACTGATGTAAGCATTTTGCTCCAACATTCCAATGTTTTTCTTTCTATTTTTCCTTGAGACTCCCTGAGTCAGTGTAATGTTCTAATAGCATTACAGCCCTTCTGCCTCAGGCTATAGTGGTTGATAACATCCTTCACCCTTGTTATATCCAATCCTAATGTTCTCTGTCTTTCGATTATGTGATATATATTTGGGAGCAAAGTGTGGTTTCATGCTGCTGACTGCTTCTTCTGCAATTCCAGCAGTTGAATGAAACATGGCTTGCAAGATTTTACAATAGAAACAGCTTCGAAAATGAGGTGGCAACCATATTTTGGGCTCGAGGACTGAATCCCCTGTCCTAAAAAAAGGTTTAAAAAAAACATATTAGGGGGCAGGGTAGGGACCAGATCCGGTGACCAGTGCTCTTTTTCACTGATATATCTCTTGAGTCCTAAGCGACAGAGACAGTAATGTGTATGTCTTGATGCTCACTCCCTTGCAATTCCATCCATTGCATAATTGACATTTAAGTAATGTCCCTGTTCTTAATCCTCTTTTGCATCTAGGAAATTGTAACCTTCAGCCTCTGCCCTTCGGATGTGATATTGAGGGCCACTACATCATTAAAGCTCCACCTTCCATTCTTCAACAGTTATTGGCCATGAAGCTATAACTTTAGGTATTCTGACATTTTTGTATTTAGCTTCAAAACAGCATATCCTTGCAAGTCACGTTCCCTTCAGTATCCCTGATATTCTACCCCTTTTAGATTAGCCTTGTCCAACACTTTTAGAACTTGATCTATTTTCATGCATGTAGAATGTCTAAGAACATTGATGCATCTGCTTTATATGTACGCCATTTTTAGTTATTACTTTGCAGTTATGATCTAATTTTTTTTTCCTCACAAACACAGTGTTATTTTATTTATTCTTTTTTTATATTTTCTGTCGTAGTTATGGGATTCGCGCCATATCCTGGGATTATATATATGACCTACTGGCGGTCGCCAGTAGGTAGTTATAGTTAGGATTATTTTCAATAGAAAATCTCAACATTCTATTGTGAATAACTTTGGCGCCGGTTGAGGAATCTGCATGAAAATTTCCTCAAATTTGCCTCGCGATGCTCCCCTCCTTCCCTGAAAGGTTTGGGGGGGATTCGTGAAGCGGGGGCCGAGAGAAAAGGGGGGTCCCAAAACGTATTTTCCCCATGTTAATTTCCATAGGGCGGTCGACCTCACTTTTAGCCCGAACGGCTGAATGGATTTCCACCAAAATTGTAGGGACTGGTAGCTCGATATGCCTTTGCTATGTCTCAAGATATGTGCTCCAGTGGTTTTTGAGTAATTTAGGTTCAAAAAATATATATATCTATGGCCGCTCCCCGGTACGCGCACCGGGGAGCGCCACGCGACTTGAGCACGGAGAGCTGATTGGCTCTCAGGTGTCTGTAAACATTCGAAACAGTCCGGAGCGGCCACCATCTTGTGTCTCGGTAGGATCGAAACACAAAAGGTGGCAAAATCAAAGGGGGAAATGACCATAAGGGGGCAGAGTAGACCCCCCTGACCCCCTAGGTTTGATGTGGGGGCCATAAAAGGGCGGGGGGAGCGCCCGGTACGCGCAAAGGGGAGCGTACCATGGGGAAAAAGAATGACAGACTTTTCAAAAAATGAAGCCTTTTTTTATAAATTGGAGGTAGTTCTAAAAAGAACTGTTTTTTTTCTTCTTTTTGTTGTTTTATATTTTTTTAATGTTTTTTTGAACATTTTGTACTTTTTTTGGCTTTTATGAACTATTTTATATATTTTTTTATTTTTATGGGGAGAAACAAAAAACAGGGAATTGAAAACGGCTCAACTGGCGTAAAAAAAAATCAGGAAAAAATTAAGGATTTTTGGGGCATTTGTGGTTGTCACCAGCACGGTTGATGAGCGTTATGCTCTGCTCACCATAGCTGATGGTCTTCCCACAAAAAATACAAGTTATCTTGTAATTTCCAAACTTAGGTTGAATGCAAGGGACCATCTCTCTTGTCTCTGGTCCCGATGGTGTGGGTTGCTTTTGTTTGGAGGTGCTTGGTGAAGATTGGGGAGGGTTGCTGGCCAGTTCTCTCACCTCTGCCGCAGCATTGTTGTTGAGATGCTTGCGCTGCATGTGCCGGATCATGGTGTTATTACCAAATGAATATTTTTTATTAGGGTTCCCCCTTGAAAGTTCCATGTCACATATAAGGCAAGTCACCTTTGGCGCATTCACTTTCTTCTTTCCCTCAGGGATGGAAAAAAACTCCCATACAATGTGCTGCTTGGGTTTGTATGGGGTATTGTCTTCTGCCAGCCACCTCCTCCTCCCCTCCTCCTCTTCCTCCTCCTCCTCCTCCTCTTCTTCTTGACCACCAATGTGATGTTGTGGTGGTCCTCTTGGTGGTTGTGGTGGTGGTGGTGCAGATGCTCCAGCTGCTGCTGCTACTGTAGCCATTTTAAAGTACAAAATATATCACAAAGATCTCCAAACAGGTCTTCCTCAATCAAAGGACAAAGTCAGAATAAGGAAAAAAGGTGGGGGCTTTCATCATTTGGAAAAAAAAAATCTCCTGAACCAATGAAAAGTGTTATTTTCAGGTCACAAGACCAGGGGTTTCATCATTATGAAATCAAAACTGTTATGAACCAATGAAAAGTGTTATTTTCCGGTCACATGACCCGACGAGCTTACGCTACCCGCCCCAGGGCGCGCCCAGGGGCGCGTCGCGCCCAGGGGCGCGTCGCGTAAGCGCGTCGGATGCTTACGTAGCGCGATCGTATGCGCTCGAGTGCTTCCGGGTGCGTTTACGCCGTGCGTATCACGCGGACGTGGCTACGCGGTACGTCACAATGATGTTTTCGGCCGCGGCATTGGCGCTAACGGGACGCTCCCCGGGGCGCTTCAAAAGACTGCGCTTTCCGGGGCGCTCACCGGGGCGCGCACCGGGAGCGCTCCAGGGCAAAAAAAAAGAACAATATACATAAAAAAAGTTTAACATAAATATATAATATAGGATTCATTTTCAAAAATATTACATTTCATAGCTATAGACATTTGCTATTAAAAAAACTTTGAAATTCACTGTAAAAAACATAGGTTTGGGGCCTTATATATAGTTAGGAATTAGCATTTAAAAAACCTATGAAATTCACTGAAAAAACCATAGGTTTCAGACCAGTTATACTTAGGAATTAGCATTTAAAAAACCTATTAAATTCACTGAAAAAACCATAGGTTTCACACCAGTTATAGTTAGCTGGAAATTTTACTGACATAAAACCATTGAAATTCCCACGTTATAGTTAGTCGGACTCACTATAACTTGCGCGCCTGCAATGCACTGCAGATGACGTCACATATTACATCACTCATGACATGGTCAGTGACATCACTCATCTGCAGTGCATTGCAGGCGCGCAAGTTATAGTGAGTCCAACTAACTATAACGTGGGAATTTCAATGGTTTTATGTCAGTAAAATTTCCAGCTAACTATAACTGGCGTGAAACCTATGGTTTTTTCAGTGTATATATATATATATATATATAGTTTTTTATACAATTGACATTTAAGCAGTGACACAGCAGCTCACTTGAGTAAAACAATGAACTACAACATCCAGAAGGCCTAGAGAGGCCACGCCCATCATGGCGGGATGTTTTGCTGAAATAGCAGTACTGATGCCATGTCATTTGCTTTTCCAGGGGCCTTTGAGGAAGTGCAACTTCGCACGAAACGCGTCAGGTGAAACTGGACAATACTTATGTGATCCAAGGCTATTTCCTTGCTGTACCCTGCAATAAATATTGATGGCAAAGACTCACCTGTCGTGTGGCTCCCTCCATAGCAGGCAATTTATTTGATGGAATAGGTGCGGCTCAGCCTGGGCCGCGGAGAGAGCCTTTCTGCTGATTTCGGAATCCTGCAGCGACGCCAACCAACTCCACTGCTGATGGGACAGGTGCTGGTTGTTGTAGGAATCACTGTGCATCGAGGACCCAAGCCCTGTATCGCAACCCCCAGGTTTTTTTTATACAATTGACATTTAAGCAGTGACACGGCAGCTCACTTGAGTAAAACAATGAACTACAGCGTTCAGAAGGCCTAGAGAGGCCACTCCCATCATAGCGGGATGTTTTGCTGAATTAGCGGTACTAATGCCATGTCATTTGCTTTTCCAGGTGCCTTTGAGGAAGTGCAACTTCGCACAAAACGCATCAGGTGAAAGTGGACAATACTTATGTGATCCAAGGCTATTCCCTCGCTGTACCCTGCAATAAATATTGATGGCAAAGACTCACCTGTCGTGTGGCTCCCTCCATAGCAGGCAATTTCTTTGGTGGAATATGTGCGGCTCAGCCTGGGCTGCGGAGAGAGCCCCGCTGCTGTTTTCGGCATCCTGCAGCGACGCCAACCTTCGCCGCTGCTGATGGGACAGGTGCCGGTTGTTGTAGTAATCACTGTGCAAGCGAGGACCCAAGCCCTGTATCGCAACCCACAGGTTTTATTTATACAATTGACATTCAAGCAGTGACACAGCAGCTCACTTGAGTAAAACAATGAACTACAACGTCCAGAAGACCTAGAGAGGCCACCCCCATCATGGCAGGATGTTTTGCTGAAATAGCGGTACTGATGCCGTGTTATTTGCTTTTCCAGGTGCCTTTGAGGAAGTGCAACTTCGCACAAAACGCATCAGGTGAAACTGGACAATACTTATATGATCCAAGGCTATTCCTTCGCTGTACCCTGCAATAAATATTGATGGCAAATACTCACCTGTTGTGTGGTTCCCTTTATAGCAGGCAATTTCTTTGGTGGAATATGTGCGGCTCAGCCTGGGCAGCAGAGAGAGCCCCGCTGCTGTTTTCGGCATCCTGCAGCGGCGCCAACCTTCGCCGCTGCTGATGGGACAGGTGCCGGTTGTTGTAGGAATCACTGTGCAAGCGAGGACCCAAGCCCTGTATCGCAACCCACAGGTTTTATTTATACAATTGACATTTAAGCAGTGACACAGCAGCTCACTTGAGTAAAACAATGAACTACAACGTCCAGAAGACCTAGAGAGACCACCCCCATCATGGCAGGATGTTTTGCTGAAATAGCGGTACTGATGCCGTGTTACTTGCTTTTCCAGATGCCTTTGAGGAAGTGCAACTTCGCACAAAACGCAACAGGTGAAACTGGACAATACTTATGTGATCCAAGGCTATTCCCTTGCTGTACCCTGCAATAAATATTGATGGCAAAGACTCACCTGTCGTGTGGCTCCCTCCATAGCAGCCAATTTCTATGGTGGAATATGTGCGGCTCAGCCTGGGCCGCGGAGATACCCCCGCTGTTGTTTTCGGCATCCTGCAGCGACGCCAACAGACGACGCTGCTGATGGAACAGGTGCCGTTTGTTGTAGGTATCACTGTGCAAGCGAGGACCCAAGCTCTGTATCACAACCCACAGGTTTTTTTTTATACAATTGACATTTAAGCAGTGACACGGCAGCTCACTTGGGTAAAACAATGAACTACAACGTCCAGCAGGCCTAGAGAGGCCACACCCATCATAGCAGGATGTTTTGCTGAAATAGCGGTACTGATACTGTGTCATTTGCTTTTCCAGGTGCCTTTGAGGAAGTGCAACTTCGCACGAAACGCGTCAGGTGAAACTGGACAATACTTATGTGATCCAAGGCTAGTCCCTCGCTGTACCCTGCAATAAATATTGATGGCAAAGACTCATCTGCCGTGTGGCTCCCTCCATAGCAGGCAATTTCTTTGGTGGAATATATATATATATATATTCACAGAAAAAACCATAGGTTATAGTGGATATATAGTTAGGAATTTGCATTTACAAAACCTTGAAAATTCAATGAAAAAACCATAGGTTATAGGCCATATATAGTTAGGAATTAGAATTTACAAAACCTTATTTTACTCGCATAAAACCATTGAAATTCCATATATAGTTAGAAGCGCTAACTATATATCGCGCACCCGCAATCCACTGCTGATGATGTCACATATTACATCATTCATGACATGGTCAGTGACATCACTGATGACATCACTGATGACATCTCAAATGACATCACTGATGACATCACTGATGACAACACCCAGTGACTGTATGTTTCTGTAAAGTTAAAATATGTTTCACATATTAAAGAATGAGTGGATGTATAAGTGTCTGGATGAAGAATTTAGTAGGTGCATGACTGACTGTATGAGTGAGTGATTAAATGTGTCTCACTGAGTGCATGGGTTAGTGACTAAACTGTCTTAATTTGTGCATCAGTATGTTTGTTGTTGTGTAAGCTGCTGCATGTGTTGATCAGTAGCTATAAGAGTGGCCATATGGGTTATTGATTGGTTGCCCAAGTATTTGAATGGGAGGCTGAGTGTGTGTGTGGGTGGCTGGGAGGTGCGTGACTCTGTGCATAGATGTGTAAGCAGTTGATTCACTAGGAGTATGAGTTCAAGAGTGCATGTGGAAACAGCTATATGGGCGGTTGACTATGCATGGGTGTGTTGGTGAGTGAATGGATTTCTCATTGCTACATGAGCAAGTAAGTACGTATGTAAAACACAATACATGTGAGAGTTGAGATATATAAATAACTGAACATAAGAGCCAGTGAATGTGTGAGTGGCTGTATCGATCACTGTGAGCTTGTATCAGGGATTATATAAGAGAGTAAATATGTGTTATTATATGTTTGAATAAGTAAGATGTGTATAACTGTATAGTTGAGGAAATGGAGGTGTGATTGATTCTTTGCATGACTGACTAGGTGTGTGAGTAACTCCATGGATGACTGACAGTCTGTGAGTGTCTGTTTATACTGAGTGTATGTAAGGTTATATTAGAGTCTGAAGAGGTTCATTGTATTATCACATGAGTGATGTGATCAGTGATGACAAATGAGATGTCATCAGTGATGTCATTTGAGTTGTCATCAGTGATGTCATCAGTGATGTCATTTGAGATGTCATCATTGATATCATTTGAGTTGTCATCAGTGATGTCATTTGAGATGTCATCAGTGATGTCATCAGTGATGTCACTGACCATGTCATGAATGATGTAATATGTGACATCATCAGCAGTGGATTGCGGGTGCGCGATATATAGTTAGCGCTTCTAACTATATATGGAATTTCAATGGTTTTATGCGAGTAAAATAAGGTTTTGTAAATGCTAATTCCTAACTATATATGGCCTATAACCTATGGTTTTTTCATTGAATTTTCAAGGTTTTGTAAATGCAAATTCCTAACTATATATCCACTATAACCTATGGTTTTTTCTGTGAATTTCATTGGTTTTTTAATAGCAAATATGAAAAGCTTTAAAATGTCAAGTACGTGATAGATAAAAACATTTTCGTATTTATGCACGCTGATGTGCTTTGAACGCTGCACCCCCCCCCCCTCCCCTCTTTTGCCTTAGTAGTACTCTCTCTTTGCAGATACTGAAGGGTAGTTAACGCAGGCCTTTACCCCCGTTGTAATCCGTCGTGCCTCCTTGTCTCTCCATTTGATTGATTGTTGTCCAAGCATTTACTGTTTTAGAATTGGTTCTCTTTGGATCATTCTCTATTTACAAACAAGCACAAAGTCGCAATACTCTGTTTAGTCTTTGCAGATAGTGAAAAATCGTGTAAAAAAATAAAAGTAATCGAGCAAAATCAGTAGGCCACTAATTGGATCTCTTTTTGACCTCGCTAAAATAGAAATATTAGGAACAACCCTTCTTGAGAAATACGAAAATAGTGAGATGAACTGAGCTCCACACCATGAGGGCTGCAAGACAGCTCGGCTCCATCACCCATCCCGCACAAAATAACGACAAACCCTATGCAAATATTAAAAATATAGACAACACACCAACAAAGAAACAGGGTAAAACATTTTATTAAAAAACTATTTACATAACGTTGGTTTATAAGATGATGTCAGTAGTGGACCGATGTGTGAATAGATCGAAAACAGCACAAGGCTCCAAGATCCAGATAGCAAGCTCCTGGATGTTGGGTGCCATAGTTTAGAGTTCTGAATTTCAGCCTTTTTCAATGCCTGTGCTTTGTTGAATCAAAATGGCGGCTTGACACAAAGCTGACTCAAGCGTTGTTACTGATGCTATGCAGACCAAAACTGGTTTTCAGTTTGTAAATTTTTCTAGATTTTTCAATCCAAGTTTGGTTGACTTTGTAGAACGATGGCTTCAGATTTTCAACATACGGTGTGGTGGCGCTGACTGGGAGGGGGCGCTTCGCTCCTGCCCCCTCCCCAAGTAAGATTTTCATACGTGAAAGTACGTTAATGGTTTTGGTCCCTGAGATGCTTCGATGTCACTACCATTCTCAAATAGCATAAGTTCTGGATGTTGGGTGCCATAGTTAAGAGTTCTGAGCAGTGCTTGTAACACTGTCTGAAGCTTATTTCCACCTACTGCAGCTTCACTATTCTCAAAGTAAGTGAGTGTCGTTTGTGGACCTGACTGCATTAGAAAACAATGTGATATGTTACCTTCCTAAACAGCTTGACGGAGGCCCCTGAGGGGCGGTGTGATGGCCATGGACTCGGAGAAGACGCTTGGCTCCGACACCCTCCCCAAGTCTTATAGCACTGGTGTAGCCTGAGATCGCCCCCGACATAGGCGGCCGGCTCCCGGGGTCCGGCGGAACTTTTTGCCTTTTGATGACTCTTCAATTCTGGACCTTGTCCCACAATCCGTTTGACCTGAAGACAAGCTGTAGTGGGGCGCCCCTTTATCGTTTTAGTTGCCATTCCGCCCGCTTTTGCTACACTGTGCCTCTTCCGCCATTCAGCTGTTTACCGCCCGCTCTTGCGACTACAGCGTCTCGCTCACCATGTAGTTGAGATGCGCCCGCTCTTGCGGTGCAGCGATAGGCGGCTGCCACAGGACTCTCAAAATGGCGGCCGGCTCTTCGGTTTTGGGCCTGGTCCACTAAAATGGCCCTGGGACACCTTGGAACTCGGACGCTTGTCTGCTAGGGCTTGGGTCCCATTCTCGAAAAGCGTCCCCTCAGCCGTGAAGATTCTACAAAAGTCTTGGGGGCCTCCGACTCCCGCAGGCTTCTGGTGGGGAGCGGCTGCCATGATTGCTCGTGGAATGGCCACGACGGAGCTACGAGATGGTAGTGGTCTCATGCTGACGCCAGCTTTAGTCTGAAACATCCAGAAACACTGTAGACTACCAATTCGATCAGTTCCGGTAGCGCCCCAACATGACCCGGAAGAGAAGAACTTGCCCTCCCCTCTTTGACTGATGGTTCTTGTTGCCTGTCCCCTCTGTTGTCATTTAACAGAACTTTTTGGACTGCTGAAAGGGGTTGTGTTCTGAACGCTGGTTGGTGGAGACATTTTGACTATATTCTTGACCTACGTTGTCGCGTAATGCGTTTTATGACACGCCGCGTTAGCGCACCCGGAAGTGATCCGAGGCGCGGCGCGCAGCGCGTAACGTAAGCATAACAGGTCATGTGACTTGTTAATAAAACTTTTCATTGGTTCATTTTACTTTTGTTAATTTAATGATGAAAAGCTTGGTCATATGACCTAAAAATTACGCTTTTTATTATTTTCGAACAATATTTTTTTTTCAAACATATGTTATAATATTCCAGGCTAATGTACTTTCCCGGAAAATTTACAACTGTCTTGCAAGTAAAATATATTCCTTTTTCGAGAAAAAGGGCGTTTCTTCCTTCCATGACGGAGCCGTTGAGTAAAAGAGATTCGGCCTGCTGTCTTAGTCGCCGATACGCCTGATTATCAGATTCTTATCGATCACTTTATGTTGCAGGAGTGGAAAACACAACTGCCCTTGACCATTTATCTTTACTGCGTTCCTACATATTATACCTTTTATCCGTCATGTAATTGGACTGCTTTATTTCACTTGCCTTTTACTGATTCGAAAACAGTCACTAAAAGTAAAAACTTTACAAATGAAAATACTACTACCGTGTTTTGTTTTAAAAACCTTTATTGTAAAAATGTCAGTATACAAATACGGGCCTACAACCACGTGGGCCGGCCACGGAGCAAACTGAAATCGTATATGATGAGGAGACATTTACACTGTAGAAGAACGTAACGAGCGGGCCATTAGGTGACAAGAACAAAGGTGTCTAACAGTTGCGGAATCGGTGGACGTACATTTTGTAATTAAAATACGACAGGGCCACTTACAATAACATTTTCTAGATATACATTTGCGGGCAAAGAGTTACGAGTCCCATTTATACCGGCGCCATTTTGGGCGAGGCCGGGCAGGTCCAAGATATAGTCAAAATGTCTCCACCAACCATCGGCCAGACCAGAACCCCTTTCGGCCCTTTATGCTACAAGATGGTGTCTTCCATTCAGAAAATATTGGTGGCAGCATTTTGAAAGGAAACAGAAACAGCCGTTCTCCTAGTGAGTTTCACATTGTTACATTTAGGAAGAATGTTGAAGAGTAGTATGTGGAAAATCTGAAGCCATTTTTCTACAAACTCTCAATCAGACTTGGATGGAAAAAAAAAACCTGAAGAATGTACAAACTGAAAACCAATTTTTGTCTGTATAGCACCAACAGTAACGCTTGAGTCAGCTTTGTGTCAAGCCGCCATTTTCATTCAATCAATAGCGTCCCCCTGCACACATTCAGGGACCTGGTCGTGTCTTCAGATGAAACGCATTGTAGGAAAAGAAGCAGAAAGGAAAAGGAAAAAAGTTCCGCCGGACCTAGTGAAGCTGCAGCAGGTGCAAATAAGCTTCAGACAGTCCTACAAGCACTGCTCAGAAATCTCAACTGAGGCACTCAACATCCAGGACTTGCCATTCGGATCTTGGCGCCTTGTGCTGGTTCCGACCTATTCACACATCAGTCCACTACTGACATCACCTCATAAGCCAACGGGGCACCCCACGCCGACTTTCGGCGCAGCATTGTAGGATGGCCACACCAGTGCGGCAATTTGCTGGACACCACCTCGGTGCCATCCAGATCTCGGCGCGTTCATTCAATCAATAGCGTCCCCCTGCACACATTCAGGGACCTGGTCGTGTCTTCAGATGAAACGCATTGTAGGAAAAGAAGCAGAAAGGAAAAGGCAAAAAGTTCCGCCGGACCTAGTGAAGCTGCAGCAGGTGCAAATAAGCTTCAGACAGTCCTACAAGCACTGCTCAGAAATCTCAACTGAGGCACTCAACATCCAGGACTTGCCATTCGGATCTTGGCGCCTTGTGCTGGTTCCGACCTATTCACACATCAGTCCACTACTGACATCACCTCATAAGCCAACGGGGCACCCCACGCCGACTTTCGGCGCAGCATTGTAGGATGGCCACACCAGTGCAGCCACTTGCTGGACACCACCTCGGTGCCATCCGGATCTCAGCGCGTTCGAGTCACTGTGCCGGAAGAGTGACCGGAACTCAGCTGAACACGCCGTCTTTCGGCGCAGCATTGTAGGATGGCCACACCAGTACGGCAATTTGCTGGACACCACCTCGGCGCCATCCGGATCTCGGCGCGTTCGAGTCACTGTACCGCAACAGTGACCGCAATTCAGCTGGACACGCCGTCTTTCGGCGCAGCATTGTAGGATGGCCACACCAGTGCGGCAATTTGCTGGACACCACCTCGGTGCCATCCGGATCTCGGCGCGTTCGAGTCACTGTACCGCAACAGTGACCGCAATTCAGCTGGACACGCCGTCTTTCGGCGCAGCATTGTAGGATGGCCACACCAGTGCGGCAATTTGCTGGACACCACCTCGGTACCATCCGGATCTCGGCCCGTTGTGCTGCCTTCGGCCTATTCGCACATCGGTCCGCTACTGACGCCGCCTCACGTGCCAACGGATTTTCTACGCTTTTTGTAGCCCTATGTCGCATAACAGGTCATGTGACTTGTTTATAAAACTTTTCATTGGTTCATTTTACTTTTGGTTTCCTAAAGATGGAAGGCTTGGTCATATGACCTAAAAATAACACTTTTCATTGGTTTAGAAATTTTTTTTTTCCCAAACGATGAAAGCCCCACCTTGTTTCTGGATCATTCAGACTGAAGCTGGCGTCAGCATGAGAGCACCACCATCTCGTGGCTCCGTCGTGGTCATTCCGCGAGCAATCATGGCAGCCGCTCCCCACCGGAAGCCTGCGGGAGTCGGGGGCCCCCAAGACTTTTATACAATCTTCACGGCTGAGCGGACGCTTTTCGAGAATGGAGCCCAAGCCCTAGCAGGCAAGCGTCCGAGTTCCAAAGTGTCCCAGGGCCATTTCAGTGGACCAGGCCTAAAACCGAGGAGCTGTCCGCCATTTTAAGAGCCATGTGGCAGCCGCCTATCGCTGCACTGCAAGAGTGGGAGCAACTCAACAACATGGTGAGCGAGACGCTGTGGCCGCAAGAGCGAGCGCAACTCAGCTAGATGGCCGCCACCTGGGGAGGCCCGTTCACGCCGGCTCCCCCACGCCCCCCCCCCGAGCCGCCGCACGCCAATTTTCGGAGCAGCATTGTAGGATACCAAAACCAGTGCGGCAGTTTACTGGACATCACCTGGGTGCCTGTCGTACATGTTGTGTCAGCCATGTGACACTGGACACAGACCGCTACTGACGAGGCCTCCCCCCGCACCACCCGGGACGCCCCACGCTGTTTTTCTGTGCTGCATTGTAGGATCCCTAAACCAGTGCGGCACCCAGGCGACATCACCTGGGTGCCGTCCAGAACTCTGCACGTTGTGCTGCCTTGGGACTATTCGCACAACAGACCGCTACTGACGAGGCCTCCCCTCGCCCCACCCGGGACGCCCCGCGCCAATTTTCGGAGCAGCATTGTAGGATCCCTAAACCAGTGCGGCACCCAGGCGACATCACCTGGGTGCCGTCCAGAACTCTGCACGTTGTGCTGCCTTGGGACTATTCGCACAAAAGACCGCTTCTAACCATTGTTGCTTTTTGTGTTGAGAAATGTTTAAATGTTTTTAGTTTTTGTTCCGTTTGTTAAAGTTAGTAGTTAATAAAGTTTTATAACCTTACTTTGTTGGAGTGTTATCTATTTTTTTAAAAACGGGTGAATGGGGCCTTGAATCGGGTTATTGTCATGTGTGGGCTTTGGAAGTGTGCTGCTGCAGGATCGGACATTTCAAACTCAAATGCACGTTCTTTTTCTTACCTTTCCGAAGCATGGAGCGCAATAGCAGGCAGAGAAAGGGTGATGCACGTGTTGAACACTACCTGACCTGGCAAGTTGCTGGCAGTGCCCCCCCGCCCGCTCCTGAAAGAGGGCACACACACACCGCCGCCCCGAGTACTTCACAAATCTTTAAAAGACCATGCGCTTGTTCATGAGGCTTAAATGGTTTATCACCTCTTCTACAACCCCTGCATCGACCCTCTGACGTTTCATGGAAAAATTACCATGTAACACAATACCAAGCCCTGTCGGCTGAAACCCCCAAGGAATCGTGGGGCATATTATCAAGGGGGTTTATCTCCGCTTTTTTTGGCTTTAAAAGCCATGAAAGCGGAGATAAAATTATCTCCCTATTACCAAGCTGTCGCTAACACCAGTTAGTGACAGCTAAAAGGAGATAGCGACCATCTTGGGCCCCGCTTTGCATGTCAGTGATATTTATCACTAATAACATGCAAAGTGGCGTGCCAAGATGTTAGCGACTGGAAACAGTCCCTAACATCGCTACCTTCTATTACCAACTTTTGGAGATATTCGCGCTAAGCGCGAATATCTCCAAAATCTAACACCTGCCCTGAGCAGTTCTTAGCCATGTTATCCAATGGGAGGTGGATAACATGGCTAAGAGCATTAGGTCAATAATACATGAATATCGCTGACTTTTCTGCGATAATAGCAAGGTTTATCTGCGATAAAAATCGCCGATGTGCGGCGATAATTTTTGTCTCTAAACAAGTTAGAGACAAAAATTATCGCTAGTTGTTCGTAATATGCCCCCGGGTTTTTGCTTGCAGAAATCGGGAGGCGGGAGACTAGCACTGAAATCAGTAGTCACACGCCTGAATCAGGAGGATTGGCATGTCTGAATTCTCTACAGCTGGGGCCATAAACTACATCCGCAGGGTTAGGTGATATCCTGGGACCAGCCTGGCATCTAAAATGGCTGCCGTGCACGACAAAATTGTGGCATTTGAAAAAAAGGCAAGATGGCGCAGCCGCTGGAAGAGATGTATCAACATATATCAGCCTCCTCAGCCACCCTCAGGAAACATAGGGGATTAGGATACCTCTCCCGCACCCCCTTATACCTAGTAATTTAATTAACGAAGCACAAAATGGCGAATTCCCGTTTCGCTACCAGTTTGCGGCCCAGTTTGCGGCCCGTGAAGCAAATGGCGAATTCCCGTTTCGCTACCAGTTTGCGGCTCAGTTCGCGGCCCGTGAAGCGCTTCTACCGTGAAAAATCATTTTTTTTTTTATTTTCCCCACGGGACCCTTTAATAACCCCAACAACATTCCTAGGGGGTGAAGAGGGGGATACCTTGCCCCCTTTCATTAAATTCCCCCTTAGTTTTTCACCTTTTCTTCTCTCTCGATCCTACCGAGAGACAAGATGGCGGCCGCTCCGGACTGTCACGCAGCAAAAAAAAAAAAAAAGCTCACGCACAGCCGCTGGAAGAGATGTATCAACATATATCAGCCTCCTCAGCCACCCTCAGGAAACATAGGGGATTAGGATACGTCTCCCGCACCCACTTATAACTAGTAAGGGGATTAGGATACGTCTCCCGCACCCCCTTATACCTAGTAATTTAATTAACGAAGCACAAAATGGCGAATTCCCGTTTCGCTACCAGTTTGCGGCCCAGTTCGCGGCCCGTGAAGCGCTTCTACCGTGAAAAATCATTTTTTTTTTATTTTCCCCACGGGACCCTTTAATAACCCCAACAACATTCCTAGGGGGTCAAGAGGGGGATACCTTGCCCCCTTTCATTAAATTCCCCTTTCGTTTTCCACCTCTTCTTCTCTCTCGATCCTACCGAGAGACAAGATGGCGTCCGCTCCGGACTGTTTAGAATGTTGACAGACACCGGAGAGCCAATCAGCTTTCTGCGCGCAAAGTTCCGATAAGCGAAAAGTAAGCGGACTGGATCGCTGCCCAGAGCGCTGTTACAGATATATATCTTGGTTTGAACGTTAATTTCTCAAAAACTACTGGAGCACATATATTGAGACCTAGCAAAGGCACATCGGGCTAACAGTCCCTACAATTTTGCCAAGTTTCGTGCAAATCCATTCAGCCGTTCGAGCTAAAAGTGAGTCCAACCGCCCTATGGAAAACTCAATGCAAAAAACGCGTTTTGGGACCCCCCTTTTTTCTCGGCCCCCCCTTGACGAAACCCCCCCAAATTTTCAGGGGCTGCTCAGAATCAAAATGTGCCATTTTCCTGAAAATTTCAGCCGATTCCGTCCACAAACGCCAAAGTTATTAGACATAGAATTTTCAAAAGTCCCATAGAGAAAAAATTCTAACTATATATACCTACTGGCGATAGCCAGTAGGTAATATATATATATATATATATATATATATATATATATATATATATATTCAATACAAAAAATGATGCACACTTCTTGGACTTGATGCAGTTGTTTATTCACAAACGTGCCACACTCCTACGCGTTTCGAACCGTAGTTCCTGGTCACGGTAGTAATTGTGAGTAGTCCCTTTACAATTTCTCTTTTTATACTGATGCATTACACTTATGTTATCTAGTGCATGCTGGGACTTGTAGTTGTCCCAAATGTTTGCTCGAGTTGGGACGCGTTTTGGGGGCCGCATTCATAGGCGGGGTGTTCAGTATGTTACCACACTGAAAGCGTTGCCACATTTTGGGGAAAAACGTCGCTTTCAATTCGCTTACGTGTTACCACGAGCGATGAGATCGCGAATCTGTTTACCTGATTCGGGATCAGTGTGTGTAACTATGTACTATGATAGCTTTTGAAAATAGTGGGCAGAGTGCCCTACGTCCCCGCTTTATGTCACAGCCCACATTGCACGCCCCAACTATACAGCACTTGTTACACATTTACGTCAAGTTTGGTGTCATATTTGATGCAGTTACTAATCCGCAAATCCATGGTTATTCACATTTTGGCATCTTTTAAAGCACAGTAGCATGTATAACGCATACAATGTTCAAAGTTATAAATGGACATAAAGTTCTTCGTCCCCATTCAGGCCTGCCGGCTGTTTGGTACGGAATCTTATGATTAGTTTAGATTCTAATCCTCTCAGTTTTCTGGTTCGGTTCCCCCCTCTTTCATGTGGTGTTACATTTGCCAGTCCAAAGTATTTCATATCCATCCAAGTTCTTGTGTCATGTTTGGCCATGTGTTTTGCCATGGCATATGATTGATCACCATTTTGGACCGAACGTATATGTTGTACAATTCTTGTCTTGAGGGAACAGGTGGTGCTACCAATATAGGATTTCCCACAGAAGCATTGTAACATGTATACAATGAAAGTAGATTCACATGTGATACTTGTTCTTATGATAAAGTTTTTTCCTTCTGGGTCCTTCAAAGTTTTTGTGTTTCGACCTATTTTACATGCTTTGCATGTTGTGCATTTTATGAATCCACGTTTTCTTGTGTCAAGCCATGATTCTGATTTCTTTAGTTCAAAGTGGCTTCTGACCAAGTGATCGGACAGATTCGGTGCTCTCCTGTATGCGATCAATGGGTGGTCCCCCAGACTAGTTCCTATATCCGGGTCTTTACTTAGCACGTCACAATATTTTATCAGAATTTTCTGAATTTTATAGCTTTCTTTGCTATACGTCGTTATCATACGTGGTTGTTCATCTTCAGCTTCAATTGTATACTGGGTTTCTTCTCCAGCCTGGTTCCTTTTCTCTTGTTTATTCATAAGTGTGTCCTCTCTTGATTTGGTTCTAGCTTTTATCTCACATCTTACCAGATCAGATGTTTTATATCAACGCTGTTTGAAACGATTGGTGGTTTCTTTGAATTTGGCCTCCATTTCCATATCTTCTGAGCAGTTTCTTCTCATCCGTAATAGTTCTCCATACGGTATGCTTTGTTTTAATTTCTGTGGGTGAAAGCTTAGGCCATGGAGTAAACTGTTTGTGGCCGTCTTTTTTCTATGGACAGTGGTCTGTATTTGTTCATTTGCAATATACACCCTTGTGTCCAAGAATTCTATCTCCTTGGTGTTAACTGAGCATGTGAATTTTAACCCCACTTCGTTATGATTGAGAACTGCAAAAAATTTGTAGAATTCTGTTTCCGTACCTCTCCACAAGAGGAAGAGGTCGTCAATGAATCGTAGCCAAAGGGCCACTTTGGCCATATGATGGTCGTTTTCTTCTCTCCAAGCCACGCTTCTCTCCCACCACCCCATCATGAGATTCGCGTAGCTTGGAGAGAAGGAAACTCCCATCGCTGTTCCACAGCGCTGTTTGTAGATGGTTTTATTGAAAAGGAATACATTATTATGTAGGTACATTGAGATCATTTCCAGTAGCATTTTGGAGTGTTCTCTCTGATTGATAGGTTGTTGATCCAAGAAGTATTTGATGGCCTGAAGCCCGATGTTATGGCTTATTGATGTATATAAAGATATCACATCAATGGTTACAAGCAGGTAGTTTGATTGCCATTCAGTGTTCATCAAGATGCGTAGGAAGTCACCCGTGTCTTTTATGTAAGAGCTTAGTGTAGGTACAATTGGGGCTATAAAATGATCCACATAGTTTGACACATTTTCATAGAGGCTACCACAGCTCGAAATTATAGGCCGTCCTGGCGGTTTATTCAGGGTTTTGTGCACTTTGGGGAGGAAGTATATGGTTGGGGTTATTGGATCCTCAACCATTAAATATTTGTTTTCCACTTCCGTTATCAATCCTTTTTGTTTCCACCCATTTAGTTTTGTTTCTAAATCACTTTTCATTTCGTCTGTGGGATTTCTCCTGCGAATGATGTAGCTATCAGTGTCATTCAATTGACGCATTGCTTCTTCCACATAGTCCTCTTTCTCCATTACGACGATATTTCCGCCTTTGTCCGCGGGTTTTATCGCGATATTGATATTATTTTTGAGACTTTGTATTGCCTTCCTTTCGCTTTGGTTCGATTTTCTTTTCTGTTTTTATTGAAATTTTTCGGCATTTCTTCAATGTCATTCATCACCAATTCATAGAAAGTGTCTATTTTGTTGCCTGGATGGAGAATAGGACAAAATTTGGATTTGTTTTTGAATTTTGTAGCTTGTCGATCTTCTGTGGTTATGCCCATTTCTTCCAGTACCTGGGTGTCTGGTACCTGAGTTGTTGTGATTTCATTTGCAAGTTCATAAGCGACTCGAATTTGTGGTGTTTCTTTTGTGAGGTAGTTGCTTGTTTGTTCAGATGATTCCCTTTCTTGTTGGATTTCGGGTCGTGCTATTGTTTTTTTGGAAAATAATTTCTTTAGCTTTAATTTTCTCACGAATTTGTAAATATCAATCTTCAAGCCTCGAAACGCGTAGGACCTAGGAGAATAACTTTGAAAGGAGCATGCCGTTTTTTTCAAGGAAATAAAGAACCCTTTCATAACATGGGGGCTCCGCATTGTTGTTTGTGTGCGACTCCGAGCTCATGGCACTTTTGGATTAATATATATATATATATATATATATATATATATATATATATATATATATATAAAAGTAAGTCATCACCAAGAAAGAGGCTCCTGCCTTTAGAAATGACGAAGAGCAGACCCAGGAATCGGTGCTTAATCAAAGTGCTTTATTTTCAGCCAGCCAGCCGCCATAACGCGTTTCGCTTCCACTGAAGCTTGATCACATGGCATGTTGCGTTTGGCAAAGACCAGTATTTAAAGTGCTAGTGCAATTAAGGCAGAGCTGAAACAGGCAACTACATAGAAGAAATACTTTCTTGTAGCTAGAGACGACCTCCATATTTTTGAGAGATCAATCGGGCTGGTACATAAACATTAAATAAATATAAATTATTTAAAATACATGATTACATTTAAATTTCATAAAAATCACATGTAAGATTCTTAAAAAAACGGAAAAGATATAAAATCTGCATATATAATGTTTGTTCCAATAGAACAGCCCTGAACAGTATAAAAATACTGCCTAATACATGGTATACTGTTTATATGTAGCTACTTGAATAGAATTTTCACAAAATACATCAGTCCTGTTTGATGTATATATATATCATTTTTGATCAGGATAATTCAAAGCAAAACATTCACAGTCACTCTGGCTTCAACTCAACCTACTGATTTTAATAAGTATGTTATTCATAAGATTGTTTAGAAAATATTAGCTGCAGGCATACATATCATGTGCCCATGTGTTTTTTGTCTTCCTTTTAGTGGATGCTGTGACGTCTTCCTGATAAAGGCATTCCAGCCAAAACAGGCATAGTGTCAATACACCATCAGCCTTTTTGTTTAAAAATCTGAGCCACTCACATTATGAACTGAATTGTTGTTGCATGATGGTTCAATGAATTAATACATTGTGTATTCAGTCATCAGATGTGTCATGGATTTGCACACTGAATAGGACCATATGATTTATAACCACCCTATTACATGAATGTATAATCTTATGTATAGACTATTGTCCGAGACATTGTTCAAGACAATCATGTTTTATGATGGTGATGATTTCACATTTTTTTAACATTGTATATAATATATTAAAAATATTTCTGTGATAAAAAATAGATGATCTTCTAAATCATTAGATGCCATTTTATTACAGTGTTTACTATCTGTCAGTTTACATATTGTATGCCAGTACATTCCATATTTATTGTTTCTTGCTCAAGTTTGTTTCTTAACCCCTTCGATGCTGATGACGAGCTCAGCTCGTCATCACCCACGGGTGTCGTGTGCTGATGACGAGCTGAGCTCGTCATGTAAACAGCAAAATGATCATTTGCAGCACAGCGCAAAAATCACCGCAGCAGCGATGCGGTTAAATACACGTGGCAGTTTAAAACTGAAAGTGCAGACACTGTAGTGGCAGGCCTGAGACACATGTGCAGGGCTAACCATGTGAGTGGCACAACAAGTGCAACAGCCCACTAGTAGCATATGATTTACAGATCCAGGTATACTCAATGCTTTTACTAGGGACAGTAAACCAAATATGCCAATCAGGGATAACCAATCATAATCACAATTTATGCAGAGAGCATATGCACTTTAGCACTGATTAGCAGTGGTAAAGTGCCCTGAGTCCTAAAGCCAAAATACAGGGTCACAAAAATAGGAGGCCAAAGGCAAAATGTTTTGGGGATAAACTCGCAAAAAGGGCCAGGTGAAAGTCAAGAGACCCCATTCTCCAGGACGCCGCAGTTGTCCTGCCCATGGGCAGGGAAGTTGTATGTGCCTCCTACCCTCTCTTGCTGCAACATGGAATAGCTCCTGTCTGGTGGGAGTAGAGAAAACCTGCTACCATCAGGTGGGAACAATGCTGGTTCCTGCTGCACCCACGTTGGTGCTGGGAGAAGAGCCAGCAGGCTGCAGGAGGGGCTTGCAGTGTTGCATAAACTACAACTTTGACATAGTTCTACAAGTCTTACCTTCCAACACTCCGGAGACATAAGTGAACTCTATTCAATGCACGGGTGCCTATTGTGAAAGACAGGTTATTGTAGCCACACAGAACCCTATCCCGTACAGTGTTGAAATAGGTGTGAAGGCAATGTCCCAGGCAGAGGGAATACATGCACTGCAGAAGCTGTCCTCTGAGACTTGGCTTTATCAGCACTGAGAAAATGGAGCATCTTCAATGTGTGCCGGCACTCAGTGAGACTGTCTTCAGGCCAAATCGCAGGCGATAATCTGGACAAGATCCTCTCTATCAAGTGGAAACATGGTGATCCTTATATGCTAAATATTATCAGGTTAGAAATTATGACATAAGAGAATGTTAATTTAGACTACACTATTTTGAATATATGTCTAGACTTGCTGTTGTTTGACTTAGACATGGTTATAACACTTGCCCAGATGCATGTTGCAGCAGCTGTTATATCTATGTCATCTGTCAGAAGGCCTGACGCTTTCATAGTTCTTAGAAAAATAAGGTCAGACAACATCAGCTTCAATTGGCAGACATCACAATGATTCTGCATTCAGGGAGAAAGATGGCAACCTCCATGATGAAAAATGGTGACAGGGTTCCTCCTGCAGCCCTCAACATTGCTGAAGTTGTGGGGTGCTCTGGATGGACCCTTGGGTGTCCCCAATATTTAAAAAAAAATAAAGGTGGATGACTCCTGTGCTTGTAGGGATCCAGAAGGGCCATGGGGTACCCCGGGTGGACATTAGGGCACACAGAATTTGAAAAAAAGGTATTGGCTGCTCCTGCGAGGGTCCATTGAATGGAGATGTTTGCGGGAAGCCAGCAGAACTTTAAAAAAACACTGCACCCAAAAATATATAATAAATACACAAAAAGTTGAATACTAAATGAGTGTCACAACACTCATTTATTATTCACTACTTGTTGGAAATGACCCTTTTTGCAGGGTTATACCTCAACTTTTTGCTTTTTCCTCCTATTTTTTCCTGACCTGTGTGTGTTGGTTTTAGGACTCTGGACACTTTACCACTGCTAATCAGTACTAAAGTGCATATGCTCTCTGTGTAAACTATTTATGGATTGGTGTGTCCATGATTGGCTTATTTAATTTATATGTTAGTCCCTAGTAAAGTGCACTGTGAGTGCCAGGGCCTATAAGTCAAATGCTGTTGGTGAGCTGCAGCACTGGATTGTGCCACCAACGTAAACAGCCCGTAAAGTGTAACTCTGGCCTGCCACTGCAGAGCCTGTGCGCAGCCTGTGTGGAATTTTAGTTTACGAACTGAACATCATCTGCGCCAGCTTGTCACCCATGTACAACGTGCACGACAACCATTTTAGGTATCATGGTCTCCCTGTCCACGATCGGTTGCCAGCGCACCCCTCTGACCCAGCAAGCATCCTCCGTGCACCCTGGCTCCCCCTCCCTCCCTCTCATGAGCATGACCCTTCCACATGACCCTGTCCCTGGGAGTCACGCCAGCGCCTGACCAGCACCTCCTCTCCTCCCATGAATGCCCCTCTGTTGATAAACCTTCCCTCCGCACTGGATTGTCCACGCGGCATGAATACCACTCCTTTGATGACCCCTCACCCCGTGTCCGACTGTCCACACAGGTCCGAGGCCATTGCCTAAGCCGGGAGATACCATTTACTGCCCCTCATTGTATGGAATCGCCCCTCTTCAAAGGACACACTGTTGATCAGGGCCTCCCCACCCCCTGGGATATGATCAGGCGCACACATCCTAAGACTTGGCGAAACACTCAGCTGCGTGATGAACCCCTCCTCTTATCAGCAGGTTGAGGTCCTCTATTGTGAAGGTATACGGGGGTGGGATTGACACGAGGATTACGGGGATGTGTCTTTCCTTGTTGTTCACAATGTTCTGATTGTAATAAAGAAAGGTCACATGCCATAAACCAGTGTATAAGAGGCCAGGCCTCCGAGAGGCTGTTAGAGCACCTCGAGACGATACCTTGTTGTCTGATCTGATGTGTTCTGCTCCGTCGGAATAAAACTTCTGTTTCCTGCCTTCTGGTCTCCGGCGCCTGCCTCATTGCTTGGTAATTTGAATGGTACAAGGGCTGTGATGGATTAAACCCAGATCTTTTGACTGGGTCTGAGTGTTTGATTGATTCGGATCCTCCATCCATCACCACCCCCTTTTGTACCGCTTTTGGCCGCCATAAGTGTGGCAGGGTATGCTCAGATGTGAGTCCCTTGCTCACTTTGCCACTGGATTCAAGCAAGCCGGGCTGAAGACGGCTGGAATGCCAGAAACCAGTCCTCGGAAGCTTGTTTCCGGTCCAGGGAAGACATGGCTTGGCAGTTCAGGCTGGACTGTTCCCATGAGGCACAGGGTCAGACTGCTTTGCATATAGCCATGTCTGAACTGGGGTGGCAGAGTGGGCTAAAGAACGGTGATGGATTGGACCCAGATCTTTTGACTGGGTGTGAGTGTTTGATTGATTCGGATCCTCCGTCCATCACCACCCCCTTTTGTACCACTTTTAGAAAGCCGGCATTTTCTGACCTAACCATCCAGTCTGCCTCTGCGAGCATGTGTATTTGCTGTCTGGTTTGTGAGTGACAGGGCAGGGGGGAGACAGGGTGATTCAGCCAGGCTGAATAGGCACATCTACACCGAGATGGGTGGGAGGAGTAGCGCCCAGGTCTGAATAGGGCTGAGATCACCTTCCAAAATGCTGGCTCCACCTCCTGTGGTGCGTCTGAGGACCCTGGCCCACACTGACAAAGAAAGAAGGTGCACCCTGGTAGAATGCACCCCGAACTGGTTTGAACTAGATCCAGGCCCCTCTGCCTTCAGAGGACAAAGGATTTGCTGGTATAAATATTGGGGCCAAGACCCCAGATATTTAGATTACTTCTGAACTAAGGACCTGCTAGGAAGAAGGACCGGGAAGCTGGAGGAGAAGCACTGCCCCTATGCTGGTGTTTGAGGGGTTGGCCTGCAGTGGTTGCTTCTGTCTTGAGTAGGAAAAGGACTGGACTGTGCTTTCATCATCCTGCTGTTAAAATGTTCTCCAAGGGCTTGAAGTCGAGCTTGCCTCCTGTTAGAAGTCTCAGGGATAGAAAAGACTTCAGAGATCTCACTGGAATCAAGAAACCTGCCAAGAAGAAGAGCTGGAAGAGCTGGCAGGAGGAGTGCTGCCCCTTTGCTGTGTTGTTGCTTTGTTGGGTTGGCCTGCAGCTGCTGCATCTGCTTTGAGCAGTGAAAGGACTGGACTGAACTTTCTCTGCTTGCGCTGAGTATCTCCAAAGGCCTGAAACTGGGCTGGCCTCCTGTTAAGAAGTCTCAGGGACTGCAAAGACTTCACCAACCTCTGGGTACCGCCTCTGGAACCGCTGTTTCAGTTGCCTCAGAGGAGAGGGATCCGCAACCGACTCTGTCATCCGACTCTGGCCTTGTGTCCTGAAGGCACCGCAACTAAGCACCATCTCGCCCTGCACCGCCTGCCTCGATCAAAGCAATGCCATCCTAGACGATCGCCACTGAGTCGTTGCTTACACCGCATCGAGGGTCACCGAATCCTGCCTCGCTTCACTTCGCTGGCCTGGGCTCACCGACACTGTCACTGCTGGCTCGACACCCATGACTGCCTTGTCACGTACAACTGTCCGGCTTGGCCCGCACTGATTCCCGCCAACCGGCTCTGTCGCTGCATTGCAACTTGCCAGCACCGCATCGAGCACTGTCTCGCCCTGCACCACCCGCCTTGGTCTCACCTACGCCATCTGGACGATCGTCACCGAGCCGCTGCTCGCACCGCATCGAGGGACACCGCACCGTGCACCACTGCCACTCTGGATTGCAACCGCGACGGATGCCAAGAGCGGCTCACACCTCCGTGTGAGTCACACTAAGAAAGGTACTGTCAAAGAGTCTGTTCCGCTGTTGCTGGCCTGTACCGACACGGTCAGCTAGAACTGTGAGACTCTGTTTTTTTCAGCATCGCGGTAGACTTGGACCAAATTACAGACTCGTACGAACTGTGTTTTCAGCGTAATTTTGCCGTTTAAAAGACATCTGGCAAAGCAACTATTTTTAAAGTACTGTATTGGGAATTTTAATTGGATTTGGTCTTATTTGAGTATGTAAAAATATTGGATATTTTTCTAAACTTGTGTGGTGTCCGTTTGTAGTGCTTACACTGTATTACTGTTGGTTATGTGCAAACACTTTACACATTGCCTCTGAGATAAGCCTGACTGCTTGTGCCGAGCTGCCAATGTGGTGAGCAGGGGTTATTTTAGGAATGTAACTCCCTTATCCTTACTATAGTTGTTGTTTCTGCCTGGCTTTGGTGCAAACCTTAGCCAACCAGAAATACAATGTCTAACACTGCTCCTGGCAAGGAGCACCATATAGTTCCCTGCAAGAGTTTTTCTGGGCACCAAAAAAACATTTTTTAATGATTGCAGCATCCCACAGAAGAACTACAAAAAAACAAAGAAAGCCTACTAGAGGATGAAATCCATGACTATAGGAGAACTTACCATATTTATTAAAGCATGTTAATATTCTGACCATTTCAAAAAGGCATATGTCCAGTTTTTATATCTTGATGCTTTGATCCTTTGAAAATGTCAGTAGGTCTGCCCTACTTAAAATGACACCCTTCATATTGCATCATCATGTAGTCAGCCATGGGAACCTGCAGAGGTTTGTCACACTACACCTAACCCATGATTTGCACTGCCACTGAAATCAAGGCCCTGCTCCCAGCCCCAGTCTGTGCGCAGTAGAGGGTAGTGTGCCAATGGGGTGTTGGTCACAGGCTTTAGGCAGAGGTCAGGCCCTGCACCCAACTCCACTCTTCTCACAGCCAAAAGTTGTGCACACTGGTGGGATTGGCCATAGCACCACACTGCGCACTGCAAAGGGGATTGGGGGCCAGTGGTGGAGTTGGGCACAGGGCCTGGCCACAGTCCAGACCCTGCTTGCAATCCCTTACTGTGCATGGCTGAAGGTCAAAGGCTGTACACGGCAGGGGGTTTGGCAACAGCAGGGTTCACTCACCATTGCCTAGCTCAATCAGCCAGAGCATCTGTAAGTCCAATGCTTTTCACTTATACAGGTCTCATACCATCCGACATGAAAAACAAACACCTTGTGGGCTTTTCGCATATTATCAATTGCTTGGTATGTATTCTAAAATCTTTTGTGCCCATTTGCCTAGACACTGTCATTATCCACATGCCATGCCTTGGTTTCAATGATTTTTATTTCTTTTACATTCTTGGGGTCTCCAGTTCTTTCATTTCTGAGTTCCTTTTTTGCTGTGTGAGGTCTGGCTCAGTTGTACTCACTCCTAGTCCTGTGTGATTTCTGTTTATTCTTAAATATCACATGTTCTCGAACCTCTAGAAAAGAAAGCTGTCATTCATTATAAATGCTGATAGGACGTTTAGTGAAATAAATGCATGACTAAAAGCAGTGTATTGTCTCCACATTGCAGTTGCCTAAAGATGTCAAGAGAAGGTCTTCTTGGCACTGGTTATACTTTCTTCTTGGGGTGTAGGAACAGCCTACTATGTCCAGAAACAACCCCAGACTGAAATGAAAAAATAATTCTAGAGTTTCCCCAAAAAATAACATCCAGCCGGAAGGAAAAAATTGGGGGTCAGAAAAACCTTTTAACATGTCATGCCAAGTAGCAAGGTGAAACGCATGTAGTAAACAAGGCAGGAATTGGAGAAGGCAGAGAGATTCCAAGATTACAGTAAGCGAGCAATCAAGTAAGCACAATTGCGATGCACCTGTTGTACCGTGTCTTCTCTATTCACCATTCACAGCTCTCGTGCTTCTGCGGCCTGTGGGCGCGAGGGCAATGTTCTTTTTCCTTTTGCTTTGTCACCGCTCTTGCGCCCCTGCATCTTGCGAGCGCCAGAACTGACTTGCCTTCTTTGTTTTATTGTTGATATTCAAACATGCGTGTGCGCGCAGATGCTTCCTATCTGCGTTTAGATGAATGCTTGCCTTTGAAATGTGGAAGGTTTATTTATTGTTCAGCACATGGCAGTTAGGTCAGTTTTACCTTCTGTCGTGTGCTTGATGTCACGGTGCTGTGGACTCCTTGTACTTTGGATGTAGCTTGAAATAAATACTTTTTCTACTTACCTGTGTTTGGATGTTTCAATTTAAACTGTCGGATATCATTTCCTGCGGATTCCCACACCACAGCAACTTGACTCAAATGAAGTCTCCTTTTGATAATACCAAACAAAAAGTGGAGTAATCTGGAAGGAGTTCGGCCATCTTGCATTGGGAAGTAAATTAAACACAGAATACAAATAATTAATGAGCAGTATCAGTATTGCTATTCAGATTCTTGTTATGCTCTTGTATGTACAACCAGGCACACTATGTATAATGATGGTGTGAGGAAGTTCTATTGATATAATTCCCCTGCATGTAGCATGTCTTACATGCCTACATGCGGGGAACAGGAAATACCCACAATCACGAGCATGGGTTAGTTCAAGCCGACACGCACAGGGAAAATTAAAGCTGGCCTCCTTGAAGACACTACTGCATAATTAAAACTCATTTCATTGATGTGCAGTGTGAGGTGGCACAGCAAGATAGCCCTAGCAGAGCCAGCGGGACCTTGCCCAGCCACGACGCAGAAAAGGTAACATCCTCACAAGAGATGTTTAGGAGTACGCAAAGCTGAAAATACCACCTGGCAGACCACCTTTTTTGCGCTTCTTCTCATCTTTAATTGGATTAAGAATGTAAATAAGACAGTGCATGATGAATATTGAAACCTGAATTACTGCTGCTGGTGCAGCTACTCCTAGTAAACCCATTGCTAATAATGCAATAACTTTTGTATAGGGGCCACACACATCTCAAATATCTTTACATGCTTGAATAATTGATTTTATTATTACCCAAGTCGATGATACTTTCGCATCAGCCTCCTAAAGAACTCCTATGTTTTTCGATTGCATGACCTCAAACAGCAATGCATAACCTAAATATTTGAAAATATAACTTGGGAAATTAGCAATTTCTTTAAGACATATTTATATTATAATAGAGGTGTGTGTTTTAGTCTGTTGCTGAAGGCCCGCCAATTTATTCATGCAACTATCTATTTATCTGCATTACACTACAGAAACCTCACTGGCCAATTGGTTTCAAAGATCTAGACTAGTATTCAAACCAATGTGAAATGAAAAGCAATTTTATATAAGAATAAAAGAATGGTTATTAGTATCATATGGGTGACCTAAAAGTTATACATCTTTTCACTACCATCTCCCATGTGGAGGTGCCTTTCGTGGATAGAAAAGCCCCCTCCCCCAAATCCCTGCCACACTTATGGCGGCCAAAAGCGGTACAAAAGGGGGTGGTGATGGACGGAGCATCTGAATCAATCAAACACTCAGACGTACCGCTTTTGGCCGCCATAAGTGTGGCAGGGTATGCTCAGACGTGAGTCCCTTGCTCACTTTGCCACTGGATTCAAGCAAGCCGGGCTGAAGATGGCTGGAATGCCAGAAACCGGTCCTCGGAAGCTTGTTTCCGGTCCAGGGAAGACATGGCTTGGCAGTTCGAGCTGGACTGTTCCCATGAGGCACAGGGTCAGACTGATTTGCATAAAGCCCTCTCTGAACTGGGGTGGCGGAGTGGGCTAAAGAACGGTGATGGATTAAACCCAGATCTTTTGACTGGGTGTGAGTGTTTGATTGATTCAGATGCTCCGTCCATCACCACCCCCTTTTGTACCGCTTTTGGCCGCCATAAGTGTGGCAGGGTATGCTCAGACGTGAGTCCCTTGCTCACTTTGCTACTGGATTCAAGCAAGCCGGGCTGAAGATGGCTGGAATGCCAGAAACCGGTCCTCGGAAGCTTGTTTCCGGTCCAGGGAAGACATGGCTTGGCAGTTCTGGCTGGACTGTTCCCATGAGGCACAGGGTCAGCCTGATTTGCATATAACCATGTCTGAACTGGGGTGGCGGAGTGGGCTAAAGAACGGTGATGGATTAAACCCAGATCTTTTGACTGGGTGTGAGTGTTTGATTGATTCAGATGCTCCGTCCATCACCACCCCCTTTTGTATCGCCAATGGTATAAAGCTGATCTCAGACTGGATGACTTGAAACTATCTTCAATTGAATCCAGGGAAGACGGAGATTATGTTGATGGGGAAAGCTCCAGACATATGGTCAGACGACTGGTGGCTAGACCAATTGGGCCCCTGCTCCCTCCCCCAAATTTCCCGTAAGGAACCTAGGGATAAAAATCGACCGCTCCTTGGCCGTGAAAGACCATATTGCGACCACGATCAGCACATGTTTTTATGGTTTGCGACTCCTTCCGAAAATACCTTAGTGTACTTTCTAGCACCCATGATAGATTTCCTATTTTGCGCTTTAGATTTAACCAACTCTACCATCTTTCAGCCTCACCAGTGGGAATTTTTGTATCTCATCCCAAAGAGGTTCCTGTGGCTGTGATCTTAGATCCCCACAGGATAAGCTTCATTTTGTTTTACTGTGTGAATTATTATCAGTACCAAGAAAATGATTCTTCCGGCCCTTACTTAAGACCTTGAAGTTTAGACAGGCAAAAGTGGCACTTTTGCATTTACAGCTGCTACCAAACCCCATTACCCTCTTTGTTGTGATCAGTTTCTTTACGGCAGCCTACAGATCTTGGTTATCAAGAATAGATTGAACCTTATTGCTTTGTATTTATGAGGTTAATATTGGCAGGATTTGTGGGGTCCTTGGTATCTTGCTTTGCTTTAACTTGTTGTGTACTTTTACCTGTTTGTAGTGATTTTTATGACTGTTTTATTGTATCTTTTTATGGATGTGGTGTCATTCAAATAATGAAAGAATTGTTATTATTAATATTATTATTATTATTATTAATAATAAATACATTTCATTTTTATCAAACAAAAAAGTAAAGCCTGGTATTATTTTTTTTGAGTAGGCCACTCAACCAATGTTGGCAATCTAAATAGTTAAACATGAACACATTTTATTTAGTGTCATAGGGTGGTCATAACAAACACACACCCACTCATTCGACACACATGTAAAAATGTTTGTGACACAATTCCTTCAGCAGAAATATTGTGTGGCATAGGCAAAGACATTATAATGCTTGATCTCCTGTCAGTGATATATCAGAAAGTCTAAAGTACTCTATCTACTGAATCTTGCAGTCTGGACTAATAAGACACTCCAAGCAACTTAACAGTTTCCCACTCTTGAAGGTATAGGGAAACAACAATGTAAAAAATGTCTTTTATTTAACACAGATGCTACTTCATAATTGTACCTTCAAATAAGTCTGTTGGGTGCCCTGCTGTAGTGATGTTTGCTCTCAAAATGTTTTGAAAAATATCTATACACCTCCCAGTGGCGGCTGGTGATCCCTGAAAGTGGTGAGGCGTAATACGTGCCACTGCTTCCCCTCATAATTGTCAAAAATTGCCTTTGGTGCCTTAACACACTAAAGCACCCATACACTAACACTGCTTCTTGCACACAAACGCACACACACTTTTATAATCACTGACCCTCAATCACAACCATTGGTATACAGGGGCTCCGATCTGAAATCCTAAGGTACAGTTGTTTAATGCGTAGTGAGAGCAGCTGCACCAGGGCCTCTATGCCATGGTACCACTGCACCAGCTGCACCATTGATAGAGGCACCTCTGACTCACTCCCACTCCCTTTCAATCACACACTCATTGTAACTCCCACTACTTTACTCACTACCTCTCTTTTCCTTGAATGGCCTTCAAAACCCACACACGGGAATCGAGTGTATTTGCTATATGCCAATATAACTGTATATTTTACATTAAAGATGTAAGGAAACATCTGTAAAACTGAATACTCAAATATATAAATCAAAATTATCTGAATCCCTTGTCACTCTGTAAATGGTTGTACAGTGGGCGTAAATCTCCTACCAGGGTGAGGGGAATGGATCACCCTCAGATTTGCTGGGGGTGCAGGGAAAGGGCTATTTTCTGGGGATGCAGGGAAAGGGCTGTCTCCACAAGGGGGAAAAAATCTTACCCACAAGTGCATTTGCACAGGGAATGTTATTGGTGCTGCTCGGAATTCTTCGCTGTGGAGAACTTGTTGCAGCTGGAATAGGAGCCTGTATAAAAAGCCACATGACCTTTCCATGAGTGCGCCTGTAAACCTGCGCCTGGCTCAGCGTTCCCGGCGTATTCCCAAGAATGTAGGAAAGGTACGTTCTGTAGAAGATCTTTCTGTGCTAACTTTTCGTGAATTGGGCCCGTAGTGTCTATAAACCAGCCTTTTACATTAAAAATAGCTAGTCTCCCAACATTGATTTTTCATTCACCCGGAACCTCGCAGCATAATTGAAGGCCACTGATGGAGGGAGGGATGCACGCGAGCCCCTTTAGCACTTCCCGACTCACTTCACGCATAATCAAAGGAGGGTAAATCCTACCAATAAAGTCCAGACAATGAAAGTGTGGGGTCGCGTGGACTCCAGGAATCGCATTATCGCTTTTGCTGCGTGCCATGCAAGAAAAGGTTATTTTACAGCCGGTACCGTCTGCGGTACCTACAGCTGATCCCGTTGTGCCCCACTATGACACGATCGTTCCTAGGTGCGCGGTTGCCTTTCCATGTTTCTCCTTGCGAATGTAAACCTGCCAAACCCCAGCACAATATCCCTCGCTGTTCACCTGCAGTCCATCCGTCCCGTCGACCACTTCCCCAAAGATGGCTGTCTTTGACCGAAACCTGAGACGAATTGTGTCCACTTTAAAACCGTTGTACAACTCTGCACATGGCGTATGTAGTGTACATTATGGTAGCAGGATGTTGTAGCCTAATACATGGATGCACCTGCATAGCTAACCAGAGGCTCCGTGACACCTTCAGCCAGTTCTGACTTTTTTTTTCTTGCTCGAACTTTTTTTAAAAAATAAGTTTTCCAGTCTGCACAAGTATATGTAGTTAGCATGCTCATAGATTAACAAGGATACTCATGATGGTGCTTAAAGCTGTTCATAGGTATGTACGTGGGCTTTGGTGCGACACTATGCCCAAGATATAGCACTAGCTCTTGCTTTATAGTGCCGAACATGTGTCATCGAGAAAAAAACATCGGTAACAACGTATAAAAGAGAGAAAAAGACCCCTCCCAACCCAATCCCAACAAAGTATAATCCTGGGGGATGGGGAGTGTGGGATTTCACGATGTTCAAGCTTTTTGACAAACATCATTTTGTATTCTGGGTTCTTAAATTTTCAGTTGTAAAACTACAGCATGGGCTGGAAAAGGCCTTAAAAGAATCTGGAATTGGTGAGGTGGAGGCGGGTTGCTGCTATACCCTGGAAGCATCGCCAAGTCCTTGAGTAGAGCGATGCAGTCTGGTAATGTGTGAACTCACTGTCCTGCCATTTAATAGGGCATGGGGCGACTTTGCGTAAAACGCATTACCGCCCGAGCAGGAGCCTATCTTCAAACTGCTGCACTACACTGAGCATGCGCAGCATACCTATGGTTTGTGAATGCGAGTGAGGGGCAACGCTCCCCTCTCACATGCGCAGACCATCTTCGGAACTCCTGCTTGTCTCTGCCTGCGTGCGCTGCGTGAACTGAGCACTTTCACAAGTGAAGTGCACAGGCGGCCCGGAAATGTAAACAGACGAATTGTAAACTGTCAATTTGTCTGCTTACATTTCTGTTCTTCTGTTGCCCGATTCTATTTGGGGGCGCTGCCCCAACGCCCCTATGGACCAGCCGCCCCTGACACCTCCAATGGAACACTTAAGAATTGTTACATTAAAAATACACATTGTTGGGGAGAATAATATTAAAATCTTTTAAGGGACTTTTTTTGATTTTATAAAAAGGAATACGAAACAAAGTCATCTACGGCGCGATGTACAAAGCCTTCTTTGGTAGCAAATGGCTGGATAAGCAGAATTGGGCCATTTGCAAATGCAAAAAGTCATTTTCAAATGTACAAAGTGCTAATGGTGATTCCGTAACCCGTTACTGAATCGCAATTTGGGTTTGCAAATCAGTTTTTAGAAGGGCCGTGTTTAGGGCGTCCCTTTCAAATGCCGATTTGCATTGTTATATAGGAATGCTTTGGGGCCAAAATGCGTCGCAATACATTTGCACTTTACCGCCAACTCAAAGTTGGCTGTAACTCATTCTCAAATAGAAGGGGTCCCCAAAGGTTGGTTGCCATATTATTATTCATCAGGTAGGTCTGTTTGAAACCCACTCTGAATCACTATTTAAGAATAGGTACTAAATAACCACTTTGTACATTAGTGATAGAAATTACCTAATAGCGATTCGCAAAAAATCGTTATTTGGTAATCACATTTTGTATTATTTGTACATCTAGCCCCTCGTCTTTGAAATCATGGATGCCTGATGAACCTCACTCTATGTCCTTCACAATGATGAATAATTCAGTCTAACATTTTTATAAATCACTTAAAATGTCCACATTGTTACCTCTTCCTACATTGTTTATATATGACACATACCAAGCAGTGTTTATTTCCCAGTCCTGCACTATTTCATGGTCTTTGCAAAGGCATTGCCTTGCATTGCGCTGTATTTGAATTGGCCTTGCTTGATTCTTATGCAATGAAAATAATAGAATTCAATTTTCTCCTCATGTATATTTATTTTGTATGGCTTCAATCTTCTTCATTTGTAACACATTTTACCTGTAATATTTAGTATTTTTAACTTACATGAAATGTCATACAGAAAAATATTTATGAGTCCGTAAGACAATGTGTTTATATAAATTATGGCTGTGTGATGCTTGCCTTAGTTATCAATGTTTGGTGTTTCCCTTGGGTTATTGCAATAAAAACTTCAACCTGACAATCAGATTAATGTTTAATTAAATATCTATTCATCCCCCCAAATTTTATTCAAAAGTAAGTTACGCATTCAAATCAACTGGGAAACATAATTTGTAAAAACACATCATTATGAGTCCCATTTTATAGCTACATTTTATTGTTGTTTTGAATTTATTTAAACATATTGTGACTGATTCACAGAACTAATCTCAGCCAAAATCCTAAAGTTACTATTTTAGGTATTCCCAGAAGGCATTTCATAGTAGGAAAGTTAGGATTGCTAACTTTACTATTACTAAATGCCTTTCATGAATACCGAAAGTCGTACAGTTTGGATTTTGTCTCGGATTACTTTTCTGAATAGGGCCCATAGATAGTTACAACAAAAGTATTGATTTTTTTAATATTACTAAAAATATTACACACAATGAACTCAACCTAAGCTTATAAAACACACTATTCTAAATACACCAAAAAAAACAGGTAAGTACACAATTAAAGTCCTAGCTCTTTCTTCTACGAATTCCTAAAATCTCCAATCTACACTAAAATCTAAAATCTAAACACACATAAAACAATGTTAAATATATACGAATACATATATTCACAAACACATATTAAACATTAGCTCCTCTCTAATTCCAATATGTATACAATCTACTATACATACTACACTACAATAGAAAACCCCCAAAACCTACCTACCTCTCCCTCATCCAAAAGCAATATGATTAAGCTACTGCAAATTAGTTCACAAAGTCCATATACAATTTTAAAGTTGGTAGCCTCCTTTTGCCCATGCAGCACAACTTTAATTTGTCTCAGTTTGTCCATGCTATGATTTAGCGTTCAAGGTTGGGTAGACTGCAATCAATTCATATCACAAACTCATTAATTTGTTAGTGACTTTGTACTGTTTTTATTCTTTTCTGGCTTTGAGGGCTTGAGGGGGATATGGTGCAGGTGGGGTGGTGCTGCTGCTGATGGGGATTTTGCTGCTGTAGGTGGCATTGCTGGAGGTGCTGGGGCTACAACACTGTTGTGGAAGCTGCTATTTTGACCCTCGCAGCTCTCTAATCCTCTTTAGTGTAGCTTAAAGATGTTTTCTGTTGGATAGTATTCCAATGTATCACTAATCTGTACTATGAGCATCTTTTATCATATACATATTTTAAAACACATATATGTATGTGTATTGATTGCATTACACATAAAAACATTAATTAATGGTTTCATCAATATGTTAATTGCAATACTACATTTCTTTGGGAGGGAATTAACAAGCTTTTATTTGTATGTTGTATTATAAAGAAAACTGCTGAAAAATGTACTTAATTAAAACAATGAATACCTTACTCTGTTATGTAAAGTATATGCACATGCCCCTTATTTTGCTGTACTTTGTCCTGGTTAAAAGTCGTGAAATGTGCATTCATTAACTTTGAATTTAATTCTTATTAGAGGTGACATATGTGTTAAATAACTTATAAGATTTGTATGTGTTCCATTAGGAGTTGTGTAATGAAATCCTAGGCCATGATTCTTCGTCAGTTTGTGCTGGGTGTGTATTTATTTTGTAACAGAAACCCAACGCAAAAGTGCAATATTGTCATATACTATCTAATACAAATCTGGATTTGCATTGGATAGTTGTCCAAAATTATGCCAAGTTAGACTTTGTGCTGCCTTGCAGTGGTTTACATCAAGAGGCATTTCCATGGGTAATTAATGAATGTTTATATGCATACACCTATGGATGTAGCTAAAAATTCCTATCTGCAAAAAATTGTACAATGGGATTTCCACCTAAATGCTACACCTCCTAGAGGCAGGTGTAAAGATAAAATGTTTTTAATTTCTCCTTATTTTTCACACTTTTAGGGTGTACTAAATTGTACTGTAGACAGATAAAGCAAGACTTTTAGGTATGTATGTAAGGGTAAAGAATACAATCATTATTACATACAGAACACATACACAATTGCACTACATCGTAAGGGTGTGTGTATTGAGGCCTATCAGCCAAAAGTGCATTATTGCAGTGACAGAACAAAGTGTTTCTGCATCTTCCTAGATATGTTGCAGTTCTAGCACAGCAACATCAGTTTCTGCAACACATATAATAACGTAACCATCAATATGGTCAACAATGTGCCGATCTCTAAGCCTGCCGTGGGCAGGAGAACAGATGATGGAGAAATGGGGGATGTTAATCTGTAATATGCCCAGTTGGATATCAATGAGAACCGAAATAAGATGGCTGTATTCATTATGTATATGTGCATTAACCTGATAACGCTGAATGTACGGAGTAACTGCTGTCATAATCTTTTCAATAAAAAGATATGATAATAATAACAATGTGCTTATCTAATGGAAAATCAAAACTTGCTGCTGTGTCTCTGTATTGTAATGTACACATGGATTGTATAGTACTGTAATTATGACAGTGCTACACACTTTCAAATGAAACAATCTGTACCATAATCATAAAACCGTGGTCTAATGACATATATTTGCATTTTTATATGTACGATATTTATTTGTTTGAGGATGTGTGTCAACACTTATTGGTGTTGTATGTTAATTAGAGCATACTCCTGTGAGATGATAAAAGCAGTACTGCAGTCAATGAGCCCAATTCGTAAAGGCAATCGGAGACAAAGGTCTAACATTACGGCTTTTGGTAGCCACAGAGGCCATTTGCGAATCATATCTGTACATCCGCAGTCGGGCTGGAATCTCCACACCCAGGCCGTACTCTACACTCAGGCAGTGCTCCCCGGCTCAGGCCGGATAAAGTGTAATTCATGGGCCAGAATATACATTTTTTACAAAAAGGAACATTAGGAATGTGTGATCATTATTTGACAGAGTTTTATATAATGGTAGAGGAGGTCATGAAAATCAGTTTGGGCAGGGAAAAGAGTGTGGCAGGATCCTACAACATATCCTAGAAAAGTTTGCTCCTTTGCATCATGGTGCATGCAGTCCATGATTTGCTCTACCATCAGTGTTGACTGACAATACAGTCAACACTAAGGGAAGAGCATGTCAGTCAACACTGAGGGGAGAGCATGTCAGTCAACACTGAAGGGTGAGCAAATCATGGACTGCATGTACCATCATGCAAAGGAGAAAATGTTTCTGGCAATATCTCAGTGTGTATATTTAAATGCTCATGAAAAATGACCTATATGCTCTAATAAAAATATAAACATTTGTGAAAGATATGACAATACAACTATACAGTAACAAAAACTGGGACTGTTCTGCTTCACTCTCTTAGCAACCAAAAATATTGTTCTCATGCTAAACTCATTAATTTATACAAGTATCAATCAATAAATCAGGGGGTTTAAAGCACGCTACTCAGCCATGAGGGTCTCAAGGCGCTGGGGGAAGGGGGCGGGGTGCAGCTCCGGTTAAGTTGAAGATCCAGGTCTTGAGGCACTTCCTGAAGGTGTGCAGTGTAGAAGAGCATCTGATGTTGACTGAGCACTCATTCCAGGATTTGGCTGTGATGTAGGAGAAGGGTCTTTCACCCACTCTGGTTCTGTGGTTGTATGGGGTTCTGCTAGGACAAAGTCAGCAGAGCAGAGGCTCCTTTTGGGTAAGTGGAAGGTGACGCTTTTGTTGAGGTATTTGCGTCCGATATTTTGTAGGGATTTGTAGGCATGGGTGAGTAGCTTGAAGGTTACTCTCTTCTCAACGGGGAGCCAGTGGAGGTCTTGCAGGGGTTGGGCGATGTGCTCATGTCGAGGGATGTCGAGTACGAGTCTGACCATGGTGTTCTGGATGGTCTAGAGTTTGCGTAGCAGGGATTTGTGAATTCCAGCATAGAGGGCGTTTCTGTAGTCCAGTCTGCTTGTTATCAGTGTGTGAGTGATGGTCTTTCTGGCTTCGGGGGATCCACTCGAAGGTCTTGCAGAGAATGCAGAGGGTGTTGAAGCAGGTCGAGGGGATGGCGATGATCTGTCGTGTCATGGTGAGGGAGGAGTCGAGTATGATGCCGAGGTTCCGGGCGCGGTCCGTGGGGGTCAGGTGGTGCCGAGGTCAGTGGGCCACCAGGTGTTGTCCTAAGCTGAGGGGCTGTGTCCAAGGACAAAGACTTCTGTCTTCTACGAGTTGAGCTTCAGACAGCTGCTGCTCATTCAAGCTACGACGTCTTTCATTCCTTCTAGAAAGCTGAGTCTGGTGGTTTCGGGGTCCTTTGTGATGGAGAAGATGAGCTGGGTGTCGTCGGCGTAGGATACTATGCTGAGTCCATGTTGTTTGACGATGGCGGCACGGGGGCCATATAGATGTTGAAGAGCGTGGGACTGAGCGATGATCCTTGTGGTACTCCGCAGTTCCTCTCTGTGGGTTTGAAGAGGAAAAGCAGGAGTCTGATCCTTTGGGTTCAGCCGGCGAGGAGGCAGTGGGGCCAGTTAAGGGCGGTACCCTGAATTCAGCATAGTGGATTCAGGCTGCGAGGGTGCGGTGGGAGACAATGTTGAAGGTTGCGGAGAGGTCGAGTAGGATGAGGGCTGCGGTGTGCCCTTGGTCGAGGAGCATGTGATTGTCATCTAAGGTGGTGTGGAGGGGGGTCTTGATGCTGTGGTTGATGCAGAATCCGGATTGGGAGGGGTCGAGAATGGAGTTCTGTTCGTTGAAGTTTGTCAGCTGGGTGTTCACAATCTTCTCTGTGACTTTGGCTGCGAAGGGGAGGAGAGAGTTGGGTCAGTAGTTCTTTAGGTCCATCAGGTCTGCAGAGGGTTTCTTGAGGATGGGCTTGACTTCTGCGCATTTCCAGTCATCGGGGAAAGTTCCGGATTTGAAGGTGGCATTGATGGTGCATTGTAGCTGGGGTGCTATGGCAGTGGTGGCTCTGTGGAAGATATGCGGAGGGCAGGGGTCTGTGGGGGCTCCTGAGGGAGTGCTCTTCATGTTTGTGGCAGTATCTTTGGTGGTGACCAGGCTCCAGGCGGTGATGGTGGGACAGCTCATCACATCAAGGGTAGTTTCTGGAGTCTGTGCGCTGAAGTTGTCATAGAGGGCCTTGATTTTCCAGTGCAAGTAGGAGCCAAGCTTGTTGCAGAGGTCCTGGGAGGGGGTGATGTCCGTGGCTTTGTAGGGGGGTTTGGTTAATTGCTGGATGTTGTTGAAGAGTTCTTTAGAGTTTCTGGAGTTGGTGAGGGTCTTGTCCTGGATGAAGGTCTTCTTTGTAGATCTTATGTGTTGGTGGTATTCTGTCATGGTGTTCTTGTAGGTGGTCAGGTCTTCCGTAGTTTTGCTGGTTCTCCATCGTTTTTCGAGATGTCTGCAGGCACGTCTGGCTTCTTGGAGGTCGGTGGTGAATCAGGTGGCATTCAGGGGGCGTTGTCTGTCGGTGTTGAGGAGGGGTGCGAGCTTGTCTTTGCAGTTGGTGATCCAGCCGTGTAGTTCCTTGGCTGCAGAGTTGGCGTCGGTCGAGGCAGGTGGGGGGTCGCGGCTGAGAGTAGATTTGAGGTTCTCCTCTGTGACCTTGTTCCAGTTCCTTCACAGAGGGCGAGGAGTGGGTTTGAGAGCAAAGGCACTGTTGAAAGAGGAGTGTATGCAGTGGTGATCCATCCAGAGGGGCTACGTGGTTTGGCTGAATCAGATGTTGTTCCCACATTGCGAAGATGGGGTCTTGGGGGTGTCCTGAAATGTGGGTAAGGGTAGTGAGGAGCTATTTCAGTCCGATGTTGACAAGGTTTTCCAGGAGTGTGGTGGAGTTGGGGTTGCTGAGAATGTCAACATGAAAGTTCAGGTCTCCGATGAGTAGGTAGTCCATGGAGAAGATGGCGTGGGGTGCGATGAGGTCAGCAATGGTAGTGGTGAACGAGGTGCAGCGTCTGAGGGGTCTGTAGGCAGGGGTGCCACAAAGAGTGGTTCTAGGGCTGGTCTGGATCTGGAAATTGAGGTGTTAGGTGGTGGCAGAGGAGTCACTTATGGTCAAGATGGAGAGTCTGAGGGAGCTATTTTATAAAATGGTGAGTCCTCATTCTGGGCGGTCCTTCCTCTGGATCTTGGATCAATCTCGGATGGCAGTGGTGATGTCGGGGAGGAGGAGGCATTGGTCCAGGTTTCTGGGAAGAAGGCGCCATCTGGCGAGAGGGTTTCGAGAAGATCCCAGATCTGTACGGCATGTCTGTGCAGGGACAGCACATTTTGGAGAATGCACTTCAAGTATCACAATAAGGTAAACGTAAGGGAAGGAAGACATTTACAAATCACCTATTGTTACATACATTTCAGTGAGTGAAAAAATACAATTGAGCAGATATGCTTTAAAAAATTTATTTTTAACAATATTGAGAACAACATACAGTGCTTTATTCTTTACTCAGATAATCCAAAAATAGAACACTATATATTTTATATATGATGAAAACCTAATAATGAGAAAATCAAAGATGTACACAACAAAGCGTGTACAAAAATGAAAGGAATAAAAAGAAATTGAAATTATCTCATCAACAAAGGAAGCTTTATGGAAGACGGACAGCAAGATGGCGCTGTGTGACTGCTGTGGGTGGCACTCCTCCCCTCTTGAACCTTAAATTTGACTTAGGGAAAACTACACAATAAAACAGGATATCAGAATCGGAATTGGAGCAGTATAAGTTCAGCCTACGAGACGCTTCACATAACCTGCTGGCGCATATTTTCTACAAACTCTTCAGTGTCTGTGTGAGTGTCCGCACGGCTCGGTACAGCATGCCTCCTAAACAAACTTAGCTCCCCAGGATCAGATAGAGACAGGAGCAGCTGCTGTAACCAGGGGGACTGTGAGGATCGCTTCCTCTTCAGAAGACACTGGCCGGCTGCAAGGTCGAAGATGCTACTCCCCCGGCAAGAGACGAGAAGGAGACTAATACCTGACGTCAAACTTGCGAGCAGTGTCCTACAGAGGCAATGGGGAAATCAAAGCAGCCGACAGTTCTGGGGATGTTCTGTGGACACGGAACAGCCGGTATAAAAAAAGCAATTGCCAGAGAAGTAACCAACATCAAGATGCAGAAAGAACAAGCCAGTGCTAGTGAACATGCCATGCTTCAAAGCGTGAGTACAGAGATACTGTCTCAGACATTTCATGAACATGCTGACAATGGGATGAGTGCTCATAGTTTGCTGTTGTGTGACTTTGATGCCAGGGGGGGGGGGTGGATAAAATGTGTTTACAAAAAGTGACTCCAGGGAGCGAAGAAGGGTAGCAGGATTCAAAGGATCCCGTAGTATTCACGGATTCCAAAACCACCATGCCAGGCCTGAAAACAATTGGATCTCTTGAAGGGACATGTTCTATTCCCTTACTGATGACTCAGAAATTTCTAATGCCATGAATTGGCCAACATGGATCTGGATAATTCTGGAGAGGATAGTGACAGCTCTGCTGCCGAACCTGCTACTCAGAAACGTGCCTCTGCTCCGAAAAAGCAAAAGAATGTTGGGGGAAAGGTTCCTTAAGCAAGAAGGTCTGATTCAAACTTTGGTAGATGTGGCCAGATGAAATGGGACTATTCAGGTATTCGTCTTGAGTCAGAGGCTAAAGAGTTAGGAGAAGACGGAATTCAGATTGAAGCAGCCAAGTTATTCCCAGAATCAAATACCGCCTCTGAATCCTCTCCCTCAATGGGATTGATCTACTCCAGACTTAAATAAATGCAAATCAAAGCTCAACAGGAATATAAAAGGGCTCACATGGCGACAAACAAATTACAGGGGGCCATTAAGAAAGTGAATGAAGCATGCACTGAGATTACAGAATGGACCATGGTGCTTGAAGAACGCGTAGTGGGGCTAGAGTAAGGAGTTGAGACTATCGGACAACAAGCAACTGCGAATGAGGCTAGAATGACAGAAGCTGGAGGATTTTGAGAACCGCCAGTGGCGGAATAACCTAAGACTACTAGGCAAAGCAGAAAATGCGAAGAGAGAAGACATTTGAGGGTTCGTCCTGTGGCTGATGAAGGGGGCCTTCCCAGAGCTGACACACCGGGATTGGGACTCAGAGGTGCATAGAGTACACTGATTCCCACTTATGCTAAGGAAAAAAAAGAGGAGTAAACCAGGGCCATTTTGATCATTTTTGGCAACTTCCTTCTGACGCAGGCAGTTTTTGATATGGCCAGACCAGAAGCCTGACGCACAGCTGAGGGGCATACTTTTTTTGGTTAAGCCAGATTTTTGCCAAACAACAGTGGAGAGAAGGTGGAAGTTAAGACAAATAAATACTCCATTCCAGAAACTAGGCTGCAAAGTGTGCCTAATGAGCCCTGCTTGTCTGACTGTTATTCATAAGGGGATGATCAGGGTGTTCACCACTGAAAACCAGCCTCAAGAGCACCTGCAGGAAATAGCAGGTGGAGGGAAATAGAGTAAGGGACCCGAAGAGTTCATAGCTTTCCTGGTCTTAAGTCTATTAGTAGCTATGTCTGTACCGATTCCCAGCTGTTAGGATTTCATGTTGTTTTCTAGTGTTTCTTTTCTTTTCCTTCTAGGGAGTGAGGGGTGGCAATGGGTGATAGCAGGATGAGGGATGCATCCCTCTGACCTATTTTTCGTGGTTCAGGGGGGGAGGAAAGTAAGGGAAGGGTTTGATCCGAAATGATATATTTGTTTTATTAGAAGTGAAGGCAATGCTGGTCACAGGGAAACGGATATGTGGGTAAATGGGGAAGGGTAAGGTAAGGATTTCCACTGTTAATATCTGCGGTTTAAGTAATCCCCAGAAAAAATGTAGAATTAATGAGGAAATCCAATATTTAAAGGCAGATATTGGGTTTCTCCAGGATACACAGATAGAAGCGAGTCGGCGGGAGGTTGCAGAACTGGCATCAATTATCAATTAATTGCCAGCAATTCACAAGGGACACGAACACGAGGGGTAGCTATTATGGTCCAAAAAGAGAGAACTAAGTTTCCACGATCAAGCTCTGACAAAATGGGGAGATGGATTATTACCCAATGCTGTATGAATTAATGTTTGTTTACTTTGCATTCTGTGTACGATTCAGTACTAGATGATCTGGCTTTGTTTGAATGGCTGAACACCGAGCTAGTTGGGGGGCCATTACCCCTAATAGTCTGTGGACACTTATATATAACTATCAAATATCAAGGAGGTCAGCTCGGGGAATAATCATACCAAGGCCTTAAACCCAAGGCATTTAAATCTTTAGCACATTTATGTGCGCTAGATGGGTTATTAGATATTTGGGCTACACACAAACATGGAGACCCTGGCTATACATTTTTTTCTGTCACACATCAAGTTCATGTTATACTTGATTATTTTTTGGTATTCCTGGTGATGCACAGATTGGTCAGATTTCCAGGTATTCCAGAGTCATGTCCAATCGTAACCCACTTGTCCTCGAAGTAACCATACAAACTAATCCTCCCCCTACTGCACATTGGAATTTTGATAGGACATTGCTTTTTGATAAAGGATATGTCCATCACTATGACCCTGCTCGCAGGCAGCTCACTCTCCACGCTGCTGCACGGCTCTGCCTGCATTTTTTTTGCCTAATCTTGTATTTCTCCCATGTGCCTAACTTGCTTTCTTGCCCAGACTTGTTTTTATTCCTCTGTGCCTGTACTTGTTTTCTTGCCTAAATGTGTTTTTCCTTCCTGTGCCCAGTTCTCCCACGGCCCCTGCCCCTTTTTCCCGCCTCTGCATCCCTGCGGCCCCGCCCACCTAAAATCCCATTCGTCGCCCTGCTCCCGCCTCCCAGCTGCTCCTCCCTCCCACATCCCCTCATATGGAAGCCGCGGCCGTGCTCAGCTGGCGCGCCGCTGGCGCACCACTGGCGCACCTAAGGCAAGCCCGTCAGTGCCTGGACCGTGCCCAGTCTCAGGACCCCTGGACACCACGAATGCCACGACGCCCGACACCGCTACAATGCCAGAACCCTCCACGCACGCAACACCGGACGATCACACACCTGCTGCCTGGCCTCCCGAAGCGCATGCACGGAGGTTTCACCTGCCGGAACTGCAGCTTCACAAGCATCCGCCCCACCATGCTGCCGACCAGGAAAGAACCCAACCACCTCAGATGCATAATTCTCAACACCCGCTTCACCCGAAAACATGCCGTTGAACTCTGGGACCTACTCAACTTCACCTCCCCAGACGTCGCCTTCCTGACGGAGATCTGGCTGAACCCCGCCTATTCACCCGACATAGCCATAGCCATCCCGGAAGGCTACAAGATCACCAGCAAGGTCCGCACCAACAGAGCGGGAGGACAAATCGCCATCTTCCACAGGAACACTCTCAGAGTCTCGACCAACACCGCCGAACGTCTGTACATCCAGATCAACACCGACCCAAACACCACCCTTAGAGGAACCCTCATCTACAGATCACCCGGACCCCGACCACAGTTCAGCGACTCCATCGCCGACTTCATCAGCACACATGCCCTCACCTCCACGGACTACATCCTCCTCGTGGGCCTGTACTTCCACCTCGAGAACAATGACAACACCAACTCCACCACCTTAATCGCCAACCTAGCCAACCTCGGACTCAGACAACTCGTCACAACTCCCACCCACTCCGCCGGTCACACGCTTGACCCCATCTTCTCCGCAAGCCCCCACATCTCTTTCAACCATACCACCGAACTCCACTGGACGCCCACCGCTGCATCCACTTCACCTTCAAGGAACCCACCATGCACCACCGCACCCAACAGATGCCTCACCGCTGCTGGAGCAAAGTCATCGAAGACCAGCTAACCACTACCCTCGCCCAGAGCCCACCCACCGACCATACCGACCCCGACACCGCCGCCCGCAACCTCAGACAGTGGATCAACAACTGCGCCAACACCCTCGCCCCGATCAAGAAACCCTCCAACAATCATACCAACAAGAAAGCCAGCTGGTTCACTGAAGACCTCCGGGCCTCCAAGCAAACCTTCCGAAACCTGGAGAACATCTGGCTCCGTGAACGAACATCGGACGGCCACGCCGCCCACAAGAAGGCCACCCGCAGACACCATCACCTCATCAGATCTGCCAAAAGGGTCTCCTTCAAAGACTGCCTAGACAACAACGCGCACAACAGCAATGAGCTCTTCAACATCGTAAAGGAACTCTCCAACCCCAGCTCCAACACCAACGATGTCCCACCCTCGCAAAACCTGTGCGACTAGCTGGCCACCTTCTTCCACCGCAAAATAACAGACATCCACAACAGTTTCAACGCCACAACCTCCCCGACAACCACTGAGACCTCCATGCCCACAACCACCATCCGCACCAACCGCCTGCTCTACAGGACCAGCATCAACGATGATGACAACATCAAAATCATGAACACCACATCTTAAACAAAGAAAGCACATTCATCGCACCCCATCTCCAGAAAGTCATCAACACCTCCTTCGAGACAGCAACCTTCGCGGAGAGCTGGAAGCACGCCGAGATCCACGCCTTACTCAAGAAACCCAAGGCGGACGCCAAGGACCTCAAGAACTACCGGCCCATCTCCCTGCTCCCATTCCCAGCAAAGGTCATCGTGAAGACCGTCAATGAACAACTGACCCGCTACCTTAGGGAGAACAACATCCTGGACCCTTCCCAGTCCGGGTTCTGCAGCAACCACAGCACCGAGACTGCCCTCATCGCTGTCAACGATGACATCAAGTCCCTGCTGGACAACGGAGAAACAGCGGCCCTCATTCTCCTGGACCTATCAGCCGCCTTCGACACGGTCTGTCACAACACACTACAAACATGCCTCCACAATGCTGGAATCCAAGGAAAGGCCCTGGACTGGACCACCTCCTTCCCCTCCGGCAGAACACAAAGCGTCCGCCTTCCACCCCTCCGCTCCGAAGCCACCGAGATCATCTGCGGCATACCCCAGGGCTCATCCCTCAGCCCAACTCTGTTTAACATCTACATGGCACCGCTCGCCCACGTCGCCCACCGGCACAACCACAACATCCTCTCCTATGCCGATGACACCCAGCTGATACTCTCCCTCCCCAGGAGCCCCACACCACCAAAACCAACCTTCACGAAGGAATAAAGGCAGTTTCTGAATGGATGAGGAACAGCCGACTGAAGCTGAACTCAGCCAAGACGGAGGTCCTCATCCTCGGATCCAACCCTTCGGCCTGGGACGACTCCTGGTGGCTGACCGCACTGGAAACTGCTCCAACACCCACCGACCACGCACACAACTTAGGGGTCATTCTTCACTCCACCCTCTCCATGACTAAACAGGTCAACGACGTCAACTCCTCCCGCTTCAACACCCTCCACATGCTCCGTAGGATCTACAAGTGGATCCCCACTGAAACGAGAAGAACAGTCACCCAGGCCCTTGTCAGCAGCAGGTTGGACAATGGAAACGCCCTCTACGCAGGAGCCTCGGCCAAACTCCTGAGACGGCTCCAACGCATCCAGTACGCCTCTGCACGCCTGATCCTCGACATACCTCACCGCAGCCACATCACACCCCACCTGAGAGACCTGCACTGGCTCCCGGTCAATAAGGGGATAACCTTCAAGCTCCTCACCCACGCACACAAGGCTCTCCACAACACCGGACCAACGTACCTCAACAGACAACTCGGCTTCTACACCCCCACCCCCCTGCTCCACTCCGCCAACCTCGCCCTCGCTACAGTCCCCTGCTTCCGAAGAGCTATCTCAGGCGGCAGATCATTCTCCCACCTTGCCCCCAAGAGCTGGAACACCCTCCCTATTCACCTACGGCAGACCCAAGACCTGCTGACCTTCAGAAAACTGCTCAAGGCCTGGCTTTTCGAGCAGTAGCAGCATTCCCCAACCCAGCCCCTTGAGACCCTCACGGGTGAGTAGTGCGCTTTACAAATGATATAATTGATTGATTGATTGATTGATTGATTGATTGATTGATTGAAGATTTGGATTTGCAGGTGTGTTGCTGACAACAAAAGGAGTGCCCGACTTAATATTGTGTGGGAGTACCCTTAAAGCTGGGATAAGGGGGAAGACATTTATATACGGCTGGGCCGTGCAGAGGAAGAACAAGAAATTAGAGCGGGACTTATATAGAGAATTAGAAGAAGCCAAAAGTCAATTAATTGTGAACATTTCAAGAGGGAGACCTTGATAAAGCAAAAGGCAGAGTCGCAGTGGGGAAATCAGCAATAACAGATCTCTCAGCTAGAAAGTCAGCTGAGAAATATATGGTCTGGTGCATTAATTATATGAAAATAATGACAGGGTGGGACAGTTATTAGACCGGCGCACAAGGGAGAGGGTTGTTCAGGAGGACATCTCAGAAATAAGTGATTCTATCATTGGCCTAATCTCTGATCCTACAGCAGTCCGCTCATTATTTCAGAGGTTTTACCAGCAGTTATATACCAAAGATACCCGCTATGAAGATAAAGAAGTGGTGGAATATCTGATGGGTTTGCCTTTTGGAGGGCTAACTCTGGAGGAGATAGAGGTTCTTGAGGTTTCGATATCAGAGGATGCAGTGGGCGGGGGGGGGAGTTTATTCTCTACCAACAGGGAAAGTGGTTGAAACTGACTCAATCCCCGGGGAATTTTATAAAATCTTTTACCCCTGGTTAAATGAGGTTATGAGGGGAATTATCATGAGTGCCCAATCGGAAGGGGGGGAGCTCCGGATTCTTGGAGGTCCGCTAACATTCCCCAAAAAAAGACAAACCCACTAATGGGCTACACTTCTATTGCCCTGTCACGCTGATCAACAGTGATATTAAGATATGCACCAAATTAATAGCTAACAGTTTAGCTAGGGTGGTCAAGAGGTTGGTTTCCCCTGCTCAGCATGGCTTTGTTCCTGGCCATATTCGTCTGACGATAGCATTGTTTGATGCCTCAAAGAATGCTGGAGACTCTTTGGCTTTAATTCTGTTGGATGGAGAGAAAGCCTTTGATAGGGTCTCATGGCCTTTTTATTGGCTATATTAGATAGAAATGGCCTAGGCAGAGGCTTTATTAAGGCCATTCAGACGATGTACCGAAACCCAGTCGCTAGCGTTGTCTCAATGGGAGGTATGTCCAATCCGATTGCGATCGGTCGAGGAACTCGACAAGGGTCCTCTTGCTCTCCCTTACTATTTGCTTTGTATAGTGACCCTCTCATTAGGAAGATCGACCAGAATAATAGGATCACAGCTATGAATAATGAAGGGGGGGACACAAAGATTCTAGCATATGCCGATTACTTGGTAATTACCACCCCTAACTCTTCGGATGCCCTGGGAGAAATTGAAAGGGAAGCTATCCATTTTGGACAGATCTCTGGATATCTACGTAATCAAAGTAAAACCCAAATTGTGATAAAAAGTTCAGTGCTGTTTGCTGAGTATTGGGTAGGTCTTAAGGCGAGATAACTTGGGGTAGATGTAACAGCAGATATGGGGAATGTTGTTGATATAAACTTTGGCCCATTGCTTCGGAAGTTTAAAATTGACTTTGCCTGAGTGAATAACTTAAAACTCACATTAATGGGGAGAAGCAACGTGATTAAAATGATATTTCTCCCAAGAATTTTTGATTTTTTATGGCAATTTCATTTGAGGGAGAAAGTTTTTGTTTCAAATCCCAAAATCAGATGACTTCCTGTTTTTTGTGGGCTGCCCCCAAAGGGCTTTAAAATTCTTGACTCTTTCAAGAGATCGAGGGGGGTGGGCAGTTCCTAATTTCCAATTGTATCATTGGGCATCTATGCTACAGCAGATAGCGTCCCTCTTAACACGCAATAGAGTGGGTTTAGAGGGGGGACTCAGTTTCTATTTATGAATTAGTAATGGGCATTGAAGCAAGAGGATGTTTTTTGTAACAGATTAAATATGGCTATTTTAAAAATGTCAGATTCAAAGTTTTGATGTGCGCATTCAAGGTATGGGCAACTGAATGTAAAAAATTTGGATTAGGTCGGGTGAATAGCTATATTTCTCTCTATGATAATGACTGACTCCCTGATATTTTTATAGATGGATACATGAAACAGTGGGACTAGATGGAGTTGAGGAGGATAGGCAACCTGGTAGATGAAGGAGGGATTTTATCTTTTGATACAATTAAGGATAGGTCAGAGATTGGTAATACCCACTTTTTCAAGTATCTTTAAGTAAGGGATTTTTTAGTCAACAGTCAGGGGGAGAGCTGTTTTTTGTCATGAAAACGTGTTAATTTTCTGTGCTGACATCTTTACCTTCATAAGCTATTCTGTATAAATTCGGTATAAATTATTAAATAAATAAATGGTGAATGATCTCACGAATGACACAGCTTGCAGGTCAGGGCTTTTGCAAATTGGGATTGGAGAATGCGAGGATTCCTTATATTTGGCTCAGACATGATTTATTGCTGCTAATTTACAGATAACGTGTTACAAAACTTGGTTTAACCTTTACATCAACCCAGTGAAGATTGTAGAGTGGGGGGGATCGACAGGCACACATTGTCCACGATGTGGCTGCTTCGCTGCAGATCTCACTCCCATGTTCGCAAACTGTCCTAAACTTGATACTCTGAAAAGAGATGTCGATAAACTACTTAAAGCACAGATGGGTTTTCGGGTAGCTCTATCTCCTAGTTTAATGGTCTTGGGAGTGAGTGATCTGGAAATCTCTTGGCGGCACCAGACTGTTTTGTTTATCACTATGACTATCCTCAGGCTATGATTGGCCACAGCTTGTCTGGATCCCGAACCTCCATCTGGGCAACAGTGGATGGAGAGATGTATCGATATATCGCTCTGAAATGGCAGTTTACTAATGTAGAAGACGCAACGCTCAGAAAAGGGGCATGGAAATCTGGGCTTCAATTAGCCAGTGGATCAAAAGGGTGGCAGAATAGGAATTCAATCAACCCAAACTAAGGAGAACGCTTTTGAGGGTTCAAGGGTCTGAAAAAAATGTAGAGCTATGAATTTGATTTTGAATTTGATTTCGTATCCACTGGTGTTTGTATACATCTTGGGTTTACTTTTCTTTTTTTTCTTGTGTGTCATTTTTCTTCTAGTAGTATCAGATCTGTCATTTTTCTGTTTTTTCTCTGTTTAGCTCTGTAATGAATTCTAGCAAATTGGATCCTATCCAGGAGAGGGTGTGGGGAGGGCAGGGATGGCTGAGGAAAGCTATCTTTTTCTTTCTGTGCCCATATAATGTATTGGAAAAAACTTCATCTTGTGTGATGAAATAAAGATTATTTAAAAAAAACAAAGGAAGATTTATATAGGGCATTTATTGAAAAAATATACAAAGTAAAATGAAAAATGGATTGCAGTTGGAATGTTAAAAGGTGATATGATGAAAAGGGCAGGTGGAATTTTATAACTGGCCAAGACCATCTTACTGATGTTTTCTTAGCTACCTAGTGATTCACAATAGTGATTCCTACATATTTTTCCATCTGATGATCACCATGCTCCTCCCTGGGTGTTTGAGGATCAGGAAAAGGAAAACAGGGAGTCAATGATGATTCACCTGTAAAAGAAGCTGTAGAAAGCATGGTAGCTAAAAACATCAGAGAGTGAACTGAAGGCTAGACTGAAATCTCTGGCAAGGATCTTCTGCGATTGTAAAGCAGTGACAATATTCCTATCAAAAACACTCATCACAAATATGGACAAGCCCATTTTGCACTCCAGTCCATGGTGAAATGATTGAAGGGAGGAATAGATTATATCTAGCTGCTTCGCTCTGTCACCACTATGAGAAGGAAAGGACTGGTGAAGGGCAGTGTCTCCATCCCCCAATGTACCTCTTTCACCAGGCATAACTTTGTTCTCTGGACTTTTCTCTTGAAGCTTACTTAAGTTTCCTTATCGACAGCACAAGAGGACGCAGAGTAGACGTTGACTGGATTAAAGTGTGTCACGGTTTAATGGGAGACACTGCAACATTTGACATCCCTTGCCAAGATGGAAGAATTGTCCAAAATATCTTTAAGTTACGCCAATGTATTTTCATACAAGGAGGGCAAAGTAGTGTTGAAGGAAGCAAATACATAATTGTTTAACTTTTCCTTAGAAGATGAGAAGATGGATCTTGAGCCACTGAAATGTAGCAATGAGATAATTCATGCACATACATTTTTAAAACTATTTGAAACATTATAAAGAGATTTGCAAAAGCACAAACTATTTATCACTAATTTCCTGAACTAATCATAACATAGACCAAACTAAAAATGAGAAAAATACAAGATTACACATAGAAATACAAAGGAGTATGACAACGTATGTGCAGTTGAAAAAGAGTACTGCCAGAGCTATGTATGTTAGGTTTCTAACTATGATGGTATAGACGGTTAGCTACTGAAAGGGTATTTTAAATCAAAGGAAGCTAGACCAATGCAACATGATGAACACATTTAAAAGTAACTTACAAATAGCTCAGGTGCAATGTAATATTAGAACACAGTGGTTTAAGTTATTCACAAATATTTGCTCTAATACAACAATGGAGTAACAGATTCAACCTTGAACGACTTGATGTTGGAAAACATAATTTTTACAGAGTAACTTTCAATAACATTGGCCTCTCATGGGTGTATTCTTCAGCAATGTTCAAGCTTTGGAAAACTTGTGCTTAGCTGATAAGATTATTAAAATATATACTAGTTCTAGGGACCTGTGAACACATATAAGTATTTGTAAACATGTAAGAGCCAATTTAATATTTTGAATACAAAACAGCAATTTCAGAATTCAGTTTGCAGTAACTACTTCTACTTAATATATAGACCTACTAGCAGAATGTGGCATCATGTCTAATTCTAGGAAAATATATTAACAACTAAAGGCCCACATTTTAGAACATACCAAGGAGCAGGTATTGTTGTGGTTTTTCGTAGGCCCCGGGCACAAACACCTCGAGTTTACATGCTCACATTTAAATTTGACTATCATTTTCAACAATGACTTTAAACACAAATTCGCTTGCTCACTCATATGGGATAATGTTCTCAGAAAATGATTTGTTTACACTTCCACTTCTTCATAGGCACATTAACAGCCATTGGAACAATTTGTACAAGAACTAGGTACACTGCACAAAATGTCATTGATTGTTGTTGTCTGTTTTGTGACAGCTCTGGATGGGTTGAATAAGAAATGACAGCCGGACCAAAGCTAAGGCACATAACAAGTAGGTCCAGTTCATTATATAAACAGCACCAAGCATTCATTTAGACAGAGAATATTTTGATGGGCTGTAGAGGTCACCACATGCCAGAAATCTAGCCCAGCTAAATCCCATCATTTTCTTGAGAAGGAAGGCAGCCTGTTCTACACCAGACTAGCAGATCAGATACACCAAAAGGTAAATTTGGAGTTAGACTGCTCTAAGGTATTCTGGCAGACCCACACACCCCAGGCTTTATAGGTAGGAGTAAAATAATATATATTCATATAATTCAGTGCAAATACACAATGGTTGAATTGTTCTTTCTGTTCTCCATTCTTGCAACACTGGTAACATTGTTTTGGTTCATTCTATTTATCATTGCAGAACACATGCTTTACAAAAGAATTCAATTGTTTCAATAAATATTTGAAATACCAATTTGTGTACTTCCTATGGCTCCCCTATGGACATGCCTGTGTGAAGAATGAAAAGGTGGATATGTTTCCACAATTTCCTTGAAGAATCAGGGTTATCATGTTCTGAGGCTGCAGACATCATCCAGTGCCTTGTAAAGTTTAGAGGGCCAGGTGGCACACTATGAGCTAGCCAGGAATTACATCAACATATTCCGATGGTATGTGTGGACTCGTTCTCACATAGTTTTGATGCTTATGTTGCTCAAACAAGCAGTCTTACTGAAATAGTAGGAACCGTCTGACCAACATTCTAAATCAGGTACTTATTTAATGGCTATCCTCAGTAGTAGTCTTTCATGTGCCCAAAGACCCTATTCATCATTTAACCAGAGACATCTGTGGTGTTTCTTTTGCCTGTAGTTTGTTCAAGCGTGATCCTTTCACAGGATCACTCCACCAAAGTAACCCTCTCAGAATTCCACATACTCAAATAGCTAATCCAGTACCAGTTGTCATACCACTGAACTGCAGACATGCAGTATCACAGATGCTGCAACAACATAAGCTCCCTCAAGCATGTTAACCTTGTGGTAGAGGCCCACAAGGTGTATAAAACAATGGTATTCAATTCATGGGTAACATTTCCGGCAGTGAACGCCAACACAGGATATTTTCACAAATACACTATAGCAGCAGTGCCAAATAATTAGAGACCATATGAAAATTTAGAATCATCCACAAGTAGCAACTCACAGTTCTCTACGTGAACAATAGGAAAAAATCCAGGGAGGATGGCTCAGCTGCACAAATGTGTTTAGCAATGCCAGCAATTAATCCAGTCATTATTAGTTGAACTATGGACAATGTTCCCACCGGACAGGAGGAACTTCTTTTCTGGATTGCACAAAAACAAATCAGCTTGAAGCAGTATTTTCTCATACAGGACCTCAAGATAAACAAATAATTTTCCCAATGTGCCAGCCTTTAAGAGTGGTTCCCCCTGTAGAAGAGTATGCCACATGGGGCACAGTGTTCGTCACAATATATTCCATCCTGCATGGTACACCATCCATAGTTGATTTGCCAGACATACTTAAACAGATCCAGAATGAATATGGGGTAGCCCCTACCCTGGACTTGGGATGAAATTTATAGGCAACTTTGCCACTGTAGCCTCAATTATTTTCAGTAATAATAAAGGGAAGGAACAGCTTTGGCAGTACACCAGCATTTCGCACAAATACCATTATCTGATCGGGTGCATGCACTATGAAAAATTATTGCCGACACATATAAAGCGATAGGTTGAGATAATTTGGGAGCCAGACCTAATAAACCAGAACTTAAGGGGAATTATCTAACGGATAACTCGAAACAGGCACCAGAGTCTTCTAAAAAACGCAAAGATAAAAGAAAAATAGGGAAAATGGCCAAAGTTACAGCCCTTCTGAAACAGTAGGAACCATTAAACAGTATCATGATCAAGAAGACATTTTAGAAATGCATTTAAATAATATTGTTGTAAATGGTGCATGAACATTGAAAACATATTTTTAAATGATAAACATACAATTACCTTTGCACCTTGCTTATTATCAAGAGAAATCTGATTTACTTTGGTAAAAAAAACTAAAAGATTTTACTAGTCTGAATATACACATCCTAAACCCGGACTTTATATTATTTTAGGATCACTAAAAAAATGTATTTGCATATTTATTGACAACACAGTCTAGTAAGTACCTGAATAAATAACAATAAAATATTATGCAAAAGCATACCTTTCAATTTTATTTGATAAATTATATTTGTTTTAATGTACATTATGGAAACTGACGATTACTACAAGTATCTGTATGTTGGTAAATCTGAAAGGAAAAAAAATGTGCTATGCTTTACACTTAGGGGTCGATTCTGATTTCGTTCAGAAGGTCTCCGAATAGGTTTCGGGTGTGCATCCAACCTGGAACCCTTGTTTCAGACCAAATCGTACACACTTCGTAACAACCAATTGCAATGCCTATGGAACCCGTTAGGGCTGTCCAAATCAGTTTGAAAAGGCATTCAGACAGGTAGTGTCTTTTGGAGACGAGTCGTACAGCTCTATGGACTTGGTTTCTAAGTGAGCGAGTACGATGACCGATTCGAACAGACATTCTGATTCAGTTTCTCTGCAACTAATCAGCTCCCGAAATCTGTCTTTGGAGGCCCATAGCAGGCCCCCCTTCACCCAGGACCTTCGGAATCGAGCCAATAGGGATACCTAAGGGACCCTCCTTTCCAACCATGCACAGTGTGGCAGGCACCATGGTGTGCCTGCCGCAAGGTGCAAGGTTTTTCCAAGCCACCCCTTCCTTCAATGGGAGCCTGTGCTCTTGTTCGGTATCCTTGCTCCCATTGAAGTCAATGGGAGTCCAACCGAATCGTATCCGGAAGCATCTGGATACATCCAAATCACTCAGTCAGACTCCCCAAATCGGAGTCATTTGGAAAGCATTCCGATTAATTCAGTGGGAATGGTTTCGAACGACATCAGAATCAACCTCTTATTCTGAGATATGGGTAAGATCTCGTGATGGGCAATGTCTGTGTTCTCGACTCTAGCAGCCACCGCAAGTCCAATTACTGCTGCCATCTGCTTCTGCATTGGGGTCAGGTTTTCATGAATGTCTGTAACTCCCGCTGTTATTTCAGCCTTCAGATTTCTTGCCAGTTTCATCTTAGTCCTGCAGTTGTAATCATGTCATCTTTTCTTGCATTGTACTAAAGTCCTGTGTGTTGGTGCTACTGCATTAATTTTGTCAACATTTGCACTCCACAAAAATTCCTTCTCAAATAATGGTAATTTCAAGGTGATAGAGATTATTTTCTTGATTTGTCACCTCAGAAATCAAAAATTAATTTTCCTCTTCGGTAAAATCAACTTTTCTCTTCCTGCTGCCCTCCAAGACATACTTCCTTCAATGCAAAGAGCCTCATTTCGTGTGCCTTCATCCTGTCTCATCATGTTGAAATTGTGGAAATGGAGTAGGAGATTGGCTTTGCTTTGGGGAGTGAAAAGCAATGCAAATGTCTCCTGCGTGATGCAACTCTGCCTTGCAGCATGCAAGAGGCATTTGTGTCACACAAGGACAAGTTGCTTTATGTCTCGTTTCGCTACAGTGACTTTGCATCATGGTTGCATTGTCGTTCCAAAATGGAACACCATATTGTAAACACAGTGCATGTATGAGGCAAAAAGGTTGAATAACTCTGTGCAACTTTCGCTGACTGAACACAGCGCAGAGTCAGGTTTTGTAAATCTGGGCATTAGTTGCTGAGGGGCTTATTTACAAGCCGCTTGCTTCGCCGGTGTGTCACCTTTTGTGAAACAGCGATGGCGCATTTTACTGACCCATATTTACAAGAAGCACTTTGGGTGAAAGGGGCGTTTCATGGCTGTTGCTGTTGGTGTTCCTCGGCAACACCCATGGAAACTGACATTTCCAGATTCATGAGAAATTGTAAACCTGGAAATGTGCTGAATGCTACGCCTCCCAGGGTAGGTGCAGGGAAGCGCAAAGATTAGAAATTTGCTAATTTTGCCTTGGTTTTTCCTCTTTCTATGTGTGCTGCATTCTGCAGCACACATAGAAGAAGTAAATCCCCCCTTGTGATTGTGTATGTGCAGGATGGTCTCCCGTCCTGCACATACACAATCATTGAAAAAAAAGCAGTTTTTCTACTTCTAAGCTTGCTGTATTAATCAGCACACATAGAAGTTTAAAAATGCCATTTCACATTGTTTATGTGCCGGAAGTGACACCGTCTTGCATGTAAACAATCATCCCGTGACACAGGCACCCTTGCACCATGGTGTAAGGGTGCCTGCATCAGCACTTGGAAGCTAGTGGTGCGCCAGCACAGGGGGGAGCAAAGTGATCCATCATATTGTTGTAGATATGACACATCCCTGTACTTTGGAATTAAAGGTGCGCCAGCGCAGGGGAGAGTAAAGGTATCCATCATATTGTAGTAGATACGATGCATCCCTGTACTTTGGAATTATTGCAGCACAGGACAGCCAAAAGGCTTGCAGCAACACTCGGAGTTAATTCATTGCACGCAAGGCTCTGATTCCTTAAGCTTAAGAGGTTTTTCAAAACTGGAATGTAAGACTAAATGGAATCTTTGTCTTGCCTATATTTCCGATAAGGAAAAAGGACACTTCAGTTAACTGAACTGTCGACCATTCATAGGTTTGAAATTCCCATTTCTGCAATGCACTAGTTTCATGCTATATTAGGTTAGCAGTGTGTGGCTAAATGTACACTATTTGTATTCACATTGTGCAACCCACTGAGTTATCTTTGTAAAGTGCAAAGCGTCAGTTATCAAGTGTGACTCTATTTTATATTTCGTAATCCCTATTAGACTGCTTAGGCTGTCCCCGAACTAGACCTTCTTATTCAGTATTGCTTGTCTCAGCAGAACACATTACTTCGTTATCCTTTTCTCTGCTGTTCAAGGCTGCTTCTGGACTCACTAATGAATAGGTCATTCTGCCCTTGCATACCTATCTGAGTGTTTAGCTTCTGACCCAGGTTAGGATAAGCTGAGACCCAGCGCCGTAGCCTTGAATCGCAGATAACATGCACTCATCTGGCAGGTGGTACCTCATCCTACTGTGCATCATTGTTCATGTTCGGCTGAGCCTGGAAGTTTTCCATTGTGGGCGTAGTTGGAGGCTTCTCAGGAGGAATTATTACTCACACTGGACTGTTGTGGGGTCAGTCCCTTGGCAGACATCTTAGGGTGCAGGTCATGATCGACTCCTCTGCAGAGTATTGTCAATAAACTAACTATTTGTATTCTCTACTGTCTTACGGACTCATCATTCTTGGGAAGGCATAGCGGGTATTGTTAGTAACCCCGGTGGCCCCTAAGGGCCACTTCTTTCAGTTAGCACCCAAACAAGGACCCCGCAAGGTGATTTGCAGGGTCGGGGTGAGTCTGGTTGGTCGGGCGGATTGGGGCACCCCACATGATCAAGCTTGATTCTCGCAGCCGCCCCACCCGTCTGTTCGGGCGACTCCTCATCTAGTGGTCACCGGCTGGGGTCCTAAGAAAGCGGAACCTTGGAGTCGAAAATTTTGACCGAAGTGTCAGCAGTAAAGAATATTTTGACTCGACCTGAGTGCACTAGGTGAGTGATTTGATTCTTGGGAAAATGTCACCATTCTTGTGCGACATGAGCCTGCGGGCTGTGTCTTGATACGGTCTCCTTACTGTCTTGGTGCAGTCCTTAGACTGCCTTTCTTGAACGGCACAAGCCGAGGGGCTGTGTCTTGGTGTGGTCTTTTCGTCTGTTTTGGTTTGAACTTGGTGGGTTTGTGGATCCTTTTTGAAAGACACAGAGTGTTTGTGAACAGTCCGCCAGGCCTACCGGTAATTTGGTCTTCTTGCAAAAAGGTCTGGGGCTAGAGCCTGTCTTCTTGAATTTGGTGCAGTCTCTGAACTGCCATTGGCAGTTTTCGGCCCGTTTTGGATTTGTTCTTGACCAAATTTTTCTTATCATATTTCTTTCCATTATTTTCATTGGTGTTATACTTGTTCGTTGGGGACAGCGTATTTGTCTTACATTAAGATGCTTTGTTTAAGTAAGTTAGGATGTTTTGGATGTCGATGTTGTTCTACTGATGCTCATTTGGAAGAGAGCCAGCCTGCGCCTCTGGAGGGTTCTCCAAATTTCCACAGTATTGGCCCTAATATATTTAGCACGTTGTGGCATAAATATATAAGGGACAATGCTGAGTTATAATTTCCACTTACTGGTTTGTTTAATGAACAAGAATTAAATTTCTTGCAATGACAAATTGTTTGCAATAAAGAGCAGGCAGTCAATGTTTGATACTTGAAGGGTGTGGCAGAGAGAAGCAAAGCATCGCCTTATGAGAGCAGAGAAAGAGGTTCGAAAGAGACAAATGCAAACTATAACACAGAAAGCAGTAGCCTATGTAAGGGAAAAGATAGGGAAGGGCATAGAATGTGCAGATAGAAAGTTTCAGTTACAGACAAATAAATGTTATGTTACTATAGAGGAGGGTGATGACTTTGTTGAAGAGCTACAGATTCTCGCCCTCCTCCACCTTATGCCCCTGAACGATATACCTAACAGTTCCGACATCTCAGTCCTTGGCCCCTAGTGTTTTTGCTTCTAGCACTACCGCCTCAGACCTCGACCCCACTCTCTTCTCCTCTACCCACGCCAGTCACAGGAGTGGGTGCTGTTAGCACTCCCACCCTGTCTGTTGGTTTCATATTGAATGCTACTCCCCTTTCACCCACACTCCCTGTCTCCCTACATGATGGTACCTGTCTCTGCATCTTTCACCTGTGAGTGTGGCACCCCAAGCACTGTCGAATGTCGAGGTGAAGTGGGAAGCAGCACGAGGCCGCAAGAAGAAAGTGTTGGTGCATTCTGCTGTGGGTGATGAGAAAACACAAATGTGACGAATCAGACAGCTCAGTGGGCTCAGAGCTCAATTTATAGTGCGGAGGATGTGTGGAGTGTGATGAAAGATTATGAGCCGTTGATACAGCAGCATGCTCTTAAGCATATGTCCGCCACGCTAATCGGACTGTGGGAGCAGTGTTTTCAGGGTGTTTAACCACAAATAATCTATGACATATGGGTCAGGGTATATGCAACAGGTATGGCCCCAATTATGTTTTCGGCAATGTAACAACATTGGTGGGTTACAAAGACAGATTGCTCCAGAAGGTTCTGACGATAGGAATACAGCATTCCATGAGGGAGGTCCATCCCATTTACCACCCTGAAATACCAGAACTGCGCGACTCCACAGACACTGTGATTAGACCACGAGTCGACGCTCGGTTTCAGGAAGAGTGGATCTATACTATTTGGAAGAGGAGTGAGGTCCTGTCCCTGTAGAGCCAGCTGCCAGACCCCTGGAAAAACCCTACTGCATATAATGTAAAGAACTGACGGAGGTGGCTTCCTCTACAGTGATGATGTTAGCCGATATGGAAATGTTCTTCGGTCTATTGGTACCGGTAGATTTATGGAGGCAGGTTCATACGCAGAATCATGCTCTAGAGTTGGGTGGCATGTGGGATGAGATCAGCGCTTGGGATAAGGAGCGTAAGCCTGGTGACAAGCTGAAAGCAGAGCTCCTAGCTTTGTGAGGGCGTATCATACTTACATACACTCATTTATCCCGCTGAAGAGAGTAGTCAGGGATAAGTTGACTGCGTGTCGTCAGAAGAATGACAAAAGTGTGTTGGATTTCTTTACTAGATTTGAAGGTGTATTCTTACATTTTAGGGTCAGGACCTGCCATAGGAGGGTGGTGTTCATTTGTTTGTTAACAGATTTGTCACTAAATTGCTTCCCAAGATTGCAACCAGGTTGCAGGCTTCGGAAAGCATTTGGACAACCTCATCCCCATCAGTGATTTTGAGTCTGGCACAGTACTATAAACATAGAGAGAATGAAGAAAAGAAAGGTTCTGAAGATGAGGGTACTGATGCAGCAAGTTGTGAGGGGAGGTAGAAGAGGAAGAGGTGCGGGTTCGTCACCACGTCTACCCCAGTCTAACAGGGGTGGTCCTTCAAGTGTGCCCCTCGGGCTCAATCAATGTGCATACTGTAAGTAGGAGGGACATAGGCGGAACGAATGTCCGGAGTTGGTACAGAAAGGTGAGGCCCGAGAGGTCAGGGTTTTCGAGGACGTGGGCGAGGACGAGGAGCCCAAGGGGGGACTCAGTCAGAAGATACATCACACAATAGGCAGAGCGGGTACTATTTTGATGACCCCCGAAGTCGACAGTACTACCACAATGACTATGACATGGATGAGGTGACTGGGTTGTCTCACAGCTAGGATAGCCAGGGACAGGGTAACGGACCAGTGCCGGTGCCTATAGAACAGCGCGGACCCTACATAACTGCTGATTTACAGGGTACGACCAAAATATTTTAAGTTGATACAGGGGCTATGAATAGCTCTGTTTCCCAATCACTGGTCCCGGGGGCAGCTCTGTCTGGCCATAATAATGTTTCTGTGGGTGTCTTAGGTGTGCCAGTTGTTAGTCCCATTTACAAACCCCTTGCCCTCACTATTGGCCCCTTTACGCATGACTCACCATTTTTACTGACGCCAAATAGTGGGGAGAATTTGCTGGCTTTGGATTTGTTAAAAAGATTGCATGATACAATTTTTTGGGCTCCATACGGTGTTTACATGACCATTGGACCGCAAGTGGCCAGCGCCAAGCAATGCCTTGCAAAGGAGACCCCCCCGCTGAGTTTTATGTGCTATGTACTCTGTGGGCTACAAGAAACACGGATGTGGGGTTACTCTAGATCACACCGGTCTCTATTCAGATTAAGGACAATGCCATGCTGCCACAAATTGCCCAGTACAAGACATCCCAGGCAGGAGAAAAGGCCCTATTACAAATAAGACAGGATTTGGCTAAGTCTGGTGTAGTTGAGGAGACAGTGGCGAATGAGTGGTTGAGGAGACAATGGCGAATTAGTGTAATATCCCTATATTCCCTATTCTTAAAATGGCACCCTTGGATTCTTCTGATGCTCATCCTGATGTGTACCGCTTTGTAATTGTCCTTAGACCGGTGAACAAAATAGTGGTTCCCCAATAACCTGTGGTTTCAGGTATTACCACGATTTTGACAATGATTCCCTCGTCAGCAAAATTATTTTCAGTAATCGATTTAAAGAATGCTTTCTTCAGCATCCCGATCCATACGGATGGTACACATCTGTTTGGATTCTCAGTAGCCGGCAGAAGCTTTAGATTCTGTCTTGCTCCACAAGGCTATACTGAAAGTCCTATTATCTACAGTCACTTTCAAAATGTCAATATTGTGGACTGGAAGTCATCCTATTTAGGTCACTTACAGTCGAGGGAGGGGCAGAGACTAACACCTGAACACATATCTGCTATTACTAATATGCCTGTTCCTATGACCCAACGTGAGGTACAAGTGTTCATTTGGATATCTTTGTATTGTCGGCACTGGATCCCTAATTACCCCTTACTAACAAAACCCCTTCTTTACCTGACCACCAAAGATGTGCATGAACCCTTGACTTGGACACATGCATGCCAGCAAGCTTTTGAGCAATTAAAGAATTGCTTTGCTCTGCTCCTGTGCTTGGTACTCCTGATTACCAGAAGCCTTTTGTGCTCTATGTGCATGTGGCGGACGGTTGCTCGCTTTCTGTTCTAACACAGGGTTTCAGTGGTAAGCAGAGACTCTGCGCCTTTTTCTCTGCTATTCTCGATAACGTTGCCATCTAAACTAATATCGAAACAATAAGATGGGGCACCAGGTCCCTATTGTGTTCCGTTTCCCTTTATAAGGAAGAACAGGGTCAGAAAATCTCACAGAAGCTTTTAAAGAAGTAGCACAGATATGGACAATACCCGAATCTTGGATAGGGTCACTAATATCCCCTATTTATAAGAAAGGAAATTGGGGCCATCCAGAAAATTATCAACAAATACCCTTCAAAACACCAATGCCAAGTTGTTTGCGGGGATTTAACTTTCAAATTTAACTGAATGGGCAAAGGATAACCAGATACTTCCGCCTAATCAAACAGGACTTTTTATAGGACTTGGAACTACTACAAATATATTAGCCTTATCAGTATTAATGGATAAAGCTATCTTAATGAAAAACCGTTGTATTTTTGCTTTGTGGATTTTAGATCAGCTTTTGATTATGTGCACAGACAACTTCTGTGGAGAAAACTTCCGGAGCAAGAAATCCCAGAGCCACTGTTAAAATGAATTCTACTATTGTATACTGACACCTGGGTCAGAGTGCGGATGGGGGATGGCTTGACACTAACAAAGGAAATCTTAATGACAGCAGGACTAAAGCAAGGTTTTGAAAAGCTTTATTTCGTTATAAAAGCATATCATAAAAGCATTACATTACAGCAATAAATTAAAACAATTATACAATGTACAATAAAAACATCTACAAAAACTGGCGGAAATGTCAAGAGAGTGAGTTAATAACCCAGACATAGGAACAAGTTCAAGCAAAAGAACACATTACTGGAGCAGTGTTTTCCTCGCAGATCTTATCCGCCAAGCCCAGCCCAAAAATGTTGCCATGCAACAGGCGAAGAATGGACGAGCATCTGAACGTAATATGCGTAGAGCTTCCAGGTGTGATCTGGTGCCCAAACTCCTACATAGTGGCTTCAGCCATCTCGACCTGGGCGCTGCATATGCGTAACACTCAAACAACAGATGGGCAATGGACTCAACCCTTGAATCACAAAAGGGGCAATATGGAGTGGTTTGTAATGGCGGTTTCCAAGTAGAAGTTAACAGCCCTAAGGGAAGTACTCCTACCCTAAATTTGAAGTACAATGATCTGTCACCCGAGTTATGGATTAAATCCAGATATGGTTCTCTATAGGGGAGCTCCTTAAATACAAGAAACTCAACAACAGATTTGCATTGCTTAGTATTGCACACTCTTTCATTAGCCACCCATAACCAGTAGTCTTCTTGAGGATCTGTTTGGAAGGAGCTGTTCTGTTGACCCCAGCGTCTCCTAGACCTAATTCATGTAAAAGCCGCTTGACCTCCCTGAGCCAGCTGACCTTGTGCCAGCCCGGTAGAGATAGGAGTTCTCTTAGGGCATCAGCATAGCTACTCAGTTCTGGTACATTCCATATCCTGGCCCATAGTAAGAGGGGGCGTAGCCTAGCTTGCTCACATATAGGGCATGTACCTGCATCAAGCAAGAGGGGGAGTGTAGGGATACTGTGGGGTAGCTTCATAAGATCTTTATGGAAGTTATTTTCGAGGTAGGTTAAGGTGTCGGCTCTCTGTACACCCCACAGTTCCGCACCGTACAGTGCTGCACTCACCACCCTTGCCTGGTATATATCTAATAGTGCCCCAATAGGTTTAAGAGATGAGGCACGTTGTTCTTTGAGCAGGACCCCTGTGACCCTCTTATATGTCAGAAAGACCTTTTGGTGATGCGCCTTCCAACTCATGGTGTCGCAGAGTCGAATGCCCAGATAGTCGAACTCTTTGACTCTATCAAGTGGGACTGAGTCTAGAGTTGGAGGGATAACAGATTTCCTAGGGGGGTTAAGAACAAGGAATTTGGTTTTGCTTATATTTATGGACAGGCCCTTGGTGTCACAGAAGGCCTTGAAGCTAGAAAGCAACTTTTGAATGCCAGCTGGTGATTTTGAGATTAGAAGGGTGTCATCCGCAAATAGGAGCGTAGGTATTTTTCTGCCAGCCAGGGACGGTGCGTCTGATGGTTGCTGGAGAAGATGCTCCACCACTCCGTTAACATAAAGTGAAAACAGAGTGGGGGCCAGCACACAACCCTGGCGGACCCCCCTATCTACAGGGATACGAGATGTTTTTTCCCCCTGGTCCCCCCATCTAATCTGGGCAAAGTTGCCTTCATGGAACTTGATGAGCAAACCCAGCAAATAAGGGGGAATACCCAACCCCTCTAGGACATTCCACAATTGGGCTCGTGGGACCAGGTCGAAGGCAGTCCGCAAGTCTATAAAGACTAAATACAAACTGCCCCCACCCAGTACGACCACTTTCCAATACAGCATTAAAAGGCGAAATGTCTGCTCGATGGTGCCTGTCCCTGTTCTAAATCCTGCCTGGAAATCTGACAGAACCTGATTTTCTTCAGCCCATTGCAAGATCCTACCTAGCACTACTTTGCCCGCAACCTTTTGTGTCGAGTCAAGCAGGCTAATTGGGCGATAATTGGCTGGGTCGTCCCTACAGCCTTTCTTAAAAATGGGGACAACCTCAGCGCCCCTCCAAGAATCAGGAAAAGAGCCTCCCAACACAGCCTCGTTCAAAAGCGAGGAGATTAATCTACTCCACAGACATGGATTTTCCTTCAACAGATCGCCGGGGATTCCGTCAGGGCCAGCAGCCTTGTTGGTAACAAGGCACCTGATTGCCCCTTCTACTTCCTTAACGCTGAAGGGGCAATCATTATTTGTGGTGGCAGCTGGATATCTGGCCAGTAAACCCATGTTTGGTTGTAATACACCTAGCGGGACAGAGTAAAGCTTGGAGAAATGGGCAAACCAGACCTCACCAGGAATGTTACAAGTGAATTGAACATCAAGGGGCTTGTCTCTGGCTCTCATCAGGTCCCAAAACCCCTTAGAATCTTTCCTAGTGCTCGCCTCCATTAACTCACTCCAGAAGTTGTAATCATGAGCCTCCTTAGCCATGGCTACAGTTTTTTTGTATACTTTCCTCGCAAGTCTGATATTGCCTGGGTCCTTGGTCTTCACTGCAGAAATAAGTTCCCCTTTAGCAACCCGACATTTTGAGGAATACCACTTATCTCTTGCTTTGGATACACCTCTCTTTGCAGCCCTCACCCTGTTTTGGGGAATAATAAACAGTTCACTTAATGCCGCAATGGTTTCTGTGAGTGTTGTCAAAACAGATTGTCCGGAGGTTCCCAAGGTATCAAGACGCGACCCCACCGCTGTCGTTATCGTCCTTGCTTGCGCCATCCTCCCCTCATCTGCTGCAACTTTAGCCCATTTTAGCCGCCTTCCACAGTTTGAGGGGACAAGTTCATGGGATGTTTTCCACGTGTGAACGGCCTTGGCTGGATTCCTTTCGTGCCAAGGTGGAATGAGGGTTAAGGATAGAGAATTGTGGTCGCTATCACAAGACACTAAGACCTCCATGTCTAGGTGAAATGTCCATAGGTTGTGGTTCAGCATGATATAGTCTATTCTGGAGGTGTGACCCACCCTATTATAAGTATGCGCACCCTTAAGGTCTGATTTGGATCGACCATTAGTTGCTCTCAGGTCGTGTTCCATGCAGAGTGCGTTGATGTCTATTGCACTCTGCGTCCATTTTTTAATCGGATCTAGGGTTAAGGTGGGGATACCTCTCCTTGTATCATCATCCCAAGTGTCCAGAATGTCCTCCTTTGCCAGTGGCTCAAAGCAGCAGTTGAAGTCGGCTGCGAGGAGAACGTAAGAGTCAATACTGCAAGCGTCTAGTTCGCTATTTAGTCCTGTAGAAGATAGCGATGATACCCCTCCCCTGACCCCCCTTAAATAGAGGTTAAACACTTCTAGCTTCCTGCCACCCTGACATTGTATGGTTATCCGCTGGAGGTCAGAAGATTGAGTGGTCTTTTGGCTTACACTTAAACCCAGTGAGATACTAACCCATATAAGAAGGCCGCCAGACGGGCGACCTTTGCAACCATGTTGTTGGGAAGCTGGAACGAAGTAAGTTGTAAAACCTACTCTGTGCCTGGGTTCTAGACACCAGGTTTCTTGCAAGAGACAGATGTTGAAGGGCTCCACAAAGGCATTCCACTCAGGAATGTCAAAGTTGCGGGCAAGCCCTGCCACATTCCAACTTAGGATCTTTATCAGAGGATTGTCAGGGGTAGCCCGCCTTAATGGGTTGGCAGATACAGCCGGTATAGACTCTGAACCTGCCACCACTGCAGCCACTCTATTAAGCCTTTGCGAGGAGGCGTCCTGTTGCTGAATAAGAGCCCATGCTGCAGAGGTCCGCATCCCATCTGGATGGGTAGCGTAGGAATCTTAGGGGGCGTGTCCAGCTGCTGCGCAACTACCTGAGGTTCTAGAGTGTTTAAGATGTGCAGTCTACCCTCATTGGACAAAGCTTGTAATATTTCATCTGGAGCTGGGGGGTTGGTGAAAATAGATTCTGACATCAAGGATAAGGATTCTAAAGACCCTGGGGCCAGAGGTGGAAGGGCACCTATCGCTGTTTGAGGAATAGCTTGCCTTGGGAGTCAGTCTACATCTTCAAGACCACCAAACCTATTCGAAGTTGGGGGCCCATTCCAGCGTCTAGGGAAATCTTGGTGGTTGGATGGCTCCTCCATGTATGGTGACGTACCAATGACCAGTCGCCTTCCTGGATATGTATGGGGCGTGGTGGATAGAAAAAGGATAGCGGCCTAGGAATAATGGGAGAACCTTCACCAGTGGGCCATGAGCAAATGTGGTGGGCCGTATGTGGGTCCTTGAAAGTCACCACTATACAGTCCCCAGGACTGGTTTTCCTTGAGGGGCCCACCCAGGGAACTCGACGGACCATTAAAACTCTGCTTCTCCGACCATTTGGAATTGGTCTGTTCACATTAAGCCAGTGCATTATCTTGTTCTTCAGAGACCAGTGGTTCTCGTGGTGACCATTTCCGATCTGGGGGACACCCGTCAATACAACCACGTAGTCATTGGCCTCCGGAGGAAGATCAATATAGCCCCCTCTAAAATTATTCTTAATGCGTGGGCCCTGGGTCGATTGGTGAACAGCTTCGCTGGAAGAAGGTCTAAGGGAAACACCAGCATTAGGATTTACTGAAGTTTGGGAGACGCTTAGGAGCCCTAGTTGTGGTAGCAGCAATATTTTGGTCCACACCCACAGTTCGCGGTTTAGGAACCGGCCGTACTATAGCGGGTGCTGGAGGGGGGAGTTGTGGGGTTTGTGTTGTTGGGTCTTCTACAGGGAGGCCTTGATTTTCTAGACTTCTCAGGCCAAGAGTGGCCAAGGCAATGATGCTCTTTTTTATCTCTAGCAAGTTATTTTCGATACGTGAGAGTCTAAGGTCTAGGGGAGTAAGAAGTTTCTTTAGGGTTTCCCAAACTATACCTATGAATTCCCCATCCTTCCCTTCCTGACCCTCAACGTGTAAACCCTCATCTTCTGCAATAGTGGTAATGGAAGCTCCCTCTTTATTCCCCTCTCGTTGTGGCTGAGCCCAAGAGGTGCACCCTCCTATTGCGTTGTGCACAGGTACACTACCCACATTCATCTGTTGTGCCACCGCAATTTTAGCCTTCTTACGAGAGTAAGCGGACCGAGAATTGCGTTTCCTTTTGGGTGGTTTACCATTGGTAATATTACATTTAGGGGTATTTGGAATTACCGGGGTAGGGAAATTGGGACTAACTTGCTGATTGGAAATAACCACAGGTGGGTTCAGGTCGGCTGTCTGAGTTAAGGGACACAATGCTGGGGAAAGGGATGGTAGGATCGGGGTCTGGTGGACATCAGCCTGCGTAATTACACAGTGGGGAATAGCCAGACGTTCCGGGGTAACGGCAGATGCTATATGGCCCAGGGAGGATTTTTTTGAGTTTGCAATGTCCTGGGACAATCTTCTAGCAGCTGCCAAATCCAAGGAGACACGAGTCTGAAGTTTGGAAATTTCTTGGTCAATGGCTAGATGTGTGCGAGTAATAAAATCATCCATGGGCCCGTTAATTGAAGGCCCACCCTTCGCGGTCCTACTCCGGGTAGTCCGGGTGCACATGACTTGGTGAGATGGACTGACCACCTAGGCTGGCACTACAATACGGAGGAAAAAATGAACCAAATAGTCCAAAAGCCAGGCAAAGGACGAAAGGGGGTGGCCCAGTCCAGTCCTCGCAGACCTCGAACGGCCTCAAACGGCCCGCTCTTAGCCCGGTCTTCGCCCCGAGCTGCGTCCTGCGCTGCGGGAGTTAGGGGCTGTAATATAGGGGCGTGTTGGGCAGGGGGCGGGCCAGCAGGGAGAGCGGACCGGATGCTGGTTTTACCTGGTCTCGCAGGGGCTCCTGGTTGATGGAGTCCCCGCATGCTCGCAGCCCCGCCGAGCCTCTCACCCTGTCCGCCTTACTGGACCTCCTCCTTCTTCTTGGGTAACGATGCCCCAAACACTCCTGAGCGAAGTGGCACCCGCGGAGCGGGTGCGGCGAGAAGTGGATGAATTCCTCTTGTGCAGGTACGCCTGTAGAAACGCCTGTTCTGATCTGCCTCTGTAGGTTCCAAGATCGGTGTCCCAGCAAGGGAAGGTGGAGGGAGCCTTTACAAGCCTCAGCTGGGCGGGGGGCTGGCCAGCAGGGAGAGCGGACCGGATGCTGGTTTTACCTGGTCTCGCAGGGGCTCCTGGTTGATGGAGTCCCCACACGCTCGCAGCCCCGCCGAGCCTCTCGCCCTGTCCGCCTTACTGGACCTCCTCCTTCTTCTTGGGTAACGATGCCCCACACACTCCTGAGCGAAGCGGCACCCGCGGAGCGGGTGCGGCGAGAAGTGGATGAATTTGCCTTGTGCAGGTACGCCTGTAGAAACGCCTGTTCTGATCTGCCTCCGTAGGTTCCAAGATCGGTGTCCCAGCAAGGGAAGGTGGAGGGAGCCTTTACAAGCCTCAGCTGGGCGGGGGGCGGGCCAGCAGGGAGAGCGGACCGGATGCTGGTTTTACCTGGTCTCGCAGGGGCTCCTGGTTGATGGAGTCCCCGCACGCTCGCAGCCCCGCCGAGCCTCTTGCCCTGTCCGCCTTACTGGACCTCCTCCTTCTTCTTGGGTAACGATGCCCCACACACTCCTGAGCGAAGCGGCACCCGCAGGGCGGGTGCGGCGAGAAGTGGATGAATTCGCCTTGTGCAGGTACGCCTGTAGAAACGCCTGTTCTGATCTGCCTCCGTAGGTTCCAAGATCGGTGTCCAAGGGTGTATACTGGCCCCTTAACTTTTTAATCTACTTTTATCTGATCTTACAGATGCACTGAATGAAATAAATGCACACCCGCCTAAGCTAGCCAACAAACAAATATCTAATTTTCTGTATGCAGATGATGTTAACCTTTTAAGCCAAACAAAAAAGCGGGATTACAACAGCTAATAGATTGAATATTATTGTGTTAAATAAAAATGGGATTTGATAAATGAAACAAAGACTAAAGTTATGGTGATTATTAAAAATTCAATACTAAAACATAAATACAAATGGTTTCTGGAGAAAGTCCAATTAGAACAGGTAGAATCATACAAATACCTGGGAGTTTTATTTAATGATAATGGACATTTTCTCCAGCAAAAAATTGGCATTCAAAGGAAAGCAAATGCCCTGACAGCAGCATTTAGGATCTTGCAGAAATCATTAGGTGATCTGACTTACCACCCATTCTTAAAGGTTATATCAGCAAAACTGCTGCATACCTTAACATATGGTAGTGAGGCTCTAAGTGGGAAAGACACTGTGATCATTAATAATGCGTTCTCAAAAACCTTTAAAACTCTCTTTTATCTGCCTAACAGTGCATCCCCAGTGCAAATAACGCTAGAGTTTTGTCTAACTAACCAGTTATATGTGAGAAAAGGTCAATTTACTAAGGTATGGAATAGAATAAAAAAAGACCATGAAAACCAAATGTCCCAACTATTATGGCACGAAATAAGTGAAAACAGGCCTGGAAATACTTCAATGCAGTGCTAGAAGAATTTGATGTAATGTCAATATGGCGGACTACAATAACCCTGGAATCGTTCTAAAAAGCAATCACTAAAACAAGAGATAAATACATACTAGCAAACACATATGGCCAATAATGAATGGGTTTCCAAAAATGAAGGTACAAGCATACTTAGAAACTCCATGGTTGTTGAAAAATAAACAATTCTTCACAAAAGCACGTTTTGGTGTATTACCGGGCCTATGTCATCTTCCACCGTGGATAAAGTCAGAAGAGGACACACTATGTAGGCTATGTAAATTAGGGGAGGAAAACATTATCCACCTTCTGTGTCTCTTCCCAGAACTGGAAATTAAAAGAAAAACCATACTTAAGAAACTTCTCAATGCCCTAGGAGTAAGGACATGTAGGCAAGCTTTGATAATATGTCTGCACTCCGATGATATACTTATGAATTCTGCTTTTGGAAAGTTTTTAGTAAATAGGATCAAAATGAGAAGAGCACAATTTAAAACCTATAGGAACTGTTTGATATATATTAAAATGTAATGTTAAATGGATTTTATCAAATGTAACTCAGTGAAAAAATACTGAACTTTTTATTCATGTTTTAACTGTTTTATATTGGATTATTATATGTATATTGCCTCAATGTAAGATTTTAAATAATCAAACAATAAAGAATTAATAATCAATACATGATAATAATGATAAAGTTGCCAGAGCTCTCCCAAGCTGCCCGAGAACTGCAGCGGTAGTTTCTATCAGACAAGTGACAGGGCTCGTCCTTGATACTGCTCTCACAGTAATGGTACTCCATGCTGTGGACATGCTTTTGAACAAGACAAAAACGTAACACCTCACTAGTGCACGTCTCACTGGATATGAGCTAACATTGTTTGCTCCGCACATTACCATCAAATGATGTGCTACTCTGAACCCTGCCATGTTACTACCCCTCCCTTAGAAAGAAAAGACAATGATGTCCATGATTGTTTATTTTGGACTGAGGAAGAACCAAAAGGATGGGTAGACCTGACTGATGTTCCCTTATCTGACGCTCATGGGGAACTATATGTCGATGGCTCTTGTTTCAAACTACCACCTCAGCTTATGCAATCAAAATGTTACAATCAAACAATCAATCAGGGAATTGTAAGCACGCCACTCAGCCGTGAGGGTCTCAAGGTGCTGACGGGGGGTGTCCTTAGATCTGTTTAGCTGAAGAGCCAGGTCTTGAGGGTCTTCCTGAAGGTGTTCTGATGTCTGCCGGTAGCTCGTTCCAGGTCTTGGCAGCAATGTGAGAGAAGGATCTTCTGCCTGCTCTGGATCTGTAGATGTGCGTCGTTTCGGCTAGTGTGAGGTTGGAAGATCGGAGGTTTCTTTTGGGTACGTGGAAGTTGATTCTTTTGTTGAGGTATTTGGGTCTGTTGTCGTGTAGGCATTTGTAGGCGTGAGTGAGGATTTTGAAAAATGTGACTCTTTTTTCCGCTGGTAGCCAGTGAAGACTTTGTAGGTATTGACTGATGTGTTTGCGTCTGGGAATGCCGAGGACGAGTCTGGCGGCAGTGTTCTGTATTATCTGGAGTTTGCGGAGTATGAACTTGATGAGTGCGTGGGTGACTGTCTTCCTTGACTCAGGGGGGATCCTCTTGAAGGTCTTGCTGGAGGGTATTGAAGCAGCTGAAGGTGATGGCATTGATCTGTTGGTTCATGGTGAGGGATAAGTAGAGTACGATGCTGAGGTTCTTGGCATGGTATGAGGGTTTCACACTGTGGTTGAGACATCCTGTATCCATATCAATCGGCCCAAGCTGCAGAGCTGGTTGTCCTCATAAGGGCTTGTTGAGTGAGGGACTGACTATTAATGTCTACACCGACAGCCAGTACGCCTTTTGGGTGGCCCATCATTTTGGGTACCTCTGGGGGAAAGAGGGTTCTTAACTTCGTACCGACTGCGAATACAGAATGACCCATAGAGTGTTGTGCGCATTGACACCGATAAGTTAGCAATAGTAAAATGTATCGCCCATAAAGCCACCATAGATGATGATGGGAGGGGAAATGCGTTTGCAGACTAGACAGATAAGGAGGCAGCTCGATCCAAGATTAAAACAATGTATTGGTAGGTCCCGCTAGATGGGTTCCAGACAATGGAATGTTTGAGGACACATTGGAAATGTCAGGGAAATTCAGGGAAAGGCGACCCTAGATGAATTGGCAATGTGGGATGTGAGAATAGCGCATCTGGATGAGGGTGGGTGTTGGACTGACTTGTCTGGGAAACAGAGATGGTTGCTCCCAAATGGATATGTGCTCCCTGTTGTTACCATGGCCCATGGTCCAGCGCATATTAGTGCCAAAGGAATATGCAAGTTACTTGACCCAGTATGGCAGAATGATAATATCTCTAAGGTAAGCACACACCTAGTGAAGCATTGTATCATTTGTTTGAAGCAAAATCCTAAGAATGGTACCCCTACACCCGCTGGTAACTTTGCACTATCTTCCTTCACTTTCGAGGTTCTCCAGATGGATTTCATCAAAATGGAACTAGTGAATGACTTGAAGTATGTTCTAGTAGTGATTTGTGCATTCAGTAAATGGATTGAGGCTAACCCCACTAAAGAGAATACAGCTATGGTGACTGGGAAGGCACTCTTAAAAGAGTTCCTCCCGTGCTATGGATTGCTACGCGTGATTTGGAGTGACAACCCAAAGTCACTTCAATTCAAAAGTCATTGAACTGATGTGCAAGGGCTTGCATATTAAGCAGAAGTTTCATGCAGCGAACCACCCCCAGTCAGCAGGCTTGGTTAAGAAGTACAATAGTATCTCAAGCTGAAACTAACAAAGATTCAAGAAAGCACAGGATTGCGATGGACAGATTTGTTACCCTTAACTGTATTATCTACCAGAGCGACAGCACATTCTAGAACAGGGTTGTCCCTATATGAGGTGGTCTTCAGATGCCCGGCTAATTTCTGGGGCGTCCCAAGACCCAAGTGCTTTTCCGAGATAGTCAGTTTCAGTTTTTAACGTCTTTATTTCGAACTTTTCTTCATAAAAGACAACAGATAAAATATATACAAAAATACCACATAGTAAATACAAGTCCTAAAAAATACAATCCATACAATCATTTCTCACTAAAAAATTCAATTAAATAACATCAAAGACGTTTTTAGAAGTCGATAAAAGTTTACAATTCATCATACAACTACAGTAAGTGTGTTCCTACAGTTATCTCATTTGTCACCTAGTAGGTGTCTTGCTCTGATGGTCCAAGCCCATCCAAGGAATTTCGCCATACCTACGGACATCCACTCTGCTGTATTAGATCTTAATATTAGCAAAGCTTCTACACACACCTGTGTATTAATCCTTCTGCAGATGGGTTTAAGCCATTTCTGTCGTGGTGTGCAGTAAGCTGGACAAGCAAAATGAAAATGGCCAATAGTTTCCTTTTGCTCGCTACACCAGGGACAGTGCATAGACGATTGGTTATGCCATTTGTGTGTAAACTCCCTTATTGGCAGCGTGCCAACTCTAAATTGGTGGTAGAGTTTCCTGTCTGCACTTTTGGTAATATTGTCCCAATAAGTCTCAGTATGGGGGACCACTTTGTAGGGATGTATGACGGTACAACGCGTACCGTCACTACGCATCCCTTTACACCGCATCCCTTACAACGCAAGTCGTTACCACGACTTGCGTTGGGGGCGCGGATTTCGAATAGTATAATTTACTATTCTAACACCAGTCCCCGTGGACCCTAGAGAAGGTGTTGGGATAGTAAATTTACTATTTTTAATCCTTTAGCGCCCTCCAGCGCAAGTCGTGGTAACGACTTGCGTTGTAACGGCCGCGTGGTAAAGGTACCGCGTGGTAAAAACTTCGTGGTAAAGGATGTTTACCCTTTGTAGAGCAGAAAAAGACCTGTCAGGTTGGAAGTCTGTGATAGCAAAACCAGATCTTCTTTTACAGTAGCCCAAAACAATAGTTTGAATTCCTTTTTCGACGGGAATACCTGATTTCTCGGATCTGACCACTGCATATGAAGACCCATTCTGAAGAGTGTGGCCTTCACGGTTTTAAACCAAGATAGATTACCTGACCCTAATATCGATCTCACATCCAGAATCTCGTAAGCAAACATCGATAGTTCCGGAGTGGACCAGATACGTCTCCACAAGGCTAGCATCCTATCTTGCGCCTGATTTTTAATAGATTGACAGCCCATGTCTAACATAGGGGGGAGTGACGGTGTTGATAGTGGGAGACCTACGAGACTACGGAAAAACTTGTTCTGGATTTTATCTAAAGGGGCGAGGTCTACACTCACCCATAGATCCGAGCCATAGAGGATGGCTGAGCTAATTTTCGCATTATAGATCTTAAGCGCTGGCAGAACTCTTTTGGTTGGGGAGCAACCCTGTTCTTTAACAAGGCATCCCGATAAACAGGCAAATTTTAAACAGAGTGCCTCAATCTGCTCATTCCAGCGCAGCCTATAGTCTATAACCACCCCTAGGTAGGTCATCACCCCTACTTGCTCCAAGGTGGTACTGTTCATAGTTACTTGACCCCTTAACAGTTTGTTCTTAGTCAGGACCATAAATTTGGTTTTTGATACATTAATTTCAAGGTCATTTATTTTACAAAACTCCACAAATTTGTTTATTGCAGTCTGGAGTCCCACCTGTGTTTTTGCCAAAATCAGAGTGTCATCGGCAAAAATTAATAGGGGGAACCTAGTCCCACCCAAAACTGGCGCATCAGTCGGGGTAGTTGAAAGAAACTGCACTACTTGGTTAATAAAGAGTAGGAACAGAGTTGGTGCCAAGACACACCCTTGTCTTACACCACGGGTCACTGGGAAGGGCTCCGTCACCTGGCCTTGGCTACCCCATCTAACTCTGGCAAAGTTTAGTTCATGTAGCCTGATAGTTAGCTCAAGCAGTTCAGGCGGCATTTCCATTCTCCTTAGGGCCACCCACACCTTCTCTCTGGGGACCAAGTCGAACGCAGATTTAAGATCCACGAACGCTGCGTATATAGTGCCTTCGCCTAAATGCACTGTCTTCCAATGGATGTATGACGGTACAACGCGTACCGTCACAACGCATCCCTTTACACCGCATCCCTTACAACGCAAGTCGTTACCACGACTTGCGTTGGGGGCGCGGATTTCGAATAGTATAATTTACTATTCTAACACCAGTCCCCGTGGACCCTAGGGAAGGTGTTGGGATAGTAAATTTACTATTTCTAATCCTTTAGCACCCTCCAGCGCAAGTCGTGGTAACGACTTGCGTTGTAACGGCCGCGTGGTAAAGGTACCGCGTGGTTAAAAACTTTGTGGTAAAGGATGTTTACCGTTCTAATAGATCAGAATAAGTCTGAGCACTTGGTCGACAGTGCTTGTACTTGCCCTGAAGCCAGCTTGCAGCGGGGACAAAATGTTTTCTTCGCTCATCCAAATCTGAATGCTACCCAGCAACATTCTAGCAATTACTTTCTGCAGGGCATCGGTAAGGCTTATAGGGTGATAGTTCCCCGCAAGAGTCTTATCACCTTTTTTATATACGGGGAGGATTTCGGCCCCTTTCCAGGAGTCTGGTATTCTGGCGCCTCTGGCGATAGCATTAGCCAAGGTGGGTATATAAGGAACCCAATTATCCATATCATACTTAAAGAGATCTGCAGGGACGCAGTCCATACCGGGAGCTTTGCTCGTTTGGACCAACTTTAATGCATTCTCTGCCTCGATTTCTTTAAAAACTAAGCTCCCATAAATAGCTTCAGGAGTGGGAGGCAGGTTACTCTCCCCTACATTATGTCTTCCCGTCACCATGCCGCTGAACTGGGCCGAGAAATACTCAACCCAGTCCTCTGCTGAGACGTGGTTAGATGGGGTTTGCAAGTCCTATGACCCTCCCCACTTCATTACCTGCCAACATTTGAGCTGGTTGGTGGACAGGCTAGCCTCATAAAGTTCCAGCCAGCGTTGGTCATCCCATGAAGTCCTTTCTTGCTTTAATACCTTCTTGTATTTTGCCCTTTCTACTTTGATATCCAATGTTACCCTAGTTTTAATAGCAGCTATCAGGGAACTATGTGCCTTACGGCAGGTCTTGTCATACCATTTGGCACCCAAAGGATTCCTACCAGTTTTCATCGAGCTTCCTGGTTTTGTAAAGAAAGATTTAAGTTTAGCAAAAAGGGACTCATGGATTGAGCTAATTTTTTCCAATGACCCCACTTCATCCAGTAGTGACTTAGCTTTTTTGGCTGCTGCTGATACTTCTAATTATATTTTTTCGATTATGCCAGGATCTTCCAGCACCCTACCCCAGCGTACCCTACGACAATCGTTTGTGAGGACTGCCTCGGCTGTAATACAGTTTGTAGCATTTTTTCTAAGCAAACCATCATCAACTTTCAGGTTTATTGACAGAGGGTTATGGTCACTTTCTGGTCTCTCAATTATTTCCATATCCCCTAATAGGGTCCAAAACTCCATTTTGATTAGGAAATAATCAATGCAGCTAGTATTATAGCCATTATCAAAGGTGGCATTTCCCGCCAAATCGGACATTGACCTCCCGTTTTCTGCCCTAAGATCCCACTCCAAACATAAACCAAGCCACTGCAAAACGGCCTCAGTAACCTTTTTAACTGGTGCTATGGTCAGGCTGGGAATATTCCATAACTGAGCTACCTCACCATAACAACTGTCTTCCAAAGTGGGTTGTGGTTTAAACTTACAGTTTAAATCCCCTGCCACTGTTACACACTTGTCTCTACCAATATTATTCAATAGATGGTCTAAATCCTCAATAATTGCGGGACTCTTACCTCCTGGTTGCCCCCTTGCGTATATATTAATTAGATACAAATCCTGGTGGTTTGCTCTGCTAAGTTTTATCCCCTGTATATCAGCATTAGGGATAGGCAACTCATGGGGCCTATAACATAACGATTGTCTAATCCAAATAACAAGCCCACCAGACGGGTGTCCCTTTTGCCCTTTTTGTGCAGGTTTAAAAAAATTCAAATAACCAAGACAAAATACTGCATCGGTTGACCAACTTTCTTGGAATACTACAATATCGTATTGCTCTATGAAGGCCCCCCATTCTGTCTCATCTATTTTCCCTTTCAGCCCCGCAATGTTCCAGGATAATATCCTAAGAGTATTTACAAAAACTACTGAATCGTTTCCAAAAGATGCAACGTTCCCCCCACTTCTCTCTTGAGATAGGGAACTACTTTCACTTTCATCTACCAGATTTATGCCAATAGGGCCATCTCCTACCTGGTCCCCCAATAAGACTTCTGCAGTGATTCTTTGCCTTTGGGTGCTACTTTCCACCACCTGTGTGTGTAGGGAATGGGGATGATTTTGGCGGGGATAATTTCTCACTAAATTAAGTTTAGGGTAGAAATAGTGCAGGGACAGTGTTTGGACATCACCCACCCTTCCAAATCTTGGTTCCCTGCAGATAAAATCCACCACCCATGGCTCCCTGAAACTAATGACAACACAGTCCCCCTCTAGGTCTTTTTTACTATAACCCACCCAGTCCACTCTCCTAACATTAAGGATTTCTGTTTTTAGATGTTGGTGGAAGAGGTTGGTTCTTATTTAACCAGAAATTTACTTTATTATGTAAATCTCTATGTGTTTCCACCTTTCCCTCTCCTAATGGGGCCACTCCAGTTAAGATTCTAGTGTAGGGCAGTGACTCGGGCGGGAGATTCACACATTGTTTTCTAGATGGAGCTGTTTTCCTAGCCTGGTTATTTTGATCTATTGGACGGATAGGTTTGGGTGATCCTCTGGGGGTGTGCTGTGGTTTGTTAACTAAATCTACCTTATGTGTTATAGACTTCGCAGGTATCTGCTTGTTTTTATCAATAGCGGGCTTCTGCTGGGGAACTCGCAAAGATGATAATTCTGGTTTGGCCTTTTTTCCCTTATCCCTATTATTCGACAGTTTTTGCTGTGTGCACATTAGTTCCGTCCCTAAGGGGGCAGTAGATTGTTGTATCTTTTTCAAAGTGCCCACGTTTTCTCTCACTAATGCTTCCATGAGGTCCATTTTATCGTGTAGTAACCTAGTCCGTTCAAATAGAGGCAAAAGAAGAGATTTAATCAACAGTTCGATTTTATCCAAGAGAATACCTTCTGCATCATTTTTGGTGGTTTTAGTATACACTGGGGGGTTTGATAGCGGGCTGATATGGTGTTTGAGGAAAGAGCTGTATTATTATTAGTTCTCAGGACCTTCTTAGTGCCCCCCTTCTGTGATGAATCTTCCCGTTTCCTTTTACTAGATTTGTGTGTGGTCATGTTCTCCAGGGTTGGGATCGGGTTTCGGGCTCTGGGCTTAGTACAATGCTAGAAGTAGCCGTGATATCGGTCTCAATGTTTACTAAGTTATGATATAATGAACTACCTTCCGATGAGGAATCTAGGGCAATATCAGTAGCGCCCCCCTCCAACTCTTGGTCAATAGGTCCGGTATCTGTATCCGTTACATTACTAACGGTACAGACCAGTTGCGTTGAGGGAACCGGGGAAACAGCCTCACGAATTTTCCCTAGTGAAGAGCGCTTACCCGTGACCAAGTCAATCGATAAGCGCTTTTCAGCAAGGGCAATTTCTTTTTCCAGAATGCTGGTAGTACGTTTAAAGAATTGATCGATAGTGCCTGTAAACACCCCAGTTGTTGTAGATACCTGGACCTGCCTTTCCTTACCAGAACGTAGGGTCATTATGTTAGTGTACACTTGCCCACTTTTTCTGGCAGACGAATACAGCAATATGGAAAGAGAACAAACAAGCACTGTTTACCCAAAAGTCTTCTCAGACCGGTCAGCACGGAAAAAATAAATTAAAGAGGGGTGGCCCGACCCGACCTTAATCGGCCTCGGACGGCCGCAGACGGCCCCGCCCTTGTCCCAGGCTTCTCCCGGTCGCTCCCGCGCGCTCACGCGCAGCGGGACTGGCTACTTACAATTATAGGGACTGCGTAAGTGGGGAGGAGCAGGCAGGGAGAGCGGCCCAGGTGCTATCAATTCGGGCTGGCGGGCGCTCCTGGGAGTTGTAGTCCCGGACCCGCAGCACGCTCGCAGCCCTGCTTGCTAGACTTACGCCCACAGTGAGTGTCCAGAGTTCTCCACAACCGATGTCCTCAGGTGTTGTAGAAAACCTCTCACGAAGCGGTACCCGTGAAGCGGGTTCCGCGAGAAGTAGCAGGAGTGTCAGAGAGGAACCAAAGGCACAGGGTCCCAGCGATTACGAGTAAGTTGCAGCAAAGCGTCCCAAATTGCATCCAAAGGCTGGGGCTTTTGAGCACGTAGGTGGGGAGGAGCAGGCAGGGAGAGCGGCCCAGGTGCTGTCAATTCGGGCTGGCGGGCGCTCCTGGGAGTTGTAGTCCCGGACCCGTAGCACGCTCGCAGCCCTGCTTGCTAGACTTACGCCCACAGTTAGTGTCCAGAGTTCTCCACAACCGATGTCCTCAGGTGTTGTAGAAAACCCCCCACGAAGCGGGACCCACGAAGCGGGTTCCGCAAGAAGTAGCTGGAGTGTCAGAGAGGAACCAGAGGGACAGGGTCCCAGCAATTACAGGTAAGTTGCAGCAAAGCGTCCCGAGATAGAGTACTCCCTGCTTGTAGACTATTTATATGAGTTGTCTAAAGATCTTAGTTCTCTTCACCAACAGATTCACGCCATGCTGAAGCCAGAACCAGAGGGGCCCGGGCAACAAATACAGCCCGCAGATTTTGTGCTCATCAAAAAACTTTCAGCTGAGAAACTGTTTGGAGCTGAGGTGGAAGGTACCCCTTCCTGTTCTTCTTGCCACCCGCACATCTGTGAAGCTTGAGGGCAGAAAACACTGGGTCCATGGACCACACGTCAAACAGATAACACTACTGCTTCCATATGACCATTGGGTCCTCGACGGAATAGCTGATCAGGAAGGAGAGCAGGTGCCATGCTTTGTTTACTTCTCTGACGCCCGATTGAGGGAGGCACAGACGGATGAAAAAAGTAGCGCAGCCCTGTTCTAGGCGATCCCACCAGATATAAGGGCCGCCTCAGATACCTCTGTTTCCAATACACCGGAATCTGAGTCTTGAAGCCCATCTGACCCTGAGTTTCTGCCACTTTTTGTTGAAGATACAGTGCCTGGCATAACGAGGTAGAACCTGCAGCCCCAAAAGGAGGATGGTGCACCTGAGGTTCCGTGACGATTTGAACCCGTGTTTTCAACATTGTCGTAAATACATAATTTTGGTATCAGTGAACCGCAAATGGTCCATTTAGCATATCCTGGTGTTTTCGCTGTGCTACGAGCAAGAGCACTCCTGTTACAAACACATTTCTAATCTACCCATGGCATCCATCTTAGATCATGGCAGCCATTTTGTGTTTCTTGCCCTCACATAGACAATGGACACGCAATGACCTCTGATTTCTTCATTTCAATTAAGGACACGCAGGCTTAGCCGGAGATTCACCTCTCTAGTGACACGTGCACCTTAGAACAGAACACGCTGTGGCTGCATGACTCGACAAAGGCTGCCTCCTCTGCCTGAGGCCAGTCCTGCTATACTGGTTCTCGTGTTCGTTGGCCTGATCATGATTAGGCGGCCGAAGCTGGTAGCCTTGCCCATTTACAACCCACAAACATCTCTTATCCTGCTTTTCTATCTCCTACACCTGGCCCTGTTTCTTTCTTTCTGGACCTTTATTAGGGGGAGGTAACGAAATTTACGATGAGGCGGTCCGGCTCTTGAATGAAATGTTGACATGGGATTGTGATGGAATAGTGGGAACCCCTCTTCATAATGTTTGACATCAGATATTATCGACGATTCCTGTGCAACGCCAAATATTTATTGTTTAGGACACAAAGGTTTGGGAATGTACCAGCATGTCAAGAATTTGCCTGAAGGCCAATATTTAGTATATAAGGAGCAACCCTTCTTGTACAAATCGAACAGGCTCCTAGATACTGCCCGTGTGTAGTTTCTGTGACTTCTGTGTCCCTGCAGTAATAAACCTTTGGTCTTTGACGCCACCATCGAGAAGCCCGTGTTTCTGTTTATTTGTGCACGAGACAGGTAAAACTCCGGGGTCTTCGGGTGTTATCCCTGACACCTCTGGACGGAACCAAAAAGTCCAGAACTCCAATTGGCGCCCAACGTAGGGCGACGTCATTCGGTACCGGTCCAAAAGCCTGAAGAGTTCGAGAAGCTTCGTGTGAAGATTCCTGAGGGAGGCGCCCCACTTCATCGATCCCGGCATATCGCAAAAGTGGCCCGACGTTCTCTTCCACGAGGGTTCCCGTTCAGGACGGCTGCAGTGGTCCGTTGCCTTGACCGTCGCCCTGTCTTGGACCCGAGGTGCAGTCCTTAGTACGGCGAGACGAGACGGGTTTCTCCTTGGTGACGTCTTCAGTGCCTCAGTTAAGTATTTAGTGGTTGCTAGTTGGTTGCTTCGTAAGGGTTGTTAAAATCCTTTTAGTTCTTGGTTTGGTTTGGTTTCGTAAGATTATCACTGGTTGCTGGTTAAGGTAATCTATTGGTTTAGTTTGGGTATCGATACATTGGTTCGTTTTTGGTAGGCCTAAGTTCTTGGTTCGAGTGCACATTTCTGTTTGTGTTTTTGTTCGTTCTGTGTTCCGGATTACAAAATGGTAAGTCGGAAAAATTGTATGTTGTCGTGTGTTGGTTGCAACAGTGATTCCCGGTTGGAGGACTCATGTCTGGTTCCTCCGATTGGAACTCCTTTATATGATCTTTATTGTAAACATGGTGTGGGTCCGATATCTTATAATGAGGTGTGGGTCCGTTATACAGAAAAAGACGGTGTCCTTAGTTGGCCACTGCATGGTAGTTTTGAACCTGAAGTCCTTGATAATTTGGAAGTGAAATTGTTTAAGAAGAAAGCCCGGCCGGCAATGTTTGATTCTTTTCGTTATTGGCGAAAGGAATCTAAACAGAGAGAAATTAAAAGATTGAAGAAAGAACAGAAAGAGCAGGAGTTGACTTTAGAACAGGCTGCTAAACAGCTGCAAATCAACGAGTCTGAGAAGGCAATGGAGGTGGCTACTAGAGAGCGTAATTTAGCGATCGACAAATGCTACCCTGCCTTGCCATCGAGTACAACTAAGGCGGTAGAGGACTCCGAGAATGATCCTTTGCTGTCTTATTAGTTACAGTCACCCCCACCGTATGCACAGGGTACTATGGTTCCTCCTTTACCGAATGTTCAATTGCCGGTTGCTGGACAACCTGGTATTCCTGCTCCTGCTCCCCTGAATCAAGCTCCTGTACCACCTGTGGTCAATGTGAATGTTCATTCGGCACCCCCATCTTCCTGGGGTGACGGTATCTTTGCCTATACCTGTATCGCTTATACCTACTGTTTCACAAGCTACCTTACCTGATACTCCTACTGTTCCTATTCTATCTGTTCCAACTGCTACTGTGTTTTCTACATCTGCTAGTATTATGACTTCGCTTTCTGTTCGTCGGAGAATCACTGATTCTGTCTCTAATATTCTGTCTCCTTTCTATAAAACTTTAATTAAGACTCCTGCCTCTGAGTCTGTACAGAGACGTAGTCAGCTTCCAAGCACTGAGGAACGGGGAATCTTAGATTCCACGGCTCTCAGATGGATTTCGAAGAGTAGGAGATATAGTACGAGAGATGTATTAGATACTTTTATGCAATGGAATGAACCAACGCAACAATATGTGTTCGACGAGATGTGCTCCCTTTTGCGTGATGAATTAGAAGAAGATGATTCTGAATCGAACTTAGAAGAATTAATTAATGTTCAGAAAGAGTTTGCTGCAGGTACAATAATTGGTCAAAATATAAAGGAAGCGATGGAACTAATTTTAAGCTATAGGAATGATCCATCTCTTTGCTCACCAAGAGATTTAGAGAAACATAGTACGAAGCAGAATCGCCAATATCCAATGAGGGAGGTTCCTCCAATTTGGCGCGAAGCCGTTCCAGCTGATGTGAACCGTGGTATTGCTGCCGCTCCGGCGCAATTCCAGAGAGTGTGGATACACATTCCATGGAAGCGAGCTGAAGTGTTAGCGGTGAAACAGGCCTTGCTAGATCCGCGTAAGAATCCTGCCGGATACTATAAAGAATTAGCACAGACAGTTGAGGCTTGTGTGATGAATTTAGCGGACATTGACATGTTATTTGGGAATGTAGTTCCGCAACCAATTTGGGCCAAAATTCGTAAAGAGAATCATCCAGTTGCCCTAGGTGGTGATTGGGCAGCTATCATAGCAGCGGATGGTCAGCAAATAGGTGGTTCCAAACCCGAACCTCTAATTGCTAATCTTCCAGGTAGGATAATTGACTTAATGAAGACTCTGATGCCAGCATTGCGCGTTAATTGGGACAAGTTGTCCGCATGCAGGCAGAAGAAAGACGAAAGTGTCTCCGACTTTTTCACGAGGTTTGAAGAGACTTTTGTGGAGCACAGAAGGAGGACAGAGATTGTTTGTCGATAAATTTGCACACAATCTGCTACCAGAGCTTTGCAATAAATTGAAAGATTCCGAGAGTGCGTGGGCTGTCTCCACAACTGCGCAAATACTTGCAACTGCACAGTATTATGAAAATAGGGATAAAGAGGAGAAAGAGAAATCAGATAAGAAAACGAAAGATTTAAAAACTAAAGTTCTTTTGCAACAGGCATATCCGCCTCGCATGAATCAAATCAATACACAGCAAGGGTCATATCAAAGGACAGATTATAGTTCACCGAGGCCGCAATATCAGTGGAACCAGTGTGCCTACTGTAAGAAAGAGGGTCATTATAAAAATGAGTGTCCGATCTTAGCGCAAAATAATGCGGCAGCAGCTCAAAGAGGTCGTGGTGGTTCTATGCAAAATTCTAGAGGTCGAGGAAGAGGTGCTATGCCTCCACAGACGAATGATCGCCCTTCTAATAACTTTGATCAACGAAATGGACAGTCTGCCCAGCAAAATAGATCCCAACAGTATCATGTTGAGGACTATTGTGAAGTAGATGAGGGATTTCAACAAACTGAATACTAGGACAGCCGTGGACAGAGAGAGGGAGTAGTATCAGTTCCAGTGGATCAGAGTGGGCCTTATGTCGCAGTAGCAACATCAGGTGTAGTCAAACCGTTTCTGTTGGATACTGGTGCCGCAAAAAGTTCTATCATTCATGCTAAACTCCCTGGCGCACCTTTGTCCGGCCTAACAAATGTTTCTGTAGGTTTTTCAGGCGCCCCTGTTTACAACCCGGTATCTGGTCCTTTGTCTATTTCTGTTGGACCCCGTCAATTGAAAGCACCCTTGATTTTGACAACCGGTTGTAATGAAAATCTGCTTGGTTTAGACTTGTTAAAACGCCTATATGCGACATTGTACTGTTCTCCGTCAGGACTACAGCTTACATTGGGTAAAAGAAACACCTCTCCGATGTACTTGTCAATGGATGCACTCCCACCAGAGCTGCGTTCACTCCCTGGTACTCTTTGGGCGACTGGTCCTAACGATGTAGGCCTTTTGGAAATACCACCATATGTAGTCACTTTGAAAGCAAATGTTAAATTTCCACGAATTCCACAATACAAGATCTCTAGTGAAGGTGAACGTGCGCTTTTATTGATTGTGCAAGATTTGATTAAGAAAGGTGTGGTTGAGGAAACTAGAGGTAATGTCTGTAACAGTCCTGTATTACCGATTTTGAAACGTACTGATCCTTCAAAGCCTCCAGTGTATAGGTTTGTTATCGATCTAAGAGAGGTTAATAAGATTGTGGTTCTGCAGTTTCCTGTGGTTCCAGACATCACTGCATTGTTAACGTTGATTCCTGCTACAGCTGCATGGTTTTCAGTTATCGACTTGAAGAATGCCTTTTTCAGCATTCCGATAGCCGAGGAAAGCAGGGATATTTTCGGCTTCTCTCTAGGAGGTCGAAGCTTCAGGTTTAAACGTGCTCCACAAGGCTATTGTGAGAGTCCATCCATTTACAGTCAGGCATTAAAAAGTCAGTTAGATTCTTTTGTACTTCCTCCTGGTTCTGCTCTAGTACAGTATGTAGACGATCTTCTGGTGGCTGCTGATGACAAGGAAACTTGCAAAGCAGCTACAATTTCGTTATTGCATCATTTGTCTAATTTGAATCATAAGGTGTCACCTTCGAAAATGCAATACTGCTGCCAAGAAGTGACCTACCTAGGTCATCTCTTGTCAAAGGAGGGAAGGAAGTTGACCCCAGAGAGAATAAAAGCAATTACGCAGATGAGTGTTCCCCGCACACAGAGAGAAGTACCTGCCTTTTTAGGTATTACCTCATACTGTAGGCAGTGGATCCCAAATTTTTCTCTTTTAGCAAAACCATTGGTAGCTTTGACTGGGAAAGGTGTTCCGAGTCCGGTGCCATGGTCTGCTGAATGTCAGGAGAGTTTTTCTGAGTTACGTAATGCACTATGTTCAGCTCCTGTGTTGGGTACACCAGATTACAGTAAACCATTCACGCTCTATGTTCACGAGAGAGAAGGTTGTGCGTTGAGTGTTCTGACACAGAGATTTGGTGATAAACAACGCCCTTGTGCGTATTTTTCATCAACATTAGATCCGGTAGCTAGAGCATTGCCTAGTTGTTTGAGAGCTACAGCGGCAGCTGCAGCTTCCATTCGACAATCTGCTGGTTTGGTCATGAACAACATGCTAGTGGTCATGGTTCCTCATGCTTTGGATACACTCATGAACCGAACCAAGACGCAACACCTTACTAGTGCTAGATTATCAGGTTATGAGCTGACATTATTAGCGAGCCATATTCAAATCAAAAGATGCAATGTATTGAATCCAGCAACATTGTTGCCGACTAATCAAGAGTCGAGTGATTCTGAACCCCATGATTGTTGTTTCAGAACCGAGGAAGAGACTAAAGGACGAATTGATTTGAAAGACACTCCATTGTCAGATCCAGATGGCACGTTCTATGTTGATGGATCGTGCTTTAAATTGGAGAATGGTGATGTGACTGCTGCCTACGCAGTAACGACTTTGAGTACGATTGTGGAGACTGCAAGAGTGAGTCAGAATTCTGCCCAAGCTGCAGAATTAATTGCTCTAACGAGAGCGTGTGTTTTAGCAAAGGGAAAGAGAGTAAATGTGTTCACAGATAGTCAGTACGCATTCGGCGTGGCCCATAGTTTTGGCCGTTTGTGGAAAGAGAGAGGTTTCATTACGTCCCATGGGACTAAGATTCAACATGGTCAGTTAGTTAACGACTTGTTGGAATCTCTAACCCTGCCGACTGAAGTTGCGATTGTGAAATGCAGTGCTCATAAAGCAATCACGGATGATGTGGGTCGTGGGAATGCTTTTGCTGATGAAACCGCTAAACAGACAGCTAGAAATATGATGAGTAGGATGTATGTTGCAACGTCCGCAAGATGGATTTCCGAGTCTGGAATGTGCGAGGATACAGTGGAAAGTGTGAAAGAGATTCAAAAAGAGGCAACTGAGGAGGAAAAGCTTGCATGGAAAGAGAGTACGGGTAAATTAGACTCGAGTGGATTTGGATTGATTTGTCGGAACAACAGCGTTGGATGTTGCCTGATGCGTACGTGCTTGCAGTGGTAACGATGGCACATGGAGTAGCACACATTAGTTCTAAAGGAATTTGTAAGATGTTGGCTCCAGTTTGGAAGAATGATGGGATTAGTAAGTGTGCAGAGAGAGTGGTGAAAAATTGTATGGTATGCCTGATGCATAATCCTGGCAAGGGAGTCCCAACTCCTACTGGTCACTTTGCTCCTCCCTCTTGCCCCTTTGAAGTGATTCAGTTAGATTTCATTCACATGGATCGTTGCAACAACCTAAAGTACGTCCTGGTGGTAGTTTGTGCTTTCTCCAGATGGATCGAAGCATATCCACTAAAGGACAACACTGCCCTATCAACTGCCAAAATCCTTCTCAAAGAATACTTCCCTAGGTATGGAATGCCACGGATTGTATGGTCAGATAACGGAAGTGAGTTTGTAGGGAAAGTTATGCAGAGTGTGTGTGCTGGTTTAGGGATCAAGCAAAAATTTCACAGTGCAAACCATCCCCAGTCTGCTGGTTTAGTTGAGGGTTACAATGGCACCCTCAAGCTGAAACTCGCTAAAATGCAGGCATCCACTGGTTTGTCCTGGCCAGACGCACTACCCTTGGCTTTGTTATCAACAAGAGCGACTGTACATTCTAGAGTAGGGCTTAGTCCTTATGAAATAGTCTTTGGTCGTCCCGCGAATATTTGGGGAATACCAAGGCCGAAAGAATTCTGTTCTCTGGAATATCCAATGTTGATTGATTACCTTTACGACTTGACTGCTAAATTGAGTCTTATTCACCAACAGGTTTTCGACGCATTGCCAAAGCCACCGGAGAGTCCAGGTCATCAGCTGAAACCTGGCGACCACGTTGTTGTGCGGAACTTTGCGAGGACAAAGAGCCTTCAACCCAGATTTGTCGGCCCCTATCAAGTACTACTAGCAACGAGAACTGCTATTCGAGTGGCTGGCCGCAAGAACTGGATACACACGACGCATGTCAAACGTGTGCCCCTGCCGCTTCCTTATGATAACTGGGTGAAGAAGGGAATTGGTGCCTCTGAGTTTGAACGAACGCCCAAGTTTATCCCTTTCAGCGATGCCGAATTGATAACTGACACATCGAACTCTAGCTCTCCTCCTGAAACTACTTCTTTGACTTCTGAACACCTGCCCTCTGCATCAGAAGAAACTTTGCCTTCTGCGAACTTGAACATTGTAACCTCTGCTGATGAGACACTGTTTCCAGATCAAACAGCTCCTGCAAAACTGAGATACAATTTACGGTCTCGCAATATGGACAAATAAAGCAGGAAGCTGCCTATTGTAATATTTGAATTTTGACACTTTTTGCCTTCAGCCAGGAAGTTTGCTATTGTTTCTATTGTTTTAAATTGCCTTGCCGTCTGGGTAGCCGTAGGGTCGTGGCTGTGTGCCTAGTTGAATCTGCGGGGGTCAGACACAAGGTCGATCTTTCTGTTAGTTCTGGGAACTCCCAGGGCTGATAGAGGCATTTTCATCTACGTACACATCATCAGTGGTCGCGAGCGGATTGTAGAAGATGGAGCTTCCTGAGCTGCAACGAAAAAATTTGATTTATGTTCGCAGAAATAGACTTTACAGAATTCTCCACAGCAAATGCTTTTTGATGCAATGTGCTATTACATTTTTAATTATTTTGATAACATTGGTGGGTGGAATCGTCTTTGGTGTGAATTTGATTTTTATGCCAGTAACTACAGTACCTCCCCTTGATCCTGCTACTTCTACTGTTTCTTCTATGCATTCTTTTCACTCGTTTCCTGAGCATGAACAAGCTCGACGCTCAGAATTCATTAATAACACATTTGTACAGCTCTTGCACCAACACCAACTGGTAGTTAACACTACAGACTGCTGGGTGTGTGGCTTGATACCCCACACTATGGATAAAGGCATTCCCTACCTGGTTTTGCCTTTTAGCTATAATGGATCATTCCAGGCCCTTCAGACCATTTTTGCTTATGCCCTCGAAACCTATCCTCCGCGTCCACCACGTTCCACTAAATATAACTCTGCCAACAAAGCTTTAGTTCAGGGAATTATTGACATGATTAGAGACGTTAATAATACTCCATCTTACCCTAGAGATGAATTACGAGTATATTTGAGTTGGAACTCTTCAGAGTATCGCCTTAGTTTGGGAGAAAGCAAGCGTAAAAGCTCAACTCCAATCTGGGTCGTGCCTCACCGAGGTCAGGTCTGTTTGCAAGGAAATGGGAGAAATCCGAGAGCTCAGATGGGGAGGAGTGAATGCATTGAGACCTATGTGTTTCCGTCTAACTCTTCCCCTGCCTTCCTTACTGCTAGGGGTACCTACTTCATCTGTCAAGACAGAGCGTATACGTGGTTGCCTGCTGACTTTTCAGGTTCATGTTATATTGCTCGATTGTTGCCTCCAACATACACTGCTTCGTCTGATTATCACAAGACTAGAGTAGCAAGAGGTGTTTTCAGCAAGGAAGATACCGCTGGTCAGGAAGCTGGAGACTTCTTCAAAGGTTTCCTTCCGTTCTGGGGGCCTATGGCCAATAGTAGAAACATACGTCAACTAACACGGGAAGTTGAATCTACTATTACCGAAACTGCTGGTGCCCTTAACAACTTGACAGCTGAGCTTCAGGCGGATCGACTCATGACGTTGCAGAACCGTATGGTTCTAGACGTAATACTTGCAGACCGAGGTGGGGTATGCAGAATGATCCAATCGAGCTGCTGTGTCTTTATTCCCAATAATGCTCCAACTGTTTATGAGGCGATCTCTAAGCTACACAAGATTTCCGACTCTATTCATGTAGACAAGGGAAACTGGTCCTTCATGGAGTGGTTTTGGACTCTGATATCAGCGTGGGGATGGAAGGTTCTAATGGTTATTGGTGTCATCCTAGTATTCCTGTTCTCGTGCTGCCTGATTATCCAGTGTGGTCCCGCTCTGTGTAGTCTCTGTGCTGCAACCTGTTTTAGAAAACCACCTGCATTTGGAGAAAAGGCGCGAGAAAGGATGATGATACAGCAGCATGTCACTGACCTGATGAGCATAGAACTAGATTCTGACATAGACTGAGTAATTGCCTATGTAAGGGCAAAAGGAGGGTCTGAGGTTCCGTGACGATTTGAACCCGTGTTTTCAACATTGTCGTAAATACATAATTTTGGTATCAGTGAACCGCAAATGGTCCATTTAGCATATCCTGGTGTTTTCGCTGTGCTACGAGCAAGAGCACTCCTGTTACAAACACATTCCTAATCTACCCATGGCATCCATCTTAGATCATGGCAGCCATTTTGTGTTTCTTGCCCTCACATAGACAATGAACACGCAATGACCTCTGATTTCTTCATTTCGATTAAGGACACGCAGGCTTAGCCGGAGATTCACCTCTCTAGTGACACGTGCACCTTAGAACAGAACACGCTGTGGCTGCATGACTCGACAAAGGCTGCCTCCTCTGCCTGAGGCCAGTCCTGCTATACTGGTTCTCGTGTTCATTGGCCTGATCATGATTAGGCGGCCGAAGCTGGTAGCCTTGCCCATTTACAACCCACAAACATCTCTTATCCTGCTTTTCTATCTCCTACACCTGGCCCTGTTTCTTTCTTTCTGGACCTTTATTAGGGGGAGGTAACGAAATTTACGATGAGGCGGTCCGGCTCTTGAATGAAATGTTGACATGGGATTGTGATGGAATAGTGGGAACCCCTCTTCGTAATGTTTGACATCAGATATTATCGACGATTCCTGTGCAACGCCAAATATTTATTGTTTAGGACACAAAGGTTTGGGAATGTACCAGCATGTCAAGAATTTGCCTGAAGGCCAATATTTAGTATATAAGGAGCAACCCTTCTTGTACAAATCGAACAGGCCCCTAGATACTGCCCGTGTGTAGTTTCTGTGACTTCTGTGTCCCTGCAGTAATAAACCTTTGGTCTTTGACGCCACCATCGAGAAGCCCGTGTTTCTGTTTATTTGTGCACCGAGACAGGTAGAACTCCGGGGTCTTCGGGTGTTATCCCTGATACCTCTGGACGGAACCAAAAAGTCCAGAACTCCACACCAGTCGAACAGTCCAGGAGTTAGGGAAGGACTTGAGCTTAGGCACAGGTGCCGTGCCTAAGGTGCCTGTATTAGACTAGAGTAAGCTACACTGGTGAACTGCCCTGGACACTGGACAGGATAGTTCAGGGTACTTGCTCAGGAGGGAAGGTGCCCTATCCTGAAAGAAGAGGATTTGTTTTTCTGCAAGGGCTGCGATCGCGAAGCTCCCCTGTGGGACTGCTTCACAGCACCATCGTTGATGAACAGTAGGAGCCTGCCAGCGAGGCTCTAGAAGGACGCTAGGTGATTTGTACCCCCCTGGTACTGTTGTTGCAATAGTGGCTCCAGCTTGTGATTTTCTTTCCTTGTGACACATATCAGTTGCCTTTGAAGTTTTATAAATGTATCCCTTTGGGCGTCCTATCCATGATGAGGAGCAGCCCTTTGCAGCTCTGCGTCCCACTTCAGATGGGCCTGTTTGGTTCTCTTGGTCCACTAAGAGTAAAATAGTGTTTGATGTAATAATTTTGCTTTCCCTGCTTTTCGTATTTGGGGTGCTGTTCTTCCTAGAAGAAAAATATCCTTTGCATGCTTGGATAAGTACTATGCCAGCCCCTCCCGAGCATACTTTTGGTACTTTAGCGACTCACAAAGAAAAACACCGGAAGTACTATAAGGACAATGTTTTTATTTAGACGTTGCACTAACCGCATGCTGCTTATAATACGACAAAATGTTGGGTGTGTGGTTTGTTATCTTCTGTCACGCATCAAAGTGAGAACGTGTTGCCTGTGGCCTTATCCTATGTTAATAGTTGTGAGGGATGGTTCACGTTACTTAGTTTGATCCACCCAGTCTCTCAAGTTGGCTTCTTGGAACAAAGAGGCACTAGTTCCTGTTCCTTGACAATGAATGTGTATTCCCAGCATAGGTCCCCACCTAGTGTTTCCCCTGGAGGTGGGTGGTTTGATAGAGTATTCTTGAGTTCTGGCCTTGGGGCGGTAGATCAAAGTAGAAAGGCAAACAGAACAGAGATGGATAGAGATAGGTTTTCGCAGTTCAATGTATCAGAATATTACCAATACTTCCAAGCCCGCAATGTCAACGATGATAAGCCCATGCCCTGGCAGTGGTAGACACACTGGCTCCTTTTTGTGTTCAAGGGGCGGGAGACAGAGGTGGGGGACAGTAGATGTTACACCACTTCCATATTGAGAATGCCCAAAAGTCTGCCATTGATCCCGCCACCTAATGTTTATTTTGTTGGTGGACCTCATGGTTATATGTGGCTCCATTAGGGATGATCCGGGCTGTGCTACCGTTCCTACCTCCTTCCCCCTGTTTATATAGCCCCTCCAAACTACCACGAAACTCATCGCCTACAGCATAGGAGTGTCCTAGCCTCCCAAAGGATGTGTCATCTATGTTTTTTTTCTCCTGTATGGTGGGATTTTGAGTCAAGGTGCCAATTTACAGCGGAAGTTTATTTGTTGAATGTATTTGATGATTTATTCCTGATGAAGAGCGGTCATGTTTCATGTATCACTTTGTGGATGATACAAAGCAGCTTTATTGTGGATCGTTTGGCAACCAGTAACCATTGTAGGGCTTTCAAGACAGGGGAGATGTGGGCTTGTGGCTTTGTATGTAAGAGTTGTGACCGCACCCGGAACCGAAACCAGAAATCCAGCGATCACGTCACTGGAAGCTCCCCGCACCACGGGGACTATCCACTCCAGAAGGCTCCACTCTGCCCGCGCTCTATTTACGTGGACAGACACGCACCCCTGATATATTCTTGCTAACGATCTTAATACGCAGCAACACAGCCATATAAAGAGTCTCCACACACCCGCAGGAGAATTTCCCTTCTGGACAAGCCAACTTGTATCTCGACAGTTACTTTTACCCGGTCCTGAGCGGAGCCGGGTCGGAATTATCACCGGCACGCGACCTGTGGGTTCTTATCCTTTGCCCACAGCCCTGCGGAGTAGCGGAAACTGTTTTTTCTAGCGACAAAACACGTGTCAGCTGGCTCACTTTGAATAATAAAAGAGGAACCGAAATACTGATGCTCCACACCTTCGCCCATGGATTTGGACCTTTATGTCAATTGTGACATCTTTTTTGCTTGAACTTATACATAAGTGTGCAGCAGGTCCTGCTTTCATTGTATGTAAGAGTTGTTGGACAGTAGTTGGACAGCAGAGTTCTGAATCCATGGTAGTATTTTCATAGTTTGTTACAGGTGGTGGTAGAGGCTATTGGCATAATCGAGTTTAGACATAACAAGAGAGATAGTATCCTAGACCTTGTGTGGAAATTTCTGTTGAGGGAGGGTTCATCGCAGAGTTTTTATAGTAACTTAGCTTGATCTTGCTAATTTGTCCACTTGGGCATTCATTGATAGCTTGGAGATCATGGTAATTCCAAGGTTTCTTAGATACGTTCATACTTTAGGCAGTATTCCCAGATCATCTGGCCAGGCTGCAAGTGGGTCATAATTTGTCTAATCGCCATGTGTGAGTTTTTCTGTTCTGGAAGCATTCAATTTGAGATGGTTCCATGTTATCCATTGATCCAGGGCTCTGAGACAACTGAAAATTAGTGAGTTTTCAATGTCTTTTGGGCTTTCCAGTTTAAGGAGTATGTGTTTGGCATCTGCATACTCATAGCATGTGAGGTGAAACTGGGTGAGATGATAGAGCCTTGAGGGGCTTTTGTGAAGTACGATTTGGAAGAGAAAGGGGGTATGAATGAAATTCATTCTGGTGTGAAAGTAGGATGTATTCCAGTCTAGAACAGTCCCCTCTATGCCATCTTTGTATTAGAGGGTCATGGTCCACCTTGTCAAAGGCAGCTGTGAGGTCCAGGAGAAGTTGAGCAGTAACCATGTTGCAGTCATCTGTGTTGTTAAGGTCATCCAAGATTGCAACGAGAGAAGATTTTGTGCATTTCCCTGAAAGGAATACTGTTTGGAAGACTGAAAGTAGGAAATTATCTTTAAAGAATTGTGACATCTGGGCAAATGCTGCTCTTTCTATCAGTTTGCCCAGGAAAGTCCATCTGTAATCGGTCTGTAGCTGTCGGGGATAAGCGTGACCCCACAAGACAACACCCCCTCTCCTCATCTGTCAGCTGCTGGACTGGCTTGATCTTCAGGTGGGTTGTTGTGTGGTCAGCTGACCACAGGCAGGGAAAGCCTCAACACACTCTGGCACATAATCTCTTTGGAGGGCAGAATGATGATGTGAGATCAGAGGCCGTGGACCCCCCCCTATAGATCCATATAGATCTCTTGTTATTACCTCAGACACACTCTAGTATGTTATCTCTTTGGAGGGTACAACACAGACACGGGGGTGAGTAGAGAATTACTATGAGACCAGAGCCAAGGGAAGCCCCCACAGATCCATATAGATCTTTTCTGATAATCCCAGACACACTCTGGCATGTTAACTCTTTTTAGGGCCCTGCACGGAAGGTGAGGAAGAGAGTTACTGTGAGATCAGAGGCAGGTGAAGCCCCCTACAAAGTTACTGAGAAACCACAGGCAGGCTACAGCCCCCTATCGATCCATACAGATCTTTCAAAATAATACACACAGATTCAGATTCAGATAGCTATACCAAGTAAGACTACCTTGATTTAGGCAGATGCATGTCGGTAGTTACATCTAAGGTAACTTGTTCAACTGTTGTGTTGTAATTCTGTAGAATTCCTTGCTTGGGTGTATTTTTTTTGGTTTCAAATGGAAATGAATTGAAGTAATAAGAAATAGTGCAATAAATACAAAAATGGGGGATACAATCTTAACTGTATAATCTGTTAGCTAATTTGAAAGAAAAGGAAAGAAGGGAAAGGAGGAAAGAAGAAGGGAAGGGAAAGGAAATTATATATATACAATATTACTCTTAGCATAACCACTTATGTAAATAGTAACAATTGTGAAAAAAACAAAAAGCACAAAAAATGAAGTAAGCAAGAATAAATAACAATAAAAAACATTTCATGGAAGTTTAGGAACTTCTTCAAAACGAAGGTTATGGGTTTGTGATACATTTGCAGAAGTGTCTAGAAAATAAGTAATAGGTGACCACAAACATTCTGGTTTTATAGCCAGGGATACAGGGTGGACATATTCTCTATCTAACCTATGATTGTAACAGACCCCATACCACCAAGCTTGATAAGAGAAATTAGTGGTGTTTTTCCATGCCCTAGTAATTAGTTGGAAGGCAACCGCAAGAAGTAAATTTACAATATGAAAGGTATTTGGATAGGATTCCCATGCCGAAGATATACTACCTAAAAATATTTTAACAATATTTGTGTACAAAAAACATTGTTAATTTGATTCCAGACCAGAAACCAAAAATTATAAACAAGGAGGCAAGTGAATGACATGTGCTACAAATCAGCAAGGGGCTTGTTACAGGACCAACAAGAAGAAGAAAGAGAAGGGTTTATTTTGTGCAAGGAAGTAGAGGTTAATAAAAACCTATTTTAGATTTTAAAAAAAACAATGTGTAGGTAACATTAACAGCTCTAGAGGATTTTCTGATCGTAATCTAGATCTTATTCCAAGTAGAAACAGATAAGGACCATTTGAGATCAGCTTCCCATAATTTTTCTGCTCCGGTTTTAACACGAGTAATTGGGGAAGAGGAGAGATGTTTATAAACTTGGAAAACGGAAGTAGAAAGAGACAAGAGCAGACGAATGGTGGGAGAAGAACAGGAGGAAGGGGTAATGGATGTTAAATTATTATATGTTGATTGGATCAGCATAGTTAGAGAGGTATATTTAGACAGACAAGAACTAGGGAGAGAAAAACGCGCTTGAGCAGCTGAAAAAGAAATACACATATCATTCTCGAAAAGTTGATGAACCCAGTTAAGTCCTTTAGCGTGCCACTTTTTCCAAAAGATGACTCTACGATTAATTTTAAGATGATTATTATACCATAAAGAGGATTGCAAAAAACGATCTTTAGGAGAAAGGTGATCAATAAATAAAGGTTGAAGAATTTTGCAACTATTACTGAAAATAGGAAGAGAAAGGGAGAGAGGACTTTGAGAAAAAGATAAACATTTCTGAAAGGAGAAAGGATGAAGAAATTGCTTTTCGATAACAGTACACAATGGTAAAACCCGATCATCATTGCTTTCTTGAAGTAAAAGAGACGTTTGTTTAAGAAAAAATGCAGTATGATAAGCTTGAAAATCTGGAAAGTTGACACCGCCTAATTGTTTTGGTCTTTTAAGTTTACAAAAATACATACGCGGATTCTTATTATTCCACAGAAATTTCGATAATATAGAATAAATTATTTTAAAATGTGAATTAGGAATGTTTATGGGAAGATTGGAAATATAAAAGAGTGTAATAGGAACTAACATCATCTTCAATGTGTCAAGGCGGCCCCACGAGGATAAAAATAAAGGATTCCACTTGCAGTAGCAATTTTTATTAATGTTTGCAATTCCATTAGATTTAACGTAACAGACACTTTAATGGAAGATTCAAACCATAGACCCAAGTATTTTATTTTATCTGGGTTCCAACAAAAACTAGAAGAAAAAGGAAATCTAAGGAAAAATATGATGTATTTAAAGGGAGGATTTCACATTTGTCAGAGTTAAGTGTTTAAAACCAATAGCGAATTTTTATCAAAAAGGGTTCAAGAGCTATAATAAAAAGAAGAGGAGAAAGAGGACAAACATGTCTTACCCCACGATGTAAAGGAAAGAGAAAGAAACAAGACCATTCACCAAAATGGAGAAAGTAGGACAAGAGTAAAGCAAGGAAATATAATTTATAAATGTGTGATGAAAACTAAACAAAGACAGAGTGGGGAAGATAAAAGACCAACCAACTCTGTCAAAAGCTTTTTCGGCTTCAAGAGAAATAGCTGCTAAAGAGTTGGTACGTAATTTTGTTTTAGAGAGAACATTAAAAAGAGTCTAGTATTGTCGGAGAGATGTCTTCCTTTAATAAAACCACAATGTTCACTTCCGATTAATTGGGTAAAAATGTCTCAAAATGAAAATCTAAATTCTTTGTAAAAATGTTATAGACCAAGTTAATTAAAGAGATGGGCCTATAGTTTTTACAAAGACTATCACCTTTACCCTCTTTGGGAAGAAGGCATATCATGGCTTCTTGAAAGGAGAAGCTAGACTTTTTAGACATTCATGCCTTTTTGGACGCCTGCACTTTTGTTTTCAATGCAATAGGTCTTGCGTAAATACAAGCCCCATTGCATTTGTAAATGCTTGTTTTCTCCTGGGATTGGCTGAGTGAATTTTCACTCTATTTTACCTGACCTGTCTAGAACACATGCACAATACAGACATTACCTGAAAGCGGAAGCGCGGCTGCAAGAAGGGTCAATGTCAGCAGCAGCACGGCGACTGTAATTCTAATGCGCTTTCTGCGGGGTGCTTTACCATGGGCAGGCAGGAGCCTGAGCTTCCAGACACAAGGGATGAGGGAAGGTACGTGCAGCCTGTGCAGGGCACCTGCTGGAAAAAGGGAAACTGGGGGGCTCGCAAACTGTAAATCGATCCAGACCCAAGGCAGTTCATTTTCGGCCCGAGCAGCCTCCATATGGAATGTCCTACTCCCAAGTCTCGCCCTCTCGACTTGCTGCTATGACTCACAAGAAATGCAAAGGTCTTCCAGTGATTCGCACCTGTTTCCAAAGTGCCTCGCATTCAATCCCTCCCCAGGTGCTACGAAATGTGGCTCTAATGTCTACAGTGCGTGTTTCTCTTTGGAGCATCATTCCTTTCACAGGCTGTCTCTGCTCTCACCGCTCGCTCCCCCTCAGGCTTGCTCGGCTCTCAGATTTTAAGTTCTTATTTTAATGCAACTTTGTTTCTTTGGGGTGTGCAGTGCACACATTGGGAGTCCCTTGATACAGGCACTACTGAAAGGAGCTCACTCTGCGGAAGCACTAGAACACTAAATGGCTCTAAGGGAGGACCCTCACACTGCCAAGGTGCCAGAGCACGGACAGGACACTGTTGAAATCTCAACCTAGGCAGTTTCGATGCAAAGTATCCACAAGCTTGAGGAAAAGTTGATAAGGGGAAAAAGTGAGACTCCCTAACAGCAGGAGGCAGGAATAAGACGTGTATCTCCAGATCTTCACAGTGCACTGCATCCACGAGATTCAGAGTATAGGAGGCACAGCATCCTCTAGGCACTAAAAGGGAGCCTAAGCGCACCCCACTGCAGTTTGCAATGGCAGTCAGTTGATGAATAAGACACAAACTTGGCTCCAAATGTTGCCCGCCGGGTCATAGCATTGGTGCTGCCCCCTAAGAACACATTTAACAACAACAATGGTCCCTGGCAAGGAGACGAATGGATGAAAATGAATATAGACTCAGTCAGTTCTATATTAGTGAAGACATGCCCAGCTGGGCAGAGGTCCTCAAAGTTTATATTTAAATCAAGGTTTGCAAAACACAATAACACCTTCAACAATTCACGTGCGTGGGGCACAAGCCTGTACCCAACCACGACAATACACAGACAAAGACATACACAAAGGGCTTGTAAGGCAAAATCAACAGTCTCTGCAAGGTTCCAATTTTAGACAGAGAATTTCTTGTAGGTACCATTACATAGTTTTGTATAGTAAATCATTCCACAAGTATATGGTACACAGTAAGTCGACGACGTTTCGGACCCCTTTACTAAATGATGGGGTCCATCATCAGGACAAAACAATGGTTGCCTTTTAAGTTATAAGCCTCTTTAGCCAGAAGGGCATATGGTATGAGAGCTCACATAAGAGCGCGCAGGCGAGTAGTTAAGTCAGGACCAATTTAAGATGGTTTGTCCGAAGTATTCGGTTTATCTAAAGAAATTATTTCGAGGGTCCAGGGGCGGGAGAGGATTAATATCCGGTTTCCGCATGTACCTTGTGAACCGGGTAATACCGGTAGCGCTGTGTCGCGCTGGGGTCCTGGAACCAGGAGGGCCGGGTCAATCGGCAGAACTTGATTTCCTACCAGGAGGGCCGGGTCAATCGGCAGAACTTGATTTCCTACCAGGAAATCAAGTTCTGACGATTGACCCGGCCCTCCTGGTTCCAGGACCCCAGCGCGACACGGCGCTACCGGTATTACCCGGTTCACAAGGTACATGCGGAAACCGGATATTAATCCTCTCCCGCCCCTGGACCCTCGAAATAATTTCTTTAGATAAACCGAATACTTCGGACAAACCATCTTAAATTGGTCCTGACTTAACTACTCGCCTGCGCGCTCTTATGTGAGCTCTCATACCATATGCCCTTCTGGCTAAAGAGGCTTATAACTTAAAAGGCAACCATTGTTTTGTCCTGATGATGGACCCCATCATTTAGTAAAGGGGTCCGAAACGTCGTCGACTTACTGTGTACCATATACTTGTGGAATGATTTACTATACAAAACTATGTAATGGTACCTACAAGAAATTCTCTGTCTAAAATTGGAACCTTGCAGAGACTGTTGATTTTGCCTTACAAGCCCTTTGTGTATGTCTTTGTCTGTGTATTGTCGTGGTTGGGTACAGGCTTGTGCCCCACGCACGTGAATTGTTGAAGGTGTTATTGTGTTTTGCAAACCTTGATTTAAATATAAACTTTGAGGACCTCTGCCCAGCTGGGCATGTCTTCACTAATATAGAACTGACTGAGTCTATATTCATTTTCATCCATTCGTCTCCTTGCCAGGGACCATTGTTGTTGTTATATGATTGAGCTCCCCGAGGTCCCTCGCTGATACTAATTGGGGTCCCCTTGTTGTTTAAAATAGCCCCCTAAGAACACACCACTGATCATTGTTTGCACACCGGGCTGTCCACCGCATGAGCCCCCACCCACCTCACCACATACCAAACCTACTAAGAGAGGAGGAGAAAGAATGTCTCACTGTGCTTAAAAATAGCTTGTGCACTTTTCTAGTTTTTATGTTTTTCCAACTTCTATGGTAGGAATCGTCTTTTCTAATTTAAATAATAGAGTACTGTTTGTTACAGCTGCTGTGGTGCAGGGGCCGTGCGGTGCAATACAGGGCAGGTTTCCCTCTCCTGAAGGTGTTTTCAGTTGGCTTTTACGCCATGCAGTGCAGAGGCCCATGCGTTCTGTATATTTATAAGCAGTTGCAGCCAATGCTGAGACTGCTTAGTTTTGATTTGCTGGTTACGCCTGCGAGTGAGCATGACATGGGAATCTGCCATTTTAACCACGACAATGTGGGGCCGCAGGGGAACAGTATATGTTTCAGCACCCACGCTAATGTGCTACATAGCTAAATACATATAAGTTTCCAATTGCCAGACCGATTGGCATTGCCAATGCTTGATATTCTTATGATTGTCATGTGAACACGTGAAATGAAACAGTTACTCTAAATACTCTTCAACTGGGGAGGGTCACACCTGATTAAAAACACACTTATTCGCTGCTTAGTGAGGAGAGGCAATCTAGTGTTATGTTATGTGTTCGGAGTGTGTAGTCATTCTGCTGCTGTAAAGTGTTGACTTCTGTCACTCTGGTATCATAATAATCCTGGGTATGCAGAACAGTTTGGTCCAGTAACTTCACTAGGAGAATGACTGAGGGGCTGGAGGTATGAGTGCCTGAGGTGCACAGAAGTGCGATTGATTCAAGGTCAGGAGGGGAGTATAACTGAAGGGCTGGGGAATGTGAGCGAGTGGAAAGAGGTGAGTGTGACCCAGGGGAAAAGGGTGCAAGTGATTGAGAGACAGGATAGGAGAGTGAGGGAGATGTTTATGACTGAGGGGCCAGACGTGCGAGAGACCAAGTGGCAGGAGGTACGACTAACTGAGGAGCAGAGGGTAAGAGTGACCGAGTAGCCGCAGGTGTGTTTGACCGTGGGAGAAGGTGTGACTGTGTTAAAAGTGCTTGAGGGGCAGGAGGGGAGTGAGCGTGAGTGGGTCAGGGGGTGAGGCTTGAATGACCCCAAGTGAATGGAACTGCAGCCCGTCAGCACACCTTTTTCACATGTGTTGGAGAGCAAGGGGAAGTGGGAAGCACTAAAGAGATCTTAGGGAGGGGAATCCAAATAAACTCAACTCGGGCTCACTGTGTGGGTATTATCCAACTTGGCCCCATAACTGGCAAATTTCTCTAAAAGCTAGGTTCTCACAGTGTTTAATTTGAGCCTGTGGTTTCCGGTGCTTGGCACCGACATGCGTTTTTGTAACAGCAGCGTTTGTGTCAGTCTGCCACAAGGTGGCGCTGTCTCCCCCTTTTAGAGATGACCCCAACAACAGTTATTTATTAATTCAACTAGCAGCCCGTCCCGACGTTGTCCGGGTATGAATTGCTGCCGGCCCGTAGTATATTGTTTTGTAGGATTTCGTTTTGATACTATTTCTTATCTGTGACAGGCCTGTGAAACGCTCCAATTCACAGTGCACTGCTGATGCACTTAAGAGTGCGCTTTCAGTAGTGTGTGAACTCGAGTTTCCCTACTTTATTTTTCCTTGCAATATTATATAGCACGAACTCGACAACATGGCATGAGCACAATTTACATTACAGAAGAACACATTCATTTGTGGTAGGCTCGGGTAGACAAAGCGATTTGCCTGGAATCACAGGATGTTGAGCTGATGCAGAGATTCAAACGTAGCTCCCCAGCTCTAAAGTTCGCAATTCTAGAACTTCTGGCGCAATACCATCACTCCGCATACTTTCATTATGAAAGAACCATGACTCCGCAATGTAATTATAATGCATGGCATTAAATTGTATATGTTTTTACCACGCATACATTTATGCATGAATGGTTAAAGCATGTTTTTTTAATGTTTGGATAAGGTAAGTATGAGTGTAGGGGTATATGTTTTGGGGTACTGAGGTATATGTTTTGGAGTGTTTGGGTATTTTAAGGGTTCAGATATAGTTTTGCGTTATGGGGTATAGGGGTAGTTTTAGGGTTTAGGGATAGGTTTGGGTTTTGGGGTACAGGGGTATTTTTAGGGTTCAGGGCTAGGTTTGGGTTTTGGGGTATAGGGGTATTTTAGGGTTCAGGGGTAGGTTTGGGTTTTGGGGTACAGTGGTATTTTTAGAGTTCAGGGCTAGGTTTGGGTTTTGGGGTATTTTAGGGTTCAGGGGTAGGTTTGGGTTTTGGGGTACAGGGGTATTTTTAAGGTTCAGGAGTAGGTTTGGGTTTTGGGGTACAGGGGTATTTTAAGGGTTCAGGGCTAGTTTGGGTTTTGGGGTACAGGAGTATATTTAGGGTTCAGGGGTAGGTTTGGATTTTGGGGTACAGTGATATTTTTAGGGATCAGGGCTAGAATTGGGTTTTGGGGTACAGGGGTATTTTTAGGGTTCAGGGGTAGGTTTGGGTTTTGAGGTACAGGGGTATTTATAGGGTTCAGGGCTAGGTTTGGGGAACAGGGGTATTTTTAGGGTTTAGGGATAGGTTTGGGTTTTGGGGTACAGGGCATATTTATAGGGTTAAGATGGGTTAGTGTTTAAGGGTGTTGGGGTATTTTAAGGAGTAAGGGTGGGTTATGATTATGGGGTGCAGGGGTATTTAAAGAGAACAGGGTGGGATTAGCACACAATATGAGACATGGCATGAAGGGGGGAACGTACCACACGCCCCCAACTTTTGTCACGCCCCCAGCACACGCCCACAGCACAACGCAGACACGCCCACAAGGGACTACTTTGCTGGCACGGTTCTTTTACCTTTTATATGTATATGGTGGGCGTCTGCATAGCCTATGTCCTTCTGCTGCGACTGCCCTTTCCAACGCTGTATTGGGTGTTGTGATTGGTGCTGTGGTTCCTGAGATCACCCGCCTCAAAGGTTTGGGCTCTCTCTTTATTATATTAGTATGGATATGCATTCCAAACCATTCTTATAGCTTTGATGGACTAAAATAGTACAAATTGCCACACTTTAGGGTTGTGATGGTTAGCAATTCCGAAGGTACTGTTATTGGTAGCATGGCAGGGCCAATGTGTGGTGCAAATTGCAGAGGCCTCCTGACAAGAGCCCTGAAACTATTTTTTATTTTTACAAATTAACCATAGCATAAACCTTTCTGTACACCCGGCCAAGCGAAATAGCCAGCAAAGCCTTAATATACAGTGAAGGAGCAGGCAATTGTTTTCCTTGCTGATATATTGAAAACACGAAATATCCGGTGTTTACACAGTCAATTTTGTGAATTTGCTAATGAAAACAAAACACGTCACTAAGCAGTCCCCGCACATGTGCTTGGAGTGCTTTGCTGTATGGCTGGCACCACTGAATGAGAAGAGAGAGCGTCTTTCTGAGGTAATATTAAACGTCCGACCCTCTTTCCGGACAGGTTGAGTTTTAAGGAAACGCCTAAGCCAAAGGGTAACGATGGAGACGGTGAAATAAAAGATACCTTGGTGATAAATGAGAATGTATGTACACAAACTTTGTACTAGAAGAAATTGGAAAGCTGATAAAATGAGATCCTTGCAAGCGTATCAAGGGCCTCATTTATGAAGGGCTTGCGCCACCGGTGCGTCACTTTTAAAATGGGAAAAAGTGACGCACCGGTGGCGCAAGGCCTTCATAAATAAGGCCCCAAGTATTTATCAGCCTCACTGCTTCAAGGTAAAACAGGAAAGAAAAGTCCACAACAGCGATGTGCGATTGGATAATATCAACAGGTGACAGGCAGCAAATCCAGCCAATGCCTGACAGGGGCTCAGCTCTGAGAAGCAAATTGCTGAAGGCAGATGACTTAAACTTCTTTCTGTATGCTGCTGCACATCTATCATACATGATGTATGTATGTGTGTGTTGTGTGCATTGTGTATATTTTATCATTTTGCAGCAGTGCGAATGATCTACCGTATTATGGGGATGTCAAAAGTGACGTATTTGAGGTCACCTTTATCTGCCTTTATGAAGTCAGATTCACTCATTCGGCGGGCTGGTTTTCAGACATTTAGAGGGGCTGCCTTCCGTTCCCATCCCGGCCCTGAATACGCTGTGCTTTCCACTAGGAATGTTTCACATATCCTCTGCCATTTCAGATCAATATTCAAGGCCATGTGGCATTCTTATTGAATATTAATAACGCGAGAGTGGACTAGCCAGGAGGAGGTACGTCAACACAATTTGACTAAGACTGGTTTGAAGGACCTTGACCTTGAAGATTCTTAGAAGACTGACCTGAGAATTTCGAGAAAACGTAAGATTGTATTTTAAGAATCTTTGCAGTAATAGCCATGTACACAGCCGAGCAAGTTTTACATGTTGTTGTTCATGTAATAGGACTCCTAGGATGTAATAGGACTATACTCTGCGAACCACAAGTTAGTGCATTTAAAATAGATGTTTTTAATTAAATAATATATTTAAATTAATGCAATAACTATTTAATTCATTTATGAGTGTGAGTGTGCGTTATATGCATGTAATAGATATTTATATCGTAATGTATGAATATTTTTTTCCGGAAACACGTTATTGGACCGGAAGCTGCATCACAGATACGCCAGACTGTCCCACTCAGCACAAGTGTGTGGACCAGGCTCCGACTGAGACAGTGCACCATTTAGCAGCAAATGTGCTGCTCCCAGTGGAGGTGCGAAACCTCGCCAGTTCTGGGAACAGCACTTTAGTGAAAGAAGGACTGGCTGTTTGAAGCCACGAGCACTATTTCACTGGAGGCCGCGGCCCACGCTCCGTTACAAAGGGACCTGGGGGCAGATTCACAACCCCTTGCGACACTTTTACGCCGCCGTGGCGCCATAAACAATGTGTGACGTTGCAACCTATTTACAACATGACGTATCTAGGCAGATGCGTCACGTTGTAAAGCCCTGCGCCACATAAAATCTGCGTCAGGTTTCATGTGGGCGTTCTGTTGCAGGGTGGGCGTTCCCTCGCAGAAAAAGCCGTGTAAAACTGACGCAGGGAAAACTACAAGATTTCACTGAGTCAGTTTTACGTATGGAGTGGCGCATCACGTTGAATATGGGTGGCCCCTGTGCACTGCAGGAGTTGCATCCCACTTGCGACTCCAGCAATGCGCCGGCCGTACGCCACTAGATGTGTCACGCATCTTTCCTTCCTTGCACCATGGTGCGCCGCATTGTAAATGCGGAGCATCTGTGGTGGCGGAAGGAGGGGATTGCATGACGCATCTGTTCTGGCGCATCCCTGCTGATTTGCAGAGATGCGCCAGAACATGTAAATATGCCCCCAGGAATTCTGCTGCAGATAGGGGCAGTGGGTGCTCCAGCCTGCCAGGGAGTGCTTGGAAGTCCTTTGGGACCACCATTGCTTCACCCCAGAGGACTCCCAGGGAGTGCACTGACTGTACACCTCTTCTATATAGCGCACAGTACTGGAGCTCTTGATGACGTTTTTGCCTCTACTGCACAGTCTGAAATGCGGCTTGGGCACAAGGACCAAGGATTCCCTCATTTACATGGCGCTATACCACATGCAGATCAGGACATGCCCCTTGGGATCATGCTGGTACACAGTTAGTTATTCTGCTTTTCATCTTACAGACGAGGCTTCTTTAATTCCATAGTACCTAGGGGTACCAGAAGTGGACACAAATATTGGGGGTACCCATGATGTGCTATTCTAATACCGTCCCAATAGTACGAAGAAGAATTTATCCATACATTTATTTATAAAGCTAAAACGTGAAAATTAATGTTGTTATCTTTCTATGACAAAAATAACTTGATAAATCTCTGTTTACCCCATTGCAGATTTATTGTTACAATCACTTTATAGGGAAGATCAATTTTTCACAACCTCCATAATACAGTTTTATTACCCAACACATATTTAACCCCTCATGCTCTAGCTGACTAATGATATCCAAGAGTAAACCAGATGTCAGCCAAGACTTCTCTTGGCTTGCTCCTGTAATTCAAAATTACTTGAAAAATACAACAATAATATGTCACTGTCAGAAATTGAGTTTCTGTTTGACAAAGGTATGCACCCTGTCCAAGCTCTGTAGCCATAATCCTAGTCAGGGTAAGCTAGATACACACTAAAAGATTACCTGTGCTCGCCCTCTGGTAGATTGGCACAGAGCAGTCATGCTTATCTAAAGAGGCAGGGGCAGATTTACAAGCCCCTTGCACCACCCGTACGTCACTTTTCCCATGTTAAAAATGACGCAAAAGTGGCGCAAGGGGCTTGTAAATAAGCCCCACAATGTGTAACTCACTTGTGTTACACACACACACACACGCACACACAGTAACACAATGACTGCACCACAGAAAGACTCCACACAGGTTAATAACAATGTATTAGTATATTATAAACAAACAATACCAAAATGACAAAAATGTATAGAAGTGGAGATATTGAATTTTAAAAGAATAAAATATATTAAAGCACTTAAAAAGCAAGTAGCTCTAAGAGATAACTTTATATCATGCTGGACAGTTGCCAAGTCAAAGTTCAAGTCGACCATGTGGAAGTGCTGGCCGGCTACAGGACCAAAGCAAGTCCGGCGAGAGGAGCTCACTAGGAGAGCTCCGCGAGCTGTGGGATCTATTAGCCAAATATCCCTGCTTTTAACTCCATCAGACACTTCCTTTTGGAATCAAACTATTGAAATTCATATAAAGAGTAACAGGAGCATTTTACGGACTTACCAAAGCTTTACTTGGCAGACTGCGGAATCATGGGCTCATAGGACATCTCCTTCTAACGAGACGACAGTTGTCCAGGGACTTGGATGTCAAAACAGACGTGGATGGTCCCCTCAGGATTGCAATTGCGGGGCTCGGCTGGCAGAGGGTGATCCTCCATCATATGCTAGCACCCCAGCTTTGCCTTATGCCGAACCGGAGTGCTCCTGACTGCGGGATGCCTCCCCCTCACTGACGATGGGCCAAGGACACCTCCATCGACCGAAGAGGGAGCTACTGAACATCTTTGTGATCGTGGGTCTAACGAGCTTCCTGCAAACTGCGGGCTCTGGAGCTTCCTGGCAGAGCTGCCCTGGGAGCACTCGGGAGGTAGATACGCAGGCTGGAGGGAGCGAAGGAGTTTTAAACTGCGCAATGATCTTTGCGGAGCTGCAGGAGGCGAGCAGGCACCAGAACAGATCACCCTGAGCCACAGGAGACCTTTGCTGGCTTGAAGAAGGAGCACAGCAAGCGAGATTATGGCCACAGACTTCCTTCTCACCTTGCTTCATTAAGGTAACAGGTAAGAGCCCGATCTGGCACCCGTCCCTCCCCTACTCCTACTCCCAGACTGGTTCTCTGCAGCACGACGGTGCATGTAGGGCCACCCCTTCTGCTTTCCCTGCGAGACAGCCTCTGGTCCTCCTCTTGGCATCAGATTTGGATGCCGGATCCGGATAAGGTGGGGGCTGAGGACAGTGGACCTCCTGTGGGACGGGACACGTATCCAGAGGGTTTTGTCTCTGGGGATTCCTCCCTGGGCTTGGGCTGCAAGATAGGAAAATATCACAATTTTCCTCTTAAGATATTAAAATGTCCGCAACTGGTTTAATGTAGATAAAGGGCTACCTCCCATAAAACACTATTATACTGAAATAGAAAGAAGACTTCTGTGCCTCCTCCACAGAGCACTCAAAATGGCTGCAGCAAATTAACATAGAAAAAGCACTACCACTCTGAGAATTTTTACCTGAAATAGTAAAAGGACTCCATTACTAGCTCTATGCTAGTCAGTTAACTATATAGCCAGCTTGGTCTGTATTACCTCTATCAGAACCCTATTAGCCTCTACCCACTCGAAATGTGTGCAGTAAATTAACATAGAAAAAAATAAAAACCCACCTTGCTTAGACTTCTTCCTATTGGTCTATCCTCAGCTAATCTTGTGGCATCCACACTATGGAGCGCACCGGTAAATGCACCTATTCCATCACTTACCCCCCTAACCTCTCTAAAAAAAGCAGCCAAAGGCTTCAAACACAACTTATTAAAATTGCATCCAGAAACTCCTATCTCTGACCCTTACTTCTCAATGGACAAAGGGCTCATTAAGAACGACATCATATTCTATACTAAAAGAAGATCACAATGGAGAAAAGCCTTTATCGCTCTCTTTAAGGTCTCTAACTTGAAGAAAAAAGTGCACAGTTTTGCCTTATCTATCCTACCCTCACTATTCTTCAATGCAGCTGCCACTGTCAATATCTAACATAATGGTATAATCCTAATCCAATCCACCAACCACAACCTCAACTTGATCGATCACATTTTTCCGCTCATTAAGGAGAGAGCCACTCTAACACACTCCTCCTCCCCATCCATTCACTCTGATATCTTCAACTCCCAGCCGGCTCCCGAAGTAAGTCAAAATTCCCAGCTGACCCCATTCACCCGATATGATTTCTTTACCTCAACCACAACCCACCCAACACCAAATTCCACCTTACAACTACCTCATGCCATAACATTACCAATTCACTCACCATCCTTCCTCACCCTGCACTTTCTCCCCTCCATCCCCCCTCACCTTTGCTCCTAGCACCTCCCTTCAGCTTAACAGCCCCACCTATACCCCCTCAGATCCCAGCATTGACACCCCCCAAACCACTCACCCTGATCTTCATATCTCACCCCCCCTCACCTTAACTCCCAGCACCTCCCTTCAGCTTAACAGCCCCACCTATACCCCCTCAGGTCCCTGCATTGACACCCCCAAACCACTCACCCTGATCTTCATATCTCCCCCTCTCCTTTACTCACTGCTCCTCCCATTGGCCCATCAGCCCCACTCATAACCCCGCTACTCTTGACACAGCCATATCTAAAGAAACTACTACACCGTCTACTCCCTCTGTCCACCCTTCAAATAACGGACCTATCACGCCTGACACCAAACTTGACCTGATATTATCAGCCCTTCAATAAGTCAAATTGGACATCTGAACCCTTCACAACCTTACTTTACAACAAGTCAAGTCCACTTGCATTAAATAGGAAGACAGTCCGTCCCCACACCGCAAGATCTATAGTCGCTTCCAACATCTTCCAGCAAACTCCCAAACACATGGGTCTTCACGTTGGAGCACAGTCCCACACCCTAATGCCGTATCCCACCCTATCAGGGGTTTAAACCTTCTATATGACTTAGATCTAGGGGCCCTCCTCCACTCTTATGAGCTACCCTACCCTCCTCATAGCACGGGACTTCCAGTTAGCCCCCAGTCAGACTCCTGATTACAATCTATTCCGATCAACACACACAGAGCCACCAGACTCAATTCCAGAGGCATTGTAGAAAAGAACCTCTCTAGAATCCCCATCACAGCCGAACCCTCCTCAGTATTCACCCACCCACGGCTACGCTGTATCCTCCTTAACTGCAGGTCCGCCTCTAGATTTGCAGCCAATATAGCTGACCTACTTATCACGAATGAACCAGACATTTTGATCATGACAGAAACTTGGCTAAATGAAACATCTATTCCCATCATGGACATCTTGCTACCCCCTAACTATGACATCACTAGACTAGACAGAACTGACATGCCAGGCGGTGGGATAGCGTGCATACACCAGATCTGCCTAACAGTGACCAACTCCAATGCCCTCACTTTATCATCTTGCAAATACCTATGCTTAAACATTGCCAGAAACAACAAACAAATATGCTCTTTACACACCTTCCACCATCCTCAAGGAGAAACCCTCACTTTCATACTTAATGGACATTCTAGCATCAAATGACAACCAACATATTAAGCAAATTTTCTTGGGGGACTTCAACCTTCACTGGGACAACCAGAACGACACAGGGGTAAACAACCTCAAAGCCTTCCTCACGGACCTCAATCTCAACCAAATATGTAACAGCCCTACACACGGCAAGATTGCAACTCTCGACCTAATAATCTCCAAAGCAGACTCCACACAGCTCGACTCGATACTCCGATGCGACTGGTCTGACCATCATGTAATTACATTCCAAGTCCTGGAAACCATCAAACGACTCCCCACACAACCCCTGAGAACTAAGATCTGGAAGAGAAACCTGAAAAACATTGTATCTGACCTTACAGCCTTAGCTAACTCAAACCCTCTTTGTCCCACGGAAGACCTGACCGATGTACAGGGGCTGACAAATCACTACTTTCACACCATGAACAACCTGCTAGACAAAATGGCCCTGTTGCAACTGAAAAGAACCTCCTCTAAAGACTCAAAACCATGGTATGATGGGAGGCTAAATGATTACAGACGCTCTCTTAGAGTAATTGAACAATGCTGGAGAGCTACACTCTCAGCTAACCTCCTCAAACTGCTAAGAACATACAGAAACACTTATTTTAGAAAGATCAGAAAATCTAAAACCGATTTCTTCAGGTCTCAATAGACCTAGCCAAGAACTGCCCCAAAAAGCTATTTGATCTTATCAAAGCTCAAACTAAGAGCCTACCTAATGTCCTCAACACCAGCCAACTCTCTCTAACCAACTGTGATGAATGTGCTTCCTTCTTCGCCTCTAAGACAGAATCCACAAAATCAGATCTACTCAAGGACCTAATATCTATCTCAGACTTGAAAAAGAGCTCATCGCTGTCCCTGGCTGGTGCCCTAGCTAATGACCTCCCGTTATTTAATTTAAAAAATATTGCTACTTGGTCCCACTTCAACACTTACAGTGAAGAGACCATATTAAAGGCACTAAACGCACTGAAACCCTCCAATCACTTCACAGACCCACTCCCTGCGAACTACCTAAAAGCCTTTATTCCTCTCTTACTACCCCTCTGGACCAAGGTCATTAACTCATCCCTCCTTCAAGGATCCATTCCATACATCCTGAAAAGTGGGCAGATCTCGCCTATCCTAAGGAAAACCACTGCGGACCCCTCGGACCCTAATAACTATCGACCGATCTCTAACATCCCTATGTTAGCCAAACTCCTGGAAACATGCGTTAACATACAGTCGAACAGCCACATTGATCGATTCAACTTGCTGAACCAATTTCAATCAGGCTTCAGAGCAGGTCACAGCACCAAATCAGCCATGACACATGTATTAGACGATGCCCTAAAAATCCTTGACTAAAATGAAGGCTGCCTACTAATCCATACTTTGTACATTCTTTGGTTTCCTGCTAATCCTACTCGACATGTCATCAGCTGTTGACACTGTCAAGCACGACAACCTGCTTGATCTCCTGAAACACAGAATGGTAATGTCTAGAAATGTTTTTAATTGGTTCACCTCTTTCATGCAAAATAGATCCGAAAGATTCAAGGTCAACCATTCCATGTCCAACCCCATGTCAGTCACATTAGGAGTTTCACAAAGCTCCTCCCTCTCACCCACCCTGTTCAACCCTTTCATGGAACCTCTTACTGATCTTCTCAGCCTCACCAAGATACACTTCCACATGTATGCAGACAACACCCAAATATACATCAAGATCCACTCACTGGAGGACATCAAATCGCTCAGCACCACCTTACAAAAAACTCAAATTTGGCTGGCCGAAAACCATTTGAACCTTAACTCCCTCAAAATGGAATTCCTTTTAATCTCTCCCCTTAACAAAACTCACACTATCCTAGATTGGATGCAAAACCTAACAGCTCTCAATGGTCAACCGCTCATTGTCAACTCAGCGACATCTCTAGGGGTAACGCTGGACAGTAACCTAAAGATGCAGAAACATATTAGTGCCTCAACAAAAGGTGCCAACTTCACCTAAAGACCCTGTGAAAACTGAAACCCTTATTGCCCGCCTACTATTTCAAAGAAGCAGTGCAAGCTCTAGAATCCCCCATGTGGAATATGGAGCAGTAACCTATTGCGGTCTCCCAAGGTCATCGACAGCCCTGCTAAGAGCCATGATCAACTCAGCTGCAAGACTCATCACAGGCTCTAAGAGAAATACTCACATATCCCCAGACCTGAGAGCCCTCAACTGGCTACCGTTTGAAGCCAGAATTCATCTAAATATTGCTTGTATGACTCACAAGGCCCTCTATCACAACGCCCCACATTACCTATCTCAGAAACTGGTGCTCTCTGCGGGCAGCAGAGCCTCCAGGATTTCCCACACTCTTCTCCTACAACGTCAACGATTTGCCAAGAAAAAAACGTATAACCGGTCCTTTTCTGGCATGCCTCCGAGGATATGGAATGCTTTGCCCAGTGAAACAAGAATTAACCCTTCCACTGCCTCCTTCAAAAGAGAAGTAAATCTATCCTCATGGCTAAAGTCACGTGAACTCTATGTCTATTCACTGTATTTTATTATTTGTTGTGTTCTTGCACTCTTATTCGTCCTTATGTTTTTTTGTTTTTTTTTGCGCTAGCTGAGTACTGCTTTCTCTCGATTAAGAACTATGTAAAACTTACTCACATAGATCGTTGTATACTATATTGTGCCTTCTACTCATGACTTGCAAAGCACTCTGATACTCGCAAGAGTCTTGTCTAGGCTATATAAAACCTTCAAAATAAAAAATAAATTAAATAAATTGCAAACAGTGAGATGTGTCAATCTTCTTCACGCAATGAAGGCAATGCGTCAGTTCCGAAGATGGATGTCGGAGTCAAGAGACGTCAAGCCATGCACCAGATTCTGCCTCGTGATGGAGGGGATGCATTGATCTCAGCAAGCTGCATTGACAGTGATCCACTGTCCCATGTGTCGATCTCTGGAGGCAAAGCACTGGTTCCAATGTGATGAGCTGATTTTACTCCTGCTACTGGATTGATGCGGCAGGAGAGACTTTGATATCCCTGAGGCTCAAGCAACATGGGGCAAGCCAACAAGCCCTTGGAGATCACTTAGAGGGAAGGCAAACTCAACTTCTCCTTCAACATAATCAGAGAGCAGCAGGCAGGAGGGCAACAAACAGAAAAGCAGACCTTAGAGATCAGCAGTCCAGTTGAGTCCTTTAAGTAGCACAGCAGTCCGTTTGACAGAGGTTCGTTACAAGATCCAGAAGTGTCTGATTTTATGGGGTCAGTGTATTTATTCCCAAAAGTGTCTTTGATGTGGGGGGGGGGTTGACTTCAAAGCAGCTCACTGAAGAGTGCAGTTTCCCTTTCAGTCCAATCATGTTTGCCAGACTATTTATGGGGGGTAAATTAGCCCTTTGTGTGGGGACAGGACACTATCTATTCAAATGAAGTGGTTAGCCCCTCCCATCCTGCCCAGGCAAGGCAATCACAATGCAGATGTATGTAGATGGGTACTTAGGCACACATATCCATCCGGTATTGTGACTGTCGAGAGGGATTGCAGAAAGTGTAGCTGTCACCCACCCCAGACGTGTATTGGAGACTGGCTGTCAGGCACACAGAATAGTAAGTGCAGAGAAATACCCACTTTCTAAAAGTGACATTTCTAAAATAGTAACGTTAAATCCAAATTCACTAGTAAGTATGATTTATGAATTTCATTCAAACCATATAAAACATTGAAAAGCTACTACACTATATTCAGGATTTACAACTTAAAAGTGTATTAAGGATTTCCTAATACTAGCCTATGAGAAGAGTAGGCCTCACAGTATTGAAATACTAAATAGGCTGTCTGTCACTACCCGGACATGCAAAACATAAATGTACATGTCCTATCTTTTTATTACATAGCATCCTGCCCCTAGGGCTACCTAGGACCTACCTTAGGGGGAGACATATGTAATAAAAGGGATGTTTAAGTTTTGGCAAGTAGTTTTAAATGCCAAGTCAAAGTGACAGTAAACTGCACACATAGGCACTGCAGTGGCAGGCCTGTGGCAGGTTTGACAGGCTTATTCTGTGGGTGGCACAATCAGTGCTGCAGGACACTAGTAGAATTTAATTTACGGGTCTTAGGTATATGGTATACAAGTAAACTAAATAGGTCAGTCAGGTATACACAAGTAAATTAAATAGGTCAGTCAGGTATACACAAATTACACATATGTTAAGAAGCAAATGCACTTTAGCACTGATTAGCAGTGGTACAGTGCACAGAGTACTAAGGCCAACAAAAAGATTCAGCAAAATGTGGAGGCAAAAGCAAAATGATTGGGGAAGACCTCCCTAAGGCTGACCACAGCAAAATCTTTGCTAATAATTTGTGTGAGGTGAAGCCTCAACTGGTTTCTTATGCTCTTCAACTCCCTCAATAAAGGTAACCAATTCTAATTTGCACTCTGCAGTTATGCTCATATAGATTATGCTATGCAAATGTTTGCATATGTTAAATATGTTTATGCTTAACCATGAGGATAGGACTGATTAACAAGGATTTAACTATCACTAGCTGTGGCTTATATTTGTAGTACTCTTGCCTTGCTTCTAAATACCAAGGCACTCATGGCTTACTACAGGCTTTGTCCGTCCGCCATCTTGTCGTAGGAAGGAACCGTCCGGCATAAGGGCGGAGGTCCCGTGAGTCGAATTAGGATGCACCCGTCACAGTGGCGGGTGCATCCCGCATTTTTAACATTGCGGCGGGCGGTGCTAAAAGCACCGCCCGCCGCAATGCTAAAAATGCATGTTGTGCGTTTCAAAGCACAACATGACAAGCACAGCGCGGTGCCTGCCATGTTGTACTTTGAAACGCAGGGGGGTACCATAGGTACCCCCATGTGCACCCCAAAATCAATCAGAGTACTTGTAAAGCGCGCTACTTACCCATGAGGGGCTCAAGGCGCTATGGGGAGGGGGGTGCTGCTACTGCTCGAACAACCAGGTCTTGAGGAGTCTTCTAAAGGCGAGTAGGTCTTGGGTCTGCCGTATGTGGGTTGGGAGTGTGTTCCAGGTCTTGGCAGCGAGGTAGGAGAAGGATCTGCCACTGGAGGCCGTTTGTTGGATGCGGGGGACATCAGTGAGGGCGAGGCTGGGGGAGCAGAACTGGCGGGTGGGGGTGTAGAAGCTGATTCTGCTGTTCAGGTAGGATGGTTTGGTGTTTTGGAGTGCTTTGTGTGCGTGGGTGAGGAGCTTGAAGGTGATCGTCTTGTCAACGGGCAGCCAGTGTAGGTCTCTCAGGAGGGGGTGATGTGGCTGTGGCGGGGGACATTGACAATCAGTCGGGCGGAGGCGTTTTGGATGCATTGTAGTCGTCGTAGGTGTTTGGCTGGGATTCCTGCATAGAGTGCGTTGCTGTAGTCCAGTCTTGTGCTGACGAGGGCTTGTGTAAACTTTCTTCTTGTTTCGGTCAGGATCTACTTGTAGATCCTGCGGAGCATGCGGAGGGTGTTGTAGCAGGAGGAGGAGACGGCGTTGACCTGCTTAGACATGGAGAGGGAGGAGTTGAGGATGAATCCTAGGTTGCGTGCATGGTCAGTGGGTGTTGGTGCTGTTCCCAGTGTGGTCGGCCACCAGGAGTCAATCAATCAATCAATCAATCAATCACGGCATTTGTATAGCGCACTACTCACCCGGGAGGGTCTCAAGGCGCTGGGGGAGGGGAAAGTTACTGCTCGAACAGCCAGGTCTTGAGCTGCTTCCTGAAGGAGAGATGGTCTTGGGTTCGCCGAAGGTGGGTGGAGAGGGAGTTCCACGTCTTGGCTGCCAGGTAGGAGAAGGATCTTCCTCTGGCAGTGGCTCTGCGGATGCGTGGTACGGTGGCGATTGGTGGCTGGTCGATCGTAGCTGGCGGGTGGGCGTGTAGAAGTTCATGCGGTCGTTGAGGTACTTGGGGCCCAGGTCGTGGAGAGCCTTGTGTGCGTGGGTGAGGAGCCTGAATGTGATCCTCTTGCTGACAGGGAGCCAGTGCAGGTCTCTCAGGTGTCCGGTGATGTGGCTGTGTCAGGGGATGCCGAGGATGAGTCGTGCGGAGGTGTTCTGGATGCGTTGGAGTCTTTTTTGAAGTTTTGCTGTGGTTCCGGCGTAGAGGGTGTTCCCGTAGTCCAATCGGCTGGTGACGAGTGCCTGGGTGACGGTCTTCCTAGTTGAGGGGGTGGGTCCAAGGATGAGGACCGCCCTCTTGTCTGAGTTCAGCTTAAGACGGCTGCTCCTCATCCAGTCGGCGACGGCCTTCATTCCCTCCTGGAGGTTGGTTTGGGCAGTGTGTGGGTCCTCGGTGAGAGAGAGGATGAGCTGGGTGTCGTCAGCATAGGAGATGATGTTGAGGTTGTGATGGGGGGCCACTTGTGCAAGGGGGGCCATGTAGACGCTGAACAGCGTTGGGCAGTGAGATGAGCCCTGGGGGATGCCGTAGAAGATGTTGGTGGCTTCGGATCGGAAGGGTGGGAGGTGGACGCTCTGAGTTCTACCGGAGAGGAAGGACGTGGTCCAGTCAAGGTCCTTCTCTTGGATTCCGGCTTCTAGGAGGCGTGTCTTTAGAGTGCGATGGCAGACAATGTTGAAGGCGGCTGACAGGTCCAGGTTGATGAGGGCTGATGTTTCGCCGTTGTCTAGTTGGCGCCTGATGTCGTCTGTGGCTGTCTCGGTGCTGAGGTTTCGTCTGAATCCAGATTGGATGGGTCCAAGATGTTGTTGTCTTCCAGGTGGCGGGCTAATTGCATGTTGACGATTTTCTCGATGACCTTTGCCGGGAACAGGAGCAGGGAGATGGGCCAGAAGTTCTTGAGGTCCTAGGGGCCCGCCTTGGGCTTCTTGAGGAGGGCGTTGATTTGGGTGTGCTTCCAGCTTTCCGGGAATGTCGCTGTTTCAAAGGAGATGTTGATTACCTTCCGTAGTTGGGGTGCGATGGCTGTGTCTGCTTTGTTGAATACGTGTTGTGGGCACGGATCTGACGGAGATCCTGAGTGGATGGAGTTCATGACCTTGCGTGTCTCATCATTGTTGGCGTTGGACCAGGAGATCAGGTGGTTGGCGCTGGTAGTGTTTACAGGGGAGGTGGAGTCTGGCGCAGTCGGGGTGGTTGTGGTGTTGAAGCTGTCGTGGATGTCAGCAATCTTGCGGTGGAAGAAGATGGCTAGTGAGTCGCACAGTTCTTGTGAGGGCGGGATGTCGTTGGCGTTGGCGGTGAGGTTGGAGAGTTCCTTTACGATGCTGTAGAGCTCCTTGCTATTGTGAGCGTTGTTATCCAAGCGGTCTTTGAGGGGGGATCTCTTGGCTAATCTGATGAGGTGGTGATGTCTGCGGAAGGCGTCCTTGTGGGCTGCGTGGTTGTCCGGTGTGCGTTCGTGGAGCCATATCTTCTCCAGTTTCCAGCATGCTCGTTTGGAGGTCTGGATCTCGTTGGTGAACCAGGTGGCTCTCTTGCTGGTGTGGCTGTTGGAGGGTTTCTTGAGTGGGGCAAGGGTGTTGGCGCAGTCGTCAATCCACTGTCTGAGGTTGCAGGCTGCGGCGTCTGGGTTGCTGGGGCCGGCGGGTGGGTTCTGGGCGAGGGTGGTGATCAGCTGGTCTTCGGTGACTTTGCTCCAGCAGCGGCGAGGCAGCTGTTGGGTGCGGTGGTGCGTGGTTGGTTTCTTGAAGGTGAAATGGATGCAGCGTTGGTTGGTCCAGTGGAGTTCGGTGGTGTGGTCAAAGGCGATGTGGGTGCCTGTGGAGAAGACGGGGTCCAGCGTGTGGCCAGCGGCGTGGGTGGGTGCGGTGACGAGTTGTCTGAGGCCAAGGTTGGCAAGGTTGGCGATCAGGGTGGTGGAGTTGGCGTTGTTGTTGTTCTCGAGGTGGAGGTTCAGGTCCCCGAGGAGGATGTAGTCCGTGGAGGTGGTGCGTGGGTGCTGGCGAGGTCGGCGATGGAGTCGCTGAACTGAGCCCGGGGTCCGGGGGTCTGTAGATGAGTGCTCCTCTGAGGGTGGTATTGGGGTTGCTGTGAATCCGGAAGTGGAGGTGTTTCGGCGGTGTTCAGGGTGTCATCTGTGTGGGCGGCGACCTTGAGAGTGGACCCCTTTTACCCTGGGGGCCCGCAACGGGCCTCCAAAGCAAAGACCGTATGCCTTTCCACGGCGGCTTTGTTCCTGTATACATACATACATATATACATACATACATCCATACATACATACATACATAGAATGGTAGAATGGAGTAGAGTTGAACAGATTAAAGTGGAATAGAGTAGAGTGGAGCAGGGTCAAGTGGAGCGGCATACAATGGAATATATATCGTACAGTGGAGTGGTGTTAAGTGGAGTGGTGTACAGTGGAGCTGCGTAGAGTAGAACAGAGTGGCTTAGAGTGGAGTGGAATAAAGTTGAGTGGAGTAAAGTGAAATAGTGTAGAGTGGAGTGACAGACAGTGGAGTGGCGAAGAGCTCAGTGGCATACACTAGATTGGTGTATAGTGGAGTGTGCGTATAGTTGAGTGGCTTAGAGTGAAGGAGCATAGCATGGAGTGGCATACAGTGGAGTGGAGTACAGTACAATAGCACAGAGTGGAATGGTGTACAGTGGTATAGCATACAGTTGAGTACCATAGAGTGGAGTGGCACAGAGTGGAATACCATAGAGGTGAGTGGCATAGAGTGGAGTGGAATAGAGTAGAGTTGAGTGGAGTAGTGCTACATCAGTGAGCGGTGGGTGTGTCAGTAACTATATGTGTCAGTTAGTGCCTGTCTCAGTGACTGTATGGCTGACTTAGTGTGTGTCTCATTGCCTGTGTGGGTGAGTTAGTGCCTGAGTGACTGACTATATGGCTGAGTGAGTGGCTGTGTGAGTACCGGTATCTCTAAGTTAATGTCTGTCTTAGAGAGTGTTTGGAGTAATGACTGGGTGGCGGTGGTTCCGGCATAGAGGGTGTTTCCGTAATCCAGTCGGCTAGTGACCAGAGCGTGGGTGACTGTCTTTCTAGTTTCAGTGGGGATCCAGCGGAAGATCTTTTTGAGCATAGGGGCACCTGTCTTTTGCACATGGAGGCACTTTGAAAGACAGCATTTTCTGAACTCCACCAAGCCCACTTCTCGCCGCACCCGCTTCGCGGGTGCCGCATCGTCAAGGAGTTCGTGGGGCAGCATCACCTGAAGGGGAGGAGCGGTAAGGCGGTACTGGGCGTGAGGCTTCAGCGGGGCTGCGAGCGTGCGGGGACTCCAACAACCAGGAGTCCCTGCGAGACCGATAGCCAGCATCCGGTCCGCTCTCCCTGCTGGCCGCCCCCGCCCACCTGAGGATCATAAAAGCATCCCTCACCTTCTCTTGTTGGGGCACCAGTCTTTTGCACACGGAGGCACTTTGAAAGACAGCGTTTTCTGAACTCCACCGAGCCCACTTCTCGCCGCACCCGCTTCGCGGGTGCCGCATCATCAAGGAGTTCGTGGGGCATCATCACCTGAAGGGGAGGAGCGGTAAGGCGGTACAGGGCGTGAGGCTTCAGCGGGGCTGCGAGCGTGCGGGGACTCCAACAACCAGGAGTCCCTGCGAGACCGATAGCCAGCATCCGGTCCGCTCTCCCTGCTGGCCCGCCCCCCGCCCACCTGAGGATCATAAAAGCATCCCTCACCTTCTCTTGTTGGGGCACCAGTCTTTTGCACACGGAGGCACTTTGAAAGACAGCGTTTTCTGAACTCCACCGAGCCCACTTCTCGCCGCACCCGCTTCGCGGGTGCCGCATCGTCAAGGAGTTCGTGGGGCAGCATCACCTGAAGGGGAGGAGCGGTAAGGCGGTACCGGGCGTGAGACTTCAGCGGGGCTGCGAGCGTGCGGGGACTCCAACAACCAGGAGTCCCTGCGAGACCGATAGCCAGCATCCGGTCCGCTCTCCCTGCTGGCCCGCCCCCCGCCCATCACGCCCCCTATATCATAGCCACAGTCTCCCGCAGCGCGGGACGCAGCTCGGGGCGAAGACCGGGCAAAGAGCGGGCCGTTTGAGGCCGTTCGAGAACGGAGAGGACTGGACTGGGCCACCCCCTATCGCCCTTTGCTCGACCACTTGGAATACTAACATAGTTCCTCTATTTTTGCTTAGGTGGGTAGCCTACCTTGTCTAGTTATGTGCACCCGGGCAACCCGTAGTAGGGCTGCTAAGGGTGGGCCGCAAACAAACGGCCCTATGGACGATTTCATTACTCGCACAAATTTAGCTATAGACAAGGAAATTTCTAAACTGCAAACTCCTGTCTCCTTGGACTTGGCTGCTGCTAGAAGATTGTCCCAGGACATTGCCAAGTCAAAAAAATCTTCCTTGGGTCATATAGCAGCTGCTGTAACTCCGGAGCGTCTGGCCATTCCGCGCTGCGTAATTACGCAGGCAGACGTCCATCACACTCCGATCTCACTCATTTCACCTTTATCCTTGTGTCCCACAACCCAGTTTGACAATCAGAATCTACCCGTGGCTATTCCCGATCAGCAAGCTACTAATAAATCCCCTTCTCTGGTAATTCCTGACATACCTGTATGTAACAATACCAAAGGTAAACTACCCAAAACAAAACGTAATTCTAGGTCTGCTTACTCACGTAAGAAGGCTAAAATTGCTGTGGCACACCAGTTCAATGTGGGAAGTGTACCTGTGACTAATGCTACAGGAGGGAGTGCCTCTTCGCCACAGGCACACCGAGAGGTAGTTAAAGAGGGAACAGCCTCTGCACCTATTAACACAATTGCAGAGGATGATGGCTTACATTCAGAGGGCCGGGAAGGGAGGGATGGGGAATTTATAGGTATAGTTTGGGAAACCTTAAAGAAGCTTCTTTCTCCCTTAGACCTGAGACTATCACGCATTGAAAACAATCTGCTAGAGATGGAAAAGAGCATTATAGCCTTGGCTACTCTCGGCTTGCGAGGTCTAGAAAATCAAGGTCTCCTAGAGAAAGACCCAGTCCCACAAGCCCCACAACTTCCCTCTCCAGCACCCGCTATAACACGGCCTGTTCCCAAACCTCGAACCATGGGTGTGGATCGAAAAACCGCTGACCTTCCAACTAGGACATCTAAGCTCCCCACCACCCAAACTCCCGTATATCCCAATGCTGGTGCTCCCTTAAGGCCAACTGCCAGCAAAGCTGTTCACCAACCGACCCAGGGCCCACGCATCAAGAATAACTTTCGAGGGGGCTATATTGATCTTCCTCCAGAGGCCAATGATTACGTGGTTGTGTTCTCGGGTGTGCCCAGATTGAAAATGACCACCACGAGAACCATTGGTCCCTGAAGAATAAGATCATGCATTGGCTCAACGTGAACAGACCGATTCCAAATGGTCGGAGAAGCAGAGTCTTAATGGTCCGTCGAGTTCCCTGGGTGGGTCCCTCAAGGAAATCCAGTCCTGGGGACTGTATAGTGGTAACATTCGAGGACCCATACACGGCCCACCATATTTGCTCATGGCCCATTGATGGCGAAGGCTCACCCATTGTACCTAGGCCACTGTCCTTTTTCTATCCGCCGCGCACTACACTTACTCAGGAAGGTGACTGGTCACTGGTACACCATCAGACATGGAGGGGGTACTCAAATAAAGATCAAGATTTAACTAGACGCTGGCTTGGGTTACCAACCATGAACAGGTTTGGCTGTCTTGAAGATGTTGATTGACTCCCAAGGCAAGTTGTTTCCACATCGCCTAAAAAGGCTTCCTTAGCCTTGGGGGTCTCAGATTCCTTATTCCTGACGACCGAATCTGTTGATACTAACTCCACCACATTCTTACAACCAACGTTACATGCCCCGCTAATAGAAGGGAAATTGAACTCCTTAAACAATCTAGGAATCCAAGCAGTAGTGCATGAGCTAGACGTACCCACTATGATTCCCATGTCATCCCATCGGATGGCCCCGCCAGATGGGAAGCGACCCATCGCAGCCAGGGCATTTACCCGACCCCAGAACGAGCCCTCCCAAAGGCAAAACAGAGCTGTTGCAGCGGCGACAGGATTAGAGCTTGATCCCCCTATACTTGTTAGCTCGCCCAGGCAGGTTACCCCAGGTAAAACTCAGTTAAAGATCCTAAGTTGGAATGTGGCAGGGCTTGCTCGCAATTTTGACATTCCAGAGTGGAACTCCTTTGGTGATCCCTTTAGTATCTGTCTCTTGCAAGAAATCTGGTGCTTAGAACCTAGGCACAGGGTAGGCTATACAACTTACTTTGTTCCCGCCTCTCAACAACAGGGCAGCAAAGGTCGCCCGTCTGGCGGCCTTCTCATTTGGGTCAGTATTGCACTGGGTCTAAGTGTAAGTCATAAAACCACTCAATCTCCTGATCTCCAGAGAATAACTATACAGTGCCAGGGGGGCAGGAAGTTAAAAGTGTTTAACCTCTACTTAAGGTGGGCCAGGGGAGGGGCAACATCGCTATCTTCAACAGGATTAAACAGTGAACTCGAATCCTGCAACATCGACTCCTATGTAATCCTCGCAGGCGATTTTAATTGTTGCTTCGAGCCTCTGGCCAGTGAGGACATCTTGGACACTTGGGAAGATGACGCAAGGAGAGGCATTCCCACGCTCGCCTTAGATCCGATCCAAAAATGGACGCAGAGTGCCATAGATATTAATTCACTCTGTATGGAATACGACCTGAGAGCAACTAATGGTCGTTCCAAGTCAGAACTCAGGGGAGCGCACACTTATAACAGGGTGGGACATACCTCCAGAATAGACTATATTATGTTGAATCACAATCTATGGCCGTTCCACCAAGATATGGAAGTCATATTGACTTGCGACAGCGACCACAACCCTTTGTCTCTAACCCTCACCCCCCGTGGCACGACAGGAACCCAGTCAAGGCCACTTCCACATGGAAAACATCCCACGAACTTGTTCCTTCAAACTGTGGCAGGCGGTTAAAATGGGCAAAAGTAGCAGCGGACGAGGGAAGGATGGCGCAAGCAAAGACTATAATGACAGCCGTGAGGTCGCGTCTAGATGCTTTGGAAAACACCGAACACGCTGTTCTTGCGACCTACACAGAAACCATTTCGGCCCTAAGTGAGCTGTTCATTATTCTACAAAATAGGGTTAGGGCCGCAACGAGAGGTGCTTCCAAGGCAAGAGACAAATGGTATTCTTCAAAATGTCGGGTTGCCAAAGGGGAACTCATTCTTGCTGTGAAATCCAAAGACCCAGGTAAAATTAGACTTGCCAGGAAATCATATAAAAAAACGTTAGCCTCGGCTAAGAAAGCACATGATTCCAACTTCTGGAGTGAGCTAATGGATGCGAGTTCTAAAAAAGACTCCAGGGGGTTTTGGGATATGATGAGAGCCAGGGACAAGCCCATCAATGCACAACTGACCTGCAACATCTCAGGGGAGGCTTGGTTTGTCCATTTTTCTAAGCTATACTCCGTCCCATTAGGTGTATTACAATTAAACACGGGTTTCCCACCCAGACTGCCGGTTGCCCCCACAATTAATGATTACCCCTTCAGTGTTAAGGAAGTAGAAGGGGCAATCAGGTGCCTTGTTGCTAATAAGGCTGCTGGCCCAGATGGCATTCCAGGCAATCTGTTGAAGGAATACACACATGTATGGAGTAGATTAATTGCCTCGCTCCTGAATGAGGCTGTCTTGGGAGGCTGCCTACCTGACTCTTGGAGGGGTGCCGAGGTCGTCCCGATTTCTAAGAAAGGCTGTCGGGACGACCCAGCTAACTACCGCCCAATCAGTCTGCTCGACTCAACCCAAAAGGTAGCGGGCAAAGTAGTCTTAGGTAGGATCCTGCACTGGGCTGAAGAAAATCAGGTATTGTCAGATTTCCAGGCCGGATTTAGATCAGGAACAGGCACCATCGAACAGACATTTCGCCTATTATTGCTGTATTGGAAAGTGGTCGTATTGGGCAAGGGCAGGTTGTATCTAGTTTTCATAGATTTACGGACTGCCTTTGACCTGGTCCCACGAGACCAACTGTGGAATGTCTTAGAGGGGTTGGGTATCCCCCCATACTTATTGGGATTGCTTATCAAGTTCCACGAAAGCAACTTTGCTCAGATTAGGTGGGGTGACCAGGGGCAAAAAACATCTCGCATTCCTGTAGATAGGGGTGTCCGCCAGGGTTGTGTGCTAGCCCCCACTCTGTTCTCACTTTATGTTAACGGAGTGGTGGAGCATCTTCTCCAACATCCAGCAGATGCACCCTCCCTGGCTGGCAGAAAAATACCTACGCTCCTATTTGCAGATGACACCCTCCTAATCTCAAAAACCCCAGCAGGCATTCAAAAGTTGCTTTCTAGCTTTAAGGACTTCTGTGACACCAAGGGCCTAGCTATCAATGTAAGCAAAACCAAATTCCTTGTCCTAAACCCCCCTAGGAAAACTGTAATCCCTCCCACTCTAGACTCAGTCCCACTCGAAAGGGTTAAGGAATTCGATTATTTGGGCATTCGACTCTGTGACTCCATGATTTGGAAGGCCCATCACCAAAAAGTCTATTTGACTCATAAGAGGGTTACAGGGGCCCTGCTAAAAGAACAACGTGCCTCATCTCTTAAACCCATTGGGGCATTATTAGACATCTACAGGGCAAGGGTGGTGAGTGCAGCACTGTATGGTGCGGAACTGTGGGGTGTACAGAGAGTCGACACCTTCACTTACCTCGAAAACAATTTCCATAAGGATCTTATGAAGTTACCACACAGTACCCCTACACTCCCACTCCTACTTGATGCAGGTACACGCCCAATAAGTGTGCAAGTTAGGCTACGCCCCCTCTTATTATGGGCCCGGATATGGAATGTACCAGAACTGTGCAGTAATGCTGATGCCCTAAGAGAACTCCTTTCTTCACCCGGCTGGCACAAGGTCGGCTGGCTTAGGGAAGTCAAGCGGCTTCTCTATGAATTAGGTCTAGGAGACGCTTGGGCTAATCGAACAGCTCCACCCAAACAGATGCTCAAGAAATTATATTGGTCATGGGCGGCTAATGAGAGAACGAGCAACTCCAATCTATGTAGATCTGTTGTAGAGTTTCTATCAATCAAGGAGCTCTCTTATAGAGAACCTTACCTGGACTTGATTCTTAATCCGGGTGACAGATCGTTGTATTTCAAATTCAGGGTGGGAGTCCTTCCTTTAGGGCAGTTAACATCTAGTTGGAAGCCACCGTTGCAAACCATATCATATTGCCCTTTCTGTGAATCAAGTGTTGAGTCTATTGCCCATCTGTTGTTCGAGTGTCCCGCATATGCAGCGCCCAGGTCCAGATGGCTGAAACCATTATGCAGGAGCCTGGGCACTAGATCGCATCTGGAGGCTCTACATATATTACGATCTGATGCTCGTCCTTTGTTTGCCTGTTGCCTGGCAAAATTCTTGGGCTGGGCATGGCGGATAAGATCTGTAAGGAAACTGCTGCTCCAGTAATACGTTTTGCTTGAACCAGCCCCTAACTTGTTTTTATTCCTGGGCAAATAATCTATTTTTATGATATCTTATTATTGACTTTGTAGATTTTATACAATGTATATTGTTAGATTGCTATGTATTTTTTTATTCACCCTTGTATTGTAATGCTTTTATGCTATTCTAACATATCGAAATAAAGCTATTCAACAACAACTTTTTGAGCATACGTAGTATGTTGAAGCAAGAGGAGGAGACGGCGTTGACTTGTCTGGTCATCGCTAGGGTAGAGTTTAGGATGAAACCCAGATTGCGTGCGTGGTCCGTAGGAGTGGGGGCGTTTCCTAGCGCCGGTGGCCACCATGAGTTATCCCAGGCGGAGGGGGATGATCCTAAAATGAGGACTTCCGTTTTGTCCGAATTCAGTTTTAGGCGGCTGTTCCTCATCCATTCTGCCACTTCTTTCACCCCTTCGTGTAGGTTGGTTTTGGCGGTGTTTGGGTCTTTGGTGAGGGAAAGGATTAGCTGGGTGTCGTCTGCGTAGGAGATGATATTGAGGTTGTGTTGGCGTGCGATGGTCGCGAGGGGGCTCATGTATACGTTGAAGAGGGTAGGACTGAGTGATGATCCTTGAGGTACGCCGCAGATGACTTCGGTGGCCTCTGATTTGAAAGGGGGGTGGCGGACTCTTTGCGTTCTTTCGGCGAGGAACGAGATGATCCAGTTCAGTGCTAATCCTTAAATTCCGATGTTGCTGAGTCGTTGTATAAGGGTGCTATGACAGACAGTGTCGAAAGCTGCAGAGAGGTCAAGTAGGATGAGAGCAACTGTTTCACCATTGTCCAATAGTTTTCGAATGTCGTCTGTTGCTGCGATGAGGGCGGTCTCTGTGCTGTGTTTGGCTCGGAAGCCAGACTGTGAGGGGTCGAGGGCTTTGTTGGATTCGAGGAATGCGGCGAGTTGACTGTTGACAGCTTTCTCAATGACTTTGGCAGGGAATGGGAGGAGCGAGATAGGGCGGTAGTTCTTAAGTTCAGTGGGGTCTGCTGTGGGTTTCTTCAGGAGGGCGCTGAGTTCGGCGTGTTTCCAGCTTTCCGGGAAGGTGGCGGAGTTGAAGGAGCAGTTAATGACGTCTCAAAGGTGGGGAGCGATGATGGAGTCTGCTTTGTTGAAGATGTGGTGGGGACATGGGTCCGTTGGTGATCCTGAGTGGATGGAGTTCATCAGGCGGATGGTGTCTTAAGTGGTGACTGGGTTCCAGGTGTAGAGGATGTTGGGAGGGGGGTTTGGTTCGGAGGTGGGTGGGGAGGACTGGTCTTTGGACTGGATAACGAAGCTGTTGTGTATGTCGGCGATTTTGTTGTGGAAGAATGAGGCTAGGGAGTCGCAGAGGTTTTGGGAGGGAGAGATGTCGTTGGTGCCTGATGAGGGGTTGGTGAATTCTTTTACGATGTTGAACAGTTCCTTGTTGCTGTGGGCGTTTTCGTCGAGTCGATCCTTGAATGCTGTTTTCTTGGTGGATCGGATCAGTTGATGGTGTTTACGGGTGGCGTTCTTGAAAGTGGCAAGGTTTTCTGTGGTTGGGTTTTTTTCCATGCTTTCTCGAGGGTGCGGCACGTCTTTTTCGATTTCTTAAGTTCATCATTGAACCAGGGGGCTTTTTTGTGACCTTGTTTGGTGGGATTGTTTTTCAAGGGCGCTAATTCGTCGGCGCTGCAGGTGATCCATTGTGCAAGGTTGGTGGCTGCTTTGTTTGGGTCTGATGAGTAGGCAGGAGGGTATTGTGTAGTGATGTGAAAAGCTGGTCGTTGGTGATTTTGTTCCAGTTTCTGCGTGGAATAGGTTGTGGTTGGTTGTGGGTCGTGGCCTTTTTGTAGTTGAAGTGCACACAGCTGTGGTCTGTCCAATGGAGAACTGAGATATGATTGAAGGAAATGTGTTTGCTGGATGTGAAGATTGGGTCTAGCGTGTGTCCGGCACAGTGAGTGGGGGTGTTTACCAGTTGTTTAAGTCCGAGATTTGCGAGGTTGTCCAGGAGGGTGGTGGTATTGTTGTTGTTATCCTTTTCCAGGTGGAAGTTGAGGACTCCTAGTAGAATGTAGTCCTCGGAAGGGAGGGCGTGTGAGCTGATGAAGTCCGCGATGTCTTCGACAAATTGTGTGTGTGGTCCTGGTGGTCTGTAGATGAGGGCGCCTCTGAGAGTGGTCTTGAGGTTGATGTGGATCTGGAAGTGGAGGTGTTCGGCGGTTGCGAGGTTGTCGTCGGAACTGGTCGTGATGCGGATGGTGTTCTTATGAACAATGGCAATGCCTCCACCTATTTGGTTGGTGCGGTCTTTACGGATAATCTTGTAGCTGTCGGGGATGGCTATGGCGATGTCTGGTGTTGATGAGGGGTTCATCCAGGTTTCTGTTAGAAAGGCGACGTCCGGCGATGTGGAGTCGAGTAGATTCCAAAGTTGAATGGCGTGTCTGTGGACTGAGCGGGTGTTAAGAAGGATACATTTCAGGTGGTTGGTGTCGGGATTCTGTTTGGTGTTTGTGGATTTGGTGAGGGTTCTGATGCAGTCAAACTTGCAGGAGTTGCAGGTGAATGGTCCATGGGTGTGTCCTGGGGTGGCTTGGACGCAGTTAAGGAGTCGGCCAGGGTTAAGTGCTGATAGGGTGGCGGCGTCGTATGTAATGCGGGGGGAGTGGGTTTTGCGGTGGACAGGGGGTCTGGAGCTGGGCGCGGTCCAGGCGCGGACGGGCGTAGACGGGCTTACCTTTGGCGCACCTTCGGCGTGCATGGGGCGCAACCGCTGCGCGTGAACGCTGCAATGGAGGGCATCTGTCATATACGGAAGGTGGAGGGGGCGGGGGCGAGGGAGGAGCAGCTGGGAGGCGTTAGTGGGGTGGGGAGGCTTTCCACGAGGCACAACAAACAAAATGGCTGCGAAAACAAGCAGACCTGCAGCAGGACGAGATTGGGGCACACAGATGGATGGCGCTATGGGCAGAGGTACCAGCACAATCAGACAGTAATAGTAATTTTAAACTCTACCAGTGCGAGCGCCTGAAATTATATGCGAGCACAGTCAGAGCCAAAGCAGACAACAGCAGGCGCAGGAACTTAGCATACAATGCTTCCAAGCGCTATTAATAATTAAGTATCTAGACAGTAAAGCGTACAATGCTTACAAGCGCTATTAATAATTAAGTATCTAGACAGTCGGAGTTACGATACCCAAGCAGTTAAATGTGGACAGGCAAGCAGTAACACCCAAGCGCTGCGAGGATCAGGCAGAGAGCGTGGGGGAGCGACCTCTTCACACGGAGTCAAGGAGGTCACAGCGTTGTAAAGCAACGAACAAGCCTGGTCAGTCCGTGGGAGGGAGGAGCAGCTGGGAGGCGTTAGCGGGGCGGGGAGGCTGTCCATGAGCACAACAAACAAAATGGCTGCAAAAACAAGCAGACCTGCAGCAGGACGAGATTGGGGCACACAGATGGATGGCACTATGGGCGGAGGTACCAGCACAATCAGACAGTAATAGTAATTTTAAACTCTACCAGTGCGAGCGCCTGAAATTATATGCGAGCACAGTCAGAGCCAAAGCGGACAACAGCAGGCGCAGGAACTTAGCGTACAATGCTTACAAGCGCTATTAATAATTAAGTATCTAGACAGTAAAGCGTACAATGCTTATAAGTGTTATTAACAATTAAGTATCTAGACAGTCGGAGTTACGATACCCAAGCATTTAAATGTGGACAGGCAAGCAGTAACACCCAAGCGCTGCGAGGATCAGGCAGAGAGCGTGGGGGAGCGGTTCTTAGACCCCAAGGACACTCAGCATCAAAGGGGACTTCATTCCCCAGTCAGGTGTGTGCCAGGAGGCACATTTGCAGAGTGGCAGAGAAAGAGGGCAGGGCCTCAGAGGACTAATCAGCCGGGAACGGGAGCAGGGAGATGGGCCGGAAGTTCTTGAGGTCCTTGGGGTCTGCCTTGGTTTTCTTGAGTAAGGCGTTGATCTTGGCGTGCTTCCAGCTCTCCGGGAAGATTGCTGTCTCGAAGGAGGTGTTGCTGACTTTCCGGAGATGGGGTGCGATGGCTGTGCTGGCTTTGTTGAAGATGTGGTGTGGGCATGGGTCTGACGAAGAACCGGAGTGGATGGTGTTCATGATCTTGAAGGTGTCATCGTCGTTGATGTTGGTCCAGGAGAGCAGGTGGTACGTGCGAATGGTGGTAATGGGGGCGGAGGTCTCAGTGATTGTCGAGGCGGTTGTGGCGTTGAAGCTGTCGTGGATGTCTGTGATCTTGCTGTGGAAGAAGATGGCCAGCGAGTCGCACCGGTCTTGCGTGGGTGGGACGTCATTGGTGTTGGAGCTGGGGTTGGAGAGTTCCTTCCCGATGTTGAAAAGCTCTTTGCTGCTGTGTGCGTTGTTGTCTAGGCGGTCTTTGAAGGAGGCCCTTTTGGTGGATCTGATGAGATGATGGTGTCTGCGGGTGGCTTTATTGTGGGCTGCGTGGCTGTCCGGTGTTCGTTCACAGAGCCAGATCTTCTTCAGCTTTCAGCAGGTTTGCTTGGAGACCGGGAGGTCTTCAGCAAACCAGCTGGCTTTCTTGTTGGTGAGACTGTTGGAGGGTTTCTTTATCGGGGCGAGGGTATTGTCGCAGTCAGTGATCCACTGTCTGAGGTTGTAGGTGGCGGTGTCGGGGTCGGTGGGGTCGGCGGGTGGGCTTTGAACGAGGGTGGTGGTTTGCTGGTCTTCGGTGACTTTGCACCAGCAGCGGCGAGGTACCTGTTGGGTGTGGTGGTGCATGACAGGTATTCTTGAAGGTGAAGTGGATGCAGAGATGGTCGGTCCAGTGGAGTTCGGTGGTGTGGTTGAAGGAGACGTGGGGGCTTGTGGAGAAGATGGGGTCAAGCGTGTGACCGCCAGAATGGCTAGGTTGTCAATCAGTCTGGTGGAGTTGGTGTTGTTGTTGTTCTCGTGGTGGAAGTTCAGGTCCCAGAGGAGGATGTAGTCCGTGGAGGCAAGGGTGTGTGTGCTGATGAAGTCGTTAATGGAGTTGCTGAACTTTGGTCGGGGCCCGGGGATCTGTAGATGAGGGTCCTCTGAGGATAGTGTTGGGGTCTGTGTGGATCTGGAAGTGCAGGTGATCGGTGGTGCTGAGGGTGTCATCGATGTTGGTCGAGACTCTGAGAGTGTTCGTGTGGACAATGGCAATTCCTCCTCCTGCTCTGTTGGTGGGGTCACTGTGGGTGATCTTGTAGTCTTCCGAGATGGCTATGGCTATGTCGGGTGCCGAGGCGGGGTTCAGCCAGGTCTCCATCAGGAAGGCGACATCTGGGGAGGTTGAGTCGAGTAGGTTCCAGAGTTCAACGGTGTGTTTTCGGGCGGAGCGGGTGTTGAGAAGGAAGAATCTGAGGTGGATGAGTTCTTTCCTGGTCGGCAGCATGGTGGGGCAGATGCTTGTGAAGCTGCAGTTCCGGCAGGTAAAAGCTCCGTGGGTGTGCATTGGGTGGCCAGGAAGCAGGTGTGTGAACGTCCGGTGTTGAGTGCATGGAGGGTTCTTGCATCGTAGCGGTGTCAGGCATTGTGGCATTCGTGGAGTCCAGGGTTCCGGAAGCTGGGCACGGTCCCGGCATGGACGGGCACAGACGGGCTTGCCGAAGATGCGACAGCAGCACAGCCGCTGCGTGGCCTTCATATGAGGGGATGTGGGAGGGAGGAGCACCTGGGAGGGGGTAGGCGGGACGGCGAATGGTATTGGAAGGGGGCGGGCCCGCAGGGATGCAACAACGGGAAAAATGGGCAGGGGCCGTGGGAGAACTGGGTACAGGAAGGAAAAATAAGTTTAGGCAATAAAACAAGTACAGGCACAGAGGTATAAAAACATGCCTCGGCAAGAAAGCAAGTACAGGCACAGAGGAATAAAAAGAAGTCTGGGCAAGAAAGCAAGTACAGGCACAGAAGAATAAAAAGAAGTCTAGGCAAGAAAGCAAGTACAGTCACAGAGGAATAAAAACAAGTCGGGGGAAGAAAGCAAGTACAGGCACAGACAAATAAAAACAAGTCTGGGCAAGAAAGCAAGTACAGGCACAGAGGAATAAAAACAAGTCTGGGCAAGAAAAGAAGTACAGGCACAGAGGAATAAAAACAAGTCTGGGCACAGGGGAAGAATACAAAAATAGGCAAAAACAATGCAGGCAGAGCCGTGCAGCAGCGTGGGGAGCGACCTGCCTGCGAGCAGGGTCAAAGGTCGCCTAGATGTGTAGTGTGTGTGTGTCAGTAACTGTATAGGTGAGTGAGTGGGTGTGTTAGTACAGACCAAGAATCAACAGGAGAGGAAGGGCTAGAGTAGACACTCCTATACCCCAATTAAATTTTTATAAACAACTAAGGAGTGACTAAGTGTGAAAAAGAATTAACAAAAAAACCACCTTGGATGAGTGGTTATTGTTAAAGTCCCATTAAACAAAACAAGTAAAACCCAAAAAAGATTTTTAGGGGATGGCGGCAACTGGGGACAAAATAAGCCCAGTGAAGCTGATCAGGGAAAGAGGGGAATTCTTTCCTTGTAAAGAAGGACCCTCACTCACCACTAGTTGGTGACATGCTTCATCATCGGGTCCCCGCTGGGGTGGCTGAATGCCCCCCCAGCGTGCTACGATGCCTGAGTTACAGCGAAGCGGGTTGGTGTTGAGTGCAACAGTCCTCAAACAAAAAGGTGTATTGATATGTGAGTGCAGGTTAAAAAATACAAAGTTGGTACCCAAAAAATATTTAATTAGGGTCAACCCGTATTAAATAAAAACAGTGTGTATGGACCAACTAGGTTCTATGGGCCTGATTCACAGAATGAACTTAAGACTCAATCCTAAATTTACTACTATTTTGGTATTCACAGAATGCACTTACTACTTTTGGCATTCACAGAATGCACTTACTACTTTTGGCATTCACAGAATGAACTTACTACTTTTGGTATTTACAGAAGTTAGGGTTTTGTCTTAAGTTTGTCTTAAGACAGACTTAAGACAGACTTAAGACAAACTTAAGACAGACTTAAGACAGACTTAAGACAAAATCCTAACTTCTGTGAATACCAAAAGTAGTAAGTTCATTCTGTGAATACCAAAAGTAGTAAGTGCATTCTGTGAATGCCAAAAGTAGTAAGTGCATTCTGTGAATACCAAAATAGTAGTAAGTTTAGGATTGAGTCTTAAGTTCATTCTGTGAATCGGGCCCATAGTTAGGAAACCTGTGTCCCTTAATAGAGATAAACGGTCAACATGTTTCTGCTGTTATTAAATGCTATTACGCTCAGCATTCGTCAGGACCAAGAAATAGATAAAAAGGCAGGCTTCCGGTGGTGTACGCGCTCTAAGGCGCATCCTCCCGTGGGGCACTAAATGTGAAAAATTAGATCAACTCACGGTTACTTCCCGTGATCACTCTCTGAATTTCACAGGAGCAGAGAAAACCTGTAGAAAAATGGGAAAAAGTGGACAAGACAATGACATATAGTGACAAACAAACACATATTGTTGCTGCAAAAACATATTTTGTCTTTATCAGTAGATATGTGATATTGGTCTACTGTCCAGACTCCAAAAGACGTCTTCTGTGGAGACTTAGGTATATTAATTATGTTGGAATCCAAATCTCTGCTTAAAGAGAAATGATCCCTTCACATTCTGGTCCCAAAAATGCTTTTTTTGGAAGTATCATTGTAAATTTGTTTACCATGCAAATTGGCCATGCTAATCACAGTATGTGACTGTATTTATAAAAAGAAGGGATTATCGAGTGCGTAGCAGTTGTTAATAGGCCTGGTGAATAGTAGTGCATACCTCATAGTTTTACAAACATTGATAGCGCCATAGTTAAAACTGCAATCGCCAGTAAGTAGTAATCACGAGTAAATAGGTAAACTCACATTCAAAAAGGGAGAGAGTTTCTCCTTCAGATCTGACGATGCGGGAACACCTTCATGCAGTGTCAGATCTCGTTGGAAGGCAAATAAATTGTTGTTTAAGCTCTCACCTTCGAAATTAACACGGCTAGTTCCCGTGATTGTCCGCGCAACGATGGTAAACTTACTCAGACACACGCGACTCCCCACCAGGAACCTACACCTTCGGATATCGTCAGTCCGGAAGTGCAGGTCAAGGGCGGGGCGTGTATTTTTGTTGGCTGTGCAGCCGATCACGTGGTTCCCTTGAGACTCGGAGAACGCCGGTGTCTTAAAGGGATACCAACTCATTCTGTTCATGAAAGTCAGGGTTCGAATCCCGCGAGGGCTATTGCAGTGAATCATGCGCTTAAATATTTCCCAATTACAGTGGGGAAATAAAAGGGGCAAAAGAAGTACTCACAAAAAATAGAGACAAAAAAGATAGAAAGCCGACCCAGTCATAGGCAAAAGCAAATGTAGTGGGTATTCCTCTGCAGAGATACTGTTCGGGGAGAAGACTCAATCAAGTAGTCACATGATAGAAAGGTTCCTATTTTGCATTGCTCGAATGGAAATAAAACGCAAAAGGGGATTAGGCCAGAAAGGGAACAGTGATAAGGTGTTGCTATTCCCCTTTGCTCATGATCAAATGTTCAGAGGGAGAAAGGCAGTTCGATCAGTCGGTTTGTATGCAGAGCATTACCTAGTTTAACAGATTTCAAGGGAATTCTGGGTACCGATTCCTTAACGCCGTAGGGCAGAGCCCCACGGGATATCATCATTCAGCCCTTTGATGTTAGTGGCTAGACGGTATACCCAGCGTTGCTCTTTTTCAAATAGCAATGTTTCAGAAGTAGAATCCACATGTTCAAGAATAGTCCAATGTAGATCATTGGGGTTGTGATTCTTCTCTACAAAGTGAGCTGACATTTTTGTTGCAGTTCTCTGGCACCGGATGTTACTACGGTGTTCACATATCCTTGTTTTGATACGCCTGGCAGCCATTCCCACATACTGTAGGCTTGCAGCCGCAAGTTCAAATGGGACAAACCTCTCTTTTCTAATAAAAGAGCGCTAAGCCTAAAAGACTCATTAGTACATACACGTCCACAAGCAACACCAACAAGAAGACATGAAACGAATGTCCTGACTGCTTGGGGTTTGCCTGCTGTCACTGGGCATTTTCCTTGCGGGAAATTGTAATGTATGCCACCTTACATCTCATACTAAAACCCTAAAACTGACAACTGGTGAAATATGGGAACAGCGCAAACATACAAATTGCAATACCAGCAACGTTGTGTATCTAATCACATGTCCCTGCAGCCTACAGTATGTGGGAATGACTGCCAGGCGTATCAAAACAAGGATATGTGAACACCGTAGTAACATCCGGTGCCAGAGAACTGCAACAAAAATGTCAGCTCACTTTGTAGAGAAGAATCACAACCCCAATTATCTACATTGGACTATTCTTGAACATGTGAATTCTACTTCTGAAACATTGGTATTTGAAAAAGAGCAACACTGGGTATACCGTCTAGCCACTAACATCAAAAGGCTGAATGATGATATCCCGTGGGGCTCTGTCCTACGGCGTTAAGGAATCGGTACCCAGAATTCCCTTGAAATCTGTTAAACTAGGCAATGCTCTGCATACAAACCGACTGATCGAACTGCCTTTCTCCCTCTGAACATTTGATCATGAGCAAAGGGGAATAGTACTTCTTTTGCCCTGTTTATTTCCCCGTGTAATTGGGAAATATTTAAGCGCATGATTCACTGCAAAAGCCCTCGCGGGATTCGAACCCTGACTTTCATGAACAGAATGAGTTGGTATCCCTTTAAGACACCGGCGTTCTCTGAGGCTCAAGGGAACCACGTGATCGGCTGCACAGCCAACAAAAATACACGCCCCGGCCCTTGACCTGCACTTCCGGACTGACGATATCCGAAGGTGTAGGTTCCTGGCGGGGAGTCGAGTGTGTCTGAGTAAGTTTACCATTGTTGCGCCGACAATCACGGGAACTAGCCGTGTTAATTTAGAAGGTGAGAGCTTAAACAACAATTTATTTGCCTTCCAACTAGATCTGACACCGCGTGAACGTGTTCCTGCATCGTCAGATCCGAAGGAGAAACTCTCTCCCTTTTCGAATGTGAGTTTACCTATTTACTCGCGATTACTACTTATTGGCGATTGCAGTTTTAACTAAGGCGCTATCAATGTTTGTAAAACTATGAGGTATGCACTACTATTCACCAGACCTATTAACAACTGCTACGCACTCGATAATTCCTTCTTTTCATAAATACAGTCACATACTGTGATTGGCATGGCCAATTCGCATGGTAAACAAATTTAAAATGATACTTCCAAAAAAAGCATTTTTGGGACCAGAATGTGAAGAGATCATTTCTCTTTAAGCAGAGATTTGGATTCCAACATAATTAATATACCTAAGTCTCCACAGAAGACGTCTTTTGGAGTCTGGACAGTAGACCAATATCACATATCTACTGATAAAGACAAAATATGTTTTTGCAGCAACAATATGTGTTTGTTTGTCACTATATGTCTTTGTATCTTGTCTCCTTTTTCCCATTTTTCTACAGGTTTTCTCTGCTCCTGTGAAATTCAGAGAGTGATCACGAGCAGTAACCGTGAGTTAATCTAATTTTTCACATTTAGTGCCCCACGGGAGGGTGCGCCTTAGAGCGCGTACACCACCGGAGGCCTGCCTTTTTATCTATTTCTTGGTCCTGACGAATGCTGAGCGTAATAGCATGTAATAACAGCAGAAACATGTTGACCGTTTATCTCTATTAAGGGACACAGGTTTCCTAACATAGAACCTAGTTGGTCCATACACACTGTTTTTATTTAATACGGGTTGACCCTAATTAAATATTTTTTGGGTACCAACTTTGTATTTTTTAACCAGCACTCACATATCAATACACCTTTTTGTTTGAGCACTGTTGCACTCGACACCAACCCGCTCCGCTGTAACTCAGGCGTCGTAGCACGCTGGGGGGGGCATTCAGCCACCCCAGCGGGGACCCGATGATGAAGCATGTGACCAACTAGTGGTGAGTGAGGGTCCTTCTTTACAAGGAAAGAATTCCCCTCTTTCCCTGATCGGCTTCACTGGGCTTATTTTGTCTCCAGTTGCCGCCATCCCCCAAAAATCTTTTTTGGCTTTCACTTGTTTGGGTTAATGGGACTTTAACAATAACCACTCATCCAAGGTGTTTTTTTTGTTAATTCTTTTTCACACTGGGTGTGTTAGTAGCCATATAGTAGTATGAATGGGTGTGTCAGTGAGTATATTAGGAGTGAATAGGTGTGGTTGAATGGGTTTGTGAATGGGTATATTAGTGTGTGCCAGTGTGAGTGTGTCATAGGGTGTTTCAGTGATAATTTGAGGATGTCAGTAGGTGTGTGAGTGCACGTCTGGATGATGTCTTCAATAATGGTATTGAGATATCATCAGTAATGTCCCTGACCACGTTTGTAGTGATGTAAGCAGTGCATTACAGTGGTACAAGTTACAGTTAGCACAGCTATAACTGCTGAATTTCTCTGATTTTGTCCATATTTCCTAACTATAACGTCCCTGAAACCTTTATGTTTTTTTCAGTGAATTACTAAAGTTTTATAAATGCATTTCCCTAAATATAAGATCCTTTTAACCTTTTTTTTTGTCAGTAAATTTCTATGTTTTAACTAGTATTCTCATTTGCAGAGTGGTGTACAAGGGGGAGCTCTGATCAGCTCAGAGAAATCCCGCTGTGTTGGACTTACTGGAGATAACAGGAAGGGTTCTTGGCCCCCAAGGACCCTCAGCATCCAAAAGGACTTCAACCCCCAACTATTAGTGTGCCAGGAGGTGCCTTCAAAGAGCTATCAGCAATCATTTTGTGTAGGACTTACAGGATATAACAGGAGGTGTTCTTAGACCCCAAGGACACTCAGCATCAAAGGGGACTTCCTGCCCCAGATAGGTGTGTGCTAGGAGGCACATTTGCAGAGTGGCGGAGAAAGAGGGCAGGGCCCCAGAGGACCAATCAGCAATCCTGCTGTGGGGGACTTACGAGAGGTAACTGGAGGGTAGTTGCCCCCAGGACCCTAAGGAGCCAAGGGGACTTCATTCGCCAACTAGCAGTGCACCAGGAGGTGCATCTGCAGAGTGGTGGAGAAAGGGGGCTGAGCTTTAGACGACTTCCCCTGGGCCGGCCTTTTAATTATTTAACTTATATTAGGGGAGGCAGGTCGTGTAGTCCCTTTTCCCCTGGCCGATTTCTGCCCTGGATACCCCATCCCCTGGGGCCAGGCTTTTTTTAAATTGAAGGAGGGGGTTGCTGCCCCCTTCCCAGCCTGATTTTGGCCCCGGGAACCCCATTCCCTTGTCATTAAGAAATACGGTCTGGTTTGTGCATCCTCCTTTCCAGGCCAATTTTCACTCTGGGGAGCCCACCTCCCAGGGCCCAGCCTCCATTCTAGGTGCACTGGTTCCACCCAGGGCACCCAGTTACTATTGCTGGGAACCACAAGGGGAGCCTGAATGTCCCCGCAGTCCCTGCTGGGTCCCTGCCTCCAGTGGTAGCTGTCATTGCTTTCAGACATCGGGAGGTGCTGGAAAGCCAGCTCCCTGTGTCTGAAAGTAATTCAGCTCTGCTTCCAGTAAGCTAGAGCATTTTCAATGCAGCCTCTCTCCTTTCTAGGATTTTACATCAGGGAGGTTATGGTCCCCCAGGCATGGATGGGGCGAGCAGGCCCGCCCACATCCATATTTTAAAGTGCCCCGGGAAGGTGGAAATTCCTGGGGCTGTGGAGCGGTCTGCCCAGCCCCTCCCTGCAGTCAAATTGCAAAATCCTGGAGGAGGTGGTGGTCCCCGGGTCTTCAGGGGGTCCATGTGGCCCCCATTCTTACCACTCTTTGCCTTAGGGAGGTGCTGGTCCCTGGGGTGTGAGTGGGCCTAGGAAGCCTGCCCACATCTATATTTTATTGTGCCCCAGGGAGTGCAGTCCCCAAGGCTGTAAGGGGTGGTGGGCCCGCAATATTTATTAAACAGTTGCCTTGGGGATGTGGCAGTCCCTGTGGCACATGGTGCTACATGGGCACCCCCGCATAAATAAAAAGCACTACCCCGGGATTTGACAAACTTCGGGGCTTCCTTGAAAAGAAGCACGGGGGCCAGCATTTCTTTTTTTCTTTTAAATTTTTCCATAGATCTGCTGATCCACCCGCAAATTTGGGTTAAAACTCACTCCAAGATTTTTTTTTAACCCTCAGTAGGTCCCTTTGGGACCACTCCACCGGTCCTACGGAGTCAGGGTATTTCTACATCATCCTGTTTCTTTATTTTTATGATTTTTGTGAATTTTAGCTCAAGTTGAGTCCCAAGATTACTGCCTACACTTCCTCATTGAAGTGTTGCCATCCAGTCAGATCTGAACATGGGGACTGCCGGATCCACAAGTAATCCAGGTCCCTATGTATACAAACTTGTTTTCCAGTTAATATCTCTCAAACTACTAAACAGATTTAGATCAAGATACAGAAAGTATGATCTGCATACCAAAAGCTAGCTTTCTGCCAAATTTTGTGTAATTCTGTCCAGCAGTTACGGTCTGGAGTCGTGCCTAAAGGTTCTTTGGGAATTAACAAAGGGAAAATGCATTTTTAAACCCCTCTTTTTTCTGGATGTATGCCACATAAAACACTCCGAAAATTTCCAAACACCATCTGAAGTAATGGGCACATTTGTGGGGAAAATTTCATGAAGATTCATCAACCAGTGCCAAAAAAACTCCGCCCTAAATGTAATTACCTACTGATGACTACCAACAGGTTATATATATATATATATATATATATATATATATATATATATATATATATATATATATATATATATATATATATATATATATATATCCTCATGTGTGGTTGCTCTGCAATGCTGTGGTATGGCAGCACGAAGCAGTGGTCTTCTTCGTGTGTGTAAATTTATTCAGTGAAAAACTAAAAGAAAAACTCCTTAAAAGAAGTGCAAGGAAATACAAAAAATATAGTTCCAGATGTCACCTTCCGACGCATTTTGGCGTGCTGCCTTTTGCTGGGCATATACAATTATCATGGCGTACAATGTGGCTTTATATATTGTCCTATCTCCATTTCATTGCCAAGTTGAGCACTGGAACTCAGGCTCATACAAATGAGTGACTCCTACTCACCACCATGACAAAGTGCTCATCATATTTTACTATTCATCAACAATACAGGTGTGCACATTTCACAGACATGGTTTCCATACTCCAAAACTCATTCATGTACTATTGATGGCATAGTGGGCTCTATCAACATAGCATATGAACATGAACATTCTGTTCATTCAAGCTACAAGTGCAAAGCATTGGGTTCCTCAGCATATTGCTATTTCTAAAACAATTTTCATATCATCAGTGATTTCATTATAAATCCTTGTCACCAGATTATGCAGTGATTTCTGATATGCCTGATTCTTATGACTGTTCTGTCACATATATTACACCCATTGTCAATCTAATTGATAAAGTATTGAACCATTATATTATATTGCATCTTGTCGTTTACATGCTCTATGCACTTCTAAAAACGTGTTCAATCTCATCGCCCATATGAAACTTATACACTGAGTGCATTCAAAACTCTCCTCCATACATAAGGATCACCCTCCATAAAGGCAAACAATTACATAATGTTTCACATATCATTGTATTCATACACATATTGCACTCTCTCCGGCACTACCCAACTTGTACACTCCAGTTTGTGAACATTCTCTGAGCCCATTGGTGATAGAGTTTCCTTTATTTCATATTTCCCTTATGTTCAACACTGCTTCAGAGTGTGCCCTGGGTCCTTGTTTATTCCTGTGCCATTATTTAAGGTTTGTATTTTGTAGTTTATTTTATTAAGCTTGTGATCCAGCGCTTCTAATGAAAAACTGTTTCACAAAGGCTACTCATCTCCACAATACTCATTATTAATCATAAATCACTACCAAGGCCCATAAATTAAGGAGACAATTTTGAGCGACTGAATCATGTGACCTAATTAAAAACACTCTATTCATAAACTATTTACAAAACTATATACAACTGCAATTTAATAAATCTTACCATGGTTTTGATCACACAACATTAATTAAGTCACATAGGCGAATGGATCTAATAATGATAACTAGACCATGAATAAACAAGACCAGCTTGTCGTTTCAAAATCTAATTTATTAACTTTATTTTAATCAAAGAACGAGCATTTTTATTCTGAAATCATTATTTTATTAGCAATTTGAAAGCATCATTCAAGGATAGGCTTATTAGTCTGGAATTTTAAAGTAAATCATTTAGCATGATTTAAAGCAAAATAAAGTTCTCATTCCCTAAATTCTATTTCCCTGTCTAAACTCTCTTCATCTAAAAGTATAATTAATAAAGACAGCTATCCTTAAGTGCGCCAAAAGTCCGTCAGCACGTCATTCAGGAATCGGGAACCAAGAGCCCCCTCCTACCTGTAAGGCCAGTTTTTATACCTTTCTTACTAGCTAATCTTCTCAAAAAGTACACTTTTCCTTGCCATCAGAGTTCCCATTGGCTGACAGATGTCAGACCATCCCTATGTCATTCTTTCCTGACCAAGTCCAGTGCACATCAGAAGCCCTTATTGTTCTTAGATTCCATCCTTCTAGCTTCCTCAGAAAAGAAACATTTGACCGAACGCAAAACTTTTACTTCCTAATCTTGGCAGACGATTCAGGCTTTTTGTCCTTGGTGCTCTTCTCCAAGAACACGTACAACTCAACCAAAAACAGTTCTGCTTATTATTCCATTGTTTAGCAAAAAAGCTATTTTGTATGCATGTGAGTGAAGACCTCACTCTGGTCAAGGTTGGCATTTTCCAGCACTGCCAGTCAGCCATTTTCTTAGGCCCACTCGAAAACTAGTATTTAAACAAACACAAGACAGTAATTAATTAAAGAATTGAAACCCATTCTGTTTCCCACCCCTTTGCTAAATATTAACCCAGTTAATTATGTTACCTAGCAAAGCACGAAAAGCAGCATATATAAAAACCTTCTTCTTTCAGGTCTCCATGATTCTCCACGAGCTTTTGCCACAGAAAAGACACGACAAAACATATGCACATGAATATAGCATATGCTATTAATAAAACAGCCACATTTAATACTGACAATAACGATAGACAAGGTTAGTTTATTATTTTTTACGAACTTGCAAGTGCAACATCAAAGCACATTAGTCCGCGTGTAATGTGTACAATTTTAATCTAGGTTGGTTAATTATTTCAACACATGCTAATAATACGTCTATTTTTATTATGGAAGTTTAACTTTGCGAGTTTGAACAACATCTCGCTCCATCAACTCCCTCATCTGGTGATTTCATAATCACCAAACCACACCCAAAAAATTTCTGCAAAAATGTTATTTATATTCACCATGTTTTGAACATTCTCTGTGTTAGTTTTTCTAAAGCTTAGATTCTGCCGTTTGTCTACTACTCTCATATTGAGCTCTACGAAACTCTTCCAGTTCAATTTCCTTCTCCTGTTCTTTTCTGAGCTTATAAATTATTTTCTTTTCCCTCACAAATTTATTTCTCTTGTGTAACATCCAACTAATTTTTAACAAAAGTATTACTATAGCTATAACTATTACAGGATAAAGTATTTTCCCAATGATTGAGCTACCAATCTCTTGGAACCAGTGTTTAATTGTTGCGAATCTTTTAGCCAAGCGCTCTGTAAAACTCTCATCTTCAGCAGGTTCAATTTCAGCATGTATTTCTGTTAAATTCTTTATATACATTTCTATATCTCTACTTTTATCTGGAATAAATGTGCAGCAGTGTTGGGCATGCAATATCCCACAAATTCTTCCTTCTTTAGCTAGCAGAATGTCTAGAGCAAGACGGTTCTGCATTACCATTGATCTCATGGCAACAAGTTCAGTGTCAACTAATTTAAATCAACTTGCTGTGTCTGTTGACAATCTGTCAACAATTGTAGATACTTTTCTGATTTTATTTGCATTCAGGGTAATTCCCACCTTAGGTACTATTGCACCAAATATATCTCCTATAATTTCGGTAAAGCTTTCTCTTTTAAATCTGCTCACATGATCACCAATTTCAAATGAACCCTTTGAATTTCTATCTATATGGAATATCTTTTGGAAAACTAAACCAACAAAACAAGTCCCATACCAATGATTGGGAAGACTGTAATAGGCTTTATTCCCACAAATGAAATAAATTCCAGGAAAGATCGGATCTTTTCCCCCTTTAAATCCCCAACCCCCTATAATACGATAGGTGTCTTCGCATTGACTTGCCCCCACGAAATAATTATCATAAAGTGTGTCATCTCTTCTAATGCAAAGCTTACCTCTATCAGGTTTATCTATATTAATAGCAACATTTTCATTTCTTCCATTAAGTTTCTCATCCTCCTTTTGCCAAAACTTAGACTTGGTATGTTTCGTCATCATGTTTCTCTTATAAATTGCTCTTCTCTCTTCCACCATATTTAACAATGTTTTTTCTTCTGTTCTCAACTTACATATTAGATTATTTTTAAAGGCATACTCATAATTGAGTTCTCCAGTTAATAAGAAAAATCCCTCATCTGTTTCGCAGGTCTCACTTTGTTTAAGCTATTTACAACTTTTAGATTTGCAAAGATTTCATCAAAGTCAGAATAATAATATTCCAACCGACCAGTTTCATAAAACAAGCTTGTTAATACACTGCAAGTAATGCCATAAGTAAGAGGAAGCATATTATAAGTCACCCCTTCCGAAACTGAAGCAGGTAATTTTACACAAATGTAGCAATCTTTGACATTCATCACTTTGACATTATTCAGAAAGGAGTCTAGAAAAAGTATTACCAGAAAAATCAGCAACTGATCTATCTTGGTGGATCTCTGGTTTGTGCTCAATGACTCTATTAGTTTTGCCTGCTACTTGTTTAGTCTCGTCTCAGCTTTACTAATCATATTTGCTCTGTACGTTTCTTTGTCAATTCCAAAAGGGAAAATGACAGCTAAAATTAACCAAACCAAAATTAATAAAATCACACAAATAGAAGACATTTTGCAACATCTTCTTAAAATAGAGCATCTCGAATTATTGTTAGAATTGGGCATCTTTTACTTAAGACAAGAGCCTTTCAGAAAAAACAAAAACTTAAAATTCTTGAAAATCACTAAATTTACACCCCTCTTTTAAATTTTTTTTTAAAGAATCCACTAACAGCTTTTCTTCGACCTTACGTCTTACAATGTGTTTTTCCAGCTAACACAATTTATTCGACCTTGTGTCACCTAACACATTTTCTTCGACCTTGTGTCATTCACAATTTTAACCTAAAATGAGAACAAACTCACTCATTGTCACTTGTGTCATCTATTTCTTCCTGACTACTGTTGCTCACTTCCACTACTGGTGGAATAATAATGTAGGTCCATTCAGGTGACTTATACTTTTGATTTGGCTTTAATGGTCTTTTTCCCTTACTGCTAATCACTTCTATTTTCTTTCCTGCTTGATTTTTCTTATCCAATTCACTTTTCTGACTTGAAATCTCGTTTATTTGTTCTTTTGATTTATTCACTAATTTGAATTTCAGACCTTCATTTTCGTTAGGCCAATTATCTCCTTTTCTGAATAGTTACTTCTTTGGCTCAGATTGATTACATTCAGTCCCCAAAGCTCTTTTTCTGAATTCTCTCACTTTAGATTCCTCATCACTTTCATCAGTTTCACTTTCTGTTTCAGGGATTTGAATTCTAGATTCAGGTACTTCTTTACTCGGCAGCTTCCCTCCGTTAGAGCACAATCCTTATAGCTGGTACTTGGTAATTCGTCTTCTTCTTGAATTACTTCCAATCCACCAGTTTCAGAATTTTGGTTCCTTCTTCCAGAGCTTCCATTCTGTTTTTCAATACTCTCCTGATCTTGAATCACTTCTTGATCAGACTCCTTTTCTACTTCTAGCAGATCTTCAGAGTCTAGTATCAAGATTTCTAGATCTTTTTCATTCGATGCCTGATTCACATCTGCATTTTCCTGATCTCGACTTTCTTGTCGATCTTCAGTATCTGGATTTTCAGGTTCTTCTTCAGAGTCTGAATCTGTTGTTGAATCACCTTCTTTGTGAGAATTCTCAGGTGGTGGCACTCGAATAGTATGGCTAGCGTGAATCCATCTTTTCAGACCTTTACACTTAACTGCATTCGTTGTAACAAGTATCACTTGTCTCGCTTTCTGCCACCTGGGTACCAGACAATTTCTTCTCCGATGAACCTTTGTCCTCACCCAATCTCCTGGCGAAAGATCATGAGCCTGTTCTTTTTCTTTTGTGAGTACTTCAGTTCCCACCTGATGGAACACAGAATTATCTACGTCAGAAAGGTTTCTACAGTACTCCATAACTGCACTATCATTAATGCTAAGTGCCTTTCCAACTGGAACAAATGCTTGTCTCATTACTCTGCCCATGAGAATATCATGAGGACTTAAACCAGTTTTTCTATCTGGAGTACTTCTTAAAAACATTAAGATGAGTGGAAGTGCGTCAGTCCACTTCATTCCTGTAGCTAAGCACATTTTAGCAAGCCTATTCTTGATAGTACCGTTGACTTGCTCAACAACACCTGATGCTTCTGGTCTGTAAGCACAGTGCAGCTTTTGTTTTATACCAAGTGCTTCACAAATCATCTGTAACAATCTGTTTTCAAAATGTGTGCCGCGATCAGTTTCAACCGTCACTGGAAATCCATACCTAGGTATGATCTCTCTCAAAAGCAATTTTGCCACAGTAACTGAATCGTTGTGACGAGTCGGGAAAGCTTTCACCCATCTTGAAAACAGACAGATTATCACTAGGACCTATCTCAATCTGTTGTGAGGAGGCATATCAATGAAATCCATTTGTAACCTGGTAAAAGGACCACCCTCCGGTCCTATGGTTCCCAGGCTTACAACAGTTTTTCTGTTTGGATTTATCTGCTGACAAATCAAGCATTTGGCAAAAAGATTCCGCAATAATCCTAAATTGTGGGTAGTACATGTCTGCCTAAACAACCTAATCATTGAATATCTGCCTAAGTGTCCTGGACCATAATACATTTGTGCCATGTCCGCAATCATGCAGTTTGGCATTACTGGTCTGTCATCTTTATAAACCCAAATCCCATCTTCTTCTCGCTGCCTGCAACCTGCTTTTAGCCATGTGTCTTTTTCTTCATCATCTGCCTCATCCTGTAAATCTTTTACTCCTTGCCATGTCTCAGCTACAGATATTAGCATGAGTGAGTTCAAAACAAGACCATTGTCTTTTTACCGATTGACTGACATATTGTTTTTCGCACAAAACTTTGCGACTTCATCTGCGTATGCATTCCTCTTAGTCATATAATCGTTTCCCTTCTTATGTGCTGTGCATTTTACCACAGCAATTTTCTCTGGCAATTGAATGCCATCAATTAACCTTTTGATCAATTTTGCATTTCTGATTGGTGTTCCAGCAGAAGTTAAATAACCTCTTTGTGACCAAAGCTGGCCATAGTCATGGACTACGCCATACCCATACTGACTATCAGTCACTATGGTAATTTTCAATCCTTTTGCTCTTTCCCATGCACAAATCAAAGCAATCATTTCTGCTATTTGAGCTGAACCAATTCCTTTGAGACAAGAAGCTTCAACCACATCTGCAACTGTACAGACTGAATATGCTGCATTCAGAACGCCTTGATCCGTTCTCAAACATGAGCCATCAACAAAATAAACAAAATCAGACTCAGGCAATGGTACATCTTTAATGTCCTACCTTGGTTTGGTGCAATAGTCTTGAACATCCAGGCATTTATGGTCAATGTCATTCTAATTTCTGATTTCTGTCACAACACCATCAGGCAATAATGTGGATGGATTTACATTCACACATCTTGCAATTGAAACATTATCTGATCCCAGAATAACTTCTTCATATTTTGTCAATCTGTTGCTCGTTAAGTGCTGAGTTTTACTTCTGGTAAGAAGAATCTCAACTGAATGGGGAACATATACTTTTACAGGAAAACCCATTATTATCCCTTCACTTTGTTCCAGACTCACACTTGTTGCAGCCACTGATTTTAAGCAACCTGGTAATGCTTTTGCAACAGGGTCAAGAACTGCTGAGATGTAAGCAATTGGCTTTCTCAGTTTTCCATGTCTATGAATCAAAACTGATAATGCACATCCTTCCCTTTCACTGCAGTACAGCTCAAATTCTTTTTCATAATCCGCAATTCCTAATGCTGGTGCTTCACACAAACTTCTTTTTAATTGCTCAAAAGCCTCTAACTCAGTTTTTGTTAAGATAATCGGGTCTTTTATGTCTGCTTTTGTCAATCTCCTCAATGGTTTTGAAATTACTGAAAATCCACTAATCCATTGACAACAATAACCTACCATTCCTAGAAACATTCTGACCTGTCTCTGTGTTTTTGGAGGTTGCATTGCTTGGATCATTTTTATTCTTTCAATCGTTACCTGTCTAATTCCTTTTGCAAACCTGTGACAAATATATTTAACTTCTTGTTTGCAAAACTGTAATTTTGCAGGAGATACTCTATGTCCCTCATCTGCCAAATGATTCAAAAGAATAATTGTATCTGTCACACAGTTGTCTTGTGTTTTTGCAGCAACAAGGAGATCATCAATGTATTGCACTAATGTTGATTTACCAGGCAAATCTAAATTTTCCAGGGATTTCTTTAGCAACTGATAAAAAATAGATGGACTTTTTGTATACACTTGTGGAATACGACACCATGCTAATATGCGCTCTTGGAATCTGAACGCAAAAATTTGTTGGCTCTCTGGATGCAATGGAAAAGTAAAGAATGCATTACAAAGATCTATAACTGTGTACCATTCTGCATCATGCGGAATCTGATAAAGAATTACCGCTGGGTTTGGTACAACTGGGCAACATGGAACAACTATTTGATTAACCTTTCTCAGGTCCTGAACAATTCTGTAAATTCCGTTTGGCTTTGTGATTCCCATAATCGGTGAATTACATGGACTGCTCTCCATTTCTTTTAAAACACCTTGTTTTATACATTTTTCAATTACAGGAATTATTCCCTCAATTGTCTCAGCTTTCATTTTATACTGAAGAATATTCTGATAATCTGCTCCTTGTTTTACTGTAATTTGTACTGGGTCTACATGTTTCATCAAACCCATTTCATCTCCAGTTAAATCCCAAATTTTAATATTGACTGTTTCTTTTAATTCTTCATGTAAATCATTTTTGTCAAAAGCAGGAAATAATTTACTTTCTTTTGCTTCAACCATTAACATTGTTAATTAATAAAGGCCATCTTCTTCTTCAGGAGTTTGAAGCTCAATACCATTGGTGAGCAATATCTTTTGCAATTCATCTTGCAAATGATGTCCCTTCCTAATAAGTTTACAGGACTGCTATCACAGACTACAAATCTATGTTTGTCCTTAAATTTACCAATTTCAACTTTAACTGGTTCTGTTAAATTTGTTTTGATTTGTTGATTAGCTACGCCAACTACTTGGATGGTGTCACCAGAGAGAGGCAGGTTTTCTATTTCCACTGATCTAACAGTAGAACGGGTAGCACCTGTGTCCACTAGAAAAGTGATTTCCACATCATTCACTTTACCATTTACAAATGGACCAGTTTGATCTACCTCAAGAGTAGCTCCAAGCACACACTCTTCCTCCTCTCTCAGGCACCGTCCTAAGTAATCATCAGACTCATTTCCATCATTCTCTTTCAACCAATATTGTTGAGAAAAATTCGACACATTTACTCTTGGTGATCTGTTTACCTGTTCACCTTCGCAGAATCCTGTTTCAGAATTGTACCTTTGCACATTAATACAATTTGGAAGTGGCGGTTGTGGAATCTGACTCTGTTGATTCACTAACTGTCGCTGTGGCTGCTGATTTATCTTGTTTAACTGTCGCAGTAGCTGTTGCTGCTGATTTACCTCATTCTGCATCTGTGGATTTAATGATGTATTTTAGAAATTTCTGGGCAGATTTTTACACTCACGCTTCCAGTGTCCAATTTCGCCGCAATTAAAACATGGGAGTTTCTGCTTTAATTCTTCTATATGTCCCATTAATTTTGGCTTATTAAAATTTCCCTTAAATTTCCCTTGATTCTGTCGAACGCTTTTGTTTTCTAAAGTTGCAATTTGTTGTTCGGCTACTTTTACCTGTGCCCGCATTGCTTTTTCTTTCAGCTTCTTTTGCTTAGCGTCTATCTCATCACTGCAGTATTTTGCCTTTCTCAGGATGTCATTAACTGTGAGTGATTGCCAACCAACTATTCCTGATCTGATCATCTCACCAATTCCAGGTCTTAAGCCATATACAAATCTGTAAATAAAATGGCTCATATCCTTCTCACTCAGCTTCTCATTACCACTGTATTGTTTAAATACCAGCAGTAATCTTTCATAGAAGTAATGTACTGATTCTTTTGGCTCTTGGTTTGTTCTGTCAAATTTAACCCAATCTTTTGGGGGAATCTTGTTTTTCAGCCACACAATTACTTTATCATACAGCTTTATAACATCTGATGACGGTTCACCTGTCACTTTATCTCGAACAGGTTCTTCAATGGGCCAATCTATAGAGATTTTACATTCTGTCCAAAGATCTGACGGAACAACTATGTCAAAGAATCCATCAAGATCAATCCACAGAACCTTTGAGACCTTAACAAATCTCTTTACCTGTCGATACCATTCCACAGGTTTTTCTCTCAGTCTGGGAAAATCATTTGTAAACAGTAAAATGTCCTGTCTTGACCAAGGAACATGAACATACCCTCCACCAGTTATTTCTCTCATAGGAAACTCAGTTGCAATTTCCCCTCTTTCTCTTCTTTCTTCCTCTCTTTTCTTTGTCCATTTCACTCTCCGTTTGCTTAATTCACCTATTCTTTTTAGAAACACTATCAATTCTTTTATATGAGTTATCCTTCCTGTGGTATTCATGTTTTCAATATCTTTTTCAGAGAAATCTACTCTATAATGTTTCTGCAAATATTTCTGTCTCATCAAATCAACATCCAACGCAGCAGCTATTTCTTCTAACAAATCATATTTATTTTTCATTTTCCATTGTATGCTTTTGCAAAAAAACAACAATTCATCATTCTGATATAATTTTAAACTGTCAGGACCAATTGTGCCAATAATTAATTCCTCCAAATCTGCTTTCAATTTTGCGACATCAAGTCATGTAGATTCTGAGGACCTATTCATACTCCTTTCTTGAGTTCCAGAATCAGATTCTGCAACAAATGGAGATTGACCATTTGAAAAACTTTGATTAAAAGTTAAGTCTGGCATCTTTTTCTCTCGATGAATTTCTGATAAACCTGAATAAAAATTTTCAGCAACTTTCTGAATTTCTGCTTTAAAGAAACAGTCAGAGCTGAATGTCTAATTTCTTTTTGATCAAAAACCGGAACAACGGGTCCAATTGTTACTGGTACCGTTACTGCTTCCATGCCTTTAGTTAACTGCTGTATTAATTCTTCTTTTGATCGAAGATAATCTGAAATATCTTGAGTGTCCACAAGTCTTTCTGTTCTTTTTACATTTCGCTGGATCTCATTTCTCTGAACTGGAGTTTCAGCATAATTTCTACTTTCTCCTGATGTACTAGATTTAGTTTGTGTTTCTAATCTCTCAGGAAATTTTGCATTATTCTGATTTAATCTAAATGGAGATTCATCACTAATTTCTCTGGGAGGAGCACTTGGAGAAGTTCCTAGAGGAATTGTCTGGGTAGACCATGAACAAACTGGTTGATAAGGTGGCGGTTGTTTTGATTTTGTAATGTAAATCTCTTCAAAAATTGGATCTTCTATTTCACTATCTTCTCCAATATTATTTTTCTTTGCAGAACTCTTTTGACCAGATTCTTCACTAAATCTTGCTGGGTAAAAACCATTACACATGTCTATCTTGATGAGTTTCTCTGTTAATATTCATTCTAGTGCCTCTTGTTACTCTTCTGTTCTCCCGTTCTAAATCAAACATGTCATCCTCCCATTCAGCTAAAGCTTCAAATTGTGTAGGTCTGGGTTTTAGTACGAGAAACATCATTTTTTCTCTCAAGTTTTTCAACACCTTCATATTAAATGACCCATCTTCTGGCCATGCCACTACACAATCATTTTTGGTATATTCCATCCAATTCTCCATCCAAAGGCAAGTATGATAACCAAATTCACCTTCCATATAGGCTGCAGGTGTTTTATACTTATGAAGTAATTTTCCACCTCGCGTTTCAATTTTCTTGTCACTTTTAAAAATACTTTAAAATTTTTGAAACCATGAAGGCTTCTTTTCATCATATATGTAGTAATAACTCATGTTTTAATCAAATCCGTTTAGTTCAAAAAGATCGTAAATATTTTCTTGTTGTTCCGCTACTCTAGCCAATCCGTGCACGAAACTCACCAACAAGCCAATCAGGTTAAGCCACGTCACTATTCTGTTCAGCCAATAGAATTACTGTATTTCAGAATGAGCCAATCAGGTATAAGCCTGCAAAGTCACATGAGCCAATCAGTGCGCTAATACTGTGACGTATGCTAGCCAATCACAGCGCGAACCTAGTGACGTATGCTGCAGCTGCAGCTTCACCGTCTCCGATTCACTTCTTAAACTGACCCCTCCTTTACAAAATATTTTCACAGCGCCATATTTTACAAATCTTTCAATGAATTCAGTTAGTAACTTCACATAAACAAACCATTCGTCTGTTTCGCTAAAATAAAGAGATAGCCTTTTCAATCATTCAAGTATCCTTTCACGTGAAATAGACGACGCTATTTTCACAAAATATTTTTCTAGCATGTGCAATCATACAGAAAGAATCCCTAACCATTCATACATGAAATTTATGGTAGGACTTTAACCCGCCAATAAAAATCTTCACTTGCCAGTAAGAAACAACGCTTCCTTACTCTTCACTCAAGCTTAGATAAATTCTATTACTCTTTTCACAATAAGTTTTAAAACAGGACAGTTGTCCATATACTCAAAAGCTACAATCTCATAGACAATCCTCACTATACATTCAACCTATCACACCTAAGGTCCCTAAACTTGTGCTGTACATCCACAACACTAGTGATATATGACAATACCACTATTTTGAAAGAGAACAAATGCACTGTGTAATCTCACTTGTCACACTACTCTTGCCGGCACACTAGGATTTTTCACACTACTGGAAAAGACCATTCGACTACATATAACAACTGAACAAACTTAACATGTTTTAGACATGTATCCTATATATCTACATGTAGCATGTCAGTTACCATAGTAACCGTAACTCTGCTACCAGATAATTGATCCAGCGCTCCTAATGAAAAACTGTCTCAAAAACGCTACTCATCTCAACAATACTCACTATTAATCATAAATCACTACCTAGGACCATAAACTAAGGAGACAATTTTGAGCTACTGAATCATGTGACCTAATTAAAAACACTCTATTCATGAACTATTTACAAAATTATATACAACTGCAGTTTAATAAATCTTACCATGGTTTTGATCACACAACATTAATTAAGTCACATAGGCGAATGGATCTAATAATGATAACTAGACCATAAATAAACAAGACCAGCTTGTTGTTTCAAAATCTAATTTATTAACTTTATTTTATTCAAAGAAAGAGCATTTTTATTCTGAAATCGTTATTTTATTAGCAATTTGAAAGCATCATTGAAGGATAGGCTTATTAGTCTGGCATTTTAAAGTAAACCATTTAGCATGAATTAAAGCAAAATAAAGTTCTCATTCCCTTAATTCTATTTCCCTGTCTAAACTCTCTTCATCTAAAAGTATAATTAATAAAGACAGCTATCCTTAAGTGCGCCAAAAGTCAGTCAGCACGTCATTCAGGAATCGGGAAGCAAGAGCCCCCTCCTGCCTGTAAGGCCAGTTTTTATACCTTTCTTACTGGCTAATCTTCTCAAAAAGTACACTTTTCTTTGCCATCAGAGTTCCCATTGGCTGACAGATGTCAGACCATCCTTATGTCATTCTTTCCTGACCAAGTCCAGTGCACTTCATAAGCCCTTATTGTTCTTCGATTCCATCCTTCTAGCTTCCTCAGAAAAGAAACATTTGACCGAACGCAAAACTTTTACTTCCTAATCTTGGCAGACGATTCAGGCTTTTTGTCCTTGGTGCTCTTCTCCAAGAACACGTACAACTCGACCAAAAATAGTTCTGCTTATTATTCCATTGTTTAGCAAAAAGCTCTTTTTTCTGCATGTGAATGAAGACTTCACTCTGGTCAAGTTTCGCATTTTCCAGCACTGCCAGTCAGCCATTTTCTTAGGCCCACTCGAGAACTAGTATTTAAACAAACACAAGACAGTAATTAATTAAAGAAATGAAACCCATTCTGTTTCCCACCCCTTTGCTAAATATTAACCCAGTTAATTATGTTACCTAGCAAATCACGAAAAGCAGCATATATAAAAACCTTCTTCTTTCAGGTCTCCAGGATTCTACACAAGTTTTTGCCACAGAAAAGACACGACACAACATATGCACATGAATATAGCACCTGCTATTAATAAAACAGCCACATTTATTACTGACAATAACGATAGACAAGGTTAGTTTATTATTTTTTACGAACTTGCAAGTGCAACATGAAAGCACATCACTTGATTAATTAAAACCATTGCATACAAAGGGTAAAATATCTTACAGTTTTCAATAAAATCATTATATAAAAAGAAATACCCAGCTTTTTATCTACAACGATAACTAGAATAACTTGTAAGATTTTACGTCACGTTAAAAAAAGTGCTCAAAATTATTAAAACATTCTGCACGTTACCCGTGTTGACTGTAAATGTTATTTCAACCGTGGCTATTCTTGTAAAATTCAAATCAGTTCTTGTACTGAATAGGTGCATGAGTTGGGGCCAGTGATGTTGCAAGATCTATTTTCCTGGTACTCTACCGCCAGACCTTTGAGATCTTCCTCGGTGTTCCTGGTTACAATCCCCAGGATAAAAAGGGTGAGGATGGGCGGCTGCTCTTTCAGCTTTGCGGCCGCCAAACTATGGAATTCCTTACCGATGTCCCTAAGGCGCAAACAGGACCTTTTGTCTTTTAAAAAGGATCTCAAAAGTCACTTCTTCCCGAGAGCGGTGTAGTGTTAAACATCAGTAGGTAATGTTTTGGTCAAAGCGCCAGGATACCCTTTGGGTGACAGTTGTGCTCTAAAAGTGTGATTACAATTACAATTACAATTACAATAGTCATTTGGCCGCTCGGTCCGGTACTTCATTCTTTTTGCGGTTATGTCGAGGAATTTAATGAGCCAGCAATTTAATTGGACCAGCTCAGGATTAAAGCACAGCATTAACACTTGTCTGCACAATCTGGCTCTGTGCTGTTTGAACGCTGGCTTTAGCAGGGTGATCCTTATGTCTTTTAACATATTACAGATGCTTATAACATGATTGCGTCTTCAACGCCTCTGCCGCATAAACGACAGAGCTGGACTCCTACTTTTCTATCCCAAGGTGGCATAAATTGATTAAAGGGACCAACCCCCTGTCGGAGTCTTAGGAATTTTTCCTTGATGTTAATTTGTAATCCCATTTTCAGGTTGGGCTGCGGTTTTAGCATTTTGGATGTATGTAGGACCATCAAGCCGTGCGATCGTTTGGCTAATGTTTTTTTGTCCTCTATTGTAGATAGTAAATGAGTTACCTTTGTTACAGTTTTTGTTAACGTTAGATGGTTCGCCTGGACATCCCACAGCTCTGTTAAAGCTAGGTGTGTAATGGATTCCTGGAGATAAAGACTTGCAGATGATTTTCCTGGATGGGAGAGTTCCGTCCAGAGTTGGTTGTTCAGGGTTCCTTTAATTTTATTCCAACACTTCGCATATGCTCCCATGCGTTCAAAACACTGTTTTTATAGGCCAAATTCCAATTGTATTTAAGCCGGGGAAACCATTCTGGGGATTTGATAGATTGCTCGGTATGAGTTGGATATTATATTGTCAAGAGTTATTGCATCTTCTCCCTTCAATGCTTCGCTCCCATAAATAATTGCTGACCGGAGTTTTGCTTGCAAAACCCTTAGCAAAGGGTCAAATGTCAGGTCGGGTTAAAGCTTCTGTAGGGGCTTTATGGCTAAGTAGGTCGTTACCCCCTTTCTCCGCAAGGATTCTAATTGTGGTTTTGATGAGTTATTTTAGTCCAGTGTTACCCCTAGGTATTTGTAGCTTCCTCCTTGTTCCAAACAGTGACCGTCGAGAAACCAATCAAGATGTTTCTTCTTACAGTAATTAACAGCATTATTTTTGTTTTATTGTAGTTTATTTTTAGTGCATTTTCTTGTGAAAATTTGTGAGTAACATTCAGTAGAGGCTGGAGACCAATTGGGGTCCTACTTATCAGAACTAGGTCATCCGCGTATAGGAGGTTTGACAGAGTGGCATTCCCTAGTTTTGGTGCTTGGGCTGCGCAGCTATCCAACTTCCCCAGTAAGTCTGCTAGGAAGAAATTGAATATCATGGGGGCTAGAGCACACCCTTGTTTAAGCCCTTTGGATGTGGGAATTGTTTTTTGATATTTGTAGACCTTCACCGAGCTTTATCCTGACCCATTTTTTGGTGTGTAAATTCCTTAATTGGTTTAAAAGAAATGAAGGGATCCCCAGCCATCCAATTTTTGCCAAAGTGTTGCACGGTCAACATGATCGAATGCTGCAACAAAGTCTATGAAACAGAAAAAGCGGGTATTTTCCCTGATTGGCCGAGTCCATGAGCAAGGTCAGGGCCATTATGTTTGTTATTGTTCCTTGCCCTTTCCGAAATCCAGTTTGTGTAAGCGGTATTATGTGATTGTCTTCAGCCCAAATGGTTAGATCGTTTAGGAGGAGCCCTGCTAAATATTTAGCCTCAATGTCGATCAAAGTTATTAGGCGATAGTTTTTCGGCAGAGATCTTGCTCCTTGTTTATAGATTGGGCTTATAATTGAGCCTCTCCACGACTTTTAGAATTTTGTAACTGCATACTTAAAAATAGGTTCAAGAACGTTGCTCCAGTAGTACGGGTCTTTTTTAAACAGCAATGGTGGAATGCCACTGGGACCGGAGTCTCCTGCCAGTCGACCCCTTGATATTTGTTTCATTATCTGTTGGGATGGTTGGGTGGTGTGCCCTTCCCTTGGTCTCCATATGACATTTTGTGCAGAGGTTACAGTTGTTACTCATTCTTGTTGATTTAGCACTAATCTTTCGCTATCCTCAGAGGAGGGTAGGCATAGTAATGTTAGCTCCTTTGCGGTCCTGCTGGAACTCTAACATCCTAAGCAACTGGGGTGTATGACTATTTGATCTGTGTCATTAAAAAGGTTAAAGAGGAAGCATGACCAAAATTCTTCAGAGATGTGAGAGCTGATTCCGTGGTGATTTGGCCAATATGTTTTATTCACGGATTGCCAAAATATGGAGCTGTTTTTCTGTTTAGCATCGGGAAGCAGCTTAGCCCAAAATTCATTATTCATGGTCATTTTCCTGACCCATCTTCTTCTCTTAAAAGGGCCTTTGAATCATGAAGAAACTGCTGCAAACTTTGATTTCCCAGTGTTCTCTGAAGTTGTTGTAATAGTTGATTTATTGTTAATTTCAGTTTCTTGGAGACTGAGCTTTTTACTGTCATCATTGGAGATCCATTTGCGTTCTTTCGTTTTGGACCTATTTTGGTGGGAAATTTGTTGCCAAGGGTACAGATGAATATTTTCCAAGTTTCCAACGGTTGACTTAAGTTGTCCTGTACTTGCCTAAACACTTCTTTTGCTACTGCTGCTACTGTTTCTATGTTTGTCGAGTTGCATCCTATATGTTTGAGGTTTATTGTTCCTACCAAAACGATGGATTTTTCAGCCTTCTGGAATAATGTTGACACGGAATGAAGTTTCATTTCTTGTGGCATGTGGTCGCTAAGTGTGATGTTGCCTATTTGGAATGAGGCTATCCTGTCAAACATGGATATTGAAGTGAATGTAAAGTCAAGGTAGGAAGATGCTTTGGATGAATGAAATGTATGTGCCGGGGGATTGTCTTCCTTGAAGCGGCCATTAACTGCCCTCAAGTTCAGGTGCTCTAATTCTGAAAGACGATTGCTTGAACTCTTTGTTGGTTTAGTTTCCTTCGAGGGGGCTTGAGTTGGGATTCCCCACGTGCCAATCAGATCTTGTGTAAGGCCATCTTCTTGGCAATTCCCTAAAAGGTACATGTTGAAGTCTCCTGCCAGGATAATATTGTCTGTGTCCTCCTCTTCTATTATTCTTGTGACTACTTTAATCATTTCCTTGGATGTTTGTAGTTTGTGTTTCGGATGTAGGTAGATTAAGAAACAACTTGACAGTTGAAGCCTGAATACAGTTTGGAGAGGTGATATATGTTTTTATAGTGTGCATTTCACCGATTTTTGTTATAGAAGAGAGGAGGAGTAAGCCCCCCGATCGGCGACCAAATATGGATCGCTTAGTAGCTGGGGTAAAGCTGGAGGTATAGCCCTGTAAATCGAAGGGTTTATCTTCCCAGGTCTCCTGGAGTAAAATGATGTCGAAGGTTTTAAGATAGGTCAGGACATCGTGGTCGCTTAGCTTAGAGTTTAAGCCATTGAAATTCCAGGTACAGATTTTAACTTTGTTGAAGCCCAATCGAGGGTATGATGGAAACTGCGTCTTGTGTCACATTGGATGAGTTAAGAAAATTGTACATTGTAGCCCTTTGCCTTCCGTTCGTAGCCAAAGATTCCTCTGGAGGAGATTGACCGGCTGCTGGAGTACGGCCCCTTGCTCCCCTTAGGACTGAAGTTGCTGATCTAGGTAGACTGTGATTAGAAATGGGACTGGGTATTGTGGTTTAAGCACTAATTTTAGAGTGGTCCCGCAACTTTGAAATATTTAGCTTTCTTGAATAATTCTACTAGCTCCGGTGATTTCCATCTAGTTTTGGAGGTTTCAGGGTTTGGCAGGCTGTTATTTGGTAAAAACTCAATGTACAATAGGTAGGAGGTATGAATATTAGTTAACTTTGGGATGGCTTGCAGGAGTCGTAGTATGTTCCCTCTGTTTAAAATATCTGGGCAACCTCGAAACTTGTATAGGGGGGGGCAAAGATGATCATGTCAGACTCTTCCTCTTGGGCAGGTTCCTGGATCGGATGCACAGAGTAGTGACTAGTGACGCATCCAACCTTATGTAGACTAATGGTGTCAGGGATGAAGGTATTACTACCGATGCTGTCATTAGTGGTTGGTAATCGGCTTTAGCAAGCCCATGCTTTTTCTTCCGTGTCTCGAGTTAGCAGTGAGTTTTTCGATGATAAATGACATGATTCGCTGGTCGTGAGCTCTGGTGTTATTAGTCTCTCGTTTTCCGTTTCTGGATTGCATTCCTGTGGTAACTTAGCTGGGGCTCTTATCATGTATGAGGACTCCTGGACTTTGAATTTTGGGGGTATTTCTAGTAGGCTGCTGGGATTCTTTTTTTCTGTTACTTGCGCACTAGCCTCTATTTGCTTTACTTTTTGGTAAAGTGTGCAAATCGCCTTGCGGTGTTTTTTGCAATTGTGTAGAGTCGCCTGTAGTGCCTTTTACCGGTAATGAAATTGGGAAACTTTGATTGAGTGTAGCTTTGGTATTCATATCCTCTAGTTGACGTGGTAACCAATTAATCAGATGTTGTGCCCGAGCAGTGGTTTTCTTTTTTCTCCCTTTCCTTTTGTTCCTACGACCAATATTTGTTGGTGTAATTTTTTTTGCTTGATTCAGATGGTTCTGTTACTACTATTTTTGGGGCCGCTGCGTCACGATATTGCGAGACCCTGCTCTCTCCTGTTTCTTCTGTCCCAATTGGAGGTAACTTCTCGGTCTGTTCGGGTTCTGTTTCGGTACCCCCCATTGCAGGTAAGTCGGGCTTCCTGCTATTTGAGTTACTGTTGTTGCTGCAATAGATAGTAAGTCTCCCAGTAGTGATGGTAACATGGATAGTTTGTCTATAATTGGGGCACAGGTGCATTCTTGCTGAAGTAATTTGTCATTGAGGGCTGCTTCTTGTCCTCTTTTTATCAATACGTTTAGGTCAGCCAGCTTCCTGTCAATTGCAGAGGTGTAATCTGCCAAGGTTTGAAACACAGTCGGTTGTAAATCCATTTTGTGGGATTGATATTGTAGTACTGTTGTTGAGTATTGCATCGTGCTAAGTACTGTTTCCAAAAAAAACCTCTTTAGTCAGTTTGCTTTTCTCACTACGTTCTGTCTTTACTCTGTTTTGTTTTGAATGTCATTGCAGTATGAAGACAATAGCACCTCCCATTCTTGGGAAGCTAGAAAGGACATGTCGCAGTTGGAGTTATGATGGGTGTTGTGAGTGGTCAACTGATTGTGCCCCAACGAGATGTTTTCGTCAATTGCTCGTACTTCATTCTCTTGAATGGTTGGCCAGTGTTGAGGAAAGCCGCTGGTAATTTGCACCTGTCTGTGCCCCGGCAAGATGTTTTCGTCAATTGTTTGTACTTCATTCTCTTGAGTAGTTGGCCGATTTTGAGGAGAGCCTCTGGTAATTTGCACGCTGGGTGCTTTCGATTTGTGGTCTACTCTTTGTATTGTGTTTGTTTAAGCTCGCCTGGTAGGTAGTTGAGTGGACCACTAGAATTGGTCCTAGTTGTTCTGAGTTTTGGATGTTAGCTGAAAGGTAGAAGTCCTCTGGATTTGTGGGGTGTATGAAGTGTAGGTATTATACCCTTTTCTGCTGGTTGTTGCTGAGGTGATGTTTGCGTAGCGAGCTCGGGTTCTCTGATTGCCCTGATCTGAGGGAGTTGGGCAGATTTGTTAGAGGGGGACCTAATGGGACCTGTACCTTCTGGGTCTAGATCTAAGTCCCTTGTCTTTTCTGAGTTGTCATTTAGTTCTTGGTCATTAGTAGTCCTGTTGTTATTTAATTACCTGTTGCTTGATTCGTTTAATTCTGGTTGTTGTTTTTGATGTGTTTTTTGTGGATCTGTTGTGTAGATTTGTACTACTGCATGTTTTAAGTTTGATTTTATGTCAGACTGAGAGAGAAAGTTAAAATTGCTTGGTCGCAGAGGAGTTTGCAATCCTTTAATGCCACTAGTTGGATATATTACGGTACCTGGGTCTTTCAAAAACGCAAATTTGATGTACATACTCGCCACCCGAAAACACCACCAACTGATCCATGCCACCAAGAAAACCGCATTCAAGGAACGACTGGACAACAACGCACACAACAGCAAAGAACTCTTCAACATCGTGAAAGAGCTCTCCAACCCCAACGCCGGAGACAACAACATCACCCCTACACAAGACCTCTGCAACTCCCTCGCCTCCTACTTCCACAACAAGATCGCGGACATACACAACAGTTTCAGCACTCAACCGACGCACGCCACGACCAAACCACCGCCCCCCACAACCACCCTCCACGCCTGGACCCCGATCAGCACCGAAGACACCGTCCACACGATGAACTCCATCCACTCCGGATCTCCGACGGACCCTGCCCTCACCACGTCTTCAACAAGGCCAACGCTGTCATCGCACCCCACCTGCAGGATATCATCAACACCTCCTTCGACACCGCTACCTTCCCAGAGAGCTGGAAGCACGCCGAACTCAGCACCCTACTTAAGAAGCCATCAGCCGACCCCACCGACCTCAAAAACTACCGCCCCATCTCGCTGCTCCGTTTCCGGCAAAAGTCATCGAGAAGACCATCAACAAGCAGCTGGCCGCCTTCCTCGAGACGAACGGATCCCTCGACCTCTCGCAGTCTGGCTTCCGGGCCAACCACAGCACCGAGACCGCCCTGATCGCAGCCACCGACGACATCCGAGCCCTGCTCGACAATGGAGAAACAGCGGCCCTCATCCTCCTTGACCTCTCCGCGGCCTTCGACACTGTCTGCCACCGTACCCTAGTACAGTGCCTCAGCAACGTCGGAATCCAGGAGAAGGCACTGGAGTGGATCATCTCCTTCCTCGCCGGAAGGACACAGAGAGTCCGCCTCCCCCCGTTCAGATCGGAGGCCACCGAAGTCATCTGCGGCGTTCCTCAAGGCTCCTCGCTCAGCCCAACACTCTTCAACGTCTACATGAGCCCCCTCGCAGCCATCACACTCCAGCACAACCTAAACATCATCTCCTACGCCGACGACACCCAGCTGATCCTCTCCCTCACCAACGACCCCACCACCGCCAGAGCCAACCTACACGAAGGGATGACAGACGTTGCCAAGATGATGATGAACAGTCGCCTGAAACTGAACTCGGACAAGACGGAAGTCCTCATCCTGGGATCATCACCCTCCGCCTGGGATGACTCCTGGTGGCCCCCCGCCCTGGGCAGCGCACCCAAACCCACAGACCACGCACGCAACCTGGGCTTCATCCTGGACTCCTCCCTCTCCATGACCAGACAAGTCAACGCCGTCTCCTCGTCGTGCTTCAACATCCTGCACATGCTACGTAAGATCTTCCGATGGATCCCCACCAAGACCAGGAAGACGGTCACCCAGGCCCTCGTCACCAGCCATCTGGACTACGGCAACTCCCTCTACGGCGGAAATACCGCCAAACTCCAGAAGAGACTCCAGCGGATCCAGAACACCTCAGCACGACTCATCCTGGACATCCCCCGCCGCAGCCACATCTCCGGACACCTGAGAGACCTGCACTGGCTCCCGGTCAACAAGAGAATCACCTTCCGGCTCCTCACCCACGCACACAAAGCCCTACACAACCAAGGCCCAGGATACCTCAACAGCCGCCTCAACTTCTACGCTCCCAAACGCCAGCTCCGATCGACCAGCCATGCCCTTGCCGCCGTCCCCCGCATCTGAAGAGCCACCACAGGAGGAAGGTCCTTCTCCTACCTGGCCGCCAAGACTTGGAACTCCCTTCCGACCCACCTCCGCCTGACCCAAGACCACCTCGCCTTCAGGAAGCAGCTCAAGACCTGGCTGTTCGAGCAGTAGCGGACCCCCTCCCCCCCAGCGCCTTGAGACCCTCCGGGTGAGTAGTGCGCTATATAAATGCATTGATTGATTGATTGATTACATCTTGGGCTGGAAGTAATGTGGACTCTTCCGTTGGGAGGAGCCCTCTATTGTAATAACGTTTTTAGTTCCTGGACTCGGCCTTAGGTTGGCCACTGGATTAGACTTGATTACTTTGGTGGTTACTTTTATTGGTGTCCTAGTCTGCGATAGAGAGGCATTGTAAGGAGTTCTGCATGGGCTGTAGGTTACTGAGCTATCAGTTGAGGGGGTTGTTACGGCACTGCAGCGCTCTTCAAGCGATGGTATATCGCTATTTTCCACGAGCTTACCACATTTAACTTTCCGGGAGTCTGAATCAGAGCCAAGAGGGTCATCGACCTTGCTTCCACTGTCCGACTTTTTTTTCCTTTTTGTTGATTTTGTTGTTTTTTGCATAGGCTTAGGAATAGTTGGACCTCATGTTTCCCCAATTAATGTGCTCAGTTTATGTACTGGTTTTGTTGTGGTCTTCATTATTATAATTTGACTTAATTCCGATGTCGGTTTGTTGCTGTTGGGTTAAGTGAGTTAAGTGAATCAATGGTACCTTGCTCAGCATGAGCCTACTATGCGCGATGAAGATGAGGAAAGGGCGAGATGGAGGGGGGTAGCTGGGCCCAACTTAAGACCATTTGGGCCAAATTTTGTGACAGCTCATGACAGGATGGTACTGGGTCGTTCGCTGGGGAAGCGCTTGGACTGGATGCCTGATGTTGATAATTGTAGTGGCTTGCGGCGAGCCCCCGCGTCTGCCACTGACAAAGGCTGCCAAGCTCACCTGGCACAGTGTCATAGAACCCCCCCACTTGCTGCTCGCTGCTCTCACCTGCTCCGCACACTGCCCAGCAGTCTCCTGCAAAGCCGCCGCTCCACTGCCCCTCTGTCCAGCTGCTGCCCGCACTCAGTAGGTATTCCTGGGGCTCCCAAGGCAAATGCTGCAACTCCGCTCTATCCACTCCCCAGGACCACGGCAGCAGGGCAGGGCGAGGGAGGTGCCAAGGGAGGTCGAGGGAGGACAAAAAAGGTCCGAGGGGGGTCGAGGCACTGTTGCCAGCAAGAGCAGCAAGAGCAGCACTGCAAATGATGATGAGAGTGACGGGGGTGGTGGTGGAACAGGAATGCCCAGCAGGAACGCCTGACCAGCTACCGCAGAGGTTTGGAAGGAGGTGGGCGGAGGATGGAGGAGCACCCAGTCAGCCGTCGACCCACCACCTATCCTCCGAGAGCGGGGGTCCAGTTCAGTCGGCTCCCACCGGGAAGGGGAAACCACGGCACAGCATGTCCTTTTTGGGCCTTCAGCGAGTCACTCTGGACCTCTACAGGCCCCCCCCAGCGGTCTCCTGCAGTCTCCTCCCAAACCGTTGGCCCTGTTCCCTGTGATGGAGGCGGCAGAGGTGAGGACGGTGGGTCGGTGCACTGAGCGATGCTGTTCTCGCAACAGCACAACAGATGGCAGGCCAGGAACAGAAGCCTTTTCTTTTATTTGTCTGAACATTTCAAGGTGAAGTGTAATAAAGTACAATTTAAGTTGTAGTTGTCTATCAATTGGAGCATAGAAAGGGGTGAGTGCTCAAGTGCAGAAATGTTTCATGGTGTTCCTAACACCAATCTAGGTATTGCGCTGTCTTTGGGGCACTCTCTACCTCAAGCATTATTGAATAATATATGTTAAAGTGTAGATATATCTTAAAGCTACTTTCCATTAGTTCACTCAACTTGTTAAAGTGACAAGTGCTAAAGTGCAGATTAGTATTTGAATATTGTCCGATTTATTTCAATATAGGAACATGACGTGCTAAAGTCCAGCTATATTGTGGGCTTCATAATATCCATCAAAACCTTTCTTTACTTTTGGGAGGCCTCCTGCTTCCTTTAATCTGGACATAGCTATATGGTGTTTCATATTTATTTTTCATACATAATAAGATGGTACATGTTAACATAAAGTGACCAGTGACAAAGTGCAATATGGCTGCTTGGAGTAGCATGGGTAGAGTATATTGGCAAATTATAAATCTTAAAATGCAGTGCATACGGTATACAATTCATACTGTGCAGTCCAGCAAGAAATTAATATAGGTAAATATTCAACACAAAAGTAAGTCTGAATGTCAATAACAGTGCCACTCAAGCAGTCAGTTCCTAATGAAACACACTCTTTTCATGACCCCATTCCTCTATTAGATGATATGGAGAAGTTTCTTTCTTCTTCTTACAGGTATTTCTGGCTAGTGTTTTATAGTTCCCCACATGCATCAAAGCCTATAAGTGTACATGCAGCTACACATTAATATTTTGGCCCTTGGCACTTCCGTTCCCAGCATCACAGTTAGGCTGGATTCTTCCTTTATCAATTTGTTTTCCATTTCACCCCTCGTGCATGTCTCTTCACATGTTTCAGTCCATAATATTTGAACCAAACCAAGGAGCAATTTTGATGTTTCTCACAGTGCCTAGCAATTGATTAAGAAACGTGAAATATGGGTTGGTCTGCACACCTAATGTAAACTCAATCTATTCAAGGTAAAAGAAATGTAATTTAACTATTGTCAATGTGTAAGCGTGCATGAACATTGGGGACGAGTACCACCCCCCTTATGTAAAATGTGTTCAAGGAGACCCCGGAAACAAGGGCCTGTGTTCAGCAAAGCTAATTGACGATAAAGCCTATAAACTCTTTGATGATCGTTAAATGCTCTTTTATTCATATATGTTTAGCAATCTCATTTCATTATTAGAACCTCATAATTCAAAGTTCATTGAAATAAAGTATCTCATATTCCATAATACACAAAACATGGGTATATCATGACATGGAAATCATCCAAATGTCAAGATTAAAAACAACCAGAGAGTGTGAAAAAATCACTATCCTTTGGCAATAGTTGGACCTTCCACCTATTTGGATGATTTCCAATAAACATATTTTTTGTCCTTATAGTCACTTTTAGTTATCACACTCACTTTGTACTGCACACCTTCAATACCATCGGTTTGAGAGTACCTTGGCTAAACCAACTATTGGATAGAAGTCTAGTGTTATATAGCCATTCCATTTTTGGTCTGGGCACACAGATTTCATTCCACTAATTCCCAGATGACGATGCTCCGCCAGAGTGGTGGGCTGATGGGATTTATTTCTGAGCCCGGGGCCACTCAAATCATTTGTGTCTGATGTTCTCATCCTCTTGAAGCTCATATAACAGATTTGGTGAATTGACCTATAATCTCTGATTCTGTATTTTGTGTATCTGATTAGGGGTGTAGAGATTATAGGGTCATTAAATACTATCCCCTAGACCCCCTTTCTCATCTTGTATAGTTTTTTTTGCTTAGAAGTGCCTTCAATCAATTCTGCACTGAGAAGAGTTCACAACTAGATACCAAGAGCACCAGCACTACAGAAAACATTCAATACAACCTTGATTTACTTAAAACAGAGACAATTGCACAATGTCCTCAGATGTTCTTAAAGTTTGAACACTAGGATATTCAGCCTTCATTTATTTAATGCAGACACAATTCTACTATATGTGTTCACATTTTGTTTAAATAAGTGACAAAAACTATTCGTCTATGTTTGTTAGCAACTGCCTTCAATCTACACTGCACAGGAAACGTATAAGCTCAACGCCAAAGGCACTACTTACTCAGTGTACCATAAATCATCACAAAGAAGAGTAAACAGTTTTATGTCCCAGTGAGACATACTGTCTTTTTAAATAGAATTGATACAGAATTCAATCAACAAAAGATATTACTTCAATTACTGTACCCCCCCGAGGACACATCATCACAAGGTACATTCAAGCTCAGCGCCAAAGGTATTACTAACTCAGTGCACCACAACTCATCACCACGTGACCGTATTGAATGAGATGACTTATTTAGAAAACAAAATATCATACTTTTTAAAGATCTACTTCAACTTCTGTGAATGGACAACTAATATTTATTAGAAAACTTTATTTTATTTATTTTTTTTATTTTTTTTGATAAACCTTTATTAGCATTTCTCAGTTACATCCAAAGTCTACCAACCGTCACGGTCGAACAAAGGTACAGAGGTAGTGCAGTCAAACAATATAGAACAGGATCAATGCAGAAGTACACCTCACAGTATCTATGTGTAACTCAGGAGAGTTTAGTAGAACATGGTCACAGGGTTAAGGAAGGTTTGTTTTTTTAAATTAAGAGAAAGCAGGATCTGATGCTATACACAGTTAGACCTTGCCAATGCTAGGGTCACACCTGAAATAGGATATTTGCGGCAGGACCCTCATAGGCGGGATATTCGTGTCAGGACGTTAAATCAGGATATTCAGAAAACATTACATATCCCCATCCAAACAGTGCCCGTCCGCCATGTCATAAAGCATCAAAAACGGAAACCCTTTTACTGAACTAGGAAAACGCACGGAGAAATACCACTAGTCAGACCCACAGAAAAAAGGAAGAAGAATAAAAGAAGAAAGGAAAGAAAAAATAAAGTATTAACAAGAAAAATAATGGCCATAGAACTAAAAAAGTGAATCGAAAAGCAAAAATACCCCACCCCATCCCCCCACCCTGCACCCCTGCATACGGCTACGGCCTACCCCCCTAGCAGCGTGCCTGTCGCCCAATTTCTAAACCCGAAATATAGGAAGAAAGAGATAAAGAGGAAGGAAAGAGACAATATTCCACACGAAGTAAGAGGAGGAAAAGAAAAATGAACGAAAACCCCACGAAAGGGGAAAAAGAAAACATGGAGGGCCCCCGGCCCCCCCCCCCCGCCGCCCCGCATCCCTGCAATAATACCGTGGTGGATGGCAAAATGTCAAAGACATAAGCAGATTCAAGATCACAATTACAGCCCAGCCCCGCAAGCCACCCAGGCAAGATGGAAACCTCCCCATGTTAGAACAAAGGAACCGAGTGTCATTGATGGACATGCACTTCAATGTCCCGAGTCCGAAACATATCTCAAACAGTATAAGTGGGAGAAGGCAAGTAGAACAAAACAGTGATCGGGCAGACCAGATCAAAAGGAATAGAAAGCCCTGCAATGTTCCGAGTAACTGCACCGTCAGGAATCATCCGCCGCCATTTTAACTGTCTGCAATCCGAAGAACAATGCGTCGGAGAACCAGGGCAGCCATTTCGCAGTTTCAAAGCTCGAAACCAGGAGAGGCGTGCAAAAGGGAAATTAATCAAACATAGCCGGTGAATGTTCCAGTTAAGGGATGTATCCGTAGGATCAGGTGTAGAAAAAGCAATCAATTAAATGCATACAAGGAGAGTTACTTGCGTGAACATTCTTCCACGCCGCCGAGAAAGTCTGAGCAGGGTCCCGCCACAAAACCTGTCCAACGAAGTCCGATCAGGGGCCACATGAACAGAGTCTTGCAGCAAAGATATCTGCGGCAAAGTGTTCTCCCCATTCCGATGACACCGGGCCCTCCCCTGTAGCAGTCCGTTTCCAATTCCGTCCTTTCAGCGCATGGGGAGCATCCGCACCACTCCCCTCGATCCACCGTGCGCATTTCCAATGCCGTCTGAGGACACACCACATTAAAACACTACTCACAGGGGGGACCCCCAACACGAACGCCGCTTAAACAAGTGCCAGGGCCGCCCGCCCCGAGTCCGACAGAGGGGGAATGGTGTTGTCAGTGCCCCCACGTTAGTACCCATTAGTATCTTCGTCCCACTGCATGGCGGATAAGCACATTCGGGTCCCCACAGTCACAAGGGCGCCACAGTGGTACAGTGCCGCAGCCAGCCCCAAGCAGCTGAAATGCGGGGAGCAGGCAGTACATTGCAGGCCAAGCAGCGCTCCAACCGAGTAGCCAGCGGCAGTTGGTGGACAAGTAAGCCCATCAGGGGGGGAAGGGGGGGAGACACCAAACCAGCGCTGAATAATAGCATGTGTTCTGCCCTCCCGGTAAACGGGGTAGCACTGGAGCCAAGTTCTCGGGGGGCGGGCTGACCCGCTCAGCGGTTGACCGGTACCTTCTGGACCCCTGCGGCCGTTGTTATTGCACTCGCTGGCGGCGGCGAAGTCACGCTAGGTCCCGGCTACAAGTCTCGTGCAGGCCAAAATCGCGGAGGTCCATAACTCCGCCGTCGGGGCACGGAAATCGCTCGGGGTCGGACGCATCAACTCAGCGCCCGTTCCAACACACGGGAGCACCGGAGCTGTGCGGGGCGGGCGAAGAAATCAGGCGGTGGGAGAGGAGAGCCGGCGGAGCCGGGAGCCCGGGCAACCATCTTGGCCGCCGGCCCGGCTCTGCCCCCAGAAAACTTGATTTTAAAGACTTTGCTACCAATGCGTTATACTTGGACAATGCATCAACACACTCCATAGAACTTTGTTGCTTTAGATACACACTTGCTGCCTTTCTTAGAACATCAAGGCCCTGTATCGACCCTTTTTGTCATAGCTACTACCCCAGCCGAAGGTTAATACTCCAAAAGTAATCTGTAAAATTTGCCTAACAACTCTTTTAATGGGTAATCCAAAAAAAATACTTCTTTAGCACAGCAAATATAGTGCGACACATGAAGAACTTGCACCCCAACAACTTTGCATGAGCTTCAACACAAAGATTGAAGGGCAACCAACCTACTGCTCCACAAAGCACATCAACTGCTGCCACAGCATCTTCGGCAACCAGTCCTAAGTCGCATATTATTCTTGATTGTGGTAAACTTCAATTATTGTTCAATTTGATATTCTGATTCAAATTCAAGGCCCTTTATCAAGCCTTTTTGTTACACATACTACCCCGGCAGAAGGCTGTGCGAAATTTGCGCATTTACTGCCTTTCTTTGCAGACGTTATGAACTATTGTTCAATTTGATATTCTGATTCAAAGACAAGGCCCTTTATCTAGCCTTTTTGTTGTAACTACTTCCCCACCTAAAGATACTGATTAATTTGCACACTTGCAGCCTTTCTTATTTTTGACATAATTCATCTTCCACTCAATCAACACATCATCTACACATACACCCACCTACTTGCTACCTTTCTCAGCTACGGTTATCAACTATTTTTCCATTTCATACCCGTATTCAAAGTATTCGCCCTTTATCAAGCCTTTTTTATTGTAACAACTACCCCAGCCGAACGCAGTATAACATTTGTACACTTACTGCCTCTCTTGGCTAGGGTTATCAATTTTTCTCGTATTTTATAATAAAGTTGTGACAAATTTAATTAAGAGAAGGATTTTTTTTTTTAAACCACATTTTATAATAAAAACAAAACTAGAAAATCTACTTGACAAGGTTTTCAAATTGAATTTGTGTTTATTTGTTATAGTATTCAATACAATTCGATCACTATATAAACCAATCCCTTCAATGAAGGGCAAAATTAAGTGGAAAAGAGTAACTAACAGAAGTAATAGTCAGAGGGTGTTTTGGGTGAATGAAACCATAGTTCAAATTCTGAGCCTTTTTTAAATAATGACAGCTATCTTCAGAGTAATGATTTCTTACATGCAGTTGACACTATTGGACGTGCCTAAGAGCTTAGAAATGGTTGTGATATTGTGAAAGACAACATTTTGTTCCTAGAAATGCAAAACAGGTGTTAGCTGAAGAAGTTTTAGGGAAACAGCCTAAAGCTCCAGTGAACACTTGCAATTATAGTAGTATTTTTACTGTAACTCAAGAATCTATTGATTTTGTTATACAATTTCTTACATAACTATATTCAGGAAAGTGTTAAATAAAAGATGTAGATGCTGCAAGGACTACAGTCTTGTAGAGGGAGGGAAAATACTGGTTTCCAAGGTCATTCTCCAGCTTGTCTTTCTAAAAAAGTATAGAGAAGTGTTTTTCACCAGTTCAGAATGATACCAGTTTATCAAACTCAAATGAGGAAATTAGTCAGAACATTGTATTACGCAGAAATTCCAGCACTAATGTTAAAAAAAGTTAAACAGTACTCTTTTCCGTGCATCTGTATCAGATGTAATGAATGTCTCTCGTGAAATTCACCTTACTTACTTTGGTCCTCAGGAAGACAGTGCAGAAACTTAGATATTAATAGAAGAAAATGTGAAAAAGAATATACAATGTTCTACTGTAGAAAATTGTGAGCAAGATATTACAAAGTTTAAGGTGATTTCACTTCAAACGCCGAATTTTTCTTCTATTTGTTTCCAACGAACTCATTATAAAAATTAAACCAGGAATGTTCATCTGTATTTAAAAAGGAAAATAATAATGTATGAAAGCATTTCGCAACTTATTTGTTGGTAGAGAATCCTTTTGATTTGGGTTCTGATTACCGTATTTATAAATATTGTTATAACAAATTATATGAGAACAAAATGCCTGCTAGAGCTGTGCATAATAATCCTGAATTTGTAATTATTCCTACTGAACTAATGGATTTAAATACCTATGAGTCTATTCTTATTCAATGTGTGCAACCATTTCAGGCTACTGTTCGTATGGAGCCTAAGGCACAAAAATTGCCTCCTTCAGATTTACAAACAGGATTAAAGGGAAGAGTTGTATATTTGCCTGTAGATTTTTGTATAAAAAATTTAAACAATTGGTGTGGAAAATATAGAAGATCAACCTTTAATTATTCTTGTTAATGGCGTTCCTACTAGGAGTATGAAAATCTGGCAAGAATTAGTGAATGTTAGGAAAGTGTAAAAGGCAACGTATCTACTAAAAAACGAATCAATATTATAAAAATGTGTATGTGAGCTGTGCTGAGTACACTTGGGATGATTTACTTCAATTTCTTCAAGACACAAATCCAAAGATACTAAATATTGATACAAGACACCTGGAGAATTGTGCTCTTTGGATCCTGTTAATATATTCAGGTATTTCAATCATAGATTCAAACTATAATATCTTTTATCACCGATAAAAAAAATATCCTCTTGGAAAGGTTTTGGATTTCTTTTGGAGAGAAGAGTATCAACAAAAAAATGCTCCTCACATACATATACTAATATGGATCAAAGATGCTCCCAAATTTGCAACTGAGTCAGATGATACTGTGATGTCTTTTATTAGAACATATGCCACATGTAATATACCCAAAAGTACACAGGATAATGACTTAAAACAACAAGTCTTACAATTACAAAGTCAATATTTAACTGAGAAAAAGCCAGAAAATATACCCATTATAGTGTATTAGTTCATACCACTTCATATTCCAACTGTTCAAAGATCCCCCCTTTTTATTCATTCTACTTTGAGTTCCTAAGAAGGACCATCTCTTTTGAGAATCCTGTCAAATAGAAAGAAAATCACCATAATAACAGCAATGCACTCATCTTCCACCTTTTCTTCAAAAAGAGATGTAATTCCTTAACACCCTCCAAAGAAGAAGAAGAAAGCTCTAATTTGGAACTTATTTACTATCCCTGAAGAGCAAAAAAAGGGTAATGCCCCATTAGTAACCTGTAAAATTTCCCAAACAACTCTTTAAAGGAGTGATGCATCCAAAAAATACTCATTTGGCACACTAAGTATGATACGATATATCAAGAACTTGCACCCCAATAACTTTTCTGGAGCTCCAACACGGACGTTACAGGAAAAACCCACCTGACGCTGCACCAAGCACATTGATTGCTGCTGCAGCATATTCAGCAAGCAATCCACACCCACATATTGATCCTCATTTCGGTGAAATTAACATTCTATGCATTTATTGTGATGAACTTTTGTCCTACGGGGAACAGTCAATCGACCTAATAAAATGCAGGGAGCAGGAGCATCGCTATGCTCAACATTACTTTTTTTCACATCATCTTGTAATTGGTACCAACTACCCCTTTCTGCCTTTCTTGACTGGAATTATCAATTATTCTTCAATTTCATATTTTGATTGAACGTCAAAGACCTTTATTAAACCTTTTTGTCATAGCTAATACTCCGGGCAAAGGTTAATGCTCCAAAAGTAATCTGGAAAATTTACCAAACAACTCTTTAAAAGGTTAATCCATCCAAAAAAGACTTCTTTCACACAGCAAATATAGTGCGACACGTCTAGAACTTGCACCATACCAACTTTGCTTGAGCTGCAACACAAAAATTGCAGGGCAACTCACCTGCTGCTGCACCAACCACATAAACTGCTGCAACAGCATCTTCTGCAAACAGTCCATACTCACATATTAATCTTGATTTTAGTAAACTTACATTTCTATACATTTATTGCGATGAACTTTTCTGTTACGTGAAACAGTCTATCAACTTCATATCTAGCCTCAACATTACTCATTAGACATTTATCAACCTTTTTTGTTGTAACTACTCCCACCAAAAGCAGTTAGAAATATGCACACTTGCTGCCTTTCTTGACTGGGGTTATCAATTATTCTACTCCTAATACAAATTCAAAGTACACACCCTTCATTCAGCCTTCTTGTTAACTACTTCCTGTAAATTGCAGTGCATCATTTCTACACTTGCATCCTTTCTTCCGAAGCACAGTCTGTAATGAGCTCGGTATCCAAATATCTACTTCCATGATAAGACAATGCTTACTTTGCGCATCTTCAACATTTCAAACTTTTTACCTTATTCACCTTCCAATCAATGAACACATAATCCACATGTACACACACTTACTTGCCGCCTTTCTTGGCTGGGGATATCAATTATTCTTGAATTTCATATTCTGATTCAAACTCATGGCCCTTTATCAAGCCTTTATGTTATAGCTACTACCCCAACCGAAGGCAGTGGGAAAGTTGCACACTTGCTGCCTTTCTTGGCTGGGGTTATCGATTATTCTTCTTGTAACACAAATTCAAAGTACAGGCCCTTTATTGAGCCTCCTTGCTAACTATTACTTGTGAATGGCAGTGGGGAATTTGCACACTTGTGTCCTTTCTTGCATCCTTTCTACCGCACAGTGTCTGTACTTTGTGCAATTCCATTCCTTGCTTAGATATGGTACCCGTTTGTCAGGCTCCCACTGCGGAATCCAACGCACAGTCTGTGTAATGGACTTGAAATCCAAACATCCACTTCCCTGACAAGACAGTGGGTACTTTGCACATCTACAGCCTTTCTTATTTTTTACCTTTTTTATAACCCCAGAAAGGGGCCAATATTGTTATTTTTCAACACTACCACCCAGTGTCGGGAGTGTGTACTTTATGCACTTCCTTGCTTACTTACTTGTGGAAGCAGTTTCTTAAGACTCACACTGCGGAATCAACTCCCACTCTATGTAATGGACTGGAAATCCAAACATCCACTTCCCTGACAAGGCAGTAGGTATTGTGTGGGTCTGCTGCCTTTGATATTTTGCACCTTATTTATCTTCCACTCAATTAACACATCATCCACACATTCACACACCTACTTATTGCCTTTTTGACAGGGGTTATCAATTATTGTTCAATTTCATATGCTTATTCAAAGTGCCGGCCCTTTATCAAGCCTTTTTGTTGTAGCTACTACCCCGGCAGAGGGCACTAAGAAATTTGCACACTTGCTGCCTTTCTTGGCTGGGGTTATCAATTATTCTTCTTGTAATACAAATTCAAAGTACAGGCCCTTTATTGAGCCTTCTTGGTAACTATTACTCATGAATGGCAGTGGGTAATTCGCACACTTCCTGCCATTCATGTATAATAAAAAGCTTAATATAAGTCTATGAATATTAAAAAAGAGCCAGTATGGTCTATGGTTATCAAATCTTCTGTTTGTTATTCTAATTCAAAGTGCAGGCATTTTATTGAGCCTTCTTGGTAACTACTACCCGTGAATGGCTGTGGGTAATTTGCACACTTGCAGCTTTTCTTTACATTATTCATATTCCACTCAATCGACACACCATCTACACGTACACAAACACCTACTTGCTGCCTTTCTTGGCGATGGTTACCAACTATTCTATTTCATATTCGTATTCAAACTACAGGCCCTTTATCGAGCCTTTTTGTTGTAACAACTACCCCAGCCGAAGGCAGTAAGAAATTTAAACACTTACTGCCTTTCTAGAACTGTATTAGTGTTTCCTGGAAGTGTAAGGAAACAGACTGGGCAATTAAAGGTATAAAAGACTAATTTGCCGGTGCTTGAAAAACTGCATACATAGGGCCCCATTAGGCTTTGCCCGCCCACAACCCTTGCGGAAAATGGGACCACCCGCCTTAAGGGCGGGGGTCCCGATGTCTGCATTAGGATGAGCCCGCCACGGGGTCCCAAAACGTGTTTTCCACATGCAATTTTCCATAGGAACTTTAGCAAGGGCTACAGCCCGAACGGCTGAACGGAATTACACCAAAATTGGCAAAAAGGTAGAGTTCGGTTCGCAGATCACCCTTTTTGTTAAATGGTGTAAATCCGTTCAGTAGTTCCTGAGTAAATCAAAAGTAAAATCATAAGTATATATTGGAGGTGTTACGGTAAGCTTACTGTAAGCTTACTGTACTCTGTACCTTCCCGAGCACGAGCTGCATGCTGATTGGAGGTCAACTGTCTGTCAACACTCCAAACCAGGAAGTATTGGCAGCCATCTTGTTTCTCGGTAGAACTGAGGCACAAGAAAACTGAAAACAAACGTGCAAAATATGCAAAGGGGGCAGGGTAGACACACCCTGACCCCCTAGGCCTGCTCAGGGGGTCCCACAAGGACCCCCAAGTAAAAAAAAAATGTTTGTTTCTTTTTTAAATCGCTGGGTACACGTACATACGCGTACCCCGTGAAAAAATAACCCGGTATGATTTTTTTTTAAATTAGCCCCCGGGGGGACCAAATCTTGGGGGCATATTTAAAAAAAGTGTGGGGGGGCAATACCCCTCAAACTGCCCCGGGAACCGCCACCCCTGGGGCAAAGACAGTAATGATGGGAGGCCTCTAAGGCCCCCCGCACCCTGGGGACCGCAACCCCCTGGGGCTTTATTTTTAATAAAAAAAAGCCTGTGTGAGGGGCTCAAGCCCCCCACATGCCCCAGGGACCGCCACCTTCCTGGGGCACTAATATGCAAATAGAGGGGTCCGTGACGGACCCCCCAGCCCCAGGGATCACCTCTCCCCAGGGCTTTGTTGATGTTGGGAGGGGGGCCGCATGCCCCCCCTCCTGGTGCCCTTGATGGCCCTGGGGACCACCACCCCCCAGGGCCGGCTCCTGCAGTGTCCCGGGGTGCCTACCCCTGGGACACTGCTGTTTGCTGTGGTAGGGCTGGAGCCTTGCCGCTCCCGCCCTACAACAGCAAACTGCTTTGATTTTTGAAAGAGAGAGCAGGAAACCTGCTCTCTCTTTCAAAAATCAAAGCTGATTGCTTTTCTGTATGGGGAGCAGCATGTTAGCTGCTCCCCATACAGAAAGGCAATGCCGGCTCCTGCAGGATGCGGGGAGCCAGCAGGGACCGTGGGGGGCGTGGGGACCCCCCACGGCCCCCAACGAGGAGGGCCGGGGGATGAGGTCCCCTGGGCCAGAAGTGGCCTGGGAGGGGGCCTCAAAAAATATATAACAAAAAAGTATGACCCCGTGGGATGGGGTCCCCGTGTCTAAAGGGGGCATAGGAGGGGGGCTGCAGCCCCCTCTAGTATAAAAAAATTATATTTAAAAATGAAGTTGGCCATGCCCCGGAGATGGGGTCCCCAGGGCTGGAATTGGCCATGGGAGGGGGGCCACGCGGCCCCCTTCCCGTCAAAACAAAATAAAATAAAGATTTGGGGGCAGGCCCTGGGGGATGAGGTCCCCAGGGCCCAAAAAAAAGAAGGGGGGCTACACAGCCCCCCTTCTCAAAATAAAAAAATAAAAACGGGATCGGGAGGAGGCCTTGCCCCCTCCCTGTACCTCTCTGCAAATGCGCCCCCTGTCACGTTTGCAGAGGGGGAAGCAAATCCCCTCGCATACTGGGGGTCTCTGGGGGCCAACTTGCCCACCAGGAGCCTCCAGTATGGGCCAGGTGGCTCCCTTGCAGAGACGTGTAAACAGGCCACGCCCCTTTTTATACCTCTCTGCAATGGAGCCCCCTGGTGTAAACTGGACGTTGCTGTTGTGCTAGTTGGCCCCCAGGGACCCCCAGTAGGCGAGGGGATTTACTTCCCCCTCTGAAAAAGCAACTGGGGGATGCATTGCAGAGAGGTGTAAAAAGGGGCATGGCCTCTTTACACCTCTCTGCAACACAGGCCCCTGGCGCACACTGGAGGTTCCTGGTGGGCTAGTTGGCCTCCAGGGACCCCCAGTAAGCAAGGGGAATTAGTTCCCCCTCTGAAAAGGCGCCAGGGGGCTGTTTTGCAGAGAGGTTTAAAAGGGTGCATGGCCTCATTACACCGCTCTGCAACGCAGCCCCCTGGCGCATACTGGAGGTTCCTGGTGGGATAGTTGGCCCCAGGGAACCCCAGTATGCAAGGGGAATTAGTTTCCCCTCTGCAAACGCACCATGGGGCTGCGTTGCTGAGAGGTGTTAAAAGGGGCGTGGCCTCATTAACATCTCTGCTCTGCAACAGAGCCCCCTGGTGCTTACTGGAGTTTCCTGGTGGGCTAGTTTGCCCCCAGGGACCTCTAGTATGCAAGGGGAATTAGTTCCCCCTCTGCAAACGCACCAGGGGGCTGCATTGCAGAGAGGTGTAATGAGGCAATGCCCCTTTTTACACCTCTCTGCAACGCAGACCCCTAATGCACACTGGAAGTTCCTGGTGGGCTAGTTGGCCCCCAGGGACCCCCAGTATGCAAGGGGAATTAGTTCCCCCTCTGAAAAAGCATGAGGGGGCTGCTTTGCAGAGAGGTATAATGAGGCCACGCCCCTTTTTACACCTCTCTATAACACAGCCCCCTGGTGCATACTGGAGGTTTCTGGTGTGCTAGTTGGCCCCCAGGGACCCCCAGTATGCAAGGGGACTTAATCCCCCAACTTAGAACGTGTTATGGGGCATGTTTGGACAGTGGTGAAGGTAGGGGACAGGGCTTGAGGTGACATGTGTGCAAACACCCCCTGTCGCGCGTTTTAGCTTGGGGAATATATTACTCTTCAATCCAGAGGTCCCCTAGGGGCCAACTAGTCCAACGGGTACCTCTAGTAAGTACCACTGAGCAGTGTTGCAGAGTGTTGTAAAAAGGGGGCTTTCCCTCTGAACACCTCTCTTCAACGCAGCTCCCTGGCGCAAACTGAAGGTATATGATGGGCTAGTTGGCTCACAGATGACCTCAGGATTAAAGAGGAATATTTTCCCCAACCTAAAACGCGCCAAAGGGCGTGTTTGCACACATGTCTCCTCAGGCCCCTTCCTTTACTATTGAACGAAATATTCCTCTAAAATCAGCCGAAGTATGAATTCCGATTTACTCACCTGTTATCACGAGAGACGTCAGTGCTGCATCTTTCAGCCCTCTACTGAAAAGTAATTGTATCCATACTTACAGTAACTTGAATTTCCTTCCATAGGTTAACATTGCCTGGTTTCACTTGAAACTTTTTCTAAGTGTGGAGTTTTGGAACTTTAGGAAATTCCTCAAAAATCAGCCGAACTAAGAATTCCGATTTACTCACCTGGTATCAGGAGAGACATCATTTCTGCATCTTTCAGCCCACTATTGATCCTGAAAAGTAATTCTAATCGTAGTTACAGTAACTTGAATTTCCTTTCATAGGCTAACATTGAAATGTTTTACTTGGAAATTCTTCTAAGTGTAGAGTTTTGGAACTTTAAAAAATTCATCAAAAATCAGCCGAACTGCCAATTCCGATTTACTCAACTGTTATTAGGAGAGACCTCAGTGCTGCATCACTACTGATCCTGAAAAGTAATTGTAATTATACTTACAGTAACTTGAATTTCAAAAATATAACAAAATTTATAAATTTATCAATTTCAATTTTTTTAAAAACAATTATTTTTTCAATTTATATAAAAAATATGTAATGTGATTTAAAAAATAATATATCTAAAAATAAATCATTTAAAATAATGTAGTAAATCAGTATACCAAAATATAACAATTAATACATTTAAAAATTATCATTTACAAAACCTTTGAAATTCACTGAAAAACCATGGGTTTCTCACACGTTATAGTTAAAAATTAGCATTTAAAAAACCTTTGAAATTCACTGAAAAAAGCATAGGTTTCACACATGTTATAGTTAGCTGGACATTTCACTCATACAAAACCATTGAAATTTCCCCGTTATAGTTAACTATAACTCGCACGCCCGGAATGCCCTGCTGATGACGTCACATATTACATCACTCATGACATGGTCAGTGACATCACTCATGACATCACTGATGACATCTCAATGACATCACTCATGACATGAAACACCTTCACATTATTTTTAATTTCCTCAGAGAGTACATATTGTTAATGTATATTTAAAAATACATAAAACCGTATGTACTTTCCAGGGAGTTGGATGAATTTCTACGGAAGATGGAAACAATATCGAAGAGAGGTAACTTATATGAATGGAAATATAGGTTATTTAATGAATTAGTACGTGCAAAGTATTGATTAGGAGCGATGCCATAATCTTCAATTTATCTTTCATTTCCAGAGAGGGATCATATTGTTAATGTATATTTTGATATATATTAAACTGTATGACCCTTCAACTGGAGTTGATTGACTTACAACCGACAATTCTTTTTTTTTAGTATGCTAGTATTTCTTTATGATTGAAAAATGTAATAAAACCAAAACTCTTTATCTTCTAGAGTGAAATTGGGCTAAAAGTATTTATATTAAGTAGTACTTTTTGCAAATTTCACTCGTGAAGAATAGGAGGATTATCTGCGGACGCATTTTTTTGATAAAAAAGTAATTAATTGTGGTTTGAAATGTCATGATTGTTAAATGTAATAATGACATGAAATGTACATAAAAAAGAAAGATGAAGTAGTGAGGGAGTGTTTGTCGTAGCACTTTTATTCTACTTTATCTGAAAGTAAAAGAAGCCCAAACATTTATAAGAAGATGATGAGGCAACACGTATATATTGTAAACATAAGGAATGAGTGCTTATGATAAAATAAAAAAATGTGGTCGAATGCGTGATTCTAATGAATGTAAAAGAATTTTTCTATGTCACCCATATCCATCCTAATATAATAAAGAGAGAGCCCAAACCTTTGAGGCGGGTAATCTCAGGAACCACAGCACCAATCACAACACCCAATTCAGCGTTGGAAAGGGCAGTTGCAGCAGAAGGACATAGGCTATGCAGACGCCCACCCTATACATTTAAAAGGTAAAAGAACCGTTCCAGCAAAGTAGTCCATTGTGGGCGGGTCCGCATTGTGCTGTGGGCGTGTGCTGGGGGAGTGGCAAACACTGGGGGCATGTGGTACATTCCGCCCTTCATGACATGTCTCATATCGTGTGCTAATCCCACCCTGCTCCCTTTAAATACCCCTGCACCCCATAATCATAACCCACCCTTACTCCTTAAAATACCCCAACACCCTTAAACACTAGACACAAAACTCAAACCTACCCCTGAACCCTAAAAATACCCCTATACCCCAAAACCTAAACCTAGCCCTGAACCCTAAAAATACCCCTGTACCCAAAAACCCATACCTATCCTAAACCCTAAAACTACCTCTGTACCCCATAACCCAAAACTATATCTGAACACTTAAAATACCCAATCACCCCAAAACATATACCTCAGTACCCCAAAACATATACACCTATACCCATACTTACCTTATCCAAACATTAAAAAAAACATGCTTTTATCATTCAGGCATTTACAACGAATTTCGTTGTAAATGTATGCGTGGTAAAAGCATATAAAATGTAATGTCATTAAAGTATGCGGAGTGATGGTATGCGGAAAGAAAGTTGTGGAATAATGGGTGTTTACCCTCCCCCGGCAAGCAACATGCTCATATTTCTTCACCACCCATTTGAAAAATGCACAGGTCTCTCTCATTGATGGCCAGCACTGACATACACTGTTAGACACACCTCCCACCACAAGTTCTAGAATTGCGAACTTTAGAGCTGGGGAGCTACGTATGAATCTCGGCATCAGCTCAACATCCTGTGATTCCAGGCAAATCGCTTTGTCTCCCCGTGCCTACCACAAATGAATGTGTTCTTCTGTAATGTAAATTGTGCTCATGCCATGTTGTCGAGTTTGCGCTATATAATATTGCAAGGAAAAATAAAGTAGGGAAACTCGAGTTCGAACACTACTGAACGCGCATTCTTAAGTGCATCAGCAGTGCACTGTGAATTGTAGCGTTTCACAGGCCTGTCACAGATAAGAAATGCTGTCAAAACGAAATCCTACAAAACAATATACTACTGGCCGGCAGCAATTCATACCCGGACAATGCCGGGACGGGCTGCTAGTGATGAATATAAAAGACTCAATAAAAATATTTTGAAAATATGAGCATTTTTCTTTCAAGGATGGTTTGAAAGTTATACATTTTATAAAGGAACTTAGTACTGCACCCTAAAGGAGAAAAGTCAGCACAATTATGATAGAATAGAAAATACAATAATGTTTTTAAATACTTTTACACTCAACAAACTCGTAAGCAGAGTACACAGTTTAAGTTAAAAGCACCCTACCACAACCAGTTTTTGAAACGCATAGTAAAATAAAGTGTGTCATAAATTGAGCTACATACATGGTAACTGTATCGTAACACCACATAGAAAAAAGAAAGCCAATCAAAATTAGCTTGAGGAAGGTAGACGTAAGTACACAACAGCCAATCAATTTTTTTTCAAAATCTGTGCAAGGAAAGGGATTGGGCGCTAATACGTTTTCTTACAATGCTTCACAACCAATCAAAAAGAGGTGTTGAAAGTTTCTGTTTTTAACATATGAGTAAATGAGATATCTTTTTATGTACACGCAGCGAGAGGGAATTATTAAAGATGACTTGCTTTTGAAAGACCCCAAAAGGCTTCTTCCTGAATAAGTACGCACTTCACTGCCAGACCCCATTTAATGATTATCCAGGCTCTTAAGCCTAAACACGTCAGAAATCATCTCTCATCACTTTCTCTTCTTTTTAGTGTATCGTGTTGGCAGACGGCGTGACCCTATGCTCAGAGCTCTCGAAGGCCCTGGAGACTGCCACGCCAAAGAGCAGCTCATGCAGTGTCACGGAGCTGGGTGGACCCCCTCCCAGCATTTAAAAGCCCCGGGGGAGGTGTAAATTAATTAGACTGAATACGTTAGTACAGCCCACTCCGCTTACGCTACCAGGAAAACACAACAACACTACATGGGCCAGATTTTTACTGTAGTGATTTGTTAGTTCCAGGTCTAGTTGTCAGATAGGCACACACACACTCTCTCATGGTTGGTATACACCCACACCACACCCATCGAGTGCATCCGTCACTACACATGTGACCCTATCTATAAAAAAGACGGAGCGCACGTGTTGTACTCCATTTTAGAGTTGTTCCCAAACTACCGGACTAGGGGGCCCACTACCACATGCGTGGCCTCTCTGGTCACTGAGTTCGTGGTACCCGAAGCACTGAGGGTGTGAAGAACCTGTGATGATGATGATGGGAGCACGAGTATCTCGTTAGCCATAGAGATATCAAGACACAGCACCATATATGAGACTTCTTTGTTGCAGATCGGGACTACATGATGCAGAAGGTGTCTTTTTCACGAAAAGGTGAGCACTGAGGCATGGGTATGCATCGGAGGGAGTCAAAGGCTTGTAGTAGACTAGATACAAAAAGACGATGCAGCGATTTAGACGAACGCACTCCTATATAGTCTATCAATTTACATGTATACATTTTTTTCCCAATAGCTGGAATGTTTTTATAATCGCTGAAATGTCCGGAATATTACCTATACAAATAGTTCGTATAAATGTGAGAAGGAACGTGTATGAAATCGCGATGTTATTTAAGTGCAAATTAAGATGGTAACAATTACCAATCATAACATCTTGCTTTTAATATCTTTTAGATGTAGAGTGTTATGTCCAGCATGTGGTGAAAACCACTGGTGACAGAAAGGTGAGCTGAAAATATTGTTTTTAGTCACTCTCTTATTTTCTCTCTCCTTTCATAAAAAAATTACACACAATGTTAACTACCTTTGTATCTTACAGGTTGTGTTTTACAAATTAATGAAACCCCCGCAAAAGAAGCCTACAAAGCTATACGTTTCTGTATTTTGCGATGGCCCCTTAACAACCACTGAGAAGCCTGCTTCGACACGTAGTGCACCCTCTTTGAATGACGCCAAGGTCAGCAAAAAGCTTTTTTCCGATACAACGACAAGTTATCTGTGAAAGGAGAAAATATGTAGTATGCAGCAGGTGCGCAATACCCATTAGGCTAACGGTGCTTTAACCCCCCACCCATCGTGTGTGTCTCTTCCACATTTTAATGTCCTTTTTTCTCTCTCTTTTTCTCTCTTTTTTACTATCTCTCACATCGTTTTTTTTCTTTTTTACAGTTATGGACGCTGCTGTGTCCACTGTGCCGTATAGAACCTTACCTGAGTTTCAGAGCTGAACTCTGTTGGCTACAGTGGAGCCTGCTTCAAGACATATAGCACCCTCATTTAATCATGCCTATGGCACTAGGTGAGCAAAAAATTTTGTTTCCGAAACAACAACAATTTATCTGTGAAAGGAGAGAGTGGGTAGTGTGCAGCAGCTTGACTGTGTAGAAATGTATAATTACCTCCGAGCAGTGACAACAGATAGGTTACAACAGTCTGAGGAACAGATCTACAAGCTTATTGCGCCACTTGTGTGTCACTTTTAACATGGGGAAAGTGGCGCAAGGAGCTTGTAAATCTGTGTATGACTTTTCAAGAAAAACTCTCAACTCCAGACTGTGGGAGTCAATGGGGTGCAACAGTCTAGGTACGGAATATTAAGAACTCACATTAATAATCACTTTTGTCAGGAGTTTTGCAACTCAGTTTACAGTGATTAATCAAATGTCCTTTTGTTTGATTCACCAAACATCCTTCAGAAGCAATCAGGGCATATCGAGCAAAAGCAATCGAATTGTCCGCAACGTATTGAATATACTTTGAATTGTAGAAGCAGAGTTAAATTGAAGTTGTGAACTCTGATGGCTACAGTGTTTATACAAGGTAAGCACAGTGGCCTAGATATACAATGCCTCCAATTAAATGCATTAGAAATAAATCGGCATATTTACAATCCCGTTGTGCCACTTTTGTGTCAGTAACGCAGTAGGCACTTCCATATAGACACCACTTGAACTCGGGACTATAACAGAAGTGAAATGTACCAGGCAAAATGCACACGTAAAATTGTAGTGTTACCTTGACTTGTAATGGTTCACCTCATTTAGTCACATGTACATAATTTTAAACTCCAATTCTCTTTTTTGTTTTGCAGATTACCTATCATATGTCTTTTAAAGTCCACATCACAATTTTTTTATAATATTGTTTTATTAAAGTTGTTTTTCTAGTTGTTTATTATATTGTTATCTTTAAGTTACGTTTACAGTTATTGTTGTTTCAATAAAAGTTAATAAAAAAACGATATACTTCTTTTTTTTGGGGGGGGTGACGGTCCACAATAGAAATAATATTTACAATTTGAAGTACTATGGTAAGACGTTTGAGATAGGGTTGAAAAGTACTGGCTGTACAATAAGTTATATTTAGGCTGGATGCTCTACAAGACAGAAAGGAAATCAAAGTAAAACAAAACAATGTGTACCAGATTTACAAACCCCTTGCGCCACTTTCGCATGCAAAGCCACCCTCTTACAAAATTAAAAGTGTGTGGGCCTCAATGACGCCCTTCAAAGCACGGAAACAACGACCCCCCGGAGCTTTCTATATTGTGTGAGAGCGGCTGCGTGGCCCTCCGCCTAGTCCCCTGGAGTCCGCCATGCCCAGACCCAGTTCCTGCAGTGTCCTGGGGGGGAAACTGCTATTATAAAGCGGTCTTAACCACACGTGACCATCACCATGAAGCCATTAGCACGCATATGGATTTCAGTTCTATCCAGTTAAAGGGACCATAAAAGAAGTCTCTGTGGTTCCCTTCTTCGTCATGGGACATGCACCACTTGTCCTGCTGAGTATGGAAATAAGGTGAAGAATCATATTGGGGTTCCTACCAATCTGTATACCTTTGTTTCTCTACCCCTGTACCCTCGACCTTGTGACAAAAACCAACAACTTTTTCCATTGTGCCACTTATTAAACCTTCTTCTACATTCAAATTATGCCATAAAATTACCTGACAAATTACACATGCATATAAAGTCTTTTGTCACCCTGCAGTCTTAGGCACCGACTTTTCCAAAGAATCCAATTTTGACTGTAATTTCTCTGAGAGAAGAATAGTAACTCCTTCATGTTCCATTTTATCAATAGCTTCAATTTTTACTATTGGTTGTTTGTCCAATTTCAAAAGTTCTTGATTGATTGTAGAACACTCTTGTAGTGTAGTCATTAGGCAAACTATAGACTTCTTTTCTCCAATTGTTTTATATATTACTTGAGGTGCTATGTTTTCATTTTCAAACAAGTTCGTTAGTAGCCGACTTTGTAAAGCTTCATTACCATCTTTACTCAAAACACCAATTCTAATATCTTGATGAATGTTTCCATAATGTTCATCACTAGCTTGTCGCATATTCTTAATGCATTCTTTATATTTAAAATGAGACCAAATGTTGACATTTCCAATACTTCCCAAAGATTTCCTAGTGTCTTCATGGACAAGTGTTTTAAAAACAGGTTACCCTCTCCAGGAGTAAGTTGTAATAGGTCGCCAAATACAATGACATGTTTTCCTCTAAATAGAACATCATAATCTGTTTTTAAAATATCTTAAATGTACAAAGTCAAGCATTAAGTTTGACACCATGCTCACCTCATCAATAATTAGAAGTTTCATTTTCTTGAGTACTCTTGAAACTTCATAACAAGCTTCTCCAGATAGCTTGTGATATTCTATCCTATTTTATGTTTAACGGGTACATGAATAACAGATGTAATGTAATCCCTTTAATGTTTGTGCTGCTAACCCAGTTGGATCGGTTACAACACAAGATAAATGTGATTCAGTGGTTTTGTTTAAATAACAGGTCAAAACTTTGATTAAGAAACTTTCTCCTGTTCCAGATTGCCCACTGATATACATTCAAATTGGTTTAAATGATGTGCATTGGCATTCTTTCCTTCATGCAGTAGCCCATCCTGTAACTGTTGTATCACTTGTAGATTTGTTTTCTTTCTGTTTAATATTTAGTTGTTCTTCTAACTTTTCCAACTCAATAATATCCTGTTGTGCTTGTTGCACTGCCGTTTCTACTTCGCTCATGGCTATTGCTGCTTCATTTTCAAGAATTGGTTCTCCTAGTGGATCTTGACTAGGTGAAGCAGAACTTTGACTATCTTGAGAACTGTCGCTAGCTATTTCAGCTGCATTAGTAGTTACTCATTCAATCTCTTCATTCTACATTTGTAGGTCATTTGGAAAAAGTGTACATTCTATGCTATCTTTACATGCATTAAAGGAATCTTCATAGCAGTCAAAATCTTCAAGTAATTCTATTTCAATATGACAAGGCGTGAAGAGTTGCAGAAGTGCAGAGGTGCTAAATATAAAAATTCCCTTTTATCTGGAGTATTAGAACTGAGTTTTCTGTGATTAATAAGATTTCCTTTGGCATGTTTTACAAAACATCCAATTACGGCATATTTTTCTTCATTTATATTCTCTGTAACATTTTGCTTAAAACTATAATGTTGCAGTACTTCATGGAAATATATGTTTTTCAGATGTGGACTCCTTTTGGGATAGTATGTATTCAACATTTTTGTTTTAACAATATCTCTTCTGTCTGGCTCATGCAAAGCTAAGTATTCAATTGCGTGCCTCTGTGATTGAAAGAGTACAATGTTGGTGCCTGAGTGATTATATTTTATTTATTTATTTTATTTTAGCTGTTTTATAGCGCGCTCAGATACTGCCAGAGTGTCCTGGCGCGTGCAGGAATAGTGGCTATATGATTCAAAGAGTGAATGGGTAATATCTTAGTGATTGTATGAGTGAATAGGTAGTGCCTGGAGGTTTGCATGAGTTCAGGTGTAATGGGTGAGTGATTACAGCACTGCATATGTAGTAACTGGATCATTGGAAGACTGCATGGTGAGCACGTGGGTGTTTTTATAACTACATGAGTGTTGGGTTAGCCAAATATAAAACAGCAGACTATTACATGACTCAACGATAAGTCTCTCCATATTGTTAAAAGCTTGCATACATATGTCTTTACATTTTCAAATCATCATCATATCTAAAAGATATATGTATACAATATTTCAGAAATATAGAGAAACCTAGAAATTGAGACATGGAATAGATCTGCCTGAGTGATTTCAAAACTCCATAGGTAGTGCTTGGTTGATTGTATAACTCAAAGGTATTCGCTGGGTAATTGCAGGAGAAGATGGATAGTGACTGACTAATTGCATGAGTGCACACATAAAGGTTCAGTGCATGGATCCATGTATAAATAGCACCTGAAGGCAGAGATGACTCACTAAGAAGTGCCTAGGTGAATAGATGAGTGCAACAATACCGCCTGGGTGATTCTATGACTGCAAGGGTAGTGTGTGGGTTATTACATGAGTGCAAAGGTACAGCCTATATGTTTGCATGACTGCAGGTGTAGTACATAAGTAGTGCCTGGGTGAGGGGAAATTTCTACAGGATTACTGGAGTACATAGGAAGTGAGTGGGGGATTTTATAAGTCCATGAGTACTGCCTGGGGGATTCCAGAAATACTAAGCTCCTGCATGAGTGATTACAGGAGTGCAAAGGTAGTGTCTGGGTATTTTTACCAGTCCATGCGTTTTGCCTGAGTGACTACATAGGTACAAGAGTAGTGCCTTCATGATTGAAAGAGTGCAAGGATAGTGCCTGCTAATTGAAGCACGGTATAGCTAATGCATTGTTGATTGCATGAGTACAGAGGTAACATTTGGGGGATTAAAGGAGTACATAGGTAATGCCTGTGTGACTACATGACTACAAGAGTAATATCTGGTGATTTACATGACTACATAGAAAGTGACTGGGTGATTTTATAAGTGCATGGGTACTTCTTGTGTGATTTCAGGACTACTGAGATAAAGCCTGAGTGAATAAATGAGTGAAAAGATAGTGCCTGGGTGATTTCATAACACCATGACTACTGTCTGAGTGATTATATAAGTAAAAGGCTAGTGCGTCTGTGATTGAAAGAGTACAACGTTAGTGCTTGTGTGATTATATAATTGCATGAGCAGTGGCTACATGATTCAAAGAGCGCATGGGTAATACCTTAGTGATTTTATGAGCGCATAGGTAGTACCTGGATGTTTGCATGAGTGCATGACTAATGCCTGAGTGATTACAGTACTGCAAATGTAGTGAATGGATCATTGGAAGACTGCATGGTTGGTACAAGTGTGTTTTTCTAACTACATGAGTGTTGGGCCTAGCCAAATATAAAACAGCAGACTATTACATGATTCAACTATAAGTCTCTCCATATTGTTAAAAGCTTGCATACTTATGTCTTTACGTTTTCAAATCATCATCATATCTAAAAGAAATATGTTGATGATATTTCTGAAATATAGTGAAACCTAGAAACTGAAACATGGAATAGATCTGACTTAGTGATTGCAAAACTGCATGGGTATTGCTCGGGTGATTGTCTGACTCCAAAGGAAGTCGCTGGGTAATTGCAGGAGAAGATGGATAGTGACTGGCTAATTGCATGAGTGCACACATAAAGTTTAATTGCATGGTTAAGTGTATAAATAGCACCAGAAGGCATAGATGACTCACTAAGAAGTGCCTAGATGAATAGATGAGAGCAATAGTAGGGCCTCAGTGATTATATGACTCCAAGGGTAGTATGTGGGTCATTACATGACTACATAGGTAGACACTGCATGATGCTATGACTGCAGGGGTAGTAGATTACTAGTGTCTGGTGATACTATGACTAGAGGGGTAATATCTGGGGGATTACTGGAGTGCATAGCAAATGAGTGGATGATTGTATAAGTCCATGAGTACTGGCTGGGTGATTACAGAAATACTAAGGTACTGCCTTAGTTATTACAGGAGTGCAAAGGTAGTGCCTGGGTGATTTTATATATGTACATGAGTATTGCCTGAGTGATTACATAAGTACAAGAGTAGTGCCTCTGTGATTGAAAGACTGCAAGGATAGTGCCTGTGTGATTGAAGCACTGTATAGCTAATGCATTGGTGATTGCATGAGTACAGAGTTAACGTGTGAGGGATTAAAGGAGTACATAGGTAATGCCTGAGTGACTGTATGACTACAGGAGTACTATCTGGTGATTTACATGACTACATAGAAAGTGACTGGATGATTTTTAAGTGCCTGGGTACGTGTTGGGTGATTTCAGGACTACTGAGGTAACGCCTGAGTGAATAAATGAGTGCAAAGGTAGTGCCTGGGTGATTTCATAATATCATGACTACAGACTGAGTGATAACATAAGTGCAAGGGTAGTGCCTTTGTGATTAAAAGAGTACAACATTAGTGCTATCTAAAGGAAATATGTATACAATATTTATGAAATATAGTGAAACCTAGAAACTGAGACATGGAATAGATCTTCCTGAGTGATTGCAAAACTCCATGAGTAGTGCTTGGGTGATTGTATGACTCCGAAGGTAGTCAGTGGGTAAATGCAGGAGAAGATGGATAGTGACTGACTAATTGCATGAGTGCACACATAAAGGTTCAGTGCATGGATAAGTGTATAAATAGCACCTGAAGGCATAGATGAATCACTAAGAAGTGCCTAGGTGAATAGATGAGTGCAATAGTAGGACCTGGGTGATTCTATGACTCCAAGGGTAGTGTATGGGTTATTACATGACTACATAGGTAGACACTGCATGATTCTATGACTGCATGGGTAGTGCATAACTAGTGCCTGTGTGATACTATGACTACAGGGGTAATATCTGGGAGATTACTGGAGTAGATAGCAAGTGAATGGGTGGTTTTGCAACTGCATGATACTGCTTGGGCGATAGCAGGAGTTCTGAGGGAATGCCTGAGTGAATAAAAGAGTTTAATAATAGTGCCTGGGTGATTTTATAAGTCCATGGGCTCAGGCTAATTGATTGGAGGAGTGAGTTGATTCTGACAGGGTGATTGGAGGAGTGAAAAAGCTATTGCTGGGGTAATTGAACCAGTGTATAGCTAAGGCATTGGTGATTGCATAACTGCAGAAATAATGTCTGGGGGATTAGAGAATACAAATGTAATGTCGGGTGATTGCATGAGTTAAGGGATAATATCTGGGGGATTATAAGAGTACATAGGAAGTGTTTGGGTGATTTTATGACTGCATTGATACTGCCTAGCTGATTAGAGTACTCTTGTGGTAGTGCCTCCGTGATTGGAGGAGTGTAAAGGTAGTGCATGGGTGATTTTATTAGTGCATGCGACCTTCCTAAGTGATTGGAGGAGTGCATAGATCCTGTAAAGGTCATTGGAGGAGTGTAAGGATATTGCCTGGGTGATTCAACCAGTGTATAACTAATACATTGGTGATTGCATGAGTTCAGATGTAATATCTGGGGGACTACAGGAGTACATAGAAAGTGCCTGGGTGTTTTTCTAAGTGCATTGGTACTGCCTGGGTGATTATAGTAATACTGTGGCAGTGCCTCGGTGATTGACAAAACATAAAGGTAGTGCCTGGGTGATTTTATAAGTGCATGGAGACTGGCTAAGTGATTGGAGGAGTGCATAGATCCTGACAGTGTGATTGGAGGAGTGCAAGGGTAGTGCTTGTATGAATAAACCAGTGTATAGCTAACGCATTGGTGATTGCATGATTCCATGGGTTATGTCTGGGGGATTAGAGGAGTACATAGGTAATGCCTGGTGATTCCTTGATTGCAGGAGTAATATCTGGGAGATTATAGGAGTACATAGAAAGTGCCTGGGTGATTTTATAAGTGCATGTGTACTGCCTGGGTGATTGGAAGAGTGCAGCATCCTGAGTAGTAGCAGAATAATAAAACTGCAGCACAAAAGTCAGGTCTATGACATGGTGTACACTTTTGTACTGCAGATTAAAAATTCTGTAACTATTCAGGGTGTTGGGTGTACTCAAAATAAAGCATTGAAGCTAAACATGAGTCTGTTATAAATGTTACCATATTGCTGTAACTATACATGCATATAGATCTATCTTTTGAAATCATCATCATATATAACAGAAATAAACAAGTAGACTCAACTTTACATTTCAAAGACATACCTACATTTCTGCTGTGTATTTCAAGTACACCTTTCCCCAGACTCATAGAAAGTAGCCTAATCAGTAATTCCTCCTGCCAACATGTTTTAAAACTTGCCGGTACCGGACTTGAAGTACTCTTCATGCTGCTTACGAGAATTATTAGGATTTTAGCTGACCTTATGAAAGTAGAAGTGTACACATCTTCATTACTACTATTTCGTTGTACGCGGATTAACGCTGACTTCAGGACCAATTTAGGTTGACTTCAGAGGAAGCCATCATTTTGATTTTTCTCAGATTGAAGTTGGTGCCATGATAAAGCCTGTGGTTGAATCCAATTAGACGAAAACTTATTGGTTCAAATGCTCAAATTATGGCTTTCTGTGTTGTGAAGAAGAACTGAGAAGAGTGAATTGATTTCTACAAGACATGAAATAAAACACAAAGAAGAAACATTGAAGAAAACTACTGCATGAATTGATTGTTGTCAACATTACATGGGACTATTGCTCAGGAGATTGATGTTGCATTCTGTTAAAAGAAGTGACTTGTTTACACTGCTCTGACAACGTAGGGTGGTCGTTGTGTAATTTGCTTTGAGCATTGTCTCACTGAAAATTGTCCTCTATCACTTGGCCACTTAACTTTCTTTTGTGAAAGTATGTTTTAAAACACACATTTATTCTACAGCTTCACCATTCTACGAATAGTGGGCCTAGTCAAACATAAAGCAGCAACCTATCACATGTCTCCACCATAACTGTAACCATATTCCTAAAATCATGCATGCTTCTATCTATACCTATTGCCAAAAGCATTACACCTATTAGAATACATGTGCAAGTAGAAACATAACCACACTCAAAAGACCATAAAGACCTTAAAACATGACAGACCACACTTAACATTTCAAACACACCTAGATTTATGTGGCAAATTTCAAGTAAACTTTTACACAGACTCTTATAAAGTACCACAATCAATAATTCCTCTCCCAACATATCGTAAACATCACTTTCCTACTACTACTGCTTCACTATTGTAGTACTTATCAGGTATTGAGCATAGCTAACAGCAAAGCAACCCTTCAATTATCTTTGATGAAAGTCTCCCCATATTTCTAAAACCATGTACGCATATGTCTGTACCATTTTCTAGTAGGATCACATATAAAAGTAATACACAGATAAATGTATATCTGTGTTTTATAATTTATACATCTATCATATTCAGACCCATAACACATACCATAATATATGTACAAAAGAAACATATCTCAGTCACACCATATACAGCTCAAAACTTCACATACCACACTTCAATTTTCAAACAGACACTAAATATATGTGGTATATATGAATTATAACTTTCCACACATCATACAAATTACCCTAATAAATAACATCTCTTCAAATATCTGAAACCTCACTTTCGAGCTGCTAATTTACCATTCTACAACTACTTATAATGTTACACCAGCCCTACTAAAAGTTTCACCATATTTCTAAAAGCATACATGAATATGTCTGTACCATAACACAATCCAAACCTTCAAAATTCACAGAACAAACTTTTAATTTCAATCAAACACCAAAAAAGATGTGGCATATATTAACTGTACCTCTCTAGAAACTTAAAAAAGTAAGCCTAATCGCTAAAACCTTATGTCAACATCTGTTAACCACACTATCATGCTGCATCTTCACCATTCCACTACTACTCACAGTCTTGAGCCTACCACAAAAAAGCAACAACACCACTTTGTTACACATCATGCACCTTCAAATGTATAAGACATATAAAAATATATAGACAAGTAGAGACACACTTGAGATAGAGGTCCATGCACGCCTTAAAACTTGACAGACCCCCCCACCTCGAATTTGAAAGCAACACCTAAAATTATGCAGTATACTACAAATGTACATATCCACACACTAAAATAAACTACCATATTCACTAATCCATTTTCCAGTATACACATATTACTATTCAAAATGTATTTCAAACAACATTTAACTACAATAAAACAAACTACAATACACATCTCTACATGTAATAATATATTTCAAACATCACAGTTCATCAATATTTTTTAAAGATTAAAAGTAAACCTAATTCATAATACACCTCACAAAATAACTTACCTTCCAAATTGATTTGTAGAATTTAAAATATCACAAACTCATAAAAGATTTCGTTATGCACGCAATCAATGTAACGACCCACTCTCAGCATGGTAAAACCAGTAATGGCAAACTTTCCTTTTCTATCTCCACACAAATACAGGTAAGTAACAAATCACATTGCTTCCTATTTCAAATTATAAAACACATTTCTATTAGACATATGAACCCTAGCCAACTAATTTCTAAAAGCGCCCAAACAAGTTCTGGAATTTTTTGGAGTCACAACTCCACCTTGCACGAACGCGACAGAGCCGCAATTCCATATGGGAGTTCAAAAATATATTACAAATAAAAATACCACTATTTTTTAACAACACACCACAACTTTAACCGAAAAAACAAAAAAAAAGCTTTTTTGGGCCCTGGGGTCCCTGTGGGACACCCTGACCCGCCCTAGGGGGTCAGGGTGTTTCTACCCTGACCCCTTTCCTACATTTACAGCCTTTTTCTACCTTTTTGATTTGACTCGGTTCTACAGAGTCACAAAATGGCTACCAACACACTCGGGCTTGGAGTGTTGGCAGCCAATAAGAAAGAAGCTCGCGCTCGGGAGGGTTTGCAGCTCCCCCTTGTTGCTCAGATATCAATATTTTTTTTTATTTCTCTGGTACACACCATTAAAAAAAGTCGCTTTCTGAACCAAGAGCTACCTTTTTGCCAAATTTGGTGTAATTTCGTTCAGGCTTTAGCCTCTGAAGGAAGTGGCCCTTAGGGGCCACCCAGTTTACTTACAACCACCTGCTATACCTTCCCAAGTAAAGAAGATTTAGTTAGACAGGAGAGAATACAAACATACTTTTATTAGCAATACTCTGCAGAGGAGTCCAATCTGACCTGCACCTTAAGATGTCTGCCAGGGGACTGACTTCCCAACAGTCTATAACACGTAATGATTCTTCCCAAAAGCCTCCAACCACACCCACAGTGGAAAGTTACCGACCTGGGATGAACATGAACAAAGAGGCACAAAGGGATGAGGTACCACCTGTGAGATGGCTACATACTATCTGCAGCTCAAGGTTATCATGCTGAGCCTCAGCGTCTCTTAACGTGGAAGCAGGACTACACACTTGGATAGGTAAGCGAGGGCAGCATGGCCTATTCATTAGTAAGTTGAGAAACAGCCTTGAACAGAAGAGAAAATCATAACGAAATAAAGCGTTCTGCTGAGGCAAGCAATACAAGTAATTAGGCCTAGTTCAGGCACAGTCTAAGAAGCCAAATAGGGACTACAAAATATAAAATGGAGTTACACTTGCTAACTGAAGCCCGCACATTATGGGTATAACTCAGTGGGTTGCATAACGTGAATACACATGATGTCTATTTAGCCACACACTGCTAACCTAATTTAGCATGAAATGAGTGAATTACTGGAATGGGATTTTCAAACCTACCACCTGTTCCAAAAATTCCTATGGAAATTAATATCGCAAAAACACTTTTTGAGACCCCCTTTTTTCTCAGCCCCCTCTTGATGAATCACCCCGAATCCTTCAAGACAGCAGCTGCCTTGAGTGAACCATTAGTTTGGAAACTTTCACGAAGATTTGTCAGACGATGGAAAAGATATTGGCAAAAGAAAAAACAATTATCGAATAGAGACGAGGTACTAACCATAACTACCTACTGCAACCACCAGTAGGTAATATATATATATTTATATATATCTATAGCAACCGCCCATAGGTAGTTATAGTTAGGTGTCCTTGGGGACCAACTACCTCTCCTGTTACCTTCAGTAAGTCCCACACATTGGGAAGGCTATGAGGTCGTCGTAGGCCATACCCCCTATTTCCACCACTCTTCAAGCAAGCCTCCTGGCACTACTGGTTGGGGGATGAATTCCATTTTACATCTGAGGGACCCTGGTGACCAAGAAGCCCTCCTGGTTCCTCCTATAAGTATTAAACAACTGAAATCCTGAGAGCTGGTCGGAGATCCAGCCCCCTTTCACCACCACTCTGCAAACGTGACTGCTAGTTAAAAAAAACATAGAAATTCTCAAAATAAAAATAAAGGTTACACTGACATTATAGTTAGGAATTAGCATTTAAAAAACCTTAGGAGTTCACTGAAAAAAACACAGGTTGCAGGGATAATATAGTTAGGCTGACATTTCATTTGTACAATACCAGAGAAATACAGCCATTATAGTTAGCTGATCTAAATATAACTTGCGCCCCCACAATGCTGATGATGTCACATATTACATTACTCATTTAATAGTGGCCTAGGGAAGAGAGCCCATGCAGCTCCCCTTCCCCAAGAATTCATATTTTTTAAAAGGGGCCAATGCCCGGGGGATGGGGTCCCCCGGGGCAAAAAGTGGCCCAAGGAAAGGGGGCTACACGGCCCCAATTCCCTAATAATATCTTTAAGAAAATTAGGCCATACCCCAGGGGATGGAGTTGGCCTCGAGAGGGGGGCCACACGGCCAACTTCCTGTTTTTAAAAAAAATAAAATAAAAAAGGGTCCCTGGGTGATTGAGTCCCCTGGGACCCAAATAAACCTAAAAGAAGGGGGGTCCACAAAGCCTCCATTTAAAAAAATATTTAAATAAAAAAGAAACCAACAACTCACCGGAGGCCCCACCCCCTCCCTGCATGACTCTGCAAACGCGCCCCCTGGCGGGTTCTAAGTTTGGGAATTAAGTACTCTTGAATACTGAGGGTCCCTGAGGGCCAACTAGCCCATAAGGTACCTCCAGTAGGTGCCACACAGCTGGATTGCAGAGAGGTGGTCTGAGGCCATGCCCATTTTGACACCACTTTGCAAAAGCGTCTCTTGATGCACTTCCGGTGGGGTCATTAGATCCTCTTGTGTCCTTCATCCCCCAAGCAGCAGTGCTCCAGGAGGCGCTTTTGAAGAGTGGCGTAAAAAAGGGGCGTGGCCTCAGACCACTTTCAGCAATACAGCTGTATGAGGCTTACTGGAGATAACAGGATGGCTAGTTGGCCCCTAGGGACCTTCAGGAGGAAAGGGGACTTAATCCCCCAACTTATAATGCATCAGGAAGTGCGTTTGCAAAATTGTAGAGAAAGGGGGCGTGGCCTGTGTCCACCTCTCAGCAATCCCACTGTGTGGGGCGTACTGGAGGTAGGAGGTAGGCTAGTTGGCCCCTAAAGGACCCTCAGCAGCGAAGTGGACTTCAATCCTCATCCAAGAGTGCACCAGGGAGTGCGTTTGCAGAGTGGTGAGCACAAGGGGCCTGCTATGAGAATTTAGCAATACGGCTGTGTGGGACTTACTGAACCTAATAGGAGGGGTAGTTGGCCCCCAAGGTTGTCTTTGAGGGCCAACAACCCCTCTTGTTACCTCTGGTAAGTTCCACACAGTGGGATTGCTAAGACATCTTCGGAGGCCATGCCCCCTTTCTCCACCACTCTGCAAGCATGCCTCCTGGCAGACTACGGTATGGGGATGTAGTCCAATTTACACCTGAGGGACTTTGGGGGCCAAGAAGCCCTCCTGGTGCCTCATGTAAGTCCTACGCAGCGGAATTCCTAAGGGCTGGTCGGAGGCCCAGCACCCTTTCTACACCACTCTGCAAACACCAATATTAGTTAAAGAAGTGTTTGCAATCAATATAAAAGGTTTAGAATTTGCGAGAGTTAGAACTATTGGCGTTGTAAATGTAAAAGGTTTTTACTAATGTTTTTGGAATGGAGTGGATGTACATTGTGTGTAGTGGAATTATGTGGTATGTTGTGCAGTGTATTTATGTGGATAGAAAGTATGTGGTATTTAGTGTATAGGAATTATGTAGAGTGGGATTATGTGTTATGGAGAGTACTTATGTGGTATTGTAGTCTGCGTTGTGGAGTGGTAACCTCAGGTTTAGTCTTCCTCATTTCCATAGAAGCTCAACTGTGAACTTAGTGAGACAAAAAAGAAGGAGTCATTGATGAGCACTTGTGGACCTAGTCAGAGGTATGAGCAGGGCCACTGGAATTATGCAACTGTTTTGCTGCACAGGCATACGCACATTTATACATTTTCTGCATTATCAGCATAATTCATCATCTGCTCCTTGATCTGCAAATTTGAACAAAAAAAGCCTTGTTTCTAGCTCAAACTTCTCAAGCGTTACCGAAAATGCAGCGACAAGTGTTACAGTGTGGTGGAAGGCTATTTGCAAACCTAGAATGGTCATCTGTTACTTATTGCTAAATGTGGGTGTTAAATTGGTACTAATGGTGTGCAAGCCAATCTTGCTTCTTTCTGCACCTCTCCTGCCTCTTTCTGTACCTCTGTTGCTTCGTTATGTACTTCTCCTGCCTCTGTGTGCATCCTTTGTGCCTCTTTCAGCACCTCTTTTGCTTGTTCCTGTACTTCTCTTCCTTCTTTCTGCACCCCTTGTGCTTCCTTCTGCACCTCTATTGCTCTTTCTGCACTTCTCTTGGTTCTTTCTGCACTGCTCTTGCCTCTTTCTGCATCCCTGTTGCCTCTTTGAATACCTTTTTTGCTTCTTTTTGCACTTCTCTCTCTTTCTGCACCCCTCGTGCCTCTTCCAGCACCTCTGTTGCTTTTTGTCTGCAGATCTATTGCCTCTTACTGCACCTCCCTTGCCTCTCTCAGCACCTCTGTTGCTTTACTGCTGATCTCTTGCCTCTTTCTGCACCCCTATTTTCTCTTTCTGCACCTCTCTAACTTCTTTTTGTACCACTGGTTCCTTTTCCCGCATCCTTGCTGCCTGTTTCAGCACCTCTCTTGCCTCTTTTTGTACCTCTGTTGCCTCTTTTTGAATTCTCTTGCTCTTTCTGTACCCTTTGTGCCTCTCTCTGCATGTCTGTTACTTCTTTCTGCACTTCTCTTCCTTCTTTCTGCACCTCACTTGCCTCTTTTAGCACCTATGTTGCCTTTTTCTGCAGATCACTTGCCTCTTACTGTACCCCTATTTTCTCTTTCTGTACCTTTCTTGCCTCTTTCTGCACTTCTCTTGCTTTTATCAGCACCCCTCTTGCCTCTTTCTGCATCCCTGTTGCTTCTTTCTGTACTTCTACTATCTCTGTCTGCCCCTCTCTTGCTTCTATCTACACCTCATGTGTCTCTTTCAGCCCCTCTGTTACTTCTTTCTGTACTTCTCTTCCTTCTTTCTGTATCTCTCTTGCTTCTTTCTACACCCCTTTTGCCTCTTTCAGCACCTCTTTTGCTTTTTTATGCAGATCTCTTGCCTCTCCCTGTACCTCACTTGCCTCTTTCAGCACCTCGTTGCTTTTCTGCACCCCTCTTTTCTCTTTCTGCACCTCTCTTACCTCTTTTTGCATCAAGGTTTCCTATTTTGGCCCATTTGCTGCCTGTTTCTGTACCTCTCCTGCCTCTGTCTGTATCTCTCTTGCCTCTATCTGCAATTCGCTTGCTCTTTCTGCACCATTTGTGCCTCTTTCAGCACCTCTGTTCATTCTTTCTGCACTTCTCTTCCTTCTTTCTGCACCTCTCTTGCTTCTTTCTGCACCTCTGTTGCTTTTTTACTGCCAATCTCTTGCCTCTTTTCTCTTTATGTACATTTCTTGCCTCTTTCTGTACCCTATCTCCCTCTTTCTGCACCTTTCCTACCTGTTTCTGAACATCTGTTGCCTCTTTCTGTACTTCTCTTGCTCTTTCTGCACCCTTTGTGCCTCTTTCAGCACCTTGGTTACTTCTTTCTGCACTTTTCTTCCTTCTCTCTGCACTCCTCCTGCCTCTTTCTGTACCTCTCTTGCCTCTTTTTGCACCCCTCCTACCTTTTTCTGCACCCCTCTTACTTCTTTTTGTACCTCGTTGGTTCTTTATGCACTGATCTTGCTTCTTTCTGCACCTCACTTGCCTCTTTCTGCACTTCTTTTGCTTATTTCTACACCTCTGTTGTTTCTTTTAGCAATTATCTTGCCTCTTTCTGCACTTCTTTTCCATTTTTCAGAACCCCTCCTGCCTTTTTCCGTACCTCGCTTGCCTCTTTGGGCTCCTCTCCTACCTCTTTCTGCACCCCTCTTGTCTCTTTTTGCACCTCTGTTGGTTCTTTCTGCACTGCTCTTGCTTTTTTCTGCACCTCACTTGCCTATTTCTGCACTTCTCTTACTTCTTTCTACACTTATGTTGTTTCTTTCAGCAATTTTTTTGCCTCTTTCTGCTACTCTCTTGCTTGTTTCTTCCCCCCCTCTTGCGTCTTTCTTCACCTCTGTTGCCTCTTTCTGAACTTCACTTGCTTCTATCTGTACCTCTTTTACCTCTTCCGGCACCTCTGTTGCTTCTTTCTGCACTTCTCTTTCCTCTTTATGCACCTCAGACTTAGAGGTAGTTTTAACCCCACTGCCCTATTATGTACAAGGGCCTTCCATGGGAGGACATGCCAATCACAGGGGTACACCATCCCATTGTGTACCCCTGTGTATGTAGGTGTGTACACCGTATTCTAAGTATTCTCTGGGCCTGGTTAGTCAGTCCGTTACCACCAGTAACAGTCAGCAAAAAGTTGGGGGCACAGGATGACTTTGCAACAAGGGCTCTTTCTGCACCTCTGTTGGTTCTTTCCGCATAACCCTTGCTTTTTTCTGCACTTTTATTCATCTTTCTGGACTTCTGCTGCCTCTTTCTGCATTTCTCTTCCTTCTTTCTGTGCATTTCTTCCTCTTGTTGCACAATTCCTACTTCTGTAGTAATAGTTAGAAATTAGCATTTAAAAAACCTTGAAATTCACTGAAAAAACCATTGGTTCCAGGGGCGTTATAGTTAGGAATTAGCATTTAAAAAACCTTTGAAATTCACTGGAAAATACACAGGTTTCAGGGACGTTATAGTTAGTTGGATATTTCACTCATATAAAACCAGAAAAATGTGGTTTTATAGTTAGTTGAGATAACTATAACTTGTGCCCCCGCAATGCACTGCTGATTACATCACATATTATATAATTGATGACACGGTCAGTGACATCACTGATGACATCTCAAATAACATTACTGATAAGATCATCCACATGATAACCTGATGCCTCATACCCTAATATAACTTTTGATACACCCACTCTAAAATGCAGACTTCCATTTTCAAAACCATACACACATCACTTCCGGTTACTACATACCCACTCATTAATTCCTAGGTCTACACACACATCCAGTCATTCACCCATAGAGTCACTCATCCATGCAGTCACTCATCGCTACAGTACTATCATATGCGCTCATACACCTATACAGACACTCACACACCACCTGTCATCTGTAGAGATACAGTCAGTCATGCACAGAATCAATCACACTCCCATTTACTCACTTTGGGCCTGATTCACAGAACTAACTTAAGACAAAATCCTAAACTTACTATTATTTTGGTATTCACAGAAGGCATTTACTCATTTTGGTATTCACAGAAGGCACTTATTCATTTCAGTATTCATAGAAATTAGGAGTCCTAACTTTAGGACTCCTAAATGCCTTCTGTGAATACCGAAAGTCTTAAAGTTAGGATTTTTCTGAGTTTAGGAGTAGTAAAGTTAGGACTCCTAACTTTAGGACTCCTAAATGCCTTCTGTGAATACCGAAAGTCTTAAAGTTAGGAGTTTTTTTCAGTTTAGGAGAAGTAAAGTTAGGACTCCTAACTTTAGGACTCCTAAATGCCTTTTATGAATACCAAAAGCCTTAAAGTTAGGATTGTTCTCAGTGTAGGAATCCTAAAGTTAGGACTCCTAACTTTAGGACTCCTAAATGCCTTTTATGAATACCAAAAGCCTTAAAGTTAGGATTGTTCTCAGTTGAGGAGTCCTAAAGTTAGAAGTCCTACCTTTACTTCTCTTAAACTGAGAAAAATCCTAACTTTAAGACTTTTGGTATTCACAGTCCCACCATGTAGCCCAGCTGTTTGACAATCTCTACTCTGAGAGTCTCAAGTTTGGGACATGTGGCAGACATATGAACACTATTGGCAGCGAAATATCCACACAGTGGGCAGTGTAGGCCAGAAGACCCCCCCCCCACCTGGATTTTCATACAGGCGTAATATATGAATTATGCCAAGTCTTTTTTTTTATTTATTTTTTTTTATTTGTTTTTTTTTTATTTGTTTTTTTTTGTCCTCATTTGCCACCTAGGTTCTAAATAAGCAATCGAAAGGTTTACAAGTGTTGTGCTGCCACAGTTGTTTCAACTGGTGGGGACAGTAATGGAGCGTGGGCCTCGTCCCTCAGCAACTAAACTTCAACCATAACGATCGCTGGAATAAAACCATACGGAGGTCACTGGAGTACTGCCAAGATGCTGGTGAGAGCATATAGACGCGGCTATGCCCAATAATGGGATCGATGGCTTAATCATTGGACCTGGGGGAAAAAAAAAAACAGATACTCAATGGTCCCATTTCAGCAAATGCCAGAAAGACTTTTTTTCTGGGTTCCCTCCTCTGGCCAAGTCCAATTTGGAAACCTGCAAGGCCGAAGCGTACCAATCATTAATAGGGGGAGGTAGAGAGTCTTTCCATTTCCTGCATATCTCCCTCCTAGCGAGCAGAATAGAATAAAAAATTAACTTCCTCTCAGAAGTACGAACCCCTTCGAAAAGACCAAAAATTACTGAGGCAAGATTCAAGACAATATTAGAGCCGACAGATACTGAAAGGGTCTTATTTATGAAACAACAAAAGAGCAGACCAGGTCTGAGGGTAGTGTGTCACTATACCAATGACTCTTAAACGATCAGATGCATGTGTGTATCAATGTTGTTGGAAGTTATTGGACACAAAATAGGGGCTTGGAAAAGTCCCATCAGACCACCCAGCTGGTGGAGTTTACGTCACGCGGGACTTGCTGATCAAACCTCACCACACCTAGCCGTATAGTGCTGTAGTGGAAGAGGATGTCAGCGATCCAGCCACTATGTTTGCCATGAAGTGGACTAAATAAAGTGCAGTGCTCAAAAAAAATATATAGTGATAAATTAAAATTGGCTACACTGGCTCAGAAAGAACGTACATACTGAAGTCAGTGTGTCAATGGTTAAAAACACGCCTGGTAGAAAAATTGAACTACCCTGTGGCGTTGTGCAATCGGTCGACATGTTTCAGCCTAAGGGGCAATTCCCCAGCTTTCTTCAGGACCTCAGGTGTATAATCGCTACTGCCACTATAACCACAAGTGATATGTTGTACTAGACAATTAAATAAGTTTACTGATAGACAGGACCAATACATATCTACCAGGAACTAGAACGCTTGGACGTCCACTGGCGGAGGAGGAGCAAATCTTCTTCCTATCAACAAACAAAATAATTTTTTTGTTGTACAACAACATTAAATAACACAAATACAACCGCCTGAATACAGAGCAATCGCACAGAAAACACACTTGCATGAATAAATTCACATTCTGCATATATAGGCTCAAGCATACTAGCTTTATCACACAGAGGCATTTCCTCACGGTGATACTCACCCAGCCTTGTGTGGGTGAAGACCTCACCTCACCCAGCAACCGCTCGGGAGTATGAGGCCCCGCTCTACAGTGTAGAAAAAAGGACAAAGTAAGTACACAACTCTACAGTGTCCAAGCCAATTGCTCTACACAAATAACCCAACGAACGTGTGATAGGTACCCAACTGTCAGACATGAGCCCACACACATCAACCCTAATGGCACATTGGAAATCTCACAAGCTGCGAGATATGTCATGTCACATATGTGAGAAGTTGGCCTGGTATATAATGCTCACTAATTCTTAGTGATCACTTTGTACCATGCCAAGCAACCCTTATGATGATGGTTGTAATTCAACCTTGTAGACCAGTTATCCTAGTGGTAACGTGGACAAAGCAGTCTTAGGCTAAACTCTGAAAGGCATGTGAAGCCAGCTGTTATACCATACACAACCCCCTTGAATACCAAATGAAAGGGACACCACACAGATATATATTGAAAATATATATTGATTTATTAACTATAAAATCCCCTGGACTCTTTATGAGCACAGAAGCACAAGCGTTAAATCACAATACAGTTTAAAATACACAAAAGTTGCACAATATGGATGAGCCCTAGGGGCCACCTAAACCATATACTAAGAAAGTGGTATAAGAGATACCAATAGGAAAGTGAAGAGGCCTAGGGCCTTGGGAATCGCTGGAGCTATTCGAGACTAGCAGTGACTAAGTCGGGAGAGGCCCACGGGACTCGGGTGCAGTGTTCAAAGTGCACGCACTTTCCAATACAAAGTCTATGGTGCGTAAAAAGTACAAAGTTAGAAAGTTAGGAACCTTCCGAGTGACCTACGGAGTTGAAACTAAAGACACAGGCCCTTGAGATGTGTACCAGTGCAGGAGCACTGGCAGAGCTGAGTTACCTCACCCACAGGAAGCGGGTGCACAGGGTCAAAGTAGTGTCGGGTTTCGTCACGCTGGTCGATGGTGCTTGGAGCTGAAGATGCTGCAGGCGGCTCGATGCGAAGAGTTCCAGTGGATCCAAGGGTGGATCTGAAGAGGTGAAGACCTGAAAGCAGAGGGGACAGTGTTCAAAGTCACTAGCCAGTGACTACCGTGGAACCAGATTGGAACCAGGCGATGTCGGGTGCAAACAGGCGTTGTCGGGTAGCTTCTTTCTGCAGCCACGTGGATACCCGGGGTCGAGGACGTCCAGGAGTCGGTCACGAGCTGTCCCACGCAGGCTTCTCGCTGTTGGCGGTGTCGGCACCTTGATTGGAGTAAACAGGCCTTGGCAAAGGCAAGCCAGGCAGAAATTGAAAGATGCTTAACACTCGGACCAGCAAGGTCAGAGCGGGTGCTCCTTTTCACAGGAGCTTGGGTAGGTCTGGAGCAACCAGACTTGCTGTGTAAATCTTCGGGTTCGTTGCCAAGATGGCCGCTGACCACGTGGCTAGTGGCTGGGATGGCGCGCCGAGTGGCACAATGCAAAAGGGCCCCACGCAGATCGTGGAGATGCTGGAGGGCTGATCTTCGGTGCAAGGGCTGCTCGGTGGTGGGGGTTCTCAGTCCCCAAAGCACAACGTCGAGGATGCCTCAGAAGCTGCGCAGTCAGCTTTTCGAGTGTCTTCCAAGAGGTCCGGTCCCACGTCACTCAGTGCCTCCACGGGTCCCTTCTTTGCAGGGACTGTGGATCGGGCTCGGAGAGGTCTGGGAGTCTGGTTCTTGTCGGGCTCTGGGCTCCGGCGGGAGGCGGCGGCAAAGCAGACGTCGAGTTGCTGGTTGGTACCTGTGTTCACAGGGTGGCCACTCCTCGGCCACAAGGGAGATTCTCTTCAGTCTTCTGTGCAGCAGAATGTCGAAGTCCAGTCTTCTTCTTCGTGTAAAGTTGATTCAGGATGATCTGCTGTGCAATGGCACTGCTCCCACTCTTATTCCCAATCTGAGGGGTGGATCACCTACTAGGTCCCTCCTCTGGGAGGAACCAGGAAGGGGGGCGGTTACACCCCCTTTCCTTTGTCCAGTTCCGCGCCAGGCCTGGGTCTGGAAAGTCCCAGGACCGGTTTGGACTGGCCTATGCACGGGGACACCTTGTGTGCCCCGGGCATGTCTGATTCTATTCAGCCCTGTCCTACCCAATACACAAAATCCTGTCTGGGGTGGTGCTCGCACCTCCCAAGGCAGGAAACCCTTTGTCCAGGCCACCATCTGCCGAGTTTCGGTCAGCAGCAGGAGGCCAGACTTGTGTCTGTGGTGGCAGCATCCATTTTGTGATGCTGAGGCTCTGTTTAACTTTAACCGGGGTTAAGGCTACACACATGTCGTGTCCCTCTAGAAGGGTGGAATGCTATCCCTGTCGCCAGAATTGGCGAGGGGATAGTATTCCAATTCGTATGACACCTTACTCGACATGTTTTGATAAAGCCAAACCAAAGATAGCAAATAACCGCGAGGATTATAATGCACTTAAGAGTATATGGTATGGCAATATCCCGGAACAGCTTAGGGAGTGGTTCCCGACAGCTGCAGACAGGCTCAGCTCATTCTAGAGCACCATCTCACATATTTCCAAGCACTCTGCCTCCAGGATTGATGAGGCCTTCCATAGGAGTGGCTGATAGGAACATATGTGTCCAGTTTAGGGTTAGGCACAGACATACTGTACCTAAGTAAGAGGTGGTTACACCGACTTACCCCAGCTGAGTGATCAGCCAGTTGTGTCAAATATGGAGGCCAGGCCAGGGGTGGCACAATACATGCTGCAGCCCCTGGTAGGCCTTGGATACACCTATGCCCTGGGCACCTAGGGTGCACTAATACAGGGGCTCATAAGGTGAACCAGTTCCAATTCGTAATGCACCTAGAGTGCATTGGCAGTAATTTAGAGAGAGAACAGCAGGCTGTGGGTCTGATTAGCAGGCCCACAGCCACATTAAGTCAGAAACCAGTGAAGCAAAAAGCAAAAATTTGGGGTGACCATAGGATAGCAGACCCTACTCTCCTACATAACCCCCCCAAACGCAGGGACATTAGACTAACCTTGACCAGTTGTGTCTTCATGTTCTAAGTGGAAGTACCTGGAGAGACCATCTGCGTTGCCATGGTCAGTCCCTGGGCGGTGCTCCACTGTAAAGTCCATCCCCTGTATGGAAATGGACCACCTGAGTAGTTTGGGGTTTTCACCCTTCATCTGATTAAGCCATAAGAGGGGCTTATGGTCGGTCTGAATCTTGAAGTGAGTACCAAACAAGTATGGCCTCAACTTCTTCAGGGCCCACACCACAGCAAAGGCCTCCCTCTCTATAGCTGACCAACGTTTCTCTCTGGGGGTCAGCCTTCTGCTAATAAAAGCAATGGGCTGGTCCTGGCCATCTACATTAAGCTGTGAAAGCACTGCTCCCACTCCCAACTCAGAAGCATCTGTTTGGACAATGAACTCTTTTGAGTAGTCAGGACTCTTCAGGATAGGTGCAGAGCACATGGCCTTCTTCAGGTCATCAAATGCCTTTTGACAGATTTCTGTCCACTGAACCTTTTTGGGCATCTTCTTGGATGTCAGATCATTAAGAGGAGTCACAATGGACCCATAGTTCTTAACAAACTTCCTGTAGTACCCAGTCAGGCCCAAGAAAGCTCTGACCTGAGTCTGGGTGGTTGGAGGGGACCAGTCCTTGATGGTCTGGATCTTACTCTCCAGTGGTTGAACTTGGCCTCCACCTACAAGGTGGCCCAGGTATACAACCTTACTCTGCCCTATCTGGCACTTTGTTGCCTTGATAGTGAGGCCTGCCTTCTGCAGAGCCTCAAGCACTTCCTTCAGGTGGACCAGGTGATCCTCCCAGGTGGAGCTAAAGACAGCAATATCGTCCAGATAAGCTGCACAAAAGTCATCCAACCCAGTGAGGACTTGATTCACCAACCTTTGGAAGGTGGCAGGTGCATTTTTCAAACCAAAGGGCATCACCACAAACTGATAATGCCCACTAGGGGTAGAAAATGCTGTCTTGGCTTTAGACTCCTCAGCTAACCTGATTTGCCAGTAGCCAGCTGTCAAGTCAAATGTGCTCAAATATTTGGCAGAAGCCAACTTGTCAATGAGCTCATCTGCCCTTGGAATAGGGTGTGCATCTGTCCTGGTGACAGCATTGAGTCCTCTGTAATCCACACAGAACCTCATCTCTCTCTTGCCATCTTTGGTGTGAGGTTTGGGGACCAGAACCACTGGGCTAGCCCAGGAGCTCTCTGAAGGCTCAATGACACCTAATTCCAGCATCTTTTGCACCTCAGTCTTTATACAGTCCCTGACGTGGTCAGGTTGCCTGTAAATCTTGCTCTTCACAGGAAGACTGTCACCAGTGTCCACCACATGTGTACACCAGTTAGTCTGACTGGGTGTCAAGGAGAACATATGCCTGTATGCCTGTAGAACTTGTCTGCAGTCATGTTGCTGATGTTCAGTGAGGCTGCCACCTAAGGCCAGACCATCAACTGAGCCATCCTCAGGGTTCTGAGTGAGCAGGTCTGGGAGAGGGTCACTCTCTTCCTCCTGTCCCTCATCTGTAGCCATGAGCAAGCCCATGTCTGCCCTGCTGACATATGCCTTCAATCTGTTCACATGGAGCACCCTGTGGGGGCTCCTGGGAGTTCCTAGGTCCACCAAGTAGGTAACCTCTCCCTTCTTCTCCAGAATTGTATGGGGTCCAGACCACTTGTCTTGGAGTGCTGCTGGGGCCACTGGCTCCAACACCCATACCTTCTGTCCAGGCTGAAATTCAACAAGGACAGCCTTTTGGTCATGCCAAGCTTTCTGTAATTCTTGGCTAGCCTCAAGGTTTTTGGATGCCTTTTCCATGTACTCTGCCATCCTGGAGCGGAGACCAAGTACATAGTCCACTATGTCTTGCTTAGTCTTTTTGAGAGGTAACTCCCATCCTTCCTTCACTAGACACAGGGGTCCTCTTACAGGGTGCCCAAACAACAATTCAAAGGGGCTGAAGCCAACCCCCTTTTGAGGGACCTCTCTGTAAGCGAACAAAAGGCAGGGCAGTAGGATGTCCCATCTTCGCCTGAGCTTTTCAGGTAATCCTTTAATCATGCCCTTTAGGGTCTTGTTGAACCTCTCAACAAGCCCATTGCATTGTGGGTGATAAGGAGTGGTGAATTTGTAGTTAACACCACATTCCTTCCACATAGCTGTCAAATATCCTGACATGAAGTTGGCACCTCTATCAGATATTACCTCTTTAGGAAACCCCACTCTGGAGAAAACTCCAAGTAAGGCCCTGGCCACAACAGGAGCTGTTGTGGTCCTAAGTGGAATTGCCTCTGGGTACCTGGTGGCATGATCCACTACCACCAGTATGAATCTGTGCCCAGATGCTGTAGGGGGATCCATTGGACCAACAATATCAATCCCCACTCTTTCAAAGGGAACCCCCACCACAGGTAGTGGTATCAGGGGGGCCTTTGTTGTTCCACCTGCTTTACCACTGGCTTGGCAGGTTTCACAGGAGCGACAAAACTCCTTGGTGTCTTCAGACATGTGAGGCCAGTGAAAGTGAGGGACAAGCCTGTCCCAGGTCTTGTTCTGGCCTAAGTGTCCTGCTAAAGGAATATCATGTGCCAAGGTGAGTAGGAAGCCCCTAAATTGCAGAGGTATAACCAACCTCCTGGTAGCACCAGGCTTGGGGTCTCTAGCCTCTGAATAAAGGAGTCCATCGTCCCCATATACTTTATGGGTACCTTGAGCATTCCCAGCAGCCTCAGCAGCAGCCTGCTGTCTGAGGGGTTCAAGAGAAGGACAGGTTAACTGAGCCTGCCCCAAGTCTGCCCTAGAAGGTCCCCCTGTCCCCAGAAACTCAACCTGATCAGGTTCAAGTTCTTCAGAGACAGTTCCTTCAGGGGTCTCAAGATCAGTTTCCTGTGAAGCCTGATCCTCACTTGTAGGCAGTTGGGAAGGCGCAGCCTTAACCCTCCTGTTCTTCTTCTTGGAAGGTGCTTGGTCCATTGTTCCAGGATCCAAGACCTGAGGTTCAGAGAGGCACTTTTTGGCCTGTGACCTGGTCACAGCAAGGACATGTGATGATATCCCTAACATCTCTGCATGAGTCCTGTACTCAACTTCTGACCATAGAGAGTTCTCCAGGTCATTGCCCAACAAACATTCTACTGGGAGATCAGCACTAACCACAACTTTCTTTAGGCCAGTTACCCCTCCCCAGGAAAAGTTAACAAGTGCCACACTATGTGTAGTAGTGACATTGCTGGCATTGGTCACCAGGTAATCATCGCCTGGCATGTATTGTCCAGGGTCCACAAAGTTAGGTGTCCCCATAGTGACACTGGCACATGTGTCCCTGTAAGCTTGAGCCACTTTATTGTTGATCAAAGGTGTCTGTCTGTATTTGCCCAGGTTACTGGGACTTATGTCAGGGGTCAAATCTATGTCCCCTTCACAAACCAGAACAGCCTGTGTAAGGGTTCTGACTAGGTCAGAATCTCCTTCAGTTCCCAAAGTGATACCCACTAATCCCTTGGCTTGAGGACCAGCACTGCTAACTGTACTAGTGGGTGCAGGTGCCTTAGGGGCTGCAGTGCTGGGGGCTCCACCCTTTTTACACTCACTTGTCCAGTGAGAGGTGTTTTTACAAGTTTTACACCAGGGTTTCTTCTGACCTTCTTTCTTCTTCTTCTTGGAAGTTTGGGACCCACCCTCTGTCTCAGTTTGGGGCCCTGTTGAAGACTTCTGGTCTTTAGCTTTCTGCTCCCCACCCTTCTGGTCTGTTTTCTTCTGGTCACCACCCTGGTTCTGGTTCTGGTTCTTTTGCTTAACTCTGGTTCTTACCCATTTATCTGCCCTCTTTCCCAATTCTTGGGGAGAGGTCAAATCTGAGTCAACCAAATGTTGATGCAACTGCTGGTTCTGACAATTATTTAAAATTTGTTCTCTCATCAGCAAATTATACAATCCTTCATAGTCTGTAACCTTGCTTCCCAGCAACCATCCCTCCAGAGCCTTAGTGGCACACTCAACAAATTCAGACCAGTCCTGAGTCTGTGTCTTCTGGGTATCTCTGAACATTAACCTGTACTGTTCAGTGGTTAAGCCTAACCCATCAATCAGAGCACTCTTCAGGACCAGGTAGATTCTAGAATCCCCATCACTAACTGTGAGGAGTCTGTCTCGGCCTCTACCTTCAAAGGAGAGCCACAAGATTGCTGCCCACTGCTCCTGAGGGATCTGCTGCACTCTGCAGGCTCTCTCCATTGCAGTAATCCATTTATGGATATCATCCCCAGCTTTGTAGGGGGGCACAATCTTACTCAGGTTTCTGTTATCAAAAGACCTGTCTTTATCCTTGTGGATATTGCTGCCACCAGTGGGTTCTATTACCCCACTCTCTCTAGGCTGTCTTGCTCTAGCAAGTTTCTCCATGGCCAGGGCAACCTCTAACTCTTGCCTCTGGATCCTAAGCTCAGCCTCTCTCATCTTGGCATCATGTTCCCTTCTCTGAGGGCTAGTCATCTCCTTCCTGGAGTGACCATGAGAGCCTCTAGAGACATGGGAGGTATTGGATTCACCTGAGTGACTCCTCCTCCTCCTATGTCCCTGGTTAAGTCAACCTGGGGGTCTGAATGGGTTGTTACCTGATTCATTCCCAAGTAAGCTTAAGTTAGCCTGGTTCAGTCTACTGACCAGCAGCTGACTATCTCTGTCATCATCTGACTCACTGCTTTCCACCTCCTCCTCTTCCTCTTCTTCCTCTACATCTACCTGAGGAGCTCCAGTGGTGGAGGCCTCCTCATCTACCAGGATGATAGGGGCAGGGGTGTCTACAGTGTCATCCTCTGAAGGATGGCCTCCTTCAGCATTCCCTGTGGGGTTTGCCTTAGAGGGCTTTAGAGTCTCAGACTGGTCTAAGAGCTCTCTTAGGTGGTCTGTAGTAGGGGAAGGCCCTGTCTTCAGACCCCTTAAGACACAAAGCTGTCTTAATTCCTTAAAGGAAAAAATAGCAAATTTGGATGGTGCCCTTGGACGGTCACTCTCAACAGGAGTAAGTCCACTGGACCCCTCTGCTCCAGACATTGCTCTAGTGTGGGTGGATGTGTTGCAATCTACCTACACTGGTGTTTACCTACTAAACCTATCTAGTAGTTGTAGCTAGGGTGTGCTACTCCCTTTGCTCTACAACAGCTAAGTTCAGTAGAACTTAAGTATACTAGTCTTGTTTTATATGTACCTAGCAGGTACCTGTATGATCTTTCAAATGATAATCTCAAAGATTGTAATGGTAAAACAACAGCAAGCTCAGATCCCAATCCGCTGCTCACCAATGTGAGAAGTTGGCCTGGTATATAATGCTCACTAATTCTTAGTGATCACTTTGTACCATGCCAAGCAACCCTTATGATGATGGTTGTAATTCAACCTTGTAGACCAGTTATCCTAGTGGTAACGTGGACAAAGCAGTCTTAGGCTAAACTCTGAAAGGCATGTGAAGCCAGCTGTTATACCATACACAACCCCCTTGAATACCAAATGAAAGGGACACCACACAGATATATATTGAAAATATATATTGATTTATTAACTATAAAATCCCCTGGACTCTTTATGAGCACAGAAGCACAAGCGTTAAATCACAAGACAGTTTAAAATACACAAAAGTTGCACAATATGGATGAGCCCTAGGGGCCACCTAAACCATATACTAAGAAAGTGGTATAAGAGATACCAATAGGAAAGTGAAGAGGCCTAGGGCCTTGGGAATCGCTGGAGCTATTCGAGACTAGCAGTGACTAAGTCGGGAGAGGCCCACGGGACTCGGGTGCAGTGTTCAAAGTGCACGCACTTTCCAATACAAAGTCTATGGTGCGTAAAAAGTACAAAGTTAGAAAGTTAGGAACCTTCCGAGTGACCTACGGAGTTGAAACTAAAGACACAGGCCCTTGAGATGTGTACCAGTGCAGGAGCACCGGCGGAGCTGAGTTACCTCACCCACAGGAAGCGGGTGCACAGGGTCGAAGTAGTGTCGGGTTTCCTCACGCTGGTCGATGGTGCTTGGAGCTGAAGATGCTGCAGGCGGCTCGATGCGAAGAGTTCCGGTGGATCTAAGGGTGGATCTGAAGAGGTGAAGACCTGAAAGCAGAGGGGACAGTGTTCAAAGTCACTAGCCAGTGACTACCGTGGAACCAGATTGGAACCAGGCGATGTCGGGTGCAAACAGGCGTTGTCGGGTAGCTTCTTTCTGCAGCCACGTGGATACCCGGGGTCGAGGACGTCCAGGAGTCGGTCACGAGCTGTCCCACGCAGGCTTCTCGCTGTTGGCGGTGTCGGCACCTTGATCAGAGCAAACAGGCCTTGGCAAAGGCAAGCCAGGCAGAAATTGAAAGATGCTTAACACTCGGACCAGCAAGGTCAGAGCGGGTGCTCCTTTTCACAGAAGCTTGGGTAGGTCTGGAGCAACCAGACCTGCTGTGTAAATCTTCGGGTTCGTCGCCAAGATGGCCGCTGACCACGTGGCTAGTGGCCGGGATGGCGCGTCGAGTGGCACAATGCAAAAGGGCCCCATGCAGATCGTGGAGATGCTGGAGGGCTGATCTTCGGTGCAAAGGCTGCTCGGTGGTGGGGGTTCTCAGTCCCCAAAGCACAATGTCGAGGATGCCTCAGAAGCTGCGCAGTCAGCTTTTCGAGTGTCTTCCAAGAGGTCCGGTCCCACGTCACTCGGTGCCTCCACGGGTCCCTTCTTTGCAGGGACTGTGGATCGGGCTCGGAGAGGTCTGGGAGTCTGGTTCTTGTCGGGCTCTGGGCTCGGGCTCCGGCGGGAGGCGGCGGCAAAGCAGACGTCGAGTTGCTGGTTGGTACCTGTGTTCACAGGGTGGCCACTCCTAGGCCACAAGGGAGATTCTCTTCAGTCTTCTGTGCAGCAGAATGTCGAAGTCCAGTCTTCTTCTTCGTGTAAAGTTGATTCAGGATGATCTGCTGTGCAATGGCACTGCTCCCACTCTTATTCCCAATCTGAGGGGTGGATTACCTACTAGGTCCCTCCTCTGGGAGGAACCAGGAAGGGGGGCGGTTACACCCCCTTTTCTTTGTCCAGTTCCGCGCCAGGCCTGGGTCTGGAAAGTCCCAGGACCGGTTTGGACTGGCCTATGCACGGGGACACCTTGTGTGCCCCGGGCATGTCTGATTCTATTCAGCCCTGTCCTACCCAATACACAAAATCCTGTCTGGGGTGGTGCTCGCACCTCCCAAGGCAGGAAACCCTTTGTCCAGGCCACCATCTGCCGAGTTTCGGTCAGCAGCAGGAGGTCAGACTCGTGTCTGTGGTGGCAGCATCCATTTTGTGATGCTGAGGCTCTGTTTAACTTTAACCGGGGTTAAGGCTACACACATGTCGTGTCCCTCTAGAAGGGTGTAATGCTATCCCCGTCACCAGAATTGGTGAGGGGATAGTATTCCAATTCGTATGACACCTTACTCGACATGTTTTGATAAAGCCAAACCAAAGATAGCAAATAACCGCGAGGATTATAATGCACTTAAGAGTATATGGTATGGCAATATCCCGGAACAGCTTAGGGAGTGGTTCCCGACAGCTGCAGACAGGCTCAGCTCATGCTAGAGCACCATCTCACATATTTCCAAGCACTCTGCCTCCAGGATTGATGAGGCCTTCCATAGGAGTGGCTGATAGGAACATATGTGTCCAGTTTAGGGTTAGGCACAGACATACTGTACCTAAGTAAGAGGTGGTTACACCGACTTACCCCAGCTGAGTGATCAGCCAGTTGTGTCAAATATGGAGGCCAGGCCAGGGGTGGCACAATACATGCTGCAGCCCCTGGTAGGCCTTGGATACACCTATGCCCTGGGCACCTAGGGTGCACTAATATAGGGGCTCATAAGGTGAACCAGTTCCAATTCGTAATGCACCTAGAGTGCATTGGCAGTAATTTAGAGAGAGAACAGCAGGCTGTGGGTCTGATTAGCAGGCCCACAGCCACATTAAGTCAGAAACCAGTGAAGCAAAAAGCAAAAATTTGGGGTGACCTTAGGATAGCAGACCCTACTCTCCTACAACATAACCCAATGTAGACACATTAGAGTGTCCCTTGTACACTTTGTAGATGGTTTATGAATACCTCAATGGAAAAGGCATTGCCTAGAACCTCTTTTGTGGCATTAAAATGAGAAGCTAATAGTAGCCCTAAGGGGACCGGCTGGGCTGTCTACATATTAAGGGCTCCTATGCTAATAAAAATTCGGAGTCCTCTCTTGCTGCACAATGGCATCAAAGTTCAAGGCTGTCTAGGCTAAAAGGCCTTATTTAATCTGAACGAGCTAAACTGAAATGCAGGAGCTAGCTAGAATGCGGAGGGTCCGGAAGGACACTCACCTGTCCGTCGGTACCCCTGTAGTTGCACCAAGCGGAAGTGGAGGTGCTGATGGGTCCGCCTTGAACCCTTAAGTAACCACCAACGAGTGGTGATCAACCCGGAAGAAACTTTCAGGGCAAGCGCGGAAGAAGACACTGTCTCGTTTCGCATGCGCGCTCAATTACGGAATCGCCGGTAATGGTTTAATTAAATAAAACATATTACTCTGTTCTTTAGAATGGGAGCATGTGAGTATGCTGGATCGCTAATGCGTCCGAAGCCTCCCATAGGAACAAAAGTAATGCGCTCGGTTCTGGTGTCTGCCCCTAATCTCACGCGCATAACCAAGAGGGGGGAACACTATTCCCATTGTCATGCGCCCGACACAAAGATGCAAACCGGGCTTCTAGTTAATGAAAGAGATTCGAAGTAAACGGATGTCTCTGGCGTATGTCCCCAAAGGAGAGAAACACCCGTGTACCATGGATTGAATAGTTTCAATACTATATTAATGAAAAGTTCTTAAATACTGTGCTCTAAATATTAATGTACGATGGGTGTCCTATCTGGAATGCCTCCGCATCCAAATGCTCAAAGAGGGGAGAGCCCAGAATAAGTCAGCGGCTCAGTTCTAAAACAAAAGACCTGTTTAGTTTAAAAAGCAAAGAGGTTGTCAGGAGTTACTCAGTGAGGGAACATGACTCAACCTCATGGCGACTTATCATGTTTACTTAGTGATTGTCATAGAGTTTTATCGCATGTCCATGAGAAGTAAGATGGTTAAGATCAAGTGCCATTAAAGGGAGGATGTGGCCGTGACTGGAAAGACAGAAAAGCAACACACACAATTAGGTTGGGTGAGCTAAGGAAAGTGCAAACAAACGGTGTTTGCATTGAATCAATAGACCCGCAACTGAAAAGTTGCTCTAAATACAAAAAACAAAATTTTATGGAGGGTCAAGGGGGATATTTAAAGACCTGTCTGCTCACTCCCCTAGTCAAGTACGAAACAACAAAAGAGCAGACCAGGTCTGAGGGTAGTGTGTCACTATACCAATGACTCTGAAACGATCATTTCAGTTTAGCTCGTTCAGATTAAATATGGCCTTTTAGCCTAGACGGCCTTGAACTTTGATGCCATTGTGCAGCAAGAGAGGACTCCGAATTTTTATTAGCATAGGAGCCCTTAATATGTAGACAGCCCAGCCGGTCCCCTTAGGGCTACTATTAGCTTCTCATTTTAATGCCACAAAAGAGGTTCTAGGCAATGCCTTTTTCCATTGAGGTATTCATAAACCATCTACAAAGTGTACAAGGGACACTCTTATGTGTCTACATTGGGTTATGTGACATGACATATCTCGCAGCTTGTGCGATTTCCAATGTGCCATTAGGGTTGATGTGTGTGGGCTCATGTCTGACAGTTGGGTACCTATCACACGTTCGTTGGGTTATTTGTGTAGAGCAATTGGCTTGGACACTGTAGAGTTGTGTACTTACTTTGTCCTTTTTTCTACACTGTAGAGCGGGGCCTCATACTCCCGAGCGGTTGCCGGGTGAGGTGAGGTCTTCACCCACACAAGGCTGGGTGAGTATCACCGTGAGGAAATGCCTCTGTGTGATAAAGCTAGTATGCTTGAGGCTATATATGCAGAATGTAAATTTATTCATGCAAGTGTGTTTTCTGTGCGATTGCTCTGTATTCAGGCGGTTGTATTTGTGTTATTTAATGTTGTTGTACAACAAAAAAATTCTTTTGTTTGTTGATAGGAAGAAGATTTGCTCCTCCTCCGCCAGTGGACGTCCTAGCGTTCTAGTTCCTGGTAGATATGTATTGGTCCTGTCTATCAGTAAACTTATTTAATTGTCTAGTACAACATATCACTTGTGGTTATAGTGGCAGTAGCGATTATACACCTAAGGTCCTGAAGAAAGCTGGGGAATTGCCCCTTAGGCTGAAACATGTCGACCGATTGCACAACGCCACAGGGTAGTTCAATTTTTCTACCAGGCGTGTTTTTAACCATTGACACACTGACTTCAGTATGTACGTTCTTTCTGAGCCAGTGTAGCCAATTTTAATTTATCACTATATATTTTTTTTGAGCACTGCACTTTATTTAGTCCACCTCATGGCAAACATAGTGGCTGGATCGCTGACATCCTCTTCCACTACAGCACTATACGGCTAGGTGTAGTGAGGTTTGATCAGCAAGTCCCGCGTGACGTAAACTCCACCAGCTGGGTGTCTGATGGGACTTTTCCAAGCCCCTATTTTGTGTCCAATAACTTCCAACAACATTGATTCACACATGCATCTGATCGTTTCAGAGTCATTGGTATAGTGACACACTACCCTCAGACCTGGTCTGCTCTTTTGTTGTTTCGTACTTGACTAGGGGAGTGAGCAGGCAGGTCTTTAAATATCCCCCTTGACCCTCCATAAAATTTAGTTTTTTGTAGGGTCTTATTTATGTCATCCCAAAAACGGGTTACGTAAGGGCACTCATAAAACATATGAATGTCAGAAGCGGCCAACAGCCCACATCTCGCGCAAGCCACCGCTTTTCCCTGTGTGAATTTCGAAAGCCTAAGTGGTGAATAATACGCTCGGTTAATGGTAAAAAAATGGTTCCTGTGTAACCAGGCAGGTTTCACGATGTCCCACATCATTCTACATGATGCATTCCAAAGATCTTGCAAATTAGAGTTGGGAACAAACGAGGACCAAAGCGTATCCGGCAGTAAGAATTCTCCATTCATTTCTTCCAAGATTAAATTATGCCAGTCTGAGATCTCCTTTTTGGCGGGAGGTTTGTCAGCTAGAAGGGTTATAAGGTAGCTATACACACCCAAGGGGAATTTACCTCCTCGCAGAAGTTGAACAGAGTATGCACGATTACCAGCTGGAAATTTGCAAATATTTAAGCCTAGAAAAATTTGGGCCAATTTTATTACTTACACTGTCCCAAGGAAGCAAGTCCCCTTCAACAAATAGATTGCCCCAAACCTCCAGGCCCGCCTCTCTTATCCATACGGCAAGTACGTCCCCCAGCCAGGCAGGGCTGTCTGGAAGGTCCCACAGAGGTGTCCTACTTCCATAGTACCTTATTTTAATAGCCTTGGACATCTGGGCCAGGTTCTTGCCCTACCTCGTAGGATTTTCAGCTTAACTTTTTTTTTAAACTTGGGGTCCCCGAATTTAAAGAGAAAGCCTGACTGGCCCACACCTTCTGCCTTCAACAACAATAAATAAATAGACCCCACTCCATGATTAACTGGATTTTTTAGTAACATCCTGAGATAGCTGAAAAGCCCAGGCATAAACCTGAAGATCAGGGGCAGCGAGTCCCCCCTTCTCCCTACGCCTCCTGATTTTTTTCCAGGAAATTCTTGGAAGGTGTTTATTCCAAAAAAAGGTGTTAATATCGGACTGTAGTTTTTTAATAAGGCAGGTGTCAAAATGTAAAGGAATAGTATTAAACAAAAAAGAAATCTTCGGTAAAATGGACATTTTGACAAGGTTAACCCTTCCCAATAGAGAAAGCGGGAGGTATGCCCATATTTGAAGCAGCTTACGACATTCCTTTGCCACCTTTGAGAAATTGTTGGTTGCGATCTGGTCAATATCACCTACAATATCCAAACCCAGATACCTCAACCCTTTCCCCGGCCTAATGCTGGAGCTAAAAGTACTCTGGTCGATATTCCAAGTCAACATCTCGGTCTTTAGTGTGTTGACTTCGTAGCCGGACACCTCCCCAAATTCCGAGGCCAACTTAAATATTACAGGAAGGGCCGTGCATGCATCTGAAGTAAAAATGAGAATATCGTCGGCATAGAGTGCCACCTTTCTCTCCCAACCCCTGTATGCGAACGCCTTGATGTTAAAATTGTCCCTCAAACTCTGGGCAAATGGTTCAGCGTATAGATCGAACAGGAGTGGAGAGAGCGGGCAGCCCTGCCGCGTTCTCCTTGAGATGTTAAAAGGATCTGATAATACACCTTTAACCAGAACAAAGGCACTAGGGTTCTGGTAAAGAAGACTAATTGCCCGACGAAATTTCTCACCCACGTTAAATTTTGCCAAGGCCTCCGACAGATACATCCAATTGACCCTGTCGAAGGCCTTGGTGGCATCCAACGTAAGGACCACCAAGGGAAGAGAATGTAGAACAGCTAAGTCTATAGCTCTGATTAAATCAAAAGTTAATTCATACAACTTCCTGCCCTTGACGAACCCTTTCTGGTCACTGTGTAAAATGGTGGGAGCAACTAGGGCCAGTCTCTTTGCCAGAATTGAGGAAAATATCTTGTAGTCCCCATTTAGGATCGAAATAGGTCTGTACGAACCACAAGCAGTTGACGGCTTCCCTGGTTTTGAAATTACGGTTATGGAAGCATTGTCCCATGACACTGGAGGACGTACCCCATTCAGCAGAATCTCATTAAACAAAATTACCAGAAAAGGGACAAATCCCTGCTCCATAGCTCTATAAACTTCAGCAGGAAGGCCGTCCAGCCCTGACGCATTGGCCTTCTTGGCATTCTGAATAGCTTCCCTCACCTCTTCTTCAGAAATTCTGCTTTCTAGCATAGCACTCTGATCATCAGAAAGGCTTGGGAGAGTAATTTTACTAAGCCAGTCCTTAATATTATCAGGTTCAAGCCTCTTGTCCTCAAGATAGATAGATTGATAGAAATCTCTAAAGGCTGACCTAATATCGACGTCTAGGGACAAAGGGACCTCATTGACTTTAATCAGGTCAATGTTGTTACGGGCCTGATCCGTTTTTGCTTTCCATGCCAGTAACTTCCCAGCTCCCTCCCCATACTGGAAGTGGGCAATTTTACTGGCATCCCACCTTTCTTGTATTCGTTGGTTGAGAATAGAAGCTAATTGGCCCTTTAAAGAAAGTAATCTGTCTCGCAGAGGTGTTAAGACGGCATCCACAGAAGCAGAGTTAGCATCAAAGTCAACTTGAGTCTTAGCTATACTTGCCTCCACTGAAACCACAGCCTCTCTATACTCCCTCCTTCTATAGGCCACTTTACCTGTAATTAGACCTCTCAAAAACGCCTTAAGAGAATCCCACACTATTCCAATGCCAGCTGAGCCTGAATTTACCTCTAGGAAAAAAGCCACCTCATTTTTTAGAAAGCTGACATCGTCAGAATGGGAAAGCAAAGTGCGATCAAACGACCAAGACCTAACAGGAGTAGAGAAAGGGGTCGTGAGTTCCAACACTACTGCTGAATGATCCCTTAATCTCCAGATATCCACATATCCGTACTGCTTCATTACACCCAGCAAGTAGGATCTTGTTTTCGACGGTACCCGGGATCTGTTATTGTGTGATTTATCTACGACAGGGTCTTGGACGATATTAAAATCACCGGCAAGTATCACAGGTTCAGGAAACAACAAAAGCTGTGAAAAAATGACTTCCAAGGATGATGAATCGTCTTGATTGGGACCATAGTACCCTACAATCGTTAGTTGGGCACCCAAAACAGACAGAGAGGCAATAACCATTCTACCAGCAGGGTCCACCTTTGAATCTAAGACCCTAGCCGTAAGTTGTTTCTTGAAGATGAGTGATACTCCCCTGGAGGTCAAAGACTGTGATGTTGAAATTGCGAAGTCAATCCATTTATTCCCTTTCACTAAAGTGTCGATCTCAGCTTGGATCAAGTGTGTCTCCTGGAGTAAGATGACCTGTGCATCTGAGTCCTGAAGATACTGCATCAAAGTTCTGGCCCTAGATTTAGTACGGAGGCCATTGATGTTCCAAGACAATATCTTTAGTCTAGCCATGACCACTATCCCAAACTCCGCTCAGCCTTAATTTGATACAAAGGCCAGCATTAAGCTGCCCACCCCCTAAGAAAAATGGAATCACAATATGCAAGCACAATTGGCGAACATAAAAAGAAAAGGCAAAAGATTGGCAAATGAGGAATTTTATTTAGAGTTCCCCCCCTAACCCAGTGACCGCACTCCCCACCCCTCCCCCACCCATGGAGAACCCGTGGTGTATCTAACCGGATCAAGTTCAGTATATGGCACCCCTACCTCAAGCTCCTGCTACCCCTCCTGAACCCTGAACCCAGTGAAAAGGAAAAAGTAGGAGATTCCCTACTATAATGAACAACCAGCCAAGAAATAAATAAAAATGTGCACAATGATAACATAGACGTTTCTTAATTAACCCATGTCAGCAATGGAACTAAACCCTATTTACCTGAAGACCTCCCACCCAGATCTAATAGGAGCTCATCTGCTGCTTGGACAGATCTAATATTCGTCATCCTATTATTGTGCATGACCTTTAGTGAAGCTGGGAACACAAGCTGGGCAGTTGCGCCCAGCTTCCTAAAGGCGTCCAATCGCCACCCGAACTCCCACTGCTTCTCTAGCGTGGTTCTAGATAAATATGACCTAACAAGGAAAGTAAACCCCATACCAGATAAAGACTTCTGCTTTAGAGCTAGGTTTAAGATCTGCTCTTTGAGGGCATACGTATGGAAGTTGACAAGAATCTTACGTGGTTTCGACCTCTGAGGGTTCTATCTGAAAGGGTCCCTGTGTACCCTCTGGATGTCAATTGTCAACTCCTCCAAAGTCTGATCCAAACATAATGCTTCCTTTAGTAAATGTACCACATACTTCTTAACATCAGCACCTTCTGATCCTTCAGGAACATTAAGAATGCGGATGTACCCCCTTCTCGCGTTGTTCTCCAGCACTTCCATCCTGTCTAACAGAGCCTGGTCCTCTTTCTTGAGTTTACTAATGTCCTCTTCTGCTTTATCTAAATGTAAAGACATCGCAGCCATTGATTCTTCCAAAACCCCCGTTCTCGATGATAACACATCGATCTTAGTATCGAGGCAATCGCAATAATTCAGAATCTCAAGCTGGATGGCAGAGGACTTCTCGAAACCCCTTTTTATTTCCTGAGATAGGGTAGAAAACATAACCAGCAGAGAGGCAGCTGAGATGCTACCCCCTGCCCCACTAAGTGGGGCAGATGGTAAAGTGGAAGTTGAGACTGAAGTTGAAGCAGTGGCTAGGACAAAAGGTAGGGTGTCCCCGAAGACTTGTTGCTGGGCAGGATCAAGAGATAGATCCAATACCGCAGCTTCCAACCCCCCCTGCCATGGATACTCAGGTCTCTTGAGGGCCGAAGCGATGGGAGAACTCTTGCTGTCTCGAGATGCCTCATGTGTACTACATACATTGCTATCCAGCCTATCACTACTATTACCCTCCTTGGGGGGTGAGGCTTCAGCGATTATCATGGTAGGTAGAATTACAGGATTAATTACAGGTATAGATACCACAGATACTGCCAATGCCACTGTGGTACCATAAATGGATCCGTCAGAACCATCAACAAATGGTGTAGACAAAATGCCAAAGGGAGAAAGGACTGCTGGAACGGAAGATAGATCTGTTAAAGTCGTTAAAGTTCCCTGTGGTACCTGGTCTAAAACCATCCCTGTAGACATGCCCTGCGTCTCAGTAAGATGGAGAACCTGTGGGACTACTTTAAAGTATGAATGTAGGGATGGCGTGATTTTAGATCCTACATGAACCACAGGGGCCACAGGAGTAAAATTACATTTAGTTTTTGGTTTTCCTCTGGCGCTTTTTGATTTCACCTCAGTCGAGAGATAAGATGAAACTCTCTTACCTGAAGGTGATAAAGCGGAGCTGCCAGTTGATTCTGCAGGAGGGCCAGGCTCTCTTAATTGTATTTTGGCCAGCGCCTTGCCCTTTTTGCGACCTCCTCTCCCCTTACCTTTAGGGTGCTGGGTGAGCAAACCTTCTTCCTCAGACACTCTCGATTCTAAAGACTCCACACAAAGCTCCTTCTTTTTCCCCTTGGGGCCGCCGGGCTCTTCCACTGTTGTTGCACCCTCCACTGTACCCAGGGGAGTGGACTCAAGAAGCCGAGTCTTCACAGACCCAACGCAAGAGGTGTGCAGCAGACTTCGTGCTTTCCTGCTGCGTCGCAGCTCCAGGGCAGCCGAGGACCACAGCCAACATACCAACTGAGCACCTGGAGCGTCGGAGAAAGCTGGAATGGAATCCGCTTGATTACCGGTCACGGAAGGCTCACCAACGCTCTTCCCAGGGCCGAAAACACTGTCGAAGGACCCTCTCATAAAAAAAGAAAACAGACCTCGGTCCGAGTAGGTCCACGCCATCAAGGAAGTTTATCGTGAAGCGAAGCACTTTCTCTCTTTTGGCACGAAAATAACTAAAATAGTCAAACTCACAGCCGCGTTTGAAATTAGGAAAAGGCAGGCAAAATCTGAGTGAACATCAGGGCTCAGGTGAAGCAAACGGGAGCCTGACTCACAGAGCACCACTGCAGCTCAGCCGTCTGCCGCCATGTTCTCCAAGAATTATGCCAAGTCTTAGAGCACTGTGCCTGGAGGTTAGCTGAGATAAATGCAGACTGACCCAAAAGGAGCAAGTCCTCACATTCCCCTGTCCCTGCCTGCAGGATGTCATGCCACCGGTTTGTGTGTTTTATAAGATCATCACTCATTTCTTTATTTAACAGCTGGTGTATTATAGCCAGTGTTGGCTGAGATTAAGCAATATATCCAGTAAGGGGACCTTGGAGAAGCCAACTGTTCCTCCTCATGTTCTAGCTAGGAAGTCCCTTATTGTAGATATTTAAAAAAATGGTTTTTCTCCAGCCCGTAATTTTCATTGATTTTATCAAACGGGTATATCGCTCCCTCTTCAACAAGATGGCCAATTTTCCTTGCTCCCCTCTCATCCCAACATTTCATATATCCATAGTGAAATGTAGTTGGGAGTACATTGTTATTAAACAAAGGGGTTGTGTCTGTGTACTCTTTTAAGACCCAGTTTCTTTTGTAGTGCAATCCAAACCTTAGAAGCACCGAAAAAATTCAATCCTCTTGAATTACTCGAAGTCAATGTTTTGCATAAGACAGCCTCTAGCTTCTATTTCAAATGCTAATTCATATATGGAAACAATCATCTCCTCCCCGGTTCAGCTTGCACTCTACGCAGAAGACCAGCCATCTGCTGAATGGTTGCTGCCCAGTAATATAGTTGGAAGTTGGGGACTGCCCAACCCCCGATCTCTTGGAAGGGTCAGGAATTTTAGGGCTCTTCCAGGGCTTTGATTGGCCCATAAAAATCTGGGGATCATTTGATTCATAGCTTGGAACCATGAATTATCAATTTTGAAGGGGATGGCCCTAAATAGGTACAGTATTTTGGTAAGAATATCATTTTGATAACATTGCGCTTCCCCATTGATGTAAATTATTTATTCTTGCAAAGTCTGTTTTAAATTTCTGGAGTAGTGGTCTCAAATTTAATCCGCAAATTTACTCTAGGTAGGCCGTAACCTCAAGCCCAAGGTACCTAGCATGCAAGGTTACTCGTTCCTACTCCAGTTCTACCTCATCATTCATCACAGTTTGCATTTTGCTGCAGTTAAGCTGGTACCCCAAGATACCTCCAAAATAGCTTGCCTCCCTTTCGATTTTTGAAAGAGCATCCCCCGAACTAGGTGTAATTATGGCCAGGTCATCAGCATAGACCAACATTTTTGTGTTCCCTCCCTTAGTATGTATAGCCCGAATGTCTTGACTTCCTTCTGTCTTCCTAATTAATGGGTCGATGTATAAAACTTAGTATGGGCGAAATTTGCGAATTCGCGTTCTGCAACTTCACGAGAAATCGAATTCGCAATCCACAAAATCCGCGAATTCGTGCGAATTTGTGGATTTTTGTTTTTTTGCGTGTTCGCAGGGTTTTTTGCATGTTCGCTGGGCTTTTTGCGTGTTCCCGGGCCGCTTGCATGGCGAAGTTACCCATGCGGTCATGTATGGGCACAGCACCCTCTGGTTCACCACTGCCACCCTCTGGTTCATCACTATCACCCTCTAGTTCATCACTGCCACCCTCTGGTTCACCCCTGCCACCCTCTGGTTCACCCCTGCCACCCTCTGGTTCACCACTACCACTCTCTGGTTCACCCCTGCCACCCTCTAGTTCAGCACTGTCACCCTCTCGTTCACCACTGCCACCCTCTGGTTCACGACTGCCACCCTCTGGTTCATCACAGCACCTCTGGTTCACCACTGCCACCCTCTGGTTAACCACTGTCACCTTCTGGTTCAGCACTTCCACCCTCTGGTTCACCACTGCCACCCTCTGGTTCATCCCGGCCACCCTCTGGTTCACCACTTCCACCCTCTGGTTCATCACAGCACCCTCTGGTTCACCCCTGCCACCCTCTGATACAGCACTGTCACCCTCTTGTTTACCACTGCCACCCTCTGGTTCATGACTGCCACCCTCTGGTTCATCACACCACCTCTGGTTCACCCCTGCCACCCTCTGGTACAGCACTGTCACCCTCTGGTTCACCACTACCACCCTCTGGTTCACCACTGCCACCCTCTGGTTAACCACTGTCACCTCTGGTTCAGCACTGCCACCCTCTAGTTCACCACTGCCACCCTCTGGTTTACCCCTGCCACCCTCTGGTACAGCACTGTCACCCTCTGGTTCACCCCTGCCACCCTCTGGTTCAGCACTGCCACCCTCTGGTTCAGCACTGTCACACTCTGGTTCACTCCGGCCACCCTCTGGTTCATCACTGTCACCCTCTGGTTCATCACTGCCACCCTCTGGTTCACCACTGCCACCTTCTACCGAGACCTTTTGTGATGCAGCTGCAGCACAAAAGATGGGCCATGGTGCTGGGTATTAACAACGTGACGCATCTGAGAGATGCGTCACGTTGTAAAGCCCTGCGCCATCAGGAGGCATTCCGGGGCAGGGGAGGGTGTTCCTGCGCAGGAACGCCTCCTAAAAGTGGCTGAGTGAAATCTACAAGAATTCACTCAGTCACTTTTAGGCCAATGCTGCGTCAAAACCCTGCATCTGCTTGAAGCAGGCGCAAGGCTTGATGCAGCATTGGGGAGATAGAGCCCCCCCAGAGCATTGCTGGAGCAAGCGCGACGCAGCTCCAGCAATGCGCCGCTTTTACGGCACAGATGCGTGACGCATCTGTGCCGTTTTTGCCACATGGTGCGCCGCATTGCACAATAACTGGCGCATCCCTGGGATGCGCCAGTTATTGTAAATCAGCCCCTATACATTTAGCCAACGAGGGAGCACTTACTGATTAGACAGTAGAAAGTACTCCAGTTGAGTAGAGGTATTGCACAAAAAGGTAGCATCTTCGTGGACAAACACGCAGGGCGGGATTCATTCTGCCCCACGTTAGACTCGTTTTTTGTGCCCTTCTGCCCGCTGTTAGACTTGTTTTTCCCTTGTTTTTCTGCCTTTCTGCCCTCTGTTAGACTCGTTTTTCCCTTGCTTTCCTGCCCTTCTTCCCCTTGTTAGACTCCTTTTTTGTGCCCTTCTGCCCTCTGTTAGACTCGTTTTTTGTGCCCTTCTGCCCTCTGTTAGACTCGTTTTTCCCTTGTTTTTCCGCCCTTTTGTCCTCTGTTAGACACCACTCAACGCCACCACAGCATCACTCAGCGCCACCACATTATCACTCAGCACCACCACAGCACCACTCAGCACTACCACAGCATCACTCAGCACCACCACAGCACCAATCAGCACTACCACAGCACCACTCAGCTCTACCACAGCATGACTCAGCACCACCACATTATCACTCAGCACCACCACAGCACCACTCAGCACCACCCCAGCATCACTCAGCACCACCACAGCACCAATCAGCACTACCACAGCACCACTCAGCTCTACCACAGCATCACTCAGCACCACCACAGCATCACTCAGCACCACCACAGCACCACTCAGCACCACCCCAGCATCACTCAGCACCATCCCAGTATCACTAAGCACAACTCAGCATCGCCACAGCACCAATGAGCACCACCACAGCACCACTCAGCGCCACCCCAGCATCAATCTGCGCAACCATTTAAAAACAACTGGTTCAAATATGTTCTCTCGATATTTCAAACTTTATTACAAATGTCACAAAAAGATGTTAATATTTCACTTCTGTCCTTGGATTTTCGTCACAATACAATACACTGAACATAATCTTCACAAAAGTTTAAGCTATTGCCATTATAAATTAAAATCACTTTTATTTAAGTATTAGTTATTTTAAAAAATTAAAAGCCATTGTAATTTGTAATATCAATACAGCTAAGTCACGTAAATACAAAACATGTTGCATTACAAATGCTATAGGTGTCACATTTGCGAAAGTTATAACTATTGGTATTGTAAATGACAAAGCTATTAATTTAGCTATTTTCAAAACCAACACATAAATAAAAAAATTGTCATTTACAAGACCAATAGCTCAAACTTTCCTAATGCGAGACCTATTGCATTGCAAATGCTTGTTTTTATATCTGTCAGTGCTTCATGTTGAGGTTTAATTTTCGTGACAGGCGCCTCATTGCCTACTCGTAACTATTCTCTGACCCTGCTTCAAGGGTCAGAGCAGGGTCAGAGAATTGTTGCAAGTAGGCAACGAGGCACCAGGAAGCACTTACAGGCTTACAGCAGCAGGTGCCCAAGTTGAAGTTAATTTCTTTGTAACCCTTTTGTAAAAGGTTACAAAAAATTAGCTTCAACTTTTGCACCGGCTGCTGCAACCCTGTAATTGCTTGGCTGAAAATTCGTCCCCGCTGATTCGTGGATTTTACCGCGATTTCACGATATTCGCGGATTGCAAAATCACGGAAAATCCGCAAATTCCGTGAGCGGAACGAATTTTCAGCCCATGCTTATATAAAATGAATAGTAGGGGGAACATGGACAGCCCTGTTGCATGATGCATGAGATCTTAATTATATCAGAGGTACTACCCATCAAAGCTATTCTAGCAATAGCTTCCCAGTACATGATCTGAATAGCACCAAAAAACCCTTTTCCCAGACATTTTCTCTCTATAATTGCCCATATAAAAGTCCAGGAGACCCTATCCAAGGCTTTTTTGGCATCTAATAATATTTAAGCCATAGGGTCTCCGGAAACCTTTTAATAGTCGAAAAGGGTGATAGTTCTACATATATGGCCTACATATATGGTCCCGGGACAAATCGATGTTGAGAGGGGAAACCAGCTTCTTTATGACTGCGGCCAGTCTAATAGCTAAAATGTTTGCATATATCTTAATATCGCTATTGACCAGTGTAATTGATTGGTATGAACCCAATTCCTTGATGGGTTTCCCCTTTTTCTGGAACACAACAATGTTGGTTGATTTCCATCATTCAGGATCCTCCTCCCCTGACTGTGCTCTTTAAAAAATCTCCTGTATAAGTTTCAGTATAAATGGAGTGAATTTCTTGGAATTAAGTCTGTGCTTACTGCTTTCCCTGATGGTGTGGACTCAATTGTCTTTCTTAGCTCCTCCTCCTTTATAGGTGCTTATAGACGTTGTCTCTCCTCAGGGGAGAGCTTCTCCACAGACAAACCCTGTAGATATTCTTTTATTGCTGTATCCTCTGTATACAGCCTTTGATAAAAAATTTGGAACGTGGAGCGAATTGCCGCAGGTTCTGAGACTAAGCCGTTGCTTGGGTCTATAATTTCCAAGATTCTACCCTGGACTACTTTTTCCCTGGTGCGGACTGCCAGCATATGGCCTACTCTTTCATTGCTTTCATATACCTTGCTGCTCCAGGCCATTAATCTTCCTGCGGATTTCTTGGCTGAAATGTCTATAATTGCCGATTTCGCAACCAATACTGCCAATTGTGAAGCCTCCGAGTCTCCCCCTTCGGCTATTGCTTCTATCAGATAAGTCTCAGTCCGTTGCAAATTCTGCATATAGCATTTTTAGAAGTTTCTTCTCTTTTGTTTGACTCGCCCACTGATGCTTAGAAGTCTTCCACTGAATATCAGCTTTGAGGGCATCCCAGACCACATGCAAGTTAGCACTCCCCAAATTCTCATCGATAAACCTAGGTATCCTGTCCTGCATATGCTGTACAAAGCCCTTATAGATAAGCAAAACCCTGTTAAAAGTCCAGCGTACAGCCTGGTGGGGGGGTTTAGTGTGGATATTTACCTCCATAACCAGAGGGTTATGGTCAGACATGACTTCAGGGTATGTAAATATTTTGCAGCACTGCGCTAGCTTTTGCGACACAAAAAGGTAGTCCAGTCTAGCCTATTCTAGGTGTGGTACTGAGAAGTATGTATATCCCGGGTTGTTAGGTCCTTGCCTTGTCCAAACATCCAGCACCTCATACCTCATGTAGTTGGCAAAGATGTGATAAAGATAAGCATGGGCGAATTTTGCGAATCTGGCGTTTGCGAATTTTGCGAATTTGCAAACTCGCAATCCGCAAAATCCGCGAATTCTCGCGAATTTGCGGATTTTTTTTTGTGTGTTCGCAAGGATTTCTGCCAGTTCGCGTGGGTTTTGTACAAGTTCGCAACTGCGAACTTACATGTCGGCTCGCAACGGTCACGATTATGTTGTTTCTACGTCTGGTTCATCATCACAGGTTCCCAGCACCCTCTGTTTCACCCCTGTCACCCTCTGTTTCACCCATGCCACCCTCTGGTACATCAATGCCACCCTCTGGTTCATCATCACTGTAGATTATGGGGGGAAAAAGCAAGCACACCTGCCCTGCTTCAAATGACATGAATTAATTTGGGGTTGTTTATTAATGTGTCACTGTTTTAAAATTCCAGTCTGGCACCTGCTTCCTTATCTGTAATTTGCTTTCTGTTGCAGTGCAATTTTTTTTTCCAGGACCTTTGTGGCCTACTTGTAGCTATTCTATGAGCCTGCTGTGAGGGTCAGAGCAGGGTCATACAATTGTTGCAACTAGCAACTGAACTCTGGAGGGGCCCCAGTCAGGAAGCACTACAGGGAATAGTTACTAATGATGAGTTTGAACTTTTGCACCTGCTGAATGCTTTCACGTTTGCAAAACTCGTTTTTCTGCAGAACAGTATTACAGCAACTGTAATGCCCCAAACAAGCTTACTTGTGAAAGTTGATTTCTAATCCAAAAGTGATCCACAGAAAGTCAAAAGGCCTCAAATCCAAAAAAGTGCAGACAAATGTCAACCTGAGGAGTTATTCTGATAAAAATCATCATTTTCAGAAGGTCCATGCTGCTTGCTAGTGGATTTCTTGTGCAGAATTGCAATTTTTGTAATTTCGTGAGTGCGAGATTGTTGCTGCCCGCCGCACCTACATGTTCGCAATTGCGAACTTACACCGCACGCCGCAAAATGTTATCACCAAAAAAAAAAATCCGCTGCGTGCAAATTTGCAGATTTTCGGTAAATTCGCGAGCGTTCGCGGATTGCGAATTTACCGAAAATCCGCAAAATCCGCGAGCGGAACGGATTTTCCGCCCATGCTTAGATAAAGACCTAAAAACTTTAGGTTTGCGACCTTCATACACCACCACTGAATATTTATCTTTTTGGCAGTTGATGTTAATATTAAAGCCCCCAAAAATTATTAGAGAATGTGGCCAACCTACCAGCTCTATGTTGAGCCAATGGAAGAGTGCAGAATCATCGAGAATGGGGCCATAGACCGAGCACAAAGTGAACATACAATTTTCTAGGCAGCATTGAATGATCACCCATCTCCCCAGGTTATCTGAGTACGTCCATGGAAACCTAGCTATCCCCTTCTGTGCCATAACTACCATCCCTTGAGTCCTTGTTCTTTGTGTAGTGCGGGAGATTAATTGCAAACCTGCTAGCTCTGAGACCTCCCATCTACCTACTTCAATATGTGTCTCCTGAAGGCAGAGGATATTGGTCTTCATAAATTGGACATCCACACCAACCCTACAATTTTTTTGTGTTATTTAAGCCACAGATATTCATAGATGCTATTCTAAGCTTGCCCATTTAATCCCCCAATTTTTCCCCCCAATCCGACAAGCCCAGATCAATTTACATATAGTTGCTATAATTGCACCAAAGTTGCAAAAGTCCTCCTTTGGATCGCCCCACCCTCCTACACCTCTTCAATTAGGCAAGAAAGCTCCATGGACCCTTGTCATGCCTCCTGTGTCCTGCAGTGTCCCTAACTGCTCTTCCTCTAAATTTAGAAAAGGAAGAAGACAAGAACACAATAAATGGAAATTAACCCCTGCACAGGAAAATCCAGATCAAAAAAGAAAAAAAACTAAATCAAAAGAAGAAAAAAAACTGGGGCTCTCTGCCAATCACAGGCCGACAGAAGCACCCTTATACCGACCCCACACATCCTGCTGCGGGTGAGAGCAGAGCACTACCATTGTGCTGTAAATCTATTTACATAAAATGTCCTGCATGTACTCCTGGGTCTCTCTGAGGTGAACACCTTGGCAGTGTCCTTGAGTCGGGAGGGCTATTGAAAAAACCTCACAGCTCAATTTAGCTGTGAGGTTAATAATCGTACATTAACAACGCCATTGGTTTCCAAGCTTCCCTCTGGTCATTACCCTTGTGGAGGGTGTACAGTATGTGGGCTGACAAAATCGACCAAAAGTGTGATCTTGGAGGGGGGAAAGAGTGATTTCTAAATAGTTTCAGTAATTGTAACACCCACAATGTTATTTATGGACTGACATGCAACTGTGGTTTGCACTATATTGGTCTAACATTGAGGAAGGTTAAAATTTGGATACAAGAACATCTTAGTACTCTTAAGGCGAAGAAATTAACCACACGTTTGGTTCAGCACTTTCAAGATAAACAGCATGACCCCAGGGATCTGAGGTGGGCTGTTCTTGAAAGGGTTATGGGTGATACCCATAATATCGAATCCATTCTGGCGAGAAAGTAAGCGAAATGGATTTTCTCCGAAAAGGCAGCTAAGCTTGGACTGAATGACTTGATTAAGTGGAGCAAAGTCACTAGATTCTAGTTGTTCAATAAAGGGAAGAACCCCCCCCCATGTTTCTTTGTTGCTCACATATGGCTAAAATATTACACCCCTCCTTAAGTATAGTGAAACTTGCGCTGCCCTGTTCTCCAAGTATACACAAGTGTTGGCTATTTGATTGATTTACACATGCTCGTAAGTCAGTGATGTGTTCAGTGCTACACTGCACCCCCTGGTGTATAGATATTAAAAGCGGCCTTGAGGGGGACTATATATATATATATATATATATATATATATATATATATATATATATATATATATACATATATATATATATATATATATATATATATATTACCTACTGGCGGTCGCCAGTAGGTAGTTATAGTTAGGATTTCTTTCAATGCAAAATCTCAAAATTCTATTTGAAATACCTTTGGCGCCGGTTGACGAATCTACCTGAAAATTTCCTCAAATTTGCCTCGCGGAGCTCCAGTCCTTCCTTGAAAGTTGGTATTCGTCAAGCGGGGGCCGGAATAAATGGGGGGTCCCAAAACGTGTTTTCCCCATGTTAATTTCCATCGGGCGGTCGAACTCACGTTTAGCCCGAACGGCCAAATGGATTTCCACCAAACTTGGCAAAATTGTAGGGACTGGTAGCCCGATGTGCCTTTGCTATGTCTCAAGATATGTGCTCCAGTGGATTTTGAGTAATTTAGGTTCAAAAAAATATATATATCTATGGCTGCGCCCCGGTACGCGCACCGGGGAGCGCAGCGGGCGTGACACGCGAGGTGCGGACGGAAAGCTGATTGGCTCTCGGGTGTCTGTAAACATTCGAAACAGTCCGGACCAGCCGCCATCTTGTGTCTCGGTAGGATAGAGACACAAGAGGTGGAAAAAAAGGAGGAAATGACCATAAGGGGGCAGGGTAGACCCCCCCTGACCCCCTAGGTTTGATGTGGGGGCTATAAAAGGGCCCCGCGGTGCAAAATATATATTTTTTTTTTTTTGCGCGGGGGGAGCGACCGGTACGCGCACCAGGGAGCGGACCCAGGAGCGGCCCATGGGGAAAGAAGAATGACAGAGTTATTAAAAAGTGTAGCCTTTTTTATAAATTGGAGGTAGTTCTAAAAAGAACTGGTTTTTTTCTTCTTTTTGTTGTTTAATATTTTTATGTGTTTTTGGAACATTTTGTACTTATTTTGGCTTGTATGAACTATTTTATATTTTTTTGGGTATTTTTATGGGGATAAACGAAAAAACAGGGAATTGAAAATGGCTCAACTGGAGCAGAAAAAAAAATAAGAAAAAATGTGGGTTTTTTGGTGCATTTGTGGTTGTCCCCAGCAAGGACGATGAGCTTTATGCTCAGTTCACCATAGGAGATGGTCTTACCACAATGCATACATGTTATACGGAAATCCCCAAACCGTGGCTGAATGCAAGGGATCGTCTCTCTTGCCTCTGGTCCTGTTGGAGTGAGTTGATTTCTTTGGGAGGTGGAGCTTGAAGATTGGGGAAGGTTACTGGCCAGTTCCCTCATCTCTGCAGCAGAATAGTTGATTGGATGCCTGCGCTGCATGTGGCGAATCATGGTGTTGTTTCCAAAAGAGTATTTCCTATTAGGGTTTCCCCTGGAAAGTTCCATGCCACAGATTAGGCAAGTCACCTTGGCCGCATTTACTTTTTTCTTGCCCTCTGGGATCGAAAAAAAACTCCCATACAATGTGTGGTTTTGGCTGGTATGGGGTATTGTGTTCTTGCTACCATCTTCTCCTCCCCTCCTCCTCCTCCTCCTCCTCCTCCTCCTCTTGTTGACCACCAATGTAATCTTGTGGTGGTCCTCTTGGTGGTTGTGGTGGTGGTGGTGGTGCAGATGCTCCAGCTGCTGCTGCTATTGAAGCCATTTCAAAGTACAAAATATACCTCAAAGATTGCAAAACAGGTCTTCCTAAGTCAAAGGACAAAGTCAGAATAAGGAAAAAAGGTGGGGTCTTTCATCATTTGGAAAAAAAAAGGCCTGAACCAATGAGAAGTGTTATTTTCAGGTCACAAGACCAGGGATTTAATCATTATGAAACCAAAACTGTTCTGCGCCAATAAAAAGTGTTATTTTCAGGTCACATGAGCAACGTTCTTGATGTAATATGTGACGTCATCAGCAGTGCATTACACGCGCAAGTTATAGTGAGTCCAACTAACTATAACGTGGAATTTCAATGGTTTTATGTCAGTAAAATGTCCAGCTAACTATAACTGGTGTGAAACCTATGGTTTTTTCAGTGAATATATATATATATATATATATATATATACATATATATATATATGTATATATATATATATATATATATATATAACAGCTATAATCGACAATTTCATGAGTTGTAGGGAAGTACTAACATCAGTGCCATGGAGCCCGTATTGATCGACCAGGGCTTTTCACTATGTGTGCCTTAATATGCCGGGGCTTTTAAGTAAATACCAATTTTGATACTATGTACATGATTTAGTTTTTGGCCAAAAATTGGTGTGCTGAATCTCACTTAGGATGTTGTTATTTCAATTGTGATCTAAAGCTTTCTGACGTTTTATTTTCCATTTGTAAGACTTTATACGGAGTTCTTAAGGGGTTTTTAACCTGTTCTAAGATGGCCGCCGCTTTGGGTAGGATCCGCGAGAATCTCATCACCCATGTGATTAGGGCCGTGAAGGTGTATTTACCCGAGTACGCTCCCGGTGGGCTCTGTGCTGGATGATTCAGCCACCGGACACGACCCGTAGTGGTAAGCGGGAGGTTTGATCAGGTGGACTTGTGAGGTAGGGTGGCGATAAAGGTGGGTCACCACATGCTGTTGTCGGCGCGGGGGCTCCCATGCTAGTTTCATTGTAGTCACGATGGAAACAGACAGCTGCAACTATTTATTTTTAAGCTCAACCCAGAAGAAGCCCAAAGGTTGTGATAACGTGGGGAGGCAGATAATGGTGCAACACTGTAGATTGCATTACGGTAAAAATAGCCATATTTGTATCATGGTCTGCCCATTCACGAAAATGCGTGATGCGGAAAGAGAACGTAGAACACTGTATGTTGGTAAAATGGGATATTGCCAGTTATTGAGGTGTGACTGTCTCATTAATCCTTGCAGGTGATAGGACTTGTTGGCAGTCACCGAAGGGGAACGCGATCAGCTGACCCGTGATTCTTCCTGATGATGGTTGCAGGTATGCAGTATAGACGCAACCAAATAGTACAGGAGGTTATGTATCTAAAGTGAAGACTGAGTATATCACTGTTGGGAAGTGGTTTTTACAGATGGCGTTTTCTCTCTTTTATTTTATACCATCATAGGTTTTGATGTGAACCTCCCATGAACCATTAATTTGGAACCCCAGTAGCCCTGAGGAAGTTGCCCGAATTGTTCCTTGGCAATGAAACATGTTGGCTCATAATGATTGATCGTGGTTTTATGGGAACCATTTTTAATTTGGAACGCTTACAGCACTGAATAAAATTACTTTGAGCCAGTTAGCTTTACCAATTTTTAACGGTGAGGATTATTTGTTTATATACTCACGGGGTCCAAGGGGCTTGAACTTCAGTAGCATGCATAGATAGCAAGCTCACATTTACGTTTTTTTATCTTTTGTTGATTTCATGGGGTTGAGATTTCATTTACAATAATACACACATTTCTTTTTTCCAGAAAGAAGGTAACCAATGATGATAAGTGGACCTGCTGGCGAGTACCAGCCAGCTGTCCCCTTTGTGTTGCTACAGTGAGGTGCTTTCTCTCTGCTCCACACCTTTTTTTGCCTGGGCATGGCTGGGTCCAAGACGGTAGATTATTTTAATTAAGAAACACCACAACACCGTGACTTAAATAAGTTTGTGATGGAGTTATAAAAATTTATGAGACCCCTCAAGTGTTGGAATTGCAGATTTGGGTGTAATTCTGTGAGGACAGGCCCATTGTTGGTTTGTAACACGTTGAGCGGGGGCGGCCTGTCCTTTTTATCATCCTATAGCTCCTAGTGTGTTGATGAGCTTCTACTTGCATCAGCTTAAGTGTTGAATAAATTAGTCCTATGGATGGAAGGGTTTTTGTACTAGTTTTGGATTCTGCAAATAGTACTGAGGCATCAAGCTGTATTCCAGTCTCATCTTTCCCGTCAGTCTCCATCCCCAAGTGAGTGGTAGAATAATCCCACTTCAGCTGACTTGCCTGGCTGTGGTCAGAATCTGAGCCCTTGCTTTTCCCTCTTATACTTCTCTTCGTGCGATTGGGCGTGCGCCTCTGTGTGTTGAGTCTTGAGGGAGGGGTGCCACTGTCTTCTCCTGAGATTCCTGTGTCTGTGCCTTCATTTCCACTAGTATTAGTAATCTCTGTTACTAGTGATTTATCCCCCTCTGGAGTCCCTGCAGTTTTACCGGATGCATGGAGAAATCAGAGGCACTTGGCTCTTGGGGGCTCTGAATATCCAGCTCTCCTTGCAATGTGGTATTAACTTGTCTCCCCTGCCTTGTTTCTTCTCCCATCACAGTCTCATTGCCCAGCCCTAGGAACAAGCTATTAATATCACTCAATTTTGTCGTTTTAGCTATTTTAGTTATTTTAGTGTCAGTATTACCCTCTTGAAGTATCTCAGGGGGCTGCCAACCTTCCTTTGTCACTTTTTCCCAGCTTGCCTATAAGTTTGCCATTTAGCACTCTAAGGATCCTTAGTTGATTTGATCGCCTGGCTGCCTGTGTCCTTGATCATTGTTTTCTTTGATTGCCGCTGTTTCCACGGCCCGCGAACATTCCAGGCACAGTAGGCTGTTTGGGCCTGGTTACCGGGTTAACGGGATGCTGCGTGCGCTGCGCATCCTGTCGCTGATCTCCTGGCCGTGTGATTAGCGTCTCTGCTCTTTCCCTCTGATAGGACAAGAGTTTTCCGAGCAGGCGGCATCTCCTTTGCTCATCCAGCAGCACCGGCTTCCCTCATCGATGGTTTCTGTTTGGGGGGCATTATGGTGAGCCACAGGACCGGACTGGGAACCAGAACCGGCCCTGGCAAAGTGCTCGGCCGGCCCCCCTGGGGTGCGACCGCGCTCTGTGCCAGGGCCGGTTTTCAGCCGTTTTTATTATTACAGGACGTTTTTATTATTACAGGACCGTTTTTGCAGCATAGCTGCAAAAACGTCCCTGTAAAAAAAACGGCCCCCAGGGGGCCAAAACCGGCCCCCAACCATGCGGCCCACCGGGGGATTGCCTGGTGCCCGCAACGGCCAGTCCGGGCCTGGTGAGCCAACAGTAACAGAGTGTCCACAGGTATGCTTTACTTTTAGTTTTTTGAGGAGTAATTCTCTCGCAACGCTGGCTAACAGAGCTCCGATGCCCTGTTTCGGGCTCATTCTGTATTTTTTTTATCCGTGGTAATATCTCTCCTGCAGCATTTTGTTATTGTGGGTTCAGTTCATAGCATCTTCCTAGTGGCGAGGTGAGCGGTTCCCGCAGCATTCACACAGCCGCCATCCTGCCTCTCCCATCATACAGATGATCATCTGCAATTTCAATGCTTTGAGTTCAGGGAGGCACTTTCAGATCAATATCCTGCTGTTGGGCCTCAACACTGCTCCCTCTTTGTTCCAGAAAGTGGTAGCTTCTTTGCTGGTCTCGTTTCATCTTCAGGGAAGAGGATTTATACTTACATGGACACTGGCTCCTGCATGCTCCTTCAAAATGCCAGCTACTTCAGCAGATGGAAGCAGTTTGCGATGTCATCCAGACTCATGGACATTTACTGAACATTGCAAAATGGATGTAGCGATGGATAGACATTTAAAGGGGCGAGAATTCGCACAGACCTCAACAAGGTTTTCCATCTCGATGCTTGAGCAGTTACCTTGTGAAAATCGAGAAGTGTGGCTCACCGGTTAGAGGAGGCAGTCCCTGATGCAGAGGTCAGACCCGGGACCAGGGTTCAATCCCTGACGCGGCAGGGCCTTGAGCTTAAAATGTCCACGGACTCGATAATTCTCGCCTCGGTGCCTACTCGAATCGTGGGTTCACACTCTGCAACTCTGGACAATAGCTTGCTTAATCTCCACTAAAGCCCCACCGCGATGAGATGCCTGATCTTCACCTTGGGAATGCCCAGTAGGGGTAATCTCGTAGGGAAAGGCAAGGACGGGTTCCCAAAGCAAGCGCCTTGAGACCTCACGGTGAAAAGGCGCTATATAAGAACGTATGATTTACGATTTACTCTAGACTACTTCCAGACCAATTGCTTCCAGTAAGACAATGGCTCAAACTCCAGGGACAGGACACATGGCTAAATGTGTTTTTAGGGGTGGTCGTAACTCATGTAATTTGCTGCAGCATAATTATGTGAAATGCCAGCAAAAGTATGTAAGATTATGCAGAATTAAGTGAATAGTGAAATCCGGCATTTAGCACTATTTTCTTAGTGCTAAAGGCAGCAGAACACTCTGGAATTCAGCAGCTGCTCCCTCTTAAATTCATTATTCCTGTGCTTCTGCAGTTCGATGTTTTCCCAAATTACGCATTATTGCATGAATGGGTCTAATTGCCAACATTTTGGTCATTTCTCTTCTAAAGGGAAATTGCTGAAAATACTCCTACTAGCCCACATACTTACAATTTTGCACAGGCCTAGTGTTCTTACAGTACTTTTGGCATTATTACACCTAGGCCCCTTTTAACACATCTTTAATCTTTTTGAAATTGCAAATCAGAAGATTAGTTGTGCCAATAACACAAGAGATCAGAAGAGCTCTCAAGTAGTGGTGTCCCCCAGAATCTGTGTCCAAAGAAGTATCTCTTCAACAAGACGTCTCAAAGGTTTTGACGACGGGTGCAAGTGCATTTGGACAGGAGGGCAACAATGAGTTCCATGTCTTATCAGGCCAAATGGTCAATACCAGAGAGCCACCACTCCCCGAACTGGAAGAAGGTCACTTCACCACTGAGGCAGGTGATGTATTTTTTTCGTAATGGATTCAGACAATATGGTAATGATAGCTTATTTGAAAACCAAAGTGGGAACCAGATCCAAATCAATTAATTTGGTAGCATTTCAATTGTTCCGATAGGCATATGGTCACCATTTATCTCTGGTGACAATTCACATAAAGAGGTTTGACAATCTGGTAGTAAATGATACATTCAGTCAAATCTTTCTCACCTCTCAGATGACATTGTCTAACGTGACCTTTCAAAATCCATGCAGGAAGTTTGGTAAAACCCTTCTGGATCTGGACAATCCACAAGTTCTGAGGTTTTGTTGCAGATGGTGTTAGTAGTACAATTCTGGCAGAGAAGACAATGTTTTGCCTACTGAAGTACGTGGCGCTTGCAGATCCTTGGATTTTCCTTCTATCCCCTGCCATTGGAATTCCTCAACATTGTCCTTTCCTAGAGGATACAGATTTTGGTTTGGACGTTGAAAGAAAGGGGCTGCAGTGTAAAGTATTGCCTATGCATCTAGCTTTAGCTATTCAACACTCTAATAAACCTTCCACTTTAAAGTTATATGGACAACATTGAAGACATGTTCAAACATTGAGCAGGCTCTATATTCTCTCTCCTGAGGAATGTAAGCTCAATGAACATTACAATTTCTCTGGCAGGGGTAAGAAAAATATCTTACTATTTCCACCTTGCGCTGTCAATGGGCACTTATCAGTGTGTTCAGGAACCCTTGGGGAAAATGTATCAGATAAGGAAGATTTGGGTCCAGATGTAGGTGAAATAGATTTACCCATTTAAAATTACCGAATTTTACCGATTCGGTAATTAAAAATGGGTAAATCTATGGGGTCGACATGTAGGTATTCCAGGTGTGCTGGAATACCGAATCGGATGAATTCGGTATTTACCGATTCGGTAAATACCGAATCGGTAATGCTCATTCATTCCTACGGGTTTTGAAGCCCATAGGAATGAATGGGCATTACCGATTCGGTATTTACCGAATCGGTAAATACCGATTTTTCACAAGGGTGCAGGGGGTGTCACTTTGACACCCTCTGGCACCCCCAAAACAGGCTCGGGTGCCATGTGGCAGGCATACATGCCCTAAGGGCAGGTCTGCCTGTCACATGGCATAGGTGTGCCTGCACACATGTGCATGCACACCGGAATCAGTATTTTACCATCAAATAGGATTTGATGGTAAAATACCGATTTGGTAAGGCTCCTGGGACTCTGAAGAGTCCCACCTACATATGGGTGGCTCAGATTCGGCAAATTTACCGATTTTTTATTTTACCGAATCGGTAAAATTACCGAATCAGTAATTTTACCGATTCGGTAAAATAATGCCCCCTACATGCCTATCACCTACTTACCGATCGGTAACGGCCAAAAATACCGATTTTCGTCCGTTACCGACCGACCTACATCGGGCCCTTGGTGTCTTACATTTTGAGAAGTTTTCCCCTTCGTCATCCAGTGATTTAAACTTCGTATATCATTGGTTCTCAAACGGCAGCCCTCCAGCCCTTTCAAACCTCTTGCTCTGGTGGACCTGAACTTTTTGACAATAAAGGTTGTTTACTTGGTGGTGATAACATCCACCCAGAGACCGTGTGAGATTAGTGCCCTTACGGATAGAAGCCTTTTCCTCTCCTTCTTTGAGGAAAGAGTTGTGCTCAAACTCGATTCATCACTCATACCCGATGTCGCCTCCCTGTTTCACAAAAAAACAGGAGATAATAATCTCTGTCCTAACAAATTTGTCAGACTGGAGTGACAATGATACTGTTAGACCTGACATTTAGGTTTGGTATTCCCCAAACATTTACCCTTCACTCCCTTACAAAACAAAACCATTTCTAAAGTGCGCAGCTGCTTCAGAAGAGATGTCCCGGACCTAGTGGTCTAGGCCCTAACTTTGTTGAACACATTTTTGTTAGCACTAGGACCCTGTGCACTTTTTCCCTGCCAAGGAGTGTTAAAGTGCCTTTTTACAACATGGTAAAATTGTCACATGTAGTTTATTTATAAGCCCCTAGTAAATTGAACTTTATATACCCAGGGCTTGTAAAAGAAATGCTACTAGTGGGCAGCAGCACTTATTGCGCCTCCTACTAAAGTAGCCTCTTAGAACATGCCTCAGACCTGCCAGTGCAGCTGGTAGTGCAATTGTAAACTAACATTTTGACCTGGCAAAATAATTCCTTAGCCAGGTCTAAGCCTTGCTTTTTATTACTTATAAGTCACCCCTATGGTAGGCCCTAAAGGCTCATAAGGCAAGAAGCTATTGCAGTCAAACACATACAATGAAATATGGAACAGACCAGTCATTCAGGGCCAGATGTACAAAGGTTTTTTCTGCTTGCAAATGGCCCAATGTACCAAACCCTGTTTGCAATTCGGTAATCTATTGCCAAATCACAAATAGGGTTTGCCATTCTGTTAGGAAGGGGCCTGTTTAAAGGCGTCCCTTCCTAATATCAAAAGGCAGCCGTATGTAAGAATGTTGTGCACTGGGCCGGACTGACTACCAGGCATTTCTGAATTCTGCCGAGCTGGGAGCTGCTTGCACTGCGGTGGGGGCTGATTTCGTTCATGGTGACCTGCGTGTACTTCGAAATAATTAAAGCAAGTCTAATTTCGTTCAGCACACGCAGGTTCCCAGCAACGAAATCAGCCCCCAGCTCCGCGGCATTCCATAATGCCCGGTAGCCAGTCCGGCCCTGGTTGTGCAACCGGGAATGTCGTCACAAAACATTGGCACATACCACCAACTTCAAGTTGGTGTTAACATATTGGCAAATGGTAAGGAGTCCCCAAAAAAACTGCTTACTCTTTCTGAATGTGGGCGCCAATATTTTTTTAGAGCAGGCAGTGGTCCCAAGGACCACTGCCTTGTCCTAATAAATGAAAAGGTGGCTTTTCATTTTTATTTTTGAAATGCATCCCGTTTTCCTTTAAGGAAGACGGGCTGCATTACAAAAAAAATAGCATTTTTTAAAAAGCAATCCCAGACATGGTGGTCTTCTGACCACAAAGAACCACCATCCCTGTGATTGTAGCCATTCACAAAGGGTCGCAAATATTGATGAGGCAGTTCCATTTGCGACTCACTGTGAATCGCTAACAGTGTCACACACTTGTAGATCGCAGTTTGTTATTTCCTAATAGCAAATTTCCAAATTTCACTATTGGGAAATCGCAAACACGCGACTATGTAAATCTGGCCCTCAGTTTCACTGACCATATTTGTGTATTATGGCCTAAGAAGAATTACCAGTGTACTCAAATGTCAGCACTTCCAGTGATACACCCCCTCTGTACTCAAGAATATCGGAACACTGGAAGGTGAGGAAGCATGAAAGCATCCGCAAAATGTGTCAAAATGTATTTTAGTGGAAACAAATGCGACATTCAAAGTGGAAAGTGTGCTAATGCAACCGTAGCTTCTGCCAAGAGCATACTATGAGCTGTTATGGAAATATTTGAGCTGAAGTTATTACTGAACTGAAGACATTTTGTCCTATTACCAAAATGAATAGCTCTTTTGACAGTTCTGTACATTTCGCAAACTGGCATATCCAAGCAAGTGGCAGAATTCGAAACTATAAGAAATGATCAAAATGAGCGATACTGTTAGCAAGAAATCAATCTCAGTTATTGTAACCTTCCCCAATGCTTTAGAGGATACATCAATTTCACAGTGATCTAGACATTCAATCCAATTCTCAAATTCCCGAATAATTGTTTTGAAAACCACGTCTGACTGAAAAGCAAATTTCTAAGCGAGGGGCACGAGATGAATCGAAGCATTGGGAAATGCTGCCTGAATAAGAAATATGGCTAACCCCGCTAGGAGCATGTGCCTGCATGATTTGTTTTACTTTTGTAGCGTAACAGAACCCATCATGACCTCGAACCGTAGATTGGTCTCTCTATGCCCTTCACATCCCAGAAAGGACTAGAACAAAGGGCAAGGAATGCAGGGACAGACTTTCAGATGTGGAGCGTGCTAGAGGAGGCAAACACATGCTCAGAAGCCTTTCCAGTGTATGATATTGACATCAAGCAGGCGGATGTCCGGTAATTAGCTCTAATATGTTGGGGCTGAAACACCGAAACTAGGTGTGCGTTCTCCAGAACACACAGAGACAGATTTATCAGGGGCTTGCGCTGGCGTCAAACAAGGTGATGCAAGGCAAGGCAAGCCCTTAAGTCTCATTTACTATACCACACCTGGACACCCTGCATGGCTTTACATGGCATAGTAAAACTGGAGTAATGCATTTGTGCTACTTTGCTCTGAGAAGATGTTCCATAGGTGGAGCGTGGGTGTTTCCCATGCATCCACGCATGGTTTTTTGTGTATTCCCCGATTTACTAAGACCAGTAAACATGGCAATGCGTCAAAATGATACCCTTCCCAGGTGAGGCATAATGAGAAACATGCGTATTTCTCCTAATTCTTTCCTCTTTCTACATGTGCTGCATTCTGCATCACACATAGAAAGATAAAAATGCCTGTGAATATTGCTTTGTGCAGGAAGCTGTCCTTTCTTGCACAAACACTATCCTGCCTGTAATTTAGGCACCCTTGCACCAGGATCAAAGCTGCCTGCATATGTGCTTTGCAGCCACAAGTGTGCCAGTGCAGAAAGAGAGCAGGAATGAACTATATGTTAGTATTTATGGCACATTTCTGCTCTCGACATTTGACGTAGCACACCGATTGTTGTTAAATCTGTCTGACAATACCTCTATTACCTATATCCATTATTTTTAATAATTATTGTTGTATATTATTTGATTTTTTTTGTTGGAAAAGGTTTTTCCAATTGAAATGTCTGAAAAAGAATTTACATTTAATTTAATATATCTGCAATTATTAATGTTTTTATTCAAAATTAAATTGATATGCTGCAGCATTTTTAATGTTTTTCTACCTTTAAAATAAATGTATGAAGTATAGGGAACATTTTAAAAGTATATAGTTCTAAAAATGGTACTAACATATTTTTTATTAAATAGTAAATATGTGATACTTTTATTTATTTTTAATAATAAATTATATTTGTTTATATTTGTAACTGTTTTAATTTTAATAGAATTTGATTTTTTATTGGTTTTAATTTGAATTCCCTACTTCCATTGTTGTTGATGGAACGTGGGGTGTTGCAGTACTAGTGGTTGCCCATGTGGGTGCTTGACGTAATACTTTTTTTTATTAGTAACTCAGATCTTGTGAATAAGGGAAAAGTAATACACAGACCCAAAATTGTAAATTACTCAAAAGTGTTTATGTTACCATTGTTAATCAAGCACTTAGATAATAGCCAAAAGTAGTAAAGTTACTCAAAAGTGTAATCTACCATTGTGAAACAGGCCACAAATGATGAACCTAAAAATGGGCTTTAAGAAGCACTACCAGGAGAAGGTATTTGGCTTCACCCACATGTTGGTATCCAAGAGTGCATGTTTTGATTGGGCAAAAGTGATTGCCCTCCACATAGCTGCAATGTTTATTTATCCAGCTGCCTGGTTTTTCTCTGGCAGCAGCACAGATTAGAGAAGGGCAGTCCTTAACTTTAGAGTTCAGAGTACAGTTATGTTTTTAGAAGCAAAGGGCTACGCTAATCATCATGGATCTTTAGGTCTGGCTTGACAGTGCGATTGTGTGATCAACAAAAAATAGCTTTCAGACTCCTACTGAGAGAGGGGCTTAGGCTCCACCCACATGTTGGTTCCCCTGAGTACAGGTTTTTCAGACTTAGAGCTTCCACTAAAACGACTGCTTGTATTGCTCTTTTTGACTTGTATTAAAGTTTACACTCAATACAGCAGGACTCAGCATTGGTTATTCTGGCAAATGATCATGACCACAGGCCTGATCTGATTATTATGCTATGTTATGGGAAAAGCACTAGGCCTGGCATATTTATTGTGAAAACAATATGTTAAAGTCAATAGGCAATTAAACATGGATTGTTTCTCCTGTATATTAAAGGTACTGTTAGGTATTCAGTTGCATGAAATCCCACAGATTACTGTACTAGACAATGGTTTTGGTGATGGTCGATGGTCACCCAGTTTGACAAACAGTAAATAGAGAAGTTTGCTCTCTGAGAATTCTAGTTAGGCCAATCTTATGAGAGGTAGTATTTTTGTACTTGAATTTTTATGTCTGTTGCATCTGATGTATATGCGCCCCATGCATTGAAGCTTAAGGGGTGTGAAATATAATTAGGGCTCCCGGTTTTCCGTTTAAACGGATTTCTACATATAAATACAGACGGAAAATGATTTTTCCGTTGTCTGTATTTATATGTGGAAACGGCAAAATACTAGTAAATTTGACCGCGCTGCCGTGCTTCAGCCCAGAGTTGCTAAACCCCTGTTCCTTTTCTTGCTGCCCCAGCCCTTCTTTTGAATACCTCACTCCAGGGCTCCGCTGCTCGTGTGAGCTCTGTGCCAGCAGGTCGCCATTTCGCAAGTTAAGTGTTTTTCTGTGGCCTCAGGGGGCAGGTTAATGACGGCCTCACAGCGACCCAGGACACTACCCCTTGAATGCCGCTCCGCATAATGTCTGTCCCACTGCAGCCTCGGACTCTGGCTCCGGCCCCCCACCCCGTATGAATCGGCCACCAGGGGGGTTGGTATCGTTTTTTGTTTGTTTAAAACAGCAATTAACGTTCATTGATGTGACGGATTAGGAGAACTGCAGCTCATGGATTGTGCATTGTATTTTGCGAGCTGTGCCTTCAAATAGTCAAGATGATACATTTAATAGTTTTGTTAGTTTGGGCCTTGAAATAACGAACGCTCAGTTCACATCCTGCCTGTTTTGTTCACTATTACTACCTGATCATTTACGTGTATGGCTATTAATGCTTCCTCAGACACCAGGCTTTCAGAGTTCGGGAAATGAACAGGGATGCGGTGCCAAGGAAATACCAGATACAAGGATTAAGAAAAGACAACTCATGACCTTTAATTCACCAGAGTGAACTAATGATCCGATGTTTCTGAGGAGAGGTGCTGGTTGATATTTTTAGAGCTTTTGTTCTGTTCGTTAAAAGTCCAGAGGCCTTGTTTGTTGGTATACTGACTGTGCAATACACCTGTGAACCGACACTTTGTGTGGGATATCGTCTCTCAAAAAAGGGGCTTAAAAACTCGAAATTACATCAGTAAATAGTAAGCAACATTGCTACCGGCAGTACTTTTGTCTTTTTTAATATCAGACAATTTGCCCACAGAAGAAAGAAATGCATGGACACCACCAGTCATAGGTATTCGAAAGGCAAAGGGTAGCCATATCCAGATGGTTGCAGTGCAAGCTTCAGTAACACAGACAAAACAAATGCAGCAGCGCTTTTAAACTCAAACCCCCAAAAAATGTCCCTCTCATTTAATCACATGGCAAATTATATTCACTGTTTGAAGCCATGTTTAAAGTGTTATATAAATAAATGAATAGTTGGATGGTCAGTCGATCCATGGTGAAAACACAGTTGACAAACCTTCAGCTCTTGTGTCCGTGCACAAGCAGTTGCACATGTGTTTTTTTGGGACTGAAATAAATGTGGAAAAATACTAGCTGTGTCGTCGGTCTTACTTGTGGCAAAAATAAATGTGGATAAATACAGAAAAAATGCCCAAAAAATAAATATGGATAAATACAGACGGAAATGGCCAAAAAATAAATACCATAAAACCGGGAGCCCTAAATATAATCTATGTTGGAATTTGAGGTGTTTAAGATATAGCCTATAATTAAGGGAAACTGTGGTGGTGTGGGAGCAGCAGTGATGCCACTGCTTCTATGGGACATCAGTGCCATGCTCATCCTGCCACCCCTCGAGCACAGAGGCACCATTTTCAGGATGGTGTCCTGCATTGAGGAGAGGATGTCAAGAGCAGATCTCAGGTCTGGAGTCCGACAGATTCTCATTGGAAAAAGTGGGCTGTGCTTGCCTACACGCACTGCATAGTCTATTCTATAAGAAGATGTCTAAGGGCTTTCTGGTCCTGGCCAACTTATTATGAAATACTATGACAAAGGCATTTGGTCTGGCATATTAATTGTGAAAACCATATGTTAAAGACAACAAGCTTTAACTGTTGTATTGTGTCATATGCTATAGAAAGTATTAGTCAGTTGGTTGTTATTGCATTATGTTATAGGCTATTAAAAGGTGTTAGTCATAGAAGACAAGGATTTTGGCGTTAGCCACCCACTCTGTCAACTACACCCAGTCATGTGCTCCAGGAATAAAGTTTTAACTTAAAATTCTACTTTACCAGTAAAGACGATTTGAAATTATAATACCTCAAACGCCAAACACGAAATCCTTACCTGCTCCCAATCAAAGGTTTGCATGTAATGTAATAAGGCAACCCAATGTTATCCTGTGGGAGAGGTTAGCCTCACAGCAGTGAAAAATTAATTTGTGAGCTCTTCACTACCAGGATATGTCAAACGTAAAAGTATACGTCTGTTATGGGCATCCTCAAAACAGGCCATGTGCTCACTCCTGAACCCTCCAAAACCCTTTTTTGCACAAGGAAAGAAGGGTGCAGTTCCCGGGTAAGCAACTGGTGATCCAAGCTCCTAGGAACTGGTACCCAAGAGTTAGTATGATCATATGACCCAAGTTAACGGTGCAATTATGATATTAATGTTTCCAACTTGATAATGCAACATAGATATTTACAGGGGGCCCCAGCGGTTACCAGTGGTTTTGCTCATAATAAATTGAGTATGGGCCTCTGGAGCTTTCTGGAACCCTCTGGAAATCTCTGGCACTTCCCAAAATTCCCTGAAACCTTCTGGAATATTCTTAAACATTGGCCATCATCCTAGGTCTAAGAGGGCATAAATACTGCTTGCTTCCTTTAGACCGTGCCCCTGCTAGGGAATCCTGCCTATTGGCGAAGATGGTCCTTCTCTCTGTGAACTTACCTGAGGAACGGCAGAGCATTCCAGTTCATCCAGCTGGTCCTTCTTGGCAAGCTATGTTTTTCTTTTTTATTTTGTGGAGTTTTATATAGCGCAAACTAGACTCAGAGGTATCAGAACACTTTACATGAGATCCAGTTACGTTACAGACAGAGGCATTCATTTTTTTGTTGTTGTTTGGCACGGGGAGATGAAGTGATTTGCTCAGAATCACAGAATGTTGAGCGTCCCTGCCAATACTTGAACCTGTTTCCCCAGCTCTGAGGTCGGCCACCCTAGCCGTTAGGCCACAGTCTCTCCCCAAAGTGATAGTGGTAGCTACTTCGTGCCTCATCTGGAGTAGGATATTTATTCAATCACAACAACCAAGGAAGAAAGAAAACCAAGATAAAGGTAAGTTCTTTAGATTCAAGACTTTCATGCATGCACATGGGAGAGCAAACAAACAATATCTAATGCAAACCCAAAGCTACAAGTAAGACAAAAGCTGCACCTATTTTTACACTGAAGTAAGTATTCAAGGGAAAGCATCAGTTTCCAAAACCTAAACCCAAAAACACTGATGAAGTGCTACTAAAGAGACTAAGGACTAATTGGGTCACTTGCACTCTCATACCAACCAACATCTACAAGTAGCCAACCCAGACATTGATAATTATACAGCTGTATGAATGAAAATAGAAAAACAATGTTTTTCAAGAGATATTGAAGAAGGCACATTGGTAGTGAGACGATAGACGATCATCAGCCAGACAGGCAACCAGTTGGGGCTCTATGATCGTTTTATCCCATTCCGCTCGATAATCTATCTGGGTGAATGGTCGCTCTCTCGGGCAAGCATCAGGTGGAGTAGATAGTCTTTCTTTATGCATCGCTTCTTCTGGTCCTGACTCACAAGTTAGTCATGCCAGTTCTGGCAATTTACCTAGCCGGCGTAATATACCCGGTGATGGACACCAACTGTGTATTTTTTTGTGTTGTCTTTCTTTATTGAAAAAACAAAGAAACAGCAAATTCATAATACCAAATGGCAAAGAAGGGGGAAGGAGAGGATGTGGCAGGGGTGGTTGATCAGGCAGAGCATACATTACATACATAAGTTGTCCGCAAGAGTTTCATACCCCGGTAACAGGATCAAATTAGTCATGATGGCCTGGGGGCGGGTCCATTACATGGTTAGTGTCCAATAGAAGCATCATCTTTCACCAGGCCAGATTGAGGTGGGATGAAGAAGGAAGAAGTGTGTCTTATATTATGGGCAGGGGGCCCGTGTTCAAGGGGAGAGTGATACTGCTGCAGCTCAAATGAGTAGGCCATATCATGGGGTGTGTCCTGTCTGAGGGGAGACAAAAAGCTGGTTGGGGTGTTAGGGGAGTAATGGGGTAGTAGTGAGAGGGGGAGTAGGAAGGCAGGGGGAAACTGGGGGCAGGGTTTGATGGGGTTCCGCATAAGGTTGGAGGAGTGTCTGCCTTTGGGAGGAGGGGGCTCACCCAGTGCAGTAAGCTGGTCATGGCACTGCTCATTGCCATTTTCACTGTGTTGTGTCATTGGAGGAAGGGCGTCCATGTATGTAGGAATAGCTCTGTTCTTTCTTGGAGGTTATATATGACATGCTTGTGGGTGGCCACCTGAAACATCAACACCAGCCACTCCTCTTGTGAAGAGGGTGTGAGGGAGCGCCAGTGGCGGATGATGCAGAACTTGTCTGTTGCCAATATCCATATCCATTGACGATTAACTGATCTTCGAGCCTGAACATCTTCAAGGCAGTGAAGAGGTACCCCTACTCACTCCTATCAAACAGCATTGAAGGAGAGGTTAAAGGTCTCATCTGATAGCTCTTTAGCCTCACATAGGGCATGTGCAAGGGTGGTTCCTGGAAGAACGGCCCAATCCCACTTGCATACAGTGTATCAGGGACAGGATCACTTTTCAATTGTGAGCTGCCAGCACACCATTGAGTAAGGATATAGGTCTATAGTTGCCGCACAGAAGGGGGTCTTTGCTCAGTTTGGGAATGACAGTTATAACTGCCCTTTTAGCGATGGGGCCCAGAGAACCCATCTGCTCTGTCTCCTGAAAGGCAGCAAGGAGCGAATCAATGAAATCCCTTCCTGCTTATTTGTAAAACTCTGCGGGGAAGCCGTCCTCCCTGCGAGCCTTATATAGGGAATCTTGGAGATGGCTTGTTCTATCTCAATTCTTACTTATTTCCCTATCCAGTAGGGCCCGACCCTCCTCTGGGAGATTTGGAAGATGCACACACTTCAAGAAGGCCTCTAGTTTATTAGCACTGGCTGTCGCTTTCAGCATGTACAGAATCCAGAAAAAAGTTTGTAAACTCATTAACTATGTCTTGTGGGCAGGTGAACACCTCACCACCTGCAGAATGAATGGTGAGAATGGCCAGAGCAGCCTCCTGTTGGCGCAGTTGAGCAGCCAAGAGATGACCAGCCTTTTCTCCTTGATCATGCTGGTAGCCTTTAAGCCGCTGTAAATCGTATTCAGCTTTGGACGTGTATAACTCGTTAAGGTCCACATGGGCCTTCTGTAGCCACTGGCATGCTGAATGTGAGGGGTTTGCAGTGCCGCAGGGCATGAGGTTCGTAATCATACCCTCAAATTTTCTCAGGCAAGTTTTTCACTGCGTGTTTGCCAAAGCTGCTTCTTTCATGAGCTGGCCGCTGATGGTCGCCTTTGCAGCTGCCCACAGGATCCTGTAAGAAGATACTGGACCCCTGTTGTCCTCTAGATATATGGAGTTATGCACACACATTAGGGTTTACGATGAGTGGTGCAGTAGCGCTGTATATTCAGGTGCCATGGTTTTCAACACGGAGAGGTGAAGCCTAGGTCCAGGGATTTCAGGACCAGTGCATGGTAAGAGAGTGTGGCTTCCAAGATCTAATATTCCCGGGTGACAGCTACCACCCGGTGGCATGCTAGGAAGTAGTCCAGTCTGGATTGGGTGCCATATACCAGCGAGAGAAAGGAACACTCCCTGTCTGCCGGGTTGGAGAGATGCAAGTGGTCCACCAGACTGTGGTGGGAGAGCATTTCGCATAACAGTGCCCTGTCAGCTTTCGTGCCTGCTTCCAGTGGACCGGATCAGTCCGAACTGACGTCTTGCACTTCGTTCCAGCCTCCTCCTATTAGGTATTGAGAGGTCCTGATCTCAATGAGGATGTGAATAAGTTGGAGGAGTAAAGGGCACTTAGCTCCTGTAGGTGCATACTACGAGCACATGCATAGTGCCCGTTCCCCAAGCTTCAGCTTGGTCAAAACATACAGACCATCTGTGTTGGATCATGACTTAATAAATGGGATGGGTAGTGACCTGCGGAGGAGAATCAGTCAGTCAGTCAGAAAACTTTATTTTGGTCAGTTTGACCTTAAAAGTACAGCTAAATGTGGATACAATTCATCTGAATTTAAAAATATTTACAATTGAGAGGGATAAGAGAAACAGAGCAAGTCCAAACACAAAAATGAAAAACACTTGAATAAAAAATACAAAGTATGACCTTTCATATTTATATAGTATAATCTATTCAACCAATTCCACAGATAAAATAATTGAATCATATAAAACTATTAGTTGGTTTTTGGCTAAAAACAGTTTCTAACAACAAAATGCATATACAACAGTGCAAGATGTAAAACAGTAGACAGGGCCAGGCATGGAAAGTCTGGGCTTGATCTTGGCCACTAAGTGCAAGTTCGGGCACAGGGAATAGATGTTGCAGAGGAAGCCAAATATAGATGAAGTGCATCAATACAGGAGATTGCAGGCAATTAGAAATTAAAGATAACCCAGTCAAGTTCCTCTTTTCATTCGTGCTTAACTGTGAACCTTATTTGTTGCTATGGCTTTGTTTATCTTTTAGGAAAGCTGTACGAGTGCACCACATAGAAAGTAGGAAACCATCTACCAAATACACTATCGGGAGGCTAGTATTGTGTTTAAATATCCTAAAAGCTTCACAGCAGCGTCTGGTCCCTAGGTTTCTACAGCTCTGTGACAACCACAGTTTTCTCACATTGTTGTAACCGGGACAGCTAACAAATACATGGAGTTCTGATTCTGTTGAGCAATCACATGCCGAGCACCCTAAGATTTGTGAGCCGCCCCAATTATTTGTAAAATAGCGGAGTGGCAAGACCCCGTATCTGAATTGCAGAAACAGCTTTCTTGTAAGTGCTGGCTTGATCTCGTTCAAGGCTGGCTCTAAGCTGAACCAGTCTTTTACCTCTAGTAACAGTGTAGTCAGCTTACCTGCTGAAAGGTTGCTTCAGAATTGGGCCATTTTAAATTCCCCGTAGCAATCCCTCAGCACTTTCCAAGAGATTGAGGGACACGCAACTTCCGGGTCATCCCAAAGGTTGCCCTGACCCAAGGTCGCAAGCATATGATGAACATAAGCAAGCCAGGGTAATTTGAATGCCCCTGGAAGGGACCTCACATCTCTTAGTTCATCCCTAAAGCCCAGAAGTTCCAGGGTAGCCCACAGATGTCGCCAGAATAGGAGGGGTCTGAGATTGGATTCATCCATGATGGGCCTTATCCCCAAATCCAGTCTTAACAGCGTTAGTGGAGTACTCAGTGGGAGGCTAAACAGATGCCTAAGAAAGGTGTTTTCTGTTTGTGTGAGACTCTCAGATCTGCGGTGTACCCATAGTTCTGCCACATACAGCGCCCCTCCCCTGGTTTGGACCTTTTAGATTTCTAAGGCAGAACTCACTGGTTTATAGCTTGATCTTCGGTAAACCTTCATCAGTCCCCCAGATGATTGCGCTAATCTAAGTGAGGATTTTTTTATTTGAGCCCCCCAATCCATAGAATCTGTGATGGTGATACCTAGGTAATCAAATGAGGATACTCTTTCATGGGGTTTGCCGTAAAGAGATGGATTTGGTTGAGTGCTTTTGGGGGAACTAAACGCCATGAACTTAGCTATTTGGAGGTTGATTTTAAGCTCTCTTTCCCTGCAAAATGCGTCAAACCCATTCAATACCCTCTGTATCCCCATGGGCGATTTAGATACTAGTAGGGTATCGTCGGCGAACATCATGGCTGGAATTTTACGTGAAGCCAACTTGAGGATGTCCAGGTCTTTCTCGCTGAGCAAAAAGTCTGATAACCCATTTATGTAAAGACTGAAAAGAGTCGGGGCAAGTACACATCCCTGGCGGACGAATCTATTTACTGGGATGGGGGCCGTAAGATTCCCCTCCTTTCAATATCTAATTTGGGTGGAATTTCCTTCATGCAGCCACTTTATGGCTTGGCACAAGTAGGATAGAACCCTCATCTCATGGAGAGCTTTGTTTGCCATAAGTTGGCAGGGTATGCTCAGACGTGAGTCACTTGTTCACTTTGCCACTGGATTCAAACAAGCCGGACTGAAGAAGGCTGAAATGCCAGAAACTTGTCCTCTGTAGCTTGTTTCCGGTCTAGGGAAGGCATGGCTTGGCAGTTCGGGCTGGACTGTTCCCATGAGGCACAGGGTCGGACTGATTTGCATATGGCCATGTCTGAACTGGGGTGGCAGAGTGGGCTAAAGAAAGGTGATGGATTAAACCCAGATCAGTGTACTGGGGGTGAGTGCTTGTATTGTCAACGCTCCGTCCATCATTTCCTTTTTTTTTTAACATTAGTAAAATCGCACACAATAAGAGTATTCACATTAGGATCAGCAAACTCGAGAGCAAGAAGAAGAACATGCAGCAATGCCAATTGTGCCGTACAGTCTCCAAGTGCTTGCTTATGCACAATGAAAGATTTAAATGCACAATTTACAACCGAACCAGCAACAATTGCGCAAGGCATGGAATAAGCAGGTTTGGACCTGATGGCCGGTTGAGCCGTTGGTGTAAGTGATACAACTGTACTCTTCCAAAGGAAGCAAAGACAACAGAGGGGGATGAACATGTTCATAATGTGAAAACTCCTGTGTCTGGAGAGCAGGATCAAAGATAAACTTGACATCAGCCGAAGAAGTAGTCCATTGGATCCACTGGGGATGTAAAGCTTCAGAGTTTGGTATACTTGCCTTAGTCATCGCTTCTAAAGCAGGATAGGCAAAACCATCACCATTTGGCATGCCGTCCCAAAAAATTCAACATTGGAACACCACATTTCCGCAGCTGTGTACAGATGTGATTTGTATGCAATAGGTACTTTATCCCCTTTGTTAAACATTAGGTATGTGGTATGTGAAACCCACCACCCCTTGTACAATACGTATGACTGGGATTCGTAGAATTATCACGTGTTAACAAGAAGTTAGTCTCTAGCAGATCAGACTGCAAAGATCGTAGAATAGAGAGAGGTATGTTCCAGAAACCAGCAGGCAGAAGTAAATGTAGGTTGTATCAACGCATAGAGCAGTTTGATACACTCAGCAATGTATGTCCTCCTGAAATTTAAAATCCCAGCAAAGACTGATGTTTCTTCAGTGGAGAAGGAGGTTGTATATGTGCACATTTCTCCAGAAAGTTGGGGGCTAACCCCCTACCTTAATTGTTGAGTTCATAGCCTAAGAAGAGCACCCCTAAGCAAGTGATGTGTGATTTTCCAAAATTAAATCTGTATTCATAGTCGGCAACCAATAATATAATTCTGTCTAGATGTGGCATCAGCTCTTCGTCTGTCAGATAAATATCATCAATGTACTAGAATGCACTAGGGTCTATGCTGTGTAATAAAGACACGACACGTGCAGCAAAAGCCCCAGGGCCGTTCTTATACCGCATAGGCAAGCGTGTAGATTTTTTCTGATTTTGGACGGCGGTAAACGCTGTCAAGTCACGGCTCTCAGGAGCCAAGTAGTGACTATAGAAACCATTGAATATATCCAGTGTTGTCTTATATTTTTTACAAACTATGCTGTTCACTAGCGCAGAGTTGTGGGTGTTCTGTACCGCAAATGTACGACAATGACTATTCAAATTTCGATAATCTAATACAATGCGATATGAATTGTCCAGTTTTGATACCGGAAAAAACTTTTGCGCCCTATGGTTTTATAAGCTTTAGAATAATCTTTGGCCATTCATGCTGTTTGTCTTTATCTGCAAGAGCCTCCAAGTATTGTACCACCTGCAAGCTTAACATTAGCACGGATCATATCGCAAACAATATCGAACACTTCCACTAGCCTCATACCCAACTCCAGGTCCACCTCGGCCCGTGTTCATCTTGAACACATTTAATCACGGAAGGGATAACGGTGATTGAGGGTGTGCCGAAACACATTAAATCAACTGCTCCTGGTAATACAATCAGCTAACTCGGAAACCAGTCCTTTAGGTAGACTCATTGTCAGGATTCTGTGTTTCTCCACTGGTGTGGTATTTGGAAAAACAGCTTTGAGTTGTCCAAATTTTTCAGCAAGCCAATAATGAAGTTTGTCCTTATTTTGCGGTTGCTTGCGCATTACTGAATTATTCATGACGGGACTGATGATTACGCCACCAGGTCCTAGTGTTTTTGCAGCAACACCAGGTGGTCCCACCTGGAAGTTGCATGACACGAACTAAATAACAGGTCTATGTATACATAATAATGAAGTGTGTAATACACGTAGCTCTATGACTTGAACATTGAGGAAATATGGATGTGGTGTATACACAGCCAAAACGGGCCATGTGGCTCCCATAAATCGACAAGGGGCCTATGTGGACCACAGTTACAGGCTGTGAAAAGGGACCATTAAACCATATAGTATGTTGCCAAGCCATTAGTGGAACTTCAAGAGATCTATAAGGTCGATAGTTCTGCGGAAGGGCAGTGGCAGTATACTCGTGGAACAACTTATCTGTCCCATCGACTGCTGGAAAGGTGACCCAAGAATAAAATATCTCAAAGCGGTGAGCTGCATCCACTTCAACAACAAAAATAAGTGCAACACCAGCATCAGGGAGGTGCCATGGCAACCGCCATAATCAACAGTTGAAAATAACAACTTATATGTGCCAGCGCAATAATGTTTAAAAAGAAAGAGAAAGACCTTTTGAAATTCAAGCTTGAAAAACCTATAAAATATCACAATATAGGAGGTTACACCCTCACAATCGTCTCCTGAAACAGAAGTGATGGGTTTGTGGACAACAAAAGCCCTACTCAGGCGTCTTGCAGATAAGTGCCATACCAAACGTTGGTGGTGCGATGTTGCGGGGATCCTGCACATACACAGAACTATGTGCAGGAAAACAGGACCTCAGTGTGCAGGGGGCTAAGCCTTCCTACCACCTCAGTACCCAAAATCCTAGAACTGACTAGCTATAGTGCCTCATTAGTTCTTTTACATAATCATGAAGTTACAAATGATTAGACAACCCAGAACAGAAAACTCCAGACTCTCTCAGGAATCGCGCTAGCAAAACATACCCTTTTGCTCACTCACTCGTACTTGTCCACAATAGGAATAGACAGAGTCACTGTTATAGTTCAAAATGTTTATTTTTAACTATCATGCTGTATAATGCAGTGTACAAGCCACTATCAGCGGCAGAACGCATACATAAAAAATATAGAGCATTTTAGCAAGTCCATTGACTATGAAAGGGGATATTATCTTACAGTCAGCAGATAAAGTTCTATAAAGCCTACCAACCCTCTCCTTGGAGAGAAGAAGTTTTATTATATAAAGGAAGAACTCTGGGCTTTGTCAGCAGACCCCATACCATAGTGTTAAAATGGTACTTTTTACATCATAGGAACAGCATAGCTCTTCTCCCTGGAAAGGTCCCTCTCAGTCTCCAAGTGTGTGTTAAGCTATCATGCAATCCCATTATATAAAAGCATGGGTTTCCATCAGCTGCAGCTGCATTTTTTGTCTAAGTACTAGGGAATGGCCACTACAGAATAACAACCTTGCACATCATGTTCATACTAACCTCCAGGAACAGGCAGTGAATGCCGAAAGCTGAAAGTTCTCATGTGAAAGGCACAAACACAGTCTTGCACAATAAAGCCATGTAGTAATGTGCACAAAAACAGCATCATGGCTGCAGAGCTCATGCTAACTTATCAATGTCGACAACGTCCCCAATGGCCATACAACACTTCCTCCCTACTCTTGATTTTTTGGCTCGCTAGGGAGGTGTCACAAAAGCACTCACTCAGTTGCATACTCGGCTGCCTTGTATCATGAGCAGAAACAGATTCATCTTGCTTATTTTACAAACATTTAGAGAGCATGTGGTGTGAAAAAGAGGTAGTGTAACATCTATAGGCTTCTTTACATGTGTCATCTCGCTTGCAGAGAAACACTTATTGAGCTGTTTAGATAGATGCTGTGATTTACAAGAGTGGCATGACAGGAGTTAGTCTTTCATTTTGGCTTAGGCCTGGCATTCGAAGCTCTGCTTCTATAATGAAAGTGTTAGAGAATAGTGAGTGTTAAAACTTGTTGCTAGATGTATTTACCTCTATCCTACTCAATATCAGTATGTGCAATGGTACACTGCACTACCAAGTATGTCGTACATATTGAGGTGTGTGCTTTAGAATGAAAGTGTGCTGTCTGAAATTTGAATGTCTGACTGCTACCATTTGTTAGGTATGTCTCCTCTTCTACGTTTAGTTTGATATGTATGGTGCAGCTGATGACACTAATTTAAAAAGTATACAGAATATCATACATATTGGGAAAATTTTATAAGAAATATTTAATAATTTAGTACCTCAAATGCAGATCTGTTTGCTAGACAGGACTAATGTAAGCTTTTGAGTACACAGGTTCATACCTGTCTATCCTGTATAATTAGGAGAACGTCATTGATATAAAATGAAAGGGTATACCAATGTTTTTTACATTTTTCGGCCAGACTTACATCCATTTAAAGTGAGTCAAGGACACAACAGCGGAACTGTAAAAAGGTGGGTAAGTCTGTAAGTGCCATTCTAGTGACATGGGGTGAAAAGGATCTGTTTAATCCTACTGATTTCTCGAAAGTATGCTGCTACCACCATGCTTGTGCTTGTACTGCCTAACGCTTGGTGAAGGAAGAAGCCTTTCACATTATGATTGTAGCGATTTGGGTTCCCCTTCCTGTCCAATAAGAACACTATCCATTAGACAGGCCTGTGTCATGGAACACACATATGATTTATGATTGCCTATGACAAAATAAATCACCTTTAGGGATTCTTAAAACAGTACATAGAGTTGAGCACTCAGGGCAGGGGTAAAAGTCTTTTACCATGCAGAGGGCATTTCAGTCCCAATACCCTGGCAGGATGCATGGGCAGGTGTTCTTAGTCTGACCGAAGGCCTGGTCCTGTAGCCAATCTCGACTGACCTAAACACAAGGCTACTTAAATTGTTGAATTGGTATGTGGCTGGTGAATTATCCCACCTAGAAATTCACTGTAAAAAGCAAACTTCAAGGTTAGTTGTGGTTCTGTAAATTCGAACCAAAAGGAATCCTGTAACTTGTCAGTTATACTTTTCATCACAAGGAACACATAGAATGTCAAGAGATATATATTCCTAGTGCCATGAGTTTTGGCCTGATGTCTGAATGTATGACGGTACAACACATTCCGCTGCAAAGCATGCCTTTACAACGCACGCGTTACAATGCGAATACCTTTACCACGCATAACCATTACAACAAATTTCATTGTAAAAGCATGTATGTTAAAGACATATCCATGGTAAAGGTTTTCCCTGACTCCTGCCCCCAAACCTGTCCCCAGTCCCCCCCCCCCACAGGCACCTAGCCCTTGTTAAAATACCCAGTCACTCTCCTAAGCCCTAAACGTATAATTTAGCATGACTCCCAACCTTTTTAAATATACCTGACCCCAGTACTGGGCCCCAAAACTAAATCCCAGGGTGACCCCCAAGACAACCAGCCTTTTAAAAATACCCACCCCCTGCCCTAAGCCCTCAAACTAGACCCCAGCAGGAGCTCTCCCTCCCCCGGCCCCCAGCCCTTTTAAAAAAATACTCTTCCCCTGCCCTGAGCCCTAAGACTGGACCCTCACGCCCGTAACCCTCAGAAATTTGTTTTTAAAAACCGCCCCCAGTATAAAGCTCTAAATCCGTACCCCCTGCCCCAGGCCCAGTCCCTTGCACATCTACAGGATGATGAGGCAGCTTTTCTGAGGGGAGGCGCAGCACAAATCATCAAGAGGAAGCAGAAGCGCCTCTTCATTTTCTCTAACAACACCGATAGCCGTGACCATGCGAGATCCTTTACCACTATTACCAGCTTATGCCCTTACCACCAGTGCAAAGTATATACCCTTACAATTCATACCTTTACAACATTAATTCATTGTAAAACCATGCGTGGAAAAGGCATATGCATTGTAAAAAAATGTGTGGCAATGTCTACGTGTGTTAACAGTGTATGCGTTGTAACACATTCGTGGTAAAGGTACTGAGTGGTTACAGCCGTGTTGTAATGGCTGTTTTTCATGTGGTCTGTGCCTTGAAAATCCTAACTGCCGAACTGCAGTTTTCTTTCCTGACCTTGATATCTCTGCATTGGTCAGCTGCAGCTCACTCAGTCACCTTTCCAGCTGATAGAAACATTTTAAAACCTTTAACATGCAGGTTAAGCGAAAAGCTACTGAACAAGATACATCATTGCAGATGCTCATGCCGCGCTGGAGAATATCAACATATGCTACTGTATTTAGTTTCTAGTCACCCACGAAGAGCCCACCTAATGATCTATTACCTTCTTGAATCTATTTACAGCTACGCCTGATATTTTAGATTTTAAAGAATTGTGGAAGTTTTCCATCTAATGATTTGATACACTTTTATTTCTTTCCCAAGGCACTCATAGATTTTTTTATTTTCGCAAATTTATTTTTCCATCCCCAATACAACTCAACATTTCCTCTGACCAATTTATTCTACTTTAATGTTCTGAAGAATTCATGTTTTACTTGCAACGACTTTGCTTTGAAATATACCAATAAAACCAAGAAAACTGGAAAACGTTCAGACATTAGTAGCTGGAAGCTGACCAAAATATTGTAAATTAATGAGAATATGGTTAGGCATACATTTCTATATTTTCGTTGTTTGACTCGAGTTCAATTCATGTTGTGTTTTTTGGTTTGGGTTCAGGAGCAATAGCAGAAACTGAAAGTCAGCAACACGTTAGTGACTATTTTCGTTACTGTGACAGAAACATGATTGTACACGAACTTCTTTCCCCCTAGAAGCATTACATTTGGCCATTCTCTGTCCAGGCCAGTGAATACACAAACACACGAGAACTAGATATTTGATGCCTTGTTTTAATGTCAAAATAAAGAGTTCAGTAAACTGTAAGCCCACCTCTTGCTGTGATCACTGGTTCTCCCCTCCTTCCCCCGGAGACAAAAGGCTGTGCTGTTCTCCCTGTGTGTCGGGAAATTATGGGGGCTAACCGTTGGTCCCCATTGACCACAAAACACAACGTATCATGCTTTGTGGTGCCCCTGCTCTTTGTGCATGCAAATTAAAGCATCCCTAGCAGCTTTTTAGGTGATCGTTGACTCCAAGAGCTCATTGTACATAGTCCTTTAAGCAACTGCCAGGGATGGGGATTTCTTTTCTACAGTAGCAGGCTTGTCTGACCCTCCATCAGAGAAACCATACTCCCCACCTGCGTCCTGCAGGATAGCCAAGTTAGCGGGGTCCATGCAGCAGCCTTATCAGAGCCACAATGCCCTGTAGCCCTCTCATCCACCTTGCACCCTCCTCTTGTTGTGGTCTGGGCTAACCACTGAGGTTCTCTTCACCCACCACTCTTCCTCCTAAGTGCAAAGCGCAGAGAAGAGCACGGTCATGTGCCTGATGAACAGAGGAGCCCTCATTTTCACAGGGCCACTCAGCTCAGTCCAGGGCACTCCCTGGCAGGACAATATGCCTTGTCACAGTTCCCTACCTACATGAGTTGTCAAATTTAAAAGTAGTTTAGTTGATCGTCTGGTTAGCTGGGAGACCTAGAACCAAACAAGCTCCCTTGAGGAATTTAATAATCTCAACTGGAATTTCTTGAAGGAGACAGGTGACCCGACTGAAAGGCATCAAAAAAAGGCATATATGAGCAGGTAGGTTTTTCTTAGATAACTCCAGTTTCTTTGGGCAAAAGGTATTGGAATTTGCTGATTTCTGCACTAGGCGGCATACTACATTCAACAGAATCACATCACAGGTGCATGCTAACCCAGGTATTAGTTGATCTCCATTTCTTGGCCTCTTGTGCTCTCCTTTTTAATACAGCTTCCTCTTGTAGTTCACACTTGCAGCACCATCTCTCTGCAGTGAGTTCATCCTCCTTCCTCAAGGCATATTCTGCTCCTACTGCAGGGTTAGAAAATAAGTCCATTGCACAGCTCTTTAATACACCGTTGGGTCTGGTGGCTTAGTGGATGAATACATCTACTGTAAGGTGCTGTGTTTGACCTCATGGTCACAGGTTAAAATACCAGAGGTTCCACTCAGCCTTACCTCCTTCTGAGGTCGATAGAAGGAGTACCATTGAGTTGGGTAACAATAAACATCTGTAATTCAGTGTCAAGATACCTATGGGTGAAGGAGCACTATCCAAATACACACGTTTGTATACAGGTGGCTGAAGGACAAGTTGGTCTGTCTTCTGAGGTGCACTGAAAAAGCAAAGCCTTATTTTACATAAGGTAGTTTGTTCTTACTCCTGGCAGTCTTCAGCTTTTGTACAGGTTGTCCCCTCTGGTAAGAAAGTCAACAATCAGAGATTCAGTAATTGACTTCCACAATGCTGGATGAGTCTTGACACTGATCAGTAAGAATGCTGGCATCATGACTAGGGATTATACTCAGGATTTACCTAATGAAGTAGTCAACAATGTGGATTTAAAGCAGTTCCTGCCATTTTTTATTAGCCCAGACTGGTTGGACTAAAATCTTTTTTACAGAACATTCAGCAGCAAGAAGGGGAGAGTTCAGTATTTGCAGACAGGGCAAATGAAAACAAAGGTACAAAAAGGGAGATGCCTTGCCACTCAGCTCGTACATGAACCTCTCTGCAGTAACACTTCATTTGAAGAAGATACCCGCATCTTTCTCCCTCCTTTCTTTTAGAAATGCCAAGTCCCCCTTAAAGGGCCTTGGGAGTGTTCTTTTTTTTACACCCCATTCTGGCAGGCTCTTTCCATTTGCTCTATCATTCACTCACAGGTTGTCCAAAATGTACTCCTGTCCATGCACTATAAAGTACTACAGATAGACTCGAAACCTAAAAAAAACCACACATGCATGTTAAATGCAAACATTGCCTCCAATACATGTTTCTTGCAGACTATAGAGAGCCCCTTCCCCTTGCAGTCCATTGGCAGCAGGACTTACACTTTTAACAGACGTACAGCAAAGTTTGCCTCTCATAAACTAATTGAAACAGAGTTTATAGTGTGAAAGGTCATACACTGTACATTGCTCAAAATACAAGGGTCGGAAAGCCATAAATGGTGAGGCAGATTTACAAGAAACTGACGCATCTGTAGAGACGCATCAGTTCCACTGCGCCAGCCTGCGACACCCTTGTGCCCCCATGGATGCGGTGTGTTGCCCAAAAGTCTCGGATTGCTGGGGTTGTGTCACAAGTACGACACAACTCCGGCAATGCATGGGGAGGCCTATACCCATTGTAATGTGTCACTCCTTACTCCTGCTCCAAGCAGGCGTAAGTAAGGTTCTGAAGCAGTGGCGTCCTAGAAGTGGTGCAGTAAAATCTTGTAGATTTCCTTGCGTCACTCTTACAAGGCTTTCCTGCATGGGAACGCCCACCCTGCATACATTATACCTGACGCAGGTCTATTATGAAGCAGGGATTTACAACGTGACGCATCTCCCTAGATGCATTACATTGGATATTTGGCCACATTGTTTACGGCGCTGCTGCATCACAAAAGTGACACAACGGTGGCATAATGTGTCTCAAGGGGCTTGTAAATCTGCCCTGAAAGTTTTCATAGATTGGAACCCATTTTCCTAACACTTAGGGGTAGATTTATGTTAACTGGCGCATCCCCAGGGATGCGCCAGTTAATGTGCGCCACAGTGCGCCACAGCTACGCCACCCATGGTGCGCCGCATTTACAATGCGGCGCACCATGGTGCAAAAACGGCACAGATGTGTGACGCATCTGTGCCGGAAATGTGGCGCATTGCTGGAGTTGCGTCGCAAGCGCGACGTAGCTCCAGCAAGGCTCGGGGGTGCCCCATCTTCACAATGCTGCGTCAAGACCTACGCCTGCTTCAAGCAGGCGCAGGGTTTTGACGCAGCATTGGCCAGAAAGTGACTGAGTGAAATCTCATAGATTTCACTCAGCCACTTTCAGGAGGCGTTCCTGCGCAGGAACGCCCCCCTGCGCAGGAACGCCTCCTTATGGCGCAGGGCTTTACATCGTGACGCATCTCCTAGATGCGTCACGTTGTAAATAGGGCACATTGTTTGCGCCGCCGTTGCGTCAAATAAAGTGACGCAATTGCAGCGCAATGAGGCGCAAGGGCATCATGAATCTGCCCCTTACTTTTCTGTTTTCGGAAATTATATATTACTTTGTTTTAAAAAAAATGTTTTAGAAACGAATAATAAAACGGTGCTCATAAAGAACAGAATTGTACTTCTTAGTTTCACAATAAAGGAAGACTAATAATACAGAGTCATGCCAATGCGTCTAATCGAGTTGCCTCTTACCTAGTTGCCTCCAATTGCATTTCTATTAACTTTATTTGTGTGCATCAAGAAAAAAGTCCTTGAATAGTTGCAAAGAAATTTTGCTGTCAAGGATTGATTGTAAAGGGAGAATGAGACAATCCCTATTATTTGTAATTATTGTATCAGAAGGCCTCTAATGAATCAATCAAGATGCCTTCTTTCAAAGTATGTGAGCTGTAAATAATGGATAGCAGGTGGGTTTAGAAGCAAGAAAGACAATCCTCTTCAGGATTAGAGTGCCTTATTAATGTGCAGCACATTACTCTTCAACTTTATACTAACTCAAAATCACTAATTAACTCACACATGTCTATGTAAGTACTTTCTCATTCATATCCATAGATATTTATTTTGACAACAAATTAGGTATGCTTCACTGGAGCAGCAAAACACAGAGAAGAATCCTTCACGAGTCGAGGCCACTACATTTTCGTGCAACTTGTTCCAAATTAGATGCTCTCGCTATTATTACCTTTAGGCATATTATTTTTTGTTATTATATAAACTGGATCAGATTGACCAGAATTTTGTTATCGTACACCTTAGCAAAGGCTGGTGTCACAATATGACAACCGCGCTCAAGATATGACTGTTTGCCTAATTTAGCTCGATTGAGTTAATGTCCTGCAATTTGCACAATACAGACCCCACCAAAATAAAACCACAGGTTTAATGACAGTGTGGTTCAGATGCATGTCTGAGGTCCTCACTTTGAGAGGACAATACCTTTATTTTCTGTTAACAATGGATGACGATGACATGAGCAGGGACCCCTATCCTTGGAGACATACTATTCTTCATACAAAACTGTTCTCTATAGACATAAAAGAGTTTATTAATATCTCAGGTAAATGTACATATATTGTGTTGCAGATACCTCTTTCAAAATATATTTTGCCGGGTTTGTATAGTTTTTGAAGGAAAGGATAGCTGAAAGGTTTGCAGTTAAAGGTCTGCAATACACAAAACAGCATTCTGGAATGCATTTAGAAGATAATATTGTATTATTGCACACTTGGTGAAGAATGCATACATGAGAAAAGTCGTTTTCTGTGAAATGTCAAGAAATCCCATACAAATATCTTCTAATTACGTTTAGAAAGCGATATGTGCTTTGCAAGTATCTCATACGACTTTTTTCAGGCAATCCCTCCTCGTCCCCACCCGCCCAGTTCTATAAATGTCACATTAAGCCTTATATGTAAGGCATCACCATGGCTTTTAGTGGCTGAATTTGGAATTTAAGTCATGTTTCTGTCCTCCTTCTTGAGAAATCAATCGAATAACTGCAAAGATCGAGTCCCTCAAATGTCAAAAAAATTGTAATAAAAATCAAATTAATGATAAGTGAAGAGGTATGGCTATCATGCATTACAATGAAATGTATGCTATTATCCCCGCATCTCAGATCAAAAGACTACAAAAACCCAAACTGAAGTAACCTGCTCACTTTTTGCTTTGAAATAATGCCAGTCATTGGCACTTGAACTAATAATCCTACACTGGCTTCTCATGGCAAAAGGAGTATATTTCAAGACCACATGACTCAATGAATTCCTAGAAGAATCCACCAACACTAATATTTAGAAAAACAGTAAATAATTGCAACTACCTTGCCCCCTCCTCTCCACAGGAAACATACTACAAGCCAGATCTAGAACTAAAAGCAGTAGAAGTGATACCTTGTGGTGTCACCATAGCTCAACGCTCCCATGAATATTTGCAAAAGTCCATTTGTCATACCCTTCATAGGCGATCCAAGAATCAATGTATGTTTACACTAGCAGACACTACAACACCCGGCCCTGCCACACAACATGACTTCACGGAAGCGAATCCTAGGACTCTCTTATCTCTGGGATTCTGGCCCACCTACATCCCACTGCCCCATCAATAACACCATCCCTTATTCATTTAGCCAAAGCCTAAAGAATGCTCCCATGCCTAGATGCAGTTTGTCGTAGACAGAAACATAAAAAACCTTTTCATGCTACATCCGTAATTGCTGTATTTTCATAACCACAAATATGCTGTCCCAACAATGCACTTTGTAGAAAAGACTTGTTCTGCTGCAAATGCAACCAGTGTATCTTTAGCCACAATAGGGCCCCTGCCAGTGAAGAAATCAAGTTAAAGGTAAAGAGAAGTATTAGGTACACTGGTCAGACTAAAAAAAAGACAACTCTACAGTAGGGGAAATGGAGAAAGATTGGGGGTTAGAAGATGTTGGGGGGAAAACATGCGGTGATATGAGTTTCCACATGTTTTCCTTGGGATGTCACTCCGACACTCCTCTCCTTGCAGCTGAAGACATTTGTAGATGAAACAACAGGCAGCTGTAGAGTCACTGTGACATTTATAATTTCGATGGGACTAGAAAAAGGGATTTCTGGTCCCACAGAAATGTTTTGGTGACTTGTAATGAGGGCGACAGTCTGATAGACAGTGACTGGTGAAAGAATGTCCATGAAGCAAGTTATACTGGCATGCATTTATGTGGTGCTATTCAGTAGGATATATTTCAATTAAGACATAATATCATGTCCTCAAAGTAAATGAAGAATGATTTTTGGAGCAGCCAAAAGACAGTCTGTAGTGATGAAGGTCCACTCAAGAAGGTAGTAATTCAGGATGTTTTATTCATTAAAATGACAGGTAGTAAAGTACAAGACATCATGTAGATACTACACAGTCTATAAAGACTGGTATAGCTTCAAGTGAGATGATGAAGATGAATCGGTACTTTTAGTGCTCATGTTGACAAAATGTTTTTTGGCATTACTTGCGACTTTTCGGTCAAGTTAAAAAAGGGTTTTTTGCACAACTACCCACTGAAATTCTATGGAAGTTTTAGGATTAGATTAAGGCTCTAGTGATAAACGTGGCTTTCAGTCAATTTGGATCTACGAGTCCAGAACGGAAAGTGAGGTTGAGAAAAGCGAGGGAATTATTTCATTACACAGGAATCAGAGTGCTGTGGTAGTAATTGCCTTGGTCAGATCCAACCAAGGGCTCTGTAATTTGTGTTTATTCAACTACTGCCTTGAGCATAAGAAGTTATGAAGTTGTTTTTCTACAAATAGCTTGGTAAGGAGACCCATGTACATCCTGTACCTAATCTGGGCTGTAGGTAATGTAGGGTTATTACCTTGAGCTCACACCTGAATGGTTACTATTTGGATGAAATGGCACATCATTGATTTGGGCTTGTACATTCTTGTAAGGCCATGTATGACCTTAAGATGGAGGCTGGTAGGCAGGAAGAGCTCAGGAAAGGGTGGCGGAGAGGCCCCTTGTGGCCAGCATCAAGGGGCCCTTCCCCTGTGGACTTTTAACCTTTTTATGTGAACTACCCAATCCAGCAAGTTCTCTCACCTCCAAGCTCCCTTCTTGCATCAAACGTTCCAGTCAATTGCACTCCTCAATACGCTGACATCACATTGGCTCTTACCATGTGAGATTGAAGCCTACTCAGGCACAATCAATATCTCATTGCCTCAGTTCTTTTAGTCATTTTCTCCATCTAGGAGGGGTGCAGGTGTGCCAGCACTCCCCTGTTTGATATTTTGGCCACAATGGCACTTCAGCACTCAGGATGAAGACGTATAATGCTAGAAGGGCAAAGTGCTCTCAGGTCTTATGCCCTCTTTGCTGGCCGTGACAACCCACCCATGACACATAGTCTATGATGTTAAGAACCATTGTTCTCTTTTCGTTACTGTTCATTGCTCATTGATCTTGTCATGTTCTTTTCTAATTTGATCCAGAAAATGGCATCCTCTTTCCTACAGTAAACCAGGAAATGTGTAGCGTCTATTTTTAGTCCTCCTTCTACTGTGATCACCAAGGATGGGTCTTGACTGGTATTTGTCACTAGATGCCCATACCCATTTTGAGACAAGTCCTATGTCTTTCCAGTTCTTGGAACCAAGTTGGTATTATATCACACAGCTGTAGTCATTAAAGAATTGTAACCATCTCAATGGTTGAAATGGCAACTCTGGAAAATCGGGTTTTCGGTTGAGAGGGGTGTGAGCCCTTTACAAGCAAAAGCCACAATCCCCATCAGGGTGACCCATGAAAGTCAATAAATTAGCCTGTGCTTAACCCTCTGGTAGTTTGACACAAAATCAGTCAGGCTTAAATTAGAGGCAAAGTGTAGGGTATTTATGCAGCACACACACATTAATAAAGTCAAAACACATCACAAGAAAAATCCCACATCAATTCAGAAAAATAGAGTGCATTTTAATACATCATTTGATACCACAACAACAAGACTCCAATTAGTAGAACCGGAGATATGCAATTTGAAAGGTTTAGGTAAAAAGAATACTTGTCTGCCTATTTGCACTGCTTGTTTAGGCCAGTAGCACATTCCGCTCTGAAAAATCACTGCACACAGCACCACGCAGTCTGCATGGGTGTGACCATTTTGTTATAACTGCTTTCTGTTCTCTGCATGGTGCTGGACGTGATTTTTCTATCCATTTGAAATCTATTCCAATTCTCCTTAATCAGTGTGTGTTTTTTTTTGTGTTTTTCCATTAAATTTTGTACTTTTTTGTTTTTCCTTTCTACTTCATGTTGTTCTTTCTTTTTGCTTTATTTTCTTACTTCTCACTCTTTTCCACCTCAGCACCATGTTGTAGGTGCAATAGGCAGACAATTGCTGCTCCAGTGCGGCTCCTATGAGCTGCACGCCTTGTGGTTGCTGACTCCACCAAGGGGTAGCCACACTTGCTTTTTATGTGCAGCACCACCTGAGGTTCTGCGATTTCAGATTTCAATCCGTATCTAACCGCCATTTTGTGTCCTGTCACCATTTTGTGTTGCCCTCACTCAGGCGGCACGGCGAACGTGATGCTTTTGCTTTTCCAGCTGCTACGTGTCCTTTCAGTTAAAAAGTAACTCTATTGTCCTTGTTCATGAAACCCGATGTCAGGGTCTGGCCGAGTTTGTTAATCTATGTCTGGTTTGATTGATCCCTGTCTCAGCCGACTATTTGCCTTCTCCTATTCTTCCTTACACTACCTTATCCGATTGGCCTTCGCTATTCTCTCCTTGTATGCTCCTATTACACAACTATCCTTTGAGACACACCAACATGTCCTGCCATCTGCGAGAGGGGATTGTGAACACCATCATTGATTAATTTGGTGGGGTGACACAAGGGGTCCTAGAAAGAGGCGGGTAGCTTTTTTCCAACTTTTCCTATTGGTTTGTTTTGTGTGTGCGGGGAATGGGATATTGTAAATGTGTTTAGTATAAGAGATTGTACGCGACGGACTGAAGTGGCAGTCTCCTTAGAACTTACACTCTGCATGTACTTCTAGGACAACTGTGCTTAGATGCAGCTAATAAACCTGGCTTCCACGCTCAACGGAGTGTCTCGTGTCTCTGTTAGTAACAAGGCAGGTGAGCCCGGGGATTAAGGCGTGCCCTGCGCCACCCGGCCCATAAGGCCCGGTTCTCCACACCTCCCTTCATTGCTGGCAGCAGGAGGCGGGTGTGGGAGGTACGTAAGAGTGTAGGCTGCAGGCGGGGAGAGTTCACCTGTGTGTGCACCAGAGCACTGGGGTTCAGTGTACAATGCAGCAGCACCTTCTCAACCTGCTGGGTTTTGCGGTTGTGAATAATTATTTATTTTTTGTTTTCTAAAGCACTAAATAATGTTTTGTGAATTAGTGTTCTCTGAGCCTTACTTTATGTGGCTCATACATCTATGCATTGAAAAGGAGGACTGAGTTGGCCCATCAAAGGGGGCTGAGAAGCAAACATTGTTCCCTGCAGTGCATTAGTAGTTCCAAATGTAGTTTAGGTTTAAGAAATTAGGAATAGGTCAACTCAATACTATAAGTATTAAATGCGATCTGATTCACATAAATACACTGCTACTGCATTTGCCTGTCAAAACATTTTTGGAACATTACATGTACCACTAATCTCTTCTTAACTACTTACATCAGCACCCAAGGGCAAAAAGTAATCTAAGGTGGGTGAAAGAGGGGCTGCCACAACCAGTGCTGCGGTGGGAGGAAAAATCAGCACTATGGACTTCATTTCAGCTTTCCCCAGTAAGTCCTATTATTATTATTATTATTATTATTATTATTATTAATATTTCCCTAACTTTTAACTCTCCCAACTGTTAAAATAATTTTAATTTTGTCATGTTTATTTTTTTATACTGTCTCCTTTTTTTCTACTCCTCTATCTAATGTTTGTTAAATTCTTGTCTTCCCTGCATTATCCTTTTTTCTATATTCAATGTTTTTGTGGCTGTTGTGTCCGGCCTGTACTGGTCTGTAGCTTTCATCTGCTTTGTTAGTCAGTTTTCCCTGTCCCATTATATAGCTTGTGGTACTGTTAGACTAAGAAAACAGATTTCTGGAACTCTACTGTGAAGATTGCAGCCCCAGGTCAGCCACCATTCACCATGCATGTTTGCTCAGAAGGCTTTCCTTTTCTTGCTCAGGCTCAAACAGTGAAAAAATCGTCATGGTGGACTCCCCCAATGTTGTATGATCATTAAGCCTGGGCAGAGTTCATGTAGCGGTGCTACACAGAACTCAGCAAAGCAGTAAAAAACATCTTCTGTGCTATGCAGAGTTCTGCGAGCATGCAGAGTTGCTTGTTCCGCCTGCGCATTGCGTGTTCGGGTGGAAATATCATGCAAATTGCACCACGCGGTCATGCATGGGCGTGGCCATCTTGCTTTCTTCTCTCTGTTATAGTGCTGGGGTCTACTTCTCAATCCTGCTTAATCTTTTCAATCCTTCTTTTTTATGATCTGTTTTATTTAATATCTTATCTATTTAATGTCTTCTTAAGTGTATATTTTGTGTTGTTTTCTACTTTTTGTGTGTATTTTTGTGCTTTTTGCACAATTTTTCTATATTGCTTGCTTTCTAATTGTTTTCACCTCCTTTCTTCTTCTCCCTTAATTTTTTACTTTCTAAATTACCCTTACCACCCTCGTACTCCCAGCATCACGGCAGGGAGTGTGGCTTCGGCAAAGAGGAACGGACTTCCATGCATAAGGCGGCCTTGTTTTTGGAGGTGGAGATGGCAGCATGTGTTATTTCTTTTTTGTACAGCGCCACCTTCCCTCCACCCTGGCAGCAGGCAGAAGGCCAGGGTCCGAATACGGATCCGGGAGCATCACCAGCGATGGGCGAGGGTGTGCCGGGCAGTATGCCGCTGCTCTGGGGTCCAGCGTCCCCAGATACAATTGACGCACTGGTGGTCCAATATCCTGGACCTGCTAGGTGTTGAGGTCGCGGGACTCAGTGAGTAGCTAATTATAATTATTATTGTGTGTTCTATGTTATTGCAAATAATATTTTTTTCCCAAATAGCAAGAATGCTGATGCTCACATCCAGGTAAGTTACATTAACAAATCTTATATTATGTGACGTGATCATTATCCTAGACAGGTGCTCATGCTCAGCTCTACCAAATCGTACTTTTGTTTGCAACTTTGTGCTCACTTGGGCACAATATATAAGAACATAAGTTAGGTAATGCCTTTCTCCTGTCAATAGGATAGAGGAAGTTAGTTGGTTACTATGTAGTACTAGTAATAATTTAGCTTCCAGCGTACTTTCACTTAATAGAACCTTTTTTATTTTTGTAGTTCGAATAGTGCCTAGCAAGTAGCAGCAACCAACCAATTTGGTGAATGAAATATGCATGCATCCAGCCATGCAGAATAAATGCAGACTTATTGGCCAGTCAAAGGCGGTTGAGATGATTGCGATTAGTAAATGTGATCGGAACTGAGAAGCAGACATCATTTTTTTTTGCAATTCATTCCAAAGTCTTTGGGATACATGGGTTAGGCAGGTGTAGGATTCAGGAATAGGATTGTTTGTATGAAAGGTCAATGTTATTGCAATTGCTTTTTCCTGCCAAATAATCTTTTTGAAGCGATTTCATATTTAGCACCAGTCACTTATTTTGTCTCTTTCATTATGTTTTACATGACCATCAGCATCCATGGGCAAGAGTGAGATGCAGATAAGGTCGTCCAAGGCGGGAGGTGTCTCTCCGCAGGAACGCTCCTTTTTTAATGGCTCTGCGAGCTCTAATAAGTCCTCCTGTTGTGAATATTATATATGTATATTTCCCTAAACTTCACCCCTCTTTATTTTGAAATAGTATTTCAATTTCATAATTTTATTTTTTCCAAAAATCTCCTTGATCGATCTACTGTTTCTAACGTCTTGTTATCCCTGCATTATCCTAATTACTAACTTGGTTATTTTATATTTAAAGTGTATATATTTTAATTTTTACCTCAAACTGTCTCTGTCTGTACTAGTTGGTCTGTAGCTTGCTTTCTTCTGTTTTCTTTTGTCAGATTTCCCTTTCCATTTCCCTTTATATATTTTGTGGGTTGCCTAATGGTGAAACTGTAAAATAACCCATTGCTCCTCCTACCACTAGTACTACTTGTGCATATTGTATGCCCAAGTGAGGTATTCTATGCACTCTTGTTGAGATGAGATTGCGTATGAGAAGGCTTTCTTTAACTTATTCTTGCTCAATTAGTAAAACAACAAGAGTGGCCATGGTCACGTTGGACACCCCAAAGTTGTGTCTTCTTCTTATCTAGGGCTAGTATTATATATAATAGCAGAAGCTGATGGTGAACTGATTATAAGCACCATGACCAGAAGGGATTTTTGAGGACGGAGGAGGGCACCATTGCATTTTCCAACCAGGTCTGATTGTCTGCTCATCGCCCACTCTTGTTTCTTTTCAAAAACTCCGATTCACCTATAGCTCTAGCCACTCAGTCCAGTCCTTTACAGGTTATCTTCTTGAGAAGCATTTAAAAAGTAGCTACCAACAAAATGCCCAACCTGATTTTATTATTTTTGATTGGACATAATACACTCTGGAGTCTGTACCAGAATTGTAGTGTAGTGTGTTGTGTATGTATTTTTATTCTTGCTACGTAAAAAAATAAACGGGGAGGCGTATATATGCCATGTCATTTAAAAATGTGTAATGTTTTTTCTAGGCATATCAACCACCAGTGCTAGAGCCAGTAGGGACAGTGACGCCAGCCTTCTGGGACCTGATGCGGCAGCTGCAGGGGGTGAGCTAGCAGCAGTGGTGGGCGGTGGTAAGTTATATAGCTTGATTATTGACAATTTGAATTTATATATACTCGCTGCAAGCGTGTTCACTGTACACTGTACTGCAAGCCTAATTTGTGAACATTTGAAGACACCCTTTACTTAGTATTATCATACACAGTGGGAGTTGAGTAACTAATGGCCTATTATATCTTTAACCCAGCAGAGGAGGTTTTATGAAGAAGACTCAGACTTTGATGGGTTGAGGGAAAAGGAAAAGAAGGATGGAAGGAGGAAGGATGGGTGAAATGTAATATGAATGTCAGAGAAGGATGAGTGGGTGAAGACTGAAGGGAATGATATAGGTGGATGATATGCATGGGTGGTTGAAGGCTGGGTAAAAGGTAAAAAAAGGGATGCCTGTTGTGTGGGTGAAAGTGTATTGGTGAAAGGAATCCTCTGGGAGGTTTGATGGGTTAACCTAAAGTAAGGGGTAAGGACACATGCCAAAGAGTGGTCATATGACAAATGTATGTTGGTGAAAGGTTTGGTTAGAACAATAGCCATGTTTGGAATGGATGGATGGCGTTCAATCTTAGGAGAAGATTGTATGCAGAGAATGTTAAACTTAAACCGTGCCTGAGTAGCAAAGACAAGGGTGAAAAAATAATACTAGAATAACAATGCAATGATAAATGGAAAAAGCCCTTGGAAGAATAAACAAGGAATGTTTTTTTAGCAAGGTTTTTGATTCAAATGTTTGAGGAGGTTGTATTTAGGATTACTCCCTGGACTTACACGAGTTTCAAAGCACAACATGATATTATGTACCCTACCCAACCATCATCAATCGGCTCACTCCGAGGCCCACTCCGTACCCATGGCATTGTCCGACTTTGTCAGCCATTGGTGGCCTATCTGCTGCATGGGTACAAAGTAGTACCTTGCGTGACATCTTGCCATTCATCATCATTTATATTAGTAACTATTCATCTGCCCTGTTGTAGAAGATGAAAGTAAAATTGAGCATTTGCCATTCAACAGAGCATGGCCATAATAGAAATAGAGATAATGATGTGGTACAGCTGCCCCACCCCCAGACAGTAGTAAAGTAATGCAAGTCTGCGATACAAGTATGTCTGTCTAGGGCACAACTTGCACAACCTGAGTTGGCACACCTACAAGATTAGTTTAGCTAAACAAGAGAGAGAGAAGAAGAATACTTGTCTACTCCATATCCATACTTCAGTACCTAATGCCTGAAACTCTAATCTCATCCAAATCTTAGGGGCAGAGAAATCGAGGTGGATACCACAAATGTTATGTACGGCTAGTTCTGCCCTGCCACTATATAATAATTTAATTTGTTACTATTTTGCTAAGAGTAATTGTTACAATTTGTCTTTTTTCTTTTATGAAATAGCTACTCCTCCCAATCCACAATCTTACAGGCAAGAGAGAGCAGCCAGGATCTGTCAAAGGAAGCTAGGCCATATGGGATGAATATTGGCAGCTGGTGGTCTAGGAGGAGGAGGTGGCAGCAGCTGCAGCCTCCAATGCCCTGGGCCCCAGCCAGGCCCCAGTAGTGCCTCCAATGGTATGGCGGTATAAAAGGGGTTGGTGATGGACGGAGCATCTGAATTAATCAGACACTCACACCCAGTCAAGAGATCTGGGTTAAATCCATCACCGTTCTTTAGCCCACTATGCCACCCCAGTTCAGACATGGCTATATGCAAATCAGTCTGACCCTGTGCCTCATGGGAACAGTGCAGCCCGAACTGCCAAGCCATGTCTTCCCAGTACCGGAAACAAGTTTCCGAGGACCGGTTTCTGGCATTCCAACCTTCTTCAGCCCGGCTTGCTTGAATCCAGTGGCAAAGTGAGCAAGGGACTCACGCCTGAGTATACCCTGCCACACTTATGGTGGCCAAAAGCGGTATAAAAGGGATTGGTGAGGCCAAAAGCGGTATAAAAGGGGTAGGTGGGGCAGGGTATACTCAGACGTGAGTCCCTTGCTCACTGCACCATCAGGATTCAAGCAAGCCGGGCCGACGACGGCTGAAATGCCAGAAACCGGTCCCCGGAAGCTTGTCTCCTTTCTGGTGAAGAATTGGCTTGGTAGTTTGGTCTGCCCTGTTCCCATGATGCACTGGGCCAGGGACAGACTAATTTGCATATAGCCAGGTTCTGAGCTGGGATGGTGCAGTGAGCTAAATAACGGTGATGGATTAAGCCCTGATCTTTGGACTGGGTAAGAGTGGTCTTCAGACACTCTGTTCATCACCACCCCCTTTTCTGAATCGTCCAATGGTATGGCGTCATGGTCTGGCAGCTGCCTGCTGCCACTCTTAATCTGCTGCTGCTACCCCCTTGTAGATAACAGTTAGAACATTTCACCTCTGCATGCTCCTTAGGATAGCGTGCTTAGAAAGCCAGATGGAGGAGCGTTTTGACTGCCTAGAGTGCCCCTTTTTTAATCATTTGTTTAAGGGGTGGGAGTGAAACTTGTTGGGGAGAGGGTGGGATGTGGGAGTTGGGGAAATTGTATTGGGGTTTTACTTACAGACATTTGGATTTTGGACTTTCGTTGGACATTGGTTAGGGATAGGATCCGCATGGGAACTCCATCCACTTCGGATCTCTGACCGACCCCTGCCCTCACCACGTCTTCAACAAGGCCGACGCTGTCATCGCACCCCACCTGCGGGACATCATCAACACCTCCTTCGACACCGCCACCTTCCCGGAGAGCTGGAAGCACGCCAAACTCAGCGCTCTACTAAAGAAACCAACAGCGGACCCCACCGAACTCAAGAATTACCGCCCCATCTCGCTCCTCCTGTTTCCAGCCAAAGTCATTGAGAAGACCGTCAACAAACAGCTGGCCGCCTTCCTCGAGACGAATGGATCCCTCGACCCCTCACAGTCTGGCTTCCAAGCCAACCACAGCACCGAGACCGCCCTCATCGCTGCCACCGATGACATCCGAGCCCTGATGGACAACGGAGAAACCGCGGCCCTCATCCTCCTAGACCTCTCCGCGGCATTCAACACTGTCTGCCACCGCACCCTAGTGCAGCGCCTCAGCAACGTCGGAATCCAGGAGAAGGCACTGGAATGGATCGTCTCCTTCCTCGACGGAAGAACACAGAGAGTCCGTTTACCACCGTACAAGTCAAAGGCCACCGAAGTCATCTGCGGCGTCCCTCAAGGATCCTCGCTGAGCCCCACCCTCTTCAACGTCTACATGAGCCCCCTCGCGGCCATCGCACGCCAACACAACCTGAACATCATCTCCTACGCCGATGACACCCAGCTGATCCTCTCCCTGACCAACGACCCCGCCGCCGCCAGAGCCAACCTTCACGAAGGGATGAAAGAGGTAGCCGAGTGGATGACGACCAGCCGCCTGAAACTGAACTCAGACAAGACGGAAGTCCTCATCCTGGGCTCCTCGCCCTCCACCTGGGACAACTCCTGGTGGCCCCCCGCCCTGGGCACCGCACCCAAACCGACAGACCACGCACGCAACCTGGGCTTCATCCTGGACTCCTCCCTCTCCATGACCAGACAAGTCAACGCTGTCTCCTCGTCATGCTTCAACATCCTGCGCATGCTACGGAAGATCTTCCGGTGGATCCCCACTGAGACCAGGAAGACGGTCACCCAGGCCCTCGTCACCAGCCGACTGGACTACGGCAACGCCCTCTACGCCGGAACCACCGCCAAGCTCCAGAAGAGACTCCAGCGGATCCAGAACGCCTCAGCCAGACTCATCCTCGACATCCCACGAAACAGCCACATCTCCGGACATCTGAGAGACCTGCATTGGCTCCCCGTCAACAAAAGAATCACCTTCCGTCTCCTCACCCACGCACACAAAGCCCTGCACGATCAAGGCCCGAGCTACCTCAACAACCGTATCAACTTCTACGCTCCCAAACGCCACCTCCGATCAGCCAGTCACGCCCTCGCTGCCGTCCCCCGCATCCGAAGAGCGACAACAGGAGGAAGGTCCTTCTCCTACCTGGCCGCCAAGACCTGGAACTCCCTCCCTCCCGACCTGCGCCTGACCCAAGACCACCTCTCCTTCAGGAAGAAGCTCAAGACCTGGCTGTTCGAGCAGTAGCAGCCCCCCCCCCCCAAGCGCCTTGAGACCCTCCAGGTAAGTAGTGCGCTCTATAAATGTCTTTGATTGATTGATTGATTGATTGATAGGGAGGGGGGTGAGTCAGGTGTTGTGGGCATTCCTAGTTTTATATGTTTTAGGGGAATACATTTTTAGTTTTCCAATATGATGCAAATCTCTTTTCGGGGAGAGGTTTACTCTTACTTTGCAAGATTTCCTTTGCAGCAGGGCCACAGTCATTTTGTGAAATCTGCTGATATAGTGCAACACACAGATAGATGTGGTACCCTTACTTTTCCTACTACTACTCTCTCCTCCTGGTCCATGCAGTCTGCAAATATATAACCCCTATGGACTTGGAAGGGGTGTTGGTGTGTAAATTAATTAATTTCCATAGTATATACATTACTTCATCCCCCACACTTCTTCTCCACCTGTGAATGACGATTAGGCGAATCAATGGCTGCATGGGGATGGTTTTGGTTCCCTAGGTGCCATGATGGTGGTAGTAGTAGACAGTAGCAGTTGCAAAAAAGAAGAAAATGGGACAGTCACCTGAGGGAGACTAGAGAACAATTAGTAGAAATACAGTACAGAAGAAGACTGCCAAACGATAAACCATGATAAGCAATGCTAAATTAAAATAAAACAGAATGGTGGGCTAGCCTTGTACAAGTTACAAACTGAAGTCGACTCGAGCTATGAAGAGGACAAGCGTAACCTTGAGTGCCCAAATGATGATGATGCTGGCAATTAATTATGATCGATTATATTCCTCTGGAAAAAATTTGAATATCGAATACTATGCATGGGTGGGTGATCTAATATATATTTTGCCAGCATGGGCTATATACTAATACTAAGAGTAGAAGAAGATCCTCGCCCTGCCTTAAGTTGGTGTTGCTTTTACAACCTCCGCCCCAGCAAGTATGTGATCAATTAATGGTGTACATTTAATTTGGTCACACCTCAATAAATCATACAGCCCGGGTAAGAGGATTAGGGGTTCAATGAATGGATGGGAAGGGGATTTGAGGGAAAGTTTTGACAAAGACAAACACTACACAAGGGCAACACATTCATCTTGGCAGCCGACCATCATAAATCTGTTATGGGAGGAAAAGGAAATGCATACATGATAATGAGTGGTGTTAGACTAGAACAGGACACTATAATAAGCACACCTTTAACCCCATTGAGGCTAGATCTTGGCTTGAGACCAATAGATGAAGAATTATCTCTGAGACCACTGATGTTCTGGCGCAGGATTTGGGCCATCCCGGAATTAGTTAGTAATAGGGAGGCTTTGCAAGAGATCCTTTCCCTCCCCAATGCAGGTAAAATTCCCTGGCTTAGGTTTGTTAAATTGGGGTTGGAGAGTCTTGGTTTACATACTGTATGGTCTAACCCTCTGGTCACTTGTCCGGTGTTGCCCAAGAAGCGATTGGCAAAAATCTATAATGACCACAAATTAGCGACACTACTGCAAAATAAAAATATCGGGTCCTGCACTGAGTCTTTTCTGCTCTTTAAAGACTGCTACTGTTTCGAACCAGTCTTAGACATTATTTATCCGCCTCCTATAAGGAAGCTTTATGTGCAGTGGAGGCACGGGTCACTACCGACTCGTGACCTTACAAGCAAATGGAGTAAGCCCACTGAGAGTAGCTGCCCTGGGTGTGGAGTGGATAGAGAGACAGACATGCAAATCCTCTTCTTCTGCCCAGCGTACAGTGGAGCTAGAAAGAAATGGATAGTCCCACTGTGCAAAAATGTAGGCTTCTCTAAGTGTTTGGTGGCTTACAGGGTACTTAAAACCGACCTTGCTGAGAACATTGTGTTTGCTGTGGCAAAATACTTGGGCACTGTTTGGAATAGGAGGCGTTATTGTTTGAATCTAGCCCTTTGAAACTAGGAAGTATTTTACTAAGAATGTGGTCAACTTGAGCATTTGATTGAAAGAGTTTTATATTTTTAACTGTGGGAATTTTAATATTGTAATACCATTTTTAATATTGTATCAATGTACTGTTTTTTGTATCTTTTATGATGAACAATCATCGAAATAAAGATTATGAAATGAAAAAAATGAATTAGGTAATTGTCTGTCTGCCCCCAGAGAGACCCACATTACATACATTATGTCATGTTGTACCGGGCTTTGATAGATAAGATAGCAAATACAATTTGAATATCTGTAGGAGTCAAATAAGCAAAAGTAAACAAAACACACACAGTTGTAATGATTGAAGAGAAGAAAATGATACTGTTTGTCAAATTGGGAGTTGCATCTCTGCATTCATCTTGAACTCTTCGTCTGTAAATCTTGGTTGCCTGGCAGATGCGGTTTGTGAAGGTAAGTTGGAGTTGTTTTTCCAGTATGGTACAGAGTGGAGGGCCTGTAGATAGAAAAATAGAAAGGATATTGAAAATCAAGAAGAAAAAATTAACTGCATAAGGAGGGGTGCTACAAGAAGACTTTCAGAGGCAGCATGGCAAGATTATGTCTATTTCAGGCAGTTACCTCCAACAACAGCCACCCACCCAACCTCCAGTTGACTACAAATTTGAGCCAGACAGCACTGATCACACACAGACACACACATGCACACACACAGCAACATAGCATTTTCCAAATGAAGATAAAACCAATGCACTACTATCAGTCACACCACACTCACCACCACCACCATTACACAGACATGTAGATCTGGTGTTGTTGTTTACCTTTAGGCTTCTTCAAAGTCATCATCATCCAAATCGGTTGGTTTCAGAGAATTTGAAAACTTCCATCTTCCTCTGGTGGCATTTATTGAAGTAGTAATTCTCACGCCCAGAGTTATTCCATCATCTCTGATCCTCCTGACTTGGACCATTTGAACTCCGTACCAACAATGTCCTGAGTAAGTCCAGACTCGTCGCAACTCAAAATACAATGGATCGGCCTGTATGTATTAGTACAATTTTAATCTTGAACAACATGAAGGGAAAGATTGACTTGAGTCACTTTATTTGTGTGTAGAATAGTAGACATCATACACAAAAAACAACAATCACTCTGCTTGTAATCCATGCCCTTATTTACCTGTTCTTCTGGGGCAGTCCCTCTAGGCTAGGAAAGGAAAGATAGTTAGTTAGGGCCTAGAGTTGGAGGCAGGTACACCTTTGTTTGTATTCTCCATCCAATGTCTGGCATGAGGGAAATGGCTTCAGGGCGAGTCAGGACTTAATTCTTTACTGACTGCACACAATTGCAACTCCAATCCAGCAATCAAAGAGTAAGATGGTGGGGATGGAATTGTGAACCTGAAAGACACACACAAATAAGGTTCCTTAGCTATATATCTTTTTATTTTTTTATTTTTGCACATCAAAGAAAGATTAAAGTAACTAGAAACTAGGCCTTATTCACTGCAGGACTCATTTCTAGGTGACACTTCAAGGGTACTTTTTATCGAGGAGGCAAGATGGTGACCGCTGTTGTGGCCGTTTGAGTAGCTTTCGGACTGCTCGGCGTGGCTTCTTACCGGTGACCAACTGCACTCGTCCGTGAAGCATCTGCTGGTTGTTTCTGGTGGAGAGTTTTTCGGTAGCCACTGGATCTCTCTGGATCTCGATTGGTGGGGATTAGCGGCGGTGAGGCTCTGGCTGTGGCGTCCTCGGCGGTGTCCTGGGCAGATAGGTTCAATGTAGAAGGCGGGTCCGCGAAGTCAGCAGGGGCAGCGGAGTGGAGCGCCCAGGCGGTGCGGAGTCAGTAGTTCTGTACCAGCTCGAAGGAGCAGATTGAAGCTGAGTTTGATTGGGCAGGTGAGGGAGCTTGGTGGCTAACCGGTAATGGCTCCCAAAGGCAGAGTAGCAAAAACCCGTGGAGCGGCGAGGGCAGCAGTCAACTCGTCTTCTGCAATTGAGGGGGTTCTGATCAGTGGGATTAGAACCGCTAATAATGGTCTTAATCCGAATTTAAATATGAACAGAGTGACACCTGTGCAGAGCAATGTTGAAAATAGGCGAGGGCCTGCAGTGGTGGAGTCGAATTTGACGAGCGCAGCTGGGAATATTGAACCTGAAACTTTGGGACTTGAGAGTGGGCAAGAGGCTAAGAACCCGCAACATGATATTTCTAAAAAAGATCGCATTGTCCCTGCAATTTTTCAAAAGAAGTCAACACTTAACGGCAAGCCGGCAGGGAGTCAAGTAACCCAGGTAAAGCAAGCTAATCCACCAGTGATGCAACCTTTGACATTGAATGGGTCTATGGGTGGCAATGTTCCTGGCGATATTGCCTTCTGTGGGAGAGACTGTAGAGACTGTAGTGAGCTGTGTTGTTGCCGAGAATGCATTAGCTAATAGCACGGTAATCAATATGGAGGCCCCTCGAACTGTAGGTGCTGTTCCACCAGATGGGTTGGATGTGGTCAATGTGCCAGAAAAAATGAATGATGCAGAATCTGCCAGGTCAGGTGGGAAGTTTTATTCCATGTCGGATCTTTCAATTGTCTCAGAGAATGATGATGATGACAATGATAATGACAATCTGAGTACAGTTGGCGACTGGATGGATGAAATAGACTCACATTTAGGGGAAGAAGACTCCTGCTTGGATCAATCCGTTAATAAAGAGACAGTGAAGAAGACGCAAGAATGTGGGGTTAATATGTTGAATGGGAGGAATACTCCACTGGTACAGCCGGTATGGGTCGGTACACCTAGTAGCCAGTATGCTGAAACCAATGTTGTGAACTCTGGTGAGGATTGTGAATAGGTGACATTGAACACAATCTATAAAGTCATAATGGCCCATAGGGAGGAGACAAGGGCGGAAGGCCTACGCACACAGGGGGCTATATGTAACTTACAGAATACGGTTCGTCGTATTGCAAAGGCCTGTGCTGAAACAACTACAAGTGTCGTGGAGGTGGAAGAACGTATTTCTGGGGTTGAAGACTCGTTGGTAAAACAGCAGTTGTCTATTACAGACTTACAAAAGACTCGTGAGTATATTGACTGGAAGCTCACAGATATGGAAAACAGATCAAGACGGAATAATCTGCGTATTCTGGGGGATCCCTGAAAAACTGGAGGGACAGGATGTTAGACAATTTGTTGTGGAGATGTTTAAGGAATCCTTCCCGGAGTTAAAAGATTGGAATTGAGAGACTGAGGTCATCAGGGCCCACAGATTCCCCTTTATTATACAAATGAAAGTGGGTGGGTCTGGGCGAGAGTTCATTGTGCACCCCCGGGCAATCTTAATTTGTTTGAACAATTATCTGCTACGAGAGGCACTATATGATCTCGCTCGGCCTGATCGACGCCGGTCGGGTCAGGAGTGCGAATTCTTTGTGCGCTCCGATTTCTGCCCGGCTACGGTGCAGTTAAGGTGGAGATTACGGCAGTTATTACCAGCTTTTCAGGCTAAAGGAGCACAGGCTTTCTTGCTAAATCCCACCAAGCTAAAGGTGATTCACATGGGCAAAACTCTATTTTTTACATAAGAAATTGCCGCGCAAGAGCGTTTGAAATCCATGGGGAAGTAGGTAGCACCAGTTAAACATCAGCAGATGTATAAGAATGAATTTTTTTTTTTGTCCCGGTAGAATGCTGTTTTCTTTTGTTTTGCCCTTTCAGTGTACTACTAATATGGGAACAATATTAGGATATACAGTTATGTATATCACTTGGTTATATAGCATGTAGAATGCTGGGTGTAGTTTGAGGGAATCTGGTAAAAGTGCTGTAATTATTATGTATAGTTTTGAATGTAACTGAAAGGGTGTATGTACTCAGGACGATTTGTTTTTGTGACAGATGGGTCGCGGGTGGGGGCTACGTGGAAGAGCAGTCCATAAGCACTCTCCATCATTGAGGACATGGTCCCTTTGCCTCGTTTTGGGTGGGGGGTTCAGGTACAGGTAGGGGTTTGGATGGGGAGGCATGGGGGGTGGGACGGGGTTTGGGTGGGGGTTGGGAAAAAAAGAAAAATAATCCATGAGTTCACTCTTTTTGTGATATTTGAGCAACAACGGATCATGGCACAGTGGTACAATGCAGGGAGTAAAAGTATTACACTTGGCTCTCCGAATGTTAGGGGACTAAATCACCTAAATAAAAGGCAGCGTGTTGCGAGTGAATTACAAATGCTTCAGTGCGACTTAATTTGTCTCCAAGAGACCCATATAGCATGGGCTAAGAGAAAAGTGTTAGGGGAACTTGGGTACAATCTTTTATCATGTACGGAACAATCAATCACATCAAGGGGAGTTGCAATTTTGGCAAAAAAGCATATTGTCAGTACAGACAGCACATTAACTGATAAGTATGGAAGATGGGTCATAGTTGAATGTGTTAGTGGGGCATCAAATTTTACAATGTGTTCTATTTATGGCTCGAACTTTGATGAGCCATCAGTATTAGAATTACTTAATGTCGAATTAGCGCTATGGCCAACACCACTTATAGTGTGTGGGGACTTTAACATTAATCTTACACCCAATTCTATAGGAAATGTGAACTATCGTTATACTGGCAGAGAGCCAAAAGTATATAGGGATCTTCAATCTTTTATTGAAGCGCACAGCTTGGCCGATGTCTGGGCTACTCTGAGAGGGGAGGAGCCAGGTTATACTTTTTTTTTATGCCCACATCAAAAACGTGTGTGATTAGATGTTTTTTTTGCCCCGGTCCAGTTCTTGAAGGATGCCCAAATTCAAGTATATCCAAGCGCTACGTCAGATCGGTATTGAATCTAGCTGGTATTCGAATAACACCCAGGCCACGTGGCTTCTCATTTGATAGAAAATTGTTATTAGACAAAAAATGTGTTGCTCACATGAATGAATTGATCACAGCTTTCTTTCAGATTAACCTCGGTAGTACAACTGCCGGTTGTGTGTGGGATGCTTAGAAAGCTGCATTTAGGGGGAATGTTCTCAGCTATGGTTTATACAGACAAAAACAACTTAGGAGCACTCTACAGGAGCTGTACCATGCAGTGAGGTGTGCAGAAGAAAAGCTTATGTTGGCCATACTGGGTGGATTAAATATAGGAGACATCACAGCAGAAGTCTCTAAGTGCAAGATCAAAATAAATTTACACTGGACCCAAGAGGCAGCTAAAAATATCTAGCGAATAAACAGTTGAATTAGGAGTACAGGGAGGCAAGTGGTCGGTGTTTGGCACAAAAAGTGAGAGCTAAAAAAGCGACACAGAAAATTAGCTCAATCTTTGACGTAAGGGGGAATCAGGTGGAGACTGAGGCTGGGATCCTAGCAGTATTCCGAGACTATTACGAAGCATTGTACACTGGTGAAGAATATAATCATCCAAATTCTGAGACTTTGCTACAGCGCTTTTGTGATCAGAGCTTGGATGATTCGGAGGCAGCGCAATTGGAGGCCCCTATAACTATGGGGGAATTAGAAAGGGCTGTAAAGGAATTAGCAATTGGAAAAGCTGCAGGGCCAGATAGGTTACCATTAGAGGTCTATAAGATCTTCTTTGGTTTTCTACAGGAGGACATGTTGGCGACATTTAGACTGGCCCAAGCTGGCTCATCTCCTGCAACTTGGGATGAGGCCAGCATTGTTGTTTTTGGGACGAAAGATAAACCTCCAGAGTTCCCGGCATCATACCGCCCCATTTCGCTGCTGAATGCAGATAGTAAAATCTATTCAAAAATCCTAGCTACTCGACTCGCGGAGGTTATAACACCACTGGTATCAATCCGGCAGCATGGTTTTATTCCTAAGCGGGGAACGACAAATTATGTTAGTAGAGTGCTAACGCTTCTGGACTACGCAAATTGCAAAGGGGAACCGTTTAGCCTTATTTTAATAGACACTGAGAAGGCTTTTTACCGCGTTTCGTGGGGATTTCTGTGGGTGGTAATGTGGCGACGTGGGTTTAAACAACAATATATTTTGGAGATACAAACACTGTATCACAAGCCAGTAGCTAGGATTTGTATAATGGGTATTGAGTCTGAGCCATTATTATTAACGCCTGGTAAAAGGCAGGGATGCCCTTGCTCCCCCTTATTGTTTTCTTTATATATTTTGACCCATTTTTAAGAATGCTAGAAGAAAGCCCTATTATAACCTCAGTTAGGCTCCAGCAAGATCAATTTCACATTTTTGGCATATGCTGACGATGTGGCAGTCGTGACATCTAATCCAGCGATGGAAATATGTGAAATAGAGCTATTGGCGGCACTATATGGGGCGACATCTGGTTATAAATTGCATTCGACAAAAACTCAAATTTTATATGTTCATTTGCATGCGTTTGATGACCAAAGGGTAGTCCAGGAGGTGATTTATTTGGGGATCAGGATCCGGGCTTGTCTGAAGGCAACGTGGAGTCAAATTGGGGGCGTTTGGTATCAGAGACCCATAAGCAGTTGGATCGTTTAGAGTGCCTACATCTGACAATGATGGGAAGATGTAACGTTCTCAAAATGTTAATTTTGCCAAAAATATTATATTTTTTTAGAGCAGTCCCCTTAGAGATCTCACACGTTAACCTTGTTTCATTACAATCAATATGCGCTAGATTTATATGGAGTCCGGGTTAAGCATGTAGAGTGATGTGGTACATGGTGTTACCTAGGGAACAAGGGGGATGGGCCGTGCCAGATTTTACGCTGTACTATTATGCATGTATGTTGCAGCAAATGAACATACTTTTGACTGGTATTGAGCCAACTACTAGGGCTGAATACCCTGCTATTTATCAAATGCTCCTAGGTAGTGAGGCTAAAAATTGTTTTGTTTATCAATTTGGATTGGAGTTACTACAAGCGCACTCAATTTAAGGTTCTTATTGCTGCATACAAAGTATGGGCTGCGGTAAAAAAAAGATATGGTATGGACAACGTATCATGGCATACTCCATTAACAGCAACTACTATTTTTCCAGCAGTTTTTTGTGATCAGGTGGTTAATAAATGGAGGGATAAAGGGGTGTATATAGTTGGTGACTTATTTTCAGGTGATGATATGAAGTCTTTTGAACACTTAAGAGACCAATTTCATCTGTTGAGGACTACTTTTTCTAAATATCTACAACTACGTGACAATTATTTTAGAGCCCGAAAATTCAAGCTAATCCTGTTGTCGAGGCAATAGGGAAAAATGCATGAATTGGCACACTGTATACTCTAATACTAGGCACATTTGATAATGATTTGGAAGTCCAAAACCAGAAATGGTATAGTCGATTAGGTTGCCAGGGTATACAAGTGGAGACTTTCATAGAGATGGCAGGGCTATTATTTATGTCTGCAAATCTATATACTCAACACTTCAAAACAATTTTTAATTTATACTATACACCAGCTAAAATATCGAAGTGGGATTGTATTAATGGGGGCAAGTGTTTTTGCTGTGGGACCGTAGCTGCTGATATCGTACATATTTTTTATTCATGCAGACATTTAAACACACTCTTCTGCCATGTAGAAACATTTCTAACTGAGATTCCGGGTACAAGTATACAAATATCTGCCACTCAGGTTGTGTTGGGGGTTGAAAAGGGAACAGCAGTGGATACCCTATCTATTCAATCAGTATATTTGATCTTTCTTGCCACTGCCATCACAAGGTTGTGTATAGAATCAATGTGGCTACAAAAGAAACCCCCTTCGTTTGAAGTATAGAGGGCAAGAATCTTAACAATCTTCAATATGGATTATAGCCTCTATGCTTTGAAAGGCAGATGAAGAATGAAGGTGGGCCGTCAGATCTGGGGGGCCGTTATGAACTATATGGAGCTATAAAAGTCTTGCTGTACGGATTCATCTATGTTCTTTGTCTTAGTTTTTTTCCTTTTCCTCTCTTTTTATTAAATAGCGGCAGTTGTAATATGTCTAAGAAGGGATTAGCCTCGGACATTCTAAGCCGTGTATATATTGGACAGGTGGGATACCCACAGTTTTTATTTAGTTTTCTCTTTTTTTCTTTTTGATTTGCTTCTGTGTAATAGTAAGCTATTTTATTTGAATATTCTGTACCGGTTTGTGAACTCATGGGGCCCGATTCACAGAATGAACTTAAGACTCAATCCTAAACTTACTACTATTTTGGTATTCACAGAATGCACTTACTACTTTTGGTATTCCCAAAAGTTAGGATTTTGTCTTAAGTCTGTCTAAGTTTGTCTTAAGACAAACTTAAGACAAAATCCTAACTTCTGTGAATACCAAAAGTAGTAAGTTCATTCTGTGAATGCCAAAAGTAGTAAGTGCATTCTGTGAATACCAAAATAATAGCAAGTTCAGGATTGAGTCTTAAATTCATTCTGTGAATCGGGCCCATGGATTTTAATATAAAACACAAAAAAAAGAAACTAGGCCTTGGGGGTGAATTGCGCTCCGTTTGTGGAGCTTATGGAGTTTTCTGCACTCCGCAGAGCTTTCAGAGTGCAAAAACCCCGCTCCATGTAGTGCAGCAAATTTATTTCCCTACTCGTGCTCATGAATGGTACGTTGGCGAGCGCGAGCTGCTGCTTGGTAGAATTTATGCAGGAACATCTGCACAACTGCAGTACACACTTTATTTGTCACTTCGTGGAGCTCTGCATAGCGAAACTCTGCAGACTACAATCATGCCTGCTAGAAACTAAAGCCTAGTTGTCAGGGAAGTAGACCTCATCCTCAAACTCTGGTGGTTTGCCTAGAAGTAGGTCACCTAACACACTACTTCCATGACCTGAGTCGCTGCCATCTTCTTCCTGTTGTGGTACTTCAGGTATGGTGTAATCCGGTAGTATAACATGCTGATTCATTTTTATCATGGTTAACCTCTCCACGTTTTCGGGTGAGAGACTGCTCCTTCTCACTGTCAGAACGGCAACTGCAGCACTGAAAACAAACTCAGCAGAGAAACTTGTTACGGGTCAATCCAAATAGTTTATCACCAGCCTGCTAAGCACTGGTCATTGCCACCTTTTCCCATACCAATACAGCAATGGATTTTGATCAAAGTAGACCTCTGTTTGGTCATCTAGATAGGCCTGGACCATACGTTCAATGGACATGGGTGCTCTGCTTTGCTCAGCCTTGTTTACCTTTGCCTCAGCACTGGATTTAAGCCTTACCAGTAGAAACCATTCTGATATTGTGGCTGATGCCCCTGTTCTTGTTGTTGATATTGATGTTGTTGTTCTTGCTGCTGTTGGTGCTTTTGGGTGCTGTGAGCTAACAGCACTGCCCTCAGAATATGAAGTTGAACTTGAAGGCTGCCCTGCAATACTTGTTGTACCCTGGCATAGAGGGATTCTAATTCCCTGCTATTCTTTTTCTAGCTGACTGGCTTGCACAGCTATCCAAGTTTTGAAGTTGGCAACATCCCCATCTGAAAAAGGAATGAAAGTGTCCAGTATGGTTCGTAATGATTTGCACCTTGGATCAAGAAATGTGGCACAAATGTAGTAGTTGCATGACACAATGCCTCTTTGCACCCTTGTATTTTCAGGTAAGCAAACGATTAAGCTCTCCACCAACTCATTTGCTTCTTTTCTGTCCTCCACACCTGCGTACATTGCAGATACCTCCTTTAGCTGTTCCTGTAGCATGTGTACTAATGGGATAGCTTTGCCCATGGTATATAGTCCTCCTTGCTGACTTCTCATGTGAAAACTCGAAAGGAGGCCCCATTGGTCCATCTCAATGATCATGCCTTTCAAAGTTGCATCCCCTCTTTGCATGGTATATTTATTTATTAGTCTGTACTGCTCATACAGAGGTTCAAGCATGTAATACGTTGAGTTCCAATGTGTTGGCACCTCCTTGATGAGTGCATTTACTGGCATTCTGTTATCATGTTGAATGATCCTCAGCTGCTTCTGGGCTTTAAAAGAATGGCTGACATGTGTGCAGATTCATCTGCAGGTGGTCAGTAAGATGCTGACTTGTCTTCTTTTTTCAGTAATTCTTCAATAATTATGTTAATGCAGTGCACCAAACACAGGACCCTGAAATAGCCACCATCGTCCATGGCCTTAACAATATTACTGCTATTGCCCATAGCAACAAAACAGATGTTAAGCCCTCTTAGTCACAGACATTCGTAGACCTTAGTGTTAAAGTCTTACAAAATGTTTGCAGCCGTATGGAATTTCTCCATGGCGAACATGGCTACTGTAGCATATAATAAAAATGTCAGCAGTGTCAACACATGCAGATATATTTTCTCTAAACCCCACAAAAGAGATCCAGTTTGCAGTGATGCACATGTAATCAGTGGCTTGGCAACTGGTCTACATGTCTGTAGTCAGGTTGATATTCTGAACAACACTCTGTTGCAAAGCTTGTCCAAGCAATTCCAGCACGTCGTGATGTAGTGCTGGAACAGCAACTCTGGCGAAAAAGGGCCGGCTGGGAACCTTCCATTTCGGACAGTTGGCTGCCACAAATTCAGGAAAACCAACCCCTACCACAAAAGAAAAAGGGAAGAGGTCCAGAGCTAACATTTTAGCAAGCTTCGCGTTGTTCAAACTTGCCATTGGGTGGTTGTGTTCCTTCTACCCCTCGGGCCTAAATATGCTAAGAATGATAGCCTGGATTTTTTTCTTTTCTGGTTCCACTGATGCAGGTGACTTCTTGAGATTAGATATTGTTAGGCGCAATGCATGTTTTTTCATTGGGGTACTCTCTTGCCTTGGAACCCTTGGTGTCTCGGCCTGACTCCTGTTCCATTGCAATGTTGCTGATGATGATGTGTGATGTACCACTGCACTGCTGGGGACAGGGCTGCTTTGTGTACCAGAGAAAATGACTGCCTCTTATTCACTTTACATAGTGATCGGTTCTTCCTCCCCTCCACCAACAACACTTGCAGTTTTTAGGCCACTAAGGTGCGTCTCCCACTGGATCTTGTGGTATTTTGTCAGATGGATTGTTTGGTGTCCAGTACCATAGTTTGTACCGAGCTTTTGCCGACTAACACCTACTCCACAAATGGAGCATATCTGAATGTTCACCTCCATCTGGCTAACGGAAAAGAAGTTCCAAACCAGGGAGGTCAACTTTCTGAGTTGTAAGGAGTTTGGAGCGACTTAGAAGGGTCCATATATACATTGACATCATCTTAGTAGTCACATGACGGTAATTATCCCTCTTTAGCTTGGATTTACGATTTAAAATATTCTCAACCCATGGAGTGCGTAGGTTTATTTTTTTAATTTCTTGTCAATAGAAATTTATTGATTGAACCAGATTGGAAAATGTTTTCTCTAAGGAAGTACAGCACCAACTCTGTTCGATATTGAAGAGTACGTATGGGTTCACTAGAATGGGTCTTTCATATATTGGGGATTTTTACTTGATATCCAGTAGCAATAACTGTAGAGATGAGACTTTAAAGGCCCTTTCTTTACATTGTGCTCTTTTGGACTTTTCACTTTGAGCCAGGTGTCATTTGAAATTCTTGCCTTAAAGGTCCCAGTTTCGGTGGGTTCTGTAAAAGGTTGGTCAGTAATTTTTGGCATACCTTTGCTTGGTTCAGCATCTAATGTCATGTCTGTATGAGGACCTATATGTTTGGCAAATAATAGAGGTTGGGGGGTGCACAGCAAGGTAAATTAACGTGTTTAAGAAACAGTTCCAAGTTTTGGGGGTGCTCTCAAGGGTGGTGTTGTCCGTCTAAACACCAACAAATATCACTAAAGTTGTGTATGCAGAGAACTGCGGATACATCCCCTAATGAGGCACACCAGAGGTGATCACAAATATGATTCAGTACTCAATTAGAGGTAAGGTATGTTTTTTAATTCTTAAAGTTTCTTCAATTGATTTTCGCAATTTTTAGACTGATATTAGCAGCATATCAGAACACAGCGTACATCCGTGGAGGTTAACTTATGAACTCTTTCTCCAATGCATTTCGGGCAAAAATGCCCTTGGTCACGGAGTGCTGTAGAGGAAGGCAGAGAAAACGAGTGTAAGGGGATGGTTGTCTTAAAAATGTGGGGCATTACTTGTGCTAAAAGTGAAGGGAGTTGGTGGCCATGGGCTACTAGGTGCTCGGTACTAGAGTGAAGGTATAGGGCATGTGAGAGGAAGATTACCGCGAGTGGTTGATATATAAAAAACAGGGGTACAGCGAACGCGTTCAAGGTAGCTTAATGCTTGCACAGGGACTTACTTCATAGTCACGCGTAGCGCAAAAACGCTATCCGTCGGGCTGTCAGCTCGCTGTCTCGTGTGCTCGTGAGCGGGGGTGGTTAATATGATGTTAGTAGAAAGCGTCGATGGACTCATGCATTGCAAAACTCATGCATAGAATGTCGACTCAGGTAAAAGAATTCCGCGGCCATCTTGGAATGGAGTGAGTTAGCGGGGGGTGAGTTTGACGTGCAGGGAATGTATGGAGAAAAGGGTGAGGGGGGAGAAGAAGGAGTACAGTAAAACAGTTAGGAAACACATAATGAACACTTTAAAGGTAACAACTATATTCGATGCGATCATTAAGCCCGTGAGGCTTCAGTGTCTGTAATAGGTAGATCCATTCAAGTTCTCTTTTTAACAGCAGTTTATTGTTGTCAATTCCTTCATGCTTGGGGATGATTTCCAACACAATGAATTTCAATTGGGCGATGGTGTGGCGTGCATCAACGAAGTGCATGGCAACATTGGATTTTTCCATCTTCAATCGTATGTTAGATTTATGTTCGTTGAGGCGTGTTTTTATTTTACGTTCAGTTTTGCCAACGTATAACTTGCCACTGGGACATTTCAATGCATAAATCAAGTTCATGGAATCACAGGTAGCGTCGACTTGAAGTTTGATATTGTGTCCTTTCATGGGGTGTTGTATGCTGTTGCCTTTGATGACATTATTACAATGGTTACAGTTTTGGCAAGGTTGGGTTCCACAATGGTGTTTAGATGTGTCAGTGGGCCTGGAAAGAATCTCTTTGATATTTCTGCTCCTAGTATGAGCAAATATTGGTGGTTTTTCAAAGATGCCCCGAAAATCAGGTTCATTCTGTAGTATGGGCCAGTGTTTCCATATGATTTTTTTGTAGGAGGAACTAGCTGTAGAGAATTTGGAAACTAACACCATGCGTTGTTCTGTGGATTTATGAATCTTTGCAAGGCTATCTGCTCTGGAAATGTTAGCCACACGAGATTGTGCTTGGTGAAGGACGTTCTCAGGATAACCTCGGTCGTGGAACCTGTTATACATTTCCTTAATGCGAATATCAACTGTGGTGTCATCAGATACGATGCGCTTGACGCGCAACATTTGAGAGAACGGGAGGTGTTTCTTCAAGGATCCTTGGTGGAAACTAGAAAAGTGGAGGGAGTTATTCCGGTCTGTGCCTTTCCTGTGTAGGTCAGTGACCAACCCTTCAGGGGTGATTTTAATGTGGACATCCAGGAAGGCTATGTCCGTATCACTGATTTGCCATGTAAGGTTGATGCGAGGGTCTTTGCTGTTCACTTCGGTGAGTAAGCTGTGAAGAGATTCTTTGGTGTCAGACCACAGTAGGAACAGATCATCAATGTATCGCACATACATTTTGGAGTGATTTTGAAAACTGGAGTTGGTGTATATGTGGTGTTTTTCGAAATTTTCCATGTATATATTAGCATACGCTGGGGCAGCGCAGTTTCCCATCGCCATTCCGGAGAGTTGCAGGAACCATTGGTCATCTACTTTGAAGTAACTGTGGTACAAGATGAAGATCATCAGTTCCATTAGGAAGGTTTGCATGGGTATGTCAATGTCACTGTGGAGTAAGATTTGTTCAATAGCTTCGATTCACCCTTGGTGGGGTATCGAGGTGTATAACGAGCTAACATCAGCAGTGCAGAGTACAAGGGGCTCACTGATTTGTAATTGTATTTCAGATAATTTCGTAAGAAATTCCGTGGTATCTTTGATGTAGCTGGCTGTTTGGATGACTAGAGGTTGTAAGTACTTATCGATGAATTTGCCGGTGGTTTCATGTATCGATCCCTTGGTGGACACTATAGGTCTAAATGGGGGGTCCATGAGATTCTTGTGAATCTTGGGACACATGTGGTTGGTTGGACTTTTTGGATGATCAAGTAACAGGTACTTTTTGGTGCGTTCTTCGATGATACCTGATTGGTGTGCTTTGTTAACGAGATCTTTCAATATGCTTTGAAATTCAATAGTTGGATTGTAATCCAGAGCCATATAGGTCGTGGTATCTTGAATGTGCTCCTGGAGTTTCCTAGTGTACATCTCGGTGTTGAGTATCACTAAAGCACCGCCCTTGTCGGCTTTAGTGCATTTGATTTGCGGATTGTTGGCCAGTGATTTCAGGGTATCGCGGTCTTTATTGGTGAGATTTTGTAGTTTCCTGGGTACTCTGAAATTGATCTTCAGTAAGTCCTTACGGACCAGAGTCTCGAATAGATCAATGCACTTGTGGCTGGTGGGTGCTTGATAAGTACTGGGGGGCCGTAGGCCTTTGAGTTCATCCTCTTTGGCGGTGGTCGTGGTAGGTAATGTGTTGTCGAAGAAATGTCGTAGTCTTAACTTTCTGGTAAACTTGAAGATACTCACTTCGAGTTCCAAAAGATTAGTAGGTGTTGTCGGGATAAACGACGTGCCTTTTTCAAGTAAGTTCATTTGATGAGTAGAGATGTCTGCGTCAGAAATGTTAATTACGAGACTGTTTTCTTTGGTTTGAGATCCTTTTTGGCAACCGTACTCCGAGTGGCAGGTGGACTCTTTTCTTTTTCTTTTGGTCTTGCTCCGCCTGAGTCTTCGAGTTGGTCTGGGCTTACCTCTAAAAAATGACTGGATGTAGTTGGTTCGTGGCTAGTGGTTGACGCACTAGGTTGTTCACTGCTGGGTGGGTGTCTGGTGGCAGGTGGTCGTCTAGATGAACGGCTAGTTGAGTCAGTGTCAGATGAAGATGTATCCGTTTGGGTGTTGAATGGCCTATTACGACGTATTTGGGCATAAACATCAGCCCAGGAGTAGACTTCATCAAGCTTGTAATCAAGCGTGTCCCGACGGAACTTTCTAACTTTACGATCATTGATTTCTTTTTGGTATTTGTCAAGGAGGGTTTTGGTTTCGTCTAATGTAGCTGTTAGTTCCTCCGGTGTCAACAGATTTTTAATTTCGTTGTCGATCTCTTTCATTTCTACTTCCAATTCTTTAAGTATCCCAGCCAGTTCTTCAACGATCAATAATATTAGATCGAGACTGCATTTGTTCAGAATTCCGTTCCATTTATCCAGAAAGTATTTTGAATTCTTGCAGAGCGACGGCTTTAATGCAATTCGTAGTCCGCGTGGGATTCTGAGTGCCCGGTGGAATCGCAGTAGTGTGCTCGCATGGAGCTTCTGGTTGATGTGTCGTTTGGACAAATATATTAACTGTTTTACACATTGCTCCTTGCTCCGAGTTGTGGTGGAAGGGCTAATGTCTTCCTCAATCAGCGAGTAAATTCGTTCTTTCTCTGGTTCGTCGTAAGCTAGCGTGTGAGCTCTGGCTTCTGTGCTCTTACTTATCTACTCAAATTGCATGGTTGGAGCGTGCTACCCTCCGTGGGCGGATATCCAAATTGACAAATAATAGAGGTTGGGGGGTGCACAGCAAGGTAAATTAACGTGTTTAAGACCTATATGTTTGGTCCTTTAGACGCATGTGAATTATGAGTCCAGGACATGGGTTTTATTTTCTTTTACTCTTTAGAGACTTTTGGATTCATCTTTTTTTCTTTGCACAATTACGTTTAATATTATTGTTTATATACAGTATTTTTCAAAACATACACCACTTTTTTCATTTTTTTAGTTGTTTCCTTCATGCATGCAAGGTGGCACTTTAATCAAATGTTCTCATTACTGACTGCTCCTTCTAGAGAGGACTCAATTGTATATATGTGTATATTATGAAACATACTCCTTTCTCTGTGCATACACCATCTGTATATGTTGTTGTGTGTATATATTTGTATAGATAAGATTGTATATTATGTATTTATAGGTTTCCTTGTCTGCCCTAGTCCTGATGAGGCCACCAAAACGCGGTCTGAAACGTATCAACTCCACAGATTGGATAAGGCATACATCTGGGGGGTCTGCATCTCGAAACATGCCAGCGTGTTACGATCCATACAGAGGGATCAGGAACAAATCCAGCAGAAACTAAAGGATATGGAAATTAAAACACAAAAAACTCATCACCAGTACCTTTAGGCGATCATGCAGCACTACTGACCGAATTCATGGAAGCTGCTACCTGTGAAGACTAATATCTCCGCAAGTATGCTATGGCACGGATGTATGGGGAGGGTGAAAGGCCCAGCAGGATACTTGCATGCCTCCTTAGACCTCAGTATCAATCTGCTTTCATTGCACACCTAGACACTGAAACTGATGCCACACTGACCAGGGGGACTGACATAACTGCAGCTTTTCTTTCATACTATACACATTTGTACAAAACACGCAACCCCCGATGGGACAGGCACTGATGTACTATTTACAGGAAATAGCTATGGTTTGGTTAGAAAAGGGATAGCTTGAATTCCGAGCCGCCCCAATAGATGAAGAAGAAATTAGGCATGCAATAAAAGACCTAGCTAGTGGCCCTGCCTGGGCTCCGATGGTCTCTCTGGGGAGTTTTATAAAGGTTACCAACACGAAATAGCTCTGCGACCACTGGAGGTCTATGGTGAGGCACTGCAAAATAGGTCTCTTTCTCCAACTATGAGTGAAGCCATTGTCACACTGCTGCTTAAGCTGGGTAAATTGCCACATCAATGTTCATCCTACAGGCCATTGTTGTTATCAATCACAATTATAAAATCCTTGCCAAGATATTAGCCACCCGCTTATCATTACTTTCCTTGCAGATACCACACTATGCCCCTTTCAGGCGGGCTTTGTCCCGAGTAGATCCACAGACTAAACCTGCGCGCTATTTTTTCTGTGATTAACCAAATGGAGCTCACATTACTGGCAGCGGTCATTCTTCTCAATGCTGAAAAAGCCTTCGACTCATTGGAATGTCCTTTTCTATATATACTGTGCTGCAGAAATTGGGTGTCCCTGTTGGATTTTTAAAACTTGTCCCCCTACTGTACTCAGACCAGGTAGCAAGGCTAAAGCTTAATGGCAAAATAACAACTCAATTCCCTCTATCCCGTGGCACCAGGCAGGGGTGCCCCTTTCACCCCTATTATTTATTGTGGCTATGGATCCCCTTGCGCGCCATATTCAGGAAAGACATCTCCACCGTGGTTTACAGTTGTATACATACCCTCTTGTTGCTTCGTTCTATGCCGATGACGTGATGATATTTGGACGAAAGCCAGCAGAAAACCTGCCCCCCCTTCTTAGAGAGGTGGTTCCATTTAGAGTGTACTCGGGATTAGTAATAAATTGGACTAAGTCAGAAATGTTTCCATTGACCCCGGCAACTACTCAAGCAGACTTTGAGTTCCCTTTGAAATGGTGCCCCCCTAAATATCTTGGAATTTACTTGCACTATAGTGCCCCTGAGGAAATTCGACTAAATTATGATCCAGCGGTGGACCATCTCACATTGCAGGCAGAAAAATGGATTAAAATCCCCATCTCCATAGCCAGCAGGATTGCCATATTAAAAATGGTGGTTCTCCCACGCTTTTTTAAAGCTTTTCCTGAACATTCCGATCGCTTTAACCAGAAAAATCTTTGACACATGAGATCTCTACTTATCCGTTTAGTTTGGGCAGGTAAACCACCTCGTATAAGCTGGAAAATTCTGACTATGGCATACTAGCATGGGGGAATCGGTGCCCTGGATTTTTATTATTATTATCTAGTAGCCCAAACCCACTTTACATATCATTGGTATCACCCAGACGCAGAATCCAATATCTTAAGCCTGAACGATCTCAAATACACCCCAACTCGCTCTCTGTTGTATTACCACAGGGCTTACCACGTTGCCCGGCGGAGACCCAAACACCTCCCACGATGTGCTGGGCATGGACCAAATTACAACAGTACTTGCAGAAGGACTTACTATACTCTGCTCATATACCGTTAGCAGATAATCTGTGATTACCCACCACCACTGAAGCTCTTACTAAACGTACATTAGCCAAACATGGACTCCATAAGATTGGAGATCTATTTAAAGACTCAAGACCATGCATGATAACAGAACTTACCACTCCTCAGGACTTACATGGACAGGTTCCTACAGCACAGGGTCCGTGGGTCTCAAATTGAGGCTATACCGGACACATGAGCGAGCCTGAGGACTTTTCCCCTCTCTCACTCGTAATAACTTCACTGGACAGCACACGCTTAGTTACACGCATATATCATCTATCACTATCCCTTCGCCCAGCAGCAGGGATCAAAGCACAAGCAGCTTGGGAACGGGACCTAGACATGCCAACAACTGACGACATATGGCACTACCATTGTGCACAAACACGATACATGTCGAACAATTACAGACATAAATTATTACATTTTAAATATCAACATAGAGTCTATGTATGTTAACAAAGATGGATTCCAATACACCACATACCTGTGCTTGAGGCCGATTTCCTCCACCTACCATGGTTGTGTGCACCAGTGCAAAAATACTAAGGAGAAATCTCTCAGCATATATTTATCATGGTAGGGCAAACAATACAACCTACGCCATCATTGGCGTTATTGGGATATGTCCAACCACTAAAAAATTGTAACAGAAGGTTCACCACGATTGCTATGCTTATTGCAAAACTTCAAATCTTTTTACACTGGGGCAGAGCACACATGCCAACGGTGAGAGCCTGGCTCCGAGACATGATCCACTGCGACACCATTTGTGACTTAAATGCCACACTTCTACATCCTACCTCACGCCCCCACGACATTTGGCAGACACTGAAGGACTATTTACTTGCAAACCCTTTTAGTGAAAATTAAAAGGTACACACAGCAGCTACTGCATGATAGACCATGATGGAACATTGGAATATGAAGTGACTTAGTAGCCTGAGGGCGATCATGGTTAAAGTAAGGTTACTCTTGATTCATTATAGATATTGGCATGCTGATTATATCTGAAGTGGCACCCTGTGATGATAACCATTTATTTTTCTTTCTTCTGAACATTGCTCCCTTATAACTTATTTTACTGTTGTGCTATGAATGCTTTTCTTTAATGTTGCTACTACATTGTGTTGTACCAAAAAACTGTACATTATAATGCTCCCATTGTGCAACTGTTTTTGGTAAATTTCAATAAAGAATTTTTTTTTAAAGAGTGTTTCAGCCTCAGGCATATGAAAGGCCAAAAGTACTGTTCAAAAAGAATCAGACATAAACAACCACTTGAATACTGTGGCTCAAAACAGACAGTGCCTGCGCTTGAATGATTTATCAAAAAAGGGACAACCCAATAAACCCTTGTGGGCTTGGATAAATAAATATCAGGTAATGGTGCCTACGAGGTATATATTTTGAGATCTATTTCGTTGGATTCTATCTTTTATATCGGATGTCATACCATGACATCAAGAAAGCAGTTATGACCATTCACCGGGTGCACCTCTTATTCATTATATATCAAGACAATTTTTTTTTTCATTTGGGAGTCAAAACCAGAAAGTACTTCATTATATAAGATAACAGAACTCAAAATCCTTCTTAGTTAGATTTCACTGGTCATGAACTGGGGTGACCATGTGAGCTAAAGAACAATGTCGGATTCAACCAAGATCTGTGACTGAGGGTGAGTGTCTGAAAAGTTTCAGCGCTCCGTCCATCATCTCTTTGTGTTTTCTTTGTTCATCCAAAGTTGGCAGGGTATGCCCAGACATGAGTCCCTTGCTCACTTTGCCACTGGATACAACCTAGTCTGGCTAATGAAGGATGGTACACCAATACCTGTTCCAGGATGCTTTTTTCCGGGTCAGGGAAGACAATGCTTGGCAGTTTGGGCCGGACTGTTTCCATGAGGAACAGGGTCAAGACTGATTTGCATAAGGCTAGGTCTGAACTGGGGTGACAAAGGGAGTTAAAGAACAATGATGGATTCCACCCAGATCTGTGACTGGCGGTGTCTGAAAAGTTTCAGAGCTTCATCCATCATTTATTTGTGTGTGCTTTATCACTGTAACATAACCCATTCCATGGGTTAAGACATCGACATTTTGTTACATCTATGAGCCCATCTTCAGGACAAAGTAATTCATATGAAGTACCAAGAACCCTCCGTAAAGCACAATTCAAATAAGAAAATATCATCCTCTAAAACATGAGTTTTCTCCAGTTAGAATATACACCCAGAAAGTAGTGGTTTACAAATATATTGTAAAAGGTTATGTGAATAGACCCTTTTTACCAATATCTCAAAACAAAACAGTAAAATGAATTTGAAGTGGTTAAAGATTCAAATGAAGAAACATAAAATAAGGCAACACCTAAAAATAGTGTATATATAATAAATGTAAAATATGACTGATCAATGAGTCAAAAGCTCATGAAAATAAATTCTCACACGCAATTGCGGAATCTAAAAAATGAATAACTGCAAGATTACTTTTATAATAGATCCACATGTTTTAGCTGCCTGAAAAGGACATGTAGCATCACTTACATATGGTAATTTTAGTGTAAGGATAATTAAATAAGTCCTCTAGGGAATCCAATTAAAGAATTAAAGAAAAGAGAAAGTGTATCTGTGGCCGCATATTATGAGCAGTGCCTAAAGCCATCCGTATGTTACAAGGCTCATCGATCCAGAATCAATGCTAAATACGATCTCCTGAAATTTTAAAGCTAAATAGCTATGCATGGAGAAGATAATATTGTCAGCCTTCAGATAACAGTTTGCTGTAAAATCAAGTTTATTGATATATACATCATTAATAAATAACACAGGCATCTGAGGAGACTAAATTAAAACAAGGAACATAGAAAGAGCTAAAGCGTTGAAACCCTTGGAGAATGCTTTACCGTGGATATGAGGACACTAGATCTCAGGAGAGAGTTATGAATAATGAATAATGCCCCTTCTTTAGTTAAACCTTCTAAAAGTGGCATTTTAATAATTGTAATTAAAAACCCAAATTTATCGTTCAATAGGGATTTTAATTACATTTCCAAGAATACCAAATGTTAAATGACTACCTGCTCCCAATTTGAAAGTACAGCCTAATAAGGAACACCAATGTCATTCAATGGGAGGGGTAGGCCTCACAGTAGTTAAACATGAACTACCAGGACATGTAAAATTAAAAAGCACATGTCCAAACTTTCAAATACAAAAGCACTCTGCCCTATGGGCTGCCCAGGGCCTATCATGGGGTAACTTATAGGCAACAAAAGACACATTTAAGGCTTGGCAAGGCGGTTAATTGCTAAGTCAAAATGGCACTTTAAAACTGCATTCAGGCTGTGGTAGCAGGCCTGGGACACACAGTAGGATTCTACTTAAATAGGTGACTGTGGAGAAGTGTGGCTCAATGGTTAGAGCGGCAGACCCTGATGCAGAGATCTGGCCCGGACCAGGGTTCAATTCCCGCCTCAGGCGGGTCTTGGGCTAAATTTCCCCGGACCTGACAATTCTCGCCTCGATGCCTATTCTAATCATGGGTCCCACGCTGCAACTCTGGCCAATAGCTTGCTTAATCTCCACAACGGCCCCTACAATGCTAAGAATGCCTGACCTCCACCCTGGGGGTGCCCAAGAGTGGACACCTCACAGGGAAAGCCAGGACGGGTTCCACAGCGGTATTCGTACAAGCGCCTTGAGTAGTGCGCTATACAAGTATCAATTTACATGCTCTACCTCAGAAACGTCCTTCTCTTCCTCTCCATCTCTCTACACTTCAGATGTCTTCCCCGTCCCTCTGTTTGTTCATGCACCCAGACTCTGTACTCCCTCCAGTATCCACACATATCTGCCTGCTCTTCCATTAATATATTTACTCTCTTCCAGACTCTCCATGCTAAACCAAGACTGTCAGTCTCTCTATTCTCTCATAGCCAATTACTCTACTATCCCAGCAGAGCTCTTCCCTAGTGTTTCTCCTTGTCCTCCTAGTCACTCCTCTCCCTTCCAGTGTGTTCTCGTTTACCCCCAGCCTATCCATTGTACATATGAGCCTTAGCTATTCTTCATTGTGGTGTCCTTACCATACCTGTCTATCTGATCTCTTTTCAATCTCCCTACTCTCTTATCATTTTCTACGGTGTCTCCTATGCCCCCACCAATCTGTCCACTCTGAACCCTGCCATACCAGCTTAATGCACTCAACCCTCAGGCTCTTCCTCACCCTCTCCCAACTTCCCCATCAGCCTCTGCTTTCTTGCCATTTATCCTCTCACTTTCCAAAGCACCTCAATCTCTCTACACAATTCTCACTACCATCCTCCCACCAGCGGTCTGCTCCCTCTCCTTTCAGCATCTCCTTCACAGCTCTACCATCTCCCCTCTGCCAGGCTCAATTTCACTCACACACACAGCTCCTCAGTGACGCAATGGGTGTGGACAACGTGGTTGCCACCGATGTAACATCTGAACTGATCTACAAAGAAGCCTGTGGATGCAGTTGAACAACAAGTACGCTCTGCTATTTTGGCAGCTGCTAACTAAACAGCAGATTTGTTTTTATTAAACTAGAGAATGGGTGGATAGACACTTCTTTCAACTTTACAAAAAAATCAACAAAGTTGCTGGTGAAAATTCAGTAATGTTGTGCGTGAGCCGGGTCCACATATTGGTTTGAATTCTTCTTGAGGACTACAACAAAGAGCTTAACTTTCCGTTTGTGATATTAGCTTTAGTTTTAATAGTTACACATTATTTGTCACCACGGTCTGTCGTATAAAAGGGCATTAAAAATCATAAACGTATATACACACAGACTGAAAGGTGCAATACATCTATGTTAACTGCTAACTACATGAAAATACCATGACTATGTGATCACTAGCAGGGCCTGTATATCAGCCAGGTAAGTTGTTAATCATTTTTACCTCATCATTTCAGTTTTCCTTGAACTTTATATTAATCATTGAATTAAGTAAACGTACTATCCTAATTTGTATTTATTATTTTTTCTGATATGAACTCTAATACTAGGCTTAACATTTTAACTATTTCTCTGGTATTTTCTCCTGACCTTATCCTTAATATTAACCTTACGTCTATTTTTAATTAATTCATTATGCTAAAACGTAATGCTTACACTAATCCTAACGCTTATGTAATGTTAATGTTATTATATTGTTTTAAATAGGCATAGTTAATGTTACCTTTATATGGTTTTTGCTGTCTATAAAAATACATTTTATTTACAAACCGCAATGCGCAAATAAATATCATCAACACTGAATTATAGTGAATATTCAGAAACTCACAAAGGAAGATCTGGCTCTTAGCGAGAGGATGGAGACTCTTGAAAACAACGCGAGACGGGGGAACATTCGTATCTTGAATGTTCCTGAAGGATCTGAAGGGTCAGATATTAAACAATACATCGTGTCTTTATTGAAGGAATCACTGAACTTAGAGCATACCCTAGCAGAACTGTCGGCTGACATTCAGAGGATTCACAGGGATCCCTTGAAATTGAATCCTCAGAGGTCCAAACCTCGTAAAATGTTAGTTAACTTTCACACACCTTTTAAAGGAGCGCATCCTAAATATGGCCTTGAAACAAAAATCTTTGGCTGGGAAAGGTTTTGCTTTTTTGATAAGGTCAGACCTTTCTACAGTTACACTTGAAAAGCAATGGGAATTTGGGAGGCGCCTAGATGCCTTCAGAAAATTAGGTGCAACAGCTCAGCTCATGTTTCCGGAAGCTCTTAAAGTAATGTACAATAACAAGATGTTTAACATCAGATTCTGTACAAGCAGCTGATGAGCTACTAATGGATCTGGGCAAGGGTGCTCGTAAGGTATAACATCTGGCACCTATAACTCCACCTTAAGTACCAATGGGGACCTTCCATTTAATTCCCTATTTTTGATCTGGAAATTTAGATGTGGACGTTGTCTTTCTCCTCTCATTTAAATGCACTAGTCAGTATGGTCACAGTCTTAGTTAGTCTCCTTTTTCTTTTTTGAAATCTTTTTCACTTCTTATTGTGTCATTTGAAAAGAAGGCGGTGATCTTTCTTGCTGGAGGTCAACCGGCGGGGCACTATCTATAGGACATTGTTCCTGTTAGATATTGCAAGGGTTCTTCACGGGGGGAGGGGCACTCACCATGGGTGGGCGAGTGCTGAGGGGTGGCAAAAATATAAAAAAGTCCTCAATAACCTAAATAGTAGTTTTGGGAATGGTAACTCGCACATTATACACAATTGTTGTAAGGAAGTCATGAATGTGATTACAAATATTCTTCTATGGTATAGTATTTTTAGTCGTCTTGGTTTACTGGATGAGAGATGAGTAGTGTTGGTTTTCTCTCCTGGAACGTCAACGGCCTCCGCACCAAGCCTCGAGCCAATAGAATCTTACAATATCTGAAGGACTTGGATGTGCAGGTCGTTGTGTTGCAGGAGACCCACTTAACTCATAGTGAATTGATTTCACTTACCAAGAAGAACAGATGGATTGATTTTGTCGTTTCTACCACTCAAACATCTCATACTCGGGGGGTTGCGATTATTTTTAAAAAAGGAGCTAAGCTGGTTTGGCAGGCTGTAGACTCTTCTGGTAGATGGGCCATGGCGTCAGTCCTTATGGTCGGGTTTTCAGTTACAATCGTCGGGTATTATGGTCCGAACCAGGATGACCCATCTTGTCTGGAAACAGTTTTTTCGCAGTTACTTACCGTTTCAGGACCTATAATACTAGCCGGTGATTTTAACATCATGTTGGACCCCGTCTTGGACAAGTCTCCTAATAATCGATCTTTGGTTTTGTCTAAGACTAGATCCTTCCTATTGGACGCTATGAGGCAGTATGGGTTTGTTGATGTCTGGCGACAAAGGTCGGGACAACAACAAGGGGTTTCTTTTCAGAACCTTAAATATCATCATAAGTCAAGGATCGACTTTATTTTAATAACTCAAAGACTGGTCGATTCTGTTAAATCAATAGATTACCTTCCCTCTCATCTTTCAGACTATTCGGCGGTTAAATTGGAATTAGGTCTCCATATTAAGAAATCCCCGAGTACGTGGTCCTTTGATCGCTCTCTCCTCACCAATGATGAGGATATCTCATATCTTAAGTCGGAGACTCAGAACTTCTTTCTATTAAATAATGGTCCTGCCTTAAATAGAATTATCTGGGACTCTTTTAAGGCTACCTTGAGAGGGCTTATTACAGCTAAAGTTGCCTATCGTAGGAAGAATTATAATGAAAAGATTTCTTCTATTGAAGCAGAAATGGCTCGTGTTCAACACGACATTGATATTAACAGTTCAGCTTCAGGGTCTATTTTAGATCCTCTTCACAATCAACTGCTGATTCTAAAAGGAAGCCTTGCCTCGATTTTAAAACTGAGAGTTCAACAAGATGGGAAGCCAGTAAGTTGGCGCATTTTGAATATAGTGAAGGCGCTGGTAAATTACTGGCTTGAAAGACCAAAGTAAATCAGGTCCGGAACAACATAGCATCTATAAAAGTAGGAAATAACAACTTTATCTCAGATGATGAAATTAGGAGAACTTTTAGGGAATTCTTCCAAGATATATATCAAGAAGATAAGGTTATCACGGCTGAGGCTATTAAGAGCTTGTTGAGTAACATCACTTTACCCTCTTTTTCTTTTGAACAATCACAACATTTGGATAATCCCATCACAGAGGAAGAGGTGAGATCAGCCATTAGGAAGGGTAAGAAAGGGAAGGCATCCGGACCGGATGGGCTGCCAGCTGAGTTATATAAACTCCTGGAGTCAGAAATTGTTCCCTTCCTCACCATTTTGTTTAATCAAATCTTTTTAGAAGGAGTGTCCCCTCCGACATCATGGGATAATGCCTCTATCACCCTTATGTTAAAACCTGGTAAACCTAAGGAGGCCCGTGGCTCGTATAGGCCGATTTCTATTTTGAATGTGGACTATAAAATCTTTACCACAGTTTTATCCACTAGATTAGCCTCTATTGCGCCTTCTGTCCTTCATTCGGATCAAAAGGGGTTCCTGAAAGGAAGACAACTTTATGAACTAACCTATGATTTGATTGGTGCCATAGATATGGCAACAACCAATAATTTCAGGGTATCGCGGTCTTTATTGGTGAGATTTTGTAGTTTCCTGGGTACTCTGAAATTGATCTTCAGTAAGTCCTTACGGACCAGAGTCTCGAATAGATCAATGCACTTGTGGCTGGTGGGTGCTTGATAAGTACTGGGGGGCCGTAGGCCTTTGAGTTCATCCTCTTTGGCGGTGGTCGTGGTAGGTAATGTGTTGTCGAAGAAATGTCGTAGTCTTAACTTTCTGGTAAACTTGAAGGTACTCACTTCGAGTTCCAAAAGATTAGTAGGTGTTGTCGGGATAAACGACGTGCCTTTTTCAAGTAAGTTCATTTGATGAGTAGAGATGTCTGCGTCAGAAATGTTAATTACGAGACTGTTTTCTTTGGTTTGAGATCCTTTTTGGCAACCGTACTCCGAGTGGCAGGTGGACTCTTTTCTTTTTCTTTTGGTCTTGCTCCGCCTGAGTCTTCGAGTTGGTCTGGGCTTACCTCTAAAAAATGACTGGATGTAGTTGGTTCGTGGCTAGTGGTTGACGCACTAGGTTGTTCACTGCTGGGTGGGTGTCTGGTGGCAGGTGGTCGTCTAGATGAACGGCTAGTTGAGTCAGTGTCAGATGAAGATGTATCCGTTTGGGTGTTGAATGGCCTATTACGACGTATTTGGGCATAAACATCAGCCCAGGAGTAGACTTCATCAAGCTTGTAATCAAGCGTGTCCCGACGGAACTTTCTAACTTTACGATCATTGATTTCTTTTTGGTATTTGTCAAGGAGGGTTTTGGTTTCGTCTAATGTAGCTGTTAGTTCCTCCGGTGTCAACAGATTTTTAATTTCGTTGTCGATCTCTTTCATTTCTACTTCCAATTCTTTAAGTATCCCAGCCAGTTCTTCAACGATCAATAATATTAGATCGAGACTGCATTTGTTCAGAATTCCGTTCCATTTATCCAGAAAGTATTTTGAATTCTTGCAGAGCGACGGCTTTAATGCAATTCGTAGTCCGCGTGGGATTCTGAGTGCCCGGTGGAATCGCAGTAGTGTGCTCGCATGGAGCTTCTGGTTGATGTGTCGTTTGGACAAATATATTAACTGTTTTACACATTGCTCCTTGTTCCGAGTTGTGGTGGAAGGGCTAATGTCTTCCTCAATCAGCGAGTAAATTCGTTCTTTCTCTGGTTCGTCGTAAGCTAGCGTGTGAGCTCTGGCTTCTGTGCTCTTACTTATCTACTCAAATTGCATGGTTGGAGCGTGCTACCCTCCGTGGGCGGATATCCAAATTGACAAATAATAGAGGTTGGGGGGTGCACAGCAAGGTAAATTAACGTGTTTAAGACCTATATGTTTGGTCCTTTAGACGCATGTGAATTATGAGTCCAGGACATGGGTTTTATTTTCTTTTACTCTTTAGAGACTTTTGGATTCATCTTTTTTTCTTTGCACAATTACGTTTAATATTATTGTTTATATACAGTATTTTTCAAAACATACACCACTTTTTTCATTTTTTTAGTTGTTTCCTTCATGCATGCAAGGTGGCACTTTAATCAAATGTTCTCATTACTGACTGCTCCTTCTAGAGAGGACTCAATTGTATATATGTGTATATTATGAAACATACTCCTTTCTCTGTGCATACACCATCTGTATATGTTGTTGTGTGTATATATTTGTATAGATAAGATTGTATATTATGTATTTATAGGTTTCCTTGTCTGCCCTAGTCCTGATGAGGCCACCAAAACGCGGTCTGAAACGTATCAACTCCACAGATTGGATAAGGCATACATCTGGGGGGTCTGCATCTCGAAACATGCCAGCGTGTTACGATCCATACAGAGGGATCAGGAACAAATCCAGCAGAAACTAAAGGATATGGAAATTAAAACACAAAAAACTCATCACCAGTACCTTTAGGCGATCATGCAGCACTACTGACCGAATTCATGGAAGCTGCTACCTGTGAAGACTAATATCTCCGCAAGTATGCTATGGCACGGATGTATGGGGAGGGTGAAAGGCCCAGCAGGATACTTGCATGCCTCCTTAGACCTCAGTATCAATCTGCTTTCATTGCACACCTAGACACTGAAACTGATGCCACACTGACCAGGGGGACTGACATAACTGCAGCTTTTCTTTCATACTATACACATTTGTACAAAACACGCAACCCCCGATGGGACAGGCACTGATGTACTATTTACAGGAAATAGCTATGGTTTGGTTAGAAAAGGGATAGCTTGAATTCCGAGCCGCCCCAATAGATGAAGAAGAAATTAGGCATGCAATAAAAGACCTAGCTAGTGGCCCTGCCTGGGCTCCGATGGTCTCTCTGGGGAGTTTTATAAAGGTTACCAACACGAAATAGCTCTGCGACCACTGGAGGTCTATGGTGAGGCACTGCAAAATAGGTCTCTTTCTCCAACTATGAGTGAAGCCATTGTCACACTGCTGCTTAAGCTGGGTAAATTGCCACATCAATGTTCATCCTACAGGCCATTGTTGTTATCAATCACAATTATAAAATCCTTGCCAAGATATTAGCCACCCGCTTATCATTACTTTCCTTGCAGATACCACACTATGCCCCTTTCAGGCGGGCTTTGTCCCGAGTAGATCCACAGACTAAACCTGCGCGCTATTTTTTCTGTGATTAACCAAATGGAGCTCACATTACTGGCAGCGGTCATTCTTCTCAATGCTGAAAAAGCCTTCGACTCATTGGAATGTCCTTTTCTATATATACTGTGCTGCAGAAATTGGGTGTCCCTGTTGGATTTTTAAAACTTGTCCCCCTACTGTACTCAGACCAGGTAGCAAGGCTAAAGCTTAATGGCAAAATAACAACTCAATTCCCTCTATCCCGTGGCACCAGGCAGGGGTGCCCCTTTCACCCCTATTATTTATTGTGGCTATAGATCCCCTTGCGCGCCATATTCAGGAAAGACATCTCCACCGTGGTTTACAGTTGTATACATACCCTCTTGTTGCTTCGTTCTATGCCGATGACGTGATGATATTTGGACGAAAGCCAGCAGAAAACCTGCCCCCCCTTCTTAGAGAGGTGGTTCCATTTAGAGTGTACTCGGGATTAGTAATAAATTGGACTAAGTCAGAAATGTTTCCATTGACCCCGGCAACTACTCAAGCAGACTTTGAGTTCCCTTTGAAATGGTGCCCCCCTAAATATCTTGGAATTTACTTGCACTATAGTGCCCCTGAGGAAATTCGACTAAATTATGATCCAGCGGTGGACCATCTCACATTGCAGGCAGAAAAATGGATTAAAATCCCCATCTCCATAGCCAGCAGGATTGCCATATTAAAAATGGTGGTTCTCCCACGCTTTTTTAAAGCTTTTCCTGAACATTCCGATCGCTTTAACCAGAAAAATCTTTGACACATGAGATCTCTACTTATCCGTTTAGTTTGGGCAGGTAAACCACCTCGTATAAGCTGGAAAATTCTGACTATGGCATACTAGCATGGGGGAATCGGTGCCCTGGATTTTTATTATTATTATCTAGTAGCCCAAACCCACTTTACATATCATTGGTATCACCCAGACGCAGAATCCAATATCTTAAGCCTGAACGCTCTCAAATACACCCCAACTCGCTCTCTGTTGTATTACCACAGGGCTTACCACGTTGCCCGGCGGAGACCCAAACACCTCCCACGATGTGCTGGGCATGGACCAAATTACAACAGTACTTGCAGAAGGACTTACTATACTCTGCTCATATACCGTTAGCAGATAATCTGTGATTACCCACCACCACTGAAGCTCTTACTAAACGTACATTAGCCAAACATGGACTCCATAAGATTGGAGATCTATTTAAAGACTCAAGACCATGCATGATAACAGAACTTACCACTCCTCAGGACTTACATGGACAGGTTCCTACAGCACAGGGTCCGTGGGTCTCAAATTGAGGCTATACCGGACACATGAGCGAGCCTGAGGACTTTCCCCATCTCTCACTCGTAATAACTTCACTGGACAGCACACGCTTAGTTACACGCATATATCATCTATCACTATCCCTTCGCCCAGCAGCAGGGATCAAAGCACAAGCAGCTTGGGAACGGGACCTAGACATGCCAACAACTGACGACATATGGCACTACCATTGTGCACAAACACGATACATGTCGAACAATTACAGACATAAATTATTACATTTTAAATATCAACATAGAGTCTATGTATGTTAACAAAGATGGATTCCAATACACCACATACCTGTGCTTGAGGCCGATTTCCTCCACCTACCATGGTTGTGTGCACCAGTGCAAAAATACTAAGGAGAAATCTCTCAGCATATATTTATCATGGTAGGGCAAACAATACAACCTACACCATCATTGGCGTTATTGGGATATGTCCAACCACTAAAAAATTGTAACAGAAGGTTCACCACGATTGCTATGCTTATTGCAAAACTTCAAATCTTTTTACACTGGGGCAGAGCACACATGCCAACGGTGAGAGCCTGGCTCCGAGACATGATCCACTGCGACACCATTTGTGACTTAAATGCCACACTTCTACATCCTACCTCACGCCCCCACGACATTTGGCAGACACTGAAGGACTATTTACTTGCAAACCCTTTTAGTGAAAATTAAAAGGTACACACAGCAGCTACTGCATGATAGACCATGATGGAACATTGGAATATGAAGTGACTTAGTAGCCTGAGGGCGATCATGGTTAAAGTAAGGTTACTCTTGATTCATTATAGATATTGGCATGCTGATTATATCTGAAGTGGCACCCTGTGATGATAACCATTTATTTTTCTTTCTTCTGAACATTGCTCCCTTATAACTTATTTTACTGTTGTGCTATGAATGCTTTTCTTTAATGTTGCTACTACATTGTGTTGTACCAAAAAACTGTACATTATAATGCTCCCATTGTGCAACTGTTTTTGGTAAATTTCAATAAAGAATTTTTTTTTAAAGAGTGTTTCAGCCTCAGGCATATGAAAGGCCAAAAGTACTGTTCAAAAAGAATCAGACATAAACAACCACTTGAATACTGTGGCTCAAAACAGACAGTGCCTGCGCTTGAATGATTTATCAAAAAAGGGACAACCCAATAAACCCTTGTGGGCTTGGATAAATAAATATCAGGTAATGGTGCCTACGAGGTATATATTTTGAGATCTATTTCGTTGGATTCTATCTTTTATATCGGATGTCATACCATGACATCAAGAAAGCAGTTATGACCATTCACCAGGTGCACCTCTTATTCATTATATATCAAGACAATTTTTTTTTTCATTTGGGAGTCAAAACCAGAAAGTACTTCATTATATAAGATAACAGAACTCAAAATCCTTCTTAGTTAGATTTCACTGGTCATGAACTGGGGTGACCATGTGAGCTAAAGAACAATGTCGGATTCAACCAAGATCTGTGACTGAGGGTGAGTGTCTGAAAAGTTTCAGCGCTCCGTCCATCATCTCTTTGTGTTTTCTTTGTTCATCCAAAGTTGGCAGGGTATGCCCAGACATGAGTCCCTTGCTCACTTTGCCACTGGATACAACCTAGTCTGGCTAATGAAGGATGGTACACCAATACCTGTTCCAGGATGCTTTTTTCCGGGTCAGGGAAGACAATGCTTGGCAGTTTGGGCCGGACTGTTTCCATGAGGAACAGGGTCAAGACTGATTTGCATAAGGCTAGGTCTGAACTGGGGTGACAAAGGGAGTTAAAGAACAATGATGGATTCCACCCAGATCTGTGACTGGCGGTGTCTGAAAAGTTTCAGAGCTTCATCCATCATTTATTTGTGTGTGCTTTATCACTGTAACATAACCCATTCCATGGGTTAAGACATCGACATTTTGTTACATCTATGAGCCCATCTTCAGGACAAAGTAATTCATATGAAGTACCAAGAACCCTCCGTAAAGCACAATTCAAATAAGAAAATATCATCCTCTAAAACATGAGTTTTCTCCAGTTAGAATATACACCCAGAAAGTAGTGGTTTACAAATATATTGTAAAAGGTTATGTGAATAGACCCTTTTTACCAATATCTCAAAACAAAACAGTAAAATGAATTTGAAGTGGTTAAAGATTCAAATGAAGAAACATAAAATAAGGCAACACCTAAAAATAGTGTATATATAATAAATGTAAAATATGACTGATCAATGAGTCAAAAGCTCATGAAAATAAATTCTCACACGCAATTGCGGAATCTAAAAAATGAATAACTGCAAGATTACTTTTATAATAGATCCACATGTTTTAGCTGCCTGAAAAGGACATGTAGCATCACTTACTTATGGTAATTTTAGTGTAAGGATAATTAAATAAGTCCTCTAGGGAATCCAATTAAAGAATTAAAGAAAAGAGAAAGTGTATCTGTGGCCGCATATTATGAGCAGTGCCTAAAGCCATCCGTATGTTACAAGGCTCATCGATCCAGAATCAATGCTAAATACGATCTCCTGAAATTTTAAAGCTAAATAGCTATGCATGGAGAAGATAATATTGTCAGCCTTCAGATAACAGTTTGCTGTAAAATCAAGTTTATTGATATATACATCATTAATAAATAACACAGGCATCTGAGGAGACTAAATTAAAACAAGGAACATAGAAAGAGCTAAAGCGTTGAAACCCTTGGAGAATGCTTTACCGTGGATATGAGGACACTAGATCTCAGGAGAGAGTTATGAATAATGAATAATGCCCCTTCTTTAGTTAAACCTTCTAAAAGTGGCATTTTAATAATTGTAATTAAAAACCCAAATTTATCGTTCAATAGGGATTTTAATTACATTTCCAAGAATACCAAATGTTAAATGACTACCTGCTCCCAATTTGAAAGTACAGCCTAATAAGGAACACCAATGTCATTCAATGGGAGGGGTAGGCCTCACAGTAGTTAAACATGAACTACCAGGACATGTAAAATTAAAAAGCACATGTCCAAACTTTCAAATACAAAAGCACTCTGCCCTATGGGCTGCCCAGGGCCTATCATGGGGTAACTTATAGGCAACAAAAGACACATTTAAGGCTTGGCAAGGCGGTTAATTGCTAAGTCAAAATGGCACTTTAAAACTGCATTCAGGCTGTGGTAGCAGGCCTGGGACACACAGTAGGATTCTACTTAAATAGGTGACTGTGGAGAAGTGTGGCTCAATGGTTAGAGCGGCAGACCCTGATGCAGAGATCTGGCCCGGACCAGGGTTCAATTCCCGCCTCAGGCGGGTCTTGGGCTAAATTTCCCCGGACCTGACAATTCTCGCCTCGATGCCTATTCTAATCATGGGTCCCACGCTGCAACTCTGGCCAATAGCTTGCTTAATCTCCACAACGGCCCCTACAATGCTAAGAATGCCTGACCTCCACCCTGGGGGTGCCCAAGAGTGGACACCTCACAGGGAAAGCCAGGACGGGTTCCACAGCGGTATTCGTACAAGCGCCTTGAGTAGTGCGCTATACAAGTATCAATTTACATGCTCTACCTCAGAAACGTCCTTCTCTTCCTCTCCATCTCTCTACACTTCAGATGTCTTCCCCGTCCCTCTGTTTGTTCATGCACCCAGACTCTGTACTCCCTCCAGTATCCACACATATCTGCCTGCTCTTCCATTAATATATTTACTCTCTTCCAGACTCTCCATGCTCAACCAAGACTGTCAGTCTCTCTATTCTCTCATAGCCAATTACTCTACTATCCCAGCAGAGCTCTTCCCTAGTGTTTCTCCTTGTCCTCCTAGTCACTCCTCTCCCTTCCAGTGTGTTCTCGTTTACCCCCAGCCTATCCATTGTACATATGAGCCTTAGCTATTCTTCATTGTGGTGTCCTTACCATACCTGTCTATCTGATCTCTTTTCAATCTCCCTACTCTCTTATCATTTTCTACGGTGTCTCCTATGCCCCCACCAATCTGTCCACTCTGAACCCTGCCATACCAGCTTAATGCACTCAACCCTCAGGCTCTTCCTCACCCTCTCCCAACTTCCCCATCAGCCTCTGCTTTCTTGCCATTTATCCTCTCACTTTCCAAAGCACCTCAATCTCTCTACACAATTCTCACTACCATCCTCCCACCAGCGGTCTGCTCCCTCTCCTTTCAGCATCTCCTTCACAGCTCTACCATCTCCCCTCTGCCAGGCTCAATTTCACTCACACACACAGCTCCTCAGTGACGCAATGGGTGTGGACAACGTGGTTGCCACCGATGTAACATCTGAACTGATCTACAAAGAAGCCTGTGGATGCAGTTGAACAACAAGTACGCTCTGCTATTTTGGCAGCTGCTAACTAAACAGCAGATTTGTTTTTATTAAACTAGAGAATGGGTGGATAGACACTTCTTTCAACTTTACAAAAAAATCAACAAAGTTGCTGGTGAAAATTCAGTAATGTTGTGCGTGAGCCGGGTCCACATATTGGTTTGAATTCTTCTTGAGGACTACAACAAAGAGCTTAACTTTCCGCTTGTGATATTAGCTTTAGTTTTAATAGTTACACATTATTTGTCACCACGGTCTGTCGTATAAAAGGGCATTAAAAATCATAAACGTATATACACACAGACTGAAAGGTGCAATACATCTATGTTAACTGCTAACTACATGAAAATACCATGACTATGTGATCACTAGCAGGGCCTGTATATCAGCCAGGTAAGTTGTTAATCATTTTTACCTCATCATTTCAGTTTTCCTTGAACTTTATATTAATCATTGAATTAAGTAAACGTACTATCCTAATTTGTATTTATTATTTTTTCTGATATGAACTCTAATACTAGGCTTAACATTTTAACTATTTCTCTGGTATTTTCTCCTGACCTTATCCTTAATATTAACCTTACGTCTATTTTTAATTAATTCATTATGCTAAAACGTAATGCTTACACTAATCCTAACGCTTATGTAATGTTAATGTTATTATATTGTTTTAAATAGGCATAGTTAATGTTACCTTTATATGGTTTTTGCTGTCTATAAAAATACATTTTATTTACAAACCGCAATGCGCAAATAAATATCATCAACACTGAATTATAGTGAATATTCAGAAACTCACAAAGGAAGATCTGGCTCTTAGCGAGAGGATGGAGACTCTTGAAAACAACGCGAGACGGGGGAACATTCGTATCTTGAATGTTCCTGAAGGATCTGAAGGGTCAGATATTAAACAATACATCGTGTCTTTATTGAAGGAATCACTGAACTTAGAGCATACCCTAGCAGAACTGTCGGCTGACATTCAGAGGATTCACAGGGATCCCTTGAAATTGAATCCTCAGAGGTCCAAACCTCGTAAAATGTTAGTTAACTTTCACACACCTTTTAAAGGAGCGCATCCTAAATATGGCCTTGAAACAAAAATCTTTGGCTGGGAAAGGTTTTGCTTTTTTGATAAGGTCAGACCTTTCTACAGTTACACTTGAAAAGCAATGGGAATTTGGGAGGCGCCTAGATGCCTTCAGAAAATTAGGTGCAACAGCTCAGCTCATGTTTCCGGAAGCTCTTAAAGTAATGTACAATAACAAGATGTTTAACATCAGATTCTGTACAAGCAGCGGATGAGCTACTAATGGATCTGGGCAAGGGTGCTCGTAAGGTATAATATCTGGCACCTATAACTCCACCTTAAGTACCAATGGGGACCTTCCATTTAATTCCCTATTTTTGATCTGGAAATTTAGATGTGGACGTTGTCTTTCTCCTCTCATTTAAATGCACTAGTCAGTATGGTCACAGTCTTAGTTAGTCTCCTTTTTCTTTTTTGAAATCTTTTTCACTTCTTATTGTGTCATTTGAAAAGAAGGCAGTGATCTTTCTTGCTGGAGGTCAACCGGCGGGGCACTATCTATAGGACATTGTTCCTGTTAGATATTGCAAGGGTTCTTCACGGGGGGAGGGGCACTCACCATGGGTGGGCGAGTGCTGAGGGGTGGCAAAAATATAAAAAAGTCCTCAATAACCTAAATAGTAGTTTTGGGAATGGTAACTCGCACATTATACACAATTGTTGTAAGGAAGTCATGAATGTGATTACAAATATTCTTCTATGGTATAGTATTTTTAGTCGTCTTGGTTTACTGGATGAGAGATGAGTACTGTTGGTTTTCTCTCCTGGAACGTCAACGGCCTCCGCACCAAGCCTCGAGCCAATAGAATCTTACAATATCTGAAGGACTTGGATGTGCAGGTCGTTGTGTTGCAGGAGACCCACTTAACTCATAGTGAATTGATTTCACTTACCAAGAAGAACAGATGGATTGATTTTGTCGTTTCTACCACTCAAACATCTCATACTCGGGGGGTTGCGATTATTTTTAAAAAAGGAGCTAAGCTGGTTTGGCAGGCTGTAGACTCTTCTGGTAGATGGGCCATGGCGTCAGTCCTTATGGTCGGGTTTTCAGTTACAATCGTCGGGTATTATGGTCCGAACCAGGATGACCCATCTTGTCTGGAAACAGTTTTTTCGCAGTTACTTACCGTTTCAGGACCTATAATACTAGCCGGTGATTTTAACATCATGTTAGACCCCGTCTTGGACAAGTCTCCTAATAATCGATCTTTGGTTTTGTCTAAGACTAGATCCTTCCTATTGGACGCTATGAGGCAGTATGGGTTTGTTGATGTCTGGCGACAAATGTCGGGACAACAACAAGGGGTTTCTTTTCAGAACCTTAAATATCATCATAAGTCAAGGATCGACTTTATTTTAATAACTCAAAGACTGGTCGATTCTGTTAAATCAATAGATTACCTTCCCTCTCATCTTTCAGACTATTCGGCGGTTAAATTGGAATTAGGTCTCCATATTAAGAAACCCCCGAGTACGTGGTCCTTTGATCGCTCTCTCCTCACCAATGATGAGGATATCTCATATCTTAAGTCGGAGACTCAGAACTTCTTTCTATTAAATAATGGTCCTGCCTTAAATAGAATTATCTGGGACTCTTTTAAGGCTACCTTGAGAGGGCTTATTACAGCTAAAGTTGCCTATCGTAGGAAGAATTATAATGAAAAGATTTCTTCTATTGAAGCAGAAATGGCTCGTGTTCAACACGACATTGATATTAACAGTTCAGCTTCAGGGTCTATTTTAGATCCTCTTCACAATCAACTGCTGATTCTAAAAGGAAGCCTTGCCTCGATTTTAAAACTGAGAGTTCAACAAGATGGGAAGCCAGTAAGTTGGCGCATTTTGAATATAGTGAAGGCGCTGGTAAATTACTGGCTTGAAAGACCAAAGTAAATCAGGTCCGGAACAACATAGCATCTATAAAAGTAGGAAATAACAACTTTATCTCAGATGATGAAATTAGGAGAACTTTTAGGGAATTCTTCCAAGATATATATCAAGAAGATAAGGTTATCACGGCTGAGGCTATTAAGAGCTTGTTGAGTAACATCACTTTACCCTCTTTTTCTTTTGAACAATCACAACATTTGGATAATCCCATCACAGAGGAAGAGGTGAGATCAGCCATTAGGAAGGGTAAGAAAGGGAAGGCATCCGGACCGGATGGGCTGCCAGCTGAGTTATATAAACTCCTGGAGTCAGAAATTATTCCCTTCCTCACCATTTTGTTTAATCAAATCCTTTTAGAAGGAGTGTCCCCTCCGACATCATGGGATAATGCCTCTATCACCCTTATGTTAAAACCTGGTAAACCTAAGGAGGCCCGTGGCTCGTATAGGCCGATTTCTATTTTGAATGTGGACTATAAAATCTTTACCACAGTTTTATCCACTAGATTAGCCTCTATTGCGCCTTCTGTCCTTCATTCGGATCAAAAGGGGTTCCTGAAAGGAAGACAACTTTATGAACTAACCTATGATTTGATTGGTGCCATAGATATGGCAACAACCAATAATCTCTCATTGGCCGCCCTTACGCTGGACGCAACCAAGGCTTTCGACAGGATTAATTGCGTGTACCTGTCGGAAGCCTTGGCCAAGTTTGGTGTCGGGGAAAGGTTCCGTAGGGTGATAGGCCTGTTGTACAGCAATCCATCTGCGTGCCTTCTCGTTAATGGTGAACTTTCAAGCCCTTTTTCCATCTCTAGGGGAACCCGACAGGGATGCCGGCTCTCTCTCTTGCTTTTTGATTTTTACATTGAGCCTTTTGCGCAGCATCTAAGGGAGGAGGTCACCATCAAACCTTTTTACTATCAAGGTTGGATGAGGAAGGTAGCATTATACGCCAACGACGTGCTTATATTAACATCAGAGGTCACCACTGCTCTTCCGGCTATCTTAAAATTGGCCCATGCCTTTGGACAAGTATCGGAATATGAGATTAACGCCGCGAATACAGAAATGCTTGTATGGAATGATGAGAATGCCGTAACCGATCTGCAAGCAGGCATTTCATTGCGATACCTAGGCTTGACGATAGTCAAGGACATTAATAAACTTGTCCAAGTCAACCTGTCTTCAGTTGTTAAAGATTGTCGCAAGCTTCTCCAATCATGGTCGCATTTGCCCCTTTCATTACTTGGTAGAGCCAATCTCATCAAAATGTCTATCCTTCCTAAAATTTCTTTTTCATTTAATACCATTCCTTTATACTTTGATCAAACTACCTTAGCCAAATTCCAATCTAATATCTCATCCTTCATCTGGAATAACCATCTTCCACGGATCGCTTGGAAAAAACTAAGACGGCGACGTGATAAGGGTGGCTTGGCGGCTCCAGACCTAAAAATCTATGCTTGGGCCTTTCAATTATCCCATTCACGAATGTTGTTGAAGGGTCCCTTAGTTTCTGGGGTAGGTCCTATGTATGCAGCTATGTTGGATGGGGAAAGAATTAATCGTTCAGGTTTTCTTTTTAAGTTTTGTAATCCTAAGTTTAAAAAAAAAATTAAACTGAAGACTTTACAAGGTCTTGCCAGAACTTGGGCTGAAGTCATGAAATCCATAAAACTAAATTACTTTTGCGAAAAAACTCAGTTGTGGGGGTTGCCTGAAAATCCTGCCTGGCTTGATGACACTTTAGCTATCCCTGTGAGAGAGGTAGGCCTGGAAGTTTAGGGTGACCTCTTTTATGAGGGGGATTTACTCTCGTGGGAACATCTGCAAGCTAAGTTTGGCCCCAACCTTTCACGATTTAAATACTTACAGATTCATAGTTGGACTGTAGCCTATAAAACCTCACCCGCTAACAGGAATAAATTTAAACTTGGAGGGCATAGCCAATTTGTCTCTGATTTAGTAATCTGTGGTCCAGTTAAAAAAGAAGTATCTAAATGGTATAACTTCATTCTGGGGGGGTTGGATGGAGACTTTGTTCTGCCAGAGTCATTATGGGGCTCTGTTTTGATGGACCAGAAAATACAAGATCTTTGGATAACTTCTTTTGAACTTTTGTGGAACATTGTTAAGCCGTCCTGGCTTCACAGAAATGATATCTTTACCCTGCATAGGGCATATTATTCCCCTCTTAGGTTATCTAAATTTGCATGAGGAGAGTCAGTGTCTTGTGCTAAATGCGGCTTGATTGCTGCATCAGATACACACATGTTTTTTGAATGCCCACTGTTAACCACATTTTGGGAGGATATTAGTAATTCCCTCACAGAATCACTGGGAAGTCCTTTATGCTATCCTGCTTGCACGAAGGGAGATTTGCAGAAAATGGAAAGACTCTTCACCTCCTACATTTAGAGATTGGCAATCTTCAGTCTTGCAGACCTCATGCACAGATCTGGCTAGATCTGGCAATCACAGTAAAAGGGCGTTCTGGTATCTACTTTCTTGGCTTCATTGATTCATCCAGGGTTTTGGTTTTTTTTCCCCGGGTCCTATGATTGATCTCCTATGGTGCTTCTATATCTTGTACCTGTGGAACAGCCGCTATCTGGTTCATGCCCGGCCCCATTTGGCTGCTAAACTACCCCCAAGGTTTGCCGCAGATTGGTAAATCACGGACTCTGTGCCTTCCTGGAATGCAGTTGACAGCTGAGGGATAAATGGCCCCCACAAGATTCGTGTCCCTTCCAGTTTACTAGATAAACTGAGACCGCTGCTCTATGTAAATTCCTTTTGGTACTTTGTCTACATGGTGGTTATGAGGACACAAAGAAAAAAAAACCCAAAAAAACCCACTGAATTATAAAAATAGCAATAGCAATATAATAAGGTGGAGGGTTTTTGAATGAATAGCTCTTAGTAGAGTTCGTAATAAATAAGAAATATAAGAATATAATATTTATTATGTTTCAGAGGGTAAACACAATAGTGTTTCTATTTTTAAATTAAATATATTAGCTTTTTTATTAGGTCTAGTATTATAAATATCGTTAACCTATGACTATTCCTTTACCTACTTACATTCGGAAACTTTCAGCCAGCCCTCTTTATCTATGTGTCTGCAAAGTAACTACTATAGTGCCTGACAAAATGTGTATTTTTTTTTTACATTTTTGTACTTTTTCCTTTTGGAATATTTTCATTGTTTTTCGATTTTGTGCGAGCTAAGAAATTTTACCTTGAATAAATCCATACATATCTATACATAGCTGCAGACAGGGCTTTCGGTCAGGCATCTTTTTCCATTGATCAACTGTACTGGCATTCACTGTTTGCTTTTGACTGCCACAGCACACAGCATGGGGCACGGGCCCAGATCACTACATCCATTGACTGAAATTAATATCAGTGATGCCATCTGCTCTCGCATAACATCCACATAAATTAGTGGCCAAATATTTGATTTTGCTTTAGATTTATTTTATTTTTTAATTTTTGGCATTTTTTAAATTTCCTAAAATCAACGTTAAAATTGAACAATACCTTTATACTTTATTACGTTAAAAATAAAACTTCTAAATGTTCTTCTCTTCATCTTACATGGTTGGGAAGAATGGAATCTATAAAAATGAATATTGCTCCTAAAATATTGTATTCCCTTGCTATGATACCCACCCAGTTTCCATTAAAATTTTATAAAGATGTTGATAAATTGCTGTCTACATTTTTATGGCTTCATAAGCCTCCTCGGATTGCTTATAGAAAATTAAAAATCCCTAAATGTAATGCAGGATTTGGCCTTCCTGACTTCTTTCACTATCATAAAGCATTCATATTAAAACAAAGTTCCTTGTGGTTCGCTGTTTCTTCTATAGTTAAACCTCCTATCTGGTTTGATATAGAAGAAGCAATTGTTGCTCCTTTTCCTTTTCCATTGCCCTCCTTACTCACAATGTCTCATAAATCTACTGTTGTACATCGTTCATCTATACTCAAATCATCAAGATTAATTTTTAATGATTTAGATGGGAATTTTGCTTCTCCTTTAAGCTCTACTATGGATGTATCGTTGTGGCATAGTCCTGTTATTAAGCTGAATAGAAATATAAATTTTTGGAATTCATGGATTAAGGCAGGCATATTTTACCTTAAAGATATATTCTGTGATTATGCCTTTATTCCGTTTGACAATTTACAATCACAATTCCAGTTACCTCACACGGATTTAATTAAATATCAATCTCTATGTAATTCCATTTTAGACTCTTATCCAAATGGTGTCCCTTCTACTGTTACGACTGATTTGCTAATTTATTTGCATGCTGTTTCGTCCTCATCAAATGCTGTATCTATTTTATATAAACGATTTGCTGCTTCATTAGGTACCAACATTAATATAATTTCCTCATTTTGGAACGCTGAACTTTCCATTTATCTGTCTGATGATTCTTTGGAAACTGTTTGGCTTAATAGTATTTCTGGGTGGTTACCGGTGTCGCTTTATCAGACCAATGCACATATTTTGTTTAATTCCTTATGGACTCCAATACGCCTCCACCGGGCTAAATTACTCCCATCTGATATTTGTTGGCACTGTAATTTACATCCTGGATCCTTACATCACATGTTATTTGATTGCCATATCATTTCAAAATTTTGGTCTGAAGTCTGGGATGTTTTACTGAAAATGTTACCTATTCAAGATGCTCTTTCTTATAAATTGGTAGTTTGTAAATCAGTTGCGCTCCTTCATCCCCTTCCAAATTCTGAAGCAAAATTGTTCAATTTCCTAATTTCAGCTGCGTTGAAATCCATTACTTTTTGCTGGAAAGACGCTTCTTCTCTCTCTGTTACTGCCTGGTGGTCTTGGATCATTTTCACAAGAACAGGTGCTCAATTGTCATTACATGGAATCAATCATAACCAGCCTTTTTATCAATCCTTTTGGTCACCTATTAATTCATATTTGTTATTAACGTAATATTTTTTATTGTTTTTTCTGTTTATATTCATAATTTGATGTTTATTCAATATTTTGAAGCTAATAGTAACTCTGATGGTCCTTATGCAATGATGTACCCTTTTTCCTTTACCCTTTACTTGACTATTTTACTTATTAGGACTTCATGACCTATTTTGTTTTTAATTCTTAATTGTTCTAATCAATTGATTGGTTTTATTGTTATGTAATGTTTTTATGTATTGTCTTTTCTTGTCTCTTTTTTGAAAATTCAATAAAATAATTTTGAACACAAAAAAAACCAGACAGTTACGGAAAGAGAAAGGCAAAATTCGCACTGTAGTTGCAATCGTTATTATTGTTACCAGCTGCACGTCACCAACTAAAAGTTACTGAAAAAAACAAATAGAATCCACGTAGAGGGAAAAGGAACAGGAAGAGGAGGCCATCACACCCTATACAGTGTGATAGCCAAACAAAATGTTCACTAAGTGAAATCGCCAAAAACGCAGCTAAGCACATAAGGGAGGTACAGTAACAGAAATGCACCAATAACAAGCCTGCATTTCTGAATGGCACAAATAACAACCAATGGAAGTTCCAAAGCTTATAGAATATGATACAACTAGGCTTGCAGACAGTGCATCTGCTGTCCAAGGCTCAACCTTAAAACGAGGAGAAAAAAGTATAATTCTCCTTGTTACACCTCATCTGGGGAGGGCTAGGATTTTTGCACATTCCCAGGTTTACAAGTTCTAGCAAATCTGTGGATGCATCAACATCCATTGATGTTGCTTGGGAACACCCATGAAGTACCCATAGAAACGCCTCCCTGGCTTATGAAGCCACGTTGGGCCATGCAAGGTGACCTCAAGTGCCTTCATGAATATCATTTTTCATTTTTGTTGCTTTTGCAGCACGTTGTGTTCAAAGAGCGGTGCAGAGGGGCTTGTAAATATGCCCCCAAGTCTCCTGAAGTTGAGAATTACTGAACACTGGAGAGATTTCAAGCTCTCTCAGGTCAGACCTTTTGATGTACCCTTGGTATCTGATGACCCATTGAGATTCTGGGATCCCAGTTGTTGCGATAGAAACTGATTCTTTAAAGTAGGAATATCATTTAATAGTGATTTCTATTGGAAGTACGTGGAAGTCAATGGGTAAGTTTTTTTAAAAAAAGTGAAAGTGAAAAAATGTTATGTTTTTCATGACATCTTAGAGGCTTTCGTTTCACACTGTTCAATAAACTGTGAACACCGTGTGAAAAAGCCAGCAAACCTGGGGGCAAATTACCAAGCAATAGCGTTAATTATCGCTATTGCTTGGTTAGAGACAAAAATTTACCGCTGAGCTGCGGCGATTTTTACCGCAAATAAACCTTGGTATTACCAAGGTTTATCGCAAATGCGATAAAAATCGCCGCAATGCATGAATATCCCTGAAAAGTCAGCAATATTCATGCATTACCGAGCTAATGCTCTTAGCCATGTTATCCACCTCCCATTGGATAACATGGCTAAGAACTGCTCAGGGCAGGTGTTAGCTTTTGGAGATATTCGCGCTTAGCGCGAATATCTCCAAAAGTTGGTAATAGGAGATAGTGATGTTAGCGACTGTTTTCAGTCGCTAACATCTTGGCACGCCCACTTTGCATGTAATCAGTGATAAATATCACTGACATGCAAAGTGGGGCCCAAGATGGTCGCTATCTCCTACTAGTTGTCGCTAACTGGTGTTAGTGACAGCTAGGTAATATGGAGATAATTTTATCTCCGCTTTCTTGGCTTTTAAAGCCAAAAAAGCGGAGATAAACCCCCTTGATAATATGCCCCTGCATTTTTATATTGACAAACCTCATGAATAATATAGACATGTTTTTATAACGCAATTTACTTTCAAGTGCTGTAATGTTATTCCTTTTTCAATTAAGAATACGAATCTGCAAACATTGATGTAGTTCACTGTGGATCAGTGAGTTAAACACCTGTCTCTAAAGATTGTTGTGCCTTACTGATCACTAATTTGAATATAGGAAAAGAAAAATTAGTCTTCCACCCTTCCGAGGCTGGTAAATTATGTAATATTAAATTATGTAATTGCCAAACCTGTCATTTACAGCGCTCAGAAATTGTAAAAGTGAGGGATAAAATGCAATATATAGAAAAAAGTTAGTCTCATGTGAAGTTGAACGAATGCAAGCTTTTTGGATCATAGCTCCATGGAAAATATATAATTGATCGGATCGAATACATTGTCATTATTCACAATGGTGTAATTTTTTCTGTAATTTTGTTCTTGTATTAAAATGTCTTTCTGTAGCTAACACTGTGCCACTCGAGTGCTTGACTTTCATTATAATTCTGGAGTCTGATAAAGAAAAACAAAGACTGCAGTTTTCTTTCCAACAATGGAATGGGAAAGCTGATATAAAAACATAAGTTCATTTTCTATTGTATTTATTTATGAGCTGGCTGGTGGGTAAAGCAATAGACCGAGAGAAAGCAAGTGCATCTGAACAGCAAAGAAAGCACATATTTAACAGGCGCCTTACAGCACTCATCACTTATGTTAGTCTCCTTGCGAATGTGTCGTGAAACTCGAGCATGGATGGTTGATTTATGTATTTTATAGGAGAAGGGCATTTTAGATTTGAAGCAGAGAAGTAGGCAGTTATTTCAACATTTGTTTGTTAACAAAAAAAACCATTTTAGCCAGAACGTTTTTCCTTGGTACAAATAAAATATGTTTCAATGAAATGTTCTTAATTTGAAAACACTGTGTAGGATTTCTACACTATGCAAAATACAATATTATTAGCATCGATCTACTTATATCTCAGTTAATGACAGTGTAATATCCGCCATTTTTGAATAAGTGAGCTACATATTTTACATATTATATGTAATGTACTTTGCTCTGTATGCTCTTTGCTCCAGTTCCTGTTACATGATCAACCCCATTATCAATTCAAGCTCGGGTTTCTGTTATATGACTTTAAGACACACAATCAATAACGTTCTGACTAGAGAACCTGGACTTTATGACACTGCAGTGTTAGACCTGGCATTTTTTTGGTGCGGTTTTCCCCTATCTTTTTGCCTCTGCCTCCTGTATTTTTGATGCTGTGCTGGATTTCGTTTTTGCTGGTTTAGATGCTTTGGACACTCTGCCACTGCTGATCAGTGCCAGAGTGTAAGTGCTCTCTATGTAAATTGCTATTCTGATTGGATATACATGTTTGGCATATTTGTATCACCATGAAGTCCCTAGTAAAGTGCACTGGGTGTGCCAGGGCTGGTGATGACAAATGCTACTAGTGGGCCTGCAGCACTGATTGTGCCACCCCACCCACAGGAGTAGCTCTAAAATGGTGTCTCGGGCCTGCCACTGCAGCGCCTACGGGCAGTTTAGAAACTGCCATGTCCTCCTGATCAGTGTCCCCACTGACCAGGCCTAACCCTTCCCTTTTTGTGCACATCAGTCACCCCTATGGAAGGCCCAAGGTACCCACCCTGGGCAGGGTGCAGTGTATGTGAAAGGTAGAGCATGTACTGGTGCAGGTGACTTGCTCTAGCTAATATAAAAAAATATGAATACAACTAAATAGTATTCTTGATTTTTGCAACGTGATCAGACGGTGTAATTCACCTGGGTGGAGCTCCACACGTTCCCTCCAGCCTTAATTTGTTAGGCTCTTCTGGATTGTGGTGAATATCTGTCTAACATCTACAGGCTCCTCCTCCGACTCCTCAGTTCTAGCATCCACAGAGTGAGCCCGGTCAGGTTCCTTATGTCTAGTGGTTTTGGCGTCAAAAGGCAACTTAGTTTGAGTTTTGTCCACTCCACCCATGCTTTTAGCTACTATATGCAGAATACAGGAGCGCAGGGCTTCAGGCACAGAAGAAGAGGGCACCAGTCGGCTCTAGGGTTCCAGTTAGTATGAGCCATTAAGCATTCCAGTTGTGCTTGTGGTAGATCTCCCATTTAGCTAACATCTGAGTATAGCTGGGTCTCCACGTGGCAGAATGTGTGTGATTACAAAGTCAGAAGATGAGGCATCAGACAGGGCATCAGTTGTGTGCCCACAAGGAAGTGCTGCTAAAGGCCTGGTCCCAAGTGCGCCTCACCTCTCCAGCGCCATGCGGTAATGGTAAATGGCGAAGGGTTAGTGTTGTTCTGCACCTTGGGGGGCCTTTGGAAGGGGGGCGATCACCAGCGGGCTACCTCTGTAGTAGTAAGATAGATTGTATTTTATATGCCGCTTGCTGTTGGGTTCGCTAGGGACTGGCTGCTGCTTCCTGAGTACAGGGACTCCAAGGACCAGGAGCCCTGCAACGCTGTTCACCTGTGCTGCCTGTTTCCCCGCCCACAAGTCCTATATTACATCTCGCAGCCCCCGCTTCGCGGGTGTCGCTCGCTGTTGGGTTCACTAGGGACTGGCTGCTGCGCTCTCTGTTGGGTTCGCTAGGGACTGGCTGCTGCGCTCTCTGTTGGGTTCGCCAGGGACTGGCTGCTGCTTCCTGAGTACAGGGACTCCAAGCACCAGGAGCCCTGCAACGCTGTTCACCTCTGCTGCCTGTTTCCCCGCCCACAAGCCCTATATTACATCTTGCGGTACCCGCTGGGCGGGACGTGTGCCGGGTGAAGCCCGGGCCAAGGGCGGGCCCGTCTGAGCCCGTCCGAAACTGTGCGAGGCTGGGCTTGGCCAACCTTTTTGGATCTGTAACTTGAGACTGTTGAAGAACTTGTGAGTAACCGGTTATGCTAGTGTTCTGTTAAAGTTTATGGAACCGGCTCCCTCGGACAAGCTTAACCATCTTGTAGTTTTAAAAATAGTAGAAGTAAATTTTTCCTGAATGTTAGTTGATCAATAACACCTGTTTTTAACCTATATTATAACTCCCGATTGCTGGTTTTATTAGAGTACTAGGCTCTGGCTTTTGGAATAAGGGTTAAATTTGTAATACCAAGTATATAAGGGTACCTGTGTTCTCGCTATTACTAAGTAAAAAACAATACCTTATTAGGTGGGGTTTTATTGTTTGTTATTTACTGATTTTACTTAATACGCAACTAATAATATGTTGAAACACAAAACTCTAAAAGGAAATGACAACGTTAATGAGACCCCGGGCTCTACTATTGAATGCTACCTCGTGAAGGCGGTTAGCGCCATTAGCGTTGAGATAGATAAGGCTGAGTGGCGCCTTTCGCTAGGGCCAGGAAATGTACCTGCTCCCGCAAAAGCGATTGACTCACTATTGGAGTCCAATATTGAGCCTAATACTAGTAAAGAATTACATATTACACCCTATTCGAATGTCTTATGCTAATATCATGCCCCTGATTTTGCCTCTGAACCTAGAGAAGTACAAAGTATAGAAGAAAGTAAAGAACAATCTACCCCTAACAAGAAAAGGAGCTATAGGAAAAACCAGCAAAAACTAAGGACAGTCAAAAAAGGCCCCAAGGTTCTATCATATAATCCTACAGTGGAAGAAGATCCATCTAATATGGGGATTATGCGTGATGTGCAAGTTAATAAGATCAAAAATATCTTGAACCACTGGAAAAATGGATAAATAAACTCAACGGTGAGGGGGTTCGACTTAACGGGATGTTTAACAATTTAGAAAAGTTGCTCAAAGATAATGTTAATAGTCAGCATAAAGACCTACAGGGTACAGGAACACCAACTGCCCTAGGGGTTGTATCTGACACCTTAGGGCACGGAAGGGCTGGGCCATCAATAAGCTCAAATCCTGGAGTACTTAATCCAGAAGATAACTTAGTCCCTGTAGGACAAAGAAAGGAACTACCAAGGGATAGTTACACCTGTGAGACAGAAAGCCAAGGCATTAGGAATAAGGAGGCCATTAAGATAACCATAAATCTGACAAATAAAGACCCAGAGGCAGGAATGAGGATTAGATCCATTAATTTGCCCCCGGATTGTTGTCCAATGTGGCAGTTTTAGTCAACATCCCTCCTCTTAGCCCGAATTCAATAGAAACACATGCATCCCTAAAGAATAAAGGGGTTGATTGGTTAAACCGCAAATGCGGTTTTCCATTTAGTCATGTAGACCAGATCCTTACGACCAGAAGAGTAAATTGGATTGATCCTACAAGGAAAACAAAGAAGGGGGATTGTGTTATTGTGAATTTTAAGGACCCATATTATGCCAGGATTACATTCGAGAGAGCCTCTGTCCTGACAGATAATGATGGTAGTAGTCTAGCCCTGCCCCTTGGTTTTTTCCATAGCCATTTAAAACAAGATATACCCATGTCATTAGATCGGGCCCATCCAAGAACTTTTTGGTCATTGCCATCCTTGCAACATTTTGCCCTCCCTATACACAATATATTCCAACCAGTTAGTTTCTTCGAAGATAATGATTGACACAGCCCTGCCCGCCACAATAAAAGAATGGCAGGTTTGGATAGCCCTAGGCAACAAGGGGCCGAGAACTCAGTAGGGCAACTATCATCTCGTTGGGACCCAAGTCTACAGGGCATATAAGCATTTTGTAAGGCAGGAATTTAAGTGAAGAAAAGGGAGTGACTATAGATTGTAATAGGAATGTACCTACAGAGGCAGTTTTTTTTTAACTATGCTGTCCCCAATATGGTTAATGTGACTGGGGATGATCAGCGGCCATTGACCCAGATAGCAGAAACCATAGAGAGATCCAACACTAGAGGGTTTAGTATAACTTCATGTAATATAGCCAGACTGATCAAGAAAAAAGGTATGTTAGGATGGATGGACTTTGTTAACAAACATGACATTATTTGTCTTCAGGAAACCTGGTGTGGGGAACATGTACATTTTGATGGGTTTGTCTCTTATAACTTACCTGCTTTGCGTTCTATAGCAGGTAGAACAAAGGGGTGTCTGTTAATACTTATGTCCATTGACCTGCCGATAGAAGTTAAAACATCTATTAATGTTGGCTGCCATTCACAGGTACTTTGGCTACACCAGAAAAATGGTAGGGAAATTTTGTTAATCAACTTTTAGAATAATTTGTTGGATCATACACGTCACAAGATAGTTACCGAATTGGGGAATGTAATTGATATTTTGTGTTGTGATGAAGGGGTTATTTTTGATATAATTTGGGTGGGTGATTTTAATACGCAATTGTGCCCCCTGTCTGCAACTAAGATATGAGGGTTGAGGAATGATTTAGGAAATGACTGTGTGTACTTCCCACACAATCACTATGTCGAAATATTAAACACATTCATGGCTAAATTCGACTTGGACATCATGCAGTGTGTAAAAGACGGCAATGGAAAGTTGATTCCTACATTCACGGGCAGAAATGCTAATACCATTATAGATTACGTATTGGTCTCAACTAACATTGTCTCTCTATGCTTCACACCCCGGGTAGAAGATCTATTAGTAAGTGACCATAATTGTATTACAATGACTTTAGATGTATGGGGCAATAGACGCCCAGTAACACAAACAAGGATTGGTAATATAACCCCATGTAGATCCAATGGCACCAGGATAAAATAGAAAGGGGTTAACCCGGAAAAGGTATTAAAAAATAATATTACAGTTGGTTACACAGAGATTATGGAGAGTTTGGAAGTTAATGTCGAATCAGCCCAGATTTTAATGAATTTTTGTAAAATCAATGGATTTATTGATAATATTATGACTAGGACTTCTAACAAGAAATTGACCCAGAATAAAGGATGGTTCAACCATGCATGTACTCACTCACTGAATCGGTTAAAACATGCACTGTCTAGTAGGAGTAGGGACATGGAGCATGTTAAGAACTTAAGATTGACCTATAAATTGCAATCAGTGAAAGAGAGAGCTCGAAGAGGAGGCCAGGGACAAATTAACACTGGCCGTTGAAACATGTAACAGCCGGTTGTTTTGGGAAACAGTTAATTCACCCTTCCTAAAAAATTAGGAGGTCCCTGAAATGACATCATATGTCAGTAGTGAGGCATGGGTCGCACATTTCGCAAATATTTTTAACCCTGGTAATGTAATTACAACGGATTCCGGGGATTGATGCATCTGGCCAATTATACCACTAAATATTACACTCAAGGAGGTGGAACAAGGCATTAACAGCAGCAAGGGAGGGACAGCTCCTGGACCGGATGGCGTCCCAATAGATGTCTATAAAGCCATTCCTGCTCTCTGGGGCCCCATATTAAATAGAGTTTTTAATGCCGCTGTAATGGAAGGATCCCCCGCTACATGGGGTGAATCAATATTTATTCCCATTTTTAAGAAAGGGGATAGATACGAAGCAAAAAATTACTAGCTAATTTCTCAATTAGACTCATCAATCAAAATTATGAGTAGGGTCTTACTAGTTAGGTTAGAGGAGTGGGCAGAGGAAAACGGGATTTTAACACAGTCCCAATAATATCTGCTCCTCCACTGTGAAGTCCTGGAAATATAATATTTATTGTACGTAGCTGAGAACCTTATTTAGATTGTTCAAATGGAACAACATGTGCTTGAGTCATCGTCAAATCCTCCTTATAACCTGGTAGTACATGTCTCCCGAATATTGATCCAATGAGTGCACTTGCTGATGTCTCATCTTCTTATTGTTGTGAAGTAGTGTGGCTCACTGGTTAGAGGCGGCAGACCCGAGAGCAGAGGACGGCCCGGGACCAGGGTTCAATTCCCGGCGCGGCAGGTTTCTGGACCAGGGTCAGCGGACTCGATAATTCTCTCGCCTCGGTGCCCACTCTGATCAGCGATCACACTCGGCAACTCTGGGCATTAGCTTGCCTCATCTTCACTAACGGCCCCACCAGACCGCCGGGGATGCCTGGTCTCACCCTGGAGATACCCATTAAGGGACCATCTCTCAGGGAAGCCAGGAAGGGTTTCACAGCGGTCGAAGCGCCTTGGGACCCTACGGGTAAGTAGTGCGCTATATAAATGCCAATACATACATTGTTCTGTAATACTTTGTGATCTGTTTACCAGATCCTCTACCTATTTAATTATTGCTGAGTTTGAGAGTCATCTATATCCTGCTGCTGTAAAGGTGATATGTGGCTTCTGGTATGTTTGTGTTGGTGAGCTACACCAATGCTGTGGAAAAGTGAGGTGTGTTGGTGACCCGGTCCCAGCATGTCTGGCCTAGATGGTATGGACCGCGATGTAGGGATGGAAAAAATAAAGATACAACAGCAGTTAGCCGGAGCAGGTCATGATTACACAGCAAGTTTGTGGACTCCGTTCTTTCATGCACATACAGGCCTCTGTGCATTCTGCAGGCCTATTAGCTCAATAGCTTCCTTCTTTAGCCACATATAGCTTAGCAGTGATAGTGGACATCTAGCATTCTGAATCCCATGACTTCCAAAACCCTCTCTAGATTTCAAGAACTTTTTTCATGCTTTGGAAATCCTAGGAAACCGGAGCATTATCCTTGACTCCTCCCTCTCCATGAACCGCCAGATCAACGCCGTGGCCTCCACTATCTTCAACTGCCTGTGCATCCTCCGCAAAGCTTTTAAATGGACCCCCCGATGGCAGACGGACCGTCACCCTCGCACTCATAACCAGCAGACTGGACTAGGGCAACGCCCTCTTGGCCTTTATCAATAATACTCTTCTACACAAACTTCAAACCATCCAGAACACCGCAGCAAGACTCGAAGACAGCTGGAATGCCAGAAACGGGTCCTCAGAAGCTTGTTTCCGGTCCAGGGAAGACATGGCTTGGCAGTTCGCGCTGGAAGTTCCCATGAGGCACAGGGTCAGACTGATTTGCATATGGCCATGTCTGAATTGGGATGGCATAGTGGGCTAGAGAACGGTGATGGATTAAACCCAGATCTTTTGACTGGGTACGAGTGTTTGATTGATTTAGATGCTCCCTCCATCACCACCCCCTTTTGTACCGCTTTTGGGTGCCATAAGTGTGGCAGGGTATGGTCAGACGTGAGTCCCTTGCTCACTTTGCCACTGTATTCAAGCAAGCCGGGCTGAAGACAGCTGGAATGCCAGAAACCGGTCCTCGGAAGCTTGTTTTCGGTCCAGGGAAGACATGGCTTGGCAGTTCGGACTGGACTATTCCCATGAGGCACAGGGTCAGACTGATTTTCATATGGCCATGTCTGAACTGAGATGGCAGAGTGGGCTAAAGAACGGTGATGGATTAAACCCAGATCTTTTGACTGGGTATGAGTGTTTGATTGATTCAGATGCTCCGTCCATCACCACCCCCTTTTGTACCGTTTTGGCCGCCATAAGTGTGGCAGGTATGCTCAGACATGAGTCCCTTGCTCACTTTGCCACTGGATTCAAGCAAGAAGGGCTGAAGACGGCTGGAATGCCAGAAACCGGTCCTCGGAAGCTTGTTTCCAGTCCAGGGAAGACATGGCTTGGCAGTTCGGGTTGGACTGTTCCCATGAGGCACAGGGTCAGACTGATTTGCATATGGCCATGTCTGAACTGGGATGGCAGAGTGGGCTACAGAACGGTGATGAATTAAACCCAGATCTTTTGACTGGGTAGGAGTGTTTGATTGATTCAGATGCTCTGTCCATCACCACCCCCTTTTGTACCGCTTTTTGCCGCCATAAGTGTGGCAGGGTATGCTCAGACATGAGTCCCTTGCTCACTTTGCCACTGGATTCAAGCAAGCCGGGCTGAAGACGGCTGGAATGCCAGAAACCGGTCCTCAGAAGCTTGTTTCCGGTCCAGGGAAGACATGGCTTGGCAGTTCGGGCTGGACTGTTCCCATGAGGCACATGGTCAGACTGATTTGCATATGGCCATGTCTGAACTGGGATGGCAGAGTGGGCTAAAGAACGGTGATGGATTAAACCCAGATCTTTTGACTGGGTATGAGTGTTTGATTGATTCAGATGCTCCGTCCATCACCACCCCCTTTTGTACCGCTTTTGGCCGCCATAAGTGTGGCAGGGTATGCTCAGACGTGAGTCCCTTGCTGACTTTGCCACTGGATTCAAGCAAGCAGGGCTGAAGACGGCTGGAATGCCAGAAACCGGTCCTCAGAAGCTTTTTTCCTGTCCAGGGAAGACATGGCTTGGCAGTTCGGGCTGGACTGTTCCCATGAGGCACAGGGTCAGACTGATTTGCATATGGCCATGTCTGAACTGGGATGGCAGAGTGGGCTAAAGAACGGTGATGGATTAAACCCAGATCTTTTGACTGGGTATGAGTGTTTGATTGATTCAGATGCTCCATCCATCACCACCCCCTTTTGTATCGCTTTTGGCCGCCATAAGTGTGGCAGGGTATGCTCAGACGTGAGTCCCTTGCTCACTTTGCCACTGGATTCAAGCAAGCCGGGCTGAAGACGGCTGGAATGCCAGAAACCGGTCCTCGGAAGCTTGTTTCCAGTCCAGGGAAGACATGGCTTGGCAGTTCGGGTTGGACTGTTCCCATGAGGCACAGGGTCAGACTGATTTGCATATGGCCATGTCTGAACTGGGATGGCAGAGTGGGCTACAGAACGGTGATGAATTAAACCCAGATCTTTTGACTGGGTAGGAGTGTTTGATTGATTCAGATGCTCTGTCCATCACCACCCCCTTTTGTACCGCTTTTTGCCGCCATAAGTGTGGCAGGGTATGCTCAGACATGAGTCCCTTGCTCACTTTGCCACTGGATTCAAGCAAGCCGGGCTGAAGACGGCTGGAATGCCAGAAACCGGTCCTCAGAAGCTTGTTTCCGGTCCAGGGAAGACATGGCTTGGCAGTTCGGGCTGGACTGTTCCCATGAGGCACAGGGTCAGACTGATTTGCATATGGCCATGTCTGAACTGGGATGGCAGAGTGGGCTAAAGAACGGTGATGGATTAAACCCAGATCTTTTGACTGGGTATGAGTGTTTGATGTATTCAGATGCTCCGTCCATCACCACCCCCTTTTGTACCGCTTTTGGCCGCCATAAGTGTGGCAGGGTATGCTCAGACGTGAGTCCCTTGCTGACTTTGCCACTGGATTCAAGCAAGCAGGGCTGAAGACGGCTGGAATGCCAGAAACCGGTCCTCAGAAGCTTTTTTCCTGTCCAGGGAAGACATGGCTTGGCAGTTCGGGCTGGACTGTTCCCATGAGGCACAGGGTCAGACTGATTTGCATATGGCCATGTCTGAACTGGGATGGCAGAGTGGGCTAAAGAACGGTGATGGATTAAACCCAGATCTTTTGACTGGGTATGAGTGTTTGATTGATTCAGATGCTCCATCCATCACCACCCCCTTTTGTATCGCTTTTGGCCGCCATAAGTGTGGCAGGGTATGCTCAGACGTGAGTCCCTTGCTCACTTTGCCACTGGATTCAAGCAAGCCGGGCTGAAGACGGCTGGAATGCCAGAAACCAGTCCTTGGAAGCTTGTTTCCGGTCCAGGGAAGACATGGCTTGGCAGTTCCTGCTGGACTGTTCCTATGAGGCACAGGGTCAGACTGATTTGCATATGGCCTGGGATGGGATGGCAGAGTGGGATAAAGAAGGGTGATGGATTAAACCCAGATCTTTTGACTGGGTTTGAGTGTTTGATTGATTCAGATGCTCCGTCCATCACCACCCCCTTTTGTACCGTTTTTGGCCGCCCTAAGTGTGGCAGGGTATGTTCAGACGTGAGTCCCTGGCTCCCTTTGCCACTGGATTCAAGCAAGCCGGGCTGAAGACGGCTGGAATGCCAGAAACCGGTCCTCGGAAGCTTGTTTCCAGTCCAGGCAACACATGGCTTGGCAGTTCGGGCTGAACTGTTCCCATGAGGCACAGGGTCAGACTGATTTGAATATGGCCATGTCTGAACTGGGATGGCAGAGTGGGCTAAAGAACGGTGATGGATTAAACCCAGATCTTTTAACTGGGTATGAGTGTTTGATTGATTCAGATGCTCCGTCCATCACCACCCCCTTTTGTACCGCTTTTGGCCGCCATAAGTGTGGCAGGGTATGCTCAGACATGAGTCCCTTGCTCACTTTGCCACTGGATTCAAGCAAGAAGGGCTGAAGATGGCTGGAATGCCAGAAACCGGTCCTGGGAAGCTTGTTTCCAGTCCAGGGAAGACATGGCTTGGCAGTTTGGGTTGGACTGTTCCCATGAGGCACAGGGTCAGACTGATTTGCATATGGCCATGTCTGAACTGGGATGGCAGAGTGGGCTACAGAACGGTGATGAATTAAACCCAGATCTTTTGACTGGGTAGGAGTGTTTGATTGATTCAGATGCTCTGTCCATCACCACCCCCTTTTGTACCGCTTTTTGCCGCCATAAGTGTGGCAGGGTATGCTCAGACATGAGTCCCTTGCTCACTTTGCCACTGGATTCAAGCAAGCCGGGCTGAAGACGGCTGGAATGCCAGAAACCGGTCCTCAGAAGCTTGTTTCCGGTCCAGGGAAGACATGGCTTGGCAGTTCGGGCTGGACTGTTCCCATGAGGCACAGGGTCAGACTGATTTGCATATGGCCATGTCTGAACTGGGATGGCAGAGTGGGCTAAAGAACGGTGATGGATTAAACCCAGATCTTTTGACTGGGTATGAGTGTTTGATTGATTCAGATGCTCCGTCCATCACCACCCCCTTTTGTACCGCTTTTGGCCGCCATAAGTGTGGCAGGGTATGCTCAGACGTGAGTCCCTTGCTGACTTTGCCACTGGATTCAAGCAAGCAGGGCTGAAGACGGCTGGAATGCCAGAAACCGGTCCTCAGAAGCTTTTTTCCTGTCCAGGGAAGACATGGCTTGGCAGTTCGGGCTGGACTGTTCACATGAGGCACAGGGTCAGACTGATTTGCATATGGCCATGTCTGAACTGGGATGGCAGAGTGGGCTAAAGAACGGTGATGGATTAAACCCAGATCTTTTGACTGGGTATGAGTGTTTGATTGATTCAGATGCTCCATCCATCACCACCCCCTTTTGTACCGCTTTTGGCCGCCATAAGTGTGGCAGGGTATGCTCAGACGTGAGTCCCTTGCTCACTTTGCCACTGGATTCAAGCAAGCCGGGCTGAAGACGGCTGGAATGCCAGAAACCAGTCCTTGGAAGCTTGTTTCCGGTCCAGGGAAGACATGGCTTGGCAGTTCCGGCTGGACTGTTCCTATGAGGCACAGGGTCAGACTGATTTGCATATGGCCTGGGATGGGATGGCAGAGTGGGATAAAGAACGGTGATGGATTAAACCCAGATCTTTTGACTGAGTTTGAGTGTTTGATTGATTCAGATGCTCCGTCCATCACCACCCCCTTTTGTACCGTTTTTGGCCGCCCTAAGTGTGGCAGGGTATGTTCAGACGTGAGTCCCTGGCTCCCTTTGCCACTGGATTCAAGCAAGCCGGGCTGAAGACCTGAATGCCAGAAACCGGTCCTCGGAAGCTTGTTTCCAGTCCAGGGAAGACATGGCTTGGCAGTTCGGGCTGAACTGTTCCCATGAGGCACAGGGTCAGACTGATTTGCATATGGCCATGTCTGAACTGGGATGGCAGAGTGGGCTAAAGAACGGTGATGGATTAAACCCAGATCTTTTAACTGGGTATGAGTGTTTGATTGATTCAGATGCTCCGTCCATCACCACCCCCTTTTGTACCGCTTTTGGCCGCCATAAGTGTGGCAGGGTATGCTCAGACGTGAGTCCCTTGCTCACTTTGCCACTGGATTCAAGCAAGAAGGGCTGAAGATGGCTGGAATGCCAGAAACCGGTCCTAAGAAGCTTGTTTCCAGTCCAGGGAAGACATGGCTTGGCAGTTCGGGCTGGACTGTTCCCATGAGGCACAGGGTCAGACTGATTTGCATATGGCCATGTCTGAACTGGGATGGCAGAGTGGGCTAAAGAACTGTGATGGATTAAACCCAGATCTTTTGACTGAGTATGAGTGTTTGATTGATTCAGATGCTCCGTCCATCACCACCCCCTTTTGTACTGCTTTTGGCTGCCATAAGTGTGGCAGGGTATGCTCAGACGTGAGTCCCTTGCTCACTTTGCCACTGGATTCAAGCAAGCCGGGCTGAAGACGGCTGGAATGCCAGAAACCGGTCCTCGGAAGCTTGTTTCCAGTCCAGGGAAGACATGGCTTGGCAGTTCAGGCTGGACTGTTCTCATGAGGCACAGGGTCAGACTGATTTGCATATGGCCATGTCTAAACTGGGTTGGCAGAGTGGGCTAAAGAACGGTGATGGATTAAACCCAGATCATTTGACTGGGTTTGTGTGATTGATTGATTGATTCAGATGCTCCGTCCATCACCACCCCCTTTTGTACCACTTTTGGCTGCCATAAGTGTGGCAGGGTATGCTCAGACGTGAGTCCCTTGCTCACTTTGCCACTGGATTCAAGCAAGCCGGGCTGAAGACGGCTGGAATGCCAGAAACCGGTCCTCGGAAGCTTGTTTCCAGTCCAGGGAAGACATGGCTTGGCAGTTCGGGCTGGACTGTTCCCATGAGGCACAGGGTCAAACTGATTTGCATATGGCAATGTCCGACTGGGATGGCAGAGTGGGCTAAAGAACGGTGATGGATTAAACCCAGATCTTTTGACTGGGTATGAGTGTTTGATTGATTCAGATGCTCCGTCCATCACCACCCCCTTTTGTACTGTAGTTTCACCAGAGTGCAGAGAAATAGAGAGACGGGCGTTTTCAATAAAAGTTGGTATTTATTGAGCAGTCTTCTTTGTCATGCAAGAGAAGTGAATTGCCACAATTGCAATACTTGTCATAAAGTAAAGTGCGCACAGTAAAAGGAGTATTATGAAATAATACTGTAAAAGCATTTATATGGTTTCTGAGCCATATGATACTTAAAACGGATAAAATATATACAATACATACAATGATAAAAGTTGACTAAACGTACTCAACTGGTGCTTCTAAAATACGCCTACCCCGATGTACCTAACCTAAGCCTAGTACGTGGGAAGGAGTAAATGAGCTGTACTTTAAGTTAAGTTAGTTTTGCCAAGAATATGAATCAAAAATTCTCTAAGGATCTAATCAGCTCCGTACCTTGGTTTTAGAATGAAGGAGGTCTTGTATCTCTTTCTCAGGACTCGATCTCAAAGCAACCCGCAAGGGTGACTGCAAACACTGGAGCTGGATTTCTCGGCAGGAGAAAAGACAGCGTCTCTCTCAGTGCGTCAAATGGGAGGGTCGGCTTCCTTCGGCACTCGCATCAGCTGGGCTTTGGGTAAGTAGATAGACGCTCTGCTCCAAACCACCGTGTATTGCTTAAGGAAGATGTTGGTATATTTATACCTGGAAGGTGCCGAGTTTGACGTAAGGTTGGACATAAGACGCCACTAAGAACTGGCAGTTCTTTCAGGACTCTCAGGAGTTCTAGGACAAATCAAAACAGAAGCAGGGGGAATTCCTGGGCTGCTGGAGGGTTGGTTTGTTTAAAGAATGCGTTGTACTTTCTAGGAGTCTAGTGAAGTAGCCTTGCCGTATTTGGACTGCATTGGCTATGACTAAATATGGATATGATTCCTATGCCTTTATAAGGATATGATTTGTTATAACCACATAAGGGCATGAATCGGGAATATTTAATTAGGGTCCTAGATATGTTCACAACACCCACTCCACGTATAATGTCCATCATTACTAAATACTAAGCAATATGTAAACATATAAGTATGCATGTGTTTTCCAGCCCACCCCAAAATACATAAAATGCATTTGCAATGCTATAGATACACGAAAATGAGTATTATACTGTACGTTTTTCAAGCAGTGGTATCATTCAGATAATAGTTAGTGCATGCTAATCTTCACTGAATGAATCACAAAAGTTACATTTATGAAATGGCTCTTAATACAGAAGAGAAGATCGAGACCATTTTATCACATAATTATACAAGATTGTACATGTGCTAGAGGCTGATTCAAAATATTGTCTCTAGAGTCTCTAAAAATAGAAGTTCTGTTCCCTAAGAATAGTTCTACTTTAAGCAGAGTACCATGTGCCAAAAAAAAGAGAAATATTTTGGGAATTGGAAAAAAGAATTTTGCTTTCATGCGAAAAAAAATAGTTCCAATGTTTTTTAGAAGTTCTGTTTATCAAAACTTAAGGCCGAATTCAAAGTTCAGGGGACGCTGTGTGCTTGCTATTTCAAATATTATTCCCATTGTTAGGAGAGAATATTACCTCTGATAGGCCGGCAAAAAATGTGTCTACAACAGTACGTGAAAGTTGGGCCAACTCCGAACAAGTGGAAATAGTGCATACATGCGATGCATTGGCATCATCGGTGTTTAGATCAGCAAGGGTCACAGAAGGTTGTACCTGTGTGGTGCCACTTTCATCTTGTACTTCACCACCACCTAATCGTAATGGTGAAGTCTCAATGAATGCCGTCATCAGAATAGGTAGCCGCCGTGGACAACACGTTGCATGAGCCGTTACCGAACCAAGCAAAGCCTCGATATCCATTAGTACTGCTGATGGTAGTGTAAGACAGACGTCCAACACACATTCTTCTCAGCATAGCAGACAGTGAAGCACAGGTAAGATGCAATCTTGCCAGATTGGTCTGAACGAAAGAGACCAGGTAGTATTCAGATCTCTAGCCGGGCCAATCCGAGGACTTTAGTGATCCGTTCTCGGTATCGTATTGCTAGGATCATTTCTACCATCTTAGCCTGAGTTTTGTCTGTGACTTGGCTTGCCATATCGGAGCAGGACGAACAAAAATAAAATACCTGCTACGAGTCCCAAAATAAGAGGCAGGCCACCGAATAAAGAATGCACAAAATTCGAGAAGATGCCCAGAACTGTTTCAAAGGGTGCTAACAGTACCGAAAAAATTGTCTTAAATACATGTGCGATGCCACTGGTATCTGACATGTTTAAGATTTGGCTTAACATTTCTACAAAATGCACGGGGCAATTTGTCGATAATAGGGTATGTATCTCTGCCGCTGTCCTTGCAACTTGCAGATCATACGTCTCTTTAGACGAGGTTAAAGGCACAGTTGTCTGTAAAAGAATAGACTTCATTCTGCTTAAAGTATCAATTAGAATAGAAGAGATATTCACAGAAGGCCATATTGCTGCCTCCATGTCTGGATTACTGTTTGGATACAATACTTGCATACAACAAATGACCCTGGAAGTAAAGCTCACCATATAGGCTTTTCCTGGCATCATGCCACAACAGTTGTGGTCACTTATTATAACGTAGCTACCGTTGGAAAGTTGTCTGAAAAGGGGCTCTATCTGTGTGGCAGGGGTGCCGTGCAGATGACATGAAAGGTTGTTTGATGAACCTTCGCAGGCTCCATGCAAGTTAATTCCTTGACACAGAAGTGTCCCGCTTAGTTATTTTTTACTATTGTTACCAATAAGAAATACCTCTTTTTTCCCCTCACTATAACATCTATGTGTATAAGGCAAATTCCAGGTTGACTTGATGTATCCTTTACCCAACCTTTCATACAGGCCTGCTGGTACATACTTTTGGCAGTATTGAAACTGAAAAGTTGTTATCAGGATTGTAATGGTGCCTTGTATTATCCATTCAATGACTGGTCGTTCTGACATTGTCAATGGTAATTTTTCTAGTTTTTCAATGCTCAGCACCGTATAGCCAGCTCCTTTTTGTGCCAACGAGATTTGTCTATCAGTAAGGTTAAAGATAGAAAATAATGATGTTTTGTTTATCAGACGCCACGTAACGTAGCCTGAATGGAGGTTTTGTAACGTCCAGCCTAGCTGTACAATAGAACGCAATTGGGATTGACCATGTTGTAACATTAGCATATCCTGTTCTATTATATCAATAGCAGATGATACAATGCTGTCCAGTTAATAAATTCTGGAGGACAGAGTCGTTAACCCATTGTCCACTACAGAAAGTGATTTTTCACAATTAATACGATCACTTTCTCGTATTTTTTCAGCAGTTTCAATTTGTGATATTCTCCTAGCTTTATTGTAAGCTGCGTATACACCGCCGTATATGAAAAGTTTTTGACGCTGTTTGCGAGGTCCCATTATGAAATCTCGCAAGTCAGCACCTTCTTTAAGTAAAGTTAAGTGTTGCTTAATTTCGGGTAGTGTTGATTTCTGTAGCCATTCAAGGCATAGTTCTCCTACACTATATGTTGTAATTATCCCTGGATGTTGTCTCTGGGAATATATTGGGTCTGGCCTGTTCTGTTTGAACCCCTGTGTTGTGTTCAGGAATCTATCTTGACAGTTATTAGTGTCTGTGGGCCAGATCAACCATTTGTTCCAATCAGGAATAGTTCTGTTTTGTTGTAAAATATTGGACACGTCTAACCCCTCATCTGTAGTTTTATTTTTATCAGGCATAGGCTTAGGTACAGACGGGTTGTTTAAATTTTTTATCTTGGCTATGCCAAGACTGGTTGTCTGTTGAATGGTGTCATTCAGGGACATTATTTGTTCTGGGATCATGCAGGCTCTAAATAATGATTCGAAACCTTGTACCTGCCACTTTTTTGTACCCCAGATGGTTTTTGTCTCAATGTTTTTTTTCCAAAATTCAAAACCAAATGTAGACATTTTTTTCATAAAATTTTTCAGAATAAATCAGTTTAGTATTCGTCAACATGTTTTTCATTCCTGTCTTATTTAACATTTTGAAATAAAACGTTTCTGGATTAGTGATATTAAACCCTGAGAAGTTTGGGAATTTTTCATAAAATGTTTTTGAACTGCCTTTTGGCGGAGTAGGACAATTTTCCCACTGATTATAACTGAAAACATTTCTATGATTAGCAGATTTATGCAGATAATGATGCCCAAAGTGATTGAAGCAATACATTTCTTCATAATTCGAAGAACCCTGTAAATAATCATGTAAATTTTGCTGACATTTCTAAATCTGACATCATATTATTAATATTTTCAAAGTCCCAATCATCATAGAAAGTACTAGGTGATACAAAGTCACTTAAAGAAATTGATGTGGATATTTCAAGAGTTCAACCGGGCCATAGATTTCGTAATTAGTTTTGTCCCATGCTATACCACCAGGTACAGGATTTGCTGTGATGTTCACTGATGATAGTTCTCTTTTTTCGATGTGAGAAGATCTGTGTGGTTTCAGGACCAAGTTGATGTTTTGACTTGCTGTGTCCATTGTACTATATTTTCTATAAATAAATCTACCCAATCTTAAAACCAAGATGAGCCATAGAAGGAGGAAAAGTAAGCCTAACACATTCCATAATTCGATCTATGGTGAAATCAGATATGTTTCTCTGAGTTGATGAAAGACCTCTGTAATTTTCTTTTTGAAAGATTGTTTGCTGGCTTGTCTCCATGTTCACTTGGGTCACCAGAAAAGTCATCGAAATTGATGAAGTAGCTAGATGCAGTTCTGTCAATTGTTTGGATGGCATCAGGATTGTTATTATTCTTTGTCGTTGCTTCTTCCTTTTTCTTATTAGGATAGTCCGAGGCTACATCATTGTAGACATGTGTTTCTTGACGAACAGTTGAAATTTGTGTTTCAAGAGGCACAAGTTCCATGGCTTTGTTGCATAGTCCTTTTTTATTCACTGCAGGTTTATCAAATGTGATTAGTCTCTCAGTTTGAACCTCTTGGATTGTAGCAAGATTTGGTCTTCTGCTATTTCTTGGGAGTCCACTGGGCCTACTACTTATGATTGGCCACATGATTGTGGTTTGACCAGGTCGATTGATACAACTCGATCTCCTTTTTACCAGCAAGGGGCAGTAGTACAACTGATCTTGTGCCGCTGACAGCTAAGACAGGTACTGCTTTTCTGTAAGAAGGCCAAAATTCCTTCTTCACAGCGATCTTTTCTCTGACCAGATCCCCAATCTTTGGAATCCAGACAGGTCTTGCTGGGACAGGTGGTTTTTCTTCAGTGGTCTTTGGCTTTAGCTTTGTGTTACTTAGACTCCTTGTTTCATTCAAGTCCTGTAAAACAGCCAAACGATCTTTGATATCAAAGGTTTTTTGTTTCACCGCTGAAGTGTGACAATCGAGATCATGAATGATCATTCTTGTACCAAACAAAAGTTCGTACGGAGTGATATCTCCTAGAGAATTTCTTGGCAGATTATTAAGACTACTTTCGACACTTATTAGATGTTTGACCCAACCGTCACCAGAACCTAATAACCTCGCTGTCATAGATTGGTTTATGTCGCGGTTTTTTCTCTCCACTACCGCATTTCCCTCTGGATGGAATGGACTAGAATACCGCAATGCAGTGCCCATGCTGGCCATGGCCTCCTTGTAAGCCCGAGAGCTAAACACAGGACCCTGGTCAGAATGTAGCATGCCAATTGTGTATGTGCCGATAAAGACTCGCAAATCTTTTATAATTGTTCTGGCATCAGCCGAGCGCTGGGGCCATATCCAAATGAATCTCGTGCAGGAATCCACTGCGCCCATGATATATTTATAGTTGCCATCCCTTTGTAAGGGACCACAGTGGTCCAAGTAAACACATGCTGATGGTTTATCTGAGATTAGAAGGTGAGTTTGTGCTGGCCGTTTCACTGCTGATACTTTCATTTTTTGGCATATTTCACATTATAGAACATAGTTCCTAGTCTGTTTTCTCATTTAATAATGATACTGTGGCGGAAACATCCGCATGTGCAGAAGCGAGCCCCTCGTGTGCCGCTAAAATTAGTCCTAACATGTGTTCCATGTTTGAAATTGCTCTGTTTCCCACTGCAGGGATTACAGCAAAAGGAGCATTGTTTGCATCAGTTTTGTATGAGAACTTTACTGGAAAGCCTTTCGGGAGTGTCTTACCACTGTCTTTTACTGAAGCACCGACAGCTTGCATTATCTCGCTGTCTATTTTTGTTTTTGACCGAGTAATGGCAGCTACGGAAGCCGTTTGTACAGTTGCTTTCGCGGCCTCATCAGCCAATGAATTCCCTGCAGCGTGAATGCAATCACATTGATGACTCATGTATGTATCTGTGAGTCTTTTGTAGTTCTTTTTGTAAAAGAACTACTTGTTCCCAAAGCATTTTATACTTGATTGTGCCACCTTTTGCATCTTTGAAGCCGTTTTGAACCCAGCTCTGCAAGTATTCATTGTAAGACTGAACGCAGTAATATGAATCGCATACTATTAGTGTGGGGAATTCGCGATCGGTATTTTCAAGTGCCATCTTAAAAGCCTGTAGGTCAGCTCGCTGAGCTGTACAGTCTCCGTGTGATTGCGTTTTTGTGACCAGTGGTCTAAATTTTCCTTCGTGCCAACGACCTTTAACAATTGTGCATGCAGCACAATAGGCTTGTTTACCTCCAACTGCGGGTTGTGCTGAACCGTCTGTATATACTATACAGTCGTAATGTTCGAGAGGCAGAATCTCAGTCGGCAGAGGACATTCGTATTCGTATTGGAGAAATTCTTGTGTTTTTAAGTTGGGATCAAATTTGTATACTACGTCTGATGCAGCAAGAGAATTAACCCATTGTTTCCATCTCGGATGTTGAGCTTTAGCATTGGGAATGCTTGCTCGTGTTACTGCTTCTAGTGCAGGTACTGGTGTAACGATTATTATTCGTTTACCTTGTGCTAGAGCTCTTTCATTTGCTACAGCAGTTTGAACCGCAGTCAGAATTTTTTCAGTAGAACTGAATTTCATTTCAGCTTGTGTGTACAAGTGTGATTTATAAGCTATTGGTACAGTTTCTCCCTCATTAGAGATCAGGTATGTGAATCCGCATCTTCCTGGGATGACTCGGATCACAAGGTTGCGTTCGTCTGCGCGTGTTTGCAGTTTTGTTTTAGTAAACATGTCTGTTTGTAATGATCGTAAAATTTTTGTGTGTTTCTGAGACCAATTAATTGGTTTAAAATCAGGTTTTTTTTAGTTCATAGAGAGGTTTAACCCTCTCTGCATAATTTAGAATGTATGTTCTTCCGAAATTCAGAAAACCTAGAATTGATTGTACGTTTTTCAGCGTTTTTGAAGCTTGGAGTACTGCACACTTTTCTAAGAAGTTGTCTGCTAGGCTTTTGCCCTCACTTGATAATTCATATCCTAAAAATAGGACAGTGTGGTGGGCAATTCGTGACTTTTTAAAGTTAAATTTGTACCCTTCAGATGCGAACCCAAGTATGATGGTGTTAACTCTTTTAAAGTGTGTCTCCAGGTCATCATCTGTAAGATAGATGTCATCGACATAAGATATTGCCTCATCATCATATATCTGTAGTAACTCTGTTACCCTGCTGAAAATAATCCTGGGCTGTTCTTGAATCCCTGTGGGAGATGACAAAATTGTTTTTGGGACCCCATGCTGGAGAAAGCGGTCAAATATCTGCTTTCAGGTGCTATGTTTTGACAGAAGAAACCATTTGATATATCTAATGTTGTTTTATATTTTTTGCGAACGATATTATTCATTAGTGCTGCACTGTGTGAGTCTTGTACTGCAAATGTTTTGCAACAAGACTTTAGGTGTCTGTAGTCGAAAACTAGACAATATGAATCGTCTGGCTTGGAGACAGGAAACAAAGGATTGTTCATTTGTGAGGTGCATGTTTCAATCACCCCAATCAATCAATCAATCAAGGACATTTATAGAGCGCACTACTTACCCGTTGGGTCTCAAGGCGCTTAGGGGGGGGTGCCGTTACTGCTCGAACAGCCAGGTCTTGAGCTTCTTCCTGAAGGAGAGGTGGTCTTGGGTCAGGCGCAGGTCGGCCGGGAGGGAGTTCCAGGTCTTGGCGGCCAGGTAGGAGAAGGACCTTCCTCCTGTTGTCGCTCTACGGATGCGTGGGATGGTGGCGAGTACGCGGCTGGCTGAATGGAGGTGGCGTTTTGGAGCGTAGAAGTTGATTCATTTGTTGAGGTAGCTCGGGCCTTGATCGTGTAGGGCTTTGTGTGCGTGGGTGAGGAGACGGAAGGTGATTCTTTTGTTGACGGGGAGCCAATGCAGGTCTCTCAGGTGTCCGGAGATGTGGCTGTTTCGTGGGATGTCAAGGATGAGTCTGGCTGAGGCGTTCTGGATCAGCTGGAGTCTCTTCTGGAGCTTGGCGGTGGTTCCGGCGTAGAGGGCGTTGCCGTAGTCCAGTCGGCTGGTGACGAGGGCCTGGGTGATGGTCTTCCTGGTCTCCGTGGGGATCCACCAGAAGATCTTCCGTAGCATGCGCAGGATGTTGAAGCACGACGAGGAGACGGCGTTGACTTGTCTGGTCATGGAGAGGGAGGAGTCCAGGATGAAGCCCAGGTTGCGTGCGTGGTTTGTCGGTTTGGGTGCGGTGCCCAGGGCGGGGGGCCACCAGGAGTCGTCCCAGGCAGTGGGTGTGGAGCCCAGGATGAGGACCTCCGTCTTGTCAGAGTTCAGTTTCAGGCCGCTGGTCGTCATCCACTCGGCTACCTCCTTCATCCCTTCGTGCAGGTTGGCTCTGGCGGCGGCGGGGTCGTTGGTCAGGGAGAGGATCAGCTGGGTGTCGTTGGCGTAGGAGATTATGTTGAGGTTGTGTTGGCGTGCGATGGCCGCGAGGGGGCTCATGTAGACGTTGAAGAGGGTAGGGCTCAGCGAGGATCCTTGAGGGACGCCGCAGATGACTTCGGTGGCCTCTGACTTGTACGGTGGCAGGCGGACTCTCTGTGTTCTTCCGTCGAGGAAGGAGACGATCCATTCCAGTGCCTTCTCCTGGACTCCGACGTTGCTGAGGCGTTGCACTAGGGTGCGGTGGCAGACGGTGTCGAAGGCCGCGGAGAGGTCTAGGAGGATGAGGGCCACTGTTTCTCCGTTGTCCATCAGGGCTCGGATGTCGTCGGTGGCGGCGATGAGGGCGGTCTCGGTGCTGTGGTTGGCTCGGAAGCCGGACTGCGAGGGGTCGAGGGATCCGTTCGTCTCGAGGAAGGCGGCCAGCTGTTTGTTGACGGTCTTCTCGATGACTTTGGCTGGAAACGGGAGTAGCGAGATGGGGTGGTAGTTCTTGAGTTCGGTGGGGTCTGCTGTAGGTTTCTGATATTCAAGTTGATCTAAGATTTCTCTGACTTGTTTTTTAGCTTCTTGCTTAACAAGATACTGCCTCTGTGCAGTAGGCTGATTTTTTAACTGGATTTTATGGTGAGGAGAATCCTCATCCCATCCTACTTGATATTTATATAATGCAGGGGCTTGGGCCACTGCCCATTTCCTAGCAAATGTGTATTTTTTATGAATTGGGATGTGATTTGAGAAGGCAGGCATAATCATTTATTCGCCATATCAGCACTCCCTGACAAACTCTGGTGGCCAGTCTTTCTCTGCTAGAAGGATATGATAGCCTTTATATAGATTCTCGCAAAAGAGACCTCTTATTTTCCTAGTTTTGTCCCCCTCTATAGGCAATGTAATTTCATATAGTTTATGGGGCACGCTAACTATGGTGTCTGCAGTTTCCACTTGAATATAGTCATTCGTGTCCACTGTCTCCAGAAGATTCATCAGTATCTTGCGAGCTATGGTCACTTTTGCTGCGCTGTCTAGCATTGTCTGGGCCCACTCTCCGTTTTTCAATTGTGTCCTCAGAATTCTCGGCATGTTTTACTTTAATACTGGCTACCTTCTTTCTGGGAAATTGTAATTTTTTAATTTGATGAGCAGGTTCCTTGTCTTTGGACTTGACGTGCTCTTCTTTATGTTCTGACCGTCCTCTTCTTTCCGATTTCTGTGAGGAGTCTGAAAAGATCCAGAGGGATGGGTATCAATATCTTGATATCTGTCAGGTTTTCTCAAATTGTCCCTATTTCTAAGGTTGTATCTTTTTTCAGAGGGCTCCCTTTGGGAAGACTTGCCTCCTCCTTCTGGAGATCTATCCCTTCGTTGAGGAGACCTTCCTCTGGACTGAAACTGTTTTTCTCTGGTAGAGGATTGTTTATTACCCTCCCACTTCTTCTTTTGAGTTATTAAATTATTTTTAATTAAAGTCTTTTCAGGATTTTCAGTTAGTGTATTTAGTCAGTAGGTTGTACCGTCAACTGTTAATTGAACTAAATCTCTACATGCTTTTGTTAATTCTTTTATTGTAACTAAGAGTTCTTCGCTTAACATTTTTTCAATGTCGGGATGTGGTGTATAGCTGGCTAGAACCGGCCATGTGGCTCCTGGTCTACCTAGTGGACAGAGCCTGGTAATGTGATTTTGATGTTTTAGGGCGCCATTAAACCAGACCTGGTGCTCTTGGTATGTTAGTGGAATTTCAACGTCCTCGGAAGGGGCGTATTCCTCTGGAGATTCCTCTATTTTGTAGTAGTGGAACTCGCGTGTCACAGCGTGTGCTGCTGGAAAATGTATCCAGGAATAGAATACCTCTGTCTACCGATATTCATGGGCCTCTACCACAAATATGACCTTACCACTTCTTGATGATTTTTTATAAGTTTCATAGTTATTGTTTTTCTTATATTTAATGGGATGATTATAGCATTCTGGTTATCATTTTGGAGACTTGTGTCTTCCGCTAAGAGTTGAGCTGCTAATTTAGCTCTCTCCCTTTCTTCCTCACTATCTGACATTTTTACTGACAGAAAGTTTGGAGAGCAATTTTCAAGGAAACAAAGATTAAGTGCACAATATTTTGGAACACTGTATCCTTCAACGTTGACTGAACCAAAAACTAATACATAGGAATCTCCTACTAAGTTTTGGCGGATATTAACCTTTTACCCACTCCAGACGTCTATTGGAGTTTTTACGGGAAAAAGGGGTCTGTGTGAAAAGCACGACTGAGTTACTCTAGTATCTTGCGTTAGATTATCGCCTTACCAAACGTTGGGCGCCATGTGGTGTAGTTCCTATATTCCCAATAGGCTCTGCACATTGGAATAACATAAATGATAGTTTAGACGTAGGACTGAGGTTGACTAGGTCTCTATTGAATATGTCAGACCTTATTATGAATGCCAGCTAGCTCAGAGGTCACTAGAAACTTTCTCAAGTTAACAGGAATGAGTTAACTTTCCTGAATAGAAAAGAAGGGATTAGCTTCTGACAACCGCGTAAACATGACAACTTTTCTCCCTCCAGAATAAGGAGTATATCTCCAGAGTTGTGTGAAAACAATAGATAGCTATTTCACTCAGTCAATCGTGCACGCTTAGTTTCACCAGAGTGCAGAGAAATAGAGAGACGGGCGTTTTCAATAAAAGTTGTTATTTATTGAGCAGTCTTCTTTCTCATGCAAGAGAACTGAATTGCCACAATTGCAATACTTGTCATAAAGTAAAGTGCGTACAGTAAAAGGAGTATTATGAAATAATACTGTAAAAGCATTTATATGGTTTCTGAGCCATATGATACTTAAAACAGATAAAATATATACAATACATACAATGATAAAAGTTGACTAAACGTACTCAACGGGTGCTTCTAAAATATGCCTACCCCGATGTACTTAACCTGAGCCTAGTACGTGGGAAGGAGTAAATGAGCTGTAGTTTAAGTTAAGTTAGTTTTGCCAAGAATCTGAATCATACATTCTCGAAGGATCTAATCAGCTCCGTACCTTGGTTTTAGAAAGAAGGAGGTCTTGTATCTCTTTCTCAGGACTCGATCTCCCAGCAACCCGCAAGGGTGACTAGAAACACTGGAGCTGGATTTCTCAGCAGGAGAAAAGACAGCGTCTCTCTCAGTGCGTCAAATGGGAGGGTCAGCTTCCTTCGGCACTCACATCAGCTGGGCTTTGGGTAAGTAGATAGCCGCTCTGCTCCAAACCACTGTGTGTTGCTTAAGGCAGATGTTGGTATATTTATACCTGGAAGGTGCCGAGTTTGACGTAAGGTTGGACATAAGACATCACTAAGAACTGGCAGGTCTTTCAGGACTCTCAGGAGTTCTAGGACAAATCAAAATACAAGCAGGGGGAATTCCCGTGCTGCTGGAGGTTTGTTTTGTTTAAAGAACACGTTGTACTTTCTAGGAGTCTACGGAAGTAGCCTTGCCGTACTTGGACTGCATTTGGCTATGACTAAATATGGATATGATTCTTATACCTTTATAAGGATATGATTTGTTATAACCACATGAGGGCATGAATCGGGAATATTTAATTAGGGGCCTAGATACGTTCACAACAGAGGTCCTTATAAAACAAAGGCATACAAAAATATAAAACATAGATGAAAAGTCATAAAAACAATTAGGCTACTTCTATCCTTTCAATCCATCAAATTAGCAGATCAAAACTACAGAGGTCACACTAAAATTTCTGTAGAAATGTAAAAAATGATTTTCAAAATAAAACTTGGCTACAAAACATTTCATTTGGGGACTATCTAACAGTAGCAAGGCCTCTTCTGTTGTTCCAACAGAAAACGCAAAGAAAAGAGGTTTCAGCAACTTGCAATGACATGATAAACCCACTCCTTTAATTAATGAACATGCCAATCTTGATGCAAAAAAAAAGGAATTACAGACCTGCACCCTATATAAATATCTATATGATGAGGGGGCATGGTTACGTGCCAACCAAGATGGCAGCAGTGCGCTGAGCTCCACAGACATGGGAGTTTCATCACCACACTTGGGACGGTATCAGCGCTCGCTGGGCTGTGAGACAAGCAAATGTCTCAAGCCTTTACAATGGTGAGTCCCGGGAACACTTTTTGAAGGCTCTGTGCTTCTTATATCTGTCAGCTGGCTTCGGGGGATTTCTCAGTGCCCTCCATTTTGGAATGCAGAGGGTGTGTTCCTTGTCAACTTAATTTTCTCCCCTCATTTCATTACATGTACTTTTCTTTTTCTCCTATGATGCATTTGAAGAGAGCGATTGTTTTTTAGCATTTTTCATCAACCTCCTCGATTTTTAATTCATACTGAACAGCTATTACTCAATGTTTTAGGCTCTTTGCTCATTTTCTTCTCCATGGGATATTTTGACAATTTTACCTAATTTCCCATTAGTGAGAAAAGCATGGAATCTTAAACTTTCTGGTGCTTCAAAAAATCATTTATCCTCAGATTTGAGACTTGCAAAATGGATGACGCTATTTCACAGAATTCTGATTCTCCTTCAGGTACTCGTCCTAAATCTCTTTCTTACAATAAATATAGTTTGGTACAAACAAGAGAGCCAAAAAAGATACACCCTCACCAGTAAAACCAGCACCAGCATCTATGGAAGCTATCCTAGATGAAACTTGTGCGCTGCAACCATTTATTAAAGGGACTACTAAGACACTGCAGCAGGTGAATGACAAAATGGTCCTCTTTGGATTCTCGTGTTTTGTTAGCAGAACAAAAAACTGAAAATCTACAGCAAGAATCCCTGCATATTACACACATGTAATCGGAAGTATGTATGCTTAAAAAACACTCAGAAGATCTGGAAAACCCAACCAGAGAAATCATTTACGCATTTACGGGCTACCAGAAAACTTGGAGGGATCTAATCTCACAAATTACTTTTCATCTTTTCTGCCCAAACCTTTTGGTATCTCTACATCCACTGCTCTTAACATTCTAAGAGCGCATTGACTAGTTCGTAAAGTTTCTGTGAAGCCAAGAGGAATTATTCTAATTTTCCTGCATTAAATTGATTAGTTACAAGTGTTATCTGCAGTGAAATAAAGAAAAACAAATAATCTGGGATAGTCACAAGCTGTTCTATTCTCAGTATGTTGCATAAGTTACTCGAATGCACTTTATGGTCTAAATCATCCCTGTTTATTTGACTTATAACAACAAAACAACAACTTACGATGAGCCTGCTGCACTCAAGAATTTTCTTCAGCTGTATTTAGGAGATGTTATGGACACTACGAGGATTATTTGATATATTTTTGTATTTACTGTCCTTGTAACCTATTTAAGGATTATATACGATTTTGTTTCTCTTTAACATTTTCTAATATGGTAGTTTTCTGTTTCATTACAGGTTGTTTGTCCTCACATTTTGTCCCCATAAAATTCTATTTCCATGTCGCCAACCCCCCCACATTGATGTCTTTTGTAGGAATGTCCCTCAGCCGTCATTCGTATGACTTGTTCTGTCTTTTTGTTTCCAGTTTTTCTGTTTCCCTGTCACTACTTCATCTCATCCTCATACTCAATTACCCTCTTCCTTTTTCCACTCTTTTTCCCTTTCTCTGTACACGGGTCTCCCTTTCTCCCCATTCTTCATCTCTCCTAACTATATGCTATTACTCTATTCTTTTTACTTTTTTGCTCTTTTTCCATTTAAGCATGACACTGTCGACGGAATATTTGTACATCCTACTACTTTAATATTCCAGTCTGGGTAATCTCATGGAATGCTAAAGGGTTAAATAACCCTGTTAAATGGCAGAGAGTGTTGTCTCATTTAGCAAGACTCAACATAGATGTCGCCTTGTTACAAGAAACTCACCTGTCAGATACAGAATCAGCTAAGTTGAAAAAATGTTGGGCAGGTAATGTGTCTGCTGCACCTGCTAAGGGAAAGAAAAATGGTATACTTGTCCTTTGCCATAAGAAACTTCATATTTCTGTTGTTTCTCAGGAGGCCGTTGGATTTTTGTTAAATTACTGCTTGATAAGATACCTGTAACAATTTTTTAATGTTTATGGTCCAGTTTCAGATGATAATACTTTTTGGACGATAATATCTGATAAAGGAATAATATATGATGATGATTATATTATTTTTGGTGGTGATTGTAGCCAAATTCATGATTCTGTATTAGAGAGGAATTCAAATGTTATTCATACTAAAATGTATTCACAATTTTGTTCTGCCATTCACTGTAGTTTACTGGTTTATAGCTGGAGGTTATGTCACCCATCCCTCCAAGAGTATACCTCCTACTCAAATTCACAGCACTCACAATCCTATATAGATTATATTTTTCTTTGTAAATCCCTCTCTCAACATCTCATTCATTCTGACAAAGGATCTGTATTCATTTCTGACCATGCTCCAGTGTGTACAGATCTTGATCTCATTAATTTCTCCCCCCATGCAGGCAGAAGGTGTTTTAATAACTCACTTCTGTTTGATAATACATTAACCTCTCAATTTGAGGCCTTGATTTTCTTCTTTTTAATAACTCCTGAGATTCTTTCTTGCCAGAGGATTTATAATTAAATGTGTTTCACAAAACAAAAAGCATATGCATTCCCAATCAGACCAATTGCTTGCTAACATAAAGTGTCCGGAACATGCATATTATAATTTTAAGAATGAGAATTCTCTAACACAGTTAATTGATGCTAAAATGCAATTTAATAGGTGGACGACCAATGCTGCTTCCAATTTTTTATTGAAAAGCAGGACGTTATTAGAAAATGGGGAAATTACTTGCCATTATTTTAAAATTAGGAAAGATCGAACCAAAATTGAGTCTATCAGTAATGTTGCTCGGACTACTCTCTTTAGGAATAAAGATATTCTACATGAATTTGTAAATTTTTATATCACATTATACTATTCTGAATTGCAGCTTACAGAATCTGATCTGACTCATTATTTTCAATCCATTCCTTCTTCTCCCTCCCATCATATTAATTTTTAATCATTAGAAGTTGATATTACAATTCCAGAGATATATCATGCAGTCTCCGTCTTACGTAGAGAGAAGGCTCATGGCTCTGATGGCTTTACTGTAGAATTTTATAGTCATTTTTCTAAACTTCTTGTATCATATCTTCCACTTCTTTATTTTTTTTCAAGTAAGGGGTTTCCTGAGGCTCCCTCCAAGAAGCCATGATCTGATTGTTCCTTAAAGAGAATAAGAACCCTTCACAATGCAAACATTATCATTTGGTTTCTTTAGTTAATACCGATTACAAAATCTTTGCTAGGGTTTTGGCTTTACGTATTAATCCTATTTTACCTGATTTATTAGGATCTGAACAATCTGGTTTTATTAAGGGCCGCTTGGCTTCAGATAATGCTCAGGTTCCTTTCAACGTTCTTAGCAAGGCTCCAACACTAGATCATCCATTTTATGTTATTGCCCTTGATGCAGAGAGACTTTTGATTGACTCCGTTGGGAGCTTATGTTCCAGGCTTTAAAATTAATTGTTTTCCCCCTAATTTGATTGCTCTCGTATCTTTGCTATATACTGGCCCTGAAGCTGCCATTTTTGTTGATGGCATCCTTTCCAATTATTTTTCTTCATACAGAGGTGTTCGTCAAGGTTGTACTCTTTGCCCCCTTTTGTTTATTACTGCACTTGAACCTTATTTAAGAAAGATGAGACAAGAGAGTCTCATTAGTGGTTTCTCTTTGAGATCCCAACAAAATAAAATGCCAGTGTATGCTGATGATATTCTTTTATGCTGAACGGATCCCATTACTTCCCTTCCACCATACTTTCAGCACATATCTACTTTTTCTCAGTTGTCTGGGTATGGGCTTAATGCTGATAAATATGAAGTTCTACCATTGAATGTTCTGTATAATAAGCAACATTTTGCTCACAAATGGTTCACCTAGCAATCCACTAAGCTAAACTACCTAGATGTATGGGTTTCACATGACACAAAAATAAATATACTTTAAAAATAAACTTTGATTCTATTCTTAAGTCCTTGATTGATAGCATTGACCGTTGGCATCCACTTTTTTATCCTGGTGGGGTAGAATGTATTAGACTAAACTGATGCTAACTCCTCTTATTTTATATCTTCTTACAAAGATTCCTATCTCTATCACTGATTAATATTTTAAGTGAATAGATTCCCTCTTATTAACGTTTTTATTGAAAGGTAAGCCTTCTCATCTTTAAAGAAAGATAATGCTAATAGGGGCCTTAAATTTCCAAATTAAACAATATCAATACACTTTTTCCATAAAACAAGCTACTAGATGGATCTTTTCTGCTGATCCACTAACACATCCCACTCTTTGGTTACAACTAGAACAATCCATTAATGTTCCCTTTACTTTTAAGGAGAATCTTACCTTTACTTCTCTTATGGCTCAATTACGATCTTTGGTTATTTCCCATCCTTATAAAATCTTGAATCTTCTTCTTCCGTTATCTTTTTCAGCATCTACTGATTATAAACAATTGCCCATGAATAGTTGTCACTTTCATTGGAAATCTTGGCATTCTAAGGGTTTATGTTGGATTTCTCAGATTTATTCAAATGATCGACTATTGCCTTTTTTCTGAACTTCAATTACAATTTTCTTTACCATCTTGTTTCAACAAACAATATCCTCATCTTTGTAATTCCGTTAATCATTATATTTGCAATTTATCATCTACTGTCTCTTCTTTGTCAACCTCGTCTAGGCTCTTTCCCTTACTTACTGTCAACACATAAGCATCTACCATCTATAGGTTATTACAGCTTATTATGTATAGGCTCAAATATAACTTGAACTTGCCTGGGAGCAAGATTTGGGAAAATGCTGGCCTACCATTTTTGGGGATTACATATGGGTTAAAACTTACAAAACTAAACGATCTGCAAACACTACTCAGACTTTTTATTTCATTTATTACCTTTCACTTTTCACTCCCACTGTCTTAAAATCTATTGCTCCAAATATTACCTCTTCATGCTGGTCCTGTTCTTGCCCTGTCGCTGACCTTAAGCATTTGTTGTGTGAATGCCCTTCTATCCAGCATTTCTGGGAATTAGTCTGGTCTCAAATGTATACGATTTTTCACGTCACCATTGCCTTTACCTTCACTAATATTTTTTAAGGTTGCCTAGCCCCTCAATGGCCTCATTCAAGTCCCGTTTTTTAATTAATAAATGTATTACTGGCTTGTGCATTTCACCTAAATATATAAAATTGGAAACAAGCCCATAACTTCAATGAATTCAATTCAATAACTTTATACAGTCTAAATAACAATAGGCCTTAAAGGAACATTGAAATATTGCACATAGTTATAGTCACACATAAAAGTTTTAAAATGATCACACATTAAAAACAAATACACATGAATGCATCAGGGTCACATCAAAGAATTGTGTTAGATTTCAGATGTCATTATAATGTTATAAGCAGTAGGTGTGGTTAAAAAAGCTTGAGGAGGTGATAGAGAGAGAACAAAAAACCTCGAATAGGGTGCTCCTACTATCCCCCATAAGTAAACCCAACATGTTTAGCATTGCCATATACTGAACCACAATGCACATAAAATTATAACAGACTAGCCTGTCCTTGAGTGATACTTTCAGAAAGGCACTGATGGTGAAAACAATTTTGGGTGAACGGAGGGATGGTAAATGTAAGGGGGGCTGGTCTACAACGGCGGAGGCCTTGCCTCTGTAACAAGGGTATCAAGAAGTGGTTTCGTGCTAGGATGTGCAATTCACAGAAGAACATAAATTGCAGTAAAACATGTGCAGAATGATCATCACAGAAGCAGGAGGAGACTGTATTCCTCACTGGGTCGATAAAGCATTTGAATAAGAAGGACCAATAAATTGTCCCTGCTCTGGACCTTCACAGGTCCAGAGACAGATACAAAGGGGGTTTGTCTGTGTATAGGAGACTATAATAATGCAACAGGGAGGGTATGGATAACTGGTGTTCCAACCTAATGTTTGCATGATGGTCCTTAAAGCCTCCTTTCACCTCTGTCTTTGCGTTTTTGGGCATACAACTGAGTTCGGCTAACCACCATGATATACCGAGGGAACCAAAACTATCCCGTATTTAACTCCGCCAGGATATGGAGGGTGCCTTTTCAGGCATTCAGATATAATGTCCCTACAGAGCTTAGAGGCTGGGTTCAACCAAATACTAACCCTTGGTAAAAGTTACCGCCAGCTGAGTCTTGTCCTCTATAAAACCTGGTTTGACTCAAAGCGGGTAATAAGACTAGAAGAGGACAGCGGTAAACTCAGCAACCGTAGCAAAAAGCAGTTTTCCTCTGCAGAAAGAGTACAGCATTTACTGAGACCCCAGACTCCAGCTCGGTTAGTGGCTAAACTGATGCATTATGAGTTATAAACTTTCCAAGGTGGACACACAGTCCCCCACGGTTTTGTAAAATGTAACACTAGTGTGATGGGGATTCCAGGACCCTGATGAACTAACATTTTGTTCTAAATAACAAACGTTGTCAACAGTCATCAAAACATGTCCATAAATACTGATTTTATTTATACTTAATTTGCCCAGGCCACAGGACATGATATGTTACTTAGAATAATTAGTAATTAGTTTCAGATGTTGAATAAAAGAAATGAAGCAGTGCACTTGATATCTCAGTGCTTTTGGGTTGAGGGCTAGTAATACTGCATCACCAGCATAAAGCAAAGCAGGAATTGGGGAGCCAGAGATTCTGGGTATATCTGTGTGAGAAGTGGATAAATTGGCTGTTAATACATTGATACATAAAACAAATAAAAAAGGTGCCAGTATACATCCCTGCCTCGCCCTACTCTTCAGCAGGAATTCAGAGGAAAGCTCCCCATGAGAATTTAAATAAACCCGAGCTGAACGGTCTAAGTGCAGGGAGTACAAGAAATTCACCAGAGGGGGATGCCGCCTTGATCAAGCAATATTAGCCAGAGTTTGGTTCTGTGCACTGAGTCAAATGCAGTGGATAGATCCATAAAAGCTAAGTAAATAGGGGAGCGCTCACCCTTAGTATATATATAAATGATCAGAGCCAAATTCAGATATTGTTCGTTGGTTCCTAATTGTGGCTGGATTCCAAATTGAAAAGGGGAGAGTATGTCCTTATCAGCTGCCTATTCGACCAAGCGATGATAAATAACTCTGCAGATAATTTTAATTGTGCTGTCGATAAATGAGATAGGTCGATAGTACCTGGGCGACATACGGTCACCCTTTTTTAATATGGGAACTATCACTGTGGTAGACAATGAGAGGGCAATATTAGTGGATAGAGAAGTATTAAATGTATTCGTGATGAGGGGATCCTAAATTTCGGGCATGGATTTTAACAAATCCTTGGGTACCCCATTGGACCTGGGGGTTTCCCACCCTTACTGGGATGGATGGCCGACTCAACTTACTGCAAAGTTAATAAAAGTGGGGGAGAGTTCTGCAATATTTGGAGGGGGTGATGAGTGTGTTTGACCAAGTTTTTAATGTCCTTAGGCTGGATCCTTATTCTTGTAATTAAAATCAGGAGTCCATATGATGTGGAAAAATTGCTTTTATTAAATAAGATTAAAACATGAACAGCCGACACGTGTTTCGGCCCCTGTGGCGATTTGCGCCGGGGCTTTTTCAAGGCTGTAAAAGATCAAAAGAGTAACAATTGTAAGCCTGAGAAATTTAAAAACAGACCGGCCTTTGACCCAAGTGCCTGTGAGATTGGAAGAGGAAAGGGAAGGTGAGTAAGTGTGAAAACTGGAAAAAGACTAGCGTGATATGGAGGTGTGAGTATACTACAAGAGATTGATAGATAGGAGAAATCCCAGTGATGTTTATAAAGTACAGGAGAGAAGAAGGATACATAGTGGTCTTAAGTTTGTCTCCGCTAAGATTTAGAGATTTTAGTGGTTTATGGCTAACGTTTTTGTGAGCATATTTACAAGAAGTGCAATACAAAAAGTTCTGAATAAACTAAAATGACCAAGAAGGTATAATCATGGGTAATCAGACAAAGCCACCAGTGAGGTGTGAGGCGAAAGGGAAAATTCAAAATGTCTTCTCCATACCTATTTACAATATCATATGTTGATTTTGCAAGTCTTCATAACATTGATTTATTTTTCAAAATCTCCGATTAGTTTTCAAATTTTTGATCTTTCAGATATAATATGTATACATTCAAAACAGTGCATTTAAATTGTATATAAGAGCATTTTATGCAAGGTATTATACGGAAAAAACATCATTTCATTCCAGTAAGTTTAGGCATGATTCACATAGTATTGCATACACTTCCATTTAACTAGAACCCCAAAATACGTTGCATAAGCCATATGCCTTTTTATCATGGGTTGTTTTTAAATATTTACGGGGTAAGTGTAACTATGAAACCCAGAATGTATTTTGTAAAATCGAAAGCGACCTTGTGGGGCGAGTAATTAGACGTGTAAACGTTCACAGCTCAAGTCCTACCGCCCGAGGGGAGGCATCATTATGGGCAGACTGACACGAGGTTAAGAACATGCAAAGTATTATCGGAACTGTCGGGTCTGGCAGGGATTTACGAGCCGACATGCAAGGATTAAAGAGCCGACATGGTAACACGATGCGGCCGGTTGGGCATCCGGTATTAAATAGAAGTTGCAATTGGCGACGGACAGTAACTATGTCCTGGCGGGAATTTAACCTAACGGAAACATACTTATCGGGTTAAAGTCACTTACTTCTCAGGGTATAATCCTTTAGTCTCGTCCTATTTCGTCCGCTCGGTTTTGGCCGCTTTCGCGTTTGATAATTCACCTGCTGCCTCTTTTAACCCGGGGGCAGAGTGGGACTGACCCGGAAGTTGAGGTCTCCCGATATTATTCTCTTTGTTAGTTGGCTCAAGAAAATGCCTGCGCTGGACAGCGGGGACAGACGGAGTATTAAAAATTAGCTAATATTAACTGATTACTCTTGTTTATAGAGTATAATCATATTTGAGTGAGGTATGTTGTCTGATGACCCGGATGTGGATGCGTAACCATGATGGTGTGGTCACGTTCGAGAAAGGACTATGTATAATTATTAGTTCCGCCATATTGGAGAGGTCGGATCGCTATATTCGTCGGTCTTGGGACAATGCACAAGGAACGAGCTGTGAGCAAAAAGTTCCAACCTGTAATTAGTCATTGGAGCGGAAATGACTGATACTAATTTCTAGAGTCTTAGGAGAACGTGGGGGGTTGACAGCATTCCATACTTTGTCCATAGGAATTGCAAACTAGATATATTAAGAGCGCCATAAAGTGATGGTGAAATATTACAACTTGTTGTGTCTAGACCCTAGTTTAGTTATTATGGAGTCGAGATCTGAGACAGTAGGTGTTTAAGGATATTTTTTAGAGTAAAAGATTAGTTAAACATATATCATAGAGAGTTGACAGCTTGTTTCTCAGAGTGATCTGCAACACTATTTTGCGTATTAGAGGGATGGGTTCCCACACAGACTAGATAAACACAAGCAGACAGTCATCATAATCAGTGTAGGACAGCTTGTGAAAATGCAGAGAACTCATGTTTGATCGAGTATGATTAGCTTGGATCAATGTACATAGGTTCCAGAAGCTGTAAAATTCATGGCAAGGTAGATGATGTTCACAGATAGCCATTATATTACTCTGGAAGTTCTTCTATTGTTTATCAAAGGTATATGACCATGTTAGTGGAAAGGCTACAGCCTGCTTAATCAGAGTTCTGGTTGGCTTCCATTGGTGGTTACAGCCACTGATGCCATTCATATTCTTGATTAAGGCCTTTTTCTACTGTATCCATTTTTATAATCAGTGAGCTTTCTTCCCTTCGCAGAAGGCGGTCTAAATCTCCGCCAAGTTTTGGTGTCTTTACTCTTTTGATACCTACGAAGGAGAATGTTAGATTGTGTTCATGATGTTGCAAATAATGTTCCACCAGTGATTGTCTTGTGTCCGATTTGTGGATATTCCGATAATGTTCCTGGATACGAATTTTCAGGGGTCTCCTAGAGCTTCCAATGTAATTTTTGCCACACGGGCAAGTAATCAGGTATATTGTATTTATGCTTTCACAATTGATGAAATCATTGATTTTATGTCTTTGACTATTTATGTTGACTTCTTTGGTCTTGGATTTTCCTAGTTTGCAAATTGAGCAGTTTGTGCATGTGTAGAAGCCTGTGATTTGTGGTGGAAAAGCTATGGGCTTATTTTTTGCTTCAAAGAAAGAGGGGCAGAGTACATCACGTAGATTCCTGCTTCTGGAGAATCCTAGTTGTGGCTTGTCAGTTAGGGAGTCTGATAGGGTGGGATTGTCTTTCAATAGGTGCCAGTGTCTGTTCAGGATTTTACGAATTGTGTGTTGTCCATTATGGTATTCAGTATTGAAGCGGATGATGGATTTTTCCGCTTTGGTAGCGTTGTTGTGAAGTAGAGATTGTCTGTCAGTTTTTAGAAATTTCTCTTGTGCTTTAGATAGTGCTTGCTCGTTATAGCCTCGTTGTTTGAGACGCTGTGTGACTTCCTCAGAGTAGTTTTGATATTCGTTTGTTGAGCTGCAGTTCAGACGGGCCCGTCTATATTCTCCTCCTGGAATGGTGGTAATTGTGTGTGATGGATGGCTACTGGACGCGTGAAGGATTGAGTTGACAGCCGTCGGTTTCCTGTGTATTTTTGTCTGTAATTGTTGTTCCGAGACATAGATAGTTAGGTCCAAAAAGTCAATTTCTGTTCTTGAGATATTGTGTGTTATTTCAATGCCCCATCTGTTGGGTACTAGAGACTTGATGAAAGTTCTCAGTTTCTGTTCACTGCCCTGCCAGATTAGGAGAATATCATCTATGTAGTGACCCCACATAATTATATTGTCGATGATATTGTCAGATCTTTCTTGCCAGAGCCAGTGTTCTTCGACTGCTCCCATCAGGAGTTAGGCGTAGGGCGGGGCAAATTTGGCCCCCATCGCAGTCCCTTGCATTTGGGCATAGTACTTGCCATTGAAGAGGAAGTAATTGTTGAGAAGACAGAATTCTAGTAAGTCCAAGATCATTTTATTTCGCGCAGTTAGATGGACTGATCTGGTCTGGAGATATTTTCTTGCTGCAGCTAGTCCATCAGAATGTTTAATTGAGGAGTACAAACTACAGATGTCAATTGTTGTTAATAGGTAGTCATCTTGCCATGTTATGTTTTCGAGCTTTTGTAGGACATCTTTAGTATCTTTTAGGAAGGATGGTAACGCTTTCATTAGGGGTTGTAGTTCCGCATCTATGAGTGCTCCCACATTTGCGCAGATGGAATCTATGCCTGCTATTATCGGTCGACCTTTAGGTATTCTTCCTGGTTTATGCACCTTTGGCAACAGATATAATGTAGGTGTTATGGGATTTTTGATGAAGAGTAGATTTTTTTCTTCTGTGCTTAATAAGCCTTTTTCATGCCAGAGGTCCAGCAGAGTGATTAGTTTGTCTTGAATTTGTTGAGTAGGATTATGGTCCAGCAGTTGGTAGCATGTCTTGTCCTCCAGTTGTCTTTGAGCTTCCAACAGGTAGTCATTGGTGTTTAGGAGAACAACATTCCCCCCTTTGTCTGCTTCTTTGATCGTTAATTTTTCATTGCATTTCAATTCCTTTAGAGCAGCTCTTTCCTTTACAGAGGTGTTGTTGGGGATGTATCTCTGTTTGGCTTTGTGTTTCTGAAATTCCTTATCTAAATCCTCAGATACTCTTTTTGAAAACATATCAATGGAATTACCTGCTGGTAATGAGGGAGTAAACTTCATTTTTTTCTTTAACATATTGGGTTTTGAGTGAAAAATATCAATGCCCAGGTCGTCTGCCGTTGTTGTTAATAGCTCTAAGTGATCTGGGTCTGAGTCTGTCGCAATATGTAATAATAGATTGCTATTTTCCAAGTCCTGTGCTGACATGTCACTTGTTGGTTGACTGGTGTAGGTAGTATATTGTCGCTTTGGGTTTTCATTGAAGAACGATTGAAGTTTGAGTTTCCTTGTAAACTTAAAGAGGTCGACTTTTGTTTTAACCAAGTCCCAATTTGCCGTGGGGCAGAATGAAAGGCCTTTATTGAGAATTTAGTTGTGTGATTCTGATAAGATCTCTGTGGATAAGTTCAGGACTAAGTTATTAGTTAGGTTTTTGTCAGATGTTGTTCCTTCATTCTTGCTCTGGTTTGTACACCCGGTGTATTTGGTTTTGGTGTCCCTAGGTTTGGTGGTCGTTGTCGGTTTTCCTGTACATTCCCCAAGCGGTGTCGTTGCACTTCCTCACGAAAATTTACCTGAGGGCGAAGATTTGTTGTTGTTCTTAGATCTTCCACTGATCTGGCCTCAGAAGAGCTTGGAGTCTGAATTGGTGTATTCGTGTTGCTGCTAGCACTTGTAGTGTTAATATTATCGTACTTTTGAGCGAATGTATAGACTCTTCCCTGTTGGTAGTCATTAAGGTCGCGTCTGAATTTGCGATTTTTCCTCTGTATAATATCTTCTTCAAACTCATCCAGAAATTTATTCAAGATGTCATAATTTTTTGTGGTGATTTCTCCCCAATTGGCCTCTTCAATTCGCTTAGACAAAGTGTCCACTTCCTTTTTATTTTGTTTCGTATTCCTCCTGGGCAATGTCTATAAGTTGTCTTATCATATTGTTGGATGCGGTGCGTAGATTTTCTTCCCATAGTTGTAATTTTTCTGGCGATGTGGTTTCTATAGGTGGGAAGATAAGTATACGAAGGCCTCGTGGGATGAGGTTATGTTCCAGATATTTTTTAAGAGATGCTCCCTCCCACCACTTTGAGGTCTCTTTCTTCGCAGCTCTTTCCAATGCTTGGAAGGTACTTTTTGCTGACGTTAGGTTGGTTGTGCTGGGTGTTTTACTGATTGCAGCTCCAGTTGCGTCAAAGGCTTCTGCTAAACTGTTATTGTGTCGATCCCGGCGATTGCCATATGATGAGATTGTAGCAATTTTCTTCTTTTTTGATCTTTTTCCTCACCGAATTGGTTTATATTTTACTGCACTTATTATTTTATGTTGATCATGTCAGATATAGAACTTGGAAGTCCGTACATTGCGTTTCTAGGGAAAAGAAGTGGTCCACAGGAAATGCCAAGTCTATATCGGTTTTCACGTTTCATGTATTAAGAAGAACACACTCAAAAAACTCTGGACCGCTTGAGTTTTGTAACAAATGAGGCTTTGGAGGGGGTGATGAGTGTGTTTGACCAAGTTGTTAATGTCCTTAGGCTGAATCCTTATTCTTGTAATCAAAATCAGGAGTCCATATGATGTGGAAAAATTGTTTTTATTAAATAAGATTAAAACATGAACAGCCGACACGTGTTTCGCCCCCTGTGGCAATTTGCGCCGGGGCTTTTTCAAGGCTGTAAAAGATCAAAAGAGTAACAATTGTAAGCCTGAGAAATGTAAAAACAGACCGGCCTTTGACCCAAGTGCCGGTGAGATCGGAAGAGGAAAGGGAAGGTGAGTAAGTGTGAAAACTGGAAAAAGACTAGCGTGATTTGGAGGTGTGAGTATACTACAAGAGATTGATAGATAGGAGAAATCCCAGTGATGTTTATAAAGTACAGGAGAGAACAAGGATACATAGTGGTCTCAAGTTTGTCTCCACTAAGATTTAGAGATTTTAGTGGTTTATGGCTAACGTTTTTGTGAGCATATTTACAAGAAGTGCAATACAAAAAGTTCTGAATAAACTAAAATGACCAAGAAGGTATAATCATGGGTGATCAGACAAAGCCACCAGTGAGGTGTGAGGCGAAAGGGAAAATTCAAAATGTCTTCTCCATACCTATTTACAATATCATATATTGATTTTGCAAGTCTTCATAACATTGATTTATTTTTCAAAATCTCCGATTAGTTTTCAAATTTTTGATCTGTCAGATATAATATGTATACATTCAAAACAGTGCATTTAAATTGTATATAAGAGCATTTTATGCAAGGTATTATACGGAAAAAACATCATTTCATTCCAGTAAGTTTAGGCATGATTCACATAGTATTGCATACACTTCCATTTAACTAGAACCCCAAAATACGTTGCATAAGCCATATGCCTTTTTATCATGGGTTGTTTTTAAATATTTACGGGGTAAGTGTAACTATGAAACCCAGAATGTATTTTGTAAAATCGAAAGCGACCTTGTGGGGCGAGTAATTAGACGTGTAAACGTTCACAGCTCAAGTCCTACCGCCCGAGGGGAGGCATCATTATGGGCAGACTGACACGAGGTTAAGAACATGCAAAGTATTATCGGAACTGTCGGGTCTGGCAGGGATTTACGAGCCGACATGCAAGGATTAAAGAGCCGACATGGTAACACGATGCGGCCGGTTGGGCATCCGGTATTAAATAGAAGTTGCAATCGGCGACGGACAGTAACTATGTCCTGGCGGGAATTTAACCTAACGGAAACATACTTATCGGGTTAAAGCCACTTACTTCTCAGGGTATAATCCTTTAGTCTCGTCCTATTTCGTCCGCTCGGTTTTGGCCGCTTTCGCGTTTGATAATTCACCTGCTGCCTCTTTTAACCCGGGGGCAGAGTGGGACTGACCCGGAAGTTGAGGTCTCCCGATATTATTCTCTTTGTTAGTTGGCTCAAGAAAATGCCTGGCTGGACAGCGGGGACAGACGGAGTAGGAAAAATTAGCTAATATTAACTGATTACTCTTGTTTATAGAGTATAATCATATTTGAGTGAGGTATGTTGTCTGATGACCCGGATGTGGATGCGTAACCATGATGGTGTGGTCACGTTCGAGAAAGGACTATGTATAACTATTAGTTCCGCCATATTGGAGAGGTCGGATCGCTATATTCGTCGGTCTTGGGACAATGCACAAGGAACGAGCTGTGAGCAAAAAGTTCCAACCTGTAATTAATCATTGGAGCGGAAATGACTGATACTAATTTCTAGAGTCTTAGGAGAACGTGGGGGGTTGACAGCATTCCATTCTTTGTCCATAGGAATGCAAACTAGATATATTAAGAGCGCCATAAAGTGATGGTGAAATATTACAACTTGTAGATGAAGGTAATGTGGGTAACCAAGTCTGCGCCTGAGATATTGTTTTGAAAAAGGGGATTGATTGAGGAGTTGCTGGATCAAATTACCTTTACTAAGTCCCAGAAGGATTTACTGTCCTTTCCCCAGGATGCCTGTTCCAAAAGTTCCCAATCTAGGTATTATACTTCCCTCTTCCTGTTTATAAGAGCAATTTTGAACTCAGTGCATGCCAGGGAGATTTTTCTCCTATTCCTGAGGTGAGCATTTTGGGCTTCCTATTTGCCACGGAATGGAACCTGTCAAACCATCATGGATCCGAGTTCGAAATATGAATTGCCTCAAGCATGGAATCCCTGATTGTGTGTATTAGCTTATTATAATGTAAAGCCATTGCTTCCTATACGGTCTCCAGTAGGCTGTAGAGAAATTTATTTAAGTGTGACTTAAGTAAGGCAGCTTATGAATCTTTTGGATTTTTCAAACACCAAACTAGTCATATGCCATGCGAGGAGAGATCCGTAATGGAGGCTAGATTATTGTTGCAGGCTAGGCCCTTAAGCAGTTAGAACATAGAGGTGCTCAAAGTGTTGTGATCACCCCAATCTGTAGGCAAGATCTCTCCTTTGGAGAACCAAGATAAAAAATCAGGGCTGACAAATATATGGTCTATAAGGATAAGGAAGGCCTCCCCCCCCCTCAAAGACATCAACATGTTGCATGCTCCCCCTAGGTTATCAAGAAGATAAACCAGGCCATGAGCAGTAAGATACACACAGCCCGATTCATGAAGCTAAATTGCGCTCGCAAAGGGCCAGATTCTGAGAATCTGGCCCTTTGCGAGTGCGATTTTTGCATTTGGGATTCATCATCCCAAATGCAAAAATCGCTATTAGCGAAATCGCATATTTGCGAGGAATTGGATTTAAGGAATCTCTATTAGAGATTCCTTAAATGCAATTCATTAACCAATTGGAAATTGCGAATTCGCAATATTTGGTCGCTATTTATCACGAAGTCTGACTTAGTGGTAAATAGCGAAAAACATGTGTGGACATGTGTGTGCGCAACACCTGTTTAAATTTACATTTTAGGGGTGCAACAGGGTGTCCTTTGGACACTCCTGGCACCCTTGAAATCGCTATCTTATTTGCGATTAGCAATTTGCTAATCGCAAATAAGGAATGTGTAGGAATCGCAATTTATTTTGCGATTCCTACATGAATCCCGTTTTGCGAGTCTGTAATAGCGATTCCTTATGAATCGCTATTAAAGACTCGCAAAACGGGTCTTTGATGAATCTACCTGTTATATAGCTCTGCACCTCTTGAATCTTGCATGATGTAGTGACCGTTTGTGTTAGTGTTTTGTGACCTAAGACTCCCAATAATCTTAGCATTTAAATTGCCACAGGGAAAAAAATTATCTGAGGAGCTTGGTTATCGACCTTGGATTACAGTAGAGCTATCAAATTAAATAGGCTGTTGTAGTGTTTACAACTAGCATTGGTAAAATCCTTATTATAAAAATGTAACAGATAAAAAAAGCATATTAGTCTTCGGTACACCAATTGTTAATTCTAAAAGAGAAGAAGAGCTGGATTTGATCCGTGGCACCTCTACCTGAAGGCTTAGACTTACCCAGGTTGCTAGTCCACCCGCCGCACGGCCAGGAGTGGAGGGAGTAGCATGACTTGAGTAACAGGCATATTCCTCAAAGATGTTAAGACTGCTGAAGGGCCTGTAAGTCAGTCTAAGTCAGAGACTGTGTCAAATCTATTAGATGTAGGTAAAGGGCAGTAGACAGAAGAAACATGGTGTGGTGCCTGAAGAGATCTTTTATGGCTTCCTTTATCTACATATTTATCTATTTGTGCCACTTCCAATGAGTTTAATATCTCTGTCTCGGATGAAGTATATAAATCACCTTGAAGTCAATTTTCACTCTGCCTGTACACTATTTTGTGATTGTATTTTGTCAAATAACATAATTGATAGATGTTGCTTTAGATCTTTTAGGTCAAGCATTTAAGACCTCTTGTATACTTTAGTATATACTTAAATGTGTATGTACTTTGTGGACTCTGCAGATTAGCCTAAGTAATAAGAGGGGGTGTTAATGGTGGGGAGCAGGGAGTACAAGAAACATAACAAAGCAAAAACAGGGGTCTATTCAAAACACACATCTGCCATGTCATATAGAATTTTGCATTACAAATAGGGTAAATATTTGTTCCCTATGACAAAATAAAAATAAAATATTGATTCCTACGTACCTATTTTTCTGTATATGATGAAGCATAACAAAGCGGCAAGCATGCAAAAACGGCTCCTTTAAACACTGGCCGCAATGTCTTTCGTTTTTGCACTCACCTGTTGTAGCACGATTACATGCATGGAAAAGACCCATACATATTTATCAAATGAATCATATTTGTACCCCACAGTTAGTGGTGAATAATGAACCCTGCACTCCATGGCTGATGGATTTCATAAGCAGTGCCAGATGGAGCTGTGAAGCCTTCAGGCACGGATTTCAGTATGACCGTCCATGAATGTGCTGGAATCTCTTCCTGCATTACCCTAAACATACGCCCAAACCCAGGCCTTGCGTTAGCAGCAGATGCATGCCATTCTGCGCATTTCAAACGCTCATTATGAATTAGCATATGCAAACAAGGCATTTTTTATGATGCATGCCTTCAGATACATTTATCCTGTAAATTGGCCTTTATAATCTGAGTTGTTGTTTTTGAAGAATTGTGATTGACAGCTGAAAGACGCTAAGGATGCCTGGCCTCCACCTTGGGGGTGCCCAGGAGTGGACGCCTCACAGGGAAAGCCAGGATGGGTTCCACAGCGGTATTCGTACAAGCGCCTCGAGACCCTTGCGGGTGAGTAGTGCGCTATACAAGTATTAATTTACATTTACATTTACAAAGAGTTTCAAGAATGCAGTCCGATGCCTACGCTAACTTGCAGTGAACACACAATACTTTGGTTCAGCCTAATGGACAGAAGTATGTAGATGATAGTGGTGGAAAAGCCACTACTAAAGCCGCATTTAAATAAAGAGATGATATGTGCAAGTAGTACATAAGTATAACATAGCATTTCATTAGCTTTAAACTTTTAAAACGTTATTTTAATACCGTATAACATTATTTATACATTATGAGATTAACATTAATTGCTCATTTTATAGACAAGATAGTTAGCATAAAATAATTTGCATCTCTCGATGCACCAATGTTAAGCTCATGTTATTGAAACATAATTGCCTAATTAGTTTTCGCACATTAAGTATTTTTAGTCAACCTGAAATAACTTCATATTTACATAATGTATGTGATTATTTACACAGCAATGTACTGGCTACAGAAATACACTGATTTGATATTATTAGAAATTTGCCTCTCTTTGTTGACCTAATTATGCTTAGTTTTCCATAGCAGATACAAATATAAATATAGATTATGTACGTTATTTACCATTTAAAATGTCGTTTTTGTTTCAGCATTTTGTTTTGGATGGCTACCTCTCTCTAGAAAAACGACACACAATTCTATACCTTTAAATGAAAGGTACAAATACAATTCAGTCTGGTGTTCACGACAGAAATGTTTACCAGGAGCACACCTACCTAGGGTCAGATTTATTAACTTTTCATGTAAAGCAGCTCAGCCATCAAAGTTGCGTGGAACAAAGAGAGCAGCGCTATATCTATTACTATTCTTTTCCTCTCTCCCTTCACTGAAGCAATTACGCCTGTCTGGCACCAACCATCTATAGTGCAAGGATGTGTTTGTAATGTAAAGCAAACGTATTGTAGAAGGATGCCCTTCCGATATTCCTTATAATGTTATGCTTAGAGATAGTTTAACACTTTTCCAAAATGCCAGTCGGCTATACTGTGCAGCACACATACAAAGTTGGAAAAGGTTGTAAAATTAAAACATTTCTCAAATGTAACCCCTTGGCCGTGGTGATAATTCTGTAGCGGCACTGAGGGGGGAAGAGGGGAGCGCGGCGCTGCCATGCTTGTGACGGAACCACGCCGTCATGAGCAAACAACACCCGTGGCTCATGAAGGCGTGGTTCCGTCATGAGCACTGTAGGGGTAAAGCCAGCATCTAAGAGCTGTTTTTCTTTGGCACAAAACACTGTCCGTGAATGTTGATAGATAGGTCTTTGCACCAAAAACTGTGGGTGGTTGCATGGGAATGCCCATATATTACACACCGTGTGCACAATACATCCCCTTCATGCAAAGCTCCACAAAGCAATGCTAGTGCTTGTGTGACCTTGCCTTACGTTAGGACTACTTTCTAGGGCAAATACAGTTTTGGCTGGAAAGTAAATACCAAATCCACAGTTTGTACTAGTTTGTAACCCTTTTGTGATGCAAACCTGTGCAAATAGTTAGTACATTTTCCCTCTGAGTTCATGTAAATGGATTTACCTAAACTTGATCTGTACAAGCAATGATTTAAACATTTGCACAGGACTTGTGTTCAGTTTCTACAAAACCACTAAAGGTGGTCATATCTACCTAGATCTTTAGTACACATTCCAAATTATTTCCATATGCTCTATTTACTACACTTTCACAAAAAAATAACATTAAAAGACATTTTGAAATGATCTTTATCATGTAGGCCATTGACCCATTTATCTGTGATTTACAGTGCTTGAGTCCATAGAAGTTGTGGACACTATTTCAGAACATGCAATACTAAATTGATCCTGAAATGCTACACGCTTAGTTTGCTTTTATATTCAAGAATTGAAAAAGCAGCAGTGTATTCTTGTAATACACCAATCAATCAATAAATCAATCAAGAAATTTGTATAGCGCGCTACTCACCCAGAGGGTCTCAGGGCGATTGGGGGAGGGGGATCCGCTACTGCTCGAACAGCCAGGTCTTGAAGTTGCTTCCTGAAGGAGAGGTGGTCTTGGGTCAGACGGAGGTGGATGGGGAGGGAGTTCCAAGTCTTGGCTGCCAGGTAGGAGAAGGATCATCCTCCCATGGTGGCTCTTCAGATGCTGGAACGGCGGCGAGGGCGTGGCTGGTCGATCGTAGCTGGTGGGTGGGAGTGTAGAAGGTCAGGCGGTTGTTGAGGTACCTGGGGCCCAGGTCGTGGAGGGCCTTGTGTGCGTGGGTGAGGAGTCGGAACGTGATTCTCTTGCTGACGGGGAGCCAGTGCAGGTCTCTCAGGTGTCCGGAGATGTGGCTGTGTCGGGGGATGTCCAGGATGAGTCGTGCGGAGGCGTTCTGGATGCGTTGGAGTCTTTTCTGTAGTTTGGCTGTGGTTCTGGTGTAGAGGGTGTTTCAATAGTTCAGTCAGCTGGTGACGAGTGCCTGGGTGACCGTCTTCCTATTTTCAGTGGGGATCTATCGGAAGATCTTTTGGAGCATGCATAGGATGTTGAAGCATGATGATGAGACGGCGTTGACTTGTCTGGTCATTGAGAGGGAGGAGTCCAGGATGAAGCCCAGGTTGCGTGCGTGGTCTGTTGGCTTGGGTGCGCTGCCCAGGGCCGGGGGCCACCAGGAGTCGTCCCAGGCAGAGAGTGATGATCCAAAGATGAGGACCTCCGTCTTGTCTGAGTTCAGTTTCAGGCGGCTGTTCATCATCCACTTGGCTATGTCTTTCATCCCTTCGTGTAGGTTGGTTCTGGCGGTGGCTGGGTCGTTGGTAAGGGAGAGGATCAGCTGGGTGTCGTCGGCTTAGGAGATGATGTTGAGGTTGTGTTGGTGTGTGATGGCTGCGAGGAGGCTCATGTAGACGTTGAAGAGGGTGGGGCTGAGTGATGATCCTTGTGGTACGCCGCAGATGACTTCGGTGGCCTCGGATCTGAACGGGGGGAGGTGGACTCTCTGGGTTCTTCCGGCGAGGAAAGAGGTGATCTACTCTAGTGACTTCTCTTGGATTCCGATGTTGCTGAGGCGCTGGACTAGGGTTGCGGTGGCAGACAGTATCGAACGCTGCAGAGAGAGGTCCAGGAGGATGAGGGCCGCTGTTTCCTCGTTGTCGAGCAGGGCTCGGATGTCGTCAGTGGCTGCGATGAGGGCGGTCTCGGTGTTGTGGTTGGCTCGGAAGCCAGACTGCGAGTGGTCGAGGGATACGTTCGTCTCGAGGAAGGCGGCAAGCTGTCTGTTGATGGTCTTCTCGATGACTTTGGCAGGAAAAGGGAGGAGCGAGATGGCGCAGTAGTTCTTGAGGTCGGTGAGGTCTGCAGATGGTTTCTTCAGGAGGGCGCTGAGTTCGGCATGCTTCCAGCTCTCCGGGAAGGTGGCGGTGTTGAAGGAGCAGTTGATGATGTCCCGGAGATGCGGTGCGATGACGGAGTCAGCCTTGTTGAAGACGTGGTTGGGGCATGGGTCGGTTGGTGATCCGGAGTGGATGGTGTTCATCGTGTGGATGATGTCTTCGGCGCTGACCGGGGTCCAGGCGCGGAGGGTAGTGGTGGGGGGCGTTGGTTCGGTGGTTGGGTGCGTGGTCTGTGCGCCGAAGCTGTTGTGTATGTCGGCGATCTTGCTGTGGAAGAACGAGGCGAGGGAGTTGCAGAGGTCTTGTGAGGGAGTGATGTTGTTGTTTCCGGCACTGGGGTTGGAGAGCTCTTTGCCGATGTGAAGAGTTCCTTGCTTTTGTGTGCGTTGTTGTCTAGTCGTTCCTTGAATGCTGTCTTCTTGGTGATGTGGATCAGCTGGTGGTGTTTGCGGGAGGCGTGCTTGAGGGCGGTCATGTTGTCTGTAGTCGGGTCTTTGCGCCAGGCTTTCTTGAGGGTACGGCAGTTCTTCTTGGAGTTCTTGAGATCGTCGTTGAACCACCATGGATTGAGTCTAGTCTGCTGTAGTAATAAGACTACTTAGCGGCACAGTTCCTATTTTTTTGTATCCTCCTTTATCAATTACCATCACATGTACAAAAATGGATTTCCATATTTATACCGAAAACCTCATTCACAGATTCTGAAAGTCCATGGGAAAATCAACTTACTCTTGCGAAAGTCTGCTTGAATAGGTGGAGTTCTCTACATAAGAAAGGTAGCGTTGAGCAGGTAAATGAAGATAATGGGTGTGTTTGTCGTAGTAGGTGGTTGTGACATGGGCATTAAAACAAATTATCTTATGTACACACACAAAGGGAAATAGGTTGTGATTCCGCTACTCCAGTGATTCCAGTCCAAGTTTTGCAAAGAGCAGAGGAGCAGAACGGAGCTGAGAGGGTTGTGAGTGGCCGTGAGCAGTGGGGCTGGGAGCGGTGGACAGCGTGGTAGTAACCGAAGCAGCTGAGCCACGATAACAGACAGAGGCTGCCGCACCGCCGAGCTGCACCCAGAGCCGGCCCCCCCTCCTCTTCGTCAGTACCAGTGGCAATGCCCCCAAGCCCTCTGCATTAGAGCGCCTAAACAGTAGGAGCAGCAGCAGGGGGGTGTAACGCTGCAGGAGCCGCAGCTGCGATTAACACTGCAGGGGGGGTTTAAAACGGCAGGAGCATCAGCAGCATTAAAGATGAAGCTGCTGTTGATCAAAAACCAATGTATATTATGAAAACTGGTAAAGAGAACAGACAGAGAGCTGCCGGCAGAGAGCCGCCATGCTGTGCCGAGCCCTGCTGAGAGCAGGGCTGCCGTGGTGAGAGTAAACGTGGCTTGCGGCAAAGCAGAGCGTAGGGGAGCCACGAGCAGCGAGAGCCGGTGAGCAGAGCACAGCCATCAATCCGTCACCGTTCAAATCTCTGTATAGGGGGCTGCAGTGAGAGCGTGAGGTGGGACGCAGGGGAGAGCTGCGAGCAGTTTGCAGCTCGCAGTGTGCAAAAGATAGTAAAACACAGCAAAACACAGCCTCCAAGCCGCCTATACCACCTACAAACTAATCACGGCACCACCAATGTGGAGACTGTTGTGGGGATTGCTTTGAGACATCGGGAGCCAGGCACTGGTTTGCACGGCTCACCATTTGCACATCGTCAGTCGGATCTTGGATCTAATCCGTAATTTTTGCAAGGTTGCATCAGGTGTGGCCTTTGCAGCACCAGGGCAGACATGCGCAGGCCGTCCTTCTCGCCAGCGTTTTCCCCAAAAGAAACTTGCCCAAAGGAGCGTCAAAAAGCCCTGACTGAATCTACTACTGGTGGTATCCAGCACCTGGAGTCTTTTAGCTTCCAGGAACCGAGGTGGAATCTGAGGCGCCCTTAGTTCACCCAAAACGGAGAATACTGTCCAATTTAGACCAACTCAGACCAACTTAGTATTAAGAAAAACGAAAAAACATAGAGAGTTGTAACATCAACTCAATATTTCTCCAAGGAAATTAGATCGGGGAAACCCTGTCAAGTGGCAACAGGTAAAAAATCAAATAAAGCAAAAACTAAACTCAAAAATCTATTGAAGAGGGCTCACCTTCAAACCAAATAGGAAAGGCAACAAGACTGAAAGAGAGGCTGGTCTCAGCACTAACTCCGACAACAACAACGACGAGCCCGAGAAATAAAACAGGGATTCTTAAATTCTTCTTCTGAAAGGACCCACTGGCGGCAATTTATGCACCAACAGTCGAGGCCACCCAGCTGCCAAGCCCAATTTTCCCTGATAAAATGAGCGTTCCCTTCCTACAGGTACCGGCAAACATCAACGATACTCCAACAGGGGAACCGTCCCTACAGAAATGTATAACAAACTTAACAGCATGTAAGCTGGTAACCATAACAGCACAGGTGCACCAGTCAAAGGCATCAAAAGCTACAATAAAAGCAACAAAAGTTACTTCCAACACAACAAATGCAATGGAAACAACCAGAAGCGTAGTAATTGAGAGAGGCACAGAGAAATCTAGGGAGGAAAGATAGAGCAAAATAATTAAATCAGAAGCGTTGCAACCAGAAACGTAGTCCTGGAGGGATACGTAGACGTAAAGGGTCCTAAGGATGAAAAACTAAAGTTAAACAAATCAAAAGTGTGGGCAGGCCCCACTGAAGAAGCCCATTTAAAATCATTTTCCTTATTTAATGACTCTAACCTTGTGGAAATCCTGGAAATTTTGGAAACCAATACACAGGAAAAAGAGACCCAAGGAAATGTTCCACAAATAGAAAAATGCCGGGGAACACAACAGAGCAGACTCGGAATGGCAGTATCAACTCCATTATGTCCATTACTCAACTACAAACGGCAACTGAATATATCAGTGGATGACAGTTGTTGTTCTACAAGAGTTAACCAACTAAACCTGTCAGGGCCAATAACCATTTCATTTGTTAGTAGAATAGATCACGGGTCAGGGGATTCAGTGAAGTGCCATGAAGATTATCCAAACACACGATGGAGTCAAACCTGTTAGGCATTCTGGACCAAGCAATATGGGTTCTGTACTACCAATCGAAGTCCAAATGGATCTCATAAATGTAATCGCCGGCCATATCAAGATTGATTTAATCACGTCCCTACTAACACGTAGGGGAAATCTGGAGAATCAAATAAATAATGATAAACAATTGCCTAGTTGTGGCTGTGAGAAATTGGTATTCTTAAAGGACATTTTAGGGGCAATAAAACAAACATGTAACAACAAACAGAACATGGAAACCCAAAAAATTATTGAAACAAAGGAAACATCAAAAGCCATCAAACTAATAACAGAGGCAAGCAGTAACGCCAAGGATGAACTGAAGCAAGTGGACTTTGATGATCAACCGGACATAACAGATTATCAATCAGACGCATTACAGAGCACCCTCAAGACCTCGGTGGTTGCCAAACCAATAAAACGGCAAAGAAAGCACGCACGGAAGGCCAGTCTCAAATATAACACACAGCCAAGCTTAGATTCAGAGATTTTTTTTCTCGATATTTTCAAAACATCGCAAGGGGTAATAAACTAACCATCGAATGTGTCCACGCGAGTGGCCGCACAAATTGCTGTAGATCAATCAAAACATACTTCAGACCCCAACCCAAAGCAAGAAAGTGCGATCTCTATCGCCCCGACCGTACAGAAAAAGACGAATCAAGTCCTTCATACGGGCGTAGGATCCCCATTAGTGAAAGAAGTAGGCCAGAATCACAGACAGGACATGTGACAACAAGAAAGAAAACAAGTAAAGAAAGGTGCAGGGCACGAAAAAGTACCCCAAGTTCTAGACAAAAGTGGAATTCGGAGAAACAGATGTCAAAAAGCAGAAACAGGAGACAAACATTATAATCAAAAGGAGGAGAGCAAAAAGGGGTTTGAACCAGAAAATCGGGAAGTCCCATCAGGCAAGATGTTGCAGGAAAAAACAATTACCAAAGTTCAAAACAATCATAAACCGTTAGAGGTCACAATAACTGGAAAGGATCGAAGTTGCAAGCTTCGTTATACGGAATCAGAACCAGAGTCAACAGGATACGAACAGAAAAATCAGGATTAGCGGAGAAGAAATTGGAGGGGGTGAATGCAGAACCAGCGGAGCGAGACTCCTAAAATAAACACGAAATTCCATTAACAAGAAACCCTGAACCAGGAAAAGATTAAATTCTACAATCCTTAAGCAGCTACCAAAAACATTCTGAGGGGTTTGAAGCCAAATACACATTCGGACCCGAGTATTCTACTAAAGGAAGCAAGACATTCTGAATCGAGGAAACTTGTTAAGGCTGTTCAAAAAAATCCCAAAACTAAATGGAATAGCCTCACAAGATCTAATTGCCGTAGAATTCAAACAACTAACATTAACACCAGACATTGAAGAAACCTTGACAACTTGGTCATCAAAGGAACTAGTGGAAAAAATATACTCAATGATCTCAAGTTTTGGCGCCTGGAGAATTACACTGATGGTACACAAACACCTAAGGTACCCATATCCCATCCTAAAAAATTCTAGAGAGGAAGTTACACCTGGGAAAGCCATAAAACATGCATACGTGGCACTCGATCAAACACTCCCGCTATGCTTCCCAACGTAAATAGGGTTAACGTAACAGCAAGTTCTTCAAATGAGGAAGGCAGATTATTCGACAAGATGGATTGGTCTTGGGTGCCAAAGGTGATAAGCAATAAGAATACCTAACGAAGAACTGAAAACATTAACGAAAGACATGATGCAGTCCCAGAACAGGGAGGAGGTTCGACCAGACAGTATTACGATCTGCTCATGGAACCTCCATGGATTTAAAGACTTGGGGCAGGACCACGAAACCTATCCTTCTTCCTCCAACAAGATATAATCCTGCTCCATGAAACCTGGAATATTACCCCAGTTTCAATTCCAGGATTTATAGAACACCATATTCTGGCAAAAAGATTTTCAATGTTCGGGGACCGCAGAGGAGGTCTAGCAATCTATGCTGCTGAAAAATATGACTGGTCAACTGAAGAATTGGATAAGGGCCTAGCTGGGTCCAAGTGATTAAACTTAGTGGTAAGCCCCCGCCTGATAAATTAATGTGGCAACTACTATTAGTCAATGTTTACATTTACCCCGAGAAAAAGAATCAGAAAGAAAAACATACTACTATAATGAATCTGATAAAAGCAATGCAAAGAAGTCACGAGCATTGCCCAATGGTCATCTCAGGAGACTTCAACTGTAACCTCATAGCCAAAAATCAGAATGAAAGTAAGAGGCCAGATAACTGGGGGGCACGAATAATAGTGAATGTACTAGTAACCAATTTTGAACGGCAACACAACTGGTGACATACCAGAGGCAACAACATATTTAAGCGGAAAAGTTTGTTCAACAATAGATTTTACTATTATCAGCAACAAGTTGGTCCTACAGATCAGCACATTTCAAATCACCCCGTGAATATAAAGCGATCCCCCCCCCCAAATCTTGAGAATGAACATTAATTTAATGCAGGCACAAAAAATTAACTCCCTTATGCAACATGCAGAAAAGCTCAATTTACGAAAATTGGAGTGGACCTGAAAATCATACAGGAGACAGCTAGGGAATATTTGAGCAAACTGGGGCGTGGAAGTGTGTAAAATTTGCAACGGCTGGACCTGTTCCCCATTTCGAAAATTTCCAGCCACTCCTGGCAGCATATTGAGAACTGACACAAAAGGGGACCGTGGTCAAATATTGAATTACAAGAACAAGAGAGAAGGATCGCAAGAGAGGTGCGACTACAATCACGGGCGGCAAGAATGAGCAGAAAAATTGAGAAACTGAATGAATTGAGGAACAACTACAGGAAGAAGCTGAAGAGCGCAAAAACAGCGTATAAGGAATCCATCTGGACGAAACTACTAAGCGCAAGTAAACTGCCCAATAGCAGTGACTTTTGGGGCATAATAAATAAATTATCTAAAGGCCCAAGACTGCAACAAGAAGCAGGAATCAGAGAAGAAATGTGGACTCAACACGTGCAAAACCTGTATAGTAACACAGTATCAGGGACCGTAGAAGGGTCCTGAGGGCCGCCACTTGAGCAAAAAACACCAACAACACCTTATCAGGAAAGTGTGGAATGCAGAGCTTCAGGACGAGAGACAGGCAGTAATGAACAAAATATCCTGACCAACATAAAATAACAATAAAGAGGCATAATATTAAAACTTAAGACCGAGGGAGCGGCAGGTCCAAATGGGCTTCCCAACGCAATTTTTAAAAATGATCCAGATTTCTGGTCTGCCCAGCTTACGCCGCTCTTTAATCAGATTTACACATAGTCCAATGTTCCAGTTTCCTGGAAAGGGAACATAATCCATCCTATATCTAAACAGGGAGATCACCGTAAGCCAGCAAACTACAGACTGATCTCTCTGATAGATGTAAAGGCCAAGCTTTACGCTTCTTGTCTCCTAGTCCAGCTTCAAAATTGGATGGACAAAAAGAACATAATTCCCAAGTTCCAAATGGGTTTTAGGCAAGGAATGGGCACAATAACAAACTTGGCCATTCGGGCGCTCCTAACGGAAAAAGCGTTAAAAAAGAAAACACTGCTGCACGCATGTTTCTTGGATATAAAATCCGCCTTCGACCGAGTGAGTAGGAGGCGTCTTTGGAAAAAACTAAATGTATGGGGACTGCGTAGTTCACTACTGAACGCAATAATTGCCTTATATAGTGATACCTGGGCAAGAGTAAAACTGGGCGACAGGTGTAGTACAACTTCAATCATCCAAACGCAGCAAGGTCTGAAACAAGGCTGCGTTTTAGCGCCAAGCCTATTTAATTTGTTCCTTTCAGATATTACTACGCATATGGATAAAGCTGATTGCCACCCACCAAATATGGCCAACGAGTCAATTTCTGTCTTACAGAATGCTGATGACATTGTTGTGTTGAGCCAAACCCCTATTGGATTACAAAGAGCGATACATAGCCTAGTAACCTATCTGGACCAGGAAAAATTGGAACTAAACAAAGAAAAAACTAAAATTGTTCATTTAGTGGACTCCAAAACAACTACATTTAAATGGTCGGTGAAAGGGGCAATGGTGGAAGACAGGGGGTCCTATAAATATCTCGGCATAACAATAGGACAGGGCAAAGAGCTAAAACACAATCGCTAATTTTCGCATACAGATTACTACGCAAATAACTGGACTGCCTGAATATAACCACCTGTTAAAAGTAATGTCTGCACAAATTCAGTCCAGCCTGTCATATGGTTTAGTCACTTGGTGTGGCAAGGAAGCAGATTTATTAAATGAACTTCAGACAAAGGTTTATAAGGCTGTTTTTAACTTGCCAAAGTCTGCCTCTCCAGCTCAGGTTCGACTGGAATTCGGCCTTCAGAATCAGAAATTTCGGGGCATGAGCGGCTTTGTTAAACTATGTTATAAATTCCGCTCCTCCAATTCAGATACAATTAATAGGTTATGCTGGGAAGAAATCAAGCACCAGATGGACAACAAAACACCGAACTCATGGGGAAGCTATCTGAGAACATCACTGGCTGAGCTGGAAATGCAAACAGCATGGGAAAACAGGATTGATGGAGTAAGCTTCAGAAAAGCTGCCAATGATGGAGCTAAAAAGAAATCTTTGGTGGAGGATACCTGCTCTGCTAAGGGCCACCGAAACCATCAGACAGGGGGCAGATGCGGGACACACTATGGCACTAATTATGTTAGATCTTAGTGCCACGTTCGACACTGTAGCATATTACAGCTTGCTGCAGTGTCTGAATAAAGGTGGTGTCTCAGGATCTGCCCTGAACGCAGCTTTCAGGTCAGACTGGGTGTACACGACTCCAGAGATATTGAATTGCAGCAGGGAGTGCCTCAGGGCTCTGCCCTGAGTCCCACCTTGTTTAATTTATATATGTCACCACTGGCAGAGATCGTGCAGGGTTTTGGAGTTGGTGTGGTCTCCTATGCAGATGAGACCCAGCTGATGATCTCCCTATCCCAAGCTCCGGAGATTGCTGCATCCAACTTTAGTGCTTGCAAGCAGGAGATTGCCTCCTGAATGGATAAGAACTGCCTTAAACTGAATGGTAGCAAAACTGAGGTGCTGGTGGTGGGAGGCATCTCCTCGAGCTGGTCGACGGAATGGTGGCCTTCTAGCTTGGGTTCCACTCCTGTACCATGTCATGAGGCAAAAAATCTTGGGGTTTGGGTAGACCCCGCTCTTTCCTATGATGGACACATAAGAAAGGTAGTGGGAAAATGTTTTGGTGTTTTGAAAAAATTGCGTAAAACACTGGATCTTCTCCCGGTAGGGGCAAGAAAGACTATGGTTCATACGCTCATAATGTCTCGCCTCGATTATGCCAACATACTATATCTGGGGGCAACGGACAAAATTCTGGGACTACAGAGAGAAGGGGGTCCCCCAAGGGATACAACGTAAAAGGCAGGTAGGGGGGAAAACAAGAACAGTGCAAGAGAGGAGTACCCTGCCGTAGATATAACGGCCCTATGCTAGGGTCCTGTATATTTAGATACCTTAATTGACCAGAGAGCAGATACCAAGGGAGACAATTACCACATTTGTATAGAGTCCATATTTCTCTTTATTTTTTTCTTTTTACTATTTTATCGTTAGATTCATACAGTGGTGCAATCAGTTTAAGCTTTAGTAAACATATTCAACACTTTGATCATATAAAATTACAATTCATAGAAAATTCATAGTTCAATGTGAAGTCCCACACAGGACCACTCATACCTCATCAATCCTCACTCAAGACACAATCATACAACATCATTCATACTTCATAGCTCTAATTAAAACCAAGTCATGGTACACAAATGCCTGAATAGGAGGTCAGATGGAAATACACTTAGTATACAGAAGGGCTAAATCAGATGGAAAAAAGGGGCCGATCCAAAAGATGGCTGAGGATCTCTGTCTTGAACACCATAGACGCCTATGGTGTTCAAGACAGAGATCCTCAAAAGTCTGGGACTACTTCAGGTGTTACAGAATGCCGCTGCGCGGCTGGTCCTTAGTCAGCCTAATAGGGCGGCATCAAAAAAAGCCCTTAATTCACTGCACTGGCTACCAGTAAAAAAAAGAATCATATTTAAAACCCTATGCACTTGTCACCATATTCTGAACAATGCTTTTCCATCCTATCTGAGTGACTTGATCACCAGATATCCGCCTAGGAGGGTTCTGAGATCTCCTGGCACCGGGCTACTGGAGATCCCTAAGGTAAAGAAGGCCAGGATGGGGTGTTGGTCTTTTAGGGTCCAGGCCGCTCAGAATTGGAATAAACTTCCTTCAAACCTCAGGCTGGAAAGCTCTGAGACCAAGTTCAGAAAGCTGCTTAAAACCTATGTATTTACCAGCAGCCTGTAATATAATTTCCGGTTGTTTTAGGTTCACTGCTCCTCTCTCTCACATAGCGCGGGGACACGCCAAGATGGCGTAACCATGCGCTTTACAAATGTCTTTATTATTATTATTATTATTATTATTATAAAAAAGCGATTATCAAACGCCGGCATGGGTGGACCGTCATCAACTCTTATAAATCCTTAAATCCACAAGCATACCTATCTGCTCACTTCAGTTTGCAGTTAAAAAAGAGCTTCACAGACTATCGAATGGGTCTGCATGAATCAGAAGACCTACACCCCTCTTGAAAAAACACCTATCAAACCAGAATCTTTATTTCATCTACTCTGTGTATGCGCAGCAGTCACGGAACAGAGGAGACAGTATTTAAAATGTATTTTCAATGATCTGAACATTCGTACATGCAGGCAAGCCGTGATATGCTGGTTTGGAGGGTAACTCCATATTCTTGGCCTGCCGGGGATTCAAATACATTACAGATGTTAAAAGACTTTTACGGCAAGCCAACCCGGAGTAAAGTCAAGAAGTATGACCTACTCGGCATGGCAACAGCTGACCCATCAATGCAATAAATGGACTGAATGTAAAATCAATTAGAGACTCTTTCTAGTTAGTAGGTCTCTAAAGTTGGATTGAAACATTATTCCTCTCTGAATAACCGGGCTCTCCCCAAATGAACTTGCCTCCTTTTAGGGCTCCCTATTTACTAAGTAGATTGTTTTTGTTTTTAAATTGTAGTACTTATCCTTATGTCACACTGTGACGACTAACTGATAGTTTGTCTTTTGTGCTTTCCATTCAGTAAAGTGGGAGACACTATACAATAGTAAGTTAAAGCGCTACTATGGTTTTAGCCAGGAAAATTATGTTTTTAGCAGTTATCTCAGGTTCAGGTTTCAAGTCTTTATTTCGATTTTTGACAAATCATAAAAGACACATTAAAATACAATAATAAATCAAACAAAAAATTTTAAGAAAAAACTGTTTGGAAAGAAAGAAATACAAAACGTCAGTGGACAAAGACTAGGTACATTTCAAACAAACCAACTAAACCACTCAGTTGCAACCCTAAGTTAGGTGAAATTAGAGAAAAAGTTAAAAGGAGCATTAAATGTCGGTAAAAGGAAACCTGAGTAAATAAGAAAACATGGTATTTAAGTAGTACATTTCGAATCATATCGATCAATGGGAAACCATTTCTTGCTTAATGTGCAATGGATGCAGAAGGAAAAAATCTAAAAACAGATGATTTAAATAATATACAGAGTTTGTCACTATGTGAGGCACTATGTGTGGGCTCTGGCACTTATGACGTACATTTTAACCTTAAAAGCCAGGCCCAACCCAAATATTTAGCCAGACTTACAACAAAGAGCTTAGAAGTGTTAGTCTTTAGCGCCCGGATGGTTTCAGCAGATGTTTTAAATGGTAATCTCTGGAACAGTGGTTTTAACCATTTCTTCCGGGGCACTGTATATCTAGGGCAAGCAAAAAGAAAATGTCCCTCTGATTCTTTCTGTCCCGGCAACCTTTACAGTAGATCGATGTACCTGTGGACCATTTGTTTGCAAAAGAGTTCAAAGGCAAAGACCCCACTCTGAACTGATGATACAGTTTCTTGTCTAGCGGTTTGGTTATTACATCCCAATAGGGCTCTCGGGATAGGTCTACCTTAAATGTTAAAAACCTGCCTGTGAGACTGGTATTGCTGGAGAGTGAGACTCTTTTTAGACGGATCGAGGCCCAGTACAGGGATTTGAACTCTTGTTTAGAGGGGAAAGCGTTGGATAAGGGGGATGACCAGAGTTGTTCTAGACCCATGTCAATGAGAGTGGTTTTCACAGCTAGGAACCATGGGATTTTTCCGGATCCACTAATTGACCTGACTTCAGCTAGTTCTTTTGCGAAGAGAGACAGGTCATTAGAGGTCCATATTCGTCTCCACAGGGCCACCAACCTAAATCTAGCCATCTCGTTGATCGGAGGGCACCCTAAGTCCAGACAAAGGGGAATTGAGGGGGTCGACTGTGGAAGACCTACTAAGTTCCGAAGGAACTTACATTGGGTTTTAAAAAGATTGAGCAGGTCCATATAGCCCCAAAGATCTGCGCCATAAAGAATAGCGGTGGTAATTTTGGCGTCATAGATCTTGAGGGCTGGGAGAACCCGCTTGGTGGTGGATCCTTTTTGCTCTTTTATAAGACAGCCAGTTAAACGTGCAAGCTTGAGATGTTGGATGTTAATTTGATCTTTCCATCTCAAGCGGCTGTCAAGGGTAACCCCCAGGTAGGTCATGGTCTCGACTTGCTCGAGATTGACTCCGTTCAACCTCACGGAACTCCGGACTGGATGATTTCTAGTAAAAACCATAAACTTTGTTTTCCCCACATTTACCGCCAGATTGTTAATGGCACAAAACTCCTCAAAGCGGTCCAAGGCCCGCTGCAGCCCGCTGCGTGTTCTTGAGAGGAGTAAGGTGTCATCGGCGAAGATGAGTAGCGGGAATCTCGTCCCAGCCAACATTGGGGCGTCAGTGGGGGTATCCATGAAGAATTTCACCACTTGGTCGATGAATAAGAGGAAAAGTGTTGGTGCCAGGACGCACCCCTGACAGACACCTCTAGTTACGGGAAATGTATCCGTCACTTGTCCCTGGCCTCCCCACCTTACCCTCGCGTAATTATCCTCATGGAATTTAATAATGAGGTCCAGTAGTTCTGGTGGACATCCTACGTTTTCCAACACACCCCACAATTTGTCCCTTGGCACCATCGAAGGCGGACTTTAGATCAATGAATGCAGCAAAGATGGTACCGCCGCCAAGCAAGACCACCTTCCAATAGATCAGGCAGAGTCTAAACACCTGATCTATGGTGCTTATTCCCGATCTAAAGCCCGCCTGCATGGGAGATAATATGTCCTCTGTTTCAATCCAGCCCTGGACCCGTCCCAGGACCATACGTGCGATGATTTTTTGTATGGAATCGATTAGACTAATAGGGCGGTAATTCCCTGGCTTGGACTTATCGCCGTTTTTATATATCGGGATTATCTCTGCTCCCTTCCATGATTTTGGAATCGTGGCACCATTGGCTAAGGAGTTAGCGATCATGGTTATATAAGGGAGCCACAAGGCTGGATTAGATTTAAATAGGTCCGCCGGTATCAGATCCATGCCAGGAGCTTTCCCTCGCAGGGTCAGGCCCAGGGCCAGCTCGGCCTCCGGAACTGAGAAAATAAGTTTCTCCCCGTGGGTGCATAACGGGGGTGACCTGCCCGGGGATTTTATGGCTTTAGGGTCATCGGCTCTGAATTGGGCGGAATAGAATATTACCCATTCGTCAAGGGGTACATGGTTAGCCGGGGTAGATGAATCCGGGTCCTTCCCCCACTTGACTAGATCCCAAAACTTTTTTTGGTTGTTTGAGGTGGAGGCCTCCAGGAGATCTGACCAGAACCTATCTTCCCACTCCCGTTTGGATTCCCAGAGGGTTTTTCTGTAATGGAGCCTAGCCGCCTTAACTGCGACCATGTCCCGAGATTTAATAGTTGAAATAAGATCCGAGTGTGCCTCCCTACATTTTTTGTTGTACCATTTCTGGGGCAGGGGATTAGCTTTGGTAGAAGCACTTCGGCAAGGGAGGGAAAGTAGGGACTTTAACTGGTCAACTGGTGAAGATTGATAACATTATTTGCCAAGCCCGGGTTTGCCCCCGACAAATCAATTTTCAACATCTCGTTATACACATTATTGGCCATTGTATTAACATTGTCCCATAATGATTTGTCCTCCATGACCCGGGACCATTTCAACCTCCTCCTATCATTGGTTAGCAAAACGTCCCCTGTATGTGAGGTGGTAGGCTCCTCTTGTCTCTTTAGATCTGGTAGTTTCAATGATAGTAACAGCAGGTTATGGTCACTTTCCGGACGCTGTATTACTACCATGTCAACTAGTAAAGACCAAAATTCCAATTTTAACAAGATATAGTCAATGCGGCTCTGCCTTAGACCATTATCGAAAGTACAATTGGCTTCTTTATCCGAGATTGTGTGACCGTTGCAAGCTCGGAATCCCCTGTTTAGGCAGAATGCCATCCAGTTGACTGCCGCCTCTGATGCTTTAGCCCTTTTATCAACAGTTAAATCAGGGATGTCCCAAGCTGGATCCTCAGCCGTGCTCCAACTGTCCCCCATATCGAACAATGGCTCTATGGTGCAGTTTAAGTCTTCAGCTAGGATGGTTACATTCCCACTGCCCATTTCAGCAATTTTGTAGTCTATAATGTTCAACAATGGCGGGCTTCGGCCACCAGGCAAGCCTCTGGCATAAATGTTAAAAATGTGCAGATCCCGTTGGTTATCTTTGCTTAGTTTGATTAGAAGGATATCCGGGTGCTGAACAAGGAGCTCAGTCGGATGGAGACCCAATGACTGCTTCACCCAAATCGTTAGTCCACCTGAGGCACGCCCTTTGCCCCCTTTGATCGCAGGTTTAAAGAAGTTGATATATCCCAGCTTGAAGACTGGATCGGGTGCCCAGGTTTCTTGGAGCAAAGTGATGTCATATTTATCCACAAAGTTCAGCCAGTCTGTAGAGGAAAAGCGGGCCTTGATTCCTGCGATATTCCCAAACAAGATTTTCAAGTTATCATTGGGTGGGACCACAGGGGGAGATTTCAAAGGTGAAACTGGGGTAGCTGCCTGTTTGTGCCCTCTATCCTTCATAATCTCCATGAGCTTGGCATTATCCGTGGAATCGTCATTTATCATAGCCTCTTGAACATCTCTGTATACAGGTAGGTTATGTGCCCTAGTCTCTAGGCCTCCCCCAACAGCAGCTAGGTTGTCAATTGGATGCGGGCTCGCCATACAATAACCAATAGGCTCGTGACCGGCTGCTTTAACAGGGGAAGACTCACTGGGTGTTGCGTGGAGTCAATCTATGGCCTCGAGGTCAGAGAGGGGGCTAAAGTGATTAAAAAGGAATGGGCGCTGTCGGTCGAGAGGGGTTAGTGCCAAGGGGTGTCTTATGGCTGGGGCCTGACGGAAGATGGGGTAAGGTTGGGTGGGTCTTTGCCTATGGGGATAGAAATATGATAGGGCTAAAGTTTGTACATCCCCCTGTCTTGCAAATCTAGGTTCTCTTCGAATGGCATCAACCACCCATGCATCCTTAAACAAGATCAAAATGCAATCTCCCTCCAGGTCCTTAGTCCCATGGCCCACCCAGTCTACTCTTCTTACAAATAATATCTCCGTAGGAGAGGAGGGTGGTAGGGGATGGTTTTTATTTAACCAGAAGATTACTTTATTGCGGAGATCCCCATATGACTCCTTGCTGCCTGGTTTTAACGGAGCTACACCTGTCAAGACTATAGTGTGTTGTGCTGCTTCGATCGGTAGATCAACACGAGGGGTGGTAAATCTTCTGCGACTCCCCTCCCTGTGATTGGTAGTGGTGCGATGGCCCACAGGGTCTCTATGTGTGGTGGGGGGGGGCAGGATTTGTTTTAGTTTGTAGGGGTAGTCCCGTACTTTGTTGCCCACCGGTATTGTGTTTGTCCATGATTTTTGTCTTGGATGCCTGTTATGTTATGTTAAATTAATTTGTTGAGCGCACTAACACCATTAGGTTCCTTGGCGCTGTTTGGAGAGAGCAGAGAGAGACAGAGCTAACATAACAATAAATAAGAATTTAATTGTAGGCTTCAGTGAAGAGGTGAGTTTTGAGGGAGGATCTGAAACTGGAATAGGGGGAGGATAGCCTGAGCGGGAGAGGTAAAGAATTCCAAAAGGACGGGGCTAGGAAGGAGAACCTAAGGCCACCGTGTTTCTTCCGCTTGAATCTGGGAACAGATAAAAGGGCCATATGGGAGGACCGGAGGGTGCAAGGGGGGACATAGGGATGAAGCAGAGAAGAAATGAAAACGGGGCCCTGACCAGAGAGGGATTTGAAGATGATACAACCCAGCTTGAATTTGCAACGAGCAGAGACCGGGAGCCAAAGGAGATCCTTTAAAAGCGGTTGGACATGTTGATCTCTCGGCTGATGATAAATCAGACGGGCGGCCTGATTTTGAATCAGCTGGAGTCTCCTAAGTTGGTAAACAGGGATGCCTACATATAATACGTTCGCGTAGTCAAGCCTAGACATGACTAACGCAAGTAAGGCCAAAGTGAGGGCATCGGTGGTAAGTAGGCGAGAGATCTTGCGTATCGTCCTGAGCTGAAAATGACTAGAGGAGACTACGGCACTAATCTGGGGTGTCATCGATAGATCGTTGCTGATGACAACACCCAGACGTTTTGCTGAATTGACAGGACAAGGCGGGGTACCCAGGCTGGCCGGCCAGAAGGAGGGATGCCAAGGATTGGAGGGTCCCCCGACAAGCACCAGCTCGGTCTTGTCGGGGTTGAGTTTCAGGTGGTTTGCGCCCATCCAATCACTGATGAAACAAAGGGTATTTTGAAAGGTAGAGATGGATTCGGACCCGGAGTCAATGGTGAAGACCAATTGAATGTCATCCGCATAGTTAAATGCGGAGACATTGAAACGGTGAAGGGAACGGATTAACGGGGCCAAATATAAATTAAAAAGAAGAGGGGAAAGGGAAGAGCCCTGAGGGACACCACAGGTCAGCTCGACTTGAGAGGCGGAGAACTGAGACAGCCTGACGGCCTGGTGGCGGTGGGTCAGGAAAGTGCGCACCCAATCCAGGGCAGTGCCCTGGATGCCAGCCTCTCTGACACGGTCGACCAGGATGTCATGGTCGACCGTGTCAAAGGCGGCTGACAGATCCAAAAGGACCAGGGCCTGACAGATGTTAGTGTCGGCGCCCCTGCGAAGTTCGTCCATCACAGAGAGGATGACTGCTTCTGTGGAATGTGCTGGTCTAAATCCAGCCTGCTGGGGGTCCAAAACACAGGAGTCTTCCACAAAAGAGGTAAGGGTTTGGGTAACGTGAGACTCCAAAACCTTACTGAGGAAGGGGAGGAGAGAAATTGGGCGATAGTTGCTCATGTTGGACTGGTCAGCCGTGGGTTTTTTCAAGATAGCGACCACTTCTGCCCGTTTAAAAGATCCTGGGACCACCCCCGTAGTCAAGGAGTTATTTAGAAGAGCTAAAGGGGGGTCCGGGCATGAAATGAAGGCTTCTCGTAGGGCCGACGGGGGGCAACAATCGCTAGGAGATCCGGAGGAGACTTTAAACAGAAGGGAAAGGAGTGTGTGTAAGAGTGCTCACGGCTGGCTTGGAGGATGTGGCTTTTTGCTTCTCCCCCCCTTTTGGCATATTGGTGTTTGGCCCTAAGGTTTTGTTATGGGGTGGTTTACTCCTTGCCTGATTATTACTAACGGGGTCTTTAGTGGCTGATTGTGTTTTACTGACACCCGTATGACTAGTGCCAAGCAGGTTTTGTAGCATAGCATGGTTTAAGTTAGTTATAGCCTCCATGCTGTCAATTTTTGAGGTCATTAGCCTTGTACGCTCCAAAACAGGTAGTAATAAAGTTTTAAACATGGCCTCCATTTTTACTAACAAAATTTCGTCGCTGTTAAGACACATAGGGCAAGTGCTAGAGGAACCCAAGGACATGAGGGAAGGGCACAGCATATTAGGAAATACAGAGGGGTTTTGGGTGTCAGGGGGAGGCTCAGAACCCTGGCTCCCTTTATCTGGGACATCATTTGTTTTTGGAATCTTTCGTTCTCCCCCCCCAACAGTCTGGGATCCAGCTTTCTCTTTTTGAAGTTAAGATCAGTATTTGAAACTAGGAAGTCGGTAGTTTCGGCAGTGTTAGAGTTATTAAGGGGAAGGTATCCAGATAACTGGCTAGGTTCGAGCCCCCCACTAATCTGTGAATCGCCCCCCTGGCTGACTTGAGAGTCATCTAAACTGTACCCATCTTCCTTCAGGATAGAGGCAGTTGGACTCACCCCCACACTTTCTAAATGGACGATAGCGTCCGTGGAAGAAGTTTGAACGCAATTAAAGGCAGCATGTGGTGCAGGGGAGGTTATAGTGGCTAGTCCCCCCAACGATGAGCGCTTGCCGCTGATAAGGTCAAGTGAAAGTCTTTTTTCGACCATAGCAATTTCCTTCTCCAGAATCCCCGTAGCCCGTGATATAAATGCGTCAAGGGGGCCTGATACGACTCCCTTGGTGGTGTGGATTTGCACTGTTCGTTCTTTGCCTGACCTTAACGGCATTATAAGGAGTACGTGGAATGAGATCTCACAGTAATGTTCAGTCCGTCCTTGCTACACCAGAGGGCAGGGGTTAGTATGGTGAGGATCGCCGCCTACCTTAAGGCCCTCCGATCGGCCAGGGGGGGTGGGCCTGGGCCGGACTCTGCCGTACTCGAACGGCCTCAAACAGCCCGCTCTTTGCCCGGTCTTCGCCCTGGTCGCTCCTGCGCGCTCCCGCGCAGCGGATGTTCTGCCCTATTATATAGGGCAGGGCAGGGGGCGTGGCCGGCAGGGAGAGCGGCCACAGGTGTTACACGCAGGGACTCCTGGTCAATGGAGTCCCTGCTGGCCTGCTCGCAGCCCTGCCGGTGCTCGGGGGTTGGTTGGTCTCCTGCTTCACTCCCGCAGAGGCTCCTGGCGCAGCGGGACCCGCACAGCGGGTCCGGCAAGGTACACAGTCCTCCCCTCAGCTCAGGACAGATTGGCGACGACGGGCAGCAATTCCTTAGTCCTCCAGGCAACCAAGCAGCAAACAGGAAGGTTTCCCGCAGTTGGCTGACACAGAACTGCTTTTACGTTGACGGGGGGCGTGGCCGGCAGGGAGAGCGGCCACAGGTGTTACACGCAGGGACTCCTGGTCAATGGAGTCCCTGCTGGCCTGCTCGCAGCCCTGCCGGTGCTCGGGGGGTTGGTTGGTCTCCTCCTTCACTCCCGCAGAGACTCCTGGCGCAGCGGGACCCGCGCAGCGGGTCCGGCAAGGTACACAGTCCTCCCCTCAGCTCAGGACAGATTGGCGACGACGGGCAGCAATTCCTTAGTCCTCCAGGCAACCAAGCAGCAAACAGGAAGGTTTCCCGCAGTTGGCAGACACAGAACTGCTTTTACGTTGACGGGGGGCGTGGCCGGCAGGGAGAGCGGCCACAGGTGTTACACGCAGGGACTCCTGGTCAATGGAGTCCCTGCTGGCCTGCTCGCAGCCCTGCCGGTGCTCGGGGGGTTGGTTGGTCTCCTGCTTCACTCCCGCAGAGACTCCTGGCGCAGCGGGACCCGCGCAGCGGGTCCGGCAAGGTACACAGTCCTCCCCTCAGCTCAGGACAGATTGGCGACGACGGGCAGCAATTCCTTAGTCCTCCAGGCAAGCAAGCAGCAAACAGGAAGGTTTCCCGCAGTTGGCAGACACAGAACTGCTTTTACGTTGACGGGGGCGTGACCGGCAGGGAGAGCAGCCACAGGTGTTACCCGCAGGGACTCCTGGTCAATGGAGTCCCTGCTGGCCTGCTCGCAGCCCTGCCGGTGCTCGGGGGGTTGGTTGGTCTCCTGCTTCACTCCCGCAGAGACTCCTGGCGCAGCGGGACCCGCGCAGCGGGTCTGGCAAGGTACACAGTCCTCCCCTCAGCTCAGGACAGATTGGCGACGACGGGCAGCAATTCCTTAGTCCTCCAGGCAACCAAGCAGCAAACAGGAAGGTTTCCCGCAGTTGGAAGACACAGAACTGCTTTTACGTTGATGGGGGGCGTGGCCGGCAGGGAGAGCGGCCACAGGTGTTACACGCAGGGACTCCTGGTCAATGGAGTCCCTGCTGGCCTGCTCGCAGCCCTGCCGGTGCTCGGGGGGTTGGTTGGTCTCCTGCTTCACTCCGCAGAGACTCCTGGCGCAGCGGGACCCGCGCAGCGGGTCCGGCAAGGTACACAGTCCTCCCCTCAGCTCAGGACAGATTGGCGACGACGGGCAGCAATTCCTTAGTCCTCCAGGCAACCAAGCAGCAAACAGGAAGGTTTCAGTTATCTCAACAATGCGTTTTATAACATATGGTACCAAAGGATAAGCACTTGCACTTTACATAAAACTATCGGGACTGTGTCAAAGTCATTTGGTTTTATATTGTGAATGTAATGATAGACCTATATATATATATATATATTCACTGAAAAAACCATAGGTTATAGACCATATATAGTTAGGAATTTGCATTTACAAAACCTTGAAAATTCACTGAAAAAACCATAGGTTAGAGACCATATATAGTTAGCTGGACATTTTATTGACATAAAACCAATGAAATTCCATATATAGTTAGTTGCACTAATTATATATCGCGCACCCGCAATCCACTGCTGATGATGTCACATATTACATCATTCATGACATGGTCAGTGACATCACTGATGACATCACTGATGACATCTCAAATGACATCACTGATGACATCACTGATGACATCTCAAATGACATCACTGATGACATCATCTAGTGTCTGTGTGTTTTTGTAAAGTTTAAATATGTTTTACATATTGAAGAATGAATGGATGTATGGAAGACTGAGTGTGTGTGTGGCTGGCTGGGAGGTGTGTGACTCTGTGCATATCAATGTGTACTTGTATCAGTGATTGTATAAGAGAGTAAGTATGTGTTAGTATATGTGTGAAAAGTATGGTGTTCTGTGTTTAACTGTATAGATGAGGAAATTGAAGTGTGATTGATTCTTCACAGGACTGACTAGGTGTATGAGTGCATATGATAGTCTTGTAATAATGAGTGACTGTATGTATGAGTGATTGTATGGGTGAATGAGTGAATGTGTGTGTAGACGTAGGAATCAGTGAGTGCGTATGTAGTAACTGGTATTGGTGTGTCATGATGTCATCAGTGATGTCATTTGAGATGTCATCAGTGATGTCATTTGAGATGTCATCAGTGATGTCATCAGTGATGTCACTGAAGTATGGTGTTCTGTGTTTAACTGTATAGATGAGGAAATGGAAGTGTGATTGATTCTTTACAGGACTGACTAGATGTGTGAGTAACTCCATGGATGAGTGGCAGTGTGTGAGTGTCTGCATAGGTGTATGAGTGCATATGATAGTGTTGTAATAATGAGTGACTGTATGTATGAGTGATTGTATGGGTGAATGAGTGAATGTGTGTGTAGACGTAGGAATCAGTGAGTGCGTATGTAGTAACTGCTATTGGTGTGTCATGATGTCATCAGTGATGTCATTTGAGATGTCATCAGTGATGTCATCAGTGATGTCATTTGAGATGTCATCAGTGATGTCATCAGTGATGTCACTGACCATGTCATGAATGATGTAATATGTGACATCATCAGCAGTGGATTGCGGGTGCGCGATATATAGTTAGTGCAACTAACTATATATGGAATTTCATTGGTTTTATGTCAATAAAATGTCCAGCTAACTATATATGGTCTCTAACCTATGGTTTTTTCAGTGAATTTTCAAGGTTTTGTAAATGCAAATTCCTAACTATATATGGTCTATAACCTATGGTTTTTTCAGTGAATTTCATTGGTTTTTTAAAAGCTAATATCTATAGCTGTAAAATATATTCTTTATTACGTGACGTATCACGTAGCCACGTGAGACGCCTCATGACGCGTCGCATAACCGTGACATATCGGCTCTGCAGCGCAAACAAAACCCGTAACGTAAGCGTGCCGGAGCACGCTTACAGATATATATATTTTTTTTAACCTTAATTAGACAAAATCCACACGTGCACATATCTTGAGGCCTTGCAAAGGCACATCAAACAAACAGTCCCTACAATTTTGTCAAGTTTACTGGAAATCTATTCCCTTAATTTTTTTTTTACTGTTTCTCTTGGTTTTCCCCTTGTTACGCTGACCGGGACGCTACCCGGTACGCGAACCGGACGCTCCAAAAACACAAGATGGCGGACTCCCGTTACGCTGCCGGTTAGCTGCCCGGTTCGCGTACCGGGAAGTGCCTCTACCGCGAAAAATCGCGGGGGACTTTAATATCCCCCTCATCAATCCTAGGGGGTCAGGAGGGGTTTACCTTGCCCCCTTTCCTTCATTTCCCCCTTCTTTTTTCACCACATCTTGTCTCTCGAACCTACCGAGAGACAAGATGGCGGTCGCTCCGGACTGTTTACAATGTTGACAGCTACGCTGCCGGTTAGCTGCCCGGTGAGCTGCCCGGTTCGCGTACCGGGACGCGCCTCTACGGCGTAAAATCGCAAAAAAATTATTATTTTTTTTATGTCCCGCGGGGCACTTTAATATCCCCCTCATCAATCCTAGGGGGTCAGGAGTGGTCTACCTTGCCCCCTGCCCTTCATTTCCCTCTTCGTTTTTCACCACATCTTGTCTCTCGATCGTACCGAGAGACAAAATGGCGGCCGCTCCGGACTGTTTAGAATGTTGACAGACACCGGAGAGCCAATCAGCTTCGCTTCACGAAGTTCCGTTACACGTCAGGTACGCAAACCGGGGCGCTAACCGGAGCGCTGCCACAGATATATATATTTTTTTAAACGTTAATTTCTCAAAATCCACTGGAGCACATATATTGAGACATAGCAAAGGCACGTCGGGCAAACCATATCTACAATTTCGCCAAGTTTCATGTAAATCTATTCAGCCGTTCGAGCTAAAAGTGAGTCCAACCGCCCTATGGAAAAATGAATGGGAAAAACGTGTTTTGGGACCCCCCTTGTTTCTCGGCCCCCCCTTGACGAAACCCCCCCAAATTTTCAGGGGCTGCTCAGAAACGAAATGTGCCATTTTCCTGAAAATTTCGTCCACAAACGCCAAAGGTTATAGACATAGAATTTTCAGAAATCCCATAGAGAAAAAATCCTAACTATATATACCCACTGGCTATCGCCAGTAGGTATTATACATATATAAACATATATAATCTGCATATCTATATAAATATAAATGCATGCATACATATACATATATGCATACAAATGCATTTTATTTACATGAAAGTTTTAAAAACACTAATAAAAGCAAAGCTAAAAAGCCACTCATTACAAACAGAATGGCTTTAACTTAAACGAGGGCGAGATCTATTGCATTTTCAATGCTTGTTTACTTTGGTTCTATCAAGAAGGCATTCAGATGTTTCACACATTTGCCATAAATTCTGAATGTTAGCACTCTAGTTGCTCATTAGATCACTGTAGTAAAGCTAGTGCTCACCAGGGAAGTCTGCTGCTAATCATGGTTTGCAGCCATTTTCCCGCATTTTTTATCCCGCAGACTTTCAGTCCGCATACCATTATCCCGCAAGGTCATTGACCTCGCATACCATTATCCCGCATTTTTTCAAAACGCATGTGCATTTATCGCGCATGCCTTTACAAAGAATTACGTTTTAAAGGCATGTATGGTAAATGCATTTGCGTTGTGAAAACCACGATGACGAGAGAGGTAAGTGGGTTTGTGTTAGTTTTTTCGTGGTTTAGTGATTGTGTAGTGTAGTGTAGTGTTGTGTAGTGTAGTGTTGTGTTAGTGTAGTGTAGAGTTGTGGTGGTTGTTTAGTGTAGGTTCATGCTGGGGGTAGTGTTTTAGGGTTTAGGGTTGTGTTGTAGTGTTTGCGTAGTGTAGGGTCATGCTGGGGGTAGTGTTTTAGGGTTTAGGGTTGTGTTGTAGTGTTTGCGTAGTGTAGGGTCATGCTGGGGGTAGTGTTTTAGGGTTTAGGGTAGTGTTGTAGTGTTTGCGTAGTGTAGGGTCATGCTGGGGTGTAGTGTTTTAGGGTTTTGGGTAGTGTTGTAGTGTTTGCGTAGTGTAGGGTCATGCTGGGGGTAGTGTTTTAGGGTTTAGGGTAGTGTTGTACTGTTTGTGTAGTGTAGGGTCATGCTGGGGGTAGTGTTTTAGGGTTTAGGGTAGTTTAGTTGTTTAGTGTATGCTAAAGGCATATTCGTTCTAAAAGTTTTCGTTATTTTAATTTGCGGCCTAATAGCACATGCAGGATTTTTTTTGCGGACTGATGGTATGCGGGATTTCGTCATATATTCGCTAATCATACTTTCTATGGCAAAATGAACCCCCTCATTTTGTTCCTTTTTAAATTAAATGTTTTAAGAGTTACCACTTTATTCCAATCAAGATGGCTTCAGGTGTGCCATACCTTTGTAATAAGTAGGACTGTTAGCACTCTAGTTGTTCTTTAGAACACTCTGGGACATTCTGTCATTGGGCTATAGTTGGGCTACATCTGGCTGATATTTGGGCTACATTTGCTTTTTTTGTCTCTGGTGGCCATCTTTGGGCTACATTGGGCTACATTGGGCTACATTGGGCTACATTTGGGCTCCAACATATATATAGCCCAATGTAGCCCAATATATATTTTTCAAAGTTAATTTTCGTAAAAACCACTGGAGCCTATATCTTGAGACATAGCAAAGGCACATCGGGCTACCAGTCCCTACAATTTTGCCAAGTTTGGTGTAAATCCATTCAGCCGTTCAGGCTAAAAGTGAGGCCAACCGCCCTATGGAAAATTGCATGGGAAAAACACGTTTTGGGACCCCCCTTTTTTCTCAGCCCCCCCTTGACGAAACCCCCCCAAATTTTCAGGGGCTGCTCAGAAACAAAATGTTCCATTTTCCTGAAAATTTCAGCCAATTCTGTCCTCAAACGCCAAAGTTATTCGACATAGAATTTTCAAAAATCCCATAGGAAAAAAATCCTAACTATATATACCTACTGGCTATCGCCAGTAGGTAATATATATATATATATATATATATATATATATATATATATATATATATATATATATATATATATATATATATATATATATATATATATACATATATTATCTCTATGGGGGGGAATTGTAAAGATTTTAATTAACCATACAATAAACTATGACTGACTGACCGTTTTGCATGCATGGTGGGAACAAATGGGAAAGTACTCCTATGTAAGGTGGTTGTAAGTGTGTTTCTACTTTGCCAGGAAAGGAAAAGGGAAAATACACAATACCATTCCACTGTGGTATAGGAGAAGAAGGTTCCCAACAATACAATTTTGGTAGAAAGTGCCTCGTTTGCATGGCCATCCCTTATTTATTTTCTTTCTGACAAGTATTGCTGGTTTTTGAACTCTGAGTACCGAGGCATTGCTGTCCCTGTCCCCATGTATGTGCTCTTGAAAAATGGTAGAATTGGGTAACTCCTAATTGGCCTACTTAACTATCCAGTAAGGCTATAATACATGGTGTAGGAAAATATACCAATGGCCTGGAAGATCTAAATGTCACCTGTGGACTGCAACACGTTGTGCCATCATCTAGGCTGACAAAACATGGCTTTACGCCTAGCAGTATGTGAAAGAACCCTATTTTTAAATGTTAAACAAGTTGCCCCTAAATAGTCCTTGCAGACAAGAAGATGCCCAGTATTTAAAAACTGAAAATACAACAATTTAGTGTTGGCATGTACCAGAGTGACTCGACCCCAAAACCTATTTTCACTTTGAAGGCCTATAGCTGTCAAATGAGAAGATCAAACATCCATAATAAAATCACGACTCCGCTCGCTTTGGTTCGGGAAAACTATCAGAATGATCCTAACACTATTTTTCCAGGTGTAAATATATTAGCTTTTTATATTAAACGAGGGTCTATCTAGTTTCAATACAAAAAGGTGGTTTACTAGATTAGCACTAGCCCAAGCAGATAGTTACAATGCAAAAAACCCTGAAAGGTAGAAGTTCAGGGAAGAAAAGAAAGAGATAGGCCATAGTAACTAGGCAAATCAGCATTTTGCTTAGCCAGGATCTGGACTGTCATGCCAGTGATCATAGCTATTTAGCATTGGAAAATTCCTAAGGTGGATAACTGGGTAAGGCTGAACATGTAAAGGATTAGCATTTATTGGAAAAGACCATTTGATAAGGTCAATATATGTCTGTTTTTTTAAAAGTGTAACTCTCTTCCAAGCATAGGTATTTCAATTATGCCCTCCCAAGTTTTATCAAACATGTAGAACTGGTAATTCAACTTGTATATCACTTCCTCATGATATCCGGAGGTGAAAACATATTCCAGTGTGCTAAAATGCACATCATTGCGACAGCTAACATGAGTCCAGCCACCTTTTCTTGGTATTACATCTGACGACATTCTAAGCACTGTGTCGTAGAGCTAGTTCATCCCTTGGTTATATTTGAAGGTCACTCATCTTGTGTAGATGTCATCATATGGAGTCTAAGTATGAATAGAGTCTTGGGCAAAGTCATGGAATGTGTATCATGGCTCCTTTGGGGTGTGGTGAGTTTGGTGGTGAGGCACGGTTTGAGGTTTCGGTTAGAAATTAAATTGACTTGCAGGTAGATAGTATTATGATCTCAGGTCCTGAAAAGGCATAAACCCCCGCTCTCAAAAGACACACCTTACAGTATTCTCATTGCAGCCTGTAAAGGTCCGCCTTCAATTGTTATTTCTGCATTGTGCAATAGGGGAGCTCGGAGGTGTGGGAAGGGACTCTGCTGCAAGTATGTGACTGGCGTTTCAGATCCACATCGATCCTGTCATTATATGGTTGGACCTCCCTCTATGGAGTTAGGATTACTACACATTGCTGAGTGTCCCTTGAGATCATCCCAAATATGATTTTCCAGTATGACCCAATTAGGTGTTGCCAGCTCTGGATGAAAGTAATAGAAAAGGCGTGAACATTTTTGGTCCATATAGTTTATCTCCATGTTTAGGATATCACAGGCTGCCCAATGTCATGGAAGGGTGTAACTTTTCGGCTGACAGTATAGGCATATGACCTTGCCATAGATAGTCTCTTATTTGACAGTCAATTGTAAGTAATATGGTTGTAGGCACACTAAAGACATAGTTGAAACATAGGGTACCCCTCATTTTGAAAGTTTGCAATCATCTTCACATAGTTGATCATTACCTGGTGGTTATTACTGATCGTTATACCCCAATTCTTCATCATTGTTTGTACACACCGGTAGAGCAATCCATGTAGGGATTGAGTGGTGATAGAGATCATCATGGGTAACACTTCACTGTTGGCCCAATTATTTTTGTACCCAGAGAAAAATGGAGATGATCTCCATAAGTGCTGGCACTGGCATTTGGGGGAAGGACAAAGTCAGCAGTGTGTCATCTGCAAATAGTATGAGTTTCCAACTGCCCTCTCATATAACAATAACCAACATCACCTGTGATTGATGAATTGCTACAGCAAATGGCTTCTGCTTTAGGAGATATAGTGGAGGAGATAATGAGCACTTTTGTCTTGTCCCTCTACCAGTACTGAGCAGCTCTGATTAAACTCTATAATAGTTGCCTACTGAAGAGGTGTTTTGATACTGCCATTGTATCATGGTTATGATAGCAGGACAAATGCTCACCCTGGAGAGCGTTTGGAATAGGAATCCCCATTCCACTTAGTAGAACGCCGTCTCAAATTTGAGGGAGAGTGCCATCTTATCATTCAGGTCATGTCTTGAGTTCCAGACCAAGTGGAACAATGTTTGCACATGATTGTTCAAGGGGCGAATCCAACTTGATTTGTATTGTATGTTTATCAGCCAGATAGTGAGGATCTTTGCCAGAATCCTAATGACATTATTGATTAAAGCATCTAATTCAGTGTCACGTGGGCCAGAGGGACATTGTCATTTTTCACTAAGTTAGCTAAGCTTGTTGCAGCTTGCACGCTGCTTTTGCGTACGTTACTACACATCTTTGTTTTTGCAATACTTTCAATGACTGATTTCACATAAGAACTCATCACTTGTTCACTCTCTGCATGTTCCTGGGATTTTGACTGAACATTATGCGCAAGGTCGAACAACAATGCCCTATGTTATTTTGTCTGCCCGGACCTTAGCCCTTAGACAAAACATACTGATGCAACTGTTGTTTGGACAGCATACCTGGATTTTTAATGAGGTATACAAATAGGTGACACACACTTGGAGAGGGACCTTTGTAGGGAAAAGTGCAAGACAGCACCTATGATGTATATCTACCATCTATAGGCTAAGGTATGCGGTCTGCTGACAAAGCCCAGATATCTTCTTTTTTATAATAATACTTCTTAGCAAGGGGAGGGAGGTTGGGCACTATAGACATTTCAAAATTGTCTTTCTATGATGAAATCTTTGTTCATGATATGTGGACTAGATGCTATGCTGACAATATTTATACCATGCATTTTCCTGCTTGTGGTGGCAAATGCACTGCATGTTAGTAGATAAATATTTTGAACTATTTCATGTCTCTGTCAGATCTTATTGTGGACAAGTACAAGACAATGAACGAAAGGGTGTGTTTTGTTAATGTGATTCCTTAGAGATCTGGGACTGTTGTGTTCTGGGGTGTCTAATCTCTGTGCGTGAGTAGAAGAGCAGGTGAGACGCTATAGCTAGTTGGTCCTGGGTTTGCGGGTACTAAGGTGGTAAGAAGACCCAGTCACTATACACTAAGGCCCATAATCCTGCGCATAGTTCTGTGTTTGTGCGGAATCCCTGAAGCAAATACATTTTTATCAGTCATACAGAGAGGATCATTGCCAGAATCCTAATGTCATTATTGATTAAAGAAATGAAGTTTGTACTGCCCCGATTTAGTGGATCTCTGTTTGGTTTAGGTGGCATTTCTTCAGTGGACATTATTTCTTTTGATATTTATCCCTAACACAATTTTTAATGTTGCTTAAACCTCTAATACAGTTCTGAAGTCAGATCATTCATAAGCATTTAGGAAAAATATCTTGGATTTTTGTCTGTCTGAATCTCCAGCAACTGGCCTTTCAGTGCTTTCCCTATATGATGTGTGAAAATTGCTCTTAAAACCAAAACAATGGTTTAGGATTTTGTGCATGAAGATCTGTCTGGAAGGTATGTGGAACATATCAGCTCAGAAAGGACAGCTGTGGAAGGTTCAGAAATGACATTCACTTGAAAGAGCCCACAGGTGTGTCCATTCACAGTTAAGTGTAAACGGAGATCTGGGCTCTCTGTAGACAGTATGGCACCATCAGAGTTAGGACTGGTCCAAGAATTGGCCTAGTGTGGAGCAAGAGGCAAGAATTCCTCATTTAACTAGGCACAACCCTGGGTTACCTGCCCTCTCCATGGGCAGAAGAGTTCTGCTATGTTGGATTTTATACAGAATAGTGCATTTTGAGATAGTTTTCAGTAAGGCAAATGGTATGTGCTGCAAAGTGGGAAGGTTTGACAATTTGATAGTTGTTCTCATTGCTTAGGGAGCATTAGGGAGTCACCCCAAATACTGGCTAATAAATCCTAAAAAAGAAGCACATCACCCATAGCTCATCAGAATAGTTTCTGGAACTGTGGAAAAATGGAACAGGACTGGTCTTGATGTTTGAGACCTTCTGGGGTCCTAACGAGTTGCACCTGTTCACACTTAACCAGGGTAGGAAATAGACTTCAATGGCCAGTTGGTTGTCCTTCTGTGTGACTACAGGGACACAATAAGCTGAAAGAGTCTTTATCCTGGAGTTCCCAGCTTACTGGTAGCTACTGGACCTGTACCGTACCCTGCTTATGCCTTCTGCTAGTGTCAATTAAAGCCTCTCTGTGCTGTCCCTGAGGAGCTGGGAGCCATACAAAAGACCAAAAGGAACTGCTCCTGAAAGTTTTAAAATGTTTGAAGATATTTAGAGTCAAGACCTCCGGAGGTTCAGCTGGAGGTTGCACTAGCATTGGCCGATTTTGACATGACTTCCAGGCTAGCTTCATAAGAAAGACAAAGGGTTTGATTTAGAGATTGGCTGATGAGTTGATGAGTACAGCCTGTCAAAAAATGGCTGATTACTCATCTCTTGCCCCTCCACGGAGGTTCATCCATCCGATTTAGAGAATGTGGGTTGACAAAAGTCATTCAACTTTCTTCCCTATTTTCCTTCCTCCCTTAAGGGACCTATACTCCATCTACAACAAACTGAGCCTTGGGAAGCCAATGCTCCATCCGCCATATTTAGAGTATAATGTCCATCGACAGAAACATGGTGGTTCAAACTCCAACCCTGTTTGAGAGTGAAAAAAACATAAATATTTGTACCCGGCCTACACATCTACAAAACCTATTCAAACAACATCAAGGCCAAGGGCTTGGCTGTCAGTTTGCGATGAACAATATGAAAATCCACAAAAAACTTAAAGGAAAGTAAACAATTTTAAAGCACTTATCAAGTTATATTTTTAAACCCCAAAACATATCTGACTGCAATTTATCCGATTCCCCTATCTGACCTCATGCCTCACACTACACACCAATATTAAAACACTTACCTACTACTATTTTACAATGCCTAGCACCTCAAGTCAGTAAGAGAATGTACATTAATTACAAATGCACATGCTCACGCTAACATACAATTCCAACACTTTATAACTAAGCTGTTTACTTAACCTCGGTGTAGGTATACATGATCCTTGGCATGTACTATATGCAATCCACGATATTTCAACCTATTCATAAACAGATTTCCAAAAACATTGGTGTGAAATGTAGTCACACACACTACCACTCTAACTGCCACATACACTAGGACCTCTCAAGCACACTACCACTTCTTTTGATACATATGGGAAAGGGAATTAACTATATATCCCACACTGCACACATGGTAAACAGCAAAACCTTGAAAAGGAAGTAAATGGCTAATTCATCTAACATTGGAATATGCAACTCAGATATGGTAAATATTGTGTCTTTTTTTAAACATACTATGGGGCATATTACCAAGCAATAGCGATAATTATCGCTATTGCTTGGTTAGAGACAAAACTTTACCGCAGCGCTGCGGCGATTTTTTCCTCAAATAAACCTTGGTATTACCAAGGGTTAACGCAAATGCGGTAAAAATCGCTGCAAAGCATGAATATCGCTGAAAAGTCAGCGATATTCATGCATTAGCGAGCTAATGCTCTTAGCCATGTTATCCACCTCCCATTGGATAACATGGCTAAGAACTGCTCAGGGCAGGTGTTAGCTTTTGGAGATATTCCCGCTTAGCGCGAATATCTCCAAAAGTTGGTAATAGGAGATAGCGATGTTAGCAACTGTTTTCAGTCTCTAACATCTTGGCACGCCCACTTTGCATCTCATTAGTGATAAATATCACTGACATGCAAAGTGGGGCCCAAGATGGTCGCTATCTCCTACTAGCTGTCGCTAGCTGGTGTTAGCGGCAGCTAGGTAATAGGGAGATCATTTTATCTTTGCTTTCTTGGCTTTTAAAGCCAAAAAAGCAGAGATAAACCCCCTTGATAATATGCCCCTATATCTTCGAATAGGAAAAATACATTTTCTATCATAGCCAACGAGAAATAGACAGCAAAAAATATTCCTTCTCTGGGTAATAGAATGGAAAACAAAAAAAATCATGAAGACAAATCAAAATCCAGTAGCAATGTTTCAATCAAATTGTGTCCTATCACAGTCAATCAAAATTTTAATTCCACTAGGCATGTGCCTTTCTCTCCCACCATGTATAGGGATGCCCTGCTCAGTGGGTGTTTCATTCTTCTGGGGCTGATGGCGCTCACGTCTTGGGATGTAGTAGAATGTTAAAAATGTAGAGGGGGCAGGGCAAGGAGATCCTGGGGATGTGAGGCAACGAGAATGGAGAGATGTGGGTTTATGGGATTGTGGGTATTGGGAGATTTGTGTATTTTTGGTGTGGTTGGGACATATATAATGGTGGATGGAGGTGGAAGGATGGGGTCCGATGAAAAAATGATGTGGGATATGAAACAGAGTCAGGGCAAGTGGTTAAATGGAGTCCCTTCTTTGGATGGAGAGAAGGAGCTTGGATGGTGTTGGGAGGATATGGGCTAAGTGAAGAATATGAACAGGTATACCGGAATCACTGGTGTCAGCTGAGGGATTAGGACAGGCAGATAGGGCAGAGCGCTGGCCATCCAGGATGCCTATTACCTTAGCCAATTGCTGGCTGACACGCTGGACAGCATGCAACAATGCCATGTGCCCCACAAAGGGGATCTTAAGAACATCCAGTGCTTTTGTAGTCGCTGAACCCCAATAATTTTCTGAACGCCAATATTCACCTCAGGAAGTTAAACTCCGTAACTCTTCTCATTTATCTTGCAGCAAGAGACTACCCACCCCTTCAATCCAGCACATTTTAGCAGAGTAAACAAATGTAGCAGAGTAAAAACATTTTTAAACAAGGACTACTGAAGAACTGAGTTCTAGATCAAGATTATATTTAAAAAGGTTTTATTACAGAATTACTAACAGAACAATAAAAAGGTATATAAATCTATCATAAAGAATCGGGAAAACAGAAGTACAGCATCATAAACCATGACAGAACCTAAATCAATTAATACATTTCCCTTCTAATTCTTAGTGTCACACTCAGTTAGAGTACTGATAACATTCTAATATCAACTAAAAATCTCAGAATAATTGAACCGACTCTCTGATCTTTCAGAACCAGGGGTTTTATACATATTGTATGCATATTGATTAATGAAATTGCAAATTCGCAATTGATCATGGTTTGGTTGAAATGGCAAATCACAAACAATTTGGGGATTTCAAAAGATTCTCAACACAAACCTATTTCCTCCTACGGTAAGAGAAAGATAAAGGTTCTTTTATGGTCTCAGCAACTGCACTCGGGAGATGTACAAGCCAATATGAAACATTTATGGACAATAGCCTATAGCATCATATTAATTTGCTCACCTGCATGATACTTTAGGTAAACAATAGAAAGATTTATTTACAATACATGCTTTCTGACTCTGCAATCCATTTACATCCTTAAGCTTCTATGCTCCAAGGAAACAGTGGGAAGAGAACACTTGTAGAGGGTAGCTGATTAGGACGGGGAATGAGCAGGAGAAAGATGAGAAAAATACCAGAAACTGCAATCATTTAATAAAGTGGTGTCTCATATTAAAGTGTGGCATAACTATACCACTTCTTTTATGCTAATTCCATTTATGATAATTAAATAATTTTAAGTGCAACATCATCATTTCATCGGTATGGTCATATGCATAATTAAACATTACTAGTTTGCACCATTAGTTCATCACACAAAATTACAGATTGAATTTTTTTTTAATCACCTCCTCTCTCTAATTAGATTTTACTGACAGGTTCCCCGTTCGCAGAGGGGTACGGCAGGGTTGTGTATTGGCTCCGACCCTGTTTTGCCTCTTTGTGAACGGGGTGATAGATCATTTGAGGAGGATTCCCAACATTGATGCACCAAAATTGAACGGCAGCAGGGTGCCCGCGATCATGTTTGCGGACGACACCCTGCTGCTGTCCAAATCGCCAATGGGGTTACAGAGGGTCTTGGATGGCTTCTTAGGCTTCTGCAATGAAAGGGGGCTTGAAATCAACCCTGTAAAAACAAAATTTATGATTCTTAACCCTAAGCCTAACAATCGTCCAAATCCCCGCCTGGGCACAACATCTCTGGAAAGGGTTCATACAATAGAATATCTTGGAATAACCCTAAACCAGAACTTAAAAAGGTCGGCCCACATAACAAAATCTAGCACAAAATTAGCTCAGAGGGCGGGAGGCATCACAAGAATTGCTAGGAAATCCCCACTTTGCCTGTTGGCACCTGCTATCCATATTTACAAAGCTCAAGCTCGGGGGGGAATCATCTATGGTAGCGAGCTGTGGGGCCATACCTCGACACACACCATCCAGACTATAGAAAAAAAAATCATTAGACAGCTGGTTGCCCTCCCCCCAAGTACTCCACTTCTCCCACTAAGACTAGACCTGGCACTGAGACCTATCACGGAAGAACTGGGCCTCAAACCCCTGACCTACTGGCGTCGCCTGTGGAGTAGCCAGGATCTTGTCAATTATAGAGAGGAGCTGCAGGAATTTCTTAAGTTACCCAACGCCACTAAAATCCCTTGGCTAAAGTACATCAGGAGAATGTGTATGGCTCTCGGAGTGCCAGAGCTATGGTTAGATCCGGAAAGTGCTTCAGTAAGGATCTCCAGAAAAGCACTGTCCAATCTGTTCTATAACTTTATGCTTCAAAAAACACTGGATACCACCAAGGGAAAGGTCCCTAACCGACCTCTTTATTAAAATCAAAGACTCATATAGTCACGAATGTGTTTTAGATGGCATGACACCGGCGTTTACACAGAAGATCTTTCTGCAATGGAGGTATGGGTCTCTCCCCCTAAGGTCCTTCACAAAGACTTGGGTTGGTGGATCAGAGACAGGGGCATCCCCGGCTTGCGCACATAAACTGTAGAGTGATTTGCATGTGGTTCTGTTTTGTGGAGCCTACACCAGAATCAGGAGACACTGGCTGGTCCCTCATCTAAAAAACTTGGGCTTCAGAACATACGCTCCGGCTTATAGAGTCCTAAAGACGGATCTATCTGCGCCAACAGTGTTTGCTATGGCAAAATTCCTGACTGCAATGTGTCGGGCGCGTGCACAAATAATTGAGGACACCACAACCTTGTGAAACATCTCTTTCACCTCCCTTGCATTCGGCACAGTTGTTTCTTCTAAAAACTGTACTATACATAGTATCTGGCACAACCACTTTTTCTAGAACTGTATTCTAAAATAGTATATTTGTATAATGTTTTTAACATGTTTTTATATGCATCTTAATGATCAAATTACTTGTATATCTTGTATGATCTTCTATGATCAAAATAAAGATTTTTTAATTGAATTGGATTTTACTAACCACCTATACCTCATTAATTACTTTATGAATTAACCATTAGTACATTGACTCGTCAAAACCTTCATTTTCTTAGCTAACAAGACATTAGTCTCTAATTGTTTTAATTGTTGATACATTTGATCCTTGTAATTGTCCATCTCCACATCCATTGATCTTTTCCTTTTTCTTGATTTAGTACAAATTCTATTTCTATTTTTATATCTGCTAACCATACACTATAGCGCTTTAAGTAACAAACAATAGAATATTTGCACAAATCATCACAGTTATTACAGGTGTAAAGCTACTCCCTATTTCTTTTATCCAAGATCTACTCTTTCCCATTGTCTTGGTTCTGACAGTATTCTGGTCATATGAGTCAAATTAGTTATTCTAGTTACATAGGAATGAATCACTCCACTATAGCCTGGAATATAGGTACAACAACTTCTAGCAGTAATTACTTTACAAACTCTGCCTTCTGTTGCTAAAAGAATGCCCAAGGCAAGAAGGTTCATCATAACCATCATTCTCACTGCTACCATTTCCACATTTACTAATTTAAAAGACCCTGCTGTATCTAAAGTAAGTCTGTTTACTTCTGTGGATAATAGTCTGATTTTCACATAGTTAATGGCCATACCCATTGAAGGAATCAATATTCCTTAAAAATTTAAAACTACTTGCCCAAGACTTAGTCTTACCTTCTTCAAAATGTTAACTCTGTGATTAATTCTAGGGAAAACTAACATAAAGTAACATGAACCCAACAGGCAGCCCTTCCACAAACATAATAAATCCAGGCCTGGGCATAGTTCACAGAGTTTTGCTACGCAGAACTCCGCAAAGTGACACAATGTGCAGAGTGCAGTGCAAACTGCCATTCGTGCTGGTCTCCCTGCCGCTCGGGTAGAAATTCTGCCCGAGCTATAGCTCGTGCTAGAGAACTTACTGGTCATGTTTGTGAGCAGGAAAAAAACTCTGCTGCACTACGCAGCGCGGTGTTTTCGGCTCTCTGCGAGCTCCACAGAGCACTGAACCGAAAACTCCACAAATTCCGCGAACATAGGGCCCGATTCACAGAATGAACTTAAGACTCAATCCTAAACTTACTACTGCTTTGGTATTCACAGATTGCACTTACTACTTTTGGTATTCACAGAATGCACTTACTACATTTGGTATTCACAGAATGAACTTACTCATTTCGGTATTCACAGAAGTTAGGACTCCTAACTTTAGGACTCCTAAATGCCTTCTGTGAATACCGAAAGTCCTAAAATTAGGATTTTTCTCAATTTAGTAGTAGTAAAGTTAGGAGTCCTAACTTTACTACTACTAAATTGAGAAATATCCTTTTTGTAAGACTTTCGGTATTCACAGAAGGCATTTAGGAGCCCTAAAGTTAGTAGTCCTAACTTTACTACTACTAAATTGAGAAAAATCATAATTTTAGGACTTTCGGTATTCACAGAAGGCATTTAGCAGTCCTAAAGTTAGGAGTCCTAACTTTACTACTACTAAATTGAGAAAAATCTTAATTTTAAGACTTTCGGTATTCACAGAAGGCATTTAGGAGTCCCAAAGTTAGTAGTCCTAACTTTACTACTACTATATTGAGAAAAATCGTAATTTTAGGACTTTCGGTATTCACAGAAGGCATTTAGGAGTCCTAAAGTTAGGAGTCCTAACTTTACTACTACTAAATTGAGAAAAATCCAAATTTTAAGACTTTCGGTATTCACAGAAGGCATTTAGGAGTCCTAAAGTTAAAAGTCCTAACTTCTGTGAATACCGAAATGAGTAAGTTCATTCTGTGAATACCAAAAGTAGTAAATGCGTTCTGTGAATGCCAAAAGTAGGAAGTTCATTCTGTGAATACCAAAAGTAGTAAGTGCAATCTGTGAATACCAAAACAGTAGTAAGTTTAGGATTGAGTCTTAAGTTCATTCTGTGAATCGGGCCCAGAGTGGACTTCACTGCCCAGGCCTAAATAAATCCTCCTCATGATAGGCTCTCCTCCAACTAACAAATCTCCACTGAATTAATAAGATTAATCACACAGAATTTTCCCACAAATTCCTCTCACTGTTTCTCAATAGGATTTTGTCCATACACCTGGAAATCTAAATTCCTTTTCCTGTCCTATTTCTAACACTGGGTGGAGTATGCATAGAGGTGCTCTGTGTAGTTCCACAGAGTTAAAAAAAATCTCAGTGGAACTACGCGGAGCTCCGCTTCGCCCAGCACAAAAAAACCTTTAAAAATATGTATTACGTTGTGTGTGAACTGTGCATGCAAATGTTTTCATGATTACTCCACAGAGATAAATAGTCTCATTATCCACTCTCTCCTTCTCTGTTGGGATTTTACCCTCTTTGTCTTGGCTTTGATTTAAGCCCAATCCTGAGCTCTGACTCAAATTTGCCCTTTAATCAAACATGTCTCTGTCTTTTTTCTTCACAGAGATTCTTTTATCTTCTGAAAGTTGTCTTTTTCACTTTAATGTTCAATGGCATTTTGTCACTACGATGATTTACTTCTTGTTACCACTCTTGTTTTGCTTTGTGCACAGTAGTAACTCTTCACTCTAAACCTTCTGTAACTAGACTTTAAGAATTTTAGGCTCTTCATCTGAACTTTTGCTCACCTGAAATCTTTAAGTTTTACTCTTCTCTTTGTCTTCACTTTCTCTCATGATTCATTTTTCAATGTTGCTTTTCCTTTTGTCTTTATCAGTATCAGAGAAATGTTCATCCCCTCTAGATTAATGCTCTAAACCTGAGCCTGGTTCTGAGATTCTTGAGCAGATTGAGTACTTTGATTATTCACCTCATCGACTGCTTCAACTGCTTTTGTTCTCTTCATGTGAGCAGTGTTGGTCCACTGAGGCGAGCTTGCATGCTTGGCTGCACTGTTGATTTTCAGTATGATATGGCAAGTGCCTCTCCATCATTTCTCAAAGCAGCCCTTGCACTCATGCTGGCAACCAGTCAGTCTCCTGCATTTAGACTGTGGCAGGCGATGTCTTTGCAGTCTTCTGTTGACAGATTCACCTGATGAGAGACAGATTACCCCATATCAGCCAGATCTTTTCAATAATGTAGAACAATGTAATCAATTATTGAAACTAATGCTGCTGAAGATACAAATGCAAGACTCATTGCCCTGACTATCAGTTTCTCAGGAGCAGTCAACCTGTCTATCTGTCTGGAGTACTGCTCATATTAATCAAAACCAGAGGAGGAGCAATAGCCAATCCTGACCATTTGAGGCACATCTTTCATCAGTTTATTCTTCAAGGCGCCATTGGTACGTTCCACTAAAACAGAAGATTGTGGGAATAACTGCGAATGTATCTCTGCTTGATCGCAAAAGCTGTACGGATTCTTTGCAACACTTCATTCTTAAAATGTGCGCCACAATCAGTCTCAATAGAGGTTAGGAGAAACAAATCTTGAAATTAATTCCCTCAACAAAAATCTAGACTCTGTCAGGCTATCTCCCCTTCTTGTGGGAATGTTTTCCACCCATTTTGACAATAGGCAGACTATTGCCAAGACCTACTTCAAACCATTTTATTGTGGCATCTCAATGAACTCTGATTGCAATCTTGTAAATCCTCCTTCTGATTAGCCAAAGATTGGTCAATGTGCTTCATGTCCATAACAGTTTTCTTACCCTGATTATTTAAATAGTTACAGGAAAAGGGTAAACCCGGAGTCACTGGGACCTGGGAACTAGACGCCATTTATTAAAGTGGTCCCAGTGTATTACTGGCTTTCACATGGAAGGGAGAAAAATTAAATACATAAATAAAGAAAATAGACATTCAACAGTATCAAATGAGAGAGAAAACAGTAATGTTCGACCAATATTATTTAATCACATTGGGGATGCATTTTTATGAAAAATCGTAGGAACAAACCTAACAAGGTATCAAATTCACATGAATGGTGCCCCGGGGGAAGGGGGAAGGGAATGTTAGAAAGTAAGTGATGGGAAGGAGAGTTTGGTGATGGTGAAAAACATATCACAAGCAATTTTGGTATATATTGGTTATATACCGGATAGTCAAACCCCGCATCCTATATACATATTTCAGATCACAGTTTATATATCACTATCGATTAGGTATTAGCAGATGTTATAAAGTCAATGTTTCGACCCCTATATCTGTATATATCTTGAACCGTACTGCCATGGTCTTCCTCAGGACAAATGTGAAGTGAAAAGAGCTGGGTACACCTAAAAAAGAGGGACGTTATATCAGTACCTGACTATAAACTACAAAACTACAACAGAGTCCCAAGAAGTTGGGCAGAGTTACGTAATATAACCATAAGTGTTGCGGCATTCCATAACAATCCATAACAATGGAAAATTGTATATCACATGGTGTGTTTCCTAAAACCACTTATCTGGATCTTCTTGAAATTTGTTCGTAAAAGCATGCAAATCATCCCCTTGTCCATAGAACATGCACTAAATTCCCAGTACGTATTTCCCTCAAAGGGATTTCCACCCCATAAGGTTGTTCCTACTTCTGAATCACTTACAGTGTGCTCTGCCTTTCCCTTAGACACTTTCATTCTTTCTTATTATTCACTGTCCCCTTCCTCCACTTCTTTCAATAAATCTTCAAATTCTTCACATCATTCCAGTCTCTCATTCTTTCAATTAAATCATTAATAGGATCTCTCAAAGTATTGAAGCCCATCTCTTTAAACTCATCATTAGTGAAATCCATTTTATAATTTTGTTTGACATTTTTCAATGTGGTAATTGCAACTTCCACCTCTGATGCCAATTTTCCCAATTTACAATGGTCTTCATTAGCACATCTAGCTGTGTACTTGATTAAATACCTAATTTTATCAGCATTATAATTTAATATTCTACTCAAACCTACATTTCCTTGCAGCAATCCATTTTTCAAAATCCTATTCAAGATTTCTCCTGGTGATCTAGTTCACTTTCTAGCCATCCCATTCTGATATCCAAGTGCACATATAATACCCCCCTTTCTCCATCGTTTCATGTGCTTGCATTCCTTCAAAATTAATGAACAACAACAAGAAACTGTTCAGTTCTGTTAAAGGTCAACCTATTAAAATGTGACTATACAATCAAACCACCAATCATACACAGCTTAGTGATATTATCTCACCAATCTCACCGCAGCCTCTGGTTGAACAACCAATCACAGTTCAACTCTTTCGTAAACAGCAAATCAATCACAAAATCACATTAAACCACATAAAATCAATAAATGTTTTTTCAGTTTACTCTAGAAAAGAAATAACAGTTAGTATTTGAATTAAACAAAGAAATCACATACCTTAAAAGTCTATTTATAGACAAACACTAAGAAATAAAATTATAGCAATCGTACAAGGTTCTCGCTTAGCAAATGCTGACCAGCAGAAACTCACCTGCGAGTTAATGTAATTCACATCAGGCACTCAGGATAAGCACAACTACTGAGGTGAAACTTTCAAATCTGAGAAAGGAAAATTCATCATTTCAAAGTCTCCCTATAGATGTGTAAGCAACGTCTCACTCTCCACACCACAATACAGAGCACAGAGAACAATCAATGTTTTGAGATCTTAGATTGACGACACATCTGATAATCAGCCTTTTACCAATGAGTTAAAACTCTAATAGGGTTAGAAATATGAATAGTACATCAGCACAACAGTAATCAATCACCAATTAAGCCCATAACCATTATCACATATCTGAACAACTCAGCACAGAAACAAAAATCCATCGTCACAACTCATACTTCACAATCCATCCAAATACGTACGTTTTCCCTGTTCTTTCCTACACCCAACTTCCCCTCAGGAACATCCCTCAGGAGGTGGCACAGTGTGCAAAACAACGATGAACTGGGAAGCTACCCGAGTAATTATCAGTGGTTGACATTAATTCAAGAAATCCATTCTTCACATTTTTGTATAATTTAGTGTGTCACCCTGTAGTGGGATGGCTATGCCCAGACATGGGACCTGTGCACAGTGTGTCACTGGAACCAGGCTATACCTGGCTTATAAGCCCAGACTAGGGGAAAGCTGGTCGTGGTTTGCTTTTGTTTTGATTCAGGAGTACCTGGCCTTGCACTTTCATCTGGGCTGTTCCCATAGGAGCAGGGTAAAAATTGATTTCCATATAGCTGGGTACAACAGAGGAAGCATGGTCTACAAAATAACAATTGACTGGAATGCTGCTCCTAGTAACTACCAGTGGCTGAGAATAATTCAAGCTTTCCACCCATAATTGTTTTGTATACTTTAGTGTGTCACCCTAAGTGGGTCAGGTATGCCAAGACTTGAGTCCTGTGCACACTGTGTCACTGGAACTAAACGTTGCCTGGCAGTTAGAAATTGGGTCTCTAGTTGGCAGAGGTTTTCACCCTATCTAAGTAGGGCTCACAATCCGAGTCAGGCTAATAGATACACGCTTTAAATTAACCTGTGCTCACCCTCTTGTAGCTTGGCACAGAGCAAGCAGGCTTAACTGAAGAAGCAATGTGCAGAGTATGTGTACAACACACACACTTGCATTAACACAATGAAAATAACAGAAAAAGCATCCACATAGGTTAAAAAAATAAAGAATAGTTTCCTAGTAAAACAAGATCAAATCAACAAAAATCCAATCAGTAGAAGTCAAGAAATTAAGTTTTAAAGAATAAATGTAAAAAAAGTACTTAGAAGTCACTAGCAGTCAAAAGGTTACTTGAGGTCACGAGGTAATGGTGAAGATCCAAGTTTAGGGCAACCGTGATAGCAGGCAGGCCGGCTACAGAAACCAAACAAGGCCCATTGAAAAAATACCTTGGCTAGAGTAAGTGTCTACTTCGATAGCCTACCTGCGTCAATGTCAAGCCATGCAAAGGGGGTACTGTGTCATTGTTGAGCTCCGTTGAAGTGAGTGCAATGTGTCATCATTGAGTCATGCAGAGTGTCTCATCAATCCACAGAGTCTGCGGATCTGCTGTTGTCGAGCAGCCTCTGCTTCAACATCGAACAGAGATGTGGCAGAATTATCACGCATTGGGGCGATACATCAGTTTTTGCAGAACTCCCTTCTGAGGCCCAGGACTGGATGGGGCACCTCAGGCAATGATAGGACTCAGAGATAGCAGAATCCAGCAACACCAGCATGATTTTGTATCCATGAGACTTCAGAAAACAGGAGGCAAGCCAGCAAGCACTTGGAATCACTCTTGGTTCGCAAATGAAATGCGTCCAGTCCTTGTCCTCAGCAGGGCAGAGATCAGCAGGCAGCAGGGCAGCTCAGCAAGCAGAGAAGCAGTTCCTCAGAACAGGCAGTCAAGGAAAAGTGGCCATCCATACAGCACAGCAGTCTTTACTCTAGCAGAGTTCTTCCGAGCTCTAGCAGAGTACTGATTTGGCAGGGTCAGAGCGCCTGTACTTATACCCAAAGGTGCCTTAGATGTAGGGAATGACTTCAAAGGAGCTCTCTGAAGTGCACAAAGATAATTTTCAAGCCAGTCCCGTCTGCAAGTCTATCTGTGGGGTGAAAATAAGTACATTGTGTACATAACACTACCTATTGAAATGTAAGTGCCAGCACCTCCCATTCCTCCTTGCCCAGGAATACCCATCAGAATGCAGATGACTGCAGATAAATGCTCAGAATGCAGGAGAGCCTCACCTTCCTGTGTGTGTACCTGTCTAGAGGGAATGCACCACGTGTAGCTGTCACCCAGTTTAGAGGCATTTTTAAAACAGTAATGTCAAATCCAACTTTACTACTAAAGAGGATCAATCATTACCATTCCGCAGATATGAAACATGTTTTTTCTACTCCTTTCTCATCAGGGATTACTGCTCAAAAGTGGTTTAAGTGTATCCCAATGCCAGCCTAGGAAAGGAGTAGGCCTCACATCAGCGAAAGACAAATTAAGCTGTCACTATCAGGATATGTAAAACTTAAAAGTACATGTCCTACCTTTTAGTTACACAGAGCCACCTTAGGGGTGACCTTTGTATAATAAAAGGGAGAGTTTAAGATTTGACAGGTGATTTTAAATGGCAAGTTGAAGTGGCAGTAAACTACACACACAGGCCCTGCAATGGCAGGCCTGAGACAGGTTTAAAAAGGCTTCTTGAGTGGGTTGCACAACCAGTGCTGCAGGCCCACTAGTAGGATCTAGGCTACAAGCCCTAGGTATATGATATACCACTTTGTAAGGGACTTATAGCTAAACTAAATATGCCAATCAGGTATACATCAATGTCACCATGTTCAAGATAGAAGCACATGTACTTTAGCAAAGGTCAGTAGGGTGAGCAGCCTTTACAACACAGGCATTACATTGCGCTGCCATTACTATGCTGCTTTTAAAACGCAAGTGGTTACAACGACTTGCGCTGGAGGGCGCTGTTGGATAGGGAATAGTTTAATTTTCTATTCCAACACCTTCCCTACTGTGACGTGGGCTGGAGTTGGAATAGAAAATTAAACTATTCCACTATCCAGCGCTTACAGCGCAAGTCGTTGTAACGACTTGCGTTGTAAAAACAGCGTTGTAATGGCACGCGTGGTAATAGCCCGCGTTGTAGTGTCATACAACCGGTCAGTAGTGGTAACATTATCAGAGTCCTATGGCCAACAAAAAGAATTCCACAAAAGGAGGAGAAAAAATGAAACAAACATGCAGAGCTGGTCATTCTACTAGTATATTTTTCATGGATAGCCATTTCTGTCATTGTGTTACAGTGTCTTAGAATGCAAATCTTGGGCCCAGCCATCTTTAATTGTGGTTAATGAGTCTGAAGACATCCTAAGCAGTGTTTCATAGAGCTAGTTTGAATGTTGGCTTTGAGTGTAGCATAGCACCAGCATTCTATAGTACAGGTGGGTTTTGCCCTGCAGAGTTTAGTGGAGTTCAATATTATGTTAGATACACTGTCTGCCATATTGAACTTATGAGTGCATTTTACATATTGTTACATATTTTAAGGTGAATGAGATATCTGCAAATTTGTAATTGAGCTACCATCCTTCAGAAACAAAATATGGGCCAGAGTCAAATATATTCTACAATGCTTATATTAGCAACTTTCTGCAGATTTGAGGGCTTGATTTAGAGTTTTGTGAATAGTTACTCCAAACACAAATGTCACAGATATTTAGTCCACCTTATTACACGTACTATAGGATGTAATGCAGTAGTAGTAAAGCATATAGGATATCCATGAGATTTGTGTGGGATGAACCTCAGACAAAACTCTAAATTTGGCCCTTGATATCCTTATATGGAACTTATTTTATAGGTAGCTGCATCACAAATGTGCTTTATAGTCTATGACACTTAAAATATGGTTGATGGGATATTCATTATGCTTCTAATGGAGTCAAACCTCTGAAAAACTCTATACCAAACCCTAAATTACTACATTTGTGATGTTACATCACAACCTGAAAAACTCAAATTAATGGTTAAGAACACACACTCTTTTTAAAGTCAATTCACTTACTCCTTTGTCGCTACTCCATGGACTTTAGTTCCCAATCCAGGTGAGATTAGGCCACCCCCCAGAATGCGCAGCAATTCAGTGGACAGTGACTTCAGCCCCCACTATTTTTTTAGAGGACCTTTCCCAGTTTTAATAGGGTGGTGAGGCACATCCAACACCGAAGGTCATTCCAACTCTTCCAGCAGTGATGTACTGCTGCCACACTTGCCTGGGAACATCCCATTAGATCGTCTTCTTGAAGTGGGGGCTAACGTACAGAGAATAAGTGAACAAACAATCCAAATACTTTAAATATCATGTTTACTTAAACCATACTACTGAAAAAATGCACTTAGAATGTGTTTAATTTATTCGAACTGAACTTCTATTGTTGAATGACAATAGGCTAGCGCCTCATTTAAGCGACAAAAATACCATGCACCTTATTCTATGTACATGATGTACAATCGAGATTGTACCAGGCAAACAAGTAGCTCCCTCAACAAAGACAGTTCAGCCAACCATTCACCATTTGCAGATTCCAGATACCTGGAGTCGACCACAAGAGTCTTCAAACTACTGCCTAGCACACAGATATGCTGTCCAACTTATTACAAGAGCCACAGTATGCAATGCACCTGCAAATTATATAGAATGGGACATCGGTCGCGTTCATGTCGGAGCAACCCTCTGCAAAACACTAAATCAGAAACTTGATGTCATGATTTTGAAATTTGTCTTTGTGGAGCTCCACCACAAACATGACAAATGTCACATCAGTCTTTTTGCTTGTGCTTTTATTTATGACACTTAAAATAAGGTGAATGAAGTAGAAGTGGGGGGAAGGCAGCTCCATCTGTCTGCCAGCTCCACAGTAACATAAATAAAATAAACTTGAAACTTGATAAGTTGTCTTCTTGTTGTAAACAATTAGTGAATGTATTCTAATGTGTCTTGGTATTTATACCTAGTGTTTTTAGCGTTAACAACTACTCATGAAGGGTAAAGGTTATTCCATTGTCAAAGAGCGATTTGGCATGAACGGCCACATGCATCAAAGTCCGGTTTTGCGATTCCTTATTTGCGATTTTTAGCGAATCGCAAATAAGGAATCGCAAAATGGGATGCATGATTTCAATCCCATAATATTTGCGATTCTGTAAAAATCACTATTTTTACCGAATCGCAAATATTATGCGAATTCTAGTTTGCGATTTCGCAATTCCCATTGATTCCTATGGGCCAAAAGGCCCATAGGAATCAATGGGAAGGCATTGACATTTTGCGAATTTCAATTAGCGATTCGAAAAATGCTAATGGGTGCAGGGGGGCGGGTCCAAAGGACCCCACCCTGCACCTGTGAAATGTATTTTGAAGTGCATGTTTCACACACACATGTCCTAAGGACATGTGTGCCTGTAACATGACAGTGTTTTGAAATGCAAATTTGAGCATTTTAATACATTTTCGCAAATTACCACGAGGTTCACCCTCGTGGTAATTTGCACCCCCTAATTGCGAATTCGCAAATTCAAAAGTAATCATGCATTGCTTTTAAGGAATCGCAAATTTGCGATTCCTTAAAAGCAATCGCATTTTTGGAATTCGCTAAAAATAGCGATTTTTCCAAAAATATTTGATGCATCCCAAAAACCTATTTAGGAATCGCAAACGGCCGAATTTACCGATTCGCACCGTTTGCACTTCCTAAATAGGTTGATGCATGTGGCCGTTAGTAAATATAAGATTAAGATAAATCCAACACAAAAACGTTACGAATAGTTTGAAAAGAAATAGACACCTTCCACTGAACAAGAACAATCTGCAAAATGAAAAGCACCAATGTAATTGTAATTTTGAATATATATTCTTTTTCAAAGCTTAATTTTTTTCACTTAAATGCACACCATTTTCCGTATTATACAGAAATCCTTCAGAAAATCGCCTCCACAGCATACATATTTAATCGGAATCGTCGGCTTGTGTGCAACAAAATCTTTTATGTAATTTGGAGACCACTTTCTCAACAAAAGAAGAAATTCCACTGCAAACCGAGCTAAATGATATGTGAAAGCTGCAGAAAATGATTTTTAAAGAGTTATAACGAAAGGCGTGTTTTTTGTGGCTAAAGCAATCACTCATAGTGCATCTCAAGATTACTTCAGCAACATATTTAAAGTTTGTAGTCGTGCTCAATGCTATAAAATTATAGCTCAATTATATGTTTATATGTGTTCCAGGAGGTAAAAATAAAACCTGTTCTCACACCTATGTTAAAAATCAAACAGTGCAAAGAAGTTATGTATTTTGAACATACACTTAAGTGTACTTGAAATACAGCGTCGGCTTTAGCTCCAGTAGTGCCTGGTCTGACAGCATTTTTTGGTGCCATCCTCCTCTGACTTCCCTCTCCACAAGTTCCCTTAATACCACCCTCCAATATTGCCTCTCATCTCTTCATAGCTCCTTTCTGACATGCATTTAATCTTATATAGCGCTACTCATAGTTCACTCTCACATCTGTCATGTTATTTGTATGATACACGCTCTTTCCAGCAGGCACATTAACCCTCTGTGCTAGTTTATAATGAGTCAAAACTTCCACTAGACAAAAACTCTGATCACGACATTTTTATTGTTGTTGGGCACACAAGGAACACTGTGGTAAATGTTTTTAAACCAATAAGTTAATTTTAAGCACAGCACCCCTCTCCATGGTCTGAGCCAGGTGCGGCTGCACAGGTTACACATCGCTAACGTTGGCCATGCTGAAATCCTTGTACGGAGTGTGAACATTTTGGGCCAAATTTGTTGTTGAAAAAACGATCTTGTTTGATCCTTTAAAAAAAATAGCTATTTTTGTAGACAATGGTTGAACTTCCTAAGCGGTTTTTAATATTGCTCCAAAGTTGATACCAGAATCCTTGGTGGCAATTGGTTGTCTTGTTGGTGAGGAAATTTGTGAAGCATAAGAAGTAACAGATGCTGATATATTTAGGGTCTTTGTGCACAGACAGTAGGATCCATCCCCACTGACGTCAGTAGTAGTAATCTGTACCTTAGATAGAAGCTTCAATGTTGCAGTTATTGCCAGCCATCAATTCACCCAGGTATTGGATTCTTAAAGAATACAAATGGATTTTTTGAAATTGTAAAAGTGCTATTTCATTCATGCTAAGATCATTCAAATTTCCAATAAAGGTATTATTAATGTACATACGTGCCTTTAATCCTGCATTTCTAAAAAAGAACAACAACAAATAACAAATATTTGTATCCTGTCTCTTAGCAATTACATCCTTGCTCTGGGAAGCAATGTCGACTCTTGTTTGCTGGGGATTCCACAGCAGGGAGGTTGGGACGTGAGGCAATGGAGGAGGTGTGTATTCCTCCTCGTGGATGGTTCACTTGTGACAGTTGATTCAAGAGGGCCATTTAGGCATGCCTCTAAACACGAGAAGGTTGTGAGACATATATTGGTGGCCCATCATGGACCGGGATGTTGAAGGATTTGTTGAGAGATGCCCTCTGTGCTTATGTAATGATAAGAGTCTTAAATGTGTTACCCCGCCCATGGTATAAGTTGCTGGTCTGGAGAGGGTGTGGAGTAAAGTAAGTCTAGATTTTTTGGGTCCATGCTGCATTCTTCTGAGTATTTAGCATTCTATTATTGTTCTAACTGAACATTTATCTAAACAGCAAAGGTTACATTTGTACATGAGATGAACACCAATTTTGTTCTCACATTTCTGACAGATGTGCTTTCGAGAGAAGGGTTCCAGAAGCAAGATGGCGGCCGCTACTGCAGCCGTGTGAGGAGCTGCTCGTGTTCTGTCCGGTGATCCGACCTAACCTGGCGTGAGTGTGGTGCTTGCTGCCGACCGTCGTCTGTGAGCTGAGAGCTGAGGCTGGAGGTTACACGGGATTACAGAGGCACCGAGGAGAAAAGATCAATTTATTCTCTGCTTATTACGCGACATTGGAGCTGCTATTCTGAGCAGCGGGGGCCGTGCTGACTCTTACCCGCTGGTCGGCGGGATCCTGGTGCTTCTGAGCGTCCGCGGCGCTCCAACCGCGACCCATTGAATTTTCAGAATCAGCTGCTGCGGGGCGTGTGGAGGAAGCGGCTTGGGCGTTTGTTTCGGTGACGTGCTTTGTTTGGAGGAGCACTTCCCGGGAATTCGCTGCTCCTGGCTACACTGTTGCAATTTAGCTTGTTTCCACTCGGAAGGCACTGCTGCTGTTTCAAACACACTGTGAAGCTAAAGGACGCGAGTAAAGGCGTTACCGGCAGTGTTCAGCAAGTGGCTGAATTTCAAAGCCCCTGGCAGTTAGCAATTGTAGCAGTTTTTTTTTTCTTTCTTTCTTCTGCTGCAACGCTACGTTTGGTTTAATAGAAGACACCTCTGGTGAGTGGAAAACATTTTTTTTTTAATCTGCTACATTGTGGTGCTTGAAACTTTTATTTAACAGCCAGCAAGCCAGAAAGTATCGAATTCATAGAAGTGATTTAAGTGACTGAATAAACTCTCTCTGTTCTGTGATACACTACCTGAGATATATCTCTATTCATTTAACATGGCTCCTAAAGGTAGAGTAACAAAAAAAATACCACTAATCTAGCTAACTCTACAAATGCTGTAAATGCTATAAATGCAGCAAGTACCACTACAGCAGCAGACCCAGAAAATCGCAATTTACAAACAAATGGATTTTCTAAAGAGCCCACAATGCCTGACTTATTTAAGAAAAAGCCTACAATTAACCCTAATAAAAGTACTACAATTGAACCGACCCCCTCTAAGGTTCAAGTGCACCCTAACTCCGAAAAGACCAATTTAAGCCAATCAGCTAAAAGTGATGCTGCTTTAGTTCCAGCTGATGAAGACGTTGGTGCAAGAGGATAAGCCAACGACGATGATGTAGTATCTGAGCTTTGCCTAGCTGTAGAGGGAGTTAGAGTTTCGCCTAGACCGAATGATCCACTACAACAACAGGATGCAGAGTCTATAGAGTCAGGGGGTCAATTTTTTTCAATGTCTGACTTATCAGTTGCGTCAGAATGTGACTTTGAAGAGGAGCTTCTAAATGTGGAACACTCTCAGGTAAAAGATTGGGCGGATGATTGCAATCAAATCTCAGAGGAAGATATGCTTGGCTCTGATTTTCTAACTAATGAAGGAGCTTCAAACATGGTCCGTAAGGTTATAGAGGAAAAATCTAAGGAGAATATAACAGTCATGAATCAACCTCAATGGGATGGGGCCGGTGCAAATAATGAATCAGATCATGAAAACTCTGAAACTCCTGAGTTATTAGAGGAAACTGAGGAGATCACTTTAAAGTCCATATATAAGCTACAGGCCTTAATGTATCGTATGATTCTAACCCACAGAGAAGAAACCAAGGCAGAGGGTCTTCGGACTCAGGGAGCTGTACGTAAACTCCAAAATGTTGTTCGACGATTCGCCAAGTCTAGCACGGACACTAATTTGAGAGTGCAAGAAACTGAAACACGTATATCGGCGGTAGAGGATGAGCTAACGCTACAAAAGAACTCAATCAAAGACTTGGATAGTACTAGGCAAGATGTGGACTGGAAACTAACGGATTTAGAGAATCGTGCTCGGCGCAATAATCTACGTATCTTGGGAGTTGGTGAAAAGTCAGAAGGGAAGGATGCTCGACGTTTTGTAGTAGATTTGCTCTCGAATGCTTTTCAGGATCTCACTGGATGGGACTGGGATAAAGAAATTATAAGAGCCCATCGGTTCCCATTTAATCAGAAACCAGATCAGGAAGGGAGGAACAAACATCCAAGAGCTATTCTCATTTGTGTGCAGAACTATCTTCTCCGTGAGATCTTATATGATTTGGCAAGACCATCTAAACCCAGAAAAGGCTTGGGGCACGAATTCTTTGTTAGACCAGACTTCTGTGCTGCAACTGTTCAACAACGTTGGAGACTAAAACAGCTTATGGCACCAATACAAGTTAAGGGGGGTCAAACCTTCTTCCTCAATCCTGCTAAACTTAAAGTTGTGCATAAGGGAAGAACCTTATTTTTTGTTTCGGAGATAAAAGCGCAACAATACTTAGAAATTATGTAATAAGTGTTATAGGAATGAGGTTATGTTTAACATTGTACTTAGTTTGAATGGGCTGACCCCGTAGCAATGTGCTCTGCTATTTAACTGCTTTCTTTTTTTGCTGTCTTTCTAGTTCTAGATGCACTCTATTTTTTTTTGCTATTTTGTCAGGAGGGTCAGACCCGGGCGGAACTCACAGCTGACACTCACATACCATCAATGAGGGCAATAGCCCTTACGCTTCTGGTGGGGGGGGGTGGAGGGGAAGGGAGGGGTGTGAAGGACTGGGTTCTTTTGGACCCAGCGGTGCCAGGGCACAACACCTAAAACCTTCGTGGGTAACCTGCTCCGGCGTACAAGTCACAGAGACACGGGACACTTCCTCTGACGTCAAAGATTCAAGGTTTATTTGCTGCAGGGAACACAGAGATCACGACAAGTACACAGCGTGCAACTTGGGGAGACTGCTTCAAATTGGTTCTGTGGATCGCTCCTTTTATACAGTTTTTACCCATAGGGTAACATTGAACACAAAAGTTTATAACCCAGTTCCCACAATTAACCCCCAGAGGGGTCGCTTTGGTCACTTTAAAACACATGAGGTCCGGAACATGAGTGCGGAAACATTTGGCGGTTCCCAACTGTAAAAACCATATTCCCACCATTAGCAAATTCCAATCGGCAGTAAAGTAGATCGAAATAGGAATGAAGACAGGTGCAGAGGAAGACGGAGACAGTGGGGAGATCGGAAAAGGTGTAAAAGGGAAGGTATCGGGAAACACGAGATACAGACATCAAAGGGACGTGCCTAATGAGATGCACGGCTGAGACAATAAGTCCGTGCGGCAAGATGAGCCTCAAGCGGCGCCATCTGCCTTACAGTAGCATCCCCCTCGTCATAAAGACACTCACAAAGAACATGTGTCTTCCGCAAATATCTTGGGAGTCCCAGGGTCGCGAAGCGGACAGCGTCCGTTCGCTGGCTACTTGAGGGCAAGAGACAAAATGGATGCCGTATCTAAGATGGAACCCGTGGGTACAGATGAAAAACCCATGTAACAAACGAACGGAGCTAGTTAGCACAGCGAAACTGCGCACACTTACTAAACTCGTCATTTGCGGTTCATAGATACCAGACTCGACCATATTCGTGCGAGTCGAAAGCACCACTTACAATTGTCACGGAACCTCAGACGCTCCTTTTGCCCTCATGTAGGCAAGCACTAGTCGGATTCATATTCGATATTCATCAGACCCTCGAGATGTTGTTGTAGCATAGCTCTGTCCAATCGAGTCCCCTTGGTAACAGATGGTTGTCTCATACACGTTGTAGCACAAAGGCCACATAAGGCAGGACCACACTGCACACAAAGGCAACACGTGAACAGGAACACTACCACAACTCCAATGATCGTCAGAATTTTCCAACCCCAAGTCGACATCAGGCCCCAAAACCATCCAAGTAGCGTCCAATCCCCTACATCCACGTGTATGGATTCGGAGATCTTATGCAACCTCGAGATGGCTTGATAGACAGTAGGAGCATTATCTGGGATGAAAATGCAGCAGCTCGAATGGATCACCTTACATACCCCACCGCGATCTGCTAAGATGACATCTAAAACCATTCGGTTTTGTAACGTCATAAGCCTCTCCGCCTGAAGTTCTGTGGTGATATTACCAAGGGCACTGGCAGTAATATTAGCTGTCGATTCTACCACTCGAGTCAACTGTCTCAGGTTCCTACTATTAACCATAGGTCCCCAAAACGGGAGGAAACCCTTGAAAAAGTCTCCTGCCTCTTGACCGGCAGTGTCCTCTTCGCTAATTACGCCTCGCACAACTCTAGTCTTATGATAATCGGCATCTACCGTGAACGTCGGAGGCAACAGATTTGCAATAAAACATGTGCCCATGAAGTCTGCGGGCAACCATGTGTATGCACGATCATAACAGATAAAGTAGGTACCCTTGGCAGCCAGAAACACAGGGGATGAGAACATCGGCAAAATGTAATTTTCGATGCAACCACTTGCTCCAAGTCGGGCTTGCGATCTTCGGCCACGACCCATGATACAAAATTTACCAGTGTGGGGTACGACCCATATTGGAGGCGAGCTTTTAAGCTGCTTTTCACTAGTAAACACACTATATTCACCTCTACTTAGGACCTTATAGGCTTGTACCTCTTCCTCAGGGATAAGCGAATAGTCATGGATCTCACTCTCCATATCCTCTATTGCTATCGATAAAGGCTTCTGATACGAGGTAGGGCCAGAGTAGGGGAAATGTGGTTCTCGAATGGGGTGGAAACCCAGTGCGCTTCGAAACATTGTCTGGAATGCTCGAGCTGACCCTTGGGAACTATACGGTAACACCAGATATGGAATTCCCTTATCTGTAGTATGTGGCATCAACCCACACACCCAACAATTAGTAGCGTTAACCACTAACTGATGCTGATGAAGGAGCTGAATAAAGGAATTATTGCGGAATTCTACACGTCTAGCCTGCTCGTGTTCCGGTAACATATGAAAAGAATGGGGAGAAGCAGTAGTGGTAAGATTAGGGTAAGGAGTAGGAGTAGGTGTAGCTGGTAAGAAGTAGGACATAGTGTAATACACCCCACCCGCCAATAATGCAGAAGCAGTCAAAAACAACATAAACAATTGAAATATGAAGCATTTAGTACGACTGAGTTGCTGCAGCTTGAATCTATAGTCTTGAGCTCCTTCCAAATCATTCAGCTTCGAGAATGCCATTCCCTATGACCGTCCGCAACGTTTCTTGACGCACTCCGTTCTGTGCAGCAATAGTCAATCCCTAGGAGTTCCTAGGAACCGACGGCCTTTAACCTAGCGTCAAGACCTGCTGTCCAGAAGGAAGTACGCGCGCGGCCCTACGGCCTTCAATACACAATACGTATATTCAAGCACAAAAGTCTCTCTGCTGTAAAATGAAAAAGGGGTACAAAGAGGAAGCTCAATATATGTACAAAAATTACAGTAATATGAACGTTCAAAACTGATCACGGGAAACGGGGATAATGCAGTTTTCGATTTCAGCAAAGCAAGAAAATTTTATTTGTCCTTAGTGTGAGATCGCAAAGAATATCGATGTTTCCCGGGGCGTGTCTGTTCGTTGAACAAAGGATCTGTTGAAGAGACAGCGTCCTGCTGATCAGTTGATTGATCTGGTCTCGAGTCTTTTGCTGACAAATGTTCAACAGTGGCTGTCTGCTGCGCTGAGAATTCTCCAACAAGCTGTGCGTCGCTGAAAGGCACGAACGCCGGCAATGTTTCTGTCTCTGATGATGCAATGCCTTTCCTTACCCACGGGTCTGCCGGCAAAGGAATAGGGACTCGCTTACAATGGGTAGCATGTACCCAATTTTTCCGCCCCTCAAGACGAACGGCAGTCCTCGTGGCCAGGAGCACCTGGTAAGGTCCGGTAAACCGGGGGTCCAGATTGTTCTTTCGTGAAAAGTTGCGTGTAACCACCCAGTCTCCGGGCTGGAGCTGGTGGCCTGGACCCTCCGTCTGCGTCGGCAATGCGTCGTAAACCTGTTGGTGAATTAACCTCAGTTTAGCAGTCAAGTCATGTAAGTAGTCAATCAGCATTGGATACTCAAGATCAGAAAATATCCCTGGCCTAGGAACCCCCCACACATTCGCAGGACGGCCGAACACTATTTCGTAGGGACTAAGCCCTATTCGGGAGTGTACAGTCGCCCTAGTTGACAGTAATGCTAGAGGCAAAGCGTCAGGCCACGAAAGACCAGTCGTAGCCTGAATCTTCGCTAGCTTCAGTTTAAGGGTGCCGTTGTACCCTTCTACCAATCCAGCTGACTGGGGATGATTGGCGCTGTGGAATTTTTGATTAATTCCAAGGCCCTTACACACACTCTTCATCACACTTCCCACAAACTCACTTCCATTATCTGACCACACAACTCTAGGCATTCCATACCGAGGAAAGTATTCCTTCAGTAGTATTTTCGCAGTAGACAAAGCAGTATTGTCTCTGAGAGGATAGGCCTCGATCCATCGGGAAAATGCGCAAACCACAACTAAAACGTATTTCAGGTTATTGCATCGCTCCATATGGATGAAGTCCAATTGAATCACCTCAAAGGGATACGAAGGAGGAGCAAAACTGCCAGGGGGAGTTGGGGTTCCTTTGCCAGGATTGTACATTATACACACCATACAATTCTTCACCAGACGTTCAGCACATTTCGTAATTCCATCATTCTTCCACACAGGCGACAACAACTTACAAATACCTTTCGCGCTAATATGTGCCAACCCATGTGCCATTGTCACAACGGCCAGTACATACGCGTCAGGCAACATCCATCTTTTCTGATCCGACAAATCAATCCAGCAACCACTCACATCCAACTTTCCCGTACTCTCTTTCCACTTCATCTTTTCAGTGTCGGTGGCCTCATTCTGAATTACTTTCACGCTCTCAACGGTATCCTCACACATACTTGATTCTGTAGGCCACCTGACCGAACTCGTCACATACATTCGAGTGCCAAGGTTCCGGGCAGTCTCCTTAGCAATCTCATCTGCAAACGCATTACCACGACCAACATCATCCGTCACTTTACGATGTGCACTACATTTAACAATCGCAACTTGTTTAGGCAAAGTCAATGCATCCAAAAGATCGTTCACAAGCTGACCATGCTGTATCTTCGTACCGTGCGACGTCAAGAAACCACGCTCTCGCCACAATCGTCCAAAGCTATGCGCTACACCGAACGCATATTGACTATCAGTGTACACATTCACACGTTTCCCTTTCGCTAACACGCATGCTCTAGTAAGAGCAATCAGCTCCGCAGCTTGGGCAGAATTCTGATTCAATCTTGCAGTTTCAACAACAGTGTTCAATGTTACAACAGCATAAGCAGTAGTCACATCACCATTTGGTAACTTGAAACATGACCCATCCACATACAGAGTGCCATCCGGATCTTCCAATGGGGTGTTTTTAAGGTCCACTCGACCTTTCGTTTCCTCTTCTGTCCGCAAGTAACAGTCATGTTCTGCTACTTCATCTGACTCTGTGCTAATTGGTAACAAAGTTGCCGGATTTAGGACATTACAACGTTTTATCTGAATATGGCTTGCCAAGAGCGTCAATTCGTACCCAGACAACCTCGCACTCGTTAAGTGCTGAGTTTTCGTACGATTCAACAAAGTATCGACTGCATGCGGAACCATCACCGTAAGCATATTATCCATGACCAATCCTGCTGATTGTCGGATGGAGACCGCAGCTGCCGCAGTTGCTCTCAAACAACTCGGCAATGCTCTAGCTACTGGGTCCAAGGTCGAGGAAAAATATGCACATGGACGTTGCTTACCACCGAAAGGTTGCGTTAAGACACTCAAAGCGCAACCTTCCCTCTCGTGAACATATAGTGTAAACGGCTTACTGTAGTCAGGGGTACCTAACACAGGAGCCGAACACAATGAATCACGTAATTCAGAAAAACTTTTCTGACATTCTTCCGTCCATGGTAAAGGAGTTGGAACATCCTTGCACGTAAGAGCCACCAATGGTTTCGCTAGCAATGAAAAATTAGGAATCCACTGCCTGCAGTACGATGTGATACCTAGAAAGGCACGCACATCTCTTTGGGTTCGTGGCACAGCCATTCGCGCAATCGCTGCAATTCTTTCTGGGGTCAATCTCCTTCCCTCCTTTGACAATAAGTGACCTAGATAGGTTACTTCTTGACAACAATATTGGAGTTTAGAAGGTGACACCTTGTGATTTAGCTCACAGAGATGTTGCAGCAACGACACTGTAGCGAGCTTGCAAATGTCCTTAGTATCAGCAGCCACCAACAAGTCATCGACGTATTGGATTAAGGCCGCACCAACCGGCAACCGAAACGCATCCAGTTGACCCTTCAAGGCTTGGCTGTAAATAGATGGGCTTTCACAGTAGCCCTGAGGAGCGCGTTTGAACCGGAAGCTACGCCCACCGAGAGAGAAACCGAAAAGGTCCCTGCTCTCATCAGCAATCGGGATGCTAAAAAACGCATTTTTCAAATCAATCACCGAAAACCATGATGCAGTAGCTGGAATCAGAGTCAGTAGCGCCGTGATGTCGGGCACAACAGGAAATTGAGGAACCACAATTTTATTTACCTCCCGTAAATCGATAACAAAACGATAAACAGGCGGTTTGGTAGGATCTGTACGTTTAAGAATGGGCAGTACAGGGCTATTGCACACGTTTCCCCGCGTCTCTTCAACAACATCTTTCTCGATCAAGTCATAAATGATCGCTAACAGTGCTCGTTCACCATCAAGGGAGATACGATATTGGGGAATACGTGGCAATCGCACATTCGATTTCAACTGAACAACATAGGGAGAGATATCAAGTAGGCCCACATCATTTGGACCCGTCGCCCACAAAGACGCAGGAAGAGAACTCAATTCCGGTGGAAGCCTATCGAGGGACAAATACATAGGAGAGACAACCCTTTCCCTTAACGTAAGCTTTACACCCGCAGGAGAACAATACAATGTTGCATACAAACGTTTAAGCAAGTCCAAACCCAATAGATTTTCACCACAACCCGTGGTTAAAATCAACGGAGCTTGGAGCTCACGTGGCCCAATTTGAAGGGGCAAAGGGCGAGAAACTGGATTGCTAACGGGGGCGCCAGAGAATCCAACGGAAACATTTGTTAAGCCAGACAAAGGTGCGCCAGGGAGTTTCGAATGCATGATAGAACTTTTCGCTGCACCAGTGTCCAACAGAAAAGGCTCAACGACGCCCGATGTAGCAACTGCGACGTAAGGCCCACTCTGATCAACCGGAACTGATACCACTCCCTCCCCTTGTCTTTGGCTGTCCTAGTAATTACTGTCGTCAGTTCCCTGATCGACGTAATAATCGTCTACATTGTACTGCGCAGATCGTCCTTGCGACGATCCTCGTTGATCGAAACAATTATTAGAATTAGATGTATTGTCTGAGCGATCATTTGGAGCACCACGACCTCTACCACGTGATGCCTGCTGTGAACCACCACGACCTCCTTTAGACGAATTACCACTATTACGTTCATTTAGAGCAGGACAATTGAATTTGATGTGTCCCTCTTGTCTACAATAAGCACATTGATTATACCCTAACGAGGATCTTTGGAAGGAGGAATCGTTACGCGACTGTGATCTATTCGATTGCGGCTGCGACCTATTCTGTTGAGGCGCATTCTGATTGGAACGCGGCAGATATGCTTGTTGCAGCAACACTTTAGTTTTCAGCTCTTTTGTCTTTTTGTCAGCACGGTCATTCTCTTCTTTCTCCCTATTTTCGTAATATTGTGCCGTAGCCAATATCTGAGCCGAGGTAGAAACGGCCCATGCACTCTCTGAATTCTTCAATTTATTGCTCAAATCGGGCAACAAATTCGACACAAATTTATCCACAAACAACCTCTGTCCACCCTCGGTACCCATATCCTGTCCACTATGGTCAATGAATGCTTCCTCAAACCTCGTAAAGAAGTCGGAAACACTCTCATCTTTCTTTTGTTTGCAAGCGGACAGTTTGTCCCAATTTACTCTCATAGCTGGCATAAGTGTTTTCATAAGCGTTATTATTCTTTGAGGGAGAGCAGTAATCAATTGATCGGGTTTAGTAGCAGCCACTTGTCCAGCATCTGCCGCTATAATGGCAGCCCAATCACCACCTAATTCATTTGCGTGATCTTGGTGACGAATCTTAGCCCATACCGGCTGCGGTACGACGTTGCCAAACAACATGTCGATATCGGCAAGATTCATCACCGTAGCATCTACGAGCTGCGATAATTCTTTATAATACCCTGTAGGATTTTTACGAGGATCGGGCAAAGATTGTTTCACCTGAAGCACTTCCGATCGTTTCCATGGGAGGTGTATCCACACTCGCTCAAAGTGCGCCAATACCGGAGGATGAGCATTAGCATCAGCTGGTATCCAAACCGGCGGAACTTCACGCATAGGATATTGACCAGACTCATCTGGTTGTTTCTCAATATCCTCAACAAATAATGCATGAGGTATGGGAGCAGGACGAAGAGATAGTAACCGTTCAATAGCTCGTCGGACGTTAGTATCTACTATCAGTCCAGTTGCGAACTGAAGCCGAAGGTCAGACAGGGCGGTCAGCACCTCGTCAGGCGCATCGGCCGCTATCTGGTCATGTAGAAACTTGCACATCTCATCAAACACATACCTTTGGGTTGGTATGTTGAATTGATTAAACGTTTCGAGAACAACACGGGGTGGATTTCTAAGGGGGTTTACCATCCAACCCATCGCCATATTATATAGTGCAACACGTTCTCTGTTTCCAGGAAGCTGGCTACGTCTCTGAGGACCATCGGAGCTAGCAGACCCATGAACAGGTCCGAGCGACTGAAAGAAACTAGCTGCAATAGGAGAATTACGACTACGAGTAGAGGGAGAAAGATAAGACACAGGACTAACAAGAGAAGGAGTAGAAACAGTAGCAGCAACAGGGGTTAACAAAACAGGAGCAGTAGTGGGAGCAGGAGTATGTGGAAGCGGAGGAGCAGTAGGAATAGAAGCAGACAAAGGAGCAGGAACAGTCGGAAGAACGGGTGCAGGTTGAGGAACAAGCAGAGGAACAATAGGTGGAAGAACAGGTACGGCAGGGACCACAGGAGCTGCGGTACCCTGAACGTACGGAGGTGGCGACTTCATTAGGTAGGACATTAAAGGATCCTCAACTGCCTCTTCCTTCTTATCCGACTCCGTAGGTAAAGCAGGATAACATTTATCTATGGTCATACGCTGTAGTCTCTCAAACACTTCCTTATCCTTATCCTCCTTATCACGCTGGAACTGCTCAGCTTTCTTCACTATGGTAGCAACATTATCTCGCTGACTACGTTTATTTTGTCTGATTTCTTTCTGTCGGGCTTCTTTGCGCCACAACCGAAAGGCATCAAACATGGCCGGCCTTGATTTACGTTCGAACAACTTCATTTCTAGATTATCTAAGATCGACGCCTCGAAGCTACCGTGAGGTGGCCAACGAAGGTCGCCGTCTTTCTTTGTATATTTAATCCAATAATCGTTAAAGGTAATCGGGCCTAGCCCATGTTTACTATATAAGTCATAAGTAGGAGTTCCAACCGGAGGTATCGGACACGAGTCCTCCAGCAGGGAATCCACACCACAAGGTCTGAAACAACTGAACAAAGTACTACGACCAGGCATCTTGCACACTAGCCGAGTTTCACAAACTTCAAGGGTTACGGGATTTACCAAGTCCCAGCAAAGAACAAAACCCTCGGTTTTTGGCGGCTGCAGTCGTCAAACAACACAACAAAGTACGCTAGCAAAGTGTCACCGACAAAAACACTCACACAGCGTTAATAACAAAAACACTCGCTAGAGTGTCAACAACCAAGAACCATGGGAGCGACCCACAAATACTTAACTCAAAGATCAATGGCGTCACCAGGAAGGCCCGTCAATCGTCTCGCTATACCAAGGTCTACGCCAGGCGCCAAAACAGGTCTACAGTCAGGGCAGCAGTCCGTCGCAGCCGTCCGGAGGCGGGAATCTTCGCGGGAAAAGTCTTCGGGCCACTTATTTCGACAACAGGATCGATGAAGCGGAGTGCACCTTCCCTCGGAGATTTCACACGAAGTTCCTCACGATCGTCGGGCTTGGACCGGTACCACTGATGCAGCCCCACGTTGGGCGCCAACTGAAGGACTGGGTTCTTTTGGACCCAGCGGTGCCAGGGCACAACACCTAAAACCTTCGTGGGTAACCTGCTCCGGCGTACAAGTCACAGAGACACGGGACACTTCCTCTGACGTCAAAGATTCAAGGTTTATTTGCTGCAGGGAACACAGAGATCACGACAAGTACACAGCGTGCAACTTGGGGAGACTGCTTCAAATTGGTTCTGTGGATCGCTCCTTTTATACAGTTTTTACCCATAGGGTAACATTGAACACAAAAGTTTATAACCCAGTTCCCACAATTAACCCCCAGAGGGGTCGCTTTGGTCACTTTAAAACACATGAGGTCCGGAACATGAGTGCGGAAACATTTGGCGGTTCCCAACTGTAAAAACCATATTCCCACCATTAGCAAATTCCAATCGGCAGTAAAGTAGATCGAAATAGGAATGAAGACAGGTGCAGAGGAAGACGGAGACAGTGGGGAGATCGGAAAAGGTGTAAAAGGGAAGGTATCGGGAAACACGAGATACAGACATCAAAGGGACGTGCCTAATGAGATGCACGGCTGAGACAATAAGTCCGTGCGGCAAGATGAGCCTCAAGCGGCGCCATCTGCCTTACAGTAGCATCCCCCTCGTCATAAAGACACTCACAAAGAACATGTGTCTTCCGCAAATATCTTGGGAGTCCCAGGGTCGCGAAGCGGACAGCGTCCGTTCGCTGGCTACTTGAGGGCAAGAGACAAAATGGATGCCGTATCTAAGATGGAACCCGTGGGTACAGATGAAAAACCCATGTAACAAACGAACGGAGCTAGTTAGCACAGCGAAACTGCGCACACTTACTAAACTCGTCATTTGCGGTTCATAGATACCAGACTCGACCATATTCGTGCGAGTCGAAAGCACCACTTACAATTGTCACGGAACCTCAGGTGGGGGGGAACAAAGGGGGTGGTGGGTGGGAATAAGTACTTCTTTCGGGGTGCAAGGTTATACAGTTGGAAGACGTATTTGTTTTTTGTTTAAGATTCACTTCTGGCAGATATCGAACTTCGGCAGTTGTTGCTCATGTGTTTCTGTTTAGTCAAGTTTGTTTAAAAATGATTTATAATGGCTAAATTATCGATATATTCTATCAATGTATGTGGTTTGAACGATAAAAGAAAAAGAGGTATAATGGCCCAGATGTTAATAACTATGCGGGTGGATGTAGTTTGCATTCAAGAGACCCATATCGCCTGGTCTAATAGAGGGACCTTAAGAGATCTTGGGTTGGAAGTGGTAGGGTGTTCTCGTCAGAGTTCTACAACAAGAGGGGTCGCAATACTTAAGAGGCGTGGAATGGGGGAAATAAAAAGAGTTAAAGAGGATTTAACTGGACGATGGGTGATTGCTGAACTTAAAGTTGGAGGACTAATTGTTACTATATGCTCCATGTATGGATCTATATTGGATGACTCTGGTGCGCTTGATCTTCTAAGTGTAGAGCTGGCACAATGGTCACCCAATATTATTTTTTGTGGAGATTTTAATCTACATTTGGAAGAAACATTTGATATTCATAGTAGTACTCCATATAAGGGTAGGAAGAAGAAGGTATTTACAGCACTTAAAGGGATCATCCAAGAGTACAGACTAACTCCGCACCGCACCAAAGATTTTTTAGATTAGACTACTTTTTTGTATTTAAGGGATTATATAATGATTTAGTGCAAGTAGAATATGAGGTCCTTCCGAAAGTTATTTCAGACCATAATCCTTTAATACTCAAGTTTGCACTGAATATCGCTAACACCACTCGCTTATGGTCCTTTGATCGTAAATTACTGTATGACCCATCCTATGTTGACCGTATGAATGTTTGGATTCCGGAATTCTTTTCTAATAATAAAGGCACTGCATCACCAGAAATAGTTTGGGATACCTTCAAATGTGGGGTTCGGGGTGAAACACTTAGCTACTCATTAAGCAAACAAAAGGAAAGCAGAATCCAGGAAACTTCTGAAATTAAAAATCTTAGATCTTTAGAGGTCCAACTTATGCGAGCATACAATCAAGGATTACCTACTGAAACTATTATAAAGAAATTAACAGCTCTAAAAACCACGATTTACCAACGATTTGCTACGAAATTTGCGCAACAAGTCTCTGCATTCAGGACAGAGCTATATGAAGTTGGGGAAAACTCAGGCAAATTATTGGCAAAGAGGGCGAGACAGAAAGCAGCTTTTGCTAATATTGATAAAATAAATAACCATACAGGGATGACAGTTAGTAAAATGGAAGATATTCTGAGAGTCTTTAGTGATTTCTATTCTAAACTGTACACGGATGATGATCGCCCTGATTGTTTAGACCAGATTAATCAGTTCATTGACCTAGTACTGAACACTACCCTATCTAATGAAGAGAAGGAGAAATTAGATCTACCATTTTCCTGGGAGGAGATCGAACTCTCCCTAATGTCGCTAGCTTCAGGAAAAGCCGCAGGACCCGATGCTATTCCGTTAGAATTTTATAAATTCTTTAGGAATGCGTTAAAATCAGAATTATTGGATTTATGTTTGAATGCACAGCAAGGTAACTCTCCTCAATCATGGCATGACTCTATCATTACAGTGTTTCTTAAAAAAGGCAAACCTCCGTCATTACCCTCATCTTTTCGCCCTATTTTACTTATAAATTCTGACAGTAAAATTTTTTCTAAAATCTTAGCGGTTAGACTTTCCAATATTATTTCCCCTTTAGTTTCTAAGTATCAACACGGGTTTATTCCAGCTAGAGAAACCGCCGATCACATTCGACGTGTGATTTCCTTTTTGGATTGGTCCCAAGCAACTCGGTCTAATATTGGACTCGTATTTTTAGACGCTGAGAAAGCTTTCGACGGGGTTGCTTGGGATTATCTCTGGGAAATTCTGCTCAGGAAGGGATTAGGACAGGGGATCATTAAAGCATTGAAAACTTTGTATATCACCCCCAGAGCGTATATTCGCATCAATGGGCAATTATCATCACCTTTATTAATTTCCAGGGGTACCCGTCAGGGATGTCCCTGCTCTCCCCTACTTTTTGCTTTTTATATTGACCCTTTAATTAATCGTTTTTTTTTGGAAGCCAATATCAAACCCATACATCTAGCTTATAATAACTATTGAGTCCTTGCTTACGCCGATGATATTGTGATTACTACTACAGATGTTCAAACAGCCTTACCTGTCATTGATCAGATTGCTAAACAGTTTGGTTTTTTTTCGGGTTATAAACTCAATTTGGAAAAGACTCAAGTTTTGTGCTCAGGAGAAAACCCACCAGCAAATATATCTACCACTTCAGAAGTCACATATTTAGGAATTAAAATTTCGCTACCTATAGAAAAGATTCCAGAGCGCAACTTAAATCCTATTATAACCCAAATCAACACCTCATTACAGCGTCTTGATCATTTACGGTTATCTCTCTTTGGTTGACTTAACATTTTAAAAATGTTGATCTTACCGAAGGTCCTATACCTATTTCGCACAATTCCTCTGGATTTCCAATTACATTCCTTTTTTTCGGGTTATAAACTCAATTTGGAAAAGACTCAAGTTTTGTGCTCAGGAGAAAACCCACCAGCAAATATATCTACCACTTCAGAAGTCACATATTTAGGAATTAAAATTTCGCTACCTATAGAAAAGATTCCAGAGCGCAACTTAAATCCTATTATAACCCAAATCAACACCTCATTACAGCGTCTTGATCATTTATGGTTATCTCTCTTTGGTCGACTTAACATTTTAAAAATGTTGGTCTTACCGAAGGTCCTATACCTATTTCGCACAATTCCTCTGGATTTCCAATTACATTCCTTTAAAAATCTAGAAAGAACCGCATTTCGATTTCTTTGGGGCTATAAACGTCACAGAAAAGCTGCTAAGAAAATGATTCTTAGCAAGGAATGTGGCGGATGGAATGTCCCTTATTTTCTTTTTTATTACTTTTCTGCTGTTTTACAATACATTGGCCCCTTAATTTTGGGTGATAGAGTTGAACTTGTTGATTGTCAGACCCCATCAACTTACCAAATGATTTTGGGTGAGAAAGTTAAGGGTAGCTTTTTGAGAATAGTAGAACCCAGCTATCACAAAAAAACCAAATATAAGACGCTGAAATCAGCTTTTGGAGTTTGGCAGAAAATTCGAAAACACATTAAATTAATGAAATTAAATTTCTACACTCCTCTTACATCAATGGAGTTATTTCCAGAAATTTGTTATGATTTAATTATGTATAGGTGGCAGCAGAGAGGAATAAAGCATCTGGGTGATTTATTTTATAACGGGCAAATGATGTCGTTTCAGGATTTAATGACTAATTTTTCTGTGGGAAGAAATGATTTTTTTAAATATTTACAACTTCGTAGCTTCCTACAGAATCATTCTTCAATTCCTCCAGTTAAAATTCCTTTACTAAAGCTTTTACAAAAAAAACCTCGGATAGGCACTATATATTTAAGCCTAATGCAAGAATACGGGGATGATTTAGGCCAATGTCAGATTAAATGGGCTAACAGTCTAGGTATATTGGATGTTGATGTCTTATTGTCGATTAAAATGGCTGCAGAGTGTCTCATAACTGGGATGATGAAATCCCAACATTTCATGTGTATCCATAATCTTTATTATACTCCAAGTAAAGTAGTTAAATGGAGCACGACGGTAGGCACGAACTGCAGTCGATGTGGATTGTATGCAGCCGATGAATTGCATATGTTTTTTCTTTGTTGTAAATTATCATTGCTGTTTCAACAAATCGAAACTTTTTTATCTATTATTTTGAAATGTAATATAAAGTTAACTAATGAATTAGTATTACTTGGTATAGATCACACTGTTACTGGGCCCAGACCAATCTCTTATTTCCTTTTTCTCTGCATGGTCGCAGTCAGATCCTGTATTACCAAAGAATGGATCAGCCAGGATCCCCCCACGTTCTTTATGTGGCGGGAAAAATTATTATTTATGTATAATATGGAATCTGCTATCTATAAGCTTAAGGGGGTTAAAAAAAGAATCATGGGGGAACAAATTTGGGCACCAATTGCCGAGTGGATCTAATTTTATGCATTTTATATTTGTTCTTCCATTTTGTACTCTGTTAAAAAAAAATTATTATATATTTTGTTCTTCTTTTTTTGAAGATACTGTGTTATTTTGCTTATTATTATGCTTTGCTGTATTCCCTTGCAATAAAACAATAAAACTTTAAAAAAAAAAAAAAAAGAGAGAAGGGTTCCCTTCTAAATAATTAAGTGCAGCTTGTTTTTGTTGAGATGAAGGGTTTTAGCATAGAGCAGGAATCACACACAAAGGTTGAGGATGAGGTGTGTCATCCTCAAAGTAATGGTCAGGTTGAGAGAGCAAATTGATTTGTTAAATGCTGTTTGTGTCATGTTGTCGTAATATCATAATACTGTGCATAGTGGGACAGGAATTTCCACGTTTCAGCGTTGAGGGAAATATCTTTTCAGGATTTTCTGAAACCTGCTTCGTTAAAGTTAATTATTTGATTGATGTTGATCTTACCATCAGAAAAATGCGTTCAAAAATCCAGCATAGTGAGGGTACTAGCAAAATGATATATGATTAAAGGCATGAAGTTTGTATTTGTCAAGAGGGGTGATTAGGTTTGGTACAAGGTGGCTGATATTAAAATTGTAGAGGGTAAAGTGAAATTTGGTTGACCATGAAAAATTGTGGAAGTCAGTCAGGATGGTTGTGGGGTGAAGTTTGAGAATGGAGAGTGCTGGAACAGTACTCGTATGGAGAAGTGACCAGTGCACCTGAAGGATTGGATCATTTTTCAACATTTGATGGTAATGTTATGGAACGGGATGATTCTAAGGGCATGCACATGAAATGATTATGTAAGTTTCCTGGCAAATACATAGGTCCTGATTACAAGTTTGGTGGATTTCAGCAATCTTGTGGTCTGGTGGGCCTTCCTTTGGCGTTCTCATGGCAGTGCCTAATAAAACAAAACCACAAAGGCAACGCCAAAGCCTGTTCCTGCATGGCATGGATTGTAAAGTCCATGTCATGCAGGAAAGGGGGTGACTGCACACAGGGTGACACAACATGTTCCACCTGCAGGCACCCCTTGGCCCTGAGGAAAAGTGGGGCCCGGTAAGGCCCCTTTGTTTCTACACCATAACAGTTTTCATGGCAGCCTCACCATCATAAAACTATGGCACTGAGGGAACTGGTAATACTCTTGACGGTGCTGCAGCGGCAACAGCAAGCATATTGCAGCCTCAAGACCATCACATCCTTAGCGGGTGCAGCTCTCCCAAAATGGTCTGATTGCTGTAGTCGTAATACAGTGGTCAGACCACTGGTGCAGTGTGCCCCGACCACCACAACACCTCCACCATGGGTTCGGCAGTCCAATGGACCGACAAACTTGTAATCAGGCCCAAAGATATTTTAGTGGGAAATTAGTGGAGAATTTGTTTTCATATTTTTCTGTTTGATGCAATGTGGTTATTCATACGTTCTTCATGTATGAAAGATAAATGTAACTATTCATGTGTAATTTCCATTGTTGTAATTAGGCCCGGGCGGTGCTGGCATAATGCCTCTATGCAGAGTTCCCTGGAGGTGGAAAAGAACTCTGTGGAATTACGCTCCTCTACGCTACGCTCCCTCCCCTCTCCCTAATTAATTATAATTTTTCAAAAAGGCACTTACCTACTGTGACTGCCTCCTCCTCGCCATGGCCGCTCTCCTTCCTCGGCCTCACCGCAATTGTCCATTGGAAACCCCTACGTTGTATGTCTTGCACGTGCGTTGCGCAAGTGCAAGATGTGCAACAGAGGGGTTTCCAATAGAAACGGATGGTGAGGACGAGGAAGGAGAGCGGGCATGGCAAGGAGGAGGCAGCCACAATAGGTAAGTGTTTTTAAAACAGTATAATTAATTAGGGAGGGTGGAGGAGCCAGCTATCTCCGCTCTTCCACAGAGTCAGAGTCTTGCCTAAACACTGTGTTTGCAATGGAGCATGGTGTAGGCAAAACTCAGCTGGCGGAGCAGAGCTACCAGCTCAGGGTTAGTTGTAATACAAGGTAGTAATTCATATGGTCATTATGTTTGAAATGTGAATCTGACTTCAAAAAAATTGGAAATTTAGGATTGGGTCTTAGCATTGTTATCCTATCTGTTTTAATTTTTATTTGTATTTATCTATGTCTTTGGTTAAGTATAATGTTTTTGGGTTATTGTACAGGGGAAGGTGTGTTGTGTCCTGTCTCGTGGAACTTACTGCTTTGCTCTAGCTTGGAATGTTGATCATCATAGGCTGGCAATTTCATGGTAGAACAGTTGGAGACACGTGGAACTGGAGGTGGTGTGTATTCCTCCATGTGGATGGTTGGCAGTTGCCTGTTTAATTACCACATAAAATAAACTGTTTCACTTGACCTCTACAATTGTCTGATGTCTCTGTGACTTCGCTGAAAAACAAATCTACGAATGTATAGATATTGGTGTCCCTCCTCAATTCTAAAGGTGATTTGGAAGATCTACTTTAAAATATCACCCTTTTGTTTCTTACAATGTTTTAGACTAATAATTTACTTCCATTAAAGTAGCTTAGCTCTTGGCAATAAATTATTGGATGATGTGTGCACCATTGTACCCTACTGGTAATCTATGTGGATCATAATCCAGTCTGCTATTTGTTGCTCACCGTACCACCTCAGACAGAAGCCAGCTATTGGCAAATGACACTTACTCATGCTTTAGAATGAACAGTTCAGCCCAAACCGGCCAAGACAGGTCCTGGCTGAGTAGGAGCACAATCATCCCCAGGCTGGTTTCATATTCTTGGGCCTCGTCAATAGGGTGAAATTGAGTCCTGTGACATATTGACCATTTTGCAAATGTCTGCACATCCCTCTTAGGTTATCACACTAAGGACAACAGAAAAGTGCAGGATGGATTACTTGAATTAATCTTAACCACTAGTATTTACTCTCGCTCCCATAATATTTTTGACCAATACGCCATGGATGGGGCCCAGAGGGAAGATGGTGGATTGACTCCGTCGAGGAGAGCACCACCATAGCTCTGTTCTCCCCGGCTTCACAGCCCCTGAATTATCAGCCAAACTTTTGTATGGCAAAAACATTTTGCATGAATATTTGTCAAGAGCTGGATAACGATCTGAAACTGGGTGAAAAACATACTGATCTTGTTTTGAAAACCTAAGGGCTCTCCTGCTCGTACCTGCCTTTCTGATGTGCTGGCAGTATCCCGCTTTGGCTTGCAGCTATCTTCAATCAATTAAAGAAGCAAGGTGGTTTGCTTTGGTGTCCCGCTCCATAGCCAGCATAAGTAGAGCCTCAGTGTCCTGCCATTTAGAGGGGGCGCGGTTGAGCTGGTGATGGCATGGTTCCTAGTCAGCAAATACCAGCTGCCATTAGTGACTCTGGACTCGCGAGTGAGTCAGAATCCATCCCAGGCCGGGTGTCTAAGGCCACCCCGAGAAACTTATTTTACGGCTGCTATGCTCTGAAAAAGGAAAAGGACGTAGGGACGAAACCCTCCTCAGCTGATACAGAGGACTAGTTTAACCTCATCAGAGCTTCGAACGTTCAGCGCCCAGTGCTGAACGTTCGAAGAATGAATGCTGGCTCGACGGCCAACGGTCATGCGCAGCACTGGGAAGGTAGTGCTCGTGACGACCGTTGGCCGTCGGCAACAGTTAAGGGGTTAATAACTCAATCGGGGCTCATCCCAAGGCAGAATTTGATGTTAGCCCACTGCACAGAGCGCTAAGGGGGAGGTTAAAGCTATCATTTCTCACCTCTGGCAGACTAGCTTCTCCAGAGTATCTCCCTGTGGTAGAAGGTTCTGATAATCTGAACCATTTCATCCAGGACAGTTTAGTTCAAATGAATAAAATGGAGGTGAGCCTAGATCTTCCTGACCATTCATCAGTGCCAATGGGCCAATCTATCTCTTTGGGAGGGTCAGTCATTGGTATCCTGAAAATAGTAGACCCTGAGGAACCTTCCCTATCCATAATACCTCAGACCCTGCTTACTCAAGAACAGAGGCCCAAGTATACTACTTCCAAACCAAAGCTGATAGTAGGGAGATTAAGCAGGTACTAACAGTTGTTACTGCCAAGGTTGCCTCAAGGTCTTCGAATGTCTTAGAATTGCAACAACGGATTACAGTATCAGAAGAAGTCAACACCTCAGATGTAAGATCTATCAAAACACAAGAGACTCAGATGGCGCTCTTACAGACGAACATTGATGACCTTGAGAACCAACAACACCAGAACAATTTGAGGGTGTTTGGCATACCCGAAGGGAGGGATGGCTCGAATTTGTGGGCGTACGAGGTTAGCGTGTTCCAATAGGCATTTCCAGCGCTAGCCAACTGGCATATGGACTTACAGGTGCAGTGGGCACACCGCCTATCATCTCATTTGGCACAGGGCTCTCAATCCAAGTTATCACACCCTCATCCAATTCTTGTGTTCATTGGTAAATTCTTACTCCGACAGGCAACTTATGTCAAGGCTCGCCCTACCACCCTGGTTAAAATCAACTCAATCTCTTTGTTTGCAAGACCGATTTGTGCAAGGCCACAATGGATAGAAGGTGGAAACGTCATCAGCTGATTGACCCTCTCATGGCAGTGTATTTCTGTAGGAACCGACCCGACGTAAGATATTGAAAGATGGACGTTCGCAATTTTTCTATTCAGAAAAAGAGGTTAACCAATCTTTCTTTAGGTGGCAATCTGACTCAGTTTAAGGGAGGGGTGTCAATGGAGAGTTTTGATGTGGAAACCTTGTTTTTCTGTCCCTCACTTTATTTGATCATTTATCTTTTTTCTTTTTCTCTACCGATGGTGAGGGATGGGGGTCGTTGGAGGTTGGTGGGGGTCTGACTGGAGGTCATTACCTGTAGGCTGTCAGCCAACAGCAGGGTAGGGGTATTATTCCCTCTCTTAAGCACGTCGTGTGTGGGCGGGGTTGGATTGGGTAGGTTTGGGGTTCTGTGTTTTCTTAGATCAATTCTCTGTTATTCTATTGGTTCTTTTGTGTGGGGGTGTAGGTTGAGATGGGGGCCAAACACCTAGGTAGTCTGTACACACATAATTGGAATGTTGCAGGAAAACAAATTTAAAGGGATGACAGTTCAATCTAATGGTTAATATGAAATGTATGTTTTGGAACATTGCAGGACTTAATCAAGTTAGGAAGAGGCATCTGAACCATGAAGAACTTAAGGCATTTAAGCCACATATACTTGGCCTAACTGGACTCATATGGCCCATACCTACAGATCTATGTTGAATCAATTAGGATTCAATGTGTTAATATGTACCTCTCAGACAGTTTTAATTTGAGGAGTTGCCATATTGAAAGCGAAGAATGTAGCTGTCACTGTCTTACACATGCTTGCTGATCCTAAAGGGAGATGGGCAATAGTTAAACTTTTGATCTTGGGACGAAAAAGTACTATTTGTGTTGTGTATGGTCCTAACATTGATTGTCCCAATATGTTTTACTATCTAAGTACTGAATTATTGGGCTGGACCACAGATCTGCTAGTTATGGCAGACTTCTATATTATCTTGGATCATAAGATCGATACCACTAATCGAAAAACACAGGTGAGAATGGGTAGAACCCGGGAAGCCATTCTTGAACTTATGCAAGTTTATATTCGGATTACGCCTGGAGGATTCTTTCCCCAATGACACCAGGGTTTACGTTTATACATCCCCACATAGACAGTATTCGAGCATTGATATGATCCTTATTATTTGAGCTCTCTTGGAAAATGTTTACATACAGGTGTGTCCTAAGATTACATCTGATAACAACCCTTCCTTGCTAACCATACAGCTGTCGGCAGGGGCTAGAGATGCCGACCGTGCCTACTTAGTTTCCCGTCACCTACTTAATAATCTTGAGTATTGTGGGCACCTCTGATTATCACTAAGGGACTATTTTGCAAATAACAAGGGCATCTGTTGTAGGGGACTGCATGAAGGCATTTGTCAGGGGGGCGACCCTCCAGTTTATTTTAGGTCAGAATAGGCGGTTACATAAAGATGCAGATCAGTGTTGTGTGGGCTATTTGGATCTGAAACATCAACATGCGCAGGCCATCATAGCTAGGGATTTTGCCAGAAATACGGTCTACATTAAATAAAAGGCTAACAGAGAAAGTAGCTGCTTGCTATCAGAAGTACAAAAAGATGCAGTATGAGTATGGTGAGAAAGTTGGCTGGCTGCTAAATTTCCAGATCTCGGATAACAAGGTAAAAACCTATATTAAGCGTAATAAGGGTGAGGGAGGTGTGCTTTTCATGATATGTTATGTTATGTTATGTTTCATGGGGATTTATGTAATGCACGTTCACCAACAGGTTCCTTGGCGGTGTGAAAGTGAGTACATGAAAGCAGCTTTAAGCGTGGGACAGCTAATTGTAGGCCAAGGTTAAGAGCCAGGTCTTTAACACTATTTTGAACCGCAGATAGTCTCCCTCAAGCATGAGAGAAGCAGGGAAGTCAAATCAAGTCAAGTCAAGTAATTTATATAGCGCACTACATACCCAGAGGGTCTCAAGGCGCTTGAAGAGGGGTGGGGACTTACTTGTCGAATATCCAGGTTTTAAGTTGCTTTCTGAATGCTAGGTGGTTTTGAGTGAGGCGAAGGTGCATGGGAAGTGAGTTCCAAGTTTTGGCCGCCAGGTAGGAGAATGTCTTCCTCCCATGGTGGTTTTGTTGATGCGAGGAACAGCAGCAAGGGCTTGGTTGGAGAGCGTAGCTGGCGGGAGGGGGTGTAGAAGGAAAGTCGTGTGTTGAGGCATTCGGGTCCAAGTTCGTACAGTGCTTTGTGTGCGTGGGTGAGGAGGCGGAAGGTTATCCTCTTATTGACGGGGAGCCAGTGGAGTTTTTTCAGGTGACCAGAAATGTGGTCTTTACGTGGGATGTCTAGTATGAGTCTGGCTGATGCGTTCTGGATGCGTTGGAGCTTTTTTTTAAGTTTTGCGGTGGTACCAGTGTATAGGGTGTTTCCGTAGTCCAGTCGGCTTGTAACCAGTGCGTGGGTGACCGTTTTTCTAGTTTCGGTGGGATCCAGCGAAATGTTTTTTTGAGCATGCGAAGAATGTTGAAGCAAGATGATGAAACAGCGTTGACTTGTCTGGTCATCGAGAGTGAGGAGTCAAGGATGACGCCTAGGTTCCGTGCGTGGTCCGCCGGGATGGGTGCTTTTCGAAGGGCCTCTGGCCACCAAGAGTCGTCCCAGGTGGAGGGGGAGGTACCTAGGATAAGGACTTCTGTTTTGTCTGAATTCAGTTTCAGACGGCTGTGCTTCATCCATTCGGCAACCTCTTTCATTCCTTCGTGTAGGTTGGTTTTGGCGGTGTTAGGGTCTTTTGTGAGTGAGAGGATCAGTTGAGTGTCATCAGCATAGGAGATGATGTTGAGGTTGTGTTGGCGTGCGATGGTCGCGAGGGGGTTCATGTATACGTTGAAGAGGATGGGGCTGAGTGAAGATCCTTGTGGCACGCCGCAGATGACTTCGGTGGCCTCTGATTTGAACGGTGGGAGGCGGACTCTCTGAGTTCTTCCGGCAAGGAATGAGGTGATCCATTCCAGTGCTTTTCCTTGGATTCCGATGTTTCTGAGTCGTTGTAACAGGGTGTTATGACAGACTGTGTCGAAGGCTGCGGAGAGGTCGAGGAGGATGAGGGCGACTGTGTCTCCATTGTCCAGTAAAGTTCGGATGTCGTCTGTTGCTGCGATGAGTGCGGTCTCAGTGCTGTGTTTGGCTCGGAAGCTGGACTGTGAGGAGTCGAGGGATTTGTTGGCTTCGAGGAAGGCGGCAGCTGGTTGTTGACAGCTTTCTCGATGACTTTGGCCGGGAATGGAAGGAGCGAGATGGGGCGGTAGTTTTTGAGTTTGGTGGGTTTTTTCAAAAGGGCGCTGAGTTCGGCGTGTTTTTTCAGCTTTCCGGGAAGGTGGCGGAGTTGAGGGAGCAGTTGATGACGTCTCGGAGGTGGGGTGCTATGATGGAGTCTGCTTTGTTGAAGATGTGGTGAGGGCATGGGTCCGTGGGGGATCCAGAGTGGATGGAGTTCATCAGGCGGATGGTGTCTTCAGTGGAGATTGGGTTCCATTCGTTAAGGATGTTCAAGGGAGGTGAAGGTACTTCAGAGGGTTGGGTGGGTTGGTCTCCGGGTTGGTTGTCGAAGCTGTTGTGGATGTCTTCAATTTTGTCATGGAAGAACGAAGCTAGGGAGTCGCAAAGGGTTTGAGAGGGAGTGATGTCGTTGGAGTTGGCAGTGGGGTTGGTAAACTCTTTAACGATGTTGAATAATTCCTTGCTGTTGTGGGCGTTGTTGTCTAGTCGGTCTTTGAATGCGGTTTTCTTGGCAGTTCGGATTAATTGGTGGTGTATTTGGGTGGCGTTTTTGAAGGCGTCTTTGGTGATAGTGTTTGGGTCCTTTTTCCAGGCCTTCTCAAGGGAGCGACAGAGTTTCTTGGATTTCTTAAGATCATCGTTGAACCAGGGGGTGTTTTTGCTGCCGAGTTTGATTTGACGTTTTTTCAAAGGTGCTAGGTTGTCGGCGGTGCTGGTTAGCCATTGAGTGAGGTTAATGGCTGCTTGGTTGGGGTTCGATGAGTGGGCAGGGGGGTTTCGAAGAAGCGATGTGGCGATTTGGTCGATGGTGATTTTGTTCCAGTTTCTTTGCAGGGTAGGTTGGGGATGGTTGTGGGTTGTGGTCTTATTGTAAGCGAAGTGAACGCAGCTGTGGTCCGTCCATTGGAGAACAGCGGTGTGACTGAAGGAGATATATTTGCTGGAGGTGAAGATAGGGTCGAGTGTGTGTCCTGCGTGGTGTGTGGGGGTGTTAACAAGTTGTTTGAGTCCGAGGTTGGCGAGATTGTCCAGAAGGGTGGTGGTATTGATGTTGTTGCTCTTTTCCAGGTGGAAATTGAGGTCTCCTAATAGAATGTAGTCCTCGGAGGGGAGGGCGTGTGGGGTGATAAAGTCAGTGATGTCTTCAGTGAATTGTGCACGGGGACCCGGTGGTCTGTAGAGGAGTGTGCCTCTGAGTGTGGTTTTGGGGTCGGTGTGGATCTGGAAGTGAAGGTGTTCGGCGCTAGAGAGGTTGACGTCCGAGCTGGTTGAGATACGGATGGAGTTCTTATGGACGATGGCGATGCCTCCTCCTGTTTGGTTGGTGCGATCTTTTCGGATGATCTTATATCCTTCCGGAATGGCTATGGTGATGTCTGGAGCTGAAGAGGCGTTCATCCATGTTTCTGTTAGGAAGGCGACGTGCGGAGAGATGGTGTCTAGTAGATTCCAAAGGTTGATGGCGTGGCTTTGGACCGATCGGGTGTTGAGCAGGATGCATTGTAGGTGGTTGGCGTCGGATCTCTGTTTGGTGTTATTGGAGGAAGAGTTGGTCTTGGTGCCGTCGAACTTGCAGGAGTTGCAAGTGAAGGGTCCATGGGTGTGTCCTGGAGCAGCTTGGGTGCAGTTGGGGAGTCGGCCGGTGTTTAGGGCCAGCAGGGTGGAGGCGTCGTATGTAATGCGGGTGGGGTGGGTGGTACGGGGGCCAGGGGGTATGGCGCTGGGCGCGGCCTTGGCGCGGACGGGCGTAGACGGGCTTACCTTTGGTGCACCTTTGGCGCGGCCGTAGCGCGTGGACGCTGCGCGTAGGGACATCTGCATTAAATAGATAGTGGAGGGGGCGGTGCGTCGGAGGGTCAGCAGCTGGGAGGCGGTAGCGGGGAGGAGGGGCGGGCCAGGGAGCACCAAAACAAAATGGAGGGTCAAAGGGAAAGCCAGGCAGGGCCAGCAGATGCACCAGAGCACCGGGGGCAAAGTCGAAGTGCCAGTAACCTGATTATGCCTCAGTAAGAGTCGCGCTGCTATGTACAGCAGAGCGGGCGAGCAAGTCAAGGTGAGGAGCTATTTTCCACACTCGCGCTATGTTACCAGGCAGATACAATGTAAAACGCAGCAATCAAAGCACAGCACAGGAATGTGATGCTGGTAAAATCAATGGCAGCAAATGAAGCCTAAACAATTAGCGATATCAATCTTCAATGGCAGACTCAATGGCAAAATCAATGGCAGCAAATGTAGCACAAACAAATAACGATACCAATTTTCACACACACTCGCGCTCTGAAATCGTGCAGATACAGTGTAAGAAGCAGTGATCAAGGCGCCGCACAGAAACGCGATGCCGGTATAGTCAATGGCAGATTAAATAAGCATAACAATAACGATACCACAGGGCAAAAGGTACGAGCAGGAGGTGGGATCAGGGAGCGTTGGTGGAGCGACCGTGCTGGACAAGGAAAGCATTCCAGATCATGGGACCCAGGAAAGAAAAGCTAGTCCCGCCGATGCGATTGCACCGATGCGTTTATACAACCTCAAGTTGTTGTGGAGCAGTTTGGATTATTCTATGCAGGAATATATGGTGAGGTAGCATCCCCTGCTATTTCTAACTTCCAACAATACTTTCTAGAGAGCAACCTACCCCTACTTGGTGGTTTTGAAACAGCATCGCTTCAAGGGTATGCAGGCATAGACGAGGAGGAGTGGGCAATTATGACCCTACCCTCAGGTATAGTAATGTGTGAGGATACCATCCCCAATGACTTTTAAATGATTTTGGGTTATATTTTAGCATCTGAGTTTACTGAATTGTTCGCATATATTACAGGAGGAGAGGAATCGCCTATTTCTTGGAGTTTGGCCAATATAGTTGTATTCCCCAAGAAAGGTAAACTCAGATGCTAAAATCTTCTACAAAATGCTGGCAAATTGTCTGCCCCTCTCATACACAGATCAATTTCAGATCAACAACATGGATTTGTCCCCGCCTGGGACACGTCGGCTCACGCTAATACCCCTGTCACAGCCTTTGATGTATGCGGCAAATTAAAAGAACAGATTGACATGATAATGCTGGATGGTGAGAAGACTTTTGATAGAGTAGCCTGGGAAGTGCTCTGGTCTACTATGACAGCGTTCGGACTTGGAAGCAGGTTCATTTCCCTGGTTCAGAAATTATACAAGAACCCAGTTGCTAAAATTACACTAAATATACTTTCCAGTCAGACTAGGTTCTTGGAAGGTTTGTCCAATTTCCCCAATCCTATTCACCCTTTATATAGACCCTTTTATAAGACATGTTTTGCGGAATCCGGGGATCCTTCCAGTGTGCTGAAATGGAATAGAACTTAAGCTTACTGCATATGCGGACAATATTGCTATTTTCTCCGATAACCCATTAGAGGCTATAGCATGTATTTCAGAAGAACCTGAGCTTTTTGCCTCCTTCTCTGGGTACTAATGAAACCTGGCCAAGATGCAGACAATTTTTAATTATAAACCAGATACTCTCTTTACACGCCTAGGTGTTTCATGTACTGCTACATAATCAGCATTCTAGTTGAGGATCTAATCTGATTGAACTATGAGCCAAACCTTAAATGTTTTACAGTTAAAATATGATCTCTACAGCGACTCCTGCTCAGTATTCTCAATAGGTGCAATATTATTAAAGTGAATGTAGTGTATATTTTTTTCACCTGTTCTGCTCGATTCCCTTACGGGTTCCAGAATCTTTTTTTAAGCGTCTAGAAAGTGTTATCTGCAGTTTTATCTGGGGATACAGGGGGGCCAGAAGGGCGTTAAAAGTTATTAAATTGCCTTATAAACAGGGAGACTTCAAGCTCCCAGACTTTAAGTTATATTAGTGGGCTGCTTTTGCTGGGAAGATCCAGAGCCTATTAAATGGACTGGACTCCGGGATGTCTTAATTCGCCTACCAACTAGCTTGCGGACCATTGATCGGCTTTACTCTCTACAAGACCTCAGATTCAAATTATTACAAATGGGTCAGATTCATGGTAGTTAGGGATATAACTAGGACATGGCATGAAATCTCCGTGGCATACTCTTTGCCTCTGCTACATTATTTCACTGTTCTATTTGGCGAACCATTACTTCCATGAATATTTCAGGGCAATGTTGTGAAAGCTTGGCAAGGCAAGGGTGTTATTAGTCTGGGTCAGTTATATGACGGTCAAGGGTTTCGCTCTTTTCTCTCATTGAAAGAGGAGTTTGGGCTCCCTCTGGACGTTTTCTTTAAATATTTGCCAATTTGCACGAAATTCCATTCACCTCTGTCATTTTATCTGCTATCTATGGGAAAACCTTAATTAGTTCATTTCATCAAAGTCTTATTTCATTAGTACAGGATGACAGTATCAAGATCTCTGTCAAATTAAGTCAGCTTGTGGCTTACGATATTACTGTAAAAGATATACAGATGGCCTTAAATACGTTAGGTCAATTGGTCGCCTCTGTCAATCTGAATCTGAAGCAGCATAGGACAGTTTTTATGTTATACTACACACCAGAGCTTATTCCTAGGTGGGCAACTTCCCAAGTATCCGATTAGGCATATTGCCAGAAATGCAAGCTTTGTTCTGTAGATTTAAAGCATATGCTTGTTGACTGTCCCATGCTGGAATTATTCTGGGAAGATACATAATCTGTGCTAACTAGGCATTTGGGTCGGCTATTTCAACTGACAGACAAGGAAGTTATTCTTGGGTTTAAGAATGAGGATACTTGTTACAAGAAGTTACTAGTTTCTATTATCATTGCATGTCCCGCATCTGCATTGCCAGGGCCTTGATAAACCCTATTGCCCCAAATGTTAACGAATTCTGGGTCTTGCTTAGACAGGTATTTGAGTTTGACTTGGCTCTGGCAAAGGCCTGAGGCCCCCTTCCGCTCTAAGGCTAAGAAAGATCTGGTCCAGTCTGCGATGGAAATAGTCCTGTGAGACTACCATTATTATTAGGATGTTTTCACTAACAAAACAGCCGTCCTGTTTTCATGATTCTGCTTTTCTTTCATGTTCATTTTTTCTCGATTTATACTTAAATTATGCTCTAATTATGTGTATCACTTACTGTGTTTGTAGTAAGGGTGAAATATAATGTATTTATTTTTTATTTAAAAAAATATCAAACTCCAAGTTTATTTTTTAAATAAAAACATAGTTGTATAGCTATGTTTACAGCATTTAATTTATTCAGGTTAATGCCTTTCAGATTGGAAACGTTATGTTAATCAGGAATTATCACTAGCCCAAAAATTATATTGAAGGCTCTAGAGAAGACTTTGAATCAGAGTTGATGCGTAAAGAAAAAGCCTCTAATTTCTTTACAAAATGCTACATCTGTAGAAAACGTCATCAATATAATTTAATCTACCATAATGCCCGTACGGTGAAGGAAATTCAACCCCTCTGGGGGAATCGATTCACACTGGATTTTACTTTTCCCTGCAGATATTTGTATTACCACCAAACTCTACATCAGGTCCTGAGGCCTACATTACGACCGATCAGGTAATTGCGATAAGTGCAGTAATTGTTATAAATGTGTGCAGGTCAAACTTACCTGTGTATTTCAGGGGAAAAATGTTCAACATATATAAGAACATGTAGACTTTGGTGAATTACCATATAGTATTTAGCCAAAATTCACAATTTGATGATAGTTATGGCACCCAACAAAGACTCAGTGGAGATGGAGGATATGATGTGTGATAAATATCACACTATTAACTGGGCCTCTCTTAATGAGGACCTTAGTCTCTAGGACAGATGTTCAGATCCAAGTGGACAAACCTTTGGTTTGATGTCTGATATTTATATCATGAAGACTAACATTGTTGGTTTAATTTACACTCTGAATAAAGTTGCTAAACCTTATTAATCACACTGGCCAGGATTGAAGTAGAAAGGTTTATTAAGGCTACATGGAGGAAATAGAAGGTAACAATTAACTCCCACAGTAGCTCCAGCTCAACTGAATTATCAGCACAGTTGCTAGGAGCCATGGAACATTCTTAGAACAGAGTAGAACATTTACAGTACAACTAATGCAATGTGAGCAAGTAAACACAGTATAACATATCTTCCTCCTTTCCAAAAACATGGAAAACATAGAACACAAAAAAAAGGAAAGAATTAAGATCTATATCTAGCAGGTCTAATTATTGGTCTGAAACTCCGTCTGATGATGGTTTAGTCTTAGCAAGAAGGTTCAGAGGCTTGACATGGGAAAGCTGAGACTTTGGTACGAACCTTAACAACCTTATTGTGGTTCCACGAATGTCCTCCCGAGACCTTAACATCATTACCAAAAATCTAAATAGTTTTAATGGGCTCACTAAGTTTACAGTCACCTTTCCTAGTATGCACAGGAGATTTAATTTTGACCATGTCCCCCACCACAAGGGGAGAAACGTTCCTTTTCCTTTCTTTTTCCATTCCTTTTGTTTGACCTGAGAATCAGTCATGTTTTCCATAACAGTGAACATCAATTTGGAGACATCTGTTTCAGACTTTACTCACTTAGTCATCCAACCAGCCGTGAAACTGATATTGGCCTTTCTCCCTCTCACCAACTCGAAGGGACACATTTTGGTGGAAGAGTGCGGCGTATTATAGAACTAAACTGTCAAGAGCCTTCTGAACATCATGATTCCCAGCTCTTGCCCGCTTGATGCACTCCCCAAGAACGCAATTCATTCTATCCACAAGTCCATTTGACTGGGGATGATACAAATAAGTCTTACTGTGTTGAACTCCTTATTCTAACAGAAAACTTTGAAACTCACAACTCACAAATTGTGTGCCATTGTCGGAGATAAGGACGGCTGAACACCCTCCCTCAACCACACTTCTTTCAAAAATAGGATAAAGGCCTTGGTGTTAGCATCCTTGACCAATTTTACCTCAGGCCATTTGGATGCGTAGTCTATAGGAACTAATACAAACCAAAAAAAACCTTGAAGACAGTCATAAGGTCCCTTGATGTCTATTCCAAGCTTCAACCATGTTCCCTGTAGGCACTCGATCAGCATCAATGGCGGGACTGACACTTTGAAACTTTTATCGGCCACACCACAAACACAACAATTTTAAAGAGCATCCTTGATCTCAGTGTCCATCATTGGCCACCAGGAAGTTTCTCTTATACAACGCTTAGTGAGGGTGCAGCCAAGATGAACTTTGTTAGCTCTATGTATTATCTCTTTGTGAAATGCATGGGATGGAATAAATGTATCACCTCTAAGGAGCAAACAATCCTCAATGTGAGCAAGTACGCAAAGTATAACATAAACCAATGGCAGACGGCGGCAATGTAGAATCTACTCAGAAGAGAGTGGATACACATTTTATGTATTCAACAGCATGTATGTTCTATTAGGATTTGGTGGACATTAGATATTCTGCTGGTGTAAATTACTAATGCTCTGCTCTGCCAATTGGCAAACTGTAGAATCAATTGCACTAGAAAGGAAGGTCGGTCTTCTGCATAATCTGGAATAGTCTAACAACCCACATGTATCGCAGGGCTTACTTTGGGTATGTCAACTGGCTTCTTTTCTGGATAATCGCTCCAAGGTTGCTTTCATTCTAACCTATTTGTCAATTCCTTTACTGGAGAATAGTGGTGCACACTTGTACAATTTTTTTTCGATGTTATGATACAAATCATTTGCTAAACATATATCTGGGCATCTGCTGTCAATGAACTCCTAAACCTAAATTTGAGGAGATTGGTCAGAGAAGAAAAGGTCTTCACAATTTCTCAATTCCTCCCAGAAGACATTGAATACCTGTGAGCCGAAGTTGGAGACCCAGCTGAAGCCTGCTCAGAATTGATGGATTTAATTGCAAAATTAGATTACTGAGTAACAGATAGACAAGGTGAAAAGTAACAGGGTGACCTTAATATTATAGTTATTGTGAAAGCACAATAACATAAATCCACATAGAGGAGTTTAGATACCGATGCCTATGCAACTCAGAAGAATGAAAGGAAATAACCCAGAATAAATCTTGTGTCACTAATACAGAAAAACCTTAAACTTTGCAAAGGCATATACACCATTAAAAGCAAAATGAATGCAACCCCAGCTATAACAATCTACTGGGTAGAAAATTAGTTTGGTAACAAAGTAGCTTGAAGTTGGAGGTCTCATCTTCAAGTTCATCTGAGTTCTCACTCTCTCATCAGTTGGATAACACCATCAACTGCCATCAAAAACATCTAATTATATCATTGGTGCCAAAACTATGAATCCTAGAGCCATATGTACAACCCTTACAATTTGCAAGTTGTTTTGGGGCAAAATTTCATTTACAACAGTGTCTCTGATGCTGTTTGCGATTCTTAATGGGGTCGCAAATTGCCTGCCTCATTAATATTCAAGATGCAATTTGCAACCCGTTGGGAATGGCGCACTCCCAGGTATGGTGGCCTGCAGGGGTCAGCAGACCACCATGTCTGTGACTGCTTATTAAATGAAGCAGTTTTTATTTTTTTTACATGCAGCCCGTTTTCCTTAAAGGAAAATGGGATGCACTTAAAAAAGAAAAATGAAACTTTTCGGTTTCATTTTTTCAGAGCAGGCAATGATCCGCGAGACTACTGCCTGCTGTTAAAAAATATTTTTGCATACAATCCCTGGGAACCCGTTCGCGAGTGGCTTACCACCAACTTGAAAAAGGTGGTAAACTGCAAGTGTTTTTTGACAATTATTGTGGTCGCAAATCTATCTCGCTATCAGGAAGGGATGCCCTTGGCATGCCTCTTCCTTATAGTGAGTCGCAAACCCTATTTTCCCATTTACAACCGCAAAAAGCAGTCGTACGTCTGGCCATTAGTCGATTCAGGAGCCACAAATAATTTTATGGACATCACCTATGTAAAGATCTTGTTGTTAGTTTTTGTGATCAAAGAGAAAAACAGATCCAGTGAGGGCCATCATTGCTGGAGAGTTGACATCAGGTTCCCTGATTGCATCCACTCCTAGACTTGTCATGGACACATATCAAGCTCCACAAGTGTGCATGGAACCTTATTTGATTTGCTAAATACCCTCAATAGTGAGAAATTTGGGGAGTTCCTTAGTTGATGGTGGATAACCCAGACAATGATTTGATAGAAGGTAAGGTCATTATGAACTCAGATTATTGTTCACATAAGTGTAAAACGATTAATTGTTGTCATTGAATGTGAACACAATGGTTTTGCACCATAATACAAAGATTTTCAATATACAATCGACAAATTCAAAGTGAATGCTCTACCTCTGCACCCAAAATTTTGACTGCAGTATATATTCATTCATAATCCGTATTCAATTTTAAAAACAAAATCAAAAAAGTCACAGCAAATAAAATGAATACACAGATCATCTTCAGCAATTCTATACTTATTTTTAAACCCCACAAGAAAACAGGCAAGTGAAAAACAGTGGGAGAATTTAGCAGCTGTAAATGCAGTAAAGCAGGTCTCACTTGGTTGGAATTCAATTGTTTCAAAATTGGATGTAAAAACTTATATCACAAGTTATATTTAGAGCAGAATATAACAATATGCAGTGTGTTATTAAACATGATATTGTCGGGGCGTGGCTTGGACGCCGACCAAGATGGCGGCGTGACCCAGAAGCTCCGACACCGGCCTCCGAACTCTGGTTGGTTTCGGCAGCCCTTTGGAGTTTGTCGGGGATATGGACCTTGCTCCGTGTCCGGGAACATGAGGAGAGCCTAGCGCCCTCATTGTTTCCCGGTTTTCGCGGACACTCTTGAAGTTGCTCATGGGTCCCGATTCCGGTGCCCGCAACCTCCATTTTGTGCACCAGCCGCAAATTCTGAAGGCGGCCGGCCCGTGCAACCTGAAGGATGCCTGCTCGACTTCCCGAGGTCTCAGTCCACACTGGGCACAGCTGGTGAGACCCCAACGAACGTTGGTTATTATTTCTTGGATTTTTTTCCTCAAGTTCTACTCTCTGCAAATATAGGTGCCATTTTGTTTTTGTTGCTGACTGCGCTCTTCATCGCAGAGCTTCATCTATCATTTTCTTTACCTCTGTGGGCTGTGGACATTGGGAGTAGCTACAGTTGGCGTATTTTGAGGCCTGGGTCCTCGCGCTTCACTATACTGCATCTTACTGCTCACTACCGTCAGGAATTATTTCTTCAGGGAATGCTCCTTGACGTCTTCAACGCAGTTCTTCGCACGCTTCTCCCCTACTTCTTTTAGCATGACCTTGCCAAGGAGAACATCAACATACTTTTTTAAGGTCTCGAAATGACTTTATTTCTCATTCAGCTTTGTCCTGACAGGATATGATGGTGTCCTCCAGTGACCAACATATGATTATTGCGAGACATGTTTTTTCTTTCCTCTTGACCATTGATGTTTGGTGAACATTATTTTTCTTCCTATAAGAGTGCTTGGCTTTTGCTCTTCTCTTCAGGATCATATTTTTCAGATTTTCTGCACCTTTTTGAGTCAAACCACCTGCTTATTTGTCGTTGGCTCTTTGCTTCCTCTCAACTACCTCTCTGGGGTTTTCATGGGAAAACTCCGTAATTTGAAGCTCACCACTACATCTAAAGTGCCTGTTGGTTCAGACTCCGACTCTCCCTCTCAAGACATGGCAGACGGCAAGCCTTCAAAATCTGACTCAGCACATGGAGCCATTCCTAAAGCTCATGCCGGAGGCAAATTGCCATCTTCCTTAACTTCCTCTAAACGCCTGAAGAAAGATCCACCTTCTCCTGGGAGTACCTCTTTTTCCTCTTCTATGGATCTCATTTTGGAGGAGCTGCGTGCTTTCAAGCCATTTATGGAAGCCACCACTAAATATATGCAGGCTATGCAGGAGAAATGGACTTCTCTGGATTTGTGTGTTCTATCTCTGGAACAATCAACTGAATCTTTGCAGTCCTCCTGTTCCCACATTCTGTCATTGGAGACGGAGATCTTACTACTTAAACGAAAAACAGAGGATTTGGAAAACAGAAATCGTAGGAACAACCTACGCCTTTATGGCCTTTAGGAACCTACAGAAGGGTCTAACCCTACCATCTTATTCCAGTCCTTTCTTGCCAAGATCTTAGACGCCCCAGCCTTATCTTCAATCAACATTCAAAGAGCTCATCGTCTTGGACCTAAGATCGCTACCAAGCCTAGAGGTGTCATTATGTTGTTCCTGCAATACACTGACCTTCTTCAGGTCCTTTCAGCTGCCAAGCTCAAGGAGCAAATCATATGGGAGGATCACCGTCTCTTTCTATCACAAGATGTCTCCAAAGCCACCGCTGACTGGAGGAAGAGGATATTGGACATGAGACCAAAGCTCAGAGTCCTCAACGCTAGATATGGTCTTGTGCATCCTTGTCTCTTCAAGGTTACTTATAAAGATAGAACAACCACTTATGAGGATCCTGCAGCCCTGCAAGCTTTCCTTCGACAACATGGTCCAGATGTTATGGACATATCCAGACCTGGCTGTCAGGACCTATTAACTTTTTGATCTCATTATAATACGGTTCTGATGTTCTTTCCATGGATGTTCATGTTGTGATGTACCTATGTTTCCCATTATGGTTGTCATTTACCTTTCGGTTTCCCCACTGTTCAAACCTAATTTCACTTCATGTTTTTCTCACGTACTTGCATTTATTCTTATGTTTCTCTTATTTTACAGTAGTTCCCCTCTTCTACCTCACCATGTTGTACCCTACTGTTTCTTTATGCTGCCCTTTGGATTTATGGTAGTAGAGGTCTGGTGTTTGCTCTGGATGTTGTCGCCGTCATCTCTCGACGTCACCACCCCATCCTTGTTTTGCGTTTTCAGTTTTCGTAAGTATGTCTTTCAGTCGTTCGTTTTGGACTTGTACTGTCTTCTTGATCGTTTTTGTTTCTGTTCTTTTTCTCTCTCTCTCTCTTCCACTCTTGAACTATTTCCAATTAATCTTTTCTCTCCCTATTATTTCTCTTCTTTATTTCTTCCTTCTTTGCTCCTTCCTCTTCTTGTTACAATGCAGTAATATCTCTATACGAGTTCCTCTAATCTTTTCCTTTCTTCTTATCCATCTAGTATTTTCACCTTTCTCCTTTTCTTCATTTTACCAATCTCTTCTACGTTTTTGGCTTTTCATGAGCATGATATTGTTTATTGCTTTTTTATACCGTTTCATTCCGAGTTACAACATGGAATATTAAGGGATTAAATAATCCCATTAAAAGGCGAAGGGTATTATCACACCTGGCTAGGCTTAATACTGATGTCGCCCTCCTTCAGGAATCTCATCTTTCGGAGGCGGAAGCATTAAAACTTAAAAGTTGTTGGGTGGGTCATGTTTTTTGCTCCCCCACTGTTGATAAAAAGAATGGTGTTTTGATTTTGTTGCATAAAAAGTTAAATATTGCCTCAGTTTCTCATGAATGTGATGTTAACGGCCGTTGGGTCATTGTTAATTTGCTTATTGATAATACCCCCCTTGTTATTTTTAATGTATACTCCCCTACTGGAGTTGATAGATCCTTTTGTCCCTCTATCTCCGATAAGCTAGCTTCCCTATCCGGGGATTACATCTTGTTAGGTGGGGACTGTGGGGACTGTAATCATATTATGGATCCCTTTCTCGACCGTCATTCTAAAGTTAGATTTGTACCCTCCAAGATGTCCTCCCAATTTGTCAAAACCTCCCAGAATAATGCTCTGGTAGATATATGGAGACTATGCAACCCAGACCTTTGAGAGTATAGTTTTTTCTCCGCTCCTCACCAATCCCAATCTTGCATTGATCATATTTTCCTTAGCAAATCCCTTTCCCAACATGCCATTCAGTCAGAAATAGGTTCCAATCTCCTCTCTGATCATGCCCCTGTCTTATATCTCCTTCCTTTCTCTCCTCCCTCAGGCAGATGGAGGTTCAACAACACTCTGCTTCAGGATCCTACTTTTGGTTCTGAATTTTCCACATTTGCCTCTGAATTTTTCCTTATTAATCACACTCCTGATTCCTCTTTTGTTATGGTTTGGGATTCATTCAAAGCAGCTTCTAGAGGTTTTATTATCAATTTTGTGGCAAGACGGAAAAAACTTAGGGAGGCCAAGTCAGCTCAAATCCTGGCTGAGATCAAACGTCTAGAACACGACTATTACTCCTCTAATTCGGACACCTCCCTTACTAAACTTATTGAGGCGACAATCTCCTTTAAGAAATTCACAACTGAAGCAGCCTCTAACCTTTTATTAAAATGTAATTCCCGATACTATGGCGGCAAAAATAAGATGGGTAAACTCCTTGCTAACTATTTAAAAATAAGACGAGAACGTATGAAGATTGAATCTATTCGGACCTCCTCTGGTGGATCCTACTTTAAAGACAAGGACATTCTCTCCGAATTTGTCAAATTCTATGATACTCTGTACACACCTGAACAGGTTGCCACACCTTCGGAGCTTATTTCCTACTTTCAATCCCTTCCCTCTCCTCCAACGTCCCATGTTAATTTGGATTCTTTGAATCTTGATATATCACTTTCTGAGATTTCTCTTGCGGCATCTAAGCTAAGACATGGGAAAGCTCCTGGTCCCGACGGCTTCACCATTGAATTCTATAGTCATTTTGCCCCCCTTCTTCTTCCTAAGCTTCTACTTCTATTCCAATCCTTTCTCACAGCAGGTTCTTCGAGCGGTTCCTTTCAACAGGCTTTAATTTGCTTAATTCCCAAAGAGGATAAAGACCACTCTCTCTGCAAGAATTATCGCACAATCTCTTTGGTCAACACGGACTATAAGATACTAGCTAAAATTCTTGCTCTGCGATTGGATCCCCTCTTGCCTAATCTAATTGGTCCTGAACAATCCGTGTTTGTTAAGGGCTGTCTTTCCTCAGACACTTTTCTTATTATTCTCAGCAGAGCTTCAGAATTAGATCTCCCTTTCGCAGCTGTATCTTTAAATGCGGAAAAAGCTTTCAACAGGATTGGGTGGGATTTTATGTTCCAGGCTCTTCGTTGGTTTGGCATCCCTTCTCAATTTATTTCTATCATCTCCTAACAATATTCCAATCCCCAAGCTTCCATTTTTGTTAATGGGATGACCTCAGACTACTTCTCCTTGCATAGAGGTGTACGTCAAGGTTGTCCTCTTTCCCCATTATTATTTGTTTTGGCTTTAGAACCCTTTCTTACTAAGATTCGTCAAGATGATAAAATATCTGGGTTTCACTTTGGTTCCAATCAAGTTAAACTTTTGGTTTATGCGGATGATATCCTTTTTTTATTGCTCCGATCCCCTTTCATCTTTATCTCCCTTTCTGCAGCAAGTCTCCTCTTTTTCCGCTGTCTCTGGTTATCGCCTAAATGTCGATAAATGTGAAGTCCTTCCTTTGAATCCTCTTTGTCAGCAACATCATTTTGCTCAATCTGGTTTCTCTTGGCATTCATCCAAAATTAAATATCTAGGTGTTTTGTTCGCACCTCGTCTGTCGGACACTCTCAAATTGAATTTTCCTTATATTTCTAAGAAGATGGAAACGGCTATTACACGTTGGCACCCAGTCTTTTTATCCTGTTGGGGTCGACTTAACTTTATAAAGATTATGCTTACTCCCCTCCTTCTTTACACTCTCTCTATGCTCCCAATGCGTATTCAAGCTTCCTATTTCAAAAAAATGGACTCTCTGCTTTCAAAATTCCTTTGGCACGGCAAATGCCCTAGGATAGCAATTGCTACACTTCGAAAAGATAAAACTCAAGCTGGTGTCCGCTTCCCTGACTTCAGAGAATATCACCGTGCTTTTTCTCTGAAACAAACAACCCGATGGCTTTCAACAGATCCTTCATTTTATCCTCCCTATGGTTAACTATGGAATCTACCTTTATTTCTCCCTTCACTTTCCGTGAACTTATTTCCTTCACATCTTACCGCGCTCGTCTCCACACGCCTATTATATCTCATTGTCGTGCTCGTCTTCTTCCCTTTTTACCTTCATCTTATCCTTCCCTTCTTACTCTCCATGAACAACCTATCTGGTTTTACCCTCAACTTAAAATTCGTAACCATACTATTTACTGAAAGGTCTGGCACTCTCGAGGATTGTGCTGGATCTCTCAATTGCTTTCTCAAAATGTTCCTCTCTCTTTCTCGGAACTCCAGTCCTCTTTCCTGTTACCCGCCAGTGCCCGTACACAATATGACTTGCTTTTGCCTGTTCTTACCTCTTGTCTCCAATCATTGCAGACTTCCAAGGTTATTCCTTTAGACCGTCAAGCCACTTCCTCCTTATTAGAATCTACCCCTTCAGCTTCTTCCCTTTATAATTACTTCCGTTACACAGTTGATCGAATGAAATCTAAATTTGAGATTGCTTGGGAGTCTGATCTTTCTCGAAATTGGTCAGTTCTTCTTAGGGATAAAGTCTGGAACAAACTTCATAAAACCTCTAGAGCTGCTAACACCACCCAAACGCTATACTTTATTTATAACAGAGTTTTGTTTACCCCACTCTCCCTGTCCCGTTTTTCTTCAGAAACACTCCCCACCTGTTGGTCTTGCCCTTTTCCCTCTGCAGACCTAAAACACATGCTTTTTGACTGTCTGCATGTATCCAAGTTCTGGAATTCTGTTTGGGCCCAAATCCAAAAGATTTTTCTTTTTCAGATTCCCTTCTCTCCTGCTCTTGTGTTTCTGGGCTCCCTTTCTCCTGATCTCACTCAATCTCCTCGCCACTACCTACTCCTTGACCTCTTAATAGCTGTTGCCTTCCACATTATTACGTCTAACTGGAAGCAAGCTGTGAATGTGTCATATCGTTCCTGGTGGAACGCAGTCTGTTTCCATCACCGGCTAGACACCAATTTTGTATCTCCCGTTTCCTTGACAATTAAACGAGACCTTATTTGGCTTCCTTTGGTAACATTTCTTTCCTCCATTGCCCCAAAGAGCTCCTCCCTGGATCCAGCAGTAGTTGAAGTCCGCAAACCACTGTGAATTTCTTTTCCTTTGCTTTATTACCATATAGTGCATTCGTTTTCCTATATATTTTTACTCATGTCATTTCATGCTCATTTTGCCTGCCTTTTATAAGATTTTATTGAAATAAGTTATTGTAATTTTCCTTAAGTTGTAATTTATTGTCATATCCCTCTTCCTGTTTCTTCCTTCCCCTCCCTCCCCCCTTTTCTTTTATCTTCAATAAACTCAAACTTAAAAAAAAACATGATATTGTCGCAATTACAGAGAGGCAAGTCCATGTTCATTCAACCACAATGATTAAAAGACAATAATTGAGGAAGTAAGTTCAGCCCAAAATAAGTTAACAGACGACGTTGATGCTGTGTCATGTTCCAGGTCAAATAGGGTTCTATGGGCCAGATGTAGGAGCCGAAATACCGGTCAGTAACGGCCGATTTCGGCCGTTACCGACCGGTATTTAGTAAATAGCATGTAGGGGCCCTATTTTACTGATTCGGTAAATTTACCGATTTGGTAAAATACCGAATCGGTATTTTTACAGATTCGGTAACTTCCTGATGCAGGTGGGACTCTTCTGAGTCCCAAAGGCCTTACAGATTCGGTATTTTACCACCCAATCCAATTGGGTGGTAAAATACCGAATCCAGGTGTGCATGCACATGTGTGCATGCACACCTATTCCATGTGACAGACAGACATGCCCTTAGGGCATGTCTGTGTGCCACATGGCACACATGCCAGTATTTGGGGTGCTAGAGGATGTCAAAGTGACACCCCCTGCACCCTTGCTGGAATCGGTATTTACCGAATCGGTAAATACCAATTTGGTAATGCCCATTGATTCGTATGGGCTTCAATGCCCATAGGAATCAATGGGCATTACCGAATCGGTATTTACCGATTCGGTAAATACCGATTTTTACAGAATCGGTAATTCAATTACCGATTTTACCTACATCTCCCCCCTTCTATTTTACTGAATCGGTAAAATAGAATTACCTACATCTGGCCCTATATTGCTTACAGCTTTGACTAAAATTGTGTTTTGCATTGAGTGATTCAATAATGCAAAATCCTCACAATCTGCCATCAGCTTATCCTTTAGAGCTGCTTGAACCCCTTGGCCATCAATGTGAGTTATACTGGAAGGGTTGTCATACAGGTCAGACCGCCCTAAGATCTGCATATTGTGCGCAATATGTTCCAGCCAGGGAATCAGGGAGGATGTGTCCAATTTTAAGCAACCCTGTGGGATTAATCGGCTGAAACCAAGTTCCTTTTTAGCCAGATTGAGTGCCAGAGTTTTAGTGGACTAAGACGAAGCTGATTAATATTATAGTTCAAGCTCAGTACTTCAAGGACAATTTCATAAGAAACACTTTGTGGAACACCTAAAAGACCCTTAAAAAATAATTTTCAGCTACTTTAATTGCTCTACCCATCCATAAACCCATATTCCACTGCCATAACTCGCTAAAGGGATACACTTGGCCTTGTCCTTATCTGGCCTTTTAAAACTGCTTCCCAAAGTTTTATCCAGATACTATCTTCCTTTCCCTTTCTTAACCTAGCCTTTAGCCAATTCCTCCTCCTTTTCAACCATGTTCTATAATATCTTTCTGAGGTGTAGTTCTGATACTGTTCCCTGACTAGAGTATTTATTTACTAATTTAACGGAAGAAGGGATCGGGCCCCTTTAAAACATTTTCTTCAGTTCACATATTTTGCAGTTTCCGCTACTTGATGTATAAGTGCATTAAAACTTTCTACTTCTTTTCCTTCCCAACCGATCAGCTTCTCTAAAGTAGCCTCTAGGATGCCATTGAGGCCTAGAGTAGCCCTGTTATCCCAATGGCATCTCCCTGTTTTCCTAGCAAAGCTAACAGACTCACCATCTACTACCCAAGGGTCAGGAGGATACAAAATTTACTTTTTAAGAGTTAGTAGCTTGTGATCAGTAAAAATAGAATAAGAAACTTGTAAGTATCCCAGCAGGAAGAAAGAGACACTTCCCACCAACACGTAGCCTAAAATTGACTCTCCCATACATGTTCTTTTATAGGCCCAACCACAAAACTATTGAGAAAAGGAATTCCCTTTGCAGGAATTCCATTGATATGATGAATTCTAACAGTTTTTCTGTGAAATGAAGATAAAGTACCTATCTGTACCTATTTTAAAACATCTTGACCAAAACTCAGTTGTTTCTGGTGGCAGCAGGTGCATCACCAGGGGCAGTGGGTGGGGGGGATCCTGAATCAGGCCACATAAAACGCAGAGATATTTTTTTCCCTGCAGGTTAACTCCTACATAAAGCAATCATGCTGTGGCAGAACATGAACCTTTGGCTATTACAGTGCCTTTTGATTATTGGCAGCGGTATCTTCTCGGAGCAGGCCATGTTATTTCCTTCCTCACAGATCATAAGAACATTCAGTCCTCATAATTGGCAAGTGCATTAACAGCCAGGCACCTACAGTGGCCCCAGTTCCTTAGCAATAATGGTATTCTAATCTAATATCATCCTGGAGTTAATCTATCTATGGCTAGACAGCCCAAGTGACTAAAAATCAACTCAGAGTCACCTTTCATAATATCAACAAAAATATTATTGGTATTAGAACAATTCCTACATCGCATTTCGGATGAATATACGAAAACAGACACACAGCATTGGCTCTTTACAAAAATAGACATTTATTGATGGCCTCTAGTTTATAACAAAAACATTTCGAAAACAAAGCAATGTACTGGTGTCATTCAAATCCTTAGACAGGACTGGCCGGGTACAAGAAAATGCACCTCATATACCAAAATGTCTATGCCTGTCAATGACATCTGAAATTGAATATTATGTAGCAAATTATGCAATGTATGTTTAAGGGAACATATCTAATGAAGCCCAAACAAGATTACTTCAACTAATACCTGCTCCACCAAAGTCATGGCTTACAGAGTCAATAGATTCTGTGGTTCAATTATGACTATAGAGTTCTTACTCATAGTGGATCATTTGACGAAAACTGCACATTTTGTCCTAGCAAAACATTACCTAATGTACATACATCGTCAAAAGTGTTCCTACATGACACAGGGGCATATTATCAAGCCTGTGCGCTAAAATTATCGCCGCTTTATCGGCCGAAAACGGCCGATAAAGCGGCGATAATGGGCTTGATAATATGCTCTGTGGAATTCCAATCGAAGCCCATGTTAGATGTCTTCACATCTAACATGTGCTTCGATTGGAATTCCATAGAGCATATTATCAAGCCCATTATCGCCGCTTTATCGGCCGTTTTCGGCCGATAAAGCGGCGATAATTTTAGCGCACAGGCTTGATAATATGCCCCACAGTTCTTTCCACTGCGACTCATCTGTATTAGTCACTGATAGAGGCACAAAATGTATATCGTGAGTTTGGTGAGCACTGTGCACTTGTTGGGCCATGTTGCAAGACTATCCTCTTGTCAGCACCCACAGGCTGCTGGATAAACCAGAAGGATGTATCAGATTTTGAAACAATGCCTGTGTTTCAACGTTTAAAAGATCCAAAGGATGGGACATTGACTCTGTGGGGACAGAATTCTCAGCAATCCCCCCCTTTATTCATTTTATAGTTTTCCCTCCTTTTGCTGTTCATATGGTCCAAATCGTGAATGGCCCTTGTCAATACCGAAGTAATAACCACTGTCCATGAAGTATAGGTTTAGAAAACGAGATTTCAGTCTGAAGCAAGCTCAATTCAATTTGACTGAAGACAAGCAATCTTCTAAACAACATTCAGAAGCTCAGGGACACCCAACATCCTAGTATCACAACGGAGAAAAATTACCGCTGTTATTCAAAAACATGTGTTTCAAGTGAAAATGAAAGTTCCAGCCAGTACCCAGCAGCGTGAGTCATTAGACTTGAAGTTCGACAGCTTGCTTTGCCAAAGACCTGTCAGATACACTTGTAGTTTCACAAATATTTTGTAAAACAAGTATGAAATGGAGCACGGTTCATGTCTCCACCACTGCCTACAATAATCAGTAGACGGAAATGTTATGGCCCCATAGAACAGATCATGAACAATCCACCAATACCAATACCATTGTCATTACCCTTCAAAATCTAAAGATGGTTGGGAGTTCTTGGGAATAATATGCTGTCAAACCCCAGTCCTTTTAATCATTTCTTCAAACCTTGCCACGCTACATTCAGATGGTTTACTGGGTCCTGCACTGACCAGCATTGTGCCCAGGACCTTGTTTTTAGTGTGAATGAGTCTGTGGAGCTTGGTATTTGCGCTTGGTAGTTCTAGTGAGGTTCTGTTCATGGTGGTTCTAGTACTGCTGGAGCTGTATGATTGCATGGTCTGCTCACATGGTCTGCTGCTTCAGGTCCTTATGATGGTCAGATGTCACTGTCACCTGAACTACTGAATCATCCAGTCATGGGATCGCCTTTAGGAGTAGAAGCAAAAAGCAAAAAAACATGCAGGTAACAGGTTGTGCTTTCTGCTAGAAGACGCAATGCAGTTTACTTACCTTGGGTATAGAGCTTTTTCTTGCTTTCAAAAGAGAATTGTAGATGCTCTTCTGCCACTCTTCCAAAATCACCAGAAAAGAAAAAACACCTGATTTAATAGTTTTTGCCGGTCCAGCATCTTATCTCTGCATTAATAAAAGCACAGCACTGTGGACATACTTTGATTTCTTGTAAGTAATAACAGAGAGAGAGAAAGGTTTTAAAACCCAATTGTTTGATATTTTCCTTTTTTCGATGTTGAGTTGAAGGACGGTGTATCTAACTCTATTTATAGTTCCGTTGCATTCTAAATTATTACAAAATAGTTTGAGAGGTGAATCTTGAGGAAAACTTTAAAATGTTTGGAATCCATATGCCAAAAAGACATTAATATGAGTTTTAATTCCCAAATGTGTCTAGAGAAATACAAAAGACAAAATAAGACCTTTAAAGTAGAAAGACAGAAATAGAAGACGGCCCTTAACAGTAGAAGAAGATTTTCAGAGATCCTCATAAGTGCCTGTTACAAAATAAAATACAACTAAAAAATAAAAGCATACAAAGTAAAAAGAATGTGAAAGAATGTGAACCTGTGTGTTTTTGATTTTTTTCTTGGTCTGGGTTCCAACTCAGTGGCAGATTTGAGGCCATCAGATCAGAGGTAAAATCCAAAACTTGACACCATGTCTTGGACATCTTCCAATAGACCAGTTACACTTTTCCTCTATATCTCATTCCACGCCTTTCCACTTTTGGGCATCCTTGGGTCATATGAGTTCTGGCAGATAGGGAGCAATAGGACTGGAAATCTTCTGCAATTTCCCGATTCTGAGGACCACTATGATTAGCTCCTCGCTCCTAGAGCCTAGTAGAAATCTCTTTAACAGATCCAGTGCCAATCGCTGAACATTTTTAAATAAGCACCTCCGAGTATTTTTAGGAGAACTACAGCGAAAATCAATAAACTATTTTATAGGCTCTACTCAGTATATCAGCTCATCTTTGTTAAGGGTCTTGCCGATTCTGCTCAATAAAAGGCTTACAAATATTTATGGAATACTGAATTAATTTCTATTTTTGTGTATGGTAATTTTGATCTTCAAAACAGAGAATTAGTTATCTCTGAGAGTGCCACTCCAAAAACCATGCCAGCATCTGGACCCCATCTCTGGGTAGACTTTTCATGTAGAAAATGTATGAGAATTTATCTAAGAGTTTGTGTAGGTTGCCTTGTCTAAGCTTACAGTCTCGAAGTCTGTTCTATCCTGGTTTAAGTACTGCTTTCACTTCTAGCGCCCAACTCCTTTGATGTCAGTTTTCATTTGCTGCACCATTCCTTGGGTATTCCCAATACATATACTCCTCAGAACGACCTTTATTAGATTCCTCTCTTCCTTTCTTAGTTATTTTGTAAGTACTTGTTAAAAACGTTGTCTATCTTAGTTTGGTATGTAGATTCCAGCACAGGCTACTGACATCCAACTATGTACACAGGAGGCCATGTGAAGAATGATTAGATAGTAGTCTCCCTCAATAAAATTAGTCTGTACATCTATTTCTAATGACTCAACAAACAAAATCATAGTTAACCCCGCTGTAGCAATCCTGTGGGTTCTGAAAGAAATCAGCACATCTTATCACAGGATGATGATGCTACTAGTACTTATCTAGTCCAAACAGGTAATGACATCTATCATTTATGTAGTGAGGCTAGATTTGTGTCTTCAGCCTCAGTAGCAATCTAGCTCGTACACCTGAATGCACACAATTGAACGCTTCTGATACAATCTTCAAGACATCCAATCATGGTGTGACTATTTCTAATATTGTCAGAAAAAGTCTCAGATCTAAAATGTTGGGGGGTGTATAGATAAGTATAGATTTACTATTCTTAACTCCACATCTACTCACTTTAAAGATGTATTCTGTCTAACTACCGTTACTCCTCCAGAATAAAAAGAAAAAAAGAGCTTTATTAAATGCCCTTGTATCCACAGGTTAATTCTATGTCAGGACTGGAGGCAAGGATTATGCCTTCTCTCTTCACTTTATTTAACAGCAGTCATTAAACAACAACAAAACTACATTTCCCATGAACCTTAGAGAAGAATGTAGTCAATAAAAAAAGTCCAATAGGAGCAGTCCCTCGTCATCCAATCAGGATAGGCTGCCCCCAACATAGACTGCTCTCACTGTCCCTTCCTCCTCTTTCTTCGCTGCTCATCAGCCGAGATTATGGCGCTTCTATTGGCGTACATTGTGGCGCTTCTATTGCTATTCTCAGTGCTTCGCGCCTCACTCGCTTCATTGTGCTTTGTTTAATGAGGACCAGTGCTGCGTCCTCTAACAGGATCCACGTGAGCGTTTCCGCTCCTACTCAGTCCGGCTGGTGCGCTCGGGGCCTCCCGCTGTCAGGGGGTGCAGGAGGCCGTCTGCCTGGGCGCGCGCATTCAAATCTGCCTGGGCGCGCGCATTCAAGTCCTTAAGGGCTTGTGCAGTGCTCCGTAGGCTTGAACTTCTGGCCTGAGGTAGAGCTACTCTGTGGTCTGTTTTTACGCGATCAGGCCATCGTCTTTATCAGGCCGATCTGCGTCCACGTTCTGCTAGGCACTGTGGCAGAGTCTGTATTGAAAATTTTCACACGCTCTTTGCGTTTGTTTTGGAGAGCTCGTTCACTTGTTAGGCACACCTCCCATGCCAGCTGAGTGACTTTCATGTGACCTTTCTGTTTTCTGCACCAGACTTTGTGCCCGGGGTTATCCCCTGTTCTTCGGCAAGGCTCTCGCATTAATTTACAGGCTGACACCCATCCTTTTGTTGAACTGCTCTTGCTAAAGCACTGTCTGCCACCCAGACTTATTTTTTAGTTGAAGCCCTCATTAACGTCCTCTGTGCCCTATAATGGAGTACGAGTATGAGGATGATTACCACAGAGGGGAAAATTCCCTAACAGACTTCCAGTAGGGCGTGTACTTCTATGACGCAGTAAATGCGTCAATTTATAAAGCGGTGGGTGATGCCATGACCTCGCTAGAAGAACGCCTCACGCTTAAAATTGATCAAGCATTGGCACGCCTAACCAATGTTCCTGCAGTTTCGGCCCCGCAATTGGCGGTCCCAGTCCCCTCCTCTCCCCCGCCCAAATGCGGATGCGTTACTGGAGTGGACTCCACTGCTTTTTACCGCCTGAAACAAGCCTTTTTAGAAACACACCCCCAGCTACCCTCCACAGCCCCCTGCCTCTCATGGCCCCACTTCCAACGCCTCGAAGCTCCTCTGGTGCTCCCGATGGTGAGCCAGGTCTGTCCGGACCCCCTCCACCTGTACCTCCTATACCGGCAGCGGTCCTGTTTTACCCTGACAACATAGTTCACCTGCATTACGTGGCCATGCATATTCGCAAGCCTCTCTAGAATGAGGCCCAAAACTGCCTTCGGGTGGAGTGTCCTCGACCGTCCTTGGAAGGTAAAGTTGCCCTTACTTCAGAAATTGATCTCTGTATTGCGACCTTCCTCCAAAAATTTATTAGGGACCCCCAAAAAGGGGACTGACTGTTCATGGAGGGCTTGTCAGGACAAGCTCTTTGACGTCCAGGGCCCTTTAACGTAAATTCTTTACATGGTAAAGGAGGCCAAGGTTTCAGGTTCCCTCATCTCCCCTTACTCCCTTTCTGGATGGGTGTAGAGGGCCATAGTGTTCAACTTCTTAAGGAAAGCCAACTGTGCATTGTCTGCGGAGCATCACCGCTCCTTGCTTATTAAGGTGGACCCCAAGCTTGGGGATTTAGCAGACTCAGAGCCCAGGGCCGTTGCCCAGGATGGACTTTTTGGTGACCTGTTCGATAAGAAACTGGGTACATTTGTTAACACCTTTACATCTCTAGATAAGGTGCAAACCACTATAAAGAAGGTTTTTCCCCAGGCTTTCAGGGGGCCCAGTGGAGGTATGGGTCGCTCGACCGGCCGAGGCTCCAACCAACATCCCAGAGGACAAAGCTCCACCAGTGGTCAATACCAGGACCAAAGTCGATTTGGTAACTTCCTCCCTTCCAAGGGTCGTCGAGGCAGAGGACGATGATACAGAGGGGCATCGGCTACTTTCTCCGGTGAGTGTTCTCCCTTCTTCCCACTTAAAAAGAGGGGGAGGCTTGGGAATTTTTTCCAGGCCTGGACTTTTGTCAAGGGCACCCGTGGGTTCTTCAAACTGTTGGGGGTTTTCACATAGAGGAGTTGGGGGTTCCCCGTCAATGGGTCTATCCTTGCTCCATAGTGTTTTCTCAGCAGGATGCAGACTTGGTAACCGAGGAGGTTTCCTCTTTCCTTCGCAAAGGAGCGGTTATACCAGCTCCTCTCCACCCATACGTTTTTTTCAGCAATTTGTTTCTGGTAGACAAGACGGACAGGGGCAAAAATCCAGTTATCAATCTGAGCGAATTCAACGAACGGCTCGTCTATCGCCACTTCAAAATGGAGGGAATCCACCTCCTCAGGGATGTCTTGTATCCGGCGGACTGGATGGCATGGCTAGACTTAAAAGACGCCTACCTGGTCATTCCCATCTTTCCTCCTCACCAGCGGTTTCTCCAGTTTTGTTGGCAGGACCAGACTTACAAGTTTGCCTCCCTACCATTCGGCCTCTCCTCAGCCCCTTGGTGCTTTACCAAGGTCCTAAAACCAGGTGTGGAATGGCGGCGAGCTTGGGGCATTCGGATGATTGTCTATCTGGACCATCTCCTCATTATGGATGCATGCTCCCGACAGCTTCACCTTCAGCTTCAGATGAAGGTGAATCTGCTTCAGTCTCTGGGTTTCATCATCAATGAGACAAAGTCTGTTCTATTCCCCTGTCAGACGAAAATATTTCTTGGCTTTGTGATCGACTCAAGTTCATCCACTCTCCTGTCGAGGAAAGTAACAAAAATTTGTCACAATGGTGAGTCTGTCAATGGATGCCTGGGAGGAAATTCACTGGTGCCTCCAACACATGGAGGCCTGGAATGAGCAGGCTATCTTCGGGTCTGTTCCCGACTTGGTCATTGAATTGGACGCCAGCACTCTAGGTTGGGGAGCCAGGTGCAACAAATTTACTACCGGAGGACTGTGGTCTCTAGATGAGCGCAAGTTACATATCAATTGTTTGGAAGTCATGGCAGGTTCCTTTGCGGTTCGATGCTGGACAAGAGAGTCTATTCAGTCCTCGAACCTGTTGAAAATGGACAACGTTTCAGCGGTCCGTTATATCAACCACCTGGGAGGAGCAAAATCCAAAGCCCTCTCTGATCTTGCCACCAGCTTCTGGCAGTACTGCCTCAACCACCATGTATTGGTGACAGCAGAGTACCTTCCAGGGAGAGACAACCTAGTAGCAGACTTTCAATCTCATCATTTCAGGGACTCCAGCCTGTGGCGGTTGGACCCAATGGTTTTCCGGACATTGGTCACGTAGTGGGGTCTGTTCTCAGTGGACGTGTTTGCTTCCAGACTGGATTAGCAGTTACCTTGGTTTTTCAGTTGGAGGCCGGACCCCCTGGCCACATCTACGGATGTTTGCCTTCACGATTGGAGCTTGGAGAGGGGCTATGCATTTCCTCCCTTTGCAATGATCACTCTGGTCATGGCCCAGGTCATCACCCGGTGTTGTGTTGTGTTTACCTTGTCAAAGCGCCAGGACGCCCCTTCGCTGGGGCAGCTGTGCGCGGTATAAGTAAAAATAACATAACATAACATAACAAGAAGCGGATATAGTTCTCCTATCCCCCCTTTGGATGTCTCAAGTGTGGTTTAAAGTTCTTCTGAAACTTTCCTGGGATACTCCAATCCTACTCCCCTCTTTCCGAATCTTCTGCTGAATCCTAACGGGGCTCCTCATCCTCTAGTCCTTCAGAACTCGGAGTATTACCGGCATCGCTGGGAAATCCCACGCCTTTCGGCAAAGTCTGAGGAACTTATGTTGTGAACTTGGGCGGCAGGACGGTCAAACGTTGCAGATCCGCTTGGGGAAGATGGTCCCATTGGTTTATGCGATGGGGTATCAATCACTTGGACACAGATTTGGTGTATGTCTTGGGTTTCTTGGCCCATCTAGCATCTAAGGGTCTGGCTTATCGGTCTATTAACACCTTTTGCTCCGCCATAACGGCCAACAATTTGTTGATTGATCATTCACCGGTGGGGGAACATCCCCTTATTTGCAAACTTCTTTGAGGCATCCGCCTTTCCTTGCCTCCGGAACCATGCTATTCTGAGCTCTGGGATGTGAATCAGGTCCTCAACCTTTTTTTATCTTGGCAGCCCAACAGGTTCTTGTGACGCAAACAGCTGTCATCAAAATTGGCGATGTTATAGTGTTTTATTTCATGCCGCCGTGTCTCAGATGTCAGAGCTCTGGACATCACCTCTAGGATTTTTTCCCCCTCGGGAGTCACTTTTACTCTGCATAGACTCTCTAAGTGCCATACCAGGGTTATCTCTTACCCGGAATTTCCTGATTCCCCAAAATTGTGTGTTGTTCATTGCTTGAAAGCCTATGAGGAGATGATGGAGAAGTGCAGGCCTCCAGGCGAACACAATTTGCTAATTTCTCTGCAAACCCTTAAAGGCAGTTTCCTTCCCTCCCATAGCCCGTTGGGTTAGGTGGGTTATGTAGGAAGCAGGCATCAGCCTTAAAGGCCCTCACTCAGCTCAAGGAGCGATGGCTTCTAAAGCATTTGGCTTGGGCGCCCGTTTGGAGGATATTCTGAACGCAGCGGATTGGTCTTCGGACTCGACCTTCAAGAGGTTTTATTTCAAGCCGGTGCTAGACATGGCTCACCTTGTGGTGAGCAAGCTTCAAACTAGCATAATCCTCGCCTCCAGTCCTGACATAGAATGAAAAAAATGTCCTAGCTATCGTGACGGAAAGTTTCAATCCTATTAAGGACTCGGAGATGATGATTATCCCACCCGAGGGATTACTTGTGGATCTCACGCCCGTATGGTATTAAGTAAATATCATCAGCTTGTAGGAGTATTAATCTCCAAACATAAATCCTAATTCACTAAACGAATCACTCCAGCTTTGGAAATATATAACATTAAAGTGATAAGCTCTGCCCTTTATGGAGCGGAGTTATGGGGATTTAATAACATGAGCCACCTTCTAAAAGCTAAAAACAAATTCCTACGTGGTTTAATTGGTTTCCCCCAAAGTACTCCCATGGTTCCGCTTCTACTAGACCTAGGTAGGAAAAAGGTGGTGGATATGGTTGGGCCACGTCCACTTTTGTATTGGAGGCGAATCTGGACCACCCCTGAATGTATACATTATGCTCAGGGTCTGAAGGACTTAAGATTATTATGGGATGAACCAGACACTGCAATTTTTCCCACAAAAAAAACAGTTGAAAGATAAATATTGGGAAATGGTCCTGTCTACTTCCTACTTGTCCGGTATGAATACTAATTTGACAGGCCGATTTTTAGACCACAAATCTTGACCGTCCTGTGAAGCATACTTGGATATAATTGAGAGTCCTATCGATCGATCGAAAATTGTACTTTCAATTCAGGATAGGAGCCCTACTGATAAAAGCTTGTCCCCTTTATGCAGCCCCACGATGTAAATGGTTGAGACCTATTTGTTCTTCCCTGGGCACTCAGAGGGGTACAGAAGCTCTAAGGATACTAGAATCTGACTGTTCTCCCCACATAGCTATTGCTTTAGCTAAATTTCTAAGGTGAGCTTGGGTCATTTGGGCACGCACCTCATTGCCAATTGTTGCTAATTAGTTATAAGGCCTTATTCTTATTTTAGTGCCTTGTTTTTATGAAGTACTTTTAAATGTATTATATATGAATTTTTAATAGTGCTTGCAATTCGACAGTATAAATTGGAATTTAATACCTTTTAATCATGTGTATTGTATATGTAGTATTTATTGTGTATTGTGATAGTTTTGTGTATTGTATGTGTTTTTATGACTTACTGTCGAATAAAGCTTTTTCGAATCGGTATTAAGTAACACAGTTTTAATCTAATTTCTGATTTAATGTGCGACTCCGTTGGGGTCGGGTTATACCATGTTACTAGTTGCTTGCTGTGTTCATGCTCTCATCTCATGTTCTGTTGTTGTGGCAGAATGATTTAGCATGCATGCTAATGTCATAATTGCTGTCATCAGATTATTTTCCGTGAATTGATTTTTTCCTGTACTCCCATAGGTTCTGATGCGAGTAAACAGGACGCTTAACTATGGACCTTCCGCTGCCTTCGACCAAAGAAAGAGGAGGAAGGGACGGTGAGAGCAGACTATGCTTGGGCCAGCCTATCCTGATTGGATGACGAGGGACTGCTCCTATTGGACTTTATTTGCTGACTACATTCTTCCCTAATGTTCAATGGGAAATTTAGTTTTGTTGTTGTTTAATGCCTGCTGTTAAATAAAGTGAAGAGAGAAGGCATAATCCTCGCCCGAGTCCTTAATAGAATTGAAACTTTCTGTTACTATAGCTAGAACATTTTTCATTCACCTTAATTGTGGTGGCTCCAATGTGTTCCTTTGATGAAGGCAATGCCTGCACTCTGTGTTATAAAGTTTTAAGAACATGTGCACTCTGAATTTGTTATGCAGTTATTCAACCCACTCACAGTCTAGGTTATAAATTTACCAAGCCACCATAATTTCATGAAAATAAAGATTCGTTCTGAAACACACAACTTATCATATATCACGGTTCCGCCATCACAGAACCCACACTTGATAATCGATGCCAGCAACAAAAATCTCCATGCTATAAACCCTCTCTCATCTCTGGAGCCGGTAAGGACGTTTTATGTTATTTAAAATAAAGAGGGAGATCCTGTAGATCCTAGATGATACAAACAAACAACATCCTCCCTTAAGGTTTCCATCCCCTCATGGTAACTACTCCCAATCTGAATATTTCTAATGATTTAGTGCGGTTAACTAACCAAAACAAGAAACAAAGACAGGGCAGTAGTGTCTGGCATCTCTGATAGCATATTCCTAACCCACAGATCCCAAAGTGCACTGGACTACTAAACTGAAACTCAGAACATCTCCCATCGTATACCAACATGCACCTTGCAATCGTTCAAATTGTCCATTTTCTAGAGACTGCACTCCATTATATTTTACCATCACTCACTATGCTGGAGACTTGATATTTGTAGCTAACTCCTCACCACTGCTGGAATTTCCCATCTATCCACCCATCACAAGCTGTCTCCGTAAACGTCAAAAATGGCGTATGCCTATCTTTGAGCACCTTGAGCTTGGTAGGCATAACATGTATATTAATATGAAAACCAATTTGAATACTGTCCTCTTGTGTGCTTCAAAAGTTCACAGCTGGACTGGTGGAGCTGTATATAATTCAGAAATATTTATATATGTAGTCCTTCAAATTGTGATGTCTCTTGCACTGTGTGAGGCTACGTTGTGATCAAGAATATTTAGAAAGTGCATAATAATTACTTGGGGTGGGACAAGCAGATTTGAATGTGTGCTCTAGTTCTGAAAACATTTAATGGAGAGAAACATAATTAAACATTTGGGTTTCAGCCTTTCTGCTGACATTTTTTAAGTAATATTTAGACAGAGGGCCTTGTCCTCCCTCTGGGAATCAGAGGAAATTGAAGTTATTTCTTTGGAACTTCAAAGCAGCCGTTTCTACTGTTGCTTCAAGGTGCTGGAAGTTCACTTGAAATCTAAGGAAAGTTGTTCTCATTTCTGATGTTGGAGGATTCTATTTGCATGTGTGAATCGGTCTGTTTTTAGCTTTAAGGATGATGGCTCATATGTTTAACCTTGTATTCCGTTTCAGACAACAACATTGAAGCTGTCATAAATGTGCTATCTGTCATCCAGCCGGAGTTCATCCCACTCCCAGAAAACATGCTGCAGTGATCTGATGATGAATTTGGCTTCTCAATTGCGTGTTGTGACAGCTTCCTTCTAAACCTATTACTAATAGTCAGAATCCAGGCTTGAACAGCACCTAATAGACCACTGTGCACTCCATTTCCACTGTGATTATTGAATATTGCCAGTGCAGCTCTGCATGACAGCAGCCTCGGATGACTTTCATGGCAACATATCATTACATCTGATGTTACATTACCTGCACAGTGGCCCACAAAGTAGAGGAGTATTCTAGTCAGGGTCACCAGAGTGAGGCAGAGACCAGGCGACAATCCAGTCATTTTCAGCATTGCCTGATCATCCACCTCATTGTGTCAGGTGTGCTTAGAAAGTGATCAAAATCCACTCACACAATTGGGTGAGCGGGTCTCCCAGGTACAACCATCTGGTAGGCCTACATCTTTAGTGGGCTATTTTAGGGCTCTCTTTGACATCACTCCAACCCCTTTTCATTATTGCCTAAAATGTTAACCCAGAGTTCTTCAATCTGTGGGGCGCGGCCCCCGGTGGGCACAACACCATCTCAGGGGGGTCGCGCACTCCACCCTAAAATCTTACCTTTGTTCATCTTACTGTTATGCCTTGCAAGTCTTCCGCCATTTCAAACGGGGTTTCTTTTTCTTGTAGAGCTCCTGTAACAGAGGGTTGGAGGGGGAAAGGAGGTAAATTGACGAGGCACTATGTGCCTGTGCTTTTGTTATGTTAAGAGCAGATGCATTAACCGTACGAGGAGGGGGTTAATTAATCCTTCAGCTGTAGTGGGAGGCAGGGAGTCTCCTCTGCTAAAACCGAAAGCAAAAAAAGAGACAGTTCTGTTCTTTGCATTCTATTTCACAGCAGAGGAGACTCCTTGCCTCCCACTGCAGCTTAAGCATTTCAGCTCTACTAATTAATGACAGTGCTTGATTTTACAATAAAAAAAGTGCCAGTGCTAAAGATTTCTCAGAAGAACGTGGTCATTGCTATCAAAGGTCGAGGTGGTGAATACTAAGGCTGCGTTGTGTTGATTTCACCTCATGCCTCTCGCATTCACCAACAGAACTCCCTGCCCCTTTACCTCACACTTTCACATTCATTTTCCTCCTGTTTAAAAGGTCGGGCACAGCCATAGACGGTTAAGATATTGGCCAACGAGCTCATTCATCTTTAGGGTGAACTCGCAGCTCAAATGGGTGTTTAAGAAGCTCTCTCATTTAATCATGCGCGAAGACTGAGGTGCTGGTCTGACCTGTCATGTTAGTTTCTTATGTTGCAGTAGTTTAACAAAACTCACTCGCCTTTTTGTAAAATTCATAAACCATGAAGGCTTTGGGTACTTAGGCCAGTATTATGCAGAACGGCGCCCCTGTGAGATGAATAGGAGTCAGGGTGAGACTTTCTAGGTAAGTAATAACTTATGTAGAACCATGCTTATGTCCCAATCCTGTGGGACTGAAATACCTTTTAGATACCTGTGCCGTCATTAAGTGCAACTTAAGATGTTTGCAGCAAGGTAAGTTAGCATGTCATAGATTTTTTTTTTGTTTTCACGAAACTTCAACTATATAAGTTCATCCTGGATCTAAAAAGCTAGATACACTACTGCACCAAACAATAAGAAAAATCAAGAAGGTAAAATACCTACATAAGACCAGTTCAACTACCATCAACTCATCACGGTGAACCATAACACGGTAAAGTATCCAAAAATAAACATTTTGGAAATTAAGTTGGAACACAGTAGAAGACTGGGAGGAAAGAAAAAAACAAACATTGGCATAGCCAATAGGTCTCGCCTTTGGGACCTTATAAGTGTTTAGCCATGCAACAATTGATGTTGTTGCAACAAGGATATTGTGCTGCAAAACTAAATATTTATAAGGTCCCAAAAGCAAGACCTATTGGCTATGCCATTGCTAGTTGTATTTTCTCTCTTACTTAGGATCAAATACTGTTAAGAAAAAATAAGTGGTAGTGCCTAAAGTAAGTGTTGTTGGGTCCTACCGGCAAACACTGGCTTCAAATAAAGACTGCAATACTTTAAATGGGACAGAACTGGTAAGTCGCTATGAAACCTTATATATTCAAGTGTGAAGTGCCTGCCCTGTTCAAAAGCAAGCAATTCTTTTAATTAACCGATTTTCAATATATCAGGCACTGTTCTGCAGAAGTGCATTACTCTACGTGGGAACAGATACTTCAAAACATAACTACTTTTAGTGGCACAACACTGACAGCAGCAATATATTTGAAACAACGAGTATGTCACTTCCCAGCAGAATAGCAACTCTTATTTCTTGTACTTTTGGGGGGCCCTACATAAGCACCTGGTGTATGTTTCTGTCCTCATCTGTTTTTAAACCACACCAGTGCTTATTCATGTATAAATTAGTAGTGTAAATCTGGTGTCAAGTGTGAGCATCGCTGATGATGGCGAGCATGAGAGAGAAAGGGATAGAGCAACTAAGTGGAATAGGACAGAAAAGAGAGGAACGGAATACGAGGTGGAATGTGATAGAGATCAAATGAGGGAGAGAATTAGCCAGAGAGATGGCTCTTTTTTCCTATGCAGCGTGAAATGACAAAACGAGCTGTAGCAACCGCTATGTAAAAGCAAAATAACAACAATGCACTCTCTAATTTCATGCGCTAAAGGTACAGAAACCCTACTCTGCTGTCAATAACATGCTAAGTTACTTCAAGTGTCTGGGAATGCACCTTGCATTCAGACAACTTGCTCCTCATTCTTGCTAATCCCCATGCACTCACACCATTCACCCGCTCACCCTGCACTCACAGTGATCACTCTGCACTAACAATGCACTTGCGCTGTTCTTCCTGTACCTCACCCTGCAGTCATACAAGCACAATACTCTACCTGCACTCATGTGGAATTCACTCAACTGTCCCCCTCACTGCTTAATCTGCAGTCTCACTCAAATACGTCCAACACTTACCATCCATTCATTCGTCCCACTTTGCACTTACATCTGCACCCAAATTCATATGGTCACCTCACGCACCCTGCAGTCACTCCTCGGACCCTACTCTCAAACTGTTGCATGGCTCACCGTGCACTCACATAGGCCCTTCTGCCACCCACACAGCGCAGAGGTTTAAAAAAGGTTAAACATTATTTGCCGGATATGACCCGGGATATGCTTGTGGCAGTCAATTATGTAGTGTACCAGATTCCAGAAATTCAGATGTTGGGGGACCCAACATCTAAAATAATTTAGCTGGGGGGCTCAACTTCCAGAAGTTTAAAGACCTCTGCTCTAATCTCTAATGAAGAGAGGAGCCATTCCAGATCAAGAGGACCCCTCGAGAATCCCCCTGCAGTGTCCCAGACCAGTCCACTATTCTCGCCTCCTAAGTCACTAGATTTTCAGGTCACATCTAGCCCGGTCATGCATCCCAAGGAAATTAGTTTCAGGAGAGTCTATCCTAAGTACATCTGCCTGCTGACCATCGTGACCTGCTCATCTTCTCTGGGTCAGTAGTCACCATCAGCCTGACAGTGGGCGACACACTCAGCAGTGAGTTGTCACAACCAGGACATCTGCACAACAACAAGCTCTCACCTTTAACAGAGGATCATCTTTATACCCAATTACAAATTTCAGCTCATAATCGACCGGGGAGGGGACTTCACTACTTCACTACTTCATCTTCTGTAGACTACTGCCCATTAAATATATATTTGCTGCCTCCACATCAGCAAGCAGCAGCAATAAGCAATGTATACAGACAGGATTTCTGTCAGGAAATATAAGTACATCAGGAGCAGCTGAGGTTCACCTGTTGTTGGACATCTTGCTGACCACACCTTCCTTTAACAAACTAAATATGAATACAAATTATCAATAGAATGTTTTTTAACATACTATCCCTACGGTGTTGAAAATACAATCACTGTATTCTTCTTTTCAATTGTATACTTTTGACACACATTGGAGGGTTCTTTGTTATAACCGAACTCTAAGTTAGCTGCTGGGTCTTTTGATATTTCTCATAACTTACTAGAGACCAATCTCCATGGGTTCCTTAGGTATGCACATTTTCTATCATATTCGGTCACTCCCAATAAGATTCTAATTCACTTTTACCAATTCAGAAATCCATCTAAGTTGTCTTTCTTATGTAAAACTGCATTGTCAAGCTCAAGTCATCACTAAACTGTAGATACAAATGATGTTACAGAATAGACATGGAGCCCACCACTCTCAATCCCTATCTATAGGGCTGAATATGTTCAATCCTGCTTGGCACTGATAGCGAAGATGGAGGAAGGGAGTTATGGATATAAGAGAAGACACCCAAGAGATGTTGTTGGTTTGTAGTCACACAGCATGTCTCGCCAGATTGAAGTTCTCTTGGATTTTAGCAGTCTGTCACGAGTGACAACTTTTTAATACTAAACAGAACAAAAGACTGCTTCTCTTTCCTCTTAATTCAGCTTGAAATAAAAAGTTTTCGATTTAGCAAGTTTTTGCATGAATAGCAACATTGTGCACAAAATGAGATGTACACAAGATGTATTCTAGCTTCTGATACACAATGGTAAACACTCTGTCAGTGGCCCAATCCCTATATTTTACTAGAGTTAACACTTGTCTTGTGATGAGAAGAGCCCAAGTAAGGCCAAGCACTAGTCCATGCACTGGGTGAGGCTTTTGTAGACTTAAAATCCTTGAATTCTTTTTTTTTATTATTATATTTATTAAAAGAAATGTTTTGCTTTCTTCCAACAATCATCGTGTATCACAGTACAACATACTCAGAGTACAATCAATTAGACATAACCTTTTGTACAATAAAAGGTAAGAATACCAATAATTCGGATTACCCCATAAACAATATATATGCGGGAAAAAAAGAAGAATTAAAGAGAATAACAAAAATCAGAATACGAAAAGAGAGAAAGGAATATCCAGATATAGAATGTAAAGGACATATTAGAGGATTAAGTCCGACAATCAGGTCATCTCAAATCCCTCCTTCTACCTCCGTATAGGGTCCCAGATTCTCAACCCTAATAACCTGCCTCTCCTACCTTTTCTTGCATATATTGCTTTTTCTAGATTGTAAGCCGCTAGAAGGCTTGCCAGCCATTGTTGAAGTACCGGGGGTCTTACGTCTAACCAGGCCCTGGCTATAGTTAATCTGTACACTGCCATAGCTACGAACATAATATCACGCTGAGGCATGTCCGGGTCTGAACTAACTCCTAGCAATAGCAAAATTGGTGAGAGTACACTTTGTATTCCTAGTAGTCTACCTAGAAACACCTCTAGATCCTGAATCAGCGCATGCAGCTGCGGGCAGGTGGTGAAGATATGTACAATATCTGCCTCTGGGAAATTACATTGTGGACAAGTAGTCCCCGAAGTGCTGCCCCATTGTGCTAACCTATCAAATGTGTAATAGAGGGAATATATTGTTTTGTAATGCTGTGCCTGAAGCGGGGCAGAGCAGAGAATCGTACCATCTAACTCCAGTGACTCCTGAAACCAGTGTGTTTCGATGCTCAGTTTCTGAGCCCACTAATTACCCTGTATACAAAGATTGTCCGGTTTCCCTGCTGCTAAACAAGCATAAAAACTCCAAATCGTGCAATCACCCCCTTTCCTTATTTTGTCAAGAATTTATTATTGCCAAATCCGTCAGGTCCACCCTGCTTAGTGCACAAAAAAATTCTAACTTTCAGATATTTAAAAAAACTCCTACTGTCTATATCATATTTGGTAGCTAATTCTGTAAATTGAACTACCCCCTCTAGATCCATAACATCTCCAATCTGTATTATTCCTTTACCGGCCAACCCCGCCATAGCTGCATCCACAAAAACTACCTCCGGGAAGGATCTATTTTTGTATAGGCGCGTATACCTATTAAATCTCCCCAGCCCACATTTTCTCAGAAATGCAGTCCAGATCTTAACGGCAGCATTAACTGTCTTGAACCTGGTCCTTTTAAAATATGCAAAATCAGTACAATTTAAAAAACAATTTTCAACCTTTGTTCCCAAAACCACTGCATAGACATCTGAGGAAGTGCTGGTGATACTTCGGTCTACACCACCACCTCCGATCAGACCCTGCATGTACTGCAGTGCCGCCGCCCAATAGTATAATCTAAAGTCCGGGCCCCCCAACCACCTCTCTCTCTTGGAAGGGAAATAAACCTGTATGCCCTTCTGGTTTTCCCGTGTGCCCAGATAAACCTATTTAGAATTAACTCTAGTGCATGAAACCATTTACCCTCAAAAAATAGGGGATAGCTCTGAAAAAATAAAGAAATTTGGGCAAAATTAACACTTTGATAACATTTGTACATCCAACTAGGGATAGATGAAGGTTATTCATTCTTTCCAGATCTAACTTTACTCTTGTCATTAGAGGAGCGATGTTCAGTTCCACGACCTTGTCCAGCCCTGCAGATATCTCAACCCCTAGGGATATTGCTGAGCTAACTACCCGAACATCATTGCAATCTACATGAGGGTTTTTAACAACCTGGGTCTTGGTCCTATTAATTCTATACCCTGAGACCCGCCCAAATCACACAGCTTTGGATTCCACCTCCCTGAGTGCTATAGTCGGGCTTGAAGTTAAGATAGCCACGTCATCCGCGTAAGCCAAAGTTTTAAACTCCTTACCGCTCATGCTTAGAGGAGGAATATTAGTATTAGCTTCTAGATTTCGGAGCAATGGGTCCATATCGAGTGTGAACAATAGGGGAGAAGAGGGACAACCCTGCCTAGTCCCCCAGCTAATCTTGATCAGGGCAGAATGCCCTCTATTCACTCTAATTCTAGCTGTCGGTTCTTTATATAAGGACTGAATAGCCTTTATATAGCCCTCCCCTATGCCATACCACTTCATTACGACCCAGAGATAGTAACAGGAGACCCTATCAAACGCCTTCTCTGCGTCTAAAAATGATGCTGCCGTAGGATCTCCCGGGATCGCCGCAGCGTCAAACAAAGTAATTGCTTGTCTGATATGCTGGGTAGTACCTTTGCCTGAAATAAAACCATGTTGAGATGGGCTAACCAAGCTCTCAATAATTCTTGCCAATCTTCTAGCTAATATTTTTGAAAACATTTTGGCATCAGCATTCATTAGGGTAATTGGTCTGTAGGACCCAGGAACTAATGGGTGTTTCCCTTTCTTCAGAATTACCATGATGTCCGACCCCTCCACCCCCCAAGAGGAATCGATTCCCCTTGCTGTGCCTTAGTCAGTGTATTAAAAATATCTGGGATCAACACACCTTGGAATACTTTATAAAATTCCACAGGGATCAGGTCCAGGTCTGCAGCCTTTGCAGAGGGCAGGCTACTCAAAGCTTCTGTGATTTCCATTCCAGCAGTGGTTCCTGTAGCTAACTCGTCACCACTGCTGGAATTTCCCATCCATCCACCCATCTCAAGCTGTCTCAGTAAACGTCAAAAATGGCGTATGCCTATCTTTGAGCACCTTGAGCTTGGCAGGCATAACATGTATATTAATATGAAAACCAATTCGAATACTGTCCTCTTGTGTGCTTCAAAAGTTCACAGCTGGACTGGTGGAGCTGTATATAATTCAGAAATATTTATATATGTAGTCCTTCAAATTGTGATGTCTCTTGCACTGTGTGAGGCTACGTTGTGATCAAGAATATTTAGAAAGTGCATAGCAATTGCTTGGGGTGGGACAAGCAGATTTGAATGTGTGCTCTAGCTCTGAAAACATTTAACGGAGAGAAACATAATTAAACATTTGGGTTTCAGCCTTTCTGCTGACATTTTTTAAGTAATATTTAGACAGAGGGCCTTGTCCCCCCTCTGGGAATCACAGGAAATTGAAGTTATTTCTTTGGAACTTCAAAGCAGCAGTTTCTACTGTTGCTTCAAGGTGCTGGAAGTTCACTTGAAATCTAAGGAAAGTTGTTCTCATTTCTGATGTTGGAGGATTTTATTTGCATGTGTGGGTCGGTCTGGTTTATCTTTAACGATGATGGCTACACCATATGTTTAGCCTTGTATTCTCTTTCAGACAACAACGTTGAAGCTGTCATAAATGTGCCATCTGTCATCCAGCCGGAGTTCATCCCACTCCCAGACAACATGCTGCAGTGGTCTGGTGATGAATTGGGCTTCTCAATTGTGTGTTGTGACAGCTTCCTTCTAAACCTATTACTAGTAGTCAGAATCCCGTCTTGAATAGCACCTAATAGACCACTGTGCACTCCATTTCCACTGTGATTATTGAATATTGCCAGTGCAGCTCTGCATGACTGCAGCCTCGGATGAGTGTCATGGCAACATATCATTTCATCTGATGTTACATTATCTGCACAGTGGCCCACGAAGTAGAGGAGTATTCTAGTCAGGGTCAACACAGTGAGGCAGAGACCAGGTTCAATCCAGTCATTTTCAGCATTGCCTGGCCATCCACCTCATTGTGTCAGGTGTGCTTTGAAAGTGATCAAAATCCACTCACACAATTGGGTGAGCGGGCCTCCCAGGTGCAACCATCTGGTAGGCCTACATCTTTAGTGGGCTAGTTTAGGGCTCTCTTTGTCATCACTCCAACCCCTTTTCATTATTGCCTAACACTGTAATCCAGAGTTCTTCAATCTGTGGGGCGCGCCCCCCCAGGGGGCGCAACACCATCTCAGGGGGGTCGCGCATTCCACCCTAAAATCTTACCTTTGTTCGTCTTACTGTTACGCCTTGCAAGTCTTCACCCATTTCAAATGGGGCTTCTTTTTCTTGTAGAGCTCCTGTAACAGAGGGTTGGAGGGGGAAGGGAGGGTAAATTGACGAGGCACTACGTGCCTGTGCTTTTGTTATGTTAAGAGCAGATGCATTAACCGTACCAGGAGGGGGTTAATTAGTATAGCTGAAATGCTTCAGCTGTAGTGGGAGGCAGGGAGTCTCTCTCCTCTGCTAAAACCGAAAGCAAATGAACAGAAAGTCCAGTTCTTTGCGTTCTATTTCAAAGCAGAGGAGACTCCTTGCCTCCCACTGCAGCTTAAGCATTTCAGCTCTACTAATTAATGACAGTGCTTGATTTTACAATAAAAAAGTGCCAGTGCTAAAGATTTCTCAGAAGAACGTGGTCATTGCTATCAAAGGTCGAGGTGGTGAATACTAAGGCTGCGTTGTGTTGATTTCACCTCATGCCTCTCGCATTAACCACCAGAACTCCCTGCCCCTTTACCTCACACTTTCACATTCATTTTCCTCCTGTTTAAAAGGTCGGGCACAGCCATAGACGGTTAAGATATTGGCCAACGAGCTCATTCATCTTTAGGGTGAACTCGCAGCTCAAATGGGTGTTTAAGAAGCTCTCTCATTTAATCATGCGCGAAGACTGAGGTGCTGGTCTGACCTGTCATGTTAGTTTCTTATGTTGCAGTAGTTTAACAAAACTCACTCGCCTTTTTGTAAAATTCATAAACCATGAAGGCTTTGGGTACTTAGGCCAGTATTATGCAGAACAGCTCCCCGTGAGATGAATAGGAGTCACGGGGAGACTTTCTAGGTAAGTAATAACTTATGTAGAACTATGCGTATGTCCCAATCCTGTGGGACTGAAATACCTTTTAGATACCTGTGCCGTCATTAAGTGCAACTTAAGATGTTTGCAGCAAAGTAAGTTAGCATGTCATAGATTTTTTTTTTGTTTTCACGAAACTTCAACTATATAAGTTCATCCTGGATCTAAAAAGCTAGATACACTACTGCACCAAACAATAAGAAAAATTAAGAAGGTAAAATACCTACATAAGACCAGTTCAACTACCATCAACTCATCACGGTGAACCATAACACGGTAAAGTATCCAAAAATAAACATTTTGGAAATTAAGTTGAAACACTGTAGAAGACTGGGAGGAAAGAAAAAAACAAGCATTGGCATAGCCAATAGGTCTTGCCTTTGGGACCTTATAAGTGTTTAGCCATGCAACAGTTGATGTTGTTGCAACAAGGATATTGTGCTGCAAAACTAAATAGTTATAAGGTCCCAAAAGCAAGACCTATTGGCTATGCCAATGCTTGTTGTATTTTCTCTCTTACTTAGGATCAAATTATGTTAAGAAAAAATAAGTGGTAGGGCCTAAAATAAGTGTTGTTGGGTCTTACCGGCAAACACTGGCTTCAAATAAAGACTGTTAATACTTTAAATGGGACAGAACTGGTAAGTCGCTATGAAACCTTATATATTCAAGTGTGAAATGCCTACCCTGTTCAAACGATTCAGAAAAGGGGGTGGTGATGAACAGAGTGTCTGAATTAAGCAGACCACTCTTACCCAGTCCAAAGATCAGGGCTTGATCCATCACCATTATTTATCTCACTGCACCATCCCAGCTCAGAACCTGGCTATATGCAAATCAGTCTGTCCCTGGCCCAGTGCATCATGGGAACAGGGCAGACTAAACTACCAAGCCAATTCTTCACCAGAAAGGAGACAAGCTACCGGGGACCGGTTTCTGGCATTTCAGCCGTCATCGGCCCGGCTTGCTTGAATCCTGATGGTGCAGTGAGAAAGCAAGCAATTCTTTTAATTAACCGATTTTCAATATATCAGGCACTGTTCAGCAGAAGTACATTACTCTACGTGGGAACAGATACTTCAAAACATAACTACTTTTAGTGGCACAACACTGACAGCAGCAATATATTTGAAACAACGAGTATGTCACTTCCCAGCAGAACAGCAACTCTTATTTCTTGTACTTTTGGGGGGCCGTACATAAGCACCTGGTGTGTGTTTCTATCCTCATCTGTTTTTAACCCACACCAGTGCTTATTCATGTATAAATTAGCAATGTAAATCTGGTGTCAAGTGTGAGCATCGCTGATGATGGCAAGCATGAGAGAGAAAGATATAGAGCAACTAAGTTGAATAGGACAGAAAAGAGAGGAACGGAATACGAGGTGGAGTGTGATAGAGATCAAATGAGGGAGAGAATTAGACAGAGAGATGGCTCTGTTTTCCTATGCAGCGTGAAATGACAAAACGAGCTGTAGCAAACGCTATCTAAAAGCAAAATAACAAAAATGCACTCTCTAATTTCATGCGCTAAAGGTACTGAAACCCTACTCTGATGTCAATAACATGCTAAGTTACTTCAAGTGTCTGGGAATGCACCTTGCATTCAGACAACTGGCTCCTCATTCTTGCTAATCCCCATGCACTGACACCATTCACCCGCTCACCCTGCACTCACAGTGATCACTCTGCACTAACAATGCACTTGCGCTGTTTACCCTGTACCTCACCCTGCAGTCATACAAGCACACTACTCAACCTGCACTCATGTGGAATTCACTCAACTGCCCCCTCACTGCTTAATCTGCAGTCTCACTCAAATACGCCCAACTCTTACCTTCCATTCATTCGTCCCACTCTGCACTTACATCTGCAACCAAATTCATATGCAGCCTGATTCATTATAGTGAAGTTTTGCGAGTCTGAAATAGCGATTAATAAGGAATCGCTATTCCAGACTCGCAAAACGGGATTCATGTAGGAATCGCAATATTTATTGTGATTCCTACAGGTTCCTTATTTGCGATTAGCTAATTGCTAATCGCAAATAAGGAATGACCTAAAGGCCCATAGGAATGAATGGGGAGTCATTCCTTATTTGCGATTAGCAATTTGCTAATCGCAAATGAGATTGCGATTTCAAGGGTGCAGGGGTGTCCAAAGGACATCCTGTAACACCCCTGAAATGTAAATTCACACAGATGTTACACACACACATGTCCAAAGGACATGTGTGTGTGTAACATGCAACTTAGAAAAATGCATTTAAATACATTTTTCTAAGTTTTCGCTATTTACCACGAGGTTTGACCTTGCGGTAAATAGCGGCCCAAAATTTCGAATTCGCAATTTTTAAATGTTTCATGAATAGCATTTAAGGAATCTCTAATAGAGATTCCTTAAATGCTAATCCTTGCAAATTTGGCAATTCTTTATTAGCGAATTTTGCATTTGGGATGATGAATCCCAAATGCAAAAATTGCACTCGCAAAGGGCCAGATTCTCAGATTCTGGCCCTTTGCGAGCGCAATTTCGCTTGATGAATCAGGCTGCTGGTCACCTAACGCACCCTGCTGTCACTCCTCGTACCCTACTCTCAAACTGTTGCATGGCTCACCGTGCACTCACATAGGCCCTTCTGCCACCCACACAGCGCAGAGGTTTAAAAAAGGTTGAACATTATTTGCCGGATATGGCCCGGGATATGCTCATGGCAGTCAATTATGTAGTGTACCAGATTCCAGAAATGTAGGTGTTGGGGGACCCAACATCTAAAATAATTCAGCTGGGGGGGCTCAACTTCCAGAAGTTTTAAGACCTCTGCTCTAATCTCTAATGAAGAGAGGAGCCCTTCCAGATCAAGAGGACCCCTCAAGAATCCCCCTGCAGTGTCCCAGACCAGTCCACTATTCTCGCCTCCTCAGTCACTAGATTTTCAGGTCACATCTAGCCCTGTCATGCATCCCATGGAAATTAGTTTCAGGAGAGTCTATCCTAAGTACATCTGCCTGCTGACCATCGTGACCTGCTCATCTTCTCTGGGTCAGTAGTCACTATCAGCATGACAGTGGGCGACACACTCAGCAGTGAGTTGTCACAACCAGGACATCTGTTCAACAACAAGCGCTCACCTTTAACAGAGGATCATCTTTTTACCCCAATTCCAAATTTCAGCTCATAATCGACCGGGGAGGGGACTTCACTACTTCACTACTTCATCTTTTGTAGACTACTGCCTATTAAATATATATTTGCTGCCTCCACATCAGCAAGCAGCAGCAATAAGCAATGTATACTGACAGGATTTCTGTCAGGAAATATACGTACATCAGGAGCAGCTGAGGTTCACCTGTTGTTGGACATCTTGCTGACCAGGCCTTCCTTTAACAAATTAAATATGAATACAAATTATCAATAGAATGTTTTTTAACATACTATCCCTACGGTGTTGAAAATACAATCACTGTATTCTTCTTTTCAATTGTACACTTTTGAAACACATTGGAGGGTTCTCTGTTATAACCGAATTCTAAGTTAGCTGCTGGGTCTTTTGATATTTCTCATAAGTTACTAGAGACCAATCTCGATGGGTTTCTTAGGTTTGCACATTTTCTATCATATTCGGTCACTCCCAATAAGATTCTAATTCACTTTTAACAGTTCAGAAATCCATCTAAGTTGTCTTTCTTATGTAAAACTGCATTGTCAAACTCAACTCAACTCACTAAACTGTAGATACAAATGATGTTACAGAATAGGCATGGAGCCCACCAGTCTCCATCCCTATCTATTGGCCTGAATATGTTCAATCCTGCTTGGCACTGATATTGAAGATGGAGGAAGGGAGTTAGGAATATAAGAGAAGACACCCAAGAGATGTTATTGGTTTGTAGTCACACAGCATGTCTCGCCAGATTGAAGTTCTCTTGGATTTTCAACAGTCTGTCACGAGTGACAGCTTTTTAATACTAAACAGAACAAAAGACTGCTTCTCTCTCCTCTTACTTCAGCTTAAAATAAAAAAGTTTTTGATTTAGCAGGTTTTTGCATGAATAGCAACATTGTACACAAAATGAGATGTACACAAGATGTATTCTAGCTTCTGATACACAACAGTCAACACTATGTCAGTGGCCCAATCCCTTTATTTTTCTAGAGTCTTGTGATGAGAAGAGCCCAAGTAAGGCCAAGCACCAGGCCATGCACTGGGTGAGGCTTTTGTAGATTAAAATCCTTGAATTCTTTTTTTTAAAATTATATTTAATAAAAGAAATGTTTTGCTTTCTTCCAACAATCATCGTGTATCACAGTACAACATACTCAGAGTAGAATCAATTAGAGATTACCTTTTGTACAATAAAAGGTAAGATTACCAATAATTTGGATTACCCCATAAGCAATATATCTGCGGGAAAAAAAGACGAATTAAAGAGAATAACAAAAAGCAGAATACGAAAAGAGAGAAAGGAATATCCAGATATAGAATGTAAAGGACATATTAGAGGATTAAGTCCGACAATCAGGTCATCTCAAATCCCTCCTTCCACCTCCGTATAGGGTCCCAGATTCTCAACCCTAATAGCCTCCCTCGCCTACCTTTTCTTGTATATATTGCTTTTTCTAGATTGTAAGCCGCTAGAAGGCTTGCCAGCCATTGTTGAAGTACCGGGGGTCTAACGTCTAACCAGGCCCTGGCTATAGTTAATCTGTACACTGCCATAGCTACGAACATAAATTCAAGCTGAGGCATGTCCGGATCTGAACTAACCCCTAGCAATATCAAAATTGGTGCGAGTACAATTTGTATTCCTACTAGTCTACCTAGAAACACCTCTAGATCCTGAATCAGTGTATGCAGTTGTGGGCAGGTGGCGAAGATATGTACAACATCTGCCTCTGGGAAATTACAGCGTGGACAAGTAGTCCCAGAAGTGCTGCCCCAATGTGATAACCTGGCAGGAGTGTAATAGAGGGAATATATTGTTTTGTAATGCTGTGCCTGAAGCGGGGCAGAACAGAGAATCATACCACCTAACTCTAGTGACTCCTGAAACCAGTGTGTTTCGATGCTCAGTCCACTTATTACCCTGTATACAAAGATCGTCCGGTTTCCCTGCTGGTAAACAAGCATAAAAACTCCAAATCGTGCAATCACCCCCTTTCCTTATTTTGTCAAGAATTACATTATTGCCAAATCCTGCAGGTCCACCATGCTTAGAGCACAAAAAACTTCTAACTTGTAGATATTTAAAAAAACTCCTACTGTCTATATTATATTTGGTAACTAATTCTGTAAATTGAACTGCACCCTCTAGATCCATAACATCCCCAATCTGTTTATTCCTTTACCGGCCCACCCGCCATAGCTGCAGCCGCAAAAACTGCCTCCGGGAAGGATCTATTTTTGTATAGGTGCGTATACCTATTAAATCTCCCCAGCCCACATTTTCTCAGAAATGCAGTCCAGATCTTAACGGCAGCATTAACTGTCTTGAACCTGGTCCTTTTAAAATATGCAACATCAGTACAATTTAAAGAACAATTTTCAACCTCTGTTCCCAAAACCACTGCATAGACATCTGAGGAAGTGCTGGTGATACTTTGGTCTACCCCACCACCTCCGATCAAACCCTGCATATACTGCAGTGCCGCCGCCCAATAGTATAATCTAAAGTCTGGGGCCCCCCAACCACCTCTCTCTCTTGGAAGGGAAATAAACCTGTATGACAACCTGGGCTTGTCCCGAAGCGGTCGCTCACCCACGCTCCCACGCCTGCTGCCAGCTTGCCTACCTCATTGCTGCCTGATACCCTGCTGGACCCCGCCTGGTATTGTTTCCGCTGAGCGCTTTTCAGTGCCCTACCTGCGCTAAATTAACTTTCACTTCTCTTTGCTAGACAGCTGGATATTGATTCATTAGTGAAGAAGCTGCTCGCTTTTGGTGCCGTTTGCGCTGCTCTGTGCATGAGACTGCTATTGATAACTATTTAATTGTGCTTGCCGACCCTCGGCTGTGCCACGTTTCGTTTTCTCATTAAGAGGCCATTTTTGTTGTTGTTGTTGCTTCCACTCCCAGCCCGTGGCTCCTCCCCGCTCCCGCCTCCCTGCTGACCCTCCCGCGCCCCTCCCGCCTCCCCATCCACTTATGACAGATGCATTCGCGCGCAGCGTTCACGCGCAGCGGTCGTGCCCCAGTTGCGCCGGAGGTGCGCCAAAGGTAAGCCCGTCTACGCCCGTCCGCGCCAAGCCCGCGCCCAGCGCCAGACCCCCTGGCCCCCGTACCACCCACCCTACCCGCACTACATACGACGCCTCCACCCTCTTAGCCTTAAACCCCGGCCGACTCCCCAACTGCGCCCAAGCCGCTCCTGGACACACCCATGGACCGTTCACATGCAACTCCTGCAAGTATGACGGCACCAAGACCAACTCCTCATCCACTAACACCAAACAGAGATCCGACACCAACCACCTTAAATGCATCCTGCTCAATACTCGCTCGGTCCACAGACACGCCATCGACCTTTGGAATCTACTAGACACCATCTCTCCTGACGTCGCCTTCCTAACAGAAACATGGATGAACACCTCCTCAGCCCAGACATCACCATCGCCATCCCGGAAGGCTACAAGATCATCCGAAAAGACCGCACCAACCAAACAGGAGGAGGCATCGCCATCGTCCATAAGAATTCCATCCGCATCTCAACCAGCTCAGACGTCAACCTCGCTAGCGCCGAGCACCTTCACTTCCAGATTCACACCGACCCCAACGCCACACTCAGAGGCACCCTACTCTACAGACCACCAGGACCCCGTGCACAATTCATTGAAGACATCACTGACTTCATCACCCCATACGCCCTCCCCTCCGAGGACTACATTCTACTGGGAGACCTCCATTTTCACCTAGATAATAGCAACGACAGCAACGCCACCACCCTCCTGGACAATCTCAGCAACCTCGGACTCATACAACTTGTTAATACCCCCACTCACTACGCAGGTCACACACTCGACCCTATCTTCACCTCCAGCAAACACATCTCCTTCAGTCACACCACAGTTCTCCATTGGATGGACCACAGCTGTGTTCACTTTACCTACAAAAAGACCACAACCCACAACCATCCTCAACCCACTTTGCGAAGAAACTGGAACAAAATCACCATCGACCAGATCTCCTCATCGCTTCTTCAAAACCTCCCTGCCCACTCTTCGAACGCCAACCAAGCAGCCATCAACCTCACTCAATGGCTAACCAACAGCGCCGACAACCTAGCACCTTTGAAAAAACGCCAAATCAAACAAGGCAGCAAAAACGCCCCCTGGTTCAACGATGATCTTAAGAAATCAAAGAAACTCTGTCGCTCCCTTGAGAAGGCCTGGAAAAAAGACCCAAACACCAGCACCAGGGACGCCTTCAAAAACGCCACCCGCATACACCACCAACTGATCCGGACCATCAAGAAAGGCTCATTTAAAGACCGACTAGACAACAACGCCCACAACAGCAAGGAATTATTCAACATCATCAAAGAGTTTACCAACCCCACTGCCAACTCCAACGACATCACTCCCTCTCAAACACTTTGCGACTCCCTAGCTTCGTTCTTCCACGACAAAAGCGCTGACATCCACAACAGCTTTGACAACCAATCCGGAGACCAACCCACCCAACCTTCTGCCATACCTCCACCCCCCTTGAACATCCTTAACGACTGGAACCCAATCTCCACTGAGGACACCATCCGCCTGATGAATTCCATCCATTCAGGATCCCACACAGACCCATGCCCTCACCACATCTTCAACAAAGCAGATTCCATCATAGCACCACACCTCCGAGACATCATCAACTGCTCCCTCAACTCCGCCACCTTCCCGGAAAGCTGGAAACACGCAGAACTCAGCGCCCTTCTGAAAAAACTCACAGCAGACCCCACTGAACTCAAAAACTACCGCCCCATCTCGCTCCTACCATTCCCGGCCAAAGTCATCAAGAAAGCTGTCAACAACCAGCTCCCCGCCTTCCTCGAAAGCAACAGATCCCTCGACTCCTCACAGTCCGGCTTCCGAGCCAAACACAGCACTGAGACCGCACTCATCGCTGCAACAGACGACATTCGAACTCTACTGGACAATGGAGACACAGTCGCCCTCATCCTCCTCGACCTCTCCGCAGCCTTCGACACAGTCTGTCATAGCACCCTATTACAAGGCCTCAGAAACATCGGTATCCAAGGAAAAGCTCTGGAATGGATCACCTCGTTCCTTACAGGAAGAACTCAGAGAGTCCGCCTCCCACCATTCAAGTCAGAGGCCACTGAAGTCATTTGTGGCGTGCCACAAGGATCTTCACTCAGCCCCACCCTCTTCAACGTATACATGAGCCCCCTTGAGGCCATCGCTCGCCAACACAACCTCAACATCATCTCCTACGCTGATCACACCCAACTGATCATCTCACTCACCAAAGACCCTAACACCGCCAAAACCAATCTACATGAAGGAATGAAAGAAGTAGCCGAGTGGATGAAGCACAGCCGTCTGAAACTGAATTCAGACAAAACAGAAGTCCTTATCTTAGGTACCTCCCCCTCTGCCTGGGACGACTCTTGGTGGCCAGAGGCCCTTGGGAAAGCACCCATCCCGACGGACCACGCACGGAACTTGGGCGTCATCCTGGACTCCTCACTCTTGATGACCAGACAAGTCAACGCCGTTTCATCATCTTGCTTCAACATTCTTCGCATGCTCAAAAAAACATTTTGCTGGATCCCCACCGAAACTAGAAAAACGGTCACCCACGCACTGGTTACAAGCCGCCTGGACTACGGAAACACCCTATACGCCGGTACCACCGCAAAACTTCAGAAAAAACTCCAACACATCCAGAACGCATCAGCCAGACTCATACTAGACATCCCGCGTAAAGACCACATTTCTGGTCACCTGAAAGACCTCCACTGGCTCCCCGTCAATAAGAGGATAACATTCCGCCTCCTAACCCACTATTAGGAAAAAGGGCTAGTCTGTCCTCTATGGCCATACTTCACCATCACATGATCGGCCTTGAGGGGATAAAAGAACCGCCCCTTCTTTCTTCCAGTGCTTGGTATCTTTTAGTTTGGGTTCCAGGTGCTGGGTTGTGGTATCTACGTTGTGAGAGAGATTGGTTCACGGGCTCGTGTTCCTTTACATTTGGATCCCCTCTGTATCTTTAGATTGATTTTTGACTTGCCCTTTCCTTTCCCTGGTCATTTCGTTTTTTCCCTTTTAGTTAGTGCAGTTTAGGAGAAGTTTGAATCCCATCCCCTCCCTCCCCTCCCTCACCTTTCCACTGTTCCTTCGTTTCTGGAATATTGAGCTGTTGTGTTTTTGTTGTCATTCGAGGATTGCTGGGGCTCCAGTCTCCTCGGATACCGGCTCTTCGGAAGGACAGTTAGTAACTATTCCGAAAGACGCCAGCTGGCGTGTTAGCTGCGTGGATTCCAAGCAGCGTCTTCTACTTCCGCGTTGTGTGAGGCGGTCCTCCTCATTGTGTGCAGCTTGGGCGCTTTCAGTCGCGCTGGGACGACAGAGGAACTGCAGATCCCGGAAGAGGGATACGTTTGTTTCTTGTCTCCCCCTTCTTGTTTAAAGAACTATAAACACTCGGAAGGACAGTATCTGGGGGTTTTTTATGCCGAGTTTAATGGCTTTTTCCCCTTGTGGAAGTCAGTGACGCTGGAGACCGGGGTGACCAGGCAGGCGGCACGCTCTTCCGATATCCGAGATAAAAGAACTGACTTCAATTTTAAAAAAGAAGCATTCAATCTCAACTACGCCAACAAAAGCCGGGAAGAGGGAAGACGCCTCAAACCTACAAAGCTGGCGATATACTAAGTCTCCTGACTTAAATGCATAACGATATACGACCCTACGATCAAAATTACAAAGTCTTTCAAGGAAATAACAAAGACCCATAACAGTGGATAAGGTTACTCTATCTCCAGGATTAAGACTGGTACCGCAAATTGAAAATTGCGAAAAATATTGAAGAATTTTAATGTAGTCCTGAGGAAGGTGTGCCATCGATCTAAACACCGAAACGCGTCGACAATACTGGCTACTTTTAATTATTTTTCTACATGTTAATGTATTGGAATATATTCTAATGTGTTTGTGAATGATTATGATATATGTAGGAAATTTTATGTACAAAACTGTGTCTATATTATATCATTTGATAAAGTTTGTTTCTTTTGATAAATATGCTTTTAATGAATATTATGTTTTTTTGATATAATTTATGTGATGTTTAGTATATATGCAATTGAGGACAGAAAAGTCTAGGTGTCTTACCTTACAAAGTATATTCCACTTCCATCTAAGAACCACAGAAAGGAATCCCCCCCTTTTTTTGTCATAATATTTCCCAGTCCTTTCTGGGTTTGTCAGGGAAAACTCTCTCTTTTTCTAAAGTAACATTTGAAGTTGGACACAGAAGTAATTGTGTGTACATTGTTTCATAGGTACAGAGGCGTGGAGGTGGTGCTCGAGTCTCATTGTCCAGTCCAATTCAGGGGTGAAGCCTTTTCTGACGTCCCCTTTCATTTGATTTCCTGTCCCCTGCCCTGGGCGCGGGTGTCCTCTCATGTTTGTCTATCTCATGGGAGGCATTTGAGTCAGGGTAGTGGATTTGGGCATACCTCGTTCCTGCAGTGTCCGGGCCCGTGGAATCCAACAGAATACCAAGCCCACGATAAAATACACTGCCCGGACGAGGTATGGATGAGGACTTGGGTGGTCCCATGGGGGGAGCCGAGCGGGCACCTACAATGCAGGACATAGTGGGGGCGGTGGCGGCCCTCCAGGCTCAGGTACAGGACTTACAACAAGAGAACCTAGTACTTAAACAGGAACTGGGGGCTGTGAAGGCCAGGGAACAGCAGAGAGATAGGACACAGGCTCCCATCATCCAACCAGCTACCTTTCAGTACGGAGGCGGGATGGGTCAGAGAGCAGAGGGGGGAGCCCCTGTAGCAGTTACTGTTACGACGCCTGTTCCTGTTCCATTGGCCCCCCCTGAGAGGTTCATGGGAGACAGCAACAAATATGGGACCTTTATGACTCAATGTCAACTGCACTTTACGTGCAGGCCGTCCGCTTTTCCGGATGATACAGCTAAGGTGGCGTTTACAATATCGTATTTGGCTGGCACTGCGGCACAGTGGGCTATCCCTCTTGTGGAAAGTGATGCTCCGGTATTGCACGATTACCTGGCCTTTAAAGAATTAATGAGGGGCCTATTTGCTAAGCATGCTTTTATGCAGGCGAGTGATGTGGAGCTCCTGAAGTTAAGACAGGGCAAACAGGATTTGCTAACCTATGTGTCAACATTTAATAGGTTAGTGTCAGAGACACATTGGCCCACCGACAAGAGAACCTCCTTGTTTTATCAGGGTTTATGCGACGACCTAAAAGATGTGGTATCTCAGGTGGTTGATCCTCCAGACGACTGTGCTGCCTTTATAGATCTGGTGGTGAAGTTAAACCACAGGTTGACTGAGAGGCGTGGTGATCGTAGTCGGGTTCAGGGACCCTGGAGGAGTTATACGAAACCGGAAACAAGACCCACTGGGGATAATAAGCCTGCTCCCGAACCCATGGAGATAGGAGGGGTGAGAGGCCCATTAACCATGGAAGAGAAAAGAAGGAGGAGGGAATTGAACTTATGTTTGTATTGCGGACAAGGGGGGCACTTTGCCCGAGAGTGTCCTGTTAAACCCTCCGGACAGGCATTCCATAAAAAGGTGACATGTGTACAGGTGGATCGTAGTGAAGCCATGAACAGTGGAGTAGGGGGGACCTAACAGGTGCTGGGTGTGATCGATCAGGTGCCAAGACATTTCATTATTCCGGCACAACTCTTGATGTCGGGGAGTAGGCGTGTACCAGTGTCTGTTTTGTTGGACTCCGGGGCGACTGGGAATTTTATTGACTTTTCATAGGCGGAAAAGCTAGAAATCCCATGTCAATACAAGAGACAACCAGAACCTGTGAGAGCCATCGATGGGACTGAACTAACCTCCGGGTCCATTACACGCCAGACAGAACCAGTGACGTTGTTGTGTGAGAATGGGCACTCAGAGTCAGTGGTCTTTGACCTTATTGACGCCCCCTCTTTTGGGTTAGTGTTAGGAGTTCCCTGGCTTCAGGAACATAACCCCAAGATCGACTGGGTGCAACGTTTGGTGACTCTGGATTCCAAGCATTGCCTTACACATTGCTACAGGGAGGCTATCGAACGGATTCATCCCTTGTCTTGTGCAGGGGTGGAGGTGATATCGGTTCCCTCTCAGTATTCCGCCTTTCGGGGTGTTTTTGATAAGGTTAAGGGACAGGGTCTCCCTCCTCACAGGCCTTTTGACTGTAAAATCGATTTGATACCTGGCGTCCCTTTGCCTTCTTGTCGCACATACGCGCTCTCTGAACCCGAGGAGTTACATCTGAAAGAGTACCTAGAGGAGATGTTGGGGATGGGATTCATTCGTCCCTCTTGTTCGCCTGTGTCATCGGCGATCTTTTTCATTCCGAAGAAGGAAGGGACGTTGAGGGCATGTGTGGACTACAGGTCTCTTAATAAGGCCACCGTGAAGAATAGGTACCCTCTTCCTCTCATCCCCGTGTTGTTGGACCAGCTCCGCAAAGCAACCATCTTTACCAAACTGGATTTGCGGGGTGCTTACCATCTCATTCGATAATTGGAAGACGGCGTTCAAGACCAAATTTGGCCTATTCGAGTATTGTGTGATGCCGTTTGGCTTGTGCAACGCGCCAGCGGCCTTCCAATACTTCATTAACGAGGTTCTCCGGGAATATCTGGACAGAAGTGTCATCGTCTATTTGGACGACATATTGATTTTCTCAGAGACAGTGGCAGAACGCCATGAACATGTATCTAAGGTGTTACAGAAGTTACAGGACCATCATCTGTACGCCAAATTGGAGAAATGCCAGTTTGACACACAGAAGGTAGAATTCCTAGGGTTTGTCATCACAGCTGAGGGCATTCGAATGGACCCTATAAAGATAGAGGCTATTGTTACCTGGCCCATACCATCTACTGTCAAGCAAATCCAGGCCCTTCTGGGGTTCGCCAATTTCTATCGGCGTTTCATCTCCCACTTCTCTGATGTAGTATCCCCACTGACCCGATTACTAAGGAAGGGGGTTCCCTTTGTCTGGTCCACTGAAGTCCAGGATGCTTTTCAACTTCTGCTGCGATCCTTTACATCTGCTCCTGTTTTGGTGCATCCTGATACTGCCTTACCGTTTTATGTGGAAACGGATGCCTCATTGTGTGCAGTGGGAGGGGTGTTGTCCCAAAGGGATGCGGAAACGGGTCAGATGCACCCCATTGCCTTTTTCTCTAAGACCCTGTTGCCTGCGGAGCGTAATTACACAGTGGCTGAAAGGGAACTGCTGGCGGTGAAATTGTCTTTTGAGGAGTGGCGTCATTATCTCTGAGGCGCTCGACACACAGTCACGATCTATACCGATCATAAGAATCTTGAATTCTTTCGGTCTGCTCGGGCGTTAACACCTCGCCAGATGCAGTGGGTCTTGTTTTTTAACGAGTATGACTTTGTCATTACTTATCGACCCGCCGCACAGCAGATAAAATCTGATGCCCTTTCTAGGATACATGTGGAAGGGAAGGAGGAGGGACGAGTGAAAGAAGACAGACCTATGATCAGTGAAGAGAAGATTGTAGGGGTGGCACACACTGAGGATTTTCCCTCATTTCTGAAGGGGCAATTAAGACAATTGGATATGGCCCCTTGGATGACTTTGCCCCAGGTTGTGATGCAGGATGGGCTGTTGTATCATGGGAACCGTTTGTTTGTCCCTCCTGCCTTGAGAAAGATGGTCTTGGAGTGGTGTCATTCCTCCTCGCTGGTAGCACATCCAGGAATACAAAAGACGAGGGAGATGTGTTTGCGGTGGTTTTGGTGGGATTCATTGATTAAGGATGTACAGTGTTATGTGGCTGCTTGTCCCATTTGTGCCACTAGCAAACCTACCCATAGCATGCCGTCGGGTCTGTTACAGCCCTTAGAGGTCCCTCCTGCTCCTTGGCACACCATTAGTATGGATTTTGTGACGGATTTACCTCCTGTGTCGGGACATACCGCCATATTGGTGGTAGTAGATCTGTTCACAAAGATGGCACACTTCATCCCATTACTTAAGGTTCCTACTGCCAGGGAGATGGCTTTGGTATTTATGTCGTCCATAGTCAGGATCCATGGGTTACCATCTGCGATTGTTTCTGACAGGGGAGCACAATTTGTGTCTCATTTTTGGACGGAACTGTGTTCTGTGCTGAAGATAGATGTAGGATTGTCATCAGCGTACCACCCACAGTCAGATGGTCAGACTGAACGGACGAACCAGACCATGGAGCAATATTTGAGGTGTCTTGTTGCGTCATTGTCTTGTGATTGGATGGTGGCTCTTCCTATTGCGGAGTTTGCCTATAATAATAGTCTGCATTCCGCAGTGGGTATGACTCCTTTCTTTTGTTCATTGGGTTACCATCCTAGGGCTTTAGCCATCCAGCCTACTGGGCATGTGCCAGCCATAGACGATATTTGCAGGTCCTTGGATGGAATATGGGACAGAGCTCGTGAGCAGTTACAGGCAACTAAAGTCACCATGAAGGCTCAGGCAGATAAACATAGAGTCCCCGCTCCATCTTATAAGGTGGGTGATCAGGTGTGGCTATCTTCGCGCAACCTTAGGTTGCAGGGGTCTCGTAAATTGCTGCCTCGGTTTGTGGGACCATTTGCTATAACGCAGGTGATTAATCCTGTGGCCATGAAGCTTGTTTTGCCTGATGAATACAAGGTCCATCCGGTGTTTCATACGTCACTGTTGAAGCCCTATATACCAACAACACAGGTTCTGCCACCACCTCCTCCCTTGTTAATCGATGGGGAAGAGGAGTTTGAGGTTCAGGCTATTATGGATTCTAGGCGGAGAAGAGGACGCCTTTTCTACCTTGTGGATTGGAAGGGGTATACACCTGAAGATCGGACATGGGAACCAGCGGGTAGTGTGCATGCGCCACGGTTGGTTCGTTTGTTCCATAGACAACACCCCTCTAAACCCCGTCCGGTGGGGAGGACCATTGGGGGGAGATACTGTTAGGAAAAAGGGCTAGTCTGTCCTCTATGGCCATACTTCACCATCACATGATCGGCCTTGAGGGGATAAAAGAACCGCCCCTTATTTCTTCCAGTGCTTGGTATCTTTTAGTTTGGGTTCCAGGTGCTGAATTGTGGTATCTACGTTGTAAGAGAGATTGGTTCACGGGCTCGTGTTCCTTTACATTTGGATCCCCTCTGTATCTTTAGATTGATTTTTGACTTGCCCTTTCCTTTCCCTGGTCATTTCGTTTTTTCCCTTTTAGTTAGTGCAGTTTAGGAGAAGTTTGATTCCCATCCCCTCCCTCCCCTCCCTCACCTTTCCACTGTTCCTTCGTTTCTGGAATATTGAGCTGTTGTGTTTCTGTTGTCATTCGAGGATTGCTGGGGCTCCAGTCTCCTCGGATACCGGCTCTTCGGAAGGACAGTTAGTAACTATTCCGAAAGACGCCAGCTGGCGTGTTAGCTGCGTGGATTCCAAGCAGCGTCCTCTACTTCCGCGTTGTGTGAGGCGGTCCGCCTCATTGTGTGCAGCTTGGGCGCTTTCAGTCGCGCTGGGACGACAGAGGAGCTGCAGATCCCGGAAGAGGGATACGTTTGTTTCTTGTCTCCCCCTTCTTGTTTAAAGAACTATAAACACTCGGAATGACAGTAGCTGGGAGTTTTTTATGCCGAGTTTAATGGCTTTTTCCCCTTAGAAGTCCCGTTTTGGCAGGAAGCTTCCTCGAGTGTAATTCCTTTATTTTCTTACCCTTACCTGGAACTGGATGCTCCTACATTAGTGGAATATTCATCATCCCTGCTGCCAAAGAACTCCCGAGGCTAATCCTGTATATTTCACAAGTAAGGAGAGGTCTTATCATTGTATGGTGGAGTGTGGCTATGGGGATAAGGGGTAACATTTGAAGTTGGACACAGAAGTAATTGTGTGTACATTGTTTCATAGGTACAGAGGCGTGGAGGTGGTGGTCGAGTCTCATTATCCAGTCCAATTCAGGGGTGAAGCCTTTTCTGACGTCCCTTTCATTTGATTTCCTGTCCCCTGCCCTGGGCGCGGGTGTCCTCTCATGTTAGTCTATCTCATGGGAGGCATTTGAGTCAGGGTAGTGGATTTGGGCATACCTCGTTCCTGCAGTGTCCGGGCCCGTGGAATCCAACACCCACGTACACAAAGCACTTTACGAACTTGGGCCAGAATGCCTCAACACACGACTCTCCTGCTACACCCCCTCCCGCCAACTTCGCTCTTCCAACCAAGCCCTTGCTGCTGTACCTCGCATCAACAAACCCACCATGGGGGGAAGATCCTTCTCCTACCTAGCGGCTAAAACCTGGAACACACTTCCCACTCACCTTCGCCTCACTCAGAACCACCTAGCATTCAGAAAGAAACTTAAAACCTGGATATTCGACAAGTAAATCCCCACCCTTCTCCAAGCGTCTTGAGACCCTCTGGGTATGTAGCGCGCTATACAAATTATTTGACTTGACTTGACTTGACTTCTGGTTTTCCCGTGTGCCCAGATAAACCTATTTAAAATTAACTCTAGTGCATGAAACCATTTACCCTCACAAAATAGGGGGATAGCTCTGAAAAAATAAAGAGATTTGGGCAAAATTAACATTTTGATAACAATTGTACATCCAACTACGGATAGATGAAGGTTATTCATTCTTTCCAGATCTAACTTTACTCTTTACTTTACTCCGTGGATATCTCAACCCCTAGGTATATTGCTGAGCTAACTACCCGAACATCATTGCAATCTACATGATGGTTTCTAACAACCTGGGTCTTGGTCCTATTAATTCTATACCCTGAGACCCGCCCAAATCGTACAGCTTCAGATTCCACCTCCCTGAGTGCTATAGTCGGGCTTGAAGTTAAGATAGCCACGTCATTCGCGTAAGCCAAAGTTTTAAACTCCTCACCGCTCACGCTTAGAGGAGGAATATTAGTATTAGCTTCTAGACTTCGGAGCAATGGGTCCAAATAAAGTGCGAACAATAGGGGAGAAGAGGGACAACCCTGCCTAGTCCCCCTGCTAATCTTGACCAGGGTAGAAGGCCCTCTATTCACTCTAATTCTAGCTGTTGGTTCTTTATATAAGGACTGAATAGCCTTTATATAGCCCTCCAGCTTTGCCGTAACACTTCATTACGACCCAGAGATAGTCCCAGTAGACCCAATCAAACGCCTTCTCTGCGTCTAAAAATAATGCTACCGTAGGGTCTCCCAGGGTCGCCGCAGCGTCAAACAAAGTAATTGCTTGTCTTATATGCTGGGTAGTACCTTTGCCTGGAATAAAACCATGTTGAGATGGGCTGACCAAGCTCTCAATAATTCTTGCCAATCTTCTAGCTAATATGTTTGAAAACATTTTGGCGTCAGCATTCATTAGGGTAATTGGTCTGTAGGACCCAGGAACTAATGGGGGTTTCCCTTTCTACAGAATTACCATGATGTCCGCCCCCCCCCCCCACCCAAGAACTAGGAATCAACTCCCCTTGCTGTGCCTGAGTCAGTGTATTAAAAATATCTGGGATCAACACACCTTGGAATACTTTATAAAATTCCATAGGGATCAGGTCCGGGCCAGCAGCCTTTCCAGAGGGCAGGCTACTCAAAGCTTCTGTGATTTCCTCTAGTTGAAATGCTCTGTCTAAAGCCACCTTCTCCTCCTTCTAATTTCTAATTTAAAACATTTATAAAGCGCAGCATACACCGAACGGTTTCTTGGCGCTAGTGGAGGGGATTGGCTACAGAGACGAAGGGGGGCCCGGGACTGGGCTGGGGAAGGAGGTTTACACAGGGAATGCCTGGTTAAAAAGAAACGTTTTTAGATCCTTACGGAAGGATACATAGTTGGTAGACGCACGTAGGTGGTCTGGAAGGGAATTCCAGAAAGTGGGGGCCAAGGTGGAAAAGTTGGACCCACCCCACTTTTTGCGTCTGAAGCATGGGATTTGGAGGAGGGACTTGGAAGAGGAACGAAGTTGTCTAGAGGGTACGTATTCTATTATTAGTGAGGAGATTCAATTCAATTCAAATGATCTTTATTCGGATTTAATGCATCCATAAAAGTACATACAGAATGAGAATACATTAGAAACATTAAAAACAATTCTTACACAAAAGACAATAATCGAATTAGGTTAAGCAGCAAGATGACTTAAAGTGCATAATATAATTTACGAAGTGCATAGTGCCTAATACTAAAGAGTATTAATCCATCAATATCCACAGTTGCCCAATATAAAAGTATCTCATAAAATCATTCAATATTATTACTATTTAGTAACTGATACTCTGGTACATGAACCAACATAACTCTGTTATCCATTATCCAATTTCCATGGTTGCCCTAGATTTCACACAAGCTTTTATAAAACAGCTAACAGAGTAAATAACATCATCCATATGCAGCATTTGCAAAAATTGCAGAGCAGGAATAGATTCCCGTAGATTATATTTACGTAAGATTGGTCTTAAATATTGACATGTATACAATTTGTAATGGCCACAAAAGAAGAAATAGTGCAATAAATTTTGTCGTCCACCTAAAGAACAGGGACAATCCAATTATTCTAAATTTTTATTGTAGCCAATGGGGAAGCTAAGCAAATAAACTAAGCTTCCCTCCCGGAACCTAAATAAAAGACTCCGGTTCCATCTACCAATTGGCAATGTCAAATATCTAATAAAACTGTTAGGGTTATCAGCATCTGGGTCACAAATGCGTAAATATTTCATGACCACAGGTTTACTAGATTCTGATCTCATCCTTTCCTCAGTATATACCTCCAAAAGTGCCCGTTTAATACTGTTTTTATGAGCGGGTACAATTAAGTCGGGGGAACTAAATAAGGATCCTAGTCCCACCTGTTGCAGACTAGTTTTGACTGCTTTTAACCAAGGTATATGTTGAGATCTGTCACTAGACAAACAGTCTGATATAATACTACGAGTCAATGTTGCTGCTGGGTTTAACCAGATTTTAATCCAAAATAGGGCAGGCCTTGACTTTATAAAATCAGCAATGTAAGGCAGCCTCAATTCATTATGACAAATCAGGGTGGGAGCACAAGGGACTCCCCCTAGCACCCTCCTACAGAATCTATTTTCTGCCACCTGAAGGGCCGAGCTGTTGCAATATCCCCATACTTCTGCACCGTAAGTCCCAGTTGGTCGACATTGGGTACGGTAGATGGAAAGAAGAGGGGTAACAACATCAGCCAGTTTTGGTTGGCGAAGGGACAGGATCGAGTTAATCGACTTGCCAATTTTGTTGCTTGCAAAAGCGACATGTTGCTGCCATGAGCCTGAATTGGAAAATAACAACCCTAAATAAGAAAAAGTGCTGGTGCATTTTAAAATATTATTACCCGATTTAATGGATGCAATGTTATACTTCTTTGGTCCACAATTCATTATAAAAGATTTTTTAAAATTGGTGTTTAAACCAAGGTCGGACATGAAGGCAACAAAGCCGGAGATTAAAGTGCGTAATGCATTCGGCGTACGCCCCATCAATACAGCGTCATCCGCATAAAGAAGAGTAGTGATGGGCGAGCCGTTTATTATGGGGACATCCTTAATAATCTCACTCAAAGTGTTGCTTAACCTATTGATATATAAAATAAAAAGCAGTGGGGCGAGTACGCATCCCTGTCTAACACCTCTACTAATAGGGATATCGTCAGACAGATCACCATCATTGTTAATTCGTACTCGTGCTTTTAAATCCCTATGTAAATAAGAAAGGAAATACACCAGTGAGTCGTCTAAACCATAATCAAGCAAAAGTGACCACAACCTAGAACGGTTAACAAAATCAAACGCAGAACTCAAGTCCATAAAACCTAAATAAAGAGGGGATTTTTTAACAATAATATATTTAGCCATAATCAGGTTTAGATTTAAGCATTGTTCTGTGGTGCCCACCTTACTTCTAAAACCCAATTGACTACAGTGAAGAATATTGTTATCTTCAGCCCAATCCCTTATCCTTCTGAAGATTACTCTTCCCAAGACTTTTAGCGTATTGTCGATTATTGAAATCGGACGATAGCAGGCGGGATCCGACCTATCGCCTTTCTTAAATATGGGCACGATGACACTGTTCGACCAGGATTCGGGAATTGAGCTGTCATTTAGGTTATTAAATAGGTTGCATAAAAGAGGAGCCCAGAAATTAATTTCTGATTTTATTTGGTCGATGGAAAGACCATCAGGACCAGGAGCTTTATTGCTGGCACTATCAGTGATCGCGTCCTCGACTTCAAGTAATGAAAAGGTCAAGGGTTCATCGCTGAGGGGTAGAGAGACAGTATCTGAAGGGGTAGCTGATGTGGCATAAATTTGGGAGAAATGCTCTACCCATGCCTCGCCCGTTATATTACTGTTAATTTGGCTGATGTTAGAACCAAAGGATCTTAACGACTTGACTTCTTTCCAGAAGCCCATTGAGTCCTTCAATTTGGCGGTGCGCGTAAGTGATTCCCAATGTTTAATAACTAGGGCTTCAGATCTAATGTAAAGGACCCTTTTATATTGTGATCTTAGTGTTCTCACAAGTTGAGGGTCCGTCGGGCTGGTATTAAGTGCAGCCCTCAAATCCCTGTTGGCCCTAGAGCAGGAAGTATCAAACCAACGGGGTCCCTGCAAGATGTTCTGCCTAACAGGTTTGAATGATTCAATTTTAATTGCCCTACATAGATCACCGAAAGCGCCAACCACCTCATTGCCAGGACTTGTATGCGACAGGCAAGTCTCAACTGTCTCAGGGTATTTTTTAATTACTCTGGAAAGTATCCCTTTATTGTCAGCTCCCTTCCATGCTAGTCTCAATCTATCGGTTGATAAAGCTAGGTTTAAAGGTCCTACATCTGGTTTCACTGCAGCCCTTGAGGTCTGGGGATTGTGTATGTTAATTTTAAGCGGATAGTGATCACTATATGCAGAACAGACAACTTCAGCTTTTAAGGTTATTTCGCTTAACTCAGGGCATGTGAAAATATAATCAATCGTAGAAGCACAGCCCTGACCTATAAAAGTGGGGGTTGTTACATTATTTATACTTGTACCTGCAAATTCCATAGCATTAACTAAGTCATGGGAAGCTATAAAATCTTTCAATTCTGCCCCGTTCTTACATATTGGGCTGTGGCGATACAAGTGTGCATTAAAATCCCCTCCGATGCAGATACCATCGAAAGATCTATGCTTTTGCCCCCCCATAATTTCATCCATGAAATTAAACAATAATATAAAATTGCCATTCGGGCGACTAACAAAATCATTATTATAAAAGTTTATAATACACAATTTCAATCTGTTAATGTACTTGATAGCCATAAAACAACAGATACCTGGTGTAGGGATCAATTTAGTATGCACCCCGTATTTTATCTTGGACCAAATAGATAGTCCCCCACTAGGTCTACCCATGGGAGACGGCAAAGCCTTAAGATTGTGGCAGCAGAAGCCCTCAATTGTTGGTGACGTTGTACTCCATGTTTCTTGCAGCAACAATATATCACAATTATTATCAACCCACTTAAACCACTCTGAAATTTTCAATTTAGAATTTAGGCCTGCTATATTCCAGCTAACAATAGACAGTACTGAGTCCAAAGGCAAATGAGTAAGGGTCTGAAGTGGTTTGCTCAGGGTTCTTTGAGGCGAGTTTTCCGGGGCAATCAGGAGTTCGGATACCGGAGAAGAATCGACAAAGGTAGTCGAAGATGGTCAATCTTGCATGTCCAGGTCCGAAAGTGGTGCATATCTATTGTACATTTGTAATGGGAAATAAGGTGGGTGGAATTGCATAGGAGGTGGGCGAAAATGCACAGATGGTGGTTGAAAATGCATAAATGGTGCTGGTTGTGGATGCATTACTGGCACTGTGAATTGCATAGGGGGTGGGCGAGGTTGAGTGGCCAGTTGTCTGTAGAAATAACTCAAGGGTAACATAGTTGCAACAGTTGGGATGGTTCAATAATTACAATTTCTGTTTAGGAGGTTTCTTACTGTCCCAGGATTATTAAAGTTGAGGACTACGCAGTCACCTTCCTTGTCCTTGAGTAAAGGGCCAACCCACGATACCCTGCGCGCAGATATAATCTCTCTGGAGATGTCGAAAACAACACCTTTATGTTTGGTAAGCCAGTCTATGCTCTTATTCCGCAATTGCACCCATGATTCCCCCTGATCCTCCCTCAACGGCGGGACACCTGCTAGAACCAGAACAAAAGGACAGGCATCCGGTGGCAGATGTAATGCTGGTCCTTGATGTTTGAAAGATTTAGTAGACCCTTGGGAGCCAGTGCCCACGTTATTATTAACCGCTGTCGGCTTTGGAGCTGCGCTTAAAATGGTTGGGCCACTGTTGCTACTTGGAACAGAGGGATTAGAAGTCGATGGAGTAACAACTTTCCTAGGGGCAGGTATAGGAGGTGGTTTCGTGGATGTATTAACCTTACTCATATCTGGCCCCTTTTTAGTGGTTGTGGGTTTAACTGATGATTGTTCCATCAAAGGAGAGGCAGAAACAGAATTGCTTAGTGCCCCACCCGAGGTACTGATGTTAACCTGTTTTTTTGATGACAATATATTGTTTGCATTTTCCAATTCCTTCAAAAGGCGATCTGCTCTAACTTGATCCAAGATGATTGACCCTTTCCTTTTTGTTTCACCAGTTTTAACCAGGTTATCCAATCTATCAAGTCTTTTAAAAACATTATTAAACTGGCTGATCATTTGTTTTTCACTCCGATTAAAAATAGTATCAACTATGGTTTCTATCATATTTCCGTTCTGTCTGGATAGATTAAAATTATCACCCATTATTGTAGTTTGGGTCCATGTAGTTTTAGAATTCCCACAAGGATTAGTAATGGATACATCAGAAATACTATCCAGGTCTGCGGAGTCTTTGTCCTCTTTATCCTCTGGCAAGACGATTTGTACCCCAGATGATTTATTTTTATTCCACAGACTTTGCGGTGTTGGTTGGTTTTTGTGGAATACAGGCTGTTTTCTTTTATTCGCACTTAGCTTAGATGTGCCTCTTTTACGTTTCTCCCTGCCCGGCTTGTTACTACTAGAGTCGATGATGTCCACATTAATGACATCATCCTGCGAAGCACTTACAATTGTAGTAACACTCTCTGTCTGAGGGGATACCGGGGATATCATTGTCTGTGTTGGCTTTGGCGTTGCTGCCACTGGTGTTGTCGAGGCAGGGGCTTGTGCTGTGTAGATGACAGTATTTTCATCATCCTGAATAGTTGGCACGTCAGCAGAGGGATATGAAGGTTTTACCACGGTTATTTCTGGATTTATATGTGCATTACCATTGATGCCACTGGAGCTGCTTGTGGGAGTTGTTTTGTTATTAATGGGAAAAGAAACCATAGAAAACCTTCGCTCGGTCTCCACTATTTCGTTGAAGGCAGAGTCTATCATTGACTCAAAGGAAGTAATAAGGGAAACAGAGGCGTCAGCAATCTTGTTTTCTACATCAAAGTTCTCGCTGTCACCCATTTTAGTATCCGTAATAAGTGCTCACCTTTAGTAAAGTTGTTAGAGGGGTGGCCCGCCCGTCCACTGCAGTCCACTGACGGCCACAGACGGCCCCGCCCTTGTCCCGGGCTTCTCCCGGGACGCTCCCGCTTAGCGGGAACTAGCCTTCCCTTATATAGGTTGTCCGTATGGTTACAGGCGGGGCGTGTGTCCAGGGAGAGCGGCCAGGTGACGAGAGGCGCGGTGTGCAGGGGCTTCTGGGATTTGAAGTCCTGCACCGCACGCTCGCAGCCCTGGACCTTCACGCACTGATGCAGCAAGACTCCCCTGTCGTGCTGATGCGCAGCGGGACCCGCGAAGCGGGTTCCGCAAGTTGTGATTCCGGTGGCGGGGAGAGAAGGGTCCAAGCAGAGTCCACGACCCACAGCAAACAAAACCGCTACGGTGCTAGGATTTCCCGCATTCAGCTGTCCTCACAAGCCTTTTGATGATTGCAGGCGGGGCGTGTGTCCAGGGAGAGCGGCCAGGTGACGAGAGGTGCGGTGTGCAGGGGCTTCTGGGATTTGAAGTCCTGCCCCGCACGCTCGCAGCCCTGGACCTTCACGCACTGATGCAGCAAGACTCCCGTGTCGTGCTGATGCGCAGCGGGACCCGCGAAGCGGGTTCCGCAAGTTGTGATTCCGGTGGCGGGGAGAGAAGGGTCCAAGCAGAGTCCACGACCCACAGCAAACAAAACCGCTACGGTGCTAGGATTTCCCCTAGTGAGGAGATGAAAGCAGGTGCGGTGCCTTGACAAGCCTGGAAAACCATGCAGGCGGTTTTGAACAGAGAACGTTCCTTGATCGGGAGCCAATAATAATAATAATAATAATAAAGAAGCTTGTAAAGCGCATGGTGACGCCATCCCGGCGTGTCCCCGCGCTGTGGAGAGAGAGCAAGATGGAGTGAGGAACTACAGGGTAAATGTATTGGCATTTATATAGCGCACTACTTACCCGTAGGGTCCCAAGGCGCTTCGACCGCTGCGAAACCCTTCCTGGCTTCCCTGAGAGATGGTCCCTTAATGGGTATCTCCAGGGTGAGACCAGGCATCCCCGGCGGTCTGGTGGGGCCGTTAGTGAAGATGAGGCAAGCTAATGCCCAGAGTTGCCGAGTGTGATCGCTGATCAGAGTGGGCACCGAGGCGAGAGAATTATCGAGTCCGCTGACCCTGGTCCAGAAACCTGCCGCGCCGGGAATCGAACCCTGGTCCCGGGCCGTCCTCTGCTCTCGGGTCTGCCGCCTCTAACCAGTGAGCCACACTACTCCACCTCCACAGGGTAAACAGATGGGTTTTTAAGAGTTTCCTAAAAGTTGTTTCAGACTCCGCGAATCTAATGTTCGTTGGGAGGGAGTTCCAGTGGTTGGCAGCCAACACACGAAAGGAGCGGCCTCCCATTCTGGCCCTCCTTATACGAGGAACATTAAGAAGACCCATGCCAGTAGAGCGAAGAGCTCTATTGGGCACATAAGGGATGGCCAGGTCCTTCAGGTATTCGGGGGCTTTCAGCGAGGTTATCCTGTAGCAGATTACAAGTGCTTTAAACATGATCCTCTTTTTTATAGGGAGCCAGTGAAGAGCATCCAAAGTAGGTTTAGATGCAGCTCTTTTGGGGAGTTTAAGTACTAGCCGTGCTGCCGTATTTTGAAGGACCTGCATTCTTCTAATGTTCTTTTCTGTTGTCCCCAGTAACAGCACATTACCGTAATCAATACGGGAGGTGACTAATGCTTGGGTCATAGTACGTCTGGCCTCCAGGGGAAGAAGGTCCAGAGTACGATTTAGGGTCTTCAGTACCCCAATGAAGCTCCATGAGGAGGGGTGTGGAGTGGTGGTAGCGTGGGAGACCAAAAACCAGCCGGGCGGCTTGGTTTTGGACCACCTGTAGCCTCCTTAGGCTGTATGCTGGTATGCCGTTGTAGAGGGCGTTGGTGTAATCCAGTCGTGATATGACTAAGGCGGCCATGATCATTTTGAGTGCCTGGGGGGAGAAGAAGCGAGCAACAGTGCGGATAGTTCGGAGGGTGAGGAAGCAGGAGGAGACTACGGAGCTGATTTGAGAGTGGAGGGTAAGCTGATTATTCATTTTAACCCCCAGAGTTTTGACCGTGGTAGAAGGAGTGGGGGCGGGACCAAGGGTGGGGGGCCAGAAGAGAGAGTTCCAGGGACTGGAAGGACCTCCGGTAAGAACCAACTCGGTTTTGTCCGGATTCAATTTGAGATGGTTATGGTTCATCCAGTCCCTGATGAATGTCATGGTGTCCTGAAAGCTGGAAACAGAGAGGGGAGAAGAGGATAGATCAAATATGAGCTGTAGGTCATCCGCGTAGTTGAACACGGTGACCTCCAGCTGTTGAAGAGCGAAAATGAGGGGGAAGATGTAGAGATTGAATAGTAGGGGGGACAAGGAAGAACCCTGGGGGACACCACACGTGACGGGGAGTGGGATGGTTGTAAAATCTCCGAGCCGGACCGCCTGAGTGCGGTCCCTCAGGAAGGAGGAAAGCCACACCAGGGCTGCTCCCTCAATTCCAGCCGCCTTGACACGGGACAGTAAGATGGTATGGTTTACCGTGTCAAATGCGGCCGAGAGATCGAGGAGTACCAGGGCCTGGTGTTTGTTATGATCCATGCCCTTCCTGAGGTTGTCCAGGACCGATACCACGACTGATTCAGTCGAGTACCTAGGTCGAAAGCCAGCCTGGCGGGAAGCCAATCCCCCATTGGCCTCTACATGGGTGCTGAAAACCGTGGTGACATAGCGTTCCAGCACCTTGCCCAAGTAGGGCAGCAGGGAGATGGGGCGGTAGTTGGCTGAGATAGATGGGTCAGCGCCAGGCTTTTTTAGGATGGGCACTATGGTGGCTGATTTAAGCGTAGGGGTCACTACTCCCTGCGCTAGGGAGCTGTTAAGAAAGGTAATGGGGGGTTCAGGGCAAGAGGAGTAGATTCGTTGGAGAATTTGCGCCGGGCAGATGTCTGCCGGAGAGCCTGACTTTACTTTGGGGAGTAAGTCTAGGAATACCTCTTCAGTGATAGGGGGGATGGAGGTGAGAAGGTTTTGAACAGTAGGAGGAGAAGGATCAACATAGGCTGATGAGGGGGGGGGATGTTGGCTTTAATGGTAGCGATCTTATCGAGGAAGTAAGTGTTTAGTTGATTACTGGCCTGAGGAGACTGGGCTGGGCACTACCCCCTGGCCAATTCTGCACTGACCACCAAGGTATTACATTTTGTGTTTTAAAACATATTGCAAATGGCTCCAACTATATCCAAATCTACCACTAAAAACATGGTCAAAAAAACGCCTATTAACACACGTTCTGTTGCAAGGATCACCGCCCAAACCAAAACACCGTTACCAACGCTAACTGCTATTGACCGCATGCTTCAACAGACAATCGTAGTGGTAGCAAATGCTATTGAAAACACAGAGAGACGATTGTCTCTACCACCCAGCGCTTGTCTAATTCACCGCACACCACAACCTGTTGACAGTACTATACATAACATTAATATGACTGCATTATCAAATGACTCCATTCTGATGCAATCTTATACAGGCCTTCCTGGGACTGTGCCCCCTCCCACAGAAGATCCTCCCACACTCCCCACAATATTCCAAGATAGGGACAGTCGTCTGTCCCTAACTCCTAATCTGCAGATTAATGCTACACCACCTGAGGAACTGGGCCCTAGTAATGCGCCTAGCGCAATATTGATATCCTGCGATAATGTAGATACCACTCATACAATAGATCTAGCCAACAATAGCAGCGTCAATAGTACGACCAACCATGGCACTGCCCATCGCAGATCTAGACGTACCCATAATAGGAAATTACCAGCTCCTTTTAGGGGATGTGTGAAACAAAGGGGTAGAAGAAAGAAGATAATTTTACCAACACCTCCCACAGAACAATCTAACGGAAGCGAACAACCATTGCCAAATCTAGGACCCGCAGTTAATATGGAGTCTATATTGGTTCAAATCATGGATGCTATGAAGCTCCTCATTGCCCCCCTAAACGACAAACTTGAGCAAATAGGTAAAAAGGTGGAAAATCTGGAAAAACTGGGCTTAGCCAAATTAGACATTCTAGAACACCTAGGCCCACAAACTACCCAATCCATCTTAAATGTACCAACCGCGAATAAGGCCAATACGACTGCCCATACTATATCTAAACCACAGGCTCCACCAGTTAGAAATACGAATCCCTCAGCATCTACCGGTAAAACTGCAAATTTACAAAGTAACGTCACCAACGGCCCTTCTCCATCCACTTCTCACAGAGCAACTGGGGAGGTGCCCAAGGACTACACTTCAGTAAGCAGGAACCCACCGGCGCGTAGCTACTACAATAATATTATTCCCGCCGTGATCAATCTCCCACCAGAAAGCAGGCCTTTCGTGGCAATCCTTGCCAATGTACCAAAACTCAAACCCCCCCAATTCGAAAATAGCGAAACACTTAAAAACAAAATTTTACACTGGCTTGTCCATAATTGTTGTTTCCCCTTAAGTGGTGCAGGCCAGATCATTTCAACCCAAAGGGTAGGGTGGGTGGGCCCTAGCAAAAAGGAAATAAATGGGGACTGTGTAATCATAAACTACAAAACCACTGAATGGGCAAGAGATTCCATCCTGAACGCGCCCATCCCTTCAGACAATGATTACAACACAACCCTGTTCCCTTTGGACTACTTTTATAGAAATCTGGTGGGGTTCAAGATTCCGGTGCAGAACTTTAAACATCCCAGAGCAATTAACACACCTTACCCACTTGCACAGCAGGCACCAGTACAATCATCCGGGTATCCCTCGACCCTTCATGACTTTAGTAATCAGCATGTCCCACAACCACCTATGGAATTGTACAGAATGCCTAACCCCAATTACCTTAATTACCACAATGCCATCGGGCCTGGAAACAACATCTATGGTCAATTCGCAGTGCCAACATCAAACAGATTCCAGATATTTAACTCCCTAGACGAAAACGATTGACTCGTGAACACATTTGTCGGAGAAAGTGAACCCCATACAGACACTTCTGCAATAAGCTTAAACAATCTAACCATGACAGCCAACACCATTTGCACTTGTACTGTTGAAATTCTTCCCGCAAATGAACCTCACATAGATAACCCCGTAATCAGTCCAAACGATCTGACTATGATAGATAACAGCACTTGTACTGTTGACAATCACCTGGGCGACCAAATACTATCGTCAGCCACAACAGATACTATTCCACCTCAAGTATCCAGGGAAGAGTCATTGAGGGTTATCACGTGGAACATAGCCGGACTAGCTTCCAAGGTAAACACACCCGCATGGGATGACTTTCTCAAACAGGGCTATGACATCATATGCCTACAAGAAACCTGGGATAGAGCTGAAGTATATGTCGAGGGATATACCTCTTTCAAAGTGCTGGCTGTGGCTTCGCAGGCTGGTCGAGCCAATGGGGGGGCTAGTGACCTTGCTATCCACAACATTGACTGAGTTTTGGGTCAGTGACCAGGCAGTTTTGGGAGATTATGCTTCCGTTTTGCGTGTGGCCCATAGTGGATATAGAGACTTAATAATAGTGAATTTTTACAACAACATTGCCGGGCATAGACAGGGGATGTTTATTTCTGATATCGAGCAGGCCATCGATGCAATGTTATTAAGCTCATCCAAACCAGCTGTAATTTTGTGGGCCGGAGACTTTAACATCAAAACATGCACTTATGCACTTAAGGGGGCATGCGGCCACAGGGAGGAATACTCTGGAAGGGAAACTACATGTGTATTCAATCATTTCCCGCACAACATCCTTGGCAGTGCCTTGAATAATTTATTGGCCAAATATGACCTGGAACTTCTTGAATGTAACATGAATGCAAACAATGCCAGATGTCCAACATTCCATGGAAGGAATAGCCAATCCTTTATTGACCATATCATCGTATCCAGTTCTGTAACCTATATTAATGTCTGGGTAATTGAACAAACGGTCAGTGACCACAACAGTGTATCTGTCGAATTACTGGGCTGGGGGTCAAAAAGGAATTCCTATGGTCAACCTATTCAGGACATCTCCGTAGGAAGGCCAAACGGGACAAGGGTGAAATGGACAAAAGCCGACCCTGCTAAAATTGTCACTAATGTAATCACAAACTGCTATGGAGAAGTGGAGTACTGTCTATCCCCAACACCATGCCCAGAAATTTTGCTGTCTAAATTTCTAATTATTACTCAAGCCATCGAGAAATCATTGACACGCCAAACACGGGAGCCAAGAAAAGTTAAGACAGCGTGGTTTGATGACAATTGTGCCCAGTCATTAAAAAGGTTAAAAATTTCGCTTGATGCCAAACCAAGAGACCCTTGTAAGATAAGGGAAGAGCGTTATAACTACAAAATCGCACTAGCCACTCGGAAGAGAGAACTACAGGACGAGGCATGGGCTAAATTAGATCAGGCTGCAGAAACAAAAGATCATAAACTTTTCTGGGACACTGTAAACAGCCCGTTCTTAAAGAACGACAACATTCCCGAACTAACCTCGCATGTCAGTTGTCAAGCCTGGATTGTACACTTCACTGGGATTTTTAACTCTGATTGTACCTTTGATTCTATTTCGGCTCCAGATCTTAATGTTTTAACTGTAATGCCAACCTGTTTTAAATGGGAGAAATTATTGTTTTCGGTATCTTTAAATGAGGTGCGGGATGCAATTGAGAAAAGCAAGTTGGGGAAAGCCCCGTGCCCAGATGGGGTCCCTGTGGACTTTTTTAAATCCAAGATTGATTTATGGGCCCCTATTTTAACACGCTACTTTAATGCTGCTATTGAGGACGAGCTACCTACCTCATGGGGTCAATCTATTTTGGTGCCACTTTTTAAAAAAGGTTCAAGGGCTGAAGCACGAAACTATCGCCCAATTTCCCTCTTGGACTCGTCACTAAAAATACTGAGTCGAGTGCTTCTAGGAAGATTAGAGTCCTGGGTCGAGGACAAAAATGTCCTGTCACCAATTCAGTACGGGTTCCGTAGGGGCATAGGAACCATGGAGCAGTGTGTGAACCTTGAGCTTATCATCGGCAAGTACACAAAAGCCAAGGAAGGGAATTTGTTCATGTGCTTTGCCGATCTAAGCTCAGCGTTTGATCTAGTGGAACACACACTGCTCTGGCCAACATTACTTGCTATGGGCGCACCCCCTGAAATTATTCATTTGCTGGCCAGAATGTACAGCAGCTTATCAAGTAAAGTCAGATTCGGACCGAATGGAGAATGCACCCCCTTTTTTAAAATTGGCAGAGGGATTAGGCAAGGGTGTGTTCTCGCCCCCTTGTTGTTCTCCCTTTTTATAAACCAGGTCGACCAGTCCCTACAAGAGTCTTTTGCTGACGCCCCTATGATAAATGGTAAACAAATACCCATCCTCTTATATGCGGACGACGCGGTCCTGATTTCCAGGACCGCGAATGGGCTCCAAAAGCTAATTGACAAATTCAATATTTTTATTAAGGGCAGAAAACACTCCATGGGAGTGGCCCCCCCATTCTAGATGACATGATCAGACCATACAAACCCACCAGGAATCTCCGCTCGAACCAACAAAACCTGCTGATAGCTCCCAGGATCAGCAGAGCCCGCACAGGAGGTCGTCTGTTCTCCCACAATGCGGCTGGGTTGTGGAATGCTCTTCCTCCACCTCTTCGTCAGGAGCCTAACCTTCTTGTCTTTCGGAAAAAGTTAAAAACTCTTCTGTTTCCAAAAACTAGATAATTCAGATCTCCTTTTTTAATTCATCCCTGTCTGGTCAGTTTTAAGTGCTGGGACGCTCTCGAGTGGCCATGCGCTATAAAAGAACCTTTTAATAATAATAATAATAATAAAAAACTTAAAATTAACAAGGGTAAGACTATGACCATGACCTGTGGAAAGAAATTAAAGAAAAGTAAGTCATTCTTCCTTGATGGGGATAAACTTGAGTCTGTGCAACACTTCTGTTATTTAGGCATTACTTTCTCAGGGGATGGGAGATGGGTAAACAAGCAATCCTGTGTAGGCATGAAGATGACTAGAAACACAAACTGTATCTTCAGATTCGCTTCCAAACTGGGGGGGCGTAGAATAAGAGAGATGATCTCTATCTATAATTCCAGGTGCATGTCCTCTGCTCTATACGGAGCAGGGATATGGGGATACAACTCGCAGATTGCCCTATCCATTCAGCAGGAAGAAAACAAGTACCTTAAACGCTTATTATGTCTTCCTGCTTCAGCATCCAACGAAATCATCCATAGGGAGCTGGGCATACATCATGCCACAGATTTGATTGCACTACGCCCCCTTTCCCTCTGGCGATCCATTTGGGCTAAAGATGAAACCAAGTTTACTCAGGAAGTAATTTTAGACTGTATTAAATTGGATCAGCACTCAAAAATCCCTGGCTAAAACACATTTTCCATTGGTACAATACCCTTTTTGGTCAGGATATTTTCAAAGATATCCCAACAGAATTAGTTTTAACGAAGCGTGACCTCAAAACCACCTATATGGATCATGCAAAAGGGATTAGAATGACGGGGTATGCTACACAAAGTACATTTAAATTGTACCTGGAATATAATCTAAGCACAGGATTCCCATCTTATCTTACATTTGTCAATATTAACTCCCATCGCTTCGTTCTGGCACGCCTGAGGCTGGGCATAGCTCACCATTTGGTGGCTTTCCCTACTGTAAAAAAGCCCGGGTCTTGCCCGTGCCCATGCGATGGGAAATCTAAACAGAGTATCTGCCACTTTTTACTATTTTGTAATTTTTATACTGGTTTTAGAAAGTTTTATTTAAAGCAATTATTTTTAGAATACAGTACGCGTGATATAAGAGCTGCAATGCAACTGTTGTTTGACCTGTCGTCCCCTAATGTGTGTTACCGCGTAGCCACCTATGTTCTTAAATGCATCGGGCACAGGAAATCAATCATTATATGATCTCCGTTGGTAAAGACACCTATTGATCAACTGTGAGCTACTGTCAAACCACATGCATTTCTCTTATACATGAACTTTGGTTATTATGTTTTTATATTTTGTATCCGGGTAATGATTGCCCCCCGGTTCTGTACCCTTCTGGACTAATGCCTTTTAAATTTCTTGTATATAAATTGCTGCTAAAATACGTAAGAGATTACATAGACATCGCACTTTAATCATATCCTTGCATATTTTGCACATACTACTGCACTTTATGCCCAGCGCAGGCCTCTCTCTGACTTGTACTACCTCACTTGGCATGTTTTGCACTAAATTTCTAAATTGCTGCTAAATAAAATGTTCAATTTTTGCATATTTTGCACATACTATTGCACTTTATGCCCAGCATAGGCCTCTTGTTTAGTACCATCCCACTTGGCATGCTTTGCACCAAACGTTTAAACTGCTGCTACATATAGTGATTATTTTCTACTGTATACAAATGTGTTATATTGCAGGTTTTAACTTGATTGGCTTGGATCAATGTAATTGTTTTTAGATAAGTTTCATTATTCTTTCCTCTTTTACAAATGTGACTTCAACTGCATTTATGAATGTTGCTATATGGTTGTACTTGTACAAACCGAATAAAGCATTTTGAAACAAAACGATTACAGAGAGGCTGGGATGGGGTGATTTGAGGTGAAGCCCTGTCGGAGAAAGCCAAGTCCTGCACTATGCTGAAGATCTCCCTAGGTTTGTTTTCGGCAGACATTATTTTTGTTGAGAAATAAGAGGTTTTAGCGGCAATGATTGCGATCTTATAGTCGGCGAGTGATTTCAGATAAAGGGATTTGAGTGAGGGACAGTAATTTTTCCTCCAGTGCCTTTCTGCCTGCCGAGCGGACAGCTTAAGTTCTTTTAGGTGGTCGTTAAACCACCTGTTAGACTCCTTTGGTCGCCGAACAGAGATGCGACGTAGGGGGGCCACTGAGTCACAGCCTCTAGCCAACCAGGTGTTAATAGTGTTGGCTTGTGAGTCGGACGAGAGACCAGAGAGAGGCGGGGTAGAATTCTGAAGGTGAGACATAAGAGTGGGAAAGTCAACTCTATTCCAATTCCGCGCCCAGGTGTTTTTAGCGTGGGGGACTTTGGGTGTCGGGTTGAGAGAGACGGAGAAAGAGATAAGGGCATGGTCAGACCAGGGACAGGGGGAGACCGTCACCGGGGAGACTGGAAGATTAAGAGACCAAACCTAGTCAAGAGGGTGACCATGGGAATGAGTGGGGACAGAGATGTGTGGTATGAAATTTAAAGATGTGAGGGTCTCTGTGAATTCTTTCGAGGCTGTACACTCAGAAGGGTCCGAGGGCCAGTAGTTGAAATCCCCTAATACCAAGACCGAGGCATAGTTGACCACCATGTTGGCCAAAAGATCTTGAAAAGCCGGCAAGAATAGAGGCAAAGACTGGGGAGGACGGTACATTAGGAGACAGGTGATAGGAGGGGAGAGGGCGAGGGAACGAACAGTGAGGAATTCAGTGGAGGGGATGGGGGGAGAGGGGATAGGTTGAAAATTTAGTTCCGACCGAACAATAATCGCCACTCCACCGCCAACCCTACCTGCTGGACGGTCAGCGCGTAAGGCCACATAGGAGGGGGGAGGGTAGCCAAGAGAACGGGCAGGGAAGAGTCACAGAACCAGGTTTCGGTCAGGAGCAGTAAGTCAGGCTTCTCAGAGTCAAGTAAGACAAACAGCTCATGATGGTGCTTGACCGCAGACCTGGTGTTAAGCAAGAGGATGGATAGTAGTGTGGCTCACTGGTTAGAGGCGGCAGACCCGAGAGCAGAGGACGGCCCGGGACCAGGGTTCGATTCCCGGCGCGGCAGGTTTCTGGGCCAGGGTCAGCGGACTCGATAATTCTCTCGCCTCGGTGCCCACTCTGATCAGTGATCACACTCGGCAACTCTGGGCATTAGCTTGCCTCATCTTCACTAACGGCCCCCATCAGACCGCCGGGGATGCCTGGTTTCACCCTGGAGATACCCATTAAGGGACCATCTCTCAGGGAAGCCAGGAAGGGTTTCGCAGCGGTCGAAGCGCCTTGGGACCCTACGGGTAAGTAGTGCGCTATATAAATGCCAATACATACATACATACATACATAGTGACGGGGTAGGAGGGGAAGGGCCAGGTGGGAGAGGGCAATGCGGGGAACAGACGGGCAGAGTGATCGGTGGAGTAGGAGTGGGAGAGGGTGCAATCCCTAGTGAAGTAATATGCCTATGGACAGAGTCCGAGAGGGGCAAGTGGCCCTGGAGGGTGATAAGTTCCTCAGAGGAGTAGGAGATAAAATTGGCATGGAGTCGTGCCCCTAGCCCCGTCCGGCCGCGGACGGGCGCAGACGGGCTTGCCTTAGGCGCGCCTTCAGCGCGCAAACGTTGCGCCCGCTGCGCTTCCTACCAAGACACATGCTTTATGCCGATGGGTCGGGAGGTTGGAGGGGGCGTGGCCAGCCGAGGGGGCGTGTCTCGCCTCGCCCTCGGGAATGGCGGCTGAAGGAAGGGAGTTGTTGCAGCGAGTAGCGCTGTCTCTGGGAAGCCAAAGGTGCCGGTAGGTGGGGATAACAGTTAAAAAAACACAGTATTGTATCACAATGAATTTTAAAAAGTAGTTGTCCCTGCTCCCGGCTTTTCGCCTCAGGAGCCAATCATGAATGCAGCGCCTAGCGTCGGCGCGCTCTATTTGTAGGTTTGGCGGGGGGCGTGGCCAGCCGAGGGGGCGTGTCTCGCCTCGCCCTCGGGAATGGCGGCTGAAGGAAGGGAGTCGTTTCAGCGAGTAGCTTGGAGAGAGAAGGTGGTGGAGCATTACTCAAGTACCCTAGTATATACGCAGGTTCATTCAAATCCTTGAATTATGTTGTTATCTGACCGCTAGATGGGACATCTGCACTGCTTTTGAGGTTCCTGCATAGGGACAGGTTCCACTATTCTGGTTATGTGAGGGGGTAATAACTGGCCAGCACACAATGACAGTCACAATCATGCTACCGAGGACCACATCCAAAGTGTCATTGACCAAATCCATCTAGGTGCTGTATTTCCCACTTGAAGATGTACACATCAATTAAGGGTTACAACGGTTTCAAATCCCAGGAATATATTATAAAGCAGATATGAGAATGTCTAAGTTCCATAAGTAGAATGTCTATGTTCATCAGGAAAATGGGTTTATTATTATGTGCCAAAAGGAAATTCTGTACAAAATAAGAGACTTCTGGCATTGTGACTGGTTGTTCAAAACAGTTTGCAAACAACTTAGATTTTTTTATTCCTACTTTCTTATGATATTTTTTATGAGGTTCTTGCCTGGAGAGGATATGGCTAGACATTTCAAGCTGAATAATTCTTTTTCAAGCTGAACCAAGGCTAAAATGCATACTGCTGTTCTCTCTGAAGTGGCACAGTAGATGAAATGCGAAGGGCTTGAATGCAGGACTGAGTGATAGCGAGTGGCTAAGATTAATTCAAACATTCATTCACAAACTGAGGGCCTGATTCGCAAAGGTAAAGTTAGACCAAAAGCATAACTTCGACCAAATGTCTAACTTGACTATTTTTCAGTATTCCCAAAGGGACTTAGTATCTTTACACTTGCAGAGGTTATGCACAGGGGATGGAGGTTCCAATCTCTGGGTGGAGCTTCCGTACTCGGGCAGAACATTGTAGTTCAATACACCTGAAGACAATTAATATTACCTGCTACCCATGCACTGCTAATGAGTTAAAAGCAGCACATATCCAAGGCTCAGTTTTTTCCAAACACATTCTTCTACCTGACTGCTCTCTGCCTTGCCTTTTAGTGTCTTCCCTATCATCCTGCCAGCATGTTGACTGTCAGGAGGAAGAAAAAGTTCACAGAGGGGAGACCCAAATGATTGTGAAGTTTTCAGTGGGAAACCACAGAAAGCTCTGTGGCCTAATTCCATGCGTCATCAGTACAACCTAGAAGGCTGCTCTATAGAAGCGGTTGGCTGATGCAGTCACTGCATTGGGGAAGAATGGGCGGAACATCACTGAAATTACAAAGAAGTGGCAGGATGATAGGAGGCGGGTGAAGGAGAAGTTCACCAGGAGAGAGGTGTCTAGAGGACTCTCTTGTGGACAAACTGGAGCCCATTAATATCTGAAACCACTTGAGTTCAGCATCCTCTCCACCATGCACACCTACCTACTACACGGGCTGCCTGTGACTGACAACCTTAATGTGGTGTCAGCTTAGATGTGATGGTTAAACAATAACTTTTTTTGAAAAATTAATATTGTGAAGTGTAATTGTGACTATGGAAGTCACTGCAAGCTTATACAAATATTCTTGGTGAATTTTACTCTCATGTGTTTTATTTTTTCTATCACACTACAAGTCCCCAAATCCTGAGTTCTGCAAATTTTCTCTTCCAGTTTTTTCTTCAGAAACAGTTGACCATCTCTGCTGGTAAATTCAATGAAGTTTTGTAACTGGCACATTAAACTTTTCATGAATTTGTAAACATCATATTTGCATTGTAAATGTAATTAAGTAGCTACGTTAAAAATTGTACACAATCATCATTTTTTAATTTGTCTATTAAGTCCTTTATTTGATTTCTACATACAGCAAGAGTAAATCCACCCACTGGGGCAGAGGTTTCTGCACTTGCAGAAAGTCAGCATCATAGGGCAGATCAACCACTACCACCTGCACAAACTTGTACACAATTATACCCACAGAAAGTGGGCTCCATGTACTACAGTATTATCATGGAACCTATAGTTTTTATTAAACTCCATCATTTGTTTAACACCTGTAATCTTAACTAATATAGCTTGGTTTTATCATGTGTCAAATAGAATGATAATGAAATTATGCTCATATCTTTCTAGGACCTGTGGCATTGGCCAGGACAATGCATGAAACTGTGACCTCTGCTCCACGTACGAGTGTCACAAATGGTCAAGCACTACACAGTGGGAGGATGTAAGACCCTGGTAAGGGCACTTACATAGAACTTCAGATACCATGCATAGTCTAATATATGAATCTCCTCCCCACAGTCACACACATGCCAACCCTTCCAGTGCTGTTGGACCTGATAGTCATATCAGAGGGTTTCCCATGCAGAGAATGATGGCAGATGCTCATGTTGGCCAGTGGGAGGAAGACTCTTTCCAACAACCGTCTGAGGCAGGACATTTGTGCAATAGGGACTACACTGCCTAACATTTCAGACTCACTACAAGGAATGCCTCATATAATTGACAGGCAGACAAGTGCTTTGGACAGTATTGTGTAATTTTGTCAAGACGTGTTGGGAATGCACCATGACCAATTAACAATGTATAGGGAAGAGACTGCAGGACATCATGCCTTGGCCATGAAGATGATGAAGGCCATGTTGAAAATGTTCCAAAGTGGGGACAAAACACTTCAACATGCACCACAACCTACCCATCCACCTGTACTAGAGCCTGAGCAGGCACCCCCACCTGCATGGGCAACACCCCAAATATACAGGCAATGGCCCAACTGTACAGGCACCCCACCAACTGTAGAGGCAACCCATCCTCATAAGCTGAGCAAATCACCCCACCTGCACAAGCAGATGCCACACACCTACCCACGCATCACACCAACCCAGAATGCGCGCTTACTCACAGAGGGTCTTTGGGGCAACACATAGAATGTGGCTGCCACCAAGGAAGTGATGAAGGCATTTATGTTCTCCAAAAGCATGGACTTTGACTCTCAACAAAAAGGTTCTCATCTGTAATCTCCGATAAGCCGTCGAGAATACAGTCTGCCCTATCACCCACTGGGGTTCAGCCAGAGGAGAAAACACACATGGAGTGGTTTGGGTCACACAGGAGAGGCATGGAGTGTTATGGCAGATGTCTCTCTTGGCTCTTCTTAGCATGCACTTGAAGGGGGGGCAGTGCCTGGGTTGCAGTTGGAGACCCCTATAGAATGGGGGTCTCCGGCATTAGGAAGAAGTTGGGGGCAGGCCCAGATGGTGGTGGGGTGTGCTCAGAGGACATCAGCTCCATTTCCAGTTTTTTGTGGGCTAGGGGGAGACCCACATTATTATCCCCCGGTCTGTTGGTGTCTGTCTCAATGTCCCCTCCTTCGGCCACCTCAGCCTCCATCTGGGCAGTTGAAGTAGATGGTAATGTCTCTGTTGGGGTAGGTGCACTATACCTACTTGTGTTGTCTCCTTCCTCCTCCTTGCTGGTGATATCCTGAGGATGGATCACTGATGAGCCAAGGATGTCCATGCCTGCCTCTGGTCCTGTCCAGATAGTCATTGGCCAGCCCAGTCCAATGAAAATGAAAAATAACAAATATGTACGTGGTGTACAATTTTTAATAAAAGTAGAGACAACATAAAGCAAGTGCTAACCTTGTGGTTCCTTAATCTTACTAAACAATACTTTGTGGTTTAAATAAAAAAGTAGGTGTGATGTCAATGTAACGTCAAGAAAATAATTTCAATACAAATATTTAATTTTGGTCAGTATAATCTTCAGTTTTTTCCAACCTCATCTTCAGCTTTAGTGTAATGTGAGGTTCCTAATATGTTCAGATAGCAATCTTCCGATGTTATTTCACAAATGGAGATAGTAACTAGATAGGATTGAGATTGCCAGTCGTTAAAGTGGATCCAGGTTTATCCTTTTAAGTTTGGAGTTAAAAGCCCCAATGTGCATTCTCAACAGTCTTACACTTACTATCAACTGTCATTTGTTGCGTAATATAGTGAGAAAAAAACATACATGTTAAGTTTTCTGTACCTATGCAAATTAAGACCTTGGAGATAACTTTTGCAAAGATGTGCTCAAAATCATTTTTTTTCTTCCTTGGAAGCATCAAACACTGTACATGGTGAGACTGTTTTGTTTGTGCCATACACTGCGAATCATACGTGCTTACTCAGAACTGCTACACATACATTGGAAATTACGTACATGTCAATGTTGAGAATAATTGTCCATTTAGTACACATTAGACAGGTATGTATAATTTCGAGTGAGACATGTGACACAATGTCAGCCTTTATTTTATTTTACAACCAATTTGAGCAGTTATGACAAAAAACGCACAGAAAAAGAATGCATGATACAACATACAACACACACAAAATAACACACCAACAATGGACTTTGTCAAGTCCATACATTCACCATAGTATACAACAGTTATAGGGTCCTTAGCTCACTAATCATGTTTAAGAAAGTACATTTTATTATAAAAATGCAATTGTTATGCAAATCTACCCATTTATGTTGGGAAACCGATAAGTCCCGGAATTCCTAGAGAAAAAAGCAATCAAATGCCTCTATTGATGCATAGACTTTATCCTTTTTGCAACCATTACGCAGATAAAGTGAAAGGTAACAAACAACACATGATGGTACATCTTACTCACTAGTCACATCATACTTCAAGACACATAATGCACTTTGGCTGCTCAAAGACCTCCAGCTGATCATGGAGGGTCGACCCGGCTGTCGTCAGGACCCTCATGTATAGTTGGCTGATGCAGGGCCATTGTGAATGTAGCTGAGAGGACACACCCATGATCTCCTGGGCCTTGAGGTGGGCCAGCATCACAGGTCCTCCCAGCGCTTGTAGCTTATCTTTCCCTGCCTCTGGTACACACCGGCTGCACTTCCAAGAATAACAATAGCACATCAGATTTGCCTATGCACTGCATTATCCAACTGGCTATTTGGGCCCCCATAAAGCTCCAGTGGTGACATTAAGTTTAAAATGAAATTAACAGTATGTTGTTTATTACAGTTTGATTATTAGTTGTCCCTAAAATGTACTGTGAGTGAACTAATAAATGATCATCACTGCCAGCCACCCCCATGTAACATGTTGGTAAGGGTGATTATAAAAGTTATAGTGTCCCACACAACATGGCACATATGTCATTTTTTTGTACATTTTTTATTGAAGTCCTTTGTTGCCAATTCCAATGAACATTTAATAAAATACAATATAAACAAAGCAGGTTTTTTATACATCAAAAAGAAAACAAAATTAAAGAAGAAAAACATAGACCTCCTAGCACAGCACTTAACTACATAAGCTTAAATACTAGACATATCTCCTCAATTGCAATCAAAGAAAGTCCCTCAAACCTTTTCAAATCTTCTAATCCCCCCTACCCGCAGTGCATAGATTTGCTCACTAATCTTAAGTCTCCTCATCTTCTGTAGCCATTCGTACATAGTTGGAATCCCATTTGAGCGCCATTGCTGTAATAACAGAGATCTTGCCACAGCCATAGCAACATACAATACTTAAGCTATCTGATCAGGGAGCATAAGATCAAAATCAAAACCATACAAAATTAATTTATCGTTAACCTTGATCGTAATATTAAATTGGGAATGGAAAAAAGCAAAAATATCTTCCCCGAATTTCCCAATCTTAACACAATGAGCCATTACATGTGTCCAATTAGCTGGAGAGTGGAATAAGCATCTAAAACAATGTGAAGAATAATTAGGGTTCTATTTAGAGATGGAAGCAGGTGTACGATACAACAGCTATTTACTGAAAAATAGCATTCTGCGCCAATTAGCGCCCATAATGTACTAAAGTTGAATTTATTAATAGTCAACCAAGTATTTGTATGATTTTCCTGCTCCTGCCATTTTTTCATTACCTTGTGGCTTAAATCCTGCTTTATACTAAGCTTTATACTAAGCATCGCCTCCAATCCCCAGGTTTTCTATCAACAATACTCACTAACAGATCATTAATTAATTGACTTGATTGGCTTAGATGTGTGGCGTCAAGTTGCGCAAATAACTTATAAAACATATTATAAGACCCTAACAACAAAAAATTCGAATGAATTAGATGCAGCATTTCCATCGGAGTTATCCAACCCCCATTCCTTAAAAAGTCAGTAATTTTAACAAATCCTGCCCTAGACCAACTTTCAGCTAAATATGAGCCTTGTTCTAACCACATTAAGGGAAAGATACTAGGGGCGTGGCTTCGGAGCCTTCGGAGATGGCCGCGGTTCTTAGGAGCTCCGCCGCGACGTGAGGGTTTGGTTCGACCCCAGGACTCTTTTTCCTCACTCCAGACCCAAATTTATTCCTTTTCGGACGTCGGAACCAGGGCTGCTTCTAATGCAGCGAGAAACATCGCTCATGGTGAGCCACATCACTGTGTTTTCATCATTTTGTTGCTGCTCCTCAGCGTGAAGTTGCGGCCGCCATTCAATTCGCTGGTCTTTTATCTTTGTTTATTCATGGTGCTCTCTGCTGATTGACTTTTCATTTCCCATTTATCACCTCATATCTTGGGCGAGTCTCTTCACCATTTCCTTGAGGGGCTTCTACCACTAAAACTCTTCATGGCATCATCTCGGGGCAACCGTGGAGGCTCCCTTCAAGCTAAACCAGCAGGCATAGAGGACTTTAATCCTTTCGATGTTTTACGGGAACCCATGGAAGAGAATGTTACCGACTCCAATGTGTCTAAAAGTTCTACTTCATCTTCTGGTGCTCGTTCAGGCTCGAAGCAAATTGTTAAAGTACCCTCGACTTCGACAGCTCCTTCAGGCAAGCGAGTGAAAGTTAACCCGCTAACTCGTCTGCCACAATATCTATGAGCTCATTCCTGAGGAAATTCGTGCTCTTAAGCCACATATGGAAGAGGCTAATACTCGCCTGCAAAATTTGGAGTCTTCATGGTCACTTACTGAACAGAGAATTGGAGAATTGGAAAGTCGTGTAGACCTAGTTCAAGGTCTTACCAATCAAGTCCCTCTCATGTCTAAAGAGATATCTCATCTCAAACAGCAGATTGAGCAATTGGAAAATCGTAATAGGCGCAATAATCTACGTATATACGGTCCGGCAGAAAATCTTGAAGGCTCAAACCCTATATCCTTTTTTCAAACTTTCTTACCACCTCTTCTGGGTCTCCCTGACAATCCACCACTGAATATTCATCGTGCCCATCGTCTTGGTCCGCCTTCTCATTCTTCTTCATCTTCTTCAAAACCTAGAGGTGTTATCCTGTATTTTTTGGAGTACACAGAATTGCTCAAAGTCCTTCATTCAGCGAAACAACTTGGTAAACTCACCTGGAACGGTTCTAACCTCTTTTTTGCTCAGGACTACACCAAGGTCACTGCGGATCGTTGAAAACGATTTTTAGAGATGAGGCCGGCTCTGCGTAGTTTGAATGCCCGCTATGGCCTGTTCCACCCCTGCCTCTTCAGAGTGACTTGTAATAATAAGATGACCAGGTATAAAGATCCTGGATTACTTCAGCAATTTTTGGACAGTTGCAGTGGCAATTCTATGGAAGTACCTCAATCCTAACGGACCAATGCCTCTTTTTTGATGTTTCTGTTGTATTTCGTTTCTGTTTCTTTTCCTTTGTTTGTATTATGTGGTAATTTGTTCCGCCATTTTGTGGCGTTTGTGTTATTCGAAGTTTAATGCGTTTTTGATGTGTCCTATCACCTAACTCCTTCCTTTTCCCTCCTTTCTTTCTTAGGTAGCGGTTTTGTGGTCCTTCATCACCTTGTACTACATATGTTCCCTCCTGAGGATTGTTCTTCTCCTCATGATCCCGTCTTGGAGTTTGCTTTCGGTAGTCCGTTTCCTCATGTGGCTCCACCACCCCTGTTCTTTTCGTTTTCTTGTGGTATGTCTTTTGATGTATTATTTGTTCATCGAATTTTGCTCTATTTTTGTCCTCCTCTGTTGCGCTCCATTTTCCCCCTACTTCTCCTTTTTCACTTTCTCTTTTTTATCTTCTTTTTTATCTCTTTCTTTTTTCTTTTTTCCTCCTTTTCTATATTTCACCTATCATTTTACTTTTTTGCAGTTATTTCTTATATTATTTTACGTTTCTGCCTCAGCTTTTTCCTTTTCTCTTCGCTATATTTATTCCTACTTTAGTTATATTGCTTCTCCTTGTTTTGGTTATTTCTTTGTTACTATTCATATTAATGTTGCATTGTTTTCATATCTTTTGACTTTCTTTATGAGTTTCTAGATGTCTATTAATGTAGTTTCATGGAATGTTAAAGGTTTGGGGTCTCCTATTAAGAGACAACGTGTTCTTTCTCATTTAGCTCATTTGAAAGCAGATATAGTTTTATTGCAACAAATTCATATAAAAGAAATTGAAATTTCTAAATTACGTCGTAATTGTGTAGGCCAAGTTTTTGCTTCACCTGGTTCGGGTAAGCGTAATGGGGTTGCAGTTTTGTGTCATAAACGCCTTACTGTTCAACCTATTGCTCAAGAGGCTGATACCGAACGGAGAAGGGTAATCGTTTCATTATTGGTTAACAAAATACCTTTAACTATTTTTAATGTATATGCTCCCACTGTACAAGATAAATTATTTTGGCCTCAAATCCTTTCCTCGTCCATGCAACATACTGATGATTATTTTATTCTCGGTGGCGATTGCAACATGATCATAGATCCTTTTCTAGATAGAAAGTCCACTGCCCGTTTTCCTCCATCTCAAGTCCACACCCAGTTTAAAAATGCTATATCACAACGTTCTCTTGTTGACTCTTGGAGGCTTTGCCACCCTACCTCACAAGAGTATACTTTTTTCTCTCCCGTACACTCCTCCCAATCACGAATTGATTACCTATTTATTGCCAAAGCTTTGACACAACTCATCACTCACTCAGATATTGGTTCTATCCTAATCTCTGATCACGCTCCTGTTTCCTTAGGTCTTGATTTACTTCACCCTGTTAAGGGTACTCATAGATGGAGATTTAATAATTCCCTTCTTTTAGACACACAGTTTACATCTGCCTTTCTTGACTTTGCTCCACGCTTTTTTGCAGAAAATGAATCTCCACACACATCTCCTCAATTAATATGGGACACTTTTAAAGCTGCTTCTAGAAATTTCATTATTTCCTATGTTGCCAAAAACGTTGTCTTGCACATCAATTTTTATCTACCCTGACTTCTCAAATCAAACATCTTGAACATTCTTATTACTCTTCTAAATCTCCTTCGGTCCTTGTTCAACTTCTTAATGCCAAACTTTCATTTAATAAAATATCAACTAACACTGCCAATTTGGCCTTACTTAAATCTAGTGCTAAGTTCCGCACAAAATAAAGCGGGTAATGTCCTTGCTAATTACCTTAAAGTTAAAAAAGAACGCACGAAAATGGAATCGATTGTTTCTTCTTCCAATGTCACTCTCCACAAAGATGAAGACATCTTGTAAGAATTCACAATTTTTTACCAAACTCTCTATACCCCAGAATCCCCTCCTTTATCTTCAGATATTGACACTTACCTTTCTTCATTCCTCCCCCTCCAGTGTTGGATGTCGATTTCTCCACTCTAGATAATGACATTCTTTCCAAAGACATTTTGGAGGCCATTCATGTTCTTAAAAAAGGCAAAGCACCAGGTCCAGATGGATTCTCGATTGAATTTTATTCTAATTTTTCTTCTTTTCTAGTCCCTAAACGTCACCACTTATTTTCGTTTTTTATCTCATCTCAAAAATCTGAAGGTTCTTTTCAGGAAGCTCTCATTTGTCTTCTTCCCAAAGATAATAAAGATCACGCTTTATGTAAAAACTATAGGCCTATCTCTTTAATTAATTTAGATTACAAAATTTTTGGAAACATTTTAGCTCTCCGTTTAGATGAAATTATTTCCCAACTCATTGGTAGAGAACAATGTGGTTTCATCAAAGGTCGCCATCTTTCGGATAATACTCGTCTTTTCTTTAGCATGCTTAGTAAATCTCCTACCTATTCTCATTCCCTGGCTGCTATCGCTTTGGACGCAGAGAAAGCTTTTGATAGGGTCAACTGGTCATTTATGCTTTCTACTTTATCCTGGTTTGGTTTTGGTTCTAAATTCATTTCCTATGTTTCTCTATTATATTCTTTCCCTAGGTCTTTTATTATTGCTAATGGCCTTGTTTCTTCTTCTTTCCCTCTTTTACCTGGTGTCCGTCAGGGTTGTCCTCTTTCTCCTCTTTTATTTATTTTATTTTTAACAAGAATTAGATTAAACAAAGATATTACCGGTTTTCCCTATGGAGACACCCATTTAAAACTCTCTGCTTACGCGGATGATATTCTTTTATTTATCTCTCATCCTCTTCTATTGCAGCTTTTTTATCCGAGGTTTCTTCCTATGCTACAGTTTCAGGTTATAAACTCAACATTGATAAGTGTGAAATACTTCCTCTTAATAAGTATTGTTTTCATGCAGATTTTTTACTTTCCTCATTCCATTGGAGTCCCTCTAAAATAAAATACCTGGGCCTTTGGTTCACTCCATCTAATAAAGATACGGTTGCTTTAAACACTAAAATTCTGCTCACCACATTAACAGACTCCACAACCAGATGGCATCCTCTGTTTTTATCCTGGTGGGGTAGATTAGACTCCATCAAAATGATGTTGGTTCCGATAATTTAATTTTTCGTCTCTAATCTTCCTGTCACTATTCCAAAGTCTTGTTTTAAGTCCATTTATTCTAACCTTTCCATATTTCTATGGTAACACAAAAAAGCGAGGATGTCTTTTGCAAAACTCAAACGTCCTAAATTCTTAGGTGGTGTTAATTTTCCAGATTTTTCTTCTTATCATACTTCTTTTTTTCTTTCCCACTCAACTCCTTTTTTATTGGATTCCACTGATGATATCTCTTCTCTTCCACTGTGGGTTGCTCTTGAATCCTCCTTTTTTCGTCCATTCTCCTTTAAAGAATGTATTTCCTTTTCACATGTTCCTCCGAAGATGTCTCTTCCTATTCTTAAAAATTCTAGGAAACTTTTTCTTCCTCTCTTTGTTCATGGTCTTGATGACCAGGCTCGTTTCTTACAATCCTCCATTTGGTATAATCCTCTTATTAAAATCAAAAATAGAACGTTCTTCTGGAAAGACTGGCATTCTCTTGGTCTTCTTTGGATTCATCAACTCTTTCAGGATGGCCTTTGCCTTCCTTTTTCATCTCTCCAATCCTGTTTTTGTCTTCCTCTTTCATTCCTTACTAAGTATAACTTATTACGCACTGCCTTTCAGTCTTGTTATGATTCTTTTTCCGCTTCTCCCACTCCTCCAGCACCTTCTTCTCTTACTATTCCTTTTCTCTTGTCTTCTTCTTCTGTCTCACAAATTTATAAGCATTTACAGGATGTTCCTCTTCTCCGTGAAAAATCTAAAACAGAACAGGATTGGGAATCTGATCTTGATGTCTTTTTCACTATCCCAGTATGGCATAACTTATGGAATAAATTACGGAAGTCTTCTAGAATAGCTAATACTACTAAGACACTATTTTTTGTATATAACAGACGTTTAATCACCCCATCTAAACTTCATGCTATTGACCCTTCTACCCCTCCTACATGTTGATCCTGTCCGAATACTCATGCCGACCTCAAGCACATGCTTTTCACTTGCCCTCTAATTCACATTTTTTGGACCAAAGTATGGAATCAAATTAATTCTATTTTTTCCATTTTTGCCTTTCAACAGATTACTAAGTCTTGAAAAAACGCATCAAATGTCTCTTTTCAAGCTTGGTGGTATGGTGTTTGCTATAATCACAGATTGGATAGAGCATATGTTTCTCCCATTCATCTTGCTATCAAACGTGATATATTGTGGTTACTAATTACTAATTTTTTGGATATATCTGCTCAATCTCGCCCACTACATACCCCTTTCCTTGAAGAAGTCCCTAAACCCCCATGATATGTTTATTATGACTTTATTCCTTGTTAAATAACAGACTATTTTATTCTTAGTATATGATGATTTGTACAGAAGCTTTACTTGTTTTATGCTTATAATGCTTTTCATATATAAACTGCTCTTTATCCTTTCCCCTCCCCATCTTTTCCTTTTTTCCTTTCTTCCTCTATCTTTTTCCTTTCTTTTTCCTCTTCCTATATTGTACTATTCCCCCTCTTTGAATTGATTGCTTTCTCTCTGTATTGATGATTTTGTAAGTTTCATTATGGCAATCTTTCTTTTCAATAAAGTTTCTTTAAAACTTAAAAAGGGAAAGATACTCGACAATAAGGTAATTGAATTAATAGGGGAAAGCGAATATCTTTTAAACAAAGCACACAGTCTTTTAAAAAACCATAATAATATCTTGTAGCGAACTAATTTTGGAGAGTTAAGTACCTGCAGCGAGGGTGGTATCTGACTTTCTATGCACATTAAATCAAAAAAGAAATGTATATAAAGATTTTTAATCTGAGTTTGCCCTTTGAATCTTGATAAGTACTGTGCAAAATATGCATTATAGTAGTCTCTGAGATTTGGTAAAGCGAGTCCTCCCTGGTCCAGCTCCTCATATACCATGCCTATTGCTATACGGGGAGTCTTCTTTGCCCAAATAAAGACCGAGAACATAGATTCCACCCTGTTAAAGAAGGACCCCGGTAAAAAACATGAAATAGTAGAAAACCAAAAATTAAACAAAGGGAGAACCAACATTTTTATCAAAGCCACCCTACCCAGAATTGTCAGTGGCAATGAAGTCCAACGAGAGAACAATGCCTGAATTTTCAGAAGAAGGGACTCAAAATTTAAACCATACAGATCTCTAATTGATGCAGAAAAAAAACTCCAGGATATCTCTTAGGCTTATTATTAATACAGCTTCGTATATCGGGATGCAGATCCAGATTTTTACCCCCACATACCAAAATTTCCATTTTCTTTTTATTTATACGGTACCCCCCCAAAGCTTCAAACTCCTCAACGATTTGAAAAACTTTGGCTTGGGCTTGCAATTCAGGTTTAATCATAAGCATAATATCGTCTGCGTAAAGTTTTGCCTTGCTCATTGATGGAATCGGGGGGAGAATTTCAAACACAATTCCTCAATGCAACTGTGAGTGGTTCAATAAAGAACGCAAAGAGGACTGACGATAGTGGGCAGCCTTGCGCCACGCTTGACAAGAACTGACCCCGCCATTGCCGTATTTATGATGACATTAGCTTTGGAACTAGTATAATGGTTCCGTATCAAAGCTATGATTTTAACCGAAATATCAAAGTGCTCCAAAATAATAAACAATGTTTCCCAAACCACCAAATCAAAAGCTTTTTCTGCATCTAATAACAAAACCAAAGTGTAAATCCCTTGTGTCTCAAAATAATCAACTAATTAATGAGTATTAGTGATAAATTGCCGGCCAGCAATATATCCATTCTGATCTGGATGGTTCAAATCTGTTGTATATTGATTAAATCGTAATGATATAAGTTTGGTTACAATCTTATAATCTGAATTTAATAAAGTTATTGGACGATATGAATTTGCGTCTTTAGAATCCTTCCCCTTTTTCAGAAAACTCACAACATTGCCCTCACTGAAAGAATCTGTACCTGCCCACCCCCCAACATAGAGTTAATTAATTGAAGCAGTAAATCCAAAAGAACACAAAATAAATTCCGAGGGGAGGCCATCTTGGCCACAGGCCTTGCCATTTGGAAGATTTTTCACAACTAATTCTAATTCTTCCCTAGAAAATGGATTTGCCATAGTTAATTGATCAATATGAGAGAGTGTGGGCAATGTGTACTTTATCAAAAAAGTTTCTAACTTTCGATAATCAATGCTATGTTGTGACTATAAATGGTATTGTAATGACTGAGCATTATATTTCAGATTTTAACCGGATCAACTATCTCTACATGGGTGGATGGACACTAACTCTTTGATCAAGTTCGCAGCAGCTTGTTCTTTCATCTGCCAAGCTAAAAAATGTCCCTGTGAAGTTACTTTCTTCATATATTTTCCGAGATTGTCGTCGAAAGACCTCTTCACTTTGGGCATAGTAATTAGCACTGAGTTCTCGTCTTGACTCGTCTAACTGACATTGGTTCGTGCTAGATGGGTTAAGGTGCCTTAAATTACTTAGCACTAGTATTCTTTGCTCAAGAGCTTTGTTCTTAGATCTAACAGCTTTAAGGATAGCTGCATCCTTACCTATGATGATTCAGCGAATGAAAACTTTTAAAGAATCCCAGATGATATTAAGCGGTGCTGAATCTATATTGCGAAGAACAAATTCTTAGAACTCTATCTTCATTGCACCAACCCATATTTCATCATTAAGATATTGTTTATTAAACAGCCAATGCTTAGGGACTCTCACAGAATTTTCTAAAAAGAACTCAATAACTAACATAGCATGGTCAGAGAATCCATTATTTAAAATCTTCTGCTGATAGAACTTTAGTTGTCTCGAAACCCCAAAAAAATCTATACGTGAAGATTACTTAAATCTACCCGACCAACATGTAAATTCTATTTTAGACTCATATTGTAAACGCGAGGGATCACAAAGATCGAGAGTTTTTTTATAATTCATAATAACTTTCAGTGATTTTGAATTAGGCTGTTTTCTTGCCAAGGTAGTAGAATCTAGAATAGGGTTATTAAAAATATTAAAATCCCCTCTTATGATCACGTCTCCTATTACAGTCAATAGTGATTGAAACAACTCTTCATAGGCTCCAGAGTTATCTTCTACTGGCGCATAAAAGCTTACAAAAGTGACGGGTCTTTGTCTATGTTTAATTTTACATGTCATCCAACACCAACGCCCTGAATTATCACTCTCACAATGTATAATTTCTGCATGGATGTTCTTATTTAGAAAAATCGCCACCCCTCTCTTAGATTCCAAAATTGAAGAAAAGCCTAGATACGATGCCCATACCCTAAACATTGCAAACTCAGCCAATTTCATAGAAGAGATATGCGTTTCCTGTAGCAATATTACCGAAGGCTTTTCAGTCTTAATCCACATCTCTTTAGCCCGCATTTTCTTTTTTTTTATTTAACCCATTAACATTAAATTATACTATTTTCAATTGCTCTTTACTAGACAACTGGAGCATTTACCCTATTTTGATCCAATTCTCTCCCTTCATATTTTTCATTAAACCTGAATCTACAAAAAGCAAAACAAAACAAAGAAAGCACAAAGGACTTAATTTTTTCAATACTTTTCTCCCCTACAACATCCCGTCCATCCTCTCCTCCCTCCAACGTGCTCTTGTACCTACCCATGTGCCCACCCATGCCCCCCTCATGTGGCCCTTCCTTCCTCCCCCACGCCAGTCACACAACCCTTCCCCCTAACACTTGGGTGTCCTGTAATTACACCCCTCGGGCCCTGGGACCCCTATTCCTCACCTCCACCCCCGTGATATGTCAGAATTGACTGCCCAGAAAAAGAGAAGAAGAAAAAGAAAGCAGTTCATTCTCCTTTTCAATCTTGGATACCTACTAGACCCTTCTGATCAGGCAGACCTTCATCTCCTAGGTAACCATTTCTATGTTCACGCCCCGTGGATTTTAGCTCTATTCTATTTTTAAGCTTCTCATCTATTTCCCGTTCACCCCCTATGCCCCTGTGTAATCTCCTTCAGTAGCTCCTGTGCCTCATCTACATCTGACAGCATATAAAATGTACCCTTCACTAGCATTTTCAATTTAGATTGCTGAGCAATCATGGCCTGGGCACCGTTTGCCTTAAATAAATGAAGGATTTTTGCAAATTCCTTCTGCCTACACCCTGCTGCTGCGGACATATCCGAGAATATTCAGCACTTAATCGTCTCATTAATTGCAAATTGTCTTTGCTGAATTGCTTTGGATAAAATAGTTTCTTTTATGCAAGAGTCCAAAAAATTCAACAGGATTGTACGTGATAACGTGGAGTTAGGGAAAGGATGGGCTGGAACCCGGTGTGCCTGGGTTATAGTTAGATCTTCATCATTTCTGGAATAACTTTCTGTTTTAAGAAGGAGGTCACCCACTGAACTGTATTGGATCCCTCTAATCCTTCCGGCACTCCAACTATTCATAGGTTTGATCTTCTTGTATAATTTTCCAGATCGTCCAGCTTTGTTTCAAGCACTTGTCTGCTTTTATCGGCCACCTTAACCACTTCTTTAACCTCTGTCATCTGATCCTCCAAGGTCAAGATTCGAGTCTCTGCTTCTTGAAGTCTGAGTGGAAAGTTTGAGACCAAATCCTCGATTTTCTCCAGTCGCTGATGGATCGACGCTAGTTCAGCTCTTTGGAAACTTTTCAGCTCATCCAGGATTAAATTTAACATATCCTTAACCGTCATCTGAATCTCACCAGCTGACTCAGTATTCATATCCTAATGGGACTAAATGGATTGATTAAACATGGAGGGTGAACATCAGTATGAACATGGGTATGAGCATCAGTGTGAGTATCATTAGCTGGTAGTATGGGAAAGTTTTTTAATATATAATGTGACTCTTTCAGTTCCTTTATCTAAATCTGTGTCTGTATTGCAGCTAAGGGGAGCCCGGATTTCAAATCAGAAGCTTTCACAGATTGATTATGACCTGATGATGCTGTAATATTTCCTGAACAGACAACCACTTGCAGCGATGTAGACTTTTCATCCTGCTATAGAGCTGAGGCCGGGAGTAGGTTAACCTTCGACCCAGAATCACCAATCACTGAGCTATTTATAACAGGATCAGATACCACTGAATTAATTATTGTGGATTTATCTGGCAGTTGAGTAGTCCCTGGATGAGTAACCCCTGGGTTACCTCCTGAATGCTGCAAATTTTTAGGAGAGCTGTAAGGTGGGTGCGCGCTGGATTTTTTAGCAAATAAAGGAAATTGTTTCGACCCTTTAACTGCACCAGCAGTTTTATCTTTTTTAAGACTGTTGAGCCTGGCATTATCTGGCAGCATCACTTCCGAACTGACGATCGGCATATTCACCTCATCTGATACTGAAACTGCTGCAGGACTAGTTTGATTCAGCTGTTCGGTCAACAACACTTCTTGGTCATCTGCGCTGTCAGAGTACTGAGAAAACTACTTTCCCGCCAGTCTGGCTGCTACTTTTTTTGCTTCTTTTGCCTGAAGCCGGCGAGCCTTGGCTCTAATCCGTGCATTTCGGTGCTTGTCCATTATCGTGTACACCTGGTCGTGTACACCTGTACACCTGGTCACACTTTCTTGTTTCCTTTTCCTCCCTTAATGACCCCACTTTTGCCTGGGTCTCACATTTATCAAGGGGTAAGCGTCTGAAATTTAAAGTCAGTGCAATCCCCCAGTAGGATTAACGCAGGGTACAAAAGAGAGAAAAATAACTCGCTATCAACTAGTTTCAGAAATAGCTTCCAATCGTTTTCCAATAGCACTAAACACACTTCAAGCAATCAGAATTAATCACAGGTTTAACGATCCATTAACAATCCAAAGATATTCATGGCTCTGAGATAGTTCTGATATAGTTCTCCAAATGGAGCCCGGAGCCCGGAGCTCGGAACAAACAAGCAGAAAAGCCCCAAAACCTTAGCCAGCAACGATATAGTTAACAGAGCGGTTAATCCAAGGTTTTTGCCTGCTATGCCTGCAGTAACCACCGCTGCAATCGGAGCCACAGACTTTAACTCAGCCTCAGTGTCTCCTCTCACCTGATAAAGTCCCAACTCGGAAGGCTATACATACGCGAGTCCCATACGCAGATTCAAATTCAGCTTCGGCTTCGATATGCGAGCTTTAAAGAGGGAACCATCGCGCTGCCTTTCCTTTACTCTCCAAGCAGTATAACCGCCGACCACTCTAAACACCGGCACGCCAACAACAGCTGTTGGCCTTCATCTGGGGGTGGAGCTGGGATCCCAGGTGACTATGCGGAGGCGTGGAACTCCGCCATCATCCCCTGCATACCTTGCACATATAAGTCATGATTGTTTGTAGTATGTGTAATACAAAATTTAAAAGATTAAAAGTTGCTGTCTACATACATTAAGTATGGCTTACAGAGTAGTGATGGGATGGAATGTATGTGCAGAGTGCTAAATTAGTATCAATCATCATTGACAATAGACTCTGAAACCACATAAAGCATGTAACACAACTGGTGGTTCAAGAGAATAAAGTGTCGGCCAACTGGTTACACAAATCCATAGCCTTCCCTCTGATGAGGACAACATCTCAATTCCCTGAATTCAGACCTTGGTGAGGGTTCAGATGTATTTGTAAGCCTTGATGTACTGCAATGTTGTGCAAGACACAACAGGCTACTATTATCTTGTACACAACTTCAGGGGAGTACAGCAGCATCCTCTCTGAACGGTCAAGACGTCTGAATTGCACCTTTAAGGGACCAAAAGTGTGCTTCATGTGAATGTCTTCCCTATTGTACCTACATACAATAAATGCAGAACTGTATGGTGCAGAGAGATGAGGAGAGAGTGTATATGCAGTATCATATGTGGAGGAAAATGAGGAAACCTTTGTACAAGTCTCTCTTGCATCTGCAAAGTTAAGAATGTATGAAATGGTACTTGCGCTGCTTGGTGGGGTCATGTATGCTTCATGAGAATTAGACATTTGAAATGGTTGTGGATATTCAAACAAAATGTATGCATATCAGATTTGTTTGGTGCTTGAGTACTTACCCACAAGCCACATGTTGCCATAAGTACTGACTGGGAACACTACATTCACATCAGTAAAGCAGTTACTGACATCACACACACACACTGCACATTGAAGACATATGTGTGCATTCCGGCGAGGTGACTGAAGTGCCACATGAGTGGGAAGTAGGAAATATAGTAGAAATCCCTAGCAACCCTTTGTCTTCTGCCAGTGTATGTGGCATACATATGTAGAGATGCACTGTCCTATTTATGTGGCCCAAAACCTGACGCAAGCTTTGGGACTGCCTTCCTTTAGAAATGCCCAGAATGTTACTGGACACCCTCTGAAATTACTCTGTAGCAAGGAAATGGAGAGATACTAGGTTCTTGGTATAGTCTATGATGGTATGGAAGTGTCATGTCTCAGAGTCAAGATCCTGCTTCCACTCACAAACCGTTTCCAAGATGACGATAGGTGGAAAACTGAATCTGGAAGATACATCTTGCCTGGACAGACCAAAGATGTTGATCCTTTGTCAGCTCTCCTCCTCCTTCTCAAGTAATTCCCTATCATTACAAAGGGGAAAACTGACAAACACATCCAGCAACATGTTGTAAGGTGTGAAAAGGTTTGTTTGTGGCTGCTCATATTTTATGTATGCAGCCAGATTGGTGGATCTGGTAGGGGGATGGTAAACACAGACACAGGGGCGTACGTAGTGTTTGTGATAAACTTGGAAATCTGCGTTTTAATTAGAGGTTTCGACTTGTGAATAAGATTCACATTTGAACTGATTCCGGAAGACATTACTTGACAGATAAGTAATACTTAAATGTGCAGCTGAAGAAGAGACGTTGTAACAAATATACTTGTGAAGTTCTGGTTGCCACTTGAAGAGTTATATGATCATGGTACTGTGTCTTACTTGATATATCTGCACTATTGTAGAGGTGTGTGTTGTCCATCACAATTGCCCTCCAATACACTCTCTTTGTAGCGAACTGGTCCAACTTCCATTACATTTTTACGACAGCTTTTGTTTTTCACATCCAAGTGACATGTGCCCTTCACTCATTGTTTAATCCAATGTTTAGTAACATTTTGTCATACTCTGCTGTTACCTAAATGCACATAGCAGCCAGTGCCTATATATAGCTGTTTTCATTTTTAAGTGAGGTACTTTGTACTATGTTGGTCGTACAACCAGATGTTGCATATATCATGATCTAGGCTTATGTGTTGTTGTATACACCAATGTTTGTCCTGTTATTTCACAGTGCTCTAGTACAGCCTGAGTGCACAACCTCTGCCATCAGTGTGGAACCTCCACCCTGAGTGTGGAGCCTCCACCTTGCGTACAAAACCTTTGCAGTCATAAAGATACTATTAGTAAGTCCCTTTTTGAATACCGGAAAGTAGCAAATTTAGACTTTTGGTCTAAATCAGACTTTTGTTCCCACTTTACCTATGCGATTCAGGCCCTGTGTTGTTGTAGGAGGCTCCCTAGTGGAACAGGCATGCTTAGACATGGGTCTCATTCTTACTGTACCACATGACCAAGAGATATCTCTGCACTCATTGGTTATAGAATGGATTATTGTGATGGTATTTACCTACACATTCACCAGTAATTGAGAGCCTCAAGATTAGTTAAAGCCAACTGCATTGTTGATGGTGTGCACTCCTTGGTGTTAACCTACCACTCCCATCCGACGTAGCCGTTTTTAAGAAAATGCTTACAAATCTGTTCTAGATCTCCTCCTTTCTAGTTGCAGTTCAAAACTAAGCATTGGCGTAAAATTTGTTCCGCTTGCGGATTTTGCAGATTTTCCGCAATTTCGCGAATCGCATGAAATCGCGGCAAAATCCGGGAATCCGTGAGCGGGATGAATTTTGCTCAAGAAGCACTTACAGGGTTAAAGCATGTGCCCAAGTTGAAGCTAATTTCTTTGCAACCATTTACAAAATGCTTACAAAGAAATTAACTTCAACTTGGGCACCTGCTGTAACCCTGTAAGTGCTTCCTGAGCGGCGCCTCGTTGCCTACTTGCAACTATTCTCTGACCCTGCTCTGACCCTCGAAGCAGGGTCAGAGAATAGTTACAATTAGGCAAAGAGGCTCCTGTCACTAAAATTAAACCTCAGCAGGTAGCACTTACAGATAACAGATGCCCGAGTTGAAGCTCAAATTCAGTAACGCATTATTAATCAGCCCAGGAATCTAGTGAGCACAGTCGATGCTAGGCAGGTGTGCTTTCTCCCCAGACCATTGTCTACAATTATCTGTAATCCGTGATGGAGGTCTAGTAATCCACGAGTTTCTCAAGCACAATCCACCTGTACTTCCAGTGACCAGGAGGCTGCTTTCTCCTCATCTGCTGCGCTGATCGGCCTCTGACCTTTATAAACAAGAGGCATGTGAACTCGCACAGAAGCCCGGCCCCACACACACTAGGCTATGCAACCTCTTCCCCCCCTTTCCCCCACTGTGATGGATAGCTCACTCGAGGGACCTGGGCGCCTATGGGCACGGTGGCAAAGTTTCAGACACACAGGGTCACTGGAGACCACTCTTCTGGGCCTTTACACAGCAGTAGTGCAGGAAAAGCACAATACATTTACCCAACGAGGGAGCACTTACTGCTTTCTCCTCATTTGCTGCTCTGATCGGTCTCTGACCCTTTATAAACGAGAGGCATGTGAACTCGCACAGAAGCCCGGCCCCACACACACTAGGCTATACAACCTCTTCCTGCCCTTTCCCCCACTGTGATGGACAGCTCACTCGAGGGACCTCGGCGCCTATGGGCGTGGTGGCAAAGTTACAGACACACAGGGTCACTGGGGAGAACTCTTCTGGGCCTTTACACAGCTGTAGTGCAGGAAAAGAATGATACATTTACCCAACGAGGTAGCACTTACTGCTTTCTCCTCATTTGCTGCTTTGACCCTTTATAAACGAGAGGCATGTGAACTCGCACAGAAGCCCGGCCCCACACACACTAGGCTATGCAACCTCTTCCCGCCCTTTCCCCCACTGTGATGGACAGCTCACTCGAGAGACCTCAGCGCCTAAGGGAGAGGTGGCAAAGTTACAGACACACAGGGTCACTGGAGACAACTCTTCTGGACCTTTACACAGCTGTAGTGCAGGAAAAGCACAATACATTTACCCAACGAGGTACAGCTTTCTCCTTATTTGCTGCTCTAATCGGACTCTGACCATATAAACAAGAGGCATGTGAACTCGCACAGAACACCGGCCCCACACACACTAGGCTATGCAACCTCTTCCCTCCCTTTCCCCCACTGTGATGGACAGCTCACTCAAGGGACCTCGGCGTCTATGGGCGCGGTGGCAAAGTTACAGACACACGGGGTCATTGGAGACAACTCTTCTGGGCCTTTACACAGCTGTAGCGCAGAAAAAGAATGATACATTTACCCAACGAGGTAGCACTTACTGCTTTCTCCTCATTTGCTGCATTGACCCTTTGTAAACGAGAGGCATGTGAACTCGCACAGAAGCCCGGCCCCACACACACTAGGCTATGCAACCTCTTCCCGCCCTTTCCCCCACCGTGATGGACAGCTCACTCGAGGGACCTCAGCGCCTAAGGGAGCGGTGACAAAGTTACAGACACACGGGGTCACTGGAGACAACTCTTCTGGGCCTTTACACAGCTGTAGTGCAGGAAAAGCACAATACATTTACCCAACGAGGTACTGCTTTCTCCTCATTTGCTGCTCTAATCGGACTCTGACCCTATAAACAAGAGGCATGTGAACTCGCACAGAACCCCGGCCCCACACACACTAGGCTATGCAACCTCTTCCCTCCCTTTCCCCCACTGTGATGGACAGCTCACTCAAGGGACCTCGGCGAATATGGGCGCGGTGGCAAAGTTACAGACACACGGGGTCATTGGAGACAACTCTTCTGGGCCTTTACACAGCTGAATTGCAGGAAAAGCACAATACATTTACCCAACGAGGTAGCAATTACTGCTTTCTCCTCATTTGCTGCTCTGATCGGACTCTGACCTTTATAAACAAGAGGCATGTGAACTCGCACAGAAGCCCGGCCCCACACACACTAGGCTATGCAACCTCTCCCCCCCCTTTCCCACACTGTGATGGATAGCTCACTCGAGGGACCTCGGCGCCTATGGGCGCGGTGGCAAAGTTCTAGACACACGGGGTCACTGGAGACCACTCTTCTGGTCCTTTACACAGCTGTAGTGCAGGAAAAGCACAATATATTTACCCAACGAGGTAGCAATTACTGCTTTCTCCTCATTTGCTGCTCTGATCGGTCTCTGACCCTTTATAAACAAGAGGCATGTGAACTCGCACAGAAGCCCGGCCCCACACACACTAGGCTATGCAACCTCTTCCCTCCCTTTCCCCTACTGTGATGGACAGCTCACTCGAGGGACCTCAGCACCTATGGGCACGGTGGCAAAATTACAGACACACGGGGTCATTGGAGACAACTCTTCTGGGTATTTACACGGCTGTAGTGTAGGAAAAGCACAATACATTTACCCAACAAGGTAGCACTTACTGCTTTGTCCTCATTTGCTGCTCTGATCGGTCTCTGACCCTTTATAAACGAGAGGCATGTGAACTCGCACAGAAGCCCGGCCCCACACACACTAGGCTATGCAACCTCTTCCCGCCCTTTTCCCCAATGTGATGGACAGCTCACTCGAGGGACCTCGACGCCTATGGGCACGGTGGCAAAGTTACGGACACACGGGGTCACTGGAGACAACTCTTCTGGGCCTTTACACATCTGTAGTGCAGGAAAAGCACAATACATTTACCCAACGAGGTAGCACTTACTGCTTTCTCCTCATTTGCTGCTCCGACCCTTTATAAACGAGAGGCATGGGAACTCGCACAGACGCCCGGCCCCACACACACTAGGCTATGCAACCTCTTCCCGCTATTTCCCCCACTGTGATGGACAGCTCACTCGAGAGACCTCGACGCCTATGGGCGCGGTGGCAAAGTTTCAGACACACAGGGTCACTGGAGAACACTCTTATGGGCCTTTACACAGCTGTAGTGCAGGAAAAGCACAATACATTTAACCAACGAGTTAGCACTTACTGCTTTCTCCTCATTTGCTGCTCTGATCAGACTCTGACCCTTCATAAACAAGAGGCATGTGAACTTGTACAGAAGCTCGGCCCCACACACTAGGCAATGCAACCTCTACCCGCCCTTTCCCCCACTGTGAGGAACAGCTCACTCGAGGGACCGCAGCGCCTATGGGCGCGGTGGCAAAGTTACAGAGACACGGGGTCACTGGAGACAACTCTTCTGGGCCTTTACACAGCTGTAGTGCAGGAAAAGCACAATATATTTACCCAACGAGGTAGCACGTACTGCTTTCTCCTCTATTGCTGCTCTGATCGGACTCTGACCCTATAAACAAGAGGCATGTGAACTCGCACAGAAGCCCGGCCCCACACACACTAGGCAATGCAACCTTTTCCCTCCCTTTCCCCCACTGTGATGGACAGCTCACTCAAGGGACCTCAGCGCCTAAGGGGCGCGGTGGCAAAGTTACAGACACACAGGGTCATTAGAGACAACTCTTCTGGGCCTTTACACAGCTGTAGTGCAGTAAAAGCACAATACATTTACCCAACGAGGTAGCACTTACTGCTTTCTCCTCATTTGCTGCTCTGACCCTTTATAAACGAGAGGCATGGGAACTCGCACAGAAACCCCGGCCCCACACACACTAGGCTATGCAACCTCTTCCCGCCCTTTCCCCCACTGTGATGGACAGCTAACTCGTGGGACCTTGGCCCCTATGGGCGCGGTGGCAAAGTTTCAGACACACAGGGTCACTGGAGACCACTCTTCTGGGCCTTTACACAGCTGTAGTTCGGGAAAAGCACAATACATTTAACCAACGAGGTAGCACTTACTGCTTTCTCCTCATTTGCTGCTCTGATCGGACTCTGACCCTTTATAAACAAGAGGCATGTGAACTTGTACAGAAGCTCGGCCCCACACACTAGGCAATGCAACCTCTTCCCGCCCTTTCCCCCACTGTGATGGACAGCTCCCTCGAGGGACCTCGGCGCCTATGGGTGTGGTGGCAAAGTTACAGACACACCGGGTCACTGGAGACAACTCTTCTCGGCCTTTACACAGCTGTAGTGCAGGAAAAGCACAATACATTTACCCAACGAGGTAGCGCTTACAGCTTTCTCCTCATTTGCTGCTCTGATCGGTCTCTGACCCTTTATAAACGAGAGGCATGTGAACTCGCACAGAAATCTGGGCCCACACACACTAGGCTATGCAACCTCTTCCCGACTTTCCCCCACTGTGATGGACAGCTCACTCGAGGGACCTCGGCTCCTTTGGGCACAGTGGCAAAGTTACAGACACACGGGATCACCAGAGACAACTCTTCTGGGCCTTTACACAGCTGTAGTGCAGGAAAAGCACAATACTTTTACCCAACGAGGTAGCACTTACTGCTTTCTCCTCATTTGCTGCTCTGACCCTTTATAAACGAGTGGCATGGGAACTCGAACAGAAGCCCGGCCCCACACACACTAGGCTATGCAACCTCTTCCCGCTATTTCCCCCACTGTGATGGACAGCTCACTCGAGAGACCTCGACGCCTATGGGCGCGGTGGCAAAGTTTCAGACACACAGGGTCACTGGAGAACACTCTTATGGGCCTTTACACAGCTGTAGTGCAGGAAAAGCACAATACATTTAACCAACGAGTTAGCACTTACTGCTTTCTCCTCATTTGCTGCTCTGATCAGACTCTGACCCTTCATAAACAAGAGGCATGTGAACTTGTACAGAAGCTCGGCCCCACACACTAGGCAATGCAACCTCTACCCGCCCTTTCCCCCACTGTGAGGAACAGCTCACTCGAGGGACCGCAGCGCCTATGGGCGCGGTGGCAAAGTTACAGAGACACGGGGTCACTGGAGACAACTCTTCTGGGCCTTTACACAGCTGTAGTGCAGGAAAAGCACAATATATTTACCCAACGAGGTAGCACGTACTGCTTTCTCCTCTATTGCTGCTCTGATCGGACTCTGACCCTATAAACAAGAGGCATGTGAACTCGCACAGAAGCCCGGCCCCACACACACTAGGCAATGCAACCTTTTCCCTCCCTTTCCCCCACTGTGATGGACAGCTCACTCAAGGGACCTCAGCGCCTAAGGGGCGCGGTGGCAAAGTTACAGACACACAGGGTCATTAGAGACAACTCTTCTGGGCCTTTACACAGCTGTAGTGCAGTAAAAGCACAATACATTTACCCAACGAGGTAGCACTTACTGCTTTCTCCTCATTTGCTGCTCTGACCCTTTATAAACGAGAGGCATGGGAACTCGCACAGAAACCCCGGCCCCACACACACTAGGCTATGCAACCTCTTCCCGCCCTTTCCCCCACTGTGATGGACAGCTAACTCGAGGGACCTTGGCGCCTATGGGCGCGGTGGCAAAGTTTCAGACACACAGGGTCACTGGAGACCACTCTTCTGGGCCTTTACACAGCTGTAGTTCGGGAAAAGCACAATACATTTAACCAACGAGGTAGCACTTACTGCTTTCTCCTCATTTGCTGCTCTGATCGGACTCTGACCCTTTATAAACAAGAGGCATGTGAACTTGTACAGAAGCTCGGCCCCACACACTAGGCAATGCAACCTCTTCCCGCCCTTTCCCCCACTGTGATGGACAGCTCCCTCGAGGGACCTCGGCGCCTATGGGTGTGGTGGCAAAGTTACAGACACACTGGGTCACTGGAGACAACTCTTCTGGGCCTTTACACAGCTGTAGTGCAGGAAAAGCACAATACATTTACCCAACGAGGTAGCGCTTACAGCTTTCTCCTCATTTGCTGCTCTGATCGGTCTCTGACCCTTTATAAACGAGAGGCATGTGAACTCGCACAGAAATCTGGGCCCACACACACTAGGCTATGCAACCTCTTCCCGACTTTCCCCCACTGTGATGGACAGCTCACTCGAGGGACCTCGGCTCCTTTGGGCACAGTGGCAAAGTTACAGACACACGGGATCACCAGAGACAACTCTTCTGGGCCTTTACACAGCTGTAGTGCAGGAAAAGCACAATACTTTTACCCAACGAGGTAGCACTTACTGCTTTCTCCTCATTTGCTGCTCTGACCCTTTATAAACGAGTGGCATGGGAACTCGAACAGAAGCCCGGCCCCACACACACTAGGCTATGCAACCTCTTCCCACCCTTTCCCCCACTGTGATGTACAGCTCACTTGAGGGACCTCAGCGCCTATGGGCGTGGTGGCAAAGTTACAGACACACGTGGTCATTGGAGACAACTCTTCTGGGCCTTTACACAGCTGTAGTGCAGGAAAAGCACAATACATTTACCCAACGAGGTAGCACTTACTGCTTTCTTCTCATTTGCTGCTCTGATTGGTCTCTGACCCTTTATAAACGAGAGGCATGTGAACTCGCACAGAAATCTGGGCCCACTTTACAAAATGGTTACAAAGAAATAAACTTCAACTTGGGCACCTGCTGTAACCCTGTAAGTGCTTCCTGAGCGGCGCCTCCTTGCCTACTTGCAACTATTCTCTGACCCTGCTCTGACCCTGGAAGCAGGGTCAGAGAATAGTTACAAGTAGACAACGAGGCTCCTGCAGGAAGCACTTACAGATATAGATAAAGCAGGTGCCTGAGTTGAAGGTCAAATTCAGTAACTCCTTAATCAGCTCCAAAGATATGTGCGTTTTGTCGAGGCTGGGCAGGTGTGTGTTCTCCCCATATCTACAGTTGAAAATTAGCTATGATGCTTGATGGAGGCTTTTGCATCCTTGACTTTCACGAGCTCTATTCCTGTGCAGTTTCTGTGACCACAAGCTTCTTTCTCCCCATCTCTGCTCTGATCGGTGCCTGTCGTTTTACACACACAAGAGGCATGTGAACTCGTATAGAATCCCCCCGTTTGCCCCCCTCACACACACTAGTGGTGTGCACTGTCTTCCCGCCCTTTACACACTATGATGGACAGCTCACTCGAAGGACCCCGGCACCCTTCGTCGCGATGGCAAAGTTAATCAGCCCCCCAAAAATGTGCGTTTTAGTCCAGGCTGGGCAGTTCATGTGACCACAAGCTTCTTTCTCCCCATCTGCTGCTCTGATCGGTGCCTGTCCTTTTATACACAGAAGAGGCATGTAAACTCCCATAGAAGACCTCCCGTTTGCCCCCCCCACACACTAGCGGTGTGCACTGTCTTCCCGCCCTTTAGCCACTATGATGGACAGCTTACTCAAGGGACCCTGGCACCCTTCGGCGCGATGGTAAAGTTAATCAACCCCCCAAAAATGTCCGTTTTGTCCAGGCTGGGCAGTTCCTGTGACCACAAGCTTCTTTCTCCCCATCTGCTGCTCTGATCAGTGCATGTCCTTTTATACACAGAAGAGGCATGTGAACTCTCCATAGAAGCCCCGCCGTTTGCTCCCTCACACACACTAGCGGTGAGCACCCTCTTCCCGCCCTTTACACACTATGATGGGGCAGCTCACTCGAGGGACCCCGGCGCCCTTCAGTGCGATTGCAAAGTTACACACACATGGTTACTGGAGGCAACTCTTCTGGCCCTACGCAGCTGTAGTGCAGGAAAAGCACTATACATTTACCCAACAAGGTAGCACTTACTAATTAGCCAGTAGAAAGTACTCCAGTTAAGTATGGTGCAAAATCGCAAAAGAAATGCGATTTTGTGGGGAAATCCGCAAATTTGTGGATTTGTTTGTGAATTCGTGAACCGCTGATTCGCAAAATTTACCATTACTTAGTTAGTTGTACTAACTATAACTCGCACACCCGCAATCCATTGCTGATGATGTCACATATTACATCATTCATGACATGGTCAGTGACATCACTGATGACATCACTGATGACATCTCAAATGACATCACTGATGGAATCACTGATGACATCATCCATGTGACAAGCTGATACACCTGATCATACAGTAGCATAATCTTTTAACACACATTATAAAATATGAAGTACCATATTTGAAACATTGACACACCAGTACAAGTTTCTAAAAACGCACACAGTGATTCCTACATCTACACAATCATTCAAACACTTACCTATAGATTCACTCATACATGCTAACAAAGATCAATAGAACACTATTAAATATACTTATATACCTACATCAACATTACACACCAGCACATATCCTATTCCTTTATGCAGAGATCCTACTCACTTAGGCAAACAATTGATCATACTTAAATTTACTTAGCTATACACTTATACAAACACCACTTTATTTATTCATATAGACAGTAACTTATACTTAGTGTGTTATAAAATCAGTATTACAAGTATACAGTTATCCATACATCACTCATACAATCACTGAGTATTCTGTATACTTATTTATATACAATAACTGTCACATACACTGCCTTTTATATTTTTAGTTTGTTGGACATATATCATCACCACACCCATAAAGAGATTCACTCACCCAAACAACTGTTTCCACATACAGTCTTAACCTCATATACTTACTAAATCAAATATTTACACATCTTTCCAGAGTCACACACGTTCCACCCAACCTCACACACATTCATTCACTATCCCCTATATACTCATAATTAATAACTAATGTAGACTTTCACATAGGTAGTAACCAACTCATACACTGAAGCCTAAAGAAGGAGTAGAAGGGTTCTTGATGGGGGATACTGTCAGGGTTGAGCGAGTCCATTCCAAGCAAAGACGTTTCTCACCTGTTCCTGGATTGAAGAAGGTGTTAGACTGCAGACAAGGTTCTATGAGTTGTAGTAAGTTGGTTGCTAAGAGATTTCATTCCACAAGCTTATAACAGCGGATGTTTCTGCAGCGGAATTCCAACATGGCGGTCTAACTCTGATCTGAGTTAGCGTTCTAGTGTTCTGCCTTATCTTTTTTTATTTACTGGTAATTGTGCCCACATAACTGTTGTGCTTCGCACTTCCACAGTCGTTTGTATGAACAAAGCAGTGTTTCCTTAGCGCTTCATTTTTCTGACAGGATTCATTTGCACCCAAAATCGTTTTTTGAATAACATTTTAGAAAAACTGCGCAGAACCTATTTACAACCACTCAATATCACTTTTGAAACCTCACTGTTTCCAAAAATACAAATCCTCTATTTTGCAAATGTTCATAGCAAGTATTATCCAAAAGCAAGACACAAACCAACAACAAAAAAAAATCAGGGCCTTATTTATGAAGGCCTTGCGCCACAAGAGCGTCACTTATTTCCCATGTTTAAAGTGATGCACCGGCTGCACAAGGCAACCATAAATAAGGCCAAAACAATAGGGGAAGTGCAGAGGTATTGATAGAATTACCCTCCAAACTGATATACATAAACAAATAGATTCTATCAATGTGTGGACATATATTTTATTTGTTGGTTTTACAGTGATAAAAATATAGTGAAAATACTCTCTCTTAGGGTGGTAAAGATGAGAGCACAATGTGCTTTTTAAAATACCCCTCACACACTAAGAAAATCCAGTAGTGTCATGCTTCATCACTGGGGTCTTCCCGTCCCTCTACGGGGCGGGGCGTGCTACGACCTGACCGACTACGCGGGAGCACTGAAGTGGTGACAGGACTATGTGATGGTGCAAGGTGGGTGGTGTCAGTGAACGTGTAGGGACCTAACAATGTGTGTGAGTACAAAAATTAAAAATCCTCTGGCTAGTAGAAAAAAACAATTTATTCACTTCTCTAGCTGGGGACGTTAAGAAGGGGGTTTTGGGGTTGAGCCGATCGCTTGTAGCGTTAAGAAGGGGGTTTTGGGGTTGAGCCGATCGCTTGTAGCGATCGGCTCAACCCCAAAACCTCCTTCTTAACGTCCCCAGCTAGAGAAGTGAATAAATTGTTTTTTTCTACTAGCCAGAGGATTTTTAATTTTTGTACTCACACACATTGTTAGGTCCCTACACGTTCACTGACACCACCCACCTTGCACCATCACATAGTCCTGTCACCACTTCAGTGCTCCCGCGTAGTTGGTCAGGTCGTAGCACGCCCCGCCCCGTAGAGGGACGGGAAGACCCCAGTGATGAAGCATGACACTACTGGATTTTTTTAGTGTGTGAGGGGTATTTTAAAAAGCACATTGTGCTCTCATCTTTACCACCCTAAGAGAGAGTATTTTCACTATATTTTTATCACTGTAAAACCAACAAATAAAATATATGTCCACACATTGATAGAATCTATTTGTTTATGTAAACCATAAATAAGGGCCAAATGAAAATACCATTGATTTGCACCCAAAATCGTTTTTTGAATAACATTTTAGAAACACTGCGCAGAACCTATGTACAACCACTCAATATCACTTTTGAAACCTCACTGTTTCCCAAAATACAAATCCACTATCTTGCAAATGTTCATAATAAGTATTATCAAAAAGCAAAAAACAAATCAACAGCCAACAAACTCAGGGCCTTATTTATGAAGGCCTTGCGCCACAAGAGCGTCACTTATTTCCCATGTTTAAAGTGATGCACTGGCTGCACAAGGCAATCATAAATAAGGGCCAAATGAAAATACCATTCATTTGCACCCAAAATCGTTTTTTGAATAACATTTTAGAAAAACTGCGCAGAACCTATGTACAACCACTCAATATCACTTTTGAAACCTCACTGTTTCCAAAAATACAAATCCTCTATTTTGCAAATGTTCATAGCAAGTATTATCCAAAAGCAAGACACAAACCAACAACAAAAAAAATCAGGGCCTTATTTATGATGGCCTTGCGCCACAAGAGCGTCACTTATTTCCCATGTTTAAAGTGATGCACCGGCTGCACAAGGCAATCATAAATAAGGGCCAAATGAAAATACCATTGATTTGCACCCAAAATCGTTTTTTGAATAACATTTTAGAAACACTGCGCAGAACCTATATACAACCACTCAATATCACTTTTTAAACCTCACTGTTTCCCAAAATACAAATCCACTCTCTTGCAAATGTTCATAATAAATATTACCAAAAAGCAAAAAACAAATCAACAGCCAACAAACTCAGGGCCTTATTTATGAAGGCCTTGCGCCACAAGAGTGTCACTTATTTCCCATGTTTAAAGTGATGCACCGGCTGCACAAGGCAATCATAACTAAGGGCCAAATGAAAATACCATTGATTTGCACCCAAAATCGTTTTTTGAATAACATTTTAGAAACACAACACAGAACCTATATACAAGCATACAATTTCAGTACTGACGCATAACTATCTGCTTCCAAATATTCTCCATAGAGCAAACAAGTCTCTATCTAAATTAAATAAATCATTACTTACCATTACAAATGCTTTGGGAGATTGAAAACAGTGTAAGACACACACACCAATTTTTCTTTAGCAGAGGAAAAGGTGTGCACTCAATACACTGAAACCAAGACTGGCATAGAAAATCTCTAACTTTACACACATATGCCTTATTTCAACCAATCAAAAGTCTTCCCTCACTATTTTCAAACCAACACCCTTCCCCCTCTCAGACCTTTCTATCTGTTACCATAGCAACTCCCTCCTAACTGAACTCTCAGGTTCAAAAGTTTATTCTACAATGTTGCAAATTAAGTCAGCAAGGATGTTTGACCTCTCAATACACCAGCTTATCCGGGGCATTATTGCTTTTAGTGACTTTTTCTTAACCATTCAAATTGCTTCTTACACACAACACAACCGTGCACCCTAACTTTCTGTTTTCAACTAACTGAATCCACCAATCATTGCCTGTGATTCAACAGCAGGGAAACTCCACAATTTTTTGGGGGTAAACTCCTACTGTTCCAACTGCCATTTCATTCCCACACTTCATCTGACTGCACAGAACCTTCTCACATCATGTATTCTCTGTGGATTATTGGACATAGCTACATCCACTGGGCTCGAAGGTATGCAGCAAGCAGAAATTATCACAACCTTGATTTATCAAATGTGGAAATTAAGTGGATTGGCCAGAGAGGATTGAGATGTCATCAATTGATAGAATTGGTGAAAACCTTTTTGCATCTGCCAAACCCTGACCTCTTAATAGTGCACTGTGGTGGAAATGATTTTGGCACTATGACTGGGGTTGGTCTGGAAATGCTTTTAAAGGACACCTTTGATCAATTGATGACACTTTTTCCACAAACTGCCTTAGTATATTCCAATATATGCCAAAGACAGAAATGGAACTGGTCCAACCAATTTTGTTCACAATTTGAGAAAGCACGGAAACATGTGAATAAATCTGTTTCTGCTTACATGAGAGACTGTGGAATGGGTTCAATATACAATAATAACTTGCGTTACAATATGCAAGACATCTACAGAGGAGATGGTGTGCACTTCTCAGATGAGGGGAATAGAATATTCCTCCTGAATTTAAGACTGTGCATTGGAACCTACTTGTAGGTACCTAAATCAGCCACAGAACCCAAAAGCTCTTTTTAGAGCTACCCTACCTCTGATCATTCAAAACGTTTATCTTTTTCTAACTTTTTTCACTATTTTTCACCAAAGTACGCTCCCGGTACGCTTACCGGTGCGCGTACTGGGCGCTCCCCCCGCAAAATTTTCAAATTTTTATTTTTATTTTTTGCCTATATGAGCGTCCTAAGCCCCCCTCAGAAAACCTAGAGGGTCAGAAAGTGTCTACCGTGCCCCCTTCTACTCATTCCCAACGTTGTTTGTCCTCCATCTTCTGTCTCGATTGTACCGAAACACAAAATGGAGGACTCCCGTAACGCTGCCGGTGCGCGTACCGGAGCGCGCACGGGTAAGCGCTCCATAAAAAAATGTGGGAAAGTAATTTACAGAAAAACCACTGGAGACATTTTCATCAAATATAGAATAGGCCCTACTACATAGCAGTCCCTACCATTTGCCCAAATTTGGTGAAATTCCATTGAGACATTTAGGCTGTAGGCCTGTCTAAATATCCTGAGGTAAATTACATGACCAAAACACATATGAAGTGTTAGAATTGACAACCAATTAAAAAGTTTCTTACATTTTCTACGATTATTTCCTGACATTTGATTGGTTATGTACATGAATATATATAAAAAAAGAGAAGGAAACGCAGCCATTTTGACTACTACTTCCTGAAGTACATTTGAAAAGAAATTACACTGACAACTTCAACTGCTTTCTTAAAGGTAAGTTATTATTTGGAAAAGTGAAGTATGTTGTGCACTTTCAGTTAATTTGAGAAAAAATATTCTGTTAGTTATATACTATCCCACTGTAATAGAAATAGATTGAGATAGGCTTCTCTGTTACAGTTATAGATTGAGTTAGGCTTCCCTTGTATTATTATAAATTTACTTAGGCTTTATCACATACACTTTTATATATTTCAAATTCCAGCCTAATACCATACACTACCCAAAGATAGCTTCACTATTAAAAAATCCAAACTGCCTGTCTGAACTTAAACACAACAGTGCCCTAACTCTACTGATATATATTTTTTATGCAATTTACAGCAACAAAATGGAAGTAGAACAGGATATTTCTTTTGAAATTGTTTTGGACTACAACACAGAAGAAAGAATTGCTGAAAATTATGACTTTGATTTTATGGATGAGTATCTGGACCATGAATTAGTTCAGTGTGTGGAATCAATGGAATCACAAAATACAAATGAGGACATTCCAGACAATATATTATTAGAAGTTTTAATAAATTATGAAAAAGAATTAGAAGAATAAATTTATATTTAATAATCAAAAATTGTTCGAGCCATTATTCATTTTTATATGTAATTCATCAAGTAGATCAAAAATTTTTAAAATATAAAGTGAGACTTTTAGTATACTGTGCAACTTTTTTATGTTACATAGTAAGTTTGCTCATAGTTACTTCCTTTCTCCCACTATATTATCTCCAATGTGCATCTCTTTATCATCTCCTGCCTCCATGTTGTTTCTGCTTTCCTGACAGACTACGCTATGAATTCCATATAGCACAATAACTTTTGAAACAACATGCAAGATATCTACAAAGGAGAAGGTGTATTTGTTGGTACTTAAATAAAAAAAACAAAAAAAACAACAAAAAGAGCAATTAATAAACATACAATTTTTAAAAGTGTCATTCTTTTTTCCCCATAGTACGCTCCCCGGTCCGCTCCCCGGTGCGCGTACCAGGCGCTTCCCCCGCAAAAATCGAAAAAAAAATTAATTATTTTTTTTGTCCCGCGGGGCCCTTTTAAAGCCCCCACATCAAACATCGGGGGTCAGGGAAGGTCTACTCTGCCCCCTTATGGTCATTTCCCCCTTTGTTTTGGCCACCTCTCATGTCTCGATCCTACCGAGACACAACATGGCGGCCGCTCCGGACTGTTTAGAATGTTTACAGACACCCGTGACCCAATCAGCTTTCCGTGCGCAAGTCGCGTGACGCGCCCGGTGCGCTCCCCGGTGCGCGTACCGGGGCGCGCCTATAGATATATACATTTTTTTTTACCTAAATTACTCAAAATCCACTGGAGCACATATCTTGAGACATAGCAAAGGCACATCGGGAAACCAGTCCCTACAATTTTGCCAAGTTTGGTGGAAATCCATTCAGCCATTCGGGATAAAAGTGAGGTTGACCTCCCTATGGAAATTAACATGGGGAAAACGCGTTTTGAGACCCCCCTTTTATCTCGGCCCCCGCTTGACGAATCCCCCCCAAACTTTCAGGGAAGGACCGGAGCTCAAAGAGGCCATTTTGAGGACATTTTCAGGCAGATTCGTCAACCGGCGCCAAAGTTATTCCAAATAGAATTTTGAGATTTAACATTGAAAAAAATCCTAACTATAACTACCTACTGGCGACCGCCAGTAGGTAATATATATGTATATATATGTATTTGGTGTCCAGTCAACAGTCTTACCTTAGAGATACTAGCGATTTCTTGTGTAAAGTGAAAGACATTCCTTGGTGCAAGGATTATTTACTTATATCCATGGACATCACCTCGCTGTACACCAGTATCAAGCACACGGATTGTTTGGCAGCATGTAAATATTTCCTCGATAAAAGACCCATCAACCAACACAGACATAACTTATTTTATTCCTCATTGACTGGTGTCTGTCGCACAATTTCTTTATGTTCAACAAGAAAACATACCAACAGCTCACTGCTGTGGCCATGGGAGCCTGCTTCTCTCCCATTTATGCATGTTTACATGTTGGCTGGTGGGAGGAGCGGGTTCTCTTGGTCAAACACCAGGCTATCTATCGTGAGAACATTCTGTCGTGGTTACGTTATATTGATGATGTCTTTTTAATTTGGAGAGGAGATGTGTGTAGTGCTGAGCGTTTCATATGTGAGATAAACAATAACAATCACAACCTGGAATTCAACGCATGTATCAGTGCATCATCCATAGAATTTCTTGATGTTAATCTTTACATTACAAACTGTACCATGCACACCAAGCTACACCGTAAGACCACCCTACAGGGAACTCTACATTACATGCTTCCAGTTTCCACCCCAGGCACCTCATCACAAGCATCCCTTATGGGGAGATTTAAGAATACACAGAATCTGCAGTAACAAAGAGAATCTACAGATGTGTCAAAAAGAAGCGGCAGAAAGATTCAAGGCACGTGGTTATTCCCATAGCATCATACGCAAAGCCATAGAAAGAGCCAACATGACACTGAGAGATGAACTGCTTGAGGGCCCAACAGCTGTTGAGGTTCCAAGTGCAGCTGCCATCCTCTCTGAACCCACAAACATGGTCACTCCTAGATTGATCATTACACACAACACGGAGGAAAGAGCTATATGAGCCACAGTCCACAAACACTGTTGTATCATACAATCTGACTCTATATTGGGCAACCTTATATCACATAAACCTGACATTACATACAGGAGAGCATTCTCCATGAGATATTCCTTAGTGAGGAACAGCCCAGAAGTCTCTACCAAGTCCAACTGGTTATCTGAGGTGAATGGGTTTGTAAAATGGCAGAGCTGCAGAGCTTGCTAATTTGGTAAGAGCATAACCAAGGTTGAGTCGGCATTTAGACACACTGCTCTCAAAATCAAACAGAAACTCACCTGTAGGACCGAATTCACAGTTTATATGCTCAAATGTAAATGTGGGCTCCGCTACATAGGACGCACTAAGCTCCAAGTCAACCTCCGCATACTACAACACCTCAGAGCCATAGTCGACATTGACCCAGCCTACCCCGTGGCGAGGCATTTCAAAGAGGTACACAGCAACAATCTTGAGCACATACAGTACTCTGTAATCGACTGCATGCCGCCACTCAAACAGGGAGGGAATAGGGACAACTCCACAGGCAGTTGGAAAGCAGATATATATTGCAATTCAACACTAAGGCTCCGGCTGGCCTTAACACCACGGAGGACCTACATCATTTTTTTATAAATGACTTATTCCACGATGCTAGCACACCATGACTGTTTTGATATGTTGATATTTTTTTACCAATGCTTACTTGACTCATTATCTCACGCTGTCCTCCACTGTATATAATATTCACACATGTCCACATATCCTGGAATATTTGAATTTTTCTGATCCGAATTGATGATACAGGTATTTAATGATCGTATTATGCATTATCCTGTCGTTATGCATAGTTTGAAACACAAGAAGTACCAGCCTGTTCCTAAAGAGAGCGGGGGTTTTGTGTTGGTGGCACCCGTGCGTCGTGGATAAACGAGTGGGTATCCAATATGTTGGATATAATGGCCTCACACACCCTTGCAGGAGTCATGCTTCATCATCGGCAATGCTCCTCGTTGGGTCGGCGGTGCAATACCCAACGGGCAACACCTCAAAGAGGGGCTCTTTGGCGGAGATCTTTTTCCAACTGCCCTATGGGTGAAGTGTGGGTAAGGGGCCAGTGCTGTGTAGATGTTATAGGAGTTAAAATTGGGGTGAAGGGTACCAGGATCAGGTTTATTCTAGCGGTCCCTTATTCCAAATTAAAATCAAAATATAGAATAGGCTCGGAGGGAAATAATGTCCCCTGGTACGAGACTAGACTAGTGGGTATATTAATAGGTCGACATGTTATTTGCTGTTTGTCCACTGACTAGCGATTCTTCAGGACCGAATATAAACAAAACATTTGTGCTACATTAAACTATCTACAGAGTGCCTTTACCTTGCTATAGAACATTATTCCAATAAGTGTAAAGGGTCAACAGTACCTGTGTTGTGCTGTATATGCCTATCTTTATGGACGTGAGCTATAACAACAGCACCTGGCAGGTAGAGCTCCGGGTTCAACCTCTTAGTTTTCAGGTTATTAAAACCCTTGTCTCCTCGGGTGGACCTACCCCTCTCTGCCGGGTCCGGGAAGCTATGCATAGTTTGTCTACGTATCTGTGGCCCTGTTCCTTAGTTAGTTTCCTTTTCATTGGTGGCTTCCACACATTGTTGTATTTATACACCTTTAGTTATCTACACTTTTCCAGCACCCCGCACACACTTAGCCACAGCGCCTAGGTTAAAGTTCGGTATTTATTCCGCAATTTGTGCCCTGTTGTTGTGTTCAATACCTGTTAAGTTGGCCCTTTTGTAGCTAGCATTTATTCATGTTAGTCCCAGGGAATTACAATCAATATTTTCCCGTTTTTTAAATACGCCACTTCAGGCACGATAGTCGCTATGATTTGAATAGTGGCTTGCTTTTCTTTTTCGCTGGATTTGTGATATTTATGACTTATGGAAGCCATACATCATTTGGTAATTTTCCTAACACATTGTTGCTTCTTGCAGCATTTGTATTTTTTAATTCACACTTCTAGGTAAGCTGGACCCACTCCTCTACCTGCGAGACAGGCTTCACTCCCACATTAATTAACGTGTTTATTATCTCATTAAGCACACACATGCCAGTCTCACTCTGTATATACACTCGCACTGCAACACTCTTTATCTTCCCTCTTAATCCTTCACTTCACTATTTTTTCGAAGGTTGGCAGGCGACCTACTTGCCGTATACATACGCTAGTTTGGTGCAATACTATTACAATATATAACACAGTTTTTAGGCCTATACAGGTGTATATAAATTCTCCCATGTTACACCAAACCACTACAGGAGTTTCTGCATTAATGCCATATTAGTAATTGCAGTTAGACGGCGGATATTACCTACTGACGTGCATGGGATTTCAAATAACACGCTCAATGGGCATGTACAGTTTCTGCCACTCGTGCTCATAGGCGCTGACGGCTTACACTGATTGACCCGTATTCAAGCACTACGCTGATAGATCGGTCAATATTTAAGTAATACACATATGCCACTGCGCTTTCTGGCCCCAGAATTACACTGTTTATTCTGTGTCCCCACCCCGTAACTGGTCCTATAGATACATGAGTACATATGAACTCCACACCACTCACCTGTCCATCTTTACCTGCTTGTGCATGGCAATCATTGGTCTAAAGCATCATGTTTAGGATTTATAGTCCTCTTACTATGCCTATACTGCCTTACAACATGTTTGATATAGTAAAATCGTGATGTCACATATGTTGTCTTCCAACGCGTTGTAAAACTGCATGATCACTGTGATGAACATAGTAAAAATACTGCCTCTCCTTCACAATGTATATAAATTCACCTTCTCACCATTGCAAGCGCTATGTGATAAAGGCCGCTTGTTTGGCGGCGGAAACGCGTTATTTGGACATCTGATGCTGTAATTAAACACCCTTAAGCACTAAGTCTTGCCTGTGGAGTCTGTCTCCTGGTTCAGCATAGTTGTGAAGGTTGGTCGCACTGCTGGGACTTTTGTGTGTTATATATATCTATATATAAGTCACCAGTAGGTAGTTATAGTTAGGACCTATTATCCATAGGAAATCCGCAACATTCTATTGGCAATAACTTTGGCGTCGATTGATGAGTCTTCTCAAAATTTTCCAAACCTTTGGCCAGCTCATTTCCCTGAAAGTTTGGAGGTGATTGGTTAAGCGGGGGGTGAGAAAAAAAAGGGGGTCCCAAAACGTGTTTTCCCCATGCAATTTCCCATAGGACCTTTAGAGATGGCTACAGCCCGAACTGCTAAACGGAATTTCACCAAATTTGGCAGAGAGGTAGTCCTCAATCCCGACTTGTGCCATATGGTTATATGGTGTCAATCTGTTCAGTAGTTCTTGAGAAAATTACGGTTAAAGTCAGTTATATATCTATGGGAGAGGTGGATCCGCGGATTGTGTCTTGATCATGCGCTCAATGCTAATTGGCTGTCAAGCGGTTGTAAACTTTCAAAACCAGGAACTGTTGACAGCCATTTTGTGCCTCTGTAGAAGCGAGGCTGAGGAAGTCAGTGGAATATGTGTCCAAAACGGAAATAATTTTACCTTGTGTACCTGCTTAGGGAGGTCCCACATTTTTTTTTTTAACGGGAATGCGTGTAGGGTGCGTGGATAATAAGAAAGAAAATGGTGGGGGCGAAGTTCCTGAAAGCTGCGGGGACCATCACCCATCGGGGGTTTATGTATTGTGGGAGTGGGACTACGTGGCTCCCCTCCTGGAGCACTCAATGGCCCCGTTACCCACTGGGGCTACAAAAAAGTATGGCTAGGGAGGGGGGCTGTAAGGTCTCCAAAGCACCGGGGACCACCACTCTCCGGGGCATTATGTATTGTGGGAGGGCCGGTTCCTGCAGTGTTCTGGGGTGTATGTTGTAAGTAGGTTAAGTAGGTAGCAGGACACGTCTTCAGGTTATTAGGATATAAGTTAGACAGCAGAGCAGTAAACCTCACAGCTGACCAGACCAACTGCTAAGGCCGGAATCCTGGCCGCATTTTGGTGGGTTCTTTTTGGTGAGGTCTTGCTCATGCTGCGCTGTTGTTCTGGTCTTCCTTCCGGTCTGCTCCTCTGGTCTGGTCAGCTTCAGATGTTGCCAAAATGTTGTATGTAGATTAAGTAGGTAGCAGGACACGTCTTCAGGTTATTAGGATATATTTATTAAGTTAGACAGCAGAGCAGTAACCCTCACAGCTGACCAGACCAACTGCCAAGGCTGGAATCCACACACACCAGATAGAACACTCTAAGGTTAGAAGATAGAAACACTAAGAAAGGACTGCAGACACCAAGTAGCCATATTGAACCAAGTAAGAATATACAACAGTGTCCATCCTGCCCTCCCATATCAAGGAAATCTGTTCTCTCTTTCAAAATCAAAATCAGATTGCTTTTCCACATGGGAGTTGTATGTTAGTAGCTCGTGATGTGGAAAAGTGATGCAGAGTCCTAAACGCATAGAAGTTGTGCAACAAAGGCGCTGGACTGGATTCTTTTCAACCCCTGAAGGATGTATAGTGGGACACCCAGATACAGGGAATTGCAATAGTCTAGCCTGCTTCCCACTGTACTTCTTACCACCAGTGAGCGCGACTCTTTAGGTAGTAGAGGGAGTATTTTGCACAGCATACGTATTAAGGCAAAGCATACACTGGCGGTCTTGCTTGCCTGAGAATCCATCTGAAGATCGTCATCGATCAGCACCCCCAGGTTACATACCTTACTGGCCGGAATTAGTTATTCCTCCTCTGGAGTAAGCCTGAACGCAGATGGAAATTGTCTTGGCATCCTAACAGAGAAGCAATATACCACCCCTGTCTTTCAACTATTAAATTGCAAAGAGTTTCTTCTAAGCCAGTCAGTCGTCCTCCGCATGCATTGCTGTCAGAGATAGTGCATGGTCACCTTCTAAAGAAAAAGTCAATTTGCGGTCATCAGCACAGTTGACTGGGCAGACTCCGGAGGACTTTATAATGGGGAGCAAGAGCTGCAGATAGACATTAAAATGGATGACTGGTGATTTACTTGATGAGAATGGTGCTAAGGTTACCACCTGTTGCCATCCTACTAGATAAGATTGAAGCTATTGCAGTGCCCGACCCTTCACTCCTATCTTCTTAAGTCTTTCTAATAGAAGGAGATGGTTCACTGTGTCGAATGCGGCCGACATATCGAGAAGCACTAAAACAGTGGCATTCCCGTTGTCGCCTCGCATACGCAAATTATACAGCATTGTGACCAGAGCAGTCTCAGTCCCATGACCTGGGCGAAAACCAAACTGGTCTTTATCAAGTAGGGAGATCTCCTCCAAAAAGCACAACAGTGACCTACTGACTGCTTTTTGTAGAATTTTCACCAGATAGGGTAGGAGAGAGATGGGCCTAAAATTTGCCGGTAGTGATGGATTCAGAGAAGGCTTTTTAATCAGTGGAGTCACCACTGCCAATTTCCAGCCTTCCGGGACCTTTCCTTTTTCCAAGGACTGATTGCATATCTGCCTCAGCCAGATAAAGGTGTCTCGCCCAAGTGACTACCATATTTTATGGGGGAAGGGATCAAGCGGGGAGCCGGAGGATACGCTGCCCACAAAACTATCAAAAGCCGCTTCTGTTAAAGTCTGGAAGTTATCTAAAGATACCGACTGTTGTTGAGCTTCATATATAAATTGTTCAGGATTGAGTTGTCCAACATTATTATTATCATGGAGAGTATCCCCGATTTTTGCAATCTTATCCTGAAAATGTAGAGCAATCTCATCACCTAATTTTTTTGATACTGCCACTTTGTTTTCCATGCATGTAGGGGAGGAGAGGCCCTTAATCATTTAAAAAAGTCCTTTTGTCCCGTTTGGCGCTTGTATGATAGAACTGGCATAAAAATCTGCCTTGGTCTTAAGAATACGCTCTTTATAATTCAGCTGTATCAGTCTTAGATCTTTTTTATCTTCCTCACAGCAGCACTTTCTCCATTTCCTTTCCACCTTCTTACGAAGCATGTGGAGCAGTTTCAACTCCTCATTAAACCAAGGAGCCGTAGTTTTGCTCCTATTTTTTATTTCCTTTATAGGGATAACCTGATCCAGGATGTCAGTTATATGGTTAGTGTAAACGTTATAGTTTTCTTTGTGGAGAAGTGTGGCTCAATGGTTAGAGCGGCAGACCTTGATGCAGAGTGCTGGCCAGGGACCAGGGTTCGATTCCCGCCTCGGCGGGATCGGGCTTAAATTCCTCTGACTGGATATTCTCGCCTCAGTGCTGAATCTAAGCATGGGCCCCACGCTGCAACTCTGGGCAATAGCTTGCTTAGTCTCCACAACGGCCCCCGATACACAAGGGATGCCTGGTTTCACCATGGGATGCCCAGGAGTGGACACCTCACAAGGAAAAGCCAGGAGGGGTTCCCTTGTGGTAGGAGTACAAGCGCCGGGATACTTACGGGTGACTGTTCGCGCTATACAAATACAACACACATTTACATTTACAGTCATCGTGGATACAAAGTATGAATCAGGGGCAGATACAAGAGTTCTGGTCTTAACTAGTTTTGCCCAATCCCTACCTCTCCTATAGGTTCTTTGCTGACTAGCACTATCCCTAGAGTATAACATCCCAATACTAAAATGAACTAGATAGTGGTCAGACCAGTTCTGAGGCACTACATTTAATACCCTGGTTGTAGACTGATTGGGGAATACCAGATCAAGAATATGCCCCCCTTGATGTGTTGAGCTATCTACCAGCTGGGAAAGTTTCAGGTTTGTACATATATGCCTCAAATCTCGCAATTGGCTACTAACATTCCCGTCTTCCCAAAGGTTGAAATCCCCTAGTATAATCTTTCTGGAGTGTGCCAGCGTGAGATTAGTGATAATATCAAAAAAAATCTGATATTGTGTGGCACCCCCCCCGGAGGCCTATAACATAACAGTCCTGTAAATAAGTTCCACTGGAGGACTGAAGTGACAACTGCATCGTTTCTATCCTCTCTACTTCGTCTGTCTGTAGAAGTCTCCAATCTACCTCCTCTTTAAAAAGCACCCCCACTCCTACTCCTCTGCCCGTGGTTCTAGGTTTGTGAAGAATTATATAGCCATTAGGACAGGCACAGCGCAATTCAATAGCAGACTCTGCATATGCCCATGGTTCTGTTAGAAACAGAGCATCAAGCCCCATATCCTCTATCAGATCTGAGACCTCTGTGAAATGCTTAACAAGTGACCGGCTATTAATCAGCCCGCCAATAAAGGTCTTTCCAGCATTTCTCATGGGAGCCGTGGCAGAGGAAGCTTTAAATGCTGTCTTACCTAACTTCATAAGTTGTTCTCTTTCATAGGTTAGCCACCCTTGACCAACTTCCAAACGGGCGGCAGTGGCCCGGGGAGTAGGCACCCTGGGTCACTGCATAAGCCGTCCGTCAGGCGTTGTGGTCTCCAGGGCTCTCGAGGGCTGTAGGCATAGGGTCACGCAGTCTGTCTCTCACACTACACAAATTTCCAAGGGTGGTGGTTCCTGGGACTTGAGGGTGGTCGTTGAGGCCCACACACTTTTAATTTTGTAAGGGGGGCTCTTGGACATGAAAGTGGTGCAAGTGGTTTGTAAATCTGGTACAGTGTTTTGTTTTAGTTTGCTTTCCTTTTTGGTCTTGTAGAGGATCCAGGGTTAATATAACGGTTTTTGTACAGCCTGTACAAGGGTGGTGGTTCCCGGGGCTTGAGGGGGGTCATTGAGGCCCACACACTTCTAATTTTTTTAGGGGGGGTCCTTGGACAAGAAAGTTGTGTAATGGGTTTGTAAATCTGGTACAGTGTTAATGTTGTAAATAGAAGCCGGGAGCCTGGTATCTTTTAGGTTGCTTTATTCATTATAGTCAAGTCTTCAAGATATTAACAATAAGATGTAGAGAAGACCCACCAGGAGTGACCGGCTTGCCACTCAGCCTGCCTGGTGCCAACTGCCAGTTGTCACCAGGCTAAGCCCCAAACACTCCATGATGTCACCAAAGGTTCTAGTGGTGACATCATGTGAATGACTATGAAATCCCACAGGTAGAAAAGAGACAGGCTGAATACAACACATCTCCTTTCTTTAGGGAAATCAACAAGATGAAAATAGAATAGATAAAATTAGCTTGAGTGTACACATCCATATAAAAGTACACAGTACATTCTAAAAGATAGGTTATTAAGATTAGTGTACAAATGGATTTAAAAGTACATAACACCCATTCCAAAGATAGAGTTACTAACACATCCCAAACACAACTCGTCCCAAACGCAACTAGTCCCAAACACAACTAGTCCCAAGTCCCATCCCCTTTCCTTGGGAAACACAAACCCAAATTGATTTTGTGCCAAAATTACTGGAGTACACTTTGCTCCGTAACGGGGTACAACCCTCCCTGCGAACGGCACCTTGGAGTAGCCATTGCTCCGCCCCCAATTTTCTAAAGGGGTACTCACTGCCCTAGAATTTTTAAAAAACACACTCTATACCGTAACGGGGTACAGCTGTCCCTGTGAACCATAACCGGGATACATTTGTAATCCAATAACCATAGATGTGACAGGGTACACTTCATTTAAATAAAAGTATAGAAGTTTATAACTTACAACTTACAACCACACAAATAAACTGTGCACTCAGATTTCAATAACACTACCTAGAATAGACTGCACAGGGCCCTCCTGACCCCAAACACAACACCCTATAAATGCATACCACCCTGTAGGTGCACAATAACACGGCACTTGCCACTAACTCACCACTCACCACACCCGTAAAATACACTGTGTGGCTCCCAGCACCCCAAATACAATTAAAGCACTCCAAACACAACACACCATAGATGCACTCACTGTACTCTCCATTGACCTGCCACCAACCATACCTTAAAAGAAAACACTCACTCCCTCAAACGTACTGTACAAGGCAAACTCCACGCCGAAATGAACAACAATGAGACACAAAAAACACCACACAGTCAGCATCCACCACTCCCTGAACGCACGAGACAAACACTAAAAATGACCAGCAATAATAATGTTAAAGAAAGTCTCATGCACCGGTGAGCGGTCTCTCACCCGAGGTGAAATAGGAATCGCTGTTCACATCATGCCAGTTCCTTCTGCTGTAAGTACGATCATGTCCCAAAAAAACGGCTTTTTCTTTTAAAAGGGTTACTGTCTGCCAGTTCCTTCTGCTGTAAGTACGATTTTGTTCCAAAACTCTTGTATTTCACTCGAAGGATCGTTTCCATGGTGACGATCCAAACGCATAATGCGGCGCCCCGGGTGGTTCTCAGCACGCTAGTGCTTAAAACGTGAAGATGCAGCATTACTAACTTCCCCACGTCACAAAGAACAGAGAATCTGTCTTCACAGCGGACAAACAAGGTAGGAAACATGCGCAATGGCTTGCTCGCGCACTTCTTTTGAAATAAAGATGACAGTTTAACTATTGCGCAGCTCCACCAGAATAATGTTCAAGTTAGGGAAAAGAAAGTTGTTAAATCCAACACTGGCTTTCCGCATATCCTCATTAAAAACGTGCGCAGCTCCTCTTAAAATGACAGACTGGATGCTTGACTTAGCGCATATCTCCTCTTCCTAACGATGCCTTGCTGCAAAAATGTTCGTAAGGGCTGCGGTAACAATGTCATTAAGCAGTGTTCCTAAACATGTGTCGTGACCATAAACATGCAGTGACAGTCTCCGACAGTTGAAGCGCTGCACATTTGCCTTGTTACAAGTTGATCTGCCTACCAACATGCAGCGATGTAACAGACACTTCCACCAAAACGTGAGGGCTGCGCTAGCATTCGTCCGTGAACTTTAACAGGCAGTGAAAGACTCGTACACCAGTTAAAACTCTGCACGGGCGATTTTTACTCTCAGTTTGCTGCTTTTAAAATGACATATGCTTCAGATTTCCTTGAAAGCATACAGTGATGCTCCCAATCCACTTCCTTAACTGCAGCTTATTCTCACGCAATTGTGATCTTCGCCAACTTTGTGTCAATATTAATTCCAAGCACACCCTGGGTTTGCAGGCCGTCCGTTAGCAAGGACACTCGTGGGTTAACCCAGGGTCTTTCTTCTCTTTCACTTAAGTTACTATAGTTTTAATATCACGCAGTTGGTACTATAAATACACAGTCTTTGTTACCTTCTTTTCCCTTGCACGCTGTAGATTCTTTGATAAAAATAATGTCTTTTCCTTTTAAATACCCAGGCTTTTCGCTTTCAGTTTCTTGCAGCTGTAGGCTTATTTCATTAGTTGTAGTTTCTTTACTTAGAAGGTTCCTCACTTCTTCCACGCTGTAGGTTCTTTTAAGCTTCTCCAAGCATCGCCAAAAATATTGTAAATAGAAGCCGGGAGCCTGGTATCATTTAGGTTGCTTTATTCATTATAGTCAAGTCTTCAAGATATTAACAATACGATGTAGAGAAGACCCACCAGGAGTGACCGGTTTGCCACTCAGTCTGCCTGGTTCTAAATACAACAGTTTTGTTTTAGTTTGCTTTCCTTTTTTGGTCTTGTAGAGGATCCAGAGTTAATATAACAGTTTTTGTACAGCCAGTACCTTTCAACTCTACCCCAAATGGCTTTCTGCCTGTTGCCATAGTAACAGTTCATGGAACACTTAAATGAGCACATAGGTTAGAAGTTTACCACACTATGTTGGTAATGGAAAAAAAGTTACTGTGCTGGAGTTTTTAAACTTTTCCTTAGGAACCGTTAGTCGTAGGTATAGACTCTGGTAAAGATCTGGTAAAGAGGTAGCCTCAGAATTATACTTCAAAATATAAATATCATTCCTATTGGGGCCCCCCCCCCAAAAAAAAGACGTGTATATATATTTTTTATTAACTTTTATTAAAACAATAAATACCTGGAAATGTAACTTAAAGATAACAATACAATAAATAACTAGAAACATAACTTTAACAAAACAATATAAGAAACAAAATGTGATATGGAGTCCAATAGACGGATGGTAGGTAATCTGCAGAACAAAAATGAAAATGAGTGTTTCAAATTAGATTGATGTAACTAAATGAAGTCAAACATTACAAGTCAAAGTAACAGTTGAAGATATTTCCTTCTTTTAACGTGTGCAGTGTGCCTGATACATTTCACTTGTCTTATAGGCTTGCGTTCACTCGTTGATGTATGGAAGAGCCTACTGCATCACATTTACATTACAGATCAACAGGTCTTTAAAATGATTCAGAGATGAGACAGAATTAGGTGACAGATCAAGTCATTATGCCAGACAATATTCTTTAGGGCTTATTTACAAGACTCTTGCACCAGTTTTGTGTAACTTTTCCCAAGTTGAAAGTCACGCAAAATTGGTGCAAGGGGCTTGTAAATAAGATCTTTCATTTCTAATGCATTTAATCAGAGGCATTGTATATCTAGGTTGCTCTGCTTACCTTGTGTAAACACTGTGACCAACAGATTTCACAACATGAACTCAGCTTTGGTTGATCACGGCAGAGTGGACAACAGCGTCCATAACTTTAAAAGAGAAAGAGAAAAGATGTGAGAGAGAGAAAGAGAGAGAAAACGACATTAACACTGTCAGAGAGTGAAAGTTATAGAAGGAGCAGTTATTAGTGGAGAAAATACTCGTATCTCACCTTTTGCCTTGGTTGTGTGTCCAAGTAAGTGCTGGTTCATAGTGCACCCTCCAGTTTAGTGATCTAAAATATAGTATATAGAGTAAGTCATAGTACAGTACATACAAAAGTGGCACAAAGGGCTTGTAGATTTGCCTCTCAGACTGTTGTAATCTATCTATTGTCACTGCTTGGAGGTAATTGTACATTCCTAGGCAGTAAAGCTGCTGCACACTACCCACTCTCTACTTTCACAGATAACTTGTCGGTGTTTCAGAAAGAAGCTTTTTTGCTCACCTTGTGCCATTGGTGTGATTCAAAGAGGGTGCACCAGTGTTGTAGCAGTCTTCTGAAAAGTTGTTACGATGGCCACGCATTATCGAAGAATCCTCGCACGTTGAGTTTTAGAGGTGTTGGGGGGGATGCCAATTTGTGAAACACAACCTGTAAAATAAAAAGGAAGTTAACATTGTGTGTAATTTTTTTATCAAAGGAGAGAGGAAGTGAGAAGAGTGACTTCAAAGAATATTCGCAGCTCAACTTTCTGTCACCAGTGTGTTTTTCACCATGTGCTGGGACATAATGCACCCTGAAAGCTCTACATCTAAAAGACAATACAACAAACATGTTATGTTTGGTAATTGTTACTATCTTAATGTGGAGTTGAATAATATCGGCCTTTCATACACCTTCCATCTCACACTTAAAAGAACTATTTGTATAGTTTATATTCCGGACGTTTGAGCGATTATAAAAACGTTTCTGTCATTTGAAAAAAAACATGTATATGTAATTTGATACACTATATAGGACTGAGTTTGTCTAAATTGCTGCGTCGCTTTTTTGTATCAAGTCTGCTGCAGCACATCGACTGCCTCCGATGCGCACCCAGGCCTCAACACTCACCTTTTCGTGGATAGGACACCTGCATCATGTAGTCCGATCTGCCACTAAGAAGTCTTATATATGGTGCTGAGTCTTGATATCGGTATGGCTAACAACGTACTTGTGCTCCCATCATCATTGCAGGTTCCTCACCCGCTCAATGCTTCTGATACCACTAACTCAGTGACCAAAGAGGCCACACACGTAGTGGTGGGCCCCCCTACTTGGTGGTTCGGGTCTACATGAGGCGTTTGAATCACTAGGACGGGCCATCACAGCGCTTGGGATGGGAGCAACTCTAAAATGTAGTAGAACACGTGCGTCCCGTTATTTTTATTGGTAGGGTCATGTGTGTTGTGACGCAGATGCTGGATGGATGTGGTGTGGGTGTATACCAGCCATGAGGGAGTGTGTGTGTACCATTCTGACAACTAGACCTGTAACTAAGAAATCACTACAATTTAATCTGGGCAATGTTTTGTTGTTGTGTTTTCCTGGAAGTGTTAATTGGAGTGAGCTGGCCTGACGTATGCCAGTGCTGCGCGAGGCTCTGAACCATGATTCCGGAGTTTTGTGTGTGGTCCGTTGTGAGCTATATGAGAAATCAAGTGATTCGGGTGTCCGTTTTGTAGTGCTGACGTTACCCGGGTCTTAAAAAGAAATGTGTCATTATATCTGTAAAGTCCCACAACTTGGCCAACATGGAAGGTACAGGGTATCACTGACTCTATATTCGTTCATGGTTGCATACTTAAAAGATGGTGGACATGATGCATTTCTGCATTATGAATCTTTGTACATTCAGTGGAGTGTTGTAGCTGTAGTAATACAGGGCTGTGAAAGGTTTAAGTTGCAGTTTTTTGCACATGACGGGCAGCTAATATATATATATATATATATACGTATGTGGTTATTCAGGTACACTGTAGAACGTGGTGCTGGAAATCAGTGTTCGAGCCTCGGAGTTGCGTCCACATCCCGTTATTGTAGAGTAATGACGTAATGTACACGTGCCTGAGAGTGTATTCGTTTTGGGTTGATTTTGCGCTGTATAAATATGTAAAAATAAAAATAAAAGGAGGAATAGCCCACACTTACTGTCACAGGTAAGATGGTTGCATACGCTATTTACAGCACAATATAGTGTGGTAGGGCGGAGAGCAGCATTTTACAAACACAATAAATACACAGACACAGATAGATAGTTGAAGTGGGTACGGGCATGTGTGCTCGACTCCATTTTATTACGTTGTTGTTGGAAAAAAGTAGAATAGTAATCATGATATCATATACAGGTATTTAATCATAAATGGTTTATGACTTCTGCTGTACAAAGGTAGGAGCATTGTATGTCAAATAATACACAGAAGATTCTATCGTAAAGAGTTCATGAGTTGTGGTGGACTGACAAAGGGGCGCTTTGTGTGGAGCCTGCCATGATGCGTGGTTCAGGCAGACCACACTGGTAAAAATGTGTTTTGACTATTGAATTTTGCCTTAACAAGGGCACACAGCGATTATTTACGGTGTACTGAGTTAGTGGTTAGTCTGGTGTTTATCGTGTGCTCACCCTGCGATGATGCGTGGTCTGAACGGGCTGCCCTGAAATCATTCACTGTTGCATACTGGAGTATATGAACTTTGAGGGGGGAAAACACTAGCATTGATGGTTATCAATTGCTGTGAAAACTAAGTGTACTGATTGCTCCTCATAACAAATTACACGATTCCCCTTCACGCAGTGCATTGTAACTTTCACAAATTGGGGACGTATGTCTGGTGGCGATGTTGAAGGTGACACCCCAAAGGTATTTGGTGTTGCTGATGGTGGAGGCACATTTTGGCGCAATCTTGTACTTTGTTATCATAGTTCACATGATGCAGCTATTGAAGGTGCTTGCACATACTAGCAGTGCAACAGCACTATTTTTTTCTCTGCTTTAAATAAATCGAGGCTGAATTTAATGCTGTCTGTAGTGTAGATGAAAAGGTAAATTCAAGTTGAGAACCCTACTGTGCACAGTGTACATAAAAGCTATTAGTCAGTACAGTTATAGAACAATGTTTTTTCACTTATTTTAACAAAATCTGAATACATACAGTATATTTCTTTCTGCATTAAATAAATCAAAGTTACATTTCCTACTGTCTGTAGTGTAGATGCAAAGGTGAATTCAAGTTGTATACCCTGCTGTCTACAGTGTAGATCATAGGGTGGAGTGCATCATCAGCAATCATAGTGGAAGTGGAAGATCGAACATGTATGCAGCGTGCATTTTATTATTCAACTAAATGTATAAGTGATATAAAATACGTTTTTCAAGGAAGTATAATAAAGGTACATTGAGTAGGATTTTATAGGTGTTCTACTCAGTTTTGTTTCTACTGAGTTAGTAGTATCTAAAACAAGAAGGTCTGTGGAGCCTGCAATGATGCGTGGTACGGGTAGGCTGTACTGATAGTAATGTTTTTTGTGTTGTGAATGGTGCCTTAGTAAGGCCACGTGATAATCATTTTTGGTGCACTGAGTTACTAGTATCTTTGGTGCTTAGCGTTTACATATTGTACGATGATGTGTGGTCTAGGGGAAGGGGGGCACAGTATTTGGAGTAATGTTTTTTGTCGATTGGATTCTGCATGAATTCCACTTAAAAGTGATAGTATGCCTCATTGCTGACATAAAACTGTTCACTCTTCTTTCCGATGATTTATGGCGCACTGAGTTAGTAGTATCTTTGGTGCTGAGCTTGTACGTAACCTGCGATAATGCGTAATGCAGGGGGCTGTACTGCGAGCAATGTTTTTTGCCTAGTGAATTCTGTTTTCATAAGGCTACGGGGAAATTACTTATGGTGCAGTGATTTATTGGTACCGAAAGGAGTCAGCGTGTGTGTCTACCCTGTGATGATTCGTGGTTCGGGGGGGTCGCAGTGGTATAATGTCTCTTGTCTACTGGAATGCGTTATGTACAATCGTCATTCTATCTGAAAAAATCTGAACACATACAATACAATTGTCTGTGCATTACATTAATCAAGGTTGAATTCCTTATTGTCTGTAGTATACATGAAAAGGTGACATCAAGTTGTAAACCCTGCTGTCCGCAGAATACATCGAAGGCTGTAGTTGACACACACATCAAGGAATGCTTTTTTGTTACATACTTTAACAAAACCTGACGACACAGTACTATTTTTCTGCCTTAAATAAATCGAGACTGAATTTTATGTTGTCTGTAGTGAGAATGCGCCACTGTTATCAAGCAGTAAGCTCTTTTGACTGCAGTGTACATTTGGAAACAGAACTCACTACAGTCATTGAGGAATGATTTTTCTGGCATCCTTTAAGAAAATAATCTTTACCTTACATAAATCAAGGATATCTTGAATGCTGTCAGTAGTGTAGATGGAAAGTTGAATTCAAGTTCTGAACCCTGTTGTACGCAGTGTAGATTTAAGGCAGTAGTCGACACAAAGATCGAAGCATGCTATTTTGTCCCAGAATCTGAGGACACAGTACAATTGTCTCTCTCTTAAATAAAGCAGTGCTGGATTCAATGCTGTCCGTAGTGTTGATGCAAAGCTGAATTCAACTGGTATCAAGTTGTCAACTCTACTGACTGCAGAATAGATTGAAGGCAGTTCTCTGCACAGATACTGAAGACAAATTTAGATCCAAAGTTAAATTCAAGTTGTGAACCCTGCTGTCCGCAGTGTCGATGGAAACCACTAGTCAATACAGACAGAAGTCAGCCGTTCTGTGGCACTGAGTTCGGAATCGGCCTGTATCAAGGAAGCACGATGGTAATGGCGGCAGCCACGTGGAAGGGTGGGGAACTTCGCTGCGCAGCAGTCTTCTCTCTTTGCAGAAGTGAACCACGCCCACGGCATAGCCTAGTTATTTATAGTCGTACGTTGACGTTGTTTGAGTTGGACTAGCCTACTCCGCTTCTGTTTCAAAGGGGGGGGTGAACAAGGCTACATAACTGAAATATTCCCCAGTGTCTGAGATAATATGGTTGTGTCCACTATTCAGTACACTACACGAATCAATGGTATATCTACACACTGAAAAGTTTTTGATTTCTATAGTGAATTGTATATAGTATTTCACCGGTAGTCTTTGCGCTGTGTACATTATTGTTGATGTTCGAGTTCTTTCCCTTATACATACTTGGTTGTCAAATCTCTGTAGATTAAACTAGTGTGCTGCTGAGGGGATATCTTTTTTTGGAAAGGTTTGTTGTCCTGTTTTGCGCTGCCTCTGAAGTAGTAGGAAGGAGAGGTCCATGGGGGTGGTTGTAGTGGTGGTGGCACTGAGTATTGTGATTTTCTTGGGTGTAGGAAGTGTATAATTACAATCTCTAACACATATTGCTCTTTAAACATGGGTGTGAGTTCGATGTAATTCACGTAGTACAAAATCGACGTTCTTACAGTAGATAAATGTTGATGTTAATTTGTTAGTGGTAAGTGGAACTAATGCCTGATTTCTTATATAGCAATGCAGATTTTGTTTCTGGTTCAAAATATGGGGAAGTGTCAACGTAATAAGTAGAAATTGTCATTTAAAAAACCTTTAAAATTCACAGAAAAAAACATGGGTTTCAAGCAGGTTGTAGTTAGCAATTATCATTTTAATAACCTTTGAAATTCACTGAAAAAACCATAGGTTTCTTCAGGTTATAGTTAGGAATTAGCATTTTAAAAACCTTAGAAATTCACTGAAAAAACCATAGCTTTTAGGAATGTTATAGTTGGCTGGATATTTCACTCATACAAAACCATTGGAATTTCTCTGTTATAGTTAGTTGTACTAAAAGTAACTCTCACGCCCACAATCCACTGGCGATGATGTCACATCATTCAGGACATGGTAAGTGACATCTCTGATGACATCACTGATGACATATCAAATGACATCACTGATGGCATCATCCACGTGACAATCAGATACACCTCATCATACACCACTATAATCTTTCATCAGTCACTGTAAAATATAGAGTACCATATTTGAATCCATTGACACACTAATGCAAGTATCTAAAACCCCACCCAGTCATTCTTCGATCTACACAAACATGTAATCAATTATCTATAGATTCACTCATACATGCTGTCAATGATCAATAGAACACTATGAAATATACTTATACACCTATATTGGCATTACACACCAGCACACATCCTATTTACTTATGCAGTTATTCTGCTCACTTATGAAAACAATGGATCATATTTACTGAGCTACACACTTATTTAAACACCACTTCATTTAATTATATAGATAGTAACTCATACATAGTGTGTTATAAAATTTTATTACAAGTATACAGTTATCCATACAGTCGCTAATGCAATTACTGAGTCTTATGTATACTTTTTTATATACAACAAATGTCACATACACTGCCTTTTATTCTTCTAGTCTGTTAGACATGTACCATTGCAAGATATATTTGCTCATCAGCAAATATATAATACATATTCACTCACCCAAACAAGTATTATAACATGTAGTCTTGACATCATATACCTACTGATTCAACTATTGACACATCTTTGGGCAGTCACAAATCCCCCACCGAACCACACACAGATTCACTCTCCCATACAAATAATCAGTTAACTAACCAATAACTTATATAGACTTTCACGTAGCTAGTAACTAATTAGTGCAGAAGTTTACACAACAACTAAGAAAGAAATACAGATATTCACACAGTTTATTCACAATCCAATATATTAAATGAGTCACTACAAATTAGTCAAGTAAATAGTCAATCACACTGCTACTAAATCGTCCTTCTAGACACTTATACCTCCACTCATTCTTCAATGCAGATTGCTATATATATATAGCATATTTAAATATGGAACCAAACCACATTCACTGGATGATGTCATCAGTAATGTCATGAGTGATGTCACTACCATGTCATGACTGATGTAATATGTGACATCATCAGCAGTGCATTGCAGGCGCGCGAGTTATAGTTAGCTGAACTAACTATAACGGGGGAATTTCAATGGTTTTGTATGAGTGAAATGTCCAGCTAACTATAACATGTGTGAAACCTATGGTTTCAAAGAGAAAGAGAGACAGGGGAACCTTCCTAATTTATAGCACATAAGCCAAGTCACTCCCAATTTTACATCACCCCCAATGGTTTGTATGCACACTGGTTAACACCCACTTTTACAGTGTTAGTTCATCAAAGAACTCAAGTAGTCAATACATAAACGCAAAGGTGCACCACACAGTTTTTAAACTACAATACTAATAATCACAGACGTGGATTATCTTGGTTGTGATTTTCTTTATTCCAAAACGGTGTACAATCAAAACACGGGTTTTCGCAGCTGGCGCGTTTCGTCCTCTAGGGACTTCTTCAGGGCTGCCATAAAAACAAACATATAAACATACAATTAAAATCTAGGTTTAAAAATAACTTGGTCATCGAAATAGCCAGGCTTTGTTATAATAATGACATGTAGGTTATGTTATTACAATCAACCATTATAGTCAAACTCATTAGAACGAATGCAACCAATTTCATCACACTTAACACAAACTGATTTGCAAACAAAGTGGGAGAACAAAACAAGGTATTAAATTCATCATCGTAAAAACTTTTAGTGAGATGAACAATTTAATCGATATCCACAGGGTCAAAAAGAGGAAGGAACAATAATTAGAGGAAAAAAGAGAGAAACGGAGAAAATTAAAAGGTGAAATCAGTGGAGGGAGAAAGTCCAGAAAACAAAAAGGTGTGCTGAAGGGGAAGGCACTGAATTATTTCTCATCATGCACATGCTAGGGAAAGGATCTCACATACTGAATTCGTTTGATCATGGATAGTCGTCTAACTGGGTAGATATTTTATTTCTTTATAGCACAAAGATTTCTTAAATATTAATGCTGTGATGCCTAAAAGGTACTGAAGAAATCCACATAAGAATTTGCAGAGAAACAAGAGCCTTTAAATATCCATCTAAGTGAATTTATAAGGTTTTTTAAATGCTAATTCCTAACTATAACTTGTCTGAAACCTATGGTTTTTTCAGTGAATTTCAAAAGTTTTGTAAATGATAATTTTTAATGTAATAATTATTATATTTCTTTCTTTTTATACTAATTTCCTACATTTCTATTAGAATTATTTATAGTTATTTCATTTATGCAAAATAATAACAAAACTAATTTACAAAAGAATTTTTTTATAAAAATTATTTTTTCAATATATTAAAATGAAATTCTATATATTTCCTTTTTCATTTTTTGGGGGGAAAAATCGTACGGTACGCGTACGGTGATCGCACCGTCCTTTGTACCGCTAATCGTACTCTGCGTGCACCTGTTTTGACGTTACGCGGCACATCATCGCTTCCGCGTGACGTCATGTATGCTTGTACGGTGCCCCGTATGCGTACCCCACGAAAGTTTTATAATGTTTAACAAATATATATCTATGTATTTAATGTACATTTTAAGGGTAGACATTATCTGGGATAATCATGAACATATTTTTTTTAAACTTTTAATAAGCGTATATTACTTTTAAAAGCTATTATGCAAATTGCGCCGGTATGTCGTACGTACTCGCACCGTAAGATCACTGTAATCTCCCCGTAAGCCTACGAAAAGCCATGGGACTTTCAAAGAACAGATTTGATTGTTTCTTAACACTTCCTATTCCAACTGTTCAACGACCACTCCCATTTTAATCATTCTACTTTGACTTTTTCAGGAGAAGCATCTCTTCTGTGAAGCTTCAGTCATTTAGAAAAAAAAATTCACTATGGCTCAATTTGTTGACCTCTCTTCTCAACATTACTCTGATGAAGAATTTCTACCTGAGCAGCCTCAGAAGAAGATGTAGAAAGCTGCTATTTGGAAATTATTGACATTTCCTGAAGGGAAAAAAAGGTCAACGCTCCCAAAGTGACCTGTAAAATTTGTGAGGTTACTCTCTCTAGGGGTAACCTCGAAAAAAATACTCAATCAGGACAGAAAGCATGGTGCGCGATGTAAAGAATCTGCACCCGAACAACTATGCCAAAGTTGCAGCACAAAGGTTGCAGGAGGAGCATCAAGCTGCTGTTCCTAGCACATCAAGTGCACTACCACCTTCGCTGAGCAGTCCGCATGCAAACATACAACCAGATTTTGCAGATCTGACTATTCGTTGCAAATTTTCCGATGAATTATTATGGTATGGGGAACAATCTATTGACCTCATTGTACACAGGAAACGGGAGCACCGTTGTCCACGGCAATCATTTTTTCTTACTGTTTTCTTGCTGTTCCACAGTTTTTTTGGTTCCAGTTAAATTTTTTTGTTTAAAAAAAAATATCTTGTTCAAAAAATACAAAATAAAAAGACAAAAAAAAACAGTTCTTGTCAGAACTACCTTCACTGGTCAAAAAAGAGCTATATTTCTATAATAGTGTGTAAAACTTTGTCAGATTGAATGTGTAGTGCATAAATTAATGAATGAATACATTAGTAGTGTATGGTGAATGTGAAAGTGTAGAACTATAAGGAAGAGCTACAGCATAAATCTATAAGGTGTTTACTTATAGTATACTGTAGTACTTTCAAAGCACTCCAATGTAACATATGTGCCTAAATATGTTATAAATCTATGCTTCCCTTTACACTGCTGGTGAAACTGCCTGGGTGAATTTTTAAAGTGTTAGAGTCAGATTTGCAACCTCCTTCTGCCTCTTTTACACTACTATTGCATCACTTTTCTGACACAGCAGTGGTGTAAAAGATGTGTCATGGTGTGTGGTATTTACAATATGATGCATGTGGGAGGTGGGTCACATTGTAAATTTCTGTACCAGAAGGAGACATTCCTACACGGGGGGATGGGGGGGCATTCCGGCGTAGGAACACCTCCTAAAAGTGGCTGAGTGAAATCTACAAGATTTCACTTTGTCACTTTTGAGCTCCTGCTGTGTCAAAACCCTGCACTTGCATGAAGCAGGTGTAAGGATTGACTCAGCATTCTGAGCATAGAGCCCCCAGAGCATTGCTGGAGATGCGTTGCACTTGCAACGCAATTCAAGCAATGAGTCGCCTTCACGGCACATATACATCACATATCTGTGCCGTTTTTGCCCCATAGTGCACCACATTGTAAATACGGCGCATCCATGGTTGTGATGTCACAGTGCACAATAACTTGCATATCCCTGGGGATGTGCCAGTTATTGTACATCTGCCCATTAGTGTTTTAATGTAGTGAATGGATTACTACACACTGATCAATGAGTCACTACAAAACTATAACAGGAGTGACAGAGTGTTTAGTGGAAGTGTAAGGATAGAGACTGGGGAATTGAAGACTGCAAGCTTAGTCTATAGGAGTTTAAAGCAGTCCATGGCCTAAGACCTACTTTGCTCCATAATTACTTGGGTACTGACTGGATGATTACAGTTCTGCAAAGAGAGTGCATGACTGGATTTATAAGAGCGTGTTTTTTAGCACAGTGCAAAGATAAGGACATTCTGCTGAATGGCTCAGTACAATACCAAATCAGCAATCACAGAGTGTTTGCTAGAGGTGTAAGGATACAGACTGGAGAATTGAAAGTATAAAAGACAAGTTTTCTGGGACATAGAACAGTGCATGCATAGTCTATAGGGGTTTGAAGCAGACCATGCCCTGTGGCCCACTTTGCTCCATGAGTACTTGGGTACTGGCTGAATGATTACAATTCTCCAAGGAGAGTGTCTGGCTGAATGTATAGCAGCTTCACTTTTAGAACAGTGTATAGATAAGCACATACTGCTGTATGGCTTACTACAATACTGAAACAGAAGTGTGAAAGTGTTTATTGGAACTGTAAGGATACAGACTGAGCAAATGAAGGTTTAATTAAAAGGCAAGTTTGCTGGAGCATAGAAGAGTGCATGCATAGTCAATAGAGATTTGAAGCAGTCTATGCCCTAAGGCCTACTTTGGTGCATGACTACTAGGGAACTGACTGGATGCTTACAGTTCTGCAAGGAGAGTGTCTGGCTGAATATATAGCAGCTTCACTTTTAAAACAGTGTATAGATAAGCAGATACTGCTGTATGGCTCACTACAATACTAAAATAGCAGTAGCAGAATATTTGGAGGAAGTGTAAGGATGCAGACTGGGCAATTGAAAGTTTAAAAGCCAAGTTTACTGATACATAGAAAAGTGCATTTATTATCTATAGGTGTTTGAAGCAGTCCATGCCCTTAGGCCTATTTGCTGCATGACTACTTAGGTAGTAGCTGAATGATTAAAGTTCTCCAAGGAGAGTGTCGAGCTGAATATATAACTGCTTCACTTTTTGTACAGTGCATAGATAAGCACATATTGGCCTAAGGCCTACTTTGCTCCATAATTACTTGGGGACTGACTGGATGATTACAGTTATGCAAGAAGAATGCATGACTAAATTTATAAGAGCTTCAGTTTTAGCACAGTGCATAGATAAGGACATTCTGCTCAATGGCTCAGTACAATACTGAATTAGCAATCACAGAGTGTTTGCGGAAGTGTAAGGATACAGACTGGGGAATTGAAGTTCTAAAAGACAAGTTTGCAGGTGCATGGAAGACTGCATGCATAGTCTATAGAGGTTTGAAGCAGTCTATGGCCTAAAGCCTGTTTCAATGCATGAGTACTTAGGTACCGAGTGGATGATTATAGTTCTGCAAGGAAAGTGCCTGACTGAATTTATAACTGCTTCAGTTTTAGCACAGTACATAGATGAGCACATACTGATGAATGGCTCACTACAATACTAAAACAGTAGTGTGAGAGTGTTTGGTGAATGTCTAACGATACAGTCTAGGAATTGAAGATACAAAAGAGAAGTTTGCCAGTGCATAGAAGATTGCAAGTGTAGTCTATAGGGGTTTAAAACAGTTCATGGCCTAAGGCCTACTTTACTCCATGATTACTTGGGTACAGACTGGATGATTACAGTTCTGCAAGGAGAGTGCCTGACTAAATTTATAAGACCTTCATTTTTAGCACAGTGCATAGATGAGGACATCCTGCTGAATGGCTCACTACAATACTAAAACAATAGTGACAAAGTGTTTGAGGGAAGTGTAGAGGATACAGACTGGGTAAAAAAGTTGAAAAAATGTATAAGTGAATTTATAAGTGCTACACTCTTATTACAGTGAGTGTTTTACTACATAGTACTCAAACAATTATTATTATATAATAATAAATGTATTCTTCTAACATCTCATAATTTAACAGAGCTTCTAAAATAATTTCATCAGGTATTTCATTGATATCAATTTCCTCGTTATTAATTTCAGAATTTATATGATCAAACTCGATATTAACTAATGCTTCCACAAAATCAGAATCCAAGCTTTCCTCTAGGAAATCACAGCTGATATCTGCAGCACTAATTATTTGTTCTTCATTCTCGCTGCCTGTGAAATGTACATTTAGCTCTTCTATGAGACTGTTGCTAATTTCCAAACCGTCTTCACTCATGTAAACACTCTTACATGATAAACTATACACAATCTTCATATTAAAATGTGCAACTTTTATTATACGAGGATATATATTGCTCTTAAAGGATCTTTTTTTAAAGTCTTTTATTGTTTTGACTCTTTTACTTTTAGAACAATAGACCTATTGCCCTACTACTAATCATTGACAGCATTTACAAACGCTTAAAAATAACCTAATTTCCGTATTCATGCACAGTTTAATATAAATAAAAAGAGGAAAATAAATACTTTTCTGTTGGTATTTATCTGTAAACATCAGTAAGAACATAAATCAAGCAGCCCTACTAATAATTTAAGAATATTTTCAACTTAATTGGCAGTAATTAACATGTACGTGTGGTAAAAGTATGACACAGCACCTATAATACCTGACTTTCAACAACACCGTTCACAGTTCGATTCAATAGTCCATCAGCATCTTAGCCCACCACTATCCAACTGTAAGTAATATCTCGCTTAATCTTACCAACGCCCCAAGCGCCAGCACACATTTCAGAGGGTAGGTTTACGATTTACAAATGCTAGCATTTTTTAAATTAAGAAGAATAATAATAACAAATATGAATCCTTTTTTTTCTTCTAATGATAACGATAATTTTTTTTAATGTCTTCTATTTAGATGTTTTTAATCATGAAAATGCAAAGAACACAGTTTACCGAGTAACAATTTTTAACCTCTCCAACGTATGTAGATAATAATACCTTATACGTGTTACTATCGAAAACAAAACCTTTACAGCTTCACAGTTTGTTACTTTTCCCAACACGTGCAGAAGTAAAGCAGTTAAAACGTGAGCATGTGTAAACTGCAAAATGTGCCATCTAAATAGGCAGAGCCACATCTTCCTTCCATAGACTACTAAACAACCAAAAACTATATAAACCACACCTACTGTGCAATTAGTTCTGTTTTCGCTAGTTATTTCTGAGTCGCCAATCTGTGTTGCAGGTTCCGTTTTCTACCATCGGATTCTCTTTTTTTATTCAACCAACATATTCCGGAGTTGTAAGTTGTTTCAATAGAGCATAGGCATAGTACTTAGTTATATTTTGTGGCTATTTGTCAATATTTAAACATTTATATTTAGAAAAAAAATGTATTGCATGTTTTTTGCTTTTTCTCTGTAACGTCAGCAGCTTGTTTTTAGAAACAGATAGATTACAACAAACATTGCTCCTTTTCTGGCTCATTTTGGCTTATATATTGTGACTTTTTATATTATAATATTGACACTGTACTTTGCTTGAGAGGTGTTGGTGACCCGTCGACGCAAACCCTAAACATTTACAATCAACGTCACCATCTTACAATATTTATCATGTTTTCCCCTAGAGATCATATATTGTTAATATGTATATTATAACAATAACAGTTATGGTGATCACAGTGGAGTTCATGATCCATTGTCACAAAGAGTAATGATATGTAAGCAACGTTACTGGCTTCCAGTTTTCAGTCTGTTTCCCCCTTGTAATCATGTGCTGTGAGAATATATACATATTATAATTCTCACCGTCATGATCTCAGAGGAGTTTATGATCCGGAGAAAAGAAGTTCAGTAAATAATTACCACTCGAAAGAATTTCATTATGGATGTTCTGTTAAATACATAACGTTATTTTCCTTTTCTTTTTACTGTAACAATGGTATCAATCGTTAAATTATAATAGATTGTCCTATTGCTACAGAAGAGGAATGGAAGATTTTTCAGCGCCATCTGTAATATAACTTTCAAATATTAAAAAATACTTGATCAGATATTTTTTTCAAGAAACATATTTTACAAAACAGCAGAACAAAACAATAAAGCTATCATGAATACTTTGTTACTTTAAATATTTAATAAATCCTACATTTCTAAATGTTATTTTCTCATTTCTATTCTTATTTGTGGTTCCTATTCACCTTCTCCCTAAAGAATATATAGGACCTGTACTATATATTATAAGAGTACCATCCTATATATTCTTTAGTGAGTATGTGATTTGTTAGCGGAACAGTCTGCAACCTCTAAGCACTACGACAGCACGTTCCTGAATTGTACAGAATACAGATTTGAAAAATAATAATGCATACATTTCTATGTAATATGAAGTCACTTGTATATAACTGTTTTTTACTTGTTCTCCTGATCTCAGATAATGTAGTGCGGGAGTGTTTGTTATAGCACATCTATTCTACTTGATCTAAAAGTAACTGATGCCCTCTTACATCATCAAGAATGCGGGGCAACACTTTTACAAACTGTAGCAGAAAAAAGAAAGATATAGCTACGCTTAACTGATAATTTATGAAATTCCATTTTTAATTGTCACCCCTTTCATATATACATCAACAGTTTCTGAAGAAAGTTTATTTGTTTTTGCTTAATAAAAACTGTTTCAAACCTAGTCTGAATTTTTGCCTGCGCAACCACACCTCCCCATCAGGAAAGTAAACACCAAATTATAAGTAAATAGTACTCCTAAGAAGTATGTCACCCGCAAACTTGATTAAACAAACAGCGCAGGACACTGTCATTTTTCCGTCATGATTTATACACCACACGACAAATATATAAATGGCCCTTGAAACATATAAAAACAATTTTTCCCTCATAATCCCTCTCCACCACCTTATAGGCACTGTACAGAGTTAATAGTGTTCCTAACCTGCCCTCTACTACTTTCTTTTCCCATACGCCTTTGGAAAATGCGTCACAATTTCACTAACAACAGTGAACCGTACCCACCCAATAAGGAGCAAACTTGTGCTCAGAACACTTTAGCCAATAAAATGTCTGTGTTGTTCCGCACAGGAGGAAAGAATGACTGTCAAAACGTATACTTTAAATACTTCACAGCCAATGAACATTAAGCTTCGTAAAGTCCCGCTTGGAGCACGTTACCCTAATACTCCCCGAACAGGAAGGAATGGCATGCAAAACTTTTCCACTACTTCTTCTACGACTAACGGTTCCTATGAAAAAAATATAAATCTCCAGCACAGTAGCTATTTCAATTAGCAACATATCATAGCATACTTCTAACCTCTGTGCTCATGCAAGTGTTCCATGAACTGTTACTACAGAAAGCCATTTGAGAGTAGCGTTGAAAGGTACTGGCTGTAAAAAAACCGTTATATTTACCCTGGATCCTCAACAAGACAGAAAGGAAAGCAAACTAAAACAAAAACACTGTATACCACATTTACAACCCCCTTGCGCCACTATCGCGTCCACTCCCCCTACAAAATAAAAAGTGTGTGGACCTCAAACCCCGGGAACAACCACCCCCGGAGATTTCTGTATTATGTGACAGGGGATCGGTGGCCCTCCGCCCGGTGCCCTAGAGAGCCCTGGAGGACACCACGCCCAGAGCCGGTTCCTGCAGTGTCCCGGGGTGCCTATGCCCGGGATACTGCTGTTTGCTATGAGAGGGCGGAAGTCTTATGGCTCCAGCCCTCCCATAGCAAACTTAGTTTGAACTTTGAAAGACACAACAGTGAAATCTGTTCTCACTTTCAAAATCCAAACAAGATTGCATTTCCACATGCAACTTAGCATCTCCCTATGTGTAAATGCAAAGTTGGCTCCAGAAGAACACGAGGAGTCGGCGGAACCGTGGGGGCATTGTACGCTCCGTCTTTTTTAGAGATAGGGTCACGTGTGTAGTGACGGATGCGCTGGATGGGTGTGGTGTGTGTGTATACCAGCCATGAGGTACTGTGTGTGCGGATCTGACGACTAGACCTGAAACTAAGAAATCCTTACAATGAAAATCTGGGCCATGTAGTGTTGTTGTGTTTTCCTGGTAGCGTAAGCACAGTGGGCTGTACCAACGTATTCAGTCTCAATTAATTTATACCTCCCCCTGGGCTTTTAAATGTTGGAAGGGGGGCCGCCCGGCTCCGGGACACTGCAGGAGCTGGTTTTTGGGGCATGGCAGTCTTCAGGGCCTTCGAGAGCTCTGGGCATAGGGTCACGCAGTCTGCTACACACAAAACACTAAAAAGAAGAGAAAGTGATGAGAGATGATTTCTGACGTGTTTAGACTTGAGAGCCTGGATAATCATTAAATGGAGTCTGGCATTGAAGTGCGTACTTATTAAGGAAGAAGCCTTTCGGGGTCTTGCGAAAGCAAGTCATCTTTAATCATTCCCTCTCGCTGCATGTACATGCAAAGATATCTCATTTACTCGTATGTTAAAAATGTGAAGCATTGTAAGAAAACGTATTAGCAACCAATCCCTTTCCTTGTGCAGATTTTGAAAAAAATGTGATTGGCTGTTGAGTACTTACGTCTACCTTCCTCATGCTAGTTTTGATTGGCTTTCTTTTTTCTATGTGACGTTACGATACAGTCACCATGTTTATAGCCCATTTTGTGACGCACTTTATTTTACTATGTGTTTCAAAAACTAGTTGTGGTAGGGTGCTTTTAACTTAAACTGTGTACTCTGCTTACGAGTTTGTTGACTGTAAAAGTATTTAAAAACATTATTCTATGTTCTATTCTATCATAATTGTGCTGACTCTCCTCCTTAGGCATGCAGTACTATGTTCTTTTATAAAATGTATAACTTTCAAACCATCCTTGAAAGAAAAATGCTCATGTTTTCAAAATATATTCATTGAGTTTTTATATTCATCATATGGGTGAAATGCAAAAATTATTTTACATTCATTAGTATCACGCCTTCAACCATATTTATTTTATTTTATCATAAGCACTCATTCTTTATGTTTACATTATATAAGTGTTGTCCCATCATCTTTTTATAAATGTTTGGGCTTCTTTTACTTTCAGATAAAATAGAATAGAAGTGCAATGACAAACACTCCCTCACTACTTCATCTTTCCTTTTTTATGTCCATTTCATGTCATTATTACATTTAACAATCATGAAATTTTAAACCACAATTATATTACTTTTTTCAAAAAAGTGCTACCGAAGATAATCCTTCTATTTTTCACAAGTGAAATTTGCAAAAAGTACTACTTAATATAAATACTTTTAGCCCAATTTCACTGTAGAAGATAAAGAGTTTTGGTTTTAGTACATTTTTCAATCATAAAGAAATACTTGCATACTAAAAAAAAAAAATGTTGGTTGCAAGACAATCAACTCCAGTTGAAGGATCTTACAGTTTAATATAAATTAAAATATACATTAACAATATGATCCCTCTCTGGAAATGAAAGATAAATTCAAGATTATGACATCGCTCCTAATCAATACTTTGCACTTACTAATTAATTAAATAACCTATATATTTCCATTCATATAATTGACCTCTCTTCGATATTGTTTCCATCCTCTGTAGAAATTCATCCAACTCCTCTGGAAAGAACATACGGTAATATGTATTTTTAAATATACATTAACAATATGTACTCTCTGAGGAAATGTAAGATAATGTGAAGATGTTTCCGCAGTTCCGAATCATTCCTTTGCCCATAGTTTATTTGCCCGTATTGATTCTCTGAAACAAAACTAATCATCCTACGGGTGTGGTTTATATACGTTGTGGTTGCTTAACAAAGTATGGGATCAGTTTATTGCTCCTCTCACTATTAAGTCACGTTTTTCAGTTGACAGGTGTTCTCATTTCACTGTTTTAGCGTGTCACGTGTTTATGTAAATGTGCCGCTTTCCATACTTTTTAACTTTTGCATAATTTCTAAAATGCTTTATTTAAACTCGTTTTTATTATTAAAGCATTTCTATAGGTTACTATTTTTTTAAGAGGAGTATTAACATTCATTCCCTTTTTTTCCGTTTTTTATTCTTCTAACTTCCCTTTTTTAAACTTTTTTTTAATTCTCCTTATTACCGTATATTAATGTAATCATTCACTCAGTAAGCATGTACTCATGAAGTGAGGCAGGCTTTAGGGAATGCACTGATTCAAAGGGCTATGTATTATGAATTTTGTGGTGTAATAACCATTACATTCATGCTTCAGGACTACAATTCCCCACTCACTATATATACCAGGAGTCTCCAACTACTAGCTCGGGAACTACTGGTATTCTACCAGTACCCTAAAAGTAGCTCTCAGACGTGAAGCCAAACCAAACCAATCTCAGAGATTCTATGCATATTAAAGAAGGTAGTACTGCTCATTTCACTACCCTTAAGAGTTACAGACAGCCAAAGCAATGGCAGGCCTGTTCATAACACTCAAACACAAACTGTGGTGGCATATGAATTAATCAATTAGAGATGTATAGACCTCACTATTCACCTGTGAGAATTTCCAAGCGCTGGGGGAGTATTTGGGGGGATTTGTGCAGCTTTCGATATTCGAAAAGTCAGGTGTTATGAGTCTTCCTGAATGCTTTCAGTGTGGGGTTCATCTGATGCTGAGGGGGAGTTCTTTCCAGGTCTTGGTCATGATGTACGACAAGGGTGTGCCTCTTGTCTGGTTATCTCATTACAGAGGATTTCGGCTAAGGCCTGGTCAGAGGAGTTGGCCCCCCTCTGGGCAACCCATTATAAATAAAAACATTCCCCCCGGGATTTAGCCCCCCTGGAGGCTAATTAACAATAAAGCGGGCTTCGTTTTTTTTCTTCTTTTTTACAGCATAAGCGTACAATACGAGTATACCACGGCAAAAAAAAAAAAACATTGTTTGCCTAGGGGGTCCTTGTGGGACACCCTGGGCAGGCCTATGGGATCAGGGTGTTTATACCATGCCCCCTTTGCGTGTTTTTCGCCTTTCTTTCCGAGGCACAATATGGCTGCCAATACTTCCTGGTTTGGAGTGTTGACAGACAGTCGACAGCCAATTAGCATCCAGCTCGTGCTCGTAATGGTACACATACTATCCTTGGTCAGTATGCATACTGTACTTCGTCTATAGATATATCTATGATTTTACTTTACATTTTCACAGAAAATACTGACCAAATTTACATCATTTAACAAAAAGCGTAATCTGCGAACCGAATTCTAGCTTTTTGCCAAATTTGGTGTTATTCCGTTCAGCAGTTCGAGCTGTAGCCTCACTTAAAGGTCCCTATGGAAAATTGCATGGAGAAAACACGTTTTGGGACCCCCCTTTTTTCTCTGCCCCCACTTGACGAATCAACCCAAAGCTTTGAGGGAAGGAGCAGAACTGAGCTGGCCAAAATTTTGGAAAATTGCACGCAAATTCCTCAATTGACGCCAAAGTTATTCCAAATAGAATGTTGCGGATTTCCTATTGAAACTAGCTCCTAACTCAGTGATGTCATCAGTGATGTCATTTGAGATGTCATCAGTGATCTCACTGACCATGTCATGAATGATGTAATATGTGACATCATCAGCAGTGGATTGCGGGTGCGCGAAATATAGTTAGTACAACTAACTATATAGGAGCAATTTCAATGGTTTTGAATGAGTGAAATGTCCAGCTAACTATAACACCCCTAAAACTTATAGTTTTTTGAGTGAATTTTAAAGGGTTTTTAAATGCTAATTCCTAACTATATAAGGCCTGAAACCTATGTTTTTTCAGTGAATATATATATATATATATATTCACTGAAACAACCATAGGTTTCACACCAGTTATAGTTAGGAATTAGCATTTAAAAAACCTATTAAATTCACTGAAAAAACCATAGGTTTCACGCCAGTTATAGTTAGCTGGAAATTTTACTGACATAAAACCATTGAAATTCCTACATTATAGTTAGTTGAACTCACTCTAACTTGCACGCCTGCAATGCACTGCTGATGACGTCACATATTACATCACTCATGACATGTCAGTGACATCACTCATGACATCACTGATGACACCATTCAGTGAATGTGTGTCTTTCCGAAAAATAAATATGTTTTATATATGTATTTGTAAAGGTCGATGGAAGAATAAATGTTTAAATAAGTGTGTAAATGGATGTTTTTTAAAAAGAAATTGATTGGTTAACTGGCTTATTAAGTGTATCTTAGTGAATACATATATTAGCGAGTAATTATTAAATATTTAAATATATGTATCAGTGTTTCACTTTGTGTATAAGTGGCTGCATGGGTTGGTGAGTAGCTACATGTGTGTGTATATGGGTTATTAGATGTTTTTTTGAGTATCTGTATGAGTTTCTGTATGGTTTTGTGGGGGTGTTACTTAGCACATAGATGTATCAATGACTGACTCACTGTTTGTATATGTTTTGAAGACAGCATATGTGCAGGACTGTATGGGTGGATGAGTGTGTATATGTGTGTGTTAGTGAGTGAATGTCTGTCTCACTAGTGTCTTTATCAGTAACGACATATGTTTTAATCTAGTATATGTGAGTATTGATGTATATAAGTGAGTATATGTGAGAGTGAGAGATTGTGAGAGTTCCTGTTTAAATAAGTATGTGTTTCTATAAGTGATTGTTTAAGAGAGTAAGTATGTGTAAGTTTCCTTAGAAGTAAGGTGGTAGTGTGTGTATAGTTGTATATGCAAATAAATGGATGTTCAATAGTTTATTTGCATGTGTGAGTATGTGTGTGAGTAACTTTTGGATGACTGTTGGTGTGTAACAGGATGTATAGGTGTATCACTACATATGATGAGTGAGTATATGTATGAGTGACTATATAGAACTGTTGGTGAATGGAAAGGGGCGACCATTCGGTCCCCCCGAACGTATGGCTGAGTACCACGAGCCCCCCGGGAAGCCATTTTTTGGGCGGGAGGCGAGCCTCGGCTGGTATGCCCGAAGCGGCGTAGCCGGGGCGCGCTTTTTCCCGCCCTAGAGTGGGCTGGCCTAGACACTGACGCGGACGGCCACGCCCTAGGGGCAGGCAGGGGCGGGTTTTACGCCCGCCCTGAAGACGGATAAAAGGAGCAACAAGCCAAGAACGCATCCTCTTGTTCCTGTGCTCTGAAGCTGCACCCCCTCGCTGCGCGTGAGCTCGAGACGGAACGAAGAGCCAATTTTCATGATCGGTGAGCACTAATTGGTAGATCCCTATGAGTGGGCGTCACCCATTACGGATGGGAGCGCTCGAGGGAGGTGGCCATTGGCCCCTCAACGGGTAGGCGGTCCCTTCTAAGGATGGGACGCCGAAAGGAAAGGAAAGGCGGTCAAGGCCCCTTCCTGGGTAGGAGGGGCTACAGCCCCCTCCTGGGGAATTTCCCGGGGCCAGGATATCTGCGACGGCAGATGTGGTAAGTTGTGTGGGGTTTGGGAGGGGGTCTACGCTACCTTCTAGATACCTCACACGAGTCCTCGGACGACCTTTAAGTGGCGCCGAGTTTATTGGGGCCCCCGTCAAGTCAAGGGAAATTGGTAGTTGCACTTGAGGTACACCTCTGTGCGGTCGCCCCTCATAAGTGAGGGGGATATTTCTGGTTTAGGGATCTTGACACCGGTTACGACCTTGCCGTTGGCCCTTAAACGTTAGGATGTACAATTTCAAAATTTTCAAGTTAATGTTTGTAGAATGTTAGTTCGGCTAGGAGAACCTTTGTATTAGAGAATATGTTAAGGTTAGCCAAACATCGCAATGTGGTAATGAAATTGTACATAATATGAAACTGTTATTTTAATGTTTTAATTTTGTTTCATATTTTAATAAATACGGCCGGGAGGGTCACTCCCTCCCGTCTTCCAAAAGTTCAGAACTGTTTCCGGTTTCCCATCCTTGGGGAGTGTGTTGAGAGGGGGTGGCGGGTATCTCGGCCATATGAGTGGATGTGTATATAGATGGTGGAATTACTGAATTGGTTGTTGTAACTGGTATGGGTATCTCCATTTTTTTGAAAATGTTAGTTTCTATTTTTGAATATGTGTTTCAAGGATTACATTACACTGAAAGGAGGTCTGTCACTCTGTCACAAGGATGGTGTCATCAGTGATGTCATGAGTGATGTCACTGACCATGTCATGAGTGATGTAATATGTGACGTCATCAGCAGTGCCGTGCAGGCGCGCAAGTTATAGTGAGTCCAACTAACTATAATGTGGGAATTTCAATGGTTTTATGTCAGTAAAATTTCCAGCTAACTATAACCGGTGTGAAACCTATAGTTTTTTCAGTGAATTTAATAGGTTTTTTAAATGCTAATTCCTAACTATAACTGGTGTGAAACCTATGGTTTTTGAGTGAATTTCATAGGTTTTTTAAATGCTAATTCCTAACTATAACTGGTGTGAAACCTATGGTTTTTTCAGTGAATTTCATAGGTTTTTTAAATGCTAATTCCTAACTATATATAGGGCCTCAAACCTATGTTTTTTTCCGTGAATTTCAAAGGTTTTTTAATAGTAAATTTCTATAGCTATGAAATGTAATATTTTTTATAATGAATCCTATATTGCATATTTATGTAATACTATTTTTTTTATGTATATTGTTCATGTTTTTTTTTTTGTTTGCCCTGGAGCGCTCCCGGTGCGCGTACCGGTGAGCGCACCGGTAAGCGCAGTCTTGCGGCGCGCCCCGGTGCGCCGCAAGGGTGAGCGCACCGGTAAGCGCTATTGCCGCTAACGAAAACATCATTGTGACATATCGCGTAGCCACGCCCGCGTAATACGCATGGCGTAAGCGCACCCGGAAGCACTCTAGCGTATACAATCACGCTACGTAAGCGCCACGGGGCACGCTCCGTTGCGCGCCCCGGGGCGCGTAGCGTAAGTGCGTCGGGTCATGTAACCTGAAAATAACACTTTTCTTTGGTTCAGGACAGTTTTGTTTTCCAAATGATGAAAGTCCCCACCTTTTTCCTTATTCTCACTTTGTCCTTTGACTGAGGCAGACCTGTTTGGAGACCTATTTGTACTTATTTGTACTGAAAAATGGCTACAGTAGCAGCAGCAGCAGGAGCATCTCAGCCACCACCACCACCACCACAAGGACCACCACAACACCACAGTGGTGGAGAAGAAGAGGAGGAGGAGTACCTGCCTGAGGATACTATCACATATAAGCCAAAGGAGCACATAGTCTGGGAGTTTTTTAAAAGTCCAAGGGGCCTCAAAAAAGTTAATGCGCCCAAGGTGACTTGTATGATCTGTGGCACTGTACTTCCCAGGGGGAACCGTGCCAAAAAGTATTCTTTTGCAACAACACCATGATTCGCCACATGCAACGCCAGCACCCTAACAACTATAGTGCGGCAGAGGTCAGAGGACTGACCAGAAACCCTCCCTAACCTTCTCCCAGCACCTCCCAAAGTACCCAACCCACTCCATCGGGACCAGAGACAAGGGAGATGGTCCCAAACATCCAAACCCAGTTTGTAAATTTCAAAATTGTTTGCATATTTTGTGGGCATACAATTTGCTATGGTGAGCAAAGTGTTAAACTAATCAACCGTGCTGGTGACAACCACAAGTGCCCAAAGAAACCTTAATTTTTTCCAGATTTTTTTTGCTCCAGTTGAGCCGTTTACAATTCCCTGTTTTTTGTTTGTCCCCATAAAAATTCCCCCAAAAATATCAAATTGTTCATAAAAGCCCAAAAAATTACAAAATGTTCCAAAAAACAATAAAAAAAATATAAAACAACAAAAAGAATAAAAAACCAGTTCTTTTTAGAACTACCTCCAATTTATAAAAAAATATACAGACACTCACACACTGCCACTCATCCATGGAGTTACTCACACACCTAGTCAGTCATGCAAAGAATCAATCACACTTCCATTTCCTCAACTATACAGTTATACACACAACACCTTACTTATTCAAACATTTACTAACACATAATTACTCTCTTATACAATCACTGATACAAGTACACAATGATCCATACAGCCTCTCGCACATTCACTGGCTCTCATGTATTGTCATTTATATATGCCAACTCTCACATGCACTGTGTTTTACATATGTACTTACTTGGACATGTAGCACTGAGATATCCATTCACTCATCAACACACCCAATGCACACAGTCAACCGTGCATATAGCTGTTTCCACATGCACTCTTGAACTCATACACCTAGTGAATCAACTGCTCACACATCTATGCACAGAGTCACACACCTCCCAGCCACCCACACACACACTCAGTCTCCCATTCAAATACTTGGGCAACCAATCAATAAACCATTTAGCCACTCATATAGCTACTGATCAACACATGCAGCAGCTTACACAACAACAGACATACTGATGCACACATTCAGACAGTTTAGTCACTAACCCATGCATTTAGTAAGACACATTTAATCACTCACTCATACAGTCAGTCATGCACCTACTAAAATCTTCATCCAGACAATTATACATCCATTCATTCTTCAATATGTAAAACATATTTAAACTTTGCAGAAACACACAGTCACTGGATGATGTCATCAGTGATGTCTTCAGTGATGTCAAATGAGATGTCATCAGTGATGTCATCAGTGATGTCATTTGAGATGTCATCAGTGATGTCACTGACCATGTCATGAATGATGTAATATGTGACATCATCAGCAGTAGATTGCGGGTGCACGAAATATAGTTAGTACAACTAACTATATAGGAGCAATTTCAATGTTTTTTTAAATGCTAACTCCTAACTATAAAAAGCCTGAAACCTACGGTTTTTTCAGTGAATATATATATATATATATATATATATATATATATATATATATATTACCTACTGGCGGTCGCCAGTAGGTATATATAGTTAGGATTTTTTCCCTATGGGATTTCTGAAAATTCTATGCCTAATAACTTTGGCGTTTGTGGACGGAATTGGCTGAAATTTTCAGGAAAATGGCACATTTTGTTTCTGAGCAGCCCTTGAAAATTTGGGGGGGTTTTGTGGAGGGGGGGCCGAGAAAAAAGGGGGGTCCCAAAAATCGTTTCCCATGTTAATTTCCATAGGGCGGTTGGACTCACTTTTAGCCCGAACGGCTGAATGGATTTTCACGAAACTTGGCAAAATTGTAGGGACTGTTAGCCCGATGTGCCTTTGCTAGGTCTCAATATATGTGCTTCAGTGGATTTTGAGAAATTAACGTTTAAATCAAGATATATATCTGTAACAGCGCTCCGGGCAGCGATCCGGTTAGCGAACTTTTCGCGTATCGGAACTTTGCGATGTGAAGCTGATTGGCCCTCCGGTGTCCGTCAACATTCTAAACAGTCCGGAGCGGCCGCCATCTTGTCTCTCGGTAGGATCGAGAGACAAGAGGAGGCCAAAACAAAGGGGGAAATTACCATAAGGGGGCATAGTAGATCCTCGTTGACCCCCTAGGTTTTATGTGGAGGTTTTAAAAGGGCCTAGGAGGGTCCAAAAAAAAAAAGAAATTTTTTTTTTTTGCGTGGTAAGCGCCAAGTTCGCGAACCGGAAAGCGTTCTGGCCAGCGAACTTTAAGGATAAAAGAATGATAGACTTTTCTAATACTGTATGTAAATTATTTGTTGTTTTTGTTCGTTTTTTTTTTATTTATTTATTTATTTTTATTTAAAAAAAATTTATTTATTATTTTCATAGTTCATTAAAACTTCCAGCATTATATCATCTGGTATGTCGTCAAACATGGATGTTTCTGTGTCTTCTAAGCTTTCAATAAATTGTTCATCAAAAGATTCATCCATAAAATCTTCATCTACATTTTCTTCAGTTGAAATGTCAGAAGAGTTAGGGCACTGTTGGGTTTAAGTTCAGACATGTAGTTCTGTTTTTTTAACAGTGAAGTTAAAGTAAGTAAATTCATAATTATAGCAGAGAAGTGTAAGTCAATCAATAAATGTAACAGAGGAGTTTATCTGTATCTATAACTATAGCAGGGGGACAGTAAATAATTATCAATAAACGTTTTTACAAATTAATTTAAAGTGCCACTTACAAATTATCAATTGACTTTACAGGGAGGTGAAAAGGCTCTTGAAATGTAGTTCAGGAAGTAGCAGTGAAAATGGCTGTGTTTCCTTCTCTTCCTTTATATATATTCAGGTATATAACCAATCAAATGTCAAGTAATAAAAATTGTAAATGAAAGTAAAGTTTTCATTGGTTGTCAATTGCAATATTTTAGATGTGTTTTGTGAAGTAATTTACCTCAGGGTATTTAGATAGGTCTACAGGCTAAATGGCTAAATGAAATTTCAAATAAATTTGTGAGAATGAAAGGGATTGTTATGTAGTATGAGCTAATCTATATTTGGTGAGAGTGTCTCTAGTCGTTTTTCTGTTAATTACTTTCCCACCTTTTTTTAGGACCGCTTTCCGGAAAGCGGCCCGGTTAGTGAACCTTAAGCGTCACGGGAGTCCACCATTTTGTGTTTCGGTCGCATTAAGATACAAGATGGAGGGCAAATAATGTTCAGAATGGGTAGAAGGGGGCACGGTAGACTTATCTTGACCCCCTAGGTTTTCTGAGGGTGGCTGAGGAGGCTTATATGTGCGGAAAAAAACCTTTTTTTTAAAAAAATCCGCGAGGTTAGCTTTCGGTTAGCGAACCGGGGAGCGTATTTTGTGGAAAATTAGTGAAAAAAGTTAGAAAAAAATAATAATTGTGAGTGATTAGATGAAGGGTAGCTCTGAGAAGAGCTTTTGGGTTTATGGTACATTTAGGTACTTATAAGTAGGTACCAATGCACATTCTTAAATTCAGAATGAAAATTCTGTTGCCCTCATCTGAGAAGTGAACTCCATCTCCTCTGTAGATATCTTGCATGTAGTAACGCAAGTTATTGTTGTACAGGGAGCCCATTCCACGGTCTCTCATGAAAGCTGAAACAGATTTGTTTACATGCTTCCTCGACTTCTCAATTTGTGGACAAAATTGGTTGGACCACCTCCATTTCTGTCTTTGGCATATATTGGAATATACCAAGGCAGTTTGAGGAAAAAGTGCCATTAATTGCTCAAAGGTGTCCTTTAAAAGCATTTCCAGACCTACCCCTGTCAAAGTGCCCAATCATTACCTCCACAGTGCACTATTAACAGGTCAGGTTTTGGCAAATGCATAAAGGTTTTCACCAATGGTATCAATTGCTGACATTTTAATCCTCTTTGGCCCAACCACTTAATTTCCACATCTTGTAAATTGAGGTTGTGTAAATTTCTGCTCTCAGCATACCTTTGAGCCCAGTGGATGTAACTATGTCCAACAATCCAGACGTTAAACATGGTGGGAGAAGGTTGTGCTGCAGTCAGATGAAGTGTGGTAATGAAAGGGCAGTTGAAACAGTAGGAGTTTGTAAAGAAAAAAAACTGTGGATTTCCAATGCTAATGATTCATTAGCAGTGATTGGTGTATTTCCATTTCTGAAAACAGAAAGTTAGGGTGCATGGATGTGTTCTTTGAAAGATGTAATTTGAATGGTCAAGGAAGAAACTTTTAATGAAAGATTGCACTGGATACGCAGGTGCACTGAGAGTTCAGAGTTCAATTGAAACATTGTTGTGTGAATTTGCAAACATGAGAGGTCTTCCAGGAGGTCGTTGCTATGGAAAAAAGGCAGAGAGGGCAGAGGGGGGAAGGGTTTTGATTTGAAAAAAGTGAGGGAAGAGTTATGATTGGCTAATATGAGAGATATGTGAAATGAATATCTGTATTTCTGTGCTTTCAATAGCTGCAGCCTCTGGAGTGCATCCTTTTTCTTCTGCTGAAGACAATTTGGTGTATTTCTGAGACTGTTTTCAAAACTCAAAAAGTATTTGCTAAGGTGAGAAAAGATTTATTTATTTTAGATAGAGAATAGTATGAATTAAGGAGAAAATGATGAAGAAAGCTGTGTTTTTAAACTGTGGCTTTGTCTGTAGTGATATAGAAATAGATTTTGTTACTTTGAGAAATTGTAATTGCATATTCGGTGTAGCATTCTGGAATGCAGTTATACAAGTTATTGTTGTATATGAAGCCCATTCCATGGTCTCTTATGTAAGCTGAAACAGATATGTTGTTTATAAAAATAATTTTTAAAATCAATTACATTGATTACATGTACTGCTAGAGCTTCATAGGTTGTTTTGGGTCATATTTATAAGGCATTTGAGTGTCTTTGATGTAATTTTCCTTTTTAAATGGAAAGCATTCCTCTTGGGGAAAGTGTCTTGTAAATACGCTCCCACCTGCGCTTGGCAAATTTTGATTTTGATTATGGGAGTTACATAGCCATGTTAATATTGTCCAAAAAATGGTGCTAGGGCATTCCAGAAAACGCTTTCATGTGTGTCAAGGATATTTTCAGTCATTTCCTCTTGAATGCAGGTATACAATTGATTTATATGTTGTGTTTAAAAACGATTCTTTTCTATAATGTTATTTTTTCCTTTTTAAATGGAAAGCGTTCCTCATGGGGCCATGAGCAGTTCTTAGCCATGTTATCCAATGGGAGGTGGATAACATGGCTAAAAGCATATGCTGGATAATGCATGAATATCGCTGACTTTTCAGCAATATTGATGCATTGCGGCCGCTTCTTATCGCATTTGCGAGCAGTTCTTAGCCATGTTATCCAATGAGAGGTGGATAACATGGCTAAGAGCATTTGCTGGATAATGCATGAATATTGCTGACTTTTCAGCGATATTCATGCATTGCGGCCGTTTTTTATCGCATTTGCGATAAACCTTGCTAATAGCAAGGTTTATCTGCGATAAAAATCGCCGATGTGCGGCGATAATTTTTGTCTCTAAACAAGTTATCGCTAGTGGTTGGTAATATGCCCCCGCATTTTTGTTTGCAGGAATCGGGAGGCGGGAGAGTAGCACTGAAATCAGTAGTCTGACGCCTGAATCGGGAGGGTTGGCATGTCTGGATTCTCTACAGCTGGGGCTAGGTGATAGCCTGGGACCGTCCTGGCATCTAAAATGGCTGCCGTGCACGACAAAATTGTGGCATTGTAAAAAAGGCAAGATGGCGCAGACAATGTTTATCAATAAGGATTCATTTATAACGAAATATTTTATCGCACTGACAAATTGGTGGTCAACACTTCCTGATTTCCTTCGAATCGAACGTTAACAGACGTCACGCAGCAAAGAAAGAAAAAAAAGCTCACGCACAGCCGCTGGAACACATGTATCAACATATATGAGCTTTCTCAGCCACCCTCAGAAAATATAAGGGATTAAGATACGTCTCCCGCACTCCCTTATACTTATTAATTTAATTAAAACGAAGCACAAAATGGTCTCCCGCACCCCTTTATACCTATTCCCGTTTCTCCAGCAGTTTGCGGCCCAGTTCGGTGTTCGGAAAGCGCTTCTACCGTGAAAAATATATTTTTTTTATTTTCCCCACGGGACCCTTTAAAACCCCAACAACATTCCTAGGGGGTCAAGAGGGGTATACCTTGCCCCCTTTCATTAAATTCCCCCTTCGTTTTTCACCTCTTCTTCTCTCTCGATCCTACCGAGAGATAAGATGGCGGTCGCTCCGGTCTGTTTAGAATGTTGACAGACACCGGGGAGGCAATCAGCTTCGCATCGCAAAGCTCCGTTTCGCAGGTGGGAGCGTATTTATAAGAAACTTGTACCATCAAGATTGCTTTCCATTTAAAAAGGAAAAATAACATTATAGACACTCATATGCCTTATAAATATGACCCAAAGCAACCTATAAAGCTCTAGCAGTACATATCCAGAAATGTAATTGATTTCAAAAAATCGTTTTTAAACACAGCACATAAATCAATTGTATACCTGCATTCAAGAGGAAATGACTGAAAATGTCCTTGTGATGCAGTGCTGGTGCAAAAGATTTTCTATGTTAAATATTAAGTAGGGTGTTAAGTTTTTGATGACTGTTATTCATTTACTGTTTGGTAATAGTGGTTAATAACATTTTTTATTATATTTTTCCACAGATTCAACTGCAGATCTTTTTTAAATTTGAAAAATGCCTACGAAAAATAGAATTAGAAAGGCTAGAAAACGTCAAAGACAGCAGGATGATGTTTTATTGCAGCAGTCCTCTTCCCCAAATACTTATCAAAACACCAAGAAAGCTCCAGGTAAGAGCACAAAATCATTCTTAAAAAATATTTTTAGTAAAAAAAGTATTTCTCGCCAAAATGTTTCAGTTCAGAAAAAGAAGAGTAATTTAAATGGAAAGGAAAGACCCATCAAAAATGTTACTGGTAGAGGAAGAGATAACTCTGTGCATGATAGTAGAAGGAAACAACAGTTTAGGGACATTCGAAAACGAATGTTCCGTAACAGGATAATAGTTAATTTATTAAGAAATATTAAAAAAAGCCAACAGAAAGCGGCATTTTATAAGAAGAAGAAAAATGTAGAGAAAATTATTGATCATGCTTTTGAAATTAAGCGAAAGTTGTTTATTTTGGTAATCAATAGAATTAGGAAACTAAGCAAGGTAATTTCTGATTTCAAAACAAACAGTAGATGGAAGAGAGTAGTAAATCGTAGTAACTTTTGTGAAGTTTTTTCCGGAGAATGGATGCATAGTTCAAGTTCTGAGGCATTTTTTAATGAGGAGAGTTATTTTCAGGATAATAATTTGATGTTTGCAGTTGACACCAGTGGTCGAGCTTATGAAGTGAAGGATGGTTGTCCAGTTGAAAAAGAAAAACTTGTGACAACAGAGACAGAAGAGGTGCTAAGTGATGAGGTTTTAGGAAGACGTCCTAAGGGTCCTGTGTAAATTTGGAAGTGTAGTTCTATTTGCAGTGTGCGACAGGTTTTCATCAATTTGCTTTGTGATTTTATACGGACATTTAATAAGAAAAGTTTGAAGCAGAAAATGAAGTTGTTGCAAGATTTAGATCCTTGCAGAGTGAGACAAATGACAGGTTTGCGTGGTCATTCACTGGCTTGTCTTTCCAGGAGAGTATGCCAGAGTGTTTTTCATCATTTCAGGATGGTAGCAGTGCATCATAATAAAGTGAGAAAATTAGTGAGAATGTTGTATTATGCTAAGAGTCCAGCAATTATGCTTAAACAATTATGTGCTGCTCTTTTGCATGGTTCTGAAATAGATGTGAAGAATATTTGTGAAGAAATTGAGTTTTGTTACTTTAGTAGTAAAGATGAGAATGTTCAAATTGACCCTGAAGTAGAGGGTAATGTTGAAGATAATGTACAGGTTTCCAGTACAGATAATTTTCAGAAGGAAATTGCCACTTTTCAGATGAAATCAAGTGAGAGGCCTAATTTCACTTGTGTATGTTGTCGACGCACTTATTATAAGAATCAGACTAAGGTAGTGGATTTATATGCAAAAAGTGAAAGGGAAAATAATAGTGAATGGAAGGATTTTGCCACATACTTGATGGTAGAAAATTATTTTGATTTAGGATCGGATCAACGTGTGTGTACTTATTGTTGTAATAAATTAAACCAAAACCAGATGCCTGCTAGGGCAGTTTATAATAATCTGGAATTGGTTGAGATTCCTTCTGAATTGAAGGATTTAAATACGTATGAATGTATTTTGATTCAAAGTATCCATCCCTTTCAGGCTATTGTAAGAATGGAGCCAAAGACAGGGAAGTTGCCTCCAGCAGATTTACAGAGAGGATTAAAGGGAAGAGTTGTTTATTTGCCTCTAGATTTGAACAAAAACATTAACACAATTGGAATAGAAAAAGTGGAAGAGGAACCTCTGGTTATCTTGGTTAATGGGGTTCCGACAAAGAATAGGAAAATATGGCAAGATTTAGTGGATGTTAGGAAAGTCAAAAAGGCAACAGTGTATTTGAAGACAAATAATAAGTACTATAAGAATGTATATGTTGCAGAAGAGGAAGTAAGTGATGAAGAGGATAGCGATTTGTGTGCTGGCCAAATTGAGAAAGTAGAGGCCTCTAAAAGTGAAGAAATATATGAACATTATAGTGTTCATCCTTTGCATTCCAAGGAAGTCATGGGGAATGCTATTGAGTTGTTTCAAATGAAACAAGCTAAAGGGAGTCCCATTAGTGTTTGGGAGGAAAGTTTGGAAGCTCGGTGTTTCCCACAGCTATTTCCCACAGGTCGAGGAGGAAGATATGATGAGCGACCTCATCAAATTCCTGCGTCTGAATACCGGACTTTACGATTGTATGCAGAAGATCCTAGGTTTCGTCAATGCATTCCCTATTTGTTTCATCTCCTGTTTGAAAGCGATCTGTCTGGACTGTCATATGCAGTGAACCACATCTTAAAAAGTGGTATACAGATGCGAAATATCTCGGCAAGGGACTTTATGCATAAAGTCAATGTCCAAGACAGTATTTTGGATTCTCACTTAATTAATCTCATGGCGTGTCAGCGTGGTACTAATGAGTACTGGTACCGTCGTCATGGTGATTTAAAATGTATGCTGAGGAACTTAGGAACTCCGACATGGTTCCTCACTCTCAGCTGTGCCGAGTATGGCTGGGAAGACTTACCTGAATTTCTACGAGAGGCAAATGGAAATATTGAAAACATTGAATTCAAGACACCTGGAGAACTGTGTTCTTTGGATCCTGTGAATGTATGCAGGTACTTCAATCATAGATTTGAAGCTATGATGTCTTTCATCACAAATAAGAAGAATCCACCTCTTGGAGAGGTGTTGGATTTCTTCTGGAGAAAGGAGTACCAAGCAAGGGGTGCTCCTCATATACATATGTTGTTGTGGATCAAGGATGCACCTAAATTTGGAACAGATCCGGATGACTTAGTGATGAATTTCATAGAACAGTATGCTACGTGTGCTGTTCCAAACGCAACGGAGAAGAAAAGCCTAAGAGAACAAGTTCTACGTTTCCAAAGCCATCGTTGTGGAAAGTATTGTCGTCGTAAATTCAGAAACAAGGACAAGTTCTACACCAAATGTCGTTTCAACTTTCCACGACCGGTGATTTCTAAAGGAAAAGTGAACAGTTTGATGTCTTCACTGCGACATAATGTGACGAGGAAATCACCCAAAAATACATATAATTTGAAAAGGAATGAAGAGTCCAAGTACATCAACGACTACAACCCAGTGATTTTGTCCATGTGGAATGCTAATATGGATATACAGTTTGTGGGTGACAACTGTATGGCTGTGGCTCGGTATGTGACATCTTACATCACCAAAAAAGAAAAGACAGAACTGAAGGATATGTGGGAGGACATTTCCCATGAAAAGAGCCTCAGCAAGAAGTTGTACAGTTTCAGTCTGAAGATGTTGTCGCATCGAGAAATCGGAGCTTACGAATGTTCAGATCGATTGTCTTCAGCAAGTCTCTATGCCAAATCCAGGAGTATTGTTTGGGCGAGTCTTGGTCTTGCTGCAACGCGAAATCGGGTTCTAAAACCTGTCCGGGAAATTGAATATTTGGCAGAAAAGGAACCAAACAGTACCGACATTTTGAAGACCAACATGTTGGATACATATTATCCAAATCGAAGCAGTCACCTTGAGAATGTTTGTCTATATGAGGTTCTACGAAATTATATATTCAAGAGGAACATCAAAGAAGATATTGAGAAAGGAGTGTATGCTGTAATTGGAAGTGAGGGATGCCTGGTCAAGCAGAGAAAATGCCAATTAGTAAACCATCGAAAATTGAGTGGCGAATTTTCAGAAAAAAAGGAGTTTTTCTATTTAGCACTTTTGCAACTTTTCAAGCCTTGGCGTGCAGAAGAGGAACTGCTTGGAGATTTCCTCTGTTATGAAGACTCTTTCACTGCTGCTAAGGATAGCATAGAATGTCCTGCTTTTCCCAAATATCAAGAAATGCTAACTTTGGAAATTGAGCAGGAAGCAACGATTGCAGCCGAGATTGCCAGAGACAGTTCTCAGGACAGTCAGAGTTCTGTTTCATTGAGTCAAGATCCACTTGGAGGACCTATTATCGAAAATGAAGCTGCCACTGCTATGAATGAAGTGGAAAGAGCCATGGCACATGCTCAGGAGGATTCAGTTAACTTAGAAGACTTGGAAAAACAACTCAACGTTGAGCAGAGGAAAATATATGATGAAGTTACCAAGCAAATTGAGCATGGATTAAGTCATGAGAAGAAAGAGTGCTCATGTACATCGTTGAAGCCTGTCCTACTGTATGTGAGTGGAGAAGCAGGAACTGGAAAAAGTTTCCTCATTAAAGCAATTTCATGCTATCTGCAGGAAAGGACTGAGTCATCGCTGTCTTGTGTTGTCACCGCTCCTACTGGACTTGCAGCACATAACATTAAAGGTATTACTTTGCATCGTGTACTGATGCTGCCGGTGGAGCATGACAACAAATTACAATATCACAAGTAATCTGGGGATGCTTGCTGTGAAGTTTCAAGAGTCTTGAGGAAAATGAAACTACTTATCATTGACGAAGTAAGCATGGTTTCCAATGTCATGCTTGCCTTTGTGCATTTGAGAATGCAAGAAGTACTTAAAACTGAATATGATGTGTTATTTGGTGGCAAACACATCATTGTTTTCGGAGATCTTCTGCAGCTGACACCAGTAAAAGGAGAACCTGTGTTCAAAATACTCACGCATGAAGATACCAGGAAGTGCCTAGGGAGCATTGGCAACGTCAATATATGGTTAAACTTCAATTATGCTGAACTGCATGAAAATATGCGTCAGGCAAAAGATGAAGATTACAAGAATATTCTATAAGATATTAGAATTGGAAAAGTGACCGAGCATGGAAAAGAAGCTTTAAATGCACGATTACTTTCAAATTTATATCCCGAACAAGAGTTTGTGGCTGAGAATATTTTTCAGAAAATTACTGAGAAGAAATCCGGAATATGTTTGATGCCAACTCTTGCAGAATGTGCCATCTTCAACAACAAAATGTTGAATTTAGAAAAGCAAGAGATTGTGAAACTTGAAGCTATTGACAAAATAGAGCGCATGGGATCAACAATTATTTTGTCAGAAAATTTGAAATCAAAATTGGATTCATTAGAGAAGACTATATCTAAAACAGCGGGTTTTGAAAAGACTTTGAATGTGTGTTTAAATTGCCGAATCATTTTGAGAAGAAATTTACATGTTGAAAGAGGTCTGGTAAATGGATCAATGGGTAATGTTGTTGATTTTGAGAAGTACAGAAATAGAGATGGAATAGAATTTTTAAAAATTAAATTTGATGGCATTGAGGAAGTACAGCTAATTGGTCGTTGTTCTGCTAGGTTTTTGCTTGTTAAAGACTTATATGTTCGCCGTAAACAGTTTCCTGTTTGCTTGGCATATGCGGTAACAATTCATAAATCGCAAGGTTTAAGTGTAGACAGTGCATTGGTGAATATTGGCAGTTCTGTGTTCAAGGAGGGTATGGCATATGTGGCATTGTCACGAGTTAGAACTTTATCAGGATTGTACTTGATTGACTGTGATGTCACAAACATTTGTGCGGATCTAGATTGTGTTAAGGAATACAATAGGTTAAGAAGAGAGTATGCGCCACATTTGCCTCAATATCAGTTGTTTGAGAAACGTGTGGTAGGCCGCAAACGTAGAAATATCAGTAATAGTAGGGAGGTTGTTGCAAAAAGACTAAAAGTCAATGAACCGAAAATTGTTAGCAGAAAGAAAGTGGATTCTGTTGAAGATGTTGTCGGTTTTCAATTTGAAAACAGTTCTGGTGTCAACTGCTATGCAAATGTAGTGGTTAATGTTCTCTTTTCACTAGAGAGTTTAAAAGAACAGATTCTGTTGAATTCAGAACAAATTTTATGCTGTTTATTGAATTCTGTTTTCGAGAAATGTAGCACTGATCGAACAAAAGTAGAAAGTGTGTCTGAAGTTCGTTATCTGTTAGATGAATGTTCAGGGCAAACAGACTTCTCTGAAAATATTCAGCAAGATTGTCAGGAGTTTTTAATGTATATGCTTGATGTATTGCAAGATGAGGGTGTAGATGTAGATCACCTGTTTGGGCTTTCTTATCAATGGCAGCATGACTGCGAGAATTGTAGGGTATCAAGTACTACTAGTGTAGACTCAGAAAGATTTATATATTTAACTTTGCCAGACAGTAAATCAGTTTCCTTTAATAAGCTAGTAAATGCAGCGGATCACAACATGGAGTGTAGCCAATGTAAATCTGAAATGATGTCAACATTATGTATACGAAGATATGGCCAGTATGTCATTTTAATGATCCAACGATGTAGGCCTGATGGATCAAAATTGTCAACTTTAATAAAAAAATTTGTGGCTTCTCAGGTTTCAATATCAGGAAGGACTTTTGTAACTGTAGCAATTATCTATCACGATGGTCCTTCAACAACATCAGGACATTATACAGCTTATTTAAAGTCTCGAAACGGCTGGTCATTCTGCAATGATTCCGTTGTAACTTTCAAAAAAAAATTGCCGTTTGACCTTAAAAATTCTTACCTGGTGTTTTTAAAACCAAAATTTTAATCAAAGAATCTCGGGATTTCCTGTGAAGAATTGCAAAAGGTTCATGAAGTAGAGGGAATGTAAGTCTGCAATGCTGTCTAGATTATTGGTCCAAAACTTTTAATTATAATGTCAATTTAAAAATCCAACTATATAAACCTGATGCAAGTAAGTCTGCTTCATAGTGAGCAGTATCGGTGTCATAGGAAAAGGAGAACATGAGTGACAAAGAAGGGTAAGATATTAGTAGTCCAGGATTGTGAAAATAATCTTAAATGTATTCTTTTTGAAAGTTGCGAAAATAGAAAATGTCGGGATTTGATTGGAAGAATTACAAGAGTTGCGAATCGCGGCAACATGATTTGGCCTAGTGGAAACATGTGATAGAATGAGAGAAGTCTTTTTTTCTATGTAACATATTTTTCGTATCGATGGAGGTTTTCTTTCAGAAAGTGGCGGGCTGAAAATATTTATAGCACAACAGAGTGAATGCTGTTCATAGGAGATCCTTCGACGTCATTGAAAGTAAGTTAATTTTAAGGAGTTTTGAAATCAGATTTCTTAGGTTGTATGGGTTTTTTAAACACAGTCATTTTGATTGTGTTTTTTTTTCCCCGCTGTTACATGATGAATACCTTCAAGTCACTGATTTAAGTGAAATTTGATACATTCTGAGAACAGCAAAAATAAACCATATAACATGTATAATTAATGTTCTTCTGTTTGTACTTATGATATACATTTAGAAATGTGAGGTAGATATGGAGAAACTGAGTCTTCTGTAAGTGTCAATTTTAATGCTTACAGTGCTGTATTTCTGGGTACTGTTTTTTTTAAAAAAAGGAATAGGCCTAACCTCAAAGAAAGCTCTTCAAAGCACACATCTTATTTGCATCCTGAAACTATCATTTAAAATATTAGACACAATTTTATGATGGCTTTACATCTTTTTTGCGCTGCTATTGCATCACTATTGTGAGACATCAGCAGTGCAAAAGAAGTACCATGTTCCAAAATAGGTCTCAGTTCATCAGCATGAAGATACTGTTTATTTAAAATATATATCTTTAGGATTGTGTAGGGGACGTAGAGAAGCAGAGGCTTCTGTAAATGTCAAAATTGTTGAAAAAGTGTTTCTTCTTGAACCTTTTCCCTTTTCTTTTGTAATTTTTAAATACATGTAATATTTTTGGAAATGTTTGTTCTCTCTTTTACAGATTGAAAGTATGAAAAAATATTTAAAAAAGGTAACAAGAATTATAAGGTAAATGTTTTCTACTCTTTTTACCCGCAATGCACTGCTGATGATGTCACTGACCATGTCATGAATGATGTAATAAGAGGATATGATTTAGTTCATTGGTAGGCCTTCACATTCTTTATCTGCTCTGTATTCGACCCCGACCAGATGAGCAGCCCCCCAGCTTGGGAGCTCCGGCAGCGGAAGCCAGTCGACCCCAGCTGAGTAGCCCTCCTTTCCTTCTTTTGGATCAGGCCCTCAGCTTGGGAGCTCCGGCGACTGCGGCCAGTCGACCCCAGCTGAACTGTTCCTCCCTCGCAGCCCCTGATTCGGCTCCCTGCTTGGGAGCTCCGGCAATTGTAGCCAGTCGACCTCAGCAGGGTAGCCCTCTTCCTTCTCCTGTGGAGCCAGTTCTCAGTCTGGGAGCTCCGGCGAGCGAGGCCAGTCGACCCCAGCTGAGTGGCCCCTCCGTCCCCATTTTGGATCAGGCTCTCTGCTTGGGAGCTCCGGAGACTGTAGCCAGTCGACCCCAGCAGAGGAGTCCCTTTTCTCCTTCCTTGGAGCCGGCTCTCAGTTTGGGAGCTCCGGCGAGCGAGGCCAGTCGACCCCAGCTGAGTAGTTTCCCCCTTCCATCCCTGAAGGAGTTCGGCGACTTAGCCTTGACGATTTCCTCTGGTTCGCCTTTGGATCCTCTCCCTCCAAGACTATGGAAGGTGTTTCAAGAGGACCTCTTCCAGCCTCTGCACGCCATCTGCTGTCAGTCATTTGAGACAGCTACTGTTCCAAGCTGCTGGAAGAAGGCAGTGGTATCCCCGCTTTTAAAAAAACCTACGCTCGACCCTGCTTGCCTCTCTAACTACCGGCCAATTTCCCTGCTCCCTTTTCCGGTTAAAATTATGGAAAAGCTGGTCACCCGCGCTCTGTCCAGCTTCCTAGAAGGGAACAGCTGGTTGGATGAGACGCAATTCGGCTTTCGCCCAGCGCATGGGACGGAATCCGCGTTGGTGACCGTGCTAGACAATCTGCGGGCGCGAGTCGACAGCGGTCGGGCAGCATTTTTGGTGCTGCTCGACATGTCGGCCGCATTCGACACGGTCAGCCATCCCACCCTGATTTCTAGGCTGGAGGAATGCGGGGTCAGTGACAAGGCCAGGGATTGGTTAATCTCCTATTTGGACTGCCGTCAGCAACGGGTTTCGTTACCCCCCTTCAGTTCAGAGGAGCGGAGAGTGGGACAAGGAGTACCTCAGGGCTCAGCCATCAGCCCTATACTCTTTAATGTCTACCTCCGCCCCCTAGTCCAGCTCATTAAATCCTTTGGTATCTCCGCATTTAATTATGCGGATGATACCCAGCTGGTCTTTTCTCTGGAGGGACAGGATGCAGTCACACTGGAGACCTTTCACCGGTGCATGCAGGCGACAGCGGAATGGCTCCGGTTGAACTCGCTACAGTTCAACGGAACAAAGACGGAGGTCTTACACTGTTCCACTGATCGAGTTCCTCGCGATCTCCCAGTAGACTTCTGGCCTCCGTCCTTCTCAGAGACGGTGTCTGCGGCACAATCAGCGCACAATTTAGGCGTCACTTTTGGGCCTAACCTGCAGTTGGATCTACATGTGAATAAGATCTCTTCTACATGTATGATGCTGATTCGTATGCTGCGCAAGGTCCTTCCTCTCCTCCCTGTGCAAGCCAGACCAGAAGTAGTGCGTTTTACCATCCTAAGTCGACTTGACTATTGTAACGCACTACTTCTGGAGGCCCCGGTAACACTCCTGGGCAAGTTGCAAAGGGTGCAAAATATTGCTGCTAAACTCGCCCTTTCTCGCCCCTACCACAGTTCTTCTACGGCAGCACTGCGAGAACTTCATTGGCTGCCAGTCCATCTACGGGTGCGCTACAAAGCAGCGTGTATTGTGTTCAGGGCTATTCATGGCCTGGGCCCCATTCCTTTGCGGCAAATGTTTGCCTGGTATTGTCCATCTAGAGCTCTACGCTCCTCGTCATCCAGGCTACTGGTAGTTCCACGATTCCAGAGAGTGAGGATGGGGGGCCGCTCTTTCAGAGTAGCGGCAGCCAAACTCTGGAACTCTCTGCCTATATCCTTGAGAAGCCTTGAAGATCTCTTATCTTTTAGAAAGGCTCTAAAAACTCATCTTTTTCCCAGGATAGGCTGAGCTACTGTTTTCATTGAGTACGGGTCAAAGCGCCAGGATGCCCTTGGTGGTGACAGGTTGCGCTATACAAGTATGCCACAATACAATACAATATTCTTCAACAAGTGTAAAATTGATCTGTAACCCTGAGTAGGTCTCACCTTAAACAAACCTCACGAGACATCACACCTTATCGTCATCCTGAATTAATAAATAGATCTATTAAACACTATCTCTGATTTACTCTCTATAGCTGTCTTTCTTTTTACATTACTCTCTGTTTACTTCCCTTATACTAACTCTTCTTTTTTTTAAAAAAATATTTTTTTGGTTCGCTTCAAGTTCGCGAACCGGGCAGCGAACTTGAAGCGAACCAAAAGAAATAGAGCTTGCCAGAGTGCTAAACATTCTAGCAATTTTATTTGAAAGGGGAGGTAGTTCTGAAAAGAACTTTTTTTTAATGTTTTTGTTGTTTTATTTATTTTTTTTTTTTTTTCAGAACATTTTTTGTTTTTTTTGTATTTTTAGAACAGTTTTATGTTTTTTTTGTGTTTTTCATGGAGGGGAAACAACAAAAAAACAGGCATTGAAAAGGGCTCAACAGGAGCAAAGAAAAAATTACTGCTTGGGTGGGTTAGGGCAGTTATGGTTATCAAACACCAAGTTGATTAAGTTTACGCTCATGTTGCCACATGAGAGCATAGCACCACAATGTATGCACGTAAACTTCATGTGCTTGAAGTTTGGCTGTATGTTTGGCACAGTTTCCTGTGCCTCTCTTACAGTCAAAGATATATTGGAAGTTGATTTGGCCACAGGAGTTGTCGGGGGATTATCTTGCAGGTCCCTTAACTCTGCCCGGCTGTAATTTAATGGATGCCACCTGACCATATGGCGATGCATAGTATAGTTGCCCATACTATACTTTTTCTCTGTGCCTCGAGATAATCTTTTTCTGCAAATTAGGCAGGTGGCATATTTGGCATTAACCTTTTTCTCCCCTCGAGGAATTGAGAAAAACTGCCAAATAAAACTTGTTTTCCTTCGGGAAACACGGGGCAACTCCTGAATAAATTCAGGTTCATCAGTGTCCTCTTCTTCTAAGTCGTCCTCTTCCTCCTCTCTGTTGGAGATGAATTGAGATGGTGGTCCTCTCTTGTCATGAGGAGGTTGAGGTGGTGGTGGGGGTCCACCAGCTGAAGCAAAGATAGAAGCCATTTCAATGAAAATGGAAAATGGTCTTTCTCTCACGAAGATGAAAGTCAGAGTGAGGAAAGAAGAAGGGGTTTACATGATTTGGGAAAAGCAAAAGTTCTGAACCAATGAAAAGTGTTATTTTTAGGTCACATGACCTAGTCATACATCATTTGGAAACCAAAAGTGAAATGAACCAATGAAAACTTTGATAAACAAGTCACATGACTTATTCCGCTCACGTTACGCGGTGCGCGCCGCGTCCCGCATCGTTTCCGGTTCGCGGTCCCGAGCACTTTCGGGAGCGCTAAAGCGGCGCGTCATAAGACGCATTACACGACAATGATACGTCGCGCTTCCGCGACGCGTCACAGTTCCGCTAACGCAACGTTTACCGGTTCGCGTAATAGATCGCGGCATTAAGATGAGCTAACGGAAAGCTTCCCGGTTCGCTTACCGGAAGCGAAGAAAAAAAATATTTCAATAAAAATTATCAATAAACATCTAAAATATATTTTGGGTTTTAAAGAAGAATACATTTTACAGCTACAGATGTTAGCTTTTAAAAAACCAATGAAATTCACAGAAAAAACCATAGGTTATAGTCCATATATAGTTAGGAATTTGCATTTACAAAACCTTGAAAATTCTATGAAAAAACCATAGGTTATAGTCCATATATAGTTAGGAATTTGCATTTACAAAACCTTATTTTACTCGCATAAAACCATTGAAATTCCATATATAGTTAGATGCGCTAACTATATATCGCGCACCCGCAATCCACTGCTGATGATGTCACATATTACATCATTCATGACATGGTTAGTGACATCACTGATGACATCACTGATAACAACATCCAGTGACTGTATGTTTCTGTAAAGTTAAAATATGTTTTACATATTGAAGAATGAGTGGATATATAAGTGTCTGGATGAAGGATTTACTAGGTGCATGACTGACTGATTGAGTGAGTGATTAAATGTGTCTCACTGAGTGCATGGGTTAGTGACTAAACTATTTTAATTTGTGCATCATTACATCTGTTGTTCTACAAACTGCTGCATATGTTGATCAGTAGCTATATGAGTAACTGTATGGGTTATTGATTGGTTGTCCAAGTATTTGTATGGGAAACTGAGTGTGTGTGTATGGGTGGCTGGGAGGTGTGTGACTCTGTACATAGATGTGTGAGTAGTTGATTCACTATATGTATAGATTCAAAAGTGCATGTGGAAACAGCTGTATGGGCGGTTGACTGTGCATGAGTGTATTAGTGAGTGAATGGATATCTCAGTGCTACATGTCAAAGTAAGTACATATGTAAAACACAGTACATGTGAGAGGTGACATATATAAATAACTGTGCATAAGAGCCAGTGAATGTGTGAGTGGCTGTATGGATCATTGTGAACATGTATCAGAGATTGTATAAGAGAGTAAAGTAAATATGTGTTAGTATATGTTTGAATAAGTAAGGTGTGTATAACTGTATAGTTGAGAAAATGGAGGTGTGATTGATTTTTGGCATAACTGACTAGGTGTGTGAGTAACTCCATGGATGAGTGACAGTCTGTGACTGTCTGTTTACACTGATTGTATCTAAGGTTATATTAGAGTCTGAAGAGGTTCATGGTATTATCACATGAATGATATCATCAGTGATGTGATCAGTCATGTCAAATGACATGTTATCAGTGATTTTATCAGTGATGTCATTTGAGATGTCATCAGTGATGTCATCAGTGATGTCACTAACCATGTCATGAATGATGTAATATGTGACATCATCAGCAGTGGATTGCGGGTGCGCGATATATAGTTAGCGCATCTAACTATATATGGAATTTCAATGGTTTTATGCGAGTAAAATAAGGTTTTGTAAATGCAAATTCCTAACTATATATGGACTATAACCTATGGTTTTTTCATTGAATTTTCAAGGTTTTGTGAATGCAAATTCCTAACTATATATGGACTATAACCTATGGTTTTTTCTGTGATATATATATATATATATATATATATATATATATATATATATATATATATATATATATATATATATATATATATATATATATATATATATATATATATATATATATATATATATATATATATATATATATTTCAGTGAATATATATTCACTGAAAAAACCATAGGTTATAGACCATATACAGTTAGGAATTAGCATTTACAAAACCTTGAAAATTCACTTAAAAAACCATAGGTTATAGACCATATATAGTTAGGGATTAGCATTTACAAAACCTTAATTTACTCGCACAAAACCATTGAAATTCGCATATATAGTTAGTTGCACTAACTATATATCGCGCACCCGCAATCCACTGCTGATGATGTCACATATTACATCATTCATGACATGGTCAGTGACATCACTGATGACATCACTGATGACATCTCAAATGATATCACTGATGACAACATCCAGTGACTGTATGTTTCTGTAAAGTTAAAATATGTCTTACATATTGAAGAATGAGTGGATGTATAAGTGTCTGGATGAAGGATTTAGTAGGTGCATGACTGACTGTATGAGAGAGTGATTAAATGTGTCTCACTGAGTGCATGAGTTAGTGACTAAACTGTCTTAATTTGTGCATCATTATGTCTGTTGTTCTGTAAACTGCTGCATGTGTTGATCAGTACCTATATGAGTAACTATATGGGTTATTGATTGGTTGCCCAAGTATTTGTATGGGAGAGTGAGTGTGTGTGTGGGTGGCTGGGAGGTGTGTGACTCTGTGCATAGATGTGTGAGCAGTTGATTCACTAGATGTATGGGTTCAAAAGTGCATGTGGAAACAGCTGTATGGGCGGTTGACTGTGTGCATGAGTGTATTGGTGAGTGAATGGATATCTCAGTGCTACATGTCAAAGTAAGTACATATGTAAAACACAGTACATGTGAGAGTTGACATATATAAATAACTGTGCATAAGAGCCAGTGAATGTGTGAGTGGCTGTATGGATCATTGTAAACTTGTATCAGTGATTGTATAAGAGAGTAAATATGTGTTAGAATATGTTTGAATAAGTAAGGTGTGTATAACTGTATAGTTGAGGAAATGGAGGTGTGATTGATTCTTTGCATGACTGACTAGGTGTATGAGTAACTCCATGGATGAGTGACAGTGTGTGAGTGTCTGTTTACACTGATTGTATCTAAGGTTATATTAGAGTCTGAAGAGGTTCATCGTATTATCACATGAATGATGTCATCAGTGATGTGATCAGTAATGTCAAATGAGATGTCATCAGTGATGTCATCAGTGATGTCATTTGAGATGTCATCAGTGATGTCATCAATGATGTCACTGACCATGTCATGAATGATGTAATATGTGACATCATCAGCAGTGGATTGCGGGTGCGCGATATATAGTTAGTGCAACTAACTATATATGCGAATTTCAATGGTTTTGTGCGAGTAAATTAAGGTTTTGTAAATGCTAATCCCTAACTATATATGGTCTATAACCTATGGTTTTTTCAGTGAATTTTCAAGGTTTTGTAAATGCTAATTCCTAACTATATATGGTCTATAACCTATGGTTTTTTCAGTGAATTTCAATGGTTTTGTAAATGCTAATTCCTAACTATATATGGTCTATAACCTATGGTTTTTTCAGTGAATTTCAATGGTTTTTTAATAGCAAATATCAAAAGCTGTAAAATGTATTCTTATTGTAATTCAAAAATATATTTTATATTTTTGTAATATTATTTTTATATTTATTTGTTAGCTTATTAAGGTTCCGCGACCCGCTCCGCGAACCGGTAAACGTTCCATTAGCGCAACCACCGCGTTAGAAAACGATATCGTGACGCGTCGCGTAAGCGCGACGTATTGCGTTACCGCGTAATACGTCTTATGACGCGCCGCGTTAGCGCACCCGGAAGCGTTCTGGAATGCGAACCAAGGCGCGAAGCGCAGCTACTCGGAAGCGATCCGGGTCGGTTACGGGACGCGTAACGTAAGCATAACAGGTCATGTGACTTGAAAATAACACTTTTTATTGGTTGATTTCATTTTTTATTTCTGAATGATGTAAAGCTAGGTCATGTGACCTAAAAATGACACTTTTCATTGGTTTAGAACATTTTTTTTTTCCAAAATGATGAAAGCCCCCCCCTATTTTTCTCACTCTGACTTTCAACTTTGTGAGAGGAAGAACTATTTTCATTATTGGAAGATGGCTTCAATTGTAGCTGCAGCTGGTGGACCCCCACCACCACCACAACCTCCTAGGAAGGATGGACCACCTCCCCGTTTATTCCTAACCCTGAAGAAGATGAGGAAGAAGAAGAACAAGATGTACATCAAATAAAATGTTTCCCTGAAGAGCCCCGGAAATCACACCGCAAGGCCAATTTTATTTGGCAGTTTTTTTCATTTCCTGCAGGCCAAAAAAAGGGGAATGCACGTTATGTTACATGCCTGATATGTAAAGAACCTCTGTCTCGAGACACGGATAAAAAGTATAGCTTTGGAAACTATACAATGCATCGCCACATGCAAAGGTGGCATCCTATAAATTATAGTATGGCGGAGGTGCGTAACCTAAGTGAAAATCCACCAACTCTTGTGGCCACCACCTCATCCCATGAAACTCTTTCGGGACCAGAGGCGAGGGAGATGGTCCCCGCTATTCAAACTAATTTTCAACACATCAAGCTGGTGTGCATTTATTGTGGGGGTTTGCTTTGTTACGGCGAAATGAGCTTTCCATTAATGAACAGAGCATTTGAAAATCACAAGTGCTCAAAACGCCCCAGAAATTGATTTTTTTTTGTTGCTCCTGTTGAGCCATTTCTAATGCCTGTTTTTCGTTCTTCCCCCTAAAAAAAACCCCAAAAAATATAAAACCGTTCAAAAAATACAAAAAAAGTATAAAAATGTTCAGAAAAATAATTAAAAAAATAAAAAACAACAAAAATAATAAAAAAAGTTCTTTTAAGAACTACCTTCCCTTTATGAAAAATTGCTAGAATTCTAGAAGTCAATCATTCTTGTTTCCTTATAGTACGCTCCCCGGACCGCTTTCCGGTGCGCGTACCGGGCGCACCCCACGAAAAAAAAAGATTTTTTTAATTTATTTTTTTTGCCCCGCGGGGCCCTTTTAAAGCCTCCATATCAAACCTAGGGGGTCAGGGAGGATCTACTATGCCCCCTTATGGTCATTTCCCCCTTTGTTTTGGCCTCCTCTTGTCTCTCGATCCTACCGAGAGATAAGATGGTGGGCGCTCCGGACTGTTTAGAATGTTGACAGACACCGGAGAGCCAATCAGCTTCGCTTCGCAAAGCTCTGTTACGTGAAAAGTACGCGAACCGGTGCGCTACCCGGGACGCTGTCACAGATATATCTGTTTTTGTAAACGTTAATTTCTCAAAATCCACTGGAGCACATATATTGAGACCCAGCAAAGGCACATCGGGCTAACAGTCCCTACAATTTTGCCAAGTTTCGTGCAAATCCATTCAGCCGTTTGAGCTAAAAGTGAGGCCAAACGCCCTATGGAAAACCCAATGTTAAAAACGCGTTTTGGGACCCCTCTTTTTTCTCGGCCCCCCTTGATGAAACCCCCCCCAAATTTTCAGGGGCTGCTCAGAAACAAAATGTGCCATTTTCCTGAAAATTTCAACCGATTACGTCCACAAACGCCAAAGTTATTAGACATAGAATTTTCAAAAGTCCCATAGAGAAAAAATCCTAACTATATATACCTACTGGTGACCGCCAGTAGGTGATATATATATATATATATATATATATATATATATATATATATATATAACTGGGCCGCAAACTGGTAGCGAAACGGGAATTCGCCATTTTGTGCTTCGTTTTAATTGTTTAGAGACAAAAATTATCGCCGCACATCGGCCACAATGCATGAATATCGCTGAAAAGTCCGCGATATTCATGCATTATCCAGCAAATGCTCTTAGCCATGTTATCCACCTTCCATTGGATAACATGGCTAAAAACTGCTCTGTGCGTGAGCTTTTTTTTTTTTTTTTTGCTGCGTGACGTGTGTTAACGTTCGATTCGAGGGAAATCAGGAAGTGTTGACCACCATTTTGTCACTGCGAGTAAATATTTTGTTATAAATGAATCCTTATTGATAAACATTGTCTGCGCCATCTTGCGTTTTTGTCCAATGCCACAATTTTGTCGTGCACGGCAGCCATTTTAGATGCCTTGACCAGGGCCACTCTCTGCACTCCGCCGATCCTCAGCATGGCTCCCCACCCTCGCAAGCATCTCCCCCATGCACTGGTCACCCCCGCTCTTTCTCTCATGCATGGGCCATATACTTCCCCCCATCTGCGCTGCTCTTCTCTGAGAATCACACCCTGTGCCCGCCCGACACCTCCCTTTCACCCTATTCACTACCGCACCCTCTGACACTCCTCTTCCTCTGTGTCCGATTGTCCAGGCCGGACCTAGGCTATCACCTAGCCCTGCGGATGTAGTTTATGGCCCCAGCTGTAGAGTATCCAGACATGCCAACCCTCCCGATTCAGGCGTGAGACTACTGATTTCAGTGCTAGTCTCCCGCCTCCCGATTCCTGCAAGCAAAAACCCGGGGGCATATTACCAACAACTAGCGATAATTTTTGTCTCTAACTTGTTTAGAGACAAAAATTATCGCCGCACATCGGCGAATTTTATCGCACATAAACCTTGCTATTAGCAAGGTTTATCGCAAATGCGATAAAAAACGGCCGCAATGCATGAATATCGTAGAAAAGTCAGCGATATTCATGCATTATCCAGCAAATGCTCTTAGCCATGTTATCCACTTCCCATTGGATAACATGGCTAAAAGTGCTTAGGGCAGGTGTTAGGTTTTGGAGATATTCGCGCTTAGCGCGAATATCTCCAAAAGTTGGTAATAGGAGATAGCGATGGTTAGGGACTGTTTCCAGTCGCTAAAATCTTGGCACGCCCACTTTGCATGTCATTAGTGATAAATATCACTGATATGCAAAGCGGGGCCCAAGATGGTCGCTATCTCCTTTTAGCTGTCACTAACTGGTGTTAGCGACAGCTTGGTAATAGGGAGATAATGTTATCTCTTTTTTTTTTGGCTTTTAAAGCCCAAAAAGCGGAAATAAACCCCCTTGATAATATGCCCCATGATTTCTCGGGGGTTTCAGCTGACAGGGCTTGGTATTGTGTTACGTGCTAATTTTTCCAGGAAACGTCAGAGGGTCGATGCAGGGGTTCTAGAAGGGGTGATAAACCATTTAAGCCTCATGAACAAGCGCATGGTCTTTTAAAGATTTGTGAAGTACTCGGGGCGGCGGTGTGTGTGTGCCCTCTTTCAGGAGCGGGCGGGGGGGGCACTGCCAGCAACTTGCCAGGCCAGGCAGTGTTCAACACGTGCATCACCCTTTCTCTGCCTGCTATTGCGCTCCATGCTTCGGAAAGGTAAGAAAAAGAACGTGCATTTGAGTTTGAAATGTCCGATCTTGTAGCAGTACACTTGCAAAGCCCACACATGACAATAACCCGATTCAAGGCCCCATTCACCCGATTTTTTAAACATATATAGCACTCCAACAAAGTTAGATTTTAAAACTTTATTAACATTTAACTATAATGAACGGAACAAAAACTGTAAAAACATTTAAACATTTTTCACCCAAAAAAGCAACAATGGTCAGAAGCTGTCTTTTGTGCGAATAGTCCCAAGGCAGCACAACGTGCAGAGTTCTGGACGGCACCCAGGTGATGTCGCCTGGGTGCCGCACTGGTTTTGGGATCCTACAATGCTGCTCCGAAATTTGGCGTGGGGCGTCCCGGGTGGGGCGGGGGGAGGCCTCGTCAGTAGCGGTCTGTTGTGCGAATAGTCCCAAGGCAGCAGAACGCGCTGAGATGTTGATGGCACCCAGGTGATGTCCAGTAAACTGCCGCACTGGTTTTGGTATCCTACAATGCTGCTCCGAAAATTTGAGTGCGGCGGCCCGGGGGGGGGGGGGGCGTGGGGGAGGCGGCGTGAACGGGCCTCCCCAGGTGGCGGCCATTCAGCTGAGTTGCGCCCGCTCTTGCGGCTACAGCGTCTCGCTCACCATGTTGTTGAGTTGCTCCCACTCTTGCAGTGCAGCGATAGGCGCCTGCCACATGACTCTTAAAATGGCGGACGGCTCTTCGGTTTTGGGCCTGGTCCACTGAAATGGCCCTGGGACACCTTGGAACTCGGACGCTTGCCTGCTAGGGCTTGGGCTCCATTCTCGAAAAGCGTCCCCTCAGCCGTGAAGATTCTACAAAAGTCTTGGGGGCCCCCGACTCCCGCAGGCTTCCGGTGGGGAGCGGCTGCCATGATTGCTCGCGGAATGACCACGACGGAGCCACGAGATGGTGGTGCTCTCATGCTGACGCCAGCTTCAGTCTGAATGATCCAGAAACAAGGTGGGGCTTTCATCGTTTGGGAAAAAAAAATGTTCTAAACCAATGAAAAGTGTTATTTTTAGGTCATATGACCAAGCCTTCCATCTTTAGGAAACCAAAAGTAAAATGATCCAATGAAAAGTTTTATAAACAAGTCACATGACCTGTTTTGCGGCATAGGGCTACAAAAAGCGTAGAAAATCCGTTGGCACGTGAGGCGGCGTCAGTAGCGGACCGATGTGCGAATAGGCCGAAGGCAGCACAACGCGCCGAGATCCGGATGGCACCGAGTTAGTGTCCAGCAAGTTGCTGCACTGGTGTGGCTATCCTACAATGCTGCGCCGAAAGACGGCGTATCCAGCTGAGTTGCGGTCACTCTTGTGGTACAGTGACTCGAACGCGCCGAGATCCGGATGGAACCGAGGTGGTGTCCAGCAAATTGCCGCACTGGTGTGGCCATCCTACAATGCTGCGCCGAAAGACGGCGTGTCCAGCTGAGTTGCGGTCACTCTTGCGGTACAGTGACTCGAACGCGCCGAGATCCGGATGGCACCGAGGTGGTGTCCAGCAAATTGCCACACTGGTGTGGCCATCCTACAATGCTGCGCCGAAAGACGGCGTGTCCAGCTGAGTTGCGGTCACTCTTGCGGTACAGTGAGTCGAACGTGCCGAGATCCGGATGGCACCGAGGTTGTGTCCAGCAAGTTGCCGCACTGGTGTGGCCATCCTACAATGCTGCGCCGAAAGTCGGCGTGGGGTGCCCCGTTGGCTTATGAGGTGATGTCAGTAGTGGACCGATGTGTGAATAGGTCGGAACCAGCACAAGGCGCCAAGATCCGAATGGCAAGTCCTGGATGTTGAGTGCCTCAGTTGAGAGTTCTGAGCAGTGCTTGTAAGACTGTCTGAAGCTTATTTGCACCTGCTGCAGCTTCACTATTGCCCTGGTGTGGCCAAAGGTCGCACATGACATAGGCGGCCGGCTCCCGAGGTCCGGCGGAACTTTTTTCCTTTTCCTTTCTGCTTCTTTTCCTACAATCCGTTTCATCTGAAGACACGACCAGGTCCCTGAATGTGTGCAGGGGGACGCTATTGATTGAATGAAAATGGCGGCTTGACACAAAGCTGACTCAAGCGTTGCTGTTGATGCTATACAGACAAAAATTGGTTTTCAGTTTGTACATTCTTCAGGATTTTTTTTTCTATCCAAGTCTGATTGAGAGTTTGTAGAAAAATGGCTTCAGATTTTCCACATACTACTCTTCAACATTCTTCCTAAATGTAACAATGTGAAACTCACTAGGAGAACGGCTGTTTCTGTTTCCTTTCAAAATGCTGCCAACAATATTTTCTGAATGGAAGACACCATCTTGTAGCATAAAGGGCCGAAAGGGGTTCTGGTCTGGCCGATGGTTGGTGGAGACATTTTGACTATATCTTGGACCTGCCCGGCCTCGCCCAAAATGGCGCCGGTATAAATGGGACTCGTAACTCCTTGCCCGCAAATGTATATCTAGAAAATGTTATTGTAAGTGGCCCTGTCGTATTTTAATTACAAAATGTACGTCCACCGATTCCGCAACTGTTAGACACCTTTGTTCTTGCAACCTAATGGCCCGCTCGTTACGTTCCTCTACAGTGTAAATGTCTCCTCATCATAATTGATTTCAGTTTGCTCCGTGGCCGGCCCACGTGGTTATAGGCCCGTATTTGTATACTGACATTTTCACAATAAAGGTTTTTAAAACAAAACACGGTAGTAGTATTTACATTGGTAAAGTTTTTACTTTTAGTCACTGTTTTCGAATCAGTAAAAGGCAAGTGAAATAAAGCAGTCCAATTACATGACGGATAAAAGGTATAATATGTAGGAACGCAGTAAAGATAAATGGTCAAGGAAGGGCAGTTGTGTTTTTCATTTCTGCAACATAAAGTGATCGATAAGAATCTGATAATCAGGCGTATCGGCGACTAAGACAGCAGGCCGAACCTCTTTTACTCAACGGCTCCGTCATGGAAGGAAGAAACGCCCTTTTTCTCGAAAAAGGAATATATTTTACTTGTAGGACAGTTGTAAATTTTCCGGGAAAGTACATTAGCCGGGAATATTATAACATATGTTTAAAAAAAAATAATGTTCGAAAACAATAAAAAGCGTAATTTTTAGGTCATATGACCAAGCTTTTCATCATTAAAATAACAAAAGTAAAATGAACCAATGAAAAGTTTTATTAACAAGTCACATGACCTGTTATGCTTACGTTACGCGCTGCGCGCCGCGCCTCGGATCACTTCCGGGTGCGCTAACGCGGCGTGTCATATAACGCATTACGCGACAACGTAGGTCAAGAATATAGTCAAAATGTCTCCACCAACCAGCGTTCGGAACACAACCCCTTTCAGCAGTCCAAAAAGTTCTGTTAAATGACAACAGAGGGGACAGGCAACAAGAACCATCAGTCAAAGAGGGGAGGGCAAGTTCTTCTCTTCCGGGTCATGTTGGGGCGCTACCGGAACTGATCGAATTGGTAGTCTACAGTGTTTCTGGATGTTTCAGACTAAAGCTGGCGTCAGCATGAGAGCACTACCATCTCGTAGCTCCGTCGTGGCCATTCCACGAGCAATCATGGCAGCCGCTCCCCACCAGAAGCCTGCGGGAGTCAGAGGCCCCCAAGACTTTTGTAGAATCTTCACGGCTGAGGGGACGCTTTCGAGAATGGGACCCAAGCCCTATCAGGGAAGCGTCCGAGTTCAAAGGTGTCCCAGGGCCATTTTAGTGGACCAGGCCCAAAACCGAAGAGCCGGCCGCCATTTTGGGAGTCCTGTGGCAGCCGCCTATCGCTGCACCGCAAGAGCGGGAGCAACTCAACTACATGATGAGCGAGACGCTGTAGTCGTAAGAGCGGGCGGTAAACAGCTGAATGGCGGAAGAGGCACAGTGTAGCAAAAGCTGGCGGAATGGCAACTGAAACGGTAAAGGGGCGCCCCACTACAGCGTGTCTTCAGGTCAAACGGATTGTGGGACAAGGTCCAGAATTGAAGAGTCATCAAAAGGCAAAAAGTTCCGCCGGACCCCGGGAGCCGGCCGCCTATGTCGGGGGCGATCTCAGGCTACACCAGTGCTATAAGACTTGGGGAGGGTGTCGGAGCCAAGCGTCTTCTCCGAGTCCATGGCCATGACACCGCCCCTCAGGGGCCTCCGTCAAGCTGTTTAGGAAGGTAACATATCACATTGTTTTCTAATGCAGTCAGGTCCACAAACGACACTCACTTACTTTGAGAATAGTGAAGCTGCAGTAGGTGGAAATAAGCTTCAGACAGTGTTACAAGCACTGCTCAGAACTCTTAACTATGGCACCCAACATCCAGAACTTATGCCATTTGAGAATGGCAGTGACATTGAAGCAACTCAGGGACCAAAACCATTAACGTACTTTCACGTATGAAAATCTAACTTGGGGAGGGGGCAGGAGCGAAGCGCCCCCTCCCAGTCCGCGCCACCACACCGTATGTTGAAAATCTGAAGCCATCGTTCTACAAAGTGAACCAACCTTGGATTGAAAAATCTAGAAAAATGTACAAACTGAAAACCAGTTTTGGTCTGCATAGCATCAGTAGCAACGCTTGCTATCAGAGTGCATGAGTTTCATGCTCGATCGATTGAGCTAGCCGGATCGGGCAATAAAAAGTATAAAATAGTTATGTAAATAGTTATTTAATAAAATGTTTTACCCTGTTTCTTTGCTGGTGTGTTGTCTATATTTTTAATATTTGCATAGGGTTTGTCGTTATTTTGGGCGGGGTGGGTGACGGAGTCGAGCTGTCTTGCAGCCCTCATGGTGTGGAGCTCAGTTCATCTCACTATTTTCGTATTTCTCATGAAGGGTTGTTCCTAATATTTCTATTTTAGCAAGGTCAAAAAGAGATCCAATTAGTGGCCTACTGATTTTGCTCGATTACTTTTATTTTTTTACACGATTTTTCACTATCTGCAAAGACTAAACAGAGTATTGCGACTTTGTGCTTGTTTGTAAATAGAGAATGATCCAAAGAGAACCAATTCTAAAACAGTAAATGCTTGGATAACAATCAATCAAATGGAGAGACAAGCAGGCACGACGGATTACAACGGGGGCAAAGGCCTGCGTTAACTACCGTTCACTATCTGCAAAGAGAGAGTACTACTAAGAGAAAAGAGGGGAGGGGGGGCAGCGTTCAAAGCACATCAGCGTGCATAAATACGAAAATGTTTTTATCTATCACGTACTTGACATTTTAAAGCTTTTCATATTTGCTATTAAAAAACCAATGAAATTCACAGAAAAAACCATAGGTTATAGTGGATATATAGTTAGGAATTTGCATTTACAAAACCTTGAAAATTCAATGAAAAAACCATTGGTTTTAGGCCATATATAGTTAGGGATTTGCATTTACAAAACCTTATTTTACTCGCATAAAACCATTGAAATTCCATATATAGTTATAAGCGCTAACTATATATCGCGCACCCGCAATCCACTGCTGATGATGTCACATATTACATCATTCATGACATGGTTAGTGACATCACTGATGACATCACTGATGACATCTCAAATGACATCACTGATGACATCACTGAAAACATCTCATTTGACATGACTGATAACATCACTGATGATATCATTCATGTGATAATACCATGAACCTCTTCAGACTCTAATATAACCTTAGATACAATCAGTGTAAACAGACAGTCACAGACTGTCACTCATCCATGGAGTTACTCACACACCTAGTCAGTTATGCCAAAAATCAATCACACCTCCATTTTCTCAACTATACAGTTATACACACCTTACTTATTCAAACATATACTAACACATTTACTTTACTCTCTTATACAATCTCTGATACATGTTCACAATGATCCATACAGCCACTCACACATTCACTGGCTCTTATGCACAGTTATTTATAGATGTCAACTCTCACATGTACTGTGTTTTACATATGTACTTAATTTGACATGTAGCACTGAAATATCCATTCACTCACTAATACACTCATGCACAGTCAACCGCCCATACAGCTGTTTGCACATGCACTTTTGAATCTATATATATAGTGAATCAACTACTCACACATCTATGTACAGGGTCACACACCTCCCAGCCACCCATACACACACACTCAGTTTCCCATACAAATACTTGGACAACCAATCAATAACCCATACAGTTACTCATATAGCTACTGATCAACATATGCAGCAGTTTGTAGAACAACAGATATAATGATGCACAAATTAAAACAGTTTAGTCACTAACCCATGCACTCAGTGAGACACATTTAATCACTCACTCAATCAGTCAGTCATGCACCTAGTAAATCCTTCATCCAGACACTTATATATCCACTCATTCTACAATATGTAAAACATATTTTAACTTTACAGAAACATACAGTCACTGGATGTTGTAATCAGTGATGTCATCAGTGATGTCATTTGAGATGTCATCAGTGATGTCATCAGTGATGTCACTAACCATGTCATGAATGATGTAATATGTGACATCATCAGCAGTGGATTGCGGGTGCGCGATATATAGTTAGCGCTTATAACTATATATGGAATTTCAATGGTTTTATGCGAGTAAAATAAGGTTTTGTAAATGCAAATCCCTAACTATATATGGCCTAAAACCAATGGTTTTTTCATTGAATTTTCAAGGTTTTGTAAATGCAAATTCCTAACTATATATCCACTATAACCTATGGTTTTTTCTGTGAATATATATATATATATAGCCAAATCTCTTTCGCAAGGTTACCTCTGCCTTCTTGTGACGGCCGGCTTCCGGCTATGTTGCGAGCCTTTTATATTCCAGCACAATATCCTCACGTTTTTGTAAGAAAAGACGCCGAGCCCCAATTTCCAGTGAAGCAATTTATTCTTTAAACAGCAGTGACAAACATCACCCGACGCGTTTCGGAACCAGCCAGTTCCTTGGTCACGGGTCAGCTGTTAGTGCAAAATGTTTACGTGATATAGTGCAAGACAATAGAAAGAGAACTACGGTTTTTACTACGCCCATTTCTTTCGTGTAATACTGATTCGCCATGTTGGAACAGTGTTTCAAATTAACAAAAAACTTCCACAGTCATAAATTATTTTGTTAACACAACTCGCCGCTTTGTATATAAACATGATTATTCCATTTTTAATCATTGTTCTTGCTTAAAGTCTCCTCGCTTGAGATTTGAAAATTTCAAAACCTCAAAACTTTATTTAATTACAGAGACTTTTATGACACCTTTAGCTCTAGTGGGCATAATGCTCAAGGCTTAAATTAAATGTCAATTTAGACCGTCATTTCGGAAAAAAATAACATTTGGTACAATTCTGCCCCAGTGGGCATGCAACTCATGACTTAATTTGAATTTTGACTGTCCTTTCGGAAGAAGATACATATAATACAATTCTGCCCCAGTGGGATGAAACCATTAGTTTCTTTCAATGTTCCTTCAAAGCTCAGAAATTCTTCATACTGGGCAAAATACTCCATCTCCTACAAGTGAATAATGTGCATATCAATTAAAATGGTCAAATACCAATTTAAAAACATATAATACCAAGCTCTGGATAGCAACACAGCGGCATGAATTTCTTTCATATACTTATATATGACAAACACAATGCAATTCTCAGCCTAGGTGGACTGCCAGTTCCTCATCCTTAGTAATCCCTCCTGGCTGCATAGTTTCGTATTTTATGATTAGTCTTGATTTCAGTCTATGCAATTATTGTTCTCTATTTCTACCTCTTTCAGAGTTTGGGATTGAATCTTGAGCACAATATTGTAAGAGATTTGCATTTCCTTTATGATATTTTTGGAAATGGCGAGCGATTGGATATTGTTTATCGTCATTTGTAATGGCTCGCATGTGCTCTAATATGCGTAGCTTAACTGGTTTGATGGTACTGCCAATCCTTATTCAACCCTTGATGTGAATGCGGTCGACATGTTTCTTGCCATAAGGGCAATTCGTCAGGACCTTAGTGCTCATATGATTGCTGGAATCCCCTCAAGTAAGAGGACTCCGGAATACGACCTGTATAGTATCGCACAGAAATGGTTCCTTGCGAGGGACCTCCTGGGAACCGTTATGGTTCCTCCCGAAGGTCTCACGAGCTGTCCAGGTGGGGCCAGCAGCGAGTGAGGAGATCCTCAGAAGTCGCTGAAGGCAGGCATCTCAGCACCTACCCATCCCACGGTTACGCCGAAGTCGGGACAGCCAGCAGGTCCTGACGAATTGCCCTTATGGCAAGAAACATGTCGACCGCATTCACATCAAGGGTTGAATAAGGATTGGTCCCATTACCCATCACTCCTTAATACCCCTTTATTTTTAATAAAGCAGTGAGCCTGACTATTAAAATAATCCCTAATGGACTCGACTGACTTTTTTTAAACACACACACCCCCACGCTCACTATTGCACTTTTTTAGGCCCCTCACACACACACACCCGCTGGCTCGGAATAAAAGATCTCCGCCAAAGTGCAGCTCCCCCTGCTGCCCGACGGGCATTGCACCGCCAGCCTGCCGTAGGAGCAGGATACCGATGATGACGCTGGACGGCCATCGGTTGGGACAACAGTTGTTATCCTGCCGGTAACCTGTGTGAGGTATCCTCATATTCTGAAAAGGGTTTACACCATGCACTTACCCTTTTAAAATCAGTGAGAGAAAAGATAACCTGAGCTAAACCACTGGCTCCCACCGGGGAACTCTGTACAATACTCTTTGTTTACTACTTTTAAATAGTAGGCACAGGCTTCTAAACTGAGGTCATGTGGTATGCATTTATATAAGCTACTGACGTCTAATGTCATCAGTAGCATACTTTCGTCCCAGACTATATCTTTTATTAGTCTCAAAAAATGTCGTGTGTCCTGCACATAGGACGGCAACAACTGAACGTACTCTCTCAGAAAATAGTCAATATACTTTGACATATTTTCGAACATACTGCCTATAGACAACAGGATTGGACGTCCAGGAGGTGTGTCTTTACTCTTATGCACTTTGGGTAGTAAGTACAAAGATGCTAATTTTGGATATTTACAATCCAAAAATGTATGTTCTTCTTTAGAAATCAATTTTTCAAATTTCCATTGATCTAATTGCTTCCTAAATTCCTCATTGCACTTTTCATAGGTTGCCCTATCGGTGTTGCTGTAACTATCAGTATCACTGAGTTGCTTTCTCCCTTCTTGCAAGTACATCTCAAGGGGCCACACTACTACATTTCCCCCCTTGTCCGCCTTTTTAATTACAATTGTTCTATTATCTTGTAATTCTTTTAAAGCATTCTCCTGTTTCTTTGTTAGATTACTCACAAAAATACATTTCTTTCTAGAAAGATTCTTGAATTCATTTACAACCCCTCTCTCAAAAACCTCAATTGCATCATTGTGCAGCTGTGGCAGAAATACCGATTTAGGTTTAAAACCAGTGTTACTCGGGTTATCAAAAACAATTCTTTCTTGAGCCAAAGTTACCAATGGGTCATCCACCCAATCTTCAGTACCCAAATGTCTCATAGTGTGCAGAGTTTCTATGTCCCCTATGGAAATAGTGGGTGCCTCCTCATTTGTATCTTTGGACTGTTTCAATTTATTTGCATACCATTTTTTCAATTTCAGCTTTCTTGTAAACAAGAGCAGATCAATACGACTGTCTGTATAGTTAAAACATCTGGTGGGGCAAAATGTTAAACCTAAAGAGAGTACATCCTCTTGTTCTTTTGTCAAAATAATATTAGAAAGATTCAGTACCGTAAGTTTGTTCTTCATTTTGACGCCGATTTGCCTCTTGTCATCATTCCCACTAGGCTTTAAATATTTTGGCGTGGCTTTCCGGCCTGCTTGCCTCCTCTGCCGCCGCGACCTCGTCCTCTTGCTGATTGAGGACTCGCGGCTTCCTGGCGTCCTTGGTTTCGTACTCCCTTAAAATTTTGGCTTTTACTCCTTCCGGTGTTTTGTTGACACCTCTTTTGAAATACTGGCTTCCGTGGGGCTAGATAATGATGCAGTTTCATCCCCTATTACCTCCACATTTGACTCAGCAATGACCTTTTGTGTTGTGTTGATACCCATTGTATCTCTCAGATGGTCAAACTTTTTTCCAAAGGTCAAGATTTGCCCCAAATTGTAATCAATTTCATCACGCTGAAATTTCCGTCGTTTTTTAAGTTTGATTTCATTCTCTGCTTTGTCCAACCGGATTTTTAATTTCTCCATTTCAGTGTCAAACTCTGTTGTGGTGCATTTCTCTTTTAACACATCTGATAATTTTTCTATTTCTTCTGCAAGTCTTTCTGTGTCTTTGACAGCATATTTCACTAATAATTTCAACATTATAGTGGAACATTCGTGATTGTTCTGTGTCCACTCTTCAATCAGTTCCGGATCTGGCTCCTGAAAGGTGGGAGTTATAAAGATCCTAAGCCCTCTGGGAATCCGGCCACAGTCTATATACTTCTGTAGGGCCGTTGCCTCCCACCATTTAGCCTGTTCTGTTCTTGTTAGTTTCCAAAGCTTATCCCATAGTTGCCTTCTGCTCTGCAATTCCTCTGTGCCAGAGCTCATTGTGGTAGTGGCTGTACCATGATTGCCTGTGTTTGATGTAAAAAGCACCTCCGCTGCTTCACGCCGTGTTGCTCCCCTGTTTGCCAAAATTGCTGTTCGTTAGGTAACCCCACTCTTGGGTTCCCAAAATTCTTTCTATATTGTTTGTTTGCTTCGCAGTTCGTGATGAGCCCGTCACACTGCTTCCGTCAGCTGCCAATCTGATTTCCACCGCTCCGACAGAGAAAACGGGTTCCTTCGCCGAGCCTCCGAACTCGTATTCCAAAGGTCACCGACCCTCGGAAAGTCTTCGGAGAATATTTTGTTCACGGCGTATCGACCCTCTCCACACGGACAAGCAGGGACTGAAAGTTAGCGGGCAGAGATTTTCTTTTTCAATTAGCCAAATCTCTTTCGCAAGGTTACCTCTGCCTTCTTGTGACAGCAGGCTTCCGGCTAGGTTGCGAGCCTTTTATATTCCAGCACAATATCCTCACGTTTTCGTAAGAAAAGACGCCGAGCCCCAATTTCCAGTGAAGCAATTTATTCTTTAAACAGCAGTGACAAACATCACCCGACTCGTTTCGGAACCAGCCCGTTCCTTGGTCACGGGTCAGCTGTTAGTGCAAAATGTTTACGTGATATAGTGCAAGACAATAGAAAGAGGACTACGGTTTTTACTTCGCCCATTTCTTTCGTGTAATACTGATTCGCCATGTTGGAACAGTGTTTCAAATTAACAAAAGACTTCCAGAGTCATAAATGATATTGTTAACACAACTCGCCGCTTTGTATATAAACATGATTATTCCATTTTTAATCATTGTTCTTGCTTAAAGTCTCCTCGCTTGAGATTTGAAAATTTCAAAACCTCAAAACTTTATTTAATTACAGAGACTTTTATGACACCTTTAGCTCTAGTGGGCATAATGCTCAAGGCTTAAATTAAATGTCAATTTAGACCGTCATTTCGGAAAAAAATAACATTTGGTACAATTCTGCCCCAGTGGGCATGCAACTCATGACTTAATTTGAATTTTGACTGTCCTTTCGGAAGAAGATACATATAATACAATTCTGCCCCAGTGGGATGAAACCATTAGTTTCTTTCAATGTTCCTTCAAAGCTCAGAAATTCTTCATACTGGGCAAAATACTCCATCTCCTACAAGTGAATAATGTGCATATCAATTAAAATGGTCAAATACCAATTTAAAAACATATAATACCAAGCTCTGGATAGCAACACAGCGGCATGAATTTCTTTCATATACTTATATATGACAAACACAATGCAATTCTCAGCCTAGGTGGACTGCCAGTTCCTCATCCTTAGTAATCCCTCCTGGCTGCATAGTTTCGTATTTTATGATTAGTCTTGATTTCAGTCTATGCAATTATTGTTCTCTATTTCTACCTCTTTCAGAGTTTGGGATTGAATCTTGAGCACAATATTGTAAGAGATTTGCATTTCCTTTATGATATTTTTGGAAATGGCGAGCGATTGGATATTGTTTATCGTCATTTGTAATGGCTCGCATGTGCTCTAATATGCGTAGCTTAACTGGTTTGATGGTACTGCCAATCCTTATTCAACCCTTGATGTGAATGCGGTCGACATGTTTCTTGCCATAAGGGCAATTCGTCAGGACCTTAGTGCTCATATGATTGCTGGAATCCCCTCAAGTAAGAGGACTCCGGAATACGACCTGTATAGTATCGCACAGAAATGGTTCCTTGCGAGGGACCTCCTGGGAACCGTTATGGTTCCTCCCGAAGGTCTCACGAGCTGTCCAGGTGGGGCCAGCAGCGAGTGAGGAGATCCTCAGAAGTCGCTGAAGGCAGGCATCTCAGCACCTACCCATCCCACGGTTACGCCGAAGTCGGGACAGCCAGCAGGTCCTGACGAATTGCCCTTATGGCAAGAAACATGTCGACCGCATTCACATCAAGGGTTGAATAAGGATTGGTCCCATTACCCATCACTCCTTAATACCCCTTTATTTTTAATAAAGCAGTGAGCCTGACTATTAAAATAATCCCTAATGGACTCGACTGACTTTTTTTAAACACACACACCCCCACGCTCACTATTGCACTTTTTTAGGCCCCTCACACACACACACCCGCTGGCTCGGAATAAAAGATCTCCGCCAAAGTGCAGCTCCCCCTGCTGCCCGACGGGCATTGCACCGCCAGCCTGCCGTAGGAGCAGGATACCGATGATGACGCTGGACGGCCATCGGTTGGGACAACAGTTGTTATCCTGCCGGTAACCTGTGTGAGGTATCCTCATATTCTGAAAAGGGTTTACACCATGCACTTACCCTTTTAAAATCAGTGAGAGAAAAGATAACCTGAGCTAAACCACTGGCTCCCACCGGGGAACTCTGTACAATACTCTTTGTTTACTACTTTTAAATAGTAGGCACAGGCTTCTAAACTGAGGTCATGTGGTATGCATTTATATAAGCTACTGACGTCTAATGTCATCAGTAGCATACTTTCGTCCCAGACTATATCTTTTATTAGTCTCAAAAAATGTCGTGTGTCCTGCACATAGGACGGCAACAACTGAACGTACTCTCTCAGAAAATAGTCAATATACTTTGACATATTTTCGAACATACTGCCTATAGACAACAGGATTGGACGTCCAGGAGGTGTGTCTTTACTCTTATGCACTTTGGGTAGTAAGTACAAAGATGCTAATTTTGGATATTTACAATCCAAAAATGTATGTTCTTCTTTAGAAATCAATTTTTCAAATTTCCATTGATCTAATTGCTTCCTAAATTCCTCATTGCACTTTTCATAGGTTGCCCTATCGGTGTTGCTGTAACTATCAGTATCACTGAGTTGCTTTCTCCCTTCTTGCAAGTACATCTCAAGGGGCCACACTACTACATTTCCCCCCTTGTCCGCCTTTTTAATTACAATTGTTCTATTATCTTGTAATTCTTTTAAAGCATTCTCCTGTTTCTTTGTTAGATTACTCACAAAAATACATTTCTTTCTAGAAAGATTCTTGAATTCATTTACAACCCCTCTCTCAAAAACCTCAATTGCATCATTGTGCAGCTGTGGCAGAAATACCGATTTAGGTTTAAAACCAGTGTTACTCGGGTTATCAAAAACAATTCTTTCTTGAGCCAAAGTTACCAATGGGTCATCCACCCAATCTTCAGTACCCAAATGTCTCATAGTGTGCAGAGTTTCTATGTCCCCTATGGAAATAGTGGGTGCCTCCTCATTTGTATCTTTGGACTGTTTCAATTTATTTGCATACCATTTTTTCAATTTCAGCTTTCTTGTAAACAAGAGCAGATCAATACGATCCCACTAGGCTTTAAATATTTTGGCGTGGCTTTCCGGCCTGCTTGCCTCCTCTGCCGCCGCGACCTCGTCCTCTTGCTGATTGAGGACTCGCGGCTTCCTGGCGTCCTTGGTTTCGTACTCCCTTAAAATTTTGGCTTTTACTCCTTCCGGTGTTTTGTTGACACCTCTTTTGAAAAACTGGCTTCCGTGGGGCTAGATAATGATGCAGTTTCATCCCCTATTACCTCCACATTTGACTCAGCAATGACCTTTTGTGTTGTGTTGATACCCATTGTATCTCTCAGATGGTCAAACTTTTTTCCAAAGGTCAAGATTTGCCCCAAATTGTAATCAATTTCATCACGCTGAAATTTCCGTCGTTTTTTAAGTTTGATTTCATTCTCTGCTTTGTCCAACCGGATTTTTAATTTCTCCATTTCAGTGTCAAACTCTGTTGTGGTGCATTTCTCTTTTAACACATCTGATAATTTTTCTATTTCTTCTGCAAGTCTTTCTGTGTCTTTGACAGCATATTTCACTAATAATTTCAACATTATAGTGGAACATTCGTGATTGTTCTGTGTCCACTCTTCAATCAGTTCCGGATCTGGCTCCTGAAAGGTGGGAGTTATAAAGATCCTAAGCCCTCTGGGAATCCGGCCACAGTCTATATACTTCTGTAGGGCCGTTGCCTCCCACCATTTAGCCTGTTCTGTTCTTGTTAGTTTCCAAAGCTTATCCCATAGTTGCCTTCTGCTCTGCAATTCCTCTGTGCCAGAGCTCATTGTGGTAGTGGCTGTACCATGATTGCCTGTGTTTGATGTAAAAAGCACCTCCGCTGCTTCACGCCGTGTTGCTCCCCTGTTTGCCAAAATTGCTGTTCGTTAGGTAACCCCACTCTTGGGTTCCCAAAATTCTTTCTATATTGTTTGTTTGCTTCGCAGTTCGTGATGAGCCCGTCACACTGCTTCCGTCAGCTGCCAATCTGATTTCCACCGCTCCGACAGAGAAAACGGGTTCCTTCGCCGAGCCTCCGAACTCGTATTCCAAAGGTCACCGACCCTCGGAAAGTCTTCGGAGAATATTTTGTTCACGGCGTATCGACCCTCTCCACACGGACAAGCAGGGACTGAAAGTTAGCGGGCAGAGATTTTCTTTTTCAATTAGCCAAATCTCTTTCGCAAGGTTACCTCTGCCTTCTTGTGACAGCAGGCTTCCGGCTAGGTTGCGAGCCTTTTATATTCCAGCACAATATCCTCACGTTTTCGTAAGAAAAGACGCCGAGCCCCAATTTCCAGTGAAGCAATTTATTCTTTAAACAGCAGTGACAAACATCACCCGACTCGTTTCGGAACCAGCCCGTTCCTTGGTCACGGGTCAGCTGTTAGTGCAAAATGTTTACGTGATATAGTGCAAGACAATAGAAAGAGGACTACGGTTTTTACTTCGCCCATTTCTTTCGTGTAATACTGATTCGCCATGTTGGAACAGTGTTTCAAATTAACAAAAGACTTCCAGAGTCATAAATGATATTGTTAACACAACTCGCCGCTTTGTATATAAACATGATTATTCCATTTTTAATCATTGTTCTTGCTTAAAGTCTCCTCGCTTGAGATTTGAAAATTTCAAAACCTCAAAACTTTATTTAATTACAGAGACTTTTATGACACCTTTAGCCCTAGTGGGCATAATGCTCAAGGCTTAAATTAAATGTCAATTTAGACCGTCATTTCGGAAAAAAATACATTTGGTACAATTCTGCCCCAGTGGGCATGAAACTCAAGACTTAATTTAAATTTTGACTGTCCTTTCGGAAGAAGATACATATAATACAATTCTGCCCCAGTGGGATGAAACCATTAGTTTCTTTCAATGTTCCTTCAAAGCTCAGAAATTCTTCATACTGGGCAAAATACTCCATCTCCTACAAGTGAATAATGTGCATATCAATTAAAATGGTCAAATACCAATTTAAAAACATATAATACCAAGCTCTGGATAGCAACACAGCGGCATGAATTTCTTTCATATACTTATATATGACAAACACAATGCAATTCTCAGCCTAGGTGGACTGCCAGTTCCTCATCCTTATTAATCCCTCCTGGCTGCATAGTTTCGTATTTTATGATTAGTCTTGATTTCAGTCTATGCAATTATTGTTCTCTATTTCTACCTCTTTCAGAGTTTGGGATTGAATCTTGAGCACAATATTGTAAGAGATTTGCATTTCCTTTATGATATTTTTGGAAATGGCGAGCGATTGGATATTGTTTATCGTCATTTGTAATGGCTCGCATGTGCTCTAATATGCGTAGCTTAACTGGTTTGATGGTACTGCCAATATACACTAATTTGCAAGGGCATACTAAGGCATAGACACAAAATTCCGTTTCACAACTCAAATGTTTCGAAATGATGAATGGTTTTTGATTTCCTGAAAGTTTGATCTGTTTACAGTTGTTACTAGATTTGCACGCCTTACAGGAAAAGCATTTGAAAAAACCTTGAATAGATATTTTCTTTTTTTCAATTGGCAAATTACTTTTACATAGTATGTCCCTTAAAGCTGGACATCGCCTGTAAGTAATACTGGGATATAACTCAATACAATTTTTTTAAAGTTGTGTTAGTTCCCAGTACGTGCCAAAATGTACTTAAACATTTTCTGACTTCTTTGGCCTGGTTGTTGAAGGTGGTGATGAATCTCACTGGCTCACTTTTCTCACCCACCTCCTATTAAACAAGCAAATCGTCCCTGTTGATTATAGTCACTTTTTCATATGCTGCCTTTACTGTTTTTTGCGAGTACCCCCGCTCTTTAAATCTCTCCTGCATTGTTTCCGCCTCCCTTTGGAAGGTATCATTTGAGCTACAATTTCTTCTGGCTCTCAATAGTTCCCCCTACGGGATACTATTGATTAAGTTTCTTGGGTGACAGCTAGCAGCGCTCAAGATACTGTTGCCTGCTGTGTTCTTCCTGAATAATTCACTCTCCAACTGCTGGTCTTTAACTCTTACCATTATATCCAGAAACTCTATACAATCTTTATTCATTGTACTTGTGAATGCAAGATTTAAACTATTGTCATTCAGTTCTTTCACAAAGTTTTCTGCTGTAACACTGTCACCCCTCCAAATGCAGAAAATATCATCGATGTACAGAGCCCAGAGGACCACGTTTTGGGAAGAGGCACTGATGTTACTGGCCACCTGCTCCTCCCACCAGCCCAGGTATAGACCTGCGTAACTGGGGGCGAAGCAGGTTCCCATCACGGTCCCCCGAGACTGGCAGTACATCACATGATCAAAAATGAAAAAGCTACTTTTCAAACATTGAGATATCATAGTTAGTAACATCTCTGTATGTTTCAAAAAACCAACTGGTCTGTTTTTTAAATAGTAGGTGGTATCAAACAAGGGGAATAAAAGTGGACGATTTTTAAAGGGGTCCAATGTACTCATCCTAAGAAGCAGTAAACAAAGAGTATTGTACAGAGTTTCCCGGTGGGAGCCAGTGGTTTAGCTCAGGTTATCTTTTCTCTCACTGATTTTAAAAGGGTAAGTGCATGGTGTAAACCCTTTTCAGAATATGAGGATACCTCACACAGGTTACCGGCAGGATAACAACTGTTGTCCCAACCGATGGCCATCCAGCGTCATCATCGGTATCCTGCTCCTACGGCAGGCTGGCGGTGCAATGCCCGTCGGGCAGCAGGAGGAGCTGCACTTTGGCGGAGATCTTTTATTCCGAGCCAGCGGGTGTGTGTGTGTGAGGGGCCTAAAAAAGTGCAATAGTGAGCGTGGGGGTGTGTGTGTTTAAAAAAAGTCAGTCGAGTCCATTAGGGATTATTTTAATAGTCAGGCTCACTGCTTTATTAAAAATAAAGGGGTATTAAGGAGTGATGGGTAATGGGACCAATCCTTATTCAACCCTTGATGTGAATGCGGTCGACATGTTTCTTGCCATAAGGGCAATTCGTCAGGACCTTAGTGCTCATATGATTGCTGGAATCCCCTCAAGTAAGAGGACTCCGGAATACGACCTGTATAGTATCGCACAGAAATGGTTCCTTGCGAGGGACCTCCTGGGAACCGTTATGGTTCCTCCCGAAGGTCTCACGAGCTGTCCAGGTGGGGCCAGCAGCGAGTGAGGAGATCCTCAGAAGTCGCTGAAGGCAGGCATCTCAGCACCTACCCATCCCACGGTAACGCCGAAGTCGGGACAGCCAGCAGGTCCTGACGAATTGCCCTTATGGCAAGAAACATGTCGACCGCATTCACATCAAGGGTTGAATAAGGATTTGCTTCCTTTCCCCAACCCCAAGTACTCTATTTCCTGCTAGTTTTTCACATGGTGCGGGCTGAGGATGTGAATGCTACCAGAGCGGAGTAAAAGTGACTTACCTCCTGCTTTGTATCTTTTCTACCGATGGCAAGCCAGTGGATGCAGGACCCAAATCTGATGAAAGAAGTCCCAGAAAACGGCAACAGATACAAAGTCCTTTTTTTGGCATAGTCCAGCTTGTGGTTGGAAAAAAACAAAAGAACATAGACAAAGGCCATGTGACTCAATTTTTCAGAGTTTGGAATTTGCCCTTTGTGTACTCCCAAGTGCTACTGCTGGCAACAAAATTATTTAGCACCAATGTCTATAGATATTTTTTTTTAAATTCAAAATATAAACCTACACACAGGGATTATTCACTATGCAGAATGCAAATATTCCCACATTATTCTTGACAGAACCAGAGGTACACAAGTTTAGGTGGAATCAATGGTTTAAAAAGTTTGATAGCTATTTAGAGGTAATCGATGGAGCAAAATTTGCTCCTGCAAAGATGCTAGCATTACTTTAGAGCTGTTTAGGATTCATGGTCAAAGGATTGTTGATCATTTGCTGCCTGCTATTTAGCGCCTGAGGAGAAGTGGGGCATTCATATAGAGGCCACTATTAGACTCCACAACCATTTCAAAGATGCCATCAATATAATTGTGGAGGGCCATGGATGTAGGCAACCCCAAAATGAGTCAATTAACAGCTTCATTTGTTAGCTTCCATTTAAGACTTCAATGGAAATATTGATAATTTCTCTAAGGATCAAATTGTGGTTAATTGTCATGATAAACATATCCAAGAAAAAATGTTGTGCTGCCACAACCCCAATCTACAAGAAATTCTGTGAATTACAAGCATGATTGAAGGATCGGTAATGCCCTAAAAAATGAAACAGAAATGAAAAACTTGAGAGAGGTAGAACAGGTCAACGTCGTATTTGCAAAAACCAGTCTCAGTGCTGGGGGTTCAAAAGACAACAAAAGATTTACACAGATGCCTATAACTCACATTTGACAATTGCTAAAGGGTGCCAAGACATTGGGAAATTGTGTATATTTACAGAAAAGTCAGCCATTTTGCCAGAGGGTGTTAAAACTCTCAAAAGATAAAATTCATTAGCGAGGACAATTCTTCTAAAGGGCACATCAAGGAAACAGAACAGTTTGATAGTAGGGTAGTTTTGTACATCAAAATGCTTGAAACCCAACATTATGGTTCCAGAGGCCATGTTGAAGTAGATAATGTTAAAGTTAAAGTCACTGTGGACTCTGGTTCTCCTATTACCATCATTACTTACAAATTGGTCTTGAAAGAATGGGGTGAGGCTCAATTAAGTCTGCCAAATGTACGCACAGTAACATTTGGTGGTCATATCAGTGACATGGTGGGCTGTTTTCCTGAAGTGGTCAAATTCAAGGACAGGTCAATCTCATTCAAGGTATATGTAGCCAAGAAAGTGTACAATATCCTTGGATTGAAAACACAGGGGGCATTTGGTATGGTTTTGAGACCAGGTATGAGTTCCCCATCTCATTAATTGCTCCACTGCTTGCTAAACATCTAGGTTTGGTCAAAGCATTCAAATAAAACATATTTTGAAGGATGGAGCTGTACCAGTAGTCCACAAAGCAATGAATGTTCCACTGAGTGTTAGGAGTCAGTTGAAAGAACTTATTGACAATTTATTTGCAGTAGGAGTCATACAGTCAGTGAATTTTTTCAATTGATAGTTCCTATTATTGTAACCAAAAGAATGGGGAAATAAGACTATGTGTTGACCATTTTGGTGGATTATTTGCCACTTCTCAAAATTCAAGAAATGTTGGCTCAGCTTGGGGATGCCCAGGTGTTTACCACCTTAAATCTTAAGGCAGCATATCACCAGGTTGAATTATGTGAGAAGTCTAAGTCCTTGACAGCGTTCAATATTTCAGTTGGTTCTTTCAGATTCCAGGCTTGTCCTCTGGGGCGACAGTCTTTTAAAAGCGAATGTTCAAATTCTTCAGGAAGTGTAAGCATGTGATGGCTTACCAAGATGACATCCTAGTGTTCACTGATGATAAATAGACTCATCTGAAAATGTTAAGTAAAGTGCTGAGTGTGTTGTAAGCAAAGGAGTTAGGTCCTTGGCGGGACTGAGGGAGGGGGCTAGACCATGTAATGTCAGAAAAACAAAAAAGATGCCCAGACCCTCTTATCTTGATGTAGAGCTCAATCAATAGAAACCAAGTACAACTTTATGAAACCTGGTAAGGTACTTTTATTTATACCTATTACTCTCGTTTTTTTAAATCATTTTTTGTAAGAACTTTTGTTTTTTGGCAAAAATAGATACACATTAACATACTGTTCTACAATTAAACAATTTTTCAAAGGGAAAACTAATTTAAAACGATATCGCAGTAACACAGAGCAATACACATTACAAACAAACATTTCAATACAGGTACTTTCCCTATCATTTCTACGGATATGAGATGGTATTAATTGAGGCAATCAGATTCCCAATAAAACTTTATTATTTTTGTGTCCCACACAGACAAATAACAAAGCCCTGATGAGGGTTCGAAAACTTGCTATTCGAACCTGAAACGTGTCGGCACACCCACAAGAGCTAGTAGTATCATTGAGTGATTTACTGAGATATAATATACTTTGTTTTTGCTCATGTTTGTACTTTGCTTTGTTTTGTCTACAAGTATGAATTCATTTGAGAAATTAATGAAATGTTTGTTTGTAATGTGCATTGCTCTGTGTTACTGCGAAATCGTTTTAAATTTGTTTTCCCTTTGAAAAATTGTTTAATTGTAGAACAGTGTGTTAATGTGTATCTATTTTTGCCAAAAACAAAAGTTCTTACAAAAAATGATTTAAAAAAACGAGAGTAATAGGTATAAATAAAAGTACCTTACCAGGTTTCATAAAGTTGTACTTGGTTTCTATTGATTGAGCTCTATATCAAGATAAGAGGGTCTGGGCATCTTTTTTGTTTTTCTGAGTGTGTTGTAAGAGCATGGGATTACTGTGAAGAGGGAGAAGCACTGATTTGTGGAACCAGAAGTGGGATATTTGGGATATGTACTGTCAGGAGCAGGCATCAAACCTAAAAGCGATTTGGTGAATGCCAGCAAAGCAAGCCCAGAACTAGTAAACACAGAGTAGTCCATTTTGAGGATGTGCGAGTATTATTTATAATTTATAGACAGCTTTGCCCTTCAAACTGATCCTCTTAGAAAGATGTTGCGAAAAGGTGAAAAAGTATGAGACGGTGCCCGAGAATGTGAGAAACTAAAATATTTGAAGAAGTTGATTGTAGACGCCCTGCTTTTAATGCATTCAGAGACAATGTTGAATCAATTGTGACTGTAGATGCCAGTGGCAATGTGCTGGGGCTGTTCTCACACAGATAGTGGATGGTAAAGAGAACACTGTATTTTTCACATCAAGATGTCTGTCATCTGCAGAATGCAACTACAGCACTTTAGAACGAGAAGCGTTGGCATGTGCTTGGACCATTAAACATTTCTCAACATTCCCAGTTTTGCATCTAACTGATGACAAACCCCTAGTGTATTTGGTATCGGAAAATAACTTACTCAAGCCACCCCTAGACTAGTCAAGTTGCTGGTGAGAATGTATGAATTCAACTAAGAAGTAAAACACATACCTGGGTTAAATAATTTCTACGCTTATTTCCTTTCCAGGTGTCCAGTACGCATTGGCATTAAAGACCTCAAAGAAGAAGATGTTGAATGCATTGTGGGAAGGATTGGTTGTTTAGTGATTGCAAGGGGTTCAATTACACTTCAGGAGTAGAATTATTTTTCGTAGTGGGATGCATATCAGATAGCACGTATGAAGCATATCACCAATGGTCAGCCTCAAAAGAGGAAAATCAATTAGTGTTCAAACACTATTTTAAGCTCAAAGACGTACTGGCTGTGGAGGTAAATTTAGTATTGCATAGTGGCCACCAACAGAGTTCAGGCTCACCTAGGTAGGAATGAAAGGCACCAAAAAGAGGGTGCAGATGTATTATTGATGGCCCACTTTAGACAACAAGATTGAGGTAATTCTGGGAAATTGCACTAACTGTAGCTGGCTGACAGGTCGTTATGTATATTCTAGAGCCAGTTGCGCCTTTTCGAGTTTCCCAGGGGACATTGGAAAAATCTGGGAATTAATTTTATTAGACCAATTTATAGCTTGCCAGCACACATGAGGTACATCTTGGTTGTTGGGGATTTTTTCCAGATGGGTGGAGTGCAGCTTTCTGAGGGAACCTAAAAAACATTCAGTTATTGAGTTGCTGTCCAGTTTGTTCAGAAGAAAAGGTGTACCATAGGAGTTAGTTACCGATAATGGGGTACAGTTCATGTGTTATTTCATGCAGATGATCTTGAATTAATTCACCATCAAAGATTTGTCTGGGACATTGTATAGTCCCCAAGGCAATAGAATAGATGAAAGGCTGTACAGAATGTTGAAGGAGAGCATTCAGATTGCTGTGTCTTCTGGGGTGATGGAATGAATGCAGTTCAAGAACGGTTGTAGAATTACTGCAACACACCATAATCTTCTAATGGTATGTGCCCGGGTGTACTGCTGAGGAGTAGGTATTCCTATTCTAAATTGTTTTAGATAAGAAAACTGCAGTTAAAAAGTTGCCTGATTTCAGGAAGGTGCGATGCAGAGTGAAAGAAGTGCATAAAAAAGTTAAAGTAAGATATGAACTGTGTGAGAGATTTGCTGTTTCGAGTCGGAGATGCAGTAAAGAATGAAAGGGCCCAAGTGAAGGTAGAAATATTTTTATGTTTTTTGCTGCCATACAGGTGGTGAGAGTATCTTAGCATGCACATTTGGTTCTAAAATGGGAAGTGTTGGAACAAAAGGAGTGCAGCAATTGTCAGAAAGAAGAATGAGTCGCAATTACAAGTGGTTGGTGAAGCCTCCGTCAATAGTGAACCTTTGGATTCGGGTTAGTGGTTAACGTATGAGTCCGGAATGGACAACCCCGTTTCTGTTCAAGTCCCAAGCCTGGGGAAACCAACTTGAGGAGGAGGGGATTTTCCTGGTTAGGGTGCATTTCCAACTTGAGGTGTGGACATGCTTGGTATTCAAAATGGGAGTGGGGACAATATTAGTGTTAATGTTACTAACAGTGATGGTAAGACCTTCAATTTTACAGAGGCAGGAGGGCCACTCAACATCCAAGGTATATGCAGGACATTGTCTTGCACTAATGACATCTCACATCCTAGGTATTTGCAGGATCTTATTTTGTGGTAAAGACATCTCACAATTGTAAGTCTATTTTGGTTTTGGGTTTGTTATGGGTTATGTTTTGTTAAACAGGATGTTGTTTTATTGGGAATTTAGTCATGTTTTTTTTAAAGGAGAAGTATGTGTTACTTGCTACTGTGTATTTATTTAGTTTAGTTGCTTGATCACATAGTGATGTGCTATGTTGTAGACTGTAGAATGTTCTGTTAATCATTCCATGGGGAGAGTTCCTGATCTTAGCCGTTGCTGTGGAAGTCTGGAACAGTCACCAGGAATTACCAGGTGCACTGCATTCATCCAGGAATACAGACTACTTCGATCGGTATCAACATAACTCCCTGATGAAAAACATCCTCACTACTCAAGGTTAAACATCTGCAACTCTATTTGTTACGGATTGCTTCACTTGGAAGCCAGTGGCATGAACATTGATTCTAAATGATGTTATTCTCTGCTATTGCATTGAGAAACATCCGCATCACATTTTGCATGGCAAATTTTTTCAAGATCACGCAAGAAACCATCAAACTCCCCTGTATGAACTGTTTTTATATTTCTTTTTAATCTTGTTTTCACTGTAATACCTCGTCACATGTATTTGATTGAAATGAAATTGTTTAATTGTATTTTACTTGTACATAAATGCTTTTTATGCTCTTTGTATGATTTTTAACTCAATCGAATAAAGATAATTTGACTGACTGCATTGAGAAATGGTAATATATATTTTTTTCCCACTATTATGACGAAACTGAAAATTCATCACAATGGTACTGGCTTGTTGGCCAGATGAAGAGTAGAGAGCACAGATTTAGGTTTTAGTGGCAAGGGAAGAGCATGGGGGGAGGTGACACAAGCCCTAGTATTATTGTATAATATCTGGAGGTGAAGAGGTGATGATTTGGGTTTGTGGCAGGACAGCCAGTTAATTTCCCCTGCAGATTGCATGCAGAGGGAAAAGTGGGTGGGTGGTATGAGTCCAGGTATTATTTTTTTGCACTTGGGTATGGGTGAATGGATTGCGATTGATATGGTTGAGAGGAAGGACATATTTTTTTTTTCTTTGGGCGGAGAAGAGTAAATGCAGACAGTGGTGGGGATAGGTGCAGAACAATGCTGACAATGCTGATAGCAGGAAGGCATGCACTGGTTTAAAAAAATTAGCTAGTGGACAGGTAGGCCGGGCAAAGGTTTATGGGGTGGGTGATACAACAAGTTTAATACAGGGAAGAAGTGGTAAGGTCAAACCAGGTTATGTAAGTCTCTCCCATATACTCTCTTCTGCCCAGCTGATGGCAGCAGCGGGAGATAAAATGGAGGAAGCACAACAAAACATAACATCAAAAATGGGTAAATTTAAATAAAGATGGTTTTTTCACCTCTAGATTCTGAGTCACAGAGACTACTCGAGCTTCACTGATGTTGTTTATTAGGTCTATTTGATCACATTCAGAACCCCTATGTGAAAAACATACCAGTTACTCACAGTTACCCATCTTTAGTTATATATTATTATCTTTGACATATTTTATATAAACCATGCAAATATCAAAAACATATTTTTAAGACTTAATGTGGAAAATGTCTAAAACTGTTACACAAATGTTAATAACTATCAAATTACATACACTCATTGGAACTACAATCTTATTTGCATTACACCATTTACCTGGATTTTTCTAAAAGGAGCCCTAGTAAGTCCTATGTAATTATAAAGTGCATTGCAATCAACTAATAACATACTTCAAAGTCTCTGGTTGCATAATCTCCAGCACATGGTCTTCTTCAAGGTATCTGTTCTTCTTCTCACAACTGAGGGAACCATCTTATGGTCGGACCAACATCCAGATTGAGCTGTTTAGTATAGTCTCCCATTCAATATGTACAACCATATTTATGCTAATCGATTAAAGAGAGGTTGATGGTCTGCATTTCTAGAAAACATTCTTTGCTCTGAATCTCGTTTTTGCGGCACAGCAAAACAGACTGAAAACTTTAAGCCAAATACTGCAGAATTGACTATAATTGAGTTTATATTTGGTGGACTGATACTACATTTAATTAACTGATCATGTTTGAAATGATTAGTTAATAAAATCACACCAGTTACAAACTTAGTAATCAGATTAAATGGAAAGTGGCACCAGAAGTAATACTATTGACACCTAACACTTTTCTCCAGCTGGTATCCTTAGGCTTATTAACCAAATTAGGGATGAAAGGCAGCCACATTGGTACACCATAATTAACTACTGAATCGATTTTAAGATGTTATGCTTAAATTATTGGAAATACAAACATCTGTAGGATTTACACAATCTCGCCATGACACCTTGGCACTTCCAGTAGGTTTGTTTAATATCTGTTTATTGAGTACAACCAAATAAAAAATTACACCTGTCACAAAGAATGAGGCGTAAAGGAGGAGGGGCACCAAAAAGTGGTTACAGAATAAAGAATCAGTCCTAAGACCCTGCAAAAGGTGAATGTCCAATATATAAATATGCAAAAGAAATATGCGATGAGTGCAGAGCCATTTTCCAAAACATAGAAGACAATGTCAGAGAGAGAATTCTCCCCAAATCCCAGGGGGAAGTCATGTAGGGGGCCGAGAGGCAAAGGTCCTAATAAAGTTCCATTGTCCAATAGAGGGAGCACACAACAACTCAACCCGGGAATTAAACAATTGGTCAAATCTAACAAGGTCCGGTCAAAGCGAGACCCCCTGCCCATGTGGACATTATAAGTCGTACTGTGACAGCTCTAATATACTTTGCCGTAAATAGCATAAGAACCAACATGCATTAGGAAAAAAAGAAAAAGAAAAAGACAAAGGAATGAACAGGAGGGGGAGGGGCAAAGCCCCAAAGGGGGGTCCGGCAGTCACAAGGCCCGAGGAGTACGCTCAGCAGGCCAAGTAGTTTACTCCGGAGAGGCTGGTCTTGTGCCACAAGAGAAAGGTTCCAGGGAATCATCAAACAGTTGTAGAGCCCGCAGTCTAGGGGGCATCAAGCGAGAATGTTCGGTTTTAGTGAGGTGGTGTATGAGTGGACACCAGATGCAGTCAAAGCGTGTGTCAGTGTGGGTAAGATGGGCAGTAAGCAGTTCCAAGGAAAGGACATCCCATAGGAATAGGCTGAGGGTGGGGCTGCTTCCAGCAGGAGGCAATGGACTGTCGTGCTGCTCCTAGTAAGTGAAGAATAAAATGCTAGTGTGCCAAGGTCATGGCTTTCAGCGTACCGGGCCAAATGCCCAGGAGCGACAGGGATGGGGTATCAGGAACCAGAAAGCCTACCACCTCTTTAATATGTCTGAGGACCTCCTTCCAGAACACAGTGAGTTCCGAACAAGACCACCAAATGTGCAAAAAGTCTTCTCTATCAGGCCCGCATCGCCAGCAGAGTGGGGGAGTGTTTGGGAACATCCGGTGGAGGCGAGTAGGAGTATAATACCTTTGTGTCATCAATTTATAGGCAGATTCGCGCTGGGGAATGGTATGGTACACCTTATGGATGTCTTTCCACAAGCGATCTCATTCCTCTGGGGAGAAGTCAGCAGCCAGATCAGGTGTCCAATGTGTTTGGTAGCCATGGAGCGGGAGTAGTCCGGAATGTTGAAGGACAGAGTAGGTTTTGGAGATGAGGTCCCTAGAGCCGTCGAACCTATGGACAAGTGACTCGAAGGGAGTGAGTTGCTAAGTCACCTCCCTGGAGTATTCAGGAGAAGACAGCCAATGATGCAATTGATAATACTGCAGGTGCACACTATCAGTAAGATGGAAAAATTGTTTGCACTGATCAAAGGAGCGGAGGGCAGAACCCTGGGAGAAGTCATGGCCCACTATGGTCCAGGCCTCAAAGGCCCGAGGCTGAAAAGCAGGGGGGAACACAGAGTTGCGTGTTAGCAGGGTGTTGAGTGCAGGAAAGGTCATAAGTCCCTCGGGGAGTGTGTGCCTATCCCATATCTCCAATACGGGTCTCATTGGAGTCACTAAATAGGCACTGCGAGGACGTGCCACACATGGGAGCCAGTCGAAATCCCACAGCGGTCTACAAGCCACCGCACGGTCCATGCGGAACCAGTGCTTCTCGCTTTCAGGAACGATCCATTACGATATAAAACGGAGGTGACAAGCCCAATAATATTCCAATAGATAGGGACAGGCAAGGTCACACGAGATCTGGGAAGCATAAGTATTTTTTGAGAGAATCGGGGGCGCGACTTCCCCCAAATGAACTTGGTAAAATTTATTTGCAAAGCCGAGATGTCTGCATGCAGAATAGGAGTAGGAAGAGCCTGGAATAAATAACGGATTTTAGGAAGAAGGGTCATTTTGACAGAATGAAGGTGGCCCAGCCACGACAAGGGGAAGCCTTCCCATTGACAAATTTGTTCGCAAATAGAGTTTTGGAACATAGGCCAGTTAGATGAGGACCAAGAAGCAAGTATAGGAGTCAAATCTAAGCCCAAATAGTGAATCAACTCATCAGTCCACTGCACCAAGAAGAGAGACCGCACACCCTGGATCTCCGAGGCCGAATGTGTGGAATTAAGAGCATGGGGTTTTCCCAGATTAATCCGATAGCCCGAAGCAACCTCAAAGTACCCCAAGAGATAAGCCACTGCAGGTATAGAGGTAGGCGGAGAGGACAAGGACAGAAGCAGATCATCGGCAAAGAGAGAAGCCTTATGGTAAGTAGCCCCCATACCGATACCATGTATATCCTGATTGTGGCGTATAGCAATAGGTAAGGGCTCGATGACAAGGACAAATAAGAAACGAGAAAGCGGGCATCCCTGTCGGGTGCCTCGGTGGATAGAGATAGGAGCAGTGGTAGAACCGTTGAAATGAATACAAGTGGTAGGTTTCGCATAGGGGGGCATCAATTTAGAGATAAATCCAGGTCCCAAGCCAATCTTCCAAAGGACTGCATGGAGGAAGCTCCAGTCCACACAATCGATCGCCTTCTCAGCATCAAGGGAGACCAAGCAAGTGGGCAATCCGCCAAATGTTGTTGGTGCCCTGTCATTGGTGGATGAACCCCACCTGATCAGGATCGATAAGGTCCGGAAGGTGGGGATCCAAATGATTCCCCAAGGTTTTGGTGAAGATCTTGGCGTCAGTATTTAACAGGGCAATGGAGTGAAAAGAAGCTGCCAGGGTTGGGTCCTAGCCAGGCCTGGGAACAAGTACTATTTTCCCTTCATTCATCGTAGGAGAGTGGCCCATATGATCAGAAAAGATTATCAGATGAAGCAAATGGTCTCACAGTTGCAGGTAGAAAACTTGATAAAAAGCAACCGGCAGACCATCGGGTCCATGTTTTGCCTGTCGAAAGCTGCTTCAGCGCCCTAGCCAGCTCCTCGTGGGAGATAGGCTCATCAAGTAATTCCTTAAAATAGGGATCAATAGGGTCCCAAGGACATGAATCGAGAAACACCTCAACAGCTGCGAATGGGCAAAGATCATGGGCATAAAGATCTAAAGATCAGTATAAAAGGCCATTAAAGTACGACTCTTGTCATTTTCCGAAACAGCCCAGGAGCCATTGGGATGGTTAAGCTTTGTAATGTGAGATCGGGCAGTCTGGGCACTGAGGTTCTGCGATTTCAGATTTTGTCCCGTATCTAGCCGCCATTTTGTGTCCTGTCGCCATTTTGTGTTGCCCTCACTCAGGCAGCACGGCGAACGATGTGCTTTTGCTTTTTCCAGCCGCTACGTGTCTTTTCAGTTAAAAAGTAACTTCATTGTCCTTGTTCATGAAACCCGATGTCAGGGTCTGACTGAGTTCGTTAATCCATGTCAGGTTCGATTGATCCCTGTCTCCGCCGACTATTTGCCCTCTCCTATTCATCCCTTATACTATCTCATCTGACTGGCCTTCGATATTCTCTCCTTGTATGCTCCTATTACACAACTATCCTTTGAGACACACAAGCATGTCCTGCCACCTGCGAGAGGGGATTGTGAACACCATCACTGATTAATTTGTTGGGAGGGGCAGCACACGGGACCCGAGAAAGGGGTGTATTCTGGATACCTGATAGCTCGCTTTCCAACTTTTCTCATTGGTTCGTTTTGTATGTGTAACAATGGGATATTGTAAATATGTTTCCTATATAAGATTGTACGCCACGGATTGAAGTGGCAGTCTCCTTTGAACATACTTTCTGTACTTCAGGGATAACTGTGCTTAGCTGCAGCTAATAAACCTGGCTTCCACGCTCAACGGAGTGTCTCGTGTCTCTGTTAGTAAGTACAAGGCAGGTGAATCCAGGGATTTAGGCGTGCCCTGCACCACCCAGCCCATAAGGCCCGGTTCTTTAACTGGCACCCAACGTGGGGCGGTTTCAGTGGTAGCGGTTCAGCCCGAGGGTCGTGAGAAGCCCCGCAGGAAAATTCCGGAGGATTCGCGAGCCACGCCAAGCGACCCCTGTATGTCGAAGTGGACCGAAGGTCTTTTACAGCGCAGCTACTCCTTTCCTACGGCTGCTGATGACTGCTGCCCTGATTACCGCCCTGCCTTGGACCCTCTGGTGATGATTGGTAACGCGAGACGTTAGACGGGCCTCCGTTGGCGTGAGAAGACCATTTAGTTAAGTATTCGTGGGTAGCGCCCACTTCTTTGTTTTGTTTTTGATTTTTTGTTATTTCACCTATCGCAATAGGAGAAGCCGAGGGGTGAGTGCTTTTTTTACTGTGTTCTTTTGCTTTCACTCCTCGAAGTTAGTAAAAGGATCAGTGTGCTTGAAATGCCTGGTCTGTGCGGATTTAGGAAACTCTGTTGTTTTTGTTGTACTAGGGATTCTCGGCTTGAGGAGTCATGTCCGATTCCTCCGCTTGGAACTCCCACTACTCTAAGCATGGTGTTGGTCCCATTGCCTTTAACGATGCATGGATCCGATACACAAAGAAAGATGGTGTCTTACGGTGGCCACAACATGGTAGTTTTGAATCTGACATATTAGATAATTTGGAAGCAATTTTGTTCAAAAGAAAGGCCCGGCCGGCAATGTTTGTCTCTTTCCGCTTATGGCGTAAGGAAGCCAAACAGAGAGAAATTAAACAAGCAAAAAGAGATAGGAAAATGAAAGATATGGCGGTTATACAGGCTGCCCAGCAATTTAAAGATGATGAGACTGATCGAGTGATTGAGGTATCGGATAGACAGCATCGGATGGCAATCGATAGGTGCTATCCTGTGTCACCTCCACAACGCAAGGATCTTGATGAAGATCCCTTAATGTCACATTTGTTGAAATTACCTCCACCTTATGCACCAGGTGCTAATGCACCCGTATTGTTGCCACCTGTGCAGCAACCTGTTGTTCAGCCAGGATCTCCGGCTCCTGCACCTTTGCCTATTCCAGTAATACCGCCTGCATCTCCTTTACCACAAACTTCTGTATCTCAGTTTCCTTTGCCCTTTGTGTCTCTCGCAACGAGTAGTCCTTCCATACCTTTGCTTAATACTTCGTCTCCAGTTTTACTCCCTACTTCTTCTCCGATTCGTAATCGGTTAGTTGATACTGTTTCTGGTCTTTTCTCCCCCCTCTTTGGTTCATTCAATAGGACTCTTGCTTTTTCTCTAAGGCAATCTCGTAGTCAACTCCCAGATTCCGAGGAGCGAGTTGTATTTGACTCCCATGCTCATAGATGGATGATGAATGGTCCATTATATAGTGTACCCGATATACTGAGTACCTTCCTTTAGTGGAATGCGCCTACACAAAGATACGTTTTTAATGTTATGTGTGACGCACTCGCTAAGGGATGGGAGGATATGGAATTGGATCTAACTCCTCAGGGTCTATTGGAAATGCAGGATAAGTTCGATAAAGGACTTATTGTGGGTCCTGACGTTGAGGATGCTATACAGATGCTTGTTATTTTCAGGTCCTTATATTCTTCTCGGACTACTCCCGAACCTGATCCTGCAGTTAGACAGAAAACGAAGAATTATCCTATGAGAGAAGTTCCTCTGGTATGGAGGGACGCGGTACCGCAAGTAGGTAATGTTGCAGGTGTCCCTGCTCATTTTCAGCGTGTATGGGTATATGTTCCTTGGAAACTAGCTGACGTTTTAGCGCTTAAGCAGACTTTGCCGGACCCTCATAAAAATCCTGCTGGTTATTATAAAGAGCTGTCCCAGACTGTTGATGCATGTATTATGAATTTGGCTGATATTGATATGCTGATGGGAAATGTAGTTCACAAGCATTGTGGGCTCGGATTCGTAGAGAGGACCACGACCAAGCTTTGGGTGGTACTTGGGCTGATATTGTTGCTGCAGATACAGCACAAGTGGATGGTGCTAAACCAGATGATTTGATTACACAGTTGCCTGGTAGAATTATAACTTTAATGAAGATGAAGATGCCTGCTTTACGCGTTAACTGGGATAAGTTAGCTACGTGTAAACAGAAGAAAGATCAGAGTGTCTCTGATTTCTTTACTCGGTTTGAGGAGACATTTATTGACCATAGTGGTCAGGATTTAAGTACTGAAGGGGGTCAGCGATTATTTGTGGATACATTTGTCTTCAACCTACTTCCTGAATTGTCTCATAAGTTGAAAGATTCGGAAAGTTCTTGGGCTGTTTCTTCATCTGCGCAAATATTAGCTACTGCTCAATATTACGAGAATAGGGACAAGGAGGAAAATGATAAGGCTGAGAAGAAGACTAAGGATTTAAAAACGAGAGTTCTTCTTCAGCAGGATTATCCTCCTCGTTCCGGTCAGCGTCAGTTTCAGCAACCTACTCAGCCTCAGAGGTTGCTGCAGAAACCAGAGCCTTTTGTCTCGCGACCTTTCCTTGGTCCTAATCAGTGTGTCTATTGTAAAGAAGAAGGCCATTTTAAGAATAGTTGTCCGGTTTTATTGCAGCGTAATGGTGGATTTCAAGGTCTGCGAGGCCGTGGTAGTTTTCAAACAGCACCTAGGGGTAGAGGGTGAGGTGCGTTGCCTCAGGGGCAGCATTCCTTTCCCCCTCAGAACTCTTCGAATTATTTTGACCAGCAGAATACTCAGTCTGCGCAAAATTACAATGATGATTATTGTGTTGAAGGTGAGATTCAGGATTTTCATTCCAGCTAGGACAGCCGTGGACAAAGTAAGGGAATCGTGTCAGTTCCAGTGGATCAGAATGGGCCTTATGTTGAGGTAGTTGCTTTGGGCGTTACAGAGCCATTTCTTTTGGATACTGGTGCAATAAGAAGTTCTATGATCCATTCAAAACTCCCTGGGGCACCTTTGTCTGGCTTAACAAACGTTTCTGTAGGATTCTCTGGCGCCCCAGTTGCTAACCCAGTTTCCTGTACTTTGCCTCTTTCGATTGGTCCTTACGATTTGGAAGCTCCACTTACTTTAACGACTGGTTGTGGAGAGAATTTGTTGGGTCTGGATCTGTTGAAACGTCTTCATGCAATGTTGTATTGCTCCCCCCTCTGGTGTGCGTCTTACTTTGGGTGAGAAATTGGTTTCCCCAATATATCTATCGAAGGATAGTTTTCCACCTGAGTTGCAATCTCTTCCTGCTTCACTTTGGGCTATGGGTCCAAACGATGTTGGGTTGTTGCAGATTCCTCCTTATGTGGTTACTATCAAGCCTAATGTTAAATTGCCACGTATTCCACAGTATAAGATTTCTAATGATGGTGAGCGAGCCTTGATGGCTATTATTTATGATCTGGTCCAGAAGGGTGTGGTTGAAGAAACAAGAGGTAATGTTTGTAACAGTCCTGTTCTCTCTGAATGCTTTCTTTAGTATTCCTATTGCTGAGGAAAGTAGAGATATTTTTGGCTTCACTCCTGGAGGCCGAAGTTTCCGGTTCAATCGTGCTCCTCAAGGTTATTGTGAAAGTCCCTCTATCTACAGTCAGGCTTTGAAATCTCAGCTTGACGCGTTTATTTTGCCTCCTGGTGCTACTTTGATCAAATACGTTGATGATTTGCTGATTGCTGCTGATTCAGAGGATTTTGTAAAGATGTGACGGTTTCTTTGTTACTTCATTTGTCTGATCTACATCATAAAGTGTCCCCTTCTAAGTTGCAATATTGCCGCCAAGAGCTTACCTATTTAGGTCATCTCTTGTCGAAGGAGGGAAGACGATTGACCCCAGAACGAATTCAAGCAATTGCACAAATGTCTTAGACAACCACACAGAGAGAGGTACGTGCCTTTTTGGGCATTACCTCATATTGTAGACAATGGATCCCGAATTTTTCTTTGTTAGCTAAGCCCTTGCTGGCGCTTACGTTCAAAGATACGCCACAACCTCTCCCTTGGACTGATGAATGTCAAAAGAGTTTTTCTGACTTACGTAGTGCTTTGTGTTCTGCACCTGTGCTGGGTACTCCGGATTACAGTAAGCCTTTTACACTCTATGTGCATGAAAGAGAAGGTTGTGCATTGTCAGTTTTAATGCAACAATTTGGAGACAAACAACGGCCATGTGCCTATTTTTCGGCTACGTTGGATCCAGTAGCCAAGGCATTGCCTAGTTGTCTCAGAGCTACAGCAGCGGCAGCGATTTCTATTCGTCAGTCAGCTTGATTGGTATTGGACAACACCCTTGTTGTTTTGGTACCGCATGCAGTGGATACTCTTTTGAATAGGACTAAGACACAACACCTTGTGAGTGCTCGCTTGTCTGGATATGAGCTAACGCTTTTGGCTAGCCATATACATATCAAGCGATGTAACACTCTGAACTCAGCAAGATTGTTGCCCATACCAGATTGTAAATTGTAAATTGATACTTGTATAGCGCACTACTCACCCGCAAGGGTCTCAAGGCGCTTGTACGAATACAGCTGTGGAACCCATCCTGGCTTTCCCTGTGAGGCATCCACTCCTAGGCACCCCCAAGGTGGAGGCCAGGCATCCTTAGCGTTGTGGGGGCCGTTGTGGAGATTAAGCAAGCTATTGCCCAGAGTTGCAGAGTGGGACTCCATGTTTGGAATAGGCACCGAGGCGAGAATTATCAGGTCCGTGGAATTTTGAGCCCAAGACCCGCCGAGGCGGGGAATTGAACCCTGGTCCCGGGCTAGACCTCTGCATCAGGGTCTGCCGCTCTAATCATTGAGCCACACTTCTCCACTGAGATGAGAAAGGCACTCAGGAACAGCATGATTGTTTTATTCGAACAGAGGAGGAAACGAAAGGCAGAATAGATCTAAAAGACACACCACTTGTGGATCCGGACGGGATCCCATGGGTGGATGGATCTTGTTTTAATCTTCCAAATGGTGAGACAACTGCAGCTTATGCTGTTACTACTTTGCATACTGTAGTAGAGACAGCACGTATTGCACAGAATTCAGCCCAAGCAGCTGAATTAATTGCTTTAACGAGAGCATGTGTTCTGGCGAAAGGAAGGAGAGTAAACGTCTACACTGATAGCCAATATGCTTTTGGTGTAGCTCATAGTTTTGGTCGTTTGTGGAAGGAAAGAGGATTCTTTACTTCCCATGGGACTAAAATACAGCATGGCCAGTTGGCGACTGATCTTCTTGACTCACTTGCCTTGCCTACACAAATAGCAATAATCAAGTGTAGCGCTCACAAAAAGATTACTGATGATGTGGGTCGTGGGAATGCCTTTCCAGACGAGGTAGCAAAACAGACAGCAAGAGATGTTACGAGTCGTATGTATGTTGTGGGCCCTGCAAGATGGGTCAGAGAAGTAGGAATGTGTGAGGACACGATAGAAAGTGTGAGAATGATTCAAGGAGAGGCTACAGAGAAAGAGTTGAGTAAGTGGAGAGAGAGTACAGGAATGTTGGATGCGACTGGGTGTTGGACGGAATTGTCAGAGCATCAACGATGGCTGTTACCAGACGCCTATGTACTACCTGTAGTTACTATGGCGCATGGTCCGGCCCATATTAATGCAAAGGGCATTTGTAACATTTTGGCTCCAGTATGACACAATGAAGGAATTCCTAAATGTGCAGAAAATGTGGTGAAGCTCTGCATCGTTTGTCTAATGAATAATCCAGGAAAGGGAACCCCAACTCCAGCAGGTCATTTTGCTCCTTCTACGTATCCTTTTGAGGTATTGCAAGTCGATTACATTCATATGGATCATTGCAATAACCTCAAGTATGTTCTGGTGGTGGTTTGTGCTTTTTCCAGATGGATGGAGGCCTACCCCCTAAAGGACAATACTGCCTTATCTACTGCCAAAGTTCTTCTAAAGGAGTTTTTCCTGAGGTTTGGTTTGCCGCGCATTGTCTGTTCTGACAATGGGAGTCAATTTGTAGGCCAGATTATGCCGAAAGTATGTGCACGTCTTGGTAGCAAACAGAAATTCCATGCGGCAAACCACCCTCAGTCAGCGGGATTGGTAGAGTGTTATAATGGTACTCTCAAGCTTAAATTGGCAAAGATTCAGGCGAGCACAGGTCTTGCCTGGCCTGATGCCTTACCATTGGCACTCTTGTCTACATGAACCACTATCCATTCCCGTTTAGGTTTGAGTCCATACGAGGTCATTTTTGGGCGACCAGCAAATGTCTGGGGAGTTCCACGACCTAAAAAGTATTTTGATATTCCATAACCAATGCTGATTGACTACTTGCATGACCTCACCACTAAATTACGTGTTCTTCATCAACAGGTTCAAAATGCTTTGCCAGAGGCCTCCGCAGACCGAGGTCATTCCATTCAACCTGGCGACTGGGTCTGCGTGAAGAACCTTCCGCGGAAGCGGAATCTGGAACCTCGTTGGGGCCCTCCACGTCAAGTGCTACTAACTACACGGACGGCAGTCAAGGTTGTTGGGAAAAAGAACTGGGTCCATGGCGTGCACTGTAAAAAGATACCCCTACCCTTGCCTTTTGATCAGTGGGTTCGTGAGGGTATAGCTGATAACGAGAGTGAGAAAGTGCCTAGATTTGTACCGTTTATTTATTTATTTATTTATTTATAGTCTTGTATCGCGCTTGAATCAGCCCCGGAGGGGTATCTCCGCGCGTGGCTTCTGAATGAGTTAGGCAAAACTATAGGTCGGAAAAGGCAGAGGGGAGGCTAAGTTAGTCCTGTGTAAATAAGTACGTTTTCAGTTTCTTCCTAAAGTTAAGAAGGTGAGGAATTTGTCTTAGCTGGGGGGGGGAGGGAGTTCCACAGCATTGGACCTTTAAGGGAGGGGGCACGGCCACCCTGTCTTGCTCTGTTTACTTTAGGTACATATAGCAACATAGTGTTGCTGGAGCGTAGGGTGCGTCCAGGAGAGTAAGGAAGAAAGATATCCTTCAGATATTTGGGACCAGAGCCGTAGATACATTTATGCATGATGCAGCAAAGTTTAAAATGAATCCGCTGTTGCACCGGGAGCCAGTGAAGATGGGAGAGGAGGGGGCGGGAAGGGGTGCGGGGAGGAGCATTCAGGATAAGTCTTGCCGCGGTGTTCTGTACCACCTGCAGTCTGCGAAGTTGTTCCTGGTTGGCGGATATGAGTAGACTATTACAATAGTCCACCCGTCCAAGGACTAGTGCCTGAACCAGCGTCTTCCTATGGGTGTTTGGTAGGAAAGGGAAGATATGCCGTAGAAGACCAATTGTGCGGAAACACGTTCCCGCAACCTGACTGACGTGATCTTTCATGATCAGGGTTTGGTCCAGGCGTACCCCCAGGTTCTTGATGGTTTGCTTGGGCGCTGGGACAGGTCCGAGCTCAGGTGGCCACCATTCCGGGGACCAGAGCAGGGAGGCCCCTCCAAACAACATGACCTCAGTTTTGGTCACGTTGCATTGGAGGAAGTTCTGGGCCATCCAACCTGCCACCGCTCTCATACCGTCTTGGAAAGATTGCATGACTGCGGGTGTAATGGTTTGAAAGGGGAAAAGCAGCTGAGTATTGTCAGCATAAGAGATTGGTGAAAACCCGTGAGATCTAATGATCTCTGCCAGGGGGGCCACATATACGTTGAATAACGTGGGGCTTAGACATGAGCCCTGTGGCACCCCCTTGGTGGGCTTCCTGCAGACAGATTTGTAGGAGCCTAATTTGACACCTTGTTGTCTGTCTCCGAGGAAGCTTTCCAGCCACGCAAGGGCGGTCCCTTCTACTCCAGCTCCCTTCAGACGGCCGAGAAGAACTTCATGCGACACCGTGTCGAAGGCAGCGGACAAATCCAATAGCACCAGAATCACTGAGCTCCCTCTGTCAAGTAACATTCTGATGTTATCTGTCACTGACAGAAGGGCTGATTCGGTGCTATGGTTGGGCCTAAAACCAGATTGTGAGTGGTCTAGGCCACCCGCTGCCTCGATGTAGTTGGACAGGTGTGCATTGACATGTTTCTCGGCCATCTTGCTGTAATAAGGTAGGAGGGAGATAGGACAGAGGTTGGAAAGCTCCGTCAAAGGAAGGGCCGCATTCTTGCGGATTGGGTTCACCACTGCTCTCTTCCATTCAGTTGGTACTTTTCCCTCTTTAAGAGACTGGTTGATGATATCCTGAATGTAGGGGGCTAACAGGGTACGAAGGGGGGTTAAGATTTTAGCAGGAATAAGGTCATCCGGAGATCCAGATTTGACTTGAGTCATTATTGTGTCAAGCTCTTCAATGTTTATAGGAGGGAATGTAGTTAAGGTAAAGTTTTTATTCTCATTGAGGGAGGGGGCCTTTTTGGAATTGCTATTAGGTTGGGATCCTAGGATTTTGCCATAAATGGATTCTATTTTATTTTCAAAGTAAGATGACACTTCTTCACATAGACTTTGTGAGAAGTCGTCTGGGCATGTACATGCCGTAGGTTTTACAAAAGTATCAAGAATCCTATACAGTTCTCTGGGAGAGTTATCGGCTTCCATGAGCTGTTGAGCGATGTTGTTTTTGCGGGCAGCCTTGATGTGTTTATAATAATTAATTCTTCTTTAGTAGTGCACGCCTGGACCACGCGAACTCTGAGAAAGAAGACGACGATGTGTTACAGGAGGCCGTCCCAACACATCTGCGTTTGAATACCGTGAATGCAGAAGCTTTGTTTAAGGACCAGACGATCCCTAACAAGACTCGATATAACTTGCGACCAAGAATTGTCGAGAACAATTAAACTTTTCCTTTTTCACGATTTTTTCTCATTATACCTTTTTCTGTTTTTAAAGACATTTTTATGTGTTTTCTTCCACTGTCCATCAAGTTGCAGGGTCACGGTAGGAGTCTTAAGCTGTGACCTGAGTAGTGACCTAGGTTCCACAGGACTTGCAGTGTCATAGGACGGCTAACAATAGCAGCTAAGTGATCTAGGAAGATTATCGTGAGCAACGCCTTTAGAGTAATGGATACAAAAGTGGAAATTAATGATCAGACTGTAAATATAAAACGATTTTTAAAAAAAATCAATGGTTAGTCCATGTGGGATAACCTTATGTATTATGATATGTTTATGCACTTTACTAGCGTGTGGAAGTTGGATTGTTTATGTTCTGCAGCCATTACCTGTCCCTACCTCTGTCCCCATATCTTTTTCTGCTACTGCCTCCCCACATCGCTTCTATACACTTTCAGGACACGAACAGATTAGGAGGACTGAATACTTTAACAATTTGTTTATCCAACTATTACACCAGCACTAGTAATGAATACTACTGATTGTTGGGTTTGTGGGCCCATGCCTCATAATACAGCAAGAGGCATGCCATATTTTGTTTTTCCATTTTCTTATGAAGGTTCCGCCTGGGCTTATCTGGCTATGTTTTCCAACCTTTATCAGAACCAGTTGCGATATCCTCCTGGCAGTCCATATGGTGGTGGAGCAGATTTTAGTCATAGTACTTTGATTAAGAGAATTGTGACTATGGCTAAGATTGCTCAGATTAGTAAGATTCCTGTAGATGAGAAAAGAGCATATGATGGGTGGAATATAACGCGATATGTTATTAGCCTTACAGAAAATGCTAAACTAAGGAGCTCTCCTCCAATTTGGACTGTACCTCATCGAGGTAATTTCTGCCTCCAAATTAATGGTTGGAATGTTAAAAATCAGCCAGAAAGGAGTATTCGTTCTCATACCTATGTCTACACACCTCAGATTCCCTCACCACTAGTGCCATCGCAAGGCACATATTTTATCTGTCATGATAGAGCCTATACATGGCTTCCTACATATTTTTCAGGAACATGTTATGTGACTTTTCTTCTTCCCCCAACGTATACTGCACCTTTGAGTCATTACAAGAAGAGACTTGGTAGGGGAGTCTTTGATCAGAAGGACACAGCAGGACAGGAGGCAGCTGACTTCATTAAAGGGCAGGCAAGAACCTCTCTGATCCGACTCCTGAGGATCAAGGCTGCTCAAGCTATTTTTACAATTACTTTTAAATCCTTAAAACTCTGTGGTGTACAACCCTTAACTGTCTTGCTGCTAAATTGCGACTTTTGCACATTGTTGATTACAAACTGTGGTGTACAACCCCTAAACTGTCTTGCTGCTAAATTGCGACTTTTGCACATCGTTGATTACGAACGTTGTTAAAACTGCTGCACTCTGTCACAATTGTTTGCTGCTTACCTGAGCTGTGGTGCCCCCTGTTCCGTCACGGCTTGTGCCGTTTGCGCGGAGGGGTCTACACCATCTTGGGAGTGTTGCTTTCCCTGGACTCAGCAGGGTCAGCGTTTCAAGCCTCAGCCCCACGCTTGCGGTCCCGCCCACTGGCCCTACATAGCTCCCGGCTGACTCCAAACGCCAGAAAACCTGCCCGTCTCTCCCCATTTTCGGCCAGCTGCCCATCGCGCACAGCATCACGACAGGGGAATCATCAGGTACACAAATTCAGAACTACATAGCCTTAACCCACTAAAGCCACCACTCTTTAGCTCTCAACCAAAACCAACATCTACCAAATTATTAAAATCTCGCAACACCAACCGTGCCTCTAGGCCCCAGCCCAACCTAGTCTGTCTTTACTGCAATGCAAGATCAATGGCTAAGCACTCACTACAAATCTGGGCGCTCCTGGACTCTGTCATACCAGACGCGCTGTTTGTAACAGAAACCTGGCTACAGGAGTTGTCCGCGCCAGACATCGCAGTAGCCCTACCCCCAGTGTACACAATACATAGACTTGACCGCCCTGGCAATAAAAAAGGGGGTGGAACGGCTATAATCCATAAGGCATCTATAAAAGTCTATATAAATGACTCCTACCTCGAATGTTGGGGTGAGATGCTCATTGCCACTATGACTGTGGACAATAAAGAATCATAGAAGATAGCCCTCATTTATAGACCCCCTGGATCCAAGGCTCACTTCCCTGAGAAATTAATGGAAGGGATAGCACCCTATTCCCTTGCCACAGAAAGGAGATGTTAATTACCATCTTGAACAAACCATTGATCCTCACACTGTAGACCTAATCACCATCCTGGAGGCTTTACAATTATGCCTACTTCCTACAGGTCCAACCCACGCAGCCGGCCATACTCTTGACCTTGTATGTACAAACTCCCCAAAGGTAACAATCACACAGACCGACCCAGTCTTTTGGACAGACCATTTTATTATAAAATTTGTTATAAATGGTTCTCAGGCCCCGGCAATTCGCTCGGGCAAACTGAAAAAGAGCAGACCATGGAACAAAATCACCATGTCTGCCTTTGCCGCTAATTTTCCCCCCCCCCTACCATTTCCCAGTGCACTAACCCTAGCTTAGCCGCCATGGAACTTGAATCGGCTATCACCCGTGCATTAGATGACATAGCACCCATGCGTGAATCCAAACCTCCGAAAAACAATTCACCCTGGTTCACGCCAGAGTTGAAGCAAACAAAATACTCTACCAGGATGGCAGAACGGAAATGGCGACACACAAAAAGTGCCCAAAATAGGGAAATATATAAAACTGCACATCAGCAGTATATGAAGGACATTGCTGAGGCAAAAAAAGTCTATCTAGGCAATAGGATTATTCTAGCAGCCAACTCACAAAGGGAACTCTTCAACATTGTTAAGGAATTCACTACTCCATCAGGAACGCAGTAGGCGCCCCCCGATACTAAGGTTTGGGTGGAATCTGTAGCCTCCTACTTTCATAAGAAAGTTAATGACATTCATAAACAGTTCCCTCAGTCAACGACAAAAGATAAAACCACTAGCCCTTACGTCAATGGGCAAAACATTCCCGATAATCACTCAGTCACGCTAAAACAGTTCTCATCCTTGTCAGAAAACGAGGTGAATCAAATCATGCTGAAAATGAAATCTGGAGCACCAGGAGATCTTGCCTCTCCGCAAGTTATATCTAAAATCTCCCCAGTTCTGATCCCCATCCTAACCAATATTTTCAATCAATCACTACAACACTGTGATGTCCCAAAACATTGGAAGGAGGCAGTGATCAGGCCTATTTTAAAGAAACCCACAGCCGATCCGGATCAGCTTGTAAACTACCGACCCATTTCCCTTTTACCACTCTTTGTGAAAATTATGGAGGCTCTAATTAATAAACAGCTCATCGCCCACCTGGAGTCCAATAAACTCCTCCGCCCATCCCAATCCGTTTTCAGGGCGTTCCACAGCACTGAAGGTCTGTGGAAGCACTGCTTGAGGTCGTGGACAATATAAGACTATCTTTGGACTCCAAAAAATCAGCTATACTGATCTTGCTAGACCTGTCTGCGGCCTTCGACACCATCTCGCATCGCGTTCTGTTAGAACGTCTTGCAGAGGTTGGTGTTGAAGGCGCCGCACTCCAATGGCTGACAAGCTACCTTGGTAACAGATGGTCCAGGGTCCAATTAGGCTCCCACTCTTCCATTTTTTACGAAAACGACAAGGGTGTCCCACAGGGATCCATTTTGAGCCCGACCCTTTTTAACATTTATGTTTCCCCCTTGGCGAAGATCATCAGAGAACATGGTTTTGGAACTGTATCCTGTGCTGACGATACCCAAATCCTTGTCACTATCAACCAAAACCCTGATGATATAAAAAGTCGGTTCAAAAACTGCATGATCAGTATACAAGACTGGATGACCAGAAATTACCTTATGATGAACGCTGGAGAGACTGAGGTCATGCTTTTCAGCAAAGCCGACCAAATTTGGTCATCAGACTGGTGGCCAGTCTCCCTCGGTCCCTGCCCAGTTCCCAAGCCCTTTGTCAGGAATCTTGGAGTAACAATAGACGATAAGTTGACCATATCTGAACATATCAGGAAAACAGTGGGAAATAGCTGTGGCCAGATGCGCAGTCTGAGGAAGATCTTTAAATGGATCCCTCTCTCAGCACGTATGCCCCTAGTCCAGGGACTCATTGTTAACAGGATGGACTATGGAAATGCCCCGTTTTCAGCTATCAACTTAACACTATTGAATCAACTGCAAGTCCTCCAAAATACTGCTGCTAGGCTGGTACTAGATCCACCCCCTCGTACCCCCTCAGCAGCCTGCCTCAAGACTCTGCACTGGCTCCCCATACAAATACGTATAAAGTTCAAACTTTGCTGCCTAGTCCATAAAGCAGTAAATGGTCATGGACCTGTCTATCTCGAACACAAGCTCAAGGCCCACGTCCCAAGCAGGACGCTACGTTCTTCCAACAAAGCCCTTCTATCTGTACCCAGAGTTCGAACAGTTATAAACGGAGATAGAGCTTTCAGTAAAACTGCCCCAGAAGCATGGAACTCCCTCCCTATTCAGCTGAGGTTAGAGCCCGACCACATGAAATTTCGAAAACAGCTAAAAACCTGGCTCTTCTAGCCAGTTGAGTACTCCTACTTCTTGGATCAGTCGGTCATGACGATCCTTCCTGCCTGCTAGCGCTCTGAGACCTTCGGGTGATTTATGCGCGATACAAATGCAATAAAATGGAAATGGAAATGGGAGGGTTGCTTTTCTGGGCCCAATGGCTAATAGCAGAGACATCAGACACCTTGCTTGTGTTGTTGAGGCTACCATCAATGAAACTTCCGGAGCCTTGAGTATTGTGACAGCCGAGCTTCAGGCTGATCGTCTTATGATCTTACTAAACCGGATAGTTTTAGACATCATCCTTGCAGATAGGGGTGGAGTCTGTAAATTGATTGGGTCTAGTTGCTGTGTTTACATTCCTGATAATGCCTCTACAAGATACCAAGCTATCTCTAAGTTACATACCATCTATACCGTCTATACATCAGGACATAGGAGATTGGTCTGTGATGGGATGGGTTTGGGGACTACTGTCCACATTGGGATGGAAATACTAACTTTCCTTGGGATGGTTTTGGCCATTGTCTTCTCATGTTGCCTTTGTGTGCAGTGTGGACCTGAAATATGTGGTCTTTGTGCCGCTATGTGTGTCCCGAAGCCTGCATCACGGAAAACAGAGAACATTAAAATGATGCTACAGCAACAGCTCGATGACCTTATGGCCATTGACATCGACTCAGACTGACTTGAGTCCCTTATGTATTGCATGAGTAATGCCAAAAGGAGGGTCTGAGGTTCTGCGATTTCAGATTTCATCCCGTATCTAGCCGCCATTTTGTGTCCTGTCGCCATTTTGTGTTGCCCTCACTCAGGCAGCATGGCGAATGATATGCTTTTGCTTTTTCCAGCTGCTACGTGTCTTTTCAGTTAAAAAGTAACTTCATTGTCCTTGTTCATGAAACCCGATGTCAGGGTCTGGCTCAGTTCGTTAATCCATGTCTGGTTCGATTGATCCCTGTCTCCGCCGACTATTTGCCCTCTCCTATTCTTCCCTTATACTATCTCATCTGACTGGCCTTCACTCTTCTCTCCTTGTATGCTCCTATTACACAACTATCCTTTGAGACACACAAGCATGTCCTGCCACCTGCGAGAGGGGATTGTGAACACCATCACTGATTAATTTGTTGGGAGGGGCAGCACACGGGACCCGAGAAAGGGGTGTATTCTGGATACCTGATAGCTTGTTTTCCAACTTTTCTCATTGGTTCGTTTTGTATGTGTAAGCAATGGGATATTGTAAATATGTTTCCTATATAAGATTGTACGCCACAGATTGATGTGGCAGTCTCCTTCGAACATACTTTCTGTACTTCAGGGATAACTATAAATAAATAAATGTTAATGTGGGTGTACTTTTAAAGCGCACTGCGACTCCATGGAGTATCCTGGCGCTGAAGACCGCTGGGGAACCCGTTCTGGTTTTCCCTGTGAGATGGTCCCTTTCTGGGTATCTCCAAGGTGAAACCAGGCATCCCCGGCGTCTGGGGGGGCCGTTGTAGAGATGAGGCAAGCTTAATGCCCAGAGTTGCCGAGTGTATTCCCTGTTTAGAGTAGGCACCGAGCCGAGAATTATCGAGTCCGTTTTTGATCCTGGTCCACGACTGTGCTTAGCTGCAGCTAATAAACCTGGCTTCCACGCTCAATGGAGTGTCTTGTGTCTCTGTTAGTACAAGGCAGGTGAATCCGGGGATTTAGGCGTGCCCTGCGCCGCCCGGCCCATAAGGCCCGGTTCTCCAGCACGCAGGCTGCACCCTAACCATGCACGACCTTATCCCCACCGACTTAAATCTTTTTTTTAAGGTTTATAAAGAGCTGTTTAGCCTTATTAGTGTGCTGTAATCACAAGTGACTGCGCAGTATAGCCAGGCGGCGCTTGTTAGCAAGAGAAGGACAGGCGTGATCCTCGCATTCCAGCTCTTTAATATCTCAGACGAGGGTAGATTCCACCTCTCGGGTCTGAGCAATAGAGATGCAGGTGATAGCCCCCCGAACCATAGCTTTGAAGGTGTCCCAAGGGACATTCTTGGGACTCAATCTCCCTACGAATGTCTGCCACATATACTGGGTCATGGAGGGCTTGGGGGCAGACGTCACCGAGGAAGGGGGTCGCCGCAGGCACTGCGGGGTTGAAGTGTAAGCAAAACGTGCGCCAGGTCGAAGATAGAAATGTTGGAGATGTCCGCTGTGCATAGGACCTAGGCCAGAGAAAGTGAAAGGAAAAAATATTCAATTTGCGAATAGGAACGGTGAACGCAAGAGTACAAGGAATAATCTAAAGAATCCGGGTGTAAAAATCTCCAGGCATAGACCAAACCAAAGTCAGTAATGGCATTCTTTAACTGCGCCGACATCGCCCCAGCCACATGGTGCCCCCGCGCAGTGCGATCCCACTCAGGGTCCCAAACCAGGTTAAAGTCACCTCCAAGTACAACATGGGTAGAGAGAGAGCGCAGTAATGTCCCAAGGTGCTGTTGCAAGAACATATCTTGCTTCTGATTGGGGGTGTATATGTTAACAAAGGTAGCAAACCATGCCAATCTTCAGATACCTCCCGTTTTCGTCAGCCATACATTGGGAGGATGCTGAGCGCCAGTCGGGCTTGAAGAGGATTGCCACACCACCAGTCTTAGATGAGGAACATGCCCAAAATTGGGTGGGGTATTTGCGGTGAGACATGAGGTGAGTGTCGGAGGAGAGCAAATGGGTCTCCTGTAGAAAAAACACATCAGAATCATGCTGGAATAGATAGCACCAAACCTGTCGTAGCTTGTTAGGAGAGTTAAGTCCTTTCACATTGAGAGAGAGGAATGTGACAGTGTGCGTCATGTTGTGGGAAAAAAAGAACAACACACTCCAGCAACATCAGAAAATCGCAGAACATAACAAATCCAAAACCCAGCCAAATACATCCCTATAAAGCTAAAGGAGACAGTCCCCAGGCCCGGTAAACATACAGCCCCCCAGGGGCCCACAGGGAAGGGGAAGGAACCTGCCAACGAGAATAGCGGCAAAGACAATGAATAAAGCACAGGGGCAGAGGGCCAGCCAACCCTACCCAGCGACAGATAGCTCCGCCATAGATTCCCAGGTTAACACCTCATCACAGCCTTCAAGAAAAGCAGATCCAAAAAGAACCTGTAGAAGGGGGAGCGAAAAAGAAAGAAAAGAAAAAGGAGAAGGAATAAAGAAAAAACTGGCCAAGTTGGCCAAGTCAATGTAGAGTCTATACGGAATAGCCCGGGCTCCCAAAGGCGGACCATTTCAAAGAAGTCACTCCCCTATAGGATTCTGGGGAGGAGGGGCAGCATGCACACATGGGATGGAGAGCCCCCCGCTGACAGCATCCTGTGCATCAGGGAGATAGAGTAAAACTGAATCCAGCCACTGGGTCGGGACTGGAAGGCCCCAGGACAGGGAGCAATGGGAGAGCACAGCCAGGCACATCACAATGCAGAAGGCGGCTCGTGAGAGATGGGGAGGCACTCAAGGAGCAAAGTTTGTTGATGGCAATCTGCTTGGCTATTGACGATTCAAGTTCCCTTGAGAGGTGTCTAGAAAGAGGAGGAGGAACAGTGGACCACTCTGGCCGGAGCTGGCCCGCAGTACGTGTGTGAGGGGATGGGAGGTCATCACTGTCGGAGTCAACAGGAAGATGGAGGAGATGCTGTGCCTCTTGCAGGGACTGGAAAACTCCCTGCCTACACTCCCAGGTAAACATCAAAGCAAAACAGTGGCCTCATTGGTCTTTAATCTCAAGACCATGTAATTAGTCCTTCACAGGTTTGAAATCTTCCCTCCGACGAAGCGTAGAGGGTGTGAGGTCTTGAAAGATTTGTTTGGAGAGCCCATTGTAGGACACCACTTGTACTCCCTGCACCTTTCGGAGGATGGCTTCTTTGTCCGCAAAGAAGTGGACTCTTGTTATGATGTCTGGAATAAAGTTAGTACCCGATGCGCTCTATCAAGCATGGGCGGCAAGGTGTCCTCACCCTAACGAATAGCATGGAGAAGGTCCGCTGTGTATGACAGGATGTCTCTCCCTTCCATTCCCAATGGAACGCCTCGGATGCAGAAGTTCTTCCACCTACTGAGGTTCTCCAGATCCTCCTGTTTCAACTGTAGGGTGATGTGTTGGTCTTCCAGTTCAGTTACTTTTATTCAGAGGCCATCGATATCCTCCATCCTAGTGTCCATCGTTCGCTCCAGACCATCAACCCTGTTACCAATCTTGGTGACCTCCATGCAGATGTCCTGCAGACCTTCCTTGAAGTCCTGCCGAAGGGAGCCAATTTCAGTATTGATTTCCTGTAGGAAGGATGCCATATAGGCCTGGCTGATGTGCACCCCAGAGGCAGATGACCTAGAGGGTGCCAACAAGGCAGTGGGGTCCTCCTGTGTATGAGAAAGTGTTTTGGACCACAAGGAGGTCACCTGGTCTTCACAGGAAGGTGCAACATCGGGCTCTTTAGTGTTTCTGTGCTTAGGAGGCATGTCTGAAAAGATCAAAGACGTCAAGGACCCAGTGCAGGAAAGACTAGAGCACTCCAGCAGATGGCAGGGCCCGGGAGGGGTAGCCGCGAGTCAGCAAAGGAGTGGAGGGCCTCTCAGCTGGAAGATGGCACGCTTCCCAACACACCGGATGAAGACAAGCACCAAGAACACCCAAGTGCGCGGATTCAGCAAGACACATGCAGAGTCACTCTTGCAGGGCAAAGTAGGGATGATCAGCCAACAGCAGTGTGGGGCCAGTGTATCCACTAGCAAACAGAGATCCCTCACAGATCAGTATTACAGCCTTGCAGCAGCAGTAGGGTCCTTGACCCAAGGGCAGACTCAGTAGGCCAGGAGGGGGGTTCACAAGTTAGAGGGCAAGAAAAAATGTATTGGGACCCTCCAAGGGCCCTGAAGGCAGCGAGGAAACAGCCAGTGTAGGGCAGACGCCAAAAGAATTGGAAAGGCCCCCAGTGCAAGGCTCAGGGATCCAAGGAGCAGAGGCAGGCGGCGATGGAGGAGTTCCCTCAGTATATGCCCCCCTGGAGTACTTCAAGAAGCCTGGGCCTCAGGGACGGAGTAAAGGCAGTGATGCAGGGGCCGGGAAGTCACAGGCTGCAGAAGGAGGCAAGAAGATGGACCCAGCGTTGGAGAGGTAGATGGAGCTCACCCGACCGCCCACTGAGAAGCTTTCCCCCCATTCTGGTACCTCTAGTGTCTGGGCGGATCAACACGATATGATGCTTCCACAGGACACAGGGGGGGGGCAACCGCCCACTCAGCTAGGCACCTCGGGCAGCAGGGAGGCCGCCGTACATTTCTGCCAGCACCGAGGTGCAAAAAGGGTATCAGCCACAATTCGGAGCAGCAAGCAGGTCCGCGGGGGTCAGGGTGCATGGGACCCGCAGCAGCCGTCATCACCACTCCGCAACCACAGTGAAGGCCTCCAGGCACCTAAGGAATCGTTGCTGTAGCCAAAATGGCAACCGGAGTGGGTCGGGCTGTTCCAGGCCAGAGAACTCGATCAAGATGGAGCTTTCGATCGGCCCCTGCAGCACCAGATGTCACCAAGGAGCCTCCCCGCAGACGGCCAAGCCTCACAGTCTGCAAATCGGGCCCGGTGACCAGAAGACAAATGGCTACGGGAGGCGCCGGAGCGGAGACTCAATGGGACACCTCTCACTCCATGCGCACCCAAGCCACACCCCGACCTGATCTGTTCCAGTAGTTTTAACTACATTCAGTTTGAATGCCAATTTGCCTCCCAAGACAATGAATTATCAACAGCAATCGAAAGTTACATTTAGGTTTTCCTGTGCACTAATCATCTAACATTCAAAAATACAAATGTAATGCTTATATGTGCCTAATATTATGTAGTTTGTCTGATGACAGAGGGAATAAGGATGGGAGTTCTAATATGGAGAAACCAAAAAATCCAAGGCAACCGCCACCAAAGACCAGAACCTTAACTGTGGAAAAAGAGAAAACACTGACCTTCAAACTGGCTTATCTGCTACTGGAAGATTCAGGTATGCACCTGTTCTCACAAGGCCCTGAATGAACGATGTAAACCCCTCAAATTTCCTTGTTTGATGGCTAGTTTCTGAAATAAAAAACACAAATGCTGAGTGGGGAACAATAACATGATGTAGTAGTCAGGCATAGAATTTTCAGGAAAGTGGTCCCACCACATTATCAGAACGTTCCCCACATGCAGAGGGTGATCTTTCAAGACAGCAGGTTTCCTTCACTGGGAAGACAGAGACAAGGGTCTCCATGCATGAAAAGGCCTATTAGTCAAGGTACCAGATCTAAATAATGCCCTAAACCAAGTCCTTATTAGGGGTGGGTGAAATATGCTATCCCGCCTCCGGAATTGGCAGAACTTTAGACGACTTTGTATTACTCTTGTAATGCTGAGTTCTGGCCAAATTCCACCAATCGCTGTATTGCATAATTATTTTTTGTATGTGGCTCCAGAATTGTAAGTTGGCAAGTGTGAACGAGATTTGGTGTTCCCTTGTGAGATTTTCGGTCACTAGGTAGACATTCAACATTATTTTTTGTAACGTGAGTGGAAGGCTGCCGCATGAGTAGAAAATCTACTCAAGCGGCAGCAAAATCAACTTGAGTAGCTGTTCCCTCTGGCACGCTATGAATTGCCATTTGTTGCTATTTACGGTGGAATGCGCTCCAGATGCTAAATCACAGTGCAACATGCCTGTTTTAGAACTCACAACTTCACAGAATTCTGCGGAGTCAATGCCCACGAGTTCCACTCATCCACAGTCTATATATATTATTACATTATTTTGTTAGTTTTCACTGAATTAAATTAGACAATCTTTTTATTTGAGTTAATAGTAAAACATTTTTTCAAATATGGTTTGGCTTTACCTAATGCCTTAAACAAATAAATAGCCAAACAAGAGGCCTTCAGCTGCTGGGCTTACTTCTGCTGATTCCAGTTTTGTCATCATAGGGTTAATTCAGGTTATGATTGGCTTGCGCGTTGTGTTGAAAAGGCAGTGTTAGTATTACCCAACTGCCATATGGCCCACTGGTACCAGCCTGCCTATGTTTTGGGGTTGACCAGCATACCAAATTCTTTTGTCTGAACCCCTGTTTTCAATCTCTGAGTCTGAGAGCCTAAGACGTCCAAGAGTTCACCTTGGTATGCCCGCCTAGATCTGTCTACACCCTTCTATGGATCTCAGAAATGCTTCCTAAGGAATGTTAAGATATTCAGATCGATCTCTAGCATTTCCTCCATCTTCCCAGGCAGGTCCTGAGGTGGACATTCTTCTTTGGGCCATCTGCTCGCCTTTTTTTCAAAGGATTTGCGCAACCGTGCCTGCACATCTTGGGAGACATCTGGCGATGGTACCCAGGTGGATTATCTCCTTAGGGTTATAGCCCAGTGAATCTGACTCTTTGTTACTAGTTTCAAAGAGGGGTTTGTATCCTTCTGCCATTTTTGAGATTCGTGAAGGAGTTTCGCAGATTTATCACACTGGTCCGACTCATCAGGATCTGGATCAGTTGTAAATGTGTCTTTCTTCTAGGCATTCAGGTTCACAGCACTATATCCATTATCACCCAGATTGCTCTTTGATAGGTTTTCTATAGTTCTTCATGCAGTCATTCAGATTTATTCTTAGCCTTTCATTTATCTAACTGCACTTGAGGTGGGACCATTGCGGCTGATGGTTGCACCTCCTCCTTTTCCTATACATAGTTTTGGAATTGCCTTTTGAGTCTTAGAATTGTTAAGCTCGAGCCACCTAGCTTTCATTCACCCAGGAACTAATGATATGCAGGTGCAGAACCTTCCTTAAGTGAATGCAAGGTTTTCAATGATTAACAATGATTTAATTATTATCTGTGCATTACATGATCTTGAATTGAATGTAGGTGACTGTGGAAGCAGGAGAAGTTCTATAGCTATCAAAACAAGTGGGGCTTAGGGAGGATCCCTATGAGACTTAAAGGAGATAAGAAGTAAAAGGGGCGGCAGTAAATGATTGAGCTCTGTAAGTCAAAACAGAACCAAGCCAACTAATGGTTTTCTTGCAAAGACATGAGATGAGAGCGGTGTGTAGGACCATAACAAACATACCAAAGAGATCTAGTAGTACAAAGCAGAAGAGCCTCCCTAGTCTAGGAAAGATCAGAGATGCTCAGTAACTACAAGAAGAGCAGATTCAGTGCTATGTTGTTAACGAAAGTTGGATTGAGTATGATGTAGCAAGTGAACGGACTCAAGATATGTGGAGGGTTGTTTATTTACATGTCTCTCCAAGAGGTTCAAGGGAAAAGTTAAGAGAAAAATAGGGCAGGAGTTACTTAGGATGAGAGGGTCAGTACAGGGCTTTTGAGTAGCAGAGAACAACAAATAATCCATCTGTTGAAGAATTAAGAACTATACTAATTTCCAGAGATTCATTCCATTATCTGTGCATACATATCATATAAATTGCAAGGATGAAGAGTTAATTTGAATATAAGTATAGTAGAGAGTGAGGCTTGATACATGCAATGAACTGATGTCTTTGTAAAACATAGGCAGATTATTAAGTTTGCGAGGGTCAAAACAGGAGGTGTGGGAAAGTTAGCATATATTTTGGAATTTTTTTATGAAAATTAGGCCTGGGTAAAATGTTATTTATTACAGACCAATCAGAGTAAATTTGCCAATTTCTCATTATTCATGTTACATGGAATTACAGAAAACTACATGGTTACTCGTGTTTGGTCATTTAGAGCAATTTGGGGCAAAAATTGCGACCCAAGAGCTCAAGTGTCTGCTGGCTGCTCCTGGTCCTGTTTTGTTGCATTTAGCACTATTGTCTTAATGCAAAATACATCCTCTGGTTCATTTTGGAAGCAATGGTGCATTTTACCCTAAGAAAACATCTTCAGGTTATGAGCCTCACATAACTCTGCATAATCTCGAGTAATTTTGCTGTCATTTTGCAATACTAAGCAAACGCAATTTACAGCCTTCCATAATAAAAATATCCTGGAAAGGTTGGAGCATAGTTCCTGTAAGAAGGGGAGGTTGATTACATTCATAACAGCAGTGCAGTGCAGTAAAGACTTGACAACAGAAACGATTTCATGGAGATAGATGACTAAATAGAAATAGTTTAACTGCATGGCTGCGGCGGCTTTTCCCGCTGTGTGCGGCAATTTTCGAAAAGCCGCTTTAGATGACGAGCTCAGCTCGTCATCCGCACAAGACCACCGTGGCGGATGACGAGCTGAGCTCGTCATCCGCAGCGAAGAGGTTAAAGGATTGACCAAGCTTTACAGATATCGCAATGGTGATCTTGGATGGCTATTCCATTAGTGGTTTTAGACTGACCATAAGAAATAAAGAACAGCCAGGATGCATCAAACATGGGTTTGTTACTCCAGGCACACACTAAACGCAAACATTCTATAATAAATATCTTATCAGTAAGAAACAACACAGAGTATGTGATACCACATACCACTCTTTCTCATGTTGACCTAGGTGTCCTTGGACATGCCGTTATGTCACATTCAGTATACCTATGTCGACCACTAAAAGATATGAGTTCTGCATGCGATTTTCCAGTTCTACATGAATTTTGTCATAACTAAGTAAGGATCTTAAACATTACTACTTCGCCTAACATTTGGCTTCAAGCTTTTGAAGAGCTATCCATTTCAAGCACAACCTTGGCAATTTGCAGCATTTGCTACCAGAACATAATCTCCATGCCTTCCTGAGGGAAAAAGTGTATCCACTTGATAGGAAACGCTGTTCTTGTGCCTCAACTAGTTGATGATATTTCTTGCTATATCTACTCTGAAATATTGATATTTAATTTTCTGTTCATGGATCATGGCTGTTGGCTGACTGGGAATCATTGTGTCTTTGATGGTGGCCAGAATACCACATTTCCTGAGGCTTACCTTCTGCCACACAGTGCACCAGTCAAGATCAGATGACCAACCCTCTTGTGTTTTCCATCCACTGCTCATTCACTACCAATATAACAAAATCTCTTTGGAATTAGTTTTTGCCATCTCTATTTCACAAACCTTGCATTGTAGTATAGTTAACAGATTTGATCATTCTTACATAAATCCAATAATAGTCTAATTCAGGTGGGTGTGACACCTCTTTATGTGTACTTTGTTTGCCTTTACTGTGGCATAAGTATGGGTATTGCTGTCCCCACGGTACACTACTGATACCCTGAATGGATTGATTTGAGGTGAGCAATATTACGTGAAATAAATACTCAGGCCCATTCCACAAGGTAAATTTAGACCAAAAGTCTAATTTAGACCAAAGTCTAACTTTACCACTTTTCAGCTTTCACAAAGGTAAGTTACTACGAGCAAAGTTAGACTGCTGTTCTAAGGTAAACTTTTGGTCTAAATTCATCTATGTGATTTCAGCCCAGAGGGCCTGATTCACAAATGTAAAGTAAGTACAAAAGTCTAACTTTGACCAAAAGTCTAACTCTACTACTTTTCATTATTCAGAAAGGTAAGGTACTACAAGTAAAGTTAGACATTTGGTCTAACTGTACATTTGTGAATACTAAAAAGTTGTAAAGTTAGACTTTTGATTTAAGTTAGACTCCTGGTCAAACTTTACCTTGTGAATCAAGCCCTCTGTCTGCTCTTCCTGTGGAGTGCATTGTTGCCATAGGGCAGCAGCTGTGCTTCACCCTGCCACTCATTTCTTTTTTCAGTTTCATATAGGGGAAATTTGATCCACAAGTTTAGAAGTGCTTTACTTGAGTACCAATTACATTGCACAAGAACACATTCATTTTTGGTAGGCTCAGGGAGATTAAGTGACATTTCCCGACCACGAGATTTTGAGCTTGTGCCAATACTCAAACCTGTCTCCCCACATCCAAAGTCACCAAATGTGGTAGTTGCACCCCTCCTCATCTGCACCACATCACTCTACAATGAACAATATCTAGTTTTGAGTGCTTGCTGCTTGCACCAGGAAGTTAAGACCTTTTATTTGGGTTGTGTTTCTTTTCCATGAAAAAGCATATGTGAATTGTTGAATAAGCTCTAATTTGTAAGATAATTTGGAAGCCGGGTTATGATTCTTTTAAATTGGTCCTTAGTGTGCCTTCCCACTATCTCTGTGGTCTACACTGTAATGGACGATACAGATATTTGGAATAGAATGTCTTTTCATTCATAGTATGTTCCTCTGTCTTGCATGGAGCAGAACTATATTGTCTCAGCAGTAGTGATTTACTCCTTTTACTCCTTGCCTTAACACACTCCAATGTGCCTCTATTAAGGCAGGTGTCTGCTTATTCAACTTGCCTAAACATTGACAGCGGACCATCAGATCCTTCGGGTTTGTCAGACACTTAGGATCTCATTACGATGTCGGGCGGAAAGCCCCCCCCTGACAGTCGGAACCCTGCCGGCCGACTCAGACAATTTACATTTCAACTTACCAATTACGATGTTCACAGTCGGAACGTAAATCACGCGGTCATTTTGAATCGGTTCCGACTGGCTCTCAGAGTATCTGTGTCAGTCGGAACCGCATCGTACGCCTCTATGGACCACGTTTCCATCCTCGTATTTACGATGTCGGCTTCCAACAGCCTTTTCGGTCCGGCCTTTCAAACACGAAAAGGCTGTCGGAAAGTAACTTTGGGGGCCCTAGTAGGGCCCCCTTCATCCTGCGGCCTCCAGATGGGGGCTGAGGGGGTACCTAAGGGACTCCCAGCAAAATTCGGCACAGTGTGGCAGGCAAAACGGGGTGCCTGCAACAGGGTGTAGGGTTTTCCGCACACACCCCATTTCTCCGTGGAGGCCTGTATTACGGCCATTTGTCGGGTAGAACACGAACTCCCATAGGGCATAATGAAAACCCGACTGAACTGGGTTTGGTTGCATCATCATCGGGCATTCGGAACCGCCGATCGCAAGTCAATCAGTCCCGAATCCTAGACAGTGACGTAATGAGTCCCTTAGTAGCCCTCAGCTTATTGTTGGTTTAAGGGAAACAGTTGGAAGAATTTACTTATGCCAATTCCGAGCACATGTTTCCCTCTCTGCATCCCTGCACTTGCAAAAAAACTGTATATTCTTCTTCAGAGCCCTGCTTCTTGTCGTAATGCTAATCGCATATATATGCATATGAATCAATCTGTCATGGACAGCTGACAGAGTATAAAGATGATCTTCACCTCAGATAAAATATAATTTTGCTGCTGGAGTACTCCTTGCACATAATTAAAAGTCAGCTTTGTGTGATGTTTTTTTTATTTAATAACATCTATTTCTGGTGTCCAAACTATCCTTATATACCTAGCCATGTGTAAGTGGCAGCAATGATTACCAAGAGGCTGGACAGAGTTCCCTCAGCTGGTAAATGTATGACTGAATGAATGGCTGAATGGATGAGCGGATGATTTGTTTATTTAATAAAGGCCATTTCAGTACTCCGAAATATAGCTTCAAATAAAACCGTGCAATGAGGATGTTTTTCACCTCTAGATTTTGAGTCACAGAGACTACTCGAGCTTCACTGATGTTGTCTATTTGATCACATTCAGAACCCCTCTGTGCAAAACATACCAGTTACTCACAGTTGCCCATCTTTAATTATATATAATGTTTTTATTTTTTTTATATAATCTATGCAAATAACGAAACCATATTTATAAGACATAGGGCCAGATGTAGGTAACACATTTTTACCGACTGAAAATTACCGATTTTTACCGAATCGGTATTTTCGAAAAGTGAAACGAGATGTAGGACAAAATTCGGTAAAATATACCGATTCGGTAAAAATCGTTAACCCCTTTACGGTATTTACCGAATCAGTATATTCCGAAACGGCTAATACCGAATCGGTAACTCACATGCAATCCTATGGGCCCGGAGGCCCATAGGAATGCATTGGAACTACCGACTCGGTATTTACCGAGTCGGTAAATACCGAGTCGGGGATACAAAATATCAGGCAGTTGAAGATACAACCAATCACGTGTCACCATCCCGCCCCTCAGCCAACCAACAGAGCAATAGACCAATCCTGTGCATGGACCCCACCCCACATCCAGGAAGTGGCCACACCCATGCAGGTGCAGTGTAACTGATCACACAGGAGAGCAGACACACAGAGACAGGCAGTTGTGAAGCAGAGCCCTGCAGGAGAAAGACATGGAGCCCCAAGACTCTCAGAAAGAAGGTGCAGAGAGGAAGAGGAAGCTGAAGTTCAGCACTGGAGAACTGCAGGTGTTGGTGGAGGAGGTAGTCAAACACTACCCAAAAATATTTAGAAAACAGTCCCTGCATGTACCAGAGGCTGTCAAGAGGAGCACCTGGCTGGGGATCCAGACTAAAATCAATGCCATTGGAGTTACCAACAGGGAAGTGGACGACCTAAAAAAACGATGGTATGATCTAAGGATCACCACTAAGAGGAAACTGGCTGCAAGAAGCAAGGAGTCAAATTTAACAGGTGGACGGAAGAACAAGGCACCTCCACTCACAGACCTGGAAGAGCTAGTGGAGTCCACACTGGAACCAGACTGTGTCCTTGGGATTGGTGATGCAGACAGCTCAGCCCGAGCTGCAGCCAAGAAAGGTAAGGGACATGTCCATCATCCCACGCCCCCTGCCTGTGTTCCTCCCCCAATGTGGCTATGTATTTAGGAAATCCAGTTCAGACTTTAGTACTCACCTGCAAAGCATTATGGGAGTGGTAGTCATAAGAATACCAATTTGAGCAGTCAACATGAAAAGTCATCAGGCATGCCACCCAATACAATCAGACACATGGGAGGAGCAGAAAATAGTGATGGCAAAATGTAATTTAATCATGATGTACACGGTGAAAGCACCACTAAGATAATGTCCATGTCTGTCCACAGGAGAGACATCACGCAAGTCCCAGCATGTGAGGGAGCAGACACATCCCCAAAGGGATAGCAGTGAACAAGAAGGCAGGGATGCTGGGCCCAGCAGTGCAAGACCTACAGACATACCAGATGCAGACGACACCATGCAACTGGAAGCATCTCCTGTGCTCATAGGCTCACCACTACCTGCGTCAGAAGAAACACACACACCAGCAGACTCTGAGGTGTCCGAAATCCTCAGGCCAGTGAGGCATGAGGGTCCCCCGCATAGGATCCTGCAAACATCCTCGGATGCGGAAGGGGATTGTGAGGAGTCAAGGCACTCTATGTCAGGGAATGCACCAGCTCACACATCCACTCCTGACAGGCCATCTGAAGGTAGAAGACGTCGTAGGGCCCGGGAGTCATGCGGCAGTGGCCGTGATGAGAGTGTTTTCCAAGGCCTTGAGACCACAATGGTGAAGGTTCAGCGTCTGCTAGCAAAAGGGATCGGTGCAGTACACAGGCAGATGCTAATTCTTAACACCAACTTCACAGACATGAACAAAGGAATAGGATCAATGGCAGACAGCATGAGGGACATGGCAGAGGGAGTCAGGGACATGTCTCAGTCTGTCATGACACTCTGTGAAGAACTTCGGGAGGACAGTGCACAAAGGCGCAGGGAGAGCCATCATACGCAGCAGCAGACAAGCGGCATACGGCAACTAGCAAATGCAACTTCACTTATTTGTCGCCGGTCAGTTGCAATGCAGGAGGGGCTGGTGCACTGCTGTACTGACCTCACACGGGGGATGGGGAGAGTCACTTCAGCGATGGAAGTGTTACTGACAAACCAGTCAGCCACCACAGGGGCAGAAGGTGACGGTGACACAGACACTACTAGTAGCAGGGCCAGCACCCCTGTCTCTGAAGTGAGGAGGAGTAGCAGACGCCAGAGTGCTGGCGCTGCCACAGCAGACTTTGAACCCAGCCCAGCTACTGCAGCAGGCGTGGCTGTTCATGGGAGCAAGCAGTGAGTCCAGCAAGTTCAGTTGGACATGTGGGTGTGAGGTAACCCCTGTACACACAGTAGTGCCAGGCACACTAGTATGTGACATTTTTGGATCATTTATTTTCTACGTAGTGCTAAATATACTACGTGAATTAAGGTACAACACATGCTTTGTCTCCATACTTACTCAGAAGTAGTTGTGTGTGATTTCTGTCCGTCTCTGTCTTCCATCTGTGGGAGTTGGTACTCCGACTGTGTTGGCTGCTGGTAGTGCCTGGTCATCGTCATGGTCTTCATACTCCTCCAATTCCATCTCTGTACCCCTCTTAGTTGCGAGGTTGTGCAACATTGCACAGGTTGCAATAATCTTACAGCACGTTACAGGTGCGTACTGCCGTGCACCCCCACTTTTGTGGAGGCAGCGGAACCGGCTCTTCAGGAGGCCAAAGGTGCGCTCAATGATGTTCCGGGTGGATTTTTATGCCACATTGTAACGTCTCTGGCTGGGGGTTGTGGGGTTGAGGTAGGGTGTCAAGACAAAGGAACGGAGTGCATATGCACTATCTCCTAAAGTGGAAGACAAAATTATACATTACTCAGATGCACACATTGACATACATCTGCTTCATCTCTCAAGGGAGTGTCACCCATTTCTTTACCTAGAAGGTATCCTTCCCCAAATTTGCCCGCTGTCAGGCGGGTATAGATCCCACTGTTTTGGAAGATATATGAGTCGTGGGTGCTTCCTGGGTATCTGGCCACTATATCGGTGATGATGAACTTGGCATCACAGATTGCTTGTACATTGATTGTGTGTGTAGTCTTCCTGTTCCTGTATATGTGCTCTGTGGCAGCTGGGGGGCAAATGGGGATGTGGGTCCCATCAATGCAGCCAATCACGTGTGGGAAGTTAGCCATGAGGTAAAAGTCTGTCTTGGTCCTGAGCAAGTCCGCATCTGTGTCTAGGAAGTGGATGTAGTGATCCATTCTTTGTATCATGGCGTCCAGTAACCTTCTGAAAAAACGCGACAGGCAGCTCTGGGACACCCCACCTACCGCTGCCACTATACTCTGGTAGCTTCCAGATGCTTGGAGGTGTATGCTACAGAGCACCTGGACATGGGGTGGGATGGCATGGGCCCTTGGTCTTGGGTGGTCCAGGAGTGGATGCAGGTCCCTGATCAGGTCCATGATGGTTTCAGGGTGCAGTCTGTATCTCTGCAGTATCTCTGCCTCTGTCAATTGGAAGAGTGTAATCCTTTGCCTATATACCTGCTCCTCCCTTCTCCATTCCCTCTCACCTGCTGCCTGTAGCCTTAGCCGTCTTGCTATGACGTAAAAAGCAGCCATTCTAGTTCCAGTGTTGCATTTTGGGGCCCTTCTTTATAGGCTGTACCTGATTACCACCTGCTTGCAGTCCATGGTAAATACCGACTTAAAATTACCGAATTTCAAAGAAATTCGGTAAATTAAGGCTCACCTACATCTCTATGGCGTGGTATTTTTCATTTCGTAATTTCCGATTCGGTATTTTTACCGATTCTGAACTTTTTCCGACTCAGTATTTGTTCCGAATCGGTAATTTTACCGATTCGGAGAATTCACCGACTCGGTATTTGTTCCGATTCGGTAATTTTACCGATTCGTAAATGTTAACGATTCGGTATCTTTACAGAGTCGGTAATCTACCGATTCGGTATTTTTACCGGTTTTCGGTGACCTACATCTCTTAATACCGGTTGGTAACGGCCGAAAACACCGACTTTCAGACATTACCGCCCGGTATTAGGCTACCTACATCTGGCCCATAATGTGGAAAATATTTAAAAGTGTTATACTAATGTTAATAATTATCAAATCACATACACGCACATCACATCACACATATGGTAAAATAAATGTTATTTACAAAGAATTACAGTAAACATAGTAATAATGTGAATAACAACCTTTCATAACAGAATCTAAAACTTTAGTGAGGAATGTAAGTTGCTCGAAAGCATAAGTCTGTGTTGTACCATCAGGACAATAATTATTCATAGAAACAGATGCTGGATGTCAACATAGGGGTTAAAATAGTTGGTCGTTGGTTCAGTGTATTGGAATGAAAATTATAATAAAAGAATAAAGTTTAATGACTTTGAAAGAATGAGAAAGGAATGATGACGTTTAAACAAAATAAGTGAACTAATTTTCAATTTATATTTCTTTATGCATTTCTATGGTTTTCAGACAAATAAATGATGCTCAGTTCTTGATAAGATTGTCGGTCTTAATAAAACACATTGCTTATCATTACATCAGCCCTTTTAATATTGCTATCAATACACACTTTCCAGACACATATTATTAGATTTTAATGGAGAATTGCAGAAGGGCCCTGCATGTCATCACTGCCTTTTATTTCTTCAATTTATTTCGGTAAGAACCCACATTCATCTTAAAATTTCCATTTAGAACCTTGCATTTATTGGGCACTTCGTTTTAATGTACTGAATATCTTCATAAAAATGTACTGAATATCTTCATAAACATAACCATTAAAGTCCTTTCTGAAACAGGTATTGATTATTCCTAGGGGTTAAGAATTTGGAATACAGGGTATGGGTTTCTATTTAGGCACTTATTTAAAATAATTTGTCAAATCACTATTTTCTTGAAACGGTGTATTCAGCTTAAAAACGTATGTATTTAATTTTTGGTTTCTCAAAAATAATGTCAAAGAGAAAAATTCATACAGCTGCTTAAATCAGTGATTGTATTTAGCTGTTTTCATTTAATTTGTGATACTGTCATCAAGAAGAATCATTACAGTAGAATACACAGAGATTGGTAGACTGGTCAGACTTGACTTATGATTTGGTAGCAGCCGTGGCATGAAATGCACAGTGTCCTGTGGGTCAATTTCTCTTGCATGATGAGCCACCTATTTCATGCTCCACTCACAATTTTCCTGCGTCAAACACTTTTCTTCTGCCTAGAGTTTGCATGATATTTTGTTCTGCACAAAATGTATTTTTGCCGTCCCTTTCTATCATATTTTTAAACGTTTTATTGAGTTTGCAACATGTAACCAAAGAATCTTCGACAGCCTCTATTGCCCCCACCTTTGCAAGCATAGACATTTCCTACATCCATGGAAATCGAATCTCATTTCCGTCATCCACCCGTGCCAGCAGCTTCCATGAGGCAATTCCATCCACATGCTCGCCTCTGGCCCTGGACAAGACTGCTTATTCATGCCCCTGTACCTCCGCCATGGGTTTCATGCCTTCTCCTCTTTTTGGGCATTCACGTCCTGCATATACCTGTTCTCTGCCATCATGCAACTATCCATGTCCTCTGCCCTGGCTTGAATGCCTGGTGCTATCACCTCCCCATAACTTCTGGCAATGTTCTTCTTAGAATCTGCTGGCCCCACCATTAGAAGCAGTTTGGTGTACTGCATAGGTTCATCGCCCCCGAAACATTGAGTATCAGCGTCTTAACATTATTTTCTACTTTTGTTTTGGTTGCTTTGTAGATGTCTTGTTCAACAGCTACCCAGTAAGGCAACGATTCTCTCACAAGACCACACTGTAAGTAGGAAATCCCCCACCTCTCTGTGTCCCCTGCTGAACTGGAGTCTGCCCTTCCCATTTTATAGAGAACCACCCAGGTGTAGTATGCCCTGTGTAGCAGTCTCTGCTGCCTCAAACAAACCCAGCCCTCTTCACTATCCCCTTCAGGGCCTGATGCGCCTCCTACCACTCCTCATCTTCAAATGGGTCTACGTCTCTTTCCCAGTCAGTCCTTAGCTTGATCAGATCCTCGGGCGAATTGGACATTATTTTTCTGTATATCAGGGTGATCGCTTTCTTAGCCAAGTGTTCCTCCAGTACTCTATCCTCCAGAGGTAACAATTCTTTGTACGTGTCAACACTAGTCATGTAGGCTACCAGGGAATGTTGTATCTTCAAGTAATGGAACACCTCAGTTTCCACCAAGCTATACTCCTGCCGGAGCATTTCCAGGAACTTCAGTCACTGTCTGTCCCTAACGTTACCCAGAATGGATATACTGATCATCACCCAGGGGTTGGGGCCTCACAATCTGTCCACCGCCATTGGAGCGTCACTGTCCCATAGGGGCTCAGCCCTAATCAGTTTCTGCCCTTGCCTGGGAGTTTTGTGGCTTGGTAACAGTATGTGTGTGCTGTGGGAGCCGGCTCTGCTGTCGGCGTCTTTAGAGAGCTACAAGGTATCCCCCACTGTTCCTTGCATGCCTGTCAACCCACATTGAGTAGACAAAAACAATTCCCAACTGGCTGTGTCTGAAAATTCAGGTCAGTCAGCTCCAGCATTCACTGCCGTGAGACGCCAGATGAGCCATTGCCTTCTGTTGCCCTGAATTTTCAGACGCAGCCAACACCACGCGAGCAGTCCTACTTAGAACCGCGATCAGCACTCGATCAAAATTACTTCGAAGTGCCGCCAGCCACGCATTCCTGCCTGGCTACCTTCGCTGTACCCATCAACAACCCTGTCCTGATGAGGATCCCGACTAAAGGGGATCAAAACGCCGTCGACCACACAGCCTGAATCATATGACGCATCCCGCGCTTAAAGCTCCCACAAGGAATAATTGTTCTTCCAAGTGACTGTAACTTGTGTTGTGGAGTTTTATCTGATGTATATACTTTGTTTAATGCGTCGTCTATGCTGTTTTTAAAGCACTTGCACACTCACCTCACTAAACTGTATATAGCACCTTGCACCAAGTGCCACCGGGTTGTTATAAGATCTGATCTTTACAGTGCTGTTCCTAACTGTAATTTCATATGAAAGAAAAATTTGTTTTCTTGGTGAATAATACCACTTTTTCCTGAATCATTTGACTCCTTGTTTCTGTTCTTTGTAATGCCCACGGCATACACAATTGAAACTGTCTCTACATGATACCAGTTGGGAATTGTTTTTGTCTACATGATACACCCATCCCAACGTGGTATATGGGTTTTCTCCTGTCATTCCTATAACCCACATTGAGGGCACCATTAGCAGTGCATAGGGTCAATCATTAACTACCACCAGCTATGCTGACCAGTAGTACTTCAGGACATCCGGTATGGCAATCCCTCTCACCAATTTCACCATTGCTTTGCAGGGTGCCTTGCCATTCCACAAAAAGAGCCTCACCTCGCCATCCAATTGTCAGAAGAAAGCATCCAGTACCCTAAATAGATTATTTTGGAGCACATAAACCAATGTCAGCAATGTCATCATTTAAAACATCACCACCTTTCCTTACAACATTTCACATCATTCCTGAACTCATCCAGGAGTCCATATAGATTATCTCTGAAGAATTGCTCCTCATTCCTTGTCACACTGATACCCAGGTATTGAAGGTCCCTAGATGTGGTCTGTAGTGGGTACTGCCCCTTTGCCTCCGGACAGTGGGTAGAGGTGGAACACCTCCCGGTTAATTGTGTACCCTGAGTATGAGCCAAAGATGTGGAATACATGCAGGAGTCGCAGGATCATGGTGTCCCGCTGGACCTCATAAAGACAGTGGCAGCTGGCAGGGAACGGAGTTGGCAGGGCAAGGGGTAGGGGTGTTGGAATTTTTTATAAACATACCTTTTCTTCCGCTTTTCAGTCTCCGGTTCTCTTCTCCAGTCCGGTCCGGAAGAAGCTGCAGGAAGCGGGCCAAAATGCAGTGCTGTGATTGGTCTGAGCGCATGGATCAATATTCAGATCGCAGCAGGGAAACTGTGATATACCCCATCAGGCTGTCCATTACAGCCCGGTAGGGAATATGCAAAGTGCGCATGTCTGCTTGGCCGGGTCAAACGGCTGGTCAAGCACACTTAGTGTGCACAGTCCACTCTTCCTCACTGAACCACCAGCCACACCCCACCCTAACCCCACCCACAGCAACCAAAAATTAAAATGATAATAACACACAGTTATTATCATTTTAATTTGCTCTCGTTCATTCCTCTAAGAGCAGTAGGGCAACGCTCCTCCAACTTAGCGGTGGAGCTGCCACTGCATAAAGAAGCACATCATCTGTGTATAGTAACATTTCTTCATCCCAAGATACATCCCACTGCAATCCCTGCACCAGCCTATCTTTCTGGAGACATGCTGCAAGTGACTCGAGGGCCACCACAAAAAGCACTGTCGAGAGAGGGCAACTCTATCTTGTTCCCTTGTTCCCTTGTGTAGCTGAAAGCCCTCCGAATACTCCCCATTTACTTTAACCTGGGCCCTGGGTTGACTTTATAGTAAACTTGGCCACTTTTGGTACTTTAAGCCAAACCCATTCACTTTAGGACCCCAAACATAAAGGGCCATTCTAAGGAGTCAAAAGCCATTTTGACATCAAGAGACAGAACCACAGTGAGTTCCAAGGTACACTAGGTAAAGGCCATGCAGCCAAAGAGTCTTCGCAAATTAAGTCTGGTACCCCTGTTGGGCATGAACCCAGAGTGTCGGGGTGTACCAAATCCAGCACATCCATTTCAATCTATTAGCCAGTAGGTTTGCCAGTATTTTAGCCTCAGCATTCACCAATGAGATTGCCCGATAGAAGCTGGATTTATCTGGTGGTTTGCCCTCCTTCAAAATTGCCACTATGGTTGCCAGCTGCTGGTCGAAATGAAGGTGACCCGCTGCTCAGCCTCCAGGAACATGCTTAAAGGATGAGGAGCCACCTTGACAGTCACCACCTTGTATAGCTCAACAGGGAGACCATTCGGTTCCGCTGCTTTACCAGATTGAAGTTCCCTGATGGTCTGCTTGATCTCCGCTGTGGAGATATCGACGTCCAGTCTTGTGGTGACAGCAACAGGAGCTCTATGTCTTCCAAAATGACTTTATGATCTGCCTGTGATCGGACAAGGGCGGAGGTGTACAATATGCCATAGAACTCACTGAATGCCTCTGCAATGTTACTGTTCACTGCAGCTCTCTTTACACTATGTCCAGCCAGTTCTGCACAAAATCTCTTCGTCCAGCTAGGCTAGCAGGATTCAGAATCTATTCCCTGCATCATACAGCAGGTGCTGGGTGTCCATTAAGGCCGCCATGGCCTTATTTTCAGTCACATCCTGGCATTCCTGTTGCTTGGGTTTCATTTAATGAACCAAACCAGTACCTGCCGTATTGCTCGGACCAACTCTCAATGTCTAGTACATGGATTCTAAGTGGTTCAACTGTGTCCTCCTCTGTTTTTTATCCCTGTGATTAGTTAAAGTTCTTGACCCCTCACCACCGTCTTGTACGCCTCTCACACGGTGCACTCCAAAGCACCCTGTGCAACTGAACCGTTGTTGGCAAAGTATTCCTCAGTTTTGATTTAGATTGTCTCTCTTTCGGGTATCAAGAGTCTAAGACCCACCTGATCCCCACCTCCCCACACCAATGAGTGGTGAGAGATGCCCTAGCTGGCTGGCATTCTTGCTTCCCTGACCCTCCCATTGTTTATGAGCTATGACAATAGATAATTGATCCTAAAGAAGAAAGGGTGCACTCTTGAGTAGAAGGTGTATTGTCTTTCTAGGGGAGGGTTTCCCATCCAAATATCGAGCAGTCCCATTGCTGCCACAAACTGTGTCAAGGGCCTTGGCCTATTTCTCTCCCCTCCTGTTCTATCTATCAGTTTGTCCATTACCATGTTAAGCTCACCCCCAACATCAGTATCTCCAGCGGCAGAGACACCTTTCTCAGGGTCAAGGCATGCAGTTTTGCCAGCACATATACAATATTCACTACTTCCCAATCCCAGGTACCTGGTCAGGCTGCAAAGCAGCCTTGGTCATCGAGCCAGTCTTACTGTGGGCAAAGGGCCTATTCTTACAAATGAGGATCCCCACTCCCTTGGACTCTGTAGCATGGGCAAGAACTCTGTATGCCTGTGTTAGACCTGGCATCTTCAGGGTGGTCTTACCATAGAAGTTTGCCTTTTAGCTCCTGTTTTTACTGATTCTTTTTGCTGGCTTTAGGACTCTGAGCACTTTACCACAGCTAACTGGTGCTAAAGTGTATGTGCTTCTCCCCTAAACATGATGATATTGGTGTATACCTGATTGGCAAATTTCATATACTGGTAAACCCATTATAAAGTGGTATACTGCATACCCAGGGCCTGTACTTTACATGCTGCTAGTGGACCTGCAGCACTGACTGTGCAACCCACATAAGTAGCCATTCAAACCTGCCTCAGGCCTGCCACTGCAGAGTCTATTTGTGAAATTTACTGCCACTTTGATTTGGCTATTAAAACTACTTGCCAAGCCTCAAACACCCCTGTTATTACATATCAGCCACTGCTCAGTAAGGTCCTAAGGATCCGTAAGGGCAGGGTGCTTTGTAAGTAAAAGGTAGGGCATGCACCTTCATGTTTTACAAGTCCTGGTAGTACCAAGCAGCCTATTTTTTTCACTACTGTGAGGCCTATTCCTCTCATAGGCTAGCATTGGAAAATTCTTAATACACTTTAATGCTGTAATTTCTGATCGGAGAGGAGTAGCTTTTTCATGTTTCATATGTTTGGAATGGTAATGATGAATCATCCACACTGGTGAAGTTGGAGTTAAGGTACTATTTTAGAAATGCAACTTTTAGAAAGTGGACCTTTCTCTGCACTTACTGCTCTGTGTGGCTGACAGCCTGTCTCCTATGAACGTGTGGGGTGGGTGACAGCTACATTTTATGTATTCTCTCTAGACTGCCAGAACACAGGAAGGATAGGTGAGTCTAAGTACCGTCTACATCATACATCTGCATTCTGATGACCCTGCCTGGGCAGGATGGAAGGGAGGGACTAATACTTCATTTGTCCTGTTCCCAAGCAAGTCACTGATCACCCCCCACAGATGGTCTCAGTATTGGGTAGAAAGTGATACTGGTGCACTTTAGTGAGCAACTTTGAAGTCACCCCTCAAAAGTACTGGGTCTCTGACCCACTGAAATCAGACAATTCTGGATCTTGAACTAAATCTCCTTCAGTGGGACTGCTCTGCTTTTTAAAGGACTCGTCTTTGGACTCAAACCTTAGAAGGCCTGCTTTTTTATTGTGCTGCCCTGGTGCCTGTTGCTCTCTGACTCTGCTGAAGAAGAGCTGGACTCTGCCTTGACTACAAGTGATCTCCAAGGGCTTGTTGGCTTGCATCCTCTTACTTGAGACTCAGGGATATCATAGTCTTTACCCCTGCTCCTGTGCCTGGCTTACTCGATGTGGCCCAGAACCATGAAACACAGATTTTGACACATTTCCTTTCTGCAGGTAGAAGAACCAGCACATCGGCCCGGTTGTTGGAGTAAAATCGGCTTATTGCCTCGTAACCATTGCTTTGCCTTCAGAGATTTACAGTGTATCACTGTCACTGCAGCTTGTTGAAATTGATGCATCCTCTCGACTACGTGGCAGAATCTGCCACATTGCTCAATGCCACTCATCTCCGGCATCCGTCTTCAGAACCGATGCATCACCTTCACTGAATGGAGAAGATGAAACATCCTGCAGGCCTTGATATCGCCGCAATTCGCTGTTTGAGACCAGGAAAGGTACTTTGTTTACCTGGACTTGCTTGGGTCCTATAGCTGTCCGGAGCCCCATCAAGGTCAGCACGAACTTGACACTGCCCTGGTCCAGCGTGTGACCTAAAGTAAGATTTTTAGCGTTATTTGCTTCTAAGTACTTTACTGCATTTATACCTTTAAAATTCAATATTTAAACTTCGATACATTGGATTTTTGCCTTTTGGTCTTGTTTTATTAATAATATAAAAATCTATTGTTATAAACCTGTGTGGAGTAATTTTGTTTTGTATTTATTGATGTTCCTGTGTGTGTATGTGTGTTTATGTTGCACAAATACTTTACACATTGTCTCTATAGTTTAGCCTGACTGCTCTGTCCCAAGCTTCAAGAGGGTGAGCAAAGGTAAACATTAAGAGGCCCATTAGGATGTCGGGCAGTGGCACCACTGCGGTGCTGGCGGTGCGGAAAAACACATTTTTCCACCCATGAGCAGCAGTAAACAGGTCTGCCATATTAGTATTGCCAAACATAGGTCAATTCCCGCCCGCCACCGCAGCAGAGTGAGCCAATGGAGAATCAACGTCGTGCGGAATGACGTCCGACGCGCTCCACAAATTAGGATGCCCCAAACAAGCAGACGCACCGCAGCGGAGATGCTGCACAATCAGAGATGGCGGAAGCTCGACAGCGGAGCGTGAAATCAGAGTCCTAGTCCCCTCCACCCGGTCACGACCGCCATGAACCCAGCACGACACGTATTCCTGGTACTGTACCCGCTACATCACTATGAAATCATGGCCCGCCGAGAACGCCGCCACAGGTATGCATCTATACAAATACAACACACAGCACACAGGCTGACCAGGGTCCAAATCCACAACCGCCACCCTGCTGGGGCAGTAACACATCCACAAGGGCACCCACACATGACCCACCTGTCACCAAGTCACCCCTCTGCATCCTGGACACGCATCTTCCGCGATCATGCCGCAATGTCCCGGTCACGTCACAGCCGCGGTGAATACATCGGAATACATGCGCAAAATGCAGAAGGCAGGGCCAGTACAAGGCATGGGCAGGGCACCAAAACCTCAACAACGCACCTCCTCCCACCACAAATCAGCACACCCCATGAGGGCACAGACAATGTGCCGATCCTGTACACAACAACAAGCCAGCTGAATCCACACCCTGCACCACACAACAAACAACCAGGGAGACAGACACTACAGGAGTGGCTGCACAGGAGCACACAACACACAGCACAGTGCCTGGGGAACACACACACCACAACACCACCACACATGGAAACAAACATGAGTACAAGCACCAAATGAACACATGGACAAAAAGCCTGCACACTCACACATACATACCACACACTGACACACAGACACCCAAAATGCCAACAGCAATGGAGCACAACAAATCAGCAAGCCTTAGTGGGATGTACACAAATGGAAGGCCATGAAGTCACACAAGAAGCATGTGCACATCACATGCAAGACAAGGAACACAGAACACCCCCCTCAGACCATCAAACCACACATGCCTGGTAGAGTCAGTGAAGTAAAATCAGAGGCACCACAGTGCAACAACACAGGGAGACAGCAAGGCATACCAGGTAAAGGCACAAGGAAGAAAGGAAGGCCTGGAAGTCCAACTGGGAACAGCCACACGTGCATTCAACCACTTCACAGGAGTACACCTGCAGCACAACACACAGGGCCTATATACATACTCCATTACTGAAAACACCAGGAGGAAGGTACACACATACCGCCCTCACAACAGCAGCACACAACACCAATGCCACACACACACTGAAGGCTGCCAATACTTGCAGGCCATACACACAAAAACAAAAACACACCCTGGGTGTAGCCTCAAACATCACACACAGGGATGCCACAGCAAATGTCTGCATAAAAACATCACACAAATACATAACCAAAAAGAAACACACACAGAAGCACAACAAAAACAGACATACACGGTCAGCCAAACTGTGCCAAGGCAATGAGAGCACAGACACAACAGGAGTGCACAACCTCATCACTCAGGAATAAAGCACATAGAACATACCACAAATCACACAAGAAGTGCACCATCACAGAACAACACAGCTACATCAAACCAACCACAGATGCACAGGCCAAACAAACTGAACAAATACTGCATGACATCAGGGGATGCACATCAGGCAATGTCAAGGCCACATACACACAGCACTGTACGGACAACAAGCAGTGTGTGCACACCAAGCATACCAGTCACACACAAACATGAGTGACACAACACCAACCCATACAACACAAATCAGCACATCACAAACACAACAGCACACCCAGGAACTGAAGCAACAGCACAGGCAACACACATACATCCAACACAACCACAACAGATGCACAGATATGGGACTCAATGGTGGAATCAAATTGAACATATCACTGGCCAGCACACACAGCTGAGTAGCAGATGAGCAACCATGACTGCCAAACAGCACAAAACACCACAAAGGATCAATTAGGGAAAGAACCGAAGTGGTACATAGCCCCAGCCCAAACAAATGTGCCGAAGGCGCGCCAAAGGCAAGCTCATCTGCGCCCGCCAGGAACCTCTGCTTCCCCTCCCACAGTACTCTTACGCTACTCCAGGTATATACTATTTCAAATAAGCAGGCCCCAAAATTACAATGCTGCACTTCAATCTGCTTGGAGGAACTGCTAAATCACTGTACCCACTGCCCTTATGAACTTTCATCAAAGGGAACCCAACACCCAGCAGGGAATCTGGATAGCATGGCCCTGCTGAATTGCAGATTCCTGCCTAAACATTCCCTGGAAATGTCCATGCTTCTTCAGGACACAAAACCTGATGTTCTGTTTCTGACAGAGACTTGGCTCTCTCCAAGCTCTGACCCTGATGCTGTACAGGCTCTCCCTCCGGGATACCTGATTCAGCACCTTGACAGAACCTGTGGCATGGGGGGCGGAATTGCAAGTATCTATAAAAATCACCTTACCTGTTGCATTTTGGACATTCCCATCTTAGATTGTGAGAACACCCACTTCACCATTCAACTTTTCCCTTCAAAATCACTCTCTGGCATCCTCTTATACCGTCCCCCGCGAGCATATGGACAATTCGGTAGCTCATTACTGGAAACTATCATCTCCTTGGCCAGTTCCTCATCCAACTTTACTCTTCTGGGAGACTTTAATCTCGATTTTGGTGACCCTTCGGACAAAGTGGCTGGCGAACTAGCACTTGACCTTGCAGCCTACCACCTCAACCTCAAGATTCATCAATCTACACACGTGAAAGGTCACCTTTTAGACCCTATTTTCTCAAACATATCTGAACTAAAAGTGGTGGAACCCTCTCCCGTCCCGTGGTCAGACCATTTTCTAGTGCCATTCATTTGGCATACTCTCATTGAGGACTTCCACGTGCCAGCCACACGCACCTTAGAACGACCCTGGCCCAAATTTATCCTAGATGACTGGAGGTGCAAACTTGAATTAGCCACTCCCACATATGACGCTGACCCTTCAGTAGCAGATAAGACATTTTCTTCATGGATTGAGAACTCTTTGGACATAGTACTGCTCTGAATTATCTTATTAAAAAACAACGGAACGTGCATATTTCCTTGGTTTACTCCCGAACTCCGTATTATAAAAAAACAATGCAAAAGACTGGAAAGAGTTTGGAGGAAAGACTTTGCTAGCAATAAAAAAAAATTTAATATAGATTATCAATCTTATCTTACAAAGCTGCACTTAAAACAATGCAGGTGGCTTATTTTGAAGAAAAAATCCGATCCTCCGTTAACTCATCTAGGGAAACATTCCGCATTGTAAAAAAACTTTTGAAAGTCCCCGACCCACCTCCTACCCCGTGGAAAATACTCCCCCTCCTACCTACCCGTTCTTGAAAACTTCTTATTCAGGGGCTTATCCTCTCCAGACTGGACTCTGGCAGTGCCCTTTATCTTGGCGTCCCTAAAACAGTCATTGCCAAACGCCAACCAGTCCAGAACTTGGCATCCAGACTTCTCACAGGCACTAAAAATCGGAGCTCTGCCAAACCTGCATTAGGCTACCTTCACTAGCTCCCGACTCAGGAGAGAGTTAACTTCAAATCCCTTTGCATTACACACAAAATCCTCCAGGGTAAGGGCCCCCCAATCTCAAGAGCTCTGATTAAACCTTACAAAGCCAATAAAAAGCTACGCTCTGACCACTTCTACTTAGCTTATACCCCCAGAATCAAGAAGGCGTGGACAGGGGGCCACCTCTTCTCCTACAATGCCTCCAGGCTTTGGAATTCCCTGCCACTTACCATCCACAGGGATACCAACCTGCCAACATTCCGCAAACACCTGAAAACTTGGCTCTTCCCTAAATTTTATCTGTGCTCTAATCAATTCCGCAGCACTGGGATGCCTCCGGGTAGCCATGCACTTTATAAATCCTATTCCAATTCCAATGTCACAAATGAAGTGATGAGGAGGCACATACACACACGCAAAGCAAGGGGACAGCCCACATCCAAGTGAAGTGTACTGCACGTCATCAGTGGACATGTCAGGAATGCACTAAACACAACCAGACGGAGTCCAGGCCCACAAAGAGTAGGCACAAGAAGCACACATAGGGGAATGCATTACACCACACACACCATGCCATACTGGAGAATAAAAGGCAGCATGTGCCTGCAATGCCGGAGAAACACAACCACAATGACATTGTGTAGCAGCAGGTCTGCACAGTCTACACAAACAGAATCAAGACACATGGATGATCAAACAAACACAACACTGATGTGCCAGTCAAACACTCTGCACACTCACAAGTGACTAAAACAACAAGTAGGAGTCAGCATGGACGTACCAACACACTGCACACCTCTTGACAACCCAAGAGCACACATCTCATGTAGGCCATGGGACCAGGATGACGGGCCATCACAAGATGACCACGTACATACACAGCTGGGCACACAGAAAGGAATAACACACATATATGATGACATTGTCCAGCCTGTATGCAAACCTGTGCACAGAGATACACTATGTGCTGGCAGTGTCCCCCAACCTGACATGTGAACTATGTAGCCAACAATTGAAATCCTGGAAAATGAGAACTGCAGCACAGGTTAAATTTACACCACAGATGCACAAGTATCAGTGTCTGAAAGAACTGAAATCCCTGTCACCCCTGTGAAAAAAGAGTAGGTGAGCAAAGACCTTGGAAATGTTGAAGTGCCACATAGAGCATGGGGCACAGCCAAACAAATGCACACACCAAAATAACTTTATTCAGTAAGGACTCCGACAAAACAGACAACAGGAGTAACTGTCTTTATTCACATGTTGCATAGATAGGCAGCAACAGTAGAGAAAAGCAAGGCGCAAAATTAACAGCATGACCATAAGAATCTGCACAGGCAAGGGCAAAACAGGAAGGCCAGTGGCCAGTTCAGGGAGCACAGCATATCCATGAGAATCTGCACAGGTAAGGGCAGAACAGGAAGTCCAGTGGCCAGTTCAGGGAGCACAGCATATCCATGAGAATCTGCACATGCAAGGGTGAAACAGCAAGGCCATTGGCCAGTCCAGGGTGTAGAGTGAGTACATTAGAGGCTGCACAGGGAATAGTCCAACACAGCAGAGCAACAGGGCCAGTGTCCAGGGCAAAATTCACAGCAAGTAAATGAGAAGCTGCACCGGCAATGGCAGAACAGGAAGGCCAGTGGCCAGGGCAAAGTGCAGGGTGAGTACATGAAAATCTGCACAGGCAAGGGCAGAACAGGAAGGCTAGTGGCCAGGGCAAAGTGCAGAGTGAATACATGAGAATCTGCACAGGCAACAGCAGAACAGGAAGGCCTGTGGCCAGGGCAAAGAGCAGAGCGAGTACATGAGAATCTGCACAGGCAAGGGCAGAACAGGAAGACCAGTGGCCAGCACAATGTAAGGAGTGAGTACTTGAGACTGTGAACAGGCAAGGGCAGAACAGGAAGGCCAGTGGCCGGAGCAAAGTGCAGAGCGAATACATGAAAATCTGCACAGGCAAGGGCAGAAGAGGAAGGCCAGTGGCCAGGGCAAAGTGCGGAGCGAGTACATGAGAATCTGCACAGGCAAGGGCAGAACAGGAAGGCCAGTGGCAAGGGCAAAGTGCATAGCGAGTACATGAGAATCTGAACAGGGAGTGCGTTCAACTGTACCCTTTCATGGGTAACACAGTAAGGGAGGTAACAATGGGAAGAACAGGCCTCCTGTGAGAGAGACAAGTGTGTCAGGGGGACTAGCACTCACACTTGGCTGTCAGGTGGACTGGGAGCTGGCTGTGTTTCGGGGCCATCAGGAGCACCTGCTTGGGGAGAGAGCGGCCCAGGTGAGGTAGGGCTATCAGTGGCTTGGCAAGCAGGAACGCTGCTTGGACTAGGTGGTGTAGTGGCACGTGGAGGTGGAGTCATGCAGACCTGAGACACAGTGTGGGTGGGAGAGGTTTGAGGGGTGCCTTTCCACTTCTTGGGAATTCAAAATGGCTTCCATGTACTGGGGTTAATGGGATCTGGTGTTGACACAACTGGCATACACACCAACAGAGCTGCATCAGGTGCAGACACTGGCACTCCCTCTGGTGATGTGCTGAATAGTGCGGAACGCTTGGTCTGGCTACGCCTCTGGCCCTACTTCCCCTGTTCGCCAGGTGTACCCCCTACAGTGCCATTCTTACCTTGTTTGCCAGGTGTACACCTACAGTGCCCTCCTTCCCCTGTTTGCCAGGTGTACCCCCTACAGTGCCATCCTTCACCTGCTTCACTGGGCTTGGAATGGGGGTTGATGTGGTGGGGGAATGTGGCTCTGAGCCCTTCCTAGATGTACCTTTGCCATACAACACCTCCTCAGTGGACACAGAAACTGCATCCCTTGCTTTGCGTGAAGTTTTAGGAACAGGAGAGTCCTTAGCTGGGGATGCCTCTGAGGCATGTGAGCCTGAGGTCTGCTTCTTTGCTTTTTGGGCTTTCTTTTCCCTGAAAGGTTCTTGTTTTTGCATTCTGGGGTGGCTTTGCTCTTCTGTGGAGATGGTGTCTGCAGGCAGGGCTGCTTGGGTTGTTTCTGCTTGGTGCTTCTTGTGCTGTATCGTGACTGTGACGCATATGAACCGTGGTCACTATCTTCAGATGTGGCCACTAACTGGGGGGTGAACAAAGGCCCTGGAGCTGGAATGAGAGTTTGAGCCTTTTGAAGGGCAGACGTCACTGTGTGTCAGGACTAGGGTGGTCTGCGGTCTAGGGCCCGCCCCACGTCCTGTACCATCATGCCCTAGACATCTGTGTGGAAAGATACATCGTTTTCATGCTAAGGGGCGTTGGTGGTTACATTGTGTAGCCCTATGATGAAGATGATGTACTGTGTTGAAAAATGCCTTTTCTGTATTGAACTGTGCACTATGTATGGTGTTTATCCTCCCTTGTCCGCCTAATGCGTTAGATATGGCACCCTAAACGCGTCCGCGAGATGCGTGAGGTTTGGCAGCCTCACGCGAGATGTGTGAGACTTGGCAAGCGGCTTTAACGCGTCCGCGAGATGCGTGAGAAACGGCAAGCGGTCGCTTAAAACGTACGTGACCAAGCCCAAGCCCCTTTGCTCACTATTCCCGGGATTTTGAATGTGTGGCAGCTTCCTCCTGATGCTCTGAGTTGGAATTAGAGCTTGGGAAGCATTTTCTGACTTCTTGTTGCAGCGCAATTGGTATCCAGCTGAAGGTCCTTTGGAGAAGGTGAATCCTGTTGCAAGAGTGCTGTGGAGACCTTGGCTGATCCTGTAAGTTACTTCTCCGAATCTATGGTTTCCTGCAGCCACGCCCTTCTTTGAGTAGAGTAGGTCGTACTCTACAGGTAGGACCATTTTAGGTTCAATTATTAAGACTAACATTTGGCGCAATCTTTGCTAATGTGCGTTTAGTCAGTTTCTCTGGTCAAATAAAATCATTCAGAGTTTCTTGTGGAATAATTCATTGAGAGTTTAGACTCTATCTTGTTGGGTTCTACTTTGAATGGTTTTTGGTCGCTATTCTTAACTGGTGTAATACATTTTGCAGACTACAGCAAAAGGATTTATTTTGCTGAAAGAAAGAATATTCATGTGAAGTTTTTTTTTTTGAAGTAGAAAATTGTTGATGTAAACTGAATATTTACAAGATAAAGAGATATTCGGAGTTATCAATGTAAAGCAGATATTTATAAGGCAAAGAGACATTTATGACTTTCATTGTAAAGAGTTTATTTACAAGAAAAATGTCAATAAGTCTTTGGTGATCCTGAGATTCTATTGTGTTTTTGATGTGCAATTCAAAACATTGTTTCATGTGATAACATTGGAGTTTAGGCAGTGTTTAAAGTCAAAATCCTTTTAATTTAAGAAGTACTATTCGTTATTTAAGTTGTTGCAGAGTTTTTCGCAAATACTAGAAAAGACTTGCAGCATTAACTTTTCCTTTTCAGATCGCCTCCCCTGCTGTTCCCTTCCCAACACCCTTTTCCCCCCCTTGATCACTTCAATATTCTGTGTATTTACTACAATCAGAATTGGAGGTATCGAGAGGTGGGCCCTTATATCAACTCGACAGATCCTGAGGAAGACCTCGTCTGACACTGTGGAGGTCAAAGCCTGGACAGTAGAGTGCAGCCCACCCACATCAGAATGTTTGCCCTCCTTGTATGCAACCACCTGGGCTAATTTTTTGCCATGGTCACTGAAGGCATTGAGGAGGGCGGTCTGGCCCACATAAAGCTGGTGCAGAAGCTCCACAGACTCAGCATTGACAGCAGCAGGGGAGATAGGGGCAGGGGCAGCAGTGCCATGTGTGAATGTAACGCGTCCCCTCTTACTGACACGGACACGGGCAGCACCAGAGGAAGTGGATGGGAGGGTGGGCACTGGCGTGTGTGGTAGAAGATGATGCAGAGTCTCCATTCCCTGTGCCAACCAACATGGATGCATCCCCGCTGGCATCAGATGATGTGGTGCTTTGGGTCTCAGGCAGGGATTCCTCCTGCATAGTCCGGTCCACCTCTGAGGCGCTGGTGAGCCCTGTGTCACTGGACTCCGGTGCAGCTGTATCGCTAGTCTCACCACCACTGGTGTCCAGGTCCTGTCCCTCTGTGACCACTGGCGAATCTGCATGAGCGAGAGATGCACAGTCAGGTTAGTGGAATAAACAGGACAAAGCAATGCAAACAATGCAGTACAAAAGGTGCCCAAATCGACCTGTTGCACACCACACTCTGCAATCACATTGCAGTAACTGACTACTTAGACCACAACAGTGCATGTAACCCTGATCATCTGTCATGACTGAGCCTTGATAAGGCCACACAACACAGCACCCTGCCCATGGCTGAAGTCTACCAGACACACAATGTGCTCTGTCCACACCTAGGGACATGATGTCGGCACACCACATGTTGCCACTGACAGACCTTGAGGGAACAGGAGGGGACAACACAGGCACCTATTACGACATGACAGTTCACAATGGCAAATAGTCCATGCAAAACACCATGTTGTACTCTGGGGCCCAAAGACTAGTGCACATTGTTGTCAGATGTGTAGGCCTTAATATTCATCGTGCATGCAATGTACGCATAGATGTAGTCACACTCAGATTGGGAACACTGCTGTTTACTCCCAAATTGATTGCCCAGACTACCCCAATGCTGAACAACCATGAAGGCAAAAACAACAATTGATGGACAGAATGCAGAAAAATGTCATACATTCACCCCAGTACAGAGATCTGGGCCTAAATCCATTGTTTTTTTGTACTCCACACCACCCCAGTTCAGACATGGCCATATGCAAATCAGCCTTGACCCTGTGCCTCATGGGAACAGTCCAGCCGGAACTGCCAAGCCATGTCTTTCCTGGACCGGAATCAAGCATCCTAGGACCGGTTTCCGGCTATCAGCCGTCTTCAGCCAGGATAGCTTGACTCCAGTGGAGTGGAGAGCATGGCACTCACGTCTGAGCATACCCATTCCACTCGGGGTGACAAATGCAAAAACAACAATTGATGGACAGAATGCAGAAAAATTTCGTACATTCACCCCAGTACAGAGATCTGGGCCTAAATCCATCGTTTTCTTTAAACTCCACACCACCCCAGTTCAGACATGGCCATATGCAAATCAGCCTTGACCCTGTGCCTCATGGGAACAGTCCAGCCCGAACTGCCAAGCCATGTCTTTTCTGGACTGGAATCAAGCATCCTAGGACCGGTTTCTGGCTATCAGCCGTCTTCAGCCAGGATAGCTTGACTCCAGTGGTGTGGAGAGCATGGGACTCACGTCTGAGCATGCCCATCCCACTCGGGGTGACAAATGCAAAAACAAGAATTGATGGACAGAATGCGAAAACATTTTGTACATTCACTCCAGTATAGAGATCTGGGCGTAAATCCATCGTTTTTTTGCACTCCACACCACCCCAGTTCAGACATGGCCATATGCAAATCAGCCTTGACCATGTGCCTCACGGGAACAGTCCAGCCCGAACTGCCAAGCCATGTCTTTCCTGGACCGGAATCAAGCATCCTAGGACCGGTTTCTGGCTATCAGCCATCTTCAGCCAGGATAGCTTGACTCCAGTGGTGTGGAGAGCATGGGACTCACGTCGGAGCATACCCATCCCGCTCAGGGTGACGAATGCAAAAACAACAATTGATGGACAGAATGCGGAAAAATGTCGTACATTTATCCCAGTACAGAGATCTGGGCCTAAATCCAGTGTTTTTTTTGCACTCCACAGCACCCCAGTTCAGACATGGCCATATGCAAATCAGCATGACCATGTGCCTCATGGGAACAGTCCAGCCCGAACTGCCATGCCATGTCTTTCCTGGACCAGAATCAAGCATCCTAGGACCGGTTTCTGGCTATCAGCCATCTTCAGCCAGGATAGCTTGACTCCAGTGGTGTGGAGAGCATGGGACTCACGTCTGAGCATACCCATCCCACTCGGGGTGACAAATGCAAAAACAACAATTGATGGACAGAATGCGGAAAAATGTTGTACATTTACCCCAGTACAGAGATATGGGCCTAAATCCATTGTTTTTTGCACTCCACACCACCCCAGTTCAGGCATGGCCATATGCAAATCAGCCTTGACCATGTGCCTCATGGGAACAGTCTAGCCCGAACTGCCAAGCCATGTCTTTCCTGGACCGGAATCAAGCATCCCTGGACCAGTTTCTGGCTATCAGCCGTCTTCAGCCAGGATAGCTTGACTCAGATGCTCCGTCCATCACCACCCCCTGTTGTACCGCTTTGTTCGCCATAAGTTTGCAGGGTATGCTCAGACGTGAGTCCCTTGCTCACTTTGCCACTGGATTCAAGCAAGCCGGGCTGAAGACGGCTGAAATGCCAGATACCGTCCTCGGAAGATGGTTTCTGGTCCACGGAAGGCATGGCTTGGCGGTTCGGGCTGGACTGTTTCCATGAGGCACAGGGTCAGACTTATTTGCATATGGCCATGTCTGAACTGGGGTGGCAGAGTGGGCTAAAGAACGGTGATGGATTAAACTCAGATCTGTTGACTGGGATTGGTTCAGATGCTCCGTCCATCACCACCCCGTGTTGTACTGCTTTGTTCGCCATAAGTTGGCAGGGTATGCTCAGACGAGAGTCCCTTGCTCACTTTGCCACTGGATTCAAGCAAGCCGGGCTGAAGACGGTTGAAATGCCAGATACCATCCTCGGAAGCTTGTTTCCGGTCCAGGAAAGGCCTAGCTTGGCAGTTCTGGCTGGACTGTTCCCATGAGGCACACGGTCAGACTGATTTGCATATGGCCATGTCAGAACTGGGGTGTCAGAGTGGGATAAAGAACGGTGATGGATTAAACCCAGATATGTTGACTGGGTGTGAGTGTTTGATTAGTTCAGATGCTCCATCCATCACCACACCCTGTTGTACCGCTTTGTTCGCCATAAGTTGGCAGGGTGTGCTCAGACATGAGTGCCTTGCTCACTTTGCCAATGGATTCAAGCAAGCCGGGCTGAAGACGGCTGAAATGCCAGATACCATCCTCGGAAGCTTGTTTCCGGTCCAGGAAAGGCCTAGCTTGGCAGTTCGGGCTGGACTGTTCCCATGAGTACACGGTCAGACTGATTTGCATATGGCCATGTCTGAACTGGGGTGGCAGAGTGGGCTAAAGAATGGTGATGGATTGAACCCAGATCTGTTGACTGGGCGTCAGTGTTTGATTTGTTCCGATGTTCCGTCCATCACCACCCCCTGCTGTACCGCTTTGTTCGCCATAAGTTGGCAGGGTATGCTCAGACGTGAGTTCCTTGCTCACTTTGCCACTGGATTCAAGCAATCTGGGCTGAATATGGCTGAAATGCCAGATACCAGTCCTCTGAAGCTTGTTTCCGGTCCAGGGAAGGCATGGCTTGGCAGTTCGGGCTGGACTGTTCCCATGAGGCACAGGGTCAGACTGATTTGCATATGGCCATGTCTGAACTGGGATGGCAGAGTGGGCTAAAGAACGGTGATGGATTAAACCCAGATCTGTTGCCTCGGTGTGAGTGTTTGATTGGTTCAGATGCTCCGTCCATCACCACCTCTCTTGTACCACTTTGTTCGCCATAAGTTGGCAGGGTATGCTTAGACGTGAGTGCCTTGCTCACTTTGCCACTGGATTCAAGCAAGCCGGGCTGAAGACGGCTGAAATGGCAGATACCGGTGCTCGGAAGCTTGTTTCCGGTCCAGGGAAGGCATGGCTTGGCAGTTCGGGCTGGACTGTTCCCATGAGGCACAGGGTCAGACTGATTTGCATATGGCCATGTCTGAACTGGGGTGGCAGAGTGGGCTAAAGAACGGTGATGGATTAAACCCAGATCTGTTGACTGGGTGTCAGTGTTTGATTGGTTCAGATGCTCCGTCCATCACCACCCCCTGTTGTACCGCTTTGTTCGCCATAAGTTTGCAGGGTATGCTCTAGACGTGAGTCCCTTGCTCACTTTGCCACTGGATTCAAGCAAGCCGGGCTGAAGACGGCTGAAATGCCAGATACCGTCCTCGGAAGATGGTTTCTGGTCCACGGAAGGCATGGCTTGGCGGTTCGGGCTGGACTGTTTCCATGAGGCACAGGGTCAGACTTATTTGCATATGGCCATGTCTGAACTGGGGTGGCAGAGTGGGCTAAAGAACGGTGATGGATTAAACCCAGATCTGTTGACTGGGTGTGAGTGTTTGATTGGTTCAGATGCTCCATCCATCACCACCCCCTGTTGTACCGCTTTGTTCACGATAAGTTGGCAGGGTATGCTCAGACGTGAGTCCCTTGCTCACTTTGCCACAAGATTCAAGCAAGCTGGGCTGAAGATGGCTGAAATGCCAGATACCGGTCCTCAGAAGCTTGTTTCCGGTCCAGGGAAGGCATGGCTTGGCAGTTCGGGCTGGACTGTTCCCATGAGGCACAGGGTCAAACTGATTTGCATATGCCCTCCTTTTAACAACTTTATTCTATGGACATGATATGCCTCCTAATTAAATACAGATCAGTGCAAAAAGACAGTAACAAATATCTGCCTGTAAATGGGCCAACATGTTTCTGCCTAGCGGGTGTTCAATCCCTCGGCATTCATCAGGGCCTCTGCTCTTATACTAGTTGCACTCTTAGTAGTGAGATAAAAGGATCACCACCTTCACCATGGGAAAAAAATATATATGTATAACTAAAAAGGAATGGTTAGATACGGTACAACCTGTAGTAACCATGAACTGTCACCCTCCGACTCACTTACGCTACAGTGAATCCTGCGAAGGAAAGCATGACATAATTAACATTGTATTAGATATATCGATCCCCAGTAACATGTGTCCACCCACATAAACCAACAATGTGTGTAAGAATGACATATTCAATGCTCAACCTGAATGATGGGTGAAGCAGCCTCACCTCGCCTGGACTCTGCTCAGGTATAGGAGGCCCCACACTGGTATAGGGAAGAAAAGAGGGATGTAGCATAATAAAACTAAATACTCTTAGCCTATCACTATGCATCAACTCATTTCTATGTAAAGTGCCCTATTTCCCAGAATCTAACACTGAAGAGAGTCAATTTCAGACCCAGTAAGCCAAGCCCCTTAGTAACCCAAAAATTTGACTTTGACAAAAACTGGTATGCATACCAGAAGTACTCTTATTCAAAGATGGTTTTGATGGTATATAATCATTTCAAAAACAACCATATAGTATACTAGCAGTCAGTGCTCTCATGTTCACTCACCTGTCCGTCGGTGCCTCAAGCTTCCATCTGAGGCTTGGGGGAGGCACCGACCAGTGTGTGAACTGAGTATAAGTAGGCTGTAAAGGGAGCTGTGTTCTATAATAACCCTACGCCTAACAAGTCTGCTGCTTACCACAATGTACTAGACAGCAAGTTCCTTGATGTAGTTGGTTTACATAGACCAGTAGAGTAAAGGACCCCCACAAGTGTCCAATATCCTAGCTCTCCGGTCCTTGGCACTGTCAGCATTAAGGTTTAAGGAACACAGACTCCGGCCGGTATGCTCCTGTTGTTAGCGAGATCTCGTGAGATATCGCGAGATCTCGCGTTAATGAACTACCGGATGACGTCACTCCGGCCATGTTTGTAGTCCATTAACATCGCGAACCTCGCAGACTGATTAAAAAAAAGCTATGGGTGAAATGGAGAGGTCTAGGGCTACAATAAAGCGAATGACTCCTCGGCTGGTGAGCTATGTATAGCCAGATTTCAATGTACAACAACCCTCCATCCATGTGCAGAATAGATATATAGGAGGTGTAGTAAATATAATGAACAGAGGTGTGGGTCATTCAAAGAACCAATGTTACCTCAGGCATTCGAACAAGGACGGTAGCAGAGCCACCTCAAAGGCTGAAATAGTGCAATGCGTTGTGTCTCATGTGCTAACACTCTGTTCCTTCTGACCTTCTCAATGTCAATAGCTCGGTATATGTAAATTTACCCATATTGGATCAGGTAAAGGGGATTAAATTACGAGATTCCTTGGACCCTGTTATAATTATCCATCTTTATATAAACAGTAGTTATCACTACATAGCACTACTAGAATAGGCATATGAAAATGATGAGATCCGATGGACCGGACTATATGGTTCCATCTCCACATAGTAGTGTTTCTATCCCTACACAGCAGTGGTTACAGGGAGCTTTACCTGATCCAATATGGGTAAATTTACATATACCGAGCTATTGACATTGAGAAGGTCAGAAGGTCATATGGTAACCAACATACCAATCAATACCAGCAGTGGTGGCCACCTAGCCCATGGGGTTTCCCACCTAATCAACAGCCTTATCCCATAGCACCACCAGGGGTTTCCAAATGCCTATAACTCACAAAATTTTTTAGGGTTTTAGGGTTTGACGCCCGCCGACCCAGAGGAAAAAGGCGAGCAGCACAAAATACGGTTGTACAATGGGAAGACCAGACAGGCCCACATGCGGGGACACGGAGTCAGACTGCCAAGAACCAGAAAGCAGGTCCATCGGGGAACAATCCCTTGTAGTCAACTTATCTACTAAAACACTAACCACACTTGAAGAAGAAGTATTGAATAAGGGTCTGGGTTTCGTCATGACGAATCATGGGGACCCATTCACTTTTCAATGTGAACTCAGTCAGTTTTTTAGAAAACTGAGACTTCATTATCTCTTCAAAGATAAGAACAACGAGGAAAGTCAGATTGCAGTTACTAATACTGAACTGAAAATCAAATCCAGATTTCAACCACCTTTACACACTGTCCCGCCGAAGGTTCTGGCATTTGAATCCCCCCCAGTGATCCCCCTCCTGAAAAAGCCGGGTCTTGACGCCGAGGTTCTGGCCAAATATAGGCCAATTTCACTTCTCCCGGCTCTAGCCAAGATCACTGAAAAACATGTCGATGGTGCCCTGTCGAGCTTTTTGGAAGCTAACAATCTGCTCCATCCATCCCAATCCGGATTCCGTCCTAACCTTAGTACGGAAACGGCTTTGCTGGAGGTCACTGAGATAATCAGGGAGACCTTGGATGTTGGCGGCAGGGCCATGTTGGTCATGTTAGACCTGTCTGCGGCTTTCGACACCGTCCCCCACTAGGCGCTTCTTGCGAGGCTTCATGACATCGGCCTTAGGGGGACGGTGCTCAAATGGTTCACATCTTTCCGCCACTGGGAGTCGGGGTTCCACAGGGCTCTGTGTTGAGCCCCATGCTGTTTAACATCTTTATGTCCCCTTTGGCGGCCGCGGTGGAGGCACACGGGGCCCAGATCGTGTCCTACGCCGACGATACGCAACTCCTCTTCACATGCGGTAAATACCAGGAGTTTGATGGAGAGAGTATTCGGGGCTGTCTGGGAATGGTCTTCGACTGGTTCCACTGGAACAGTTTGAAGGCCAATTCGAGTAAGTCTGAGGTCTTATTCTTCGGTTGTGCCACCGATCCTGAGTGGCGGGAATGGTGGCCGTCTGATATGTGTCCTCCCGTACAGTCATCATTGGTTGCTAAAAACCTGGGAGTCAAGCTGGACAATCAGCTTTTGCTGAGAACGCATATTCTCGGTCTGGCTGGCACCTGCTATGCAATTTTGAAAATGCTCCGCAAATTCCTACCCCTGCTGTCTGTGGAGCACAGGCGGATTACTGTGCAGGCTCTTATTGGATCCAGGCTAGATTACGCCAATGCCCTCTTCCTTGGCCTTCCTGACTATCTGGTCCAACGCCTGCAGGTGGCGCAGAACTCTGCCGCCCGGGCAATTTTCGGCCTGCACAGATGAGCTCGAGCTTCCGGGTTGCTACAGACGCTCCATTGGCTGCCTATCCGGAAGCAGATCATGTTCAAATCCCTGACGCTGATGCACAAAGCATTGTTTGGCTCAAGTGCCGGATATCTGCGGCGGAGATTGGCCTTCTATCGTCCAGCCCGCTCCCTGCGGTCTGAATCCCTTTTTACTGCGGTGGTTCCGCGTGTGAGGAAGGCCCGCGCTGGGGGGCGCTCTTTCAGCTGTAAGGCTCCCCAGCTGTGGAACTCGCTTCCGCTGACGCTTCGCAGCACCGCCAATCTGCTCCAGTTCAGGAAGAGCCTGAAGACCTGGCTTTTTAACCTTTAGGCCTTTTTTGTTCTCCTCGTTGTTTCTGGTTCTGTTTTATGCTCTGTTGTGTTATTTCTACTCTGAGCTGCATGTGGAAAGCGCCGGGACACTCTTTTCGAGTAGCCGTGCGCTATATAAACGCATTTTAACATAACATAACATAACAAGCTGTAGCCGACGACATTGCTGGACTATGGAATACAAAAATCAGGTCATACAATAACTTGACCAAATCAGAACAAACCACACTAAAAACACTGTCAGAAGACCAGTCAATAACCATAAAGCCCGCAGACAAGGGCGGCTCTATAGTTATTTTGAACACCACGGACTATCAGAATGAGTGTTACAGACAACTTAATAATAGACAAGCGTACTCCCCTCTGTCCACAGACCCTACTGAGGATCATAATTAAGCAGATACTGGATCTGGTTGAGGAGGCACTTTCTGAGGGTTGGATTACTCAGAGTGAGGCAACATACTTGGTCTCCAAACATCCAATAATACCCTATTTTTACCTACTGCCAAAGGTACACAAGCCACAGAGGCCACCGCCCGGTAGGCCCATTATATCAGGCATAGGGTCAGCATTGGAGCTGCTGTCAACTTTTGTTGACCACTATCTGCGGCCTATTGTACAACAAATGCCTACATACTTGCAGGATACCAAAGATGTGCTACGAGTCTTACCACAATAGACTTTGACAGCGAAAGAGACCTGTTGGTCTCTTTTGACGTAGAATCTTTGTACACCTCTATCCCTCAGGATGCGACTTTCGAAGTTGTTACATCCATCCTGAGGGATAGTATAGGGGACAACATGAATTAATAAGGATGTAAACACTATTTTTATTAAAAGCAATTCTTTATTGTTTTCTGTTCATACCAATATATTTAGGACAGGTTCAAGAATTAAAAAGTTTTTTTAAAAACAGTTACTGTGGCATTATACTCCACAAACATGAGAAAATTCACAGTTTAAAATCATAGTACTATCAAAGAAACAAATTTATCATATCAAACAAAAACTTTGTCAAGTTTATTACAAAAACACAAATTGTCGACGCGGCGTTTCGGTGATTCTATGTCTTCACCTTCTTCAGGACAGTGTGTAAGTTAAAAATTCTAAAGAATTAAAACACAAAGGAAACATTTAATGTACTTGGTCTGTGGTAGAACAGAGTTTTCCTTTTAACTATACAGTATTTACAGCATACATCCTATGTTTACACCAATAATTAATGTTTAAACATTTTAAGCAGTGTCATTGCCACTCTTTCTATTGTAAACAATTCCGAAAAAACAGGCCTAATCGTTATTTGTAGATCCCACAACTTTAGTTTGGTCACACCTCATGATTTGCATCCCTTCGTGCCTCTTATTCTAGGGCGATAAGTTAAACAGTAACTTGTTGGTCATCATTTTTTATGCCGGTGACCTCATTTGTAGCTATTTCTAAGATATGGGGTGTGTGTTTAGTTCGTACATACCTCTAATCAATAAAAAATAATTAATTTACTCTCTTAATTTCTATGCAGGTAAGTATTTAATCAATAATAACTCAAGTCGGAAAGAAAGAACCAGAGTCCGTGGTGTTAGAGTTCTTAGGGGTTTTATTCCTCAAAAAGGAATGGTCAGGACCATAATATCATGTTCTTCCCACCGCAGGGGTGGAAGAAGGGATAGAGCGCGCTACATTTTATTGACAGTACATAGCTTATATACTTAATTCATGTCATAGGAAACAGTTATAGTAGGCGTAACAGCTGAGAGAAGACAAGATAACAGTATACACGTGTTACTAGTACGTAATCAGAAGGCGTGGACTAGGCGTGAACTGGAGGTGTGTGCTAGAAACGTCACAGGTAGGTGTCACAAAAGGGGTGGCACTAACAGAAATGTTGCAATGTCAGCAGAAATTGGAAACTTGGATGCGCGCGCAGCTGCATGACGTGTGATGGACGTGGAACTAGAGGGTGCAGGGGGGCTTGACATTTGCACCGACGGAAAGAGACAGAAGTCTGGCATGTCAGATCAACTTGTACTTCTACCATATCTGATATCTGATGTTTAGGAACCATGTTATCTGGACGGAAAGGTCTCTAGGGCAGAAGCTATTCTATACTGACTGTGAGTGCGTGTATAAGCGCCTGAGTGTCTGCATGAGAAGCGTGGGGGCACGGGGCCTTCCATGGAAGCATGGTAACAGAAGCTATGAATTACTTGAATTATTTGCACAGAGACAGGCCGGCCCTTTGGCTCTGCAGCTGAGGGGGATGTTTACTGAAGCTAGCAGGCAGGAATGTATTTTCGGGGAGCGGAACAGATAACTCGAAGGTTATAGTCAATCTTGGCAGGCAGCAGGCTGAGCTGAGCGCGCTGGGCCGCGCTGAAAGTAAGTCAGAGTTCACGGGTACAGAGGCAGCCTGGGCAGAGGCCCTTGGCGTCAGAAGCCAGAAAAGAGGCTCGGTGGCAGAAATTCAGGGCCTACTCAGCTAGAGCTGAAAAACGGAGAAGTACACCACAAAAAGACGTTGGCATGGCATACTTAGGAACGGACCATTCAACCCATTCAGGGTGGGTCTGAAAGAGGACATGTTAACGTTGGACGCAAATGTATTTGCATCTTCATAGCTGGTACAGGAGGGAAGTTACATGCACTTTAACTCGTACATGGAGACGGTGGGGTACACGCTAGGGAACACAACTTGACCATAAAATTTATATTTCCTCATTCCCTCCTTGTTCCCTACGGACCCTTCATGATATATCGATCATCATAAATTGATCAGTTTGTTCTTGTAACATAATTTGTTCATCTCTCTTCCGTTGTCTATTTGAGAGAAAACTGGAATGTTCAATGCACGATGTGGCACACAGTCCACATATCGCCGGCCCACACTGTAGGCACAGGCAGCAGCTGAATACTATGACAAGGCCAAAACCTAGGAAGGATAGGATCTTCCATCCCCAAGCAGTTAACGTTGTCCAGAACCAACCGGACCAAGTCCAGGTGCCTGGATTCTGATGTATCTGATTTGCAATTTTATGCAGACGGGTAATAGCTTGATAGACAGATGGCGCATTTTGTGGGATGAAAACACAGCAACTTGACCCGATGACCTTACAGGCTCCACCTCTATCTGCCAAGATGACGTCAATAACAAGACGATTTTGAAGGACAACAACCCGCATAGCAGATTGCTCCTCTGTTAAGTTACCTAAGGCGGAGGCAGTTTCATGTACTACAGCTTCAAGTGTTCTAGTTAATCTACGTATTAATTTATTGTTTTGGACAGGTCCTAAAAAGAAAAAGAATCCTTTATTAAAATCAGTGTACTGTTCCCATGCCGTTTCTGTGTAGTCGACAAGTGGGATATCTCTTCTGGGTCTATTCTTTACTAGATTTGTATTTCTATGGTAATCAGGGGGAGCTAGGAAAACAGGTGGCAGAAGGAATGCAATATAACAAGTACCATCCCAATCTGGAGGTAGGCGTATGTATGCGGTATGACCACAAACAAAATAGGAATGACTGATAGCTTTAAAGGACGATTTACCATGATCACTGAATTCGACCACAGTAGTGCATTTACTATGACCTAAGTGTACTGAACCTTTCTTTCGGACACATAATTCACCAGTGACTGGTAATACTAGCATATGGGGCAGACCTGGTGCAGCCTCGGATTCAACAGTAAGGATCATAAGGCTAATTGTGTAGTTACCTAATCCATATACTTCATTTTCCAGATCAGTTCCTATTCGAGTGGGGAGTCCCTCCTTATCAGGGTAACAGACATCGAGCAGGACTAAGTTCAAGTTTCCCCAAACCCAGCCCCCATCGAAGACAGCAATATCAGGATCTAAGGAATTAATTATTTTAAACCATGCCCCACAGGAGCCATTGTGAGTGAACGGGTACGGAAAGAGGGGAAGGGCTCCCTTGTAATTCTGGTAGGGAGGGAGTCGGCCACATATCCAGCAGTCTGTAGCATTGTTAGTCTGATGGGAGTGGTGTAACATACTAATGAATGTGTTGTTGCGCAGCGCAAGTCTGTAAGAGAGTTCGTGTGGAGGTAACTCGCTAAAAGAATGTTCAGCAGATATATTGTAGACAGATTGTTCACGCTTGAAAATAGGCCAGTAGATAGGTAGCAGAATGCTAGCAACAATAACTAAGATACTCAGAATAAACATGATTAATAGTGTCACTATACAGTGACTACGAAGTGATTTACAATATGCACGTTTTTTGAATCGTCTCTCTCTCTCTCTATCTCGATCTAGGGGATACATGTCAGAAACTATTTAACCGAGTATCTGGCAAGAAGTCCGATCGACAAGGAGGCAATACAAGAAGCTGGTTTGGATGGAAAAAAGGAACAAAGCTAACGAATTCTGGGTCAAATTGCTGCACAACATAAAAAAATCAGACTCCAGGGCGTTCTGGATACAAGTCAACTCCATTAACAGAGCAGCTCAACCTGTAAATATGACATGCATCACCGAAAGCGATTGGGCCAAACACATAGTTGATACATTCTCAATAAACCTAACGGCGAACCAGATCACAACATCAACAACTGAACCTGAAATACCAAGAGCTATGAACCAGGAAAGAACGACTATTACCAGCACTAATGGCTCGATCATCGGCCAGGAAGACATGGATCAATCAATATGGACAGACGACGATTGCCGAATACTAAAAATAATCAAGAAAGGCAAACAAGAGAGTGCGCCGGGGCCGAATGGCATTCCGCAGGCAATCTACAAAGAAGACCCCAAGTTCTGGGCATGTAAATTCAACATTCTGTTTCGGTCAATTAGCAACTCAGGTCGGGTCCCGGAAAGCTGGAGGGGTGCCATTATCAACCCCATCTACAAAGGCGGAGACCGCAAAAATCCAACTAACTACCGCTTAATAGCCCTGATCGATGCGGAAGCCAAATACTACGCATCTCTGGTGCTAGCAGATCTAGCTCAATGGTCGGATATGCACAGCAAAATCCCGTTAAACCAGACAGGGTTTCGTCGAGGAACAGGCACCATGGCAAACGCAATGGCGTTATGCTTAATTGGTGAAAAAAGCCTCCATAACCACCAGGAACTTTATACCTGCTTCGTTGACTTCAAGGCGGCCTTCGACCGTGTCAACAGGAAATTACTATGGGCCAAATTGAAGCAGCAGGGCCTGCCAGACTCAATCCTAACGCCGATCATTGACCTGTATAGTAACACCTGGATGCAGGTAAAGATCGACAATGGACAGAGGCTAACCCGGAAGATCAATACCTTCGATGGCTTAAAGCAAGGTTGTGTACTGGCCCCTCACCTTTTCAATTTATTCATGGCAGACTTAACAGCAAGCCTTGATCAAATCAATGCTCACCCACCGCGGCTAGGTAATCTCTGTATAACACACCTATCCTATGCCGACGATGTGGTCCTACTAAGCCAGACAAGAATAGGCCTGCAACGTCTATTACAGGAATTGACCCGCTACACCAAACAGAATTTGCTAGCAATAAACAGTACAAAAACCAAGATTATGGTCATAACCCGACGCCATAAAGTGCAACCAACCTTCACTATAGACAATGTCAAACTGGAAGCGGTTGAAAGTTATAAATATCTCGGGATACTACTGGACAAGCGTCTTAACTTTGCTACGCACCTAAACAGCATGGAAAAGAGGAGCATGGTCCTATTGCACGCTTTCAGTAGCTTGGCGTCCGAACTCAGAGGCCCCCTGGTCTCTCCCCTGCTAACAATAATGAAAGCCAAGCTACTTCCAACAATAGCTTATGGGAGCATATTACTTCATGGCAAGAGTGCACAACTCTTGGACAAACTCCAAATGAAAATCTACAAGCGTGTATTTATGTTACCAACGAATGCATCACCCGCACAAGTCAGACTCGAATTCGGTTTGCAATCTCAAGTCCTGCTAAAAAAGTACGAGACCATAAAATTCTGGTATGATGTGTGGATGAATCAAGAAATTGCGCTGTACCGTGCCATGTGGGAAACAATCAGCAAAAGCCCCAACTCGTACTATGCCAAGTACCTTAAATCATCACTTGAATCAACTAACCTGGCTGCACTTTGGGAATCCAAGCTTCCAGTGCTTTCCTTTAAACAGTTGACAAAAAAGGCTGCCAATAGGCATTCGTTGCTAAATGACAAAATAACTTTTAGTCATCGGTCCCATGCCTGGATGACAATTCAATCTTATAAAAAACTAGCACCAGCAACCTACCTAGACCTTGCTTTCTCGACATTCATCAAACGGAAATACCTCAATTTAAGACTGGGCAGCTTACCAACAAATGCCGAGTTACCAAAATGGAAGCCCCTAGAACGTGATGGATGCTGTTTATGTGGCGCAGGAAGACAAGACTTCATCCACCTGATCTGTATTTGCCCGGCCCTGAACCAGGAACGTCGGAGTTGGTTGAAGACCAAGTTTAAGGAATATGGAACACGCACCTGCCGGTCTGCGATCATGCTAATCCTGTGCTCAGTAGATCCGCAACTCATTTGCAGGGCAATCAAATTCATTGACAATTTCGAGAAAAAGCAAAAAAACTGGCGAAGTCTTGAGCCCTGAACACATTTACTTTATTAACCCGAAAGACGCTTTCATTTTTATAACATTTTTTACTCACTCAGCAGTGTAAATTTTCGTGTGTTTTAATGTTGCTGCATTCACATTTTGTAATGGTTTTTACTAACTATACAATAAATATTACTGTTACTATTTAACCGATTCACCTAGGGGAGGACTTAAACAATTAAACTGTCTGACTTGCTAGATCGGAGTTTCGACCTGTACTCCTCTTGGGGAGTTTTTTCTCGTTCGGTAACTGTAAAGTCTTTTGGCTCAACACAGTCTTTGGTGGGGGTGGACGAGTCTCGGTCTGGTTTCAGTTCATGGAATTTTTTTACATGACTCGTATGGACCCACCCCTTTCTCCCTTCGATCTTCACGGCGGTCCTCGTGGTAAGAAGGACGGTCTTCGGGGATTTCCAGCGGGGCTCCAGTGGACTCTTCCTATCGAAATTTCGGACCAAAACTAGGTCCCCAGGACGGACATCGTGCGGCTTTACATCAGTGTTGTCAGGGAAAGCTGCGGCAACCTGTGAACGACATGATTGGAGTGCAGACATCAAGGAGGCAAGGTAATCTGTCAACATATTACAATCAACATCAGTGATCTTTTTAGGAATGGGCGTCCCCCACATATTCGGTGGTCTGCCAAAAACCACTTCGTACGGGGATAGCCCTGATCTCGAGTGGGCAACCATTCTCATGTAGAACAGTGCCACGGGCAGGGCGACTATCCAGTCGACCCCTTTCTCCTGACATATCTTTGCAAGGCGGATCTTTAGTGTCTGGTTATGCCTTTCTACAAGGCCTGCGGCTTCAGGATGTCGGACACAATGAAATTTCCACTGGTATCCTAACAGTAAAGAAACTTGTTTCATTAGCTCGGACGAGAAGGGTTGTCCGTTATCTGAGTACACGACACGAGGCAAACCGTATCGTGGGAAGAATTCACGAACCAACTGCCGGGCAGTGGTCGGGGCAGTATAATCTGGGACTGGGTAGGCTTCGGTCCAACGGGACAGTGCACAAACAACTACAAGGACATACTTGAATCCTCGACAACTGTTCATCTGGATATAATCCATCTGGAGGACTTCAAAAGGGTGATCGGGAGGATGAAATCCACCTTGCTCTACAGGGACGCTTTTACCTGGATTGAACTGACAACAGATCATGCAAGTACGCACTTTCTGTTTTGCTGCTGCTCGTAAGTGTTTATTGTTCCAAAGATTTTGTAAACTGTCTAACATCGCTTTCTCTCCTAGATGTGCTGGGCTATGTGCTGTATTAATCATGACTTGAACCATAGAGTCAGGGAGAAACCATGTAGATTTTCCCTTCGTCATCCAACCTTGATCTGTCTGGATCCCTCCTAGTTCAATCCATCTCTTTATTTCATCTGGGGTAGCATGTGCCTGAATATCAATTACATCTAGAGCGGGATCCTTGACTGCCATACACTTTGTCGGTACTATTGTCTTTGTCACATCAGTTGTCTGGGTGTGAGTCAGTGCTGTATGTTTTGCTGACTGGTCTGCCAGGTCGTTACCCTGGGAAACAGAATCTGTGACTTTAGTATGTGCTTTACACTTCATGACTGATATGCCCGAGGGCAAATGTATTGCTTCTAACAGTGCTTGAATGAGGGGACCGTGTTGTATCTTGGCACCATGAGAGGTCAGGAAACCTCGTTCTTGCCATAACATGCCGAAGTCGTGTACGACTCCGAACGCATAACGGGAATCAGTGTATATATTAACATTTCTGTTCTTGGCTAGTATACAAGCTCGGGTCAGAGCGATGAGCTCTGCTGCTTGAGCAGACAGTGTGTCAATACGATGTGTTTCTTTAACTTCAGTTTCAGTGGTCACTGCATATGCGGCCACTAATTCTCCTGTACTTGTTCTCATGCATGAACCGTCCACATAAAGTGTCAGGTCTGGATTTGTCAGTGGGACATCTGTTAAGTCTCGTCGTGGCTTTGTTACTGCATTAATGATTTCTATACAATCATGCGGGGCTGGATCTGTCATAATTGTAGGTAACAGTGTTGCGGGGTTCAGAATGCTGCAGCGCCTGATTTCTATGTGTGGCTGGAATAACGTTAATTCATAACCTGTCAGTCGTGCTATAGTCAGGTGCTGAGTCTGGGTTCTGTTTAACAGGACCTCTACAGAGTGTGGAACTTGTACTGTTAATTGATGGCCTAAAACAATTGAATCGCTCTGTCTGATGGCTAACGCTGTTGCTGCTACTGACTTCAAGCACGCAGGGAGTGCCTGGGCTACTGAATCCAATGTACTTGAAAAATAAGCGCAAGGCTTATGTGAACCTGCTTGACCTTGAGTGAGGACAGACAACGCTGTACCATCACGTTCTGTAACAAAAAGTGTAAACGGTTTGCTGTAACATGGTGTCGCTAAAACTGGTGCTTGGCATAAGGCTTTCTTTAATTCTTCAAAAGCTTGTGTGTGTTCCTGAGTCCAAGGAAGGACAGTCGAGGTTGCTGCCTCCTGTGTCGTTAACTGGATGAGTGGTTTGGCCAGAAATGCATATTGAGGAATCCATTGTCTGCAGTATGAGGTGAGGCCTATGAAGGCCCGCACTTCCTTTTGTGTCTGGGGTTGTGGCATATTTGCAATTAACTGAATGCGATCGGGAGTGAGCTGTCTCCCCACTTTGGACAGCAAGTGACCCAAGTACACAACTTGCTGAACACAGAATTGTAGCTTCGAAGGAGACACCTTGTGTCCCTTGTCGGCCAGAAAATGTAAAACTGTCAGTGATGCTTGTTCACATTCGGGCTCACTTCGTGCGGTGATCAGCAGATCATCGACGTATTGCAGTAAAGCGGTGTTAACTGGCATTTGAATACAATCTAGCTGTCTTTTCAGTGCTTGACTGTAGATGCTGGGGCTTTCTGTGAATCCTTGAGGTGCGCGTGAAAATTTGAAACTGCGTCCATTTAAACTGAATCCGAAGAGATATTGGCTCTCTGGATCAATAGGCACGCTGAAGAAGGCGTTCTTGAGGTCAATTACAGTGAAGAACGTTGCTTCTGAGTCAATAGCAGTCAATAAGGATGAGATGTCGGGAACCACAGGGTACTGTGGAATAATGCATTTATTCAGTTCTCGAAGATCAATCACCAGCCGATATACTGGCGGTGCATTGGGATCAGTACGTTTAAGAATCGGAATAATGGGTGAATTACAGATATTGGAGTCGGTCTCTACGACCACTCCTTGTGCTATAAGCTCTTCAATTATTTCCAGTAAAGCCACTACAGCATCGGGTGGTAACTTGTATTGTCTGATTCGGGGTAGTACAACTCCTGTCTTGAGTGTAACACGGTATGGTGTGATATGCATACAACCTACATCAGTTGGGCCTTTTGCCCACAAGTGATCTGGTACATTTTTCAATCTGACATCGAATTCTCGCAAAACATAATGACCCTTGAAATCCCGTAGAAAGAGTCTAACTCCCTCCGGGGAACAGCAGATTATGGCTCCTAGAGCCTTCAATGTTTTAATTCCTAACAGATTTTCTGGACATGATTTTGTAAGTAACAAGTCTGTAACACGTGATAATGGACCCACAGCCAGGGGGACTGGTTCTGATACTTCATTTACAATGGGCTGTCCGGAAAAGCCAAGGGAAACATTCTGTGAGCCTGAGAGGGGTGCCCCTGGGACTTCATTATGACTTATTGTGGTGCGGCTTGCCCCTGTGTCAATTAAAAACTTTCTGTCTTTTCCCAATACTTGACTGTGTACATAAGGACCCTCTTGATCTACAGGAATTTCAATAAGAGGCAAGCCAAATTCCCTCTCTAGGCTGTTTCATGTATATCGTTGATAATCAGGGTAAGCGGACTGGGCGTACTGGTACATCTGTTGTGAAACTTGCTGGGACGCGGCAATGGGCTGTGGCTGTGATACCGCTACTGTCTGTGCTGGAGGTGAAGAAGCATGCATAGGCTGTGTATTCGGTGTATTCTGTGAAGACTGATGCTGGTTATGGTCTTGTCTAGGCGGATGCGGTCTTTCTTTAGTTTTACCTGTTGCTATGTTATGTTTCAGGACTGGGCATTCATGTACGTAATGACCTGGCTGCTTACAGTAATTGCATGTCCCTTTAACGGGAGCTGTAGTGTGACTTGTCTGGGTCCCACCCTTTCTCTGACCGTCCGCTGGGACCGTCTGAGCTACTAACATTTTCATCTTCGTGTCTTTCATGCGTTTTTGTTCCTGATCTTGTTCTTCTCTAATTCTGTTCTGATGATATTGGAGCATCTGTAACATCTGGGATGGCGTATTTGCCTGCCAAGTACTTTCAACTTTGTACACTCGGTTTTTAACTAATGGTAGGGAATTCTCGACTAGTTTTGATACAAAAAGATGCGGATATGACTCGCTACTTGGTTTGAGGCCACTATTAATAATGAAACATTTCTCGAATCTTGAATAGAAGTCACTAGTATCTTCATCATGTTTCTGTTTACAGGACGAGATCGCGTCCCAATCTTCCTTTCTAGTTGTCAATAATCTGGGCAGGACCTGTACTATCAAACCGGGTAATGCTTTAGTTTTGTCCCCAAGGCCTACCCCTGGGACACGTTTATTTTCTTCGTCTTCTATTTCTGCCCATGCAATCTTTGTGTCTCCCACCTCCCAGTCTTTTTCTTTTAATTTCTCGTAGATGCCCGTGGGCAACAGTACCTTCAACATTTTCATGATATCTTCATACGTGTAATCCCCCATTAGTAACATGTCTTTAAGCTCTCTGTGAAAACCTGCAGAGTCTTTATCATGACACGGGACTAAAACATGAAGTGGAAGGTGCACACAATTAAAGTCCAAAGGAACGATAGTGTATTGTTTATCTTCTTCTTTATTTAACAGTTTTTTCAAATACAGGCACAGCCAACGCGTTTCGTTCCATTAGCCTTGTGGAACTTCGTCAGGGCGGATTGATTCAATTTTGGGATTGGAATCTATTCTGACCCATGTTGTGGATCGAACAGCAGCTGATTCTGGGTCTTCAGAGGCAAGTAACCTTCGTACATTCAGAGAAGGTGTTCAGACTGGATACGAGTAGGTAAGCCCAGTAGATGTTCCCATGCTATATCCAGCAGCATTCAGAGTATAAAAGGACTGGGTATAAAGATTGTTCAGGATAGTGCGGACATTCGCAGGAAATCTAGTATTCGCAAAGACAGTCTCTTGCTCTTTTCTATAATGTCGAGCTCCGGTACGAGCATAAATTGCAGATGACGAGGCCACCGGTCCGTAGTGAAACCCGGTATTCGTGGTAATAACCACTGAGCACCTGCAGTCGGGTGCTCCAATTTCGTATGTCGTCTCGTGGCGGCGTCCCGGATTGTGAACTAGTTTCTTCATTTCTAACAGTTCTAACTTAGTCAGAGGAGTGTGAACATACACGTGTTTCAAACGGTGATCCTCACCCATAACTGGGTGTACTTCTCGTAAAGGGTTCTGGCTTTCAATGCCACTCCCGCATTGCATGTGGTACATTTTCCTTTCTGGAGGCGGGGCGGGAACATATTCAGAGCTTACGAAAGTGTTATATTTATGTCGTTGTTCTAGAATTATTTGTATTAACTTGGTACTGAAACCTCTCCATCTATCCATAAGTAGTGCTTCTAATGTTTCGTGTAAGGGACCTGGATCAGAATGTTGGTTTCTGTATTTCGTGAGGAGGTGCTGAATCATGTATACACCTGCTAATTTCTGCTCATCTGGGGAAAGGTTCAGAAACGTCTGTGCTAAGGTATCATCATTATATATGTCTGGATTTTCGGCCCATAATATGGCTGATCGGGCTAGTTCTTGTTCATCCATAGAGTTGAGTACATGATACCCTACTCGATCTCGAAGCCTTTTATCAGTCTCCTGAAACTGATGTTCAGAAGAATTCGGATTTGGTAAAGCAGAGAGAAAAACTCTCTTGTTTTCCGGACGGATACCCTTCCTAAGGTAAGTTCCCTTACCTACATACGCTATAATATCTGTAGTCTTTACTGGTTCTTCCTGTTCTTCTTCCTCCTCGGAGAAAGCTTTTTCTTTCTCTTTTTGGTGTACTGCTATCACTGCTTTTCTTATTTTTCTACACATACTGGCTATGCAAGTCCCCTTGTCATGTTTTCCTTCAGCTATATTTTGACCCCACTTGTTCAGTGCATCTAATTCACTCTGATCTGTTCCAGGCCTGTCTCGTTCTCTTATTAGGCAATTTATAAAAAAACGTAGTATCTGTGCTTGAATGTCAACTTTCTGTTTCTCCATGGCCTCCTTAATACTGTCAGGGTCTTTCCCTGTCTGAACAAACTCATATATTCTATCTAGACGGTCCTTCATTCCTACATAGCATAGCAAGATATCAGTAGCAGATCTTAACCGTAGTGAAGCCAATATCATTAGATCGTCTTTTCCGGGTACTGGATCATATCTGCAAACTGAAAGGTTTTCTTTAAATGCGTCAAGGCGGGGTGACCTGAACGTGAGAGGACTCTGCATATCCCTGAGATTGAATCTGTGTGTTAATGGCGGGGTCCGAAGACCCGCGGTCGCACCTCCTGAAGCAGAGGCTTGTGCATTATCTCCCTGTGGAGTCTGTATCTGAACTTGAATTGGTCGTTTAGTAGGATCAGGTAAACGTGTGTTTGGTAGGTCAATTTTGGGTGCGGGAAGTGGCGGGGCTGGCGGAACGGGGGAGGTCTGTCGCGGTACCGGCGGAACATGATCTGGGGGCGGGGTGCCACCCCCGTCCCTGTCAGTAGGCATAGCACGAACAGGCAGATTGGTGTAAGCCGGTGCTACATCCTCTAGATAAGAATTTAGGAATATGTCTTTAGTAGTCTTATGCATTACTTTAGTTGGAACTAATGGTGGCGGTAAGATTTTCGGTATTTCTGATAGGGCCTCAGGTGTACCCTCGGCCGCGAGATACATACCGTTTACGAGATTGTTTCGTGCACGGTATATTTGTTCTGTTTTTACTCGGATCCCCTCGGTAACTAGTTCGTTTTCTTGGGCTTTCTCTGATTCTTTAAGTCTATCTTCTCTACGTAATGCTCTCTCAGCACGCTTATGTGCTTCCTTACGCCAAAATTCTATGGCGTCTTTCTGAGATTGTCTAGCTTTCTTTTTCCATAATGCTTCTTCTACCTTCATGATGCACTCGGCATCCCATGTTCCGGTAGCGGGCCATCTGTGTCTTTCGTCTAGGTGTTTAGTATAGTCGGCCCATAAGTCTAGATACAATATGGCATCTATGCCATGTTTGTGGTACATAAAGTTACCTGGAGTGTCCCTAGGGGGGATAGGAATTTCTTCCTCCAGTATCCCTTTCCTAGTTCCTATCTGCTTCAACTTGTTGAAAAACGGCATTTTGCTTACTTAGTACTGAATGCTCAATCCTTGGTTTACTTAATACTGGGTACATCTGATTATACAAGAAACACAATAATGCACATTAAAAACGGTCACATTCATACCACGACATTAATCACATGAAAAGACATTTGAGACATAGATGACTACCCCCTATACTGGATGTACTGCTAAACAGTACAGATACACTGGTGTAACAGTGCAGAAATTCAGAAATTCAGAATACTAGATATACTGCTAAACAGTACAGATACACTGCCTAAAAACAGTGCAGACCGGACTTGTGTACCCAAACCCGTCTAGATACGTCCCAGCAATGGTACTCACCGGGAAGCACGGAAACAGAAGGCCTCGGAAAACTCGACTGGACTCGACTTGACACTTCGGAAAACTTCGGAAAACTTCGGAAAAAACTTCGGAAACCTGGTGGGCCTCTTGACACCTCGGACCTTGCTTCTTTCGGCTAGGCTCTGGTCGGGATCCTCCGCACTCCTCACCGCCTCGTCTGGGTACTGATCGCAGTCTTCGTCACCTCCGTGGGTCAGAGGGAGATGCAGGAAATCCTGCCGGTACGCGTAGTTTCCATCTAACGGATGGCAGGGGACATAGCTTGCAACGCACCAACCGGCGCGTGAGGTGGGGGAGGGGTCCCTATTCGGGTGCCAAAATGACGTAAATAATTAATTTACTCTCTTAATTTCTATGCAGGTAAGTATTTAATCAATAATAACTCAAGTCGGAAAGAAAGAACCAGAGTCCGTGGTGTTAGAGTTCTTAGGGGTTTTATTCCTCAAAAAGGAATGGTCAGGACCATAATATCATGTTCTTCCCACCGCAGGGGTGGAAGAAGGGATAGAGCGCGCTACATTTTATTGACAGTACATAGCTTATATACTTAATTCATGTCATAGGAAACAGTTATAGTAGGCGTAACAGCTGAGAGAAGACAAGATAACAGTATACACGTGTTACTAGTACGTAATCAGAAGGCGTGGACTAGGCGTGAACTGGAGGTGTGTGCTAGAAACGTCACAGGTAGGTGTCACAAAAGGGGTGGCACTAACAGAAATGTTGCAATGTCAGCAGAAATTGGAAACTTGGATGCGCGCGCAGCTGCATGACGTGTGATGGACGTGGAACTAGAGGGTGCAGGGGGGCTTGACATTTGCACCGACGGAAAGAGACAGAAGTCTGGCATGTCAGATCAACTTGTACTTCTACCATATCTGATATCTGATGTTTAGGAACCATGTTATCTGGACGGAAAGGTCTCTAGGGCAGAAGCTATTCTATACTGACTGTGAGTGCGTGTATAAGCGCCTGAGTGTCTGCATGAGAAGCGTGGGGGCACGGGGCCTTCCATGGAAGCATGGTAACAGAAGCTATGAATTACTTGAATTATTTGCACAGAGACAGGCCGGCCCTTTGGCTCTGCAGCTGAGGGGGATGTTTACTGAAGCTAGCAGGCAGGAATGTATTTTCGGGGAGCGGAACAGATAACTCGAAGGTTATAGTCAATCTTGGCAGGCAGCAGGCTGAAAGTAAGTCAGAGTTCACGGGTACAGAGGCAGCCTGGGCAGAGGCCCTTGGCGTCAGAAGCCAGAAAAGAGGCTCGGTGGCAGAAATTCAGGGCCTACTCAGCTAGAGCTGAAAAACGGAGAAGTACACCACAAAAAGACGTTGGCATGGCATACTTAGGAACGGACCATTCAACCCATTCAGGGTGGGTCTGAAAGAGGACATGTTAACGTTGGACGCAAATGTATTTGCATCTTCATAGCTGGTACAGGAGGGAAGTTACATGCACTTTAACTCGTACATGGAGACGGTGGGGTACACGCTAGGGAACACAACTTGACCATAAAATTTATATTTCCTCATTCCCTCCTTGTTCCCTACGGACCCTTCATGATATATCGATCATCATAAATTGATCAGTTTGTTCTTGTAACATAATTTGTTCATCTCTCTTCCTTTGTCTATTTGAGAGAAAACTGGAATGTTCAATGCACGATGTGGCACACAGTCCACATATCGCCGGCCCACACTGTAGGCACAGGCAGCAGCTGAATACTATGACAAGGCCAAAACCTAGGAAGGATAGGATCTTCCATCCCCAAGCAGTTAACGTTGTCCAGAACCAACCGGACCAAGTCCAGGTGCCTGGATTCTGATGTATCTGATTTGCAATTTTATGCAGACGGGTAATAGCTTGATAGACAGATGGCGCGTTTTGTGGGATGAAAACACAGCAACTTGACCCGATGACCTTACAGGCTCCACCTCTATCTGCCAAGATGACGTCAATAACAAGACGATTTTGAAGGACAACAACCCGCATAGCAGATTGCTCCTCTGTTAAGTTACCTAAGGCGGAGGCAGTTTCATGTACTACAGCTTCAAGTGTTCTAGTTAATCTACGTATTAATTTATTGTTTTGGACAGGTCCTAAAAAGAAAAAGAATCCTTTATTAAAATCAGTGTACTGTTCCCATGCCGTTTCTGTGTAGTCGACAAGTGGGATATCTCTTCTGGGTCTATTCTTTACTAGATTTGTATTTCTATGGTAATCAGGGGGAGCTAGGAAAACAGGTGGCAGAAGGAATGCAATATAACAAGTACCATCCCAATCTGGAGGTAGGCGTATGTATGCGGTATGACCACAAACAAAATAGGAATGACTGATAGCTTTAAAGGACGATTTACCATGATCACTGAATTCGACCACAGTAGTGCATTTACTATGACCTAAGTGTACTGAACCTTTCTTTCGGACACATAATTCACCAGTGACTGGTAATACTAGCATATGGGGCAGACCTGGTGCAGCCTCGGATTCAACAGTAAGGATCATAAGGCTAATTGTGTAGTTACCTAATCCATATACTTCATTTTCCAGATCAGTTCCTATTCGAGTGGGGAGTCCCTCCTTATCAGGGTAACAGACATCGAGCAGGACTAAGTTCAAGTTTCCCCAAACCCAGCCCCCATCGAAGACAGCAATATCAGGATCTAAGGAATTAATTATTTTAAACCATGCCCCACAGGAGCCATTGTGAGTGAACGGGTACGGAAAGAGGGGAAGGGCTCCCTTGTAATTCTGGTAGGGAGGGAGTCGGCCACATATCCAGCAGTCTGTAGCATTGTTAGTCTGATGGGAGTGGTGTAACATACTAATGAATGTGTTGTTGCGCAGCGCAAGTCTGTAAGAGAGTTCGTGTGGAGGTAACTCGCTAAAAGAATGTTCAGCAGATATATTGTAGACAGATTGTTCACGCTTGAAAATAGGCCAGTAGATAGGTAGCAGAATGCTAGCAACAATAACTAAGATACTCAGAATAAACATGATTAATAGTGTCACTATACAGTGACTACGAAGTGATTTACAATATGCACGTTTTTTGAATCGTCTCTCTCTCTCTCTATCTCGATCTAGGGGATACATTTCAGAAACTATTTAACCGATTCACCTAGGGGAGGACTTAAACAATTAAACTGTCTGACTTGCTAGATCGGAGTTTCGACCTGTACTCCTCTTGGGGAGTTTTTTCTCGTTCGGTAACTGTAAAGTCTTTTGGCTCAACACAGTCTTTGGTGGGGGTGGACGAGTCTCGGTCTGGTTTCAGTTCATGGAATTTTTTTACATGACTCGTATGGACCCACCCCTTTCTCCCTTCGATCTTCACGGCGGTCCTCGTGGTAAGAAGGACGGTCTTCGGGGATTTCCAGCGGGGCTCCAGTGGACTCTTCCTATCGAAATTTCGGACCAAAACTAGGTCCCCAGGACGGACATCGTGCGGCTTTACATCAGTGTTGTCAGGGAAAGCTGCGGCAACCTGTGAACGACATGATTGGAGTGCAGACATCAAGGAGGCAAGGTAATCTGTCAACATATTACAATCAACATCAGTGATCTTTTTAGGAATGGGCGTCCCCCACATATTCGGTGGTCTGCCAAAAACCACTTCGTACGGGGATAGCCCTGATCTCGAGTGGGCAACCATTCTCATGTAGAACAGTGCCACGGGCAGGGCGACTATCCAGTCGACCCCTTTCTCCTGACATATCTTTGCAAGGCGGATCTTTAGTGTCTGGTTATGCCTTTCTACAAGGCCTGCGGCTTCAGGATGTCGGACACAATGAAATTTCCACTGGTATCCTAACAGTAAAGAAACTTGTTTCATTAGCTCGGACGAGAAGGGTTGTCCGTTATCTGAGTACACGACACGAGGCAAACCGTATCGTGGGAAGAATTCACGAACCAACTGCCGGGCAGTGGTCGGGGCAGTATAATCTGGGACTGGGTAGGCTTCGGTCCAACGGGACAGTGCACAAACAACTACAAGGACATACTTGAATCCTCGACAACTGTTCATCTGGATATAATCCATCTGGAGGACTTCAAAAGGGTGATCGGGAGGATGAAATCCACCTTGCTCTACAGGGACGCTTTTACCTGGATTGAACTGACAACAGATCATGCAAGTACGCACTTTCTGTTTTGCTGCTGCTCGTAAGTGTTTATTGTTCCAAAGATTTTGTAAACTGTCTAACATCGCTTTCTCTCCTAGATGTGCTGGGCTATGTGCTGTATTAATCATGACTTGAACCATAGAGTCAGGGAGAAACCATGTAGATTTTCCCTTCGTCATCCAACCTTGATCTGTCTGGATCCCTCCTAGTTCAATCCATCTCTTTATTTCATCTGGGGTAGCATGTGCCTGAATATCAATTACATCTAGAGCGGGATCCTTGACTGCCATACACTTTGTCGGTACTATTGTCTTTGTCACATCAGTTGTCTGGGTGTGAGTCAGTGCTGTATGTTTTGCTGTCTGGTCTGCCAGGTCGTTACCCTGGGAAACAGAATCTGTGACTTTAGTATGTGCTTTACACTTCATGACTGATATGCCCGAGGGCAAATGTATTGCTTCTAACAGTGCTTGAATGAGGGGACCGTGTTGTATCTTGGCACCATGAGAGGTCAGGAAACCTCGTTCTTGCCATAACATGCCGAAGTCGTGTACGACTCCGAACGCATAACGGGAATCAGTGTATATATTAACATTTCTGTTCTTGGCTAGTATACAAGCTCGGGTCAGAGCGATGAGCTCTGCTGCTTGAGCAGACAGTGTGTCAATACGATGTGTTTCTTTAACTTCAGTTTCAGTGGTCACTGCATATGCGGCCACTAATTCTCCTGTACTTGTTCTCATGCATGAACCGTCCACATAAAGTGTCAGGTCTGGATTTGTCAGTGGGACATCTGTTAAGTCTCGTCGTGGCTTTGTTACTGCATTAATGATTTCTATACAATCATGCGGGGCTGGATCTGTCATAATTGTAGGTAACAGTGTTGCGGGGTTCAGAATGCTGCAGCGCCTGATTTCTATGTGTGGCTGGAATAACGTTAATTCATAAACTGTCAGTCGTGCTATAGTCAGGTGCTGAGTCTGGGTTCTGTTTAACAGGACCTCTACAGAGTGTGGAACTTGTACTGTTAATTGATGGCCTAAAACAATTGAATCGCTCTGTCTGATGGCTAACGCTGTTGCTGCTACTGACTTCAAGCACGCAGGGAGTGCCTGGGCTACTGAATCCAATGTACTTGAAAAATAAGCGCAAGGCTTATGTGAACCTGCTTGACCTTGAGTGAGGACAGACAACGCTGTACCATCACGTTCTGTAACAAAAAGTGTAAACGGTTTGCTGTAACATGGTGTCGCTAAAACTGGTGCTTGGCATAAGGCTTTCTTTAATTCTTCAAAAGCTTGTGTGTGTTCCTGAGTCCAAGGAAGGACAGTCGAGGTTGCTGCCTCCTGTGTCGTTAACTGGATGAGTGGTTTGGCCAGAAATGCATATTGAGGAATCCATTGTCTGCAGTATGAGGTGAGGCCTATGAAGGCCCGCACTTCCTTTTGTGTCTGGGGTTGTGGCATATTTGCAATTAACTGAATGCGATCGGGAGTGAGCTGTCTCCCCACTTTGGACAGCAAGTGACCCAAGTACACAACTTGCTGAACACAGAATTGTAGCTTCGAAGGAGACACCTTGTGTCCCTTGTCGGCCAGAAAATGTAAAACTGTCAGTGATGCTTGTTCACATTCGGGCTCACTTCGTGCGGTGATCAGCAGATCATCGACGTATTGCAGTAAAGCGGTGTTAACTGGCATTTGAATACAATCTAGCTGTCTTTTCAGTGCTTGACTGTAGATGCTGGGGCTTTCTGTGAATCCTTGAGGTGCGTGTGAAAATTTGAAACTGCGTCCATTTAAACTGAATCCGAAGAGATATTGGCTCTCTGGATCAATAGGCACGCTGAAGAAGGCGTTCTTGAGGTCAATTACAGTGAAGAACGTTGCTTCTGAGTCAATAGCAGTCAATAAGGATGAGATGTCGGGAACCACAGGGTACTGTGGAATAATGCATTTATTCAGTTCTCGAAGATCAATCACCAGCCGATATACCTGCGGTGCATTGGGATCAGTACGTTTAAGAATCGGAATAATGGGTGATTTACAGATATTGGAGTCGGTCTCTACGACCACTCCTTGTGCTATAAGCTCTTCAATTATTTCCAGTAAAGCCACTACAGCATCGGGTGGTAACTTGTATTGTCTGATTCGGGGTAGTACAACTCCTGTCTTGAGTGTAACACGGTATGGTGTGATATGCATACAACCTACATCAGTTGGGCCTTTTGCCCACAAGTGATCTGGTACATTTTTCAATCTGACATCGAATTCTCGCAAAACATAATGACCCTTGAAATCCCGTAGAAAGAGTCTAACTCCCTCCGGGGAACAGCAGATTATGGCTCCTAGAGCCTTCAATGTTTTAATTCCTAACAGATTTTCTGGACATGATTTTGTAAGTAACAAGTCTGTAACACGTGATAATGGACCCACAGCCAGGGGGACTGGTTCTGATACTTCATTTACAATGGGCTGTCCGGAAAAGCCAAGGGAAACATTCTGTGAGCCTGAGAGGGGTGCCCCTGGGACTTCATTATGACTTATTGTGGTGCGGCTTGCCCCTGTGTCAATTAAAAACTTTCTGTCTTTTCCCAATACTTGACTGTGTACATAAGGACCCTCTTGATCTACAGGAATTTCAATAAGAGGCAAGCCAAATTCCCTCTCTAGGCTGTTTCATGTATATCGTTGATAATCAGGGTAAGCGGACTGGGCGTACTGGTACATCTGTTGTGAAACTTGCTGGGACGCGGCAATGGGCTGTGGCTGTGATACCGCTACTGTCTGTGCTGGAGGTGAAGAAGCATGCATAGGCTGTGTATTCGGTGTATTCTGTGAAGACTGATGCTGGTTATGGTCTTGTCTAGGCGGATGCGGTCTTTCTTTAGTTTTACCTGTTGCTATGTTATGTTTCAGGACTGGGCATTCATGTACGTAATGACCTGGCTGCTTACAGTAATTGCATGTCCCTTTAACGGGAGCTGTAGTGTGACTTGTCTGGGTCCCACCCTTTCTCTGACCGTCCGCTGGGACCGTCTGAGCTACTAACATTTTCATCTTCGTGTCTTTCATGCGTTTTTGTTCCTGATCTTGTTCTTCTCTAATTCTGTTCTGATGATATTGGAGCATCTGTAACATCTGGGATGGCGTATTTGCCTGCCAAGTACTTTCAACTTTGTACACTCGGTTTTTAACTAATGGTAGGGAATTCTCGACTAGTTTTGATACAAAAAGATGCGGATATGACTCGCTACTTGGTTTGAGGCCACTATTAATAATGAAACATTTCTCGAATCTTGAATAGAAGTCACTAGTATCTTCATCATGTTTCTGTTTACAGGACGAGATCGCGTCCCAATCTTCCTTTCTAGTTGTCAATAATCTGGGCAGGACCTGTACTATCAAACCGGGTAATGCTTTAGTTTTGTCCCCAAGGCCTACCCCTGGGACACGTTTATTTTCTTCGTCTTCTATTTCTGCCCATGCAATCTTTGTGTCTCCCACCTCCCAGTCTTTTTCTTTTAATTTCTCGTAGATGCCCGTGGGCAACAGTACCTTCAACATTTTCATGATATCTTCATACGTGTAATCCCCCATTAGTAACATGTCTTTAAGCTCTCTGTGAAAACCTGCAGGGTCTTTATCATGACACGGGACTAAAACATGAAGTGGAAGGTGCACACAATTAAAGTCCAAAGGAACGATAGTGTATTGTTTATCTTCTTCTTTATTTAACAGTTTTTTCAAATACAGGCACAGACAACACGTTTCGTTCCATTAGCCTTGTGGAACTTCGTCAGGGCGGATTGATTCAATTTTGGGATTGGAATCTATTCTGACCCATGTTGTGGATCGAACAGCAGCTGATTCTGGGTCTTCAGAGGCAAGTAACCTTCGTACATTCAGAGAAGGTGTTCAGACTGGATACGAGTAGGTAAGCCCAGTAGATGTTCCCATGCTATATCCAGCAGCATTCAGAGTATAAAAGGACTGGGTATAAAGATTGTTCAGGATAGTGCGGACATTCGCAGGAAATCTAGTATTCGCAAAGACAGTCTCTTGCTCTTTTCTATAATGTCGAGCTCCGGTACGAGCATAAATTGCAGATGACGAGGCCACCGGTCCGTAGTGAAACCCGGTATTCGTGGTAATAACCACTGAGCACCTGCAGTCGGGTGCTCCAATTTCGTATGTCGTCTCGTGGCGGCGTCCCGGATTGTGAACTAGTTTCTTCATTTCTAACAGTTCTAACTTAGTCAGAGGAGTGTGAACATACACGTGTTTCAAACGGTGATCCTCACCCATAACTGGGTGTACTTCTCGTAAAGGGTTCTGGCTTTCAATGCCACTCCCGCATTGCATGTGGTACATTTTCCTTTCTGGAGGCGGGGCGGGAACATATTCAGAGCTTACGAAAGTGTTATATTTATGTCGTTGTTCTAGAATTATTTGTATTAACTTGGTACTGAAACCTCTCCATCTATCCATAAGTAGTGCTTCTAATGTTTCGTGTAAGGGACCTGGATCAGAATGTTGGTTTCTGTATTTCGTGAGGAGGTGCTGAATCATGTATACACCTGCTAATTTCTGCTCATCTGGGGAAAGGTTCAGAAACGTCTGTGCTAAGGTATCATCATTATATATGTCTGGATTTTCGGCCCATAATATGGCTGATCGGGCTAGTTCTTGTTCATCCATAGAGTTGAGTACATGATACCCTACTCGATCTCGAAGCCTTTTATCAGTCTCCTGAAACTGATGTTCAGAAGAATTCGGATTTGGTAAAGCAGAGAGAAAAACTCTCTTGTTTTCCGGACGGATACCCTTCCTAAGGTAAGTTCCCTTACCTACATACGCTATAATATCTGTAGTCTTTACTGGTTCTTCCTGTTCTTCTTCCTCCTCGGAGAAAGCTTTTTCTTTCTCTTTTTGGTGTACTGCTATCACTGCTTTTCTTATTTTTCTACACATACTGGCTATGCAAGTCCCCTTGTCATGTTTTCCTTCAGCTATATTTTGACCCCACTTGTTCAGTGCATCTAATTCACTCTGATCTGTTCCAGGCCTGTCTCGTTCTCTTATTAGGCAATTTATAAAAAAACGTAGTATCTGTGCTTGAATGTCAACTTTCTGTTTCTCCATGGCCTCCTTAATACTGTCAGGGTCTTTCCCTGTCTGAACAAACTCATATATTCTATCTAGACGGTCCTTCATTCCTACATAGCATAGCAAGATATCAGTAGCAGATCTTAACCGTAGTGAAGCCAATATCATTAGATCGTCTTTTCCGGGTACTGGATCATATCTGCAAACTGAAAGGTTTTCTTTAAATGCGTCAAGGCGGGGTGACCTGAACGTGAGAGGACTCTGCATATCCCTGAGATTGAATCTGTGTGTTAATGGCGGGGTCCGAAGACCCGCGGTCGCACCTCCTGAAGCAGAGGCTTGTGCATTATCTCCCTGTGGAGTCTGTATCTGAACTTGAATTGGTCGTTTAGTAGGATCAGGTAAACGTGTGTTTGGTAGGTCAATTTTGGGTGCGGGAAGTGGCGGGGCTGGCGGAACGGGGGAGGTCTGTCGCGGTACCGGCGGAACATGATCTGGGGGCGGGGTGCCACCCCCGTCCCTGTCAGTAGGCATGGCACGAACAGGCAGATTGGTGTAAGCCGGTGCTACATCCTCTAGATAAGAATTTAGGAATATGTCTTTAGTAGTCTTATGCATTACTTTAGTTGGAACTAATGGTGGCGGTAAGTTTTTCGGTATTTCTGATAGGGCCTCAGGTGTACCCTCGGCCGCGAGATACATACCGTTTACGAGATTGTTTCGTGCACGGTCTATTTGTTCTGTTTTTACTCGGATCCCCTCGGTAACTAGTTCGTTTTCTTGGGCTTTCTCTGATTCTTTAAGTCTATCTTCTCTACGTAATGCTCTCTCAGCACGCTTATGTGCTTCCTTACGCCAAAATTCTATGGCGTCTTTCTGAGATTGTCTAGCTTTCTTTTTCCATAATGCTTCTTCTACCTTCATGATGCACTCGGCATCCCATGTTCCGGTAGCGGGCCATCTGTGTCTTTCGTCTAGGTGTTTAGTATAGTCGGCCCATAAGTCTAGATACAATATGGCATCTATGCCATGTTTGTGGTACATAAAGTTACCTGGAGTGTCCCTAGGGGGGATAGGAATTTCTTCCTCCAGTATCCCTTTCCTAGTTCCTATCTGCTTCAACTTGTTGAAAAACGGCATTTTGCTTACTTAGTACTGAATGCTCAATCCTTGGTTTACTTAATACTGGGTACATCTGATTATACAAGAAACACAATAATGCACATTAAAAACGGTCACATTCATACCACGACATTAATCACATGAAAAGACATTTGAGACATAGATGACTACCCCCTATACTGGATGTACTGCTAAACAGTACAGATACACTGGTGTAACAGTGCAGAAATTCAGAAATTCAGAATACTAGATATACTGCTAAACAGTACAGATACACTGCCTAAAAACAGTGCAGACCGGACTTGTGTACCCAAACCCGTCTAGATATGTCCCAGCAATGGTACTCACCGGGAAGCACGGAAACAGAAGGCCTCGGAAAACTCGACTGGACTCGACTTGACACTTCGGAAAACTTCGGAAAACTTCGGAAAAAACTTCGGAAACCTGGTGGGCCTCTTGACACCTCGGACCTTGCTTCTTTCCGCTAGGCTCTGGTCGGGATCCTCCGCACTCCTCACCCCCTCGTCTGGGTACTGATTGCAGTCTTCGTCACCTCCGTGGGTCAGAGGGAGATGCAGGAAATCCTGCCGGTACGCGTAGTTTCTATCTAACGGATGGCAGGGGACATAGCTTGCAACGCACCAACCGGCGCGTGAGGTGGGGGAGGGGTCCCTATTCGGGCGCCAAAATGACGTAAATAATTAATTTACTCTCTTAATTTCTATGCAGGTAAGTATTTAATCAATTATAACTCAAGTCGGAAAGAAAGAACCAGAGTCCGTGGTGTTAGAGTTCTTAGGGGTTTTATTCCTCAAAAAGGAATGGTCAGGACCATAATATCATGTTCTTCCCACCGCAGGGGTGGAAGAAGGGATAGAGCGCGCTACATTTTATTGACAGTACATAGCTTATATACTTAATTCATGTCATAGGAAACAGTTATAGTAGGCGTAACAGCTGAGAGAAGACAAGATAACAGTATACACGTGTTACTAGTACGTAATCAGAAGGCGTGGACTAGGCGTGAACTGGAGGTGTGTGCTAGAAACGTCACAGGTAGGTGTCACAAAAGGGGTGGCACTAACAGAAATGTTGCAATGTCAGCAGAAATTGGAAACTTGGATGCGCGCGCAGCTGCATGACGTGTGATGGACGTGGAACTAGAGGGTGCAGGGGGGCTTGACATTTGCACCGACGGAAAGAGACAGAAGTCTGGCATGTCAGATCAACTTGTACTTCTACCATATCTGATATCTGATGTTTAGGAACCATGTTATCTGGACGGAAAGGTCTCTAGGGCAGAAGCTATTCTATACTGACTGTGAGTGCGTGTATAAGCGCCTGAGTGTCTGCATGAGAAGCGTGGGGGCACGGGGCCTTCCATGGAAGCATGGTAACAGAAGCTATGAATTACTTGAATTATTTGCACAGAGACAGGCCGGCCCTTTGGCTCTGCAGCTGAGGGGGATGTTTACTGAAGCTAGCAGGCAGGAATGTATTTTCGGGGAGCGGAACAGATAACTCGAAGGTTATAGTCAATCTTGGCAGGCAGCAGGCTGAAAGTAAGTCAGAGTTCACGGGTACAGAGGCAGCCTGGGCAGAGGCCCTTGGCGTCAGAAGCCAGAAAAGAGGCTCGGTGGCAGAAATTCAGGGCCTACTCAGCTAGAGCTGAAAAACGGAGAAGTACACCACAAAAAGACGTTGGCATGGCATACTTAGGAACGGACCATTCAACCCATTCAGGGTGGGTCTGAAAGAGGACATGTTAACGTTGGACGCAAATGTATTTGCATCTTCATAGCTGGTACAGGAGGGAAGTTACATGCACTTTAACTCGTACATGGAGACGGTGGGGTACACGCTAGGGAACACAACTTGACCATAAAATTTATATTTCCTCAGTTTGGTCAGTCGCTTTTTGAAGAAATTGGCGAGTTGTGACCCTGTCGGATATCTCGACTTCTGTGAGAATAGTTAGATTAAACGGGTTGTTAGATCACCTCTATCTATTTTTTACATTATTTTCAGATTTATCTTACTTTTAATTTCTTGTTACCTGTGCTTTAGAGGGATTTCCTCACACGTGAAATGGTTTTGGACCGCCTCTTCGATATTTTTTGTCAAGGGCGTGCCTATCAAAAATTCTAAACTTTAGTAGTTGCTTATGACTTGAATCACTTATTTTTAATCTCAGTGTACATCATATTCTCCTATGGTTGTTCTAAACTTTTACAGTAGACTAGAATTATCAGTACCTGCGGTTTACCACAGACTGGTCTGTGTCCCTGGATGGTATCAATTTTCTTCACCCGGTTTTTGGTTGAGATGTTTTGTCTTAAAAAGCTGGGGAACACCAAAAAATAAATTTTACCACGGGGCTATAGCGGGGATACTGACATTGTTCATAAGTCTATCTCCAATATTTGCTAAATCCTGTAACATTTATACTGAGAGTACCTGAGATACTTCAAAGAAGGATCTTATGCAGAGGTCGGTTTTCCTTGTCCTCGCCCGGTATTGATCAAAGTGGTAGTTCTAACCTTTTGGGAAACCGGGAGAAAGCATATGGGAACTTAATTTAAGGGTGGTGCAGGATTATCTAATTTTAGTACTCTCTTAACCGGTTTAGATACATTACCTTAGGTTATCTTTTTTTAGGAGCTCGTACTTGCTTTTGTAGCGAAGCTTTTCAAAGAAACGGGGGTAATTCTTGCTTTGTCTGAAACAATACAGAGGTGAACGACTATTTTAGGTCAATGGTATTAATAAAAATTGGTTTAGTCACTGGAAAACGGGGTGCGCTATACTCTAGGATTTGGGTAGGACTGTACTTACTTACCGGGCGTGCACCTTAGCCGACTTGCAGGTAGTGGTTACTGGCTACTGGTGGTTCTCAGGCTTTTATAAGTTTGTTAATTAGTTAATTATGCTTAAGCTCTCGCACCTGGGGTTTCATTTGAAAAGGTGCTCGGCTCTTAGGTTGAATATGGCGGCCATCTTAGCACTGTAAATCATTCATTGGGCCCGCGTTTGTTTTTTTTTATCCTTGTTTCCTCAAGTTTGTTTACACTCTTTTTCTTTATTTTAAATTTATTGAATGCAGTTCTTTTTTACCAGATGGAGTATATATTAGTCCCTACTTTCTATATTGACCCCCGAGATATGCTCGCGTGGGTAGACGTTCTGTGCGCATGCGCGGCGGACATCTTGGAATATGTTAGAATCCGCCCTTATTACTTATAGGATTTTAATCTACAAATTTTCAATTTCTTTGTCCTATAATTCATTTGTCTCTTTGTATTTGCATATGTCCGGTGGACATCTAGGGATTTCTCGCCAGCGCTCGAGAGTGGAAAATGTTATGTTCTAGTTTCTTTGGTTGGTAACTTATTAAAACTAGGTTAAGTGTGGCGGCCATCTTAGCATTGTCAACCATTCCTTGGGCCCGCATTTTTTTTATTTTATCCTTGTTACCTCGAGACTTATAAAAGCCTGAGAACCACCAGTAGCCAGTAACCACTACCTGCAAGTCGGCTAAGGTGCACGCCCGGAAAACGCGAGGAGGAAGAATTCAAGTAAGTACAGTCCTACCCAAATCCTAGAGTATAGCGCACCCCGTTTTCCAGTGACTAAACCAATTTTTATTACTACCATAGACCTAAAATAGTCGTTCACCTCTGTATTGTTTCAGACAAAGCAAGAATTACCCCCGTTTCTTTGAAAAGCTTCGCTACAAAAGCAAGTACGAGCTCCTAAAAAAAGATAACCTAAGGTAATGTATCTAAACCGGTTAAGAGAGTACTAAAATTAGATAATCCTGCACCACCCTTAAATTAAGTTCCCATATGCTTTCTCCCGGTTTCCCAAAAGGTTAGAACTACCACTTTGATCAATACCGGGCGAGGACAAGGAAAACCGACCTCTGCATAAGATCCTTCTTTGAAGTATCTCAGGTACTCTCAGTTTAAATGTTACAGGATTTAGCAAACATTGTTGATAGACTTATGAACAATGTCAGTATCCCCGCTATAGCCCCGTGGTAAAATTTATTTTTTGGTGTTCCCCAGCTTTTTAAGACAAAACATCTCAACCAAAAACCGGGTGAAGAAAATTGATACCATCCAGGGACACAGATAAGTCTGTGGTAAACCGCAGGTACTGATAATTCTAGTCTACTGTAAAAGTTTAGAACAACCATAGGAGAATATGATGTACACTGAGATTAAAAATAAGTGATTCAAGTCATAAGCAACTACTAAAGTTTAGAATTTTTGATAGGCACGCCCTTGACAAAAAATATCGAAGAGGCGGTCCAAAACCATTTCACGTGTGAGGAAATCCCTCTAAAGCACAGGTAACAAGAAATTAAAAGTAAGATAAATCTGAAAATAATGTAAAAAATAGTTAGAGGTGATCTAACGACCCGTTTAATCTAACTATTCTCACAGAAGTCGAGATATCCGACAGGGTAACAACTCGCCAATTTCTTCAAAAAGCGACTGACCAAACAACAGCTTGATTAGAGGTATGTACGAACTAAACACACACCCTATATCTTAGAAATAGCTACAAATGAGGTCACCGGCATAAAAAATGATGACCAACAAGTTAATGTTTAACTTATCGCCCTAGAATAAGAGGCACGAAGGGATGCAAATCATGAGGTGTGACCAAACTAAAGTTGTGGGATATACAAATAACGATTAGGCCTGTTTTTTCGGAATTGTTTACAATAGAAAGAGTGGCAATGACACTGCTTGCAATGTTTAAACATTAATTATTGGTGTAAACAGAGGATGTATGCTGTAAATACTGTATAGTTAAAAGGAAAACTCTGTTCTACCACAGACCAAGTACATTAAATGTTTCCTTTGTGTTTTAATTTTTTAGAATTTTTTACTTACACACTGTCCTGAAGAAGGTGAAGACATAGAATCACCGAAACGCTGCGCCGACAATTTGTGTTTTTGTAATAAACTTGACAAAGTTTTTGTTTTATATGATAAATTTGTTTCTTTGAAAGTACTATGATTTTAAACTGTGAATTTTCTCATGTTTGTGGAGTATAATGCCACAGTAACTGTTTTTAAAAAAACTTTTTAATTCTTGAACCTGTCCTAAATATATTGGTATGAACAGAAAACAATAAAGAATTGCTTTTAATAAAAATAGTGTTTACATCCTTATTAATTCATGTTATGGTCTAAGAGAGGCAAAATGTTGTCTATTAAATGAAGTTTTTAATTGACTGTAAATTTGTTGATCTCTGAACAGCTTTAATACGTGCTTTGGCTCACCACAAAACCCCTTCTAAAAAAACCTCCAGAGACGAATGTCTCTTCCTCTAGATTACACGAAAAGGGAACCTGTCTTTTTTTGTCTGTTTTAAAGAAAACCCCTTCCCTTTTCAATAAAGGGTTTCTCCTTCTAATATTTGAAGTGATAATAGCACAGTTTGTTAACTGAGGAGTGTTCAGTTCTACCTCTAAAAAACAAAGAGAGGTGCACGAACAGGTGCAGAGGTCCCAAATAATAAATGGACCAATTTAAAGTCTTCAGCTTCTCTGAAGACCAGTTTAACAAGTTAGTAAATGGTCTAAATAAAACCATTAACACCGTGGTAATAACAGATAGTGAAGAAGAGAAATGGAAAGACTTATGGAACCTAAAAAAGAAGGTAATTAGGACAGAGCTGCATGCAGATTTCTTAGTTGAATATTGTAAAAAGGGAATTATCCCAAAGGGCCTACAAGTAAAAAACGAACCCAGTTTATTCACTAAGAATCAAAAATTCATAGAGACCTGGACTTTTATAGCCAACAGATGTAGCCGAGATTGGCTTCTATTAATAATAGAAACCGCAAATGCCACACTAATCATAGAAAAAGAAGAAATAGACGAAATGGAGAAGAAACTAAGAGAAAACACTTCACTTGATGATGCAAAAAGTAAGTTAGAGGAAATCCAAGGAGATCTGGATGGATACAGAGACTATCTAACAAATAAAAAAAGTAGTAAATTCAGAAAAGATGTTGAAAAATATAGACCCAAACTAACTTACCCCTATCTCCAAAAAGACTATTACGAGAAACAACGAGTGGAATCTCAATACAAACAAAAGTGGCAATCTAATAGAGGAAATGGTCCAAAAAGAAGAGTCACTTTCTCTGAGAGCTCTTATACGAGCAATGACTCTGAAATAGAAACTAACTCTGAAAACCCTGCCCCGAGGGACAACAGTAATAGCAATAGTAATAGTAACAAACCTAACAGAGAGAGTTTGCCTTTTTTAGACAGGCGCAAGACAAATCAAAATACGAACCCAAGAGGAAGGGGAAGAGGGAGGAATTACTATCCCCAGTACCAAGGGCAAGCACGTCCATATATGAGGACACGCAGTCAAAAGAATTGGGACTAGATCCTAAAATAGCAGTCATAAACCTATCCAGTAGAGTCCTAAAAAATGAAGAAATGCAGTTACTTGAAAAGGGCTTAGGCTATGCCATCGCTGAACCTGTTGATAAATTCAATCTTCAGCGAAATATCAAATTTTTTTTTAGAAAAATCAGGCTGAATAGATTTTTCGAAGGAAAAGAACAACCCCCGAGTGATAATAAGTCAGGACTGAGGCCAAAGTCAAAATGGATGCCTACTGGCCCCATGGTTAGTAAGGAAATAGATATTTTTGAAAAAGTCATTGAGAAAGGGTTAGAAGATCTTTTGAAACAAAAATCCTGGGTTAAATACAACCTCACTAAAGATGAGAAAAATGCCCTAGGAACTCTTCAAGAATGTAAGGACATAACAATAAAGCCAGGTGACAAAGATGGCAGTATTGTCATCATGGACAGGCATAAATACGAGACCAAAATGCAAGAAATGTTAAAAAATCCTCTGCATTATACACCCTCCAATAGACAAGAATGGTCCAACTTAAAAATAAAAATAACGAATAGATTGAACTATGCCCTAGAAGATGGTGTCATAAACCAAGAGGAATTTAACTTCCTTAGAAATGAAACACCAGTGATACCTGCTATCTACGGCCTGCCTAAGGTTCATAAAAACCTCATGGACCCACCCATAAGACCTATAGTATCCAGTCTGAATTCGTTAACAGAACCTTTAAGCCAGTATGTGGATAAGTTTATTCAACCTCTAGTAACTCAACAAAAAGCCTATATCAAAGACACGACAGATATGATCAATAAAATTGAAAATAAACCGTATAATAGTGACAGCGAGTGGCTAGTGACTCTAGATATAGAGTCACTATACACGAATATCCCTCAGCAAGATACGAGAATAATGATGGAAAATATCCTTAAAGGTGGAGAAGAGGATATGTCTGAACATGCGCAATTCATAACAGACTGTATAGAGATCATTCTAACAAACAATATATTTCTATTTAAAGAAGACCTGTTTAAACAAATAAAGGGCACCAGTATGGGCGCAACCTGCGCACCAAGTCTAGCGTGCCTTTATGTCTCAACCTTTGAGGAGAAACATGTATTTAATGAACTGTCCCCTTTTTTCGAAAACATTAAAATGTGGTATTGTTTTATTGACGACGTGTTTTTTATATGGTCAGGCAGTGAAGATGTCCTAAAGGAATTTATTGAATGGATAAACCTTGGGGATAAGAACTTAAAATTCACCTCCACCTACAGCAATCAAAGCTGTAACTTCTCAGATTTAAAGATAAAACACTCAGAAGGCCTCTTAAAAGTAGAACTCTTCAGTAAGCCTACTGACCGTAACACAATGTTACATTACGGCAGCTACCACCCATCTACCCAAAAGAATAATATACCCTTTGGCCAGTTTTTAAGAGTGAAAAGAAACTGTACAGATAAAAAGGAATTTGAGAAACATGCTTTAACCCTTACCAATCAATTTGTGGCAAGAGGTTACCCCAAAAAAATGGTTAAGAAAGCTTATAAAAGAGCTAAATATTTCAACAGAGACAGCATATTTGAACCAAAAACAGCACGGCCCTCAAAAGAGCAACAGCTAGTGTGCGTCACAAACTTTTCCTATATAAGCAATAAGATCAATAATCTGATAAATAGAAATTGGAACTTACTGCAAAACCAGAACAGTGCTCCCCTACCCAAACCTATCTACGCCTTCCGTAGGAATAAAACAATAAAAAATTGCTTAGTGCACACGTACCCTGACGATCATAGGAGGAATAAACTGAGAACCATAGATGGGAAAACTCCAGTGGGTAATTTCCAATGTGGTTCTTGTAAAAATTGCGATCTGATCATTAAGGGGCCCAAAGTTACCTATAATGGAGTTAGCCATCAGCAAAATGAATTAGTAAATTGTAGGACATCCAATGTAATATATATGATACAGTGCCCCTGCCAGAAAGCGTATGTAGGAGAAACCTCCAGAGAAATACGACTTCGGCTAAATGAGCACAAATCAGCCATCAGATCAAAACGGGCAAATGCCCCTTTGACTGAACATTGGGAAACCATGAAACATAAGGTCGAAGATCTCAAATGGTGTGTGCTCGTAGTCACACTAAATAACAGAGGAGGCGACTTGGACACGAAAAGAAGAAAAAGGGAACAATACTACATGTCTAAATTCAATACTTTTAAAAACGGATTGAATAGTAGAGAAGAATGGGATAGGATCCTTTAAATCCCTAGATAGGGCCCAAATAGCTAAAGTTAACTATACGAAATTAACTTTTTTGTCTGCAAAACATAACATAGGACATTAGAACCATTAATAACAAATAGATGCTCTATCATGATCTACGCACTAATTCCGAAGCAAATAATTCCAAGTTATCGATATTGAAGAAATATTAAAAAAGATCCAAGAGATCAGAGTAAAAATGGCAATTTCCACTCATGATAAGTATGGAATGTAGCAATAAAAGAACAGAAACGTTGAGGTATAGTCATAGGAAATATATTTGGTGCCCAACATATGAACAGCCAGCAAATATAGTTTGAATAAGTGACCGACCAAAGAAACTAGAACATAACATTTTCGACCCTCGAACGCGGGTTAGAAATGTCCAGATATTCACAAATACAAAGAGATAAATGAATTATAGGATAAATATATTGAAAACCTATATATTAGATAACTATAATCCTATAGAAATAACAGCGGATCGTAACATGTTCCAAGATGTCCGCCGCGCATGCGCATAGAATGTCCATCTATGCGAGCATATCTTAGGTGCCCATTTAGGAAGTAAGGACTAATATAAACTTACTTGGGTAAAAAATAACCGCATTCAATAAATTCAAAATAAAGAACGATAGTGTAACAGACTCGAGGTAACAAGGATAAAATAAAAAAAATGCGGGCCCAAGGAATGGTTGACAATGCTAAGATGGCCGCCACACTTAACCTAGTTTTAATAAGTTACCAACCAAAGAAACTAGAACATAACATTTTCGACTCTCGAGCGCTGGCGAGAAATCCCTAGATGTCCACCGGACATATGCAAATACAAAGAGACAAATGAATTATAGGACAAAGAAATTGAAAATTTGTAGATTAAAATCCTATAAGTAATAAGGGCGGATTCTAACATATTCCAAGATGTCCGCCGCGCATGCGCACAGAACGTCTACCCACGCAAGCATATCTCGGGGGTCAATATAGAAAGTAGGGACTAATATATACTCCATCTGGTAAAAAAGAACTGCATTCAATAAATTTAAAATAAAGAAAAAGAGTGTAAACAAACTTGAGGAAACAAGGATAAAATAAACCAAACGCGGGCCCAATGAATGATTTACAGTGCTAAGATGGCCGCCATATTCAACCTAAGAGCCGAGCACCTTTTCAAATGAAACCCCAGGTGCGAGAGCTTAAGCATAATTAACTAATTAACAGACTTATAAAAGCCTGAGAACCACCAGTAGCCAGTAACCACTACCTGCAAGTCGGCTAAGGTGCACGCCCGGAAAACGCGAGGAGGAAGAATTCAAGTAAGTACAGTCCTACCCAAATCCTAGAGTATAGCGCACCCCGTTTTCCAGTGACTAAACCAATTTTTATTACTACCATAGACCTAAAATAGTCGTTCACCTCTGTATTGTTTCAGACAAAGCAAGAATTACCCCCGTTTCTTTGAAAAGCTTCACTACAAAAGCAAGTACGAGCTCCTAAAAAAAGATAACCTAAGGTAATGTATCTAAACCGGTTAAGAGAGTACTAAAATTAGATAATCCTGCACCACCCTTAAATTAAGTTCCCATATGCTTTCTCCCGGTTTCCCAAAAGGTTAGAACTACCACTTTGATCAATACCGGGCGAGGACAAGGAAAACCGACCTCTGCATAAGATCCTTCTTTGAAGTATCTCAGGTACTCTCAGTTTAAATGTTACAGGATTTAGCAAACATTGGAGATAGACTTATGAACAATGTCAGTATCCCCGCTATAGCCCCGTGGTAAAATTTATTTTTTGGTGTTCCCCAGCTTTTTAAGACAAAACATCTCAACCAAAAACCGGGTGAAGAAAATTGATACCATCCAGGGACACAGACCAGTCTGTGGTAAACCGCAGGTACTGATAATTCTAGTCTACTGTAAAAGTTTAGAACAACCATAGGAGAATATGATGTACACTGAGATTAAAAATAAGTGATTCAAGTCATAAGCAACTACTAAAGTTTAGAATTTTTGATAGGCACGCCCTTGACAAAAAATATCGAAGAGGCGGTCCAAAACCATTTCACGTGTGAGGAAATCCCTCTAAAGCACAGGTAACAAGAAATTAAAAGTAAGATAAATCTGAAAATAATGTAAAAAATAGTTAGAGGTGATCTAACGACCCGTTTAATCTAACTATTCTCACAGAAGTCGAGATATCCGACAGGGTCACAACTCGCCAATTTCTTCAAAAAGCGACTGACCAAACAACAGCTTGATTAGAGGTATGTACGAACTAAACACACACCCTATATCTTAGAAATAGCTACAAATGAGGTCACCGGCATAAAAAATGATGACCAACAAGTTAATGTTTAACTTATCGCCCTAGAATAAGAGGCACGAAGGGATGCAAATCATGAGGTGTGACCAAACTAAAGTTGTGGGATATACAAATAATGATTAGGCCTGTTTTTTCGGAATTGTTTACAATAGAAAGAGTGGCAATGACACTGCTTGCAATGTTTAAACATTAATTATTGGTGTAAACAGAGGATGTATGCTGTAAATACTGTATAGTTAAAAGGAAAACTCTGTTCTACCACAGACCAAGTACATTAAATGTTTCCTTTGTGTTTTAATTTTTTAGAATTTTTAACTTACACACTGTCCTGAAGAAGGTGAAGACATAGAATCACCGAAACGCTGCGCCGACAATTTGTGTTTTTGTAATAAACTTGACAAAGTTTTTGTTTTATATGATAAATTTGTTTCTTTGAAAGTACTATGATTTTAAACTGTGAATTTTCTCATGTTTGTGGAGTATAATGCCACAGTAACTGTTTTAAAAAAAACTTTTTAATTCTTGAACCTGTCCTAAATATATTGGTATGAACAGAAAACAATAAAGAATTGCTTTTAATAAAAATAGTGTTTACATCCTTATTAATTCATGTTATGGTCTAAGAGAGGCAAAATGTTGTCTATTAAATGAAGTTTTTAATTGACTGTAAATTTGTTGATCTCTGAACAGCTTTAATACGTGCTTTGGCTCACCACAAAACCCCTTCTAAAAAAACCTCCAGAGACGAATGTCTCTTCCTCTAGATTACATGAAAAGGGAACCTGTCTTTTTTTGTCTGTTTTAAAGAAAACCCCTTCCCTTTTCAATAAAGGGTTTCTCCTTCTAATATTTGAAGTGATAATAGCACAGTTTGTTAACTGAGGAGTGTTCACTTCTACCTCTAAAAAACAAAGAGAGGTGCACGAACAGGTGCAGAGGTCCCAAATAATAAATGGACCAATTTAAAGTCTTCAGCTTCTCTGAAGACCAGTTTAACAAGTTAGTAAATGGTCAAAATAAAACCATTAACACCGTGGTAATAACAGATAGTGAAGAAGAGAAATGGAAAGACTTATGGAACCTAAAAAAGAAGGTAATTAGGACAGAGCTGCATGCAGATTTCTTAGTTGAATATTGTAAAAAGGGAATTATCCCAAAGGGCCTACAAGTAAAAAACGAACCCAGTTTATTCACTAAGAATCAAAAATTCATAGAGACCTGGACTTTTATAGCCAACAGATGTAGCCGAGATTGGCTTCTATTAATAATAGAAACCGCAAATGCCACACTAATCATAGAAAAAGAAGAAATAGACGAAATGGAGAAGAAACTAAGAGAAAACACTTCACTTGATGATGCAAAAAGTAAGTTAGAGGAAATCCAAGGAGATCTGGATGGATACAGAGACTATCTAACAAATAAAAAAAGTAGTAAATTCAGAAAAGATGTTGAAAAATATAGACCCAAACTAACTTACCCCTATCTCCAAAAAGACTATTACGAGAAACAACGAGTGGAATCTCAATACAAACAAAAGTGGCAATCTAATAGAGGAAATGGTCCAAAAAGAAGAGTCACTTTCTCTGAGAGCTCTTATACGAGCAATGACTCTGAAATAGAAACTAACTCTGAAAACCCTGCCCCGAGGGACAACAGTAATAGCAATAGTAATAGTAACAAACCTAACAGAGAGAGTTTGCCTTTTTTAGACAGGCGCAAGACAAATCAAAATACGAACCCAAGAGGAAGGGGAAGAGGGAGGAATTACTATCCCCAGAACCAAGGGCAAGCACGTCCATATATGAGGACACGCAGTCAAAAGAATTGGGACTAGATCCTAAAATAGCAGTCATAAACCTATCCAGTAGAGTCCTAAAAAATGAAGAAATGCAGTTACTTGAAAAGGGCTTAGGCTATGCCATCGCTGAACCTGTTGATAAATTCAATCTTCAGCGAAATATAAAATTTTTTTTTAGAAAAATCAGGCTGAATAGATTTTTCGAAGGAAAAGAACAACCCCCGAGTGATAATAAGTCAGGACTGAGGCCAAAGTCAAAATGGATGCCTACTGGCCCCATGGTTAGTAAGGAAATAGATATTTTTGAAAAAGTCATTGAGAAAGGGTTAGAAGATCTTTTGAAACAAAAATCCGGGGTTAAATACAACCTCACTAAAGATGAGAAAAATGCCCTAGGAACTCTTCAAGAATGTAAGGACATAACAATAAAGCCAGGTGACAAAGATGGCAGTATTGTCATCATGGACAGGCATAAATACGAGACCAAAATGCAAGAAATGTTAAAAAATCCTCTGCATTATACACCCTCCAATAGACAAGAATGGTCCAACTTAAAAATAAAAATAACGAATAGATTGAACTATGCCCTAGAAGATGGTGTCATAAACCAAGAGGAATTTAACTTCCTTAGAAATGAAACACCAGTGATACCTGCTATCTACGGCCTGCCTAAGGTTCATAAAAACCTCATGGACCCACCCATAAGACCTATAGTATCCAGTCTGAATTCGTTAACAGAACCTTTAAGCCAGTATGTGGATAAGTTTATTCAACCTCTAGTAACTCAACAAAAAGCCTATATCAAAGACACGACAGATATGATCAATAAAATTGAAAATAAACCGTATAATAGTGACAGCGAGTGGCTAGTGACTCTAGATATAGAGTCACTATACACGAATATCCCTCAGCAAGATACGAGAATAATGATGGAAAATATCCTTAAAGGTGGAGAAGAGGATATGTCTGAACATGCGCAATTCATAACAGACTGTATAGAGATCATTCTAACAAACAATATATTTCTATTTAAAGAAGACCTGTTTAAACAAATAAAGGGCACCAGTATGGGCGCAACCTGCGCACCAAGTCTAGCGTGCCTTTATGTCTCAACCTTTGAGGAGAAACATGTATTTAATGAACTGTCCCCTTTTTTCGAAAACATTAAAATGTGGTATTGTTTTATTGACGACGTGTTTTTTATATGGTCAGGCAGTGAAGATGTCCTAAAGGAATTTATTGAATGGATAAACCTTGGGGATAAGAACTTAAAATTCACCTCCACCTACAGCAATCAAAGCTGTAACTTCTCAGATTTAAAGATAAAACTTTCAGAAGGCCTCTTAAAAGTAGAACTCTTCAGTAAGCCTACTGACCGTAACACAATGTTACATTACGGCAGCTACCACCCATCTACCCAAAAGAATAATATACCCTTTGGCCAGTTTTTAAGAGTGAAAAGAAACTGTACAGATAAAAAGGAATTTGAGAAACATGCTTTAACCCTTACCAATCAATTTGTGGCAAGAGGTTACCCCAAAAAAATGGTTAAGAAAGCTTATAAAAGAGCGAAATATTTCAACAGAGACAGCATATTTGAACCAAAAACCGCACGGCCCTCAAAAGAGCAACAGCTAGTGTGCGTCACAAACTTTTCCTATATAAGCAATAAGATCAATAATCTGATAAATAGAAATTGGAACTTACTGCAAAACCAGAACAGTGCTCCCCTACCCAAACCTATCTACGCCTTCCGTAGGAATAAAACAATTAAAAATTGCTTAGTGCACACGTACCCTGACGATCATAGGAGGAATAAACTGAGAACCATAGATGGGAAAACTCCAGTGGGTAATTTCCCATGTGGTTCTTGTAAAAATTGCGATCTGATCATTAAGGGGCCCAAAGTTACCTATAATGGAGTTAGCCATCAGCAAAATGAATTAGTAAATTGTAGGACATCCAATGTAATATATATGATACAGTGCCCCTGCCAGAAAGCGTATGTAGGAGAAACCTCCAGAGAAATACGACTTCGGCTAAATGAGCACAAATCAGCCATCAGATCAAAACGGGCAAATGCCCCTTTGACTGAACATTGGGAAACCATGAAACATAAGGTCGAAGATCTCAAATGGTGTGTGCTCGTAGTCACACTAAATAACAGAGTAGGCGACTTGGACACGAAAAGAAGAAAAAGGGAACAATACTACATGTCTAAATTCAATACTTTTAAAAACAGATTGAATAGTAGAGAAGAATGGGATAGGATCCTTTAAATCCCTAGATAGGGCCCAAATAGCTAAAGTTAACTATACGAAATTAACTTTTTTGTCTGCAAAACATAACATAGGACATTAGAACCATTAATAACAAATAGATGCTCTATCATGATCTACGCACTAATTCCGAAGCAAATAATTCCAAGTTATCGATATTGAAGAAATATTAAAAAAGATCCAAGAGATCAGAGTAAAAATGGCAATTTCCACTCATGATAAGTATGGAATGTAGCAATAACAGAACAGAAACGTTGAGGTATAGTCATAGGAAATATATTTGGTGCCCAACATATGCACAGCCAGCAAATATAGTTTGAATAAGTGACCGACCAAAGAAACTAGAACATAACATTTTCGACCCTCGAACGCGGGTTAGAAATGTCCAGATATTCACAAATACAAAGAGATAAATGAATTATAGGATAAATATATTGAAAACCTATATGTTAGATAACTATAATCCTATAGAAATAACAGCGGATCGTAACATGTTCCAAGATGTCCGCCGCGCATGCGCATAGAATGTCCATCTATGCGAGCATATCTTAGGTGCGCATTTAGGAAGTAGGGACTAATATAAACTTACTTGGGTAAAAAATAACCGCATTCAATAAATTCGAAATAAAGAACGATAGTGTAACAGACTCGAGGTAACAAGGATAAAATAAAACAAATGCGGGCCCAAGGAATGGTTGACAATGCTAAGATGGACGCCACACTTAACCTAGTTTTAATAAGTTACCAACCAAAGAAACTAGAACATAACATTTTCGACTCTCGAGCGCTGGCGAGAAATCCCTAGATGTCCACCGGACATATGCAAATACAAAGAGACAAATGAATTATAGGACAAAGAAATTGAAAATTTGTAGATTAAAATCCTATAAGTAATAAGGGCGGATTCTAACATATTCCAAGATGTCCGCCGCGCATGCGCACAGAACGTCTACCCACGCGAGCATATCTCGGGGGTCAATATAGAAAGTAGGGACTAATATATACTCCATCTGGTAAAAAAGAACTGCATTCAATAAATTTAAAATAAAGAAAAAGAGTTTAAACAAACTTGAGGAAACAAGGATAAAATAAACCAAACGCGGGCCCAATGAATGATTTACAGTGCTAAGATGGCCGCCATATTCAACCTAAGAGCCGAGCACCTTTTCAAATGAAACCCCAGGTGCGAGAGCTTAAGCATAATTAACTAATTAACAGACTTATAAAAGCCTGAGAACCACCAGTAGCCAGTAACCACTACCTGCAAGTCGGCTAAGGTGCACGCCCGGAAAACGCGAGGAGGAAGAATTCAAGTAAGTACAGTCCTACCCAAATCCTAGAGTATAGCGCACCCCGTTTTCCAGTGACTAAACCAATTTTTATGAATACCATAGACCTAAAATAGTCGTTCACCTCTGTATTGTTTCAGACAAAGCAAGAATTGCCCCCGTTTCTTTGAAAAGCTTCGCTACAAAAGCAAGTACGAGCTCCTAAAAAAAGATAACCTAAGGTAATGTATCTAAACCGGTTAAGAGAGTACTAAAATTAGATAATCCTGCACCACCCTTAAATTAAGTTCCCATATGCTTTCTCCCGGTTTCCCAAAAGGTTAGAACTACCACTTTGATCAATACCGGTCGAGGACAAGGAAAACCGACCTCTGCATAAGATCCTTCTTTGAAGTATCTCAGGTACTCTCAGTATAAATGTTACAGGATTTAGCAAAAATTGGAGATAGACTTATGAACAATGTCAGTATCCCCGCTATAGCCCCGTGGTAAAATTTATTTTTTGGTGTTCCCCAGCTTTTTAAGACAAAACATCTCAACCAAAAACCGGGTGAAGAAAATTGATACCATCCAGGGACACAGACCAGTCTGTGGTAAACCGCAGGTACTGATAATTCTAGTCTACTGTAAAAGTTCAGAACAACCATAGGAGAATATGATGTACACTGAGATTAAAAATAAGTGATTCAAGTCATAAGCAACTACTAAAGTTTAGAATTTTTGATAAGCACGCCCTGACAAAAAATATCGAAGAGGCGGTCCAAAACCATTTCACGTGTGAGGAAATCCCTCTAAAGCACAGGTAACAAGAAATTAAAAGTAAGATAAATCTGAAAATAATGTAAAAAATAGTTAGAGGTGATCTAACGACCCGTTTAATCTAACTATTCTCACAGAAGTCGAGATATCCGACAGGGTCACAACTCGCCAATTTCTTCAAAAAGCGACTGACCAAACAACAGCTTGATTAGAGGTATGTACGAACTAAACACACACCCCATATCTTAGAAATAGCTACAAATGAGGTCACCGGCATAAAAAATGATGACCAACAAGTTAATGTTTAACTTATCGCCCTAGAATAAGAGGCACGAAGGGATGCAAATCATGAGGTGTGACCAAACTAAAGTTGTGGGATCTACAAATAACGATTAGGCCTGTTTTTTCGGAATTGTTTACAATAGAAAGAGTGGCAATGACACTGCTTGCAATGTTTAAACATTAATTATTGGTGTAAACATAGGATGTATGCTGTAAATACTGTGTAGTTAAAAGGAAAACTCTGTTCTACCACAGACCAAGTACATTAAATGTTTCCTTTGTGTTTTAATTCTTTAGAATTTTTAACTTACACACTGTCCTGAAGAAGGTGAAGACATAGAATCACCGAAACGCCGCGTCGACAATTTGTGTTTTTGTAATAAACTTGACAAAGTTTTTGTTTTATATGATACATTTGTTTCTTTGAAAGTACTATGATTTTAAACTGTGAATTTTCTCATGTTTGTGGAGTATAATGACACAGTAACTGTTTTTAAAAAAACTTTTTAATTCTTGAACCTGTCCTAAATATATTGGTATGAACAGAAAACAATAAAGAATTGCTTTTAATAAAAATAGTGTTTACATCCTTATTAATTCATGTTATGGTCTAAGAGAGGCAAAATGTTGTTTATTAAATGAAGTTTTTAATTGACTGTAAATTTGTTGATCTCTGAACAGCTTTAATACGTGCTTTGGCTCACCACAAAACCCCTTCCAAAAAAAACCTCCAGAGACGAATGTCTTTTCCTCTAGATTACACGAAAAGGGAACCTGTCTTTTTTTGTCTGTTTTAAAGAAAACCCCTTCCCTTTTCAATAAAGGGTTTCTCCTTCTAAGATTTGAAGCGATAGTATAGGGGACACCATTACACCAGAACCTTTCATAATGGCTTTAGCAACTCTGGCCATGAAAAGGAATTTTTTCAAACATGAAGGTAAGTTGTTTCTCCAGATTTCTGCAACAAGTATGGGCAGCGTTTTTGCGCCGAGCCTGGCGAACCTATACGTGCACCAATTCGAACAACAACACGTGTTAACCCCCACCAACCCCTTCCACACCTCTATTAGGTGGTGGAAGCGTTATATTGATGACGTGCTGGTGGTGTGGAGGGGCACGTTGGATTCAGCCAATGAATTCCACCAGTGGCTAAACAGTCAAAACCAGTTCCTTAAATTCACCATGGAAGCCAATAGAGAAAGAATTGCTTTCCTGGACCTATCGATCTATGTCACTCCTGCAGGCCTGCAGAGTGAACTCTACAGGAAACCAATGGCGCGAAACTCACTTCTCCTGTATGAGAGTTACCATCCGAAGTCCCTGCGCCAAAATTTACCGTACGGACAATTTCTATGTGTTCATAGAAATTGTTCCAATAGAGAGGACTTTGAGGTACATGCGGATAACCTGGGGGCACAACTGAAGGATGGACATTATCCCAAGCCGCTCATCAGAAAATCAAGGAAAAGAGCTCTTAATAATAACAGAGAGGCTCTCCTTGAAGCTCCAATTGTAAAACCACCACTGGTAAGACTCACTTTTGTGAGCACTTTTAACACCAGAAGCAATGTTATCCAAAAGATTGTGAAAAGACACTGGCGCCTTTTGAACAATGGGAAAGAGAAAATTGCACAACCCTTGTTTGCATTCAAAAGGGCGATTAGTATCCGAGATCGACTGGTTCACACACGCCCAAGAGAGACTCCCAAGAAACTAGGGCAAACCCTATGGGACCTCCGACCTGTGGTTGGGCATCATCCATGTGGCACGTGCTCGGTATGTCCACAGACCAAACATACAAGGGAGGTTGACATAGGGACTAATAGACTCTGGTCGCAGAACAACTTCAGTAAATGTAATAGTACCAACTTGATTTACATGCTGACATGCCCTTGTTCCATACGGTATGTAGGAATGACCACTCTGCGTGTGCGGACAAGAATGCTGGAACAAAAGAGCTCATTCCGCTGCAAAAAAAGCCACACTAGACTCACCAGACATTTCTTGGAACAGGCACACCATGAAACGGATTTTCAATGAACTGTGTTGGAAAAGCTGCACATACCCAGCCATATAAGCGATGTGTCCGGTTACCTTTTCAGAAAGGAACAGCAATGGATGTATAAGCTTCAGTCGGACAAAAGGGGATTAAATGACGAGATTCCTTTGACCCTGTTATAATTATCCATCTTTATATAAACAGTAGTTATCACTACTTAGCACTACTAGAATAGGCATATGAAAATGATGAGATCCGATAGACCGGACTATATGGTTCCATCTCCACATAGTAGTGTTTCTATCCCTACACAGCAGTGGTTACAGGGAGCTTTACCTGATCCAATATGGGTAAATTCACATATACCGAGCTATTGACATTGAGAAGGTCAGAAGGAACAGAGTGTTAGCACATGAGACACAACGCATTGCACTATTTCAGCCTTTGAGGTGACTCTGCTACCGTCCTTGTTCGAATGCCTGAGGTAACATTGGTTCTTTGAATGACCCACACCTCTGTTCATTATATTTACTACACCTCCTATATATCTATTCTGCACATGGATGGAGGGTTTTTGTACATTGCAATCTGGCTGTATATAGCTCGCCAGCCGAGGAGTCATTCGCTTTATTGTAGCCTTAGACCTCTCCATTTCACACATAGTTTTTTTAATCAGTCTGCGAGGTTCGCGATGTTAATGGACTACAAACATGGCCGGAGTGACGTCATCCGGTAGTTCATTAACGTGAGATCTCGCGATATCTCGCGAGATCTCACTAACAACAGGAACATACCGGCCAGAGTCTGTGTTCCTTAAACCTTAATGCTGACAGTGGCAAGGACCGGATAGCTAGGATCGTGGACACTTGTGGGGGTCCTTTACTCTACTGGTCTATGTAAACCAACACCCGGGCATACTTTTTCAAAAGTAATTATGACTAAACTACCAAAATGGCCGATATGACGCTGGTTTGTAGTTTTAGATGCGTTTTTCGCATTTTTTCGAGCAGAAAGTAGTGCGCTAGACATTTGAAGGAATATACAAGATTATAAGTTCTTCTTACACTACTACATCAAGGAACTTGCTGTCTAGTACATTGTGGTAATGCTTAAGTGAGTTCAAGTCATTACACAATGTATTCAATATTGAGCAAGCAGCAGACTTGTTAGGCGTAGGGTTATTATAGAACACAGCTCCCTTTACAGCCTACTTATACTCAGTTCACACACTGGTCGGTGCCTCCCCCAAGCCTCAGATGGAAGCTTGAGGCACCGACGGACAGGTGAGTGAACATGAGAGCACTGACTGCTAGTATACTATATGGTTGTTTTTGTAATGAATATATACCATCAAAACCATCTTTGAATAAGAGTACTTCTGGTATGCATACCAGTTTTTGTCAAAGTCAAATTTTTGGGTTACTAAGGGGCTTGGCTTACTGGGTCTGAAATTGACTCTCTTCAGTGTTAGATTCTGGGAAATAGGGCACTTTACATAGAAATGAGTTGATGCATAGTGATAGGCTAAGAGTATTTAGTTTTATTATGCTACATCCCACTTTTCTTCCCTATACCAGTGCGGGTCCTCCTATACCTGAGCAGAGTCCAGGCGAGGTGAGGCAGCTTCACCCATCATTCAGGGTGAGCATTGAATATGTAATTCTTACACACATTGTTGGTTTATGTGGGTGGACACATGTTACTGGGGATCGATATATCTAATACAATGTTATTTATGTCATGCTTTCCTTCGCAGGATTCACTGTAGCGTAAGTGAGTCGGAAGGTGACAGTTCATGGTTACTACAAGTTGTACAGTATCTAACCATTCCTTTTTAGTTATACATATATATTTTTTTCCCATGGTGAAGGTGGTGATCCTTTTATCTCACTACTAAGAGTGCAACTAGTATAAGAGCAGAGGCCCTGATGAATGCCGAGGGATTGAACACCCGCTAGGCAGAAACATGTTGGCCCATTTACAGGCAGATATTTGTTACTGTCTTTTTGCACTGTTCTGTTTTTAATTAGGAGGCATGTCATGTCCATAGAATAAAGTTGTTAAAAGGAGGGCATTCCATCCTATTTTAAATCACTTTTTGTTTTGTTGCACCTGTCTTTTCTACCATCAAAGATCAGTCATTATGGATGTTTCATTTATGTTGGTGGACCAAACCCCAAAACACCAACAATGTGCGGTTTGGTCCCTATGATCAGGGGACAGGCCATCCACAACAGGGTTTGGCCAGATGATATGACTGATCATTAAGTCTCTTTTGATGGAAACCCTAAATCATTGGTTTTGGACTGGTTAGCCATTCATGAATACTCTGTAATGTATCGGTCTCTTCTATGCATGCTGAGTCCATCCCTCTTAATTAAAAAAAAAAATTCTCCTCACAAATACACTGTTTTTTTGTGATGTATACACTCTGAGATCTAGTCGACTCAGTAATTGACAGTGTAGCTTCAATAGTTAGCTGGCAGACCCCCTGTGTTTCTCATGTTGTATATTGAGTTGGAGCTGGGGATAAAACCTGGTGTGGGTCTCTAAACCTCATATCCCTTGGACCCTTTCGAACCTTTTGTTGTATTTACCTGGCACATGCATGCCCAACATACTGTGTCACTGTATGGCTGACAATGCAACACACTTCACTAAGACGTACAACTGCAGGCAGGAAAACCTGTGACATTGGGACACACACTCCTCCCTGGAGACAACATGTTTGTCAGTGCATGACACAACCCCACACCCTCAGCCATATTCTGCAGCAGTGCAACAACATGTGTCCCCCCCGCTCTACACCTCTGAATTTGAATACTTACCACAACATTTGGGGCACCATACAGCCTTGAGTACAGTGCGAGCACCTCGTCCACCATAGCCTCCTCGCTTGCAAATGGACTGGCATGTATCTTCTCTGTCCTTGCCATCCCTGTGGACATGGAACACCTGTGGTGGAATTGGGTGGTGGGGGGTCCCAGGCAGCAGTCCCTGGAGGCAGCAGCAGATGAGGGGTCTCAGGCAGCAGCCCCTGGAGGCATCAGCAGATGAGGGGTCTTATGCAGCAGTCCCTGGAGGCAGCAGCAGATGAGGGGTCTCAGGCAGCGGTCCCTGGAGGTAGCAGCAGATGATAGTTCTCAGGCATCAGTCCCTGGAGGCAGCAGCAGATGAGGGGTCTCAGGCAGCAGTCCCTGGAGGCAGCAGCAGGTCAGAGGTCTCTGGCAGGAGGCTCTGGGAGCAGTGGAAATGTGAGGCTCACTCCCACACATATTTAGCCCGCTGGGGTAGTTTCAAAGGTGGCAAGCTGCAACAATGGTTGTCCAGGTCTTGCCCATACAAAAGCATCCAATGACCGCCTCCGTGGTGGCGGAGCACACCTACCGCGATTTTCAAAATTGCATCATGCCACCGCAATCATTGTTCCCATTGGCTCTAGGACACGCTTCATGGCAGTGATACACTGCCGGGGCCAGGCAGTTGCTACTGGGATTTGGGTGGTGGAGCATGCCAACCGCCATCTTCCATGTCTCTATGGCTATCACCACCGCACTTGTGTGAAAGGGGGTGTTGGTGAGACACCGCCGGGGCCAGACGGTAGCTACCGTGATTTGGGTGGCGGAGCATGCCAACCGCCATCTTCCATGTCTCTATGGCTATCACTACTGCACTTGTGTGAATGGGGGGTGCTGGTGCCAGCTCAGCGAACCCCAGTCAGGCCGCCGACAACCTCGCGAAGTGGATCAGCAACTGCGCGGACGAACTCGCCCCCCTGAGGACCCCGCCCAGCAGACCCGGCAGCAAGAAGGCCCCATGGTTCACCGACGAACTCAAGAGCTCCAAGAAGAACTGCCGAGCCCTCGAGAAAGCCTGGAGAAGGGAACCAACACCGGACAACATGGCCTCCCTCAAGCTCACCACACGGAAGCACCACCAACTGATCCGCACCGCCAAGAAAACTGCATTCAAGGACCGGCTGGACAACAACGCACACAACTGCAAGGAACTCTTCAACATCGTGAAAGAGCTCTCCAACCCCAACGCAGGAAGCAACGACATCACCCCTTCGCAAGACCTCTGCAACTCCCTCGCCTCCTACTTCCACAACAAGATCGCGGACATACACAACAGCTTCAGCATTCAACCGACGCACGCCACGACCACAGCAACGCCGCCCACCACCACCCTCCGCGCCTGGACTCCGGTCAACACCTTAGACACCGTCCGCATGATGAACTCCGTCCACTCTGGATCCCCGACTGACCCCTGCCCCCACCACGTCTTCAACAAGGCGGACGCTGTCATCGCACCCCACCAGCGGGACATCATCAACACCTCCTTCGACACCGCCACCTTCCCTGAGAGCTGGAAGCACGCCGAACTCAGCGCTCTACTCAAGAAACCCACAGCGGACCCCACCGAACTCAAGAATTACCGCCCCATCTCGCTCCTCCCGTTTCCAGCCAAAGTCATCGAGAAGACCGTCAACAGACAGCTTGCCGCCTTCCTCGAGACGAACGGATCCCTCGACCCCTCACAGTCTGGGTTCCGAGCCAACCACAGCACCGAGACCGCCCTCATCGCCGCCACCGACGACATCCGAGCCCTGATGGACAACGGAGAAACAGCGGCCCTCATCCTCCTAGACCTCTCCGCGGCCTTCGACACTGTCTGCCACCGCACCCTAGTGCAGCGCCTCAGCAACGTCGGAATCCAGGAGAAGGCACTGGAATGGATCATCTCCTTCCTCGACGGAAGAACACAGAGAGTCCGCCTACCACCGTTCAAGTCAGAGGCCACCGAAGTCATCTGCGGCGTCCCTCAAGGATCCTCGCTGAGCCCCACCCTCTTCAACATCTACATGAGCCCCCTCGCGGCCATCGCACGCCAACACAACCTCAACACAATCTCCTACGCCGACGACACCCAGCTGATCCTCTCCCTGACCAACGACCCCGCCGCCGCCAGAGCCAATCTGCACGAAGGGATGAAAGATGTAGCCGAGTGGATGACAACCAGCCGCCTGAAACTGAACTCAGACAAGACGGAGGTCCTCATCCTGGGCTCCTCGCCCTCTGCCTGGGATGACTCCTGGTGGCCCCCCGCCCTGGGCACCGCACCCAAACCGACGGACCACGCACGGAACCTGGGTTTCATCCTGGACTCCTCCCTCTCCATGACCAGGCAAGTCAACGCCATCTCCTCATCGTGCTTCAACATCCTACGCATGCTACGGAAGATCTTCTGGTGGATCCCCACCGAGACCAGGAAGACCGTCACCCAGGCCCTCGTCACCAGCCGACTGGACTAAGGCAACGCCCTCTACACCGGTACCACCGCCAAGCTCCAGAAGAGACTCCAGCGGATCCAGAACGCCTCAGCCAGACTCATCCTCGACATCCCACGAACCAGCCACATCTCCGGACATCTGAGAGACCTGCACTGGCTCCCCGTCAACAAAAGAATCACCTTCCGTCTCCTCACCCACGCACACAAAGCCCTACACGATCAAGGCCCGAGCTACCTCAACAACCGAGTCAACTTCTACGCTCCCAAATGCCACCTCCGTTCAGCCAACCACGCCCTCGCCGCCATCCCCCGCATCCGAAGAGCGACAACAGGAGGAAGGTCCTTCTCCTACCTGGCCGCCAAGACCTGGAACTCCCTCCCTCCCGACCTGCGCTTGACCCAAGACCACCTCTCCTTCAGGAAGAAGCTCAAGACCTGGCTGTTCGAGCAGTAACGGCACCCCACCCCCAAGCGCCTTGAGACCCTACGGGTAAGTAGTGCGCTGTATAAATGTCTTTGATTGATTGATTGATTGATTGGTGAGACACCGTTGGGCCAGGCGGTAGCTACAGCGATTTTGGTGGCGGAGCATGCCAACCGCCATCTTCCCATGTCTCTATGGCTATCACTACTGCACTTGTGTGAATGGGGGGTGCTGGTGAGACACCGCCGGGACCAGGCAGTAGCTACCGTGATTTGGGTGGCAGAGCATGCCAACCGCTATCTTCCCATGTCTCTATGGCTATCACTACCATACTTGTGTGAATGGGGGATGCTGGTGAAACACCGCTGGGGCCAGGCGGTAGCTACCGCGATCTGGGGCCCATAGAATGGCAATGTCCATCGGGAACACTTAAACAGTGCATAGCCACATGGTGAAGGACACATCATCATGCACACAATGCCAATGTTCCATTGCTCCACAGGTGCCTACATGTACCATGGTTGTGTATGTGTGACGTACATTGGTCTGTAGTCCCTAACTTGTCACAAATGCATTAGATGGTTGATGAGGAGGACAGTGTTGCAGTGGACTCTACAATGTGTATACATATCAATGTGTTGTGGGGCAGTGATGACCTTGGCAAGGCTGGTCTCACTTTACGATGTAGTCACTTACTTGTTCTATTCTGTCTGCTCATACATGTAATTGTCAGTTCACCGCCACCTGTGGTCATTGTGTTGTGGAGGTGTGCCAAGTTTGAATGATGCATTGAGGTGTGATAGGAACAGCAGATTAGTATGAAACAGTGGTGTTGATTTGTCGCACATTGGCAGGATGCCATGCTCCCAGGCGTGCACATATGAAATGTGGCTATAAAACTATGTGCATTCACATTGTCCTATGTGGTGTTTGAGGCACTTGTGTATTGTAAACAGAGAGGTGTGCCCTGTTTGTGGCTCAAACGTCCACCCATGAAACCTGGTGTGTCAATCATTTATCAAGTCAGTCCTTTTTTTTCTGTGTCATCCTGAACGGGATATGCTGTGGCCATCTCATGATGGATGTCATTGACATGTGTCCACTTTCATCTCAACTAGGAGGAGGCCTAATCTGATACATCACTTGACACTGCTGGAAGACATGGAAGATGTGGCGATCATTCACAAATTCCGTCTAAATAGAGCCACCCTGAAGACCCTTGGTGATCTGTTGAAGCCTCACCTGCAGCCTCGCCGGACATATCCAACAGCTTTCACACCAACTTATAAAGTGATGGCAGCCCTCCATTTTTTTGCCACTGCATCGATCCAGGAGACCGTGGCCAGCCGCTGGTGGGATGTCTCAACCCATGTTCAGCATGGTGCTGCGGGATGTTTGCCATGATGATCTACAAGGCAAGATATATATATTTCCCCAGGGGCTGAATTGGCAGCTGTGAAGGAAGACTTCTATTTCCTTGGGCACATCCCCCATGTTATCGGTGCCCTAGATTGCACACATGTTGGTCTTGTGCCACCACAGGCAAGTAAGCACATTTGTCGTAATAGAAAACATTACCACTCCATCAATGTGCAGGTGGTGTGCCTGGCAGATATGACCATCTCGCATGTGTGTGCTAGATTCCCCGGCTCTGCCCATGACTCCTACGTCCTGAGGAACAGCATTGTGCCCCGGCTGATGGCTAATCTGCTTCCTGAGAGTGCATGGATTGTGGGTGAGTATACCTAGTCAAATGGCGTGCTGGGTGTGTGACCTGCTGCCCTCTGCCTGTGCAACATTGCAATGTGTATTTGTCATTCCTAGGTGACTCTGCATATCCCAGCTGTCCATGGCTGCTGAGCCCACTGCGGAATCCCAGGACCCCAGCTAATATCCGATACAATGAGGCCCATGGTAGGACACGTCGTGTGGTGGAGCGTACTTTTGGTCTGCTCAAGTCACATTTCCACTGCAATGACAAAACCAGAGATGCACAGTCATACTCGCCTGGGAAGGTGTGTAAGAGCATAGTGGCATACTGCATGCTCCACAACCTGGCCATTCTGCTCCTGGATGATGATGAGGACCCAAGGCCCCTGCCTGCACAACAACCTGAGTCCAGTGATAAGGACAGTGGAGAAGAGGAAGGAGGTGACATGCATCAACAGCTCATCACCTGCTGCTTCACTTGAAGGTGGGTGACAAAAGGACTTTGTGCGAATGGTTTAAACAGCCAAATGTAGTCACCTGTGTGTGGGTATGTGACTGTGACATGTCATCTGTGAACGTATACGGGACATGTATGTTGACACTTTTTGCACATTGTGTTGTCTGCATGTTGCTTTATGTAGATGGTTGGTGTAGTGCAATGACTGTGATGCCACACTCACCCCCAGTGAATGTTGTTCTGTTGTGTTTCCCTATGTGCCTAAAACCTATCATTGCCTACATACAGTGTCAAAGGGAACCCTCTGAAAAAAGATACAACCTTAGAGATAGCGATAAAATAAGAAAACCAGACAGATATCAAGATGTTGATACACGTCCCTCTCGATCCTTCTCACTGAATTCTTCTCGATCTTCCTCACAGAAATCGGAAAGAAGAGGACGGTCAGAACACAGAGAGGAGCACGTCAAGTCCAAAGACAAGGAACCTGCTCATCAAAGTAAAAAATTACACTTTCCCAGAAAGAAGGTAGAAAGTATTACGATTAAACATGCTGAGAATTCTGAGGACACAGCTAAAAAACAGAGAGTGGGCACAGACAATGCTAGACAGCGGAGCAGAAGTGACCAAAGCTCACAAGACCCTGATGAATCTTCTGGAGACAGTAGACACGAATGAGTACATTCAAGTGGAAACTGCAGACACACGAGTTAGTGTGCTCCATAAGCTATATGAAATAACATTACGGATGGAGGGAGATAAAACCAATAAGATAAAAAGTCTCTTTTGGGAAAAACTTTCAAAAGGCTATGACATTCTGTTAGCTGAGAAAGATTGGCCACCAGAGTTTGTCAGGGAGTGCCCTCATGGCGAAGAAATGATTATGCCTGCCTACTTGAATCATATCCCAATTCATAAAAAATACACATATGCAAGAATATGGGCAGTAGCCCAAGCTCCTGCTTTATATAAAAATCATGTAGGATGGGACGAGGACTCACCTCATCACAAGATCCAGTTAAAAAATCAGCCCACTGCACAAAGGCAGTATCCAGTTAAACAAGAAGCTAAAAAACAAGTCAGGGAGATCTTAGATCAACTTGAGTACCAAGGGGTGATCGAAACAAGCACCTCTCAAATGAACAATCCTTTGTTTCCTGTCTCCAAGCCAGACGATTCGTATCGTCTAGTTTTGGACTACAGACACCTAAACTCCTGTTGTAAAACATTTGCAGTGCAAAACTCACATAGTGCAGCACTAATGAATAACATTGTGCGCAAAAAATATAAAACGACATTAGACATCTCTAATGGATTCTTCTGTCAAAACATTGCACCAGAAAGCAGGTATTTGACCGCTTTCTCAATATTTGGATCGCAAAAACAATTTTTCCGACTCCCACAAGGATTCAAAAATAGCCCAGGATTATTCTCAGCAAGGGTAACAGAGTTACAACAAATATATGATGATGAAGCATTATCAAATGTCGATGACATCTATCTCACAGATGATGACCTGGAGACTCACTTAAGAAGGGCGAACACCATAATACTTGGACTCGCCTCAGAGGGTTACAAATTCAACTTTAAAAAGTCACGAATTGCCCATCTAACAGTCCTATTTTTAGGTTATTAATTATCAAGTGAAGGCAAAAGCCTAGCAAACAATTTTTTAGAGAAATGTGCTGTACTCCAAGCACCAAAAATGCTGAAGAATTTACAATCACTACTAGGTTTCCTGAATTTTGGAAGAACATATATTTTAAATTATGCTGAAAGAGTTAAACCTCTCTATGAATTAAAAAACCCAGATTTCAAACAAACCAATTGGACTCAGAAACACACAGAAATTTTTAACTAAAACAAAATTGCAAACACGTGAGAACACACGCAATCTTGTAATCCGAGTCATCCCAGGAAGATGCGGATTCACATACCTGACCTCTAATGAGGGAGAAATGGTACCTATAGCCTAAAAATCACATTTGTACACTGAAGCTGAAATGAAATTCAGATCCACAGAGAAAATTCTAACTGAGGTTAGAACTGCTGTAGCTAAAGAAAGAGCCCTAGCCCAAGGCAAGAGAATAACTGTTTTTTCAGCAGAATCAGCCTTGAGGCGTTAACAAGTCCACGTAACCTGGTTAATGGAGTATTAGATCCAGAATGGATAGAATGGGAAACTTCTTTGGCTACAGAAGATGTAAAATACTATTTTGACCCAAAACTGAAAAAACTAGATGATCTAGTATATTAACAGGAATATCCTCTGCCAGCTGAAATTCTGCCTCTAAAAAAATATACCTTTGTAATCTATATGGACAGATTCGCACAACACTATGATGTAGAAAATAAACCCTATGATGCAGCTTGCATGAATGTTAAAGGTCGCTGGTGCTCTGGTAAATTCAAACCAATGACTCCCAAAACGGAATCACTCAGGAAATGTTCAGCTCAGCGAGCTGAAATAAGAACCTTAAAGATGGCGCTTGAAAATGCCAATCGCGAATTCCCCACACTAATAGTGTGCGAATCGTATTTCTGCGTCAAATCCTATAACAGTGACATGCAGACATGGATCAAAAAGGATTACAAAGATGACACAGGTGCCACAATAAAGCATAAAAGGCTTTGGGAACAAGTAGTGCTTTTAAAGAAAGAACTACGAAAGACTCACGTGATACACGCATTGAGTCATTGATGTGATGGCGTTCACGTTGCAGGGAATTCATTGGCTAACACAGCCATAGCGGAAACGGCTCGCCCGGCTTCCATAGCCACTGAAAAGCGTTCAGAAAAACATATAGATGGTGAAACCATGCTAGCGGTAAAAGCCTCCTTGAAAGGCGATTATTCAGCATTACCTCTCAACTATCCACTCAGTAATACATACATAATTGACACAAACTCCGTTCCATTTGGGGATAGGGTAATTCCAAACACCAACAGGAGAATCTTCTTACTACAAGAAGCACACATGGGGTTGGGATTGAGGCACCAACAACTCCTGAAATCTTTGATGGACCTACAATCAGAATATTGGTGGCCGGGAATGAGCGTAGATATCTACTATTTAGCAAAAAATTGCGAGAACTGCAACAGAGATCGCAGTTGTGAACCGGTCCAGCCTGTAGCCCAGATACCATTACTAGAAAGAAGAGAAATGCGTCCCCATAATAATTAAGACAGAATTCACTTAAAATGTAGACCACCACACTCGGCTGACGCCAGAACTGTTATAAAAGATTTGCGAGTCTTTATCGGCACATACGCAATTGGCATGCTACATTCTTATCAGGGTCCCGCATTTAGCTCTCGAGCTTACAAAGAGGCCATGAACAGTATGGGCATCGCATTGCGGTATTCTAGTCCCTTCCATCCTGAGGGAAATGCGGTTGTGGAAAGAAAAAACCGGGACATAAAGCAATCTATAACGTAGAGGGTATTAGGTTCAGGTGATGGGTGGGTCAAACATTTAACAAGTGTCCAACGTAGTCTTAATAATCTGCCAAGAAACTCTCTAAAAGGTCTCACTCCATACGAACTATTGTTCGGAACTAGAATGTTTATTCAGGACTTAGATAGTCATACTTCATTGGTAGAAGTAAAAAGCTTTGATATCAATGATCGCTTGGCTGTTTTACAGGATCTAAATGAAAAAAGAAAAAAATTGAGTAACATAAAGTTGAAACAACAGTCGACATCCACTGAAGAAAAACCACCTGTCCCAGCAAGACCTGTCTGGATTCCAAAAACTGGGGATCTGGTCAGAAAAAAGATCGCGGTAAAGAAGGAATTTGGTCCTTCTTACAGAAAAGCAGTACTTGTCTTAGCTATCAACGGAACAAGATCAGTAGTACTACCGCCCCTTGCTGGTAAAAAGGAGAACCGAGTTGTATCCATCGACCTGGTAAAACCACAAACATGTGGCCAATAATAAGTAGTAGGCCCAGTTGACTCCCAAGAAATAGCAGAATACCAAAGTTTGCTACAATCCAAGAGGCTCATGCTGAGAGACTCATCAAAATTGAAAAATCTGCAATGAATAAAAATTGTCTATGCAATAATACCATGGAACTTGTGCCTCTTGAAACCCAAATAATAACAGTTCATCAAGAAACACCAATCTACAATGATGTAGCTTCAGACTATTCCAATGAAACAAAGAAACATGCAATAGCAAATGAAAATCCTGAAGCAATTCCAACAATTGACATAACTGCATCAGGCTTCTTCATCAACTTCGACAATTTCTCTGAAGACCCAAGCAAACATGAAGAAACACCTACAACACAGAGTTTTAAAAACAAAGTAATTGAACTTTTCCACCAACTGTAAAAGACTTACCTAATTTCACCATGGATTGAATTTTGGATTGTGTTAGGTGTACTTTTCCTCCTGCTTTGGCTCATCATGGTTATATGTTTGGGAAGATTCATTGAAGGAAAATATAGTACAATGGATACAGCAAGTCAGAACATCAACTTGGTCCTAAAGCCACACACATCTTCTCACATCGAGAAAAGAGAACTGTCATTAGTGAACATCACAGCCATTCCAATACCCGGTGGGGTAGCATGGGACAGAACTGATTATGACATTTTGGGCCCGGTCAAGATTTTAAAGTATCCCCACCAGCTCAAGATTTCATTAAGTGACTTTGTAACACCTAGTACCTTCTCTGATGACTGGTAATTTGAAAACATTAATAATATGATGTCAGATTTAGTAATGTCAGCAAAATTTACAGAACAAGATTACTTGCAGGGTTCGCCCAATTATGAGGAGCTTTACTGCTACAACCATTATGGTGATCACTATTTGCATAAAAGTGCTCAACCTAGAAATGTTTTTTTCTTTTAACCAGTGGGAACACTGTCCGACACCACCAAAAGGCAGTTCAAAAAAGTTTTCTGATAAATTTCAATACTTCTCAGGATTTAATAACAGTGACCCAAGAACGTTTCATTTTAAAATATCAAATAGAACAGGAATTAAAACAATGTTGACAAATACTAAATTGATTTATTCAGAAAAAATTTATGACAAAATATCTACATTAGGTTTCGAAATTTGAAAAACCACCATTGAAACAAAAACAATCTGGGGTTCCAAAGATTGGCAAGTACAAGGCCTAGAATCACTTTTTAAGGCCTGCATGATCCCAGAACAAATTATTTTCTTGAATGACACAATTCAACAAACTACTTGTCTTGGCCTTGCACACCATCTATTCCAAAACCCATGCCTGATAGTGATAGCACTACTGATGTGGAGATAGACGTTTCAAATATTTTAAACCAAAACAAAACACATACCGATTGGAAAAAGTGGTTGATCTGGCCAACAGACACGAATAACTGTCAAGATAGATTCCTGAATAAAACACAAGGGTTCAAAATGACCAGACCAGACCCTAGATATTCCCAGAGACAACATCCAGGGATAGTTACAACATACAGTGTAGGGAAACTATGCCTTGAGTGGCTACAAAAATCCACACTGGCTCGAAATTAAGCAACACCTGACTTTACTTAAAGATGGTGCTGACTTGCGTGATTTCATAATGGGACCACGCAAACAGCGTCAAAAATGTTTCATATCGGCCGGTATATATGCTGCATACAACGAAGCATGGAAAGTAATGCAAATTGAAACTGCTGAGAAAATACGAGAAATTGATCGTATTAATTTGGGAAAATAACTTTCTGTTGTGGACAATGGGTTAACGACTCTGTCTTCCAGAATATATTCACTGGACAGTATTGTATCATCTGCCTTTGATATAATAGAGCAGGACTTACTAATGCTACAACATGGTCAGTCTCAGTTATGTTCTATTGTACAGCTTGGATGGACGTTGCAAAATCTGCGTTCAGGCTACGTACCATGGCTTCTAATCAACAGAACGTCATTATTCGGTCTCTTTAACCTTACTGATAAACAAATCAGTTTGGCACAAAAAGGAGCAGAATATACAATCCTGAGCATGGAAAAACTCGAGAGATTACCATTGACAATGTCAGAAAGACCTGTCATTGAATGGATAATACATGGAACGATTACAATTCCGATAACAGCTTTCCAGTTTAATTACTGTCAAAAATATATACCAGCAGGCCAGTATGAAAGGTTGGGTAAGGAATGCATCAAATCAACCTGTGATTTACCTTATACACGCAGATGTTACAGTGAATGAAACAGAGAAGTATTTCTTAGTGGTAAAAATTGTAAAAAATAACTAAGCGGTACACTTCTGTGTCAAGGAATTAATTTGCATGGAGCCTGTGAATGGTCTTCAAATAACCTTTCATGTCACCTGCATGGCACGCCTGCAAAACAGATAGAGCCATTCTTCAGACCAGTTTTGAATGGTAGTTACATTTTATTAAGTGACCACAGATGTTGTGGCATGCTGCCAGGAAAAGCCTATCAGACAACTGTAACTTCCAGGGCCATTTGCTGTATGCAAGTATTGTAGCCACACAGCAATCCAGATATGGGGGCTGCGTTATGGCCTCGGTTGAATATCTCTTCTATTCAAATTGATGCTTAAAGCAGAATTAAGTCTATTCTTTTACAAACAACTGTGCCTCTAACGTCATCAAAAGAAACGTATGAACTGCAGGTTGCAGGGACAACAGCAGAGATACATACCCTTTTATCAACAAATTGCCCCGTACATTTCGTAGAAGTGTTAAGTCAAATCTTAAACATGTCTGATACCAGTGGCATCGCACATGTATTTAAGACAATTTTTTCAGGACTGTTAGCACCCTTTGAAACAGTTCTGGGCATCTTTCCGAATTTTGTCCATTCTGTCTTTGGCGGCCTACCCTTAACCTTGGGACTCGTAGCAGGAATTTTATTTTTGCTTCTTCTGCACCGATATGGCAAGCCAATCCACAGGCAAGACTCTAGCAACAATGGAAGAAACGAGCAATATGATACCGAGACCGTATCGCTAAGGTCCTCGGATTAGCCCGGCTAAGAGATCAAAGTACAACTTGGTTTTTTTCATTCAGACCGATCTGGAAAGATTGCATCATACCTGTGCTTCGATGTCTGCTATGCGGAGAAGAATGCGGGTTGGGCATCTGTCTTACACTACAATCAGCAGTACCAATGGATATCGATACTTTGCTAGGTCCGGTAACGACTCATGCATCGGGTTGTCCCCAGTGGCTACCGATTCTGATGACGGCATTCGTTGAGTCTTAACCACTACGAGTATGTGACGGTGAGGTAAGAGAGGAAAGCAGCACCGAACAGGTACAGTCTTCTGTGAGCATTGCTGATCCAACCATCGATGATAGCACTCACACAGAAAATTGCACTGTTGCAGTATTTTCGAACTTGGTCCAACTTTCACCTGATATGGTAGACCTATTTTTTGCGAGTATGTCGGAAGCATTGTTCTCTCTATCCAACGAGAATAACTCTTAAGAAAAACAATGAGCACACAGCGTTCCCTGAACTCTGAATTCGGCCTTCAGTTTTTGATAAACAAAACTACAGAGAACATTTGGAACTTTTCCACTGAAAGCGAAATTATTTTTGCCCATATTTCCAAAATATTAAAAAAAAATTTGGCACATGGTACTCTGCTTAAAGTAGAACTATTCTTAGAGAATAGAGCTTCTATTTGAGAATACTAGAGACAATATTTTACCTCAGCCTCTAGCACATATAACAGAAACTTGTATAAATATGTGATGAAATGGTCTCGACCTTCTTTTCTGTATTTAGAGCCATTTCATGTGTAATTTTTGCAATTCGTTCAGCTGATATATATATGCATTTCTCTGAATGATAACACTGCTTGAAAAGCGTACAGTACAAATACTCATTTCCGTGTATTTACCGTATACCATTTCAAATGCGAAATATGTATTTTGGGGTGGGTCGGAAAAAACACATGCACCTTTGAATGTTTAATATTGCTTAGTTTTAGTAATGATGGACATCAATTCGTGGAGTGGTTGTCGTGTTCTTATCTAGGACCCTAATTCGATATTCCCGATTTATGCCCTTGTGAGGCTATAATCAATAATGTCCTGACAACGGCATAAGAATCAGATTCATATTCAGTAATAGCCCATGCAATCTAAAGCACAGCATGGCTACTCCCATCGACTCCTAGAAAGCACAACGCATTCTTTAAACAAACCAAGCCTCCAGCAGCCCGGGAAAACCCCCCAGCTTTTGTTTTGATTTGAACAAGAACTCCTGAAGTCCTGCAAGAACTGTTAGTTCTTGGTGACGTCTTATGTCCAACCTTACGTCAAACCCGGCACCTTTCAGGTATAAAATACCGACAGTTGCCTTAAGCAAACACATTGTGGTTTGGAGCAGAGCGGCCATCTACTTGCCCGAGAGCCCAGCTGATGCGAGTGCCCACGGAAGCCGCCCCTCCTGTTTGACGCACTGAGAGAGACGCTGTCTTTTTCTCCAGCTGAGAAAATCCAGCTCCGGTGTTTCCAGCCTAACCTTGCAGGTTGCTGGGATATTGAATCCTGAGGAAAGAGATACCATACCTCTCACATTCTATTACCAAGGTACGGAGCTGACTAAACCCTTAGGAGAATTCTTGATGCAGATTCTTGGCAAAATTATCTTAACCAACTTAACTTAACACTGCTACTTCCTTGTCCCTTCCCACGTATTAGGCTTAGGTCAGGTACACGGGGTAGGCTTAGTTAGGAGCACCAGTTGAGCCTTTTAGCCAATGTATATATGTATGTAGAGATATTTTATCCATTTTAAAGTATCATATGGCTAAGAAACCATATCAATGCTTTAACAGTATTATTTCATAATACTACTTTACTGTACGCACTTTAATTTACTTTAAGTATTACAATTGTGGCATTTCATTTCTCTTGCATGAGAAGGAAGACTACTCAATAAATAACACCTTTTTATTCAAAACGGCCATATCTCCGTTTCTCAGCATTCTTGTGAAACTAGGTATGCACTGTTGACTGAGTGAAATAATTGTCTATTGTTTTCACACAACTCTAGAGATATACTCTTTTTCTGAGGGAGCAAAGTTGTCATGTTTATACGATTGTCGGAATCTGAATCCCTTTTTGTCTGAGCCAGGGAAGGTTATCCATCCCTCTTCATTCGAGAAAGTTTCAAGTGACCTCTGAGCTAACTGGTGCAAACCTAAATTAAGTATAGCATAGTCAGTAGAGACCTATATGACCTCAGTCCTACGTCTACACTGCTGTTTATGTTATTCCAATGCGCAGAGCCTATTGGGAAAATAGGAACTTCACTACAACAGTACATACTTCTGGTACATTATGGACATTTTGAAGACTGTACATCCTACACTAAAGACAAAGCTGACACAAAAACAGTGTGTAAGGTATTTTATTTACAAAGTTGACATGTGAGGGGGTGGGCAGATTTTTATGGAGGTAGTGATGGGGCAGTGAGTTGACAGTTATGGTAAATGAGATGTAAGAGTAGATACCACTTTGATGTGGTGACCCAGTCCAACAAACACGTGCCATTCAATAGGCAGTGTGGGAAAGGACATTCCAAACAGTCAATGCCGTGGGGAAGAGGGTTGCTATCAGGACTGGCTCTGTGACTGGCACTTGGCTGGTACTTTGCCTCCAGAGACTCCCATGCTCTTCTTCAGAATGGTTGGAGGTGTTAGTTGGGACGCAGACCTGTCCCTCAGTAACACCACTTGCTGGCCCATGAGGTCCACCATTTGTCAAATGAGTGTGTCGATGGACCTCATCAGCAGGATGAGCTAGCGTAATAGATATTTCGACCGGCCAGTTTGTCCCTGGGCCTGTTCGTATGCCCCAATGACTCTGGTGATGTGTTCCTGGGATGGAGTCCCAGCCTCCTGGTGTCTGAGGGTGACCCTGGCCCTCCCACCTGCCCTACTGCCATGGACCTGTCAACTCGCCACAGTGGGTCCCCACACACTCTCCCTGCCATCCTCAGTTGGTGGTGTGCGGTGGACATCCCCTGGGACAGGGAGGGTGTTGCAGGTGGTGGTGCAGCAATGGCAGTGGCCGCACTGGCAGTAACAGCAGGGGTTTGCTGTGCAGTTGTTGTTGCAGCAGACGTGGTGGTGGGGAGGATGCAGTCCTGGGACCTGTTGCTCCCAGGCACACCAGATGGGCCGGCCTCAAGCTCATCATCCAGATAATCCTGGGAGTCGACATCCGAGAGTCCAGATACCGGGGGGGGGGAGGGGTAGCCTGGTTCTGCTGGTCGTTGGTGTTGTCCACAGCAGTCAGTTCATGGTCACCTGTGGATTAGATGGGGAATGGTCATTGTTGTGCACTCTGCAAGAATTCTGTAAGCTGTGTCTCATCCACTGTATGTACACTACACAATTGACATATCTTCACATCGTTTTCTTTGTGCACTACTGTTTCTCCTAACATGGTGCAGAGGTACATACATTACTTGTACATGCTGTGATGTATCAATGCATACCATGCAAATTGTTCTAGAGTCATGTTCACAGGGAACTGTTGCCATGTAGGGACCAGCACAACATCTTTTCATTGTTGTAACCTTGTTGATTTGTCTGACCTGGCAGACGTTACATCTGGCCATGGCCTGGCCATTGTATTGTACTGCATGAATTTTTCCTGTCATGTACAGATTTAGATTTATGAGCCAACACATGCTTCCTACATATTGTCATGGTTCTTGCTGATTGGGCGACAAGGCAATGCACTTATCAGTGTGTGCTGTGCATGGTTGTGCCCAGTCGTCCTTGTGCATGTACTTGGTGTGTCACTCTTTGTTATCTGTGACAATTCCCTTTGCTTACCTGTGTGCACACTGTGCGTGTCATGCAGGTCGGTGTGCATATTTGTGCAATGAGCCGGCTGGTGTTGCCATATGGCATGCTTTCATTAGTGACAAATGTGTGGGTGCACGTACGGGCTACCTATTTATTAGGTGAAGGTGAACAATGCAATGTCTTCCAACTGCTTGTGGGTGGGAAAGAGTGTTCCATCCTGCTCAGGGTTGGAACAGGGGTACCTGGTTGGAGTTGTAGTGCAGGCTTACCACCCGCCATCACCCCTCCTTGTGATTATGGCTATCTACCTGTTAGGTTGAAGTGAAAAATGCAATGGTTTCCACATGCTTCTGGGTGGGAGGGAGTGCTCCATCTTGCTCAGCTAAGGAACAAGGGTACATGGTGGAAGTAGTATTGCAGACCTCCCACCCCTAAACCGCACAACCTTGGAAGATGGCTAACTACCTGTTAGATGAGGGTGAACAATGCAATGGCTTCCAACCGCTTGTGAGTGGGGTGGGGGAGTGCTCTATCCTGCTGAGGTGTGGGCCAGGGAGCATGCTGGGAGTAGTGGTACAGGCCTCCCACCCCCAAACAGCCCTCCCAGGCAAGATGGCTACCTACCTGTTAGGTGAAGGTAAACACTGCAATGACTTCCAACTGCTTGAGGGTGGGGTGGGGGGTGCTCTATCCTGCTGGGGTGTGGGCCAGGGAGTATGCTGGGAGTAGTAGTACAGGCCTCCCTCCACACACAGACCTCCCAGACAAGATGGCTACCTACCTGTTAGGTGAATGTGAACACTGCAATGGCTTCCGCATGCTTGTGGGTGAGAGGGAGTGCTCCATCATGCTGGGGTGTGAGACAGGGGGCAAGGTGGGAGTAGTAGTGCAGGCTGCCTGTGATCATCCTCCCATGGTGATATTGCTGGCTACATTTAGGGTAAATGGGAATGAGTGAAGGTTGGATCTGTGAGACAGGTGTTTGTGGGTGTGTGGTGCAGATTTATGGGATTTGTCTTGGGTGGTGTGGGTTTTTGTTTGTTCAAAACAGTACATATCAGTGTGTTGGTTAACATGTGTTTGTACTTACCAGCGTCCACTCCCCCGGATACTCCTGTGAGACTCTCGGATGCAGTATGTCAGGCACCTTCTCCTCCCAATGCGTGAATGTTTTTGGTGGGATGGCAGGGCCACTGCTAGTCCGGTTTGCCAGCTCCCAGTTCTTGCTCCTCCTCTCTTTGACAATCCTCTTGAGATCATGCCACTACTTCATGATCTCCTTGGATCGCAGGGTGTTCCCTACTGCATTGACCCTTTGTACTACCCTTTCCCACATTTGAGTCCTTGTGGCTAATGGTGTCTGTTGGACCAGGCTACCAAACAGCTGTGGTTCCACTCTGACTATCTCATTGACCATGACTATCAACTCATGAAGGTGCCGCTCGTGAGGAGACTTTGCTGTTTGTGCCTGTACTGCTGTAAGGAGCCCCGTAGGGCAAAGCATCTGTGTGCCAGGAGCCCCGCTGGGCGTTCGGTCAACGAGGGGAGTCGCCATCAAAGAGGTCGGGACTGCGAGGGCCAGCAGGCTGTGCGCGTTCCAGCCAGCACACCTGCCGCCTCTTCCCGTGACTCCGCCCCCTCTATTCACAGTCGAATCATAAACCAAAGACCCGCGCGTTAGCGGGACGCGTGTGCGGGACATCACCCGGGACGAAGCCCGGACTAAGGGCGGACAGTCTTAGACAGTCTGAGACTGGACTGGACACGCCACTTTGCCCTTATTGTCATCGATTTGCCTGGTTTGCAGTAAGACTATTCACTTTTGCTTTACATCCTGGACATATCGTCACTTAATATAACATTGTTGTCATTTGGTTATCATCACTAGTTTACAAAGAATGGCTAAAAAGAATCTAGCGGCGGGGGGTAACTCTATAGAAAATTATATGATTCAAGTTGTCTCAAAGATTAACAATAAGAGGCGCGAATCTTTAGGTCTTAGCCTGTCCCCTAACTTATCTCCCCTAAGTCCATCACTTGACTCACCCTGGATTGATATACCCTCTCAGGTTGAGGGAAGTGCAGTTCTAGACTCTGATACCTTAGAAAACGCTATCTCAAACCAGAGCACTCATACTATACAGGAGCAAGATATAGTTCGGGTTAATGACTCGGAACCCCAGTTAGTTGACACCGAACAAGATGAAATTGTGCAGGAAAGTGAGCAGTCAAATCACGAAATTGACCCCCCAGTTCAAGATCAAGCGCCACGAGCTATTAGAAAATGTAGAAAAACTCAATCACATCGTGGTGGAGCTCATCTAGGGAGGAAGAAGGCTGCGTCACCCGTGAGAAGTAGGGATAAAAGTAGGGGGAAAGTTGAAGAACCCGAGAAGCATAATGTGGATGAGGAGCTATTATCTAGGTTAGCTGATTTAATTGACACTAAACTAAAAATCTTAATTAAACCAGTAGTGACCAAACTGGACAAGCTAACAGCAGATATAAAGAAATTAGGCGTAGATCAAAAAAAGTTAGTTGAAGCTGTGTCTAATATATCAGACACAGTTACTAGCCTGGTTTTACCCGTAAAAGAGGTTTTTGGTCCTTCATCTGACGGAGGCACTACCTCAAATATTATCCACACAAATTTACAGGATCAAACCTCAATTACTGTGACACAACACCTACTGCCAGGAGATACACTACTCCCAAATCCGCCTATAATACCTGCTCCTAGTACAGAAGAAGTTACTGTTCAGTTTCTGGAAGATGCGGCTCCATTAGTGCTGGTATTGGCTAACGTCCCCCCACTAGCCCCTGATCAATCAGAATCCCCCCTGGCATTAACAAGTAAGGCCCTGCACTGGTTATCAGGTAATATGCAGTTGGCCCCGTGGGGGAAACAACAGCTAGCTGGAGATATTAAGTCGGCCAGAAGGGTCCCATGGATAGGCCAAAACCCCCAAAAATTTAAAGGTGATTGCATTATTATAAATTTTGCCAATTCTGCAGTTCTACCAAACATCCTGCCAAACATCTTGCCACCGCAGCGCAGAAGAGGCACCATCATCCCTCTCACCCTAGAATTTTTTGGTAAAAAACAGCGGAGCATGACCTATCCTAAGCCTTCTCATACTTTCACCAGGCCTATATGGCCAGAAACAACTAATGGCTGGGGATTTAATGTACCAAATAATAATTGGGGCTATAGTTAGGATAGAAGGGATCGCCCAATACGGCCACCCCCTCCAGATCAACATTACCCTACTCACTTTAATAATCACTTTAACATCCCCATCTCTAATAGGTACGGTATCTTCTCAGATGAGGGGGGGCTGGATGGGGTGGAATGACTACCTGTTACACATCCTAACCCCCTCACTAATGACCGATTCCCCGAAGATACAGACTTAGGCGACATTCCTCAAGTGTTAGAACCACAAGGTGGTAAGGTTGGGGGTTCAGGTGTTGTGAACCAAACTGATATACCAGGTTTACCTATTGTTATAAAGCCAGCCTCTCCTCTAGTTTGTACTTCGGCTAACCCTGGGGTAGACCGGGTGCGCTGTTGTGTAGGCTTAACACCTATCACTCAAATTGCACGTGAAAATGTGGCCACAATACAACATAAACCAATTAAATATAAGGAGGGATTACTATCCTGGAATATAGCAGGACTGCAGGATAAACTGTCTAATAAAGACTGGTTATCCTTCGTCAAAGATTACCCCGTTATATGCCTCCAAGAAACCTGGGTAGTGGGGAAAAACATACACATTGACGGTTATCAGAGTTTTATAATCTCGGCAGTTCCCTCACCTAGTGGTAGAGCCAAAGGGGGCTTGGCAATTTTTGTTAACCTGTCGCTTATATGCATTAAAACTGAACTTTACTCTGGCAATAACAATATTCAGGTTGTCAAATTTAAGAGGGGTAGTACAAGCTTCGTTTTGTTCAATTTCTATAACGCAGTGAGCCAGTCCGGAGATTGCAATATTGAGTCACTGCATGAATTCCTAAGGGCTAAAGATGATTCCCTCCCCCGCCTTAAGATAATAGCGGGTGATTTCAACACACATTTATGTGGGAACCCTAGCCTGAGTCCTGTTGGTCAAATGGGCTGTAATAATCTGGAAGGAATTCACTTTGATCACTCGCGGAGGGGGTCATGTTTAAATGACTTAATGAATGAATGTAATCTCTTTACTGCCATGTCATTAGCTGAGGAACAAACTGTATTTCCAACCCCTACTTTTAAAGGCCACGCAACAGGTTCATTTATAGACCATATTTTATTATCAGCAGAACTTGTTAATATTGTTGGGGATTTTTCGATCATCTTAAGCATTTACAGCGACCATAATCCTATATGTATTACTATGGGTGTGAATTTATTCGAAAAACTTAACCCCCGAGAGGATTGTGGAGTTACTAAATGTATTAATGGTAAGCGAGTACAAGAAGTCTCTTACCATTCGTAAACGTGCTGTAAAGAATAGCGTATGGGAGTCCTTGCTAGATCCAGAGACATTAAAAAACAGCTCAAAGTTCTGGGAGATCATTAATAAGCCCTTATTTGATCACCCCAGTATTTCTAGTACGGGCACCAATATTCCAGAAGAAGAGTGGATTAACCACTTCAGCTCCATTTTCAAAGGCAACGGTTCGCAGGTACAATGCAGCCCAAAAGATAGTAGAGAAAAATCCTTGTTCTTTACAATTGATGAGGTTATAAAGGGCATAGAAGGCCTTTCGAACAACAAGGCCCCAGGACCTGACGGTCTTCCCCCCGATCTCTTCAAATCATGTATAACACTCTGGGCACCAGTTCTCACAGCTGTACTCAATGCTGCTGTGTTATGTGGATGCCCAAAATCTTGGGGGGTATCTACTATTGTGCCTATTTTTAAGAAAGGAGACCGTAGTAGCCCTGCCTGCTATCAACCAATATCTCTAATAAACTCCGTGGTTAAAGTGGTGGGAGGAGTAATATTGAACAGATTGGTCAGATGGTCAGAAGAAAACAACATAATATCTTCAATCCAGTATGGATTCAGGCCCGGACACTCCACAATTTCTCAATGTTTAAATCTATACCTCATTATTGCGAAGTATACTAAGGCTCGAAGAGGAACGATCCATATGGCGTTCATGGATCTTTCCTCGGCTTTTGATTGCGTGAGTCGGGGGAAGCTCTGGGACGCCATGCGAAAAATGGGTGTGGATCCTAACCTGGTCGATTTGCTAGATGACATGCACTCTGACACCAATGCAAATGTTAGATTCACCCAAGATTTAAATGTGACCAAAGACTTTGGGGTGCATCGTGGTGTCCGACAAGGCTGCATTCTGGCACCGTTCCTTTTTAATTTATACATTAATGATTTGGAAGAGCACCTTTTAAGCACTAACACGGACTTTCCGTATATTGGCCGTAGGGGGCTGCCAGTCCTCTTATATGCGGACGACGCAGTTCTCCTATCAAGAACAGCAAATGGACTTCAAACCTTACTAGATTCCTTCCATTCTTTTATGACCTCAAGAGAGTTAAGTATTAATAACTCTAAATCTTACATAATGAAGGTCGGACAGGGAAATAAAAAAGTAAACCGCTTAAATGTAAATGGAGTACGTATCCCTACTACACATACATTTTCCTATCTCGGGGTCCTTTTTGACAGTCAATTAAATTGGGGACCCGTGATTGTAAAAAAGAAGGGAGAGGTCACTAGGGTAAACGCGGCAATAATGGACTTTTCTAGGAAAGTGGGCAATAGTCCAGTTGCCGCCTTACTCCAACTTTACAAAGCCAAAAGTGTTTCTACAGCGTGTTATGGCAGCGAAATTTGGGGTTATGTCCCTCTGGAACCCCTACAGACTGTCGAAAATAATTTTTTGAAACAAGTACTAAGGCTTCCTAGGGGTACGGCTAACTTCTCTGTGCATGAGGAACTGGGGGTCTCCTTCGTAAGTGACAAGATTGCTGTTAATCCCATGTTATGCTGGTTGAACTGTTGGTTAAATGATAACATCCCACTCACCCAGCTTATTTTAAGAGAAACCCTCACATGGGATAACAGGATGAAGGTTCCCTGGTTAAAGTACCTTTATAAGTGCTTTGTTGATCTAGGTCGCCCTGAACTCTTTTTATTCCCTGATTCGATCACTAAACAGGATGTTTTAACGGTCAAGAAAGCTTTTATTGATTTTAGAATCCAAGATAGGAAATCACGTGAACTAAAAAAAGAAAGTGTCCGTACTCATGTATTAGTAAAAAGCACTTTGCTCATGGAACCCTATCTATCCTGGCAATTGTCCAGCTATGACCGTTTTCTATTGATCAGGTTCAGGTTTAACTTGTTTCATTTCTTGTTGGCTGTACCAAGAGGAGCTCATCGTGGACAAGTGTTGCCGGCTTGCGGCTGCGACGACAAGTCTCCGCAAGACTTGGCACACTTTCTTTTTTTCTGTCCCTTTTATGCTGTACCGAGGAATCTATATTTAAAACCCTGTCTGAAAAAACTAAATTTTGTACAATTTTGCCCTGCACTGCACTTTCTTCAGCTGCTAAACTGTGAATATACCTTGTATATATGTAGTTTTTTAAAACTGGCAGTAAAATTTAGAAATAGTATGGAAGGTTAATAATATTAATATATGAATTGCTATTACCTCTTTTTTATAATGGACTCCGCAAAATACTTTGAAGGCTTGTTGTATATTTGTTGTCTTTTCGCTTATATTATAACTGTATTTTACTTTTATTGTATAAATATGTTCTTTTTTAACTGTAGTGTAAATGCTTTTATGGTTGTCAATTCGTACAACCGAATAAAGTTTATTGAACTTGAACTTGAACTCACTCTCTGTGAATTTGGGCATTTTATGTGTGGCCATGGTGTGTGGTGTGCAAAGTGTTTGTGGGTGCAGGGTGTGGTGTTGGTGTGTGAGGTGTGTTATGTTGTGGGGGCTTGTTGGTGCTGGTGTAATGGTGGTAGTGTTGGTGGTGTTGAGTGTGCTGTGTTCTTTTGCCTCTCCTCTCAGATCTGGTGGATGCCCCTCTCTTCTGGAGTGTTTCAAAGAACTGTGGTCAGTGGAGGAGCTGGTTTTATACTCACCTATATGGGTGTGTCCAAATGGGGTTCTGCTGTGAGGTGTGTTGTGCGTGTTGTTCTGGGATTGTATGTTTCTGTTTGGCATGTATTTGTTTCATTGGGATGTTTTTTGTGTATTTGGGGGGCATGGCTACTTTGATTTGTGCAATGTTTGACATTATTGTGGTGTTTTAGCATTGTCCGCGGTAACTGTGCTGCAGCTCTCCCGCAGGCTCTCCCATTCACTGCAGTGTGCGACCGCAGTGGTTGGAGACATCGGATCGTAACGTGGGACCATCGGGATATCCTAATTTCCAGTGCGGTGCCTCTGCTATGCTTGCGGTGGATTGTAGATTTTCTGCTTCGTTTCCGACCACCGCGGTCAGATTTTGGACATCACCGCCTGCGACGGGTGTTTTTTCTTTGCCCGTTTCCACCTCGGTCGGTCTTTTTTTGGCGTTTGTTCCTAATTTGGCCGACGGTTTTTCCACGGTCCCGGCGGGCGGTTGTTTTCCACCCCCATGTCGGTTGGGGTAATTTTCCGCCCACCATCCTAATGGGCCCCTAAGTGTACATCTTGCTTAGCCTGACTAGAGTAATGGTTCCTGCCCAACCAGAAATCCCATCTCTAACACCCTGCCTCTCTAGCACCTGTCTTTTAGATTAGTTTCCTGCATTAGTGCTACATCTAGTCCCTCTCTTTTCAGATACTGTGTGACCACTCCCCTCTTTATTTCACTTCCCAGACCATTCATGATCAATGTCACACTATAAAACATTTCTGTATTTCTTTCTGCATTTTGATTGACCTGTATTGCTTGTGGAATAGCATCAGATAGGTTCAGAGTGGTAAGCCTTCTCTCGAGGCTGAGAGAAGAGGTAAAACCACTGGGGAGTTTTTCTCTTTTCGAGCATGATTTTGAGTTTGGCAAATGTGTACGGCCTGCCAGAATTATTTTCTTTTTTACCCATCTGCTACAATGGAGGTCCATCTGCTGATTTGGTGTGCGGCATGTTGACATCACGTTTTTGCTCTTCACCTACAGAGTTTCTTTCCAAACATGACAGATGAAGTAATCCAAACCATAACTCCACCCACCATGCTAGGGTTAGCTTTCTGCCAATGTAATCATAGTGATTGAACCTTCACACCTGAGGTGGCAGAAAAGATTATAAATACCCAACAGCTAGCTAAACCAACCATTAAAATGCCTCCAACAACTTGTCCCTACTACTTCTAGGTCTGGGTGTCTGTCTGACACTTCTAGAGGATGAACAATTCAACCCCCACTAAGAAAGGTAACTTTATTTCATGGACAATGTTTAATATTAAGGTTAAATAAATACAACTTTTAAGAAAAGAAAACCATATAACAAAATGCAAGATAACCATTCACCAAGTGTGACAACCATTCATATCACACACTCAAATACTTGCCTAAATTATGATTACACTTACAAGCCCCAACACATTACAATTTTTGTAAATTTCAATGTCCACAAATATATATATCTGAAATGTTGACTTTTTTTCCTTCATCAATCTTAAATTAAATACAATTTATCATATACAATATTTATTAATACCTTGTAACTAGGACATAGAGCAGAAACCTCTTAGCTTCTGAGAAACAAAAAATACTATATCCCACAAACGGAAAGTTAAATATTACAAAAAACATTTTTAATTACACCAAAAAGTAAACAATTCTCAAAGGGCAACCGTTCATTCTGTTTAGCACATTTTAATAAAAATAGTGCCAAAAACCACAAAGAGCCATAAATACATAAATAATCTACAGAAGCAAAGGTCCTTGACCTAGGTGCCATGTCACATTGACCACAGTCTGGTTTACACTGGTCAAATATTTTACCCTCAGACGTTTTCTTTTTTATGCAGCCGGACAAGCCTGCTGGTAAAATTGACAAAATTGCATGGAGTCAAATATCTGTCGCAATGTACCTTAGACAGATAGAGTGGTCTTGGAAGTCAAATGGTTTTCTAAGTCACTACTTTCCAGGCTATTTTGAACAGCTAGTATGGATCACTTCTAAGGATTCCAGAACCTAAAGGACTACATTTATGCTCCACTATAGATCACCTAGAAGGTCCATTCCTGGTCCAGTTATATGTCATTGTCCTTGTAGACACATAGGAGGTTATCCAATTGACCCTTAACATTCACTTCTTTGCATTGGGCACAAGAGAAAGCATATCCAATCCTGCAGGGTTTCTCTCGGGTCACAGACAGCAGGTCCAGTCTCCTTCTGTTCTTATGCATGTGCAGAAAGTGTTCTGAGGAGGTGCCACATATATGCTCTGCTGCAGCTAGTGCATGGGGTTGACTCCTGGCTTTTCCATAACAAACGGAGTAAAGGTTCTGAGACACAAACCTGCCCACTTTTTCAGTTGTTCCTCTTATGTTTACTTCAAACCTTCACAAAATTCCATGTGTTAGGGTATTTCCAAGATGGCCTAAATCTACAGCTTCACTAAACTTTTGCTTTGAAGGGCTGAGATGTGTAGAGGAGTTGAACATGGAAATCACTAGGGCCCCACAGGTAACACCAATTTCCAGATTGAAGCTGACCCTGTACCACAACAAACCCAGAAAGTAGTCTGGCAAACAAAAGCAGGCTCCCTCACCACAAAATACACAGAAGTTCTACTGGCATCCTATTTGCTACCTCTCATGAGTTCCAAAGTGTTAAATATGGCTCAAACAGAGGGGACAGACAGGTTTTTACATTGCTGTACCAACAGTATTTCAAGCCCCTACCCTTCTAAGCTCGAAGGAGTAGTTCCTGCCCATTCAGGCTGACCTCTTAATCACAGTGACCTATAGCTCCTGGGAGGACTTTAACGTCTGAACCACACCTCATTTAGGCCAAATATAGGATGGGAGTTGCTGGAGAATTGATGCAAATTAGCCTCCAGAAATGCCAGGCAGGGAAAAGGGTACTTAATAAAAGTTATTTTCCATAAATATGCATTAAAGATTCAGTTTCCCCCCACGAAGTGAAATTTTAACAAATAATACAAATAGTATTATTAAATATGATCCTAACTGTTCCCAAACTCAAGAACGCATAATTAATATTTTAATTGGTACACTAGTTTTCTCATGGGAGAGTCAAGGTCATTAACATTGAAAATAGGTTTGGTGTGGCTTATCACTGCAGGGAAATGGAAAGATTAAATGTCTATAAGTCCCAATTTTAAAAAACATGCACTCTGACTTAGCACCTACATGGCCTATATTGAGGTGACTTACTTATTTTTAGAAGGAATGTTTTACCCTGTCAGAAAGGTTATTTTGCCAATTCGGGCTAAAACATATAACTTCAGCAGTCATGCCACACTGGTAGGTCTGAAGCCATGTTTTACTTGGCACATTATAAGATGGCCTAACAAGTGATTCAGTCCACAGGTGACATTTAACTTTCCTTGTCATGGATGCAGTTTCTATACCATTTACTAGGGCCTTAAAAGAAAGTGAAATATTTAAATCAGGGATTAATTAATTTCTTAATGTTTTAGGAGTCAGAGCACATACACTGGGCACTGAACAGCAGTACCTCAGTGTGCAGAGTCTAACAACACAACAATAAATCAGCAAAAATAGATGTGACTGATTAAAAACTGTGATTTTCTGGCAGGGGCATAAGCATTTTACTACTGTTTAGGAGAGTTAAAGTGTAAAGAGGTCATGCAAATAGTGTTCGGAAAAATCTGAACAATCCCGGGTGACAGTATGTGTTAGCCATATACCACATTGGTAGACATATTCTAAGAGCAATACATTTAAATAGCAATAACAGACACTCTTTATTAATTTCAAATATTTATTTAAAAGGATAGCTGACATATTTTACTTATGGGAAACTTGATAATAAATTTTAAAAAAGCAAAGTCTGGGGCAGACAATACACAATATCATGTCACAGTCTTTGAAAACAATAATCATGTACCTCCAGGCATAGTTCTTGCTTGCAGACATCTGTACCTTTAGCCTATTCAGTGGGTTCTCCATACTCCTGGAGCTGATGTTTTAGGATGACATTTTTTTTATTAACAGAAATAAAGCGAGACAGCTACACAGCCAGTCGCCTACAACCCCAACTGGTCCGGACACTGTATTCCAATGCATACTGGCGGACAGTGCATAGGATGTAAAAGAAGTGGCTTCAGAGTGACAGTGGGAATACACAGCATGTCACCTACAACCCACTTTGGACTGGCTGCATGTGGAAGGTAAAACTAGCAGACGCTATTTATGTTGTAAAAACAAGAAAAAACAGTACATTAATATTAAATAACGTGTAAGATTAAACAAAGCACCCCATCCTCTCTCGTTTCGACTGTGCCCTTCGAGTATGTAGATGTTAGGGAAACCATCATATTCCAGGAGGGCTGTATGGTCATGTTGTGACATCACCTTGTTCCAGCGGTATTAATTTAAGAATGTCCAAAGCTGGTGCAACCATTGTCTATGGTCTGGTAGTTTATTTGAATTCCAATTTTCTAGGAGAATCCTGTGTGCAGCATTAAGGGCCATAGCTACCTGTCACCACCTGATGGACCAGAGTGGATAGGTTAGAGTAATGGGAAGGCCCAGGAGTATGTAGGTGGGAAATCTTGGAATCTCAGACTTAAAGGCACAATCTACATCATTCAGAACTGATTCCCAAAATCTTGTGAGCTTTGGGCAATGCCAAAGAAGGTGGACTAGCATCCCTGGGTTACCACAGCCTCTACAGCATAGACCATCACAGAGAGTGTTCAATGTTTGCATGCATGCCGGGGTGTAATACCAGTGTGAGCTGAGTTATAAGCCATCTCGGTGTGCCCCATGTTGAACGTCGTGTGATGTGTCCTATAGAATATGTCTCCTCATTCTTTGTCTGAGAGGCTACGCCCCAACTCTTCCTCCCAGCGATGTTGACCAGGGGTCTTTTGTGCAGGAGGTGAGGTTTTTATCAACTGCTTTAAGAAATAGCCATTTTTCGAAGGGGGTCATGGGTCTACTTGCATAGGGATGAATGTCGGAGCCGAGTACCCAATGGGTGAGCTGGGCGTGAGTGTACCTATCTTGCTCTGACAGTGAGTATTATGTTTTAGGTTCATAAAAGGGGATGAGACTGTTGTGGTTGAAAAGACAACCCACTCTTTTGAACCCACCAGCGAGCCGGCGTTTAGAGACTTTCATCGATAACCCCGGTGGGAACTTCGGATTGGCAAGTAATGGGGTCATCGGGGAGGGGAAAGATGAGAGTCCAGCGGAGTGCCCCACTCCATCCCAAACTTTCAGTATAGGGCTTGTGACTGGAGGTGAGTAGAGACCCCAGGCCCTGTGGGCTCATAAACCCAGACCTCCCGCCAAATATGCAACCCACCACTGTTTGGTCCATAAAGACCCAGTGCTTTTTCATCATAGGACGGTTCCACTCAATTAGATGTCATAGTTGGGCGGCCTGATAGGATATTATTGACAGCCATTCCTCCCTCCCACTTCGTGCATCACAGCAGGTGCTTCTGCAATCTATGTTTCGTCCATCCGCAGATGAAGCAGTCTATGTCCCATTGGAATTGTTCCAGTGTGCCCAGTGGGGGAGAAAGCAGACGTGCCTGAAAAATTAAAAGGGCCCTTGGTAGAATATTCATCTTTACTGCAGCAATCCTGCTGAGGCGAGATAGACGAAGACACTGTCAGCGTGCTAAATCCTTGCTGATTGTTGCCCAGAGATTAGTATAGTTAGCCCGTGCAGTGTTCGAGCAATCTTGGTCCAACACAATGCCGAGATAAGGGAGTGCAGAATCCACCCATTTGAATTCATAACGTGTGCAGAGTGTCTGTTCTGTGCCTGGCTGAAGGGTGAGATTCCGAATTTGAGATTCATCTTAACTCCTGAGACAACCCTGAAGACCTCCAGTTCGGATATGATAGCCGCAAGAGAGGTGAGGGGCCGGGCGACAGATCAATAATATCATCAGCAATGAGGCTGATTATGTGTTGCTCCGGTCCAAACTTAATACCAACTGCATTGGGGTTATCCTGTAATCTCTGGGTCAGGGTTTTATGTATAGGGCAAAGAGGAGTGGGGAAAGTAGGCAACCCTGCCTGGTGCCCCGTTCCACTTGGAACACTTTAGAGCTAACCCTATTCACCCAGACCATCGCACTGGGAGTGCTATATATACTGTGTATCCAGATCAAAAACCGCTCACCCATGCCGGAGTGCTTGAGAATAGCAAACTGATAGGGCCACTGCACTCTGTCAAAGCCTTTTTCTGCATCAACCCCCAACAAAAGTGTCTCTTCCTTGGCACGTTGGACTTTATCAATGAAATGACACACCAGTTTAGTATTATCTCCACATTGGCATGAAGGAATGAACCCTGCCTGGTCAGGATCAATCAGACCCAACATCAGGGGGTTGAGGCGATGTGCAAGAATACCTGCAACAGTTTTGCGTCAATGCTGAGCAGGAATATTGAGCTGTAAGAGTTGCACTGTTCAGGGTCCTTCTAGGTTTCGGAATCGCGGAAATAGCAGCATGCAGCATGGACTCATTAAGGGAACCAGTCTCAGCGAAGGAATTAAAAAAATTGGTCAGCAGAGGAGCTAGTTCAGAACAAAAAAAACTTGTAAAAAATGGCACTAAATCAATCAGAGCCTAGCGATTTCATGGGCTTCAGCCTCGAGATTGCAGCAATCACCTCTTCTATCTTCATGGGTTTGTTGAGTTTGTCCGCCTCTAGAAGTGGCCGAGTTATTGAGACGGATTGGAGGTAGGGTAATGGGTCAGAGGTTGCTTTGTCTTCACCCATGTAGAACTTAGCATAGAGAGCACGGAACTCTGCAGCTATGTCTAGGGCGCTGTGCGCCGACAGGCCCGATCGTGTATGGATAGTTTTGACTGCGTTGGCATGGTCGATGCGACGTAAGCAATGAGCAATCACCCGGCCTCTTCTGTTAGTACCTACAGGAAATTTGTGTTTGAGGTGGAGAATGGGTTATTCCGCCCTGTCTACGTTGAGGCGATTGACTTGAAGTCGAGCTTGTTCCAATTTGCTCCAAATTCGGGGGGCAGCTGTGCCTTTGTGGATGAACTCAAGTTTTAGTTCTTTTCTTCAACTCCTCTCTTTTATCCCTTCTAAGTTTAGTGTCATGTGCTGATTCTTCAATAAGAACGGCCTTGGCTACAAGTTTGAGGGTTTCCCAGACTGAGGAGAGAGGGGCCTCTCCGGTATCATTATCCTATAAGTTCTCGGAGATCACCTGTTTTATTGAGGACACTATATCAAGGGAGTGCAAAAGAGTTTCTCGCAGGTGCCAAGGGGGTTATTGAGAGGCGTGTGTAGGGACAGAGAAGGTGAGTGTGATAGCAGCATGGTCAGAGAGGGCACAGGGCTCAAAGGAAGAGTCTGTAGTGAGCTCCTTCACCGCGGAGGAGGCTAAGAAGTGGTTCAAGCATGCGTACCTTTTATGGGCTGTTGAATAAAAGGTATAGTCTTGTTTCACAGGGTGTTGAAGATGCCACACGTCACATAGCCCAGTCGGCCAGCCAAGTCAACCCCTCCTAAGTAAAGGCCCCAGTCTGCCCCGTTCATTGTACGGAGCAGTCCAGTCCCCCATCCATGACTAGATTAAAATCACCCCCCACAGAGAGCACCCCAGCTAAATACTCAGTTATAAAGTGCTCTTGTTGCTCATTTGAGGCATAGAGTGTGGCAATGGTAAAGTGCAGCATACCCAATTGTACCTGAATGGACAAAAGTCATCCCTTGATCTTGCAACATGTACCAAGGATTGACCCCCGGAAGCGACTAGAAAACATAATCATCACCCCCACTTTCTTGCTCTTCCCTGATGTCCAAACTTGGAGAGGGGACCTCCTTGAATGCATTGAATGGGTGTCCTGTGCTAATAAGTGAATTTCTTGGAGCAGGCAGATGTGGTCCTGCGAGTGCTCCAAAAGCGATAGTATTGCCGATCTTTTGACAGGGCTTTTGAGGTCCTTTACATTTATACTCAACAGACTAACCTCCATAATACAAGTGGGGAAGGAAACTAAGCTGGAAGAGAAATTAGCTGCACTGCATTCCTGCACTCAAAGAGAGTAGGACAACCCCAACAATGCACCCACACACTGCTCAACCCATATCTGGTCAGTCAGAAGGAGATCCCCAAAACAAAACTCCAACCCCTCACCAAAAAACAGGGAGATAAAAAAAACAATGGCCAATTCAGTCTTTCGCAACTCGAAAGTCGAAGTCCAGTGGGGATGTCCAGCACAGCAAGCCAGCTCCGTTTGTAGAAAAAGCGCGCCACCACCCCCAACCTGCGGATCAACCACCCAGCCGGAAATAAACAGTACCTCATGAGGAGGGGACCACATTTTGTTTCTCATGGCCAGAGAGGCAGAGCAGCACTTCTGATCGCTCTCTTGCCATAGCTGCTGGGTCCAGTCTGAAGGGTGCAGGTGTCAAGCTTCTTCTAGAGCCACAATTGCTCTTCTCTAGATCTCTCTCCACCGAAGAGGGCCGCTGGGAGGAAGGGTCTGAGGGAGTGATCTCAAGGATCCGGTAAGCCTCGGTCAAGGAGCGTATCTGGTGGGTCTTGCCATTCAGTTGGAAGATTAGGTGGAAAGGATCGCCCCAGGAGTAGGAGATGCAGTTAGAGCGGAGGTGGCTAGAGACTGAGCAGAACTCTTCACTTCAAGAGCATAGAAGCAGCCAGATCCTGGACTAATTGAAAAGGGTGGCCACCGAATTGCAGCTTCGGATTTGACCGGGCTGCTCCGAGGATTGCGTCTTTCACCGTGAAGTTGTGGATGCTTACTAGGATATCTTCTGGCAGATGAGGCGGTGCATTTGGAGGGCCAACTCTGTGGCACCTATCTAGTTTGATGCTTTTAGACAGTTTGTCACCCATGTTCCCCGGAATAGCTCCTGCACATATCGTTCCAAGTCAGTACACTCATCGCTCGTAGGGGCTCCCCTAATGCAATATTATTTCTCTGTGACCTGTTTTCCAAGTCTTCAGTGTGAGCTTGGAGGTCCAGCTGTTGTTCCTGGAGGCGGATGTCAATTTCCACAACCCTGGTTAGGGAGCCCTCTTCCAAGGCCGCCACTCTCTCCCCCACCTCATTGATATCTCAGTGTGCCCCTCTCTTGCTGATATGAGAGCGGCCTGTGGCGGGGCACAGCGGCAGCTTGCAGAGGCCCCAGGTCCATCCCATCCATGGCAGTAGGCCCCAATGATGTATGTCCAAAACACAACAGGACCTTGGGTTACACCCCTGTGCTGTGGACTGCAGTGAGTCTTGGAGAGGCAGGCTATGTACTTATGCAGTGCACTTCAGCTCTGTAGGTGTTGCACCAGTGCAATGAGACAAAAATGTGCAGTTATTCACTGGTGTAGTAGGTTATGGATTGCAGGGAAGACACTCGTACATTGAGCTTCAGTGCCACAGGTGATTCCCCTTTGCAGGGAGCCCTCCATTCCCAACGCAAAGGGGATCATGCTCCGACCCGGGCTCATGCTTACCCTTGTCACGGGTTCCAACACACGGCCCCCTGCACAAGGTACAGGGGGAACCAGTAATTCATCACGGCCAGCGGGGAAATCTTCTAAGCGGGGAGCAAATAGTAGGGTATCTCACCCACTGCCAAGGCATATTGCATCTCCCGGCAGCTCTTATTGTGCAGGGCCACTACACATGGGTGTGCCATCCGGCGACATCCAAGCACTGGGCTAGCAATGCCGGAGATCCACCGTTGGGGACGGACGGGCCACCCCAGCCTCCATGTCGCCCCTCCCCACCAGCATAGTCCACAGACAGGGAACAGCCAGCAGACCTCGGCAAGCCAACCAGTGACCAATGCAAGCCTCCGGCTCCACATAGTTCATAGAAGCCCCATCCAGAGCCCACTCGATAGGCCGTGCCCCCAATGCATCTGGGGCCTGCCATCCTGGACCGTCTCCTGCATCTCTGGACTGCACCACTCACGCTCCTGTGCTCTGCGGCCCCCCTGGGCATGAAGCAGGCTGGGGAGTAGCTGATTTCTGTGTTTTAGCTCGGATGGGGATGGACCAAAAGCAAAACACTCCGAAAGTAAATTACAACAGCATTGGCAGGAGATGGGAATTGAAAAAGATGACATATGCATCAGAAGCATCCTGCTATTGTATCAGGCTCTATATGTTAGTATATTATACATTTTTATGCTGTAGTGGGTAGACACAAAATGCAAATGACATGCCAACAGACCAATGGATGAAGAGAGTTGGTTGAAAGATCCCATATATAAGTATAATATACATATTTTATTACTATTAAAAGATCTTAGTTAACACCATATCTACAAAAAAACAGCAAGCCTCATGGATCATTATTTTCATGACCCCAAGAGAGATTACCATATATTTTAAAAGCACTCCGAGCTCTAGCTGTATGCTTTTCAGCTGCAGTGTGGAGACCTCTAGTGGTTGGGTTTAAACGTTGTGCCTTAAAAAATGCTAAATAATGAGTCAAAGATATGTTATTGTTTTTCTTTAAAAAAGCTTTATTCAAAATAATTTATGACAATCACTTAAATGAATCATTTCAATGTATGAATTTATGAAGTAAGCATTATATAGTTATTGGTGTCTTTTTGACAAAGCCAGTATGTTTGCTTTACTTAAAATGACATCCTTTATATTGTTACACTTAGTCAGCTGTGCGCACCATCGAGGGGTTGGATGCAAGGGTTGACCTAGGCTCTGCAATTAACACTCAACCCCCACTGAGCAAGGCCATAGGTCGTGCGCTGCAGGGTTGCTGGGGTAGGGTGCCTCTAGGGGGTTTGTCACCGACCCGCTATGCACATGGCAATCAACATCTACTTTATGTTAAACAAAACATAGAAATTCACTACAAAAAAAACAAAAGTTAAAGAGACATTATAGTTAGGTATGGTAATAATATTTTACTTTGCATTAAAAAAACATAGAAATTCACTGAAAACTACAAGGTTTAAAGAGATGTATAGTTAGGTGAAAATGTCAGTTAAAACACACTGGGCCTTATTCACTTTTTAAATTTCACAAAGGTAAACTTAGACCAAAGCTCTAACTTTACTCCTTTTCGATATTCACTAAGGTAAACTTACACCAAATGTCTAACTTTACGAGTAGTAACTTACCTTAGTAAATACTGAAAAGTAGTAAAGTTAGACTTTTGTTACCCTTTGTGAGTACCAAAAAGTAGTAAACTTACAAAAAGTGTAAATTTATCTTTGTGAATCAGGCACACTGTTCTAAACAAACAAAACCACAGAAGTTCACCAGTTATAGTGATGGCAAGTAACTTCAACTTGTGCCCTAAACTAACAAAAACTGTAACCCTCGCCATACACTGTTATTTACCTCGCATTTTACCTCACTCATGACATGTTCTATGACATCATTGATAGTATAGCCGCAACATCTGAAATGACATCATTGATGACAACACAGTGCTTGGAGTGTGCACAAGTTCCAAATTTTATTAATTTTAACAATTTTGTAACATTTAAAATATATATTATAGACTAGCAGTAGCCCCTTTTTAGTTATAGTTAGGGTCACCAGAGACTGGGGATTTTTACATTTGTTGTCCATTATTATGCCCAAGTGTGAATGTAGACCTGTTGCAACCGTTTCATTGTTAAAGAACTGAATGTTTTGTGGCATTTGGTCAATAGGGAGCAAAAAAGGAATAGGTTTCCAAAATAGTGTTTAAACCCAATGCATTTTACATAGACTTTTGTATTTTGCAACGGGCAATGACAGCCAGTCATATTTTGTGGGAATTTGGCAGCATTAGATATTAAGGTGATCATTTGATTCTTTTGGTTACTGCAGGCAAGTAAAGCAAGTAGTTTTTCAAGGTATAAGGTTTTTCAACTTAGTGATATCTTGTAGCACAATGCTACCAAAAGTAGCAAGGAAGCCCAAGAAATAAATTAGGCTGCATATGTAAAGTTTCAGATTTAATACAAAAATAACTGAATGACCCATTTATGGTAACATGCTAATGGAAACCTATAAACAAAGTCATAACGAATAGAATGAAATATTCAACATACGTTTTCTTTGCATGTTATCTGGCTCACTAAAAAAAACTATCCTAATAAGCCAAACAACATTTTCTTTTCTTATGCACCCCTGTGCAACAAATTGGAAAAGTGACCTGGCAGTGAGCCACACAACCTGCTATTTGGAGGAATGATAATTGCCTTCTAGGAAAAAAAATTATAAAACTAATAAATGTCAATTATTATAACAATAGGAATTATTGCCTTTCATTCCCTTGGGCCTTCATATGTAGAACAATCCTGCTAAAAGTAGAAAGGAAAATCAAAAAATAAAATAGACAGCATATTTAAATGTTCAGATATACAATCAGAAACAAATGAAAGACCCATTTATGGTCACATGCTAATTGAATCCTATACAAAAATGCATACCTAATAGAATACATCTTAACATACATACATTTTCTTTGCATACTCTCTGGCTCACAAAATAAAACGGGCCCAAGAAGTCAAGCAAAAACCATCTTTCTTTTACATGCCTGTCCAACAAAATGGAAAAGTGACCTAGCAGTGAGCCACACAAACTACTAAATGGAGAACATGATAGCTGGCCATAAGGAAAAATGTTTTTTTTAATTTTTATAACAGTGATTGGCTTTCATTCACTTTGGGCTTCATATGTAGCACAGTCGTACTAAAAGTAGCAAGGAAGCCCAAAGAATAAACTAGACTGCATATGTAAAGTTCCAGAATTATTACATGAACAACTAGCGGACACATTTATGGTCACCTTGTTATGTAACTCACTAATGAAATACATAACAAATGCAAAAGATAAAAAGAAAGAAATCACATTAAATCTGATTGCCACTCTGTAGTTATAGTTAGTATTCCCAAAGATAGGAAGTCCTCAGGTATTAGCTCCCTAATAACTTCCACCCATTTGACGAAGCACCACAAAAATGTCCCTACCTATAGCATTTTCAACATTTTGAGATGATGGAATTTTTTTAGGTGAATCATTAAGGGGATGCAAAGATTTCCAATAATGTATTTTCTATAGCTTATTGTCTTGGATGAAGCACAAAAATGGCTGAATGGATTTACATGACATTTGGCAGAATTATACATTATAGTGCAGAGATGATGCTTTTTGGGTACCACAGTTAAGTAGGGTAAGTATTTTATAAGTATTTAAACATGCATTAAAATGTACTGTTTGCTAGTCAACTCTATGCTATTCCACTGTATGCCATTTCATTCTATACTACTACACTGCACACAACTTAGATTGTTGCACCTCTGTCAGGTGGTATTGCACTCTTCCCCACCCCGCTCCACTGTACACCATTCCACTGTATCCTATTACACACTACCCCTCCCAACAATATACCCCTCCAGTCTAAACCACTTCACTGTAAGCCACTCCACTGTATGCTACTACACTAAACAATATTACACTTTATACAACTACACTGTATGCTATTACACTCTATGCCACTCCAATGTATGCCACTCTAGTCTACGCTACTCCACTCTGCACTATTTCACTTTATGCCACTCCACTGTACATAACTCTATTCTACTCCTCTCCAGTCTACTCTTCTCCACTCTATATAATTCCATTCTACACATCTCTACTACACTGTACAAATGTGCACTCAACTCTATGCCTGTACACTCTATTGTATAACACTTTTCTCCACTCTCCAACACGGTAAGACACAGCACCCCACTGTACTTCTGGAGGCGCCATTCAAATTTATAGCAGTTTCCTCAGCACTATGCTACGCAACAACAATCTGCCTTTCCATTCTATGCTAATCCACTGTACCCTACACCACTCTACACCACTCCACTGTACACCTCTCCACTCTAATCTATTCCACTCTATGCGTCTGCACTCATCTGCACTCCACTGTACAGTATTCCACTGTGTGCTATTCCTCTGTATGCTTCTCCACTTTAATGTAATCAACTCTACACAACTACAATGTACACCACTAGGCTCTATGCCACTACATTGTATGACACTCTCCTCCACTCTATGTAACTCTACTCTTTAAAATCCTATTACATTTTATAGCACTCTACAGAATTTTACTCCACTCTATCCCTGTACATTCCACTGTCCAACTCTATACTCCACTCTTTATTCCACTATAGAGCACACCACTCCACTCTACTGTACATGACCTCACTCCAATTTATAACAGTGTACTACCTATGCTATGCCAGTACACTTGACTCCATGCCACTCTACTCTACAATACATCAATGCACTTTATTGTTCTTACATCCACACTATGTTACACCATTCTGCTCGACTCTACTCCACTGTACCATACTTTACCCCACTCTATGCTCCTATACAACAATCCACTCTCCACTGTTTCATATACTACTGTATTTCACTGTCCCTTGTTGCTAGACTCGCTGCGGTGTTCTCAGCTCCCTGACCAGCGGCCGGGCTTGGCTCCGCCCCACCATTGCTTGAATCGACCGGCTGGGCTTGGCTACGCTGGTCCGACTGAGGAAACTACAACCCCCAGGATCCCACGGGGGAAATCGACAACGCCACTACCCAGCGCGCCAGGAGGCGCATAAAACAACGCCAGGGGCCGAGTTCCCCGAATTTCACTGTCCCTTGTTGCTAGACTCGCTGCGGTGTTCTCAGCTCCCTGACCAGCGGACGGGCTTGGCTCCGCCCCACTATTGCTTGAATCGACCAGCCGGGCTTGGCTCCGCCGGTCCGACTGAGGAAACTACAACCCCCAGGATCTCATGGGCGGAAATCGACGACGCCACTACCCAGCGCGCCAGGAGGCGCATAAAACAACGCCAGGGGCGAGTTCCCCGAATTCCACTGTCCCTTGTTGCTAGACTCGCTGCGGTGTTCCCAGCTCCCTGACCAGCGGCCGGGCTTGGCTCTGCCCCACCATTGCTTGAATCGACCGGCCGGGATTGGCTCCGCCGGTCCGACTGAGGAAACTACAACCCCCAGGATCCCACGGGGGAAATCGACGACGCCACTACACAGCGCGCCAGGAGGCGCATAAAACAATGCCAGGTCCCTCGTCCCGCAAGGACGCGCGCGGGACGCTCTGGACGAAGCCCGGACAAAGGGCGGACAGTCTGTGACAGTCCGTGACTGGCCGTAACTGGCCTTGGCCAGGACCACCACTATAGATGTCACTTATTAAGTAAGACTAATTATTGACTACATACTCTGTTATACGCTGCAGATTCTTCTAATTTGTTAGCGTTCTTTTGGTCTGGGGTGATATTTTGAATTAATTTTTTTGAGTTAATTTTTAACCAACGCTTCCCAAAATGTCTAAACAAAGGTCTTCATCTGTACCTAATACTATAGTCAATTATTTAGTACAGGTTGTGAGCAAAATTAACAGCACAAGGCATATATCGTTGGGATTGAGCTCACCACCGGTCACTTCCACGCAAAGTTTACCTCTAGATTCTGTTGTTTTAGAAGTACCGGCACAAGTACATAATGGTGATGCTTCACCTTCTGAGTCTTGTCTCAATGTGGATCCTGATTTTGACTTGATCATACCTTCGGCCGTTAACTTAGATCACGACCCAGGTGACCAATTAAACATGATAGAAGTCGATTCATCTCCCCCGTATCTGTGCCTGTAACTAGAGCTATAAGAGCATGCAGGAAGGGCCAGAGTAAATGGGGTGGGCTGCGTTCCAGTAGGAAAAGAATTGTATCTCCACTGAAAGTCGCTGCTATATCTGAAGTGAACGGGGAACAAACAGAGAAGGAGATATTAGGTGATGATTTGATTAATAAGCTAGCTAGTATGATTGACTTAAAGATCAATTCAATAATTAAACTTTTGTTAGCTAAAGTCGATCTACTAACAGCAGAGGTAAATAGACTAGGGGGACTGCTAAACAAGACAGTGGCGGAGGGGGATAATATACCAACTTTAGCTACAATCAAGGCTGTACCATCGATAAACACTCTTAGTGATGGGATGGGGAGTAATAGTGATGATGTGAGATCAATTCTGCTTCCTACTCAGCAGGTAGCAGATAAAGGTATTAGGGTATCAGCCAAGAAAGATATACCATCAAACTCCTTAGTGAATAGTGTAGATCAAGGCCCTGTTCAACAGATTGTGGAGGCCTCTCCTCTTGTTTTGGTTTTGGCAAACGTGCCTCCGTTAAAATCAGGTCAAACAGAATCTACTTCTTCTCTTATTAGTAAAGCTTACCATTGGTTATGTAATAACATTTTGATATCTCCGAGAGGGAAACAACAGCTAGCAGGGGAGATCACTATGGCAAGAAGGGTGGATTGGATAGGGACTACCGCATAAAAAGTAAAGGGGGATTATGTAGTCCTGCATTTTTTAAGTCCAGAAGTACTCCCTGAGCTTCTAAGGCATATATTTCCCCCCCAACGTAGGAGTGCTGAGATTGTCCCGCTGACTTTGGATTTTTTCTATAGGAGAAGTAACACAGTGAATCCTAATATTTTAAAAACAAAATGAAACTTGGTGACAAATAACTGGGGTAGGGTTCCACAGTTAAGTGAGTGGGGTATTAGTGTTGAAAACAGATTTGCAGCATTGTCAGACCTGAATGATTGCGACTGACATGAGAGGGCAGGTAGTGGTAGACTTAATCTCTTTGCTGAGAAAAATTCAACCTACACCCCTATTGCGGGGGATTTTGGTTTTTCTAAAGCTACTCGTATCCTCCAAGAAAGTCTAACAAATGATACAAACTCTTTGGTTAGTAGTAAAAAGATCGAACCCTCCAAGTTACCCTCCAATTCTGCCGTAAATCTTGAGTCTGATATGTGTGCTGCTGTTCCTTTATTGGGTTCTAATATCGAGAATACCTTTTTGCGAGCAGACGGCTTTGATGGAGAAGTAAGTGTAACAAATCCTTTATCGACGGACCCGGATGGCACTGTGGACATTGTGGGGAAACTCTTTTCATGGAACATTGCAGGTTTGGGATCCAAATTGAATTCTGGAGACTGGCTTTGATTTGTCAATTATTTTGATATGTGTATATTTCAGGACACTTGGTCATGTGAGCCACTTTTTGCTCAAGGATACCTGAACTACTTTGTGCCTGCCTTAAAAGGCCAAAGGGGAAGACCAATGGGTGGTCTAACCATTTGGGTTCCACAGTCATCAAAACTGGATGTCAAAGTAACAGAAACTGGGCATAGAGACATTCAACTAATTACAATCAATTCTGATGTTTTGGCTTTAATAGACATCTACAATGTATATATGAGGAGTTCAGGGGGTGGGAGGTCAGAGGTTCTGGCGGCCTTGGGTTCCTTACTTGATGTTTTCTCCCGGGACCACCCGACTGTAATTGCAGGTGACTTTAACCAAACATTTTAACCTCTAGTGGCAGATGAAGACTTCCTTGGGGATGATGAGGACTGGCACTGGGGGGTCCCAAAATTAGAGTAGAAACCAGTTGTGCGCTGGACTGAAGATGTGATTAGCATGAATGCTCTATGTTTAGAGAAATGCCTAAGAGCATAAAATGGTAGGACGCAAAGTGACAAAAGTGGTTCCATGACATTTCACAACGGGCGGCACAAGAGCAGAATAGACTATGTTCTTTGTAGTTTGAATTTATGGCTTTTGTTAAGTGACATGGAGATTGTGTGGAGGAGTGAGAGTGATCACAATCCTCTGTGCATTAAGCATAAATGGTGGTCGTTACCACATAGGCAAACCTGTTTTAGTGCCCTTGTCCCATCTCAACTCGTTCCTAATAATATTATGCGTAGGCTGAAATGGACAAACGTTGTAACTAACCAACAGGCAATTGATAATATCAAAATTGAGGTTGAAAAAGCTATAATAGCTATAGAGCAGTTTAATCACTCCAGGCCTGTGCAGAGGGGTGTGACCGAAATTCATGATACTCTTTTCAAAGTTATTAAACACCACTTTTTAAAGCGGGTTAAGGGCAATGGTGAGAGAGTACCCAAGAATGCAAACTGGTATAATGCCCATTGTAGGGTTGCCGGAAATGCTTTAGGTGCTGCTCTAAAGAGTAGGGATTCTATGGCTATTCAATCTGCTAGAAAGAAGTATAAAGTCAGTATAGCGAGTGCAAAGAAAGCCTGGGATGAGTGTCACTGGTCTGAATTAAAAAGAGCTAGTGACAAGAAAGACACTAGATTGTTCTGGAGCATTGTTAAATGGGGTGGTGAGGGAAAACCCGAAACCCCAAATAATAATGTTCCGGAAGAAGAGTGGATAAAAAATGTTTGCACGCAGTATGCGGACTCAAATCAGTTTGCATGTAGCGCGGACATAAATTATACCCATTTTAAAGATAATTTCTTCAGTCCACAAGAGATCCTGGGGGCTTTGAGTACTGCAGATAGTGGCCGTGCACCAGGTATGGATGGTGTTCCCGCCGATGTCTTTATTAATGATAAGGAGTGGTGGTGTAAGTACATCAGTCTCCTTATTAACAGTATTGCAAGGGGTGCTGAAAAACCGGCATCTTGGCAGGGTGCTGTCGTCATACCAGTGTTCAAGAAAGGCGACCGCTCCAAGCCCGGCAATTATAGGCCGATCAGCCTTATTGACACTATACAAAAAACAATAGGGCGTGTGATTGTGAACAGGCTCCTGGATTGGGCTGAGAACAATGATGCTTTGTCACCATTCCAAGCGGGTTTCCGCAGGTCGACAAGTACTGTGGACCAGGTTTTCCGCTTTAATTTACTGCAATGGAAGACTGTGGTGCTGGGCGGAGGCAGCCTGTACGCGGCTTTTGTCGACCTGTGGGCTGCCTTCGACCTAGTCCCACGGTTGAAGCTGTGGTCTGTCCTCAGGAACCTGGGTGTCCCTGATGATTTCCTGACTCTAATAATGAGGCTCCATGAATCAACATTTGCTAGAATTCAATGGGGGGGTCAGGGCATGGAGACAGTGGACTTCCGGGTAGAGCGGGGAGTCCGGCAAGGTTGCTCAATGGCCCCTACTCTTTTTACACTGTTTATAAATGGTGTTGTATCACCCATGGTATCTGCAGAATTGGATGCCCCTTCATTAGCCAATATTAAAATCCCAATACTAATGTTCGCTGACGATATGCTTATCTTATCAAAAACCCCAAGTGGTCTGCAGCGAGCATTAGCTATTTTTGATTTATTTTGCAGCGAACATGGTTTGGAGGTTAATGTGACAAAAACGAAACTAATGATTTTTAACCCCCATCCGAGTTTTAAATCCAAAATTATTATGAATGGACGACCCTTAGAAGTGGTGAATACTTTCACTTATTTAGGAATTCACATCTCAAACAAGAATTCTTGGAGTAATCATATAGATATAGCTTCATTGAGGCACAGGCAACTATCAGGTGTCATTAGTTCCGAGCACAGAAAGTCTCTAACGAAACCTGTTAAGCCTGCTTTGCAGGTACATGAGGCAAAAGCTCTTGGCTCTGCACTTTATGGTGCCGAGTTAATGGGCTTTGAGAAGGTGGCTGCCTTACAAATTTCGGAAAACAAGTTTTTCCGTTCGATAACTGGTGTCCCGAAAAGCACTCCATTACTGTCCCTCAGGTATGAGTTGGGTAGAAAATTGGTTACTGACCTGGTCAGACTTCGACCAATCTTGTATTGGAGGAGGCTCTGGACCACACCTGAGCTTTCACACTATGCTGAGGGTTTTTTAGATATTATTAGAGTGGATACATTTCATAAAAACAGGTGGCTTAACTCCCTAAAAGTAACTCTGAATGACCTTGGAATGGGTCTGCTTTGGTCAGAACCAGCTGGATCAGTCTTCCCTACTAAAAGAGTCTTAAAAAAAATCTATTGGGAAAAGGTAGCTTCCCGGGGCTGGTCCAGCGCTAGTTTAGGTTCTATGACTGAAGGATTTTTAGAGGCTAAACTGTATCCTTCCTTGGAATCATATTGGGACTGTATAACAAGGCCTTGTGACCGTAAACTCCTATTCCAATTGAGAGCAGGTTCATTGCCTCTTCGTTCTTTGACTGCTAAATGGGAAGGTGGCGTAAATGTTAGCTGTCCTGCTTGTGGCTCCGCTAATGAAACTAAGGGTAACTTTTTGTTTGCTTGCGCTGATTATCAGGATCCCAGACGCGTATGGTTAAAACCGATGTGTAAGAATGTAGGGACTACCAGTAGTTTAACTGCTTTGCATATTCTATGCACTACTAGTGAGATGTGGATATTGATAGCAACTGCCAAATATCTTGGATGGGCATGGTCGATCAGACAGAGACTGCTAGTCTCTTGACTATTCTCTGTCTGATATACTCTGTGATTAAACTGGACAGAGACTGCTAGTCATTTGACTATTCTCTGTCTAGGTGAAATACCTGTTTACACCCATCCATGATATTTTTCTTTTTAGGAAACTGTAATACCTAACTCTTTTAAAAAAAATTTTAACAGGTCAATTTTAATATGATATTTTTAAATCTTGAATTGAAAATTGAGTCATGAATTGTATATAATATGCTTTTTTATCTGTTTTTTACTGTAATTGATTGTTAATTGATTTGTATTTTTAAATTGTCTCTGCTTTTGTGAGTGAATTCTCGAATAAAGCATATTTGACTTGACTTGATATACTACTGTACTCTATGCAACTCCACTTTACAACACTCTACTACATTGTGCACCACTCTCTGACAAGTTAATTGTGTACAATAATGTATGCCACTGCATAACACTCTACTCCTCTCTACTCTACAATACTCTAGTCCACTACACAATACTGTACGCAACTTAAGTCCTCTCTACTCTGACACAGTACTCCATGCTACTTCACTACTCCAATGTACACCACTCCACTCTACGCCACTTAATGCCATTGTACTCTATAAAACTGCATACCAATCCACTCTACCAAAGATTACGACACTGTATTATACTATACATCACTCCACTCTAAAAGATCAACTAGACTTTATGCCAATCTTCTTTACTATAGTGGACATCACTTTTCAGTACTGAACAATACCCCACTACATTCTACTCCAACACGGTACTACAATTTATGACACATTACTCGACTATATGGTGCGCCACCCCAGTCTACTGCTTTACGTGCCATTATAGTCTTTGAAATGCCACTCTTCTCTATGACACCTTATTGCAATCCATACAACTCCTCTATATTTCACCCCACTGTACTACACTTTTTCTAACAATACGCCACTGTAATATACTATGCTGCACTACTGACCGACACTCTGCTCCACTGTATGCCACTCCACTCTATAACACTGTACTACACTCTATGACACTCTACACTACTCTACGACACTGAACTACAATATGTATGACACTCAACAACATGCCACTCAACTTCTCTCTAAGATACAGCACTTCACTACATGACACGGCAAACCACTCTATGACACTCTCCTCCACTGTACTCTGTAACACTCCACTTGATGATACTCCACTCTATGACACTCTATGACACTCTATTTCACCGTACTCCACTCTAAAACACTGTACTCCACTCTATAACATTCTAGAAACAGCCTACTCTACTGTTCAGCATATCATTCCACTGTACAATTTCCTTTCCCAGTCTACAAAACTTGACTACACTATATTAGACACCATGCCAATACAGCTCATGTGCCAGCTCCCCCTGATGTCATCTGCTCTTGCTTGTCCACCCTGGTATGATGACCATCGCATAGTGAACTGAGCTTGCAAGTGAGTGCGCTGCCCATTACTGTGCCCGACTGCCTCCTGCACCTACTTGTGTTTTGTCACACTGTATTCTCTGTTGGTCAGTATTTTGTTCACATTCATTGTTGGTCAGTATTGTGTTGTTTTCCCCACGTCCCCACTGGTATTACTGTATTATTGTTGGTCAGCTACCCTCTTGCTCTCTGTATTAGTCAACCCCTACGTCCCTGCACTTCTACTTTTCCTCCTACTTATGCCACCTCCCCCCACCAGCTCCCCTCCCTCAGGACCTACTTAATGGAGGCTGCAGTACAGCCATGCAGTGGGCACGCCAAAGACGTACCAAAAGCAAGCTTGTCTGCGCCTGGACAGTGGCTAGCACCAGGTACCCTGAACCTCAGACCATAAATTGGTACACCTCCACTGAGTTGCTGTCCCTGGCCCAGGTAACCGGACCAACAACTGCTGCATTGTCTCACAACGATCCACGGAAGGACCCTTCAACTGCCACTGTAGCCATATTTCACCTGAAATCCTGACACCCCCACAGTTCCATCACAGCCGACCCCCGACTCAGATGTGTAACTCCAGTTCATGCTGCTTAATGTCTGATCCCTCTGAAAACATGCCATACAAATCCGGGACACCATATTCTCCCTCACCCCAATGTGATATTCATCACAGAGACTCGGCTCACCCCTCAGGAATGGCCAGCATCGAGATGGCAACACCTCATAGCTACAAGATGATACACAGAGACTGCTCCTAACAAGCACGGGGAGGTATGACCATCATCCACAAAGACACCCTCCAGGGCACCACCTCTGAAGGTAACATCTGTTCTATCATGCAACATCTCAACTTCCAAATCAGAAAAGGTGCTAAAACTACCATCAGAAGACCCCCTTGCCTAAAGTTCACCCCTGCCCCAGTTTCTGCAATTCCAATGCCGACTTCCTCTTCCCCCTGGCAATTGAATCCAAACACTACATCTTCCTCGGAGACTTCAACTTCCACCCCGACGACCCCAACAACACCAACCCTGCCAACCTCCTGGAGAGGATGAACTGCATCAGCCGCAAGCAGCTGGTCACCAGCCCCAGACACAGTGCAGAAAACACCTTGGTTCCCATCTTCACAGCCAGCATCAGGATCAACACACAGTGCATGGTAGAGTGGTGAGTTATAGTTAGTGGTGTCTGGTTAATGAGCTGAAAAGAGTGTGTTATGAGGTCTGCTACTAATAATAATTTGAAGGGGGTGGATACATTGTAAATGAAAGCTATAACTATAACTGTAGACTGTTCAAAGTGTGTGTACTTTAAACTGGGCTTGTGTATGGAAAATGCATTTTCCTGACTATAATTTAGCATTCATCTTAGTTTTTTCCTTGAAAATAAATTGTGTAGTTACCAACAAGAACAAAGATTAAAGGAACGTTATAGTTAGGCTCAAATTTCACTCATACAAAACCATAGAAATTCAGCAGTTATAGTTACCTGCGCTAACAATAACTTATGCCCCTGCAATCCACCTCAAACGATCACACATATTACATCACTCAGGACAGTGACATCACTGATGACAACTCAAATGACATCACTGATGACATCATTCCATGAGTGTGTTTTGTAAATGTTTCTGAGACTTACAAATATACTCTAAGCTACAGCATAAGTTAAATGACTACTCATTTTGTGCTAGTTATTAGTCATACTATTTCTAACTTATCTCATCTAAGTGGCTGAGTGACTGTATTAGTGTGTGAGTGGATGTCTGAGGGGGCTGAATGGATGTGTGATAGGGTGTGTGAGTGGCTGTATGAATGTTTTAGTGGGAATGTGAATAACTGTATGGGTGAGAGATTGGCTGTGTGAGTCGCTGTAATTGAGAATGAGTGGATGTTTAGCTGACTGAGTGGCTCTGAAAGTGGATGTGTGGGTAAAGGAGTAGGTGTGGAGGGGCTGTATAGGTGAGTGAGTAGCTGTTTGAATGTGTGCAAAGGGTAGTGAAATGCTGTATAGGAGAGTGAATGTCTGCGTGAGTGGCTGTAAGGGTGAGTGAGTTGGGCATGTGAGTGTTTGTATGGATATGTGAATTAGTATATAAGTGGTTCTGTGGGTATATGAGTGGTTGTATGGGTGAGTGAGTGGCTGTGTCAGTGGCTGTATTGGTAAGTGAGTGGGTATGTGAACAGCTGTATGGGTGAGTGAGTCACAATGTGAGTGGCTGTATGGTTGAGTGTGTGGGTGTGTGAGTACTTGTATGGCTGAGTGAGAGGCAGTGTGAGATTCTATATGAGTGATTGAGTGGGTGTGTGATTGGTTGTAAGGGTGTATGGGTGGGTATGCAACTGTATGTATATATGTTTTTCTGTATGACTGAATGTGTCAGCATCTGTATTGATGAGTGAATGGTTGCATGAGTGGCTGCATGGGTGAGTTAGTGGGTATGTGAAGTTGGGTAAACTGAAGTGGCGCATAGTGTAATAGCGTCTTGGGGAGTGGTGGAGTTTGAAATGTTGTAAAGTGGAGTGGTAAACAGAGAAACAGTGAAGAGTATAGTGGCATAGATAGGAGTGTTGTAGAGAGGTGTGACATATATTGGAGCAGTGTAGCGGAATATCATTGAACTTATGGGCATACAGTGTAGTGACGCAGTGTGGAGAGGCATATAGTGGAGTAGCATGGAGTAGAGTTGCATACAGCGGAATAGTGTTATTGCATATAGTGACATAGAATGGAGTAGTGTAAAGTGGACTAGAATAGTGTGCAGTGAAATAGCTTACAGTGGATTATCATAAAGCGGAGTGGCATGAAGTGGACGGGTGAACAGTAGAGTGGTGTAAAGTGGTTTGGCATACACTGGAATAGAGTATATTGCACTGGTGTATAGTGAAGTAGAGTACAGTGGAGAGCCATAGAGTACAACAATGTGGACTGTAGAGTTGTAGAGTGGCATTACATACAGTGGAATTGCATACAGTGGAATAGCTTATAGTAGTGGGGCATAGATTGAAGTGGCATAGACTGGAGTGTTATAGAATGGAGTGGCGTAGAGTGTAATAGTATACAGTGTAGAGATCTAGAGTGGAGAGGTGTAGAGTGAATTGGAGTAGAGTGGAGTAGTGTACAGTGGATTAGTGTAGACTGGAGTGCCGTGTAGTGGAGTGATATATACAGGATTGGCACAGAGTATAATAGCGTAGAGTGTAGTGGTGTAGAGTGGAGTGACATGGAGTTGAGTGTGGTAATTGGAGCAGGCAAAGCGTGAAAGTGCGTGAACACATGTATATGTAATGTCTCAGGAATAAACAAATGGTAAATGGTAATTTTTGTGTGGTATGTGTGAATAGTGTAAGTAGTGTTAAAGTTATACATTTTAAAAACTTGCTACATATTGTTATGTTATGTTATGTTAAGGGAATTTTGTATAGCGCACTGTCACCGGAGGTATCATGGCGCTGAAAGGGTGCTGAGGAAACAGAGGGATTTTAGCGGGATTGTGGGAAAAGCCAGGTTTTTAATGATTTGCGAAATTGAATCAGAGTACCGGAAGTCCTAACTGAGAGGGGGAGAGAGTTCCAAAGTTTGGGGCCGAGAAAGGCAAATCTTCGACCCCCAGATCTACAGAGTTTGAAGGGAGAGACCACCAGAAGATGTAAGTGAAGTGATCTAAGGTTACGTGAGGGACAGTAGGGGCAGATCAGGGATTTCAGAAAGGCGGGACAGGAACCAGAGAGAGATTTCAAAATAAGACAGCCAACCTTGAAGGCAGCCCTTAGGCTAACCGGGAGCCAGTGTAGCTTGATAAGGAGGGGTTTGGCGGACTGCCACTTCGGAATCCCGAGGGCCAGTCTCGCCGCCTGGTTTTGGATGACTTGCAACCTATTGATGGAGCATTTGGGCAAGCCGTAATAGATGGAATTTGAAAAATCCAGGCGGGAGAGAACAAGGGCCATGATGACTTGAAGCAAGGCATCGGGAGTAAGAAGGTAGGCCACCTTCCTGATCCTGCGCAGTTGGAACATGCAGGAGGAAACCACTGTCCCCACCTGCGGCCCCAGAGAGAGCCCAGCGTCAATAGTGACCCCGAGGCTTTTCACCGAGGTTACCGGGGTGGGAGGAGAGCCAAGCTCTGTCGGCCAGAAATATGGACCCCAGTGGACGGCGCTCCTACCCGGCAGGAGGAGCTCCGTCTTACCGGGGTTCAATTTCAGCTGGTTCTGACACATCCACTGAAAGATATGGGACATGACTGCCTGAAAAGTAGGAATAGAAGAAGGAGAGTTTAGAGAGAAAATGAGTTGTAGGTCGTCCGCGTAATTGAAGACGCGGACGTCCCACTGCCTCAGAGAAGAGAGAAGAGGGCGAAGATAGAGATTGAAAAGAAGAGGGGATAGAGAGGAGCCCTGAGGGACCCCACAAGACAGATGTTCCCTAGGGGCCCTAAACGTACCTAGGCTGAGGGACTGGGATCTCCCCATAAGGAAAGATTTCACCCAGGCCAGCGCCAGGCCCTGGATGCCGGCCTGTTCGACACGGTGGAGGAGGATGTTATGGTCCACCGTGTCGAAAGCGGCCGACAGATCTAGTAAAACCAGGGCCTGGGAGGTACCCTTGTCAGCTCCGTCTCTCAAGGTATCTAGGACAGCCAGGATCACAGCCTCCGTAGAATGACCAGGGCGGAAGCCGGCCTGGTTGGCCTCGAGAAAGATGGAACTCTCGATAAACCCCGAGAGACAGGCAGTGACATGGGCCTCCAAGATTTTTGAGAAAAAAGGTAAGAGAGAGATAGGACGATAGTTTGCCGGGACCATTGTGCCATGGTATACTATTGTACGTTCACAGTATAGTGTGGTATATGCATGAGAACTCAGAATGTGATTGGCTAATAGCTATGTTTACCAAAAATAAAAAGTAGCCATATAGTTTTAGCACAGTTTGGCTGCATTCTGCGTTTTGCTGCTTTCTGTGTTACAGTCTTAGATAGAGGTGAGTAGGCGTTATTGTTGTTCACTACCTGTTACCACTTTATTAAAGTGGTAACAGGTAGAGAAATGTATTTATAAACTTCTACATATTTTTATAGCAGTTCAGATAGAACTGAACATTTAAAAAAAAAAATAAGTAGCACAGTAATCTGTAGGTGTTACCAAGGTGCTCCCTAGACTTTAGTGCATATTTAAATATGTTAAAAGCGAAAATATACACTATATTTGTAAAAGATAGTGTATTACAGTGTATTTTAAAAACGTTTACATATTTATTTTTAAGTACCACGGAACTCCCGAGGCAGTACTGCGGTAGTCAGTACATTTAAAAATTGTATACATAGAAACTTATCTATATTTTTCCCTAACTATTACTACTTTACCAAATTAGTAATAGGTGGGAGAAAAATATCAATCCAAATACTTTTATATCTGAAGGCATAACGCAGAACATGGCCAAAGTGAACCTAAAAACAACATGATACCTTTCAAATGCCAATTACGTAATCGCTATGTACCATGGAGCTCCTGTGAAATTCCACAACATTTCACGAAAGTACAGCAACTACAGATATCGTTATGGTAAAATGCCTTATAATTTAAAAAAAACTTACACTAATTACTTTTAGTACCCAAAGGGATCATCTGCACACCATAATGTGCAATACTGTCAAATTGCATTGAAATTCGTTCAGTCATTTTTGTGCTACACGTGAGTCTATAGGAAATGCATTGGTGCCCAAACATGTTTTGATATCTTCCTTTTTTCTTTGTGCCCCCCTCTGCAAACTTTTGTGGATAATCGTCAAACGGGTGCAAAGTTATTAATATTGAAAATTCAAAGGAGTTCCTATCTGTGGTAAACCAAATTATAACTAAAGAGTGACTACAACTCCACCCTGTCATACATATCACAAATTTACCTGCAAAGTAAGTGGACTTCCGAGGTAATGACTTGTGAAGTAGCAACTGACTTTCGTACGAAGATCTGCTTGCCTTGGTTTCACTTTGGCATAGTATAAAAGCAATGCACAAATGGTGTGTCCGTGAACCATTCTTCCTTAAATAAGGATCAAAAGTGCAGTGAATGGTAAGTGCCCTAAGCACCAGTCTACCAACAGCTGTGACTATGTCCTGCCAGCACTGTTTCTCGAGATGGCAACCACTGCCTCTGCAGAATAAATGGAAGCCTCCTATGATGGTAAAAGAATCCACTTAAACACGGATTATCTGATTCACATACAGCTTCTGTGCTTGTCAGAGGTGGCTCCTCCGTAATGGCGGATGAGCGTCGCACCAATGCCTGGCTCAGAGTCAGCCTATTAAAAATAAAACGATGTTCTAGCATCATTTTTTTCCATTTGCCGGCTCTGAGCCAGCGCTGTAGGGAGGGGCAGGGCGGAGGCATTAGAGGGGGGAGGAGGAGTGCTATGTGCAGTCCCTAAGTGTGCATATGTTTTTGGCTGGCTATCTCAGACATACTTAGGTTACTCCAGCCCGGCTGCAGTAAACAACTGGGGGCTCCCTGGTCTCAGTGAAGCGTCTTTCCAGCCTGTTCAGGCCAATCCTTGCACTGCTCTGCAGCACGGGGATTGGAAAGGAGTCTGTCCCAGGGGCTGTTGGACCAGGAAGAGGAGAGGAGGCACGATGAAGGAGGCAGAGTGCAGCTTTAGGTAAGTTATTTAAAAATGTGTATATCATTACTAATAATAATAATCTTTATTTGGATATAAAATAACATCCTCAATAGACGCGCCAACAGCAATACACATTGTAAAAGCAAAACTAACATCAAATGATCAACTTTAAATAGATACAGAATTCCCACATTGCATTGTGCATCTCCCTGTTAAACAGTCCAGATAGCATTAAAAATAACTGTAAAAGACACGGAGGTTGTTATACATGTGATTTACAGTATTGAACTTATAGGCCAAAACACCGTAATAAATAAGTACGAATGTTAAAAAAGGGATCAGAAAAATTAGCAACAGCAGATCAATAGCAGCAAGTCGTAATAGTACAGTTGTCAAGTTAAAAATGATACGATTTGATTTAGGCTGTTCCCAATGCCAGGGGAGCATGCAAAAAGTTGCGATATGCAAGGCGTATAAACGATGTGAGGCCGATGTTTAAGGCTGTGTTTTTTGGGCATAAGGCCGCAATGATTGCCTGTCTGCAGGACCGAATTCCCAACCTATTCCACTCTGCTTTCAGTTTGCGTCTGCGTTGTGACATGAGTGCTGGGCAAAGACAAATCACGTGCTCCAAAGTTTCAGCCGTCCTGCCACACCCCCTGCACCATGTTACATCTGACGTGCGACGCCAGCCTGGCAGATCTTTTTGCCAGTCACCGAGTCTGATGGCCATAAAACTGAGTTTTAGATGCAAGGAGTAGGTGCAGGACAGATAGGTTGCGGGAGCTAAATGCCCGTACGAGTTCATAATGGCCCATGCATGTCTACGTTTGGCAAGGTGGTTTTTATCCATAATGAGGGAACTAATTTGGACGCTTTTCTTAATGGTGGATTTAAATACTGTCATGCTGGGGTTGAGATTCCCATAGGTCACCTGTCGAGAGTTCTTGAATGGACTCCTTGTAAAGACGGCCATACGTGCCCCCTGGGTTTTTCTCGAAAATGTCTTGCCAAACTAGTGACTCTAATGAGCCTATGTCTGCTTGTCTGAATTTATGGCAGAGATTTAGGAATGTGCCGATGCTGGAGACTTCGTAGTTTAATGGGCCAAGTTCTAGCCTAATCTGAGCAGCAGAGGCATTTTTGGGCAAACAAAGGACTTTTTTATAAATTTTAGTCACGTGTTGGTTTGAATTAGTGTTCAGTTTGCCTCTAAAAATCTCATTACCATATGACAATGTCAGACCAATATTTGCTCTCATGACCTTTAGTAGAGGTGTTAAGCTTGGGCGAGACAGTTTTTTTGAGAGCTTGGAGAAGGTCACCTGTAAGGTCACAGCTTTGGCGAATATCTCCTTACGCTATTTCACAAAATTGCCCCTTGAGTCAAGGTTGACCCCTAAGTATTTATATACACTTCCTACTGCAATAGTCATGTTGTTATACGACAATCCTCCCCCGACTTTTCTTTCTTTTCCAAAGGTAACCACTTGGGTTTTCCTTAGGTTAACCTCTAACTGATTTGCAGCAGTGTAATTGTGTAGTTTTACCTGGAGCCTTTGTAAACCCACACGTGTTAGACTTAAGAGCACTAAGTCATCAGCATAAAGCAGGTTACTTATGGGAACACCACCCATCTTTGGAGGGTGACTATTGGTTTCATCTAAAGCTGTCGTCAAGTCAGCAATAAACATATTAAAAAGAAGTCGGGCCAGCACACAGCCCTGTTTGAAGCCCCTAGTTGTCATAATTTTTCGAGAGAGATGTGTGCCGGACCCCAACTTCACCTGAACCCATGTACCTGAATGTAACTGAATAATTGCGTCCAGGAGTTTTCGAGGGATTCCCCATCTCCTTAACTTTTCCCATAAAGCTGCCCTGGAGACCCTGTCAAAGGCGGCTTTAAAGTCAACAAAGCAACAAAAAACGGCCCTAGACGTTACACAAACTTTATCAACAATGATGGCTAATGTCAATAAGTTGGTCATGGTCCCGGATTTGGCAGTGAAGCCTGTTTGATTCATTGGTATCAGGTTGTTCTTGTCCGCCCATGCTCTCAGCTCATTCAGGAGAATGCCTGCATAATGTTTAGCCTCAATATCCAAGAGAGCTATCAGTCTATAGTTGGTTGGTGATGAGTGGAGGCCTGATTTATAAATTGGTTGGATTATTGATTCACGCCAAGAGTCCGGTATAATCGAGGTTCTAAGGGAGTAGTTAAAAAGATTGGTTAGATGACCCGACCAGAGGGGTATATTAGATTTGAATACATTCTGTGGTAGTCCGTTGGGACCCGGTGCTCCGTCCGCTCTTGCTTTCAACAGAACTTTAGTAACCCTTTCTTGAGTAGTCTGAAGGTCGTCAGTGCTGGAATCCAAGCAGCCAATGGGCCTACTCCTCTCTTGCTCGGACTTGTTTGCGTCAACCTGGACATACATGCATCTGTTGGCACTGATCCTTCTGGGGACTTAAAGTGATCCGCCAAAAAAGCAAACCAGCTAGCTTCTTGAATATTAGCTGACCCGGAGCAGAGCTTACCGAAGTGTTGCCGATTAATTAAGGCACAGAATTTCCTTGCATTGTGATTTTTGCTCTCCCATATTAGTTTGTACCAGAATTCGTTTTGTCGGAGTTGCTTTTCTTTTTGTACTGCCTGCCTAAATGATTTTTGAGCGGATTTATATGCCTTAAGGAGCTCGTTAACTCCTGGAGATTTCATCAGGGACCGCAAGGCGCTGTTTCTAAGTGTCTTCAGTGCCCTTGTCTCTCGTGAAATTGTGCCCTGGCGAGTAACAGAGTCCATCTGAGAGTACTGTTTGGTTGGAAATAGCGTTATAAGTTGTAAACAGAGCGTCAACCATGCAGCAGCTGGAAGAAAACCCAGGTCGGAGCGGTCTGAAATAAGGGACAAACTTGCCTCCCTGACAAGAGGTATCAATTCATCATTCCATCTTAGGCATTTCAAATTATCACAGTGCGTTCCTGTAAATGTAATTGGAGCAGGTTTATGGAACTCCGGCTTTATTTTAAGGGTTATGAACTGGGGACGATGGTCGCTTTCGCTTCGTGCTTGAAGCTGAAATTGCCCAGGTGTTTCAGCAGAGCCAAATTGCAGATAGAATAGTCTAAGAAGTAGTGCGTGCGGCCATTCGACCAAGTCCAGTTTGGTGGTGTATCATTTGTGGACCTTCCGTTTATTACCAGAAATCCTGCACTGTGAAGTTGCAACACACACAATTCTCCCAGGCTGCAGTAGGCTTGGTTTGATGGTTTGGAGTGTGCCTTTACATTTGCAGATGCAAGTGGGGTTAACCCTTCATGATCTTCCATATTGTCCTGGAAGAGGTTGGTGTTAAAGTCCCCTGTGATTATACAGTCTGCCTGCTGTTGGTCCACGGCCAAGCCCCTCACAATTTTCATTAAGCGTGTTAAGTGTATCTTTTTAGTGTTGGTACTGGGGTTGATGTAAATATTAAGCAGTAAGAGGGGGTGTTGTTTACTCCATGAGTTGATTTTGACTCCCAGAACCCAGTCTTCGTCAATGTTTAGGGGCACAATCAGGCCTTTTAGATTGTTAGAGACATAAATCGACAGGCCACCTTTTGGGTGGCCGTAATGACAGTCTCTGACTGCTGGTTTCCAAAATTCAATGAAGCCGGTCACTGGGATGGTTTGAGTGGCCCATGTCTCTTGTAGTGCTATTACAGTGTGCCCGAATATGAAAGAGTCTGTGTCCAAATTGGTGATTTTATTTTGGATACCACTAATGTTCCATGAACACAAGGTGAATGAGGGGGCTCGTTCCAGAGTTGAGGGTTCTACAGATGAAAGGGCTTGAAATGCTGTTTGAACAGAAGCCTTGCAATTTGAGTGTTGAGGAGGAACCTCTAGGGGTCAGGCCATTTTATTGCAAGCCAAGACTGCTGGAAGCCACCCCCAATCTTGAGATTTGTCCGGGTTAAGATTTATGTTCAAGGCTGAAGGGAATTTTTTAAGATTGAGTAGGGCCTACTTTTGGCTCCTGGTACAGTACTTTCGACTTTTTGCTGGGTGTCTTGGTGATTTAGTAGTAGCAAAGGATAACCTGGAGGATTGTGCGGATAGATTTTAATGCCCATTTCCTGGAAGATACCCCTTTGTTTGATGAATACTCGCGCCCAGGATTTAAATGAGACCAGGGTTACCTCGGACGGTTGTGTGCCTCTTGGTGGGAGGAATTCAATAGAATCAATGTCTTCAGATATGAGGGCCTCAAATCCTGGTACTCCATTCGCTAGTTTTATTATGTTTGACCTGTTCAGGGTGTCGTGCCGACCCTTACAAATGTTTTCCGGAGCAAGGAGTATTTTAGCAACCTCTGTGCTGCTTTTAACACCCTTACTGCTAGGAGTTGCGTTGGAATTGGGAGTTCTTTTGATTAAACAGCATACATCTGAACCCAATCGAGACTGATGAGAAGTTAGTGGGCCTGTGCCTAATGTCTCAAAGTTAAGAGGTGAAAATGATTTATTGTTATGAGTTTCTTTTACATGGTTGGGTCCAGAAGTTAGATTGGCCTGGGTTAATTTATTATTGTGAATAACTTTTACAAAACTGTGTCCAATGGTTCGATTGGCCTGCGGGGATGAACTAGATATATGGGTAAGTAGAGGTTAATTTCTCGTGACTGTGCTCGGTGGCTGGGTAGAGTCACTAGGATTAACCCTTAATGGTTCTGTTAAAGATTGACACTCGGTTGCTGCTGGTTCTGGAGATGCAATAATACGGTCCTGTCTACTGCCCAGAGTCTGTTGACAGACACTCGGGGCTGAATCGTCCTTAAGTGTACTTTGGCTGGTGTTTACTGTCATAGGTGTTGTCTGAGGGGCGTTTAGGGCTTTTTTATTACTAGTGTATGAAAATAGTGGAAATAGTTTGGGGGGTCGATTATTGGGTTTAATCTTGTTTTATTTCTCTGTTTGCGCTGGCGTTTGAGCTCCCTCTTACTAATGTGAGGGGGAGGGGCAAAGGCTGTGTCTAAAACAGGGATAGCCACAATGGCAGCAGTGGCTGCGCTCACAGGTTCAGTTGCCCTGTTGTCATTGGTAGAGTGTAACTGCCCACTTGCTGGGCCAGGGTTTGTGACCAATGGTGCATATGAGGTCTTTGGGGCAATGTTGCCCATCTCGCTTAATGGTCTAAGGGGGGACATTTTGGAGAGGCTAATGTTTCCGCTGGTGATGCGCAAAAAAGATGTTGAGACTTTATCGAATGTGCAATTCCCTCTAATGGACTTAGGGCATGGGAAATTGGTGAACTGAGTAGGTCAGAGTTAGATACAGAACCCCTTTGTGCATGTATTTGTGGAAAAATTAGCTGAGAGTGAGGCACTGAGGGGCTCTCCCTGGGGACTCCATGTGTTTGTGGTGGAGAGGCAGAGAATTTCTCTGGTTGCTGAGATTGCCGTGTTTGTGAGCTTTGGTTAGGGGTTAAAGTCAAAGGGAATGGTTGACTAGGGCAAGTCTCTTGCTTGCGAGGGTCAGGATGGGAGGGAGGCTGGATTGGGGCGGGATAGAGACTTGGATGTACATTTTGAGGTTCTCTTCCCATGCGAGTCGGAGATGGTGGTTGGCTAAGGCAAGCCTCTTGGTTGGGGAGGTCATTTTGAAAGAGAGGCTGCCTTAGATCTAATTGAGAAGTTGGAGATAAGTTTTTAAAGTCTCTCTGTGACAGGTCCTCCGAGGCAATGTTCTGGTCCACAAGCTGAGAGCCATAGATATAGGTGGCCATGACGGGAGAAGCCTTGTTGGTTAGTGATAGTTCAAACTCACAGGGCTTATTTACCTCTAGGGCATGATGAAGAGAAGTCGACTTAACCCCTCCCGGAGCTTTTTTAAAGTAATCCAAAAGGGTGAGGGGTTTTAAGCAGTTCGAGGATGGGCCACATGAGGGAACCGTGCTCGTGTTATAGAAATATTGCCATCCGTTTTGTGGAGGGTTGGGAGTCTCCAATGTAGCCTTAACGTTCGGTGGACGCACAGGGTCAGCAGAGGGTTGCTCCGCCGTGATTGCCGAAAGTTTGAGTTTCTTCTGTTTTGTTATAGACAGGAGTTTTCTTATTTTCCCTGATCTCATCCTCTTGATGGTGGAGGGGCTGTCCAACAAGCTGCTCAGGTCAGTAAAGATATAAGTTTGATCGGGAAGCGATATCTTCCAAACACTCTCTATGTTGCCGGCAGTGTTTGGTTATATTTAGTTGCTTGATTATGATCGCTTGGTTGTAGTTATATTTGCTTGATGTTTGCTGAGTTGAAGTTCTCTAAAAGGTTGCTCCAAGACGGGCTGCTGGGCTGCTGGACTGCTGGGCTACTGGACTCGGCTGCAGTGCGGCTGTGCTAGGTTGTCTTATCTTAGAAGTCTTATGAATATATTGTCGCAGACGTAACCAAACAAGTTGTATTACGTGGCGGGAAATGGAGCTTAGAGCATGGGACACCCCCCGCACTCTTAATGCCTTCCCTTTCCCCCACCTGCGAGCACCTGTCTGATTGTCTGTTACCACCTCGCCGCAGGCTGCGCTGGGCACCTCTCCCCCCGATGCAGCCCTACTGCCAAGGGGATCGCACGGTGGGGGAAAGAGCTGTCACAGACCTGCTGTAACCGGGCCCAGGCACCAACAGTGATGGAAGCAGACAGAGGGTATGGGGGACAGGGGGAGCAGGACCCAGTCTGAGAAGGCTTTTACGGGAAGAGTCACTAAGCGTCTAGACTGCAGAGGGGGGGGCGGTTGGCCGGGGGGATTCAGGAAAAACTGAGTATAAACCGGGAGCACTGATGCAAGGGACAAGGTTCAGAATGAGTACAGAGGCGCGGGTGCTGGGTAGAGCATAACGGGCAACCCTTAGGAGTACCTGCACCTACACCGATCGAGGGAGAAGGGGCCAAGCAATGCAGGACCTACTGGGGAATCTTTACGGCAGAGTGTGCAGGGGGAGGAAGAGCTTACACTGGGGCTCGCTGTAGTCCAAGCACACTTTAATGTGCACAGACAAGCGGACGGCACCTCTGCTCCACTCCCTCCTTGCTTAAAGGACTGAGGGACTTGTCGACCCCCAACTTACCATCTGTGCCAGAGTTCTCGCCACTCGTCCACTTCACTTCCTCAACCTCGACCTCACACAGCGACGCTGCAATAGTGCAATGGCTCTCGGCACCCCGCACCTCGGCGATCGGACTCGACCCCCCGCGGGACTCGCAGGGATTGCACCTGTGGGTTTTGCACAAACTCAACCCTGAGCCGCTTTCCGAGCTACTCAACGCTCACCTTGCCACCTGAGTTCTGAGCTCCTCCCCTCGGCCGTTACCTCCCCACCTTCGTCTGCTTCCGCTCACTCTCCAAACTCTGCCTCCAACAATCAGTGTCCGTGGCCCAGCAATCTGACAACCCCCCTCATGACCCATTCCACTCTCCCTCAACCTGTCGCACCACCCTTTGTTTGTGGCAGCCGCCACTGACACTTGTGTCAAAGGCCCACACAGGTGGCGGGTTTCCCGCACTCCTGAGGAGACCTCCGTAGTGCTGTTACCTATTGCAGAGGTCCTGTCATGAGTCTATGCCCCCTCACCAAGAGTACCGCTCCCCCTGCTGCGACTCTAGAGCATCCGCCATGAGTGCACAGGCCTATTGTGAATTGACCCCGAAGGGAGTTGGAGCGAACGACATAAGAGAGCAGAAATGACGTTTCTGCAAAGTCCTCCTATGTGAAGAGGTGGGAGCAGAACAGAGATCGCAGGGAAAGTGAAGTAAAACTACCAATTGTCAGCCGCGCTTTCTTTAGAAATAAACAAGAGCAAATACAAGTTAAAAACGTGACATGCATTTTATGAAACCAACCATCACACAAGCATCGTTTCAGTAAAATTATGAGGGAGGATTTTAACGTTGAAAAATGTCTCTGCTATGTAGAAAAGTATCAAAAATAATATATATTCAGTTTTAATGGAATTTTTTTCTGTAAGCACAGTCAGGTGAATGCTTTTGCGCATCTGGATGCAGCAAAGAAAATCTTCCCCTATTTTTAAATCCACAAAATCCTGTTTCCACCAGCTTCTGATTTCTTTCTCTGTAAAAACTAATGCGCTAAGTGATATAATAAAGGTAAAAAAAAACTTTGCTTAGACAAAGTTGAGTACGAGTTTGAATGTTCACAAATTTCATCAAGGGCAGTAAAATTTAGGAAGTAAAAAATTTATTACACGCGTCACTAGTTTAAATAGCACGCTCTGATTACAGTTCCATCAGCAACAATCAATAATTCTTTGTTTTTGAAACTATACATTGTCACTTTCGTAGTAGTAACAAAGTAACTTAAAATCTACGTAAATGAATCTGAAAATATGCGAACAGACAGACTTATCTCATTTGACAATGAATTCAAACATTATCTGAGAGTTCTAAGCAGGATATGGTTATACAAAGATATTTTCAAATGAAACATTTATGAAATGCAAATTATATCGGCCATCTCTAACCTTTTAGTATAAGTTTTGTCTTTTGTTATGATGTTGTCATTTCCGAAGGCGGTTTGATCCTGCATTCCTGCGTCTATGAAAAAAAACGTACTTCTATCTTGGCATTCTATTCAAACTTCACAGATCTGAGGTTCTGCAAATTACGAATTCGTTCCTGCTCAGCCTGCATTTTGTGATCGCCGCCATTTTATGTTGCCCTCACTCAGGCAGCTCGGCGAACGCGATGTTTTTGTCGTTTCTGCCTTTGCGTGTCAGGTGGCTTCTTTGCTCATGTTTACTAACGAGTGTCAGGGTCTGGCGAGTACACTAATTCCTGTCTGAGCTGATTAATCCCCGTCCGGACTATTTGTTGGTTCACACCATTGTTTCCTCTAAGTTATCTTATCTGCTGTCCTTCGCTACATGTCTCATGCATTCTCCTGTTTCATGACTGTCCTACTACAGCATGCAGCTGTGTTTTCTCTACCTGTAACTCGAATTGTGTGGATTCATTTGTAATTTACTTAAGGGGTTGAGTGACAAACGGAACCGGGAATTTGAGTTGCCTTAGTCTTAAAACATTGTCTATAACGTTTGCCTAGAGCTCATGCTCTTGTGTGATTGCATTTTTGCATTGTATTGTATCGTATATAAACCTGTGCGCCACGGAGTTAAGTGGCAGTCTCTTTTGAACCTCGTCTTACATTATCCAATTCTTGGAAACACAATTGCTGCCTGTCACTGGACTACCAAAACACCTGGATGTGAACATTCAGAGGGCGCATCGTCTTGGTCCTAAATCCTCTTCCAACTCTTCGAAACCCAGGGGTATCATTGCGTATTTTCTCCTTTACTCAGACCTCATGGCTATCCTTCACTCTGCTAAGCAACATAAGCAGCTTCTTTGGTCTGGTCACAAACTTTTTTTCACTCAGGATGTCTCCAAGTTGACCGCTGCTCGTCGCAAGGAATTTCTGCATTTGAGACCCATGCTTGGTTCCATGAATGCAAGATATGGCCTCATACATCCGTGCTTTTTCAAAGTTACTTATAAAGAAAGAACTTTTAGCTTCGACGACCCAGCGGATCTTTGTAAATTCATAGATACCCACAAAGAAGATTCCATGGAACACAGCAATTCTTAATGTTTGATGTCTCTTCTTGTTGATGTATGTTTTTTGGTCTTTTTGTCCATCAGTCTCTTCTTCAAGTGTTGTGGTTTTGTTCGCATCCCTCACTGTACTGTGCTGTCGTTCATCTTATTTGTTCCAGTTTGCTGCCCTTCCCTTCAGATATGTTTGGTAAGTTTTCCTTCATTCTTTTTTTCTTTGTCATGTTTGGTTTCTCTCTCCGTTTTTATTATTTCCTAGCTAAGTGTTCTTGAGACCAGGCCTCTGGCGTCTTTATTATCGTGCGGTCGTCTTTTCCTGTTGCTCCCGCTCTCACTCTATTGCTCTTCACGTTTTCTATTTTGTATGGCTGAAGCCCTTTGGTTTCCCGCCATCCTTCTCTTCTCTATTTTCACAGGGGAGCCATGTTCTCCCACTCTAACTTCAATTCTCCTCTACTGTTCCCTTCTTTCTCCTTTTCTTTAAGGCATCTTTTTTGTGCATATTATTCATTGTCTCTACTCTCTATTGTGTTCTCCTCTCCTCACATTGCGCTATGGGTTTTTGTGTTCTTCCTGGTTTTATGCTTTTCATTCTTATCTCTCCTTTTTATTTTTAAATGAATGGTCTTCGAGTCATTTCTTGGAATGTGAAAGATCTTCGTAACCCGATTAAAAAACAACAGGTTTTATCTCATTTAGCCAGACTAAAATGCCAAGTTGCTCTATTGCAAGAAACCCACCTATCTCAAAAAGATCTTTCCTCTTTACGTATCAGTGGGTTGGTTATGTTTTCTGTTCACCGTCTGTTGATAATAAGAATGGTGTTATCATTTTGTTCCATAAATCGTTGTCTGTTCAGTTAAAGAATGAGATTTCTGAATCCAATGGTAGATGGTTATATTTGGATGTCACAGTTAATGATGCTGATTTATCATTTTGCAATGTTTATGGTCCAAATGGTATTGATCCTGTTTTTTGGAATGATTTCCTCTCCTTACACACCAATGTTGAGTTAATTGTTGGAGGTGATTGTAACCAGTTGATGGATCCCTTTTTGGACCGCAAATCCCAGACCAGGTATATTCCTAATAAAATGCAAAAGTCCATTTATCGTGCAATTTCATCTAGAGGCTCAATCGACTCCTGGAGGCTCTCACACCCTGACACTTTGGAATTTTCCTTTTTCTTCCCTGTTCATGCTTCACACTCTCGCATAGACTATATCTTTCTCACTCAACACATGTTTCAATTCCTGACAAATGTTTTAATTGGCTCTATTCTGATTTCCGATCATGCCCCTGTCATCCTAGACATTGACTTGCCTTCCCATCTTCCTAGCTCTCGTTGGCGCTTAAATAACTCTCTTCTTTTGGACCCTCAGTTTGTTGAACAATTCACCCTTTTTATGGAAGATTTTTTTCATACTAATCTTGACTCCACCTCTCAATTCCACTTCGTTTGGGATGCTTTTAAGGCTTCGGCCAGGGGTTTCATTATTGACTTTGTCTCGCGTAAAAAGAAATTGACCTTATCTAAATCGTCCCTTATTCTTAAACAAATCAAAGACCTTGAACACATTTTCTACACTTCTAATTCCCCCGAGGCCCTTTTTTCTCTTATTAAAGCCAAACTCCAATTCAATAAATTCTCTTGTGACTCTGCCCTTAATCATCTTTTAAAATTGAATTCCAAAATGTATGGCGGTCGTAATAAAGCGGGCAGGTCGCTTGTCAATTACCTTAAAATTAAAAAACAAAAAACAAATATAGCTGTTATCTCAGATTCTGCCGGGACTCACCATTGTACTGACGATAAGATCCTTGATTGCTTTGTTCAATATTACTCCACTTTATATACACCTGAATCCACTCCTACCCCTTCTCAAATTGATTCCTTTTTCCACAACATACCCAAATCCTCTTCCTCTACTCTTGACCTCTCTTCTATGGATGCTCCCATCTCCGAGAAAGAGATCTTAAAAGCGATTACTCTCTTACCCAAAGATAAATTTCCTGGTCCCAATGGTTTTACTGTTCGTTTTTATTTTCAGTTTAAGTCTTGTTTGATACCTCACCTTCCCTCCTTAATCTCTTCTTTCCTCACTGCTGGCGAATCCAAGGGCTCCTTTACCCAGGCTATGCTATGTTTACTTCCCAAAAAAGATAAATATCCTTCCCTTTGTAAGAATTATCGACCCATCTCCCTAATCAATACGGATTGTAATGTAATGTAATGTAATGTAAAAACGATTTGTAGAGCGCTGCGTTCACCGGACGGTTTCTTGGCGCTGATCACTAACCCAGGGGGAGGCAGAGGGGGGAGAAAGAGGAACCTTATGTATAAGCACCGCGGAAAAGGTGAGTTTTTAGGAGAGACCTAAAATGAGGGTGGGAAGAGGAAAGTCTGAGGTCCAATGGAAGAGAGTTCCAGAGTGAGGGGGCCAGGAAAGAGAATCTAAGGCCTCCGTGCTTTTTACGCCTAAACCTAGGAGTCTGGAGGAGAGCGTGATGGGAAGAACGGAGGTGTCTGGAGGGGGCGTACGGGTGGAGAAGAGACGAGATGAAAGAGGGGCCGATGCCGGCCAGAGATTTATGGGTAAGGCAGCCAAGTTTAAACTTGCAGCGTTCCGACACAGGAAGCCAGTGAAGGGCTTTGAGGAGGGGACAGACGTGGTGATGTTTTGGTTGACGATAGATTAGGCGGGCGGCCTGATTCTGAATTAACTGAAGTCTCTTCATTTGGTATTGCGGAATGCCTGCGTATAGGGCATTGGCGTAGTCGATCCGGGAGATGACTAAAGCCAACAACGCCAGGGTGAGAGCTTCAGTGGTCAGGAAGTGAGCAATTTTTCGAATTTTTCGGAGCTGATGGAAGCAGGAGGATACTGTGGCACTGACCTGATGATTCATGGAAAGATCCTGTGAGATGTAGACCACCAGGCTTTTTACTTTATCAGCGGGACTAGGGGGGGGCCAAGGGAGAGGGGCCAGAAAGTAGAGTTCCAGGGATTGGCTGGGCCTCCGACAAGAACGAGCTCCGTCTTGTCGGGGTTAAGCTTGAGGTGGTGAGCGCCCATCCAGTCGCTGATATGACAGAGGGTGGACTGGAAATCCCGGGCCGCTTCCTGCGAGTCAAGGTTGAAAATGAGCTGAATGTCATCTGCATAATTAAATGCAGTGACATTCCTTCCCCGGAGGGAGCGGATCAGGGGGGTAAGGTATAAATTAAAAAGGAGCGGAGACAAAGACGAGCCCTGCGGGACTCCGCAGGTGAGTTTCATCCTATCCGCCGAGAATTGGGAGATTCGAACAGATTGGTGGCGGTTCGGCAGGAAGGAACGAACCCAGTCAAGGGCCGTCCCTCCGATACCAGCCTCCTTGACACGGTCGACCAAGATGGAGTGGTCGACCGTGTCAAAGGCCGCCGACAAGTCCAAGAGGATTAAGGCTTGGCTGGTGTTAGAGTCAGCGCCTCTGCGGAGTTCCTCCATTACAGAGAGGATGACCGCCTCAGTTGAATAGGCGGGTCTAAACCCAGCCTGTTGAGGGTCCAGGAAATTGGAGTCCTCAATAAAAGAACTGAGTATGCTGGTGACATATGACTCAAGTACTTTGCTTAGGTAGGGAAGAAGGGAAATGGGCCGAAAGTTGGCCATGATCGTAGGGTCGGCGTTGGGTTTCTTCAGAATAGGTACTACTTCCGCGTTCTTAAACTGACTGGGAACCTCACCGAGCAAAAGGGAGTTGTTCAGGAGGGCCAGTGGAGCGGTGGGGCAGGCTGAAAAGGCAGCCCGGAGAATCGCGGGGGGCAGCAGTCTGTGGGGGAACCAGAGGAGACTTTGTTAAGCAAAGCGATGAAGACTTCTTCTGAAATGGGGGGGAACTGAGTCAGAAGGTGAGGGTTAATAGAAGGTGCAGCCTCAGTGAGGGCTGTGGCCGAGGGTGTGGAGGAAATGCTATTTTTGATTTTGGTAATTTTTTCTATAAAAAAACAATTGAGGGAGTCACAGAGTGCTTGAGACGGAAGAGGTTTGATGGTCACCCTGTCCGGGTGTGAGAGCTCGTCCACAATTGCAAAGATATCTTTAGATTTCTGCGCAGAATTAAGGATTTTTGTGGAAAAGTAAGCGGTTTTAGCGGCTGATATCGCTCGTTTGTACTCTCCCAGTAGTTTTAAAAAATGTGGTTTCTTTGAGGGATCATAGCTTCTGCGCCAGCGGCGCTCGGCCTGGCGGAGACCAAGTTTTAAGGTTTTAAGACTGTCGGAAAACCAACGATGTGCGTTGTGGGGCGCTTAGTTCTAATTAATTTAAGGGGGGCAACCTTGTCGCTGGCGTGTTCTAGCCATTCGACTAGTGCAGCTTCTTGGGAGTCAATGGGGCCAGGGCTGGCCGAGACCGAAGATGTTAAAGAGGTGATGAATAAATCAAGGTCTGCTTTGTTCCAGTTGCGAGCTTGGAGGCTGGGGCCTCGGCTGCGGGGGGGCGGGGGAGGGACCAGAAGGAGAAAAGAAATTAAATGGTGGTCGGACCAATGGCAGGGTGAGATCGTGAGCGACTTGATTTCGAGATTATAGGTCCACACCTGGTCTAGGATATGGCCCTTGGAGTGAGTAGGTAAATGAACGTGTTGGATACCATTAAGCCCAGTTAGTAGGTCAGAGAAAGCCAGGGATTGGGGGCTTTCATGGGTATCTGACGGCCAGTAGTTGAAATCTCCCAGGACTAGGAGTTTAGAATTGTTAATGGTAAGCTGAGAGAGCAGGTCACCAAAATTCGAATAGAAATTAGGCATGGATTGGGGGGGACGGTAAACCAGAACGCAGGTATGGGGGGACACAGAAGATTTGAGTCTAATTGCCAGGCAGTCCACCTGAGGGATGGTGAGGAGAGAGAGGGAAGTGAACCTGAGGGAGAGATTGATAATGGCGGCTACGCCACCTCCTGGTTTGCCGACAGGCCTATTGGCGTGGAGTATATAATACCCCGGAGGGATGGCTGCTAGAATGTCGGGGGAGGAATCCTCATTCAGCCAAGTCTCGGTTAGGAGAAGAACGTCGGGTCGGTCTGAGTCTAGGAGGTGGAAGATGTCAAGTTGGTGTCTGACAAGTGAGCGAGTATTAAGGTAGGTGATTGCTAATTCCATATTAGCGGGTGCCTGAACGAGTGGGGGATTAGGAGGAGGGGAAAAGACTGAGGGTTCAGGAGTAAGGAGGGACGGGAGGGACTGTAACTCAGGAAAGGTACTGCGAGCATGATAAATACCTAGTTGTTGGAGGCAAGTAGAACTGGTGGTGTCCAGTGACCGGAGTGAGTGCAGTGCAATCAGGTCCCTGGGAGTGAAGGTGGTAGTTTGGGCAGAGTGACATGGCCCGGGCCCCGTCCGGCCGCGGATGGGCGCAGACGGGCTTGCCTTAGGCGCGCCTTCGGAACGCAAACGGCGCGCCCGCTGCGCACGTCCGCTGCGCTTCCGGTATGGACACATCCTATATGCAAGTGAAAAGGAGGTTGGAAAGGGGGGGTGGCCTAATTAAGTGGGATTGTACAATCTATGCCAAAATGTTAGCTACTCGTCTCTCTACTTTTGTCCCAGACCTCATTAATGTTTAGCAGTCAGGTTTTGTTAAGGGTAGATCAATCCCAGATAACTCTAGAGCTCTCCTTAATATTATTCATCTTGCTTCTAAAATGACAACTCCTCTTGCAGTTATTACTCTTGACTCTGAGAAAGCTTTTGATAGGGTTAATTGGGGCTTTATGTTTGGGGCCCTTTGTTGGCATGGAATTAGACCTCACATCATTAAACTCATACAAATATCATATTCCTCCCTTCTACGTCCATTTGGGTCAATGGTTCTCAGTCATCTTATTTTCCTCTTCACAGGGGTACTCGGCAAGGTTGCCCCTTGTCTCCCCTTCTTTTCATTTTAGCATTAGAACCCCGCCTTGAGAAGATTCGCCTTTCTACTTCTTATACCGGCTTTGTTTTTTTTTTTTTGTTTTTTTTTTTATTGAGTTTTTTTTGGCATCAGCAGAAGAAAAAAAACCATCCAATCAACAAAGAGGAACAATAATATGATTCCAATTCATAATAAGCAGAATTGCCCAAGCTAAAAGACAATTGCTGTACACTGTAAGCTATAAATCAAGAAGAATGCAAAGTAGGGAAAAGATAAGAAAAAGAAAAAAAAGAAAAGACGGTTTTGTTTATAAATCATTAGACATCAAATTCACAGCCTATGCTGATGATATTTTACTTTATATGTCCAATCCTTCTATTTCTTTACCAGCCCTTTTTTCTTTACTCGCGGAAAATTCTTCTGTCTCCGGCTTTAAGTTAAATATAAGTAAAATGAAGTTTTACCCCTAAATAAGTTCTGTCTTCCTCATATGTTTCAAGGCTCCGGCTTTGCATGGAGCTCTACTAGTATCAAATGCTTAGGTATCTTATATTCCTCACCCATAAAAGATTCTATTAAGATCAATCTTAAAGATATTCTCTCCAAGCTTGATACTCTAATAGAAAGATGGTCCCCTTTATTTCTATCGTGGTGGGGCCATTTGGCAACTGTCAAAATGATGCTTCTTCCTATAATTAATTTTTATCTTTCTATGTTACCTATTTCTCTTCCGGCTTAATTTTTTCACTCAGATTAATCCTGTTCTCACTTGTTTCCTGTGGAATAATCGCAAGCCCAGGTTATCCCTCTCCCATCTTCAACTGCCAAAGCATCTAGGTGGTGTAAACTTCCCCAACATTGTTCGCTTTCATTCTTCTTTCACTTTAAAACAAATCTGGCCTTTTCTCTCAGATCTTCCTCCCCTTTCTTCTACTGCTTGGAGTGCTTTAGAGCAATCCCAATTATCGCCTTTCCCCTTCTCTGCTGCTATTCATTTGTCCCAACCCCCTAAACGTTTTCTTTCCCCCATCTTCAAACTCTCTAGGGCACTCTCTCTTTCATTGTTTCGCTCTACATTTTCTCAGGCGCACTTACACTCCCTTACCCCTTTATGGTATAATTCCTCCCTAAAGATTAATTATAAGGACCTCTTCTGGAAGGAATGGATTGACAAAGGCATTCTTTATCTGGATGATCTCTGTGTCAATCGTTCTGTACTGGATTTACCCACTCTTTGCACCACATCTCATATTTTTAACACTCGCTCTTCTCAACTTTCTGACCTTATCATAGCTTTAACTACACTCTCCTCATTTCATACCACCTTATCTGATGTTGTTCCAACTGACTCCACTCCTTTAGTTTTCACTTCCCCACTTAAAGCGGCTGCCATTTATAAGATCCTCTCCCGACCTATTCCTGATCGCCCCAAATCCAAACCTGAACTTGCATGGGAAAAGGATCTCGCACAAGATTTTTCTTTTCCTGGTCTTGCTCTTACCCTGATGGCACCTTGTTTCATATGTTTTTTCAATGTCTCTTGGCAGCTTCTCTTTGACAACATATTTGGTACAAGCTGAATGAGATTCTTAACTCAAATCATACTTTTGATATTGTTCATATTTTTCTAGGTGGTTCTTCTCCTATTTGGAGTGTTTCACGCAATGTTCGCAACTTTATAGATTTGTTTATAGCTATTTCTTTGCAAATTATCACATCTAACTGGAAAGACACTTCAAAGATCTCTTCTACTGCATGGTGGAATTTATTATGTCATCATCATAGACTTGATCGTGCATATGCTACAACTACCTCCCTTTTAATCAAAAGAGATTTGTTATGGTTACCCTTAACTGATTTTCTTTCCAGACGCTCACCCTAATATGCCTTTTCTCCTTTTTCTACTATTTCTCCCTTCTTTCTATCCTCCTACTTTCTTTCCCCCTTTCTCTTCTCATCTTTCTTTCACTCCTTTTTCCTTTTTCTTTCTTCTTCCCTCTTCTCTCTCCTTTTCCATCTCCAGAAAAGCTTAAAAAAAGTTTTTTCCCTTAGTATATTGCTTATATCCCCCCTTGGGGGTTTTTGCTCCTTTTATATTTCACTTTCTTATTATATAATGCCATGATTTTGTAATGATGTTTTACTTGGTTTAAACTGCTCAATAAAGCTTTTTGAACTAAAAAAAAAAACAAAGGTTCATTTACAGCAGGCGTATCCGCCTCGCTCAAATCAACATCAGCAACCTTCCCAGTTTCAGCAGCCTCCACAGTTTCAGAGATTGATGCAGAAGCCCGAGTATTTCACACCGCATCCTTATTTAGGTCCTAATCAATGTGCATATTGTCGGGAAGAAGGACATTTCAAGAATAGTTTCCCGGTTTTATTACAGCGTAATAATGGGATGTCCGCTCCCCGAGGTCGTGGTAATTTTCAGACAGGATCCAGAGGTAGAGGACGAGGTGCGTCCTCTCAGGAGCAGCGTTCTTTTCCTTCATCTACCTCGAATTACTTTGACCAACAGACAGTTCCGTCCACACAATATTACAATGATGATTATCATGTTGAAGATAGGGCTGACGATTTTCAGATTGAATAGGACAGCCATGGACAAAGTAAGGGAGTTGTGTTGATTCCAGTAGATAAAAATGGGCCGTATGTCACTGTCAATACTATGGGTGTTTCAGAACCGTTTCTTTTGGATACTGGTGCGATGAGAAGTTCTATCATTCATTTTAAACTCCCTGGGGCACCTTTGTCTGGCTTAATGAATACCTCTGTGGGATTTTCTGGCGCCCCAGTCCGTAATCCGGTTTCTTGCCCCTTGCCAGTCTCTATTGGTCCTTATGATTTGGAAGCTTCACTTATCCTGACAACTGGTTGTGGTGAGAATTTGCTGGGTCTGGATTTGTTGAAAAGACTGCATGCAACATTATATTGTTCCCGTTCTGGTGTGCATCTTACGTTGGGGAAGAAATTGATGTCTTCCATGTATTTGTCCCGAGACCAGTTTCCACCCGAGTTGCTTTCTCTCCCACAAAGTCTTTGGGCCACGGGCCCAAATGACGTGGGTCGTCTTGCGATCCCACCGTACGTTGTCACAGTTAAAGATAATGTTAGAATGCCACGCATTCCCCAATATCATATTTCTAATGATGGCGTGAGAGCACTATTGGCTATTGTTGATGATTTTATTCAGAAAGGTGTGGTCGAAGAAACAAGAGGCAATGTTTGTAACAGTCCTGTTCCTCCGATCCTTAAGAGAACGGATATTTCACTGCCTCCTGTCTATCTATTTGTTATTGACCTGAGAGAAGTCAATAAAATAGTGGTGCCACAGTTCCCTGTTGTTCCGGATATTGCAGCTTTGTTAACAATGATTCCTGCTTCCGCAGTTTGGTTTTCAGTGATTGATTTGAAAAATGCTTTCCTTAGTATTCCTATTGCTGAAGAAAGTAGGGACATCTTTGGTTTGTCTTTGGGTGGCCGAAGTTTCCGATTTAAAAGAGCTCCTCAAGGCTATTGTGAGAGTCCCTCTATTTATAGTAAAGCCCTTAAGTCTCAACTTGATGCTTTTTCTTTGCCTCCAGGTGCTACGCTTATTCAGTATGTGGATGATTTACTGGTGGCTGCTGATACGGAAGATGTGTGCAAGAGTGTCACTGTTGCGTTGTTGCATCATTTGTCTGCTTTAAATCATAAGGTGTCACCCTCTAAGCTGCAATATGCCCGCCAAGAAGTGACCTATTTAGGTCCTCTCTTGTCGAAGGAGGGAAGGCGATTTACCCCAGGACGTATTCATGCTATTTCACTGATGTCTGTACCTACGACACAGAGAGTAGTGCGTGCCTTTTTGGGTATCACTTCCTACTGTTGACAATGGATTCCCAATTTTTCACTTTTGGCGAAACCATTGGCAGCACTAACGTTGAAAGATACGCCCCATCCGCTCCCTTGGACGGATGAATGTCAGAAAAGTTTTGTTGACTTACGTACTGCCCTGTGTTCTGCTCCAGTGTTGGGTACCCCAGATTATAGTAAGTCCTTTACATTGTACGTTCACGAGAGAGAAGGTTGCGCGTTGTCAGTTTTGACACAGCAATTCGGAGATAAGCAAAGGCCATGTGCCTATTTCTCTGCTACATTAGACCCAGTAGCTAAAGCATTGCCTAGTTGTCTCAGAGCTACGGCAGTTGCCGCAATTTCTATTACACAATCTGCCGGATTAGTGTTGGATTACACACTTATTGTTATGGTTCCACATGCAGTGGATACCTTGCTGAAAAGAACCAAGACGCAGCATCTCACGAGTGCTCGTTTGTCTGGTTATGAGTTGACACTTCTAGCGAGCCATGTTCATATCAAAAGATGTAACACGTTAAATCCAGCTTTACTGTTGCCACTCCCAGATGAGAAAGACGATCAGGAAAAGCATGATTCAGAAGAAATGAAGGGTAGGATTGATTTAAAGGACACTCCGCTCAAGGACCCGGACGGGATCATTTGGGTAGACGGTTCTTGTTTTAAGCTTCCAAATGGAGAAACTACTTCTGCCTATGCTGTCACCACCTTATCCACAATTGTTGAAACAGCACGTATTGGACATAATTCAGCCCAAGCAGCTGAATTGATAGCCTTGACTAGAGTGTGTGTGTTGTCGAAGGGAAAGAGAGTGAATGTGCTCACAGATAGTCAGTACGCTTTCGGTGTTGCACATAGTTTTGGTAAGTTGTGGAGGGAAAGAGGATTTTTTACCTCCCACTGGACAAAGATTCAGCATGGTCAGTTAGTGACTGATCTTCTTGAGTCACTTACCTTACCTACACAAATAGTGATCATAAAGTGCAGCACACATAGGAAAGTTACAGATGATGTGGGTCGTGGAAATGCGTTTGCAGACGAGGTCGCAAAAACTACAGCTACAGACACCACTAGCCGAATGTATGTGGCAGGTCCTGCAAATTGGGTTAGGGAAATTGGAATGTGTGAAGACACGGTTGAAAGTGTGAAAACGATTCAGGGAGAGGCTACTGAGAAGGAATTGAGTACGTGGAAAGAAAGTACGGGAATGTTAGATTCGATGGGTTGTTGGACAGAGTTGTCGGAACATCAGCGATGGTTGTTACCGGACGCTTATGTGTTACGGGTCGTGACTATGGCTCATGGTCCAGCTCACATTAGTGCAAAAGGCATATGTAAGCTCTTGGCCCCGGTATGGCAGAATGAAGGAATTCTGAAATGTGCAGAAAATGTGGTTAAGCATTGTATTGTTTGTCTAATGCATAACCCAGGAAAGGGTACCCAAACTCCGGCAGGTCATTTTGCTCCCCCGTCATACCCTTTTGAAGTGTTGAAGATTGATTACATTCATATGGATCGCTGCAACAACCTCAAGTATGTTCTGGTGGTGGTATGTGCCTTTTCCCGCTGGATAGAGGCCTACCCCTTGAAGGATAACACTGCTCTGTCGACTGCTAAAGTATTGATTAAGGAGTTCTTCCCCAGATTCGGTTTTCCACGCATTTTCTGGAGTGACAATGGAAGTGAATTTGTGGGCCAGAATATGCAGAAAGTATGTTCTGGTCTTGGTATTAGACAGAAATTCCCTGCGGCAAACCATCCACAGTCAGCGGGTTTGTTACAATGGTACACTCAAGCTTAAGCTGGCCAAGATTCAAGCCAGTACGGGTCTTGCTTGGCCTGATGCTTTGCCCCTAGCTCTTTTGTCAACCAGAACTACTGTGCACTCTCGTATGGGACTTAGCCCATATGAAGTGGTATTTGGACGCCCAGCTAATGTTTGGGGCGTCCCCTGCCCCAAAAGATATTCAGACATACCATATCCTTTGTTGATTGACTATTTGCATGATTTGACTACTAAATTAAGTATTATTCGCCAACAGGTACAAAGTGTTTTGCCGGAGGCCTCCACAGACCCAGGTCACACCATCCTGCCCGGTGGCTGGGTCTGACTAAAGAACTTTCAACGGACTAAGAATCTGGAGCCTCGCTAGTCTGCGCCTACGCAAGTTTTGCTCGTTACCCGCACAGCCGTGAAAGTGGTTGACAAGCGTAACTGGGTGCATGGCGTGCACTGTAAAAAGGTGCCACTGCCATTACCCTTTGACCAGTGGATTCGTAGTGGTGTAAGAGAATCGGACACTGCAGTGGTTCCTTGTTTTGTTCCTTTCAGTGATGCTCAAATTTATGGGACTCAGTCTGAAAATGCAGATGATGATATTCTTCAAGCTGCTGTGCCTGTGCATCGTCAAATAGGCACTACCAATCCAGAAGCTTTATTCAAGGATCAGACCGTGCCGAGCAAAACACGTTACAACTTAAGACCGAGAACTAACAAAGAGAACTGAACATTTTTTTCAACATTTCTTTTTAATACTTAGAGACATTCCTTTTTGGGTCCTTTTTGCTTCCTTTTTGGTACGATATTAGTATTAGATGTGCCATCTGTCTCCGTCGCACGGTCACGGTAGGAGACTCAGACTGTAACCTGATTTTTTTCCTTTTAGTAAGTGGCTAGTGCCTCAGGAAATACAGAAGTGAGTAGCTGAGTGATTAAGGAAGATTGCCGTGAGCGTAATTTTTTTTAGATAAAGATGGATGGTACAACAATCGTAGGTAGGGAAAATAGGAAGCAGGAAATGAGATCAAATTATTGTAATTTATTGCGTAGTCGATTTGGCGTAACTTTGTGTGTTCTTATGTTTTTGTGTATTTTATTAGCCTGCACAGGTTGGATCGTACATGTTTTGCAATCAAGAAATGTTGCTAATTCTACAACTTCTTTGCATTCTCGTCTTTCTGTCTTTTCACACAAAATGCATACTCTACCCCTCTTGAACAGATAAGGAGAGCCGAATATATGAATAATACGTTTATTCAGTTGTTGCACCAACATCAGTTGGCTATCAATATGACTGACTGTTGGGTGTGCGGACTTATGCCACACAATACACAAAAGGGAATGCCATATTTGGTTCTTCCTTTCTCATACGAAGGTTCAGCTTGGGCCTATTTGATAATGTTTTCAGCCGCATACCACAACAGACTTAGAGGCCCTGTAAGAACTTCTGGGAATGGACTAGATTTCAGTCACAGCTCTTTGGTTAAAGGTATAGTGGTAATGGCTAAGATTATAGAGAAGAATGAGATTCCATTAGATGAGAAGAGAGCTTATGATGGATGGAATGTTACCCACTATGTCTCTATCCTTGGTGACAAAACTAAGAAGGGTGAGTCTTCTCCAGTATGGACTGTACCCCATCAAGGTAATTTTTGTCTCCAAGTCAACAGCAAGAAAGCTGACATCAAGCAGAAATGTTTATATAGGTACATTTTTTCGTCTCCTGATTTCCCTCCGTTGGTCCCGTCTCAAGGAACATATTTTGTCTGTAATGACCGAGCTTATACTTGGCTCCCTTCCAACTTTTCTGGAACTTGTTACATAGCTTTCCTCCTTCCCCTACATATACGGCTCCGTCATACCATCACAGAGTTAGACATAGCAGAGGTGTATTTGATGCCAAAGACACCGCAGAACAAGAAGGAGGAGATTTCCTTAAAGGATTCCTTCCCTTTTGGGGCCCGATGATCAACAGCAGACACATCAGGCAACTGGTTCGAGTGGTTGAGACCACTATTAATGTTACTGCAGGTGCGATTGGTAACATTACAGCAGAGCTTCAGGCTGACCGTCTTATGACGTTGCAAAATCGAATTGCGTTAGATGTGATCTTAGCAGACTGAGGAGGTGTCTGTAGATTGATTGGATCTAGTTGCTGCATTTATATTCCAGATGATGCCCCGGCAGTATACCAAGCCATTTCCAAATTACACACGTTCTCCGAGTCGATTCATCAGGACGAAGGAGATTGGTCCTTTATGGGATGGTTTTGGGGAATATTGTCAGCTTGGGGATGGAAGATCTTAACGTTCCTTGGAGCAATTTTGGCCATCATATTCTCCTGTTGCCTTTGCGTTCAATGTGGTCCTGCAGTCTGTGGCCTGTTGGCTACTTTATGTGTTCCACAATCTGCTACTCAGAAGACAGAGAATATTAGAATGATGGTGCAGCAACAGCTCGAGGATTTTATGAACATCAGTGTTGATTTCGACTCAGATTAGCATGAGTTGGTTTGTTTTTGCCTGAGTAATGGCAAAAGGAGGGTCTGAGGTTCTGTAAATTACGAATTCGTTCGTGCTCAGACTCCATTTTGTGATCGCCGCCATTTTATGTTGCCCTCACTCACGCTATGTTTTTGTCGTTTCTGCGTTTGCGTGTCAGGTGGCTTCTTTGCTCATGTTTACTAACGAGTGTCAGGGTCTGGCCGAGTACGCTAATCCCTGTCTGAGCTGATTAATCCCCATCCGGACTATTTGTTGGTTCACACCATTGTTTCCTCTAAGTTATCTTATCTTCTGTCCCTCACTACATGTCTCATGCATTCTCCTGTTTCATGTCTGTCCTTCTACAGCACGCAGCTGTGTTTTCTCTACTTGTAAATGGAATTGTGTGGATTCATTTGTAATTTACTTAAGGGGTCGAGTGACAAACGTAACCGGGAATTTGAGTTGCCTTAGTTTCAAAACATTGTCTATAACGTTTGCCTAGAGCTCATGTTCTTGTGTGATTGCATTTTTGCATTGTATTGTATCGTATATAAACCTGTGCGCCACTGAGTTAAGTGGCAGTCTCTTTTGAACCTCGTTGTACTGACAACTTCTAAGACCACTGTACTAGCTGCAGCTAATAAATATCATCTTCTACGCCAGACGAAGAGTCTGTGTCTCTGTTTTTGACAAGGCAGGTGAATCCGGGGATTTTAGACGTACTCTGCGCCGCCGGACCGTAAGGCTGCGGTTCTCCAGATCTCCGTGTTTTCCATTACATCCTTAATCTGTTGACCAACTTGCTCTCCTATCAGATGAGAAATGTTCATAAATTATTATCAGATACATTAGGCCTCCTTTGGAAATGTATAATGTATTACCTATTCCATAGTTAGGCCCAACTGAGACACATAGGCCTGAGAACTACCTGATTCAATTTCCGGCAGACCATTTAGTCAATGAAAACTTCAGTAGCAACTAGCAGAATGCAATAATTTCAGTTGCCTTCGTCATAGGGCATCTGGGCACAGACTTAATGATTTCCATAATTCGGAATACACATCTTTCTTACTTACATTCTTCTTTCAGTCATCTTTGATTAGTTCCTTGAACATGTTTTCTAATGTTCTTATTGAAGACATTCAAAAATGGGGGAAGCAGTTGCACTGGGCAGATCTTGTATCTTGGTGTGCAAATTAGTTGGTTGTATGTAATATATTTACTACAAAGTAAATAGATTTAAAATTTGCTTCACATTTATGATTAGCTAATGTTTCATTTGTCCGTTATGTATTTGCCTCCATGTTGCCTCATCAGCAGCCGTTTGGGCATTACGAGTGTGGCATATTAATTGTAGAGTAGAAATATCCTTTAAAAAATGATAGGATCTTTCTTGTCTTGTTCCCCCTAAGTCTTAAGTTGTGTGATTGGTTACAGTTATGCTTCATTATATTTAACAGGATAACACTGTATCCAGATTGGGGGATAAATGTGTTACTTGGCCATTTGCACTTTTCTGAGGTCTAGGATACCAGATCAAAAAGATGAACACACAGTTTTTCATTAAGAATACTGTTTTTTAACTCAGATGCCGACAACAAACTTTAATAGGGGGACAATTTTTTTAGCAAGTCTCTTGCAAGCTACTTCTGCTAATAATGTAAGGTTATCTAACGTGGATTTATAGATCACTGCTTGACACCCCAGATGTATACAGACACTATCTGCACAGCAATGTTATACTGGCAAAGGGTTGGTCCGCATGGCCCATTAACATTGATGGACTGCCGGGCCATTCATTACAAGTTACTGGGAACTTCAAAACCAGTGCCCCTCAAAAAAGTGTTCTACTTTACTGCGCACATGAAACAAAGCTCCTCAACACAGCTGCATACACCAAACCAAGATGCTAAGTTCTGAGATCTCACAAGACTTTTGATAGACTGTCTTCAATTCAATAATAGACTCACCCATAATATCTGTTAGAAATTGATTCTCTAGTTGGCAGGCGATTGTACCCTGTCCTAGTAGGGGCCACAATCGTAGTTAGTGTAAGCTTGATACACTAAAAGATAACCTGAAAGATTCATGTTGTCAAGCCACGCTGTCCATCAACATTGAGCCGCACAGTCCGTCAAGGCAATGAATTCAATCAGCTATTGCATTGGAAGGCATGGCAATCTTTACTCCTGGCAGAGTTCTTAACAGGCTCAGTAGCGTACTCTATTAGTAGTATCAGAGTACCAGTACTTATTCTCAAATGTGCCTTTGAAGTGGGGCTGACTTCAAGCAAGCCCTTGAAGTGCACAGGTCCCCCTTTCATCCCATCCCTGGCTCCAGACTATTAGTAGGAGATAATCAGCCCCTTGTGAGGGAAACAGGGTACTGCCTATTATGGTTTACATGTCAGCTCCCCCTCTCTCTTCCTGCCAAGAATGTAGATGAATGCAGATGAGTTTTCTATTACACTCACCCTTCCTGTGGGTAGATGGGTAAGTGAATGCATGTGAACACCCACGCTCCACCCATGGCATGCCTCCCTGCCACCAAAACATTGATCTGCGCTGCCCTGAGTAAATCCAGGTTTATCAAGCCACACAGGGTGGCTTTGCTTGGCTTGCCAAATTTCATTTAGGTTCATCATCACCCTTGCATCCTCTTGTGTGGCACAGAAGCAAAACACAATGTTGATAAATATGAAACACTCTTTCCAAGCACACAAGGAGAATTACTGACACAGTGGTCAAATGTAGTGAGGCTAGTAACTTTCTCAATGTCATTGGATGCACAGATGGTACCAATATATACAGATTTTCCATCTTCTGACATGGAGTATGTTTACAGGAAGAGCCAGCATTCACATAATGGTACATGACCACACACCTGATCATATACCTTTTGGCACATTATCCAAAGAGTATGTATCACTCAAGAAAATATATGCACAACTCTGAAAAGCTATGGACAACCTCTTGTACCTGCCAGTAAATATGATTTCCTATATGAATTCTGGAATGGAGAAAGACGTTAAATACAATACAGCACTCACACAAGCCAAATTTGCAGTGGAGTGCACATTTCACCTTTAAGAAACATTGATTTAGAAATTGCTTAAGAAGGTAAGACATTGAACACATCAATGTAGCCTTTAAGACCTTTATACCGGAACTGTGAGGGTTTCACCCTCTGAAAAAGAGTCATGCAAATCATGACTTTGTCTTCAGTGTAATACAACATTGCAACCAAGCAGAGTCCACCCATTGAAATGGATACTGAACATGAAGATTATGATTATCCCTCTTATGCACCCCCATAGGAAGTGATGAAGTGAGAGATACAGAGGAAGACTGATGTGACCAACTCATACCTACGAACTGGAAAACATACATATCTTAGAACAAATGTTCTTGTACACCATTCATCTTTGCTAACTACATTATACTGTTTATTTGGAAATGCCACAAACCAATCCAAACTTCATTTCTGACCTGCAATCTGTTCATTGATAACATGGATTAAGAGTACAAATCTTTAAAAAATTTAAACATTACAGTGAACTATTACTTGTTATGATAAAGTGCTTCTTTTTGTGTTGTCACCCTCATTTTTGGTGGACTGATGCTGCTGTTTTTTTTACTTTGTTCCCTAGCCCACGGCTGCCTTAGTGCATGTACTCTGACCCCTAATACATATCAAGATGGACTTGCTCCTTATTGGCAAACTTTTCTTTCTTATGAAGCGTAATATATAGTGTCCCCAATATACACCCATGGCATGGAAATTAAATGTCACCCTTGGACAACAGCACTACTCTGACAAACCTGACTCCAGGACCACGACTGTAGCCTAGGTGCCGCAGTTTTAAAACTGTGGGGCATGTTTGCAATAGAAGCCAGGGAGCACGGCACTAGCCTCCTTCTCTTAACACCACGCTCCACCACTTCTTAAACACAGCACTGCACCATATTTACAACAATATTGTGCAGCCCTGCGTTTCCCCCTACGATGGCGCTAAATTTAGCTACCTAGTGCCAATGCAGGCACCCTTCCACCATAATGCAAGAGAGTCTGCATTTCATGTCAAGGTTATTTATGTGCAGGAAGGTGTGTCTTCCTGCACTTAAACAATATTTAAATTGGAATTTGTAACTTCTATGTGTGCTGCATACAGCACAATACAGCACACATGGAAACAGCAAAAATTAGGACAAATTCAATATTTCTCCTCATTGCACCCGGGTAAGACGAGGTTTTCCCTGGCCTTCATTTTGGCACTGCCCCATATTTATGCCACCCTTGTAAATATGGGTTAGCGACAAAATCAATGGGTGTTGCAGAACCACAACACCCATTGCACTCTAAGTATAGCGTGAAAGGGTGCCATATTTACAAGGCAGCGTTAAGCCACATTATATGGCTTAACCCTGCCTTGTAAATAAGGCGCAGCCCCTATTGCCACCTCAAACATCATGAAAAGTGGTGTTGTGGTGGCAATAGGGGCTTGTAAATAAGCCTGTGTATCCCAACCTGTCAAAATGACCCTTTCTGATAGGTTAAAACCTCAATTTTAAATATTATTAGGTCACCCCTCTGAAGGCTATATAGCCCATAAGGCAGGGTGCATGAAAGTAGGACATGTTGAAATGCGTGATGTCCTTACAGTGACAATCACGCAAAAGCTATTTTCATTAAAGGAAGAAACATATTTACCTTTGGATGTGCACACAGGCTCTGCACAAAGGGAGATGGGTTACCCCATCTTAGATTTAGTGAGTGAGGGGCACTGTAGGACTGTGTGCAATAGAGTATGCAGGCATGGCTGCAAAGTGGGTAGAGCTACCCCTGGAAATGTTTACTCTAGTGGTAAGGGAGGGGTCAGGTGTCACCTCCAGCCACAATGTAGTAACTGCCAAAACCAGCTGCTTTACTGGGACCTTGACACAGTCGTACTGCCCATAGGGTAATCAGACAGTGCCCAATGGTTTGGTTTGATAGGTCAGTGTGTGGGTCCGTTTTTTGGCGGTCTATGTGCTTATTCTATGGTCTGGTGGCCGGTTTCTGCTGTTGATTTCTGTGATATTAAAACAAACATTTATTCAACTCCATACAGTTGTCCATACCTTGCAAAAGACTTTACATACTTATTTACAGGTTCGAACTGTCCCAGTGTGCAATATGGACCACTATTTAGCTTTCTAATTCACTAATTAGTCCCTTTTATTTTGGTGGCTGGTTCTTTTTTTTGTACCAGTCTGACACTGGGCCTCGTCCAATACCTAGCTGATATCCTGAAACACTCCTCAGATACAGTCCTCTGCCTTGCCCGTGTGAGAGTATCATCTTTGGGCCAGATGCACAACATTTCCATTTTGCATTTCCAAAAGAACGAATCCCAAGAAATCCCTATTTAGAAAATGCAAAATGGAACGAACAAAAATAGAGATTTCCTAATAGCGATTCATACAGAGTAGGAATCGCTATTAGGAAATCACTATTTTGGAAACATTAAACCATTTGTTTATATGGGCCTAATAGGAAATTTCCAATTTGGAAATGCAAAACCAAAGATGTCTATAAGCCTAAGCCCCCCTTGACTTGGAATGGTAATTGCGTTTCCCAAATGCCTATTTTGCATTTGGAAATGTGTTGCGATTTTCTACTGGGTAGAAATCATATTTTGCGATTCCCTATCTGCCTTAATTTTATTAATTTTATTTATTGACTTGTAAAGCGCCTGAATAACCCTCAAAGGGGTATCTCCGTGCTATGGAGGTGCAGCAGTCAGGGCAGATAAGAAGCAGGTATTTTTTAGAAAAGCTTGGTTTTAAGCAGCTTTCTAAATAAAAGGTATTCTGGGAATTTCCGGTAGATGAGTAGGAAGTTGATTCCAGTAATAGGGGGCTAGGTGGAAGAATGCTTTCCCACCCATGCAAGATTTCTTAAAACGAGGAATAAGGAGCAAGAGCGTCTGGGTGGCTGGTATTGAATACATTTTTCTCTTGGTAACCAGGACCTTCACCGGTTAGTGCTGTGTGCACAAAGCAACATATCTTAAATCTAACCCGCTTGCATATTGGAAGCCAGTGTGAGCATTGTAATAGTTGGAGAGAGGTAGTTCTGGCAGGAGAGTTTGAGGCAAGATGGGCCAAGGTGTTTTAACTACCTGAAGTCTATTTAGAAAAGACTCACTGGCTGAAATCAAAAGGGCATTACAGTAGTCCAGGTGGCTTACCATCAGTGCTTGGAGAATTGTTTTTCATATGGTCAGAGGGAGAAAAGGAAATACCTGTGTAGTAGGCTTAACATATGGAAGCATGAGCCCACGTGGTTGTAACTTGCTCTTTCATTGTGAGTTTCTGGTCCAGACATGTGCCTAAGTTCTTGACCACATCCTCTGGGACCAGGGTGGCACCTAATTCGGGAGGCCACAACTCTGGAGACCACAGCACGGGGCTTCTTCAAACAGCATGATCGCCGTTTTCCCAGCATTTAGCGATAACATTCCTGCCTTCCAAGAAAGCGGTCTGAGTGTTTTAGGAGTTTTTATCAAATGACAGTAAAAGCTGGGTGTCATAAGCATACAGGATCGGAGTAAAGCCCAGCTTTCTAAGTACTGCAACTAACGGAGTAACATTAATGTTGAACAAAGTGGGACTAGGACAGGATCCCTGAGGTACACCTTTGGTGAGTTCCATGGTTTGTGATCAGAACGAGCCAAGATTGGTGGTCTGAGTCCGATGTGTAAGAAAGCACGAGAATCATTGAAAGGCTTATTCGCGAATTCCAATTTCTATGAGTCTCCTTAGTAGTATGGAGTGGGATACTGTGTTGAAAGCCACTGACAGATTCAGCAGCACTAGTAATACTGCTTGTCTGTTTTCAATGGAGTGTCTTATATTATCAGTACCACCAATCAATGCTGACTCCATGCTGAACTTAGGCCTAAACCCAGACTAAGAGGAGTCAAGGCATCCAATAGCTTCCATATACATAGAATGATGTTTATTACTATGTTTTTCCAATAACGTACTCAGAAGAGGTATAAGAGAAATTGGGCAGTAGTTGGACGGATTCTCCAATCAATCAGGGGCTTATGGAGTGCACTAATTACCCATGAGGGTCTCAAGGCGCTCGGGGGGGCAGCCCTGGATCAGTTGAATAGCTAGGTCTTGAGGTCTCTCCTGAATGTGTGAAGGGTCGGGGAGCCTCTGATGTTCACAGGGAGCTCGTTCCAGGTCTTGGCTGCACTGTAGGAGAAAACTCTCCTGCCTGCTCTGTGTCTACGGATGTGAGGGACCCTGCCAAGATGAGGTCAGCAGAGTGGAGGTTCCTCTTGGGTACGTGGAAGTAGACTCTCTTGTTGAGTTATTTGGGTCCGATGTTGTTGAGGGATTTGTAGGTGTGGATGAGGAGCTTGAAGGTGACCCTCTTCTAGACAGGGAGCCACTGGAGGTCTCGCAGGTGTTGGGTCATGTGCTCGTGGTGTGGTGTTCTGAGGACGAGTCTGGCTGTGGCCTTCTGGATGGTTTGGAGTTTGTGTCGTTTTGTTGATTCCGTCATCTAGGACGTTGCCATAGTCCAGTCTGCTGGTGATGAGCACATGGGAGACGGTCCTTCTGAAATCAGGGGGATCCATTTGAAGGTCTTGCGGAGGATGCGCAGGCAGTTGAAACTGGTGGAAGCGACAGTGTTGATCTGGCGGCTCATGGAGAGAGAGGAGTTGAGGATGAAGCCGAGGTTTCGTGCGTGGTCTGTAGGGGTGAGTGGCTTCCCAAGGGCAGAGGGCCAACAGGTGTTGTCACAAGCGGAGGTGCAGGAGCCGAGGATGAGGACCTTGGTTTTCTCTGAGCTGAGCTTCAAGCAACTGTATTTCATCCAGGCTGCGACATCCTTCATTCCTTAGTGGAAGCAGAGTCTGGTGTCTTTCCGGTTCCTCGTAAGCGAGAGGATGAGCTGGGTGTCGTCGGTGTAGGATACTATGCTGAGCCCATGCTGTCTGACGATGGTGGCGAGGAGGGCCATGAGTGACAATCCTTGTGGTACTCCGCAGTTGATGTCAGTTGGTTCGGAGAGGAAGGGAGGGAGTCGGATCTTCTGGGTTCTGCTGCAGAGGAAGGATTGGATCCAGTCGAGGGCGTTTTCTTGGATCTCCGCATTGTGAAGTCTGGCTGTGAGCGTGCGATGAAAGACGGTGTCGAAGGCCGCAAAAAGTTCTAGGAGGATGAGGGCCGCGGTGTGTCCCTTGTTGAGTAGTCGAGTATTGCGTTTGTCGTCCGTTGCGGCGAGGAGGGCAGTCTAGCTGCTGTGGTTACTGCGGAATCCAGATTGTGAGGCATCAAAGATGGAGTTCTCTTCAAAGAAGGCGGTCAGCTGGGTGTTTACGAGTCTCTCAGTGAATTTGGCCGCAAAGGGGAGGAGAGACATGGCCCTGTAGTTCTCAGGTCTGTTGGCTTCTTGAGGAGGGGTTTATCTTCCGCCCGCTTCCAGTCATCTTGTGAAGTGTCGGATCTGAAGGAGGTGTTGATGGTCTGTCCTAGTTCGGGAGAAATGGCGGCCCTGTGGAATATGTGTGGTAGGCAGGAGTCTGTCGGGCCCCGGAGTGGGTTTTCTTCATGGTTGTTGTGATGTGTTCGATGGTGGCGAGATTCCAGGTTGTGACGGTTGTCTTGTCTGTGGTTGCAGAGAGGGTGGTGGTGTTCGCTGAAATTGTCGTAGAGGGCCTGGATCTTCAGATGGAAGTAGGAGCCAAGTTTGTCACAGAGTTCCTGGGAGGGTGTTACGTCCATGGCTTCGCTGGGGGTTTGGTGAACTACTGAATGACGTTGAAGAGTTCCTTGGCATTAGCCACTTTGGTCTGGACATTGTCTCTTATAAAGGTCCGCTTGGTGTCCCTTATGTGCTGGTGGTATTCCTTCAGGGCACTCCTGTGGTTATTCTGTGCTCCAGTGGTTTTCTTGTTTCGCCAGGTTTTCTCTAGGCGTCTGCAGGTGCGCCTGGCTTCTTGAAGTTCTGTTGTGAACCAAGCAGCCTTCAGAGGGCGTTCTTTGGTGGGGTGTCGGAGGGGTTAATCTTGTTGGCGCAGAATCAGATCTAGTGGTCAAATTCTTTGGCTGCTGAGTTGGTGTTGGTAGTGGCCCTGGGGGGTCCTGGAGGAGGGTGATGTTGAGGTGTTCCTCTGTGACCTTGCTCCAGTTTCACCATGGCGGGCTCAGGGCGGGGTTGGGTTGGGTGCGGTGGTGGTGTTGAAGGTGAATTGGACGCAGTGGTGGTCCGTAAAGTGGGGCTAGGTAGTGTGGCTGAATCGGATGTTAATTCCTCCTGTGAAGATGGGGTCGAAGATGTGTCCAGCTCTTTGAGTGGGCATGTTGACCAGTTGCTTCAGTCCGAGGTTGGGGAGGTTATCGAGGAGAGTGGTGGAGGCCGGGTCTTTGCGGTTGTCGAGGTTGAAGTAAGATCTCCGATTAGAATGTAGTCCATGGAGGTGATGGCGTGGGGTGCGGCGAGCTTGGCGATGGTGGTAGTGGACTGGGTGCAAGGGCCCTGCGGTCTGTAGATGAGGGTGCCACATAGAGTGGTCCTGGGGCTGGTCTGGATCTGGAAGTGGAGGTGTTCTGTGTTGGAATGGGGGTCACTTGGGCTAGAGGTGGAGAGTCGGGGGGAGGTTTTGTGTGCGATGGCGAGTTTTCCTCCTGGGCAGTGGTGGCGGATCTTTCTCTGGATCTTGTAGCTGTCAGGGATGACAGTGGCGTTGTCAGGGCCGGAGGTGGTTTTTGTCCAAGTTTCCGTGAAGAAGGCTGTGTCGGGCGAGAGGGTGTCGATCAGGTACCAGATCTCTATGGCGTGTCAGTGCAGGGAGCGTACATTGAAGAGGATGCATGTCAGGGTTTCGGTGGTGTGTGCATCGGGCAGACCTTAGGCGATAGTGGGGGCTTTGTCACTGGTGAAGGATCCACGGCAGGGTCTGCACGAGAACTACCTGTTGGTGGTGTTCGGCGATGATCTTTTGCAGTCTGTTCGTCTTCCACGATTGAGTGCATGGAGGGTGGCGGAGTCGTAGTGGAAGGGCCTAGGAGGACCACAGTTCCTGGCACTGGCCACTGTCGTGTCATGTTGCGCCCAATGTGAGTGTCTGCTATGCGACTGCACATCGGTCTGCATTATGTAGGGGAGGGGAGGGGAGGGACGCTCAGCTGGGAGGTGGGAAACAGGTGAGGGCAGAGGGAGGGACAGCGGGTCTGCAGTGGCAAGAATCAGGGAGAAGGGAAATGGCGAGGGGAGGGAGCAGGGCAGGCATACAGTGAGGGCGCAAAAATGAGTGAGGATCAGAAGAAAAAAATACAATGCACAAAATAGGGAAGAGAACAACAGACAATCAGAGGTCAAATGGGGAAGAGAAAGAACCAGTGCAGTCAGAGGTCACTAAGTACAGATGCCAATACCGCAATGTGGCAGGCGGGCAGGAGCAGCCTCCAACAACCAGGCTGGGGGGGCCTCACCAGCGGTGACGGAGTGAGTGGAGCTGCTGGGGAGAGTGCAGGCCTGTGACCAAGGTCAAGGTGTTACAAGTGCTTCCTCGCAGCTGTCTGCATTATGTAGGGAAGGGACGCTCAGCTGGGAGGCGTAAAAATGGGCGAGGGCACGGGGAGGGGCCACGAGTCAGCAGCGGCGAGAATCAGGGAGAAGAGAAACGGAGAGGGAGCATGCAGGGGTACAGTGAGGGTGCGAAAATGAGGAAGGAGCAGAAGAAAAAAATACAATGCACAAAATGGGGAAGAGAGCAACAGTACAATCAGTGGTCAAATGGGGAAGAGAAAAAAACAGTACAGTCAGAGGTCACCATGTACAGATACCAATACCGCGATGCAGCATGCGGGCAAGAGTAGCCTCGATCAACCAGGCTGGGGGGGTCTCAGTGACGGAGTGAGTAGAGCTTCCGGGGGATGTGCAGGCCTGTGACCAAGGTCCTCCAATGGGGCATTAGCTTTCTTTTGGATGGGAATTGTTTAAGCGGCCTTCCATTCAAGTGGTAGTTGGCCCTCTCTCATGAAGTGATTGAGGATTGAGCCGATAGAAGGAGACAACTGTTTATAGAGTAGAGAGAATATTTTAGCTGGAATAATATCCAAAGGTGAACCTGATTTAACTGTTTTCAACAGTGTCTTCACTGTATCTACTGTGAGAGGAAAAAAACGTTCCAGCGAATGCACATTGGTCAGAGATGGAGGGCAGAGGATTGAAATGTCATTGAAAGGGTTCCTGTCTTTAGTGATTTTATCATAAATGAGCTTGATTTTCCGTACAAAATGATTAGCAATTGGAAAAACAAGTGAGCATTTCTTAACAGGCTGAAACATCAATTTGGTCTATTAAGAAATGCTAAATACTTTTGTACATCTGGTCCCTGAAGTCGCAAGTTAAAATCTGTGAGTGGGTCAAGTCTGTTTGGTGTATCCAACCCATACTCAATCGCAGTAGGCATGAATCGTGCCTAGTTCCTGCTCTACCACAACCAGTTGAACTGCAGTGGTACTAACTGCTTTTTGTTGCTACTTTTACCTAAATTATCAAACATTTATATCTCTAAATTCCTTTTATTGGGTTTTTTGTGCTTGTAGTATCATTCTTCTCATTAAATTCTTCTCTATTTGTATGTTTTGTGCCTCCTAAATGCTTTACACATTTTCTCTAAGTTAACTCTTCAAACTCTGTGCCATAGCTACCAGGGGTTGAGTGCAGGTTTAAATTACTGAAACCTTTAACTGGACCTCATAAGATAGAGACCTCATTTCTTGTGGTGGACTACCATTCTCCACAATTAATAATCACTTTTTCCACCCTTGTTGTAGACATCAATCAATGATGGCAAAAATATATTTCTACCTTCCTCTACCGAGACTAAGGGCCGGATGTAGGTCGGTCGGTAACGGCCGAAAATCGGTATTTTCGGCCGTTACCGACCGAGATTCACAAAATGGTATGTAGGGCCACATATTTTACAGATTCGGTAAATTTACCGATCGGTAAATTTACCGAATCTGTAAAATACCGAATCGGTATGTTTACCGATTCGGTAACAATGAGATGTAGGTGGGACTCTTCTGAGTCCCACAAGCCTTACAGAATCGGTATTTTACCATGAAGTCCAACTTCATGGTAAAATACCGATTCCGGTGTGCATGCACATGTGTGCATGCACACCTGTGCCATATGACAGGCAGACCTGCCCTTAGGGCAGGTATGCCTGCCACATGGCCCCAAATCTTTTTTGGGGGTGCTAGAGGGTGTCAAAGTGACACCCCCTGCACCCTTGTCAAAATCGGTATTTACCGATTCGGTAAATACCAACCGGTAATGCCCCATTCATTCCTATGGGCTTCAAAGCCCATAGGAATGAATGGGGCATTACCGGTCGGTATTTACCGAATCGGTAAATACAGATATTTACCGATTCGGTAAAAGGAACATCTGGATGTTCCTACATACCCACCCCTTAGATATACCGATATTTAATTACCGAATCGGTAGAAATCGGTAATTAAAAATCGGTAAAACCATTTTACCTACATCTGGGCCTTAGCCTCTCAAATTCAAATTCAAAAAGCTTTATTCGGTACATTTTCCATGACCATAAAAGCATACTATAAAAATATACGAATACAGTCCATATTAATTAAAACCAAAACATAATTCAATAAATGCTATTTAAAATCTCATTAATTCACAATTGATTAGGAAAAAAGGTAATTGCATGTTATAAAATACATTCAGTTTCCAATAATACAAATATAAAGTATCCAAGGATTATTAGTTTTCATAATTTTCATACATTAGAATCTCCAAATACGAATAAGTCTTTCTTTTCCTAATTGCCATTTGGACAGATTTACAAGCAGCATTCATCATTTTTTCATTCTCTAAGCTACAAATGATATTAAAAGCTTGCTTATAGTGATAGTATGCATTTATTTTAAAAAGATGTTTCAAAGGAAGCTTACGAATGTCCCTATAAAAAGCACAAAATAATATAAAATGCAACGTTGATTTACCATCGCATGGGCAATTTGGAAATGAGTGGTACATTTTCCTCTTTGCAGGGAGTGCAACCAAGTAATGTAGACTGCCTAGTCTCGATCTAGTAAGATAGAACCTTAGCTGGACATTTCTTACAATAACAAGGTTGGGTTGTATATACATAAAGAAGGGACGTTCATAGTAAGATATAACACTGTGTTTTTTTATTTCATCTCCCTCCCTTGCTAAGTCCATAGTAACAGTGAGTCTTCTTTTCAGTTCTTTTGTACTGTGTTCTATAGTTAACATCGGTTCTTTACAATCTAACTTAATAATAATAAACAATAAAGGAGTTTGTAGAGCGCATGGTGACGCCATCTCAAAGTGTCCCCGCTCTGTGGAGAGAGAGGCAGTGCTGTGACCGAAGGCAGAGTCTATAAGGTGTACAGGTAGGTCTTTAGAAGTTTTCTGAACTTAGTTTCAGTATCTGCTAACCTAATGTTCAGTGGAAGTAAATTCCATTTGTTGGCCGCTAGCACTCTAAAAGAGCGGCCTCCCAGTCTGGCTTTTTGGACACGGGGGATTTTAAGTAGGCCAGTCCCTTTAGAGCGAAGTGCTCTACTTGGCTCATAAGTGAGGGCTAGGTCCGTAAGATACTGAGGAGGTTTGTGCGATATAATCCTATAGCACATTAAGAGCGCTTTGAATAGGATCCTTTTTTTAATAGGCAGCCAATGTAGAGCAGCCAGAGATGGTTTGGATGCTGCTCTTTTGGGTAGTCTCAGGACCAAGCGTGCTGCAGTATTTTGAAGTACCTGCAGGCGCCTAAGGTTTTTTTCAGTGGTTCCCAGGAATAGCACATTGCCATAATCTATACGGGAGGTCACTAGAGCTTGGGTCATGGTTCGTCTAGCCTCTAAGAGAAGTTGGTCCAGGGTGCGATTGAGAGTTTTTAATACCCCGAAGCATTTCCCCACTAGCCTATGAATATGGCCATCATAAGATAATTTGGGATCCACCCAGATGCCCAAATTCTTAGCTTCGTTACAGGGAGTAGGCAGTGGGCCAAGACAGGTTGGCCACCAGTCTCTTCTCCAGCTTGCATCATTCCCTCCAACCACCAGAACCTCCGTTTTGGAGCCATTGAGCTTCAGGCAGTGTTGATTCATCCAACCTGCTAGGACCTGCATACAGGCCTTAAAGTTGGCAGGTGCCGTGGTAGGAGCTTGGGATAGAGAGATCAGCAGTTGGGTATCGTCAGCGTATGAAACTAATTCAACATCGTACTATTGCACCACATCTGCTAAAGGTGCCATGTATTGGTTGAACAAGGTGGGGCTCAGGGCAGAGCCCTGTGGCGCCCCTTGTTCTAAGGCTATGCTGTCTGAGGAGAAAGCTCCCCGCTGTACCTGAAAGCTACAATCAGTAAGGTAACTTGATATTACAGTTTTCTAAAAGTGATTGTATATATTCAAGCCACGCTATTTTTTCTTCTCTTATCTAAGGCCAGACAGTCTAATAATATATTCCGTGTAAACCTAGCTTCTTCAGGTGACCAAATCCCATGCCATAATGTTAAACCGGCTATTTTTATGGAGTCGCTGATATAAGGAACAGACAATTCTCAATGGGCTAAGCTGTTTGGTGTTGAGCATGGAGCAGCTAGCAAACGTTTTAAAAACATATTCTCCTGTGTTTGGAGGGTTACTGCACTAGCTCTCCCCCATAATGATGTACCATAACTTGCATTTGAGACTGCTTTTGATCTATACAAAAAGAGAATTTCCCTCATGGGTTTATTCCCTATTTTTTCAGAAAATCAAAAAATCCCTTCCATACTTCAAGAAAATTTTAATTTTGCTAGGTTAATATGGGATCCCCATGTCCCGTTTTCATTAAAAAGTAAACCCAAATAAATAAAACTCGAAACCCGTTCAATCATAATACCATCCATGTGATTCTTTTATTTCTGCCACAGGTCATAACAAAGGTTTTTGTTAAGTTTAATTTGAGATCCATTCCAGTCATAAAAAGTGCACATTTTTCAATCAGATGTTGCAAGCCATTTGCCGTCCTTGAAATAAGGATGGCGTTGTCTGCATAAAGCAGCACTGTTGTCGATCGGGATCCCACTTTTGGTGCATCAGCATTAATATTTTGCAAACAACGGTCAACATTATTTATATACAAAGAGAATAATAGGGGTGCTAAAACGCACCCCTGCCTTATCCCACGTGTTACACTAAAATTTGGTGTGCACTCCCCCTTCGGTCCAAATCGGACTCTGGATAAAAGAAGGGTATAAATTTGAGATAGGTAAACAGCAATATCCTTGGGGGCTCCTTTCTCAACCAACTTTCGCCCCTATTTTTCATGATTAACCAGGTCGAAAGCACTGGTGAGATCAGCGAAACAAAGATGTAAACTGCCCCCTTTGGCTATAGTATATTTACCCACCAGGAGATCGAGATTTACACATTGTTCAATTGTTCCTATCCCTCTCCTGAAACCATGTTGGGCCTCTGAAAGGATGTTATTTTCAGAGGCCCAGGATTCTAGTCTACCCAACAATACTCTTCTCATCAGTTTTGAGGTAGAATCTAAGAGGGATATGGGCCGGTAACATTTTGGGTTTCCTCTATCCCCTTTTTTAAAAATAGGGACTATAATACTTTCCACCCAAGATATGGGCAGTTTTCCGTCACGGTTTGCATTAAAAAGGTTCTGCAGGACAGGTGACCAAAATTCGATAATACATTTAAAAACATCAATAGGGACCCCATCAGGGCCAGCGGCTTTGCCACTTGCACTTTTATTCAGTGCTCCTTTTATTTCTTCTGCAGTAATCAAGGGCATCCCTACTGGTTCTATGGTTAAAAACTTTTTTCCTTATTTTGTAGAGTATCAATCCCTCCAGCGTTAAAAAAAATTCCAAAATGGGTTATCCAACCCTCCACGGGCACTAGGGCATTTATTTTTACAGCAGTGGTATCCATAAAAAAGGGTAATTAATTGTTTGCCAAAACAGAGTTGTGTTCCGAGTTGCTGCAGCTTGGACTACTTTCCCGCAGACCTCTTGGATCTCTTTTTTCCTGGCTTTCAGGGCAAAATTGTATTTCATCCTTAATTCTTTTAATCCAGCTGTATTCCTAGGTTTAATTTTTAAATTTCCTTTTAATTCCCTGTTCAACCTTGAACATTCCTTATTGAACCATTCAGGTTCTTGATTATATGTGTTAGACTTCTTTTTTATTTTTAAATCATTCGCTATTTCAATAATAATGTTAGAAAATGCGCCAATGATATCTGAATTAGTTGCTGTATCATCTAAGCAAATATCAATTTCATGTTGTGTCTTCCCTGTAAGTTTTTCCATAAACAGAGAAGGGTTTACTCCCGACCATTTAATGGAAATTCTACTAGAGCCACAAGGCTCGATTTTTTCCTCTGTTGCCTTCCTTACATTAGTCCTAGAAATAATTATCTCTAAAGTCAGGATTAGGGGATGGTGATCACTAAAAAGGCATTCATAGACTAAAAAGGAACGCACTAGTTCCGTATGGTAGTCGGTAATAATAAAGTGGTTGATTGTTAAAGAAGATCTAGAACCTACAAAAGTATGGGGGGGGGTGCTGTTGGTCAGCACTCTTTACATCTAAGATTGCCAGATCGTATTTGTGGACAACAGAGTTAATGGCTTCTCCATATGGATCATGGGGGAAATGGGAAATTAGGTCTCCACGATCATTCAAATATCCACATAGTTTCTCCACAACAACTCTACATTTGTCTATATTGAAGTCGCCAGCCCATACAAACATATAATCACCCCCCAACCCTATCAAGAAATCATCAAGGACTAAGCCACTCATGTGTGGGGCCTGCAGCTGGGCTCAGACTTTCCCAACCTGGGCATTTTGTGTATTTTCAAGCTCCTCACTCTACTGCACATGTGCTACTTAAAATGCTCTCCATTGCTGGCAGTAAATCCCTGTTGCCTTCATCAGCCTACTTGACCTCCCCCAGTGCTGATGCGACCTGGACATGTTCACCAGATGCCTCATTACCACAGTGCAGTAACTTTTCCTTACGTCTGATTACATATAGACACAGGTAAGAGGTTGAAATGGCAAGTCTGTAAACAAAATTAACAGAGGCTTAAATAAGGCTCTCTTGTTGTTATTAATGCCTCTGTGTTTCTATGTTTGCACTGCCAAACACAGTGATGAAATTGCTGAACATTATGGAATGGCTGACAGCTCTAGAAGATACCGCGTCCCATGAGAAAGTGATATATAAACTGAATGATAAGCTTGACATGTTTGATAGTGTTTGAGATGCATTTTTGTCTTAGGTTGTTTTCTAGTTGTTGGACTTGACACTTTCTGCTGGGTGATCCCTAAACATTTTCCTTTGCCCTCCACTTCTTGCTGAATTAGTTTGTGTTGGTCTTCGGACTCTATGCACTTTACCACTGCTAAAGTACTTGTGTTCTCTCTAAACATGTTAACATTGGCTTATACCCAATTGGCATATGTAATGTATTTACAAGTCCCCAGTAAAGTGGCATGATATGTGCCCAGGGCCTGTAAATTAAATTCTACTAGTGGGTCTGTGTTGTAAACGAACCACAGGAGGCTACCCATAGACCAAGTTGCGACCTGGGTGATTAGTGGGAATATCAAATAACAATGTCTCAACAGGTATTGTTAAAAGACAATTTAAGACAATATGCACAATATTTGTAGGAAGAAGGAGACAGGGAGGCGAGAATAGTTATAGCAACAAATGCATAGCTCGGTCTATATTTGAAATAAGGTGAACAAAATTCAATGGTGGAACTATATTACAAAAGATGTACATGTAACCTGTACAAACTTGTGCACAATGGTGCTTGTGAAATAACAAAGGCGAGCGGCGCAGGTGAAAAGTGTTACAGCAAAGAAACAGAGCAAAGGACACATTAATGCTGTTATATGCAAAGACTTATTTTACATCTCTTAGTGGTTCAATTTCATTTACAAGGATCCAGAGGAGATAGGTAATTTGCTGAACCACAGAGATGGTCAATGGTGTTTCGAACTGTAATTAGTCCAGGTCACCTTCAGGACCAGGTTACTGGTATAAAAAAGTGCTGCGTGGTTGTGGGAGGGAGACTGCCCCAAAACAGTCAATGAACACACCCTAGAATTGGTATGCAAGGGAAAAGGAGCAGAACAGCAGTGACAGTATCTAAGGGGGGAAACAATGGGGATGATCTGTTAGTGATGCCAACGTGTGGAGAGCACGTGCCAGGAACAATTTAAAAGTGAATCGCTAGGCGGGCGAAGTGAGTGAGGCCACAGTCACTGGGAACCAGCGTCAGGAGAAGACGTCTGGTAAAGCAATTTCAGACGGCATTGTGGAAAGGACGTCTGGTCATGAAAACTTTTGTTTAAGTTTTCAGAACGATAGTATCATAGGGTGGCCAGGAGTTGGGGAATCCTCCGTAAGCGGCAGTTACTTAGGCATGAGTCCAAGAGTGTGATCTCTATTTCAAATATAGACTGCGCTGGGCCTTTATTGCAAGAACTAGTATGACCTCCCTGTCTCCTCCTTCCTGCAAATATTGTGCATGTTGTCTGAAATTGTCTTTTAGCATTACCTGTTGAGACAGTGTTACTAGTGAGTCTGCAGCACCGGTTGTGCCACCCACTTAAGGAGCCCTTTAAACATTTCTTAGACCTGCCATTGCAGCCAGTGTGTGCAGTTTTTAACTGCCATGTCAATCTCAATCTGGCAAAATAAACATTTTGCCAGGCCCAAACCTTCGCTTTTTATACATATAAGTCACATCTAGGGTAGGTCCTGGACAGCCCAAAGGCAGGGTGCACTGTATTTAAAATATAAGCCATATACTTTTAAGTTTTACAAGTCTAGTCTGCTGGCCCCCTGAGCTGAGCCTCATTGACATGAAAGGCTCTTCAACATTGAACACCAGTCCCAGGACACAGCTGCAGCCCATTCCTGACACCCATGTGGTGACCCTCAGGTCCTGGACCATTGGTGTGGCTTTTGGGCTCTTTGCAACAAAGACTGCACTACTCCCAACTAAAACCAGCATGAGTCACTGCCAGCCCATCTGTTCACATGGCAGCATCGACTGCTTTCAGGGGACTGTCAAAAACAAAGCTCCAGCCCACCCGTCTGCGATGCCCTGGTCTGGCATGCCCTGTTAGCTCATCGCGCCATGCCGGCAGACTCCTTTGAAGCTCTCCTTGCTCCTTGAGGGCCTCTCCAATGGAAACAGGACTCTTGGCAAAACAATTTGAGAAGGTAAAACTTCAGCGAGACTAATCTGGGACTAAATCTGACCTGCGCTTCATCATGACTTTGACCTGGTCCAGCTTGACCAGATATCCAGAGTTGGCTCTTTGTACTTTTAATCAAACCAAATTAAACTGGACTTGTAGAGCTCGGTTAATCACCCATGAGAGTATCCAGGTGCTGAGAACCTCTCGCTGAGGAAGTGTTCAGTTGGACAGCCATGTCTTGAGTCATTTAATGAATTCCTGCAGAGAGTGCTAGGTTTGGAGGTTTAGGTGGAGATCATTCCAGGACTTAGTCACAAAGAAGGGAAAGTAGCATCCTCCAACATTGCGTTGGTGTATGTGGGGCATGTGAGTGAGGGAAAGGCATGCGGAGTGCAGGTGTCTGGAGAGTGAAAATTTAGGCGGTGGTTGATGTATGCTCTTCGTAAGTCATGTAGGGCTTTGTGGGTGTGGATCAGCATCTTGAATATACATCTCTTCTGAATGGGGAACCAATGGAGCTTCTTGAGGTGTGGGGTGATGTGTATCTATTTAGGGAGCTTGAGGATGTCTTACTGCTGAGTTCTGTATCGTCTGCATTCTTTTCAGGAGGTGTGCATTGATCCCAATGTATAGTGTGTTGCCATAGTCCATATGGCTGGTGACCAGGGCTTGAGTGACAGTCCCTCTAGTGCTGATGGTAAGGCATGTGAAGATCTTAGGGACAGGTCAGAGTGAAGATGCATTGCTGTCCAGGATGATGCTACGGTTAAGCGCATGTTCTGTGGGGATGGTCCTTGTTTGAAAGGTCACCAGGAGTTGCCCCACGGGGAAGTTTTGTTTCCGAATATCAGTACTTCCATTTGGTCCAAGCTAAGTTTTAGGCAATTGTTTTTCATCCAGTCAGCTACACTCGTCATGCATTTGAGGAAGTTGGCCTTTGTGGGGGCGAGGTCTTCTGATAGCAAGAGGATGAGCTGAGTGTCATCAGCATAGGATATGATTCTAAGTTCTTGGGTTCTGAGGATGTTGACCAGGGGGGTCATGTAAGTGTTAAACAGTATGAGCTGAGGGAAGAGCCCTAGGGGACTCTGCAGATAATGTTCTTAGGTTCCGAGGTGAAAGGTGGGAGCCGCATTCTCTGGGTTCTTCTAGTAAGAAAGGATGCGGTCCATTTAAGGGCGTCTCCTTGGATTCTAATGTGGTGACGTCTCTTGATAAGGGAGTGGTGGGATATGGTGTTAAAGCCTGCTGAGAAGTTGAGGAGGATCAGGGCTGCTGTTTCTCATGGTCAGGGAGGGTGGTGATGTTATCATTTCATTTATACTTTATTTTGATTTAAAAAGAAAATCACAAAAGTCAGCACAATATAAAACCCAGGGTCTAAGAAATCATCAACAAACATTACACTGCACTATTCCAATACACGTGACTGTGGGACATTCCTATAATACAGCATTAAAACTATAAATATCATAAAACTAAGTTGAAACCCGCCTTTATGGTGGACCAGAAACTGTTCCTAATTAAAAATACATCAAGAACATTAAAAAGCATGTCAACAAGTAATACATATATATAAAAAAAAAGAAAAGGGGGAGCAATGTAAATAAAAATTACAAACGCCTCCCTTCAGACCAGCGAGTCACACACACTCGGCCCAAAAACTTCGCTATAGCAATCACATAGGGGTCATCCACAGAAAATTTAAATAATCTAAAAGCCTTGCAGTGTTCCCTGGTCCCCATCAAGGTGCAAATGAGTTTGAGCCAATATCTCCTCGGGTTGAGATATGCTGGACATGCAAATAAAATATGGCCCACCGATTCTTCCCTTTCTGGGCAGAATGGACATTTATTATTGCTGGCGAGTGAACCAGACTACTTGGAAGTAAATGCCTTGGTCTGTATGGTACCAACTCTAAATTTATGAAATAATTTACGGTCACGGGTTGAGGTAATTAGGTCTCAAAACTGTTCATAATAAGGTTCAGATTTGATGTATAGGAATGTGCTAGACAATGTGAGACTATTGAAGGATGCATACTGTTGGGTGTAAATCCAATCCCAATATGCTGTCTTTAGTTCTTTTTTTGTTGGAAAAACACTTCCCTCTGGAGAGGACCACAACCGAACCAGTCCCAACTCAATGAGAATATATTTGACACCTCTAAACCACTCTATTTTGTTGTTCACATCCAAATCCCGAATTTCCCGGACTGCAAACGCATAGTTGGTCAATTCGGGGGTCACCGAGAGTCTTCTCCAGTATTAAACTGATCTAAATTGGGCGACAACTCTTAAGGAGTGATACCCCAAATCCAAATATAGAGGAATTAGGAGGGTGGATTGCGGCAAACCCATTACAGATCTTAAAAATGTATTTTGTATTACCACCAATGCTTCCAGATTCAAATGTGCCCACAATTCTGAACCATATAAAATTGTGGCACTGACTTTAGAGTTGTATATCCGGAGTACTGGAGCCACGGTTTTGGTATGAGAACGTCTAAATTCCCTGAGCAGCGCACCTGAGAGTTGAGCATTTTTAACCATAAGACAATCAAGTTGAGGCTTCCAACTCATCTTTTTAGCAAGTGTTACCCCAAGATATGAAAAAGTCTCCGTTAGCTCCAACGTGCCTTCCCGCATCCTAACTTCGCCGATTTGTTTCGCAGAGTTTTGGAGGACCATAAACTTTGTTTTGTCAACATTGACAACAAGGTCGTGATCCTCACAGAACTCATCAAATCTTATCAGGGCGCGTTGAAGACCCTGTCTTGTTTTTGATATGATGAGAGTGTCGTCGGCAAACATAAGGAAAGGGATCTTTTTTCCACCTAGACTCAGGGCATCAGTTCAGTTGGATAATCTTCGTAATATTTCAAAACCCCATTAATATAGATGGAGAATAGAGTGGGTGCAAGGATACACCCCTGCCTAACCCCCTTCTCGACCGGAAATTTGTCGGTGGTATGACCAGCCAAATCCCACCTGACCTGGGCAAAGTTGTCTGTATGCAATTTAATTACAAAATACAAAATCTCTAGAGCATGCCCAGCTTTAAGAGGCTATGCCACAATTTGGAGTGAGGAACTAGGTCGAAAGCAGACCTCAGATCCACAAACACTGCATAAATAGCACCTTTCCCCAGAGTAACAGTGCGCCAGGAGATAAGAATAAACCTTAGGACCTCGTCCACTGTACTAATACATTGTCTAAAGCCAGCTTGTAGATCTGATAAAATCATCCAACCATGCCTGGATTCTCCCTAATATCACTCTAGCCACAACTTTTTGAATGCAATCGATCAAACTGATCGGTCTATAGTTTCTTAGGAGTGACCGATCCCCTTTATTAAAAATGGGGAGAATAACAGCGCCAGCCCAGGAACCAGGAACCGCTCCCCCGTGGTCGATAGCATTCATTAAAAGTTGAATATATTTAGTCCAGAATGCCAAGTCTTGGACAAAAAGATCTGCAAGAATGCAGTTGAGACCTGACTCCCTCCCTTTTGGAACGTTGAGGAGTGCTGCTTCTACTTCCTTACTAGAGATACTAAGTGGGAGAAGGGATAAAGGCACTACAAAAATATCCTGTGTGCCCAAGTTAATTGCAAATTGGCCTTTGAAATGTGAGACCAAGAGATCCGGCTCCACATGGTTAGGGGGAGCTTTTCCAGAATCCCCACTCCCCCATTTCACCAAATGCCAAAAACGTCACAAATCCCTTCCAGAACAGGCATGGAGGAGTTCCGCCCAGTGTGCCTCATTCCAGTCCCGTTTTGCCTTACGTTTTGATAAGTTATAACCCTGCCACTTTTCTCTTATAGAATCCTGGTTCTTACTCCTAATTGCAGCAGCCAATAGTTTGTAAGCAATGAAACACTTGGAACTATACCATGGTGCTGCTTTGCACCCAGATGGTGCAGGGACTTTTGAATTATGTGTTATAAAAAAACCTTTAGTTGGTTAAAAAGATGCTCATGTGTTTGAGCAGCTCCATCCCTAGTCAACCCTAAGCCTGTAGGGTAGCAGTGGAATTTGCTACCAAATGGCTCACAGCTTGCAACTTCACCGGGTCAAGTACTACCTTACACCATTTGAGGCATCTGGTGTCATTAGTCAACTGTCCCTCTACGCAGTCTAATCTATTATGCTGTGCTTTCGATTTACTGAAAACAATATCCCGCATAGAAACTACAAGTGGATTATAATCACTTTATGGCATAGCAACAACCATCATATCGAGCAATTCTGGTCAGAGTTCCATATTAACCATGAAGTAATCTATACGACTATGACGGTGCCCATTGCTGAATGTTGCAGCCCCCTGCTTATCAGACTTTGTGCGGCCATTTGCAGCTCTTAACCCATGTTCTAGACACAGAGCTTTTAACTGGAGAGATGCTCTAGTCCATTTTTTACTGGGAGTGATGTCCAGTGAAGGAATTAACCACTGGTCATCCTCCTCCAAACTAAAATAAAAGTCCTCACAGTCAAGGGGTTCGAAGGTAAAATTCCCTGCAATCAAAATATTGCTGATCCCTTTGTGTTGAGTTAAAAAAACATCTAGTACGTCTACTGTGTCAGATGGCTTCCCTCCTTGGAGTCCCCTAGAATAAACTTTAATAAGGACGATACCCTGATTGGTGCCGTAGCAAAGCTTAAGAATAAGAATATCCAGTGAATCGTTTTCAATCTCCTCAAAATTGTATGAAATGGACTGTCTGGACCAGATTATCAACCCACCCTTGGGTCTACTCCTTTCTCCCTGAACTGCTGGTTTTAAAAATGTGTATATCCTTTGTGGAACACCTTATCTACTGCCCCGGATTCTTGGAAAAATATGATATCCTGCTCCTCAATAAATGTGGTCCACTCCATGGAGACAAGCTTACTTGTAAGCCTCGCAATGTTCCAGGATGCTATTCTAAGGACCTTGGGAGACTCCTTAGATATACATTGAGAAGGACCTACATCTGTAGTTAACACAGATAAGGGTGTGGCATTAACACTAGAAGTACTGGTACTAGCCAAATCTGTAAAGCAGGACCTCAGTGCAACCTGATTACCCAAGCTACTACAATGGGGTACATAGGACTCCCTACCACTGGGGTTATACACACTGTTCCCATTAGATTCCTGGACCCAGCATGGGGAGACATTTATTGGCTGTGGCGCTGGACCCAGTCAGTCAATGTCCTCAAGATTGTTAAATGAGTCAAACCTGTTAAATGTTGGGACAGTGTACTCATATGGCCCCTGTGCTGGTGGTACCCGGTTGCTAATAGCCATCGGCTTTTGAATCAGCCAATTTTCTCGATAGAAGTACCCCAGGGGTAGGATGTTTATACTTCCCTCACTCGGATACCATGAGCCAGCCCCATCTAAGATTGTCTTGACTAGGTAGGGAGACCCACAATTAACCACCACACAATCACCTCTACTTGTTTTATTGGTATTGCCTATCCAGGCAACTCTACGTGCCATTTTGTAACCCCTGAATAGCTGGCCCCCCAACCTTGTTTTAGAATCTATAAAGTGGAGGGCCTTGTTCCTCAGTGACACCCAATTTTCCTCAGTGCTGGATTGCAGGTGGGGGAGGTTAGTGAGAACAATAGAATAGGGTGTTGCCTCTGGAGGTAAATTCAAGGTTTCGTTGCATTGTTGGCTATTCAAACCACCCTGGCGAGCCCTAGTATGAGTGGCATGCCCTAGTGTTGCACCTCTACCAGATATTAAAGTATCTTGAACCATTCCATTATCCACAGGTTTCTGAGGGGGTTCAACCCCATTTATGCTTACTAACACATTATCACAAGTTGGTGGAACAACAGGGACAATTGGAGCAGTTGGGGCTGGAACTAAAACTTTACTGGAAACTGTTGGACAGCTTGGGGTACTAGCTAATAAGTGGTGCTCAATCTTGGTTAGTCTTTGACTAATGTTTAACAATTTTAGAGCCAAAGGATTGAATTTTGCCTCCAATAGTTCTTCAAACTTAGCAATAAGCCTTGCCTCCACATCACAGGGCAGCTGATTGGAGCAAAATGAGGAGATGTTGGTTGTAGGGATTAAAATCTTAGAAATACCAGCCTCTTGTGCGCTCCCTTTTTTCTCGCGAGATGGCCCTTTAGTTTTGGCCACTTTAGTAGTCTGGTGCACAGTAGTAGGGAGCCCCCCGCCTTCCTCTTCTTGGATACAACTGAGTCTCGACCCTCACATGTTTTGGCCTGGGATTGACGCTGTTGGTGAGTTAACATCATATCTGGAGAAGAGATGGTAGAGTTTTGGTCGCTCGCTAAAGGCGGGGAACAGGGAGCAGTCAACAACAGTGAGGAGGGGCTGGAAGATGGACATAAAGATGGTTCCATTACCAAACCCACCCCCGCTTGCAAGTTAGTAACCAAAGTCCCAGCTGATTCTCTACGGGGGTAAATTGATAGCCTTCTTTGAGTGAGCTCAATCTCTTTAATAAGTACAGATTCGGCCCTCAAGAGGAATGCGTCAAGTGTACCAACAAACCCCTTTTGATTAGACTTGCTCATATTGGACTATTTTGATCAGCCCCAATTGCCCAGAAAAAAATAAACAAAATACTTCAACAGATAACTGTCACTGACCAGCAATGAGAAGGTATCATGAAAGTGAAAGAGGGATGGCCCAGCCCAGCCTTCTCCGGGCTTCGACGGGCGCGGACGGGCCCGCCCTTGGCCCGGGCTTCCCTTGGACACGTCCGCGCGGCGTGGGAGGGCCGGGCCGGTTTTATGAGCCTCCGGCACCCTCTCGCAGCGTCACTGACTCAGCGCGCAGTAGTCCCGGGAGTTGTCCGTCGGCCGCGCTGGAGCTTGCAGTGGCAAATACAGCAGGTGGCAGCGATAGAAAAGTACTGTGGCTGTTCCCCTCACGGCTGGAATAAAAAAAAAGCAGCGTCTCTCTCAGCGGGAGGGCTGGGCTGGTTTTATGAGCCTCCGGCGCCCTCTCGCAGCGTCACCTACTCAACGCCCAGCCGAGCCTTCCGGGTAATGTAGTCCCAGGAGTTGTCAGACGGCTGCGGTGGCAAATACAGCAGGTGGCAGTGACAGAAAAGTACTGTGGTGTTCCCCTCACGGCTGGAATAAAAAAAAGCAGCGTCCCCTCAAAAAAAATCAGTTGCCACGATCGGGGCAGTTTGGGTGCTGTGGTTGGTGCAGAATCAGTAGGTGTCTAAAAGATTGTTCTTCTCCAGATGTTCCGTGAGTTGATGGTTGATAGCTTTATTGAGGACTTTGGTGGGAAAGTGAAGAAGACAGATGGGATGGTAGTACTTGAGGTCACTGTGTAAGATCTCCTATATTTACTATTGCATAAATACTACTCTGTGGCTACAGAGCAAATTTTTCCTACTGTGGCATTGAAACCTTGCATCACATTTAATAAATGCTATTAAGTATACCAAAACAAATAACTAAATAAATAGCTTAACATATATCACTTCCTCTCAACTAGCTCTGCTTCACTGAGTACATAGTTTTTACCAACACTCCCATTTTCCAACTGTTTGGGGGTCAATGTTTGACTCCCATCATATTTACTCTGGTTCTGCTGGTCTTGTCGTATTTCCAAGGTTGGGCAGGTGACACAGATGGTTCTTCTGTTTGGGCTGGGGGAGCTGTTACATCTAATTCTGCTTATTCGACTCAAACCAATGTGTGTTATTGGTCTTAACAGACAAGGAGTCTTCAAAAGTCTACCTCCTCTTCACCGTGAAGTGTGGGTGTTGTAAATGTGTGTCTTTGGATCATCCTTATTATCCCCTTGATAGAAAATTGTACAGTAGAGAGCATGTCAGAATATTTGATGTATGTTACAATGCAAACAATTACAATGGATGCTTTTACTATCCAGTTTTTACATCACAACTACCATTACATCGCAAGATTTTACAACGCATGCCATTACAACAGATTTCTTAAAACTACCATTACAACGCATTCCATTACTCATAATACTTTTAGGGCAACAGTAGGGTGTGTTGGATAGTGTAGGGGTAAAAATTACTATTCCCACACCAGTGAGTGCAACAGTAGGGGAAGTGTTGGATAGTGTAGGGGCAAAAATTACTATTCGAATCTACCCCAAAACTCATGTCCCCCCTAAAACTAAAAGTCTCCATTACTTACCTTATAATGCGTTGTAATGGCATGCTTTGCAGTGGCATGAGTTGTAGTGGTATGCGCTGTCGTGACATGGTTTGTAATGGCATGCGATGTAAAGGCAGTTGCATTGTAAAAGCAGTGCGATATGATGACTAAGTTGTAATGGATGTTTCCCGCTATATATACTCTGCATATATAGGTAAACAATAAGATTTGCTCACATTCATGTAACTGTCGGCACACAGAAATTACTTGAATGACACAAAATCACGCTATGCCTAGGAGTATGAGTTGAACCCATGTAGTAAACCATCAATTTCTGTCTGTCATTGTTCGTGTTTTTAGAGTACAGATACAATGTTGCAATATTTCATGTGTACAAATACAGTGCTGTTCTTCCCTATGCACTTTGTTGCCATATGTTTCTTTTTAGAGTATGTACTCATCTGCACTTTATTGGGCATATTTTCAGCAGCTGCAGTGAGTTTAAAGCAGAGAGTGGGAGCCTGCGGATGCGTCAATGTTGTTTACTCCTGCAACTGCCTGTAATCCCAATGTGCTCTCACTGAGTGTCTACACTGGGCTGGGTGGTGGCTGTGACTTGGGTCAACAGCTGTTGCTGCTTAATCTATCCTTCTGATCACTCTCTATTTGGTAAAAGATTTCTGAATTTCGTTCAACCTACTGTTTTTCACCTCTAATGAATATATTCTCTGTTTTCTTTTGGTTTCCAGAAACCTTAAGGAGACTCTTCCAAACTCTGTCTTACTTTCCTTTTCATGCTCATCAGCAAGAATTATAAGGTCACAATTTTCTCTGAATTCCTTACTTATCTTGTTTGCCACCCATTTTTCCTACGGCTTCTGACTCGCCATAGTATTACCTCCCTTCAGTAGGACCGTTGCTCCTCTCTAGTGCGCTTTAGCTCTAATACCTTTCCATTTCTGACGCACTTCCGGGATGTGTGATGTCATCAGTACTGCTAAAGAGTGGGGGCCTCATCTATGAAAAGTGACGCATCGCTGCGTGAAAACAGCGATGCGTCACTTTTCATTGCGCCCTCCTTGCGACACCAATGATGCGTCATAATTACAGTGTAATGCATCATTGCGCAAGGAGTTACAGATACGTCAGTATTTCTGACGTATCTGTAGGCGGAAAAGTGACGCATTGCTGGAGTGTGTCACAAAAGTGACGCAACTCCAGCAATGTGTCCTTTCACATGGGGCAAGCCCCATGTGAAAGGGCCTGCGTCAGTCTTACTCCTGCTGTGAGGCAGGCGTAAGAAATTGACACACTTGTGTCCTAGAAGTGGCGCAGTGAAATCTCATAGATTTCACTGTGTCACTTCCATGACCCTTTCTTGCGTCAAAACGCCCCCTTTGCATACATTATACCTGGCGCAGGTATAATGTGGCGCAGGGGTTTACAAAGTGACGCATCAACCTAGACGCGTCACTTTGTAAATATGGCGCAACAAGGCGCATTTTGTACGCCATTGGTGCGTCACAGAATGTGACGCACCGCCGGCGTAAAAGTGACGCAGAGCCTCATAAATGAGGCCCCTAGTCTCGATGTGTGAATGGGTGAGGTTCAGAATTTCCTTTTTTGCACAGTGACTCACCGAGTCGATATGCAGCTGCCGGCCGTTTACGTGCATGCCTTCATTTCACTTTCAATTTGCGATTTGCTTAAAATTGTAAAACAATAACGCAAAATTGGTCTTTGGTATACTTGGGCTATAACTTCTTTACTGCTATAAAACATTGTATTTTCTATTAGCGTCCTAGCTTGGTAGGTCTATAAAAATATGGAAATCACCCAATACTATTGTTTTGAGAGCATTTATGTTTCTGAATTGTTCTCATTCTCATCAAACAAAGCTACAGTATGAGGCTTAGAAGCTTTCAAAACACTTTGGGGCCACTCAGGAACAATGCTGCATGGAAGAGCCGGCAAATGAACCAGTTCTGTTATTGGCGATACACTCAGCTGAAGTGCTTATCAGAAATATTTTTGAAGTATGGAAATGGAACATTTGAAAAGCTGCTCCATTTAATACCTTATCATTACCGGTGCAGGAACCAATAGAGCTTTTCAGTGTTCTGCTCCAGCCATCAGAGCACCTGGTGACAGCTAGTCCAAATGTAATTTGCAGGATTCATTACACTTCCACTTCCTAATCTAGGACACTTCTGAGTTTGCTGAGCAGTAGGCTGTACAACTGGGACATTTGAGTATTTAAATACTTCCCATAAGGGACGCAAAAATAATGTTGTTTTAGACTATATAACTGTTTTCATATATTTTCTTCCGCACTACTGTATGACTAATGATAAAGCTTTCATATATTGTACTAATGTTTTGTTATTGGAACATCCTCTAAATGTTTATATCATACACATTTCTCTATCTCTTACAAACATGATTTCGAGAAGTATGCGAAGTAGACAGAGTCTTGATTTAATAAAGCTGATCTAGGTTTAAATGAGTAGAGGGGAACGTTCCAAAAATAGGTTTTGCTGCAGAAAAAAAATCTTTTTAGATGAGTGCCATCCTGTAAGAAAAATATTATGCTACAATAATCTCTGTTTAATCGAACCTTTGCTTGCAGGTGAATTTGAGGAAGGGTGGTAAACCCTTTTAACATTACGAGGTTTGGAAGCTGGTCCACTTTGCCCACCGAATATTAACGTTTCACCCTCCTAAATTCGATAATGTCTGAGTTGTACTTCTAGGGGGAGATTTACTAAGATTTTGTGAGGTGTTTGCATCACAGAAGGGACACAAATAGGCAGAAAATAATTTGTTTCCAATTTACTTTTAGAACTTGAAAGTAACGCAAAGCAGCACCAAGAGGGCGTACCATGGGTGGTACATGGCCATTCCCATGCAACCACCCAAGGTTTCTGATGCCAAACCCTATTTACTAAAGAAAGTAGAAGGGGTTTAGCATTAGAAAACTGAGCCCTTTTGATGAAATTGCAAGGAAGGAGAAATGCTTTTAGTTCTCCTTCCTTTTCCGACTTTGTACCTGTGCTGCACTTTACAAGCACACATATAAAGAGGGAAAAAGGTTAAAGTTAGTATAAGCAAGAAGGCTATCCTTCCAGTACAAAACCTATGCTACAGTCACAAAAAACCCTTGCACTATGGCACGAAGGTGTCTCCATGGCGCACAGCAGCTAATTTCAGCGCCAGCAATAGGGAAAGAAGAGAGCCATATGTTTGTAAATATGGCGCTCTCCTCTCTCCTTTTCATGCAGCGCGGTGCAGCATTTGCGGCTGCTGCAGTGCACTGCGTGAATAAGAGTTAAATATGGCCCCTAGTGTCCATTTTAAACAAAAGTTTTCGGGGTAATTTACTGTTTTTGATGTTCTAGTAGCAATAACGCCTTTGCCTGATTTCCAAGGTGGCGTTAAGCCACTTAATTTAGTTTAACGCCACCTTGTAAATAATACCCCTTTCATGCAGCACTTAGCATGAAAAGGGAGGGCTATGGGTGTTGCTGTGGGCATTCTGCCGTGACACCCATTGCCTTTTGACACTGCCTCCTATTTACAAGGGTGGCGTAAATATGGAGCAGCGCCAAAAATAAGACCGGGGAAAACCTTGTCTTAACTTGGCGCAACCAGGTGAAATGATTAATTTCTCCTTGTTTTCACTGTTTCTATGGGTGCAGAATTCTGCAACACGCTTAGATAGAGCTAATCACCATTAGTGATTGTTCATGTGCAGCAAGATGTCCCTTCCTGCACATAAACAACCATTAGACAATGACAAGTTGTAACTCCATTCTGCAGCACACATAGAAGTTACGAATCGCCATTATTGATTAACACCTTCCTGCACATGAAGAATCATTCTGTACAAAGCAGGCACCCTATAGTGCAAGGGTGCCTGCGCTGGCACTAAAAGCAAAAGGAACACATGATGGACGGAAAGCTAAACAATGCATACATTTAACCCCAGTTACAAAGATCTGAGTTTAATCCATTGTTCTTTGGCTCACCACATCATCCCAGTCTGGGCCTAGCCATATGCAAATCTGTCTTGACCCTGCTTCTCATGAGAGCAGTCCAGCCCAAAATTCCAGCAAGATCCTCCCTCAGCTGGAAACAAGCATTCTGGGACCGGCTTCAGAGCATCACCGCTCATCAACCAGGCTAGTTTGAATCCGGTGGCGCAGTGAGCACAAGAACCACATCTGGGACCCACCATTCCCACTTAGGGGGCGACAAAAGCAAAATGATCAAATGATGGACGGAATGCTGAGCAATGCAAACATTCAACACCAGTCACAAAGACCTGGGTTTAATCCATTGTTCGTTTGCTCACCACGCCATCCCAGTCTGGGCCTAGCCATATGCAAATCTGTCTTGACCCTGCTTCTCATGGGAGCAGTCCAGCTCAAAATTGCAGCAAGATCCTCCCTCAGCTGGAAACAAGCATTCTGGGACCGGCTTCAGAGCATCACCGCTCATCAACCAGGCTAGTTTGAATCCGGTGGCGCAGTGAGCACAAGAACCACATCTGGGACCCACCATTCCCACTTAGGGGGCGACAAAAGCAAAATGATCAAATGATGGACGGAATGCTGAGCAATGCAAACATTCAACACCAGTCACAAAGACCTGGGTTTAATCCATTGTTCGTTTGCTCATCACGCCATCCCAGTTTGGACCCAGCCATATGCAAATCTGTCTTGACCCTGCTTCTCATGAGAGCAGTCCAGCCCAAACTGCCAGCCGGAATCTTACACAGCCCAGAAACAAGCATCTTGGGACCGGTTTCAAAGCATCACCACTCATCAGCCAGGCTAGCTTGATTCACGTGGTGCAGTGAGCACAGGACCCACATTCGGGGCACATCCTTCCCACTTAGAACGACAAAAGCAAAAGGAACAAATGATGGAATGAATGCTGAGCAATGCCCCTGTACTCTCCATGCCACTGAAATCAAGCTGGACAGACTGATGATGAGTGAAACCCTGAAACCTGTCCCAGGGTGACCGTTTCTGGTCCAGGGAGGACCTGGCCTGGCAGTTCAGGCTGGACTGTTCCAATAGGGAGCAGGGTCAAGGCTGATTTGTAGATGGCTAGGTTGCAACTGGAATGCAATGAAAGGATGGATTTATTTAGGCACAGAACTCTGTAATGAATGAAGGTGTTACATTGTTCAACATTCTGTCCTTCAATTGTTATTTTTACATTTACACTGGCCTTAGACGGCTAAATTGAGCACAAGTGCTAGGAGAAATGCAGGGGTGCACTTTTAAATACTGTGCATCCCTGCGTTTCCATAATGTCGTACCCCAGCGCTACTAATTGTGTCGTAAAACCGCACTCTGCCATTCTATTGTACATATGCCCCTTTGTTTTGCAAATTAGCATGTTTTCCAACATTCCAAATAAAAACAAGTAATAATTTATATTTTGAGAGTCACAATAGCTTCAATGATCTTTCCAAATATCTCCCCATTACCACTCCACGCGAACCAATGTTTTTCTCGATAAACATGTAATCAGATTTCACAGAAGTATGTGAAGTTTTTTCAGCTTCTTTTTTTTTAAAAGAAAATTGGAATTCTAAACTGACTTCATTCAACAGTGTATCTTTCTGCCATGGCCAAGCTATGAGTGTACAAAGGTGCATGTTTCTGATTCCTTAATCTTTATGAAGTTGAGTGCTAATCACGAGTTGCTGCTGTGACTGTTTATTTTGAGTTTATCATTGACATCTTGGCGAAGATTTACAATTGTTTCATGCAACACAAGGCAGAAATCCAACTTGCCGTGCTGCATTGTCTGAGGAGGGAATCAGAATAGAGCCATATTTAATGTATTAAGATTGTCATATTACTGCAGTCATCCTCTTCACAGATGCACAAACATGCAGCCTTCTATTTTTGCACAGCCTTTCACAGATGTGTGTGTGCTGAATTACTTAGGATTAAACTGTAAGCATACCCTAACATTTCAGTACAAATTCCTAGTTCTAGACAAACTCTGAAGCATCCCATATATTGGACTGAATTTTGTATTTTAAAATAAAAACATTTCTCCTTGTTTAATTCTGCTTTAAGCTCGGTCAAGCTATCTTAGTAGCTCGGCTTTGTTTCAAAACATATGGGTATTTTGGCTGATCCAGCCAAGTATCACCACAGCACCACAGCAATGTCTCCTGGATGCAAAGCCTCGCAAAGTAGCACAAGTGCATTTTGTGCTGAATAAATGGCACCTTTTTTTGCACAATATCCCTTTTGTTCTAGGTACCTTTGTGAGACTTTGAACGTTTTTGAGTAGTAACTAGGGCAAAGCCAGAGCCAGTCTGGCTCCATGTGTCTTTTGTAGGAGCCTCATCTATTTTTCATCCACTTCCTACATCATCCCTATCACAAGCATGTTAAATTGTGTAGGCTCAAAACCAACTGAAATATAAAAAATGTAATTTTTGTTTAATTTTACCTTAATTAATTTAAAAATGATTAGTGAACTTGTAAAACTGAGGCCACATGTTATATTTAAGTCAGCATCCCATTGGAGATACGTTTTTTGTGTTGCTAATAACTTTGGCACCGTTTGACGAATCTCCATAAAAACATGTTTAGAAAGTGTTACTTTTTGGCTAGTTTATGCATGTAAGGTGCCGGGTGATCTGTGAAGCGAGGAAGAAAAAGGAGGTCCCAAAACCCCAAATCCTCAAGCATTTTCCTTAGACTTCTTTATGAACTGGTACTGTAAAAACTGGCAAAAGAAATTACAATAAATTTGTCAGTAAGCTAAATCGTGGTCTGTAGATTGTGCTTCCTGTGATTTGGTGTAAATCTGTTCAATAGGTTTTGAGAAATTAAGGTTAAAAATATGTGTATTTCTGGGCGGTTGACTGCAAGGGACTCTCGTGAGAGTCTCTAAACCCAATTAAAAAATACAGCATTCATGATTAGGTTTTTTCCTTTTGGGCCAATTCACTCCTATGCGAGCACTCTGATTGGCTGGCAGCAACATGATGTTGTTGGCAGCCGTTACAGGACTTAAGGACTTAGTCCCCTGTCCTGGAATAAATAAAAATAAATAATATAAAGTAGCAGTGTAGGGATATTTTGCACCCTTAGGCCCCATAGGAGGAGATCCAGAGGAACTCCCACCCCCAAGGCTAAAAAAAGAGAAATATTTTTTGTAATCCCACAGGACTGCAAAGTGGTCAAAAAAAGGGCGGCCTGGGCCAGCATTCTTAAATTAAGGGGAGGGGTACCTAGACCCACTACCTAAGCTATATGCTGCCTCAGAGAACACATCAACCAGTGCCTAGCTTACCTAATTAGGGGAGGGGGCATGCAGCCAACTTCCCTGAGCCATATTCAACTAGGATCAACCATCCCCTGTGTCCCCAATTATTTATTTGGGGAAAAGGGCTGCTCTACCCCTGACTGATCCAGTTGCGTCCCCTGGGATCCCAACCTCTGGGGCCCAATTTAAATATATAGGGAAGAGGGTGCATGCCCACCTCCCCTAGCCATATTCAGCCGTGGTGATGCCATCTCCCAGTGTGTGAAGTATTTCTTAAGAGGAAGGGGCTGTGCTTTCCTGGGGACCCCACCCCCAAGTGCCGCCACTTTTAAAAAAAGGGTGGGGGGCCATGCAGCCTCCCTCTCTAAGCTTTTAATGGCACTAGGGACCCCGTCTTTTGGGGTCGGCTCACTAGCAGTGTCCCAGGAGCCCAGCCCGGGACACAGCTGTTTTCCTGCCCACACCTGTGTTGGCAGAGTAACATGTGCTTGGTGCTCCTTGGTTCCACCTGGTGGGAGCATTTTCAAAACTTCCATCAAATGGGAGCAAACACAGATTTGCGCGAGCACGCAAGTTAGGATGGCCACCCCCCGGTGAGCTCCTCACTGCATCAGCCCTTCTTTGACGTTGTGCTTTTCCAGTTCTGCAGAGCAACGGAAAATGTAATAATATATATCTTTAGTTGGATATAAAACAAATATCCTTAAAAGAGTTTTTCAACAATTCACACCATGTACAAAAAAAATAAAAGCAAGAGGTCAATTGGACTACAATAGTAAAATGTTGAACATCCGCATCACGATCTTCCAGTTTCTATTACATAATAACAAGTTGAGACATAATGTGCAAAATAGTTCAGACACATAGCATAAAGCTCCTCGATACAATGGCCAGTCACATTAAAACATAAAATGCTCTTCTTTTCATTTTTCTCCTTTTTCCCCTTTTATTTCATTTTCTTTCCTTCTTCCTTCTTTCTCTTTTTAGAACTTAGAGGAAAAGTACGTATTGGTTAAGACGGTTAAATAAGGCGGGAGCGTTAGCTGGGCCTCTTATGCGTAAAATTACAATATGCCTGCCGTATATAGATTATTAGTCCTATATTTAAGTCTATGTTTTCAGGGTTCAAAGCTGCAATGATTGCTTGTCTGCAGGTCCGAATGCCCAGCCTGTTCCATTCAGCTTTAAGTTTGCGTCCATGTTGGGAGATAAGGGCGGGGCAAAGGCACACCACGTGGACCAATGTTTCTGCTGTCTTACTGCACCCTCTGCACATAAGGTCTTCCGTAATGCGTCGCCAAGGGGGCAGATCTTTTAGGAATCACCAATCACCCATTCTAATAGCCATGAAGCTGCATTTTAAAAGCAGTGGGTATTTGCAAGACAAGTACATGGCAGAGGATAATCGCCCGTAGGAGTTCATAATAGCCCAAGCATGTCTACGTTTGGCAAAAAGGACTTTGTCGATAATGAGAGAGCTCATTCTCACACATTTTTTAATAGTCATTTTAAATGCTGTCATGCTAGGGTTGAGGGCCCATAGATCACCAGCCGACATTCGTGAATAGAATCCTTAAAAAGGCGACCATACGCGCCCTCTGGGTTTTTCTGAGTGATTTCTAGCCAGACCAGGGACTCTTGTGTGCCTGTGTCAGCTTGTCTCAATTTATGGCAGAAATTTAAGTAAGTCCCAATTTTAGAAGCCTCGTAATTTAGTAATCCCAGCTCTAATCGTATCTGGGCAGCAGAGGCAGTTTTGGGCAGATAGAGGACCTTTTTATAGATTTTAGTCACATGTTGATTTAAAACAGTGTTCAATTTGCCCCTAAATATCTCAATCTCATATGATAGGGTAGGTCCAATTTTGGCTTTCAGGACTTCCAGTAATGGTGATAGAGTTGGACCGGACAGGTTTTTTGAAAGCTTGGCAAGAGTCACCCCTAGGGTCGTAGCTTTTACTGTGAACTCATTACGCTGTTTGGTGAAGTTACCCCTAGAGTCAAAGTGGACACCTAAGTATTTATACGTACTACCTGTAACAAGGCTTATAATATTGTATGGCCACCCACCACCGACATGACGTTTCCTCCCAAAGGGTACCACTTGGGTTTTCTTTAGGTTAACCTCTAGTTGGTTCGTGGTGGGGTAGCTAAATAGTTTATCTAGGAGCCTTTGCAACCCGACCCATGTGAGGCTCAAAAGAACCAAATCATCGGCATATAAGAGATTGCTTTGTGCCGTGCCTCCCACCTTCGGGAGATGACTATTTCTTTAATCCAAAATCTTCTGCAAATCCGCAATGAATAGGTTAAAGAGAAGGGGGGCGAGCACGCATCCCTGTTTTACACTTCTGGTTGTCATGATTTTCCAAGAGAGATGCGTGCCAGACCCCAACTTCACTTGGACCCAGGTGCAAGAATGAAGTTGGATGATCACCTCCAATAGTTTTTCATGGATCCCCCATTTTCTTAGCTTTTCCCATAGGGCTGCCCTTGGAACCCGATCGAAAGCGGCTTTAAAGTCGACAAAACAACAAAACACTGCCCTAGATGTTAAAAGAGTTTTGTCGATAATAGTAGACAGTGTCAATAAGTTGGTCCTAGTCCCGGAGTTGGCGATAAAGTCAGTTTGATTCATTGGTATCAGTTTGTGTTGCTCTGCCCATAACCTCAGCTCTTCCAAGTGCATTCCTGCATAATATTTAGCCTCAATGTCTAAAAGAGCAATGAGTCTGTAATTGCTAGGAGAGGCGCGGGATCCTGATTTGTAAATTGGGTGGATTATTGCACCCCGCCAGGAGTCCGGGACTGTTGCAGTTCTTAAAGCAAAATTGAAAAGGTTGGTTAGAGTCCCCGACCAGAGAGCTATATTTAATTTGAACAGGCTCTGTGGCAAGCCATTTGGGCCCGGGGCTCCATCCGATCTTGCTTTTAACACAACTGTGGTGACCCTTGCTTAGGTGATCTGGATATCATCACTGTAAGAGTCTGGACACTCCACCTATTGCTGAAAACGGTTTCAATCACTTTGGGGGGCCAGCTTCCTATAGGTGCTATGCTCTCAGGTGACCTAAAGTGGTCGGTCAGGAAAATTGCCCAGTCCGATTCTTGTATATTTGCCGATCCGAAGCTTGATGGGCACGAATTAGAATGGTAGATTAAGGCCCCAGATTTTCTTGAATTACGGTTCTTGCATTCCCATAATAGTTTGCACCAGAATTGATTTTCGTGTATTTGTTTATCTTTTTGTGTGGCCAGTCTGAATGATGTTTGTGCTATTTGGTACAAGTTTAAAAGCTCGTTGTTCCCAGGGGATTCAGTGAGTAACTGCAGGGCGTTGTTTCTGGCTTTCTTCAGGACCCTTGAGTGTTTTGAGAGTGTAAACTGGCGGGAGAGGAGGCCTTGTGGACCTGCTGTTTAGCTGAAAAGAGGTTTATCAGCTGTAAACAGAGCGTTGTCCATGCCGCAGCCAGAGAGGCCTCCCGGTCTATTCCACCTGTTATGAGAGCCGAACCTGCCTGTAAGATGTTGGGACTTATATCATCGCTCCATCTTAAACACTTCAGATTTTCGGTATATGTCCCTATGCATGTTGATGGGACAGGTTTGTGGTTCTCTGGCTTTGTGTTGAGGGTGATAACCTGGGGCCGATGGTCACTTTCAGTTTGTGGAAGGCTACAAAAACTGACCAGATGATGGAACAGGGCTGAATTGCAGATGGTGCAGTCCAAATAGGATTGTTTCTGGCCGTTTGTCCAGGACCAATTTGGAGGGTGTCACCCACCGGCCTTCCATTCATTACCCGGTATCCGGCACTATAGAATTGTAGCACACAGAGTTCTTCCAGACTGCAGGGGGCTTGGTTAGGCGGTTTAGTTTGTTCCACTGCCTCAGTCATAATGAATGGAAAAAGCCCTTCATTTTCGGCAGGTTTATCTTGGAATAGGTTGGTATTAAAGTCCCCTGTGACAATACAGTCCGATTTAGGTTGTTCCGCAGCCAAGTCACTCATGATTTTTGTAGACATGCCAGGTGATCCTTTTTTGTGCGCGTACTTGGGTTAATGTACACATTAAGGAGTAAAAGGGAACGTTGTTTTCGCCAGAGTTGATTTTGACCACCAAAAGCCAATGTTCGTCAAAGTTTAATGGCACGATCGGTCCTTTTAGATTGTTCGATACATAAATCGACAGGCCCCCTTTGGAGTGACCATAACGGCTGTCCCTGAGTGCTGGTTTCCATAGCTCAATAAAGCCAATAACGGAGCAGCCTTGTGTGGCCCATGTTTCTTGCAGGGCTATTACAGCATACCCGCATATGAAGGAGTGTGTCTCTGGATTCCTAATTTTCTGCTGGAGACCGCTGATGTTCCATGAACACATTGCGAAAATAGGATCTGCCTGTGAGTTAGAAGCAATTGCAGATGGCACTGCTTGAGGTCTTGTTTTTGCCAGTGATTTGCAGTTTTGGTCCACAAGCTCAGCTTCGTGCTGTCAGTCTGTTTTTTTGGTCGACAGGATAGCTGGGAGCCATCCCCAGCCTTGGGTTTTATCGGTATTAAGGTCCACTGTTGGAAGGATTGTATTCAATTCTACAGTTCCTAACGCATTTTTTAGATTTGAGTACGGTCTGGTTTTGAGCCCAGATCTAGAGTTTTCAACTTATGTCGGAGTTATTGACTGATTTAGTAATGCTGTGGGATAGCCTGGGGTGGAATAAGGAAAGACTCTAATGCCCCAGTCCTGGAAGGTGGCCTTATGGGTCAAAAATACTCCTGCCCAGATGGCCGACTTGAATGACACCAGGGTTACCTCGGATGGTTGTGTACCGCTTGGTGGAAGGAATTCGATGGACTCTATATCGTCCGATGCCAGACCCTCAAACCCCATGGTGCCGTTCACTAATTTTATTATGTTCGACCTGTTAAGAGTATCATGCCGACCTTTTGATTTATGTTCAGGGGCTAGGAGGATGTTGGTGAGTTGTGTGTCACTTTTAGTCTTCTTGCTGCGTGGGCTTGGGGAAGTCTTGATAATTTTGTCAATTAGAGGACCTGCGACCGGTTCCCATTCGGGTTGGGGCGGATGTTGGGGGCCCTCCCTCAGGGTCTGACTATTTCCAAGTAAGGTTGTTTTGTGATTGTAGATTGTTTTTGTAAGGTTAGTTCTAGTATTTGGTTTTCCCAGCCGCGATGAAGTTGATGACGAGGCTGGTTGAGGATTTGCTAACGTGGCGGTAGACCATGATGTGTTTGATTCATTAGATTTGAGCCTTGGTTTTTCAATGGCAGGTTGCGACAGTGCTGCCATTGTTCATGCAGGTAGAATGGGTACATCTTGATTACAACCAGGGATCTGTTGACAGACAGTTGGGGGTAAGTCCCCCTTTAATTGAGTGTCGCTGGAGTTTGCTGGAACTGGTGATGATTGGGACACTCTTAAAACTTTTTTGTTAGTTACTGTTGCAAAGAGGGGAAAAAGTTTCGGGGGGAAGCTGTTGCATTTGCCCTTATTTTATTTCTTTGTTTACGCTGATGTTTGCGCTCTCTCTTGCTACAGGGTGGCAGGGGAGCTGGCGGTGCTTTAGAGTTAGAGGGTGCAAAAGCAACTGGACTAACCTGCAGCCCTACCTCATTTAGGCCGATGGAAATTGTGCCCCCACTTGGAGGCCCAGCATTTGGAGACATTACTTCAGTCGACTCCAATACTGTTGGTAGCAATTGTAGTTGGTGGGATTTTAATTGGTTGCTGGGCTGACTTATTCGGGGTCATTACCCCCGCTCGACTGAATCCCTTTTGTTGAGATGGGCGTGGGTTAGCTGGATTAGGGGTCAAGTTTAAGGGTTTTTGCGATTGCTGGCGGGAAATTATAGATGGATTGCCCCCTTTCAGCAGCTTGACCTCATTTATTACGTTAGATAGAAAAGCTAGAAGCGAGGAAAGTGAGTTGATGATAGGGGAGCAGCAACAAACCGACTGTATGAGCTTTGCGGAGGATTGCGCACCTATAATTAAATTGTTCCGTTTGTCCAGTTTATTGTCGATCCCTGCTGTAAACAATGCAAGAGTGTTCAGTAAATCGACCTGCGCATCTAATTTGTCAGAGTGGTAATTTAAGGCGGTAACTGTCAGTTGAAAAGTTTGGAGAAGTTGAGGCCAGACGCTCGTTGTTATGGGATCTTCTTGGTGAGGCTTCGGCTATGGCGTGTGATTAGGAGAGTTTTGAGAATTTTTGAGAAAGAAAGACAGGTCCGCTAGAAGCTGATCATTTGGGTCAGATTTTTTGGGTGATTTTGGTAAAGTTCTTATTGCTGCCAATGGTAAGAATGCACTTTGCTGAAGTCTGTGCGCATCCAAGTATTCCTTGGGTGTACTTAGAGTTTGAGGTGAGGGAGGAGTGCATAAAACGTTATTGAGAGAGTAAGCATTTTGCGCATGAATTTGTGGAAAAATTAATTGAAGGTGGGGAGCCGTGGTGACCTCCTTTGACACCACGAGGTCTTGTGATATCAATGTTAATGAAGTCTCTAGTTGCCGTGCTTAACCTGTGATGGAACTTAAAATGTGAGTAGGGCTCGCTGGGAGTGGTTGAGTGGAACAAGCTTCATGCTTGTGGGTGGCAGAAGAGGGAGAATTCTGACTCTGTAACGGTTGGTAGTTAAATGAAGAATCTTGAGAGGAGCTTGCACCTCCCAGCCGTGCAAATGTCAAGTCTTTGGGTACAGACCCAAAGATGAAAACTTCTGGGAGTGGGGCCAAGTTTTTAGTTGTTGTTGACAGCAGTTGTGGTGAGTAAAAGCTTGTTTTTGCTGATTGATCCAGGGCACCAGGCCTGGTTGCCTCCCGCAGCTAGAGCAGAGAGGAAATGTTTGTCGAGACCAGAGCTTTTTTGAAATAATCCAAAAGAGTCAAGGGTTTTAAGGTATTTGGTGTAGGGGGACACTTGCTGCTGTTGCTAATATGATGACTTCCTTTTGGGGTCAGTTTCGCAGCATTCACTAAGGCCTAAGGGGCCAGAGGGGCCAGTTGGCTCTTATGGTTGGCCTGGTGGCGCTCCTCATCGTTTACTGGCTGTTTTATTTCTTCCGTTTTGATACAGTAGTAGTTTTTCTTACTTTCCTGGATCTCATGGCTTCAGTTACTGGATGTAGTTGTTTGAGGCCAACTGGTGCAAGAGCCTTCTACCGGGCCGGGTCTGGGAAAGATTGTACAGGTCGTGGGGGCTCTGGTGTCTCTCCTGGCTAATTTTGCACTGGTTTTGTGATCTTGGATGACTTTTGTCCTCGGTATTTAGTTTCTCGTCCCGTAGCAGCAAAGTCAAGTGGCAAGTTGCACTTCAATTACTTGTGTCGGTTTTTTTGCGTGGTGGCACCCCCCGCTCGTTTTCTTTTTTCCCTCCCCTAACCCTCCTACTCACAACCACCCACCCGCCGCGCCAACCGAGCCAGAGGCCCAAGATCTGTGTCTTGGCTTGGGGACCACTCCCCCCAAAATGCGACACCGCCACCTACCAGGTGGGGATGCGCGTAAGAGGGGCAGCGAGACCAGCAGGTCCTCAGCGGATTCGGGGTGGGGGGCGGGTTTAGAGCAGCACCTAAGCTGGAAGGATTAACCGAACGTCCTGTACGGCCAACCAGCGGGGTAGTGGGTGGAGAGCGGCGGGGGCGAAGGAGACAGGCCACGCAGGGCGGCGCAGAGCGAAACCGGCACCTAGTACAGCGTTAGCACTAGTCCGCAGTGAGCATCCTCAATGTTTGCCCTATAAAGGGCAACACGGGGAGGATAGGACAGGTTAGCCAGACAGCGCCATGCGACTAGGGGAGAGGGGCTGCGACATAGTGTCACTGTACACAAGCATTCCGCAAACAGAGCTTTGAATATCATTCGCAAAGTATTGGACAGACGACCAGCACCTATGGCGGTGCCCACGGACTTCATTGTCGCACTATTAACTATCGCAATGACAAAAACTTTTTTATATTTCAAGGTGACTACTACCTGCAGACCAAGGGCGTCGCAATGGGGGCAGATTTTGTGCCGGACCTGGCCATCATCTATATGGATGATTTCGAACAACACCACATACTCAATATTACCAACCCCTTTCAAGAACATGTAACCATGTGGCGTCATTACATCGACGACGTGCTTATGCTATGGACTGGTAGTAGTGAACAATTGGAAGCATTCCACCATTGGCTGAACCATAGGAATGCAGATATCCAATTCACGATGCAATCTAATAGTCACAAGGTAGACTTCTTGGATATCATAATATTCCATGAAGCCATCAAGCTCTCTACCACACTCTACCAAAAAACCAGCTGAGTGCAATTCCCTTCTACTCTACAACAGCCACCACCCACGAGGTCTGAGGGACAATCTCCCAGTAGGACAATTCCTACGGATACGACGAAATTGCACACAGAGAGGAGATTATTTTAAGGAATCAGAGAACCTGAGTTCCAGACTACAGGCGAGAGGATACCCGCGACGTTTGGTCAAAAGACCTCAGAAACGAGCCTGGTACAGCCCCCGGGAAGATCTACTTAGCACACAAAAGGACAATACTAAGATGGAGAGAATGATTTATGTCACCGCATTTTGCACCCAAAGCAGTACGATTCGCAAAATCGTAAACAAACATTGGACATTGATTGCTGATGACATTAATCAATGTGATCCACCCATGCACTCTTTCAAGAAATCAAAAAGTATAAGGGACCATATAGTATCATCCTTTCCAGACACCCCAGAACCACCTACTCTTCTTCTTTTTTTTTTTTGCAATTTATTTCAACAGTCAGCTGTACAATGAGCAGAAATAATAAATATCAAAACCAAAGCAAATGAATGAGAATGTCAAATAATAAATGATACTTCTAAAATGCAAACAAATATTATAAGGTACTTAAATCACATTAAACCCAATTGATTATAGGCTCCCATATTTTTAAGCCCAGAGACCTTCTTTTTATCCCTTTAAGTTTATACATTGCAATTTCTAAGCAATAAATAGAGAGCAATTTGGAACGCCAATGATTGGAGGTTCAACATCAATCCATCTAGAAGTAATACAGTAGCGAAGAATTGTCATACAGATAAACAAAAAAGCTTCTTCGGCTGTCGATCTAGTGCCGATATGATCCGTTTGTATACCTAATATTACTAATTCAGGGGTTAGCTTTACATCAATTTCTAAACAATTATTAATGAAAGTTTCTATATCAGCAATAATTTGTGAAAGTTTCCTACATTTAAAAAACCTGTGGATAGAATCAGCCCCGGTCTCGTCACAACGGTTACAGCTATCATCAGCACCTGTTTTCCATCTCGCTATTTTAATGGGAGAATAATACAAATCAAAGATTGACATGTAATGTTGACTTTGTAGTGAGCCGTTAAAAAGAATCTTAATTGATAATTCAATAGATCTTTCGATATCAACGCTCTCAAGTTCAAATTTCCTTTTCCATTTGCTCTCTGCTGAAAAAAGACCATCTTCAAATTGATTAATTGCCGTAGCGTAAACTAAACCTATTTTTTTAACTTTCTTGCTTATTTCTAGAATTGAATTTTTAATCATACAACAATGATCAAGAAGGCCTTTAGATTCTAAAAAACTCCGAATCTGGAGGTATTTAAAAAAATCATTTTTGGGCAAACTATATTTAACTCTGAGATCTGCAAAAGAAATAAGTTTAGAATCTTGATATAAATCTCCTATTACATAGATGATGGATTGATACCATCTTGTGATAATTTGATCATGAAAAACTGCTGGCAGGCTATGATTGTTTAGAATACGGGAATAGTAGTGGAATTCTTTTAAACCTACCAATTTCTTCCTTATTTGTCGCCAAACAGTAAGTGCCGCTAAAATAATTTTAAATTCGTTTTTTTTGTAATAGCTGGGTTCTAAGATTTTTACCAAGCTTAGTGATACCTTATCACCTAACAGTAATTCATAAACTGATGGATATACTGACTCCTCATTGGTAACATCCCTAAAAAGTAATATGCCCATATGTCTTAAAAAAATAAGCTAATAATACAGCAGGAAATTAGGGACTCTCCAGCCGCCTCTTGATCTTGGCAGAATACACCATTTTAAGGCACGCCTTGAGCGATGGTAGCCCCAGAGGAACCTAGATACCATTCTGTCAATTTTAGTGAAATAAAGTGACGAAATTAGTAAAGGAATTGTGCTAAATAAATATAAAAACTTCGGAAATATTAACACTTTAATGACATTCACACGGCCGAACAGGGAAAGGTGTAGGTTATTTAACCTTTCTAACACCTTATTAGAAGATGCTAGAACAGGCTCGATGTTAAGGCGTATAATGTCATCAATCTTGGGGGAAATAGTTATCCCCAGGTATTGGGCTTCTGGAGCAAAAACTATTTTGTGTGGGCGCCCCCAATCTGAATGAATCAATTGAGTTTTAGTTATATTTAATTTATAACCAGAAAGTGCGCCAAATTCTTCGGCTAGACTAATTATTTTTGGGAGTGCCCGTCTAATGTCTATGGTGGTAATAGAGACATCATCTGCATAAGCAAATACTTTAAAACGATTCTCACCAATTGTTACAGGAATGATGTCTATTGCGGTGCATAGTTTGCGGAGATAGGGTTCTAAGTATAGGGCAAACAACAAGGGGGAACAAGGATAGCCTTGCCTTGTCCCCCTTGATATAGAAAAGCCTTCGGAGTTAGTATCTGTAACCCTAATAACTGCTTTGGGATTGGAATAAAGAGCTTTTACTGCAGTAATGTTGTGATGTGGAAATCCCATCCAAGTTAGTACAGACCATAGAAACCCCCCGGTGACCCTGTCGAACGCTTTTTCAGCGTCCAACAGGGCCACCGCAACGGGGGACCCTGAGGCCTGAGCCCAATCCAGCAAAGCAATATTTTTTTCACATGATCAGTGGTGTCTCTTTTGAAAATAAATCCGTGTTGTCTAATATAAACCAAAGATGGCATTAATGTATTTAATCTATTAGCCAAAATCTTAGAAAAGATTTTACTGTCGGCCGTAATAAGAGAAATTGGTCTATATGAGCCTACTTCTTCACTATTTTTACGTTTTTTTAAAAAAATTATTATTGTGGTGGACGACCATGATGCTGGTGGACAAAAGCAGACTGAAAAATCTTGGTCAATTCTGACTTTAGGACAGTCATAAAGACCCGATAAAATTCTAATGGAATCTGATCTGGTCCCATTGCCTTGCCGGCAGCTAAGCTAAGAATGGCTGATTCTATTTCTTCCCAGATAACTGGAGCGCTAAGTATCTCTTTTTGTTCAGTCGATAATTCAGTTCTAGGAATTGCATCAAGGTATTGTTTAATATCTAAATCGGATGGCTGGTCAGCTTGGTGATAAAGTATTTTATAAAATTCATTAAATGCAACCACAATGTCACCTTTCGAGGTTTTCGCATTTCCATTTATATCAAAGATTTTAAAGATCTCATTAGACATTGCGCGCTGACGAAGTCTTTGGGCCAGAACTTTCCCTGTTTGTTCGCTCAGTTCATAACTTTCTGTACGATATTGAGAATAGCGTAATGCTACCTGATCAGCAATATGAGAGTAAACTTGATTACGTTTAGTGGATAAATCAATTTGAGATTCTTCTATATTCTTATTATTTGTAATACTTTCTGCCAGTCGTAATTCTGCTTCTAGAACCAAGTCACAATCTTTTTTAAATTTATCCCAATTGCATTTATGCTGAAAATTTGAATATTTTAAAATTTCACCTCTTATAATAGATTTAAATGTATCCCAGACTATTGGAACTGACGCAGATCCATTGTTTATCTGGAAGAACTCTTGAATAATATTCGACATGAAAAGTATATAATCTTGTTGTAGTAACAGGTTCCTCTGGAAAGACCATGTTGATTGCGCAGATGGCCCAATAGATGGCAAATTAAAACTAAGAAGAATAGGGTTATGATCAGACAATAATTTTGGAAGAACTTGTATCCTATATTTATCAGAAAAGAACTGGGAAAGAAAAAAATAATCAAGACGGACAAATTTCCTATGTGGGGCTGAAAAGAAACTATACCCAGGAACTGCAGAATGTAAATTGTGCCAAGCATCAAAGAGACCATTATCTATTACCAAAGACCTTAGAGCCTTGAGCGTCCGTGGTTTAGAGCCAACATAACTTTCATTTTTCCTAATGTTAAAACTAGCTTCCAAATGAATGTTTAAGTCTAATAGGAATATTACATAATGCTAGCTCCTGGTTTAGAGAATTAAACAATTCTGAGTCATCTAGATTAGGGCCATATACAGAATCAATCATAATCTTATTCAGAGATAATAGACTTTCAGCCAAGGCCCACCTACCCCACTTATCAGCTGACGTCTGAAGAACAGTACCTAAATTCCGCCTCATAAGTATAGCTACCCCCGTTTAATTCCTGTTTGTTTAGAACAAATCAAAAGGTCTAGTCCCAGATTCTTTAATAGATCTCTTTTCCCCCAAGAAACATGAGTTTCTTGGAGACAAAGAATATCAATTTGTAGCAGATATATCATTTTGGCTAAAATTCCTCTTTTTTTACCATCATTAAGACAGTTAACATTGAAGGTACAGAATCTAATTTCCCTACCCATCAGCGAAAGTGATGATTAAATATCGGCAAGTCTTCAACAGTAACCAAATATTTATTATTCTTGTCATTTGAAAATTGATTTAATAGAGATCTCCTTATGATACTATTGTCAAGACCTTTAGTAAGACAAACTAAACTATCTAAAAAAAGAAAACCGTACAAAATAAGTACCATAATATACAGGTTTTGCTCAGTTCCAGCTGCTGTTGATTTACACCCCCACCACCACCCCCCCAATCCACCCACACCCACACCCACCCAGCCACCCCCCCCTCCCAACCCACCTTATGAGGCACAGGGACAGCCAGTCCCTGGGGTCACGAAGTGCTTCCCCCCCCGCATCCCATCTGACTCGAAAGGAGAAAAAGAAAGTACTTTAAATCTAAACAAAAAAAGGCAAGCAGAATGACAGCCTAGCCCAACCTAGCTCAGCCAGGATCAGCCTAAAAATTCTAAATCAACATAGAGTCATAGTAGTTAAATGCACTCAAAATGAAACTATGTATAACTACACACGATGATACTTATCTATACGCATTTAGCAACATATATAACAAATGGTCATAAAGAAGCTAGATATTCTTTAGCAACAATTTCAGACACAAAAAATCTTGTTTGTCCTTTAACTGTACCTTTCAGTTTGGCCGGGCTCTGAAGATAGACTGTGGCGCCCTTTTCTTGAAAACCAGAGATTAGCTGTCTAAGATGCCATCGTTTAGACACTGTAGCCTGGCAAAAGTCAGGTCTCACAAAAAAACTACACCCTTTTGCAGAGCGTTTTTTATCAGGTCTGGCTAGGTCAAAGACGGCTTCTCTGGGCAGAAAGTTGTTAAACCTAACCAAAATCGCTCGTGGGTAATCCCCTTCTTTTGGCTTTGATTTTAAAGAAAAAGGAAAACTATGAACATGTTCGATTACCACTTGCCAATCCCAAGAAGAAAGTTCGGGAAATGCAGATAAAAATAGATCACACACAAATTTACGAACATTAGATCCACCTAAATTTTCTGGAACCCCCAAAACTCGTAGATTGTTCCTCCGAGACTGATTTTCAAGCTCAGTGAGTTTAAAACTAATATTGTCTTGTTGTGCTTTAACTTGTTTAAGTTCATTTTTTTGAGTTGCAACTTCATCCTCTATTCTCAGCCTCTGATACCCTAGCTGACATATCGGTACATATTTTGGTAATACGCCGAACAGCGTTTTTGACTTTTTGGCAAGTGGCTTGGGCGCGTGCAATCTCGGTTTTAGTGTCAGATCGATGGGCGAGCATAGTTTGATGAATCATAGACAAAGTCACCTCCGTGTCAGAACTAGAATCATTTGTTTCTGACAGTATTTGATCATTTATGGTACATGATTGTGTCGATTGCTGGTCTTCCTGGTTGCCTGATTTGTTTCTCGAGGGCGGTAGTTTCCTCAACTGATGTTTCTTGACTGTAATAGTCGAGCCGGGAGAGATCTCACTAGCCCCATCATCTTCTTCCTCTTCCATGCTGCTTTCTTCTACTGGATAATCAGCCCAATCTTTATTCAGGCTCTCATCTGATGTTAAATCGGACATGGAGAAAAAATTTTCATTAGCCACCTGTATAGTGGTTAGATTTGAAACTTCATCATCTTCTCGAAGTATACCAGATTCCGCCACTAATTTAGTTGTGTCCCCCTCAAATGTAATAGAGTTTTTATTAAGAACTGCAGTTCCAACATTTCCAACAGTTCCAGCAGCACCAGCACCATTAGATACAGAAGGGACTACAGGTCCCAGAATGCCGTTTGATGATGAGTCAAAATCTAGCCGGGGATCTGTGGCAGAAATTAAATCCGGGGCTATACCCTGTTCATTTATAACTTCATTTATAAATTCAACTCCGGGTTGAGGTTCAGGTTCAGGTTCAACTCCAGGTTCATTAACCCCAGTCTCCCCAACAGTTAAAAAATGCCCAGCTGAGCTTTCTATGCTCTCTGAGGGAGACAGCAATACACCATCAGGTTGAATGGTTTGAGAAGATTGCACCAAAGCGTTTTTTGCTGCTTGTTTTTCAAAAAGAGCAGGTAAAGTTTGTGATACATTCTTACTACTATGCTCTCCTCCTCGTTTAGTTAGTGAAACAACAGCAGACTCACCGGTTTTTTGAGCACCCCGGGCTGAGCCAGTAGTCACAATCTCTTCAGCCCCATTGGCGTCCGGTACCACTGCAGACTTCAGTTTACCGCTCCTGGTGTTAGGGAGTTTCGGTTGAGCATTAGCATTTTTTGGAGGCATTATAAAAGAATGCTGAGGATTGAAAGGTAACCGAACTGGGTGCCAGGAAGGAAATCGCCAATGAGAGATTGTATGCGGAGAAATCCGCCGGGAGCAAAGCAGAAGGAGCAGCTGCATCAAATGCCACACAGCAAGTTCTGGCCTTGAACCAAAATCCCGGCGTCGGACTCAAGGAGAGCACCAGAGCGGGAGCCCAGAGTCAGGAGACGGAGAAGCCGGAGAGCCGGAGAAGCCGGGGGAGGAGCAACCAGTGATGCCAGAGGAGCCGGAAGCCGGGAGCTGCAGCCGGAGAAACCGGGGGAGCCGGGGACCGGGAAGGAGGTAAATACCGGCAAGAAAACCAAAGCAGCAAACAGATATTTGGTAACCCATAACCCGTCTTCAAGGCAAACAGGACTCAGTTCCTATCTCGCTGCCATTCCGTTCTTCATCCAAGTCGGGAGCGAGGGAAGGAGCAACTCACACCGCTATCGTAGCGGCCGCCATCTTGCCTCCACAGCAACTCACAGCGCTATCGTAGCGGCTGCCATCTTGCCTCCACTCCACCTACTCTTCTAACTATGTGGACTTTGCCATCAGTGATAGGTCACTTCAGATGCGGCAACTGCAAGGCCTGCTCTACATGTAATCAAACTAAAACATTCACCGGTCCTATCATATACATGTCAATTACATGCCTGTTCCATGTTCACAGACACAAGGATAATTTTTTCTGGAGTTACACAATGGTAAACTGCTTTGAGAATATGCCCCTTTTCTCTGCCCATCCCCAGAGGTAATTTACAGTCGAATAGGACGCGCTATGCACCATGAACCTGGGTTTATCACCCTTTCTGACCTTGAATACTGTGTCAATTTCATTTATTTTCAATTATTTTTTCCTCTGTATCACATTGTGCATTATCCTTTGATCCCCCTCTGAAGTTCTGCAAAATCACCGACAAGCGTCATGCACTTAGCCCTTTGTTTTGTATGAATTAGCTTTTCAAACATAATGTTTCTAGCAGGTTCTCAAATATCGCACGTTTGGCACTTTCATTGTTGTTGTTTAAGTTAGTCTGTTTACAGTTACCATTTTTTCTCTGCTGGTTGACACTGGTACGGGAACATGCAGGCATCTAGCTGCTGCCCATACACGCGCCGGTGATGCGCCGCGCATCGCTGTAGAAATACCTGTCGGGCTGTTTCGCTCACTTCTCTAGTACTGACGAGGAAGTGAGTTGAAGTGATCCGACACATCCCGTGGTGAGTGCCAGAGTTCGCCCCTGTTTTCAGATTAACTCTAGATCCGCGTGTGTCCGCATAGATTCTCATACTTTGATGCACATTGTTTTAGACTAAAGCACGAGACGCCCAAGCCGCGCAGCCTGTTACGTATTCATTTCCAGTCACGATCGGGGAGACCGCCACAGACCCCCAGGTACCACCCCTTTCGAATTAAGCTGTTTTAACTTAGACAGAGTGATTTATTCCCTCCGATTAATTTAGTCTGTTTTGCTTGATAGGTTGAGACCCAAACTACCCTCTGTTGTGTTTAGCTCTGCACTGTAGTTTTATTTGTTCAACATTTGAGTGGTTTTATTCGCCCATGTTTTTCAGATTAACTAATGATCCTCGTGGGTCCGTATAGACTCTGATATATTCTTGCATTTATGTAGATACAGGCACGACACACGCAACCTGTCACTAATAGATTTCTAGCCACGATCAGGGAGGCCGACACAGACCCCCAGGTACCTTTTTACTTTTTTATATTTAGCCGATCAATTCCCTCTGAATAGTTTAGTTCGACCTTGGGTTTGTTGAGTTCTGCACTGAAGATGATTCGAGAAAGAGGATGTTAGATTGATTGTGTTCTCCATGTACGTGTCAATGACGGCTGCAACCGGATAGATCTTCCGCCAACAATAACCTTGTTGAGCTAGTTACACATGTATACTGTATATTAATGATGACCGCTCACTAGCTCACTAATGGCACAATTGCCTTTAAAACCCTGCGGGGTTGTACCATTTATAAACAATTCTGTTCAGGTTCAAACCTGGTTACGACTGGCTGTATTTTTCCTTTTTTCCTCTGGCTTCCATCAGTATGATAGTACGATTGTTTTTAACCCGGCTGGGTATTACTGGATCATGAAATTGTTCCACATCATGAGTCAGTGGTTATGGGACTACTTCATAAAAGCCTCTTACTGTTCATTTATTTACCGTTAGGTTGCTGCTCGCTCACCTGACTGGAGCCCACAGGGCCTTTTAGATTCTCCGTCCTCACGTTGCCACACCCAGTGTAGTGGTGATTCTGGTAAACACGCTTTCCCTTTACAATTACTTTGACGCTAGGTGTCTGCGCATTAGCTTGCTTTATGTTTCTAATCCTAGGTGCCCTACCTCAGTCCCCACTTACCCCCAGACCCACCACATCACCTGTCCTGATGAAGACCCCACAGTAAGGTGCAAGTGGACCTACAACACCAGGGGTCAAAACGTTTATTTTCTCTCCTTTACACATCCTACCCAAGTTCAACAGAACTTTTGTGACTGTGCAACAATTATTGGGATAGTAGGTAATTTGTATAGAATTGTAATTTGGCGATTTTATTATGCCCATGTGTTGTCCAGCTGTAAAATATCATGGTGACCACATGAGATCTATGTTAAGCCTTTTCTCACTATCCTGAACCTCACAAATCACTTACCCTTTCCCCTCTCCTTTCCTTTCACCCACGCCCCCCTTTGGGCATGATAAATTTTGATAAGAATATGATAAATTGTATCATAACCAATCTATGAAGAGGGTGTGAATAAACAACATTCCTCTCAAAGATTTTTTCACTCTTGTGTTTAATTCAGAAAACGGTTTCTTTAGAATTGTTTGTCTAGCAACTGGGACCCCCTCTACATGTAACACTGACCTACCCAGGTCCCAGTACCTTTGGGTTAACCCTTTATCTGTAACGAGTATACCAGTCAGGCTGGTGGAGCAACACTGTGGAAAGGGTGAGGCTGGTGCCCAGTCCCTCCCTCAGTCAGATTTAGCTCCTGCACCACATTATATATAAAGATTTTCTTTATTAGTAATTCTCTCCTGCGAATGGTATTATATTTTGCTGCTGAAGTCAATTTAGGAAGTATGGAGAGCAAAAAGGATCAGCATAATAAAAGGAAACTAAATATTTCTCCTCCTTCTGTTAAATCAATAGTGGTGAAATCTAACAAACCTTCATTGGCGTTATTACTTGAAGAGAATCAAGCAATTTGTTCTAGCACAGATCCTATTGTGTCAGAGATAAATAAAATACGAAAAGACATGGCTAGTAAGTCAATGAAAATATCTGATAATAAAATAAAATTCAAGACAATAAAGTTAATATTGATACTTTCTCACCACTTGTAGCAAAGATATCTCCTGTGTCTAACCTTCTTCTTGATTTGGAAAATCATAATAGTCAATATAACCTGCATATTTTTTACTTACCAGAAGACATAGAAGGTAATGATTGTAGGTTATACTTGGAAAATGTATTGCCTGGTCTATTACATATAACATTTCCTGAGAAATTTGAAACTGATAAGGCTCACAGGATTCCCTCTCATTGTAATCTGTATCAAAATAAAATGAGACAAATGATCTTTCAAGTTTTACGTCATCATCATTTAGTATGATACGAAAAGCGGCACGAGAAAATCCTTCCTTAATAGTTAATGGCAATAACATTTTTACTCACCAAGACTTTGCTACAGAAACTGGTAAAACTTGCAAATAATTCACTGACCTTCGACCACAGTTGCGAAGTCTTGGATATAAATATGGTCTTTTTGATCCTTAGACCATGTGAATCTGGAAAGATGGTTTTTCAAAATCGTTCCAGCACCCTGAAGACCTTCGGCTATTTTAGGATCAACATTCACAGCTCCCCATAGATACGCATGAGACTGCTACTTGAATATCAATTTCATTATTTTTTTCTGACTAACCTAATTCTTCAATTCCTTACAGGGCATCATTAGTTTGGTCATGCTTACAAACCATGTGTGCATTTCAAGATTGTTATTATTGTTTAAATGTTGTCTTTTTCTATGTTTGTATTTATCTTTATTTTCCTTTTTTCCTTTCATTTCTAGAGCTACATTTAGCCTTTTATGCTTTATACTTCTCTTCTTTTTCGCTATATTTCCCTTACCTCATTATGGCTAGTTTTAATATTAAAATTGTACCATTGAATGTTAAAGGTTTAAGACATCCTGTGAAGCGTACAACAATTTTAGAATATTTAGGAAGTTTTAAAGTGAATATTTGCTTCATAAAAGAGACACATATTGATGCTAAGTTCTTGGCTTTTATTGCGTAAAATAAAAGGGTTGATACTGTTATATCCTCTTCTGCTGTAAGTAGAAAAAATGGTGTTGCTATCCTCCTTGCAAAAAGACCGTCAATATTAAGTACATTTTCAGATGCAGAAGGTAGATATATTATAGTGAAAGTTAAAATTCAAGACACATTTAATTAATGCATATGGGCCAATACCTGATAACCCCAATTTTTGGTTTCTTTTAACTCTAGACATTCTCAAGTTAGGTATTGACCCACATATAGTTTGAGGATATTTCAACCTTATATGTGACCCTTTATTCTAGACGATACCGTGAATAAAACTTCTTTACCCGCTCCCTCAGAACAAGAAGTTATCGAGCCTCCTTGACATCCTACCGTTTGTCTATAATTATGCTTGATTTTTCATTTTCTTTAATGTTTTTTTAAATGTGTATTTTTTACATATATTGTTATTTACGATTTCTGTGAACCTTCGACTGTATTCACATCATCTTATATATTATTCTTTTACCATTTTAGTGGATAATATATATTATTATTATTCTTTATTGTACCTTCATGTATCTATATATTAACAAATAACTGCATATATGAAGTATTGTCTTTTCAATAAAACTTTTCTTCAACTTGAAAAAAATATGTGACCCTTTATTAGATAGATTATGTCACGGTAAATATCGACTATTTTTTTTAAACAAATAAGTTAGTGGATATTTGGCGGTTACATTATCCTACTGAGAATATGTTCACTTTCTTTTCAAATCCTCATAGCTCTTATTCAAGATTAAATTTTTTATTAGTTCCTTGCCAAATAATTCCTTCAGTTGTTACAACAAATATCTATAATATTGATATTTCTGACAATGCTTTGATTTCCATGGTTCTACTACTCAGTTCAAATTTTCAAGCTCAGTCCAGATGACGTATGAATACTAACATTGTTCTTAATGAAAACAATAAACCCAAACTTTTAGCAGCACCTCAGGATTACTTTCTGCTTAACCCAGAAGGCTCTACTTCTATGGTGATACAATGGGATGCTTTCAAACCTATCTTAGAGGAACTTCCATTTCTCTTATGGCTCATGAAAACAAAAGCTTCAATTCAGAAATTAAAGAGTTGGACAAACAAATTGCTAAATTCCAGAGACTTTTCATAACATCTAATGATCCCCAATTCAAAATAAAATTACAAAGCTGCATTGCAAGTTTAACTCAATTTTAAGTAGAATAGCTGGTACACAACTTTCGAATACTAAAGCTAAGTTTTGTTTTAATGCTAATAGATCTGGTCAGCTTTTGACTAACTATTTACTTCTTAAAAAAGATGAAACACAAAGAAATTCAATTCATGGTCCCAATGGAAAGATTGCATTATCACAAAAAGATATTGTTAATGAATTTCTAAATCAATACTCATCCCTATATAATAAATATCATTTGGATGACCCCTTCCCTGATTGATTGTTTTTTTAATAAAAATGTGGATTACCTAAAGTTTCAAGGTTAACCAAAGATAAATTAGATTTGCCAATTAGTGAGGAAGAAATAATTCAAATTGCTATTAAATCCCTTAAGCAAGGTAAATCTCCAGGTTCTGATGGAATTCCAGCAGAATTTTATAAAGAATTTGACACTCAACTCACTCCTCATTTGTTTAAACTTTTTATCTTTTTGAGTACTTCCGGCTCAACCTCTGGTTCTTTTACCAAAGTTTTGATTATAATTGTACCAAAACCTAACAAAGACCTGCCTATTGCATCGAATTATCGCCCTATTTCCTTAATAATATGCTAGAATTCTTGCAACCAGATTGACCCATGTATGGATTCCATTATCCATCCTGACCCATATGGCTTCATGAAAAATAGATATTCTCTCAATAACACCGGAGTTTTGTTATATGCTATTGAACAGGGGTCTGCCTTATCCTTACCATCTGGAGTACTCGCCTTGGATGCTGAAAAAAGCTGCTGACAAAGTTCATTGGCAATTTGTATTTCATACTTTAGTGGCATTTAATTTTGGTGAATTGTTTATTCACATGATATCTGCTCTCTATTCTAGCCCTTCTGCTCCTCTATTTATTAATGGTTACATTTCATTTTTTTCTTTTTAGAGGTATTAGACAGGGTAGTCCATTATTCCCGTTGGTATTTCTAATTGTTATCGAACCCTTACATACTTCCATTAGAAAATATACTGATATCACTGGTATTAATATCAAGGAGGTTACCATTAAAATATTAGCGTGTGCAGATTTTGTACTATTGATTATTAGTAATCCTGAATCCCCACTCCCTCCTTTATTAGATATTATCTCATACTCTTAGATTTCAGGTGATACATTAAATACCGATAACACTGCTTTTTTTCCTATAAATCTCCATTGTACACATACCCATACAAGAAATAATTTGGCAAAGAGATCAAATCAAATACCTTGGCATTTTGTTTTCTACTTCTATAAAAAAAACAAATGCATTGAATTACGAGGCTACACTACGCCTTTCATGATGGGGGAAATGGACTCAATAAAAATGATAATAGCTCCTAAAAATGTTAATCTCTATTCTATGATCCTTAGTCAATTTCCTATGAAGTTTTACAAAACTGTTGATCAGCACTTTTCTAAGTTTATTTTGAATAATAAATCACCATGCATAGGTTATAAAAACAAATACATGTCAAAATGTCATAGAGGATTTGGTTTGCCAGAATTTTTAAATCATCATAGTGCGTCTTTTGTTTAATCATTCCCATCTTACTAATCCTCCTACATGGCTTCTAATAGAAAATAGTTTGGTATCACCATTTCCATTATCTACTTTGCTACCCATGTCTAACACTTCAATGCTAAATAATACATCTATTATTCTGAAATCCACAAAGCTGATATTAAAAGATCTACATTCACTTTTTCAATCAACTCTTTAAAATTCAGTAGTGATGTCATTATGGTACAATCTAAATCCATTATAAAACTCGGACTCAGCCAACGCCTGAACAGAAAGGTAAATACCTAGGTCTGGTGGTGAGGTCCCACGAGCACCCCGGCACAGCCAAAGAACATTTTCTTTCAATGTTACCACAATTTCACAGGAGACCGTGCTTGTTTCTAGTTCAGCCCTTGGGTTAGCAAGGTGCCAGGGGCATCTATTAGTATATATTTTGGGAAGGGGCGCATACCGGCCACCCTCCTTATGGCTGATATCGGCCCAGTGACCTCCACCTCCCCAGGGCGAGGTGAATGCTAAATGAAGGCAGGGTCACTGCACCCCTCTATATGCCATTCATGGCCCCGGGGACCACCACCTCATGAAGTCAAGGCCCGTAAAAATACAATCAATGGAGGTGGGCTGCACAGACCCCCATCCACGGCCACGTACAGCCCCAGCAACCACTACCTCCCTATGGCTTTCTCAACATTTGAAAGAGGGTCTATGTGGACCTCATCCTGGGCCAAACCAAAGCTAAATGAAGAGGGGGGCCCTAGATAGGATGTTCAAGGCCCCGGGGACCACCACCTACCCGGGCCAGGCCAATTAAGGAAAAGGGGAAAGGGTCATGTGCCCCCGGGCCATTTTTCGCCCCAGCAACCACCACCTCCCTGGAGCTTGGTCAGTATTTGAAAGAGGGAACTGTGGCCCCCTCCCAGGCTCTTTTCAGCCCCAGGGACCACCATCTCCCTGGGACAGGCCATGCAGTAAAAGGAAGGAGGGCGTTTCAGCCCCCTTTCTTGAAGCCATTAATAGCCCTGTGGACTACAACCCACAGGGACAGCTCCCTATGCCCTGAGGTGCCCACTCTCGGAATATAGTAGTTTTTTTTCACATTTGCTTTGCATGCAAGAGCAAACAGTCAGTCTGCTCCCAGCAGGCCGGGACAGGAAATTTGTTCCTGCCAGCTGGGTGCAGACTTTCCATGACAGTGGGAAGGAAAACAAATGAAATAATTGTTCGCACTTGCTGGGAGCAATGCTGGGTCCCAATGGAGTTCACACTGGATGATCTGGGTGGGCTCCAGGGCACCCAGGAATGTGATGGTTCTTTGTTGTCCTCTCTTGGTGAGAGCAGAACCCATGGTTTGCCCTTTAAGATACTATGAATACTGAATGTGAAAAATGACCTTGATGCTCCCCCCGTTTGCCCTCACCATGTCCACCTTAGTAGTATGCAAAGGTCTTCCCAACATTAGCAGGATGTTGGGCAACCTACTGAAAGGCCCCCCAGTGCGGTTCCTGCTGATTTTGGTGAAGCGTTCATGATGCTGGGGGATATTAGGAAATCTTGAAACAAAGAAGCACTTGCTTTACATTGTTAAGAGGAAGTACCCTTATTTGGTGGAGGTTCACCTGTTTATAGTCTTGTTGATTCCTCTATAGGAACATTCATGGTAAGACACAGGAGGTCGCTGGAGACATTTCCTTGTTGTACATTATGCAGATGTAGTGTAGAACAAGCAATAGACATATACCCAATGAAGTAGCACTTACTAATTAATCAGTAGAAAGTACTTCAGTTGGGTAGACATTTTTTGCAAAACTGTGGACTCTTCTTGGATAAATGTACCGGAAAGTTCTGGCACTGAGGCTCATTTCACAGAAATTAAACGCATGGAAAGCATTTACAAATATAAACATAGCGGGTGTCCCAGTTGAAGCTCCACTTCTGTAAATGACAAATGATTCTAACTTCCTAGTGTGTTTTCGTTGCATTTCTATATTGAGAACTGATCTGAAATCTGTTGTGGAGGTGAATGCATCATTGATCTATCAAAGTGCAATTTATAGTTACTGTGACAAGTGGATTCCCTTTAAATTACCATCTGTTTGGCCATGCACCGTATAGCTTAGAAGTGCAAAGGTCTTCCCACCTTTTGCCAGGATGATGGACATCTTATCAACAGGACCCTCGGTGCGTTTCCCGCCAATGTTGGTGATGCGTTCTTTATGCCAAAGAACTCGAGGACATTCCACCAAACAAAACAGCACTTGCTTAATATAGTTAGGAGGAAGTACCCTTGTTTGATGGAGAGTCATCTCTTTGTAGTCTTGTCATCTTCTCAATAGGAGGATTCACGTCATCACAGATTTGTGGAAGAAGACACTTAAGAAACAGTCACACTACCAAAATTAAACATACAGAAGGTCACTGGAGACATTTCCTTCTGGACCATTATGCAGCTGTGGTGTAGAATATGCACTGGTCCTTTATCCAATGATTACGCAGTTACTAATTTACTAGTAGGAAGTACTCCAGTTGGGTAGCCATTTTGTACAAAGCTGTAGACTTTTGTTGGATAAACGGGCAGGTAAGGTTAAGTTCTGATCAGTCACTCACACAGCTACTGATATACCCACATATCTATTCAGAGACCCATACACACACCCATTCAGCCACTCTTTCATTTACTCACAGACTCACACAGCCCCTCACACACACACCCATACAGTCACTCACACGCCCACCCATAAAACAAACTACTTGTGCAATCAAAACTACTCACACACCCACTCAAATACCCATTCAGGCACTCACATACTAAATATGGGTGGAAAATTCATTCCGCTCGTGGATTTTGCAAATTTTTGGCAATTTCGGGATCCGCGGATTGCGCGAAATTGCCCAAATATCCGCAATTCGCCAGTTGGCAGATTTTTTTTCTTGTTTGTGCTTCAAAAAAACAATCTCACGCGTGCCGCATTGACTTACCATGATTCTGCGTTTGCTGATTAGTTTTCCTCCCTGTTCGCGTGCGCTGCGAGATTTTGGTAGCTGGCCGAGCGACCCCACGATCGCGAACATGTCATTGCGACCCAAAACAGGAAATTGCGAACGCAACAGGAAATTGCGAACGCGAACACGTCATTGCGACCCGAAACAGCATTGCGAGCAGGCTGGTTAAGTGGAAGCAACATGTTTGCGACCGTTGCGACCGCATGCACAAGTTCTCGTTCCCGAACTGGTAAAAAAATCTTGCGAACTCACAAAAAAAAATTATTCGCAAGCTTGCGGAATTTGGTGGATTTTTGCGAATCGTGATAACGAATTTGCGCGAATTCGCGTATCGCGAATTCACAAATTCCGCCCATGCTTATCACATACCCATTCACGGACTAATACAGCTACTCACACACCCAGTCACCAACTCATACAGCTACTCACACTCCCCACAGCCCCATACAGCTACTAACTCATCAACTCACAGACCCATACACTCACTCACACACCCACTCACAGACTCATACAGCTACTCACACACCCACAAAAGCACTGACAAACACATACTGCCACTCGCAGACTCATACAGCCACTTACACCCACATTCACTGACCTATACAGGCCCTAACACACTCACTCTCCAAATGTATAATTTTTAAATACAATTAAAAAATCCTAAAAAATTCACAGAAAAAAAACTAAGTTTACAGGGCTATTATAGTTAGGCTCAGATTTTACAACATCAAAACCATAGAAATTCAGCAGTTATAGTTACCTGAGCTTATGGCTCTGCAATGCACTGCTTATGACCACAACTATTACATCACTTATGACATGGTCAATTACATCACTAATGGCATCACTGACAAAATAAACCAGTGTTATTCCTCAGCTGGTGATGAACAACAACAGTGGAATATGCTGCAGATGTTTTACCATATTGGCTTTATTGAGAATATCTGAGTTGCCTCTAGATGTATACAGCGGGCGAATATCATTTTTTGGAGGAAGCCCCCTCATACTACAGTATGACTGACTACTGAATATGTTTCATGGTAAGCCCTTGTTTGGGGTAGTTGGAATGCCAACTGGCTAGGTGATTTGCTGGCATGTCTCCTCAGAAGACTGGGGTTCTGGTATTTTGCAGGTGTTTCTGGTGTTGCTTATTTTGTGACCCTTGAACCTGGTATATGCCAGTCCTCCAGAATAATCACTGTTTTTCTGACCATGGAGCCCCTCTGTTGGTCTTCTGGGCTCCCTCCTTTGTTTACTTTACTAATTACTGGTATCATAGTACCTGCAAATTCAGGGGCCTGGTTTGGACTGTGCTTCACCAAGTGTGTGCTGGTTGGATATGTACCTGGCAAAGTGGCAGGAGGTCTGTCAGTAGTAGATCCAATGTCAATGCCAATGTCATGGGATTTTCTACCTGGATGAGGGCTTCCCTGCCTCGAGTGCCTTAACTGATCACCATACGCGTATGCGACAGGTAGCCTGTCCTGTCTGGTTGGGGTAATATTTCTCTGGGAAGCACTGAATTGCTGTTGCAGCTGTCCTGGCACTAGGGCGTGTTCATATGTGAGCGTATTTGTAGTTGTAGAGTCCATGGTGGGTTCCTTTTGAAGCCTGAATTTTGCAACCCTATTTGAAATATTGAATATAGTGGTCTGGTTGCTCCAGTGGATGTTGTTGAGTGGACTTTTGTTACTACAACTTTGTTGAGGGCTTTCAGGGAGTCCATTTTCATTGACTGCTTTTCCATTTGTTTCTGCCATTTTCTTAATTGTTTCTTCACTATCCTGATAGGCGATATTGTTTTAGAGGGAGTAGCCCCCCCTCAGCGCTATCCAGTGCTACTTTGTCTGCATTGGGCTGCTCTTTTAATTCATAGGTGGAGCTGGGTAGAGTATTTCGGGTCAGTGCCTCCTCCGCGGTTATTTGGGGTTTTGAACGAGCTTAAGTTGGCATAAGCCATGTATCCATCTTATATGAGCCTCCTGTGAATATTTATGACTTTCAATTTGGCAACTAGTGTGGCTAGTATGGGTGGAATTGAGCACAATTTATCCACAGATTTAGGGCATAGGCAGTCTGATGTTGACCTCTCTCCTTTTAATAAGCCTTGTTGATTTTGTCTATCTTTTTTGCCATGTCCACCATGGTGAGTGCCATTACCTGTAAGGTTTCCATCTGTATTTCGAGTTCTAGTGACTGCCATGTCAGGGCATTTGTGGCTGCTTCCAGGGAGGCATTAATGGCCCTTGGCAAGTTGACCTGCGTGTAGAAAAGTTGGGATGGTAGTTAGAATGGGGACCTGTGTAGAGAATCGAATAACCCTGGCTGAGATGGTACTTCCAGGCCTGATGCCTGGCCTGTGATGCAGTCTGGGTTTTGAGGGGCCCGCTTGTTTCGGGACCTTCTGGTTGAATCTTGTCCACTGGAGAGTTTCTCACCTTTATTTCATCGCCACCTTCATGTTCATGGTACTCGTGATGGAACTGGGCGATAGTTAAATTCCCTGCAATGAGCTGAGATATGGGGAGGAGTACCACTTTCTCAAGGTGTGCATTGCCCACCTCCATCTTCACCAATAGTATTACTGGCAAATATAGTGAGGTCAAAGACAGCTCAATTATTGGGCTATTTCACTAGGGTCAACCAGTTGTGAACATGAGTGTCTTCTTGTTCTATCCCATGTGTAGCCAGCCTCCTTGGTGTGCTTTAAACTGGATTGAGCATGTTGTGGTGGGTGCACTTTGGGCCTCAGCAGCCCTGCCAGACCAATGGCCCCAGCAGGGTTTGTGTCCTTGTCCATTTTCTTGAAGTCGGATGTGATTTCCACACCTGTTTTTAAAATGCTGCTTGGATTACTCCTCTTCAAGAGCTAGACTGAATTAGACCTCGTGGTCCACCTCACCCAGATCACTCTTCCCTGTTCAGTGTCTTGGTTAGAGTGGCTACTTCCCACCCATTTGTCTGCCTTTGCCAGTATTTTCTGTGCCTTCTTTCTGGACATTACATCAGTTTTCATACATATGGGGATCCTGGAGAAAAGTTTCCAAGTCTCAGAAAAAATATCCTTGTGGTCCTGTCCATTCTCGGCCCTGTCCTTTCGTGAGGTTGCTTTAGGATGTGTGCTGAGGCCATAGGTAGGCCCGGGAGGAGTTTGCTAAGTTGTGCTACACAGCAGGCGTAGATTACCAGCACATCCGTTCCGGCTGCAATAGGAACATTGAGTGCATCATCATGTTACAAATGGCAAGTGATTGGCACCACGCAGTCCTCATGTGCATCCTCACATTCACAATCACATGCGAATGGCACCATGCAATTCGTATGGGTGCGGTAATCTTTTTTTTCTGCTCTCTGTGTTTGGGACACATTTTCACAATACCTCTTTAATCCTCCCCTTCAAAACTTTGCTACCCCTCATTTTTATTTATTATATTAGTGTGTTTCTTTAGGTTTGTATATTTTTAGACAATTGAGGGTATTTTTCATGACTTTTTGCATTTTGTTTATTTTTCCCTTACTTCCTTATTTCTTCTTTCCTTTCCTTTCTTTTCTTTTCGTATCTGTTCCTTTCCTTTCCTTTCCTTTCCTTTCCTTTCATTTCCTTTCCTTTCCTTTCCTTTCCTTTCCTTTCCTTTCCTTTCCTTTTCCTCCTCACCCTGCACAATGGCAGAGGTTTATCTTCCTGGCGGCGGCACTGCCACCCAGGTTTACACCCCTGGGCAGTCATTAGCGAATAGGAGGTGGCAGCACTTCTTTTTTTGTGTAGTGCCCCCTCTCCTCTACGCTGGTAACAGGCAGAAGATCCTGCAGTGGATACCCCCTGCAGGAGTGTCAGCTGCACTAGGTGGGGGTCTGGCAGCTGGTACAGTGCACCAACCAGGTTTGGCACACCGTCCAGCGACTGACACACTGCTGGGTAGATATCTTGGACTGTGAACAGAACCTCCTAGACTTGCTGGGTGTGGAGATACTGGGGCTCAGTGGGTATTAATTATTTGTTGTGTTTCTTTTCTACAATGCTAAATGTTTATTCTGAATAGCATGCTGCTCACACACAGTTGCCCAGGGCTAACTAATCGTACTCATCATTGGCGCTTGCTTTGGCTGATACATTATGAAGACATTGCAGATTGTACTCCTGTCACTATAGTGAATCAGTGATATCAGTGAGGAGGGCATTTTCTCTGTGATTGCATGTAGCTCGTACAGTTCCAAGCTATTTCACAGAGATGTGTAGTATGCATTTATGCACTGCAAAAAAGGGAGACTGAGTTGGTCCATTGAGGGGTTTGAGAAATGAGAATAGAATCAAAGATTATTCACTGCAATGCTTTAGTTCCAAATCTTCCAAAATTAAATTTACGTGACCTGTTTTAGGGAAGTACATTTATGTGAGTATTGGAATGTTGGTGCTGGTTTCCAGGATTTCGGTTGCTGCCTGTAGGCTGGTGTTGCTAGTGAGAAATAAAATGTATCTGATACTCTTACCTGGTGGGAAACATCCTTTACATTGCGGTGATGACACCGCAATGCAGTTGCAACACAGCCATTACAATGCAAGCGTTACATCAACTTGCGCAGGATGGCGCTATAACCTAAGGAATAGTAAGATTTACTATTCCAATACCTTCCCTACTGTACGTAGACTGTCCCTCCTGCGCCCATTGTTGTAACGACTTGCTTTGTAACGACTGCGATGTAACATACGGCAATCATTTGGATTTACCTGCCAGCTTCCTTCCACTTGGTGACGAGGGCGGAATTCAAATCCATTTGTACAAAGCACAATGGATTCAAGTTTTTTTTCATTTCTGTTATCCCTGCATTATCTTTTTGTCCCTTTAATATATGGTTTTCTTTTTGGGTAGCTGACTTTTTCTGGTCTCTAGTCTCTAGTTCACTTATCCTATGGTTTGTTGCTAATTGTTCCCTCTCTCCTATATATTTTGTGGTACTGTAAGAGTAAGACTGTGAAAAACACATTTTGGTACTCTACTGTCTACTGTGAAGATTGCTGGCCAAAGCAAGGCAGTATTATGAACAGTATTCACCATGTATGTTTGTTAGAAATGCTCAGTTTTCCTGCTCATTCTCTAACAGTTGAGTCCACGAGAGATTGGCCATTGTCATGGACCCTCCACCAATGTCGATTGCTGTCGATACAGTAGACCAGCAGTTTTTATGATAGTGCATCATGGCTGGAAAAAATTATGAGCTCCCACTTCCATTGCATTTGCCAACCACCAACATATGTTTTTTACTGACCTTTATTCCATGCCTAGCTAGTCTAACATTATGATTGTGAACCAACCAAATGCCCCAAGTATTTTTTTAGAAGATACTAGAGTGCTAACCAAACTGCACTGATACATTACAATAGTATTTTTTGATTGGAAAAATTAAAGGGTGGCGACTTTGTCATCTAAAATATGTAGACTGTTTTATTTTATCCACACAGACCACCAGTGATGCCGAATCCAGTGCTGCTGCAGGAGGAGAGTCAGTTGGAGGGGTAGAAGCAGTGGCAGGAACGGACACTGTTAAGTCAAATATTTGCTTGCTTACTGACAATTACTATTATACTCACTAGCTAGTGCCAGGGCATTGTCAACTCATCACCGTGAACCCCTAAAAGAAAGGAAAATGATATATGAGTAAAAGGTTGGGTGGATAAAAGGTTCATATGTGGGTAAAGGGATGGATGGTTGGAAGAACGGGTGGATATTGAATGGATGGATAATGGATTGGAAATTTTGATGAATGGCTGGATGAGAGAAACCATGGTGAATATTTGGGTCATTTTGATGAATAAGCAAGCCAGCTCTTCTCATGTAGAGGGGCATGCTGCTCACCTACTATGCTTAGTTTGTACTTTATATAGGGTTATCCAAGCTATGGTTCAAAGTGTTTTTTTTCTTCTACTCCCTTGACTCACTGGTTGTTAAGTGAGCCTGATGTATCCCACCCTTCATTCATCACCCCCCTCCCCTACCTTGGTATTTTTCCACCTATGAATGCAGTATGGTTCAATTTGTGACTGCAGTGTTGGCTGTGCAATGTGTATCCTCTTTAGTTAATGGAGCTTTTACAAAGTTTTCCATGCATTGTAAACTGAACACATGTACCCATTCGGACACCTCCTAGTACTTCACTCCTATATTTTTTCATAAGCTCTTCTGCCCCAAATTGGAAAATTCAATCTTGGCATGTGCCACATTTGATATTTAACCATGTGAAGTAGAGTGACTCCAGAATAAATGTAATGATTTCCCATAACAGAATCATTTTACACCTATACTGATTTTTCCCTTTTGACTTCCGTCAAATAGTACAGTGACTGAATAAGACAAAGATGGCAAATCAATGATCAGTGTATGACCCCTCTATTCTATATCAAAAAACGTTACCTTATCCACATAATCCTCTACCATACCCTGCACTAGAGTAAGTTTCCTAACTTACTGCCCATATATGGTGGTGGGCGAGGCCAGTGAGTAAATTGGAAGTAAGTGTGTCAATTGATGTCAAGTTTATTGTGTGGAATACATTGTGAAGAATGTGCCAAACACAATCTATATAGCCCATTCCTTTCCCTGTAGTGCAGTCCATCATTTTCCCCAACATCTACTTCTGGCAGACAGGGTAATGTCCGCATTTCATACGTGGGGTGTGTGACGTGGCATCTTATTTAATATACATCTGCCTTTGGAGTCAGGGTAGAAGACAAATGATTTTGTAAAGAGCAAGGCCATAGTAATTAAAATAGATAATTTTCAACTACAGCTGTCCCAGCTACAGACAGTAGCAAAATAGTACCCAACGTGCTGGCTAGCAATGAGCATGACTCCATTATTTTAACACATCATACAACTTGTACTCCATAGTGCATAATGTCGTACTCATTAATGAGAGGTCATTTATTTTTCTACACAAATTGTATGTTCATAGTTACTTGAAGCTTTTAGAAGAAAAAAAATTAATTCACTGTTTTTTTAATCCCATGTTATCCGGCCACAATAATTTTCTGCTACACAGTCAGTGCTTTTTATGCAAGGCATGTGTGGATAAAACAAAATGGGCCTTGTGACTCTCCTACTCATAATCACATCAAATGCAAATGGCACTAAGAGGTCAGTAATTTACTGCTCCTGTGCCACCTACTAATTTATAAAAGTTGTTTGCACAGAGCATTATTTACAATTTGTCTTTTTTCTTTTTGTTTTTCTCAATATAGCTACTCCTGCTGGTCTACCCGTAGGACCCAACAGGCAGGAGATAGTGGCTCATCTCCAGTGGCAGAAGATGGTGCATAGCCAGTAAGAATACTGGCTGCTGGTGGACATGGAAGAAGAGGAGGAATAGGAAATAAGTGCCTCTCAGCTGGGCCCCAGTGCAGCCGGCCTCCCCCTCAGCCTCCAGCGTCCATGCCATCCCATTGCTGGTGCTGCTGCCAGCTGAAATCTACTGCTGCTATCCCCTCCCACACTGACAACAGCAGCCCATTGCTGTGGCACATCCTGCAGTGACTGGTCTCCATAGAGAGCTGGCTCATCACGGAAAATAAAGGGGAAGTATATTTTATTGAAATATATGCCTGAAGTAGTTTGTGTTACAGTTACTTTGCACTGCTGCCTTCAGGGTTTTACGCAGCCTGTTTATGTTCTTGTATGACAGACTTTACTGGTTACTTATAGAGTCATACCAATAAGGGGGATGTTACCATGACCTATATTGTCTACAACAACCTAGATAAATTAATTCATGTAGTAGCAATGAGCCTGTCTGGACTGGTCCGGAGAGTAAGCAGGAGTGCTGATCTCAGCTTCCGCCTTTCATTCTTGCAGGAGACTAGAAGGCCTATTGATTGTAAAACAGAAACTGTATTTTAGTCAATGAGAAGCACAGAAGGAAGATAAGCTTCATGAGGAGTGTGTCAAGAATACTAGGAGGAGCAAAAAAACAAGAGGGGGACTTAGAGTTTAACTTTTGCCACAAGTGCAACACACACACTCGCACACGGCAGCATTTCATAAATAAACGCACCTCTTTCCATTCCACATAGCTGAGTACTAGCATTCAGACTCATGGTTTACCTGTGAACTGAAGTTGATAACGTCTTTCTTCTAGGTGTTGCTGAGGTCGTCTAGCAGCTCCCGCCCTGAGTTCTTCCATCCTACTCCTAACTATGAGTAACTCCATCCCAGGCCATTCATCATGACCCAAGCGCTTAATGCACACTTGTTAAAGAACAAGTAGAGAAACAGAACTGAAGTATCTTGCATAAGTTTTTGTTTGTTTACTAAAGTGACTGTTTTGGACACTGAAATACCATAAAAAAGGAGAGGACCCAGTCAGTAAATCTGGCTAAGTGTGACAGGGCCAATATAAATGACGGAGACAATGATCACCCATCACTTAGGCCCCATACATTGCAAATCAATCACCTTACGCAAGTTCCCATATTACAGTTTTACACCCTCCCTCAATGTCTGCCAACACCTGAATCATCACTCAAAATCACTCAATAATCAGGTCACTCATTGATGCAATGGTTGTATTCCGAATCAAAGCACAGTGGTAGGTACACTATGTCCACTTTGATGCAAGAAAACGATTGGTAGTCTTGTAAATCAAACGATTCTCTGGGGAAGCCATCCTAGATGATAAAAAAACAGAAGGATCATAGGAATGGACAGTACAGTTTAATTTATTTTTGATAAGTACAAGTGTAAAGGCCAGATACTTGATTGCCAGCCAGCTAAGCTCTAGGCATTGGTGCATCCTCCCATACCAATACATCAATGGATTTTGATCCACATAGACCTCTTTTAGATCATCCAGATACTCCTGGAACATGCTGTGGATGGTCATTGGTGCTGCCACTTGCTCAACCTCAATGCTAGTGCCTCTGCACTGGACTTAAGCCCTGCCGATTGAAACCAATACAATAAAGAAGTTGGGTCCAGTCCTTCCTTTGCTTTTGTTACCGGTGTTCTGGTTGACTGTGTTGTTGGCTGCTTTGAGACAATACTCTCCTCTCTGGAAGTTGAAGGCGGCAGTCCAGAGCATGCGAGGTCTGATCCCAAGTTTTAGCCATTCTTCCTCCAGGTCTCCGGCTTGCTCTACAATCCACATCTTGTATTTTGAAATATCCCCTTCAGAAAAAGGAATGAAAGTGAATAGAAGATTGTAGAGCGGATCAAGTAGTGTGGCACAGGTGTACTCTTTAGGAACAATGATGCCATGTTGCAGCATTATTTTTCAAGCGTAGGATTAAGATCTCAACCAAGGCATGCTCTTCAGTGTTTTTATTCACACCTGAGAGGAGAACCTTTCAGACGCCCTCTTTACCTGGTCCTGTAGCAGATGTAGCAATGGGATATCATGGCCCATCATACTCTCTAGCTTGCTAACTTCCAGTGTGAAAACCTCAAAAGGGAGTAGCATCTGTGTCAGGCATTTGACTAGGCCCATGTCCCCACATCCCTGGTCATAGCTTTCCCAACAGCATCTCATCCTCTTTGAATGACATAGTTATTGATATGTTTGTACAGCTCAAACAGATGTTGCAACATGTAATAGGTAGAGTTCCAATGTGTTGGCACCTCTTGTATCAGGGCTTTAATTGGTACTTTACTAGCAAGCTGAATAATCTGCAACTGCTTCCAGGCTTTAAAAGAATGGCTGGACTGAGTGCAGATTCTTCTGCATGTGGTCCGTATGTTGCTGACTATTTCTTCATTTTTTAGAAAGTCTTACACCTCCAGGTGGATGCAATGGTCCAAATAAAGGACCCTGAAATAGCTTCCCCCTGACATCACCTTGAGTATGTTACTGCTGTGGCAACAAATCCAATTCTGAGACATCTGGATCACAGCCATTCATACACCTTGCTTTAAAATTCCCCCAATATGTTTTCGGATGTATGTGATTTCTCCATTGTGAACATGGCCACTGTTACATGCCACCAAACGCTCTTCAAACTTTCTTCAGGGCCAAGACCTGCAGATATCTTTTGCTTTACCCCCACTAAAGTGTAGCACTGCTGGGGACAGGACTGCTTTGCATGAAGATGTGACCCTCTTCTTCCTTATCATCACCTTCTACTGTGATTTGAATTGTAGCTTAATTTCCCAGACTCTTTTTACCACAACAGCCACATTCAGCAATTCTTTTAAAGCGCTCCTCCCCACTGGATTGTGTGGTGTTTTCTCATATGGGTTGGTTGGCCTCCAATACCATAATGTGCACCCTTGACAAACATTCATGTGGCAAATGGTGCTTAATGCAATGTACTACCCCTCTTTGCTAACCATAAAAAAAGTATTTTTACTGTACCACTGCAAATGCCTGAAGAAGAACTAGAGGTATGTTGGCATGTCGTTGATAGCTTCTCCAGAGGTAGGGGTTGGTGCAGGTCACAGCAAGGGCTTTGATGATGCTACCTGTGCCACATCCCATCAGAGCTGGTTGAATAGCAATGTCAGGCTCCTCTGTAACACCTTTCACAATGATTGCCTTGTCATCCTCCTCATCATCCCCTTCCATAAATCTATGTCTTTCAGGAACTTTTCTTTTCCCTTGCATCTCCTGTTGGCTCCTGTAATCTGCTGGGGTCCACTCCATGTCCCTATCAATATCATCAGACGTGGTGCTTGGAGAAGATGGTGGAGTAGTACCCTTCCTTTTACTTGCTGGAGATCTCTGAACCAATGATTGTAAAAGAGTTGGTTCTTGCTCAGGAGAAGTACAACCTCCTGTTCTGCTCCAACATCAGGAAAATATAATTTTGTTGGCTGTGGTGGCTGTTCACTTTGCTCTGTTTCCTGTAAAGATTGGGTACTACTTTTGAAAAGGGAAAAATCCAATTCAACGTCACTACAAATCGGCCTCAACATTATTGCAGTGACTGTCTCACTGACTGACATGGTCCTGAGCTTAGGTTGGCGCTGTTGATGCAGGAGTGCTACTCTCAGCTTGCTCCCCATAGACCGGTGCGGCAGGCACACAACGTGGTGGTCAAAAAAATGTTTGTGTCGGCATGCCACTTGTGGAAAACTGCTTCTTCTCACTGACCATTTTTCGTTGGGGCTATTTTAAAGCTCTATGTTGGAAGTTGCACAAAGCTGCACAGTCAGAAGTGATTAGAGGTCTGACTTGTGACTGCACTGTCCTTCTGTTTGGTAGTATGGGGGTGATGTCTCTTCTCTTGTGCACCTCAAAGCAAACAAGGAAAAAATGTTTTAATGTGAAATGTGACATTATTTACAGTTTGAATTAGTACAGACAAAGGCAATATTAGTGTGGTTATTTTGTAACCTTAGGTAACCACTTTGAAGTCATCACGATACCACTATGCCCCATCAGAATAACACGCAGTATACAGAATGATAGAGCTCTTTACTTGTTCATGTATTCTAAAGGTGCAAGTTGTGGCACACAGGGTACTAAATGGGTAAAGGAAATAGTAATCTTTTACAGAAAATAGAGGTTAGTGTGCCTCTATGGCAGGCAATGTGGTCCAGCAGGAATAGAATAAAAATCATCATCATTACGCAAATGGATGATGCTAATGTCTACTCTAAAATGCACCCAAGCCAGGGTGTCCAGGAGGATATTGATTTATATACCTAAAAAATTGAATACTGTTGTGCATCTGTGCTTATATGGTAGATAGATGGCTGGAGGGTGGATCGATTGAGGTAAAACGTGAAAACAAAATTCACAATAACGCTGAACGTACTGAGGAAGTTCCTTCCTCTCCTTCCTAGATCTGCAAAGGAAACTGTTGTCTGTGATTTGATCCTCTCTCGCCTAGACTACACCAATGCCCTGTAAGTTGGTACTCTGGGGCTATCTTCTGAATAAGCTTCAAGTCATGCAAAATATGGCCCCCAGGCTCCTGCTGGATCTCTCCAGCAGAAGCAGCATGCATTCCCACCTGCAAACATTGCACTGGCTTCCTATTAAGGCGCGGGTCAATTTTAAAATTCTAACCATCGCTCAAAGTGCCCTCCATCGCCGTGGGACTATTTATGTACAGAAGAGGTTTTCCTTCACAAAATAGCCACCAGCCAAATGGGCTAACAACAACAAGCAGGCGGCCTGGAAATCTGACTATACAAAAAAATGGCCCTTGGATACATGGCATGGGGAACAAAGGCAAATGATGGCAGCATGTTAACACAGAGAACACTTAAAACAAACTAGGTTGCAGTCGCTCTCCTCATTCAAAAAAGTTAAGTAATTGTAAGGTGGTACTCCTTCTTGGGTGCTGTTGTTAAGTACTAAATAAATAACATAAAGGGCTATACCCACCAATAGCCCCAATACCATTATCCAATAATCAGTCGGTTGGCAGTGATGAATAGTTCAATCATTTATTAAGCAAAATACTCTATAGAGGAGCCTCTCCAACCCTCACCCATCAGGTGCGCGGAGAAGTCTGTTGGCTCGTATTCAAACATGAGGTTATATACTTTTTTGTTCAACACATATAATCACACTAAAGGAAAAACACCAGTTGGCCCTCGAGCTCCAGGGAAGGACCGTAGATGGCACACATGATTAGTTCAAAGCTTAACTCTTTATTACTGGGAAGGTCAGGAGGGCTGTAGGCACGGCACCTCCAGGAATCTATTTTTTATCCCTCAGTTAATTATCACCTCCTGATACTGAGGTGTGTACAGTAAATTTTGAGAAAACATCCTCCAACAAGGGAAGGACGTACTGAATTAGCACTCCTTGCGAATGTGTCGCTTCTACAAAATTATCATTAATTTCAATCAATGTCATTCTTCGTGTGATTCATCTCATATGTACATAAAGTGTAACTGTAATCATCTTAATTCACTGAAACTCCAGGGACCCCAATGCATTTCGGTCACTGCCCTGCATCAGGGGGTAATTCCTGCAGGGAAAATAATACATACTTTATAATCCAAAAACTGACGAATGCCTATTTTAAAAAAGAACTGCTAAAAACATGGGGTCATGTACAAAGTGTACATTGTAATAGTGATGGTACCCTGTGATAAATCATATCCAAGTCTTAACAGATCACTGGTGATTTGGTGCACAATAGAGACGATTAGAAAGGAGTTAACCGAAGTGTGTACACCCGTCATTCCGAGCCGGAAAAGTGAACACCAAAGGCAAAAGGCATTAAATATAATTATCTCACTTTTACACAGAGTTTGCAGAAATTTTTTGGGCACTTCTTGCAAATTGGAACTTGCTTCACTAACATAGCAGCACAGGATTTTGTGGAAAAGGTGCACAACAAAGATGAAAGCCTTGAATATAACTTTGATCAACATTATGGCATATCAGCTGCGGACAACTGAAAAGTGGTTTCGCAGACATGGAGAACTGAAATATATGCTCTGAAATTTAGGACACCCTCATTCATCTATTACTTAGAGCTGTCCTGAGTGCACATGGGATGACTTGCATCAATTTGTACTTGAAGCTGAGACAAATATATTCCATACAATACCTGGAAAACAGCTACTGTACTTTGGACCCAGCCAATGTTGCATATATTTCAACCACATATTTCAAACTATGCTTTACTACTTAATCAACTAAAAGAAAAATCACATTGAGAAGTACTTGATCTTTTGGAGAGAACAGACTATCAAGCAAGAGTTTTAGAAAAATGCATATGTTTTTGAGGACAAAAGATTCAGTTAAGTTTCAATATGACTCTGGTGAATCCATTGTACATTTTATCAAATGTCATGTTACTTGCAACATCCCAAAAAAAGACCAAAACAAGAAAATCTTTGACCAAGTTTTCTGCTTTTAATCACATACGTTTGGTAAACACTGCTTAAGAAAAAATCAGAGAAAATCCAAACATTACTCTAAATGTCACTTTAGATTTCCAAAACCAATTGTACACAAAGGAACAGTGAACAATTGAGGGCCCTATTGTGATGTTGGTCAGAAAGCCTCTGATCTTTGGTTGGAGGCTTTCCGACCGGCATCTTCTGTTTCACTTTTGACTACTGCATTACAATGCCGGCATTTTAGCGAAACTGGCCAGTCATTCCAGCTGGATTTAGACAAGCTCCGCCAGTTGGAGGCCCCACTGTAATCGTGAGGAAGGGGTTTCCACCCTTGGAATTATGATGTTGGTTTCTGACAGGCTTTCCATGTCAGGCTTTCCGACATTGAAAGCCTGTCACAAAGCAACTTCTGGGGCCTCAAGCAGGGCCCCCACTCTAGGGGCCCGATTCTTCCATGGCCTCAGGTTGTAGGCCTGCCACACAGTGTAGGGATTAACAGAATCTCCCATTTCGCCACGGGTGCTTGTGCTACGAACGCTGCACGGCCACAACATAAGCTCCCATCGAAAAATGGGAGTATGCAACCACACCATGCCCATTGCAATTAAGCCTGGGCGTAAAAGTCTGTTCTGTTTGTGGAGTTTGAGGAATTCGGCAACTCTGCATTTCATGGAGAATGCAGAGTTATTGAACGGAGCAGAATGTTTTTGTTTGTGCGCTCAAAATGCATTTTGAGCATGCAGGGGTGACTTTCCAGACACTCGAGATGGCCTACGAGATTTTCAGGGCAGTTTGTGGGCATCACGACATTTGGTAGCTGGCTGCATGCTACAGTGAGATTTTGCACTCACCAACATGTCATTCGGGAGCACCAGTGACTTCCAGCAGAACATTTCTGCTGTCCACGATCCCGAACACTCAGGATCTACCGTGCCTGCAATCTGGGATAGATTCTCTCCTTGAGCAGCATCAAAATCTTCCCAAACTGACAATTTGGAGTTAAATACATCCCCAAATTTACATTTGGCTGTCGTTTTTTGTGCGAGGAGTCTTTTTTTTTAACTTGTTTTTCAACTGGAAGAAAGTGGCCTAAAGGTATACAACAGCACCAGACCTACACAACTCTGTGTAGTGGTGGTGAGTGGTGTGACTGACAGCAGTGCGTTGATTTTCTAATTGATTGGGAAAATGCTATATTGCTGTGTGTGGGTGCTCACTGCTCAGTGCTGTCTGGATCTCATTATTCGTTTAATCTGAAGCTAAGTGGTGGTTGTGTGGGGGGGGGGGGGGGCTGTCGTTGAGGTAACTGCCAGAAACAGACATTTAGCCATGCTGCCTCTGAATCTACTCTTCTTGTTTCCCACTCCTCCATATACAGTTTAACTGCTCTCCTTGACTCTTCAATATCATTTTTTCTTTTCAATCTACAGGCCCTTGCCTTTACCCTGAGCCATACTGGAAAAACAATGTAACATACTCACACTTACTTTACCGAGCCGCATCAGCCAGGCACCCAAGATTGATCGACAGTCCAAGAGAAATCCAGATGCAACTTCCAATTTGGCAATAGAGTATCTTTTTTCCTCCTTAACTATCATTACTATTTGTGTGCTGTTTATGTTTGTGACTTGACTCCTACAGATATTTTAATTTTATTGGCTATCTTTTAAAGATCAGTACAAAAGTTCCAGAACATAATGTCACTTGCGTCTCTCTGAGGGAAGACAGACAATTTGATTTCGTTTAGCTGTACTAGTACTGACCATCCTGTTTTCATTTCCCTTTCCTCCCATAACAGATTCATGATGGTCGGCTGCCAAGATGAATGTGTTGTCCTTGTTTAGTATTTGTCTTTGTAAAACCTTTACCTCAAATCCCCCTTCCCATCCATTCATCAAACCCCTAACCCTCTTTCCCTGGGCTGTTTGATTTATTGAGGTGAGTGTAAATTACATTTACACCATTAATTGATCACACACTTGGTGGGGCGGATGTGGTAAAAGCAACACAAACTCAAGGTAGTGTGAGGATCTTCTTATGCTCTAGGTATAGCCCACACTTGCAAGATTATTATATATTAGATTGCCCACCCATGAACTGTATTCAATATATTATTTACATCTTTTTCAGAGAAACATAGTGCATAAATGTCAGCATCATCATTCTTCCAGCACTAAAGGTTTCTCTTGGACACTTCATAGATCGAGTCAACATCGGTTTGTAACTTTTACTAGCTCACCATTCTGATTATTTATTTTACTTTAACATTGCTTATTATGTTTTCACGTTTGACGGTCTCCCTCTTGTGTACTACTAATCGTACTCTAGTCTCCCTCTGGTGACTGTCTCAATTTTTTGTGCAAAGCTTGCATATAAAACATAATTGACTCAGTTTTTTTCTCCAATTTTATTAGTTCCCTGTGAAGAATATTCCTCATCCTACAGTTTGAGTTCGGCTAGGAGGAGTGGAGCCTCACTTCTGGATCTGATACTTTCACAAGTATTCAACGACTAGTCTGCAAGCATGCTGCTACTGTCTACTACCATCACCATGGTACCCTTGAGAAACCATCCAGCCAGCGCTTGCCTAATCACAGGTAAGAGAATGATTTTCAAAGAGATAACAAGTTTGGGGAAATTTTCTCTATTTTTCACCCTATAAGTATAAGGGTTAGGAAATAAGAAATGAAAAATAACAAGTCTTGTTTGCTTTTCATTCACAAACGGTGATTACAATTGGGAATTTGATGTCACTCCCCCTCAATTGGAGGGCAGGAATGTGCCATATCTTAGAGTGGACAGGAATGTGCCATATCTTAGTAGATATGGCACATTCCAGCCCTCTACATGTCACACCATGTAGCAAGTTGTCTTGCTGCTTTGTGTTGTGGAACTTTTCAGTAAATCTACCCCCAGATGTGGATGTAAGAATGATAAGACCTCATGGAAATGTGCATTAAAATCCCACATTGTCACAGTGGGTGTGTGGAATATAGGTCTTTCATGGAAAACGATGTTCAATGAAATAAAACAAGATACATTTTTATATCACCCTCTAGGTGTAAGGGTTAGGAATTTAGAAATTAAAAATAACATGTCTTCTTTGCTTTTTATTCATAAATGATATTGGGTAATTGTAGTACCTTCCTCACACTTGTTTCTCCACAAATGGGACAGTAAGATGTTGGTTAAAAAGTGTATTTAATTGTGTAAAGCATCCAAAAGAGCTTAATATTTCACTGTAGTATGGAATAAAGTGAAAAGTTCTGATAGAAAAGATTGCCAAGTAAAAGAGGAAGAATAAAAGTAGATCTGTGATAAGTCTAGGGTGACATAAGCATAGGTAGGAAAAGTTAGAGGACCATAATCTTTAAAGGTGTATGCCTAAGGACTCTGGGACATATTTACAAAGAATCCTTGTAAGGTAGTGCAGCAAGTAAAATTACTTTGCTGCTTTGTGTGAAAGAGAGAGAGCTACAGTGTGCCTTATCTTCAAAGAATTGGTGCAGTTCTGGTGGATGTATGTCGTTAAAACGCACACTTTTACAACGCATACCTTTACAACGCATTTTTTACACCGCAACATCCATTACTACGCATTCCATTACAACGCATGTCATTACAGCCAATTCTTTGAAACTACCTTTACAACGCATTCCACTACAACGCATACTACATTTACAATGCATACCATTACAACGCATACCATTACATTGCATGTATGGTAAGTATTCGATAGTGTAGGGGTAAAAATTACTATTCTAACTCCAGGGGGGTGCAACAGAAGGGTAAGTGTTGGATAGTGTAGGGGTAAAAATTACTATTCTAACTCCAGGGGGTGCAACAGTATGGTAAGAGTTGGATAGTGTAGGGGTCAAAATTACTATTCTAACTTCAGGGGGTGCAACAGTAGGGTAAGTGTTGGATAGTGTAGGTATGCTTTGTAATGGTATGCGTTGTAATGACTGCGTTGTAATGACATGCGTTGTAGTGGTATGCGTTGTAGTGACATGCGTTGTAATGGTTGCGTTGTAATGGCATGCGTTGTAATGGATGTTGCGTTGTAAAAGTTTTGTTGTAAAGGTAGTGTTGTAAAAGTTGCGTTGTAAGTGTTGTTTCCCGTTCTGGTTTCTATTCCCACTGGTGTACTTTCTGCTGTTTATAGCAAATCCAGACACCCTTGCACCCTAATCCATAAATGCCTGTGCTGTAGTCAGGATAACTTTTGTGCAGGAAGGAGCACCATCCTGCACAAAAATATTCTTGTAGGCTTTTTCCTCTTTGCATGTGTGTTTCAGTATCACTAAAGCCCTTTGTTTATCGTATGTGTTTTGCATATCGAATCGCGTGTGTAGGTTTAGGCTGACATGAGGTCTTGCTACACATGTAAAGTTTTCTGTAGCCAGACCTTAAAATAAAAGCACAATGAAAAGAAGCCAAGCACAGAAAGAAGAAAAACAGACACTTATCTGAAGGTATCTCAAAAAAATACCTAATCACAAATGGATATATATAAAACAACATGAGGTGGTAGGCCAAGTGAAACAGTGAACGAGTCCTGTTTGAGGACTCACCTCAGTCATGATTGTGAAAAGGAAGGTGATGAGATTGTAATGTCAATGGTGCACTAACAGTTTCCTTCCAATGCATCAGGGACACTTCTTCAGATATCTGTGCCAAACTGCTAAGGGTAACATAGTGGTCTTGCGCAGAAAGGTTTACACCGAATTTAGTTTGCTGCCCATTATCATTGATTTCAAATTGATTCAAAGAAATTAAACACAATTTGGATCAAAATAATTTCGAGGCTGCATTTGGCCATGAGACTATTCCATAACATGCACTTCAAAACCCACTTTGCTACTGCATAGTTCACTCCAGTCCAGAAAGGCACACACATGCTTCCTGAAGTGCATCCTACTGAACACCCGCTCTGTCCCCAAACACGCCACTGAACTCTAGGACCTACTCGATACTGCATCGCCGGACGTCGCCTTCCTTACAGAAACCCGAATGAACGCCTCATCAGCGCCCGACATTGCCATAGCCATCCCGGACGCTTACAAGATCATCCGAAAAGACCGCACCAACCAAACAGGAGGAGGCATCGCCATCGTCCATAAGAACACCATCCGCATCACAACCAGCTCCGACGATAACCTCGCTACCGCCGAACACCTTCACTTCCAGATCCACACCGACCCCAGGACCACACTTAGAGGCACCCTCATCTACAGACCACCAGGAACCCGCACACAATTCAGCGAAGACATCACTGACTTCATCAGCCCACATGCCCTCACCTCCGAGAACTACATTCTACTGGGAGACCTCAACTTCCACCTGGAAAAGAAAAACAACAGCAACACCTCCACCCTTCTGGACAACCTGGCCAATCTCGGACTCAAACAACTTGTTGACACCCCCACCCACTTGGCCGGACACACGCTCGACCCTATCTAAACCTCCAGCAAACACATCTCCTTCGATCACACCACAGCTCTCCATTGGACGGACCACAGCTGCGTTCACTTCAGCTACAAACAGACCACGACCCACAACCCCCCACAACCTATTCCTCGAAGAAATTGGAACAAAATCACCACCGACCAACTCTTCACATCGCTTAACCAAAACCCTCCCGCCATATCATCGGACCCAAACCAAGCTGCCACCAAACTCACACAATGGATCACCCACAGCGCTGACGAATTAGCACCCTTGAAAAACCATCAAATCAAACAAGATAGCAAAAAGGCCCCTAGGTTCAACAATGACCTTAAGAAATCCAAGAAGTTATGTTGTACTCTTGAGAAAACCTGGGGAAAAAAACCCAACCACTGACAACCTGGCCACCTTCAAGGACGTCACCCGCAAACACCACCAATTGATCCGATCCACCAAGAAATCAGCATTCAAGGATCGACTCGACAACAACGCCCACAACAGCAAGGAACTATTCAACAACGTCAAAGAATTTACCAACCCCACCGCCGGCACCAACGACATCACTCCCTCCCAAGACCTCTGCGACTCTTTATCCTCTTTCTTCCACAACAAAATCACCGACATACATAACAGCTTTGAAATCCAGTCCGAAGAACAGTCCACTCCACCCACCTCCGAACCAAAACAGCACTCTAACAACCTCTGCGCCTGGAACCCAATCACTACTGAAGACACCATCCGCCTAATGAGCTCCATCCACTCAGGTTCACCAACCGACCCATGTCCCCACCACATTTTCAACAAAGCAGACTCCATCATCGCACCCCATCTCTGCGATGTCATCAACTGTTCCTTCAACTCCGCTACCTTCCCGGAAAGCTGGAAACATGCCGAACTCAGGGCCCTTCTGAAGAAACCCACGGCAGACCCCACTGAACTTAAGAACTACCGCCCCATCTCGCTCCTCCCAATCCCTGCCAAAGTCATCGAGAAAGCCGTCAACAGCCAGCTCGCCGCCTTCCTCGAATCCAACAAATCCCTCGACCCTTCAGAGTCCGGCTTCCGAGCCAAACATAGCACCGAAACCGCCCTCATCGCAGCAACTGACGACATTCAAACACTACTGGACAACGGAGAAACAGCTGCCCTCATCCTACTTGACCTCTCCGCCGCCTTCGACACAGTCTGTCATAGCACCCTCATACAACGCCTCAGCAATGTCGGGATACAAGGAAAAGCTTTGGACTGGATTATTTCGTTCCTCGCCGGAATAACCCAGAGAGTCCGCCTCCCCCCATTCAAATCAGAGGCCACCGAAATCATCTGTGGCGTACCACAAGAATCATCACTCAGTCCCACCCTCTTCAACGTTTACATGAGTCCCCTCGCATCCATCGCGCGACAACACAACCTCAACATCATCTCCTACGCAGACGACACCCAGCTGATCCTCTCCCTCACCAAAGACCCAAAAACCGCCAAAACCAATCTACATGAAGGAATGAAAGAAGTAGCCGAATGGATGAAGAACAGCCGTTTAAACCTAAACTCGGACAAAACGGAAGTCCTCATCTTAGGATCATCCTCCTCTGCATGGGACGACTCATGGTGGCCACCGGCCCGGGGTACAGCACCCACACCCACAGATCATGCACGTAACCTGGGCTTCATCCTAGACTCCTCCCTCTCGATGACCAGACAAGTCAACGCCGTCTCATCTTCATGCTTCAACATCCTACGCATGCTCAAAAAACTCTTTCGTTGGATCTCCACAGAAACATAAAGACCGTCACCCACGTACTGGTCACTAGCCGACTGGATTACGGAAATACCCTTTACGCCGGAACCACAGCCAAACTACAGAAAAAACTCCAACGCATCCAAAACGCCTCAGCCAGACTCATACTGGACATCCCCCGTCAAGCTCACATTTCCGGTCACCTGAAAGACCTCCACTGGCTCCCCGTCAACAAGAGAATAACGTTCCGTCTCCTCACCCACGCACACAAGGCCCTCTACGACCTAGGACCCGAATGCCTCAACACACGACTGTCCTTCTACACACCCACCCGCCAACTACGGTCATTCAATCAAGCCCTCGCCGCAATTCAGCGCATCCATAGATCCACCATGGGAGGAAGATCGTTCTCCTACTTAGCGGCCAAAACCTGGAATTCTCTCCCCACTCACCTCTGCCTCACACAGAACCACCTCTCCTTCAGAAAGCAGCTAAAAACCTGGCTATTCGATAAGTAATGCACCCACCCTCCCTCAAGCGCTTTGAGACCCTCTGGGTGAGTAGTGCGCTATACAAATTTATGAACTTGAACTTGAACAGAGTGCCTTTTGCACTGCAATCACATCATTGCACACTCTCCTACTATCCTCACCCCCACATGACCAGGCAGTTCTATCATACAAGAGCGTTTCTGTATCATCACTGAGAAGCATTCTCACTTACAAGAAGCCTAGAAATCTAGAACAAATGAACATGTGTGGTTGCATGCGTTAAAAGTAAAAATGCTTTTATTTCTTTTACCTTTTCCCACTTTGCATGTGTGCTACAATGTACAGCACACATACTATGTGCGAAACATTTTAAAGTTAGTCTAGGCATAGTTATTTGTACTGGGTGTGAGGTGTGTCACCTGTCCTGTTTCTGATCTGTCAAGTCCACAACGCTAACTCTGAGAAACGAAGGGGCATATTACCAAGGGCCTTATCGCCGCTTTAGCGGGACTTTTTCCTGCTAAAGCGGCGATAATTTTATCACCCTATCACCTAGCTGTCGCTAACACCAGTTAGCGACAGCCAGTAGGAGATAGCGATCATCTTGGGGCCCGCTTTGCATGTCAGCGATATTTATCGCTAATGACATGCAAAGTGGGCGTGCCAAGATGTTAACGACTGGAAACAGTCGCTAACATCACTATCTCCTATTACCTACTTTTGGAAATATTCGCACTAAGCGAGAATATCTCCAAAAGCTAACGCCTGCCCAGAGCAGTTCTTAGCCATGTTATCCAATGGTAGGTGGATAACATGGCTAAGAGCATTAGCTCGGTAATGCATGAATATCGCTGACTTTTCAGCAACATTCATGTATTTCGCACGATTTTTATCGCTTTTGAGATAAACTTTGATATTAGCAAGGTTTATCTGCGATAAAAATCGGCGGAGCTCGGCGATAATAATATTGCCGCTAAGCCAACATAGCGATAATTATCGCTAGTTGTTGGTAATATGCCCAGAAATTCTGCATTAACTGTATAGACTTCGCAATTAAATAAAACCAAGGGGCATTGTTGTTCTCTGCACAATAGCATGATACTTACTTGTCTTATTTATTAAGAAACAATCAAAAACGTTAAAAGGAACAGGCAGAATCTTGAAAATTGATTAATTAGAAAACGAGCTACTGCGAGAAAAGTAGAACAGCTCGCAAATAGAGCTATGGTCTCACCTGTGCCTACCACAGTGTGCTGTATTAGCCAATAAAACAAAATGCACTGTTGTGTGTGTTTGTCATCATCCTTGTTTAGGAAAATACTATACAAAAAAATAAACACTTAAAACACAGCCTTACATGAAGAATGGTGCTTTCTTTTTCCAATAGCCATTTGTTGGCCTATACACCTCGAGGGCTTCCTGTTCTGGGTCAGAGAACTGGCTCTGCATCTTAAGAAATCTATTTATACAATGCCTTTGAATAAGACATTTTAATTAAATAATTTTACTTTTATCTGTGCTGGCATGCTGCCTAAATGTTTGCACCATGTCTTGGCCTCCAATAACAGACTGTAATGTTGATTCACTATTTCTTATAGTCGTAAATCTTCAATGATGTCTGATCATTCTCAGAAACTTCCATTTTCTCCCAGTAGAGTTCATTCTCTTTCATGCCATCACCGATGCACTGATATCATGCGAGTCTCTCTGGCACTCAAGCAGGTCAAAAGCGCAAACACCTTATGAAATTACTTTTCAGTGATCAAATGCCAGATTGCTTCTCTGGCAAAGTAATTTGCTGATGCAGTGTCAGGAAGAACATTCATTTAAGCATTTCCTCTCTGAAATTGAAACTTGTTTCAAATGTTGAAATACTGAACTGTGGTTAACCTTAGTTGGCTTTTTAACCCTCATTTCCTCACTTCATTAGCATAATGCCCCTGATAGCTATGAACTCGTTATTTGTCCTTTTCTATGAATTATGAAAACAATAACTTTGAGTTGAAAGAATGTTAAGACACAAAAACAAATGATGCAGAGTGTTTTAAAGTACAATCAATTTGCTAATGCTGGATGAGTTTGTGATGCATACTGACCAGTTGTGCATCAATGTTTTATGGTGTATGTATCAACAAGGCAGGAGAAAAGGTTCAGACACCTTCTGTTGTCAACTCGGGAAATACTGGTAGTCTACATCATACTTCGCAAATTTAGGTCACGGATAACAGAAAACCTTTAGGATAATCCACAATATGAAGAAACACATGGGAAGACAATTAACAGGGTCGCCCTGCAAGAGAAAATATGCCTGAGCACCAAAATTAAAAAAAAAATGTCCTCCATTAGGGAATCAGATAGCCAAAAAGAGGCTCATATTGGCAAATCAGTGGTGTAGTTTTCCACTTTTAAAGACTCTCTATATAGGTGCTTTGTAGGGTATGGTAGTCTGCATGCATTGAGCTTGCTGCGATGCACTGTTCGGGAAATTAACAGTAAAACTCGGCCCACTGAACCACAAAACAGTCCAACAAACAGGTAAACAAGCATTGATAAAAACCAATAGGCCTGCATGCTTTTGGAAATTCTTGTTTTGCCTTGGTTCTGACAAAACTTTATTGTTCCAGAAGCTGCTGGTGCCTCATCATTCCAGACAGAAACATTGGTTAAAGGCAAAAATATTGCTTTGGTCTCAAACAAGCACACATTGCCATAGTACTCTGTGCCACTGAAGTAAACCACTTTATGTGATGATGATCTCCTTGTGAAAGGGAAGAAATTGTAACTCCTAGTGAAGTTAGGCAATGCTGAAGTGGGCTGACACATTGCCCCTTGATGCATGCTGGAGTGGCAGGTAGAACAATGGGAATTACAGAACTATGATCTAATGGACGAAGTCTAGCTGAAAAACCCTAAATGTATCTATGTAATACTCATAATTTTAGAACTACTAAAAAAGGTCTTGACTAACACAGGCATCAAAAGCCAGAAAGAAAGAAAGAAAGTATTTCCGCATCAGTGGCACCACTGCAACCTAAGTACAATCCAAGCCCATGTCTCTCAAAGATGCTGACACTGCAGTCATGGCAGTGAGCAGTGGGAATTATGGAAAGTGACTTCCAATGATGATAAGCCAGGGATTGTCAATATGGAGGGTGGTTTTGAGGACACTGAGATGACCCCTCCTGATCAACCTGCTCAGACGGATGTGGTTTTGCCACTACTTTCTTCCATACTTTAAAAACCCCTGCTGAGACCAGCCTCCACCATTGCCACATTCAAAGTATTCACAAGAAGATATGGATGGAGTGAGGTCAATTCAATCAATTCAAGTACTTTATTCGATTTTCACCAAGTAAAAAAATCATAAAAGCAGTACATAGTAAACAAATTACACATTATAGATATACACAATAAATAGTTATAAAAACAGCATTAAATCCAAGTGTGGTGACACTTTTTAAAAACATCGACATAGAACTAATACATAGGGGGTTTCCTAATTGTTGGAGATGTAAATAAGCTGGCCTACATTGCCTCCACGCCCCATCTCTAAGATAAGATTTCAGCCATCTCGCCCGTTCTTTTTTATACCGTTTGCAAAATAGTACCAAATGGAAGGTAGACTGGATAGATATGTTGTCGCATGGGCATGGCGCAAGAGTTCTATTCCAGTCATTTTTCTCCGGATATGAAACCAGGCGATGAAATATATTGAACCTGAATCTGGTCAGGACAAAGTGCTCGAAACCCAAAGTGATCAGAGTTAGGTAGGGTTGCATTTTGAGGGTAATCAGCAGCGGCTGATGTTCGAAAACAGTTCTTTTGCTGACTTCATTCCCAAGCCTTAAGGTGTTAAAATGTTCCATACACAGGTTTTTTAAGACTTTTTTAGGAATTTTCCCAATTGATTCGGGTTTATCATACCATTCTGGCTTGTCAATGTCCGTCAGGGCTTTCCTCACATACTCAAGCCATTTGATTCTTTTTGCGTTGGCTAATTTTTTAACATCCAGGATAATTTCTCGATTGAGAGCCAGTTCTTGCGTTGCCCAAATTCTCCTCCAGAGTAAGATTGGCTGTATTTTAATCAAATCTGTCAAATAGTCCATGCCTAGTTCTACATGGCAATTATAATTTGACATACTTGCCGGAAGGGACAAAAGGTAGCGAAAAAAATTATTTTCAATAATCTGGAGCATCGTTACATCCTGATATCCCCATATCCCTGACCCATACAGGGCGATGCTTCTACATTTGGCCACATATATGTTAAGCATTATACCAGGTTGTTTTCTGCCCAATTTACTGGCGAAATGCTTTATCGCCGCAACTGAGCGTTTAAATGCTAGCGCTCTGTTTTTTACCTCGGGGCCCCATCCCCCTGTTGCCTCGATTGTGACCCCTAGATATGGGAATGTTTTTGTGGCTTGTAGTAGGGTGCCTGCCGCCTTAAGTTGTTTACATCTGGCTCCTCCTTTACCAGAAGCCATCACATAGGACTTTTTTGCATTCAGGTTTAGGCCCCTCTCTTCCATGTATGTTATATATCTATGCAATACCTTTTGCGCGCCGACCTTTGTTCTTGCCATCAACACAGCGTCGTCCGCATACAAGAGGGAGCTGATCTGCGTATCCCCGGCCTTAGGAGAGTCAATGTTGCTGGCACCCAATTCCCTCTCCAAGCTGTTAGTGTAAAGAGAGAAAAGGAATGGGGCCAGCACACACCCTTGCCTCACCCCCTTCTGTATGCGGAAAGACCCTGTGCATTCCCCCCCCAGCCCATACCTTACTCTGGCAGAGGCATTCGAATATAATTGTCTTAGGAAGAGGACTATCGAAAAATCCACTTTCATCTCTTCTAATGTCAACCACAGTTTATCATGTATAACACAATCAAACGCCGACGAAAGGTCGACGAAGATTGCGTAGAAGCACCCCTCTTTTGCACTGGTATATTTCCCCTGCAAAAGAACAAAGTTTAGCACTTGTTCCACAGTACCCATGGAGTGAGGTAGTGTGGCTCACTGGTTAGAGGCGGCAGACCCGAGAGCAGAGGACGGCCCGGGACCAGGGTTCGATTCCCGGCGCGGCAGGTTTCTGGACCAGGGTCAGCGGACTCGATAATTCTCTCGCCTCGGTGCCCACTCTGATCAGCGATCACACTCGGCAACTCTGGCATTAGCTTGCCTCATCTTCACTAACGGCCCCACCAGACCGCCGGGGATGCCTGGTTTCACCCTGGAGATACCCATTAAGGGACCATCTCTCAGGGAAGCCAGGAAGGGTTTCGCAGCGGTCGAAGCGCCTTGGGACCCTCCGGGTAAGTAGTGCGCTATATAAATGCCTATACATTTACATACATACATTTACATGGAGTGCTGACACCTTTCAAACACTCACCCCCAGTAACAGATCTGGGTTGATTCCATCATCATTATTTGGCTCCCTTCCCAGTTCAATTACAGTTATATGCAAATCAGTCTTGACCCTATGCCTCATGGGAATAGTCCAGCCCGAACTGCCAAGCCATGTCTTCCCTGGACTGGAAACAAGTATCCTGAGACAGGTTTTGGGGTAATAACCCGCATCTGCCAGGCTAGCTTGAATCCAGTGGCACAGTGAGCAAGGGACCCACATTTGGACATACCCTGCCAACTTAGGGCAGAGAAAGCAAACACAAGGAGATGATGGACAGAGTGCTGACACTTTTTAAACACTCACCCCCAGTCACAGATCGGAGTTGAATCCTTCATCATTATTCAGCTCACTGCGCTACCCCAGTTAAGACACAGCTATCCATAAATCAGTCTTGACCCAGTGCCGCTAGGGAACAGTCCAACCCGTACTGCCAAGCCATGTCTTCCCTGGACCGGAAACAAGCATCCTGGGACCGGTTTTAGGGTAATAACCCACATCAGCCAGGGTAGCTTGAAACCTGTGGCAAAGTGAGCAAGGGACCCACGTCTGGGCATACCCAGCCAATTTAGGGCGAACAAAGCAAACAAAAGGAGATGATGGACTAAGTGCTTAAACTTTTTAAACACTGACCCCAGTCACAGATGTGGGTTGAATCCATCATCATTCTTTAGCTCACTTTGCCACCCTAGTTTAGACACAGTTATATGCACATCAGTCTGGACCCTATGCCTCATTGGAGCAGTCCAGCCCAAACTGCCCAGCATGTCTTCCCTGGACAGGAAACAAACATCCTGGGACATGTTTTGGTTTAACACCCCTTATCAGCCAGGCTAGCTTGAATCCAGTGGCACAGTGAGCAAGGTTCCCACATCTGGGCATACCCTGCCAATTTAGGGCAAACAAAGCAAACAAAAGGAGATGATAGAAGGAGTGCTGAAACTTTTTAAACACTCACCCCAGTCACAGATCTGAGTTGAATGCATCATTATTCTACAGCTTACTGTACCACTCCAATTCGGAGACAGTTATTCACAAATCAGTCCTGACGCTGTACCGCTAGCTAACAGTCCAACCCGAACTGCCAATCCATGTCTTCCCTGGACCGGAAACAAGTATCCAGGGAGTGATTTTGGGGTAATAACCCGCATCAGCCATTCTAGCTTGAATCCTGTGGCAAAGTGAGCAAGGGACCCATGTCTGGCATACCCCGCCAATTTAGGGTGAGCAAAGCAAACACAAGGAGATGATGGACGGAGTGCTTAAACTTTTCAAACACTGACCCCCAGTCACAGATGTGGGTTGAATCCATCATCATTCTTTAGCTCACTTCGCCACCCTAGTTTAGACACAGTTATATGCAAATCAGCTTTTACCTGATGCCTCATGGGAACTGTTCCGCCCGAACCACCCAGCCATGTCTTCCCTGGACTGGAAACAATCATCTTGGGACAGGTTTTGGGTAACACCCCTCATCAGCCAGGCTAGCTTGAATCCAGTGGCACAGTGATCAAGGGAGCATGGGCATAATGTGCCAACTTACGGCAAACAAAGCAAACACAAGGAAATGATAGAAAGGAGTGCTGAAACTTTTTAAACACTCACCCCAGTCACAGATCTGAGATGAAACCATCATCATTCTTTAGCTCACTACGCCACCCTAATTCATACACAGTTATGCACAAATCAGTCTTGAACCTGTGCCGCTAGGGAACAGTCCAATCCGAACTGCCATGCCATGTCTTCCCTGGACTGGAAACAAGCATCCTGGGACCAATGTTGGGGTAATAACCCGCATCAGCCAGGCTAGATTGAAACCTGTGGCAAAGTGAGCAAGGGAACCACGTCTGGGCATACCCCGCCAATTTAGGGTGAACAAAGTAAACACAAGGAGATGATGGACGGAGTGCTGATACTTTTCAAACACTGACCCCCAGTCACAGATGTGGGTTGAATCCATCATCATTCTTTAGCTCACTTCGCCACCCTAGTTTAGACACAGTTATATGCAAATCAATCTTTACCCTATGCCTCATGGGAACAGTCCAGCCCAAACTGCCCAGCCATGTCTTCCCTGGACTGGAAACAAGCATCTTGGGCAGGTTTTGGGGGAACACCCCTCATCAGCCAGACTAGCTTGAATCCAGTGGAACAGTGAGCAAGGGATCCATGTCTGGGCATGCCCTGCCAACTTAGGGCAAACAAAGCAAACACAAGGAGATGATAGAAGGAGTGCTGAGATGTTTTAAACACTCACCCCCAGTCACAGATCTGAGTTGAATCCATCATCATTCTTTACCTCACTGCACCACCCCAATTCAGACACAGTTATGCACAAATCAGTCTTGAACCTGTGCCGCTAGGGAACAGTCCAATCCGAACTGCCATGCCATGTCTTCTCTGGACCGGAAACAAGCATCCTGGGACGGGTTTTGGGGTAATAACCTGCATCAGCCAGGCTAGCTTGAATCCTGTGGCAAAGTGAGCAAGGGACCCACGTCTGGGCATACTCCGCCAATTTAGGGTGAACAAAGCAAACACAAGGAGATGATAGACGGTGTGCTGAAACTTTTCAAACACTGACCCCCCAGACACAGATGTGGGTTGAATCCACCATCATTCTTTAGCTCACTTCGCCACCCGAGTTTAGACGCAGCTACATGCAAATCGGTCTTGACCCTGTGCCTCATGGTAACAGTCCAGCCCGAACTGCCAAGCCATGTCTTCTCTGCACCGGAAACAAGCATCCTGGGACAGGTTATGGCTGACATCCATCTATCAGACAGGATAGCTTGAATCCAGTGGCACAGTGAGCAAGGGATCCATGTCTTGGCATGCCCTGCCAACTTAGGATGAAAAAAGCAAACACAAGGAGAAGATGGACGGAGTGCTGACAATTTTTAAATACTCACACAAGTCACAGATATGGGTTGAATCCATTAAAATTCTTTAGCTCACTTCACCACCCCAGTTCAGACACAACTATATGCAAATCAGTCTTGACCCTGTGCCTCATGGGTACAGTCCAGCCGGAACTGCCAAGCCTTGTCATCACTGTACCACAAACAAGTGCCCTGGGACCGTTTTCACTGTAACACCCCTAATCAGCCAGGCTAGCTTGAATCCAGTGTCAAAAAGACGAAGGGACCCAAGTCTGGGCATACCCTTACAACTTAGAGCAAACAAAGCAAACACATTGAGATGATGGACGGCATGCTGAACCTTTTCAAACACTTACCCCCACTCACAGATCTGGATTGATTTCATCATCATTATTTAGCTCACTCCGCCACCCCAGTTCAGACACAGCTATATGCAAATCGGTCTTGACCCAGTGCCTCATGGGAATAGTCCAGCCCGAACTGCCAAGCCATGTCTTCCCTGGACTGAAAACAAGCATCCTTGGACCGATTTCGGGGTGAAATTCCACATCAGCCAAGCTAGCTTGAATCCAGTGGCAAAATGAGCAAGGGACCCAAGTTTGGGCGTACCCTGCCAACTTAGGACGAAAAAAGCAAACACAAGTAGATGATGGACGGAGTGCTGAAACTTTTTAAAAACTCAGCCCAGTCACAGATCTGGGTTGAATCCATTATCTTTCTTTAGCTCACTTCACCACCCCAGTTCAGACGCAACTATATGCAAATCAGTCTTGACCCTGTGCCTCATGGTTCAGTCTAGCCGGAACTCCCAAGCTGTGTCATCGCTATACCAGAAACAAGTGCCCTGGAACCGTTTTCAGGGTAACACCCCCAATCAGCCAGGCTAGCCTGAATCCAGTGGCAAAAAGAGCACGGGACACAAGTCTGGGCATACCATGACAACTGATGGCAAACAAAGCAAACACAAGGAGATGATGGACTGAGTGCTGAACCTTTTCAAACACTCACCCCCAGTCACAGATCTGGATTGATTCCATCATCATTCTTTAGCTCACTTCGCCACCCCAGTTCAGACACAGCTATAAGCAAATCAGTCTTGACCCAGTGCTTCATGGGAACAGGCCAGCCCAAACTGCCAAGGCATATCTTCCCTGGACTGGAAACAAGCATCCTGGGACCAGGTTCGGTGTAACACCCTCCATCAGCCAAGCTAGCTTGAATCCAGTGGCAAAGTGAGCATGGGACCCACATCTGGGCATACCCTGCCAACTTAGGACGAAAAAAGCAAACACAAGGAGATGATGGAAGGAGTGCTGAAACTTTTCAAAGACTCATCCCAGTCACAGATCTGGGTTGAATCCATTATCATTCTGTAGCTCACTTCACCACCCCAGTTCAGACACAACTATATGCAAATCAGTCCTGACCCTGTGCCTCATGGGTACAGCCCAGCCCCAACTGTGGGACCGATTTTGAAGTAACACCCCTCATCAGCCAGGCTAGCTAGAATCCATTGGCAAAGTGAGCAACGTATGCTCTACATATAGACAAACAACACCTCCACCTAGCTCCAGTTCTTAAGGCATTGGCAGTGGCCCACTAAAAAAGTTATCTTCCACAGTCTGGGATTTCTTTTTGATTAGCAAGCAGCAATCCAGCATTACACTATGCTTCATTTGCCCCACAAGTGTTCATTGAGGTAAGCCATGTTTACACTACTAGATAGTGGGTAGTCTGTCGTTATTACGAGGAAGACACGACACCCCCTACAGCCAGTCTGGCACTGCTTGGAATGCTGATCTTGTGGTCTATTACCAGTTCAGATCGGGGCAGTCCTCCGTCGCCTGCTCTTCTTGGGCTCTCCCACCCCTCTACGCAGTGAGACAGTGGCCTCTGACGCTGAAGATTGAAAAAAACAGATGCCCATCTGTCTCAAAATTATGCTCGCCACGGCCGGAACACAAAGATCGAGTTGTGGGCTGACCTGTCTGTGTGCTGGGCTGCTCCTGTGAGGATCGTTTCTGGAGTTGGACCCTTTTGCTGCTCGGGACGCCTCTGCAGAGGGAGCTGCTGCCGCCAGAGGAAGGACCCGCCCTCACCGCCCACACCGCTGCGGGACTGCGAGGCAGTTCTCACACCTGCAGCCTCTTCCCGCAGCGGCCCCGCCCCCCGCCTGGTGCTGTATTAACTTTCGCAGCACCCGCTGCGCGGGTGCTACTCAGATCGAGTTGTGGGCTGACCTGTCTGCGTGCTGGGCTGCTCCCGTGAGGATCGTTTCTGGAGTTGGACCCTTTTGCTGCTCGGGACGAGGCTCTGCAGAGGGAGCTGCTGCCGCCAGAGGAAGGACCCGCCCTCACCGCCCACACCGCTGTGGGACTGCGAGGCAGTTCTCACACCTGCAGCCTCTTCCCTCAGCGGCCCGCCCCCCGCCTGGTGCTGTATTAACTTTCGCAAAAACAACAAGTGATGGACCGAATGTGGATCAATGTCACACATTCCCCCAGTCAAAAGATCTGGGCCCAAATCCATCGTTTTTTTGCACTCCACACCACCCTGGGTTAGACAATGGCGATATGCAAATCAGCTCTGACCCTGTTGCCCCATGGGAACAGTCCAGTCCGAACTACAAAAGCCATGTCCTTCCCAGAACGGAATCAAGCATCCGAGGACCGGACCGGTTTCGAGGTAACACCTCTCATCAGCCCGGCTAGCTTGACTCCAAGTGGTGTGGAGTGCCTGGGACCCACGTCTGGGCATCCCCAGCGCACTTAGGGCGGCAATTGCAAAAACAACAAGTGATGGACCGAATGTGGATCAATGTCACACATTCCCCCAGTCAAAAGATCTGGGCCCAAATCCATCGTTTTTTTGCACTCCACACCACCCTGGGTTAGACAATGGCGATATGCAAATCAGCTCTTACCCTGTTGCCCCATGGGAACAGTCCAGTCCGAACTACAAAAGCCATGTCCTTCCCAGAACGGAATCAAGCATCCGAGGACCGGACCGGTTTCGAGGTAACACCTCTCATCAGCCCGGCTAGCTTGACTCCAAGTGGTGTGGAGTGCCTGGGACCCACGTCTGGGCATCCCCAGCGCACTTAGGGTGGCAATTGCAAAAACAACAAGTGATGGACCGAATGTGGATCAATGTCACACATTCCCCCAGTCAAAAGATCTGGGCCCAAATCCATCGTTTTTTTGCACTCCACACCACCCTGGGTTAGACAATGGCGATATGCAAATCAGCTCTGACCCTGTTGCCCCATGGGAACAGTCCAGTCCGAACTACAAAAGCCATGTCCTTCCCAGAACGGAATCAAGCATCCGAGGACCGGACAGGTTTCGAGGTAACACCTCTCATCAGCTGGACTGTTCCCATGGGGCACAGGGTCAGAGCTGATTTGCATATCGCCATTGTCTAACCCAGGGTGGTGTGGAGTGCAAAAAAACGATGGATTTGGGCCCAGATCTTTGGACTGGGGTGAATGTGTGACATTGATCCACATTCTGTCCATCACCTGTTTTGTTTGCAAATTCCGCCCTAAGTGCGCTGGGGATGCTCAGACTTGGGTCCCAGGCACTCCACACCACTGGAGTCAAGCTAGCCGGGCTGATGAGAGGTGTTACCTCGAAACCGGTCCGGTCCTCGGATGCTTGATTCCGTTCTGGGAAGGACATGGCTTTTGTAGTTCGGACTGGACTGTTCCCATGGGGCACAGGGTCAGAGCTGATTTGCATATCGCCATTGTCTAACCCAGGGTGGTGTGGAGTGCAAAAAAACGATGGATTTGGGCCCAGATCTTTGGACTGGGGTGAATGTGTGACATTGATCCACATTCTGTCCATCACCTGTTTTGTTTGCAAATTCCGCCCTAAGTGTGCTGGGGATGCTCAGACGTGGGTCCCAGGCACTCCACACCACTGGAGTCAAGCTAGCCGGGCTGATGAGAGGTGTTACCTCGAAACCGGTCCGGTCCTCGGATGCTTGATTCCGTTCTGGGAAGGACATGGCTTTTGTAGTTCGGACTGGACTGTTCCCATGGGGCACAGGGTCAGAGCTGATTTGCATATCGCCATTGTCTAACCCAGGGTGGTGTGGAGTGCAAAAAAACGATGGATTTGGGCCCAGATCTTTGGACTGGGGTGAATGTGTGACATTGATCCACATTCTGTCCATCACCTGTTTTGTTTGCAAAGTCCGCCCTAAGTGCGCTGGGGATGCTCAGACGTGGGTCCCAGGCACTCCACACCACTGGAGTCAAGCTAGCCGGGCTGATGAGAGGTGTTACCTCGAAACCGGTCCGGTCCTCGGATGCTTAATTCCGTTCTGGGAAGGACATGGCTTTTGTAGTTCGGACTGGACTGTTCCCATGGGGCACAGGGTCAGAGCTGATTTGCATATCGCCATTGTCTAACCCAGGGTGGTGTGGAGTGCAAAAAAACGATGGATTTGGGCCCAGATCTTTGGACTGGGGTGAATGTGTGACATTGATCCACATTCTGTCCATCACCTGTTTTGTTTGCAAATTCCGCCCTAAGTGCGCTGGGGATGCTCAGACGTGGGTCCCAGGCACTCCACACCACTGGAATCAAGCTAGCCGGGCTGATGAGAGGTGTTACCTCGAAACCGGTCTGGTCCTCGGATGCTTGATTCCGTTCTGGGAAGGACATGGCTTTTGTAGTTCGGACTGGACTGTTCCCATGGGGCACAGGGTCAGAGCTGATTTGCATATCGCCATTGTCTAACCCCGGGTGGTGTGGAGTGCAAAAAAACGATGGATTTGGGCCCAGATCTTTGGACTGGGGTGAATGTGTGACATTGATCCACATTCTGTCCATCACCTGTTTTGTTTGCAAATTCCGCCCTAAGTGCGCTGGGGATGCTCAGACGTGGGTCCCAGGCACTCCACACCACTGGAGTCAAGCTAGCCGGGCTGATGAGAGGTGTTACCTCGAAACCGGTCCAGTCCTCGGATGCTTAATTCCGTTCTGGGAAGGACATGGCTTTTGTAGTTCGGACTGGACTGTTCCCATGGGGCACAGGGTCAGAGCTGATTTGCATATCGCCATTGTCTAACCCAGGGTGGTGTGGAGTGCAAAAAAACGATGGATTTGGGCCCAGATCTTTGGACTGGGGTGAATGTGTGACATTGATCCACATTCTGTCCATCACCTGTTTTGTTTGCAAATTCCGCCCTAAGTGCGCTGGGGATGCTCAGACGTGGGTCCCAGGCACTCCACACCACTGGAATCAAGCTAGCCGGGCTGATGAGAGGTGTTACCTCGAAACCGGTCCGGTCCTCGGATGCTTGATTCCGTTCTGGGAAGGACATGGCTTTTGTAGTTCGGACTGGACTGTTCCCATGGGGCACAGGGTCAGAGCTGATTTGCATATCGCCATTGTCTAACCCAGGGTGGTGTGGAGTGCAAAAAAACGATGGATTTGGGCCCAGATCTTTGGACTGGGGTGAATGTGTGACATTGATCCACATTCTGTCCATCACCTGTTTTGTTTGCAAATTCCGCCCTAAGTGCGCTGGGGATGCTCAGACGTGGGTCCCAGGCACTCCACACCACTGGAGTCAAGCTAGCCGGGCTGATGAGAGGTGTTACCTCGAAACCGGTCCGGTCCTCGGATGCTTGATTCCGTTCTGGGAAGGACATGGCTTTTGTAGTTCGGACTGGACTGTTCCCATGGGGCACAGGGTCAGAGCTGATTTGCATATCGCCATTGTCTAACCCAGGGTGGTGTGGAGTGCAAAAAAACGATGGATTTGGGCCCAGATCTTTGGACTGGGGTGATTGTGTGACATTGATCCACATTCTGTCCATCACCTGTTTTGTTTGCAAATTCCGCCCTAAGTGCGCTGGGGATGCTCAGACGTGGGTCCCAGGCACTCCACACCACTGGAGTCAAGCTAGCCGGGCTGATGAGAGGTGTTACCTCGAAACCGGTCCGGTCCTCGGATGCTTGATTCCGTTCTGGGAAGGACATGGCTTTTGTACTTCGGACTGGACTGTTCCCATGGGGCACAGGGTCAGAGCTGATTTGCATACCGCCATTGTCTAACCCAGGGTGGTGTGGAGTGCAAAAAAACGATGGATTTGGGCCCAGATCTTTGGACTGGGGTGAATGTGTGACATTGATCCACATTCTGTCCATCACCTGTTTTGTTTGCAAATTCCGCCGTAAGTGCGCTGGGGATGCTCAGACGTGAGTCCCAGGCACTCCACACCACTGGAGTCAAGCTAGCCGGGCTGATGAGAGGTGTTACCTCGAAACCGGTCCGGTCCTCGGATGCTTGATTCCGTTCTGGGAAGGACATGGCTTTTGTAGTTCGGACTGGACTGTTCCCATGGGGCACAGGGTCAGAGCTGATTTGCATATCGCCATTGTCTAACCCAGGGTGGTGTGGAGTGCAAAAAAACGATGGATTTGGGCCCAGATCTTTGGACTGGGGTGAATGTGTGACATTGATCCACATTCTGTCCATCACCTGTTTTGTTTGCGTATTAACTTTCGCAGCACCCGCTGTGCGGGTGCTACTCAGATCGAGCTGTGGGCTGACCTGTCTGCGTGCTGGGCTGCTCCCGTGAGGATCCTTTCTGGAGTTGGACCCTTTTGCTGCTCGGGACACGGCTCTGCAGAGGGAGCTGCTGCCGCCAGAGGAAGGACCCGCCCTCACCGCCCACACCGCTGCGGGACTGCGAGGCAGTTCTCACACCTGCAGCCTCTTCCCGTAGCGGCCCCGCCCCCCCGCCTGGTGCTGTATTAACATTCGCAGCACCCGCTATGCGGGTGCTACTCAGATCGAGTTGTGGGCTGACCTGTCTGTGTGCTGGGCTGCTCCTGTGAGGATCGTTTCTGGAGTTGGACCCTTTTGCTGCTCGGGACGCGGCTCTGCAGAGGGATCTGCTGCCGCCAGAGGAAGGACCCGCCCTCACCGCCCACACCGCTGCGGGACTGCGAGGCAGTTCTCACACCTGCAGCCTCTTCCCGCAGCGGCCCCGCCTCCCCCTTTACCTAGGAGTATATAATCATCATAACTGTCTCGCGCAGCGGGACGCACGCGGGACGGAGCTCGGGTCGAAGCCCGGGCAAAGGGCGGGCCCTCTGAGGCCCTCGTAAGCCTGAGTAGGCTGGGCTGGGCCTACCACTTAACATCTGCAGTACAGTGGGCCGTGCCCCGACAAACGTTGGTTATGCTGACAGAAGAGGAAACCCCTGGGAAGAAAGGAAGACTACGCAATGGGTCTTTGGGCAACTACTTCCCCAAGGTACTGAGTGAGGGTGATAAGGACTCCAATTTAGCTGAGCGCAGGGCTGAGCGGCGTTGCTCAGTTGAGAGCATGAAAAACAGACCCCTCATTGACAGTACTCCTCTTGTTTTGACCCGGGAGGGAGGCTCACTAGACATGAGTGGGGATAATGCTAGCCAAGAAGGTGTTCCCCTTTTGCTTCGTGATTTTACACCCACACCTTGCTTGCCCTCGGATAATATTATAATTGTTTCCCCCACCCCTAGCCCCGGTCGCATCACTGTCACAGCCAAGCCTAGGAAACAGAAACCCAAGCAATTAGTTGTTGCCCAGATTCATCTGTCGTAATTTGACGATGGCTGGGTTAGCGCTTAGCTTCGCTACACGTTATTTTCCTTAACTTGGCCTTTTTCGAAAACGCCATTTTGTATGTTACGGCGGCCATTTTAGGGAATGAGCGGCCTCGTGGTCAGCATGCCCTTTAGTCCTTTGTCCGTGCAACTGACCGCTCGAGTTTGCCCAGCAACAGGCTATTTTTAGTAACGGTCAAGCCTGTACATGCGCAGTTCCAACTGACCAGTCACCCCTTAGGAATGTTCCACCAAACTGACCAGTGGAGTTGTAACCCCTCCCATGAGTTGGCTGTGCTCCAAAAATGACCATATATGTACCTAAACTCTGTAACCATATACCGCCTACCTTTTTATTAATGTAAATCTGTATAAAAGAAGGACTCGCACCGACGTTCGGTGTGATACTTCTTGCATTGCCGAAGGGTGCTGTAGGAATGTACCACCACCCCATGGGGTCTTAATAAACTTGTCTTTTGTACTTTTCAGTTTCCGTGCCAACAGTTCTTTTGGTGTAAGTGGGTATTCTGCGGAGCATGTAGGCCTTGGGAACCCAAATACCACACATCGCCCACCACCAAGTAAAAAAAGGAGGAAATCAAGGGTGGCCCAAGGTAAAGCTAAAATCCCTCACTATGATTTTCGTAAAGGGCTAAAAACTCCCATTCAAAATGAGAGTGTCCTAGCAGAAGGGCCGGATTTTCCACCAGCTGTAGCACCGCCGTTGGAAAACAGATTACCTGAAGTAGCAATACAGGCCGTGGATTCTGATAGCAATGCTGGGGTTGTAGCACCAGATATTCCATTTCCCCCCTCATTAATAGGGAACTTGGAATTTCTGTTAAGATCTCTCCTTTTACCTATTAATGAGACCATTAAAAAGGTTGAAATTAGACTGACTATTTTGGAGACTGCTATAAACAGCATGGTTACTCTAACCAAAGCCCAGGGGAGTGGGGTGGCGCATCCCACACCTCCGGCCAGGCTTCCCGCTACCATTGTCGCTAACACTCCAATTGCCCCACCTCAGCCGACCAAACACAAGACACAGCCCCAGGGTAGGGGCGACCTCGGCTCCCAAAATCCACCCCCTCCTAAACACCTAAACACACCAGTAATTGAAACGGGTGGCGACCCTAAAAGGCCAGTCTCAAAGGCCCCGATAAGTAATAAACAGAATGACCAAGGGGAAGGCAGATATACTAGAGACCCACGGAAAAAGGTGCCGCAAGTGGAAATTCCCCCAGAAGCAGTGCCCTTGTGGTGGTCTTGACCGGGGTCCCACCATTAGCAGAAAGTAAGAAGGAGGGATATGATGAACTTAAAAATAAAATCATTCACTGGTTGAGGACATATAGGCCCATAGCACACAATATAGATGTGGATATAGTCCATGTCAGACGGATTAACTGGCTGGGTAGCAGACGAAAAGATATAGAGGGGGACCTAGTGGTGGTTAACTTTAGAGACCCTCGGGCAGTAGATTACATCTTAAACTGGCCACCTGGAAATGGGGACACTCGTATCATCCCTCGGGCCCTAACGTATTTCTATCCCAGGACAGAGGCCCTTCCTCCTAAATACCAAAACAAGTTCCACTCCTATAGGCCGCCCCCTACTTTGCCTTACAGCAACATTTATCCCCAGTATGGGCGGTACTTTGCCTTGGCGGCTGATCATTCTGCCTGGACCACAGTGCCCCATAGACATACAATGAACCACGACACCAGGATGGAACATCTAAGACCCTTTACCCCCTTGGACACTTATAATCGGTTTTCGCAGCTCTCTGGGCTGGAAGATTGTGATTGATGTTCACTGTCCAGGGGGGAGAGATTTGGTCTGCCCGGTGTGGAGGCTCCACGATCACGTGGCAGTATAGATATAGGGCAAGATAGACCCCATTTAACTCAAATTGCCATTACCAACATCACTATTGAGGCTCCTTCGGTAGCCGGGAGTATGGTCAGCATGGCTAGCTGCCCTGCAAACCCTAATCCCTTGGGTCAGGAGGTGGGTAGCTGCATGACCGCGGTGGGTAATGATGGGGGGAATAAGGGGTCCACACCAAAGTGCCCAAGGGTCGACGGGTAATAAACCTGTTATCTTGGAATGTAGCGGGGTTAAAAAGGAAGCTGGATATACCGGAATGGCACACATTCATCGAGAAGTTCGATGTTTGCCTGTTTCAGGAAACCTGGAGCCTACTACCTTTAAATAAATCGGGATACACCACCCACTTTTCGCCAGCAGTAAGTAGAGGGAAGGGTAGACCGGCGGGAGGCCTCACGGTCTGGATAAAAATAGATCTGGACTGGGAGGTCACACGCCACGATTTGGAGTGTAGCGACATACTCCACCTCTCTTCTAGAGGACACGTAGAGGGATGCAGGCTTGATCTATTTAACGTGTATGCCAGAGGGGCACCTGGGGATACCGCCTCTTCAACTTTATCAGCTCTGGATTCAGCCTTAGCTAACTGCCCTCCAACAGCGAAAATCATTGTGGGGGGGGGGGATTTCAATTGCACGTTTGAACCCCTCCTCGGAGATGATCCCTTGGGTATTGAAGATGAAGATTCAAAATGGTCCATTCCAACCCTGTCCCTGCCCCCTATTAGAAAATGGTCAGCTAGGGCAATCCAAATCAATGCACTAACTAGGGATCATAAGTTAAGAGCCCTCAACGGCAGGACTATGTCCGACCGGGCAGGTGCACTGACCTTCAATAGACTTATTGGGCCATCCCGAATTGACTACATCCTAATGGATGTTAGTTTGTGGGCAGACCTTATTGATATGGAGGTGCTCCCAAGTCAGGATAGCGACCATAACCCCCTGTGTAGCAAGTTTAACTGGGGCATCTCTAAAGACAGGAGGGTGAATGCCCCCACAAAGACAACTTAAGAGATTATCCCTTACAATAACAATCGCAGATTGAAATGGGACAAGGCTAACCTGAAGGAGGACGATCTAGGGACTATTAAATCCCTGGTGGAGGGCCTGTGCTCGGATCTGGAGGTCTGGGATTGTGAAAATCAGATTAGTATGAATCCGCACACTTCCCTTGACTCAGCTTATAAAACCACAATCGAGCAAGTTAGTCACTTCTTTACCTCCAAAGGGAAAAGCCATAGGAAAATCATCACACCTCCCATCTCAAATAAACCTTGGTATTCGGACCAGTGTAAGGGCAAAAGGAAAAATCTGACAAAAGCCCTACTTTCTAGGGATCCTTTGCTAGTTAGAGCGGCTAGGAAGGACTACTTGAAAGTACTATCGCTGGCTAAACGTGAATGGGAGGAACAGCATTGGCAAGATCTAACTAATGCTGTGAGCAGGAGGAACCCGAACCTTTTATGGGATCTGATTAACAGAGCTAGGCAGGGGAGATCGCAACCATTAGCAGCTCACATAACTAGCCAGCAATGGTTTAATCACTTTCTAGCCCTATATGGCGGCAATGAAGAGATAAACAGCCCCGGGGTAGCAAGTTTTGGAGATGGGGATACTACAGGGGTGGACGACCTCCCATTCACGGCCTCTGAAGTAGCAATGGCTATTAGACATCTAACCCCCAAGAAGACGGCCGGTCCGGATGGGATCCCTGGGGACCTGTTGATTGCGGAACCTCTGGCTTGGGCCAATCTAATCGCCACAATAATGAACTTGATTGCTATGGGACACCCGGTGCCAGATTCTTGGAAGGGGGCCGAGGTGGTAACAGTGTTTAAGAAGGGGGGAAGAGATGACCCTGCCAACTACAGACCTGTCAGTCTGATAGATATAATCCAGAAAGTGGTTGGCAGGGTCATCATCTCAAGGGTTGGCGATTGGATGGAGGAGGCTAGTATCCTCTCCCACCTCCAAGCGGGTTTCCGAAGAAAGGTAGGCACGATGGACAGGTCTTTCGCTTTTTTGTTATCTATTGGAAGGCAGTTACCATCAAAAAAGGCAGTTTATATATGGCCTTCATAGATCTCAAAACAGCTTTTGACCTGGTCCCCCGGGCTAAATTGTGGGAGATCCTAGGAGGGATGGGATTCCCCAGTAGACTCCTGAGTTTAATCGTAAAGCTCCATGAGGGGAATTATGCGAGGGTCAGATGGGGTACCCAGGGCCAGGTAACGGATAGGGTCCCTGTGAGGAGGGGAGTACGCCAGGGCTGTGTTCTGGCCCGACTCTTTTTTCCCTATTTGTGAATGGAGTGGTGGACCATCTGAAAGGGGAAGAGTCGGATGCCCCATCCCTGGCGGCGGAAAGAATCCCCACTTTACTCTTCGCCGACGACACCTTATTGATCTCCAAATCCCCAGTGGGTCTGCAAAAACTCTTGAATCGATTTAGTTCCTTCTGCACTAACAGAGGCTTAATCGTCAACACCTCGAAAACTAAACTGATGGCATTCTCCCCCTCCAAAAGATTTAAAAATAACTTTTCGCTAAACGGGGCTCCCTTGGAGATGGTCGATTCATTTGACTGTCTTGGAGTTCGGATAAATAGTCGAATGACCTGGAAGGACCATCTGGCCAAAATGTTACTCAGCCACCAAAGAGTATCTGGAGTGACTCTGAGGGAGCTTCGTGAGTCAAGTAGCAAACCTGTCTCCCCGGCCATGGCGATTTTGCTCCGAGCTCTGGGGGTTCGAAAATGTTTCAGATCTTTCCATAGCGGAAAATAACTTTTTGAGGAAGGTGGTGGCTCTTCCCGCTTCCACCCCGTTGATCCCCCTGAGATTAGATTTGGGCAGAAGAGCCCTCAAGGACTTGGTGAGGCTACGCCCATTGCTTTTCTGGACCCACTTAAGAAGGACTGAGGAGCTTGCTAAATATGCCGAAGGGTTGGATGACCTTCTACTGCTCGACAATGGCAAAAAAATTGGATGGCTGAACAATGTGAGAGACCTGGTCCTCAAACTAGGACTAAGAGATGCATGGTAGTCTCAAATGCCGCCGCCCAAGGAAGTGAATAAAAAGCTATACTGGGAATGGGTACAGGTCGAGGCACTGAGTGGTTCGGATGGGGGTTCACTCACGGATCGGTTTTTGGAATTTAAATGGGTGAAAAAACTGGAACCCTTCCTTGACCTGATAACCAAACCCCTAGATAGAGCGCTATATCTAAAACTGAGGTATGGGACGCTCCCGGTGTATGATTTCACGATGAGGTGGTCCAAATCTGGTGCCCCCTTGCGTTCGTGCCCAGGCTGTGCAGCACCAAAGGAGACTGTGGCCCACCTAATCTTTGCCTGCCCCGCCTACAAAGTGGCCCGGAAAATCTGGCTGAAACCTGTATGTAGGGAGCTGGGGTTGAGGTGTCATAGTCTGGCATTACGTGTACTTTCTACCAATTCATCATCCGCAGTCATGATATGCGGGGTGGCAAAATTTTTGGGTAGTGTTTGGCTGACGAGCTCCCGGTTACTGAAATTGCATTCTAGGTTACCAACGGACTGATGCATGTAACCGAAGTCACCCTCACTTAAATTAGTGACTGTGGAGCATTCCTTATCCGAGGATATATTTTTTATGCTGTATTATATTTTATTGTTTTAGAGGGGGAATTGAATATGTATTATGTATGTGTACTCTTTTATGGTGAACAATTTTGCCGAATAAAGATTATTACTACTACTACTACTAGATGCCATATGTCCCATATGAGAAATTATCACGCAATCTGGTGGGAGGAGTACCCTAAAATGATAGCTGCTGGTGGTGATGATGAGAGATGGGAAGAAGCTTGGTTAACAGTGATAGAAGGTGTTCATGAAGAAGAACAGGATGAAAGCAGGAAGCCCAGGTGGTAAGCTCTGCCCGTGGAGTTTGTAGAATTCGGGCACTCCGTGCTCCTCGAAGGACCTCAGAATTCCTGAATTCCACCATTTGGGCGCAAAGCTGAGGTTTTTTTTTTTTTCATTTGCAAGCTCAAGTTTTCTTTTGACTCTCAGCCGTGAAGGCTAAGACTCTCGGGCCGCTAGCGAGTGCGCACAAGAATTCTCACACAGCTAGCGAGCTCTCTCGAGACTTTTTGCTCACTCGCATGGCTTTCAGCTGTGACAACACCAATCTAGCATTTTTAGAGCCAATTGCCATCACAAACAGAGCAGTTGAGCAGCCTTTCTGCTTGAGAATTCAGCTGAGAGGGATTTGAAGTGGATTTTCTTCTCAAACTGTCTGTTAGAGTTGTTTTTTTTGTAGTAGATCGATCATTAATCTGGCCTTCCTGTACGCAATTGGTGTTCTTAAAAAAAATGCTGTTTCCTATGATAGGATGGTTTTTGATTAGGTGTTAATATTTGACTAATGTTTTTCTTAACATCAAATGTTTGTTGTGATATGTTGTAATCACCCAGTGTGGATTTGGTATATCCTCTCTGTTTTAGTCTTGTCAACATACTAGCTTTTGTTTTTTTAAAGTATTCCCCAACTGATGTTCTGCTTCAGAGACGTGTCATCATCTGTCTTTGTCTCTTTCACAGACAGTCGCAAAAATATTGCTGTTTGGATACGCAATAATTTCTTGAAGCTGAATGCCGATAAAACGGAGGTCCTATTTTTTAACCAAGCTGCGCCACCCCTGGCTGCCCTGTGGTTGCATCCTGAACTAAGGACTCGGTGAAGATTCTCGGGGTCCGGTGGGACATTGACTCGTCCCTCGCTGCCCAGGTCCAGCGTGTGTCTACAGCATGCTTTGGTAAGATGAAATCTATTAGAAAATGTATCGACTTCTTGCCAGAGGAAACCTGTAAAACTGTGGTGCATGCCTTAGTCACCTCGCACCTTGACTACACCAACAGTCTGTACCTAGGCAAACTAGCTGCCTGATTCAAAGGCTGCAGATAGTACAGAACGAGGCTGCACACATGGTCTTTAATGTCCCACTCCGCCAGCATATCTCTCCCCACCTCAGACTTTTCCATTGGCTCCCTGTTGCCAAGAGAATTCAATTCAAAGCCCTTACATTCGCATGTATGCCCTACCAGAGCAGTGGACCTAGCTATCTGAGGAAGAGATTGCACCCTTACAAGCAGGGTAGAACCCTGAGGTCTAACCATATACGCTTGCTCACCATGCCCCATTTTGTTAAAGCTAGGATGGGGGGCAGCACTTTAGAAGTTTGGAGCTTCCAAGTGTTGGAATGACTTGCCTCTTTAACTACGTGTACTGCACTCTGAACTGGACGTCAGAAAGGCCTTGAAGACCCGGCTTTTCAGGCACAGGGACTAGCAGTTTTTCTTCTCTGCTCTGTTGTTTTTTGCTTAAGCACCCGGACACCTCAGCTGAGGTAGCTGTGTGCTGTACAAATTTCTTTATTATTATTATTATTGCTGCAAATGAGTGTTGCCCTCTGTAACTCCCCAAAGTAAATATTGCTCTTTAGTGTGTAAGGGTGAAAGCTTTTAGCATGCAGTATGGTGTTCCCCGCTGAGGGTTTCCTGAACATTGTGGTAGTTAATCTTGACTCTTTAGCTATAACTTGAATATCCCAAAAATTGATTTGTGTTGCCTGTATAACTTAGGTTTAAGGTATTCTGGTTAATTTCTTCTACAAATGCTCTGGCTGCACTTTCGTCACCCTTCCATAGTTCAAACACAACAGCTATCTAGCATACCCATAGAATGATACAAGTTAAAAGAAGTCTGTTATGTTGGGATGCGGACCATCCCATCTCCCAGATGGGAGAAGGGGGGAAAAATGAAGGAACTCGTCATGCATGGCTCAAGTGGCATTGGCCATGATGTGATGAGGTAGTAAATAGAAGGACCCAAGGCTTGGATCTCAAGGTTATTTGAATGTACCTAAATATGTGTGGCTGATGTCCATTATCTATTCAACATGGCTGTGAGACCATATGCATGTGGCAGCTCTTTCATAAACACAACAAGCTGGTAACATGCAGGTCTGTGTATTCCCCACCTGGGCACCTGATCCTGCCCCATGGCTCACCTGTACTTTGCCGCCTCACCTGAGCTACCTCTGAGCCATGTGGAGCTGAGCATGGCCGAGAGTGAATCATGTCTGCTTTGCCAGGGCCTTGCAGTCTTCTGCATGCAGCCTTCCACCCAAGCCTTCAGGAGCTCTGCACATCTCTGCTTCTGGTGGCGGGAGCTCTCCCTTCTGCTTCCCAGCCTCGCCATTTGTCATGGCCGGCAGGCTGCATTTCACTGTTCTCCCTGGTCGCGGAAAGATCCTCCAAGCGTTCCTGTTTTGCCCGGCCCACCTTGCTGGCTCTGGCTGAAAAGGCAAGTCTGCACAGCACCTCTTGCTCTCTGCTACAAATTGAAATAAATAAATACACAGGAGAGCGAAACACACATGATGTTACCAAAATGTCAGCAATATTAAATAAAACAAAAAAAATCAATTCACTACAAAGACAATCCTCACGAAAGGGGATTTATCTTCTGATACCTACTTTTACCTGATCATACTCACACACTACGTAGAGGGGACTGTACATGCAAAAGTAACAAGTAACTTAACAACAGGGAAAGTACTCCTAATTAGCTGTTCTGTCACTCCTGATATTGTCTCCAGGGGCCCTAACTCCCTGCCCCCACACTGGATTTGCGGGATTCGTTTTTTTTTCTTTTCCTCTGTACAAGTTGAGCAGCTTTGTTTCTGCAACACCTCCTTGCCCCTGCTCACCTGATTTGACATACAATGACCTCTGTACCTGTACTTGAGACTTTCATCATAGAAGTCCCATCATTTGTGCAGGAAGCCGAACCATGTTCCTGCATCTCAAACGTGCCACCATTCACAATCTAGGAAAATCAGTGGTGAAAGAAGGCCCACCATTTACCTACCAACTCTGAAACCTGACCTCACAGTGCACATTGAATGGCTTGTGAATCCTGACTATGAACGATTCCTTGTACACCAAGCCAGGCAGCTTCCTGAGGAATAATTGATACTTTTTATGCACGACTGAAAGAACTGACTAGCCCTGGCACGCTCCCCGATGCTGATGATAAGATTCACACACAATTCATTCAAGGTTGGGCATCTGCTAAATTTAGGGACGACATCCTACAAATCCCAGGAATGTCAATGACTGATATATTAAAAATGGGAAGATCTAGGGAGATCTCTAAAGTGTGTGCTGCGCAGATGGAAGTGGCTCTACAACGCAACGTAAAGACTGAGCCTGTCAATGTAATAGTGGCTGGGAGGGCAGACAAAAAGCTGACGCGCTCCAAAATGACCTTAAGCTCCAAGGTGCGTTACATGCGCCGAGGACCCTACCCTCACTGCGGGTTGTTCCATACCCAGGGCAAGAGATGCACCACTTGAAATAAACTAAATCATTTCTCCAAGGTGTGTTGCTCCTCAGCCTCACAAAAGGAACAAAAACAAAAATCTGTAAATGCCATACAGTCACCTGAGGCCCCGGAGTATTAAGATGACATGAATGATGATGGTATGGAGGGAGAGGTCCTTATCATACACAGTATGCAACCAGAAAAGTATCTCCGAGGGCGCATTCCCAAGTGCACCATTCTCCTATTGGGCCAACTAGTCATGCTCTCACAGATTAGGAAGCTATTGCATTCCCCTTGGGATTTGACATTTTCACCTTTATTTCTACTGCCATTCATTCACAGTGCACACAGACCACACACCCTGCTACCTCTATTCTCAGGAACCTCATCAAAACCACCTCCTGGGATTGAGAAAAGTATCCTTCAATTACAGGAATACTGTTTCACCATAGAGTATCATCCAGGAGCTTTACATCCAACTGACTACCTCTCAAGGCATGTGAAGCCAGCCACTGTCAGTATAGAGTCAAAGGCTGAAGATGTGAAAATGTATCTGCGGTTAGTGGTAGAGCAGTAAAGGCCGCTGCCAATCTCCCTGGATGGCATTATCCCCTCTACCCAAACAGATGACTGTCTTCATTAGCAATCTCAGCAGTAGTTTCCGGTAACTGACACACCCTCAATCACAATGCCTCAAACTGTGCAGCTGATTCTCTTTTGACATTGTTGTCCTTTCATAACGTCTGGCATTAACTTGCCATGTCTCCTGAAGGGTGTGTACTAAGAGGTACTCGGCTCGTTATTCCAGCATCACCGCAGAAACAGGTGGTTGATTTAACCCACTCTGCACCTCTGGGAATAGTGAAGACCAAGTCCAGGTTTTGATGTAAGGTCTGGTTCCCCAGTGCGTGAGACAATGTTCATTATGCCATGCTGCTGGTCCGGCAGATCCACCAGTTTCTCTGATCACTGACACAATTCCCCCTAATCCCTGGAGAGAGTGAGTGCTGATTTTGGTAGCCTGCCCGATGGCCGGCACATGCTGGTGATAATAGATGATTTTTCCAAATACCCAGCAGTAAATATTTTTGAGTCTATGACCAACGGCCAAACCATTGGCTGCCAGCCAAACATTCGAAAAAGTCATGGCAACCCATGGACTGTTGAAGGAACTCAGGACAGACAACGTTCCTCCATTTTCTACTCAGGAATTTATGGAGTAACTTGCTACCTTGCTACCTTGCTTCATGAGGCATTCTCCATAGGAAAATCATGCCTGCTACTGTAGGCTAATGGTGATGGCAGAATGTTTCATGCGTAATTTCAACAAAGTCCTGAGAATTGCTCTCTGTATGCATTCCTTTGTGAGTACTGTCTCACTCCGCACACTACAACTGTTGTGCATGAATTAGATGTTAGGTTATACCATCTCCTATGGGGTTGAAATGTTGATGATCAGAGAAAAGGCTGCAGAAACTTTGCAGAAATACAACTCACGAAATGACAACATATCAAAAAAGCAAAGGGCCAAGCTGTGGCACTTCCAAACTGGTGACTTGGTACTTGTCAAAAATCTTCGGGAGGGAAGCAAATCCCTGTTGCCCTTTTTAGTTCACCCATGGAAAGTAAGCCCAGTTAAAGAAACTATGATCGCTGCCCAGAAGCAAGGTGACAGAATAACAAGGAATATGCCTTTTTTCAAACTGTACCAACAACCACATTGGTGGTGCGCCCCTTGTGACTAATTCTGCGGAGGACGATGATATTATGACAATTTCGTATAATGGTAGTTGCTCCTTCCCTTCGTCATCCCCGAGGGGTGTTGATTGTCATGACCAGTTAACTGACTCCTCAGAGTCCCCACAAAATAATTGGAGGTATATCACCCGTGCATGTCTGTGTGGACGAAGGGAAAGGTAGTGAACCTGTTCCAGGTGTTGTATAATATCTGCTATCCCCTTGGGATCGTGTATCCCCTTCGCTTCGGCCGTCTTCGGAGAATTATTCTCAGCATGGGCAGGATCAGACAGAAGCAGTCGATCTTTGCTTTGGCTGAGTGCGGGGATACACTATTTCATGGGATACCAGACAGTTGATAGAGCGCGCAGGTCACCCGACTCAGATTAACATACTCACCTGGGCCCATAAACAACATATGATGAGATTTTAATCAGGTAACCTGTGCACTTACTCTAATCAGTGATTTATAATTTTCATTTAGGACCTATACCATTGACTTACCAATCTTCGTCATCGGTACCTATAGTCCTAAGGGATCAAAGGTGTTAGAATAATAGGTAGAAAAAGAACATTTGCACTCATAAAAATAACCACAACTCGGGAAAGGTTTAAACTCTTTATCTAAAATCTTTTTTTAAATGTCATAATCCAAGCATTGATAATAGAAAATTCTCAATTAGGAAAAGAATGATTAGAATGAAAATATTCAGGGTTCCTATAAAGCAGTCTTTACACATGAATGAATGAATAGGTATTTATAGAGCGCACGGTGGCCAAGCGGCTTCCTGGCGCTGAGCTCTACTGGACAGAACAAACAGGGCCGAGGAAGTTAAGCGGGGTAGGCCTGGGCAAACAAGAATGTTTTGAGCGCTTTACGGAAGTGTGAAAAGATGGGGATGGAACGTAGGGAGAGAGGGAGGGAATTCCAAAAACGGGGGGCAAGAACGGAGAATCTGGTTCCACCAGTGCGGGATTTGCGGAAACGGGGAACAGTGAGGAGAGCCAAGGAAGAAGAGCGGAGGGTGCGAGCAGGGGTGTGAGAGGAAATCAGGGAAGTGATGAACGCCGGGGCAGAGCGATCAACAGCCCGGAAGACTAGGCAACCTAGTTTAAACAAAGAGCGTTGCAAAACGGGGAGCCAGTGAAGGGATTTGAGAACAGGGGTGATATGGTGAGTTTTGGGAAGGTGAAAGATGAGTCGAGCAGCCTGATTTTGGATTGCTTGAAGGCGACGGGTTTCGTAGGCAGGGATACCCACGAACAAGCTGTTTCCATAATCAAGGCGGGAAGTGATAAGGGCCGAAATAATAATTTTAAGAGAATCAAGGGAAAAGAAACGGGAAATTTTACGAATGAGACGGAGGGAAATAAAACAAGAGGAAACAACAGAACTGACCTGGCCATGCATTGACAGGTCATGACTGACCTTAATGCCCAGCGTTTTGACAGAGGGAACAGGGGTGGGAGGGGGACCAAAGATAGGGGGCCAAAAAGCAGAGGACCAAGGGCTGGACGAGAGGGTGGGAAGAGAGAAGGAATTAGAACAATAACAATACCCACATTTAATATTTACCTAGAATGGTGTGAAGAACTAACCCTGGCCACGGGTCAGTTTAAAGGACAGAACCCTGAAAGTGCAGGCACCATAAAGGCAGGCAGGTGCACATCGGAATCAGGACAGGTAAAGCCAAATTGTATCAGGACAGGAACACCAAGGCTAAGACCAGCACCCGCAGTTAAAGTTGCAATGCCTGAATTTCTCCCTCTCTGCAGCTAACAGCCAGAACCCGGAAAAAGTTATTGATTTCTCCGACAAAGTGCTTCGCCAGCACTTCAGCTTCAAATGCCGATCTGGGTTTTGAACCTTCTGAGAGAGAGGGCTCCGTCAGCACCTCTGCTCCCGATCACCTATTGAGTGCATTGGGTCAGTGACAGGTCAGCTATTCGGACAAGTCGGACAAATTAACTACCTAAGCCTACCCTAGTTATACTATTTTCCAGGTGCGTGTACCACCCCCCAATGTTGCATGTGTAAGGATCCCCAATTTTGATTGGACAAAAGAATGAGAAGACATCACATCATATCAAAATTTCAACTTTTCCCAATGAATATTATAATAATCTTCCCGCCCATCAAATTTTATTTTCCCATGTATATTTTAGTCCATTTGAGAACTTTAACTTCCTCCGTAAGGTCAAGAAATAAGGTTTCCACAAGCATCTTCTAGCAAGTTGGCTCTTTGGCAGCGTTTCAAAGGTCATTCTGCTTCATGGACTTTGTGATTTGTGCGCAGTCGCAATTTCTCCAAGATGGAGTTTAGCAGTAGGCATCAGGCCCAAATTGTTTTACATGTAAGAATAGAAAAGAAACAGTTTGAGAACACAGAATAAATGAATGCACTGTATACCACTTATCTCTACTCTATTTCCATTATTTTATATTTAACTATTGCATTAATGTTAAGCAGAACGAACAGCTTAGCAAAAGCAGCAGTGCAAGCTTCATGCATGCTGTAACACAGAGCAGCCTTTTTAGTTTTAATGTGCAGAAGCGAAAGTTTCCCTTCAAGCGAAAGAAGCGTCATGTCATGTGAGTGTGACAGACGCATTTGCAGTAAGAAATCCCACACAGCAGCAGCCATTTTATTGCAAGCGGATTAACATTAGTAAAGGCACATATGCAAGCTTCCCTCAGATGTTGTGTAATGCGATATTAATGAAACAAACATGTTTATTAGTACATTAACGTTATGTTGAGAGGACTGATTACAATCAAGTTGCGTTACATGCGAATCCTTGCTCCATCAATACCCTATTTGATGATATTTTATATCATCACTAATTAATGAAACAGATGCCAACTTTCACATTTCACCCAACTCAATCTCTTCAAACTTTCTATTTTGTTTTTTTCATTGTTTGTGTGAAAGTTTTTCACTTTTCCATTCAACTCTTCTAATTCAAGTTCATCAACATTTCTCTTTTTCCCTCTGTTATTTACTGTATATGTCTTTTTGCTCTTCCGACATTTGCAACAAATTATTATCCCTAAAATCAGTAAGCCTATTCCCCCGTTGGCATCAGTATTCTACCTACAAAACTTTTTCCTATATTAGAAAGCTAACTACCTATAGAGGGGAGACCATCAGTAAGTCTCTTCCATGCACTATCAACCTCTAGTGGTTTGAGCTCTTTTTCCTAATGTGTAATATTTCTTACATACCCTTTCATTTCAATACTTTTGTGAGGTATGTAAGTGCAAGAATGTTGCACTTTCAACATTCTGCGGACTCCACCCTCTTTTGCTAATAATGTAGCAAGAGCAAGACGATTTTGTGAAAACCATTAATCTGATCGCAACCAATGCCGTATTGACCATCAAGAACCCTCCAGCAGTATCAGTTGATAACCGATCCACTACTGTTGACAATTTGCAAATTCTTTGTGTATTCAGAGCCACTCCCACTGTAGGTATCAATGCACTAAATATATCACCTACTATTTCTCCAAAACTAGCTCTTTTGCTACGTATTAATCCATTAGTCTCTTCATTGTTTCCAGTGATTTTATTTACATGGTATATCTTTGGGAATACTATTCCAAAATAACAGCTCCCATACCAATGATCTGGCAATTTGTCATAAGCTTTGTTTCCACATATAAAATAAATTTCAGGAAACACAGGTTCTTTGAAACCCCAACCCTCAATTACTTTATAATTGTGTTCACATTCACTGGAAACAATGAATATATTGTTATAATAACTTGTTCTTTCTCTATGGAGACAGAGTTTCCCCTTCTTTTCGAAATTCAGCAACATAGCAGCATGAGCCTTGCCATTTGGGGTGAACCCTATATTTTCAGCCCATTTAGGAATCTTATGATTCTTATCATTTGCTTTTCTTTACAAATTCTCCCTCCTTTTCTCAACCATATTAAAAAATATTTTCTCTTTTTCTTGTCATAAGAATGTTAAGTTATTTTTGTGTGCTTCAGCTATATCTATTGTTCCTTAATGTTAGAAAATATGCACCCGTATAACATGTTACATCACTCTTAGTATGTACAGGATTCAGTTTACTACGTATAGGAAGTTCAGAAAATATCACATCTGAATTAGAATAGCAATATTGCAAAGGTCCTTTCTTATAGAATAAACTAGCTAAAATACTACATGAAATACCATATGTTAGTGGTAAATGGTGGTAAGTAACACCTTCGGCTACCGAAGTAGGTAACTTCATAAAAAACATAGCAATCTTCTATTTCCATAGCTACTACATAGTGTACTAATATGTCTGCATTTAAGTGATTTCTATGTTTAATTCCAGTATAATGTAGTCCTTCTTCATCTGATGCTTCTAAATCTAACTTCTGTTGTTTAATGCTAAGTGCTTTTTTTGTGTATCTATTCTTCTAGGTGTATCTATCGTTTGAACCTCATTAGTATCATTCTTCATATCTCTACTCATAATGTAAGGAATAGCTATTGTCAGTCCTAACCATACTATCAGTACTATCACTATACTACATGTGTATATTCTACAGCATGTTTTTAAACAGTTTCTTTTCGGTCTTCCATTAACAGTACAATCAGCCATTTCTGACCAAGGAGACTTAACCCCTCTTTGTAGCTTTTACACAGTGTTTTACCCTGTGAAATGTTCAAGTGGGTCTCACTTCTCCGTCAGTCTAATCAGCAATCAATTTGTCATCACTTTCATCACTTATTTCTAATCTTTCGAAATCTTCAAGAACGATGTAAGTCCATTCAGGGCCTCTGAACTTATTATTCAGCCTTTTCAGTCGTGGACTTCTCCTTCTCGGTTGTATCGCAGACTGTTCAGCTTGACTAGTTATTTCATATACTTGTTCTGGTTCTTCATTTATTGTCTTTAGATGAAATCTCAGTCTTTTGACAAACCTAGGCCACTTGTCTCCTTTTCTGAGTCTTTTAGCTGGCACTGTGCTCTGGCCTTCTTCAAATGCTCTATTATTTTCATTTAGTTGTGGCACATCTATTTCAATGCTGTCTTCTGTATCCCTCTCTATCTAACTAGGACCAGGTCTTATTTCCATTTCTTCTCAGGCAGAATCTGGCCTTGTTCAGGTAGCTGCTGAATTTTACTTTGATTTGGATTTGTTTCGCCTTCTTCTTCCTGAACACTTTTTTCTACTTCTATCTGATCCTGCTCAAACTCTTCGAACCCTTAATTTCCTTCTGCTCGAGCTTCTTCCCTATTACCTATCTGTCCCTCCTCAGACTCTTGAACTGTAACAGGTATTTGGAATGTCTGAGCATATTGATTTTCTCTTATCTGATCCTCCTCAAGATTACCATATTATTTGAATTTCTGTAATCTGAGTACATTCTTCTAGACCCATCTCGTCTTCACTATCATTCTGACTGTCTAAATAAGTCTGGCTTCTGGTTCTCACGTATTCTGCAGGTATCTCAACTACTGGAATCCAATCATCTTGACTGGTGCTTGGTTGTTCCTCTTCAGCTACTTCAGGATTGATATCTTGAAACCCCTCAGCTGCACAACCTTCAGCTTCAGTTTCATCAGGTTCAGTCACTCTTTTCGTATGACTGGCATGGATCCAGTGTGGAACTCATTCGCATTTTACAGATGTGGTGGTAACCAAAATCACTTGACGTGGTTTTTCCCCACGTCGGTGCAAGGCAAGATTTTCGAGTATGTTTCTTTAGCACTACCCAGTCACCTGGGTTCAGGACGTGTGCTGGAGTTGCTTGTCTGGCGACAGCGTCTTCCCCGACCTGGTGAGAGATAGAACGCACTTGGTCAGCCAGTTCTTTTCAGTACTCCAGTACTAAATCATCAGATATATTTATCAGCTTGTGTCCTGGCACCCATGCTTGCCTCATTGCTCTTCCCATTAGTATTTCATGAGGACTCAAGCTTGTGTTCCGATCTGGAATACTTCTAAGTCCCATCAGAACAAGAGGTAAAGCACCTGGCCACTCTAATCGGGTAGATTCATACAACTTTCCCAATCTTGACTTGATTGTGCCATTCAGTTGTTCTACCACTCCAGAAGCCTCTGGGCGGTAGGCACAGTGCAGCTTTTGTTTAACATTGAATGCTTCACAGATTAGGCCAATTATTTCATTATTAAAATGGCAGCCTCGGTCTGATTCAATCGTTACTGGAAAACTGAAATGTGGTATGAGTTCTCTGAGTAGGAGTTTGGCTACAGTGATGCTATCATTCCTACGTGTGGGGTAAACTTCTACCCATTTTGAAAATAGGCAGACAATGACAAGAATGTATTTTAGTCCTCGACAAGGGGGTAACTGAATGAAATCAAACTGCAATTGTATGAAGGGACCCTCTGCTTCCCAATCTTCCCTCGCAACACTACAGTTTTCTTTCCAGGATTCATTTGTTGACAGCTCTGGCAAAGTGCTTCTGCTATGTTCCTGAATTTCGCATTGAACCATGACTGTCTGAACAGATGTATCATGGCATCTCTTCCCAAATGAGAATCTCCGTGGAACATCCTAGCCATAGGAGCAAGCAAACAGTCTGGTAACACAGGCCTGCCATCAAGGTAAACAATTACACCATCTTCAACCCTTCTCTGACAACCTATCTTTCTCCATTCTTCTTTTTCTTTTGGTTCTGCTTCATTTTGCAAGTCTCTCACTTCTTCCCAGTTCTCACACCTTCAAGCAACATAAGTTGGCAGCTGTTTCTGCATACTTCAATTTTCTTGTTTACAGCCATTCTAAATTTGGCACAATGTTGGCCTAACTGGTCAGCATATCGGTTACCAGCTGTCACTTTGTCATTACCAGATTTGTGAGCAGCACACTTGACCACAGCCACTTCTTTTGGCAATTGGATTGCTTCAAGCAAATCTTTTACATTGACCATTTTTAATAGGAGTACCTGAAGAAGTCAGAAACTCCCTTTGCCTCCATAATTTACCATAGTCGTGCACAACCCCGTAACCATACTGGCTATCAGTGTATATGGTTACTTTCCAATTTTTCCCAAATTTGCAGTCTTTTGTCAATGCAATCAATTCGGCTACTTGTGCAGACTTGATTCCAGGTAAATAGAATGCTTCAATTGAAACCCCCAATGTGCACACTGCATAGGCAACACTCAAACCTCCTTCCTCATGTCTCATACATGAGCCATCTACAAATAGCTCATATTCGTAATCAATTAGTGGCTCCTCTCTTATGTCTGGACATGGTTTTGTACTGTATTCAGTCAAGTAGATATAATCATGTTCGACTTCTCCCTTCTTTCTGCAAATTGTGAATTAGGTAGCAGTGTTGCTGGGTTCAGAATATTACACCTAGCAATGGTTACATTCCCTGCACCTACAAGGATTCGTTCATACTTAGTTAGCCGACAAGGAGTGAAATACTGGGTTTCGGTCCGGGTTAAGAAAATCACAAATGCATATGGAACATACACTGTCACAGGATGTCCTGCAATATTGGAATCATTTTGTTTAAGACTCATGCAGGTTGCAGCTACTGCTTTCAGACATCCGGGCAATGCAGATGCCACTGGATCAAGTGTGGAAGAAAAATATGCCACAGGACGTCTCATCAATCCATGTGTCTGGGACAGAACTGAAAGTGCACAATTATCTTGTTTGTCACAGAATAGTGCAAAATCTTTTGAATAGTCAGGCATCCCTAATGCTGGAGCTGTACACAGACATCCTTGTAATTTCAAGAAAGCAGTCATGCTTTCATCATCCCATTCTACTGGGTCTTTTGCTATTTTGTTTGTCATCTGCATCAACGGTTTTGCTAGGACTGCAAATCCCACAATCCATTGCCTGCAGTAACCTACAACTCCAAGAATCATTCTGATCTCTTTTTGAGTTTGTGGTAAATTCATGTTTTTGATTATTCTGATTCTTTCTGAGGTAACTCTTCTGACACCTCTTTCTATCTGGTGCTCCAGATACTTCACTGACGTGGTACAAAATTGTAATTTCTCAGGTGACACCTTGGGGTCGATTCCAATTCGGGAAAAAGCGCTCCGATTAGCTGTACGGAGCGTTTTTCCCGTACGATTCTTACACCTACAACGTCCCCGTAGGAACGAGCAAGTACGATCCGAACCCAAAGCGCAACTCCGTACGACTCATACCAAACACCATACAACTAGAAAGTACATACGGATTGTATACGGCTGACGCGGTACGTTACGTCAGAACGTAAATAGGCCACTCTTTCCGGACCAGGAAGCACGATCTGTGTCGACAACACTCCGTATGGCCCTTTTGCTATGAGAGCTGAAAACTGCTGTAAAAGCAGAGTACGGCCCGAACCGCACCTCGGTACGCGACATACATGACATGAACCCCATTGTCCGTGTCATCCCAGGCCTGTACGCCTACGATTTCGTACATCAAAACCGACGATGGCGCAGACCGTGAGTACAACGTACCACAACAACCTAAGTATACCTGTACGGTGCGCCACACACCCACATCACCATTGCAATAGTGATACGTGCCGCACAAACGGCATTAATGTCGGGGTACGTTTCGCCACATCACGCACATATCACCATTGCAATAGTGATACGTGCCGCACATACGCCATTAATGACTGGGTACGGTGTGCCACACGCTAGCGCATATCACCATTGCAATAGTGATAAGTGCCGCACACCCATCTGAAAAGTATGTGTATGGTGCGTCACATCTGAGTTGTGGGTGCACAGGACTCCCAGTAGTGGCCAGACAGTATAGGGGGTGGGTGCACAGGACTCCCAGCAGTGCCCAGACATAGGAAGGGTGGCTGGATAAGACTCCCAACAGTGCCCAGACATAGAAAGGGGGGTAGATAGGACTCCCAGCAGTGCCCAGACATAGGAGGGGGGTGTGAGTAGGACTCCCAGCAGTTGTCAGACATAGAAGGGGGGTGTGCACAGTACTACCAGCAGTGCCAAGACATAGGAGGGGGTGGGCGTAGGACTCCCAGCAGTGGCCAGACCTAGGAGGGGTGGCTGGATAGGACTCCCAGCAGTGCACAGATATAAGAGGGGTGGCAGGATAGGACTCCCAGCAGTGCCCAGACATAGGAGGGGGGTGTGCACAGGACTCCCAGCAGTGGCCAGACATAGGAGGGGGTGTGCACAGGACTCCCAGCAGTGCCCAGACATAGGAGGGGGTGTGGGTAGGACTCCCAGCAGTGGCCAGACATAGGAGGGGTGTATATAGGACTCCCAGCAGTGCCCAGACATAGGAGGGTGGCTGGATAGGACTCCTAGCAGTGGCTAGACATAGGAGGGGGTGTGCACAGGACTCCCAGCAGTGCCCAGGTATAGGAGGGGGGTGTGCGTAGGACTCCCAGCAGTGGCCAGACATAGGAGGGGTGGCTGGATAGGACTCCCAGCAGTTCCCAGATATAGATGGGGTGGCTGGATAGGACTCCCAACAGTGCCCAGACATAGGAGGGGGTGTGCACAGGACTCCCAGCAATGCACAGACATAGGAGTGGGGTGTGCGTAGGACTCCCAGAAGAGGCCAGACATAGGAGGGGTGGCTGGATAGAACTCCCAGCAGTGCCCAGACATAGGAGGGGTTGCTGGACAGGACTCTCAGCAGTGGCCAGACAAAGGAGGGGGGTGTGCACAGGACTCCCAGCAGTGCCCAGACATAGGGGGAGTGGCTGGATAGGACTCCCAGCAGTGCCCAGACATAGGAGGGGGGTATGCACAGGACTCCCATCAGTGGCCAGACATAGGAGGGGGTGTGCACAGTACTCCCAGCAGTGCCCAGACATAGAAGGGGGGTGCATAGGATTCCCAGCAGTGGACAGACTTTGGAGGGGTGGCTGGATAGGACTCCCAGCAGTGCCCAGACATAGGAGGGATGGCTGGATAGGAGTCCCAGCAGTGCCCAGACATAGGAGGGGGGTGTGCACAGGACTCCCAGCAGTGGCCAGACATAGGAGTGGGGTGTGCACAGGACTCCCAGCAGTGCCAAGACATAGGAGGGGGTGCGTAGGACTCCCAGCAGTGGCCAGACATAAGAGGGGTGGCTGGATAGGACCTTCAGCAGTGCCCAGACATAGGAGGGGTGGCTGGATAGTACTCTCAGCAGTGCCCAGACATAGGAGGGGGGTGTGCACAGGACTTCCAGCAGTGGCCAGACATAGGAGGGGGGTGTGCTTAGGACTCCCAGCAGTGCCCAGACATAGGATGGGGGTGTGCGTAGGACTCCCAGCAGTGGCAAGACATAGGAGGGGGTGTAGATAGGACTCCCAGCAGTGCCCAGACATAGGAGGGGTGGCTGGATAGGACTCCAAGCAGTGCCCAGACAAAGGAGGGGTGGCTGGAAAGGACTCCCAGCAGTGGCCAGACATAGGAGGGGGTGTAGATAGGACTCCCAGCAGTGCCCAGACATAGGGGGGGTGGCTGGATAGGACTCACAGCAGTGGCCAGACATAGGAGGGGGTGTAGATAGGACTCCCAGCAGTGCCCAGACATAGGAGGGGTGGCTGGATAGAACTCACAGCAGTGGCCAGACATAGGAGGGGTGTGTGCAAAGGACTCCCAGCAGTGCCCAGACAGAGGAGAGGGGTGTGCCTAGGACTCCCAGCAGTGGTTAAACATAGGAGGGGTGGCTGGATAGGACTCCCAGCAGTGCCCAGACAAAGGAGAGATGGCTGGATATGACTCCCAGCAGTGCCCAGACATAGGAAGGGTGGCTGGATAGGACTCCCAGCAGTGCCCATACATAGGAGGGGGTGTGCACAGGACTCCCAGCAGTGGCCAGACATAGCAGGGGGGTGTGCACAGAACTCCCAGCAGTGCCCAGACATAGAAGGGGGTGTGCGTAGGACTTCCAGCAGGGGCCAGACATAGGAGGGGTGGCTGGATAGGACCCCCAGCATTGCCCAGACATAGGAGGGGTGGCTGGATAGGACTCTCAGCAGTGCCCAGACGTAGGAGGGGGGTGTGCACAGGACTCCTAGCAGTGGCCAGACATAGGAGGGGGGTGTGCTCAGGACTCCCAGCAGTGCCCTGACATAGGAGGGGGTGTAGATAGGACTCCCAGCAGTGCCCAGACATAGGAGTGGTAGCTGGAGAGGACTCCCAGCAGTGCCCAGACAAAGGATGGGTGGCTGGAAAGGACTCCCAGCAGTGGCCAGACATAGGAGGGGGTGTAGATAGGACTCCCAGCAGTGCCCAGATATAGGAGGGGTGGCTGGATAGGACTCCCAGCAGTGGCCAGACATAGGAGGGGTCTGTGCCCAGGACTCCCAGCAGTGACCAGACATAGGAGGGGGTGTGCTCAGGACTCCCAGCAGTGCCCAGACATAGGAGGGGGTGTGCGTAGGACTCCCAGCAGTGGCAAGACATAGGAGGGGGTGTAGATAGGACTCCCAGCAGTGCCCAGACATAGGAGGGGTGGCTGGATAGGACTCCCAGCTGTGCCCAAACATAGGAGGGGTGGCTGGAAAGGACTCCCAGCAGTGGCCAGACATAGGAGGGGGTGTAGATAGGACTCTCAGCTGTGCCCAGACATAGGAGTGGTGGCTGGATAGGACTCCCAGCAGTGGCCAGACTTAGGACGGGGGTGTGCACAGAACTCCCAGCATTGCCCAGACATAGGAGGGGGTGTGCATAGGACTCCCAGCAGTGGCAGACATAGGAGGGGTGGCTGGATAGGACTCCCAGCAGTGCCCAGACATAGGAGGGGTGGCTGGATAGGACTCCCAGCAGTGCCCAGACATCAGGAGGGGGTGTGCACAGGACTCCCAGCAGTGCCTAGACATAGGTGGGGGTGTGCATAGGACTCCCAACAGTGGCCAGACATAGGAGGGGGTGTCCACAGGACTCCCAGCAGTGCCCAGACATAGGAGGGGGGAGTGCATCGGACTCCCAGCAGGGGCTAGAAATAGGAGGTGGGTATGCACAGGACTCCCAGCAGTGCCCAGACATAGGAGGGGGATGTGCGTAGGAGTCCCAGCAGTAGCCAGAAATAGGAGGGGGTCTAGATAGGACTCCCAGCAGTGGCCAGACAGTATAGGGGGCGGGTGCCCAGGACTCCCAGCAGTGCCCAGACATAGGAGGCAGGTGTACGTAGGACTCCCAGCGGTGGCCAGACATAGGAGGGTGGTGTAGATAGGACTCCCAGCAGTGCCCAGACATAGGAGGGGGTGTGCACAGGACTCCCAGCAGTGCCCAGACATAGGAGGGGTGGCTGGATAGGACTCCCAGCAGTGGCCAGACATAGGGGTGTGCATTTCCAACATCATACAATGACTACATGCCTGTATGTGTACATCCCTAACCTGTAACACTCATGATAGTTGCATATCAACACATCACTCACAGCAGTGACCTACTCCACGTACAATGGTATCCTGTCACACACTGGGTGACACACCACATGTGGTTTTTCCTGTCAGATCCCACTTGCATATACACCCATGTAGTTTGCTGCCACAACCCCCCTCCATCATGACTCAATAGTGTGTAGTCATGTAACAGACCAACAAACAAATGAAGCACAAATGAACTAATAAATTATCATGTACATCCAGGACATGATGTGAATGTCCAGGTGGTGAAACATATACTCCCTCATGGAAGGAAGAGGCTACAAAACCTCTAGATACAAAGCACCCAAATGTGTTTTGTGTGCACAAATTTCTAAGTTTACAATCTGAATCATGAGGTCAAGGCGGATAACATTGTCATGCATAATGTGAAAAATTATGATGGACCCCATGAAGGCAGTACTACACATTACAAACCCAAGCACAGGGAGTAGCATGGATGGCACTGACCAATTATCTGATTTCATTTGTGAGCACGCATGGCCATTGCCGAAGGGAATATACAATCCTAGGGGAAATCCATACAAAAGTCAACACAACAATTGTGCAACTGTCTGTAGTGAAGATCTCATGTACACTGAGGAAGGGACACTTTTTTGGATAATGTCTGTATGCAAACTGCACACACACCAATCTAGATAATGTGCTGCTACATTGGGATAGCACAGAGATACCATGGTCCACCTCATTCCCATCAGAAAAAGAGACATCTTTCACAATACCAAAACATTAACATTACACCACCTCGTAGGCACACAGGGCCCGATTCACAGAAAACTTAAGACTAAATCCTAAACTTACTACTATTTGGTATTCACAGAATGCACTTACTACTTTCGGGATTCACAGAATGCACTTACTACTTTCGTGATTCACAGAATGAACTTACTACTTTCGGTATTCACAGAATAGATTTAAGACTACTAACTTTACGTCCGCACTCGGGCCGTAAATTATGGCCCGGAGGTGGAGTTTCCGACCAAGAGGCGGTGCTTCCGACTTGGGGGCGGAGCTTGCGGCCCAGGGGCGGAGCTTGTGGCTTGGAGGAGGAGCTTCCGGCTCGGAGGTGGGGATTTAGCCATGGCTGAAATTTGCACCTCTGGACCGCAAGCTCTGCCTCCAGGCCGGAAGCTCCACCTTCGGGCCGCAGGCTCCGCTCCCAAGCCGGAAGCTCCGTCCCCGGGCTGGAATTTACGGCCCGAGTGCGGACGTAAAGTTAGTAGCCTTAAATCTATTCTGTGAATACCGAAAGTAGTAAGTTCATTCTGTGAATCCCGAAAGTAGAAAGTTCACTCTGTGAATCCCGAAAGTAGTAAGTGCATTCTGTGAATGCCAAATAGTAGTAAATGTAGGATTCAGTCTCAAGTTCATTCTGTGAATCGGGCCCACAGCACCTAAAGCAATTCCCTGAAATGCAATACATCAAAAAGAAAAATAAAGTGCTTTATTCAGTGCCATCATGTAAAAGAATAAATAAATTAGTCCAGGCTCACAGAAGGCCAATGGCCAGTCCAAAATACTGTCCACAACAGTGGTGACTTTGTGGAGGTTGTCACCCCAAAACTTGCCTGCACATGGTGGAGTTAGAGGTCTGTGGACACATGAGGGGCATCTTCGGAGTCAGTGTCCGGCACCACAGGGACAGGCGAGGGAAGGGTATGTGTAGTATGTGCAGGTGGGGAGGATTCCTCCACAGTGGCAGGTGCAGCGCAAAAGTAAGCATGGGCGGAATTGTCGAATTTGTGTTCCGCGAATTCGTGGATTTCCCTGTGAAATTTGTGGCAGTAACACAGGCACAGGCACACATGGTCACTGGAGACACATCTTCTGGCCCTTTACACAGCTACAGTGTAGTAAAAGCACTATGGGGCAGATTTACAAGCAGCTTGCGCCTCTTTTGCGCCGCAGTTGCGTCACTTTTTTGACGCAGCGGCAGCACAAAAGATGCGCAATGGTGCTTGGTATTAACAGTGTGACGCATCTGAGAGATGCGTCACGTTGTAAAGCCCTGCGCCATCAGGAGGCGTTCCGGCGCAGGGGAGGGCGTTCCTGCGCAGGAACGCCTCCTAAAAGTGGCTGAGTAAAATCTACATGATTTCACTCAGTCCCTTTTAGGCCAATGCTGCATCAAAACCCTGCGACTGCTCGAAGCAGGCGCAAGGCTTGACGCAGCATTGCGGAGATAGGGCCCCCCAGAGCATTGGTGGAGCTGCGTTGCGCTTGCGACGCAGCTCCAGCAATGCGCTGCTTTTACGGCACAGACGCGTGACGCATCTGTGCCGTTTTTGCCAAATGGTGCGCCGCATTATAAATGCGGCGCACCATGGGTGGCGGAGCTGCGGCGCACAATAACTGGCACATCCCTGGGGATGCCCAGTTATTATAAATCTGCCCCTATAAATTTAGCCAACGAGGGAGCACTTACTGATTAGACAGTAGAAAGTGCTCCAGTTGAGTAGAGGTATTGCACAAAAAGGTGGCATCTTTGTGGACAAACACGCAGGGCGGGATTCATTCTGCCCCCTGTTAGACTTGTTTTTTGTGCCCTTCTGCCCTCTGTTAAACTCGTTTTTTCCTTGTTTTTCTGCCCTCTGTCAGACTCGTTTTTCCCTTCTTTTTCAGCCCTTATGCCCCTGTTAGACTCGTTTTTTGTGCCCTTCTGCCCTCTGTTAGAGTCATTTTTCCCTTGTTTTTCTGCCCTTCTGTCCTCTGTTTGACTCGTTTTTTGTGCCCTTCTGCCCTCTGTTATTCCCTTGTTTTTGTGCCCTTCTGCCCTCTGTTAGACTCGTTTTTTGTGCCCTTCTGCCCTCTGTTAGACTCGTTTTTCCCTAGTTTTTCTGCCCTTATGCCCTTTGTTAGACTGCTTTTTGAGCCTTTCTGCCCTCTGCATCACCACATCATCACTTAGCGCTACCCCAGCATCACTCAGCACCACCACATTATCACTCAGCACCACCACATTATCACTCAGCACCACCACAGCACCACTCAGTGCCACCACAGCATCACTCAGCACCACCACAGCATCACTCAGCACCACCACATTATCACTCAGCACCACCACAGCACCACTCAGCACCACCACAGCATCACTCAGCACCACCACAGCATCAGTCATCGCCACTCGTTTTTTGTGCCCTTCTGCCCTCTGTTAGACTCGTTTTTCCCTAGTTTTTCTGCCCTTATGCCCTTTGTTAGACTGCTTTTTGAGCCTTTCTGCCCTCTGCATCACCACATCATCACTTAGCGCTACCCCAGCATCACTCAGCACCACCACATTATCACTCAGCACCACCACATTATCACTCAGCACCATCACAGCACCACTCAGTGCCACCACAGCATCACTCAGCACCACCACAGCATCACTCAGCACCACCACATTATCACTCAGCACCACCACAGCACCACTCAGCACCACCACAGCATCACTCAGCACCACCACAGCATCAGTCATCGCCACTCGTTTTTTGTGCCCTTCTGCCCTCTGTTAGACTCGTTTTTCCCTAGTTTTTCTGCCCGTATGCCCTTTGTTAGACTGCTTTTTGAGCCTTTCTGCCCTCTGCATCACCACATCATCACTTAGCGCTACCCCAGCATCACTCAGCACCACCACATTATCACTCAGCACCACCACATTATCACTCAGCACCACCACAGCACCACTCAGTGCCACCACAGCATCACTCAGCACCACCACAGCATCACTCAGCACCACCACATTATCACTCCGCATCACCACAGCACCACTCACCACCACCACAGCATCACTCAGCACCACCACAGAATCAGTCATCGCCACCACAGCATCACTCAGCGCCACCACATTATCACTCAGCACCACCACAGCACCACTCAGCACCACCACAGCATCACTCAGCACCACCACAGCATCCCTCAGCACCACCACATTATCACTCAGCACTACCACATTATCACTCAGCACTACAACAGCACCACTCAGCACCACCACAGCATCACTTAGAACCACCACAGCACTAATCAGCACCACCACATCACCACTCAGCATCACCACAGCATCCCTCAGCACCACCACATTATCACTCAGCACTACCACAGCACCACTCAGCACCACCACAGCACCACTCAGCACCACCACAGCATCACTCAGCACCACCACAGCATCACTCAGCACCACCACATTATCACTCAGCACTACCACAGCACCACTCAGCACCACCACAGCATCACTTAGCACCACCACAGCACCAATCAGCACCACCACAGCACCACTCAGCGCCACAACAGCATCACTCAGCACCACCACAGAATCACTCAGCACCACCACAGCACCACCACAGCACCATCCCAGCATTACCCAGCACCATCCCAGTATCACTCAGCACCACCCCAGTATCACTCAGCACCACCACAGCACCACTCAGCGCCACCCCAGTATAATTCTGCGCAACCATTCAACAACAACTGGTTCAAATATGTTCTCTCAATGTTTCAAGCTTTATTACAAATATCACAAAAAGATGATAATATTTCACTTCTGTTCTAGGATTTTCGTCACAATAAAATACACTGAGCATAATCTTCACAAAAGTTATTTACAAAAGTTTAAGCTATTGCCATTATAAATTAAAATCACTTTAATTTAAGTATTAATTATTTAAAAAAATTAAAAGCCATTGTAATTTGTAATATCAGTACATCTAAGTCACGTAAGTACAAAACATGTTGCATTACAAATGCTATAGGTGTCACATTTGCGAAAGTTATAACTATTGGCATTGTAAATGACAAAGCTATTAATTTAGCTATTATAAACCAACACATAAATAAAAAAAATTGTAATTTCAAGACCAATAGCTCAAACTTTCCTAATGCGAGACCTATTGCATTGCAAATGCTCGTTTTTATATCTGTCAGTGCTTCCTGTTGAGGTTTAATTTTCATGACAGGCGCCTCATTGCCTACTTGTAAACTATTGTCTGACCCTGCTTCAAGGGTCAGAGCAGGGTCAGAGAATAGTTGCAAGTAGGCAACGAGGTGCCAGGAAGCACTTACAGGCTTACAGCAGCAGGTGCCCAAGTTGAAGTTAATTTCTTTGTAATCCTTTTGTAAAAGCTTACAAAAAATTAGCTTCAACTTTTGCACCTTCTGCTGTAACCCTGTAAGTGCTGTGGCTGAAAATTCGTCTCCGCTGATTAGCGGATTTACGGCAATTTCGCGAGATTCGCAGATCGCGAAATCGCGGAAAATCCACAAATTCCGCAAGCGGAATGAATTTTCGGCCCATGCTTACGCAAAAGGATGCAACATATTCAGCGCTGCACACTGCTGCCAGTTCTGACAGGCTACCACCTGGAGGTAGAGGGCTGTGAGTCAGGTGTAGAGTGTCTGTGGGTGGGTGTGTGATGCCTGTGCCCTGTCCCTGTAGGTGTGCATACATTCCCCTGAGATTAAGTATCTGGAGGTCTGTGTTTTGACTTACGTGTGGGTGTCCAGGGTGTCCCTGTTGGGGTGTGTGATCTGGTGCATCTGCGGGTATGGTGGACAGGTATGGGAGAGGGGCATGTGGATGGGTTGGAAGGAGGGGGGTTGACGCTGCAGGATGGCAAGTGCTGCCGTCAGTGTTGAGTCAATGGACGCCAAACTCCGACGTTGGTCAGACATGTCAGATGACATGCCCTCCATGAATGACAACAACTGTGTCATGATTTTGATACATGGCAAAACCTTCATAGAAATGCACCTGATCAAAAATTACCTCTAATATAATTTTCCCCTCTTATTTAGACACTTAGACGGGGATTATGTGCACACCGATAAGACACCCGCCATCACAATGACAGTCCTAACCAGAACTTTAACATGTAATGAAAAAAAAAAAAGCACAGGTGCACCATAAATAAAAAGTGTGCAAAAACAACACAATTATCATAAAGGCACAAATAGTGATGTCCAGAGGTCTTGTTTGTTTGATTGATTTATTTGTCAACAGAAGAAAAACGAACAGCCGACGCGGGTGGGACTTCTTCAGGGCAAGAATAAGATGTCAACTCCTTGGCGGTGTGTGTGGTCATGAGATGAAGGCCAGAGAGTTGGGGTCTGTTTCGCAGTCTCAAATCAAAAAGTTTAAACGCAAAAGCAACTGGAGGTCTTTGGGTTATTTCAATCCTCCAGGGTGAATATCCAGCTGGGCTAGGAATTAGACTAAATTGAGATATCAGTGATGAAATAAAGTCAATATTGATCTGGATACAGGTAAGTATTAACGAGATGCACCAATCATGAGATGTGCACCAAAATCTGAAAATATCCAATGGAACCTTCAGATATTGAATAGAAATGTATTTCAAGGTATCTCCTTACTTCTCCACCAAATTTCGCGAGAGAAGTTATCACCGGAATTCGAAGCCCAGACTTCGTGTCCCCTCAGTCCGTATAGTGCCAGCTGGATATGATTGGTACAGAGGCACCCTCCCTCACCACACACTATTGTGACACTCCTCACAGGGGCATCTATCACCAGATCATACAGTTCCTAGCACATAACACACACTTGCTGTCAAGTGAAGTGGCCCACATTTCCAAAATTCTGAAAATGCCAAAGCTAATGTCCCTGCATTTGTGAATATTAAAAACATTGCTGCATTGTTGACACACCCTCAACCACATGGGAAATGTGAATACAGTAGTGTGCACACCAAGAAAAAACTGTGTTGCACCACCAATGCATACATGTTGCACAAATCTATGTGGAACAATTATCTCTGTGAGCCAAGAACATAGTCTCTAAATCCAACAATGACAGCATTGTCCAGCATCACAGGGTAAGTGCATAGTGATGAGTTCACATCTGAAATTACATACACAGCTCACCACTGACAAGGCGAAACAGGCTGGCCCATCACACCTCCCCTGCACAACACCCCAATCACCCCGTCAATGTTAGTGATGCAGCTCACGTAATGAAAAGTCAGTATCAGGGTATCAATAACTGTGCAGCGATGTAAATTAACCCAAGGTCACCTCGTGTGGCAGCCCATCCATATTAGTCACAAACAACCAGCGAAAGAATTCTTCTGATTATGCACACACGCACTGCCCAGTGTGAGTATGCACAAGCCAAACATTGTATACATGGACAGTGTGCACATGTAGCTAACACATGAGAAATACAAAGTATACCAGGTACAAAGGCCACTAGGCAGACCCGTGCTGAACTCCATGTTGAGACTTATGATCAGTGCCAAAAAATCAGGAAGGGCAAACACAGTGCACAGGTCGTGGAACAAGTAAGGTACCAACACGTGTCACAGACCTTCCTCCAACATGATGATGTGCTAAGCAATATGCATGCTAATACATTGCACCCTAGGAGTACATGCGCAGAAATTAAATACCCAAAGCAGGTGACACATGTGGAGGAGGGGAAGGGATGTAAAAGAGCATCAGCTGAATATGGGTCATTGAAATACCAATGCATAAATTGCCTGTCTGACCAGACTACCCCAACTGTGGGAGTGTTACCAGGTTTCTGAGCACTGCAGGTAGCATGTGACACACATGACAACAAACAGACATGTACCTACCCCCTCCTTGCTGCTGTCCCTCCTTCAACTGCCTATGGAGGTCAGTAAAAACCACTTCCAGGACCCGGAGCAGGTGGGGGGTGAGGTGACGGGTGCCGCCATGCCGGCGTGGAGCTTCAAGCTTCAGCTGCACCCGGGCGATACGGCGAGTCCAGCACCGGATGTCCTGCCACCTCTTCCTGAAGTTATGGATCCTTCGGCAAGGGCCCTCCACAGACCTGACAGTCCTGGCTATGTCCAGCCAGATCTCCCCCTTCTCATAGGCAGATACCTGTCAGGAAGATAAAGTGAAACAACATCAGTACACCTGGTCCATGTTCCAAAGACACACACTTGCACCACATTGACGATGACAATAGGGCATAGGATGCTGACCGGACTTGCATCATTGTCCTGTGAATGTGGCCTGTGAGCAAACACCAATGCACTACATGCCTTTGAAAGGCAGCAGATGCCATAATGGGTGCAAACCACTCACTGAGCATGGCACACACTGAACAAGATATGCTACTTCAGGGTGGTGGACAGCACGTGACATGCTGTCACATATCCCACTACCCCTAAGGACCCTGAGCAGACCACACATGCACACCCTGGCACAGATCATTTGCTTGTCATTGTCAATAATGTATACAACATCACTTTGCACATGTCACACTTTAGAAAGATGTTACACAGGCGTCATGCTAACTGTCCAAGTCATGCACACGCCACTGCATACTTGTCACATCAGATGGCTGTGGCATCAGTGTTGCAAAACTTCACATACACAATTAGCCAGGGAACAAAGAACATTCTCACTCTTCAATGTCCATGACTTCAAAGCATGCATTTGTCCAACATCCACACAGGTCATGAAAAACAATCATCAACAGTGAGTACATTCATCTGTCAATCTGAGGAGGACATTGTTACACCTCAGGAAATCATGGCAAAAAAACATGCAAGGTGTGGCACAGCAAAAAGTGTGATTCACATTGCATTGAATGTCACAGTTAGCACAATGCAGGTAAGCAGTAAACACTATTTAACCACATCATTCACTGCATGGGAGATACCACAATGTAACACCCGGCAATCACTCCAAACAACATTGCATCTATGTTCCATAAATACACAATGGATGTAGTGTCACTCACACATTCATCACTCACCTGATCCCCTGGTTTCCCATACAGCTTTCTGTAGTTTGGCAGGAGGGCATCCAGCAGGGCCTGGTTCTCCTCCTCGCTGGATGCAGGTGCCCTCTCCATGCTCAGCAAAATCAGGGTCCAGCGAATGCAGAGACAGCAGCAGTGTTGTCCACTCCAATGTTGTGCAGGCAAGTGCCCTCTCACAGCCACATGCATCCTTAAATCAGTGCTGCTGAGGGGCTGTCAGTCCAAGGAGTACAGTGTGATTTGTTTGCATCCTATGTTTCATCCAATCCCATTACACGTAAGGCCATGACACACATTTGCATGGTTTAAAAATTGAGCTTGAGCACCACAACAAATTTTGCAACATTGTATAGTTTTGGCCAACTGAATTTTTCAGAACACCTGTAGAACACACTCAAATCTCTGTTTCCTTGACAACTAGCCTGCATTCTGGGCATTCTACTCGCCTCTAGATGTTCCCTATGTATTTTCTGGGATCCCCACACAAGTACGGTGCGTTTTCCGTCGCAAATGCAACTTTTTCAATAGTGAAACGTCCCGCACACACACACGCAATGGCGGGGTATGGTCCGCCCGCGTATGGCTCAAATGCAATAGTGAAACGACCTGTACACACGCACGTACTATTGGGGTACGGTCCGCTCGCGTATGGCTCAAATGCAATAGTGAAACGACCCATACACACGCACGTACTATTGGGGTAAGGTCCGGTTGCGTATGGCTCGAATGCAATAGTGAAATGACCCGTACACACGCACGTACTATTGGGGTACGGTCCGCTTGCATATGGCTCGAATGCAATAGTGAAACGACCCGTACACACGCACGTACTATTGGGGTACGGTCCGCTCGCGTATGGCTCGAATGCAATAGTGAAACGACCCGTACACACGCACGTACTATTGGGGTACGGTCCGCACGCGTATGGCTCAAATGCAATAGTGAAATGACCCGTATACATGCACGTACTATTGGGGTACGGTCCGCTCGCATTTGGCTCGAATGCAATAGTGAAACGACCCGTACAAACGCACGTACTATTGGGATACGGTCCGCTCACGTATGGCTCAAATGCAATAGTGAAACAACCCGTACACGCGCACATACTATTGGGCTACTGGGCGTTTGACACGTTCTAGTGAATGCATGTATATGGTGCGTTTTACGAGCTCACGCATGGCAGTGATACCAGGAAAACACATGGCAGGGATGTAGGTGTAAGGTCATAATGAGGATGTTGATGTATATATTGCATGGCATCCTTACATCAGCAGGCCCTAGGTGTGGCAGACAGTGATATAGCACAGGGTATGTGATCATGTGGCACAGTTGATGTGTGATGAGCTGTTGAGACATGTCATTTGTGATGGGGTACTATGTGGTTCACATAACCTTTACACTTGTCACATAAGTAACCTCACAAACATGTTGTGATGCACATCAACACTGGTATAGCACACTATTCAGTACGGGCATCTGTCACTGATGCTAGGGACAGGGGCACTGTCTCACTTGTAAAATTAATGCCCAGCATGACCCTGTGTGATAATGTAATGTGTGTGCTATGTGAAAGATTAGGCATGCTGTTTGTATCACGTAAACTTAATCTGCTGTAGGTGCATCTATGATGGGTCTGTGCCATGATTGCAAGGGTTTCCCCTGTACGCACACCATGCCACAGGGACATTTCAACTGTTCATGTGTGTGATGGCATCATAGAACCTTTGTCCCCAAACATACAGGTCTGCATTCTGATAATGGCTGTGGTGTAGTTTAGTCAAATGCACACCTCATTCACAATATTACATATTTGTGCAATCGATAGCAAATGTCACGTGGGTGTGTGCCTTGCAGTCAGCTGTCTGGATGTGTTGACAACCTTCTCATGCAGGTCATGTGACATGTGTCACAGACGTGATACATTGTCCTGCTCACTCAGACCAGCCCAGCCGATCATTTGTGTGCATGTCATGTCCATATCACAAATAACAGACAACAGGTGTATAAGTTCTAATGGAGGAGTGCCAGCCAGCTGGCATATGTGTCCTTGATGTACAACCCATGCCAGAATCAATGGTGATTTGATGTGTTGAAGCATTGTTGCTTGTGCTATGTACATTGTAATAGTTGTTGGCTGACAGTTGTACACCTTTTTCAACAAACATGTCATGCAGGGCACCCCCTCTGCCAAGGCTGTCGCCAGACTTGGATGCCATGAGGGAACGTGATTGAATCCGCCGTTACAGATTCACTCAACAGTTGATTCAGGACTTGACGGGCAGGCTGGAACCACATTTCCTACCACGACACAGGTTTCCAACTGCACTGACACCCAAGGTAAAGGTGATGGCAGCCCTACATTTCTTTGCCACAGGTATGTTCCAATTTACCATAGCCGATGTGGGGGGATGTCACAGACCATGTTCAGCCGTATACTACGTGATGTGTTAACTGCTATGTTGAGTCACATTGATGAATTCATCAAATCCCCTACTTCAGAAGAGTTGATAGGTGTCAAGGGTGATTTTTATTCCCTGGGTGGGATGCCACATGTAATTGGGTCCATTGATGGAACACATGTTTCTTTGGTGCCACCACAAGCTCAGGAGAAGTCCTACCGCAACAGGAAACATTACCACTCCATAAATTCCCTGGTGGTGTGTCTTGCTAACATGCTGATTTCACATGTTTGTGCACGTTTTCCAGGATCATGCCAAGATGCATTCATCATGAGGTGTAGCAGGGTACCACAGATGATGCTGCAGCTGCGCAACCATCGGGTATGTATTGTTGGTGGGTAAACTCTGTTTCTCATGTATGTCTCAATTGTATGTTTATCTCTCTCACTGCATCACATTACACACTCATTGCCATGATGTCAATTTGTAGGAGATGCAGGATATCCCTACATGCCGTGGCTCATGACTCCACTCCGCAACCCCTGAAAAGCTGCAGACCAGCGGTACAACAATGCACACAGGCAGACCAGGTGAGTGATAGAGAGAACGTTTGGACTCCTGAAGAGCCGGTTCAGGTGCCTCGACAAGACTGGTGGATCCCTCCCATACGCCCCGCTCAAGGTGTGTAACATCTTCATTGTATGCTACAAGCTGCACAACATGTCAGTTGAGAAGGCCGTGCCACTCATTCTGGATCCTGATGAGCTGGAACATCCACCCGTTGAGGATGAAGGCCTTGGCCAGGATGCAAGCGATGAGGAAGAGGAGGATGATATCCGGAGTCATGTCATACGCAACTTCTTCTTATGATGGTGAGTCCTAGTAAATTATTGTGCAAGCTCGTACCATAGAGTGGCATGTGTAGCATACTGTGTGTCCAGCTGACTGTATGCAATGTCACTTTGTTGTTTGTTGTGCAGTGTCACACTAGTATTGATGTTATGCCACACACATACGTGCAATGTGTGAACATGGAATGTACAAGTGTAATACATTCTTAGTGTATTAAAAATGAAAATGTCTATATGGAATTAATCTGAATGTGACCCCTTGTGTTACTGTCATTCCCAGGTCGCCCTGCCAGTTGTCCGTTGGTGTCATCTTAGTCCTCCTGCTATTCCTCATGAAGATAGCAACGTCAGGCGAATTAGCGGTACATGCACAGACATGTTGAAATGTCAGTTTGGGTAAGGATTCCAAGCAGGCTGTTTTGTGTTGGTATGGTTTCAAATGTGTGGTAAATGTTCATGCGCATGTTGTCGGACCATACATACATGTAACATTACCATGTCTCAAATTTCATGTTGCCCCACTCCCATGACAGGACTGTCACCCTTCTTGACAGTCATCTGCAGTTTAGTTTTGACTCTGGTGAATGCATCAATATGTGTAAACCTTGACCCTGACACATTGCAAATACCACGGTTTGACATTGTGTGGGACATCACAACCACGGCCTCTGTGGGGAATTGCAGCCTCACTGTGTGCAGCAGGATGTGTCGGATCATCCACTTAACCTTGTGGTCCAGTACAGTTTGATTTACCAAAAACCTTGTTGTGTAGGTGTGGGGCACTGTCGTGTCCCACAATTTCATTCGGTAAACAGTCAAAATATTGAGTAAAAAATATCGAATGGACATAATATCGAGTTTAAAATATAGAATGGACAGAATATCGAATGGACAGAATATAGACATCAAAAATATTGTTTTTGAGGTAAGTAATGTAATATCGAATGTTAAAAATATAGATAGTTAAAATATCGCAGTATATAATATAGGGTATTAAAATTATCGGATTTTTAATAATATCGAATTTTTTATAGTTTTTTTTATGTTATTATATGTGTGAAAAGTGTGTATTTATGTTATAATTTATTTTACTTAATTAATTTTGTTTTTTAAATTTTTGCGTAATTTAATTCTGTAGCAGATTGTGGGTTTATAGGGGAATAGGGTGGGAAGTAATTTAATTATAATTAATTCAATATGTAAATTTATTTATTGGTATTCATTTTTAATTAATTGGTAATGAATTTATATTTGGTAATTAATTAAATTTTAATTGGCAAATAATTTTAATTAATTGATTAATTGCTAATTATGTTAATTTTACTAATTTATTTTCTGTAGCGGGTTGTGGGTTTATAGGGGAATTGGGTGGGAACTAATTTATTTATAATTAATTAAATATGTTAAATTATTTATTGGTATTCATTTAGAATTAATTGTTAATTAATTTTTTATGGGTGATTAATTACATTTTAATTGCCAAATAATTTTATTTAATTGATTAATTGCTGATTATGTTAATTTTACTAATTTATTTTCTGTAGTGGGGGTGGGTTTATAGGGGAATAGGTCGGGTAGTAATTTATTTATAATTAATTAAATAATTCAATGTATTTAATTTTATTTAATTTGAATTAATTGTTAATTGCTTTTTAATTGTTAATTAATTAATTGTTAATTTGTAATTAATTTGTAATAATAGGTAACTAATTGTAATAATTAAATGTAATTAGTAATTTTAATTGATATATTATTGTATTATATTAAATTGGTAATTACTTTTAATTATTTTTTCTAGATATTAATTTAATTTTTTTAAAATAATGTATGAAGTATTTACTTTCCCTACTGTTGCACCCACTGGAGTGGGAATAGTCATTTTTACCCCTACGCTATCCAATGCTTTCCCTACTGTTGCACCCACTGGAGTGGGAATAGTAATTTTTACCCCTACGCTATCCAACCCTTTCCCTACTGTTGCACCCACTGGAGTGGGAATAGTAATTTCTACCCCTACGCTAACCAACGCTTTCCCTACTGTTGCACTCTTTGGAGTGGGAATAGTAATTTTTACCCCTACGCTATCCAACGCTTTCCCTACTGTTGCACTCACTGGAGTGGGAATAGTAATTTTTACCCTTACGCTATCCAACGCTTTCCCTACTGTTGCACTCATTGGAGTGGGAATAGTAATTTTAACACTCTTGCTATGCTACGGTAACAATATTGTATATTTTTTAATAATCTTATGTTAATATATATATATGTTTTAACAAATCAAATTGTATTGTTTTTTATAACTTAAATTAATTATTTAATAATTTTAAGGGTATTTAAGTATTTTTAAGTATATTTTAGTTATTTATTTTTAATATTTATTTAATTTTACAATAATTTTAATACATTCAATATTTTTATAAAGTACATATTTTTAAACGATATTTTTGATTCGATATTTTTATACTTACCTGTTTGTAGATAGGACTTCGATATTTTTGGAGTCGATATTTTGGAGTCGATATTTTAAATGCCTATATTTTTGTAGTCGATATTATGTCAGTGATTCGTTCATTCAACTGTCCGGTGAGTCTGTTTGCATGGATACATTGCCCCTTGTGCAAGTATGTCATGTCACTGTCATGTCGTTACCTCAGTGCCGGTGGAGAACCCTGCTTCGCTAGCCTTCTCTTTGAGTTGATGTTAACTTCCAATTCCCATGATGCCAGGTATGTTGCTCTGATGTCATCACAACGTTGAGCTGTAGCAAATGTTAAATTACCAGTCGAGTGAGGTTATTCACAGGATTATCTTGTGCCGTGCAGCATCTCATGGTCACGGTAGGCTTATTTTTGTGGCTTTGTTCCTCATTACTCGCTGTTGAGTTTGGTCCCACCTGCTTATCATGTTTAGCATAGTGGGGCACAGTTGCACGAGCCAATGACTGGCTCCTGCGGGTCTTCCTTGTGTTAAGGCCATTCCCTTCCTCATTGGAGGAGTTGCTAACGGCTCTTGCGGGTGATGTCTACTTTCCCGTCGTGACCCTAACGGATTCACAGGGCTAAATACGATTTGTTGGCTTTGTGTCAGTAGCACTGCTATACATTACATTTTCTGAGATTAGGACCCTCAATCATAAACTGTGAAATATTTGATGGCCGCATGGATCTAATTGCATAGTAGCAGCCTTGTGAGCGTTGCACATGCTTTGTTTAGGTGAGAAACTGTACTACCTTTTATGTGTCTGTGTTCAAGCATCTGATCTAGTCTCATTGCTAAATCTGTAATCACACATAGGGTACAGTGGCAGTGGTTACACTTCACACTTCACAGGTGTGACTGGTACAGTGTAGGTCTGAAGGTATTCTGTAATGTTGTGACAAAAGTGTTGAATCCTTATGCTTGTTTTCCTTTTTTTCAGATCTCCCTCCATACAGTTCCCATCCTCTCCTTCCCTCGCCTGATCTCCCTTTTGTGTCTGTCATTTGTACTCTGACCAATGGGCTATTTGGAGATGGAACCCTTTCAGCATCCCACCACTCTGATGATCAAAGTTACGGACAGTCCCTGGCAGTCGTGTGGAGAATCTTTCAGCAGCATTACAGGTAACATCATTGCATGACTGTTATTGTCTTCAGAGCAATGCCACTGGGGATGTACATTGGCTAATGCAGCATGGCCTCACAAACCACTTTATCCTATTGTGTAGGAAGTGTGTTTCCCACAGTACATTGTGCCTCATTGCTGTCAAGGCACATCTCTTGCCAGTCTGCATGCGTTTAATATGGCATTGTTTACGATGATTGTTCATATGTGTTTACGTGTACAGTGACAACATGCATGCTGTTGGTAATAGCAAATGTACCATATTGTGCCTGACGTACATGGTTGTGTGTGTGTTGTTTAGCTTGCTACACACGACGGGCAGGCTACACCTGCTGACGCTGTGTGTCCTGTGCCCCGCTTGGCCTTAGGCTGCCTAATCCTGTGCCCATGATCTTTGGCGACTGTTCACACATTTATATCGCGGTGACCCATGGGTAACCAGACACTCCAGCCTTCACATACACATGTCACTTTGTGCCCTGCTAGAATCCTTGGTTTTGTGTGCTTGTTTAGCATGTTGTCTCACCCCTTCTGCCATCATGTGTTCACTCATTCCTGCTGCTGCATCCCCAGCCACAACGCAGCACTGAGTCGCCAGATCCTGCACCACACACGCCTACAAGATACTCCTCCATCCATCTATTCTTAAAGCATGCCGCAGCTTGTCTGTTTCACTGATGCACAACCTCCATGACAAAGACAGGCCTGTCAGCACCTGCAACAAGCACACTGCAAGACACTCAGCTCATTTCCTGACTCATGTGACACAACAGACTCTTGCTCCAGCCACCCTCCACACAGTGAACACCATACAATCATCCACCTGGTATCATGCTTCTCAGCCTATATGTGCAACTCATACTGACAACACAATGCAGCCCCACATAACAGTGCATCTACGTACAACCAGGTCATGTGCCTCGTACAGCACACACACAACTTCCAGCAGCACCACATTGTACTGTGTTACCTCGTCAACACAACAACACCACACATCACCTTCATTACTGTAACATGGTAGTACGCAACATCAGCACACCACTTCTACATAGCCATCACAGACGGATATTCCAAAACCCACAGGGACCACACACCAAAACCAGGATTATGATTGGTCCAACTTAACGAGGTACACCCTCAGAGTCACATACAACACCAAGGGCACACTCTGCATTGTCAAACATCTGCACATCCGGAATCACACCAACAGTCTGACCACCCTCATTGTAACTTTCATCTACAGCTCTCCGATCCTACACACACAATTTGGCTAAGCCATCTATCCAACAATCAATCTATTCATTTGTTGAGCGGCCTACCTACCTGTGAGGGTCTCAATGCACTGGGGGGACTGCTACAGATCAAAAATCCAGGTCTTGAGAAGTCTTCTGAAGTCCAGAAGGTCCTGGGTCTGTTGTTGCCTTGTAGGGAGGGTGTTCCAGGTCTTTGAGGCAAGGTTGGAGAAGGATCTGTCACTGACGGTGGTTTTCCGGATGTGAGGGACTGTGGCAAGTGCAACGTTTATAGAGTGGCGGCTGCAGGTGGGTGTGTAGAAGCCTAGTCGGTTGTTGTGATATGCTGGTCCAGCATGGTTAGGAGCTTTTGTGTGCGTGGATGATGGGTTTGGAGGTGATCCTGTTGTTGACGGGGAGCCAGTGCAGGCCTCTCAGGTGTGGTGTGATGTGGCCGTGTTGGAGAAATCGACGATCATACGTGGCAAGGGGTTCTGGATGCATTGCAGCCATCTCATGAGTTTGGTTGTTGTAGCTGCATAGGGGGCGTTCCCGTAATCCAGTGATCTCGTAGAGAGAGCCCAGATGACTGTTTCTCACGTGTTTGAGGTGATCTATTTGTAGATTCTGCGGGGCATTCAGAGGGTGTTGAAGCAGGAAGCTGAGATGGCGTTGTCCTGCTTGGTCATGGAGAGGGAGGATTTGAGGATGACCCACAGGTTGGGTGCGTGGTTGGTGGGTTTTGGGGCTGTTTCTAGTGATGTTGGCCAACAGGAGTCGTCACAGGCTGAGGTGGTGGGGCCGGGGATGAGGTCCTCCATTTAGTCAGAATTGTGCTTCATCCATTTGGAAATGACCTTCATTCCTCTGTGGAGGTTTCCTTTGGCAGTGTGTGGTTCTTTGGTGAGGGATATGATCAGCTGTGTGTAATTGCCATAGGAGAAGATGTTGAGGCTATGTTGTAGTGCAACATGGGTGAGTGGTGCCATGTGGATATTGATCAACGTCGGGCTGAGGGATGATCCCTGTGGGATGCTGCAGATGGTCTCAGTGGTCTTGGAATGGAAGTGTGGGAGGCAGACGCTCTGGGCTCTGTCGGAGAGGAAGGATGTGGCCCAGGCCAGGGCAATCTCTTGGATTCCGGCGTCATGGATGCGTGCTGTTAGGGTGTCTTGGCAGACCGTGTGGAAGGCTGGTGATAGGTCCAGAAGGATGAGGGCGGCTGTTTCTCCTTTGTCCATGAGGATGCTGATGTCGTTGTTGGCGGTGATGATGGCGGTGTCCGTGCTATAATGGTAATGGGGGTGTGCTCCACACACCCCCATTACCGTTATTCATTACAAGTCATCAACGTGTGGAAGCACCCAAAAGATAAAAATGCAGTTTGATAATATTACAGCAATCACAGACAACAGGGCCAGCACAATGGCATACACATCTGAACAGGCTGATAAAATATACTCACTAATACAGGAGGTACGGACAATGGATGCCCATGGAGGTTCAATCAGCCAGCAATTAAAATAACTTGAATATTTGACTCGACGTCAACTAAATCAGAAAATGCATGCATCTACATTGGTGCAATATCACAAAGCTAAGCGGATCCCGAGAGGTTTGAGACTGTCGATCAAACCAATGCTCTTTCGCTTTAACTTAAACGCAAAATTCATGGAGAAGTGGTACAACATCTTAAATAAATGCTCGTTAGATCTCATCCTCCTGATCATCGAAGAGTTATCAAAAACAATACGCGAGCTAGAAGAAGAGATCTTAACGTTTAAATCAGAATTGGAAACCAGGATGGAAGTTGACACATGGCAAATGAGCATAGATGGATTAACCCAAAAATTGGAGAAATATAGTAAAGAACTCCAGGAAGGAAAATTGCGTAAATATAAACGCGACACCATCGACTACAAACTAAACAAGGTGTATACCTGGGCGGAGATCTATGCCCGGCGACAATATCATCCGAAGAAAGTACAAACAACCACTCATTCCTCTGAAGAGAGTCTGGTAACTGATAAAGAAACATCGATTACTCGGGGACCAGTTAAATTAACCGCACCCACTCCTACAGCCACAGCGGAAGGCACACAACAAGCGAAAACCAGTGGAAACGTGGCTTTTTTGTCACAGGTACAGAATCTAGGGTTACAACCAACTACCCTAATGACAGGAGCAGGGGCAAGCAAAAAACCAGGAGAGGAAACGGCTGGAAAATCTCTACGGAGTGGGAGAACAGTGATTTGATAATAAACATCTCTTCAGTAACATTAACACAACAACAACAGAGAGTGTTAAACAAGGGACTTTCATTTGTGCCCACCACCAGTGCTAATGAAATGGAACTAGAAGGAGCATTCTATAGGTTCATGAGAACTTTGAGACTTCGACATTTTTTCAGCAACATAGTGGAACCTTCACAAGCGGAACCAACAGAACAGAGTGCACGTTTTAAACCTAAAAGTGTATACCAACCAGCGATCTCACATAAAATGCTCGATACATTCGAAATAATGGTTAAAAAAGACATACAAGGCCTGGATTTAAACAAGACAAAACGACGTAACCTAACAAAATTTGAGATGCAAACTCTTCAAAATTTAGCCAATAATCGAGCAATACAAGTACAACCGGCTGATAAAGGAGGAGCCATTGTTCTGATGGATGCGGATTTTTACACCAGAAAAGTAGAAGAACATGTTTCAGATACAGACACATATCAATTATTGGATAGTGACCCAATAGGACTACTACAGCAGATGCTCAAAGATTTGTTGCAAAATGCACTTGAACAAGAATGGATAGATGAGAAAACGAGTGGATATTTAACATCAGCCCACCCAAGATGTCCCAAGCTGTATATGATCCCTAAAGTCCACAAACACCTGACTAACCCACCGTTTAGACCTATCGTCTCAGGGTGCGGGTCAATTTTTGACCCCCTCGGACGATATTTGGACTATTTCCTCCAACAGTTTGTGCAAGGATGGCATTGCTATATAAAGGATACAATTGATTTTTTAACAAAGATTTCAGAAATTGAACATGAGTTTAAAGAAAGTTGGATTCTATGCACAATAGACGTGGTAGCGTTGTATACCTCGATACCTCCCTCAGCGGGGTCAGAATCAGTAGAGTGGGCTTTACTACAAATGGAAGATCTGTCAATAGACAAAGTGTTTCTTTTGAAACTACTAAAATTCTGCCTACACAACAGCTATTTTGAGTGGAAAGATCGGTATTATGCCCAAATGACTGGCACTTCTATGGGCTTTGCAGGGGCTCCTGCATACGCAAATATTTTCATGGAGCAATTCGAGGCGGAACATCTGATGCAATCCACACACTGGACAAAAATCTAAATCTATTGTCGTTTCATTGACGACATTTTCTTAATATGGCAAGTCACGAAGGAATCACTTCAAGACACCATTCATCATTTAAAACAGGTGAACCCAAGGATTCAATTCATGCACAAGATTGACTACCTCACAATGGATTTTTAAAATGTGAGAATAACTAAACACTCTACAGGTTTCATTACGGAGTTATATACGAAATCTACTGATCGAAATAGTGCATTGCACTATACAAGCTTCCACCCCAGATCATTGCTGAAGAATTTACCAGTCTCTCAGTTTCGAACACAAGGGCACCGTCCGATGTCAGAATTGCACACACTGCAATAATGCAAACACAAGAAATACCTTTACACATCCAACGACGGGTAAAATCATTAAACTCCGACATACCAGTGATTGTAATGCCCAAAATGTCGTTTATGGAATCAAGTGCCCATGTGGGATGATGTACGTGGGGAAGACTGAGCGGAAAATCAAAACCAGACTCACGGAACACAAAAGTAGGATACGGAATTTGCATTTATCTTCACCACTAGCCACCCATTGGAAAGAAGCCAACCATAAGATTTCTCAGTTACGTTTTCTGATAATAGAAAAAGAGACAGAGACTCTTGCAGCGTGAGTTATATTGGATCAAATATCTGCAAACAATGCACCCAACAGGATTAAATGATAGGTAGGACCTTTCATGTTACCTGTAGAGTACAATAGACTGTGATCAAAACAGTATATGCGAGCTAAGTAACATCGAGTGAGAATTAAAAGGCCATACACCATTATTAAGATTAGTACAGTAGTACTCAATTCTAGGAATGTATGATCATGTTAAAATGCCATGATACAGCATCACATATAGGCAGGAACAAATGATAATGTTGTATTTTTGAAGACGGTTATAATGTTTGCAGTGAGTAAATGAGTTTTCAATTGATGATTATGAATGCCACACCACATAGATTGGAACACATAGTAGAATCATTAACCAGATAAATAACATTGTTATACACGAACGGGCATATACCTCAACACCAAACATTAATACAGAATCCACCTCCTAAAAAGTGCATCTATGGGCACTACAAGGTTAAATATATAGCTCCAAAAATGGTAGAGTGATTATCCAAACATGTGGCAAATTACATTGTGGCCATAACAGCTAAACACAATTTGAACAAAACATAATGCAATAAGATAACGTCGGGTAAACATGTAAATTTCTATAAATTTCTACCGGTTTCTAGCAATACACTTTAAAATATTCACCATTATTTGAGAACTGGCTTTGAGCAAGTAAGCATCGGGACACATTACAAAACGGCGTTACCGGAGAGCAACCCTGAGAGGTACTCTCTGAAAACGGAGTCCGTTGTCAGTGTTGATCGAATCGGGTCTAGCGATTATATGGCAGACAAGCGTATGGCGCCAACTTAGCAGAGAGCAATCACGGCAAACTTTTCGTGTAGCGGGCAGCGTTTCTACGAGCGCCGGCGAACAAGAATACAGGTATTCAATAGTAACTGGCATAATCCCGATAAAGCAATTGATGCATATATGAACAACATAACATTATTCACGTTATGCGTTTCTTTCTCTTGTAGGTTGAAATATATACCTTTGCAGGTATGTCCAAAATGATATAGTTGACGCATAGTCATATACATATGACTTTAAAACCATGCTTACAGTATTCTATTATGCACCGACAGGTCCCCACAACCATTGAAGATCAGGTAGGACCTTATCGCTTCCCATATCGTCTTCATGTTATGGAGTCTATTGACAAATAGGCACTAGTAGCATTAATTATAGGGCTTTCATATATTTTTCCCACAGATAAACAAGCTTCAGCTTATAAACATCATTAGGTAAGCCCAATGAACGAAACTATACGGCATTGACCTAAGAATTAAAATTTCATGTCTCATATGTAACATGAAATGTTATGGTTCTATTTTACAGTTTACTCACAAATAAATACACCACGAACAGGTAGGACATTGCAAATATTCATAAACAAACATATCCATGGGCTATTGACTACACAACACTTACACGGTTTATCTTTTTATGTTTACAGATCAGCCCCTGATGAAGGTACCTGTTGGTACCGAAATGCATTGGGCAAGGAGTGATAAAATGTGAAAAATTATCAATGGTTATATTATATTGTGGAAACATTGGTATCACTGAACAACGAATTGTATAATATGTGACTGAAAGTGAACATATGTATGGAAAATTAATTTTGTGATGATAATGTGAATTAATCAGATTATGAAAATAAATAACTGATAAGCAACTGTTTAAACAAGTTTATAAAAATAAATACCAAAGGTGTAGGATAACACCATGTACACAGTGCGCAACTAGATGAGTTTTTAACCCATCATAACCAGGTGTCCGTGCTATGGCAGCTGCGGAATCCAGACTGTGATGGTCCTATGATGTTGTTGTCTTCGAGGTAGTGGGTCAGCAGTCTTTTTACGATCTTCTATGTGACCTTTTCTGTGAAGGGGAGATGGCCCTGAAGTTCTTGAGGTATTTTTGGTCCGCATTTTGTAAATTCACTAAGACGTTGATCTCAGCATTCTCCCAGCTCCCACTGAAGGTAGCTGTCCCAAAGGAGATGTTGATTGTTTTTGGGAGAAGCGGTGCGCTGGCTTAGCTGGATTTGTTGAAAATGTTGAGAAGCCATGTGTCAGATCGGGATACGGAGTGGATGGAATCCATGGTCCTGATGGTGTCTTCATCGCTGACGTTGTACCAGGCGGTCAGGTTAAATTTGTGGGTGTTGGTCTGAGGGGGTTGGAATTGTTTGTGGGGGGGTAGCGGAGTAAAAGCTGTTGTGGATGTCGATGATCTTACGGTGTAAGAAGGTGAACAGTGAGTCACACAGGTCTTGTGATGGTGCTATGTCATTAATGTTGTAGGTGGGAGTTGTGAGTTCAATCACGATGTTGATGTGCTGTTTGCTGTTGTGTGCGTTGCTGTCTAGGCTGTCCTGTTGGCGGTCCTGATGAGTTTGTGGTGTCTGCGTTTGGCGCTCTTGTGTGCGGTGTAGCTGCCTGGTGTTTGGTTGCGGAGCCAGCTCCTCTACAGCTTCCGGCAGGTGCACTTGGAGGTCCTGAGGTCTTTGGTGAACCATGCGTCTATCTTGTTGTTGTGATAGGTGGTGGAGGTCTTGAATGTGGCGAGGATGTCGGCGCAGTCGTTGTTCCACTGTTTGAGGTTGATGGCAGTGGAGTCGGGGTAGGTGTGGTCGGCAGGTGGTCCCAGGGCGAGGGTGGCGGTCAGTTAGTCCACCGTGGCCTTGCACCAGCAGCGGCGTGGCATCTGCTGTGTGCGGGGTGGTGTGGTGGGTTTACTGAAGATGAAGTGGAGGCATCTGTGGTCTGTGTGTGAGTGAACACCCTAGGCAGTCAATAACAGTGGCAAAACAAGTAATATTTTTATTGCCACAACAATTTGATATAGTCATAGAGAAAATTGTGCCATACTCAGAGAAAAAATTTATATTTTCAAATTTCAAGAATAGACAACCTATTTACAAAAGAACCTGGAGACCTATCCATTTCTTGAAATCATCAAAAACTAATCATAAAATGTTTTTATATAAAAAGATGTAATATGCAGCAAATGTATATTCATGATTGTAATTGAAACTATTTATTTCATATATATATATATACAAATATATTCAGTCTATACAAAATGATACATAGATATCGCCATCTGAATTGATCACATTACATTTGAACATGGATATTATTAGAAGGAAACATATATAGTACAGTCCAGATTACTCACTTTTGTCAGAAAAATATCCAAAACCGTGTACACTGGGGAAACCATCAGTTTATTGGGTAATCAACAGATGCACAGGTCACCAAACTGAAAATATTCCTAGAGCATATAAATTATCAAACAATCAGATGAAGTGTTGTTTCTGGGCTAGATGAGCAAGAGACTAATAAAGAAAACAAGTGGACATTACATCAGGTGACACAGACATGTGAAACATAAATATCCAATTGCAAAGTCCAGGGGATAGATGATAATCATGGTCTTCCAGACTTACTGGTAATAGGAGATAAGTTAATGATAGAACTAGTAATGAGAAGGTACCCATTAATGGCGTAATGCGGTTATACCTGAAAAAACCAATAAGTAACCAATGTTCAAGATCAAATAAAGGACAGTCAATAAGTAAACAGTGTTACAATGCATGTAAAGGATTAAAAATGACGTGTGGAGAAACCTAGAACATCTCCGTATTTCCTGATCACAAACATACCGGTAAACTGAACCCGGTGGCTCTTCGATTTAGGATAATGTGACAAAACACACAGATCGAACCAACACCTAGCAGAATTAGCATACGTAGTAAACAACTGATAGAATAAAGAGAAATAAAATAACAAACTACCTATTCCACGCACCTGTCGAATATGTCTTCAGAGGGCTACAGGACGCTTTATATATGAAAATGCCCGCAGAATTGGTAGGTATAAAAACCGATAAAATCTAAGAACCCAATGAAAAGATGGGGGGAGGGAAAAGAAAACCCAGTATATATTATACAAAGTTTATTTAATAGAGGAAGGGTAAGAAATATTAATAATTCTTTAACATTGCGGCATGGCGATCTTACATATGCACAATAAGCACAATATCTACCTTGGATTAACGCGATCTTGCCAAAGGATATTCAGGGCCGTGGAAGAGTGAGGATATCTCTTCAGGTGAGCCGTCTGTCGATCGGCAACTAGAGGATCAAAGCATGCATAACATAATAAAATGATCGGATTATACAAAAAGTTCGCGAGAAATCTAAGGGTCAAAGGAGTTTTCAAAGGCGGCGCTTACCTTAGAGAATCAAATAAGGTTATTGAATGACGCGGAAGAATGAGGATATCCCTTCAGGCGAGCCGTCTGTCGATCGGCAACTAGAGGGTCAAAGCATGCATAAAAGAAAGAGATCGGTTCACACAGAAAATTCGCGAGAGATCTAAGGGTCAGCGGGGTTTCCAGAGGCGGCGCTTACCTTACAAAATAGAATAAGAGCAGGATAATGCCCTTAAAAGTACGACGTGGTAGCGTCCGTGTCTGCCGTACAGTCCATGTGCCGGGAAAATGATCACCGTCCCTTAATAATGCGGCAGCATAAATACTACGTTGGAGGGTTACAAAGTGGAGACACCTGATGATCTATACGAAATAGAAACAGGACTGCAGGACGGAGTAAAGTGAACTTCATAGTAAAGGGAAGACGGACTCCACGGACTTCTTAGTTAAAGGAAAGACGGACTCCATTGATGAACTCAGATGGGCATAGAAGAAGGACTGAATAGATTTATCCCGGAGTAGGCTGCAATTAACATGGAAAGTGGACTGACTCGACTAATATGACTCGTCGAGAAAGACTAAATACGAAAGAAACTCCGGATAAGTTAAACGGAGGCCCCCCATATTGGCGCCGCCTCGTATTATTGGTGGTTTACAAGGGGGACTACACTGGTTACTAGTACCAAAAATTTTAAAAGGGGGGATTAAAAGAATACAGAGTAATAACGGTGGGTTCCCGATATCTACGCTAAGCAAGGAATAACTCACTTATGTTTCATGACTGTGAAAATGACTAATGTGACAAAGTTATGAATAGAAACCAATATAAAGGGAAGATGAAAAAATTAATAATAAAGGGAAAGGATAAGGCTACGGTAGAACTAAAAAATGACTCAAAATGCAAGAAAAGGTAAGACAAGGGACGGAGAGGTAATGGAAAAATAAAATGGAACCGGGTAATAGAAAAAATAAAATAAGGCCGGGTAAAAAACAACAATGATTTAGGGAAGTGGGAGTAACGGAAATGCGTGGGAGCTGAGTGGGTGTGGAGGATAGAGTAACAAAAGATACCAATGGTCATTGTTCTATGGTCAGCTAGGGGGACAGTGACTCAAGATAGAAAAACGGACATCAGATGATCGCGTTTACCCAGGGAATCTCGCTGTTCAGCCCGTTTTTAAAAGTTCCCAGACTAAAGATCCAAAAGACCTCTCTTTTCTTTTAGACTTTACATCCACCTTTACTGTCTGGGAGTCTGATCTTCTCTATAATGCGCAATCTGAGATCGTCTGGGGCATGTTGGTTCTCAATAAAATGTTTAACTAATGGGGCTATGGTTTTCTTGGTACGTATCGCTGAGCAATGTTCAGTTAGTCTAGTTTGAATTGGTCTGGATGTTTCGCCAACATAGCCCAGGTTGCATGGGCACAGGATAAAGTAGATACAATTAGAAGTTTTGCAGTTCCACTTGTCATGTGCATCCATGCGACATCCATTATGCTCAAAGGTTTGACCTCCTAGAATCGTACTGCAAGACTTACAGGATGAACATTTAACAGTGCCCTTGACCGGGAAGTTACTGACCAATGATCTTTGCACAAATTCAGATTGAACTTTCTTGCAAGTAAAACGGGAATGCACTATAAAATCTTTTAAGTTTTTATTCCTTTTGTGTGCAAATAAGGGCTTAGCTAGCTTTTCATTTGACGTGGGGTTGGAATTCAAAATATGCCAGTTGGCATTGATGATCTGTTTTACACTATTATCAAGAGTAGAATGCTTGGTAATGCAGACTAGTTGATTTCTTTCTTTAGGCATTTTAGCTCTCAAAAGATGGTCACGGTCATAAAATCTTGCTCTTTTAAAAGAGTCTCTTACTAGCCTGTGCGCAGCAGCGGTGCGTCCATTGGGGCGTAGGGGCGTAGCCCCACCAGCCACCATGGACCCGCATCGTGGCCGCCGGCCAATCTTCTAGTATTGCAACAGATCAGCCGCCGACGGGAATTGCACAGGGGGGGGTGGCCTGCTGCAGCTTGAGTGACAGTCCACACTCAGGCTGCAGCAGACCGTCCCGCTGGGGAAGTACAGTGCGCATGCTTGGGGAAGTTGAAAACTTTCTCAAGCATGCGCACTGTAAGTTCCCCAGCGGGACCCAGGGGTGCTTGTTTGCTGCCACAGCCCGGGTTTCCAAAGGGCGACAGGGCGAGCAGCAAATGTGCCTCCTTAGCCAATCCTGGCGCAGCTCCAGCGCCAGGATTGGCTGAGGAGGGAGGGCGGGATTTCCGCTCCAGTGAAGGCGCCAAGGTCGCAGAACCTAGAAGATGCAGGCTGTGCTGATCGGCGGTCAGGTAAGTTTTCCCTTCTTTATGTAACCATACCCTCATGATTATTGTGCAGGGGGCAGCTATGCAAATTTGAAGATGCCCATTTTTTAAACCAATCATCGCTATCGGTTGAAAGGCTTGCGCCGTTTCTTTTCCCAACTGAAGTGCTGCTTTAAAGAACACAGTTGAAAATAATGCAAACAACGCGATTAGATGTGTCTGAATGAATTAACATGGCGAGCCACACGTCAGATTTTTGTTGGCCTGACAATACAGAGGCCTGGACCATATTCACAATTGTCTTTGTCTCACGTTGGAGTCTGTGGGGCCCATGCAGAAGGGGAGCTATTAGGAACCCGCTCGCTTTCACATCTTCACATCAAAGCCGAGCCCCTCTGAAAGAAGGACGGCGGGGCCGGGGATGCGTTAACCGCAAGTCTGTGCCTAGTTCAGAAAAATATCTTTCACGGAAGATGTGAGTTTATGTTTTAGGTAGGTAGTCGAACGCAAGGACTTTCTTTGCAGGAGGTGTTTGCATCATTAATTGGATGTGCCGCACCATGATTTCAGTTTCAGAAGCCAAGACGAAATTTAACACATAAGAATGATTTCTTATATTGTATAAAGGTCACATAAAATGCATTCTTTGTGGCTGTTTACACGTCAATATTTCAGCGAAATAAATGTCTTCCCTAACAGTAAGGCCCTTCGACAAGCTGCTTACAAAAATTAAAACAGCAGCACGACGTTACTGTAATGAACACTAATTTGTGCATGTTATAGAACTTTTTTCTCCATGGCAGAAACACATTCTGGCAGCTTGTCTGGTCCCGAGGGGTGCCGGGGTGACCTTGTGCACCATCTCTGGAAACACGCCTGCCGCAGGAGGCTTGCAGGAGTGTCCTGGTTGCCAACAGAAATAGGTGTGATCGTGAGCACCAGCGCTCGCCGGGACGCAGGCCAGGAGACAGAAATCTAGGAAAGCAACGAGAAGGGGAGAGAGTGTGGCGTAAACGCCAGAGCTGCCCACTTTGGTACTGGGGAACCAGGTTCGAGTCTCGGCGTTGGCTCAACAATCCTGTGACTCCGGGTAAATTGCTTAATCCTACCTGTGCCCACCAACATGAATGTGTCCTTCTGTAACGTAACTGTTTCTAATGTAAAATCCTCAAATGAAGTAGATGTGTTGTGCACGTCGCACTGCACTTCGGAAAATGCGCGTGGTGCTCTCCTATTGTTTACACAAACGGCCTTTCTCCTGATATGCACTCCCATAAATGCTTAGAAATCTATCTCACAGAGCATAAATAACAGAATCCTATCCAATTGAGTTGCTGTTCCTCTGATTAGGTAACAGATTGGACACCATTTTTAAATGTGTTTTGTTATGTACCTTAGCTTGCAACTTTCTGGTAATGCCAACGCTCGTATTTTGTTTACCCCAGCATGTTTTCTCTGATTGTTCTCTTTTAAAAACTCCTTACGTTACGAGAAACCTTTGTTTTATACTTTCAAGTTCATGACACGATAATTGCTGTGTTTACGCGTGCCAGGCAGTATATGCATGAGACCGGGTACACATTCAGATTTCTTTGTAATAACTGGCTTAAGAACTTTTAAGAGGTAATCATTGGGAAATCAAGGCGTCACTTTAGTCATACACCTGCCAGACCCATTTTGCGTCCCCTGCACTAACAGGCGAGCGATTCGCAGTTTCGTTGCTGTGGCCCACATGCATCATTGTTACATTTTGCACTTCCTAATTTGCGAAAAATAAGGAATCGCAAATTAAGAAGTGCAAAATGCTATGCATCATTGTTTTCGGTATTCATTTGGGATTCGGTAAAAATCGCAATTTTTACCGAATCCCAAATGAATACCGAATTCTTAAGTGCATTTTCGCAATTCCTATTGATTCCTATGGGCCAAAAGGCCCATAGGAGTCAATGGGAAGGCATCAGCCAATTGCGAGTGGCACTTTGAAAATTTCATGGGTGCAGGGGGGGGTCCAAAGGACCCCCCCATGCACCCCTGAAATGTATTTTTCGCATCATGTTTCACACACACATGTCCTAAGGACATGTGTGTGTGAAACATGAATGTAGAAAAAAAAACATTTGCAGCATTTTAAACACTTTTTCCAAATTTACCGAGTGGTTCAACCACTCGGTAAATTTGGCACCCTAATTGCGACTTTGCACTTGTGAAAGTAATGATGCATTGCTTTTAAGAAATCGCACATCTGCGACTTCTTAAAAGCACCCGCAATTTTAGAACTCGCAACAATGTTACGAATTCTAAAATTGCTTCATGCATCCCAAAAAGCACTTTTGCATTCGCAAACGGCCGATTTTAAGTAATCGCACCGTTTGCGAATACAAAAATGCTTGAAGCATGTGCGCCTGTGTGTTTTCGTGTATCACTGCTGCAGCACGCAGGTGACAGATTCAGCACCGGAGAGCAGCTGTTATTTATTATCGTCGCTGTTTTGCGCCTCACTGGGCGTCAGAAATGCTGTCAGGGACACCCACCGAGAATGAGGGATTTAGGCCAGTTATGGAAAAAAAATCGTACAAATATGCATAGATACATATCCGAACATAATACAGCAACAATAGGTTGCATAACAGCACCAAATTAACCAGAAAAGGGAGCATACGCATTGACCACACCACTCATGACGCCTTTTCTATACATTTATTTAACCGTACGTCATTATCACTTACCATGGTACATACTGGGCAGCACCGGTGCAGTGCAAGTTTTCCAAGCTCAAACAACAATTGCAAGGATTGGTGGCAGCAGCAGCACTATCACCCCCACCACCGAACAGTAAAGGACACAGACCACAGGGACGTTTTAAGGCACGTGCAAAGTGGGCAATTGCACAGGGCCCTCACTTTCTAGAGGGCCCCCTGGCAAAGTGTCGTTTTTTTCTTTGCGCCCCACCACTTTGAAATGTCACCCACCACCCCTGCCTGTGCGGATAGCCACGATTTAAAAATGTCTGCCTCATTATCATGGCTTGTCGATCAAAGTCTGCCAGGTTGGAGCAATTCCTTCTAACTCTTAGGAATTGGGAAAAAGGAATACTCTGGCACTGGGATGAAAGCTGTTAAAGTGGAGTAATGTGTTACGTGCAGAGGGTTTCACATAAAGGTCAACGATAAGTTTATTGTCCTGGTGCTTAATTAACAGATCCAAGAACTCAACACTATTTACATCAAAATGTGCCGTGAATTTCAGGTTGATGTCTGTCAGGTTTATCCATTTCAAGAAGTCTTCAAGAGCATCCTTCCCACTGGTCCAGATAAAAAAGATGTCAATGTATCTGGACCAGTGGGACATAGACTCAGAAAATGGGGCAATTTCATTGTAAGTGAATTTTGCCTCAAAGGCAGCCATATAGATATTAGCGATGGACGGTGCTACAGAGGCCCCCATGCTAACTCCTTTCACCTGCCGAAAGAGGGTATCACCAAACTCAAAAATATTCTCCTTCAGAACTATTTTCAAAAGTTCAAGGATAAACACCTTAGGACATGGTATCGCATAGGTGTCAATAAACCAACTAGTTGCATTTACAGCTTCTAATTGTGGAATATTGCTGTAAAGCGCTTCAATGTCCATAGTTACTAGAATATCTCTCCTGGGGTTAAACGGAAGATTCTCTATCTTTTGTATCATAGATCCTGTGTCCTTAATGTAGGATGTAATCTTTGATATATATGGACGTAGATGAAAGTCGATTAATTTTGACAGGGGTTCAGTATTAATGTCAATTGTGGATACGATTGGTCTATAGGGGGGGTCTATCTGATCCTTATGGATTTTAGGAAACCCATAGATACAAGCTGTCTTTCCTTGGTTGGTATTCAGATAGTCGAAATCTTTCTGATCGATTTCACCATTTGAAAGGGCTTGTTCAATAAGAAATTTTATTCTTTTAGTTACCAGATTGTAAGGATTAGACTTGATTTTAGAATAAGTACTGTCATCAGTCAGCATGGTCATCATTTTTTGTTCGTATTTATCTGAATCTATTAAGACAATTCCTCCACCTTTATCGCAACTCTTGATGATTAAGTTGTCATTGGCTCTTAGCGTTATTAAGGCTTCAGATTCCTCTTTGTTCAGATTGTAAATGGGCTTCGGTATATAGCGTAAGGCTCTTTCTAATGTTTGTAAAACAACGAGTTCAAAGGCAGCCACTTCAGGACCAAGTTGGTCCAGATAGGGGCAAAAGGTGGAGGGTAGAGCTAGTTGTCTAGGATTATGTGGAACTTCATTCTGATCTGTGTTTGCAGAGAAAAACTTTTTAAGTCTAATCCTTCGAAAAAAGGAAATTATATCTTGCTGTAGTTCAAACACGTTAGCATGGGCATGTGGAACATACCTCAGACCTTTAGAAAGGAGAGTCTCACAGACGGGGTCTAGTTCTCTAGATGACAGATTAAATATGTGGATTACATCCCTTGCCTCCAATATTGGCGACTGCGTGTTTCTCGCACAAACTGGGGTTCCTGTGGTTGTTGTTGATGTTGATGGTGCATTTGTTGGAAGTTCCCTCTGTTCTGAGTCTGAAAATGTACTCTTGGACGGCCCGTGCGTGGCCCCCTGTTGGATAAAAAAGCCTGTTTTGGGTGGGCTCCATTATAGTGATTATAGTTGCCTTCCGGCTCATAGTAAGTATTGGCACCTTCATTTTCAGAATCTGAAGAGTCCGTGAAGTTATTGACTCTTTGTGGTGCAGATCTAGGACATCTGTGGTCTGTCCAGTGGTGTTCGGTGGTGTGGTTGAAGGAGACGTGTGGATTTGCAGAGAAGATGGGGTACTGTGTGTGTCCAGCGGTGTGGGTGGGTGTTGTCATGAGCAGTTTTAATCCGAGGTTGATGAGGTTGACGATCATTCCAATGGAGTTTGCGTCATTGTTGTTCTCAAGCAGGAAGTTCATGTCCCCAAGGAGTATGTAATCGGTGTAGACGAGGGCGTGCGTTCTGATGAGGTCAGGGACGGAGTTGATGGATTGTGCTCGGGGTCCAGGTGGTCTGTGGATGAGTGTTCCTCTGAGGGTGTTGTTGGCGTCAGTGAGGAGGGTGTTGTTGATGTTGGCAGTGACTCTGGGAGTGTTCATGTGTTTGATGGCGATTCCTCATCCCACTCTGTTGGTGCGTTGTCTGCGGGAGATCTTATAGCCTTCTGGGATGGCTATGGCAATGTCTGTTGACAAGGTGGTGTTCAGCCTGGTCGCCGTCAACGACACCAGCCAGCCCAACTACAGCAACAACCTCTACACAGGTACAAGTACCAGACTCCAGGAGTACTTGTGCAACTCCAGGGTGCATGCACAAACCTCATCCTCAACATCCCCTACTACTGCCACATGACCGTCCACCTGAGATACCTACAATAGTCCCACAGTCAACTGCAGGTTCACCTTCATACTCCTCAGCCACACTCAGTAGGCACTCCACAGGCCCAGGCCAATAAACTAATATGTACGTCTACCATCCAACAGCCAGTTGCCCGCAGTCCATCCTGCCATCCTTGGCCTGGGCACCATTCTTGACATCCACAGTACAACTGCATGCGGCTGATATTTCTCATACCTCTGAACACAGATCCTGGTACTCCCTCCGTGGACACCTACATATTACCCATGATCTGTACACCTCCAAGTGACTCTTCTGTACCTGTCTGTAATTGCAGTATTGCAAGCCAACCCCCCCTTCTGCATTTTGTAACCATCACAGGTGTGTATTGCCATCCATGTATGTAGTTGTTGGAATATTGCGACCTATGTGCGTCCTCAACCGGACTCAGATCCCAGTGTGTGGAAGGCTGAAGTTTGTTCAACACTCTGGCATTTTTTACATGTCCCCACACATATGTTTTTGCATCTGGGTACAAAACATCTCCACAACTGCGTATTATGTTATTTATATTTATTTTCAGATCTTGTGCGTTAAACGTGAGTAGGTGCTGTGCAAAAAGGGGAGAATCCAAAGTTCACAGCTGGAGATGTGATGCCTTACAGTTTGAGTCAACAGAGTCCAGGCCACAGTGCTTGGCATCATTGGGCACACTGCGACTAGCAAGTCCATGTGGGAGAGTCAATAAGGCGATGCTGTTGCACACAAAGGCAAGATGCCAGACCAGGTGACCTGGGAGTTGTGCATAGCCCACTGCCTCTCAACGTCTTAGCCGTGGACAACCCACCTTCCTTGGGGGACCCTCACATGCAGGCCTTGACGTTGCCTCCATGATGTTTCGGAGTTCAGACATACCGGGCCCTGCAGTTTGCTGGTCAGGTTCTCGCCTCCACCTTGCACTACTCCCACCACCCCTGCCAAAACGAGCCTGGCCTGCGCTTGTGAGCACATCGGATCGACGGGACCCATAAGTGATGGCAGTGGTGGTGTTGTCTGCCACCTCCTGGGTGCCCAGCGATCCTTGTCTCTCATTATCAGACTGGCTCTGTTGTGGATTAGGGTCAGGGCTCCTAGCTGTCTGCTGGGTTGTGGTGGGAATGGGTGTGGTGGTTGGCACAGATGTGTCTGATCCAGCTGCGGCATGGGTTAAGGATCCAGAGGGGCCAGGTTGCTTGGGGTCAACCATGGTGTGTTGAGAGGTGCCGCTGTCGGTGGGGTCAGGGACCTGCTGAGCCTGGGACTGGGATCCATCTACCCCTTGGTTGGGGGTAGTTTCCACACGTTGCCCTGTGGTTGTGAGAGACAGACACTGTTAATGCACTATCATGCAACATCCAATTTTGTTATCCATTTTCGTTAGCACTGTTCCACCTTCTTTGGATTGTTGTCATCAAGCACTTGTGTATGGGTATGTTGTGGAATCAGATTGACATGTGCTCAGGGGTCATTGACATGTTCGGTACTGTTTACGATGACTGCCACAGCCATGGCTGTGGCTTGTGTCACCAGCACGACACAGATCCAGCTGTGCTCTGTGTGCCCCAATTTGCAAAATGCAGAGTCAATCCTTATGCCTGGTTCAAGCATGCACAGGGTTTAAATACAGCATGTTTATGATAGAGACAGAGGGGAAGTGTCTGATTTCAGTCAGCAACTTTTGTGAGCTGTTGCTGTGACGTGATGGGGTGGCTCGCTCATACATGCAGTTTTCGGGGTGGGGGGTTGTGAACGCTTTATTGTTTGGTGTGCAGTTCGTATTTCTTGGTGTGGCTCGCTCATATGAGCCGTTTTAGGGGTGGGGGTTCGTGTACGCTTTATTGTTTGGTGTGCGGTTCGTATTTGTTGGCGTGGCTGGCTCATATGTGCCGTTTTTGGGGTGGGGGTTCGTGTACGCTTTATTGATTGGTGTGCGGTTCGTATTTGTTGGTGCGGCTGGCATCATACGTGACGTTTTCAGTGTGGGGGTTCGCGTACGCTTTATTGAGGGGTGTGCTGTTCGTATTTGTTGGTGCGCTGGCTGATACATGACGTTTTCGATGTGGGGGTTCGCGTACGCTTTATTGAGGGATATGTGGTTCGTATTTGGTGGTGCGGCTTGCTGATATGTGCCGTTTTCGGGGTGGGGTTTCGTGTACGCTTTATTGTTTGGTGTGCGGTTCGGATTTGTTGGTGCGGCTTGCTGATACGGGCCGTTTGGGGGGGGTGTTCGCGTATGCTTTATTGATTGGTGTGCGGTTCGTATTTGAATGAAATGAAAATGAGTTTTGTAGAGCGCGAATAGCTGCCCTGAGGCGTATTTGTTGGTGCAGCTCGCTCATACGCGATGTTTACCATTTGAATCATGCTTCAAATGCGCCGACGTTTGCCAGTACAAATCGCGTACTCGGTCCCAGGTCTGGTTCGTACTTGTTTGGTCGTACGGCATGTTTACAAATCATACGGTTTGGGTTTGGACACCATTTCGTATGGGTCTTCCATTATGGTTCGTACGGTTTGCTGATATTCAGACGTATTTTCGGGATACAGATCATACTACGCAGTTCGGATGGTCTTTTTCCATTGGTACGGAGACGGCTACGAATACGAGTTGTACGACGGTTTTTTCTCCCGAATCGGAATCGGCCCCCTTATGTCCTCCTTCACCTAAATGATTCAGTAAAGCAATGGTATCAACAACACAGTCATTTCGAGTTTTAGACACCACCAATAGGTCGTCTATATAATGGACCAAGACTGACTGTCCGGGCAGCACCAAAGAATCAAGGCACTTTTTCAGAATCTGATAAAAAATCGATGGACTCTCTGTATACCCCTGAGGAACGCGGTTCCAGATGTACACATGACTGTCGAATTCAAAAGAAAAAAGAAATTTGCTATCTGGGTGCAATGGAATCGAGAAAGATGCGTGACACAAATCAGTTACGGTGAACCATCCAGCTTCCCACGGTATCTGATACACATTTACTGCAGGATTTGGCACAACTGGACAGCACAGGACAACAATCTTATTAATTTTGCGAAGGTCTTGTACAACCCTATACTTGCCACTCGGTTTCATTATTCCAATTATGGGCGAATTACACATATACCTGCTCCGCTGCATTCGCCGGCGTCGTAGCACACAGATGGGGATAGTCGGCCCCATCTGTGACTGAACCCCATGATGAAGCATGTCACAACTAGGGAGAGTGAGGGTTCTTTTAGATAATAATCTTTTCTTCTTCACCTTGGCCCTTGTTATTTGACCATTTAATTTAATGTATTCACTGTGTTGTTGTTCCTCACTTGAGACATATCACAATTCACAATTGTAGGCTCTCTTTTGTTGTTAATAGTTACGAATTACATGGACTGCTCCTTATTTCTTGTAAAATGCCTGCTTCAACCAAACGCTTTATTTCTACTGCAACACCTGCTTTTATTTCTGGGCTCATTTTGTACTGTTGAGTATTTGGGTAAACTGCACCTTCTTTTACTGACACTTTTATTGGATCGACATTTGCCATCAATCCTACACCTTTTCCAGTAAAATCCCATACATTAGGATTTACAGTCTGTTGTAATTCTTCTGGTAATTCTTCTATAGTTAACTTTTTGTTCTCTGTTTCTTGTGTTGCTAACATTAGTTTATAAACTCCGTCTTTGTCTGGGGTTTGAATTTCAACACCACTTGGAGTGCAAACGATAGTGCAATTCATTTTACACAACAAGTCCCTACTTAACAGGTTTACTGGACTTGAATCACACACAACAAATCTATGCATTTCTTTAAAATTGCCTATTCTAACTTCCATGGGTTCTGTAACTGGGGTACTGATTTGTTTATTAGAAACGCCCACTACTTGGATTGCTTCTCCCGAGAGGGGTAGGTTTGGAAACGTCTGCTGTTCTCACAGTAGAACGGGAGCACTAGTGTCCAATAGAAAGTTGACATCACTTCCTTCAACCTTTCCTTCAATGTATGGACCTGACTGATCTACCAGCAAGGAGGCGCCAAGTACGCACTCCTCGTCCTCCCCTCTCAGGCAACGTCAGTAGGTGTCCTCACTGAAAAACGTATCACTCAAAAGAAATTGTGAAGTTGCTGTATCTCTCCTTTCACTTCCCTCCCAATTTGTGGTATCCACACTCTGCTGTGCTTTGCTCCTAAAATTTGGCATATGTGCAAGGGGTAGCTGGTTTTGTATTACCTTCTGCTGTTGCTTCCGTGGCACCTCATTCTGTGTCTGTAAATTCAAATCATTATTTGGCATGGTACCTTTTTGCACAGCCTTACACTCATTCTTTCAGTGCCCCAACTTGCCGCACCTGTGACAAGGGAACTTCTTTTTTGCTTCTTCTCTATTGAATTTTCCCCTTGGCTTTCCCCCATTACCATCTCCCTGATTCTGGTTATTGTTTACTTCGCTCAATTGAAGCTCTTGTTGCTCTGCTAATTTCACTTGTGCCCACATCACTTTTTCCTTTAATTCTTTTGGTTTATTGTCGAGTTCATCTTCACAATATTTGGCATATTTAAAGATTTCATCACTTGGTTTGGCCTGCCAGCAAATGTTATGGTCCTTAATCCATTGCGAAATCTCTGGCCTTAATCCTGACACAAATCGATAGATGAAATGCGTCATGTCCTTCATATCAATATTGTCTAGACTACTATACTGTTTAAATACTTGTAATAGACGTTCATAATATGCATGCACAGATTCATCTTTATTCTGAGTGGTTCTATCTATCCTAGTCCAATCTGTCTCTTTTGCAGGTACCTTCCCTTTCAGGTAGAGTATTACCTGGTTGTACTTCTTCATCACTTCATCAGAAGGTGCCCCTGTCTTTGGATCTCTAGGGTATTCATCACTAGGCCAATCAATAGCAATTATACATTCTGATATCAAATAATCCATCTAAATCTTTCAAAAGACATTTTGAAATCTTCACAAACCTTTCGACTTGTCTGTACCATTCTACAGTTTTTTCTCGAAGTTTTGGGAAATCATTTGTAAATGACAAAATATTCTGTCGGGACCATGGGACATGTACATAACCTCCAACTGGTACCTCTCTCATGGGACATAACCTTTCCACCTTTTCTGTCTCTTTTAATACATATTCAGAAACAGTTTGTTTTGATCGAACCTCTTCCTTTTTCTTTGCCCATCTAGTTTTCCATTTTTCTAGGTCACCCCATTTCTGTAATAATGACATCAGCTCCTTGATTTGTACTTTTCTACATGACACATTCATATTTTCCAAGTCTTTGCCAGAAAATTCAGCTCAATATGGTTCCTGTAATACTTTAGATTTGTCAATGTCAATTCCCATGTTAGCTGCCATGTCCATTAACTTTTCATGAAACACTCTTGTATTTCTAGTAATGCTTTTACATGTGAATAATACCTCATCTTCACTGAATGTATTTAATCTGTCCATTCCCACATTTCCAGCCATCATTTCTTCTAATTCAACTCTTAATTTAAATATATCACATACTTTTGGCTGTTACTTTGGCTTCTCTGTTTCTCGTGCACATCTCTCTATTTTTTCTGGGGTTACTACTGTGGCATTTCTTGTACCTGAGGGTGTCTCTATTTGTACTTCTCTAGAATTTAAAGGAGTAGTTTTCCTGACTGAGTCACTCACTGGTTCTCTTATCGGTAAATCCATCAGGGAAATCACTGACTCACATTCATTTGCCTGATCATCAACTATTAAGGGTTCTTATCTTGGCTGGACTATAGGTGTAGTCAGAACAGGAGTTTTAGGACTAGCTTGGTTATCTCCATACAAAGGTACAACTGGGCCAATAGTTACCGGAATTGTTAGGGCTTCAGGACTTGTATTTAATTGGGAAATTTTCTGAATCAACTCACTTCTCTGAGAGGTGGTTTCAGAAACGGAGCATTTGGATTAACTGTGCTTGGTTCCTCATTATAAGGTGGTGGATTTTTCATCAATAAATCCTCCAAATAATCATCATTTGACTCACCACTAGTCATTAAATGTTTTGTTTTCTCATTCTTTTTACTTCCAGTGGGCTCTTCTAAAGTTAATACAGGATACAATCCTTCCACTAACATAGACTGTCTCCCCTGTTTCATTAATTTATCTCTTGTATCTTTTGGAAATCGGGGATAAAACCTACTCCAATTACCATTACTTCTGGGTCTATCTCACTCAAAAGCCTCAGTTTCCCATTCCTCCAATGCCTCCTACTGGGTTAATCTAGGTCTGGGATCTAATTCATTCATGCGAGTTCTCAAATTGTGCAAAATTCTGCCATTAAATGTACCAATTTTCTGGAAATGCTAAAACACCATCATCTTTTGTGTACTCCATCTAATTTTGTAACCACACACAAGTGTGATAGCCTCTTTCTATCATCATGTATAACGGGGCGTATTTGGAGGCGGATTAATAATTCCTTCACTTGTTTTAATTGCTTTATCTTTCTTGAAATAATTCCTAATTCTTTTAATGAATGACATTTTTCTTTTTCCTCCGTACATGTTAAAGGGTCTTCCTCTTATATGCTGTTCTTGGGCAAACCCTATGGGGGACGATTCCGATCCTAGAAAAAAAACGTCCGTACGATTCGCATCCGGAGCCCTCTCTGTACGAATCGTACCCGGCTGTCCGAGTCGCGTAGTACGATCCGTATTTCATGAATCCGTCCGAATCGTCACGATCCTTATGTATTGCAAGGCTGAAACCGTGAACGGTACGAATCGTACAGTCCACGTCAGGTGAGGGCGATTTGTACGGAAAAGCACACAATCACATAGACACCGTACGGTCCGTACGCCCCATGATCGTGGGGTACCCTCCCGCTATCTAACGCTTTTCCTACTGGTGCACTCACTGGAGTGGGAATAGTAATTTTTATCCTCCCACTATCCAACGCTTTCCCTACTGTTGTACACTCTGTAGTGGGAATAGTAAGTTTTACCCTCCCACTATCCAATGCTTTCCCTACTGTTGCACTCACTGGAGTGGGAATAGTAATTTTTACCCCTACGCTATCCAACGCTTTCCCTACTGCTGTACTCCTTGGAGTGGGAATAGTAATTCTTAACCCTCCCCCTATCTAACGCTTTCCCTACTGTTGCACTCACTGGAGTGGGAATAGTAATGTTTACCCTCCCACTATCCAACGCTTTCCCTACTGTTGCACTCTCTGGAGTAGGAATAGTAATTTTTACCCCTACGCTATCCAACGCTTTCCCTACTGTTGCGCTCACTGGAGTGGGAATAGTAGTTTTTACCCCTACGCTATCCAACGCTTTCCCTACTGTTGCACTCTCTGGAGTGGGAATAGTAATTTTTACCCTCCCGCTATCCAACGCTTTCCCTACTGTTGCATTCATTGGAGTGGGAAAATATTTTAAACTTACATTAATTATTTATTAATTTTAAGGTTATTTAAGTATTTTAAGTATGTTTAAGTTAATTATATTTATTATTTCATTAATTTTCAATTACTTTTAGGACATTAAAAATAATTCAATATTTTTTACAACGATATTTTTGATTCAATATTTTTTTATTTACCTGTTTGGAGATAGGAATTCAATATTTTTGCATTCTATATTTTTACCTCGATATTTTGGTAAGTCTATATTTGTGTAATCGATATTATGTCAGTGATCCCTTCACACATTTATACAGAAAATCCCTAAATAGTGTTTCCGGTTTTACCTAACCATGCACTTATTTCCTACAGGTAAGTGACCTCACTGCAATGTGGCTTCCATTTACCACCCGCTATTCTGCCCCTGGGGATTCCAGACAAAACATATAACAGGTACGAACAATTTTGGTTAATACATAAATTCAATGCAGCATCAATATAATCAATATAAAATCAGATTTGATCGATCAATAATCAATACATAACTAACTAACTACCTATCTTAACTAAACCCTAACCATCTTGCTGCTACCAAAAGAAATACTGATAGAGCGTGCAGGTCACCTTACTCAGATTACCATACTCACCTGTGCCCATAAACAACATATGATGAGATTTTAATCAGGTAACCTGTGCACTTACTCTAATCAGTGATTTATAATTTTCATTTAGGACATATACCATTGACTTACCAATCTTCGTCATCAGTACCTATAGTCCTAAGGGATCAAAGGTGTTAGAATAATAGGTAGAAAAAGAACATTTGCACTCATAAAAATAACCACAACTCGGGAAAAGTTTAAACTCTTTATCTAAAGTCTTTTCTTAAATGTCATAATCCAAGCATTGAACAAAATAAAATTCTCAATTAGGAAAATAATGATTAGAATGAAAATATGCAGAGTTCTGATAAAGCAGTCTTTGCGCATTTGACAAGAGGGTGAGAAGAGAGAAGGAATCAGAACAACGACAATACCCACATTTAATATTTACCTAGAATGGTGTGAAGAATTAACCCTGGCCACGGGTCAGTTTAAAGGACAAAACCCCGAAAGTGCAGACACCATAAAGGAAGGAAGGTGCAGATCGGAATCAGGACAGGTAAAGCCAAATTGGATCAGGACAGGAACACCAAGGCTAAGACCATCACCCGCAGTTAAAGTTGCAATGGCTGCGTTACTCCCTCTCTGCAGCTAACAGCCAGGACCCGGTAAAAGTTGTTGATTTCTCGGACAAAGTGCTTTGCCAGCACTTTAGCTTTCAAACCCCGATCTGGGTTTCAAACCTTCTAACAGAGGGCGCCGCCAGCACCTCTGCTCCCGATCACCTATTGAGTGCGTTGGGTCCGTGACAGGTCAGCTATTCGGACAAGTCGGACAAATTAACTATCTAAGCCTACCCTAGTTATACTATTTTCCAGGTCAGTGTACCATCCCCCAATGTTGCAAGTGTAAGGATCCCCATTTTATATTGGACAAAAGAATGAGGAGAAGTCATCACATCATATCAAATTTGAAACTTTTCCCAATAAATATTATAATAATGTTTCCCATGTATATTTTATTCCACCCGACAATGAATGTTCCAATATTTGAGAACTTTAACTTCCTCCGTAAGGTCAAGAGGTAAGGTCCCCACAAGCATCTTCTAGCAAGTTGGCTCTTTGGAAGCGTTTCAAAGGTCATTCTGCTTCATGGACTTTGTGATTCATGCGCAGTCGCAATTTCTCCAAGATGGAGTTCAGCGGTAGGCGTCAGGCCCAAATTGTTTTATATGTAAGAATAGAAAAGAAACAGTTTGAGAACACAGAATAAATGAATGCACTATATACCACTTATCTCTACTCTATTCACATTACTTTATATTTAACTATTGCGTTAATGTTAAGCAGAACGAACAGCTTAACAAAAGCAGCAGTGCAAGCTTCATGCATGCTGTAACACAGGGCAGCCATTTTAGTTTTAATGCGCAGAAGCAAAGGTTTCCCTCCAACAAAAGATACGTCATGTCACGTGAGTGTGACAGACGCATGGGCAGTAAGAAATCCCGCGTAGCAGCAGCCATTTTAATGCAAGCGGATTAACATTAGTAAAAAGCACATATGCAAGCTTCCCTCAGATGTCGTGTAATGCGATATTAATGAAACAAACAAGTTGATTAGTACATTAAAGTTATGTCAAGAAGACTGATAACAAAGCAAGTCGCGTTACATGCGAATCCTTGCTCCATCATCGTCTCACGCTACAAATTATCTCACGTTTCTTTAATACTGGAGCCGCTGCTCCACAGACGACAGGAAGCAAGTTCCAAGTAGTTCACAGTAGGAAAGGTTAAATGAATGAACATTAAATGGACACACAGAGTCGAAGTGAAAGAATGGAATGCTTATTTTCCAAGCAAATCGCAACAAGCACAAAGAAAGAAAGGTGAAATAAAGGAAAATTAAATAAATGCACGCACGGAGATAAAGTGAAATAATGCAATGTTATTTTTAATACAAGTAGCAAGTAGTACAAAGAAGGAAGCCGTGAAATAAATGAAAATGAAATAAATGCATGCACGGAGTCACAGTGAAAGAATGGAATTTTTTTTTAAGCAAGTGGCAAGTAGTAGAAAGAAAGAAGCGTGAAATAAATGAAAATTAAACATATGCACGGAGTCACAGTGGAAGAATGGCATTTTTATTTTTTAAACAAATCGCAAGTACAAAGAAGGAAACGTGGAATAAGTGAAAATTAAACATATGCACAGAGTCGGAGTGAAAGAATTGAATTTTTATTTTTGAGATGGAATCACATTGTAAATTAAAACATGAGGAGAGAGAATGACAAAGCAGGGAACATAGCTGCCAAGGTTGTATATAGGTATGTGTGACATTCTCATAAATTCAGTGTAATTATGTGTGACATTTCAACAACTATCAATAAATCAATCAATAATTTGTAAAGCACACCACTCACCTGTGAGGGTCTCAAGGCGCTGGGGGGGTAGTAGGGGGCTCGAACAGCCAGGTCTTGAGGCATCTCCTGAAGGTCAGTAGGTTCTGGGTCTGCCATAGGTTGATGGGGAGGGTGTTCCAAGTCTTGGTGGCGAGGTGGGAGAATGATCTTCCGCCGGCGGTCATTCTTCGGATGCGTGGGATCGTGGCGAGGGCAAATTCAGCGGTGCAGGGGCTGCCGGTATGGGGTGTAGAAGGTGAGTCATGTGTTGAGGTATGCTGGTCCAGGGTTGTGAAGTTCCTTGTGGGCGTGGGTGAGGAGTTTGAAGGTGATCCTTTTGTTGACGGGGAGCCAGTGTAGGTCTCTCAGGTGTTTTGTGATGTGGCGGGGGATGTCAAGGATGAGGCATGCAGAGGTGTTCTGTATGCTTTGGAGTCGCAATTGGAGTTTGGCCGTGGTTCCTGCATAGAGGGTGTTGCCGTAGTCCAGTTTGCTGCTGACAAGGGTCTGGGTGACCGTCCTTCTGGTCTTGGTGGGGATCCATTTGTAGATATTGCGGAGCATTCAGAGGTTGTTGAAGCAGGAGGATGAGATGGTGTTGACTTGCTGGGTCATTGATAGCGATGAGTCTAGGATGATTCCCAGGTTGCGTGCATGGTCGGTGGGTTTCGGTGCGGCTCCCAGTGTGGCCGGCAACCAGGTGTCATCCCAGGCAGAGGGGGTGGATCCGAGGTTGAGGACCTCCGTCTTGTCCGAGTTCAGCTTCAGGCGGCTGTTCTTCATCCATTCGGCGACGTCCTTCATTCCCTTGTGGAGGTTGGTTTTGGCTGTGGTGTGGTCATTGGTGGTGAAGAGGATCAGCTGGGTGTCATCGGTGTATGAGATGATGTGGAGGTGGTGCGATCGGACGATGTTGGCAAGCGGTGCCATGTAAACGTTGAAGAGTGTCAGGCTGAGTGAGGATCCCTCGGGTTCGCCGGAGATGATCTTGGTGGCTTCTGAGGAAAGAGGGGGAGGCGGACACTCTGTGTTCTAGCGGTGAGGAATGAGGTGGTCCAGTCCAGGGCTTTGTCGTGGATCCCTGCGTTGTGGAGGCATGTGTGTAGGGTATGGTAGCAGAAGGTGCCGAAGGTGGTGACGGGTCCAGTAGGATGAGGGCCACAGTCACACCATTGTCTAGCAGGGTTCTGATGTCATCGGTGGCAGCGATGAAGGCGGTTTCAGTGCTGTGGTTGCTGCAGAATCCCGATTGGGATGCGTCCAGAGCATTGTTCTTTTTGAAGAAACGTGTCAGTTGCTTGTTGATGATCTTCTCGATAACTTTAGCCGGGAATGGCAGCAAGGAGATGGGCCTGAACTTCTTGAGGTACTTGGGGTCCGCCTTGGGTCCTTTGAGTAGGGCGTTGATCTCAGCATGGTTCCAGCTTTCCGGGAAGGTGGCGGTCTTGAAGAAGGTGTTAATGATCTTGAGGAGGTGCTGTGCGATGTTGGTTCTTGCTTTGTTGAAGATGTGGTGTGGGCAGGGGTCGGCCAGAGATCCGGAGTAGATGGTGCTCATGATTTTGATGGTGTCATCATCGTTGACATGGGTCCAGGAGAGCAGGAGGTCAGGGAGGCTGGGTGGCGGTGATTCTGAGGTAGGGGTTGATGTCGGGTGGTATAGGCATTGAAGTTGTCATGGATGTCTGCGATTTTGTGATGGAAGAAGGTGGCTAGGGAGTTGCAGAGGTCTTGCGACAGCGGGATGTCATCTGAGCTGGGATTGGAGAGTTCCTTCACGATGTTGAAGAGCTCTTTGCTGTTGTGTGCATTGTCTATGAGTGTCTCTTTCTTGCAAGCAAAGTCAAGTAATAAAGATGAGGTGTGCCTATAAATATCAGAAGTTACACCCATTTCACCAAAGAGAAACTAAGAAGTTCCTAAATATACTGCGAAGCACCAGCTCTGAAAGGCCACTGACCTAGTACTCGCGAGCCGTCCCAGACAGCAGCAGGGGCAATGAGAAGGCTCAGGAGAGTGAGACACACACCGTACAGCCAGCCAGGATGCTGTTTGTTTCAGGGACAGTACGGTTTAATCAATCCGAATAAAAATGATGACTGAGGAGTGCAGCTGAGTGGTGTAAGCCCGGTTGGCACGCCACTCCCTGCCCCACCGACAGCACCAGATCACACCAGCAGGCTGCAGCTGTACCAGAGCTATTGAAACCAACAGGCTTGTAAGTGACAGCTGCTGGCCATGCTGAAAGTGGGACCGGCATCATTACTGCTGCCCCTCATAACCATAACCACGTATCAAGTTGTCGATGCTAGAGCCGGACTCACTCTGCTAGGCAGGTGCCAACAGACTGAGGCTCTATCTAGGGAGGCTGCATCAATCCTGGGGCTCAGCTCACAGCTTGTTTATGTGTAGGCCTACTTACCTAAGGGAGTCTTGTGTGCAGGCGGTGTCCCCGGGCAGTCGTATGGGATGGGAAGTATGGAAGTGGGCATGCTGGGTGTAGAGTGGGAGAGTGTATGGGTTTCTCTGGTGTTTTTTGAGGGTGTGGGCGAAAGATTCTCGGTTTAGGCAGGTGTCTCATGCAGGTTCCCTTACTTCATGTGGCCCTGCAGATAACTGCTGTTCATCTTCTGTGAAGCACCGGTAGGGCAGCATGCCATTTTCATGGTTAGGTGCTAAGTGCAGACCCCTTCATCCCTGTTGAGCCTATTACCTGTTGAGTGTGTGAGTATAATCCCTAACTTGTTTTTCTGGCCTGCTGTGTGGGAATTCAAGACCAAACCAACTGCGGAAGCTAGTACTGGGCCACCTGGAGCGAGATTAGGTTTCAAGATTGGGGCGCAGGTTCCCATACCTGCTGCTGGTGTAGGCACGCTCTCTCCCTCCTGGGTGCTGCTGTCTTCGGAGTTGGCTGCAGCCGTGCTCCTTCAGGAGTCGAGTTGAGGACTCCTTGCCGGCTGTGCCACTGCATGCATTCTGAGATGAGCTCTGTGCTTCCTGTCAGTCCCCAACAATCCTGCGGCTGTCTGTACTGGGATTGGACTGGCCATGTGTCAAAAGACTGTCACAATATTCTATTACTTTCGCGTTTTCTGCTCGCACGAGTCTCACAGTGAGTCACACGGTTAATCTGAATGGATTGCCAGTGTCAAGGGGAAGTGAATAAACCTTGCTACATTGTAGCTTCTGCTATCAGCTTTCCTAAACCAGCCCAGTCACGAGCTAAGCCAGCCGCCCCAAGCCTGTGCAAGCAGTGCACCCCGTGGGCACCAATCTGGTTTTCAGTTCTAATAGAGCACTAATAGCACTCTGGATTGTTACTGAGGCACTACAAATGCATGACTTTCCATTTCAGCGCTGTGATGCATACCAGCACACTAAAATGCGTTAGTCTAAAACCTGATGCGTGGTACATGGCAGAGTTGAGGGAAACACTGGCAGAGATTAAAAAACCTAAAAGGGTAAAACCCATCAATATGGGAGGAATATTAAAGTATGAGGGATAGAAAAAGGCAATGGGAAAAAGCAGGATAGGAAAATGGAGAAATAAAACATTTCAGTTTATATACAATGAACAATTTACAAAACTGTTTAATAACATATAACTGACACTGCATGCACTCTGACTCTAGGCTTGACCTAAAAAAGAGATATGATACAGTTGTAACCCTTTTTTTAAATTACTGGCGGGGTAGGAGAGAAGGCAAGGGTTACAAGGAGGGAGGGAAGGAATTGGTGTTAGGGGCAACATGGACAATGAAGGGTGTGGGAATTAAAGCACATTTTTTTTTGTTTTTTTCAGGCTGGAGGTACAGCTCTGCCAAGTATCATGCATCAATGATTAGACAAATGCAGTTTAGCATTTAAGTCCTCATCACCAAACTAAAATGTTTAGTCTGGAGAACCGGGCTTATGGGCCGGGCGGTGCAGGGCATGCCTTAAATCCCCGAGTTCACCTGCCTTGTCGAACAGAGACACGAGACACTGTTGGGCGTAGAAAACCAGGTTTGTTAGCTGCAGCCAAGCACAGTTATCCCAGAAGTACGTACAAGGTATGTTCTGAGGAGACTGCCACTTCAATCCGTGGCGCACAATCTTTTATAGCACACATATTTGCAAAGTTTACTCCCTGTACATGCAAAGCAAGCCAATAGGAAAAGTTGGAAAACAAGCTTTCATGTATCCCAAATACGCCCCTCTTTCGGACCCCGTGTGTTACCCCTCCCAACAAATTAATCAGTGCTAGTACCGACAATCAAATTTGCAGGTGGCAGGACGTATTTGTGTGCCTCAAAGGATAATTGTGTAACAAGAGAATACAAGGAGAGAATAGCGAAGGCCAGTCGGATAAGGTAATGCAAGGAAAGAATAGGAGAAGCCAAATAGTCAGTTGAGGCAGGGTTCAATCAACCCCAGACATGGATTAACAAACTCGGCCAGACCCTGACATCGGTTTTGTAAACAAGGGCAGAGGGTTACTCTTTAACAGAAGAGACACGTAGCAGCTGAGAAAAGCAAAAACACTCCGTTCGCAGTGCTGCCTGAGTGAGGGCAACACAAAATGGCGACGAGACACAAAATGGCAGCTAAATACGAGACGAAGTCAGAAACCGAAGAACCTCAAGTCATGCGGTTGTAGCGCCTCCTATCACAGCGGCACTGCAAGGCTTAAGAAACTGCAAATAGAATCAGACCATTGCAAACGCTGGAGCAGCGGGCTGCCTGCTGGCAGTGCTGTGCAAACTGTGCTGCCAGTGAGCCTGCATTATATGTTATGTTATGTTATAAAAGGGCTCTTCTATAGCACACGGCTACTCCATGGAGTGTCCCTGCGCTTTGGCATAGAGGAATAGAAGGAAAATACACAACACAACGCCCTCCACATGGCGGCAAAGAATTACTGGGAGAAGAGCCAAGTCTTCAATTCTTTTCGAAAAGCGAGCAGGTTTGAAGTAGTTCTCAAAGCAAAGGGAAGCTCATTCCAACAACGAGTGGCCAAATACCGGAAGGAGCGGCCTCCAGTACGAGCACGCCTGATGGTGGGAACAGCGGCTTTGGCCAGCAGTGCGGACCTTAAAGACCTCCTGGGAGCATAAAAGGCCATACGCTTCCGAAGGTAATTGGAGCCGGTCGAGTGGAGAGCTTTAAAGGCCAGAGTCAAGATCTTAAAAGTGACTCTCTTGGCGATCGGAAGCCAATGAAGTCTCTCAAGCAACTCCGACGCACGAGCCCTTCGCGGAAGTCCAAAGATGGCTCTAGCAGCCGAGTTCTGCACGACCTGTAAACATGCTAAGAGATATTTCGGAAGGCCTAGATAGAGAGCGTTCGCGTAATCAAGACGCAAGCCTATCAAGGCCTGAACAATAGTTTTTTTATGTTGAAGGGATATTAAGGGAAGAAACTTCCGCAGCATTTTCAGAATGCCGAAGCACTTTCCAGTCAGCCCTATAATTTGGGGTCTAAAAGAAAATTCAACATCACACAAGACTCCCAGATTTTTAGCTTTTTGCGAGGTATCCTCGGGCGGTGACATGTCACGAGGGCACCAAGTCTTCCAATCGGGATCCGGAGGACTTCCGAAGAAGAGCAGCTCTGACTTGTCTGAATTGCACTTCAGACTATGCCTCTGAAACCAATCAAACACAGCTTCCAGACATTCCCTGATCTGTCCGCTGTCAAAATCTTCACCCTTGTTACACGTAAAAAGTAGCTGGGTGTCATCAGCATAGGATATGATCTGGGCACCAAAAGATTCCGCTACCGCCGCCAGAGGGGCCATGTAGATATTAAAAAGGGTGGGGCTCAGGATAGAACCCTGAGCTACCCCCACCTCCAGCGGCGGCATTTCAGCGGAAAACGGGGGTGCCCAGACCACTTGTCCGCGGTTGGTTAGAAATGACATCAACCATTTCCACACCGTCCCACGAAAACCTATCTCCCAGAGTCTTAAAAGGAGACCGTCGTGGGGCACGGTGTCGAACGCCGCCGACAAATCCAACATGACCAAGATGGCTTTCCCTCCTCCATCCAGAGTCTCTCGAATGGCATCGGTAATCTCTAAAAGAGCTGTCTCCGTGCTGTAATTCGCACGGAAACCTGATTGAGAGTCGTGCAAGATGTTGTTGTTCTCTATGAAGCTGGAAATAGAGAGGTGCACGTGTTTCTCAATCACCTTAGCCAGAGAGGGAAGGAGGGAAATTGGTCTGTAATTCGCGTGAACAAGAGGATCTAAAGATGTTTTTTTCAGCAGCGGCAGAATCAGGGCGTGCTTCCAGGCCGTAGGCACCTCTCCAGATGTCAGGGAGGCATTGAGCAATGGATTGAGCTGGATTTTGATTGCCGGCACCACTCTCCCAAGGCATTTAGCAGGGCAAGGATCGAGCGGCGAGCCTGATTTAAGTCGCGTCAAGAAGTCGAGAGAAGAAGCATGAGAGATGGAAGGGAAATCCAAAAGCAGAGGTCCTTTCTCCTTCACGAGTGAAAGCATAGGTGTCAGATGACATACATCTGGGCTAAGACCCGCTCTAGAGAAGGAACCTTGAATAAGTTTAATTTTATTAATAAAGAACTCACTGAGTTGGCTGATCCAGACTTCAGTGTGAGAGTGGTTAGGCGAGCTCGAGGCAGGAGAGATAAACTTTTGTACAATTCTAAAAATTTCTTTACTCCTACTTTCTGCTGTGTCAATTCTGTGTTCCAGATAGACTTTTTTTGCATCCAAGAATTGTTTGTGGTAAAGTCGGATTAACTCCCTGTATTTAGTTTTATCTTCTGGGTCATACAGATGCCTCCAGACTCTTTCTGCCCTCTTGCAGTCCTGACGCATCCTACCAAGGAGAGGAGTAAACCAGGGAGCCGTGGTGTGTTTATCCAAAGAGTTACCTGGCTTACCAGGGGCTAGCTCCTCAAACCTAGTTTCGAGCCACTTCTGGACCAATTCGATATCTTGCTCCAAATCACCTGATAGGGGGCAGGGATATTGGCCAAGAGCGGCAGAAAGCATTTCTGCCGTAACTCGATGGAAAGGCCGAGACATCCTTGTGGTATCTTTCGCTCCTCTAACACTGGGCATGGCTGTAACGGGGATGCGCAATTCAATTAAAAAGTGGTCTGACCAAAGAACAGGGAGCGGCGGAGAAGCCTTGATAGACCTGGTGGAAAAGATCTGATCGATCGTTTGGCCTTTGATATGAGTCGGGCTAAAAATGAGAGGGGACAGCCCTAACGGACAAACTATGTCCTGGAGCTTAATAGTATCAGGGTCAACAGTGTTGTCCATATGGAGATTGAAATCTCCCAATAGGATACAATGCTCCGATCTCAGGCAAGGTGCAGAAAGTACCGCCTGAAGATCCTCAAAGAAGGAACCTAGAGGGCCAGGTGCCCTATAGATGATAATCCCTGTGCAAGTTTGACGGGAAGATAGCTTGATAGTGAAGCCTAAGGCTTCGCTGCCCTTGATGTTGATGTTATCCACAGGGAATGTCAAACAAGAGAGACTCTTGTCAACAACTATTGCCACACCACCACCCCGACCAACCACTCTGTCCTTCCTGTAGATGGTGTAATTTGGAGGGACAGCAGTGGCAACATCAGAGCCGGAACACTCACTAAGCCAGGTCTCTGTAAGGAACAGGCACGAGGTTTTAGAGTCAGATAGCAAATTCCAGATGTCATTGGAATGTCTGCTAAGAGATCTGGTATTAAGCAGGTGACATAGGACGTATGGTGGTGTGGATACAGGCCATAAGCCTTCCTGATTCGGCATGTTCCATCCGCAGCCTGAGCACCCCTTCCTAAGCGAGCGGCCACCTGGGAAAACATGGTGGCAGGAGGAAATAGATCCTCGTAGCGCTAATAACTCAGTGGAAGAGTAAGAGTGCTTTGGAACCGATGATACGTCTTAGCCACCAAACGGCAAATGCAGGACATCAAAAATTATATACTGCCACCTTAAAAGTTGAGCTTCTTCTCTACTAATAATGAACTCAAATTTTCATAACACAGCATAGGGCAAGGTCAGGCTCTGGCTGCAGTGCAAAATAAAGCTGAGGCTCAGGAACCAAGCCATGTGACATGCCATGACTAAGTCTGTGAAACCAACTCTTAAAAGTACATCCTCTCTTGAGAGTAGTAATCACCCTGAGACTACACTGCAGTGCACTGCCCCTTGCTCAGAATGAGAGTAATGAGGAATCCCGGGGATGGTGACTTGCCCTGTTGTATTTCAAAAACTGTCGGCACTGGCACCGTCAGTTTCCAACATCATTTACTATGGGGATGCTGTCATATCTCATATCCCCTATGTGTAAATGATTCCACAAACATTTGCATCCGGGACCCTTAGGAGATACTAAATATAATAGCCTACACAGCCTATAATATTTGGTATCCCCAGTATTTCTCGGGTTAGAAGTTACCAGTATTCAATTTGACATTGCCTTATGTTGGATGGGAGAGCACAGTATTTCTATACCAAAGATCATCCTTCATTTTGCTTTCCAACATCATTTACTATGAGGATACCAATTATTATGGCTTACACATTGCAGTAATATCTCGTAACCCCTATGTTTCATTGGTTACCCTTTAGCCACTGAGCAGTTCTAATTGCCTTTAATTGCATAGCAGATTACGGTATCTTTTCACATTTTGTAAATGATTCCACAAGCTTTTGCATCCGGTACCCTGAGGAGATACCATATATAATAGCCTATACAGTCTATAATATTTGGTATCCCCAGTGTTTCTCGGGTTAAAAGCTACCACAATTCAATTTGACATTGCCTTATGTTGGATGAGTGACAACGGTGTTTCTATACCAAATAGGATCCTTCCTTTTGCTTTCCAACATCATTTACTATGGAGATACCAAATATTATGACTCATGCATTGCTGTACTATCTTGTATCCCCTATGTTTCATGGGTTACCCTTTAGTCATTGACCAGTTGAAATTGCCTTTCATCTGAAAGCAGACTAGAGTATCTTTTCGCATTTTGTAAATCATTCCACAAGATTTTGCATCTAGTACTCTTAGAGGATAACAGATATAATAGCCTATACGGCCTATAATATTTGGTATTCTCAGTGTTTCTCGGGTTAGAAGTTACCAGGATTCAATTTGACATCGCCTTATGTTGGATGGGGGAGCACAGTATTTTTATACCAAATAGCACCCTTCCTTTTGCTTTCCAACATCATTTACTATGGGGATGCCAACTAATATGGCTCATGCATTGCTCTAATACCTCATATCCCCTATGTCTCATGAGTTACCCTTTAGCCATTGACCAGTTGAAATTGCCTTTTAGAGTATCTTTTCACATTTTTTACATAATTCCAGAAGATTTTGCATCTGGTTCCCTTAGGGGAAACCAAATATAATAGCCTATACGGCCTATAATATTTGGTATCCCTAGTGTTTCTCGGGTTAAAACTTACCGGGATGTGTTGTTATGGTGAAAAATCCATTTGAACAGAACATACTGTAATTGGTTGAGAATGGTTGCATCTTTGCCTTTGAGGAGTTCTGAACCGTAGGTCAGCAGGGGTAGACATTTTGCCCGATGATTTGCAGCAAATATAGTTGAGGTGAGCTCCACATCTCTTTTTTTGTCAGGTAGAAGGCAAAGAATAACATATTGGCTAGGTCCCTTCTTTGTGCAAGATGCTTTTTAAAACTTAATCTGGAGTCCATTTCCACCCCTAAGTATCTGTAGGTGCTGACCTGGTCGATCCTGTTCCAATTGCTTTCTATTTAAACCTTGTGTTTTGCCTGCTGCTTTTCAGCGGAACGGTACAAAAGGGGGTGGTGGTGGACGGAGCATCTGAACCAATCAAACACTCACACCCAGTCCACAGATCTGGGTTTACTCCATCACCGTTCTTTAGCCCACTCTGCCACCCCAGTTCAGACATGGCCATATGCAAATCAGTCTGACCCTGTGCCTCATGGGAACAGTCCAGCCCGAACTGCCAAGCCATGCCTTCCCTGGACCGGATTCAAGCTTCCTAGGACTGGTTTCTGGCATTACAGCCGTCTTCAGCCAGGCTTGCTTGAATCCAGTGGCAAAGTGAGCAAGGGTCTCACGTCTGAGCATACCCTGCCAACTTAAGGTGATGGATTAAACCCAGATCTTTTGACTGGGTGTGAGTGTTTGATTGATTCGGATGCTCCGTCCATCACCACCCCCTTTTGTACCGCTTTTTAGCGGAAAGCAAATTAATTTTTTTCCTGTAATTTTACTTCAAGTCTAAAGATTAACCTCTTCGCCGCTAATGACAAGGGTAACTCGTCATGGAGTTTCCATTGATTTCAATGGAAATTAAATGAGCAGAGTAATAATGCCTTAGCAGCCAAGTGGTTACGTAAAACTGAGGAGGGCTGTAATTTGGCTCTAAAGGCCGATGGGAGTCTGGCTGCATAAAGTAATGTTATTTGCATATTGTAGACTGCACATTGGTCTGTTTTGGAAGTTTTGGTGGATCACTCGACACTTCAGATAGCATGGCATCCATATCTGCAGTGTATGTGTCAAAGAAGCAAGGGGCGAGGACAAATCCTTGTTTTAGGCCTAGGTGTTCTATCACCCTTACCTATTATGATTTTCACCCAGTTGTATAAGTGTAGCTTGGTAATGTCCTTGAATAGATTTGGAGGTGCACCCCATCTAGCCATCTTTGCCCAAAGGAGGTCCCTTGGTACCATGTTGAATAGTTCTTTTGAAGTCGATGAAGCAGGTGTATAGATTGGAGGCCTTATAATTTGCCTTTTCTATCAGAAGACTGAGGGAAAGGCGATTAGTGGTTGCATTCATGTCAGCCCTAAATCTCATTTGAGTAGCCTGGATGATGTTTTTGGCTGTTGTTCATGCTTCCATATCTGTTAAAAGATTGGTAGCATAGAGTTTAGCTTTGACATCGATCAGGTTTATCAGTCTGTAAATCACTGGTTTTGTCCCTGAGCCTGACTTGAAGATGTGGTGGAGAATGCTAACTCTCCATGATGCTGGAATTGTGTTGGTGGTAACTGCCAAATTAAGTAAGGGAGTAAGACACGAAACCCAAACGCCCTGGTCGTACGTGAACAGGGCATTAGGGAGACTATTTGGTCCTGTGCCCCATATGATCTCAGTTTCTTCAGGGATTGCCTACCTTGCGATTCTATCAATTTTTTTCCCTTTGGCGGGTTCTCTGTGGGAGTAGGACCTTTCATGGTTATGCTTTTCTCAATTGCACCGTTTGTAGTTTGTCCTGGGCAGGTCGCTTTGATGTAAGTAATCCATTCTAACTCTGGGGTTCCGGCATTGTGATGACAAAAACTGGCATTTGTAAGTGAATTGATTTCTGTCCAAAATTGTTTGCTATTGTTTGTTTTGCTTGTGTGCAGCAATTTTATCCATATTTTTTCTTGATATGTCTTTTTAGCTGACCTTTTTGACCTTTTTGTAAATGTGCCTCAGTGTCGCAATTTGGTCCATTGTAGGATGGCTAGGCATTAGGTCATTTTTTCGCAGCTGCCTGATTTCCTTTTTTCTCCGAAGGGCTATGGGATACCAAGGTGTCCCTTTAATGGATGTATTGAGGGGTTGTGGGCAGGTAGAGGACCAAGTATCGCAATGAGAGATTCCCAGTTACACCACTTTGCCTGTTGGATGGCAGTTATTTGAGAAGTGAACATAATAATATGGTTCATTATTGCATCTGCCATCCTTCCGTTCCAAGCTAGGCATCTTATATTGTAAGCGCTATGTTGTTCTATTAGATTGTTGCTTTGAGGAGCTCTTGGGGATGTAATAGTAGCTCAACTTACTGGGGGAAGTGGTCACTCTCTACTCCCGGTTTTAAACAGTAACTCAAGATCTTGGTGAAAATCTCTGAGTCCACAAATGTGTTGTCCAAGGTGGAATTGGTTTTCTTTGAAATCTTTGTTAAATTGGCTGGTTGACCTTGTGGAAAGCAGCCATTGAGCGAGCACAGGCCATTTTCCTCTAGGGCAGGATTTCCCATAGCAATCAGTTTTTTAATAGTTTGTTATTACTGTGGGTAATTACTACATGACTGTTGCAGTGGATTGTTGATTAGGTTGATGGGGATTTGTTTTCACAAAATGCATATTGGAGTCTCATGACGGTAACATTTTATGTTGAGGAAATGTTTTTGGGAGTCATATTAGGATTGTTGCTATTGAGGCAATGTGATCAAGTTTACTCTTCTGGCTGGGATGGATGTAAACATTGCAATTTAACAGATTAGCATTGCATGTGTTGAGTTGTGGTCCTAAATCTGGATATAATGGGAGTTTGGTGCATTGTATCCATGCCAGACCGAGGTCTACCTGGTTTTGTTGCCACAGAAGATGGGTTGCTATGTAAGTTGAGCATCCTCCTGCAGCTCTGCCCTCTTTTGTTTTTTTTTGTTGCTTCTTGTTGATAATCCTTGAAGGCTATGATTGCTTTGGGATGCTCGGACCAGGTTTCCCAAAAGGAGGAAAATGTCAAAGTTATGAAGAAAAGAAATGAAAATTGACTCCCAACCTTCCTTCTAAGACCATTCACATTCCAAGAACAGAATTTTAAAAGGTGGTTGGAAGATGTTTCTGTTGTACTGGGTTTTAATCATGCCACTATTCTTACAGAAGAAGGGCCCTGTGAGATTTGCAGGGAGACCTGTCTCATGGAGCTCGGAGCTCTGGGGGCTGCTGTATGGATGATGCATAGATTTTTTAGACTAATGGGGTATTTTCCTGCTGGGCCAATTGTGCCCCTGAGGGTACTGGCTGACACTGTGCCGGTTTTTGGAGGATGGGTCAGCTGTGGCTGTAGGGGGCTGGGATACCTCTCTGGCTCAATTCTTTTTAGTTCAATGCCCCAATTTAGAAAGCAGCCTCCATGTTGCCATACCTCCGTGGCTGTTTTTGAGCTGGACCAAGTGATCACCGTTACTTGAGGACCTGCCTTTTCGCGATTGGGTTTGAACTCAATGCCTTCTATTTCGTGAGTTATTACATGATTTAAGATTTCAATTGTGTTAACAAGTTCAGAATTGCATTTCTGTTCAATGTGTCTTGGCGTCCCTTAGACCTATAGAAGGGAATAATTTCTAGTCTTGGTCACCCGTGATAGCTTTGTGGTAGTGTATGGCCCCTGGACTGTCCCTGGCCATTGCCCAGGTTTGTACTTCTGAATGGGGCAGGCACTGGGTGTGATCAGAGGTGGTAGCTTCAAAAAGTGGGTGTGCCCATTGGCTGTTTCGGGCCTCAACACCTTTTTGTGCCTCAGGCAATTGTCCAAGGAGGTTCTGATTGATCAGGCTTGTGACGTGTGCTGTTGCTGTTAAACAAGTCAGGTGAGATATGCTGGACAGACTTGGTTCAGAATGAGCTGTATGGTGATCCTTTATGGGCCATTTCTGTGCCTCTTGCATTTGCTGTGGTTTTGATTGCTCAGGCTGATACTGTGGGAATTGTTTTTCTCAAAGGGCACGCTCAGGCTAACTTTGATTCACGATGGATTATACCACGATCTTGTGGGGCCATGCTCAGGAGCCAGACTTTGCCGGTGGGTAGGCTTTCAGGGCAGACAGGTGTACGAGAGTGTTCAGAGGCTACGGGTACTTGATTCTGTGGGAGAGCTATTTGAATCGCTCGTTAGGTCAACCGTTGCCTTTGGATTTCTAGGTTTCGAATTAAATGTTAGAGCCAATAAAATCACCTCCATTGTGTTTGTAAATGGGGCCCACCAGGGTGATGAGGATGATGGAGAGGGTTGAGCTGATTTGCTTTGTGTTGTGAATGAGTTGGGATTGGTCGCTGGAATTGCGTTGTTTTAGGACTTACCTTCAGGGATGTTATTATAGATGGTGAGGCCGTTTTCGCTCTGGAGTCTGATTGGGGAGAGCAAGGCATTGTAATCATCTTCGTCGCATGTGTCTTCGAAAGTGGTGAGTAACAATTCCTGCCACTCTACTGATGATTCCAATCATTTTTCGACCTGTAAAATATCTTAAACTTTTTGTGTAAAGAAGGGGGTGATGAATGAGCTGACTCTTCCCAAAGGTTGTAACTTGGGGAACTTATAGTTGAGGCTCTGCTTTGTTGTTCTATTTCAGTGGTGTTGACGTGCGCTTTGACTGTTATCTGTGTGGTGGGTGTTTTTATAGGTTTGTCTATCTGAGGTACAAGTAAAGTTGGTTGAGATGATCTGCACGTTGCCATGCCTTGGTTCTTTGGGGATTTAAAAAAAATCCATAATGTTAAGGCTCATGAATGTCCTTTTTTTATAGGTTGAAACAAGCGAGGCTGGTATGGTTGATTCTGATGTGCAAGAGTAGTCTCCATCGGATACTTTGCTGGCTGCTTGGATTTGCGCTTGGAATTGTGTTTCTTTACTGCTTTGACGATCTCTCTGATCCTGACAGAACGTCGTCTGGGGCATGAGGTTGTTTGCCGCTCTTGCTACACTTATACGTGGGCAGGGCCAGACTGGAAACAGAAACTGGCCCTGGCAAAAAACTCAGCCTCCCCGTACCCCCCCCCCGGGGTGAGCGGGAGTGCAGCCGATCAGTTTTTGAGGGCAGGTTTCAGCCAATTCTGTTACAGGGGGCCGATATTGCCGACCCCCAGTAACAAAAACGGCCCCAAGCGGCCCAAAACTGGCCCCCACCCTAGCAGCCTACCAGGGAAACACCTGGTGCACGCTATGGCCAGTCCTGCCCTGTACATGGGGTTGGCTTGGGGGCAATGAGGTGATAAAGCAGTAGCGTCAAATTCCCTTTTCCACTTTGTGGAGTTCGCTGTTGTGAGCTTACTGTTGGAGAATGGCACAGAGGAGCGAAAATTCTGTAAGATTTTTTGATGAGTTGTAAGTTGGCTCTCCCCCTCTGCCTTAGTGATGCTGGGATGGGCTTGAGCCCATCAGGAGATGGGAGAGGGCAGAGGGAGAGGAGGGAAAAGGGGCTGCCACTGATGTTAATCACCCACCCCGCCTGTAACTTTCGCTGCTGAGTTGCCAGTAAGCCAGGCGCAAAGAAGGCACCCGATTGTTGTGCTGTTGAAGAAGGTTTTTGCCTGGAGATTTCCCCTTGGCTAAAGCCCCTTAAATAAAGTACTCACGCTACAGTGTTATCAATACCCCAGGTGTAGAGGAGGCACCTGTTTATTGCGCTGTTGTTGAGCTCTGTCAGACACAGTTTTTGGGCAAGTGCAGTGAAAGGGCCAGGAGGAGTGCCGATGGGTGGGGTCCAAGCGGGACCACACCTGGCCACCCGCAAGCCATACCCAGACCAGAGTGGGCTGCTTTTGCAGGGGCCTGGGTTCACGCCGGGCAGACGGTAGCTATTACCGCCGTGCTCGTCCCCTCACCTCCAAATGCAGCTGCCATATCTTGCTGCCGGGCGACAGGTCTGAAGAAGTCTTCAGTAGTCAGGAGTAGAGTCACCCCTTTTTTCCCAGTTTGGGACCGCTGTACACTGCTCAGTCAAGCCCCCAAATTGCATGGAGGGTGGTGGTTGCGGCGGAGGGTACAGGCTGGTTGGCTGGAGTCAGAGATTGGGTTTGAGGATCACATGTAGTCGCACTCGCAAACCAGGCAGTGAACTTGTGGGCCTGTGTGCCCATGATCCTCGTCCAGAGCCTCGCCTCAGTTCAAACCTGCAGACCCGCGAGCACCAGCCTTGCCGGTCCCTGATCTTGCCTCTCTCCTATGCTGCGCTTTGCTTCAGTCCGGGTGTCCAGGGGCCAAAGGGCGGCGTTCCTATTTTACTGCTACCGGTCTGCTACCGGTCCTCTCTATGCATCTGTGGACCCGCCTCTGCATCTACAAACAGATATAAGTGTGTTAGTGAAAAAAGGAAAAAAAAGAAGAGGGAGAGAGGAAGGGCCAAGAATGTAAGCCTCCAGACCCTATAGTAGATGCCATTCGGAGTCCCAGTTAAACATTGTTCGATGGCCACGGACAAGAGTGAGCAAACCCGGAACCTCCACAACTCGGGCAAAACACCCAGTCATGCAGAAGTGCAGCATGTGCCCCATTCTCCCTCATTGTGACAGGTCAAGCACCTCCATCCTCATATATGTAGTCTTTGTTCCCATCAGCAGTCCATGAGTGGGGCACCACCAATAAGACACTGAGACCAGTTCAGCTCACTCCTCAAGCCATGCCTGTATCTTAGTCAGTTCGGCCAACTTCCGCTATCAAGTAGGAATCAGTACCGGAGGTCATAGCCGAAGTAGCAGTCTCCACCAGAACTCTGGCATCCTCAGATTCTTGGCACTGGGTCTCCAGGTCTAAAGCCCCATCTGATCTCACTACCACCCTTACGACTGACCTTGAATGTCGTCGGTGCCTGCTTCTTCGTTACTGAGTAGTTCTGCCACCTCCTGACCCTCATCCGAGGATCTTGTGGTCTCTCCTCAGCGGTACCGCAGGGATATGATCCTCACCACAAACCTCCAACCTGTCCTGCGTCTCTTCGGGTGTGGTAAAAAAAAGTGTATGCAGCCATCTAGAATAACTTTCAAATCTGCAGGATACAGCAAGCCGATTGCTCCGAGTTTTTGCTTAACCCTGCAGGAGAACTTCCGTTGTAGTTAGACAGCCCCGGTGAAATCCAGGAAAATACAGAGAACACGGTTATCGATCTTCAGGTCTCCTGTTTTTCACACCTCCTGGAGGACCTCATTATGGTCTCTTACGTTGAGACATGTAGCAACTATAGTTCTGGGAGGGGGGCCTGGTCTCTGAGATGGGGCTAAGGGTCAATGGGCCGAATCTCAACAGGGCTGCATCTGGGATTGCCGTCTTAATCCACTACTCCAGAAAAGTCTACGGCAGGTCACTTTCAACTCCCTACGGGAGTCCCACAACCCTAAGGTTACACCTGCAGGAGCTCCTCTCTGCATCCTCCAGACTTGCCTCCATCGCACCTGATCAGGCCTCCAGTGTGGTGACTTCAGTTGTGTGAGCTCTTCCCTCACTTCTGTGACCCGCGTCTCCATTTCCATTGATCGTTCAGCCACTTTGCACAGGTCAGTGTGGAGCAAATCCACGTCAAACCCCATAGCCTCAATTCTTGCCTGTACTGCAATACCTGAAGCTTCAATGGCTGCCAGGATATGAGCTACGAAAAGTTCCACAGCACCCAGGTGGTTCAATCCTCCCAGAATGTTGGGGCTCTGCCCGTATTCTTAGCAGTAAACTGGTCCATTTTGTTTGTTGCATGCTCCACATCTGTCTATCCTTGCCCGTCATGCACCAGGGAGTGGGCCCACTACAACACTGAAGGTATAAACCTCGCCCCCACCACCACACACCTCCAGAGGAGCCCCCCAAGCAGACCCAAGGGTACAGAAAATATGCCTAAGAGGCAATTATGAACCAGCAGCAGGTGAGTATGCAAATTCTGAGATCTGAATTTTAATTGTGAATGTCCCAGGGGAGGCGAAGCAATGCAGACCAACTTTTTTAGGCTCCCGACCATCACTTATATCAAGGATATCCCCATCCTGCCTCCACTCCAATAGATTATGATCCAATAGCAGCCAAAAGCGCAATGGTATAGCAGAGTGACCCAAAGTGTATAAGCCAGTTATCCTGTGGTGCAGATCTGTCCTTAACTGGGGGTGCAGGAGAATGTGTGGACCTCTCTATGGGCCTGCAGCTAATTTTCTCAACCCCTACTTGGCACCTGCAATCCTCCCAATCGAAGTGACAGTGGCCCTACAACTCTAGTGTGATCTGAGGAAATCCAGGTACCCTGCCCACTCTATTTTGTATTGCAACCACAGCGGGGGGCAGTACCCTCTACACTGCTCTCAGATCCACCACCAACGCTCTTCTCCCGGTTACCACTCTTGGTTTAGGGTCACTGTGCGACTAGGCCTCCAGCAGATGAGAGCAGGCGGCCCTCTTTGCGACAGGGTGTCTGCAATCTACCAATGATCATGCTGAAGGTCCTTAGGTAACCTACAGTCCCCTGCCTACACCACGGTAAGGCCACACTTTGCTTTGCTTTGAGACTCAGGAGTGGCTGGATACTTCAGGTTTTTTTTTGCAGGACCGTAGCAAGTGTTTAGTGTTGCCACTCGGCCACGCCCCCTCATCTATTCTAATTTTTTTATATCATTCAACAAGCTTTCACATTTGGTTCCTTTGGGGGATACCAAATATAATGGCCCATACGGGCTATACTATTTCGTATCCCCTATGTTTCTCTGGTTAGATTTTAACAAGATTCAATTTGACATGGATTTATTTTGGCTGGGTGAGCACAGTATTTTTCTACCAATTGGCACCCTTCTTTCAGTTTGCTAATACCTTTTACTATGTGGATACCACATATTACGAGCAGGCCACAATGTTGTGGGAGCCAAGCTCCTGGTGTTAGGCTCAGGGCAAAGGTGGATCTGTGTTAACACCCAAAGTGCACCCAAAGTGGCCAATGGGTCCCTTCCTTTGGGTGGGTACACCCCCTATTACGTCACCATCCAGTGGGAGGGGGGCACATGCCTCTCTCTGGTTGGCAGGGTCACTCCGTCTGCAAGATGGTGGGGACTGAGAGCTGTGCTTCACCTCGCCTCCCCCACCTGAGGGGTGGGGTTGGCAAAGGTGGGCACACCTCTCTTCTTCACTTGGTTACCTGCCGATTCTCCCACCCAAAGTGGTGATCAGAACCGTTGGGGGCAGTTGCTGGAAGCAGCAAATGGCTGGGGTATCTCACGAAGGCTGCAAGAGTTTAAAGCTTCCCCTTCATGAACCCTAGACCACCGAAGCAGCAGGCTCTCAACCCTGGGGTCCAGAAACATGTCTGGTGGTGGCAGCTGGTGAGCTGCCACTCAGCCAGGACACTAGAGTTAGGTTGTTTTTCAGGGGGCATCTCTAAGATGCCCTCTGAGTGCATTTTTCATTAAATCCCACATTGGCATCCATGTGGGTTTATTGTGCTGAGAAGTTTGATACCAAACTTCCCAGTTTTCGGTAAAGCCATAATGGTGCTGTGGAGTTCGTAATGACCAACTACCTGCACCTAATACTCTTAATGGCATTACTGCACTTACAATGTCTAAGAATTGGCTTAGACCCCGTAGCTGTAGAGGGCTCATGCACCTATACACTCACCACTGATAGAGTGCACCCAGCTAAAGGAATGGCTTACCTATGCCAGGGCAGTGGGGTGTGAGCATGGCACACAGGGATGTGTGCCATGTCGACTCTTCACTTTGTTCTGCACCATAACACGCAGCCTGCAATAGCAGTGTGTCTTTATAAAGGTACAGGCCCTCTAGGTTTGGCACAAGAAGTGCTGCAGTCTTTAGAGGCCTTCCATGGCCATAGTGCCCTTGGTACCTATGGTACAATTTACAAGGGACTTACAGGTGGCCAAAGAGTGCCAATTGGATTTTGAAGCAATGCAGTTTAGGGAAAGAACATAGGCCCTGGGTACCTGGTTGGCAGGAACCCAGGGCACACTCAGTCAAAGCACATCAACAGTTTGGCAAAAAGTGGGGGCAACCATGCAAAAGAGGGCACTTTCTTACAGATATTGCATGCAATTCTGGACAGAAAAGCCACACGTTTGTTCTAGATTGATGCAGTCTCCTAGGATGTGAACCTGCTCTGTACGAGTCACAGGAAACAGGTGGAAGGTGTGGAAGATGCTGAATCAACTTTACCCATGGTGCGACCCATATTGCAGGGATTCCAAACCCAACTTAAGGAAATGAGGGCAGATGTGACCTCGCCATATCAGAGGATGCGGAGGGCCGCTTAAGGAGTAATAATGTCCACTTCACTGGCTTCCTGGAGTGCTCATTAGGCCTGAGTATGGAACTCTTTCTCAAACAGTGGTTAATGACCACAATGCTAGCAGGCAATGTAGCCACATTCTTCTCTGTGGAGAGAACACATTGTCTACCTTGGAGGCCACTGCCACTGGGGCCCCAGCTGAGTCCTGTAATTGCAAAACTACTTAATTATAGTGACAGATACTTTATTCTGCAGTTATTTTGGATGAAAGGTCCCTGCCACTTTGAGGACAGCAGCATCACAGCTTACCTAGATTTTACTGTGGAGGTGCAGCATCTTTGCAACTCACATATGGTGGTCAAGCAATGCCTCCGTGAGCTAGGCCTGAAGTATGCTCTTTTCTAGCATGCTCAACATAAGGTGATGGATGATCAGTGAACCCATTCTATCTTGACTCCTGCAGATACATAAACTTGGTTACATGTCAAGGGAATTGCAAAGCCCACATCAGATGACTGGAATGCTAGTAAATGGATGATGTCATAACTGCGTTGTAGGAGGAGTGGGGGACCCATAGCTGCTTTCTGAGTTTGCATGCTATCTGTGACTGTACTGCTGAATAAGTTAAATATGATTAACAGTGGTGATGTTGTGATATAATCCTTGGGCCACATGGTAATGATCTCATGTACCGTTTTCATCATATAAAAACAAAAGTTTGCTGGAATGTTCAATTGCTGATGCACTAACAATCACACTTGGAACACGACCCTTGACTGACAAGGTTCACATGGTTGTTAAGAGCACTTGGTTACGCTTTTGTTCGTTTTTTCACTTTTTTCTATTTTAGACACTGCTAATCTTCTTTATGTTCTTTTTTAAATATTTTTTTAAGGTAAGCTGAATTATTTGGTAACTCTTTATATATTTTCCAGTAGGGGTTTGGATCGCGGACGACGTCCTTTTTCTAAATAAACGCCAGAGTAAAGTCTGTTGTTCAGTCTGTTGTTTAGTTTGACAACACGTGAGGCGCAAGGGGCGTCCACTCAGGTTAAGTTGGAGGCAGTAATACGGCTGCCGTTTCTCGGGGTCCGGTAGATTAGAATTTGGCGAGAGAGAAACTCTGCAGACCTAGTAAGTGAATTTGCACGCATTATATGAAGTTGACCCTATATGGTTGAATGCACTGTTGCTAAACGCAATGCTTCGTCATTTTATCTAGAATAACGAGCTTTGTGGTGAAGAGAAGGCATGTAAGTTCGGGAATTTTTGTTTCGTCTTTTGTTTGTTGTTTTTTTCAGAATGTTTCCAAATCATGAGCACAGTTTTGCTCGTTTGCACTTGACACGGGCACTTGCACACTGACGATCGGTATCTTTCGCAAGAACGCTCACGTGTTGGTTCACTATGTGTAGAGTACGTTGTTCACAATTAGCAGAAGAATTGATAATAGGCTTTAGAATAATTTAAATTATTTGTATTCATTGATATGTTTTGAATTACCAGCAACAAATGATGCATATATGGTTACAGTGTTATTTTTTTTAATTCATAGCGATGCTCCCCGAGCAAGGGCTTTGTGCCCGAAATGCATAGGAGCTACACAAAGCAAAGATGCCTATAAATGAGAAATAAGAATGGAATGCCAAATGAATTTCATTAATTAAGTTTTGAAAAGTAATTTGGAAGATAAAATAATTAACATTTGAACAAGAAGACACGAAAGTGTTGGAGTCCTACGGCCACATGCATCAAAGTTAGCATTTGCGATTTCTTAATTGCGAAAATTAAGGAATCGCAATTAAGAAATCGCAAATTGCTATGCATCAAAAAATCGCATTTTTATTTGCGATTTCTAAAGATTCCTTAATTGCGATTCACAATTTGCGAATCGCAATTAAGGAATCCCTTCCCATTGATTTCTATGGGCCAAGAGGTCCATAGGAATGAATGGGAAGGCATTCTCAAATTGCGATTAGCATTTTGCGAATCGCAATTTGTGAATGCATTTTCAAGGGTGCAGAGGGGGGTCCAAAGGTAACTTTATGTGCAAGTTTCACACACACACGTGCAAGTTTCACACACATATTTCCCAAGGACATTTTGTGTGTAACATGTACATTTCGCAAATTAGCATGAAGGTCAACTTCATACTAATTTACCCCTTCCTATTTGCGAATTTGCAAATTAAAAATGTTCATGCATTGCATTTAAGAAATCTCAAATTGCGATTTCTTAAATGCAATCGCAATTTGAGAAATCGCAACATGGTTGCGATTCATAAAATTGCGAAAAGCATGATGCATCCCAAATTTGAGAATTGCATTCGCAAATGGCCTAAAATTGAGATTCGCACCGTTTGCGAATGCAATTCTCAATAATGCATGTGGGAACTAGTTTCTTAACAGGGAACCCGAAGTAGTGACCAAAGGAATGCATCTACATATTCAATAGTAGCACATGAATGAGTGGACCCATAACTGCCCCTTCACGACACAGATGGCCAGGGAGTGAGCACGGGTAGGAGAAGTGATGCTGCAATATGGCCAGAACCCTTTTGAAGCATTGTGCTCAGACCGGGTCTCTGACAGAGTTGGATACTAATGGCTCCATGGCCTCTGCTGGGGAGGACTCCCTGGAGCCAAGGTTAACGCCATGGCTGGCAGATGATCTGCTATGTAGGGTGGGGTTTTTTCTTTTCTGTGTGATAAGTGGTGTGGACTGCTCACCGGTGAGTGTTGTAGACACCTTGGGGCCTCATGAGCGAGGGTGGGGCGCCTAGATCATTGGAGCGGGCCTGTGTATCCGTGAGCCCTGACCTCTCCAAACAGGACATGCATTTTATTACACATTTCACGTTGGTTGTTGGTCATTCTTGAATGGTATGGCTGGGTACTCAGAGGAGTCTTGGTTAGGGAAGGCAGGCTACAAATCTTGTGTTTTCTTTTGATACACAGATGGAGTCTCCTATATATCCATGTACCACACCAGTCTCTTGATCGCCAATGGTGCGTTTCAGGAGACACGCACACTGAAGTTGTGGGCAATGGGACTCGTGGAACGCAATGTTTCACTACTTACCACCAACACCCAATTGGCACTCCTTCGGGCCACACTACCGCACACTATAACTGCCTGACATAGAAAGTGAGGGGCATGGGTACTTTCCCAAAGAGGTACTGGGTTCATACATATCTTAAGCGCAGCTGCGTGAACATAGATTTTTTGCAAAAGATGCGTTTGACACAGGCAGACTTAGAAAAAGTACATGCGAAATAGAGGGGACAGGTTTAACTGCTAATGTCGTTATGGACTTTGACGTTCCAGACGGAGGCACTTCAGAACCCTCCTTCAGGGAGGCCCTGTGAACATATATTACCCATTATTTTGAACTTAACACAGACATCACCCCCACGAGAGCACAGGAGTGGGATGCCCACAAGATGGTCATCAGAGGGCAATGCATTGTCATTTTGTGGGGGGGTCCTGATCAAGGAACTCCTGGACATGGAGTTGAGATTACTTGAGACAGAGGTGTCATGGTGGGTTGACGAGATGGAAAGACACAAGCAGCTGAGAAAGAGTCACAGGGAGCTAGAGGTGCGGTTAGGGAAACATGACTATAGGCACTGCCTTGCCCTTCTCCATGCAGAGGAAGAATCGCTCGGGCAAGCTATTGGCATGGCTGGTTAAAGAGGACCAAGAACGACCCTCAATAGGAGTAATTAAGTTATGGAGTTGCACTGTGGTTAATACATTAGTGGCCATTAATGCCACTTTTTCGAATTCCTATTTGTTCCTGTAGACAGCCCCCCCAACCACATTGACAGGATCAAGGGGTTTCTTAATGAGTTTCCGTTACAGTGGCTGAATCCACTCCCATGAGTGCTCCCATGAGCGGAACTGGATGAAACCTACATAATGATGAGATACGGCTGGCTATCACTCAAATAGCCCAAAATAAAACCCTGGGTACGGATGGAATTACAATAGATTATTATTCCACCTTCAGTGTACATCTTTCTCAGAATTTCTAGGAAGTTTTTAATGAAACAAGGTAGAAGGGACAGCTCCCAGACTCGATCCCTGAGGCGCTGGTAGAGGTTCTGTAAAAACTGGGCCAGGATACCCCGAAGTCCACTCATATTGGCTGCTCTCCCAATTTAACATAGAATATAAGATATTAGGGAAGGCCCTGGCCAATAGGCTGCTCCCTGCTGCTAATACCCAATTGCATGTAGATCTGTCTGTGTTTATTTCAGATTGCAATGCCTTCCTAAACATACAACGGCTACTTCTTTTGATGAAAGCTGCCTCAAGTGAGGTGGGGGAACAGCTTGCGGTGTCGCTTGACATAGAAAAGGCGTTTGGCGTACTGGGGTGTGATTACCTACTGGTGACGTTGGAGGAAATGGGCATGAGGTGGCCTTCCTAAGTTAGATATGCGCCCTCTATAAGAACCCGACAGCAAGAGTCAGACCAGTTGATATCTCACAGGTTTGACATCCATAGGGGCTCCAGGGAGGGTTGCCCCCTGTCTCCGTTGATTTGTACCCTGGCCATGGAGCCCCTGGCCTGCTGCCTGCACTTGAAAGGGCGGTACAAAAAGGGGTGGTGATGGACGGAGCATCTCAACCAATCAAGCACTCACACCCAGTCAACAGATTTGTATTTAATCCATCACCGTTCTTTAGCCCACTCTGCCCACCCCAGTTTAGACATGGCCATATGCAAATCAGTCTGACCCTGTGCCTCATGGGAACAGTCCAGCCCAAACTGCCAAGCCATGCCTTCCCTGGAACAGAAACAAGCTTCCTAGGACCGGTTTCTGGCATTACAGCCGTCTTCAGCCAGGCTTGCTTGAATCCAGTGGCAAAGTGAGCCAGGGACTCACGTCTGAGCATACCTTGCCAACTTATCTTGAACATTGCCAACCCCCACCACGCCAACATCAAGGTTTGGCATAGGTACTTTGGTGAAATTTTCCTGATTTGGAAAGGGAATGAAAGTGACTTCAATAATTTTGTATTGCATATAAATACAGTACAACCCCATTTGACCTTTACATCCACCATACATAGGTCGACAATAGCCTTCTTGGACCTAAACATTAAACATAATGAGGGCTAAATCTATACCACTCTACATAGAAAACCGACGGAACGAAACACACTGCTATCATATAAAAGCCAACACCCCAGAGCACTCAGGGATGGATTACCCTTTGGGCAATTTCTGCGAATTCGTAGAAATTGCATACTAAAGGAGGACTACATGCATGAAGCAGAAATCCTGAAAAACAAGCTATCATCCAGAGGATATCCAAACAGAGTTGTAAAAAAATCACTGAAACGGGCCTGGAACTGCCCTAAAGAGGAACTGCTGAAACCAAAACAAAAGAAGTCAGTAGAGAAGATTGTAGGTGTTACCACTTTTGGAATACACACAAATGAAGTAAGAAAACTCATCATAAAAAACTGGAACATAATTGAGAGCTATTACCCAGAAATGACAATTCCACTCTTTGCATATAAAAGAGGGAAATATATAAAAGACCAACTTGTTGTAAATAAAACAGCGTTAGTATTAAGCATTGGCTGAAGACATGCTATCATGTCTTCATTCTAGTTTTTCCGCTCATACTTGAAATACGGCCAGACTCCATTTTGTTTTCTGGCGTCCATCTTGTGTGCTATACATTGCCATGTGTTCGCCACAAGGCGAATCCTATCTCACTGATTGTCACCCCTGGAGTTTGCCCAGCAACAGGCTATAAATAGTTCCTTGTGCGTCTAGCGCATGCTCAGTAGAAGTCACATCTGTCTCTGATAAGCGTAGATTGGAATGTGCATTTCGGCGGATCTCAAGAACCGTTAACTCCACCCATGTATCGATCATGTTCAAGAAATGTCCATATATGGTCGTAAATCATGTTTTGAGCTGTAGCCGCCTACTTATGAGCCCCTTCTTTTGTGTATAGAAGGGGACCGCATGTCTGAGTTCTTTGTGCTACCTTGTACAATACTGTAGAGTGTTGTGTGGGCTGTAGTACCACCTTTAAAGGTTTATTAAACTATGTCTTTGTATTTCCAGTTTCCGTGCCAATTTCTTTGTGTAGTCTGAGGACTCCGTGCACAGTAGGGCGAACCCTTTGCATTCGCAGGCCTGGTGGAGGCCTGTATTCATCCATTGGTGCCCGTCACGTGGGGCTCATCGGCGACTCGGATGCTCGAAGGATTTGTCGTGACGAAGGATTGGAACCTTGCCGGGGACGTGATCACTGCCAGTGGCGCCTTTAGTCCTGGCATCCCGAAGTATTCTTCCTTCCCTTCCGATCTGACCATCTAGGTGGCGCCGGTCCTCGACTGAGACCTCTTCTGTCGGTTTGCCGCGTAGTGGCCGTTTGGGCGAATTTGGAACTTGGCAGTTGGAATCTGGACGCTCTTGATTGGTAAGAATCGTTGTACGGTACATGCCGTGAGCCTTTGGTAGTCTTGATTGGCAAGGCAGTTTTAGGATACGATTGCCCCAACTAATTTGTTTGTTTGTTTGAGGTGACTAGTCATATTGTTTGGGTTGAATTTGTATATATATGCGTTGCAACACATATAGGCAGGCAATGTGGAGATATTTCTCCTGAACCTTGGATTTGAGCGGCGCAACGTTTTAAGTGACATTTTAATTATAATATTGCATAGTTTGCACTATTTTTAACATGCCAGTTTTAGCGCACTTCGTAAGTGGTGATGCTGTTTTGGAAATGACCGGTTGATACTTGAAGAATCACAGCCGGCTCCCCTGGAAGGGACGCCGAATAGGGACATGTATGTGAAGTTTGGTCTTTCCCCTATAATGTACAGCACGTTATGGAGGAAATATACAAAAAAAGATCCTGAGTTACGATGGCCTTTGCTTGGATCGTTTGATTTGCGGAAAATTGAGTATGTAGAGCAGTGTATGTGTAAGCGGCGAGTGAGACAAGACATGTTTGGTGGATACGTATGTGGGTGAAAGAAGTGCGAGAGCGTGAGAAGCGTGAACAGGTACTGATTGAGAAAGAGCAACGAAAGAGTAAGCGTGAGAGAGCGCAAGAGTCGAAAAAACGCGAAGCAAAAGAATTAGAAGAGAAACAGGAGAAAGAACGTTGGTTGCAAGTATCTGGCCAGTATCCTGTTCGACAGCCTCTTTATCCTGTCCTTATTAAACATGATGATGATTTTTCGTTATTAGATCGCTCTCAGCCCCCGTACGCTGGACCGTCTGCTCCGAGAGGAGGAGATCAGGATTCTGGACCACCCGCGCAGAAAGTGGATACGCGGTCCATGTTATCGGCCGACCGTATGGCTGATCTCCGAAAGATTGCTTATCGGGTCAACAAGGATACTGTCTCCCTTGCAGAGTTATTGAAAGAGCTTGAAGTATGGGAGGATAGGGAGAAATAATACTTTACTGTATTCATTTCTAATGAAGTAGTGACAGATTTTCGGAAATATTCCGATGTTCTTGAACCTGATGATGTAATAGCTGATTCCAAAGATCTGCGTGAAGGTTTTCTTCTTCCTTCTCAGGTGCCTGATGCGGTTCGACGGCTGTTTGCGTTGGGGGATGAGATCTTTCGGCTACGGGATGAAGCGCGGAAAAGGAAAGCTGGCGAGGAGAAAACAAATCCGAATGGCGACGGGAAGCAGTCATCCATCTTTTATTCAGATAAGATCGATGCAGTGCATGTTAAACCGATGCGGGAGGCAGCGCCTTTGTATGTTCCACCTAAAGGAGCGGGTACTAGTTTGGATAAAGGGTCTCCTGATGCAAAAGGGTATTTCATCTATAATTGGGTTTATACTCCTTGGAATAGAGAAGATGTTATGGCGTTAAAGGCTGCATTACCTGATCCACGAAAGAATCCTGCCGCCTTTTATGAGGAAGTTGAGGGGGCCCTAAATTCCTGCACTATGACCCTGGCCGATATTGATCTATTTTTCGGGCTCATATTACCCCCAGATATGTGGAGATCTGTACGAAGGGTGGACGATCTTGTAACATTTAAGGTTAGATGGGCGGATCTTGAGGATGAGGATAGAGATAGGAAGCCTGCACAGAAACCACCTCAGTCAATTCTAGATCTTCCTGCTGCCATTTTGACTAAATTAAAAACGATCATTCCTCCTAAAAAGATTGATTGGACTATGTTAGCGTCATGTAAACAGAAGGTAGATGAATCAATCTCAGATTTCTTTACATGATTTGACGAAACTTTCCATGATTTCAGCGGCCAGTGGTTACAGACGACACGGGTCGGCATCTTTTCATTGATAAATATGTTTCAAATTGATTGTCGGGAGGTTAATAAGATAGTGATACCTCAATACCCAGTAGTTTCTGACATTACGACACTTCTGACTCTGGTCCAGCCAACTGCAACAACGTTCTCTGGTATAGACTTGAAGAACGCTTTCTTTTCGATCCCTATTCATCCTGACAGCCGATATCTTTTTGGATTCACTTTGAATAATAGATCGTACAGATTTTGTAGAGTTCCTCAAGGCTATACTGAGAGTCCCAGTATTTATAGTCCAGCGTTGAAACGACAATTGGATTCTTTTATTTTACCTGAAGGTGTGGCGCTTATACAATATGTCGATGATATCTTGTTTGCAGCCGATACCCCCGAACAATGTGAGGAGTGTACATTGCCTTTACTTACTTTCTTGGCATCACACAATCACAAAGTTTCGAAAAAGAAATTGCAATATTGTAGACCAAAGGTAACCTACTTAGGTCACCTTTTGTCTAAGGAGAGGCGTGCACTTACACCAGATCACATCCAAGCAATTTTGGATACACCAGCACTCTCCACGCAGAAAGATGTTTGAGCTTTCCTGGGTCTCACTTACTTTTGTAGACAGTGGATATTAGGGTTTTCATACATAGTTAAACCACTGTTAGTACTTTTGACAAAGGATACTCCAGTTCCTCTTCCATGGACAGATGAATGTGAGAATGCTTTTCAACAATTACGTCAGGCCCTCTGTTCAGCACCAGTGTTAGGCATCCCTGATTACACGAAGCCCTTTACATTGTATGTACATGAGAGATGGATGCGCATTATCAGTGTTAGTGCAGATGCACGGTGACAAACAGCGCCCTTGTGCATACTTTTCGGCAATGCTTGATCCTGTTGCTCGAGCACTGCCTGGTTGTCTTCGCTCAGTTGCAGCAACAGCTGTGTCAATACACCAGAGGGAAGGGATTGTGTTATCTCATAAGCTGTTGGTGTTGGCCCCCCATGCTGTCAATGCCCTGTTGAATCAAACGAAGACGCAGCATCTAACTAGTGCTCGTCTAACAGGATATGAGCTAACGCTATTGGTTCTTCATATTACACTGAAGAGGTGTGCAACACTGAATCCAGCTACGTTGTTGCCCTTTCCGGTGACTTGGCCTGAGGCGCAAGAGACACACGACTGTGTCTTTGTGACTGAGGAACAGACAAAGGGTCGTATTGACTTGTAAGATACGCCCTTTACAGATGTGGATGGAGAGCAGTGGGTGGATGGGTCTTGTTTGAAGTTACCAGATGGAACTACCTCAGCAGCATATGCAATTACTACGCTACACACAATAGTGGAGACAGCACGCATACTGCAGAAATCAGCACAAGCAGCAGAACTGATAACGTTGACACGTGCGTGTGAGCTTAGTGCAGGGTTATGCGTGAATGTCTATACGGATAGCCGCTATGGTTTCGGAGTAGCGCACGATTTCGGGCTGCTCTGGAAGGAAAGGGGCTTTTTGACATCACATGGAGCACAGATAATGTATGGAGATATGTACACAATCTCTTGACTGCCTTGACATATCCGAAGAAGGTAGCTATAGTAAAATGTAGCACACACAAGAAAGTGACCGATAAAGTGGGATAAGGAAATGTTTTCGTAGATCGAGTGGCACGTGAAACTGCGATGCAGCCTGGCTCCACTCCGATGTATGTTGTGAAGTCACAAGCTGAGCGGTGGCACGATGCTAGGGAAGAGGTGTTAGAGATTCAAAAGACCGCTTCTGACAAAGAACGAGAGCAATGGTCCAAGGATGGAGAATTGGATGATGAAGGTTGTTGGAGGAATAAGCAGATGGATAAGTGGAAGTTACCCACAGCCTTTGTACAACCTATGGTTCAGATGGCACATGGGCTAGCACATGTTGGAGCTTCGGCAAATGTGAAATTGCTTACGCAAGTTCGGGAGCATCCAGAAATTGTTAGCATGGCTAAGATAGTAGTACAGACCTGCATGATTTGTCTTAAATATAATCCAGGAAAAGGGACACGAACTCCAGCAGGAGGATTTGCAACACCTACTGCACCTTTTGAAATATTGCAAATGGATTATATTCAGCTGGAACGCTGCAATAATCTAAAGTATGTTCTGGTTGTGGTTTTTGCATTCAGTAAATGAATTGAAGCATACCCTACGAAGGACAATACTGCAATGACTACTGCTAAGGTGCTGTTGAAGGAATTTTTTCCTCACTATGGTGTTTGTAGATTGTTGTGGAGTGACAATGGCCCCCATTTTGTGGCGGACGTTGTTAAGTATGTCCCGAAAGGATTAGGGATAACGCAAAAGTTTCACGCAGTGTTCCACCCACAATCAGCAGGATTGGTGGAAAAGTATAATGGCACATTGAAGCTCAAAATAGCGAAAATACAGGCTTCTACCTCTCTGACTTGGCCAGATGCTTTGCCTTTGGCATTATTATCTATCAGATCAGTACCGCATTCTCGGACAGGCCTAACACCCTATGAGATTGTTTTCGGGCGCCCCATGAACATATGGGGGTGCCCAAACCAATCTCAGTGTACGATGTACCTTGTGTTTTAATGAATGACTATTTGGCACAATTAACTGATAGTTTGGTTTCCATTCATCAACAGGTTCGAGAAGCACTCTCGGATCGGTCCACAGGAGAAGGCCATAATCTCCGGCCTGGTGACTTTGTCCTTGTGAAGTCCTTTGAGAGGTCGAGCAGTCTGGAGCCAAGGTGGTGTGGTCCCGAGCAGGTTCTTCTCGCCACAAGAACAGCTGTCCGAGTCACCAACCGGAAGAACTGGATCCGTTCCATCCATTGCCGGAAGGTGCAACCTGACCTGGTGGAGCCTGCTGTATTGACCGACCATCGAGATATCTTGACTGCGGAAAGAGGCCGTGCTGTGGTACCTGACAAATCTGAGGAGTTCTTGCCGGACCTGACAATTCCTGGATCAAGAAGATATAATCTACGACCAAGAAAAGAACCTGCAATTGTGTGAGAATTTGTCAGAACGGTCTCTAGGTCAGTGAAATGGAGAGCCGATGAGGCAAGGGGGGGGATCAGCCCTGCATTAGTGTAGTGGCACCCGTCTTGGCCCGCTGGTGAATAAATCAACGGCTACCTAGGGGTAAGAGTTCTGACATCATTTTAGTTTCAGGAAGATACTGTGTGCACATTTGTTCGAATGGATAAGAAGAAGATTTTTGGTTCTGTAGGTTTCATTGTTGTTGTAGCAGTTGTTGCTACAGTCACATGGTTTGTAGAGGATAAAGCTCCTGCCCGTGAGCTATATGTTGTTTCTACTCCAGTCCCAGATGAGCATTTCTTCTATACACTTCCATATCATGAGTTGAAACAACGACAGTCGTATTTGAATAACACTTTTATCCAAATGTTGCATCATACGCACGTTGCTACGAATGCCACAAACTGTTGGATATGTGGGATGATGCCAGCGCATCAGAAGAAAGGGGGAACACCGTTCATACCTCTCCTTTTCTCTCATAATGGCTCTTGTAGAGCCTGGTATACTTTGCTTTTTGCTTCGAGAAAACCCACAGTGGGTAGACTGCTTTTCAGACTGAATAAAGAATGCCATCAAGATAAGGAAGGCTATCCACAAGCCAACGGAACTATATGGGAGTGGGAAGAATATCGACCGGACAATGAATCAACGCCTTATATCTTTACGAACACTAGAGACACTGCTGGAAAAGAAAAGTTTGTGATTTCAGTGGCCCAAGCACAAGCAGATTTATGTGTACAGAGTGTAGGCCATATTCCTGTAGGTGTTAGTGATTGTATTGTTGTATTGAATATTGATGGTCTTAATAATAGCACTTTTTTCGCCTCTCATAATACTTACTTTGTATGTGGAAACAAAGGCTATTATCGATTACCAGCTGGATGGTCCGGAGTATGTTATGTATCATTTTTATTGCCACCTGTATTTTTGGCACCTGCATCATATCATAAAGATTTGAAATTACTGAACAATGTGACTGTAAACAGATATAAACGAACTTTGTCTGTCGATGACGTTGATCAAACTGATACCAGCCTGCAGCAATATATAGATTTCAAACTAGGAGTGTTTTTCTTTGTGGGAGCTGCTCTGAATAGTAGAAAGATACGACGATTGACGAGAGTAGTGGAAGCTGTTACTAATCAGACTGCTGCAGCCCTTGGAAACCTTACTGAAGAGCTGCAAATTACTAGGATTGTTGCATTACAGAACCGAATGGTTTTGGATGTAATGTTAGCAGACAGAGGCGGGGCTTGTAGAATTATTGGAAGTAGTTGTTGTCTTTATCCCTGACCATACTCCTTCTGTGTACAAAGCCATTAACAAATTGCATAAAATTGCAGCTGATATACATGTTGAAAATGTGTCTTGGACCTTTGCAAGTTGGTTCTGGACCTTGATCTCTACATAGGGTTGGAAAGTTCTTACTGGACTTTGTATAGTTGTTGCCATATTATTCACGTGTTGTGTATGTATCCAATGTAGTCCAATGATATGTTCTTTGTGTGTTTCGTTTTGTGTGCCAAATAAACAATCCTTTACAGAGGCTGCCCATCAGAAAACTATAACTAGAGAGATAGCCGAAATGATGAGCATCGATATAAACGATGAGTATTTAGATTATCCAAGAAAACCGAATGTCTTCAGCAAATGCTGAAAGGGTCGTCTGTTGTAAATAAAACAGCGTTAGTATTAAGCATTCGCTGAAGACATGCTATCATGTCTTCGTTCTACTTTTCCCGCTCATACTTGAAATACGGCCAGACTCCATTTTGTTTTCAGGCGTCCATCGTGTGTGCTATACATTGCTATGTGCTCGCCACGAGGCGAGTCCTATCTCACTGATTGTCACCCTTGGAGTTTGCCCAGCAACAGGCTATAAATAGTTCATTGTGCGTCTAGAGCATGCTCAGTAGGAGTCACATCTGTCTCTGATTAGCGTAGATTGGAATGTGCATTTCGGCGGATCTCAAGAACTGTTAACTCCACCCATGTATCGATCATGTTCAAGAAATGTCCATGTATGGTCTTAAATCATGTTTTGAGCAGTAACCGCCTACATATGAGCCCCTTCTTTTGTGTATATAAGGGGACCACATGTCTGAGTTCTTTGTGCTACCTTGTACAATACAGTAGAGTGTTGTGTGGGCTGTAGTACCACCTTTAAAGGTTTATTAAACTATGTCCTTGTATTTCCAGTTTCCGTGCCAATTTCTTTGTGTAGTCTGAGGACTACGTGCACAGAAGGGCGAACCCTTTGCATTCACAGGCCTGGCTGAGGCCTGTATTCATCAACCTAGTCAGATCATCCACTGAGACAACTAGACCCAAACTAAATACCTTGGAATCCATATGGGGCCTTCCAGAGATCAAAGGCCACCACAAATGTGGAAACTGTGTGGTATGTCCTTTTACCACTAATACACAGACGTTTGAACATGGATCATGGAAACACACATTAAACTTTTTCTCTAATCGCAATACTAGGAACGTGATCTGCTGCATATGGTGTCCGTGTGATTTACCATATATTGGACAAACGCAACAGCCTATAAAAGCACGCATTGGGCAACATCGAAGTCGTATACGACATTCGGTGGAAAATGCCCCTCTTGTTTCTCACTACAAAGACAAAAACCACTCAGCTGACGACATTAGATGGCAAGTAATTGATATTGGCCAAATACCGGAGAGGGGAGGTGATATCTCACAAATCCTACAAAGATGTGAGTAATTGGATAGACCTCACTAACTCTATAAATCAGGGTCTAAATACCTCTGAAGAATGGCGTGGCTTTGTAGCTACTCTGACCTGAAACATTGTGCATACATATATCCTTCTCTGACTGTCAGTACTAGGCAGAATCCGCTAATTTAACCACCTTGCATATATACCATTCTCTATCTATATGCGGAAAAACTTTGCCTTAAATCAGAAGCCCCTTGATACATGGAATATATAACACTTCTAGTGACGGAAACCTGGCTTAATGAGGAGTCAACCCCAGATATTTTGGCCGCGGTGCCCCCGGGCTATTACATCCTCCAGACTAATAGACCATCTGGTAAGCCGGGTGGTGGAGTCACAGCCATTGTGAGACACTCAATCAGGTTTTCCCTAGAAGTTGCCACTATACCATCAGTTGACTACCTTATTCTTAGACTGGAATCCTCCTTGTCCTCTCTTATCTGTGTTCTTGTCTATCGCCCCCCCCCCAACATGCCTAGCTTTCCATAGCTGTTTGGCGATATGCTCTCCCAATTGGTGACCAACAACTCAAAAGTGCTGATCATCGGCGACTTTAACTACTGGCCCTCGGATGCCAGGGAAAGTTCTTGCTCCTCTGCTTTCACAGATCTTTTAGCGGGCATGAACTGCACTCAACATATTCAGTCGGCAACGCACATTAAAGGCCACATCTTAGACCAGGTCTGCACGTCCAATCTAGACATCTCTTTACCCCTTATTTCTCCATGTCCGTGGTCCGACCACTCCATTATCACGTTTTCCCTGACCTTGTCCCCCCACACTAGTCTAACATCTACGGGGAATTTCTTGGCAAGGAACTGGAACAGGGTGGACCTTGAAGAATTTTGCTGCTTAATTAGTGCGTCCCTCCCCGCCGAACATGATTCCCTAAACTCCCAGGCCACCAACATGAGGCACTGGCTTGAATCAGCCAGCAATATTGTGGCGCCCTTCAGACGTCTTAAACTAAAGCGCCCCCACGATGCCCAGAGATGGTTGTCGGATGAGTTAAAAGCAAAAAAACTTACACTCAGGCAGGCTGAACGTAGCTGGATGCGTAATTATGCCCCAGAGAAAAAAATTGCTATTTATGGCCCAGCTTAAAGATTATAAGCACTCTATTCTCCAGGCAAAAATTTTGTATTTCTCGAAAAAGATTACTGACTCCGCCGCTAAGGCAAAATATATTTTATCTATTGTAGAAGAGCACTCACACCCCGATAGGGTGACTATTACACCCCCCCTCTCAAGCGCTTTGCGACTCTCTTAACTCTTACTTTGTGGAAAAAATTTAGAAAATTAAAAATAGTATTCCCTTTCGCACCCCTTCTCCCACATCCACATCTGCAACTTCACCTGCCATCAGAAACTTTCACACAGTGTCTCAGATACCCCTGATATCTGAGGAGGAATTCTCTGCCCTGTTAAAAAAGGTGGGTTCTGGCTCTCCTACAGATTGTCGCCCCCCCATATTCTACGGGAGGCTTTTACTATCTGCCCCACACACCCCCCCTGGTACTTCTTAATAATTCCCTCCGGATTGGCCTGGTCCCTGACTCCTTCAAAACAGCCGAAGTAGTACCCATCTTGAAAAAGCCTAATGCGGACCCCTCCAAAATGAGCAATTTTTGCCCCATCTCCCTGCTCCCCTACCTTAGTAAAGTGCTGGAGGCCCATGTCACTAACTTCTTGAGCTCCTTTATCGAACATACCCAGTTCCTCGACTCGCAAAAGGCTGGCTTTAGGCCAGCCCATTCAACTGAGTCAGTTATCCTCTCATTAATGGAGGAGCTGAGGAGAGGAGCGGACCTTGGGATTAGCCAGGCCTTGGTGCTTCTAGATCTGTCGGCTGCCTTTGACACGGTCGACCACAATATTTTGGATCCTCTCCTTTCTAAATAACTGCCATCAGGCCGTTCGCCTCTCCAATTACTCAGCGAATAAAGTCGCGTCGACATGTGGCGTCCCTCAGGGCTCCTTCCTTTCTCCCCTTCTTTTTAACTTATATTTGACTCCCCTTATCCGTTCCTTACGGGGTAACAATGTCATTGCTTTTAACTACGCTGACGACATCCAGCTTGTCTTTGACATCCACTCCTCAACCAATCAATACATAATTTTCAGTCTACCCTGTGTCTTATTAGTAATTGGATGCAGGATAACCAGTTAAAACTTAACCCCGACAAGGCCGAGCTGGTCTTGGTCGGAGGTACCTCCAATCCCTGGAACTCTAACTTTTGGCCCTTTGGCTTCGGCTCCTCCCCCCGCCCTGCCAGCTCAGCAAAAAGTCTTGGCGTTATTGTCAGCAACGATCTTTTCATGAAGCCCCAGATCAGTGCAGTGGTATCTTCTTGTTTCTTCCATCTTCGGAAGATCCGTAAGATCTCCCGATTTCTAACCACGGAGGCCCTGACTCTTTGTCTGTTGGCCCTTGTAGTCTCGAGGATTGATTTCGTCAACGCACTTTATGTTGGCATTCCGGCGTACCAGCTAAATCACTTACAGCTGGTACAGAATCAGTCCGCAAGACTAATCTTTCACCAGGCCCAGACACCTCCAAGTCCGTCCCCTGCTTAAAGCCCTCCATTGGCTTCCAGTGGCCAAACACAGCGAATTTAAACTTGGCTTCATCATTTTTAAAGCCCTGGCTGGTCTTGGCCCTGCATTTATTTCTTCTCTTCTCCACCGCTATTCTCCCTCACGTAACCTTCATTCCTCACACTGGCCCTACTCATCACTCCCACTTTTAATCGTAAAAAACATGGCGGTCTCAGATTTTCTTTTCTTGCCCCCTCTTGCTGGAATGAACTACCTTTGGAGCTGAGACTCACCTCTTCTTATCCTCACTTTAGATCTCTTCTTAAAACTCTACTGTTTCGTCAAGCTCATGGATAATCACTTTCTTTTAACACTCTCTACACTGCTGAATGTCTGTCCACCATGTTCTCACAGCGCCATGAAACCGCTAGGTGTAAGTGTGCTATATAAGTGTTTTTAACATAACATAACATAAAAATGTACAAATGTGTATATGCAGCACTTCGGTTTATGAAATACCTATAATACCATGCCACAATTAGGATTCGCATGATGCATGCTGTATATAATGTATATAATTAATCGCAGAATGATATGTGGTACTCTGTTTTGAACCATTTGAATGTTTGGAATATGCGCGAAAGGGGCTTACACGCCGTGCCCGGGGTCCTCAAGTGCCAGGTCTATATTTATACAAATGTGTATATGTTGTACATAATGCATATAATTAATAGCGGAATGATATGCAGCACTCTGTTTTGAACCAATTGAAGGTTTGGAGTATGCGCGAAAGGGGCTTGCACACCGTGCCCATGGTCCTCAATTGCCAGGTCTAAATGTGTACATGTTATACTTTGGTCTATGAAATGCCTGCAATACCATGCCACAATCAGGATTCGCATGATGCATGTTGTACATAATGTATATAACCAATCGCAGAATGATATGCGGCACTCTGTTTGGAACCAATTGAATGATTGGAATATGCGCAAAAAGTGCTTGCACACTGTGCCCTTGGTCCTGAATTGCCAGGTCTACTCATGTTAACAACATTTCATAATTAAATCCTAATTCCAAATTCTAAGTAAGTATTCAGATCTCCTCCCCCTCGGATTATTGTGGGTTGCAGAGCATATAGACTGCTCTCCAACTGTTGATAAAAGTCAGGGTCATCGACGTTAGGTCCATACGTATTTACACTGGTAATTTCTGTGCCAGTTAGTTTACCCTGCCATCCTATAGCAGCCCATATCATCATATATAGTGTGGGTTAGTGTGAAAGAAGTACCCTTTTTAATTAGTATAATAACTCCCCTTGAGGAGTACCAAGCGGCCGCCCTCACCACCGCCCTACGCGAGTATCCCTTAATTTATTAAGATGAGTCTCTTGCATCAGGGCTATTTGAACATGATGCCTATCTAAATATGCAAACACCTGCCGAATCCTTTTGGGATTATTCAATCCTCTGACGTTCCAAGTAAAAAATCTAATTTTTTTCAGCCTTGATGGTATTCTACATAATATATCCTTTGTGTCTTTCTCTGGTGCTCCAACCACCCCATGTGCACTACGCTTCGGCAGTCCTATTTGTGATGCACCGCACTAAGAATGAACAACAAAAATTCCCCCATCACCCTTTTTCCCGGTTAAAGCTACGTTCTCCTCTTGTCTACGAGTTGCTTAGATGTGGGGGTACTCCTTTGTAGGGGCAGCTTAGAGCCTGAAGGTCCCCCCGGTGTACTGGGAGCAGTCACTTCATAATGGGCATGCGTCATCATGACATATTGTAATCATACCCGGTCTATAGCGATACACCTCGGTCCTTTCAATTTATACGATGTAGGATGCCATTTTCTCTATATATGCTATAGCAGTTTGAGTTCTTTATATACCCGCATGTCTTTAAACCTGGTGTGCTTCCCCTTACAATATCACTCAAATTGCATTACATTCATTTTCTGTGTACAATATTAGTTCTTTCTGCAACTGTTATTTTCACATGTATATTTACCATCCCGCTTACTACCATTATGACCACGATGCAGCATACGACAGCAAGTCAGTCCTTATTATGCAGCCGTGAGAGCTAATTGTTCATGTTCCCACTGGTAGGTCATTCATGGCGCACCACCCATCTTTCTTTGTAATTGTTCTGGAGATTGTGCAAGGGCTGATCGTTCCTGGTGTCATTCCATATGTTCAGATGTGACTGAGCGCGGTGATCCCGGCTGGTTCTGCTGCTTCTGCTTCAGGAAATCCATGGCTGCGCCTGGCGTCGTGAAAAATCTGGGTTTAACCTCATGCATGACTCTGAGGCGTGCCAGGTACATCATTGCATATGGAATTTTTGCCATGTGGAGCTTCTTTTTTATATTTGCAAATTCTGTGTGTGCTATTTGTACAGCTCTTATGAAGTCTGGATAAAGGCCACTTTGTTCCCTTGATAGTTAATTTGCTTTTTGTCTCTCGCCAGTCTCAGTACTGCGTCCCGGTCTCTGTAATTCAATAACCTGGCTATGATGGTCTCGGGCGCACCCGGTGGGGGCCTAGGGGCCAGTATTCTGTGTGGCCTTTCAACAATCAGGACCTGGGAGATGTGTTCCACTCCTAAAATATCTTTAAGTATGGTTTCAATATAGTCCTCCAGGTGGCCTGTATTTGTACTTTTAGGCACCCCCACAATACAAAAATGATTGCGCCGGGATCGCGCCTCTAATTCTTCATTCTGAGCTTTGATTGAGTCCAGCACGTTCTACATGCCTTTACATCTGCCAGCGGTTTTATTTCACTCGTCCTCCACTGAGGATATTTGCTGCTCCACTGTGGTCAAATGGGCCACTTGCTTTTCTAGCTTTGCCGTCCATACTGTCCTTGTGCTGCGTCAATGTGTCGATCTTGCCATCAATTGCTTGTAGGCTTTGTTGCATCGATAGCAAAGTGGCCTATAGCAGTGGAGCCTCCAGTTCTGTGTCCGAGTGCACGCTTGGCGGCCTTGTGGAGTGGGGGGATTCAAAGTTCAAGTGCAACTGTTGTTTGTCCATCTTGCCCATAGTTGCAGATTTAGCTGTTACTATTTTTTGTATATTCTGGGGTTTTGCGCCAGTTGTGATCTGTCTGGGGCAAGTCCTGTCTTTTGCGGCACATCTGTAAGTAGGGTGACCAGATTCTTAAAACAAAAAACCGGGACAGTTCATAGACAACAAAGTAGGACTACTGTTTGCAGTAACGGTCGACATAAAATAGGACTATAAGACAGCTGTTATAGACATAGAAAGGGGGCTACAATGACAGTCGCCCCCACAGACACAGATGAAGAATTACAGATGACAAATCAGATGTGTGACAAAACACCAATTGATTTTTTTACCTAACAGCATGTGCATTATAGGATGCTGGGGTTTGCTCTAACAATGCCAAGAACAGCCTCCAAAACGTGTAACTTTCAAAAATGGCTAAAAAGCTTGACCAATGGCAGAAGTTGAGAAGGGGAAGGGAAAGAAGGAAGAGAAAGGGAGACAAAAGGTACTATGAAGTGGATACGGCTGAGGAGGTAGTCCTGTCTGTGTCTCTGAGATGACGGGAGGGATGAGAGAGGGCCTGTCTTTGCCTCTGAGGTGTGGGATGGGCTATGACAATAGGCCTGTCTCCCCGTCTGAGATAAGGGCAGGGGGACAGGAACTGTGCCATTTCTCAGGTATAAGGCTAACTCCAAAATAGATGCAGTATGTTACTGGTGATGTCCGATCTGTGCATGCTGCTGTCGTATATAAGTGTCTCCTGTTGAGCAGCTTTAAAAACACCTCAAGACACTCCATTCTTTGCTGTGATAAAACCCATGACATCATAGTGCTTAAGAACATTTTCCTAAGTGCATTTTGATTTGATTTATAGATTTGTAAAGCGCACGTATGCCCAAGGGTGTATTGGTGCAGGAATTGGCAGTAACGCTGAAGTTTGGCAGGACCGGGTGATATTAATACAATATATGAACAAGGCAGTTGGCGAATAACCATGTTTTCAGCAGTCTTCTAAATGGCATGAGCGATGTGCTGCTCTTTGAGGGGATCGGTAAGTGGTTCCAGGTTTTCGCTGTCCCTAATAGGAAGCTTCTGCTCCCCCCCCCCCCAGCGAACCTGCTTATACCTGGGTATTAATAGTAGATTTGAATTAGCTGACCTTACATTTCTGGCTGGCATTTACCTTTTGAGATGTGTCCTCAGATACAGTGGTCCTTTACTCTGTAGGGTCTTATATGCTTTTTGTTCTGGTTGGATTAAGCTTTTTAAAAAAGGTGACAAGTCATGTTCGGATTGTCAGGACAACCACAACATGCAGAAAAATATTTTAGCTCACCAAAAAGTTCAAAAGAAACATTTTGACTCTACATGTTCTTTTGCTTTACATGACTTTCAAATTGGAGACTGGGTTTTGGTCAAAAATCCTAATAGAGTTTTGAAAGGTGCCCTTAAGTTTTCTTTACCTGCTCAAGTACTCAAAACAACCAAGGGTCCATTCTTTTTGGACATAAGAGTTTTGGTCAAGTTGTCTCACATTTTGATTGTTCTCATTTTCCTTTTGTTGCCTCATCTGATGTTTCTTCTAATACTTTAACCAATTCTCAAATTGGTCATGTTACTTCCTCACAACTCACACCTTCCTTTTCAGGTTACCACAGGACTCATCGTAATTGTTCCGTAGCTGTTAGGTTTAAGGACTTCTATATGTCTTGATTTATTTATATTTTACTTCACAGGTCTTGTTGTTCATTTTCTTATGGGAGGGAGATAATGTAAAGGTTTGTATTACATACTTGTTTCATCTTGCTTTTCATTACTGTGACACATACTGTATGACATCCTTACCTGCTCCTTGTTCGTGGCGAGCACACCTTCAAACATGATTGTGTTTGAAAGTGCATTGCTTGTGATGTTGATCTTTAATGAAGCATGTCAGTTGTTGAACAGACATTGACAGCCCATGCATCGTCGAGGATGGATGCACTCCTGTGGTGAAGCTGTTGTTTTCAATAAAATTACCTTGGATTCATACCTCTACCTTGTCCGCTCATCCTTTGGCCTTACAACCTGGTACTTCACAAAGACTGAATGGATGCTTGACATCCACGCCAAGCAATGGAAACATTCAGGTGACACTGTAAGGACATACAATGGAGATAGTTGTTATAGCCTCATTACATGCTAATAATTTCCAGAGAAACATGAAAACATAATTTGCTGTCATAGGTTACGTACAATAAGACATAAAATGTTCTCTGTAGAAACTGTCAATGGACTTTAAACCCAAAACTATATATACATTGAAAGTGGTATTTGTAAGAACTGGGGGTCTCTAGTTGGCAGAGGTAGGTACCACTGTCCAAATAGGGACCCTTGCTTCTAGTCAGGTTAAGGAGGAAACCCTTTGAGATAACCCCTGCTCACCCTCTAGGTGGCTTGGCACGAGCAGTCAAGGCTAATCAGAAAGCAATGTGTAAGTATTTGTACCAACACTCACAGTAATACAGTGAAAACACCTCAAACTGACTCCACAACAGTTTAGAAAATTAAAGGTATTTAATCTAAACTACACAAGACCAAAACAACAAAAATCCAACATACACAATTCAAGAATATGATTGTGAAAGAGTTCTTTAGGTTGCGATAAAATAATCCACAGTTGCATGAATAGTTCCCAGTTGCGACACGTTTAGGCAACAGTACCTTTATTTGCAACAAAGTTCCAAAAGCAGAAGCTGGTGCAGTGGAAAACAAGCGATGTATTGCTCCTGAGCCCTTGGGGAGGCGATGTGACAACCCCGCTGCAGCAGCGGGCATGTTGTGATGAATCCGGTCTGTATGGGGAGGAAGGCCACTTGTATGGATTCGGGTGCATAGGTTCCGTTGGAAGTTTGTTCTCGCAAAGGCACGATGCGAGGATCTCGTAGGGGCTGCGACGATCTCAGGGGCGACGATGCGCGATCCAGCGGCGACCTCTCTCTCGCAGTTCCTCGATGAGATGGCTCTGCGACGATGTTCTCATCGACGTGATGCAGTCCTCAAGCAAGCGGTGTGGCGAACTCACCCAGCGACGACAGGCTCTGCGACGACACTTGCAGCGATGTTAGTCTTCCCACACCGGTCTGGTGCGTCCCGCAAACGAAGGATGCGATGGCTCTGGCAGCGCAACAGGCGCTGCGTCGATCTCGGCATTCATAGCGGCGGAAATTTCCTCTGCAGCGAGCAATGCGATAATGTTTCTGTAACAAAGTCTTTAAAGCGTGATTTTCAGCTTCCCAACACAAATACAAATTCCAGAGGCACCACACATGGGCCACGCACTCCAGGAAGGCCCGAACTCTCTCAGTAGAGCTCAGGGGAAGCTGGCGGGGTGAGTCCTTTTGTTCCTGGGACTTCAAAACAGGGAGCCAGCTCTTCTCAGGCCCTTGGAGATTCCTTAAAGCAAAGGGACACAGCACAAAGCAAAATCCTTCCCCTCTCCTTGGCAGTAAAGCAACAGCAGGGCAATCCAGCAGAGCAACAGCTGGACAATCTTCCTTCTTCAGTTTCAGCTTTTTCCTTGGCAGAGGTTCCTTCATGATTCCAAGATGATCTAATTTTCTGTTATCAGGGGTCCTGTACTTATACCCCTAAAAGTCTTTGTTGTCTTTGTGCAAGTGGGCCCTGAGCCCGGTCTGGACCATTTCTGGGTGTTCCTTGAACACTTTGTTTTCCTGGCTTCTCCTTTCGTTTCAGAGTGAGGGGCAGGGTATTCAGCTACCCAGCAGGAGGTGGAGCCAGCATTGTGGAAGGCAGGCACAGCCCTATTCAGGCCCAGGTGCTATCTCCTCCCACCACTCAAGTTGCAATGCAGTCATTCAGCCTAGGGCTGACTTAGCCAGCCTCCTGGGGAATCCCCAGCCCCTGTCACTCTCAAACCAGACATTCAATACACAAACAGGCCAAGGCACACAGAAAGGGCAGCAAAGAGAACAGCAACTTTCTAAAAGTGTTGTTCTCAAACACAGGATTCAAAAACAACCTTTCCCAAAAGGTGTGTTATTAAATTCTAAGTTCAGGGTTACTAGACTTTTATGTCCTATCCTGTTCCTATGGGAGGATATGCTGGTAGCCACTGTAGCCATCATCCCCCATGATAGCCTATGGAGCAAGATAGCCTTGCAGCAGTGAAAACAAAAATGGCTGTAATTCACTACCAGAGCATGTCATCTGCACAAGTAAATGCTCTACGTTTCACATACACTGCACCCTGCCCAAGGGGGTACCTTGGGCCTTCCATAGGGGTGACCAATGTGCACAAAAAGGGAAGGGTTAGGCCTGGTCAGTGGGGACACTGACCAGGAGGACATGGCAGTTCAAAGACTGCACACAGGCACTGGGGTGGCAGCCCTGAGACACCATTTTGGGGTTACTCCTGTGGGTGGCACAATCAGTGCTGCAGTCCCACTAGTAGCATTTGTCATCACCAGCCCTGGCACACCCAGTGCACTTTACTAGGGACTTCTTAGTGACACAAATATGCCAATCATGTATATCTAATCATATTAACAATTTAGACAGCGAGCACTTGCACTCAAACACTGATCATCAGTGTCAGAGTGTCCAAAGCATCTAAACCAGCAAAAACGAAATCCAGCACCGCATCAAAAATACAGGAGGTAGAGGCTATAAAGACAGTAGTTGGAATCCCGCAGTCAGACGTCTCGTGGCATCCCTTCCCATGACGGTGGAATAGGTCAAAGTGCGTGTGATGCCACTTCTGCTTACCTAGGTATTTCGGTTGCCATCCAAAAAATAAAAAACTCCATCCCACCGCTCATACCGGCCGTCATTACACCCATCCAATGAGGAATCATTCCCTACCCTCATGGACAGCACCCATCATTAATCACCTAGATTCACATTATGAAAACAATGCTTCATGCAGTAATACATTCATTCCTTCATCTTGATTCTATAAACCTTTAATAATATTTCTGAAGTCCGGGTGGTAACAATTTGTGCATCTTTGCCACTACGAAGTCACGAAAATCAACTGATTGTCCTCCTATTCTGTCAATATGTATTCCTCTTCAGGTTAGTAATCGCCACGTAAACCGTGCCTCAATTACCCTAATCTGTGCATTTCAAGGACACGGGTTCTTCGTGTTCTATCTTATAGAGATATATGAAGAAACTCCAAACAACCATCACTGTGTGTTCATGAGACATACAAATCTAAATGAACCAGCAGCAGCTTTAGAGTTGTGGCATGGCCATGTCGTCTGCTGAACTCCCTTCTGAAGGGCTGGCTTGTCAATCAGAAGGGCTGATGATGTCTGACAACCTGAAAGCATTGCTCTCGCCTCTAGATGCGAGATACTGAAGCCCTTTCTATAGCACTATCAGAAGAAACCTGGCTTTGTAAATGGCTTCTGATTGCTAATACAATGCCTTTCTACTGGGGATCATTAGAGTTGAGTGCAAAGTGAGTTATTCTCAGGTGACTTTTCTTTTGCCTTACACTGTGTGTCTCAGACTTGTACAGTTTCCTGCTAGTGATTCTGAAGCTGCTATACACATTTTTCAGATTTCCAGTAATACGTAGAGATATTAAAAAGCTTTCATACTCTAAAAACCCTCTGACATTTTCTTCCCTCTACAACTATACAAAATGCAAGCTGACATTATGTTTCAAACACTGACTCCATAGGTGTATATTTGTGAGCGGCGCGTGGCATCCAGGCAGCCTTCTCTCATGATATTTTGTGCTTCAATTAGCAGGCGCCACAATGGCGTTCTGCAAATCTCCACACTGCAGGAGTAATATTGTAGACTCTTGAAAAAATAATGCTCTTTGCATTCTCTTTCATTGCCATCCATACCATAATTCCACCCAACAGCTAAACCACTTCTGCCGAGAAAAAAAGACCACCGGGAATAATGTGCAGGTAAATAACAGGGTATGGGGCGGACTGCTGAGTTTCTGAGCAGCTAAAACCATGACTGATGAGTACCCGTCAATGGTAACTTTAGCAAGAGAATACCGCTGATTTAAAAGTCAGAAAAAATAGATGAGATTAAGGCTCAATGACGCAGACTGGTTGCACAAGACCCATTACTAGACCATAAAGAGCTTCAGACGTTAGACTTTTTCGTTTGGACTAGAGCAGCCTTCTCCAACAAAGTAGCACATAAGCTACCTGCAAGTAGCTCTCCTATGTGCATCCCAGCCTATTAAAGTAGAAGCTTTCGCTAGGTCGAATTATTATATGCAGACCAACATTGAAAATGTAATGTAATGTGTAATGTAAGGTCCACTTATGTTAAAATCTAGTTTGCGACATCAACATTATCGGCTCCATCTTGTCCCTTTTCAGGCTCCTACGTGTGCGTAAGTAGCAGCCATTTTGAATGCCATGGCCTCTCTGCCCACTGCTGATAGCCAGCGCATCTTTCTCTCTCTCCCTCTGACCTCGCAAGCATCCCCCGCGCACTGACAGCCCCCGCTCTCACATGCTTGGGCCATAAACCTCTCCTTCAGCACGACCCTGCCTCAGAGCCACATCCCGTACCCAGCAAACACCTCCCTCCATCCCTTTCATGATCACGCATCCTTTGATGAACCCCCTTCCTCTGTACCCGATTGCTCGGCCCGATTCCAGGCCACCACCTGGCCCTGCAGATGCAGTTTATTGCCCCCTACAGTAGGAAGCTGCCCTCTTCAAAGGATCTACAACTGATCAAAGCCCCCACCCCATGAGATCCGATCAGCCGCACACATTCCGGGAACCGGCGGAATGTCCAGCTGCGCAACAGTCATCACCTACTGAGATCGGGGTGGGGACTTCTACTGTAAATGTGTGTGGGAACGGGCTTGAAGCGTGGATTCCGAGGATGTCTTTCCGTACATCAAAGTGTTGACAAAGATGTGTTTCATGTAATAAAGCCATAAACCTGTGTATAAGAGGCCAGGCCTCAGAGATGCGGTTAGAGCACCTCGAGAAGATACCCTGTTGTCTGATTTGACGTGTTCTGCTCCGTCGGAATAAACTTCTGTTTCCTGCCTTCCAGTCTCCAGCGCCTGCCTCTTTGTTTGATAATTTTGAGCGGTATGAGAGGCGACTAATGCCGGGCAATACTTAAAGGTTATTGGTTGAAATTGGCCTTACCTTTCACAATTGGCGTCCCAAACGTGGGGCCCATCAGCGACACGTGGATCCAGTGTGAGAGGTCCTGACGACAGAGTGAACGACTGCAACGATCGGGAGTGCATCTGCCCGATAGACCCTCGTCTGGCAGCCGATCATCCGAACTTCACCGGTTCCGAGCAGACCTCTCTCGTGTGATCTATGGTCCAGACTGGGAATAATCAGGAGTGCCGCAGCAATTACGGAGAATGGAGGACCATCGGGCGCTGGAAGCGGAAGACGAGAAACTGTCAATGCGGTCCAGGTAAGGTCATGTAACACGACAAATTGCGAAACGATTGTTTGATTGTTTGAAAATACTAGTATTGCTCATTGATTGTTTTTGAGATATTCTCTGCCTGCAAACGGGGAAGAATAGGAATATTCTCTCTTCCTTTGCAGATAGTGAAGGGTAGGTAACGCTGACTTTTGTCCCCCTTTGTAATCTGTCGTGCCTATTTTTCTCCCCACTGATTGATTGATTGTCCGAACATTGATTGTTCGAAGTTTGTTCTTTTGAGATATTCTCTGTTTGCAAATAACATAGAATAGAAATATTCTGTCTAGTATTTGCAAGTAGTGAAGGATAGGTAGTGCGGACATTTGTCCCCCTTTGTAATCTGTCATGCCTATCTTCTCCCCACTGATTGGTAGTTGGTTCAGCCCGGACCGCCTATTAGAGATGAACCATCCAGCTCCACTGGAAGGCACCCCTAAAAAGGACATGTTTACTAAATATGGATTAGTTGCCGTAGCCTATAGCAAGCTATGGTACAAATATACAAGAAAGGATCAGGAAAGTCAGTGGCCACTGATAGGATCCTTTGATGACGATAAAATAAACATGCTGGAAACAGCTCTTCGTAACAATAAGACAACGCCCACTATGCTTGATAGTCTCGGCATGTGGCGCAAACGGAAAAAGAAAAACAACGTTAGATTTGAGAAAGAGCTACGAAAAGCAGCTCACCTAGCTGCCAAAAAGTTAGAGGAAGAGATAAAGGAGAGAGAGGAAGCCAAACAGAAGCAAGAGTCCGAAACATCGGGCCAGTGTCCCGTTAGAACACCCTCTATGCTCTACCCGAGTTACCCTCGAAACAACGAGCGAATGATGATTTATTACTAGGTCCTCCAATCATCTACATGCCCCCTCCATACGCCCCTTCCCAACCCTTAGTACAGCACCCGCAGCCCCCAAGTACAGGTGAGAATAGTGCCAGGGCCTCGGTCCTGACGGCCTCCATGCCGGCCGAGCCCCTTGTACTCAGCGCAGCGCAAGCAGTAACATTAGACAACCCTGAGACCCGAAAGAAAGATTCCACTGGAATGAACCGGTTGAGCAAGGATGAACGAGCAGGGATCGATAAGATAGTAAGGACACTGGTGGAACGAAAGGAGAGTGAGGAATATGTTACGGATATGTACAATTCATATGCCGATAACCACAAACGACACTTTGTTGTGCGATTTTGTTATCACACCCTCAATGCCTATGAGGACTGATACTAAGACAAAGGTCCTGAGAGCATAACGACTCTGTATAGGAAAGTTGACATTGGGGGTGAAGGCGAGTGTGACGTGACGGACCTCTTCAGGCGTACGCTTGAAGTTTTCCGCCACCTCAATGAACAGAGGTTAGAAGCTAAAACTACGACTTCTGTAGCGACCGAACCCCGAACAGAAAAAACAGACACAATGATGCCTATAAAGGAGGCCGCTCCCTACTGAGTTCCCCCACGAGGACAGGGAAGCATGATGACATTAACCACCAAGATGCAAGAGGGAGGGTAGTTTATAACTTGGTCTACCAACCGTGGGATCGAGAAGACATCCTGACTTTCCGAAAATCCTTACCCGATTTACGAAAGAACCCCACTGCCTTTTATACTGAGCTAGGTACAGCCTTGGGTTCGACGATTATGACCCTAGCTGACATTGATTTGTTTTTCGGGTTATGTCTGCCAGCTGATGTGTGGAAGCAAATCCGGAAAATCGACCACCTTGAGCTGTTTGGACATACCTGGTCACAACTCGATGGCATAGATAGACAACGAGAGCCTGGACAGAAACCTTTAAAGTCCATTTTAGACCTCCCAGACAAGATCGTCCAGAAATTGAAAACCCTGATCCCAGAAAAGAAGGTGGACTGGTCGATAGTAACGGCCTGCCGCCAGAAACCCCAGGAAGACGTATCAGAATACTTCTCCCGGTTTGAGACGGTGTTTTCCGATTACAGCGGCCAAGACATGACCACTGCAACCAGACATCATCTGTTTGTCCAGAATTATGTCAAAGGTCTGTCGCAGGAAGTCTCACAGAAACTACAGACTAGCGAGAGTAGTTGGGCGGCCTCCAAACCTGCGGCTATCCTTCAGATGGCCCAGTATTATGAGCATCAGAAGAACGAGAATGATAGGGAGACTGAGAAAAAGAAAAAGGACCTGAAGGAAAGGGTGATGATCGCACAGTTGCAGGGGGTGACTATAGGAAGAGAGCAGTACAAAGGAAATTACCAGTCAAATGCTCCTAGAAATCCACCGCCTAAAGATCGTACACCTGCACCCTACGCTGGACGTAAAGACATCGACGAGAACCAGTGTGCATTTTGCAAAGGATTTGGACATTGGAAGTCCCAGTGTTCGGCCCTGTTAGAAATTAACAAAAATAGGGACACAAGAGATGTAGGGGGTGGGCCAAGAAGTAGAGGACAGGGACGAGGGTACACGAACGACACCAACAATGACAGGCCAGGCAGACCGAACACGTTTGACCGTCCCCGACAGAACCGGTACCAACAGTCTGACTGCGACGACACCCACGACTTCGCATAGGACTGCCAAGGGCAAGGGAGGGATCCAGTCGAGCTCTATGTTGACCAGCAAGGTCCTTATGTCACCGCTAAGGTCCTGGGTACGAAGTCTCCATTTTTGGTAGACATTGGCGCAACACGTAGTGCTTTATCTAAACGACTGATTCCAAGGGCACCCTTGTCTGGCTCACATGTAACATCAATAGGTTTTGATGGAACGCCCTCCACTAATCCCTTGTCCACACCGATCTCCTTTGACTTGGAAAATAACACCACTGACACAACGTTTTTGCTCTCATCCAACACCCCCGATGCCATTATGGGACTTGACTTACTGAAGCATTTTCGAGCTACTATTAGGTGTTCGCAAGACGGAGTTCGAGTCTTTTTGTACGACAACCCGACTCTGCTCAGACTTTGTCCCACACGACGCATGTTTTCCATCACTGATGCCGACTTGTCCCTACTCGACACCCTACCTCTATATCTGTGGGCCAAAACTGACTCGGACGTAGGACGCATGATGATCGACCCAGTGCACATAACTGTTCGACAGGACGCAATACTCCCAAAACTTCCACAATATCGGATATCGCCCGAGGGCGAGAAGGCAATGGTAAAGATTATCCAGTCCCAGAGCTTTGCCTGCCTGCCTTCGAGCTGTAGCTGCTGCTGCTATCTCTATCTGACAAAGTGAGGGGATTGTGCTCTCGAACTCCCTCACGATGTTAGTACCCCATGCGGTCGACACCCTCCTGAACCAGACTAAGACGCAACATCTGACTAGTGCACGACTGACTGGGTACCAACATGACTCTGCTTGCTCCCCACATCACACTGAAAAGATGCACCACGCTGAATCCGGCCACTTTGTTGCCCCTACCTGAGAACGACCCCAATGTGTCCCCTATACATGACTGTGTGACCCTCACAGACGAACAGACTAGGAGTAGGGTTGACCTCCGAGACACTGCCTCCCCAAACCCTGACGGAGAGCTGTGGGTGGACGGCTCTTGCATCAAACTCCCCGATGGCACCACCTCAGCTGCTTATGCAGTTACCACAGCCCGAACTGTAGTAGAGACCGCCCGCATCACACAACGATCTGCACAGGCAGCAGAACTGATTGCCCTCACACGAGCATGTATCCTAGCAGCAGGAACAACAGCAAGCATTTACACCGACAGCCAGTACGCCTTCGGGGTGGTTCATCATTTCGGGCTCTTGTGGAAGGAGAGGGGATTCCTGACCTCACACGGCACCCCCATCCTACACGGAAATCTAGTCTCTGCCCTGACTGAAGCAGTCCTCCTTCCCAAGCAACTTGCTGTAATCAAGTGCCAGGCACACTAAAAGGTGGCGGACATCATTGGGCAGGGGAATGCACTGGCCACATCACTGCCCGGACCACAGCCGAGAATAGGACAACGACACGCATGTATGTGACCAGGTCACAAGCAGAAAAATGGACGGACGCTAGGGAAACTATTAGGGACATCCAGATGGCCAGCTCACCACACAAATTGACTGAATGGGCACGGGTGGGCTTGAAAGACGATAAAGGCTGCTGGCGGACAAAAGACACAAACAAATGGTTGCTGCCCAACTCGTACTTGAACCCCATATTGATCATGGCACACTCCCCTGCACACATAGGATCTGCCCCTATGGCCGAACTTGTCTCCAAAGTTTGGCACAATGACAAGATTACAGATTCAGCTAAACGTCTGGTCCAACAATGTCTGATATGCCTGCAACACAACCCTGGGAAAGGAACTGTAGTACCCCGGGGAGGGTTTGGGGTCCCCAATCATCCATTTGAAGTCCTACAGATGGACTACATCCAACTAGAAAGATGCCAATGTCTGAAGTATGTACTTGCCTATTAGAGATGAACCATCCAGCTCCACTGGAAGGCACCCCTAAAAAGGACATGTTTACTAAATATGGATTAGTTGCCGTAGCCTATAGCAAGCTATGGCACAAATATACAAGAAAGGATCAGGAAAGTCAGTGGCCACTGATAGGATCCTTTGATGACGATAAAATAAACATGCTGGAAACAGCTCTTCGTAACAATAAGACAACGCCCACTATGCTTGATAGTCTCGGCATGTGGCGCAAACGGAAAAAGAAAAACAAAGTTAGATTTGAGAAAGAGCTACGAAAAGCAGCTCACCTAGCTGCCAAAAAGTTCGAGGAAGAAATAAAGGAGAGAGAGGAAGCCAAACAGAAGCAAGAGTCTGAAACATCGGGCCAGTGTCCCGTTAGAACACCCTCTATGCTCTACCCGAGTTACCCTCGAAACAACGAGCGAATGATGATTTATTACTAGGTCCCCCAATCATCTACATGCCCCCTCCATACGCCCCTTCCCAACCCTTAGTACAGCACCCGCAGCCCCCAAGCACAGGTGAGAATAGTGCCAGGGCCTCGGTCCTGACGGCCTCCGCGCCGGCCGAGCCCCTTATACTCAGCGCAGCGCAAGCAGTAACATTAGACAACCCTGAGACCCGAAAGAAAGATTCCACTAGAATGAACCGGTTGAGCAAGGATGAACGAGCAGGGATTGATAAGATAGTAAGGACACTGGTGGAACGAAAGGAGAGTGAGGAATATGTTACGGATATGTACAATTCATATGCCGATAGCCACAAACGACACTTTGTTGTGCGATTTTGTTATCACACCCTCAATGCCTATGAGGACTGATACTAAGACAAAGGTCCTGAGAACATAACGACTCTGTATAGGAAAGTTGACATTGGGGGTGAAGGCGAGTGTGACGTGACGGACCTCTTCAGGCGTACGCTTGAAGTTTTCCGCCACCTCACTGAACAGAGGTTAGAAGCTAAAACTACGACTTCTGTAGCGACCGAACCCCGAACAGAAAAAACAGACACAATGATGCCTATAAAGGAGGCCGCTCCCTACTGAGTTCCCCCACGAGGACAGGGAAGCATGATGACATTAACCACCAAGATGCAAGAGGGAGGGTAGTTTATAACTGGGTCTACCAACCGTGGGATCGACAAGACATCCTGACTTTCCGAAAATCCTTACCCGATTTACGAAAGAACCCCACTGCCTTTTATACTGAGCTAGGTACAGCCTTGGGTTCGACGATTATGACCCTAGCTGACATTGATTTGTTTTTCGGGTTATGTCTGCCAGCTGATGTGTGGAAGCAAATCCGGAAAATCGACCACCTTGAGCTGTTTGGACATACCTGGTCACAACTCGATGGCATAGATAGACAACGAGAGCCTGGACAGAAACCTTTAAAGTCCATTTTAGACCTCCCAGACAAGATCGTCCAGAAATTGAAAACCCTGATCCCAGAAAAGAAGGTGGACTGGTCGATATCAACGGCCTGCCGCCAGAAACCCCAGGAAGACGTATCAGAATACTTCTCCCGGTTTGAGACGGTGTTTTCCGATTACAGCAGCCAAGACATGACCACTGCAACCGGACATCATCTGTTTGTCCAGAATTATGTCAAAGGTCTGTCGCAGGAAGTCTCACAGAAACTACAGACTAGCGAGAGTAGTTGGGCGGCCTCCAAACCTGCGGCTATCCTTCAGATGGCCCAGTATTATGAGCATCAGAAGAACGAGAATGATAGGGAGACTGAGAAAAAGAAAAAGGACCTGAAGGAAAGGGTGATGATCGCACAGTTGCAGGGGGTGACTATAGGAAGAGAGCAGTACAAAGGAAATTACCATTCAAATGCTCCTAGAAATCCACCCCCTAAAGACCGTACACCTGCACCCTACGCTGGACGTAAAGACATCGACGAGAACCAGTGTGCATTTTGCAAAGGATTTGGACATTGGAAGTCCCAGTGTCCGGCCCTGTTAGAAATTAACAAAAATAGGGACACAAGAGATGCAGCGGGTGGGCCAAGAAGTAGAGGACAGGGACGAGGGTACACGAACGACACCAACAATGACAGGCCAGGCAGACCGAACATGTTTGACCGTCCCCGACAGAACCGGTACCAACAGTCTGACTGCGACGACACCCACGACTTCGCATAGGACTGCCAAGGGCAAGGGAGGGATCCAGTCGAGCTCTATGTTGACCAGCAAGGTCCTTATGTCACCGCTAAGGTCCTGGGTACAAAGTCTCAATTTTTGGTAGACACTGGCGCAACACGTAGTGCTTTATCTAAACGACTGATTCCAAGGGCACCCTTGTCTGGCTCACATGTAACATCAATAGGTTTTGATGAAACGCCCTCCACTAATCCCTTGTCCACACCGATCTCCTTTGACTTGGAAAATAACACCACTGACACAACGTTTTTGCTCTCATCCAACACCCCCGATGCCATTATGGGACTTGACTTACTGAAGCATTTTCGAGCTACTATTAGGTGTTCGCAAGACGGAGTTCGAGTCTTTTTGTACGACAACCCGACTCTGCTCAGACTTTGTCCCACACGACGCATGTTTTCCATCACTGATGCCGACTTGTCCCTACTCTACACCCTACCTCTGTATCTGTGGGCCAAAACTGACTCGGACGTAGGACGCATGATGATCGACCCAGTGCACATAACTGTTCGACTGGACGCAATACTCCCAAAACTTCCACAATATCGGATATCGCCCGAGGGCGAGAAGGCAATGGTAAAGATTATCCAGTCCCAGAGCTTTGCCTGCCTGCCTTCGAGCTGTAGCTGCTGCTGCTATCTCTATCTGACAAAGTGAGGGGATTGTGCTCTCGAACTCCCTCACGATGTTAGTACCCCATGCGGTCGACACCCTCCTGAACCAGACTAAGACGCAACATCTGACTAGTGCACGACTGACTGGGTACCAACATGACTCTGCTTGCACCCCACATCACACTGAAAAGATGCACCACGCTGAATCCGGCCACTTTGTTGCCCCTACCTGAGAACGACCCCAATGTGTCCCCTATACATGACTGTGTGACCCTCACAGACGAACAGACTAGGAGTAGGGTTGACCTCCGAGACACTGCCTTCCCAAACCCTGACGGAGAGCTGTGGGTGGACGGCTCTTGCATCAAACTCCCCGACGGCACCACCTCAGCTGCTTATGCAGTTACCACAGCCCGAACTGTAGTAGAGACCGCCCGCATCACACAACGATCTGCACAGGCAGCAGAACTGATTGCCCTCACACGAGCATGTATCCTAGCAGCAGGAACAACAGCAAACATTAACACCGACAGCCAGTACGCCTTCGGGGTGGTTCATCATTTCGGGCTCTTGTGGAAGGAGAGGGGATTACTGACCTCACACGGCACCCCCATCCTACACGGAAATCTAGTCTCTGCCCTGACTGAAGCAGTCCTCCTTCCCAAGCAACTTGCTGTAATCAAGTGCCAGGCACACTAAAAGGTGACGGACATCATTGGGCAGGGGAATGCACTGGCCACATCACTGCCCGGACCACAGCCGAGAATAGGACAACGACACGCATGTATGTGACCAGGTCACAAGCAGAAAAATGGACGGACGCTAGGGAAACTATTAGGGACATCCAGATGGCCAGCTCACCACACAAATTGACTGAATGGGCACGGGTGGGCTTGAAAGACGATAAAGGCTGCTGGCGGACAAAAGACACAAACAAATGGTTGCTGCCCAACTCGTACTTGAACCCCATATTGATCATGGCACACTCCCCTGCACACATAGGATCTGCCCCTATGGCCGAACTTGTCTCCAAAGTTTGGCACAATGACAAGATTACAGATTCAGCTAAACGTCTGGTCCAACAATGTCTGATATGCCTGCAACACAACCCTGGGAAAGGAACTGTAGTACCCCGGGGAGGGTTTGGGGTCCCCAATCATCCATTTGAAGTCCTACAGATGGACTACATCCAACTAGAAAGATGCCAAGGTCTGAAGTATGTACCTGTTGTCGTGTGCGCTTTTAGCAAGTGGATGGAAGCCTATCCAACCCGCGACCACACCGCCATTGCCACTGCAAAGGTATTACTGAAAGAATTCTTCCCTCGCTACAGCCTTTGTCGAATTTTGTGGAGTGACAATGGTCCCCACTTCGTAGCCGAGGTTATCCAACTCATCTTGAAGGGGTTGGGTGTAAAACAGAAATTCCACGCAGTCTTCCACCCCCAATCTGCTGCACTGGTTGAGTGACATAATGCCACGCTGAACCTCAAACTAGCTAAGATAGTGGCTACCACAGGACTGAAGTGGCCAGACGCTCTCCCATTGGCATTGCTATCAATGCGTTCCACCCCCACCAAACATCATTTGACCCCTTACGAGGTCGTTTTCGGCCGACCTATGAGCATTTGGTCCGCACCAAAACCAACTTCCATTCACGACGTCCCGGACGTCCTAATGTCTGACTATTTGTACAATCTGACTAATACAATGTCTGTTATCCATCAACAGGTGCTGCAGGCCAGCCCTGATGCTTCCAGGGGTCCCAGACACGACATCCAACCCGGGGACTATATACTGATCCGGAACTTCCAGTGTGCAAAGAGTCTGGAGCCCCGGTGGACGGGCCCCTGGCAAGTCTTGATCACCACCCGAACAGCTCTTCGAGTGGAAGGGAAGAAAAAATTGGCTGCATGCACACCACTGCAAGAAGATCTCCTTAACCCTGACGACAACCGAAGACGTGGCCACCCAAGAAGAGCTCCAGAACAAAGATCGACCATCCCAGAGCTGTTACCCTGATAAAGAGACACTTGAACTGGCAGAATTCCCCGATCCCACTGTGCCATCCAGAGAAGGGTATAACCTGCGATGAAAGGAGGGCGCTTCCGCTAAGCCGACCACTGACTAAGTTACAATTCTCAGAGTGGTGGCCTAACACTACTAAGGCTGCCATGAGAGAAGCCAAACGAAGTTTGTGGTTCTGCCCGCTACCGAGCCGCTTGAAGATGATGGAAGCGCCCGATACGAAGATGATGGAAGCACCCGACATGAAGATGATGGAAGCAACCGGACATCCGAAGACCCACGACAGAAACCCAAAGACTGACAAAGTTCACAGCTCAAAGACTATTGCCCTCTTTATCGCCCTTCTCTTTTGCCTCCTCCTCATGACCACCCTCTGGATTGTGGAAGAGAGTGCACCAGCTCATAAGACATTTCTAACTACTGCACAGCATACTACAATGAAAGAACACTACCTGGTCTCTCTTTCACCTCAACTCCGAGAAAGACGTAAGGAGTTCTGGAACAACTCCTTTGTGCAGTTGCTGCACCAACATAACCTTGCCGCCAATGCCACGAACTGCTGGATCTGTGGGCTGTTACCACATGCCACTGGACATTCCATCCCCTTCATCCCTTCACCTTTCTCCGTTCATGGTTCCTGCCTTGCTTGGCTGATCCTCCTGCAAGAGAGTTATAGGGATAATGCCACTTCCAGCAGAATTGTGACACACTTTTATCATGAGGTCTGGCAGAACAAAACAGGAAGAACTGCTGCTCCCTTTTGCCCTCTGACATCCAACGCCTCTATTCATATGGACATCCCTGCCAAAGAACGGATTGAAATGCAGGTGTTCAACAACCCAGCCAGACCCACTTTGTCTCAGGCCTTGTATGCATCGAAGGCCTTGGGACACAGCTGGTAGGCCACAGCACTTGTCGCATCACCAGAACTTTGGACTCAACTGATCCACCCTCTTTTGTCACCTCTCCAAACATGTACTTTGTTTGTGGTACGAAAGCTTACACCTGGCTCCCCAAAGGCTGGGGAGGTACCTGTTACATTGCCTTCATCCTTCCTCCGACCTATGTTGCTCCACCAAACCATCACCGACAAAAGTGAGCAAGAGACATTGAGCAAGCCGACTCCACCAGAGCACAGTTCCTGGACGCAATGAAGGGACTTGTTCCACTCTGGGGTCCGATGGCAAACAGCCGTGCCATCCGACATTTGACCCAGGCAGTTGAAACGACAATGAACATTACAACTGGCATTCTCACAAACAATACAGCCGAGCTTCAGGCGGTCCGCCTGGTGGCTCTTCAGCACCGCCTTGTTCTAGATGTGGTTCTAGCGGATCGTGGAGGAGCATGCCGTATCATTGGGTCCAGCTGTTGCACCTACATACCGGACAATTCACCCTCAGTTTATAAAGCCATTGAACACCTCCACAGACTTTCCTCAGAAGATCATCAGGAACAAGAAGAATGGTCGCTTGGGAGTTGGTTCTGGAGTACTGTAAAGAACTGGGGGTGGAGGTTGTTTATGATTGTATTGATACCGATTGTCGTAATATGTGGATTCTGCCTGGGTGTTCAATGCTTGCACCCCTCTGCTCACTCTTTGTAAACTGTATCTGCCCTAAGACTCTGGACTTTGAAGCTGAACGCATGAAAGCTTTGTATGAAGTGGAAATTCAAAATATAATGGGGATAGATGTAGATTGACAAGGTGGCTAGATATGTTGAATAGGGAGGACTGTTAAAATATAGTTTGCAACATCAACATTATCTGCGCCATCTTGTCCCTTTTCAGGCTCATATGTGCGAGTAAGTAGCAGCCATTTTGAATGCCATGGCCTCTCTGCCCACTGCCGATAGCCAGCGCGTCGTTCTCTCTCTCCCTCTGACCTCGCAAGCATCCCCCACGCACTGACAGCCCCCGCTCTCACATGCTTGGGACATAAACCTCCCCTTCAGCACCACCCTGCCTCGGAGCCACATCCCGTACCCAGCTAACACCTCCCTCCATCCCTTTCATGATCACGCATCCTTTGATGAACCCCCTTCCTCTGTACCCGATTGTTCGGCCCGATACCAGGCCACCACCTGGCCCTGCAGATGCAGTTTATTGCTACAGTAGGAAGCTGCCCTCTTCAAAGGATCTACAACTGATCAAAGCCCCCAGCCCATGAGATCCGATCAGCCGCACACATTCCGGGAACCGGTGGAATATCCGTCTGCGCGACAGTCATCACCTACTGAGATCGGGGTGGGGACTTCTACTATAAATGTGTGTGGGAACAGGCTTGAAGCGGGGATTCCGAGGATGTCTTTCCGTACATCAAAGTGTTGACAAAGATGTGTTTCATGTAATAAAGCCATAAACCTGTGTATAAGAGGCCAGGCCTCAGAGATGCGGTTAGAGCACCTCGAGAAGATACCCTGTTGTCTGATTTGACGTGTTCTGCTCCATCGGAATAAACTTCTGTTTCCTGCCTTCCAGTCTCCAGCACCTGCCTCTTTGTTTGATAATTTCGAGCGGTATGAGAGGGGACTAACGCCGGGTAATACTTAAAGGTTATCGGGTGAAATTGGCCTTACCTTTCACACTTATATAGTGCGACTGTCACCCCAAGGGTATCCTGGTGCCTTGATTCCGGAGCAGCGGGAGCAAAAGAAAAGGCAGATCTAATCTCTAGTGAACAGGCTGGTTTTCAGTTCCTTCCTGAATGCTGACAAGGTGTTCAATTGTCTGAGCTTCAGAGGGAGAGCGTTCCAAAGTCTAGATTCAGTGAAGCTGAAAGACCTACCTCGTGTGCGCATTTTCTTAACATGAGGAACACAGATGAAGTTTGCAGAGGAAGAACGCAAGGATCTGGCCGGCGCATACCAGACAAATTTCCTCTGAAGTGCCCTTGGCCCACTTTTATGTACCGCCCTAAATACAATGCATAATGCCTTAAATTGTATCCTCTATACAACTGGCAACCAATGAAGGTCTCTAAGGGCTAGGGAAGGTGACGCGTCCCAAGGTCGGTTTAATGCAAGTTTTTCTGCATTATTTTGCACTCTCTGCAGCTTCTTGAGCAGAGAGACCGGAGCACCCAAGAGCAGAGCATTGCAATAGTCAATTCTGCTTAACACAATGCTCCGGACCACTTGGGGTCTAGCAGCAACCGGCAGAAACGATAGAATCTTACGCAGAGCTCGGAATAAAGCCATGCAAGTGCAGACCTTTTTATTCACCTGGGATGCTAGCTGGAAGCATGTATTCGAGATTAAAATATGTGTAGTTTCATACTCATACGCGGATTTTTTGAAAAAAATATTAGACTGTAAAATATTTCTAATGGTGACAATCTTGCAGCATAAAGGAGTCTTTTGAATTATTACCTTGGTACCAGTGATATTACATATATGGCTGTCATGTATTACCCACATTGAGGCATTTCAAATTGATGAAGCCTTCTTTTTTTACATTACTAGTGGCAATCCTGCCTATGGCAATGAGGTGTTAATGGGGAGGTATCCTATGCAATCTTTTCTTATAAGCTCACTATTACAGTAGTACTTACAGTAGTTTGGGCTGATGTTCATTGAAAATGAGTAGCTCTTATTGTAGGAAAGGTGGGAGACGCCTGGTCTAGAGTCTCTGGTTTGCATCTGTGGTTCTTCCTGGTCTCACGCTCTCAGGATAGGTTTAAGGGGAAATTTTTCCCTGGACCTAATGCTTTTCAGGGCCCCACTCCCATACTCCAAAACATTTTTATAGATTTTGGAGCAAGCTTGCCCTGTTTATTCTTGGCAACTAACATGCCTTTCACTGCTAGATGGTATCAGATACCGAAAAGTGGGCTTGGCATTGCCTTTTCAAATTAGGCCATGAAAAATGTCTGACGCACTTGCATGGTGTTTCCATATATCTGTTTGTATGTGACCTCTAATTCCAAAAATATACAGATTCCTCAAATTACCTATTGTATTCAGACATGAGATGAGGCAGCATATTGTATAGCAATGATCCAGCGCTAACGATTAATCAGAGATCAATACTCAATAACATCACATACAATGGCCCAAACAAATACACCCAAATTCCTGAAGCGCTGGGGGTCAAGTTTTAATTATGTTAGAAATGTGTTTTCTTCACAGGTTCAAGTTAACACTTCTAAATACATAACTGAACTTGTATATCAACTCTCTTTCCTCTGGTCGATAGACTTTTTAGTTAGCTAAATAAATCACAGACTCTCTGTAAGAATAATACATTTTGTTTCAATCAATTGTGAATGATAAATGCTCATTGCATATGGTTACAAATGCAAACAATGAAATTCACAAGAGGGAGAGAAAAAACCTCAGCAAAATGCAAACAGTGTCATACTCATCATCAATAAACAATATGCACATGAAGGAGTAGATAGATTAAGAGACATATGTTTCAGCAAAATAATGTTGAACAATATACATATGACGGAGGGGATAGATGAAAAGAAATAAGTTTCAGCAAAACACTTTAAAACGATATGCATATGATGGAGGGGATAGTTTCAATTGTATTTGCACATGATTGTGTAAAGTACGAGTCAGAAGGATAATACTAACCTGAAGGTCAGTGAAATACCAACCCCCTGGCCAAGGAGGTAATGGGGGGTCCCCTGAAATAGAGTCAGTGAACAAAGACTTCAGATCCCAGGAACGGGACAGGGACAGGAACAGATAGTCCTCTCTGCAAATCGATGGACAGCGACGCATCACCCCTCTCTTCTCTCTCCTACGGACAAGCCTCCTAAACCACACCCCTAAAGGCACCTCATGTATACCCTAAAACCTATATGTCTGTCCCTCATCAGTTGAATTATTTCATAAAAATCGACTTTTTAGTGGCTGATCCGGGAGGTGGTCTGTCACAACACCGGGTTCCAATTCACATTTTGTACAACCCGTTGTTTATTAATTGCTCACATAACGTAATTTCTGAATCGTTCATTTATTTTCAATACTTGATACAATCACATTATTTCACATAATTCTCTCAGCTACGTCTATGGAAGAAGTCATCCTTTTTGCAGGCAGACAATGTCTCTCTCAGCATATCAATCTTGAACCTCTTTGCCTCTTCTTCCATGCTCAGCCTTTACTGTCTATTTTCTTTATTATTTCAGATTTTCGATCCACCTCAACTATCACATCAACGTAAGCTCTTTCCAGGCCTGTACATCTCACTAGGACGAACAAAATACAGGCATTTATTATTTACACAGAAATGCACTTTTCACTGATTACCACCCACGTTCGCACTATCCCATGTTAGTATTTTTCCTAGCAAACTTTAAGCAAAAGCAGCATTATTTATTATTTTAAAGCAAGATGCGGGCTAGTCATACATTATTTCTTGTTTCTTTCAAAGCGCAATGTAAATGCGACTTAGTTCTTTCCTGCTTTGTTTCACATTAGTTTGCACATGTACAAAGTGTTTCCCCAAATGTTTTAATGAGTTTTTGCATGTTAGTTTCCACTGCACACTGTTAGTCTTTATTACTTGGATGTTAATCGAGCAGGTTTCTTTTTGCGAAAATCCTGCTCCATCAATCCCCCCTCTGATGGCTTCCTGGAGCCATCATAAAATACCCACCATACCAAGTGCCATCTTAATTTTTCTAAAATTCATTGCTCTTCTCTCTTTGTATTCCATTTTTGTCTAAATCTTTCATCATATCAAAGTAGTCTCCGTTCATATCTTATAGTTCAATCTCATCACTTTTTCTCTTTCTTGCTCTTCGTTTATTTTTTGATTCTGTCACCTCTTTTTTTCACATCTACACTTACAACATTTATATGTTGTTATTATTAATATGACTACTATGGCTACTGTAATGATTGGCATTATTATTTTCCCTAATAAGCTTCTTTCAAAGGCAGAAAACAATTTACCTACAGAGCGGAAGCTCTTACCAAGTCTCTCCCAGACACTGTCAACCTCCAGTTGGATCAAGTATTCATGTAATATCGTAATATTCTTAATATATCCCTCAATACCTTTACTTTTGTTAGGGATATAAGTACAGCAGTGTTGTATTTGCAACAAGCCACAGACTCCACCCTCTTTTGCCAATAAGATATCAAGGGCAAGTCGATTTTGCAAAACCATTCATCTGATTGCAACCATTTCTGTGTCAATCATTAAGAACCCGCCAGCAGTATCTGTGGATAATCACAGTGGCCAACTTTAGAATTTTATGTGAATTTAGAACGACTCCAACAGATGGTATCAGTGCACCAAAAATATTACCTATTATTTCCTAGAAACTCGCTCTCTTGTTACCTGCTAGTCCTTGTTTTCTTTTGTTTAGTCTGTTATTGATTCTGGCTACATGGTAGGACTTTGGGAAAACAATTACAAAGTAACAACTACCATACCAATGTGCAGGCAACCTGTAATAGGCTTTCCTACCACACACGTAATAGGCTCCTGGAAAAACAGGATCAGTTCCACACTTCAATCCCCATCCTCAAGAAATTTGGAAAGTATGCTCACATTCACTAGTACCAATGAAATAATTGTTATAGTTAGTTTTTAATCTAAGCAAACAGATTTTCTCTTTTTGATACCAATCCAGGGACATCGCAGTGTATGTCTTGCCTTTCTGATAATTTCCCACTCTAAAAGCCCACGGTAGTACAAGTGACTTCTGTTCAGCAGCTTTTCTTTCGAAATGTTCTCATCTATTTTCCATTATTTCTATGAACACCTTTCCTTCAACCCACAATCTACCTTAGATTATTTTTATAAGCATATTGTATGTCTAAAGTTTTGGTAATATGGAAGAATTCTCCCATATAACGTGCATTTTTACTACTTAAAACCTTGTTCAGCTCCTTTATAAAAGGTATTTCTGAAAATACTAAATCTATATTGGAATAATGATACTCCAGGTTCCCCGTCACTTAGAAGAGGCTGGTTAAGACACTACAAGACACACCATATGTTAAAGGTAGGTGATGATAAATCACCCCCTCTGAGACAGATGAGGGTAATTGCATGCACACATAACAATCACTCGCATTCATCGTATTAGCATATTCATGCAACAATTTAGCAAAAACATTTAATGAGGAATGAATCATGAGGAAAGATTCTTCCATCAATTTGTTCTAGGTTAGTATTAGGCGTTTCTTTAGTAACATCATTCACTCTTGTTACATCATTAGTATTTTTTCCATTATTAATTACCATTAGAATAGGAACAATGGCAGTTAGTATTATCCACATAAACGTTAATAAATTAATACATCTACATTTTGGACTCGATTTTTTGGATGTTCAGTCACTTTTGCTTTGGCCATTTTGTAATCTATCAAAAATATAAAAATCTAGCTAAATCTATAAAACTCTAATTTAGCTAAAAATTGTCCCCAAAAAATTGTGTAATCCTACACTTCAAGGCTTTCTTCTTTAGCCCCTTCTTTTATTTATTTCTTTTGGGTTTTATGAGTCGTTCAATTCATTTTGACTGACATTGTTGCACCTTAATTTTTCACAGTTCTTCTAAGGCAGTTTTAATTTGCTTTCATCAATTTGCTCAGTGTCGGTACCGTCTTTTTCTTCACTCGGATCTGAGCTTTCAATTTCTTCCAAGATAATATATATCCATTCTGGTGCTGTGTATTTCCTGCTTGGAACTCCTACTCTCCTTGTTTTCAATACTAATTCGTCTTCTGACTCTTCTTATTCTGTTTGACTAGAGACCTCAATAATTTGCTCTGGTCTTCCTTTTCACTTTCTCCTTACAAGAGTGTATTTCAGTCTTATCATTCCACTTGGCCAATTATCACCCTTTTCTGCTTTCTTGGATTGAACAATATCTTCACCTTCTTCTCCTAGTTCCCAGGTTCTTTTACTTGGCCCATCTCTTAATGGTTCTTCTTCCTGACATCAGTATCTTCCCTTTCTTCTGGTTCAACAGTAGCCTCTTGAGACCCAGTAGGTGGTGCCCACTGTATTTGACTTCGCTCGGCTGTCCATTATCTGTTTGTTCTTCAGAATCTGTTACTTTAGATTCTTCAACTTCACACACTTCAGCCTCTGGTCTTTGACTTTTGATTCCCTGTTGCTGCTCTGCTGGTCTTTCAAGCAGACTTGGGACTCATCTGGCATGGCTCGCATGAATCCAATTTGACAAACTGCCACACTTCACTGTTGTCGTTGTCACCAGAATCACTTGGTAGGGTCCATTCCATCTGGGTTCTAAACACAATTTCCTCACATGTTTCTTCATGTGAACCAAATCGCCAGGACTCAGATCATGAGTTTGATTCGGCTATGCTGTAGTGCCATTCTCTCCAACCTGATGAGACACAGAATGCACCAGATCAGCCAGTTCTCAGCAACAATCAAGCACTAGATCATGAGATACATTCATCAGTTTGTTCACTGGCACAAATGCTTGTCTCATTGCTCTTCCCATCAGGACTTTGTGAGGACTCAATACCGTCTTTTTGTCAGGAATACCTCTAAAACTCATCAATACAAGGGGTAAAGCATCAGGGCATTTCAGTGTTGTGGATGCACACACTTTCCCTAACCTAGATTTTATAGTGCCATTGATCTGCTCGACCACTCCAGATGCTTCGGGTTGATAGGCACAATGCAGCTTCTGCTCAATTTGTAATGCTGCGCAAATCACCTGTATTATCTCATTATTAATATAGGTTCCTCTATCTGTTTTCAAACTGACTGGAAATCCGAATCTAGGGATCAGTTCGCTCAAAAGTAGTTTGGCTACAGTAAGGCTCTCGTTTCTTCTCGTGGGATATGCTTCCACCTAGCGAGAGAACAAACAAACAAAAACAAACACATATTTCAGCCCATTGCATGGGGAGATCAATGAAATCCAATTGGAGACGGGTAAACGGTCCTGCTGCTTTTCCACTTTTACCCCAACTAACAACTTTTTTTCTGCCTGGATTTTGCTGCTGACAGGTGAAGCACATCTGGCATAGACTCTGTACAATGACCCTGAATTTCGGGTTATACCATGACTGCTTGAAGAGCCTGATCATTGCGTCTCTTCAAACATGTGCAATTCCATGGTATATCCTGGCCATCTGGGAAAGTAAAGAATCTGGCATGACTGGTCTTTCATCTAGATAAACCCACACTTTGTCTTCTGCTCTCTTCCTGCAGCCTGAATTTCTCACAATTTCCTTTTCCTCGTCACTTGCCTCTCCCTGTAATTGTCTAATCTCATCTGAAGCTTCAAATGAAAATGAGAACATAAGATGGTAGTTGGTATTTTCTTTTTCCATCCCTCTGTTTAGGGCTATTAAATTTAGTGCACAGAAATGCTCTACCTGTTTGGCGTATCTGGTGCCCTTTGTCACATAATCATCTCCTGATTTATATGCAGAACATTTGACCACTGCAATATTTTAGGGCAATTGTAAAACATCCAATAAATCTTTCACAGTTTTGCTGTTTCTTATAGGGGAACCTGAAGAAGTCAGAAATCCCCTTTGCATCCATAGCTGACTGAAGTCATGGACCACCCCAAACCACATTGACCATCAGTAAATATGGCTACCCTCAGGCTTCTGGCAATTTTGCATTCTCTAATCAGAGCTATTAATTCAGCAATTCAGGCAGAGTTTACTGCTTTTAGATAGGATGCTTCTAAAACTCCAGCTATGATGCAAACAGCATAGGCAGTGCATAATTCCCCTTTCTCAATCCTCAAATATGATCCATTAACACACATCTCGCAGTCTGATTCTTCCAATGGGACATCTTCAATGTCAGGCTTGGGTTTGGTGCACAATTCTGTCACATCCAAACAATCATGATCTGCCTCCTCTCTCACGTCCTCACAATATGAATTTGGCAACAGGGTCGCCAGATTTACGATTGAGCACCTCACCACGGTCACATTTTCAGCACATAAAATCACTCTTTTGTACCTAGTCAGCTGACTATAGATCATGTATTGCGTCCTCGTTCTTGGCAATAGGATCTCAACCGAATGTGGCACATATACTTTGACTGAATGTCCCATCAAATTCGCTTCAATTTGTTACAGACTCACAGAAGTAGCAGGTACTGCTTTCAAACAGCCTGGCAACACTGCAGCCACTGAATCAAATGTAGCAGAAAAATATGCTACTGGACATCATGCCATTCCATGTTTCTGTGATAGGACTGAAAGTGCACACCCATCTCTTTCACAGCAGTACAACACAAAATCCTTTGCATAATCTGGCATTCCCAAGGCAGGTGCTCGACAAAGACTGTTTCGCAATTTAGTAAAAGCTTCCACTCTTTGATCATCCAGAACAATCAGAAGTTTCACATCTTTACGTGACAACCTCTGTAGAGGTTTTGCAAACAGTGAGAAACCACTGATCCACTGTCTACAGTATCCAACCATTGCCAAAAACATTCGAATGTCTTTCTAAGTTTTAGGTGGACTCAGCACTATGTTCCTTCCAGAGCCCTCCGTTCCTCAGGCTCAAATCTTGCCATTGTGCCGCGCTTTAAAAGAGCAAGAATGGGCGGTCGCTCTTTTTCAGTTATGGCGGCAGCAGTATGGAATTCTTTACCTGCCACTCTCCGCTCCATTCCCGATCTGCTCCCTTTTAGGAAGGCTCTGAAAGCCTTCTTATTTTCTTCAGTTTAGCTTTCTCGCTTGGTTTACTTCTGCTGTGTTGTGTTTTACCATCTCCGGAAAGCGCTGGGACGCCTCTTGGCTGCGGCATCTGCACGCTATACAAGCGAAAATAACATAACATAACATAACATTTGTTTAGTCACACTAATGCTTTCTGGTGTCACCTTTCTGACTCCTTTTTCTATTATGTGTCCTAGGTACTGAACTTCCTGTTTCCCATTACCATTTGCAAGCTTTATTTATGATAGACCATAAAAGCAGTAGATAAAATACATACAATACTAGGTTTAGGCAGTAAAATATCAATGAACATTACAGTATAGACCCATATACGGTGAATTGTACACAATTCATAACAGTTAAGAAATATATTCAAACATTTTAAAAAGAATTAAACATTTGATTGGATTCCATGATAAAATCAAGACAATGGGAAATGGCAGAAGAGCAATTATAATACACAGGGGGACGTTAAAAACTTGCAAAGCCTGTGCCACATAGTGTTAAGGAACCAGGACACAGCAAAGACTATCGGAGGGTGAGTGTCGGTTCTCAAGACTCTAAAAGCCTCCAGTGACTCCCTAAACCCCAGGTTCCTGCAGATTGGTAAAAGCCAGTGCCTCCTGGGTATGTTGTATTCTGGAAAAAAGAAGAAAACATGGATAGGAGTCTCTTCTTGGCTATTATAGGCTGGACAACTAACAGGTGATGCTTTTGACCAGTTCTTTGTAAACACGTGGACAGGCAAGAAACCCAGTCTAAATCGAACATAATGTTTCCTTGCCAAAAATGGTTGTACTTCATCATGAAAGAGCTCAAAATGAATACTGGTCTTTAAAATTGAAAAGGTCAGAGGTTAAGAGGCCTACGTTTGTACTCCCTTGGCTTTCGGTCAGTCTCAATTGTTTGTAGGTTTTAACTAGTTCGAGCCGTGATGTTATCGGGGACAGCTCTTCGGGTTTGGTCCATAGGTTCGGATGACCTAGTCTACAGCACAGATCTTTTATATGTGTGAACCAAGGTAGCCTACCCACCCCTGGGAGCCCCATGATCGCTTTGAGTTCCAACTGGTAGGCTATTAGCTCAGGAGTTGCCCATAACCTTTGCCAGAAGGTCAGGGGTCGCTGTCCAATCTCCTCATCTATGGGTCTTCTCCCAAGGTCCATACGTAGGGGGTGAGGGGAGTGTTTTGTGGTAGGCCCAAAAGCTGCCTCATAAACTTATTTTCGGTTTTGGCCATTCTACGTCCAGGGAGGTGTCCCTAAAGTTCTGCCCCGTACATTACAGCCCTCCTGGTTTGGACTTTATAAATCTCGGTCAGTGGGCAAGGTTGTCTAGATGTGGAGTTCCTGTAAAGATTTGCTAGTCCCCCTGCCATCTGTGCTAGCCTTAGGCCTGACTTTTCTTGCAGGGGGCCCCACCCAAAGGTTTCCGTTAATGTAACACCTAAATAATCGAAGACAGTTACCCTCTCTAGCTGGATACCATTTAGAGTAGGATTTGGGCGAGATGTTTTACTAGGATTAAATACAATATACTTGTTTTTTAGTGTGTTAATCTCTAGGCCCCTATGCTTACAAAATAGAGAGAAGCTGTTGAGAGTCCTTTGGATGCCCATAAGTGATTTGGATAATAACAAGGTGTTGTCGCAAATATCATTGCGAGCACTTTGCCTTGGGTGAGCTAAGGGCATCGATGTTATCTACCTTATTTAGTTGGTCCACTAAGGCATTAATAAAAAGACAAAACAGAGTGGGGGCCAACATACACCCCTGCCTTACACCCCTGTTCACTAGGAAACGTGAGGTCAATTCTCTGTGTTTCCCGAATCCCACCAGGGCAACATTTCCAGTGTGTAGTGTCTTAATCAAAGACAGCAAGTAGGGCGGAATGCCCAGTTGCTCTAAAACTGCCCAAAGTTTGTCATGGGTCACCAAATCAAAAGCTGATTTAAGATCAACAAAGATCAAATAGAGGCTCCCACCCTCTATTGTCACCGTCTTCGAATTTAGTAATTGGAGCCTAAAGATTTGGTTAATAGTAGACATATTTTTACGGAAGTCGGCCTGGTACGGACTCAGGATCTCACGCTCATTCATCCAGGACTGGAGGCGCTCCAGGACAATCCTGGCAAACAGCTTCTGGGTATGTCAATCAGGCTGATTGGCCTGTATTTAGTGGGCAGGAGGGGTGAGCCCGGCTTATATACTGGACACATTTCTGTCCCTAACCTGGTGTCTGGGATTTCCATGCCATTTAAAATGGCATTGAATATTGCACATAAATAATGGCCCCAGATGTTGGGCTGCTCCCAAAATAGGTCCGCGGGAATCTTATCCAGTCCTGGGACCTTTTCCAAGGGAAGCTTCCCAATTGCACTAAGCACTTTGGTCAGGGTGAATCCACCGTCTTCCTCAGGGGGGTTCCCCACATTGACTTGCGAGGATCCCCCTGTAGGCTCTACAGTGTCCTAGGTGGAGTACAACGATTGGAAGTGGGGTTTCCAGGCGTCGGCTGCAATATTTGGCTCAATAGGTGAGTTCTTTAAGGTGCTACCTGAGCGAACCAAGGTCCAAAATGCCCTTATATCTCTAGTGATGGGGGCTTGTTTTATTGCATCCCATCTTTCAGACTCCCATTCCATTTTAGATGACTCTAACAGCACGGATCAAAGCAAAACATGTTCCAGTGGTTTTATTCACTTGGTTTTCTAAATATAATCCTTGGTCGATGGTCACACCCACGTTTCTTACTGCCACAGGATTGCTCAAGGGCTTTTCCATTGGCAGCGGCCAGATGTTCAATGGTAGGGACATCGGGATTTTTGTGGAAGGGCAGCAAAGAAATCCTGTTTTATTTCCATTCATCTTCAGTGAATTGGAGTTCATCCAATCAAGGATGTCAACAATGCAAGCTTGTAAGTTTCTGATAGTATCCTTCTGGTTATTATTTAATGACAAAATTGGGTGTTTTCGCGCGGTTAATTAGTTTGATGTTATAAGTTTTTATGAATGTAATCAATGGTTTAATCTAGACGTTAAACAAGATAGGGCTGAGGGAAGAGCCATGGGGGACACCATGAGTTGTTTTTCTGAATTTAGAACGAAACGGGGAGAGATATGGCTTGGTAGTGGTTGTTTAAGTATGACTCTAACCAGTTTAACATTGGTCCCCCCCACACCCGCTGCTGAGAGCCTGGATGTGAGGATATGTAAATAACATGTCCACTGTTCCTCATAGTGGGTGCTCTCAATGACATGCATTGCAGCCCTTTCATTGTGACCCAAACCTTAAAACGTTGACAATGCAGTGGTAGCTAGGATGTATTGAACTGTTTGAGTGAAGTCATTTTGCAAGACTGTTCAAGTGCCTGTCCAGTGATGCACTTGTATTGTGCCCTTAAGAGGACACAGTGGTTTGCTGTGTAACATGATAACTCATTTCAGGGCACATGTAGTGTGGCCTAGGGCTATGTGATGTTAGTGCATTGCCTAGTCAGTATAGGAATAATCAGGATCGAGGGTAGTCCTCAGATGATTTAAAGAGTGTGTAGTAATGCTTTTTTTGGTACTCGGCATGCACTCCATATACATGTTGCATGTATACTATTTATTGATGGTTAGGCTAGCTGTCTACAACCAAAGTGTCACCCTAGCACATAACCTGAACCTTTCACGTCTACTCAGTCTGTTAATCTATTGCATCCACACAGGTCAATGCCCATCCTAATGCATTGCCTGGAAGGTGCAGACCCTAGGGGTCGCTCAGGAGCTCAATGTTCACTGTAGAAAAAGGTGGGAGGACTTGGGACGTTGTACCCAGAAGATCGTGGAAATCCAGCTGGGACTGTCCTCCTCAGTCAGAAGGGGAACATGTCGGACCACGACCCCCCAATAGCCTGCATACTGGTGGCAGCATACCCAGACATCAGTTGGCAGTTGAGATCCCAACAGCATCTCGGAGGGGGAGAGTCTTAGCCTGAGTGTAACATTTTACATGACCATCTATCTTATGTTACAGGCAGCTATTTCCCCATCAAGCTTGAAGGTGACTGATGTCCCACACAATGGGAGAGTTGTTGCATGTGCAGGTCTGATTGTAGGTACATAGTGATAACTGTAGATTATTGTACATGTGACTAGGAACTAAGGAGGGTCCAGTCACATGGCAGTTTCCAGACTTGAACAGCCACATGGCTGCCTAATGTCACAGATGCCCTATATTATGTTTTTCTGTCACGTATTACAGTGATCCCAAACAGGCAACTTGTCATCCTTATGTCTGGAGTGATGCACCCTTACTACTGTGTCTTACGTGATGTGGATCACTTACTTGTGGCATGGCATACAATGCACTCTGTATTAATCCTGGGTGTAAAACTCTGCTTCGCCCAAGGAGTTTGCGGAATTCAGCAACTCCGCGTTCTGCAGAGAATGAGAAGTTACAGATAAACTCTTCAACGGAGTGGATGTTTTTTTGGTCAGCGTGCTCGAAATGTCCTTTCGTGTGTGTGGGAGCAGCTTGTTAGGCGCTCGCGATTGCCCACAAGTATTTCAGGGCCATTCAAGGGCCCACAAGATTGGCTAGCCGGTTGCATGCTCGCGCGAGATTTTGCGGTCACCCACATGTCATTCAGGTGTGACTTCCGGTGGATGTTTTCTGATGTAAGTGATCCCGAACTTGTAGGCTCTACCATGGCTGCAATCTAGGGAAGATTCTCTCCTTGGGAAGCATCAAAATCTTCCCAAAATTACTATTTGGAGTTGAAAACCTCCTCAAATGGACATTTGGCATTGTTTTTTATTTTTTTACTTGTTTTCCAGCTGGAAGAAAGTGCCCCAGAGTCTCTAACTTCCTGTTCTTGTCCAGCAGGCTCCTGCCAGTTTATTGTCCATCTGCTGGTCACTTTCATTTGGATTTGCAGCTGGAAGGGTCACTCTTTGTGTCAGCTGCATATCCCATTGGATTAATGACTTTGTATTTGAGATTTCACAAGTAAGTTGAAAAACTGGTGTTCTTTGTTGAATTGGGGCCATGCACATGGAATTATGTGTACTCTTAATCAATTTTTAAAATGTATTTTGGTGGGTGACCTGTTGTTTCAGTAGGGGCCTAGTGATTTCTTGCATTTCCTGTTTCTTCTTTTTTGAAGGAAAAATGTTTAATACATTTGCAAAATTGCTTCACTTTGTGGCCGAGTAGGCCAATGGGTCTTCCAGCCAGGAGGCTCTGTACCATTAATGGGTGCATGAAACGACTGTTTCTGGGGTGTTTGTATAATTGAAACATCATTTAGACCATAGAAGGCATTGGATTAAACTACAACATGAGTTTTTGTTGTGGTTTTTCTTGTTTTTTCCTACAAACAGTGTATAGGTGTGTGAACCCCCATGTGTACAACATGGTCTCGCAGCCATGTATTCAGCTATGCATCTAATTGAAACAACATCCAAAAGCAGAGGTATAAACAGTTGAAAAGATTCAAGGGAATAGTCCTTTGACAAGCACATCTCTGAACATGAAGCATTGCAGAAACGTACTAACTATACAGAACAGCTCATTTTCAGTTCATTATTCAAAACAATCCACTTCTGAATAAAGAGTTTTGGTTTACCCAAACACAAAGGGCCTTATTTATGTGAAGTGGCGCATATCTGCGTGAAAACAGCGATGCTCCACTTCTCAGTACGCCCTCCTTGCGACATGATGGATCGGTCATATTTACAATATTACGCATCATGTCACAAGGAAAGACCGATACATCAGTATTACTGACTTATCTGTTGGCGCAAAACTGATACATTGCTAGAGCTGTGTCGGAAGTGTGACGCAATTCCAGCAATGCAGGAGGAAGGGCTATGAATATAGCACTGCGTCACCCGTACGCCTGCTATGAGGCAGGCATAAGGATTGGACGCAATGGCATCCTAGAAGTGGCGCACTGAAATCTCATAGATTTCAATGCACCACTTCTATGAGACTGGGATGCGTGGGAACACCAACCCTGAATACATTATACCTGACGCAGGTATAATATAGCGCAGGGGTTTACAAAGTGACGCATCTGCCTAGATGCTACACTTTGTAAATAGGGCGCAACATGTCCCACTTTTTACGCCGCCAGTGCTTCACAAAAGGTGACGCACCAGCGGCACAAAAGTGTCGCAAGGGCTCATAAATGAGCCCCAAAGTCTTCAGACAACTTCGAGTCCCGTCAATAAAAATACAACGAACTCTGCAAGCACCATGGACCTATAGAAATCCTAATAGAAGGCACTAATCTTGTGCTAGTAAAATAACATTTCTTTTCAGTGAAATACTTTGAAAAAGTTTCAAATAACGTTGACAAAAAACGGCATGCTAACTTGTTTATCCGTGCAATCCGCGATCGTAGGACAGGGGGCAGTTTGAGGGGAAACGTGCAGGCTTGCATTGACAGCTGCATCTCTTGTGGAATCTCTGAAAATGGACAATAGCTATTGACTACTAAAGCAAATTGCTGTGGAGAGAGGCCATTTGCGAATTAAAAAGGAATAATCTCGGAATCATGAACAATGCACAGTAGTAGTAGAGAGCCCAGCTGACTGATTGCATCGTTAACCTTTTTGGACATGTCTCTATGTCCGAGGGACCAATTCAGTCAAAATATACTCTAAGGACAACTCATGACTTGTCAATACCAATCACTGTGGGGATTTTATAAGCTAAGCGTGCACAGTATCTCATTAGAAGATTTATAAAACACAAAATTCCATTCGCATTAGAGTAACACATTTTTGCCTAGTGTGTCCATTGCACTGTATAGCTCTAAGACATCTATAATGTGTGTTTGTGTTGTCAATTGATTGAGATGTGATATGTCAGTTATTTGTTTCCAAGCTATTAAAGTTCCCAGTTATGCCTATATAATCAACTAAGCTTGCAATCAATGAGTTATTTAATTAATGCAAATTCCACACACAATTCAAAGTGCCCGAGTAGTTCGAATTCTACAGCAAAAGTGAATTTGTAAGAAAGCGGGATTAAAGGTTGTGGGGTAGTTTTGCACAGAGATTGGGGTTTCCATGCGCAAGTGTCGCCAACAAACACCTAGGGTAATGTGTGAGGGGGAAAACTGTAGGATTCTGAGGTTTTCATCATGGAAAACAGGAAAAAATGGCTTTTCCGTGTGGGAAAACCAATCCCAGTAACTACTGCACCCTGCAGTGTCCGATGTGCCAGGCAGAATTAACTAGGTCCTTAAGGCCTCATTCCGAGTCCTGCTGTAAATTCGATTACTCAAACATGACTAATGCTGCACCTGGCAAACTCACCATCCCGCAGTGTTGGTATAAACCGGCTGCAGTTTACTTCCTCAAATAAAGAGCATACCTGGAATGAGGCACTAAAAAAAATCATGTGCCATGTTGGTCACTGGAAATTAAACCAGATTTCTAGTTTTGTTTTTGCCTGGTAAAAAGGCAAGTACTTAGTGGGGTGGAACAGTAACATTCTTCGTTGAGCTCGGATGCATTTCTTGAACACGGTCGTGTTTTACATTTTTCGCTTCTCCTGTCTCAGTAAACAACATTTATATTTGATCACAACATTAGGTTCAAAACTCTTTCTTACTGTCAAAGCGATCCTTTCATATGGTGAGAGTCAGATTAATTTGTTGGTCCTAAGAAGCTGTTACACATTGGTTAAATGCAAAGAAAATTACTTGAAAAGCATTAGCAGCTGGTGTGTACTGAAGCTTGTTTGAACCATATTGCAGGGAGTAAAACGAAACCGACCCCATTACGGGATAAAAGAAGGCACCGGCTTTGGAATCTGCCAGACTTGATGAACGTGCTTCTCTTAAATAAGTCTGTTTAAGACGTCTGTGGTTCTAGTTTAAAATGCAATATTTTGTACATCAAACTGAAGTGAGTTTGCATAACGAAGCTTAAATATTACAATTATTCACAATTCAATGTAATGGTTACACAACATTAAATTATTTTGGTATCGGTTGGTGACTGGACACGAGTGAACATTGTTTTATGAACCGTTCAGAAGGTTGATGAAAACTTTGGCCTGTAATTGCTGATTGTGGAAAGTGATTGCTGTCCTCAGCTTCAGTTCATAATTTTTTTGAAGTCCAGCTAGCCTGGCTGATGAGGGGTGACACCTTAAAACCGGTACTCAGACACTTGTTTCTGGTCCAGGGAGGACCTGGCCTGGCATTTTGGGCTGGACTATTCCTACAGGAGGCAGGGTCAAAGGGGACTTGGATGCCCAGACGTGGGTACCACGCACGCCATGCGACTGGACCACAGGATATACCATTTAAATAGTCTGCAGACAGTATCTGCTGTTGGCCTTGCTCATTGGGGAGGAAATTCGAGAATAGCAAGCTCCCATTTATGATTGCATTTTTAAGAGTCAATCATGGGTGCAAAATGCTTGTGTGTTTTGTCCTCAGGTATGGATATCTTACGCATTGATTTGGTCAAGGCTTTTTTAAATTCATTGAAGCCTCCCAAATCTCTCTTGCTTTAGATTTTTTTTATAGATTCATCAAAAAATTGCTGGTAAACAGTCTTCTTGCATTTCTTAATACTTTCCATCCTTATTATGCTACTTACTGTGTCCTTTTTGGTTGGCCAGAGCTGGACTGAGGGTGTTTACTCATAATCTACCGCAGGGAAAGGCAACTAGTCAATAGGGGAACCATAGGCCCAAAAGTAAGGGTTTGGGTTAGCTCATGCAGCTATCCCTGTGTTCCCTTCTGAAAATGGGTGCATCGTCTTTCCGCCCCCCCCCCCCCCCCCCCCGGAGGGTGGATTGGGGATGTTCACACATAATCTGCCTCTGAAATATAGAAAGGTCACTAGTTCCCAGGTTAAAAATAGGCCCAAAAAGGTGCGAGTTTGGCTCACCTGTGGATTGCACTGTGCTCACACTCTGGACCAGGTTGATTAGCCTTTCTGACTTACTGAGAGTGGATTGGGGGTGTGTACCCATAATCTGCAATGGGGACTGGAAGGGCACTAGTCACTATGGGAAAAACAGTCCCAAAAAAGGGGGTGGGTCAGCTCACCCAAGCATCGTACTGTGCCCCCACCAAAGAATGGATGAATCAGTCTTCCTGACCCTCCACCACCCTCTTGGGGTGGATTGGGGTTTCAACGCAAAATCTTCCCCCAGTGGACTGACATGTCACTAGATAACAGAGATTTCAACATGGCACCAAAAAACCAAAAAGATGGGGCAACCAATTTGGGCTTTGAGCCAAAAGCATAGCCCTGAAAGAGTAATAAAGTCATTCTGCCAACCTGGGGTAATATAGGAGGTGTATTTCCGATTCTGGAGCTTGCCCTTAATCTGCACCCTTGGGGTTCAATGGATTTAACGTTTGGGTAATACAATAAAATGTGGACTTCCCACTGTGGCACAGGGCCATACCCCAACTGCAATTCAGTGTTTCTGCCCCCCAGGGGGGCTCTGAGTGGGTATGACCCTAAGTGACCCATGGTCAGGTCAGAAAGCCAGTTGGATGCCAGGAATGTTTTTAATATGAGAATGGGGTGGGGTTTGGCCCATCGTGACAACAGGCGCAATCCCCACCCACACCTGCGCCCCTGGGTACTAAAGGATTCCTGCCCCTATGAAAAGAGAGAAGACTTGAATTTTGAGTTATTTTGTTTTTTTTACATACAAAGCAGCAGACTAGAGCTTAACTCTAATATTGTCCACTTCCCATGCATAATGGCTGCACTTCTCTGGCTCAAGTCAGCTGCCACCCCAGATATTTCTTAAGACTGGATACGTACAGGAGTCCAGATGGTCTGCTTTGCATGTATCCCCCATTTTTTCTTACCCACAATGCATTGCAAAAACATTTGCATTTTCCTTACATACACTTCTGGAATATGAAGGGATCTGCAAAATTTTAACCACCCAGCGTTTCCCTACTTGGCCAGATAAAAATGCCACCTCGCTTGCGTGGCAGGTCCTAGTGTCCAACACAAAAATTAATCAAAACAGGGAAAATGGGAGTCTTCCCATTGTCCCTAGTTAACTGTCATGGGTGCTAGTCACAGCCACATTAGTGAAGTTACAGTTAGAACTTCATAGCAAATTTGGGGTTGTCCGCAGGTTTCTGAACTTTCTCTCACAGAAATATGAGGAGAATGTGTGTTTTTAGCCAATATTAGAACTTTGCAAAGGCTTCTGGGTAAGAAACCCTCCTACGATCCACTCAAGTCAAGGCACACTGGACATCCCTATTTGCTTAGTTTTCAGAAATGTGTAGATTTGAAAGATTTCATGCATGTCGATAGAGCTCGAATCCTAACTCCACAGTTACCGAAATTGCAAAAAAAGGTACTGTTTTGAGTAAAACAATTTGATTTGTTCATATTACAGTTTGTACTCTCCCTGTCACACGTGCTAAGCCCACCTATATGAGTGAGGCGCTATTTCGTGCACAAAAATATTAGGAATATCCATGTTTTAATCCAAAAGTTTGAGATTTGCTAGGGCTTATGGGTATGAAAACCTCATGAGATTCATGGAAGTCTCACCACCCAGCGTTTTGCTGAATGTCCAGTTTTCAGAAATATATGGGTTTGGTAGGTTTTCCTGCATGCTGGCTGAGCTAGGGCCTAAAATCCACAGCTACCCACATTGTTAAGAGGGTTGATTTTGAATGAAACATTTTGGTCTATCATTGTTGCATTTTGGGCACTTTCTTGTCATGGGTGCTAACCCCACTCACACAAGTGAGATATCATTTTTATCGGGAGATGTGGGGGAATGCTGGTTGGCAGGAAATGTGTGGTTCCCTATAGGTTCCAGATCTTTCCATGAAGAAAATGTGTGTTTTTAGTCTGATGTTGGCAAGGACTTCTGGGTAAGAAAACTTTGTGAGATCCATGGAAGCAGTTCCACCAAGAACTCCTCAGGTATCCAGTTTTAAGAACTGTCTTGGATTAGTAGGTGACCATAGGCTGAGCTTGGCTGAAATTCTACAGCCATAACATTGCAAAAAGGGTTGGGTTTGGGTGTAAAAATTGATTTGTCCATGTTGTGTTTTATGCATTTTCTTGTTGAGGGCAGTAGGCCCACCCACATGTGCTGTACTGTTTTTATTGGGATACACGTAGCAACACAGAATAGTAGAACATGTGCTATTACCATTTACAATTGGATTTTTTGTCTGTATTTATGCCCAGTCACTAGGGTTGGTGTCACCCGGTGTTGTGTGGGTAACCCTTCACGACTTACCGCATAGACCTCCTCCGCTCCGAGTCCGCTAATATTTTTAAACCAACTTTGCAACTCCATACAATTTACTAATCTTGACAACTACTTGCTAGCTAACCTACTAAACAAAGTGCAAAAGCTGTGATACAGTTTTTAATATATATTCAGGAGGCACTAGATGGGTTAATAATAACTAGCTGCTGTCTGTGCTTTGACAGTCAGGACAGGAATGCTGCATTGCATACCAGTGCAGGTAGGCACAGTACAACCAGTGGACGAAGTGGGGAAAAAAGTTGGTGAACTGTGGGCGGAGAATCAGAGGGTGGGAATAACCTGAGGATTGGATCAGTGGGCGGAGTTAGAGGTGTGGCCAGAATGCGCAAAACATCCCAATCTTTAGTATTTGTTTAGCATTTCACTGACCAGTTACAGCTTATTATGTTATTGAATTCAACCAATGGATACACATGATTATTTAATGATTAATATGAGTTATTGACATTAAAATAAATTCACAAAGTGGGATATGTTTCTAAACACAGAATGTCCTAAATATGCTTAAAAGTAGAAGCACAAGCCATTTGTTTCCGAGCCATGGAGTTTCTGTCGTCAGCAATATACACAGAGACAATTAATTTTACGTGTGTAAATCACTGTATAGGAAATGTTACCTGAGACAAAGGACTACAAGGTGTAGGAGTCACATGACAACCATACTAGTAGGCAGCATAGTTTAATAGTGATTGATCTGGAGAAACACAAACTCAGAATTTAGAACTTAATGCCATGATTGGGGGTTCTCTTTAATATTCATAATCGATTTCTATCCAAATGAACACTTTTTGCAACATTAGCATAAACACAGGCTTAGGGAAAAAAACATTATACTCTAGTTTATATCTTGCAGTTTGCATGCAGCTCTTAGTTGACAGTGAATAGCTCACTGTTCTTTGTTAGGATTTTAACTTATAAACTGCAAGTAACAAAAGGATCTCACTGACAAAAGCAGTAACCCACTGACCTATTTACATTATGTGCACTTTGTGATGCGCATGGTATATTTTCTTTTCAGCAGGCACATTAATCCTCTGCGCTATCTTTCCATGAGTAAAAACTTCCTCTAGACAAAACTCCGATCTCGCTCTAGGAAGAAGTTTATTCACTGGAGAAATCATGAAATTTGTATTATTGTCGAAAATTGCTGGATACAAGGGAGGAGGCAGCAAGTGCTTTTAAAAACATAGTATACAACGCCCGCACTCAAAGTCAGTGCCCGTTGCGGTCACACTGGTTGCACTGCCCTAGAGCCAGCTCTTCTCAGGGGTCCTGTGACATCAGTGTCAGAGTCACTGTTGTTCTAGGGTCTGCTACTTCATAGGCCTGCCCGCAAGACTGGAGGTGAACTTCAGTATGGATTGTGGTGGGCAAGCCTTCAAGGTGAACCCACATTTGCCACTGCCAGGGTCCACCTGCTAGGGCTAAGACACCAGGTCTTCTCCGAATTTGCAGGGCCTTCTAAGGTCTAGCATGGGAATGCGCTCCCTCAGGAGAATGGTGTTGGGGACTGGTCATGAAAGCGGAACCTCGTTCCCCCAGTTCTAAATCCGGCAGCTCTGTCCACAGTACCACATCCACTCCCTCACTGAACACCATACTGCCACACTGAGAGAAGTTCACACTGTTTTCAACATTCAATCATTTTTGACCTGCTATAAACAACTGGATGCAACTCAATTCAAATTACGCCCTGGGCAAGAGCAAAATGCTTCCTAAAAGAAAAAGTAACAACATGCTGTGAAAATGCAAACACTCATAGGGTATGAAAGATTAAATAAAGCATGTGAAATATAAGCAGGAACAACATGATGAACTTTAACGCTTTTACAGTCATTATTCAGTAATCAATGAGTATTTTTGCCTGAAAAGTTAAGGACATAACTACAGGGCCAAGAAAGGACCCATTTCAATGTCCACTGCTCATATGCCTACAAAACGTTAGAAGTATGGTTTAAAAAGACCAAATTAGTGAAAACAAAGCAGCCGTACACATTTTGTTTTCCAATCCTCCCATCAACCAGGTATTGCAGTACCTCCAGGAATGGTGCACTTCCCCACAAAGGGGAAAACAATGCTGTTCAAAGAAAGACAAGAAAACAAAAGTAGCGCTTCACTGGCAAACTCTGTAAAGTGACGCTAATGTGTTTGGGTGTGAATAAAAGCAATCTGCCACTTTGAGAAAACTCTGTATTGCTTTTAGTTATTTACGGCATTTCCAGCAAAAGTGTTTTTTCTTTTTTGCATCTATTTCACAGGGGAACACATGAACAACATGAAGAGAGAGAGGGTGAGAACCATTTCTTAAGTCACAGTTTTCGGTAAGTGAGGAGGAGCTAGACAGAAAGAGAGGGAATAAGACAGAAAGAGAGGGGGGAGGGGGCACTGTTAGCGATAGAGCAGAAGCATACACTGTTCTTGTCTGGTCTGTGTAGGAAGCAAGAGACAGAGACCTTTTCCTTCTCTGCTCCCCACCCGTCCCTAAACAACCACTAATGTCGAGCCTTTTCTCCCTGCCTTGGATAATTCTGAGGTCCAGGGGAGCATGTTCAAAATAAAAAAAGTAGGGAAACGGAATGTATAGAATTAAAGAAGTAGGGGCACGCCGTGCCCTGCTGATCCCAACCACTGAGTCCAACCAACAAGAAATACTCTGAACCAAGCAATAACGGAAAGTATATGTCAAAGCAGCTTAACATTTACATAAGGTGAAGCCTATTACCCAAAAGTCAAACTTAGTTCGCAATAATTCTGAGTAAGGCGTTTGCCTTGCTGCTCACTCGGCTTTCACCTCAGGAACGACCAGCTTGTTCTGTGGCGATATCAGTCATCTATCGACTGTCGAGCATGCTAGGGGGGCTCCAGGGTGGGCAGGCAGCATGGGGTTCAGGCTCACATGAAGAAATCCACTTGTGAAATGTAACATAGGCAAAGGGGCCTTCTGAAGCCAAGTCGGGCAACTTCCTGGGGCCCTGTGACAGTGAGTACAGCCCGCTGGTGGCTGCATTAACTGACTGTGGCAGCACTCATCTGTTGATCCGATCCCGCTCAGTGTGAGCCCATCAACATAAATTTACCAGCAGAGGGGGCATGGCGGATACTTAGTGATGACTTCAAGGAGCCTGGGAGAGCAGCCTCTGCGATTGTCAGAGAGGCACAACATTTCATTAGGCTGGCTCAGGGTTCCTCCTGAATATAAAGCAGAGCAGAGGCGAGGCTGCTGAGCTGTGTTACACGAGCCTCCGTGATTCCTGACAGACGGGACTCTGATGTCCAAGAGTGAGCAGCGCGATTCTTTCGCCTATTCTATTTGGGATTGACCTCCGGCTTTCCACACCAGGGTGTGACTCATTTGCCTCCTGTGAATCCTGAAACCCCCCCTTGTCCCCCCCACACCCCCCCTTGTCTTGATAAAGACCCGCTGTGACCACCAATCGGGGCACAACAGGGTCGAAACGTCGACGCATAACACTGGTCAAGATATCTCCAGGAACGATCATAATAACCATCTGTCTCCTTGGAGTTTTAATTAAGAACACTGACCGCCAATTCAAAATTGTTTTTCCTCCCCTTCCCCGTGTATAGTACTGTATATAATTGTAAATAAGTGTCACTTAATATATTGCACTATTCACTTTGTTCACTTACAGTCACTTTTTCACATGTTCTTAGAATTTGTATAAACTGAAATGGAATGAAGTAATTCCTGTGTTCTACAAATGTGATTGTGTTTCTTATATAAATACCTTGAACTATATTTGTTTTCAGAGAGGTTTAATTCAATTTAATTGCACTTGAATTATTACATTGTGTTTTGGAGCTAACCCAGCCTTTTCTTAAAAGCAATTTATCCGGTTACCCGACAGAACCACTTTTGTTGTTAACCACTCCTACCCAGGTTCTGAGGGACACAGGGTTACCCCTTTTTGCTAAAATGAGCTGTGTTACACAGCCTAACCACATTGGCGTCACCCCATGTGATGGTGTCACCCGGTGCGTTCTGCACGCCCCGCACTCCCCTAGTGACGCCGCTGTTTATGCCTTCCATCAGTAAGACAGTGTGCAGGAAAGAAAATACTTTGCAAAATGCTCTTTGAATCACAATAGTATGGGTAACCACACATTCTGGGGTATACAAATAACCACAGTCCCTAAACACAATATCTTTTGTACATTCCAGAAAAGCATAGGTTCCTTCATATTTTTTTATATATTTTACTATATGAATTGCTGTATTGTTGGTACACAATGTAAAATCAGTGTAAGGTATAACTCATCTGTTGGCTCTGGGTATGCCATATGTTTGGCACACCCAGAGCGTCAGTTCGGTATAAAGATATATTGCTTTTGTGAATTGGCCAACGTGACAAGAAGTTACAGATGAAAATGTTGTCACAAATGCCCGTTTTTCCTAATCATTTTCATTATTTTTTTATTTCAACAATTAGGGCCTGATTTAGATTTCTGAGGACTGGTTACCCATTCACAACGGTGACAGATATCCCGTCAGCAGAAATATAAATCCCATAGGACATTATGCGATATATATTTTGGCGGACAGAATATCTGTCACTGTTGTGCAAGAGTAACCCATTCCCCAAAAGCTCTCTATGGGAAAACTTTCAGGGAGTTACACAAATGACGCCTTTCTGAATTCAGAATTTTGTTTACTTATCAAAAATAGATAGCGCTCTGGCACCACCCATCGGTTTCATACCAATTTCCACCCAAAACTGCTTGAAACCACAAACATTAGGAAAAATAGACTGTACACGATATTGGATTATTGGTTGAGGAGGTGGAAGCCTACTCAGGCAACAACTACAACCTTGTAAGGGTGAACCACCAAAATAGCCTGTGCTCAATCCTCCAAGTAGCTTGGCACAAAAGCAGTCAGGCTTCACTTAGAAGCAATGTTTAAAGTATTTATACAGCACACAAACAGTAATAAACTGAAAATACAACACAAGAAAAATCCCAACCCAATTTAGGAAAATAGAGTACATTTTAATAAAACAAAATGATACCAGAATGACAAATATCCTATAAATTTGAAATGTTGATGTGAAAACAGCATTGAAAAGAGCAAAGCGCAACCACAGTCAACTGGCTCCGATAGACTGGGGTAAGTCACAAGTTCAGGCCAATCGTAACGGAGAGCAGTTTGAATACACTTCACCAACGACCCCGCCACCGCCAGAGCCAACCTTCACGAAGGGATGAAAGAGGTAGCCGAATGGATGAAGAACAGCCGCCTGAAACTGAACTTGGACAAGATGGAAGTCCTCATCCTGGGATCCTCACCCTCCACCTGGGATGATTCCAGGTGGCCCCCCACCCTAGGCAGCGCACCCAAACCAACAGACCACGCACGCAACCTGGGCTTCATCCTGGACTCCTCCCTCTCCATAACCAGACAAGTCAACGCCGTCTCCTCGTCGTGCTTCAACATCCTGCGCATGCTACGTAAGATCTTCCGGTGGATCCCCACCGAGACCAGGAAGACGGTCACCCAGGCCCTCGTCACCAGCCGTCTGGACTACGGCAACTCCCTCTACGCCGGAACCACCGCCAAACTCCAGAAGAGACTCCCGCGGATCCAGAAAGCCTCAGCACGACTCATCCTGGACATCCCCCGTTGCAGCCACATCTCCGGACACCTGAGAGACCTGCACTGGCTCCCGGTCAACAAGAGAATCACCTTCCAACTCCTCACCCACGCACACAAAGCCCTACACAACCAAGGCCCAGGATACCTCAACAGCCGCCTCAACTTCTACGCTCCCAAACGCCAGCTTCGATCGACCGGCCACGCCCTCGCCGCCGTCCCCCGCATCCGAAGAGCCACCACAGCGGGACGGTCCTTCTCCTACCTCACAGCCAAGACATGGAACTCCCTCTCGACCCACCTCCGCCTGACCCAGGACCACCTCGCCTTCAGGAAGCAACTCAAGACCTGTCTGTTCGAGCAGTAGCGGACCCCCCTCCCCTAGTGCCTTGAGACCCTCTGGGTGAGTTGTGCGCTATATAAATGCTTTGATTGATTGATTGATTGATACACGGTCCTGGGTAGCCCAGCTGAAAAGTTACCTTTTCATGAAAGGCACAAAGATTTCTGTTTGAATGGAAGTATGCCGCAATGAGGAGGCTGTGAGTCATGGACAGTCATTCCTGTAGTATGAAGAGTAGACCAGGCATCGTGGAGTATCGGAGCTGTAGTGCAAATAGCCATTTGGAAGTCGTGGATTGTTGTTGCTTTAGCTAGGCATTGGCGGTCATCACTGGCTGTCATTGCTATAGGGGGAAGGGCAGATTTTGCTTTGCTTCTCGCCGCTGACTGTTGGCTGCATGAAGATTAGGTTTCACCTGAACTTGCATTGCCATTTTTCTCAGGAGGGGAATCATGATGCAAGCGCGTCTGTTCATGAACACAAATAGCCCAAACTTCAGTATTTTTATCTTTTCCTTAGCAAGCGGACAAGTTAATCCAACCAAGAGTCTAGAATCAATGGAGCACCTCTTGGAGATCTGGAACTGACTCCAGCAGAGGCCAGTAGGGTTCAGTTAGGTCCAGTTGTAAGTCCAGGCAGGTACTGGTGCAGCAGGTCAGCTGGGCAATTGCAGGGAGGCATCCAAAGCTGGTTGGTCCCCTGTAGCTAACAAAGAGGTCAGTCAACTAACCATTGGAGTCACTCTAGTTCACATGTGAATAAAATAACTGGTCTAGTCTTCCTTCTCAGACTGCAAGGCAGTCCTTGAAACATCAGGGAAATCCTGTGGCAACTTCTATAGTGTTCTGATGAGTTGCTCTAGAGGTCCAATATGTATAGCTAGTGCAAGCCTTTGTGTGAGGGCCCTGCTAACAAATGCTAAAGTGATGTGTTCTCTCCTTTAAACATGGTAAAATTGGACTACAGCTGATTGGCACATTTAATATACCTATAAGTCCTTAGTAAATGGCAATACCTCTGCTCAGGGACTGCAGATTAAATGTTGCTAGTTTGCCTGACGACTCATTGATTCACCCACCAAAGCAGCTCTATAAAAAAAGTCTCGGACCTGCCACTGCATACTATAGTGCACTTCTAAGCTGGCATTTTGACCTTGCTGAACAAACCTTTTGCTAATCCTAAACCATTTTTTTATACTTAAAAGTCAACCCTATGGTGTAGTGTCTTGTGTATTATAGAGCACAACGCATATGGTTCCTAATGGACTCTGTAGTGTAGTGATGTAAGTGATTTGATGTGGTCATGTAAATACTTGATGCAGTAGGTGTCAGTTACCGGTTACACTCTAGAAAATAAAGACATGTAATACTGAGCTCCGTGTGTGGCGTAATTCATTTACATGCTACTGGGCTGTAAAGGACGCTACTACCGGTGATGACTTGGGAGAATATGTCAACCCCACAACTCGAAGGGTCAAGAGTGCGCTCCCAGAGACTTTGCTGAGGTCATGTGCAATTCAGCCAACATCGATAATCGACAGTTGCCTATGTCGATCCAAAGCGCAACTCCATAGAAAGTTTAATGTATCAACCATCAGATAATTGCTAGTACAACTGAGATCAGAAGTGCGATTTCACAACCTAAAACAGAGCTGTCATTCAAACAGTATAATAACGATAAGGGCAGTGACAACCATGTACAGAAAGCACAACAAACAACAACAGACAGGTGTAAAAGAATGTTGTGAGGAGTAGATGAGCATTAAGAAGTAGTAAGAGGCAGAGTCAATCAGATGTAAGAAAGAGTTAAGGCACACCGAGTGCTGCAAGCCTCAGAAACAATAAACAATCTTCTACTTACCAAACATCTAGAATAAAGTGAGTCATCCAACCTCAGCGCCAGGTGCAGAAACCCAGGCATGTGAATGGGGTCTGAACTTGCAAGGCTGTTGAATTCTGCCAAACCGACAAAAGATTCAGTGAACGGGAGTCAGAATAGAGCAATTTTTCAGCTGTTCCATGGCTGACGAAGAGATCACACGATATGGGGCTGCCACATTCATAAAACCATCATCTACTTTCAATATTGCTAAGAAGCAGAATATTGATGCTAAATGGACCGACTGGATTGACGCTTTTGATGACTTCATTCATGTGCTGGAAGAAGCAGATGAGAAAAAGATTGTCAAATATCTTAAAAACTTAGCAGGTTATGGAGCGAAGGAAGTGATAAAAAAATACTAAGAGGCAAAAAAAAGTTCATACCGTCAAATTTCAATCTGATGCAGAACATTACTATGACCCTTATTATGAGTTTAGTGATCCAATGGGCTGCCAACCCTGTGGTGGCGGTCCGCAGACTAGCAATCTGCCTGCTGCATTAGAACTGTGGCAGTTGGACCACTACAGGACTGCTGCTGTTGCCAGGGATCCACGATCCATGGCAATGGCGCAGCGGTCTGAGGCCCCTATATGCTGGTGGTGCACTGCAGCACCTCCAAACATATCAGGAGTGTCCTCACTGCCACACTTTCATGAAGGTGCGACTTCATTGAAAAGTGTGGCGGTGAGGAAACAAAGGCCACCCTCCAGGGCCCTCTGGTGTCTTTGCGCCATGAGGTGCATGCAGGGGGACACATGTTGTGCCTCCTGTGTGCATGCATCCCCAATTCACAGTCCATACCCTGCAGGAACTGCTTAAGATACTTCCATTTCTGTGCCTTTTTCAAAGGCACCAAGGTGGGACCACCAAAGAACCACCCACCAGAGTAAAAATAATCTGTACTTTGGCAGGCGGTCCTTAATGACTTTTGCAGTCTCTGAGAGGTGCAGCAGCTTGACGGCCCCACTCCAAGACTACCAAAGTCAAAGTAAGGCCCTATGAAAGGTACATTTTCAATCAGGAGAGACTGGTGGCCCTTATTATGAGTTTGGCGGTTGCCAGATTGGTTGTACACTCACCGCTTTGGAATGTGGTGGTTGGTCCGCCTCAGTACTGCTACTGTTGCCAGTGATCCACAATCCCTGGTGGTGGTGCAGTGGTTTGAGGCCCTTAATATGCTTAATATGCGCATGGTACTGTTGCGGCACCGACAAGCATATTAGGAGTTTCCTCCAAACTTAGGACAGTGAAAGTGCAGCTCCACATGAATGAGGATATACGTCCTGTTGCTCAACAACATCGTTTTCATGCACAAGAGGCAGTTGAAAAAGAAATGGAGACTTTTCAATAATATGATATCATATAGCGCTCTACTGGTCCATTTCCATTGGTGTTGCCAATAGTGGTTGTACCTAAAAAGGACAGTAGAGGGTCGGTGTGAATTGTTGAATCAACCATACAAGGGAATCAATAGAGAACAACACCCAGCTTCGAACATTGCTGATATATTTACCCTGTAGAATGGCGCCAAATCCTTTTCTCGCCTTGATATCAACAAAGGATATCATCAGCTAGAATTTAAAGATAATTGAAGGTACGGTATTAAACTCATGTTGGTTTGTTCAGATACAAAAGATTGAGTTTCGGATTGTCTTAAGCTGCGACCTTTTCAAAGATGTAATTTGTCACATTATACAGCTTGTCACCCATGCTTTCAATTACAGTGATGATATACTAGTATTTGGGGCCACACGAAAGGGACTTGATAGAGCCCTTACACAATTGTACCATCCAATTGCTGCTGCCGGTCTAATATTGAAGCCTTTCTAATTTGTCAGCCCACGAAGAACTAGGGGTTCCATTTTTGTGTGATACTCTAGCCTTGCGCCCTATTGTATTTTGGTTAAAATGTTGGCTGAATCCCGAGTTAAATCTATCTCACACTATAATGAGGTAGTGTTTGACTCTGGATAAAGCACTTCAAATTCCATGGCTTAATTATATCAAAAGAAGCCCGGAAGAGATAGGACGTGTAGAGCTATTTCATAAGCCTGAAACAATCACCAAGAAGGATGTGGAGTCAGTAAAGTTAGCCTATCTGTATTTAAAGAAACTGGATAGGGATGAGCAGGAACTGAAGAAAGTAAGTGCCCGCAGGTTAATAATGCTCAAAACAACCCCACTTACGGAGCCCTACCTCCTGGGGTCCCTTTCCACACACGAGAAGTTCCTCCTAACCAGGTTCAGGATGAATCTTCCATCTTTTGCTGGCTAGACCGAAGGGCTGTCACAGAGGTCAAGTGTTAGCATCCTGTGGCTGCGACGGTTTGTCTCCACAGGATTTGCTACACTTTATGTTCTTCTGCAAAGTTTACTCTGTTCCACTGTAACATTTCCTGGTCCATATCTTGAAAAAGTTGAATTTAAGACAAGCTTGCCCAGCCCTCTTGTACTTACAACTATTGAATGATGACTGTTTGTTCTTTGTTGTGGGGTATTTAAAATCTATATTGAAATCAAGGGCTTGTATGGATGTATTATGTGGGGGCTGTTGATCTACAGGCAATTCATAGTATGTTGACCTAGTTTTCTTTAAGGGGTAAATGGAAAGCAGACCCATTTTTAACTTTTTTACCTTTCATGATGTTTTATAGGGTTTTTGGTCCTTATGAATTAGTAGCTTTGTACATCTTGATACTCTGGCACCTCGCACTTTATATTGAGTAGTACATTTGAGTGGGCTTGTTTTTTACGGTGTTTTTAATATGTCTGAATCTTTCTAGGTATTGTAAATTTTTAACTTTTATTGGTGCCTTTGTGTAACCGAATAAAGTTTATTTTGATTATTATTATTTGAACGATGAAAATTGTGAATTTCACAAAATAAAATAAAAATTAATTGGCCATATTTTCTCGGAAGAGGAATGACTCCAGATCCAGCCATAGTTCATGGTTTGTTATCTACCGTCCCTCCACAAGATATAAACATGCTGTGTTCTTGTACATCCTTGACTTTGCCACTGTGAGTGCCCCATTGAGATAGTTAGTGAAACTGAATATTTAATTTCAGTGGTCACAGGAGGGTGATCAAAGTTTCAAAATGATTAAGCATGTCTTTGAAAATGCTGATGAAATGGCATACTTTGATCAGAAATTTGCTTTTTATTAACTGTATAATTAATTAAAATCTTTACAGTAAAAATGTACAGTATAAACGAGCTAAAAACTATGATTATAAACCTTGGGACAGATTAAAATTTAACACCCCTCCCCGAGACCCTTGAGCGCATGTTCTTTGCGCCATTTGTACCCTGAAGATGATCTAGTTTGCGGGGCTCTTGAACTACCCTTTGTTGGCCGCTGAGTGTCTCTCGAGGGGCAAAGTTCTCTTCGGTGGCATACGAGGAGAGTGCTGTTGGTACCTCACTGGGGCATCGTTGAAAAAGCCCATTAGCTTTCCTCCACGGGGATTACCATGCTCTTCCCCAGGGATTCGCTACTTTCATTGGCTACTTTTAAGGCAATCCTAATTTGGTGGATGAATTTCGTCAATCTCGCCAGTGCCGTGCTGTTGGTAGTTGAGAAACACAGGGTTTATACTTTGCTGCACGATTTTATGCCATTTTTGATACAGATCGGGCGTAGAAGTTGCCGGCATTCGTTGTTAAAATTAGGGCAGCAGCATAGGATATGCAGCCAAGATTCCCTCTTATAGTGGCACAGCCTGCAAGTTGTGGATTCCCCTCTTCGGGCTCATGCAGGGTTGAATTCCACAATCCCTAGCATGGTCAGCCTCATGAACAAAATTTTGCTTCGGGCCTGTGTGGTGAGGGCCTCGCTTAGGTAAGATTGTGCTTTACCTGCCGTGTAGGAGTTATTCAATGGATCTAAATGAGCACTTTGGCGGAGAGATTTAAAATCTGGCTTAAAGGAGATGTCTCACATTTGTTTTTTTACTGCTCTCTTCCAGGCATTCAGGGGGATGTCTGGCCGCTTAAAGCTTTCTTCCTCTATCTTCAATACTTTGATTGTATTTCCAAGGCTTGTGTGCCAGGCCGAGCCTAGCTCCTCAAAGATTGGTTTCAGGTGATTTTTTTAGGAAATCAGCCGGTGCCCTTACTAGCCTTAGATATGACTTTATAATCTCCCTCTGGCACATCAAATCAGGACATGCCAGACCTAGCTCCAATCTTAGCCTTGTTTTTCTGGCTGTCCTCTGGATCAAGAACACTGCCTTATGTGCCTTTGCTTGGGCAGTATTAAGGAAGGCGTCCAGTTTCCCGGGAAAGGCAAGATGGCCATAATTAATAGCTGGAAGGAGCTTCGCTCTTAAGAGTGTGGGAAGTGGGTTTGCGGACAGGCTAATCAGATGCTGGCTTGGTTGTTTTAGTAGATTATAACCTTGCTGGCCTTGGAGCTCTGATGTTTCAGGTGATCATTCCCCTTAGCCCGTTCCGTCAGCCGAACCCCAAGGTAATTGTAGGAGGCCGCCAAGTTAATTTGCACGTTTCCCAGATGCCACTGTGCCTTCTTTTTCAAATGGTATGGTCCGAAAATGACTACCTTAGTTTTTCCTTTGTTGACTGTCAAGTTATTGATGATGTTAAAGTTGTTTAATGCGTTTAGCGCTCTTTGCAGGCCCACCTTCGAATGGTCCTTTATAACTGTGTCATCCGCAAATTGTAGCCCTGGCAGCCTCACGCTTTCTAGTCTTAGGGCTACTAAACTGGATCCTTTTAGAGCCCCTCCCAAATCTGCTGTGTATTAGTTGAAGAGGACGGGGCCAGTACGCATTCCTGCTTCAAACCATTTTCTGTGCTTATTTTGGGAGGTACTGTGCTGGCACTTGTTTTAACCTGCACCCAGTTATCCTCATATAATGATCTTATTGCCATCAGAAGGTTTTCTGGAATGCCCCAGTTTTCTAGTTTCCAGCATAGTCTTTTTCTGACTACTTTGTCCAAGACTGTACTATAGTTCACAAAGCAGCAGAAGAGTGGGGGTGATTTTGGGCGTCACTACTAACCCCAGGCTTGCCTGGGCTGAAAGATACGCTATCGCCAGAACATTGTCCATAGTTGATGCCTGTGGCCTGAAGCCGGTCTGATGCAGGGGTATTATATTTCTCTCTTCCACCCACTTCTCCAAGTCTGACAGCAATAGATGGGCATATGCCTTAGCTTCCGTGTCGAGCAGGGAGATGAGCCTATAATTAGATGTCCTTAGGCGGTCACCTTTTTTGTAGATGGGGACCAGTTTGGAACCTCTCCAGGACTCCGGAGTTGTGGCAGTTAAGTAGATGTGGTTGAAGAGCGGGGTTAGTGGAGACGCCCAAAATTCTGGTGCCAGTTTAAAAACTGGTGCAGGAATCCTGTTGGGCCCTGGGGCCCCATCGTTTTTCATGCTCTTGATGGTTTTGATGACCTGTTGGACTTCTATCTGGACTGGTAGGGGACCATGCGCTTTGGCCAGAGATCTGTTGTCCATAGAATCCTTGCCTTGGCTTGAGATCGTGACTCCTGGCTTTATGTTGATTGGGTCCACCCTGCCACTTGTTAGAACACTGTTGGAAGGCGCTGTTACATATATTCACGTGTAGCAACCAATCTTTTTCAGACACTCTGTTTTCTCTTGTAGGTCCTCGGTTGCTCCGCTGGTTTATGTATCTCCAGAGTTGTGCTGGGTTCCTTTGTTTGAGCAGGAATAATACTTTGAGCCATTCGCTTTCCATGTTGGCTTTTATATGTTCCCATAGTTTCTTCCTGAAGGATGACCTCAGCAATGCAATTGATGGTTCCTCATTCTGACTACCCCTTTTTTCTTTTCTGCGAGGGCCTTGCGCAGAAGCCTTTTGCATTCTTGTATATCGTTGTTTAGGCAAATACTTCCTGGTCTCCATTGCCCATTCTGTCTCGGGATGTTAGTCTTGGGGTTCCCACACTTAGTTTGAAGCTCCTCGATCATGTTCTCCCATCCTTTTATGGGTGAAGGGTCGGCGAGCAGACTCCCTTCCTGTTTCTGGGCCAACCAAGCTTGAAGTGTATTTCCGATCTTGTCTGAAAACGTAATCCTCCTCAGGACGCTATGTAGTTCCTCCCCACTAGTCTCCCTAATGGGTTGAAAGATGGAAGCGGGCAGAACTTCTAGCTGAAATGCTGCTCTTAGTGGCCGGTGGTCGCTTTCCTTCCGGTCTGCGACTTCGAAGTCTTCCATTCTTGTCGCCAACTCTTCGCTGGCCATGATGTAATCAATTCTTGACGGGTCCCGAAAGGTGAACAGGGGATGCCAAGAGGCTGGGAGAGCTTTTTTCAGTATGTGGGTTGATGTCACCTTATGGTTGTTGAGGAGGTCATGCAAAAGAGCTCCCTGCCTAAACCCCGAGGGAGGGTTTTAGTTTTGTTGAGATCCTTCAGATTGAAGTCCCCTGCTAAGATGACCTGGTGTGATTTGTATTTATTTAGCAGGTCTTCGAGATTCTGTGCCATTGCCTCCAGCTAATCTTTTGTAAGGGTCTGTGCTGGGCTGATATACCAGTTAATTAATAACAGGCACATTGGATGTTTATTGAGATTCAGGCCTCTGATCTGTAGGGCTTGTTGTCCGAGATGATTGCTGTGGCTGCAAGGGCGCATTCATGTTTTATGAAGACTGATAAACCGCTGGCTGGATGCCCAAAGAGGTTCCGTTTGATGGCTGGGACTTGATGTTCATAGTACTCTGCCAGCGGGGTGCCCGACAAGGCCCATGTTTCCTGGAAGCAGATTATATCCCTGCTTTCCAGAAACTGCTTCAGATTTTCATTTTTGAAGATTTTACTGATCCCTGCAATGTTCCAGGAGATTATGATTAATTGCTGCTTGTGTTTCGATCCTTGCCCAGCATCTCCTCTGACCAGCTGGCTTTTGTCAAAGTTAGGAATACTGTGGCCTCCATCTTGCGAGGCCCTTTTGGTCTGTATTAGGGGAAGTGGTGCATATGACCCGATTGTTGTTTTGGCATGAGATCCTAATGCCTATTAGGTCCCTTTTGCCAGTCTGGCTTCTATACGAGGGTCCTGAGCTTTTAGTCCCTTGCAGGACCGACCAGGTGGCCTGACCCCTGGATCTGGGGCAAGGCGTGTGGGTGTTTTGGTTGCGAAAGCATCCAAATTTCAATGCGCCACTCAGCGAGTTGGGTGAAGTTATTCATGACAGCTTGTTGTATTTCTTTGTTCTTCAGACAAACCACTGATGAGTCGCCATGTTTGTCTCCCGTCATGCTCAGGAATTTCACCCATTCCAGGTCTCCTGTTTGTAAATTGTTTAGAGTGTCCAGGTGCTTGAAGAGACGTAGAATGTTGCTTCAATTCAGGATGCCGTGCTGTCCCGTACTAAGGAATCTCGGGGTGAAAACCACCTCATATACAACTGCTGGTGCACCCGCGGTTGGGATCCATTCTCTCCTTTCTATGGCCATCTCTGCTGGTGTTGGTCGTAAGCTGGTGCTTCCTTGTTCAGTTGAGGAGGGTCCTGCTTGAGGCCACTTGTTTTGGCTATGATTACTCCAAGTGGCTGGCTGAGGGCCCAGACTTACTTGTGGTAAGTTTGAAGTGGCCGACTATAGTGACTGCATTGCCGAGGCTGTCTGGATGAGGGGTTCTGCAGGGAGAGGACTTTTTCCAGCCGTTGAGTCATTTCTGTGGGGTGATACGCCCTGTCTGATGACATTTGGCCCTTCACACTTATGGTGCTTGGTGGTAGGATTGACTTCTGTTGGATTTCAAAAGACGTGGAGGCTGGGGGGGGGGGGGGATTTTTGACCCAGTTTTTGTCTGTAAAGATTGGGTAAAGCTGAGTGACTTTTGTGTCCTCTTGTAAGGGCAATGAAATGAACTTTGATGGCTTTAAGTTGTCTTTTCAGTTTGGACTTTTTCTGTTGTTTCTTCAATTTCTTCAATTTCTTTTTTGCTCTCCTTGAAAGGGAGGGTTTGTGTGTGTCTGTTGAGAGTGAGCTTTATTCCTGCAAGTCTGTTCCAGCATCGTCGCTGCCCCTAAAATTTGGGCTTTGTGTGTTTTTAGGTGTTTCAGGATTGCTGGCAGGAATAATGGTCCTGTACACTGCACTTTTGACATTGTCACCTGTGAACTTCTGTTTTATTGAAAGCCCTACTGACTGTGTTTCCGACGGAGTGTGAGTGTTGGGCTTCACCCGATCTTCTATGTTATTTGAGGTAAAAACCTACATGCGCCCTTTTGCTAGCTTGACTCTGTCAGGTAGAACCTCTGGAAGGGAGATCCACTTCTCGATGAGATTTGAACAGCTACAGGAGCAATCGCCCCAGTTAGAGGCCAGGTGCTGGGAGATCCTTTTGTCTAGGTCTTGCATATTAGAGCTTATGTTGGCTAGGCATGCTGCAATTGCTTGTAGGAGGTCTATTTGCACTTCCATCTTAGTTGATTGCCACAGGAGAGCTTGATTAGTGGCGCTGTTTGCCTCGATCGAGAGTGATTTCTCTAAGTCCACTTCAGCACTGGTGTTGTGTGAAAGGTTTTACATTTTTGGGTTAGGGACCCATGGGGAAGCTGAGGGCCATAACAGGTTTGGGGTTAGATCAAGGGTTCTTTCGATTTTTTGTTCTAGATTGAAAAGGAACGTGGATGTGTGCTCCCCTGCCACTGGAGACTCAAAGGCCAAAGAAACTGATTGAGACAGGGAGATCGTTAGTTTTGGGCCTTCAGGAACGTATTGGGGTTGACTGATCTCTGAGGTGTCAGGGTCTAGACGGAGGGTGTTAGGCTGGTGGATTTGTCACCCGTCATAGCTGTGGAGCTGCCTTTAAGCGGTGCTATGCCAAGAGACTTGCTGATTGTGATATCCTGCCCCTTGTCTTCTTTGAGAAATGTCCTAGTCTTTTCCTGCTTGGTCCTAAGTTCCTCGCAGGATGGGGTCTTGTCCTTCAATGTGGAGATGTGATTGGACACATGTTGAATATGTTCGTTGGTGCTACTGACTTGAGCTGCACTTGGGCCAAAGGGAGGAGTATCCAGTGATATGCTATTGTTGCTGCTTTGCTGCTCGGGGGGTCGTTTTTCTTGATGAAAAAGTTTCCAATTGAACACCTTTGTTTACCGCATTTGTGGCATTTCTTTTAGGCAATCAGTTAATGATTTGCTCCTCGTAATCCTTTTAGACCCTTTGTTTGATGGGTTGCTTGTAGGGATTTCTTCCGGGGTCTTGTGCGATCGCCCCTTCTTTTTGGATCCTATTTACCCGATGGATTGCTGGAGTCAACTAGGATTGGCCACCGGCTAGTGCGTGTCTGGGTCAGGTGCAAAGTCAAGTCCTCGATTGCCTTTTTGACACTTCTGTCTCTTTCTCACTTTTGTCGCTTTTGTTTCCTTTGGCTCTTTCTGCTCGCTCCACTCATTCTTTGCGAGGGAAGCTAGGCTGCTGCTGGTCCTTTGGATGGTGCTTGAGCTGGTGTTTAGTTGCGAAGGATGTGACGCTTGGATCTTTCGGTCGGCCTTGATGATGCCAAGTTCCCCTTTCCCCAACTGGGGCGGTAAAGGCAGGGGTGGAGGTGGTGTGGAGCAGGTGGGTCTGTCTGTGGTGGGACAATTTTAGGCTGGCTGGGCTCTTCAGGTGGGTCGTGGGCTCCCCTGACCTGATCGCGCCTCCTCCATATGTCTCTGTCTCAGTGTCTCCCTTGTTTGCTTGTCTCCGCGGCGTTACTGCGTTACTGCCGCTCTCAGCCCTCCTCTTTGCAAAACGCAAAATGTGGAATAGAATCACGTAAAGTTCAGCAACATTAGCATGTTGAGATCGTGTTGAGGTTTGTGTGTGTTAGATGCGTCAAATTTAAGATGGCCAAGATGCTTTTTTAGTTCACTCTCCAGTCCACTCACCACCACTGCTCCTTGTCCTAAGTATGGTTCTCTATATTTTATTTGAGCGGGGCCTTCCCGGGCCTTCCCAGCACCTTCCACCTTCCAAATGCTGCTGCTTCCTCCTCCGCTCCACGCTCCCTCTCACTACTTAGAGCTGGAGGTGCAATCAGACCTCGTTATCCCCCACGGCGCGCTCGCCGCTGCTTTGATCAGAAATTGCACATTAAGATTGGTATTGAAGCCAACCCAGTGGGTCTAGGTGTGATTCTTCCCAAAAGAGTGTACATGCAAATGCACAAAGGCATATTGTAGCTTATGCTAGCAGAATTTTGTCACAGACTGAACTAGCTCACTCTCAACCCGAGAAAGAAAGCCTAGCTGTTGTGTGGGCTTGCGCACACTTTCATGTGTTTCTGTATGGGAAACATTTTACACGTGTTACTGATTGCCAAGCACCACTCACTTTTTTGGGCATTCCAAAGGCTAAAATGCCCACTTACTTTGAGAGGCGGGGGGTGCAAATGAAAGAGTATGGCTACACCAGTGTGCACTAACTAGGAAAAACCCTGTTAGCTAATTTTTCAAAGTGCCCATACTGTGTCAGAGTACCCTGTCTAAAGTGGCTGAGGCCTACATTAACTTAATTTTTAAGATCCAGCACTCCAGCACTCAATAAGTGCTGCTACAAATGCAGATAGGAATACCTTCATCCTCAAAGACATTATTATGCATCAATCCCTGAGAATACATGCGTAACCGCTTGACAACGACAGTGAATATCAGAAAATAAAGAATGTGAGTGATGAAATGTCAGTTACACTAGAAGGTCTTGCGTGGGTCATAAATTGTCATTCCTGAAATTCTACAACAGCAAATCCTTGAAATGGCACATATGGGACATTGTGGAATTGTCACTACAAAGCGAATCCTCCAGGACCCTGTTGGGCTTCCTCATCTTGATGAGCTAGTTGGATTTTCCACAATAAAAATTTAAAAAAACATCTGGGAGTAAATTGCAGTTGACTGCTTTGGACCCTTTGAAAATGGCCATTACCTAATGGTAAATATAGATGAGTACTCCTGCTGTCCTCTAGGGAAAAACTTTTGTCAATCACTTTTGATCGAGTAATTGAAAGACAAGAAGGTATATTTGCAACCTGGGAACTTCCATCCATGCTAAAGTCTGACAATGGCCCACCATTCAATGGTCAGGAATCCAAACACGTTCTTACTCATTTGAATATGAAACATCAGGAAAGCATACCTCTATGGCCAAATGCTAATGGCGCTGTTGTAAGCAAACCTCAGCTAGGCCAACTTAGTGCAAGGGTTCGCCCTTCTCTGCACAAAGTCCTCAGACCTTAGGAAGAAGTTATCAATGAAACTGGAAAATACAAAAGCAAAGTTTATTAAACCTTTAAAGGTGGTACTACAGTCCACACAACACCCTACAGTATTGTACCAAGTAGCACACCGAACTAAAGCACATGGCCCCTTTTATACACAATAAGGGGGCTCAAGAGAAGGCGGTACAAAAGACAAGAGCAGATTTATGATCATACAAGGACATTTTAGAAGGCACAATCGATGAGTGGGCGGAGTTAACAGTCTCCGATAACTGGTAGGCACATTCCAATCTGGAACCAATTAATAACGGTCGCTGATCCTACTGCGCATGTCTGGACATGCTGAAAGCGGACACTCCTAAAAATAGCCTGTTGCCGGGCAGACTCCAGGTGTGGTGAACAAGAAGGTAGGACTAAGCACATGACGAGCACATGGCAATGTATGGCATACAAAAAGGCCACTACAAATACAAGATGGAGTCAGCACTGTGAGAAGTTGGCCTGGTATATAATGCTCACTAATTCTAGTGATCACTTTGTACCATGCCAAGCAACCCTTATGATGATTGGTTGTAAGTCAACCTTATAGACCAGTTATCCTAGTGGTAACGTGGACAAAGCAGTCTTAGGCTAAACTCTGAAAGGCATGTGAAGCCAGCTGTATTACCATACACAACCCCCTTGAATACCAAATGAACGGACACCACACAGATATATATTGAAAATATATATTGATTTATTAACTAAAAGTATCCCCTGGACTCTTTATGAGCACAGAAGCACAAGCGTTAAACACAAGACAGTTTAAAATACACAAAAGTTGCACAATATGGATGAGCCCTAGGGGCCACCTAAACCATATACTAAGAAAGTGGTATAAGAGATACCAATCGGAAAGGAAACAGGCCTAGGGCCTTGGGAATTGCTGGAGCTATTCGAGACTAGCAGTGACTAAGTCGGGAAAGGCCCGCGGGACTCAGGTGCAGTGTTTAAAGTGCACGCACTCACCAATGCAAAGTCTATGGTGCGTAAAAAGTACAAAGTTAGTTAGTTCGGAACCTTCCGAGTGACCTAGAAAGCTGAAACTTGAGACACAGGCCCTAGAGGTGTGTACCAGTGTAGGAACACCGGCGGAGCTGAGTTACCTCACCCACAGGAAGTGGGTGCATAGGGTCGAAGTAGTGTCGGGTTTCGTCACGCTGGTCGATGGTGCTTGGAGCTGAAGATGCTGCAGGCGGCTCGATGTGAAGAGTTCCAGTGGATCCAAGGGTGGATCTGAAGTTGTGAAGACCTAAAAGCAGAGGAGACAATGTTCAAAGTCACTAGCCAGTGACTACGGTGGAACCAGATTGGAACCAGGCGATGTCGGGTGCAAACAGGCATTGAGGTGTAGTTCTCTCTGCAGCCACGTGGACACCAGGGGCCGAGTATGACCAGGCGTCGGTCACGAGCTGTCCCACGCAGGCTTCTCGCTGTTGGCGGTGTCAGTAACTTGATCGGAGCAAACAGGCTTTGGCTAATGCAAGCCACGCAGTAGTTAAAAAAGGCTTAACACTCGGACCAGCAAGGTCAGAGCGGGTGCTCCTTTTCACAGGAGCTAGGGCAAGTCTGAAGCAACCAGACCCGCGGTGTCGTTTGTAGTTGTAGTCGCCAAGATGGCCGCTGACCACGTGGCTAGTGGCCGGGATGGCGCGTCGAGTGGCACAATGCAAAAGGGCCCCACGCAGATCGTAGAGATGCTGGGGGGCTAATCTTCGGTGCAAGGGCTGCTCGGTGGTGGGGGTTCTCAGTCCCCAAAGCACAACGTCGAGGGTGCCTCGGTTGCAGCGCTGTCAGCTTTTCGGGTGTCTTCCAAGAGGTCCGGTCCCACGTCTCTCCGTGCCTCCACGGGTCCCTTCTTGGCAGGGACTGTGGATCGGGCTGTGAGAAGTCTGGGAGTCTGGGTCTTGTTAGGCTCTGGGCTCGGGCTCCGGCGGGAGGCGGCGGCAAAGCAGACGTCGAGTTGCTGGTTGGTGCCTGTTTTCACAGGGTGGCCACTCCTAGGCCACAAGGGAGATTCTCTTCAGTCTTCTGAGCAGCAGAATGTCGAAGTCCAGTCTTCTTCTTCGTGTAAAGTTGAATCAGGATGATCTGCTGTGCAATGGCACTGCTCCCACTCTTATTCCCAATCTGAGGGGTGGATCACCTACTAGGTCCCTCCTCTGGGTGGAACCAGGAAGGGGGGCGGTTACACCCCCTTTCCTTTGTCCAGCTCCTCACCAGGCCTGGGTCTGGAAAGTCCCAGGACCGGTTTGGACTGGCTTATGCACGGGGACACCTTGTGTGCCCCGGGCATGTCTCACTCTATTCAGCCCTGTCCTACCCAATACACAAAACCCTGTCTGGGGTGGTGCTCGCACCTCCCAAGGCAGGAAACCCTTTGTCCAAGCCTCCCTCGCTGGAAGGACTCCCAGCAGCAGGAGGTCAGACTTGTGTCTGTGGTGGCAGCATCCATTTTGTGATGCTGAGGCTCTGGTTAACTATAACCGGGGTTAAGGCTACACACATGTCGTGTCCCTCTAGAAGGGTGGAATGCTATCCCCGTCGACAGAACTGTCGAGGGGATAGTATTCCAATTCGTATGACACCTTACTCGAAATGTTTTGATAAAGCCAAACCAAAGATAGCAAATAACCGCAAGGATTATAATGCACTTAAGAGTATATGGTATGGCAATATCCCGGAACAGCTAAGGGAGTGGTTCCCGACAGCTGCAGACAGGCTCAGCTCATGCTAGAGCCCCATCTCACATATTTCCAAGCACTCTGCCTCCAGAATTGATGAGGCCTTCCATAGGAGTGGCTGATAGGAACATATGTATCCAGTTTAAGGTTAGATATAGGGATACTATATCTAAGTAAGAGGTGATTACACCAACTTACCCCAGCTGAGTGATCAGCCAGTTGTGTCAAATATGGAGGCCAGGCCAGGGGTGGCACAATACATGCTGCAGCCCTGGTAGGCCTTGGCTACACCTATGCCCTGGGTACCTATAGTACACTGTTACAGGGGCCTATAAGGTGAACCAATTCCAATTGTGTTATGCACCTAAGGTACATGGAGTCCATTTTAAGGAGAGAGCAATCAGCCTGGGGCCCTGAATAGCAGGATCCCAGGCCAACTATGTCAAAAACCAGCTAAACACCAGGCAAAAAGTTTGGGGGTAACCATAGTCAGATATCCACCTTCCTACATAACCCCCCCCCCCCAAACGAAAGGAGATAAGGCTATCCTTGACCAGGTAAGCCTATATTGCCTAAGTGGCCATATAAGGAAGTACCAGCTCTGGCTTGGTTACCCCCTGTCTCATGGTCCACTAAGCAATCCCTCACCCTAAGGGTAGCTGAGGGTCCCCACCATAGGGAATCTTTACCTGTGGTGTGTCTTTGCAAAGTTAAATGCTGGTGTTGGGATGGAGTACTGAAGTGAGATTCCTCTGTAGGACTCAGCTTCCTCCAATCACTCTCCACCATGTGTGCCTTTCTTTCTTTGACTGAGTTGCACTGTGCTCTCAGGGTCAAACTCTGGCTACCTAAAGCTGGAGGCTGAGTCCCTCTGTTTGGCTTACTGGAGGGACAGTTCAGGTTTGGGCCCTTAGGGTCCCAGGTTTGGCTGTGCCCAACAATATTCATCTGGGGGAGGTCCCTAACTACCTTCAAGGGGGATCCCTCAGGAGTTTTTAAAGTTTGCACCTCACTAGGGCTACTAGTTTCGGTGCCCCTAATCTGTTGATGGGGGTGCTTTATTTGACAGGGGGCCCTTTGGGTCTCACTGTCCTTCTTGTCCTCTGCAGCCCTGGGCTGAGTAAGGCAAGGTAGAGAGGGGCAGGTTACCTGCTCCAGACTGGGTCCCACCTGAGAAGGGTCCACTGCCATCAGAGGCTCTGTCAGGCCAGGCCCTACAACCTCTGGGACAGTTCCTTCATCAGGGGTAAGGTCAGTTCCCTGAGGAGGCTGATCCTTTCCTAAAGTCTGGTGGGAGGGAGATTTCTCTTCCTCCTCAATGCTCTCTGTTTGGGTTGAGTGATCCATCATTTCAGGCTTCACTATCCATGTATCAGTTTGAGTTTGAGCTGTGGCCATCACAGCCCCACCAACCTTTTCAGGAGGAGACTCAGTTTGGGTATGGGCTGTTACCATCACAGCCCTGCTACTCTTTTCAGGAGGGAATTTAGCTAAAGATGGGGCTGAGGTTTGCTCAGCCCTCCCAACCTTTTCAGGAAGGACATCTTGGATTGGGGCTGTAGCCATCACAGCCCCACTAACCTTTCCATGGAGATTTACCATTCTAGAATGGGTTTGCTGTTCAACCTCAGCCCAGGCTGAGATTTCCAAATCATTACCCAGTTGGCAATCTACAGGCAAGTTTGCTGACACTGCCACTCTCTTTGGGCCAGTGACACCTCCCCAGCTAAGATTGACTACTGCCATGGGATGATTGGTTTCTATGCCATCAATGTTTGTCACCTGATATCTGGCATCAGGTAAAAGTTGCCTTGAGGGGACTAGACATTCAGCCACCATGGTGATGCTAGCCCCTGTGTCTCTGAAGGCCTCAACTTTCAAGCCATTGATGAGGGGCTCCTGTCTATACTTGCTCAAAGTGTTTGGGCAAGCAGTGAAATTGGCAAACCCCATGCCAGTCTCATAGACAAGAGTATCTGAGTTAGGGGACCTGGATAGGCCAGAGTCCACCTGTCCTCCAAAAGTAAACCCACCCAAATTCTTGGGGGTGCTCCCACCACCTGGGGGACCACTGCTAACAGTGGCAGGAGGTGTTGGAGCCTTACCTGGAGGTATATTCTCCTTATTGCCATTCTTGGGACAACAGCTGTCTGTTTTGTAATGCCCATCCTGTTTACAGGCATGACAATAAGGTTTTTTCTGGGTTGAAGAAATGCCTTGGGACCCACCCCCATTCTTGGAGTTTTGGGGCCCTGGGGAAGTCTTTTTCTTGCTTTGATCCCCACCCTTCACTTGAGGCTTAGTCTTCTCTTTCTTTTGGTCACCACCCTGGTTCTTAGGCCTGATCCTGGTTCTGACCCATTTGTCTGCCCTCCTACCCAATTCTTGTGGGGAGGTCAGATCAGAGTCAACCAGGTGCTGATGTAGAAGCTGATTTTGACAATTACTTAAGATTTGCTCTCTCATAATTAAATTATACAACCCTGTATAGTCAGTAACCTTACTTCCCAGCAACCAGCCCTCCAGAGCCTTAGTGGCACATTCAACAAATTCAGACCAGTCCTGAGTCTGTGTCTTCTGGGTGTCTCTGAACATTAACCTGTACTGTTCAGTGGTTAAGCCTAACCCATCAATCAGAGCACTCTTCAGGACCATGTAGTTTCTAGAATCCCCATCACTAACTGTGAGGAGTCTGTCTCGGCCTCTACCTTCAAATGAGAGCCACAAGATTGCTGCCCACTGCTCCTGAGGGATCTGCTGTACTCTGCAGGCTCTCTCCATTGCAGTTATCCATTTGTGGATATCATCCCCAGCTTTGTAGGGGGGCACAATCTTACTCAGGTTTCTTGTATCAAAAGACCTGTCTTTATTCTTAGGGATAGTGCTGCCACCAGTGGATCCTAATCCACTCTCTCTAGGCTGTCTTGCTCTAGCAAGTTTCTCTTGGGCCAGGGCAACCTCTAACTCTTGTCTCTGGATCCTCAATTCAGCCTCTCTCATTTTGGCCTCATGCTCCCTTCTCTGAGGGCTAGTCATCTCCCTTCTGGAGTGACCATGAGAACCTCTAGAAGCATGGGAGTTGTCAGAGTCACCTGAGTGAGTCCTCCTCCTAGGCTTCTGGTTAAGTCCACCTGGGGGTCTGAATGGGTTGTTCCCAGATTCAGTCCCAAATAGGCTTAAGTTAGCCTGGTTCAGCCTACTGACCAGCACCTGACTATTTCTGTCATCATCTGACTCACTGCTCCCCCCTTCTGTCTCTTCTTCCTCTTCCTCCTCCTCATCTACCTGAGGAGCTCCAGTGATGGGGGCTGACTCATCTACTAGGACGATAGGGACAGGGGCTTCTACAGTGTCATCCTCTGAAGAATGGCCTCCTTCAGCATTCCCTTTGGGGTCTGCCTTAGAGGTCTTTAGAGTCTCAGACTGGTCCAAGATCTCTCTAAGGTGGTCTGTGGTAGGGGAAGGCCCTGTCCTCAGACCCCTTAGGACACAAAGCTGTCTTAATTCCTTAAAGGAAAAAATAGCAAATTTGGATGGTGCCCTTGGAGGGTCACTCTCAAAAGGGATGTTCCCAGTGGAACCCTCTGCTCCAAACATTGCTCTAGTGTGGGTGGATGTGTTGCAATCTACGTACACTGGTGTTTACCTACTAAACCTATCTAGTAGTGGTAGTCAGGGTGTGCTACTCCCTTTCCTCTACAACAACTAAGTTCAGTAGAACTTAAGTATACTAGTCTTGTTTTATATGTACCTAGCAGGTACCTGTATGATCTTTCAAATGATAATCTCAAAGATTGTAATGGTAAAACAACAGCAAGCTCAGATCCCAATCCGCTGCTCACCAATGTGAGAAATTGGCCTGGTATATAATGCTCACTAATTCTAGTGATCACTTTGTACCATGCCAAGCAACCCTTATGATGATTGGTTGTAAGTCAACCTTATAGACCAGTTATCCTAGTGGTAACGTGGACAAAGCAGTCTTAGGCTAAACTCTGAAAGGCATGTGAAGCCAGCTGTATTACCATACACAACCCCCTTGAATACCAAATGAAAGGACACCACACAGATATATATTGAAAATATATATTGATTTATTAACTAAAAGTATCCCCTGGACTCTTTATGAGCACAGAAGCACAAACGTTAAACACAAGACAGTTTAAAATACAGAAAAGTTGCACAATATGGATGAGCCCTAGGGGCCACCTAAACCATATACTAAGAAAGTGGTATAAGAGATACCAATCGGAAGGGAAACAGGCCTAGGGCCTTGGGAATCGCTGGAGCTATTCAAGACTAGCAGTGACTAAGTCGGGAAAGGCCCGCAGGACTCGGGTGCAGTGTTTAAAGTGCACGCACTCACCAATGCAAAGTCTATGGTGCGTAAAAAGTACAAAGTTAGTTAGTTCGGAACCTTCCGAGTGACCTAGAAAGCTGAAACTTGAGACACAGGCCCTAGAGGTGTGTACCAGTGTAGGAACACCGGCAGAGCTGAGTTACCTCACCCACAGGAAGCGGGTGCATAGGGTCGAAGTAGTGTTGGGTTTCGTCACGCTGGTCGATGGTGCTTGGAGCTGAAGATGCTGCAGGCGGCTCGATGTGAAGAGTTCCGGTGGATCCAAGGGTGGATCTGAAGTTGTGAAGACCTGAAAGCAGAAGGGACAATATTCAAAGTCACTAGCCAGTGACTACTGTGGAACCAGATTGGAACCAGGCGATGTCGGGTGCAAACAGGCGTTGAGTTGTAGCTTCTCTCTGCAGCCACGTAGACACCGGGGGTCGAGGACGTCCAGGAGTTGGTCAAGAGCTGTCCCACGCAGGCTTCTCACTGTTGGCGGTGTCGGCAACTTGATTGGAGCAAACAGGCCTTGGCCAATGCAAGCCACGCAGAAGTCAAAAAAGGCTTAACACTCGGACCAGCAAGGTCAGAGCGGGTGCTCCTTTTCACAGGAGCTAGGGCAAGTCTGGAGCAACCAGACCCGTGGTGTAGTTTGTAGTTGTAGTCACCAAGATGGCCGCTGACCACGTGGCTAGTGGCCGGGATGGCCCGTCAAGTGGCACAATGCAAAAGGGCCCCACGCAGATCGTGGAGATGCTGGGGGGCTGATCTTCGGTGCAAGGGCTGCTCGGTGGTGGGGGTTCTCAGTCCCCAAAGCACAACATTGAGGGTTCCTCGGTTGCTGCGCTGTCAGCTTTTCAGGTGTGTTCCAAGAGGTCAGGTCCCACGTCTCTCGGTGCCTCCACGGGTCCCTTCTTGGCAGGGACTGTGGATCGGGCTAAGAGAAGTCTGGGAGTCTGGGTCTTGTCAGGCTCTGGGCTCGGGCTCCGGCTGGAGGCAGCGGCAAAGCAGACGTCAAGTTGCTGGTTGGTGCCTGTTTTCACAGGGTGGCCACTCCTAGGCCACAAGGGAGATTCTCTTCAGTCTTCTGAGCAGCAGAATGTCGAAGTCCAGTCTTCTTCTTCGTGTAAAGTTGATTCAGGATGATCTGCTGTGCAATGGCACTGCTCCCACTCTTATTCCCAATCTGAGGGGTGGATCACCTACTAGGTTCCTCCTCTGGGTGGAACCAGGAAGGGGGGCAGTTACACCCCCTTTCCTTTGTCCAGCTCCTCGCCAGGCCTGGGTCTGGAAAGTCCCGGGACCGGTTTGGACTGGCTTATGCATGGGGACACCTTGTATGCCCCGGGCATGTCTCACTCTATTCAGCCCTGTCCTACCCAATACACAAAACCCTGTCTGGGGTGGTGCTCGCACCTCCCAAGGCAGGAAACCCTTTGTCCAAGCCTCCATCGCTGGAAGGACTCCCAGCAGCAGGAGGTCAGACTTGTGTCTGTGGTGGCAGCATCCATTTTGTGATGCTGAGGCTCTGGTTAACTTTAACCGGGGTTAAGGCTACACACATGTCGTGTCCCTCTAGAAGGGTGGAATGCTATCCCCGTCGACAGAACTGTCGAGGGGATAGTATTCCAATTGGTATGACACCTTACTTGACATGTTTTGATAAAGCCAAACCAAAGATAGCAAATAACCGCGAGGATTATAATGCACTTAAGAGTATATGGTATGGCAATATCCCAGAACAGCTAAGGGAGTGGTTCCCGACAGCTGCAGACAGGCTCAGCTCATGCTAGAGCCCCATCTCACATATTTCCAAGCACTCTGCCTCCAGGATTGATGAGGCCTTCCATAGGAGTGGCTGATAGGAACATATGTATCCAGTTTAAGGTTAGATATAGGGATACTATATCTAAGTAAGAGGTGATTACACCAACTTACCCCAGCTGAGTGATCAGCCAGTTGTGTCAAATATGGAGGCCAGGCCAGGGGTGGCACAATACATGCTGTAGCCCCTGGTAGGCCTTGGCTACACCTATGCCCTGGGTACCTATGGTACACTGTTACAGGGGCCTATAAGGTGAACCAATTCCAATTGTGTTATGCACCTAAGGTACATGGAGTCCATTTTAAGGAGAGAGCAATCAGCCTGGGGCCCTGAATAGCAGGATCCCAAGTCAACTATGTCAAAAACCAGCTAAACACCAGGCAAAAAGTTTGGGGGTAACCATAGTCAGATATCCACCTTCCTACATGCACATTTATTACGATAATGGTTAAAACGAAGCATGTCTTCGGCTAATGCTTAATCTAATCGCTGCTGATTTACAACAGACGACCCTTTCAGCATTAGCGGAAGACATTCGGCTTCCTAGGAAAGGCCAGATATTCATCTCTTATATCAATGACCATCATACTAGCTATTTCCCTCTTCAGATCATTCTGCATTTTGACTTCTGTAATATTATTTTTAGTTGGTATACAAGCATTGACACACATAGAACAAATCATCGGGCTACATTGAATACAGACGCAACAGGTGAAAATTATTGCAATTATTATACATAGGACTGTTAATACTTTCCAGCCCCAGGCAGAAATCAGAGTCCTAAGCCACCCTGTAAAAGTCCATGTACCATTTTCTGTGTGAATGTCTGCAGCGATTTTATGTCGTTTAATAATTGCTTTATACACTGATGTAGTATGGTCAGGGATAAACATGCAGCAGCTACTACCTATAACACGGCATGCACCACCTCTATCTGCTAACATTACATCCAGAACCATTCAATTCTGCAAAGCTAAAATTCTTGCAATCTGTAATTCTTCAGTAATATTTCCTAAAGCTGCATCTGTTTGATCGGTACCAGCTTCCACTACTCTAGTCAATCGTCGCACTTTCTTACTATTTAATGCAGCACCTACAAAAAAGAACAATCCTAAATTGAAATCTATATATTGCTGTAAGCTGGTGTCAGTCTGATCAACATTATCAGTAGTCAACGTCCTTTTGTACCTATTCACAGTAATATTATTGGACAATTTAAGATTTTGGTGATACAGTCGAGGTGCTAAAAACACAGGGGGCAGCAGAAAAGAAACGTAGCAGATACCAGTCCATCCGGCTGGCAATCGATAATATCCACGATTTCCACACACAAAATAGGTGTTGTGTAAAGCTAAAAAAGTACTATTATTTAGACCATCTATATTCAATACAGTGATACAATCGCTGACTCCCACAGGGATATGTCCAATGCTTTGTACACATAGTTCTGCTTGCGTTTAGGTAACAGAAATAACAAAATGTTCGGCATTAGATGAGTCTCTCATGTTGGTGAAGATATATGGCATTGAAATATTCCTCCCACTCCCATTTAGTTCCATTCGCTTGGGGATACCCATCTTTGTCCTGATGGCACTCTTTATTTAACCCGAAAAGCAGTCTGTCCACTGTAGGCTTCCTAGTCGCAAAGAGCAAAGTATACCAGGCTCGACAAGAGCCATTATGCGAAAAAGGGAGAGGTATAAACGGTGTACCTCCTTTCTTTTGATGTGAAGGCATCATCCCACAAATCCAACAGTTTGTCGCATTAGTAGCGATGTGGGTGTGAGGCAACATTTGAATGAATGTGTTATTAAGATAAGATTGTCGATGTTTCAATTCTTGATATGGGAGCGTAAAGAAATAATGCTCTTCTGGTGTAGGCGTAGTAACAACAAACAACTCTCGAGCAGGAGTTGTTTCCTCAACAGACCATGTTATTGTTGCCACAATCATCAAGGCAACAACGAACCCTATAACACAAAAAATCTTCTTCTTTTTCTCCATTCTTAGTCACAACACAAAACAAATCTTCCTGAAATTAAAGTAGTTGTCAGAGCTCTTACCCCTGGGTAGCCGTTGATTTCTTCACCACGGGCCAAGACGGGTGTCACTACTCTAATGCAGGGTTGATTGCTCCCCTTGCCACATCGGTTCTCTGTTTCACTGACCCAGGGAATGCTTAGACAACTTTCATAATGCTGCAGATTTCTCTCTCGGCCTCAAATTGAATCTTGTTGCTCCAGGGACTGATTGGTCCGGGAAAAACTCCTCAGATTCATCAGGCGTCACAGCACGACCTCTCTCTGCAGTCAGAACCTCTCGGTGGTCGGTCAATACAGCAGGCTTCACCAAAGTCGGGAGTACTCGGCGACAATGGATACCGGGGACCCAGTTCTTCCGATTCGTGACTTAAACTGCTGTTCTTGTTGCAAGTAGCACCTGCTCTGACCCACGCCACCTTGGTTCCAAACTGCTGGACCTCTCGAAAGATTTCAGAAGGACGAAGTCGCCAGGTAGGAGGTTATGGCCATCTCCTGTGGATCTGTCAGGAAGTGCTTCTCGAACCTGTTGATGAATAGAAACCAATTGTGCCAAATAGTCATTCATTAAGACACAAGGTACATCATACACAGAACTTGGTTTAGGAATTCCCCAGATATTCATCGGACTGCCGAAAAGGATCTCATAAGGTGTGAGACCCGTTTCAGAATGAGGCACTGATCTAATTGACAACAATGCCAGTGGCAACGCATCTGGCCAAGTCAAGAGAAGTAGAAGCCTGTATTTCAGCTAATTTCAGTTTCAGAGTTGCATTGTATCTCTCCACCAAACCTGTTGATTCTGGGTGCAATGCTGCAATGCTGCATGAAACTTCTGTTTGATCCCTAATCCTTTCAGGACATACTTTATAATGTCCCCTACAAAATGAGGTCCGTTTTCGCTCCACAAAAATCTGCAAACACCGTAGTGAGGAAAGAATTCCTTTGAAAGCACCTTTGCTGTCATAATTGCAGTATTGTCTTTGGTGGGGTACGCTTCAATCCATTTACTGAAGGCACATACCACCACCAAGACGTACTTCAAATTATTACAGTGTTCAAGCTGGATATAATCCATCTGTAAAACCTCAAAAGGTGCAGTCGGTGTAGCAAATCCTCCTGCTGGAGTTCGTGTCTCTTTTCCAGGATTAAATCGTAAGCAAATCATACAGGACTGTACTACTCTCTTAGCTGTGCTAGCAATTTCTGGATGCTCCCAAACTTGTGTAAGCAATTTCACTATTGCTGAAGCTCCAACATGTGCTAGCCCATGTACCATCTGAACCATAGGTTGTACAAAAGCTATAGGCAACTTCCAGTTATCCATCTGTTTGCTTCGCCAGCAACCTTCATCATCCAACTCTCCATTGCTCTCGTTCTATGTCAGAAGGGTCCTCAGAAGGGTCCTCTGTATCTCTAATACTTCTTTCCTGGCATCGTGCCACCGCTCAGCTTGTGATTTCACTACATACATAGAAGTAGTATCAGGCTGCATCACAGACTCACGTGCCACTCGATCAACAAAGGCATTTCCTTGTCCCACCGTATCAGTCACTCTCTTGTGTACACTACATTTTACTATAGCTATTTCCTTTGGATATGTTAATGCAGTCAAAAGATTGTGCACTAGTTCTCTGTGCATTATCTGCATCACGTGGGATGTTAAAAAGCCTCTTTCCTTCCAGAGCAGGCCAAAATCATGGGCCACTCCAAATGCATAGCAGCTATCTGTATAAACATTCACACACAATCCTGTACTAAGCTCACATGCTTGTGTTAGAGCTATCAGTTCTGCTGCTTTAGCTGACTTCTGTGGTATGCGAGCTGTTTCTACTATCGTGTGAAGCGTAGTAATTGCATATGCTGCTGAAGTTGTACCATCCGGTAACTTCAGACAAGATCCATCAACCCACAGTTCTCTATCCACATTTGGAAGGGGCGTATCTTGCAAATCAATACGACCCTTTGTCTGTTCCTCAGTCAGAAAAATACAATTGTGAGTTTCCTGCGCTTCAGGCTGAGTCGCCGGAAATGGCAATAACGTGGCTGGGTTTAGCGTTGCACATCTCTTCAATGTAATATGAGGAGCCAGCAGCGTCAGCTCATATCGTGTCAGACGAGCACTAGTTAAATGCTGCGTCTTTGTTTGATTCAAAAAAGCATCAACAGCATGAGGTACCAACACCAACAGTTTATGTGATAAGACTATCCCTTCACTCTGGCGTATTGACACAGCTGTTGCTGCAACTGAGCAAAAACATCCAGGCAACGCTTGAGCAACAGGATCAAGTACTGCTGAAAAATATGCACAGGGGCGTTGCTTATCGCCGTGTGTCTGTACTAAAACTGACAATGCACATCCATCCCTCTCGTGTACGTACATTGTAAAGAGCTTCGTATAGTTTGGAGTACCTAACACTGGCGCTGAACAAAGGGCTTGTCGTAACTGTCGGAAAGCATTCTCACATTCATCTGTCCAAGGGAGGAGTATTGGAGTATCTTTTGTCAACAGTGCTAACAAGGGTTTAGCGATATGTGAAAATCCTAATATCCATTGCCTGCAAAAAGAAGTAAGACCCAAAAATGCTCGAACATCTTTCTGTGTGGAAGGTGCTGGTGTATCTAGAATTGCTTGGATGCGATCTTAGACAAAAGGTGACCTAAGTAGGTTACCTTTGGTCTACAATACTGCAATTTCTTTCTTGATAGTTTATGATGGTGTGAAGCAAGGAAAGAAAGCAAAGACAGCGTGCATTTCTCGCATTGTTCGGGGGTATCAGCTGCTAACAGAATATCATCAACATACTGAATGAGCGCCACACCCTCGGGTCGAACAAAGGAATCAAGCTGTCTTTTCAATGCTTGGCTGTAAATAATAGGACTCTCGGTATAGCCTTGAGGAACTCTGCAAAATCTATACGATCGATTATTCAAAGTGAAACCAAACAAATATCGGCTATCAGGATGAATAGGGATCGAAAAGAAAGCGTTCTTCATGTCTATAACAGAGAACGTAGTTGCAGTAGGTGTAACTAGGGTAAGAAGTGTCGTGATATCAGAAACCACTGGATATTGTGGCACCACTATCTTATTGACCTCCAGCAAATCAATGATGAATCTGTAGATCCTAGTATCAGTATCTTTCTTCGAAATTGGGAGGATCGGGCTGTTACAAATGTTAAAGGGAACTTCCTCAACAACTCCAACTTCAATAAGATCGTGTACAATTCGTGTGAGTGCTTCCTCACCCTCCCGTGAAATTCGATATTGAGTCAGGCGCTGCAACACAGCCCCCCTCATTTACACTAATATGCACTGGTGGAATGACCATCTGTCCCACATCCGTATCTGAAGTAGCCCACAGAGGGTTAGGTAGGGAAGCTAATGCAGTATCTTCTTGAAGAAGACAAACTCTGTCTGTTACTGGGTAATTGTCATTCAAAATCACAAGCACTCCTTTAGGGGAATATCGTATTGTGGCTCTGAAATACTTGAGCATATCAAGACCCACAATATTATCTGGCGTGTTTGGGGAAAGCAAAAACGGGCATGGAGCAGCAAACTTATCAACATGAAATGAAAGTGATTGTGACAATGGGCTAAGGGAAGGTGTTCCATCGAACCCTATCGATGTAATCGTAAAGCCAGACAGGGGAGCCCTCGGAACCAATTGTTTAGACAAAGCGCTACGAGTAGCTCATGTATCAACCAGAAACTGATCAGTATAACCCAAAACATGTGCTGTAACATAAGGACCCCTCTGATCTACTGGAACTTCAACTGATTCCTCACCCCATCCTACGCAATCCTATGCATAAGCAGAATCATGCGACTCAGGCTGCGCATAATCGGACATTTGGTATTGGTTGCGCCTATCAAAAGTATTGAACCCATTTTGTACCCGCACATTAGAATCAAACCTTGCACGATCATTCATGGCACCTCTAGGGCCTGAGTTTCCCGAGCGGTTCCTCATGGATCCTCGGCCACGGACATAGCGCTGTGAGCACAACAATGGACACTCATATGCCCAGTGACCAAATTTCTTACAATAGGCGCATTGATCAATAGCCAAAGAGAAACGAGTAGAGGAGGAATTAAAAAATCCTTGTCCGCCTCTATCGTTACCTCGAAGAGGTGCACCATAGACCTGAGATAACCTAACTTTTGTTTTTAATTCTTTAGATTTCTTATCCTCATTGCCCTTGGCTTCAAGTTCCTGACGCTCGTAATATTGAGCCATTGTCAGGACGGATGCCGGAGAAGAGGTTGTCCAAGAGCTTTCGCTGGCTTTCAAGCGGCTAGCCACTCCTGGTAATAGATTCGTAACATACTTGTCTACAAATAAGTGACGGCCCGGATCTTCCGTTAGCGACTGGCCACTAAAATTATGAAAAGCTTCCTCAAAACGTGTAAAGAAATCTGAAACCGATTCATCTGTCTTTTGTTTACAAGATGCTAGAATAGTCCAATCAATCTTTTTAGGGGGGATAATCATTTTTAGCTTTGTTAATATTGCACCGGGGAGATCTAAAATCAACTGACATGGCTTTTTCGCTGGCTCCCTGTCCTCATCTTCCCTCTCTATGTCTTTCCATAACGCCCCATATGCTGCGCGATCATCGACTTTACGCACGGATCTCCACATATCGGGCGGCAATATGAGCCTGATAAACAAATCATTATTAGGCTATTGTCATGGTACAAAAATTTAAAGTTCCCTCAACTTCCTCATAGAAGGCGGCAGGATTTTTATGCGGATCAGGCAATGCAGCTTTAAGCGCCATAACATCTGCTCTATTCCAGGGAGTATACACCCAATTATAAATAAAATATCCTTTTGCATCCACAGAATGTTTATTGCCACTAGTACCCGCTCTTTTAGGAGGAACATATAAAGGCGCGGCCTCTCGCATAGGCTTTGCATGCACTATCCCGGTCTTATCTGTTTCAAAAATAGATAATTGTTTCCCGTCCGCCAATCCCGCTCGGTCATCTGTTTTTAGCTTTTTGTTTCTCCTCCCATAGCCGAAGGGCATAATTTCAAAGTTTAACCAGTCGCCTGATCATATCAGTCACTTGGTAAAGAGGAAAAGAACCTTTATGTAATTGCTTACAATCAATTGCCACATCATCAGGTTCGAGAACATCAGATACTTTTCGAAACATCTCAACAACTTAATCTGCAAAATGTTCAGTAAAATACATCTGCTCTCTATCTTGCCACCCTTAAAAGTCTCTAAAATATCTGAAACAGTAATAGTATCCTTGAGTTACTTCCGAGCCAGGTTCCTATGTTTAGCCGCACGGTCGACCGGAATCATGGAGTGGGTATCTGGTTTCGTTCGATCTGTACCGGAATCCTCATCGTCGCCGGATGGGGCAGACGGAACGATATACGGAGGTGGAGGACGATCTAACAAAGAAAAATCATCTTGCGGTTTATTAAGGACAGGATAAAGAAGTTGTCGAACAGCATATTGGCCAGATATCTGTAATCTGCGCGCCTTTTCCTGTCTCTCTTCCAACTCTTTCGCATCCTTTTTCCTCAATTCTTGCGCTTTTTCATACACATTCTTCCGTTGCTCTTTCTCAATCAGCGCTTGCTCACGTTTCTCACGCTCAAGTACTTCTTTCACCCACATTCGCACACTTTCAAACATGTGTCTAGATTTTCGCTTAAACATGCACTAGTCCACATACTCAATTTTTTACATATCAAATGACCCATACTTCGGCCAACATAACTCAGGATCCTTTTGCGTGTATTTCCTCCACAACATGCTGTACATTATAGGAGAAAGACCATATTTCACGTACATCTCTCTATGAGGGGCCCCTCTGGGGGAGCCGGCTGCGATTCCTCAAGTTTTAACCAGTTATTTCCACAAAAGCAGCACATCCTACAAAGTGCGCTAAAAACAGGCATGCCAAAAAAATAGAGCAGAATATGCAGTATTATAATCAAAGTAGCACTTAAAGTATCTGTAATACGTTGTGCCGTTCAAATCAAAATCGTATTATGGAGAAATGTCCCCTCATTACCTTCCTATATGTGTTGCAACACATATATTTCACATACACATACACATCAGTGACTACTCATTCCAAAATTGTCACAGCAAGCGTATCCTAAAACTGACTTGCCAATCACAGGCTTCCAAAACCCACAGCAAGTACTATACAACGGTTCTTACCACTCACAGGGTGTCCAGTCTTCAACTGCCAAGTTCTAAATTCGACCAAACGGCCACTTCACGGCAAGCCAACAGAAGAGATCTCAGTTGAGGACCGGCACCACCTGGATGGTCAGATCGGAAAGAAAGGAAAAAACGCCTTGGATGCCAAGACTCGGGTCTCCTCTGGCATGCGTACACGCCCACAGCGAGATTCCAATCCTTCGTCACAACCCCTCCTTCGGGCATCCGAGTCGCCGATGAGCCCCACGTGTCGGGAGCCAATTTGTTGCAAGGAAACCTCAGCTAGGCCTACTTAGTGCAAGGGTTCGCCCTTCTCTGCACAGAGTCCTCAGACCGTAGGAAGAAGTTGGTAATGAAACTGGAAAATACAAAAGCAAAGTGTATTAAACCTTTAAAGGTGGTACTACAGTCCACACAACACCCTTCGGTACTGTATCGAGTAGCACACCGAACTAAAGCACATGGCTCCTTTTATACACAATGAGGGGGCTCAAGAGAAGGCGGTACAAAAGTCAAGAGCAGATTTATGACCATACAAGGACATTTTAGAAGGCACAATCGATGAGTGGGCGGAGTTAATAGTCTCCGATAACTGGTAGGCACATTCCTATCTGGAACCAATTAATAACGGTCGCTGATCCTACTGCGCATGTCTGGACGTGCTGAAAGCGGACACTCCTAAAAATAGCCTGTTGCCGGGCAGACTCCAGGCGCGGTGAACAAGAAGGTAGGACTAAGCACATGACGAGCACATGGCAATGTATGGCATACAAAATGGCCACTACAAATACAAGATGGAGTCGGCACATTTATTACGATAATGGTTAAAACGAAGCATGTCTTCTGCTAATGCTTAATCTAATCGCTGCTGATTTACAACAGCGCAGTCTAACATTTTATAAGCAGTCTTAAGAAGGTAGTCCAGCGCGCTGTACTAGAGGGACTTGATCTCAAATTAGTTCTTTATTCTACACTTCCTTCCAACACTTCTACCTCTTATTTAACAACCATTGAAAGCCCAGCCACCTTGATGTTTGGGAGAGCAATGGGCATAAAGCTGCCCCAGTGGCCCACTGAAAGGACAACTGATGCCAAGAAAGTTAAATTCACTGATTCATCTCACAAGTTCCGAATGAAGACTTATGCAGACAGGCATCGATGTGCATGAGTCATTATGTTTCAGAAGGGGGCTCATGTCCTTGTCAAACAGAAGTGAAAACGAAAAATACAAATCTGATGCTCCATTTGACTGTGACTTGTAAGGGACACATGGTGAGTGCTCACCATCATGGAAAGTCTTTTACGAGGGATTCTTCATATTTCAAGCACTTGCCTTGGAGTCTGTTGGTTCAAGACATTCAGAGTGAGACACTGCCTTCAGAGGGCCGGAGAGCCCCAGGGCAGCCTCAGTGACTAGCTCACCAATGCCTCCTGTGGTTGCTTCTCCTGTGTCTCCTCTGCCTCACACCACAAAATCTGGAATGGTGGTTTGAGTACCTCAATGACTCATTTAGGAACTATGATGTATATATGTTTTTTTTTTCATTTAACAAAGGAGGAGAGGTAGTGTCTTGTGTATCATAGAGCGCAGGACCCCTATGGTCCCTAACGGACTCTGTAGTCTAGTGACGTAAGTGAGTGTGGATAATAAAATTCATGAGTCATTATGTGTCAGTTGCCAGTTACACTCTAGAGAATAAAGACGTGTAATACTGACCTGTGGACAGGATGGGTCATCCTGACAGGATAGCTAGGGAGGAGCTGTGCCCAGCTTCACTTACACTTCAAAGGGCTTTGCCTCTTGCACGCGAAAAGGAACAAGATTCAGAAGAAGGAATGCCCTGCTGTCAGAGGACTGCCTGGCAGTCTGGGATGGAAGATTGGACTAGTTTGCCTTCATCAAAAGCTACCCAGACTGCCTCCAAGGGTCCGTTGGCTGACCTCCCCTGTGAGTTACAGTAACACACCAAGCTTTAGAGGTCTCCCTGCAAATTCCCAGATGACCAGCTGTAACTGGACCTGCCTGGATGTGCCAGAGTCTTGCTGCTGGCCTCTGCTAGAGTTAATCCCAATCCCAAAGAGGTTCCCCAGGCCCTGAACTGTTGTCTGACATTAGTGGAAGCTCCTCTCAGAAGAAAAATTAAAATCCTGAAGTTTGGCCTCCTTTTGACAGTGAACGGGCCCATTCACGCCAAAACTCTGATGCCAATGTTACCGCCAATATCAAACTCTGATGAGACCTGCTCTTTATGACGAGAGCAACCATCCTCAACCACCAGCAATGCGAGACCTGCACTTCATTATACAGCAATGACTTCCCTCAACAACTGCCACGCTGAACATCCAGCGCCGACTAGATCTTCAGACCACAACAATAACTTCTGATGCACTCGACCTGCTCTTTGTGCCAAAAGCCTCCTTCTTGCAAGCCTGGCCCAACACTAATGGAACTGTTTGCACTGGACTTGAGAGGGTAACTTATCAGCGGAACTAATATGGTCCCTCTATCTGGCCCATGCTTCATTGTGGTCGGCCTGAAGTTGTGACTTTCCCCTGGTCTATCACAACCAGATGACTACAAGGGTCCTTTCTGCTTTTATGCACTATTTCACTTAACACTTCAAAATTGAAAAGCTCTGTTCTATGAATGGATTTTTGTCATTCTGGTATCTTTTTTTTAATTTAAATGTACACAATTTTTCTAACTTGGTTTGGGATTTTTCTCATGTTGTGTTTTCACTTTATTACTGTTTGTGTGCTCCATAACTATTCTACATATTGCTTCTAAGGTAAGCAAGACTGCTTTTGTGCCGAGCTCCCTGAGGGTTCAGCACAGGGTATTTTATTGACTTTCTGTTTATCCTGGAAATGATTGTGGATGTTGCCTGAGTATGCGTATACCCATACTGACAAGCTAGTCCTCTCTGATCCAGAACACAAACAACCCAAAACCAGTTTTTCCCCGATTGGGGCTTGTCATTCGGTGTAGCTTGCCACTTAGGGCGTCATATCAAACACAAAAAGTGAACGGGAGGGATGCTTGCAATAAGCCTACGCACTGGCAATCACTCAGGGTATCATTCAAACCCATGGTACTTTTTCCCCACCATGCAACCTCCAATTAGACTCAGTCATATTCAATGCAGTATTGTTTCAGCTCCAATAGGAACAGTCCGGCCCAAACTGATAAGCCAGGTCCTCTCTGAACCAGAACACAAGCCGCCCATGACAGGTTTAAGTCTGGTTGGAGCTCATCAGTTGGGTGTAGCTTGATTTCTGGTGCACAGTAGTTAATTCTCTCACCTGTGATCTTCAGCCGGAAAATAGGACTCCAGGACATAATGGTGGCCAACATCTAGCTGCAACGTCAATCATCGGATGAAATACCTCACCTCTAAAGAAGGCCGTAAGATACACCACAACTTATGGAATTTATAATTTGCCTATGCAAATAAACAACTGCTATTTCCATAATTGATTTCTGAAATTATCCTAAGTGTTTTGACTCAATTACTCGCGAGTAGTACAAAATTACTGTGCTTTCACATAGTCACCAAATGTTGTTTCAAGATAAAAACTTCATACAAGGTGAAGATGCCACACACATGATACACCTGCTCTGAAAGTTAAAGCATTTTCAATTAAAGCAGCCTTTAGCTCTTTTATCATGGCAATGGTAATTTTCCATTTCACATGGAGGTAATTCACTGCTATCTCTCACTTCAGGAATCACAGAAATGTAGTAAAGAAAAGATAAAGGGCATCATGCGGTTTTGAAAAGCCAGCCCCAATAGCTACTTCTGCAGGGTTTAAAGCTAGTCTTTTTAATTAGCATCTCATTGCAATGTAATAGCTGTGCTCTTCTTCCCATCACCAATTCTTCTCACATTGTACTTTTTTTTATTGAGATCCATGCAAAAATGTACAAATTCATTCATACAGCACAATCGAAATGTCCAATAATAATGCGCTTCCAAACGGAAAGTACAGCATACATATTCAAGAGTACAAAAGAAGAGTACATGATCAGAATAAAATCCAGAATAACATTGGACTAAAGAATATTAGAGACGAGATACAATATCAATTCTCTGTTTAAGATTAAATAATTAGGTGCTCATGGTGCATTAAAGTGTGAATCCGAATCAAGCATCAAGATATAGCAGAAGAAAAGGCTTCTGATAGTATTTGGCCATAAAAGTATGACATAAACTGGCTGTTTTAAGAGGAACTAAAGTGTCTATTGTGCAATAAGTCCAATAAAGTATACAAAAATGTCGACATATGAGGCATCTGATAGTGTTTCATCATATTAACACAACATCAACTGCCTATTTGAAAATGGACTAAAATGTCTATAGTGCAATAAAGTATGCAAATATGTTGACATATGAGACAACGTATAATATTTCATCATATTAGCAATGGCTTTAAAATGTAAGCTCTATTTAGTATTTAGTAGAAATATGCCTCCCAGACTTTTTTAAATGTCCTAATCCCCCTACTCAGTATTGCAAAGAAACATTTACTATTTCTAACCTGCGTCATTTTCCGAACCCACGCATATTTTGTTGGTACCAGACCTGATCACCATCTTTGAAGAAGCAGCAGCCTAGGGACCGCCATTGCAATATATATTAGTTTAACCAATTTATCAGATAAGCCAAGGGAGGAAGCATAACGCAGGACTTTCAGCCAACTGTAGAATACAATTTAATCAGACATTCAGCCTCCAAATGTTGGAAAATATAATTCCAAAACCCCTGAATTGAAGGGCACAGTGAAATGATATGCGTCCAATGGGCTGTCTACTGATTTGAGCAATGAAAACACGGACTAGACTACTAGAATAAACCTTGTATAGAAAGTGTGGGGTTCTATGTAGAAGCCATTTGCTAAAAAAATCATCCGGCTCCAATTAGCCCCCCATAACGTACTGAAATTAAATGTATTTACTACAGTCCACATTCTCGCTGTTACATCCAATCCTTCATGTTTTTCCGATTTTATTATTGCTTTCTAAGAAAGATCAGGACCTTTGATAGGGGCTAAAAGTGCTTTTCACTCCCCGGGTTTCCTAACTACACTTTCTTCAAAATAGCGCGTGCGCCAGAATTTTACGCTCAATAATCTGCATCAGATCCAGATTACTAAGAAAACTAATGAGCATATTATAGAACCCGAAAGAAGAAAATCATTTGGAATTAGATCATACATTTCGGAAACATTTAGCCACCTTTCAATCGTGAAAAAGTCTGAGATTTTCCGGAATCCGGCCGTTGCAAATTTCTGAGTAATTTCAGACGATTCTCTAATCCCGAATACTGAAGTGAGTTTGGATAAATGGGTTGAAGTATTGATTGCTGGAATTGTATATCTTCTGTAGAAGTCCTGACATTTGCGAAAGAACCACTGCATACACTTATAGCGCCCTCATTGTGATGATTTTGTGATTTTTAATGGGCATTGTATCTGGTGCTCTTTACAGATTACACTCCTGTATGTAATTCTGGTTTAAACCTAGACATATATTGTGCAAAGTATGTAAAGTCGTAAACATGGACTCTAATTTACCGAAGAAAGGTGCTGGTAAAACACACGGAATTGCAGAGAATAAGAAGTTAAAAAACGGGAGAACAGACATCTTAATCAATGAAACGATCCCCATGAAAGTTAACGGGAGGGAGTTCCAATGGAGTAATAAATCCTGAACTTTAAACAGAAGCGGAGCAAAATTTAAATTGCACAGGCCAGAGATTTGTGAGGAAAAACTCATTCCGAAGTATTTTTTTGGTTTAGAATTTACGCAAGACACAGGAGTATGTAAGACATCAGGCTTGCATACGCACTGGATTATTTTCATTTACTTTTTATTAATTTTATAACGATTCAAACTGTTCAAAGATCTCATAAACGTTTGCCCCAGCCCCCTTACTGCAATCGATAATAATCAGGAAATCATCAGCAAATAATTTTAGTTACCCCATAGTTGGTAGAGGGGGACACATATCTACACTAACTTGGATGGCAATAGCCAAAGGCTCAATAAAAAAAAGTGAATAAAACAGTGGACAGTGAACAACCTTGTCTGGTTCTACGTTTAACACTAATTTATTCTACCTCGGAGGCATTGACAATACTATTGCGGTCTCCCTGCAATAAAACCATTTTGATAAGAATGGATCAGGTTTGAAGCTATTATATTAAATCTATTGGCTGAAAGTTTGGTAATAATTTATAGTCAGAATTCAAAAGTGTGATTGGGCATTATGAATTACGGTCTTCACAGTCCTTCCCCTTTTTTAAAAAGCTGACTTCATTCCCTTTTTGGAATGAAACTAGTATTGGACCTCCCTCCAGGATTGAGTTGGCAATCAATAAAAAATATTCTAAAACAACCCCTAAAATGTTTTTAAAAATTATGCCGGAAGACCATCCTTTGCACAGGCTTTACCATTTAGGAGGTTTTTTATAACATCTCCCAGTTCTTCTTTAGAGAAGGCGCGCATCTAATAAATGTTATCGGTCTCGGAGTTTACCTTAATTTTCTGTTCCCTAAAGTACATTTCCAAGGACACATTATCAATTGTTTGTTTTTGACCATTAATACACCTCTAATGTTCCAGGATTATATCCTCTATGAAAGTGGGGTCCTCACTTCGGGTACCAGTTGAGGGACATTTCAATATGCTAATTTGATTACTTGCGTCCTGCTCCCGAGCCTGCCATGAGCGAAACCTCCTTGTAAAATTACTTTCTTCATATACCTTTTGCCTACAGTTACGATTGGAGGTTTCACATTTTAAATAATAAGCCTCGCTTAGAGCCCATGTAGCCTGGTCAGGTTTTCGTTGTTTGGGAGCCAAAGGGCTTCTAAGTAAGGTATCGTAGCACCTCTGAACCTTATGCTCTAGGATTTGCTTTTTTCCTTTCTCTTCTTTAAAACTTTCTGCATCTTTACCTATGGCCAGACCATGAATATATGCCTTAAGGGAGTCCCAGACAATGTGAAGAGGAGCCGTCCTATGATTTCTTCTGAGATATTCCTTTATCTCTGTTTTACAGAGTGGTACCCAACTTTCTTCCAGTAAGTATTGCCTATCTCTTGGAGTGAATTAGGATTTGGTTAACTCAAGCTATAAAATAATAATGGCATGGTCTGAGAATCCATTTGGGAGGATTCTCTGATTACTAAAATTCAGGGTCTTGGATATAAGAAAAAAATCAATATGTGAAGAAGTGCAGAATCTGCCCGCAAAACAGGTAGATGTGATTTTAGTTGGAAATGCTCAATTATCTCCAAATTCTTGCTATAATTTTGAATAATTTTAAAAGTTTTAAGTTTTAATTGCTTTTTGGAAATGACTGAGGAGTCAATCTTTGGGTTTAATATAAAATTAAAATCACCCCTGATGATTATCTCAATCGGGAATTTGTATTAAGGATTGAAATAATTCTTCGCATGGCTCAGCATTATCGTTCATGGGGCATACATACTAGCAAAGGTAAGTTATCTACTCCCCAGCTTACAAGTGGCCCAAAACCACCTTCCTCTCTTATCCTTACGAAATTCACCACATCTGCTTGAAACTGTTTACCCAGAAAAATCATTGTGCCCCGATGTGTTGCGGGGGAAGAGGAGAAGCCCCAATATGCTGCCCAGGATCTAAACATAGAGAAATCCGCTAACTCCCCAACGGGTACATGGGTCTCCTGAATAAAAATTCCAGCTGGATTGTCAATCTTAATCAGAGATTCAATGGCCTGCATTTCTTTTTTATTTTTGAGGCCGTTAACATTAAAGGAGACCACTTTTGGGATTTCCTTTTTAGCCATTGGCCTGATATACTATTTTAGCCCAAGAGGGGTCTCAAATAGAAGCTGAAACTTTAAGACAGATTAATCCTCCAATATACCCGGCCACCCCCAAAGATCTATCATTGATACAGCACTGACACTCACAGCGTGTAAATTTACAAGTAGAGTTCGGATACTGTATTTTACATTTGACTTTGGAGTTCAAAAATGTATAATTTTTCCCTTCTTATTTCCCATTCCTGCACAACCCTTTCACTGAACCTCACCCATGTCCCACCCACCCACCCCTCAAAAAAGTTACGGTGAGAGGTCCACCGTCCCCGGTTACACCTGACAGGCTTACCACACTCCCCCAAAACTGGCACCTTGACCATGTGCTAAAAGCTATCGGTCTACCCGCCCCTTCCTTCCCCACCCCAGGACTTGAAATAAACAAAAAACAGAAGGAAGCCCCAGAAAACTATCTGAAAACAGATTCAAACAGACTCAAAAAGAGAAAGAAAAAGAAGAAAGACAAAAAGATATGCAGACAGTCATGACATCTGCCTTAGAGCCCCGAGCTAAGAAACTAGAACTTGTTAGAGATTTGTTGCAATAGTCCCTGGGCTTTCGGGACATTGCAGAATATGTGAATTCTTCCTTTTACAAGCACTTTTAGTTTACTTTGTTCTGCGATAATTACCAATGCCCCCTGTTCTGTGAACAGAGGCACACATTAAAACAAATTCTTTCCGCCTTTTATGTTGAAAATACAACCTAATGATACTTCGAGGTGAACTGTCGCTGCTTCACCGCTTTGGATAGAATTTGTTCATTCACCCTGTAGTCTCCAAACTGACAAGCATCGCCCATGGGAATTTGACGTTGGGAGGAAGATACAGAGGCACGCCATGGGCCCCAATGAGAGTCAAATCCCCATTGTATTCTGAGAGGAATTTTTTTTAAATAAAATAATCGCCCCATTGTATTGTCTGCTGACCCTCAAGGCCTTCCAGAATACCGAGGATATGAAGATTAGAGAATCTATAGTGATTCTCCAAAACCTGCAATTTATATTCCATTGCAGATTTTTGGTTCTGGTAAGCAGCTACCTATTCTTTCATGATGGAACCCTGATCTTCTAGCAGCGATATTCTAGTTTCTGCCTCATTAAGTCACGCCGGAACCTGGGCCATATTGTCTTCGATTTTTGTAAGCCGGGCATGTATAGCAGCGATCTCCATAGTTTGAGAGGCTTTAAGCTACCTAATCTCCTCCAAAATTAGGTTGAGCAGGCTCTTGGCATCCCTTTGCAGAGTGAAGGGTGTGTCGCCTTCATCGGAGTCTTACTGAATTGATTCAAGCCCAGATTTGGCTTGCGCTGCAAACGCTGCAGTGTTTTCCGGCACTGCCTGCCCTGTGATTTCCGGCACGGCTAATCCAGATAGCCTCTGTGAGGGAGAAAGCAAAGATTGTGCTGGAAGTTGTGATAAAATATTACTGTCACCTCTGGGAGACATACCCTCCTTCATTGAGCCAGCAGACTGTCCAGTTACAGGTGGAACACTCTCCAGCACATCTGCGCCAGGCATTGACCCAGATTTAGCCTTAAAACAACAGAGGGAATTTTTCGACTTCCTTGGATTTTCCAACGTCAGCATCATTCATGGACGTAATCATCCTGCTTCCTCTACAGATATTTGTGCAGTTGGACCCCCCACCCTGCAAAGTCAGCGAGAACAGGACTAAAACTCTGATCAAAATCGGCCAGAGCATCCCCCTGGCGGTCTTTCTGAGAGAGCCTGCGGAAGTCATCTCTGAATTTTATGTAGGCAATACCAGGTCTTTCAGTGAGGACATCTCTTCATTTGCCCGGGCTCCTGCTTGCCCTACAGAAGACTGGGGAATCAAGATGGGTTGCAGCAGTACTTTTAGAGAACTTTCGCATGTTGAGAGTTTCCTCCAAAAGATTTTATTCCTTTTATTTAAATTTTTCCCTTGGTCTTTTAATTCTTCATCGCCTCTACTACGCCTCCCCTCAAAGTCTCTTCTGAAATTATATGCTGCTTTGCTATGCTGCGCTTGCGGAGATTACAGGAGTTTAAAAAGCAAAACATTAAAATTTGTTCCATGTAGAACCCCCTTGTGACCCTCTACCAGGTAGTACGAAAGCCCTATGCCCGAGCTGGTAGTAGCGTACATGTACTTTCCCCCTGGTGAGAAACCTGGTGGTCCATGAAGGCACGTAAAACATCCCCCATATGCGGTTGACCTGCTCGGATTCTAGGAGTTTTGTAAATCGATTTTGGCCACTATAGGTGTGGCAGGGTATACTCAGACATGAGTCCCTTTCTCACTGCTCCATCAGGATTCAAGCAAGCCGGGCCGAAGAGGCTGAAATGCCAGAAACCGGTCCCCGGTAGCTTGTCTCCTTTCTGGTAAAGAATTGGCTTTGTAGTTTAGTCTGCCCTGTTCCCATGATGCACTGGGCCAGGGACAGACTGATTTGCATGCAGCCAGGTTCTGAGCTGGGATGGGGCAGTGAGATAAATAACGGTGATGGATCAAGCCCTGATCTTTTGGACTGGGTAAGAGTGGTCTGCTCAATTCAGACACTCTGTTCATCACCACCCCCTTTTGTAAATCGGATTCTAGGAGTTAGCACGGCCAATTCCGAATTTCCTCCGTGTTTCTCAGCAATCACCTCGGATTGCTACAACAAAGTCAATAGACGAGATTTGTTTTAGTTTGCTGCTGCTGTCTTATGGGTCTAGAGGGCAGCAAAAAAGCAGGTCCTGTAATTAAATCCTTGCCCAAAAGGCTTCAGTTGCTGAGCAAAATGGAGCAGCCCAACCAGCAGAAACAAAAATGAAGAACAGGGAGCTCAATCAGTACTTATGGCCCCCCTGCCAGCTTCCAAGCAGCACATTCAGTTTCCTTCAGTGAGCAGTTGGAGGGCACAGCTAGCCTTCCTCGGGTTGCAACTCTAGGCAGCAACCCCCAAGCAGCCAACACCGCTGTCTTGCGGTTTCCTGCTCGAAAACTCAGCCGCTGCCATTGGCGGCTGCGCACACATCGTCCTGACGTGGGGTAGGGGGAGCGGTCAGCGGGCTCAGCCAACAGCCCGCGGCCGTGACCTCACCACATTGTACATGTAGTTTTAAGATTTTCACATTTGATTATCCATCATTTACTAATCTAAACTCTCCTTGTCAGAAGGCTACCTCTACAACAGCAATATCTTCTATTATGCTCTTTTCTTCTTCCTGCTACCCAGGCCTCTACTTCCCCCTCTGCTTGAAACCCTTCTACCCCAAGGTGAAGCTCATAATGCAGTCTTATTACTGGAGGGCACTCTACTGCTTCGTGATATGTAAATCACATATCTATTTGAGAAATGCATACTATTTTAGTTACATTTTACGTTATTTAAATTTGAAATATGCTATAACGGGATCTCAGGAATTAAATAACTAATCCCTTTCATAGACATGTGTAGTATATTAAAGGTTTTTCTATTTTTTTTTTCAAAATTTACATTCTTCGAGAACTACACTAAGGGGCTTATTTACAAGCCCCCAGCGCCAATGGCGTGCCATTTTTAATATGGGGAAAAGTGGTGCAAGGGGCTTGTAAATAAGCCTTTAAGTTTTTGAAGCTAAAAATATGGCTAATAAATGCGAACTTGCAGGGGAAAGGCTCAGCCCGAAAACTCTTAGCAAGCAAATTAACTTGTGATAAAAGTTTCTAAAAGAACTTTGGGGCATATTACCAACAACTAGCGATAATTTTTGTCTCTAACTTGTTTAGAGACAAAAATTATCGCCGCACATCGACGATTTTTATCGCAGATAAACCTTGCTATTAACAAGGTTTATCGCAAATGCGATAAAAAACGGCCGCAATGCATGAATATCGCTGAAAAGTCAGCGATATTCATGCATTATCGAGCAAATGCTCTTAGCCATGTTATCCACCTCCCATTGGATAACATGGCTAAGAACTGCTCAGGGTAGGTGTTAGCTTTTGGAGATATTCGCGCTTAGCACAAATATCTCCAAAAGTTGGTAATAGGAGATAGCGATGTTAGGGACTGTTTCCAGTCGCTAACATCTTGGCACGCCCACTTTGCATGTCATTAGTGATAAATATCACTGACATGCAAAGCGGGGCCCAAGATGGTCGCTATCTCCTACTAGCTGTCGCTAACTGGTGTTAGCGACAGCTTGGTAATAGGGAGATCATTTTATCTCTGCTTTCTTGGCTTTTAAAGCCAAAAAAGCGGAGATAAACCCCCTTGATAATATGCCCCTTTGTTTTTCTTACAAAGTTTCGTAGCGTTGCTAGGTATGTCAAGATCATCTACATTTTACTAAAATCAAACTTTATCCATCCTTACTCGCTAAATAAGTCCTCTATCTTGGTCTTTCAACTAGCACTAGTTCCATTGTTCAAGCAAAAGCTGTAGCATATTGCAGTGTGGCGCATTTGATTTTTTAGCACCAAAGACATAGAATACCCTGCCATTAAAGCTCAGTCACATGTTACAGTTTCCTGGGTTTTACATGGCCTTGAAATCGTTTCAGTTTTTCTGGGTTTCCATAATTTCTAGAGAACAGATATACAAATAACTGGTCACAAAATTCTCTTTGCAAATTGTAACCAGTATTTATACTACCAATAAAATAAGTTTACAAACGGATCTTTTAGTACATGGGTTGGTTCATTTTGAATCATAGTGGATCACAATTCATTGTACTTCATGAATATTAGTGCAATAGACCACAAATTGCAATGCACTACGATTTGAGGCTATAACGGGGATGGTGTCCAGCTGGGGTCTGCAGTCTTTCATGTCTGTGATTGTTTTAAATAAAGAATACATTTTTAAAAGAAAATGCTGCCTGGTTTCCTTAAAGAAAGCCAGACTGTTTTGAAATAGAAAAGCATTTTGTTTTATTTATTTGTTTGGGAATGGTCACCATTGGCTATTTCCCAACAAATGTATTTTTAATTCAGAAATGGGAAATATTCCCGAACACTTCTACGCTTTGTGAATGGGTTACCACCTCCTTTAAAGTCTCAGTAACTTTTCACTGTTTTGTGACTTGATTCTTTTTTTTCTTTTTTTTTAAGTTCAGTAAATGTTTATTTATAAATAAAAACACAAGGTGTCAATACAGAGTTCACAGTATTAAGCTCATGTCACTCCAGGGGAAAACAATAGAAACTATCATGAAAGACATCGGGGTATCAAATAATCTAGGAACAATTAAGGGGATCAAGGGGGCTTAAGAACTTCTTGTCGAGATGGCTGCAGCTGAGAACATCTCTTAGCATTTTTGTCAAGATAAGTTGTAACTGGTGCCCACAAATCCAGACATTCAAATCGCATTTGTAGAGGATGCACGAAAGCTGTGTCCAACCTGTGATTATGGCATACAGTATACCACCATGCCTTATAAGAAATGTTTTTAAAATCCTTCGAATTTGCGGTGATTTGTTGAAATGCAACTGCTAATAACAAATCTATAATTTTGACATTCAGTGTAACATTGTCCCAACAAGAGAAGAGACTACCTAAGACAACATTGGTAAAGGAAAAGGAAAGCTTAGTTCCAAAAATCAGGCTAATTTGAGACCACACTTGTTTCCAGAAATTGTGCACAGCTCAACAAGAAAAAATCATTTGAAATGAATCCACATTTGGAGAGGAACAAGTCCAACAGATGTCAGGTACATTCGTAAATCTTTTACTTAAAGCACTAGGTGTCAATAAAAGTCTGTTACAAACAAAGAATAACGTTTGTGTTATATTAGCAGCTCTGGATGATTTCCGAATATTGACCCATGTATTAGTCCATAACGACACTGACTAGGATAACATGAAATCTCGTTCCCAAGTCTCTTCCACCTTAGATTTCTGCCTGACAGTGTCTTTACCTTGTAAATAACTGTATATTGTGGAAGCTTTAGCCCTGGTTTTTAACAGAGTGTGTAGTTGTGAAGAAGGGTCCAAGTTAATATGAACGGCAGGTGTGGCACATATTTGATTATATGTATCCATCACAACTTTTTAAAGTAATGTATATATTTATGGATAAAAGAAGCAGGTAAATTGAATGAATGACGGAGTGAAGCAAAGGGTAAGAAATCTGAATGTGAAATGAACTGATGGATCCAAATGAATCCTTTTTGTCTCTAAGTCTTCCAGTAAAACGGTTTGTTTCGGATAAGCAGGTATTTGTTGTGCCAAATTGTTGAGTTAAGGAAGGATTCTATAGTAGTGTGAGTAGGTGGAGAAACAGATTCCAGGAGTTTCAAGGTCATTTTTATTATGGAAGTGGACAGGGCCTGTGGTTTACGTGAAAAGGATAGGTATTCATGGAAAGAAAAGGGGGATGGGAAGAGGCACTCAATTGTGGTCCAAAGAGGAAAATCTGATATAGAATCTAGCAACTAAAGAGACGTGAATGGAAAGCTCTGTGATATGTCTGAAAATTAGAAACATTGACTCCACCTTCCGCCTTAGGGGGAGTGAGTTTAAATAAAGACATTCGAGATTTCTTGTTATTCCAAAGGAAGGAGCTAAGGATGGAATCTTAAAAAACGTAGCAGGAATAGGGACCGGAATGTTAGAAATGGTGTACAGAATTATGGATGTCACCATCACCCTTTATGGTGTCTTAACGACCCCATCAAGATAGGTATAAGTGATGCCATTTAATGGATCGATCTGAGATCTTTTGAGTGCATTTACTCATGCATAGTGCTACTGTGTCTAAAATTAGTGGGGTAATATGTAACCTTGATATTTAATGTGGTTAGATTTCCATGTGAAGTTAGAAGCACTAAAGTCAGATCTGAAAGTAAATTTAGTTAGGGGCAGGATATCGCATTTATCGTTGTTCAATCTGTAAACAGAAATGGCAGAGTATGCTTGTACTTCTGCATTAAAGGCAGGGATTGAGTCATTTGGTTTTGACATAAAAAGCAAGATATCGTCTGCATAAGCTGCGAGTTTAATGTGGGAATTTGATGTCTGAAAACCATATATATTGGGATTTTGGCGTAATTTAGAAAGAAAGGGTTCCATAGCAAAATTGAAAAGAAAAGGAGAGAAAGGTCAACCTTGGCGCACACCTCTGCCTAGATCAAAAAACGAAGAGATTAAACCATTGGGACATACTGCTGCGCTATGATTTGAATAAAGAACAGAGATCAAGTTCTTTACCCAACAGATCAAATAAGTAAGAATCTAGGCATATGGCTAAAACCCTAGAAAAGATTTTATAGTCAATATTAACCAAGGATATAGGCCTATAGTTTTTACAATATTTAGTGTCTTTGCCTTCTTTGGGAATAAGACAAATGTGTGCTTCTAAGAAGGAGCCCGATGAACCACCTAATAAAGGAATGTATTAGGGAATGTAATTTGGGCATGAGATGTTGAGAGAATTTGAGGTAAAATTCGACTGTAAAACCATCTGGTCCCGACACTTTATCCTTTTTGAGGTTTTGAAGGGCCTTAAATAATTCTTGTTGTGATAAATCTGACTCCAGAGGAGATAAGTCTGCGAAGGTATGATGAGATTTCTGGATGTCAGAGAAAAATTGTGAGAGGGAGTGATCAGTGGGTTGTGTTTCGGAATTATAAAGAGATTTGTAAAAGAGGGAGAAATCATTCAAAATGTCGTCATCCTTGAATTTTAAATTTGATTGTTTGTCATATATTGATTCAATGTTTTGTTTATTATGTTTGACTTTTAAGTAATTAGCCAATATTTTCCTCGCCTTGTTTTTGCCTCCGTAAAATTTTGCACTAGACTTTAACAGGCACAGTGAGGCATCTTCTATTCATTTCTTATTAAATTGCATTTTAGCATTAATGAGATCTGTCAAACAGTCCCTAGAGTGAGAAGTGTAGTAAGAGTGCTCCAGTCTCTTAATTTCCTGAAGGAGGTCTCTGGTAAATTTATGGGCAATCTTTTGTTTCTTAGCAACATAGCCAATTATAAAATCTCTTGCAGAAGCATTAAACTCATCCCACAGAGTTGGGATAGACATTTTTGGGGCCTGATTGATCTAAACTAAATTGTCAAAAAAGGTAATAAAGGAGGAGGTAAATTTTCTATCTAAGAGGAGAGCGTTATTAAATCGCCACCTTATAGAACCTATGACTTTCGGCACAATGTCCAAGCCAATTGAAACAGGGGCATGGTCTGATAATAAAATGGGACCAATCTCTGCATAAGTAAGAGTTTGCGAGATGGTATGGGAAACAAATATATAATCAATTCTTGATTGAGTGTGATGGGAAGGAGATTAAAAAGTGTAATCCCTAGTAGTTGGATTACAAGGAAGCCAGACATCTAAGAGTTTATGTTGAGTGACTGTAGGAACAAAGGACTTGTGAGGTTTAACATGAACAAAAGAGACTTTAGAATTTCTGTCAATAAAAGGATCAAAAGTCTGGTTACAGTCGCCGGCTAGAATAAAATTGTCTTCCATGCAATGGGAAATTTGCTTAGCCAATTTAGGACAAAAGAAGGGTTCACCAGATGTAGGGGCATAAACGTTAAGAAGAGAGACTGAAACACCCTTTAATGATAATTTAACATTTAACCATCTACCATCATCATCAAACACTTGGGATACAAGTGTGAACGCGAGAGATTTGCAACATAATATCATTACTCCATTGCGTTTGCCATCCCCTGGAGAATAGAAAACTTCACCCACGCAACCTTTTTTTAATTTTATTGACTCCACATCTGAGAGATGGGTTTCTTGCAAGAATACAATGGCAGCATCTAATGTGGCCAAGTGGGTCAGAACTCTTTGCATTTTGATAGGAGAGTTTAATCCCCTAACATTCCATGTAATCAGTTTTAGAGACATGAGTTATAAAAAATAAAATGAACAGAGAGTAAGAACATAAGTCCAAATCCGTATGGCAACTATATGGAGAGTAGAAGAAAGTAGTAGGGAAATAGATAATTAGGCCAAAGACCGAGTACAACAGAGTATAAACAATGAATATATAGAGAAGAAATAAGGGAAGAAGGAAGATAAAATACCATGAGATGATATGCGTAAGAGAGTGAAAATGAGGTAGAACTGTGATTGACACCACATTGAAGAAGAAAGTTTAATAATGTAAAACAACAAAGAACAATAAAACAGACGAAAGACATACCTACAAGAAAGGAACGAAAAAGGAGGGGTAGGTGGAGCCACATGGAGCAGACGAGATGTCCAGTGAAGACTAGACCAAACCAGGAGAGAATCCTGCCAAAACAAAGGTGTAATCATGGAAGCTAGAAAAAGGAGAAATTAAGTAAATAGAATAATTGTAGCACGTATTAAGTATCAACCGGAAGGAAGAAGATACACATGACAATAAATAACAATATCAAAAATAACATTAAAATGCAGAACAGTGGTGATTATATAACAGCATAAAACCTGCATTTAATGATTAAGTGGTAACTTGAGGAAAACCAGGAGAGAACTCAGCCAAAACAAAGGTGTAAACGTGGAAGCTAGAAAAAGGAGAAATGAAGTAAATAGAATATTTGTAGCACGTATTAAGTATCAACCGGAAGGAAGAAGATACACATGACAATAAATAACAATATCAAAAATTACATTAAAATACAGAACAGTGGTGATTATATAACAGCATAAAACCTGCATGGGTGGTAACTTGAGGAAAATGGCTTATACAAATCAAGTAACATGCAAGGAAGATGATCTTGAAGAGTCCATAGGATCTATCATATGAGCATTTAAGAAGCTTTGCAGGGGCACAGGGTCTTCATAAGAAGTGGTTTTGTTATTGTAAGTGACTTTAAACAAGCATGGGTGGAAAAGTCTGTATCTAACACCCAAAGAATGTCGAGGAAGGCCTTGCGTCTTGATGCGGTAGCTCTCGAATAATCATGTGCATAAAATAAAGTAGCACCAGAAAAATGTATCTTTTGAATAGCCCTGGCAGCTGCCAGAACTATTAACAAGTCTGTATATTCAAGAAAGTACAAAATGACACCTCTTGGCCTCTGAAAAAATGAAGAGTTGGAGACAGTGCGACCTGGTCTTTAGGCGCGCTGGATATTTAACGAAGTTCCATCTGGCATATGAAGAATCTTGGGAAGGAAAGATTTAAAGAAAGCAATAGGATCCGTCCCCTCGACGCCTTTTGCTAAATTGTAGATACATAAATTATTCCTCCTATTTCGATTTTCAAGGTCCTCAACTTGTTTTTGTACTGATGAAACTTAAGATTGCATGGAGGTAATGCATTTGTTGGTGTCTTGAAAAGAGGAAACATTTTGCTCCACAGTTGTAAGTCTAGCATCCAATTATGACCAATTATCTGAAAGAATCTATAGCTTGTTGTTTGTTTCCTCTACAAAAGGTCTGAGAGCTCTTATTTCTTGAAGTAGAAGTTCCATTGAGACTGGGGAGAACGGTTTAGGTGGTGATGGGGAATCTTTCTTTAAATGTTTTATGTTAGATTTCCCTGTCGCAGCTTGCGTGGGTTCCATATTGGTGGTACAGTGATCAATGTCCAGGATCCCCAAGGATTCCAGTTGAGAGAGTTGAGAAAAAAATGTTGATTTTTTAATAAAAATATGCTTTGTTTCCAAAACAGTAGAAAAATAACCTTTTGTTCTACCCATCAAACTGTGGGATAAAGGGACTTGAAGAACAGCACAAATCCTGTAGATGAGGAGCAAGCAAAAAGTAGAAAGATCTGGCTGAAGTATTGTGGAGCAAAATGAAAGAGAGCCCTTAAATTGTATGTAAAGTTAAGCCAGATAATAAGAGATAGCAAATTCAAAAATAGTATGAACCTTTGACTGCCTGAAATTTGCTTGGTCAGCGCCTCAAAAATGACAGGTTCCACCGCTTTAGATAATTCTGTATAACATTGTAGTCAAGGAGACATTATCTATATGAAATGCATACAAGGAGGACATTGTGGTGCAAAACAGAGGAAGCCAGTGCGCCTTATATTGATAAAGGGGAGTTATCAGATATGTAGAGGGGAGTAATCACAAAATGGCAGCCAAAACAACATCACCTCACATTTATAAAAAGGTGAGGTGAAACTGGGTTAATGCACCCTCATAAATCTCTGCTGGTTTATAAAAAAGCATTTTACAAGCCTGAGGATGCACTCTGGAAGCAATAGAGGCTAGTGTAATACCCACTTATGCAAAAAGGAAAGCGCAAACGTACCGCAATGAAAACTACAAAATGGCGGCCGTTTGAGCATGTCCTGTCAAATGCGCAACTTTCCTGAAATAAAACGCTTCAAAGTCACCGGAGTGATGAGTGGAGAGACAGCATCTGTTACTGCTTCAGTTCGCCCGCTCGTTTCCCTTGAATGCTTAGCAAATCATTTCTTCTAGGCGGAAATTAACCGCCTCGGTCCGGAAGCCTCAGACTGACACCTCCATTCCTGCCAGGCTCCAAGCCACACGCCCCTTGTGACTTGATTCCAATTGCAAATTAGTTCATATTTGGAAGGGACAGCAACAACAGGCCCCATCCAGACACCAAATTAGTATCCATTTAAAATCCTATTTTTGGAGTCAGGAAAACTTTTCTGACTTTGAAAATGGATTAGTACATCTGGAAATGATGTCTTAAGGGTGCAAACTCCAGTTCGGAGTGTTTGCAACCATAACAAGCATTTGCAATGCAATAGGTCTTGCATTTGTGACCGTTTAAGCTATTGGCATAGTATATGTTAATGCCTTTTAGCTATGTGTTTCTGCAAGATGTACATAAAGACTAAAATCTGTACGTTTAGGCTTGCAATTACATTTGGATCTTATTTCAGTAATGATTGCTTCCAAAAGCCTGATTTGTAAATAACATTTTGTGGCCCTACTCTTTAAGAAATGTGTACTGTATGTATGTCAAATGAGTGTAAAACTCCATTAGACAACTGGAGCCAGGCCCATTCATATGCATACATTTGTTTTGTATGATCTGCTGCGTGTAAGAGTGTAAGAGTGTTAAGAGTAGCTGTGACAGGCAACTGACAGAAAAATAATAAAAGGAATGGCATGCAGTACCGACCAATATCAGATAGGAACATGGGAGGGACAGTTTTGAAAGCAAAATCATATTAAGAGTAATTATGTAACCTCTGGTAGCCATCTTTTTCTAGGCCTACATGGAAGTGCTTGCTTTACAGCATGACAAGGGTTGAACGTGGCACCTGGGGTGAGAATATTTACAATTTCTCACTGGCTAGAATGATGAGGTGCAAAGCTCTGAGTTTAGATACAAGTGAAGGACACTTTATGATCATATCCTAACACGTGGCTCCTAGTGGTTTAATACTTATACTCATTTGACCCTATTCTGAAAGTTTGTCAGACTTTGCTATAAATTCTCTCTCTGAATCAAAAGAGCATTGCTCCTAGATGACTACCAGAGGGGAAGCGCTTGCCTGATGTTTCTGTGTTCAACGCTTTTTGATCATTATATTTTGCAGGCTCATTTCAAACAAAAAGTAGTGACTTTTTTTCAACACAATGCAAAATGTTAAAAATATTGCTAACACCAACACAGCAACCTAATTTTGGAGGGAAATCCAGCAGTGATTTATCAAAATCAAGTCATAAGTTTATTTGATGTAAATTTATGCCACTGTAGACCTAATACATAGTGTATCATTGAAAGCTTTACCAGACGCCGGGTGCAGTCCCAAAAGATATGCATCTATTCATAATGTGGCACTATGACACCTAATGTACCTGGCCCACCAGTGTTTAAGTGAGGTGTATATATTTTACACACAAATAAGAATTTAAAAATACAAATGCTGTATGCAAAATACAAACAAGGCTGATATCGGCATTTTACTAAATTGAGTTTCCAGCGAATGGCAAGATGTGTGCCAAGGAGTGACACTTTTCCAAACAACAGAACAGACCAAGAGTACATAAAGAGCTCTTTTCTGAACTCCATGTTTGCCCTTTTATCTAAGCATCCAAAAAACCAAGGCTCCCAGTAGGGTAATCCAACTTTTCATTATACACAGGTCTGTGAATCGAGCAAGCATTTAGCGGCCGGATTTAAGTGATCCAATAGGCGAGATTTAGAAATCTTAAAATGTGCCTGTATTAAAGTGGAACTCAGTAATGTTGTAACATAGCACACAAAACCAAGCTGAGACCGCTTTAGCCATATAATTCACATGGAGATCTAGGCACACGGAAGTAACTGGCACATGCAGCAAAAGAAAAACCAGTAGGAAACTGGCAGATTCTCAGAATCTGCCCCTTTGTGACCAGTATTTTTGCATTTGGGATGCATCATCCCAAATGCAAAAATCGCCATTTAAGTAATCTCTAAATTGCAATTGCATTTAAGGAATCGCAAATTGAGATTCCTTAAATGCAATGCATTAAAGTAAAAAAAATAGATTTCGCTAATAGGAGTAGCAAATTACCATCAATTTGTACTTGATGGTAATTTGCAAAAATGTTGCGAGTCGCAAATAAGGAATATGTAGGAATCGCAATTTTTATAGCGATTCCTACATGCAAAGGATTTGCAAGTCCTTAATTGTGATTCCTTAATATTCGCAATTAAGGACTCTCAAAATCCTACCTTGGTGCATGTGCCTGTAAGTGTCTTGTTCATAGATTCTTGTTAATGGAAATTAACTCACAAGATACTTTCATGCTCTGACCTGAGCTGTGCAAAACCAAGCGAAACCTCTATGCTACTCTGGCGTGAAACTGAGCAAAGTCTGTTGCGGTTGCCATTCCGGGCCACAGCTCCAGTTTCTGCTCCTGCTCTCCATCACTCTAGAGACCCTAACCCTTGCCTTGGAGTAACAAGGACAGTGGTGTTCAAAGCGCACTAGGTCATAGCAGTGCAGAGTGCAGAAAAGTCAGGTGCATGCCGCCTTTTTTAAAATGAAAGTGTTCTTCACAGTGGTTCACAGCACACTAAATGATATTACTGCAGAGTGCAGATAAGCAAGGAGCGTGCCGCATTTTTAGGTCTCGGACTGCGTAGGCTGCGCTTGCGCAGTCTCGCTCTGAGACTTTATGTCTCTAGTAGTGGGGCTTGAACCCGCCCCTCTTCTCCATTGGCTGGCTTCCTAAACGGAGGCTAGCTATTGGAGGAGAGGGGCGTCACTCCGTTTAAGCCCCGTCTTTTTCGGATTCGGGGGTGTGTTTTTTCGCTTCTTTCTCTTTTCTTTCTCTCCTCTTCCCATTGGCTGGAATTTTACATTCCAGCCAATGGGAAGAGGAGAGAAAGAAAACACGCCCCTGAATCCAAAAATTACGCTGCGTTTCTCCGAGGCATTTCTGCCTCGCCTCGGAGAAACATGGTGGTGTTTGACTGCCCTCCTGATGGCTTGTTAATTATTTCATGCTTGTTTCCTTGAAAAACTGTTGCACTTCTAAGCAAATATATTTTTCTTTTTATTACCCTTTTATTGGCAGGCCTGACTCGGAAACTCTCGGGTTTAGTCATACTTTAGAGCATGATTCCAAACAAAAGCATTTTCACGGACCACAGCTCTAAATGTATTTTTAGCTAAATAAACGTTATTGGCGGGATAAATTATTAAATGGAGGGCTGGTATAGAGGGACAGCAGTGAACGGAAGTTGAGGTGAGGCAGTCAGTTTGGCAACCAGTGATCTTGCAAGAGCGTACTTGACTTAATTGCCACCATCTGTACAGCCGACGTTGCGATGGCTGATACCCTGCATGCATTGACTGTGGGGTCTAAAGATGCCAAAAAGTCCTTCAACACAATTGGATGGTCAGCTAGGTTTACAGTATTGCAATATATGAATCGTGACGGCACTGAGAAAAAGAACAGGGAGCATTGTGGCAGGGGGGTGGAGAATACAGACACAAGCCAGAACTGCCCCCTTTCACCATTTCTATTTGCTGTGGTGGTTACGCTGTTGGCAAGGTTATTGTGCAGGAACATGGATCATTGTGGCTAATGGCTGGCCCACCCTGAACCTAATGTGTCCCTCTATGCTGATGATGTGTTGGTTTACTTTGTGACCGCAACAAACGTTGTTCCCAGGATCCTAATTGAAATGTTCTCTATTTTGGTGCAGCTGGGGGGTAGGTGCTGACTGGGGCTCCTCCAGAGGGCGTTGGCTTGTGCACTCAGCATGAACAGAAGTGCACAGACGGGGTGTCGTGCTGTTTAAGAACACTGGTGCAGCTGGGGGGTGGGTGCTGACTGGGGCTCCTTCAGAGGGTGATGGCTTGTGCCCTCCACGTGAACAGTTGAAGAACACTGGTGCAGATGTGGGGGTGCTGACTGGGACCGCAGTGCCCTGCAAGTGGGAGAATGCCATGCAAGTGGGGAGGGCAGTGTGCTACAAGTAGTGTCAGCAGGGGGGATAATGACATGTCCATGGGGGGGGCGTTTTTCCTGCCTCTGTTCCCTAATTGTGCTTGCTTTTCTTGCCTCTGCCTCCTGGTTGTGCTCGTTTTTCTTGCCTCTGTTCCCTGATTGTGATCGTTTTTCTTGCCTCTGTGTGTGTGTGTGGCGCTCTGTGTGTGTGCAGGTGGCTCTGTGTGGGTTGCTCTGTGTGTATGTGGGTGGCTCTATGTGAATGACTCCTTGTGGGTGGCTCTGTGTGGGTGGTTCTGTATGTGTGTGGGTGGCTTTGTGTGTGTGGCTATGTGTGCTCCCCCTCAGACACCCTGTTCCAGTGAGCAGCGTGCCCTTTAATCCCACCGCCAGTCCCCTCTCCACACTCTACGGGCGCCACCCCGCTCCTTTAATTATTTAATTTACGTGGGTGCCTACCCCGCGACTTAATGTTTTCAGCTAAATATTTAATTTGCGCAGGTGCCTCTGTGAGCTGCATGCGCCCGCCTTCTGCCGGCTCCTCCTCCCCCTTCCCCGGCCAACAGCAGCATGAGGACCAGTAGCGCCAGCCCAGCCACCGCCGCCAGCCCAGCCCGAGTCGCCTGCACGCCGCCCATGACTGCAGGCGGCGTGGAACACCACTTTTTATAAAAAAATCTAAAGATGAACAACATATTTCCGATAATAGCAGACAATATGTTGTTCATCTTTAGATTTTTTTATAAAAAGAGGTGTTCCACTTGAAACCTGAAGAAAGGAGTGCATCCATCAATAGAAGCTACCAGTGTTCACCCATATAGGAAGATACAGGTACATATATATTCTATCCAAACGGTTCGACTTTAGAGAAGAGTTGAATAGGTTGTCATTAAAGCTCGATGTTTTTTTGCATCCTAAACAGACGACTAACAGAGCCCTGATGATGGTTTGGGGATTCATGGCCCGAACTTGAAACGCGTCGGCAAATCCATGAAGAGCCAATTAGTACATCTAGTGTCTTTTGACTAAGCGACACATATTTTGTTGCTCTTGTTATGAATCAGTTCGCTTTTTTTATAAAATAATTGTGACTACAGAAATGGTCTAGTGTATTCTAAAATTGATGAATTGTTATTTGTATTGTTTTTGGATGTTTTGTTGATGTCATTTTTTGGATACAAATTTTGTAATGTTTTGTGTTAATTGTTGACTGAGTAAGATTGTAAGTAATCTTTTGTATTGTGTATTCTCTCTCTGCCATTAGAAACTGTTTTGTATGAAATATCATGATTAAGAGGTATAAATAAATATACCAGACCAGATTTAATGAAATTGTTTATTTGGTCCTAGTTGAAAGTATATTGAAAGTAGTTTGAGAAGGGGGCACCTTTGTGAGTGTTTAGATTTTTAAAAATGAAAGCGTCGATCTCTCGCCGTTCATCGCGCTTCAGGACCAAGGAAGTGACACGCAGCTTGCATCTTCGAGCACTATGTTTGTAAACTAGAAGTAATCTCCAAAGGAACAAATTAACAGCTACAGCGTAAGGAAACTTAGTTGACTACTCCTGAGTAGAAAACGGAAACGATGAAACAGGAGTGCCAACTAATAAGGAGGCAGAGAATAAAAGTGACCCACAAGTGAACCAATGGTAAGTAGATGCGTGCGCTTATGCTCGACCTAAAAATGCTTAGTGCACCAGGCCCTATATTCCTTGTTTCAGCGAATACATTTTTTCAGCGCCATGAGAACTGCTGATACAGTGAACTTAAAGAAATAACAGGAATGCTGGACCACATTACAAAGAGCACTCCAGGGCGGAACTCTTTTTTCTACCTTAGAATCCATTCACCAACGTATATCATTGATTTGAACTGCATAGGAGATGAGGTAACCTCAACTATCAAACGCCTAAGGCCTCATAACAACTAAAGTATGGTATTCTGAGGTGCAGGTTTATAGGAGTACACATTCTTCCCTGAATCTTTCGCCACAGTTTTGTCCTCCATTCTGGCCTGTTCTCCCAGTGCAGATTTTGACTGGGTTTTCTTAGCCAAATGTGCATAGAGATGAGACCTCAGAATGTGGTGTTTCCGATTCAGGTGGAAATCTCGTTTCCACCCAAATCGGAATTACTAGCAAACTCAGTATGAGTGCCTCGAAAGGCTAGATCTTACATCAAATGATCTCTTTATAAGTAATGAGGGCAATCCACACCAGTGACTCCACACACAAACGTACTAACGCCACCTGGCACTGTAATTCGGTGTGCAAAATCACCACCGTTTCTCTTGTTCTCACTTAAGAATTTGAAATTGTCAGGGAAATCAACGATTGTTCACCAAATCCCCCGAGACTTTCAATTTTTCTGACCTTTTTTCCAGTGGATATTTCACCAGGTATTTCTTAGTACATGTGTATGCGAAGAAATCGAAGCTGTGGTTTTCCTGCTACACTTGTAATTCCAATACAGGTGTAAAGCCGCACCCCGCCCCCCCCCTCAAACGGAAGTAGAATGACATTTGTAATGGAGAACATATGTTCCAAATACCTGTAACGCATTGAAACATTGGATGCATTTAATTTGAACTTATAATTATACTATAAAAATACACACTCTAGACGTGTTTCCCTTATCTTTGCCTGCAGTGCACATGTTTTTATGAGCATGGTGTTGTCATTATTGCCGTACATTATGTTTACCTTGACAGATATTTGTTCTTTTGTCACAATCTGTTGAGAGTTCAGGAGAAGAAACAAGGGCCTGACTGTGCCTCGAAGTTGAATCTGAAGAACATGCAGGCGGAAATTTAAAGTTTTAGGACTATCTGAAATTGTAGTCTTTGTTACTACTAAGACCCTTTGATAATCATGTCCACGGGGATACATCTACCTTTTGACCTTTACCAATTCAACTCAATCAGCCCTCGAGAAGAAAACCTTTTGCCTTGGGCGATGTTAGCTGTAAAACATATTGGAATGTGTGAATGCAGTACAAGGCGGGAGCAGATATGGAGTTAAATTATGGTAGATGTTTGCCTGTGAAGTGGAAGTTTGCTGGTAGAATTACGAGGCAATTACATTGATGCATAGTCTCATTGGACTAAGGCACCCAAAAATATGGATTAATTTCAGAGACATAGATTTGTAATGGCACCTGCGCTATTGGCATTTATACTCGGTTATGGATCAAATTGGATTGTTGTCTTGTCAAGGGCTGTACAATTCATAGACAGTAGCGTTTTATTTACTGTAACCAAAGCATCATAAAATTGTCTTTTAAAGAAATATTGAGAATGTTCTTGCAGCAGTATTGCTTTTATATCTGCTTAACACGTGTACTTGTGTCTATCCACTAAATATCAACGTAAGGCAATCTTCGAGTGTAAATTCCACACGCCATCCTCACTTGACATACGAGAGAAGGTTTACCATGCCCCTGAGTAAATCCTCTGTGGCCAGAATACACAAGTATGGAAGCACTCTGTCCCAAGTGAGGCGTTTACACATGGGATTCAGCATGCACAGGTACATCACCTTTCATCAAGTATGTGCATTCTACAGACGTTTGGTTATTATTATTATTTTTTATTAAAATTAATTAAAAATATTCTTTTTTTCATTCCCACTATTGATCATGGTGCGGTTGGCTGGGATGTGCCTATTGTGCTCTCTCTTCAGGACTAGAGCTGCAGCAACTGCAGAATGCAGCAGTACACTTGCTAAATGGACTCAGGAAAACGGAAATGTGCTGTCAGGTTCACAGATCACCTGTACAGCAACAAATGCACTTTAAAGCTTAGTTTGTAGTCCACTGTGCATTTTATTAGTCAGTTTCTCTTTTCTTACTGGCATATGAGGAACATGAAGCACAGGGTCAAGACTGGTTTGCATATAGCTGGGTCTGAACTGAGGTGGCAAAGTGAGCTAAAGAATGATGATGGATTCAACTCAGATTAATCAATCAATCAATCGATCAAAGCATTTGTATAGCGCGCTACTCACCCGGAGGGTCTCAAGGCGCTTGGGGTAGGGGGTCCGCTACTGCTCGAACAGCCAGGTCTTGAGTTGCTTCCTGAAGGTGAGGTGGTCTTGGGTCAGGAGGAGGTGGGTGGGGAGGGAGTTCCACGTCCTGGCGGCCAGGTAGGAGAAGGATCTTCCTCCCGTTGTGGCTCTTCGGATGCGGGGGACGGCGGCAAGGGCGTGGCTGGTCGATCAAAACTGGCGGGTGGGAGTGTAGAAGTTCAGGCGGTCGTTGAGGTATCTTGGGCCTTGGTTGTGGAGAGCTTTGTGTGCGTGAATGAGGAGTCGGAACGTGATTCTCTTGCTGACGGGGAGCCAGTGCAGGTTTCTCAGGTGTGCGGAGATGTGGCTGTGTCGGGGGATGTCCAGGATGAGTCGTGCTGAGGCGTTCTGAATGCGCTGGAGTCTTTTCTGGAGTTTTGCAGTGGTTCCGGCGTAGAGGGAGTTGCCGTAGTCCAGTCGGCTGGTGACGAGGGCCTGGGTGACCGTCTTCCTGGTTTCGGTGGGGATCTACCGGAAGATCTTATATAGCATGCGTAGGATGTTGAAGCATGACGAGGAGACGGCGTTGACTTGTCTGGTCATGGAGAGGGAGGAGTCCAGGATGAAGCCCAGTCTGTTGGTTTGGGTGCGCTGCCCAGGGCAGGGGGCCACCAGGAGTTGTCCCAGGCGGAGGGCGACGATCCCAGGATGAGGACTTCCGTCTTGTCTGAGTTCAGTTTCAGGCGGCTGTTCATCATCCACTCGGCTACGTCTTTCATCCCTTCTTGTAGGTTGGTTCTGGCGGTGGTGGTGTCGTTGGTGAGGGAGAGGATCAGCTGGATGTCATCAGCATAGGAGATGATGTTGAGGTTGTGTTGGCGTGCGATGGCCGCGAGGGGGCTCATGTAGATGTTGAACAGCGTGGGGCTGAGTGATGATCCTTGTGGTACGCCGCAGATGACTTCAGTGCCTTCTGATCTGAACGGGGGGAGGCGGACTCTCTGTGTCCTTTCGGCGAGGAAGGAGATGATCCAATCCAGTGCCTTCTCCTGGATTCCGATGTTGCTGAGGCGCTGTACTAGGGTGCGGTGGCAGACCATGTCGAACACCGCGGAGAGGTCCAGGAAGATGAGGGCCGCTGTTTCCCCGTTGTCGAGCAGGGTTCGGATGTTGTCAGTGGCTGCGATGAGGGCGGTCTCGGTACTGTGGTTGGCCCGGAAGCCAGACTGCGAGTGGTCGAGGGATCCGTTCGTCTCGAGGAAGGCGGCCAGCTGTCTGTTGACGGTCTTCTCGATGACTTTGGCAGGAAACAGGAGGAGCGAGATGGGGCGGTAGTTTTTGAGGTCGGTGGGGTCTGCTGATGGTTTCTTCAGTAGGGCGCTGAGTTCGGCGTGCTTCCAGCTCTCTGGGAAGGTTGCGGTGTCGAAGGAGGCGTTGATGATGTCCTGTAGATGGGGTGCGATGACGGAGTCAGCCTTGTTGAAGACCTGTGACTGGGGGTGAGTGTCTGAAAAGTTTCAGCGCTCCGTCCATCGTCTCCTTGTGTTTGCTTTGTTCGCCCTAAGTTGGCATGGTATACCCAGACGTGGGTCCCTTGCTCACTTTGCCACTGGATTTAAGCTAGCCTGGCTGATGAAGGATGATACCCAGAATCCGGTCCCAGGATGCTTGTTTCTGGTTCAAGGAAGACCTGGCTTGGCAGTTCGGCTGGACTGTTCCCATGAGAAACAGAGTCAAGACTGATTTGCATATAGCTGGGTCTGAACTGAGGTGGCGAAGTGAGCTGAAGAATGATGATGGATTCAACGCGGATCTGTGACTAGGGGTGAGTGTCTGAAAGGTTTTAGCGCTCCATTCATCATTTCCTTGTGTTTGCTCCATAAATATACATTTACACCTCTTTTATACTGGCAAGTTATTTTCAAAAGGATTTTTCGCAGGATTTAATACTTTTACTTCTGTAGATTAACCTTCCACAAGCATAGATAAATCCACAGTAGTCATTACCAAGCAAGGGGTGGGGAGTGAGAGTGAACATACTAAGTCAAAGTAAGCCTTGTGCATATGTGACATTTCTATAGAAATTGTGGGGATTAACAAACTCTGATCTGGCTCTTTCCCAACAAGACAATGGTCGGAGATTTACTTCAGCCAGCTTTTGGAGTAACTCCTCTTTAAGAATGGGAAGAGAAAAGGATTTCTCTTAGATTTGGTGGTAGTGTAGTGAAAGCTTTTTTTCTCCTTGTGTGAAAATGTTTCCTCACAGAGAAATCAACATTTAAAAGTGAGTATTTGCACTGACAGCTCCAGTCTTCCTGTGCATTATTCTGTGCTATGCACAGTTATGAACAGCAGGAATACGAGCCCCATAGATGTCGCATGACATTCCCAGCAGTACACCTGGCCATCTACACCTGGCACAGCTTTCCAGGAATGCTGCTGACAATATATGTGAATTGTGAAAGGTATCAAAGATGCAGCTCTCCACAGGTGTACATTTACAGGTGCAGACGTGCCTTTTTAAAAATAAAATGACCTGTTTGTCTTCATGGAGGTCATTGAAAATCAACTATTTACACAAAAGATTTAGTGATTTCTTATTTTTCATGAAAGAGTGTTGGTAACTCCCATGTGCAAGATTACTTCGGGTGCATGTGAGCTCATTGGGGCCCATTGACAAAGGTAAACTGTTGGAAATTGAGTTTCTGGTTGGCAGAGATACGCACCATGTCCAAGCAGTACACCAATCCTAGTTAGGGTAAGTCAGAAACACACTTTAAATTAACCTGTCTTCACCTTCTGGTAGCTTGACACAGGGCAGGCAGTGTGTAGAGTATTTGTGCAACACTTTAAACAGTAACACAGTGAAAACATCATAAAAAGACACCAGTTTAGAAAACTAATTTATGATTTTACACATAGAGCAAGACAGAAATGACAATAATCCAATAAGGAGAACTAGATATATGAATTATTAAAGAGAAAAGATAAAAAATAATGTTTAGATATAATAAGTGACTATTGGGGTTATCTGCTCATGCGGGACCAAGGCAAAGTCAAGAGATCAAACCTACCCCATCGCTACGTGGGCCGAATACAAGAGCCACACAAGGCACGCTGAACAAAGAACCTGGGTCCTGGTTTCAACAGAGAAATATGGGGCCCAGCCTAGCATGCCTTGGTGTCGACCCCTGCAGTCAAGGTGATGAGTCCATTTTCTCCACGCAACAATGGTGATGCGCTGATTCCAAAGATGAAGTGCCGAAGCTGTGATGTGTTGGTTCTGAAGCCTATGCGCCGGGTTTCTCCATGAAGTAGAGGGGATTCGTCAATCTTCTCACACTGCAGCAGCCACTATACAGAGGTTCTGATTCATCGGCTCTGAAGGCGATGCACTGGTTCTGTTCCTGCAACAGCAGAGGTGTATAGATGCTGCTTCACGCAGCAGAGGATGCATTAGTTTCACTGGAGCAAGCGCCTGTGATGACGCAGATTTTCATGATACTAAATGCCTTTGCTTTGAGGCCTGTAGTTTTCTTTAATCTACTTAAAATGGACACCAGCGAGAATGCACAAAATGATCACACGTTCCATTTTGTGTCAGCCAGCTGCAAATGTGCAAAACAACGCAAGGCTTTCCAAGAAATACGCGTGCCAGCTTCCAGCTAGCTATTGCAAAATCTTACATTTCCTATCAGTGTCAGCGCGACCTGACCGGTCACGTCTGTGCCATGCCCAATTACACCAGAAGCACATATTTCACCTCTATGGAAATACCCCAAATCTGCTTTTGCCAATGACACATGGGCAGCAACACCAGATCATAGACGTATTTCGGGCCTTAGAACGTATCACACCAGAATTAGCCTTCACTGATTGGTCCAGCAGGCATAATCTGATCTGTGTTACGTATATTGTGATGCCCATCCTCTTTGGCTTGTATTTATAAAATGTCTGTGCACTATCATACCAATTGGGCACTTAGTAAGCTTTGCTGAGGTCTCTGTGTTGCACGTTTATTTGCATTCTGATTGGGTTCCCAATAAATCTTTCAAACTTGTGTGCTGAGAGAGAATTGTTTGTGTCTGTTTATTATCCTTTTTCATTTCAGCTTCAACATTTGATGAAGAATGCGCACCCATCACAACTGACTGGCTTCATTGACGGACACCGGTGATTGGACTCTTCGGCACCCATCTGAGGGAGGGGATTTGAGGTGATAACGTTCTGTTTGTTTATCTGTCCCCGATCTCTCTGGTAGCTGGAAGGGTCGGACCCGGTGGATGGTCTATTTGTTGCCTCACTGTTGTCTTTGGGGGGGATCCTGCTCTTTTCACTCTCAGCACACTTGTGTTGTTTCTGCCTCTTCTGCCTCTTGTTCTTGGCTTTCTATGTCAGGGCCAGTGTGCTTGTGTCTTGGGGATATTTACACTGCCTGTTCGGACTCCATGTCTTTCATGGTCCCTTTTCTGATCACTTTCTTTCTTCTCCTGTTATAGGCTCTGATGATTTATTTTTGTTTCTGTCATCACGCTGCCCAGGAGGTAACTCCTGTGTAGCCGTTTCTCTTGCTCCCTGCGCTATTGACTTTTCTTCATTTCTGTGCCACAGGCCTCTGTCACCTCTGGGTGATAGCAGGTAGCACGCCGTTTTAGGTCATGGCAGTTTTGCTCCCCAGATTGGCACATAGTGTTTGTGCCTGTTAGGTATTGCGATACGGGTGACCGGGTAGGCTGCCAGATTTTGTTTTCTACTGTGTATTTGTCAATTATAGTTTTGTTTGTTCTCATGAGCTCTGATCTGGGTCCAGCACTATCGCCTAGGCGCCGCTGGCCTCATATCTGGGCATTTATGAGGAACGCTCCAGGCGCTTCTGGCTCTTTGGCTAACGCCCGTCGCCCTGCCTGGGCTCCGCTTCCACCCTCCCACTGGAGACATCCTTCTAGGCGCTAGAGCGGTTCTAGGTTTGTGCCTCGGGATTCTTCTCGGCACGAAGAGGGGGGTGTACCGGTGTTTCTTTTCTCAATCATTATAGGTTTCTTTGCATTCTTTTATTGTGTCCTTGTGATGTGCTTGGCTTATTTAGTTGCCAAATACTGCTAGGTATGTGGAGTGTTTTCACTTGGTGCCAGTTTCTAAATTTCCTTTGCCAGCTTATTCATTTATTCTGGGTATTAGAACGTTACTTGATGGAGATCTGATAAAAGACCTTTATCTCACATACCCATTTACCAACGTTGCCAAATAAGTACTTCCGTCCATGATACTCTCTGGCCTCTAAAAAGGGACTGGCTGTAAAGATTTATTAATGTGCATTTCTCTAAATTTCAATTAATGTTCATTTCTCTAAATTTCCAAAACTAAAAAGAATTTCCGTTATTCCCCTTACTCCTTTGGGGTTAAAGTACAGCAGACCCACACACATTCTCAGCACAGAGGGTTTTTTCTACAGCGCTGCCGCGTTGGATACCCAGAATTTGTTCTAGATGTTTTATGTGATTGTCTGAACTATACGAAGCAATTCACCACTCTTGCTCTATTGTTGGATGTCGGGACCCTGTGGCACAGCCACAGACAGGGTCTCTTTTCTTATCTTACTTATTACACGGGCCATCAAGGCTCAACAAACAACCAGGATCTGGCTTCTTTCTTCCTTGTGAAAAAGCTTTGGTGAATTGGCACAACGTGACCTGTTGGTGTGATTGATGGATGGCTTGCTCTCTGGCAAATACTGTGTGGCTGAAATATATATGAAGTATTTCTGTCAACCTATTGTACCACATGTTACCGTTTTAAGTCCACCCTGCAACTCATCTGTCTGGTATATTTGAACAGTTATTTGTGAAGTGTTCAGGACTAGCTGCTGCACTGTACACAACTCAACCATGGGGAACAGCAATAGTGAAAAGAATTTAAATACTGCTCAGCCGGCCCCACGCAAGAACTCACCTGCCTATATCGTGGGTTTAAAAAGAGGCTTAAGCTCAATTATATACACCCACAAATGGCACGATGTCACATCTAAAAACCCGGACCTGCAGTTCCCATGTAATGGCACATATGACATGGCAAAATTATCATATTTGCGCCAGATTTTGGATTTAAAGGGAAAGAAGGTTAGAGGACTCGAGTGGGAGGCTTTTTATAACTGGGACTGTATGTTGAGTGATATGCGTTCAACCAACGCAGTCAAGTCAAAAGTCCACAGTGAAATAATGGAAATTAAGAAGAGGGTATTACATTCAAAACTGGAGGGCAAATGTAGAAAACATCAGCTAGATGTAGTGGTCATGTTCCCATGCGTTCCAGTTAAAGAGGAAAAGAAGGTAGAGGGTGAGGCAGGGGTAGAAGACCAACTCCTAGAAGATATTCTCTTAGGGTGCTTGGGATGTGAAACACCGCTGCCTACACCTGAGCCAGAGCACACTGAGCTAAGTCCCAAGGAGCGGGAGGCAGCAGTAACATTTGTACACAGAGGACTGAAAGATAAGGTTGCGAGATTGGAGTTGGACGCTGTCCAAGACCTGGGTTCAATTAAACTAATGAGGGGCACAGTGGTGCAAGCAGTCACGGAATACAGCAATAAAAAACATAACATTCTAAAGGAATATGTTCAGAAAAAGATTAAAATTCCTAAACTAATTGACATACAGTGGCAGCAATTATTTGAAGATAAATCACAGGATGACTCAATCAGACAGTCACAGTGGCATTCACTAATATGGGATGCATTTAAATATGTCCACTGCACAGAACATGACAATTCAACTTTAGAGCAATGTTTGGCAGACGTAGAGTCAGCTCCAGAGAGCAAAAGACGAGGCAGCATAGGGGGAGGGGTGGGAGGCGCTTGCGCATCCACTCCAAATTCACTAAAACTGATGCTAAAGAGCGATTCTTTAAATTGTCAAGCACTACTACAATGGCTCATTGAGGGCTCACTAACAGCGGACTCCTTTATACAAACACAGAGTAGAAAGTATGTAGAAAAAACGTTGTCCTTAGTACGAGCAGAGTTAATGAACAAAGCACCCCAAGCTCATTTGCTACACAAACTAACACCCAGACAGCTACAGGTAGCAACATCCCACTACCAGCACAATATGACTGGGAAGTAGGGAAGTTTGGATTTACAGACTCAGATTTAGTAACATGGGAGCAATTTAAGTTGCAGGACACGCTTAAGTATGTGGTAGACAAATTGAAACAATGGAAACAGCTTCAACAAATAAGAGGACAATTTTGATTTCGAAACGGAAAGTCCCATACGCACCACCAGGTCGGTGACGATCAAATTGTTATTCAGGGGGTCGCATTGCATTAAAGATTGAATGTCCTGAGGATGGCCTTAAGGATTTGACAATATTAAGGCCGAAACGTCGACTTATTAGTCCACATCATTTTTAGATTGATTCTAAACAGCGACATCTTTGTATACAGCCAACAAGACTCGTTGTCTACTATTTGTAAAGAGTGGAGTACAACGCAAGTGGTCTTTAAGAACAACTAATCTACTTCTGGTCCACTTGTATACTGTTGATTGATTTTCACTGTTTTTTTAAATTGTACCCTTGATGAAGAAAACTTTATATAAAATGATTTTTCTATAAAATCGATTTCCTGTTTAGCTTTTTTCCTTTTTGCGAGTATGTACCACTGTATCAGCATTGAAAATGACAAACTAGAAAAATAACAGGTTTATTAAGTTGATCCAAAAAATAGTCACAGTTCAGATTGATCAACCTCCTGTTACTTAGGTACTTACAAATAAATTCCCTTGTTGGCAATTGTTTCTATATCGAACTGAGCCAACACAGCATGTCTGTGTCAATAGGTATGACTATACCTGAAGTACAGGTCAATCCTAGCTATAGCTACAACTATAACACACAGACAACAGGCCCTCTTCTCATTCCAAAAAAGGTCCCTTGCATCAATATGCAGCCAACTAAGGAAGACCTAGGGCCAGATGTAGGTAAATCTCATTTACCGATTCATAAATACCGAATTTTACCGATTCGGTATTTATGAATCTGTAAATGAGATGTAGGTAAAAAATCGGTATTTGCTATTGAATCCTAGGGGCCTCAAGGCCCATAGGATTCAATAGCAAATACCGATTCGGTATTTACCGAATCAGTAAAAATACCAAATTGCTAAGGGGGAGAGGGTGTCACTTTGACACCCTGTTGCACCCCTGTAACTGGCCTTTGCTCCTTGTGGCACACATACATGCTGTTAGGGCATGTATGTGTGCCACATGGCACAGGTGTACATGCACAGATGTGCATGTACACAAGAATTCGTAATTTACCCTGCAATTGTATTGCAGGGTAAATACCAAATTCTAGAGGCCCTGTAGCACTGTTAGAAGTGCTACCTACATCACAAAATACATTTTCGGTATTTTTACCGAATGGTACATTTACCGAATCGGTAAAATGTACATAATCTGTAAATTTACCGATTCTGTAATTTTACCGATTCTGTAAAATTACCGATTCTGTAAAATTACGAAAATGTACGTTTTTTTGGCCCCTACATCTCCATAGCCCTTTACCGGTCGGAAACGGACAAAAATTGGTATTTTCAGCCGTTTCCGACCGGTAAAGGGCTACCTACATCTGGCCCCTAGAGATGTTAAAGGGATTTGACAGGACGTCAAAGAATAATGATTGGAGAGGCCGAGCAGGCTGGGATGACTTAGGGACAGAGCAGACAGGCAACATGAAAGTGCCAAGGTTCAGGATAGAGGAAGTGTCTACCCCCTCCTGCATCCTCAATGATGAAAGGATAGCACCCAAACGAATACCAGCTTTGCCGAAAAAATTAAGAGCAGGTAGCTTTTCAGAACTACCTGACAAAGACGTATGGAAATAATGCATCTCATTTACATGCACCTTAGCAGAACTGCCTCAGGGTCAGCAGGGATTGTTAGCCTGTGAAGATAGGATAAACAGAATGAAAGGTATACAACCAGCAAAATCAGTCCAACAGATATATATCGGCATCAGCAGCTGTAACCACACCACAAGACTGACATGACTCAGGAGCCGTGGCGAGTCGTCACCAGGTCTGATAGGTTACAAGGGCCTTTTCTTTGTCTGTGGCCCATGCGCATACTTCTATTTGCCCCCAGGATGGTATGGAAGTTGCTACTTAGCATCCATAATTCCTCGGATGACCCACTTCACCAAATTCGTGCCAGCAGAAGAGAAAGTGTTGGCACCGGTTAGGTCCAAAAGAACAGCAGCATGGATAGACAACGTGTTAACAGGTTTTGGGGCAATGGTCCCAGTACTAGGCAATGTCTATACCTCAGTCAGGTTACACCAGTTATAAAGAATGATTGAGGATCTAGCGGACTCTACCACTGACGCCTTAGGTAATATAACAGAAGAACTCACCTCCATGAGGGCAGTAGTAATCCAAAACAGGTTTGCTCTAGACGCCATTCTGGCCAAGGAAGGGGGAGTCTGTTTAGTTCTTCATCAATTACCTTCTCATTGCTGTGTTTTTATACCAGATAACAGTGGGAATATAAATAAAGCAATCAATACGATCAAGGACATTAGAGATGAGGCCCATGGTATACACACAGGAGGCTTGTGGGAAGACATGATGAACTGGTTGCAGACTGGAGTTCGTGGATACTAAAGGGTATGCAACTCTTACCACGCATTTTTTACCACGCATACCATTACCACGCATACCATTACCACGCAGAACCCTTCACCACGCATACCTTTACCACGCATTACACTACAACGCACATACTATTACAACGCATACCATTACAACGTAAGTATAGGTAAGTATATCATTTAATTTTATATATAGGTTTTAGGGGTGGGTTTGGGGTTTGGGGTACAGGGGTATTTTTAGGTTTTAGGGCTGGGTTTGGGTTTTGGGGTACAGGGGTATTTCTAGGTTTTAGGGCTGGGTTTGGGTTTTGGGGTACAGGGGTATTTTTAGGTTTTAGGGCTGGGTTTGGGTTTTGGGGTACAGGGGTATTTTTAGGTTTTAGGGCTAGGTTTGGGTTTTGGGGTGCAGGGGTATTTTTAGGTTTTAGGGCTGGGTTTGGGTTTTGGGGTTCAGGGGTATTTTTAGGTTTTAGGGCTGGGTTTGGGTTTTGGGGTACAGGGGTATTTTAGGTTTTAGGGTTGGGATTGGGTTTTGGGGTACAGGGGTATTTTTAGGTTTTAGGGTTGGGATTGGGTTTTGGGGTACAGGGGTATTTTTAGGTTTTAGGGCTGGGTTTGGGTTTTGGGGTACAGGGGTATTTTTAAGTTTTAGGGCTGGGTTTGGGTTTTTAGGGTACAGGGGTATTTTTAGGTTTTAGGGCTGGGTTTGGGTTTTGGGGTTCAGGGGTATTTTTAGGTTTTAGGGCTGGGTTTGGGTTTTGGGGTACAGGAGTATTTTTAGGTTTTAGGGCTGGGTTTGGGTTTTGGGGTACAGGGGTATTTTTAGGTTTTAGGGCTGGGTTTGGGTTTTGGGGTTCAGGGGTATTTTTAGGTTTTAGGGCTGGGTTTGGGTTTTGGGGTACAGGGGTATTTTTAGGTTTTAGGGCTGGGTTTGGGTTTTGGGGTACAGGGGTATTTTTAGGTTTTAGGGCTGGGTTTGGGTTTTGGGGTACAGGGGAATTTTTAGGTTTTAGGGCTGGGTTTGGGTTTTGGGGTACAGGGGTATTTTTAGGTTTTAGGGCTGGGTTTGGGTTTTGGGGTACAGGGGTATTTTTAGGTTTTAGGGTTGGGATTGGGTTTTGGGGTAGAGGGGTATTTTTAGGTTTTAGGGTTGGGATTGGGTTTTGGGGTACAGGGGTATTTTTAACATATATTTACAATTAATAAAATTTAAATTATTTTTATTAATTACATTATTTAATAATTAAATAAATAATTAAATAAAATAATTAAAACAAAATTATTTACATTAAATATAAATATTATATATTTACCTATACTTACGTTGTAATGGTATGCGTTGTAATAGAATCTGCGTTGTAGTGTTTTGCGTTGTAAAGGTTTTCGTTGTAACATGACCTGCGTTGTAAAAAATGTGTGGTAATGGTATGCGTGCTAAAAGTACGCGTGGTAACATCATATATCCATACTAAAGGCGATCATAATAGTGGTAGCAGTCCTTTTGACACTATGTCTCCTGGTCAAAATTTGCCCAGCCTGTTGTACAGCCATTTCCAGCTCCTGTGGCCACTGCATATCCAGGGATGTGATTACACCACCCCTAACCCATGAGGATGAGGGGCAAGAGATGATGTATAAAGCCGATTTCTGATTAGCATATGATTTAGTATCAAATGGGGCAATGATGACGCGGATTTTAATGATACTAAATGCATTTGCTTTGAGGCCTGTAGTTTTCTTTAATCTACTTAAAATGGACACCAGCGCGAATGCACAAAATGGTCAAACGTTCCATTTTGTGTCAGCCAGCTGCAAACGTGCAAAACAATGCAAGGCTTGCCGAGTAATACGCGTGGCAGCTTCCAGCTAGCTAATGCAAAATCTTACATTTCCTATCAGTGTCAGCGCGACCTGACCGATCACGTCCATGCCATGCCCACGTATACCAGAAGCACATATTTCACCTCTATGGAAATACCCCAAATCTGCTTTTGCCTATGACACGTGGGCAGCAACACCAGACCATAGACATATTTCGGGCCTTAGAAGGTATCACACCAGGATTAGCCTTCACTGATTGGCCCAGCAGGCATAGTCTGATCTGTGTTACGTAAATTGTGATGCCCATCCCCTTGGGCTTGTATCTATAAAATGTCTCTGCACTGTCATACCAATTGGGCACTCAGTAAGCTTTGCTGAGGTCTCCGTGTTGCACATTTATTTGCATTCTGATTGGATTCCCAATAAATCTTGCAAACTTGTGTGCTGAGAGAGAATTGTTTATGTCTCTTTATTATCCTTTTTCAGGTCAGCTTCAAAACCTGGATCCACTGCCAATGGACCAGCCACAGGAGTAGGAGGTGAGACTTTGATATTCCTGAGTTTAACAACATGAGGCAAGACCGCATATCCTTGGAGGTTCTGGGTTCAAGCAGAAGTTCTGTTCTTCTTCAGCAGGGGTAGAGGGTAGCAGGCAGCCGGTATCACAGCAGTAAAGCAGTTCTTCCAGAGCAGCATTCCAGCAAAGGGGCAGTGCTTGTAGCAGCACAGCAATCCTTCTTCTTTGCAGAGTTTCTTTACAGGTGTAAAAGTGGCATATTTGATGGGATCAGAGCCCCAGTACTTATACCCAGTTGTGCCTCTGAAGTGGAGATGACTTCAAAGAGGGCTTTGAAGTCCACAGAGGTCCTTGCTACCCAGCCCTGCCTCCAGATTCACTACAGCTGGGCAATCAATGATTTGTGTGGGGACAGGACACTGCCCATTCGGGTGTAAGTGTCAGCTCCTTCTGCCCATCCTGCCTAGAATGAGCCATCAGGATGCAGGTCGGCACAAAGCCACATCTACCCTTCCTTTGTGTGTGGCTGCTTTGATGGGATGCGCAAAGTACAACTGTCATCCAGCCTAGACATGTATTCGAGTCACGCTGCATGCACACAGAGCTTTAAGAGCAAAGAAATGCTGTCTTTCTAAAAGTGGCATTTCTAAAATAGTAATCTTAAATCCAACTTTTCCAGGGAAGAGCATTTATCATTACAATTCCAAGGATGCACAAATGCCTTGCAAACTCATGACCATCATATCTTAGAGCGTTGGTTTTTCCGTACATCCCCGATCGCTCATTGCGCTCATTGCTAGGTCCTTGTGCTAGGTTAGCAGTATTTCCTAGAATCAACAAATCACGCTAATGAGGTTGTGCTTATGGCCTGGATACCCGTCACCCCCTCCCAACACAATCCCCAAGAATGGGAAGACGGATACAGTTCTTGAGCTTTTGGAAGGCGGGAGGGAGTTACCCTCCCGGCCGTATTTATTAAAATATGAAACAAAATTAAAACATTAAAATAACAGTTTCATATCATGTACAATTTCATTTATACATTACGATGTTTATTGGCTAACCTTAACATATCTCTAATACAAAGGTTCTCCTAGCCGATCTAAAACATCCTGTAAATGCATTTCTCAAAATTCCAATTGTACATCCTAACATTACGGGCCAACGGCAAGGTCGTAACCGGTGTCAGATCCCTAATACCAGACTCCCCCCCTTACTTGTGAGGGGCGGGCGCACAGAGGACTGTACCTCTGTGCCAACTTCCAATTTCCCTTGTCTTAACGGGGGCCCATACTTACTCGACGCCATCTTGGTGGTCGTCCGAGGACTCGTGTGAGGTGTCTAGAAGGTAGCGTAGACCCCCCTCCCACCCCACACTGCTTACCACATCCGCCGCCGCGGATGTCCTGGCCCCGGGAAATTCCAAGGAGGGGACCCGTAGCCCCTCCTCCCCAGGGAGGGGTCTTGACCGCCTTCCCTTTCGGCAGTCCCATCCTTAGAAGGGTACCGTCTCCCCGTGTGAGGGGCCAATGGCCGCCTCCCCCCGGGCGCTCCCATCCATAATGGGTGGCGCTCCACCTCTAGGGATCTTCCAATTACTGCTCACCGATCATGACCTTACCGCCACAGGCCGGATAGTTGACCGGCTATCCGGACCCCCCACAAAGGCTCCTACTAAAGGTCATGGTTACGTAAACTCTTTAACCAAGCTAAGAAGTCTCCTATGAGTAAGACATTTCCCTCCCGGGACAAATGGACCCCATCCGCCAAATACATATGGTCCCCCCGGATACACCCGTGTGGAATGCACTGCAATTTACCTGTACGGAACAACCTACTCAATTTGTTATTAACCTTCTTTACTGACTGGTTCAAAGCAGGCACAGAGAGGGCCCCCCGCCACACCTTCCGAGGAATCATGTGTGACCATGCAATCGTGCACCCCGGAACCCTTCTCGCCGACCAACTTACTGTGGACAAAATTAACTCGAGAAGTACTCGTCGACCAATGGTCACCAAATCATTGCCCCCAAGATGCACTATGATTACAGATGGCGGTGACCTCGTCCGCCCTAACAGTCCCTCAATGAACCCTTGAAACTGGTCAATACAGAGCCCGCCCCTTCTGTGGAAGGTCACCCTGTACCCGTATTCCCCAGCCATGTGAATCATGTCACCTGCTTTGAATACGTCCGCAGCGCGCCTCACGTATGAGTGGCCAACGACCCACACCACTCTTTCCTCAGCCGGTGATCTTTGACCGCTGGTCCCCAGGTGTTGGGTCAACTGCACAGTCCGCCCCGCAAAGCCTGCTCGTGAAACTGTAAACCAAACAGAAACAAGAAGCGTGAGTGCATGACATTAGCTTCACAACATGTGCAAACGCACATACCTCTTATAACAGTTTGAGGACCAACGCCCCAACCTCTTCACTTTTTCAACACTCAGACCCCTGGCTGTAGCCTCTGTAGCAGCCCCTATCCGGAAGGAATGGGTCCCAAAATCACTCGGGTTCAAGCCCGCCGCCGCGATTGCCATTGTCAACACCCACTGAAACTGAAACCTCGTCAGTGGGGTGGCATCGGTGTGCCTCAGCAAGCTTCCCCCCCATGTTGCCGCCCTCAGCGCTAAGTACTCTTCAACGCATTTAACCGGGCACATGGGGGATCCCGGAATCCGCTGGACTACCACACTGTCCCCGATTGCTTCCTGATCGGTCTTGGACCTGGCTATCGAGATCACCATTGTCTCGCCCTTAATTTGAATGTGTCCTCGACACAGTCCTCCCCCCGTGTCCTGCTTGTTCTTCGCTACCAGTTCGCTTACCCGCATAGCCCCATGAAATGCTAATGCAAAAGCGGCCCGGAACAGCACCGTCTCGGATTGAGATGAACATATCGCAGGAAGTACGGACATTAAAAGGGACAATCTTTCCAAACCTATCGGGTGCCTTTCATCCACTCTACGACCCTCAAGGCGTTGCCACCCACGCAGCGCCTTCTGTACCAGAAAGGACGATGTGGGGTCCTGGATGCCATGAGCTTGCGCCATGAAGGAAATGGCGGCCCGGTGCCTATTGGCCGTAGCCACTGATCTGCCTGCCTGATGTAATGATACCAGAAATTTCAGAACATACTCCTCCTGCCCCCAGTGCTCCCCCCTAGCTGAACCCAAAAAGGACCAATAGGAACAGAACGCCCCTTCATATGCCTTCCTTGTCCTGGGTGCTAGACTCTCTCCCACGAGGTTTTGTAATCCGGGGCACCGAGAGACCAGAGAGCTTCGGGAAATGGTGCCGCCACCGAGTCCGCTGAGGGCAGAAAACCCCGGAAGGCCTGCATATGGGAACGAGAGAGCGCATCAGCTGCCTGGTTTAGTACCCCTGGCACGTGTCTTGCCCTAAAGTGGACGTTTAGTCTCATACATAGCAGGACAATTTCCTTCAGCAATCTCAAAATCCATTTGCAGCGTGCTGCCTGATTATTGATACACTCAACCACGGTCATATTATCAGACCAGAACACCACAGAGCGATCACGAAACCCCTCTGGCCAAGTTTTCAAGGCCACCACAATGGGGAACAGCTCCAGAAACCCAATGTTACTAGTGAGTCCATTATCATGCCACCACACAGGCCAGGTTCGTGCCGACCATTGATTGCCAAATATGGCGCCAAAACCTACACTCCCTGCCGAGTCGGTCCACAACCCCAGTTCTTCCGAGGAAACTGGCGGTTCGGTCCACACGACACGACCGTTGAAATCTGCCAGAAATGCCAGCCATATGCGCATATCCTGGCGAACCTCTGCTGACAGTCTTGTGCGGTGGTGCCCTTCTTTGAGGCCAACCATGGCTTGTGCGATAGAGCGGGAAAAGGGGCGAGCCATCGGTATCACTCTAAGGGAAAAGTTAAGTTGACCCACAGCCTGTTGTAACTGATGGAGAGTTACTTTTCTCTCGCCGAGGCACATTTCGAGCGAGGTCCTGAATTTCTTTACCTTCTCTTTGGGCAAGCGGAAGCACCCCTCTACAAAATCGAGCTCAATTCCCAGAAACTCGAGTGTAGTGGATGGCCCTACCGTCTTACCTGGTGCTAGTGGCACGCCAAATTCCTTCATAAGAGTACAGAATCCCCTCAAAGCCTGTGCACATTCCGTGTCCCCGGCTGCCCCCAGAAACAGAAAATCATCAAGGTAATGCATAACCTGTGTAAAGCCCGTAGCTCTTGTGAACGCCCATTGCAAAAAACTACTGAATTTCTCAAAATACGCACAAGAGATGGAGCAACCCATTGGCATACATTTATCCATGTAATAGCGTCCTTGAAACATAAAACCTAGGAGACGCTGATCATCTGGGTGTACCGGGAGCAACCGGAACGCTGACTCGATGTCTGATTTAGCCATCAGCGCTCCGGGCCCCAGGCGATTCAAAATGGCAACGGCCTCATCAAAGGAAGCGTACCGCACTGAACAAACTCCCGGGTCAATCGCATCATTCACCGAAAGACCCCTAGGAGCTGACAAATTGTGTATTAACCTGAACTCACCCGGGTCCTTCTTGGGGACCACTCCCAACGGTGAACAAACAAAATCGCCAACTGGTGGCATGGCATATGGTCCAGCAACCCGACCTCGGGCCACCTCCTTCCCAATCTTTGCCTGTACAACCGCCGTATTTTGTTGAACTGATAGTTGGTTCTTACATTGTGCCTCCCCCCGAAAATCCCCCGCCGGGATGCGGAAACCATATGCGAAACCGTCTCGCAACACCCTGGCGGAGATATGATCAGGGTATTCGTTCAGCCAAGGGATCAGTGCCATGATATCAACAGGAGTAGGTAATGGTGCCCCTCGGTCAATTTTAGACCTGTTTGGCGCCTCCTCTACCCCCGTATCACCATTCTTGGCTCTGCACGAACCTTCGGGGTGTGAGGACTGTCCGCACCCTGCACACTCATGCCTGAACTTGCATGTCCCCTGTGGCCTAGTGCATTTGCCTCTGTTAAAGTTCCAACAGACCCCTTTCCTACCCGAGTTCCCATTATTCTTCGCGTTCTGATCACTGCTTGTGCCCGCTCGAAAGGGCGCCCCCAAAGAATGGCGGGAAGGCTCAACCCCGTTCCCGCCCAAAGAAGGCGACTTCGCCGTGTTTGACCTCTCAAGTTTCTGCCAGGAAATGGAGTCGAAACAATCCCACGTCAGGGATGAGTCGTGCTCCTTGGACTTACGAAATGTGCTATCATAACAATACCATTTATTGCCCCCATACGATTCATAGAATTCCATGATACGTGTCTGATAAACGGCTAGTTCCAACACTAATTCGGGCCTACGTTCCCCCATAATTGCAGTGAACATTCCAAACGCCCTGGCCCAATTGGCGATCGTTTCATCTACTCTGAAACCCGCCATCCTTGAACGCCATACACTAGGATGCAACAACTCTTTCTGATTTTTTACATGCTCAATCTCATAGTGATCGGTTAACAAGGAAAACATGTTCACATATTTATCTGCCCAAATCCTTTCTTTCACATCCATCGGGATATGTTGCACAACTTTTTCCCTCCTTGAGGGTATCGACCCCTCCCCCGCCATTGGCAATGGCTGCTTACCCGAACCAGTCGCTGTGACCGTTGTCGCTGCCGAACCAACGCCCGATACCGGTTGCTCCACTGGAACCTGCGGGGAAACAAGAGGACAAGGTGCCTTCGCAGCATCTTTCAATTGCCGCAACTGCTTCATTATCGACCTGGCTTCATCAGCCGTGGCCCCCTCGTTCTCTCTGCCCAACCATGCCGCCAACTGGGCAGCCAGCTCAGGAGGCATATCCCCCTCGTTCACGGGAGTGACCACCACAGGGATCGGTTGTCCCGCGTTCAGGACCGGAACTGGGGCTTCGATCGGAGTGACCGGGCTCGCTGGAGGTGATTCGGGAACCGGAGCCTCCCCACCTGATGCCCCCTTCCTGGCCCTTCTACCTCTCCCGTTAGGGATTACTCCCGGCAATGCTGGTCCGATGACTCTCTTTGGTCCACCCGCACCATTCATTGCCGCCATTTGCTTCTTCATGTCGGCCATGTCCTTCACCAGCATACGAAGCATCTGGTCGGTTTCAACCTTCTTTCCGACCTTCTTGCCAGGCATCGTTCACGGATAATCCTCGAGGTCCTAGGTCAAGAAGCTTCGAAATCGCTGAAAGAAGAAACACAAGATTAAAAGTTCTCAAAATTGGCTCTTGTTCCGTTAAGGGCTCACGTGCAATGAGGAGGTGCAGCTTCCAAGCACAGGAACAAGAGGATGCTTCCTTGGATTGTTGCACCATTTATTCTTCTCCGGGAGGGCGTGGACCCTCCTCCGACCGCCTACAGGGCGTGGCCAACGGTGTAGGTGTCTAGGACAACCCCTCTTGGGCGGGAAAAAAGGTGCGCCCCGGCTACGCCGCTTCGGGCATACCAGCCGTGACACGCCTCCCGCCCAAAATGGCTTCCCGGGGGGATCGGGGCACCCGACCATACGTTCGGGGGGACCGAGTGGTCGCCCCTTTCCATTCTTTTTCCTTGGTCCGAGACTGTGGAATGATCTTCCTCTGAGAGGGAGAGTGCGCCAGTCACTCTCTGTGTTTCGTAAATCTTTAAAAACCTGTCAGTTTCAATGCTGAGAATTTTCCTTAGTAGGGTCCCCTTTAGTGGACTTGCAGGTCCTTTTTTGTTTTGCAGATGAGCCTAGTTCTGGGAAACCTTTCATAGTTAGCCACGTGCTTTTTAAGTTACGCATTATAATATCAATATTAAACATGAAAGAGCTGCTCCTTATCAATCAGGAATAACAGCTTAACAATTGAATTAGTAATTCCCAATATTAACCTATGAGAGGGGTAGGCCTCACTGTGGTGAAATAAGAATTTAGATCTATTCCCCTACAAGTACATACAAAACTTACAAGTACATTTCCTATATTTGACTTATACAGCACCTTGCCCTGTGGGCCACCTAGGGTTGACCTTAGGGGTGACTTAAAGTTTGGGGTAGACCACCCTGTGACTGTCAGGATTAACATAAACTTACATATGACTAAATGTACACGTATAATTTACCCTTACATTTTTGGGCAACTTTTGGGGGCGGGATGTCATGTCCTTTAGGCTAGTCCTGTCATGTATACCCCTTTTTAGATACAGTGTCCCATCAACACAACAATAAGGGTTCTGAGTAAGTGATCATTTACCTAGTACCTTGATATTGTCTCTTTGACACCAGGCTCTTAGTATCTTATCAGAATCCTTGTACCTGACATACATAAACATATCCTCAGGCACTGCATAAAATATTCTGTATAAAGGCCATCACTTTTTTCATCCTTGGTCAACAGGCCCACTGTGCATGATCGTATTTGTTTGGAAAAACATTAATGATTGTTTTAAAAATATTTATGATTGTTTTCAAAACATATTAATTCTAAAAGAAACCCTGGAGTGACCACTCTAGTATAAAAGACCCTTACCCCTCGCCCCTGGAATTAGAGGAGAATTCCTTCCATGCTGACACGGGGTCCTGCGTGCTGAATCTTCAACATGCAGCGGTCTGACATCCTTTGGGCGCTGTCATCCTCGGAGCAGAGACGGGGTCCTTCAGTCTCTACCATCAGGTGAGGGGGTTGGTACTTCACTACTGGATTCTTGGTTATATATTGATATACCTATAGATACATATACATGCCACATCTACATATCTAGGCTAGGTCCACTTAGGTAAATTATGTAGGGTGCACATTATAGGAGTATGCAAGATCTACTGTTTTATCTGAACTGTATATGTTCATCTTCTTAGCACTATTGGAGAAATATGTCTACTGTTTACTATATTAGTACATGTGATATCTTTGATATGCTTCTGTCTACTTATTGTTGCAGCAAATAGGTTTGACACAAGACTGACGCTGGACAAACAATTATTCATTGAACGTCCAGTCACCATCCTGTGTATTTTCTGAGAATAAGTAAGCATGAGTGACTGAGCAAGAAGTACTATACTGTTTTCCATGAGCACTGAGGAATCAGGGTTGTCATGTTCAGTGGTTGCCATAAACTACATGTACCACTGTAAGATACAGGGGGTGGTATTGGCATTCTATTCTTGGATTCAGTTCCAGCCTGCAGATCCACAGACTAAATTATTTCACACATACATTGTATTTGAACCATCGGAAGAATACATTCCATACAAAGACATTGAAGTCCTGTTAACTTACCCGCATTTCAGCTACTGGCTTAAAGGTGCCTTCCTATACACAAAATCTGTCATGAGATCAGTAATGGTAGCAGTGCCCTCCAAACGGGAGCAAATTCTGTTTTGGATAGCACAAAAAACGCACAGCTGGAAGCGATATTTCCCCATATGGGTCTGCAGGAAAAACACAGAATGCTAACCATTTGCTTGCCAATGGGGATGGTTCCCTCGATTGAGGATTGTACCACTTGGGGAACAATCTTTGCTGCAGTTTACATCAAAATACTTGTTAACTCTTCCATAGCAGTCATTCCAGAGGTATTCAAACAAATACAGAATGAGTACGGGACAGAGCCTGGTCTGGACTTGTGGATGAAACTGATGGAAACTGATGGGTAATTTTGCCCAAGTCTCTGTAATCATGCTGAGCAACATAATAAACCACCGCATAAGGGAAATAGCTCCTATAAATAAGGAGTGAGAGTTACCAAAAATGATCAAAGAAACCTATGCTGTATTAGGTAAAGATAGTTTGGGAGCCAAACCAGGGAAGCCATAAATGGCGTATTGTCTTGACAAGGACAACTCAAAGCAAGCACCCTCTTCTTCTAAAAAGAAATGAGATAACAAAAAATCTAAAAATAACAATACAGAAAAGAATTCACCACCAAGGGATGGCTCTCCCCAATGGGAGTCCTCTGAAAAGAGTTATAACCTTATGAATTGTGTTAAAATTAGGAAACCAGACAGGTATCAGGACACTGATACATGTTCCTTTGATTCCTTCCAGGGTTCATCAAAAAACTCAGAGAGGGACGGGTGATCAAAATAAAAGACTGGAGATTGACCAAAGACAAAAAAGGAAACACTTTGTAATTACATTATCAAGCAGGAAGAACAACCTAAAGCAAAGCCTCAATTAAAAAAAAAGGGTATAGCTGGCTTAAAAAATAGACATGCACTGGTTACTGAGGACTCAGCTTCTGAACAGGGAATGTGCTCTTACGATGCTAGATGGTGTGGCAGAAGTAACAAAAGCTCACCAGAACCTGAAGGATTTTCTGGTGACATCAGTGTTGAATAAACATATCATGGTAGAAACACCTGTTAAGAGAGTTAGTGCTCCACATAGACTGTACGAAATTACCCTCCAAATAGAGGGGGGCATCTCAAGAAAAGTTAAAGGTCTCTTTTGGGAGAACTTAACATATGAATATGACATCCTGTTAGCAGAAATAGATTGCCCGCCATTTTGCCTGATTTCTCTGACCTTGTTCCAGAGTCTTTAAAACATTCATCCTCGCTAGGATGGGCCAAAGCGCTACTTCCGGCATTATACTGGAACCATGTAGGGTGGCACGCAGAGTCCACTCACCACAAAATCCCATTAAAATCTAGTCCAAATCCACTGAGACAGTACACTATGAAAAATGATGCAAAAAGACAAGTCAAATACATCTTAGACCAAATTGAATACCACATTATGATTGAGACTTGCACCTATCCAATAAACAACCTTTGTTTCCTGTAATGTAACCTGACAACTCCTATTGTTTTGTTTTGGACTACTGCCATTTGAACACATGCATATGAACATTTGCAGTTTAAAATGCACATAGAGCCTCAATAATGAATACAATTGTGCGGAAGAAATACACATGACAATAGATATATCTAATGGATTCTTCTGCCAAAATATAGCTCCAGAAAGCAAATATTTTACAGCATTTTCTGCCCTCGACACTCAGCGTCACTTCTCTTGTTTGCCCCAGAGGTATAAGAACAGCCCAGTGCTATTCTTGGCAAGAATATCAGAATTATTACAAACATGCGACGAGGAGTCAGTATCCTATGTAGATGATACCTACCTTATGGAGGATGAATTTCTTGAAGACTTTTGCAGGGTGAACAACATAATTGTGTGTTTCGCCAACTTGGGCTACAAATTTAATTTCAAGAACTCAAAAATTGCCCATCTCAATGTCCTATTTTTGGGATATGAGCTATCAAGTGAAGGCAAGAGCCTGGAAGCCAACTTTTTAGCAAAGTGCTCACTGCTTCAACCTCTGAATACTCTGAAGGGTTTGCAATCCATTTTAGGATTTCTACATTTTGGCAGAACATACATTCTGGATGATGCAGAAAAAGTAAAATCTTTCTATGACTTAATCAGACATGATTTCACAGCACATCAGTGGACACATGAACATACAGATAGTCTAAGTTCCGTTCAGGCTGACATGACAGCATCAAAACATTTGTACACACATGTGAATTCTAACAACTTGGTGATCCTGGGTTTATCAGGATATACATACATCACTTTCCATGAAAGTGAGACAGTAACAATTGCATTCAAAACACATTAATACACATGAAATGCGATTTGCAGCTACAGAAAAAATACTGATAGCAGTACTGACTGCTGTAGTGAGAGAAAGAACACTAGCACAGAGGAAACACATAATTGTTGTAACCCCGGTACCCACTTTAGAAGCTGTTACCAAAGCAAGCCTTCAAATTGCGAAAGCACTGCATCCGCGATGGATACAATGTGCTAATTATCTCACTGCAACAGACATAGATTACAAATATGATCCTACACTGAAAACCCAAGCATTTCTGAACAAGAACACCCTCTTGTGAATGAAATCTTGCCTCTTAAAGAAATATGAGTACATTATTTACACTGATGTTTTTGGTCAGCCTGCCATTGGAAGTAAACAACAGTATAGCACAGCATGTTGTATAGTGAAGGGGCGTATGCAGGACGGTAAGTTCCTTCCCAGCAATACGATTACACAACCTCTAGGACTAGGAGAGCATACCATGCAGCTGGCAGAATTAAAAGCCATGATACTAGCACTACTATATATGGATTGGGAATTCCCCACACTGATAGTGTGTGATTCGTTCTACTGTGTCCAGTCTTATAATGAATACCTTCATTAAATGGGCCAGAATGGGTTCAGAGATTTCAAGGGTTGTACAATTAAGCATAAATTGTTATGGGAACAAGTGGCAAAGCTGAAGGAAGGCCTGCCACGGGCTCAAGTTATTCTCACCTTGAGTCATCAGCGTGTTGGCGTACACATTGAAGGGAATTCACTGGCTGATGAAGCTGCCAAGGAGACAGTGCAAAGGATGTACAGAAACATCGACCTCGAAATACAGACTACCATGCCAAAGGGCTTTCCTCTCAAATATTCCTATAAATTAAAAGCACAAAATATACCATATGCTCAAATTCTAGGAGTGGGGGATAGAGTTATACCAAATATATATTGCAGATCAAGTTTAATTCTAGCTGCACACAAGGGTCTGGGCTCAGCACACGCCGGAGTCATTGCTACAATTTCATTGCTGTAAGGGGCGATACTGGTGGGTTTTCTAAATAAAATATGAGTTATGTCCTAAAGTGAAATATCTGTCAGCAGATGAAAGGTTTCAATTTAGCACGGCCGCCGCTAACAACATTACCTATTTCAGGCACACCTCTTGCATTAGTCTATTTGGACCACTGTGGCCCCTTAAATTCAGATGAGGCCTACAAGTACATCTTGGTGGCAGTGGATTCATGCTCTAGATCCTTATGAGTTTTGCCTCAGCACTCAGTTGCCGCTCAAACTTTTATAAAGGATTTGCAAGTCTTTATCAGGACATAAGCAAACGGGACGTGACATTCTGACCATGGCCCTGCGTTTAGCTTGCATGCTTACAGGGAAGCCATGGAAAGTATGGGCATGTACTTGCGATACTCCTCCCTCCACCATCCTGAGGGAACTTCGGTGGTGGAGAGGAAAAACCGGCACCTAAAGCAATCCTTACAGCAAGGGTATTAGGTGCCGGCAGTAGTTGTGTCAATCACCTATATGGTGTCCAGAGGGCACTTAACAACATGGTTAATTCATGGCTTTATCGCACTGCCAACCTGATCATGATATTCCAGTTCCAATACTGCCTTAGATACCACCAGGTAGGCTGGTATGAAGCGTTGGGTGAAGGATACATACGGGAAACCTGTGAGTTGCCGTACAGATATAGCTGTTGAAATATGGACACTGAAGTTTTCTGTAGTGGTGCAGGCTGTGTGAAGGTTTAATTGGTTCTTTAGTGTGCAAGGAGGTCTTGCTTCACGGTGCGTGTATTGCTTCAATAGCAAACTAACCTTGCTACTTGAAAGGCTCGCCAGCTGCAGTGATTTATCTTCTTATCGAGTTACTCTCGAATGGGAGTTATTTAATGCTGAATGATCAAGGCTGTTGCAAGTTGGTGCCAGTCATCATATATCTAGTCACAGTAAAATTCAGGGTTGTTTGCTGTAAGCAAGTATTGTTTCCCCCAACTCGCATAGTTAGGGATGCACCACTGTGGCCTTCATTGATTGTTTCTAGTATAAGGTTTGATTCTCTGAGCAGACCGAAAGCCATGTTGTTTCAACAGAATGTGGCCTTATCTTCACCTGATAGACTTTTGATCTCCAGGATGCAAGGTCATTGGCAGAGACACAGGCCCATACGAAATTCCTGATCCATTTCAGAAAAATGGTTCATCCTATCTTTAACATGTCTGATACAAGAGGAATTGTACACTTAATTAAGCGTCTTGAATCAGGTCTATTACCACCTTTCATACCATCTTCAGAGTAATTCCAGCTTTCATACACTCTGTAGTTGGAAGCATTTTTTAGAGGGCATCCTCTGGTCCTGCTATCAGGAGCGAGAATCCTAATTTCAATACTAATGATTCGCAATGGTCAACTCAAACCCTGAAGACATAGAGAGAACACTACTTGAGCAACGTTGTAGTGAGGGTATGGTGTTCTACCTGGGTACACCTCAGCTTTGAGAGCATAGTGATCTTTGGTTCCTGTCTTTTAGGCCAGTCTGGCTAGACTGTGTACTGCCTGTCTTCCGCTCCCTCTTCTGTGGATTTGGATGCGTGTTGGACCTGTGTCTGACACTTCCATTGGTTGCCCCGCCGGACTTGCAGGCCTTTGTATACAGTTGTCCACAGTGTATTCCCATATTGATGACAGCATTTATAGACCCTCCAAGGGATGCTTCCACTCCTGCTGGAAGGGAAATTGGCACTGCTCCAGAGGTACAAGCATTGGTTCTGGGCGTACAGGCATCTAATTCTTCCCCGGCGGCTGCTGTGGGAACCAGAGATGACCATCTTGCTCACCAACATGATATTGGAAGTGCTGGAAGGATTGCCACCTGTGGATACAATATTCAGTGATGTTCAGTCTTCAGCACAGGATTCATAAACAATCTGGCCTTTCCTGTGCTGGTAACGATTCAGCACTTGTTAAACATTTACCAAATTGAAGGTCGAAACTGCCTTTGTTTTATTTTTGCTTCTCTGCTCTATCTAAGCATAATTTCTTTCAAGGTGCTCGGTGTAAAAATAACCACATATACAAGTTGAGAGGACCTTTTGAATGCTTTTAGGGAAAATTGACTTTTCTTTTATGGACATTTTTACAGGCTTTTAAAGAAATACTTTTTAGTATTTTAGTTATAAATGATTTTTACGCTTTTAACGGCCTTTGCTTTAATATTCTCTAGCTGACCCAGTTGACCTTTGATGACGAATGGTGTCACCTCCTTTTGGCAAATCCTGTCATGTAAACCCTTTTTACATACATTGTCCCATCCACATGACAATAACGGTTCTGAACAAGGACAGTGACATTTTACCTAGTAGCTTGCTCCTGTCTCTTTGACACCAGGCCCTTAGTATCCTATCATAATCCTTGTATCTGACGTACATACACATGTCCTCAGGCACTGCATAATTATTCTGTATAAAGTTCATCACTTTTTTCATCCTTGGCCAACAGGCCTGCTGTGCATGATCGCATTTGTTTGGAAAAACATTTATGATTACTAAAGGTTCACTAGCAAAATGTAAATATTATCAATTAACAAGCTGGACAAAATCCCTCGGGGGGGGGTAGAATGAAACAGGCAACAAGGAACTGGAACGAAAATACAAGAAAATGGAATGTTAAAAAAAGTTTCAATTTGGTACTGGTCATTAATAGCAGCTGGGGCAGAATTTTTTACTTTACCTATAGAGATCTGGGGGAAGGAGCTGCAGTCTCTGGATGCACAAGAAACACAGCAAGTATCTATGTCTATGTGATGGTATACTATCAAATCCGCATATCTCAGAAAAAAAATCTGTTCACCATACACAGAGCTTATTGGACACCGAAGACACTTTCCAAATTGAATACACAGAAGACGAGAAGCTGCCCTAAGTGCGGAGATGAGATGGCAGACGACATACACATGTTTCTGCAGTGCCCCCAGCTCCACTGTTTCTGGAATGAAGTGGGTAAGATCCTCACCAAGGTAATGGGTCAAGAAATAGAGGTAAGCACAGGTTTAGTTATATTTGGGGTTAAATTGCATAATGAAGGTTCCCTCAGTCTAAGCAAGAAGCATAAAAACCTTCTCTTTGTATTAATCTTATTAGCCAGAAGAGTGATATGTATTAAATGGATACATCAAGAGCCACCTACTCAGTGGGAATGGCTAACCTCTATTCAGAAGATAAATAAAACTAGCTGGGAGTGGGAGGCAAAGTAAAAATAACAAGGTTTTGGGACATTTGGGAGCAGAAACAGATTTAACAGGGTTGAAATAATGATGGAACTTCTGGATGACCAATGTTTATACAGTACAGCAATAAGGTAAGAAGCAAGGGTCTTGCACTGTTGGCCAAAGATGGCAATCTCCCGGAGCCAAATGGAACATGAACAAAAGGGAGTCCCGTCAGAAGAGTTGGATCACCATACCACCCACGAAAATATTGAATGGATCCGAGATGGACCAGATAGATTTTTGGGACCACCAAAACCTCCTACTCCAATATTGTGTTGCACAATGAGGACAAAAAAAAACTAAAAAACAAACATTTATGATTGTTTTCAAAACATTGATGATTGTTTTCTAAACATATCGATTCTAGAAGAAACCCTGGTGTGACCACCCTAGTATATAAGATCCTTATTCCCCCTGAAAATTAGAGGAGAATTCCTTCCACACTGACACAGGGTCCTGCACGCAGAATGTTCGACATGCCGCGGTCTGACATCCCTTGCGGGGTGTCATCCTCGGAGAAGAGGTCCTTCATTATCTACCATCAGGTGAGGGGGTTGGTTCTTCCCTAGTGGATTCTTGGCTATATACATATATACCTATATACATATACATGCTATACCTACATATCTAGGCTAGGTACACTAAATTGCGAAGGGCACACATTATAGGAGTATGCACGTGCTACTGTTTTATCTTAACTGTATATGTTCATTTTCTTAGCACTATGGTAGGAATGTATCTACTATTTACTATATTAGTACTTACGATTTGTTTTGTATGCTTCTGTCTCCTGTTTGTTGCAGCAAATATGTTTTATACAAGACTTACGCAGGACCAATAAATACTTATTGAAATGTCCAAATTGCCGTCCAGTGTATTATCTGAGAATACGTACTCACAAGTGACTGAACGAAAAGTACTAGACTGTCTTCCACGATCCCTGAGGAATGAGGGTTGTCATGTTCAATGGTTGCCAGAAACTACCTATACCACTGTAAGATACAGGGGGGTGGTAGTGGCACTGTAGAGTTAGCTGGTCTAACAGCTGACATATCCTGTGGGGGTGTCCAGGAGTGGTTTGGACACCAAGCTGTCAGTGCAGGTCATCCAAAATGCACAGGTCCTGGGGATTCTTAGGAGCGACATGACAGCAGTGAACTCCGCTCTGCCGGCAGAGTTCACAAAATTTTTACCACTCTGCACTCCAATTGGAGCGCAGAGTTTGGCAAAAACTCCTCCTACCACGTGTAACAGAGTTTACCACCCACAAGTTGATATGCAAAGTGAGTGGTGTCACTTCTCCTTGATAGCAACAACTCTGGCGTTGAACTCAGCCATGGACAAGAGGCTCATCGGCCAAAGAGTGTGGAGCTGGCTGTGCTGTTAAGTTCTGTGGGCTCACAATACTCTTAGAAATGCATGCTCAGGACTGCTTAATAGAGTTTCCTTGTAGGTGCATGGCTGCAGCGGCCTGCATATAGAGTGCTCTATGGAGCCTGTCAGTCACCCAGGTCTTCGTGCAGCAAAGCAGGATCCATTGCAGAGAACTTGTTGGGCTCGGACCACTCCAAGGACATCTTTCTGGAGTGCGGAGCAAGCAGCCACCTCACCGCAGGGCAGATAATCCTGCTTAGCTTCGATCTCCCTATGAGGGGCACCATGGGGGCCTAGCCTATGGGGGCCCGGCCCTGGGCTAACCCTGTAGCCCACATGGACACCTGCAGCAGCATACCAGCCCTTGTCTACCCTACCACTAAGCATGGGCGTATTTTGCGAATCTGGCGTTCGCGAATTTGCGTATTTGCGAACTCGCAATCCGCAAAATCCGGGAACTCTCGCGAATTTGCGGATTTTTTTTTTGTGTGTTCGCAAGAGTTTCTGCCAGTTCGCGAGGGTTTTGTACCAGTTCGCAAATTGCGAACTTACTTGTCGGCTCGCAACGGTCGCAACTTTGTTGTTTCTACATCTGGTTCATCACCACAGGTTCACAGCACTCTCTGTTTCACCACTGCCACCTTCTGATTCACCCATGCCACCCTCTGGTACATCACTGCCACCCTCTGATTCATCACTGTAGATTATGGGGGGGAAAGCAAGCACACCTGCCCTGCTTCAACTGACATGAATTAATTTGGGGTTGATTAATGTGTCACTGAATTTAAACTTCCTGTCTGGCACCTGCTTCCTTATCTGTAATTTGCTTTCTGTTGCAGTGCAATTTTTTTCCCCAGGACCTTGGTGGCATACTTGTAGCTATTCTATGAGCCTGCTGTGAGGGTCAGAGCAGGGTCCTAGAATAGTTGCAAGTAGGCAACTGAACTCTGGAGGGGCCCCTCAGGAAGCACTACAGGGAATGGTTACTAATGATTAGTTTGAACTTTTGCACCTGCTAAGTGCTTTCAGTTTTGCAAAACTCGTTTTTCTGCAGAACAGCAACTGTAATGCCCCATACAAACTTACTTGTGAAAGTTGATTTCTAATCCAAAAGTGATCCAAAGAAAGTCAAATAGACCTCAAATCCAAAAAAGTGCAGGCAAATGTCAACCTGAGGAGTTATTCTGAGAAAAATCATCATTTTCAGAAGGTTTATGCTGCTTGCTGATAGATTTCTTGTGCAGAATTGCAAATTTTGTAATTTCGTGAGTGCGAGATTGTTGCTGCCCGCCGCATCTACATGTTTGTAATTGCGAACTCTCGCGATGCGTCGCCAAACTTCCGCGGGATCCCGCAGCAAGATCCAAAATGGCGTAGCACTCGCAAAATATCGAGAAAAACTACTCGGCAAACGCTGAATGAAGGTAAGTGAACGCGCACGCCGCAATATTGTATCACCAAGCAAAAAAATCCGCTGCGTGCAAATTTGCGGATTTTCGGTAAATTCGCGAGAGTTGCGGATTGCGAATTTACCAAAAATCCGCAAAATCCGCAAGCGGAACGGATTTTCCGCCTATGCTTGCCTACCATCACCTGCATGGAGCGAGCCTAGGGCACAGGGGCAGCAGGTGAGTGATGTGTTGTGGAGAGGAAGCCTCATGTAGGAATTAACAAGGGTTGAGGAGGCTCTCACTGGGATAGACTATGCAATGAAGAAAGGGTCTTACTCTTAAGATTTGAAAGTTAGTCAGTGGTTCTGCTAGAGATCGGGTTGACACAGGGTGTTGATGTATTCAGTGTGGCTTGGTGGGATTGAAAATGTTTCTTTGGAGATGGTGGGAAGTATGTTTTAGTGTGGAGGGGTTTTAAATAATGCTACTTAGTTTTTCTATGGATATCTGGCCATGGCTGCAATCATGGACACGTTACACAAACAGGGCTTGACCGTAGCCAAACCATGAATCTGTTAAAAAGGAATAACTCTTAAATTGACATGCTGCAGAAAGAGACCAGCGTTGCTTTTGTACAAAAAATTCCCTAGATTCCAGAAAAGGCTTAAAACACGATTCTTTTGATTTAACAGCACTTGCGTTTAAGCTAACAATACCTTTTAATTCTACCTGTCTGTTAAAGTCTAGGGGATCTCACAGAGCTTTTCGGCAACTACACAGAATTATACGGAGTGAAACTCTGCAAACTACACCCAGGCCTACTAACTTTACCAATTTTTCCAAGATACCATTTACAAGTGTAATGTTACTTAAAAGTGTATACTTATATGTCTCCACCTGCTGAAACAGGGGTTGGAGCAAAACATACCAGTGCGAAGTTGCTGCAGCAAAAATGAAGCTTCAGTGAGCCCAGAACAATGGGTGGGCAACAATTGATACTGCGAAACACTCCCATAGAAAATAACATAGGCGCATACGTAAAGGAGAAACTTTAATTTGTAAAAATAACTGAAATTATCCTATAAAAAACGTTCAGGAATTTTTATTGTGGATTACATAAATGTAAATATTTTACTTGAGGTGGGATATTTTTAAATAAAGAAATAAGTACAATTCAATTCTAGATATTTAAATCAATTAAATATTTAATTCAAAATCAAGTTAATAGTGGCATAATTTTCATAGTTCTTCATTTCAATAATATGCCATTAATGTTTTTTAGAAACATATTTTATACATGGTTTCAAGCTTAATAAACTTAAATCGTCCACAAACTTTACATAATGAGATATCTGCTGCCCCAAAGCACCATTCTCCAGGGTGATCTCTGTCCTCTCTTGTAAAGCAGACCATCATACCACCTGCAGTCTGAAAGATGGTGCAGCAGTTTCCAACAGCCTCTCTGCCTTACAATAATGCACTGCCTGTCAGTTTGCAGCTGCCCTGGGAGCAGTAAAATATCTATAATGGGGAGCACAGTCCCTGTTTTTGCCTGGTACACCTAGTTAAAGTGTACTGTGATGACAACATGGCCAGTGCACTCATGCAGTGGCTGCAGATATGCACCAACCACAAATCTCACTGCAAAGGTTCTAAAATTGTAAAGGGTAGATGCTATTAAAAATAGCTAGAGAAATCCTATGAGACTATAGGGAGCTTATTTCCTTTTCAGAAGTTAACTTTAATGACTAGTTGTAGGGACTGAGTACACAACCAGAATATAGTGTTTAAAGCAAATGCTTTATTCGGAACAAGTGCCGCGCAGAGACCATCAGGGAAATACATCAGAACCTGACTGACTCTTGGAGATACAAGTCACTATCAACATTCCACTAAAGAACCTAGATGGATTAGCACATGAAGACTTGCACTAATCCATTGAACAAATGAAACCACTACATTATCCTCCTCCTTAAACAAAACAAGCAACAACAAAAAACATTACAACATTTTTAAAAAAATACAATTAAAACAAATAATAGTTACTGGATATTGATCTAACAAAATCTAACAAGGACAAATCGTTGTCTATTGCTTCTGCGCAAAACAGTAAGAGAATAACCAGAATTAGAAGTAACTTCATCTCCACTAAGAGTTTCATCCATCAATTTTTTACCACACCAATTTCTCACAATTCTTGAAACATTCCATCACTGGTGGTTGGTCATCCTAACAGCATTTCCTTGAATCTTTTCAATGACCATTGGATCAGAAAACGTAGAGCTTCCTTTCTTTTTTTACATAGGAAACGTAACACGTATGATGTCACCAACAGCAAATGAACTAGAGATTGTTCTTTTTTCTGAAATCAAAATATTTTTTTTGCTTGGATTGTGCTAAAGATATGTTTTTCCTAACAATACCATCCACGTTAATAATAGAATTCATCTTACCCCATTTTGACATCCAACCCGGACAGATTTTTAAACATGGTTTTCTCCCACGTAAAAGTTCATAAGGAGAGACTCTGGTGGACGAATGAGGTGTGGTACGTTAAAACCACAGCATAGATCTAACCGCATTTTGCACATTACATTTTCCTGCAAGAGTCATCTGAATACAATTTTTGAGGACACGGTTCATTCTTTCCACCAATCCATTCATTTGTGGATGATAGAGGGAACTTTTACAGTGATTGATACCACTTACTTTCAAAATCTCTCCAAATTCATGACTCACAAACTGGACACCATTGTCACTTAGAATGTTTGATGGAAACCTGTCACGTAAAAATATGTCTTTAAGAAAATCAATCACATTTCTTGAATTAGGCTCCCCAATGAATCGCACCTCAGGCCATTTTGAGTAATAATCAATTACTACTATAGCAAATCTCGAAGAGGACGGAAGAACATTAAACGGACCAACTAGATCAATACCAGTCTTGTTCCATGGTAAATCAGGCAACTCAATAGGTTGTAAAGGTGGTGTCCTTACAATATAACTTTTTTCTGCTCCTGGACAAACTACACAATCACCAACATATAAGGCTTCATCTTTATCCATTTGAGGCCACCAAAAATATTCTCGTAACCTCCTCTTAGTAAGTGTTCTCCCCTGATATCCCTCATGTGCTCCTTTAACCAAACGCAGTTTCAATGTGTCAGGAGGAATTAACCTGTCATTACGTACCAACAATCCATCCTCAACAGAAATTTCTAAAGCAACTTTCACAAAAGTTTGCAATGCCGAAGAAACATTTCTTTCTCTGGGCCAGCCCTCCTTGACATGTTTAATCACACGAGAAAGCAAATTGTCCTTTGCTAGTTCAACTCGCCATTCATCCTCAGTAATAGCATACATATCATCTAATACCAGACTTGCAATAAAACATTTGTCCTCATTATCTAAATCCACCTCACATTCTTCAACAGGAAACCTTGAAAAGTAATCAGCCTTCACATTTTTACTCCCTGGAATATATGATGTATCAAAATCATATTGCAGCAGCTTAGTAGATAAACAGGCTATTCTCGGTGTTTGTTCCCTCAGTTTTTCGCCGGAAAGAATGGAGACCAGCGGACTGTGATCAGTACGTATCTGAAAATGTCTTCCCCAAATATATGTATTAAATTTCCTTACTGCCCTTCAACAGGCCAACAGTTCTCTTTCAATAACTGCAAAATTTTGCTCAGTTCCACGTAAGACTCTTGATGCAAATCCTAACGTGTTTTCTACTCCATTAACAACTTGAGTCAGAACAGCCCCTAACCCCAAACCACTCGCATCTACAGTGAAGGTGCACATGACACTGGGATTAAAAGGCTTTAGAATCTTTGGACACACAATTGTGTTATAATCCACTCAAAGGTTTTCTGAGTAACAGCATTCCAAATGAATTGAACATCTTTCTTAAGCATGTTGGTAAGAGGTTGGGCTTTTGTAGCATAATCTGGCACAAAACGAGAATAAAATTCACAAAGACCTATAAATGATTTAAGCCCATTCTATAGGAGCCGGACTGTCAGCAATGGTTTTAATGAGCGCAGGTCTTGGTTCTATACCTTGTTCGGACAATATATGTCCTATATTCAATCTTCTTGACGTTGAAAACACATTTTTCCCTGTTTCAACACAACACCACATTTCTGCATGACTTCAAGAACACGATAAAGAGATTCATCATGTGAATCATTTGAATCACCATGGATCAACACATCGTCCTGAAAGACGACCACACCCTTGATACCTTTGAGAATCCCTGACATAATCATCTGAAAAATTGCTGTTGCAGAAGCTAGTGCAAAAGGCATACGACAATATTGAGAAGATCCAAAAGGGTATACAAATGCATTGAGATATCTGGATGAAGGATCAAGAACCACCTGGTGGTATGTCAATGCTAAATCTAGCTTTGTGAACAATTTTGAGCCACAAATCAAACTCAATATGTCAGCAATCTTTGGAAATTGATGAGAGTCCACGCAAATATTCTTATTCAGGCTGCACAAATCCACACATACACGAAGATCGCCATTTTTCTTTCTTTGCGACCACTAATGGAGACAACCATAACGAAGATTCTATAGGTTCTATGATCCCTTTTTTACACAAATCACTGAGTTTTTTTTTCTAATTGATCTATAATACTAAAAGGTACATTTCTTAAATGGTGTTTCACTGGAATGGCACCTTCTTTCACTTTGATAGCATGTGAAAAATCTTTAATTTTCCCAAGACCTTTACTAAAGACTGATGGGTAGTGCTCAGACAACCCAACTACAGAAACTTGATCTTTAGTACCTGGTCGTAACACAATCTTGAACAAACCCTGATGGTACCATCCTAAGATTAATAGGCCCTTGATAGCAACATAAATTTTACACCATGTATGATCCTTCCTCTAAATTCCATTGAATCTTCAAAGAACCCAGCCAATTCAATTTTCCTCCCCTCGTAAGAATCTGGAGATCTATCTGGAGGCATCAAGGGATGGGAACCCCAGACCTCTGTAAACAACTCCTGCATTATCATTGTAATACGCGCCCCGGAGTCAACCAGCAAATTGATTGTTTTCCCACCAATGCTAATGTCTACATATGGATCGGCACATTCAGAACACTCTTCTACTGAACCAACCATGTCTCCAACAACAACAACCATGTCTTTTAAATCATCTTGTGTTCTATGAAAATCCACATCATTGCTCTCAGTAACGGATACATTAGCAACAGAAGGAGATGGCTGTTTAAGTTCAGATAAAACACTTTTACTGCTCAGACATATTTTCGCAAAATGTCTAACCTTTCCACAAACTCTACAGACAACATTCCTAGCAGGACATGGCCGACCAGACTTAAAATGTGGAAGATTTCCACAACGGTAGCATATGTTACTCTGTTTGAAACCTTTGCTTTCAAAACAATTAGAAATATTACTTTTTGTTTCTTTTGAGCGAGCCATAGAAACACCTTCATTAGAAACAACCTTTTCATCCATCTCTTTTACATAAATTTTCGAAAGCTCAACACTTTTAGCTGTACGTATTGTCTACTTAAGAGTAGGATTACCCATAGCCAACAGTTTTTGTTGTATGTTCTTGTCCAAACATTTGCAAATATATTGATCTCTTATTAAATGCTCATTGAACCCCTCAAATTGACAATCATCACTTAACTTCCTTAGAACAGAGATATAGGTCTCAACATCTTCACCTAGTTTTTGTTCCCTCTTAAAGAATTTATGTCTAATTACTACAATAATGTGAAAACGAATTTCTAACTTTTTGACAGCTTCAGCATATTCATCAAGCTCCTCATCAATGGCATTCCAAACTAAATCAGGTAAATGTTTAAAAACTGATCTCCCCTCGAAACCCAATGAATTGAGAAGAAGATATTTTCTTTGTTCAGCCCTGAACCTCGATGCTCCTATTGCACCAATGTAGGTCACAAAGACATCATACCAGCTCCTCCATTGTATTGGCGGATTACCTGGTGATTCGAGGAAAGGCGGTGATAGAGCGAGCTTTAGAAAATATTTTATTCTAGCTTGTGATGTCATACTCTCATAATTTGAATTAATATATTAATGAGTGTTTGCATGATTTGTTTGATTAATCCAACCTAGATTAAGTTTGCACCACACATGAACACACGGGAAACTAATTATATGTGCTTTTGTTGCATTTGCAAGTCTGTTTTTTGTAACACATTATTAATATTGTCCTGTTTGTTATGTCTGTCCTATTGTCTTTGTCACCATTAACATGCAGTTGATCATTCATGGCATGTGCTTATTTTTATGTGCTTACATGTAAGTCTTGTCTTATGTTGTGTTTGTCTGTCTGTGTATTATTTAATCATCTTTTTACTTTTTCAGAAACATAAAGCTGGATTACATGAAGAATGGTAGTTATTATATGTGTTGCTTTATTTGTTTGCTTTTGCTAAATGTCTTTTATTAGTGGGTTAAATAATAATTATTAAGGGATGGGTGGTACAGAAGGGTTTGTTTTACCTGAATTAATTATTCTTTTGTGTTTGTTTAAATAATAGTTTTCTGAAAAAGTGACGCAGGCTGAAAGTGGCGCAGTGACGCAATCAGAAGCAGCGCAGAAAAGGCCTGCTGATGCTAAGCCACAGGAGAAAGTTTATTTTGAAGTGGAAGAAAAGCCTTTTATTATGAAAGTTTCAAAAGAAAATGAACTGCTAAAGTCAACTCTGTGGAGTGGGTTTGGATGTGCCACGAAAGCTCAGAACGGTCTGGCTCAAGGCTAAAAGGAAGAGACGTGACAAGATTTTGTATTGCTTGAACATTTTTGCTACAAAATGTAGCAGATTAAGGAACTGTCGCCAGGATTCTGTGCATGGACAATGACTTTGTGTAAAGCCTGGTCTCGTGGTGAAAGATGTCACAGTTTACTGTGGCGTGAGGTGATTCAGCCAATGGAGAGCCAGAATTCAGCTGTTGGAATGTGAAAAATAGTTAGCTCAGCTTATTTTAGAGTATAAGAATAGGCGTTAGCTGCAAACTTTTGGCTTACGCTCTTGATTCCAGAAGGACGTGTTCTGCTGTCCGATGATTACACGTAAGAAATGTAACTTTTAAAGACTTTGTTTTCAGGCGATGAGGGTAGAGTCAGTGAGATAGTTAGGTTTTGGAAATGCTCTTCCTTTTCACTTATTTCTGTTAATGAATAATATTTTCTTAAATTAAGCTCTCTTTATAAAATGCTGAATAAAACTTACTTATGACTTTTTCTAATGTTTGCTTAATAAAGTTCTAAACCTAAGTTTTCTTAAATATGTTTAAATAAACTTTTTAAAATGACAAGCTGGTCTTGTTTATTATGAATGTCTTAAACAAACATATAGTATCCATTCACCTCACTCACTATGTTTATGGGCCTGGTATTGATTGGTAAGTGTGATAGTGGATTGAGTCATCATTTATAAAGAATTGCAGTTTCTAGGCTCCACCAATTTGGTAGCAGAGGATGGTTCATATGTTTTGATTTTGACATGCATGTTACATGTATGTTACATATATGTTGGTATAGACATAGGATTGATGTTTAACATATGTTAAGTTTTTGGTTATGTCAGATTGTTATATGTAGTCTTAAGGAATTTTTCCAGTAGTGTGAACAATTCCTGGTATGCCATGGCAAGAGTAGTGTAGCTAGAAGAGTTACACAGTGCATTTGTTCTGTTTCAAAATTGTGGTATAGCATATATCACGTGTTGTGGGCGTACAACACAAGTTTAGGACCTTAGATTGAATGGTTGAATGTATAGTGAGGATTGCCTATGAAATTGTAGCATTAAGCAGAGGGACCTGGTGAGCCTGTTTTAAAACTTTCTGTGAAAAGAATAGTAGATATATCCAAGCTTGTGTGAAGGGTAAGGGTTGTTTTCTCTTCCAAGGTTAGAGTCCTAGGAAGAAAAATAAACGTTGAATTCTCTTCCAAGGTTAGAGTCCTGAGGAAGGAAATAAGCGTCGTCTATTCTTATCAACGCTTGACGTTTTCTGTGGTTGGTTCAAGTCCTGCCAAGAATTTGTGTGTGTATGATCAGGGTTTTCTTGTTTGAAAGTGTGTGAATGCTTTGTAAAAACTGAAGGGTAGGGTAAGAATTACTCTATTAGCAATTGAAACTATTCTGTGAGAATAGCGTCGTCTATTCCACACTAAGGATACTTGAATGAATGTTTAAAACTATCTCTTTGTTAGAGAAGCAGACAAATGGTTTGTTTTCAATGTTGTTATTATTTGTGTTTTTATAAAATGATTGGAAACGTTTTTTGAGCCTTAGAGTAAAGAAAACGCTGATTTAGGGTGTTATATAGTGATTTGCGCCATTTAAGTACATTTAGAAACATTGTGCGCTGTTTAAATACATTTAAAAGTGCCCTGATAGAAAATTGTAAGGGAGGGGCTGTTTTAGGATTTAAAGCGTGTGGGGAGAGAGCCTGCAGCTGCAGCCTGCTGCATACGTCAGAGCCTGCCGCGCTCTGATTGGTTGATGTGCCTGGAGCAAAGCAGTGCTCTTATTGGCTGAAGTGCGATAAATATTTGAAGTGGTTTCTGGCTCTTGTGGATGTTCCCGATTATGCTATTGATTTAAGCTGATTATTTGCATATTGCGCATGTTGTATTGTTGGAGCGCTATAGCAGATAAAAATAGTTACTGCCGTGAGGTAATTAGCTGAGTTTACAGGAACAGCGCGCTGATTAACTGCCTGGAGCGCTGTGCTGTGATTGGTTTTGACACTATATTAAGCTGCTTTAAATTATTGTTAACGTTCTCCTAGAACGCGGAGCATTTTGTGAAGGAGGGGGCTGGAGCGAGTGAGAGCTGCCAGTTGCAGTGGCTGCGCTCTCATTGGTTGATATGTCCGGAGTATCATGACAAAGCTGCGCCCTGATTGGGTGAAGCATCCGTAGCGTCATAGTAAAGGAACGCCATGATTTGCTGAAAGGGTTTCATTAGTTTAGAATAATCGTGCAATGATTGGCTGATGCGCGTTATTATGGTCTACCAAATTGTTTACAAAATTAAATGTCCCCGCTTTGGTTTTTCTTTCTCACTAGCTACAGCTGCAAGTTTTACAGCTGATGCGGTAATGGCCGGTGAGCATTGTGCGTTGTGTTGTCAGCTCATGTCCTGATACAGTCTTGTATAGAAATAAACTATTGCTGCATTCTTTGGTTTCCATCGTTACTACAAACTATAAACACACGCGCTGTTGTTAAAAAGAGAAGCGTGTCAATTATATGCGTGTGCCGAGCATTCTGTAAAGGAGGGGGGGCTGCTTGAAGTGTAAGGGGAGAGCTGCTTGCAGCGGCTGTCTACGTCAGCCGCCGCGCTCCCATTGGACCAAAAGCTGACGTGTAATAGTTAGAGCCGCGCTCTGATTGGGCGAGGCTCCGTAGATGGATACTTGCTCAGTCTCATTAATGCATGTTCTCAATGCGTGTATTTATGATAAATAAAGTGTGGCAGCGCATGTAGAGAGGGACCGAGTGCATGTGCCAAGTTTTCTTTTTTGTCCTTCGTTTCAGGATCGCGCACCCATTGGATGTTAACGCGTCGCGTCATCAAAAGAGCCGCGCTCCTATTGGGCGAGGCTCCGTGTTAGTTAGAGGAGCCGCGTTCTGATTGGGCGAAGCTCTGTCTTAGTAATAGATTGTTGTCACTTCTGTTTGGTCTCTCTGGAGATGTATATCGCGCATTGAGAGGAGCGCTTGTGGGGAGACACTGACTCTGTGATGGTCAAAGAGAGAGAAGACGGCTTTCGTTCCACGTCAGAACAAGGTCGCGCACCCATTGGCTGTTGACGCGTAGCGTCACACAAGGGCCGCGACCTCATTGGTTGAGGCTTTGTGAGCCTTGTGCACCCATTGGCTGTTGACGCGCAGCGTCATAGAAGAGCCGCGACCGGATTGGTTGAGGCTCTGGGGCATTGTGGTTGGCTGAGCGCTGTGCAGCCACACGCTGATTGGTTGAAGGACTCGTGCTGATGCAAATTGTTTACTTTTTGTCGAGGGTTTAAATTACTAAGCTGATATTGCCTAGAGTTTGTTTTTAAATATTTGATCGTTTTTTTTTATATTTACCATAGTATTGGGAAGTGGAATTTCCTGTAAATTGGTGAATGATATAGCAGGTACCCTGATTACAACAACAGCAGCAGCACTGATTGGCCCAGACATTTAAAGTGCATTGTTTACTTCCTGAGTTTAATTTTCTACGCTAGTAGTGCCAAAAGCTTTGTATTAATATTTGGCCCAGGTAGATTTGTCAATAAAATATTGAATATTATATCAGCTATTCTAATAAGAATAGCAGCAGCAAAGGTGACTGACACTAATTATTATAATATTAAATAAAAAGCAAATAATTAACTATTGTCATTAGAGTTGCAAATAAAGTTATAGTATTTACAGCACTGTACATTAGAAAAAGTACATTAGAAAAGCAAGCACATTTAGGCATAATTTTTATAGGTATATGTTGCAGAAGGTGTGTAAGTGAAAAAAAAGTACATTTAAAACAAATGTGATTATATGTTGGTTTTTATTGTTGTAAATAAATAAATATTTTGCGTTGTTATTGTTTTTGCAAATTTATGTTTTCCTTTCCAGGTTTATTAAAATTAGCAATGCAGGTAAATTAGGAGTTATATTAAATTGATCAAGTTATAAAATTTTATTTCACCTGTCCTTGATAATTAAATAATTAATTAATCGGCAAATGCTATAAGGCCAATTAAGTGAACGTAATTACTTATTGTAATTGTTTTAAATTAATTTTAATAAAGGTAAGTATTTTAAATTATGGATAGTCATTATTTGAAGAAGAAAACGTTTTTCTGCTATCAGAAAATGGAAAATATATTCAATAAGGTTAAAAGGGTTGTTGCTACATGTGAGAGCAAATTAATGAATAAACAGGTGAGTAATGAAGTAACTGGTCATAATAAAAATACAAATGCTAAAGATATAGCTTCGTCAAGAGTCCCAGTTCAGATTAATGGAGTCCCAGTCCAGACCCTTTCTCAAGGTGTCACAACAGGTAGGTATGATGAGATGCCTAGTATTTCTGAAATTAATATTCCTGATCATGTAAGTTCTACAAATGATTTAATTGAGCAGTTAACGTCCGTCATGGAAGTGGTGACAGTTCCTGTGACAAATGAACCTGTTTCCCCAGTGCTTAGAAAAGATGAAACTAATCCCACAGCTTTAATGCTCACATTGAATTGTGAAATTCAAAAGTTTGCTGAAAAACTTTATTCTAATGTACCTGAAAATAAGTTAATAATGATTCCAACTCAGCAAGAGAGAGTGATGACTCTAGTTTCACCTAGTGAAAACTCTGACCTGATTGACCTGACACAACCTGGTGAGTACAAATTACAGGATAATACAATGAGTACAGACAGATTAAAAAGATTACAGGATGATGAGGACATGGAAGGCTTGAACAATACAGGTAAAATTGCCTCTGCCCATATAAAAGATTTAATTTGGGTTTTGAGAAAAAGGGGTAGTCTGAAAAAATGGAAGACAAAACGGACGAAGAAAAAGGAGAAGGAAAAAGCGACTTTAGCTTTTGTAGGAGAGTGTAAAAATACACAGATGCAGAGTGAGATAAATCAGCAGCAACAGTTACTGAATGAACAGCTACAAATTCAGCGACAGGTGGTGATTCAGCAGAATGAGATACCTCCGCCGCCATTTCCAAATTATGATAATGAGCAGAAATATAATACAGATACAGGATTCAGTGGAGACAAGGAAAACAGACCTGATCCAGTTAAAATTGCAAACAAGCAGGGAAACTTATTTCCTAATGTTCCACAGTACAAGTTTAGGCCAGAAACAATTCATGTTATTGAAACATTCATTAAGCAGGGTGTCTTAAAAGAGATTGAGAACAATCTTTGTAATTCACCAGATATGGGAATTAGAAAGCCAGATGAAATGTACAAAATAGTACAGGACCTGAGAAAGGTTAACGAGATAGTTATCACTTGTTGTCCTATTGTGCCCAAACTAGTAGAGATCCTTTGTCAGATACCACATGATGCTGAGTGGTATTGGGTTCCAATGCACCCAGAGAGTCAAATAATTTTTGCTTTCAGGTTCCAAGAGAGAATTCCCAGTCAGGTAACTATTGAGAGAATTAAAATGATTGAGGCAATGGAATCCGTTAAGACGCAAAAACAGGTAAGAATGTTCCTAGGCATGGTTGGATACTGTTGCCAATGGATTAGTGCTTTCTCAGTGTTTGCAAAACAATTGCGGAGACTGACAAAAGCAGATATAAAAGACCCAATTGTCCTGACAGAAATAAAGCTTGAAGCCATTGAGCAATTTAAAAAGAGTTTGTGTGAAGCTCCTGTTCAGGGCATGCTAGACTTCAATAAAGAATCTGAGCTTCTAGACCAAATAGCAGAGATAAAATGTGCTGGAGAGAAAAATGATCATGTCTCAAAAGGTAATGAGCACGCAAGTACCATTGTTAAATTTTGTGCTCAGAAGAGGGTTGCAATCAAAGGGGAAAAATTCAATGAACATGTTTCAAGCATCCTCATACTAATATTTGCAATTCAGACATGGCAAGAGTTAAAACAATTACAAGATGAGGCACATGATGAGGAGAAAAACACATGGCTCAAAGAAGGTTGCAGACAGCGAGAAGAAGATGAAAGGGTTTACAAAGATGGCGGACCTGTTATGTCCAATTGCATGATTGCTGACATGGCACAGATGTACCATGGTCTAGGTCATTTAGCAAGAGACATAATGATTCAACAGTTCAGGGAAACATATCTGACATGCCAAGAAAACATTTCAGATCAAAAGACAATTGAGAATTTGGGAACCATAGGCTGGGAGGGTGGTTCATTTGCAAAAATTCAAACAGATCTTTTTGAGTTGCCCCAACATAACAAACTGAGATATGTCCAAGTCATCATTTGTTTACTTTTAAAATAGGTGGAAGCTTTTCCAACAAGAAAGAATGATACAGCTTCTGTATTCCATCAGTTGGGAATAGATATGGAAAAGGAGCAAGCTCATGATTTATTGCCAAGAGATTTGGTCAGAACAAAGGTTCATCGGAGGAGAAACTGTCTAGTACCCAGGTGGCAGAAAGCAAGTCAGGTGACAACAGATACTGGATGGATTCATATTAGTAATACCCTTTGTGTACCTGAACCTGATGAAGACAGTGAAGACACTACAACTGATTCAGACTCTGAAAAAGAAATTCCTGAAGAAAATCCAGATCTTGAAGATCGACAAGGTGGTCGACATCTGGATGATGATGTCAAAAATCCAGATCTTGAAGATCGACAAGATGGTCGACATCTGGATGATGATGTCAATGTGAATGAAATATTGAATAAAGAAGATCTAGAGATTGTGATTCTAGATTCAGAAAATGATGAAAGTCTGATAGAAAAAGAATGTCAAGGAAAAGAAGAAGATTCAGAAGCAGAAAATTCTGAGCAAGAAGATAATCTAGTCCAGGAGAGTATTGAAAAGCAGAAGAGTAGCTCTGAATGCGGGAACAAGAATCCTGAAACTGGGAAGCTGAAGGTGATCCCTGAAGAAGAGGAAGAATTACCAAGTACCAGCTGTAAGGATGATGTTCCTAATGGAGTGAAGCTGCTGAGTAAAGAAGTTCCTTGGTACAGATTTAAAGTCTCAGAAAATGTTACAGATGGGAGTGAAGAGTCTGAGATAAGAAAATTCGGAAAAAGGGCTTGGAAAGCTGAATGTAAAAAATAGCAAGCCTAAGAAGAAACTCTTGAGAAAAGGTGATGTTTGGCCTAAAGATTTAAAATTCAAATATGAAGTGTCAAGTCAGAAGAGTGATTCAGACAAAAAAAAAAGAAGAGCAAACTGAAGAGAAAATTGAAATGATTGCCAGGAAAAGCAAAAGACCATTGAGACCAAATGTAAAATACAAGTCTCCAGAATGGGCCTACATAACTATCACTCCAATAGTTGAGGAGTGTAGTAGCAGTCAAAATGGTGACAATGACTAAGTTTAGTTTTCTTTAAGTTAAGGTTTATTTTTGGCATAAGGCTGAAGACATTGTGTTAGTTTTCTTTAAGTTGAGATTTATTTTTGGCATAAGGCTGAAGAAATTATGTTAGAGTGACTCAAGGTCGAAGAAATTGTGTTAGCTGGAAACACTTCTATGTAAGACACTAGGTCGAAGAAAACATGTTTTAGTTTGGAAAAAAAAAAAAAAGGGGGGTCTATACTATGTACTAATTTTTCAAAAAATTTCAAAAATTTACTTTTGTTTTTTTGTTTTGTTTTATAATACTCAGATTGATATTTGTTTTGTTGGTGCAATTCAAAATGTAGTTATGCAATTTAAAACTTAGTTCCCTAAATTCATTGGGGGTTGGGGATTCAAAGGTGGAAAGGAGTCAACTTAGCTGAATAAAGAAAGGGTAAAGGATACAGAATTAGTAAGATGTAAGACTCAATACTAATTATGAGATAGATGAAAATAGAGCTTAAATACTAATCCTGAGTAAGCCTGAAACATGTTCAATAGATAACATTTTTAATTACAATTTTTGGGTGTTGTTTGGTGATTTTGAAATCACCAGATGAGGGAGTTGATAGAGCGAGCTTTAGAAAATATTTTATTCTAGCTTGTGATGTCATACTCTCATAATTTGAATTAATATATTAATGAGTGTTTGCATGATTTGTTTGATTAATCCAACCTAGATTAAGTTTGCACCACACATGAACACGCGGGAAACTAATTATATGTGCTTTTGTTGCATTTGCAAGTCTGTTTTTTGTAACACATTATTAATATTGTCCTGTTTGTTTTGTCTGTCCTATTGTCTTTGTCACCATTAACATGCAGTTGATCATTCATGGCATGTGCTTATTTTTATGTGCTTACATGTAAGTCTTGTCTTATGTTGTGTTTGTCTGTCTGTGTATTATTTAATCATCTTTTTACTTTTTCAGAAACATAAAGCTGGATTACATAAAGAATGGTAGTTATTATATGTGTTGCTTTATTTGTTTGCTTTTGCAAATGTCTTTTATTAGTGGGTTAATTAATAATTAATAAGGGCTGGGTGGTACAGAAGGGTTTGTTTTACCTGAATTAATTATTCTTTTGTGTTTGTTTAAATAATATTTTTCTGAAAAAGTGACGCAGGCTGAAAGTGGCGCAGTGACGCAATCAGAAGCAGCGCAGAAAAGGCCTGCTGATGCTAAGCCACAGGAGAAAGTTTATTTTGAAGTGGAAGAAAAGCCTTTTATTATGAAAGTTTCAAAAGAAAATGAACTGCTAAAGTCAACTCTGTGGAGTGGGTTTGGATGTGCCACGAAAGCTCAGAACGGTCTGGCTCAAGGCTAAAAGGAAGAGACGTGACAAGATTTTGTATTGCTTGAACATTTTTGCTACAAAATGTAGCAGATTAAGGAACTGTCGCCAGGATTCTGTGCATGGACAATGACTTTGTGTAAAGCCTGGTCTCGTGGTGAAAGATGTCACAGTTTACTGTGGCGTGAGGTGATTCAGCCAATGGAGAGCCAGAATTCAGCTGTTGGAATGTGAAAAATAGTTAGCTCAGCTTATTTTAGAGTATAAGAATAGGCGTTAGCTGCAAACTTTTGGCTTACGCTCTTGATTCCAGAAGGACGTGTTCTGCTGTCCGATGATTACACGTAAGAAATGTAACTTTTAAAGACTTTGTTTTCAGGCGATGAGGGTAGAGTCAGTGAGATAGTTAGGTTTTGGAAATGCTCTTCCTTTTCACTTATTTCTGTTAATGAATAATATTTTCTTAAATTAAGCTCTCTTTATAAAATGCTGAATAAAACTTACTTATGACTTTTTCTAATGTTTGCTTAATAAAGTTCCAAACCTAAGTTTTCTTAAATATGTTTTAATAAACTTTTTAAAATGACAAGCTGGTCTTGTTTATTATGAATGTCTTAAACAAACATATAGTATCCATTCACCTCACTCACTATGTTTATGGGCCTGGTATTGATTGGTAAGTGTGATAGTGGATTGAGTCATCATTTATAAAGAATTTTAGTTTCTAGGCTCCACCAGCGGATAAGGAGATACTGACTGCATTTTTAGCTGATACACTAGAATGAAGTAAACCTTTAAGTCAAAATGTCAACATACACCTTTTTAACTCGTTAAACACTATTCTTCAATTAGCTTTCTTGTCCTTCCTTTCCGATGTGAACATCACTACTACCTTCTAATAATGATAAGCGTATAATACACCGTTGTTTTACACATGCAGAATTAAGAAAGCATGCGAGTAAAAAAAAATAATGTGCGTATGTCACCGTGCTTCTGTAGTCTCAGACTTGAAATACGATATTCCCTTAGTGTTTGTTTCTCTGCAATAGTGTGCGTATCACTGTTCTTTGACACGCTGTACCATCAGTGTGTATGTTCACCCAAACGTTTTAAAAATTGCTTTTGAAAAGTGTGCGTATCACTGTTGTTCAACACGCACTGTCAAAAATATAAAAATCACGATTGAAAAGTATGAGAGTAACTGTTGCTCAACACGCTCTTCTTCAGTGTGCGTGTCACTGTGTACTGTAGCTTTTGACTGACAGAACCTTTAAATATCACTGATGAGTAGTGTGCGTATCACTGTTGCTCAACACGCTCTTCTTCATTGTGCATGTCACTGTGTTTTGTAGCTTTGGACTGAGGTGGCATGACGTGCGTGTAACTGCGTCATGTATAATTTTACTAGTAATCCAAAATTAAACGCTATGCACAATGTTCAAAGGTGTTGACTTTTGTATGTCTTTTTATGTTGCGAGAATACTGCAATTGTACAAGTGTCAATAAAGTTTTCTTTTTGTAAAAAAAAACAAAGATCTTGACAATGTGACCGATACTTCTCCTTGTCACAAAATTGCGTTTCCGTGAAGCACGTAGAATGTTAAGCTGTGATTCAGCTGCATTCTAGGGATGAAACGGAGACTGAAACTGTCTCTCAATTAGGCATGGGCGGAAAATCCGTTCCGCTCGCGGATTTTGCGGATTTTCGGGAAATCCGCAATCCGCGAGATTTGCGAATCTCCCGCAAAATCCGCAAATCCGCGAGCAGCGGATTTTGCTCGCACTGCTCGCACTGTTCGCGTGAGTTCGCGTGAGTTCGCGCCCCGCGAATAAGTGCAAAATTGCAGAAATACGATCTTAGCAAAACTGAAAGTAACTACTTACCAGGTTCAAAAGTTCAGGCTCATCATTAGTAGCCATTTCCTGTAGTGCTTCCTGAGGGGCCCCTCCAGAGTTCAGTTGCCAGTTGAAACTATTATGTGACCTGCTCTGAACCTCAGAATAGTTACACATATGCCACAAAGGTCCTGAATTACAGCTAAGGGAGACAAGCAGGAGCCAGGCTGGAAGTTAAAATCCATTAATCAGCCCCTAATTCATTATTGTCAGTTGGGGCAGGGCAGGTGTTGTAACTAATTTTGCAACAATGAAAGCACTTAGCAAGTGCAAAAGATCACTAATCAGGGCGCACTAAGGAAGCAGGTGCCAGCTAAAAAAATATTCTGTGACACATTAATCAGCCCCAAATTAATTCAGGTCACTTGAGGCAGGGAAGGTGTGATTTGCTTTGCCGAAAATAATGTACACTGGACAACCAGAGGGTGTGGTGATGAAACAGAGGGTGGCATGGGTGGGCCAGAGGGTGGCATGAGTAGTCAGAGAGTGGCAGTGGTGACAGAGAGTGGCAGTGATGAAGAAGAGTGTCCCAAACAGGCTGGACACGTAGAAACAACAAGTTCGCGAAACTTGCGACCCGACAGGTAAGTTCGCAATTTGCGAAAGTGTACAAAACCCTCGCGAACTGGCAGAAACACGGGCGAACACAAAAAAAAAAAAATCCGCAAATTCGCGGGAATTCGCGGATTTTGCGGATTGCGAATCCGCAAATCCGCAAAATTCGCGAACGCGAGATCCGCAAAATTCGCTCATGCTTACTCTCAATACACTTAAATAAAAAAAATCCTCCCACTGTCTGCCGGTGCCGCTAAAGGAAATCCCTTTCAATGTCATTAGAAAGAGTACCTTATCTTCAGGTTGTGAACTGAGGAGAAATCAACTTGTCTTGCTCCTTAAAGGTAAGCGTCTCGTATTTCCTCCTCTCCGTGGGTTCATCTGACACTTGTCCCTTCTCAAACCGATCGTCACCACACACTTCTGTAGTGACTGAGTACACAACCAGAATATAGTGTTTAAAGCAAATGCTTTATTCGGAACAAGTGCCGCGCAGCGACCAGCAGGGAAGTACATCAGAACCTAACTGACTCTTGGAGATACGAGTCACTATCAACATCCCACTAAAGAACTTAGATGGATTAGCACGAGGAGACTCGCGCTAATCCATTGAACAAATGAAACCACTACACTAGTCCCAACAAGGTAACAGTGCTTGAAATGGAATCTGCATCCCTATGTTTGATGGAGATTGTTGTAAAAAACTGGCGTTTACATAAAACATATGGATGTCATTTTTAACTACAGAGTTTAAAATGAATTCTCTAAATATGGTGCGTATTAACATATATTTACTAAAATATGTTAATCCTATCAGCATTAGGGTGGTCTTTCCCCATAATTTTTGCCTTCACCCTCCTATTTTTCTAAATTCATTTTTGTTGGCATTGGGTCTCTGTGCACTTTAACACTATTAACCAGTACTAACGTGTTTGTGCTTGCTCGCTCCCCAATGCATGATAAAATTGTCTAACACCTGATTGGCATACCTAATTGACTTACAAGTCCCTAGTAAAGCGGTACACCATATACCCAGAGTCTGTCATGTAAATGCTACTAGTTAGCCTGCAGCACCTATTACGCCTCCCACTTAACTAGCCCCTATGAACATGTTCCAGTTCTGCCATTTCAGCCTGAATGCAGGTTTAAATTACCAATTCGAGTTGGCAAAATAACCTACATTTATTCAATATATGTTACCCATAAGGTGAGTTCTAGGAATCTTGCAGAGCAAGGTAAAGTTTAAGTAAACGGTTGGACATGTACTTTAAAGTTTTACACGTGCTAGTAGTGAAATCTCCTAAATTCATTCTTTACTACTGTGAGGTGTCCCTCTTCTGTAGGACAACATTGTGCAGCCCTATTACATTTATTAAGTGCTAAATTCTGATTAAGAGCAGCTAGGTAATTCATTTTTACTGTCTATGAAATTGAAATTTAAAATCCTCTTTAATGTTAAAGTCAGATTTTAAGTCACAAATTTGAAAATGCCACTTTAAGAAAACTGGCATTTTCCTGCCCCAGCTTTTTTGTGCCTGCAGGATGCCTGGGTGTAGTTGGCAGTTGGACTTTGTCTAATCCTCCCTGACAGTCATACAATATAGGGATTAGTTAAACCTCGACGGGCCATCACTGGCAGAATGGAGGAGGGGGGTGAGCTGGGCACAGCCCAACTTGAAATTCAATAGGCAGTGCCCTGCCTTTATGGAAAGGATTTCATACTATCTCATTGTGCCTGTGGGCAGGGGAGAATCAGGGCAGGGGAGGCAGGAAATTCCAAACACTTCAAAGGGAATTCTCTAGAAACCTCTCCTAGTGTAAAGAAGGTCCCAAGTATAAAAATATGACACTCCGACCCACTCTTCAGTTAATTTCTAGACCTGCGGAAGGACTATCAGAGACCTGCCTGCACTGTGCCCTGCTGTGTACTGGTTTTTCTGCACCAGGAATCACTGCTCTGTTGCCTGAAGCTTGCCTTGGACCCTCAGAAGCTTGCCCTGCTGATTGAGCATTGTTCCATCTTTTGAACCCAGGACTACCCGAGTGACTCCAAGGGGCTAGTTGGCTGGCCTCTTGATTGGAGTTTCAAGGACAGAAAAGTCTCCAAAGAGAAGCCACACTTGGACCTAGACTTAGAGAGTCTGAAAGTAAACACCAACAGGGCACAATACACTTGTTGTATCTTACCCACGCTCCATCGCGGTCAGCCATATTTTCCAATTTTGATCCTTCATCACAAGGCTAGATTTCATCGGTTAGGGCGTTGATCATTTAGGCACTAGTTTTTACCTTAAACTATAAAAAACCATAACTACAGTTCTACAGATTGGATTTTTGTCAATGTGGTAGTAAATGATTTGATAAAAGTTACTCTATATTTGTAAAGTGGTGTGGGGGTTTTCATGTGTTGTGTTTTCACTTTATCATTGTTTGTGTGCTGTACACATTCTTTCAAATTTCCTCTAAGTTAAGCCTTGTTGCTTTTGTGCCAAGCTACCAGTCGATTAAGCACAAGCTAATTGAATGAATTTTTGATGTTCACCTTACAGGAATTATGGGTGTTGCTTGAGCATAGTTAGTACTATGTTCAGGTGGAATTTTGTATTCTGCTCATGTTATTGGAGGAATTTGGTGACTCTGAATTGCACTTTTAATGCAGACTTCCACCCAAAGTCTTCCAAACGTGATGAAAAGTGGAATAACACAAGACTTCATTAAGCAAGCTGGCAAGCGTGAGTGAGGTTTGGCATCCCCAAGTACGATTGCTGGTCGCTAGGAAGCTTTGCAGCGCATTTTTCTAACACAAGAGGTTGTGTTCTGAAAGTTGCTCCTCAAGAAGCAGCAAAATCAACTCAGAATTGTTTTTCAATGAGGTATTCTATCCAAATGGACAGTTCAGGTAGTTTTTTCAGAGGAAATAGATTTTTTTATGTTACAGTTTTTGTAAAGTAAGTGCCACAGACTTTAACTTCCTCTTTCTGGCCAAAAGTCCCATCCCACTGCTTTGTTGACCTCTTGGTCTTTTTACATTTGGATTTTGAGGGGAAAGGATCACTCTCTTTTTTGTCTACAATCTCTGCTGCAAATACCATTGGATTTTAAGGGTTTGTTTGTGAGAAATCAAGTAAGTTAAATAATTTTTGGATACATTTGTTTTTTGATGGAGGGCATGAACCAGTATTATTTTACCTGATTAATTTTCTCTAAATGTTTTATTTGACAGTGGGAGGTCTGGAGTTGCGTTAGGGGACTACTTTGCATTTACTTTTTTAGATTTTTTCGAAGAGACGAAGTTTATGCATTTTTGGGAGGGTTGGTGGAACATGTTTTCGAGTATTTTGTCTTCATTTCCTTGTCTGTTGTTTGTGAATTTTCCACTATTTTGATCATTTTACTGTCTGGAGCTTAGGGTCTGATTACAATCTTGGCGGACAGGGTTACTCTATCACAAAAGTGACAGATATCCCATCCGCCAAATTACAGTTCCATTATATCCTATGGATATCCGTCACATTTGTGACAGACTACCTCATCCGCCACAATCGTAATACGGCTGTTAGTCTATCCATGGGCCATGGCCAGACAGCACTAGGCATTAGGTGTATATGGAAAAATGTTTTCCGTGCTATATGTTTTTAAAAACATCTATTGATTAATGGATAACATTGGATGAGGTAATTTTTGATATCTTGGGAAGCTTGTGGTTGGGGAATTTTCAAAATTGACTTAGGTTTCTTGTTGACATTGTTGAATTAATGGTAGTTTTTTCTTCTTTGATTCATATGGATTCTGTCTTTTCAGGCCAAGTGGCCATTTTTATGTGGCCAGTGTGCGTCTGTGTGTTTGCCATTAGCCACAATGTTGTCTTTGCCCAAGTCTTCTTTGTACTCCATGCCATGTGACAGGGCAGGTAATTTTTCTATCCAGTGTGCTTTTGTCATAAGCCTGCTTGTGTTTTTAATTGTCAGGACAAACAAATCTGGTGGTCATAAGAAAGAAAGGGGAGCAAGAACCGATTAATTACAGCAAACAAGAGTGCAAACATCTAGCAAACATACACAGTGTAATAAAACCAAATATGAAAGAAGGACCTTAACGAAATAATCGGATTTCCATCAACTACCAAGAGAGGTCAGTGTCATTACTTGGATATCCTTCCTTTCTACCACAACACCTCTTTATCATAGAGGGGAATCAGGTGGTTCGGATTTCGTGCAGGCCATTGAAATCCCGACAAGAGGAAGTATAGAAAAGGAGAGAGTGAAAAAAGAATGACTAATTTAGTCACCTACTTCAACATTACAAACAAAGGATATCTATTGCTTGGGTGATGGATAGTATTGGTGCAGTGCAAGTGAGTAAAAACATAAAAAAGATACCTTTATTACAATATCTCTACCAATCCTATTAAAATAGTGCAAAAGCAGCTTTGAACAAATAGGTCACTTTCCAAAATGTTCGACTAGTTTCTGCCTTGCGGGCCACTTGCCCAGGCTTTCTTCAGGACCTAATCTTTAGATAGCTACTGCATTCAAAAGTTCGTGTAAAAGTGCTCATAGTTGTCAATAAATCCAACCTTGTACATGATACCTTGATACAACCGGAGTGTTCTTCACACCTGAAAGAGAGAAATCCTTGTTGTAAAATAATATAACAATTCTACATGCTCGCCCCAATTCATTCACCAGATAAACATTCCTGGCTATTTCCATATTAACAGATGCACTCACCTGTCTTGTATGAGATATAAACCTCACCTCACCTGGTAACGACTCCGGTATAGGAGTCCCCGCTCTGTAAGGAAAATCATGTCACTATTGAGGGGGGTACCAGACAAACCTCAATTTGCTTTATCTGCCCTTCCATGGATGTACCTTGTTATGTAAACTAGTACTCCATAGTAGACACCTTATCCAAGCGAACATAATAAAAACACACTTCCGGAAGATAGATTCTTCTGATGGCTGTTCATTTTACAAGAAACAACTGTATAATTCAGTATAGTTCTGTCAGTAGCAGACTCTGCGCATGCCTATATTATTGGTCACCTCCGCAGTCAGTCATAGTTGTCTATGGCTTATAAAAGAATGTACTCTTCATGATGCTTGATTAAATTTACACATGTGTTGTATATTATTTATTCTGTACTGGGTAGCTCCTAGCCTAGGGGCTTATTAGGATTGCGGATAATCCGCATACTCCGGGCCGGCGGTGGCTTATCCGCTGCGGACTGCAAATAGACCCCCTGCCAGATTAGGATGGCAGGGATCTATTTTCCGATCTACCGCTTTTCCGGCGCGGTACCTTCCGACTGCGGCGGAAAAGCTCTAACAAGGCTGGCGGTGTCTTGCAGACACCGCCAGCCATATTAGGATAGCTGGGGGGAAATGCCGCCATGGAAAGGCATACGGTGCTGTCTTCGGGGGCCTGCAGCTTCGTGCATGCAAAGGTAAACATGGTTTTTTAACATTGCGGCGTGTGCTGCTTCAAGCAGCACCCGCCGCAATGTTAAAATTACAGGATGTGACCGCCAGGGTGGCGGTCACATTCTAATTAGCACGGAGGGACTGCCGCTGCCCCTGCAGACGGTCCCTCCTCCTCTGGGGTGGCGGACAGACGCAGGTTCATCCGCCATCCTAATAGGCCCCCTAGTTATTACATTAGTCTAACCCAGGGGTACTCATAGTACGGCCCGCGGGCCGCTGGCGGCCCGGCAAGCCTTCCTTGGCGGCCCGCGGACCTTGCAGCCATCCTACCTGTGTCTTTTTTTATTTTTTTTAAAGTGTCCTGTGTCCGCAAACTCTGCCGGTGGCAGCAGCGCTCTATGCGGCCGGGCGAATCCAGGGAAGGTCAGAGCGGAGATGCAGGGGCGCCAAGAGGTGAAACATATCAAAGCCTAATTAACAAGTAAGTGGTCTTTTAAAGACCTCTGTGAAGTGCTCGGGTGCGGCCTGGAAGCTGTCTTGTCTCAGCCCCGGCTGACACACACACGCACGCCAGGTGAGGTGACAGAGGGAGGGTGAGGGAGAGAGAGAGGGAGAGGGAGGCAGACAGAGGGAGGGAGGCACGGGGTTGCCTGCTTGATGAATACTTTTCCCATCAATAACCTTATATTTGTTGCTGACGGACAAAGGCAAGAAGTAAAAAAGCAGAAAGTAAACAGGGGTTTTAGGTTGTTTTTTTTTATTTGCAAAGTTTAACATAGCGCGAACAAGATCCCGAAGGATATCAGAGCGCTTTACAATAGGTTGGCATTTCCTCTTCATAATCCAACTATTTAAAATACCAATTACATTGAATTAGTGAGCTTTACAATGCTCTTCCGCCTTCCTGTCTCAACTTGACACAATTTAAGATGTTAGGAAAGCTAATATTTCCCAAATGCTAGATGTGCACATTAATTAACTGGACAAAAACGTAAATTAATTTTTATTGAAAATTACATTTCCATACCTGAACAACAGTAACGATTTCTGTTACTACAATTCTAAAAGAGTAATATGAATGGATTAAAACATGTCTTGAACCAATGCTAAACCTAAGCCTAACACAAAACCGTGCCTTTGTGTTTATAAAATAGAATATTTCATAGTGAAAGGTTTTCATCTTAACACTTTCGGTATGTATTTAGGGCACCGATTTTTTTTATTTTTATATCCCAAACAGCAAACCGTCCGATTATTTTTTTCTGAACACACAAGCAGATATTTTTAGGTTTGGTGAACTTCAAGCTTAATGAAGTCCTCTGCATTACTCATGTTGTATCATTGTTCACTTAAAACCATGAGTAATATCAAGATCACTCAGACTTTAAGTTAAGTATTGATACTTAGGAGCTTGGTGCCCACTCTGATTTTTCCCACTCAGATTTGTTCCTCTGGTACCTTCTTGGATCCAAACTTCTACAACAGACCAGTGGTGTTGCAGAAATATGCAAAATCTTAGCGCTGTCTTCCCCTGCTGAATCACAATACCCCTGTGCACCACAACATTTTATGGTGGGTGACCCAGTAGTTCCAGGACATCAGACTAAAGCCGACTAGTGAGATCAGTTTTCGGGTGTAGACGTGCAGTCGGTACAGAGACAAAGGGAGATTGAGACAGAGGGAGATTGAGACAGAGGGAGATTGAGACAGAGGGAGAGTGAGACAGAGAGAGGGAGACGGAGGGAGGGAGACAGACAGAGGGAGGGAGGGAAACAGAGGGAGGGAGGGAGAGAGGGAAACAGAGGGAGGTAAGGAGACGGAGGGAGGGAAGGAGACAGAGGGAGGGAAGGAGACAGAGGGGAGAGAGAGGCAGACAGAGGGGAGAGAGAGGCAGACAGAGGGGAGAGAGAGACAGAGAGAGGAAGGCAGACAGAGGGAGGGAGGGAGACGGAGGGAGGGGGAGACAGAGGGAGGGAGGGGGAGAGGGAGGGAGGGGGAGAGGGAGGGAGGGGGAGAGGGAGGGAGGGGAGACAGAGGGAGGGAAACAGAGGGAGGGATACAGATGGTGGCAGACAGAGGGAGACAGAGGAGACAGTGAGAGGGAGAGAGAGTGAGGAGGGTGACAGAGGGAGGAGGGTGACAGAGGGAGGGAGACAGACGGAGACAGACAGAGGGAAGAAGACAAAGGTGGAGAGGGAGACAGGGAGGGAGACAGAGGGAGGGAGACAGGGAGGGAGGGGAAGATAGACAGAGGGAAGGGCAGAGGGAGGGAGGGAAACAGAGGGAGGGAGACAAAGAGGGAGGGAGACAGAGAGAGAAAGGAGGGTGGCAGAGAGAAGGAGACAGAGGGAGGGAGAAAGAGGGAAGGAGGGAGACAGAGGGAAGGAGGGAGGCAGAGGGAAGGAGGGAGACAGACAGAGGGAGGGAGACAGATGGAGGAAGATAGAGGGAGGGAGGGAGACAGAGAGAGAGCGAGAGAGAGAGACAGTCAGAGTGAGGGTGACAGAGGGTGGGTGAGAGAGAGAGAGAGGCGTGTGTGTGTGTGTCGAGTCTGGTGGCTCAGTGGATGAAGGCGTCCGCTGCAGGGACCTGTGTTCAACCTCATGGTCACAGTTTTTCTGGCTCTAGCCCAGCCCCTGACCCCGCCAGTGCGGCCCTCGGACACAAACCACACTGTAAATTTGGCCCCCGAGAGAAAGTTTGTGAGTACCCATGGTCTAACCCATCTGTTATAAGCCATAGACAACACTTTTATGTTATGCCTAGTTATTTTTCTTTACAGGTAGTAATTGCATTTAGCATATGGGGGTTTATCAACGTGATAAAATATTGGAGTTTGTACTATCTTCTCATTGAGGTTTTTTGTGCTGTAGATCTCCCTCCCTGCTGTCTTCATCCTTTCCTTCCCTCGCTTAATCATTCCAACCCTCTGCACTATTATAGCATCAGAGAGTGGGGCAATTGAGAGGTGGACCCATTTGGGCAACGTGCCGATCCTGGGAGTTTTGGAATAAAACCTTGACAGACATCTACATCAGCAGCCTGTAAATAGCAGAAGACTAAGATGCAGAGACCACCACATATAGTTATTATGGGCAAATTTAGGCTAGAGGGACCCTACGAACGTAATCAACCAACAGAATTTCTGTACAACTGAAAGCTTCCGCCCCTTTTTCTTTTGTCAAAGGAGTGAGATTTTTTTTTTAATTTGTGGCAGGCATCTGCCCAAAATAGATGGTTCCCAGCCAGACCTATTATGGCAGAGTTGCTGTTTCAGCACTGCATCATGATGTGCTGTAATTTGTTGACCAAGCTATGTAGCAGAGTGCTTTTCAAACTATCCACCTGGCACCAGACCTTTGGAACGGTTGTCAAGCAACTAATTGCATGTGTATTACTACACACACTGGATATCTTTTGGGGGGTTTAGGCAACAGCTATCTGCAGGTCTCAGCACTAAAGGAACTTTTAAGGGCATTTGGTGACATGCAACAGTTGCAATGATCATCATGGGAAAATCCAATGCAGCTGTAAATGTCTTGGAAGAGGTTAACAGCAAGGTGTTAGAATGGCTTTGACTCAGAGGTCACAGAATTGTAATTGCCAACACATGCAATGGCAGTAATATACCCAAGGCCATGGCCCATAATGGATGTTTCAAGGTTCTGTGTTTGGTGCATTGCATCAACCTATTGTGTGGGATTTGCTGAAAAAAGAAGACACAAATTTAGATTTTGGCAGATAGGTTACTCTGTTACTGTTGGTACGGGTATCCCATCTGCCGAAATATGCATCCTATAATATCCTATGAGATTTTCATTTCAGCGGACGGGATATCCATCACCGTTGTGACGTAACCCGTCCATCGAAATCTATATCAGGCTCATAGTCAGCAACATACTGGCCACCTGCCAAAACATTGTGCACTCATTTCAGTCATTATTTTAAAGCCTTGGAGTAGTTATGGATCAGCACTATGTGTTTTTTAAAATACCCCTCACACACTATGAATAACTGCTAACGAAACATGTCGACCAAGTAGGGTGGAATTTCTAACTCCCTACACATGCTTCCCCATTTTATGTTTTCCAGCTAGGGAAGCGAATAACATTTATTTTTTCTACTAGCCAGGAAATTTTTTAATTAACCCACACTTTCATTTTTTTTGTTTCATACACTCCCTACCACTCCCACCACCCACACCACACATAGCATATTCACACAAAATCAAGTGCTCCCGCATTTTCGTTGGTCAAAGCAGGCCGCCCCGTAGTGGGAAAGGAAGACCCCTATGATAAAGCATGACACTATGGGATTCGTAGTGTGTGGAGTGTTTTAAAAACACATAGTGCTTCTCCCTGACATTTCAAGGGTCTAGCGTTACGCACCCACTTATGCATTATAAATAACAATTAAAAAACTTACAAACAAGATAGAATCCTTTTGTTCATATATATATACTTTGGAGGAAGATTCTACCTATCAACTTCTACACTCCCCCATCTTTTTTTATTTTTTGTAGCTATGGATCATTCATCTGTTTCAGCAGTGAGGACCAATCACTGACTATTTCCTTCAAGGAGGAGTGGATGCAACATGGAAAAGCAGGGTATTGGAAATAGACAAATGGGGGCTAGTCAAGTGCATGACACAAATGCTACTACCTTTTTAGGTTTTCTCATGGGAATTCACAAAGAGGACAGTCCAATGCGCCAAGCAATCCTGTTGTAGTACTAGTAGCAAAGTTGGTTCAAAGGTGCGCCTGTGTGACCAAAGAAGCATATCAGTTGATTCTGAGCTATTTTGCTAGGCTCTTAATCCAAGGCTTTAATGAGAGATCGCGTCTTCCAAAGAGTGCATATGCCACAAAAATTGATCCACGATACAAAAAATATTGGCCACTCTCATTCCTTTTGCATAAGGGGTTGCTTCACTGTACAAGATTTAGATTGTTGATCTGGTTAGAGACCTGAAAGAAGAACAGCTGGAAGAGACAGGCCCTGTCAGAAGTTCTAGCGGTCAGCCTTCAACCTCAATAGAGGGCAGTAGTGTATCAAGCCAACACCATAATCACCAGCATAACCAGAAACAGAAGAATCAGATCCAACCTCTACAGTGGCTTGGTTTCAAGTAGCAGTGCATAAGTCAAATGCAGAGACGAAGGCAATAGAGGTTGCACAAGTGGCAACCCAATTGACCTTTCAGAAAATAGTTCAAGACTATCTGGATGACCCAAAAGAGGTCTACTTAGATCGAAACCCATTGGTCTGACAATGGCCAGGGCTCAGCAGGCTGTCAATAATGTATCTGGCTTGTCCGACAGCCTGGTTGTCTCCTGAGCATGTGTTCAGTGCAGCTAGTACAGTTGTCACAGCCAGAAGGACCAGTCTCTCACCTCAAAACATGGAGAGGTTGATCATGATTATAATGAACAAACACTTCATACCACAAGAATGCACTGTTCATAAAACAGCATATGAGGAGGACAATTTTTCAGACTCAGATGTGTCAACTGATAAACATCTTGAAAAAAACGTGACTTTGAAGTTGAAGTCTACTTCTCTGACTAAGTAGCCCACAACAAAACTTGCATATATATCTTTGAACTGCTTTGAAAATATATAAGTATAAGAAAATGTATATATTTGGTGCCTGACTTATGCTGCCCGATTTAGTCACATGTATGGAGTAGACTAGTTTGCATACAAGAATCTTCCATTTACTTTAAGGACATGAAAACAATGTCTCTCATTGCTATCCTTCTTTTTTCATTACCTAAATGGGTTGACAGTAAAGGTAACCATTAATTAGACAAGACAGCACTTTCCCTGGGAAAAAAAGATACAATGAACAGACAAATGTGCAACATGTTTGGACCAGTTAGCTATTTCACAAATGAGTGATATATTGAGAGATTGATGATTTTTGTGGTGACTGGGAGGGTGTTGTAACACATTTTGAAACCTTCTTTGTAATGTTTGGGGCCCTGGGTGCGGGGGATGTGATTCTGTTTGAAAGCTTGACTTAATTTCACATTTCACTATAATTACTTACATGGCCCTTTCGTGTACTTCGGGTACTTTTGAGGCCAGTCAGTTTAGGTATAAAACTACACAAAAGGCTCTAAATCTTTCTCTACTTCACCAACAATACAGGACTATCTCATTTGAGTCACACTTGGGACGGATGTTTGTATGGGACTAGCACAACAGCCAGAAGAATGACGTCAGAAACAACGCCTGTCTACTTCAGTGGGAAGCAACATGACTCAAAGACTAAGAGGCCTACCCCTGTAGACCGGAGAGAGGTGTATTGATTAGGAAAATTGAGATTAGTGGCCACAATTTCAAACTCTAAATAAGTGGTTGTGGTCTGGATGGGAATGTCACTGGACTCATGTCACATGATGAACACACACAGCAACATAGTATTGACATTTGTGGGATTGATCAGCCAGATACATACAGCTACTTGTCTGGGATGGGTGGTAAGAGATTATTCTCACTTCACAGTTATTCATCCTACTGTACAAGCCTATGCTCTGCCCCTCTTGATCCTCATCCACTGTGAAGCTCACCTTTCCTTGACTTTACAATATGCACATCTACTTTTTTGTATTCCATAGCCTTTCTCTTCTTCTGAAAAAAAGCTCCAGAACACTCCTGCTTGGACCAGTTCAGCCCAGCACTCAAGACGGACATTCCAAGAAACAAATGCAGCTGCATCATCTATTTTGACATGTTTAAATACTGCATCATATTTCAGTTCTTAACAAAAACTATTTTCAAAACTGTGGATCCTCCCTATTTAGTATTGTTCAACTGTAGGTAACATAACAATTAGATAACTTAATAATCTGGGGCTGAAGGACTGTTTCCATTTAGTTACAGAACTGTCTTCTTCTTTCCACAACAGATGTGCTGCTCAACGACTTGATGAATAATGGGTTTGTTTGTGTCTCACTTTTCTCCAACTTCCCCTTCCCGTCCATTGATAAAACCCATAACCCTCTTCCTCCAGGTTGTGTGATCTATTGATTTGTGACAACATAAGTGGATCACACACTTGAGAGGGCATATGTGGTTAAAGTGACACCAACCTTTACAGGATCTTCTTAACTGAACAATAGCCCACACCAGCCCTACTAACCAACAGGAATAAAAGTAACATCTGGATAATGCAGCATCATAGAACAATGTCTGATCAAGGATAGGTTTTACTAGTGTGCACTGTGGCCTGGTTCATGAAGGTAAAACCCACCGGGCACCAGTGAATAAATGGTCAGATATAAAAAGATATCAAGCTGTGCCACTACTGACCCAACAGTCTTTCTTCCTGGGAAGTGAATTGGGGTATTTTTTCAGAATCTCATGTCTGGTGGCAAAAAATGAAGAAAACATAAAGGGGGAGTTGAGTCCAGCCCACCATGGCATTGGTCTTTATCCCTACACCAAAATTACCCCAATAGTCTTTCTGCCTCCTTCTTGGAATGGGTAAATATAATGTCACATACTACCATGATATGTGTAGGCCCGACAATGGCAATATGAATAAATGCAATGTCAATGTATGCCATAACCTGTGCCTGCTAAACAATGTGAGTGCCCATAAATGCAATAACATTGTATACCATAATCAATCCCCAAACTACAGCGACGATACCCAAGTAGCAATGCCAATGTATGCCATAATCTATGCACAAATGACAATGCTGTTGCCAGTAAAAGCAATGTCAATGTTTTAGGAATGCATAACTATATCAATATCAGTAAAGACAATATCAATGTGCGCTGTACCATTTGTATGCACAATGTTGATAAATTTGATTAAAAAAATACACTAGTTACTGCCATGTTATTTTTAGGAGTTAGAGATGAACTCGCACCATTGCTGTCAGATTTACCCAAGGTGACCTCCCCATCAACCCGAGTCAGAAATACATGGTCAGACAGGTTCTGCGACCCACATCCACGCCTATTGAAAAATACGATCACATGTGGGGCCTCTCTAAACCAAAGACAAACATGCACCCGGGCAAAACCCTTATCAATTCTACAGCTAGAGGGTTACACCACAAGCAGGTCTGATGCAAATGGCCCCATTAAACCACATTTGGCTAAAGGCTTGCGTTGCCCAAAAATACCACAAAGCTTGATACCACACGTAGATAGAAACACTTAGCCAATCAGGAGGTTGTGATCGCGCACTCATAATTCCGGACATCTTGACACACACACTGGTCTACACCAGCAATCCCCAAGTTCGAGAGCTATCTGTGTCCTTATCTGAAACCCAAGCTTCTTAATTTATGACTGAGATGCTTTCCAAAAATGCTGAATTGTACCTCATGAAATGTATATAATACCATCCAAAACCGTGTTCACCGAGAGAGTTTCCTCAGACGCATTCTGTCAAGACTCTCCTGGATGCTAGTTTTAATTGAACCAACTTGTTCCTGTTTTTCCAAAAACCTTCTGTCTTTTCATTTCTTTAAGGTAAATTCATATCCGAGCAACATTTTTGTGAGCCAGATACGAAAGATTGATTTATCAAGCCCGACTGCTGCCAAAGTGCAAGGACCCCTGCCCGGCCCCGAACAGATTCAATCTGTGTAAACAAGATTGGTGAGCTGACACCATTATTGATTTGAAGTTCTATTGAATCTGCAGGGCAGAGGTTGATCCAGAGGCCACTGTCACAAGTGTGAGAGACAACTTCTGATCTTTAGTCCCAGCATGTGGCATATGATTAACTAGAATAAGCGCATAGATAATTTTTCCCTATCAGCACGCGAGAGAAAGGTGAAGGTCGATACAGGTTTTTTTTAACTTCAATAGTTGGGCATGAAACAACGATACACCCCTGATCCTTGGTGTGTTTCGGAAGGTTACTTTTTAACTTGAACAGTTGCATGTGGTTTAACCGCACAGCTCCACCCTTGGTTTCTTTTATAGGATTGCATTTTAGCTTGAACGGTTAGGTGTGAAACAAATGTACACGCCAATCCTTGGTGTGCTACATATGATCACCCCCTCAATCTTAATCTTTACTCAAATGGTTTTCTTAGAGACTGCAAAGGTTTCTTAACACTGGGGGATTTAAAAGAAGTGAAAAGGTGGAATTTTGTGCTTGGACCACTGCGTGTCAGGCAGTCAATACGCACTACACCTCGATGTCATATAGGGTGTAACTCAGAAAACTAGGGAAAAGTCAGACTTTGATGAAATAAGGCATAGCTTATGTGTGGTCACTGAGGACCAATAATTGTCAGGTTATTCCTTTCTCCACACAAAAGCTCTGCTACCTTTGGCTGCCGAGTCGATAGTGAAAGACTATTTGGCTCATTTAGCCCTGCGTCATATATACAGAGCATCCCTTATCCTCGGACGACAGGTGCTAGGAGAGGGCTAAGATTTTTCTACAAAGTAATTCATTTTCCCGTCAACATGCTTCTCTCCTAGGGCCTGATTATGAGTTTGTTGGTCCATGGACTGCCAAACTCACAGTAGCTCAGCAGTGGTGGTGTGGTTTCTGCTGTACTGGTGGTCCAGCTGCCGTATTTCAATTTTGGCAGGCGGACCGCCATGAGACCGCCATAACCGTTGGGGATCAGCGACACATATGACGTCTTTCCAGACCTCCATGAAAATTGTGGTGTTAGAAAAGTAAGGGGGCCCAGGACCCCTTTGCATATGGGTGCATGTACCCCTGTTCCTGCATGGCATGGGCTGCATATTCCGTGCAGGAGCAGGGTTTGACACTCCCTCTGTGCTGCAGTTCTAAGGCTCACCTATGGGCTTTAGAACTGCACTGCTGTGGACCAACGAAGAACTGCCCAGCAGACCAGAAGGAAACTTGTAATCTGGTTGGCACATGGCGTAATTAGGCCCTTAGTCTCTTAGTCTCTTTGGCGACTCATCCGCTAAGCGTGAGGAACATCGCCCCACTGCTCAAAAGAAAAAATAATGTTATTATAATTTTTGTTTTCCTATTTCAGTCAGTAGTGGGGCAGGGTTGGCCAGAGCAGGGGGTAGTGGTTTGCCCTCCATAAGTACGATGCCGTCGTAAGGGTCCCCTTCACCGCTGTAGAGCTAGGGTGTGTGCATGAGTGTAGCATAGGTTTTGTACAGGAAGGGTACCATTCCTGTACAAAATACTATGCTAGACACGATGCAAAGCTTTTTCCACTTTGCATACATGCTGCACAGTGTAGCACGCATGTCAAGTTCGGAAAAGGAAGGAGAAATTAAAGCATTTCTCCTTCCTTGCGACTAAACCCAATCCACTGTTTTTAGTAAATTGGGTTTAGCATGAGAAACCTTGTTGCTTGCATGGGAACTCCCATGCCTCACCTTGCTATGCCCCCATGGCGCAAAGTAATGCGAAGCAGCGCAATGCGCCGCATCGCATTATTTTACATTATTTAGTTTTATTACTTTTATGTTATTTCCAGCGCTAAACAAGTTTAGCGCTGGAAAGTTAATTTAGAAAAAAAGATTTTGCACCATTTTGCGTCCCTTTTGTGACACAACCATGGCATAAAATCTTAGTAAATCACCCCCTTACAGTTAGAAGTAGAATGGATTAGGGTGAGGGTGCTGATGCTGTACCCCAGTCAACTAATAACCTCCTAGGCATAGACTTGATTGCTAAAGCAAAAATGCCCATTCTCTTCTCAAAGAGCAGGACACTGACATTCTCAACCCCAGGAGTCACCCTGACCAGACTCATGTCCCTAGTTTGCCCACAGGGCCCACAAGAGCAACAACACCCACGGATTTACCGGCCTTTACTAGTGACGTTCTCACATTTGTGGCTAACACCCACGAGTTGCTGAGAAGAAAGCTGCAATTGCCATGTGTGTTTGTATTCCGTCAGGAGGACCACTATGATGTAGAACCCTCACTGGAAGACCTGTTCTGCTTGGAGACTGTCAAGCTATGGCCCAACTATGGGAGTACTACTGGCAACAGACCAAGAAGGCCAAAGTGGACATGCGTCATCTTCACTGTGACTGGCATCAGCATATGGAAGATAACTGATGACCACCTATTTGATGAATACCCTGGATTCCCAGAAATCATCTTAGCTAACCCTATCCTTCTTAGGGTAGCAGTACAGTGTGAGGCCCCATTGTGCCTTGCAGTGCTCACTACATGGCAGGACTTGGCCAATGTACATAGACAATTTTGGGTCAAGGGGCCCTATGACGTAGGGCTTATAAACACCGTTCACCCACTGAGAATACCATTAAGAGAAGGGGTCCTCCTGCCACCCGTGCACCAGTATCTGCTCTTCAATGTGGCAAATGAGGTTATAGTGCCCACGATCTAGGCACTAGTAGACCAGGGGGTCCTCCATGTAGGATTCTCCACATGCAATACCCCGAATTTCCCAGTAAAAACGAGCTAGGGAGGAACTTGGTATCCGATTCAGGTTCTGCACCCTCTCAATGATATTGTGGTCAAGTGGTGGCTGGCATGTACCGAGGGTGGTGGGGAGGGTGGCAACAACATTATAAAAATTAAAACGCACTTACCTTGTGACGTCTTTCTCCACCGGTCTTCTCTTTTCCAGGCAGACTCCAATGCGGAACACAGCCAACTCCCCTAACCAATCCTGGCATTTCTCTCACCAGCATGAGCATAGCACGAAGAATGGAGGGAGCGGTCTCACTCAGAGCTCCTGAGACCACTGGAGGCCAGCACCTTCGCTAGACGGTGACAAGATGGGCAGCCGAACGGACAAGCACATTTTAAACTTGCGTACACTGCTCCCTGCTGCCACTAAGAAGCAATAGCCCTGCCTGTTCTTACACTCAGTTTGGGATGGGTTGGTTGCTAAAAAATAATATGGTAATAAATACCTTCATTACCATTTTATTTTTCAGCTCTGGCCTGGGGCTTTTCTTTGCGGGCGAGTCTCCTCCGCTCAAAAGGAAGAGCCACCCCTGTTGTGGTCCCAGAATTTCCAGTTCTACCAGATCTCTTTGTCATACTGACTAGCATACCAGCAGAAGCCTGCTATTCCTCCATGATCGATATGAAGAATACATACTACGACACCTTGGCAGCTACTTTCTCCATCTGGGTCCAGCTGCTATACCAGAGACTACCACAAGGGTATTGTTAATCCGGTAGTATTTCCAACAGAATATTGAGACAGGATCTCGCAACTTTCAGTTGAGCAGCAGCCTCACATAGCATTCTGCTAATATCTTGGTAGGCAGCACGTACAAGAATGTATGCTGCCAAGAGTTTGATAGCCCTCTTAACAGCACTTGTCAGTGGGAGATACATGGTACAGAAAGGGAAAGTGCAATATGTTCAACTGATTAGCCATCTAGGTTAGCTTTTCTCAGAAGCTGGCTGTCGGATCACGCTTGAGGGGGCAAATTCTATACAAACCTTGCCACTCCCGAGAATTAAATGCACTAATGCTTGGAGCAATGAGAAAGACAAAGACAGGCAGTGAGGAGTGGTTATGGACACCCGAGATGAAGGAAAACTTTGCCAAACTAAAAACTGAAATATCGCACTCCCCCGTGAAAGGTACGCTGAATATAGGAAAGAGTTCTTCCTATTCAGCCACAGTGACGTGTGAGCCATGAGAGCTGTTCTAAACCAAAAGTAGTCCCTGCTGCCATACAAAAAGGGAAGAGAGCGCTAACCATGCAACAGGTGCTAGGGGATGAACATATGCTTTCTAAACGATCCCTAAAAACAGTCAGGTGCCATCTAGTAAATACTGTCACCTTCCTAGTGCACAAGGTCAGGGATGGCGAGGAGACCCATGACTGTACGACTCGCACCCCAAATGGGATCTGCCAGGCTGAGGGAGATCCTATCTCCAAAAATGACGTACTGTTCATTAATGGTTCCTCCACAACAGAAGAAGAGACAGGGTGAGGTATATGGGGGCAGCTGTGGTGATGGCACTCAGACAGCATATGAGTCACAGAACAACTGACTCTCTTCCCCCACCTCTCACCACAGGTGGCAGAGCTAACAGCATTGATTGAAACACTCATCCAGAGCTCTGGAAGAACATCGAGCATCTACTCTGACTCTGCGTAATACACCTCCAAGGTGCAGTTAAGCATAGGAAGGTGGAGAAGGCGAGGATTCCTAAATTCAGACAGCAACCCCATTGTGCACTGAGACCTGCTAGAGTTGCAAATAGATGCGCTAACTCTACCTAAGAACGTAGCGGTGGTGAAATGTGCCACCCAGACCAGGGCAAAGATTTTGTGTCCCGGGAAAAGCGTTAGCAGACCAGATGGCAAAGAGAGAAGACAACACACAACTTCATATATTGACATACAACTCCGGAAAACCTGGGATGCCCCAAAGACTAATCAACATAGCCTTAATCTAGCTGCATCTATATATGCACAAAGTCAATGATAATATGGTAGCAGAGCTTCAAAGTAAGTGGTTCATCCCCAACATTGGCAAGATAATAATTAACCAAGGGCGTAGTAGGCGTAGTTGGGGTACGTGAAGCACCACAAAGTGGTTAGAAATCTACGCACACCCGCACACTTCGCGCCGCCTGCCTCCCTCCCGCCCTCTTCTAAATGCCCTTAAATCATTTAAAACATTTTTAAAACATTGTAAAATGAATGAAAACAATTTACCTGAGATGAGGCATCCCGGAGCTCCCTCTTCCTGGTTTCTCGCCGACTTCTTCCTGACAAATGCGCATGCGGGGCACCCGTGCATGCGCATTTCTTGCAGGCAACTACGCTTCTCCATGGTGTGTGCGTAGTGTTGCCTACTACGCCTACTTTGAAAATCGCGAAGTAGGCAACACTACGCACACTCCGTGGACGGAGCGTAGCACTATGCCCACCCTTAATAATAACCATGTGCCTCAATGAATACCGTGTCTGTCAACTGTCTTCTCCCAAACCCATGCTAAAGGTCTTCTCATCTGCCATTCTGTGAGCCATAGGACAATTCAAAGCCCTACATATCCATTTCATTGACATAATAGACCAATGTGTGAGCTATCAATACCGGAGTGTTGTAGTCTGCCATTACTCCAGGTGGATCGAAGCCAGCTCTTGCGTACAGTGTAACACCAAGACAGCGGCCACATTTCTCCTCAGGGAGGTGATACCCTGGCGGCGAGCACCTGAATTCATCCAATCAGGTAACGGCAACCACTTTGTCAACTCATTGTTTGACCTCATCTGCCCCTTTAGGTATCACTTATAAATTTGTCTCAGTGTATCAACGTCAAAGCAATGGTATTGTTGAGAGAATCAACGGCCTTCTCAAGAACAAAATTAGTCAAATCTGTCCCAGTCTCAATAAAAAGTGGCTCCACTGCCTCCACCTAGCCCTCTTTGCATTAAGGAGCACACCCAACCGCATCACCTCATGCCTCACCAAATTGTGAGAGTCAGACTAATGGGGACACCGATCCCAATGACTAGGACAAAATCAATCACAGAAGCAAGCTCCCAGGTTCTGCGGAATGAGCTGAACGTTTACCTCATCAACCTAACTTAGATTGCTCAGTTTTTGACCAAACAGGTCCACCACCAAAGCGAATGGGGGTCAGACACCAACCTACCCTACCCTACCCTACCCTACCCTACCAAACCCCTTAGCCAGGGAAAGAAGTCTACATACACATCTTCGTACCGAAGTGGAAGTAGGCCAAGTTGAAAGGGCCCTACCGAGTAATATTCTTAACTCCAACTACCATCAAGATGGAAGGCAGGGAAGTTTGGGTCCACTGGGTTATTATTATTACAGCTATGTAGCTGGGAGAGGGAGAACCCAAAACACAAAGTACATTAAAACAGTTTAGCACTCACTACCCCTCTAAAAATCTAGCACCACTTTAAATAGGTTAGAATTCACCCTCCTTCTAAAACCTTAGACTCCATGATGAAAAACTTGCTCTCAGTTAAACTATTGAGTGCACCAGTAAAATATAAATGCACGTAGTTTCCAGATAGCTGCCTAACCTACAAACTGCAGCTCATATCCTACAGGTCTGTGGTTGAAAGTGCACCAACATGGCCGCAGGCCACCATTCCTTTGATTAAAGATTTCATAAGGACTCTCTTTCACAAGACCAATCATTCAAGTAATACAGGACACATTGACTTTTGCAGCAACCCCTTGAAAGGCGTAGGGCCAAATGTGCAAACGTAAACTGAGGTGAAATTTTCACTTTATGACTTTCAAAGGGCATTCATGAGTAGTAAAGTTAGACTTATGTCTCAGTTTTGATCACAGTAAAACTTAAGACTAAAGCTTAAGTTTAACTGAGACAAAATTCTAACTTTACTAACTTTACTAGTCGTAAATGTTCTTTGTGAATACAAAATTTCTCGAAGTTGGACTGTAAATCGGGCCCATTGTTTGCACTCTACCAAGAGAAGACACTAATGGACTTCCAGGCGACAGACACCTCACACAAAGATGACCCTACAGCCTACAAATGCTTTCTAAGTTATGTATTTCTGTACTCGCTCTATTTAGCCGGGTTGCTCTAGAACCCCTCTGGAGCTAGACGTATGCCTAATCTCATAAATGTTGCTTCTAGATTCTTGTAATGCATAGACCTCTTTCACATTACATACTTACACACTGAATGAAACACTAGAATTCCTCGGTCACTACACAGCTCACTCCCACACAACACCTGGTATCAACACATGACCGCCATAGACACACAAACTATGAACAAGTCATTATATATGTTCATTGATGTAGGCATAGGCAGGCTTTACACATCCCAGAAGATAGCCCTTGAAAGAGCAAGATGTTCATCGATCTGTATCTATGTAGGATGAGGGCAAAGATCCAACCCCATTGAGAAGAATCCCTTAGGTCACTGGTAAACATCACCTGGCACAAGACCAACCCAACTCCAGGGTATCACTTCATCAAGCCTAGCACCATCCACTCTGAGGAAGACAAAATTCATAGAAGGGGCACCAGAGGGCAGGACACTTTGGGCCTGGGACTTCGTAGAAAAGAGATTTCTGGAGGTAGCAAGACCACCGCACCAATGTACAACTAAGTCCCAGGGTGGCCCTTAACATCTTTGGGGCCACCTTCTTTAAAGACAAATGGACCCTGGACATGAAATTCTAAGGAATATCCACTCATCCATCAGCCTTATGGTAATGCAAACATCAGTCGTGTTGGACTTGATGACCACTATGTGTGTCATGTTCCTAACATTCCCATGCAGTTGGAAAATGTATGACTTTAGTCCAAGTTTGAGGATATTGGAGTATTGTGAGGACAAAAATATAGTGTTACTGACAACAAGTCACACCACGCTTGACTCTCTTGATTGTCAAGTTTTCTGAAATGTCTGGGTTTGTAGGTTTCCCCGGTTGGCGACTGGGCCTAGCCGCAAATATGTCAGCTACCCACTTCTCGAAAGTAGGTCAATTTTGATGGAGATTTTGATGGAGATTTTTTGATGCCTCAACATGCTGTTTTGTGACCCTTCCTTTTGCCTCTGCTAGACTCAGCCACACAAATGGTTTACCATTTGTATCCAGATATGTCTAAGAATGCAAGGTGATAGGAATTTGCGACTCCCCTAGACTCAAGAACTTTCACACACATATGTGTGAAAGAAATTGTATTTTAGGCAATGTTTTAGTGCATTCTGGTTGAGAAAACATTGTGCTATCCACATAAGCCACACCTACCAGTGGAAGTGTGGGAATTGTTGGTGGTGGGAATTATATGAGCCCATACAAATTCTGCATCTTACTCACTAAGAAATGCTCGAGGTTTGCAGGGGATCCTGGTGAAGAAAACATAGTGGGACCCCTACAACTCACATCACTCTGGATTCCTTCTAGTGTCAAGTTTTTAGACCGGAATGGTAGGTTTCCCTGAGGGGCAAACAAGCCTGGGCACACATTTTGCAACATCACATTTTGAGGCCTTTCCTAAGGTGGGCACTAGGTCCAACCACACAGCATTGTTAACATTTTTAGCTGAGATAAGTGGGGAAATGCTGGGTTTGTCATAGTTTGAGGTTTGCATTGCATTGTGGGAAAGAAAAGATAATTGTCACATTGTTTTGGATTACCCTGTGTGTCTAGTTTTCATAAATGTCTGGGTTCAGCAGGTACCCACCACAAAAACGTTTTTTTCAACCCCAAAAATGTTATATCTCTGCATCATGTTTTTATCCCTTATCTGTCATGGCCTAGAAGGTATCAACAATACTTTTTGATACTTGCCTAATATTGGTTAGCCTCGTACCTAAACAAAAGACCCCAGCTTGTCCAATTGAGCACTGCAAGGAACTTGTATTTTCAAAGAAGTGTTATTTTAGAGTAATAAAATGTTTTATAAAATGAGTTAGATGGGAAGCAGACAATAATGCAACTTCTTATTTTTCAGATGTATTCACCAAGTGAATGAATAAGACTCCATTTTTAAATGCCAAAAGTGCATGCATGTTAAGACAGCATAATTACTGACATTTGTTTTTGCATTGTTGCCATTATCTTTTGTGCTCATTATTTTACAACCTTTTCAATGTCATTTTAGAAAGGAAAGTTTAGAGTCTTTCAGCTTTGAAGTGAAAGGAGCGAAAGTACAGAGATGACTTTGACAGTAATGGAAGGCAACATGCTTTATTGCTTCTCAATACCGATTGAAAAAAGTCAATCTTTTATTAAATATGTTATGTTAGGTCTGCTTATCAAGCGCAGGTATCTCCCCGGATGCAGCCTCTCAGTGCTATTGCAGTTCCAAAGATTCTGAAGGCTAAGAGTGAAAGAATGTCAGAAACTAGGAAAGCCAGTCCTTCAGAGATTTTTTGAACTGTTTAAAGTCCGCCTGCACGTAAATGTAAGGAAGCAAAATCCTGTGCTGGGGAGCTATATGTGAAAATGAATGACCACCATACCTTGTGGTACGAATACGCTGGGTAAGTAAAAGGAATTTCCCACTGGATCTAAGACTCCAAGTGGAGGCATACCACTGCAGCTTACCCTGTAAATAGGGGACCCACTTCCATACAAGGCTTTATGGACCAAACAGAGGAGTTTAAGCACGGCCTGCTTTTTTATTGGAAGTCACTAAAGGATTCTGAGAATGGGTTCTGAGGCCGAGCTAGGTGGAAGATGACTGATGAGCTGTGCTACGATATTTTGAACCACCCGGAGTTTGGAAGACAGTTCCTCCTTCATGGTGACCATTAGAATATTCCCATAGTTCCGGAGGTTGAATATAAGGGCCTGGACCAAGGATTTCCTTGTCTGCAACAGTAGCCACTGGAAAGCTTTCCTGAGGAGGTGCATGACTCCAAAGCAGAAGCCTGCAATATCATTCACATGTTCCCTCATGGAAAGGTTTTCATCTCCCAGGATTCCCAGGATTCTTACTGTTGCCCTTGCAGTAGGAGCTGGGCCCCAACTCTGAGGCCACCAGTTCTACGACCGCACGGAAAGGACTTTTCCAAACAGCAAAATCTATGTTTTGTTTGTGTTTAGTTGGAGACAGACGGACTGCATCCTGGAAGCGATTTTATCCATACAGTCATGGAATATTTCTTTGGTAGAAACCAGATTAGGTCCAATTGTGATGACAAGCTGAGTGTCATCTGCATAAGAGATGACCTCAAAACCAAATGATTTTATCACTTGTGCCAGTGGGGCTACATCGATATTGAAAAGCATGTGGCTCAAAGAGAACCCCTGTGGCACTTCCCTTTCCAAGGCTATGGTTTAAGAGCATAATGACTCTAGCCCTACTGCATTGGTGCGCTCACTCAGGAAATTCCTCAGCCATACCAGGGGCTTCCCACTGACACCTATCTCATCCAGTATTTGAATTAAGACTGGGTGGGAGATGGTGTTGAATGCTGCAGAGAGATATCATATCATTATCATCACATAGTGTCTGCCATCTAAGGAAAGTCTTATGTTGTCTAAGAATTCCTCCAGTGCTGTTTTCACGGTAAAAGAACATCAAAAACCTGACTGTGAGGGAACAAGACGGGAATGATTTTCCAGAAAAGCTGTTAGTTGGGAATTTACCAGAGTATCCATAACTTTCACAAGGAAAGGAAGTAGTAATGGGTCTGTAATTTGCTAATACTTTAGGATCTGCTGTGTTTTTTTAGAATAGGTTTGACCTTACCTGATCTCCACTTGAGCTAGAATGTTTCCAAGCTCAGGGAAAGAATAAATAGATGAGTAAGAGACAAAAGGAGTGCTGGTGCCAAAGTTTCCATAATATAGGGTGGTCCTGGGGCCTCTGGTGAACCCAACTTGATTCTGTTTAGCAGCATATTGACTTGGTCTGGGGTCACCTTTTTAAAATCCTCCAAAAGAACAGAGCAAGATGTTTCAGTGGGGGTTGGGACAGCCTTGGTTAGCTGTGTAGTCTCTTTTGCAAATGTACTATAGATTCTGACCATTTTATCCACAAAGTAGTTGGCAAGCTCTTTGGTGAGGGCCTGGGGAGCCACAACAGATTCAGAGCAGGCTGCAGTATCGGTGGATGTATGTAATGGATGTGCAATAGTGAAATGTGAAGCGGTATATTCAATGTGAATAATAATTAATGAATTGTCAGTGTATTACCTCGTATAGCAACTTTTATGTAGCACTTCACCTCAGTACACTATGCCTGCTAAGGCTTGAACCAAAGAAAAGCGCTTAACCTTTCTATATGGCTGCTTTTGGGTTCTTTACCCCATAAGGTAAATGTGCTATGATTTGCAAAATTCGATTTTAATCATGCAAACACCAGGCACTATATATATTTGCGTTACAATTAAAAAGTCAAAAAAACACACAATAATTAGAACAATTAGACTAAACAATTTTAAAAATAGAGAATTATAAAATTAGAGAATATTTTATTGAACAGAATGACACAAATCTAATTAATGGGGACAGGAGATATGCATTTTTGAAGTAAAAAAAAAATTGTGCCAAAAAGTGCAAGTGCCTACCATGGACAAATGGTCACACTAGACCAGGAGAACGGGTAGGGTTTATGGCCAAACACTAAGTTTGGTTCTTCCCAGTCATACATTTTACCTTCTGACTTGTTCTCTGGAATGGAAGTCATAAATCCTCCATGGGTCAAGGCAGCGGAGTGTGACTTTGAGCAGGAGAATTTAAAAAATCATGGCTGAGGGTGGACCCTCACTGGCAAGATACATTTGGCACCTTTGCCCTTCTCTGCCTTCAGACTCAGTCACTGTTTTGAAGTTCAGATACCTCCTGCTGAGCAAGGCTGCAAGCTGTAGTCAACAGGGCTCCATGAGGCTGGATATCGTCATGCTTTAATGGATTTACTTCTGCAGAAAAGGTCAGAGCTGGAATCTTTTGCCCTGTGGAAACACACCTTTGACGGATTGACCTGGAAGGTTTGTTCTGGTTTTCTATTGGTTCTCCAGGCAACAATACTTGAAAAAGTCCCAGCTTTTAGGGTTAGGAAGGATCTATGACGCTCATCCAAGTGCCCCAGGGCCTTAGGAACATTACTTAGGGGTCAGGACTCACCCCAGTAGAAAACACCAGCATTGTCCAGGGTGGGTCCAGTTGTAACTGGTCAGCTAGATCCTTCTATTACTATTATTATTTGAAACATTTGTATAGCGCAGCTGTCCCCTTACAGGCATCCTGGCGCTGAGATATCTCCAGGGGGAAGAAGCACGGGGGGAGAGCAGAGCAGTACGATGGCCAACAAGTTAACCCTTCAGAAACAGCCAGGTTTTGACACGTTTCCTGAAAGGAAGCAGTTCTTTTGTTTGACGGATATCTAGGGGCATACTGTTCTAGAGTTTAGCGGCCGCAACTCCGAAGGATCTGCCCCCGGCCCTAGCTTTTTTAAATCTCGGCACTTTCACAAGACAAGAGGTTGCAGAACGAAGTGCTCTGGTTGGAGTGTACCAGGCAAACATGGCTTGCAAAGAGCTGGGCCCCAGTCCATGCAGGGCTTTAAAAAAGAGAAAGAGGGATTTAAAGGACACTCGCTGTTTTAACGGGAGCCAGTGGAGTTCAGCCATCGCCGCTGTGGCCGAGGCCCTCCTAGGACAGCCAAGGGACAGTTTAGCAGCAGCAGATTGTACTCTTTGAAGTCTGTCTAACAGCAGGCCTGGAGACTCGAGTAGCAGCGCGTTACAATAATCAAGGCTACTTAAAATAGTACACCTGACTATTAATGCCCGGGCCTGCAAGGGAAGCAGTGGCAAGATCTTGCGTAGGGACCGAATGAGCTAGAAACTAGAAAGTGGACTTCATGCAGCCTTTGGGTCACTGACGTTTAACAGCCAACTGACCCTTGGAGTCCGCTTCTGGGTCCAAGTGGGGGCAGGTACAGCCCTTAGGGTTCTCCTCACAGGTCACAACAGCAGGTGCAGTCCTTGTTCTGTCCTCCCAGGTCCATCAGTGTTTTGAAGAGTGTACTGGAGGGTGCGACATTTAAGTCCAGTGCTATTCTGGAGGCTGTAGAAACTCATGGCGACTCCCTAACCAACGGGGTAAATGTTCCCAGGGGTGACCCTACCCACTTTTTAGCACTTTCTGGGTGTTGGAAACTATTCTACAGTGCCTTTCTCTACCTAAAACCTAAAACATACACTAGAAATCCTTTCCTCCATATGCGCAGCTTCCTCTACCCACTCAGAAGTGTGGCTATGATAATGGGAAAATCCTCCTTTGTAGTAGCTCATATCTGGTTCTAGGTGCAGCTATTTTTTCATTGGGAGTGGAGCCTAACTGGCCAGCAGTGGAATAGAGGAGGGAAGCCCATGTGTGAGCTACACCTGCCAGTGACAGGCTTCCTTTTAAGTTAATTAAGTTCTGTGGCATGGCCCAGATGGCCATCCTGTCAGTGGAAGGAAAGTCACTCTCCCTTTGTCTCAGTTATGTGAGCCACTATTCAAAGAGCAATTCCGTTTCTTAGGTGGCAGTACACTCTGGCAGAAAGGCACATTTTGCTCAGGAAGAATCATGGTAACTTTCTATAAGTGCCATTTTCATTCATTCTTTCTTTATTTCAATCACTTGGACTATAAAAGATATACATTCAAACAAAAAATAACAATCAAAATTGATTCAAGTTCATAAAACAAGAATAAAAGAATCATTATGATGTTCATAATATTGTACAGGTTCAAAGTACACGTGCAAGATAAAGATCTGACTGCAAGATACTATTAAAAACACATTTGTTATAGTAATAAAAACAAATGCAGTTGCATCACGTCTAAAATTATCTATGCATTAAATGCTTGTGGTGCCTATAGCAAGTCCGTATCAGAGTTCATAATGAGGCGGGTGCACTTGTACCAGATCGCTGTCAGTAATTTGGCTAGGGCAAACACAGTCGGAGGTGATAAATTCGTCTTGAGTATTCTATAGGCTGGGATGCAGTGTCTAAAACCTAGATTTTTTAGAAGAGGGACAAGCCAGTACTTTCTGGGTATTTGGTAGGCATTGCAAAAAAATAAAACATGTAGTTCATTTTCCAGATTATATGAGCATGCGGGGCATTGTTTGATGGAAGGGGAGTGGGACCAGGTGTTTGTAAATGTTCTAAGAGGAAGGGTGCCGTATCTCCACTGTAAAAATAACTTCTGAGTCAGGACAGGGCAAATTGCGTCTATGACTACTTCCAGATGATAAGAGTCTTTAAATTGGATGAATGAGTTTGTTAGAGATACCAAACGCCTACTCCCTAGTAAAGTATTTAGTTTCAATTCGTAATAGTCCTTAGATAATTGTTTACGTGAAACCTTACTGCAGGCATTTTCAGGATCTGTCCATAATTCTGGCCTTCCCAGACTTTCGCATTACTTTTTTATATATTTTAGCCAGGGACTATTCCTCATGTTTGGTAGGCTTACAATCTCTTTCAGCTCCATCCGGTATGTCAGGAGCTCAGTAGTAGTCCAGATTCGATGCCAGAATGTTAATGGTTTTAAGCCCAACTCTTCATCAATCGGTCTGAGGCCCAAGTCGAGTCTAAGGGGGAAAAGCGGGGTGCTTAGAGGTAGAGTTGTCAATTGCCTGAGAAACTTGTTTTCTGTAGTCGTCAGGTTTTGACAAGATGTATGCCCCCAAAGTTCCCCGCCATATGTAACTGCCCCTCTTGCCTGCATTTTGTAGATTTCAAGCATAGAAGTGAAGGGTTTGTATGTTGATTTATTTATCATCCTGGAGATACCACCCGTTAACTGCACCAGTTTGACATTTGCCTTTGTACGATGGGTATCCCAGGTCATATTATGGTTAATGGCCACCCCTAGATACTCGAATGTTTAGACCCTCTCTAACCTCGTAGTACCTATAGTTGGATTGGGGCGAGTTATTGGCGGGGGGCTGAATATCATGTATTTAGTTTTCTGAGCATTAATCTCCAGCCCCCTCTCCCAGCAGAATATCACAAAACCGTCCAGTACACGTTGTATCCCCATAGGAGATTTTGAGAGCAGGAGGGTGTCATCCGCAAACATGATTGTGGGCACCCTGCTGCCATTAAGCTTTGGGGCATCTATGTCGTTGATCCTAGTCAGGTGGGTGATTACCCCGTTGACAAAGAGGCAGAACAGGGTGGGTGCAAGCACGCAGCCCTGTTATTGTTATTGTTATTTTTGATTTGTAGCGCGCTCAATCACCCACAGGCCTCTAAGCACTCGGGAATCGATGGTAAACAACAACTTTGACAGTACAGAGGGCATCCACTAGCCTAAGTGGCTCACAGGGCTCTCCTGAACAACAACGTTTTCAGCCCCTTTCTGAAACGTAGGAGGTTTCCTTCCTTACGTAGTGGCTCAGGTAGTGTGTTCCATAAATGCGGAACCAGCACCGAAAAGGCTCTCCCGCCCTTGGTGGCGAGTTTGTACCGAGGGCAGACTAATAGCTGAGAGTCTGAGGATCTAAGAACTCTCTTTGGGCTATACATTGCCAGGCGATCTTTGATGTAAGCGGGTGCCATGCCATAGATGGCTTTATGGGCGATGCACAAGTTTTTAAATTCCACTCGCTCCTTAATAGGGAGCCAATGGAGGCTTTGTAGCAGGGGGGATGCTTTAGTATGTCTTGGCTGTCTGAAGATAAGACGGGCGGCATCATTCATCACCACCTGTAGCCTATTTATCAAGGTTTTTGGTAGGCCAAGGTAGAGGGCATTTCCATAATCTATGCGTGAAATCACAGTAGCTGCGACGATGGAACGTAGCATAGATTGGGAAATGATAGGCACTAATTTCCGTAGCTGTCGGATAATATTAGTACAGCTGCCCACAACTGAGGAGATTTGGCTGACCATAGAGAGGTCACAATCCAATTTAATCCCCAGGCTCTTCACGTTCAAACTGGGTTTTGGGGCTGGACCTAACTCTGCGGGCCAGTAGAGGTCACACCATGGTGAGGTGGCAGATGAAATCACCAGAACCTCAGTCTTATCTGGATTGATTTTTAGGAGGTTTCCTGTCATCCACTGGACCGTGTGTCTCAAGATATTCTGAGTGTGGAGTTGGGCGGTGTTTGTATTGTCAACACTCAGCAGCAGCTGCGTGTCGTCTGCGTAGTTATATACTGTGCAGCCCATACTCGCCAGGGAGGCAATCAGAGGCTGCAGGTATAGATTAAACAGCAGTGGGGATAGGGCCGAGCCCTGAGGTACCCCACATTCTATTTCTCCCACTGCGGAGATTTCTTCTCCGAGTTGTATTCTTTGTGTCCTTCCTGACAGAAAGGACTGCAACCACTCGAAAGCCCGGCCTTTGATGCCAAAGTCACTCAGCCTTTCCAGTAGCAGCGCATGGCTGACGGTATCGAACGCCGCTGAAAGGTCTAATAAAATCCCTCGGTTTTTTACCGTCAGCCAAGCCTCTCAATTCATCCAGCACCGAGAGCATCACCAACTCGGTGCTGTGATGTGCTCGGAACCCTGCTTATCGTTCGTGAAGCAGGGAGTGGGACTCCAAGTACGTGGACAAAGATTTTAGTACATGTTGCTCCAGTACTTTAGAGAGGAATGGTAGCTGAGAGATCGGCCTGTAATTTTTTAGTATTGCGGGGTCTGTCTCACCCCCCTGTCAACGGGGAATCTTCCTGAGAGCACTCCATTCCTGCCACACCTCAACCGTGCGTAGTTATCTTGGTGAAGTCTCATCAATATGTTCAGGATGTCAGGTGGGATACCCAGCTCCTTTATCACGGACCACAGTATGGATCTTGGCACTAAGTCGAAGGCAGCGCGCAGATCTACAAAAACCATGTAGAGGCTGCCGCCCTCGAATGTTACAGTTCTCCAAAACAGCAGGTTAAGGTGGAAGATCTAGTCCGTTGTGGAGACCTTCGGTCTAAATCCTGCCTGGAAAGGGCTCAAGATGGAAAACTCTTCAATCCAATCGTGTATCCCATCAAGTATTAACCTCCCGAATAGTTTTTGTGACACATCGATGAGGCTAATGGGCCTGTAGTTGGCTGGTAGCAGAGGTGAGCCCTTCTTGAATATGGTGACAATCTCTGCGCCCAGCCAAGTACAGGGCACCTCCATGCCCCACTGGACAGCGTTAAAGATGGACAGCAAGTAGGGAGCCCATATATCTGGCTCTTGTTTGTAAAGGTCACCTGGGAGCCCGTCCAGGCCAGGGGCTTTGCCAGATGCTAACCTCAAAATTGCTGCTTGCACCTCTTCTTTAGTGAAAGGGTCCCCCTCTTGTTGTGTGCCAATAATTGACAATGAGTCAGCTAAGGCCTCAACTGTATCCGAAGTGGCTCCCGTATAAAGAGCTTGAAAGTGATCTTCCCAGGCTTTGGCTGAAATGTTAGATTCCACTGCCGAAGGCGGCTCATCCGAGCCCGTGGTGACAATTCGCCAGAATTTGCGGGAACCCCTGCTTGCTAATGTAGTAGCGAGATTCTCCCATTTCTCCTGTTCCCATTCAGCCTTGGTATGGGTGATCAACTGTTTATAATCCCTTCTCTTTTCCTGTATAATGGATCTAATGTGGCCTTGCTTTAGGGAAGTTAGTAGGTCTGATTTGGCCTTTCGGCAGGCAGCGTTATACCACAAAGGGCGATGACCCGTGCTGGACCCAGATTTACTTGGGGAGAAGAGGACTTCGGCCATGGTCTTAATAAGGTCCTCATGAGCAGACCAGAGTTTTTGTGCATGTCGTGGGTGTTAGATTGCTCGACAAGTGCACACACCTTTTCGAGTGTAAGGATAGCACAGCCATACAACGCTGATAGCTTTTCTGGGTTAGTGGCTAGTTTTTCCCACCTCACTCTACGTCTTTTATTCGCCAGGGTTAACGCTGAATCGGGCACGTCTTCTCCAGCCCAAGTTTCTCTATCTACACCAGGGAGGAAATATTCTAGATCTAGCGCATTATGATCGCTATCATCCCTGGCTATCACCCTGAAATCCTTGATTTTTGACCAGGAAGACAGTTGGACTAAAATATAGTCCAATCTTAACTCCCTCCCCACTTTATTAAATGTACATTTGGGTGGGATATCAGAATTCAATCACCAATTACAGGCCCTTATTGCATGTGCAAAGGTTATAGTGGTTATCTGTATTGCTAGAGGAGTCCAGGCTCTAGGAGGGGGAGCCACCGTAGGAGGTACTGACCAGCTCGCATCATCCTCTAATGATGTTCCGTCCAGTAACCCTGATAGTGGCTCGAAGTGGCAGTTCAGATCACCTCTGACCACAAAAGGTATACCCTTGTCAAAATCATTGAGGAAGGTGGAAAGTTCCTCAATGGTTCTGGATTCCCGAGTTATATTAACTGGTCTAGCGTAAACATTTACCACTGCCAATTTGATGGAATTTGGCCATTCCAGCAGGACGCATTGAACATCCTCGGATGCTGTAAGAAGGGATGTAGCCTTACAGCCCAGGTGGGTTGCCACCCAGATGGCAAGGCCACCAGATGGCCGACCCTTACCCCCATCTAACGGGACTGGAGAATACAGCATAGCCTGGACGGGTATATGCATCTCTCGCCCAGGTTTCTTGGAACATACAAACAACTTTGGAATCAATGAATGTGTTCCAATCTGGGCAATCAAGCTTATTTCCTAAGCTCGCCAGGTTCCAGGACAATATCTTTAAAGTGGCTGGTTTGGAATTGGAGATGGTAACTGGGGCTGCCCCCGGGTCTATAGAATTATCCAGCAAAGTTACATTTTTTTTTTCCTTCCCCATGTTTAGCTGTAGATTGCATAATTTTGGGTGCTAACCCAGCTATGGGCTGTTGGGGTTTCTTATCACGGTATAGAACTGTGCTTGAGTTAGTCCCTTGTATGCCGGCAATGTCTCGGCCGGGGAGAGTGGTGCCTTCCACTGGCTTGCCCCAAGGTTGATGGTAAGCCACCTCCCTCAACAATGGATGATGTCAATCAATCATATCCAGACAGCTAAATCTGTTATATGTTGTTGGATATGCAGGCTGATGGACTATGGGACGGTGGTATTCCCCTCGCCCCCTAGTGCCCCAGCCTCTCCCTCTCGTGGGGACTGTGTCCCAACCCTCCTCCTCTGATACATTTCCCCATGGTGGATAAAAAAAAACATAAGGGTAGGGACTGAATAGATGTCCCATGATCACAGTAAGGCCAACCACATATATGGGCGACAGTCCTGGGATCCCTAAAGTTAATCACAACACAGTTGTCATTGGTGGATTTCCTTGTGCTGCCTAACCAGGGAACTCTTCGTACCATAAGTATCTCACTCGCTGTCCCTAGGGGGAGGGGTCTATTTAGGGTAAGCCAATTGACCACCTTGAGGCGGCCGGTTCTTTGATCTCCGGGTTTAGCTCTGGTATACCTGTTAAGATGACCACATATGGACTGGCCTCAGGGGGAAGATCTATTGACAAGATCTTATTTGTTTTGTCACCCACCCTCAGGTTTTGTTTAAAGGTAGGATCAGAGGGCCCGATTCACAGAATGAACTTAAGACTCAATCCTAAACTTACTACTGTTTTGGTATTCACAGATTGCACTTACTACTTTTGGCATTCACAGAATTAACTTACTCATTTCGGTATTCACAGAAGTTAGGACTCCTAACTTTAGGACTCCTAAATGCCTTCTGTGAATACCGAAAGTCTTACAATTAGGATTTTTCTCAATTTAGTAGTAGTAAAGTTAGGACTCCTAACTTTAGGACTCCTAAATGCCTTCTGTGAATACCGAAAGTCCTAAAATTACGATTTTTCTCAATTTAGTAGTAGTAAAGTTAGGACTACTAACTTTAGGACTCCTAAATGCCTTCTGTGAATACCGAAAGTCTTAAAATTAGGATTTTTCTCAAATTAGTAGTAGTAAAGTTAGGACTAACTTTACTACTACTAAAGAGTTGTGTTGTAGTGTTTGTGTAGTGTAGGGTCATGCTGGGGGTAGTGTTTTAGGGTTTAGGGTAGTGTTGTAGTGTTTGTGTTGTGTAGTGTAGGGTCATGCAGGGGTAGTGTTTTAGGGTTTAGGGAAGTGTTGTAGTGTTTGTGTAGTGTAGGGTCATGCTGGGGGTAGTGTTTTAGGGTTTTGGGTAGTGTTGTAGTGTAGGGTCATGCTGGGGGAAGTGTTATAGGGTTTAGGGTAGTGTTGTAGTGTAGGGTCAAGCAGGGGTAGTGTTTTAGGGTTTAGGGTAGTGTTGTAGTGTTTGTGTAGTGTAGGGTCATGCTGGGGTGTAGTATTTTAGGGTTTAGGGTAGTGTTGTAGTGTTTGTGTAGTGTAGGGTCATGCTGGGGGTAGGGTTTTAGGGTTTAGGGTAGTGTTGTAGTTTTTGTGTAGTGTAGGGTCATGTAGGGGTAGTGTTTTAGAGTTTGGGTAGTGTTGTAGTGTTTGTGTAGTGTAGTGTCATGCTGGGGTGCAGTGTTTTAGGGTTTAGGGTAGTGTTGTAGTGTTTGTGTAGTGTACGGTCATGCTGGGGTGTAGTGGTTTAGGGTAGTATTGTAGTGTTTGTGTAAGGTCATGCTGGGGGTAGTGTATTAAGGTAGTGTTGTAGTGTATGTGTAGGGAAGTAAAGTGCTTTACGGTAGTTTTGGGGGGTCGTGCTGGGTTGTGTAAGTGTAGGAAAAGGACTGTGTGTCAAGGGTGGGTGGTGCAGGGGTACTATATTACAGTATAATGTAGGGTTGGGTAGGGTACTCTTACTTACCTTAACTACTTTAACAACGAGTATACCTTTAATATGCTTGCCTTTTCGTTGTAAAGGCATGCGTGTTAAAGGCATATTCGTTTTAAAAGTATTTGTTCTCTTTATTTGCGGCCTAATAGTACTTGCGGGATTAAATTTGCGGTATGATGGTATGCGGGATGTTTGTCTGCGGTCTGACATCATATATTCCAATGCAACACCTGAAATGACATTATTGATGATAACAGTGTCATGGCGAGGGTATGAGCTAAGTTCCTTCAGTGGACTATATCTGGTGAATTTCAGTGTTTGTACTTTAGAATGTAGTGTTTTACCTCACATTTTCACCTAACTATAATGTCACTTTGGTTTCTATTCAAAGAAAACAATAGCCAGTGTGCAGGCTCAGCACTTGTGGTCTCTCTTTTGCACTCCCTGGCCTGAAAAGCATGAGACCTCTACCTAAAATGGCCCACTCTTATGTGAGACTCATTAGTTAGTCCTTTTCCCATAGAATGTTGACAGCACCTCCATACTTCTTTTCCTTTCAAATCGTGATATGTCACAGTCTCATTCATGCAGCCAAACATAGATGAAGCCCAGTGTTATTGCTCAAGAGGCTGAATTGATGCTGGAAAAGGTCAGTAGGCACTTAAAATTCTGACAATTATTGTGGTTGATGGATCTGCATTGGACGCTGTTAAGAATATCATAGATCAAAACACTAAGCGGCAGATTTCAAGTATGTGTGTGGCAGCAGTCTGCATCTTATAGGAGCACTGGTCAATAAGTAAAAGGCTGTTCAAATAAAGAATGTTTGAAATACATTTGTGAGTTTGTAAGGCTCGTGATTGTTCATAGCTAAAAAAAGTGGATGCCGATGTGCATTAGTGAGTTTCTCTAAAAAATATGTTGGCATAACATTGGATTCCCAGCAAATATATTCTATTTACAATAATAATTGGTGTTATACCGTTCTCATGGGAACAATTTTCCAAACATGTTTATTTATGCCCTGTCAAGTTGTTGAAAATTGAAGTTTTCTCTTTTTAACCATTTCTAATGTGAAACAATGATGGAAGACCTTTTGGGACTTTGTTTCTGAATAGATCAACCTGGCACGGCACCGCTATATGATGACTAGTATATATTCAACAGCGGTGTGGCAGCGGCTTTCTTATCAAATTACACATATGCTTATTTGCTGATCACTAAACTGGCAGCCAGTACTTCTTAATGATGCACATCTTATGCAAGGCAAAAAAAACAGGTTTCAAGCTATTCCAGAGAGAGGGACAACAGTGTCAATGGGATGAATTTGAATAACCAAGGCCCAGCAGCAAATGCACAGGAAATTTGCAATTCTATAAGCTGCCTAAGTGTACAGGATTCTAGTCAATGCATTAAGAAGAACAACACAGCACAGCATATATTTACAAACTATTTTTTATTTCTGCTGGGTTTTAATGTTTTATTGAAGGACTAAGGGTATTTTACAAGTCTTATAAAAAAATAATTGTTGTATGTAACAAGGTATAACTCGACAATAGCAGGCAGGTGCTAATTCTACTTCGAATTCGTATATTTTCTATTCACATAATGTTTACTTTCTGTTCAGACAGCATACCACTTTATTCTGCTCTTGTGCATATTTCTGATATTCTAAGCATTGTACAAAAAATATATTTTTATGTTTGATACAATGTTATTTTATTAGAAATATACATTACAATCTATAAAATAAAGATAAATACAATATAAGAGAAGAAATCCAATAACATGAAATGCTAGTAATTGATTTCTGTAAAAATGCAGACCTGTAATATGTGGATCAAAAGACGAAAATATGAAAATACAAAACCAGGACCTGAAAAGGACAAGGAAATAGAGAATGGATGTGGTTGAAAAATACAGGTCTAGGAGAAATTGAATATATCAAAATAGCTATGTAATGAAACTGAACATGAAGGAGAAGATTTGCAAAGACTTTCTGTGATGTTTCTGTTACTTTTTTAATGCAAACCTGGCACAATTCAACAAAAACTAATGCAAAGCTATGCAAAGCTTTGCGTTTTCTTGCTTCTCATCAAGGGGGCATTCCATGGGTACTGCATGAGTGTTACCTTACCATTCAACCACCCATAGGTTTTGATGCAAATCCGTATCTACAAAGAACTGTAGACTATTTGCACCAAAATCCTGTGCATCCCTGAGGTAGACGTAAGAAGGAGGAATATTTTCATTTGTCCTTGGTTTTCCATTTTTGCATGTGTGCTGTATATTCTACAGCACACATGCAAAGAGGGAAATGCTTTAAAGCCACCTTTTTGGTCAGAAAAAGACTTTTCTTCCCACCAACAATGCTTACCACAACGCAGACACCTTTGAACCACAGTGAAAGAGTGTCTGCTTTGGTTCATGGCAGTTTGAATTGTGCTAGCACAGGAAGATAGCAGAACAGTGCCACATCATGGTGGACGCATGACTATTCTGCTTTCTCCAGTTCACGCAACGCAGCACGACAACGTTAGTTGCTGCCCTGTGTTCTGTGAATTCTTTGTAAATCTCAGGCCAAATTCTTTCTTGATTCTGATTTGAGTTCACAGAAATTAACATCTTCATAGAAGCTTAGAACCGTAATCATTTGCAAGTGTACAAGAAACAGAAGACAAAGATGTTACGAGTAAAGTTTTTTGTCAAGTGTAACCGCAATTTGCAATTTTTTAAGAACGTCTGGATCGATGCAGAATTACTGATGTTAATTTTATGCCTATGACATATTAGATCTCACTATGCTTTATAGAAACGTTTGGAATACTCTTTCTAATTCAATGTGATTTGTCATAACCCAGTTGCAATAAATATATCTAATAACTTACCTTTCTTTGGGATGGATAAAAAATCGTCAACTATATTTCCAAGATAAATATTTTTGCAGGGAGCATTAATTTGCAAAATAATACTAATCTTTTCACAGGTAAGTTTCCTAAATTGCTGAACCAAACTACATTAAAAACATGTTTTTATGAATATGGAGATAGCATAACCACGTACAACAAAAAGAGGGCATTGGAGTGTTACATTTATTATTAGATAATCGAGTAAAAAGGCTTGATTATAAAGAAAATACAGAGTTTGAGTGATGTTGGCAGCATGTGAGATTTACATAAACGTTGTACAGTTTTTTTCTATATTAAAGGTGAAAGAGATTTATTTAGGTTCTCCCATTCGGCCTCTATTTTGGATTAATATCAATCCCTGAAGCATAATTTAATTATAACAAAATTTTTGAGGCTCTATGGGGAAAACTAAAATTACATATATTAATAACACTCTGCATAGGGCCAAAAGGCATCGACATAGGTACCCTTTGCAAAAATGTAAAGTAGCTTCCGTTAATTTGTTACATTGTTTTGACAAATCTTTCTTGTTTTATAGCAGAGCAAAAGGGTGCCAATCGCCATTATTAAAGAGTTGATTGAACGAAGTTTGATACAATCAATAAATATTTTTAAAATAGGTAATGCTAATGAATTAGGGCGTTTTGAAATAGAAATAAAAACAGAAAAGGAAAAAGGTGCAATGAAGGATCTCACCAACTCCATCCAGATCGGAGATTCATACACAAGTGGCATGTGTAACTAAACCCAGAGCTGTATAAGGGAAAAATATCATGATAAGAAGAAAAACTCGGAAATTTAAACCTTCTTCTTTCTTTGTGTTTTGAGAGTATTCAATTTACTAGTCTTGAAAGCATGGAATGCAGGTTGGTTTTGCAAGATTGCAGCTCATGACCCTCAGAATATCACTTAGGATACTTGCTAGCCTAATCTCCCTGAGCCATCATACTAGATGTGGTTTATGTTCACTAGATTGTTTACATTAACTTCCCACTTACAGTTCATGTACATGCTAGATCTTGCAAACAGCCGTGGTCGGTAATAGGAGTTCCTGCAGGGCGGTGACGTCGGGAGGGGGAGGGGCAGGATGGGGGGTAGTAATGTAGTTGGTGCTTCTCAGCGCTGGAATAAACTTCCACTATCCCTTCGGGCATGTCCGACAGAACCTGTATTCCGTAAATCTCTCAAGACCTACCTCTTCAGCCGCTAACTAGATATATCATATTTTCTGCTGCCATATCTATTTGCGCCGGGACGCCCTGTTGGGGCAGCTGCGCGCTTTACAAAACACACAAATAAATAAAATAAAATGTATGGATTACGGAGTTTAACAGGTAAGTAAACATATACATAAATAAAATGAATTTCGTTGCGCGCACGGAATCGCATTTGGTGATGCAGTGCACGCAACAAAATTTGTTTTGTTTATTTATATGTTTACTTACCTGTTAAACTCCGTAATCCATACATTACTACCCCCCACCCTGTCCCTCCACCTCCCCACGTCACGGCCCTGCAGGAACTCCTAATACCAACCGCGACTGCTTGCAAATGCAAACTGATGGACGATATTGTTCTCAAATAGAGTTCCGGAAATTTATTTTTCAGGCAAGAACAAGTATAGCACAATTGAGATAAATAAATAACTGTCTTCAGTGACCATGGTTAAATGCAATTAATTTAGGTGCAAGCATGATAAACAAAAAAATAAATATATATTTCGTTTAATCTTATGATGGATCTGTATCCACATATGGGAACAAAAATGGTATTTGTCCCAAAATGGAAAAGATGATAGATTGTACTTGTGGGATCATCCATTATATGTTAAGATTATCCAGATACAGGCGTGCTTTTGACATTCATTAATAATACACTGTCCTCCACAGAAGTCTTCACTCTTGAAATAAAGAAAATTGCCTCAAAACCCCAGCAGAAAGAATCAATTGATAACTGAGTACTTAAATAACTCTCACACTTAGGTTGTGAAAATATTGTGCTCTGACCAGGGGGATCCATGTTAAAATATCGATATAAAAATATTGATAACAAAAATATCGCCTCCCTATACTTAAAAAGGTAAGTACAGTAATATTGATGTAAAAGATATAGATGTAAAAAATATCGACTTTAAAAAATAACATAACTTAATTTAAAATAATTAAATAGTATTATTATTATTAACAAATTAAATTAATTTTAAAAACATAATTGAACTAATTATAACAAATAAACTAAATTTAATTAATATAAACACAAAAAGTGTACATATACATATCTTTACTTAAATACATTTTATTAAGTATTATCTTTATTTAATTTATAAACTTTATTAATTATATGAAAATAAAATGAAATCATACAAATAATGAAAAATAAACAAAACTATTTAATATATTCTATATTCAATTAACACATTAAACTATAAAAAATACATACATTTAATAACAAAATAAAAACATTAATAGTTAAAACATTAGATAGCGGGAGGGTAAGCGGGAGGGTAAAAATGACTATTACCACTCCAGTGAGTGCAACAGTAGGGAAAGCGCTGGATAGCGTAGGGTAAACATTTACTATTCACACTCCAGTGAGTGCAACAGTAGGGAAAGCGCTGGATAGCGCTGGGGTAAAATTTACTAGTCCCACTCCAGTGAGTGCAACAGTAGGGAAAACGCTGGATAGCGTAGGGGTAAAAATTACTATTCCCACTCCAGTGAGTGCAACAGTAGGGAAAGTGCTGGATAGCGTAGGGGTAAAATTTACTATTCCCACTCCACAGAGTGCAACAGTAGGGAAAGCGCAGGATAGCGGAGGGGTAAAAATTACTATTCCCACTCCAGTGAGTGCAACAGTAGGGAAAGCGCAGGATCCAAAAACAATACAAAATAAAAATATCCACATTTTCAATACATTTAATTTCTAATTTTAACATAATGAATATATAAATATAAATATATTATTATTAACAAAGATAAAAAAAATATTTAGCACTATAAAATCCACAACAAATACCTTCATTTAATTACACAATTGTATTTAATATTTACTAATTAATTATTTGAAATAATTTTTTTTATGATTGAATAATTAAACAATTAATTACTTACCAGCTTTCACACCATTTACACATATAAACACCACAACACACAATTAATTACACAATTACAATTATTAATTACTAATTAATTGTTTAACATTTTGTTATTATTTATTAATTTAATAATTATTTACTTACCAGCTTTCACACCATTTACACATATATACACCACAACACACACCTAAAATTAATTACACAATTACAATTAATAATTACTAAATAATTAATAGAAATTAATGTTAAACTATTTAATAATTAATCCTTCACACCCTTTACATATATAAACACCACAACACACACCTGAAATAAATTAAACAATTAACATACTTAATTATTAATTAACTAATTGAAATTAATTACCAACTAATTATTAAACTATAATTAATTAATACATTAACACATTAATTAATAAATTCATTTTACATCATTAAATTACTTCCCACCCTATTCCCCTACAAAACCCACAGCCCGCTACGGAACTAATAACGCAAAATTAAACTTAAATTAATAAGTAGATAAATTCTAAAACATATAATAAAATGACAAATAATTCTTATTAAAAACACTAAAATACATGACATTATTAAAAAATCGATATTTTTGTAAACTATATTTTTGTAAAAGATATTTATTACAAAAATATTTTTATAATCGATATTACTTACCTGTTTGTCATTATTCTTGTCATCTCTATTTTTGTGGTCGATATTTCTTCCAAACGATATTTCTGCTGTGATATTTTTGTCCCACGATATTTCCCCGTCGTCATTCCTGCTCTGTACCGACCAGGGTACTTCAATCTATAGACTGGCTACTCCATAGCCCCTTGCATGATCCATCACAAATGAAATTGAATCAACATAACTAAAATAAATTAACTCATTTCTATCCCAAAGTTTGCTCCATCCTCTCTTTTTCCAAAAACAACAGGTCTATTCACAAACAGCATTTTGTAGTACATGTAGTAGTGCTCCTTTAGTACTACTACCGTATTACAAAATGATTTTCACATACCAGTGTGCAAAGGACTATGACTCTGACTCTCCTATCATTTATGTGCCTAGATCTCCTGGCTGTTATGATGATCTCAGCATATGTAAGAAAACTTACATTATTTCCAGGGGGATTGCACTTCAACTCTTGAGGTTTCATTAGCCCGCAGAAGAGTCTTTTTCTCTCCTGCAACCGATTTGTCTTTGACACATAAGAAAATATTTTTGTAGTAAATGTGGGAGTGACAGAGGGGAGAAAATGTAAAATGGGGAATACCCTTTACAAAAGGGAAGATGGTAAGGTATACGCAAGCAGGAGTATGAGTATGATTAGGGAGGGGTTTAGGAAGAGACATACACTCACTCACAAAAGAGTTAGCCAATTGCTGTTCACAAACTGCCCTTCTATAGTCACTACTGAAAAAAATTACCCTAAAATGTAAATGTAAATGTGCTTTAGTTCACAACTTGTGTAAGTCTAGCCCACACATGGTCAACCACAGGTACTGCAATGCCCCCCAATAGAAAAAAAAGGAAGTTGGAATTTTACAATTAAACCCATAGGAAGTAATATTAATAGCAATGTAAATATTTAAAAATATAAATATGTTTAATGTTAAAAAATTATCAATCTGTTTTATTTATTTTTAGGTATTTTAATACCCTGTTTTTCATTTAATGCAATAATTACTAAACACCACTTTTAATCATTTTAAATACATAAAAAATCTATGTTCTTAATTTAACCTTCAGGCAAATATTTGCATTAATATTTAATGTGTTCAAAATAATACAGGGTCTAACTTAAAATTAAGATATGAATGCACTAACATTTTATTAAACGATTCTACATTTGAAATACATCTATGAAGTTAACATTTAAGATTAAAATATTTTTATCAATTCTTTCAGAAATGTAATTAACTTTCAAACTTTTACCTATACTTCACCATACGGATGTCTCCACTTGCATTTGAGCAGTGTGGTGAAACTTGAATTACCATTGTAAAGTTACTACTAGTGGTAATGTTACGGTCATATTTGACATTTTTACTGACTTCAACGGTCAAGCAATGGTGGCACTTTTGAATAACTTTACACTTGTAAATGGTAAAAAGTTAGTGTAGTATCCTATGCTGCATTACAGCTCAAACGCACAAAAACACCACAGGATATCATCAAGCAACCTTCACAGAAAATAATGCTTCACAACAGAATCTCAACATCAGAAAAGTTCCAGACAAAAAGTTCTCTTAGTATATACCATGCCTAGTTCCTCATCTCAAGCAATGACAGGCACTACTACAATCTAATCCTATGGATGGACCTAAATGTTACTGTATGGGCATGCACCCTTAACCTGAATGCACAATTGCTTGTGATACTGGTGCCCTAACATTTATTTGGCATCCCTAACCTAATGCATGCACAGAAGCCTAAGACTGTCTTTTAATCCAAGACAGACCCAGGGCCTGTCCTGTGACCTGGACGAGCGCACAACGTTGACCTTATAGCTTTTGGGTGGTCAACCCCAGTTTTTCATTTTGTTTGTGCTTCACCTGTTGGTAATTTTGAACTTTTACACTGGAACACTCCTATCCAATGCTCAGTGTATGAATGTGCTGTTACCCTAAAACATGATAAAATTGGCTTTAAACCTGATGACCACATATAACTTTCCTATAAGGCAAGATTGTATGATGCATTTATACATTCCGGGCATGGAATATTAAATGCCACTAGTGGTCTTTAGCATCTACTGTGTCGAATACTACAGAAGAGAAAACATGCTTCAGGCCTACTCTGTGTAGTCTAACAGAAGCATATTTAACCCTGCTGTCCAGACCAGTCGAAATCACCCTTTAGACAGGAAGGAACATCTGATTTTAAATTTTAAATATGTCAGCCCTCATCACACCTTGCTGCCCTGTATTTGGACAAAATATTGAATTATAAATATCAAACTACACAAATATCAAGTTTTTAATATTGTGATACATAACTATCGTGAAGGAGAAATATCACTGACAAAAATATCAATTATTTAGGTGAGTAATCTTGTTTTTAAGTATATCTGTGTTTCTAATATTATTTTCAATAATATAGGGCCTGATTATGATGCTGGTCGGACTGCATTTGGCGGCCCTGTAGGATGCTGTCGGTCTGACCACTGATTTAAGATGCATCCAGGCTGTACTCCGACTGACTGCTAAAAGATCGCCAAATCTGATGCCTTCCTTCAAACACCGACCTGATGGTCAGAGAGGAACAGCAGCCATATGGCAGTACAGCGAGATCCAATTGCTGTCTGGATTACGATGTGGGTATCCAACGTGACAATCACCTCCCTCGAATCTTCGGAAACAAAGGAAATAGGGGGAATACTCAGCCAACTCCCCTTCTCACCTGGCGGACTCTGCTGTGGATTCCTTCCTCCAAGTCCCCCCTAAACCTCAGCAGCCACACGCTGAAATGGACGGTCCTGTGGGTGGCAGAATCTAGGTAAGTCCTCTTGAGGTATGTATCCCCATTGACTGGACTGTACATTCTCCAACAATGGGGTACATGGTGCACAAGGCATGGTCCCACATAAGTCATTCATGTATGTACAACTGCAAATGTTTCATGTGCATTTGTACCCACTCTAATTTCAAAGTTTCTTTCTTTTGAATCTTTGATTGATTTTAGATTCAGACCCACTTTGCACGCTTTGCACGATAAACATTTGGTAAAACCAAGTTGGCGTTTCTCGAGCAATGTAACTGGTTTTATTCTTGTAAAGTGGCTATTTACAAAGGTATCCTGTATTGAGGGTGCTTTGCGGAAAGAAATTGACGGCCTGTCTCCTATAAGAGAGCTGAGTTCACTATCTTTTTTCAATACATTCCAGTATTTGTTTCGAATTTGGCGTATCTTAAAGCTTTCTTTTGAATGGGTGAGAATCAGTCTCGGCTTGTCATGTTTAGGTTTAATTGACATATTATTTTTTGGTATTAATGTTTCCATTCTTGTTTTTGTTCGTACTCTTTGTTCTGCTCAAATGATATCGGCGGGTTTGTACCCCCGATTTAGAAAGCGTTTTTTGATATCCTCAAATTTGTTGTCCATTTCTGTCTCTTCTGAACAGTTGCGTTTCATGCATAAAAATTTGCCGTAAGGAATGCTCTTTTTTACCGAAGCTGGATGAAAGCTCGTACCATGAAGTACACTGTTTGTTGATGTATTTTTTCTGAAGACTGTGGTTTCCAATTTGTTGTTTTTTACATAGACCTTCGTGTCTAAAAAGTCTATCTCCTTTTTTTGGATATTATATGTAAATCTCAAACCTACATCATTTTCATTCAAAATTTCCATAAATTTGATTAACTTTGATTTCGAACCTTTCCACAAAAGGAAGAGATTATCAATGAACCGGAGCCAAAGTATCACGTTCTGGTATATTCTACATTTTCTTCTCTTCAAGCTATGTTTTTCTCCCACCATTCCATCGTGATATTGGCATAGCTTGGAGAGAAGGAAACGCCCATGGCACATCCTCATATCTGTGCAAATATCTTTTTGTCAAAAAGGAATACATTATTTGTTTGGCAATAAGTTATCATATCCAAAAGCATGTTAGTATGTCTTAGCTCTGATATTGGTCTTTGCTTTAGAAAGTATTTGATTGCTGTCAATCCTACGTTGTGTTGTATTGACGTGTAAAGGGAGACAACATCAATTGTGGCTAGTAAGTATTCTGGTTGCCACTCCGTTTCCATAATGTTTCTAAGAAAGTCCCCGGTATCTTTAATGAATGAGCTAAGTGTTGGAATGATTGGTGCCCAAAAATAATCAATGTAATGCCACATTTTCACACAGGGAGCCACAGCTAGATATTATAGGGTGTGCAGGTGGTTTATGTGTATTTTAGGCATGAAGTAGATTGTGGGGGTCATAGGATGTAGTACAGTGAGGTAACTTTTCTCCTCCTTACTGATTAATCCTTTTTCATGCCATCCATTGATTAGTGTATGTAGAGTGTTTGCCATCTCAGAAGTTGGATTGTTTTGTAATTGTTTGTAGTTAGTCATATCATTTAGTTGACGGTTGGCCTCTTCTACATAATCTATTTTGTTCTCATAACAATATTGCCCCCTTTATCTGCCGGTTTGATTTCTATCGCAGGATTTGTTTGGAGGGTCTTCAATGCCATGCGTTCCTCCTTGGTCACATTTTCTTTACTGTTGATGGTGTTTTCCATGACTTCTAGTTCTGCCACCACTAGGTCATGGAATGTGTCTATGCGGTTGCCTGGGTATAAGTTAGGGCAAAATTTTGATTTGTTTTTGAGACTAGTTTTGTATATATATTATATATTACATACTGACGGTCGCCAGTAGGTAGTTATAGCTACGCCCTATTTTCCATAGAAAAAGCATTTTTTGATTTGCCAATATCTTTGTGACATTTTCCAAAAGACAGGGTTGGACTGCTTGGTTTGTTTGCTGAAAGTTTTGGGGTGATTCATCAAGCGGGGACCGAGAAAAAAGGGTGGTCTTAAAGCGTGTTTTCCCCATGTCAATTCCCATTGGAACTTTATTACAGGCTATAGCCCGAACTGCTGAGCGGAATTACACCAAATTTGGCCAAAAAGTAGGTCTTGGAGTAGACTGCGCCTTTTTTCTTGAATGATGTAAATCCATTCAGTAGTTCCTGAGAAATTCAAAAAAGAAAAAATATCAATCTCTGAGCACCAAGGAGGGTACCCGAACCCTCCCGGGCACGAGCTTAACTCCGATTGGCTGCCAACAACCCAAACCAGGAAGTGTTGGCAGCCATCTTGTGACTTGGTAAGCAAGTCACAAGAAAAAGGGTGAAACAAAGTGAAAAATGAAGAAAAGGGGGTTGGGTAGAAACGCCCTGACCCCCTAGGCCTGCTCAGGGGGTCCCATAAGGACCCCCAGGACAAGACAAATGCATAAAAAACAACCTAATTTGCGCTGGGGTCGTGAATCCAGATGTGAAAATAAAACAAAAATGAAGCACGGGGTCCTGTGCTTGGTTGTATTTAAACCCCCGGCTGGGCCAGGTCCCGGAAGCATGCCTTAGTATGTGGCGGGGACCTGCAGGGGCCCTGGCAGCCCCGGGGACCACCACCTCCCCAGAGCTTTGTTAATGATGTATGGGGCACGCGCCCCCTCGCAGCCATGTGGAACCCCACCTCCCAGGGGCGGTTTTAATAATAAAGGGGGCCTCATGGCCCTGGAACCACCACCTCCCTGGGATTTTTTTAATAATTAGGGTGGGGGGTCTCACAGGACCCCCAAGCCCTGGGGACCATCACCTCCCCAGAGCTCAGCTTTAAAAAAAAATGTGTGAGGGGGCTCGAGTCCCCCACATGCCCCGGGGACCACCACCTCCCAAGGGCACTAAATATGGAAATTGGGGGGTCAGTTACAGACCCCTAAGCCCCAGTGACCACCACCTCCCCAAGGCCCCCCTCCTGGAGCCCTTGAAGGCCCTGGGGACCACCACCTCCAAGGGCCGGCTCCTGCAGTATCCTGGGGTGCCCACCCCCGGGTTAACTGCTGTTAACTATGCCGTGCTCCCGCCCTGCCATAGCAAACTCTGTTTTGCTTCATTGAAGTGAGAGCAGGAATCCTGCTCTTGCTTCAATTAAGCAAAGCAAAATTGCTTTTGAGCAAGGGGAGCTGCATGTCAGCAGCACCCCTTGCTCAAAAGCAATGCTGGCTCCTGTAGGAGGCGGGGATCTGGCAGGACTGTGGGGGCAATGGAACTCCCCCCACGGTCCCCAACGCATAGGGCTGGCCCCGGGGATGGGGTCCGCGGGGCCAGAAGTGGCCCGGGAGGAGAGCCACGCGACCACCCTCCCTAAATAATTGTTTTTTAAAAAGAGGCACAGCCCCAGGGAATGGGGTTCCTGGGGCTAATAGGGGCATCAGGAGGTGGGCCAGGCAGCCCCCTTCTTAAAAAAAATAATTTTTAAATAAATATATTTGTGGAAATGCCCCGGGGGATGTGGTCCCCGGGGCCAAAATAGGCCTCGGGAGGGGGAGCCACGTGGCCCCCTTCCCATTTATTTTGGGAATGGGTCCCCAGGGGCCAAAAATGGAAAAAGAAGGGGGGCCACACTGCCTCCCTTCTGGAAAAAAAAAAGCGGGCATTGCACCGGAGGCACAGCCCCCTCTCTGTAGCACTCTGCAAATGGGCCCCCTGGCACTTTGTAAGTTGGGGGATTAAGTCTCCTTCAATCCGTAGGGTCCCTGGGGCCAAGTAGCCCGCCAGGTACCTCCAGTACACGCCACAGAGCTGCATTAGATAGAGCTGGTCTGAGGCCACGCCCCTTTTTCCACCTTTCTGCAACACAGCTCTGTGGTTCCTATTGGAGGTACCTGGAGGGTTAGTTGGCCCCCAGGGACCCTCAGAATTCAAGGCTACTTACAATGCACCAGGCAGCGCGTTTGCACAAGGGTGGGGGGAGGGGGGCAGGGCTTGACATAACAAATGTGCTAATGTGTTGTAATTTGGGGGATTAAGTCCCCTTCAATCATGGGGGCCAACTAGTTGAGGCCAAGCCCCTTTTTACACCAATCTGCAAACATGACTTCTGATGCACTGCTAGTGGGGCGATGAGATCTTCTTGTGTCCTGAGGACCTCAGGACACAAGTGAACTTCACCCTCCTAGCAGCAGAGCGCCAGAAGCCGCGTTTGCGGAGTGGTCTAAAAAGGGGCATGGCCTCAGAGTACCTCTCTGCAATCCAGCTGTGTGGCGTTTACTGAAGGTACCTGGTGGGCTTGTTGGCCACCAGGGACCCTCAGTATTCAAAGGGACGTAATCCCCCAACTTAGAACTCACCAGAAACCACGTTTGCAGAGTGGTGTAAAAAGGGTGTTAAAAGGGGCATGGCCTCGGACCACCCCTCCGCAGTCCAGCTGTGTGGCTCTTACTGAGGTACCTGGTGGGCTTGTTGACCACCAGGGACCCTCATTATTCAAGTGGACTTAATCCCCCAACTTGGACCTCACCAGGGGGCGTGTTTGCAGAGTGGTAGAGAAAGGGGGCATAGCCTTTGTCCACCTCTCAGCAATCCCACTCTGTGGGGCTTACTGGAGATAAGAGGTAAGCTAGTTGGCCCATAAAGTACCCCCAGCAGTGAAGGGGACTTCAATCCCCATCCAAGAGCGCGCCAGGGAGGGTGTTTGTAGAGTGGTGAGAAAAGGGGGGGTGGCCAGCTCTTCGAACTTAGCAATGCTGCTGTGTGGGACTTACTCGAGGTAATAGGAGGGGTATTGTGCCTTACAAGGATGTCCTTGGGAGCCAACTACCCCTCTTGTTACCTCCAGTAAGTCCAGCTCAGTGGGATTGCTAAAACAACTTTGGAAGCCATGCCCCCCTTTCTCCACAATTCTGCAAACGCACCTCCTGGCAGACCACAGGATGGGGGGTTGAGGTCAGATTTACTCCTGAGGGACTATGGGGACCAATATACCCTATTGGTACCTCCTGTAAGCCCTACACACCGGTATTCCTGAGGGCTGGTCGGAGGCCCAGCACCCTTTCTCCACCACTCTGCAAATGTCACTACTAGTTAAAGGAGTTTTTGCAATGTAATAGGTTTCACATTTGCAAGAATTAGAGCTATTGGCATTGTAAATGCAAACGTTTTTTACTAATTCTTTTGGAGTGGAGTGGATGTACGTTGTGTGTAGTGGAATTATGTGATATGTTGTGCAGTGAAATTATGTGGATAGGAAGTATGTGGCATTTAGTGTATTGGAATTATGTAGAGTGGGATTATGTGTTATGGAGAGTAATTATGTGGTATGGTAGTCTGTGTTGTGGAGTGGTAACCTGAGGTTTAGTCCTCCTCGTTTCCAGAGAAGCTCAAGTATGAACTCAGTGAGACAAAAAAAGATGAAATCACTTAGGAGTAATTGTGGACCTAGTCAGAGGTATGAGCAGGGCCACTGGAATTTTATGACTGGCTGCACCTACTTTCTCAAAATTATACTTTTTTTTGCATTAGCCACAAAATTCATCATCTGCACCCTAATCTGCAGATTTGAATAAAAAAAGCATTGTTTCTTGCTGAAACGGGTCAAACATTACAAAAATGCAGCGACAAGTGTTACAGCATGGTCGAAGGCCCTTTGCAAACCTAGAATGGTCACCTGTTACTTATTGCTAAATGTTGGTGTTAAATTGGTACTAATGGTGTGCAAGCCACTCTTGCTTCTCTCTGCGCCTCTCTTGCCTCTTGCCTCTTTCTGCATTTCTGTTGCTTCTTTCTGCAAGTTTCTTTCTTTTTCTGTACTTCTCTTGAACTCATTCTGCAAATCTATTGTACTTTCTGCACCTCTGTTGCCTCTTTCTGCACATCTGTTGCCGATTTGTGCATCTCATTTGCTTCTTTCTGCTCCCTTATTGTCTCTTTATGCACTCGTCTTCCCTCTCACTGTACCTTTCCTGCCTGTTTTTGCATCTCACATGCCTCTTACCTCACTTACCTTGCTTTTTTCTACACCTGTTACTTCTTTCAGCAATTCTCTTGCCTCTTTGTGCACTTCTCCTAACTGTTTCTGCACTTCTCTTGCCTCTTTCTGCACCCCTGTTGCTTCATTATGCACTTTCCATGCTTCTTTCTACACCTGTCTTGCTTCTTTCTGCACCCCTGTTGTCTCTTTATGTACCTCTTTTGCCTCTTTCCGAACTTTTCTTGCCTTTTTATGCGGTTGTCTTCCCTCTTTCAGCATGCCTATTGCCTTTTTCTGCACCTCATTTGGGTCTTCTGCACCCCTGATGTCTCTTTATGCACTTGTCTTCCCTCTTTCTGTAGCTTTCCTGCCTGTTTTTGCACTCACTTGCCTCTTTCTATACTTTTCTTGCTTCTTTCTACACCTCTGTTGCTTGTTTCTGCACCCGTCTTCCCTCTTCGTGCAACTCTCTTGCCTCTTTCTACACCTCTCTTCCCTTTCTGCACCACTCTTGCCTTTTTTTGTACCTCAGTTTCTTCTTTCTGCACTTCTCTTGACTCTTTCTGCACCCTTCATGCCTCTTTACGCACCTCTGTAGCTTCTTTCTGCACTTCTCTTCTTTCTGCACTCCTTGTGCCTCCTTTTCTACCTCTTTTGCCTCTTTATGCACTTCTGTCTCCTCTTTCCGTACCTCACCTGCCTCTTTGTGCACCTCTGAAGCCTTTTTCTGCAGCTGACTTGCTTCTTTCAGCACCTCTGTAGCTTTTTTCTGCAGACATTTTGCCTCTTTCTGCACCCCCTTTTCTCTTTCCGCACCTTTCATGCCTGTTTCTGCATTTCTCTTGCCTCTTTCTGTACCTCACTTGTCTCTTTTTGCACTTTTCTTGCCTGTTTTTGAACCCCTTTTTTACCTCTATCTGCTCCTCTGATGCTTCTTTCTGTACTTCTATTGCCTCTTTCTGCACTTTTCTTACTTCTTTATGTACCTCAATTGCCTCTTTTTTCTGCAGATCTCTTGCCCTTTTCTGCACCCCTCTTTTGGCTTTCTGCACCTATCTTGCCTCTATCTGTACCCCGTTCTCTCTTTCTGCTCCTTTCCTGCCTGTTTCTGCACCTCTCTTGCCTCTTTCAGCACCTCTGTTACTTCTTTTGACACTTCTTTTTCTTCTTTCTGCACCCCTCTTGCCTCTTTCTGTACCTCTCTTGCTTCTTTGTGCACCCATCCTACCTTTTTCTGTACCACTCTTGTCTCTCCCTCCATCCCTCTTCCCTCTTTCTGCACCTCTGTTGGTTCTTTCTGCACTGCTTTTGCTTCTATCTGCACCTTACTTACCTCTTTCTGAGCTTCTATTGCTTCTTTCCATACCTATGTTGCTTCTTTCAGCAATTCTCTTGCCTCTTTATGCACTTCATTTCCTTCTTTCTGCATCACTCCTGCCTCTTTTTGTATCTCTCTTGTCAATTTGAGCACCTCTCCTACCCCTTTCTGCACCCCTTTCGCCTCATTTCATACCTCGTTGGTTCTTTCTGCACTGCCCTTGCTTCTTTCTACACCTCACTTTCCTCTTTCTGTACTTCACTTGCTTTTTTCTGCACCTCTCTTGCCTCTTTTGGCACCTGTGTTGCTTCTTTCCCCACTTCTCTTGCCTCCTTCTGCACCTCTTAGTTAGAGGTAATTTTAATCCCTCTGCCCTATTATGTACTAGGGCCATACAGGGAAGGTCATGGCAATCACAAGGGTATCCCAACTCATAGTGTACCCTAGTGTATGTAGGTGCTTTCACTGTGTTATAAGTGTCTTTCAGCATAGCACTGGCTCCGGTCCAGGTTAGTCAGAGTCAGTTACCACCAGTTCCCGTTAGCAAAAACATGGGAGCACAGGATGACTTTGCAACAAGGCCTCTTTCTGCTCCTCTATTGGTTCTTTCTGGACTTCTGTTGCCTCTTTCTGCATTTCTCTTGTTTCTTTCTGTGCCTTTCTTCCTCTTTCTGCACATGCCCTACCTGTCAAACCTATGTTTTTTTCAGTGAATTTGCAAGGTTTTTTAAATGCTAATTCCTAACTATAACATGGCTGAAACCTATGGTTTTTTCAGTGAATATATATGCACTGGAAAACTAAACACCCACTTCCTTTACAAAGAAATGGAAAGTTTGCATCTTTGCAACCTCTCTAATTTTTCACCTTAGTCATCTTCCACTCAATCAACACAACAACCACAAATACACACGCCTACTTGCTACCATTCGTCGCTGAGCTTATCAATTATTCTTCTTTAATTCAAATTCAAAGTGCAGGCCATTTATTCAGCCTTCTTGGTAACTACTACCCATGAATAGCAGTGGTTAATTTGCACATTTCATTCCTTTTTTGTGTCTTTTCTACCACACACTGGGGCAGGTTTTCAAGCCCATTGTGCCACTTTTGCATCATTTTTCCCATGAGCTTGTAAATCTGCCGAACTGTGTGCACGTTATGCACTAGCTTTCTTCCTTAGATGTAGTACTAGTTTCTCTTGCTCCCACTGCAGAATCCAACACCCTATCTGTGTAATGACCTGGAAATTCAAAGATCAACTTCACTGACAATGCAGTGGGTAGTTTGTGTCTCTCCAGCTTTTCTTATTCTTCACGTTTTTCATCTTCCACTCAATCTAAACAGCATCCACACATACATACTTCTAATTACTGCATTCCTTAGCTGTGATTATCAACTATTCTTCTATTTTATATTCATATTAAAAGTGCAAGCCCTTTATCGAGCCTTTTTGTTGTAACTACTCTTCCAGGAATTCTGCTCATACACCGAACTATGCATAAAGACTTAGTATCTCAGTGAATTACGGTGTACCAAAACCCACCTTACTACACAAACCCCCTACCAGACTAGCAATAAGTCACTCATTGGTTCTTCGCCCTAGAGCAAAAACACCAATAACTAGTCAACCCAGAACATGCAACTTAAATTACATGAAGTAAACTGGATAACAAGAGCACTCTTTCATTATAGTCTTACACCAGTCCAAAACAAGATGTAAATAAAGACACGTGCAACTTTGAAATGTTTATTTCTAATGCCATAATCTCATGTACAGTAATTTAGATAATACAACCAAACATAATATCAGAAACAAGGTTGTCCGCATTGTTACTATTCTATCAAATAGAAACAGAAAAAGCATCCTATAATGTTAAAGGTAAACAAATTTAAAATATACCTACATTTCACCCTCCCTACCTAACAGATAACTTTATATCTACAGAAAGTCTCATAGGATTACATGGGCAGACCCATAACTATGGTATATATCAGAAACAATGGTTCCAGTGGCGCATTCAATGTATGATCGATAATGAATAAAACGTATGGTATTCAATAACACTTTGAGGGTTTTTTAGGGATGTCGGAGGGAAAAAAATACTCTTAACACCTATTTTCAAACTATCATCAATATTGTATTTTATCAGAGAAAGAAAAATACTTTCATACATATAGTGTTCAAGAGAAAGTGCAGAGGTGTTCCAAGTGTAATGTGAGAACCAAAAAAGTACATAAGAATACAGTTATAATCCATCACCATTCTTTAGCTCACTCAGCCACCCCAGTTCAGACATTAACTTTGGTGCTGGTGGACGAATCTTCACGATATTTCCCCAAGAAAATGGCCTGCTCCGCTCCGCTCCTTCCCTGAAAGTTTGAGAGTGATTCGTCAAGTGGGGGCTCAGAAAAAAAGGGGTCCCAAAACGTGTTTTCCCCATGCAATTTTCCATAGGGACCTTTAGCCAGGGCCACAGCCCGAACGGCTGAACGGAATTAGAGAGGTAGAGTTCGGTTTGCAGATTGTGCTTTTTGTTAAATGGTGTAAATCTGTTCAGTAGTTCCAGAGAAAATCAAAAGTAAAACCATAGTGATATCTAGAGACAAAGTACTGTACATGTACGGGAATCCGTACAATTACGAGGACGAGCTGCATGTTGATTGGATGTCAACTGTCTGTCAACACTCCAAACCAGAAAGTGTTGGCAGCCATCTTGTGCCTCTGTAGAACCGAGTCACAAGAAAACAGTAAAACTAAGTTGAAAAATAAGGAAAGGGGGCAGGGTAGAAACATCCTGACCTTCTAGGCCTGCTCAGGGGAACTCACATGGGTCTTTAGGCCCAAAATCTTTAAATAAAAAATCGCGGAGTATGCGTATGGTACTCGTACGCGGTGGAAAAGGAAAAAAAAACTAGAAGTCCGTTTTATTCTTAATTAGCCCCCGGGAGGGCCAAATGTCGGGGCAATTATTTTTCATAATGGGGGCACAGAGAGGTCCCTTTGCCTCGGGGATCGCCATCCCCGGGGCTTTAACTATATGTATGCGGGGGGCTCATGGACCCCCGGAACCCCGGGGACCGCCATTCCCTGGGGCCTCTTTTTAATTAAAAAACTGTGTGAGGGGGTTTCAAGCCCCCGCACACGCCCCGGGGACCACCTCCTCCCCGGGGCTCTCATATAGAAAATAGGGGGGATGAACCACCCAGCCTTGGGGACTACCACCCCTCGGGGCTTTTGAATGTTGGAGCCTTTGATGGCCCTGGGGACCACCACCTTTCAGGGCCAGCTTCTGCAGTGTCCCGGGGTGCCTATATTGCCGCCATCTGCAGTGCCCAGGGTGACGAAAAGCAATGCTGGCTCCCGAAAGATGCGGGGAGCTGGCTGGGACCGTGGGGGTTTTGGGGCTGATAAAAAACAGTTCTTTTCAGAACTAAGTTTACTGGTCAAAAAAAGAGCTATATTTTTATAATAGTATGTAAAACTTTCAGGTTTTTTTTCTGCACCAGTTGTACTCTCTACTCATGCGCAGCCTCATTTCCAAACACACGCTTCTTATGTTTTTTTTATTAACTTTTATTAAAACAACAATAACTGTAAACGTAACTTAAAGGTAATCTAATAAACAAGTAGAAAAATAACTTTAATAACACAGTATTATAAAAAATTTGTGATGTGGACTCCAAAAGATGTAGGATAGGTAGTTAGAGTTTAAAGTTGTGTAGATGTGACTAAATAAGGTGAAGCATTACAAGTGAAGGTAACACTACGATTTTACGTGTGTAGTGTGCCTAGTACATTTTGCTTCTGTTATAGTCCTGTGTTCAAGTGGTGTCTATATGGAAGTGCCTACTGCATTACTGACACAAAAGTGGCACAACAGGATTGTAAATACGCTGATTTATTTCTAATGCATTGCAATGGAGGCATTGTATATCTAGGCCACTGTGCTTACCTTGTATAAACACTGCGGCCACCAGAATTCACAACTTGAATTCAATTCTGCTTCTACACGTCAAAGTATTTTCAATACGTTGCAGACAATTCCATTACTGTTGCTCGATATGTCGTATTGCTTCTAAAGAATGTTTGGTGAAGGCAAAGAAAAGAACATTTGATTAATTACCGTAAACTGAGTTGCGAAACTTCTGACAAAAGTGAATTTTATTGTGAGTTCTTAAAATTGCGTACCAACACTATTGCACCCCATTAACTCGCAATGTATGGAGTTGGGAGTTTTTCTTGAAAAGTAAGACGCAGATTTACAAGCTTCTTGTGCCACTTTTCACATGTTAAAAGTGTCACAAATGTGGCGCAATAAGCTTATAGGTATGTTACTCAGACTGTTGTAACCTATCTGTTGTCACTGTTTGGAGGTACGCACTCTCTCCTTTCACAGATAACTTGTTGTTCTTTAGGAAACAAGCTTCTTTGCTCACCTTGTGCCGTTGCCGTCATTCAAAGAGGGCGCACAACGTGTGGAAGCAGGCTTCTCAGTCGTTGTTGCAATGGCCACGCATCATCTCAGAATACACGAACATAGAGCTTTGTAGGTTTCCTTTTGCGGGAGTATAGTCAATTTGTAAAGGTAGTTAACATTGTGTGTAATTTTTTTATGAAACGAGAGAAGAAATAAGAGAGTGACTGAAAACATAACTCGCAGCTCACCTGTCACCAATGTTTTTTATGACACGCCGGACATAATGCACCCTGAAGCTTTACATCTAAAAGATAATAAAAGAAAGATGTTATGATTGGTAATTGTTACCATATTAATTTGGAGTTAGATAACATTGCACTTTTATACATGTTCCTTCTCACATTTCTACAAACTATTTGTATTGGTAATATTGCGGACACTTCAGCGAAAAACTTTCCTGCTATTGGGAAAAAAATGTATACATGTAAATTAATACACTATATAGGAGTGCGTTCGTCTAAAACGCTAAGTTGCGTTTTTGTATCTAGTCTACTACAACCGTGACTCCTTCCAATGAGTGCTCACCTTTTCATGGAAAAGACACCTACTGCATGATGTAGTCCCGATCTCCAAGAAAGAAGTCCCATATATGGTGCAGAGTCTTAATATCTCTATGGCTAATGACATACTCCTGCTCCCATCATCATCGCAGGTTCTTCACCCGCTCAGTGCTTCGGGCACCACTAACTCAGTGACCAAAGAGGCCACGCATGTAGTAGTGGGCCCCCTTGTTCGGTACTTTGGGAACAACTCTAAAATGGCGTACAACACGTGCCCTCTGTCTTTTTTATACATAGGGTCACGTGTGTAGTGAGGGATGCGCTGAATGGGTGTGGTGTGGGTGTATACCAGCCATGAGGGAGTGTGCGTGTCGATCTGATAACTAGACCTGCAACTAAGAAATCACTACAATGAAAATTTGGGCCTTATACTGTTGTTGTGTTTTCCTGGTAGCATAAGAGTGGCGTGTACTAACGTATTCAGTATTAATTTACCATCCCCCCGGGCTTTTAAATGTTGGGAGACGGGGCGTGAGGCTCCAGGACACTGCAGGAGCTGGCCGTGGGGCCTGGCAGTCTCTAGAACCTTCGAGGGCTATGAGCATAGGGTCACGCACTCTACCTCATACAATACACTAAAAAAGAAGACAAAGTGATGAGAGATGATTTGTGACGTGTTTAAGTTGAGAGCCTGGATAATCATTAAATGGGGTCTAGCAGTGAAGTGCGTACTTTTTTTGGAACAGGCCTTTCGGGGTCTTGCGAAAGCAAGTCATCTTCACTAATTCCCTCTCGCTTTGTGTACATGCCAACATATCTGATTTACTCGTATGTTAAAAACTGTTTTTGATTGGTTGAGAAGGATTATAAGAAAACGTATTAGCAACCAATCCCTTTCCTTCCCCAGATTTTGAAAAAAATTTGATTGGCTGTTGTCTACTTACTCAAAGTCAAAGAAAAATCCCTGGACTGCACATGCTTTTCTTCATACTCCTCCATTTCATACATACCAGAATCTTAAACGGAAAAAACGTTATATGTATATATAACACCAACACTAAGATATTACGTTTCCACTCTTTTTATTTTTTATATTTAAAAAGGAAGGAATATATTTTTTCCTTTTTTTTCCTCACCAAATAAAAATTCAGACAACTTTCTGAAAAGCATTTAAAAACATACACAGTGTATCACATTTGAAACAATTATTCACAATATTTCATAAAACATACAGTATTAAAAAAATATTTTGCATGTAAAACACAACTTCTTTATCACTAAAATATCAAAGCTTTACAATACACAATGAATCACATTAAAAAAAACCCTTTCTATGTAGGTTCAGAAGTTCCTACTACGTACTCTATCGACCCAATAGCCTCATATTATTTTCAAACAGAAATGACAGTATCCAAACGTTTTGTATATCTGCTATTTCTTTGGGCTTTAATTGGATTCTACTTTTCAAAGCGTCGACGTGTTTCGGTGTTATATCACTGGTACAGTAACACCTTCAGGACAGCATAATTCGTGGGGTCATCATTTTCAACTCTAAGTATCCTTTTCGCCTTTGTTCGAAACAAAGAAGGCGATGTTATCACAAACCGGGATATGGATTCTGCTCCAGTGGGGTTTTGTTTTTGGTATTCACTTTCTATAAGTCAAATTACCCTTTAAGAAAAAAAGGAAGAAATCTGTAGTTCAGGTTCATATTCCTGTCCAACTTCTCTTTCAGTCCGGTTACTTTTATGGTTAACCTTTGAGCGAAGTACACAGGTGAAACAAAGCGTTCTGTTCCGTTAGTCCTTGTTTCCTTTGTGCTCTTCTTTTTATCAGCTACTGTGATCTTTTGTGTTCAACAAATCTTTCACAACGAGGTATAGCGTAATCAGGCAGTATTTTCTGTTTTTGTTGCCCTGCTTTTCTTGAACCAGATATGCTATAGATTCTTTTGGGTCCATGCGTCTACCTGGTTTTCTCGTTGTCTACTTACGTCTATGTTCTTCATGCTAATTTTGATTGGCTTCCTTTTTTCTATGTGACGTTACGATACAGTCACCATGTATTTAGCCTATTTTGTGACGCATTTTATTGTACAATGCATTTCAAAAACTAGTTGTGGTAGGGTGCTTTTAACTTAAACTGTGTACTCTGCTTATGAGTTTGTTGAGTGTAAAAGAATTAAAAAAAAATCTGTTTTCTATTCTATCATAATTGTGCTGACTTTTCTCCTTTAGCGTGCAGTACTATATTATTTTATAAAATGTATAACTCGTGAAATCATGTTTGAAAGAAAAATGTAAGCATGTAAGCTGCTCTCTGTGACGAAAAGCAATGCCTGCTCCTGAAGGAAGTGGGGAGCTGGCTGGGACCGTGGGGCCCTTGGAGCTCCTCCCACGGTCTCCAATGTTATATTTGAGCCCCGTGGGATGGGGTCCTCAGGGATTATAAAAAATTAGTGATAGATGCTATTTTTTTTATGGTAAATTTATAGTACGCGTACCATGCACGTATGGACGATGTACAGTGCGAAGATTGGAAGTCGTCCCATAAGCGTACTGAAGGAAGAAAAAGAAAAATACTTTTCAGATATTTATGAAGTGTATGTGTTTAGATGTTGGGTGGCTCTAAAAAGAGCCCTTGTGTTTATTGGGAGATTTTAGTACCTACAAGTAAGTACCAATGCAGAGTCTACAGTTCAAGAGGAAGGCTCTGTTTCCCTCATCTGTAAACTGTACACCGTCTCTCCTTTAGATGTCATGCATATTGAAACGGAGATTGTTGTGGTAGATGGACCCCATTCTATAGTCTCGGAGAAAGGCAGAAACAGATTTATACACATGTTTCCTAGCTTTTTCAGTCTGTGAACAATAGTGGCTAGACCAGTTCCATTTCTGCCTTTGGCATATATTAGAATAGACAAAGGTAGTTTTGGGGAAAAGTGTCATCAGTTGTTCAAAGGTGTCTTTCATAAGCATTTCCAGACCTACCCCTGTCAAAGTGCATAGGTCATTGCCACCAAAGTGCACAATTATGAGGTCAGGGTGTTGGAGATGTAAAAATGATTTCACCAATGGCATCAATTTGTGCCACTTTAATCCTCTCTGTCCAATCCATTTAATGTCTACATTTGTTAAACCTAGGTCTTTGTGAATTCCCTTCTGTTCTGCGTACCTTTGGCTCCAGAAAATATAGCTGTGTCCCACAATCCATACTCTAAGCATCTTGAAGAGAGGTCTGGATGCACTCAGATGGTCTCTGTAAATGAAATGGCAGTTTGAAAAGTAAGATTTTTCTAAAATGGTGGACAACATGCAGTTTTGAAAAAAGAAAAGAAATGATTGGTTGTTTGACAACATTCTACACAAAACTAGGATGCATGTTTCTGTTTTTTAAAAGCCTGATTTTTATTGGTTAGGAAAAACTGATAGAAAAGAACGTTAAATAAGATAAGCTGGTATATTCTCAAGTCAAGCACACTTGCTGTTTTAATTTGCAACAATGTATGATGAAAATTTCACCTGTGTGCTCAGTTAGGTGTTCCCTGAAGTGTTTCTATGGTAACTGGCAGAATGAAGAATGGGGGAAGGGTTGAAAGTTTTGTCAGTTGGAAAGGGTTCAAAAGTTCAAGCAATATAAAAGTGTGTTTCATTTGGATTTAATGTGGGAATAAATGTGATTTTTTATTTATTTGTATATGTTTGTAGATTGAGTATGTAGATTGATAGGAAACTTTTGCTATTTGCTATAGGACGTCCTGACCCTCTAGGACTGCTTAGGGGTTTTTACAATGATCCCCAAGGTCAAAATCTTTGATGGCCTTTGTTGAGCCTTTGATGGCCCTGGGGACCACCATCTCCCAGGGCCGGCTCCTGTAGTGTCACGGGGTGCCTATCCCTGGGACATTGCTGTTTGCTATGGTAGTGCGAGAGCTCTCTTTCAAGTAGGAAATCAATTGCTTTTCATCAGAGAGAGCAGCATGTAAGCTGCTCTCTCTGATGAAAAGCAATGCCGGCTCCCGAAGGATGCAGGGAGCTGGCTGGGATCGTGGGGGTTTTGGGGCTCCCCCCACGGTCCTGAACATTATATTTGAGCCCCGGGGGATGGGGTCCCCGGGTATTGTAAAAAATTAGTGATAGAGGCTATTCTTTTTTTACTGTAGATTTATCGTACACGTATCATGCACGTACGGACGACGTACAGTGCAAATTTTGTAAGTCGTTCCATAAGCGTACGTAACCAAGAAAAAATCAATTAAAAATATATATCTGACAGATATCTATCAAGTTTATGTGATTATATGTTGGTTTGTTCTAATGAGACCTTTTCCGTTTGTTGGTACTTATAAGTAAGTGCTTATGCATAGTCTACATTTGTTGAGGAGCAGTGTTTTATAGAGTGCTGAACTTTCGACCTTTGTTGATAGTTGACTTTTGCATGATCTGTTGGGGGTAGGGTAGAAAGGTTTGAAATGTTGAACCAATAAAATTTGTGTTTTGTTTTTAATTAATGTGTGAAGGATTTTAATTTGTTATTTACATGTATATATGTGTAAGTTGAGAGGGGAAATGTGCCATTTCTTGGTTCTGCTGCAAACACTGAACTAGAGAGATTCTGTATAAGAATATATACTGTGTGAGTGGCATTCTTCTTAATCTAGAAATCAATTTCAAAGGTGAGTTGATAAGTTGTATGGGAATGTATGTGGTTCACTTTGTTTTTAGTTGGAGTAATGTATTCTCTGCATTTGGATAACTATTGTGATACAATCATTTGGTAATTTAATTTGTTTAGTGAGTCACCTTTGTGCAATAAAGTGCAGTACTAAAAAATGTAGAATGTGTGCAGTCACTTTTCAGTTGTAGAGTAGTTAATAGTGTTGCTTCTTTAGAATTAGGCTTGTGTTCTAAATCTACATTTTTGCAGTCAGTATACATACACTGCTGCATACACCTTTGGCAGATTTATAAGCCCCTTTTGACTTTTTGTTGTTGTATTCTTCTGTGTCCCCTCATATTCCTTCTATCTCTTCATTTTCCCGCCTCTCTGTTCATACTTCATCTTTCTCTTAATACTCCCTGATCTGTCATCTTACTCTTCCCTCTCTCCCTTCATATACTTTGGGGCAGATTTACAAGCCCCTTGTGCGTCTTTGTTGTTCTATTGTGTCACTTTTTTTGATGTAATGTTGGAAAAAGTAATGTAGTAAATTGCATATGTATTTGCAAAATGAGTCAGGTTGTTCACTGAAATGTAGCAATTATATACATGTAATGTGTACATTCACTTAACTGTTTTACAGTAGTAAATGTGTTTTGGTAAAATACATGGTCCCATTTTTTTGTCTAATATCACGCTGTGCGTCTTTGTACATTAAGGAATTATATTTGTCCCCCTTTTCCATATTTTCTACCCTCTCTTGTCATACTTCCCCCTCTCTCCTCTTACTCCTTTCTCTCTCCTGGTACTGCCCTCTTTTTCTTAGATTCTCCTCTGTCCTCATACTGCCCTTCTTTTTTTTTATATTTCTCTGTCTCTCGTCATATTCCAGCTGTCTCCTTATTCTCTTACCTCTCTCTTTATACTTAATTTTTCTGTTCATACTTTCTGTTCTCTCCTCTTTCTCCTTTCTCTCTCTCTCCATATACTCTGGGCAGATTTACAAGCCCCTTGTGCATTTTGGTTGTTTTATTGTGTCACTTTCTTTTGATGTAATGTTGGCAAAAATAATGTTGTAAATTGCATATGTATTTGCAAAATGAGTCAGGGTTGTTCGCTGTAATGTAGTAGTTATATACATGGAATGTGTATAGTTACTAAAACGTTTTACACTCGTAAATGTGTTTTGGTATAATGCATGTTCTCATATTTTTTGTCTAATATCACACTGTGCATCTGTGTACATTAAGGAATTATATTCGCCCCTTTTTCCATATTTTCTACACTCTCTTGTCATACTCCCTCCTCTCTCGTCTTACTCCTTCCTCTCTCATTATACTATCTTCTTTTTCTTATATTCTCCTCTCTTTTTAAACGTTGTTTTTCCTTCATACTTGCTCCTCTTTTTGCATATTTCTCCTACTTTTTATATTCTCTCTTGTCTTGATATGCACCACTGTCCTCATAGTTCTTACTGTCTCCTCATAGTACTCCCTCTCTCCTTATACACTCAGTCTTCCCTTATATTGGTCTTTTCTCCACATTTTTGTCTCTGTCTCTCTTAATATTCCTTCCTCTTTCTTCATATATACTCTTCTCTTCTTATATTCTCTCTTTCTTCTTATTCTCGCTATTCTTTGCACATATTCCCTATTCTTTTCTCATACTTTTCTTTTTTTCTTCTCATACTCCCCTCTCTCAGCTCACACTTCTCCTCTCTTATACTCCACATTTTCTACTAATATTACCCTCTTTTCTTATTGTCACATTCCTCTCCGCATTCTCCCCGGTCCTTATACTCCCCCTGTTTTCATATTCTCCTCTGTCTTCTCTTCCTTTTCCATGTCTCCTCATACTACTGCCTTTTTCTTATATTCCCTTTTGTCCTATACTCCTTCTCTATGTGTTCATATTTTCCTGTATCTCTTCATATTCCTTTTCTATTTTCATTTTCTGTCCTCTCTGTTTATACTTTTTCTTTCTGTTCGTAGTGCTTGCTCTATTCTCTTACTCTACCTTGACTCCCTGCATACACTCTACAGGCCCTTTCCTCATATTCTCCGTCTTTTCATACTGACCCCTCTCTTTATATTTGTTTCTCTTGTCATGCTTCTGCCTCTTTCCTCATACACTTTTCACTCTTCATAACCCCCATCTGTTTATACTCCTTCTTTTCTCCTCATACTGTATCCTCTGTTCTTGTACACCCCTTTTTTCCTTATTCTCCACTTTTCCTCACATTCTCCGGGCTCTCTTCTGGTACTGTCCTCTCTCTCCTTCTACACACCGTCCTTTCCTAGTATTCCTTTTTTGTTCTTATACTTGCGCCTCTTTCCACATATTCATTCTTTTTTCGTTATAGTCTTTCTCTCTCTTCTTATAGTGCCCCCTCTCTCCTCTCACTCTCTTTCTTTCTTCTTATACTCTTCCTTCTCTCCTCATATTTCTACCTTTCTCTTCATACTCTCCATTACCTATTCATACTTTCCAGTTTTTTCATACTCCCTTTATCCCCTTATATTGCAGTGTCTGTTTATACTTCCCTTTTTCCTCATATTTTCCCTTGTTTCATACTCCTTCTTCTCTTGTTGTATGTCCTTCTATTTTCATAATCCAACCTTTGTCCTCATAATCCTCCTTCTCTTTTTATAAGTAATATAATAGAATATTTCATATATTTTTTTGTAACGTTATATATATTTTTTTATAATAGATTCTGTTTATCGACACAGAAAAAAAATCATCATGCCTACAAAAGCTCAAAAGAGGAAACAACAAAAGAAAGGTGTCTATTTAAAGAGAAGTCATCCACAAGATTTACATGAAGAACAATGTGTTAACAAAAAGAAAAAAGTCCTGGTATGAGAACGTAGACTTTTCTGAGGAAAACATTAAACACTAAGAGTAGTGTGCACAAAGAGAAAAATACTATTAGTGTATCTGCAACAAATAATAGAATGAATAAATGAAATGAATGAAAAAAGAATAAAGAGAACAATCATGGAAAATCAACTTCAGAAAAAACTGTGTATAGTAAAAGGAGGAAAAACCTATTTATGGAATTAGGAAAAAAATGTTTTATAATAGAGTTGTGTCAAATTTGATTAAGGAAGTTAAGAAATGTAAAAAAAAAACAGCATTTTATAAGAAGAAGAAACGTATAGAAAATAGTGAAGGCCAGCCGGATAAGATAGTATAAGGGAAGAATAGGAGAGGGCAAATAGTCGGCCGAGACAGGGATCAATCGAGCCACACATGGATTAGCAAACTCAGCCAAACCCTGACATCGGGTTTCATGAACAAGGACAATGAAGTTACTTTTTAACTAAAAGGACACGTAGCAGCTGGAAAAAGCAAAAGCACATTGTTCGCCGTGCTGCCTGAGTGAGGGCAACACAAAATGGTGACCGGACACAAAATGGAGGCTAAATACAGGCCGAAATCTGAAATAGCAAAACCTCAAGACACGATTACTTTCTAATTTGTTTCCAAATGAAAATATTGTCCCAGAGAAAATATATATGAGAATTGCAGAAAACAGATCTGTAATCTGCTTAATGCCAACACTGCGTGAATGTTCTATATTCAATGAAGACATGTTAAAGTTGGAAAATGAAGAAATTATAAAATTGGAAGCTACTGATAAAATAGAAAATGAAGGAATCGCTATTATTTTGACTGAAAAGTTGAAGGGGAAATTGGATTCTTTAGAGAAATCGATAAGTAAAACTGCTGGTTTATATGCATGTGTAAACTTTAGGGTAATTTTACGACGTAATTTGCATGTGAAAACAGGTTTAGTAAATGGAGCAATGGGTAAAATTGTTGATTTTGTTAATTATGTAAATAGAGATGGTATAGATTTTTTTAAAATCAAATTTGATGGTATGTTATGTTATGTTATGTTATAGTGATTTTTATGGCGCGCAGCTGCCCCAGCAAGGGGGCGTCCCGGCGCTTTGACAGGCAGAAGGAAAATGCCCAGACATAACAAACCAAACATTACAGAAAGTCCAACAGAGCTCTTACACGCTGGGAGGGAATAGGAATGTTTTAATAGCCCTCCTAAAGGCTGACAAATCCTCCAGGGCACGAATGTGATCTGGTAAGGTATTCCAACGCTTGGCCACGAGGTAACGGAGAGACCGACCTCCGGCACGACAGCGTTTGAAGCGTGGAACGATGGCCAGATTTTGGCCCAATGACCTTAGAGAATGGGAGGGAACGTAAGGAGTAAGAAGATGTGCCAGAATCTGAGGGGATGACAGTTTAAGAATTTTAAAAGAAAGACAAAGAGTCTTAAACTCAATCCTTTTGGCCATAGGAAGCCAGTGAAGCTTATGGATGGCTGCCTTCACAGAACAAAATTTACGTAGACCCATCAGAGCTCTAGCAGCGGCCTTCTGAAGGCATTGCATCCGAACAATTTCCTCCTGATTGGCTCCCAGCAGGAGTGAACTCACATAATCTAATCGCGAGAGAATAGTGGCCTGAATAATCAGCTGACGAGTAGGAGCATCAAAAAATTTAAGGGCTGGTCTAAGCTCACGCAGTATGCCAAAACAAGTGGCAGCTACTTTCTTTGTGTGCACAGAAAAACTGAGGGCGGGATCTAACCATTTCCCCAGGTTTTTCACCTCAGACACCGGGAAATTGAAGAAGTACAACAATTTAGTCGGTGGTCAGCTCGGTTTTTGCTTGTAAAAGATTTGTATGTTCGCAGAAAACAGTTTCCTATTTCTTTGGCGTATGTGGTGACCATTCATAAATCTCAAGGTTTAAGTGTAGATAGTGCTTTAGTGAATATTGGAAGTACTGTGTTTAAAGAAGGTATGGCATATGTTGCTTTGTCACGAGTGAGAACTTTATCTGGATTGTACTTGATTGATTTTGATGAGACAAAGATTAGTGCAGATGCAAGTTGTGTGAAAGAGTAAAACTCAGATAAGACGGAAGTCCTCATCCTGGGATCATCACCCTCCGCCTGGGACGACTCCTGGTGGCCCCCTGCCCTGGGCAGCGCACCCTAACCAACGGACCACGCATGCAACCTGGGCTTCATCCTGGACTCCTCCCTCTCCATGACCAGACAAGTCAACGCCGTCTCCTCGTCGTGCTTCAACATCCTGCGCATGCTACGTAAGAATTTCCGGTGGATCCCCACCGAGACCAGGAAGACGGTCACCCAGGCCCTCGTCACCAGCCGACTGGACTACGGCAACTCCCTCTACGCCAGAACCACTGCCAAACTCCAGAAGAGACTCCAGCGGATCCAGAACGCCTCAGCAAGACTCATTCTCAACATGCCCCGACACAGCCACATCTCCGGACACCTGGGAGACCTGCACTGGCTCCCGGTCAACAAGAGAATCACGTTCCGACTCCTCACTCACGCACACAAAGCCCTACACAACCAAGGCCCAAGATACCTGAACAACCGCCTCAGCTTCTACACTCCCACACGCCAGCTCCGTTCGACCAACCACGCCCTCGCTGCCGTCCCCCGCATCCGAAGAGCCACCACAGGAGGAAGGTCCTTCTCCTACCTGGCCGCTAAGACTTGGAACTCCCTCCCGACCCACCTCCGCCGGACTCAAGACCACCTCGCCTTCAGGAAGCAGCTCAAGACCTCGCTTTTCGAGCAGTAGCGGACCTCCCCCCCAAGCGCCTTGAGACCCTCCGGGTGAGTAGCGCGCTATATAAATGCTTTGATTGATTGATTGATTGATAGGTTAAGAAGAGAATATGCACCCAATCTAGGTCAATATCCAGTATTTGAAAAGCGTGTGGTAGGTAGAAAAAGAAGGTTTGAGAATATCTGTAGTGAAGCTGTAGACAAAGAAAAAAAACGAGATGAAGTTGTGATTGGAGGTAAAAAGAAAAGGGACAGTGTTGAAGAGAATGTTGATTATCAGTTTGAAAATAGTTCTGGTGTCAACTGCTATGCTAATGTAGTTATTAATGGGTTTTTTTTCTTGAAAGTTTGCAACAGCAAATTGTTGAAAATCGGAGTAATTTTTTTTTTCGTTCTTGTGTGCTGTTTATGAGAAATGTAGTAGTGATAAAAGTAAAATACAAAGTGTTTCTGATATTCGAAATGTTTTGGACATATGTTCTGGGTCTACTCAATTTACTCAGAATATTCAGCAAGATTGTCAGGAATTCTAATGTACATGCTTGCTCCTTTTGGCTTGGTGAAACCAGTGATGTCATTTAAGATGTCATGAGTGATGTCATGAGTGATGTCACTGACCATGTCATGAGTGATGTAGTATGTGACGTCATCAGCAGTGCATTGTGGGCGCGCGAGTTATAGTTAGCTGAACTAACTATAACAGGGGAATTTCAATGGTTTTGTATGAGTGAAATGTCCAGCTAACTATAATGTGTGTGAAACCTATGATTATTTCAGTGAATATATATATATATATTCACAGAAAAAACCATAGGTTATAGTGGATATATAGTTAGGAATTTGCATTTATAAAACCTTGAAAATTCAATGAAAAAACCATTGGTTTTAGGCCATATATAGTTAGGGATTTGCATTTACAAAACCTTATTTTACTCGCATAAAACCATTGAAATTCCATATATAGTTATAAGCGCTAACTATATATCGCGCACCCGCAATCCACTGCTGATGATGTCACATATTACATCATTCATGACATGGTTAGTGACATCACTGATGACATCACTGATGACATCTCAAATGACATCACTGATGACATCACTGATGACAACATGCAGTGACTGTATGTTTCTGTAAAGTTAAAATATCTCTTACATATTGAAGAATGAGTGGATATATAAGTGTCTGGATGAAGGATTTAGTAGGTGCATGACTGACTGTATGAGTGAGTGATTAAATGTGTCTCACTGAGTGCATGGGTTAGTGACTAAACTGTCTTAATTTGTGCATCATTATGTCTGTTGTTCTGTGAACTGTTGCATGTGTTGATAAGTAGCTATATGAGTAACTATATGGGTTATTGATTGGTTGCCCAAGTATTTGTATGGGATACTGAGTGTGTGTGTAGGTGGCTGGGAGGTGTATGACTCTGTGCATAGATGTGTGAGCAGTTGATTCACTAGATGTATGGTTTCAAAAGTGCATGTGGAAACAGCTGTATGGGCGGTTGACTGTGTGCATGAGTGCATTGGAGAGTGAATGGATATCTTAGTGCTACATGTCAAAGTAAGTACATATGTAAAACACAGTACATGTGAGAGTTGACATATATAAATAACTGTGCATAAGAGCCAGTGAATGTGTGAGTGGCTGTATGGATCATTGTGAACTTGTATCAGGGATTGTATAATAGAGTAAATATGTGTTAGTATATGTTTGAATAAGTAAATTTTGTATAACTGTATAGTTGAGGAAATGGAGGTGTGATTGATTCTTTGCATGACTGACTAGGTGTGTGAGTAACTCCATGGATGAGTGACAGTCTGTGAGTGTCTGTTTACACTGATTGTATCTAAGGTTATATTAGAGTCTGAAGAGGTTCATCGTATTATCACATGAATGATATCATCAGTGATGTTATCAGTCATGTCAAATGAGATGTTTTCAGTGATGTCATCAGTGATGTCATTTGAGATGTCATCAGTGATGTCATCAGTGATGTCACTAACCATGTCATGAATGATGTAATATGTGACATCATCAGCAGTGGATTGCGGGTGCGCGATATATAGTTAGCGCTTATAACTATATATGGAATTTCAATGGTTTTATGCGAGTAAAATAAGGTTTTGTAAATGCAAATCCCTAACTATATATGGCCTAAAACCAATGGTTTTTTCATTGAATTTTCAAGGTTTTATAAATGCAAATTCCTAACTATATATCCACTATAACCTATGGTTTTTTCTGTGAATTTCATTGGTTTTTTAATGGCAAATATGAAAAGCTTTAAAATGTCAAGTACGTGATAGATGAAAACATTTTCGTATTTATGCACGCTGATGTGCTTTGAACGCTGCACCCCCCCCTCCCCTCTTTTGTCTTAGTAGTACTCTCTCTTTGCAGATAGTGAACGGTAGTTAACGCAAGCCTTTCCCCCCTTTTTAATCCGTCGTGCCTGCTTGTCTCTCCATTTGATTGATTGTTGTCCAAGCATTTACTGTTTTGGAATTGGTTCTCTTTGGATCATTCTCTATTTACAAACAAGCACAAAGTCGCAATACTCTGTTTAGTCTTTGCAGATAGTGAAAAATCGTGTAAAAAAAATAAAAGTAATCGAGCAAAATCAGTAGGCCTCTAATTGGATCTCTTTTTGACCTCGCTAAAATAGAAATATTAGGAACAACCATACATGAGAAATACGAAAATAGTGAGATGAACTGAGCTCCACACCATGAGGGCTGCAAGACAGCTCGGCTCCATCACCCATCCCGCACAAAATAACGACAAACCCTATGCAAATATTAAAAATATAGACAACACACCAGCAAAGAAACAGGGTAAAACATTTTATTAAAAAACTATTTACATAACGTTGGTTTATAAGATGATATCAGTAGTGGACCGATGTGTGAATAGATCAAAAGCAGCACAAGGCTCCAAGATCCGGATGGCAAGCTCCTGGATGTTGGGTGCCATAGTTTAGAGTTCTGAATTTGAGCCTTTTTCAATGCCTGTGCTTTGTTGAATCAAAATGGCGGCTTGACACAAAGCTGACTCAAGCGTTGCTACTGATGCTATGCAGACCAAAACTGGTTTTCAGTTTGTACATTTTTCTAGATTTTTCAATCCAAGTTTGGTTGACTTTGTAGAACGATGGCTTCAAATTTTCAACATACGGTGTGGTGGCGCTGACTGGGAGGGGGCGCTTCGCTCCTGCCCCCTCCCCAAGTAAGATTTTCATACGTGAAAGTACGTTAATGGTTTTGGTCCCTGAGATGCTTCGATGTCACTGCCATTCTCAAATAGCATAAGTTCTGGATGTTGGGTGCCATAGTTCAGAGTTCTGAGCAGCGCTTGTAACACTGTCTGAAGCTTATTTCCACCTACTGCAGCTTCACTATTCTCAAAGTAAGTGAGTGTCGTTTGTGGACCTGACTGCATTAGAAAACTTGGGCGGTGTGATGGCCATGGACTCGGAGAAGACGCTTGGCTCCGACACCCTCCCCAAGTCTTATAGCACTGGTGTAGCCTGAGATCGCCCCCGACATAGGCGGCCGGCTCCCGGGGTCCGGCGGAACTTTTTGCCTTTTGATGACTCTTCAATTCTGGACCTTGTCCCACAATCCGTTTCACCTGAAGACAAGCTGTAGTGGGGCGCCCCTTTACCGTTTTAGTTGCCATTCCGCCCGCTTTTGCTACACTGTGCCTCTTCCGCCATTCAGCTGTTTACCGCCCGCTCTTGCGACTACAGCGTCTCGCTCACCATGTAGTTGAGTTGCTCCCGCTCTTGCGGTGCAGCGATAGGCGGCTGCCACATGGCTCTCAAAATGGCGGCCGGCTCTTCGGTTTTGGGCCTGGTCCACTAAAATGGCCCTGGGACACCTTGGAACTCGGACGCTTCCCTGATAGGGCTTGGGTCCCATTCTCGAAAAGCGTCCCCTCAGCCGTGAAGATTCTACAAAAGTCTTGGGGGCCTCCGACTCCCGCAGGCTTCTGGTGGGGAGCGGCTGCCATGATTGCTCGTGGAATGGCCACGACGGAGCTACGAGATGGTAGTGGTCTCATGCTGACGCCAGCTTTAGTCTGAAACATCCTGAAACACTGTAGACTACCAATTCGATCAGTTCCGGTAGCGCCCCAACATGACCCGGAAGAGAAGAACTTGCCCTCCCCTCTTTGACTGATGGTTCTTGTTGCCTGTCCCCTCTGTTGTCATTTAACAGAACTTTTTGGACTGCTGAAAGGGGTTGTGTTCTGAACGCTGGTTGGTGGAGACATTTTGACTATATTCTTGACCTACGTTGTCGCGTAATGCGTTATATGACACGCCGCGTTAGCGCACCCGGAAGTGATCCGAGGCGCGGCGCGCAGCGCGTAACGTAAGCATAACAGGTCATGTGACTTGTTAATAAAACTTTTCATTGGTTCATTTTACTTTTGTTAATTTAATGATGAAAAGCTTGGTCATATGACCTAAAAATTACGCTTTTTATTGTTTTCGAACAATATTTTTTTTTCAAACATATGTTATAATATTCCAGGCTAATGTACTTTCCCGGAAAATTTACAACTGTCTTGCAAGTAAAATATATTCCTTTTTCGAGAAAAAGGGCGTTTCTTCCTTCCATGACGGAACCGTTGAGTAAAAGAGATTCGGCCTGCTGTCTTAGTCGCCGATATGCCTGATTATCAGATTCTTATCGATCACTTTATGTTGCAGACATGAAAAACACAACTGCCCTTGACCATTTATCTTTACTGCGTTCCTACATATTATACCTTTTATCCGTCATGTAATTGGACTGCTTTATTTCACTTGCCTTTTACTGATTCGAAAACAGTGACTAAAAGTAAAAACTTTACCAATGTAAATACTACTACCGTGTTTTGTTTTAAAAACCTTTATTGTGAAAATGTCAGTATACAAATACGGGCCTATAACCACGTGGGCCGGCCACGGAGCAAACTGAAATCGTATATGATGAGGAGACATTTACACTGTAGAGGAACGTAACGAGCGGGCCATTAGGTTGCAAGAACTAAGGTGTCTAACAGTTGCGGAATCGGTGGACATACATTTTGTAATTAAAATAGGACAGGGCCACTTACAATAACATTTTCTAGATATACATTTGCGGGCAAGGAGTTACGAGTCCCATTTATACCGGCGCCATTTTGGGCGAGGCCGGGCAGGTCCAAGATATAGTCAAAATGTCTCCACCAACCATCGGCCAGACCAGAACCCCTTTCGGCCCTTTATGCTACAAGATGGTGTCTTCCATTCAGAAAATATTGTTGGCAGCATTTTGAAAGGAAACAGAAACAGCCGTTCTCCTAGTGAGTTTCACATTGTTACATTTAGGAAGAATGTTGAAGAGTAGTATGTGGAAAATCTGAAGCCATTTTTCTACAAACTCTCAATCAGACTTGGATGGAAAAAAAAAACATGAAGAATGTACAAACTGAAAACCAATTTTTGTCTGTATAGCATCAACAGTAACGCTTGAGTCAGCTTTGTGTCAAGCCGCCATTTTCATTCAATCAATAGCGTCCCCCTGCACACATTCAGGGACCTGGTCGTGTCTTCAGATGAAACGGATTGTAGGAAAAGAAGCAGAAAGGAAAAGGCAAAAAGTTCCGCCGGACCTCGGGAGCCGGCCGCCTATGTCATGTGCGACCTTTGGCCACACAAGGGCAATAGTGAAGCTGCAGCAGATGCAAATAAGCTTCAGACAATCTTACAAGCACTGCTCAGAAATCTCAACTGAGGCACTCAACATCCAGGACTTGCCATTCGAATCTTGGCGCCTTGTGCTGGTTCCGACCTATTCACACATCGGTCCTGGATCTCGGCGCGTTCGACTCACTGTACCGCAACAGTGACCGCAATTCAGCTGGACAAGCCGCCATTTTCATTCACTCAATAGCGTCCCCCTACACACATTCAGGGACCTGGTCGTGTCTTCAGATGAAACGGATTGTAGGAAAAGAAGCAGAAAGGAAAAAAGTTCCGCTGAACACCACCTTGGGCAATAGTGAAGCTGCAAAAGGTGCAAATAAGCTTAAGACAGTCTTCAACTTACTCTGATTCTTATAATAAACTTCAGATAGTCTTACAAGCACTGCTCAGAACTCTCAACTGAGGCACTCAACATCCAGGACTTGCCATTCGGATCTTGGTGCCTTGTGCTGGTTCCGACCTATTCACACATCGGTCCACTACTGACATCACCTCATAAGCCAACGGGGCACCCCACGCCGACTTTCGGCGCAGCATTGTAGGATGGCCACACCAGTGCGGCAACTTGCTGGACACAACATCGGGGCCATCCAGATCTCGGCGCGTTCGACTCACTGTACCGCAACAGTGACCGCAACTCAGCTGGACACGCCGTCTTTCGGCGCAGCATTGTAGGATGGCCACACCAGTGCGGCAATTTGCTGGACACCACCTCAGTGCCATCCGGATCTCGGCGCGTTCGAGTCACTGTACCGCAACAGTGACCGCAATTCAGCTGGACACGCCGTCTTTCGGCGCAGCATTGTAGGATGGCCACACCAGTGCGGCAATTTGCTGGACACCACCTCGGTGCCATCCGGATCTCGGCGCGTTCGAGTCACTGTACCGCAACAGTGACCGCAACTCAGCTGGACACGCCATCTTTCGGCGCAGCATTGTAGGATGGCCACACCAGTGCGGCAATTTGCTGGACACCACCTCGGTGCCATCCGGATCTCGGCGCGTTGTGCTGCCTTCGGCCTATTCGCACATCGGTCCGCTACTGACGCCGCCTCACGTGCCAACGGATTTTCTACACTTTTTGTAGCCCTATGCCGCATAACAGGTCATGTGACTTGTTTATAAAACTTTTCATTGGTTCATTTTACTTTTGGTTTCCTAAAGATGGAAGGCTTGGTCATATGACCTAAAAATAACACTTTTTATTGGTTTAGAACATTTTTTTTTCCCAAACGATGAAAGCCCCACCTTGTTTCTGGATCATTCAGACTGAAGCTGGCGTCAGCATGAGAGCACCACCATCTCGTGGCTCCGTCGTGGTCATTCCGCGAGCAATCATGGCAGCCGCTCCCCACCGGAAGCCTGCGGGAGTCGGGGGCCCCCAAGACTTTTGTAGAATCTTCACGGCTGAGGGGACGCTTTTCGAGAATGGAGCCCAAGCCCTAGCAGGCAAGCGTCCGAGTTCCAAGGTGTCCCAGGGCCATTTCAGTGGACCAGGCCCAAAACCGAGGAGCCGTCCGCCATTTTAAGAGCCATGTGGCAGCCGCCTATCGCTGCACTGCAAGAGTGGAAGCAACTCAACAACATGGTGAGCGAGACGCTGTAGCCGCAAAAGCGAGCGCAACTCAGCTAGATGGCCGCCACCTGGGGAGGCCCGTTCACGCCGCCCCCCCCCCCCCCCGGGCCGCCGCACGCCAATTTTCGGAGCAGCATTGTAGGATACCAAAACCAGTGCGGCAGTTTACTGGACATCACCTGGGTGCCTGTCGTACATGTTGTGTCAGCCATGTGACACTGGACACAGTCCCATCAACATCTCAACGCGTTCTGCTGCCTTGGGACTATTCGCACAACAGACCGCTACTGACGAGGCCTCCCCCGCACCACCCGGGACGCCCCACGCTGTTTTTCTGTGCTGCATTGTAGGATCCCAAAACCAGTGCGGCACCCAGGCGACATCACCTGGGTGCGGTCCAGAACTCTGCACGTTGTGCTGCCTTGGGACTATTCGCACAAAAGACAGCTTCTAACCATTGTTGCTTTTTGTGTTGAAAAATGTTTAAATGTTTTTAGTTTTTGTTCCGTTCGTTATAGTTAATAGTTAATAAAGTTTTATAATCTTACTTTGTTGGAGTGTTATCTATTTTTTTAAAAACGGGTGAATGGGGCCTTGAATCGGGTTATTGTCATGTGTGGGCTTTGGAAGTGTGCTGCTGCAGGATCGGACATTTCAAACTCAAATGCACGTTCTTTTTCTTACCTTTCCGAAGCATGGAGCGCAATAGCAGGCAGAGAAAGGGTGATGCACGTGTTGAACACTACCTGACCTGGCAAGTTGCTGGCAGTGCCCCCCCCCCCCGCCCGCTCCTGAAAGAGGACACACACACACCGCCGCCCCGAGTACTTCACAAATCTTTAAAAGACCATGCGCTTGTTCATGAGGCTTAAATGGTTTATCACCTCTTCTAGAACCCCTGCATCGACCCTCTGACGTTTCCTGGAAAAATTACCATGTAACACAATACCAAGCCCTGTCAGCTGAAACCCCCAAGGAATCGTGGGGCATATTATCAAGGGGGTTTATCTCCGCTTTTTTGGCTTTAAAAGCCAAGAAAGCGGAGATAGAAATATCTCCCTATTACCAAGCTGTCGCTAACACCAGTTAGTGACAGCTAAAAGGAGATAGCGACCATCTTGGGCCCCGCTTTGCATGTCAGTGATACTTATCACTAATGACATGCAAAGCGGGCGTGCCAAGATGTTAGCGACTGGAAACAGTCCCTAACATCGCTATCTCCTATTACCAACTTTTGGAGATATTCGCGCTAAGCGCGAATATCTCCAAAATCTAACACCTGCCCTGAGCAGTTCTTAGCCATGTTATCCAATGGGAGGTGGATAACATGGCTAAGAGCATTTGCTCGATAATACATGAATATCGCTGACTTTTCTGCGATAATAGCAAGGTTTATCTGCGATAAAAATCGCCGATGTGCGGCGATAATTTTTGTCTCTAAACAAGTTAGAGACAAAAATTATCGCTAGTTGTTCGTAATATGCCCCCGAGTTTTTGCTTGCAGAAATCGGGAGGCGGGAGACTAGCACTGAAATCAGTAGTCTCACGCCTGAATCGGGAGGGTTGGCATGTCTGAATTCTCTACAGCTGGGGCCATAAACTACATCCGCAGGGGTAGGTGATAGCCTAGGTCCGGCCTGGACAATCGGACACAGAGGAAGAGGAGTGTCAGAGGGTGCGGTAGTGAATAGGGTGAAAGAGAGGTGTCGGGAGGGCACAGGGTGTGATTCTCAGAGAAGAGCAGCGCAGATGGGGGGAAGTATATGGCCCATGCATGAGAGAGAGAGCGGGGATGACCAGTGCGTGGGGGAGATGCTTGCGAGGGTGGGAAGCCATGCTGAGGATCGGCGGCGTGCAGAGAGTGGGCCTGGTCAAGGCATCTAAAATGGCTGCCGTGCACGACAAAATTGTGGCATTGGACAAAAAGGCAAGATGGCGCAGACAATGTTTTTCAATAAGGATTCATTTATAACAAAATATTTACTCGCAGTGACAAAATGGTGGTCAACACTTCCTGATTTCCATCGAATCGAACGTTAACAAACGTCACGCAGCAAAAAAAAAAAAAAAAAAAAAAAGCTCACGCACAGAGCAGTTTTTAACCATGTTATCCAATGGAAGGTGGATAACACGGCTAAGAGCATTTGCTGGATAATGCATGAATATCGCTGACTTTTCAACGATACTCATGCATTGTGGCCGATGTGCGGCGATAATTTTTATCTCTAAACAATTAAAACGAAGCACAAAATGGCGAATTCCCGTTTCGCTACCAGTTTGCGGCCCAGTTCGCGGCCCGTGAAGCGCTTCTACCGTGAAAAATCATTTTTTTTTTCTTTTCCCCACGGGACCCTTTAATAACCCCAACAACATTCCTAGGGGGTCAAGAGGGGGATACCTTGCCCCCTTTCATTAAATTCCCCTTTCGTTTTTCACCTCTTCTTCTCTCTCGATCCTACCGAGAGACAAGATGGCGGCCGCTCCGGACTGTCACGCAGCAAAAAAAAAAAAAGCTCACGCACAGCCGCTGGAAGAGATGTATCAACATATATCAGCCTCCTCAGCCACCCTCAGGAAACATAGGGGATTAGGATACGTCTCCCGCACCCCCTTATACCTAATAATTTAATTAACGAAGCACAAAATGGCGAATTCCCGTTTCGCTACCAGTTTGCGGCCCAGTTCGCGGCCCGTGAAGCGCTTCTACCGTGAAAAATCATTTTTTTTTCTTTTCCCCACGGGACCCTTTAATAACCCCAACAACATTCCTAGGGGGTCAAGAGGGGGATACCTTGCCCCCTTTCATTAAATTCCCCTTTCGTTTTTCACCTCTTCTTCTCTCTCGATCCTACCGAGAGACAAGATGGCGGCCGCTCCGGACTGTTTAGAATGTTGACAGACACCGGAGAGCCAATCAGCTTTCTGCGCGCAAGTTCCGTTTCGCGAAAAGTAAGCGGACCGGATCGCTGCCCAGAGCGCTGTTACAGATATATATCTTGTTTTGAACGTTAATTTCTCAAAATCCACTGAAGCACATATATTGAGACCTAGCAAAGGCACATCGGGCTAACAGTCCCTACAATTTTGCCAAGTTTCGTGCAAATCCATTCAGCCGTTCGAGCTAAAAGTGAGGCCAAAGGCCCTATGGAAATTAACATGGGAAAAACGCGTTTTGGGACCCCCCTTTTTTCTCGGCCCCCCCTTGACGACCCCCCCCCAAATTTTCAAGGGCTGCTCAGAAACAAAATGTGCCATTTTCCTGAAAATTTCAGCCGATTCCGTCCACAAACGCCAAAGTTATTAGACATAGAATTTTCAAAAATGCCATAGGGAAAAAATCCTAACTATATATACCTACTGGCGATAGCCAGTAGGTAATATATATATATATATATATATATATATATATATTTCCTACTGGCGGTCGCCAGTAGGTATATATAGGTCGGCCGTAGGAGTAAGAACAATACTACGGCTTTACATCTACTCACCTGACTGCCATCATAGAGTATTCCATGACAATATCAGTGCATGCGCCAAATAAAGAACTTTCCAAATGGCTTTTAAATGCGAGGATTTTCAGTTCGCATTTCTTCACAACGCGCATTGCACTATGGAGTTTGAAGTTTTTGTAATGGGTCACGTGAATAAAACCTCAAATAAAATGCTTGAGCTTACGTCTGCGTCACTTTCCACCTGTGAGCAAGGCTACTGATGCCGAAACGTTAGGAAACGGAGGCTGGCGCTGCTCGACCTTGAAAGCAATCTTACTGCAGCAATGGGCTTCAACATGTTTGTTTTGCACGGCAAGTGTATTTGATGGGCTGGTCCGTGCCCATTTCCTTGAAGCCGCCCTGTAGGGTCTGGGGCTCCAGAACAAGAGACTTTTGTGTTGTGATGTTTATGGAGGAGCCTGATCCACTCGCACACCAGACCTACGAAGGAAATGCTAAATTAAGCGAAATATGGATGTGTGAGGAAGGGATTTGTGGCAGGCTGACGTCCTGCTACAATCGTGCTGCAGCCTAAGATGCCGTCTGGTCGCCCGTAGGAGTAAGAACAATACTACGGCTTTACATCTACTCACCTGACTGCCATCATAGAGTATTTCATGACAATATCAGTGCATGCGCCAAATAAAGAACTTTCCAAATGGCTTTTAAATGCGAGGACTTTCAGTTCGCATTTCTTCACAACGCGCATTGCACTATGGAGTTTGAAGTTTTTGTAATGGGTCACGTGAATAAAACCTCAAATAAAATGCTTGAGCTTACGTCTGCGTCACTTTCCACCTGTGAGCAAGGCTACTGATGCCGAAACGTTAGGAAACGGAGGCTGGCGCTGCTCGACCTTGAAAGCAATCTTACTGCAGCAATGGGCTTCAACATGTTTGTTTTGCACGGCAAGTGTATTTGATGGGCTGCTCCGTGCCCATTTCCTTGAAGCCGCCCTGTAGGGTCTGGGGCTCCAGAACGAGAGACTTTTGTGTTGTGATGTTTATGGAGGAGCCTGATCCACTCGCACACCAGACCTATGAAGGAAATGCTAAATTAAGCGAAATATGGATGTGTGAGGAAGGGATTTGTGGCAGACTGACGTCCTGCTACATTCGTGCTGCAGCCTAAGATGCCGTCTGGTCGCCCGTAGGAGTAAGAACAATACTACGGCTTTACATCTACTCACCTGACTGCCATCATAGAGTATTCCATGACAATATCAGTGCATGCGCCAAATAAAGAACTTTTCAAATGGCTTTTAAATGCGAGGACTTTCAGTTCGCATTTCTTCACAACGCGCATTGCACTATGGAGTTTGAAGTTTTTGTAATGGGTCACGTGAATAAAACCTCAAATAAAATGCTTTAGCTTACGTCTGCGTCACTTTCCACCTGTGAGCAAGGCTACTGATGCCGAAATGTTAGGAAACGGAGGCTGGCGCTGCTCGACCTTGAAAGCAATCTTACTGCAGCAATAGGCTACAACATGTTTGTTTTGCACGGCAAGTGTATTTGATGGGCTGCTCCATGCCCATTTTCTTGAAGCCGCCCTGTAGGGTCTGGGGCTCCAGAACGAGAGACTTTTGTGTTGTGATATATATCTATATATATATATATATATATATATTCCATATATAGTTAGCTAACTATAAGCGCTAACTATATATCGCGCACCCGCAATCCACTGCTGATGATGTCACATATTACATCATTCATGACATGGTCAGTGACATCACTGATGACATCACTGATTACAACATCCAGTGACTGTATGTTTCTGTAAAGTTAAAATATGTTTCACATATTGAAGAATGAGTGGATGTATAAGTGTCTGGATGAAGAATTTAGTAGGGGCATGACTGACTGTATGAGTGAGTGATTAAATGTGTCTCACTGAGTGCATGGGTTAGTGACTAAACTGTCTTAATTCGTGCATCAGTATGTTTGTTGTTGTGTAAACTGCTGCTTGTGTTGATCAGTAGCTATAAGAGTAGCCATATGGGTTATTGATTGGTTGCCCAAATATTTGAATGGGAGGCTGAGTGTGTGTGTGGGTGGCTGGGAGGTGCGTGACTCTGTGCATAGATGTGTAAGCAGTTGATTCACTAGGAGTATGAGTTCAAGAGTGCATGTGGAAACAGCTATATGAGCGGTTGACTGTGCATGGGTGTGTTGGTGAGTGAATGGATTTCTCATTGCTACATGTGCAAGTAAGTACGTATGTAAAACACAATACATGTGAGAGTTGAGATATATAAATAACTGAACATAAGAGCCAGTGAATGTGTGAGTGGCTGTATCGATCACTGTGAGCTTGTATCAGGGATTATATAAGAGAGTAAATATGTGTTATTATATGTTTGAATAAGTAAGATGTGTATAACTGTATACTTGAGGAAATGGAGGTGTGATTGATTCTTTGCATGACTGACTAGGTGTGTGAGTAAGTCCATGGATGAGTGACAGTCTGTGAGTGTCTGTTTATACTGAGTGTATGTAAGGTTATATTAGAGTCTGAAGAGGTTCATTGTATTATCACATGAGTGATGTGATCAGTGATGACAAATGAGATGTCATCAGTGATGTCATTTGAGTTGTCATCAGTGATGTCATTTGAGATGTCATCATTGATATCATTTGAGTTGTCATCAGTGATGTCATTTGAGATGTCATCAGTGATGTCATCAGTGATGTCACTGACCATGTCATGAATGATGTAATATGTGACATCATCAGCAGTGGATTGCGGGTGCGCGATATATAGTTAGCGCTTATAGTTAGCTAACTATATATGGAATTTCAATGGTTTTATGCGAGTAAAATAAGGTTTTGTAAATGCTAATTCCTAACTATATATGGCCTATAACCTATGGTTTTTTCATTGAATTTTCAAGGTTTTGTAAATGCAAATTCCTAACTATATATCCACTATAACCTATGGTTTTTTCTGTGAATTTCATTGGTTTTTTAATAGCAAATATGAAAAGCTTTAAAATGTCAAGTACGTGATAGATAAAAACATTTTCGTATTTATGCACGCTGATGTGCTTTGAACGCTGCCCCCCCCCCCTCCCCTCTTTTGCCTTTGTTAGTACTCTCTCTTTGCAGATACAGAAGGGCAGTTAACGCAGGCCTTTACCCCCGTTGTAATCCGTCGTACCTCCTTGTCTCTCCATTTGATTGATTGTTGTCCAAGCATTTACTGTTTTAGAATTGGTTCTCTTTGGATCATTCTCTATTTACAAACAAGCACAAAGTCGCAATACTCTGTTTAGTCTTTGCAGATAGTGAAAAATCGTGTAAAAAAATAAAAGTAATCGAGCAAAATCAGTAGGCCACTAATTGGATCTCTTTTTGACCTCGCTAAAATAGAAATATTAGGAACAACCCTTCTTGAGAAATACGAAAATAGTGAGATGAACTGAGCTCCACACCATGAGGGCTGCAAGACAGCTCGGCTCCATCACCCATCCCGCACAAAATAATGACAAACCCTATGCAAATATTAAAAATATAGACAACACACCAGCAAAGAAATAGGGTAAAACATTTTATTAAAAAACTATTTACATAACGTTGGTTTATAAGATGATGTCAGTAGTGGACCGATGTGTGAATAGATCAAAAACAGCACAAGGCTCCAAGATCCGGATAGCAAGCTCCTGGATGTTGGGTGCCATAGTTTAGAGTTCTGAATTTCAGCCTTTTTCAATGCCTGTGCTTTGTTGAATCAAAATGGCGGTTTGACACAAAGCTGACTCAAGCGTTGTTACTGATGCTATGCAGACCAAAACTGGTTTTCAGTTTGTACATTTTTCTAGATTTTTCAATCCAAGTTTGGTTGACTTTGTAGAACGATGGCTTCAGATTTTCAACATACGGTGTGGTGGCGCTGACTGGGAGGGGGCGCTTCGCTCCTGCCCCCTCCCCAAGTAAGATTTTCATACGTGAAAGTACGTTAATGGTTTTGGTCCCCGAGATGCTTCGATGTCACTACCATTCTCAAATAGCATAAGTTCTGGATGTTGGGTGCCATAGTTAAGAGTTCTGAGCAGTGCTTGTAACACTGTCTGAAGCTTATTTCCTCCTACTGCAGCTTCACTATTCTCAAAGTAAGTGAGTGTCGTTTGTGGACCTGACTGCATTAGAAAACAATATGATATGTTACCTTCCTAAACAGCTTGACGGAGGCCCCTGAGGGGCGCTGTGATGGCCATGGACTCGGAGAAGACGCTTGGCTCCGACACCCTCCCCAAGTCTTATAGCACTGGTGTAGCCTGAGATCGCCCCCGACATAGGCGGCCGGCTCCCGGGGTCCGGCGGTACTTTTTGCCTTTTGATGACTCTTCAATTCTGGACCTTGTCCCACAATCCGTTTGACCTGAAGACAAGCTGTAGTGAGGCGCCCCTTTATCGTTTTAGTTGCCATTCCGCCCGCTTTTGCTACACTGTGCCTCTTCCGCCATTCAGCTGTTTTCCACCCGCTCTTGCGACTACAGCGTCTCGCTCACCATGTAGTTGAGATGCGCCCGCTCTAGCGGTGCAGCGATAGGCGGCTGCCACAGGACTCTCAAAATGGCGGCCGGCTCTTCGGTTTTGGGCCTGGTCCACTAAAATGGCCCTGGGACACCTTGGAACTCGGACGCTTGTCTGCTAGGGCTTGGATCCCATTCTCGAAAAGCGTCCCCTCAGCCGTGAAGATTCTACAAAAGTCATGGGGGCCTCCGACTCCCGCAGGCTTCTGGTGGGGAGCGGCTGCCATGATTGCTCGTGGAATGGCCACGACGGAGCTACGAGATGGTAGTGGTCTCATGCTGACGCCAGCTTTAGTCTGAAACATCCAGAAACACTGTAGACTACCAATTCGATCAGTTCCGGTAGCGCCCCAACATGACCCGGAAGAGAAGAACTTGCCCTCCCCTCTTTGACTGATGGTTCTTGTTGCCTGTCCCCTCTGTTGTCATTTAACAGAACTTTTTGGACTACTGAAAGGGGTTGTGTTCTGAACGCTGGTTGGTGGAGACATTTAGACTATATTCTTGACCTACGTTGTCGCGTAATGCGTTTTATGACACGCCGCGTTAGCGCACCCGGAAGTGATCCGAGGCGCGGCGCGCAGCGCGTAACGTAAGCATAACAGGTCATGTGACTTGTTAATAAAACTTTTCATTGGTTCATTTTACTTTTGTTAATTTAATGATGAAAAGCTTGGTCATATGACCTAAAAATTACGCTTTTTATTATTTTCGAACAATATTTTTTTTTCAAACATATGTTATAATATTCCAGGCTAATGTACTTTCCCGGAAAATTTACAACTGTCTGGCAAGTAAAATATATTCCTTTTTCGAGAAAAAGGGCGTTTCTTCCTTCCATGACGGAGCCGTTGAGTAAAAGAGATTCGGCCTGCTGTCTTAGTCGCCGATGCGCCTGATTATCAGATTCTTATCGATCACTTTATGTTGCAGACATGAAAAACACAACTGCCCTTGACCATTTATCTTTACTGCGTTCCTACATATTATACCTTTTATCCGTCATGTAATTGGACTGCTTTATTTCACTTGCCTTTTACTGATTCGAAAACAGTCACTAAAAGTAAAAACTTTACAAATGAAAATACTACTACCGTGTTTTGTTTTAAAAACCTTTATTGTGAAAATGTCAGTATACAAATACGGGCCTATAACCACGTGGGCCGGCCACGGAGCAAACTCAAATCGTATATGATGAGGAGACATTTACACTGTAGAAGAACGTAACGAGCGGGCCATTAGGTGACAAGAACAAAGGTGTCTAACAGTTGCGGAATCGGTGGACGTACATTTTGTAATTAAAATACGACAGGGCCACTTACAATAACATTTTCTAGATATACATTTGCGGGCAAAGAGTTACGAGTCCCATTTATACCGGCGCCATTTTGGGCGAAGCCGGGCAGGTCCAAGATATAGTCAAAATGTCTCCACCAACCATCGGCCAGACCAGAACCCCTTTCGGCCCTTTATGCTACAAGATGGTGTCTTCCATTCAGAAAATATTGGTGGCAGCATTTTGAAAGGAAACAGAAACAGCCGTTCTCCTAGTGAGTTTCACATTGTTACATTTAGGAAGAATGTTGAAGAGTAGTATGTGGAAAATCTGAAGCCATTTTTCTACAAACTCTCAATCAGACTTGGATGGAAAAAAAAACCTGAAGAATGTACAAACTGAAAACCAATTTTTGTCTGTATAGCACCAACAGTAACGCTTGAGTCAGCTTTGTGTCAAGCCGCCATTTTCATTCAATCAATAGCGTCCCCCTGCACACATTCAGGGACCTGGTCGTGTCTTTAGATGAAACGCATTGTAGGAAAAGAAGCAGAAAGGAAAAGGAAAAAAGTTCCGCCGGACCTAGTGAAGCTGCAGCAGGTGCAAATAAGCTTCAGACAGTCTTACAAGCACTGCTCAGAACTCTCAACTGAGGCACTCAACATCCAGGACTTGCCATTCGGATCTTAGCGCCTTGTATTTTTGTTTTGTTCTTGATGGAGGGGAAACAACAAAAAACAGGCATTGAAAACGGCTCAACTGGAGCAAAAAAAAAATTACTTCTTGGGTGCATTAGGGCATTTATGATTTTCGAATGCCGTATTCATCATGTTGATGCTCATGTTGCCATAGGACAGCATAGCACCACAGTGTATACAAGTTAACTTCATATGTTCAGATGAGGCAGGTGGCATATTTAGCATTCACCTTCTTTGATCCAGGAGGGATGGAGAAAAACTGCCAGATGAAACTTGAAACTTGGCCATCCAGATCTCGGCGCGTTCGACTCACTGTACCGCAACAGTGACCGCAACTCAGCTGGACACGCCGTCTTTCGGCGCAGCATTGTAGGATGGCCACACCAGTGCGGCAATTTGCTAGACACCACCTCGGTGCCATCCGGATCTCGGCGCGTTCGAGTCACTGTACCGCAACAGTGACCGCAATTCAGCTGGACACGCCGTCTTTCGGCGCAGCATTGTAGGATGGCCACACCAGTGCGGCAATTTGCTGGACACCACCTCGGTGCCATCCGGATCTCGGTGCGTTCGAGTCACTGTACCGCAACAGTGACCGCAACTCAGCTGGACACGCCGTCTTTCGGCACAGCATTGTAGGATGGCCACACCAGTGCGGCAATTTGCTGGACACCACCTCGGTGCCATCCGGATCTCGACGCGTTGTGCTGCCTTCGGCCTATTCGCACATCGGTCCGCTACTGACAGTGACCGCAACTCAGCTGGACACGCCGTCTTTCGGCGCAGCATTGTAGGATGGCCACACCAGTGCGGCAATTTGCTGGACACCACATCGGTGCCATCCGCATCTCGACGCGTTGTGCTGCCTTCGGCCTATTCGCACATCGGTCCGCTACTGACAGTGACCGCAACTCAGCTGGACACGCCGTCTTTCGGCGCAGCATTGTAGGATGGCCACACCAGTGCGGCAATTTGCTGGACACCACCTCGGTGCCATCCGGATCTCGACGCGTTGTGCTGCCTTCGGCCTATTCGCACATCGGTCCGCTACTGACGCCGCCTCACGTGCCAACGGATTTTCTACGCTTTTTGTAGCCCTATGCCGCAGAACAGGTCATGTGACTTGTTTATAAAACTTTTCATTGGTTCATTTTACTTTTGGTTTCCTAAAGATGGAAGGCTTGGTCATATGACCTAAAAATAACACTTTTCATTGGTTTAGAACATTTTTTTTCCCAAACGATGAAAGCCCCACCTTGTTTCTGGATCATTCAGACTGAAGCTGGCGTCAGCATGAGAGCACCACCATCTCGTGGCTCCGTCGTGGTCATTCCGCGAGCAATCATGGCAGCCGCTCCCCACCGGAAGCCTGCGGGAGTCGGGGGCCCCCAAGACTTTTATACAATCTTCACGGCTGAGGGGACGCTTTTCGAGAATGGAGCCCAAGCCCTAGCAGGCAAGCGTCCGACTTCCAAGGTGTCCCAGGGCCATTTCAGTGGACCAGGCCCAAAACCGAAGAGCCGTCCGCCATTTTGACAGCCATGTGGCAGCCGCCTATCGCTGCACTGCAAGAGTGGGAGCAACTCCACAACATGGTGAGCGAGACGCTGTGGCCGCAAGAGCGAGCGCAACTCAGCTAGATGGCCGCCACCTGGGGAGGCCCGTTCACGCCGCCTCCCCCCCCCCCCCGGGCCGCCGCACGCCAATTTTCGGAGCAGCATTGTAGGATACCAAAACCAGTGCGGCAGTTTACTGGACATCACCTGGGTGCCTGTCGTACATGTTGTGTCAGCCATGTGACACTGGACACAGACCGCTACTGACGAGGCCTCCCCCCGCACCACCCGGGACGCCCCACGCTGTTTTTCTGTGCTGCATTGTAGGATCCCTAAACCAGTGCGGCACCCAGGCGACATCACCTGGGTGCCGTCCAGAACTCTGCACGTTGTGCTGCCTTGGGACTATTCGCACAACAGACCGCTACTGACGAGGCCTCCCCCCGCCCCACCCGGGACACCCCACGCCAATTTTCGGAGCAGCATTGTAGGATCCCTAAACCAGTGCGGCACCCAGGCGACATCACCTGGGTGCCGTCCAGAACTCTGCACGTTGTGCTGCCTTGGGACTATTCGCACAAAAGACAGCTTCTAACCATTGTTGCTTTTTGTGTTAATAAATGTTTAAATGTTTTTAGTTTTTGTTCTGTTCATTATCGTTAAAAGTTAATAAAGTTTTATAACCTTACTTTGTTGGAGTGTTATCTATTTTTTGAAAAACGGGTGAATGGGGCCTTGAATCGGGTTATTGTCATGTGTGGGCTTTGGAAGTGTGCTGCTGCACGATCGGACATTTCAAACTCAAATGCACGTTCTTTTTCTTACCTTTCCGAAGCATGGAGCGCAATAGCAAGCAGAGAAAGGGTGATGCACGTGTTGAACACTACCTGACCTGGCAAGTTGCTGGCAGTGCCCCCCCGCCCGCTCCTGAAAGAGGGCACACACACACCGCCGCCCCGAGTACTTCAGAAATCTTTAAAAGACCATGCGCTTGTTCATGAGGCTTAAATGGTTTATCACCTCTTCTAGAACCCCTACATCGACCCTCTGACGTTTCATGGAAAAATTACCATGTAACACAATACCAAGCCCTATCAGCTGAAACCCCCAAGGAATCGTGGGGCATATTAGCAAGGGGGTTTATCTCCGCTTTTTTGGCTTTAAAAACCATGAAAGCGGAGATAAAATTATTTCCCTATTATCAAGCTGTCGCTAACACCAGTTAGTGACACCTAAAAGGAGATAGCGACCATCTTGGGCCCGGCTTTGCATGTCAGTGATACTTATCACTAATGACATGCAAAGTGGCGTGCCAAGATGTTAGCGACTGGAAACAGTCCCTAACATCGCTACCTTCTATTACCAACTTTTGGAGATATTCGCACTAAGCGCGAATATCTCCAAAAGCTAACACCTGCCCTGAGCAGGTCTTAGCCATGTTATCCAATGGGAGGTGGATAACATGGCTAAGAGCATTAGGTCGATAATACATGAATATCGCTGACTTTTCTGCGATAATAGCAAGGTTTATCTGCGATAAAAATCGCCGATGTGCGGCGATAATTTTTGTCTCTAAACAAGTTATAGACAAAAATTATCGCTAGTTGTTAGTAATATGCCCCCGGGTTTTTGCTTGCAGAAATCGGGAGGCGGGAGACTAGCACTGAAATCAGTACTCACACGCCTGAATCAGGAGAATTGGCATGTCTGAATTCTCTACAGCTGGGGCCATAAACTACATCCGCAGGGGTAGGTGATAGCCTGGGACCAGCCTAGCATCTAAAATGGCTGCCGTGCACGACAAAATTGTGGCATTCGAAAAAAGGCAAGATGGCGCAGCCGCTGGAAGAGATATATCAACATATATCAGCCTCCTCAGCCACCCTCAGGAAACATAGGGGATTAGGATATGTCTCCCGCACCCCCTTATACCTAGTACTTTAATTAACGAAGCACAAAATGGCGAATTCCCGTTTCGCTACCAGTTTGCGGCCCAGTTCGCGGCCCGTGAAGCGCTTCTACCGTGAAAAATCATTTTTTTTTTATTTTCCCCACGGGACCCTTTAATAACCCCAACAACATTCCTAGGGGGTCAAGAGGGGGATACCTTGCCCCCTTTCATTAAATTCCCCCTTAGTTTTTCACCTTTTCTTCTCTCTCGATCCTACCGAGAGACAAGATGGCGGCCGCTCCGGACTGTCACGCAGCAAAAAAAAAAAAAAAGCTCACGCACAGCCGCTGGAAGAGATGTATCAACATATATCAGCCTCCTCACCCACCCTCAGGAAACATAGGGGATTAGGATACGTCTCCCGTACCCACTTATAACTAGTAATTTAATTTACGAAGCACAAAATGGCGAATTCCCGTTTCGCTACCAGTTCGCGGCCGCGCTTCTACCGTGAAAAATCATTTTTTTTTTATTTTCCCCACGGGACCCTTTAATAACCCCAACAACATTCCTAGGAGGTCAAGAGGGGGATACCTTGCCCCCTTTCATTAAATTCCCCCTTCGTTTTCCACCTCTTCTTCTCTCTCGATCCTACCGAGAGACAAGATGGCGTCCGCTCCGGACTGTTTAGAATGTTGACAGACACCGGAGAGCCAATCAGCTTTCTGCGCGCAAAGTTCCGATAAGCGAAAAGTAAGCGGACCGGATCGCTGCCCAGAGCGCTGTTACAGATATATATCTTGGTTTGAACGTTAATTTCTCAAAAACTACTGGAGCACATATATTGAGACCTAGCAAAGGCACATCGGGCTAACAGTCCCTACAATTTTGCCAAGTTTCGTGCAAATCCATTCAGCCGTTCGAGCTAAAAGTGAGTCCAACCGCCCTATGGAAAACTCAATGCAAAAAACGCGTTTTGGGACCCCCCTTTTTTCTCAGCCCCCCCTTGACGAAACCCCACCAAATTTTCAGGAGCTGCTCAGAAACAAAATGTGCCATTTTCCTGAAAATTTCAGCCGATTCCATCCACAAACGCCAAAGTTATTAGACATAGAATTTTCAAAAGTCCCATAGGGAATTTATCCTAACTATATATACCTACTGGCGAACGCCAGTAGGTAATATATATATATATACATATATATATATATATATATTCACTTAAAAAACCATAGGTTTCAGGCCTTATATAGTTAGGAATTAGCATTTAAAAATCCATTGAGATTGTACTAATTATATTTTGCGCACCCGCAATCCACTGCTGATGATGTCACATATTACATCATGCATGACATGGTCAGTGACATCACTGATGACATCTCAAATGACATCACTGATGACATCACTGATGGCATCTCATTTGATATCACTGATGACATCACTGATGACATCATCCAGTGACTGTGTGTTTCTGTAAAGTTTAAATATGTTTTACATATTGAAGATTGCAGTGCATTGCGGGCGCGCGAGTTATAGCTAGCTGAACTAACTATAACTGGGGAATTTCAAAGGTTTTGTATGAGTGAAATGCCCAGCTAACTATAAAATGTGTGAAACCTATGGTTTTTTCAGTGAATTTCTAAGTTTTTTTAATGCTAATTCCTAACTATAACGTGCCTGAAACCTATGGTTGTTTCAGTGAATTTCAAAGGTTTTTTAAATGCTAATTCCTAACTATAACATGTGTGAAACTTATGGTTTTTTCAGTGAATTTCTAAGGTTTTTTAATTGCTAATTCCTAACTATTACGAGGCTAAAACCTATGTTTTTTTCAGTGAATTTATATATATACGGGCACTGAAAAAGGCTCCATGCCGAAATGCATTTGCCTGCCATGTGTAACCTTCCTGAATAAAGCGGACTCCTTGATGTTCCCCCATTGTGGCTTCCACTTCTTTTGAGTAAAGAAGGTGTTTGGCATATATATATAAATATTCACTGAAAAAACCATAGGTTTCAGGCCATATATAGTTAGGAATTAGCATTTAAAAATCCATTGAGATTGTACTAATTATATTTTGCGCACCCGCAATCCACTGCTGATGATGTCACATATTACATCATGCATGACATGGTCAGTGACATCACTGATGACATCTCAAATGACATCACTGATGACATCACTGATGGCATCTCATTTGATATCACTGATGACATCACTGATGACATCATCCAGTGACTGTGTGTTTCTGTAAAGTTTAAATATGTTTTACATATTGAAGATTGCAGTGCATTGCGGGCGCGCGAGTTATAGCTAGCTGAACTAACTATAACTGGGGAATTTCAAAGGTTTTGTATGAGTGAAATGCCCAGCTAACTATAAAATGTGTGAAACCTATGGTTTTTTCAGTGAATTTCTAAGTTTTTTTTAATGCTAATTCCTAACTATAACGTGCCTGAAACCTATGGTTGTTTTAGTGAATTTCAAAGGTTTTTTAAATGCTAATTCCTAACTATAACATGTGTGAAACTTATGGTTTTTTCAGTGAATTTCTAAGGTTTTTTAATTGCTAATTCCTAAATATTACGAGGCTAAAACCTACGTTTTTTTCAGTGAATTTATATATATACGGGCACTGAAAAAGGCTCCATGCCGAAATGCATTTGCCTGCCATGTGTAACCTTCCTGAATAAAGCGGCCTCCTTGATGTTCCCCCATTGTGGCTTCCACTTCTTTTGAGTAAAGGAGGTGTTTGGCATATATATATAAATATTCACTGAAAAAACCATAGGTTTTAGGCCATATATAGTTAGGGATTAGCATTTTCAAAACCTTAATTTACTCGCACAAAACCATAGAAATTCGCATATATAGTTAGATGCAATAACTATATATCGCGCACCCGCAATCCACTGCTGATGATGTCACATATTACATCATTCATGACATGGTCAGTGACATCACTGATGACATCACTGATGACAACACCCAGTGACTGTGTGTTTCTGTAAAGTTAAAATATGTCTTACATATTGAAGAATGAGTGGATGTATAAGTGTCTGGATGAAGGATTTAGTAGGTGCATGACTGACTGTATGAGAGAATGATTAAATGTGTCTCACTGAGTGCACGGATTAGTGACTAAACTGTCTTAATTTGTGCATCATTATATATATTGTTCTGTAAACTGCTGCATGTTTAAATCAGTAGCTATATGAGTAACTATATGGGTTATTGAATGGTTGCCCAAGTATTTGTATGGGAGACTGAATATGTGTGTGGGTGGCTGGGAGGTGTATGACTCTGTGCATAGATGTGTGAGCAGTTGATTCACTAGATGTATGGGTTCAAAAGTGCATGTGGAAACAGCTGCATGGGCGGTTGACTGTGTGCATGAGTGTATTGGTGAGTGAATGGATATCTCAGTGCTACATGTCAAAGTAAGTACATATGTAAAACACAGTACATGTGAGAGTTGACATATATAAATAACTGTGCATAAGAGCCAGTGAAGGTGTGAGTGGCTGTATGGATCATTGTAAACTTGTATCAGGGATTGTATAAGAGAGTAAATATGTGTTAGTATATGTTTTAATAAGTAAGGTGTGTATAACTGTATGGTTGAGGAAATAGAGGTGTGATTGATTCTTTGCATGACTGACTAGGTGTGTGAGTAACTCCATGGATGAGTGACAGTCTGTGAGTGTCTGTTTACACTGAGTGTATCTAAGGTTATATTAGAGTCTGAAGAGGTTCATCGTATTATCACATGAATGATGTCATCAATGATGTGATCAGTAATGGCAAATGAGATGTCATCAGTGATGTCATCAGTGATGTCATTTGAGATGTCAACAGTGATGTCATCAGTGATGTCATTTGAGATGTCATCAGTGATGTCATCAGTGATGTCACTGACCATGTCATGAATGATGTAATATGTGATATCATCAGCAGTGGATTGCGGGTGCGTGATATATAGTTATTGCATCTAACTATATATGCGAATTTCTATGGTTTTGTGCGAGTAAATTAAGGTTTTGAAAATGCTAATCCCTAACTATATATGGCCTAAAACCTATGGTTTTTTCAGTGAATTTCAATGGTTTTTTAATAGCAAATATCAAAAGCTGTCAAATGTGAAGTACGTGATAGGTAAAAACATTTTCGTATTTATGCACGCTGATGTACTTTGAACGCTGCCCCCCCTCTCCCCCCCCTCGCTTTTCTCTTAGCAGTACTCTCTCTTTGCAGATAGTGAAGGGTAGTTAACGCAGGCCTTTGCCCCCGTTCTAATCCGTCGTGTCTGCTTCTCTCTCCATTTGATTGATTGTTATCCAAGCATTTACTGTTTTAGAATTGGTTCTCTTTGGTTCATTCTCTATTTACAAACATGCACAGAGTCGCAATACTCTGTTTAGTCTTTGCAGATAGTGAAAAATCGTTTTAAAAAACAAAAGGAATTGAGCAAAATCAGTAGGCCACTAATGGGATCTCTTTTTGACCTTGCTAAAATAGAAACATTAAGAACAACACCTCATGAGAAATACGAAACTAGTGAGATGAACTGAGCTCCACACCATGATGGCTGCAAGACAGCTCGGCTCCGCCACCCACCCCACCCAAAATAACGACAAACCCTATGCAAATATTATAAATATATACAACACACCAGCAAAGTAACAGGGTAAAACATTTTATTAAATAACTATTTACATAACTATTTTATACTTTTAGTTGCCTGATCCGGCTAGCTCAATCGATCGAGCATGAGACTCATGCACTCTGATCTCCTTGGCCTCAGTCAAGCATCAATAGTAAGATTTTCATACATGACTGTTCGTTCATGGTTTTGGTCCCTGAGTTGCTTCGAAGTCACTGCCTTGCACAAATGGCATAAGTCCTGGATGTTGGGTGCCATACTTCAGAGTTATGAGCAGCGCTTGTAACACTGTCTAAACCTTATTTGCACCTGCTGCAGCTTCACTATTCTCAAAGTAAGTGGGGGCCGTTTGTGGACCTGACTGCATTTGAAAACAATGTGATACGGTACCTCCCTAAACCGCTTGACGGAGGCCCCCGAGGGGCGGTGTGATGGCACGGACTCGGAGAAGACGCTTGGCTCCGACCCCCTCCCCAAGTCTTATAGCCCTGGTGTAGCCTGAGATCGCACCCGACATAGACGGCCGGCTCCCGGGGTCAAGCTGTCTTTGACGTTTTGTAGCCTTTCGAATTCTATCCTTAGACGGCATTGTCTAATTCCCAAATAATCTGCAGTTGAATCTGTGGTGAAATATAATAAAAAATGTTATTAACCACTATTACCAAACAGTAAATCAATAACAGTAAGAACTAGATTCGACAATGCTATAAAAAAAAAAGTATGCACAAGGGTGCAGGGGGTATCACTTTGACACCCTCTGACACCCTCAAAACAGGCACAGGTGCCATGTGGCAAGCAAACCAGCCCTAAGGGCAGGTCTGCCTTTCACATGACATAGGTGTGCGAGCACACATGTGCATGCACACCGGAATCGGTATTTTACCATGAAGTTTGATTTCATGCTAAAATACCGATTCGTTAAGGCCTTTGGGACTCAGAAGACTCCCCCCTACATAACAAATTAACAGAATCGGTAAAATTACCGATTCGGTATTTTACCGAACAAATATTTTTTCCGATTCTGTAAATGTAGATTTACCTACACGTGGCCTTGGATTTAAGCCCCTACATACCGATTTGCCATTTAACGATCGGAAACGGCCGAAAACGGCCGTAACCGGTCGGTAAATGGCCTGAAACGACCACCTACATCTGGCCCTAAGTGTGCATGCATTTGATTTCAAACAAAGTTTTAAAACATTTTATGTAAAACAATAATACACCTAGGGCCAGATGTAGGTAAATGACATTTACCGATTTAGAAATACCGAATATTACCGAATTTTATTTAGGATTCAATTCAAATACCGATTCAGTATTTACCGAATCGGTAAATACCGAATTTGTCAAGGGTGCAGAGGGTATCACTTTGACACCATCTAGCACCCCCAAAACGGGCATGTGTGCAATGTGGCACACAGACATGCCCTAAGGACACGTCTGTCTGTCACATGGCATATGTGTACATGCACAGATGTGCATGTACACAGGAATCGGTATTTTAGCATGGATTTGTATTCCATAGTAAAATATACGATTCTGAAAGCCATGTGCCAATGGAAAATTGGCTACCCACATTTCAATCTTGCATTTTCGGTAAAATTACCGATTCGGTAAAATTACCGAAAATGCAACATTTAAGGGCAAATTAAATAATTTTACACATGGGGGCGTATTTATAAGGGCCTTACACTACAAGGAAAATGACTTCAAATGACCAGACACACATGGGGACGTATTTACAAGGCCCTTGAACCCAGGGGAAATGACTTGAAATTGCTAAGCACACATAGGAGAGTATCTACAATGACCGTGCAACACTTATGCATCATTTTTTACATGTACACATTAACAACACAATTACATCATATATCTGTTCCGCAAAAGCGACGCACTGCAGGAGTCACATCATTTTACCATCAAAAACAATTTCTCTGATTCTGTAAATGTAAATTTTCCTACATGAGACCCTGGATTTAGGCGCCTACATACCTTTTCGCCATTTACTTTTTGCTTTTTGGTGACTCTTCCATTCTGAACATTGTCCCACAATCCGTTTGACCTCAAACGATTACACAAATAAAACATTTGTGAGTTTTAAATTTCCGGAGAAGTATAATTCACCAATACCTTAAGAAACATGGAAGTGGTGAAAAAAACCAAGCTTGACGTTACGGCAGCCACGAGGTAGCTAGGCTCCGCCACCCCCCCACTGCTCCAAGCATGTCTGTCCCACCGCCCGCCACGCCCATTAACGGTAACATGAAATAGATACAAATCAGCAGATACCTACCCCCATTCCGAAAACTCCCGAAGTGCAACAGGACCACGGTTACGCCCATCCGGAAGATGAGGCCTCAACACGTGCAGGGCGGAGCCCGGCTAACCGCCATCAGCCGTGTACTGGTCTCCCGATTCCCTTCTTCTGCCGCCTTGCAGGCCACGGGGGGGGATGTCTTGTCTCTGCCTCCGACCCCCCCCTCTTATCGCCTGGTCCGGACATCACGGATATCAATGCCAGGTGTCAGCGTGGGGTGCGCTGGGAGGGAGAGGCGGTGCGAACAAGCCTCTCCCACCCCCACAGGTGGGGGCCCCTCAGCTGCACCCCCAACGCTCCACTCACCCAACAAAAGGGTTCCTCCACTCTTGCGATGCAGCGGCGCTGCACTCACCCGACAAAAAGTCTTGTCCACTATTGCGAGGCAATGATGCTCCGCTCACCCAGCGGGGGTCTCGTCCACTGTTGCGGTGCAACGACGCTTCTAGTTTCCTGCGTCCAGAAACGTTCTCCTCAACTTTAAAGATTCTATAAGAGCCACGGGGGCCCCGACCCCCGATGGGGAATGACTGCCATGATCACCCACGGAACGACCACGACGTAGCCGCGGGACGTCGGCGCGCTCATGCCGGCGCCGTCCTCAGTCTTGAAATCACCAAAATCCTGCAAGACTACCAACTTGATCAGTTCCGGTGGGACACCAGTATGACCCGGTAGGAGAGATTGTTTCCTCCCACCCCACTTTGACTGATGGTTCATGTCGGCAGTCCCCTCTGCTACCCTTCAACGAAAACTTTTGGACTGCCGAAAGAGGTCCCGGTCCAACCACGAGTTGGACCTTCCTGACCTCACCCAAAATGGCGCCGGTACAAATGAAACTCTCAACTCCTTGTTGTGCCCCGATTGCTCAGCCTTGATATCATGAGATATGTATGCAGTTTTTAGCACATGAATTGATATGGGATAAGACTGATTATATGTTCGGACAATGAATTGATCCAGGATGGGTATTGATTATACGTTCGAACAATGAATTGACATGGGACGGGTACTGATTACACGTTCAAACAATGAATTGATATTAACTTCTAATGCATCATTGATTACTGTATTTATTATTGAAGGTTCGAATTGTCGACACTTATGGTACTTGCTCACAATGAATTATCGATATGATGTTGTTGCACTTGTCGCACTTTTTACTATGAAATCAACGACCACTGACTCTCTGTTATGTTTTCCACAAATAAATACCCCCCCCCCATTTTCAGTTCCAGCCTGCTCCGTGGCCGGCCCACGGGGTTGTAAGCCCGTATTTGGGCACCAACATTTTTATTAAAGGTTTTTGAAAAAGCAAACGTAGTTGTAACGCGTAGATTGGTAAGTTTCGAAGAAATGGCCACTGTTTCCGTTTAAAAAAAAAAAAAAAAAAAAAAAAAAGCAGGTGAAATGAAGCAGCTCAATTAGTTAAGGGTTAAAAAGTATAGTACGCAGAAACATTGAAAATATGAATGGTCCAGGTTTGTTGTGTGTTTTTCATTTTTCCACAGCATAAAGCAATCGATAAAGATCCTGGTATTTAGCCTCTACTTTATATGCTACCTGTATCAGGGAAGTTGTTGTAAATGCCCCTAAGCCACCCCGAACGAATGTCACCTGGCCCCCCTAGTACGAACGAAAACGACCCCGTACCACTGTAGGTTATCTCTCTTCCTCAAAAATGACAAAAATTACTTTCTAGAACGTTTTGGACATTGATGATTTTCATATGATCTATTTATTAAAGTAATACTCATCTCTCCGCATGAAATAAATTTTACACATGCTACACAAGTCAATCTCATCTGCCTAAAGTTCTTTTACAGATTTGGGACCGTTTCCCTTGCCTCTGACTCACTTATTGCTAAGTCATTGGTGGATGTTTTTGCCGGTCGGGGATTATCCACCAAATCTCGAAGTTGTGCTTTAGAATAATTAAGAGAGTGCCACCTCTCCATGTGCCGATGCATGGTATGATTACCATTGCTATATTTTTTTTCGGTCCCTCTCGAGAGTTTTTTTTTTGCAGATGAGGCAGGTAACGAACCTGGCATTAACTTTCTTTTCATGAGAAGGAAAAGAAAAAAATTGCCAGATAAAATTCACTTTCACATGGGACGTTCTTGGCATTTCTTTCAGAAACTTTTACATCACTGTGTCATTTCTTTGTTTATCCTGGTTAAAGCAATGTCATGTAAATAGTTGTTTAAAAAGTTTTTTTTTAACGTGTTTACTTTGTTGGAGCGTTGTATATATTTTTAAGTTATTAAAGTGTTATAATCCTACAACTTTGTTGGAGTGCTATATATTTTTAATGTGACACATAATTGTGAAGACTTTAATGTACAAAAAGGCATCCCTGGAATCTTCCGCTTCAGGCTCGGACCCACACACCCTCACAGTGAGAATCCCCTCCCCAAGCACAATACAGGATGGTTATCAGATAGTAGGAATGCGTGTGGTGTGACGGATCTCATGGGGTGGGGGCCTTGATCTACTGTAACTCCTTTGAAGAGGGGTGATTCTTTACAGTTGAGGCCATAAACTACATCCGCAGGGCTAGGTGATAGCCTGGGACCGGCCTAGACAATCGGACACAGAGGAAGAGGAGTGTCAGAGGGTGCGGTAGTGAATAGGGTGAAAGGGAGGTGTCAGGCGGGCACAGGGTGTGATTCTCAGGGAAGAGCAGCGCAAATGGGGGGAGGTTTATGGCCCATACATGAGAGAGAGAGCGGGGGTGACCAGTGCGTGGGGGAGATGCTTGCGAGGGTGGGGAGCCATGCTGAGGATCGGCGGCGTGCAGAGAGTGGGTCTGGTCAAGGCATCTAAAATGGCTGCCGTGCTCAACAAAAATGTGGCATTGCAAAAAAGGCAAGATGGCGCAGACAATATTTATCAATAAGGATTAATTTATAACAATTATTTTTAATAAAATATTCACTCGCAGTGACAAAATAGCGGTCAACAGTTCCTGATTTCCATCGAATCGAACGTTAACAGACGTCAAGCAGCAAAAAAAAAAAAAAAACGCTCACGCACAGCCGCTGGAAGACATGTATCAACATATATGAGCCTCCTCAGCCACCCTCAGAAACCATAAGGGGTCAGGATACGTCTCCCGTACCCCCTTATACCTAGTAATTTATTTAAATCGAAACACAAAATGGCGAATTCACGTTTCGCTGCCAGTTTGCGACCCGGTTCGTGAACCGAGAAGCGCTTCTACCGCGAAAAATCAATTTTTTATTATTTGCCCCACGGGACCCTTTAATAACCCCAACATCGATCCTAGGGGGTCAAGAAGGATCTACCTTGCCAACTTTCATTAAATTCCCCCTTCGTTTTTCTCCTCCTCTTGTCTCTCGATCCTACCGAGAGACAAGATGGCGGCCGCACCGGACTGTTTAGAATGTTGACAGACACCGGAGAGCCAATCAGCTTCGCTACGCAAAGCTCCGTTACGCGAAAAGTACGCGATCTGGTGCGCTATCTGGGACGCTGTCACAGATATATCTGTTTTTTAAAACATTAATTTCTCAAAATCCACTGGAGCACATATATTGAGACCAGCAAAGGCACATCGGGCTAACAGTCCCTACAATTTTGCCAAGTTTCGTGTAAATCCATTCAGCCGTTCGAGCTAAAAGTGAGGCCAAAGGCCCTATGGAAAAATGAATGGGAAAAACGCGTTTTGGGACCCCTCTTTTTTCTCGGCCCCCCCTTGACGAAACCCCCCCAAATTTTCAGGGGCTGCTCAGAAACAAAATGTGCCATTTTCCTGAAAATTTAAGCCGATTCCGTCCACAAACACCAAAGTTATTAGACATAGAATTTTCAAAAGTTCCATAGAGAAAAAATCCTAACTATATATACCTACTGGCGACCGCCAGTAGGTTATATATATATATATATATATATATATATATATATATATATATATATATATATATATATATATATATATATATATATATTACCTACTGGCGGTCGCCAGTAGGTATATATAGTTAGGATTTTTTCCCTATGGGATTTCTGAAAATTCTATGCCTAATAACTTTTGCGTTTGTGGACGGAATTGGCTGAAATTTTCAGGAAAATGGCACATTTTGTTTCTGAGCAGCCCTTGACAATTTGGGGGGGTTTTGTGGAGGGGGGGCCGAGAAAAAAGGGGGGTCCCAAAACGCCTTTTTCCCATGTTAATTTCCATAGGGCGGTTGGACTCACTTTTAGCCCGAACGGCTGAATGGATTTTCACGAAACTTGGCAAAATTGTAGGGACTGTTAGCCCGATGTGCCTTTGCTAGGTCTCAATATATGTGCTTCAGTGGATTTTGAGAAATTAACGTTTAAATCAAGATATATATCTGTAACAGCGCTCCGGGCAGCGATCCGGTTAGCGAACCTTTCGCGTATCGGAACTTTGCGATGCGAAGCTGATTGGCCCTCCGGTGTCTGTCAACATTCTAAACAGTCCGGAGCGGCCGCCATCTTGTCTCTCGGTAGGATCGAGAGACAAGAGGAGGCCAAAACAAAGGGGGAAATTACCATAAGGGGGCATAGTAGATCCTCGTTGACCCCCTAGGTTTTATGTGGAGGTTTTAAAAGGGCCTAGGAGGGTCCAAAAAAAAAAAAATTTTTTTGCGTGGTAAGCGCCAAGTTCGCGAACCGGATAGCTTTCTGGGCAGCGAACTTTATGGATAAAAGAATGAAAGACTTTTCTAATTCTGTATGTTAATTGTTTGTTGTTTTTCTTGTTTTTTTTTGTTTTCTTTTTTTTTAAAGTGTTTTTTTTATTTTGATTCTTTTTCATAATTTATTAAACTTTCTAACATTTCAGTGTCTGAAATGTCATTATTTTCTTGAAATATTGTTTGCAATCTGTGAGGTTGCAAAATGTCCTCATTTGCAAGGAGGAGATCTACTGCTTGGACACATTGCAGCAGTTCATTATCCAAGCTTTCATCCATAAATTCGATGTCAATTGGTTCTATTAATTCCTGGCTGCTCTCTTCCAGGTCCATCTCAAATGAAACTTGCTGCTCGCCTTCCATTTTGCCTGAAATTTGGATTAAAAAAATATATATTAGTAGAGATAGGGCACTGTTGGGATTAATTTTAGATAGGCAGTTTTTATCAGTGAATTTATCTTTTGGCAGTGTATAGTATGAGAGTGGAAATAGGACTATAAAAAAGTGTATGTGATTTAACCAACACAAGCCTTACTCCATTGATAACTATAACAGAGAAGTCTATCTAAATACATTACTACTACAGAGGGATAGTGTATATCTAGCAGAAAAAGTCTACTATATTAAGTCATAGTGCACAATATATTAAATTATAACTTACCTTCACAAAGAAGTTGAAGTTTTTTGAAGCTATTGAAATTGGAGGTACAACAAGAAGTAGTAGTCAAAATGGCTGTGTTTCCTTCTCTCCCTTTATATATATACAGGTATATAACCAATTAAATGTCAGGTAATAAAAGTAGAAAATGAAAGTAACATTTTCATTGGTTGTCAATTCCAACAATTCAGATGTGTTTTGTGAAGTAATTTACCTCACGGTACTTGGAGAGGTCTACAGGCTAAATGGCTAAATGGAATTTCAATGAAATTTGTGAGAATGGAAGGGAATGTTATGTAGTATGAGCTAATCTATATTTGGTGAGAGTGTCTCTAGTCGTTTTTCTGTAAATTACTTTCCCGCCTTTTTTTAGGACCGCTTTCCGGGAAGCTGCCCGGTTAGCGAACCTTAAGCGTCACGGGAGTCCACCATTTTGTGTTTCGTTCGCATTAAGATACAAGATGGAGGGCAAATAATGTTTAGAATGGGTAGAAGGGGTCATGGTAGACTTATCTTGACCCTCTAGGTTTTCTGAGGGTAGCTGAGGAGGCTTATATGTGCGGAAAAAAAAACTTTTTTTTAAAAAATTCCGCGAGGTTAGCTTTCGGTTAGCGAACCGGGTAGCGCTCCGGGGAGCGAATTTTGTGGAAAATTAGTGAAAAAAGTTAGAGAAAAATAATAATTGTGAGTGATCAGATGTAGGGTAGCTCTGAGAAGAGCTTTTGGGTTTATGGTACATTTAGGTACTTATAAGTAGGTACCAATGCACAGTCTTAAATTCAGAATGAAAATTCTGTTGCCCTCATCTGAGAAGTGAACTCCATCTCCTCTGTAGATATCTTGCATGTAGTAACGCAAGTTATTGTTGTAAAGAGAGCCCATTCCATGGTCTCTCATGTAAGCTGAAACAGATTTGTTTACATGCTTCCTCGCTTTCTCAATTTGTGGACAAAATTGGTTGGACCACCTCCATTTCTGTCTTTGGCATATATTGGAATATACCAAGGCAGTTTGAGGAAAAAGTGCCATTAATTGCTCCAAGGTGTCCTTTAAAAGCATTTCCAGACCTACCCCTGTCAAAGTGCCCAAATCATTACCTCCACAGTGCACTATTAACAGGTCAGGTTTTGGCAAATGCATAAAGGTTTTCACCAATGGTATCAATTGGTGACATTTTAATCCTCTTTGGCCCAACCAGTTAATTTCCACATCTTGTAAATTGAGGTTGTGTAAATTTCTGCTCTCAGCATACCTTTGAGCCCAGTGGATGTAACTATGTCCAACAATCCAGACGTTAAACATGGTGGAAGAAGGTTGTTCTGCAGTCAGATGAAGTGTGGTAATGAAAGGGCAGTTGAAACAGTAGGAGTTTCTAAAGAAAAAAAACTGTGGATTTACAATGCTAATGATTCATTAGCAGTGATTGGTGCATTTCCATTTCTGAAAACAGAAAGTTAGGGTGCATGGATGTGTTCTTTGAAAGATGTAATTTGAATGGTCAAGGAAGAAACAATTAATGAAAGATTGCACTGGATACGCAGGTGCACTGAGAGTTCAGAGTTCAATTGAAACATTGTTGTGTGAATTTGCAAACATCAGAGGTCTTCCAGGAGGTGGTTGCTATGGAAACAAGGCAGACAGGGCAGAGGGGGGAAGGGTTTTGATTTGAAAAAAGTGAGGGAAGAGGTATGATTGGCTAATATGAGAGATATGTGAAAAGAATATCTGTATTTCTGTGCTTTCAATAGCTGCAGCCTTTGGAGTGCATCCTTTTTCTTCTGCTGAAGACAATTTGGTGTATTTCTGAGACTGTTTTCAAAACTCAAACAATATTTGCTAAGGTGAGAAAAGATTTATTTAATTTAGATAGAGAATAGTATGATTTAAGGAGAAAATGATGAAGAAAGCTGTGTTTTTAAAATGTGGTTTTGTCTCTAGTGATATAGTAATAGAATTAGTTTCATAGAGAAATTATAATTGCATATTTGGTGTAACATTCTGGCATGCTGTAACACAAGATATTGTAATACATGGAGGCCATTTCATGGTCTGTTATGTAAGCTGAAACAGATATGTTGCTTTTAAAAACGATTTCAGAAATCAATTACATTTCTGGATATTTACTGCTAGAGCTTCATAGGTTGTTTTGGGCCATATTTATAAGGTATTTGAGTGTCTAAGATGTTATGTTCGCCTTTTAAAATGTAAAGTGTTCCTCATGGGGCAAGTGTCTTGTAAATACGCTCCCACTTGTGCTTGGCAAATTTAGATTTTGATTATGGGAGTTACCTAGCCATGTTAATAGTGTCCCAAAAATGGTGCTAGGGCATTCCAGAAAACACTTTCATGTGTCTCAAGGACATTTTTAGTTATTTCTTCATGAATGCAGATATACAATTGATTTATATGCTGTGTTTAAAAACGAATTTTGAAATGAATTAAATTTCAGGATATGTACTGTTAGAGCTTCATAGGTTGTTTGGGGTCATATTTAGAAGGCATTTTAGTGTCTTTGATGTTATTTTTCCCTTTTTAAATGGAAAGCGTTCCTCATGGGGCCCTGAGCAGTTCTTAGCCATGTTATTTCATAGGAAGTGGATAACATGGCTAAGAGCATTTGCTGGAAAATGCATGAATATCGCTGATTTTTCTGCTATATTCATGGATTGTGGCCGTTTTTTTTCACATTGCTTCATAGGTTGTTTGGGTTCATATTTAGAAGGCATTTTAGTGTCTTTGATGTTATTTTTCCCTTTTTAAATGGAAAGCGTTCCTCATGGGGCCCTGAGCAGTTCTTAGCCATGTTATTTAATAGGAAGTGGATAACATGGCTAAGAGCATTTGCTGGAAAATGCATGAATATCGCTGACTTTTCTGCGATGTTATTTTTCCCTTTTTAAATGGAAAGTGTTCCTCATGGGGCAAGTGTTTTGTAAATACGCTCCCACTTGTGCTTGGCAAATTTAGATTTTGATTATGGGAGTTACCTAGCCATGTTAATAGTGTCCCAAAAATGGTGCTAGGGCATTCCAGAAAACACTTTCATGTGTCTCAAGGACATTTTTAGTTATTTCTTCATGAATGCAGATATACAATTGATTTATATGCTGTGTTTAAAAACGAATTTTGAAATAAATTAAATTTCAGGATATGTACTGTTAGAGCTTCATTGGTTTTTTGTTGGTCATATTTAGAAGGCATTTTAGTGTCTTTGATGTTATTTTTCCCATTTTAAATGGAAAGCGTTCCTCATGGGGCCCTGAGCAGTTCTTAGCCATGTTATTTAATAGGAAGTGGATAACATGGCTAAGAGCATTTGCTGGAAAATGCATGAATATCGCTGATTTTTCTGCTATATTCATGGATTGTGGCCGTTTTTTTTCACATTGCTTCATAGGTTGTTTGGGTTCATATTTAGAAGGCATTTTAGTGTCTTTGATGTTATTTTTCCCTTTTTAAATGGAAAGCGTTCCTCATGGGGCTCTGAGCAGTTCTTAGCCATGTTATTTAATAGGAAGTGGATAACATGGCTAAGAGCATTTGCTGGAAAATGCATGAATATCGCTGACTTTTCTGCGATGTTATTTTTCCCTTTTTAAATAGAAAGTGTTCCTCATGGGGCAAGTGTCTTGTAAATACGCTCCCACTTGTGCTTGGCAAATTTAGATTTTGATTATGGGAGTTACGTAGCCATGTTAATAGTGTCCCAAAAATGGTGCTAGGGCATTCCAGAAAACACAATCATGTGTCTCAAGGACATTTTTAGTCATTTCTTCATGAATGCAGGTATATAATTGATTTATATGCTGTGTTTAAAAACGAATTTTGAAATCAATTAAATTTCAGGATATGTACTGTTAGAGCTTCATAGGTTGTTTGGGGTCATATTTAGAAGGCATTTTAGTGTCTTTGATGTTATTTTTCCCTTTTTAAATGGAAAGCGTTCCTCATGGTGCCCTGAGCAGTTCTTAGCCATGTTATTTAATAGGAAGTGGATAACATGGCTAAGAGCATTTGCTGGAAAATGCATGAATATCGCTGATTTTTCTGCGATATTCATGCATTGCAGGCCTTTTTTTATCACATTTGCAAGCACTTCTTAGCCATGTTATCCAATGGGAGGTGGATAACATGGCTAAGAGCATTTGCTACAAAGGTTGTTTGGGGTTATATACCATTTTTGGGAAATTATTAACATGCCTATCTAACTCCCATAATCAAAATCTAAATTTGCCAACCGCAGGTGGGAGCGTATTTACAATAAATTTGCACCATGAAGAATGTAAAATAGCATACTAGATACTCAAATAACTTATAAATATGACCCAAAACATCTTATGAAGCACTAGTAGTGCATATTTCCAGAAATGTATTGGTTTTCATTTAATGATTTACTTCATTGGTAGGCCTTCACATGTTTTTTTACCTTGGTTTTTTTTCAGTGAAAATCTTATCTGCAACCATGTGTTGGCCTCATCTCAAATAAACAAAACAGGTGATGGACTGAATGTGGATCAATGACACACATTCACCCCAGTCAAAAGATCTGGGCCTAAACAAACCTTTAGATAGGCTACATCTTATCGTCATCCTGAATTAATGATTTTAAATATTAGGGAGTGATTTATGAGTGTTGTATTCCTGTTTTGTACCATTGAGTGTCATTTTTGTGATGCAGTGCTGGTGGAAAATATTTGCTATGTTAAATAATTAGTACGGCATTAAGTTTTAGATGACTGTTATTTATTTACTGTTTGGTAATAGTGGTTAATAACATTTTATATTATTTTTTTTCACAGATTCAACTGCAGATTCTTTCATAGTTTGGAAAATGCCTTCCAGAAGTCGAATACGAAAGGCTAGAAAACGTCAAAGACAGCAGGATGATGTTTTATTGCAGCAGTCCTCTTCCCCAAATACTTATCAAAACACCAAGAAAGGTCCGGGTAAGAGCACGAAATCATTCTTAAGAAATATTTGTAGTAAAAAAAATTTTGCTCAAAAAAATGTGTCTGTTTCCAACAAGAAAAGTAATTTAAATGGAAAGGAGAGACCCATCACAAATGTTACTGGTAGAGGAAGAGATAACTCTGTGCATGATAGTAGAAGGAAACAACAGTTTAGGGACATTCGACAACGAATGTTCCGTAATAGGATATTAGTTAATTTATTGAAAAATATTAAAAAGAAAGGCCAACAGAAAGCGGCATTTTATAGGAAGAAGAAAAATGTAGAGAAAATTATTGATCATGCTTTTGAAATCAAGCGAAAGTTGTTTATTTTGGTAATCAATAGAATTAGGAAACTAAGCAAGGTAATTTCTGATTTCAAAACAAAAAGTAGATGGAAGAGAGTAGTAAATCGTACTAACTTTTGTGAAGTTTTTTCTGGAGAATGGATGCATAGTTCAAGTTCTGAGGCATTTTTTAATGAGGAGACTTATTTTCAGGATAATGATTTGGTGCATGCAGTTGACATCAGTGGTCGAGCTTATGAAGTGAAGGATGGTTGTCCAGTTGAAAAAGAACAACTTGTGACAACAGAGACAGAAGAGGCGCTAAGTGATGAGGTTTTAGGAAGACGTCCTAAGGGTCCTGTGTACATTTGGAAGTGTAGTTCTATTTGCAGTGTGCGACAGGTTTCCATCAATTTGCTTTGTGATTTTATACGGACATTTAATAAGAAAAGTTTGAAGCAGAAAATGAAGTTGTTGCAATATTTAGATCCTTGCAGAGTGAGACAAATGACAGGTTTGCGTGGTCATTCACTGGCTTGTCTTTCCAGGAGAGTATGCCAGAGTGTTTTTCATCATTTCAGGATGCTAGCAGTGCATCATAATAAAGTGAGAAAATTAGTGAGAATGTTGTATTATGCTAAGAGTCCAGCAATTATGCTTAAACAGTTATGTGCTGCTCTTTTGCATGGTTCTGAAATAGATGTGAAGAATATTTGTGAAGAAATTGAGTTTTGTTACTTTGGTAGTAAAGATGAGAATGTTCAAATTGACCCTGAAGTAGAGGGTAATGTGGAAGATAATGTACAGGTTTCCAGTACAGATAATTTTCAGAAGGAAATTGCCACGTTTCAGATGAAATCAAGTGAGAGGCCTAATTTCACTTGTGTATGTTGTCGACGCACTTATTATAAGAATCAGACTAAGGTAGTGGATTTATATGCAAAAAGTGAAAGGGAAAATAATAGTGAATGGAAGGATTTAGCCACATACTTGATGGTAGAAAATTATTTTGATTTGGGATTGGATCAACGTGTGTGTACTTATTGTTGTAATAAATTAAACCAAAACCAGATGCCTGCTAGGGCAGTTCATAATAATCTGGAATTGGTTGAGATTCCTTCTGAATTGAAGGATTTAAATACTTATGAATCTATTTTGATTCAAAGTATCCATCCCTTTCAGGCTATTGTAAGAATGGAGCCAAAGACAGGGAAGTTGCCTCCAGCAGATTTACAGAGAGGATTAAAGGGAAGAGTTGTTTATTTGCCTCTAGATTTGAACAAAAACATTAACACAATTGGAATAGAAAAAGTGGAAGAGGAACCTCTGGTTATCTTGGTTAATGGGGTTCCGACAAAGAATAAGAAAATATGGCAAGATTTAGTGGATGTTAGGAAAGTCAAAAAGGCAACAGTGTATTTGAAGAAAAATAATAAGTACTATAAGAATGTATATGTTGCAGAAGAGGAAGTAAGTGATGAAGAGGATAGCGATTTGTGTGCTGGCCAAATTGAGAAAGTAGAGGCCTCTAAAAGTGAAGAAATATATGAACATTATAGTGTTCATCCTTTGCATTCCAAGGAAGTCATGGGGAATGCTATTGAGTTGTTTCAAATGAAACAAGCCAAAGGGAGTCCCATTAGTGTTTGGGAGGAAAGTTTGGAAGCTCGGTGTTTCCCACAGCTATTTCCCACAGGTCAAGGAGGAAGATATGATGAGCGACCTCGTGAAATTCCTGCGTCTGAATACCGGACTTTACGATTGTATGCAGAAGATCCTAGGTTTCGGCAATGTATTCCCTATTTGTTTCATCTCCTGTTTGAAAGCGATCTGTCTGGACTTTCATATGCAGTGAACCACATCTTAAAAAGTGGTATACAGATGCGAAACATCTCGGCAAGTGACTTTATGCATAAAGTCAATGTCCAAGACAGTATTTTGGATTCTCACTTAATTAATCTCATGGCGTGTCAGCGTGGTACTAATGAGTACTGGTACCGTCGTCATGGTGATTTAAAATGTATGCTGAGGAACTTAGGAACTCCGACATGGTTCCTCACTCTGAGCTGTGCTGAGTATGGCTGGGATGACTTACTTGAATTTCTACGAGAGGCAAATGGAAATATTGAAAACATTGAATTCAAGACACCTGGAGAACTGTGTTCTTTGGATCCTGTGAATGTATGCAGGTACTTCAATCATAGATTTGAAGCTATGATGTCTTTCATCACAAATAAAAAGAATCCACCTCTTGGAGAGGTGTTGGATTTCTTCTGGAGAAAGGAGTATCAAGCAAGAGGTGCCCCTCATATACATATGTTGCTGTGGATCAAGGATGCACCTAAATTTGGAACAGATCCGGATGACTTAGTGATGAATTTCATCGAACAGTATTCTACGTGTGCTGTTCCAAACGCAACGGAGAAGAAAAGTCTAAGAGAACAAGTTCTACGTTTCCAAAGCCATCGTTGTGGAAAGTACTGTCGTCGTAAATTCAGAAACAAGGACAAGTTCTACACCAAATGCCGTTTCAACTTTCCACGACCGGTGATTTCTAAAGGAAGAGTGAACAGTTTGATGTCTTCGCTGCGACATAATGTGACGAGGAAATCACCCAAGAATACATACAATTTGAAAAGGAATGAAGAGTCCAAGTACATCAATGACTACAACCCAGTGATTTTGTCCATGTGGAATGCCAACATGGATATACAGTTTGTGGCTGACAACTGTATGGCTGTGGCTCGGTATGTGACATCTTACATCACCAAAAAAGAAAAGACCGAACTGAAGGATATGTGGGAGGACATTTCCCATGAAAAGAGCCTCAGCAAGAAGTTGTACAGTTTCAGTCTGAAGATGTTGTCGCATCGAGAAATCGGAGCTTACGAATGTTCTGATCGATTGTCTTCAGCAAGTCTCTATGCCAAATCCAGGAGTCTCGTTTGGGCGAGTCTTGGTCTTGCTGCAACGCGAAATCGAGTTCTAAAACCTGTTCGGGAAATTGAGTATTTGGCAGAAAAGGAACCAAACAGTACCGACATTTTGAAGACCAACATGTTGGATACATATTATCCAAATCGAAGCAGTCACCTTGAGAATGTTTGTCTATATGAGGTTCTCCAAAATTATATATTCAAGAGGAACATCAAAGAAGATATTGAGAAAGGAGTGTATGCTGTAATTGGAAGTGAAGGATGCCTGGTCAAGCAAAGAAAATGCCAATTAGTAAACCATCGAAAATTAAGTGGCGAATCTCCAGAAAAAAAGGAGTTTTTCTATTTAGCACTTTTGCAACTTTTCAAGCCTTGGCGTGCAGAAGAGGAACTGCTTGGAGATTTCCTCTGTTACGAAGACTCTTTCAATGCAGCCAAGGAGTCCATAGAATGTCCTGCTTTTTCTAAATATCAAGAAATGCTAACTTTGGAAATTGAGCAGGAAGCAACGATTGCAGCCGAGATTGCCAGAGACAGTTCTCAGGACAGTCAGAGTTCTGTTTCATTGAGTCAAGATCCACTTGGAGGACCTATTATCGAAAATGAAGCTGCCACTGCTATGAATGAAGTAGAAAGAGCCATGGCACATGCTCAGGAGGATTCAGTTAACTTACAAGACTTGGAAAAACAACTCAACGTTGAGCAGAGGAAAATATATGATGAAGTTACCAAGGAAATTGAGCACGGATTAAGTCATGAGAAGAAAGAGTGCTCGTGTACGTCGTTGAAGCCTGTCCGTCTGTACGTGAGTGGAGAAGCGGGAACTGGAAAAAGTTTCCTCATTAAAGCAATCTCTTGTTATTTGCAGGAAAGGACTGAGTCATCGCTGTCTTGTGTTGTGACCGCTCCTACTGGACTGGCAGCACATAATATTAAAGGTATTACTTTGCATCGTCTATTGATGCTGCCGGTGGAGCATGACAACAAATTACAATACAACAAGTTATCTGGAGATGCTTGCTGTGAAGTTTCAAGAGTCTTGAGGAAAATGAAACTACTTATCATTGACGAAGTAAGCATGGTTTCCAATGTCATGCTTGCCTTTGTGCATTTGAGAATGCAAGAAGTACTTAAAACTGAATATGATGTCTTATTTGGTGGGAAACACATTATTGTTTTCGGAGATCTTCTACAGCTGACACCAGTAAAAGGTCAACCTGTGTTCAAAATACTCACGCATGAAGATACCAGGAAGTGCCTAGGGAGCATTGGCAACGTCAATATATGGTTAAACTTCAATTATGCAGAACTGCATCAAAATATGCGTCAGGCAAAGGATGAAGATTACAAGAATATTCTACAAGATATTAGAATTGGAAAAGTGACCGAGCATGGGAAAGAAGCTTTAAATGCACGGTTACTGTCAAATTTGTATCCCAAACAAGAGATTGTGCCTGAGAATATTTTTCAGAAAATTACTGAGAAGAAATCCGGGATATGTCTCATGCCAACTCTTGCAGAATGTGCCATCTTCAACAACAAAATGTTGAATTTAGAAAAGCAAGACATTGTGAAACTGGAAGCTATCGACAAATTAGAGCATATGGGATCAACAATTATTTTGTCAGATAATTTGAAATCAAAATTGGATTCATTAGAGAAGACTATATCTAAGACAGCGGGTTTTGAAAAGACTCTGAATGTGTGTTTAAATTGCCGAATCATTTTGAGACGGAATTTACATGTAGAAAGAGGTCTGGTAAATGGATCAATGGGTAATGTTGTTGATTTTGAGAAATACAGAAATAGAGATGGAATAGAATTTTTAAGAATTAAATTTGATGGCATTGAGGAAGTACAGCAAATTGGTCGTTGTTCTGCTAGGTTTTTGCTTGTTAAAGACTTATATGTTCGCCGTAAACAGTTTCCTGTTTGCTTAGCATATGCGGTGACAATCCATAAATCGCAAGGTTTAAGTGTAGACTGTGCATTGGTGAATATTGGCAGTTCAGTGTTCAAGGAGGGTATGGCATATGTGGCATTGTCACGAGTTAGAACTTTATCGGGATTGTACTTGATTGACTGTGATGTCACAAACATTTGTGCGGATCTAGATTGTGTTAAGGAATACAATAGGTTAAGAAGAGAGTATGCGCCACATTTGCCTCAATATCCTTTGTTTGAGAAACGTGTGGTAGGCCGGAAACGTAGAAATAGCAGTAATAGTAGGGAGGTTGTTGCAAAAAGACTAAAAGTGAATGAACCGAAAGTTGTTAGCAGAAAGAAAGTGGATACTGTTGAAGAGATTGTTGGTTTTCAATTTGAAAACAGTTCTGGTGTCAACTGCTATGCAAATGTCGTTGTTAATGTTCTCTTTTCACTAGAGAGTTTAAAAGAACAGATTGTGTTCAATTCAGAACAAAGTTTATGCTGCTTGTTGAATTCTGTGTTAGAGAAATGTAGCACTGATCGTACAAAAGTAGAAAGTGTGTCTGAAGTTCGTTATCTGTTAGATGAATGTTCAGGTCAAACAGACTTCTCTGAAAATAATCAGCAAGATTGTCAGGAGTTTTTAATGTATATGCTTGATATATTGCAAGAAGAGGGTGTAGATGTAGATCACCTGTTTGGGCTTTCTTATCAATGGCAGCATGACTGCGAGAACTGTATGGTATCAAGTACTACTAGTGTAGACTCAGAAAGATTTATATATTTAACTTTGCCAGACAGTAAATCAGTGTCCTTTAATAAGCTAGTAAAAGCAGCGGATCACAACATGGAGTGTAGCCAATGTAAATGTGATATGATGTCAACATTATTTATACGTAGATATGGCCAGTATGTCATTTTAATGATGCAACGATGTAGGCCTGATGGATCAAAATTGTCAACTTTAATAAAACATTTTGTGGCTTCTCAGGTGTCAATATCAGGGAGGACTTTTGTTACTGTAGCAATTATCTATCACGATGGTCCATCAACAACATCAGGACATTATACAGCTTACTTAAAGTCTGGAAACGGCTGGTCATTCTGTAATGATTCTGTTGTAACTTTCAAAAAAAAATTGCCGTTTGACCTTAAAAATTCTTACCTGGTGTTTTTAAAACCAAAATTTTAAGTAGAGGGAATGTAAGTCTGCAATGCGGTCTCGATTAAAAATCCAACTATATAAACCTGATGGAAGTAAGTCTGCTTCATAGTAAGCAGTATCAGTGTCATAGGAAAAGGAGAACATGAGTGACAAAGAAGAGTAAGATATTAGTAGTCCAGGATTGTGAAAATAATCTCAAATATTTTATTTTTGAAAGTTGCGAAAATAGAAAATGTCGGGATTTGATTGGAAGAATTACAAGACTTGCGAATCGCGGCAACATGATTTGGCCTAGTGGAAACATGTGATATAATGAGAGAAGTTTTTTTTCTATGTAACATATTTCACGTATCGATGGAGGTTTTCTTTCAGAAAGTGGCGGGCTGAAAATATTTAAAGCACAACAGAGTGGATGCTGTTTATAGGAGATCGTTTGACGTCATTGAAAGTAAGTTAATTTTAAGAAGTTTTGAAAACAGATTTCTTAGGTTGTATGGGTTTTTTAAACACAGTCATTTTGATTGTGTTTTTTTTTCCCTGCTGTTACATGATGAATACCTTCAAGTCACTGATTTAAGTGAAATTTGATACATTCTGAGAACAGCAAAAATAAACCATTTAACATGTATAATTAATGTTATGCTTTTTGTCCTTATGATATACATTTAGAAATGTGTGGTACATATGGGTAAGCTGAGTTCTGTAAATATCAATTTTAATGCTTAGAGTGCTGTACTTCTGGGTAGTGTTTTTTTTTTTATAAAAAAAAGAGGCCTCACCTCAAAGAAAGCTCTTGAAAGCACACATCTTATTTGCATCCTAAAACAATCATTTACAATGTTAGACACAATTTTATTATGGCTTTACATCTTTTTTGCGCTGCTATTGCATCACTATTGTGAGACATTAGCAGTGCAAGAAAAACATCATGTTGCAAAATAGGCCTCAGTTCAGCAACATCAAGATACAGTTTCTTTCGAATATATATCTTTAGGATTGTGTAGGGGACGTAGAAAAGCAGAGACTTCTGTAAATGTTAAAGTTGTTGAAAAACTGTTTGTTTTTGAACCTTTTCCCTTGTCTTTTCTAATTTTTAAATACATGTTTTAATATTTTTTGAAATGTTTGTTCTTTGTTTTACAGATTGAAAGTATGAAAAAATATTTAAAAAAGGTAACAAGAATTATAAGGTAAATGTTTTCCACTCTTTTTACCCGCAATGCACTGCTGATGATGTCATTGACACTATCTCTCATTTACTCTCTCTAGCTGTCTTTCTTTTTACATTATTCTCTGATTACTTCCCTTATACTAACTCTTCTTTTTTTTAAAAAAATATTTTTTTTAGTTCGCTTAAAGTTCGCGAACCGGTCAGCGAACTTGAAGCGAACCAAAAGAAATAGAGCTTGCCAGAGTGATAAACATTCTAGCAATTTTGTTTGAAAGGGGAGGTAGTTCTGAAAAGAACTGTTTTTTTTTGTTTTTGTTGTTTTATATTTTTTTTTTATTTTTTGAACATTTTTTGATTTTTTTGTATTTTTAGAACTGTTTTATGTTTTTTTTGTTTTTTTTATGGTGGGGAGACAACAAAAAACAGGCTTTCAAAACGGCTCAACTGGAGCAAAAAAAAGAAAATTACTTTTTGGGTGCATTAGGGCATTTATGACTTTCATATGCAATGTTCATGAGCTTGATGCTCATGTTGCCATATGATAGCATTTCACCACAGTAAACACAAGTTAACTTTATGTGCTGAAAGTTAGGTTGGATGTTGGGCACAGTCTCTTGTGCCTCTCTTCCCGTCAAAGACAATGTGGATGTAGATCTTGCCACAGGAGTTGCCGTCGGATTGTCTACAAGATCCCTTAATTCAGCCCGGCTGTAGTTATTGGGATGCCACCTGCTCATGTGACGGTGCATTGTATAGTTCCCCATACTGTACTTCTTGTCTGTGCCTCTCGACAATCTGTAGTCACAGATGAGGCAGGTGGCATATTTTGCATTGACTTTCTTTGTTCCAGGAGGGATGGTGAAAAACTGCCAGATAAAACTGGATTTTCGTTTAGAAACCCGGGGCAACTCATCAAGAAATTGTTGTTCCTCTCTCTCCTCTTCTTGTTCTTCCTCATCTTCCTCCTCTCTGTTAGTCAGAATTTGACTAGGTGGTCCTCTCTTCTTATGAGGAGGTGGAGGTGGTGGTGGGGGTGCACCAGCTGCAGCGAGAATGGAAGCCATTGTGGATCTTCAGATAAATGGTCTTTCTCTCACCAAGATGAAAGTCAGAGTGAGGAAATAAGGAGGGGTTTACATGATTTGGGGAAAACAAAAGTTCTGAGCCAATGAAAAGTGTTATTTTTAGGTCACATGACCTAGTCATACATCATTTGGAAACCAAAAGTGAAATGAACCAATGAGAAGTTTGATAAACAAGTCACATGACCTGTTCCGCTTACGTTACGCGGCGCGCGCCGCGTCCCAGATCGCTTCCGGTTCGCGGTCCGGAGCACTTCCGGGAGCGCTAACGCGACGCGTCATTAGACGCATTACGCGATAACGTGATATGTCGCGCTTCCGCGACGCGTCACTGTTCCGCTAACGTAACGTTGACCGGTTCGCGGACTAGATCGCGGCATCAAGATGAGCTAACGGAAAGCTTCCCGGTTCGCGAACTAGAAGCGAAGAAAAAAATATTTAAAAATAATAATCAATAAATATCTATATATATTTTGGGATTTAAAGAATAATACATTTTACAGCTACAGATGTTAGCTTTTAAAAAACCAATGAAATTCACTGAAAAAACCATAGGTTATAGACCATATATAGTTAGAAATTTGCATTTAAAAAACCATTGAAATTCAATGAAAAAACCATAGGTTATAGACCATATATAGTTAGGAATTCGCATTTACAAAACCTTATTTTACTCGCACAAAACCATTGAAATTCCATATATAGTTAGTTGCACTAACTATATATCGCGCACCCGCAATCCACTGCTGATGATGTCACATATTACATCATTCATGACATGGTCAGTGACATCACTGATGACATCACTGATGACATCTCAAATGACATCACTGATGACATCACTGATGACAACATCCAGTGACTGTATGTTTCTGTAAAGTTAAAATATGTCTTACATATTGAAGAATGAGTGGATGTATAAGTGTCTGGATGAAGGATTTAGTAGGTGCATGACTGACTGTATGAGTGAGTGATTAAATGTGTCTCACTGAGTGCATGGGTTAGTAACTAAACTGTCTTAATTTGTGCATCATTATGTCTGTTGTTCTGTAAACTGTTGCATGTGTTGATAAGTAGCTGTATGAGTAACTATATGGGTTATTGATTGGTTGCCCAAGTATTTGTATGGGAGACTGAGTGTGTGTGTGGGTGGCTGGGAGGTGTATGACTCTGTGCATAGATGTGTGAGCAGTTGATTCACTAGATGTATGGTTTCAAAAGTGCATGTGGAAACAGCTGTATGGGCGGTTGACTGTGTGCATGAGTGTATTGGTGAGTGAATGGATATCTCAGTGCTACATGTCAAAGTAAGTACATATGTAAAACACAGTACATGGGTGAGTTGACATATATAAATAACTGTGCATAAGAGCCAGTGAATGTGTGAGTGGCTGTATGGATCATTGTGAACTTGTATCAGGGATTGTATAAGAGAGTAAATATGTGTTAGTATATGTTTGAATAAGTAAAGTTTGTATAACTGTTTAGTTGAGGAAATGGAGGTGTGATTGATTCTTTGCATGACTGACTAGGTGTGTGAGTAACTCCATGGATGAGTGACAGTCTGTGAGTGTCTGTTTACACTGATTGTATCTAAGGTTATATTAGAGTCTGAAGAGGTTCATCGTATTATCACATGAATGATATCATCAGTGATGTGATCAGTAATGTCAAATGAGATGTCATCAGTGATGTCATCAGTGATGAGATGTCATCAGTGATGTCATTTGAGATGTCATCAGTGATGTCATCAGTGATGTCATTTGAGATGTCATCAGTGATGTCATCAGTGATGTCACTGACCATGTCATGAATGATGTAATATGTGACATCATCAGCAGTGGATTGCGGGTGCGCGATATATAGTTAGTGCAACTAACTATATATGGAATTTCAATGGTTTTGTGCGAGTAAAATAAGGTTTTGTAAATGCGAATTCCTAACTATATATGGTCTATAACCTATGGTTTTTTCATTGAATATATATATATATATATATATTCACTGAAAATATATATATATATATATATATATATGAACCAAAATGCCCAACTCCCACAGAAATTCCATGGAAAAGCAGGCACGGACACGAAGTGGCATTGGATTCGGCATTTATTTCTTAGTGCAGGACGCCCTCAATCACGAGCACAAGGAGAGACGCGTTTCAGCCTACAAGAGGCCTTTGTCAATCTAGATTGGCAATGCATAACTCATAGGTTAAATAGCCCATCCCACTGACCCAATTGGTAAACATGGAAAACATACTATTTCGTGTGAATTCCCATTACAGCTGAAATGCAAGATGCTCACGTTGCCTGAAGCTCTTCATCAACATAAATGCAGGTAAAATAAAACCTACTGATATAAAGTGCCCAATGCAATTACCAAAGTAGCAATGTTACCAGTAAAGCAGACAAAAATAATACGGTGAAGCATGTATAGCAATTAAAACCCAGCTCAGTGGGAAGCATGTGGGCATTTAAAACAGTTCTGCCAAACTCGCATCCAGTGTTGCCTGTATATTCTAAAAAGTTATCACAAACTAGTAATAAAAGTTAAAATGCTGCCGCATATACTTTCAGGATTGTCCCATGTCCCCTTAGCTTAATGACGCTGTTATTCGTCCCGCCACAACACAATATCCGACATTGTCCAGGAAGGTGAAATAATCTCTGCTTTATCTTAATCAACAGCAGCTGCTGCGCGGAGCCCCGTGATCGAAAAAACAGACACAGCGCTGGAGGTAACACCCTTGCCTCGTTAGTGTTATCTCACCTCAAAGTTCATTCGAGCACATATTCTGCCACATTAATATCAGCAGTTCTCAGCAAATGTTGCTGCGTGGAGCCCCGGGACCGGTACAAATTCTTCATGCAAGAGTACACATTCTTATATCATTGAAGAAATGCAGCCTCGCCGTAAAAATGGGCACATGCTTGCTGTCCCAAAAGACTGCAAATCCCACAATGCAGTATAATAGTCTGTTGAATAACGGCAAAGTGAACCTCCTGAAGTTCTTGCACAGTTAGTGTCAGAGGCGGTTCATATCCAGGCATGGACAGCCAATATCTTGTGGAAAAACGGCAAGCATCGATTATTTAAATGGCACAACCTCGTGATGGAGGGGGACCCATTCGCAAAATAGATAACGCCATCACCACCTCACCGCATCAGCAATGTAGCATCTGCGGTGCCCAGTCACCAGTATGCGCCAGTAATCCAGGCAAGGCATTTCTTGTCGGTGGGATACAGATCCATGCTGGCAGTCCCAAAAAACCGCCCCGCAGAGAGACCCGCATCTTCACGGCCGTCATCCTCGTTCCTTATCCTGGACGCACAGCTGGGGGCTCCCCTGGTAGCACTCCAGTACTCCTCAACAAACACGGTCTGATAGGAGAGCCACAAAACGACTGGTGTTCCGTGAAAGCGCGACGACCATTCACGCTGAATTAACATGAACCAAAATGCCCAACTCCCACAGAAATTCCATGGAAAAGCAGGCACGGACACGAAGTGGCATTGGATTCGGCATTTATTTCTTAGTGCAGGACGCCCTCAATCACGAGCACAAGGAGAGACGCGTTTCAGCCTACAAGAGGCCTTTGTCAATCTAGTTTGGCAATGCATAACTCATAGGTTAAATAGCCCATCCCACTGACCCAATTGGTAAACATGGAAAGCATACTATTTCGTGTGAATTCCCATTACAGCTGAAATGCAAGATGCTCACGTTGCCTGAAGCTCTTCATCAACATAAATGCAGGTAAAATAAAACCTACTGATATAAAGTGCCCAATGCAATTACCAAAGTAGCAATGTTACCAGTAAAGCAGACAAAAATAATACGGTGAAGCATGTATAGCAATAAAAACCCAGCTCAGTGGGAAGCATGCGGGCATTTAAAACAGTTCTGCCAAACTCGCATCCAGTGTTGCCTGTATATTCTAAAAAGTTATCACAAACTAGTAATAAAAGTTAAAATGCTGCCGCATATACTTTCAGGATTGTCCCATGTCCCCTTAGCTTAATGACGCTGTTATTCGTCCCGCCACAACACAATATCCGACATTGTCCAGGAAGGTGAAATAATCTCTGCCTTATCTTAATCAACAGCAGCTGCTGCGCGGAGCCCCGTGATCGAAAAAACAGACACAGCGCTGGAGGTAACACCCTTGCCTCGTTAGTGTTATCTCACCTCAAAGTTCATTCGAGCACATATTCTGCCACATTAATATCAGCAGTTCTCAGCAAATGTTGCTGCGTGGAGCCCCGGGACCGGTACAAATTCTTCATGCAAGAGTACACATTCTTATATCATTGAAGAAATGCAGCCTCGCCGTAAAAACGGGCACATGCTTGCTGTCCCAAAAGACTGCAAATCCCACAATGCAGTATAATAGTCTGTTGAATAACGGCAAAGTGAACCTCCTGAATATATATATATATATTCACTGAAAAAACCATAGGTTATAGACCATATATAGTTAGGAATTAGCATTTACAAAACCTTGAAAATTCACTGAAAAAACCATAGGTTATAGACCATATAAAGTTAGGAATTCGCATTTACAAAACCTTTTTTTACTCACACAAAACCATTGAAATTCCATATATAGTTAGTTGCATTAACTATATATCGCGCACCCGCAATCCACTGCTGATGATGTCACATATTACATCATTCATGACATGGTCAGTGACATCACTGATGACATCACTGATGACATCTCAAATGACAACACTGATGACATCTCCCGAGGAAGAGAGCCCCGCCCGCCGCCACTACCAGCACCCGGCCCCCAGAAGCAAGACTGAGCACCCGGCCCCCAGAAGCAGGACAGGGTGAAGAGGAGGGCGCCGCCCTCGCCGAAGAACTGCGTAGATCATAGGCTCTCTTGTTGCTCTCTGACAGCTTTAGCGCGGGGACACGCCGTGATGGCGTTACTGAGCGCTCTATAAGCTCTTTATTATTATTATTATCTCAAATGACATCACTGATGACATCACTGATGACATCTCATTTGACATTACTGATCACATCACTGATGATATCATTCATGTGATAATACGATGAACCTCTTCAGACTCTAATATAACCTTAGATACAATCAGTGTAAACAGACACTCACAGACTGTCACTCATCCATGGAGTTACTCACACACCTAGTCAGTCGTGCAAAGAATCAATCACACCTCCATTTCCTCAACTATACAGTTATACAAACTTTACTTATTCAAACATATACTAACATATACTAACACATATTTACTCTCTTATACAATCCCTGATACAAGTTCACAATGATCCATACAGCCACTCACACATTCACTGGCTCTTATGCACAGTTATTTATATATGTCAACTCTCACATGTACTGTGTTTTACATATGTACTTACTTTGACATGTAGCACTGAGATATCCATTCACTCACCAATACACTCATGCACACAGTCAACCGCCCATATAGCTGTTTCCACATGCACTCTTGAACTCATACACCTAGTGAATCAACTGCTCACACATCTATGCACAGAGTCACACACCTCCCAGCCACCCACACACACACTCAGTCTCCCATTCAAATACTTGGGCAACCAATCAATAACCCATATAGCCACTCATATAGCTACTGATCAACACATGCAACAGTTTACAGAACAACAGACATAATGATGCACAAATTAAGACAGTTTAGTCACTAACCCATGCATTTAGTAAGACACATTTAATCACTCACTCATACAGTCAGTCACACACCTACTAAATCCTTCATCCAGACACTTATACAGCCACTCATTCTTCAATATGTAAAACATATTTAAACTTTACAGAAACAGTGATGTCAAATGAGATGTCATCAGTGATGTCATCAGTGATGTCATTTGAGATGTCATCAGTGATGTAATCAGTGATGTCACTGACCATGTCATGAATGATGTATTATGTGACATCATCAGCAGTGGATTGCGGGTGCGCGAAATATAGTTAGTACAACTAACTATATAGGAGCAATTTCAATGGTTTTTTAAATGCTAATTCCAAACTATATAAGGCCTGAAACCTATGGTTTTTTAAGTGAATTTGCAAGGTTATTAAAATGCTAATTCCTAACTATATAAGGCCTGAAACCTATGGTTTTTTAAGTGAATTTGCAAGGTTTTTTAAATGCTAATTCCTAACTATGTAAGGGCTGAAACCTATGGTTTTTTCAGTGAATTTGCAAGGTTTTTTAAATGCTAATTCCTAAGTATATCTGGCATGAAACCTAAATTTTTTTCAAAAAACTTCAAAGGTTTTGTAAATGCAAATTCTATTAGCAAATAACGTTTTTATATGTTAATATCCTTCTGGTACCACCTGAGCAGCCATCTGATTTCTCAGTAGAACTGAGGCACAAGAGAGCACAAAACAAGAGTGGAAAACGCAAAAAGGGGGCACGGTAGAGACCCCCTGACCCCCTAGCCCTACTCAGGTTGTCCCAGAAGGACCCCAAGGGCTATTTTATTTTTATTTATTTTTTATAAAACCGCGGGGTACGCGCACGGTACGCGCATGGTACGTGTACGTCCACGCGCGTGTACGCGTACCGTGCACGTACCCCGCAATTTTCGGTTTTTTTTTTGCCCTTGGGGGTCCTTCTGGGACCCCCTGAGAAGGGCTAGGGGGTTGGGGGGTCTCTACTCTCCCCCCTTTTCGTGTTTTCCACTCTTGTTTTGGGATCTCTTGTGCCTCAGTTCTCCTGAGAAACGAGATTGTGGCCAACTCTTCCTGGTTCGGACAGTTTGGAATGTTGACAGTCGACTGCCAGCCAATCAGGATCGACCTTGCGCACGTAAGGATACGCGCACGTACGCATACGGTATGCGTACGGTACGCGTACGGTGCGCGGACCCGTAAGCTCATATAGATATATATGTGTTTTTGAACCTAATTTTCATAAAAACCACTGGAGCAATTTTCACCTAACATAGCAAAGGCACATCTGCATACCAGTCCCTACAATTTTGCAAAGTTTGGCGTTATTCCGTTCAGCGGTTTGGGCTGTAGACTTGTCAGACCGTCCTATGGAAATTAACATGGCGAAAACATGTTTTGGGACCCTGCTTTTTTCTCAGCCCCCACTTCACGAATCCCCCCGAAACTTTCAGGGAAGGTGCAGAGCGGAGCTGGCCAAAATGTTTGAAAATTACACGCAAATTCCTCAACCGGCGCCAAAGTTATTCCCAATAGATTGTTGCAGATTTCCTATGGTAGCTAATCCTAACTATATATACCTACTAGCTATTGAAGACCGCCTGCCTTTCCTTGGTGGCATTGCCACCACGGAAAGGCATCAGATTGGGCCCATACTAATATGGCTGGCGGTGTCAACCGGACACTGCCACCACATTAAACCTTTTCCGCCCTGGTCACAAGGTGACCAGGGCGTAAAAGCAGCAGACGGTCTTTCCGTCCGCTGCGGACCCCCCAGCCATCCTAATGTGGCGGGGGTCATTTCAGTGAGGATGGCGGGCGGATTGCCCCCGCCAGGCCGGCGGTGGCTACCGCCAGCCTGGCGGGGGCAATCCCCCCGCCATCCTAATGGGCCCCTAAATGTTTTGAGGAGAAGATTTTAAGTGCCAAAAACTAAGGTTTGAATATATGAAGATTAGAGCCTTTATGTTTTAGCTTCTTAGCCAGGGAGACAAACATCCTATTCAAAGTTCTCAGCCTTAGAGGACCAGAATGAAAAGAACACCTTACTCTCTCCTAACCCTTTGAAACTCATTTTACTTGCAATTGAAAGTACAAGCAGAAGGATCTTCGGGGAAGGAGGAGGCCTGAGAGCAGTAAACGACATAATGTGGACACCTCATTAACGTAAATGATCAAGGAAGTTTTATTTTTTCCACTGTCCCTTCTGACATTTATCCCATGGTAGAAGTTAAGTTCAATTCGGCTCACCAGCCAGCCTGGCGGGGGCAAACCTCCTGCCATCCTAATGGACCCCTAAATGTTTAGAGGAGAAGATTTTAAGTGCCAAAAACTAAGGTTTGAATATATGAAGATTGGAGCCTTTATGTTTTAGCTTCTTAGCCAGGAGACAAACATCCTATTCAAAGTTCTCAGCCTTAGAGGACCAGAATGAAAAGAACACCTTACTCTCTCCTAACCCTTTGAAACTCATTTTACTTGCAATTGAAAGTACAAGCAGAAGGATCTTCGGGGAAGGAGGAGGCCTGAGAGCAGTACACGACATAATGTGGACACCTCATTTACGTGAATGATCAAGGAAGTTTTATTTTTTCCACTGTCCCTTCTGACATTAATCCCATGGTAGAAGTTAAGTTCAATTCGGCTCACACCGAGAGGCGAATTTACAAACTTTATTTGACACAGCAGGGGTGTAAATAATGTGCCACTTTGAGGCCAATTTACAACATGACTCACCTAGGGAGATGCAGCACCTTGTAAAGCCCTGCGCCACATTATACCTGCGTCAGGTATAATGCATGCAGGGTGGGCATTGCTATGCGAGAAAGCCTTATAGAAGTGATGTAGTGAAACACTGTGCCAATGGTAAACATTCAGGCATGGTTCATTAAACTTTTATGCAAAGCAGTAGGGAAACTTGCTGCTGTTCATTGCGTGAACAGCAGAGCAGAAATTATCTATATTTATAAGAATATATCACACTGTTCTTTCCTTATGCTAGAGTACTTGTGTAACACCAATACATACATCTTAGCGCTATGATGTGAAGGTGTCTGTGTTGTAGTCAGAATAGTTTTTGTACAAGATGGGATACCTTCCTGTACAAGATGATTCTTAGAGGCTTATTCCTCTTTTATTTGTGAATCAAAATGTCCATGCTGTTAACAACAAGGAGCTGATAAAGCTCATTGAGCTAACTACAGATATTAACGTAATGTAGATATTAACGTAATGGAAGTTTTAGCAAATATAGGCAGTGCTCACTCAGCTTATCATGGTCTCACGTAATACAGCAGACAAATGTACAGATGTACCGGTTACAATATTTTGAAGCACAGCCATCCTGTATGAAAAGGGTACGTATTTCGAACTGGGTAAGAAATGCCAGCGGGGAAAGACATTTTTTTTAACAGGTGTTCCTTTTATTATTTTTTAGAATAAATCTACCTTTTCTGCTGGCTGCTAGCTTCTCTAAATCATTCCATTGCTGTCAGCCCAGGTGTGTATACATTTAGAATTGAATCCTTTGCACTCTGACATTCCTCTGCATGGCACATGCTGGAGTCGGTGGTCTCCCTCTGGCCACCTTTAAAAAGCTATTTGCCTCTGGCCATCTTTAAAAACCTAGCTTGCAACCTCTAACAAGGTTTAGGTGAGTCACCATGCATTGGGCTTGTTAACTAAAATACAATTGTATGTGTAAGATTTTCTGCTCCGGGTGTATATTTCAGTGTATTGAAACTTATATTTTGAACGTAAACATATAAAATGGAACACATCAGCCTATTCTTGGTAGGGAGAAGTGAATTGCACTGTTGCTCTGCCATGTCAAAGCAGGCCCTACTAAACCATTTGTGTAAGGGAAGCGTGTAGTGCTGCTATTTTTTCATGCACCGATTCAGTGTGGTGGTGTGTCACATGCACTGCTTCTCATGTGCTACTTGTGAGCAAAGCTTACAACTTTTCACTGTATGAACTTGGCAATATTAGGGCCCAGATTTACCAGTTCTCATGCAGCTCAGTGCAGCAGCCACAAATGCTGTGTCAGAAGATCAGGAGAGAGCCATTTACAGAACTATGGCACTCTCCTTCGCGCTCCCTATTGCCTGCACAGAAATGTGCGCCCGTGAACCCAAAACACAATTTGCACCTTCGCGCAAGGATGTCTCTCTGAGTCTAGCATAGGTTTTGTACTGAAAGGGCACCATTCCAGTGCAAAATACTATGCTTTGACTATCTTTAAACATGTTCTGACTTTGTGTGTGCGCTGTACAGTGTAGCACACATACAAGGTCGTAAAAAAAGGAGTAAAAAAGTATTTCTCCTTCATAACGTCTATCAGAAATGTTTTCTATTTTCTTTCACAAACCTTGTCTACTTTTTTAATAGCATACGGTATGCGTCAGACTCCTAGGGTGATTGCATGGGAACGCCATTGTACCTGAAAACCTCCTCCCCTGATGACTTCAATACCCTCAACTTTATTCTTCAAAATATTCAGAACTGTCTTGCTCTCAGCCACCTCCAGCTTAACACCATCAGAATGGAATTCCTTCTCATTACCCCACCCAAACACAATCTCAAGATCGACCTTTGGATGAAACATCTAACTTCCCTTAATTGTACACCTCACTTTGTAGACTCTGCGAGATCTCTGGGAATTGTTCCATACAAACATCTGCATATGCAGAACCACATCAGTAATACCACCAAAGGAGTAAACTACCAGATAAGCATACAAAGGAAATTAAAACCCTTCTTCCCCCAGGATGACCTTAACTCTGTGGTCCAAGCCTTAGTTAACCCCAGGCTCGATTACGGAAGTGCTACGCTCAGTGTCCTGCCCAGATGCAAACTGGTCCCTTTACGGGTCTCTCTTAACGTAGCGACCAGTCTTGTCACCGGAACAAAAAGAAACAATCACATCTCCCCTGACCTGAAATCCCTAAACTGTCTCCCTTATGAAGCACCAATTCATCTAAAAAGTGCTTGCATGACCCATAAAGCCTTACATTTCAACACTCCCAGATATTTAGCACAAAAGATGGAATTATCTGGTGGATGTAGATCGTTGCAAAATACCAGCTCCATGCTGCTAAAAGCACAGATTTTCTGCAAAAAGAAAAAATGCAACAGAGCCTTTTCAGGCATCGCACAGAAAAATTGGAATTCTATTCCGAGAGGAAATTCATCTGATTCCATCTCCTGCTTCCTTCAAAATAGAAGTGAAAACATTCTGATGAATAAATGCTTGGCCTACAATTTTAACCCATACTGTTAGAAATGGGGGTCTCTAGTTGACAGAAGTAGGTACCTTTGTCCAAGTAGGGACGCTTGCTTCTAGTCAGGGTAAGGGGGTGCACACTGTAGATAACCCCTGCTCACCCCTTAGTAATGTGTAAGGTATTTGTACTCAAAACACACAGTAAGACAGTGATAACACCACAAATGGACACCACACCAGTTTAGGAAAAATAAAGTATCTTTATCTAAATTCAACAAGACCAAAACAAGAAACATCCAACATATATGTAATAGGAATATGACTTTTCAAAGGTTCCAAGCAACAGGGTCCATTGAAAACTATGGATGCATGATTCTACACAAAATACCTTTAGCTGCATCAAAATTCACAATGCTACACAGCAGCAGTGAAGTGAAGTGCCGAGAAACAAAGAGATGCGTCAGTTCCTGAGTCCTTGGGGGTGCAATGCAGCACTGCTGCATGCAGGAGAAGTGATATGTCGAATCCAGACTGTAGGGGTAAGTGATGTATCATCTCCAAGATGGTTCTGGTCCACGGGTGATGCGTCGGGAAACCTTGCCGCACTGGTATGATGCGTGGAAATGCGGGATGTGCTTCCAATCAATGCAGCAGCTGCAAGCGGCGCTGCAACAGTTTCTTCAGCCGTGATGCCACCATGCTTTGGTTCTTGCAGCTGCAACAGGTGCTACATCACCTCTGGAGTGATTGCAGCAGTGCATGTAAATTCTTCTCGCACGGCAATGCTGCATCGGGAAAAACAGCCGCAAGAAAAGCGATGCATCGATTTTCTCAGTTCAGGTTTCTTCCAGCACCCAACAGCAGGAACAAACCTCCAGAGGGCCAGAACTGGAACAGGCAGGTCAGAACTCTCAGCTGCAGAGTTCAAGGGAGCTCAGGATGAAGTCTTTGTGTCCCTGAGACTTAGGAACAGGAGGCCAGCACACAGGCCCTTGGAGATTCTTCTTCAAGCAGGTTCACAGCAAAGTTCCAGTCTTCGTCATTTTCTTGGCAGAGACAGCAAAGCAGGCCAACCCCACCCAGCACACAGGAAAGAGGCAGTTATTACTCCTCCTCATGCACCTTCAGCGCTTCACCTTGGCAAAGGTTCTTCTTGAGTCCAGAAGAGATCTAATGCTCGGGGGTCTACTACTTATACCCCTTTTGTCTTTGTTCTCTTTGTGCAAGGGTCACTTAGCCCTGTCTAAACCGGTTATGTCCTCACTGGCGCAGTTGGACCTCAGGGGGTGCAGACAGCATTGTGCAAGGGTTACAGGTCCTATTCAGGTGCAAGGAAATCTCCTGCCAATACTCTAAATGCCGTACAAAAAGGGGTGGTGATGGACGGAGCATCTGAACCAATCAAACACCTCACACCCAGTCAACAGATCTGGGTTTAATCCATCACCGTTTTTTAGCCCACTCTGCCACCCCAGTTCAGACATGGCTATATGCAAATCAGTCTGACCCTGTGCCTCATGGGAACAGTCCAGCCCGAATTGCCAAGCCACAGGGTCAGACTGATTTGCATATGACCATGTCTGAACTGGGGTGGCGGAGTGAGCTAAAGAATGATGATTGATTAAACCAAGATCATTTGACTGAGGGTGAGTATATGATTTGCTCAAACGCTCCGTCCATCATTTCCTTTTGTATCAATACTCTAAATGCAGCCAGGCCCAATTCATCTCAGCTCTGATTCATCGAGGGAGGACCAGGCACACCACAGCCCCCTCAGTGGTTGTCTACAGTGGATGTACATACCCAGGTCCAGCCCTGGTCACTCCAAAACCAGTCTGTCAATGCACAAACAGGCAGAAGCACACAGAATAGTTAAACAAGACTTTGGGGATTATCGTCAGGGCTAAACCACGATGTAATCTGAACTTTTGAAATGGTTTTCTCTCGCTTTTGACTGTCCTTTTTGTCAAAGTAGTCTTGATTTTTCAGGTACTCTGGCCGTAGGCTGTTGGCAAAGAGTTTGTCCAGACGAAATGAAGCGGTCTCAAATTAAAATATTTTAACTCCTGTGCTTATATATGGCTGCCATCACTTTGAGCTTTGAAAGGCTTCTTGTTGTCCATTCTGAATGAATTCTCGCCTATCTGCGATTCTCAGCAACCAGCGCCCGTTTTCAAATTTCTGTTATTTTTCATATGTCTCACGTCTTGTTCGAACACTTGCTCAATCAGGAATTCATGCGGTCAATCAAGTACTTTCTAAAAGTGGCATTTTCAAACACACAATTTAAAAACCATCTTTCCAAAAGTTGTGTTATTAAATTCTTAGTTCAGAGATCCTAAACTGTATTTTTCACTCTTGTCCCAATTGGAAGTTATACTTGTAAGATGTTACAAAGCATCTCCCATTCTATCCTATCAGGACATGTCACACACACCAGTACATGTTCTACCTTTCACATACATTACACCCTTCCCATGGTGCTACATTGGGCCTACCATAGGGGCGCCTTACATGTAAGAAAGTTAGGGCTTGGCAATTTGATGGACTTGCCAGGTCGACATGGCAGTTTAAAACTGTGCACAGACACAGCAGTGGCAGGTTTGATATACCTTTTCAGGGCTACTAATGTGAGTGGCACAATCAGTGCTGCAGGCCCACTGGTAGCATTTGATTTACAGGCCCTGGCACACTTACCACACTTAACTAGGGACTTATCGGTGAATCAAATATTACAACCAGGGAGAACCGATTTTAACAACAATTTACACATGGAGCACTTACACTTTGACACTGATCAGCAGTGGCAAGGTGCCCAAAGCATCCAAGTCAGCAAAACAAAAAACAGCACAGCATTAAAAATACAGGAAGTAGAGGCAAAAAGTCAGGGGAAACCATGCCAAAGATACCAAGTCTAGCACATACCATATATTGATTAACCTTACCTGTTGTACTCTCATTCTGTTAATTACGGCTCCCTCCTTCTGATCTCCTATGGAGGTTGCTTTCTTCAATTTGTTATTCTTCTATGATTGTATCTATGTCATAGCCGCACTTTACTACTGTTTTTTACTGGTTATTCACTCCCATCCCCTGTAACGCGATCTTATACCCTCACAGGTCATGTTTGTGCTATACAAAACAATATAAAATGAATAAATAAATGCCCATGCACCACCCATAGTATGCCCCCTTGGTGCTAAGTAATTAAAATCAGCGCTATGAGCTGCTTTTCATCACTTTCAAGTGATTTTTCACCATCAAACAGGTTTTAAGCTGGAAAGTAAATAGATTTAAAAAGATTTAACAGCAATAAATCTTAATAAATAGACCGCCACGTGTATTAATGTTTTCTTCTTTAGTGGACTTACATATTCCAGAGGCTTCAGAGGAAAAGGATGTGCAAAACATAGAATATCAAATGACAATTCCTCATGTGTGACAACAAAAGTGTTGACTGAAGAATGAACCCATTCTAAACAGCCATTTTTATCTTTAACCCCTTCCGTGCCGATGCAAGCACTACCTGCTGGGTGCTGCGCGGGACCGTTGGCCGATGCAGCCCGCCCACTCCGTCGAACACCCGCCAGTGCTGTAAACGGGTTAATACTATCTCTCTCAGATAACCTAATAGATATTCATGATCTTGTACATGAATAGTACACACTAAGGGAGTAGTTTAGAGTTTGTCAGATGCAGGTCATCCACCATAAAGCGATATATACTCCATCCACCAAACTTCAGATTTTCCGTGTCCCATATTAGAGCTGAACAAAGTATATGGTTTCTATTGGCAGAAACTAAGATGGCTTCACCATTGGAAACATCTGACCATTGGCATGTCTGGACCATGGATGTTTTTTTTTGCTGAAATGAATCCTTACTTTGACGATTTGTTGCTGCAAAACAGAAACAAAAATGCTGGCCAGTCACCGTATATTCCCTGAAAAAAACGAGCACACATAACCTACAAACACATATATTAACATATCTACATCTATTCATAAACACTATTTAACTACTTCTAACAGAAGAAATAATAGAGGAGATCCCAGTGACAAGCAGTGTTCTCTTCTAGTAATGTATGAACATGTGCAGTCAGGGTGGAGTTGTGGTGGCATTGCTCTACCACCAACCTGACGAAGGTTGAGAACAATTTTATGCGGCAGCTTGTTGGCCTACCTGGTAGTACCCCCCTTATTCCCTCTGCATGGGCATGGGTATCAGGCCCCTTGATGAAGAGATTGCCCTGAGACCCCTCACATTCTGGAGGAGGCTATGGGTGACCCCAGAGTTGTCCGTGTATAGGGCTGTGTTAAATGAGCTCCTGACCATCTGTTCCACCAAGAAATCCCTTGTCTTTGTCATGTAAGGGATCTTGGGGCATATTATCAAGGGGGTTTATCTCCGCTTTTTTGGCTTTAAAAGCCAAGAAAGCGGAGATAAAATTATCTCCCTATTACCAAGCTGTCGCTAACACCAGTTAGCGACAGCTAGTAGGAGATAGCGACCATCTTGGGCCCCACTTTGCATGTCAGTGATATTTATCACTAATGAGATGCAAAGTGGGCGTGCCAAGATGTTAGAGACTGAAAACAGTCGCTAACATCGCTATCTCCTATTACCAACTTTTTGAGATATTCGCGCTAAGCGGGAATATCTCCAAAAGCTAACACCTGCTCTGAGCAGTTCTTAGCCATGTTATCCAATGGGAGGTGGATAACATGGCTAAGAGCATTTGCTCGATAATGCATGAATATCGCTGACTTTTCAGCGATATTCATGCATTTCGGCCGTTTTTTATCGCATTTGCGATAAACCTTGTTAATAGCAAGGTTTATCTGCGATAAAAATCGCCGATGTGCGGCGATAATTTTTGTCTCTAAACAAGTTAGAGACAAAAATTATCGCTAGTTGTTGGTAATATGCCCCCTTGCCTTTAATTTAGGCAAGCCGGGCCTCTGGAGAACTCCCGAACTATCATGTGCTATGGTTTCTAGGCTTGAACTAGTTAAATGCTACAGACAATCCAAGTTAATGTCTTTAGAAGAAAGTGCCACACGTGGCCGTCTGACAGCAGAGTATTATGGGGCATATTATCAAGGGGGTTTATCTCCGCTTTTTTGGCTTTAAAAGCCAAGAAAGCGGAGATAAAATTATCTCCCTATTACCAAGCTGTCGCTAACACCAGTTAGCGACAGCTAGTAGGAGATAGCAACCATCTTGGGCCCCACTTTGCATGTCAGTGATATATATCACTAATGAGATGCAAAGTGGGCGTGCCAAGATGTTAGAGACTGAAAACAGTCGCTAACATCGCTATCTCCTATTACCAACTTTTGGAGATATTCGCGCTAAGCGGGAATATCTCCAAAAGCTAACACCTGCCCTGAGCAGTTCTTAGCCATGTTATCCAATGGGAGGTGGATAACATGGCTAAGAGCATTTGCTCGATAATGCATGAATATCGCTGACTTTTCAGCGATATTCATGCATTTCGGCCGTTTTTTATCGCATTTGCGATAAACCTTGTTAATAGCAAGGTTTATCTGCGATAAAAATCGCCGATGTGCGGCGATAATTTTTGTCTCTAAACAAGTTAGAGACAAAAATTATCGCTAGTTGTCGGTAATATGCCCCTTTGTTTGTTAAAAACACATACAGCAATGAACATTTTCAGGATTCTATTCAACCCCCTTTTGCCAGGAAATTGTATGTGCAATTTAGATGAGGGGCCCTCCCATTACTAGTGATTACCAGCAAATGGACTAAAGACCAAAAGGTGGATTGTCCTACATGTAATTATAAGGTGGAGTATGAAATACACGTCCTGTTCCTCTGCCCAGCCTATTGGTTGCCGCACAAGCGTTGGCTGATCCAACTTTGTAAGAACCTGGGCTTTGTGAGCTGTGCAGAGGCCTACAGAGTTTAAAGTACGGCACCCATCCACCAACAGTCTTTGCTGTATCCCGATTTTTAAATTGTATGTGGCATACCCGACGAGCTATCCTAAAGTAGTACCTTTGGGGAACTAGAAATGTACTGAAAGTAGGCAGGTTTATTAACTCTATCCATGCTTTGGGTTCACTGTTCTAGTCTCATATTTCTAGTTTTGAAATAATTTTAGAGCGCAGCCCTCCTCCAGGTAGCTGCTTTTTTCTTTTAATGGGCTGAAAATTGTATCATGAAGCGTTTTACTTCTCTGCTAGATTTTTAACTCCTGTGTGTCCAGCGGATTATTATTGTTCTAACACATGAATTTGGGAAATCTAAAACTTTTAATTATAAATGTATAATATTTGTTTTATTGCTACCTGCACTTTGATGGCCTATTGGCCGAAATAAAGTTATTGAACAGAACAGAAATAAATCCCTACTTTGATGATTTGTTGCTGCAAAACAAAAACAAAAATGCTGGCCATTCACCGTATATTCCCTGAAAAAACGAGCACACATAACCTCCAAACACATATATTAGCATATCTACATCCATTCATACCCACTGTTTAACTGCTTCTGTAACAGAAGAGATTATAGAGGAGATCCCTGCGAGAAGCCGTGTTCTATTCTAGTAATGTATGAACACATGCAGTCTTGTGGAATGAAAATAGCTCTGTGTAAATACTATAGGTGCAGATTAAAAAAATACAGCACAACCTTGTCTGGATGATATATTAAAAGAGCAACTACAGTGAGAGACTGTTATCAGAAGGTTGCTGAGAATCAGTCGAGCCTGAACTAATTAGTAATCAGGTCAAGCAGATGGTCGCCATGGAGACATCTGTGGTTACTCTTGTCTTCCTCTTAAAGCATCTGTCCTTTTTTGTGATCTTACTCGAACTGGGAAATGAATTTTAAAAGTACATCGCCATCTGATGATGAAAATGATACTCTAGCCAGGATTAGAGTCTACAAATATTTGCGGTGATGGGAGAGTCCAAATCTGCCGCTAAGCTGCTTAAAGTTTTCCTCCCCCCAAATCAGGACCTTAGCTGTTAGCTGCTGGGTAGAAAGATATAGAAAAAATAAACGGGTTTAATTTATTTTGTGCAACCTCAGTTTTTAAGCATTGCGTGTTAATTTTAGTGAATGAGCAAACAGGATCTTTTCAAACCATGTTGGCATTTCTTAGAAAACTGAAATCCAACATCAGTGTGTCAATTCCAATGTAGTTTATACAATTGAAAAATAAAAGGCCCAGTTCCTAATATAGAAAAATAATTATGCTATATATATTTTTACAAGAATGAATATCGGTCTTGGCCAGAGGAGGTTTTCGCATTCAAGTAAGTTATGATCTTATAAAACATTACATTTTGGTCTGGGTCCTACATAATTGACAACACACGTGTGTGTGCACTTGATTGGACCTGAAATTCATTGTAGTGAGCTTTTATATTTGTAACTTCAATTGAATAGTTTTTCAGATTTGGAGAAATAATCCTGCATTTTGGTGAAATTCTAGTGTCTTTTTAAATTCTAAACAGATTAAACACGTTTCCATTTCCTTTTTTCTACCTTTGTATTTGGTACCAACTCAAGTGACTTCCAAGTAGGAGAGAGGTATGGGAAGACAATCATGTCAAAATTACATATCTACAAATATGACACATTTGGGTTGCATAGCACATAGTTATTAGACTATAACCCACACCAGAATTAATAAAACATATTTAAGAACCAATATGATACATGGTGCAATCAATAGACAAAACAAATCATATAAACAGCAGACTGAATACATTACTTAGTGATTGATATAATAACACACATGCTAAATTCAATAATGCCTATACTGGAAAACATGGCGGCAGTCGGCTGACTGCAGCAGTGCTCCGCTCCCGTCTCGTCTCCTGATGCCTGACTCTTGGTGCATTTAGCTCGCCTACGGTATCGGCAGTCAGGACCACATTATTTAACTTCGCTTCGCTCCGTTTTGGTGGATTTGCGATTGGAGCCTTTTCTTATTTTTTCTTTTTCCACTGTTCTCAATGTGCCTCGATCGGCCGGTCAGTCTCGGCGTCCGGGAAAAAGGGCGCGGCAGTTCCCCGGAGTCGGCTTGCAGCGGGGGTGAACGCCCACGTCCAGGGAAGCCCACAGCTGAGCTGCTACGCTGGGAACAAGCAGCCCTGGAGCTCCGCAGATCAAGGCGGATTCGGTGCCTCCGCAGCGTTACTCTTACCAGCGGTGCTTTTTACAAAATTAAGCCGGCATCTGGTACTACTGTTTTACCGCCCGAGGTCCCACCTTTCTCCCGAACAGCACAGGAGGGAGAGGTCAAGGGGCTTACTACAGAAGGTGATCTCCACACAAAAACGGAAACAAACGCCAGAAACCTCAAAAAAACTGTAAGTTTGCCTCTGGGACACATGAGCACTGCAGAGTCTGCTAGGAAGTTAAGAGGTGCAGCTAAGGGTGTATTGGGGATTAGTACATCTAGTACATCTAGTATATCCCGTAAACAAGGAGTTAAAAGTGCGCCACAAGTATTGGAGGAGGAGGCTGGTAGGGAGGTTTTTGAGTTTGGGAAAGGCTCTCTTTCAAACTCTCCAAATTTAAACGCTGTTCGGGAAACATCCTCTTATCTGTCAACTGAGGTTAAGGCAAAAAGGGGCAGGAAACGCAGTAAAGCTAAATCCTCCACAGACTCTGTATTTAAAATAACTCCGTCTCTGCGCTCATATTTCAAGGTTGTCCCACAGATATTGAATATTGATAAAGAGCATTCGAAACACAGAAGCAGCATCACGGAAATTTTGCCAGGTGTAGCGATCATGTCAGGTAACGGGCATGTTCTGTCCCCTGTGATAGAGAGCATAGAGAGCACAGAGTTAGCTCCTGTTAAACCCTCAGAACCTCAGCTTCAACCCGTTAATTCTGATACCTCTCACATAACAAGGCTAGAAAAGAGCTCACCCGCCATGCCTGACGCAGAGAATACTGCAGACCTAGCTGTGCAAAACATTGACATGTCAAGGGAAGTAGGTGAAACAGTACTTCCCTCTGCCTTAGCAGCATCAGCAGCTGGACTCAGCACCTCTACCTGCGATGTCATTAGTATTGATCCAGTTGATCCAGTGAGCATGGAAGACAATTTTGAGGCTGGCATATTTTCTGAATTACCTATAACCTTCCAAGAATCAAGCGAGGTGGCCGGGTCACCCTCAGAACCTATTTCTGTGGCTTCAATACAATCAATGTTCACAGCTCTATCAGCGGAGATTAAGCAGGGTTTCGCCGAATCAGCCTCTAATCAAAGAGAGATAAGGAGCTTTTGTGAGTCTCTCGATGAGAAAATAGTTACCTTGTCACTAAGAACCCAAGCATTGGAGGAAACTGTGGGTCAGATAACGATGAGGGCCGAGGGCACCATTGAAGATATTACTAGACTGAGAAGTCAAGTCAAGTCAAGTCATAAAATTTGTATAGCGCACTACATACCCAGAGGGTTTCAAGGCGCTTAAGAAGGGGAGGAGGATTATTTGTCAAATATCCACGTTTTAAGCTGCTTTCTGAACGCTAGGTGGTTCTGGGTGAGGCGAAGGTGAGTGGGGAGTGAGTTCCATGTTTTAGCAGCCAGGTATGAAAAGGATCTGCCTCCCATGGTGGTCTTGTTGATGCGAGGTACGGTGGCGAGGGCTTGGCTGGAAGAACGTAGTTGTCGGGAGGGGGTGTAGAAGGACAGTCGAGAGTTGAGGCAATCTGGTCCGATGTCGTAGAGACGATCAAGCTCTGTCAGAGAGAATGGAAACCTTAGAGAACAACGCGAGGCGTAGTAATATACGCATTTTGAATGTTCCAGAAGGAAGTGAAGGTACAGACATCAAAAGTTTTATAATCACTTTACTAAAGGAATCCTTAAATCTTTCACACTCCACTGAGGAGTTAGCAACGGACATACAGCGCATACACCGGGATCCCTTCAGACTTAACCCACAGCGGACTAAACCCAGGAAAATTCTGGTAAACTTTCATACTTACTCCTTGAAGGAGCATATTCTGAATCAAGCGCTTAGGTTAAAATCACAAGCATATAAAGGCTTCAATTTCCAAATTCGTTCTGATCTGTCCCGGTTCACCTTAGACAAACAGTGGGAGCTAGGCAAGAGGATGGATGCCTTTCGCAAATTTGGTGCTACGGTACAGATGGGTTTTCCTGCGTCACTCAAGATAATGTTAGACAACAAAATGTACAATATTAGATCAGTGCAGGCCGCGGACGATCTTCTATTGTCTTTTGGTAACAGGAAACAGAGGGAGTAAAAAATGGTGAGGAATTGAAACCGTATAAAAATAGCACCATCAGTGTAGTTCCTAATGCCTATGTGCCTATGTGCAAAAACAAGAAGGAGGAAAAAAAAAAAAAAAAAAAAAAGTCTTGTTGAAAATCTGATTGTTTGCTAAATATCGAATTATCAGGGAAAAAACGGGATTAGGGGGAAAAAAAAAAAAGGAAAAGAATAAAGGAATAAAAAAGGAAAGAAGGATATAAAAAGGGAAAGAATATATAAAAATAAAAAATAAAAAATTAAAAATAACATAAACTAATTAAACTAACACATGAATAGTATTTGCCCATAAGATCTGTAGAACATTCAATGGCGAGTTAACAATAAATACAGTAGAGGCACACAGAGGTCGAGACGGGGAAGAGCTAGGGGCACTTACTTCCGGAAACTCTTCCGGGTGGTGAGCACAGGGTTTTCCCAGGGGGGGAGGGTTGGGCACGGGGGGGTGGTGGGGCATAAGCACATTTTCATAAAAAAGCTCCAATCATTGCGTTTAACTAAGTTTGTGGATACAAGGTTTTATACTCATCTCATTTTAGATAACATGAATCTATACAAACAGTCATATACTTTACTAGTCCTTCAGTTAGCCTTACCATGCAACCTAAAACCACAACATGATGAGTAATCTCAAATTATTATCCTGGAATGTTAATGGTCTCCGCACCAAGCCCCGAGCGAATAAAATTATGCAATATCTTCGTGATACTGATGCGGGGATCATTATCCTCCAGGAGACACACCTAACAGAAAGTGAGATACACGAGTTGGTCCAGAGGAATAGATGGATAGAATCTTCTATTTCCACAACACAAGGTTCTAATATACGGGGGGTTTCGATTTTTTTCAAAAAATCAGTAAGGTTTAAGATAAAACAACAAAAGGTGGATCCTGGAGGGCGTTGGGTCATTGCAGCAGTAGAGTTAGGAGAAGCGAAGGTAACATTAGTGGGCTACTATGGTCCAAATATCGACGACCCCTCTGTATTGAAAACCCTCTTCAATCATCTACTAAATTTCCCAGACCCGGTGATTATAGCTGGGGATTTTAACATCACTTTAAACCACCTTCTAGACAAATCCCCTAACAGCAGACAAAAGACCACTTCTAAATCTAGATCTTGCTTAGTAGGCTTAATGAACCAATACGATTTTATCGACATTTGGCGGTTTAGGGAGGGTCTGAGGCAAGATTTCTCATTCAGGAACTCGAAGTATAGACACAAATCAAGAATTGACTTTATTCTCACTAGTAGAGTTCTGGTCGATAATATTACCTCAACATACTATAATCCAATGCATCTCTCTGACCACTCCGCAATAGTGTTAGAACTAAATTTGGACACGCCACCTTTAATAAGAATGTGGTCCTTTGATAGGTCGCTACTCACAACAACAGAGGATATCGAATTTCTACAGTCAGAAACTTGCCACTTCTTTAACACTAATATAGGTACAACCCCAATAGGAATTCTATGGGATGCATTTAAATGTACATTGAGAGGTCTTATTAAAAACAAAGTGGCCTATAGAAGAAGACAATATGCAGAGGAAGTAACCAATATCGAAAACAATATCTTACTACTACAGGCCGATATAGATAATACAGGAGTAATAGACAACGACCTCGCCGGAAAACACGCTGAGTTGGATAGGCTAAAGCACTCACTATCCACAGTTCTAGAGAAACGGGTCCTTCAGAGATGGGAGGCAAGTAAGCTTTCGCATTTCCAATATGGGGAGGGAGCAGGGAAATTACTTGCCTGGAAAATTAAATCAGACCGGGTTCGAAATAACATTTCGTCTGTTACATCCACGGAGGGCACCTTTTCAAGGGATGATGAAATTAGAGTAGTCTTTAGAAACTTTTTTCAATCCATCTATAAAGATGACCTAAACGTTACCCAGAATGACATCACGAGTTGGCTAGCAGGTATCTCTCTACCATCCCTAACACCAGAACAGAACCACTCTTTGGATGAGGAGATAACTCTTATAGAGGTAGAAGAGGCAATAAAGAAAGCAAAGGGAGGGAAGGCTACAGGCACGGATGGTTTGCCGAGCGAAATATATAAAAAACTTATCACTCAGGTCTCTCCAATTCTAGTGACTCTTTTTAACCAAATTCTAGGACACGGTGAAATACCACCTGAATCATGGGACAATGCCTCTATAACTCTTATTTTGAAGCCCGGCAAACCTCCTACAGACTGCGGCTCATATCGACCTATTTCTATATTAAACGCCGATTATAAAATCTTTGCCACCATATTGGCCAAACGGTTGGGTCGGGTGGTGCCAGATATAATAGCACATAACCAAAAAGGGTTTATAAAGGGGAGACAGCTCTGTGAGCTCACGTATGAATTACTAGGCTCTATAGACATCGCTATAAAGGAGGCTATCCCTTTGGATGTCCTCACGTTGGATGCAACCAAGGCCTTCGACAGGGTGAATTGGTTGTACCTGTCGGAGGCCTTGAGGAAGTTCAATGTGGGGGACAGATTTCTGAGAACATTGAATTTGTTATATAGGTGTCCATCCGCCGCACTTTTGATAAACGGGGGTTTGACTGAGACCTTCAGGGTCACGAGGGGAACTAGGCAGGGCTGTCCCCTGTCGCCCCTTCTTTTTGATGTTTATATCGAACCCTTCGCCCAAACCTTAAGAGACAGCATACTCATTAAACCTTTTATTTTTGGTGGTTGGGATAAAAAGGTGGCACTTTATGCAGATGACATTATGATTTTTACAACGAACTATGATGAAGCATACCCAGAAATAATTGACCATGCCCTAAAATTTGGTAAAGTCTCTGGGTACGAGATTAATGCCCAAAACACAGAGTCAATGTCCTGGAATAGTAACTCAATTGGCAACAATGGCACATCTAAAACTCAATTTCGATATCTGGGGATCAATATAGTTAAAGACATCAATTTGATTGCTTCACTTAACTTCAATAAAATAGCTGCTGAGTGCCGGAAACATATGAGAGACTGGTCACACCTTCCTCTCACTGTTTTGGGAAAGGTCAACCTAGTGAAGATGAGTATCTTACCTAAAGTTTCTTTTTTGTTCAATTCTATTCCACTTTTTTTCGATTCAAAATTGATTGCAAAGCTACAGAGCGCGATTACCAGCTTTATCTGGAATAGTAAGAGCCCAAGAATTTCGTGGAAAAAAATCAGGCGACGGAGGGAGAAGGGAGGGTTGGCTGGCCCAGATCTCCAAATCTATGCATGGGCTTTTCAGCTCACGCACACCCGTATGCTACTTAAAACCCCTACTTTAATAGGGCTGGGCCTTCTTTTTTCTACGTTACTTGAATGTGAAGGAGTAGACCAATCTGCATTTTTGTTTAAATTTGGTGACCCCAAATTCTTCAAGAAAATAAAATTGAAAGTTCTACAAGGGATTGCATCTACCTGGTATAAAGTGAGGCATGCGATAAATGTTGGATACTACTCTGGGAGGGCTCCCATATGGGATCTACCCGTCCCCCCCTCATGGACAACAGATGCCCTTATTAACCCGCTAATAGAGGCGGGTATAAATAGGTGGGACGACCTGTTTATGGATGGGGCATTACTTCCATGGGACTAATTAACAAACAGAGTAGGCACAAGTTTCTCGAGATTTAAATATATTCAGATTTCCAGTTGGTCACAGGCATACAAAGAGCAGCCAGCACGGATTAGTAAGCTGCCTATAGGTGGCAATAGTGACTTAGTAACTTGCCTCTTGGACAGTCCAGTCGCAAAAAAAGAAATTTCATGTTGGTATAACAAAATAATCGATGAAATAGATGCCAACTTTCATCTACCGACGTCACTATGGGCTGAATTAATGCCAGGCGTAGATGTTGAAGAACTTTGGATAGCTTCTTGCTCAATGCTCTGGGACTTAGTTAAACCGGCATGGCTTCGTAGAAACCACTTATTCACTATACATAGGGCATACTATTCCCCTAAGAGGTTGACTAAGTTTTCGTTAACAGGCCCAGTCTTATGCCCAAGATGCGGGTTAATCGCAGCATCAGACACTCATATGTTTTATGAATGTCCAAATTTATCCGCTTTTTGGGAAGCCATTAGTAATAAGCTTTCACAATTTCTGGGTGAACATATCTCCATAGACCTTGCTCTTGTTATATTTGGTCTCAAGAATAAAATCCGAAATGCCGCAACCAATCTAATATTCTACTCCATTCTAGCGGCGCGTAGGGAGATATGTAGGCATTGGAAAGACGTTCAACCACCTACAGAGCATGAATGGCGAGTCTCACTTCTTCAAATTTCCAAACTCGATCTTGCCAGAGCAGGAAACCCCAATAGGAGAGCTTTTTGGGCAATGCTGGGATAGTAGCGATAAACCTGGGTTTTTTTCTTTTTTTTTTTTTTTTTTTTTTCCCCAGGTCCTATGATTAACACGTACATTGCTTATCCTTGCTGCCATGACTGTCAGTCTTGGAGCTATGGGGGTCTCGATAATTTGGACACTATCTCCTGAGGCACATCCCTAGCAAAATCATGTTTGGCTGTTGTGATTGGTGCTGAGGGGAACCGGTCTTCTTCCCTCCCGAATGAACTTTCTCCTACCAGCTATAAGCTGAGACAGCACTGCACGCGACCATTCTTTTCTTTGCTCTGTGGCGGTCCTTTGGTTTTGATAGATTGGAGCTATGCACGTAATATGAGGATAAAAGAAAAAAAAAAAAAAAAAAAAAAAAAAAAAAAAAATAATGCCTATACTAAACTATGTGTCAACCATACAGAAATTAATATGACATTCACGAAAAAGAATATAGCAAGCAGTGAAATGAATATGACTTGCACTAAAATAGAATATGACACTAAATGAATGGTATTACATTGAATAAAATGCCCTGAAATTAATATGTCGTTCAATTAAAGGAATATGAAACATTTTAAAATAAATATATTGTATTTCGCAATGAATTAATACAGGTTGAAAAGAAAACTATGAAATGAACTTTACACCTATTACAATAAATATGACCCGTATTGAAATGAATATCACTTGTATTAAAATGAATATGGCACACTTTAATATATACTATAGCACACATTAACATTAATACACACCATGTTGAAATGAAAATAAGCCAAGTTTCTCAGAAGCTGTTGTGGAAGGCAGATACATAATGGCCTACTAGATGAATCTGCAATATATCTTGTGAATGGACATGCCCTTGATACTGATGGCAACGACTTTTTAGGGGTTGAGTGTCATAATTCGATATATAGATGCCCCCATAATTTGGTCAGGGGATTTTTATTGTGTGATAAATGGAAAAATGGATAGGTAGCCACCCAGAACACAAGTGAAACTGTAGTAACCAGAGTATTAAAAGAAATAATGGATAATTAAAACTATGTAGATGTCTGGAGGGTGTTACATCCAGAGCAAAAAGCGCTTTATACTATTCCCCCAAAAACAACACATTCATTTGATTGGATTGTTGGAGGCACCAGCATCTTTGAGCCAGGACTTAATAATATTAGTATTTAAACCAGACAAGGATCCCTTAAATTTAGTATCATATGATTAATGTGAATATAAATTATTATCCAATACCTTAGCCAATGGATGGTTCCATAGGACATAGACATTGGAGTTTAAGGAAAAAGTATGCTGTGTGACCCCCCTATGACGCTATGGAAAAGCAATGATGATGTGTATTTTATCTCCCCGATTTTATTGTGTGTGATCTGTTTTTTATTCGTTTTTTACTTTGTGCTTTTATGGTCTTTTTTGACCGAACAAAGAGTAATTGATGATGGTGATTGTTCCATATTGTGGCAAATGACTATCAATGTTTCTTCGTGCCAGAGCATCGTACCCTCATGAATCTGAGGCAACTTAATCATATGATGCACATGTTGGGAGGCACAGAGATGGAAGGCGCTCTGTCTGCTCCAAATCGAACTGGGGGGATAATATCAGAAAGCTTAAGGATATGGAGGGAAACCAGGTTTCCCTTGCTCCTTCATTATTCACAATTTCGATCTAATCTCTTACCATATACTTGAGCGGGGTGAAGCAGGAATGGAGTAGATTTGGAAACACTCAAATTGGATTGGATTGAAGGGGGCATAAGGGTGCCATATATTTTAGATTCATCATGTGGCAGCATAGGCACATCATGCAGTTTGGTGGTGCAATAAAGAGGATTCTTTGGAAAATAAACTATTGGCTGGCATTGTAAATGATGATGAAATTCCTGTATACCTTATGAGGAACCCCAAAACAAGTTATAATAACAAAACAATAGTCCAGTGGGACTCTTTTTCAAAGACAGGATGCCATTCTATACCAATCAGCGTAGATGGCTTGTCCTAATGAGATCCTGTAAATGCCTCGAAGTCAAAACGTTAACAATGAGATCCCTTGATGTAGAGTTTCTATTTTGATGGAATGTGAGATGGTAAATTGTAACAGGATCCAACTAGATGGTTGTAAATGCTAGAGATAATAGCAACGAGTTATGTTTTAATTTGTATTTAGTCACTTTGTGCACCTTCACACATTGGGGGATATTCTCAAGAACGTGTGATAACCATCGCAAAAGTAACTAAATGCAACACTCAACATCGCAGTCTATCGCCGGAAAATTATGCTGTGTTAACTAAGTATTCACAACACGGTGGTACTATGCGATAGTCTCCAGATAACGTGTAACAAGCTACATTTCCACAAGCTTCCCTAGTGGCTGAGGTGACATGGTTGCGTCCACTGTTAAATACACTCCATATGATACCAAAGGAGATGATGGACGCAGCGTTGGAGCAAATCAAACACTCACCCCAAGTCAACTGATCTGGGTTTAATCCATCATCATTCTTTAGCTAACTCGACCACCCCAGTTCAGACATGGCCATATGCAAATCAGTCTGACCCTGTGCCTCATGGGAACAGTCCAGCCCGAACTGCCAAGCCATGTCTTCCCTGGACCGCAAACAAGCATCCTGGGTCTGGTTTCTGGCTAATACACTCCATACACCAGCAGTGTATGTCGACATGGATATGTGTGTGGTCTGCATACTGCAGTCTGGCCATCACATCCACACCACACTTGGCAATGGGTACCTTCTCATTCATGGGTCGCTTGCCTCCTTCACACATGCCTGGTTCCCACCTCTCCCTACATTCAGCTATTGTGTGGCTGAGGTGCCATGACGTTGATGGCTCATGTGCATGGCTGGCCCGGGTTTCCACAGTAAGTTGTGATGTTGTGTCTGGTGGGTGGGCATGTTGTTTGGCATGTTGTTTGTGAATTTGTAACGTGTGTTAAGGTGTGTGTTGTGTTCATTTGGTACTTGCCAATAAGCAGTGCATTTCCTTAGGTGCCATTCTGCTAGCGCTGGTTGCTGATGGACTGTCGGGAGATGTGGTAATCATGCACACTGCCTGGGTGGTTGCCATCGACGTTGGTGGAGATTTCCCAGGGGACCGCTATTGCCTGCACATTGATGAGATGTGTGTGCTTTCTGTTGCAGTTATTGAGTGCAGTGTTGCCAGGGGTCACCAGTAGGACACGTGTGCAATCAATTGCACCAGCAACATGCAGGAAGCCAGCTATGGCTAGACGCCTTGCTTGGTCTCCATCTGTTACTGCGCAGTGTGGGGAAAGTATAGGTACTGGGATACCAAGCTGATGATGGCATTCAGGACAGGTTTGAGGAACTTTGATAGGGCTCTTCCGACTCAGGCAGTTGTTGGTTGGTAGGTACCAGAGGCCAACAGGTGCAGCACGGCCAGCAGTTTTGTCTGAGGTCAGATGTTGGTTGTCCCTTTGAGCCTGTGGTGTGTAATGTCATTTTCTGATGTTGGGTGTGTGAGGTTGGTGCATTTTCAAGGGGTTGCTGTCTTCACCTGCGCTGCTACAGTATTGTTCCGGGGGGACGGTGGTGGTCCGGGGTAGTTGGGTGTGGTCCTGGGTGTGGTGACGGTGGGTGTTGTGGCCCTCTTGGATGTCAAGGCTGCATGATCAGTGGCTCCTTGGCATTTGTTGCCCTTCAGGTGTTGCTCTGTGCTGGGCTCCTTTTTGTGGCGCAGGCTGTCGTCCAACTCTACACCAAGCTAACCTGCCTTATCATGTGTTTTGTTGTCTTTTCGCTGATCTGGCTGGTCATTGAGAATGTTGCGGAGTGGTGTTCTCGTGGCTTTTGGCATGGGAGTGCCTACTCTGCATCTCATTAGCAATTGTGCCGGGGAAAATACAAACAAGGAATGGTTGTATCGATACTGTATTAATTATGGTCATTGAATGGATGAACTCAGATTACCTTTGATTGGTATGCAATGGCAAATTGGGTTGGTCTTTGTTATAAATGTTACCCACTTAAGGTCTGACAGATATATTTTGTCTGGGAATTAATGATGAGGAGAGTCTTGAAGTATTCACCATTTGCCAACACCTGGTGGTTGCAACCTTCAGTCAATTAAAGCAGGACATGTCCATGTCATTGTGGCAGGTAGGAGGGTTTCAAACAGTGGGCAATCTGTACCCAGGTGAGGTATTCACTACTTTAAGTAATCTCAACAGTTATTTAACAAGGGCCTGGTTCAGTTGCACAACTTAGCCAAGTTGACAACACTGTTTGAGAGATCCAGATGGGTTTCCCAGCTGTATTTAAGCCAACTTTGACTTTATTATTTGCACCATACCTACTTTACACCATTGACAAGTAACAGATTATACAAAACTAGATTGGTAATCTGTCTGAGATGTGGAAGTGCGGCTGCCTCATTTGTACTCACGACCTGGATATGTTTTTTTATTGTATATTACTGAAAGTCGATAATAGCTAAACTTTGTCGTATATCAGGTAAGAAGTTTAAAGTTGCAGAGAGGCACTGACTATTGAGAATAACAGCTGGACCAGAAAAAAAGAAAGTCCAGAGTAGATTTACAGCAGGAAGGATAGCCATACATTGGGGCTACCCTACAAGGCCCAGGATACGGATCTGGATCAGAGATATGTCAGAGTGAGAAGCTACTGAAGAGTGTTGTATGACAGGGTTGCGGATGGTGGAGAATGCTGAAGAAGATTTGGAAATATTTATGGAAATTATTTTGTTGATAATGAACCAAGAACAAGGTACCTCATAGGCTGGTAAAGGAACACATAACAGTCAGAGGTCAACTGGTTGTGTCAGAGTTGATGGATGTCTGCACAGATTGAGAAACAAGGCAAATGTAATGTTTTGCTATACCTTCAGGAACCGGCTGATTACGTTTATCGCGTATGTGTATTTTTTTGATGATACTATCACTCCTTGAAATGTACTTTAAAATAAGATATATAATGATGTTTAAAAAAAGTATAAGTGCTAAAATGACTGGGATCTTTGCTAAAATGATTGTGACATTCATTCAAATTAATATGGAATGCACCTGGGTGAATGAAGAATATGCTAGACGATGGAGCATAACGACTTAAAGGGAGTAGATTCAATAATCATGTGCAGGAAAAATAACCAAAACAAAAATAATGATCATATACAAAAATAATAAACAATACTAAAGTATGTCCGATGTGCTTAGAGCTAAAAATTGCCCTTCCTGTTAAGATAAGAACGTGTTCATTGTGGGTTTATACGGAAATAGGGTGGGATGTAAATTCATTATAATACAGTCATTCTTAATTTTTATTTATTGTTATTGATAATTAATTTATTGTTAATTAATCATTGGTAATTAATTTTTATTAATTGATATATTGTTTATTATATTAATTGTGTTCACTTATTTGAGGAGTGGGTTGTGGGTTGTGGGTTTATGGGGGAATAGGGTGAAAAGTAATTGCATTTTATTAAAGTAATGATTAATTTTAATTTATTGGTATTCATAATTATTGTATTGTTAATTAATTATTCATTGGTATTTAATGGAAAAAATGTGTAATTGATAGCATGTTAATTTTAACCCTCTGCTCTCCAACTCTTTCCCTACAGTTACAATCTCTGGAGTGGGAATAGTAATGTTTACTCCTACGGTATCCAACACTTTCCCTACTGTTGGACTCTCTGGAGCTGAAATAGTAATTTTTACCCTTACCCTACCGAATACTTTCCTTACTGTTGCACTCTCTGGAATGGGAATAGTAATTTTTACCCCTACGCTATCCAAAACTTCCCTACTGTTGCACTCTCTGGAGTGGGAATAGTCATTTTTACCTCTACGCTATCCAACACTTTCCCTACTGTTGTACTCTCTGGAGTTGGAATAGTAATTTTAACCCATACGCTATTCACCATTTTCCCTACTGTTGCACTTTCTGGAGTTGGACTAGTAATTTTAACCCCTACCCTATCCAACACTTTCCCTACTGTTGGACTCTCTGGAGTGGGAATAGTAATTTTTACCCTTTCGCTATCCAACACATTCTCTGGTGCAAATCCAAAGGTGTACATCCTTAGTAAGTTCCCTGGGATCAGTGAGCTTACAATCAACCAGGTGCTGAGCAAGTGCACCCTCAGATTTATATTGTACAGCCAAGTAAAATTATTCACATTGCTGCCCCTTTCTTGCTGGAGTAGCCCAGAAATCAACTGGCTTAGAAGTTTCTGGTTGTCCTTGATGCAATATTTCTCAGTTTACATCCAGAACTTGGAGAGTAGATGTTTTTTTGTGGGCGTTTAGCTCATCTGGTCCCCCACCTATAATGTAGGAAGGCTATCCCTCCTCACTGTGGGCATATATTTATATAGGCTAGCTCCTGAATACTCCTGCGGAACTCTATGCATTCTCAAAGCTATCTCAGAACACCATTGATTTATATAATCTCTGACCCCATTATTAGGCAACAGGTCATGTGGCATTCAGACCCTCACCTCTCCATAGGGCACTGGACTGCTGCCACCACTGCTGCTGGATTCTGTTGTTTGCATGACCTTCAGTTCCAGCTCCTTCAGGCTTCTCTCTTGACTCTCATGAAACAACTTCTTTTCCTTTAGAGCCATTCTCTTTTCCTCTATTTTAAGCTTGGCCATATGCAGCCTGAATGCTCTCTCAGCTTTCCTGTCCACTGCTTCATCAAGGGGCAGACTGTGAGAGGACACACTGTTCCCTGGTTTGGAGGGAGCTCCATTTCTGTGACTAAGTGGTCTCTTCCTCAGACTGCTGCATCTCAGGGTCTATGGCCAGACCCTCATCCTCATGGCTGTCATTTTCATCCTCCTCTGGGGTGGGCTACAACCTCTTGACCTCCTCATAGGCACAGAGGGATATTTGGAGGTTCAACGCTGTAGCCGTCTTTCTTGCATTCAGTCTAGTCTTGTTTTAAAGCCCCCACAGTATAGCCCTGCTGAGGTTGTAAATCTTAAGTAGCTCCATCTCCGCTGTAGCAAAAATGGAGATGGGGTCCTCTGAGAGCACAGAACAGGCTTCAGGCAGAAGGTGAGCGCCAAGAAACCGTCTCGGTGTACGTGCGCGGTATAAATTTTTTTAACATAACATAACGTGAGTCCTCTTGGTGCAGCAGGGCAGTGCGTTGACATACACAGCAGGCCACCGGCAGCAGGGCATTTTTCTGAGAGTCCTTCCATAGGTCCAGAATTAAACTGAATAGTAGGTATGAGGGTACTATTTTTACACCTGATGCCAGCTTTTAAGTGGAAAACGCTTCAGATGTTTTCCTCTACAGAAGTGTCTGCAATGTGCTACCTCCCTACCCAGGCCCTAGTCTGTCTGGGGACACAATGGGCTAGTGTGAATTTATTTGTGTGTGAACTGAGGTAGTATCTTTGTAGTACAAGTAGGGCTATGCATAAACTCCAACGCTCATCTGGCTTTGAATGGTCAATCCTGCCAAAACCCAGTCCCTCTATTGTTTGGCTGTCTGGGAGGAATGCACAAAGGCCAACCGCCAACTACACCTAGTCATGTGACCCAGTAAACAGGCTGCAGGCACTTTCAAAATTGCGGCAAGAAATCTGAATTTACCCTTAAAGATGTTAAATTGCAATTCCATAGACACTAAACACAACACTTTCACCTGCCAATCAAAAATTATCAAGTATTAAATGTAATAAGGTAACCCAATGTTATCTTAAGAGAGAAGTAGTCCTTACAGTAGTGAAAAACCAATTTGTGAGTTTTTCACTACCAGGATATGTAAAACAAAAGTAGAGCTCCAGATTTTTAAATGCAATGCACCCTTCCCTATGAGGTGTTTAGTGACTATCTTAGGGGTGACATATGTATTAAAAAGGAAGTTTTAGGCCTGGTAAGGGGTTCAGTTTGCCAAATCGAACTGGGAGTTTAACACTGCATTCAAGTGCAATCATCAGGCCTGAAACATGTTTAAGAGGGGACTTACGTGGGTTGCACTATATAAGCTGCAGGCCCACAAGTAGCATTTGACGTACCAGCCCTTGGTCTATGGTATATTACTTTCCTAGGCTATTATAATTAAAAATTACATTAAATATATCAATCAGGTGCAAAACAATTTGACCATGTTTTAGGGATTGGGCGCCACAAGCACTTTAACACTGGTAAGCAGTGGTAAAATGCACAGAGTCCTAAGGCTGACAAAAATAATTTGAGCAAAACAGGAGGGGGGAAGGCAAACAGATTACAAATCCAATAACAATTCATCTCAATAATGAGTGTGTGAATACTCCAGCACATTGGGTAATGGATGATTGGGGAAGGACAGTTGATGATGGGCACTTTAATGACAATTGTTATTCTCAAAAGGCCATCTAATATTTCTTCAGAATTTGCAATTTTGGCATGGAAGTTTACTACCGTTCTTGCAGTAAGAACTGATCCTATAACCAAGGATGAAACATTTTCAGGCAGCAGAAGCCTTGTTCCCCTAATGTGTGCATTTTGAAGCACAATACATTTAGGACAATATCCAAGTGGGAACCCCCCCATAAAAGATACAAACATAATTCCAAGGAGTTTTGCCATTCATACAAAATGCAATGGATCTTCAATAAAATGTCAGTCATTCAGTAGCCTATTCAAACTGTGAGCCAAAATCCAAGCACTGGTATAGATAGGAACACCTATCAGCTACTTAAAAGAAGCAAGCTGTTCTTTCATTTAGCAAAGTTAAGTGGATCTCCTTATGTCTAAAGGAAACCCTTTTACCACAGCAGTCCTGCAACTAGGATTCATTTTTCCCCTAGAAGTGATATTTTTGAAACCTGAGATTGTACACTTTATCTCAGGATTGAAGAGCCAAGAAAGGTGCATAAATGCCTATCCTAGTTTTACATTTGATTAATCGTTTTATATATATAATTCCCACATCACTATTTAGACTATTTCTAGTAAAATACTGTGGCTTTGGAGAAAAATTACAAATAACCTCATTTACAGAAACCAGAACTGGATTAATCTAGTTGTAGGTGCTGCTTAGACACTGAGGGCCTGAATTAAATCTTGGCAGGATTCCCAGCCAGTGGCAGCGGTTTTAAGTACTCCGTACAATTGACGGAGTCCCGCCTGCTATATTTAGATGTATGCAGGCTCTGCTGGCTCATTAGCCATCCAGCCAAAGGTATTCCGCTGATTTAGATGTTCTTGTCGTGCTGGCATTGTCCTGTTTGCAGATACATCACAGTGTAGGTCCTGATGGAGTGGAGATAGGTGAGCACAACTTATTTTCATGTCAATACACATATATGTTGTGTTTACCTCAACAACAAATATAGATAATGTGTTATGCCCCTTTTTGTTACATATTGCATGCCACTCAAACAATTTACATGCACTATTGAATGGACACTGACAGGAATCACAAGCTCAACACACCCAAGCACCACAACAACAATCATTCTTTAAATGCCAATACAGGTGTGTACACTTTACCTAGATGAGTAAGAAAATAAACACTACTGCATTACACATAAGTAAGATATTGCATGTGAGAGCAATGCAAAAGATACACAGGCTACAGCAAGTGTCAACACATAAATCATAGTAGGACAATTGTACAAGTGGCTTACCTTAGATCCCGCCGACAATTGAGGTATTAGGTATAATGGTGGAGTTGGAGCACCAACCTGCATGATGAGGTAGAAGGCGGAAACGGAAGAGGAAAAAGGGTGAGTTTTGATTTATTTAAATTCCACCAACTCAAAGAGGAGGTATTTTAACCACAGTTGCCTCGACGGAAAGGTACATAGTCATTTGCTCAGGGAATCCTTGGCCTGACTCCCTCTGCCAGCTGCTTCTGCCTATGGAGCCATTGACTCGTGTGAATATTCCTGGCGGAAGCGGAAGGACTCTGGGAGTCTTTCACCCAAGGACTCCAGACATCTAAATAGGGTGGTGAATCCATCAAAATAGCAATGGTGGGACCTTTGCCAGCAAGATTTAAATCAGGCCCTAAGTCTTTATTACAAGTTGGAAAGACTTTGCCAGACATACCAGAGAGTTAGAATTAAGTTTATTTAACAGTATTTTAGCTGCAAAGTCTGCATACTTATCCCCCCAAAAATGGGGAATAATTGCAAGCACTCACAATTACAGTGTGTTTTACTATACAGTTTTTCACCATTTTGAGGAAAAAATTCACAAATTGTCCACCTGCTCCAAGCAGACATAAAGTGTATGCAGGATTTCTTGTAGAGGGATCAGGGTGGGGTGGGGGCACAATGGTACACTTGTGTCTGTCTAAGGGAAGCTATGTATGCTACCTCAGACTTCTGCAAGGGGTGAGCAGGGGGTGAGCAATTAAAATATATGCAGGCCCTTTTCCTACAGGTTCTTTGAGAAGCGTGATGTCTCGGAGACCGGAATTATGACCAGAGTTTTCAGACCAGATTCGGCTGGGCCCTGATCTGCATATCATTTCAACATTCATATTCTCATGCAGAGGTACCACTTCAATCAATCAATCGATCAATCAATCAATCAATCAATAGGTATTCTTCTAAATCCCAACTACTCGCCTGTGAGTGTCTCAAAGTGCTGGGTGGAGGGGCTGGGTAGGTGGGTCAGTCGAAGAGCCAGGTGTGAGGTCCTTCCTGAATTGAACCAGCGATGGTGATTAGCTGATGTGCAGAGGCAGTGGGTCCCTGGTCTTTGCAGCGAGGTCAGAAAAGGATCTTCATCCAGCAGTGATCTTGATGACCCATGGTGTGGTATGATGGCCATTGCCAGTTGGGTGGAGCAGAGATGACTGGTGGGAGTGTAAAAGAAGAGGCAGTGGTTGAGGTATGTAGGTCAGGCATTGTGGAGGGCTTTGTAGGTGTACGAGAGAAGCGTGAGGGTAATTCTCTTGTTGACAGGTAGCCAGTGCAGGCCTCTCAGGTGGGCAGTGATGTGGTTGCAGCGTGGGATGTTCAGGATGAGTTTGGCGGAGGCATTCTTAATGGTCTGCAGTTTTTCTGGAGTTTCTGGGTGGTGCTGGCATAGAGTGTGTTGCTGAAGTCAAGTCTGCTGCTGACTAGCGCATGGCTGACCATTTTATTGGACTTGGTGGGGATCCACTTGAAGATCTTCTGAAGGAGGCAGAGCGTGTGGAACAGGAGGATGAAACAGTGTTGATTTGGTGGTTCAATAAGATCAAGGAGTCCAGGATGATGCTGAGGTCGTGTGCCTGGTCCATGGGTCTGGAGGCTGACCCCTAACCAGTGTGTCATTCAAGGTTTTTATTATCAAACGTGATGGGTGAGGGAGCAGTGCTAGTGCTCTATATATTAATAGGTGGAGATATATGATTGTCCCAGACTGGGATACCATGTTTCGACAACACATGGTATACACCTGGTATAGAATAGAACCCTTAGAGACAAAATAGCAGCCATCTTGGATATTTTACCAAATGGACACATTGGCATGTTTTTGAAACCTAAAAGGGCCTAAAAAGCCAAAATTGTCCCAAATATACTTGGAAATAAGACTGCAGAACACTCCAAATATATCACATGTCGCATTTGATTCCAAGTGAGAAAGCAAACCAGAGAACACTGACCTGCAAAGCAAAATAGATTGCATTTTCATTGGATTCCTGTTCCGCCACAGTTAATTCAAAGTAATTTCAATGCTTTAAAAATTAGATCACAGGTAAAGGCTGTGGTGCTCTGCGATTAATGCATATTAGCTCTCAATCACAAGATGTTTTCATCAGAGATGTAAGAAAGGGCATCTTTTTATTGTGGGCTCCACTTTTTTGATAACTTTAGTGGAAAAATAGCTTTAGGTAAGAGTACTTTGTGATGACAAAGACTAAACAGGTTTAGAAGTGGTTTGTCTCACATCCTTGTTCCAGAGACTGCATGCACAATCCTAGTTAGACCGTTACGACCTTTTTCCTGGAAGACAATTGTTAGGCTTCTGGCAACTGGAACACAGGAGTGTTCTAAACATTAATATTGTTGGTGATTAGAAATCTAGAAGGGGCAATTAGCAGCACAAAATGGCAGCTTTCACTACTTTTTCTCGGAAATTTGGAGCTCACAAATAGGAAATTGGGAACAACAGCATTCTGTTCCCAGAGTACAAGGGAGAACCAGTTCTAGCATTTTGCATAGTCTTCATTGTTGAGTGCCTAAGGGGAAACACTGGCTCCTAGAGCTGACAGAAGGTTAGTGCTGATTTGGTTGAGGAATTTTAGGACGGTTTTCAATAACCTGAGAAAAGAAATGACGAAAATGGAGATAATGCAGGAAAGGAGAGAAACATTTTAGGGACTTCTTTGATCACTATGCACAGGATTTTTCTGGCACGTCTCTGTTAACCAACAAACAATCCTTGAATGTGGAAAAATACATTTTCAAAAAAGAAGACTGTGCCTAAAAGGTGGAGGTAGGACGTCTCCTGTTGGAGCACAGGTAATGAAACTACTGATCTAGGGTCAAGACGCCAGCCTTTTGTCACCTTTAAGAGGGGCATAAAAAATAGGACTACTGAATTAAAGAAGTCCCCGCTGACCACTGCAGACTAGACCATGCCGGTGTTCTGGCTAGATAGATGGCTGGTACATAGAATTGGGCCCGAAGGACCTGATACCTGTATCATCGAGTGTTGCTCCTGCACAAATCATTTATTTTTATTGATTGATTGAGCTTCCTGCTATGACCTGCTGATGGATTTTAAACACCAAAATATGACTATCCAAAGGCAAATGTACACCACCTGTGAAGCGATCTCTGCAGATATAAAATCCATCTTTGTCCCCAAATGAGCCTTCCATGTGAAAACTGAAGGCCTCAGCTGGAGCTCAGCAACAATAAATATGACTTTGAGGTACCTTCTCTGCATTCAGCGGTTTGCCTTGTGATGTAATCGGAAAGAAGATGGATAATTCAGATAAATTACTAAAGTTACTTTATTGAGTTAAGTTGTTAAGATAGAAATGATAACCCCATCAGGAGCAGCTGTCCTGCTGCTCAGCCCTCACCCAACTGACATTCACAAACCACTAATCATGCTGGAGTACTTGGAACTAGAGAACTGGTCTAAGATAGATGGTAATAATTTGACCAGTGTGACACTGTGAGCTTACTGGTCCTCTGCTTCAACACAATTGGCTTTAAATCATGCCTAAGTACCTGTCAACTGTGAAATTTGAGTTTCAACTGCCTTTTTAATGACCAAACTGTACTTTGTGGTATGTGAAGTGTTACCACAGTATTATTACTCACATACTACAAAATTAAGTTCACGAATCTACAAACAGATATCTTTATTTCTGTTCTGTCATTCCTATCTTGTTTATGTGGAGGTATTCATCAAATGTGTGGAGATTTCCACACACAGGCCCCATTTTAGTAGCAAACTTGGGAGGGAAGGGTAGTGTCTTGAAAATGGAGAATATTTGTATCTGAATAGGATGGGCTTTGGGGGGACTAAGAATGTATTTACGAAAGTGTGTATAATTACAAAATCCCACCCAAAAGAGTAAGTCCATTGCTATTCACAAACTAGACTTCTAAAGTTACTTATGCCAAAACGTCCCAAAACAATTGTAAATGTACAACAGTCCAATCCCACACAGGTACCACAAAATACACCTTCAGAAAATAATTGAGGCAAGTACTTAAGAAGATGTCCTTATGAAAAATACTAAATGATGAAATGATTTAAAGTTTGAAAAGGGACCTACATAGTTTCAATAGGAAGAGCATTTTCCATTTGCCAATAATGTTGGCGTTGTTTGACAAATCCTTGCAAACGTTTTAAAACTAATCTGATGCTAACTTCAGCTCCTGTCTTGAAAGTTTCATAGTGATCCTTCAAGTGGGTGCCAAGAAAAAGGAGGGTCCCAAAACATGCTTTTCTCATGTTAATTCCTATAGGAACTTTAGACACACCTACAGCCTGAACTGCTGAATGGAATTGCACCAAATTTGACAGGAAGGTAGAGATTGGTTCAGGGAAGTGCCTTTTCCTGATTTGGTGTACATCTGTTTAGGAGTTGCATAGTTATTAAATTAAAATAAATTTGAGTTTGTATACATAAGTATGTGGAAGATCCTCGGCCCAACTCAGTGCTACACAAACCCACACGCCAGGAGGAGTACTGTAGTTAGCTGGCCACCAGCTGTCTAAAAAAAGTTGTGGCCACCATTTAATGAAGCAGGAAATGGTCCCGGAGGATAGAAATGAACCACTATAGAAGTGGTCAGGGCAGGTGTACCCTGACCCCCAAAGGATATTGTAGGGGTCTCTCAGTGGTCCGTTATTAAGTTTAGAATGACAAAATCAGTTTTTTTTCATGTGGATGAAGTTGCGATCTAATAGTGGTACACAGTGCGTCACCCCAAGTAACATTGTGGTGGAGGTACAAACGTTATTGAAGCAAATAAAAATATATATATTCGAACATGCACTCACAGTAACACAGACACTCACACATCCACTCAAAGACCCACTCAGAGATGCATTCACGACTCACAGATCCACTCAGATACTCACAAACCCACTGACAGAACCACTCACCCACTCACAGACCCACTCGAAGACTGGTGCATCCACTAAAAGACCAACTCACACACTCACTCACAGACCTACTCCGAGATTCATGCACTCACTCACAGACCTACTCAGGCAGTCATGATGCAACTCACAGACCCACTCAGACACTTACATACTTACTCACAGACCCACTCAGAGACTCATGCACCAAATCAGAGACCCACTCAGACAGTCATGCACCAACTTAAAGACCCTCTCAGAGACTCATGCACCGACTCTCAAACCCACACAGGCAGTTATGCACCAACTTACAGATCCACTCAGAGACTCATGCATCCACTCGCAGACCCACTCAGACACTTATGCACTCACTCATAGACCCACTCAGAGGTTCATGCATCTACTCACAGACCAACTCAGACACTGATGCACCCACTCATAGAGCTACTAGAACACTCATGCATCCAGTCTCAGAACAGTCAAATAGTCACAGAACAACTCGGTGCTTAGCTCACAGACGTATTCACCTACTCACAGACCCAAATAGAGACTTATACATCCACCCACACATCTACTCAGTGACTTATGTACCCACTCACAGACACACTCAGACACTCACAGACCCACCCAGACACTCTTGCAATCAAACACTCACTCAGAGACTGACACACTTAGTCACACACCTATTGAGAGACTCATGCACCCACTTAAAGACCCACCAATATACACATGCTTCTACTCAGAAGCTTGTGCACCCACTCATAGACCCACTACGACACTCATGCTCCCACTCCGACACTCATGCATCCATTAACATGACCCACTCAGAGACTCACGCACCCACTCACACACCCATTCAGGCACTGATACACCCACTCAGAGATCTACTCACAGACTCATGCACTCACTCTCAGATCAAGTTACATACTCATGCACACACTCAAAGACACATTCTGACACATCCATCCACTCTGAGATCCACTAAGATATTCATGGATTCAGTCAGAGACTCATAACCCACTCACAGACCCACTCATACACTAAAGCACCCACAGAGAGGTCTATTTAGATACTTATACACCCACTTAAAAACCCAGTCAGACACTCATGCACCAACTTAAAGACCCATTTAGATATGCATGCACCCAGTCAGAAGTCCACTCACATACCCATTCACAAACTCACTCAGAGACTCATGCATCCACTAACAGAGCCACTCAGACACTGATAAAACCACTGTATCTACACCCTGTTGCCTTCATCTGAATAAATTCCATGCCTGTTTAAATGCAGAATGTTGTTGTAGATAGAGCCCATGTTATGGCCTTCTGTGAAATGCAGAAACAGCTTTATTAACATGTTATTAACATGTTGCCTGACTTTGTCAACTTGTGTACAGAATTGATTTGACCACTCCCATTTCTGCCTTTGGCATATGTTGGAGTACTGATAACAAGCTTCATAGCACACGCAATTTTCTATAAATCATCAGTCTTTTCAGTTTTAATTAAATTCCGATTCATCTGCCAGCCAACGCATGTTTTGTCAGTGGGTGTGTCACCCTATGATTTTCTTGGGCTGGAAAATTAAATGAAAGCCTAACTTACATGATTATCCAATGCTAACAAATTAAAATAAATGTTTTAAACAGTGTGTGTCTCCTGACCCCTTCCGAGTATTAACCGTGGGTGAAGAGCTCTGCTCCGCACGCAGAGTGTGCGGAGATTTGCCTACTTCGTGACCTATGGAGAACGCAGTATAGGCAAATCTCTGCACACTCCGGGGTGGGGCGGAGTTCACCAGCCCCTCCCTCCCACCCACCCTATTAACAGTTACTTTTAGCTTTTAAAAAACAACTTAAAGTAAATAAAAAAACACGTTCTATGTAAACAGTAAGCATGCGTGCGCCCTCACAAGCGCATTTCTCACATGCGCATTACTCGTGAAAAATGTGCATGCTCGGGCACGCGTGCATGTGCAGTTTTCACAGAGACTTCGATGAAGAGGAGGAGGGCAGCCGTGGACACCACAGCTAAGGTAAGGTGTTTTTTTATTTACTTTAAGTCATTTTTTTAAAGTAAAAAGTAATTGTTAATAGGGTGGGTTGGAGAAGGGTGGCGTAGTGGAGCTCCATGGAGTTTGTTATCAACTCGGTGGCCCTCCGCTTAGCCCTGCAACGTCGACTACACCCGGGGTTACCCAGTATACATTGATGTTTTGTGGTGGAAACATACATTTGCCACATTTGAAGTATGACCTTGTTCATTACCATTAGGGTGCATTATTATGCAACATGTCAAGAGATTCTAAAGCACTTGTCTTTTGATTGCCACAGCAACCAGTGCATGAAACCACATAATTTGTTTGGTGTAAGCTGAATAGAGTGACATGGTAGTGATATAGTCACGATGCCGCAAAACACATTACAACAATATTTAAAATGCATTCCAAGTAGAAATATACTACTTTTACAACTGTAATAGTAAACCTCTTGTTGTAGTCAAAATTGGATATATATGTATTTTTGTACTATAAAAGTCTCGCCAAAGTCGCAGACCTACCGCGTACCCGGAAATACATGTGACGTGTGCGGTTGCATCGCGACTCATTTACATCTTTCATGAAGACTTTAGAAAGTTAATTGTTTTTGATAAAATTGTTTTGTATTATTTTTCTAGGAACCTACATATATTGAACGAAACCTATTTATAATATGTAATACCTATTTTACTTTTGAAAATGCACTCTAGAACTGCGCTCCTGATAAAACGTGGTGCATGGAGGCATTGTAACACATAAAAAACATTTACAACCACCTGACCATGCCATGAGTGATGTAATATGTGAGGTCATAATCAGTGAATTGCAGGGGCATAAGTTATAGTTAGCTCAGGAATCTATAACTGATGAATTTCTCTGGTTTTCTAAGATTTTAATGTGCGCCAAACTCTAACGACCCTGTAACCTTTGTTTTTAGGGAATATATATTTATATACATGTATATATTACCTACTGGTGGTCGCCAGTAGGTAGTTATAGTTAGGACCTTGTTTCTATTCAAAAAGCGTTTTTTCTTTTGCCAATATCTTTGGCGCCGTTTGACAAACCTTTTTGCGAAATATTCAAAACTAATGGTTTACTCAGGTCAGCTCCTGTTTTGAAAGTTTCAGGGTGATTCATCAAGCGGTGGCTGAGAAAAAAAGGGGGTCCCAAAACACGTTTTCCCCATGTTAATTTCCATAGGAAACAGCCCGAACTGCTAAACGGAATTACACCAAATTTGGCAAATAGGTAGCTCTTGGTCCAGAAAGTGACTGTTTTTTAAATGGTGTATATCTGTTCGATAGTTGCTGAGAAATTAAAAAAATTAAAATGTATATATCTGAGCACCGAGGAGGAGTCGCGACTCCTCATGAGCACAAGCTGACTTCTGATTGACTGCCAACACTCCACACCTGAATGTGTTGGCAGACATCTTGTGACTCGGTAACCGAGTCACAAGAAAACAGAAAAGAAAACAGTACACAAAATGTGAAAAACAATAAAAAAGGGCAGGGTAGAAATACCCTGACTGCCTTGGCCTGCTCAGAGGGTCCCACAAGGCCTAAAATAGCATATTTTTTTTAAAAAATCAGCCGAATTCATGTTGGGTGTGTGAATCCAGGTGAGAAAATAAAAAAAAACGAAGCACCTGTTTTCCTTAAGCCACCGGTTAGGCCAGGTCCCAGGGGCAATATGCATTTATGTAGCGTGAGCCCGTGGGGCCCCATAGCCCTGGGGACTGCCACCTCCCTGAGGCTTAGTTAATTATATGTGGGGGCACATGGCCCCCCGCAGCCCCAGGAGCACCACTTCCCCGGGGCTTGAATAAAAAATGCATGGGGGCTCAACCCCCCACGCTGCCCAAGGGACCACCACCTCCCCAATGCTTTAATATTTTTGAGGTGGGGCCTCAAGGGTCCCCAAAGCCCTGGGGTCCACCACCTGCCGGGGAATTCATAATTAAACTTGGGGGTCACGCAGCCCCGGTGGCCGCTACCTCCCGGGGCTCTGGTTTAAAGAAACAAAAACATCTCTGGGGGTCCTTGAGCCCCTCCACATGCCCCGCACACCACCATCTCCCCGGGGCATATGAAATTGAAGTACAGGGGTCTGTTGTTGAACCCCGGGCTCCAGGGACTACCATCGCCCTGGGGCTGCCACACCCCAGAGCAAGCTCCTGCAATGTCCCAGGGTGCCCACTCCCTGGAAACTGCTGTTTGATATCACAGGGCAGGAGCACGGCTCCCACCCTACCAAAGCAAACTCTGCCTTGCTTTATTGAAGCGAGACAGGAAACCTGCTCTTGCTTCAACGAAGCAAAGCAGAATTGCGTTTGGACAAGGGGAGCAGAATGTTAGCAGCTCCCCGTGTCCAAAAGTAATGCTGGCTCTCGCAGGATGCAGGGAGCTGGCAGAGACAGTGTGGGCATAATTGCTCCCACCATGGTCCCAATGCCTCTTTCTGCAGTTCTCTTGCCTTTTTCTGAACCCTTCTTCTCTCTTTCAGCACCTCTGTTGCTACTTTCTGCACTTCTCGTCCTTTTTTATGCAACCCTCTTGCCTCTTTCTGTACCCTTCTTGCCTCTTTCTGTACCTCTGTTGGTTCTGTCTGGCCTGCTCTTGTTTCTTTCTGCACCCCTTTTGCAAATATCTGCATCCCTATTGCCTCTTTCTGTACCCCTCGTCCCTCTTTCTGCAACTCTCTTGCCTCTGCACACCTGTTCCCTCTTTATGCACCCATTTTTCCTGATTCTGCAACTCTCTTGCCTCTTTCTGAAGTTATCTTGCCTCCTTCTGTACGTCACTTGCCTTTTTCTGCACTTCAATTGCCTCTGTTTGCATCTCTCTTGCTTCTTTCTGCACCCCTACTGTATTTTTCTGCACCCCTGTTGTCTCTTTCTGCACTCGTCTTCCCTCTTTCTGCACCTCTCTTGCTTCTTTCTGCTGTTCTCTTGCCATGTTCTGCACCTCACTTACCTCTTTCTGCACTTTTCTTGCTTGTTCCCACACTTCTGTTGCTGCTTCCAGCAAATCTTGTGCCTCTTTTTATACTTCTCTCACTTGTTTCTACACCTCTCTTGCATCCTTCTTCACCTCTGTTGCCTCTTTATACACCTCACTTGCTTCTTTTTGTACTCCTTTTGCCTCTTTTTGCACCCCCTTTTTCTCTTTCTGCACCTGTCTTGCATCGTCTTTCTGTACCCCTGCATCTCTTTCTGCACCTTTCCTGCCTGTTTTTGCACCTTTCTTGCCTATTTCTGTACCTCTGTTGCTTCTTTCTGCACCTTTCTTTCTCTTTTCCACCCTTTGTTCCTCTCTCAGCACCTCTGTTGCTTTTTCCTTTACTTCTCTTCATTCTTTCTGCACCCCTCCTGCCTCTTTCTTTACTTGTCTTTCAGCTTTGTTCACCTCTCCTACTTTTTTATGCACCCCTCTTGCCTCTTTTTGCACCTCTGTTTGATCTTTCTGCACTGCTCTTGCTTTCTGTACCTTACTTGCCTCTTTCCTGAACTTCTCTTGCCTCTTTCTGTGCCTCTGCTTCTTATTTCAGAAATTCTCCTGCCTCTTTCTGGACTTCTTTCTTCTTTCTGTACCCCTCCTGCCTCTTTCTGTACCTTTCTTGCCTCTTTGTGCATCTCTCCTTCTTCTTTCTGCACCCCTCTTGCCTAATTTTGCACCTCTGTTGGTTCTTTTGCACTGCTGTTTCTTTTTTTGCACCGCTTTTACAAATTTCTGCATCCCTCTTGCCTCTTTCTGTACCCCTCTTCCCTCTTTCTGTACCTCTCTTGCCTCTATCTGTACACCTGTTCCCTTTTTGCACTCCTTTTGCCTGTTTCTGCAACTCTCTTGCCTCTTTCTGCAGTTCACTTGCCTCCTTCTGTACCCCATTTGCCTCTTTCTGCACTTCTATTACCTCTTTATGTAACCTCTCTTGCTTCTGTCTGCACCCCTATTGTCTCTATCTGCAATCCTGTTGTCTCTTTTTGGCCTTGTTCTGTACCTCTCTTGCTTATTTCTGTACCTCTTTTGCTTCTTTCTGCACCTTTCTTCCTTTTTTTGCATTCCTCTTTCTGCTGTTCTCTTGCCATTTTCTGCAACTCTCTTGCCTCTTTCTGCAGTTCTCTTGTCTTCTTCTGCACTTCACTTGCCTCTTTCACACTTCTATTGCCTCTTTCTGTACCTCTCTTGCTTCTTTCTGTACACCTGTTGTCTCTTTCTGCACTCGTCTTCCCTCTTTCTGTACCTCTATTGCTTCTTTCCGCACTTCTTTGCTTCTTTCTGTACCCCTCTTGCTTCTTTTTGCACCCTTCTTCCCATTTTTGCATCCCTCTTTTCTATTTTTGTACTTCTCTTGCTTGTTTCTGTACTTCTCTTGTGTCTTTCTGTGCCTCTGTTGTCTCTTTCTGTTCCTCACTTGCTTCTTTCTGTACCCCTCTTGCCTCTTTCTGCATCCCTCTTCTCTCTTCTGCTACTCTCGTGCCTCTCTCTCACCCTTGTTCTCTCTTTCTGCACCTTTCCTACTTGTTTCGGTATCTCTCTTGCCTCTTTCTGTACCTCTGTTTCTTCTTTCAGCAATTCTTGTGCCTCTTTCAGGACTTCTCTCTTCTTTCTGTACCCCTCCCACCTCTTTCTGTACCTTTCTTGCCTTTTTGTGCATCTTTCCTTCTTCTTTCTGTACCCCTCTTGCCTAATTTTGCACCTCTCTTGGTCCTTTTGCACAGCTCTTTCTTTTTTTGCACCGCTTTTGCAAATTTCTGCATCCCTCTTGCCTCTTTCTGTACCCCTCTTCCCTCTTTCTGTACCTCTCTTGCCTCTGTCTGTACACCTGTTCCCTTTCTGCACTCCTTTTGCCTGTTTCTGCAACTCTCTTGCCTCTTTCTGCAGTTCTCTTGCCTTCTTCTGTACCTTACTTGCCTCTTTCTGCACTTCTGTTGCCTCTTTATGTACCTCTCTTGCTTCTTTCTGCACCCCTATTATCTCTTTCTGCCCCCCTGTTGTCTCTTTTTGCCCTCGTTCTGCACCCCTCTTGCTTATTTCTGTACCTCATTTGCTTCTTTCTGGTCCTTTCTTCCTTTTTTTGCATCCCTCTTTCTGCTGTTCTCTTGCCATTTTCTGCAACTCTCTTACCTCTTTCTGCAGTTCTCTTGCCTTCTTCTGTACCTTACTTGCCTCTTTCTGCACTTCTGTTGCCTCTTTATGTACCCCTCTTGCTTCTTTCTGCACCCCTATTATCTCTTTCTGCCCCCCTGTTGTCTCTTTTTGCCCTCGTTCTGCACCCCTCTTGCTTATTTCTGTACCTCATTTGCTTCTTTCTGGTCCTTTCTTCCTTTTTTTGCATCCCTCTTTCTGCTGTTCTCTTGCCATTTTCTGCAACTCTCTTGCCTCTTTCTGCAGTTCTCTTGTCTTCTTCTGCACTTCACTTGCCTCTTTCGCACTTCTATTGCCTATTTCTGTACCTCTCTTGCTTCTTTCTGCACACCTGTTGTCTCTTTCTGCACTTGTCTTCCCTCTTTCTGCACCTCTATTGCCTCTTTCATCATTTCTTTGCTTCTTTCTGTATCCCTCTTGCTTCTTTTTGTACCCTTCTTCCCCTTTTTGCATCCCTATTTTCTCTTTCTGTACTTCTCTTGCTTGTTTCTGTACTTCTCTTGTGTCTTTCTGCACCTCTGTTGTCTCTTTCTGTACCTCACTTACTTCTTTTGGCACCACTATTGCCTCTTTCTGCATCCCTCGTCTCTCTTCTGCTACTCTTGTGCCTCTTTCTTACCCTTGTTCTCTCCTTCTGCACCTTTCCTACCTGTTTCTGTATCTCTCTTGCCTCTTTCTGTACCTCTGTTGCTTCTTTCTGTACATCTCTTGCTCTTTCTGTTCCCTTCATGCCTCTCTCAGCACCTCTGTTGCTTGTTTTTGCACTTATCTTCCTTCTTTCTGCACCCTCCTGCCTCCTTCTGCACTTGTCTTGCCTCTTTTTGCACCTCTCCTACTTATTTCTGTATCCCTCTTGCCTCTTTTTGCACCTCTTTTGCTTCTTAGCTATTCTCTTGCCTCTTCCTGCACTTCTCTTCCTTCTTTCTCTACCCTTTATGTGCCCTTCCTGCCTCTATCTGTACCTTTCCTGCCTCTTTCTGTACCTCTCCCACCTCTTTCTCCCCCCTCATCCCTCCTTTTGCACCTCTGTTAGTTCTTTCTGTACTGTTCCTGTTTCTTTCTGTACCTCTATTGTAAATGTCTGCATCCCTTATGCCTCTTTCTGCACCCTCTTCTCTATTTCTCTACTTCTCTTGCTTCTTTCAGCACTTCTCCTGCTTCTTTCTGCACTGTTCTTGCTTCTTTCTGCACCTCTCTTGCAAATGTCTGTATCCCTCTTACCTCTTTCTGCACCCCTGTTCACCCTTTCTGCACCTCTCTTGCTTCTTTTTGCACCCCGGTCCCCTCTTTCTGCACCTTTCCATCCTGTTTCTGCACCTCTCTTGCCTCTTTCTGTACCTCTTTTGCTTCTTTGTGTACTTTTCTTGCTCTTTCTGCACCCCTACTGCCTCTTTATGCACTTGTCTTGTGTCTTGGTTTGTACACATCTCCTACTAATTTTAGCACCCCTCTTGGCTCTTTTTACACCTATGTTGGTTCCTTCTGCACTGCTCTTCCTTCTTTCTGCACCTCTTTTGCAAATTTCTGCATCCCTGTTGCCTCTTTCTGTATCCTTCTTCCCTCTTTCTGCAATTCTATTGCCTGTTTCTGCAACTCTTTTGCCTCTTTTTGCAGTTCTCTTGCATACTTCTGCACCTCACTTGCCTCTTTCTATACTTCTATTGCCTCATTCTGCACCTCTCTTGCTTCTTTCTGCATCCCTGTTGTCTCTTTCTGCACCCTTGTTCTCTCTTTCTGCACGTGCCGTCCCTCTTTCTGTACCTCTCTTGCTTCTTTATGTACTTTTCTTGCTTCTTTCTGCACCTCTTTTGCTTCTTTATGCACTCTGTTTCCCTTTATTGCATCCCTCTTCCCTCTTTCTTCTGTTTTCTTGCTTCTTTCATCAATTCTCTTACCTCATTCCACAATTTTCTTGCTTGTTTCTGCACCTCTCTTGCATCTTTCTGCACCTCTGTTGCCTCATTCTGCACCTTACTTGCTTCTTTCTGCACACCTCTTTCGTTTTTTGAACCCCTTTTTTCTCTTTCTGCACCTCTCTTGTGTCTTCCTGTACCCCTGTTCCATTTCAGCACCTTTCCTGCCGTTTCTGCACCTCTGTTGCTTCTTTCTCTACTTCTCTTCCTTCTTCTGCACCCCTCCTGCCTCTTTCTGTACTTGTCCTGCCTTTTTCGCATGACTCGTGCTTCTTTCTGCCCCTTACTTGCCTCTTTCTAAACTTCTCTTGCTTCTTTCTATACCACTGTTGCTTCTTTCATCAATTCTCTTGCCTCTTTTTGCACTTCTCTTCATTGTTTCTGTACCCCTCCCCTTTCTGTACCTTACCTGCCTGTTTCTGCACCTCTCTTGTTTCTTTAAGCACCTCTGTTGCTTCTTTCTGTACTTCTCTTGCCTCTTTCTGTACCCCTCGTTTCTCTATAAGCACCTCCGTTGCTTCATTCTGCACCTCTTTTGCTTCTTTCTGCACCCCATTGCCTTTTTTGCATCCTTTTTTTTCTTTTTCTGGACCCTTGTTCCCTCTTTTTGCACCTTTTCTGCCTGTTTGTGTACCTCTGATGACTCTTTCAGTACTTCTCTTGCTCTTTCTGCACCCTTTGCGCCACTTTCAGCAGCTCTGTTGCTTCTTTCTGCTCTTATCTCCCTTCTTTCCGGGCCCCTCCTACCTCTTTCTGTACTTGTCTTGCCTCTTTGTGCACCTTTCCTACTTTTTCAGCACCTCTCTTGTCTCCTTTTGCAATTCTGTTGGTTCTTTCTGCACTGCACTTGCTTATTTCTGTACCTTACTTGCCTCTTTCTGCACTTCTCTAGCTTCTCCCTATTCCTCTCTTGCTTCTTTCAACAATTCTCTTGCCTCTTTCTGCACTTCCCTTCTTTCTGTCTGCACTCATCCTGCCTCTTTCTGTACCTTGCTTGCCTCTTTGTGTACATCTCCTACCTCATTCTGCACCCCTCTTACCTCTTTTTGCACCTCTGTTGGTTCTTTCTGCACTGCCCTTATTTCTTGCTGCACCTCTTTCTGCATATCTCTTGCCTCTTTCTACACCTCTGTAGCTTCTTTCAGCAATTCTCTTGCCTCTTTTTGCACTTCTCTTGCTTGTTTTTGCACTTCTCTTGCATATTTCTGCACCTCAGTTGCTTCTTTTTTGCACCTCACTTTCTTCTTTCGTCACCTCTCTTGCCTCTTTCTGCAGCCTTCGTCCCTTTTTCTGCACTGCTCTTGCCTCATTTTGCACCCTCGCTTCCTCTTTCTGCATCTCTACTACCTCTTTCTGCACCCCTCTTGCTTCTTTTTCGACCTCTGTTAGTTCTTTCTGCACTGCTCTTGATTCTTTCTTATACTCTTTTGCAAATGGATGCATCCCTCATTCCTCTTTCAATCAATCAATCAATCAATTAATCAGGACTTTATAGAGCATGATTAAAGGAGGCAAGATGGCGGCCGTGGCGTGGGCTGTGTGAGTAGCTCAGTCTCTCGCTGCGGGTCTTTTGGGAAGATAATTGGTGTCCGTATTGACCCCGGTCACGTCTTGAGGAGTAAACCCTGCTCCCGAGTATAGCTTTCGGCATAAAACTCTGTAAATATAGCGACACTGGATACAGAATCGACGGTACCCGTGTATAATGGTGAATCCCCCCGCGGTCCGTGACGGAGCCTCAGCGCGCTGTGAGCACCTGTGTTAACTCCCAATGGCTCCGCGCACGCTGTCCGGATGGTTGCTGGCTTTCTCCTTCTCTGTCGAAGAGCTCCATTCTGGCGGCTCCCGGCTCTCCTGGCTCAAGTAGCGGCGCAAAAGGAAATGCCGCCAAAGGTCACCACCCGAATCGGAAAAACAAAAGAGCAGCCTACGGTTGAAGATGTCTGTGAGAGTGTCGTAGGAGAAACGGCTGAAGGAGGTGAGAATGTCAAGCAAAATGTCTCTACTCCAAATTTAAAAAAGGGGGGTGATCCTGCAGAGAAAACAAATTCAGCCGTATGCTCGGCAAAACAGGGGACTCATACTCAGCCAGCATTATTTGAGAGACAGATATCCAAAAATGCCGTGTTACAGCCCGCTGGCGGTTGTCGAACCAGTTTTGCACAAAGTAATGGCTGAGGTCTTACCTGGTGGTGACAATTCGCTCCCTTGCAGTGTAGTAGTAGCAGATATCACAGGTAACGCTGCAACTTTGAACACAGAACGGCCGAAAGAGCAGGGTAATGCGGCTCCGAATGTTTCAAGTGCAGAGAGTGGTATTATGGGAGATGGAGTTCCTGTTAGCACTTCTAAGGTAGAATGACCGGCAGCTTGGATAACCTTGTGTCTGAGATAGACTGACTGTAATTGCCCGAGGGGTTTTCTACACAGGATCTGACGGGCTCTCAAGAAGCTGGTGATAATTTTTATTCTTTATCAGACCCATCGTCAGATGAGAGCAGTAATTTAGGCAAAGACTGGATTGACTATTGTGAGGATAGCAGCATGGAGGAGGAGTTAAGGATAAATCCGGCTTCGTCAAATGCCAGTGTTTCCACTGTAAAGAGAGTGAGGAAAAGAGGATCACATCGCACTAAATCTAAGATGGAAGAGCTGGTCCCAAAGAGCACGCAGGGGGTGCTAGGATTAGAACTAGATCTGTCTGATTTTGTAAGGGCAGAAGTTGAAAAGAGTGTAAATGAAGTGAATCCGCCCCAAGAGATCACTCTGGCTACAATTTATAATACAATGATGAATCATAGAGCGGAAAGTTAAGCTGAAAATACGCGCACGCAGGCAACATGTAGCAAAGTGAAGAATGCTGTTCGCCGTGTGATAAAAATCTGCTCTGATACAGCCGTCAGAGTTACTGAAGCAGAGGCCAGAACCTCTGTATTAGAGGATGAAGCAGCCGTGCAAAAATTGGAGATGGATTCTATCAAAGCTCATCGTGACGATCTCAGCTCTAAATTATCCGAATTGGAGAATCAAGCATGCAGAAATAACTTGCGCATTTTAGGCATTCCCGAGAAGAAAGAGGGGTTTGACATTCGGAAACTTGTATGCGAACTCTTGGCTGAAGCTTTTCCAGATTTGACTCCTTGGGACTGGCCAATGGAAATTCAAAGAGCCCACTGGTTCCCTTTTACGATTAGGAAGCCCCGGCAAGGAGAAGAAGACCGTCCAAGAGCAATTCTAGTTTGTTTTAACAATTTTCTAGCGAAGGAAGCTATATACTCATTGGCTAGACCAGACAAAAAGGGGCTGCCTAAAGATTGTAATTTTTTTGTTAGGCCAGATTTTTGTCAGGTTACAGTGTCCAAACGCTGGCATTCGCGTCAGCTAATATCTGGCTTTCAGAATAAGGGGGCCACAGTATATCTGCAGAATCTGGCAAAGCTTAAACTTATCGTAAAAGGGCAGACACATTTTTTTTCTCTGAGATTGAGGCCAAAGAGTTTTTGGGGTCTTTGTAGGAATGGATGGCTTAAATGAGTTAGTATCACTGTCAGTAGTTTGATTGCTTTCACAGTATGTGGTGGGTTTCTCCTCTTATTTTTCTTTTCTTCGTTGCCAAGGGGTCTTTTGTCTTATGTTAGCTAAATGAGGATAATATTCTCTTCCCTAACCCGGGGGGGGGGGCACAATATTCCATAATTTGCAGGAACTGATAGTCCCTGGGCCTCATATGGTGGGATGGGTAGGCTGGGCGGGAGGATCAGGAGGAGGGGCTAAAGGGAGTGGGGGTAGGGTTAAGGTGGTGGGTGTAGGGTGTAGGTGTTGGGGTAACAAATCAGCAGCAGCTAAGATGTATTTCATAGTGGTTCTCTGTGCTTAGAAGATGTTAAACAGCGATTGGGTCATAAGAATCTCAAGAGACATTGTTTTTTATTATGTATTGATTCTCCAACATGTTCTTTTTTCCCTTTGGAAATGAATAGGAAATTAAAGATTTGTACTTTGAATATATATGGGGACTTAATGACCCCAAGAAGAGGCGTGTATTAGCCAGAATTGTGCAGCTGTTACATATTGATTTATTATGTCTGCAGGAAACCCATACCTCCAGCAAACATGTCTCCTTCAGCCACACCACAGCTCTCCTTTGGACTGACCACAGCTGCGTTCACTTTACCTACAACAAGCCCATATCCAACAACCACCCTCAACCCACTCTGCAAAGAAACTGGAACAAAATCACCATCGACCAGATCTCCTCGTCTCTTCTTCAAAACCCCCCAGCCCACTCCTCAAACCCAGACCAAGCAGCCACCAACCTCACCAAATGGTTATCCAACAGCGCCGACATCCTAGCACCACTGAAAAAACGACAAATCAAACTAGGCAGCAAGAAGGCCTCCTGGTTCAACGATGATATTAAGAAATCCAAGAAAGTCTGCCGCTCCCTTGAGAATGCCTGGAAAAAAGACCCAACCACCAGCACCAAGGACACCTTCAAAAACGCCACCCGCACACACCACCAACTGATCCGGAATGCCAAGAAAGCCGCTCTCAAGGACCGACTAGATATCAACGCCCACAACAGCAAAGAACTATTCAACATCGTCAAGGAATTCACCAACCCCTCAGCCAACTCCAACGACATCACCCCATCTCAAGCCCTCTGCGACTCCCTAGCCTCATTCTTCACAAGGATCTTCACTCAGCCCCACCCTCTTCAACGTATACATGAGCCCCCTTGCGGTCATCGCACGCCAACACAACCTCAACATCATCTCCTACGCAGATGACACTCAACTGATCCTATCACTCACCAGAGACCCTAACACTGCCAAAACCAACCTGCATGAAGGAATGAAAGAAGTAGCAGAATGGATGAAGCACAGCCGTCTGAAACTGAACTCAGACAAAACAGAAGTCCTCATCCTAGGCACCTCCCCCTCCGCCTGGGACGACTCTTGGTGGCCAGAGGCCCTTGGAAAAGCACCCATCCCGACGGACCACGCACGGAACCTGGGCATCATCCTGGATTCCTCACTTTCGATGAACAGACAAGTCAACGCCTTCTCTTCATCTTGCTTCAACATTCTTCGCATGCTCAAAAAAACATTTCGCTGGATCCCCACCGAAACTAGAAAAACAGTCACCCACGCTCTAGTCACGAGCCGAGCCGACTGGACTACGGAAACACCCTCTACGCCGGTACCACCGCAAAACTCCAGAAAAAACTCCAACGCATCCAGAACGCTTCAGCCAGGCTCATATTAGACATCCTGCGTAAAAAACACATCTCTGGTCACCTGAAAAACCTCCACTGGCTCCCCGTCAATAAGAGGATTACTTTCCGGCTCCTTACCCACGCACACAAAGCACTCTACGAAACCGGACCTGAATGCCTCAACACACGACTGTCCTTCTACACCCCCCCTCGCCAGCTACGATCCTCCAACCAAGCCCCATGCCACTGTACCTCGAATCAACAAGACCACCATGGGAGGTAGATCCTTCTCCTACCTGGCAGCTAAAACCTGGAACTCACTTCCCACTCACCTTCGCCTTACTCAGAACCACCTAGCATTCAGAAAGCAACTTAAAACATGGATATTTGACAAGTAATTCCCCATCCTTCTTCAAGCGCCTTGAGACCCTCTGGGTATGTAGCGCGCTATATAAATTTATTGACTTGACTTGACTTGACATGTCTCATGGATCAATAGGAGGTGTTTGAAAAATTTAGGGTTAGAATTGGTGGCTTGTTCTAAACAAACAGGGGTTAAGAGAGGGTTGGCTATTTTTATGAAGAGGGCCTGGGCATTTGTTTAAAAACCGCAGAAGATAAATGGGGCGGCTGGGTAATAAGTGAATTTGAGATCAGTCAATATAGATTTACGCTTTGTAATGTATATGGTTCGAATTTGGACGATACTGAGCTTTTGAATTTCTTGAACAGAGAACTTGCTCAGTGGCCGCAACCGGTGGTAATGTGCGGAGATTTTTATATTCATATTGATGCCCACTTGGATTTGAGAAAGAATAATGTATATTTGGGAAGAAAGAAACAGATATTCATGTCATTTATGGGGTTTGAGTCTAGATCACGGGCTTCATGATGTCTGGAATTTATTACACGCTGATGATCCTGGTTTTACTTTTTTACCGCCCTTCATAACAAATTTGTTCGGTTGGACTATTTTTTTGTTTCATCATCACTGTTAGGGATGGTTAATATTGAGATCCAGCCCAAACTAGTATCCGATCATAGCCCTTAATATTGGATTTTATGTTAGGCCCCCAGTTAAAAGAAGGTAACCAAGCTTGGACTTTCGAAAGAAAGTTATTATTGGATGAGGAGTATCATCAATTTATGACCAAGATAATCCAGGAATTTTTTTAATTTAATAAAGGAACAGCTGCGAATAAAGTATTTTGGGACACTTTCAAATTTGTAGTCAGGGGAGAAACTCTTAGCTTTTCTAATACCAAACGTAAAAAGATATGGGCCAAACATAAAAAGGACCTTGATTCGGTCATATTAGCTGAGCGGAAATTAGCAGAGGTGATAGTCTGGGCTCAGATCCAGTTACTGCTTCAGAGAGACCTTACTATTAAGAGAGCAGTAGCCTATGCTAATATTGCTGATCAAATAGCGTTGAAATATGTATAGCACAAGGAAGATTCATATGAATTTAGAGAAAAAACAGGTAGAATTTTGGCCAAGAGACTAAGGCAGAAAGAAGCTTTTAATGATATTACCAAAATTACTGATTTAGATGGAGTTCTGCAAGAAACCAAGGAGGGTGTTTTAGAAGCCTTTCAAAGATTCTACCAGTCTCTGTATAGTGTGTCTGTGGCAGAATTTTCTGTACTGGACAAAGCAGAATATTTGAAAGATCTGGATCTTAACTTACTCTCGGACATGCAAAAAATGTCATTATCAGCCCCTATAGTATGGGAGGAAGTCGAGACGGCCTTACTAGGTCTGGCTCAGGGGAAAGCTACAGGCCCTGACAGTATTCCACTTGAATTTTACCAAACCTTTAGGAACATACTTAAAAGTGAATTATTGGAAGTCTGCCAACAAGCTTTCCCAGGTAACTCCCCAGATTCCTGGGCAGAAGCTACCATTGTGAAAAAAAGGAAAAAAGATACTGAATTGGGGTCTTATAGACCAATTTCGTTACATAACGCGTTGGCTGCTGCCGTCAGCCATTGGCCAATGGCAGCACTACCTCGCTGGTGCTGCCATCGGCCAATGGCTGACGTGACCGCGCCTGTTTTTTAAAATGGCCGCACTGCCACAAAAAAGCGGAAGCAGCCATCGGGTTAATACAGATAATAAGATATACTTAAAGCTAATCGCCAATAGGCTGAATGACCTTATGCCCAGCTTGGTGTCAAAAAGACAGCATGGGTTTATTAAAAATAGAGACACGACAGATCATGTCAAAAGGATCGTTTCCATGCTGCACTGATCTCAGGTGACTAATTCCCCTGTTGCCATGGCCCTGTTAGATGCAGAAAAAGCATTTGACAGGGTCTCATGGAGGTTTCTGTGGTCAGTCCTAGCATGGAAGGGATTTACATCAGAATTTATAACGGCAATACAGACATTATATGTGCTGCCAAGGGCTTCTATACGTGTTTCCGGTAGGCTCTCAGGGAACATAGCAACAGCAATGGGGACAAGACAAGGTTGTCCTTGTTCCCCCTTGTTATTTGCCCTTTATATTGAACCTTTCATAGCTACTTTGGAGAATAATACTGAAATAAAACCAGTTGAGATACATAATGGAGCGTATAAGGTATTCGCGTATGCAGACGATATTGCTATCGTCACATCCGATATTAGTAACTCTTTACCTAAGATTTTCGAAGCAGCCGAGACATTCAGGAGGTACTCGGGTTACAAATTAAATGTCACCAAGACACAACTGATTCATTCGGAGGCAGGCCGCCCAACTGATATAAATTTCGAACCAGATGCAATTTATTTAGGTATGAAAATATCAGCCAAAGTAGAGGATATTGTTTGTTTAAATAAGACATTAGAAAGGATGAACAATTTACACCTATCTCCTTATTGGCGTAGTAAGGTTTTAAAAATGCTTATTTTTCCAAACGTTTTGTATATATTCCGGATTATTCCTTTACTTATTTCAGCCTCCTTTTTCTCTCGAATTGAGAGAATGTGCTCTAGATTTTTGTGGAGCAATCGTCGATCGATGAGAACTCTTAAATGGTGTATGCTACCTAGATCAAGAGGTGGCTGGGGTGTCCCTAATTTCCGTTTATATCATTGGATAGCTCTATTACAACATATGGGTGCGTTACTTTTACAGGATGATCCTACGGAAGATTCTGCCTGTCCTTCAATATACAAGATGCTACTGGGCGCAGAGGCAAGGCAATGTCTAGTTCATATAATCAAACCTAGTTACTATAAGAAAACAAAATTCAAAATTGTCGCGACTGCTTTCGAAATCTAGAGGAAAACTAAAAAGAGATTGGGCATATGCTCCAATTTAAATTTCTATACTCTGTTTAAGGATTGTCCTTTATTTTCAGAAGTGTTTAGAGATCAGGCCATGGCCAGATGGTATCATGTCGGAATTTGTAAAGTCGGAGACGTGTTCCAGGGGAATCAGTTAGTCTCTTTTGACTTCTTGCAGAAGAAATATAAGTTAGCTCGAACAGATTTTTTTAAATATCTTCAGCTACGTAGTTTTTTTGAACAGAAAATAACTCAAAATCTGATTACATTTAAAAAGATAGAGATTATTGAAGCGATTAAATTAAGATTTAAAATGGGGTCTCTTTATCAGCTGTTTATGGAAAAGACTGAGGACGATCTTGCGGCTTGGGAAGCAAAGTGGCAAAATAAACTTGGGATAGACTCAATTAATTTAGAGAGAATAAACGAGTTATCGTCTAATGTTTTATTTAATGGTCCCCTAAAGAGTCAACATTTTATATCTATTTTTGATTTATATTATACTCCAGGAAAACTAGCAAAGTGGAACTTCACAAGGGAGAACAAGTGCAACCGTTGTGGGTTCTGTGCAACGCATGCACCTCATATGTTTTTTCACTGTCCTAAATGTTCTTATTTTATTAAGGACGTTGAATATTTTCTGAATCACACTTTGGGTATCCGAGTGCAACTATCTGTAGGCCTGGTGATTCTATTTCTCCAGGAAAGTCCGGCCAGACTTAGGACGGAGGCCGAAGAAGGGTTAATTTTTATTTGTAGGTCGATTTTCCGTTCATGTATCACGACCCAATGGCTCGATGCTGAACCACCAATTTTTACTAATTGGCAATCCAGATTATTGTCTATATATCATCTTACGACTGCGGTTTATAAATCAAAGGGCAAGAGAAAGAAAATCTTGGGGCTGAAACTGTGGTCCCCTGTGGCTAACTGGATATGAATTTTTGGTGTATTGTTATGATAAAATGATCTTGTCACTCTATAAGATTTGTGTATGTTGGTATTGAAAATATGGATGATGTATCCTGATTGCCTATTTATTCTTGTGTTTTGCCTGCTTGCTGATATAAAAATAAAGGAGTTTATAGAGCACGCTACTCACCCGTGGGGGTCTCAAGTCGCATGGGGTGGGGCGTGGTGTCGTTTCCGGTCCATCAGGGGGGGTTCGTCAAAGATTTAGGTCTTGAGGTGTTTTGCGGAGATGGGACAAGTAGTTGCCTGTCTAAGGTGGAGCGGACGGACATTCCAGGCTTTGGCCACAAGGAAGGAGAAGGAGCGGCCTCCTGATCTGTTTTTTCTAGTGCGTTGGACTACGGCGTACGAGAGCTGCGCTGAACATAGGGTCCTTTGGGGTATGTGGAAATTAAGTCTGCAGATCAGGTATGCTGGTCGGGTATCGTGGAGGGCCTTGTGTGCATGGGTGAGCATCTTGAAGGTGATTCTTGCCTCGATTGGGAGCCAGTGTAGTGTGCGCAGGTGCTGGGAGATGTGGCAGTGTCTTGGCAGGTTGAGGATCAGTCTTGCGGCAGCATTCTGGATGTTCTGTAGCTTGCGGGTGAGGTTTTTGTTGATTCTGGCGAAAGTGCATTGCCGTTATCTAATCTGCTGGTGATTTTTGGTGTGACAGTTTTTTTGTGTTCAAGGGGGATCCATTTGAATGTCTCATGTAGCAGGCAGTGGATGTGGAAGCAGGAGGATGAGACGGCATTGATCTGGTGGTCCATTTTGAGCTCGTAATCCAGGATGATTCCCAGGTTGCTTGCATGGCCTGTGGGGGTGGGCGGGTTTCCGAGGGCGGGGGCCACCAGGTGTCTTTCAGGCATCTGGGTTTGGGCCCATGATGAGTACTTCTGTCTTGTTGGTGTTTAGTTGTAGGCAGCTGTTTTTCATCCATTTGGTGACATTTTCCATGCCTTCTCGAAAGTTATGTCTGGCAGTATTGAATAGGCAGAGGATAAGTTGGGTGTCATCTGCATATGACACAATGTTGAGTCGGAAGGGTCTGAAGATGTGGAGGAGTGGAGGCATGTAGATGTTGAAGAGGGTGGGGCTGAGGGAGGACCCCTGAGGGACTCCACAGGTGGCGGGTATAGGTTCCGAGAGGAAATGGGGGAGTCTGACTCGCTGCGTTCTGCCGGAAAGGAAAGGGTGGACCCAGTTGAGGGCTTTGTCCTGGATCCCTGCATAATGGAGTCTGCGTATTAGGGTGCAGTTGGAGACTGTGATGATTGCCACTGAGAGGTCGAGGAGGATGAGGGCTACTGTTTCTCCTTTGTCCAGTATGGTGCAGATGTAGTTTGTCGCAGCAAAGAGGGCGGTTTTCATGCTGTGTTTTTTTCTGAAGCCCAATTGGGAGGAGTCGAGGATGTTGTGTTCTTTGATGAATGTGGAGAATTGGCTGTTGAGGTCCAGATCTTATGCCCAGTGGTGCCTTTGAAGTGGTGAATACTTCAAAGCCTGTTCTTTGAAGTACACAGAGGTATTTTCTTCCTGCTCTGGCTCCAGATTCACTACAGGGGGGTATGCAGACCTTTGTATGTGGACAGGACACAGCCTATTTATGTGCTGCAGGCACACATGTCTAAGAGCAGGAAAAGATCAACTTTCTACAAGCAGTTTTAAAACAAACTTGTACTGCCATTGCTGTTTCACAGAACTATTTGTTTCTGGTGGTATCGAAATTGAATCAGCAACATCCCAATAGTCGACACATTTCAACCCCTAAATGTTTGGGACCACAAACTGTAGGAAAATATTTCTGTTTTCAATGAGCTTGATTTTATAATTTTGACAGAGTGAGATACGACATGTTCACCATTATACATGAATGTCTGAACGAAGAATTTCTTGTTGTTTGTGAACAAAAAGCTTTGAAATTTTTCGAGCTGGACTGCTTTTAACCTGCTGTTTTTAAACACCACAGCAAAAAGGATGAAATAAAAGTTCCTTTGAAGATTTCTTCATTGCTTTTCAAAAAATGAATTTCAGTACAAAAGGACATCCACTCTATCCGCATGAGAAAATCCCTAAAAACGAAAGAACATTTTTGTGAAACAGTAATATCCGTAATGGTTTGCTTTTTTTTCTTCAAAATTAAGTAGTAGCCTAGCCTTGCTGACAATAAATTGGTTCAACAACCCCAACCAGTGTTAAATTAACTTTCTAAAAGTGGCATTCTCAAAGTAGTAGTGATACATTCTACTCTGCCTTAAAAGAGTATTTATAATTACAATTCCATAGGGACCAACCTGACAAATCCACCTTCTCGCAATTAGTAATTACAGCTTATTAAAGGTAATAAGGAATAAACAATGTTATCCTGCAAAAGGAATAGGTCTCACAGTAGTGAAAAACTAATTTGTGAGTTTTTCACAACCAAGACAGGTAGAACTTAAAAATAAATGCCCTAACTTTTAATTTTATAGCACCCTACCCTATGGGTTACCAAGGACCTACCTTAGGGGTGAATTATATGTAATAAGAAAAGAGAGTTTAAGACAAGGCAAAGGGTTTTAAATACCAAGTCAAGATGGTAGTGTCGCGCAACCACTCACCTGAACACCTGATTCTTCTCTTTAGAGATGAACGAACCCAAGTCCTCTCAGGGACCGTTCTGACAACAGGGAACAGCAGGCTCTGTTGTTCAGAAAGGCCCTCAAAGGGAAAGGGGAATGGGAATCAAAAGTCTAGAGAAATCTTGATTGAATGCTGCTGCCTGACAGTCTGTTTCTTTGTTGATCACTTGCACCTTCTAACTGGCAACATTCATGAATATCTAAACAAATAACCAGAGACCAGAGATTAGATAGCCATAATAATACAACATCTGAGCATTCAAATAAAATCTTATAAAATCTCTTTCTAAATTAGTACCTAAAAATAATTACTGTTCCGCAGCCAAGATACATATTCTATGCTTCTAAATAGGTCTTGTCCTATAAGAGACATAAAAGAAGTAAAGACTCTAATAAATAATAACTCCTTGCAATAAACAATGTGTCCTTTGTCTTCACAATATTAAAACTGTTACCTTTGATTTGTGGTAATTCTTCTTACCACTAAATACTTAGGTATTGAAGGCACCAGAAGTCATTAATCATTGCCAAGTCTTCAAATATTTATGCAAATGTCGAGTTTGATTGTTCAAATATTTATGCAAATGTCAAGAGTTCGATCGTTTCACCAAATATGTAAATTAGAATCAACAAGAGCTCTTTTAAGTTTTCAAAATAATCGGGCCTCGTAAAATTCTGAAAGAATGACTCACCGATGTAACATTAGTTAAATAACTCTCTTTTCCACTAGCGAGTCACTTATCTGTTTCTATTTGGGGCCCACCAGTGGGGGGGGTGGGGGGGGGAGCACTGACCACAGACACCATATTGGTGTGACAATGGCCGCTTTATTGGAAGCAGGTGCACCCTAAACATCCCAAACCTTGGCCTGTGCCAAACAAAACTATACCTCACTAAGTATTGAAATGCCTAACATCCCCCCACCCCTAAGTGACACAAAATGTCCGGTCTTAACTGACCCCAAGCCCTACCAGCCCAAAAGTAGCCCAACCCCCCGCCACCAGCCCAAACAGCCCAGCCCTCTGTCTCTTCAGTGTCCCCCCCCCCTACTGGCCCCAAAAAACCCCGGGGGTGGCAGGCCTCCCGTTGGTCGGCCGCCCCCCCCCCCCCAAATCCCCATTGCGTCTTCCAGTTTTCTCAGTAGTTTGAGGTCCAGCATTGAAGCGCGCCTCCCCGGAAGTCAAGGAGCGTCTTTCCAAGAATCCGGCGTCCAGGAAACGATGAGGAGCCAAGATCCGACGTGAGGGAATCCAGGAAGGAGTCGGGAACAAAGACACGATGACCGGTCTCAGCATGAGTGCAGGTAAGGAGTTTCTTCGACGAGACTAAGCATTTGAGTTGCAGCTCGAGAGGTTTAAATAGGGTTTCACAGCTCGCGTGAGGAGGCTTCCAGTTTGAACACGTGTAATGTTAAAAGGTGCCGTATCATTTCCTCGCGCATGAGAGGAAAGCCTTGTGTGTGCTAGTGGCAATCATCCCAGCATGTGCCACTAACGAACTTTGGCAATATACAGTTTACTAGGCTTGGCAATATACTGTTTACTAGGCTCAAAACATATTTGGAAGTGTTTCCTGTCAATAAAGTTAAAACTGCACAAGAAAATGAAAATACAGGAAAATAACAATACACCAGCATTAAGTTTACAACTAGGGAGTCTAATGAAGACTTAAGAGCATTTGGCACGAGTGGAATTATATGCAACCGTGACAGGTATTGTGACACTGTTTTCAGGCTGCAATGGCAGGCTTTAGACAAGTTTTCCAGTGCTACTTAAGTGCAGGGCACATTAAGTGCTACAGGCCCACTGGTAATATTTAATTTACAGGCCCTGTTTATATAGTATACAACTCTACGAGGGACTTACAAGTAAATTGGATATGCCAATTAGATATTTTCCAATCAAACCATGTTTAGGGGATTGAGCACAAGCACTTTTGCACTGGTTAGCAGTGTTAAAGTGCACAGAGCCCTATGGTCAACAAAAATGAATTCAGCAAAAAGTGGGAGTAGGAAGGTAATATGTTTGTGTGTGACCCTGCAGAGAGGGCCATTTCCAAAAGAGATGTAGCCCAGTGCAGATCAAGTTGATCATTCACTCATTCACTGTGGAAAAAATTGCAGACATGGGGGCCAGCGGGGATAGGAAACCTATGTTCTGCCATTTGCTTTCCTAAATGGGAAGCATGTTTTTTAAAAGCAACTTTGGAGCATAAAATGAACAGGTACTCATTTAACAAAGAAAATCCTATTCAGAAAGAAATTACCTCCCCCCTGAGGTCGCCAACACAATTTCTAAATGAGACAATTCGCTTCCACTTAATAAATGAGTTACCAATCCAACTCAATGGTCAGTAGCAGACCAATGGTTTGTCATGTCAATTGTGGTCACAAGTTATTTATAAAACCCTTTCTGAATTGCAAATAGAAGAGGGAGTACCCCTTTCACACCCCTCATCCTTGTGGAGCAGACCAGAGCTCAAAAACCTTTTTTGTTCGGAAAGGTTTTTAAAGGTTTTTCTGTATATTGTGAAAATCTATTTTGCAGCCTCAAACCCTGTGCTTGTGAATTTGAACGTTGCTTTTTTTTCTATTCTAATACGGCTTTGTATATCTGGCCCTTATTCCCTTATACAGTACATGAGAATGGAAAGGCATCAAAGTGATTTTAGCAGTGAAATTACTTTTGTGGTAACAGTTTTCCATTACATCCCACTCTGGGCATTTTACACTATGAGAAAGCACATCAATTGCATTATCATCCCCATATTTTGTGAACTGATGTTGCTGCTTTTTTGACTCTGTACACTGGGACTCTGCTAATCAGAACCATGTGCATCTGCTCTGGCTCCTAAAACATGTAATAGCAGGACATAATTGGCTTACTCTTGATTGGTCTATTTAACTTTCCTAGAAGGCCAAAGTATGTGGTGCCCTAAAATACACCCATGGCATGGAAGGTTAAATCTCACCTACTACTACTTCTCGGCCATCCACTGGTGTGACAAAACAAACATGACTCAAAGCCTACCACTACAAGGCTGACTGTGGCAAATTTTAAAACAGTGCCTGATCCCTAAAAATGAATCTTTCTGACAGGTAAAAAACATCCCTTTTAAATAATCATAGGTCACCCCTAAGCAAACCGTGTAGCCCACTAGACAAGGTATTTAAAGATAAGACACATGGGATTTTTAAGATAAAAAGTACTTTTAAAGTGGGTAAGACCCCAAAATCTATGTTTGCTTTAGGAAGGCTGGTTAGCCCACTAAGAAGCTATATTAAATATGAATTCTACTATCCGAGGTTAGAGACCAGTTAAGAAATGATTACACAACTATTTTTGATATATATTTAAAAAAGCCAAACTTAATGGTCAAGTTGTATTTGTTATGAATATTAAGGAAAAGGGATTTTTCCCTTCTCTGCCTGAAGTTCCTAGAGGTCAACTTGACTGAGCCTTCCTATTTTCACCCAACTGGTAAATAGCCCTGAAGAGGTCTGAAAAAAAGGAACTATTTAAATAGAGTGATGAAGATCTTAAATCTGGCGAATTAGACAATATAATGAATAAGCTATATGGCAATAAAGAGTGCTTTAGATAAACAAGTCCGCCAGTTATCATTAGAAGCAGACAAAGCCATAATTAAGGTAAAACAATGGCAGTTAGCACTTACAGCATCCTATGACGCTCACCAAACACAACCTTGCTTGACTCAGGTGCTAGGAAAGAAGTGTCTAAAAGAGATCCTCTGGAGCTTGGCCAGGCTAGTGGCATGGAGATCTGCTAGTGTATTCAAAAGTGATCTTGTGCTCTGTTATTGGTAGACCATATTGATGCGGTACAAAAGGGGTTGGTAATGGACGGATCATCTGAACCAATCAAACACTCACACCCAGTCAAAAGATCTGGGTTTGATCCATCACCGTTCTTTAGCCCATTCTGCCACCCCAGTTCAGACACGGCTATATGCAAATCAGTCTGACCCTGTGCCTCATGGGAACAGTCCAGCCCGAACTGCCAAGCCATGCCTTCCAGTATGTTGTAAGACTTGTACAATTCCGGAGTCTGTGTGGTACGTCGCAGCCATGTGCTTCACATCTTCAACCCTCACTATGGGGTAACAGCCCTGCTTTATGTAGCCTTGAAGGAGACCATTGCAAATTAAAGTAAATCTTAAAATAGGTGGGTTTGAGTTTAACATCTCAAGGGTGTCTGTTGTGTGTCAGTAGTAGCATCTGCAGGTCTTCTTGGATACAATCTGGTTGTAGGACTGCTTGCGAGTAGAGTCGTGTGTTGTGTTGAATAGGTATAGAGAATTGAAAGTAAACCAATAAGTCATATAGACTGGATAAAACCCCTCTGTAAATACTCCAGATGTCCAGGTATTTACTTATTGTGGAATCTGAAAGCATCTATGGATCATTGCCTAGTCTAGCGTGGAGGCTGTTTCGTTGCTAGTTATACTTCCATTGATGTGATTGTACGAACCTAAATTCCGATTGAAAACCTTGAACATATTCTGGGATACCTTTTTTTCAAAATTGATAAAGGGTCCTAATATTAAGTTGTTGCCAGTCCTGCCATAATAGGGGGGCGTGTTTGAGTGAGGCATGTATTGAAAAATGCATTGTGTATTGGGTTACTCCTGTGTGGTGGACGGGACTGGTACTTGCATAGCGCATCTAGTGTGCAGTCACGTGTTACCAATTCCTTTCCCTTGGTTATCCACAAAAGGGAGTTGCTGTGTAGAGGGAAGCCAGAATATAAGGTGTGAGGGTTCTTTTTCAAGCTAAAATGAGTTCATGAGTGGTAGACGAAGCCCCACTGCCTCTGTGCAGAAGGCTTGTTAATTTTCCATTGCGGCAGTCTGCCATCCTAGATAATGGATGTTATGCCTGTGGATAGTCTGCCTAATAGGGATTATGTATCAGTAATGGGAGCATCTCAAATATATAATTATATCAAGGGCCTACAACCATCTTCACCACTTGTACCCATCCCCATAGTGACACATGCAGGTCAGATCAACTCTTGAAGTTTGCCTTAACCCTCAATATTAGTGTATGCAAATTGTCCTCTATTATATTAGTAAATCCCTTATTCAAGTGGTTTCCGAGCTAGTTAACAACTTTAGGCCCCCATTTAATTTGGTAATCCTTAATATAGGCCCCGTCATTACATTGGTCAAAGCATGACTTCACATTTTCCCCAATTTACTTTGTATCCTGAGCAGTGAGAAAAAAGTATCCAGGAGAGGGAAACCCTGCAGGGTTATTGTAAAAAAGTATCCAGGAGAGGGAAAACCTGCAGGGTTATTGTCATCTGCATAGAGAAAGGATTTTAGATGGAAAGCTGCATTGGAGACAAGTTGGATCTGTGTGGAAATTCGAATGGCAATGACAAGAGATTGTAATGCAAAGAGAAACAAAAGTGGAGAGGGAGGGCAGCTTGTTTTGTGCTCATCTTCTGGTGATATTGAAGGAGATGAGCCCACTGTAATGAAATTACACTTTAGGCAAGAGATTTGACATTATTGATAAAAGTCTGACTAATCCTAAATTTCTTAATATTTGAATAATCCTATTCAAATTGGCCAAATGCTTTCTCAGCATCAAGTGCTATGGCTAGTGTTTCCTCATTTGAGTGCTTGGTACTTCATAACATATGCGCTAATGTTTTTAGGGGATTCCTGGACGATGTCCTTGGGATAAATGCCATCTGGATGGATGGATCAATGATGGGATGACTTTTCCTAGGTTTGCAATAGTATCTTTGCCAGTATTTTGATGTTTGGATTAAGGAGAGATATCAGCCTACAACTCCCACAGTCTAGTCGGTCCTTCTCTTCCTCAGGTTACAGAGAAATAGTGGCTGTGTTAGAGACTCATCCTAGGAAACCTAAACTCTCAGGGGCAGATTTATGAGGCCCTTGCGCCACCTTTACGTCGCTGTTGCGTCACGCAAGGTGGCATAAACGTGGCGCATCCCTACGAGGCATTTACAACGTTACGCATCTATGGAGATGCGTCACGGTGTAAGGCCCTGCGCCACATGAAACCTGCGTCAGGTTTCATGTAGGTGTTCTGGTGCAGGAGCGGGCGTTCCGTCGCAGTAACGCCCCTGGAAAGTGACTCAGTGAAATCTACAAGATTTCACTGAGTCACTTTCTACATCAATTCCTTACGCCTGCTTGAAGCAGGCGTAAGGGTGATGCACCATGCAATGTAGGGGTGGCCCCTGTGCATTGCAGGAGTCATGTCGCACGTTCGACATGACTCCAGCAATGCACCGCCCGCACGCCGAAAGATGCGTCACGCATATTCCCTGCCTTGCACCATGGTGCGCCGCATTGTAAATGCAGCGCACCATGGGTGGCGGAGCTGTGGCGCACTGTGGTGCACATTAACTGGCGCATCCCTGGGGATGCGCCAGTTAACGTAAATCTGCCCCTTAGTTTCTTGTCTTGTGACTTACATGTTTTGTAGACTTCTCAAGGGAAGCGTTTTCCCTCCCCCCGTTACTTGCATCTTGGTAGTTTAGAAATTATCTCTTTAATTTTGCCATGTTGTAAGGTACAAAAACCACAGTTGATGGACAGAATGCAGAACAATGTCATACATTCACCCCAGTGCAGAGATCTGTGCCTAAATCCATCGTTCTTTTGCACTCCACACAACCCCAGTTCAGACCTGGCCATATGCAAAGCAGTCTGACCCTGTGCCTCATGGGAACAGTCCAGTCCGAACTGCCCAGCCATGCCTTCCCTGGACCGGAAACAAGCTTCCGAGGACCGGTTTCTGGCCTTCCAGCTGTCTCCAGCCCGGCTTGCTTGAATCCAGTGGTGTGGACTGCATGGGACTCACGTCTGAGCATACCCATCCCACTCGGGGTGACAAATGCAAAAACCACATTTGATAGACAGAATGCAGAACAATGTCATACATTCACCCCAGTAGAGAGATCTGGACCTAAATCCGTTGTTTTTTTGCACTCCACACCACCCCAGTTCAGACATGGCCATATGCAAATCAGTCTGACCCTGTGCCTCATAGGAACAGTCCAGCCCGAACTGCCAAGCCATGCCTTCCCTGGACCGGAAACAAGCTTCCGAGGACCGGTTTCTGGCATTCCAGCCGCCTTCACCCCGGCTTGCTTGAATCCAGTGGTGTGGAGTGCATGGGACTCACGTCTGAGCATACCCATCCCACTCGGGGTGACAAATGCAAAAACCACAGTTGATGGACAGAATGCAGAATAATGTCATATATTCACCCCAATACAGAGATCTGGGCCTAAATCTTGTTTCCGGTCCAGGGAAGGCATGGCTTGGCAGTTCGGGCTGGACTCTTCCCATAAGGCACAGGGTCAGACTGATTTGCATATGGCCATGTCTGAACTGGGGTGGTGTGGAGTGCAAAAAAACGATGGATTTAGGCCCAGATCTCTGTACTTGGGTGAATGTATGACATTGTTCTGCATTCTGTCCATCAACTGTGGTTTTTGCATGTTGTAAGGTACAGCACTCATCCGTGAAGCAGGGGAGTCTAGGGGAATTGAGGAATGTATTCTCTTCTTTATGGCCTTGCCTCCTGGAGGCAGTATACAAGGTTTCTTAGTATAAAGGAAAAGCCTCTGAAATGTTATCAGGGTGTATCAGGAGCGCCACTGGAATCTTATCTAGCCCAAAATGCCAATTGTGACCACTAGATACGATCAGAATAACAACATTTTGCCAACATTTTCTCTCCTCTTGTAGTGTTGCAATTTTAGTTGTTGCAAGATCTTCTTGCCATCTGACAACTTGTATGTATTGGGGGCAGATTTATAAATATTTCACGCAATGCGGCAAAAAACCTTGCTGCACTGTGCTGCGCTGCGTGAAAGGAAGAAGGCAGGAATGTGCCAGATTTGGCATTATATGGTACATTCCTGTACTCTCATTGTGCTCGCATACCTATGGCTGCATGGCGTTAACACAGGCATGATTGTGTTATGGTCCAAAAGTGTACATTGTAGATAGGATTGTTTTTGTGCAGGAAGGGACATCTTCCTAAACTAAAACAATCCTCTGAGGATTTTTACCTCTCTTTCTATGTGTGCTGCAGAATGCAGCACACAAACGAAGAAGAAAAAACTAGAAGAAATAAAGATATTTCTCCTTATTATGCCTCCTATGGGAAGGTGTTGCATTTTGATGCATTTCCAGGTCTACCACTCAGGGAAAATCTGGAAGTGCGCTAAAATCCACGGGTGTATGTGTGGAACATCCATGCTCCACCCATGGAACTCCTCCCTGGGGCAGATTAATGCAAGGCTATGATTTGCACTCCCTTAAGTTACTCTAGATTAACCAAGCACCACAGGGCCATGCAAGGTGGTCTTGTGTGACTTGGTAATTCTCACTTTAGTGTTGCATTGCCCTTGTGATACCTAGTGTGATGCAAGGGAAATGCAACACTTTGATAAATCTGGCCTTTAGTGTACATTTGTTAGTCTCTAACCTATGACTAGGCAGAGATGTGGTTTGGATGGTGTATGCAGTTCTAAACTGCAAGTTTGACTTTGCAAAATAACGCCCTTGCTAAGTCTAAAGATCCCTTTTCATTACATAAAAGTCCCCTCCTAAGGTAGGCGCTAGACAGCCAATAGGGCAGCATGCATTGTAATAAAATAGTTGGACTTGTATTTTTAAGTTTTACATGCCATCATAGTGAAAAGTCCATACATTTGTTTTTCACTATTGTAAGGCCTAACCCTCCCATAGGATAGCATTGGATTACCTTATTACAATTAATAAGTTCTAACTCTTGATTGCAAAATGGTAGGAAAGTCATGATCGGTATCAGAGGAATTGTAATTTGAAATCATCATTAAAGGTAAACTTGGAATTTAAGTCACAATTCTGAAAGTACCACTCTTAGAAAGTTGACATATTCTTGTTGTAACCGTTTGGTGCCTTCAGCCTGTTCTTGAGGCACATCACTAGAAGTGAGTAGCAGATGGTTTAGGTGTGCCTGGAGGGCCATCTTGGGTAGGACGGGAGTGGAGTTGGGCACAGCCTCCTTTGCACATCAATAGTCTGACCCTGCTCTTACACGAAGAGCTTCACAATTAACTTTTCTGCCTGTAGCCAGGATGGAATTAGGGCAGGGAGGCTGACAATTTCAAGCACTTTTGAAAGGTGAACTTCTAGAAAACGCACCTACTTCAAAGGATGCAGCAGGTATAAAAATATGACCCTCAGACCCAATCTTCAGTACACTTCTGTACCTGTGGAAACTGCAGAAAAAGGAAACCCTGCTGTCCGAATTCTGCCCTGAGGAATACTGAACTTGCATCCTTCATCTTGAGCTACTGTGACTCCTAGGCTTAGCTGACTGACCTCCTGTTAGTGTTACATGGACATAAGAAACTCTATAGGACTCCCTGCAATTGCCCAGATGACCTGCTGCACTGGGCCTGCAACTGAACCTGCCTGAGCTCCACTGGCCTCTGCTGGAATGAGTTCCTGATTCCCCTTATGTGCCCTTCAGGCTGTGGACCCTGGATGGGGTACCAGTTGATCTCCTCATTGAAGAAAAGGTGAAATCATGAAGTTTTGGGCTCTTCGCAAGGGTGAACTATCTTACTCACGCCAATATCTTGTCTCCTGCACCGCCAACTAATGCAAATATCAAGTGAACCTGACTTTTCACGCTACAGCGACCGCCAGCGATGACCAGCACCACGAGTTCTGCACTTCACGCTACAGCGTCCACTGTCATCCAAGGCGAACGCCCAACAACAACCATCTGCTCACCCAACATGGTCTTTGCTCTAGAGCGATGACCATCTGTGATGCCTGCTCTGCCATTTGTTCTACTGCGACAACCATCCATAATGCTTTCCCTTCTCCTCACAGCCATCCTAACTGCAAGCTGGACTCTTCATGCTAAGCTTTAGAAAGTAACACTTTCAGAGGGATTAACCTGGTCCCTGTATCCGACCTGCGCTCCATCGCTGTCTACCTGATCATGTGAATTTCACTCAGACTCGCACGAACGGATATCTGTGATTGGTTCTTTGTGCATTTAGGCACTATATTTACAGTAAATCTTTAAAACTGCACACCTACGTTTCTACTGATTGGATTTTACTAATTTTGGTGTCAAATTAATTCACTGTATTATACTCTAGTTTTTTAATCGGTGTGGTTTTTTTGTTGTTGTGTTTTCACTTTAATACTGCTTCTGTGTTGCATAAATACTTTACACATTGAGTCTAAGTTAGGCCTGACTGTTTTGGCACCACGCTACCAGAGGGTTAAGCACATGTTAATTTGCAAGGACTATGGCTGTTGCTTGAGCAGAAATATACTCCCTTCTCAACCCAAAACCAATTTCCCACAGGCTAATATGTACTCTTGTCTAGTGCCATTGGTAACCACAAGTAGATAAGTTTCGCTGAAGTTCCTGTATGTAACATGAGCTAAATTATGTGCATGTAGGGAGAATGTATTACTTGTAAGATCAGACGCTACTCTGGGGGCAAATAAGGCTTCCTTTAGAAGAGTACAGTGAATGTTGTTTAAGGCTATCGACATTTTATGCATAAGCGAATTCCATTATTTAAAGCATGACTCTAAAATAATGTTCAGTAGTTTCTATAGATTTTCGAATTCTGGTGTGATTGATAACAATTGATCCTTCACTTTCCAGCTACTTCTGCAATATGTAACACAGAACATTCACAGAAAGTTTACCTGTACTACTGAATAGGGAAATGGATCGATAATTTCTAGGCTGCATACTGAGTTTTTTTAGAATAAAAACATTTTCTCTTCAGGTATACTTTAGAAAAAATTGGCAAAGACTGTTACATTTCTCTGGACTCATTTATTAAAAGGACAACACAAATCAGTGTGTAAATGGATCTAAATTTGGGATAAATGCCTATTGTAATGCCTTGGTTTGCAAGTAAGCAGACATTGAAAATTGCTGACGAATTCAAAAGAACAGGGAATGCCTTCATGTATTTTACCGGCTGTTCATCTGCACTTACCTAATTATAAAAAGATCATTTAAAGCATGATGAAGATCAAAATGAAAATTGACCGGCTTTCATGTTGAGAAAACAGCACATTTCCTAATAGCAGAGTTGCCTTTGTTTCACTACCGGTTACTGTACTCATGAATATAACTGTGAACAGTTGGTATGTTTAATTATAGAGTACAAAATCCTTCTCACTTCAGGAAGCTACTTAGATTGGAATATTTCAGCTTGCTTGTTACAAAAGATCACAACATAATTCAAGTCGTATTAACTATTAACCCAACTTAATTTTTCATGCTGGAATTCAAAAAATATTAACAACCAATTCCTTCGCATTTATCTCACTGTTCAGAACGTTTCTAATTCCCTGTTTTCGGACATTTCTATGTGCACAATAGGAAAAAGGTATTATGGTATCCATGCCTTAGCTTGAGATTAATTTTGGAATGTGAAGCCCTTGTATAGTTAGTTAGACACGTGAGAGTCAGTCGTCCTGGCAATCTTGCCCACGGATGAGTCAGGAGTCTGGGAACCCAAACTGTTCTCCAGTAGACCTATCAAAGGGCTACAGCTGGTATCAGAGTGGTACCACCACCCCCTTTTTGTGCTCCAGCTTGGCCCTCAGTCCTCTGTCACTCTATGTCAAATTAATTACCACTCTATCAATGTCATTGGCCCACTATTCCACAACTACTGCTGTGGCCGTTATTTATTTCTATGCCACTTACCATGTAGCCACGTCACTCTCCCAATCTGGTTGTGATATTCACATTTTCATCAGCTCTACTTCCGTGAATATTTCCTTAGCTCCAGTACTACACACAGGGGCAATTCACAAGGAGCAATTGCCAAATTAATGGCGCTTTATGGCAGCCAAAGTCGTGATAAATTTACCTCCCCATTCACAAGCTGGTGTTAATAGCGAACAGCACTAGTTAAGCCGCAATAGCATCGCCCACAGAGGACCTCTGCAACTATCGCTAATGAGATGCAGAGTAGGCATTCCTGTGCAAAAAGCAACACGACACCTCAATTCGCAATGACCAGCCAGATTAGCGATAAGAACACAAAACACGGGATAAGGCACGTTAGCAGCGGGAAATTAACACCTGCTCTGACCTGGTGTAAAGTCAGACGGCAGCCTGCAACACAAAAGGGAGCCCAGCCCAGGGCGTCATTGGAAGGGCAACAGATGCCATGGAGCCACTCATCATGCAGCCCGAACACCCAAGAGGGCCCACTGCCACCACCCCAGGAACCCAACCCCCACCCAGAACACCCCCCTCTCCCGGACCACCACAGAGGCAGCGCACACAAGGACAGCGGCCCACGGAGGAATGCAACTGCCTCACAGACCCAACATCTAACAATGTCACTGTCCACTATAGGCTGAAAGGGACAACCATCCTACGCATGCTGATCATCATCACCTAACAGGCGTACGCACCAACACAGCGGACAACCAACATCCCAATCAACACCAAGCTGCTGGCTGTGCTGCACCTGTTGGCCCCTGGCACACCCCACCCAACAACCGCCAGAGGAGTCTCACAGCCAGCCAGCCATTTCCAAGTCCCCAAAAACATGTCCTGGACATCACCATCACCCTGGCACCCCAGTCCCCATACATCCATACATCCAACACAATGCGCAGGATCTGCTGGAGACCAAGCAAGGACCATACGCTATAGCTGGATGTACGCATGTGTCGTGGGCAATCCACAGTACACATGTCCTACCCGTGCCCCCTGGTGACACAGCACACAATTACCGCAACAGTAGGCACACATCACACATCAATGTGCAGGCAACATCAGACCACCGTGGGAACTTCACCAATGTCGCCTACAAATACACAGCCAGTGTGCATAATCCCTTCATCCTCCGACAGTCCATCAGCAACTAGCGTTCCCAGGATGGCACCAAGGGAAATGCACAGCCCCTTAGCAAGTCCCACTCAAGTCCCACTCACCTTAACTCCACAACCATGCAATCCACACCTCTGGCAATGCACATGTCATATAATCACAACTTACATGCACAACAACATGCCCACCCACCAGACAGGACAGACCAACTTACAATGGTAACCTGGGCAAGCCATGAACATGAGCCATCAAGGGCATGGCACCTCGACCACACAATAGCCGAATGTGGGGAGAGGTGACAACCAGGCATGTGTGAAGGATGCAGTAGAACCATGATTGGGAAAGTACACTATGCCAAGAGTGGTGGTGATGTGCTGGACAGACTGCAGTATGCAGAACACACCTATATCCATGGTGTATGGTGTAGTGGACAGAGGACGCAAACATGTCACCCCAGCCAGTAGGGGTGCTCGCAGAAATGTTGCCTATTACGTCCCCCTATAAGTGTAAGCAGAGTGGGATAGCCCGGCGTACACCAGGCCAGCGTAGGGGTGTGATTAAAAAGCGTGGTGTGGTCCTCTACCAGAAAGCCCGATGTCTCTGCTAGGGCAGCGCCTTCCACCACACCACAAGGCTGACACCGTTCTTGTGAGCAGAGTTGCCTGCAGTACCCCGGCCCGCTGGACCACGAACACGTCCGGCCCGCCCCTGCGCAGCCAGGTCACACTGATCACCTGCGGACACCGGCGTGTGTCAAGGAGGGCCCACCACGTGCCTGTGTATGCTCCAAGCCCGAGGCCCATGACCCTGCCAGCCTCTCAGTCCATCGCTGGCCCCCCGACGCTGGCCCACATTACTCCTTCCTCATTCACATACTACAACGGCATTCTCTGTGGCCCAATCGGTACCATATGTGAAACTGTGTCCTGGTTCCTGAATGGAAGGGACACCAAATCCGGTCCAGCGGCCACAGCACCAGACCACCCGATCAGTGAGGCATAGTCCCATATGGGCATTGTGAGCGACACATGGTGCCACTAACCCTGTTCAACATCAGCCGGCGACACGTGGTGCCACAAACTCTGTTCAAAGCCAGCCGGCGACACGTGGTGCTACAAGCTCTGTTCAACACCAGCGAGCGACACGTGGTGCCACAAACCCTGTTCAATGCCAGCCAGCGACATGTGGTGTCACAAACCCTGTTCAATGCCAGCCAATGACACGTGGTGTCACAAACCGTGTTCAACGCCGGCCAGCGACACATGGTGTCACAAACACTGTTTAAAGCCAGTTGGCAACACGTGGTGGCACAAACCTTGTTTAACGCCAGCCAGTGACACGTGGTGCCACAAACCCTGTTCAAAGCCAGCCGGCAACACTTGGATGAGGGACCAGGATTACCCTGCGGACCACTAGGTCTCACATCCAGCACCTAGTTGTGAATCACAAATGCAGAGTCCAGACCAGTGGTCGCACGGAGAGGAGTAAGAGGAAGATGCGGCTCAGAGGGGATGAAAGCCGGATCACAGTCACGGAGATGACCAAACACGTGGTGCCACTAAACCTTAACTATGCAGGCTGGTGGGGCCACAAACCTATGCTGGTGACACTCAGTAAATGGCCTGTGCTGACAGCTGCCTCCGGCATACACTGCTCTCAGCCTAGGCGGCGCTCGAGTAGGTCACTGAACATCGAGTATGTAAAGGCAGATTACATATTATTGCAAGCAAGGAGGGGCGTAAGAGGATGATGCGTTACGGAGGTGATCGTATATTACAGACAACTGCCCTGGTGTCACTAACTCTGTGCATCGCGAGCCAATGAAACATGGCTGTGGGCCACTGCTGACTGCTGCCTCCAGCCTATGCTGCGGTCCAGTAGGTCACAGAGTCTTGATTTAGCAATGAGGGAGTTCATATCAGTGTACCAGCATCATCGCAGACTGCATCCCCTCTCAGTCCCAGTACCACTAAGCCTGTTCCCCGACATTCATGGACACCCACTGGTCGTACATTGGTGGCGTCTGAGTCTATGGACTAGGGGCTAGTTTTCATCCTCATGTAGCTTATACCGAATTGGTGGTGAAAACGAGATTGTACTTTCCACCCCACAATTTGCTGCTTCTGAATAAAATCAAACCTTCCGCATCATGCCCAGGAAGACACCTTCCACTGTCCCCTGCAACCCTCCGCAACATATACCTCGGACATTGATGAGGATCCGCTCAGGTCGCATGGCCAATCTGACTGTGCTGGCCGCAGTGCATCAGGCCACTAACTCTGTGCTGGTCCAGGCCCGAACCCGTTCTTCTGAGATATTGGATTGCCCCTGAAACGTTGGCCTTGGGGTCATCAACGCCATTTCTCTGTAACCTTGTGCTGTATGCAGACTCCGGGCCCAAATGCATCCCACCAGGGCTCACACACCACAGCGAATCCAGACCGGCCCGGACGTCGCACCACCGCAGGAGGCAGGAGGCACACGCCACCACCGCAAGGACCACCTTCAACCACCATCTGCCGGAGTCGAAACTGTGTTCCTGACAGACTTACGGAGTTGCTCAGACCTGTTGTGGATGCCATCATCGGCCACATACCCTGCTCAGTACTCCAGGTGCCAGTGACTCAGTACACCACAGGCCATTGTCAGTTGCTGATTGTGTTTTGTGCTGTGGAGCGGTTGCGTAGCTATGTCACCTCAAACAGTGCGGGGCCCTGAGACGTTGATGGTGAAGATGACATAGGTTTAACACACCCTACTGCATCTGCATAAAGAATATATCAAAAGTACACAATCCAAGACTTTTTCTTCACATGAGCGCGCTCATCTCTAGTGTCCCAACCGAAGTGCACTGAAACTCACGGACACTTCAGTGTGCATGTTGGCTGTCCTCTGACTTTCTATGCTCACTCCATGTTGCTCAGCAGTTGACTCGGTTATGTATGTGTTTTCTGTTTCCGTTGCACTGGTGTCCGATGTTCAAGTGGTTGCCAGCACCAGACATTTGTTGCAGAATGGCTTACACTCACCCAACACACATCCAGCACAGGCATCACTGTACATGTGACCCTGCCAATAAAGGGGCTGGGCGCATGTGCCTGTAGCCAGTTCAACATGATATATGCGTGTGTCCCTTTGGTCTTGTTGTATGCATGAGGGCCTTGTCCCAACAACATTACATTGTGCTGTGTACATCTGTAACAACAGGGTAATTTTTATCATTTGGACTGGTGGGGACCATTGTCCCCTGACATCTCAGTATATGATTCTGAGCTCTTTATTTCCAACTTTATTTTATCAATTTGTAAGGTTTACCTTTTGGCTTAGGCATGATTTTATATCATGTTTGCCTTCTTTCGGGCCTAGAGGCCTAAACTAGAGAGCAGCCATCTTTCCTTTCTGCCTCAGCTGTCCGAGGCGCTTGTAGATCAGGGGTAATGTTTTAGTTCAGCTTGTTTTTCACTAGTAGGAAACCGGCGAGGACCGGCCCTTATCCAAGGATCGTGCTTACTCCCTGGGTTCTAGACGCAACTGCAGATGGCCACTGTGTGAGCGCCGGGAGTGCCAGGCTTGGTACAGGAATTCGATGGGAAGCAGGTTGCTGGCTGAAAAGTTCCATATGCAGAGGGCCTTCCATATTATCGAAGAGCAGCAGAGCAGAGGGTGAGAATTTGGACAGCCAGTCTTGGAAGCAGTTCGAAAGTCAGTTGCTCCATTCAGAGATTGAGGTCAGCAGTAGTGCCTGTCAGTGTGTCATTTTGAACTGGTGCAGATGAAGAGATTGGAGAGGATTCAAGTGGCCTGAAGGTGTGGCAGCTTTGATGAGGCATAGCGGTGCAGACGTGTACCAGCGATTGCAGAGCAGAGTCCTGAAAGAACCGAAGCGAGAGAGAGAGGGACCAGCTCAGCTGCTGAGGCCGGAATGCATCAAACCATGGTGAGGCGTACCTAGATATTTTGCAATTTATAATCATTTATTCCTTTTTGCTTCCTAGGTTATGTTTAGGTTCCCACTTGCACCAATAATTTCCTACTATATTATTGCAATGTTTTCTTTGTCTTATCACTCTATCATATATCTAAACTAATATAATAAAGAGAGAGCCCAAACCTTTGAGGCGGGTAATCTCAGGAACCACAGCACCAATCACAACACCCAATACAGCGTTGGAAAGGGCAGTTGCAGCAGAAGGATACCATATACATTTAAAAGGTAAAAGAACTGTGCCAGCAAAGTAGTCCCTTGTGCGAGTGTCTGCGTTGTACTGTGGGCGTGTGCTGGGGGCGTGACAAACGCTGGGGGAGTGTGGTACATTCCGCCCTTCATGCCATGTCTCATATTGTGTGCTGTCCGCGTGTGCTGGGGGCGTGGGCGTGTGCCGGGCGTGGGATTACGGGAAAAAAAACGAGCGTTGTGCCCAATATTTCATAGTTTTTTCTTCCCAGGTTCTGTACATTCCAGCTGTGTGCTTGCCCCTCGCTCCCAGTGACGTGCACCTGCTTTACTGTATGGAGGTCAGGCATGGAGCTATTCCCAAGGGCCGGAAGGACCGCAAACTCGGGCCATTGTGCAGGAAATGTAATCTCGCCTTAACTTCTGGGGACGCCTGAAGTGCACACTGGAGATTTTCCACTTCTGTTGCGCTCAGGCCTCGCGCCACGCACATCCGGACACAAGACCCGCCTCCACGGAAATAGCAAGAAAGTGACTCTCCCTCCCCCGGGAATATGTGATGATATTCCGCAAACCAACATCCCGCATGCCGTCACTCCGCAATTTTTATAACGCTGGACTATTACTCCGCAAATACATCATTTCTAAAACTTTTACAACGCATATGACTTTATCACGCATGCCAATATAACGCAAATGCATCTGTGGTAAAGTCATATACATTGTAAAAATACATTATGAAAACATCAAATATATGTTTGTATATATGTGTGTGTATATATTTATATATATATATATATTCACTGAAAAAACCATAGGTTATAGACCATATATAGTTAGGAATTAGCATTTACAAAACCTTGAAAATTCACTGAAAAAACCATAGGTTATAGACCATATATAGTTAGGAATTCGCATTTACAAAACCTTAATTTACTCGCACAAAACCATTGAAAATCCATATATAGTTAGTTGCACTAACTATATATCGCACACCCGCAATCCACTGCTGATGATGTCACATATTACATCATTCATGACATGGTCAGTGACATCACTGATGACATCACTGATGACATCTCAAATGACATCACTGATGACATCACTGATGACAACATCCAGTGACTGTATGTTTCTGTAAAGTTAAAATATGTCTTACATATTGAAGAATGAGTGGATGTATAAGTGTCTGGATGAAGGATTTAGTAGGTGCATGACTGACTGTATGAGTGAGTGATTAAATGTGTCTCACTGAGTGCATGGGTTAGTGACTAAACTGTCTTAATTTGTGCATCATTATGTCTGTTGTTCTGTAAACTGTTGCATGTGTTGATAAGTAGCTATATGAGTAATTATATGGGTTATTGATTGGTTGCCCAAGTATTTGTATGGGAGACTGAGTGTGTGTGTGGGTGGCTGGGAGGTGTATGACTCTGTGCATAGATGTGTGAGCAGTTGATTCACTAGATGTATGGTTTCAAAAGTGCATGTGGAAACAGCTGTATGGGCGGTTGACTGTGTGCATGAGTGTATTGGTGAGTGAATGGATATCTCAGTGCTACATGTCAAAGTAAGTACATATGTAAAACACAGTACATGTGAGAGTTGACATATATAAATAACTGTGCATAAGAGCCAGTGAATGTGTGAGTGGCTGTATGGATCATTGTGAACTTGTATCAGGGATTGTATAAGAGAGCAAATATGTGTTAGTATATGTTTGAATAAGTAAAGTTTGTATAACTGTATAGTTGAGGAAATGGAGGTGTGATTGATTCTTTGCATGACTGACTAGGTGTGTGAGTAACTCCATGGATGAGTGACAGTCTGTGAGTGTCTGTTTACACTGATTGTATCTAAGGTTATATTAGAGTCTGAAGAGGTTCATCGTATTATCACATGAATGATATCATCAGTGATGTGATCAGTAATGTCAAATGAGATGTCAGTGATGTCATCAGTGATGTCATTTGAGATGTCATCAGTGATGTCATTTGAGATGTCATCAGTGATGTCATCAGTGATGTCACTGACCATGTCATGAATGATGTAATATGTGACATCATCAGCAGTGGATTGCGGGTGCGCGATATATAGTTAGTGCAACTAACTATATATGGAATTTCAATGGTTTTGTGCGAGTAAATTAAGGTTTTGTAAATGCGAATTCCTAACTATATATGGTCTATAACCTATGGTTTTTTCAGTGAATTTTCAAGGTTTTGTAAATGCTAATTCCTAACTTTATATGGTCTATAACCTATGGTTTTTTCAGTGAATTTCATTGGTTTTTTAAAAGCTAACATCTGAAGCTGTAAAATGTATTCTTCTTTAAATCCAAAAATATATTTTAGATGTTTATTAATAATTCTTTTTAAATATTTTTTTTGCTTCGCTTTCGGTTCGCGAACCGGGAAGCTTTCCGTTAGCTCATCTTGATGCCGCGACCTAGTCCGCGAACCGGTAAACATTTCGTTTGCGCAACTGTGATGCTTTGCGGAAGCGCGACGTATCACTTTGTCGCGTAATGCGTCTTATGACGCGCCGCGTTAGCGCTCCCGGAAGTGCTCCGGACCGTGAACCAGAAGCGATCCGGGACGCGGCGCGCACCGCGTAACGTGAGCGGAACAGGTCATGTGACTTGTTTATAAAACTTTTCATTGGTTCATTTCACTTTTGGTTTCCTAATGATGTAATACTAGGTCATGTGATCTAAAATTAACACTTTTCATTGGTTTAGAACTTTTGCTTTTCCCAAATGATGAAAACCCCTCCTTCTTTCCTCACTCTGACTTTCATCTTGGTGAGAGAAAGACCATTTACCTATAATTGAGCAATGGCTTCTGTACTTGCTTCAGCTGGTGCACCCCCACCACCACCTCCACCTCCTCATGAGAAGAGAGGACCATCATCTCGGTTCATCGCCAACACAGAGGAGGAGGAAGAGGATGAACTTGAAGAAGAGGAGAGAGAAGAACAAGAGTTCTTACAGGAGTTGCCCCGTGTTTCCCGTCGGAAAACTAGTTTTATCTGGCAGTTTTTTTCAATCCCTCGAGGGGAGAAGAAAGTCAATGCAAAATATGCCACCTGCCTTATCTGTAAAAAAAGGCTATCAAGAGGCACTGAAAAAAAGTATAGCATGGGAAACTATACCATGCATCGCCATATGAGCAGGTGGAATCCACTCAACTATAGCCGTGCAGAGTTGCGTGACCTGCAGGATAATCCCCAAACAACTCCTGTGGCCAGGTCAACCTTGCATATCTCTTTGACTGGAGGAGAGGCACAAGAAACCGTGCCAAACATTCAAAAGAACTTTAAACACATGAAACTAACCTGCTTGTATTGCGGGGCATTGCTTTCATGTGGGAACATGAGCGTAAACTTAATGAACATTGCTTACGAGAATCACAAGTGCCCTAACCCACCCAAACAGTAATTTTTTTTTTGCTCCTGTTGAGCCTTTTTCAATGCCTGTTTTTTGTTGTTTCCCCTCCATCAAAAACAAAAAAAAAACATAAAACTATGCAAAAATACAAAAAAATAAAAAAATGTTTAGAAAAAAATAAATAAAAAATAAAACAACAAAAACATAAAAAAAGTTCTTTTCAGAACTACCTCCCCTTTCAAATAAAATTGCTAGAATGTTTAGCACTCTGGCAAGCTCTATTTCTTTTGGTTCGCTTTCCAGTTAGCTGCCCGGTTCGCGAACTAGAAGCGAACCCAACATTTAAAAAAAAAAAAAAAGAAGAGTTAGTATAAGGGAAGTAAACAGAGAGTAATGTTAAAAGAAAGACAGCTATAGGGAGTAAACCAGAGATACTGTTTAATAGATCTATTTAACGAAGAAAAGATGGAAGAGGGTATAATTGCGAAAAACAAAATGGATAAGGAAGTGGAAGAAAAAAAAGAGAGTAGAACAATAACAAAGAAGAGTTTCTTGGAGAATGTGAGTGAATGTTCAAAATAAGATTAAAACATGTGGAATAACAGAGAGAAAAAATAGAAAACAGAAAAGAAGAAATAACTGAAAAAGATTAATTGAAACAGCAAAGAAATGTAAATAACATAGAGCCATATCATCAACATAGGCAATAAAACTTTTGCTTTTTTTATCAGCAGAAATATGTCGCCAAAGCATTCTAATTAGCTTGATACATATGACTCCTTGTGAGGCCTGTCTTGCAACATGGTGCATCTTTTTCATCAGTGCTGCATCGGTTTCATGTGGCACGGTTTTAAAACAGCATGACACATTTGCCTAAATGCATCAATTTGTAATTTCGACGCCTCATAACATATCTTTGCACTGCCACTGTGTCACAAAACTGACGCACAGTGGCGCAAAAGAGGCATACATATATCATAAATCTATCCCTAACATTTTAAATAATTAATTCAGGATGACGATAAGGTGTGGTCTCTCCTGAGGTTTGTTTAAGGTGAGGCCTACTCAGGGTTGCATATCAATTTTACGCTTGTTGAAGAATACAGAGGAGATAATACATGTGAAGGCCTACCAATGAACTAAGTCATGTCCTCTTATTACATCCTTCATGACATGGTCAGTGACATCATCAGCAGTGCATTGCGGGTAAAAAGAGTAGAAAACATTTACCTTATAATTCTTGTTAACTTTAAAAAATATTTTTTCATACTTTCAATCTGTAAAAGAGAGAACAAACATTTCCAAAAATATTAAAACATGTATTTAAAAATTAGAAAAAAGAAGGGAAAAGGTTCAAGAAGAAACAGTTTTTCAACAACTTTGACATTTACAGAAGCCTCTGCTTCTCTACGTCCCCTACACAATCCTAAAGATATTTATTTTAAACAAACAGTATCTTCATGCTGATGAAGTGAGGCCTATTTTGGAACATGGTGCTTCTTTTGCATTGCTGATGTCTCACAATAGTGATGCAATAGCAGCGCAAAAGAGATGTAAAGCCATCATAAAATTGTGTCTAACATTGTAAATGATTGTTTCAGGATGCAAATAAGATGTGTCCTTTCAAGAGGTTTCTTTGAGGTGAGGCATATTCAGTTTTTTTAAAGAAAACAGTACCCAGAAGTACTGCACTGTAAGCATTAACTTTGACACTCACAGAAGACTCAGTTTCTCTATATCTACCTCACATTTCTAAATGTATATCATAAGTACAAAAAGCAGAACATTAATTATACATGTTAAATGGTTTATTTTTGCTGTTCTCAGAATGTATCAAATTTCACTTAAATCAGTGACTTGAAGGTATTCATCATGTAACAGCGGGGAAAAAAAAACACAATCAAAATGATTGTGTTTAAAAAACCCATACAACCTAAGAAATCTGAATTCAAAACTCCTTAAAATTAACTTACTTTCAATGACGTCGAAGGATGTCCTATGAACAGCGTCCACTCTGTTGTGCTATAAATATTTTCAGCCCGCCACTTTCTGAAAGAAAACCTCCATCGTTTTGAAAAATGTGTTACATACAAGAAAAGACTTCTCACATTCTACCACATGTTTCCACTTGGCCAAATCATGTTGCAGCGATTCACAACTCTTGTAATTCTTCCAATCAAATCCCGTCATTTTCTATTTTCGCAACTTTCAAAAAGAAAACATTTAAGATTATTTTCACAATCCTGGACTACTAATATCTTACCCTTCTTTCTCACTCATGTTCTCCTTTTCCTATGACACTGATACTGCTTACTATGAAGCAGACTTACTTGCATCAGGTTTATATAGTTGGATTTTTAAATTGACATTATAATTAAAAGTTTTGGACCAATAATCTAGACAGCATTGCAGACTTACATTCCCTCTACTTGATGAACCTTTTGCAATTCCTCAGAGGAAATCCCGAGATTCTTTCTTTAAAATTTTGGTTTTAAAAACACCAGGTAAGAATTTTTAAGGTCAAACGGCATTTTTTTTTTGAAAGTTACAACAGAATCATTGCAGAATGACCAGCCGTTTCGAGACTTTAAATAAGCTGTGTAATGTCCTGATGTTGTTGAAGGACCCTCGTGATAGATAATTGCTACAGTTACAAAAGTCCTTCCTGATATTGACAGCTGAGAAGCCACAATTTTTTTTATTAAAGTTGACAATTTTGATCCATCAGGCCTACATCGTTGGATCATTAAAATGACATACTGGCCATATCTACGTATAAATAATGTTGACATCATTTCAGATTTACATTGGCTACACTCCATGTTGTGATCCGCTGCATTTACTAGCTTATTAAAGGAGACTGATTTACTGTCTGGCAAAGTTAAATATATAAATCTTTCTGAGTCTACACTAGTAGTACTTGATAATGTACAGTTCAGCAGTCATGCTGCCATTGATAAGAAAGCCCAAACAGGTGATCTACATCTACACCCTCATCTTGCAATACATCAAGCATATACATTAAAAACTCCTGACAATCTTGCTGATTATTTTCAGAGAAGTCTGTTTGACCTGAACATTCATCTAACAGATAACGAACTTCAGACACACTTTCTACTTTTGTTCGATCAGTGCTACATTTCTCCAAAACAGAATTCAACAAACAGCATAAAATTTGTTCTGAATTCAACAGAATCTGTTCTTTTAAACTCTCTAGTGAAAAGAGAACATTAACCACTACATTTGCATAGCAGTTGACACCAGAACTGTTTTCAAATTGAAAACCGACAACATCTTCAACAGAATCCACTTTCTTTCTGCTAACAATTTCCGGTTCATTGACTTTTGGTCTTTTTGCTACAACCTCCCTACTATTACTGATATTTCTTCGTTTCCGGCCTACCACACGTTTCTCAAACAAAGGATATTGAGGCAAATGTGGCGCATACTCTCTTCTTAACCTATTGTATTCCTTAACACAATCTAGATCCGCACAAATGTTTGTGACATCACAGTCAATCAAGTACAATCCCGATAAAGTTCTAACTCGTGACAATGCCACATATGCCATACCCTCCTTGAACACAGAACTGCCAATATTCACCAATGCACTATCTACACTTAAACCTTGCGATTTATGGATTGTCACCGCATATGCCAAGCAAACAGGAAACTGTTTACGGCGAACATATAAGTCTTTAACAAGCAAAAACCTAGCAGAACAACGACCAATTAGCTGTACTTCCTCAATGCCATCAAATTTAATTTTTAAAAATTCTATTCCATCTCTATTTCTGTATTTCTCAAAATCAACAACATTACCCATTGATCCATTTACCAGACCTCTTTCAACATGTAAATTCCTTCTCAAAATGATTCGGCAATTTAAACACACATTCAAAGTCTTTTCAAAACCCGCTGTTTTAGATATAGTCTTCTCTAATGAATCCAATTTTGATTTCAAATTCTCTGACAAAATAATTGTTGATCCCATATGCTCTATTTTGTCAATAGCTTCAATTTTCACAATCTCTTGCTTTTCTAAATTCAACATTTTGTTGTTGAAGATGGCACATTCTGCAAGAGTTGGCCTCAAACATATTCCGGATTTCTTCTCAGTAATTTTCTGAAAAATATTCTCAGGCACAATGTCTTGTTCGGGATATAAATTTGAAAGTAATCGTGCATTTAAAGCTTCTTTTCCATGCTCGGTCACTTTTCCAATTCTAATATCTTGTAGAATATTCTTGTAATCTTCATCCTTCGCCTGACGCATATTTTCATGCAGTTCAGCATAATTGAAGTTTAACCATATATTGACGTTGCCAATGCTCCCTAGGCACTTCCTGGTATCTTCATGCGTGAGTATTTTGAACACAGGTTGACCTTTTACTGGTGTCAGCTGCAGAAGATCTCCGAAAACAATGATGTGTTTGCCACCAAATAACACATCATACTCAGTTTTAAGAACTTCTTGCATTCTCAAATGCACAAAGGCAAGCATGACATTGGAAACCATGCTTACTTCGTCAATGATAAGAAGTTTCATTTTCCTCAAGACTCTTGAAACTTCACAACAAGCATCCCCAGATAACTTGTGGTATTGTAATTTGTTGTCATGCTCCACTGGCAGCATCAGTAGACGATGCAAAGTAATACCTTTAATGTTATGTGCTGCCAGTCCAGTAGGAGCAGTGACAACACAAGACAGCGATGACTCAGTCCTTTCCTGCAAATAACAAGAAATTGCTTTAATGAGGAAACTTTTTCCAGTTCCCGCTTCTCCACTCACGTACAATCGGACAGGCTTCAACAATGTACATGAGCACTCTTTCTTCTCATGACTTAATCCATGCTCAATTTGCTTGGTAACTTAATCATATATTTTCCTCTGCTCAACGTTGAGTTGTTTTTCCAAGTCTTCTAAGTTAACTGAATCCTCCTGAGCATGTGCCATGGCTCTTTCCACTTCATTCATAGCAGTGGCAGCTTCATTTTCGATAATAGGTCCTCCAAGTGGATCTTGACTCAATGAAACAGAACTCTGACTGTCCTGAGAACTGTCTCTGGCAATCTCGGCTGCAATCGTTGCTTCCTGCTCAATTTCCAAAGTTAGCATTTCTTGATATTTGGGAAAAGCAGGACATTCTATGGTCTCCTTAGCAGCAGTGAAATAGTCTTCGTAACAGAGGAAATCTCCAAGCAGTTCCTCTTCTGCACGCCAAGGCTTGAAAAGTTGCAAAAGTGCTAAATAGAAAAACTCCTTTTTTTCTGGAGATTCGCCACTCAATTTTCGATGGTTTACTAATTGGCATTTTCTTTGCTTGACCAGACATCCCTCACTTCCAATTACAGCATACACTCCTTTCTCAATATCTTCTTTGATGTTCCTCTTGAATATATAATTTTGTAGAACCTCATATAGACAAACATTCTCAAGGTGACTGCTTCGATTTGGATAATATGTATCCAACATGTTGGTCTTCAAAATGTCAGTACTGTTTGGTTCCTTTTCTGCCAAATACTCAATTTCCCGGACAGGTTTTAGAACTCGATTTCGCGTTGCAGCAAGACCAAGACTCGCCCAAACGATACTCCTGGATTTGGCATAGAGACTTGCTGAAGACAACCGGTCAGAACATTCATAAGCTCCAATTTCTCGATGCGACAACATCTTCAGACTGAAACTGTACAACTTCTTGCTGAGGCTCTTTTCATGGGAAATGTCCTCCCACATATCCTTCAGTTCTGTCTTTTCTTTTTTGGTGATGTAAGATGTCACATACCGAGCCACAGCCATACAGTTGTCAGCCACAAACTGTATATCCATGTTAGCATTCCACATGGACAAAATCACTGGGTTGTAGTCGTTGATGTACTTGGACTCTTCGTTCCTTTTCAAACTGTATGTATTTTTGGGTGATTTCCTCGTGACATTATGTCGCAGCGAAGACATCAAACTGTTCACTCTTCCTTTAGAAATCACCGGTCGTGGAAAGTTGAAACGACATTTGGTGTAGAACTTGTCCTTGTTTCTGAATTTACGATGACAGTACTTTCCACAACGATGGCTTTGGAAACGTAGAACTTGTTCTCTTAGGCTTTTCTTCTCCGTTGCGTTTGGAACAGCACACGTAGAATACTGTTCTATGAAGTTCATCACTAAGTCATCCGGATCTGTTCCAAATTTAGGTGCATCCTTGATCCACAGCAACATATGTATATGAGGAGCACCTCTTGCTTGGTACTCCTTTCTCCAGAAGAAATCCGACACCTCTCCAAGAGGTGGATTCTTCTTATTTGTGATGAAAGACATCATAGCTTCAAATCTATGATTGAAGTACCTGCATACATTCACTGGATCCAAAGAACACAGTTCTCCAGGTGTCTTGAATTCAATGTTTTCAATATTTCCATTTGCCTCTCGTAGAAATTCAAGTAAGTCTTCCCAGCCATACTCGGCACAGCTCAGAGTAAGGAACCATGTTGGAGTTCCTAAGTTCCTCAGCATACATTTTAAATCACCATGATGACGATACCAGTACTCATTAGTACCACGCTGACACGCCATGAGATTAATTAGGTGAGAATCCAAAATACTGTCTTGGACATTGACTTTTATGCATAAAGTCACTTGCCGAGATGTTTCACATCTGTATACCACTTTTTAAGATGTGGTTCACTGCATATGACAGTCCAGACAGATCGCTTTCAAACAAGAGATGAAACAAATAGGGAATGCATTGACGAAACCTAGGATCTTCTGCATACAATCGTAAAGTCCGGTATTCAGATGCAGGAATTTGATGAGGCCGCTCATCATATCTTCCTCCTTGACCTGTTGGAAATAGCTGTGGGAAACACCGAGCTTCCAAACTTTCCTCCCAAACACTAATGGGACTCCCTTTGGCTTGTTTCATTTGAAACAACTCAATTGCATTCCCCATGACTTCCTTGGAATGCAAAGGATGAACACTATAATGTTCATATATTTCTTCACTTTTAGAGGCCTCTACTTTCTCAATTTGGCCAGCACACAAATCGCTATCCTCTTCATCACTTACTTCCTCTTCTGCAACATATACATTTATATAGTACTTATTATTTTTCTTCAAATACAATGTTGCATTTTTGACTTTCCTAACATCCACTAAATCTTGCCATATTTTCTTATTCTTTGTCGGAACCCCATTAACCAAGATAACCAGAGGTTCCTCTTCCACTTTTTCTACTCCAATTGTGTTAATGTTTTTGTTCATATCTAGAGGCAAATAAACAACTCTTCCCTTTAATCCTCTCTGTAAATCTGATGGAGGCAACTTCCCTGTCTTTGGCTCCATTCTTACAATTGCCTGAAAGGGATGGATACTTTGAATCAAAATAGATTCATAAGTATTTAAATCCTTCAATTCAGAAGGAACCTCAACCAATTCCAGATTATTATGAACCGCCCTAGCAGGCATCTGGTTTTGGTTTAATTTATTACAACAATAAGTACACACACGTTGATCCGATCCCAAATCAAAACAATTTTCTACCATCAAGTATGTGGCAAAATCCTTCCATTCACTATTAATTTCCCTTTCACTTTTTGCATATAAATCCACTAACTTAGTTTGATTCTCATAATAAGTGCGTCGACAACACACACGTGAAATTAGGCCTCTCACTTGATTTCATCTGAAACGTGGCAATTTCCTTCTGAAATTTATCTGTACTAGAAACCTGTACATTATCTTCAACATTACCCTCTACTTCTGGGTCAATTTGAACATTCTCATCTTGATTTCCAAAGTAACAAAACTCAATTTCTTCACAAATATTCTTGACATCTATTTCAGAACCATGCAAAAGAGCAGCACATAATTGTTTAAGCATAATTGCTGGACTCTTAGCATGATACAACATTCTCACTATTTTCCTGACTTTATTATGATGCACTGCTAGCATCCTGAAATGATGAAAAACACTCTGGCATACTCTCCTGGAAAGACAAGCCAGTGAATGACCATGCAAACCTGTCGCTTCTCTCACTCTGCAAGGATCTAATTCTTGCAACAACTTCATTTTCTGCTTCAAACTTTTCTTATTAAATGTCCGTACAAAATCACAAAGCAAATTGATGGAATCCTGTCGCACACTGCAAATAGAACTACACTTCCAGGTGTACACAGGACGCTTAGGACGTCTTCCTAAAACCTCATTACCTAACACCTCGTCTGTCTCTGTTGTCACAAGTTTTTCTTTTTCAACTGGACAACCATCCTTCACTTCATAAGCTCGACCACTGGTGTCAACTGCAAACACCAAATCATTATCCTGAAAATAACTCTCCTCATTAAAAAATGCCTCACAACTTGAACTATGCATCCATTCTCCGGAAAAAACTTCACAAAAGTTACTACGATTTACTACTCTCTTCCATCTACTATTTGATTTGAAATCAGAAATTACCTTGTTTAGTTTCCTAATTCTATTGATTATCAAAATAAACAACTTTCGCTTAATTTCAAAAGCATGATCAATAATTTTCTCTACATTTTTCTTCTTCTTATAAAATGCCACTTTCTGTTGGCCTTTCTTAATATTTTTTAATAAATTAACTATTATCCTGTTGCGGAACATTCGTTTTCGAATGTCCCTAAACTGTTGTTTCCTTCTACTATCATGCACAGAGTTATCTCTTCCTCTACCAGTAACATTTTTGATGGGTCTTTCCTTTCCATTTAAATTGCTTTTCTTTTTCTGGACTGAAACATTTTTGGGAGAAATACTTTTTTTACTACAAATATTTCTTATGAATGATTTTGTGCTCTTACCCGGAGCTTTCTTGGTGATTTCACGAGTATTTTGGGTAGAGGACTGCTGCAATAATACATGATCTTGCTGTCTTTGACGTTTTCTCGCCTTTGTAATACGATTTTTAGTTGGCATTTTTTCAATTTAGAAATGATGTGCAGTTGAATCTGTGGAAAAATATAATAAAAAACTGTTATTAACCACTATTACCAAACAGTAAATGAATAACAGTCATCATAAACTTAACACCCTACTTATTATATAACATAGCAAATCTTTGGCACCACCACTGCGTCACAAAAATGACACACAGTGGTATAAAACAGGCATACAACAATCATAAATCTCTCCCTAACATTTTAAATGATTTATTCAAGTTGACGATAAAGTGTGGCCTATCTAGAGGTTTGTTTGGGCCCAGATCTTTGGACTGGGGTAAATGGGTGTCATTGATCCACATTCGGTCCATCACCTGTTTTGTTTGTTTAAGGTGAGGCCAACACACGGTTGCAGATGAGATTTTCACTTGTTGAAGAAAACAAAGGAGATAATACATGTGAAGGTCTAGCAATGAAGTAAGTCATGTCCTCTTCACTCTTGAACAAAGGGCAGACATCTTTTGAATCTGTGGTCACACCTAAACTTCATCTGCACAATGTCATTCATAAACTTAGGAAACACTAGTGATGCAATTGAAAAATGTGAAGTTTCTTTTCCTCATTTCAGAATTACATCACCTGTGTTTCCTTATTGACTTAAAATGTCCTTAATGCACATGAAACCGTTTTTTAGATTGCCCTTGCACCATTTTAGGGTCATTTTGAACATGGCTATCTTACTCCCATAATCAAAATCTAAATTTGCCAACCACAGGTGGGAGCGAATTTACAAGAAACTTGACCCATGAGAAACGCTTTCCATTTAAAAAGGGAAAAATAACATCATAGACACTCAAATGCCTTATAAATATGACCCAAAACAACCTATGAAGCTCTAGCAGTACATATCTAGAAATGTAATTGATTTCAAAAAATCGTTTTTAAACACAGCATATAAATCAATTGTATAGCTGCATTCAAGAGGAAATGACTGAAAATGTCCTTGAGACACATGAAAGCGTTTTATTGAATGCCCTTGCACCATTTTTGGGACATTATTAACATGGCTATGTAACTCCCATAATCAAAATCTAAATTTGCCAAGCACAGGTGGGAGCGTATTTACAACAAACTTGCCCCATGAGGAACGCTTTCCATTGAAAAAGGGAAAAATAACATCATAGACACTCAAATGCCTTATAAATATGACCCAAAACAACCTATGAAGCTCTAGCAGTACATATCTAGAAATGTAATTGATTTCAAAAAATCGTTTTTAAACACAGCATATAAATCAATTGTATAGCTGCATTCAAGAGGAAATGACTGAAAATGTCCTTGAGACACATGAAAGCGTTTTATTGAATGCCCTTGCACCATTTTTGGGACATTATTAACATGGCTATGTAACTCCCATAATCAAAATCTAAATTTGCCAAGCACAGGTGGGAGCGTATTTACAACAAACTTGCCCCATGAGGAACGCTTTCCATTGAAAAAGGGAAAAATAACATCATAGACACTCAAATGCCTTATAAATATGACCCAAAACAACCTATGAAGCTCTAGCAGTACATATCCAGAAATGTAATTGATTTGAAAAAATCGTTTTTAAACACAGCATATAAATCAATTGTATACCTGCATTCAAGAAGAAATGACTGAAAATGTCCTTGAGACACATGAAAGCGTTTTATTGAATGCCCTTGCACCATTTTTGGGACATTATTAACATGGCTATGTAACTCCCATAATCAAAATCTAAATTTGCCAAGCACAGGTGGGAGCGTATTTACAACAAACTTGCCCCATGAGGAACGCTTTCCATTGAAAAAGGGAAAAATAACATCATAGACACTCAAATGCCTTATAAATATGACCCAAAACAACCTATGAAGCTCTAGCAGTACATATCCAGAAATGTAATTGATTTGAAAAAATCGTTTTTAAACACAGCATATAAATCAATTGTATACCTGCATTCAAGAAGAAATGACTGAAAATGTCCTTGAGACACATGAAAGCGTTTTATTGAATGCCCTTGCACCATTTTTGGGACATTATTAACATGGCTATGTAACTCCCATAATCAAAATCTAAATTTGCAAAGCACAGGTGGGAGCGTATTTACAACAAACTTTACAAATCATTTTCTCCTTAAATCATACTATTCTCATTCTCAAATTAAATAAATCTTTTCTCACCTTAGCAAATACTTTTTGAGTTTCAAAACAGTCTCAGAAATACACCAAATTGTCTTGAGCAGATCAAACAGGATGCACTCCAGAGGCTGCAGCTATTGAAAGCACAGAAATACAGATATTCATTACACATATCTCTCATATTAGCCAATCATAACTCTTCCCTCACTTTTTTCAAATAAAAACCCTTCCCCCCTCTGCCCTCTCTGCCTTTTTTCCATAGCAACCACCTCCTGGAAGACCTCTCATGTTTGCAAATTCACTCAACAATGTTTCAATTGAACTCTGAACTCTCAGTGCACCTGCGTATCCAGTGCAATCTTTCATTAAATGTTTTTTCCTTGACCATTCAAATTGCATCTTTCAAAGAACACATCCATGCACCCTAACCTTCTGTTTTCAGAAATGGAAATCCACCAATCACTGCTAATGAATCATTAGCACTGAAACTCCACAGTTTTTTTTCTTTACAAACTCCTACTGTTTCAACTGCCCTTTCATTACCACACTTCATCTGACTGCAGCACAACCTTCTCTCACCATGTTTAAATCTGGATTGTTGGACATAGTTACATCCACTGGGCTCAAAGGTATGCTGAGAACAGAAATTTACCTAACCTCAATTTACAAGATGTGGAAATTAAGTGGTTGGGCCAAAGAGGATTAAAATGTCACCAATTGATACCATTGGTGAAAACCTTTATGCATTTGCCAAAACCTGACCTGTTAATTGTGCACTGTGGAGGTAAGGATTTGGGCACTTTGACTGGAGTAGGTCTGGAAATGCTTTAAAAGGACACCTTTGAGCAATGAATGGCACTTTTACCTCAAACTGCCTTGGTATATTCCAATATATGCCAAAGACAGAAATGGAGGTGGTCCAACCAATTTTGTCCACAAATTGAGAAAGCGAGGATGCATGTAAACAAATCTGTTTCAGCTTACATGAGAGACCATGGAATGGGCTCCTTGTACAACAATAACTTGCGTTACTACATGCAAGATATCTACAGAGGAGATGGAGTTCACTTCTCAGATGAGGGCAACAGAATTTTCATTCTAAATTTAAGACTGTGCATTGGTACCTACTTATAAGTACCTAAATGTACCATAAACCTAAAAGCTCTTCTCAGAGCTACCCTTCATCTGATCACTCACAATTAGTATTTTTTTCTAACTTTTTTCACTAATTTTCCACAAATTACGCTCCCCGGGGCGCTACCCGGTTCGCGAACCGAAAGCTAACCTCGCGGAATTTTTTAAAAAAATGTTTGTTTTCCGCACATATAAGCCTCCTCAGCCACCCTCAGAAAACCTAGGGGGTCAAGATAAGTCTACCATGACCCCTTCTACCCATTCTAAACATTATTTGTCCTCCATCTTGTATCTTAATGCGACCGAAACACAAAATGGTGGACTCCCGTGACGCTTAAAGTTCGCGAACCGAGCCGCTTCCCGGGAAGCGGTCCAAAAAAAAGGTGGGAAAGTAATTTACAGAAAAACGACTAGAGACACTCTCACCAAATATAGATTAGCTCATACTACATAACAATCCCTTTAATTTTCACAAATTTGATTGAAATTCCATTTAGCCATTAAGCCTGTAGACCTCTCTAAGGACCGTGAGGTAAATTACTTCACAAAACACATCTGAAGTGTTGGAATTGACAACCAATGAAAATGTTACTTTCATTTTCTACTTTTATTACCTGACATTTGATTGGTTATATACCTGTATATATATAAAGGAGGAGAAGAAAATACAGCCATTTTGACTGCTACTTCTTGTTGTACTTGTACATCACATTTGAATAGCTATCAAACACTTCAACTTGTTTGTGAAGGTAAGTTGTTATTTTTAAAACTGAAGTATATTGTGCACTATAACTTAATATGGTAGACTTTTTCTGATAGATATATACTGTCCCTCTATAGTCGTTATAGATTTAGATAGACTTCTCTGTTATAGTTATGAATGGAGTTAGGCTTGTCTTGGTTAAATCACACACACTTTTTTATAGTCCTATTTCCACTCTGATACTATACACTGCCAAAAGATAAATTCACTGATAAAAACTGCCTATCTAAAATTAATCCCAACAGTGCCCTATCTCTACTAATATATATTTTTTTAATCAAAATTTCAGGGAAAATGGAAGGCGAGCAACAAGTTAAATTTACAGTTGTACTGGAGGAGAGCAGCCAAGAAAAAATTGATGATTTTATGGATCAAAGTAGAGACCAAGAACTACTACAATGTGTTGAAGCAGTGGATAACCTGCTTCAAAATGAGGACATGTTACACCCTATATTCAATTTTGAAATTTCTGACACTGAAATGTTAGAAAATTTAATGAATTATGAAACACAATCAAAATAAAAAAAATACTTTAAAAATAAAGAAAAAAACCAACAAAAACAACAAAGAATTAACATACAGTATTAGAAAAGTCTATCATTCTTTTATCCTTATAGTACGCTGCCCAGAACGCTTCCCGGTTCGCGAACTTGGCGCTCACCACGCAAAAAAAAAAAAATTTTTTTTTTTGACCCTCCTGGGCCCTTTTAAAACCTCTACATAAAACCTAGGGGGTCAACGAGGATCTACTATGCCCCCTTATGGTAATTTCCCCCTTTGTTTTGGCCTCCTCTTGTCTCTCGATCCTACCGAGAGACAAGATGGCGGCCGCTCCGGACTGTTTAGAGTTTTGACAGACACCGGAGAGCCAATCTGCTTCGCTTCGCAAAGTTCCGATACGCGAAAAGTTCGCGAACCGGAGCGCAGCCCGGAGCGCTGTTACAGATATATATCTTGTTTTAAACGTTAATTTCTCAAAATCCACTGAAGCACATATATTGAGACCTAGCAAAGGCACATCGGGCTAACAGTCCCTACAATTTTGCCAAGTTTCGTGGAAATCCATTCAGCCGTTCGGGCTAAAAGTGAGGCCAACCGCCCTATGGAAATTAACATGGGAAAAACGCGTTTTGGGACTCCCCTTTTTTCTCGGCCCCCCCTTGACGAACCCCCCCCAAATTTCCAGGAGCTGCTCAGAAACAAAATGTGCCATTTTCCTGAAAATTTCAGCCGATTCCGTCCACAAACGTCAAAGTTATTAGACATAGAATTTTCAAAAATCCCATAGGGAAAAAATCCTAACTATATATACCTACTGGCGACCGCCAGTAGGTAATATATATATATATATATATATATATATATTTATATATATATATATATATATATATATATATATATAACGCTCAAAAAATCCTTCCAAACTTGTAGAAGAACCAAACAGCACTCGAAAGGTAGGATGTTTCAACACGCTAGATTTTATTCAGCGAGGGGGTGCACACAGACGCGTTTCGGCGTTCTGCCTTCGTCAGTATGTGTTACACTGTGTTTACTCTCGACATTGTTTTAAACATTGTTCTACCACTCCCACATTCTAAGAGGCATAGACATAGAAAGGGGACTCACACCATACACAGAATAAGGGCGGCCATCTTATAGTGATTGTTATGATTGCTAAACAAATCAACATCATACGTAAAGTAAACATTGGAGCCCACTGATGGGCAGTTGCCATATTCTGGATACGGTGTATGTGACATAATAATCCAAAATGGACAAAGTAATCCAGCCGTGGATCGGCTAATGTCCCCTTACAAAGTGAATAGTCAAATGCAGTTAATCAAAAAATGAGACTTCAGGTTCAATAACATTTCAGTTCAAGTTACTCATAAATAAAATGTGGGATTCATAAGGTTGATGCTTCACGTGTAGCAACAGAAAACACATTAGATTAATTACAAATCTAAAAATCACAGTTCATCTTTAAGAACAGTCTCTAAGAGATACGAGAGAAGAGTGTGGATAAGAGTGAAAGAGTGAAAAGGTGAAAAAGTACATTCCCAGTAATTCCATATAAAGATCCGATCAAACATTCATCAGTTCTGAGTCTTAAATTATGCTTCAGAATCATGTCAAAATCAGGATCCAAAACAAATCAGATTCCATAAATCATGTTGCATTCATGCTCAAGTAGCTAGATATTATCACATACTTAGATTACCAAAGATTATAAATTGTCCAAGATAAATTATTGTCGCTATCAGATATTATCTCAATGTCCAACTGTATGTGTATCATAGTCCCAATGAGATTCTCCTCAATTAGAGTTGAGCAACATAATATGAAAGTATATAGCATAAATTTCTTCATATGACGCAAATCAAATATTAACCTTCAGCTTATGTATATGCTAGTGTGGGGATTATCTATTAAGGATGACACTCAAGTAGTTCTAATTTCAGTTTTTTCACGTGATGTGTCATCATGGATCTTCATAATTATGTTATCGTTCTTAGGTGGATTAAATTTATTTCCCCAAATGAAAGGCCATCTCCTCCCCACTGTTTAGACCTTTAGGGTGTTTCTTTGAGAGGTCTATGATGTATCTCGATTCGAGTCTCCTTAACCTACGTAAACGGTCACCGCCACGTATTTTGGGAGGCACAATGTCTAAACCGAAGTATTGGAGTCTGCTCCGGTCTTGATTATGGGCCTCTGCAAAGTGGCGAGCCACCGGATAAGCCTGGTCCACTTTATCAATGGCTCTTAGATGCTCGAGTATTCTTAGCTTGAGCTCCTTAATAGTGCTCCCAATGTAGCGTAAGCCACAGGGGCACTGTAGACAGTAGACGGCATACTGCATACTGCAGGTAATAAATTTGTTGATATTCATTTTCCTGCCAGTATCAGTTATGATGTAAGAAAGGACCCGTTTATTTCCTGCTCACGCTTTACAGAGGCCGCAGGGGTAAAAGCCTTTTTGCTCCCTTATGGTGTTAATCCTTCGGGGCATATATATACAATTTTTTTTATTTAATTAAAACATTTATTCTTTTAAATTGCATTATTTATATTATTTTTATTTATTTCATTTTATTACCCTTTACACCCTAAAAACTAATCCCACCCTGCTCCCTTTAAATACCCCTGTACCTCATAATCATAACCCACCCTTACTCCTTAAAATACCCCAACACCCTTTAGCACTAACCCATCTTAACCCTATAAATATACCCTAAACCCTATAAATACCCCTGTACCCCCAAAACCCAAACCTACCCCTGAACCCTAAAAATACCCCTGTACCCCAAAACCCAAACCTAGCCCTGAACCCTTAAAATACCCCTGTACCCCCAAACCTACCCCAGAACCCTAAAAATACACCTGTACCCCAAAACCCAAACATAGCCCTGAATCCTAAAAATAACCCTGTACCCCAAAACCCAAACCTACCCCTGAACCCTAAAATACCCCTATACCCCAAAGCCCAAACCTTTCCCTGAACCCTAAAAATACCCTCGTACCCCAGAACTCAAACCTAGCCCTGAACCCTTAAAATACCCCTGTACCCCAAAAAACCTGAACCCTAAAAATACCCCTATACCCCTATACCCCAAAACCCAAACCTAGCTCCAAAACCCATACCTATCCCTAAACCCTAAAACAACCCCTGTACCCCATAACCCAAAACTGTACCTGAAACCTTAAAATACCCAAACACCCCAAAACATATACCTCAGTACCCCAAAACATATACCCCTATACCCATACTTACCTTATCCAAACATTTTTTTAAAAACATGCTTTTACCATTCATGCATTTACAACGAATTTCGTTGTAAATGTATGCGTGGTAAAAGCATATAAAATGTAATGCCATGCGTTATAATGGCATTGCGGAGTCATGGTACTTTCGTAATGAAAGTATGCGGAGTGATGGTATGCAGAAAAAAGTTGCGGAATAATTGTTGTTTACCCTCCCCCGGTAAGTACATTGGTGGCACGGCGGCCCACATCTCCAGCAACATACTCATATTTTTTCACCACCCATTTAAAAAATGCACAGGTCTCTCTCATTGATGGCCAGCACCGACATACACTTTTAGACACACCTCCCGCCACAAGTTCTAGAATTGCGAACTTTAGAGCTGGGGAGCTACGTTTGAATCTTGTCATCAGCTCAACATCCTGTGATTCCAGGCAAATCACTTTGTCTCCCCGTGCCTACCACAAATGAATGTGTTCTTCTGTAATGTAAATTGTGCTCATGCCATGTTGTCGAGTTCGCGCTATATAATATTGCAAGAAAAAATAAAGTAGGGAAACTCGAGTTCACACACTACTGAACGCGCACTCTTAAGTGCATCAGCAGTGCACTGTGAATCGGAGTGTTTCACAGGCCTGTCACAGATAAGAAATGCTATCAAAACGAAATCCTACAAAACAATATACTACTGGCCGGCAGCAATTCATACTCGGACAATGTCGGGACGGGCTGCTAGTTATGTAATAAAGAGACCCCAATGATTAGCAGTTGCACTTGAATGCTGTTTTCTATGACAGGATTAACCTTTCTTTTTAGCCAGGTGCTGACGTATAGAAGGATGGGCGATTCCCTTCTTACAGGTAACTGATCTTGATAGGAAATAACTTCCAGTGGGAATAATTGGAACTGATAGTTTCTGTTTGGGAAGATCAGGCCCCTATTCCATGTGTTAGGGAAATTGGCTCTCATCAGATACTCAAATGGTAGGTGTCCAAGAGATCGTTCGTGATCGGGCGTTAATGAGATCGCCAATTGGGATTGGCATTAATGAGATCACCAATTGTGATTGGTGTTAGTGAGATCGTCCATGGCCGTGCGTTAATGAGATCGCCAGTAGTGATTGGCGTTAGTGAGATCACCAATTGTGATTGGTGTTAATGAGATCGTCAATAGTGATTGACGTTAGTGAGATCGTCCGTGACCGGGCGTTTATGAGATCGTCGAGGGACGTTATAACAATTGCAGAATCAGAAATGTGGCCAGCTCTATAAGGTAACTATAGGATATAGTGTGGATTCCCCATTCCCAGGTAAATGATTCAGATATAGTGCTTGTAGGTACAGGAAAGGGTGGTGGTTTGTGGCGGCTGGGTGTGTTATAATCGATAAGCTGATAACTTGGTCTGAAAATCCGGTCACTACAACATCGGATGCAGACATGTCACAGCAGGCAGTGACTTGGAGCTTGGACATGTAGCTTTGGGGTCACCCACTCAATTTGTAAGGGGAGTGGCCAGGGCCATCGTACGCAGAGCCACCATGGGTGTGTGACTGCATTTCAGCACCCCTGGGCTTGGTTCTGTACTGTGAATGTGCATCTGCATGTGTCTCTATGGCAGTGTGGGTCTTCTCAGTGGGGTGTGGGTGAGCCCTGAAGGGTGATAGACACCTACGTATGTGTCCTAGTTCACATTCCACGGGTTCAGCCCCCAATAACACCTGTTGGGCCACCTCCTTTTGGCGTACTGACACATGGCATTGGGGTGCCATGTGTGGGTGGTTGAAGTGTTGTGAGCCAGCTGTGCTTGCGGGTGCTTCCGGCTGGGTGGTCTGTTGCAGGCTCGTTGTTCTCCTCTGAGTAATTTGGCTGGCCGGGTCCTGGTGGGGGGTTGCGTGAGATATCCAATGACTGTTGTAGGGTGTCGGTGTCGACGGTGTGGTGGTCCTTTCCGGCATCACGGATGTGTTGTATACCGTGCTCTGCTGAAGGTGTTGTGTGCCTCTCTGCATTGTGAAGGGGAGCTGCATGTTGACATTGTGTTGACATGTACGTTGGCGCATTGTGCTGGTTTGCATGCAAACTGTATGGCAATGTACATTGTGACTGTTTGGGGGGTGCTGGATTCTTCTGTGAGACAGTGTACATTTGGACTACATGAAAGATATGAGGTTGTATGCATACATTCCAATTTCACAGTTTCCGGTTCTGTCAGATGTAGTAGGCATGTTTCTGTGCATGTGCAGAACCAGTTGTGTCCTCGGTCCTGGAGTGTCGGCTATGCACATTGTACCACGTTGTCGTCAATGTAGGTGTGCTGTTCTTGCTATGTGTGTGTGCTGCAGTGTGCCAAGGGAATATGGGACATGATCCTGGGTAATTGTGGGTGTGCATTGTGCTACAACGTGTTGTGCATATATGTCATTGTTACCATCTCCCCCGCCCCCCCCAGTCCCTGTTAGTTGCACTCCCTATTGATGTTGTGTCAGGTCCTCCTGAGCTGTGTCCATAAACCCTACTCATCGCACCGTCTTCACACTGATGACTGTGGCCTGGGTTTCCTCCAGCTCCTACTGTGGTGCTGGACTGCCACTTCCTGTTGCCATTGCTGCCTTCCTGTTGGCAGCTGGTTTGTACCTGGTTTGGGTTTTCACGTCATGCCGGCACATATTGGCCTCCTAGATTGGCCTCCTTGGCACTCCGACTGCATTTCAGGTGGTCTGCTAGTGGGTCAGTTGCTGATAGTGTTCTGTCACCTTCGTGACGCGGGTCTTGTTTTTCTGTGGTCTGCACCCCGTCTTCCTCTTCCTCTACTCCTTGGCCTTCACTGACCCGGATGTTCCTTGCTGGTATTCTGTGGGGGTTGTGGGGTTCGAGTTGGCCTCTGCGCTGGGTCAGGGTGCATCCATGTTGCTACGTGCTTTGGCTTGTTTCTGGTGTGTTTTTTTCTGTGGTTTTTATGGTGCAGACGCGTGGGATTTGCAGGCCTGTGGCTGGTTTTCGCTACTTTTTGTACCACAGTTGGCCTCATTGCATGTTTTTTAGCGTTTGCGTATCGCAATTTGGCGGCGTGGAGTTGATTTTCATGCGGACATTTGATGCATTATCTGGTGTCTATCGCATGCTACCGCCGCGTTTTGAATTCCACGTTGACACAGGGTTATTTTCCTGCGATAGGCTGCGATGTTGAAAGTTGCGTTACGCTACTCTTGCGGTAGTTATCACATGTTCTTGTGAATATACCCCATAGAGTGCACTCACATCCCTGCAAGCACCATCGCTAGGTCCCCATTTTAATTATTAGCAGCTCCTCAACCTCACATCAAGTATCCCTGAGAGTCCCTACAAATAAACTGTGCCACCATTTGTTCCTTTGTTAAGCAAAAATTAAAAAATTCCACCATGTCATGAGTTGAGAGCAAGGTATTATAGCTAGGAGCACTTTTCATGCTGAAACGTACACCTGAATTTATATAGATGGCCACTCTCCACCAACATCCCCCTAATCTACCCATCCAGACACCAAACCATCAGTGTTGCGGTTGCCCAGTATCTTATCACCAGCAGCTCGCTCTGTCACTATCCCGAGCATGGTGCTCCTGCTATATTAAACATAAAATACAGTATAAATGGGCCCAACATTTTTGTTTGAGACTAGGATACTTCACAGCATTGATATTTTGGGAAGCATATTTGAAGTATATCCATGATTAACTGTTGAGAGAAATTCTTGCCAACCATCGCTCTAGGACAATATATATCACATTTAATTAACAAGTTTATAGCGCAATCACCTGAAACAAGCATACAAGTAGCTACATTTAGCTGCAGAAAATTACACCTATGTCCCACAAAGAGACCTCTGATTAAAGGCTGGCTTCCCGATCAACCAACAACATTAGCCAACTCTTAAATTGAAGTCTGCGCCAACTACTTCTTGGTAAAATGCTCTTGTGGCAGGCTCACCTCCCTTACTGCAGCAACATGTGTGCTTTTAAGAATAAGATATAAATGTCTCGGCAAATTGCTCAAAAACCTTTACTGATCAGCCAGATCTAATATAAAGCGTGTTAAACCCGCCCAAGCCAATGCATCTAATTCATCCAAAACTACAGAGATGAGCTGTAACCTAAATCAACACAAAAGGTCATTAATCACTATTTCTAGATTTTCATAGAGGGTCTCATCTAACAAGTTTACGGTCAAAGGTCCAAAAATGAACAGAGACACTTTTGCTAGATCTTTTCAACTCCGGAGCTAATGCTAAATATTTCAACTACACAGCAGAATATAGAGCTACAACAGTGGTTTTTAAATATTACAGAAAGTGCTAATATTATCTAATGTTAGTGTGCCAAAAAAAGTGAAGCATAGGAATTTGATGTCAGCTGATGTCAACATTCCGGTACCCCAAATGTGTGATTTAGCACCTGCTTATTAGTTGTACAAACTAAAGAATTGATAGCAAAACTTAGCATTTCAACAGTGAACTTTCCTTCTGACAGTTCAGTTATCAACATCTATATAGACTCTTGGACTACCAATATTAAGATTGGAAAGAGCAACATCTTTTAATTGGCAACTGGACTTCTCAGTCCAAATTATTACACACCACCATTTCTTATTCTATATTAATATTATAAAGCACAACAGTGTCCATAGGGATATCTCTACTCAGGGTGCGGATCTCTCCAATGACAGGAGAAAGCTACTTTTTCTAATGTGGGAGAGGCCCGTAATTCATGCAATATATTGTAGAATAAAATGGAACAGGCCAAGTTCCTAATGACTGTAACGATCTGTCTAAGTTATTACTTCATAGTCCAAGCTATATTCTTTCATTTTCCTTGACTAAAAAAACATCATATGCCTTGCATCTGCATTCCAAGTAACTTTAAAGGCCTTATTAACAATAAAAATCATTTTGTATCGATCAAACAGCCAACGCTTTCCCTTCCTGAACTTCTTCAAGGCTAATTTAGTGTGACCAATAATCATCCAGCATGGCTGTCTAAGCAGTGTCTGTCCATTTCTGAGAACACAACAATATGCATGTTGATGGGCTTGTTTACTAGATTATAGTGAGTTTGGATATCATGTTGTTACCAATAAGGTGTCCCATACAGACAGTTGGCATTTCTCCTCATGTGGTGTTTAGCATTGTTACTTGTAGTAACTTTAGACCAGTATATTATTCAAAGGAGGCTCCAACCACTAACTGTAGGGGGCCGGCCATGTAAGTCTACACTTAGGTGTCAATCTCCATTTGGAAATGGTGAATAGAAAAAAAGGGAAAGAGCTACTTCTTGGTGATGAGATTATATTTACTCATATGTTGCTCTACATGTGTAAATTTACGTTGGTGAAGAGGACCCAGGACATTTTGATCTTTGAAAGAATGTTTTTGCTAGCGTCAGTACAACTAAGGGACTGCTTTGCACTATCGCACTAGACTGAATTTTACATGTGATTGTGTATTAGTTTGTGTGTGAGCATGTTCATGTGTTTGTATCTGCAGATGACTTTTAGTATCAAATATCCATGCTACAGTTCAATGAATATAAGCCTGATCACAAAAGCCATTTTGAAGTATGTAAAGTAGCACTTCCGTAGTACTATTTTCCAAACCACAAAATGCAATTCACATACCTAGAGCGGGAAAACTCCATCTCTGCTGCCCTTTCTGTACAGTGATCTCCACCTCCCTTCTCCCGCTCCTGATAGTGGATCTCTCTGTAGACCTACATATAAGATTTAGTAGTCAGGTGAGTACATCTACAAATACAAACTTACCTTTTTGAATCAATCTTAAAACGTTTATTTAGAGAAGTACACATTTTCAAATGGAAAGGTGCGGTACTGAAAATTCTGAACCCAGGTGTACTGTGGTACCGAGATTCCGCACTCGAGTCATAAACATAGTCGTATCCTGACGATTTTGGTACTAGCAGACCAGTAATGGTTTAAACATTATGCGTAAGCAATTTCGTCATGTTCGAGTGACGAAATCACCCTGAAATCGAAGTTTTCCGTCTTGAACCCTCGGGTTCCATTTTGTGAACAGCAGCCATTTTGTGATTGCCCTCACATAGTCAAATACCTACGGCCGAATTCGATTGGAAGGACACGTACACCTTTTCTGACTCCTCTGTGACCTGGGCAAGCTGACTCCACTGCCTCAAGCCAAACCTGTTCGGGCAGTTCCTATCCCAGTGGCCGAATGAGATTAGTTTCAAGGCACAACATGTCATAAACCGTTCATCGCACACAAACTATGCCTAATCTCACACACACCTGTCCCTGTTTCTTCTTTATGACCTGTTTTACAAGGAGGAGGTGCCCGTTTTTATTAGGGGTCCGTCGATATCTGATGAAAGTTCTGGGCTTTGCCGGGTAATTTATTATGAACTGGACAAACTGAAATGTGGGCTTTTCATCATGACTCTGCTTTATCTTTGTTGCAAAAATATCAGCTGTAAAATAAGGAATGTTTGCCTGAAGGTTATTAATTTGTATAAAAAGAGAAGGCTGGCTTTGTAAATTCGAGCAGTCTCCTGAGAACATACATGCTGTTGTACTTCTAGGATACCTGTTACTGGCTGCAGCCAATAAATACGATCTTTGACTTCACCTGGAAGACTCTGTGTTTCTGTAGTCTGAAACAGGAAGGACTCGAAGTCTTTGAGTGTTCTCCCTGGCACAGCTGGGTCCATAAAAGCCCGGTACTTCAAAGGTACAGAACTGGATCTCTACCAAGGGCCACAATTTCTAAAGATAGTCTTCTTTATGCCACTAGCTGTTTTGAAAATTGTTGCACTTAGAGAATGTGTGGACACAACCGTTGCTGTTGATTGGAGGATGACAGATGGGTGATCGCAGTTGTTAATGAGTTCTTCTGATGAACTAGCTATATCTCTAAACACGAAAGGATTTAAAACAATACCACAGAAGCATATGCATGTTCTGCTACAACTATTTTGGCAGCTCAGGATGTGTTTATAAGTGGATTACCTACTAAAAGTAACTCTTTATTGGCAGTGGGATTTTATGTGAGAAAATGTTACTCCAGGCTGTGTGAATCCTTATTCCCAGAAATTGCACAAGTGATTGTTGTGTGTGAGATTACGCAGATACATCAATAGGGTTCTGTAGGTATGATGCAGTTCATCCCTGATATAATGTTAATTATTTTTTAATTATATATGTTTTTTGCCATTTCATTTAGGACACAGATGACAAAATAATGTATCATGTGTATTCGCTGACACATGTCTTTCCCGTTTTTGACCAATTAGACTGGGGCTTCTTTGAGACTATAAATGCCATTCAAACAGCACACTCCATTGCCAAATCTCTGCTAGCGGAATGGCTGCTTCAAGTGAGCACTGGTATTTTGTTTTATAATGTACTAGCTGTACCCATGAACTTGAGTGACTAAATTAAGCCCACGACAGTATGAGAATGACCTGACAGAACAAAGACTGATGGAAGTAAACAGGGGTGACTGTAGTTCGTATTTTGGCCCAATGATAAACCTCTATTGAAGTTAATGTCACGCAGAGTGTACCTGCTTGCGTTCACGTACATGTGTGAGGTGATGAACACAAGATCATGCACATATAACTATGTTATGATTGAGCAATGTTCTCTGAAAACAGAAGTGCAAACGCCTTTTTGGCTACATGAAAATACACTCCTTTTCGAAGTGATGTGGTACCTTGTTCTTTCAGTGGTGCACATTGCTTCTATCTTGATGTGTGTACTTGGCATAGCAAATATGTTGATCAAAAAGTGAAACATGATAAAATTATGCACTCTTCTAATTAAAGGGTGCCTTTTGTTTTTCAGCAATACGAACATCCTTTAAAAAATTATTTTCCCATTAAAGCTACTTCAATATCTCTGGTAGAGTAATAACCAGCGTTTGCAATTGTGGAAAAACCAGACGCTAAGGAGAGGTTTCCCTATGGCCCATTCCCTTCAAATGTAAAATTGCAAAACACGTGATCAGAACTCAAATATTCCACTCTCATGAATACGGAATTGTTACTGACAAATGTGTTACTGTGTAATTAATTATTGGCTTCAAGTAATGGCAAAACGTTTTTAATGAAACCAAATGTCAATAGGAAGAATTAACAGTTGTAGTAAAGGATGTGCTCTTTTTCATGCATTACATTATTTTATATTATATTAACGATTTTGGAAATGCTTCAAGGAAGGCAATTTCCTCTAACGTTCCTTAAGGTGAAGAGGACATATTCATTGAAAATTACTTAAAGCTGAGCTGCAATGATTATGCGTTTTAGAATCTAATGGTGGCCTTATAATTCACTGATTAATCAAACTCACACATTAATACAAAGGCGACATTTTTATAAAGAGAAACTCCTGAAAATATGGGTAAGTATCAGTAATGGCACTTGTTTTGATGTTATTGAGTATGAAAATGACCAAACAGTGCCTTCTGGACCAATATACAAAAGATGTATATTTTATGCTTTACCCATAAGAATATTTTAGTAAAAGCAAATGTGCTCAGTATTTACTATCACTGTCTCCGTTTAAACAGGGTTTCAGTGTAACTTTTTTATGGTGTATTTTTAAAAGAAAGAGATCAATATATTTTTGCTAGAAAATGTTCTTCTACTGTTACTGCCCTCTATGCTACTACTGACCTTTGTTAGTCCCTCTTCTTACATCTAACGCCAGTACCTGCTCAAAAGTTAATTGGGCTCAATCGATTTCTCATATTAAGAAACGTGCATTTAGGTTGTGCGTCAAAGCTACAAATATGTATCCACTACAATAGATCAAATAAAAACAGAAGCCCGATTTTAACACAAATCTAATGTTTTAATATGAATATGTTTTGCGCTCTAAACAGCAGTCGGCAGTCGCCACAGTCATTTTCATGTGATTCTGCTAACAAGCTCTCCCGTCCTACAAGAGCCACCCACACAGGTATTACTGTGCTTTACATAAGCGCCAGTTACATTAACAAAATGTCACATTCATTTACTTCATGTACAAGGAGATTAAGTAGGTTGCCCAGAGTCACAGGATGTTGAGCCAACGCCAAGCCTGCTTGGACAATAAAACATTGACAAAGCCAACAGATCTTGCATAGGCACCGTATTGCTTTGCCAATGAGTGTTTTATCTTGACATGGACCCAGTTCTTGCCAATTCAACTCTTACCTTTTCGATGTCAATCTCAAACTCTTTCATTCAGTGTTCTTCATAGGTATTCTGTAAATCCTACCCACAAAATTTTGTGATGTAAAGAGTCATAGATTTATAAAAAATGTCAAAGAAAGGTATGTTTTTTTAATAGCTGAAGATGGGAAGGAGAGGACATCTTTCATGGGATTCAGCACACATCCTCCCCCTAGAAGAAGTACATCAATAATCCAATTGTGCATTTCTGCCATCACACCATATTCACACTGAAATGCTGAAATCGATGCCATCTAGGTGGCATGCTTCATCATTGGGCTAGCTCCTCGCTGGGTGGGCACTGCAATGCCCTGCGGACTACCGAGGGCGAGGATCTTTAGTGGAGATCTTTTCTCCTTCAGCCTGGTATTTGCCAAAGAGTAGGTGCCTGCCCTTCGATGTAGGTTGAGGGAGTCAGGGGTAGATTGTGATAGAGTGAAGTTAAAATTGGCTATGGACCATCCCCTTTCAACTCAATTTTATTCCTGGCGAGTGCCCGTGCCATAGTTGAAACTAAAATGTGAACAACCTAGGCTTGGTGATGAGCCCTTGGTTTACCAGTGTGGTCATGCCTTACTCTCCTGGAGGGTAAAAGGTATTTCTTCAGAGTGAAAAGGTAAAGAACCCTAATCTACTAGGCTGAGTCTCAATTTGAAAACAGTACGTGAATTATCAAGGTGATAGTGCTCTAATTCTCACATAATATGGTTGGTAGTCAAGAGTAAGGGTTAAAACTTAGAAAACTCTTTCCATGCTCCCATGACCCGTAGGAGAAAAGGGAGACGAAAACAACTTTTACAAATACTCATTTTGGCAAAGTGCCATGTCTGCAGTGAGAAATATACGTTTTGCTTGTGTGACACAATAAACTCTGGCATGTGGCTCAGGTGACAACAAGCAAACCGAAGTGTCTCTGCAGGAGCACTAGGGGCCCGATGTAGGTAATTCCTATTATCTACTCTTAAATACCGAATCATACCGATTCGGTATTTAAGAGTAGGTAAATAGGAAGGGGGCAGATGTAGGTAACTCTTATTTTAGAATTACCGAATCTGTAAGATTCGATATTTACCGATTCAGTAAATACCAAATCGGTATTTCCTATTGATTCCTATGGGCCTTGAAGCCCATAGGAATCAATGGGAAATACCGATTCGGTATTTACCGAGGGCTAGATGTAGGTAAATCTAATTTACCGATTCATAAATACCGAATTTTACCGATTCAGTATTTATGAATCGGTAAATTAGAAGAAGGCAGATGTAGGTAATTTTGAAAACACAATTATCGGTATTTACTGATTCGGTAAATACCGAATCGGTATTGCCCATTGATTCCTAAGGGCCTTGAAGCCGAAATACCGAATCCTGCAAGGGTGCAGGGGGTGTCACTTTGACACCCTCTAGCACCCCGAGTACAGGCTTGTGTGACATGTGCCACACATACATGCCCTAAGGGCATGTCTGTGTGTCACATGGCACAGGTGTACATGCACAGATGTGCATGCACACCTGAATTCGGTATTTTACCACACCATAGGATTGTGTGGTAAAATACTGACTCTTAAGGGCCTGTGGCACTCTTAGGAGTGTCAGCTACATATGGATTTACCGATTCGGTAATTATACCGAATCAGAATTCTACAGAATCGGTAAAATTAGCGATTCGGTAGGCCCCCTACATCTGAAAAGCCTAATACCGGTCGGAAACGGCCGAAATCGGCCGTTTCCGACCGGTATTAGGGCTCCTACATCTGGCCCTAGGTCTGATAATCAGTCATGCACCAGTTCAGTCACTTTCCAGGGACCTCTACGGAAGCTCGTACCCGCTGGTCCTCAAATCAACTGTGTGAAGAATAAATATGCTACACAAAGCGGACGTGAAATGGGATCGTCGCAATAGCTTTTAATTTTAAGTTGGCCTTTCTTAAGACAGCGACAAAAACTTTCTTTAATTATAAAAATAGAGTGTAATGGATACCCTACCCTGTATCATTGGTCCCTGGAAAAGCCCTCGATCCCCGGGAAAGACTTTTTTAACCAGAGATTCTGGTACTGCAGGAGCCGTGATGGAGGTGTCATCAGCGCATCATTATGGCCGACCATAACGTCCCCACCATCTTGGAATAGTCAGTGCCCATGGGCTGCCGCAGTCAGTATCTTTTCCGATTCCTTCAAGGCTTTTATGCTTATTGAAGTGAAGAACACCTCAAAACAAAACTATTAATTTTGGTTTTGACTTTCTTTTTTTTTGTACTTTTGATGGGAAAAAGGGGGTGTTCAATTCACCATGAAAGATGTTGTTTAGCAATTACTCAGGCCAATATTTTAATCCCTCTTAATTACAAAGGAGATCAAGAAATGAATCCGGTAAAACCTCTAAGCTGTTTCAGTTGCATGATATGATATTTTAACATGTATATCTTAATGGAGTCTTGGAGAGCTGCGGTTTCTTCAAAATTGTATTTGCGGGTGACAGAAATACCTTTGCTTCCCTTTTTCTTTAGCCTCCCTTACTGGGGAAAGTCACTTCCCTGGATTGCCATCCCATTGGCTTTCACCTTTTTAGGCTAATAGAAGACTAACCCCCAGATGCATCAACAACCCAATTTGCGATTCTTTAATAGTGAAAAATACCGATTCGCTATTAAGGAATTGCAAAATGGAATGCATCAAGAAATCACTTAAAAAATAGCGATTTCTTAGAATTCCTTAATTGCGACTCGCAAATTGCGAGTCGCAATTAAGGAATACCTCCCCATTCATTCCTATGGGCCTGGAAGCCCATAGGAATAAATGGGAAGACAATCTCAATTTGGGAAAGGCAATTAGCGATTCGCAAATTGAGATTGCGATTTCAAGGGTGCAGGGGTGTCCAAAGGACACCCTGTTGCACCCCTGAAATTGATATGTGCACATATGTTGCGCACACACATGTCCTTAGGGCATGTGTGTGCGTAATATGAATCTTTGAAAAATGCACTTTAGTGCATTTTTCAAAGTTTTTGCAAATTACCATGAAGTTGTACTTCATGGTAATTTGCGTGCCCTATTAGCGATTTCGCTATTTTGAAAACTTTCATGCATTGCATTTAAGGAATCTCAATTTGAGATTCCTTAAATGCAATTAATTGAAATTTTGCGATTTCTAAAATTGCGATATTTTGTATTTGGGATGATGCATCCCAAATGCAAAAATACCGCTCGCAAAGGGGCAGATTCTGAGAATCTGCCCCTTTGCAAGCGGATTTTTGCTTGATGAATCTGGGCCTTTATTTAACCTGATTGTGAGTCTTCACCAACAGACTGTGAAACCCAGGGTCATATTTACAAGGGCATTGTGCCACGGGAGTGTCCGGCGGCTCAATGCCTTGCTCGATGTTTACAATGCAGCACTAAGCCACTTTGCGTGGCTGAGCACCGCATTATAAATATTGTACCATTTGGCGCACTTTTCTGCATCAAGGGGGCGAGTAATGGGTGTTGATGTGGGCGTAACCACAAAACACCCATTGCTTTTTTAAACTGCCCCAGATTTACACGAATGTGTAAATCTGAGGCAGCACCAAAAACTAACGCCATTCAAAAGGAGATATTAGAGTGGCACAACGTGGAGAAATACTTTTATTTCTCCTCGTTTTCTGTTCTTTCTATGTGTGCTGCAGGATGCATACAAAATCAGCTTTTTAGCAAAGGGGTGAGCACAGGAATGTGCCGTATTCTTGATAGTACCGGGCATCCCTGCATTTTTGAAATGCCGCAGCTCGGCACAGCAGATTTGCCTGCAGCGCCCCACTGTGCCATTTCATTGTAAATATACCCCCTAGTTCAGCGACCAGGGAGTATAAAGTACATGCCCCATCTTAGCAAAGGCGTGTGTCTTGACTACTTATTATTCCCCCCTCCTTTCCCTAGATGCCCACATATTGTTGATTGTTTTCCTAGAAATTAGCTTTTCATAGTTTGGAAAGACAAGAAGATCTGTTACCAACCGTTCTGAAACTCTCAGAGACAGCTAATTCATGCTGTCCACATTATAACTGCCCCCTCTCCTCTCAGTCAGTACTGCCACCAGTACTTCACTGGCCTGACTTACCTGCCCTCCAGCAGTGGTCACACATAGCATCTGACACCACTGCAATAAATCTCCAAGAACTCCCTCCATTGCATTCGAAAAGCACGTAAAGCTGCAGGCAGTTTTCTTAGGGTGAACATGTTCCTAAGTCCTCTCCTTTTAAGTGGCATTAACACCAGAATTGTCACAGCCACTGATGGAACTGCTGCCTCAATGATAACATACCATTTAAGAATCCCCTAACTGTTATAAAACAGGTCAAAAACCAATGACTGAATCTCACAAGCTGCATGCCACAACCCTCAGGAAAAAACGGCTAAGGGGCTCAGCACTGTAACAAAGCAGTTACATAATAATAAAACATGTAATTTAGCATGTTAGGCACATAGTGAAGTTGGGGGGGTGGGGAGCAGCATGCGGCACCTGACCATGAACTTCCGCTGGCCACTGTCACTCCACTTTCTTCCCCATGACTGTATTAGGGACTCGACAGGTGGCATGCTTGAGGGTTATGCCTATGTGGCCATACTGACTACCTTGCTTAGTCCATGGTGAGGGACTAAGGGGCATATTACCAACAACTAGCGATAATTTTTGTCTCTAACTTGTTTAGAGACAAAAATTATCGCCGCACATCGGCGATTTTTATCGCAGATAAACCTTGCTATTAGCAAGGTTTATCGCAAATGCGATAAAAAACGGCCGCAATGCATGAATATCGCTGAAAAGTCAGCGATATTCATGCATTATCGAGCAAATGCTCTTAGCCATGTTATCCACCTCCCATTGGATAACATGGCTAAGAACTGCTCAGGGCAGGTGTTAGCTTTTGGAGATATTTGCGCTTAGCGCGAATATCTCCAAAAGTTGGTAATAGGAGATAGCGATGTTAGCGACTGTTTTCAGTCTCTAACATCTTGGCACGCCAACTTTGCATGTCATTAGTGATAAATATCACTGACATGCAAAGCGGGGCCCAAGATGGTCGCTATCTCCTTTTAGCTGTCACTAACTGGTGTTAGCGACAGCTTGGTAATAGGGAGATAATTTTATCTCCGCTTTCTTGGCTTTTAAAGCCAAAAAAGCGGAGATAAACCCCCTTGATAATATGCCCCTATATTATTTACAGTAGGTTTAGAAGACTAAGGTGCACGCAGCTGTTACGTCATGATGGCTGCCTCAGCAACAACTTCTGAAGAATGTCCCTGGTGTGCTGAGCGTTTCCCCGGAGAACATCAAGGGGTATCTGGGGGCATATTACCAAGCAATAGCGATAATTATCGCTATTGCTTGGTTAGAGACAAAAATTTACCGCAGTGCTGCGTCGATTTTTACCGCAAATAAACCTTGGTATTACCAAGGTTTAACGCAAATGCGGTAAAAATCGCTGCAAAGCATGAATATCGCTGAAAAGTCTGCGATATTCATGCATTAGCGAGCTAATGCTCTTAGCCATGTTATCCACCTCCCATTGGATAACATGGCTAAGAACTGCTCAGGGCAGGTGTTAGCTTTTGGAGATATTCCCGCTTAGCACGAATATCTCCAAAAGTTGGTAATAGGAGATAGCGATGTTAGCGACTGTTTTCAGTCTCTAACATCTTGGCACGCCCACTTTGCATCTCATTAGTGATAAATATCACTGACATGCAAAGTGGGGCCTAAGATGGTCGCTATCTCCTACTAGCTGTCACTAACTGGTGTTAGCGGCAGCTAGATAATAGGGAGATAATTTTATCTCCGCTTTCTTGGCTTTTAAAGCCAAAAAAGCGGAGATAAACCCCCTTGATAATATGCCCTAGTTATTTCCCTACCTGAGACCGTCAACCATACAAAAGCCGAACAGCAAATACCAGCGCAATGTACGGTCGGTCTTCTGAAACACCACATGTCATCCCTTTGGTGTAGGGGTACTCTCAATGAATTTATAATGGCTGCGGCAGCGCTGGCCATGATTCAGAAATGTATCTCTACCTCCAACTCGAAATGGGAGAGGAGAACCCTGTGTGTGGCAGATAGTAATGTGTTATAATATTCACAATAAAGATGGAATTTTCTAATATCCAGGAAGCAGCCCAAACGGTTTCACATACATCCGTAGTTCATCAAAGTCGTAGATTGTGGTTCCGTGAGCAGTATCCTCCTGCCAAAACGTTCGGAAAGTCAAGGATGTCGAGACAGCATTTCCTGCTGTTGGAAGAAAGAAGTGGTTGCTAGGCAGAGCAGACACACACTGTACCAGAATGCATGCAGGATCTGGTGGGCATGCACTACCTCACATGATAAATGTGACATTTGGCCAATAAAGTAACCATTGGAACTTGTAAAAGTTTATTATAGAATGAGGAAAGCCATAAGTATTACTCAGTAGCTGCGTCGAAAACCAAATATTAAAAACGAATGAATGTATATGTTGGCACCGCACCACAGGGCTGCTTTTGCATCCAAAGAAAGAAACAATTTTTTTTAATGGACAAATTGCCTTTTCAGGTTTTCGTAATTCCATTTTATGAACAGATTAATTATTATTTATGAACACACACCGTAGGAGCATTTTACTTTTCATAGAAACAACATACCTCAAGCATAATGATGATGCATTTGTTATGCACACATTTTTGTGATTCAAGAACATCTGACTGCAAGTTAAAGCCAAATGTAGAAAATACTTTGGGCATATTCACAAGGAGATATCGCTGAATTAACGGCACTTTATCGCAGCCAAAGTCGTGATAAATTTACCCATCATTCCCGCAATAGCAGCAGCAAAAAACATCACCACAGAGGACCCCCGCAACTATCGCTAATGACATGCAGAGTAGGCGTTCCCGTGCAAAAAGCTGCGACAACAAGACCTCTCAACATTCACAACGACCAGCCAGATCATCAATAAGAACACAAAACACGCAATAAGGTGCATTAGCAGCAGGAAATTAACACCTGCTTTGACCTGGTGTAAAGTTGGACCACAGCCTGCACCACAAAAGGGAGCCCAGCCGACAGCCACACCTGAAGAGAAATAGATGCCAAAGAGCAACTGAAAATGCTGCAAGGACACGCAAGAGGGTCACAAAACCTCCCAACACCACAACCAGGACCACCCCTTCCTGGCACCCCCGACCAAAGACATGCCACATCACACATCAGCTACACCTAAACATGTACGAAATATTCCGCCTGATGTTGCAAAATCACAACTGGTGACATGCATATGCCATCACAAAAATGAGCATCACACATTCACTTCTGAAGCAACCAATGAAACTTTATTGAAATTAACACTGAAATAAAAAGAAGACACTTGTCGGCTCCTCTGGGGACGTAGGTCACAGCCTGCAAGACAAAGCACATGATGAGAAGGTGTGTCCTGCGCGCTTCAAAGGACAGAGAGCGAGCGAAGGAGAGAGAGAGAAGAAGAGGGGTATAGAGAGAGAGAGAGAAGAAGAGAGGGGGAGAGAGAGAGAGAAGAAGAGAGGGTAGAGAGAGAGAAGAAGAAGAGAGGGAGAGAGGGAGAGTAGAAGAGAGGGGTAGAGCGAGAGAGAGAGAAGAAGAGAGGGGGAGATAGAGGTAGTGCCACCCCTGTGCACCCAGGACACACTGCTCACCTGCTGCTACCAGTGTGTCTCCAACCACTTGCCGGTATGGATAGCAGTACACCAGGTCACACATCAGAGTCAGAGCCGTCATCTGAAACAGAGTCCAGATACATGACTGGCATAGTACACACACTTGCACAAGACAACATCGCCCGCCCACCCATGCACACCCAGACAGAGACATCCCAGCGCCTCTTGCCGCCCAACGGAGCATGCCTGCCCTCACTGCTCACCTTCTGCCCCGGCATGTAGACAGCAGGTTCCACCACGTGCCGCTGCAAGCCACAAGCTCGGGACCCGCAGACATGGCACCCTACCACCATGCAGCCATGCTGCTCAGGCCACCAGGTCTCACGTCTGGTGCTGGGTCTTGATTACACCATGGCATAGGACCTACCAGGGCACCCGGCAACATCGCAGCCCGCAGAGCCGCTCAGCCCAATGGGTGCCACTAGCTCTGTGATCCCAGAAGCAAGGCCACATAGCGGAAGGCCCGCTCGGCCCGCTGGCACGGCCTACACTGCGGTCCAGGAACTAGGCACACAAATCCTGAGCAGTCCAGACCGCCGGGACGGGGCATCATTGCAGGATGCACACCCGCTCAGCAGCTTAAGTTGCCAATGACACAGAGCACCCAAAGTCAGCGTCCCGTGGCGGGGTGCCTGTGCTGGCCGCAATGCAGCGTGTGCCACAAACCCTGTTCAATCCCAGTCAGCACCACGTGGTGGTAAACCCGTGCCGGCCTCAAGTCCTCAGGTCCGTCACCCAGTCACCACCAGCAGAGGGGTATGTGACATCGTCAGCCCCTTATATTTTGTGGGGTCACATGGCATGTGATGCCTGTGCCGGATCAGTGTGGTGTGCGTGCAGGGAGTGGCTGTGACATTCTGACAACTAGACCAGTGACCTGCACACCACCAGCGAGTACGCCTGCAACGGGTAGCAATGAGGCCCCCCCTTGGAGTGTTAGCGAGTGGCCTGGCCTGCCATACGCCGTCACAGTGCAGGGTTTGCAAAAATGACTTTTTGGGCACTGGGCATGGTTCAGTCCATGTCCGGACAAGAAAGTGGCTGATGCGTGTGTCCCTGTTGTGGTGTCCGTGGGACCCATAACACAAATTGCTATGTAGCATCCTCTGACTGGCATTCCACAGAATGAGCATCATTGACGTAAGGGAAATCGCTGTCCCTACATTCATCCACACATACATACATGAATGATGAAAGACATGACACAGCAGTGCAGCACTGGATGTTTAATGCACATCCAGTGCAGTTCTGCAGCTGGAGCGGTACAGGGCAATGCTGAACACACTACACAACATGGGCCCGTGGAGGGCCAGCCAGAGTCCATTCGGGGATGATAAGTACTGCGGAAGAAGAGGGCTGCAGTCCGCAGTCTGGTCGCTGTGTCATTGGTCATTAAACAAGATGTGGCAGTCCATGTCGTTGCCCAAGGTGAGTGCATATGAGTGAATCAGGGGTCAGTGGAAGGTCATGAGGCCATGTGCAGAACCAAGCAGAAACAGGCTAGGTGGCGGAAATGAATGCTACTGAGCCTTTTGATCACAGGCACATCCACGTCCTTGTCCCCGGATGTGTGCTCTGCCCCACCTGTGGGTGTTTCTGTACCGGCTGCGGCACTGTGTGCCACTGACACATCAGGGGCCGGAGGTGGATTGTCGGCTGCACTGTGTGCCTGAGTTGTTAGGCCTGCCACACTGGGAGGCAGAGACACACCAGCGGGTGGAGATGTGGATGGTGTGGGGGCTGCAGCATTCATTATCGCCCGCCTTGTGGCATCAATGCCTTGATGAGGATCTGCAGGGCATGGTAGATCCCAGCTAGATTCCGCTGATGTGCAGCGGTGGCTGCCATCCTTCCCGCCTCCATCCGCACCATGTCCTCCATGAATTTCTGCATGTGTGCCAGCTCACGGCTGGTATCATTGGAGCCACTCTGAGCTGACAGGTGTTATTCTCTCTGCGTCATAACTCCAGCGATGTCAGTCAAGCTTGTTGGAGACCATGGAGAGGGCCTACACACCCAAAGATGGCGTCAAGTTTGGATGCCATGATCCCGAAGCCCAACCACACATGCTCTGGGGTCTCCCTCTGGCACACGGCATTGGAAGACCATGTGTTGTTACTGGGGGTATTGGGGGAGTGCCGAGGCTGTGTGATTATTGTTTTGGGTAGTGGGCGGGGTCTCCTCGATGTAACTTGGCTGCCCTGATCCTGGAGGTGAGTGGCGGATGAGGAGAATGATGTCTTGAATGGTTTGGATGTCAATGCTAGTGTTGTCCTCCTAGTCATCAGTGAAGAGTGGCTGGGACTGCCCTGCAGGAGGTGGTGACGGGTGCCCCTGTGATGTGAGGGGGAGATGGTGTATCACAATCTGTCCACATGTATGTAGCCACATGGTACATGTTGACATTCAGACAGCATGGCATTGTACATTGTGATAATCTGTAGATCTGGGCGAGGACCTAGAGTCATTGTGGGTGTGCACTGTGCTCTGCTTGATTGTGCATGTGTGCCATTGTGCCCATCTCCACCCATCCCCCAGCACCTAGCGGTTATGTTGTGTCCTGTCGAGAAGTGTCCAATCCCCCTACTCCGGCCACAGTCTCCACACTGATGACTGTCAACACCAACTCCGCCATGTCATCTAGCTCGAGCTGTGGCACTGGGCCCCCACCTCCAGTCTGTGTTGCTGCCTTCTGGTTGGCAGAGAGTTCTCCTTGGTCCTCCGCTTGATGCCATTCCATGGCCTCTTGACCTCGTCCATTGTTCTCTTGTGCTCACCGACGGCATTCACCTTGTCCACGATGTCCCGGCAGATTTCATTTTTGGTGCCCAATGACATGTTGGAGGTGACAAACAGTTGTTGATGGTGTTCCATCACCTTCGTGTCTATGATCCTGTTCGCCTGCGGACTGAACTTCGTCTTCGTCTTCTTCTTGTCCTTGGCCTTCCCTGTCCCCGAGGTCCCGGGATGGTCATCCGGGGTGCTTGTGGGGCTGACCACTGCGCTTGCTCCGGCTGCTTCCATGGTGCTTGGGTGTTGGTCATTTTGTGTTTGGCTGTTTTTTCTACTTCTATGGTGATTTTTCCCACCTGCCAGGTGTGTGTTGCAGGCCAGGCGCTGCTTATCGCTGATTTCCTCATTGCGCTTTGGCCCATTGCAGTTTTTTTGGTGTTGTGGTTTGTGTTTTTGTCTCCATCGAGGTGGATGTATCTCAGACATTGTCCGCGGTTTCGTCAGACTATCGCATACTACCGCCGCATTGTGAATTCCACGTTGCCACGGGGTTATTTTCCTGCGATAGGCTGCGATGTTGAAAGTTACGTTACTCTACTCTTGTGGTACTTATCACACGTTCTTGTGAATATACCCGGTTGTTTCTCTATCCGTCCATGGTCTTGCCAATAATAACAGAATGTTGAGGGCAAACATTTCTATTGACACATGTTGTGTCAAAGACCTCTTTGACAAAAATATTATGTTCCTATATCTAAAATAAATATGTCATAAATATTGTTTTGTAATTATCTTGGAACAGAATATAGACCAAAACAGGTAAGACATTGTTTTTTTGAAATATTGACTGTAAAGTATTTTACTTAAAATTGTAAAAATCTTAACAAATCCACATAAAAAGTACTGTTAACCAATAATGTGTTTCTTTATAAGTATGCATATATGTGTGTATATTGTGTGTGTATTGTGTGTGTGTATGTGTGTATGTGTGTGTGTGTGTGTGTGTGTGTGCAAATTAAAAAACATATTAACTAACTGTGAATATCCCACATTAATAAAAAAAAAACAACAGTCAGACCTTGTTTCCTTGTTTGGGGGGTGGGTGTACTGTACAAACAATGGCTAATGGATAACAGCTGTGAGTTTTGGGGTTGTTTGACTCTACTACCTTAGAAGATGTCCTTCAATTACTCTGCAAACTGGGCCAATTACAAACCCCCCAGCACTTTTCAGTGGTGTTGAAGGTAGCAATCACATCCTTCTCAGAGAGGTTATCATGTGAGTACGAAAGACTCAGAGCTTAACAGGCACCTAGCAGTGCAATGACAGGATTGTCCAGTTCAGTGCTACTATTAGCTCGTACTCCTGAGGCACAGCCGGGAGCATTGTTTTAAACGAAGCCACGCTGAAATTTTTTAACTTTTGTGTGTTATAACTGTCACTGTTATCCTACCTTCTCACCCAACTGCACGAAGACTGGTGGCTTTATTTCCCACCTTCACCGCCTAGCAGCAGAGCTAAACGCTGCAGCGGGAACGCCCAAATAATTGACGCCAGCAGCCAATGAGCCGGTCCTGTGGCCACGCCCACTCGCTCGAGGCCACGCCCACTCCGCCTACAAAACAGAGCCGATTGGAAGCTCTGGTTAGATCGTACTCCTGAGGCACAGCCGGGAGCATTGTTTTAAACAAAGCCACGCTGAACATTTTTTACTTTTGTGTGTTATAACTGTCACTTATCCTACCTTCTCACCCAACTGCACGAAGACTGGGGGCTTTATTTCCCACCTTCACCGCCTAGCAGCAGAGCTAAACGCTGCAGCGGGAACGCCCAAATAATTGACGCCAGCAGCCAGTGAGCCGGTCCTGTGGCCACGCCCACTCACTCGAGGCCACGCCCACTCTGCCTATAAAAAACATGTGCACTTCACGTACGCGCAGCGGACGCGCCTAAGGCAAGCCCGTCTGGGCCCGTCCGGGCCCTGCCGGACCCAGGCCCAGGAACTCTGCCGGATTTGCCTCATGATCGTCTGGTGTACACTAGTGACATGCTCCGGGCTCTTCACCCAGAAAAAAATCAGGAGTGTGGTTACATCCACGTCGAAGGTAAACTCTATTCCAACTGTACACGCTGTAACCCAGCCGCTCAGACCCCGGAAAAGCCTGGATTACAGATGGGCCTTTTGAACTGCCGTTCCCTCCCCAAGCATGCACATGAAATCAACCTGCTGATACAAGACCGAGGCCTGGACGTACTGCTTCTCACAGAAACCTGGCTTTCCGCCAGCTCAGACTCTGACATTGTCAACGCCCTACCCCCAGGCTATCTTATTCAAACCCTGCACAGACCTAAAGGGAGAGGAGGGGGACTGGCAATAGTCCATAAAGAACAGCTTGTCTGTAGAACCAGCAATGCCAACATCGAAGATTGCGAAAGCTGTCATTTTGCTCTCCAAACTTCCCCAGTACACTCCCTCTCAGGACTGTTGATTTATCGCCCTCCGGGTACACCAGGGAAATTCATCAACGCGCTCACCGAGACGGTGTCACAACTAGCCTCTTCCGCCCCTAACTTCCTCCTTGTGGGAGACCTCAATTTCCACCTTACAGACCCCACAGATTCTATAGCATCTGATCTCCTTCATGACCTTATGTCATTTAACATACGGCTGGTCAATAATGGACCCACCCACGATAAGGGACACCTCTTGGATCCTGTCCTTACAAATATCACGGACATCTCCACTGGATCCCCCCTCCCTCTTCCATGGACAGATCACTTCCTAATCCCTATCTCCTGTCATCTATTCATAACACCCCCCCAACCCTCCAAAACACGGGTTACCGACCGACGCTGGCACAAGCTTGTACCAGCTGAATGGGCCACTATTCTTTCAGATGCTATACCTACCCTCTCCACTGATCCTGTCATTGCCGATGAACAGTTTAATTCCTGGATCACATCTTCATTGGATCAACTCCTCCCTAAAACCACCTCTCTCATACCAAAACGAGTAAACCCCGCCCCTTGGTATACTCCGGAGCTTAAGTCTCTGCGACAGGAATGCAAGAGAACGGAACGCTCCTGGAGGAAGGATAAGTCTAAGGTCAAAAAGGACGCCTACCACACCGCATTACAAATTTATAAAACTGCTCTGCGCAAGACCAAAAGCTTATTCTACCAAGAAAGAATAGAAAATTCTGCTTGCTCCAGTAAGGAATCTTTTAGTATTTTAAAAGAACTCCTTAAGGTCCCAGACCCTGGACCCAGAAACCCACCAGACCCCCAAGCAGATGAGGAAAAATGCTATAAACTAGCTAACTTCTTCAAAGAGAAGATCCAGAAAATCTTCGACTCTATCCCATCCACTAACTCGAGCGAGGAAAAAGAGATCAATAATATTCCCATCTCCCCCTGTCTCACCTCTTGGGGACAAGTGACCGCCGAAGAGGTCGAAAGCACGCTTAATAACATCAAAAGCGGTTCCCCCAGGGACCCTGCGCCGCTACGTATCCTCAAGAGAGTAGCACCCACGATTGTTCCCCCCTCACCCATCTTATCAACGCCTCGCTGCAACAGGGAGTCGTCCCCTCTAGCTGGAAGGCAGCAGTCGTCAAGGCGCTACTAAAAAAAACATCCCTGGACCCGGAGGACCTGGCTAACTACAGGCCAATTTCTCTTCTCCCAGGAATTAGTAAGGTCGCCGAAAAGTTAGTGAATAGAAAACTTTCACAATTTTTGGAAACCAATAATCGGCTGAAAAGCTCACAGACGGGATTCCGCCCAGGGCAGGGCACCGACATCGCCCTCCTTGTGGTGGTGGAGGAGGCCAGAGCACTTTTAGATGCAGGAGGATCAGTGGCAGTGATCCTCCTCGACCGCAGTGCGGCCGACACCGTCAATCACCAGCTCCTTATCCACCGACTCAGGAGTGTCGGTGTAGAAGGAACCGCACTGTCCTGGCTATCGTCCTTTCTGGGTCATCGCTCCTTTCAGATCTGGGAGAATAACACCCGCTCCTCCGAAACACCCCTCCAATGTGGCGTACCTCAGGGCTCTTCCCTGAGCCCCACATTATTCAATATCTACATGTCCCCATTGGAGGAGGCTGTCATCCCGTTCGGAGTGAGTATCGTCAGCATCTGGGAAATGCATGGTGGTGGGGGTAAATACTGTTCTTGAAGAGAAAGTGCTCTTTCTGGAAGACATGGGAGAGGCATAGCTCTCCTGATAGTAGCCTTTCACTTTACAATGTCTAGCCATGGTGTGTAATCAGATATTTTCTAAATATTACATAATTCCATATGCTTACCCAGAATGCCTTGCGCACAGGATGCAAGAGCTGAAGGTCCCCAAGACAGAGGCTGTATGGATGTAGCACGGCGAATAAACACTATCACAGCACATATAATTTTGGTTAGCTTGGATGAGCCTTTTCCCTAGTGATGCCTTTTTTTATTAACACTGTGTTTATTGTTCTAATGAAATTAGATCGATTAAAAGTATTGCAGTGATACGTCTTACATTGCGGCCTCCCCCGAGACTGCCCCTTTACAGTGAGAACACAGAGAGCAGTAGTGCAGGCTTCGTCCATACACACAGGCAAGGAAAAAGCCAAAGCAACCTCAGTGCAGGCTTCCCTTGTGCCTAACTGATACAGCAAAGACAGCAGCAATTTCACTCCCCAGCAACCCTTGCAGAGCAACAGTAGCAATAGTGCAAGCTTCCTTCATATGCATAGAAATAGTATAGCACAAGCAGCAGTAGTGAAAACATCTTCGGTACCCACAGATCAAGTATAACACAAGGAGCAGTAGTGCAAACTTCCCTCTTAGCTACAGATCAAGTATAACGCAGGGAGCAGTAGTACTAGCTTCCTTCGTAGCCACAGATCAAGTGTAATGCACGGAGCAGTAGTACAAGCTTCTTCCATACCCACAGGTCAAGTGTAACGCAAGGAGCAGTAGTGCAAGCTTCCTTCGTAGCCACAGATCAAGTATAACACAAGGAGCAGTAGTGCAAGCTTCCTTCGTAGCCACAGATCAAGTATGACGCACGGAGCAGTAGTGCAAGCTTCTTCCATACCCACAGGTCAAGTATAACACAAGGAGCAGGAGTGCACACTTCGTCCATACAATCAGAACCATTACAGCACAACCAGCAAAAGTCCAAACTTCACCTGTTCACACAGAACCCCTAATGCACAAACAGGAACAGCCCAAGATTCAATGTACACAGAGCACAAGCAGCAAAAGGGCAAGGTTCCCCAGCAGCAGTCTAAGCATCCTCTGTATAGAGAGAACCAGTATAGCAAAAGGAGCAGCAGTGCAATCTTCCTCTTTACACACAGAACAAGTATAGCACAAGCAGCAGCTGTGCAAGCTTCTCTTATATATAATAAGAACAGCATAAGCTGGTAGCAACAAGGCACACTTCAAACTAATATAGTGCTGTCAGCAGTGGTATGGTTTCACTTACACATAACAAGCATCACAGGCAATAACAGCAAAATCTTTCCTCAGCCACAGCATATGAAAAACACAAGCTGCAGCCGTGCAAGCATCAGTCATGCAGAAGAAATATAGTATGAACAAAGCAGTGCATGCTTCCTCATATAAACAATCCTATTAGCCATGTACGCTTCCCTACCCATTGAATAGATGTAGTATAGATATCAACAGCATATGCCTCTGTCACATACTCAATAGTTGTAATGCATCTGCTTAAGTGATTCTTGATGAAACACTGACATATCCACCTACGTTTCCTTACATTAAGTGTACCAATGGTGGGGGGCGTGGCCGGGAGCAACAACATGGCGTTCGCTTAATGTGGAGCCCTGTCCCGGCCCAACAAAACTCCTGCAATTCTCTTGAGAGTTGGCTGACTCTGCTGCTCCCTACGGGGGATAGAATTACGCCGTGATCGCATGGAAACTGTAGCAGAGCGCTTCCCGCATCGAGGCACACTTGCGTGGAGCAAAAGTGGATGCGGCACGGGCCGCTAGCCTGGGAAAAGAGAGTGCGGATGGTGGAAAGAATTCTGCCCAGAGTTCCCTGGCGTCGACCCGAAAGGGTACACGGGGTTGTGGCAAGGCCTGAGTCAACCGGAGGAGTGGATTCCAGCTGACAATGCAACTGAGAGGGCCCCCCAGACACATGTAACAAGCCCGCGAATGGTGCGCACAAGATGCGGGAGCTGCTGGATTGCGCGCGCAGTTGCGAGCAGCAGCATATGTTTTCAATTATCGCGCAGCATATGTTTTTAAGGGTCTGGGCACGATAATTGGAAAAATATGCTGCTGCTGCACGTAACAGACACCAATAGGCCAGGGGCGGAGCATTGTGCCTGCCTTTGGTCAATTGCGTGCTGTCTTTGTAAAAAAGATGCACGCAAAGACCAATAGCGTGGCCCAAAAGGAAAAGCACATGCACAAGCGTTTGCGATTCCTAGGTCAGTTTCCAAACTACCTAAACGAGGTCTCTCGCTGCGCGACCAGTGCTGCACACTGCAACGCTAGGCGCAGGACCGAAAAATGGGCAATACCCATAACCCTTGTCAGGGTGAACCAATAAAGTTGCTTATTTATCATGAGCTCAACCCCCTCATAGCTACAGCACAGAGGAGATAGGCTTAACCTAGAGGCTATGGACTTATTACGATGTTGGGCGGAATTGCATCCTTCTGACATAGTATTAGTATGGGCCCGACCATTTGTCAGTGATTTTCACATACCTAATTACAATAGGACTGCACATGGTGTGGATGCAAACTCTCATTTCCCTATGGTAGTCAGTGTGAATACCTGTACAGTGTGGTAGGCACCTGATCGTGCCTGCCACACGGTGCAGGGATTCACAGGAAGGCACCATAGGACTGCGCAGGGTGAAGGGGATCCTGCTAGGGGCCCCCTTTGTCTTTTTCTGACAGGCTTTACATGTCGGAAACCCCGACATGGAAAGCCTGTCGGAAACGGACATCGTAATCCCAATGGGCTTGAGCACGTTGGAATCCAGCCGGAATAACTGGCTGGGTCCAGTTTTGACCATCTGCATTGTAGTGTAGTGGTTGGAACTGAAACGACAATGGCACTAAGAAAGCCTCCGCCCTGTGTTCAGAGGCATTGTAATCGGGCACAATGTGTAAAGTATTTATGCAGTACTCAAACAGTAATAAAGACAAAATGCAATGCAAGAAAAATCCCAAACCAATGAAGACAATGACACCAGAACAACAATGGTGCAAAAAACGATAATAGCTAACCGCGGTTATCTGGTAGGATAACAAGAAACTGGTGAGGTTTGGTAACTGTGATGCACTGGCTGTTTGTCGGTAGAGCAGAGGATGCCTCCAGGGGGAGTGGAAGGTATTGATCAAACACTGGGACCCGTAGCTGTAGCCGCTAAGACTAGATTCACACAGAAAGGGGGGTCAGGGGAGATGTTTAAAGACCTGCAAGTGCTGAGTCCCCTATTTTACTAATTAATACAGAAAAAAGAACCCTTGGGCCTTAGAGAAAGGACAAAGCAAACTGTGAGTCACTGAACCCTGGGATATCCCGTTTATAGTACTAAATCCCTCACCCAGCATAGGTGGCATGCTTCATCATGGGGATACTCCTTGTACTGGGATGCCTAGTCCTGGCACTGGTGCTACACTACCCTCACTGAGAGGGAGTAGCTCAGGAATGATTTAGTTGTTGATGTCAGCAATGCACTTCCTGGCTGGGAAAGTAAACTCACCTCCATCTTGTGCACTGGAATAGGCTAGTGTTTCCCAAATGAAAACCTGTAGCCCTCTGCCACTCTGGTTCACTCATGCCATCATGCTATGTGCAACTCGACCATCAAAAAAACAAGACTACATCCAAGCGATCTGCAGCTGTAGAATCCAGCTACATTGCTAGCAGTGGGAATTTACCTGAATTGGCCAGTAGGCTTCTGCTCTTGTGACGCAGATAAAATGGTCTGGTCAGGCTATAATCACTACAAAACGCAGTTTATTACCACCACTGCCCTATGTGCATAAACCTGTGACAGGTATGGTAGTCCTCTGTCACTATTGGTGGCTCACTGGATACGCCCCTCCAAGTCCAGGTCCATACTCTTGTCAAAGGCAGGCGTAGCTCTTTGCACACATGCCAGATTTGTATAAGGCTGGGGCCCAAAAAAAAAAAAGTCTGCCAGATACTCGCAGTTGGACACTTTGGCGAAAGCTGCAAAACTGTATCCCAGGCAGGGAATATTCTTCTCTCAAAATCAAGACATTTGTCCTCTAAATATGACTCATATACCTGTTTAGAAATGTGTGAGTGATAGAATAAGAAATGGAATACACTGCCACTGTTACAGAAGTTGCTAAGGCATGAATAAACTTTAGAATCTTTGGGCCACATTTACTAGGCAAATGCATTGTCCTTGCACCACGCAAGTCAATGCACGGCAATGCAAGTGCTTAAGTGACATTTACAAAGCCATACATATGTATATTTGCATGGTCTGGTGCCGCTTTTCAGCCACAAAGTAAATCAAGGCAGCGCACAGTGATACTTTCTATCACCTTGCATCAGGCAGGGTTTCCTGTATTTTGATGCAAACCCAGAATTACTAAAGGCAGTAAACATGGGTTTTCTCTCAAATCGTGTGCCTACCAAACCTTGATGTAACAACGTGAAATGTCTTTATTTCTGCTAGTTACTTATCCTTTGCACGTGTGCTGTGTATGCATTCGTCTTACACCACAATACAGTCAATTTACATTTGATACAAACCTGATAAAAAATTGTGTAAACCTGTAAATCATATTTATATTATTTCCTAATGTTTCTGTTTGAATATTTCCAATCCAATAGCGGTGGCATCAGGGAGATTTGATCTGTCAACAGCTTTCAACTGAAGTGCTCAATAAAGTAGATGAAGGGAGTCATGCAGACCCTGATCCTCTGATGCAAATGGGTGCTTGACCACAACAATTAAAAACAGTCAAAGGACCTGCAAGATCCACTTTTCCAGCTTATGATACTGGTAGTGCTTTGACTAACTGGATATGAGACGTCTATTCATCCAGGTAAGGCTCCACGCGTGACTTGAGATTTCTTACTCTGCCAGCTATACTGTGATTTCCTGTGCTCTATCCATGTGAAATGGAGGCAAGGCATACTGGAAATAACCAACTGATGGTGGGGTTCATAACCAGTAACAAATCAGTTTAGTCGATCGGTGAGAATGTGTTTCACAGACATATATAGAATATAAATTCTAAGATATAGTGGAACATAATATTGTTTCTAAAATATAATTGCTAGCTAAATATAGCCCCCTTCAGTGCAAAAACAATGCTGTAAAGCATTTCATTTTCTCTATAGTTTACAATACAGCATGCATGCATAGAGAGACAAATTAGGAGAAATTAAAACATTTCTTCTCATTATCTTGCACCCTAGATACGCCCATGTCACACCTTTAGTAAAGCAGCTTCATTGGCTTCCCATGATAGTATGGATACGATTTAAGGTATGCTGCATGGTGTTTAAAAGTACATCTGGCAAGCACCCAAATTTGTGGAAGATAGAAGTAAGAGAAATATTTATTTGCCTAATATGAGATCTTCGTATGGAAACCGGTTGGGAGTCTCAAAATAACAGACGAGCAGGTCAAGGGAAAGGAGTTTTTCCAGAATGGCCCCTATCATGTGGAATTCTCTGCTGGAGAACATCTGCCAAGCAACAGACTTTAGGTCCTTTGGCAAATGCTTGAAAACTCAGCTTTTTAACCAGCCCACAGGATGTATCAGGGTAGCTTTGATTCCTTCCAGACATTGTATTACTCCAAGTGCCAAGAGACCACTGGTCAAGATGTTCTCTATAAATATCATAACATAACATAACATGACATAACATAACATAACATTAAATATACCAGCCTCAAGGAAGGCACAGGATGTTGGTGCACATCTCTCTCTACACATCTTTGCAGATAGGGATTTACCTTTAACCCATGAGTGGTTGCATGAAAATTCCCATGCTCTACCCACTGAATGCTCCCTTGATGCAAATTAACAAAAGGCTGTGCATTGCACATGTTTGTGTTGATTTCAGTTAAAAACCAATGCAAATCTCAATTTGACTTGGATTTGAAATTCCACTACAAAAATAGGTGTCAGGTTTGTGTAAAGCAATAATACAAACTCAATGCAAAGTGTTTGTAACTCTGGGCCAAAGTCTTTCTAAATCTGGTCACATTTGTTTCACCCCCACAGAGCAACTTGAAAAGAAAAACAGGCTGGGCTTCTCTTGTTCTCCTGGAAATAGCTTTATGCAACATCCATCCTCCAGGTTTTTTTTTTATATTCAAAAATATGGTCATATTTATTTAGTGATACCCTAATGAGAAGTGTAACGTAAGTTATCAACCTTCGGTCCAATGTTCGTGAGAAAAAACATAAACAAAAAAATATATAAAAATTACAAATGTGTTTCTTTTACCAGGGCTACTGTCATCAAAAGTGGCAGTCTCCTGCAGGTGAGGGGGTATCACTCACATCATTCTGTACTTTCCTGTGAATGAGATGAGGGTATGCTTGCAGGGATCTCCAATTAGCTCACGAGTGACTGTAGGGCTCCAGCTACCTCTTAGTATCTCAATTTTGTGCAGGCCACTTTATTAAATTAGAAAGCATTTGCTTAGTTCAATTAATATACATATACACAATGTAAACTATACAGCACCAATATTATTAGTAGCTCTCAACCGTTTCATTGAACATAAGTAGCTCTCAGTACAGAAAAGGTTGGAGACCCCTGGTTAGAGCCTTGAAGCTTACCCCCCTGCTGATAGATGGAAGGAGTATGCCTGCCCTACAGGAGAGGAGACTGCCTAGCAATGTTCCCTTTTATTTATTATTTCTGTGTGTGGAAGTGAAGGGTCTGTGTGCACTGCAGAAAGAGTTTCGTGCTCCGTAGACATGTAATAACTCACTATTCAAAAGTGTATTGCACGACCTACCAAGGACAGTGGTGTTTATCACTCTGAAGAGGAGTCTGGAAACCATTGTAAAATTGTGCAATGTAATAAGAAATGTAGCTGTATGTAAGTCACTTTTGAGGTGTCTTATAATGTCACTGTAACACTAATTGAAAGGGTCACACCAGCAATCCGCTGACAATATACATCATTTTCTCTTGTGGCGCCCACAACCCATGGATATGGAAATAACTGGCTTCAAAAGCTTGTACCTACGCCTGAGGAGCATGCTGCATATGATAATAACTGGAAATGACGGAAGGGCTGAAAACCAGATATGTTCAAGCTACCCGCTTGTGGCCTCATCATTACCTGACATAGCTAGTAGTTGTTTGTATAGCTACCACACCCTTCTAAGGTTGCTTCATAGCATTATGAGGGAATCGAAATAGGGAGTTCAACAGGAAAGAGGGAAAGGTCAAATAGAAAAGAAGGGACATGTAAATAGTTACTATTATAGCACGTTTGTAGAATACTGATGGTACATCCTTCTGATGCGCCAAAGCACAGCAAGAGAACAGTTAGAGGGAAAGAAGGGGCAGAGAAGAAAATAGAATGTTGAGGTAATTGCAAAGTTTGCATAGCGAATATGTCATCCTAAGTCTACTTTAATATGTAGAGACGTGTGACAGAGTATTGTCAGCAAAGACAATTCACAGTCAACGAGACAACTAAGTGCCAAATTTTCTCCGATATGTTCGCAGCTGCAGCACGTAGGAGGAAGGAATTCGTGAAAATCCTCCATCTTTTTAAGGCCAATGGTGCCCAGGCCACGATTGTCCAGCAATCCAAACTGAAAGTATTGGTGAAGGGTAAATTCTATATGCTGTCCGACTTAGACGAGGCACAAGATTTGTTGAAGGAAATTTCACATGGACATAAGGGATGAATGGAAAGGATAAAAGGTCTAATAGAGTCAGGAAATAAAACCTGTAGGGGGAATAGAGAAATGATTTTCGCTCCATTTGGTATATTGTTTGGTTAGAATTGAAGTATTTTTCCCCCTTTCGAATGGTTTTAGTTTTAGTTAAAAGGCTCATCCAAAACAGGAACAAGGTATTAGACGCATAGGTGTAGGGAGCAATAAAGGGATCTTGTTTTCTTTTCCCTGCCCTCGTAGGAGTTAGGTATGAGGCATCATGGGGGGTGGAGGTAAGGGGGAGGGGTCCTAGGGCCCTAGGGGTGTAATAACAGGACACCCAAAGTGTTAGGGGGTAGGGGCTTGTGGCTGGTGTGGGGAGGAAGGTAGAGCCGCATGCTGGGGGGATGGGGCACGTGGGTAGGTATAGGAGCACGTTGCGGAGGGGAGGGGATGGTGGGGGGGGGGGTTCTGGGGGAAAAGTGTAATGAAAAATTGAAGTCCTTTGTGTTTTTTTTGTTTTGTTATTTCGTTCTTAATAGATCCAGGGTCCACTAATAGTATGAAGAAGAAGAGTCAGGGGGAAAATATGGTAATCAGGAAAATATGGTAGTCACTAGGGATGTCTAGTAGAGAGCAACTAAGAATAGTATCATTCAATGTAAACGGGTTAAATAATAATAAAAAGAAAATGCAGGCTATAGAGATGTTGATTAAGACTGAAAACCCTTCTGTAATTTTGTTACAGGAAACGCACATTTCATCTTTAAAATTGGCAGATTTTGCAATGTTTAGAGCCTGGGCTTCATATCGAGGATTTTCTGCAATCACGGAGTCTCAGAGAGGGGTTGCGATTTTTTTTAAATATGCAGAAATTATACATTTTGAGGAGGATGTTTCAGGGCGGTGGTGTTGGGCCACATGTAAAATTAAACACAGACAGAGACCCATCACTTTCGTAAGTTTCTATGCGCCAGTAGACGATAACTCTAGAACTTACAAAGAGCTGTTTCAATCTCTCTTGACAGTGATAGGTGATGTGATTATTGGAAGTAACTTCAATATTCTTATTAATCCTATTTTGGATTCTACTACCCAGTCAAGAAAACAGCACAAACCTAAATCTTTGAAAACTATTCTGAATTATAAAACAATGCTTGATCTCTGCGATCCATGGCGCTCACACCACCAATCTAAAAAAGAATATACATGTTGGTGGGGGAGATTTAAGTCTTCCTCATGGATAGATTTTTTTTTTGGTTTCCAGACAACTTAATTTTTATCAGCAGGGAGTTCTTAATAATGGCTTCTCTGATCACGCTATGCTAGTTATTGGTTCCTCCTTAGAAAATAACATAAATGTTCCGAAACGCTGGGTGTTTAATAAACAATAATTGAACGATGAAACATGGGTGGATTATATGAAAACAGAGATTAGAGAATGTATGTCTCAAAATATTGAGTCAGCATTGCTTAACATCATCTAGGACGCTTTAAAATCTTTTATTCGCAGATTCATTATAGGTAAGGACGCAGCCATCCTTAAAGCAGCTAGATCTAAAAAGAAGTTGCTTGAACATAGAATACAAGCTCTCACTATTTTAAGAAACCATAACCCATCCAGTAGTAACAAACATCACTTAGACAAGGCAAAACGGGAACTCAATGCTAACTACTATGCCCAAAGTGAGGAGGTTTTCAGTCGTCAATCCCAGAAAATATACAAAGATAGCAACTTCACAGGGAAATTCTTAGCATGGCAGGTCAGAGAGCAAGCTGCGTCAAATCTTATAAGAGAATTAAAGTGTCCACTTACTCATGTAGAGACAGTAAATCTGGTTAATATAGGGAAAATAATGCTAAGTCACTATGATACGATCTATAGTCAGCAACATAGCATAGATCATCGAAAGCTTCTCACCCTTTTACAAAAGTATACATTACCCACGCTATTTCAAATAAACAAGTAACAATGGCAAGTCCATTCTCCATGGAAGAATTAGAACTGGTTGTTAAAGAGCTCCCAAATGGTAAGGCCTCTGGCCTGGATGGCCTGCCCGTAGAGTTTTTTAAAGTTTTCTTTTGTGCTTTTTCTGATTTACTCCTTCTGTTATTGAATTCTATGTTGGGGGGAGGCTCGATTCCAGACTCTTTTCGGGAGAGCAGTGTGGTGAGTTTTCTGAAGAAGGGAAAGGATGCCAAAGACCCAAATTCATATCGACCCATAACCTTATTAAACGCAGATTATAAAATAGTTACAAAACTTCTTTCAATACGATTTTATCAGTTCACAACAGATTTGATCCATCCGGATCAGAACGGTTTTATCGCCGGTAGGCAATTGTTCACAAATACTCACTATTTAATCAAAGCTCTGGATTATTTTGAGACACGAGGGATTCCCGCTTTTGTTTTGTTATTAGACGCAGAAAAAGCTTTTGATTTTGATTGGTGGTATGGGAGAGACTGTTTAATATTTTGGAGCACTTTGGTATTTCGGGTAAAATCATAACTTTAATAAAAAATCTTTATACCGGGGCCAAAGCTAATGTTGTCATAAACACTTTTATGGTTGGCAGTTATAGTAAAACGCGGTATGAGGCAAGGCTGCCCACTATCACCAGTCCTCTTTGCTTTTTTCATCGAACTGCTTGCAGTTGCATTGAGGAACTGTGCGGAAATTCGTCCCTCGTTACCATCAATGGCCAAGGTTAAATTATACGCAGACGATATTATGCTTATCATTAAACCCGAACTACGATCCCAAGCTTAAGTATTTCAGATGTTTGAAGAGTTTGAAGCCTTGGGGGGATACCGCATAAATAAAAAGAAAATGGAAATTCTGGTATGTGGGGGTGAAAATCTGGAACTGCATCCCGATATACATAGCTGTATCAATACCAAGCCTAGGAGATATCTTGGAGTCTTTTTTCCAGCATCGGTCAAAGATCTATACGATTCAAATTTTGATCCCCTTCTTCGGAAAATCCGGGCACTGTTCGCTCGATGGAATGCTCTGCCATTGACAATTCAGGGCAGGGTCGCTCTGATAAAAATGTCTGTTCTTCCCCTATTTAACTTTCTGTTTCCACTATTCTATGTTTTCTACCGGAGTCTTTCTTTACTAGGGTAGAATCTATGTTTTCGGTTTTCATTTGGGAGAATAAGACACCCCGTATTGCAATAGGCACCTTATATGTGGACCTACATCAAGGAGGACTTGCTCTTCCAAATCTTAGGGATTACTATAACGCTTACTTCGTACAGGATCTATCAAGATTCAAAGGCCAAATCCACAGTAATACTTTATATATAAATTTCTTTTTTGACTTAATGTGTTTTGAAACTCAGATACCACCTCCCCTGCAGGTACTTAAATCTCCCAAATTATTTTGTTATAAGTCATTAGTATGGCTTTTAAAAAAACGAGGTGCCCTGTTTAAAAGATACTCAGTGCCCCCCATTAACTCAATAACTTTATTGGCTAGTATCTTACCTTTAATAGGGATAGAAGAAGGGTCAGAGCTACCTGTAAATTGGGTAGGGGCAGGATTTTTTAAAGTCACTGATTTTCTAAGAAATGGAGTTTGGATAACCCCCTTGGAAATGGCACACTTAATACATAGGAATTTTATGTTGTTAGGGTCTTATAGTTTGCTTTATAAGTTTTTGGTGCAACTTGACACTATACAGCTAAGCCAATCAAGTCAATTAATCAATGATCTTCTAGCTAGCGGAATCAACAGAAAACGTGGGGACTGGAAGCGATGCTTAGCACAGAGAAGGAGGTTGGATTTAAGCCAAAAGGCAATTAAAAAATGGCAGGAGCAGGAAAGCCATTCTCTGTCTGTGAATCCATGGACTATTATCAATAAATTGAACTTCAGTACGTTGCGGGCGCAAATTGGCGCAGAATGTTATTCTTTATCAAATGGCTGTTGTACTGCACACCCGCTTCCATTTCTAAAATGTACGTTAATCACTCAGCATATTGCTTTAGATGTTTACACCACTCTCCAGCTAATTGGTCTCATGTAATGGTTTATTGTGTCAAAATTATTGTGAAGTTTTGGGAAGAAATTTTCTCTTTTTTTCAGACCCATTATAACATCATGACTTCTGTTAATGTTAATTTAATTTTACATGGTTTTGATTTCGATCTTACGCTCTCAAATCAGCTTGCTAAATTAATCTACATTGCGATGACAGTGGCAAGATCTCTGCTATTACAGCAATGGTGGTCTGAAAAATTCCATCCATACATGAATGGCTACAAAAGATGAGGAGAGTTAAGGCTAGCGAACAAACCTACTCATTACGGGTAGGTGGGGTAAGGAGATTTAATAAGATCGGGGGTCTTTTTTTGACTGAAATTCAGTAGGGGTATTTAGGATTGAAGTATAATTTTCATTTGGTTATGTGCCTGAAGGGATAAATCTTTTTTGTTTCTGTCTAGAAGGAGAAAAGAATTAGGATCGTATATTGTGTTTGTATTTAATGAATTATGCTGTGATGTTATTCGGTATTGACACTAAAGGACTTCAATAAAAAAAAAAGAATGTTTTGGTATGTATAAATAATGCACTCCAAGACTGCTTCAAACCTCTACATGAGAACCGAAATAGTAGAGCAGGGGGTACTTAAGAAGGAGATATATTTCTCTAAAAGTATTAAAAGCACTTGGAATGCAAAAGAAGGTCAGAGAAGAATCCTGTGGTACATTGCATTTGCATAGCATTTAAAATATGAATCCTCCCTATACTGTAATGGAATTAAGGAAAAGTATGATAAAAAAGAATTAACGTTCAATGTTATGACCTGCAGCCAACATTACTGAAATTAACAAGTTGAACAATCTCCACAGTGCATTTGTTATCTATGCTCCTAATAAAATGGAGCCAGGCCAAAGAACTTAAAAATAAAACTCATGTGAACAGTGCACTAAAGACCGTTTGACAGACAAAAAAAAAAGAACCACTGTGTGATCAAAGTACTTTTTTTTTTATTCAGAAGACATGCACTAAGTTGTCTAGTGCATTATTTTTGTGTGTTGGTTGACTTTTGAGCTCCGAGCTCTTGTACCTTACTCTACCCCTCTGAGCAGTTCTTGACTGCTCATGCACACCCCCCTGATGGGGCAAGTTGCAGTCATATGTTAAGGTAAGTGTTTATTGTCTAATTAATTAACACCTGTCTCATATGAAGTCACAAGGAAAACTTCCCAATAGCAAATGTTTGGATATACTGGTGACACTGGAAATGTGTATCAGTAGCGTGAAACAAAGGGTGTGGTAATGCAATGCGCTGTCACCACCTAGGAGATATTTACCGCTAAAACCATGGCTGCGAGAATGGGGTCATTAAAATACCCGGCGAGTTCCAGACTCGTTACTGCGCCTGAGACAGAACTGTCGGCAGTACGCTTGGGGCACCACTGTCACTAGCTGTTAAGCGCTTTCGATAAATGCCAGCAGGTTGTTTCTTCGCCATAACTTTTATCATTGTGCAGCAATAGATCTCAGCGCTTTGGCGAGGGAGACCATTTGAATACCTTTACCTCATTTCGAATCACTCATGCATCGGTATCCTACTCTTAGCAGCACGTGGCTAACGATTCCACCTGACTTGCCGATGCTTACCATCTCCATAGAATTGAAAGATTTGACTCATAACAACTGGATAGTATATATTCCCTCCACATTCTCGTGGTATTATTAGTGTGCACTGGTTTTAACTGCCTAAGGAGGTGATGACATTTCCATGTTCTTTGCTTCCTTCCAATAGAGCGGTGCTTCCCTCGTGTCCTGAGCCATTGCCAGGCGGGGTGGAGCCCTCTACTTCGACTATAATGGTAAGACAAAGTATATAATGTCCCATGTAAGCATTACAGTTTAGTATCTTCATGCCGATAAACACAGAAACCAATGTGTTAACTATAATAAGATATATTATAGTTAAATGTGGACTTAGCACATGTTAACTCTATCAAAGCTAATGTGGTCATTTTACTGTTGTTTGTCTATGTGTGTTTTTTCTACTAGTGACATACATCAACTGCGAACTAAGACGACACCTAGGGATCCAGGTGATCTTTTCTCATGTTGCAGATTGTTATATATGTAGTCACACTTTTTCAAAATACACTTCACACTTTATCTTTGCAGTAGCTGTATTAAAATATCTAGGTCCTGATGAATGCAATGGACTCTATAGTACCCAGATTTGCTGAAACATGTTGACCCCTATTACATCCTGGTAAATATTTGTTTAATTTACCATTGCTGCTTTTTTAACATTGGTGGAGCTAGCATAACACAGAATAAATACTTTCCTGCTCCCTCACCCAATTTTATTTTCACTGAGCACTTTCTTTCACTTGCACTGCAAATCAGTCACTCTCATTTTTCCAGCCAATGAATGGCCTGTGACACTCTAACCATACTGGGCACCACTAGGTTTACAAGAGGTATTTACATCTTACCTTCCATCTGAAACCAGTGTTGTACCTTTTATATGGTTAACAGGAATCCCAAATGATGAAGGGCGGTTCCGAGTGGTGACTGATGGGTATCCTGTTAGGGATCACAGGGTACCTATCATTGCTTTCTCTATCTCCATGTAGGGATTTTCACTAAACATCTCTAGTTCAATGTACCACATTTAGACTCTATGCCCAGACCCTTTGACACTTTTGTGTTCTACATGTTACTTAGGGAATGTGTCTCTGTACGGTCTCTAAACTCCCTTAGCCCCCCCCTACCTTAGTTTTTTCTCTCCACCACCTATGAGATGCCTTTTTTTAGTGAAAGGAATCCCTCCACCTGTGCTTATGAGGTACTTGATCGTGGGTTCCAGTTTTATAAGGGAATAGAATACACCTTACTCCTGCTCCTCTACAAACCTGGTGTACCCAACATCCACTTGGGCTACCATACCTGCTACTAAGTTTGCTCTTCACCCATCAGTATTACTCGTAATCAGTAATTACTTGCCTCAAACAATGGCCCTGTTCCTTCTCTCTTGGCCTCCAGGCATTGTGCACCAGATGAACCTCTGCTCTGCTTCTCTTAAGCACCTGCAGTGCTTCTAAATTCTCCTCAATTATGCCTTCCTCTCCTGATCTTTTCTCCCTCTCCTGTGCCACACATTTATCCTGATGTTCATCTGTGTTCTATCCCTTTCTGCCTCTCCTCCCCTAATCCTTTTGTGTGTTCTCCTTCACTCTACCTCTTTTCCATTGATTATCCTTCATGTTATTTTCCCTCTGCCTCTCCTCTTCTACTTTGCTTTCCTTCTCATGTGCTTCTCTCTTTGATGTCTTCCTCTTTATTTTGAACAAGTCTACATCCATGCTCAATGGCTTCCAATGTGTCTCCAACCCATGGCCATCCTGTATCCTATAAATGGAACAGAGTGTTGAAAAACTTGTCGGAAACTAGTGTACCCTATGTCCCTAACAGTGCCCTAGGTCCCCTGCCACACAGCAATGAAAATAGTTTTTCTTAGCAATTAGTCCATCCACCACCTGCCCCTTTCTAACATGCCAAAAGAAACTTGCAATATTACAACTAATCAAATGATTTAAGAAATGTTCAGATAATCTAAAGGGTACTGCATTGGCGTGTGCATGCTTCTGACTGATTATGGGGAAGAATCAGTTATTCACAATTAAAGAGCTAAAATAGTAATGGTCTACGGTTGACTTCTACTAAATAAAGAGCTATGGCTACATAAAAAGAGTAGAAGGCCTGAAAAAGAAATGAATGTCTGACAAAATATCAAAGTCACAATTATCGATATACAAAAATATCGGAACCAAAATATCGATGCCAAAAATATCGGAATCCTATCCCTAACTAGGTAAGTACAAATATATCGAAAAAAATATATAGAATGACAAAAATATCGTTTTTTGTAAAATATCGTTTTTTTAATATAAAATAATTATGTAATACTAACAAAAATATACTTAGAAATGTAATAAACATATTTAAAAATGTACTATATTAGTTAAAATGAATACATAATTTAATACAAATTAATATTAATAAATATATAATACATAATATTTTTTTCATTAATAATAACTCTAAATAAATTATTTTCATAATTTATAAATAAATAATAATATAATAAATTACTAATACATTTATATACATTACATAATCATATAAATAACAATTAATAACAACATAAAAGTAATACAAAACCAAAATACATTTTAGATAGCGTATGAGTAAAAATTACTATTCCCACTCCAGAGAGTGCGACAGTAGGGAAAGTGTTGGATAGCGTAGGGGTAACAATTACTATTCCCACTCCAGAGAGTGCAACAGTAGGGAAAGTGTTGGATAGCGTAGGGTTAAAAATTACTATTCCAACTCCAGAGAGTGCGACAGTAGGGAAAGTGTTGGATAGCTTAGGGGTAACAATTACTATTACCACTCCAGAGAGTGCAACAGTAGGGAAAGTGTTGGATAGCGTAGGGTTAAAAATTACTATTCCCACTCCAGAGAGTGCGACAGTAGGGAAAGTGTTGGATAGCGTAGAGGTAACAATTACTATTCCCACTCCAGAGAGTGCAACAGTAGAGAAAGTGCTGGATAGCGTAGGGGTAAAAATTACTATTCCCACTCCAGAAAGTGCAACAGTAGGGAAAGTGTTAGATAGCGTAGGGATAACAATTACTATTCCCACGACACAGAGTGCAACAGTAGTGAAGGACTGGGCTATTCTAAGGCCCAGCGGTGCCAGGGAACAACACCTGAAACCTTCGTGGGTTACCTGTTCTGGCGTACAAATCACAGAGACACAGGACACTTCCTTTGGCGTCAAAGATCGGAGTTTATTTACTGCAGGGATACAGAAATCGCAAGAAGTACACGTAGTGTAGGTTCTGAGAGACTGCTTCAAATTGCAAAAGTGGATCACTCCTTTTATACCCATTTTCGTCATTGCACAACATGGCGAACAAAAGGTTACAACTCAGTTCCCGCAGTAAATTTCAAAGAGGTTGCTTTCAGGTTTCAGAAGCCCGGAACATAATTACAGTAACATTGCCGGTTCCCAACTGTAAAAGCACGTTATCCCACTATTAGGCACATTCCATTCTGGCTGTAAACAAGCTAACAGAAGAGACAGAAACAGGTGCAAGGAAGATAAAGACAAACAACAGATTGAAAAAGAGTGTAGGGGGGACAATATCGGAAGCATGATTGCAGGATCAAAGGATTCGTGCCTAATGCATGCACGGCTGAAACAATAGACCGGCACGGCAAGATGAGCCTCGAGCGGAGCCATCTGCCTTTGCCGTGTCATCCCCCTCGTCATAAAGACACCCTCAAAGGAACATGTGTCTTCCGCAAGAGTTTGGGAATCCCAGGGTCACGAAGCGGACAGTGTCCGTTCGCTGGCTACTTGAGGGCAAGAAACAAAATGGATGCCGTATCTAAAATGGAACCCGTGGGTTCAGATGGAGAAACCCACGAATAAGACGAACGGTACAAAGTAGTGTAGCAAAAACGCGTACACCCACTAAACTCGTCATTTGCGGTTCATAGATACCAAACTCATCCATATTCGAACAGGCCCAAAACGTCATTATGATTCTCACGGAACCTCAGAAGGGAAAGTGTTGGATAGCGTAGGGGTAACAATTACTATTCCCACTCCAGAGAGTGCAACAGTAGGGAAAGTGTTGGATAGCGTAGGGGTTACAATTACTATTCCCACTCCAGAGAGTGCAACAGTAGGGAAAGTGTTGGATAGCGTAGGGGTAACAATTACTATTCCCACTCCAGAGAGTGCAACAGTAGGGAAAGTGTTGGTTAGCGTAGGGGTAACAATTACTAATCCAACTCCAGAGAGTGCAACAGTAGGGAAAGTGTTGGATAGCGTAGGGGTAACAATTACTATTCCCACTCCAGAGAATGCAACAGTAGGGAAAGTGTTGGATAGCGTAGGGGTAACAATTACTATTCCCACTCCAGAGAGTGCAACAGTAGGGAAAGTGTTGGATAGCGTAAGGGTAACAATTACTATTTCCACTCCAGAGAATGCAACGGTAGGGAAAGTGTTGGATAGCGTAGGGGTAACAATTACTATTCCAACTCCAGAGAGTGCAACAGTAGGGAAAGTGTTGGATAGCGTAGGGGTAACAATTACTATTCCCACTCCAGAGAGTGCAACAGTAGGGAAAGTGTTGGATAGCGTAGGGGTAAAAATTACTATTCCCACTCCAGAGAGTGCAACAGTAGGGAAAGTGTTGGATAGCATAGGGGTGACAATTACTATTCCCACTCCAGAGAGTGCAACAGTAGGGAAAGTGTTGGATAGCGTAGGGGTAACAAATACTATTCCCACTCCAGAGAGTGCAACAGCAGGGAAAGTGTTGGATAGCGTAGGGGTAAAAATTACTATTCCCACTCCAGAGAGTGCAACAGTAAGGAAAGTGTTGGATAGCGTAGGGGTAACAATTACTATTCCAACTCCAGAGAATGCAACAGTACACCCATAAGCCACTACAGAACATATTTATCAATTGTTCAATTAATTAAAATTAAATTAAAAAATCTCAATTAATTAATTAATATATCCTACTAATTATTAATTATTTTAACATAATTAAATTACTTCCCACACTGTTCCCCTATAAACCCATAACCCCCTACAGAACATATTTATCAATTAATCAATTAATTAAAATTAATCAAAAATTATTCTCAATTAATTATTTAATATTTCATACTAATTAATAATTAATTGAACATAATTAAATTACTTCCCACCCTATTCCCCTATAAACCCATAACCCGCTACAGAATATATTTATCAATTAATCAATTAATTAAAATTAATTAAATATTATTCTCAATTAATTCATTAATAATTCCTACTAATTAATAATTCATTTAACATAATTAAATTACTTCCCACCCTATTCCCCTATAAACCCATAACCCGCTACAGAACATATTTATCAATTAATCAATTAATTAAAATTAATTAAAAATTAATCTCAATTAATTAATTAATAATTCCTACTAATTAATATTTAATTTTACATATTTAAATTACTTCCCACCCTATTCCCCTATAAACCCACAACCCGCTACAGTACTAAAACACAACTTTTAATTAAATGACATTAAAAATACATGATAAAACATAATAAATACTATATAATATACACTAAATTTATTTAAAAATCGATATTAGTAACATCGAAATTATTTACTTCGATATTACTGACATCGATATTTAAAACTTCGATATTACTAATATCGATATTAAAAGTGTTGACATTACTTACCTTCTATATTATGTCCCTTTGATATTTAAACTTCGATATAATTGTATATCGAAAATTAATACTCGATATTTTGTCTGTGTTCCAAAGAACTGTGTGGCAAAGAAAACTTTTTCATTTTGACCAATTCCAGAGATAATGTGAATAATTCGGGGACACAGAAAGTTATTTGATGGACTTTGAAGCAGTTAGATATACTATTACTACTCTAGTTCAAGCTAAATTATGGAAAGTGGTGGTCTTCGTAGAAAGTGGATTTGCTATCCTCACTCAAGTCTAAACAACAGTAGGGAAAGAGCTGGACTACAGGGTGGTTTGACCATGCAAACTGTCTCTCGGGGGTTTTAACACTGATCACCATGTTGGGATGCTCAATCAGTGCACCAATGGGAGGAATGATTTAGAATTAATGTAATAAGGGCAGTTCACATCATGAATATTGATGAGACAGATCGCATTTTGTGATCCCCTACAAACGGCTGTGAACATCGATGTTAGCAGGAGCAAATATCAAAATCAAATCCATTGTAAGTGCTCATCACTGGTGTTATATTAACGTTGAAATATTATTGGAAATTGTTTATATGCATCGAAAGATCTCTTTGATTTGCCATTTTATATGGAACATTGACTCTTTGGTCAAGTGCGGTAATGATATGCCCATTTTAACAGGAGCAAATATTTATTTTGCTAACAGTGTGATGATATAGCATAGGATGTTGATGAAGCTACAAAAGTTCCAAAATGCGTATACCTATTTTTGCACCACAAGCTGTCCCATCAATTTTACAAAATTTAAATTTAAATACATGATTAGCAAGCCATGGCAGTTTATCAGCTAAAGCAAATCATACTTGAAGTCAAGGCAACAGGTGATCAGGGGAAGGCACATGGTATTTAGGGCATTGGTAAGGAGTATTCAGGGTGCATTCAGATGCCTGACATTAAGTGGTAGATAGGTATGGAGTTCACTGGGAAGATGTGAAGTGGAAAAGTGCCTAAAACGATTACATTTATATTCCGAAGCAACAGAATAATTTCGGAAAAATTAGTCTTAAATTTAAGAAACAAAGAATTGCAGCTGAATAATAGTACAGCAAGACAGTGAATCAGAAGAGTGTGGACACCCCTAAACCAAATGGAGTGGGGTACTCTGCTCAGTTAAAGTAAAGCATCTCAGTATATTGAGGTGTGAAAAAGTGAATAAAAAAGTTCAGGCAACTCATTGCTCAGATATAAATACAAAAATACAGACAAGACATCCATATAATACCCTGTACATTTCCAAATCTTTTTATTTCAAACAAAATTCTTAAATCCAATGCAAAAGTTTGTTGATGTTTTAACCCCAAATGACCTCTTCTCAGGACTTTGTCATCTACCACACACACCTAACCAAGAAAATGGAAATCAATCAGTGATCATCATCATCATCATCATCAACAACACTTTATTCGGTTTTTACAAAGAAAAACATAAAAGTCAAACAAACACAATTCAAAATTCTCCATCTAATTCATGAGACAACAATACAGGATGACCGTCTTTAGCACGTGATTGCAGGGATGGTAGTCAAACGCTATGTCAAAATTTATTTGGTCAGAGATATGTGTAGACTACATCAGACACCATTAAAATACAACAACAGTAGCAATGACTGTATCAAGTGCAATACAACGTACAATCGCTGCCCCCTAAAATACAAAACTATAACTGTGAGTCCTGGTAAATCCAGGTTCATGTTATCAAGGTAACAAATAGTTGTGGATGGGGAATAATCACAGCTGGGTCTAAGCCTTTTGGAAACTTATAAGAAACTAAGAACAAACAGTACTGAGTGGCTTGACAGCTGTTGTAAAAAAATTAAAGCAGTCTAACCTGTCTAAAACTTGCTTTCTTAAGAATAGGAATGATAAAAGACTTTCTAGGTGCCTCATAAAAAACTACAAAACATTAAAAAGTTCATCCTATCCTAAGGAGATTTTCCATTGCAGCCACAGTATGGAAGGCACTGGTTACATGTGCACCGCGAGGATGGGCCAAAAGACAGTGGAAGATGTCCAATCGAAATCTTGTCTATAGAAAACAGTCATAAATACTTTTAAAGTAAATAAGATACGGTTCAGTTGATGACACAGTTTTCAATTAAAAGTACCTACGCACGCTACACTTCCTCAAATCCACTACTTCTCTGGTCCATGTACGGTTTTTAAAAAAGTATGCCTTCACCCAAATCATATCCCCATTGCAGATTTCCTCTGGGCACTCAAATAGGTCTGCCCTACCCAAGCTGATGAAACATTCTCTAACATACTTGAGCCAACAGATATGGTTAGTATAATCAAGGGAAAGACAGTCTCTTGAAATTTCATTACTAAGGGCTTTTTCCTTCTTAGTCCGGATTCTCATCCACAGAGAGATGGGACAAAATGACAGCACATCAGAGACAAACGCCATCCCTACTTCTTTGTGCACTACAAAAGATGGGATCCTCTGCAGTAAGCAGAGTAGCTGTCTCAGAAAAGTGTTTTTGCCAAGTTGTAGTGCAATCTGCTTGGTGTAGCCACAGATCTTGCTCCCATGGGCAACCTTCGAGATACATTTGGCTCTGTAGATTCCACCAATGGGTCTACTTTCTAGTCTGGTAGCAAAGTTAAAAACAGCAGCGGTTGCCATGGCCAAATCCCCTTTCTTTCAAACGATCAGAGGGCGCTAATTCAGGGCTGCATCCAACAATACTCCAGGTAGGAAAAAACTTGTCTTGGGGATCAGCTTGCCCCTACCATCCCTACCATGAATCTATAGGACTTGGCTGGTTTAGGACCCACCTGCATTGCAAACGATTTGTGTGATTAACCAACAGATCCAGGTCTTCTATGAACTGTACAAAGGAGTTCAACAGACGTTGTGAGCCCCTCGCTGTCCTCACCATGAAGACCGCATCATCAGCGTACAAGAGGATCGGCAGACTTTATTATCCCACCTGAGAACAATCAGTTTTTAGGTTCAGGAGAACATGCTCCAAGTTATTAATGTACAAATTAAAATTGTCACGTTAAGGTCTTTAGAGAACTGGACTACGGCTTTAGTGTCACTGTAGAGATCCATTAAAAACAGGGCAATGTCTTCGTCAATACCAATGGAGAGTATCAATGGGCAAAGCTTGGTTCTGTTAACACGATCAAATGCGGAGGACATATCCATAAAAGTTTAGTAGATGGGACCAGTACCGGCAACAGTGTACTTATTCAAAACCATATATAGATTCAAACACTAGTCCCGATTAAACATCTGAGGCAAAAACAATATGCGCCCTCAGCCAGGGTGATGTCATCTGTCCAACTCACTAGCCTATTTAATACCATGCGGCTCACCACCTTTACCACAAAATCCAAGAGGGAGATGGGGCTATAGCAGTAGGTAATATCCTGGTCTCCCTTTTTGAAGATAGGGACAATGGTGGATAAGGCGCAAGTAGTCAGGCGTCCAATGTTTACTGGGGCATTAATGATTGAGGTAGGTACAGGCACCCGGATATCCAAGTTTCAAATATAGAGATGTGGGGGAATCCCATCTGGGCCAGCAGCCTTGTTTTTAGACAACCCAATAATACCTACTCTAACTTTCTGTACTAAAAATAAGACCTCAAATTTACCCACAGGACTCTCCTGGTCTTCCCTTGAGATGGAGTCTGACTAAAGCATGCCCTTGAAATAGGTTACCCAATCATCCTCTGAAATATGGGTGTCCAGACACAATCTCCTGCCAAAAAGGAGCTGTTAATAATGATCCAAAACTTGGAGCTATTTCCCAGGGTATTTCTGATCAGGCCTCCTCTTTCAAGACCGACCTGCACTTTGCCAAAGCAGCCTTATATTGTCTACAAAATCTCTTGACAGCCAGGGGTTTCTTGGTGTGGTGCGCAAATCCTCCTTCAATCTCTTGGAGGTGCGAAAACACTCAAAGTCAAACCACCTAGGGCTTGAACGAGAAGAACACCCACAAGGCCCTCAATAAGTTGGCTATAACTGCAGAGATACTTCCAAACACCACAAGGATATCAGATGGTGTTGCAATACTGTCAAGACAGGTGGCAAACTCTCCTCTGTTACACTGAGTAAACAGGGACTTGTAGAACTGGTCCGGTATAATCTGACTCCACTTGAGTCTCCTACTCCCACTTCCACAGCCATCAGGGACCCCCTTGCTCTGTCCTTAATTGTCTTTGCTACAAGGGCTTATCCAGTCAAGCTGCACACCAGTTTATGGTCACTATACATGCTTTTCCTAATGGTGATGCCCTCAATAAATACAAAAAAGGAGTAGAAACAAAAATAAAATCAATGAAGGACTCACATGCTCTCCCAGTGAAAGTGGGGACAACATCTGTCTTGTCTGAGGGCAACTTGTTCATGACAGAAATAAGGTCAAAATCAGAAAAAATTATGTTAAGTAAGGAACCTTAATGGGTATGTTCCATATGCAGGCCAGAAAGATGTGCACATTCTGTGTCTTTAATCCCCCTAAGTCTGGGATCCCCAAACATGTGGACATTAAAATCTCCTGCAATGAGGACGTTCGAATAAGTCTGCTCTCTTTATGGCATATTTCTCAAGAAAGAGCCCAGCCTTGTGACATTGAATACATCCAGTGGGCCGTCTACTGCATTATAAAAATGTTAAAGCTATAGTCTACTCATTCCAGTAGATAGTGACAACACCTGTAAAGTGGGGGAGGCATGGGATAGCATAGCGGAACTTCCTTGGACTGCTAGAGAGACAAATTAACCAGACCCCCTTGGCTCTTCGTACAATTGACGGAGTGTCTGTAACAGAAGGATTTATAACCTTCCAGGTGACCATGTTTCCTGAATGCAGATTACTTTGAACCATATCAAGAAAAGCACCCAGTGGGGATCATCAAACTTTCTCGCCAGCCCTGCTATATTCCAGGAAATAAAATTGCACCTTTTGTGTTCTGACACAGCCCTTCTGGGCACTGTAATAAAGGGGCGTCTGTCTTGGGGGGACCTACACTCAGTCAATCACTGCATTCTAATGTACTCATGGGCACAATCCTGTTAAATGTATTTATGCCCGTGATAGAACTTCTGGTTCCCTGGCCCACATCTAAAGACTACTGTTACATTCCCATTCAGTTTACAAAATACTTGTGTTTATTTATATGGGTTTTAACACTGTTGTATAATGGTACATTCCTCCCCTCCTCCGGAGTTACATTTGGTACGCTCCAGTTCCGAGAGTCTACCTTAGAATGTTGAGTGTGGGGCTTGTCTTACTGTGGTGGAGATAGGAGCAGTGTGTGAATAAAGAAGACTTTCCTTTCCTTAATGGCGTCTTCACTTTGTATCACTGGCAACGAGAATGGAATTCAATAGATTTAGCTATCTTGACTGCTTCTAAAAGGTCTGGTTATTTTTGTAACAACTCCTTTTGAATTTCCTTGTTGTAAGTGCAGCGTACTAATTGGTCCCTGATTAAAGAATCATTTAAATCTTGAAAATCACATAACTTGCTCAAACCCCTTAGGACTGCAACATAAGTAGATACACTTTCTTGTTTTCTCTGTGAGCGACTGAAGAATTTGTGTCTTTCTAACACTATATTTATCTTGTCCCCAAAGTGAATGCGTAATTTTATTATTGTGGCATTGTACATATCGTCATCCTCTTCTTCTGCTTCTGGTTCCGGAAGCGATTCGAATACTTTCCTTCCCGTAGGACCTAGATTATGCAACTGTATGTGCTGTTTCCTGAAATCACTGAACTTCTCCCCACCAATGGCTACTAAATATGATTCAAACACTTTCTCCCAATACTCCCATGGGACGCTGGGTTCCCCGAATTCGTTCAAAAATGGAGACGGTTGCGTCATGCTAGCAGCTGCCATGGTGAGGGAAATTATAAGGGGAGAGAAAGTAAGAAAATGGGAGTGACCCAGTAAAAGGTTCACAGAGGGGTGAAAATTTACAAATCCCAGAATGGACTGCTGGAATGACAACTTAAAAGCAATAGACTAAACCATTAGTAAAGATTTATGACTCAAGAAGCAATAGAACTTACTTATACATTTGCAAAGAATAGTGAACAGGGTTAAAGCACAAAGAGTCAAATGACCCTGTAAAGTACTGCTAGAAGTGACACCTTGAATGAAACATAGTTCCTTTATGCAAGAGGCAAGGTTAATGACCAGTTGACATATAAACTCATCATAAAGAAATGAAGGTAATGAACATGTTAAAGTACACCAAGTCTAAGGTGTGTGTGTCACAGTGATTGACACACTGCGGTGAAATGTACATGAGGCGTGCATATCACCGTGGAGTGGTTACTTCACTGATGCAGTGCTCCTATTTTTTTTTAAATTCTTTACAACTGCAAAACAATATCTGTGTCTGGCTAGCCTATGGATTTCTTTCCTTCATCAATTATCCAGACGTATGTGTGGCTTTCAGGTTGTTTTGTGCAGCAATGTATTTTTTGTGAGGCTAGTACTTTAATTAGTTGTTCAAGCACTGTAAATATGGAGAGTGCTTGGGAGTCATACGCTACATACCATGAATGACACGCCAAGAGTGCGTATCTCTGAAGTGAAATACCTGCGCACGCAGTAAGTGTGCTTACTCGTTGACCTTGACACCCGAAGAGCTTGTATCATTAACAGATTCGCTCCGCAGGGGCACTCATAGATGGCAGCAGACGAGATCTGAGGCAGCTGAAGAGCATAGCACTGTTGAAAAATTATTGAAGCAACTGGCGGCCCCCTGGCTTGCTGAGTCACTCGTGACAGGGGCAAGTCCAACAATGAGGTGGGCGTTACTGTTAAAGGCCCCAGAAAAATTCTTGACAGGAGGCGGGCCTCCGGCTGGAAATCCGTCGTCCATCAGAGTTGAGGAGGTTGCCAGCGATGTTTGTCGTGGCTGGCTCAGAGACGCGGAGCTAGAATGTAGGAGGCTCGTCATGCCTCACAGACAAAGTGGACACCTCGGATGCTGTCAGTGATGAGGAACGCCACCTTGCTAGAGATGATGCCTCTCTTTCAGGCTGCCAGAGACGCGCGTCGTGTGAGGGAATCCTCGTTTGCACTAATGGAGATATGGTGCTGGAATACAGGAGGTTCGTCACGCCTCACTGTCGAAGTGGACCCAACGAAGACTGTCAGGGGTGAGGACGCCGCCTCACTAAACACAAGATCTCAGCTCCGACATGCTTGGTAAGCCTTTACTGAGAACAGGCCTCCCTCTCCGCTTTAACACGCAGCAGTAACCACATCCCCAGCACTCCGCTAGCGAGAACGCTACATGCTGGGAACAGATATTGTTGGGCACGAGAAGATCAGAGATAGAGATCAGTTTGATAGTGCCTGAAAAGACAGAGGGAAATAGTTGAAGCGCCTCCCGCCGGCGTGTAGAAATGATGGCACAGTCACTTGCGAGTTACTTTGGTGAAGGAAGTCCAATGAAGTACACACAGTTAATGTGTTGTGCCAATGAAGAAACCCTCACGCAGGAAATGAAGACCTTATCGGCTCGGCTTGAATAGAAACAGTGGTCGGTTCAAAGGCCTATAAAATTAACCCAATGGGTGGGCCCGAATGGCCGAGTTTAAGCCCCTAGGGTAAAGTTGAGAGTCAATCCAGGGAACACACGTCACACATCCCAGTTAAACACCTGAGTGCTCAAAGCATTCACTGTCCACAGTGCATGGGTTTGCACAGATCTGGCCAAAAAATTGGCCAGATCTTCACAGCGGAGCTGAGGATTTTCATTTATAAGTGGAGGTGTTGGAAGGGTGGTAAGGCTTTTTACTATTTTGTAGATCTCTTTAGAGCTGGAGCCAGCCTCTGTGATTTGATTTAAATAATATAGGGATTGCACACTTTTTATGTCTTTTTTATAAGCCCTAATGACCTCTCTATAGATAGTTTTGTCTGCTTCAGCATATCCTAGTCGCCATTTGCGTTCTAGTCTCTTACAATAGCGCTTTTTCTCCCATAGTTCATTAGAGTACCAGGGAGCTGAGATTCTGGATCTTTTGAAAACAATTTTCTTCAAGGGGAGAGTGGCATTTAAAGCATTATATATCCATTCATTAAATGTTTCATTGGCCTGTGAAGGAGACTGACCAACTAAGGGAGTTGATTTTTGTAACTCCTGGGTCCACTGGGCCAGCGGGATTTTAGACCAATTTTGTGTTTCTTGGACTATAGGTGTGAGGGGTAAAGACTTCTCAGTTGTCCATAGCAGCGGGACTAATGCATGGTCTGTCCAAGGAAGTACTATAGGGGGGCATGCCTTCAAATTAGGACAGTTGCTGAATACTGGATCCAGCAAGTGACCTTTAGTGTGCCTAGGTGATGAGACCAGCTGAAACAGCTGCAAAGCGGAGAAATCCCTGATTAGTTTATTGGCGGTAGAGTTATTAGGTTCATCAAAATGTATATTGAGATCACCCAATAACGTAAAGTTAGAGGGTGATAAAGCCAAATCAGCGACTAGCGGGGGCAGAGATTCGTAGAACTGTTTGGGTGAGCCCAGTGGGCGATATATAAGTGTTCCAGAGAAACTTATATTGGGATAAAATACCAGAGTGAGAGTCCCAAAACCTTATCAACCACTCTTAGGAATGTTGGGGCCAGATCACACCTCCTTCATCAGATGCTACCGATTCACCAATATATAACATTATACACTACCTTCTTTTGCGTATGGTTATCTACATCATTCTGATACCCAACCCAGTAACAATCCTAAGTCAGGGAACATGAATAAAAACAAAACAGATCACATCGCTATAAGTGGTTAATAATTTCAAAAGTGGGGTAAGCATGCCCAAAAGGTGATGCCATATATATGCGTGACTTACATCCCCCCTAAGACAGTCTTATTGGTTTTATCCCATATATGTACTGCCTCACTTACATTAGGCACTGGAAGTACCAAAACAAACCAATGGCATGTCAGTGTTATTTGTCTGCATTCAGTTTGACTGCTAGACTGTCAACCTGTGACCGCCAGATTGGAGGAATCCCCATATACAAAAAACAACTCCAGAGTCCTTGCCCATGCAGCACCATATCTCTTGCGTTGTGGCTAACCATATGCATGAAGTTATATTACCGGGAAAAAGAAAAGCACTTGTTAAGGAAATAAAATTTGGCTTCCTCAATCCAAAAACGATTAACCAAATGTTACTATGCCATAATCACTGAATGGATCCAGGTGCATGTAGTGGAAATATCTCCCAAAGGGGGCACTCAAATACACTTGTGGCTCAAAACGACATACGACAACACCATGACAAAGTCACATTGTTGTGGTGAAGTGCAGTGAATATATCCATCCATTTGTGTATAATACAATCTAGGTTACTTTCAACAATGTATTGAATCATGTTAATACATCAGACCAGTGTGTGTTCAAGCTTGTTCAATTAATAACCATTTCATGTCATTAACATCTTTGAGTCCATTGTTGGTGCACCCCAGGTTGTCCTGTTATATAGTTTCCCCTCTATAATAGGACATGCACATTTGTGAACAGCATAAATGTTGGGATGGTTGCAGACTAATTGTAAGCACCCTTTCAGGATATGTTGTCATCTAAACCAGCTAGCTTGCAGTACCACCATAAGCCCCCCCTAAACCTAAACCTAGACAGGGATCTAATCGTTCTGGCAAACACTTAACATGACAACCCTGAACCCTCAGGAATTATGGAAACAGATCTAAAACTCTTCTGCTCAGTTACTCGTGCTCTTGTTTGCTCAGAGAAAGATACAAGGAATACACAGAGGAACATTTTCAATGTTTATTGAACCAACATGATTCTTATATAAAATATATATGCTGTGATGACCAATAGGCAGAAGCAGGGGAAAGTTATTAGATGTATCAGAGCATTGAACAAAATAAATAAAGTTACTCCGTTGTGCTGAGACAATTTATATATGCAGGCATATAAACAAAATAGCATTCTTGCATACTCCTAAAATGTGTTCACTAACCTAAGCATCTAGGGTGTATCTGAAGGTCTGCCAAGAATCCCCGCACTGGATGATCCAACATCATTACCTGATGGGATTGTATGTATGACCCCGTCTTGGTCATGAGCTGGACACCCCTGGCAAAGATATCACTAAATTACTGAGCCAAGCACCGTCATGTAGGAATCTCGCAATGACAGCAGAAGTACTCTTCTGCCAACACCCAGAAATGGATGTTTATCTATAACAAAATGTATCATTGCCTTGGGCTGAGATCTTGATCAGGCTGCTATTGTTTATGTGTTACAGATAGCTGTGTCACTATAAGTATGAAAACCATAACCACATTTGCACAACATATGTGTAAACCTTGTACATGGTGTCAGGGTAGCATGATAATGTTCTTGCGAAGTTGTTTCTGTAAGCAAGTATAGTTTTCCAGAAAACAAGTTCAGGCTTTCGCAAATTAAAAATGTGTGTCAAAAGCCTTTGTGTGACAGTGAAGGCAACTTTAGGAAGAAGCCTGTGTTCATGTAGAAATTAAGATGTTTCCCTCTAGGCCTAACTGGGACACATGACAAATCATCCATTTACACTCTTTTATATTCAGTAGATTCTCCGGGTTGCCTCCTTTTTTTGGTACCTTGATGACTTCCATTGCTTGCCGGTAGAGATCATCCTTTGAATGACTTTGTTCTTTAAAATTTTCAACAGGGGACCGTTCAGCTTTGCATCTTATCCTGCTCCTCTTTTGCTTGATAGTCTGTCTAAACATCTGGGGTGGTTGGAAAACGTAAACAGGCAAGCAAGGACATTGTATTAACAAGGTGGAAGCTAACTTTTCCTCCTTTTCCAACTCTGAAGGAGAGGTGGGGGACGTGGCAGTCAGTCCTATATCGGTACCACCGGGGGATTGGATGTGATGTTTAACATTTACAAGTTTTTAATGGTTTATAAACGGTCACACCACTACTGATTTATCTGCCCTAGGAATATGAAAAGAGGAATTATTGTATAACTGAAGTCGGACGATCTTCTGAGTTCGACTGCCTGACTAAAAATGGCTGACGCGAGTGATGCGTTCACGTTACGTTAGTGAGGTTAAAGGTTGTAAGGTACACTGCATCCTTACTTGGCCTGGATTTCGGGTGAAGGAGGGATTCATTCTAACTTCTTTACGAGTAAGTATTTAACTGTTCTTGTGTGAACTGACTGTCTGCATCATAATCGCGGTCTGTGAGGAGTTTAAGGAAAGATGTGTAACAGACTGTTTCTGTCTTCTTTGATAGATAGCTGATTAAATCGCTGGATGAATACGTGACTACTACTTCACGGCTTGGGGTGGTCAAGTAGATTGTATTATTTCATGAGGTCCATGGATACTGATACACACTATGTATTTTGGCCTTAGATTTTATCGGAAGGTGAATGCCAGTAAAAGTGAGTTCAGATTATTTGAAGATGTATTGTAGAGCATTGATATTGAAGTTGCTTTTTTGTGTGGAATCTAATGACGATTATGACTGTTGTAGGTGCTGCTGGAGTAATTAGCCTTAAAACTTGGCATGTTTGTGAGTAAAAATTTGGCAATACTTTGATAATTTTTAACTGTCCTATTTCTTAGGCATTGGTGATATGAACTGGTGGAGCTTTTCCGATTTCTGGATTTTATAGTGGCTAAGCTGCACACAAGATGCGGATAAGATGTCACTTGAGGTGTGGAGTGCTTTAATCTTGGTATTTGGTAATTTTTCAAGAAGGTAGCACATGGTTTGTTGTTTTATTTGGGTATAATCAGACGATACACATTTGGAACTCATGAGTGCCTATAACGTTTTGAATATTGTATGTTTTCCATTATTAGATTCATGGTGCAACATTTGTCCTGTGGATGGTCTTGTGCATTTGAATAACCGATGTGAGACCGAAATGTTGACGCAACAACACTACTTTTGTATATATGTTTTACAATGGATGTTTTATTAATGCAATAAAAACTGAGGAATTGAATATATTATATTTGGCTGATGCTACACATGGTCCATATCTGAACAAAAGGTGTCTTAAACCACTGTACACATAAGAAGAAATGCAACAGTGGTTATTTTGTTGCCATGCATGATGCTGATTTATGAATATTGTTCTATGTTAATTTGAAAATTATTGGATTGTGATAATTGATTAATTCTATCACATAAAGAAGATGTTTTTGCTATAAATCATGTGAGTTCTATCAAATTGTGTTCACTGCTGTGACATTATAAGCATTAATTGAAAGTTAAATGAGTCCTCAATGATCAATTTTGTTATGTTATTGATGATACCCAGTTCCTTGGGGAATATTGGGTTGCCCTATTGATGTATTAGGATGATAGAGAAGGCCATCAATGGGCAACTCAGCACATTTTTTCAGAGTACCAACGCGCTTGATCCCACTCAGTTCGGCTTTCATGCAGGACACAGCATGGAGCTAGTTCTTATCAAACCCACTGAGAAGGTTAGAGTAGCGGTCGATCAGTGAGGCGTGGCGGTCCTGATTCTACTGGACCTGTCGGTAGCTTTCGATATGGTCCATCACAATGTTTTGATGGACTGTTTATCGCTGGCTGGGGTGCAGGGTAAGGCCTGGAGCCTCCTGAAATCCTTTCTGTCCGACAGAATACAAACAGTAGATTTTGGGCAGGATAGATCTAAGCCTTTTGCCCTCCCATGCTGGGTGCCCCAGGGGTCCTACCTCAGTCTCATGCTTTTTAATATATATTTTAGTCTGCTGGCAGCACTGATAAGATCCTTTGGGCTTCAACTAACATCCTAGGCGGAATGATACACAAATTGTGTTGTCTCTGGCTGGATGACCTCCACCTGCCTGAAACTTAATGCAGGCAAAACCAAGATCATTATATTTGGGAACAATCTCAATCTCTGGACACCTGACCTGTGGCCCGAAGAAATGGGCAAGCCTCCAGCCCCCACGGTTAAAGCTAAGAACCTGGGAGTGATCATGGATCATAAACTTGACTTTGGAGATCCGGTCAGCAAATTTGTCTCAACTTGCTTTTTCCTCCTTAGAATCTTGAGGAAAATAAATGTTTTCCTTCCAGAGGATTGCTTTAGGACATCAGTCTCAGCCCTCATTTTGTCACGGCTGGATTATTGCAACAGTCTGTACCTGAATATGAAACAAAACTTCTGTATAGACTCCAGCTAGTGCAAAAATGCAGTTGCTAGACTGCTAACTGGCATACCAAGGTTTGTCTCAGCCAGAGATGGACTTCAGCAATTGCACTGGCTCCCAGTAACAAAACAAGCACAATTCAAAGCATTGTGTATGGTTTTTAAGTCGTTGATGTGTAGAGGTCCTGAATTTCTGAGCAGATGCTTTAAATGGTATGTCCCTGGTAGAGTCCTGCACTCCTCGGAAGGAAAGCTACTAATTGTCCAGAGTGAAAAAAGCCAACTGGGGCGGCAGCAGCTTTTCCTTTTGTGCCGCGAAAGCCTGGAACAGCCTGCCCGTGCATCTTAGGATTGCCACTGAGCTCCATCCTTTCAGGAAGGGGCTGGAGACATGGCTATTCTCAGTATAAGACATTTTACCTATGGAATCAGTGAGACAGTGCTCAGCGCCAGGACACCTTTGGGTAGAAGTGCACTTTAAAAGCTCCAATAACATAACATAACATAACATAACATAACATAACATAACATGACATAACATATATAACACAGATTACTTTGTGTGTATTGCATTTAGAAAATGATTTAAATGCAAAAACTTTATCACCATTTTCCATTCTTTCATGTCCCCTTTGTACTCACAATCACAGCAATTTCTACATCTGTAGTGCCCTACCACAGCAGGTGGCTCCCACGTGGAGCCAATGTCCATTCTACTTGTATGTTTCCTGTACGACCTCACTATTAAGTCTTTGATGTTTCTATTTCTTTTGATTGTGAATAATCGGGTCATAAACATTCAACAAAGGCCAATGTCATAAAATAATATTTTTTACATCATAACAGACAGGAGGAAAAGTACTGACCATCACTATTCTATTTTGTCCTTCTTTTCTGGCTCTAGGTGTTAATAATTCTTAAAGTGGGCAGAACCATGCTATTTTTAATGCCCTAGGGATTATTTCCTTAGGGTAGCCTTTCTCCAACAGTTTATGGTTCAATATAGTAGCCTCCTTGAAGTAATCCTCCTTATACGTGCAACTCCGCCAGATTTGGAGGAACTATCCATATGGCAACTTAACTCTCAATGCCCTAGGATGATGACTCTTATATCATAGGAGCAAGTTGGTATCAGTAGGCTTCATGTATAAGGTTGTGTATAATTTGCCAGTACTAAACCTAACTAGTAGGTATGGAAAATGTATTTAATTTCTTTTGTATTACATAGTGAATTGTAGATCCTTACTCGGGGGGATTAGAGTATCAGCGATCAAGAAGGGCTAGTTTAGACAAGAGATTTGACATGGAAAAAACCCCAGTGAGGGGAGGAGGGATAAATGGGGGTTCAACTGGCAAGGAGTAGTGGTGTGCTGTGTAGGCCACGCTATGGACAGGAGGATATTTGTGTGAGATATAAACATGCAAATCATGCAAAGAGTTGCCACTGTCAATTGTAAATGAAAAACAAAATATAGGCTAGTACAATGATCTGAAAGTGGCATATCACACTGGTGGCAGCTGTACGTACCCTATGGAGGGACTGTTGTTTAATTAGGTGCCACTTCAGGGTGATTCGCCTTCGCGATGAATAAAGGCGCAGGCCGCCGAAGTCCACCCTACGCTGCGGTTGTCTGAAATAGTGACAAATCGTCTTATTACGAAAGCTGTCGAAGTCAGACTCACATAGCAGATGCTGTTCTTTCGGGAGCGTTCTCCACTAGCTATGAATAGCAGGATTAATGTGAGTCAAACAGCATATTTACAGCATGAAAAGGCTCTGGGATCTGGTGTTACTAGCAGAATGCATTTGTAGGAAAAGAGGAATTAAAAGGTAAAAAAGACAGGTAAATTAAAAGAAAAAAATTGAACCATATATAGAGGCTTTTAAAATATGCACAGTGAGATCCAATATATAACAATGAAAAGGTATATTACTACTTATAAATAATATGGTTTACTGATATGTGTATCAAAATAGGTGGACCTTAGTTTGTTTATGCTCAATTGTTCATGAAGTCAAATGTCCAAATGCATCCTAGATTTAATTGGCAAAACTGCGCCACTCCTCTGAGGTATTCAGTCCTTGATCAATGCAGGTGCAATGTTCCATTCATTTGCACTCCATTCTTTGTAGAATATGTGTAAGATCATCTCATCTTTGCGGAAGAAAGAGCATATAAATTACCTGCCATTTGAAATCAGCCGCTATGTGGGTTTTCTCAATAAAATGGGTCACTAAAGGAGCATTTGGCAAAGCACATTTTATGCTGCTCCGATGTTGACAGGTCTTAGTTTTAATTGATTGTGATGTCTGGCCAATATATGGCAATACCCATGGGCACTATATGCAATATACAATCTTATATGAGTTGCAGTTAGAGACAAAATTATATTAATTTTGTATTTCCTTTATAAGATTATAGAGCAGAATTGCCTGTCAGCGCTTGCAAAAAAATGCCTTTCTGATGCAGCAAACCCTATTTTGCGATTCATAACCTGTTACTGAATCGCAAAATGGGAATGTGATTCCCTATTAGGAAGGGGCGTGTTTAGGGTGCCCCTTCCTAATACCAAATTGCATCAGTATGCATAAATGCTTGGAGACCGAAATACGGGCGCAAAACATTAGCATCTTACCACCTACTTTTAACCAATTCGCAAATAGGAAGGGGTTCCCAAGGGACCCCTTCTCCTTTGTGAATCTCTGTAAATGCATTTTCTGAGAGCAAGCTGTGGTCCCACAGACCTTTGCCTGCACTTAGAAAATGAAAAGAAAAGTTTTCATTTTCTCTTTTGTAAAGCATCCTGTTTTCCTTTAAGGAAAACTGGCTGCTTTACAAAAAAAAATATTACTTTATTTAAAAGCAATCACTTACAATCTGCTGACCCCAGCAGGCCACCATCCCCATGATTTTTACGATTCCTACGGAGTCGCAAATTGCGACCTACCTCATTAATATTCATGAGGTAGGTCATTTGTGATTCCCTAGGAATGGCAGAAAGTGTTAAACCCTCTTTTCCAGTATTACATTTTGTGATTTTCTAATTGCGAATCGCAAGAATTTACAATTAGGAAATCGCAAAATGGATTGTTGATGCATCTGGCCCTTAGTGTCAAAAGGAAAAGTGCACGCAAAGCAGTTCCCAGAGCAAAGTGGCCATTTAGTTGGGGAAGTCTCCATATTGTTTCTAGAGACCATGATTTAGAGGTGATGGAGCAGGGTTTTTCGAAAATAAAAACCTGCTCGTAATAAACCCTCAGAAACATTCATTAACAGTGTGCTGTGAAAATGTTATTAAAAGAAGGCTAAAATAAGGGGAACATGTTTTGTATGAAACTAGGCCACACATGTTCTTGGCTTTAAGAAAAATAAAAGGCTAATGCTGCTTTTATGCACGTTAATACGGTTTGCTAGGAAATAATAAGATGGGTTGTGCATGGGTTAGTGCAATGCTAGGATGGTGTGCAATGAAATTACATTTCATTAAAATAATAACGTTTTTGTTTGTTTTCTGTAGAAAAGCAAACATGGGCCTACTCTTCTGCATGTCAGTCTGGGGTTAATAATTGGTGAAGAAATAAAATGAGCAAAAGAGGGTTTCGAGAGAGAAGAAAGAGCGCAAAGGTTGTGCGTGTTCCTGTAAGACTGCCAAGCTACGGAGGAAAAAAGATAATCAGTGGAAGCAAGCAACTTCCTTCTCAAGATGGCAAAGGCAACAATGGAAGCATTAAAAACTTGCAACATGGAATGCGCTGCTGGAAATATATACTATGTTTGTGATTCGAAGTTATTTCCTGGGAAGAATCTGTAGTAATGACGACAAAAGGACATTGAATAAGATGGTCATGCTGAGAGTGGTGTGGCATGCACACCCCCATCCTTAGCCAATGAGAGACGGAGATTATTCTCATATTGAACCAAATGTTGGTTGGACATTTGGGTTTTAGGGTATAATTGAGGTGCCTGTGAGTTCGGTTAAAAGAGGTGTCGCTTAGAGGTAGCGGGAAATCAACGTTGTCGTTGGTTTGCTGTTTCCAAGTAGAGGATTACCTGTTTCCTTATTCCTGAATTAATCTTTGCCACTTGACTCTTCTTGAGGGTCCTTACTGTACATTGCTAATACTTTTTCTCTGTGATAGTCTATGATTTGCATTGTATGACGGTACTTTATGAGCATTTATTTCACAATATATTTCGATAAACATTATAAATTACAAACTGAGTCTGTTATTATTTAGTAGTATTGATGAGTACTAATTTTGCTATCAACTATTCAACTCCCAAAGGTACGTCGCCACAAACATATACATTTTATAAGAAGAAATGCAGGTTCAATTGTGTATTTGGTAAAGTTGGGTATAAACTTGCATCACACTGAACCCAGCGTGAAGGGATTAGTTAGGTAAAGTATATGGGCCTTTGTTTGTGTAGGAATTATTGATTCCTGATCAAAGGATCAGTTTTGGTTGCAGAGGATGGTTACTTTTTGATTAGTTTGGCTATAATTATTGATAACTGATTTATTGGTTATTAATATGAAAAGTTAGTATCTTTGTTTTATGTTGTCTGGAAGTATGGGTACGAAGTTGCCTAAGATCCCGGGAAGATGTTATTTTAGCCTAAGGGGCATAGGAATAGTGTGGAAAGGTATCACACTGTAGAAGTACTTTGTTTGTTGTTGTAATATCAAACAGTGGAAGACTGTTGATGGTATTTTAGGGACTTATTTGATAGAAAGAAGATAGCATGAAATAGTGAAAGGTCTGCTTTTGAAACTTTGGCCTTACATCCCCAAAGGAGTACCAAGACCTCCTTCTGAACGGAAAGTCCTTTTCCAAAACTTTGGCTAGTATCCCCAGAGGAGTACCAAGACTTCCTTTAACTTGATTGAGAGTAGAGTAGTACTGGTCGTTATTTTACTAGAAATGAAAGAATCTCTTTTTCAAAAATGAAACCATCTCTTTTACTAGTGGAGCTGACAAAGTAGTATTGTTTTCTGTTGCTTCTAACAAGAATTTAGATGATAGAACTTAGAAATACATTGCCGTATTATTTTGTAAAGGGAGGGTCAGTAGCAAGAGTTATACTGATGTCACAGAAAAAGCTGCACTGACAATGGTCAGGTAGCAGACGCATAGAAAGCTGTGATTGGTTGGTTGCTGTGAGCGGTACTGGTATTTGTTAGAATAATGGACACGTAGTGAGCCATGATTGGTTGGTTAGTGTGAGTCACACTGGTATTGGACGAGCACTAGCAAATAGAATAGGCAGAATTACAGAAGAATTTTGTTTTTGTTTGCTGAGATATTTAGCGTAGAAGAGTTGAAAAATGAAGATGGTAAAAAGAATAAAAGATTTCTTTAAAAAAGACCAGTTTATAGTCACTTAAGAGGGACTTCCTGTACCTCCTCCAAGGTCACTTGCTTCTTCATGATGTTGGAACATGGGTATCATACGTGTACATGGTTGGAGAATTGGATGAGTTATAAGGAAGATGATGGAGTTTTAGCTTTCCCAGAGCATAGTACATTTAACATAAGTATTTTAAAGAATTTGAGGGAAGGATGGAATTCATAGAACCAAATCCTAGACCTATGCAGTATGAAGCGCTTGGGGAATGGGAACATGAGGCTTATAAACGAGAGAGAGACAGGAATGGAATAAAGTACAGGAATATAATATCAAGGTATTCTGAGGCTAGATGGGATGATCAAATGAAAAGATGAAGGAGAAATGTGATAGCAGATGGATTATATCCAGTAATTGAAGCTGAAGAACAGGCTGGAGGCAAATGTAAAGAGAAAAAGAAAATCCTAGAGACTCCAGAACTAGAAATAGACCAGAATGAAATTGATGACGAGTTAATGGATGAAATACTATTAAAAAGACATCCACCATATCAGGAAAGTTCAGGGGAAACAATTACAAATGCACCACTAATTGAAATTCAAGTTCACAGGTTACACAAGTTCCGTTAGCTTCAAAAGTTTCATTAGGTACTCGAGTGTTGCAAGAGAGTGAGATTGACGTGTTGAATAAAGCAAGAGAGGAGTTAACTCTGAGAATTAGTCAGACGAGTATGAATGCATAAGCATTATCAGTATCAGTAACAATTATTCCTATCATTCCACTGTATAGTGAGAGTCAAAATATATTGAGAGTATATGCATTGACAATTCCCGGGAATAATGTCAGGAACGTTAGTGGATTGGAACAAGTTGAGATGAGTACTTCATTGATTGATCTTCCAGTAAGTGAAAATGTGACTGAATCACCAAAGAGAAGTGAACAGATGGATCCTAGAAAAATTGTGCAGAATGTCAGAGGTACGACTCCAGTGTCAGGTAATTCAGTGGGACCTTCGAAAGAGGAGTTAGTTGACTAGATAAGAGGAATGGAAATGAATAAGTCTCGATTGAGTATAGATGTAGGTAGACTGAGAGTAGATCTGTAAAAATGATTCTTGGTACAATAAGTCCAAAGAGTTTGAGTAAGTACCCAGATGAAGCGTTGTTTTTTTTGTGTAAGAATACTACATGGAAAACAAAAAATCTGCATGAGAAATTGGCAGAAGTTGCACAAGAATATTAAGTGGACATAGAGCAATCTAATGTTTTGCAGACTGGATTTTACTGATAAAGATTTGGAGAGTTTGAATAAGTTTGGCAAATGATTGTAAATAAAATAATTAATGAATAAAAAATGGGGCGATTTAGAACGGTGGAAAGGTAGATGAGCGAAAAAGAAGGAAAAAATGCTTGCAAGTAAAAATGCGTCTTTGTTTCCATTAAGAGAAACAGGACAGGCTAAAATGGTATACCTGATGAGAGAAGTTCCAGGTGGTGGAATTGTTCACATTTCTTGGTCAAGACAGGATATATTATCCTTTATGAATGATTTTCCCAGGTTGAGAGATCAACCTGTCTTGTGTTATAAGAACGTAGAAAGGTTTGTAAAAATTTCAAAAGTGTTGTTGAAAGATTTAGATGGTGCTTGAGATTGTAGTTCCAGCTGATTTCTGGACTACGTGTAAAATTACTGTTGATTGGCTTAAAGAAGAATATCCTAAAGATGTGAAAACAGGAGCACCTTCAGAAGAAGGGATGGGAAAATATAATCAGGTAATTACTTTCTTGAAAAGTAAGAATTCTCAGAAGGAAACTGATTGGGTTAAAATTGACAAGACAACACAGGAACCAAAAGAATCAGTACATGCTTATTATGAGAGTTGTTACAGGGGTTTAAGCAGTATAGTGGTTTCGAGACTATAGGTGACAACGATATGGGACATTTTGTATATAGGTTTGTTTTTGGATTAAAACTTGGAATCAGTAACATTATTCAGAAACATTTGATTTGTTGGCAGAGTAAAACAGTTGATGAGATTCTGAGATATGCTAAATATTGTATTGATGATATTGAGCCAAGGCATAAAAAGCTGAAAGAGAAAATAATGTGGGCACAGGTGAAAGTGGCAGAAGAGAAGTATGGAAACAATGGTTCTCAAGCAGGTTTTTAGAGGAGAGGACACAATCAAAATTCTCAGAATGACCAGGCACTGAATGGAGGTAGAGGTTAGATGAATAGAGAAGTATTGAAAAAGCCATTTCCTTGTCATGTGTCCAGAAAGTTTGGACATTGGAGGGATGAGTGTAAATCTTTGTTAAGAAATAATGGAATTAATCAAAATTTCAATCTGTAGACGCAGAATGAGGTGGTTGTGAATCAACTACAGCAGCAGGTACAACAAGTACAGGTGCCTATGCCTATTCATGTGCATGCTCAAGTGCAGAGCAACAGTGTGAATACTGGATTTGACGCAGGTGAACAAGTTGTTAAGAATCAAAATGTACAAGTGGTTTCACAATATTTGTTGCAATGTCCTGAGAATCATTCAGACAGAGGTGCCTGAGGGGTAGGAAGAGTGTGTGCTTGGCGCATCTCTAGTGGTCGATCAATCAGGTCCTTTTGTTGATGGAAAAGTAGAAGGTAATGATGTTACATTCCTTGTGACACTGGAGATACCCGTTCTACTGTGAGAGCAGCAGAAATTGCAAACCTACCCCTCTCGGGGGAAACTATCCAGCATCTTCCACTTCGCACATGCCCAGAAGGGCCTAGCTAGTAGAATGCACCTGCTTCTCTAGTATACTGTCAGGCTATTTTTGCTTCTGTATGGAGAAGTAACTCTCCTCCCACTTTGTTGAGCAAGTAGATCTTGTATGCCCATCTTAGTCACCACTATAAATACTACCCCGACGGGGCGCAACCGCATTCACAGCGGAGCCTCGTTCGGGGGCAGAAGGACGTTACCAGTGCAGTAACCCGTGAGTAAAAGAAGAGTTTCTGAGACAAAAGGCAAACTCTTCAAACCAGCATGAAGTAAGTACCTATTAATGCAGTTCCGTTATTACTACTTCTAGCGGCCAGTGGACCCAAATTCTCCCCCAACGTTCGGAGGCTCATGAGGCATTGTACTATTGAACACCAAGTATGTCTTTTTATCCTTATTTCTTTCACCTCCAACAAAGAATTTTGTCCTGGAATTTTTACAACCACTGGGCAGAAGGAATGTACAATTCTAGAGTGTGTGCTTTATGTTATGTGTGTGTTTGTGATGTATTTGTCCTCCCTTTTTTTACAGGGTCACCTGCACCAGTAGCATGACATAATTTCATGTCTAGTGACCTCCCACCACCTATATTTGTTACAGGTCACTGCACCATGTATAAAACAAGAAGTGGAATACTACATTGTGGGTTTTCTCCTATTTTTCCAATACAGGTTTATTGCATATTAGCAAAGAACTACATGAACTGTGTAGGCATATTACAGCACTACACTTTCACTTTTGTGTAAAAATCAATTTTTACTTAGGAAAACGTGAATAAGGTGGGGTGTGGTGCACCCTGTCCTGAAGAAGGGGCCTTACCCCGAAACATGTTGACCCACCCTAGAGGGGATGTGCTTAATATCACATAATCACCTCAACCTGCACCCTTTTTAACAGTACCAGCCCGGGGGCTCATTAAAGTAGTTCTGATTCACCCCGCGAGCCAGGTACCTTTTTAATAAATCACTCGCTTACTCTAATTACCTCACCACATACTCACACCCAACCCTCACACACACCACACATAGTTTACACGAGATAGTGCTCCCTCGTAGCCATAGAACGTAGCACGCCGCATCCCCTAGAGGGGTGCGAAGACCCCAATGATGAAGCATGACACCAAGGGTCCTTTTGGTGTGTGAGGGGTATTTTACAAACACTTTGTGCTTCCCACATTTTGTGCTCCCCACAGCACCCAATTTGGTGGATTCTTGTTGTTTATTTATCGACCTGAAGCATAAGGAGTGGTCAAACTAATTACTGACACTATCAAATCCAGACGATCAAAAGTGTGTGTGTCTACAACACTGAAATGGCCAGACGCTTTACCCCTGGTACTGATGAGTCGTAGAAGCATTCCTGATAAAAAGACTGGAGAGCAATGAGACAAGCAATTGTACCAGCAAACAAACTAATGATTATTACTGATGATCTAGTGCTTAATTATTGCAAAGGACTGGCTGATCTGGTGCGCTCTGTGTCTCATCAGGTTGGAGAAATTGCAATCACAACACAACCGGATAAAACACATGATTTGAGTCCAGGAGAATGGGTTCAGGTGAAGAATCATGTGAGGAAATCGAGTTTAGAACCCAGATGGCATGGACCATACCAAGTATTATTGGTAACAATGACAGCAGTAAAGTGTGATAACTTTCCGAATTGGATTCATGCAAGTCATACAAGAAGAGTCCCAAGTCCACTTAAAAGCGAAGAAGACGAGCAGCAACTGGTAAAAAAAAGAAAGGAACCAGAAGCTGAAGCACACAAACCTATAGAATCTAGTGTTACAGATTCTGAAAGAGCTGAACATGAGGAAGAACCAAATACAAGTTGAATAAAGTGGGCACCAGCTACTGAGTCTCAAAAGACTGTTGTTGAGAAGGTAAAAGAGAAAGTGATTGATAAAAATCAAGAGCGTTTACAACAAAGAAAAGAACTGAATAAAAGAACTTGTAAACTTGATAACGAAGTTGAAGAAGCAGTTCAAGTTAAGAAAGGGTACTGTGCGGCCAAAAGGAGTGAAAATACTGAAATACACTCTAGAGAAGAAAAACGCCAGATCCTATAATTGAAATGTCAAGTCAAATTGAACAAAGTGACTCGGAAGAAGAATTGGTACAAAAAACTAACACCCACATGCATCATTCATACATTTTGCATTTCTTAATTTGCGAAAATTACCGAATCGCAAATTAAGAATTGCAAAATGCTATGCATCATTTTTTTCGGTATTTATTTGTGATTCGGTAAAAATCGCAATTTTTACCGAATCGCAAATAAATACCAAATTCCTAACTGCTTTTTCGCAAATCCCATTGATTCCTATGGGCCAAAAGGCCCATAGGAGTCAATGGGAAGGCATTTACGAATTCGCAATTTGTTGATGCATTCCAAGGGTGCAGGGGGGGGTCCAAAGGACCCCCCCCTGCACCCCTGAAATGTATTTGAAAGTGCATGTTTCAAACACACATGTCCTAAGGACATGTGTGACTGTAACATGACAGTGTAAAAAATGCGTTTTTTTGCATTTTGAAAGATTTTCGCAAATTAACACGAGGGTCAACCTCGTGTTAATTTGCACTTCCAATTTCAAAATTCGCATTTTTTAAAAATTGATGCATTGCATTTAAGGAATCGCACAAATGTGATTCCTTAAATGCATTCGCAATTTTAAGAAATGCAAAAAAATGCGAATATTGAAAAAGTGTTTGATGCATCCCAAAAACGTATTTAGGAAGTGCAAACGGCCGAATTTACCGATTCGCACCGTTTGCACTTCCTAAACACGTTGATGCATGTGGGGGCATAAGAATAAAAATTCCGAATAAAGAATACACAGCTCCGGAATGGACATATGTGGTGTTGGAAGAAATTGAAAATACAAGTCAAAACGAAGAAGAAGCTGGTACTGATCAAAGTGATCAAGACAAACTAAAACCACCTTAAAACTTTTCATTGAAAAATATTTTGGAAGCTTCAAAATATTTAAAGAAGAAGAAGATATGAAAAAAGAGGGGGGAAGAGGAGAGAGGCATACAGTGTAAGGATACACTATGATGGTTTTTGGATACGTTTTTCAAGTTTTTTTACATTTAAGGGTTTTTATTCGATTTTTAAATTTCAAAGTGGCAAAGGTAACAGAGACCAGACTTCAAAATCATAGTTTTAAACGTAGCTGTAATAACGCTTCCTTATGTAGTGTTTTATTGCTAATGTCGGTGTGGTTAACACTGATTGTTATTGAGCCTTTTTTAATGGTGACTAATCACAAAAATATTACTAATGATGTGGGAAGTTAGAGAATGGATTCTATTACTAAAGAAAATTTAAACACTAATATAGAAAAGATAGAAGATGATAGTATTTATCATCATGATAAATCAATTAATGATTTTTTGTCGTATGAATATGTTAACACAATGAGTGCAAGAGATTGTTATGTGTGTATGCAATTACCATTGTCTGTCTATAGGGTGGTGACATATCATCACCTACCGTTAACTTATAGTGTGTCTTGTCGTGTTTTAACCAGTATATTTTATGAGAGGGTAGGATTTGAGTGTTATTACTCTAATTTTGATTTAATATTTTCAGAAATTCCTATTAGGAGAGATTTAAAAAAAATTTATGGTCCTGTTCATGCAGCATAGATGGGATATTTTTTCATTAGTAACAAACTAATCGATACAAAAAATGCACATAAAAATAATCTAACCTGTAAATTACGACATGAAGTAATAGAATTTATTAATATGGTAGAAGATAGAAGACAGGATTTTATAAAGAAATCTGCTGAGCAAAAGTCTAATGTACCTCAATGGGCTTTCATAGAAGGTGATTCCAATAAGGGTGAGATATATGCTGCCATGACTCTAGATTTTCAACATAGAGGAAAACTTGTGTGTTTGGAGAAAGACTAACCTTAATAGTTACTTCATTGGGTCTCGTGAATGTGAGCATACTTTCTTGATAAAAGAGACTGGGGATTAAAAGGAGGAACTGATCCTGTTTTCCGGCAATTTATTATGTGTGTGGTAAAAATTCCTATTATAGGTTATCTGCAGGTTTGTATGGAGGTTGATATTTAGGCATAGTTTTTTCTAAAGTGTATCATATTGACAAGCATAATAGAGTTAATAAAAAAACAAGGACTAACACGTAATAAGAGAGGAGTGAGTTATTCTGAAATAAATGGGGACATTTTTAGAGCACTGATACCTTCAGTTGGAGTCATTTTGAATTCACATAAAATTATATAATTGTCCACAGTGGTTGATCATTTAGCAACAGATACTGCTGGTGTGTTCTTGATGATTTATACTGAAATAGTTGCGAATAGATCAATGTTTTTGCAAATTGGCTTGCCCTTGATATATTATTGGCAAAAGAGGGTAAAGTTTGTAGCATGTGGAAAATACAATAATGCTGTACGTATATCCCTGATAAGAGTAAACATCTTGAGGGGTATATTAGAAATATTACAGAACTTCATGAAAATGTGACTGAATTGAAGGTTGATGGTGCAAGGTAGAAACTTGGGAAGAGTTTTTCCTCAGTGGGAATGTGTTTTTTCACTTTAGGGAGTAGCCTATTAGGAAAAGTATTAATATCTAATAATTCCCTAATTGTAGTAATACTATTGATTAGCTTGATTTATAAATGTCGCAAATGTAGAAAGAAGGAGACGTCAGATATTAAATATAGAGCCACAAAAAGAAAGAGAGAAGAGATAGAATTACAGGACATGAGAGGAAAGTATGAGATTATGAAGGATTTAGGGGCATATGTAGGTAATTTACATTTTGCGATTCTCAAATAGCGATTTTTAAGGAATCGCTATTTGACAATTGCAAAATGGAATGTAGGTAATAAATCGCAATTTTCTACAAATCCCTAAAATTCCTTAATTGCGATTAGTAAATTGCGAATCGCAATTAAGGAATGAGTGTCCCATTCATTCCTATGGGCCAAGAGGCCAAGGGACACCTGTTGCACCCCTGGAATGTGCCTGTAAGTACATGTGGCGCACATACATGCCCTAAGGGCATGTCTGTGCGCCACATGGCACTTTGAATTATTCAAAAAATAAATTTTGACAGGAAATCGCAAAATACCATCTACTTGGAGTAGGTGGTATTTTGCAATTCCTTAAGCCAAAATCGCATTTTAAAAGTCACCCCTACATAGCATTTAAGGAATTGCAAAATTGCAATTCCTTAACTGCTTGAGCAAAATAAGGAATCACAATTTTTGCGATTCCTTATTTTGCTAAGTGGCACCTACATACCAAATGGCCGCTTGCGATTCGCAAACGCCTTCCTACATATGCCCCCTAGTGTTTTAAATAAGTTGCAATTTGCATTTGTTGGGTATTTAGATGAACGCTCAAAATCGGCATCACAGGTGGGATTGATGGACCAGAGTTTTTCGGAAAATGAAAAACCTGCTCAGATGAAACCCTCAGAAACATTAATTAACAGTGTGCTGTGAAAATGATACTAAAAGAAAGATAAAAAAGGGAAATCCGTTTGCGCATGCCTGTACTAATGTATAGAACTCAGCCGCAAATGCTCTTGGCTTTAAGAAAAATAAAAGACTAATGCTGCTTTTGTGCACGGTAATAACATTTGCTAGGAAATAATAATATGGGTTGTGCATGGGTTAGTGCAATGCTGGGATGGTGTGCAATGAAATTACATGTCATAAAAATGATAATGTTTGTGTTTGTTTTCTATAGAAAATCAAGCATGGGCCTACTGTTCTGCATGTCAGTCTGGGGTTAATAATTGGTGAAAGAGGGTTTCGAGAGCGAAGAGAGAGCACAAAGGTTGTGCGTGTCATTGTATGACTGCCGAGCTACGGAGTAAAAAAGATAATCAGTGGAAGCAAGCAACTTCCTTCTCAAGGTGGCAGAGGCAACAATGGATGTGTAGAGACTTGCAACATGGAATGTGCTGCAGGAAATATGTACTATGACAGTGATTCGAAGTTATTTCCTGTGAAAAATCTGTTGTAATGCTGAAAGCTTAAGACAAAAGAACATTGAATAAGATGGTCATGTTGAGAGTGATATGACTTGCATACCCCCATCCTTAGCCAATGAGAGACGTAGTTTATTCTATTATTGAAACAAATGTGGGTTGGACATTTTGGTTTTAGGGTATAATTGAGGTGCCCGTGGGTGGGGTTAGAAGAGCCATCGCTGTTGTCTGTTTGCTGTTTCCAGATAGTGGCCTACCTGTTTCCTGATTCCTGACTTATTCTTTGCCACTCGACTCTTCTTGAGGGGCCATACTGCCCTTTGGCCAGAGAGTAGATTTACCTGAGTCCTACTTGGGTTATATAGATAATATTCTGGATTTGCATAATCATTTGCAAGTGTATTTTGTCTCTGAAACGTTTCTCTCTCCTCCTATCCATTCCTTCAATGCATTATTTATTTGACATGAGTTTTGATTCTGTACAATGCTAATACTTTTTTTCCGTGATAGTCTATGATTTGCATTGTAGGACTGTACTTGATGAACAGTTATTTCACATTATTTGTCGATAAACATTATAGATTGCACACTGAGTCTGTTATTATTTAGTAGTATTGATGAGTACATATTATTGCTATCAACTATTCAACTCCCAAAGGTAGGTCGCCACAAACATATACATTCTATAAGAAGGAATGCAGGTTCAATTGTGTATTCAGTAAAGTCGGGTATAAACTTGTATCTCAATGAACCTAGCGTGAAGGGATTAGTTCGGTAAAGTAAATGGGCCTTTGTTTGTGTAGGAATTATTGATCCCTGATCACTGGATCAGCGTGATACGAACATTACGTGGAGGAGTGAACCAAATGGTCTTTAATGCTTTTATCGTGTTTGAAGGCAAACATAGTGGTTTGTAATGGGGGGTCTATGCTCTCAATCAAGCACCATTTATTTAGCTCAGATTGCACATTTTATTTCTGTGAGTGCAGAATGTGGTTAAACAACCATTTTGTCTACAGAGGTCCTGTTTTTAGGAGTGAGAAGTTCCTCTTTTGGGCAATACTAGGCACGTTTGAGAGAGTACTTAAATATTTTTTTTAGGGTAGCCCCTGGGTAACAATTTGCCCCTTAGACTGAGAGCCTCCCTGAAGTAATCCTCTGTAAAGGAACAGTTTCTGCTTAAATGTATCCCAAAGGGTAAATATTATGTGAAAAACAAGGACCCCCTGAACAGAGATAAAAAATTCCTAGGACAGGGAAATAGTATATATGCAAAAATTCCTAGGCAATTATGATAAAAACAAAGGGAACTAGTAGGTGGAAGAGGAGGACACACAAAGCAAAAACTCAACCCAAAGGGGAAATATCCATGACAATGCAGGCATTACAAAGCAATGCCTTTACAACGTAGCCAATATAACACAAGTTCCAATACAACACATGCTATTACAATGCATGCCATTATAATGCATATGCCTCACTGCCCAGCACCTTCCCTGAGGTAAGCACCCCGCGGTGTTAGGATACTAAATTACGTTGTAATGGTTCATGCGTTGTAATGGCTAGCATTGTAATAGCATGCGTTGTAATGGAAGTTGTGTTGTAAAAACTGCATTGTAAAAGTATGCGTTGTAATAATTTGCACTGTAACGTCATACATCCAAGGTGAGATGTTGTTAGACTTTATTCAAATAAATAGGAACATTTTAAAAAGTATGTTCAGGGCCGAACCAAATCAAAAAAATATTGTCAATATATCATTTCCAACATTTAGGGGCCCATTCCAATCTGGGTCGCAAAGCACTCTGACCGAGTCGGATCCGGGGTGTTTCCCGACCGATTCAGACTCCAGCAGTCCGACTGAGTGAGTATGATGCGACCGTTTTCTGTCGGACTCGGTTTGGTCGGACTCCCATTGAAGTCAATGGGAGCCGGTTGTACAACACGTACATGGGCTCCCATTGACTGAATGGGTACGTCGTGGACAAGTGTGCCCCCTACAGTGGGTATGCGTCAGTGCCATCCGCACCATATATGCCTGTGTTGGAGAGGTCCATGGGTCTCCCCCTTTGTCCAAGTCGTAAGGCTGCGGGTGACAGGGGGTCCGACACGGACCCTCGAAGTCCGACTCCGGGAGCTATTGTGAGCCAGACACTCCAACTCGATCCGGCTGTCCGGATCAAGCATCGTACTAGCTCGGTCGTGAAACGTCTCCACTGTGCACTATGGTTTGCTTGTGACCGAGTCGTACACAGTGGTTTGGACCCTGAAACGATTTGGACCGAGATTTTACGCTTGTTCGCATCGTACTTCGATGTCCAGACCCGTGTATGACTCGGACGGAAAATCAGCCTCCAAATCGGATCCACTTATGCCGAACCCGATTCGGTGCCCTTCCGAACGAGATCGGAATTGGCACTTAATGTTGGAGCAGAATCTGTTCTGATCAGAGAGTACATGAAGTTTTTCAATGTGATCCACATAAATGTTTGCTAGATTTGGAGTAAAAACTGCTCCTATCGATGTTCAGGAACATTGTTGGTAAAAATTTCCATCAGATATGAAATAGTTGTGCTGCAAGGCAATTCTGAGAACAGAAATAATAAAGTTGGCAGGACTTGGCTGGGTCCCATTTGTGTGTTCAGCAGATTTTCTATTTTCCTATGGTATCTTGATATATAGAAAGGCTATGTCAAAGTCACCCGCCAATCGCTTTCTTCATTGAAGGGCATGCTATCACTTTCACAGGTTTTTGTATGGGGACATAGTCTTTAATAAACATCTTTATGTAGCATCCTAGAGGTACTAGGGTAGATCCGCATCCAGAAACGATAGTTCTGCCCGGTGGAGTGGTGAAATTTTTATGTAATTTTGGCAAAGTATACAGAACCAGGGTACAATGGTTCTCGAAATTAAGATACCCAAATTCATTTTTGGAAATGTACCCCTCTTCTTTGGCATTGGCGGTTACCTTTAGTATTTCATTTCTGATCATGGTTAAGGGATTTGTGGATAATCCTTTGTAATGTTTATGTAGGTCTGTGTCATAATCAGTACAGTCTTGGATAACAATTCTTCCTCCCTTGTTTGCTGGTTTCATAATTATGGATCTGTTGTTTTTAAGGATCGTAAGGTTTGTCTCTCAGTCAGGAAGATATTGTATGGAGTAAAGCTCCTGACTTCAAGTTGTCAAACCTGTTATCTGGCCTGGATCTTGTAATAGCCAATAGGCCAATTTCAGGCTCAAACTCCCTCCAACCAACATACGTGGGTAGAGGACACCAAACAACAGTTGACTACATTCTCCTGTTGTCTGGATTGCTACGCTTAGCTAGATCCTTCCAGGTTTTGACTAATACACTTAGTGATCATTCCGCTCCGAGGATGGATCTTCACCTGACTGATTCAAAGCCCCTAAATACAGCTATAGCGAAAACTCTTGCCCAGAATAAATTGGAGTTAGGTAAACAAAATGGCTACACATTAAAATGGGGAAAAATAAATCCAACCGAAATTACAAAAAAATTGGTAAATGCGGCATATCCAAATATTATTAAATGTCTGGATGTAACAGAAACAGATGAAGAAGTCCTAAATAACTTTACCCAAATATTAGAGAAAATCAAGGGACTTCTCTGGATAATTTTTTTAAATCTACCCAAGGTGTTTTGTCTATTGTGTGTGAATGTTGTCTTCTAATCATCTTCTCTAAGATAGGGCTATACTTTCTCTTTTGAAATATTTTTGAGATTTTTGGTAGCCTTGTCAGTGTTTGTCTTTACTTCAAATTAGTTAAATTCCTAAATGCTTTTATTAAGTTTGTCTAGAAGTATCTTTGTTTCTGCTATTATGTCCTCATCTACAAGTACTCTTTCTAGAGCTGCAATTGCTTTAAGCTCTTCATTGTTGTGTTACATAGTCCTCTCTACTCCCTATACCATCCAATGTTGAGAGCGCATTGTAGAAATGTGGCTAAATCAACCATGGAATTTTTTTCTTGTCTCTAAAGATACCTGGCACATTTCTAACTTGCAAACCATGAGGTATAATGCCTGTTTTTAGGTACTCAGAGGCAGATTTACAAGAAACTGATGCATCTCTGCATCATTGCAGCGATGCATCAGTTTACTTGCGTCATGCAAAAAAAACCTTCTGCCACCATTGATGCGTTGCATTTACAATGCAGCGCACAATGGCGCAAGGATTGACAGATGCATCATGCATATGTTGCCGCAAACGTCACACATTGCTGAAGTTGTGTCGCAAGCACTATGCAACTCCAGCAATGCTGAGGAAGGCCTGTACCTATTGTTCTACGTCACTCCTTACACCTGCTTCAAGCAGACACAAGATTTTGACGCCGTGGTATCTCAGAAGTGGCGCTTTGAACTCTTGTAGATTTCAATGCATCACTTTTATGAGGCTTTCTTGAGCGCCCACCCTGCATACATCAAACCTGACACAGGTATAATGTATCGCAATGTGGTGCATTGTTTGCACTGCCACTGAGTCGCAAAAGTGAGTAACAGCGGCACAAAAGTGTCTCAAGGGGCTTATAAATCTTCCCCACAGTGAGTATTTGTGCGTGCAATTCTGGACATGCTTCTCTTTAGATTTCTCAAGTTCTGGATAATTAACTGTTTGGAACTGATTACTCTGCTGGATTCTCCTGTAAACAGAGATGGAGCACTTGTGATTTTATCAATATACGTATAAGCAGGCTTCTCTATCTCCAGAAGGAGTAGGTTTACCTGTGATGAAACAGGAGGGGGGAGGGAACATCTAATGCAGATAAAAATGCTTGCACTTTCGGTGTTGTGTCAGAGAAACAAGAGCAATACTGCTCACAAGGTACCAGGGCATACAATATATATATGGAAACAAAAAGGTTTCTTTATACATGACAATGTCCATTTTTTAATAAACAATTTCTTATAACAGCCGGGAATGCAAGCTGACTACGTTTCGAGCCCACAAACAATAAGGGGTCTCATCAGGACCTAAAATGAGGGATACTTGAAATTTAATATAGAAGAATACCTTAAGCAGGGAGAAAAGAGAAATGTGAGTATGTACGTATTGAAGCATTGAGGGACTTGACAACTTGATGAATCACAGATATCATAATGTGGGGTTTTTATATAGCGCAACTGCTTCTCCTAGGATTGTCCTGATGACACTGCAGAAAGGGGGACAGTGGTGGAATAAGAAGGAGCTAGGGGCTGGAAAAAACATGTCTTTAGCTTTTTTCTGAAACACATGTGTTGCCTTGATACATCTGAGGGTCAATGGTAGTTTGTTCCAGAGGGAGGGGCCCAAGAAAGACAGAGCTTTCCCCCAGACCTTGTCTTTCTGATTTGTGGGATTCTGGCAAGGCAGATTTGCAGAGAGAAGGTTTCTCTGGGGGTCATAGAACTTAATTCTGTTATGTAAATAGCTGGCCCATATCCGTATAAGGCTTTCTGGGTCTTAAAGATAATCCTATTCCCTACCAGCAACCAATGAAGACTTTTAATAAGACTTGACACATGAGAATCACAGGGGGGGCCGAAGATAGCTTGGGCAGCTGCATTTTGAACTAGCTGCAGCCTATCAATAATGTATTTTGGCATGCCTGAATATAGACCGTTCCTATAATCAAGACGTGAAATGATCAAGGTTTGAATCACTTGTGGTCTGGCCACGAAGGACAAAAAAAACAGAAGCTTGAGAAGAATTAAAAGAAGGGCAAAACAAGTGCCTGCCACTGAATGTATTTAGGAATGGAATAGCAACTGACAATCAAATTTAAAGTCCAGGTTTTTTACGATCAGATTTTTTATAAGTGGGAGGGGGCGTCAGATGGCCAAAGGGAATGCCAAGGAGTCTCAGACTCTGAACCAAAAAAAACTGCTCTGTCTTTCAAGCATTACATTTAAGTTGGTTCGTGGACTGCCACCCAAACACCACTGAAAGGCAGTTGCGGATTTTGCTGCCTGGGCAAGGCTCATTATTCTTCCAATTTAACAGCAGCTGGGTGTCATCTGCATATGACACGATTTGCGCCCTTAAGGATTCTGCCAATGTAGCCAAAAGAGAAAGGTAGATTTTAAATTGAGTCGGGATCAGTGCAGAGCCCTTAGGTACTCCTAAACTTAGATTGCGGAATTTGGCTGAGAAGGGGTGGCACCATACCTCTCCTTTCTCCTGCAAGAAGGATGATAGTCACTTCCAGGCCAGCACCTTAATACCAACTGAATGGAGATGTGCCAAGAGGATATGGTGCGAGATTGTATCAAAAGCAGCTAATAGGTCTAAAAGAACCAATAGTCTATAGATAAGTGCCCCAGATATCCATTGCTTCGGTACATGGGAGAGAGTAAACCCTAAAATCTCCACCCCTTCTAATTCCAATAGGTACAGCTGGGTCAAAGTGTAGCACTCCTTATAAATAATAGCAAGTACTCCCCCTCTGCTCTTGTCTTCATCTTTCCTCACAATTTTAAATTCTTTGGGGACTGCTGACCAGATATCCGAGCCAGAGGAATCTGTGAGCCAAGTTTCAATTAAAAACAAAGCATTAGGACGTTCTTCACATAGTAAATCATGAATATTATTAGCATGTTAAGGGAGGGAACGAGAGTTGATCAGAGCTGCCATAAAAAAAAGGCCTCAGCTCGAGTTGAGGAATAGACGAGTGCTCCCTATGATTATTGCAGGAATCACAAGATGTACACTTACTCTCAGAAAGGCCAAAAGTATGGGGGTTAAAACGTGTGCATCTAGGTGTTGGAGCCAAGTCATGAAGTTGATAAGGGCTATAGGAATAATAAGGGCATCTTTTAAAAAGACACCGGCATAGTGGCTGGTGCTGGACGCTTCCAGGACACTGACGAGTGCAGATGGGCTTGCCTTTGGCGCACCTTCACGCAAGCCAGAGGCACATCCGCGTAATGTCCCCGCTTAAATGCATACAGGAGGCCAGGGAAGCTAGAGCGCATACTCTCAAAGATGGCCGCGCTAGCTGTCCCTAAAGAAGAGAAAAGGCTGCTGTGCACAAACCCCTTGTGCATGCAAACTAACAGAACACCAGCTGCTTTCTACACTCCTGCAGAATATGGTGTGTGTCTCTCAACAACCCCATATAGTGCCTGTCCCTCAACAACTTAGGTCAGTGTCTAGATTAGTTTCAATTCACAGTTTATATTTCAGATTCAAAACATACTCAGATTCATGTGAGCAATAAAGCCAATGCTTACTAAAAACCACCTACGGTGTAAAGCTATTTAAACTTCAGAGCGCATTAAGATCACACTTAAAAAACAGAGAAAAACGCACATAAAATAAATAGGAATGAACAGCGAGTGCGATAAACCCACCGCAAACCTTACAGCACTCGCATCCAAGCAGCATCCCTGCTTAAAGGCATACTGGAGGCCAGGGAAGCTGGAACGGGCACTCTCAAGGATACTGCTCTAGCCACCCCAAAGAAGAGAAAGGGCTGCTGTGCACAAGCCCCTCATGCACGCACACTAACAGAACCCCAGCTGCTCCCTACACTAAAGCAGAATATGGTACGTGTCCCTCAACCTCCCAATATGGTGCCTGTCCCTCAACAACTCAGGTCAGTGTCCAGATCAGTTTCAATTCACAGTTTATAGTTCAGATTCAAAAGATACTAATATTCATGTGAGCAGTAAAGTCAATACTTACTAAAAACCACCTAAGGTGTAACGTTATTTAAAATTCTGAGCTCCATAAGATCACGCTTAAAAAAACAGAGAAAAATGCACATAAAATAAATAGGAACATAAAGAGTGTGAGATGAATCCACTGCGAACCTTACAGCACTCGTGTCTGCGCATTGTCCCTGAAGTTGGGGGTTTATATACACATAGGGCCCAGCATGGTGCTTTGAGAGAGGTGAAGAAAATGAGGGAATTAGTATATCAGCAATAAAAAATGTGCGAACATACGTGACAAGAACTTTCAATTCTATTAAGGACACAGAGGCGAGAATTATGCTTCTCATTTCTTTACTGCAAGATTTCAGCAGCCAATAAAACAACAGAAAACAAAATACTAAAATATCCGTGAACACTTGCATGTCACATGAACAACCATAGAGTCTTCCCCTATATCAGCTCAGTACAAGGAAGCAGTGTCCTTTTTCTTTGAACAACATCCAACAGTTAAGTCTGTGATATGACCTCTGCTCTTGAAAGCATCTTTATAGAACAGGAAAAACTTCTCCAGAAAAAAACAGTAGCCCAACGGGGCTCGACCTCCGAACTTGGGTCCTGATCCAGCGGGACTCGCAAAACTCCTTGGAAGGGGTAACTTTTGATAAGAATCATCGAAACCTCATTTGTTGTCTGCATCTAAAATACAAGAAATATGCTGTAACATAGTTCACCATATTTCTTCAATACTCAAAGGAAAGGGAAGAGAAAACAAGGAAACACATGCAGTATCTGGTGGCCACTTTAGCGGTCAACAACTCCTCCATCTTGGTATTAGGACTGTTTAATTTTTGGCCCTCAGACCCCGCAGAATGCTCGACTTCTAATGAATTCTCAGATACTCTTCGTTCCCTCAAATTTGACTCCGACGTTCATTCCCCCACTCACATTCAGGGCCACATCCTTGATCAGATTTGGTCCCTTAATTGTCCAATAGCCTCCTTGTTCATCTCCCCTTGCACTTGGTCCAATCACTCCTTGATTTCCTTTTCCCTGTACCTTAGTCCAGTCACCAAGCCCCCCTTCTCAAAAACATCTGGGCGCGCTCCTGGAACCAGGTGGATGTGGCCTCTCTGTCTGCCACACTCTCTGCATCTAGTCTGGATCTACACGGTCTGTCGTCTTCTGCACAAGCTGATTCTATTAACTCCTGGCTCCTGACAGGTTGCAATTCGGTCGCTCCCCTCATGTGGGTGTCCTCCAGGCTTGTGAACGACGCGAACTGTTGGTTCAATGAGGAATTGAAGGCCTTAAAACTAACTGTGCGCCACGCTGAGCGGGCCTGGAGGCGAGATTACTGCCCCAACCTTAAAACCCAGTATGTCATCCTCCTCTCCCAGTACAAAAAATCTATTTTGGCTGCTAAGACTGCTTATTTCTCCTCAAAAATCCTGGCTGCCGAAAATCAGCCTAGAGAATTTTTTTCCATTGTACACAATCTCGCCTTCTCCGATAGAGCTACCCTCAAACCCTCCCCTTCCCAGGACTTATGTGACTCCCTCAACACTTATTTTCTGGACAAAGTTTCTAACATTAAAGCCAATATCCCCCCCTCTTTCCTTTGTTGACCCCCAGTGTCCGTCAGTCGGGCTCGTCTTGACTCCTTCCCCCTCTTGACAGAAGAGTCTTTCCTCTCCCTCCTTTCTATGGTGAAATCAGGCTCCCCTTTAGACCCCAGTCCTGCCCACATCCTTAAGCACATCTACTCGATTTGTGTGCAGCCCCCTCTCAAATTTCTCAATAGTTCACTGTCCCAGGGCATTGTTATTCAGCCTCTTAAATCGGCCATCATTGTCCCTATCCCCAAAAAACCTGGTGCTGACCCCTTCGCTCTTGTCAACTACTGCCCCATTTCATTATTGCCCTTTCTGGGGAAGGTATTGGAGCGCCATGTGACCAGAGCGCTCAGTACCTTTGTTGAAGAGAACTGTGTGTTAGCCCCCCGTCAGGCTGGTTTTCGCCCCGCACACTCCACGGAGTCCGTGGTGCTACCGGTCCTCGACAACCTCAGGGAGGGCATGGACACCAACCACCCCCAGGCCCTGGTCCTCCTCGACCTCTCCGCCGCCTTCGACACGGTTGACTATTCCATCTTACTTTCCTGTGTCAGGGCGGCGGGGGTTGGAGGCTCGGCCTTGGTCTGGCTGTCCTCCTTCTTGAGGGACCGCACCCAGGCAGTGCACTTGGGTGACTTTTCGGCGGACTTCCGGAAGGTACAATGCGGGGTTCCTCAGGGCTCCTCCCTTTCCCCTCTTTTATTTAACTTGTACATTGCCCCTCCTATATTTGCCCTTCAGCAAATGGAGGTCTCCGTCTACAATGATGCGGACGACCGTCAGTTTATTTTCAATTAGTTCCCATCCCCTGAGTCCATGGTTACGTTCCAGTCGGTTATGATTTTTATCCGGGACTGGATGAATTACAACCACCTGAAGTTAAACCCAGACAAAACTGAACTGATTTTGACAGGTGGCTGCTCCAGTCCCTGGACCTCTCTTTTTTGGCCCCCCTCCCTGGGCCCCCCCCCCCTTCTCCATCTTCCTCTGTGAAAACTCTTGGGATTAAGTTGAACGACCAACTCACTCTGCACTCCCAGGTTAGTTTAGTGGTGTCCTCTTCCTTTCTTTCACTCCGCACCATTCGTAAAGTTTCCCGTTTCTTTTCCTTTTCTGCCTTAAAACTCATAGTCCTGGCGATGATAATCTCTCGCCTCGATTATGGTAACGCTCTATACTGTGGCATGCCCGCTTACAGTATGCGGCGATTACAGCTGGTTCCAAACCAGGCTGCCCGCCTGGTTTATAATCTGGCTAAGTTCCACCATGTCACCCCTCTCCTCAAGTCCTTGCACTGGCTCCCTATCCGAGAACGAGCTCAGTTCAAGATGGGCTGTATTACTTTTCAGGCTCGGGTTGGCGCAGCCCCTGCTTTCATTTCTTCGGAAATTAAAGCCTACGCCCCGTTAGGGAACTGCGCTCATCCTCCCAACAATTGTTGGCAGTTCCCCGCTTTAGGCGTAAAAAGTGGGGGGGCACAAAATTTTCCACACTTGCCCCTGCCTTTTGGATTTCGCTCCCCGCCCACCTCAGATCTTTTACCCAATACTCACACTTCCAAAAAGCGCTAAAAACATTTCTCTCCGCACAAGCCTTCCCACTGTAACTGTCCTGTTTCTGCCTCCCTCTGATCTTCTTGTTCTCTGGGTTCTGTACACCACAGCGCCATGAAACCGCCAGGTGAACGTGCGCTCTATAAATGCTTTAAACTCAAACTCAAACTCAGTATAAATATTATACATATATCAATACATTGACGATTGGATGGGATAATCTTGAAAATTCTTGTCACGTATGTTTGCACATTTTTAATTCTATGTCAGGACCGGAGGCTCCGATTATGCTTTTTCAAAGCTTTGCTGCCACCACAGATGCTACTTCTACAATAGGTTTGTAATAAATGGATTTAAAAGTAGATTCTGATGACCAGTCAGCTGCATTCATAATATCAGTCAAGCTGACACCCAAAGAAAAAGACATGGAAGCCATCGCTCCCCAAGCTGAGTGAGCAACACATTTTGACACATGAATGCCAGCTTCCGCTATTAACCAGTGTACCCATCTAGCCAAAGTAGCTGGAGTCACAGGATTAAATGTTTTTTGTAATGCAATCAATAATTGACTATTCATATCAGAACGAAACTCTGCTGTACTTACCTCGTAATCCTTCAAACATTGAACCACACATAGTTTAGGATTAGCAGGAAAAGCTGGATAAGATACTGAAGAGATATTACATTTAGTCCGCTTAGTAATAGAAAAGATTACACCCTCCGGGGAGAATCTTCCCCCAGCTAGATCCAAAGCTCTAATGTCTAAAGCTCTCTGGCACGATACTAAACAAAGTAACAGAGTCAATTTGGCTGATAAATGTTTTCTAGACAATATTTGTTAGAAGGCCGCGATTCAAGAAATCTCAGCACAGATGAAACATCCCACAATTCAGAAGACTTCGGACAAGGAGTTTTGACCATACGTATGCCTCTGAACAGTTTACATACTTAGAGATGTTCACCCACTGGTTTACCGCCAATCGTCATATGACCTGCTAAGATGGCTGACCGAAAATTGTTGATGGTCCTTAAGCTAAACCCGAGGCAGCTATGGAAGCAAAACAGTTTACCATCAAGGAGATGTGCTTTAACGGGATCCCCTTCCCATTGAGGGCACCAGCTACACCAACATTACCGGGCAGAGGAATATCTCTTATGCTTGTTAACTGACTAGGCCTCACTAATGAATCTGTCAGCATCTCTTGAAAGGCCCAGTATCTTCCATCTGTCCCTGAAACCCACCAGGCTACTAGATGAAGATGCCCTGACCCTATCAGAGGATGAGGGACTTTTTGAGGGTCCAGCAATAGGTTCAAGAGCTGCGGCAGGAGGATCCAGGTTGCACACGACAATTGATCATGGGGTACCAGGGCTGAGCCCTCCACAGGGGGGTGATCAGAATCAATTCTGAGTGATGGCATCAGATCTGAGCTAGAACCCCGGGGCTCATCATGAATGGAGGAAAAGCATAGCAAAGAGTCACTGGCCATGTTTGAAGAAAGGCATCCGTGGCTAATGCCTCCAGATCCGGACGCCAAATGAAAAAAGACGGCACCTGTCTGTTGAGACAAGAGGCAAATAGATCTATCTTGCACGGACACCAGAGACGAACCAGCGACTAGAAGACTCTGGGATGGAGTCTATAATTGCTGAAGTCCTGAAGATATCGAGAGTGCCAGTCAGCCACCTCGTTGTTGCAACCAGGAAGATATTATGCTATCACTGAAATTCTGTGTTGCAGGTGAAAGTGCCAAAAATCCTTGGCTATCTCTGTCAAAATCAAAGACTTGGTCCCCCCTAGTTTGTTCACGTATCGCATGGCAGATATGTTGTCCATGCAGAGAAAGATACAAAAATCTGTCTTTTGAGGGGAAAGACAACAAATCACAAAAGAGCCTGCGAGAAGCTCCCATCAGTTTATGTGCAGCAAAGGTTTCTCCTGTGACCACCTGCCTCCAGTTGATAGCTGGCCGCAGTGGGCTCCCCAACCCCACCTGCTGACATTGGATTCTATCACCACTTCTGGGCTGGATCCCAAGAGGGCTCGACCATTCCAAGCCTCCATGTGGTCTAACCTCCATTGCATCTCAAACCTCGCCTCCTCCAAGAGGGGAATACTATTTGCATACCCAAGGCCTTTACGGAGATGCTGGATCTTCAGTCGTTGCAACGCACATTCATGGAGAGGTCCTGGAAAGATCGCTTCGATTGATGAAGAGAGGAGTCCTAGGATCTGGGCTACAGATCTCAAGGACACAACCTGCTTGCTCAAAATAGACCTCAATACTCTCTTGACTGAGCAGACTTTCTGAGAGGGAAGGAGGAGTTGACAAGACAGGGAGTCGATCTGAAACCCCAAGAACTCTATGGATTGGGTTGGTATTAAGATTGACTTCCGCGGATTCACCAAGAATCCCAGACTGTGAAGAAGATTGATCATCCATTCTAGGTGAGTCACTACCAGGTGACAGTACCGAGCCGTAATTAAGATGTCATCTAAATGAATAATCAGACGTACACCTTTTGCTCTTAGAGATTCTACTACTGGTTGGAGGAGTTTTGTGAAGCACCAAGGTGCTGACTAAAGACTGAAGGGGAGAACTTGGTACTCGTAGCAAATCCCCTGCCAGAAAATCTGCAAGAATCGACGATGGGGACCAAAGATTGGATCTGAAAGATAGGTGTCTTTCAGGTCTAGACAAACTTGCCAATCGCCCTCTTGAAGTAAATCGCGCAAGAAATGGATGCCCTCCATCTTGAAGTGGAGGTACACCACCCAACCATTGAAACCCTTGAAATTTAGAACTAGTCTGGACCCACCCCCTTGCTTTTCCACCAGAAAGGTGCTGCTGTGGAAGCCGTGAGGATGAGGGTCCGTAGCCACAATCGCCCCTTTGCGAAGAAGAGAGGCTGATTCTTCTGAAATAAAGACATGATCTTGTCTGGAAAAATACAGGTGAGGAGGGGCGGAAATCTGACTCAGGAATTGTAAAAATTGATCTTGAAACCCTGCACGGTCTCCAGCACCCATGTGTCTTGTGAAATAGTCCGCCACATATGCAGAAAAATTGAATTCTGCCCCACAGAGTTACCTCCGATTAAGGGATAATTCTCATCTGCATTTTCCGGACTCCTGTCCACCTTGGTTACCTCCGAAACTGGTTTTTGGACCTTGTTTCTGGCATGGTGTTGGGTAGAAGGAGGGGATGTTATAGTTGGGGTCCTGATAACCACCTCTCTGCTGGTACTGTCCCCTCGGGCTGCTTGATTATATTCCCAGCCGAACAATCACCCTCGGAAACATGCCAAAAACCGGTCCGAATGCGTGTTTGAGTGAGCCCTGGGCTTTAGCTAATGGCCCAATTCAGAGGAGGCGAGTTCGGTCAACTTAGGGTCCAGTTTCAATAGTATAGAGCGCCTACCCTCACTAGACATAGAACAGTTGGCATTGCCCAGTTGGCAGATCGCAAGCTGAGCCCAGACAATCAGTTCCTCAGGGTCTATGGCCATTGCAGATTCCTTTGTAAGGGGAGCTGCCATGTCCAATAACTTATCCTGGCAGGTTCTCCATGCCTTATCTATACTCTTTTTTGGGTCCTTAGAATATTTTTTAAGATAGGTCACTATTGAGGGTTCTACCTCCGGTGTCTCTGCTAATCTGCCTGCGAGGTCAGGTCTAGGGCATTCTGAGCAGAGATGTGCTCTCACTGCTTTGTCAAATGCTTGACGAAGGTGAGAGTGGACCTAATCTGCCACTTCTTGTGGTGGGAGCCAGGCTGTGAAATTAGGATGCACAATCTCTGTAGGGTCAAAAGTCAGGAGTTTGGGCCAGGTGGGCGTCTGCACATGACGCTCCTTTCTAGCTTTCTTAGAGGGGCGAGGAGCCTCCCCCTAATCTGAAGACTGGTGTGAGGATGTACCATAGGAGTCCTCTTGAAAAATCTCTCTGATGGTTGCCTCCCTCTTGGAGTTTCCTTAGGCATGATCTGAAGCCATGGACTCGGCTAGTTTGGCAAAATCTGCTGTGTGAGGATTTGTGACCCATTTACCACTGGCCTTAGGACGGGAACCTGGAGTGGGAAGCCAGCCCTGCTGTTGCACAAAAGAACAAAAGATGATGTTCCAGTGGCTCAATAGCCCTGATCAGTGCTCTATTTACGGAGAACTGTATTCCAGCATCAAGGGCCTCAACAAGGTCCTGCTCCATAGAACCAGAAGGATCTTCATCACCATACTCCTCATCCTAGTAGAATTCAGTCATCCTGTAAGGCAGTGTATGTATAAGTTGAGGAGCGGAATATTTAATTATGGGGGCCAAAATCCCATATCGGGACTTAAATTATTGCATAAGACCAAAAATCAGGTGGAGTGGAGCAAACCCAGGCAAGCCAGACAATGTAGTGAAATAACAGTTAAACTGTGGAGGAAGGGCTTGCCGATCCACTCTAGGCAGAGCCTATGCCGATTATGCAGCCCCAACACTCTGGACCAAGAAATCGAGCTACGAGCTTAAACACTGCTCTCGCTCCTAAAAAACTCCGAAGCGAAAGTAAAAATGCCCCCAAAATGGCCACCGTGCAGGCGCAATGCAAGTCACACAGTACCAGTAAAAGAGGCCTCCACGTCAGGCAGACGCACGTTCTTGCTCCCTCAATCTCCCGCTCAGCAGATGATTGAACGAGGAGACGACACCGAGAAATCAAGTTTGGGGGAAAAAACAGGTAAGGACCGCATACAACCACAGCCCAAAGGGCAAGAAATGCAGGAAATATCAATTAGCAAAGAAAGCATGACAGTAAGCAATTACTCCAGATAACAGTAGTCCTTAACATCAAGAAATATTGCATAACAATGGCAACAAAATGCATGGAATAATTGAGAGAGCACTTAACTGGCTGCGTAGCAGCAAAGAAAGAGGACACGGTTTCATTATACTGAGCTTATATAGGGCAAGACGCTATGGTTGTTCATGTGACGGTCAACAGACAAAATATTGACTACAAAATATCGAATGGACATAATATCGAGTACAAAATATAGGCTGGACAGAATATCGAATGGACAGAATATAGACATCAGAAATATTGTTTTGAAGGTAAGTAATGTAATATCGAATTTTAAAATATAGATAGTGAAAATATCGAAGTACATAATATAGGTTAAGAAAAATATCGAACTTTTAATAATATCGAATGTTTTTATAGTGTATTTTATGTGTTAAAAGTGTTTATTTATGTTATAATGTAATTTAATTAATGAATTTAATGTTATTTAAATTTTGCGTAATTTAATTCTGTAGCGGGTTGTGGGTTTATAGGGGAATAGGGTGGGAAGTAATTTAATTATAATTAATTAAATATGTAAATTTATTTGGTATTTGTTTATAATTAATTGTTAATTAATTTTTATTTAGTAATTGATTACATTTTAATTGTTGATTAATTTTATTTAATTGATTAATTGATAATTATGTTAATTTAACTAATTTAATTTCTGTAGCGGTTGTGGGTTTATAGGGGAGTAGGGTGGGAAGTAATTTAATCATAATTAATTAAATATGTTGATTTATGTAGTGTAATTTAATTATAATTAAATGTAAATTTATTTATTGGTATTTGTTTATAATTAATTGTTAATTCATTTTTATTTAGTAATTAATTACATTTTAATTGCCAATTAATTTTATTTAGTTGATTAATTGATAATTATGTTAATTTAACTAATTTATTTTCTGTAGCGGGTTGTGGGTTTATAGGGGAGTAGGGTGGGAAGTAATTTAATTATAATTAATTAAATATGTTAATTTTTGTAGTGTAATTTAATTATAATTAATTAAATATGTTAATGTATGTAGTAAAATTTAATTATAATTAATTAAATATGTACATTTATTTATTGGTATTTGTTTATAATTAATTGCTAATTTATTTTTATTCAGTAATTAATTACATTTTAATTGCCAAATAATTATATTTAATTGATTAATTGATAATTATGTTAATTTAACTAATGTAATTTCTGTAGCGGGTTATGGGTTTATAGGGTAGTAGGGTGGGAAGTAATTTAATTATAATGAATTAAATATGTTAATTTATGTAGTGTAATTTAATTATAATTAATTAAATATTTCAATGTATGTAGTGTAATTTAATTATGATTACATGTAAATTTATTTATTGGTATTTGTTTAAAATTCATTGTTAATTAATTTTTATTTAGAAATTAATTAAATTTTAATTGCCAATTAATTTTAGTTAATTGATTAATTGATAATTATGTTAATTTCAATAATTTAATTTCTGTAGCGGGTTGTGTGTTTATAGGGGAGTAGGGTGGGAAGTAATTTAATTATAATTAATTAAATATGTTTCTTTATTTGTTGGTATTTGTCTATAATTAATTGTTAAATTATATTTTTGGGGTAATTAATTAAATATAAAATGCCAAATAATTTTATTTAACTGATTAATTGATAATTATGTTAATTTATGTAATTTAATTTCTGTAGTGGGTTGTGGGATCATAGGGGAATAGGGTGGGAAGTAATTTAATTATAACTAATTACATATGTAATTTTTTTGTGTATTTATTATATTTTAATTGTTAAGTAACTGTTTAATTACTAATTAATTAATTGTTAATTTGTGATTAATTAGTGTTAATAGATAATTATTTGTAATGAGTAAATTAAATTAGTATTTGTAATTAATTAATTATTAAATTATATTAAAGTGGTAATTACTTTTAATTAAATTTTTTATAGATATTAATATATATATATATATCTTTTTAAATAATATATAAAGTATCTACTTTCTGTACTGTTGCACTCACTGGAGTGGGAATAGTAATTTTTGCCCCTACGCTATCCAACGCTTTCCCTACTGTTGCACTTTCTGGGTTGGGAATAGTAATTTTAACCCCTACGCTATCCAACGCTTTCCCTACTGTTGCACTCTTTGGATTGGGAATAGTAATTTGTACCCCTACGCTATCCAACGTTTTTCCTACTGTTGCACTCTCTGAGTGGGAATAGTAAGTTTTACCCCTACGCTATCCAACGCTTTCCTTACTGTTGCACTCTCTGGAGTGGGAATAGTAATTTTTACCCTTACGCTATCCAACGCTTTCCCTACTGTTGCACTCTCTGGAGTGGGAATAGTAAGTTTTACCCCTACGCTATCCAACCCTTTCCCTACTGTTGCACTCTCTGGAGTGGGAATAGTAATTTTTACCCCTACGCTATCCAACGCTTTCCCTACTGTTGCACTCTCTGGAGTGGGAATAGTAAGTTTTACCCCTACGCTATCCAACACTTTCCCTACTGTTGCACTCTCTGGAGTGGGAATAGTAATTTTTACCCCTACGCTATCCAACGCTTTCCCTACTGTTGCACTCTCTGGAGTGTGAATAGTAATTTTTACCCCTAAGCTATCCAACGCTTTCCCTACTGTTGCACTCTCTGGAGTGGGAATAGTAATTTTTACCTCTACGCTATCCAACGCCTTATCTACTGTTGCACTCTCTGGAGTGGGAATAGTAATTTTATACTTCCGCTATCCTACGGTAATAATATTTGGATTTTTTTTTTATACCCTTAATTATTATTTAATTAATATAAGGTAATTTAAGTATGTTTAAGTATATTTTAGTAAATAATTTTTAATATTAATTTAATTTAACATTGTTTTTAATAAAGTCGATATTTTTACAAACTATGGGGCATATTATCAAGGGGGTTTATCTCCGCTTTTTTGGCTTTAAAAGCCAAGAAAGCGGAGATAAAATGATCTCCCTATTACCTAGCTGTCGCTAACACCAGTTAGCGACAGCTAGTAGGAGATAGCGACCATCTTGGGCCCCGCTTTGCATGTCAGTGATATTTATCACTAAGGACATGCAAAGTGGGCGTGCCAAGATGTTAGTACCTGGAAACAGTCACTAACATCACTATCTCCTATTACCAACTTTTGGAGATATTCATTCGCGCTAAGCACGAATATCTCCAAAAGCCAACACCTGCCCCTGAGCAGTTCTTAGCCATTTTATCCAATGGTAGGTGGAGGCATAGCCATAATTTTTAACAGACTCTACTACTGCAAATGGGAGGAACTTGACATAGCGAACAGCGAAGCGGGCTACTTTAAACTTCTGTTATCTCACAATTTCACCTTCTCTGGTATACTCATTTACCGCTCGCCTGGCCCTGCTAGCTCTTGGGCCATGGCCTTTCCTGAGTACATATCCCCTCTACTTCAGGACTCCACGAATTTCACGATTATTGGTGACCTTAATTTGCATTTTAATGACCCATCTTGTCCGATTAGCTCCAATCTTCTTCAGGACCTCGCAGCCCTTAATATCATCTTACACAACTTTGGCCCCACCCACAAAGCTGGGAACCTTCTTGATCCCATCCTCCCCAACCTTGAATCCATTGTGTGCAGCCCATCCCTACCCATTCTATGGTCAGACCACTACTTGGTGACCTTTTCTGTCACTATTAGCTGTTTGTCCAACTTCCCCTCTATCCCTACTGAATTTAGACCTTCCAGAAAATGGAAAAATCTGGACCCTATAAAAATTAATTCTTGTCTTGAGAATACCAGGCCCCTCACTGAAGTCACCAACATTAAAGCGGAGGCTTCTATTAACAGCTGGTTAACTGAAGCTGTTAACGCATGTCTACCCCAGCAAAAGAAAAAGCACAACCAGCACCATCCCCCCGCGCCCTGGTTCACAGACGTACTGAAAAAATAAAAAATTTTATGTAAAAAACTTGAGCGCAAGTGGCACATACACTAAGACACAGGCTCTAAGCAAACCTACAAGACCGCCTTAAATAACTACCACCTAATCAGTAAAACTGCCAAAAGAGAACATTTCAATACTACCATACTTGAGGCACAAATCGCCCCAAGGCACTCTTTAAGGTTGTACAAAAAGTTTCAGGAGCAGCATGTCAGCCCAAAACGCCTTGCTTAGACGCCTCACAATGCAGCTCCTTGGCTGAATTTTTTATTTCTAAAATCGACGCCCTCTATGCTGATTTTGCCAAGCCCATTCCCCCCTCCCCCCTCCCAAAATTACCTGATCCAGCCACTCTATGAGATCCTGAGGCTTTTGTGTACATGCTTCCCACACCCTCGCAACAGAATAGCTCCCCTAACAGACTTGATCCTGTGATCTCTCACAAACTCGAAGTCTTAGAGGAAACCCACCTTTCACCTGTTCAGCAAATCTGTACTTGGGATCTCCTCAATAGCTCTACACTCATCAACATCATCAGCAACATCAAATCTGGCTCTCCACTGGATCCACTTCCCCCTCAAATCTTAAAAATTCTGGACACCCCCTCCCTTAACCTTATTCTGGACCTACTTAATTCCTCCCTCAGAGAAGCTAAGGTATCCTCCGCATGGAAACACGCCATGATTGTGCCCTTATTAAAAAAGGCCAATGCTGACCCCAATAATCCATCCAATTTCCGCCCCATTTCTCTCCTCCCTGTTTTCTCAAAAATATTGGAAAAGCACATCAACACACAACTTACCTTGCAAGTTGAATCCAATAACATCCTTCATCCATCTCAGTCAGGTTTTAGATCCGGTTTCTCGACAGAATCTACCCTGCTGGGGGTCTCTGAAACTATTCGATGCCGAGTGGATAGGGGAAACCATGGCACTCATTCTACTCGACTGGAGTGCCGCATTTGACACGGTTTCCCACCCCATCCTTATCAATGCCCTTAAATCATCAGGCATCACCGGCCCAGCCCTCAACTGGCTTGTTAGTTTTCTTTCAGACCGTACTTTCCAAGTCTTCTCTCCCTCTTCTGTCTCCCAAACCTATAAATCGGCGCATGGTGTCCCCCAGGGCTCCATTTTGAGCCCCTTACTTTTCAATTAAGCATGGGCGAATTTTGCGTATTGGCAATTCGCGAATTTGCGGATTTGCGAATTGGTAATCCGCAAAATTCACGAATACGTGCAAATTTGCGGATTTTTTAATTTTTGCGTGTTCACGGGTGTTCGCGAGGCGCTTTGCAATTTCGCGGGGGGGGTTGCCTGCTTAATCACTGTCACCCTCTCGTTTTTTATGCCCATCTGACCTCTGTACCACTCATTTCTGTGCCCTTCTGCCCTCTGCCCCACTCATTTTTTGTCCCCATCTGCCCTCTGTCCCACTTTTGTGCCCTTCTTCCCTCAGCCCCACTTAGAATGGCGCTGGCAAGCTGCCAGCGCCATTCTAAAATAGCTAGAAATAGCTTCAACAGGAAGCAGTAATAGATAAAGCAAAGCAGGTGCTCCAGTTGAAGGTCAAATTAAGTTACACAATCATTAATCACCCCAAGTTTGGGGTGATTAATGATTGTGTAACTGAATTTGAGCAGCACCTGCTTTACTTTATCTATTAGAGCTTCCTGTTGAAGTTGACTTTTGTAACTATTTTAGAATGGCTCTGGCAGCTTGCCGGCGCCATTCTAAAAGAGTTACAAAAGTCAGCTTGAACTTTTGACCCAATCCGTTCCGTTCGTGGACTTTGCGGGAAAATCGCGAATCTCGCGGATTGCGAATTTACCAAAAATCTGCGAAATCCGCGAGCGGAACGGATTTTCCGCCCATGCTTATTTTTATTCTGTGTGTCCGATCTCTGGCTACGATTGCGGAACAAGCGGGGCTAACCATCTACTCATACGCCGATGATACACAGATCATCTACTCTCTATCAACCTGCTCTCAATCCACTCCCTCTTCCCTCTGTGTTGGCCTCCGTAACATCGCCACGTGGATGCACGAAAACAAACTTAAGTTAAACGGGGGAATACAGAGCTCCGTCTATTTGGTAAGAACACTACTCTGTGGGGGCCCACACAAATGGGTACGCTCCCCGTTCCATCTAAAACAGCACGCAATCTTGGCATCACTTTTGATGATCAACTTTCCCTGAAACACCACGTGGTTAAAACCTCTTCCACCTGCATTACCATCATCAAGTGGCTCCGTAAGATCATTTGGATGCTCCCTCAGGTGACTCAGAAAACCGTAGTCCAGACCTTAATCACCTCCAGATTAGACTACGGCAACATTCTTCTCCTGGGGCGTGCAAAGAGGTGACCCGTAAACTACAGACAGTCCAAAACATGGCGGCTCGACTGCTCTGTAAACTTCCCAACCTATCCCCCACTTTCAACTCTCTTCGTGAATTGCACTGGCTATGCATTGAAAGCCGCACGAAATTTAAGGCCCTCTGCTACATGCACAGAATCAACGCAGGTCGAGCCCCATCCTATCTTAGTACTTTAGTGCACCGATACTGCCCTGTCCGCACTCTCTGATCATCCAATCAGTACAGGTTTCAAGTTCCCAGAGTTAAGAGAGCCAGAACGGGTGGTCGTTCTTTCTCCGTCCTGGCTCCCTCCCTCTGGAACTCTCTTCCACCATCTCTTCGCACTAAATCCTGTTACCTCAAGTTCCGCAGAGAAATCAAAACGTGCTTATTTAACCAATAACTCCGCCTCCTCTTCTCAGTCTGCTCTCCCCCTTAATCTGGTCCTTAGCGCCGGGAAACCTCCGGGTAGCTGCGCACTTTATAAGCTTAAATATAATAATAATAATAATAATAATAATAATAATAATAATAATAATAATAATAATAATAAGTGGATAACATGGCTAAGAGCATTATCTCGGTAATGTATGAATATCGCGGACTTTTCAGCGATATTCATGCATTTCAGCCGATTTTTATTGCTTAGGAGATAAACCTTGATAATAGCAAGGTTCCTAAGTGATAAAAATCGCCGCAGCTCGGCGATAAAAATATCGCCGCTAAACCAACATAGCGATAATTATCGCTAGTTGTTGGTAATATGCCCCTATATTTTTGTATACTATATTTATTTTTTACTCGATATTTTTGTGCTTACCTGTTTGAAGATACAAAGTCGATATTCTGTCTGTCGATATTTTGTCAGTGATCCCTGTATCAAGAGTTGCCACTGTCAATTGTAATGGAAAAACAAACAGGCAGAAAAAAGACCAGTACAATGCGCTGAAAATGGCACATCAAGGTGGTAGCAGGCGTACTTACCCTAATAGAGGGGCTGATATCTAATCAGGTGCTGCATCCATGGGTGAGATGCCTTTACAATAAATAAAGGCATGAGCAACCGAAGTCCTCCCTACGCTGCAGTTGTCTGAAATAGCGACACATTGTCTTATTGTGAGAGATGCCGAAGTCAGCCTCACAAAGAAGATACTGTTCTCTATCGGCACATTCTCCACTAGCTATCTATAGCCTGGAGCAACATGCACTGAACAGAGTATGTGCTGAGCGTGAAAAGGCAGTACTGGGGAGAGACGATCACGGATGATCTGGCGTCACTAGCAGAATGCATTTGCAGGAAAAGTGGAGTTCAAAGGTAAAAAAGACAGAGAAATTAAAGGAAAAATAATGGAACTATATGTAGAGGAATTTAAAATATACACAGTGAGATCCAATATATAACAACGAAAAGGTATATCACTGCATATAAATAAATATGGCTTACTCATATTTGTATCTAAATAAATGGACCATCCAAAGGCATCTTAGTTTCAATTGGCGAGGGTTGTTACAAAACGGCCCGCTCCTCTGAGGTATTCAGTACTTGATCAATGGAGTTGCAACGGGCCAGCCATTTGCACTCCATCCTTTGTAGAATATGTGTAATATCACCTCCTCTTTGTGAAAAAAATGCCAAATCAATTACCTGCCATTTGATATCATCCACGGTGTGGGGATTCTCAATGAAATGTGTCATTAAAGGAGCATTTGGCACAGCACACCTAATTCTGCTATGATGTTGACGGATCCTGGTTTAATTGGGTGTGATGTTTGGCCAATGCAGGGCAATCCACATGGGCTTCATATGCAATATACAACATTTTATGAGTTGCAGTTAGTAACAACAACATTCTATTCATTTTTGACATTGCCTTGTTCAAAGATTTTAGTGTCAAAAGAGAAAGTGCACATGATGCAGTTACCACAGCAAAAGTGACACTTTAGTTAGGTGAGGCCCTACATTGTTTCTACAGTCCTTGAATAGGGTGTATTCGAATATAGCATTCCATGCACTGAGCAATTCTGCCAGCTCCACCACTGGTCATTGCAGCTGCCCGTGCATTGTTTTGGCAGCATATTTGCCAGAATGAGCCATAGCTCTTATTACGATTGTATGTTTTGCCAATTATTCCCAGATACAACCACAACTTGAAAAGCCATGCACTAAACAAAGCTTAAGAAATGCCATCACCAAATATTGATAGTCTGACTTCAGTAGCGTAAGGTAAAACGATGAGGACTGCTATATAAGCTACATCGCGCACCCCTTGCCGCCACTTCATCCCCTTGGCTCCCGCTGCCAGAGCGCCCCACGCTGATCGTTCTCCCCCCTCTGACGGGCAGGTCACTGGGGCGGGGACGGGTGTGGCCACCATCTTGGGCTGCTCTGTGGTTGGTGGGGCAGCTCCTCTGTCCCTCCACCCCCTGCCACGCCCCTACTACTTCCGGCGGCCTACTTTATGGCTCTCCTATCTCGGCCGCGCAGCGGAAGAGCGCAGTGGGCGCGACGAAGGCGCGCCGAAGTTGCGCCTAAGTTAAGCCCGTCTGCGCCCGTCTGCGACGGGCCGGAACCAGGGGCCACAGCCCCTGCCTCTTTACTTGCATACTCCTCTGCGCAACTTCTCTCCTGCTCTGCTGATGTGCCCCTTCCCCACTCCCTCACGCAGCATCTCACTTCCCTAGGTATCTATGCCCCCCATCCTGACCGTGCCACTTCCCCGCGAGCTACTCCTTCCTTGCCCTCCCTGGATTCTACTCTTTCTACCACCACACCTTCTCCTTCTCATATTGCCTCTGCCTGCCTCCTTAACACTCGCTCGGCAGGCAAGCATCAACTGCAATTATTTAACCTTCTTACCTCCGATTCCCCTGACATTCTGTTTTTAACGGAAATTTGGTTCTCAGAGGCTTCACTCCCTGATATCCTGGCCATCCTCCCCGATTCATATTATGCCCTCCGGGCTGATCGCCCTGACGGCAGGATCGGAGGCGGCGTTGCCTTGATTGTTCGGGCCAGTCTCCAATTCCAGCTTCTCCCCCAATCTCCCATAGCTGGAGTGGATTTTTTGGTTGCCCGTTCCACTAATCTTCCCGCCCCTCTGACAGTTGTCCTTGTTTACCGCCCCCCCCTGAGTATGCCTCTGTTTGTGGCCTCCCTGCAGGAACTCCTTGCTACCCTTGTAGTTAACAACTCCTCGGTTCTCCTGCTGGGAGACTTCAATTACTGGCCTGGTGACCCCAGGGAGGACCTGGCGTTCAAGGACTTCACGGCCACCCTCTCGTGTCTTAACCTCCTGTCTCACGTTTCTGCTCCCACCCATAATCTTGGTCATACATTGGACCAAGTCTGGTCATCTCAGGACATTGTCTCTCCCCCTAGCATCCTTCCTTGCACCTGGTCTGATCACTCTCTTATTTCCTTCACTATTAATCTCGGTTCCCTTCACAAAATCCTCTCGCCCCAAAACCATCTTTGCACGCAACTGGAACCACGTAGACCTCCCTTCCCTTTCCCTCTCCCTGGCATCCTCCCTTCCTGACCTCAACGGCCTTCCTCTCGATCTTCAGGCCGTCGCAGTAAGTAATTGGTTATCTTCTGGCTGTGATCTAGTTGCCCCTCTCAAAATAGTCAAGTCTATTCGTCCACACGAGGCCCATAGATGGTTCAACTCTGAACTCAAGGTCCTTAAACTGGAACTCAGACGCTCTGAGCGTCTTTGGCGCCACAGTTACTGCCCCGATCTTAAGGCAAAATATAAACGTCTTCTTAATGATTATAAGAAAGCTATCCTTGTGTCCAAGACCAAGTATTTCTCCGAGCAGGTAGCATTATCTGCTAATAAATCTAAAGTGATCTTTTCCTTGGTCACTAATCTGGCCACCTCTGATCGTGTCTGCCCCAAGCTTATCCCTTCCCAGGCCCTCTGTTCTTCTTTAAACAACTTCTTTATCGAGAAGATTGCTAAAATTAAATCCAACATTCCTACCACTCCCTTCCCACCCCTCCATCCTTCCCTTCCTGTGTCTAATTCTTCGTTTGCTTCCTTTCCACCTATTTCCTTGGATTCCTTTCTAGCTTTACTTACCAAAATCAAGTCTGGCTCCCCTGCCGATTGTGCCCCTGCCCGTGTGCTGAGAACTCTCTTTACCTCTTGCCCTACTACTCCTCTTTCTTTTCTTAATGCTTCCCTTTCAACTGGCTTGGTCCCCTCCTCACTTAAATCTGCGATTGTTTTACCCATCCTCAAAAACCCTTGATTCTTCCCTCCCCTCTAATTTCAGACCTATTTCTCTTCTTCCCTATCTTGCCAAAATCCTTGAAAGTTATGCCACCTCCTGTCTCTCCTCTTATATTAAAAGGTATTAAACAAAGGCACATCGTTTGTAACCACGTACCACACGAATGCCCTGGAAATGGAGGTAGCACTCTTCAAATTCATGAGAATTCTAAGGCTCAAGTACTTTTTCTCAGTCCTTAATCCAGTAGCGGACAGCTCGGAGACAGACAGACGATTCAGACCAAAGAGCAACTTCATGCCTCCAACATCCCACAAAACTCTAGACACATTCGAAACTCTAGTGAAAGCGGATATGAGTAGAATTCAACTCAAAAGGAAAAGCAGAAACCTCACCAGAGCTGAATATAGTGCTCTCCAAAGATTAGCGAATAACAGAGACCTCACATTCCAAAGAGCTGATAAAGGTGGTGCACTAGTTCTAATGGACACAACTTTCTACACACAAAAAGGAGATGAGCATGTTCAGGATGTTGACACATACACCAAACTTGAACAAGACCCCACCATGAACATGTCACAGCATTTAGATAACATCCTAGACAAAGCGGAGGAGTTTAACTGGATTGACAATTCAACAAAACGTTACCTACAGCAACCCTATCCACGCAGGCCTAAAATATACTTTCTACCGAAAGTTCACAAGAGCCTAGAAAACCCCCCCTTCAGGCCAATCGTGTCAGGTTGCTCCTCGATCTTCGAAAATCTCGGCATCTTCATAGATGCGCACATGCAACCGTTCATGCAAAAATGGACCACATACATAGAGGACACGTCAGACTTTTTGAGAAGTCTAACTGAAGTCACAAAAAAGAACGACGAAAATTGGACACTATGCTCGATTGATGTAACCTCGCTTTACACATCAATTCCTCACAAACAAGGGTTGGAAGCGATGGAATGGGCATTACTAAGATCAGAAATACCGGATGAACTGAAATATTTCTTACTACAGTTACTCGAATTTTGTCTTTTAAACAGCTACTTTGTATGGAAAGAAAGTTTCTACACTCAACAAACAGGCACGGCCATGGGATTCCCAGGAGCCTGCGTCTACGCGAATATCTTTATGGCGAAGTTCGAGCTAGACTTCATATTAGAAGATCCTACATGGCAAGCTGGACTAGTTTATTTTAAACGCTATATTGATGATATTTTCATCATATGGAGACACACATCTGCAGAACTATTACGGAACATCAAGAGTTTAAATCTGGCTAACCCTCGAATACAATTCACCCACAGTATCAGCGACACAGCACTCCCCTTTCTGGACGTTCTCGTTGAACTCCAAAATGGATCGATTCAAACCAAACTTTTTAAAAAAGAAACGGACAGAAATACGGCACTGCTTTACGAGAGCTTTCATCCAACCAATCTCATAAATAATCTCCCAATTTCTCAATTCATGAGAATTAAAAGAATATCATCCAATGAGAAGGAATGTGAGAAAAGCCTAGAACAACAAAGACAGAGATACTTGGACAGGGGTTACCCTGAAAAGCTGCTAGAAGGCCACTTGGTAAAAGTCAAAAATATGCCTAGAAAGAATTTACTGCAGAAAAAGACCAAGACAGACAATCAAAGGACGGTTTTTGTGTCTAAATACTCATCTGTGTCAAAAGACATACAAAGGATTATTTCCAAAAGATGGGAAATTATTACAGCTGAAAAAGATTTCGCAGCACTCTTCCACGACAAACCACTGTTCGCATACAAAAGATCGCAAAACCTCAAAGAACTACTGAACAAGGCTACCGACGACGACATGGCATCAAAAAGAATACATAAAGGAACCCAGAAATGTTACAACTGTAAAAACTGCAACAATGTAATTGCAGGAGACATTTTATTGCACCCAAGAACGGGTGAAAAAATAAAACTGAGGCACACAACCAACTGCAACTCAGAACACGTGGTTTATTCTATAAAATGTCCATGTGGACTGTTATATGTTGGTAAGACAGACAGAAAACTCAAGATTAGATTAACGGAACACAAAAGCCGTATCCGCAACAAGAATCTAACTGCCCCCCTTGCTAAACATTGGAACGAAGCTGGACACTCCATCGCCCAACTAAGATTCCAAGTCATCGAAATGATCCCCCAAAAGTTGGGCACTGACAACGCTAAAACACTAATTCAGAGAGAAACATTCTGGATCCGCAAGCTTCAAACCCTCACCCCAAACGGATTGAATGACAAGCTAGACCTTATATGTTTTCTATAGGTATTCTAAACCGCAAACTACCACTGTCCCCTTCACAATACCTATCCTTCAACTAAACATTGTAACTCATCGACTCACATGCTCTACCCCATCCTTGGTCTCATATTAATGCACACCAAAGCACTTTTGATTTTGTCCTTACTTTCCCCATCTCACTATATACAGGCATTTTCCATGACAAGATCAGGCTATAAAGTATATATAATATATTCTATTCGTAGAATGTAAATAGGCAGGTATGTTCTCACACTTTTGATTTATCAACAATGCTGATAGTGAAATATAAGGTGTTTATATGCTTGAGGCAAAAATACTTGCTTAGTTGGAATTACTAGACCCTCACATGTGTTCCAACCTTTCATTCTACTTTTCATATTCTCCTCCTTCATTCATCCTCTTAGTTCTATCCCCCTCACTTCAAATACACAATTCGCAGCGTTTAACACCACTCTATCAACGATGCTCGCAGTGAAATATAAGGTATTTATATGCTTGAGGCAATAAGAATTGCTTGGTTGGAATTACTTGACCTCCACATGTGTTCTAACCTTTCATTCATCTTATACTTTTCACATTTTCCTTCTTTATTCATCTCAATAGCTCTATCCCGTTCACTTCAAATATAGAATTCGCAGCGATTAACACCACTCTAAGATGGCGCCCATCGCCATCTATAATCCCGTACTAACAACCGATCTGCTAAACTAGGATTTCTTCTAGCAGTGCACTTTTAGCGTGCTCCCTCTATCTTTCCGTTTTAAAAAAAATCAACGTTTTGTTATGTGCCAAACCCTTCGTGAATCAACACTTGATGAAGACACAGCCATTTAAATGAAGGTAGGACTAGTTGCTCATTTGTATTACTTATACAAACGCGGAATCGGGATCACTAGAGTCCGTTTTTGATAGCCATGCGCATAATAACCCTTTGAATAAAGGAAGGACCAACTGCCTTCGCATTACCACTTGGAGAAACGCCGATACGGGAACACTAAACTCCTAGCTCCGGTAAGACTCTCTCCTTAACCGCCAAGCCGAGCATTTCAGCAGCTGTTAGTTTAAATTAAAACCCGCGCAAGCTCGCACCCTTTTAAAACTTCGTGTCTATTTGTTTATTTTGGCAGATCTTCTCAACTTACCTTTTGAGCAATTATCGAGTCTGATGTTCATTCAGTAGGACTCTCAGGTAAACTTCGCCACCACTGGCACGTTTACTCACTATAATCATCGCTGTTTCACAATACTGATCAGCATTTCATTTGTTTTTACACAGGCTCCTAAACTATTAAGTCGACATATACAAGGTGAGGGCTCTCACATATATACTGTAAACATACACCCAATTCAGCATTGTGCAATGAAAATATTCTAAAGCCTTCCACGTACTTTATTTGATTCCCTTCTTTGTCCCCGCAGACTTGATCAATACATGAACACAGGTAACCTTAAGCTTCATGCATTTTTCTTGCACACGTCTTTTACTTAATAAAACCCATATATTTAAACCCAGTTTTCTTTGCTATGCAGACTAATATCACTCACCTAATTTGGAGAATCATTCAATACACTTCACCTAGTTTGCGGTAAGACGAATACATTATTTAAAGACCCTTACTTGTGACAGTGCATCAACTGTAAAAAGATTCCTTACACTTTCTTTTTCTTCCTTTTCTCTACACACAGACCCCTGACGAAGGGGCTTCGCGCCCCGAAATGCATTGGGTGAACACTGAATGTATTGATATCTTGATGTATATTATATGCTTGAAAATAACAATGTATCTGTTGGCAAATGAACATGCGCTAGAACAAATGTAACATGAATATGAATGTTATGTTGATCTAAGATAATTTACTGATGAAAACTAAATAAATGTACTAACGTCTAAATTCAATCAAGTAGTGCGTACTGGTGTCCTGGTTCTCAACCAGGCCTAATTTACCTCTCCTCTTATATTGAGCAGAACCATCTCCTTGCTTCCCACCAAGCAGGCTTCCGCTCGGGCCACTCGACCGAGTCAGTGGTGCTCGCGGTTCTCGATGAGTTGAAAGCCAAGGCCGACACCAACTCCCCTCAAGCTCAGGTTCTCCTGGATTTATCCGCTGCGTTTGACACGGTCGATCATACCATCCTTCTTGACCGTGTCAGCGCAGCGGGCATCCAGGGCTCCGCTCTCTCCTGGATCACGTCCTTTCTTTCAGGACGCTCACAAGCTGTTCACCTCTCTGGTTTCTCTGCATCCCCCCTCCCGGTGTCCTGTGGGGTTCCCCAAGGTTCCTCTCTTTACCCCCTTCTTTTCAATCTTTATATTCGCCCCCTTATTGTTTCTCTTCTCGATCTGGGGGTCTCTGTGTACAACTACGCAGATGACCTTCAGCTCGTCTTTGATCTTTCTTCCCCTTCTCACTCCTTATCTTTTTTTCGCTCCACTCTGGTTTTCATTTCTGGGTGGATGAGCGCCAATCACCTCAAGCTCAATCCAGACAAGACTGAGCTTGTCTTGACGGGTGGCTCATCCAGCCCCTGGTCCTCTGCTTTCTGGCCCCCTATTTTTGGTCCCCCTCATACCCCTGTTCCTTCCGTCAAAACGCTGGGCATTAAGGTCAGCCATGACCTGTCAATGCACGGCCAGGTCAGTTCTGTAGTGTCTTCTTGCTTTCTCTCCCTCCGTCTGATTCGTAAAATTTCCCGTTTTTTCTCCCTTGGTTCCCTCAAAATGATCATTTCGGCCCTCATCACTTCCCGCCTTGATTATGGAAACAGCTTGTTCGTGGGTATCCCTGCCTACGAAACCCGCCGTCTCCAAGCAATCCAAAATCAGGCTGCCCGACTTATTTTTCATTTCCCCAAAACTCACCATATCATTCCTGTCCTCAAATCTCTCCACTGGCTCCCCGTTCTACAGAGATCCCTGTTTAAACTAGGGTGTCTAGTCTTTTGGGCTGTTGATCGCTCTGCTACGGCGTTCATCAATTCTTTGATCTCCACTCACACCCCTGCCCGAACCCTCCGCTCTTCTACCTCTGCCTTCCTCACTGTTCCCCGTTTTCGTAAATCCCGCACTGGTGGAACTAGATTCTCTGTCCTTGCCCCCCGGTTCTGGAACTCCCTCCCTCTCTCCATTCGTTCTATTCCCATTTTTTCACACTTCCGCAAAGCGCTCAAAACATTTTTGTTTGCCCAGGCCTACCCCTGCTAACTTCCTTGGCCCTGTCTGTTCTGTTCAGTAGAGCTCTCAGCGCCAGGAAGCCGTTTGACCATTGTGCTCTCTATAAATACCTTATTTCATTTCATTTCATTTCATTTCATAAGGCCCCTGAGTCTCACATACATCACAGATATTCATTGGCGTTAGGATGGAGTCACCCCCAATCATTTGTGGCTACTTGAAAGGTTGAGGGCCCCCATGCATTTTCATGAACTAAATGGGCCCTCTTTACGCCCAAGTCTGACACCTCAGGTATAAGTCAATGAAGTAAAAATTAGAACTAATCCACACCAACTGCGGTATTCTTTACTATCAGGACCACACCACGTTGAATCATGTTCAAAGTATCATGTAGAGTGATAGATGCCAGTTTTAGACCATTATGCTATGCCTAATTTATTTTGCATTAAAGCATGCTTTTACGTTTTACACATATTATGAAACTGCAGAAAGCATTTGTAGTATTCTAGATATGAACCATTTAGTTTGCCAGTGAACAATCATTTTCGGATTGAGCAGGCAAAGAAGATGCCATCCTGGATTCTGAATAACACCTTCAGTAGTTAGAGTGATACATTATTAACTTGTTCTTACAATGATGCTCTTTCAAATGAAGGAGGTATGACCTACAGGCTTTTTGCAGCATTGCCAGTATCAAGTGACCTACTATTGTCCCTGCCTTAGGAGTCTTTCTTCCATTTGAAATGGTGCTCTCTTCAGGAACTACATCTGCACTACCCAAGACTGTAGTCGTACATGACCATTATCATAATTTTACCATTTTTAAGGGACGCGCCATGGCTTTTGCCCTATCTAATAGTATTGGAAGCACTTAGAAACAGGACAGGATTACACAAGACATTTGCTTCAGGAATGCAGAGCAGGATTTACATGAAGGAGTGCGTGGCTATTAAAAACTAGTTACAGCTGATCCGGCAAGACATTTTCAGTGTTTGTTGTTGTTGTTGATTTTAGTGAGATATTCATGTAGGCATCACAAGGAGTTCAGTTTAACTTTTAAAAAACAACCTGGGTCCTGAACACGTATCCTTCCGTCATAGAAAATGACCGTCAAATGCTGGCCAGGCGTTTTCCATAAACATTGCTTCTCCCTAATGTGATTTCAATGCTAGGTGCTCGGCTGAAGCCAGAAGGGTATTGTTATTGCAGTCGGTTAAGTTTGATAGAGGATCCCAGGGTCGTCAATGCCTTGTGCATTGTTTTAGGAAAGTTGGGAAAACCATTGTTTTTTCGTGGCTGGAACAGACCCCTGAAGAAAATGAATGCGTTGAAATAATCCTTTTTGTCTGATGTCCTTGTACCCTTCAAGTGGTTCTCAAAGGTGTTATTTAAAAACAACCAAAGCGTACCGTCACTGGGGTGTTAATAAGAAAGCAATCGGGGCATTTGGGTGCAAATGACCCTTTAAACCTCTCCTCAAAGCACGTTATCCCCTTCCAGCAGACAATAGGATGTTACCTTGAACACAGAGCCCCTGGAGAGGACTGCGAGGTGCTGAGTTCAGATGTCTGCCGGTCAGATGTGATTTATGAACGTATTGTTGTGTCCTGCGAGACCCGTTCTTGTGTCTCGACAGGCACTGGTTTAGTAGCCACTTCCCCATGGGAGTGGGCACACACCCCACACCCATCCATCACTGGCGTCACGAATGACGTGACCCGGCTAATGAATGGGCCAGAGTGCACGTGCTCGTGGCCATATATAGTAACCCACTACTGACTCTGTGTGGTCATTGCTGCAGCATGAGGGCCTAGAGGCGCAAGACACAACAATGGCGACGAGGTGGGTCTGCCCCGTGTGTCTGCGGAAAGAGATGCCACTGTTTTTTTGAGGACAAATAATCGACCGTTTTCAACCAGCCCCACACGCCGTGACATCGATGGCCGGAAGTTGTGGAAAAGAAGAGGGCAACTCTGCAAGAGCATGGCCACTGTCGCATGCCCTGGGAGAAGACGACAAGCAGCGCTATCGGAGAAAGTCGACGAATGGTGAATGCTGGCCCCCGAGGTGAGGCAGTCACCAATAATCACATGCATCACTCTGCCATCCAGCGTGCAGCGAGCAATCCAGAACCCTACACCAACGGGGTTTGAGAAACACCATGCAGTGGTCACAAATGAACAGGTTTAGCCGGCGTTTAAGGCACCCCCGGGTCTGCTGCCAGCACAACAGCAACAAAGGCAGGATAAGGCACGAAGTTCGCCATCCAGCGAGCTACTGAAATGCTTGCGTGAGCTACGAGACTGACGGAACGGCTCCCCATAGTGAGCAAAAACTGATTGTGTCCCAGTGTGAATGAAGCTCACTCCAACATTCTCCACCCTGTACAGCCTAAGAGAGAAGCAAGAAGTGCTGCCCAGGCGAGAGATGCAAGGTGCATGGCTGGACCAATAGCTATACCCACCTCGAGTACTTCCCTTCCTGCAGCTGTCCTTGCAGCTCCGAAGAGGGGTAACATGCCCAGAGCATGAGAGGAGCTGCACTGGCTCCGGCAAAGTATAGTTCAGTGAACCGCACCATACTCCGAACCAGCACAAGTAAGTGCCCTGCATTTGGCACCCAGGGCTAACTTGGTGAAAATGCGGCTGCCCGAGGCCACGCAGTGGCCATCAGGAGGGCAGCCCCTTAGACACAGAGGGCTTCCCCCCGCCCATCTCTAGCCTCTCCCTCTCCCCGGGCAGGCGGGGTCCCGAAGGGAGCTAGGAGGAGCTGGGTGGTCACGTCCGGTGCGGCAGGTAGGGCGAGGGGTACTTACACCCCCCTCGCCATTTTCTCTGCCTCTTTGCCGCACCGGACGCGTCGTAGTGTCCTCGTGGGGTGACACACATTTTGCTGCCCTTCGCTGCTTAGCTCGTCCTGTTATGCCATCGTATCGTGGTCTGGCGTCGGGTCTGTTCTGGTGAGTTTGCGTATGGTGGCACTGGTCGTGCCGGGCAGGGGTTGGGGGCCCTGGATGCCGCGAGCCCTTTGGCCTTGGTTGGTTGCGTGTGCGTGCAGCGAGCAATCCAGAACCCTACACCCACGGGGTTTGGGAAACACCATGCAGTGGTCACAAATGAACAGGTTTAGCCTGCGTTTAAGGCACCCCCGAGTCTGCTGCCAGCACAACAGCAACAAAGGCAGGATAAGGCATGAAGTTCGCAATCCAGCGAGCTACTGAAATGCTTGCGTGAACTACGAGACTGACAGAACAGCTCCCCGCAGTGAGTGAAAACTAAGTGTGTCCCAGTGTGAAGGAAGCTCACTCCAACATTCTCCAGCCTGTACAGCCTAAGAGAGAAGCAAGAAGTGCTGCCCAGGCGAGAGATGCAAGGTGCATGGCTGGACCAATAGCTATACCCACCTCGAGTACTTCCCTTCCTGCAGCTGTCCTTGCAGCTCCGAAGAGGGGTAACATGCCCAGAGCATGAGAGGAGCTGCACTGGCTAAGGCAAAGTATAGTTCAGTGAACCGCACCATACTCCGAACCAGCACAAATAAGTGCCCTGCATTTGGCACCCAGGGCTAACTTGGTGAGAATGCGGCTGCCTGAGGCCACGCAGTGGCCATCAGGAGGGCGGCCCCTTAGACACAGAGGGCTTCCCCCCGCCCCTCTGTAGCCTCTCCCTCTCCCCGGGCAGGCGGAGTCCCGAAGGGAGCTAGGAGGAGCTGGGTGGTCACGCCCGGTGCGGCAGGGAGGGTGAGGGGTACTTAAACCCCCCTCGCCATTTTCTCTGCCTCTTTGCCGCACCGGACGCGTCGTAGTGTCCTCGTGGGGGGACACACATTTATGCTACCCTTCGCTGCTTAACTCGTCCTGTTATGCCGTCGTATCGTGGTCTGGTGTCGGGTCTGTTCTGGTGAGTGTGCGTATGGTGGCACTGGTCGTGCCGGGCAGGGGTTGGGGGCCCTGGATGCCGCGAGCTCTTTGGCCTTGGTTGGTTGCGTGTGGCGGATGTAGCAGCACGGGCCTTCAGGCTGGCTCAGGGTCGCGGGGCGTGAGTGATTTTTTGGAGCATGGTGTTGCCCCTTTCTCATTTCTCTTGTCAGATTATCCCCCGGGTGTTGGCTAGCGGATGGGGGAGTGCTTGCAAGCGGAGCCCAAGGGGTCGATGGCTGGTGGCCGACATGGAGGACGTGTGTTGCCACGAGTCCGTGGAAAGTGGGCCTCGAGGGTTGCCAGGTCTATTCATAGGCCTCCGGGCCCGCCCCCGATGTTATTTTCGGGACTGCCGACCATGCCTTCGGACATCCCCTGGTGCTCGTCAGTCTCTGCAGAATTTTGCGGTTGCTGAGCAGGACCCGCTGCCTTGCCCCGTTGATGAGTACGGGCCTCAGCAAGGCCTGCGAGTGCGAAAGGGTTCGCCCTTCTGTACGCTAAGTCCTCAGACTACATAAGAAATTGGCACGGAAACTGGAAATACAAAGACATAGTTTAATAAACCTTTAAAGGTGGTACTACAGCCCACACAACACTCTACAGTATTGTACAAGGTAGCACAAAGAACACAAACATGCGGTCCCCTTTTATACACAAAGAAGGGGCTCATAAGTGGACAGTTACAGCTCAAAAGTATGATTTACGACCATATAAGGACATTTCTGGAGCCTGATCAATACATGGGTGGAGTTAATGGTTCATGAAGCCCCCTAAATGCACATTCCGATCCCCTCTAAGCAGAAACAGATGTTACATGTACTGGGCATGCGCTAGATAGGCTGGAACTATTTATAGCTTGTTGCTGGGCAAACTCCAGGGGTGACGGTCAGTGAGGCAGGACTTGCCTCGTGGTGAGCACATGGCGTAATGTAGCCTTCAAGATGGAAGCCGGAAAACAAGATGGAGTCCGGTCGTACTTCAGAGTATGAGCGGGAAAACTATAACGAAGACACAATAACATGTCTTCAGCGAATGCTTAACATTATCGCTGTTTTATTTACAACAGACGACCCTTTCAGCATTTGCTGAAGACATTCGGTTTCCTTGGATAATCTAGATACTCATCGTTTATATCGATGCTCATCATATCCGCTATCTCTCTAGTTATAGTTTTCTTATGGGCATTATCCGCAACAGCTTGTTTATTGGGCACACAAAGTGAAACACATAACGAGCATATCATATGGCTACATTGAATGCATAGTGAAGTGAAAAGCTTCCCTTGGGTAAGTAACTGTATAGGGATGCCCAAAAGTTTAGTCCTGGACACAAGGCTTCACAAAGCAAAAAATATAAACAATGAAACAATTATATAAAAATGTAGAAAATTATTCAAGCATACTATAAAAACATGTTAAAAATCATTGTCATTACATAAAAAACGACCCTTTGCATTAAGTAAAAGGAAAGAGCATCAACAATTTCACAATTTATACATATCAACAAAATACCTGTCATGAAAAAGTACAAATAAATCAACTTCCTATGTATCTGAAAAGGGGATTTTTTGGAAAAAAAGAAAGACATACAGACACTAAGACATCAACAATTTGTCTTTCATAAAATGCACATCATAACCCTCTTTTTTGGACCAACTCCAAGACTTGGTTTTTTTCTATGTTCTTGGAGTAAGTTGGGAAATTGGATTGTGAGGTACTAGGCGTCGACGCGTTTCGATGGTTTTATTTATTCATATACCATCTTTATCAAGACTACTGAATATAGTTGTCTCTCCTGTATTGGCACTGGATGGTTGCCTCTACCACCAGATCCTGTGGGTAAATATACTTGGGTCAGTATTCAGCATTGAACCCAGAATAGTCAATGACATCATTTAATTTTACAAACAGTCCCAACATTGAGTATCATTGTAGCTAGTCTTTTGTCATGAGGCTAAATGCACATCGATTAGCAAATAGTCCAAACCTTTAATAGAAAGTGACTATACATTTGACATGAGACTTTTGATTAAGGCACATCACATTTTAATTTACTGACATATTTGCCACAAATGTACCCATTGATTCGTAGATAAGCTTTTATTGCTTCACCATAGGTCCAACTACTTTGAGGGCAGTCATTGGTAACACCCCTCCCGATGTGGGAACCTAGGGTAAAGAATTAATTCTTATTTATCTTATTATTAGTTACACCCCCTCCCCGGCCCTCACTCTGGGATACTGAACAAATATATGATCATCACCACGGATTTGTATACCCAGGAGTTGAAGATACTGTGTTAGAGATACTGTGTTATGTATTTGTTAGAGATACCTTCTTCCATGTTAGGATCTCTGGACAAGAAATATCGATTCTATTTTCTGTTGTCGCATTCTTTCACTCAGAGCTTTCTTTAAAATCTAAAGAATATCTAGAGTTTTGTTGAAAGGTTGTAAATCATATAGTTTATCCCAAGAGTCCCACATTTGCATCTATAGCCCTATTTTTGTTTACCTGTGTGTTTGTGCGCTGATATTAGTTGTTTTTCTGTGGCCCAACAGGAATAGAAACTTCTGACCTCCTATGGACGGATTTTTTTTTTTTTTAAATAAAATATATTTAGATATTTATTTTATTGTGTTTTTGTTGCTTTTCCAGCTTGACAAAATTATTTAGGCTACCTCACTCTTGGCTCCACAGTGGCGTTGTATCTTTGAATCTACGAATCGCCCTTCAATAGATAGCTTGTCCCAAAAATGCGTGCTTCATCTTTAAAATGGTACTGCAATAGATATTTAAATCTATAAGTTTTGCGCTATGTTTTAGCTGCTAATTGTTTTGGCTACACTTTTAAAATGACCTACCTAAACGTCCAGCAGAGGGTATGTTGGGGTCGGGAATACCGGAATAGATAGCACTTGGTCCGGTGCACGAGGGAGTTTTAGCCTGTAACAAGAATTAGACTTTCTTATATTGCCAGCCTCATGACTTATTTCTAACGTTTTTAACACAGCGGTTACTTAAGGCTTATCTCACATTCGGTCCTAGAAACAGAGCGATGCGCTTTATTCGAACGTTAGGCTTGAGTAGCGTGAAGCTAAATGAGGCGTGAAACGCGGTAGTTAATAGAAAAACAGAGACGCGTTACCATGGTTACGCGGATCGTTCTCGCGGGGAACTTAATTGAATGCAGCTTCAATAACTTAAGATCACCCAATGAGAGAAGCTGTAGTAAAGTACAAAAAGGTTCCAAAGGAAAGCTTTAAACACTACCTTTCTGAAAACGAAGACGCAAGTGAGAGGACGGGAGTCGGGTGCCGAAACCGGGCAACACGCGGTGCAAGGTAAGAAAAACAAGAACCCCTGCCGTAATTTAACTAGAAAAACTTCTTAATTAGCCGATTTTAACAAATGCACCGGTCATATCTATCCCCCTAGGAAACCTCCACCTTAGCGTCCGAATAAAGCGCATCGCTCCGTTGCTAGGACCGAATGCGAGGTAAGCCTTAAGTAACCGCCGTGTTAAAAACGTTAGAAATAAGTCATGAGGCTGGCAATATAAGAAAGTCTAATTCTTGTTACAGGCTAAAACTCCCTCATGCACCGGAACAAGCGCTATCTATTCCGGTATTCCCGACCCCAACATACGCTCTGCTGGACGTTCAGGTAGGTTGTTTTAAAAGTGTAGCCAAAACAATTAGCAGCTAAAACATAGCGCAAAACTTATAGATTTAAATATCTATTGCAGTATCATTTTAAAGACGAAGCACCCAACTTTGGGACAAGCTATCTATTGAAGGGCGATTCGTAGATTCAAAGATACAACGCCACTGTGGAGCCAAGAGTGAGGTAGCCTAAATAATTTTGTCAAGCTGGAAAAGCAACAAAAACACAATATAATAAATATCTAAATATATTTTATTTTTTTTAAAAATAAAAAAAAAATTTTAAAAATAAAAATAAAAAAAAATTCCGTCCATAGGAGGTCAGAAGTTTCTATTCCTGTTGGGCCACAGAAAAACAACTAATATCAGCGCACAAACACACAGGTAAACAAAAATAAGGCTATAGATGCAAATGTGGGACTCTTGGGATAAACTATATGATGTACAACCTTTCAACAAAACTCTATATATTCTTTAGATTTTAAAGAAAGCTCTGAGTGAAAGAATGCGACAACAGAAAATAGAATCGATATTTCTTGTCCAGAGATCCTAACATGGAATAAGGTATCTCTAACTAATACATAACACAGTATCTCTAACACAGTATCTTCAACTCCTGGGTATACAAATCCTTGGTGATGATCATATATTTGTTCAGTATCCCAGAGTGAAGGCCGGAGAGGGGGTGTAACTAATAATAAGATAAATAAGAATTAATTCTTTACCCTAGGTTCCCACATGGGGAGGGGGCTACCAATGACTGCCCTCAAAGTAGTTGGACCTATGGTGAAGCAATAAAAGCTTATCTACGAATCAATGGGTACATTTGTGGCAAATATGTCAGTAAATTAAAATGTGATGTGCCTTAAGCAAAAGTCTCATGTCAAATGTATAGTCACTTTCTATTAAAGGTTTGGACTATTTGCTAATCAATGTGCATTTAGCCTCATGACAAAAGACTAGCTACAATGATACTCAATGTTGGGACTGTTTGTAAAATTAAATGATGTCATTGACTATTCTGGGTTCAATGCTGAATACTGACCCGAGTATATTTACCCACAGGATCCGGTGGTAGAGGCAACCATCCAGTGCCAATACAGGAGAGACAACTATATTCAGTAGTCTTGATAAAGATGGTATATGAATAAATAAAACCATCGAAACACGTCAACGCCTAGTACCGCACAATCCAATTTCCCAACTTACTCCAAGAACATGGAAAAAAACCAAGCCTTGGAGTTGGTCCAAAAAAGAGGGTCATGATGTGCATTTTATGAAAGACAAATTGTTGATGTCTTAGTGTCTGTATGTCTCTCTTTTTTCCCAAAAATCCCCTTTTCAGATACATAGGAAGTTGATGTAATTGTACTTTTTCATGACAGGTATTTTGTTGCTATGTATAAATTGTGAAATTGTTGATGCTCTTTCCTTTTACTTAATGCAAAGGGTCGTTTTTTATGTAATGACAATGATTTTTAACATGTTTTTATTGTATGTTTGAATACATTTCTACATTTTTATATATTTGTTTCATTGTTTATATTTTTTGCTTTGTGAAGCCTTGTGTCCAAGACTAAACTTTTGGGCATCCCTATACAGGTACTTACCCAAGGGAAGCTTTTCACTTCACTGTTTATAAGTATCCCTTTCCCCTGGGTCACAAGGGGTCTCTCTCCCTCGTCTTTACATTGAATGCATACACAGCAGGTGAACAATATGGCAACAATTATGCATAGTCCAGTAAGAACCTTCCAACCCCATATGGAAATTAAGGTCAAGAACCACCCAGAAAAAGTCCAAGACCCATTTTCTTGATGTATATCAGCTGCAATTTTGTGCAATTTGTTAATGGCTTTATACACAGAAGGAGTATGGTCAGGTATAAAAACACAACAGCTACTTCCGATAATTCTGCAGGCTCCACCCCTATCTGCTAACATAACATCGAGAACCATTCGGTTCTGTAAAGCAACAATCCTAGTAATTTGAAGCTCTTCAGTAAGGTTCCCAAGAGCTGCAGCAGTTTGATTTGTAACAGCTTCCACTACTCTTGTCAATTGCCGTATTTTCCAACTATTCAGAGCTGCTCCCACAAAGAAAAACAATCCTAAATTAAAATCTATATACTGTTGCAGACTAGTGTCTGTCTTATCAACATCATCTATGGATAAGGTCCGCTTAAAACTGTTCACAGTTACATTATTCAACAACTTCAAATCTTTGTGATATGATGCAGGTGCCAGAAATACAGGTGGCAATAAGAACGATACATAACATACTCCAGACCAACCGGCTGGTAATCAATAATAGCCCTTATTCCCACATACAAAATAGGTGTTATGTGAAGCAAGGAAAGTACTGTTGTTCAGGCCCTCAATGTTCAATACAACAATACAATCACTAACACCTACAGGAATATGGCCTACACTCTGTACACATAATTCAGCTTGTGCTTGGGCCACCGAGATCACAAACTTCTCTTGTCCAACAGTGTCTCTAGTGTGCGTGAAGATATAAGGGGTTGATTCATTGTCCGGTCGATACTCTTCCCACTTCCATATAGTTCCGTTGGCTTGTGGATAGCCATCTTTATCTTGATGACATTCTTTTTTCAGTTTGAAAATCAATCGTCCAACGGTAGGCTTCCTTGTAGCAAAAAGCAAAGTGTACCATGCTCTACAAGAGCCATTGTGCGAAAAGGGAAGTGGTATGAATGGTGTTCCCCCTTTCTTTTGATGCGCTGACATCATCCCACATATCCAGCAGTCTGTGGCATTTGTAGCAACGTGGTTGTGATGCAACATCTGTATGAAAGTGTTATTCAAATAGGACTGTCGATGTTTCAACTCTTGGTAAGGGAGTGTATAGAAAAAGTGCTCATCAGGGACGGGAGTAGAAACAACATACAGTTCACAGGCAGGAGCTTTCTTCTCAACAAACCACATGACTGTAGCGATGACTGCTATGACGAAAATGAACCCTACAGGAACCAAAAATCTTTCTTTTATCCATCTTGAGCAAAGTACACAGTATCTTCCTAAAACTAAAGTGTTGTCAGAACTCTTACCCCTGAGGTAGCCATTGTTTTCTTCACCATCGGGCCAAGGCGGGTGTCACTACTCTAATGCATGGCTGATCCCCCCCTTGCCTCATTGGCTCTCCATTTCACAAACCTAGGGACCGTTCTGACAACTTCTCATACAATTGCAGATTCTTTTCTTGGTCGTAGATTGTATCTTCTTGATGCAGGCGTTGTCTGGTCCGGGAAGAACTCCTCAGAATCGTCAGGTACCACAGCACGGCCTCTCTCCGTAGTCAGGATATCTCGATGGTCAGTCAGTGTAGCAGGTTCCACCAGATCAGGTTGCACTTTCTGGCAATGGATCGAGTGGATCCAGTTTCTGTGATTCGTCACCCGCACTGCTGTTCTTGTGGCTAGAAGGACTTGTTCAAGGCCACACCATCTCGGTTCCAGACTGTTCGATCTCTCAAACGATTTCACGAGGACGAAGTCACCAGGCCGGAGATTATGACCTTCTCCTGTGGACCGATCAGGGAGTGCCTCTCGAACCTGTTGATGAATGGAAACCAAGCTATCAGTTAATTGTGCCAAATAGTCATTCATTAAAACACAAGGTACATCATTCACTGAACTCGGTTTGGGCACCCCCCATATGTTCATGGGGCGCCCGAATACGATCTCGTAAGGCGTTAAGCCCGTCCGAGAGTGTGGTACCGATCTGGTAGACAACAACGCCAAAGGCAGAGCATCTGGCCAAGTCAGAGAAGTAGAAGCCTGTATCTTTGCAATTTTCAACTTCAGAGTGCCGTTGTATTTATCCACAAATCCTGCTGATTGCGGGTGGAATACGGCATGGAACTTTTGCACAGTGCCTAATCCCTTCAGGACATACTTAATAATGTCCGCCACAAAATGGGGCCCGTTATCACTCCACAACAATCTAAAAACACCGAACCGAGGGAAAAATTCCTTCAAAAGCACCTTAGCAGTAGTCATGGCAGTATTGTCCTTAGTAGGGTATGCTTCAATCCATTTACTGAATGCACAAACCACAACCAAGGCGTACTTCAGATTATTGCAGCGTTCCAGCTGAATATAATCCATTTGTAATACTTCAAAAGGTGCAGTGGGTGTTGCAAATCCTCCTGCTGGAGTTCGTGTCCCTTTTCCTGGATTGTATTTGAGGCAAATCATGCAAGTCTGTACCACTCTCTTAGCTATGCTAGCAATCTCTGGATGCTCCCATACTTGTTTATGCAATTTCACAATTGCCGAAGCTCCAACATGTGCTAGCCCATGTGCCATCTGAACCATAGGTTGTACAAAGGCTGTGGGTAACTTCCACCTATCCATCTGCTTATTTCTCCAACAACCCTCATCGTCCAGTTCTCCATCTTTGGACCATTGCTCTCGTTCTTTCTCAGTAGCAGTCTTTTGTATTCCTAGTACTTTCTCCCTAGCATCATGCCACCGCTCAGCTTGTGACTTCACAACATACATTGAAGTGGAGCCAGGCTGCATCGCAGTTTCACGTGCCACTCAATCTACAAAAGCGTTTCCTTGTCCCACTTTGTCTGTCACTTTCTTGTGTGCACTACATTTCACTATAGCTATTCTCTTAGGGAGCGTCAGTGCGGTCAAAAGCTGGTGTACTAATTCTCCATACATGATCTGAGTTCCATGTGATGTCAAAAAGCCCCTTTCCTTCCAGAGCAGGCCGAAATCGTGCGCTACTCCGAAAGCATAGCGGCTATCTGTATAAACATTCACACATAATCCTGCACTAAGCTCGCAAGCTCGTATCAACGCTATCAGTTCTGCTGCCTGAGCTGATTTCTGTGGTATGCGTGCTGTCTCCACTACCATGTGTAATGTGGTAATTGCATATGCTGCAGAAGTCGTTCCATCTGGCAACTTTAAACAAGACCCATCCACCCACAGCTCTCCATCCACATCTGCAAAGGGCGTATCTTGTAAATCAATACGACCCTTTATCTGTTCCTCGGTCACACAGACACAGTCATGGGTCTCTTGGGCCTCAGGCTGAGTCGCTGGAAAGGGCAACAACGTAGCTGGATTCAGTGTTGCACATCTCTTCAACGTTATGTGAGGAGCCAACAGTGTCAGATCGTATCCTGTCAAACGAGCACTAGTTAAATGCTGCGTCTTCGTCTGATTCAAAAGGGCATCAACAGCATGGGGAACCAACACCAACAGCTTATGAGATAAGACTATACCTTCACTCTGGCGTATTGACACAGCTGTCGCCGCAACTGAGCGAAAACACCCAGGCAACGCTCGGGCAACAGGATCAAGTACTGCCGAGAAGTATGCACAATGGCGCTACTTATCGTCGTGCATCTGCACTAACACTGATAACGCACATCCATCTCTCTTATGCACGTACAATGTAAAGGGCTTTGTGTAGTCGGGTGTGCCTAATACTGGTGCCGAACAAAGGGCATGACGTAATTGGTGAAAAGCATTCTCACATTCATCCGTCCATGGAAGGGGAACTGGGGTATCCTTTGTCAACAAGCCTAACAATGGTTTAACTATGTATGAAAATCCCAATATCCACTGTCTACAAAAGGAGGTAAGAGCCAAAAAGGCTTGAACTTCTTTCTGTGTGGAGGGTACTAGTGTGTCTAAAACGGCTTGAATACGATCTGATGTGAGTGCACGCCCCTCCTTAGACAAAAGGTGACCTAAGTAGGTTACCTTTGGTCTACAATATTGCAGTTTTTTTTAGATACTTTGTGATTGTGAGATGCCAAAAAGGTAAGTAAGGACAAAGTGCACTCTTCACATTGTTCAGTGGTGTCGGCAGCCAACAAGATGTCATCGACATATTGTATAAGCGCCACACCATCGGGTAAAACAAAAGAATCTAATTGCTGTTTCAATGCATAACTATAAATGCTGGGACTCTCAGTATAGCCTTGGGGAACTCTACAGAATCTTTCCGATCTATTATTCAACGTGTAAACGAAAAGATATCGGCTGTCAGGATCAATAGGGATCGAAAAGAAAGCGTTCTTCAAATCGCTAACAGAGAACCTTGTTGCAGTTGGTGGGACCAAATTAAGAAGTGTCGTGATATCAGAAACCACTGGGTACTGAGGTATCACTATCTTGTTAACCTCCCTCAAATCGATAATAAATCGATAAATCCTGGTATCGGTGTCTTTTTTCAAAATCGGTAGGATAGGACTGTTGCACACATTATATGGAACTTCTTCAACCACCCCTACTTTAATCAAGTCCTGCACTATCTGTATGAGTGCCTCCTCCCCCTCCTGTGAAATCCGATACTGAGGTAGGCGTGGCAGCAGAGCTCCCTCCTTTACACTGATGTGCACCGGAGGGATAATCATCTGTCCCACGTCGGTATCGGACGTGGCCCACAAAGATTCAGGCAAAGAGGCCAGTGCAGCCTCCACGGTAATCATGTACACCCTCTCCATTAGTGGATAATTGTCATTCAAAATAACACGTACCCCCTCAGGTGAGCACCGTATCGTGGCCCGAAAATATTTGCGCATATCCAGGCTGACGATATTATCAGGAGTGTTTGGGGAGAGTAGGAATGGGCATGGTGCAGCAAACTGATCTAGATAAAGTGCAAGAGGTTGTGATAGTGTGCTAACAGAAGGCGTTCCATCGAACCCTATTGACGTAATTGTCGAGCCAGACAGGGGAGCCCTCGGAACCAATTTTTTGGGCAAAGCGCTATGAGTAGCTCCTGTATCAACCAGGAACCTATCATTAGAGCCCAACACATGTGCTGTAACATAAGGACCCCTCTGATCTACTGGCACTTCAACTGGTTCCTTATCCCAACCTACGCAAACCTATGCATACTGCGAATCATCCTGCTCGGGAGGTGTATAGTCAGACATTTGGTACTGATTTCATCGATCAAAAACATTGGACCCATCTCGGGGTTGCACATTAGAATTGAATCTAGCTCGATCATTCGTGTTGTTTCGAGGGCCTGAACAATTTCCTCTACCCCTCACAGATCCCTGCCCACGCTCCTGGCGCTGTGCACGTAACACCGGGCACTCATTCGCCCAATGGCCTTTCTGTCTACAATACGCACATTGATCCCGGGCCAAGTCAGTACGGCTTGAAGGAAAGTTAGGAAAATTCCTGCCACCCCACTCGTTACCTCTACGATGTGGCCCATATACTTGCGCTAACATAACCTTAGTTTTCAGATCTTTAGATTTCTTTTCCTCACTTCCCTTTGCCTCTAGTTCCTGACGCTCGTAATACTGAGCCGTTGTCAGGAGGGATGCTGGTGTCGAAGTCGTCCAAGAACTTTCACTCACTTTTAATCGGGCTGCTATACTTGGTAATAAATTCGAGACATATTTATCAACAAAGAGATGTCGGCCCGTATCGTCCGTAAGCGACTGACCTCTAAAATCATGGAACGTTTCCTCAAACCGCATGAAGAAATCCAACATGGATTCATCTACTTTCTGTTTACAGGACGCTATCATAGTCCAATCAATCCTTTTAGGGGGGATAAGCGTTTTTAATTTAGCTACAATAGCAGCAGGAAGATTTAAAATCGATTGGGGCGGCTTCTGTGCTGGTTTTCTCTCCCTGTCCTCATCCTCAAGATCCACCCATCGAGCTTTAAATATCTGAAGATCGTCAACCTTTCGTATTGACCTCCACATATCTGGTGGTAATATAAGCCCGAAAAACAAATCAATGTCGGTCAAAGTCATAGTACAAGAATTGAAAGCCCCCTCAACTTCCTCATAAAAAGCTGCTGGATTCTTTCGAGGATCAGGTAATGCTGCTTTCAATGCCATAACGTCTGCTCTATTCCAAGGAGTATAAATCCAATTATAGATAAAATACCCTTGAGCATCAGGAGATCCTCTATCCGTACTAGTACCCGCTCCCTTAGGAGGAACATACAAAGGCGCCGCCTCCCGCATTGGCTTAGCATGCACTGCATCAATCTTATCTGAATAAAAGATAGATGACTGCTTCCCACCGCCAGCCGGATTCAAGGGCTCGTCGCCAGCCTTCCGTTTCCGTGCTTCATCCTGGAGCCGAAACATTTCATCCCGTAACGCAAATAGCCGTCGAATTGCATTGGGCACCTGGGGAGAAAGAAAAAGACCTTTACACAGTTCCTTTGCATCAGCTATCACATCCATTGGTTCAAAAACATCAGAATATTTCCGAAAGGCTGACACCACTTCATCAGAAAGAAAACCAACAAAATATAATCTTTCCCTATCTTCCCATGTCTCAAGCTCAGTCAACAAATCGGCAAGGGGCATAGTATCTTTGGTGACCCGATAAGCAATCTTACGAAGATCAGCCATACGATCGGCCGATACCATAGACCGCGTATCCCTCTTCTGGTCGGGCGGCCTAGAATCTTGATCTCCTCCATTCGGGGCGGACGGACCAGCATACGGTGGCGGTGAACGATCTAATAACGTAAAATCATCATCCGATTTATTAAGGACAGGATAGAGAGGCTGACTAACAGGGTACTGGCCAGATATTTGCAACCGACGTTCTTTCTCCTGCTTCTCTTCTAATTCCTGATGCTTCTCGCTTTTTCATCTCTTGCGCCTTTTCACGCTCACTCTTTCGCTGCTCTTTCTCGATCAGTGCATGTTTACGCTTCTCACGTTCTCGCACCTCTTTCACCCACATTCGTATACATTCAAACATATCTTGTCGCACTCTCCTTGTACACATACACTGTTCCACATACTCAATCTTCCTCAAATTAAACGATCCATACATAAGCCATCGCAACTCAGGATCCTTCTTGGTATATTTCCTCCACAACGTGCGGTACATTATGGGGAAAAGACCAAATTTAACATACATATCCCTATTCGGCGTCCCCTCTGGGGGAGCCGGCTGTGATTCTTCAAGTACCAATCGGTCATTTCCAAAACAGCAGCACCACTTACGGAGTGCGCTAAAAACAGGCATGTCTTAAAATAATGCAGAATATGCAATATTACAATTAAATGGCACTTAAACGTTGCGCCGCTCAAATTCACAGATCAGGGGAAAAATCCCCACATTGCCTACCTATATGGGTTGCAACTCATGTATCACTCTCATAGGCTCAATAATATGACTAGTCATTACCAAACAATCAAACAAATTAGTCGGGGCAAGCGTATCCTAAAACTGCCTTGCCAAACAAGACTATCAAAGGCTCGGAGCAAGTATCGCACAACGATTCTTACCAATCAAGAGCGTCCAGATTCCAACTGCCAAGTTCCGAATTCGCCCAAACGGCTACTACGCGGCAAACCGACAGAAGAGGTCTCAGTCGATGACCGGCGCTACCCAGATGGTTAGATCGGAAGGGAAGGAAGAATACCTCGGGATGCCAGGACTAAAGGCGCCGCTGGCAGTGATCACATCCCCGGCAAGGTTCCAATCCTTCGTCACGACCAGTCCTTCGAGCATCCGAGTCGCCGATGAGCCCCACGTGACAGGCACCAATTGATGAGTACAGGCCTCAGCAAGGCCTGCGAGTGTGAAAGGGTTCGCCCTTCTGTACGCTAAGTCCTCAGACTACATAGGAAATTGGCACGGAAACTAAAAATACAAAGACATAGTTTAATAATCCTTTAAAGGTGGTACTACAGCCCACACAACACTCTACAGTATTGTACAAGGTAGCACAAAGAACACGAACATGCGGTCCCCTTTTATACACAAAGAAGGGGCTCATAAGTGGGCAGTTACAGCTCAAAAGTATGATTTACGACCATATAAGGACATTTCTCGAGCCTGATCAATACATGGGTGGAGTTAACGGTTCATGAAGCCCCCTGAATGCACATTCCGATCCCCTCTAAGCAGAAACAGATGTTACATGTACTGGGCAATCGCTAGATAGGCTGGAACTATTTATAGCTTGTTGCTGGGCAAACTCCAGGGGTGACGGTCAGTGAGGTAGGACTTGCCTCGTGGCGAGCACATGGTGTAATGTAGCCTTCAAGATGGAAGCCGGAAAACAAGATGGAGTCCGGTCGTACTTCAGAGTATGAGCGGGAAAACTATAACGAAGACACAATAACATGTCTTCAGCGAATGCTTAACATTATCGCTGTTTTATTTACAACACCGTGGTGTATTCAGTCGGCGGGGTGGCTCGGGACAATAGGAGTGGCATGCCTCTTGCGGGGGGGGGGGGCTTTTCCAGTAGCGTCGAGCCGTGGTGCTTAGAAATGTTAGCAGGCTTAGGGGCCCCTGCATTTCTTAATGTTTCTATATGATAAGTTCTCCTCCTGCATGCCGTTTCTAATGGCCTGGAATTGAGACACGCACAGCGGAAGTGCAATGTTCATGAGCGGGGGGAGTGATGGAGTTATAGCAGGCAGCCTCGGTGTCTGTTCGTGGCCCAATTGGGTACGTCACATAAGGTTTGTGGCGGGAGGGGGCCCTGTAGAAGTGCGCTCTAGGCCTGATTCCATCATTCAGGGATTTGGGTTCCGCGAAGCAGCATCCTGTTTTGTATACTGATAGCAGGTATCGCATTACTCTTCCCTCCCACCGTGGGCAGCTGAGCTGGTAGTCGGAGCTGCCAGAGTATGCAGGGCCGGATGCAGGACCCAGTAGATCCCTTTCCTGAATGTACTTTAAAGATGGGAGGGATATGTCTCTCGGCGTTTCAATCAGTGCTCAAGTGCAGGTGAGTTCCCTTTTGTGGGAGTTATAGGAATAGCCTTCGGGGTCTCCGTGCAATCCCTATAAATAATTTCACGGGGCTTGTGAGACTGATGTTAAATTGGCTCGTGAAGCATAGAAACGCACTTGCGGTGGCGAATGCGTTCCATGTACCCCACGCAGGAATGTACTACTGGTTTGATCGGGGCTTTTATTGCAGCCAGTTTTTCCGTTTGCATTGAAGCGTTTTTTGTATAAACACAATCGGTGTTTGGCTACTGGGGCTGCTACCTCGAGTAGCTTGGATTGAGGGACTTGGTGTTCAACCTCAGTATTGCATGACAAGTTTAGGAGTGGGGGACTGGTCAGGACGTGCAGCCATTTTGTCCATTTGCATTGGAGAGTTTTTGTATAAATACAATCTGTGTTTGGCTACTGGGGCTGCTACCTCAAACAGCTTGGATTGAGGCCTTAGTGTTCAACCTCAGTATTGCATGACAAGTTTAGGAGTGGGGGACTGGTCAGGGCGGCAGGCATGTCAGGGGACAGTTGGGAACAATGGTAGAACAGTGTTCTTGACAGATACGTGTTTTAGCTGCCAGGAGTACGTTTCGTATGTAACGTTGCACAATGTCAGTGTAAGTGTGAGTGGCATTTCCACGACCAGCAGTGATATCTCCTGGCAAACACAATTAAGCTTTGTAGACGGGGAAACATAAATAAATATCAGACATTGCATCCTTTATACCATCTACCATCCCTATGTGACGCTTGTGTACTTCCACTGGTATCACCTCCTTGCGTGGCCTTACACCTCGTACATCTGCAATCTTTCGTGTGTATCCTTTGTAACGCATGTATCCTAAAGTCCTTATGTTTCTAGTGGAGCTTTTGCAAAGCGCTCTGCACCTTGGGGTATAGTCGCGCTTTGAACCTCGCATAACAAGGATACGTTACATGCGTTTTTAACACTTGCTTGGAGTTGGAGTGGGTTTCCACTGTGCCACCACCCTCGCGTGTCGGTAGGCCGTTTGGCGTCATCCGCCCCTGCAGACAGGCGCCGCGAGCACTGCCGGCCCGTGCCATCTACCGGGAGGCACCAGGCTTAGGGTTAAGGCTCAGGACCTGGGCACATCGCCGCAATATCAGTGACTGAGGCGGAGTAGGGAACCGCGCATCCTGTGCCATTTGGGGGCCCCCCTTTCTAGGTTCGGCTGGCCCGGGGGCCTTGCAAGTGAATACATGTCCCCGGTGCACAGTATTCAGTGGCTGCGCATTCACTAGGCTGAGTCATCGTGCCCCTGTCTTTCGGGGAAATGGGTTTGGTGTGCCTCCCGCGATGCTCGTCGGGCTGAGAGGCCGAGTACCTAAGCGGGAGAAGCGTCCTGCGACATCGAGGCTGATCGATACTGGTTTACCATTAGGCATCACCGAGTTTGACCCGTTTCATTTGGCATTTTAAAGCATCGTTCCTTTCACCTCAGCTGGGGCATGAGGGTGCGACTAACTTTTGCATTAAGAAGTATCTGAATGTCTTATGAGTGTCTCCGAATGCATTAGTATTTTAGGTTCCCCTGTAATGGGATGTTTTTGCTGTGAGCAAGTGGCAATTGATGTCATGAAAGCTGTGTTGAGAATACACATAAAAACTCTGTAGAGTAAAGAATGATATGTAACTGGTGAGGACTAGTGAAACACATCTCAGCTTGAATGTTGTCCTTCTTAGTGCCTCACAGGTGCCAAGTGTGTGCTGCTTACACTAAACGTATCTTGGGTGTAACGTTTTGCTTTGTTTGCCGCTGTGATGTTTTCGTTATTAAGACTGATATTTGTCGATTATGGTGCCGCCTTCCGGGGTGTTAAATTTAAGCTAAATTGTACAGCAGGTATTATTTGAAGTCTAGAATGAGTAACCACACTTTTGTCCTAATATCATTTCTTTACTTGGCCGCACTTTCGGTGAGTGCGGCTGTGGGTGCTCGGGGGTAGCCTAGAGGGCTGAGTGCTTGCGGCAGGGGTGACAAGCAGTGTTCAGTTCCTGCTGTTGGTACAATTGTATGAGCGCATCATACTGAAACTGTTCCCTCGTTTCCAGTTCAAATTTTAAAAGTGATCAATGATTTGAAATTTTGCATCATTCGAGGGTGGATGTAGCTCTTGGAGGTAGAGAGCAGGTTTTGAAGGTTTATGGCCCCGGGTTCGATCTTCAGCATCCCCATTATTGCGGTCAGACCAAGGAAGTAATATTCTGCATTATGTTTAAGAATATTCATCATTCGAGGGTGGATGGAGCTCATGAGGTAGAGAGCAGGTTGCGAAGTTACATGACCCCGATTTCAAGCCTCAGCACCCCCCCTTATCTTTGGTCAGACTGAGGAAGTAATATTCTGCATTCTATGTATCGGCAGGCTATTAGGGAAATATGTGTACTAATTGTTACTGACAGACATTGCTGGGCTCCATTAGCCAGTTCTCATATGTACATGGAACTAACTTGAAAGTTCTCTGTAGTAGCCAGTAGACATCTGTAAACCCATGCAACAGCTGCTTGATCTAGTAGAGACAATTTCTACCAAGACCATGCTTTTGATTACCAATCACTGCTTTCCTCTGTCGCACTAAGCAGGGCTATGGATGACAGACTGGCTTCCAGTGTGGTGGTCAATGTTGCTGAACCAGCAAGTGGAAGCGTTTCAACTTACACAAACCATGCCCTGCTATTGTGGTTTGTGTACACCTTACATAGCTAACCTAGTTGCAGGTAGATAAGTGACATACGTGGGCAAATGTTTCAGGGTATAGCTAACTTGCCATTACAAGTGGATATGTGACTTATGGGCAAGTTACATATGATTCTTTGTACAGGTAGAGGTATAAGTGCATTACATGTCAGAAAGTTTCCACTACAACTAATTTCGTAAGCTGTGGTGGACGCAAGCACTATGTGTTTAAAAATAGCAGTTGAAAAGTCGTTGTAGTTACATGACACGTTCCACACTATTGACCATTCAATATTTGCGCAACGCATGGTTGCGGGGGAGTGATCTTTTATCAGCGCACTGCCACTCATTATGCCATTAGTCGGGACTTATAGGTATGACACTTGTGCAGCAATTCTGGTGGGGTGTCCTCTGGGCGTCTATGCTAGCGTTTTTAATATTACCAGCCCATGTGCGGCTGTAATGTCAGAGATTCCACAAGTATGCGGCACGCTAAGCTAGTTCCCAGTTTTGTCATCATTGTCGCTGCATCTTCTTGTATTTTAGTCGTTGCCGCAGCAGTTAACCATAGGCGTCAGGCGCATTCTTTGGACAGAACGGTTATTTGGGAGCACCATTGAACACCTTCTTATAGCATACGCTACGTTACATGGGACATAGTGACATGCACGACCAAATATTACAAGCAGGAGGTAAAGTGCTTTTCAGAAGGAGATAGTGACATGTGGGCAGCACTAGCAGTGGTCGCACTTGGCCAAGTCCGGGAAGCATACAGTGTAAAGTGACAGCAGACTGGTTCCCAAGTTTTGCAGGCTCCTTGCTATACTATCTCAGGCATGTGTATGTAGGGCATGGTATAGCATAGGGACTGCAAATTCATGACTGCCAGTCTTCACTAGATTCAGGCATGCCCATGCCACACTCACTGGCGGAGGGCTAGCTATTTTGCGGCTGCAAGCGATCCAGGGAAGAGTCGGTTTCACACCCAGGGTCACTTGGGCAGCAGGTCCTGGGAGCCTCTATCTAGGGCAAGATAAGAGATGACCGCCCGGCAGTTCTTGGGGCATGTCCTTTTGACAGGCACTAGTGGGTAGTACGTGTATACAGTTGGCTATTTTGCCTTAGCATAGGTTCTAGCGGGCTATGGGTTGCATCCCTGTTAGGGCTTGTAGGAGTGCTATGCCATGATGTACTGCCTGTCCATTTGTGTTTAAGCTTTGCATGGCTAGGCTCTGCTATTGTCTTCCCCGTCATGTTGCTGGGGTTTAATGCCGGGGCACAATATATTGCACAAGTACACCATTCATGAATAGAAGCCCACCTGTGCCAGTCTAGGGAGAGGGGGCACTTCCTTTTCCCCGCCTAGCGCTGCGGGGTACCCACCTGTCTCTTGATAACTTTTAACCTCATTGGGCGAGAAAGCCTGCCCGAACTTACTTATGTGCGGCAGGGCCCGTCACTGCTATTCCAGCAGTAAGTGCACCGGCGCTCTAGGTTCAGGTTGGTGGCTCCTGGTGCGTGGCACAGTCTTTCAATTTCAGGCACAACACTGTCTGGCTTTTAGGACAGGGGGTCCCCCTTGCGAGCCATTGGCTTTATCTGGCTAGATATGTCGGGCGCAGGCTTGTTGCCACCCTCTGAGCGCAGCGGCATCTTTGGGGCAGCTAAATTACAAAGAGACTAACAAGATAAGCGGCATCCCTGCACTCCAGGTATCACACTCTGCATTGTTTTAACATGTCTTTCTCTCTGTTATAACATAGAAGTGAAACTAGAGGATCTCTAGTGTCATCCCTTTAAGGCACACACATAATTGTCTTTCCGGTGTAGAAAAGACTTCCACTCGTTATTCCTGTTGTATTATTATCTTTTTTAATTCATTTAGATATCATTCATCATTTTCAGGTTGATTACCGTTTCTTGTACATTTTGGCCATATATACATCAAGCAATGTCATATCAATAGATCCAATGCATTTCGGGCATTTCCATCATGCCCTTCATCAGGGAATCGACACTGTAAACATAATTAGATAACTGTTACCATAGTGTAACAAATAAGCATTGTAAACATCATAAAAGACATCATCAAGATATGTTAACTATAATTGAAAAAACGTGGGGGTTGACAGTAAGAAGTAATGATGACAGTTGTGAGTCTGAATGACTAAATGCAGTTACATTGTGAACCAGTAATTAAAGAAACGGATAATTAAAGAAACGAAGTCTCACTTACAAGCCTTTCCTCAGAAGTTTAACCATCTGCAACAAAAGTAGTGGAAACACGGTCAACGGTGTAAATACAGCGTTTCCGTGGAGCGCTCAAAAATACATTAGCTCCAATTAGTTAATCTGAACTAACCTGGGAAATTGTGTACTCGAATCCGTTAACAATCTTCAGAAACGGCGGCACAGGCGAGCTCTGACCGCGTTTAGATATTTAAAAAGGTACCGGTCCTATGACAAGTCATGTGACCATAAACATGGACAATAGACTACGAGTTGCTTCGTTTCTCGCAAATGTGGTTAGTAAACGTCGAAAAAAGTGCACTTCAAAGAGGAGGTTTTGAATGTGGCTTCATAGCGAAAATAAAGGAATCACGAAAAATAGAGAAAGTTTAAAAAAACCTTCTTAAAAAGAAGTCGGAACCCGGGATTGAACTCTGGGTTAGGATGCTAAAGGTATAAGTCGCTCTACTGCTAGAGCTATCACGAGGTTCAATACGGAAATAAAATAAAATATGGGATATACATAGGAGATAGGTGTCTGTAGTTATTAGGAACATACACAGTATCGACAAGATACGGTTATTAGAGCAATTGATTACAGATAACATGACAGTTCAATTCTTTCATTCAAACCAGTGGGCTTTTGAGTGGAAAGTTTTTGAATCCAGTAATTCTCTCTTCTTAAGAGATATTTAGTATTGTCTCTTCCCTCAGTTCTCTGGACAGTTTCTAGTCCAACAAACTTTATTTGGGAAATGTTGTGATGTTGTTCTACAAAATGCATCGACAAAGCTGATTTGGTGTTTTTCAGTCTTATATTGGATTTATGCTCTGTAAGTCGCACTTTGATGCGACGTTCTGTCTTGCCGACATACATCTTTCCACACGGGCATTTTATTCCATAGATTAAGTTGCTGGTGTCACACGTTGCATTTACCCTGAGTTTGATTGGGTTACCTTGTGTTGGATGGTTGATGGAATTTCCACGAATAATGCTGTTGTAGTTGTCACAGTTGAGGCATGGTTTAGTTCCTAGATACTCTGTGGTCTCCTGTGGTTTATTCTGTAGGATTTCCCCCAAATTCTTAGCTCTGGTGAATGCAAATATGGGTGGTTGGTCGAAGATCTGTTTGAAATCCGGTTCGATGGTTAATATAGGCCAATGTTTCAAAATGATTTTTTTAAATCTCTTGCTGGCGGTTGAGAATTTTAAAACAACAACAGTCCTTGTTTGTGCTGGTTTTATCTTGGGAGTTAAAAGTTTTACTCTATCGATTTTATCAATTCTCCCTTTGGTTTCTTCAACCAGTGTTTGAGGGTACCCTCTGTTGATGAATTTGTTGGTCATTTCTTTGAGTCTGGTGTTTAAGGTATCATCTTCAGAAGTAATTCTTTTGACTCGGGCCATCTGTGAGAAAGGTAAGTTCCTTATCAGGTTGGGTTCATGAAAACTCGAGTGGAGTAACATGTTGTTTCTATCTGTTGGTTTGACATAAAGGTCCGTTGTGAATCCATGTGGGGTTATTGCAACTTTGACGTCCAAAAAATTAACCATGGTGTCTGATATGTCCCAAGTTAATTGTATTCGTTGGTCTATGTTATTGAACTTGGTCAATTCTGTTCGTAGTTTCTCCTCTGAGTTTGTCCAGATGATAAAGAAATCATCTATGTATCTTATGATCTTCTTAAGATTGTCTGTCCATTCTTTGTTGTTGAGTATGTGTTTGTTTTCATACCATTGCATAAATATGTTCGCATACACCGGTGCCGCCGAATTGCCCATGGCCATTCCAGAGAGTTGTTGGTACCATGTTTGATCAACTCTCAAATAGCTATGATACAATGTGAAACACATGAGTTCCATTAGGAAGATCTGAAAATCCTGGTCAAGTTGTGTGGTCATAAGAGCTGCTTCCATAGCTTCAATCCTCATGTTGTGGGGTATGCTCGTGTACAGGCTGCACACATCTGCCGTGCACAGTATCACTTTTTCTTCTGGGTTCCATGTTATTTGATGAAGTTTCCGTAAAAATTCAGAGGTATCCTTAACATACGTTAGCATGGATTGTACAGTTGGCTGTAGATATCTGTCGATCAGTTCTCCGATTGGTTCATGAATGCTTCCACATGTGGATACTATTGGTCTCATAGGGGGGTTCATAGTGTTTTTGTGTATCTTTGGAACCATACGTAAGGTAGGGTTTTTTGGGTTGGAGGATATAAGAAAGTTTTTTGTCCTGTCAACGATTGTGCCCTGTTTATGAGCTTCATCAATGATTGTTCGTAGTGTTTTGGAGTATTCCAAAGTTGGGTTGTTGTCCAACTTGCTGTATATGTTCGTATTTGTGATGTGTTCCATCACTTTTGTCTCATACATGCTTCTGTTCATGATCACAATCGCACCTCCTTTGTCCGCTTTCGTGAATACTATAGTATCATTGGATGCAAGCTTGCGAAGAGTATCTAAATCCTTTTGAGTTGTATTTCTTCTTTTGGGTTTAGTGTATTTGATTTTGTTTAAATCTTGTTTCACTATGCTTTCAAACAAATCAAGTGTCTTGTGGCTAATAGGAGCTTGGAATGTGCTCGATGGTCGTAATTCCAGAAGTTGATCTTGCTCTTGAGGAGGTCGCTCTGGTACTATGTTATCAAAAAAATGTCTTCATTTTAGTTTTCGTATTAACTTGAAAAAACTCACTTCAAGTTCAAGGTTGTCCGTAGTTGTGGTGGGAACAAAGGATGTTCCCTTTTGGAGTAATTCTAGTTCATAAGAACTGAGGTGTTGATCACTTATATTGATGACTAGTTGTTCTGGGTCTGGTTCTTTTTGGTTCTCTTCTCTTTCTCCTTCTCTTTGGTTGTTCCTGTCATGCTGCGTGTGTTTGGAACAACCAAAGAGAAAACTTTCTTATATCCTCCAACACAAAAAGCCCTACCTTACGTATGGTTCCAAAGATACACAAAAACACTATGAACACCCCTATGAGACCAATAGTATCCACATGTGGAAGCATTCATGAACCAATCGGACAACTGATCGACAGATATCTACAGCCAACTGTACAATCCATGCTAACGTATGTTAAGGATACCTCTGAATTTTTACGGAAACTTCATCAAATAACATGGAACCCAGAAGAAAGAGTGATACTGTGCACGGCAGATGTGTGCAGCCTGTACACGAGCATACCCCACAACATGGGGATTGAAGCTATGGAAGCAGCTCTTATGACCACACAACTTGACCAGGATTTTCAGATCTTCCTAATGGAACTCATGTGTTTCACATTGTATCATAGCTATTTCAGAGTTGATCAAACATGGTACCAACAACTCTCTGGAATGGCCATGGGCAATTCGGCGGCACCGGTGTATGCAAACATATTTATGCAATGGTATGAAAACAAACACATACTCAACAACAAAGAATGGACAGACAATCTTAAGATGATCATAAGATACATAGATGATTTCTTTATCATCTGGACAAACTCAGAGGAGAAACTACGAACAGAATTGACCAAGTTCAATAACATAGACCAATGAATACAATTAACTTGGGACATATCAGACACCATGGTTAATTTTTTGGACGTCAAAGTTGCAATAACCCCACATGGATTCACAACGGACCTTTATGTCAAACCAACAGACAGAAACAACATGTTACTCCACTCGAGTTTTCATGAACCCAACCTGATAAGGAACTTACCTTTCTCACAGATGGCCCGAGTCAAAAGAATTACTTCTGAAGATGATACCTTAAACACCAGACTCAAAGAAATGACCAACAAATTCATCAACAGAGGGTACCCTCAAACACTGGTTGAAGAAACCAAAGGGAGAATTGATAAAATCGATAGAGTAAAACTTTTAACTCCCAAGATAAAACCAGCACAAACAAGGACTCTTGTTGTTTCAAAATTCTCAACCGCCAGCAAGAGATTTAAAAAAATCATTTTGAAACATTGGCCTATATTAACCATCGAACCGGATTTCAAACAGATCTTCGACCAACCACCCATATTTGCATTCACCAGAGCTAAGAATTTGGGGGAAATCCTACAGAATAAACCACAGGAGACCACAGTGTATCTAGGAACTAAACCATGCCTCAACTGTGGCAACTGCAACAGCATTATTTGTGGAAATTCCATCAACCATCCAACACAAGGTAACCCAATCAAACTCAGGGTAAATGCAACGTGTGACACCAGCAACTTAATCTATGGAATAAAATGCCCGTGTGGAAAGGTGTATGTCGGCAAGACAGAACGTCGCATAAAACTGCGACATACAGATCATAAATCCAATATAAGACTGAAAAACACCAAATCAGCTTTGTCGATGCATTTTGTAGAACAACATCACAACATTTCCCAAATAAAGTTTGTTGTACTAGAAACTGTCCAGAGAACTGAGGGAAGAGACAATACTAAATATCTCTTAAGAAGAGAGAATTACTGGATTCAAAAACTTTCCACTCAAAAGCCCACTGGTTTGAATGAAAGAATTGAACTGTCATGTTATCTGTAATCAATTGCTCTAATAACCGTATCTTGTCGATACTGTGTATGTTCCTAATAACTACAGACACCTATCTCCTATGTTTATCCCATATTTTATTTTATTTCCGTATTGAACCTCGTGATAGCTCTAGCAGTAGAGCGACTTATACCTTTAGCATCCTAATCCAGAGTTCAATCCCGGGTTCCGACTTCTTTTTAAGAAGGTTTTTTTAAACTTTCTCTATTTTTCGTGATTCCTTTATTTTCGCTATGAAGCCACATTCAAAACCTCCTCTTTGAAGTGCACTTTTTTCGACGTTTACTAACCACATTTGCGAGGAACGAAGCAACTCGTAGTCTATTGTCCATGTTTATGGTCACATGACTTGTCATAGGACCGGTACCTTTTTAAATATCTAAACGCGGTCAGAGCTCGCCTGTGCCGCCGTTTCTGAAGATTGTTAACGGATTCGAGTACACAATTTCCCAGGTTAGTTCAGATTAACTAATTGGAGCTAATGTATTTTTGAGCGCTCCACGGAAACGCTGTATTTACACCGTTGACCGTGTTTCCACTACTTTTGTTGCAGATGGTTAAATTTCTGAGGAAAGGCTTGTAAGTGAGACTTCGTTTCTTTAATTATCCGTTTCTTTAATTACTGGTTCACAATGTAACTGCATTTAGTCATTCAGACTCACAACTGTCATCATTACTTCTTACTGTCAACCCCCACGTTTTTTCAATTATAGTTAACATATCTTGATGATGTCTTTTATGATGTTTACAATGCTTATTTGTTACACTATGGTAACAGTTATCTAATTATGTTTACAGTGTCGATTCCCTGATGAAGGGCATGATGGAAATGCCCAAAATGCATTGGATCTATTGATATGACATTGCTTGATGTATATATGGCCAAAATGTACAAGAAACGGTAATCAACCTGAAAATGATGAATGATATCTAAATGAATTAAAAAAGATAATAATACAACAGGAATAACGAGTGGAAGTCTTTTCTACACCGGAAAGACAATTATTTGTGTGCCTTAAAGGGATGACACTAGAGATCCTCTAGTTTCACTTCTATGTTATATTCAAGACGCCGCAGGAACCCCGACGTCACCTTTGGGAGCACCAGTAAACCATTTCTAATAAGACCAAGCGTTCAATAAAAAACAGCTGTGCATCTATCCGTACTACAATAGTATTTCTCTCTGTTATGTCAGTTGGAGAGGCCGGCTAACGGCAGCCAACATGCTGGTATGGGCTTCCGCTGCCGGGTCCCCCTGGGGATCGACAAGGCTCCCTGGGGTAATTTCCATGTACATACTACCTAGGGCGGACAGGCTCCCTAGAAATTTAGAAGTGGTGTTCATTCTTAAGCTGATTGTGATGGGCACAATTCGGTCCTCGAAGCTGTGGTATGGCGGAGGCTGGAATTGGGAGGTGAATAATGCGCAATTTTAAGCCTAATTTTCCTAAAGACTATGAAGTAAGAAAGCAATGGCATCTGAACGACAAAGACCAGCATCAGCCTGTCAACCGCCATTCTGTAATGTGCTGCAAAATATAAAAAATCTTGCATATGGTTAAGTAATTTCCTTCATTTTCCAACCATAACCTATTTAGTTATCAGAGAGATGGACAGGCCTGGGTGGAGGCTCGCTCCTGATGATGGTGATCTGACAAATAGTCCATGGAGTAGCTGGTACAGCGAGCCCTGTAGCTTACCCCACAGCTTTTCATTCTTTTATTTTGTGCTGAAGTGCACTGACAGTGGTGTTTATGTGTAGTCAGGACATAAATAGCACTAGGTTGATGATGCTTTGGGAGAGGTGTCTGTACCTGGCGGAATGCCAAGTCTTGGCAGAGTTGTGCACGCGTGGCAGATGTTCCCCGTACGGCGCATGGGCAGAGCTCAGTTTATGGGCGCCTCAACTGAGTTTCAGTCAGCGGTTAGCAATTATGCAATAAGGTACAAAGAGTTTAATGTGGAAAGCGGCACTCAGTACCCCAGGATACACACGCTGCATTGTCTTCATATTTCAGAAGATGTGTTCATTCCTAAGCCTTAGTGAGGGGCACAATTCGGTTCGCCACGCAGTGGTAAGGCTGACGGCCAGAAGTGCGAGGTGAACAGTGTGCAAGTGAGCCTATTATCTCATGGACTAAGGAGTATGAAAACAATGTCATCCTAACGATAAAGACCAGCTCCAGTCTGTCAACTTGCCATTTTGAATGTGCTGCAGAAATAAGAATATTTTCTTTCTGAAAGCCAGGTTATTTACCTCTTTTCCATCTTTATACTTATGTTAGTTTCTGAGAGATGGAGAAGCTGGGACAGCGGTTCTTTAGCTTACTCTACATGTTTTCTTTCAGTAATAGCGAAGTGCTTTCTCTTATAATAGAACTTCCAACAGTATGCCCCCCCCTTTTTATTGGAAGCTCACAATGCACTAATAATCAGTTAGACTTTACGGTCAAGTACTGGTCTAAGGCTGTGCCTCTTGGTTGCTATTGGGATGGCTGTGCGTAAGCAAGTTTAAGCTACAATAGTATAAAAATGTGTTAGTATCCCGCATTAGGGACACTGCTAACTGAGAAAAAGTTAATTGCAAGACATAAGGACAAAGGTTGCAGGTAAATGTAATGTAATGATGATACTTGTAAAGCGCACTGTTACCCGATTTCTCGGGGTGCCCTGGCGCTGAAGACCGCTGGGGAACCCGTCCTGGCTTTCCCTGTGAGATGGTCCCTTCTGGGTATTTCCAAGGTGAAACCAGGCATCCCCGGGGGGCCGTTGTAGAGATGAGGCAAGCTTAATGCCCAGAGTTGCCGAGTGTGATCCTTGGTTAGAGTAGGCACTGAGGCGAGAATTATCGAGTCCGTTGACCCTGGTCCACGACCCTGCCACGTCGGGAATTGAACCCTGGTCCCGGGCTGTTCTCTGCTTCCGGGTCTGCCGCCTCTAACCAGTGAACCACACCTCTCCACTTAGTAGGAAGGAAGGTAGGTAGGAAGGAAGCTAAGTAGTGGGGGGCCCGGGCGGCGGCGGTTGCCGCCGGCCGGGCTGTGGCGGAGTTACAGGGCAATCCGGAAGCAGAGAAGTTCAGCACTGGACCTCAGCGGGCACATAGGGGTGCCAGAGCCTAAGACCTGGGGCCTCATGGGAGGTTCCGGGAACACATGTCGGTGCCCCATATGTCCTTCGGGTGGCTGTGGGCCTGTGCAACTGGGGGTTTGCCTAGTATGCCCCGCAAGGGGCGTGAGTATTATGTTTACCATAAGGGGCAGCACATGGTGGTTCGCCACGGTGCTGCATGGCTCATCAGGCGGGCAGGTGGCGAGAATGCGGCCTGCCCTTGGATTGCTCGTAAGATAACCCACTATGATTACATAACGTTGTAATGTAATAAAATAAACCTGCAGCAGTTTATTCCCAATGTAACACTGGTGTCTAGTGTGTTATTGGCTGGATGCACGCTAAGTGTGGGGTGGGGGGGTCCTGTTGCCCTGAAGTGTCTATGCGGCTGCCAGAGGCCACGCAGTGGCCATCAGGAGGGTGGCCCCTTAGACACAGAGGGCTTCCCCCCGCCCCTCTCTAGCCTCTCTCCTTCCCCGGGCAGGCAGAGTCCCGAGGGGAGCTAGGAGGAGCTGGGTGGTCACATCCGGTGCAGCAGGCAGAGCGAGGGGTACTTAAACCCCCCTCACCATTTTCTCTGCCTCTTTGCCGCACTGGACCCGTCATAGTGTCCTCGTGGGGGGACACACATTTTCCCTCTCGACCTCTCACCCTGTGTGTCAGCTTGTGGAGGACAGTTTGAACGTTTTAATGTTTTAATTTTTGTTGCAGGCAGAGTTACAGGGCAATCCGGAAGCATAGAAGTTCAGCACTGGACCTCAGCGGGCACATAGGGGTGCCAGAGCCTAAGACCTGGGCCTCATGGGAGGTTCCGGGAACACGTGTCGGCACCCCATTCGTCCTTCGGGCGGTTGTGGGCATGTGCAACCGGGGGTTTGCCTAGTACGCCTCTCAAGGGGCGTGAGTATTATGTTTACCATAAGGGGCAGCACATGGTGGTTCGCCACAGTGCTGCCTGGCTCATCAGGCGGGCATGTGGCGAGAATGCGGCCTGCCCTTGGATTGCCCGTAAGATAACCCACTATGATTACATAACGTTGTAATGTAATAAAATAAGCCTGCCGCAGTTTATTCCCAATGTAACACTGGTGTCTAGTGTGTTATTTGCGGGATGCATGCTAAGTGTGGGGTGAGGGGGTCCTGTTGCCCTGAAGTGTCTAAGTGTGAGCCCCCTGCTGCACCAACACTGAATGTCCTGCATGATCAATGCGGCACGGGCATGTACATGAACTGCAAGAGGTAAACCCCTGACCCCAGACTGCCTGAGGAGAAGTGGCAGGCCTTACCACAGACGTGACGTTCCAAATAGAGGTGCCAGTGCGAGCAGATTGAGGCAAAGTGAATACAGCCCCGCAAGAGGACTCACGCAGCGTGGCCCTGCTAACGACGAGGCCCCACCGGCACTGAAAAAGAACCGCACCGGCCTTTCCAGCCCAGCGGGACTCCCAACTTCATTAATGCTGCGCATGTGGAAGGCAGCTTCAGGGCCACTTAGCAAGGGACTGCAATGACAAGGCCCCAACGAGTCAAGGGCAAGACTGATCGTCCCCTCCCCCGCTTGGAAAGAGTGTCCCTACCTGCCGGTGAGTGGGCTCCTTCATGCTGCCGGCTGCTGCTATGCTCTCTGTCTGTCTGGGTCTTCTAATCTCGAGGCTGTCGGCCAGTGGGAGGTGCCCCCTCCATGGCTGTACCATTTCAACCCCCGCCAGCCGAGGAGGAAATGAGGACGCAACCCCATCATACAGCATAGGCCCCTGTGGGTAAAAATGGGGCTCGTCTGCAGCGCCATCAGGCTGCCGCTTTGCCACATCACACCCAGCGACTGCTGTGTCAGTAGGGGTACTGAGCCATGCTGTACCTCTTATAGCCCCTGACAAGGAAGATGCCTGGCCTCTCAGAAATCACCTGCAGTGCCACCCAGTGACAGTGAGCTGTAGTGCATTCCAGCAAAAGAGCACAGGCTAGAAACAAGCATACCTCAAAGGAACACTGGTACCTTGCATAAGGGTCTATGCACTGTGCAAGACTAAATCGGCAGTCATCAGCATGGCAGTGTGAGGCAAGCCCCCATCAAAGTCTCTACATGTAGATGTACTTATGGGGTAACAATGAAAGGACCTCAAGGAAAATGGTAAACCCAATAGCGCACACCCGGCGCTGCAGAAATTGGCTGCTGCACACCGGGTAGGCACTCGCCACCTTACACATCAGGAAATTACCTCTTCACAGAGCCTTTGCCAAAAGGGCTTCCAGGTGTACAAAAGAGTAAAAAGCCATGGCTGTGTATACCACATGCAGTCATGGATGATCCAGTGTGAAAGACTCAGATAACCCCTACGCTGCAAGCCCATGAACGGCACAAGAACGGCACAAGAAGACGAGGTGCATTGCACGCAACCCTAGTGGCGGTCTGATTCTACCGCAAGCAAGGAGATTGCACCACCCAATGTCAGGGGTGAACGGACACCACTGCACACTACTGAACAGGCACACCAAGTGCCACAAGAGTGTCCCGGGAAGAAGGGCCAAAAGCTTGAAGTCCAAGGTGCGTGATGCAAGCACCCAGAAACCTGGAAACACGGACAGTCACCCAGGAGAGAGAGAGAGACCTCTCCAGAGTGAAGTGTACTGCCAAAGACATAAGGCAGATCCTCTACCTCTCCCCCATGCCAGTGAAGTCCTGCAGTGGGCCAACACAGCACAGCATCCTCCCTCACTCTGCCTCAAGCAGGAGTTGTCAGTGACCCAAGGCTGACGAGAGGATAGTCGTACACCACAAGCGGCCAGCTGCCACCACTAGCTCACTACTGCCTGTGGAAGCCATTCCCTGGATAGGGAACGCCTGGAGTAGGTGCGTCAAGGAGCTGCCTGAAGAAGGAGCACCCAAGATGGGTGGCTGCTCGCCATGCAGCCGAGAAGAGCGACTGAAGATTCACCTGTATGGTCCAGAGACCATTGAAGTTACGAGGCCCTGTTGGTCTCATTAGAACATGGTGCATGTCACTGCACCCGGAGGAGAAGCAGAAGAAGAGTGGATATTGTGTCACCCCGAAGAGCTGGACAAATGCAGGTGTGTCAAAGACAACGAGAGGAGAAGCACGAAGGCTTGTAGCACCACAAGCCAAGAACACGTCCAAAGACACTAGACAGATACCAAAGCAGACCGACCTGGCAATAGTACCAAGGAAGAACCACATGTAAGCCGCAGCCAGCGCAAACCATGTTGCTCCTGTTGCTTCACAGTGAGTCTGTGCAGCCCAGAGGGTTAGCAGTTGGAGTTGAACGGCATCCCTGCCCCTGGCCACAAATACCAGTGGTGCAAGAGAATATTCAGAAGAGGCAGTCACATGGCTACGACGTCCATCCAGAAACCTCCTCTCCTAGTTAATCATCGCCACCTGCCGTCCAGCCCTAATTGCAGCTACGTCATCAGTGCCATGTGCATGACACCGCACTCATCCAGATATGTGGAAGTGGGATCGGAGGGTCTGCACCAAGAATCGGACAACTAGCTGAGGTCAGAAGGGGAAGTCGTGAGTGGCAGGACTGGATGATGAAGAAAACCCTAGCTACTACAGGAGTGAGTCCTGACATAGCGACAGCAAGGGAAGAGGGAATTTACTCGAAAAGGAACTGGCAACCTCACGGCTGGAGTCCGAGAGTAAGCCACACAGCCTGCGTGAACCGAGTCTCAAGTTGTACGTTTCTCAGCGTGTTCATCGCTCCTCCGTCATCTAAGTCCCAACAGCCCAGGAAGTCCATGTACACGAATGCAAGTGCCTCCCCAGAGAACATGGAGGTACCTGGCCAATCCCTGCTTCAGGTGATTGGCTCCAGACTAGATGCATGAATCCATCAAGGCAAGTTGTCACCTGCTGTCGTCCAGATTCCCCATACGGCTGGCAATGCCACCATGTCAGTCCTCATCACGTGCGTCAAGCGACACGATTTTGAATACACATGGAATGGAGTCCTACGCTATTGCCAAATGAGCCAACAAGAAAACTCAGAGGTTACCTGCTAACCTGGTCTGTACCTGAACTGTGGCAGCAAGAGCATGTCCTGACCAAGATCCGTACACCCTTGAGGTTTGTGCGAGAGACTGGCTACTGGGCCCTCGGTGGCTTGCAGCTGCCCCCAGCTGGCACAGACGCAGCCCCAGTGCAGCCTACCAGCAGTCCTGTGGCAAGACCGATGAAGGGCCTCTTCAGGCCGGAGAGCTGGAAGACAAATTTCCCCACTGACAGGTCGCCGGACACAGCAAGACATCCTCATAGAGACTTCAGGCAATACTGCAATAATCCAGTGAACTTTCATCATGGACTCCCACCATGACCTTGAAGCAACCCGTAAATGAACTATTGTTACACACCACATACCATCATCCAGGTCAGCGGACAGAAGCTAAGTTCCGAGCAACGTTCCGAGTATGCAGATGACATCTTCAAGCAAGAGTTTGTGTCCGGAACTGATTAGGTTAAATAATGAATACGTGCTGAAAGTGTCCTGCCTCAGTCGACTTCACCGGTCTTTGTCTGTTGTGATGCTGGATCCGAGAAACTGATGGACCCTGTGGCGTATATTTTGGTTGAACTAGAGAGCTTTTGTTTTCATAAAAATTTTGAAGGAATGTTGTGTCCTGTGAGAAACGTTCTAGTGTCTGGACAGGCACTGATTTAGTAGCCAATCCCCCATGGGCGTGGGCACACACACAACCCACACCCATCCATCAGCGGCGTCACGAATGATGTGTCCCGGCTAATAAATGGGCCCGAGTGCATGTGCTCGTGGACAGATATAGTAACCCACTACTGACTCTGTGTGGTCCTTGCTGCAGCATGAGGGCCAAGAGGCCCAAGAAACAACACTATCATGTTGTGCATGCCTTGGCGGGATAGGGCAGTTGAAACACTGACTGAAATATATTCCCCCACACTGTTTCCTTATCGGTGCATGTCATAGGTGATAATTTCAGTGGACCCAAAAACTAGGAAGGTATACAATTTTCTCCCTTCAGGTACTGGAAAACAACCATAATGTAGGTGCAAATAGGTTGGAGTGAGGTTGAGAGACCTATATGGCCTGGCCACAGTGGTGCCCTATGGAGCTTAAATGAAGAGAGGCATCTCTCCCTTTTCATAATGAGCTAGAAAGATAGCTCAGGAGATTAAGGCAGCCCCTGTAGAGATCTTTGTGTATAACTTGGTGCATCCCTTTTACAAGTACATTTATTTTAAGAAATAGCACTAATTTTAAGTGCTAGATTCTTAGATGTGAGATAGTAGTTGGAAGAAACATTGGAAACAGTCACTTAAATCCGACTGTTTGATATTTCCATCTATTTAAGTTTATTCCCTTCTTCGTCCATGGATTCGTTACCCATGATATGTAATGTTACTACTAATGAGCTTCGGGCACTGCCTCATCCACGGATTTGGCCCTTATGGAATCAGTTACAGCATTGTGTGTTTTTAGGCATAATCCACTCAGATTCATGCACCTGCTGCTGCACTCTACATTGATGTAAGTGCCCCACCAGTAAGGTTCAGTTATGTTCAGTCATTCCATTGACTCCAGCAAGACTTGCTGTTCCACAGATTGCATGTTTGGTGTCTGGAATCCAAATTTAAAATCCTAATTGATGGTGAAGCCTGATTTTAAATTACAATTTTGAAAATTCCACTTTTAGAATGCTGGCATTTTCCTGCCTTAGCCATTTTGTGCCTGTAGCCTGGTGGATAGATGTGAACACTACGTCAGATGCCAGGAATTCAGCACGAGGTCGAAAGAACAAGGAGGAGCAAGGAGCAAGGTGGGAGTGGCTTTGAGGGCTATGAGCAGGGTTCTGTGTATATTCTGTGGCGTGTGCCCTCAAGGTAACTTTTCAGCATTGACAGGGGGCTCAACAGTGGCATCAAACTGTGAACTTAGCCACGGCTTGCTCTGTGCAGAGCCAGTCTTCAACTGGAGCTGTAGAAAAGCTCCATGGCATCCCCTCCCGTCCCTCCCCGCCCCACCCAGGCTTTTCTGGCCCAGCCCTATTACTTCTCATATTGGTTGGCCCACTGCCCTATTCACCCCCACTCTAAGGCAGGAGGCGGAGGTAGACTGGCAGTAATTTTACTGCATTGAGCACAGTTGGAGTTATATAGTTGGGCTTCATGACTCCACTGTTAGGGGATGCCAGCTGGATTGTGCAAGTTGAGCTTTAGGCTGTAGACCCCCTTGGTGGTCTGGAGGCAGCCGGCATTAGGGTGGCGCAACTTGTGCCTCATGTAGGGGGGCTTGCTCTCTGCATGCACTCTCATCGTTTGTCCATTTGTTTTATTTCCTCCAATTTGCCTGCCATTAGGCATTTGACTTTTCATTTCTTTCTATGTCTGCCTTCTGTTACTTGCAAACTAACACTGCTTGCTATTTTTTTTCTGAGTAACAAGCTCAGATCTGTGAAGCAGTCCTGCATGATCGTGCAGTGCTCCTTTACAGTGGAGCCTTAGCGCACTTTGCATGAGAAGTTAAACTTATAGTATTTGGTCACATCTTAAGGGATATTGGACATATTTCAGCACATTGGACAGTGCCAGGATAACTAGATAACTAGAAAAAGTTAATGTTCAGTTGTGGAGTTGCAGGGGAAAGGAAAGGAGCAGAAAAGCTGCCCTCTGGGGGGACTCGAGGCATCCGACACAGGGAATCTTTTATAAGACGCCATCAAGGTGTTTCCACTCTGACCATTAAAACCTTTCATTTGGTTCAACTGCTACTTTCCTTAGTTGTCCCAAACGTTTAAAAACTGAAAAACTATTCAGCAAAAGATGCCACAGTCTCCTTTGTCTCTTATGAAGGCTCACCCCTCCATGCTGCCCTTGTTCTCAAGGAGGGTTGGCGGGGCAGGAAATAAGGAGTTGAAAATGGCTTCAGCCATCTGCAAAGATGATCTAAGTTTAGTTATGGCATTTTCCCAGGGCATCCCTTTATGTCAGGCCATTCGATTTGACCACAATTCATCTCTGGCTATTCCCCTAAATCAATGCAATAAATCAGTGTCTAGTGGAAGCAGTGGACGGAATTGACATAGAGGCTGTTCCTAAGATGAACATTGTAGGCATCAAGTGTGAGTCTGAGTCTGGTTCCAAGTGTCCCATGGTTCCATCTGGTGGCCAAGGTGCTGTCTTTGTGCTGGAAATTGTGCCACCTGAGGAGACCTCCCGAGTTATTCAGGGTGTACTCTGTGTCAATTCTTGTAATGCGGACCCTAGTGTGCTGGAGCACTATTCCCTGCCAGACATTGGCTGTCTTACAGAGAAGAATCTGACCAGGGAGGCCAACTTAAAACCACTGGCTTTGTACAGTAGTACGCCATCTTCAAGGGTTTTTTAATGGGCTCACTGAACTCCTTGAACTGGGATTTATCTGTGTCTGCAGAGGCTCAAGTACTCGTACAGTCATTTAATTTGGAAGGTGAGGGGGCAGGTGGGAAAGGGTCCACTAATATTTTATTATGTGTGGAGAGTGTCCTATCCTTGATTTTGGCTTTGTTGGATAGATCAGTTGCCAATTCTGACCATGTGCTGGATGTGTTGTCCACAATTGTAATGGGGGTGCAGCACCGTACCTACTTTGGCTTTGCTCAAGGAAGGAAGAAAGGGGTATTGCAATTCAATCTCAGGCCTCCCAGACTAGCATAGTGGCAAAAAATGGGATGGCAGAAATTGGAATACAGGTGGTTGACCCTGGTGGACTTGGGGCCACTCTTTCTGGGCAATCCAATGGTAATCCTGAGGCCACTAGGAGATTGATAACATTCCCTGTTCCGCCTCTTTAAATTATTTATCTGAAGAATGATGTTATTTAGCTCAAAGTGCATATATAACTGTAATTGAAAATCCTGTTCCTATTTTACAGATATTTGAAAAGGGGATACCCTTACCTCTGGTGTTGTAGTTTTGTAAGCTGATTTTTCTAGTGTTAATTTAGCAAGGGCTCACCAAGATGGTGTTTTTACTGGGTCGTACTAGGGCAAAACCCCAGAAGGAGAAAAGAAAATAACTCGGAGCACAATAAAATGTAAGTCTAAAAAACCTCTTCTCTAATGTTTTAGAAGATTCAGCTCCTATTACTGAGCCATAAAAAGTAGAAGGGCAAAAGAATGCCCCCTTACACCTAGGTCAGGAGCTTGATTCCCCAGAAATAATTAGCACGTCCTCCTTTTCTAATATATCAGAAGTACCAATCTTAAACTGCCATTGGCAGGAGAAGGGGCTATCAGAAATGGGGTAATGGTCCATAGTAATTGGGGTGGCACAAACAAGGGTACAATGAAGAATGGTGTTGATTATGCGAATGTTGAATTGGCGAGCACCACACAAGAAGGTTTTGGGATCCCCCAAGAGGCTGAAAGGGTCCATAAAAGACCTTCTTCAGTACTCCCATGTAGTGAATCTTCTTTACACATTGCTCCCAAGTTTGTGAGGATTCCTAATTCAGAGGTTTCCACGTTGTTTCCATCAACAGAGCCTCTTAATTCAGGGCTTGGGCAAAACATATTAATAATCCTGTCATAGGAACTGGTGTTGGCCATCTCTCTAATACTTTGACTTTTGGTTCCTTGTTTGATAGTGAATTGAGCCCACTGAATAGAAGCTTTATTTTGAGCTCTTACTAGAAATTGAAGCCCTAAGCCTCGTTTCAAGTAAAGTTATTGACCGGGTGTAGTTGGATCATCTTGCTCCACTTCCAAGTTCTAGGTTCACATTCAGCTCTAGGAATGTTGCAATGCTAATCTTGGGCAATGTGGATCATTTCCAAGAAAAAGGTATTGATGTTTTTTCCATTTGAAGTAACCATAGATCCTCAGTCTGTTAGTTTTAGATTGGGCGCTCAGGAGTCCACTCAGGATTCATACAGTAGAAGGGGGTTTACAAATCTGAAGGATATCCCAAACTCTATCGATTGAGATACAGGGAGGAGAGGGATAATCATTGTGGAATATGAGGACCAGTGGGCTAGGTAATCTGGGAAGGGAGAAGAGTTAGCCCAATGGAGTTGGATAGCAGGTGGATTAAATGCTTCAAAGAGCAATATAAAACTTCCAATGCTGCAGAGGTAGCAACATTCTTTCCGGAATTATGTCAGGCCTGGGACAGCTTAATTCCATGTTGAACTTTTTAATGCATTTGTGTTCATTGATAATTTGTTTACAGGACATTTGGATATGTTCTGACTTTAAATATGGGAATTATTTTGTATTTTCTTGTGCAGCAAAACCCCTCTGTAAATGGTCACACCAATGGTGGAATAGCTAATCTACTCAGTAGTTGCCTACTTTGTAATCCTATGGTGTTTGTTCATTCCTCAAAACTTTGCATCTGTCTAAAGTTAGCCCTGTGCAATGTGACAGGAGAACCGTATTCAACTTTCCTATTGGTAAATGTTTATTTCCCCCACTGGGAGGTCTTCTGATTCTTTAGTTGATTTTATGTTCTCATTTGTAAACAATATTAGCGATTCTGAAAAAACTCATTGATGTGACTGATTTACGAGAGGTCAATAAAATAGTGGTTCCTCAATTCCCAGTGGTTCCTGATATCAATACACTTTTAACAACGGCTTAATTTACAGTTTTTATCTTTTATTGTTTCGAAAAAATGCATTCTTTAGCATTTCTACACATCCAGATAGCAGGTATCTGTTTGGATTTACACTAGCTGGCAGAAGTTTTCGATTTTGTTGCACTCCTCAAGGCTATCTGAAAGTCCTATTTTCCATAGTCAAGCATTAAACAGTCACTCTAGCTTCCTCCTGAAAATTTTTGGGTGCAGTATGTTGATGATTTGTTAATTGCTTCTGATACAGAACAGGGTTGCAAGGATAGTACGGTGAAAATGTTGTTGCATTTGGCACATCAAGGACATAAGGGCTCCCTTTCAGAGTTCCAGTACTGTCGATAGGTTACCTATTGAGGTCGCCTACTGTCAAAGAAGGTTAGAAGGCTAACGACAGAGCGCATCAGTACTATCACTAAAATGCTCCTTTCACAAACTCAAAAGGATGCGCACGCTTTTATAAGCATCACCTCTTACTGTCACCAGTGGATACCTCCTCATTCCTTACTAATCAAACCTCTACTTGCATTAAGAATGAAAGCAGTGCATCAGCCCTTGCCCTGGACGCCAGATTGTCCACAATCTTTTGAACAATTAAAAGCTGTGCTTTGCTCTGCTCCAGTGGTAGGTACACCTAATTATAGGAAACTGTTTGTGCTGTACATCCATGAGATGGCTGGTTGGTACGCTTTCTGTCTTGACCCCAAAATTTGTTGATAGGCAGAGGCTGTGGCCACTTTAATCAGACAATCGACAGGACTCGTACTCAATACAGACCTCACAGTTATGGTACTTCATGCTATCTCTACACTTTTCAATAACACATGGACACAGCACCTCACCAGTGCACGTCTTACCGGTTATGAATTGTCATTGCTTCCTAAGCATATCGGGATCAAAGATGTGCCACTCTGAACCCAGCCAAGTTACTACTCCTCCCTGCTGGGAATGATGCTGTCGACAAACATGACTGTTATTTTCCGAACAGAGGAAGACACGAAACAACGGGTAGACCTGACTGCTGTTCCCTTATCTGGCCCCAAAGGATAACTATATGTTGATGGCTCTTGTTTTAAATTACAAGATGGCACCACTTCTGCAGCTTATGCTATCACTATGTTGCACACAGTAGTAGAGACATCATGAATGAATGAATGAATTTGAATTTGTAGAGTGCAACTAAACCTGTAGGCATCAAGGTGCTAAAAGGTGGTACAACTGTTTGGGAAAGAGGTGGGCAGATCATAGATAGGCTTCTCGGAAAAGCCACGTCTTGAGTGCTTTACTGAAAAGGGCGTGAGAGGCAAGACATCATGAGTCCCCTATCAGTCAGCCCAAGCCTCAGAACTTGTTGCCCTTATACTAGCTTGTGAATTGCATGAAGGATTGGTTCTCATTTATTCAGATAGCCAATATGCAGTTGGGGTCGCAGATAATTTTGGACGATTGTGGGCAGAGAGAGGGTTCCTTATTCCCATGGCACTAAGATACAACATGGACATCTAATATTACGATTGTTATCCGAACTAACACTCCCTAAGAAATGGTGATTGTTAAGTGCAGCACACATAGAAAAGTGACTGATGATGTAGGCAGAGGGAATGCGTTTGCAGATCAGACAGCCAGAGACTGCTCGAAGCAAGATGAAGAGAATGTTTGTTGCAGGTCCAGCTAGATGGGTTCCTGAGAATGCCATGTTTGAAAATATGGTTGAGAGTGTAAAAGAGTTACAAAGTAGAAGAATTAGCGGTATGACAGGAAAGGACAGCACAGTTAAAAGAAGACAGACGTTGGATTGACAAGTCTGGAGAGCAGAAATGGATTTTACCTAAGGCATATGTGCTCCCTCATGGTCCAGCTCATATAAGTGCAAAAGGCATTTGTAAACTATTGGCCCTGTGTAGTTGTAATGATAATATTTCCAAAACTGCTGCGCATTCAATGAAAAGTTAGATGATTTACATTAGGGGCAACCCAGGGAAGGGTACCCCTACACCATCCGGTAACTTTGCACCACCTACATCCCTTACAAAGTTCTTCAAATGGACTTTATTGAGTTGGAACGATGTAACAATCTCAAGTATGTCTTGGTGGTTATCTGCACGTTTTGTAAACGGGTTGACGCGTATCCCACTAAAGACAATACAGCCACCACAACTGCGAAGGTACTCTTTAAAGAGTATTTTCCTAGCTTCGGAATGCCCCAAATTATCTGGAGTGATAACGGGTCTCATTTTAATGGGAAAATGATTTGGTTACTCTGTGAAGGTTTGCACATTAAACAAAAATGTAATGCTGCCAATCACCCGCAGTCAGCGGGTCTTGTTGAAAAGTACAATGGTATGCTCAAACTGATATTGGCAAAGATTCAGGAAACAGCAGGGTTAAAATGGGCAGATGCTCTTCCGTTAGCTCTTTTGTCAACTAGAACTACAGCACATTCTAGAACTGATTTATCACCATTTGAAGTCGTGTTTAGATGCCCAGCGAATGTCTGGGGCGCCCCTAGGCCGAAAAAGTTTTTGGATATTGAATATCCTGTGGTGCTTGATTACCTTTGGCTGTTAATGGAAATTTCGTGTTCTATTTACCAACAGGTGCTATACTCCTTACCTCTTAAACCAGAGGGACCTGGCCACAACATCCAGTCTGAAGACTACGTCCTGATTAAGAACTTTCAGAAGAAGAAAAGTTTGGGGCCCAGATGGAAAGGTCCTGAGCAGGTCCCGTTGGTTACACCAACGGCTGTAAAGGTTGCTGGTCAGAAGAACTGGGTCCATGTGACCCATTGTAAGAGGATACCTTTGCTATTGCCTTATTACCAGTGGGTCAAGGAGGGAATAGTAGACGTTGAATGTGAGCAAGTGCCCAGATTTGTGTCTTTAAGTGATGTGCAATTAATCTGTACCCAAAAAGACAAGGAGAATCACGATGTTCTGAACGAGAGTGGACCAATGAAAATACGAGCTATCCAGGAGCCTCTGTTCTCTGATCATACAGTACCTGCAGTTGGCAGGTACGATTTACGTCCTTGGACGAGGACAACCGAGCCTAAGGAGAAAAAAGATTGGGGATGACTGAACAAGGTAGGAAAGTACTGAGTAGCAGAACTAACGAGGAATCGGCACAAGTGAAAATTCTGCATTTGCTTTGCTTTCGCTGTTTGAACATTAGTTAGGGAAGTATACTCTACTTTTCAATGGCTGGTGCCATTGTCCTTGGTAAACGCTGCCTTCTGATTCATTATGAAGCTTGTTAGTCCCGCCTTGTTACCGCCCTGTCTCCATTTGTTACCTCTCATGAGGACTGGATCTTATACTGGAGTTGTTACATGGTCGGCAATTTAAGTTGTTGAGCACTATTTTCCTTAATGCTCTTCCCTTTTCCACCCACAACATCGCAGCTACTGTATTTATTTAAATTATGACGCGATCCGCTTTAATTATAGTGGCTGCCCTTTTTCAATGCTTATTTATATTATTAATTAATAACCTGTACGCTTTCCCTTCAGCGGCTGCACTGAATGTTTGTAAATCATTTTATTTTTGCTTTTTGTGAAAGCGCACAATTGCGCTTTTACTTTATTTTTGTCGGTGCCCCTTTGTTTTTGTGGACATAAAGGTATCCCCCTGTTACTTTGAGGCCTAAGAGGGGGGAGGAACAGCAAATAAATACAAATGGAACAACCTCTTATCTGGCCTTTCTTATTTTCAACATAGTAATAACTCTAATCAATACATTTCCTCTCAGCATTGAGTCTCAACACACAGATAAACTTTCTTTTTAGTTTTGTTTATTTATTTAAAAATATCTATTTTTTAATATTTTTATATATTTGTTTTTTATTTACATACTATTTCTTTTTAAATTACAATTTTATAAGCAAACATAATTGTACATAAAATGCAATCACCTTACTGTTTCAGTTAGATAAGAGACTACCTTTGCCTTTTCTAGACAGTACTATATATTTCTAGTGACCCCCAAAAATTACTTATCAATCTTCCATTCTCTCCTTCCATTCCACCCATACATACCAACTATCATACCACACAAACAAATTCACAATAAAAACACATCTAAACAAGTGTATTAGTTGCGTGAAGTGTTCCATTCTGTAGAGGATTTAATAAACCTCCAACAATTTGTGAGAAATATAGACCCCCAGACCATTTCAAAGATGGAATATGTACTTTCTTGGTCCTGTTGAAGGTGACACAAATCTGGTTTCACCGAAACGTATGTAGGCCAGTGATACGCATCTGAGAGCCCCACCCAAGAACCAAGCCAAAACGAAGAACTAATCGAAACTAAATCGATGGACCTGTGTTTTGTTGTTAAGCTGTGGAACCTATGGATAAAATACAAACAGAATTAGGGAGTAGGACTCTTGTTCAGATGTGTTTTTATTGTGGTAAATACTGAATACCTTTAAAAAAGCAATATTTTGCTTTTTTCAAGGTGCCATGTGGCATACATACATGCCCTTAGGGCATGTTTGTGCACCACATGTGCACACATGCACTATTCAGGGGTGCAACAGGGTTTCAATGTAACACCCTGCCACCCTTGAATATGCTCCCGCTATTATCGATTCGGAAAATACCGAATCGGTAATAATGAATGGCTTCCCATTCATTCCTATGGGGCTCCAGGCCCATAGGAATGAATGGGAAGGTATTCCTTATTACCGAATCGGTATTACCAAATCAGTAATAAGGAATATTAACGAATCAGTACATTTTACCTATTTTTTTACCTACATCATATTTACCGATACCTAAATACCGAATCGGTAAAATTCGGTATTCATGAATCAGTAAAATGAGATTACCTACATTGGACCCTAAGCCCCTTGAGTAACCACAGTCTTATTGGGTAACACATTTAATGCATTTTGGCACATTAATGAGAAGCACACATGTATAGTGATGCCTCTCTTGCCAAAGCATCTCCATGGCACACTGCACATTGATATCTTATCAGACCCTCACTCCATCACAGAGGGGATTTCAGTTGATCTCAGTCCTCCACATTTGTCTCGCTTCTGTCTATCAGCGTACTACCTACCTGGGTTGATCTGTCAGGCTTCCTCTGTGCATCTCAGTTCCTCTCCCTTTTTTTCAGAGGTCAATACGTTTCTGTTGTGATTCTGCCTCTTTGGTTCGCTATTCAGGAAAATCCGAGTTTTTATTTATTCTTTTCTGTCCTCCGTTTCATTACTTTTGTTACTTTGACTTTACCAGTTATTCCTCTTTTCTTATTTCCTAATTGTTTACTTTGCTGTTTTTTCAATTTATTATGTCTTTTCGTCGTGGTATATTTTCTTTCTTTCTTTACTACTTTGTCAATTTTTAGAGACGGCCAGGAACCAAATTCAACCCTGACAAAAAGTGGGTGGGGGATGGGCTACTAGGTCTATATTGTGGGAGTTGAGGTCATTTGTCATTGATGTCCTGGTGGCCCGTCCTAGTATGGCTTTTGGAACTAGGCCAAGTACAACTCTTCATGCACTCCCCTTTCAGGGCAGCGTGAGTGAGTAGTATTCCTGACCTTGTCTGGGAACTAGCGTGGGGTGTTTAAACTCAGCCTTCAACAATAAAAATATCTGACACAATAATCCTACTGCCCAGCTAAGTGCTTGTAACTACAGGAAAGAAAGTTCTTTAACACTACCCTTTTCAGTTATTACTCAAGTTAACACCCTTATAGTGCTGTAACCCTATAGGTGCTACTGTAGTGTAGTCCCAAAAAGTACCCTGTCTTTCAGGACCTACAACAATTACGGATAACATATAATGTGCGTCTGGTGGCAGACAGACTCTGTGTACTCCCCCGTCGCACTTATTAGCCTATGGTTGGCATTAGCTAGCTTGCAGTGCCACTAGAATCTCCTGTTATGAGCGAGATTAGTTTGAGCAACTTTAGAACACAATAACCTCAGACTTGTGGAAAAAATATATTACTTTTCAACCAGTCACTTGTGTTTGCTTGTTTTTACTCTCAGAGAGACACAGAGAAGAAGAAACCGTTGAACGTGTTTACAATAAGAATTTATTGTACAGTAGTTCTTCTCATGTAGCGTAAGTGTGCTGTTATGACTGTAACACAGTAACAGAGATATAGAGCCAGCAGTACAGTGAATAAGAAGAAATAGTATTGTTTTACCATTTTGCAATGGTCACAAACCTATACATGTATATAGAATGCATTTATAAAATAAAATGTGTACTCCTCAGATGCCTGTTTCGTCGAACCTAAGTGTACCTAGCATGAGAGTAGGTGCGAAAGAGCTAATGGGCCTAATAGCCTAGAATCTAAGAGCCAAGAAACCTGGTAGGATTTAGTCCAACCCCCATATCTGTCCATCCTGGTCTCGATTTGGACACCCCACAAGTGATGGTTAGACCACTGTCAGCTGGAGTGATGTCATGCCGGAGCCGCAGCATCTCTGGTCAGTGTGTTGGCCTTGAAGTCTTGGTTCCCTCTTGCTTACTGATAGCAAGAGGTACTGTATTTATACAGTCTATGTGCGTGTATTACCCATTGTTCAGTAAGAGGATGGCATTTGGGGATTAAACCTTGTGCGTCAATAGGAGAGGTGAAGTGTACCTCCTGGAGACTGTACTCATTAATTATTCATATGTGCTAAGGATGACGTCTTAGCAGTATCGATCGGGCAGAACCCACCTCGTCATGACCTAGGTGAAAAGTTTAGTCCATAAAAGGCTGCTGACCTTACAAGGCGTTATGTCCATACAAGTCAGTCTTTCATTATTTGGAGTTATGTCCTTATAAAGCTCATTCATATAAAATGACGGGAGCTGATGTAGGGAAAGTGTACGATGTTCCCTGGACCTATATTAGGGTACCGATATCGAATATAACACCACACCTGCCCCACTCCCTCTACTCCTAGGTGAAACCCATTGGCTATGTGTCCCCCTCTTGGTGGATTAAGGGGAAGCATGAATCAGGATGTGGTGCAGTGTGTGCCTAGTCAAATGGGCTCAGTATATTGTGATCTTACATCCCCATGGCGTGGGTGACACTTTTACAAGTACACTCTTGCTGCTTTTCACTGGGGAAGCCCGTCCATGCACCCAGCAGTGGTCCTGGTGAGCCAACAAGTCTTGCCTGAGAATGCATGTTGGTGAAATTTGTATTTCTTGGGAGATTATGGCTATTGACTGTTTTGTGATTGCTTAGATCAGAGCAATTCCTTTTTTTCAACAAGACACTTGTGTTATGTAATATTGAAATATTTTGGTGTTGATATTTTGCACATAGTATAAATAATGGTTTACATTATTGAATATATCAATGAAATAATATATACAGTTTGTTTTAGCTATAATAGTAATTCTGGAAATGTAATGGTTTGATTAAATTCAATAAACTAGACATTTTTATCTCAAACAGTGTTCTGTGTTAAGCAAATGTAGTGCATGAATATGAAGGGTGGATTCCCTTTTATTAACATAAGGCATATACTACTACTTGGTATTGGCAATGAGAGTGTTTGACAAAAAAGGGATATTTTCTTCCTGGATGTCCCACATCCCACTGGGAGGTCCTGCACCTCACCCCTTCTGGACCGTCTCTCTTCTTGGGGGGTCAGGGAGACTCCTTCCTTCTCTCAGCAGGCACACATGTTTTTTAGAGCTTTATGCAGATCAAAAGCTCCTCCAGTAGTATGTACAAACTTCAAGGTCTGTCTTATCACATCTGACAGACAGGCTATCAGGCAGACACCAGCCCTGGTTTCACAAAGGTATTATGGGTACTTTACGGGCACTCCCTTCCTTGGTTATAAAGGACTTAGAAGTAGGGTGGTTGGATAACTCTTTTTTACACAACTTCGTGACATGCAATGTGGATCCTATGTCTCAACTATGGAACTGGTCTGAAATGGTTCTCATTTCAGGTGTCCTCTCCAACTTGTTCTCTAGACACCAAATGTGACTGACTGACTGACTGAAATGCTTATAAAGCGCACGAATGCCGCGGCGTCTTGGCGCTGTGAAATACGGAAAAAAGCAATGGAGCAGTTAAGTTTGGGCAAAAAGCCAGATCTTCAGGCCCTTCCTGAAGCGCATTTTAGATTTTTGGGCACGTAATACTGGGGGTAGCGAGTTCCATATTTTTTCCGCCTGGTGAGAGAATGATTTTCCTCCCCATCGGGCTCTGCTTATTCTGGGCTGACAAACTAGGTCATGATTGGCTGACCTCAGAGTTCGAGAAGGTACAAAACAGGGCAGTAGTTTGATGAAATCGTCAGGTCCCTTACCATGTAGAGACCTATGTACCAAACAAAGAGCCTTGAATTGAATGCGGCGCCTGACCAAGAGCCAGTGAAGCTCCCGAATGGCTTTGGATGTGGGGTGGCGTTTGGGGAGGTTCAGCAGCGCCCTGGCCGCCGCATTCTGAACTGCCTGCAGTTTGGTCAGTTGTTTTTCTCCTGCTCCCAAGTAGAGGGAGTTACAGTAGTCAATCCGGGACATTACAAGGGCTCCCATCACCGTCTTTCTTAACGTGATCGTGATGTAGGATAGAACTTTTCTGAGTACCTTGATACTGTAGAAACAGGCCGATGTCACCTGATTAACCTGGGCCTTACATGAGAGATCTTTATCTAGTAGAAAACCAAGGTGCCTGGCCTTGTCTACAGTGAAGAGTGATGCTTCCACTGCAGGTGCAAAAAGAACAATTGATGGACAGAATGCCGAACAATGTCATACATTCACCCCAGTACCGACATCTGGGCCTAAATCCATTTCTTTTTCCTCCCCATGCTATTCCAGTTTAGACCAAGCCATATGCAAATCAGACTTGACCCTGTACCCCATGGGAACAGTCCACCCCGAACTGCCAGGCCAGGTCCTGTCTGGACTGGAAACAAGCTTCATAGGACTGATTTTGGGGTATCACCCCTCATCAGCCAGGCTAGTTTGACTCCGCTGGCATGGAGAGCATGGGACCCACGTCTGGACATACCCGGCCTACTCAGGGTGACAAATGCAATACAAGAATTTGCAGTGCAATAGGTCTTCCATTCACGCAAGTTTAAGCTATTGGCATTGTAAATGACAATGCGTTTTATTTATGTTTTAAAACCCAAACATAAATAAAAGGCAATGTAATTTACAATTTCAATAGCTCAAACTCGTGTAAATGTGAGACCTATTGCATTGCAAATGCTTGTTTTGATAACAATTATAATAATAGTATGTGGTATACCATGGTTTTTGGAGGATGTGCATAGTGTACCTACATATAGCAAGGGTGAAGGCACTTCCCCTAGACGTAATAAAAAAGGCTGTCCCTGGTAACGTGCTCGTGGAGACCCATGAGAGATTCATTGGGAAAGGGACTGCTTGCTACCCCACTCGGTCTGTTACTAGCCTTTGGACTGCATACTCACTGTCACTAGTGAATTACACGTATAGTCAGCCCCCTCAGTTTGCAGAAGTAAGGGAATGTTTGGATTTGATTTTCATGGGCCATGTTTGTACTATAACAAATCCCAGGGGATGGGTTATCCTGGTTGTGACAGCAATACATATTGTTATAATTTCTATATGGAAGTGCAAAATATAACGCTGGTGGGTTGGCATTACAAGGCATCAACAGTACCTCGAGAGGCTGGTTATTATCCTGCTTGTTGCCCTATAGTGAACAGTATAGATACTTCTTTGTATATTATTTGTTCAGGAATAATATTATTTAAACATACAGTCCCTTTAGTGACTAAAAAAGATTCAAGTACTTTGGGAATAAACTTGATACTTTGCGGTGAACTGCAGTGGTGAGCCTCATCAAGGCCTACCAGTGCAAGTGATTCGCCCTTCTCTGCACAGAGTCCTCAGACCAATAGGAAGAAGTTGGCACAGAACCTGGAATAGAAAAGACAGAGTTTATTAAACCTCATGAGGTGGAACTACATTCACACAGCACACTTCGGTAATGCATGAAGTAGCACCCTAAATGGAAGGAGGATGGTCCTTTTATACCCACACAGGGGCTCAAAAGAAGGCGGTACAAGCACAAATGCTGGTTTTAGGTACATATAATGTCATACAGAAAATGCAGGGTCAACAAGTAGGAGGAGCTAACAGTGGCTAGTTTCTAGTAAACACATCCTGACAGATATGAATTGACAACAGATGCAAGCTCAACTGAGCATGTGTAGAGCAGGAAAGGCTGAATATATCTTGTATCTAGGCAGATTTCAAGAGCAGTGAACAGGAAGGTAGGACAGAGCACATGGCGAGCACATGGTAGCACATGGCAAACAAAATGGCTGACAGAAATGCTAAATGGATTCCACAAAACAGACAAGATAGTCTCTAAATATAGGATGTCTTCTGCTAATGCTTAACCTAATTGCTGCCAAATTACAACAGAACTATCAGGGGCCAATAGATGCGCACCCAGGGTTTTTCTTTCTGTCTAATGGGACCAATGATGTGGCTCTTGGAATGGTACTGCCTTTGGGCTTTCCATGTAAATATGCTCGACTTAAAAGAAGAACGTTAGCGAAAGAATTCAGTGAAGGAGTAACAGATCTGTAAGTAAATAGCTATAGTAATGTTATTACATTTGGATACATCCTCTCCTCCATTTTTACCCTGGGTGGTACGTTTATGGCCAAGGGTGAGAAAGTCAGAGAATATTTTGGATGTAAGCTGTAAATTCTATCCAATACTGCAGTGGCGGCTTTGCTCGACACCACTACTCAGTTAGAGAGAATGCAGGTGTATTCGGAACAGACTAGATATGCAGTGGAATTGATCTTGGCAAAGAAAGGATGGTGAATGCACAGTGGTTGGTGACCAGTGTGTGGTTTGTATCAAAAATCAGGAAAAGGATATAGCACAACATATTGTGGATATCATTGACAATGTTAAAGAGATCAAAAACTGGGAATTGAAATTGGTCCCTTTTTGACAGCTGGGGTTGGATTTCTAAGGAAATTAGCTATCTTATAGTGGTGTTGGTGCTCTGTTGCATCCTCATTCAATACCTTCCTCTCTGTTGTTCCTATTATGCTTCTGTTTTCACACCTAAACAGAAAATGTCAGCCCATATTACAAATGCCGCTATGATGCTCCAGAAGGATATTGATGATCCTATGAATATTGATGAGGGAATTTTCGAGGACTCCTCCCTCCCTGCTCTTCTCCTTTCTAATGTTGATTATAAGGTGTGTTCATAGTTTCACCCCACTTACACTTCTTGATTTTGACTCTTTGTTGACATCTGATGTACTGATGCCATGATATAATTGCTGCCTATGTATCACTTTCCCTCATTTCCTTTTGCATATTAGAAAATGTTTTTAGCTCATTCTGAAAGGATGGTCTGTTAGATTAGGCCCATTGATGCTCATGCAATGCCATGTTTTAGATAGCAATCGCTGCACCATTTTCTTTTTAGACTCCATTTTATATGTTGATCGAAACTAATCTCCTTCACTAAGTTTTGTTTCAGCAATAAAGACTGTTAGTGTCAGGGGGGGCGCTAGAGGGCACACAGCAAGATGGCCGCACTGATGTGAGGCCCTGCTTGACCGGACAAATATCCGACCATCATCTGCTGCATCATACCACATACTTGGCGGTCTGAGTGCTGGTGTAACTCTCTGGACGCTGCTACTTCCCTGAATGTGCCTTTTTGGTTCAGGGGCCCCCTCTGACCCTGTAAACTACGGCATAGCTCCCTGCGTCATGGTCAAGTCTGCAGTGGCGGCCGATGTGACCTGGTAGGCCGCGGGGAGACGGAAAGGCGCCATTACATCGCGCGGAGCGGAGTCTGGTCTGCGACAGCCTGGTACCGGTGGAGTCCTTGCGGCGATCTGCTAAGGGTGACAGGGGCCTATATTGACCTGCAGAGACCTCCCTGATTCCCGGCGAGCTGTTTGGTGGGCTGCGCGTGTTGAATTTGCAGATACATGTCTTTCAAAAAAGCAGTACATAGACTGAAGGAGATTTTCTGTGCGCTTTTGTCTACACTTGTTTGCCTCTGAGTTATTATTTATTTATTATTTTAGGTTTTTATAGAGCGCGTAGTCACCCTCGAGTATCCCAGCGCTGAAACCTCGTACTCCTAAGAGGGGGGGGGGAGGACACTTCAAGTGGATCAGGGGAAAAGGAGGGTTTTCAGGGACTTCCTAAATCTTAGGAGGTTTGGTTCCGCTCTGAGGTTAGGGGGAAGAGCGTTCCAATTTCTGGCCGTTTTTACCGAGAATCTGCGACCACCAAAGCGGGTTTTCTTCACCCTAGGGACAACGATGAGGTTTCCCTGTTCAGACCGGAGCGCTCTAGATGGTCTGTATGGGGTGATCCACTTGCTCAGAATGGGGGGTCCAACGTTGTGCAGGGTCTTGTGGGCCAGGCAGAGGGCCTTGAATGCGACTCTTTCCCTCACGGGGAGCCAGTGAAGTTTTCTCAACGCCGGTTTGGCCGATGTTCTTGATGGGGTGTTTGTGAGCAGACGAGCTGCGGCATTTTGGGTTTTTTGTAAAATCTGGTAGGTGGCTTCCGGCGCTCCGAGGTAGATAGCGTTGCTATAATCTAGCCTTGCTAGCACTAGACCTTGAATTAGCAGGAGGCGAGACTGGAATGGTAGCAGGGGAAGTACCTTTCTGCATGATCTAAGAAGCCCATAGCAGATGCCGGCTGTTTTCCTAGCCTGAGTCCTAAAGGTGAGATCTGTCTCAAGCCACACTCCTAGACTCTTTACCTCTGTTTTAGGGGAGGGGGGGTCACCCATACAGGCAGGCCAGATGTCAGGTGGGAGACTCGAGGATTTGTGGCCGAGGAGCAGGATCTCTGTTTTTGACCCGTTGAGCTTTAGGTCAGAGTCGCTCATCCATTGGTGGACGGTGGAGAGACAGTCATGCAGGTTGGAGGGCTTTAGCTTGGGGTGTGAGAGGGTCACCACCAGCTGGGTGTCGTCAGCGTAGCTGACGATCGTGACTCCGAATGGGGCGACCAGCTCCTCCAGTGGGGCCATATACACGTTGAAAAGCGTGGGGCTCAGTGAGGAGCCCTGAGGCACTCCGCACTGGAGGGGGATTGAGGGGGAGCGGCTTTCTCCTTCCCAAACTTGGAAGGAGCGTTGGGAGAGGAAGGATGTAAGCCATCTCAGCGCACTGTCTTGTATGCCTGTGTTGTCTAGGCGCTGGGCTAGGACCTGATGGTTGACAGTGTCGAATGCCGCGCTGAGGTCCAGGAGGACCACTGCCACTGATCCTCCTGTGTCAATGATTTCCCTCGCTTTTTCTACGGCCGCCAGGAGGGCGGTGTCTGTCCCCTGACCTGGTCTAAAGCCAGTTTGGGAGTTTTTTAAGAGAAGGTTTGCCTCCAAGAAGTGGGACAGCTGTTTATTTGCAAGCTTCTCTGCAACCTTCCCTATCCAGGGGAGGAGCGAGATGGGTCTATAATTGGACAAGTCCGTGGGGTCTAGTGACGGCTTCTTCAATAGACCTTTGACCACGGCCTCCTTCCAGCTTTGAGGGACTTCTCCTTGGGTAAACGAGGTGTTAATGAGGGCCGTGAGTCTGGCTGTAATGGTCCGAGCGATGTTTTTTGTGAACCGTACGGGCACTGGGTCGCTGGGAGCGCCACTTTTCGTGGCTGCTAGGGTGGTTGCCACTTCTTCTTCCGTGAATGGTCCGAATAGGGCTAGGCGGGGGGACTCGGATGAGTCCGTGGGATTTCTTGCAGTTGAGGCACAATCCTTGGCTGATCCGGGGGTGGCCTGATTGATGGTAGGTAGGGAAGAAAGGATTTTCTTAATTTTATTATCAAAGAAATTAGCCAGATTGGCGCATTTCTCCTCGGCTGCTTTAGGGTTCAAGGATATCTGTGGGGGGGCTGGGACTTGGAGAAGCTCTTTAAGGATAGAAAAAGTCTCCTTAGCAGAGCACGAGGAGTTCTTTATTCTCTCTTCAAAGAAGGAGCTTTTTGTACTGTGGAGGGCTTGTTTGTATGCCTTCATGGCTGTTTGATAGGTGATTTTGTTCGTAGCCGATTTATTTTTTCTCCAAGTCCGCTCCGTCTTTTTGCACTCCTTCCTGAAGATGTTCAGGGCCGGAGTGTACCAAGGAGCATGGTTAATCCTTTTTACATGCTTGAGGGAGCATGTAAGTGGGATGAGGCTGTCTAGGGGGTTGGTGAGCCAGCTGTTAAACTCTCTATCGGCGGTGTTAGGGTCAGTAGAGAGGGGGCCGTCGGATTCCCTCAGCTTCACTTCCCATTCTTCTGGTCTTAGCTTGTGCCAGCGTCTGGTTAGAACCTTGGTTTTCTGTTTAGGAACTGTGGCGGGCTGGTAGGACCAATGCATGGGGACTAGAAAGTGGTCGGTCCAAGGAAGAGGGGTAGGGTCTTGGGTTTGGAGACTTTTAATGTTGGAGAAAACAGGATCTAGGAGGTGGCCTTTCTCGTGCGTGGGTTTCGAGTTCAGGAGCAGGAGGTCGGCTGACATGAGGTCTGCTAGAAGGTTGGCAGCCGTGTTGTCTGCCGGGTCTAGAAAGTGAAGGTTCAAGTCCCCTAGAAGGAGGAAGTTGGGCGTTTCTATTGTTTTTAAGAGGATGTGATCCATTAGTGTACTTGGGAAGTCACCTGTCGCGCCTGGTGGTCGGTATACCAGCAGACCTGATAGTGAGGAGGTGGGGGAGATCTGGAGGGTAAAGTTGCAGTTTTCACAGTCCTTGACCGTGCCCTCGTTGATCCTGCAGCTGAAATTGCTTTTATAGAGAATGGCGAGCCCGCCACCTCTTCCAACTGGTCTATCAAGGCAGCAGACTTGATAGCCGGGGGGGGTAGCATTAACCAGGTCCGAGCCATTGCTGGAAGTCAGCCAGGTTTCGGTCAGAAATAGGGCGTCTAACGAAAGGGTTTGAGTGAGGAGGTTAATCTCATGCGAGTGTTTTGCTAGCGACCTGCAATTCAGAAGGCCCAGTTGAAGCATATGACTAGGTTCAGTAGCTTTGGGGGTATCACAAAGGGGACATCCTGTGAACGGGGTGTCATCCTTAAGAATGAAATCGCACTGAGGGTTTTTCTTTGTGTTCCACAGACGGAGGGTATCCGGGGTGTAGGATAGGTGGAGTTGTGATTTGGGCATAGTGTCTGGTCCTGGGGCCGGCTGGGCCCGGACGGGCCCAGACGGGCTTGCCTTTGGCGCGCCTTCGGCGCGCTGACAGCGCGCCCGCTGCGCCCGTCCGCTGCGCGTCCGGTAATTGCACATTTTTTATGGGTGGAGAAAGTGCGGGTGGGCGTGGCCTCGGGGTGGGCGTGGCCTGTCTACCTCGCCGTCAATGGCGGCACAATTATTCTGTGTCGATTCCTACGTTGCAGCGAAAAGGTCGCTGTTCGGCGCTTCTATCGCCTGTTTTCCGTGATGGCAGGGGGTGAGTGAGATTAAAATTGCAATAGTGCGCAAGGTGAGAGCAAGAAAATACAGTTTTTAAAATCAACAGGTCTCCCGGCTTCCGCCTCAGGAGGATTACAAGGCTTCAATGAGTAGCGCTGAAGGCAGCGTTTTTATGCTGTGGAGGGCGGGTGGGCGTGGCCTCGGGGTGGGCGTGGCCTGTCTACCTCGCCGTCAATGGCGGCACAATTATTCTGTGTCGATTCCTACGTTGCAGCGAAAAGGTCGCTGTTCGGCGCTTCTATCGCCTGTTTTCCGTGATGGCAGGGGGTGAGTGAGATTAAAATTGCAATAGTGCGCAAGGTGAGAGCAAGAAAATACAGTTTTTAAAATCAACAGGTCTCCCGGCTTCCGCCTCAGGAGGATTACAAGGCTTCAATGAGTAGCGCTGAAGGCAGCGTTTTTATGCTGTGGAGGGCGGGTGGGCGTGGCCTCGGGGTGGGCGTGGCCTGTCTACCTCGCCGTCAATGGCGGCACAATTATTCTGTGTCGATTCCTACGTTGCAGTGAAAAGGTCGCCGTTCGGCGCTTCTATCGCCTGTTTTCCGTGATGGCAGGGGGGGTGAGTGAGATTAAAATTGCAATAGTGCGCAAGGTGAGAGCAAGAAAATACAGTTTTTAAAATCAACAGTTCTCCCGGCTTCCGCCTCAGGAGGATTACAAGGCTTCAATGAGTAGCGCTGAAGACAGCGTTTTTATGCTGTGGAGGGCGGGTGGGCGTGGCCTCGGGGTGGGCGTGGCCTGTCTACCTCGCCGTCAATGGCGGCACAATTATTCTGTGTCGATTCCTACGTTGCAGCGAAAAGGTCGCTGTTCGGCGCTTCTATCGCCTGTTTTCCGTGATGGCAGGGGGTGAGTGAGATTAGAATTGCAATAGTGCGCAAGGTGAGAGCAAGAAAATACAGTTTTTAAAATCAACAGGTCTCCCGGCTTCCGCCTCAGGAGGATTACAAGGCTTGGAAGTAATAACGTGGTGCAAGCCCTTCACTGCTTTTGCTAAATCAGACATATCACTGCCAGTGACTGAACTCACCTCCTTTGTCAAAAACGTTTCCCCTTTGAGTAATTTTATAACACAACAACAGTTATTGCCACACCATTTCATAAATAGATATAATTTTTAAACAACAGACAAATACACAAAAAGGAAAATAATTCCAATAAAAAATGTTGTGTATTTCCCACAGTCTGTAATGATTTGATATATATTTACTGTGTTTTTATTGATGTATTATTGGTTTTAACAATCTGTAATAAAATGTAACTTTTTGGGTAAAACTTATCACGTATATTCCTTTTTATATTTTTGTCTGTTGTTTAAAAATTATATCTATGTATGAAATGGTGTGGCAATAACTGTTGTTGTGTTATAAAATTACCCAAAGGAGAAACGTTTTTGACAATTGTCTTTTGGTACCCTACCCCTTTGGTCTGTGGGTCCCTCTCTTTTATTAGAGATGAACTCACCTCCGACATGATTCTCCAAACCTCCTCCTTTCATGGCTCCATGATGTTTGCACTGACTCAATAACATATATCTCTCTTCTGCGTTGAACTCTGAGGTAGTTGGAATGCCGTCAGGTACCTTGGCGAACACTGTGAGTAGACTCTGAACTGTCTGTTTAATCTACTGTCCGTTATTTTCCTTGTTTCAATACTTTTATGGTATTTGGTAGATACTGGCCGAAGTATCTGTAATGGCCATCATGGTCGTAAGGCAGCTTCTTTACCTTATTGATGACGCAGTATTTTACGAAGCACTAGTTAAAGCTCGTCTGATATCTTCCTGCTCCGATAGTTTTCCTTAAGTCTGTCATTGTCTGCGTCTGGCTTCCCTTGCTAATTCATGAAGTTAGATTGCACACCAATATTATTTTAATGTATGGTTACACAATTATAGCCAAAGTTGATATAAAAAAAACTTTAAATATTATTTCATCACAATAAAAGTGTTCAGCTTCAGTTTCTCTCTTTTAGAATGATATTTTACCTCTTAATTTCTCTTGATTAGACTCCTCATCAAGAACTAGATTGCCCATCATGAATTGTCTGAATATACATAAAATACAAAATGGAAAGTTCTACCATAGTTAGTGTTTTGTTTTGTTATTTTGCACTAAATAAATAAATGTAATATTAAAAAAGGGTACACTTCATTTTAAAATAATGTATAATTCAAACACACCCAGTGAATGTTGAGTGAATGCTGACGTATGAAGAAATGAGACTCCATTCTCTGACTCTGGCTGGCAAGTTGACTGTATCAATTCCTCCATTGATGAAGGTGGCGCCTGGGTGCTGTGTCCACTGCCTGTTTCTCCTGCTTCATGCCTCTATGAGACAGTTCACTAATGGCCCTTAGGTCATAGTAACATGTGTGGATTTCCACCTGCTCCCATAGGAAATCCTTACAGCTGTAATACTTTCTGGAATCCGCCTCCCTAATGATTTTTTGTAGTTTCTGAAATAGTGAGCAGGGCATTTCCCCAAAAGACTGTCGTTTTCAGCCACAAAGTCGTCAACTTGGATCTCCAGTTACTGCTCCCTGAACTCCCTCTTCATTGTCCTTTCCACCTCTTCTAGTGGCTGCTGCCATGACCTAATGCACACTTTTCTGATTTGAACAGTGTTGGATACGTGCGCGCCTCTTTAAGGCTCAGCTACAATCCTTCTTGTCTACATCATGGGTTTGAGAGGTCACATTTAACTGCAGCTGCAACATTCCCAGTTTGAGACTCGATTCACAATTGGCATTGCTTACTGAATTGTAAATTGGTAATCGGTATTAAGTGATAGCGTTCATTAGAAAATTGCTATTTGGTAATGATGAGCTTACTACATATGATATTGCGATTGGTAAATAGGTAAAAAAATTACTGCATCAAATTTCGTACATTAGGCCTTTAACTGAGATTCCTTATGTTTCTTGATATACAAAATCTCCAAATTGTTATCTGTTGGGACTTCCAAATATACAGCAATTTATGGTATGATTTACCTCGCAGGAAACACTAGAAAAGTTACATCTATATTAGACTATAATCAATGCAAATACATGAGTATGAATTTGAATGTATTATTTCTTAGGTTTTGAAAGACCATGTGAAATTCATTAGTCAATACAAACTGCAATTGCGCTGATGTACAAATGCACAAATTAGGTAACAACACTATACGACAATAGAGGTGATAGTTCCATAAAATAAAAGATATATGGCCTGATTTCAGTTTGGCAGACAGGGCACTGTTTGTGATCAAGTACTATGTACCCCATTCACTCGTTCTGCCTACTCTAGTCTCAGTTTATTGTGAGTCAAGTGGATCATCAGTTTTCTGACAGCGGTGTCCACAGTGGACTGCCAGCAGGAACCTTACTTAGACAGCCAGAATAATTGTCAGTGGAATAAGTACAACAGAGAAGCCCCAATATTTAGTGCAGGTGGGGTGATGTTCTTTTGTATCCTTCATCACCAGAAAGGAAAACCTGGCAGTCACAAATAGAACAAAAAAATGCTTAGTATTCTCTGGGGAGTAAAGGTAATTATTTATTCGTTTTTGGAAAACAACCGCCTGCTTTGGGAGGTTGTTTTTGAAAAACAAAAAAATTTGCCGCATAGCCTCCTAAACGATGGCAGCTGTGCACCAAACCTGGAGTACCTTCATGTATGTGCTGTGAATGTGTTGTATCTTTCCCTTTAATTATGTGCATTCCTTGTTGAGAATGCAGCCAGGTCATTTTTAGAATGTATGTGTTTAAGTATCAGTTGTTACATGGTCATTGATGTGATCGACTTGCCTCCCTGTTGGGCGAATAAACTACTTACAACCTTCATCCTTTGGACCTCATCTTTACATTACTGGCGACGATGAGCCCAACATGTGATTGAGAACCCGGCGTGATTTGGACTTTCTTGATTTATACAGATTCCGAAAGTGAGTCTTTTATTCATCTGGATTTTTTCCTTTGACTACTTTTTGAGTGACATTACAAGCCTATTCAGACTGACTTTTGATGTAGCAATCTTGTAGCGGCATTACGCGGCAAGTACATTTTTTTTTAACATTTGTTTTTCCGAATATTTGCTGAGGATGTGCCTACCTTCGTTAATCTGCGTGTTTTAAATTCTGCACGCGAGCTGCGCGAGCCGTGCTGAGCGTGCCTGCCATTTCTTGGAACGTCTTTCCGTCACTCTTGGAACCCGGCACTAGCTTTCTGCGTTTCCTTGTCTTCCAGCACGTCTTGTCGTCACACGCAGAACGCGCATAACACGCAGAGCGCGAAGCGTGAACTACATGTTGCCAAGCAACCGTTTCCCTTTGCCGTTTTCATGCGCATTGTTTTCTTTTTGTTAAACAAGCTACGGAAGTGCGTTGTGACCTCTGACTAATACGTCACTCGCGCTTTATTTTGCGCATTTTGCCACGTTTTACCGGATGGACTGAGGCAAGTCTTATTTATGTTCTGATACAAAATTTGACCATAAGTTTCTCGTAATTAGCTGGAGATTCATGCATTCAGCTTGATTCCTTCTCTGTTTCTTTTGGATTTTTTGATGTTCGTTTAAACAAAAGAAGTTGACCTAAAGAAAAGAAGTATCCAAGCAAAGTAGTACGAACAGAGAAAGAAGTACCCAGGCAAAGTAGTATGAACAGAGAAGTTGTTATTTTACTTCATTATTTTAGATTATTATTTTAGATTGTTGTGTTAGCTTGTTTGGTTAACTTTTTGTTTTAGTTTGTTTAGTTATTTTTGCCTTTCAGCATGTCATCATCTGCAAGTGGAATGAATCAACCTCCCCAATTTTTGAGTGAGCAAGGTGAACCAATCTTACCTTTGAAGAAATGGAAACCTATTTTTGACTCTTATTTGCTTGCCATTGGTGGGGAGAAGTTTTCTGCCGTCAGAAAACAGGCTGTTTTGTTGAACAATTTTGGTATCGAAGGAAGGAATATTTATGACAGTTTGGATCAAATACCTATTGGTAAGGGTGCTGGTGAACCTTCTGATGTGTACGAGATGAGTGTACTTCTTTTAAAAAATCATTTTGGTGCATGCATTAACGTTGTCATGGAAAGACACAAATTTTTCATGCGCTCACAGGCTAAGAGTGAGAGAGTTGGAAACTATGTGGCAGCACTTAAATCCCTTGCACAAACTTGTGAATTTGAACTTTTGACTGACTCCCTCATTCGCGGTCAACTAGTTCGCTGCACTAATGATCTCAAGATCCAGGAAAAACTTTTGTCTAAAAATCCAAATTTGAAGGAGGCCATACTTATTGTTGAGAGTGTTGAACATACCTCTACTTGGGTTAAGGAGATTAGGAAGGGTCCTTCTCAAACTGATCCTGTTTCCAGTATAAGTAATGAACGGTCATTGAGCGTGAAGCCCTAGCTTGTTTTTGGGCCATCAAGCATTTTAGGTTTTATTTGTGGGGTCTACCTTTTATTGTTAGGTCTGATCACAAACCCATTGTGCAGCTGTTCTCGTGTAGAAATGTTGAATGTACAACTCCTAGAATTAAGAGAAGGGTCGAAGGACTCATGGAGTACAATTTCTCTGTTGAATACTTACCTGGTCTTTAAAATGTCCCCGCTGATTTTCTCTCTAGGTCACCCCTTGATAAGCCAGTTGTATGTGATCCTGATTCTCCTGTTGTTTCTTGGGTAAGGGAATCAGAATTAAATGAAGCTGAATGGAAAGATAGTATTTCTGATGATCCGGCCAGGGATTTTGTTTTGGAAGCCACGATTAGTGGTTGGCCTGTTTTAAAGGAAGTTCCTGATCCTGCTAAGGGTTATTGGAATGTGAGGGATGAATTGAACATTGTTCAAGGTGAATTATTCAGATGTGACAGGTTGATTCCCCCTTTTGGGATGAGGGAGAAGATAATTAATTTAGCTCATGAGGGACATTTAGGTCGTAGCCTCACCAAAGCAAGGGTCAGGGAATCCTATTGGTGGCCTGAGTTGGACCATGAAGTTGAAATTGTTGTCAGGGATTGCCACATCTGTGCAGGAAATGATAAATCCAGGAAGGTGTACACCGCCCCTCTTTCTCCTGTTGCCATACCTGAGCGTCCTTGGTCTAAAGGTGCTGTTGACATTATAGGACCCTTTGAGAACCTTGGACCTTCCGAGAGATTTGTTGTTGTACTTGTAGATTACACTTCTAAGTGGTTGTCTGCTTCTTGTATGGGTTCTGTTTTGAGTAGGAATGTTATTGAGTTTTTGAAGGATGCTTTTGCTTGCAAAGGGGTACCTGCCATCTTGGTTTCTGCTAATGGTGTCCAATTCACCTCCCAAGAAATGTCTGACTTTTTGAAGGATCTATCCATCACCCATCATAGGACTGCTCTTTATTCTCCGCAGGCAAATGGCTTAGTGGAGAGCATGAATAGGTTGATTAGAGCTTGTGCCCAAACCGCTTTGGAGAGAAGACTTCCTTTGAAACCTATTCTCAGAGAAAAACTGTGGGCGCACAGGAACACTCCGAATAGTGTAACTGGTTTATCGCCTTTTAAAAAACTCAAAGGTAAGGTTGCTGGTTCCAAGCTTAATCCTTTGTGGCTCTCTGTTAAAGACAGGGGCTCTGTCATCAAGGATTCTAGATTGGAGAACTATCAAGATAAGTACAAGCGCAGGTTTGACATTTTGAAGGGGACAAATAATTGTTCTTGGAAAGTGGGTGATTTTGTCTTTATCAAAAAGGCTGTTTGGTCCCCTAAGGGTGAATCAAAGTATTTTGGGCCTAGACGTATTGTTAAGGTCATGAGGAATGTGGTTATGCTTGCTGGGGGAGATGTCACGTTTGTCAAGGTGTGTGGAGGGGGATGATGGTGTTGTGAAACCTGGTCCTGTTCCTGGTAAATGTGTTGTGGAAATTGCTTCAGAGAAACGCTCGTATCTACCACCTCAGACGGAGCATATCTCTGCTCGTGGCATAAACACCAGAACCAGGAGACCCCCTTTGTACCTTCAGGATTATTATCCTGAGTGATTTCTCCTTTTTGTTGGATCTTTGTTTCAGATTGTTTTCTCCTTCTTCTCTTTGTTTTTGCCTTTCCTCTCTTTTCTTTTCTCCTTCTCTTTCTTCCTTGTCCTCCTTTTCTCTTTCATTTTATTATTATAATAAGGGAGATGTGTTGTATCTTTCCCTTTAATTATGTGCATTCCTTGTTGAGAATGCAGCAAGGCCATTTTTAGAATGTATGTGTTTAAGTGTCAGTTGTTACATGGTCATTGATGTGATCGACTTGCCTCCCTGTTGGGCGAATAAACTACTTACAACCTTCATCCTTTGGACCTCATCTTTACATTAGAATGCACGGAGATAACTGCAGGGAAGAAGACGACCTTTAAATATGGTGGTATTCTCTCCATCTGGGTGGCGCATTTAATGTCCTCTTCCACCTTGATGGACAGAGGTAAAACTGCTGTCTTCGCTTAGTGTCAAACAATAATTGAGTTAATACTTTTGTTGCTAATTAAAAGGAGCCTGGTAGATGTTTAAATAAATTACTTTAAGTAATAAAGAGTAAAGCACAAAAAGCTAACTTACAAATTATAAACATTCAGGAAACAGACTCTCCTGTGACATCAACAATAAGGTGTCCAGCAAATTTCATTGATTCTCCCACTTGTATCAACTGAGTTTCAGAGAGCTAAACAAAATAATGGAGTGAATTAACCCTTTGTGGATGGTTACCCCACATTATTCACCTTCATTCAAAACCCTATTTGTTCTGGTATTCAAAATGTGCCATGTGAATGGCGGAGGATCTGTCTAAACTGGCTGGCCTTACTATGGTGGAGATAAAGGTCATCTGCAAAGCAAGGAACCTGAAAGTGGGACTCAATGCCTAAACAGAGAGTACAAGAAAGCTCTCTTGAAGGATGCCGGCCCGCTAAGCTCTTATCTCCTTATAGGAGAATGGAGTTGAAGTAGCCAGTACAATAGTCAGATGTTCCCCAAAGTGCAGTGGTCACTTCCTGTGCAGATGGCTAATGGGAAATTAAATCTAATAACTTCAGGTCTTCCTTTAAAGATTGTGGGAAAACAGTTATGTCTCTTCCTGCGCAGATGGATAAAGATAGATGCAGTCATGTCACTTTCTGTGCAGATGGCTGATGGCTAATTAGCATTAACAGGCCTGCAGTTGATGCTATCAGTGCTGTCCTTTGGTGAGGTGTGAATTATTGCTCTCCAAGCAGAGTCAATGGTCTGGAAAGATAGCATGGGTGAGGAGAGTCCAGAAACCTAACTAAATTGAAAGTAAGCAGGGTGAGGCATTATAGTTCATTAATAAGGGAAGCCTAGAGTCCAGGGGTCATTTAATCCCAAGATAATTTTAGGCAATCCTTGCTTCAGTTTCCATAGAGGAGAGAGTTGGTCCCAGAACCAGTTTAGAGTGGTTGAAAGTGATGGTTGTAATCAACACTGTAGACATACCTGAGGGTGTGCCACACGTCAGGTTCAGCCATGTTAGATTTTACTGAGATGTGATTTGGGGTAGTTTGCAGTAAGACAAACAGGGTGTGCTGAAAGAGGGAAAAGGGTTTTCCTTTGGAATGTATAGCAATTTGGTTAGAGAACGTCCAGTAGTCACTCCCACCTACTGGCTAGTGAACTCAACAAATGTAGCGCCCCACCCCCAGCTCTTCAAAAAAGAATTGTATCTGTGGAAGAACAGAAGAGGACTGGACCTGCTGTCTGTCACTTGCGGAGACCTGAAGGTATGGACGTTCTCTTGCTTGTATCTAGGAATAAGAAGTGGAATTTAAGCGCCAGTTTAATAAGAGACCCTTTTGCTGGAATCACCAGCTGACTAATTGTAATTAGATACTACACTGGAGCATGCTAGTCTTTGATGTAGTGAGTCCTCCCCCTAATGCTGGGCATTTTAAAAGTGACCAATTGGAGCTACTTTAAAAAGATGTAAAAAAGTGGGACACTTCGAAAAACTTTACGTTTTAGGAGTGCTGGAAATTCAGAGAGACCTTGGGGCACAGGTATCTGCTTTAAAGATGACTTTTCAGACACGAGTGCCAGACTTGCGCCACTTGAGGTTTATGAGTTACAAAAAGGAGACTGAGGGCCTTATTTGATGGATGGGCTACATAAAAAATACCCTGTGCACCGTATTAAAAGTGCAAAAGGCTGTAAGGCATCTGTAATACAACCAATGGGACATTCACCATGTTTGTGATGGAGTATCTTGTCTGGCAAACTCTAAATAAGGTTGTAAGACAGAAAGTAGAAATCTTGTCAGGTGCAAAAGTGTCTGGCCGGCGAGAGGAATTTTCTTAGTCAGAGTTATTCCCACCAATAACGTCAGCAGGATCTTGACCAGCCTCCACCATTTCTCACTGGAGAATTTTGGCTTCATAAACATCACCAAGTCAGAAGGTAAACACTTTGAGTGCAATGACCTGCTTGATAAATCCTGAACTCTACTTCATCACATCTGTTTGGGTCTCGGTCAGCCACAAACAGGGAATTATAAATGGCTCTCAACTTTTTCTTTGCATTTTTTATTCTACAACTTTGAAGATTCTTCTCTTTGGTTCCCCTCATTGAACTTTAATTGTTTTGGTGAAACACTTCATATTAAACGTTTCGTGATTTTTTTTAAATTAGTTGTGGTATTTTTATTGTGTTGTGTTTGGACTTTGTATTTGTTTTTGTGCTGCTAAATGCTTTATACTGTTTCTTAAATTGTCTGAGTTATGCCATATCTACCATGGATTAATTCCAGGTTTAAATTATGACAAAATCTTTGGAGCTCAAAATAATAATCTGTTATCTTACTTTGATGTTCAGTAATGGGATGGATTTCTAACATAATATCAAACATCAAATATAGTGCTACTCAATATTGTGTAAAAAATATCGATGTCAAAAGTACAGTCTACCTATAATTATAATGGTAAGTACAAAAGTATCTGAACAAACATATCTCTCACACTAATATTGTTACAGATAACACAAAAATATAGATGCAAAATGTGCAAATCTTGCATTCATGTCATCAATAAGAAAACATATCAAGACGGGTTTAGCAAAATCGAACACCGCATATCTATTCATGCAAGACTGATTTCGCTATTTATGTACTTGAATGCCCATGTATGCTTAGATATGTGGGCAGTACAAAGCATGCAGTACATAAAAGGATTTTGCAGCACTTAAGAGCAATTGCAAATCAGGATAATACTTATCCTGTTGCAAGACACTTCAGGGAGCTACACCAAAGTGACAATAGGAGTTTGAGATTTTATGTGATAGATGCAGTCAGTGCAAGCAGGAGGGGAGGAGACAGAGAGGTAAAACTACATAAGTTGGAGACACGCTATATATTACAGATGGATACCAAGCACCCGGGGGGTCTGAACGTCACTGATGATATGTATACCTGCTTACCCTAAATGCTATCATTTGGGTAAGTTCTAAATAGGAAACTTTTCCATAACAGGATACGCTAATAGTATTTTATCTTAGTAGGAGGGCATGCTTGCTTTTCCTATGTGATGTTAACTTATTATTTTAAGGTATTGGTGTGAGTTTTCATTCCAATACATGGTACTGTTTGAATTTGCCTCAGGTATAGGGACACTTTCCCATGTATGTATTTGAGCTTATATAGCGCACAGCTACCCACAGTGGGTTTCCCGGCGCTTGCTTAGGGAACCCGTCCTGGTATTCCCCTGTGAGATAACCCCGGCAGGGTATCCACAAGGTGAAAGCCAGGCATCCCGCCGCGAGGGGCCGTTGTGGAGATTAAGCAAATCAGCATATCCCGGGAATATAGTTAGTTGTTCGGCTTAGTAAGTTTCTGAATTCCTAATGTAATGATGAATATGAAATATGAAGAAGCACAGTTAACCACTATAGGTCAGGATACAAACAAATGGGCTCTGTTGTTTTTAGTATCTGTAAAGTTGAAAAACATTTTTTGTATACACACATGTTTTTACACTTAGGGTGTTTTTATCACTAGGTTTATCAGATGTAAACGGACTGAATATAGGATATAGAATATGTGGACCTACAATGGATTGTTAATCTTATCATAGGAAACAATTTTTGATATAATGACTAGATAAGGGTATTCAAATAAGAATGTAAGGGTGACATCCAGGTAGATGAACTTGAGTAATACTGCAGTGCTTTCCTATGAGTGATATACAAGACTGATGCCTCTACCAAAACACATTTCCGGATTTAACCCGGTATTCTTTAGAGCCATTCGCATTTATCAATAAGGCTTAACCTTCTTTTTTAGCATTTTAATTGAGTAGGACATCACAATTAGGATATATGTCAAGATTAGGTATTACACGCATATTTGCACATTAGGCTTGTTATTTGCTAATTGCACAGTAAAAAAAATGTTTTGTATGGGCATATATACTCGGAAATGTTATTGAGGCAGCTAATGATTCAGGAAAAGGTCTTAACCAGGTATCCTTAGAGCCAGTAGCGCTATTCAAACTATTGATGTTCGAATGTGCAATATATTACCTTGAACAGTAGGGCAAATGTACTGTATTTGTATTTTGCATCTTACATTGCCTACTTTTCACAATGTTCGATGTAGATTATGTATTACCTAAGGGCTAACACATACTGACTAGGCTCAAGCTGCCTTCAATGGTTTCCATGCGGTGCTGGATACAGGTACTTTTCTAATGCGGAGACATATGCAAAAGAAAGGCACCACATGCATGTAGGTTCTACAAACCTTTATGATTGCAAGCACTGCAATTGATAGATCGGACGTGAAGAGTCAGGTATGACACTCAGATAGATATGGCCTGCGCTATAGATTCATCCAGGTACTCTTGGAGCCAGTCGCTTAACTCAATATGTGTGTACTAAATGTGCAATATCCAGCCCAGATTAATTGGGAAATATACTGTAAAGCATATTTGCACTATTCATTTCCCATTTTGCACAAAAAAGTTTTTCATACAATTGTAATTTCAAGTCTTGGTACAGACAGGTCAGATACTGAGAGTCGAGTATGGCACTAAGACACTGATGGCTTGTACAAAGAATTTAATTGGGTACTCCCAGAATTAGTTACCTGTTTTACAATGTGTGTTTACATGTATAATTACGAAACTGGATTGTAAACATATGGGCATTATATAGTTGCTAGTATGCACAACGATTTTCTACATATCATAAAGCAACTCAGCACCCACACCTATGGATTGAGTGCAAGCCGGGTCTATAGGTAGCCATACAGTCTTGAAAACGGACATTCCAGCCATGCGATGACTCAAGTATAGTAAAAAGTTCTGTTTGCTTATTTGCACAGCTTTTATACCTGTTAAATATGTTACACATGTATATATTTTTAAACACGCGTGGAATCAATAGCATTTTTATAATTGTGATCATCCAAAAGAAAGTATGGTTCTTTTACGTCTACTCTTAAAGTCATGTGATCTGTATTGCTATTGCACTTGTACTTTAAAAGGGGTCACTGTATTGGATCACGCTGTCATGTGATCAAGGCTTAGGGAAGCCGAAACGTTATGGCATTAAAAACTGCGGAAATAAAGTAATTGCACAAGATTGAGTGGTCTGTGTCCGTGTTTGCTGAGAAGGGAGGCGAGAAGCAAAGCCACTACTCACCTGCAGAACTGTGAATATATAAATATATCTCTCTCTCTCTCTCTCTCTATATATATATATATATATATATATATATATATATATATATATACATATATATTTACGCTGTAGTTCAACCACCCCACCCTGCTTAAAGGTGCGCCGCCTAGGTTTTTGGTGGTGGGTGACATAGACAAATGGTCTTTCTTCTTACAAGAGGGCATTGAGGATGAAAAGGATAGACACGCAGTTTTGAAGAGCATTGTTGTGGTATTGTTGTGTTAACAGGGGAGGGGCACACTCCTAAAGAGTATCTGAAAAGTTAAAAGACACAAAAAGGGTCACAATAGTCTTGCGAGGACTTTATAGAAATCCATTTCAAATAAATTGAGGGCTGGGTAAATGGCAATGAGGTATATACTTTTGATGGGCTATATAATTGAATTAGGAAAGTGCACATCTTGAGTGACTGTTGGGGCTCCCGTCACTGCTCTGTGGAATACTTGTGCTAACCAGATGTTAAAAAGGCTGGTCTCATGGAATCTACAAGGATAGAGTAAGGAATACCCATGTGGGTCTACCTGCCCTATTTCCATGGTCTTCTTAGAGTCGAGTGGATTAGTTGCCCAGTGAATGGTAGTTGTATGTCATCACTTACCCGAAGACTCCAAGTATTTATAATTTTAAAGGTTGATAGTCAAATTCTAAAACATGTTTGATCAGTTCTCTCTCCTGCATCTGGAAATACATTCCATGACCGGCTGATGATCAAACCCTAAAGTTTTGTCTGAGAAGAATATAAAAAAACAGCGGTACACAGAGACAATTGTTTTTTGGAAGCAAGGCCGAGATAAGTCTCTCAAGATTGTATCAGTTGCTTACTCTCTAGTTACATGACAAAATGTTCTATTGTCTTTTATCCAAATTATCCCCCTCAAGTAGTGAATGCAGGCAGCTGGTGGATCGCCTTCTTCTTATCTAATGAATGATCTCACTCTGACCTTGTCTGCACACAGCTGAGCTTCACTTGTTCTCTTACTTTGTAATATTTCCAGGACTTATTAAAATTATTGTTCACTGTTCTTTTTCAAGCCATTCAGAATAATAGTCATCCACTGACTGTACTGTTACAGTTGTTGCCAGAGCAGGTATAAAGACGAAAGGAGATTCTTTAAAAAAAATGGCAGAATACATGACCAGTTTCAGTATCATCAATGGATTGCACATGTGTTCTCAATGTATTAATGCATGCAAAAGATTTATTGGCAGACAGAATGTACTAGCACTAGCACTAATATACAACTACAATAATGCAAACATTATAACGGTAAGTTTCTACGCTGATATTTTACATACAAGCACAATCTAAAAGGGAAACACATATGACACAACTATTGCACCAAAGGCAACTTTCTGCACCATGCATGGGGAAAAAAGGTACTTCTAAGATGTGGATTATAGTTATTTAAAAAAGACATAACTTGTAAGCATGTTTCCTTATCTTCTGCATTACTACCCCATTAGAAGCTGGATCAAATAGTGAGCTCAAAGAGTTGTCTGGACCTCAATTATGACTTGCATGACTTTTTGACCCAATTATTGCACTGCTTTAATTCTATGATATGCTTAATGTGGAGCAAAATGGACACATGATGAGTGGGGGGGTCTGTGATTCAGTCGAAGATCCAGGTTTTGATAACCTTCTTGAACTGTGGCAGTGATGGTGATTGCCTGAGGTGCAGATGCAAACAAAACAGGTGATGGACAGAATGTGGATCAATGTCACACATTCAACCCAGTCCAAAGATCTGGGCCCAAATCCATCGTTTTTTTGCACTCCACACCACCCTGGGTTAGACAATGGCGATATGCAAATCAGCTCTGACCCTGTGCCCCATGGGAACAGTCCAGTCCGAACTACAAAAGCCATTTCCTTCCCAGAACGGAATCGAGCATCCGAGGACCGGACCGGTTTCGAGGTAACACCTCTCATCAGCCCGGCTAGCTTGACTCCAGTGGTGTGGAGTGCCTGGGACCCACGTCTGAGCATCCCCAGGGCACTTATGGCGGCAATTGCAAACAAAACAGGTGATGGACAGAATGTGGATCAATGTCACACATTCAATCCAGTCCAAAGATCTGGGCCCAAATCCATCATTTTTTTGCACTCCACACCACCCTGGGTTAGACAATGGCGATATGCAAATCAGCTCTGACCCTGTGCCCCATGGGAACAGTCCAGTCCGAACTACAAAAGCCATGTCCTTCCCAGAACGGAATCAAGCATCCGAGGACCGGACCGGTTTCGAGATAACACCTCTCATCAGCCCGGCTAGCTTGACTCCAGTGGTGTGGAGTGCCTGGGACCCACGTCTGAGCATCCCCAGCGCACTTATGGCGGCAATTGCAAACAAAACAGGTGATGGACAGATTGTGGATCAATGTCACACATTCAACCCAGTCCAAAGATCTTGGCCCAAATCCATCGTTTTTTTGCACTCCACGCCACCCTGGGTTAGACAATGGCGATATGCAAATCAGCTCTGACCCTGTGCCCCATGGGAACAGTCCAGTCCGAACTACAAAAGCCATGTCCTTCCCAGAACGGAATCAAGCATCCGAGGACCGGACCGGTTTAGAGGTAACACCTCTCATCAGCCCGGCTAGCTTGACTCCAGTGGTGTGGAGTGCCTGGGACCCACGTCTGAGCATCCCCAGCGCACTTATGGCGGCAATTGCAAACAAAACAGGTGATGGACAGAATATGGATCAATGTCACACATTCAACCCAGTCCAAAGATCTGGGCCCAAATCCATCGTTTTTTTGCACTCCACACCACCCTGGGTTAGACAATGGCGATATGCAAATCAGCTCTGACCCTGTGCCCCATGGGAACAGTCCAGTCCAAACTACAAAAGCCATGTCCTTCCCAGAACGGAATCAAGCATCCGAGGACCGGACCGGTTTCGAGGTAACACCTCTCATCAGCCCGGCTAGCTTAACTCCAGTGGTGTGGAGTGCCTGGGACCCACGTCTGAGCATCCCCAGCGCACTTAAGGCGGCAATTGCAAACAAAACAGGTGATGGACAGAATGTGGATCAATGTCACACATTCAACCCAGTCCAAAGATCTGGGCCCAAATCCATCATTTTTTTGCACTCCACACCACCCTGGGTTAGACAATGGCGATATGCAAATCAACTCTGACCCTGTGCCCCATGGGAACAGTCAAGTCCGAACTACAAAAGCCATGTCCTTCCCAGAACAGAATCAAGCATCCGAGGACCGGACTGGTTTCGAGGTAACACCTCTCATCAGCCCGGCTAGCTTGACTCCAGTGGTGTGGAGTGCCTGGGACCCACATCTGAGCATCCCCAGCGCACTTAAGGCGGCAATTGCAGACAAAACAGGTGATGGACAGAATGTGGATCAATGTCACACATTCAACCCAGTCCAAAGATCTGGGCCCAAATCCATCGTTTTTTTGCACTCCACACCACCCTGGGTTAGACAATGGCGATATGCAAATCAGCTCTGACCCTGTGCCCCATGGGAACAGTCCAGTCCGAACTACAAAAGCCATGTCCTTCCCAGAACGGAATCAAGCATCCGAGGACCGGACCGGTTTCGAGGTAACACCTCTCATCAGCCCGGCTAGCTTGACTCCAGTGGTGTGGAGTCACTGGGACCCACGTCTGAGCATCCCCAGCGCACTTATGGCGGCAATTGCAAACAAAACAGGTGATGGACAGAATGTGGATCAATGTCACACATTCAACCCAGTCCAAAGATATGGGCCCAAATCCATCGTATTTTTGCACTCCACACCACCCTGGGTTAGACAATGGCGATATGCAAATCAGCTCTGACCCTGTGCCCCATGGGAACAGTCCAGTCCGAACTACAAAAGCCATGTCCTTCCCAGAACGGAATCAAGCATCCGAGGACCGGACCGGTTTCGAGGTAACACCTCTCATCAGCCCGGCTAGCTTGACTCCAGTGGTGTGGAGTCACTGGGACCCACGTCTGAGCATCCCCAGCGCACTTAGGCGGCAATTGCAAACAAAACAGGTGATGGACAGAATGTGGATCAATGTCACACATTCAACCCAGTCCAAAGATCTGGGCCCAAATCCATCGTTTTTTTTGCACTCCACACCACCCAGGGTTAGACAATGGCGATATGCAAATCAGCTCTGACCCTGTGCCTCCTGGGAACAGTCCAGTCCGAACTACAAAAGCCATGTCCTTCCCAGAACGGAATGAAGCATCCGAGGACCGGACCGGTTTCGAGGTAACACCTCTCATCAGCCCGGCTAGTTTGACTCCAGTGGTGTGGAGTGCCTGGGACCCACGTCTGAGCATCCCCAGCGCACTTATGGCGGCAATTGCAAACAAAACAGGTGATGGACAGAATGTGGATCAATGTCACACATTCAACCCAGTCCAAAGATCTGGGCCCAAATCCATCGTTTTTTTGCACTCCACACCACCCTGGGTTAGACAATGGTGATATGCAAATCAGCTCTGACCCTGTGCCCCATGGGAACAGTCCAGTCCGAACTACAAAAGCCATGTCCTTCCCAGAACGGAATCAAGCATCCGAGGACCGGACCGGTTTCGAGGTAACACCTCTCATCAGCCCGGCTAGCTTGACTCCAGTGGTGTGGAGTGCCTGGGACCCACGTCTGAGCATCCCCAGCGCACTTATGGCGGCAATTGCAAACAAAACAGGTGATGGACAGAATGTGGATCAATGTCACACATTCAACCCAGTCCAAAGATATGGGCCCAAATCCATCGTATTTTTGCACTCCACACCACCCTGGGTTAGACAATGGCGATATGCAAATCAGCTCTGACCCTGTGCCCCATGGGAACAGTCCAGTCCGAACTACAAAAGCCATGTCCTTCCCAGAACGGAATCAAGCATCCGAGGACAGGACCGGTTTCGAGGTAACACCTCTCATCAGCCCGGCTAGCTTGACTCCAGTGGTGTGGAGTGCCTGGGACCCACGTCTGAGCATCCCCAGCGCACTTATGGCGGCAATTGCAAACAAAACAGGTGATGGACAGAATGTGGATCAATGTCACACATTCAACCCAGTCCAAAGATCTGGGCCCAAATCCATCATTTTTTTGCACTCCACACCACCCTGGGTTAGACAATGGCGATATGCAAATCAGCTCTGACCCTGTGCCCCATGGGAACAGTCCAGTCCGAACTACAAAAGCCATGTCCTTCCCAGAACGGAATCAAGCATCCGAGGACCGGACCGGTTTCGAGGTAACACCTCTCATCAGCCCGGCTAGCTTGACTCCAGTGGTGTGGAGTGCCTGGGACCCACGTCTGAGCATCCCCAGCGCACTTATGGCGGCAATTGCAAACAAAACAGGTGATGGACAGATTGTGGATCAATGTCACACATTCAACCCAGTCCAAAGATCTGGGCCCAAATCCATCGTTTTTTTGCACTCCACGCCACCCTGGGTTAGACAATGGCGATATGCAAATCAGCTCTGACCCTGTGCCCCATGGGAACAGTCCAGTCCAAACTACAAAAGCCATGTCCTTCCCAGAACGGAATCAAGCATCCGAGGACCGGACCGGTTTAGAGGTAACACCTCTCATCAGCCCGGCTAGCTTGACTCCAGTGGTGTGGAGTGCCTGGGACCCACGTCTGAGCATCCCCAGCGCACTTATGGCGGCAATTGCAAACAAAACAGGTGATGGACAGAATATGGATCAATGTCACACATTCAACCCAGTCCAAAGATCTGGGCCCAAATCCATCGTTTTTTTGCACTCCACACCACCCAGGGTTACACAATGGCGATATGCAAATCAGCTCTGACCCTGTGCCCCATGGGAACAGTCCAGTCCGAACTACAAAAGCCATGTCCTTACCAGAACGGAATCAAGCATCCGAGGACCGGACCGGTTTCGAGGTAACACCTCTCATCAGCCCGGCTAGCTTAACTCCAGTGGTGTGGAGTGCCTGGGACCCATGTCTGAGCATCCCCAGCGCACTTAAGGCGGCAATTGCAAACAAAACAGGTGATGGACAGAATGTGGATCAATGTCACACATTCAACCCAGTCCAAAGATCTGGGCCCAAATCCATCATTTTTTTGCACTCCACACCACCCTGGGTTAGACAATGGCGATATGCAAATCAGCTCTGACCCTGTGCCCCATGGGAACAGTCAAGTCCGAACTACAAAAGCCATGTCCTTCCCAGAACAGAATCAAGCATCCGAGGACCGGACTGGTTTCGAGGTAACACCTCTCATCAGCCCGGCTAGCTTGACTCCAGTGGTGTGGAGTGCCTGGGACCCACGTCTGAGCATCCCCAGCGCACTTAAGGCGGCAATTGCAGACAAAACAGGTGATGGACAGAATGTGGATCAATGTCACACATTCAACCCAGTCCAAAGATCTGGGCCCAAATCCATCGTTTTTTTGCACTCCACACCACCCTGGGTTAGACAATGGCGATATGCAAATCAGCTCTGACCCTGTGCCCCATGGGAACAGTCCAGTCCGAACTACAAAAGCCATGTCCTTCCCAGAACGGAATCAAGCATCCGAGGACCGGACCGGTTTCGAGGTAACACCTCTCATCAGCCCGGCTAGCTTGACTCCAGTGGTGTGGAGTCACTGGGACCCACGTCTGAGCATCCCCAGCGCACTTAGGCGGCAATTGCAAACAAAACAGGTGATGGACAGAATGTGGATCAATGTCACACATTCAACCCAGTCCAAAGATCTGGGCCCAAATACATCGGTTTTTTTGCACTCCACACCACCCAGGGTTAGACAATGGCGATATGCAAATCAACTCTGACCCTGTGCCCCATGGGAACAGTCCAGTCCGAACTACAAAAGCCATGTCCTTCCCAGAACGGAATCAAGCATCCGAGGACCGGACCGGTTTCGAGGTAACACCTCTCATCAGCCCGGCTAGCTTGACTCCAGTGGTGTGGAGTGCCTGGGACCCACGTCTGAGCATCCCCAGCGCACTTATGGCGGCAATTGCAAACAAAACAGGTGATGGACAGAATGTGGATCAATGTCACACATTCAACCCAGTCCAAAGATCTGGGCCCAAATCCATCGTTTTTTTGCACTCCACACCACCCTGGGTTAGACAATGGCGATATGCAAATCAGCTCTGACCCTGTGCCCCATGGGAACAGTCCAGTCCGAACTACAAAAGCCATGTCCTTCCCAGAACGGAATCAAGCATCCGAGGACCGGACCGGTTTCGAGGTAACACCTCTCATCAGCCCGGCTAGCTTGACTCCAGTGGTGTGGAGTGCCTGGGACCCACGTCTGAGCATCCCCAGCGCACTTATGGCGGCAATTGCAAACAAAACAGGTGATGGACAGAATGTGGATCAATGTCACACATTCAACCCAGTCCAAAGATATGGGCCCAAATCCATCGTATTTTTGCACTCCACACCACCCTGGGTTAGACAATGGCGATATGCAAATCAGCTCTGACCCTGTGCCCCATGGTAACAGTCCAGTCCGAACTACAAAAGCCATGTCCTTCCCAGAACGGAATCAAGCATCCGAGGACCGGACCGGTTTCGAGGTAACACCTCTCATCAGCCCGGCTAGCTTGACTCCAGTGGTGTGGAGTGCCTGGGACCCACGTCTGAGCATCCCCAGCGCACTTATGGCGGCAATTGCAAACAAAACAGGTGATGGACAGAATGTGGATGAATGTCACACATTCAACCCAGTCCAAAGATCTGGGCCCAAATCCATCATTTTTTTGCACTCCACACCACCCTGGGTTAGACAATGGCGATATGCAAATCAGCTCTGACCCTGTGCCCCATGGGAACAGTCCAGTCCGAACTACAAAAGCCATGTCCTTCCCAGAACGGAATCAAGCATCCGAGGACCGGACCGGTTTCGAGGTAACACCTCTCATCAGCCCGGCTAGCTTGACTCCAGTGGTGTGGAGGTGCAGAGGCAGGGAGTTCCAGGTCTTTGCAGTGAGGTAGGAGAAGGATTTTCCTCCAACTGTGGTCTTACGGATCTGTGAGATGGTAGTCATGGCAAGCGGGTGGAGCAAAGCTGTCTAGTGGGAGTGTAGGAGAGGCAGTAGTTGAGGTATAATGGTCCGGTGTTGTGGAGAGCTCAGTAGGAATGTGTGAGAAGCTTGAAGGTGATCCTGTTGTTCACAGGTAACCAGGGAAGGTCTCTCAGGTGGCCAGTAATGTAGTTGTGGTGTGGGATGTTCAGAATAATTCTGGCGGTGGCATTCTGGATAGTCTGCAGTAAGCCAATTTTACCATGTTTAAATGCAAGATCACAAGCACTTTAGCAGTGGTTAGCCATGGTAAAGTGCACAGAGTCCTAAAAGCCAACAAAAACAGTTTCAGGAAACAAGAGGGGTGAAAGCAAAAATGTTAGATGTGACCCAGCAAAGAGGGCCAGACCAAACAGCACCTCTGCTTTGACTAGATATAACTATAAATGTAGATTCACTTTTCCTCCTCTAGCAACACAGACATCGACTGCAAAACATAATGTACAAAAAATACTTTTCCACACCATTTCTTGGGTACGAAGTATTTTTTGATTGCCTAAAATGTATTTGCCTCTTCTGTGAAACCTTAGGGTAGCATTTGTCATCACTGACCATCTAAAATAGGGCCTAAGAACTCAAAAAAGCATTGTTTCCAAAGTACATATAAATTAGAATTTTCAATAAAAAATGACAAGTATTAAAACCAGAACAAGAAAATTAATCAGATTCAAAAGAAAAAAATGATCAAATCAGAAAAAACTACTAATAAGTAAAGTACTATAGCTATAAGAAACGCAAACCATGCAATGTGCCTGCGCCCTGACCAAAGAAAACTGGTGTCTGTTCAGCTGCATGAAAAAAAACACTTAGCTTCACCAATGCAAGTCTAGAATTTTAAAATTACTTACAAATATTTAGATTCATTTATAATCATTACTATATTTCTATGTGTAAAGTAATGCTAAGTAAACATAGTACTCTTTCTAGCTCCTACTCTACAGAAAATTCAACATGTTTTGCTAAGTAAAAGAAGCAAAGAAGAAAGGAAAGAACACCTATACCCAGAAATACAACACCAAAATGTAAAAAAGGGGAAACGTGTATCTACTGCTTAAGGTCAGACAGCAATCTTCTCTTTGTGCCAAACAGCGACCACCTTGGTCTCCTCCCAGCACAAAGCTCATGCAACAATGGGTCTTTGCGCCAAAAGCTATGCATGGCCTCAACCATCGTGAACTCCACTCCTGTATATGAACTACAAGAAGATAAACTCTTTATCGGGATGAAACTGGTCCACGTATTTATTCTGCACTCCATAGCGGTCATGCAGAACTTGTAACTTTGACCCTGTCTAGCACATCCAGATACCCAGAAGGAGTTCAATGTGCTTCCTGGCGCTGATTTCACCTATGCCTTTAAATACGCATAACTCCAGTTCGACTGTTTGGAATTTTATTGTTTTGATGTCATTTTCTTTATTACATTTTTCTCCATTATTATAAAATGGCCAGGGATTTTTCTTGTGCTGTGTTTTCATTTTATGACTGTTTGAGTGCTGCATAAATATTTTACATATTGTGCTGTTGGTCTACCGCCGCTGACAGACTGTCGTGGGCAGTCCACCAGACATACAGGTCATCTGTCGGACTGCTGTATCAAGTTGCAGCCAGTCAGATCGCAGAGGACAGGGGATAGGGCTGCAGCCTCCGACTAGATCCAAGATCCCATCAGGTTGAAATCCTAACCTTGCAATGGAGGTGATGCCAGAGCCGGCACCTCCATCGGGATTAGGATGTCTCTTTCTGCCTACATTTTCATGGCGGTCACACCGCTTTGAAAAGGGAGATGGGAAGGGACTTTGAGGTCCCCAAGCAGGGCCCCCATATGCCACTGTTCCGTGGCCCTAGGGGCACATGTACTGCCCGCATGCCCATTCCTGCAGTGAGTGCCAGGAACCCCATGGTGCCTGGCACATGGTGGAAGAATGTGCAAAAAGTGCTGTATCAAACTGCGGCTTGTGCTGCAGCCCTTTCCAGATTTGCAGCACCATGGCGGACCTGGCCTGACAGTTTGGGCAGGACTGTTCCCATTGGGTGCAGGGTCAAGACTGGTTTAAACATGGATGGGGTCAAATTGGAATAGCATGGTGAGCAGAAAAACTATGGATTCGGGTCCAGATCTCTGTACTGGGGTGAATATGTATGACATTGTTCTGCCTTCTTTCCATCAATTTTTTTTTTTGCATTCGTCACCCTGAGTGGGACGGGTATGCACAGACATGGGTCCAGTGCTCACCATGCCACTGGAGTCAAGCTATCATGGCTGATGAGGGGTGATACCCCGGAACCAGTCCTAGGATGCTTTTTTCCAATCCAGGTAGGACCTGGCCTGGTTGTTCGGGCTGGACTGTTCCCATTGGGTGAAGGGTTAAGACTGATTTGCATATGGCTGGGTTCAAACTGGAATGCCATGGGAAGCAAAAAAATGACAAATTTAAGCCCAGATCTCTGTACTAGGGTGACTGAATGACATTGTTCTGCATTCTGTCCATCAATTGTTCTTTTTTCATTTGTGCCAGGCATAAGCACATATTTATTTAGTGACTTTTGTGGCTTGCCTTAACAAGGATTATGTTTATTGTTTGAGTACTTATAAGAAGGCGGATAAAGTGGGTTGAGGTAAGGTTTGTTATTTTAGCATTACTAACATTGGACAAAGGCTGTACATTAGGGAAAGGGCAGATTTACTACTGTAATTGCAGTCTAATCAACATTTGAGCAGGGCATAAATTGGGGGAAGCTAGATTTACTATTCTAACTCCAGTCTAAACAGCATTTGATAAAGTGCATATATTGGGAGTCTGTAAGGATTACTACTCCTAACTCTACTCTTGCTAATATTGGGGAAAGTACATGAATTGGGTAGAGATCAGACTTACTGTTCTAATATCAGTTAACCCAACATTAGTGTGGTAGCAATTAATTGTGGGACCGGGGTCGATATTTCAATTACAGTCTAATGAGCATTAAAAAAGAGCATAGATTGGATAAAGATCGTATTTACTAGTCTATTTCCAATCTAAGCAATACTGGGGTTTACTGGGGCTAAGGCATACATTTATGAAAGCTCAGATGTACTATTCTAACTCCAGTCTTACAAACATGTGTGAAGGAGCATATATTGGGGAATGGAGGTTCAGATTTACTACTATTCTAACTCCAGTCTTGCTATCATTGACAAATGGACAGATTTACTATACTAATTGATGTCTAACCAACCTTGGGGAAAGAGCATAAATAGTGAGGAACTCAGACTGACTGTTCTTACTGCATTCTCAATAAAAGTAGGGAAAGGGAACCACATGGGGTTAGGTCCGATATTCTATTATTACTACAGATTGATCAACATTGTGAAAAGTAAATTAATTACTAATAATTGCATTTAGTATTCTAACGCCAATTTTTTTTTAGTTTGCTGAGCTCCCCTACCTCCTGGATCAGTTGGTCATAAGGATCCTTGTTATCTGCCAGCGCTCTGAGACCTTTCGGGTGATTTACACGCGATACAATTGAAATAAAATGGAAAATGTAAAAAAATGGAAATCCAAACTATGAAGAAAGGTAATAACTTTAGAAAACATATGATTTAATATTCTAACACGAACAGTAGCTTCATTAATAATTATTAAAATTAACCCTATTTTATCAAAATAATGCTGCAATAGTTTACCATTTATTTCTTTTTTTTTTCTTACTCATCTCATATGACCTCCGTAGCTATAGCACACATTCGGCAATCGACCTGTACCACCTCTGATGTGTATTAGCTTGGTGGACCCACTCTCAGCTGATGTTCTTTACAGGGAATCCCCATAACATGCAACCTGAGCTGACCAGAGGTTTTAATCATTGTGTCATTGGCCTATCCCTAAACTCAACCAGATGCTGCATCATCCAAAAGATTCCAAAACAGCCCCGTAGCTGGCTTTTCTCTATGAACATTTACTCTTTGATCTAGTGTTCTGAAATATCTAACAGAATTCCACTAAGCATTCCAAGTGGGAGGTATTGTCTGGTGCCACAATTTACAGATCTCCCTCCTGGCCAGCAAAATCAAGTAAAACACGAGTTTTTGTTGCGACTCTATCGGGTCTGATACTCCCCCAGTGCCGGAGCAAAATCAAATATTATGAGAGATGGGCTTACATCCACGATGTTACCCAGGGCCCTGGAGATAGTCTTACCCACATTTGTCCAATATTGTTGTACCTTAGGGCAGGAAATGAATACATGGACATTATCTGCAATCTGATAGCCGCATATCAGACAGCTGGCTTCTACACCACCCTTTTGTCTTGGATATCTTAAGTGGGGACCAATAGATCCTGTGGAGTGTGAAAAAGTGTTCTTTTCTGAGTGCAGCAGATTTAATCGAGGTGAAGAATATCTAGAGATACTTGCCATAAGGGTTTCCAGCTCCTCGTCAGCAAGTAATTCTCCCAGACTCTGTATGGCTGCTCCATCTTTCTATCTGTTGCTGCCAAGAGATGATTATACCATTGCACCACTTCTTTTTCCCTGGGAGCTAGGTCTTGTGGTTCACATTCCATACTGTTATCATCCAAGAGTGGCCAGCATTGACTCTTGCCCCAAGAAGAGAGCTGATAGAACTTGAACCTGGAATCCCAAACTGGAGCGCATTCACTATAATAGGATAGTCCTAAACAGTTTTTTCAGTCCGACCACAGCCTAGCCGCCAAACGCAGGGTCTTTAAATTGATTTTTTTGAAGAATTTAGGAGAGACGAACTTGTACATGAAACCTAGCTCCCCTTCCCCTACTAACATGGCTTTGAACATGCAGCTTATCAGTGAATTATCAGGAGAGAGCAATAACATTCTACAGTTCTTTAGTTGGTTGGCCTAACAGTACAGCTGAAAATCTGGTAGGCCCACCCCCCCTTGCTGAAGTTTACACCTAGGTTTTTTCCAGGATAGCCGGATCACTTTACTTGCCCGGATTATGGAAGATATCTTGCCGTGGATTTTGAGAACATCAGATTTTCCAAATTCTAAGAGGATGTCGTTAAAAAGGTAGGCATATTTTGGAAGGACGCACATCTTGATCAGATTGACTTGCCCATAGTGTGACAATGGGATACTCTGCCATCTTTTTAGTAGGACATTGACCTCCTTTGATAATCTATCAAGATTGGTTTTAGGAATTTGGGTGGTGTACTGGGGTCCTGAGTTATTATAACTCCTAAGTATCTGAGTTCTTTGGCAAAGTTCCCCTTCTGATCGGCGATGTTTCAGGCCATTATCTCAGTTTTCTGATTGTTTATCTCATAACCTGACAGACTTCCAAAAATGTGGGCTTCAGCTACAAGCTCTGAAAGTGTGGTGCTAACATTAGATGATAGAAGAATCAAGTCATCCGCATACAGTTCTAACTTTCGTACAAAGCCATTTATTTCAAAAGGGACGCTCTTCTGATTTAATCTTATTCTCTGAGCTAATGGTTCTATATATAAATCAAATAAAATGGGAGAGAGCGGGCAACCCTACCTGGTTCCGCGCCCTATCTTGACTAGAGGTGAGATATTACCATTAACCAAAATCTGAGCCAGAGGGGACATATATTTTTTTCAACACTTCCCTAACTCTGTCAGCAAAGCCGAAGATCTTCAGGACCCTGTCCAAAAAGTGCCAGTTCACGCGGGCAAAGTCTTTGTCTGCATCTACAGTAATAATTGAAAGAGGGAGATCCTGTGATGAAGCCAAGTCAATCGACCCAATTAAAGTATGTATTAAATCAGACATCTGTCGGCCTGGCAGGAAACCTTTTTGATCCATGTGGTATAATGGCCCTACAGCTTTACTATGCTGGTTATTCAAGATTCTGGCGAAGACTTTATAGTCGACATTTAGTCGAGAAATTGGGCAGTATGACTGACATTGAGTTGTATTCTTCCCTGGCTTTAAAATCAGTGCAATGACTGCATCACTCCAAGAGTCAGGCAAGGTAGATGTACCATCTAAGATACCATTATACAATTTCAGCCAGACCGGGATTATTTCCTCCCTCAAAATCATGTAGACCTCGGTCGGAATAGCATCAGGGCCTGCTGCTTACCCCTTCCTCGCAGCATCTAAGACAGTTAGTATATCAGATCCTGTTATTTCTGATGTGAGGATTCCCTGGCTGTCCTCAGCTAATGTAGGGAGATGTTTCTCTTTAAGCCACCCATCAATATGTTCTTCTGCCACCTGAAGATCATCTTCGTAGAGTTCCTGGAAGTATTGTGCACAGGCTCGTTCTATACTACCCTTATCCTCTACAACTTGGGAGACAACTTTAATTTTGGTGATATGGTTATTAGATCTATCAACCCTGCTCTTCATTGCGAGGAATTTACCCTAATTCTCCCCCGCTAGAAGTCACTCATTTTGCTTGCCTCCCATTTTTGGCGCAGGATCTCCTCAGACCTGATTCTAAACTTCAGCTGCAGCTCTTCAACTCTATTTACATTTGTATTATCTACCCCCGAAAGACCACTCGCCTTTAAATCTGTCTCTGCCCCCGCTAACTGTGCTTCTAGGTCAGCTAGTTCTTTGCTCTGAGCCCTGTCCCAGCCCACAACTGCTCCTTTTAGTATCCCTCTCAACCAGGTCTTAAAGATGTCCCAAACCACATGTATAATGGCTGACCCCAAATTCTCCCGGAAGAAACAAGCAGTTTCTAACCTTAGAAAGCCAGGGGTAGAGGATAGCAAAATAAATCTTCTGTTTAAAGTCCACCTCCTCAAGGATGACTCTGGGGGAAGTCCTAGTTTCAGGAGTATGGCACCATGATCAGATAAATGTATGGGCAGATATTCTATTGTGCTGATTTTATCAAGATCGGGACGCTCCATAAACATCTAATCTATTCTTGAATAATGAGTGTTCTTCTTGCTGTAAAAAGAATATTCCCTTCTCTCACCCATTTTTTTCTGCCATACATCAAAAAGATTACAGTTTTTCAGCAAGGCCAGGCAATAAGCTTTGACAAGCTGGACTGCTACCTGAGTTCTAAGGGAGGACCTATCTATTTAATTGTTTAGAAGTACATTAAAGTCTTCAAACAAGATAAGAGCTGAATCATAGTCTGCTAGTGCGAGACAAAGGTTATTCAGGGGAGTGGTATCATTGTCATTAGGTCCATAATAACTAACTAGTGTATACATTGTCTCCCAACACTTAATTGCAACTACACCCCAACACCCTCCATCATCAGCTGAGACTTAATTTTTTCTACTCCTGAATTTATTTTAATTATCACAGCAACCCCTTTCGAGGAACATTGCTGGTCTGTTCCAATGATCTTATCCACCCATCCTAATTTTCCAAATAGTGTCTTACATTCTGGTTGTAAGAGATGGGTCTCCTCTATCATTAAAATACTTGCTGGGCTATTTTTTAGGTACTGAAGGATCAAACACTGGCTTCCTTTCACACTTAATCCATTTACATTCCAGCTTAGTAAATCAAGATGTTGCTTCCCTCCCCACAGGGGCCTATCCTCCATCATGGTCTTGTCTCCACTCACTACTATAATGCAAAAGCCACTAGAGGCTATTATGTCACATGAGATTGTTGTTACACCCTTTTTTCCAATGCTCCCCACCAACAAACGTGAATACCATTACCTCCCCCCCACCAACCCCACAGCCCTCCCCGCTCCGGGAAACCTCCCTGATTACCGATTGGCAATATATATTGTCTGTTCGGGTCGGGCCCTCCAGCCTCCCAAAAAAAAACCACAGAAAGACATAAAATATATAAAGAATTATATTTAATAGTAACTATTGCCGGAAAAGAACCCCTTAAACTAAAGTTAACTGGGTTTAGTCTGTGCCAGGAAGCTGTCTACTTCCTCTGGAAATCTGAACTTATATATTTTGTTAGCCCATACAACTTTTTAAAAAGCAGGGAATCGCAACTGGACCTGGGCTCCCTGGTCTCTCAATGCATCCATTCTCTTGCCCAGTTCCCACCTTCTATTCTCTGTGACCCGGGAGATGTCAGACCGAATCCTAAAAGTGACATTCTGGACCTGGATGGATTTAAGTTTTAGGGCAACTCCCAATAATTGCTCCTCTAGCAAATAAGATGTCGATGTAGATGACTATTTTCCTGGGCTTTTTCCGGGCAGGATTCTACTTAAAGGGATTCCTGTGTATTCTCTTGATTTCAGATTCCCAGATGTTAGCTGTAGCGATTGGAGGAAAGCTTTAATTAAAAGATTGACAACATAGGCCTTTAAATTGTGACCTTCCAAACATTCTTTTAGATCTAGAGCCCTGATATTACTCCTCCTCAAGATATTTTCTAACCTCTCCAACCTCTCTGTTAAATCCCGCTCTTTATCCTTCGTTCTCCGTACCTCCTTAGAGTTCTCTTTAACTTCTATTCTCAAATCCTCCATTTTGCTCTCAAGAGTCTCCATCCGATGCATCAATGTTATTAGATTTTCCTCTAGGCTAGTGCCAGTGTCTTGAATCTTCTTTTGATTTGATTCAGAAGTAGAAAAACGTGCTCCGATCTCAATAGATAATTGCCTTAGCATCCCGTGTAAAGAATTCGTGCTTTGCACTGCTGAGGTTGGGGATGGGTCATCTGGCTCATCTAGTTCAATCTGACTACCACCTTCTACCAAAGAAGTCATAGGGGTCTCACTTAACGGGGTGTTTCGGTTAGAAACAGGAATTGCAGCCAGTAAGTCCTGATTCTCAGTTGTCGCTAGGACCTTCACTGAGTCCGTCACTACCTGAGTTACAGGTTTCCCAGTGACCTGAGTATTAGCCATAAAGTATGACTGAAGAGAAGGAGTCACGTTAAATTACTGCTGAGTTTTTTCTTCCTGTTCTTCACAGGAGTGGGTTTCACGGGCTTTCCTGCTTCATTTCACATTTTCTTTTGCTTACGACTTACTACTGTTGCTGCTGGAGTAGCCAAAACGTGACAGGCTTGGTCATACTGTACAGCAAAATGTCCCCTGCTTAAGAGGGTGCATGATCTCAGTTTATATCTCTTACCAAGAGACATCTCTGACTTATTTAGGTTGGCCAGGCCACTCTCGATGGACTGAGCCCCTCTATTTTCATGCTCCGAGATGTCTGTACCACTAGCTCCATAGGGCAGAGTTCATGTTCATTCCTCATCCCCTTAACCTCGGTTACCCTAATTAGTTCTTCCGGGTGTATAACATGATACTGGACTGAATATTCTGCTCCTCAAATACCTCTGGATTCATCTTCCAGCTCCAACTGCGTATGATCAGAACCCCCCCAACTTTGGCTCAATATGGGGGATAAGTAGGGGCTAGGACTGGTCTGCCAGTCACACTGAAGCCAAGCATGTCGGTGCTCAGCAAGTGCCCCTGAAAGTGTAAATCACTGAACATTCAGGGGCATTCCAGGGCAGAAAGCAAAGAAAGCAGTGAAAAAGTAATTAGGAACAACTTCCCCCCCTTTCCCCCTTTCCCTCTGCCTCCTACAATAAGTTAGCAGAACAGAGGAGAGCAAAGCAAAGAGTAACACAATGGGCAATGGCAGTAGAACAGCAGTAGAACAGCAAAGCAAAGCAGCACCCAGATCCAGTACCACACCTCCACGACCTCGCTCCTCCCACAACCCCTGACTCCTCCTGCTGCCTGCACAGAACTGGAGCCGCAACGATTCAGCTGCTCCTCTCCGCCACCGAGAAACACCCAGAGCCACCGCCAAGGAAGCGTAAGAGAATCAGGGGAGAGCCAGCCACCACCCCTGGCAAGAGACCAGCGAAAAATCAGCAGAAAGCAGGAAACAGAGAGGTCTCCTCCTCCGAGAATCCGGATCCAGATCTCATACCACCAAGCCGCCCCACCAGCCTCCCGGAACAGTGCGGAGCAAGCGGGACACAAAACACAGAAAAGCAGAAGGTAATCCCCCGAGGGAAAGAGGTTTTTAGGTTTTCTTTAAAGGCACATTCTTAGACGACGACACATCATGAAAATAACAATCTCATAATTGAGGAATGATGGAGCGCGACCTGCGACCTGCTAACTAGCTGGCCGCCATGTTCCCGCCGACTTTGCAGCACAATTTATTTCCATTTAAAACAATATTAGTAAAATCTATACTACTATTATAAAGAGAGAACTTGCACCTTTTGGCCAGGTAAACTCGGGAACCACAGCGCCAATCTACACACCCGATACATCTATGAAAATATCAGGGTGTGTAGATGGACATAGGCTATATAAATAAAAATAAAAAAGTAAATAAAAAAAATTACGTTTGTAAACAAAGTAGTCCCCTGAAAGTAGCGCCGGCCGGGACCTAGCGCTGGGCACGACGCAAGGTGCGTGATTATGACAAGGAGGAGGGCTGTGCAGTTACGAGCGGCGGTGCAGTGAGTGAGGAGGCGGCACAGGTAAGGAGGCAGCAGTAAATTAAAATGTCTGTTTATTTATTTATGGGGCGCGAGTGAGTCTGAGCGGGAGGGGGGTGCGAGTGAGTCTGAGCGGGAGGGGGGCGCAAGTGAGTCTGGGCGGGTGGGGGGTGCGAGTGAGTCTGGGCGGTAGGGGGGTGCGAGTGGGTCTGGGCAGGAGGAGGGCGCGACTGAGTCTGGGCGGGAGGGGGCGCGAGACCTTATTCCTTTCATCCAAGAAAGTTATTCATACAGTAAGGCCCCATGAAAGAGGTAAGAAACCTCCAGTCAGTCTTTCAGCCCAGACTTCACGACCACCACTGTTGGACTTAACTCATGTAGTTCTGCTGCCCCTTGTCTTAGCCGGAGGCAGCCACTTCTTTCTGTGAATTTGCTGTTTGCCCTATGGTCGGATCTCTGGGCTGCTATTAGCTTTGCAATTGTATGTCTGGGCGGGAGGGGGCGCGAGTGAGTCGGGCGGGAGGGAGTCGGTTCGGGAGGGGGTCGGGCGGGAGCGGGTGTGCTGCCCCCAGCCCTTTTCTGCCCCAGGCAATGCTGGGGCGGGCTGCTAGTAAATTAATATAAAGTGTACACTTAGAAATTAAATGTGTTATATTAATTAAATAGATTTTTAAAATACATTTCTGTAAATTTTAATTGTGTTTCAAACATTTTAGATATTTTAATTAAATGTTGTATTATTATTCAATTTCAATAAATAGACACATTATTTAGTATTACATTATAACAATCATATATAATATGAAGTGTCAGTATTATTTTCTTATTCAAGTGCTAATAATAACAATCTTTAAAACATTTTTTAAAAGATATATAAATTTGATTCATTTACGGAAACATATCATAATTTTACTATTATGGTATCCCAAACAATCCTTCAAAATTCTTCCCTCATGTATCACTCCTTTGATTCATCCCAACCCTCATTTTTACTACTATGGTCTCCCTAAGCCCTTTGTAGAGATTCTTCCCTTCTCTATCTCTCCTTTTCCTCATTAAACCTTGTCTTACTACTATGATCTCCTAAATAGCCCTATCTAGATACTCTCTTCTAGCCCGCCATTATCCTATGAAATCAGACTAACAGACTCACATGTCCACCATTCAAATTAACTCATACTTCCCTATACTAATCCACCACTAATCTTATTTGGGTTCCAGAGTAGCATGCCACTCGCGGAAAAGCACTTTGACACCTCATCAGCTGTAGCAAGTGCTATATAAATACAATTAAAATAATAAAATATTTATTTGAAAATGTATTTTCGAATAAAACCCACATAACATTCCTATATAATTATTTACATTTATTGTTATTATTATTATTATTATTATCATCATTGTTTTTAATGTTCACAATACTACCCACTCTGTTCTGTGATTAAAACCCACAATCCCCCAAAATACTTTATATTATGAGTATTATTTTTATCATTATTATTATTATTATTATTATTATTATTGTTGTTGTTGTTATTATTACTGTTGTTATTATTATTATTTAATCATAAAAATTATTTATTTTTACACTTTTGGATTTCTGCTCTCTATGTTCCCCTTTTAAAACTACTACTCCAAAACATAATGTAGTGTTTTATCAATATCATATATTAAATGTAAAGTATAATGAAAAGTTAACACAAAATGTAAATTACAAATATTCACAACATTTCCAATTTCTTTTCTTAAAAAACACTACCCACCCAATGCCGCAATATACCACAAAAACTATTAAAGAAATAATTTAAACTCACAAAAATCCATATTCACATTACACACATGTTGCAAAAACAATGTTATGTACATAGTGAGCCCTACTCACAAAGATATGTATTGGACTGGAAAGTAAATAGTTTATCAACATTGCTCCTCCACTCTCCCGCCGTTTCCATGGTAACAAACAGCAATGCATATGCTCCTCATGTTGTGCTTGTACATGATCACTGATCCAGTTTGCGTCACTCTTGTGACTTTGCACTGGTGCAGAGAGTTGATAAATCTGCCCTTAAGACTTCTGTTAGTGTAATTAAAATGCAAAAGAAAATTATAGCACTCCAAGTGGATTGAAATAATTTTAAGAAAGATAACAAATGTTTTCTAATTACTATGACTGCACCATTTGCTCGACAGTGCTTCATAAATGTTGTTGACTTTAACTGTATAATACATTGAATTTTCTCATGAAGTATTGTTATTAACAATAAAACCAAAACTACTGGTGGTTGGGGTTTTCATTTATTGAACTGCCTATCAAATTACTTGATTTGTGTTGATTTCATTGCTTGATTATTATTCATTCTGGCAGTAAACACTTTCATGGCAGTCATGATCTGGTAGCTGAGTGAAAGAGATAACTATTAGTCCTGTTATAAATTGAATTCACAGACAAGTCTTTCACTATTCAAAATAGATTGTCCTTCTGAAAACAAAAGGAATAATACAGAAATATGGAAATCAGGAGAGGGGGAAGAGAGGCAAACAAATTTGCTGATAATCTGACAGGTACAGAGATCTTAGCCCTTTGATATACATTTTAGAATGTATAAAATTTCACAGATGCCAACTAATAGTCCTACCCAGCATACATACCTTCCTACTTTTCTTTAAACCTATGTCAGCGAAGCAGATGAAGAAACTGATTGCTATTCAAATATGCAAATACAATGTTGAACAACGTCATATCTGAAGAAAATCATCCCAACATCCATCCCAGATATTATAACTATTTATAATACCACCTTTATTAATGTAACAATGCCCACAATGTTAAAACAAGCAAACGTACCCCTTTCTTGAAGAAACAGTCAGCTTACCTCAATATGTGACCCAATATAGATACTTCTACTTTAAATATAAATTGGAGAGCGAACCTGTAACTTCTCCACTAGAAGTGAGGTTTTATATCCCTTACCCAATTTTCTCTAGTAATTGCAGTGCTGAAAATAAACAACTTCCAGCATTGTATACTTCCAGCAACATATCAACTTCTGTCTGCAACTTGAGAGGCAGGGCTCTACTTTCAGTTGGGAGGTGTGTGACATTGTATAAAATGATAATAGGAACCCATACATCATATTTTTTATACAGGTTTCATCAGCACCATATTACTTGTTGCTAAAGCATTCAAGACTGAGGGACAGTGTTAGATCTGGGGGTTTCTAGTTAGCAAAGTTATTCACCTTTGTCCAAATATGGACCCTTACTTCTAAGTCAGGATACGGGGGTTACACTTCTAAATAACCCTTGCTCAACCCTTGGTAGCTTGGCACGAGCAGACAGGCTTATCTCGAAGGCAGTTTGTTAAGCATTTGTGAATATCTACAGTTATACAGTGAAACACTACAAGTGGACACAGCACAGGTTTTAAAACAATAAGCAGATGATAAAAGTTGCTTAGTCCAAGTTGATGATAAAAGCGACAAAGTTCTCAACAAAGTACCTGGGTGCGTAACGCAAAGTGAATAAATGGCTCGCAAAAGGGGAGATGTGTCGGTTCCGTGATCCGGGGGAAACGATGCGTCGTGTCTCAATGCTTGCGCAGAGTGGGGATGTGTTGTGATCCTTACCGGTGTGGGGTTGATGCGTAGATTCTCAGCCTGCTGGCCTGTTACGATGTGCAAGATGGCGCCTTGATGTGATGCGATGATCGGGTTGCGATGCGAAAAGATGTCGCCCTTGACATGGCAATGTGATGACGATGCGTAGACGCCCTGGCAGCCTTGCGAGAACTCTGACCTTTGGAGCCGTGATATGCCCTGCGACATGCTTCTCAGGTGATGCGATGGCGACACTCTCGATGGCGTCATGCTTCTCCGGTGATGCAAAGCAGGCAGCTTGGACTAAGACACGCTTCCAGCTGCGGCAACACGCTTCCTCTTGATGCGTAGTGCTTCTTTTGTCCCTGAGACTTCAGCAGGACGCAAGCATAGTTCAAGCCCTTGGAGAACATTCTGTAGATGATGAAAGTCCTTAAAAAGTTCCTTCTCCTTTCCTTGGCAATGAAGCAACCACTGCAGGCCAACCCAGCAAACAGCACACTGGCAGAGGGGCAGTCAAACTCCTGCAGCTTCCTTGGTTCTTCTCCTTGGCAAAAGGTTTCTTGTTCCAGAAGTGATCTAAAGTTCTTGGGACTGGGTCCCAATATTTGTACCCCATTTCCATTGTTCTCGGAAGGCAGAGAGGCCTCTGCCTAGTCCAAACCAGTTCCTGAGCACTTTGTTTACACGATTCCTTCCTTCCTTTCACAGTCCAGGGCAGAGCCATGAACCGCCCAACAGGAGGTGGAGCCAGCACAGGGGAGGGAAGGCACAGCCTTGGAGCACTTTGTTGACAAGACTTCTTCTCTCCTTTCACAGTGCAGGGCAGACACATCAGACAAGCCACAGGAGGTGGAGCCAGCATTGGAGCCAGCCCTATTCAGGTCCCAGGTGCAACTCCTCCCTCCCATCTAAATGCAGATCTTTCTATTCACCACTGGGCTGCCCCAGCCTGTCTCCTGAAATCCCTCAGCCCCGTCACTCACAGACTTCAAACCAACAGCCACGGCCCGTGGAGGAAGTTTCGGTGGGGCGGAGAGGCGGGGCAAGGGGAGGGGCAGGGTGGGTGGTGCAAAAAACTGGAGTATGGATAATTGAAGGTAAGTAAACAACTTAGCGATGCAGGGTGCGTTACGAAATTAATTTTATTTATTTAATTGTTTACTAACCTTCAATTATCCATACTCCAGTTTTTAGGACCCCCCCACCCTGCCCCTCCCCCTGCCCCACCTCTCTGCCCCACCGAAAATCTATACACGGGGCGTGGCTGCAGACAAGTAATACACGACCTAGCAGAGTTAGACCTGGACAGTTAGGCAAGAAAATACCTACTTTCTAAAAGTAGTATTTTCAAACACAGAATATTAAAACCAACTTTATTAAAATATGTATTTTATTATTCTGAGTTCAGGCATATCAAATTCGAATTTCTACCATGTTCCCTGAGTCAGTTAGGATTATAAGAATGTAATAATCCAACTGCCCATTCTAGCCTATGGAGACCAGGAGCCTTGCAATAGTGAAAAACGAAAATGGCTGTAATTCACTATTAGGAGATGCTACACACACCAGCGCATGTCCTACCTTATACTTACAATGCACCCTGCCCTTGGGCCTATCATAGGGGTGTCTAATATGAAGCAAAGGGAAGGTTTAAGGACGGGCAAGTGGGTGCACTTGCCAAGTCGACATGGCAGTCACAGACTGTGGTGCTGTTCCTATATTCTTAATAGGCTCTGCGCATTCGAATAATATATCCTATAGATGTGACGTAGGACTTATGTCCACTAGGTCTCTATCAAATATATTGAACTTAATTGTGAGTGCCAGCTAGCTCAGAGATCACTAGAAACGTTCTCGAGTTCACAAGCAGGGATTAGTTTCTGACAACCGCATAAACATGACAACTTTGTTTCCTCAAGAATAAACTGATCTTCAGAGTTGTGGAAACAATAGAAAGATATTTCACTCAGTCAATCGTGTATGCTTCGTTTCACCAGAGGTGCAGAGAAATCGATAGATGGGCGTTTTTCAATAAAAGGATTCATTGAACAATCTTCTTTCTCTAGCATAAGAAATGAACTGCTACAATCGTAAGACTGGTTGCAAAATATAATGCATACAGTAAAAAGAGTAGAATAAAATAATACTGTAAGCGCATTGTATGGTTCCTAAACCATAGATAAATACATACATGAATAACAGAGGCTAAAAGTACTCAACTGGTGCTTCTAAAATACACCTACCCCGATGTACCTAATCTAAGCTTAGTAGGAGGGAAGAAGTAAGCGAGGTGTAGCATAAATGTAGTATTTTTTTGCCAAGAATCTGTCCAAGATTTCTCTTAGGGTCTAATCAGCTCCGTACCTTGATTTGGAATGAAGAAGGTCAGGCTCAGGACTCGATTTCCCAACAATCTGCAAGGGTAGCTTGGAAACAATGGAGCTGGATTTCTCGGCAGGAGAAAAGACAGGGTCTCTCTCAGTGCATCTGCTAGAGGGTCGGCTTCCTTCGGCACTTGCAGTAGCAGGGCGCATCAGGCAAGTCGAACTGCTCCAAACCACTGTGTGTTTGCTATGGCAAGTGTGGGCATATTTATACTTTGAAGGTCCCGAGATTGACAAAAGGTGGACATAATAACGTCATCAAAGAGTCTCAGTTCTTTGAAAACTCCATGAGTTCTTGGACAAGTCAGTATTCAAGCAAGGGGAAGTCCCTAGCTGCTGAAGCCGAGTTTTCTAAGAAATCGTTGTAGATTTTCTGAACTAGTGGAAGTAGCCCTGCTGTATTTGGACTGCATGAGGTATGTCTAAATATGGTAATGATTCTTATGCCTATATAAGGAGGGCATGAATCGGGAAAATTACAATATGGTCCTAAAATGTTACACAACAAGACTGCACACTGGCCTTGCAATGGCAGGCCTAAGACACATTTTACAAGCAGCTTCTGTGGGTGGCACAACCAGTGTTGCAAGCCCACCACCAGCAGCACACGTGGTACACTGTACTAGGGTCTGACAAGTAAATCAAATAACGCAATTATGAAATAACCAATTAGTATCTCAATTTAACATATGGAGCACTTGCACTGTGGCACAGAATAGCAGTGGTACAGTACCCAAATCAAATCAAATCAAAAGTAGTCTTTATTCGATAATTTTCAATCATAAAAATACATTTTACAATTTAAAAGTTGTTTTTGTTACCCCCCACACCCCACAAGAATACAAGATCCACAATGAGTCGTTTCAATCTAGTCTAAAAGGGATATATCAACCTAGCTCATCCTATTTACATAATTACACATTTTTTAAATATAAAAAGATTAAAACAGTTATAAAAGCGAAATTCATCAGTGCAAAATATATCAGTTACTTAGCGCAGTATGCATAGTATGTCACTTACTAAATACAGTGTACAAATTTGGATAGCAGCATATGTTAGCAAGCCCTAGGATTACTCCAGGCTCGTTTTACGAGCCCGAATTATCAAAATCCAGTGGAGAAATTTCGACATGGCTATAACAACAGGCTGGGAAGTATCAGTTCTTAGGATCCTAGCAGCCTCATTTGCAGATTTTAGGCCCAACTGGGCGCAAATCGGTTTTAGCCATGATCGTCTGGGGGCGCTATATTCAGGGCAAGCAAACAGCACATGTCCGATATTTTCCTTATGATCAGAGCAAAAGGGGCACCTTGAAGTTTGGTTCTTGTACCATTTTTCAGTTAAGGCATTTAGTGGTAGTGTCCCCACCCTCAATTGATGATACTTCTTCCGGTCCCCTGGGACGGTAATCCAATCCCAATAGGGTTCAAGGGCAGGTGCATGCTTGAGTTCTAGGAAGTCATTAGTAAAAGATCGATCAATCCGTCTTCCAAAGCACTTAGCCTCAACCATGCTCCAATACAGATCTCGAAGTATTTTTTTGGGTGGGAAAACATTACTTACAGGGTTGTCCCACAATTGAGATAATCCCATAGCCCTGTAGATTGTTTTTACCTCTCTCATCCATAGTACCCAAATCATATAACCAGCAAAAACATATCAAAACAGAGGAGGCAATCAGAGAAAATGGAAGGGAGACTCACGTCAATGACACCAGGTCTAACACACAGGTTTATAATTATTTGAAACAGGGCAATGCTGCAAGACAACTGTGCGGCACCAAACGGAGAGGGCAGAAATGTACCATGTCTAACAATATATGGTGCATTTGTGCTCTCTCCCTGCCCTGGTGCACTGTGTACTGCCTAGCACCAACGTAGGCTCTCTTGCGCCATGGTGCCTGCATTACAGGTAGGTTTGTTTTTGTGCATGAAGGGATACCATCCTGCACAAAAACAATCCTTACAGGCATTTCCTCTTTGTAAGTGCGTTGCAGAATGCAGCACACTTAGCTAGAGATTAAACGAGGCGAAATAAAGATAATTCTCCTCATTGCACCAATATCATGAAGGCGTACAACTTTAACATATTCTGGGTTTTCCAGTCTTGGTAAATCTGGGAAAGTGTCAAAATGCATAAGTGGATGCAAGGGAACACCCACTCTCCACCCTTGTAATGCCTGTCCAGCTCAGAGTAATGGAAGGAAGCGACTTGCATTGTCTTGTGTTACTCTGGTTTTACCAAGCAATGCAGGGCCATGCAAGGTGGTCTAAAGTGGCTTGGTAAATCTGATTTAAGGACTACATTGCCAGACATTTTGTGATGCAAGGGAAATGCAATCCTTGGTTAAATCTGAGCCTTAGTGTCACACCATGAACATGTCTATTGACTGCCTTCAATCACTTCAAGATGACTAACTGACAATACTGCATCTCAGCGATGCTGAGTTCACTGTCCACATCCACTAACGATGCCACTTTCATTAAGATGTTCCTGAAATAATTTGACATGGTATCCTTTGGAAAATTACCTGCCTCTCTTGAGCTTCTTGGGTTTTCACCTAGCTCATGAGGATAGTAGGGTGATGGTTTCAAACCTGAATACCTAACAAACTTGACCAGTATTACAATCCTTTTAAATGTCCCCAAGCCCTTCATTAATGGACCCTAAAGCATTTCAGGGCTTCCAGTCTATGGCTGGTCAGAGGCTTATTAAAGTTACTCTGGGAAGATATGGAGTAACATGTGTAGCTTTTCTACAGGCTGAGCCACTTGCAAAGCCATCTTCTGGGCAATCCCTATATTGTGCCTAGGAGACATTATGCCTCGAGGTTGGTGGATACTCCATGACTGTGCCAAATAGGGATAACCATAAGTACACTTGACTGCACATATTTTCTGATGAATAGTTTCTGCACACAAAAATCCAACGACATCATCACAAACGCAGATCTAGATGTGCCCAATACCCCTTTATCACAGTTCCGGCCCATAGGCCAAGTAGGCACTGGCCTATGGGACCAACTACTTTTAGGGGCCCGAGACAATGGATCAAAATAATACTGATTTGATCTTGAAAAAAAATTACAATCAAGCTTTCTTAAATTGTCTCCAAAAGATAGAAAAAAATTAATCAACTTTAGGGAAACGAAAGCTTTGCATCAAAGACTCTATAGAAAAAAATACTGTATTAATGTAATGTACCCATTAACAACTTAAGGACATAGACCAGAGATATCAGATTCACATAAAAGTTTGTCTCTTAAAAGCTCATCTTCAGGCAGCTGGCAGTTTGTAAGAAAATCCGGTGCAAACTACTTACGTGAAATGTACAGCGGTGATGTCATCTCCATATAGCGCCCGTTTGCGATTGGGTCCCCGAAATGTCAACTGCCATGCGGCCTCCAGGCTCCACGGGGTTTACTCTTGCACTGCTTTATCAGCTACTCCACTGTACTTCATGATGGTATTTCCCCATCTACTTGTGCATCAATCTCTCCTTTGTCCCTACAAGCTTTTTGTTCATTTACGAAGGTACTCAAAAATGGCCCCACAGTTACTTAGGTGATGATGCGGAAAACATGACAAATGAATGATTAAATGCATAAATAAAGAAAAAGGCTTCAAAATAGATGTGTCAACTGCTAGTAACTGGAGTCCTCATTCAGCGATGGGTTCTAATGCGACATAAGCAAAATGTGACATCTAAAGGGAGGCATTTTAAGGGAGGCCCTATTTAAGGCAGGGCTTCTGAAACAAACTACAATAATCCTTCTTAAACCTTCATTTGATCAATGTTCATGGATCTTCCCCGAAAGGGGCATTTTTGTAGAATTTTTCCACAAATGTTATTGCAGTATATATTTACAAAATGAAGTAGTCTTGTAGCATCCCTTTCCTTCCAACCGTTTCCAATTGCAGGTGTAGGATATATAAATATGTTTTCACACTTTATTTGACATATAATATATTTCATCACCCATCCAGATAATGACGCATTATCCCCCTTTAGCTCACCAACACAAAGAAACATCTAGAATGCGGATAGATATAAGGCCTGTAACATCCTCAGATTAATTGGAGAAATTATGATTTTCTATAATTTACTCTTGATTTATTTGCCGCCGGATGATTCTGTTTGGATTTTTTTTTGTCTTTACAAAATAACAGAGTAAACTTATTAGCCACCGACTTTGTGTTACTGCAGATATGCTGCTGCCCATCACAGTGTGACAGTAGACTTATTTTTAAAGCTTTTCCAGTACTTGTGATGCCAGGAAGCAACCACATACTATTGCTATGGCAACCAGCTTCAGCTGAAGAGAAAACTGTAAACCAGGCTTTTTTCGTTTTATGTTTGAGGTATGTTTAGCTTTTTGCAAATGTTGGCTGGCAGTGAATTTAACTTGAAGACGTCTCTCTAAACTTGGATTTTTAAGGTAACATTAAAAAGTTTTAGACATACTGCAATCCATGCAAAAATTGTGCTGCTAGCCAATTGTTGGAGCTAATGTTAGATCGTCACGGTTTCTAAAGAAAGAGAAAGAAACAGTGTCAAATAAATATAAATGTCGCATTTTTTTTTTACGTTAAACATTTCACATGTATATTATTCCCTTAAAGCAATGCATGTCTTAATTTCTTGACATTCAGATAACTGGCAAGAGTTTTCTTCTTGAGACTCAGCCCAGAGCATGTCGTAAATTCTAAATTCCTGATTTCCTTGCGCTTTTATTTCTAATCCACTCACTTTTAAAATTTTCATTGTTAACCATTGATTATCAACTGTGATTTACCATGTTTTCGATATTTTCGCACGAGTATAATTTTACATTTTTTTCCTATATGTCATCATTTAAGTTCTACGTATTTATCTTGAGAATAAAAATACGTTTATGTTTAATTTTTCTTATTTACTATATACAAAGTACCTGACTACTTAAAATATATTGGGGGCTGAAAGTATTTCACCACTGCCGTACAGCTGACTGACAAGTGCACAATGCCATTCTTGCTATTGCCTGTCAGGGCAAATTCAATCTCTGCTCTGGCTCACTAGTGCAAAAGCTGGTGACACAGTATGTTGCACTAGTGAATAATTGACAGTGATGCGTGGAGTGTGCAATGCGTGTGTCTAGCCACAGTCCGTCGTCATGATCCTCGTTATTCTTTGGTATGAATAATACTCTCAACTCTGAAAATAAATTACATTCTGATGTCCCCTCATGAGCACAGTGAACTTGTTGCATATGGATTTGTACGTGTGGCTCTCACTGATACCAACTATTGTGAACAACAGATCATAGCTCTGGTCATTCACTTCTATGACACAGCATTACTCCAGAGTCAATACGTCATCCAGGGGTTCTAAGCTGCTCGACAGGCTTCTCTGGGAGCTTGCCAGTGCACCACTGGTTCTCTGCTCAAATGGAGGGCAGAGAGAGCATAGCTTCTGGAGAGAGGGGCGGGAAAGCATAGAGGGTGAGAGCTAGTTATTTATTTATTACATTTTGAACAGGAAGCATAAACCATGCTATTTATGGCCCAACATTACTCCTCTGCCTCTTCCTAACAGTTGAAACAGATGATTTGGAGTGCCATATTTGACATAATATAAATGGGTAAAAAGTGAATAACGGGGACGTTTTTCAAATCGGGATTGTGAATGACATCATGGACAACCGGAGCATCCCTCTCAAGTCTGTTTAATGCCACTCAAAGCCCTTCAGTAAAAACTGTCCTGTTATCTGTTATCCTCTATAATTCCATATGTTGTTGCACAATCTGATTTATTGATGTCAAGGAAAGAGAAAGCGACTTAAGCAAACATGTCAGATATCAAATTAGCCCATTAAATTGTGCAGCATTACATTATGTAACAGGATTCATGTTTAAGTGGAAAATGTCAAATAGCTACTTATAACTGCTTATCTCTTGTGTGTGACTCATCGCAACACTCTTCCTGTTGCAACAAAGTCCCCTTCTATTTTGCTAATTAAAATGTTCCCTCCAGCATAAAGTTTCTAAGTTCAAGAAGTTCATTTTACAAAACATGTTTTAAGTTTAGGACCGTGGCATGTTTTTTGAACACGTAAAATACTTTGGTATGAATATGAATTTGAGGTTCATAAAATATGTTTTTATAACAGAATAAATGACAGGTTGTTTAATAGTATCAGAGACTTATTGTCATTGTTTCGAGACAGTTTTCATGAGTAATGAAGAAAGCTTATAGGAGAAATGTGTCAATTCATATTAGTCTAAGGGTAATACCATCAGAAGAAAGGTAGTCTATTTGGGGGGAAGTTACATTTCTTCAAATAATCTAAACCAGGGTGGAAATGAGTGATGTAGCCTGTCAGTGAAACCTGGGAAAATGTTGTCTGAGAGCGCAGCTGACTGCAAACTATCAGGAATACTGTGTTAGGTATACCATCATATTGGCACATTGTGCAGAGTGCACTAACTGCATCACGTTAGGGATGAGTACATGCCAGGCCCTGTGAAAAGAAAGCCTTGTAGAAGATTCGGACTGAGCCCAGTGACAAGGAAAGACAGTGTACAATGGTAACACAATTCAATCATAATTCACATGTTGCAGGAATGTGGGGAAGGATTACAGTTTCCACTACGAAGGAGGAGCGTCACCTCATCGCTTCTCGCAGTGTGATAAGCAGAAATATAAAAATGGTAATAACTTTCTGTTATTACCATTTTATGTTTGGTGGGGGTCGGGTGGGCGGTGCATGAGGAAAATGGCCTCCCCATGAGCCACTGGCTGGGCAGCGTCCTGACAAATCACAACACTGCTTGAGCAACTTTGTGAATGGTTTAGAGGAGAGAGGGAGCCTGGCTGCCTGCTTCTGCCTCCTGTTCCTGGAGAGCGGGAGAGCAGAGAAGATGCGGGAACCAGCCGGCAGAAAGGCAAGTTAAATTATATATAAATGTTTAATTACATTTTTTTTCAACCTGTGTGACCCCTCCTTGCTGCATGACACCCCCACCTGCGAGTCATGCCGGTCGCGACTGGATTACAGTATATTCAGGGTGAGTGCCCTCAAGGTCGGAATTATGTTGTGTGTCCTATTATTTTCTAAGGAATGTAAACCGGAATTGGTCATAGGGTTGTATCTTTCGTTTTATTTTATTTATTTATTTATTATTACATTTCTTAAGCGCTCAGCTACCCATGGGTTTCCCGGCGCTGGGAGTAAAAAGACAGTATGCCAAATGAGGAGGGAGTCAAGTCAGCGAACTTACATATTAAAAAGCCAGGTCTTGATTCCCTTGCGGAAAGTAAGGAAGCACATTTCAGAACGCAGAGGGAGGGGTAAAGAGTTCCAAAGAGAGGGAGCCAGCAGAGAGAATGAGCGACCTCCCATTTTTGCTCTCTTAATGCGTGGGATCCTGAACTTATTCTGGGTGGAAGACCTAAGTGTGCGCGGAGGGAGATATTGCTGCACCAGAATAGATAAGTAAGGGGGAGCTTTACCGGTCATGATTTTATGCATGAAACATAATGCCTTAAATTTGACCCTGCTCTCGATCCGCAGCCAATGTAGATTACGCATGTGGGAAGAGGCTGAGGATCTGGCGGGTAGTTTACAAATAAGGCGAACAGCCATATTTTGTACTACCTGGTACTTCTTAGTGACCTCCTTACAGGCGCCCAAAAGCAAGATGTTACCATAGTCCAGGCGTGAGATGACAAGAGCCTGGACTACAGATTTCAAAGTGTCAGCAGGCAGCATCCACGAGATTTTCCTAAGCCACCTGATGATGGTAGTACAGGTGGCAGAGACTTTCACGACGTGCTGCCTGAAAGACAGTTGGTTGTCCAGGAGGACCCCCAGGTTCCGGGCACAAGGAGTTGGAGTGGGAAGAGGGCCCATCTCCGGCGGCCAATGTTGTGGGCCCCAGAGCGAGATGTCTGAGCCAAACAGAAGCAATTCTGTTTTCTCCCCGTTTAATTTTAATTTGTGCTCCAACATCCATGCCGAGATCTGTTTTAGTCCAGCTTGAAGAGAGGAGAAAGGGAGGTGCTTGTTGGTGGAGAGAGAGTAGATGACTTGAGTGTCATCGGCGTAAGAATAGATAGAGAGACCTGCCTGTTCCGCCAGAAAAGCAAGAGGTCTCACATATAAATTAAAGAAAAGAGGACTGAGAATAGAACCTTGTGGAACACCGTGGTTAGAGGGAAAAGAAGAGGAAACAGAAGTAGAGGAAAAGACTTGAAACGTGCGATTGGATAGAAAGTTAGCGATCCAGGCCAGGGCAGCACCATCGACACCCACCTCTCTCAGGGAGGACAACAGGATGGAATGGGAGACGGTGTCAAATGCGGCACTCAAATCAAGCAAAATGAGTGCCACGGTCTCCCCGTTGTCCACTTTTTGCCTGATGGATTCTGACACACCAAGGAGAGTGGTTTCAGTCGAGAAGCCAGCCCTGAACCCGGATTGAGAACCATGAAGAAAGTTAGAGGTTTCCACATGAGAATTAAGCAGAGAGTTAACATGTTTCTCCAGAATTTTAGAGAAGCATGAGAGTAGCGAAATAGGGCGAAAATTAGATGGGTTGTTGGGGTCTAAATTGGCTTTCTTTAATAATGGGACCACCATAGCGTGCTTCCATTCGTTGGGTACGATAGCTTCAGAAAGGGAGGCATTCAAGACCTCCAAAATAATAAGGAGTAGAGTAGGGTCCAGAGAGCTCAGAATTTGAGGGGGCATGGGGTCAAGCGGGGATCCAGATTTTATGTCCTGTAAATACTTTTGTAGAAGCAAAGGGGAAATGGGATCCCAAGCAAGAAGTTGGGGAAGCGAGAAAGTGCGACAGACAGAGGTAACAAGTGGGGGAGAACATGCAGGTAAAACAACTTGAGTGGGTACAGCCGAAGAGGAATTAAAGGAGTCATAGATCTTCTCGATCTTTTCAACAAAGAAATTGGCCAGGGTTTCTTCTTCAACACTGTATTGATGTGCTTTTTTCATCTGCATGTGTCTTTGTCAGACTCACAACTGATAGGGCACTGCCAGGATAATAGAAGGACGGCTGATACAAGAGGAGGGCAAGTGCCTCTAACGGGCAGAGACCAAACCGCATTGCATGCCTTTCTCTCACAACTGCAAAAACAACAGCATCATGGGAATAGTCCAGCCTGAGCTGCCAAGCCATGTCTTCCCTAGACCAGAATCAAGCATCCTAGGACCGGTTTCTAGCTATCAGCCATCATCAGCCAGGATAGCTTGACTCCAGTGGTGTGGAGAGCACGGGATTCACGTCTGAGCATACTCGTCCCACTTGGGGTGACAAATGCAAAAACAACAGTTGATGGACAGAATGCAGACAATGTCATACATTCACCCCAGTACAGAGATCTGGGCCTAAATCCATCGTTTTTTTCCACTCCACACCACGCCAGTTTAGACATGGCCATATACAAATCAGCCTTGACTGTGTGCCTCATTGGAACAGCCCAGCCCGAACTGCCAAGCCATGTCTTCCCTGGACCGAAATCAAGCATCCTAGGTCGGTTTCTGGCTATCAGCCGTCATCAGCCATGATAGCTTGACTCCAGTGGTGTGGAGAGCACAGGACTCGCATCTGAGCATACCTGTCCCACTCGGGGTGACAAATGCAAAAACAACAGTTGATGGACAGAATGCAGACAATGTCAGACATTCACCCCAGTACAGAGATCTGGGCCTAAATCCATTGTTTTTTTCCACTCCACACCACGCCAGTTCAGACATGGCCATATGCAAATCAGCCTTAACCATGTGCCTCATGGGAACAGTCCAGCCCGAACTGCCAAGCCATGTCTTCCCTGGACCGGAATCAAGCATCCTAGGACCGGTTTCTGGCTATCAGCCGTCATCAGCCATGATAGCTTGACTCCAGTGGTGTGGAGAGCACAGGACTCACGTCTGAGCATACCCGTCCCACTCGGGGTGACAAATGCAAAAACAACAGTTCATGGACAGAATGCAGACAATGTTATACATTCACCCCAGTACAGAGATCTGGGCCTAAATCCATCATTTTTTTCTACTCCACACCACGCCAGTTCAGACATGGCCATATGCAAATCAGCCTTGACTGTGTGCCTCATGGGAACAGTCCAGCCCGAACTGCCAAGCCATGTCTTCCCTGGACCGGAATCAAGCATCCTAGGACCGGTTTCTGGCTATCAGCCGTCATAAGCCATGATAGCTTGACTCCAGTGGTGTGGAGAGCACAGGACTCACGTCTGAGCATACCCGTCCCACTCGGGGTGACGAGTGCAAAAACAACAGTTGATGGACAGAATGCAGAACAATGTCATACATTCACCCCAGTACAGAGATCTGGGCCTAAATCCATTGTTTTTTTGCACTCCACACCACCCCAGTTCAGACATGGCCATATGCAAATCAGCCTTGACCCGGTGCCTCATGGGAACAGTCCTGCCCAAACTGCCAAACCATGCCTTCCCTGGACTGGAATCAAGCATCCTATGACCGGTTTCTGGCTATCAGCCGTCATCAGCCAGGATAGCTTGACTCCAGTGTTGTGGAGAGCTCAGGACTCACGTCTGAGCATACCCATCCCACTCGAGGTGACAAATGCAAAAACAACAGTTGAAGGACAGAACTGGTTACCTTTCAAACCATAACTCCAGTCACATGGTCAGACCACCACTTGCTTGCTTTCCAACATAAAACAACACTAAGCGACTCACCTAAAACTACCTTACATCCATCCACCTATCGGCCGTGGAACAAACTCAATTTGGAACACTTAGAAACACAACTAACATCCAGTATAAATCTGGAAACCATAAATTCTGTTCAGAATCTATATGAGTGACTACAGGAAGCTTTTGACATCCTAATACCACTCAAAACCAACAACAGAACAAAAGATAAAAAGCACCTTGGAGAAACATAGACATAAAAGACATAAAACAACACATTAGAAAGCTGCAACATACCTGTCTCAAAACAAATGCCCACAAAGACAAACTTCACCTACAAAAAATGAACAGATTATATGAGTCGGCTATCAAAAAAGCTAAGAAAAGGAACTATTCAGACAGAGTTCAAAATGCTAAATATGCAAATAAAGAATTCTATAAAATACTCAATAAATTTCGAAAACCAAATTGCCTAGAAAGAACTCATCCTGTTACTCAAGATTTCACAGACAAACTGGCAAATCATTACACAGACAAAGCAGACACATTGGGCTCGTACTTAAAACAGAAACAAAGCACCACCACTAACCGTTGTACAAAACAACTATCAAAGAATGCTCTAATCAAGCCTCTCCATTCCTTTCAACACATCTCACACAATGAATTTATGGACCTAGTCAAAGCAAGCAGGCCTGCCGACATCCCATCTGACCCCTCTCCCCCACAAACTTTCAAGACAATTCTTTTACCAACCTCTGCTGCCATTCCAGTAAGAAGAATCATCAACGATTCCTTAACTACTAGAATATTTCCAGAAGAACTCAAAAAGTCATACATACGCCCTTTACTGAAGAAAAGAAACTTGGACCCGCTGAACTCTGACAACTACAGACCCATTACAAATGGACCTTTCCTGGGAAAACTGATAGAAGGAGCAGCCTTCGCCCAGATGTCACAATTCATTGAAGAGAATGACATAATTTCAGATTTCCATTCAGAATTCTGTCAGGGAAGAGGCACTGAATTTGCCCTCCTTGCCATATGGGATGATCTAAAGAATACAGTTGACCGCAACGGGGTTGCTGCGCTACTCCTCTTGGACCTCTCAGCTGCCTTTGACACGGTTGACCATGACACTCTGAAACAAAGACTTTATGAAGCTGGCATAGAGGGAACTGCTCTAGACTGGATCGCGTCCTACCTTCAAAACAGAACTAATGTCATCCACACCCCACCTTTCTCGTCCAAACCGTACTCCACAAAAGCAGGGGTCCCTCAAGTTTCTATCATCTCGCCCATGCTTTTCCACATCTACTTGAAGTCTTTACCAGTACTGATCAATAAATTTCACCTCACGTGCTACAACTATGCAGATGACACGCAAATACTCCTTCAACTGGAATGCCACAAAGACATTGGAAAATCACCAATATTCAGCTGTCTTAGAGCCGTGGATCAGTGGATGTCTTGGAGCCATCTCAAATTGAATGCTTCAAAAACTGAAATACTCATGTGTGGCGATTTGAAAAATTACAACCCGCTTGCTGCATGGCCTGATGAACTGGGATCACTGCCTAAAGTATCGAAAGAAGAAAGAAACTTCGGAATGACCATGGACTACAAGCTGTTGATGAATGTCCAATTGGATAAACTAGCAAGATCAAGCTTTGCTGCTATAAAAACGCTGCAACAAATTTTCCCTCATTTGGGATTTCCACACAAGGTCCAAGCTACCATCTCCCTTGTTCTATCTAAACTCGATTACGCCAATAGCCTCTACCTCGTATCACCTTTAACAACCATGAAAAGACTACAATGGATTCAGAACTCGGCTGCTAGACTACTCTTGCATATCAAACCATGAGACCACATCTCCCCTGCCTTGAAAGCCCTGCATTGGTTACCGGTTGCCAGAAGATCCACGTTCAAGCTGCTTTGTATTACCCACAAAGCAATACATGGATTAGGACCACTCTTCATCAGGAATAAAATTACCAAACACATTCCACAAAGGAACCTCCAGTCTAAAGGAGCATCTCGCCTCAAAATCCCACCACACAAGAAAAAAACCATGGGTGGCACATCCTTCTCTGTTCAAGCAGCCAAACTATGGAACTCTTTACCCCCCAACATAAGATCCACCAACAACCCCCTTATCTTCAGAAAACTACTCAAGATCTGGCTCCTCCCCACATAAGCACCATACGGAAACAGAAATTTACAGCATATCCCTCTATATATAAGCATTTGTTTTCACTATAGATATGTACCTATCTTTGTGTATTACTTTATAAAACATGTAAAATAATTATGTTGTTAAGAGAAAATAAAAAAAATAAAAAATAATAATAATAATAATATTAATCAATATATAAAAATCATCTTTGGTCTACATGTACATACTTCCATTGTGCATCTATGTACCCTCCATGTACTTGGATCTGTGTGTCTGTTACTTTTTTCCTGAAAAAGCATATCCAATGCACGACCCTATTTCTCATCCTGTGCCTCTATCAATATATTTAATCTAAATATACTTACTTACTTTATGTATCTATAGACTTTCAATGTACTTATAGATCTATATATTTATCACTATCTTCTAATTTAGCAATTCCAATGCACTAGCCTAATTCTCAGCCTATACTTCGCTCAATATATCTTCTAGCCCAACCTTCTGACTCATCTCAAACTTCTTTCTACTACTTCTTCTAATGCACTACCCTATCTCTCATCCTATGCATCTATCAATATATCCTCTACATCCACTCTCTCATTGATCCCAAACCCCATACCACTATTATGATCGCCAAAATAACCCTTTCTTGACTCTCTCCTGCTCTACCCCTCCTTGCATCATCTAACATCTCTTTTTACTACGCCGATCCCCTAAAACAAACCTTTCTAAACTCTCCCCTCTGACTCCTTCCCTCAAACTCCTTTTTACTCATCCAAAAGCCTTTTTCCACTGCTAAGACCTAAAAAAAACCTTCACTCTTTTATCCCTCCACTATCCTTTTCAATCAAAAATTAACAGACTAACATGTTCACTTCTCAAATTCCATATTCCATAATCAATTATACTAATATACTGCCCAAATAACTGAATAACATATCTACTACTCAAATTACTTCATATTTATACTATACTAATTTTCAACACTAATCCTTTATGGGTTCCGGAGTGGTATGCTACTCGCCAGAAAAGCGCTTCAACACCCATCAGGGGTAACAAGTGCTATATGAATGCAAATCTTTCTTCTCCTTTTATCCCTCCGCTATCCTTCTCACTCTAAGTAACAGACTAATATCCACCACTGAAATTACCTCATATTTCATATTAATTCACCACTAATCCATTATAGGCTTCCTGAATAGCGTGCGTCAACAAGCGATAAATAAATACAAACCTTTGTCCTCCTCTATCCTTCTGCCATCATTCCAAATACAAATAACTGACTAACCTATCCACCACTCAAAATGTACTTGTATGTTTTACTGTACTAATTCAACACTAATCCTCTATGGGTCCCGGAGTAGCGTGCTACCCGCCGAAAAAGCGCTTCAACGCCTCGTCAGGGGTAGTAAGCGGTATATAAGTGCAATTACAATACAATACAATACAATACAATACATGGTCATATGCAAATCAGCCTTGACCCTGTGCCTCATTGGAACAGTCCAGCCCGAACTTCCAAGCCATGTCTTCCCTAAACCGGAACCAAGCATCTTGGACCAGTTTCTGGCTATCAGCTGTCATTACCCAGGATAGCTTGAGTCCAGTGGTGTGGAGAGCATGGGACTCATTTCTGAGCATACCCGTCCCACTCGGGGTGACAAATGAAAAAACAACAGTTGATGGACAGAATGCAGAACAATGTCATACATTCACCCCAGTACAGAGATCTGGGCCTAAATCCATCATTTTTTCCCACTCCACACCACGCCAGTTCAGACATGACCATATGCAAATCAGCCTTGACCCTGTGCCTCATTGGAACAGTCCTGCCCGAACTGCCAAGCCATGTCTTCCCTGGACCGGAATCAAGCATCCTAGGACCAGTTTCTGGCCATCAGCCGTCATCAGCCAGGATAGCTTGACTCCAGTGGTGTGGAGAGCACGGGACTCACGTCTGAGCATACCCGTCCCACTCGGGGGGGGGGGGGGGTGACAAATGCAAAAACAACAGTTGATGAACAGAATCCAGAACAATGTCATACATTCACCCCAGTACAGAGATCTGGGCCTAAATCCATTGTTTTTTGGCACTCCACACCTCCCCAGTTCAGACATGGCCATATGCAAATCAGCCTTGACCCTGTGCCTCATGGGAACAGTTCTGCCCGAACTGCCAAGCCATGTCTTCCCTGGACCAGAATCAAGCATCCTAGGACCGGTTTCTGGCTATCAGCCGTCATCAGCCCCGATAGCTTGACTCCAGTGTTGTGGGACTCACGTCTGAGCATACCCGTCTCAATCGGGGTGACAAATGCAAAAACAACAGTTGATGGACAGAATGCAGAACAATGTCAAACATTCACCCCAGTACAGAGATCTGGGCCTAAATCCATCGTTTTTTTGCACTCCATACCACCCCATTTCAGACATGGCCATATGCAAATCAGCCTTGACCCTGTGCCTCATGGAACAGTCCAGCCCGAACTGCCAAGCCATGTCTTCCCTGGACCGGAATCAAGCATCCTAGGACCGGTTTCTGGCTATCAGCCGTCATCAGCCAGGATAGCTTGTCTCCAGTGGTGTGGAGAGCACGGGACTCAAGACTGTGCATACCCGTCCCACTCGGGGTGACAAATGCAAAAACAACAGTTGATGGACAGAATGAAGAACACTTTCATACATACACCCCAGTACAGAGAACTGGGCCTAAATCCTTTGTTTTTTTGCACTCCACACCACCCCAGTTCAGACATGGCCATATGCAAATCAGCCTTGACCCTGTGCCTCATCGGAACAGTCCAGCCCGAACTGCCAAGCCATGTCTTCCATGGACTGGAATCAAGCATCCTAGGACCGGTTTCTGGCTATCAGCCGTCATCAGCATGGCTTTGTCATAATGAGACTGCAATACATCAAAGCTCACACCGCTTAATAATTAAAGCGTAATGCTGGAAGGCAAAACCTTGCCTTGATGTAATCCCACCTTAACTAATGGTGCCTACCCTCTGCCGTATTCATGTGAAACTCTCTTACATTATTGCTTCCAAATACGCACCCATATATGTGTGAATGTGTGTGTATATGTGTGTGTTTATGTGAATGGGTGTTTATATGTGTGTGTGTGAGACACAACTCTTACTCTCACAGCAGCATTAGCAGGACTGGCATTACAGGGAAAAAACTTGGTTGAGTTTCACTTTATTGTGGTTGCAGTGAATAAAGTAAATTAAGCTCTGGATGCTTAGGATCTGTGTGTCCAAACAAGGACCACAGTCACAAGAGAGCAGTTATTGACAGTAACGTTTACCATCTGGATTGCAAGGAGCCTCTCGCAGACTGGGAATAATATGGGATTACAGCAAGCAACTCTCAAGAAACGGCCTATTCTGCATAAGTGCATGGGACTGTGACATTGGGGCTGACTTACAGTCATGGAACAAAGAGTAAGTGGCTGGTTATGCGACACTAGTTAGGCAGAACAGAATTTTAAGAAAAACAGATGAGAAAAGAAAAGTCAATAAACCTTGAAAAGCATTCCAGCACTCAGTAAAGGGGATGGAAGCAGAACCGATACTGCAGGGGTATGATGGACTTCAAGGGAGGTGAAGAAATAGCTCGCCCCTGTTAAGGTAGAGTGTGGACTGAAGAAAAGGATGAAAGGCATAAGGTGACCAGCATGGGTTTGTTGCCGAGGATACTGAGTGCATTCCGCTGCAGTAAGAATTAATGAAATAGACTGCTTTGATCAACAGAGGAATACAATGAGACAGGAGAGACAATACTCCAGGTCACACAGTGCAGCATTAAGGGGCAGCTGACCAGAACCTGGCAATAGTAAGGTACTGACATGGGTAATTTTCAAGATTTTATGAATGTTCATTATTCGATGTGTCTGTCTGGTGGCGCTTGAAGAAGTGAGTTCTTTGAAGCAGAAAGAAAGTGTTACCTTCTGGCACACTGTACTCATGTCGCTGTGAGTCTTTTTTTTTACATCATCACAGTGCTATCAACAATGACCAAAACAGTCCAGCATCACGGGTGTATGTTGCAAAGTCTTTCTTGTCCACATATGGTAACGGTTCTCTCAGAAAATAATACAACATATCCTTATGTCACCAATTACCTTGCACAGATAGTTTTTTTTGTTTAATGTATTTATTGAGCAGAAGCATGAGATTAAGCATACGATAAATCACTATATCACATATGTAAAACATAAAATCGATTTCAACAATGAACACGTTCATGTGAAAGATTAAAGCTCATTATAACTTCAATGTAACAATTCCCTGTTGTTTCTTTCCCTTGTGAGAAAGTGTAACGTGCAGGAACGACATTGAAAACAAGTATTATGCCAATTCACATTAATCGAGCAGGCATTATTAAACACATTTTTTCATACATTTTGAACAATGTGCTATTGTTGAAGTGCAAATGCTCTGACTCCCTTAAAGTGAATTTATCCCTACCTCCCAATAAAATGACTCAATGACGATTGTACTTGAATACCATAAAGTGCATTTAACTTGTACAGATAGATGCCAAGCCATCATCCTGTGGCAATTGACCGAAGGCACTTCAGATCCTACACCAATAAGGTGCCCAATTTCAACAGCCCTTAGTAATATCTCATTGCAGTACAGATACATCTGCCATCCCGGCCAATATTTATACAAGGTCTCTTGAGATATGTAGCTGGTAGTAACTTGATCAAGATCCTTTTAGATCCTGGTGAGGGGTGAGCAGCACTGGAGGGGCCATGACAGCAAATTTACTTTCGGTAGCCAGCATGCCAGTTAATGATTCTACTCTCACACTGAGCTATTGTAACAATTTTAGCTGCATTGAACCTTTCTACTTGAATATGGCTATGAGAAGACGGTATATCTCCCAGTGACACAGACACTAATTTGTTTGTCATTTCTTGGGTGTTTGCATTTTTTTACCATCAGGGCTTTGGTGGATGTGACTACCCTTGTCCACGGATGGGAGTCATGTACAGAATGCGATATTGTGCAGCATCTGACATTCTTACAGCACATCCTCTGCCTCCATGAGATCCTCCTGACTCTAAAGACTCATTACTTTAGACACAAAAATCGCTGTTTGAGTGCAGCAGGTTACTCCCCTGATGTGCAACCTGAGCAGCTATGTACACCGTTATATCTCCACGGGGGGTGGGGGGGTAGTTTGGAAGATTGTGGTTTGGCATCATCAGAAATGAGCTCAAAAGGAATCTCATTTCCATTTGTTGGGTTGACAGGAGAGCAATAGATCTGTAGAAGAGTGTGATGTTGCAAAACCATTGTGAATACAGGCGCCACTCTAGGCAGTGGTAAAGCTGGTGCTACTCGCATTCGCTCACCATTCCATTTCTGCTTTTCCGTCAACTCTCCATGCTCCCAACAATGACGTTCCCAGCTCCTGATGTATACGCCCATATCCACACAAATACATGCCTGTCCCTGTCCGAGCCTTCGTGTCTGCCTGCCCTCTGACAATTCCCCTCATACCAAGTCACACAAGTACTGCTACACGTGTTTCCCTCGCACAGTTTTGCCTCTCAGCTGCTCTTTTCTAATCCAGAATCCTCTGCCTAGGGACATCATCGAGGAGGAAATGGTCAGGGCTGGCAACAAATAGATAAGTAGAGTTACTGGAATACTCGGGCCACTTGACATACCTAAGATTTGCCCATTTTGCCAAATGTGCACCCTCACCCTTTAACATGGTCCCTGGTGAAAGCATTTGCATTGTCATGGAATTGCAGCCATACCACATTTTTCACCTGTTATTCAAAAGTGACTGTATCTGAGCCTCTGCAGAGAGCAATAGGGCATGATTGATAAAGATCCCGCTCCAGAGGGCTCTGATTTCAGGAAGGATACCTGGAAAGGTGCTGCATCCTGGCGCATGTGGAGTGGTTGTATTTATTGCCTGCCAGATTCCTTTGTAAATTCTGATTGAATTCCAGATGAACGTTTAGGGGCTGCCTACCACATGGCACCAGAAAGCATTAGCTCAGCAGACAGGGAGCAGGTCTTCTCTTTCTGGTCTTGGGTCAGTCTTGGTCTTAGATGCTCTCTCATCCTCAGTACAACTCTCTGACTATAGTTGATATTATGTGATATATCACGCAGGATTTACCTACAGTGAAGATTGTTTCTCACATGGGTATGGATATTTTCTGAATAATCTGGATGAGAGTATTTCGTACTTGAAATTTTTAATGCATTTTGTGAAGCTGTAAAAAAATAATGGCCATTTTTGTGGGCCATTCAGCCGAGGCCTGTTCAGGTAATATTGGTGGGGCCTGGTGGGGGGGTTAATTCCGACAGATGATGACGAGGGAAAATTAAGTGTTTATTTAATTGTTTCTCTGCATCGACCCTTGAAATCCCCTCCACCCGGCCCCAATGCCCCTCCGCTGTTACCTACACAGACCGCAGCAGGGGCCATCAAGTGCAGTGACTATTTCCATGTACTGGATCCTGTAAATTATTATCCTCCTGCATATAAGGCATTATTCCACAACGCCCCCTTTCTAGATGAAAATAACATTGTCTTTTGAAATGTGTTTTCCTTGACAGCGATTACATTCTAACTTTTGGCTTAACTTGTTTTCCGCATTGCTTTTGCAGTATTTTTTTGTACTACTGGTGTAGGTGTTGTTTTATTTGCATTTTGCGTTTGTGAATGTGAATGTACTAGAGGATGATGCGATTTGTGCTGCACCTGATTTCCCTTTGGCATTTTACTGTCTTGATGGTACTCAGGAGTTTCTTCTCAGACAGATTTTCTTTTTTCTCAGGTTGAGTGGACACCATCAGTGGTGAATATTTATATGCTAATGAGACGGTAATGGCCTACCGTTTGATGATTTCCTTGTAGACTCCACTTCCTGCTTATTTATTTCAATAAAAAATTGCCATACTCTGTCATTGAACATATTTACTTGCGTAGTTCCAACTGCTAAAGTTGTAATATCCTTTTTAACTCAATATGCCTTTACTTTATTACTACTTATAGTTAGACTTTTACTACAACTCCGAAGAAGCACTACCTCCACTCAGATCTGATTTCTGCCAGAAGCCCTACCATTGTGGAGAACACTTTTAACCTTTACTTACATAATAGTCAAAATATCATGCTTGTGGCCGACATTTGCAAAGTGATGGCTACTTCCTGTTCCTTAGAAGAATGAGTGGTGGTTCCATAAACTCCGCCAGTGGAATTAAATGTTGGAGTGACGAATAACAAAGCAGCATCGTTCTAAACCCACCTCATTCCTCTTTAATTAATTACAGACACTCCCTGCCCCTTTGTTTCCTAATCTTGCATGTTCCAGCTTTCTTTCTTTGTGACGTTTTTATCAACTTTCTGTTTCCCTGTATTTCTTCTGTGTTTTTCCCTCTCTTGCTCTAGGTAAATATCTGATGCAGAAACATAAGTACTGGTCCCCAAGTGCCAGTTGTTCTCAGCAGTAACCACTGGCCCAAATTAAGCAGTGACTACTTCTCAATGTGTGAAAAAGCAAAGAAATGACACAAGCAGCAGGTCTCTGGGTGACAGCAGACACAACACAAGGATATTGATGAGGAATAGCAAGAATGACAAGAAGAAACTTTTCAACCACTCACCCCCAGTCACAGATCGGGGTTTAATCCATCATTCTGTTGCTCACTATGCCATCTCAGTTTGGACCCAAGAATATGCTAATGAGTCTCAACTCTGCTCCTCATGGGCACAGTCCAGCCTAAACTGGCAGTCCTAGTCCTCCCTGGACTGGAAACAAGCATCCTGGGACTGCTTTCAGGGTATCACCCCTCATCAGCTAGGCTAGCTTGAGTCCTATTGTACAACGAGAAAGGGACATCTGGGCATATGTTCGGCCACTTAGGGTGACATAGCAACACCACAAAATAAAATGATGGACGGAGCATTGAAACTTTTCAAACACTCCAACTTTAACCCATTGTTGTTTTGTTCGCCACATCAGCCCTGTTTGGACCCAGCAATATGCAAATCATTCTTGACCCTGCCCCCTATGGGAATAGTCAAGCCCTAACTGCCAAGCCAGGCCCACCCTGGAATGAAAACAAGCATCCTGGTGTAGTGTAGTTCCTATATTCCCAATAGGCTCTGTGCATTGTAAGAGTATATCCTATAGATTAGACGTAGGACTGAGGTCGACTAGGTCTCTATTGAATATACTAGACTTAATTGTGTGTGTGAGCTAGCTCAGAGGTCACTAGAAACTTTCTCGAATTCACAAGAAGAGATTAGTCTCTGACAACTGCATAAACATGACAACTTTGTTTCCCCAAGATAAAACGTATCTTCAGAGTCGTGGAAACAATAGATAGATATTTCACTCAGTCAATCGTGCATGCTTCGTTTCACTAGAGGTGCAGAGAAAGTAAAAAGACTGGCGTTTTCAATAAAAGGTTTTATTGAACAGTCTTCTTTCTCAAGAATAAGAAGTGAACCACTACAATCGTAACACTGTTTGTAAAATATAATGCGTATTGTATAAATAGTAGAATAAAATAATACTGTAAGAGCATTGTATGGTTCCTAAACCATATATAAATACATACATAAATAACAGAGGCTAAAAGAATTCAACTGGGGCTTCTAAAATACACCTACCCCGGTGTACCTAACCTAAGCTTAGTACGAGGGAAGAAGTAAGTGAGATGTAGCATAAATGTAGTATTCTTTTGCCAAGAATCTGCTCAAGATTTCTCTAAGGGTCTAATCAGCTCCGTACCTTAGTTTAGAATGGAGAAGGCTGGCCTCGGGACTCGATTTGGCAACAACCCGCAAGGGTAGCTTGGAAACAATGGAGCTGGATTTCTTTGCAGGAGAAAAGACAGCGTCTCTCTCAGTGCACCTGCTGGAGGGTCGGCATCCATCAGCACTTGCTGTAGCAGGGTGCGTCGGGCAAGTAGATTGTCGAACTGCTCCAAACCACTGGGTGTTTGCTTGGACAAGTGTGGGCATATTTATACCTTGAAGGTGCCGACTTTGACACAAAGAGTTTCAGTTCGTTGAAAACTCCATGGCTTCTTGGACAAATCAATATTCAAGCAAGGGGAAGTCCCCGGCTGTTGAAGCTGAGTTTTCCAAGAAATCGTTGTGTATTTCCAGAACTAGTGGAAGTAGCCCTGCCTTATTTGGACTGCATGAGCTATGCCTAAATATGGTTTATGATTTCTATGCCTATATAAGGATATGGTGATTTATACCTATATTAGGGCATGAATCGGGAAACTTACAATAGGGTGTTAAAATTATACACTGGGACCAGTTTTGGGTTATCACTCCTCATCAGGCAGGCTAGCTTGAATTAAGTTGCGCAGCAAGCAAGGGACACAAGTCTGGGCATTCCCTTAGCCACTTGGGTGCACATAGCAAATGTAAAAAAATAAGTGAAAAGTGGCTCCATTTCCTGTATTACATTTTTGGCTGTTGCTGGCATTTTAGGCAACGCTTTTGAGGTTTCGAGCCCATAAATACTGTGGTAAAGGCAAAAATACAAGCCCCACAAAACTGCATGATGTTTGCAGTGAGGCCAGGAAAGGTCGATTGTATCATAAGTACTAGTACTATTTGGCAGACTTGTAAAATTCAAAATAAAATGTAGTTCCTGACTGTCTGCGTTTTTAAGAGTAGACAATCAATAGTTAAAGAACCTAGTTATTCAGAGGGCAGAAATAGCCTTTCAGATGGAGATGTGCACATCTCACTGCTAGCTAGCAAGCTACCATTAACTCTTCAACAAACCTGCATGCTTAAAAGCAAAGATGTACCAGAAAAATGCATAGAATAGTCTGATGATACTGAGAAAAATAAAACAATCCACTGCTGCTACTCTTTCTGGGCCTGATATTGACCTGCAGGTTATTGTATTTTTTTAATGGATTGCCTGCAATGCCCTTTGTATGAGCTCTGCCTTGAAATGATGCAGCATGTGCTGCAGGTGCTGCCATGTGAGGGCCACCAGTGACTTCCAATAAGCCCACAGTACTGTCTTGTGGAATCAATACCAAGGTGGGTATTATGTGGATACTGCATCTTTGCTTCCGCCATCCACCGGTCCTTAGGAAGCTCAGACAGTACAACAGGAGATGGGTCCTTGGGGTCAATCCAAACCTGGGACAACACTTTTTGAGATTTATTTCTCAACCTTTATAAGAACTCCATCCCCTGAATAGTGGAATGTGCGCATTTACTTATTGGTAACGTATGAATGCAAGTGTAGTAGGTTGAGGGAAGATTATGATAACTCTGTTATCCCCTGGAAGAGATGCAGAGCCAGCTGACAGCCCGTCTGCCGAACCAGCACTTACCAATCACCCTTCTTTGCTTAATGGCCTGTCGTGGCGGGTTCTGTGAAAGTTTATGTGAAGTATGATATAGGGTGCAGTCACAAGATATTCTGTTTAGCACAAAAGCCTGCATTTTCCCAATATTTGTTGAGGCATTAGCAGAAAAGGTTTGACCTGTCCATGAAGAACAACGTGTTTCTGCAAATGACTTACAAATGACTAAAACTACAATTGAATATTTTCAATTTTTCATTACTTGGTGATATCAATCTATAGGAGATGTTTGTACTAAAGTTTTTCCCTTTTAATCACAATCTCTCCCTGCTGGTTTCTTTTAGGCCATACATGAAATCACATGACCATAAGCTACAAATACCATTGGTCAAGTCTGGTCTCTAGTTTTCAGTGAAGAGCGATATATGTAGCATTGCTTAAAATGATCTTCATTGATCTGTAGTGAATGGATATTTTATATTCAGTGATCTGCCGTAAAAACATGTTGAAAAAGCCTATCTATACATCAATTTTTTTCCCTGCTCAGTGAAAGTAATGAGTAGCTAATTAACTTAATACAAATTACCCTGCTTCCTCTGCCAATCTACAACCATGAGAACTACCTATCCATCCTATCTGTATTTTTTAAATTCTGAGTATATGCAATTGTCCACTGGTATTTAAAAGAATAGTTTTAAGTTACTCTGTCTGCTGTACAATGGTGGATAACATATTTTGTATGTGTGTTCATTTACAGTTAAAAAACAAAACCTAGGGAGGGCGTGGCTTGGTGCCCAAGGGTGATGGCGGTGCACGGGTGAAGCTCCCTGGCGTATTGTGAGGATTCCACGTTTCCAGACTGCCTGGAATACGCAGATGATGACTACGGACATCAGTAGCATTGCTGGGCTCCATGTCACCCTTGGCATCCCCTTTTAGAGCCTGCAAGTATCTTTTTTCTACAAAAATTAGCGCATTTGCGGCCGCGTATTTTCGTGGCCTGTATTTTTGCGGACGCCATTTTGTATTTTTTCTACAATCGCGTTTTCACATAAATGGAGACGTGACTCCTATTCAATGTTTTTCCTTTATACCCAGCATGATTGACAAGGAGAATCATCTCTGATATAACCCAGGAACCTTGTTTCCAAATGCTGCATTTTACTGTTGGCAGTTCAATTAGGGTCCTGTGAGAAATGCACTTGTGATTACCTGCAAGCTCTAACAGAAAAAATGTGCCTGTACTTTTAATGTGCTGAGGCGATGTGAGTTGAGCATGGATTGTTAACTGTTACATCTCTCTCTCCTTCTAAAAGAGACTCCCAGGTTCAAGGTTTCATAATTATTTTTGACAAAGCAGTGGAATTCTTTTCGTTTTCTTGGCTCTTTCCTCCTGGTGACTCTCACATTCCATTGCTTAACTCTCCTTATATCTATATCTGGAAGAAGTGCCCAGACAACGCTTTATGGGCAGAATAAAGACATCCGTACTTCGCCATCTGAGAAACATATTTTTATAAAAAATTCTAAACTTTTTCTGAGCTTTCTAAGCTTAAAGACTCTCTGCTGTCCACGCCTCACAGCTCAAATAAGACAATGGACCCCTCTTCTGGAACTCCTGGAAAATCGGTCATAAACGTCTTAACCCCTTGCATGCTAATGACGATCCCCAGCTATCATGCACTACAGTGCTCGTGTGCTGATGACGGCTGGGGGCCGTCATGACCACACCGCGCTTGAAATGTCTAGCACAGGAGCAGAATTGCGGCAGCATGGACGATCCTCCCTCACCATTCAAGTCAGTCTCACCTATATCTATGGAAATGTTGCTGAGGAGATCAGAGCCCTTCGACCCTTTATGGAAGAGATTAATACCAAGTTGCAAGTCTTAACAGATAACTGGTCTCAACTTGACACAAGGGTCTCTGCAGTCGAGCACACTGTATCTTCCTTAAAAGAAACATGTGCCAATGTCTCTCAGTTACACTCACAAGTCTCTACGCTCCAAAAACAGGTCAAGGATTTGGAAAACCGCAATAGACTGAATAATTTACATATCTACGGCCTAAGAGAAGGGCTTGAGGGACTTGACTCACTCACTTTTTTTAAATCAATTCTCCCAAAATGACTTCACATGCCAGAAGGAACTGTACTCAACATTCAACGTGCTCACAGATTAGGACGTCTCCCATCTCAGGCTACACCCTCACAAAGACCAAGGGGAGTCATCTTATACTTCTTGGAATATACAGACTTATTGAAAGTTCTGTCAGCGGTCAAAGCTTCTCTGAGAATTACATGGTCAGGCTCGTCTTTATATTTTTGCACAGGACTACGCTAAGGCTACTGCTAACAGGCTTAAGGCCTTTCTTAATATGAGATCTGATCTCCATTCTATTGGAGCCCGGTATGGCCTTTTCATTCGTGTCTCTTCAAGGTTACGTATAACAACAGAACAACAAAGTACGAAGACCCGACACGTCTACAAAGTTTCATTAACTCATGCAAAACAGATGTTATGGACTACTCAGGACCCTCTTCTTCATTTAATGCTTGAATAAATGTTTTTTTCTTTTTTTTCTCTCATAGGATGTTCAGGTTTGTTTTCTTCTACATAGTATTCTAATACCCAAGAAATGTTTTTCTTTAGTCTTTGATAAGCTTGTTGTTATCACAAAGATTCATTTTTTTTCAATTTGTTCAATTTCATCATTCGTTTTACCTGTTCTCCTTTGCTTCAATATTTATCCTAATCTTTGTTACTTGTTCGTCTTCACAGATTTAGTACCCCTGAACTGTGCTTTCTTCCCTATCCCCCGTTCAGTTGACCCCGGATGTGTCACCTATTCCATGTACTTCCATCCCTCCTCCGTGTATTCCCGAATCTTCTTTTTGTAGGTATGTCACCTTCCTGCATTTCTTTTTCCTTTTTATTTTTACTCCAAGAATTTTCTCTCTTTTCCTTTCCAAACAATCTTCTTTATTTCTTCTCAGGTGTCATTGCTTCTTTTATTCCTTATGTCTTTTCTCATCACGTTCCACTGTTATATTCCAACTTTCACTGTTGATTATTCTTGTAATCATTCCTCTACTTTCTCTCATTATCCTTTTTTATCACTTTCCTACTCATGTATCTATTTTAGTATCTTTTTATCCTATCTTGTCGTTATATCAGCTATGCATTTCGGTCATATTATTTTCTATATTTTTATGTCTTCCCATATTAGTCACTGTGATTATTCATAGGATATATTCTTTCTCCTATGTTTTCCATTTTTCTATCAATGTTCAATTGAATTGGGTTATTGGTATGTATTTCCTTCATTAATTATTCCTTCTAAGATTTGATGCCGCTGAAATTAGTATCTTGGAATGTTAGGAGACTCAATTCTCCCATAAAAAGGCAGAGAGTTCTAACCCATGTAGCTAAATTAGATGCAGATCTGATATTTCTCCAAGAAACGCATGTCACGGAAGTTGAATAGTTAAAAATGAAAAGGGGTAGGGTAGGGGAAGTTTTCTGCTCCAAAGGCAAACGTAATGGAGTGATACTTGTTCGAAATTCGCTCCGTGTCTAACTCATTTCACAGAAATCTGACGTTGAGGGTCGATGGCTTAATGTTAAGTTGCTGTTGAAGGATGTTCCAGTCTCTTTTTTTAATGTTTATGCCCCTACTGGTGGTGATTTTTGGTCTTCAATAGTAGAGCAAATTACTCTTTGCATGGAAGGCAACTTCATACTAGCGGGTGATTGTAACCAGGTATTCGATCCATTTATAGATCAAAACTCTAAAGCTTCATACATCCCTAACAAATCACATAAATCCTTCACCCACGCTATTACCCATCACAAACTGGTAGATGCTTGGAGATTATGCAACCCAGTCACTAGAGAATATACCTTTTATTTCCTGGCCCATCATTCGCAATCACAAATTGATTATTTTTTTTGTATCACATAAAATTTCGCAAGCACTTACAGGTACAGAAATACGACCTATATTATTATCGGACCATACCTCTGTTTCAATCTGCTTTGACATTATACCTAAGATTAATGCTCCCAGAAGATGGGGTTTTAATAATGCTTTTTTAATAGATCCAGCCTTTTCTTCTACATTTACTATATTTTTAATGAATACTACTCAATAAGCCAAACTGCCTCCCTACCCTTTTCAACTATATAGGACGTTTTCAAAGACTCAGCAAGAGACTTTATAATAAATCATGTTGCTAGAAAACGTACTATTGCACGTAAACATACTCAAGTTCTATTCCAAGATCCAAAGAGTATGGAGCATTCTTTTTATACATCTAACTAAAAAGATGTTTTGAATAATCTTATAAAAGCAAAACTGCAGTTCAACAAAGAATCAACAGATAATGCTTCATTCTATTTGTTGAAATCTAGTGCAAAATTTTATGGAGGTAAAAACAAAGCAGGGAAAATTCTGGCTAATTATCTGAAAACCAGGAACAATAAGCTGAACATTGAGTCTATTTATGATGAACAGTCGGTTTTAAAATTTAAGGATAAAGAAATCTTAAATGCATTTTTGTTTTTTTACAAATCATTATATTCTTCCGACACAAACCCCACCGACCTCATGCTGTCACACTTTTTTTCCACTGTACAAAAATCTCAGCAAATGTTCCCTGATTTGTCACTACTGGAATCTGATATAACACACCAAGAACTTCTAGATGCGCTTAAGCACCTCAAAAAAGAGAAGGCACCCGGACCAGACGGTTTTAATGTTGAATTTGTCCCTTTTCTCCAAAATATTATTACCCAAATTGCTCCTCCTAATTGACTCTTTTTACCCCCTGGAAAAATCAGTTGGATCCTTTTCAGAAGCGCACATCTGTCTCATACCCAAGGAAGCAAAGACCCAAAGCACTGTAAAAACTATAGACCTATTTCTCTCATAAATATAGGCTATTAAAGTTTTTCTAAAGCACTGGCCCTTCGTTTAGATTCCTACTTACCAAATATGTTAGGCAAGGAACAATCTGGCTTTGTTAAGGGACACGTAATTACAGACAATACACAACTTTTCTTTAATATTTTATCCAAGTCTTCACATCTAAAACACTCCCTTGCAGCAATTGCACTAGACGCCGAAAAAGCATTTGATAGTCGAGTGGTGTTACCTATTTTTTACCCTTAAATGTATTTATTTATTTATTGATTTTTGACATTTATAAAGCGCGAACAAATGCCCGTGGGCGTCTCAGCGCTACGATTGTGTACAAGAACTCAGGGATAAGTGTTTATGGAAACAAGACAGGTTCATAGGTGCATTGGAAGAATTACTGGTTAAACAGCCAGGTCTTTAGCCGTTTTCGGAATTGAAAAAGAGATTGACTTGATCAAATCTGTATTGGAAGAGTGTTCCAAAGTTTGGCTGCCGTGACCACAAAACGTCTGTCTCCCCAAGAGACAGTTTTTGTGTGCGGTACCGCTAGTTGAAACGTTGTCGCTGATCTCAGTGGTCAAGTGGGGCAGTAAACAGTAAGCTGTTCTCTCAAAAACTGCGGGCCTTGTTTATGTAAAGCTTAGTAAGAGAGGCATAGAGTTTTGAATTTTATTCGATTCTTAATAGTCAGCCAATGATAGTTCCGAATAGTTTGGGCAATTGGGTTGAATTTGGGGATCCTTGAGAGTAATCTCGCCGCTGCATTTTGTATCATCTGCATTTTAGTTATAACCCGAGATTGTGTGTTGGTAAATAGGCCGTTACAGTAATCAAGTGAGGAAAGTACCAGTGTGCTTACCAGTGTTTTACAAGCACTGTCTGGGAGGAACGAGATGATTTTTTTTATCAATCTCAGCTTATGAAATGCTGTTGAAGCTAGTTGGTTGGTGGGGGGGACAAAGTTCAGGTTGTCATCGAAAATGATTCCCAAATTCCGAACCTTTGGGACAGGGATAGGTGGAGAGCCCAGAGATGAAGGCCACCAAACGGGTGACCATACCGGGAGAAGTTTTCCAAAGATGACAACCTCCGTCTTCTCAGAGTTAAGTTTGAGGCAGTTGCTGGCCATCCAATCTTGGATGGCCATAATGCCTGATTGAAAGCGTTCGGCCACCTCTTCTCCATCATTGTTGATGCGAGCACCAACTGTGTGTCGTCGGCGTTGGAGGTAAGGCTCGTCCCATATGATTTGATAACTCTACCTAGGTATGACACATAGATATTAAAAAGTGTTGGACTAAGGGATGAGCCTTGAGGAACCCCGCAGGGCAGAGACAGTTCAGCCGACTGAAATGGTCCTAGTGTGACAGTCTGTGTTCTTCCGGCCAGGAAGGTGGTCAGCAAGTTCTTAGCTATGAGTTGAAAGCCAAGGTTGGCGGCACGGTCGATCAGAATCGAATGATCGACCGTGTCGAAGGCCACAGATAGATCCAGTAACACAAGCACTGCCATCCCTCCCTGATCTCTGCTAAGTTTGATATCTTCAGCGGCCTTGATGAGAGCGGTTTCCGTGCCATGAAGCTTGCGGAAGCCGAACTGGGTGTCATCTAACAAATGATGTTCCTCAATATATTCTGACAGCTGACAATTCATTGCTCTCTTTGTGACCTTTGCCAGGAAAGGGAGGCTGGCTATAAGTCTGTAGTTCTTCATTTCACCTTTATCCAAGTGCGTTTTTTTAATAAGCGGTTTTAGGAGGGTATTTTTTAACATGTCAGGGTAGATCCCTGTTTTAAACATGGCATTGCATATTTGCATGATTACCTCCGTGATTGAGTCAATTATGGGAAAAAGAACTTTGGGTGGACATGGGTCCAGAGCTGGTCCTGTTTTTATAGGTTTAATTATATCAATCATTTGTAACTCATTAATTTCTTTAAATTGAGTTAAGGAACATTCGGGAGGTGTGATTTTAGTTGGATAAGCGGTGGAATTGTCCTTCGATGAGAACTCTAGATAAATGTCATTACATTTTGCATAAAAATAATTAGCCAAAGCGTCACAAAGGGCTTGTGAGGGGGATGGTGCAGCATCAGGTGTTTTCCCGACCAATTTCTTCACTACCTCGTACAATTCTTTGTTGGAGTTCTTTGCGTTTTCAATTTGTTCACTATAGAACTTCCTTTTTGCCTCAGTGATCATTTATTTATCAGTAGCAAGTTCCTCCCTATAACGAGATTTACTTCCTGTATCATAGGCTTTACGCCAATGTCTTTCGTGGTTCCTAGAGATTTGCTTTTGTTTTCTGAGGTCTACCATGAACCAAGGTGCGGAAGGTGCCGTCCTATTTCTTGAGATTATTTTATGTGGTACCAGTGCGTTCATAGCAATGTCCATCCATGCCGTATATTGATTCATAGCTATGTTTGGGTCTGTGTAAATGACTGGGCGGGTCTTTTCAAGGAGCATTTTAAGTTTTATGGTATTTATGTCCTCCAGACCATAAATGGCCCCTGACTGGAGGGAGCTGCTTTATATTTAGGGCCGTCATTGATTGATATAGTGGAGAGATTCACATGATGATCAGACCATGAGAGCGGAAGGATGTCTTGTATATAAATCCCCCTAAGATTGGAAAAGATTCCATCCAATGTGTGACCAGCCTTGGGCGTTTGTAAGGTGACCAGTTGAGAGAGGCCCAGAGTTTCCATGTCAGTCAATAGGGTTTGGGTTTCATTATTATCTAGCTTTTCGAAGTGAAAATTAAAATCGCCCAGACACGATCTTGTACTCGGCCAGTCTACGGAGGCGACTGCCATGTGCCAGACAAGTGGTTTATGCGATTTGGTGACAAGCACTGCATTGCATGGGCTGGTGGGGTAGATTGACGGCAGAGACCCCGTTGTGGAATAACGGGCAACTCCCCGCATTGGCCTTGCTAGCGGGGTTTAGCGGATGGGATTCTATTGGGATCTCTTTGCTGGGAAATGTTATGACCGGTGTAGCCCTCAAGTCATTCCAGGAGCTCAGGAACGAATTCCATATGCCCAAAACCCAATTTTTCAGATACCTGCAGTTTCGTCATGCGCTCGTGCCTAGTTTAGTAGGTTTGGAGTCGCTGCCGGAGTTCAGCCCCATGAAAGCGAAAGTTTTCATGGGAGACCTTGGGGATAAGAAGGTGTCCCGTATTTACCAAACACTGGTCACTCACTGTTCCTCTTCCCTACTTCCATTAAAGGAAACCTGGGAAAGAAACGTCGGACCCCTGGATGAGGATGATTGGAGGGAGGCCTTGGAGTCCCCGCGTGGGACTGCTATTGCGGTACAACTCCGGTTAGCCCAATTTAAATATTTGCATAGGGCTTACTATACACAGGAGCGGCTGTGGAAAGCAGGCCTGATTGCGTCCCCGGAGTGCCTGCGATGTGGAGCTGAGATGGGTACTCTGCTGCATACTGTATGGTCTTGTGCTGGCCTGACCAGGTACTGGAATGGTGTATGGAGCTGTCTGTCGGAAGTGCTGGGATGAGATCTTCCTCGTACCAATCGATTGGGCCTTCTCCGTGTGCTGGAGGGCGTGGGAGGGAATGTCTACAAACGCCACCTCTTATTGCTGGGTCTAGTGGTGGCCAAACGGGGCTTGGCACGAGCATGGAAGAATGAGCGAGCCCCCCCACTGAACGTATGGAAGGCATCGCTGGACTACTTTATGGGGCTGGAGCGCCCAGTGTTTGAGGCCAGAGGATGCCCCGAAAACATTACAAAATTTGGAAAAGGTGGGCCGAATATAGGGGTTTAACTCTGGAGCCTCCAGCAGAACCTGAAGATGGTCCGGATTTGGACGATGGACTTCAGGCCTAGGGAGGCACATGGTGCCGGTCATAATACGAACAGTTACTGGAGGCGCACTGTGATCACGTGCACTGGGTTAGGGAGGGATAAGGGGTGGGTAGGTGGGCTGTTGGGTAGCTGTGGGAGGTGGCGGTGATAGGGGGTCGTTCTTTTTGTTTTGATTGGGTTTGCGAGATATTAATACATGTGTTGATATTTGGCAGTGATCTCCTGACTGTGGAGAGCTGTGTATATGCCTTTACCTGATCAATCAATAACATTTGTTGTGAAAAAAAAAAGATTTAAATCGCCCAAGACAGATAAATAATCCTCTGTCACTAAGGATTCGAGCATAGTATTTAGATTTAGAAGAAATTCCGCACATGCTCCTGCGGGTCTGTATAATAGTGCACCTTTAAAATTGTGCATAGGGGGACAGCATGATAGCAAATTCCATCGCTTCGCATGTTAATGAAGGGACTGGGGTCATCCTTACCGTGAATATATTGCGGGAGAATATTGCCAGACCACCTCCCTTCTTTCCCTGTCGATCCTGTCGATCAACCCTATATCCTTGAGGTACGGCAACCACTAAATCAGGCTCAGACGCATGGTCGATCCATGTCTCTGTAACAAATAGTAAGTCAATGTTTCGGTCAGTAATTAACCCTGCTATGTCCTGTCTATGCCTACCCAGAGAGCGGGCATTGATAAGTGCAATAGTTATATTTATAGACTTATTAATATTACCATTACTGAGGCGAGCGGTTTTGTTAAAAAAAGGTAGTACAGACTTACAGTATGGCCAGCATGTGATAGTGGTCCTAAATATATTCGCTGGGTCTTGCCTTATGCAATTATGACAGGGGGTTGGCTGAAGCTGAATGAGTTCCATTCTCGACAACGTAGTATGGGTCCTGGTGCTCTCGGGACCAGGGATCATGGCCCTAGGCCTGGTCCCGGCGCGGACGGATGCAGACGGGCTTGCCTTTGGCGAGCCTTCGGTGCGCAGCCAGGGCACCTGCTGCGCCCGCTGCGCCTACTGCGCCCGCCCGCTGCACGGACAGGGTGTCATAATCCTTTTTTCGAGGTGAGAGGAGGGTGGGAGGCGGCCAGCGGCTGGCCCGCAACCCTCTCCTCCACCCAATATGGCCGCTCAACCCTTTCTCCCACCGTGTCAGCACCTAATCGGCTGCACGGGGAGCAGGGTTCGAGATGCGGTGTGTTCAGGGGCTGGCAGCAAAGTGAATAGGTATTTTAAAAAGTCAACAAAGTAAACATCAAATGAGCCCAAATAAAATATTAAGCACACTTTTAAAAATCGGGATTGGTAGGGTAAGGACCCGGCTTTCCGCCTCAGGCGAGAGACTTGTAGTAAATCAGCGCGCGGGCGCAGTAGCGCAGATTAAATATCCTGGGAGGGCAGGAGGCGGTCCTAAATTCATATCCCTAATATCCGTATTATATACTAGTCTGCGTGCCGAGGTTTAATATCATCATTTTTTTGATCTTGGCAGAGGAATGCGGCAAGGATGTCCTTTATCCCCTTTTCTTTTTAACCTAGCCCTTGAACCTTTTATTATCAAAAATTCATCGAAATCCATTCATACATGGCTTCGAAATGCCCTCAACTCATATTAAACTTGCAACTTACGCTGATGACATTTTGCTTTTTATTTCAAACCCTAATGAATCAATTCCTGCCTTCTTAGCAGAGGTTCAATCATTTTCTCTAATTTCTGGGTACAAACTAAATAGTGATAAATGTGAAATTCTCCCCCTGACCAACTTCACTTTTAAATCAGACTTTACATTAGCTAACTTCACACGGAAACACAATCATATTAAATATTTAGGATTACACTTCACACCTAGGTACAGTGAAAACATGTATCAATAAATGCATTCAGAGAATATCGGAACTTACAATTAAATGGCATCCCCTTCACTTATCTTGGAGAGGCCGCCTTGAAAATATAAAGATGATGCTTTCCCCCATAGTGTTATACACAATTTCCAATATATCAGTCCTTAGATGAACTAAATTCTTTAAATCTATAAATTCCATCCTCTCCTCCTTTTTGTGGAATAAGTAGAAATCCTGAATGTCTGTGTCCAAATTAATCCATCCTAAGGCGAAGGGTAGTTTATTTTCCCAACTTTCCAGCTCACCAAAAAGCATTTTTATTACATCAAGCCTCATTTTGGTTATTGGATTCTACAGAATATTATCCGTTATGGATATCATTTGAAAACTTGTTTCTGTCTCCATTTTCTTTTCGAGAATACAAATCTTTTTTTCGCAAACCTCAAACCCTTTCTACCCCTATATTTAAACTTACTTCCAAACTTCTTGCCTCTCTTTGCCATACGTCGCACACCAATATTGATTATTTCTTTATTTTAACTATATGGCATAACAAAACTTTATTAATATGCAATAAACCCTTTTATTGGAAGACTTGGGGACAAAAAGGCTTAATATGGATTCATCAACTATTCTCAAACTCAGAATTTATTTCCTTCTCCTCACTTAGGCAATGTATGATTTGCCAACCTCATTTCTTCCCAAATACTATATTCTCAGGAGATTTTCCAATGTACCAGATAACTGCGGATGTGCACATCCTCAAATGCTGACTTATTCCACATGCTATTTTCATGCCCATTAGTGCATAATTTTTGGAAGCGTGTATGGTCTCAAATAAACTCAATTGTTGGCACCAATGCTACCTTCTCTATCAATAACATCTTTTAGGGAATATCTCACCGATCTGGAACAAGTGCACACTCAATGTTAAAGTCATTGACCTTTTAATAGTGGTTGCTTTTCAACAAATAAAAAGGAATTGGAAAGATTTCTCAAAAATGTCATACAAAGCATAGTGGTATGGTATCTGTCATAATGATAGATTGGATACCTTCCTCACTTATTCTACACATTTGTCTACAAAACGTATTCAGTTATGGTCACCTGTTACAACCTTTTTTGATATCTGTGCCAAACAAACTTCCTCATTGCATCCTGCCCAACAAGAAGTACTTAAACCCCCATGAGTCTCCCAGATGTTCCAAAAATATCTTCCTAATTTTTTATTAGATTAATCTTAATTCTTTTACGGTTATTGTTTTATTTAATAACCCTATTTATGTATTTTTGCTGCAATAAATATACAATGTATTGATTCTTGAGTAATTATATGTATTGTACATTGACACCTCTATACCTTCAATAAAAATTTTCTTTTGAAACATAAAACAAAACCTAACGAATATCCCCACTATGCTAGATAGACTCAGGGAGATATGGGAGGACGACCTTGGCCCATTGGAGGGCGAAGATTTGACCGAGACATTGGCCTACCTCCGGGGGGCTGCAGGTGCAATGTGACGCCAGTTAACTCAATTCAACTATTTTTACAGAGTATATTATACTCTCTTCAGATTGTGGAGGGCAGGCCTGGTGGCATCACCAATTTGCTTGCAATGCGGTCAAGAGGATGGCAGTGTTGAGTGATTGTTAGGTTCTGGCGGGGGTGATGGCTTGTTTGGCGTAGGTCTTGGGTTGGGAGCTCACCAAATTAGGGCTAATACATATAATGGAGGGTGTGGGGAGAAATATCTACAAGCGCCACTTGATGTAATTGGGGTTTACACTAGCCAAACAAGACATTGTATGGAATTGGAAGTGTCACACTCTTTGTCAGCATGGAAAAATGGGCTGGACTTTAACATGGGACTGGAGCTCCCTATCTTTAAGGTTTGGGGTGCCCAAAAAAGCATGTGAAGATATGGAAAAGGTGGGTGGATTATAGAGGCCTTCCCTTGGAGTCTGCCTCTACTGGTGACGGGGCATTTCGGGGATAAGGGAGCCGGAATACGGTGCAGTTAATCAATGGTACAGGGAGATGTGTCAATGCTGTCGTCGAAGTGGAGGGGTTGCAAAGCTATGGCACATTGGGGGGTGGGGGGATTCTTGTAGCATATTATTCTGTACTTTTGTTGGGATATTTCATAAAAGTCAACACAATTTTTCTCTGTATTGCAAAATGTAGCAGTTGGCCTCTGGGTTACAGGGCTCTGCATAGTATCTGACGATTGACACAATAAAAATTGTTTTAAAAAAAAAAAAACTAAAAGCTGCTAAAATATATTCAACTCTCATGATTTCTCACATGACATCATGGATGACATCTGAAATTTAAAAGTAGATGTACTTGCCGGTTAATTTTTACGTGTTCACACTATGGTAGATACTTCTAATCAGTACCTTCTATTTCTTTGCTCCTTTTAAGATAAACAAAGAAAGGAGCAAAGGCCAGGCTAGTGGCGTCACAGCTTCTGCCTCCAGCATGGTAGGAGACCGGCCTGCTGGTGGTAAGTAAATTTAATTTATTCTTCTTTGATTTAACAATTAATCTCACAATATTCTTATATAGCATCGGCTAATACATTTTCTTTTTTGTATTTTTCTTACCTTCCCCTTATAACTATTTTGGTGTCTCTTATCCCTGCATGCTCCTTCTGTTTCCCTTTGTCTTATTCGCCCCACCCTAGTTCCTCCTGTCTCTTTTGAAGAAGAAGTATGCAACTTTGGAAAGGGGTTCTTACTACTGATCCCTAACTCTATTGGTCTACTAGGTGGTGGATGTTGGAGTGAACGTATTTTTGGGGCTATGCAAAAACCTGCTACAAGTGGGTTTGAGTAAGAATTAACCTTCTAATTTGGGGACCCAATGCCTGATCTCTGCTTCTGGTGGCATGTTTTTTTTGTAGATATAATTGAGAGTAATTCCAGTGTAGGTTATTTATGAGAAGCAAGTAGTTATTTTTGTTTTGAGTAATCTTAGGGCTTCCTGGCCATAATCAGTTTCATTTAGAATGACAATTGCACTCCCTTTGTTGGCCAGATTTATAGCTATGAAACTATTTTCTTGTAGTCCTTGGATAGGAAGCTTTTTTGCTGTAGATAGGTTATGAAATGTTATTCTGCTTTTTATCATCTCTGTGATTTCTCCAAAGACGATTTATTCAAAAGGAATTAGGGCCAGATTCACGACCATTTCTAGTGGTCACAAACACCGAAATGGACCATTTGCGACCACTAAAACATCTGTCAGCATGTACCAACCCTATTTTGTGAGTCTGTAACCTATTACTGTCTCATAAAATAGAGTCTGTGAGTCAGTATTAGGAAGGAGCGTGCCAAGTGTGTCCCTTCCTAATAGGGATCCGGCGGTGCATGTATGAATGCTTTGCAATAGTAATGCAGTCACAAAACATTCATAATTTACCAACTCCGTTAATGAGATGGTAACCCTTTGTGAATGTGGGCACCAACAATTTGTTAGAGCTGGCAGTGTTCTAGCTGACAGGTATCTTTTCATTTTTATTTCTCATTTAAGGAAAATTGGATGCATTTCAATTAAACATTTGTTTTTATTTAAAAAGCAATAACAGGCATGGTATTCTGCTGACCCCAGCAGGCCAACATCCCTGTGATTACAGACCTTTCCCAATTGGTCGCTAATTGTGAACTATCTCATGAATATTGATGAGGTAGGTAATTTGTGACATCATTGGGAATTGCTAAGTGTGTCTGGAACACATAATTACATTTAATTTTGAGAGTCCATAATTGCAAAAAATCGCAATTAGAGACTCGCAAAATGCAATGGTCATACATCTGGCCCTTAGTGCTGTCAGTGGAGGTGGGAATATGGAAGGCTTATGCAGGTTGGAGGAGTAGAAAGATAGTGGCTCTTTTGGTTTGTCATCAAGGAATGTGTAATTTGATCTTACGCATTGATTCCTGAAATTCTATTCAGAACATTTTGAGTATCTCTTTCACATCTTGGCTCCTGTGACAAGAATGTGTTGATTAGTTCGCTCAGCTGAAAATGTCTAAATTCTTGCTTTAATCTAAAGGCTATCTTCTTCTCCTCTGTGAAAAGTGGCTCACCTTTGGATCCCGCACCCATGAATATCATGGAAAAAGTATCACCTTTAATTTTTCCCACTATTGCAAACGTGAATAACGTATCATTGGCCACAGGAGTAGTTCCCCCAAAGTGGAAAAGGGCAATGGTTAAGACACTCTTGAAGAAACCCAACCTGGACCCTATGGAACTGAGCAATTATCAACCCATTTCCCTTCTTCCGGGGATTGCGGAGAAATATGTCAACCACACTCTCTCAAACTTTTTGGAATCCCACAACCTGCTACACCCCTCCCAGACTGGGAGGGGTGTCTCATGCTATCTCTCATGCTAAAAGTTTTTAGCCACGTGTATGCTCCCTTTGTTTGAAACTATTACATGTTCCCATTGCTGATCCAACTGAATCTGTGACTACAGGTTAATTTTTTGATAGGAAACCCTCCTTCAGACTTTGAGTGGTGTGAGAGAAGATAACTTTAATAGAACCTGGTGTCGATGGGCAGGAAGCTCTTACATTTGACGGCATGTGGTGATCAAGATTGAACCATTCTCAGGTGCTAACGTTAAGACAGATTATTCTCGGGACGGGACTCGCCGATCAGGTCAGGCAGTGTCAGCACAGTTTCACATTAATGAAGAATTACTTCTAACTGTGTTCATTGACTATGTGCTGTTAAGTTGTTCTTGGAATTGAAATATTGTTGTCTAGGCAAAATAGGACTAGGCCTGGGTGAAAATTAAATTACTGAGGAGTATTTGATGTAATTTCAGGAATTTCACATTACACTTGTTTCACAAAGTTCCAGAAATAATGTCATCATGCCACTTCATGTCAAGACATATATGGTAAGGAGTACTCACCGAGATGAAATATGTGTAACTATATACATTCCCAACTTTAGGGGCCCTATGTCTTCCACACCTTTCACAATAGTTGTATTATTTTGATCTTAATCTAGAGACACTAGACTGGATCTGACTGGAAAAGCTACTGCAAAGCAATACAATAAAACCTAAACCCCGGTATAGTTTAAAAGCAGGACGAGTTGAACACAATCAAATATTAAAAAAGTCAATGACAATATGAGCCTCCCCACATAACAAACTATGGCACAATTGTTTCCTGCATATGGATTCCACTAAAAGGAACAACCTTAAATTACTCATATGGGGAGGACAATTTTTTTACCCTTATGCCTCTCCACTGAAAACTTACCAATTAATCATCTCTCATTGTAAGTTTCTTTACACTTTTTTGACCTTAATGTCAATCAGAACTGATGGTGAACGTACCTACAACCACGCCACTGCTTACAGCAATGGTTAGTGAATCAATGCATTGCAATACCAGAGTCTATGATGCATAAGTATTTGGTATGTTGATGCATATATAGAAAACTAGTAAAGGGAGTATATGAAAAGCTGATAGGCTGAGGAGGGAGGAGAGGAAGCACTTTTCTGGCGTTTCTGAGCAGGCCATAACAGATGGCCACCGTCTTCCTTGCCTGTGCCTTGAATGTCAAATCCTGGTCTAGCCAGATGTCTAAGCTCTTAGTCTCGGTCTTAAGGACCGGGACTTGTCCCATGCATGCTGGCCACATGGTCTGCGATGCCATTTGGATGGGTTGCCCAGGATCATAATCTCGTTTTTTTCAACATTCAGCTTCAGGTGGGACACCCCATACACTTGGAGACTTCTGTCAGGCAAGCTTCGATGTCATTTGACTGCTGCCTTGCTTGGTTGAGTGCCACAACCAATTATGTGTTGTCAGCATAGGTCACCATATGGATTCCAAAAGGGGCCACGATTGCCGCCAGTGTGGCCATATATGCATTAAAAAGAGTTGGGCTCAAAGATGTGCCCTGAGGGACACCACACAGTAAAGGCCACGGTATAGAGCTTGTGTCTCCTTCAAAGATCTGGAAGAAACGTTCCTCCAAAAAAGAGCACAGCCATTGCAATGCAGTAGTCGTTACTCCTAGGTTTCTGAGACGATGGATCAAGATACGATGATTCACCGTATCGAATGCTGCACTTAAGTTAAGGAGTATGCTGACCCTCCTGAGTCCAAAATCTTTCTGCTTTCTACTACAACCGCAAGCAGGGTGCTTTCCATACTTTGTTTTGGGCGGAATCCAGTCTGGGAGGGGTGTAGCAGGTTGTGGGATTCCAAAAAGTTTGAGAGAGTGTGGTTGACATATTTCTCCGCAATCCCCGGAAGAAGGGAAATGGGTTGATAATTGCTCAGTTCCATAGGGTCCAGGTTGGGTTTCTTCAAGAGTGTCTTAACCATTGCCCTTTTCCACTTTGGGGGAACTACTCCTGTGGCTAGTGATACGTTATTCACGTTTGCAATAGTGGGAAAAATTAAAGGTGCTACTTTTTCCATGATATTCATGGGTGCGGGATCCAAAGGTGAGCCACTTTTCACAGAGGAGAACAAAGTCAAAAGTGTTTCCTGGGAGAGAGAAGGAATGACCTCTAACTGATGTCTGGTAGAAGGGGGACCCAAACTTAATTACTTAGTTAAGGGATCAGCTTGCTCATCAATTTTGGGGAGCGGTTTGAGAATACTTTTAAATTTTATTGAAAAAGAACTCTGCCTGTTTGTTGCTTCGTTGCCCTGAAATATCGGGGACAATAGGTGGGATGGGCTTTTGAGACGTTTTTTAATGAAATTAAAGGTTTCTCTGGGGGAGTTGGCAGCCTTCTTTATTTCTGCTCTACATGTACCCACGGCTCTTCTATATTCAAGCTTCTTGCTGGTGGAGAAATCTTTCCTCCAGTTTCTTTCGCGTACTTTGCAGCACTGTTTTAGAGTGCGTGGTTCCAAGGAGTACTAGGGGGATTTATGAGGACCATTCCTTTGAGCATGTATAAAATAAATATTGTCTGAACTTTCTAAAATCACTCAAATGGTAAAGGCCTCAGATTTCTCTTTCCTTATTAGGCTGGAAGACCTATCAGGTAATGCATATATCTTGGGTTAAAGCACCAGAATCTCTACCCCTTAACTCACCACCACCACCAGTGCTTTTAGATTGCTCCAAGAATATGATGTCAAGGCTATTCTAGATTCCATAATATACACTGGTAGTTTCTAATACCTTATAGTATTAAAAGGTTATGATGCACAGAAATGTTGTGGGAACCTGTCAGTTTTGTGAATGCATCCACATTATTTAAAGCCTTTTATGCAGGTAATACACAAAAAGAAATATGGGGCTACAGGAAGAGACTTATCTGAGAGTATGAATGAATGAATGAATGAATGAATGAATGAATGAATGAATGAATAACTTTATTGTGTGGTTACTTAAAACCATTACATTAAGATCAAGGTATAAAATTACAAAAGTTAAAAAAAACACAAAATTTCAGTAGTCAGGCGTATGTTAAAAGGTTCCCAAAGTTCGTAAGGGCAAAAAAACACAGAATTTCTGGTGACAAGCGTTTATAAGAAGTATCCAAAGTTCATACGGGCACACGCGGTCGTGGGCCTGTGAGGGCCACCGGGGGTCCTACAGCAAGGTCTCTATTCCTGCGTGCCTATTTGCTGCTGTCAACTCGAGCCGAGTCTGTTGTATAAATTTTCCGAATGAGGCCATCTGTTTTACTACGCTCAAGGTGTATAGATGATGGATTGCTTCCTTGACTGTGCGTGTCCCAGCGTCCCTGAGAATGGGCCTAAGGTAGAGTGTGCGGGGTGCACGTAGAGCGGGGCAGCAAAACAGTAAGTGGGCCAGTGACTCTTGTTTATAGTTGCAGAGTCTGCAATCCCGAACTCCTGTGCCTGCATTTTCCGGGTGATATAGTTCATTGAGCGGCAGGGGGTGCAGTCTGTAGGCGAGGATCTTGTGGAGAGCTGGGAGGCCCACGGCCTGCGTGAGATGGTTTCGAGGATTGTGCGCGATGTGTGGCAAGCATAAGTGCGTCACTTTTGGGCCTAACCTGCAGTTGGATCTACATGTGAATAAGATCTCGTCAACATGTATGATGCTGATTCGTATGCTGCGCAAGGTCCTTCCTCTCCTCCCTGTGCAAGCCAGACCAGAAGTAGTGCGTTGTACCATCCTAAGTCGACTTGACTATTGTAACGCACTACTTCTGGAGGCCCCGGTAACACTCTTGGGCAAGTTGCAAAGGGTGCAAAACATCGCTGCTAAACTCGCCCTTTCTCGCCCTTACCATAGTTCTTCTACGGCAGCACTGCGAGAACTTCATTGGCTGCCAGTTCATCTTCGGGTGCGCTACAAAGCAGCATGTATTGTGTTCAGGGCTATTCACGATCTGGGCCCCATTCCTTTGCGGCGAATGTTTGCCTGGTACTGTCCATCGAGAGCCTTACGCTCTTCGTCATCCAGGCTATTGGTAGTCCCACGATTCCAGAGAGTGAGGATGGGGGGCCGCTCTTTCAGAGTAGCGGCAGCCAAACTCTGGAACTCTCTGCCTATATCCTTGAGAAGCCTTGGAGATCTCCTATCCTTTAGAAAGGCTTTAAAGACTCATCTTTTTCCTAGGATAGGCTGAGCTACTGTTTTCATTGAGTACGGGTCAAAGCGCCAGGATGCCCTTGGTGGTGACAGGTTGCGCTATATAAGTATGCCACAATACACAATACAATAAGGACTCATGGAAGGCTCTTTTCCTGAGGGACTCCAAGTCCAGCTCCCGGGAGCGTGCACGCACTTGTCTCTTTATCACGTGTTTGATGGTCGTGTAGTTGACAAGATCTGGGTTCCACGACTTGATCGCCAGGTTCAATTGCGTCATGGCAGCTTCGATGGTAGCTGACCAGGGGTTCCCTGGTTCAGTGAAGATGTGTTTCAGGTCGGCCTTTAGTGTGTTATCGCGTGCCGCTGTTGCAAGGTAATAATATTTACTTAGGGCTGCCATCTCTTCCAAGGTTTGTTGGTTAAGGGCGAATTCCAGGCGGATTAGAGTGTTTCTTATGCATTTCGGCAAGTGATACAGTCTCTTGTATGCCCCGCAATGGATTTTTTCCAACTCCTTATTTAATTTGCCTGGATACGCCTGTTGTGCGTAGTTAAGGGCCGGCATTAACTTGGCCTTGAGGACTCTTTGAATGGCCGTTGCTGATGGACTGTGTATAAGGGCTTGTAGTTTGTATAGGGCAAAGGTGATGGACTTACCTTTACCCTGTATTTTCTTTAAGTGGGTGCCGCACGACCCTGATTCATGAAAGGAGGCCCCTAAGTATAAGTATTTCTGGGTACTGTCCAAGTTTAAATGGCCGAGGCTCCATTTTGCTCTTTTTTTTTGGGGTAGTGCCCAAAAATGACTATTTTTTATATAGTCGGATTTGCTACCAGCCTGTTTTTGTTGTTATATATTGCCAGGGCGGTGAGTGCCTTTTGGAGTCCTGTTTTTGTGTGATCCAGAATTACGAGATCATCCGCGTACTGCATGAAATGTATTTTGGTTCCCCCGATCTTTGGCGTTACTAAGGTGGCCCCCAGCAGGGCTGTCTCCATGTCTGCTGTATATAAGTTGAACAGTAGGGGCGCCAACACGCACCCTTGTTTTAAACCGCGGTTCGTGTCTATCTTATCAGTTGCGGAGTCGTTAGAAAGTGTGATTCTTACCCAGGTGTTTTGATACAGGGATTGTATTGCTCTCAACAGGGAAGGATCGATGTTCCAGTGGACCAGCTTTCTCCATAGGATGGTACGGTCTACCCCATCGAACGCAGCAGAATAGTCGATGAAGCAGGCAAATAAAGGGAGGCTTTTACGCAGCCGTGCTCGATTGATTAGGTAAGAGAGTGCTGTGATGTTATCCACAGTCGAGGACCCTGGTCTGAAACCGGTTTGACAGAATGGCAGGAGTTTTTCTTCACTTGCCCAGTCTGTGAGGTCTTTCAGGATGGCACTTGCGTAAGCTTTGCCCTCAATGTCCAACAGGGCGATCATACGGTAGTTTGTTGGGTCTGATTTGGTCCCTTTTTGTGAATTGGGTGCAGGAGCGAGCCTCGCCATGAGTCAGGCACAGCCCCCGACAGCCAACAGTCAGAAAATAGGTGGGTCAGGTTTTCAGACCAGAATTCGATGTTTGATTTGAATAGGTGGCCTGGTAGACCGTTGGGGCCCGGTGCGCCGTTTGCTCGAATTTCTTTTAATATTTTGGACACTAGAGCTTTTCCAGGAGGGGATGTTGTGTTAGTAGTTAAAGCCGGGTCCAATTTTTGTGGAGTCATGTTGTGAGGCTTGATGGTAAGTCCTTCTTCCTGGTAAAACGCTTTTACATGGCGGACCCAGACAGATGCCTCAAGGGAGTTTTCTCTATGATTTGTGCCTCGACCAAGATGACTGATGTAACTCCAAAACTCTTGTGATTTTCCAGGGCTCAATAGATCGAAAATTTTCAGCCACTGAGCCTCGCAATGTTTACGCTTTGCGGCCCACACTTTTATGGAGTGGCTCTTTGCGACCTCTTGCAGTTGGATTTTGTTTTTAGTTGTGCGGTTTTTACTGTAGGCTTTACATTTTTTGTTTAAGTCCTTTGCACTGGTTTTAATTTCTGCATTGAATCCGAGTGTGGTCGGAGGGTGCCAGCGGATTGCCCTGGGTTTGTCTCCACCTCCCCTAAGTTCTGCCGCTAGGGTCAAGGTGATTCCTTCCCTGAGAGTACTCTCAGGATTTCATCAAGCAGAACACCAGAGAGAATACATTTGTTAAACAAAATTAAGCATGGCCGTAAAATCCATTCCGCTCGTGGAATTTGCCGATTTTTGGTAAATTTGCAATCCGCGAACTCTCGCGAATTTGCCGAAAATCCTCAAATTTGCACGCAGCCTATTTTTTTGCTTGGTGATACAATATTGCGGCGCGCGGCGTTCAATTACCGTCATTCAGCATTCCCCGAGTTGTTTTTCTCGATATTTTGCGAGTGCTGCGCCATTTTGATCTTGCTGTGGGATCCCGCAGGAGTTTGGCGACCGGGATTACGTAATCGCGGCTTGCCACCTTGCACAGCACGCATCGCGAGAGTTCGCAATTGCAAACATGTAGATGCGGCGAGCAGCAACAATCTCGCACTCGCGAAATTACAAAATTTGCAATTCTGCACAAGAAATCCACCAGCAAGCAGCATAAACCTTCTGAAAATGATGATTTTTATCAGAATAACTCCTCAGGTTGACATTTGCCTGCACTTTTTTTGGCAAGGAGTCCATTTTGGGGGGGGGTGGTGGGAGGAAGGAAGTGCCCCACAGTCTCCAACTTCCAGTTCCTGTCCAGCAGGCTCCTCCCAGTGCTTTCTTCATGTGCTGGTCACTTTCATTCGGATCTTGACCTGGAAGGATTACTTTTTGTGGATGCTGCTGGATATTTGGATTTGAGGCCTTTTTGACTTTCTTTGGATCACTTTTGGATTAGAAATTTCACAAGTAAGTTTGTTTGGGGCATTACAGTTGCTGCAACTAAAATTTTTGAATTTTCGATTTTTGGGCTGTTGTTGGGGCCTTTTGCCCAGGGGTAGTGAGTGGTGCATGGACTGAGTCTTTCTGTGGGGTCTCTTCAAGGAAAACATCATGGATGGCATGGGATTGTGCTGATTTTTGTCTGTTTTTCGATTTTGTTAGCTGCTGTTGGGGCCTTTTGCCCAGGGCTAGTGAGTGGTGCATGGGCCTAGTCTTTCTGTGGGGTGTCTTGAATTTAAACATCATTGAGGGCATGGATGGCATGGGATTGTGCTGATTTTTGTGTGTTTTTCGATTTTTTTGGCTGCTGTTAGGGCCTTTTGCCCAGGGCTAGTGAGTGGTGCATGGACTGTTCTTTCTGTGGGGTCGCTTTAATGTAAACATCATGAAGGGCATGGATGGCATGGGATTGTGGTGATTTTTGTGTGTTTTTCAATTTTTTGGGGTGTTGATGGGGACTGGCCATGTGGGTGGGGGCCATTTTGAGTGCTGGTGCAGGCTGGCCCTGGCCATGTGCTGGGTGGCAAGGGGCCATTTTGAATGCAGGCAGTGATCTCAGGCCTGCACCCATTTTGCCTAGCTTTCATCCATTATGCCCAGGGGTAGTGAGTGGTGCATGGGCCTAGTCTTTCTGTGGGGTGTCTTGAATTTAAACATCATTGAGGGCATGGATGGCATGGGATTGTGCTGATTTTTTTGTGTTTTTTTTTAATTTTTGGGGCTGCTGTTGGGGCCTTTTGCCCAGGTCTAGTGAGTGGTGCATGGGCCTTGTCTTTCTGTGGGGTGTCTTGAATTTAAACATCATTGAGGGCATGGATGGCATGGGATTGTGCTGATTTTTGTGTGTTTTTCGATTTTATTGGCTGCTGTTGGGGCCTTTTGCCCATGGCTAGTGAGTGGTGCATGGACTGAGTCTTTCTGTGGGGTCTCTTTAATGTAAGCATCATGGAGAGCATGGATGGCATGGGATTGTGGTGATTTTTGTGTGTTTTTCGATTTTTTGGGGAGTTGATGGGGACTGGCCATGTGGGTGGGGGCCATTTTGAGTGCTGGTACAGGCAGGCCCTGGCCATGTGCTGGGTGGCAAGGGGCCATTTTGAATGCAGGCAATGTTCTCAGGCCTGCACCCATTTTGCCTAGCTTTCATCCATTATGCCCAGGGGTAGTGAGTGGTGCATGGGCCTAGTCTTTCTGTGGGGTGTCTTGAATTTAAACATCATTGAGGGCATGGATGGCACGGGATTGTGCTGATTTTTGTGTTTTTTGATTTTTTTGGCTGCTGTTGGGGCCTTTTGCCCAGGGCTAGTGAGTGGTGCATGGACTGAGTCTTTCTGTGGGGTCGCTTTAATGTAAACATCATGGAGGGCATGAATGGCATGGGATTGTGGGGATTTTTGTGTGTTTTTAGATTTTTTTGGGGTGTTGATGGGGACTGGCCATGTGGGTGGGGGCCATTTTGAGTGCTGGTACAGGCAGGCCCTGGCCATGTGCTGGGTGGCAAGGGGCCATTTTGAATGCAGGCAGTGTTCTCAGGCCTGCACCCATTTTGCCTAGCTTTCATTCATTATGCCCAGGGCTAGTGAGTGGTGCATTGGCCTAGTCTTTCTGTGGGGTGTCTTGAATTTAAACATCATTGAGGGCATCGATGGCATGGGATTGTGCTGATTTTTGTGTGTTTTTCGATTTTTTTGGGCTGCTGTTGGGGCCTTTTGCCCAGGGGTAGTGAGTGGTGCATGGACTGAGTCTTTCTGTGGGGTCTCTTCAAGGAAAACATCATGGATGGCATGGGATTGTGCTGATTTTTGTCTGTTTTTCGATTTTGTTAGCTGCTGTTGGGGCCTTTTGCCCAGGGCTAGTGAGTGGTGCATGGGCCTAGTCTTTCTGTGGGGTGTCTTGAATTTAAACATCATTGAGGGCATGGATGGCATGGGATTGTGCTGATTTTTGTGAGTTTTTCGATTTTTTTGGCTGCTGTTAGGGCCTTTTGCCCAGGGCTAGTGAGTGGTGCATGGACTGTTCTTTCTGTGGGGTCGCTTTAATGTAAACATCATGAAGGGCATGGATGGCATGGGATTGTGGTGATTTTTGTGTGTTTTTCAATTTTTTGGGGTGTTGATGGGGACTGGCCATGTGGGTGGGGGCCATTTTGAGTGCTGGTGCAGGCTGGCCCTGGCCATGTGCTGGGTGGCAAGGGCCATTTTGAATGCAGGCAGTGTTCTCAGGCCTGCACCCATTTTGCCTAGCTTTCATCCATTATGCCCAGGGGTAGTGAGTGGTACATGGGCCTAGTCTTTCTGTGGGGTGTCTTGAATTTAAACATCATTGAGGGCATGGATGGCATGGGATTGTGCTGATTTTTTTGTGTTTTTTTTTAATTTTTTGGGCTGCTGTTGGGGCCTTTTGCCCAGGTCTAGTGAGTGGTGCATGGGCCTTGTCTTTCTGTGGGGTGTCTTGAATTTAAACATCATTTAGGGCATGGATGGCATGGGATTGTGCTGATTTTTGTGTGTTTTTCGATTTTATTGGCTGCTGTTGGGGCCTTTTGCCCATGGCTAGTGAGTGGTGCATGGACTGAGTCTTTCTGTGGGGTCTCCTTAATGTAAGCATCATGGAGAGCATGGATGGCATGGGATTGTGGTGATTTTTGTGTGTTTTTCGATTTTTGGGGGAGTTGATGGGGACTGGCCATGTGGGTGGGGGCCATTTTGAGTGCTGGTACAGGCAGGCCCTGGCCATGTGCTGGGTGGCAAGGGGCCATTTTGAATGCAGGCAATGTTCTCAGGCCTGCACCCATTTTGCCTAGCTTTCATCCATTATGCCCAGGGGTAGTGAGTGGTGCATGGGCCTAGTCTTTCTGTGGGGTGTCTTGAATTTAAACATCATTGAGGGCATGGATGGCACGGGATTGTGCTGATTTTTGTGTTTTTTGATTTTTTTGGCTGCTGTTGGGGCCTTTTGCCCAGGGCTAGTGAGTGGTGCATGGACTGAGTCTTTCTGTGGGGTCGCGTTAATGTAAACATCATGGAGGGCATGAATGGCATGGGATTGTGCTGATTTATGTGTGTTTTTCTATTTTGTTGGCTGCTGTTGGGACCTTTTGCCCAGGGCTAGTGAGTGGTGCATTGGCCTAGTCTTTCTGTGGGGTGTCTTGAATTTAAACATCATTGAGGGCATCGATGGCATGGGATTGTGCTGATTTTTGTGTGTTTTTCGATTTTTTTGGGCTGCTGTTGGGGCCTTTTGCCCAGGGGTAGTGAGTGGTGCATGGACTGAGTCTTTCTGTGGGGTCTCTTCAAGGAAAACATCATGGATGGCATGGGATTGTGCTGATTTTTGTCTGTTTTTCGATTTTGTTAGCTGCTGTTGGGGCCTTTTGCCCAGGGCTAGTGAGTGGTGCATGGGCCTAGTCTTTCTGTGGGGTGTCTTGAATTTAAACATCATTGAGGGCATGGATGGCATGGGATTGTGCTGATTTTTGTGTGTTTTTCGATTTTTTTGGCTGCTGTTAGGGCCTTTTGCCCAGGGCTAGTGAGTGGTGCATGGACTGTTCTTTCTGTGGGGTCGCTTTAATGTAAACATCATGAAGGGCATGGATGGCATGGGATTGTGGTGATTTTTGTGTGTTTTTCAATTTTTTGGGGTGTTGATGGGGACTGGCCATGTGGGTGGGGGCCATTTTGAGTGCTGGTGCAGGCTGGCCCTGGCCATGTGCTGGGTGGCAAGGGCCATTTTGAATGCAGGCAGTGTTCTCAGGCCTGCACCCATTTTGCCTAGCTTTCATCCATTATGCCCAGGGGTAGTGAGTGGTGCATGGGCCTAGTCTTTCTGTGGGGTGTCTTGAATTTAAACATCATTGAGGGCATGGATGGCATGGGATTGTGCTGATTTTTTTGTGTTTTTTTTAATTTTTTGGGCTGCTGTTGGGGCCTTTTGCCCAGGTCTAGTGAGTGGTGCATGGGCCTTGTCTTTCTGTGGGGTGTCTTGAATTTAAACATCATTGAGGGCATGGATGGCATGGGATTGTGCTGATTTTTGTGTGTTTTTCGATTTTATTGGCTGCTGTTGGGGCCTTTTGCCCATGGCTAGTGAGTGGTGCATGGACTGAGTCTTTCTGTGGGGTCTCTTTAATGTAAGCATCATGGAGAGCATGGATGGCATGGGATTGTGGTGATTTTTGTGTGTTTTTAGATTTTTGGGGGAGTTGATGGGGACTGGCCATGTGGGTGGGGGCCATTTTGAGTGCTGGTACAGGCAGGCCCTGGCCATGTGCTGGGTGGCAAGGGGCCATTTTGAATGCAGGCAATGTTCTCAGGCCTGCACCCATTTTGCCTAGCTTTCATCCATTATGCCCAGGGGTAGTGAGTGGTGCATGGGCCTAGTCTTTCTGTGGGGTGTCTTGAATTTAAACATCATTGAGGGCATGGATGGCACGGGATTGTGCTGATTTTTGTGTTTTTTGATTTTTTTGGCTGCTGTTGGGGCCTTTTGCCCAGGGCTAGTGAGTGGTGCATGGACTGAGTCTTTCTGTGGGGTCGCTTTAATGTAAACATCATGGAGGGCATGAATGGCATGGGATTGTGCTGATTTATGTGTGTTTTTCTATTTTGTTGGCTGCTGTTGGGACCTTTTGCCCAGGGCTAGTGAGTGGTGCATTGGCCTAGTCTTTCTGTGGGGTGTCTTGAATTTAAACATCATTGAGGGCATCAATGGCATGGGATTGTGCTGATTTTTGTGTGTTTTTCGATTTTTTTGGGCTGCTGTTGGGGCCTTTTGCCCAGGGCTAGTGAGTGGAGCATGGACTGAGTCTTTCTGTGGGGTCTCTTTAATGTAAACATCAAGAAGGGCATGGATGGCATGGGATTGTGGTGATTTTTGTGTGTTTTTCAATTTTTTGGGGTGTTGATAGGGACTGGCCATGTGGGTGGGGGCCATTTTGAGTGCTGGTGCAGGCAGGCCCTGTCCATGTGCTGGGTGGCAAGGGGCCATTTTGAATGCAGGCAGTGTTCTCAGGCCTGCACCCATTTTGCCTAGTTTTCATCCATTATGCCCAGGCGTAGTGAGTGGTGCATGGGCCTAGTCTTTCCGTGGGGTGTCTTGAATTTAAAAATCATTGAGGGCATGGATGGCATGGAATTGTGCTGATTTGTTTGTGTTTTTTTACATTTTTTGGCTGCTGTTGGGGCCTTTTGCCCAGGTCTAGTGAGTGGTGCATGGGCCTAGTCTTTCTGTGGGGTGTCTTGAATTTAAACATCATTGAGGGCATGGATGGCATGGGATTGTGCTGGTTTTTGTGTGTTTTTTGATTTTTTTTGGCTGATGTTGGGGCCTTTTGCCCATGGCTCATGAGTGGTGCATGGACTGAGTCTTTCTGTGGGGTCTCTTTAATGTAAACATCATGGAGGGCATGGATGGCATGGGCTTGTGGTGATTTTTGTGTGTTTTTCGATTTTTTGGGGAGTTGATGGGGACTGGCCATGTGGGTGGGGGCCATTTTGAGTGCTGGTACAGGCAGGCCCTGGCCATGTGCTGGGTGGCATGGGGCCATTTTGAATGCAGGCAATGTTCTCAGGCCTGCACCCATTTTGCCTAGCTTTCATCCATTATGCCCAGGGGTAGTGAGTGGTGCATGGGCCTAGTCTTTCTGTGGGGTGTCTTGAATTTAAACATCATTGAGGGCATGGATGGCACGGGATTGTGCTGATTTTTGTGTTTTTCGATTTTTTTTGCTGCTGTTGGGGCCTTTTGCCCAGGGGTAGTGAGTGGTGCATGGACTGAGTCTTTCTGTGGGGTCTCTTTAATGTAAACATCATGGAGGGCATGGATGGCATGGGATTGTGCTGATTTGTTTGTGTTTTTCGTCTTTTTGGGGTGTCTTCAATTGCTTTTAGGTGCACAAGAGAACCCCCAGGAAGAAGTCCTGCAGCGGTGTGTGTGCAGCATAACGTCACGAGACGTCACGTTTGGCCGCAGACAAGACAACTCTGCAACTCGTGCAACTGCGGCCTACTGTTCTGACCTCTGAAGAAGATGGCCCCAAAAAAAGTGTATCCAATTTGAAAAGACTTACGGTGGTCACCCCTGATACAGCACTGACCACATACATGAATTTATGTCCAGGTAATGATCCTTTGTATGTATCGCTTAGTAAGAAGCACAGTGATTATAGAATTTTTGGGTATGTGACCTAATTGCATTATGAAATGTACCCTCCAGGTGGAATAATTATCCCTAAATTCCATATAATGAAGAAACACTAATGAGAGGCAGATTAATGAATGAAAAACTGCACCCTTAAGATATCTTTTATGGTCAGAATCCCTCAAAAAGTTTGAGGTAGGTTGACAAAATCTTTGTGTATAAAATGTGACCAGCACTATACCTAGATAGTTCAATTATTGAACTAAGAAGGGAAAGGTGTTCAAACGTGTAAGAATGAGATTTTAGGCAATAGTATATGACAGCCTTATAAAGTAAAAGTCAACTGTAACCCAAGAAAAGTTTGTGTTATTTGTATAAAGAGTGCCAAACCAGAATAACTAATAATTTTGAGAATTTATGATAAGCAAAATGTTTTGACCACACATAGGAATACAGTTGGATTCTTAGTTGAAAAGATCTGAGGAGGGATGATTCTCAAACTAGAACTCCTCACTGTGAGAGATGTACAGAATTTCTGGATACAACTCTGAACGTAGACACCACAAACATTGAGATGAATGTGTAATGGTATTTGTAATTGTGATACTATGGTTTAGCTAACGTCAGTGTATAATAGGCCTCTGTTGATTATAATTTTGTAATTTTACTTTTCTAGAGATTTTTTTTTAAAAAAACCCGTCCTGAAGAAGGTGTTACCATCGATACAAGACATCGAAACGCTGTGTCGACTTTTGGTTTTTTAAATCTGTATCTGATTGTATATATTTTTTATTTTTTTTATTTTTTTTATGCACTGTTAGATTGGATTATGTTATTAATTTTAAACAATAAATTGTTGATTTTAAATAATGGCGAGTACTAGAGTTTTTTAAAAAATGTTGTGAATAATTGTACACAGAGTTCCTACACTGACTGTTAGCCTCCATTTAGTTATTGTATGCATGTTGAATCTCAAAGACAATTTTCTCTGTCAGGTCGTAGATAGCCCCCAAGACATCTTGGTGAGCTACCGTACGACATAGGGTATACCCCCAACGTTTAGGGACCTTTTCCTTGTTTTCTTATACTTGTTGACCCGGTCCCTTATTGGTTCCTAGGGTACCTCCCTCCTTGTGTTGTGACCCAAAAAAAGTTCCCCATAGCTCCTCTAGAAAGAAAGTTGCCAGTAAGGAGCAGAAGAAGCAAGTTACCAAGGAGACTGGTGTGCCGCCCGCCACATTTTTTGGGAATAAAAAAAAAAGTATGCCTGCAGCAGCAGGGGGATCTGCTGGGGACCAAGCTGGGAGCAGCACCCCCGCTCCATTGGGCTCAGTGCCACCACCACCACGCCAACTTAAGTCCAAGCCCTTGAGTGCTGCAGAGGCACTTCGTCTAGTTGTTCAATCACCATCGACCGGTGATGTTGGCTCATCGCAAGAAAGTAGCAGCAATGCCCCTCGATCAACACAGGTTGTTGTAACTCATCTGACGAGTGTTCAACAACCACAGACACAACAACAACCACATGTGCAAGTAGTAGTACAAGTCCAAGTACATGTGGAAGGAGAGGCAGCACAAGGAGATGCGCAAGCAGAGGTGCATGGAGGGACACAAGTGCCCACAATAGTTGTTCCTCCCGAAGTAGGGGCTCATCAGGAAATCAACATTCAAGCCGAGGTATCATTTGAGGAAGCCACTCCTCCTGATCATTCATTGTCTTCCGCATCCCTAGCAAGGAAAAGATCAATGATGGTGTCTAGATCTTCTTCAAGCCCACCTCCTTCTGATGAAATGGATCAAAATTGAGAACGACCACTGCCGTCTGAGATTGAGGCACACCATGATCTGACAAAGGTAGCTAAGCGTAAAAGGAAGGTCCCCGAAAGTCTCGTACTTATGGAGTGTGATGATGACGCTGAACAAGAAATGGCGTATACTCCTGCTGATGAAGACTCTCATGACGACGGCGCAGTCATCATAGATGTCACTGCTGCCCCAGCGGCCATGCAGCAAACAGACATTTTTACCCTAGCCCGAAAAGCTGCTGAACGTTATGTTGGCGACGAGGAGGCAATGGGAACACCATCATTGAAGTTAACTAGTACACCACCACCTACCGCTTCCATATTTTTTTCTCGCCGGAAGGGACCTCCATCCACCTCGACCTCAATTAGTGGTGGTGCAAGTGCACAACGTAGTAAAGTTCGGCAACACACATCCTCCACTTCATCTGGCATTAGCAGCATGACCACCAGTATCGCCTCCTCCGCCCCCCACAGACATTTCTAGTCCGCAGTTTGGGACTTCTTTAGTGTTTGCCCAAAAAGGGAAAACATGGCCATTTGTAGCATTTGTAAGCTAGCAGTTAGTCGTGGTAAGCTTGGTACCAACTATGGTACCAGAGGCCAGAGAGGTCATCTTGAGAGACAGCACACTGTCCGATGGCATGTGCACCTAATGGAGATCAAGGAAGCCCGAATTGGAATTCAACAAACTGTGTACGCTGATGTTTCATCTGATGATGACGAGGAGGAAGAAGCGTCAAACACTTCACTTACACCCAGTACCCCTGTCAGCAGCACACCCCCTGTGAGCCACACTAAGAGTGTGGGAGAGAGTGAGACACCAATGCGAAAAAGTTCATCATCACCGAGCGTAACTGGGTCGAAGAAGTCATCATCATCATCCCGTAAAATGGTCCAGCCCACCATTAGAAGCATGTTTTTTTCAGAAGCGCTATTTGAACGCAACCACCCACTGACGCGTCTGTATAACACTAAGCTGGCTAAAATGCTAGCTCTGGACCTTCTCCCTTTTTCTTTTGTGGAAGGGGTTGGTTTTCTTGAATTAGTGGCAACGCTCAGCCCTAAATGGAAGGTTCCTAGTCAGTGCTATTTTGCCAGAGTTTCGGTTCCAGCACTACATGCAGAGGTGATTGGGGCAGCTTTGCAGAAGAGTGCTGTTCACACTATACATCTGACAACAGACATGTGGAGCAGTGACGCAGGCACTGATTACATGTGCATCACTGCACACTGGGTCTCTTTTTCAGGAGTTACAGCAAAGCTAAGGGCAGGTGTTGAGCCGGACAACATTTTTAAAGCTGCTCGGAAACATGCAACACTAGCCATGTTTGGCATGGAGACAAGTCATACAGGAGTAAACATTTTGAAGGAGTTTAACACAAAGGTCTTTCAATGGCTGTCCCCAAAGAAACGCAAGATTGGTTATGTTTCCACGGATAATGGCGCCAATGTAGTTAAGGCCATGGAGCTGGGTACATATTTCAGAGTGCCGTGTTTGGCGCACTGTATAAACCTGGTTGTTAAAAAATTCTTGAGTGAAGAAAGTCCAGTGTGCGAGTTACTGACCACCTGCCGAAGAATGTGCACACATTTCAGCCATTCTTTTAAGACCCGGAAGCATCTGAGGGGCCTGCTACATCAACATCGACTGCCAGTGAAAGCACTTATCCAGGAGGAGCCAACACGTTGGAACTCAACCTTCTACATGCTTGAGCATCTGTATGAGCAGTTTACGGTAGTCGATCAGTTTTTCTTGACACTGGGTACAGATATGAAGGACCTGAGGCTAGATGCGGAGCAATGGCATCTAGTAAAAAGCCTGACAGACATGCTTCGTCCTTTTGAGGTCTTCACGCGTGCAGTCAGCGGGGAGGATTGTAATTTGGGAAAAGCTATTCCATTGTTGCGCATGCTAGAGCACCAACTGAAGGCGGTGTCTTCTATGTTTGAAAAAGATGAAGAAGAGCAAGAAGCTTTTGTTTTGGCGGAGAAATTATTACAGCGCCTACTTGGTGATGAACGTCTTCAAATGATCCACTCAGAACAGCATTACATTTGTGCTACTATTCTGGATCCACGCTACAAAAAGGCACTGGCAGGCAGAGCATTCTTTGCTTTTGATGGCGCAGAAGTTACAAAGTACAAACGTTGGCTAGCTGTGTCAGCCATGAGGTTTGAAAGAGAACTGCAGGAAATTGAAGGAAAAGGCAGTACATCAGCATCAGCAGGCCATCCGGAGTCAAAAGAATCCACTTCTGCACCTTTTTTTTTTTTTTTTGTCCTCATATATGCCACCAGATTTTATATGCTCTAGGTGGGTCTCGCTGTCTTCTCTTATACTGATGTTTCCAAATCCGCCCTGGGGACAGTATCATAGCAGACAGGGATGTCCCAGAGGTAGGTTGTTTTCCTTATCCAACTCCCCTGAACCTATGATGGAATACTTCGGGCCAGGGGAGGACAGGACCGACACAACCTCTGGCATAATCATCGGACCGTTTACTTGTTAGACCAGACCTCCAGTTTAGACCACACGTTCTCAATATTTCCATTGCGACCGACCATGTCCATCTTGCATACTTCCATTATGTGTTTTAAACATTCCGCAAATCTAGGAGAGGCAGCTGACTTCCATTCTTTACAAATTTCTCTCCTGGCGATAACCACTACATAAAAGATAAACTGTGTGTCTAAATTATTAATGTTATAATCATTAGGTAAACCAAAAAATACAAATCTGGGTGAACATAAAGTAGTTGTTTTAATACCTCGCCCAGGAAGCCAACTATCGCTCTCCAATAGTTCTGAATCAACGGGCACTCCAAAAACATGTGAATATCGTCTGCTGCGATGTAATTACAGCGGGGACAGTAATAGTTGTTTTGCGTTATCTTGTGGAATTTGGCCGGTGTCCAATATTCTCTATAAGCTGTAAATAAATGATTACGCCTTAAATTGGCTGGTTTAATTAGCCTCTGGGATAAGGTAAAAGAGTCTAACCATATTTTACTGCGTTCTTCAGGGAGTTCCACTATTCTATTTTCCCAAAGGTTTGTCAATTCAAGATGTAGATTGATCTTTTCATCAGTAATTAACAGCCTATACCAGAATGAGACTTCTCTAGTCCATCCCCCCCCTACAAATTGCATCCAAAAGTCCAGTGTCTTTTTCCCGCTGTAGGTTCTGGCTTGACCACCAAGCAGATAATTGGTAGAATTTAAATCTAGTCAGATGCCCATTTGTAAGTAATGTTAGGGAGTTCCAGTCCATAAGGCCCGAATCTACCCATAAGTCTCCCCATTTCAGTATTCCAGCTGTTTTCAGAGGTTGTGAGAGCTGATCTTGAAGACATAAAGGTGTTCCCGTAGAATCCCATATTGGGGTGTGCGTATGGTAGTAAGGAATTCTCAATACCTTTCGAATAAACCCCCAGTTTTTAAGTGCGGTCTGCTGGATCTTAAGACGGATTTTTAAAAAAAAATTCTGGTCGCCAAACTTGAATAGAAAAAAGTCATGGCCATAGGGTAGGTCGTGGAGTAAAGCCTGGAACAAACGGCCCTGTGATGATGCATCTAATGTGTTTGCAAGTAGCCTAAAGTTTTTAAAATGGAAAGCATGACAATATGATAGTAAATCCGGAAGGGCTAGACCTCCGATTTTTAAACCCGTCCTCAGTTTTTTCCAGGCTATCCTAGAAGATTTACAGGCCCAAATAAATGATCCAATCTTACCCTGGAGATTAGTGATGTCTTTCAAAGAAAATGATAAAGGGATGGAGTTGTAAAGGAAGGTCAATTTGGGAAGAATAGTCATTTTAATAAGATGAACTCGTCCATAAATGTTTAGTGGCAGATTACCCCATCTTATTAATGTTTTAGTAATGTCTTTAACAACAGTCTGCCAACTAATTATTGGTATGTTCTTTAAATCTTGAGTTAAGTAAATTCCCAAGTATCGCATTTTTTGTTTCGCACCCTGAATAGGGATATTATTATTCCACCCCATTATCTCTGTTTTCTCTTTATTAATTTGGTAGCCTGACAGTTTTCCAAATACTTCTGATAAGTAAAATAGCCTGGGTATAGCTTCAGAATGGTTAGAGGTATACAGGAGGTGATCATCCGCATACAAAGCAGTTTTTAACATCATGTTACCCAACTTAAAAGGTTGAATTATATTGTCACCTCTAATGCCACAAACAAAAGGCTCCATATAAACATCAAACAAAAGAGGGGATAAGGGACAACCCTGTCTGGTACCTCGAGATATATCGAACCAATCAGATAATGCCCCGTTTACCAAAACTTTTGCCATTGGATTATGATACAATAATTTAATACCCTTAATGAATATTAGGGGGAACCCAAATGCCGTCATCGTAGCCCATAGATACTTCCAATTAACCTGATCGAAGGCCTTGGCCGCGTCTATCGCGACCAAGGCTAACGGAAGATCTTTATCTTTAGCGTAGTCTATGGCCCCTATCGCTTGAAAAGTTAGTTCGTTTAGTTGTCTCCCTGGGATAAAACCTCTTTGATCAGTGTGGATTATAGATTTTATTATCTTCGCAAGTCTGGTTGCTAAGATCCCGGAATATAGTTTCATATCCGTGTTTAGAAGAGAAATTGGCCTATATGACTCTATTTTCTTGGGGTCTTTGTTAGGTTTTGCTATAAGCGTTATTGTGGCTTCAGCCCAGGAAGGGGGTATACAGTAGCCGTGAGTTAGTAAAAGATTAAAGAGTGTGATAAGTGAGGGTAATAGCTGATCTATATAGTCCAAATAGATCTCGACCGGAAGCCCATCTGAGCCTGCCGCTTTCCCCCGCTTCATTTTCTTTAGTTGGTTTAATATTTCCCCTTCTGTTATCTCGCTTTCTAGATATCTTTTATCCAATGCAGAAATTTGAGGTAAATTTTTCTGGAGCAACCAGGTTTCTATCTCTTCTAACTTAGGGTCTTTATCTTCCGTATAAAGGCTTCTCATGAAGCTCCTGGCTTCTTCTCTGATATTGGCGTCTACCTCGATCAAATCTCCTGTCTCTCTTTGTATTAAGACTTTGATGCTATTCCTAGATCTTTCCTCTCTAGATTTCCAAGCTAGGAGGGCTCCACATTTTTCGCCATATTCAAAGTTCTTTAATTTACTGGTCTCCCATTTTTCTTTAATGATTTTCTCATCACAGACTTTAAGCTGAAGTTGTAACTCTATAAGCTCCTTCTCTAACAAGTGAACCCTCTCAGAGTTTGATAAAATTGCGTTTTGTAGCTCAAGATCTTTTCTGGTTATTGCCGCCAGGTCTTCCCTTCTCTTACCTTTCATAACCTTTCTTTTATGAGCCATTAAGGAACTCAAAACCCCTCTCAAAAATGCCTTATAAGCTTCCCAAACTACCTGGGGGGTAGCGGTCCCTAAGTTTATTGTGAAAAATTCTGTGGTTTTTCCTTTAACTTCTCTTTTACCTGGTCGTCTAATAGAAGTGACCTTTCCAAGGTCCATCTTGTTTTTAAAGGACTCAAGTTCAGTACAATTACCATTTCCAAAACTGCGTGATCTGACATCCCAACGGGTGTGAAGGAAAGATAATTAATGTCTGTGAGGAGATGCTGATCAACTAAAAAGTGGTCAATCCATGAATAGTTTTTATATTTCTTACTGTAAAAAGTAAATCCCCTTGAAGATCTATATTTCTTCCTCCATACGTCCGAAAGGCTAAAATATTTCATTATACCACCTAAGGTAGCGAGTGATTTAGTGGGAGCGTGGTACTTAGCTTTGGAGGTTCTATCTAATTTCTGATCAAAAACCAAGTTAAAATCACCTCCCAATATTACCCGGCCAGTTGACCCTATTAAAGCTGTCGCTAACTTAAGAAGCGGACCGGGGTTGTCGTCGTTTGGACCATAGTATACAGCAACTGTATATGGGATATTTTGAATATGTATTGCTGCTACCAACCATCTTCCTGTTTGGTCTGTCTCATATTTTTTCAGGCTTATCCCGCAATTTGCGCGAATTATAATGGAGACCCCTTTGTTGTTCCAGTCTGCCTAGAGCAGATTATTTCCTGTACCCATCTTAATTTCTTAAAAAGTGTCTGTTTCCTTTTTTCCCCCAAACCATTAATGTTCCATGAAAGGGCTTTAAGCTTATATGTATTACTCATAACCTTGCTATAATCTCGTACCCATCCAGAGCTATATATAGGTAATTTTTTTCTATACATGAGGATTTTTTATTTTTTGTGTTTTCTCCCACTGCTCCCTCCACCCAGTGTGCACCCAACCCCCAGAGGAACCCCCCCAACATACCAGACGATGGCATCGCCTTTGGAGCACCTAGGAGAATCCTCTGACTGAATCAAATATATTATAGCGAGTGAAAAGTGTAGTACTAGTAAATCATATTCCCTCTTCCGTCAGTTAGTGTTTCAGTGTATTATATTTATTCTCTATTTGTTCCCTCATACCCTTTCTCCCTTTCCTTTACCCCTTGCCCCCCCTTTTTTTTTTTTATAAGACCCGTCGTTGGCAGTTGTCTAAGTAATCACTGATTTTCCTGATCATCTCTCATGCGACCTAAAAGGTTATCTACCTCTTCCGGTTGTGAAAAACTGTAAGTCTTATTTTTCCACATAATTCTAAGTAGAGCAGGAAACCTCATCTGCACATGGGCTCCCAATGATCTCAATTCTGGCATTCTGGTGCCGAGCTCCCATTGTCTCTGTGCAGTTCTGGCTCCTAAATCAGACCTGATAAGGTATGGGTTAGACCGGTAGCGAAGATCAATTTTCGACAGACATCTCCCTAAGATAAGCTCCTTAACGCTGAAAGTTTGAAAGTTTACCAGTATCTTTCTAGGAGCTTTCCTATCTGGGCGTCTCTTAAAGGGGTCTCTGTGTACTCTCTGGATTTCCGCCTCCAAACCTATATCTGGACGGTCTTTTAAGACTCCTTCCCTGAGAAGCCTACAAACAAATCCCTTTATGTCCTCCAGCTCCTCACCCTCTGGTATTTTCAGGATTCTTAGGTTATTTCTGCGGGCCTGGGTTTCCAGTCTCTCGACATCTGCGGCCAGTGACCTGTTTTGCGCTTTCAGGGTGTCTATATCTTTTGAGTTTCCTTGTACAGCTTTACTCAATGTTGTTACTTCCGTTTCCAATTTCCCCGTACGGAGAATAACATCATCTAACTTGGATTCCAAAAGGTCGAATCTGTCGTGTATTGTCTTTTGATTACTTTCAGATATCTCAAATTTTGACATCATATCACCCCTTAAGACCGAAAAAGATGGCCCAATCGATCACTATCTTGCTCACATGATTCTTCTGATCCTCTTCTTGATCTGGAAGGGGCTGATTCTGGGGTTTTATCTTTATTGGGATCCTGGTTCGTATTACCTTCTTGGGTCCCAGTTGAGCCATTTTGTAAAAGCTTATCTGTTACTGGAAGTCTCTTGGGTCTGGTGTCTTGCATACCTGTTGCTTTATCGCTAGGTAAAGTCTTATTTGAGATTACAGGGGGACGGGGGTGGAAGTAGGGAAGGGGGAGTTGAAGGTATGGGAGATGCGTCAGAAATTTTATGCTCAGGAGGATTCGTCTGAACCTGTTGATGCTCTAAATCGGATATTACCAAAGTCTCTGTGCCCCCAACCTCTTCTCTTATTGCCCCTTCATTCAAGGGGCCCAACAACCCAGCGTCCTCCATATTGCATAAATTTTCGAAAGGCCCAAAGCGATTTTTTAGAGGCACTGTGTTAACTCTTCCCTCTGTTTGTGTAGTGGAGCTCATAGCCTGATCTCGGACTTTAAATTAGGATTTAAGCGAGGGAGTCTTCTTCACCACCTGTTTATCTGTATTTACTCCTTTAGATTTTTTTACTGAAGTTGCCCCTTTGTTTTTCCTTTTGCAGGGGTTAATGGCATGGGTCTCGCTCTCTCTTCAAATTCCAGGGCTCCTCCCTCCTTCAATTCTTGCCTTGACCTCAACTGGTACCTATTCCTTCTTGGGGGGGGGGGGGGGGGGGTAGTTCTTTTTCTCACAGTACTCAAGCTTATATTTACAACGCTAGGCGTGGTAACTGCAGTTGCTACTGTTTCTTTAACTAAGACTGCAGACTCTGATACTTCCTGCACCTGCTCTGATACCACGTCTAAATCTGAGGAGTTTTCCACGATTTTAGGAGTCTCTTTCAGGGGATTATTCTTGGCAGGGTCCTTTATTGATATCCGCTCCATATAACCCTGCCTCCTTAACAAAAGTGGGGGATTTATTATTGAACCCCCCTTTTCTCCTCACCTTACCGCGAGGTAATTATACAGCTCGCCGGGAAAAGCATTCTAGGGTTCTTTGCACGCTGGCCCTCTGAGCTGAAGCTGGAATATAGCAGAGCGTGATCTGCTCCATAGACACCGCCGGCGTTCTCCCGGAGTAAACGATGCCTCCCACGTCATGCAGGTCTGGGTGAGCGCAGGTCCTAGCGCCGACTGCTATAGCCCTCGCGTATCCGGCCGGCCGTTAACCTCGCAAGAGAAAGAGGAGCCGGCTTAGCCTAACCAGTGATAATTTTCAGGGCATAAAACATCTGCCTCTTACCTTAACATAGGGAACTTGAAACCTCTCGACGAAAAACCGACCTTAAGCCTAGTCATCGGGAAACTCCACAGTGCTGCCGCGACCGGCTCTCAGCTCGCCGCCATGTTCCTCGTGGTTCCTGTGGCAGTGGCAGAAGTGACCTCTCAGCCGTTAAAGACACCAGCAACCGGATCATCTGCACCAGATACAACAGTAACATTGTGTGAAGAAGAGGATTGGCTAACTCAGCTTGTGTTTGGTTCTCAAAAGGTCCCAGCAAAAAGTAAGCAAAGTGGAGGAACTGTGGAGAACCTTGAGTCGATGGTGCAGGACTATCTGAATGACTCAACAGAGGTCTATGTTCATGATGACCCATTGGCGTATTGTCATGGGAAAAAAGATTTGTTGCCAGAGATCTCCAACCTGGCTATGAACTACTTGTCTTGCGCACTCGCAAGCGTGTCTTCTGAACGTGTTTTCAGTGCTGCTGGTGGCATTGTAACTTGCAAAAGGACCCGCCTCTCACCCAAAAATGTGGAGAGGTTAACAATGATCAAGATGAATCAGCACCTCATACCACCAGATTACAAAGTACGAGAATACACGCCGGAAGAAGACAAGGAGGACACCAACGTAGATGAGGGAATTTCTTCTCTGTCAGGTGACCTACTCCCACCTGAATTCGCAGAGTATGAGGACAAACTCTTTCTCCCTGACACCGAGCCCTGAAAATGAGCCAATAAATCAATAACTTTCTTTTTCGTCTTTATTCACTTTTATTCCTGTGTGTATTTCTTTCTTTGTTTTGTAAAGTCAATATAAATCAAAACTTTAATCACCTAATCACAAAAACAAGCCCATCAGCAGAACTGTCTTCACTTATTTGCTTATTAATTTGAAGGTGCTGCAGTCTGCATTTCTCAGGTTCACAAGTTTACAAGAACATGCTCCTTCATCCTCCTCCTCCTCCTCCAGACTCCTATTTCCCTCAAAGCAGAGGGCTGGATTAAGCCCAATGAAGAAAGACTCTGCACTTGTGGTGGTGTTCTACTTCTTTGTGGGTGAGTTGACGGCTCTGGGGCCATTGCTGGGAAGGTATATTACCGGATAAAAGTGGTTTTGCGAAAATCAGACTTGCAAAAGTGTTTGCCTTTTTGCTCACTATCATGTTTTCGGGGGCCTGTTTTGGGGGCTTCCTGGTGTTTGTGGGTGGGTTTTGGGGTCTGGGAGCACTGTTGGCACAGTCTAATGTTGATTGCATTTGTTTTCCAGGACATCCATGGTGGAAAAGTGGAGTTATGACCTAGCTCCGCAGCGCGTTTGGACAGAAGGCCCAAAAATATTGTAAGTATTAGATTTTCCATTTTTGCTTTTTGCCTGTTTGGGGGTGTTGTGCTTTATTGCGGGTGGGTTGGCGGGTCTTGGGGCATTGTGGGTAGGTTTCGGGGTCTGGGAGCACTGCTGGGTATGGATACATTTGATTGCAAGAGGTTTGAAGAAAATCCATGGTTTCAAAGGGGAGTTATGGCCTAGCTGCAGAGCGCGCGCAGAATGATTTTGGAAATTGCCCTGAAAATGACTGGGTCCCCATTTTTGTACTTTTGCTTTTTGGCTATTTGGGGGTCTTCTACTTGTTTTCACCTGGGTTGATGGCTCTGGGGCCATTCCTGGGAAGGTCTAATACCGGATAAAACTGGTTTGGACAAAATCCATGAGGAAAAAGTTTTTGCTTTTTCTGACATTTTGCTCAATTTAGCGTTTTCGGGGGCCTGTTTGGGGGGCTTCCTGGTGTTTGTGGGTGGGTTTCAGGGTCTGGGAGCACTGCTGGGTATGGATACTTTTGATTGCAAGAGGTTTGAAGAAAATCCATGGTGGCGAAGGGGAGTTAGGGCCTAGCTGCAGAGTGCGCGTGGAGTGATTTTGGAAATTGCCCTGAAAATGACTGTCCCCATTTTTGTACTTTTGCTTTTTGGCTGTTTGGGGGTCTTTTACTTGTTTTCACCTGGGTTGACGGCTTTGGGACCATTGCTGAGAAGGTCTAATACCGGATAAAACTGGTTTGGACAAAATCCATGAGGAAAAAGTTTTTGCTTTTTCTGACATTTGCTCAATTTAGCGTTTTCGGGGGCCTGTTTGGGGGGCTTCCTGGTGTTTGTGGGTGGGATTCGGGGTCTGGGAGCACTGCTGGGTATGGATACTTTTGATTGCAAGAGGTTTGAAGAAAATCCGAGGTGGCAAAGAGGAGTTATGGCCTAGCTGCAGAGCGCGCGCGGAGTGATTTTGGAAATTGCCCTGAAAATGACTGTCCCCATTTTTGTACTTTTGCTTTTTGGCTGTTTGGGGGTCTTCTACTTGTTTCGCCTGGGTTGACGGCTCTGGGGCCATTGCTGGGAAGGTCTAATACCGAAATAAAACTGGTTTTGACAAAATCCATGAGGAAAAAGTTTTTGCTTTTTCTGACATTTCGCTTAATTGAGCGTTTTCGGGGGCCTGTTTGGGGAGCTTCCTGGTGTTTGTGGGTGGGTTTCGGGGTCTGGGAGCACTGCTGGGTATGGATACTTTTGATTGCAAGAGGTTTGAAGAAAATCCACGGTGGCAAAGGGGAGTTATGGCCTAGCTGCAGAGCGCGCGTGGAGTGATTTTTGAAATTGCCCTGAAAATGACTAAGTCCCCATTTTTGTACTTATGCTTTTTGGCTGTTTGGGGGTCTTCTACTTGCCTAGGTAGACGGCTCTGGGGCCATTGCTGGGAAGGTCTAATACCGGATAAAACTGGTTTGGACAAAATCGGAGGCAAACATTTTTTTGCGTTTTTGCTAACTTGCTTGTCTTTGAGGTGCTATTTGGGGGGTTCCGGGTGTTTGTGGGTGGGTTTTGGGGTCTGGGAGCACTGCTGGCACAGTCTAATTTTGATTGCATTTGTTTTTCAGGAAATCCATTTTGGAAAACGGGAGTTATGGCCTAGCTGCACAGCGCGTTTGGACAGAATTGAAAGAACTGAAGGACGAAAAATATTGTAAGTATGAGATTTTCCATTTCAGCTTTTTGGCTGTTTGGGGGTGTTGTGCTGTTTTTGCGGGTTGCTTGGCGGGTCTTGGGGCATTGCTGGGAAGGTCTAATATCGGATAAAAGTGGTTTTGACAAAATCCATGCTGAAAAGCCTTTTGGCATTTTTTGTAACTTAGGGTTCATTAGGGTTAGCACTAGCAGCAGTATTCCATGTGTTTGGGGGTGTTCTAGATTTTTGCAACTGGGTTCTGGGGTCTTACAGCACTCGTGGGAATGTGTACTCTTGGTTGCAAGTGGTTTGAAGAAAATCCATGGTGGGAAAGGGGGGATTTGGCCTAGTTAAAGAAAGCGTTTGCCACTATTCTTAACTTAGGGCTTGTTAGGGTTAGCAGTATTGTATTGCATGTGTTTGGGCGGGGGGGCTGTTTGTGGGGTGGTTTGCGAGTCTTACAGCAATGCTGGGTATGGATACTTTTGCTTGCTTGCAAGTGGTTTGAATACAATCCACGGTGGGTAAGGGGGGATTTGGGTCTACTTTACTTTCAAAGTACGTTTTGTCACCATTTTTCTACTAGGCCTCGTTTTTTGAGATCTGATTGGGGGTCTTCTGCATTTTTGCGACTGGGTTTAGTAAGGGTCTGGGAGCACTGCTGAGAAGTTCTAATTTTGTTCTAAAACACGGTTTACAGTACACCTAGCTTGAGGGGAAAGATCCGCTAAATTAATTCGCCCATACTTATTTATCCTTCAAAAGGAGACTCAGACAGAGTACGCACTTTCAAAAATATTGTACTGTCTATTAGGAAACTCAAAGTGTGACTTTTTGCACTACACAGCGTACATAACTTATATTTATTTGTCAGTGGTGTTCTAATATCACTTCCTGTTTTTCCATCAATAATTACAGGCCGGGTTTCAGTCTGTGCAATGGGAAAAAAAGGATGAAGTCAGGCTTCACAGTAGCGAGCCGCAATTCAGCATCTGCCAGGCAGGCAGTGGACAGGGTGTCTTCTGGTCACCAACATTGATGGACGGAGCGTCAGCTGGAATGGAGGAGTCCGGCTAATAAGAGAAATGGTTTGATGCATGCAACTTACCAAATTCAACAGGACAACTACAACAACATACAGATACAGTATCCGTTCTTTTCTAATTATCTTTTAAGTAATGTTATTGCTGTGAGCTTCTATGAGTGTGACTCTGCATTTCTTTCATCTCTGCTTCTAAATTCATCCCTACAGCCATTCTATAGGTTTTACTTGTGCTATTTTTTAAACCTAATTTAATGTAAGAAGTGTTTCTCTGAGTGCAGAGATAGGCAAGTGAAACGCATAATTAGTACTGCAGCCCTGTACTGTCTCATTCTTTCATTCACGGTTGTCGAAAGTACTACTTACTTTTCAGTAACCATACATCCAGTAGTGCATGCACTTCCTTTATGTCACTTAAAAGATTTATGGTTAGCTTTGTACCCAAAGATTTCTTTATCTTCAATTATTGTTTGTCCATGCTGTGCTTTTCTTTTCTTCTCTCAACAAAACTTTTCCAAAATCCCCCATTCCCATCTATTTTCCAAACCCCAACCCTCTTAGGCTGTGTGGTTTTGATTGATGTGTGACTAAATGACAGCAATAATCCCACACACTTGCTGGGGAGGATAAGGTCATAGCAACAGGCTGGTGAAGGAATCAGAGCATATATTCTATTCTTACTCAGCTTGACACTCAGTCACTATTGGCAAATGAAAGCAGATTTTCATGTGCGCCATCAACTTGATTGGTCATCAAGAACATCCTCCTCCTAGACGTGGCAAATTATTACGCTGCTGTGTCCTTCACCTTCGGTACTATTTCTTGTAGTAGTAGCCAATGTCAAAGAAATTCAACGCAAGTGCTAGTTATACTTTCAATACTTTACCATTTGTTAGGCTACATTGTGGCACTGTTCTAGTGTACTGTCACCTGCTATATTCTCTATTGTACCGTTCTAATGCTACGGTAAGGACAAACAAGGTTTCATTTTCTTTTTTTCCAGATGCTGCAACTGCCACTGTGTAACACCACTAGTACCACCGCAATGATGATATTTCATCCGCCCAGGATTGCCAACCTTAAACGCCATTTGCCATGCAGCCAGCCCTGTGCCTAGTCCTATTTCCAAACACAAATTACAGGTAAGATAAGCGTTTGGGGGGAGGAAGTATAATGGAGTATTAGGAGAGACGAGAGACTGACGCTGGTACTAGCAAAGTCCTAGGACTATTGAATTCACTTACTGTGCGAGAGGCACTTACTTTTGAAAACGTTTCGGCAATTAATTACACAACTTGAATCAAGATGCCACTTAAGTTTCAGGAAAACAAACTTACTGTTAAACCCCCACCCACCAGCCTCAAAAGCAGTAAAAAAAACACGTATGGTAAGATAAAGTTTAAAGTATATCTATATCCCGAACAAAAATAATCTCCCGCAAGACCCAACCCACCCCCACTCCCTAACCCCAACGAATGTCCGTGAAAAGTCCAAAAAACCCAACTCCCAAGTCCCACCCCCCAGAAGTCTTAAAAAAAGGGGCAAGGGACAGTCTCCTCCTACTGCTGGCTGCTGCTGTTGACTTTCCGGGCCAGGTCGGCATGCTCCTTGCGGAGGGTCTCAAGCAGGGTTTTGGTATTGAGGAGCTCCTGCTTGAGGTAGGACACCCTCAGGGAAAGGCGGTGCATCCGCTTTTTGCAACTGCTGTGGGGGGCAGCTGATTTCTTTGCTGCTCGGCGGTGGCGGTGGCTGCGGTACCCCGGCTCTGTACCGCTGGAGACCTGCTGCGCTTACTGGGTGACCAAGGGAGCGCGGAGGAGGATGCAGCTGTGCCGGTAGATGTTGTGGTAGACTGCGTGTCCCCCTCCTCCTGGGCCACCAGCCGCCGATATTCAGCGACAGTGGCCTCCAGCCTCCGTTGCCAGGCCCGTCTAGCCAGCTCCTTCCTGGTTGGTTTGGAAGGAGCATCTATATGAAGAAAGAAAAACATAGGCTATAACCAATGCTCTTTAAGATTAACACAAAATGATTCAGCAGAAAGTTGTGTCACAGTAGAACTAGCAACTTGCAAGAGCAGTACATAACTATTGTGGCCAGTATCTATCTAACCTCCCACTTCTTCATCCTTGCTCTAACATTAGTGGGAGTTTAAGGAATCAATTCTACGAGCACTATGGACTCACTCCATTAGAGTCGACTATGACAGTACACCAGTCTTATTCTTCTTCTTCTCTCTTGTTTAGCAAAATTGGTACGTTAACTTCTGCAAGCCTGCATAATGCCAGCGCAGTCAACTTGCACCCGAGAAAAACAGACGCCCGCCATGATGAGTCAGACAGACTTGCGTTACTGTACCAGTCTAGTACATGCAGGTGGTGATGCTCTTACTTTTCTATTATGGGTGGCACTGAGAATACTCTGTTACAAGGGCTACTGCTTAATTAATTTAACTTTCACCCTACAGTGCCAATGAATACTAGAAAAGGAAAATGAAGAAGATAAATATTCTGATTTTCTATCACTGCACATGGTATGTATTTGCTTACATATGGGATGACTTTAGGTGCTTTGCTTTTTATTGAGTCAACAGTGATACATCAACAAATGAAGGACCGAGTTCTACTAAACTTATTAACAGAGGTAGTGAGTGGCCATCATAATAGCCGGATATATGCTGTGCTTGCAATACAAACTACTGCTACTATTCATGGTAGTATTCGGACAACATGACAACTTCTTTTCCTTGCCTTTCCTACACTGGGATGGACGTGCGGGTGCGGTGTTACATGCTCTTCAAAGTAACACTTAGTTCATCCAGTGACCGTCTACTCTCTCTAGATACACATATGCTATCTAAGAGTCAGATAGTACCATGATCCAGGCATCCATCCATTCAAACTATATGTCAATCATTCTTCTTCATGTCTCTCATCTGGACAAACCTCATGTTTTCTCACGGGGAGCACCCTATGCATTCTGCAATCTCAATAAGTAAGGAATATAAGAGCTTACCACTGCCGGCCACTACCGTGGCAACCCGCACAGCAGTTTGGTCCGACACTTGCTCCGCCTCCTCCCCAGAGCTTCCCTCCACCTCCGCGCTGGGCCCAGCACCAGATGTTCCACCTACAAAGTACATTTAAGAATGTTAGATGTCATAGACACACACCACTCACAAGTATTTTGTCTAGGAATGAAGAAATGTGAATACAGAAACCAATCTAATAATTTGTGACTGTCTACTTTAAAGTAAAAATGTCCCTTTTTCCAGGGAAGGGTGTTGTCTTGCTGCACTTTTTGGCACAACTGATGAATGCTTGCTTTTTAACACGCACCATTTTTCTCATAACAGACAGAAGCTTCACTTCTAAGAACAAATCATCATAACTAGGACGAAGGGACCAATGATTCAGCACCAAAATGAAAAATGAAAGTTCAAACCAGGTGAGGGCTCGGCTCGCCCACAATAAATGTGTGAAATAAAAATCACTATAAGCACTTTTCCATTTTTATTCAACCGTTTATGTTTTTTTACAAGCTTGATTTTAATAAATATTTTTACTTTTAATAAAGCTTTAAAACTTAAATAGACTCTGTGGTTTTTGTTCATGAGTGAATGAGCAAAATGTTTTGCAATTTGCAAGCATGAGTCCGTGCCTCTGACACTTCTGGACTCGTACTCTTGTCCTGCGTTGGATAATCATCATTGGGGATCAATCATCAATGAATTCGGGAGCTAAAGGACTCTGCCACACTATCTAGTCAGTAAGGAGATTGGGGGTTCTTCAAAGTCTGATATCACTGAGGTATGTGGAAAGTCTACCTGCACCTATTATAATTGATAAACAATGCACTATTTAGTGTCCATAGTTCTGTTTGTGCAGATTTGTCCCTGCAACAGTAGTAGTATGGATTGTCCTCCTATCCAAACCAAAAGTAAAGTAGTATCTTATTCTTTCTTGGTGGTCATTCACCTTTTTATTGTTGGTAATTGTCAAAGCATAAACATTTAGAAGACTTGAAAATACATTATGGACAATCCCAGAGGACTGCACTCAGTGCATAGAGCTATTGCTGACTAGAATGGGAGTTTCGTTTTACACCTTGTGCCAAATGTGCAATCTTAGTTAGCTACACAGACAGACTAATAAGAATAATCTAGTAATACTAGAAAACAATAAGAGAGAGAGGGCAAGAGACACTCTCGGTCACCTATTGTATGGAAGCCCAACCTGGTTGGTGACATGCTTCATCATCGGGCCCACCAGCAGAAGTCGAATACCTCCCTGGTGTGCTACAACGCCAGGTTACTGCGGAGCTGGTTGTTGTGACAGAGATGTGACCCCACTATAAAGTGGAAACTTCCAACATAATCCTTGGTAGTTCTCCCACACATATTTTTAATCCATGTCGAGCTGACCAGTGAATACATTTTTTGTTTGGGACAGCTAAGACATTTTTAAATCACGTTTTTTCACATCTCTGTCACAACAACCAGCTCCACTTTGTAAAGCCCTGCGCCAGCAGGGGGCGTTCTGGCACAAGGGAGGGCGTTCCTGTGCAGGAACGCATCCTAAAAGTGGCTGAGGGAAATCTACAAGATTTCAATCAGTCACTTTTAGGACAATGATGCGTGACCCAAACCCTGCGCCTGCTTAAAGCAGACGTACGGCTTGATGCAGCATAGGGGAGATAGGGCACCCCAGAGCATTGCTGGAGCTGCGCCATCGTTGCGATGCAACTCCAGCAAGGCTCCGCCTTTATGGCACAGATGCGTAACCCTTCGGTGACGTTTTGGGCCCATGGTGTGCCGCATTGTAAATACGACGCACCATGGGTGGTGGTGGCGTGGCGCACAATTACTGGCGCATCCCTGCTACTTTGCAGGGATGCGCCGGTAATTAAAAATCTGACCCTTAGTGTCTAGCATTACTCAATTCTTTAAACTACACTCATACATGATTTCACAGGCCAATGAAATGAATCAAAATCGAAAACAAATAAGCATAGTAGCAACGCTACTGAGAAGGAGAGCAGTGCACCTGAAATGCACAGAAGATTTTGAAATATAATTTACCTACAATGTAATCAGCAGCATTATTGCTCTTGGTAAAAAACAAAAATTTGCAATATAATAACACACAGAGCAGGAGAAAACAGAGTAGTGAAGAAATAGCTACTACTACTCACCAAGCCCGGGGATCTCAAGGCTGAGCAGGTCGATCAAGTCGCGTTCCCGGTCAAGGAGATCCGTCCAACGGTGGGTGGCCTGGTTGTAGGTGCGCCGGACCCGAGAGTGTTGGTACATGGCCCGGAACACCTTCTCCCACCGCTTCCGGCGGGATCCCGGATCCCGTACCCACTAGCGATCTTGCCGCCTGCCATGATGGTCCTGGGGAGGCGGCGCTGAACATAAAAAACTAGTGCGGCCACCTCCTCCGCGCTGAAGATCTCCCGGGCTGTGACCTGCTCCCCCCTCAAATGCCCGCACGGGAGCCGGGCATGGGGTGCAGGACCCTTCCCCTTCTCTGGATGCTTACCGGCTCCCTTTACTATGGTCTGGGCAGAAAGGAAGCTAAATAATAAAGAAGAAATAGAATAGGGAAGAAAAAAAGAAAAGAGTTTGAAAAAGTAGTTTAAAATAAACCAAAAGTAGCAGAAAACACAAAAATATAGAGCTAGAAAAATAGAGGGATAGATAATAAGTAAAATAGATTAAAAAAAAACTTCAAACAAGCAAAGGATGGCAGAGATTCAGAGAGGATACAGAAAGCATGCCCAGAACCATAGCAATGAATGAGAAACAAGATGGGAGCGCCTGTTCATGACCACGTGGGTAAGTTCGCGTGTGATTTTCCTCGCAATCACACGCGAAATTGTACTAGCGAACCGCACACTTTGCGAGATTACACATCGCGCCTGGAAACGGAAATACATCATACAAACAAGATGGCCGCGCCCGTGAACGACCGTGAGGATAACTTCACGCCGTTGCGCTACAAGCGGCTCGCTAAAACGCACAAAACCTTGGGAACTAACACGCCGCAAAAAAACAAATCGCATATTCGCACGAATTTCCGGCTTCCGAATTCAATCTCGCGCAAATTCGCGCCCGCGAATCTCGCAAAATTGCAGAAAAACAAGTTTTGCTAAACTGAAAGCACTCAGCAGGTGCAAAAGTTCAAACTCATCATTAGTAACCATTCCCTGTAGTGCTTCCTGAGGGGCCCCTCCAGAGTTCAGTTGCCTACTTGCAACTATTCTATGACCCTGCTCTGACCCTCACAGCAGGCTCATAGAATATCTACAAGTAGGCCACAAAGGTCCTGGGAAAAAAGATTGCACTGCAACAGAAAGCAAATTACAGATAAGGAAGCAGGTGCCAGACTGGAAGTTTAAATTCAGTGACACATTAATCAACCCCAAATTAATTCATGTCAGTTGAAGCAGGGCAGGTGTTCTTGCTTTTCCCTCCCAATAATCTACAGTGATGAACCAGAGGGTGGCAGTGATGTACCAGAGGGTGGCATGGGTGAACCAGAGGGTGGTAGTGGTGAAACAGAGTGTGCTGTGAACCTGTGATGATGAACCAGACGTAGAAACAACATAGTCACGACCGTTGGGAGCGGACAAGTAAGTTCGCAATTGCAAACTGGTACAAAACCCTCGCGAACTGGTAGAAACCCTTGCGAACACAAAATAAAAAAAAGCAAATTCGCGAGAGTTTGTGGATTTTGCGGAGTGCGAATTTTTGAATACGCAAATTCGCGAACGCCAGATTTGCAAAATTGCCCATGCTTAAACAAAATCCAAAATACTTACATGCATGCTTGAATTAACAACCCTCCTCCAGTTGTATGCATTGGGTAGTTGCTGACAACCAATATACTCAGCCTGCAGGTGAGCCTAAGACCATGGGAGAGCCTGAGAGAGGGTGTTAGGAATTAAACACCTTTGCGGGCGTTTGTTCGCTCGTTTTCTTTTCTTGACTTCTGCTGTATGAATGGTACGTACCTTGAGAATTATTAGTTGTTTAAGTGCCCCCTGTGAGAGTGAGCGCTCCGCCCTTACCTTCTTTTAGGGCCGGGTGTCTCTCCTAGTGAGTCTGTGCTGCTCCGCTGTTTCCGCCCACAACAGCCGGCCGGTGCTCCTCACATCCCCTCATTTTTGTTTTCGTTTGTGTCTGGTGTGAATGTCCTTCGAGAGTTCTACTCCTCATACCCCGATACTGAGTATCCTGCTTACCTTTACTGAACTCTTCGATAAAGTCCACCTGACCTACAGATGGGGTAAGCCCTCCTGGAGAATCACGCATGTCATACTTTCACAAAGAGACCCTGAGACAGGACACATGCATCCTATAGCATACTTCTCTAAAACCCTATTACCAGCTGAAAGAAACTACACTATAGGTGAAAGAGAATTGTTAGCTATCAAGTTGTCCTTCCAAGAGTTGAGGCATCATTTATTAGGATCCCCACATGTTGTTACCATTTATTCGGACCACAAGAATCTTCAATTTTTTAAATCAGCCAGAGCCCTCACGCACAGGCAAATGCGGTGGTTGTTATTCTTTAGTGAATATGACTTTTTAATCACCTATCGCCCAGGGATACAACAAGGAAAGGCTGATGCTTTGTCCAGGCTGGGTCATGACCAATGTTTGGAACAAGAACAGCCCCGTCCTATAATACCTGAAAACAAAATACTGGGAGTGGGGGAAAAAGATCACAACCTTCTTGAGCAAGTCAAACATTTTCTCTTAGACTTGTCACCTGAAGACTGGTTGAAGGATCCTCTACACACCATTAGAGAAGGGTTATTCTAGCATGACAACAAATTGTTTGTCCCTGCTTCAGAGTTGAGACTGAAAATCATAGAATGGTGTCATAGTAGCACCTTGGCTGGTCATCCAGGCATTCGGAAAACCAATGACTTATGTAACAGGTGGTTTTGGTGGGATTCTATGTTCAAAGAGGTAGCAGCATATGTACAAGCTTGTGCCACTTGTGCTCGCCAAAAGGCGTCGCATTGTGCTCCTACAGGACTCTTAAAAAACATAGCCATTCCTCCACATCCTTGGCACACGATTAGCATGGATTTTATGACGGATTTGCCCCCTTGTCAAGGTTTTACCTCGATCTATGTGGTTGTTGATTTACTGTCCAAAATGGGACATTTCATCCCTCTGAAGAAAGTCCCTTCCTCCAAAGAACTAGCATCTGTCTTCTTGAGAGACATTGTCAAATTACATGGTTTACCCACGGTCATAAGCTCAGACAGAGGTCCACAGTTTGTCTCAAAGTTATGGAGGGGGTTGTGTTCTGTTCTGGGTATAGATCACAGACTTTCCACTGCTTATCACCCCCAAACTGATGGGCAAACAGAAAGGACCAATCAAACCGTAGAACAATTTTTTGCATTGTTTATTGACTTCCCTTCCATCTACCTGGGTCCAAGCCTTACCTTTGTCTGAATTCGCCTACAATAATTCTAGCCATTCAGCTACACATATATCTCCTTTTTTCTTTGTGCAGGCACAACACCCTAGGATGATCACTATTACAATACCTCCCAAGGACTCCACTGTGCCTTCCCTAGATGAACACCATGCCCAAATTAAGCTAGTATGGGAAACAGCAAAGACAGAGTAAGGTAAAGCCAAAGAAGCGATGAAAAGACAAGCGGATAAACACCGAAGACCAGAACCCATGTACACAATAGGAGAGAAAGTGTGGTTGTCCACTAGAAATCTAAAGATGGAAGGATCGAAAAAACTCCAACCAAGGTTTAGAGGTCCCTTCCCCATAGAGAAAGTCATATCCCCTGTCACCCTGAAGTTGCAACTACCCCCTTGCATGAAAATCCATCCTGTTTTCCACAGCTCATTGTTAAAGAAATATATCCCGTCTATTGTCCCTGAAATCCCTCCTCCACCAATACAAATTGATGGAGAAGCTGAATATGAAGTGAGAAAGATTCTAGATTCCCGGAAACGAAGAGGCAAACTCCAGTACCTCATAGATTGGGTAGGATACCCCCCAGAGGATAGGTCATGGGAACCTGCAGAAAACATACATGCAGCGAGATTGATTAAACAATTCCACAGACTTCATCCTGCTAAGCCTGGTCCTCTGAATAGACCTTTGGGGAGGGGTACTGTTAGGAATTAAACACCTTGACATGCGAGATTGCTGGGATGTGGTCTTTTCCCCAGTTCCCTAAAACAAAAAAAAGCTATTTATTTTTAGACGCTCCCTTAACAGAGATAGAGGCACGGCAGAACGTAGCCTTTACTTGGCTTACTGTTCCGGTACCACGCCCCCTCTTCACTTCCTGGTTCCTTGCTCGAGTTCTCCGTGGCGTCCTTCGGATTTCTTCGAGGCTCCTTGGACCCTTTCCCTCCTTGATTCCTTCATTCCCTGACCCTGCAGCAGCTAGCGAAGCTGTTACTCTGTGAGAGTGTTTTTGCTGAGCTTCGGATTTTCTTGGTTTGTACGCGAGTGTGTTTATCGCGACTACCCTTACTTTGCTCACGCATTTTGCGGGCGTTTTTTCGCTCGTTTTCTTTTCTTGACTTCTGCTGTATGAATGGTACGTACCTTGAGATTTATTAGTTGTTTAAGTGCCCCCTGTGAGAGTGAGCGCTCCGCCCTTACCTTCTTTTAGGGCCGGGTGTCTCTCCTCGTGAGTGTGTGCTGCTCCGCTGTTTCCGCCCACAACAGCCGGCCGGTGCTCCTCACATCCCCTCATTTTTGTTTTCGTTTGTGTCTGGAGTGAATGTCCTTCGAGAGTTCTACTCCTCATACCCCAATACTGAGTATCCTGCTTACCTTTACTGAACTCTTCGATAAAGTCCACCTGACCTACAGTTGGGGTAAGCACTCCTGGAGAATCACGCATGTCAATGTCTCCTGTATGAAGGTTAGTGAATTAAGTAAATATTATGTGTATTGCCTATTTTGTTTTCTAGCCTGGACATACACCTGTGACTCCTGCTGTACCCTGCCGACCCCCCTCGTATGAGGAGAGTGGTGGACACTCCTTGGGTAATTCCATCATACTTTTAGGGGACAGTAGACAGGAGTGTGTATCTATTCGCATTCTTGCTTCTGTGTCCTGGAGGTGTGGGGATTCTTCTTCGCTCCCGTGGAAATTAGTTATTCGCCTGACCGAGGGTTGCAAGACATCACCACCAGACAGGGCCCTCCATAAGGCAAAAGACAGAGAGCAGAAGGGCGACTTCACTGCCTGTACGACTCCACCCACTGGATCGACGCTTTGGTGTTCAAGTCCACCTCCCTTAGTTCAGCATGTAACCCCTTGAGACACACCTACAGACAGGAGGAGCATGTTTTACTCATTTTAATTTTAATTTGGCCTTAACCCAGATCTGACTGTTTTCAAAACATAACATAATGTAACACCAGTTACTTTCTGATTTCTGTTACCACTAACTGGTCCATTCCAACTGTGCTCCTTTTAGATCTGTACTCTTTTGGCCACTCAAAAAAAGATTGTTTTGCTTGCTGAAGTCTGTAAGAGCCTCTTCTTTCCCCTTTGCAGCTTATACTTTTTCTGGATTATCCTCTGCTCTTTCTCTCTCCTTTGCCTCTCCACTCAGTCCTGTATGATCCCACACTTCCACCCACAGCCCTCCCCACCTTCTGGCTCTGCTCCCCTTTGTTTGCTCTGATTTTCCTCTTTTCTGCCTGTGTTTTTTGCTATTTTCAACTCTGGACTCTCTCTTGCTCTCTTTCTCTCTCTCTTTCTTAATCTCTTTTTGTCTATCTTTCTCTCTCCTCCCTCTGCACTCATTCAGTGTGTAACCCCACACTCTCCCACATCCATTAACCTCTTACTGGTTATGCTCCACTTTCCCTCTCTGCAGCCTGTGTTGTTTCTGTCTTCCACTCTGTGTTCTCTCTGCTATTCCACCCCACTCATCTATGTGATCCTGAGCACTTTTTATTTGTCCACATACACTCTGCCCCCTTATCACTCTTCTCTCAAGCCCTACTGACTACCTGAGTCTGCTTACTAGCCCAATTGATTTGTTCTCTTCTGACTACATTCCGAGAGCCTCTATGGTATTTGCTGAGTTACAGCAGGACGAAGGGATATAAGATTTAGATCCACTTTTGAAATAAGTTTTTCTTGTGTTATCTGTAAACATGAGTGTGTTTTTTCCAATTATGGGCGCAATTAACAAATCAATGTTGCCTAAAGAGGTCTACTCTTTATGCCCTCCTCCTCCTCCCCCATTTACTCTTCCTCCATTCCTCACTCTCTACCAGCATTCCCAGACAAAAGTTGTGATTTCAATATCTGTACTGTTTTTAATGGTTGCCGGGCTAATGCTAGTCTGGAACGTCAGATGGGGCTAAGAGCCTGCGAGAGGGTCTAGTGGCCTCACCATCAGCCCATAGAAGAACTCGTTATAGGGTATCTCAGCGAGGGCGTCAAGTCAAAGGGCAAAGAGGACAAGGGCCACTTCCCTGTTTGGGCCTGGTAGACATTAGGGCCAGAAAGCTAGTGGAATTCTATTCCTCTTAAAGTGGTTAAATAAAATCAGAGAGCCAGCAGCCATCTATGATATGATGGTAATGGTGGAACCCAATAATGGGATGGTGCCCCCAGAGATATTGACATTCAAGAAGGCAGTACTAAAGCATCTGGCAGGGATCCCCACCACTAGGCCCTTCCACAATCTATTCAATGCTGAAGAAACAGCAGCCAGATTTCCTGCAGAGGATGCCAGCATAACCATTAAACAAGCAGACAAATGGGGTACCATCGTGATCCAATCTACTGACGACTATGATCGTGAGTGTAGACGCCAACTGAACAATACCAGATATTACACCCCCATCTCCGTAGACCCAGACTCAAAACCGAGATCAGTAGTATGGTGACTGAGGCTGAATCTAACGGGTGGATATCGAAGATAGAGGCTGACTTCTTGACCACAAGGGACCCAAGGGGGCTCTATTTCTACACACTCCCAAAAATTCACAAAGGCACTACACGGGTACCAGGGAGACCCATAGTGCCAGGAATAGGGTCACTCTTGGAGCCCCTGTCAAGATTCTGTGACCACTTTTAGCAGCCTATAGTTAAGAAGACTCCCTCATATGTGCAAGACACTACTGACATATTATGCATCATAGGGGTAATACACGAGACAACTGAGATCAACCTTCTAGTCACACTTGACGTAGAAGCGTTGTATACAAATATTCCTCAGCAAGAGACACTCAGTGTAATAGAAACATGGCTTAGAAAGGAGGACTGGAGCTCCCTCACCCCGTCTCCTTCATAATGAGGTGTGCCACACTAGCACTAACTGAGAATTATTTTGAGTACCGGAAACAGTTGTTCCATCAGTCGCAAGGTACTTGCATGGGGACTACCTTTGCTCCGAGCGTGGCATGTCTTTACATGGCCACCTTTAAAGAGAAAATCATCAGGAACACAAACAACCCCTATGTCACTAACCTAACCCTTTGGAAGAGGGTCATTGAAGATATTCAGGTTTTCTGGAAAGGTGATCGTACGACCTGTGAGGAATTTTGTGAATGGATGAGTACAAAAAATCAATATTTAAAGTTCACACACACCATCTCAGAAACCAGTATACCTTTCCTGGACTTGAATCTACAACTGACGCAAATGGAATTAAGCACCAACCTATACAAAAAAACTACCTATAGAAACAGCTTACTGCTGTACCAGAGTCACCACACGAGGGCCCTCAAAGACAATCTCCGCTTTGGACAGTTCATATGCATCAGACGGAATTGTAGTTCTACCTCTGATTACAAAGTAGAGGCCAAGGCGCTTGAACAAATTCTCAAACAAAGAGGATATTCTGAAAGACTGGTTAGGGATTCTACCAAGAGAGCTCTGAATAACCCCAGGGAAGCAATTTGGCAAAATGGACAGAAGGACCCTACCGAGTCACTGACTTGTGTCACATCCTACACACCAGATTCCACACATATTAAGGGAATAATTAAGAAACATTGGGGCATCTTTAATATGGTTGAGATAGAGTTCCATTCACCTAGATTTGCCTTCAAGAGGACAAGAAATCTCAAAGATGTGATTACGCATACTAGACCTCGCACTGTATAGAACGAGACACAGAGAACTCTCTGGGGCCTCTCCCCCGCCACCTGGCACTACCCTTGTGGCAGCTGTACGGTCTGTGACCAGACCAAAGTGGTGAAAACACTAGCATTATCAGACATATTTACCTGGACCAAGAGGAACCACACTAATTGCAATACATTGAGATGCATCTATTTGGTGACCTGCCCTTGTGGTAAAAGATGTGTGGGTATGACGATGAGACCAGTCAGGACCTGCATTACAGAACACAAAAGCAACATAAGATGCCAAAGGGTCACAACTAAAATGTACACACACTACCAGGAACTGGACCATAACCCCGATTCATTCCAGTGTTTGGTACTAGAATCCCATCCTAAAATCACCCAACAGGCATTTTTTAAGATAGAACAATGACCGATAGACCGCTTGTCTACATCCGCCCTGGGCTTGAATGATGATAAACCGTGGGTGACCCTGAATAATAGATGACCACTGGCTAACTGTATGTATACACTGACATCAATACTAACTGGTATTACACAGGGTATATGAATCTGCTTTACAATTGTCGTCCATCAAGAACTCTGTGGATAACTCAAATGGGTTGACAGCATATTAACGGGCATGTTTAGGGGCTTCCACTCTGATATTTGGCACATATGGTGCTTCATACTGGACGGTGACACCCGGTTGACATCACACTCTGTGATCCACTGTTTATCTATTTAACTCCACGTACACCACAAGTCATACCTAGGATGCACCGGGGTCTGCACTCCATCTACTGACTCGAATACCACTGGACACAGAGGTCCCATAGTACCCACAATGTATCTCCGGACAGATTAGGATGGCCAGGAGGCCATGCTATGTAGACAACACTAGACCAACGTCCCGTGTGACCTACAGTTATTGACCTTAGGTTACATCGGAGTGTTGGTACTACAGCTACTGATGGAGGCACTCAACCATAATTGACCTACACCCGTATTGATATATGGCATGCACTATTACCACTCACCTTCATTTTAGCATAGGCCACTCAGTCTGGGGCATATTATCAAGGGCAGTGTTAAAGTTATCGTCGGTTTAGCGGCAGAAAACTGTCACTAAAGCGTTGAAAATGGGCATGATAATATGCCCTGGAGAATTCCAATAGTAGTCCATGTTCACACCAGAACAGATGGCAGCTGGCTCTCTGAATTTATTTAACTAGGCATCACTTTAAGAGGAGCAGCATTCCACTAGCTCCTAGGATCTGACAGCGCACTAATTCTGGACCTCGAATAAAAAAAACCCTACAGTCCCCCCTCATTGGAGAATAGACATTAGGGACAAAAATGCTTCCAGTTTCTCTACCAATACATATGACCCAGAAGAAATCCACAAGAATTAACATGCACACAATCTCTCAACAAACGCCCATCCACCACACCTTTCAAATAAATTTGGTCCAACCAACCATCACTCACTAGGCCCTACTTACCACTATAGAACACTTTTACACAATCTTCTTCCCATACATCCATACATGGCCCTGATTCACAAAGTTAACTTTACACGTTTGAGTAAGTTTACACATTTGAGTAACTTTACACATTTTTGACATTCACAAACTTACTTTTGTATAAACTGACACTTTTGTAGCAGCTTACACATTTGTACTGAGTCCAGCATTACACGTGGTCAACCACTGGTACAGCAACGCCCTCCCACAGAAAATAGTTAAAGTAGGGACCTAAACTAAAACCCAGTCAAAAGTAATGCTAAATTAAATCAAATTATTTAAAATAGTAAAATATATAACGTACTGTTAAAAATCTATAAAAATAGTACATGTGTATAAATTAATTTAAATATTATTAATAACCTCTTTTGAATGAAAAAATATGACATTACGTTACCTCTGACTCATACCCAAACTTTCTCACTACAATGGATTCCCAAAATTTCTTTCAAACTTCTTCTATAATGCTATCAAATTCAGACAACTAACAGTCACACATGTCTACTACTCCCAATAACCTCTCACATCTTCCATTTAGTAATGCATATTATTTTACATTAATATTTAATATAATACTATGTTTAATATTTTTTTTAAGTTAAATAAACTGCCTGGGTAAAATTTTAAAAGTTTGTTTAGCTAAAAAAAATAGATATGTGAATTTTAAATATTTCTTTAAGTTAATTGTATATATTTATTTTAAACATAGACCAAATGAAAAAAATGATGCATCATTGCTAACTTTATCCTGAATGTAATTTTTTATTAAAACAGTCATTTAAATTAATCATGTTTCTGAAGTTTAAATTAAATAATTAATGCTCACCCTGATTTATGTCCTAATAAACAAAACCATTTGCATTACTGTTTAAATTCTAAAACACTTTTAAAATATTTAATGAAATAATAAACATAATTTTTAGTATTTGTAGATATTTCTTAGCACTAAAGTAAATATATGTATATTGATGACTTTTTAAAATAATGTAAACTAATTTAACATTATCTGCCAGATTCATGAAAACCAAATTCTGCAAATTCCAAATTGCGATTAATACCGAATCGCAATTTAGAATTCTCATAATGGGATTCATGTAAATCTGCGAGTAAATTTAGCGATTCGCATTCAGCCGCAAAAGCCGATAGCGATTATCCCGAAATCGCAGAAAAATCGCTAAATCGGTCAATTTCCGGGTTGAAATTGCGATCTCGCTATTAGCGAGATCGCAAATTGCGATCTCGCTAATAGCGAGATCGCAAAAACGGGAAGTCACATTTCAAGCACAGTGGTGACATCACAGCCAGGAAGCAGGCAGTTCCCTCCCTCATTGAGAACACTGAGGCAGAATTGGAAGCAGCACTACTCAGAGCTCCACTCCAACCAACTCCAGTTTTTGCTTTTGGATACTGCAGACTGCAGCCATGTCACAGGAAGTAGCAGCAGGGCTCAGTGACACAGGGAGAAAGCGCAAAATCAAGTTCTCCGAACAGGAGCTGGAGCATCTCATTGATGGAGTCTGTAAAGACCACGATAAACTTTTTGGCAAGGACTCCAGGAGGGTGCCTGAGGCCGAGAAACGGCGACTGTGGCTGCGCATCCGTGCCAAAGTGAACTCTGTTGGAGTCACACAGAGATCCATTGACAACCTCAAAAAGAGGTGGTACGACCTCCGAGGTCGTGCCAAGGAGAGGGTGGCTGAGAGGCTGGGTGAGAGCCTTGCAACTGGAGGGGGAGAGCCTACAGTCCCTCCCAACACCCCATTGGAGTAGCGTGTTGATGACACATTGCAGCCTGAGGCATGTGTGGGGGTAACCCGTCTGGACTCATCCCGACCAACCCAAGACAGACAAGGTAAGTGCCATGCGACTGCGACCCTGTCCCCTAGCAATGGCCATGACCCTATAGCCACTCATAATAAACCCCAGTCATTCAGCCCATGCACATCAAAACATCCCTATTGCATTGTGGGACATGTAGTCTGACCACAATGTACAAAAAGTCCAATGCAGCCAGACGTGTCCTAATGTACGCAATGCAACAGCCAGTCAGGGAATGGTAGCCAGCATGCATGCAGCAACCTCACATGTCAAAGATACATGTAATTAATCAACGTCCACTTTCCATCACAGGTGGCGCAGATAACACCAGCAGCGACAGTGAGGGGCTGCAGATTGATCATACACAAGAGGAGCCTGAGGGTGAGGGAGAAACATCCACACAACCAGCTCCATCTGGCCAAGCACCAGTGCCAGCATGTGTACCACCACCTGCAACGCCAGCTACATCAGACACACCACCATTGCCAGCTGCAAGACCCATGCCAGTGGAACCGTCAACATCAGGTGCTGCAAGACCAGCGACACAACGCACACCCACTGTTCCCACCCAGGCCAGCAGGCATCTCAGGGAGCGGCGCCAGAGTACACCACGCACCGGCAGGAGGGGGATGACTGTGCGTGTGCGGGCTCTCAATAGAGCGCCGCATGCTGCATGTGCACCAATTACAGGCACGACACCTAGCTGCTATACACCTGCAGCTGCACAACACAGGCAGGAATGTTGCCAATCTGTCCAACCGCATGGACCGGATGACCACAGCTATGGAGGCAAACACTGCGGCCATGGTCAGCCATCGTAACCTCACCCGCCGCCGCCACCGCCAGCTCCTCACATGCCTCTCGGCGTACACGCATTCAAATTACATCATTGGAAACTCCACCTCCCAGCTGTCCCGTAGGTTTCTAGCAATGCAACTACAGATGATTACTGATGATAATCCGGACATCTTTTTCTTCACGGAAACTTGGCTCCATGATCAGTCCATGGCGGTCATTAATTTAGCCCTTCCTATGGGCTACACTATGCACTCTCTCCCTCGCAAGACTAGAGGTGGAGGTATTGCAGTTGCGGTAAAAACTTGCTACCCCTGCATTTGGAAACCTATCACCATAGCAGGCTGCGAGAGTGCGCTTTTCAACATCTCAGTGAATTCCCATTTTACATTTACGGGCTTATTAATTTATAGGCCTCCTGGTCCTGATGTCGCCTTTCGTCAAAGCCTCCCGGAGGTGATTTCCTCCTTAGCTTTAAAAACTGCCAACTTTACGATTATTGGCGACCTCAACTTACATATGGATGCCCCACTTTCCAATTCGGTCCAGAGCTTGTTAGCTGATCTCGAAGCGTTCCAACTGATTCAAATGGTACGATCATCAACCCACACAGGCGGCCATCTATTAGATCCCGTCTTGACGAATCTCGCTATGAATATTTCAGTGCTCCATCCTAGACCTATGGCCTGGACTGACCACCATCTGATTGAAATCCGTATCATCACTACCTCTTCCCCTTCTAAAAACAACCCCTCAGCCAGTCTGAGACGCCCTTGGAGAAACTTAAATTTAGAGCATTTTCATCAGCTTCTGATGAAATATCATCCTCTACCCCCCATTGAAGTTTCCCGCGGCTATGACAGCTTCTGTGAGTGGCTAAATCACTCATTAGATATGCTTATTCCGGCTAAGTGGAGTAAGACTAGATCTAGTCCTTCCAGTCCCTGGTATGATGAATCTCTTAAAAAACGTAAAGTCTCTTGCAAAAAAGCAGAACGCGCGTGGCGCAAAACTTATGATACTGACCTCAAGGCGGCCTATAGGGCTTGCACTAGAGTGTATCATCGGGCCATATGCGCGGCTAGGGCTGCTTTCTACTCTCAGGAGATAAAGAACAGCACAAACCCCACCAAGGTCATCTTCAGGGTGTGTAAGGACCTCACTAGCAAAAGGATTGACACTGCTGCTCTCCAACCGTCTATGACACATTGCGAGGATTTAGCCTCGTTTTTTGTCGAAAAGGTGGAGGCTATCTACAGGTCATTTTCTCAGCTTCCCATCACGGAGACTAGCTCTCCACTATTGGTTCATAAACCATTATTGATTATACCCAGTCCGACTCTAGATGAATTTCTAGCCTTGACGACTAAAGTCAAATCCGGCTCTCCGGACGACCCCATGAGGCCCATTCAATTCCGTGAACTTGCTGAATGCTGCTATCCTGCTTTGCATGATCTTATTAATCTGTCCTTCAGTACGGGCAGTGTTCCTAAGGCTTGGAAACAGGCGACGGTTATTCCCATTCTTAAAAAACCCGCCCTTGATCCTACCAAGCCTGAACACTATCGACCCATCTCTCTTCTCCCCTGGCCAGCCAAACTAGCAGAAGCACATGCTAATGCTATTCTATCATCTCACCTGCAGGAAGCGAATATACTGGATAATTCCCAAAATGGGTTCCGTGCAGGTCATAGCACCGAAACTGCTCTTTTGGCTGTGGTGGAGCACATCAGGAATCTGATGGACCTGGGTCAGACGGCGGCACTGATCCTTTTGGATCTCAGTGCCGCTTTCGACACGGTGTCTCACCAGATCCTTTTACATCGCCTGATGGAGGCAGGAGTTGGAGAGGTGGCACTTGAGTGGTTCCGCTCCTTTCTTAAGGATCGAGCCTTCAAGGTTTCCACACCTCCTTTTGTTTCTGCTTCCCGCCCTATACTTCAGGGTGTTCCCCAAGGATCGGCCCTTAGCCCTACCTTGTTTAACTTATATGTTCAGCCATTAGCGGAGGTAGCCCATAGTTTTGGTCTCTCCCTGGTGTCATACGCCGATGACACGCAGCTGGCGGTGGCACTTAACGGCGATTCCAACATGGATGCCCCCACCTTTCAGTCAGCTTTAAAAGCTGTGGCAGGCTGGATGGCGAATAATCGACTGCAACTTAATGCCTCTAAGACCGAGGTCATTATTTTTGGTAGGGAAAGTGGATTATGGGGAGATCAATGGTGGCCTTCTGAGTTAGGCCCCGTTCCTTCCCCCGTGACTGAGGTCAGAAATCTCGGGGTGTGGTTCGATGACAAGCTCTCTTTCACCTCTCACACTAAATGTGTGGCTGGCACCTGTTTTGGCACTTTGCAGTGTCTTCGTCCAATCTTTAAGTTTTTTGATGCGGAGACCAGACAGATTATAGTCCAAGCCCTGGTTCTCACCAGGCTGGATTATGCTAGTTCTCTGTTCTTGGGTCTAAATCAGGCTGAGCTATCCCGCCTTCAGAGGGTTCAGAACGCGGCGGCTAGGATGCTTGTTGGCCTCCCGAAGTTTGTCTCGGTTCGTCGGACTATTCAGGATCTCCATTGGCTGCCGGTGGGGCAGAGAATTAAGTTTAAAGCTCTCTGCTTAACTTTTAAAATTCTCAAATTAGCATCCCCTCCTATTCTTGCACAGACTATTTTGCACTATGTCCCTGCTAGAGCTCTTCGTTCCGCCGGATCTAATCTTGCTATTGTGCCACGCTTTAAAAAATCCAGGATTGGCGGACGCTCTTTCTCAGTGCTGGCGGCAGCTCTTTGGAACTCTCTGCCGGCCCCTCTTCGCTCCATCCCTGACTTGCTCCCGTTTAGGAAGGCATTAAAAACCTTCCTTTTTTCTACAACTTAGGCCTACCTTTTTTATCTTCTCTGATGTGTTGTGTTCTCAATTCTCCAAAGCGCCGGGACGCCACTTGGCTGCAGCATCCGTGCGCTATACAAAAATTAAATAACATAACATAACATAACATAACAATGCTGTCAGGACGTGGCACGGGCACTCAAGCAGGTAACCACTGCTGTCCAGGCTCTGCAGCCAACTGGCCAAAGCCACGCAGGAGGGGATGACACAAGCGAGGGGACATCGAGTCACAGCAGCCTGTCTTCGTCACAGGTCAGTGTTCCACGCCGCAGCAGCAGGCCCAGTGTGGCATCACGTGCTCTGCCGGAGGAAGAGCTCGAGAGGCGACTGGGAGCTTCGCGCTGGAGGTGCCAATGACATTTATGTACATAGGGCAGGGACATGCTGCTGACATAAGCATGTCCACTTCAAAATATTGAGCAGTATGGCGCAATACTCCTCATATGTTACTGTTTGAAATAATGCCATCTTATTGTGCAACCAACAATAATATTTATTCAATAATAGTACATCAGACTCATGTCATTATTTCCATTGTCATGCATGAGTGAAGTGTTGGGTGAGGGGAGTGGGTGCACTAGAAACAGTTCATTGTGATTTGGTTGCGCCGTCTGTGTCCTTCAGCAGGATTTTCCCCGCGTGCATGATGCGCATGGGCAGGTGGGCTGTGGTCCCCTACCGACTCACTGCCAGATATCTCTACAGGTATCCGGCGCTTGGTAGCAATGTTGTGTAGTATTGCACACACAGCCACAATGCGGCAGCAGACCTCAGGCTCGTATTTGATGGCCCCACCAGCCTTGTGAAGTATGCGGAATCGGCTCTTCAGAAGGCCAAATGTCCTCTCAATGCAATATCTTGTCCGTATGTGTGCTACATTGTAACGCCGTTGCTGTGGTGTTGCAGGGTTGAGGTATGGGGTGAAGAGGTACTCACGGAGAGCGTAGCCACTGTCACCTGAAAGAGAGGAGCAGAGGGTGAGTGCCTGTGCTGCGCAGCTACATCATCACAGTGTCACATTGTGGGGCAAGTGTACTTACCGAGTAGGTGTCCTTCACCAAAGTCTCACCTGGCAAGTCGTGTGTGGAGGCTGCTGTGCTGGAATATGAAGGAGTCATGTGTGCTCCCGGGTACTGTGCCACTATGTCCGTGATGTATGTCTTAGCATTGCACACCATCTGGGTGTTGAGGGAGTGGTAAGACTTGCGGTTGCGGTACATGTATTCCGTTAGTGCTGGTGGGCAGATATGGATGTGGGTACAGTCAATGCATCCTATCACATGTGGAAATTGAGCAATATTGTAAAATTGATGCTTGGTCTCATCCAAGCCCTGTTGGCTGGTGGGGAATGAGATGTGGTGGTGTAGCTGGGTCAGCATTGCATCTAGGAAACTCCTTAGTCAGAGGGACATGGTGGGCTGGGATATCCCCCCTGCAACTGCAACTATCCCCTGAAAGCTTCCGGAGGCCAAAAGGTGCAGGCTGCACAATACCTGGACATGTGTGGGCACGGCATTGGTCTGCCTTTTTGGGTGCTGCATCAGGGGGTCTAGGTCCTGGATTAGCTTGATGATCATTGGCCCATTCAGGTGGTACTTTGCGTATATTTGCTCTCTGGTTTGGCCCAGAAGGGTGACCCGCTGGCGGAATATCCGCTCCTGAATCCTACATCTGTTCCGTGCTGCTCGCTGTAGCCTTCGTCGCCTGACCACCATGTATAGTCCTGGCATTGTGAGAGTCCTGATGCTGCAGCTGCATCTCCTTAAGTGTGTTTGGTCAGGCCTACACCTGTTGCTAATTAGGAAACGTTTTTTCAAATACTTTTTTTTTCCTTGCTGGTTACCACCTGGTTTGGGTTCGGCTTAAATTGCGTGTCCCAAAATGCGATTTTTGGGTTTTTCGCAATTTGCGATTTTTCATGAATTCCGATTGCGATTTATTTGCGATATCGCAGTTTTATTCGCAGACTCCATGGTTTCTCGCAAATTCAGAATCGCTAATGGGCTTCTTCCAGGATTCTGCGAATTTAATTGCGATATCGCAAAAAAATATTAGCGAAATCGCAATTTTTGGTCTTGAATTCCATTTCATCAAATTGCGATCGCAATTGCTTTTTCGCAGCTATTGCGATCGCAATTTGGCTTCATGAATCTAGCTGTATATCCTTTGGTGTTTTATTTAAAATCTCTAACTCCATTATTTTGCAATACAAATGGTTGGCTGTGTGGAGGTGATGGGCTAACTGTTGTCACAGTTTGTGAATAGTTTTCTGTAGTATGTTTTGCTGTACTGCTGTACTATAAAACATACTACAAAATGCAGTTTGAGAATAAGACCCTCTGTCTTCAACTCTTACGTGCTCCCAGAATTCCAACAATACAGAGACCAGTAGGATACAGGGGCGGTTCCTGCATGAGGGCGTATGGGGCGGATCACCACCAGCCTCAGAAGAAGGAGAAAGTGATTGAAAGGAGACTAGTGGTCTGAGGCTGCGGCACTCTGGTAGCAGTGCAGCACAGCAATGTACAAACACACCCTGTGCATGTGTGGTGGACGTCCGATTTCGATATCGCCCAAGTAACGCATGTGCAGAGTGTGCCTGTGAGGCAGTGGTGAGGGCAAGCAGGCGCTAACTGAAGCAGCTGGTTTTTTAGGACTTCGGTTGGATTTTCGGCTCGCCCGGAGCTAAGCTCAGAACATTCTTCTAGTTCTATGATCCCGCCTCCTCCTCTGATGGGATGACTTTTGATACAGTCACCCTATGACAATAGGAGGTGGGATTTCAAGTACTGCTCCCTGCGCTGGTTTGTATTTCCCTCCTTCCTTGAACCAGCTTCAACCGGGTCCGAGACAAACCCTGTGATCAATTGGAGTGTGTCAGCAGCCATTGTCTGGGGGTCGGACGCGAAGGACAAGACTAATGCAGTCCAGTGCTACAGCTGAGCTGTGCTTCGGCGGGGTGGTCCCTGTGCGGCCCACCGCCCGCCGCCTCTGGACAGACAGGGAAAAGTCTCTGAACTCTTCTAGTTCAAGTAAGTGTTTACAACTACATCCGAGTCATCTGAAAAATAAATCATTTCATACAATACAGCATCTCATCTGCAGGGCTGCTCACTCTCATCATCCTTCCCAGTGAGCCTCCTGGTTAAGTCTGCAGTCACTCAGTCAGGCTGATCATTGTGAGTGATTATTACAGTCAATGCAGGCAGGGCCGCAGCCAGGGCTTCTCTGTCTGAGTTTTAAAGACTATGGTCTAAATAAACAGAGTCTTTCTCTCTCTCTCTCTCTCTCTCTCTCTCTCTCTCTCTGAGTCTCTGGTCTTCTGACCAGTGAGCTTCGACTACGAGGAACAGGATAAGAGTAGAGCCAGCCTTCATTTGTTTATCTCACCAAGGGCCCAGGCCGCTGATGATTGTGGCACTGCAGTCCTTTAAGTTATCAGTGGTGGGAGGGGCACTGGGGCACGCTGCTGATGATAATGGTGAAGCAGCGCGAGGCCCGTGACTGTAGACTGTTGCTGCTCCATGTACAATCCTTAACCACATGGCTGCTGCCATGATTTTTCCCGTATGCTGGAAATTGCTCTTTTGCTTCACTTATGACGAGCTCAGCTCGTCATCAGCACACGACACCCGTGGGTGATGACGAGCTGAGCTCGTCATCAGCAGCGAAAGGGTTGAAGGAGCTCCTCTGACTGCCCTCTGAGCTGCGGTTAGGTTTAGCAAGCTGAACCTAAATGATAATAAGCAAATAACAAAATTCCTGCTGTAACTCGAGCTAAAATTATTTCACTGCTCTCCTCTGTGTAGTGCCCTGCTCATCTGACACTCGGACCGGCTGCCTGAGACTCGTCGTGGCCGTGGTTCATTCACTCTGGTCCGATTTTCAATATATTTAATTTAAAGCTGAGTGTGCGTCAGCCTGAGCCTGTAGCTCACTGCTTCTCTCATCGGGCTGGACTGGAATGGTACCTTGGTGGGCTGGGCAGCGGAGATCAGCTGCAGTGGGTCTAGATAATTGATTTACTTTACAACAGCTGAGATCCGCGCTGGCACCTCTCAACCACAGCCACCATTTGACAAGAACTCTCTGCTCGGAGGAAGGTCTTTCAATGTGTAGTCTGAAACATTGCCTCCCCCAATCCCCTGAAGAGTTAATCAAATGTGGATATCTCACACACACTAACACAGGGGGACAATCAACACAGCCCCTGTAGTGGTACAAAAAGTAGGAGTGAGGGTAGTACGGCAGCACTGCCATAAATCGTTGAGTGAAAAAAGTGCTGCAAATTCTATTAACATGAAGTATTATTTCTTTCTCTGAGTGCATGTTGTTATCTAGTGAAACTTTGGCTCAGGCTGGGGTACATGTGAAAGGAGGAAGCCACTGGTTACTTTTACTGCGTAATACAATGACTTTTCGGAGCATAGAAAAAGTCCTGCTTAAGATGGTGCCTACGCTAAGTTAGCACCTCCCCATTTTGCTGCTTTGCAGAAATTTAAAGACCTTCTTTGAGTTTCCCTTTGCTCGAATGGGTGTAACTTCTGGTATTTATATGTTTCCCTCATCTTCATTTCTTGAATTTGCTTGCAAGAAAGTGTCACTCATAGTTGTTGAAATGTCACTCATAATCACACTGAAATTATGAAAATGTTACTCAAAGCAATCCGAAACCTTGACCGCTATGATCAAGCTGAAAACAGTGAGTACATAATATTCTTTTGGTAACAGTGTACTCACCCTTCAAGGTGTGGATTGCATAGTGTTGCTCTTACCCTCTGCACAATCACAAAAATGTAGTCAAAACAAAAGCAGCGCTGACAACACACTCACCCCACATCAGGAGGAATCAAACCTATCACGTATTCCTTCCAATACAGTAAGGTGTCACGTACATATAGAATGTCCCCCGATCACCTCTGCCTTTCAAATATCAGCATGTCCTTCTTTCCAAAATTATTTCACTTTTAAGTGCTGCACCCACCCCACCATTTTCAAAAGCCACCAGCCGCTACTGGTAGGATACATCCCAATGGCCAAGAACCTGTTCATGAAAAGCCTACAAAAAGCAGACACCAGACAAAACCAGTCTCGTGAGAGACGCATTTCCAATAGTGAAAAAAGGTGAAAAGTCAATTTCTAAAGAGATAATTATTAGACTCCAAAGAAATTGAAATGCACCATCCTAAGGGTGAAACAAATTTGCTTATTATAATGCTACCACAATACTGAATTTCATACTGTCACCATTATTTAAAATCTTAGGGGCTTATTATGGGTCTGACAGTCCACGAGCTGCCTGACTCATGGACGTTGGCTCACTACTGCTCTATTATGACAAGTGCAGTTGTGCTCGGTCTTGGGGCCGCAATGTGCTAGGCTGGGCCGCTGCAGCCCCGCCAAACATAATATGAGTTTTCTCACTACCACACTTTTCATCACAATGCAACCGCCTTGAAAAGTGTGGCAGTGAGGAACAAAGGGGGCCTCACCCCATGTGGATGCACCAGGAGGGGCCCCACATGTGCCCCCCTGTGTGTATGCACACCAGTACCTACACAGCATGGACTGCAGCATTCCATGCCATACAGACACTGCCTTTGATGCTCCCATTGAGGTGTCTATTTCATAGGCACTGCCCTGGGAATGCCAAAGAACTGTAGACCAGACCAGGAGAAAACTCCTAACCTGGAAGGCAGTTCAGACATGGATTTGGTGGTGCAGGAGTGTTGTTCCAGTGCAATTTCTGTAATTTTTACGACAAATTGTACGTAATTAAATAAAGAGACACAATGGCATAAATTTTGAGATTTTTGCATAACAAGTGTAAAACAAACTTACAAAAATTAAGGTGGCATAAGTAACAGTTTGTGCAGGCCTGCTTCACCCCTTTCACCTAAAACCTTTGAAGAACATCAGACCTAGAGACACCACTACAACTCAAGAGTCTGAAGCATGTGACAGTAACAAGTGATGCACCTTATATATAGCCAATATGGGATGTATCCTTCACAGTTGTAGAACACAAGTGGCCAAACCTATTTTGAGAGGATGTCATTCCAGCAGTCCAGAAGGCAAAGACAATTCACTTTGTAACTAAAATCATTCAAGAAATAAACCAAACAAGGGAGTGTTTTTTAAATATTTGAAGAAATAATTTAGCAAGAAGTTTTGGAAAAGGCACTTGTCACATCATACCAACATTGCAACAGTCTGTGAAAACAAGATACTGAATATCCAAGCTGCTACTTTGGAAAAGGTTAGGACTTCATCGAGCACAACAGTTTTATACATTTCATAGATTCTCTGGAACACACTCCAGAATTTGATTTAGCAGACATAGGGCCCCATAATTCAATGAAAAAAACAGTTGCAAACGGGCAGATTCTCTGAATCTGCCCCTTTGCGACCGGTATTTTTGCATTTGGGATGCATCATTCCAAATACAAAAATCGCAATTTAAGTAATCGCAGAATTTGAGATTCCTTATATGGAATGAATTATACAAATAGAAATAGTGATTACGCTATTAGGGGTCGCAAATTACCGTCAAATGAAACTGGACGAATATTTGCGAAAACTTTGAAAAATGCACTAAAGTGCATTTTTCAAATTTGCATGTTACACACACACACAGGACCTTGAGACATGTGTGTGTGCAACATGTGGTCACATGGCAATTTCAGGGGTGCAACAGGCTGTCCTTTTGTCCCCCTTGCACCCTTAAAATTGCAAGCACAATTTGCGAGTGCCTATGGCACTCTCAAATTGCGCATGCAATTTCCATTGATTCCTATGGGCCTCTAGGCCCGTAGGAATGAATAGGTAGCAATTCCTCAATTGTGACTCGCAATTTGTGAATCGCAATTAAGGAATGTTTAGGAATCGCAACATTTTTTGAGATTCCTGCTTGCATAATCAATTGCAATTCTTTAATTGCGATTCTTTAAAAATCGCAATTAAAGAATCACTATTGCCTATTTTGATGCATGTGCACCTTAGTCTTAGTCAATGTGCAAAGCAGATACCAAACAATTGTTGGACTACAATCACCTCACAACACACTAAGCAATATTTGAGTGAGATGTGTTTCAAGTGATGATCAATACTGTTCTATGAGAAATCACAGGGATAGCTTGTGGAACTTCAGAACCTCTTTCATTAAGTAAAAGCACAGTCAAGAACAATAGGGAAATCAAATCCTATCCTAGTGTATGCAATATGCATTGGGACTACGGTAAAAACAAAGAAAATGGTAACTGAACATTCACTAAGAGTCCAGAGCCAGAAATATTTCATCATATTTCATAACAATACCATCCTTATTTCTAACATGATGTGCTCATCTTAGCATCAAAACAAGGCCTAATTTGAGCCTCATATTCTTCACACCTGCATACCTGTTTGAAGGGGCGGTAATCAACAATCCATACTAAACCGTCTAGAGTGCAAATGAATCTACAACTGTAAGACAATTGAAAATGGACTAAACACTTTTGATGAGTGGAATGCTTTTATTTGAAACCACGCCAGAAGTGTATCATGACTCTCTGTATCATTTTATCCTTCGGAAGAGCCACCTCTGACATTTCCTATGTGGAGTGTATGTATTTACGGACCACCATACCAAGTAATACATTATGAATGTCAATAAATCATTACGTCATGAATGTCATGCTGCATCACTAATGTGTGAACCACGCCAGAAGTGTATCATGACTGTCTGTATCATTTTATCCTTCTGAAGAGCCACCTCTGACACTTTCTATGTGGAATGTATATATTTACAGACCACCGCACTAAGTAAACCCACATTATGAATGTCAATATATCATTATGTCATGAATGTCATGCTGCATCACTAATGTGTGAACCACGCCAGAAGTGTATCATGACTGTCTGTATCATTTTATCCTTCTGAAGAGCCACCTCTGACACTTTCTATGTGGAATGTATATATTTACAGACCACCGCACTAAGTAAACCCACATTATGAATGTCAATATATCATTATGTCATGAATGTCATGCTGCATCACTAATGTGTGAAGGCTTTATATCTGCGCCTACCTTCACTACCATTCCTAGCACACCATCTAGGCCTAGCCCCCATGTAACCTCTGGGCTCACATAAGATCTACCTTTCATTATCAGTCTAAACAAGGCATTCATAAGATCGACCATTCATTAGCAGTCTAAATAGGGCAAACACCTCAATCACCCCCTCTAACTACCCCTCGGTAATGCAGAGCTATATAACACACAGTTGGCCACATAATACCCCTGTATACAGCCTAGGTTTTGCTCCTGATAGTGCCCCAGGCCCGGTTTGGTCTCCACTAAATAATGGCTAATAAGGGCACTCACTACAATATTCATTATGCAGGCGCTGATCGCTCCTTTTACATTATCATTGGGAACATGCGCTACTGATTAGTGTCTCGCCTTGAGAGGCTGCATCTGTCCCATGCGCGGGTGACGCAGCACGTAACCTTGCGTACGAGCGCATTCGCAGTACACTATACATTACACAGGCCTTTCCCAACATCGCCCAGTTGGCGCTACAGCTACCTTGGCGACTGCTGCGCGGCGGAGGAAAGGAATTACTTCCCGCCAGTGGACACAGCGATTCAGTACGTTTATCAGCCCCCCACCTAAACCATAAACCAAGGTATAGGCTCTAATTCCGACCTTAATACAATCGTACCATTTCTTGTAGATCCCGATCACTGCGGAAATAAACCTAGCGGATACCGGTAATTATGACTGCCTTAAAACGCATTGTGTCTCACGTCTCACCACCGTTAGCCGTCACTTAGCTAACATACTTGGCCCCTTACTTAATCACTAATGTACACAATTTGCTTTTAGGACCGTAACTGGAGAGAGCTGTCGTGCCCATGGACAAGGGCACTAGGACCCTGAGACACAGGGCAGGGGACAAGGGACACCGGACACCACATCCGGTCAGGGGAGGGGACAGGGGACATTCTGGAATGAGACCTCAAGGTAAGAGGTCACAAGATCTGTAAGTTGCATGTGCAAGAATAAAGATACCTCAAAAGCTCCACCGTGTCCTGCGTGTTTCCTGGGTTAGAGAACACGACATCTGGCGACGAAGGTTTGACGACGTTCATGCGTGCCCATTGAAGAAAGAAATCGTGATTTTGAATCCAGGAGCCCACCCTGGATTGCGTCATGCCGAGAAGAAGACTAGCGTTGTGCCAAGAAGAAGACTGCAAAGAAGCGCAGTGACGCGGGAGCCCACCCGGACCGCTGCGTGAAGAAGAAAACTGACTGCGCCGCTAAGCGCCGTGTGAAAAGCGCGAAGTTGAAAAAAAAACTGGTGCGAGCTCTCGCGAGAGTCTCGGCGGCCATTTTAAGGTCAGGCGCGAGAGCCAATGAACGAGAAGGAAAGGCGGGCGGCCATTTTAAAATCAGGCAGTGACCTGATTGGCTCTGAAGTCCCGCGAGATCAACGGTGGCCATTTTTAAAGCAGGCGAATAGACCAATAGAAGCACAGAACAGTGCAACGGACATCTTAGAGTCAGGCATAATGACGAAAATAAGGAAAAGTGCAGAGTGAAAGGAAATAAAAGAAAAACAAGCACAAGCAAAGGCAACAAAGGCACAACAAAGAGAAAAGAAGCACAAGCAAAGGCAAGGAAAAGAAAACAAAGAGAAAACAAGCACAAGCAAAGGCAGTAAAGGAACAATAAAGAGAAAACAAGCACAAGCAAAGGCAGTAAAGGAACAATAAAGAGAAAAAAGCACAAGCAAAGGCACCAAAGGCACAATAAAGAGAAAAGAAGCACAAACAAAGGCAAGAAAGAGAAAACAAAGAGAAAACAAGCACAAGCAAAGGCAATAAAGGCACAATAAGAGCACAGAAAAAGAATGGCAGACCCAAAACCAAGTGCACAATACAGAAGGCCACTACCATTTAATCTATCTGAGCCACAAACAGGGATTAGACATTTCGAAAGGTACGTGGAAGCTACAGATGTAACAGAGGCAAAAAAGCTAGGTTTATTTCTAAATTTAGTAGGCGATGAGGTTGAAGAACTATTGGTGACACTGCCGAAAGATGAAACTACCACCTATGCCAAACTAAAAAAGTGCCTGACAGATAAATTTGATCTTCAAAGAAATGTTGATTTTGAACGATACAGCTTCATGATTGCGTTCCAACAAGCTGATGAATCGCTCGACGACTTCGCAACAAGACTGCGAAAGCTTGTAACACACTGTGAGTTTGACAAGTTCGACAATGAGCAGGCAATCAGGCTGCGCATAATTGAGGGTTGTCGTGACACAGAGTTCCGTGCGAGGGTCCTAAAAGAGCCGACATCTCTAGAAAAAATCCTGTCATTGGCAAGAGCTGAGGCAAGAGCGACAGCACACGCAAAAGAAATGGATCGAGGAAAGACACGAAATGTAGAGCAGGTCCAACGGATAACAAATAACAACCGCTCGGGCGGTTGGAAAAAAGACAGAAACGAGCAAACAGTGAAAAAGCAACCGGAAGGAACATGCTATAGATGCAGACTTGAATTTCCGCATAGAGGCCCATGCCCGGCATTCGGACAGACGTGCAGGAAGGGATGCAGTTCAGAAATGACCGAGAAAGGTCAGGAAGAGCACGAATGCCAACAAGTAGGCATGTCAGACATGTTGAAACAGGAGCAAGAAACTCCTCAATAGAGTCAGGCGAAGACGAAGAAGAAGAAAAGACGGAACAACTGTATCTTATGTCGGATGTCACTACAGAGTCAACTAATGAAGAGAAAGACGAAGAAAGAATATGACTTGTAGACAAAAACAAGATGAAAAAGACGGAGTCTGTGACTATAGGTGTGGGGCCACACAAAGCAAAATTTGTCCTGGACAGCGGCGCAACATGCAATAGTATGTGTATCTCAGAATATGAAAAGATGAAAATAAAGCCAACTCTAAGGCCATCACGAGTCGTAGTATTCATATGGGTGTCCAAGAGACCGGTAACAAACATGGGAAAGTTCATGGAAGAACTGACGTACAAGGACCAAAAGATAACAGAAGAGATACATGCATTGAAAGGTGACATCCCAGCACCATGCCTATTGAGTAACATCATGACTCAAATGATGGGTCTGTTGGAAATGACATACAACATGTCAGAAAAAAGAGGCATCCTGAAAGAATACCCTAAGTTACTGCAAGGGCTAGGAAAACTGAAAGGGCGACAAATAACATTACATATTGACGAAACAGGAGGACCTGTAGCGCAACATCACAGAAGAGTGCCAATACACCTGCAGCCACAGGTAGAAGAGGAGCTTAAAGCATTACTAAAGCAGAACATAATAGAACCAGCGGAAGGACCAACGCCTTGGGTGTCACCCATCGTTGCTGTCCCAAAGAAAGCCACGTCCAAAATAAGAATATGTGTTGACATGAAGATACCGAACAAGGCTTTTGAACGTGAGAGACATCCCGGACCACATCTCAATTACATGATTAGCTGTCTCACAGGCACAAGGCGTTTCTCCAAACTGGATTTGTGTAAGGGATACCACCAGCTAGAACTAGATCCTCAATCTCAATGTGGAGAAGTGTGGCTCACTGGCTAGAGGAGGCAGACCTGGAAGCAGAGGCTAGCCCGGGACCAGGGTTCAATTCCCGTCTCGGCAGGGTCTTGAGTCCTAAAAATGTCCATGGACTCGACAATTCTCTCGCTCCAGTGCCTACTCAATTCACGGGTTCACACTCTGCGACTCTGGGCAATAGCTTGCTTAATCTCCACAACGGCCCCTCGCGGCGGGATGCCTGGCTTTCACCTTGTGGATACCCTGCTGGGGTTATCTCACAGGGGAATACCAGGACGGGTTCCCTAAGCAAGTGCTTAGAAACCGCTCGGTGATTTGCGCTATATAAATTCCTGTACATTTACATTTCGATACATCACAACGTTCTGTACCCACCTAGGTCTTTTTAGGTACAAACGTCTGAGCTTTGGGATCTCATCTGCTGTGGAAATATTTCAGGAGATGATAAGACAAATAAAAAGGCCAATTAAGAACAGCCTCAATTATAGTGATGACATTCTAGTGTTTACTTTGGAAACTTTTTTGATAAGGCAGACGGTGGCTGAGAAAGCGAGACCTGATCATAAGTTGATATATAACGACCTTTCATATTTTACAAGACCCGACTTTTGCCACGCAACGGTCGAAAGACGCTGGCAGTTGCGATCAATGATTAAGCCTTTCCAAGACAAGGGAGCCCAAGCTTACTTGAATAACCCGGCTAGGCTGAAAATTGTGCAAGTCTGAGATCAAAGCAAAGGCCTATCTCGATGAAATGACTTAAAAAGTGTCGATTAGGTAGATGATTCCACTATATTGTACAGTTACTTCTGGGTTTGAAAAGTCTACAGTACAGTGAATCGTCAACTAGCTGCAAAATTTTCACATGGGTGCGCTGGATATGTCCTATTGGGCTTGGGCTTGGGTTAATATTTAGTAGCACTCTGTTAGAATTTTTTGCCTTTTTTCTTCTTTTCTTTCTTCTCTCTGGTTATGTTATCCTTTCCTACATATCTTACATATTAGAGGGCGGTAGCTCAGATGTCGTGCTGCAACTTCATCACCCAGACTCTGGTTGAGTCTGAATGCCTACTGTTGAGGGAGGGTGGTTCGGGGGGGTTGTTGGGGGGTGGGTTGATAGGGGGGCTTAGAAAGGGGGTTGCAGAAAAAATAAAAAAATAATCAGGTTTATCAGTAAGAGACTTAACTTATTCGAAAGTAATTAGAAAGGCGCTAGAGCAACGCGCTAAGCAATACATGATGAAAGTTTTACAGCTAACTGTTCCTATAAGCAATGGGTAGGTTAAGTGTCCAAACATGGAATGTAGGGGGTCTTTTGTCCGGCGATAAACGACGTCGATTGGGAGAACTTATAAACGTATACCATGTAGATATACTCTGTCTTCAAGACACACATCTGCCCTGGGCCATGAGATCCTCACTGAGCTTCAATGGGTACAATCTGCTGATAACATCTACCCAATCATCGAATATAAGGGGTGTAGCAATCCTAGCGAAAACACGTCTTGGTTTGGGAGTACGTCATCTTTCAGATCCTTACGGTAGATGGGCCATTGTTAAACTTGCAATGGGTATCACTATTTGCACCATCTACGCTTCCAATCACGACGATCCTGCAGTTTTTGAGATGCTGGAATCTGAACTTGCCACTTGGCAGGGCCCACTAATTTTATGTGGCGACTTTAACATATCACTTCAACCGCTGTTCTGTCACTCTGTTTTGAAACAGAAATATGTAGGTCGCAAACCAAAGGTATATCAGGCTGTCAAAAAACTGGTTGATAGCTTCGGTTTAATTGACGTGTGGGTGCAAAATAATCCTCATGACCCAGGTTATACATACTTTTTACATCCACACCAAAAACACGTTCGGATTGATTATATGTTTGTTTCCAGTGACCTAGCACCTTAATCATTAATTAACAAACCTCCGAAAATTATCTCAGACCACAACGCACTTGTTCTCTTGATCACATTTGGCGCCTCATTTACACAACAACGGCCCTGGTCGTTTGATCAGAAGCTTCTGTCCAATAACGAGTACATTACCTTCATTAAAAAATGGACGGAAGAATTTTTTAATATCAACCGGTTTAGTGCCTCAAGAAATATCGTGTGGGATTGCTTTAAATCCGCACATTTGTTTTGAAAAAAAAGGCCAGAAAGCAATTAAGAAATGAATATGAGGTAAAGGTTTCAGCCCTGGCTAAAGCTGAAGAAGAGCACACCCTAATGATCTCGCAGGGACAAGATGCTAACCGCTTGATCTATCAAGTAGCAGTACTGAAAGCTGAATTAAATTCCAATCTCAGCCAAAAAGCCGCCCAAACGTATAGAGCCCACAGTGAAAAAGTTTATGAGAGTGGTGAAAGGGTTGGCAGGCAGCTGGCCGAAAATGTAATAAATAACATCCCCTCAATAAAAGATAGTGGGCAGACTTATACCCAAATGGCAGATATTATCTATCGGTTCCAACAATTCTACCAAAAATTGTATTCGGAGGAAATGACTGCAACTGAGAAAGACATAGAAGGATATCTTGATAATCTTCTCAATAATCCAGAGGCTGCGAGGCTGTTAGATGACATTACCAGGGAAGAGCTAGAAAGTGAAATTACACTTGCCGAGGTGATAGCTGCACTATCTTCACTAGCGACTGGCAAAGCGGCGGGCCCAGACAAACTGCTGATCGACCGCTATAAATTTTTAGGTCATCAATTATTTCCACTTCTTCATGATTTATTTCTAGGGGTACAGTGGAATGGGGGCTAATATAATTGTTTTTCTGAAGAAAGGGCAACCTTCCGAGCAACTAACCTCGTACCGCCATATTTATTTAATCAATTCGGACTCCAAATTATATGCCAAGGTGATGGCTATCAGGCTCGGTGGGGGTAACTGAACACCTTGTCTCTCCGTGGCAGCATGGTTTCATCCCGGGTAAGGGGACCACTGACCATACACGCCGGGCTATAGCCCTGTTCGGTGCTATGTCTGTCACGGGTAGTCGGATGTCAATGATCTTACTGGACGCTGAGAAAGCCTTCGATTGCGTCTAATGGAACTTCCTTTGGACAGCCATGTCTCGTAACAATTTCGGCCCCAAATTTGTGAAATCAATCAAGTCTATGTATTTTCGCCCCAAAGCTAAACTCCAAATGTTAGGATTAGAATCTGGATACATCAACATTGCAAGAGGCACTAGGCAGGGGTGTCCATGCTCACCCCTGCTCTTTGCTCTGTATATTAATCCGTAAATTTTGAAATTTTTTGAGAGTAATATTATTAAACCAGTGCTCAGTGGTCAATTCGAGACAAAAGTATTGGCTTATGCCAATGATATTGCGGTCATTACACCTGACCCGATTGAGGCTATCCGTGAAATCGAGAAGTTGACAATAGAATACGGTAATTGCTCGGGATACTCCCTTAATAGAGAAAAGACAGTTATTTTGTGCACCGATAACATTGTATGTTCGGATCAAAGGAGAGCCGAGAAGGCTACCTATCTTGGTGTAACCATTTGCTCTAACACTAAACAATTAGTGAAGCTCAATTTTGATCCTCTTCTTGTTAAGATAAAGAGGGATCTGGACAGGATAAATAGTCTTCACCTTTTGATTATAGGCAGAGCTAATTTTTAAAAAATGAATGTGTTACCCAGATGTCTATATTTATTTCGAGCGATTCCTCTAGCTGTAGAGCATAAAATGTTAATACTGATTAATTCTCTCATGTCCAAATTTGTCTGGCAGCATGGCAAGATCCGGAGATCCCATAGTCTCATGTCGCTTCCACTCCATAGAGGTGGGCTCACTATACCCAATATTATTTTTTATCATTGGGCAGCATTTCTTAAACAATTTACCCCTTTAATTAACTTCCCAACCGAAGAAAGTATGATGGGCATTGATCTAAGACCTTCAATCTATGAGCTCCTACTTGGTCAAGAAGCTAAAGGCTTCTTTCTAAAACAAACTGAGGCAAAGTATTACAAGAAATTTAAGGGAGAAATCATAATTAGTGCCTGGAAATTTTGGGATAAAGTTACTAAGCATATGCACTTTTGGAAAACTTATCAGTACACACCTCTGTGGCACTCAAACGTAACACATGGTCTTGAGTTTGATCTTATTGCAAGGAAGTGGGAAAGGCTGGGTATTAGAACTGTCAATGATTTTTAGTTAAATAACTTTGATACAACGATTTGAAACTCAAATACGACTCAAATACGACATGTCTAACGGTGAATTTTTCAAATTTGCGCAAGTATTTGCTAAACTTAAAGCTAAAGAGTCTATAATTTGTTTGTCAAGAATTGAAACTATTGATGTTATGTTTAGAGTAAAAACTAGAATAGGAACATTCTACAATATTCTTTTGACTAAAACTCACGATGACCTTGAAAAAACCGAAACAAAATGGGAGGCTAAATTAAATAATCCTAATGTCGACGTAGATAGAGTTTTGGAGTTAAGCCACAATCTTTTTATGGCTAGTAATCTGAAAGCACAGCTTTTTAAAACCCTATTTGATCTCTATTATACCCCGGACAAATTGTTTGCCTGGGGCAAAAGAGAGAATTACCTGTGTCCCAGATGTTCACAAGGACCCGTGACTCTTATCCACATGTTTAGCAATTGCTCTTAGCTGGTCTCAATTAAAAGTATGATCTCTGCCTTTTGGGAAGAGCTATTTGGCCACAAAATACCCGATTCGGAAACCCTTTTCTTATTGGGACATGATAACTCTTTAAAACTATCGAAAACCAAAGAAAGACTGCTATTTATTGGTACAGCTGTATTAAGGTGAATTCTGTCTGCTCTCTGGAAAGAGCCCGACCCCCCCAGCTTTCAGATGTGGCTAGCCCGATTTTTAGCGGTTTATAGTTATGAAGTGGCCATTTATGATACTAGAGGATATAAATCAAAGAAACGGGGGGGATGCAATCTGGCTGCCGATCACTACCTGGAAAGCAGGCTTAACCCCTGCTGCTGGGAGTATTTGATTTGGCTGATCCCATTTAATATTGTTAATAATTTTGCTGGATGGAAACATCTTTTACATCTTGCCCCAGTTAATACTGTCTCACACTCCTTTTATCGCACTGCTGTTTTTTTTTTGTTTTCTTTTTGGTTCTGTGTTTTCTTTCATCTAGTTCTGTATCTCTCAAGTGTTTATACTGTACTCATAATCATTGCTCCATGGTTTTTTCCTTTTTGCGTGTTGCTATTTTGTTTTTTACAATGTCTCTTGCTGTTTCCTGATTCAAATAAAATATTAAAAATAAGACATTCTAGTGCTTGGAAATTCTGACGAGGAGCACGACAAAGCTCTAAGAGAAGTGTGCTCCCACCTGGAGCAGGCAGGTCTGACACTGAATAAAGACAAATGTGAGCTAGAATGTGACAAGCTAGTATTTTTTGGCCACATTTTCTCCAAAAATGGAATGCGACCGGATCGTAGCAAAGTGAAAACACTAGAAAGGGCAAAGGAACCAACTGATGCAGCGGAGGTATGGTCATTCCTCGGTCTTGCCAGCTACTGTGCGAGATATATCAAAGACTTTGCCACTGTAAGCGAACCCCTAAGAGAACTAACAAAGCAAGGACAAAGTTTCTCATGGACCGAAGAATGCAGAAAAGCATTCGAAGAAATAAGACATGCTGTAACAGCAGTGGATCACCTCGCATATTTTGATCCAGGACTATGCACAGAACTAACTGTAGACGCAAGTCCAGTGGGACTAGGAGCAATATTGGCGCAACATCAACCAGGGAGAGACTCTCCAAGACACATAGGCATATCGAAGCAAGAGCTTGTCGGAGGTAGAAAAAGGATACTCCCAACCAGAGAAAGATAGTTTGGCAGTAGTGTGGGCCTGCGATGTTCATCTGCGGAAAACCATTCACAATTATAACAGATCATCAGGCACTCATAACAATATACGGCAATCCGAACGTGAAAATACCAGAGATGGGGGATCAGACTGATGGACTACAACTTTAAGATAATCCACAAGCCAGGAAAGGAGCATAACCCAGCTGACTATGTGTCAAGGCACCCTCTGCCACAAGCATCTCAAGCAACAACGATGGCAGAATTTATCTCAATTTAGCATTGAAGTATAGCACAGCGACAACCATAACAATGGAAGAGCTGGAACAAGAAACAAAACAAGACCCCACCATGCAAGAGACAATGAAAATAACAAAACAGCAAAGGTGGAGACACATAAACAGCAACAGCAGCTTGGAAAAGGGGGTAGAAAGGCAAGAATTGCTGGCATTCAAAAGGATAAGTGAGGAGCTGTCCGAAAGTGGCAATGGGAATGGGATAGTGATGAGAGGCACCCGAATAGTGATGCCCCGGACACTTTGAAGAAGGACAGTAGAACTCGCACATGAGTCACATAGAGGGATTGTAGAAACCAAAAAGATGTTGCAAGAAAAAGTATGGTTTCCAGGATTAGACAACATGGTTGAAGAGGTCATGATGAATTGCCACATCTGCCAAATAACAGGGCCCTCATCAAAGTCGGAGCCACTGCAAATGTCCCAACTCCCAAAGGCGGTGTGGACAGAGCTGGCAGCCAACTTGTATGGCCCTCTGAAGACAGGAAACTACCTGCTGGTGGTAATAGACGAGTTCTCCAGGTTCCCAATAGTGAGTCCAGTCGCGTCAAAATCGGCAAACGCAACACTGCCCATGCTAGACGACATATTTGCAGCATGGGGTTCGCCACAGACATTGAAAACAGACAATGGTCCGCCATTCTCTGGTGAGGAGTTCAACAGATTTATGACATATCTAGGGATTCACCATCGAAAGATAACACCACTGTGGCCACAAGGCAACGGAATGGCAGAACGGTTCATGGGAACTATCAAAAAGGCGATACAGAGAGCGAAATTGACACAGATCTCGACTGGACAAGCACTATGTCAGGTGCTGAGGGACTATCGAAATACCCCTCACAGCTCCACGGAAAAATGTCCGGCGGAACTAGTGCTAGGGCGCTCAAGCAGAACAAGATTGCCACAAATGAAAGAAGTGGAGCGAGCGGGACAACAAGACATTGCAGCAAGAGACCAATCAGAGAAAGCGAAAATGAAGGCCTATGCTGACCAGAGAAGACACGCAACACACACAAATTTAAAAGAAGGAGACACTGTACTAGTGAGACAGAGTCAAGTGAAGAAATCTGACAGCGCGTTCTCAAGAGAACCATTAACGGTGACAGAAGTCAAGGGGCCAATGATAACGGCGTCAGCTGGCCAGTACCACATCACTCGAAATAGCTCGCATTTTAGAGAACTGAAAACAAAAGAAGAAGTGCCAAAGCAAGAACTGAGAGAAGACACACCAAGAGAAGAAGTGCCAGCTGACATCAGAGAACAGCGACCAAAACGAGAATGCAGGAAAACAAAAAGACTAATTGAGGAGATGTAAAGAGAAGAGATGGAGGCTGTGGACATTTTCTATCAGCTATGTATCTCTCTGTCTCTCTGTCTCTCTCTCTCTCTCTCTCTCTCTCTCTCTCTCTCTCTTTCTCTCTCTTTCTTTCTCTCACCACAAGCCAAATTCAAAATGTTTGTTTTGCAACAAGGGGGGAGATGTCGTGCCCCTGGACAAGGGCACTAGGACCCTGAGACACAGGGCAGGGGACAAGGGATACCGGACACCACATCCGGTCAGGGGAGGGGACAGGGGACATTCTGGAATGAGACCTCGAGGTAAGAGGTCACGAGATCTGTAAGCTGCATGTGCAAGAATAAAGGTACCTCAAAAGCTCCACAGTGTCCTGTGTGTTTCCTGGGTTGGAGAACACGACAAGAGCGGCCTCCCCAATTAGTAGACAGGTCCCCAAACCCAGCGAACTCCATGTAAGCATGTTTTTTGTTTTAACTTATCAACAAGCAGACTCCTGTTGGTATCCTTATTCTCAATGCATATTACTTGCTTCTAAAAACATCGAGTGGATATATTAACTATACATGTCCGCCCGCAAACACATTAAAGTAAGCATTACTCAATTTAATATCTGAGCCTAGTGCCTAGCTAATTTAATCTACATGTTGTCATTGCCATGCTTGCCATAAACCTTAGCAACAGCCTGCATTTTATTTCATTCTCCTCTGGACATTGCCTTAATACTTACCTGGACTGTAAGCCATAAGCCTTTAAAAAACCAGCAGATACTAATTGTAGATGTAAGCAACAGAATAGACCATGCACTATCAGTACCTAAATTCCCACTCGCAGCTTGGAAGTGTGGGATGATTCTGGTCTTTACTCACTTCAGGTCCCTAATCCAGTAGCCCATTGAGGAACCTGAATCACCAAAAAGAGGGCTGTTTACCCCTCACCTATAGAGTAAGTGTGACTATATGACTAGGACTATAATAGTCACACTGCTTCCCCATAACTTTAAACACGCTAATTCTAATCCCCCCCCCGCACAAATGGGATGTTTTACACTAAACTGAAAATATGTGAATGCTATTACTCTACCACTGGGAGCACTTAAGCACTGTATCAATTAAGTTAATGCCAAGTAGGGCACAGTGCTAACCTATATTCATTTGTACTCTAGTTCCAGACTGCTCACCCTGTCCTGATGATGATCTTGACTAAGCAAAGATCGAAACGCCATTAACCCCCCATTGAAAATCCCTCATTGTATATATCGTCATAGGTTGTCTGTTGTTTTTGTGATACTCCTTGTATTTTTCACCTTCACTAAGTCACGTTACGCACCTCTGTCACTCATGTGAGCACCTGAACATGTCCGCAAAAACGTAAAATTGCAACTTTTTTGATTAAAAATTGCACATGTTGCCCTACGTACTTTGCTCCCCAATTTATTTACTGACTGAAAAATAACCCCTGTTCTACTTTGGACCTAGTTAGGCCACCCTGAACCATTGTATTTTTATGTGCATTATAACCAAATATCCGGCTGGGTAGGTGATGGCAGAGGAGGAAATTCACAGCCCATCTCCCCTACAGCTATCGGGTTAGCTCCACCAGGCATCGGTCAGGTAGCAAGGTCTCTGCGGTCGAGGGAAAGTTCACAGTGTAAATGTCCTGAAGGGTGGGCAGGTTCCAGGTCGGATAGGGGTAAGAGAAGAGGGAAACAGAGGCATCTCTTGGGGTGTAACTTAGATCCCCGGTGACGATCAGCGGCAGTCGCCATTTTGAAGTCAGGCGCGGTTCAGTAGGGACACTCTAGGAATAGAAATTACTGGCTATGCCCAGAAGGTTTTGGTAGAAAATATTCAGGAGCCCCACCCCACACCAACGAGTCTCCCGGTGCTTCTGGCGAAGAACCAAAAATGCCCCCAGCTCACCCTCCTATATTGCGCGGTGGGATCCAGCAATGGCGGACGTGGTCATCAAGGGAACGGTGTGCACTCATTTCCACGTAGGGGGCATCCCCAATCTACCTGCCAGCCTTAAACAATGCCGCTGTGTCTCTCCCGGTGGGCCACTGCTCCAGCTGTAAGTGGATGGTGCAGCGCTCCTGCAGCTCCGCCCTCTCGGAAATGGCGGTCACTTCAGGCTCCTTAATGAAAACCCAGTGATACTCACAGCGGGCTCGTGTTTATCCTGGCTCGGAGGAGCGATGAGAACGGTTGAAAGAGACGCCGAGCCCAAAGAACGAATGACCAAGAGTGGGTGAGAAAACACGTCAAGAGATGCAGGTAAGCGGCTGCGTGCCAGTTCTGCGCAGAGGCAGTTCCCAGAACATTTTTAAAAAGAAAGTCCCTCAGCAGAAAGCACTTCTGGTGTTTTACTGACCTTTACTGGTTATTTTCTATCTAGACAGTTAAATAGAGGCAGTTGAACAAGCAGAAAGCAATTCTGGTATTTTACTGACCTTTACTGGCTGTTTTCAATCAATTCAGTTAAATGGAGACAGTTGAACAGAAAAAACATCCCTAAGCAGCAGCACACACGTTCTAGGGCTGATCTACAGAGCCCACAAAGTAAATACACACATACGTATATCCTAAAGTATGTGCAAGAGGTCTCGAATGCTCGACCTAAAAAGACAATTTTGACCCAGCTCAGCTAGGGAATTACTGGCCTATCTCACTCCTACCTTTAATTGGCAAATTTACAGAGAAACATGATAACGGAGCATTAACTGAATTCCTGGAAACGAATAAATGAGTCCACCCCATTCAGATGGGCTTTTATGCGCAGCACAGCATGGAATCAGCATTGCTGGATGCGGCAAAAAATTAAAAATGACCCTGGACCAAGGGAGCTCAGCCGCTATATTGCTCCTCAATCTTAGCGTGGCATTTGACACCGCAGACCACTCGATCCACAGAAAAAGGCTGAAGGAAAGTGACATTCAAGACAAAACTCTTGAGTGACTGTCCTCCTTTTTGGAGGGTAGAACCTTTCAAGTTATGGAAGCTAATCTTTTCTCTAACCCTATGCATCTGACTTGCAGGGTGCTGCAGGGCTCCTCATTTAGCCCCACATTGTGTAATGTCTACTTAGGGCTGCTGGCACAGATTGTCCAAGAGTTTAATTTCTCTATCATATCGTATGCAGATGACACACAATTGGGTGTTTCTCTCGACACCAATACCAAGGGAGATGCAGACTGTTTAGCGCCATGCCTTGAAAGGGTGGTGGAATGGATGACAAGTAGCTGCCTGAAGCTAAACAGGAATAAAACTTAGCTTGTTGTTCTTGGAAATAATGTGGTCCTCACACCTTTGATCAGCTGGCCTATTTGTCTAGGCAGCCCACCAATCCCCAATACGACTATCAATAATCTCAGCTTCTGGCTCGACAGGGAACTAACTATAGAAAACCACGTGAAAAAACCTGCAGGAACCTGTTTTGGGCTGCTTAGAATGCTCTATTAAATTCTTGAGCGCATTCCCTCACAGCTCAGAAAGACAGTAATTCATGCTTTGGTTACATCATGCCTGGACTATGGATATTCCCTTTATTTTGGGGCACCAAAATATGTCATCAAATACTTCTGGTTGTACAGAACACCACAGTTAGACTGCTGTGTAAAGTCTCCATACAGGAAGCCATGGGAAAACACTTAAAAACTGGCTTCCTATTGAGGCTAGAGTCAAACTCAAGACACTGTGCCTGACACCCAAAGCCATATGCAGCAAGGTCCCCAGCAAAATCAGAGATCTGTTAAACTTAAATTTCCCAAACAGAAGCCTTCGTTCTGGTACCGAACAGTTACTAAAAACAACCAGAATCAAAATCGGCTTGTAGTTAGTTGAAATACTAGGATTCAACAATGGCTTTCTCACTAAAGGTAGAATCTTTACCTGTTTCCAAGAGCTGGGAATAGTGGCAGTTGTTATTGATGCATTAAGTATCAAATTTGCCACAATAATAATATTAGAGCCCCTGATGCAAATAGATTAGCGGGGCAAGGATCTACAGACAGCCAGATTGAATTGCTTTCAGAGCTATCAATGAGCATTCCATTGAAATAGGCCTTAAATGATTCAGCTTTACCTTAGATAAAGGTAACCATATTGGCTTGTAGATTATTCCATAGATCTTTATCCAGCCTTGTGCAGGACGACAGGCTGGCTGGGATGCTTCAAATCTTAGTATGAAAAAAACTGCCTAGTTGATGAGAAGTAACACATGATGATGGTGACATAAAAATCTTGACAATTGAAAAGATTTCTATAGCCTTATTCCCTGCCTTTTCGATCTTCTCTTCATAGTAGACTGGTTCGGCTGTTCTTATTGCAGAATGATATTGTCTTAACGCTAATTTGTAAGACTTTCTGTCCTGCAGGTTATAGTCTTTCCCCTATTGTCGTTCTAGCACCTTACAAGGTTTTTCACCTTAAGGTCATCAGAGTGCCAGGGGTTGGAAGGTATCCTCCTATTCATGCTATACTGAACAGACGGTGCTAATGTCTCCATAGCAGGTCTAATCCAGTTGTCAAACTTGGTGATACTTTTCTCAACCACGCCTGTCATGGCAGGGATATTTTCTTCCACTGAGCACATGAACTATAAAGGCCTTATCTTATGAAAGGGTCTCGAATGCCTATCATTCTGGCCTGCACATGTAGGACAATTGTTTTGACAACATTAACTTTGATTTGGCCTATTAAATAGCAGTAATTTACTATATCTCACTAATTATCTGTCTTCTTTTGTCACTCTGAGGGGAACAGGAAATGGTATATTTCAACAGCCTATCATCTATGATTTCACATCTGGAGCGGGCACTGAGAGCACCTGTTTATCACTATGGTGAGATGCAATTTCTGAAATAAGGATTCTGACCGATACCTAGCTGTAAAATAACATGAATCACAACTTAAACTCCCCAGAATGCGAAATAACATGCTCGACAAAGCATAACCAGGTCCTGTTAGCAGATAACTTTTTCCAGAGAATTTAATGCAGATATTTTATACCTTTGTTAAATCTTGGGGTATCGGTGGAGGTCTGGTGTTATGAGGCAGGTGGTGGCCATGGCATCGGGGGCTGAGCAGACTGTGGGCCTGAGAGGAACTGGATGGTGCTTCACCTCTGGCCTGCAGTACCTCCCTGTTTTTTCAGCTGCAGATCCACATTTGTTAAAACCAGATCAGTGTTTCCACTCTTGAAAATGTCAGGTATAGAAAGACTGGACCAATCAGAGCTGCCTGGAATGTTATCTACCTAGGGATAACAATCCGAGCACCTCTTAATTAATGTCCTAAGTGGTATGTACTTTTTTTTTAGTTTTTTTTTTAAGTTTCAAAACCTTTATTTGTTCCAAGTGGTGACACAGCCAAAGCACCTACAACCCTGAAGCCGGCGGCAAGTAGTAGTAAATAAGCGTATTCCATCAGTAGTTACACAGCCCATCAGCCGACAACCCTGGGGTTCAGAGCCAAGTTGTAGGTAGGTGCATGTAATTTAGACAATATCTACATTGTACAACTAATAAACACAAACATTCGAGTATAGAACACAAAATCCTTGTTGTCTTATTCGTCCTGTGTACCACACTATCAAGATTCCTCAACTCTGAGTCAATTTGCTTCCGAACAATGTGAGAACAAGCTTAGTTTTAAACAAACACTCCCCCCATCTCCCCTATTTCCACACACGAAGCCACGGGCCAACTGCACACCCTTCCATCACTCTTCAAAATACTGTACACCCTAGATCCTCAGCTCTCCTACCGCAGAAGGGAGGTCACGCACAATGCTCGTATCACCCTTCCGCTATAGGTCTCCCCTCCAGAACATTTCAAGGCCCCAAAGGTAGATGACGTAGGAAATCCTAGCACTTTGTTCTCCCCATCTATCAAACCACGCGCACTCCCTCATTCCTCCCCGCGCATGGGGTCACCCAATGCCGAGACGCAGTCACCTCGCGTCGGTGTCTATTCTACCATCTCATCAGTGGGAGCCACCTGGGTTACTGCAGTTCCATTTTCCGCATCTGCGTCCTCCCCCTGAGTGGCGCCGCTTATATATGATTGATACAATGCCCAGAAGTTTTTTGGGCGGTTTGTAGGTGGTAAAAGTTCACTATAGTTTTCGGTTTGGGTGCAACAGTAAAGCGTATCCTGTGCCCAGAAGGGTAGCAGTGGGCATAGGGCCTCTCATCCAGCAGATCGCCACCACTCGTTGCGCTATCAGCATCCCCATATCCGCCAGGCGGCGGAGTGCCATCGGTAGACCCGAGAATGTCCTATGAGTGCCAGTGCAGGATCAGGAGTTAGCTCGATCTCCAAAATCTTGCTTATTTCAGCGAAAATCTTTGTCCAGTACACCTGTATACCTGGACAGTTCCATGCTAAGTGAGAAAGTCAGCGATTGGCTCAAGACATCTCTCACATGTCGCGGACGAGCGCAGACCGTATCTATGCAGCCTCTCAGGAGTATAGTACACCCTTTGCAGAAATTTGAAATGCATTAATGTATGCTTCTTGTTAAGGAAATCTTCCTGGTGCTAACACAACAGTAGTGCCACAATGCGTCATCTATTGTAGTCTCTAGATCTCTCTGCCAGTCCACTCTAGCTTTCATTAGCCGGTGCTCCTCGTGAGACATTGCAAGCCTGTATAAATTGGTCAATAATTTACGGGAGGATTCTGATTTTATTACATACGTTAGTTCTGGAACCTCCGGCGGTTCCGCCAGGTCCAGCCCTAGCAGATCTAGGAAGGCGCTACGAACTCTGTGGTACTGGAATCGGAGCAGTAGTGTCTGATCCCTCCTATCGCCTGTCACCTGCTCCCAGGTTTTAACGGTGCCATCTTTGAAGAAGTCCCCTGCCAGATCTATGCCGAGTTGCTGCAAAGCTTGTACTACTCCCTTTTCATGAATAGGGGGGAGCCACACTGTCCAGTCCACTGGCATTAGCGGCGAATAGAGCAATAAGCTCCCCTACCTCACCATCAGGGTGTGCCACGCATGATTGGTAGGGGTGATTGAGTCTAGAATACCGGTCCTGCGGTTCATTGGTTGGAACACCATAACCGGGAGGGTAAGGGGGTCAACAAACAACTTTTCCATAAGTATGTGCGGGATACACTGTTCACCGTGTACCCATGTATGCAAATGCGCCGCCTGCGCCACTCGATAGTAGAGCTCTAGGTTAGGTGCCCCAAGGCCCCCCATGCTGTATGGCAGTGTGAGGGTCGTCCATTTGACTCTGGGCTGGTTACCTGCCCAGGCAAGATGAATCATCAGTTGGGTTAATCGTTGGAAAAAAGCCTTGGACAGCACAATGGGGATTGCTCTGAATAGGAACAGGAGCCTAGGCAAGACTACAATTTTCATTATGGCGATACGCCCCACGAGTGAGAGAGGGATCTTATTCCAGGTAGCCACATCATCTTCCAATTTACTGATCGCTACTCCGTAGTTTTCCCTAAGCTCTGGGTCTGTGTGCAGACGCACGCCTAAGTATCTAACAGAGTCTTCAGTCCACTGTAGTGGGAACTCCATATCAAACTTCTGGGTGACCGGCATCGGAGGGAAGGCTAACGATTTAGTCCAGTTCACTTTTAATCCCAATAGGGCGCCGAAGTGGACCACCTCGCTGAGCATCGGCGAGAGGTTACTCTCAGGGTCATGGACATACAGCAGTGTGTCGTCTGCATACATAGAGATGACTATGTTATATGTGGGGAAGTGGATACCTTCACTGCCTTGATACTCCCTCAGCGCGCAAGCTAGTGGCTATGCCGCCAGGGCGTACAGCAGCGGGTAGAGCGGGCAGCCCTGTCGCGTCCCTCTGCCAATAGCGAAAGGTTCTGTAACTAAATTGCCAAGTCGCACCCTTGCCGAGGGCTTGTTATAAAGAGCCCCTAACATTTGGAGAAGCGGCTCGCCCAGTCCCATCCTCCGCAGTACCTGCCTAAGAAAGGGCCACTCAACCGAATCAAAAGCCTTCTCTATGTCAAGGAAGACGGCGATGGCCTTTGTGTCCTGTTTGACATGTTGCATCGCACCCAACACTATGCGGATGTTGTAGGTTAGGTTCCTACCAGGGATAAAGCCTACCTGCTCCGGCGCCACCAAACTGGGGGTCAGTAGTGCCAGGCGTGTCGCTAGGACCTTAGCATATAGTTTAGTTTCAACATTTATCAATGATAGCGGCCTGTAGGAACTGCATTCGTCGTGTGCCTTTCCAGGCTTCAGTATTGTAACTAATAATGCTTCTCGCATGGACTGTGGCATACTACCCTCCACACAGATGTCATCGAATAGTGCAGACAAATGAGGGAGCAGTTGCTCCCTAAAGGTTTTGTAGAATTCTACTGTAAGGCCGTCCACTCCAGGAGCGCTACCAGTACGCATGGACACCAGGGCCTCTACTATTAATTCCTTACCTATGGGGAGCATTAGAAATTCCCTATGAGAGTTAGAAAGTATAGGCAAATCAATATGCTCCAGGTATTCCAAGATCTCGTCAGTAGGATTGCAACTCTTCGAGGAATAAAGGTCGGAATAAAAGCTACTGAACATATTTGCTATGTCCAATTTGTTTGTGACAGTCTGGTCACTAGCAGTTTTTAACTCAGTTACCTGTGTCTTTCCTCTCCTGCCCTTCAGCGTTTGGCTAGTATTGAGCTAGGCCTCCCCCCTTCTCCATAAGTGCGCGCAGTGGCGTAATTGCCCATATGTTTGATCTCCCTATCTGCTTCCTCATGATATTCCGTAAGGAGGGATTTTATTTCTTCCGCTACTGTAGGGTCTGGGCACCTCAATTGTCACTCTTCCAATTTTGATAGGCGTATCTCTAGCTCGGACAGTCTCTGCCTGATGGATTTAATAACACTGGACATGGCGATCCCACGTATATAAACCTTAAAGGCGTCCCAGACTGTTTGGAAGCTTTCAACCGACCCTACGCTGGTTGCAAAAAAAGACATTGATTGCCTCCGCTAGCTCACCCCTAAATACTGGGTCAAGGAGCGAAAACGGGGGAAGCGCCACGTGAAGGGGGGGATCGCCTTCGTCGGGGCGATAAGGACTAATAAGAGTGGTGAGTGATCCGATAAGGTGCGCGGTAGTATCTTGCACTCTCTAACACGGTCAATCATGCTGGAGGTAGCCAACCAATAGTCTATCCTAGTGTGGATGTCATGATAAGCCGAATAATGCGTGTATCCCCCCTGTGACGGGTTTCTATTCCTCCACACATCCTCCAGGCTTGAGCTGAGAAGCAGTGTATTAATCAGCTGCGCCGCTGCCGACAATCTTCGTTGTGGCCCAGGTGACCTATCCAGCGGTCGAGTACTAAGTTGAAATCCTCTCCCCACAAAATCTGTGCTGCACTGTAAGTGCTGACAATGTCTGCTAGGGATTGATAAAACGCCTGTGAAACATAGTTTGGACCATAGACGTTAACAACTACAAAGTCCATGCCCAGCCCTTTGCAATGTGCAATCACAAACCTGCCCTCGCGTCTACGCACAAAGAGGTTAATGTAAGTTTCGACTTGGGATTCACCCAGGTTAGCACTCCCCTGGCGTGGGTCATGAAGCCCGCCGCCATGATTTTCCCCTCTAGACTTTTACTGTGTAGCATTCTGCTGGTGAGTGGCAGGTGCGTCTCCTGGAGGAGAGCTGTATCCACCTGCATTCGTTGAAGATAGCTAATCACTTTCCTTAGCTTACGGAAATCATTCAGTCCGCTTACATTCCACGTGAGAGCCCGAACTGCAACAGAAGAATCAAGGTCCCCCTGTTTAAGTGTATTCAGCATATTTACAGATGTAATAGTATGTTAAAGCACAGTGTCCATATGAAGCCAGCGTGACCAGTGTGTGAAAGCACTGTACAAATCCTCCCCCCCTTCCCCATAGATAACTCAAAACAGCAATCATGACCCCCCCACCTACAGCAGACCCCCCCAACTGGGCCTTGCAGAGTGCTCTACCACTCCACCTCACCCCTCCCTTGTCCCAAACATGGCATGCTCCCTAGAGACAAAGTGGGTGAAGTGCACGCGGGGGCCGAGCTTACCTGGCTGTCAACCAGCTGTGCGAACACGCACTACTCTGGAGACCCCCTCGCCACCACCCGCATCAGTTCATAGTAAACACCGGAGAGGATACTCCATAACACAATCAGATTGACAAGACCTGAGTGATCGAATAGTTAATCTGCATGCACCGCTGCGCCCATATCTCCCAGGCTCTACATAGGTACACTCTCCCCATTCATCTAGGGCCCCCCTGCCGCATAACACCGAGCCCGCCGGTGGAAAGCACCCCGCAGGCAGCGGGTCGGGCCCCAGCATTGAACATTAAGGATTGTTAACCCTTCTCTAGACCCAATCCGGCTTTAGTAAACCCACCTCTATACAAGAATCTCACAGTTGCACACCACAGTCCTGGCCGTTATCTGCAGCCTCGTCATCTTACCATCTTGTGCAGCCATCTGGAATTCAGCAGTTTCTCTTGTTCCTCCAATTGGTTATCGCCTTCCGCAGCTTCCGCTCCCTGCGTTGGTCCTTCGACCAGTTCTTTAAAGCTAGCTGCAGTGCTCTCAGGTCAGTAAACAGATGCGAATGTCCTTGCCGATTAACACGTAGTTTCGCCGAGTACAGCATTGCATAGCCAAGGCCTAGGTCTCTTAATTGTCTCTTAAACGGGGGAGAGTGCTAGCGGGCCTCCTGCACTTTGGCGGTGAAGTCCGGATAGAGCGAGATCTCCGAACCCTCATATTGCAGTGATTTCCTTGCCCTAGCTTGTCTCAGGGCCGCATCTCTGTCTCTGTAGTTAAGTAGTTTTGCTATTCTGGGTCGCGGAGGGGCCCCCAGGCGCAGGCGCGGGCCCAGCGAACGCTGAGCACGCTCCACTACGAACATTGGAGAAAAGGTTTCAGCCCCGAGAAGGGTAGTTAGTAGTTTTTCGATAAAGAGCTCCATATTTCCTGTCTGTGTTGACTCAGGAAGTCCCGTTATTCGGAGGTTGCAGCGACGGGAACGGGCTTCCAAATCTTCTGTTTTGTCCTGCAAGGTCTGCATCAGCTTGTCCAATTTTTTATGGTCCATGTCCAGCTCCGTCTGTGCCTCCTCTGCTTCCGTCAGCCTCCTCTCGGTCATGTCAAGGCGTTCTGTGTGTTTTTCTATGCGCTCCGCCATTCTGTCCATTCTGTAGGTAAGGGCGTCCAATTTAGATCCCAGTGACGTCATACTGGTTTGGAGGTCTTTCTCCATTGCCAGGAGAATTATCTTAATGTCTGCACCCCCAACCATCTCGTCATCCTCCTGCTCGGCAGACTTATCTGTACCTGTGGCACCCTGAGATTTTGAGCGTCTTTGTTCAAAGGTGAGCTTGCTCTGCGTTTTATCGACTTTGCCCATCGTGAGGCGTGTAGTGCCGTGTTATGAGCGTCACTACTAGGCAGTCGGAACAAACTCCTACCAATTACCGGGGTTCAGATCCGCTAGAAGAACTAGGTGCACAGTGTCCGCAATCCCCCAAGCTGTTCTCGCCCTTGCTCAGGATTATCTCAAACCTTTTGGTCAGTCGCGGTCGTACCTTGCCAGCCCTGCAGAGTGGTATATTCCGCCCAGGAGCACCAGTGCACCACCGGTCCGGTCTCCCACCAGCCCTCGGGGGCGCCAGTCCAAGGGGGTTAACTGGAGCTATTGAAATTCCCCCTGTCGTTCCGATCTCTTGGGTCACTGTTCGCAAGGTGGCCGAGAAATCAGCGGGGGGGACACCCCCCGGCAGGCCCACTCGCGCTCTTCGCCGGTGTTCACTCTCACTCCCGAGGCCCCTCCGTGGGGTAGATGGGGGGACACCACCAGCGCGGCACAGCAGGTCTCGGCAAAACCGCTTGCCCCCGAGCTCCCACAACACTGTCCCAGACTGCCTTGCGCTCAGGCCAGCGCCGTTGTCTAGTTCATGCTACTTCTGGGTGGGAGGCCGCCTAGGAACTGTGGGTGCACCGGCCAGGCCGCCCCCGCACATAGGAGTTTAGCAGGGTCTGGAAGTCCTCCGTCCACTGGCGTTCGGCGTGCAGGCAGTGGTGGCCCAGCTCTTATATCCTGTCCCGAAAGTGTACCCCCGAACCAAGGGACCCCCGGCCGTCCAAGCTGATCAATCGGGGTCCCCCGGTCCACCAGCGCTGCCAAGGTTTTGTGTCTGCTCGTGCTATGTAGCGCTGCCGGTCGCGTCTCTGAGACCTCATGGCCAGGAGGTCTCTTTAGTCGGTGCTCAAGGAGGGGGGGAGACACCCGCGTCGCGCACTTCACCTCCTCCGTTGTAGTGGCCTACCACCTGGGGAGTCCTTTACTGCTGGTACCGCAAGGCTCCCGCGGCGCGTGTCCCGAGTCGTCAGCCGGGTTCCCGCAGCACGTACAGCGACGTTGCCTGGGCTACGCACCAACTGGAGGCCGCGGCTCTAGGGCTTAGCCAGCCGCCGCTGCGCCGCCTCTGGGATTTCCCAATGTGTGCCCCCAATCCGCCGTTGCGAGGGGTCACTTAGTTCCCAGTCGTCTCCCCTCCGTCAGGGGCTGTGAGGGCACTGTATCTCGCTTCTCCAGTGTAGGATTATTTCAGGATTCAGAATCTCCGCCCCCTAAGTGGTATGTCATTAAGGGCTTATTTACAAGGCTCTTGCGCCGCTGGTGTGTCACTTTTAATATGGGGGAAAGTGACTCACCCACTGGTCAAGGGGTGTGTAAATAAGCCCCTTAGTTATGAACCCCTGCGAGTATCTAGCGGTTCTGTCCATGAGAAATGTGGTCTGGGCCCTGATTCGAGGAAGTGCATGTGTAACTCTGCTTTGTGTTTTTTTCTATTCTATCCCCATATTGTATATTTCTATGAACTGGAGAACTTCTAAAGTTGTAGAGCAAGTATTATATTAGATGGTGTCCTGTATTTTCATCTTACTTATAGAAAGAGTTAATGACTTGTTGAGTAACAGAACGACAAATGTTATTGTCCCTGCTGTTTTTAATTGTTAGAGAAAGAAGCCTTTATTTGTGCATAAAATATTTCCTCACTTTTCTAAAGCAATTAGCTGCTTTTATGTGGTTGCATTTTAAATTCACAGTGCAACATATCTGGCCCAGAGCTTTTTTAAGAGATACAATTTGTGCCGAGGGTGAATCATTTAACAAAAACAGGCAATGAAGAAAATCATAGCCATATTAACTTCTAACTTCACTGTAAAATAGCCTTGATTAAATTGGAATAATTAAAACTACAACTTTCATCGCCTATTCTTGTTTACCCCGCAGTAAAACGTAATGAATAGAGGCCATTGCATTAATATAAGGTAATCGTTAGTGTTAGATATTTATTCTACAATGGCAAAAATTTATTGTTCCTATTATCTTAATGTTATTTGGTTACAAATCGTAACAATTTGCATCAAGTTTAAAACAGCATGACATCGGATTGTCCATTCGTCACACGCTTTAACCGATTGAATCTTGTGAATAAGAGAAGGATTCCTTTCCGTTTTATTGTTTTAGGACATATAGGAGTTGTTTTAGAAATATAATTTATTGTGGTACCATTTAAACATAGATGTAATTTATTTTCTGTGCATTAAATTAATCAATTTTATTGCTTGCAAATCTTCTTTATAAACAGCTAATGTGATCTCTAATAAGATATATGTTTTGATATTAGTCTGCATCAGGAGGGAGCTATTGTAAAACATTCCATTTGGTAAAGAACCTTTAACACATCTGATCGCATTCACTTCGTGTAGCAAAACAGCTCTACTGGGTGGCAGCGATCCGAGTTTCTGTTTCACCATGCCAGGAAAATCTCTGCATACTCTATTTCAATCAAGGCCCTCGAAAATATTGCTGTTTTTTTTCTCTCTTCATTATTTGTTACCTGTAGCAGCTCATTAAAAGTTTATTGTGCACTACCTGTACCACAATGGCCAGGCCGTCCTGGAAAATATAGATTGTAAAACGAGATCATGTGAGGTTTTCCACTGCAAATGACTTCTGCCTTCATGGTTGGAACGACTCTGTGGAAAAAGAACAGTAATGGTAGGGTCATATTTTTATAGCACCATAGCTGCCAAGTTTTCCAGGTCCATGAGTGATGTGCTGCTCCAGTCTACACATTTCCCTTTGAATTCTAGGAATTTTAGTCTTGTTTTGTAATGAAATAAACAAAACTACAAATTCCAGATTTGAAAGAAAAAACCTGCACTGGAGCAGCACATCCTGCATGGACCTGAGGCAGCTTTGTTCCACCATCACTGTCATATCAGCATTCTTGAATTGGAATCAGTAAAAGTACAGGCCCGAGGCCTGGAAATTTTGACCCAGTGGTGAGTTTCTGAGTCTGAGGCTAATTTACAACGCATCTCCATCCTTTAGGGAAAGAAACACAAAGTGATAAAGTAAAAGATAATGATAAAGGAATACAAATTACATGACATTAACATATAAATCACAACAATAATCATTAAGATAAGCTGGTGGTACACGATACCTTGTAATTCTGGAATTAACCAGCAAAGAAACATTTTGAGAAATTGAAGAATCAGTGGCAACATTGTTTGGAAAACGAGAACTGTCGAATCAGGAGCATCACCTCCACCATCACATCTCCTATCGGCTGGAAAATAAAATAAAGTGGAGTCTTCCAAAGAAGATAACATGTGGCTACTATTCTCACTGTTACAAGCAGAACTAAGAGAATCATGAGAAATACTACCATTGCAAGCTGAAGATTTCTTTGGGTATAAAGCAACTCTTCTGAGGTTCCACTTCTCACCATTTGTTAGAACAACATAGTAAGGGAAAACTTCACTGACACAATAAGGACCTCTGAATTTAGATAAACCTTTAGTAATCCTACCCGGTTTTACCATCACATAGTCACCTTTTGATATATGTGAAATCGAAGTAATTCCTGTCTTCTGGAAATTTATTTGACTACCTTTAGAGACTAAGGAGCATATTATCAAGGGGGTTTATCTCCGCTTTTTTGGCTTTAAAAGCCAAGAAAGCGGAGATAAAATTATCTCCCTATTACCTAGCTGTCGCTAACACCAGTTAGCGACAGCTAGTAGGAGATAACGACCATCTTGGGCCCCACTTTGCATGTCAGTGATATTTATCACTAATGACATGCAAAGTGGGCGTGCCAAGATGTTAGTGACTGGAAACAGTGGCTAGCATAGTTATCTCCTATTACCAACTTATGGAGATATTCGCGCTAAGCGCGAATATCTCCAAAAGCTAACACCTGCCCTGAGCAGTTCTTAGCCATGTTATCCAATGGGAGGTGGATAACATGGCTAAGAGCATTAGCTCGGTAATGCATGAATATCGCGGACTTTTCAGCGATATTCATGCATTGAGGCCGATTTTTATCGCATTTGCGATAAACATTGGTAATACCAAGGTTTATCTGTGATAAAAATCGCCACAGCTTAGCGGTAAATTTTTGTCTCTAACCAAGCAATAGCGATAATTATCGCTATTGCTTGGTAATATGCCCCTAAATCTTTCATCCATGAAGGAGAGAGTTTTGTGCCAGGTAGTCTGCCACGCATGAATTCAAAGGGTGACTTGTTGATAGACCCATGAGTTGTTGTGCGATATGCACAGATCATCTCTTGAACAAGATCAATGGTTACAACGCCCTTGGAGTGAGCCATCTGAATTGTACCCTTAACAAGTCTGTAGACTCTCACATAAGCCATTGCCCTGTGGATTATACAGAGAAGTGCGATGATTTGAGATGCCACAACAAGACAGAAAAGAACACATATTGTGTGATACAAGTTGCGTACCATTTTCTGTGACAAGAACATTAGGATATCCCTCTTCCCGAAAAAGAGATTTAAAAAAATTATATTGTACTTTCAGTGGTGATGTCTTTTACAAAATCCATTCAGGTATAAAGGTCACACCCTATTTCTTTGGCGCATAAGAGGAGCGAGAAGGAAATAAATAAAAAAAATGAAACCTCTTATCCGGCCTATCTTACTTCTAAAATGGTAGTGACTCTAATCTGAGCATTTACCTTACAGCATAGAGACGAAACACAAAAATTAATCTTGTTTTGAGTTTTATTTATTCATCAAAAATATATATATTTTTTAATTTCACACTTTTTTGGTAATTATTAGCAAGCATTATTATATGATACAAAAAACAAATTCACATTATTCTTTCAATTTAGAAAAAAACATCCTTAGACTTTTCTAAACAGTGATTTGTATTTGAACAACCCACAAATGTTCTCCATCATTCTTCCATCCTCACCCATCATTCTACTCTTGCATACCAACTAACATACCACACAAACATAAATCACAATAAAAACACATCTGAAACAAGAGTCCTGCTGCTTGTTCCTGTTTGTTCCTTGTAAGAAGATTCCACAATTCAAAAGCTCAAACAAGTCCAACAATTTGATATTAGCTAGTTCTTCTTTTGGTTTAATCCTTGAGTAGGGCTCTCAGATGCCTACGTACGTTTCGGTGAAACAAAAATTGATGTCACATTATTCAGGGCCAAACGTTTTCAACTTCCATCATTGGGGTAGTCTGGGGGTTTATCTGTAATAATACAATATTCTGAAAAGGGCACATTTATATGCTGTACAGATTACCAATACATACAAATTATTTACATCTAATATTTTGCCTCCATGCGTGTGCGTGAAAAACACTTGTCACTCCTGAAACACCAAATCCCGTGTTGGGAAAGGTAAAGAAATGTGAAGGATTTTAGTATAAAGAGTTTAAAAAGCACACACCCAAAGACTTGGGTGAATATCTCCCATAAGAGCATCTCATAGTGAGGAAAATTAGATAGAAATGTGAAAGAAGATCCCTCCTCCAAGTAGGACGAAGAACAGGGGAAAGCTATTTGAAACCTACATGTCTCTCAGGAAGCTGAAGATGTTTGATTCCTCCAGGCTATCCAGCAGTCCACACGAATTGTAGATACAAGGATGAGTCTGTTAATAGGATAAACATTTAATGGGAATTAATTTATTTTTGTTTTTGCTAGTGCTTATTATAGAGAGCTGAATACTAGATCTGGCCAGTTTACCATTAAGGTGTTTGATCTTCATATATGGGACAGAGGTCTGTAATGTTGGGTTAAGAGGTGCCTCGAGCTTTACTTTTAATCCAGTTTATAGGGTTGTTGTAGCTCTGTCTGTCACTTGTAACAGAGGGATGATCTAATGAATTATTGGACATTTTGTTTGTTCTGATCTCTTAGAATCAACCGTTCCTCAAGGGGTCTTACCTAATTTAGCATAGGGCTTAAGATGTCTCAATGTCACAATGATGACTGTGTTGCTCTTCTAGAATTTTAAAATCACTCGGAATGGTATTCCCAGTGAGCCAATCTAACGTGAAAAAAGAGTTTTTTACTGTTGTAATAATCACCACAAAGTCAGCATATGTTAAGAGATATACAAATAGGCTCATTAACGTCCTAAATATCCTTTTTCGAAAACGAGCAGAGAGACCATTGGATCCTATTGCCACTTTTTGACAGGGAGCATGATATTATGTTAGCTTTCTAAATGTAGCCCGAGGTCCCTTATGTGCTAACATAGACAGAATAGATGTTATACATGACCAACAGCTTGGTCTATCAGTCGCTGCAGAAAAATTCAAAAACATCAAGGTGCTTAACATGGCAAGTCCCCTTAAGATCGCTAGTAAAGACATCTAAGAATGCGACTGGCCATGTCAATTGCACAGCCGCAAGAGAGTTTAGTGGTAATAAAAGAGGTGCATAATCTACTCTAAAGGCAACCGTTAACAAGCTGTCAAGAGAAGCAAACGTTGTTAACATAGTAGCACAAGTACTCGGGTATGGTACCGGCTACATGCGACTAATTGACCAATAGGGTAGCCCTCCTGAAAAGCATGGAGATTCTATCTGCAATAGGCAGGCTAATTTTGAAAAATCATTGCAGGGCGCTAATGAGAAAAAAGGCCTGCGTTGTTGACATAGTAGCACACATACACAGGTGTAGTACCCGCTACCGCTGACTGATATATCAATAGACTTGCCCTCCTGAAAGACGTAGCGATACGTTCCGCAATATACAAACTAATTTTAAAACTGTTGACAATGCGCTAGTCCTCAGTGTATAGTATATACGTCTGTACTCTACTCTGGAAACATGTACCAGGCAGGGAATATTACAGGAGAGAGATATTTCAAAATTAGTCTAGCGGCTTGTCAACGATTTCAAAGACAAAATTTAGACAGGGGGTGTCAAGTGAAAGATGTGAAGTAGTGTTCTTACCGGAGTTTAAGGCTCACGTCCAAACAACTGGATCCGTCGTGTACTGTTCTGCCAAACCTGGTGTGTTTCTTACAGGTGTTTATACGGTGAGTCATCGCAGGAGTTTCTAGTGTCCGCGATGTTTTGCTAGGAAAACACAATCCTTCTGTATCTCTATGGGCGCCATCTTAAAAAGGTGTTCCTAACTTTGTGATGTGCCGTAGTGAATAGGAATGTATTAAACATTTATCTAATTTGTACAGAAACTATAAATTTAAATTTAAAAATGAAGGTTCCTCGTCAAGACCCGCTGGCTCCCCAAGGATATGACATAGTTCCAAAAAAGGATTATTTATATCTCAGTAATGAATGCACACTCGGTAATCTAGAGGTTGACCGCTTTTATTGTCCTCTGATGTGGCCTAACAGGGTGGGGAAACACAGACTTTCTATATCTCTGTGTTTTTTGATTTAGTTCCAGAGACAGGAAATTGTGGTTGCTGTCCACCCTCTCTATAACAGTAAAGGACTTGATTTTGGACCAAAATTCAACATTAACCATGATGTAGTCAATGGTTGTGGATTTCCCGGCTCTGATATAGCTAAATTTCCCCGGCACATTGGGAGGGGATCTGCCGTTACAGGCTCTAAGGGAGTGGGAAACTAAAAGCTTGTTGATCTGCAATGCCAGTGGAGTCAGACGCTTAGCTGGATATGAAGAACAGTCCTGTATATGCCAGGTAGCGTCCTCCTCCACAGTTACAGATGGTATACCCGCCAGGGGTTCGAAGTGGCAATTGAAATCGCCTCCCAGTATCCTGTGGGTGGGGGCAGCGTATGCTAAGAGGAGTTCATCAAGCGCCTCAATCAATGTAGACCTCCTTGAAAGGGAACTAGGGAACTGATAAATATTAAAAACCACCACTGTGGTTCCATCTAAAAATTTAAGAACAATACCCAGAATGTCCGGGGAAAAAGTATCTATCACCTTCACAGAGCACCCCAAACGGGTGGCCACCCATATGCACAAGCCCCCAGAGGGTCTACCCCTGTGTCCCTGTAAGGCTAGGGTGTGATAAGATGCGAAACCCACCCTGAAGGGAGCGGTTGTCATCCGAGTCCTTTGAAACAAACACACGTCATATAAATCCACCAACTCCCCCCATTCTGGGTCTGCTAACTTAGCACCCATCCCTGCCACATTCCAAGACCCAATGAGTGACGTACGTAGGTGTTGCCCTGTACGATCAGGTAAGGTTGGAGATAAACTACTGACACAGGGAATACCTTCCCTAAATGCCATCCCGGTGTCTACCCCTTGTTGGCAAGACATTGGCTGTATCAGTGATAGCGTCAACAGGGAATCCTCTTGTGAGGTCTCACCGATGCTCGTGATTACTACCCCTGCATGCCTCACACCCTCATTTTCCACCCGGATCCCCTCTGGAGTAAGATCTATATCCAAGTGCCCAAGTGGGAGGGTTAGTCAGTCTAAATTGTTCAGGACATTAAATCTATTCTCCAGCGGAATGCTAAATTCCATCCTCTCACCCATGTTATGTCGGGAGAAAAATCCAGGTACACTGGGGAACCTTGCCTGTGGATAAAAATGCCCCAGGGGAAGGGGAGTAATTGAGCCCTGTTGACCAGGGCCACCCCATGCTAAAATGTGATTAACCACACCCGGGTCCCTAAAGTTAATGATCACACAGTCTCCTACCCGATCGTTAAGTTTATTCCCGATCCAACTAACTCTTCTAGCAAAAAGGATTTCCCCCTGGCCCGAGTTGGGGGCTGATATCATCCCCATCCATAAAAAGGCTTCCCCTCTGGACCCGGCCAATTACCGCCCCATCAGTCTTATTGACGTCTTGCAGAAATTAATGGCCCGCATCCTACTATCGAGGTTGCAGTACTGGATGGACGAACACCTCATCCTGACTCCCCTCCAAACCGGCTTTCATGCTAAAGTTTCCACCATTGACCAATTATTTAGACTACATGTGGTCTATTGGAAGACTGTCACTCTGGGGGTTGGTACTTTGTATTTGATTTTTGTAGATCTTCGATCTGCATATGACCTGGTCCAGAGGGAGAAGCTTTGGGTGGTTTTACTGGAAATGGGCGCCCCAGCTTACCTATGCCAACTTTTCAAACGGTTACATCAGGGTAAGTTTGCAAGAGTAAGGTTTGGGAGGGTAGGAGAGCTTTCAGTCACATTCCCGGTGGAAAAGGGTGTGGTTTGGGAGGGTAGGAGAGCTTTCGTCCACATTCCCGGTGGAAAAGGGTGTGAGGCAGGGGTGCGTGTTGGCCCCTACGCTCTACTCCCTATTCCTAAATGGTCTGATTAAACACCTTTGGGGCGCAAGGGACTTAGACTCCCCTCTTTTGGCATCTCGTAAAATTCCAGCCCTAATGTACGCTGATGACACCCTTTTATTATCTAAATCCTCATCGGGCATTCAGCGGACATTGGAGGCTTTTTGCTCCTTCTAGACTCAGAAATTTGGAGATTTACCTCTCCAAAGCAAAATGTATGGTCTTTAACTCCAAATTGCCCAATTGCCCCCTCCCCCACTTGGATGGCACAGCGCTCGAAAGAGTTTCTACTTTTGAGTACTTAGGGGTAACTCTGAATGATAAGATGGAATGGGGGACCCATACAGCCAAGGTTAACATGAAACTGGCCCAAACTGCTGGAGGTATCCTCAAGGTCCATAACGAGTGCTCGTCCAAAATCCTGGGACCGCCATTAGAAATTTATAAAGCACAGGCAAGAGGGGGGGGCGCTCTATGGAGTTGAGCTATGGGGCCATGCTAACGCATCTATGCTCTCTACTACGGAGAATAGCTTCATCAGGCGCCTAATGAGACTCCCACAGAGCACTACCCTGATCCCTCTACGCCTCGACCAGCGGCTGGCCCCCCTACACAAAGTCATCCCTAATCGCCCTCTTCAGTACTGGAGGAGGCTCTGGGCAACACCTGAGCTGTCTAGCTACCGGGAGGAACTTAGCTACCTACTGACGTTGAGTGGTGTGGGGAAAATCCCTTGGCTTAAGCATGTGAAACAGCTATGCCAGGCCCGGGCAGGGGGGATTTGTGGCTCTCCCCAGAACCTTCCTCCTCCTCGACCCCCAGGAGAACACTGGCCAAAGTGCTTAACCAATTCTGACTGGATCAGTTGGTAGTGAAACCATCTCTGGGTAGGTTGACATGTAGCTTTCTTGAAGTCAAGGATAAGTACTACTTTGAGAAGTTCTTGGACAACATCCAGCCCCCACTGGCGAAGAAACTATGGGCCAGATGTAGGAGCCCTAATACCGGTCTGTAACGGCCAAATTTGGCCGTTACCGACCGGTATTAGGGTTTCCAGATGTAGGGGGCCTGTATTTTACCGATTCTGTAAATTTACCGAATCAGTAAATTTACAGAATCGGCAAAATACCGAATCGGTATATTTACCGATTTGGTAAATCTACATATAGGTGGGACTCTTAGAATCGGTATTTTACCACCCAATCCTATTGGGTGGTAAAATACCGAATTCAGGTGTGCATGCACATCTGTGCATGCACACCTGTGCAATGTGACACACAGACATGCCTTTAGGGCATGTCTGTGTGCCACATGGCACACAAGTCCGGTATTGGGGTGCTAGAGGGTGTCAAAGTGACACCCCCTGCACCCTTGCAGGATTCGGTATTTACTGATTCGGTAAATACCAAATCTGTATTTCCCATTGATTCCTATGGGCTTAAAGGCCCATAGGAATCAATGGGAAATACAGATTCGGTATTTACCGAATCGGTAAATGCCGACTCCTACAGATTCAGTAATTTTTTACCTACATCTGCCTCCTTCCAATTTACCGACTCTTAAATACCGAATCGGTATGAGTCGGTATTTAAGAGTCGGTAAATCGGATTTACCTACATCTGGACCTATATGTCCAATTTAGGCATGGTTCTCTCCCCGTGAGGGCTGTAACAAATAAGTGGTCTATGGCTCAACTTGTTCCAAGCTTATGCCCGGGGTGCGAACAGGCTGAAGAGACTGATATGCACGTTCTGCTCTTCTGCCCCCTGTACTCCAAGGCTAGAGCCAAATGGATCCTACAGTTAAATAAGTCCAGGGGCTTTAGGGATTTCAGAGAGGTGTTTAGACTGCTGAAATACGACTCTTCTGCTCTGACTGTGTTTGCGACCGCCAGATACCTGTTGTCAATGTGGTGTACTAGAGGAGCTAAAATTAAAACCCAACTTGCTTTAATTGATTTTATACCTCCATGAATTTACTTGAGAACTGTAACTTAACCCATCTATGGCCTGTTTTATATCCAACCACCAGTTTTAACCTTTTTATATATTGTTTTAGTTTTTTTTGTCTAATCATGCACTTTCTATGTTTTCTACTGTTGGCCAAACTGTAATTTTTTTTTATTTATGTATTCTCTGCTTTTATGGTTTTTAACCGAAAATAAAGCTTTTAGACTGACTGACTATATCTCTGTGGGCGCCATCTTAGAAAGGTGTTCCTAGCTTGTTGACGTGCCATAGTGAATAGGAATATATATAAAAACTGTCTAATTTGTACACCAACGGTAAATTTGAAAAGACGGTCCCTCGTGAGGATCCGCTGGCTCCCCAAGGATATGATATAATTCCTGAAAGGGGTTATTTATATCTCAGTAATATATTCACACTTGGTACTCTAGAGGCTGCCCGCTATTGTTATCCTCTGATGTCAGAGTGGTAAAAACATCTGTTATTAAGAATTATACTCAACAGATCTGAAGAATTCAGGATGTCTGGAGGTTAGATGGTAAAGAGCTCTTAGGTCCTATTCTTTAGACTGCGATGTCTCAACATAAAGTAAGGTTCACAATGCTGTATAATTTAAAAAGAACAAGGACTTCCTAGTATGGGGTTCTACTCATAACAAATGTATAATGTATTGAGAGAAACAATTTTTATGTAGAGAAGTCAGCCTTTACAATATGAGAGGCTAAGCATGTATGCTAAGCAGGTCTGTATGCTTCGATAATATGTCTTGACATGGTCCTAGTTGAAGAGTTCTGTGTGACTCAGGACTATTTTCATTTGAACTCAAGAAGAAACTGGTTTGGTTATCCTAGTAGGTTATAAACGCAAGTGTCTAGACTAAGTCTATGGTTGTTGTCTAAAAACAGTGGAGCAACTATATGAATGTTGCACTTCAGGTTGTGACCACCCAAATTATTTCCTCATTGAGGCCTTTCCGAACCATGTCTAAGAAAAAAATCCAATAGGTTTCTCTTTGTTTTTGTGTTTTGGCTGGATCTTTGCCTGGGATTATTTTTACACGCTCTAAGATAAGCCATTTCATATCATTTTCTGTGTGTTGTTGACTAAGAAAATGGCTAACTAGTGGTGCTTGCTGCTTGTTAGTTTTAATTGCAGACTTGTGTTGCGAGAATCTTATACGGAACTCTCTTAAGGTTTCCCCGATATATCCCAGTCCACATGGGCATAATATTGGGGAACAACCTTTACAACCAAGGTTTTACAAAGCGGTACTGTTACCACGCAACTTTTACAACGCAAGTCGTTACAACGACTTACGCTGGGGGGCACTCCAGGATAGTAAATAGTTCAGTTTACTATACAACTCCTTCCCTACTATCCACGGGGACTGGAGTTGGAATAGTTAATTTAAATATTTACTATCCAGCACCCCCCAACGCAAGTCGTTGTAACGACTTGCGTTGTAAAAGTTGCGTAGTAACGGCACGCGTTGTAAAAGTACGTGTTGTAACGTCGTACATCCATAATATTAGGTAAATACCATTGGAACTTCTGCAGGTTGCCATGTGTTTGATTGTTCCTGATTTGTCTCCATATCTTCATGTTTGAGAGGTAATAGCTGAGTCACAGGCGTCGTAATTGCCACATTTGTGATTACCCAGCGGAAGTGGTAAACCATCTATGGTGGTTTATCTAGAAATGTCCTGGAGCTTAAATCTACTGTGCACCAGTTTGTCCCTGAGGCTAGGATTTCTTCTATATGCTACCATGGGTTTTTGCATGGTATCTTCTCCTTTATTAACAGTAAGTATCTTCCAGTTTTTGTCCAGTATTTGCTTGATTTTGTAATTTATTCTAGAATGATCCACCACACAGACCAATTTGTCTGATGTTTCTTTGGGATTGTTGTTAATGAGGGCATCCCTGTTATAATACTTTGCTTGTTTCAGTGACTGGCGAACCAGCCTCCTGGGATATCCTCAGAATAGAAGTTGTGTTTGCAGCTGTTCTGCATGGATCATAAAATCTTTCATTTTGGTGCAATTTCTTCTAATTCTTAAGAACTCCCTGAAGGCAATAGAGTCTTTTTGGCATGAAGGGTGGAAGCAACTATGTTCCAAAATTGTGTTTTTGGCTGTGGGTTTGCGGAAAAGACTTACTTCCAATTGTCCTTCTCTGCCCTTGATCCATATGTCAAGAAATTCCACTTTGTCCACAGAATAGTTGCAAGTAAATTTCAAATTGTTGTCTGCCATATTGAGCCAGGATATAAAATCCAAGAGATCTGATTCTGAGCCTGCCCAAATAAAGAAAATGTTGTCTATGAATCTGTGCCATTGGGCCACATTTTCATAGAAAGGAGCTGCCTCGTTAAAAATATTTTTATGCTCAAACTCACCCATAAAAATATTCGCTACACTGGGGGCACAATATGCCCCCATGCTGGTGCCCTTGACCTGGTGGTATAGACTCTGCTTAAGCTCAAAATAATTGTGTTGTAACACAATCTTCAGACACTCTAAAATAAAGGTGTCTGGCTTGTCCCCAGGAACTCTAGCCAGGAGCGCTGGCACCGACTCAATGGCTAGGTCCAGGAAAATGTTGGTATAAAGCTATTCAATGTCAAGGGTGACAAGAAGTTGTAATTCATAGTTAAAGGGTGCATGCTCTAATGTGGCTATCATGTGCCCTGTATCTTTAATGTATGATGCATATTGGTGGTTGGTGGGCATAGAAAGGCATCAACATACTGCAACAGTGGTTCCGTACATGAATTTAAAGAGGAGACTATAGGTCTAAGTGGTGGGTCCAGGACATTCTTGTGTGTTTTAGGTACACCATACAAGGCTGGTGTCACTGTTTTAGTTTTAACAAGAAAGTCCAATTCTTTCTGACAAATATAGCCATCAACAAAAGCTTTATTGACAGTAGTGTCTATCAAAGTTTTCAATTGTACGAGAGCCCTCGTATTAGATTGTTTATAATGTTCTGGCATCTGGAGCATGATGTTAATTTTGTCAGTGTATTGAGCCGTGTCCATTATTACAATACTCCCCGCTTTGTCACAGGGTTTAATTGTGATATGCGGATTATTTTGTAAACTTTTTAGGGCATTTGTTTCTGAGATAGTCAGGTTAGGTTGTGGCTTGGGAACAAACTTATAATTTCCTCTAATTCCTTAATCACAGTTTTTTCAAAGATGCAGATCTCCGGCCCCACCATATCTAGGGTTGGTGTGAAGGTGTACGGGGGTTTGCATCCAGAATAATTTACATCCTGTTCACTGGGTTCCACTGTTGCAAAGTATTTTTTCAATCTTACTTTACGAAAAAATTAGAACATGTCCTGATTCAAGCGAAAACAGTTAAGTTGTGTGCTCGGGACAAAGGAAAGTCCTTTGCTCAACACTTTCACTTCCTCTGTGGATAAAACATGTTCTGAAAGATTGAAAATGGGTATCTGGGCATTCTGCTCGTGGGATACTGCTATGCCTTCCACTACTGATGGTTCCTTGTCCGTATATATGGCTGCGGATGTGGAGCGTCTGTTGGTTGGTAAAAATTCCTGTCTGTTCTCAGGAATCAGGCTCTGGTTCTGCCTCTGCCTCTCGATAAAAAAAGGAGAATGTGGTTGGGCTCTGGAATACTGTTCTGAGAAATGGCTTCTCTGATTTCTGTCATTGTAGTTTGAACTTTCTGCTTCTCCCAATGCGTCATAATCTGAATCTGATGAGTTGGTGTCTGAGAAAGTAAGTGTCTTAAGACGTTTAATGGGTCTTGCTCTGATAGTCCTTCTAGGTAGTAATTGCTCACTAAGCATGGATATATTTTTTCCTGTGTGAACCATCTCATGTCCTTTTTAAGTTTATCATTTTTTTCTTTATCAGATATTCATCAAATTCTTGAATCTCTTGGTTGATGCTTTGTAACTTAGCTTTAGCATCATCTAGAGCTGGACTCGCTTTAAGTTTATCTTCCAGGTCAAGAATTTCTTGATTTAGAAGTACTATCATTTCTTGTACTGTCTCCACTATGAGCAGCATCCACTCCCTGGAGCATCGGTTAGCAATATGCGACCAATGCTCCAGGAATTTTCGCAGCTCTACAAAAAGAGCCAGCATGTTTCTTACTCCTAGTCCAGATGGTATTACTCCCACTTTTAGATACTCAAGCATAAAAAGGCTTGAGATTCCATTCATTTGGCATTTTTTCTAAGGTTAAGTAGTTTCATCCATTCACTGTTGTTACTATTGGTAGTACTAAGATTGGTATTACTGCTACCTTCTATTTGGCCTATCATTGCTGCGAAGTCATCGTCAGAAAAATCAAAGGTGAGGATGGAAGAATGATGGAGAAAATTTGTGGGTTGTTCAAATACAAATCACTGTTTAGAAAAATCTAAGGGTATTTTTTTCTAAATTGAAAGAATAATGTGAATTTGTTTTTTGTATCACAATGCTTGATTATGTTAACCAAAAAAAGTGTGAAAATAAAAATTACAAATATTTTTGATAAATAAACAAAACTCAACACAAGATTAATTTTTGTGTTTAGTCTCTATGCTGTACGGTAAATGCTCAGATTAGAGTCACTACCATTTTAGAAGTAAAATAGTCTGGATAAGAGGTTTCTTTTTTTGTATTTTTGTCTTTTACAAAATCTACATTGAGCCATTTTGAAAAAACCTCAATAGATACAATTGCAAAACGCTGAGATAAGGATAGTTCCTCCATTGGTCCAATGAAATCTAGACAAATAGTGTGCCACGGAATATCAGGAGAGGACAACTTTCTCATTGAAGAACCAACAGCGACTTTAAGTCTTTTCTCCCCTTCTTTGCATGTTGGACACTTCTCAATCCAAGAAGACACCTGAGAATCCATACCGGGTTACCAAAAGTTGGCTTTTAGTCTGTGCTGAGTCAAAGTTTGTCCCAGATGACCTTCATGAGCAATGTATATTAACTTGGTCTTCAGCTCAGAAGGGGGAATGAACTTATCATCACGCATAAGAATATTATCACCACATGTTGATAGTTCTTCAAGTACCTTTAGAAAAGGATGAACAGAGACATTTAAACAACTTTCCCGTCTTGGACCCACTTTAACCATTCGACTAACTTCTTGCAGTATGTGATCATTGAGCATGACTTTGCACCACTCCTTCACGTAATGACAAAACATCATGAATCCAATCAATAGTTTCATTTTTACTTTCCAAATGAAAAGAATCTTCACTAACATCTCCCCCTTTGATTGAAAGTCTAGATAGGCAGTCAGCTTGAAAGTTGCGCCAACCCTGAATATGTGTAATTTCAAAATGATACTCCTGAAGATTTGCTGCTAGCCTAGCTAACCTGGGTGAAGCCTTAATCGCACCACCAGGAGACAAAATGCGAACTAAAGGTTTGTGGTATGTCTCGCGATGAAATTTAGTGCCCCATAAATATGTGCGGAAATATTGTGCACCCCAAGCAGCTGCTAAAGCTTCCTTTCTATGACAGAATAGTTCTGTTCAGACAAAGAAAGTGTACGGGAAGAAAACGCAATTGCACGCTCCCCATCAGCATGTCTCTGCAGGAGAACAGCCCCTAATCCAATTGCACTGGCATCCACTATTAAAATTGATGTACACTTTGTGTTAAAAGGGGCAAGGACATTAGCTTCACAAATATCATTTTTGATTTGATTGAAACACACATTTTTATCATCACCCCACACAAATGTTGTTCCTTTTTTGAGTAAAGCTCTTAAATGCACAGTCTTGTCCAAATTTCTTTTAACAAATTTTAAATAGTATTCTATTAGTCCCATGAATGATCTAAGCTGATCTTTGTCAGTGGGACACGGAGCAAAACGAATAGCTTCCAGGAGATCTTTCTTTGGTTTGGCTCCTAAGGCTGATATCTCATGACCAAGATACTCTATATGCTGCACAAGAAAAGAACACTTCTCCTTACGTAAAGTGAGGCCAGCACCCAAAATTCTTAGCAAAACATCTTTGAGTATGCGATTATGGTCAGCTATGGAGTCACCAAAAACCAAATATCTTCCTGGTGCAAATACTTTTTTCTGTAACCCCTTAGAAATCTCTGTGACCATACGTTGAATCATGCTGGCTGCTAAAATTAAACCAAACAGAAGCCGTGTGAATTGGTAGATGCCCTCTGTAGTTGTGAATGCAGTGAGATGTTTAGAGCTATCATGGAGTCTAATTTGATGGTACGCACTCTTCAAATCCAATTTAGAAAAATACTTTACACCCTGAAGAGTGTATACCAATTCTCCAATGTTCTGTAAAAGGAAAGTATCAGCAACTACACACTTGTTGAGAGATCTTAGGTCAACACAAAACCTCAATTTTCCGTCCGATTTCTTTGTGATCACAACCGGAGAAACCAAGGAGGACGCCTCAACCGGTTCTATCACCGGTTGCTATATCATTTCATCTATCAAAGATTCACTTCATGCCTAATCGAGAGTGGAATTCTTATTAATTTGTGTTGAACAGGCAAACTATTTCTTTTAACTGAATGAAATGTGAGTAACCTTTAAATTCACCTAATTCATCTATGAATACAGAATTGAATTCTCTCAGAATATCAATTAAATTATCTTGAATCACTATGAACTGAGTAGGTGCTCTTGGATTGATGATAATGTGTAAGTCATATTGATAAACCCAACCTAGTATAAGAGGACCATCAACTGACACATATACTTTACCAAAAGTGGATCGATTTTCAAGTACAATGTTTGATTCAAAGTAACCCACAATGTCAATGGTTTCACCCTGAAATCCTCTTGGAGAAATGTCACTTTTCCCCAGCACTTTGTTGCTCCACATGCTATTGAAAAGCGATTGGGGAATAATTGTATATCTTGACCCTGTGTCATCCATGAGAGATACCTAACATCCATCAATTGTGAAATTTGCATTAGGTCTGTTTTGTCTTCTATCAACTTCTCCAATGATATCAATGTCTTCAACTACTAATAATCTGTCTCTCTTATGTCTAGTTTCTTGTGTATAGTCTTCAACAACTCCTATCTCCCATCGGCTTTTAGTCTTACACATTTTTTTAATTGCCCTAAACAACCACATTTGAGACACTCTTTATTAGAGGCAAAGCAAAATATAGCTTTCTGATGTGTGGTTGTTGCTGCCACACCGTGAGCAAAACTTGTTAGCTGAAGGACCTTTCCTTAAAGTTGATTTAAATTTGTTCTTCACAACCGCAACCGATTGGTCAAAGGATGACTCACTTTCACCACAACAGCCTTTTTCAGAGACTTCTGAAGCATCTTGCTGTGAGTTGCTTTTCTTTTGTGTATCTTTGGCTCTCATACAGCTTTCAGATTCCTCTATTACTTTTGCCAAGTCAATAGCTACTTTTAGAGAAGGATTCTTCGCTGCCCATAGTCTTTCCTGAATCTTTTTTGTTATTGCATTGTACTATCAGTTGGTCTCTAATCAGTTCATCGTTCATGGCTTCAAATTTACATTTCACAGACAATTCTCTGAGATGAGCTACAAAATCATCTATAGATTCGTCACTTTTTTGACGATGTGTATAGAATTTGTAACGATTCATTACCAGATTTTCTTCTTTTGCATAACGCACTTCTAGTCTGCAAATGTCCTCTCTGTATTCATCAGGCATAGGCTGCCCATTTGCCTTTAATGCTTAAGGTAGAAATCTGAAAACTCGTTGGCCTTCTTTTCCTAAATTGCTAAGTTAAATTGCTTTTTTACGTTTTGCAGAGAATTCTTTTTCATCAAGAGCTTCTAGATAATTGTCAAAAATAATAATCCAGTCCTCCCATGATATTGGGGGATTACCTGGTTCATTCAATAATGGTGGAGGAAGGGTAGCATTCACTTGTTGAGCCATAGATGTTGTAATGTTGAGTGACAAATGAAATTAACCTCAAAATGCAAATATTCTAATGATGTGAAGAACTGAATGGAGCAAAGTGTGAATAAATAAAAGTTTCCTCCAAGGGAATATTAAACCAATGCTATAGCTTCTCTTAGTTTTGAAATAATGCTGTGAAAAAGTACAAATAGTGCATACCCGTAAACAAATGAAGTCACTGTGAGTCAGATACTTGAGTTTTCGCTTTGATCAGGACACACACATATGCAGGAGCAGTTCCGCTATGGAAACCTGACTAAACTCGCCTTTGCAGATTGGGAACAGCGCGTTGTCAACACGCAGCAGCTTCTTTGTCAATAAATATATTTTTTTTTACAAAATGCCTGCTCGCGTCCATGCGTGAGGCTTGGAAGGCACGTCTGACGTGCAACGACAAACAAGATGAAGCTTTGAGGCTGAGCACACTGTGGAATTGTGGGTAGGCTGGCCAGAAAAGAATGACGCTTGGTCCATGAATCTTCGGGTGACACCCTCGCTGTGTGTCGCTAGGATACACTACAACAAGAAGCCAGCGCGCACTACTCACAGTTTGCAGTGATGTTATCAGGCATGAAACTGAACTACATTTTCTCTTTTTTAAGTCTGACTCCAAAGTTTCGCTTCTCTGTGGATTTCAGGAGGGATATATTCTCTCTGAATGGGTTTGTCTGGCAAGGGGTTCCGCTTGCTGTTACAACTCTTCTCATGATGCAGCGATGAATAAGTCATCCGTTTTTATGAAAATCAGTTCCTGAGTCTGGTCAGCTGAATATCGTCACCAAATTGTTGAGGATAAAGACTGCAGACACTTCTTCAGGTAAGTACAGTTAATTTATTTAAAAGTACAGCAGCGATAAACCCACACGCCTGCTGACCAATCTCCTAACTGACTCCTATAGAACATCAGCTGTGGAGTCAGAACACAATAAACATTCTGGAATAAAAGCAGTGAGGACATAGAGAGGAGATAAGATCATAGAGTAACAATGTAAGTAAGATAATTTACAACAGTGACCAAGAATAATTTGAAGGACCTGTGTAATTAGTGATATATAACAACAGTGGTGCTCTCTGTGAAATCCACTCAACGGATAAAGTTTTAATGAATAAACTTATCCTAATGATTTTTCACATACCCCACATATATAACTCAGAGATGGGGATAGGTGCTATTACTGATGGTGAGATCTAGTTTGTACTATTGCTGTAAACTTAACATCACACTCAAAGACATCACATTTAAATGTATACATATATCTGTATTCTGAAAAACACCAAATCTAAATACATTATAGACGCATCTGGTTGATCCAAAAAATACGTGAAGGCGTGCTCAGGAGAGAAGTACTCGTGCATAAAGTATTTAGATGAAAAAAGAAGGCGGATATTCATTCTTCATCCAATCCACAATAGCCTTACTGTTTATACTTATTATCCAGAATAAGTATTGTCTCATCTAGACAGAGGTAATCATATTATTCAGAATTTGTGCCCACAGATTGGGGAAATAACAGCAGGCATTATGGTGTGAGAACGGCCCTAAACAAGTGTGACCTATGATACCATTCTTTATGGCAATACCCAGGCAATGCTTTTCCTACTGGCAGATTCAGTGGCGGGACAGCCATTTGGATACAGACATTTAACTGGTTTTTAATTGAGGTAGGGAACCCTAATTTGACATCCGCCTGTTTGGGGCAGATGTCTTGTATGCATCCAGCTCTCAATGTTGGCTATAATCCCGTTCTTCTAAAACTTGATCATTATCTTGTACTCCATTATTTATGTCTTTTTATCGCTTAGGCTGTGTATTTTTCGGCAGAGAAGGAACAACCTACACTTTTTGGGGATTCTGGAGGGGAAAGAAGGTTCCCACACACAAGTTTTCATGGTTCAGCTCCTGGAGAAATCTTTTCCGGATCTGGAAGGATGGAATTGGGCTCAAGAAATACAGAGAGCACATCGAGTTCCTTTTAACATTCGACAGCCAATTCGCCCAGAAGCTAAACCTAGAGCTCTATTGGTATATTTTGGAAATTTTTTGTTGAGGCAGAATATATTTGAAAAGGCTAGACCAGAATCGCAAAGGGAAGCCGAAGGGTTTACCTTTTTTACTCGGCCGGATTTCTGCCACGTTACTGTGGAACGAAGATGGCGATTGCGGCAAATGATTTCCCAGTTTCAGGAGAAGGGCGCACAGGCCTTTCTTCTAAACTCAGCCCGACTAAAAGTCATCTGAAATAAGCAAACTTGTTTTTTTGTTTCTGAAATTAAGGCTCAGGAGTTTTTGAACACCGGGGGGATGAATGTCGGTTAACTCTTTTGTGCCAGTTGGTCATTTTTTGGTCATTTGTTTTTTTGGACTTATGGATTGAACGGTTAAAATGGACAGAATGGACAGAAACTGGAAAATAATGATTAGGAAACGGGAATAAATAAACTTTTCTATTATACTGCTGGGTTGGGGTGGGGTGAAGATCCGGGTCCAGGCTTATTAGTTTAGTATTTAGGAAATATAGAGATGCACGGTACGCATAGTGGGCCAACGTTGGGGAAGGGAAGGTGCCACCACTCATCACACACAGACCTACAGAGGTCTGATGCCTTATGCAGCAGGGTGGGTGATCGGGAGGGGTGTATGCAGGGAGTGGGGTTGGAGAGGGAAGAGGGGTGGGGAACAGAAAATCCAGGAAAGCAAGTTTGATGGACAGGAGACAAGATGTACTACAGGTAGAAGTTATATTGGAAGGAGGCTAAGAGGAAAACTGAAGGCACAAGGTAGATTGACAATATCTACGATAAATGCCGGAGGGCCAAATGATAGGGGAAAAAGGAATCGGGTTGGGGAAATGCTTCGAGCACTTAGGGCGGATATTATATGTCAGCTGGAGACCCACATTCCCTGGCAGAATAGAGGGCTCAATTTTATACCAGGGTACTCACAGGTCGTTTGCTCCTCCCAAACCACTAGCACCGGTGGTGTTGCGATACATGTCTCCTCTCGTTTGTTACCTATTAATAGAGTAAAGGCAGATAAATGGAGACGATGGGCCATTGTTTATATACCTAATAATTGCACTGTATGTACAGTATATGGCTCTAATCTTGACGATGCGAAATTATGGGTAAAACTGGAAATGAAATTAGCATCTTGGCCGACACCTTTAATTATATGTGGTGATTTGAATATTCATATAGACAGAATGAGTGGGGTAGGGATGGGTATTCAGGGAGGAAACCACAGGTTTTTAAAGCGCTAAGAGCCCTTATAGAAAGTCATGGGCTGGTTGACAGGTGGGCATGCAAAAAAGGGGGGACCCAGGGTTTACGTATTTCTCATGCCCACATAGGAAATATGTTAGATTAGACTATTTCTTAGCTCCATCATCTCTTTTAGAGGGAGCGCAGATTAAAAAGGCTCCCCAAAATTGTATCGGACAATAATCCACTGATAATGAGCATAGTGGCCCCGGAGTATCTAAAGGGTCCAATGATATGGACGTTTGATAAAAAACTATTAGTGACTGAAGGATTTATAGATCATATCAGGGGGTGGACTAAACAGTTCTTTGACAGGAATAGATATAGTGCATCCAGAGAGACTGTCTGGGATGCAAATAAGGCAGGGCTCAGGGGCAAAATAACTAGCTTTGGTTTTTTCCATCAGAAATTAGTAAGGGATGAAATTCAGGCACTGACAGAAGAACTTAGCTCACTGGAGCGACAACATATCGCTTCCATAGTACAGAAGCATGAAGAACAGCAAATTAGTTTGGAGTTAAAGGTACTTAAGGTTAAGGCTAAAATTAATGGAATTTTCAATAAAAAAGTGGCGGAAAAATTTCAAGTAGCTTCTCGGGATATGGGGAGATGGTAGGGAAACATATGGCATTATGAATGAAACAGAGGGCAGTGGCTAATAATATCTCACAGCTAAGAGGGAAGGGTGGTATAATAGCCACAGATGAAATAGGAATATTAAGGATATTTGCGGATTTTTACCAGGACCTCTACCGCACCAGGGACCCCATAGCTGATGGATTGGGGGTCGAACTAGGGAATGAAGCACCACAGCTCCTTTAGCTTGAGGAAGAGATTACATTAAATGAGGTTATAGAGGCCTTAGGGATGATGGTGTCAGGAAAGGCATCAGGGTCCGACGGGATACCAATGGAGGTCTATAAAGCCTTACAGATAGAATTAGCTCCAATACTGCTGGATCTGTTTTTATCTGTACAATATAAAGGGGTACCGCCACGGTCATGGCAGGAAACGAATATTGTAATATTTTTGAAGAAGGGTAAAGAGCCGGAAGACCCAGCTGCCTACAGGCCAATTTCATGAAATAATACGGATGAGAAACTATATTAAAAAATATTGGCCCTGATACTGTCCAGGGTAATTGAGACCCTAGTAAGTCCATGGCAGCATGGCTTCATCCCAAGCAGAAGCACTACGGTTCACGTTCGTAGGGTTATCTCTTTATTCGATATTGTAGCAGTCTCTCATATTGTTAGACGCCCAGAAAGCATTTGATCAAGTCGAGTGGGGGTATCTGTGGCGCAATTTAAGAGTTAAAGGATTTGGTCAAAGAATAATAACGGCTATTCAGGCCATGTACGTGGAGGCATATGCTAAAATTCAAGTAATGGGGAAGGAGTCAGACAGGATTACAATTTCACGGGAGACGTGACAGGGGTGCCCTTGCTCCCCCCATATTGTTTGCTTTATATATAGATCCCTTGATTAGATCACTGTTTGTGGATCCAGTAATCAAACCAATAGTCACATTAGGATATCACACAAAAGTGTTAGCCTACGCAGATGACATTGCGGTTGTCACTCCAGACCCGCATAGCGCTATAGATCAGATCGAAAGGCAAGCAATAGAATTTGGCTAACAATCAGGATATAGCCTAAACACTAGTAAGACACAAGTCATCTGCACCAAAAATATACAATTTCAGGATGCACAGAAGACACACACAGCTAAATATTTAGGGAACTGTATCACAGCTGAGGTGGGTTTAACGTGGGAAATTAATTCAGCTCCAATTTTGAAAAAAGGGGAGGGGGGCCTGAAGCGATTAGATAATTTACATCTTTCCATCATCAGCAGAGCAAACGTTATCAAAATGACAATGTTCCCTAAAATGTTCTATCTCTGCCGGTGTATACCCATAGAACCGGGAAACCTCATATCTAAAAAAGTAGAGGGTATATTTTCGCAATTTATTTGGGGCTATAAAAAATTAGGAGATCATTAAAATTTATGACCTTATTGCATCATCGGGGGGATTAGCAAAGCCTAATTTTACATTCTATTTTTGGGCAGTGATGCTACAACACATGACTATAATATTTAGGTCTCAAAGTGAGGGTAATGTAGGGGCGGAGGAGGATGATGAGGTGATTCCACCAAATATTTACGAACTAGCAGTTGGGAAATTTGCTCCTGGATTACTAATAAGGCAGCTGAAAGGCAGTTATTACAAGAAAACACGCTTTAAAATTTTAAGAACTGCCTGGAATATATGGCGAAATATTTGTAAAAAGTTGGAGATTCCTAAAATCCATAGATATATATGGATGTGGTGCTCCTCAGCTTCACCAGCCCTCTTATATGAGAGCATAAGCAAAAAATGGGAAAATGTAGGTATAAGACAGATAGGGGATATCGCAGATCAGAATGGGGTCTCCTCATTTGAGGAACTCCAGACAAGATTCGGGTTGCATTCAATCACTATCTTTAAATATATACAAGTGAGGGAGGTGATGAATAAGATGGTTACGCAATACTTTAATGTGGGTCAAATTCCGTTATTAGAACTTTTGGTGAAAAAACTAGTTTGTGTTAAGGACTTGTATACAATAGTGATGGAAGCTACCCCGGACGATATCTGCAAAGTAGAAAGTGCCTGGGCGGTAAAATTGGATAACCCTGACATAGATATTTGTAGATCATTAGAGCTCTCTAAGAAAGTTCTTTTAAGTGCAAATCTCCAAGCACAAATGTATAAAACAATGTTTAGAATCTATTTTACCCTCGGCCAAACTTTGGGAGTGTGGGCAACAGGGGAATAATAGATGTCCAAGGTGTGATCAAGCTGCCAGCTGATATAATACACATGATTGCTGAGTGTGACAAACTGCTGGCTCTTAAGGTGGGTATTGAACAGTTTCTCTGTCCAAATTTGGGGCGGGCAATAACCCTGACGTCAACACTGTTCGTATTGGGATTTGATGAAAGATTGCAGCTAAACCTCACTCAAGGAAATTTATGTTATATGGCTGCTGCTGTGTGGAAGGATACAACACCACCAACATATCAAGCTTGGTATGCAAGACTACATCATGTATTTAATTTGGAGATGGCTATGTATAATTGCAAAGGTCGAAGGGAGAAGATCCGGGGCTGACAGGTATGGGGGTTGTTGATGGAAGAATAGCGGTAGGATTGGGGTTACGCTGTGCCCGGCAGTTCTTTATGAGATCTGTGAGTTAATATCCCTTCTTTGTTTTTGCTTTCTTTTCTTTTCTTTTTTTTTACCGTCTGAAAGATCCCATGGACAATTCTGATTGGTTCTTTGATCGCTTACTGTGTTTTTTTAGGTTTTACCTTCATGTTCTCTGGGGGGTTCCCTAATTTTTGCGATGTTTTATTTTTATTTCTCTGTTTTATGTATAAAAACTGTACAACTATTGCTTACTGGAAAAAAAAAAGGCTGTGTTTTTTTATTGCATTCAGTTGTGATCCATTAGGGTGGATGAAAAGATTTCAGCTTTAAACGTTCCTTGTTATTGCAATTACAATAATGTAAATTATGTGCAGGGCCTAACTATTTCCACAAGGTATCGCCTAGGGTCTGAGGTGCCTTTATTGAGAACAATGTAATTGAAACAGAGTCAATGGGGATGTGGGGTAGGTAATTATTAAAAACAACACTCATTGAGCTACCAAATATACTTTTCATACATTAGGGGCTCCATTAGGATGTCGGGCGGATCGCCACCGCCATGGTGGCGGTGGCGATCCGCCCGACAGAAATGCCCGCCCGCCACCCTTTTCCCCCCGCCACATTACAATGGCGGGGGGAACGCAACGGAGGGAAACACCGCCCGCCACTTTTCCGCCCCGGTCGCCTTGCGGCCGGGGCGGAAAAGGAATAATATGGTGGCGGTGTCTAATAGACACCGCCAGACATATTATGATGGTTGGTGTGCAGTGCCTTTCCACTGCGGCAATGCCACCACGGAAAGGCATGCAGTCTTCGCTCTGGGGGCCCCCTGCGGGCCCCCAGAGTGAAGTACAGGTGGGGGGTGCATGTGGGGGGGTACCTGTGGTACCCTCCTTCATTGTCATTTGCAAAGCGACAAGCACCGCACGGTGCCTGCCGCTTTGCACATGACAATGTTCAAGTGCATTTTCAGCATTGTGGCGGCCGGTGCAGAGAGCACCGCCCGCCACAATGCTGAAAATACAGGATGTGCCCTGTGGCGGGCACATCCTAATGGCACCCCTGGGACCCTCGCCCTTATGGCGGGCGGTCCCGATTTACGATGGGATGACGGGCTGGCAAAGTCCGCCCGTCATCCTAATGGAGCCCAATGTATTAAGGAATAACATTTCAAAAATATTCCATTCCATATGTCATATTTCATAGCCATAAATCAATTATATTCTCAGTAAGAATAGGCAAAAACAAAGTTCTTGCCACTCACATGTGGTACACACTGTGATAAGGGCCTTCCAGTGGATAACACATAGTGCCTTTACATACAACAATAACATAATTATTATTAGGCTTGTACAAAAGTAGCAGCTTTAGATGCAGGATCATCATCAGAACTGGGAACATTTTAAATAGAGTCTGAGAGCAAGTTGATAATATAGGAAGTGAGCTTGAGGGGTGGTGAGTGTTCCAGAGCTTGAATGCCCATTATGTATATGCAATTCTACAAATGTAAATGTTTATGTTTATTCACACAGTGATCGAAACCACTTTCCACCATGGAAGAGAGCAAAAATGTACTAATGACAAAAATTGTGCATATTTTTGTGCAAAGATAATCTAACATTAACCCTGAGAAAATTGCTGAATCTTATTGCTGGTTTCTAGACTGCGCAGTAGGGACACTGATGTCCAGTGCCCAGTGAGGAACCCTCAAAAACAATTTTACCTGGGGACTGCTCTGGCTGCCATTTATGGAAACCTAAAGTATGATTAAAATTTAAATCTGCTATCCCGAGTTTGGCACCTCCTAAAAAAGTTATTAAACCACTATTTTTATTATTTAGTTCAATGGTGTAGTTTGATGTTTAGTAAATATTTAGGGAAAGTAACTTTTAGAAAAATACCTCTTGCCTACCTTAAGGTCCTGGAGGCTAATTTACATTACCTTTGCAGCAACTGTTAGGCAAGTGCTTTCCCTTAATGAGGTATGAAAACTACTCCTAGAGCAGGCTTAGGATTAGAGAGGTGTTCTCTTCCTCTGGCAGGAAGACTAGTTAGGGTGGCCCCAGGGACTTACTTAATTTCAAAGTGGCCTGGCCTGTCTCAAGTAAATGTCAGATGACACCTGGAAAGGTCCCAGTCTTTGTCCTCGTAGGCAGACAACCCCCCCCCAACCCCCCCGAACCAGTTGTGTGTGACCACAGAGGAGGAAACTACTTATTAGGTTTCCGTATCTTGTATTTTGGTAAGCTGCACTTTTGGACTGTTTGCAGTAGGGCATACAGAAATTACTGAACATGTGGACAGGTTTGCATGGGAACATTTACTCCATCTGTAGGAAAATGCCTATTTTGGCATGATCTCCCCCATTTCTTGGACAGTTGCTGCTGGTTTATTGACTCTGTGCACTTGAAATCTTCTAAGCTGCTCCCGTGCATGTGCTCAGATCCCTAAAACATTCAAAAATTGGCTATTCTTCTAATTGGTATATCTAAATTACTTCTAAGTCCCTAGTTTATCATACAAAGTGTACCCAGTGCCTGTGAGTTAAATGTTACTGGTGGACTGCAGCCCCCATTGTGCCACCGACTACAATGACATGGCAAACAGACACGTAGCTTGTCTGTGCAGTTTTGAAGCTACAAATTCAACTCGTCAAAATAACCTATCTTATTGGGCCTATTCTATCATTTTAAATATGAATAAGTCACCCCTAAGTAAAGCTTAAGGTCCATAAGGCAGGATGCATGGTATTTAAAAGAAAGACATATAAAAGTTAATTTTAAACAGTGAAAACGGCATTAAAATATTTATCACTATAGCATGGTTAGCTGCTACATAGCAAACATTTGAAATACAATATTACATTTAATAATGTTATTTCCACCTAGGAAACAATTACAAAGTTCATTCTTGGACATTTTGAAATATTTATTAGAATCCCAAATCACTGGTAAAGTTGGATTCGTAATAAATATTTTAGAAAGGGGGCTTCTACAATGTTACATTTTTCCTGTCTAATGCCTTTAGAACACAAGAGCTGAATAGCTCCCTTGATGAGGTGTGAACTTGCTCCAAGCGCTGAGACAATGGCCTTGGGTTTGGGGAAGTGTTCTGATCCTATGGGAGGAGAACCATCTGGGCAGCCTAATGTGACATGCCTGTGGCATGTCAACCATGTCACAGGCAGATGTTAGCTGACACCTGGACAGGACCCTCTTTTGTTCACCTAGTCAGCTAGCCACTAATCTCAGTGGGAGAGAAGCTGCCCCCGGGATGGATTTGAAGTGACCTCAGAGGAGGGGTTGCTCATTTCCCTGGCCACATCTATTGGGGTGGGCACAGGAGCTCTGCACAGGTAATGAACAGTTCTGCCATATTAGATTTAGGTAGAAAGGAGAACTGTGGGAATGGGTGCAGCAGGGCACACAGGTAATGCCTAAAATAGGTAGGGTTACAACTGAGAACCTTTCCATTTTTACTAGGGATGGGCACCCTCACAAATACACCAGGTCAGGTTTAAATGTACCAACCTTGGACACACTATGAGAAACACTGCTGGACTGTGGAAGACAGATGAAGGACTGCATTTGCTGTGGATACCTGTAATGAGACCTGAAAGGCAGTACCTGCTATCACTTGTAGTGAGGGCAAATAAGTGGACTTTAAGAGTCAGTTAGCCGACCTTTTTGAAAGACACAGCAAGCTGCTATATGCCCTTTTCCTGAAAGGCCCGGCTATCCAGTTGCAACTGGACCTGTCTTGGACCCTGCTCGTGGTTTCTGTAGGAGTTGATCTTGACCCCTAAGAGCTGTTATTGAGGTTCTGAGACCCTTGGCTATGTCAAGTCAAGTCAAGTCAAATCAACTTTATTCGATTAGTGATTGCTTTTAGTTAAAATCATAAAAGCAATCACATAACATTATACATGAATTAAAAAAGACGATTCATATATTTAAAAGGTAAGAGTCAATTCATCTTCATAAATGTGCAGTTAAAAATAATTAAAATGATAAAAAGACACCACGTACAAATGGATAAAAAAGTTAATTAGGGTGAAATCACAGCTCAAGAAGGTCCACCAGCCCACTTTTTGCCTTAATACGCATAGCAGCAACCAGAAAACTTGGCTAAGTCAAAGTACATTCATCCTAACATCCTGAAAATTCTGGAAACTACATACTTCGGCTCCAAAATACCAGATCAAACCTGCCAAGTCAATCAGACAAAGGTGAGTTGCCGGTGGGCAAAGGACTCAGGTAGCTTCCACTCAGAGCTTTTCAGCAGCACCAAATCTGTTTCAGTGGGACATCGCTGAGAGGGTATACTGCCTGGTAAAGCCCCATTTGGCTACAACTTGCAGCCTTTTCCCCATTGGAGGAATCCAAACTCCATAAAGGTGACAAAGTCCAAATATAGAAATCGTCACTGGGCGAATGCACCAAAAGTATCCGGTCAGCGAATGACTTTCCTTAGACACACATTTTTAAATTCTCTTTCTCTGAGCTTTCCTGCCAAAAGTCAACAGCAATTCCTTGGGACTTTGTCAATCAGCTATCTGACCTCCTGCATCCCTCCTCACCACAGCCTTCTGCATTGCTCTTTTGAGAATCTGTTACTACTATTTCCGAGACCAAGTCAGAATGTAAAACTTACCTATGTGATGAACCTGGTTTCTGTATCTGACCCATGCTCCTTCATGTTCAGCCTTAAATTATGCCTAGGTACTGGTCAAGTGCAAACACATGAGTGCGGTTGACACATAACATGTTATGGGGTTATTCTTATTTAAACATTTTAAAATTCATATCTCCAGTTCCCCTTATTCGAGTGTTATCATTTTTGTGTCATTTTGTTCATTAAAGTATTCTCAATTTTTATAGATTGAATTCTGATTATTTTTGTGTTGTGTTTTTCACTTTAAAACTGTTTTGTCTACTTCTAAGCGCTTTACATATTTTCTGAAGTTAAGCCTATCTGCTCTATGCTACAGCTGCCAGGTACCTAGGTTTAAATTACTGAAATCTTTACTGGACCGAACAAGGACAGTGCTGGTATTACTTGTGGTGGGCTGCCACCCACCTCAACTAATATTCCACTTTCTCGCGTATTGGGTATGAAAAAGCCAGGAGTTACCCTCGCTCACTGGCTGGTGCTAGGCATTATTGTGGCATCCCAAGGCACAATCTTTAGAATATATTCTGAACCTGTGGAAGAACAGAAGAAAGACTGTGCCCGCCGTTTGAGACCTGTAAGGAGACCTAATGACCTGGACTTGCACTTGGTCCCTGATTCTTAGAGTCAACAGACTGCCCTCCTGCTGAAGTCATGGTGGGCAGTGCTTGTTTTCTCAATTGCTCAGCCATTCTAGCCTAATGTAAAAAGATGCAAACTCAACCATAACATCTATTGAACAAGATCAGAGCTGCTACCTCTAGACGGTATGCATTGGACAGAGAGACGCAGTAGGACATAGTGCCAGAAAATATAGTGTGGCTTTGGCAGTGTGTTCCTATTAAGCAAACATAGTCCAAAATGTTGTTAAAGTGAGTAACTAAGAGCTGCCTGCTTAAAGCAGTTAAGATAAGTGCAGCTTCATTCAATTTCCCCAAGAAATGTCCATCTTTGAGGTTGTTTCAATAGTCACCTAAGGTACTTACTGAGAAGGAACAATTGTATTACAATGACCCTGCATCCTGCTCTTTCACCTATCTTGGAACAAGTATGATCCCAATCCCTGTGATCAGGACTCCTCACTTACTATCTCTCTGAATGATGCAGTCACCAAGTCACTCAGTGGTTCCACACCCTCCAGTGTATCCGCAAACCCCTGTGACCTCTCATTTAATAGAACTTTGCTGAAGAGATTTGTATTTAAGAAAAGGGCCAAGAATAAACAACAACATGAGTTCATCATCCACGTATTGGGCTACAAGAATGATCACCCACTCTTTCCTTCAGATTCAGTGTAAGAGTACTTCACCAACAGCAATATCAAATGCAGTGGAGGTTATGTAGGACATGGCATAGAAAATTATCCCAATAAATCTTTAAACTGCAAATCACCAACATTTCAACAAGCTTCATTCATAGCATGGCCTCCATTTAATCCTAGTCCTGCTAAAAAGATAAATAAATACACATTTAATGCCTTTTACCTTATGTGGGCTGTACAAAAATGGGTTGCTGGGTGAGGGGAGGTGAAACCCTACTCAATCAGAATCCACAATCTTCATCAGGGTGAGATACAATAAAACCTCAAATTAACCTGTGCTCAATCCTCTGGTAGCTTATTTTAAACTCTTCATCCTTAGGGTGGTCTCCCGAAACATTTTGCCTGCTTACCTCCACTTTTTGCTTTACCTTTTTGGTGGCCATAAGCCTCTGAGCACTTTACCGCTGCTAACTAGTGCTAAAGTGCATGTGCTTCTCCCCTAAAACATGGTGAAATTGGTGTATACCTGATTGGCACATTTTGTTTACCTGTACGTTCCTTGTAAAGTGGTGTACCATATACCCAGGACCTCTAATAAATGCTACTAGTGGGCCTGCAGCACTGGGTGTGCCACCCACACAAGCAACCTTTCACATCTGTCTCAGGCCTGCCATTGCAGGGCCTGTGTGCAGCTTATTGCTAGTTCGACCTGGCATTTAAAACCATTTCCTAAACCATAAACTTCCCTTTGATTACACATAGGTCACCCCAAAGGTAGGCCCTAGGTAGCACTAAGGGCGGGCGCTGTGTAAGTAAAATCTAGGCTAGCATTGGGAACTCATTAAACACTTTTAAGCTGTAATTTCTGATTAGATAGGAGTTGCTAGCCCATTTTTCATATCTTTGGAATGTTAATCAATCAATCAGGGGTTTATAATGCGGGCTACTCACCCGTGAGGGTCTCAAGGCACTGGGGGTGGGTGGGTGCAGCTCCGGATCAGTCAAAGAGCCAGGTCTTGAGGCTCTTTCTGAAGGTGTGAAGAGTGGGGTAGTGTCTGATTTTGACTTGGAGCTCATTCCAGGTCTTAGCTGCGATGTAGGAGAAGGCTCTTCCACCTGCTATGGTTCTGCAGATGTGTGGGGTCTCTGCCAGGACAAGGTTGGCGCATGAGAGGTTCCTTTTGGGTACGTCCATGACTCCTAACTGCAATTAAAATCTTGGTAGATGAGGGTAGCGCTGAAGGCTGGATCACACCCCAAGAAGCAAGATTTCTGGTAACATCGAACCCGGTCACACCAGGATTCTATTGCTTACCAAAAATACATAAAGCAACTAGACCTCCACCTGGACGCCCGATTATTTCGGGGATCGGCTCCGTACTGGAACCTTTGTCCACTTTTGTAGATGTCTTCCTCAGACCGCTCGTAAAGGAAATGCCTACCTACTTATAGGATACGTCAGACGTCCTTAGACTTCTCCCAGAGGTAGAGTTCAACACCACTACTGACCTGTTGGTCAGTTTCGATGTAGAGACTCTCTATACCCGCATACCGCAGGAAGAGACTCTCGAGACAATCCGACAACTACTCACCTCACGAGATCTGGATAGCATCACCTCTATAAATTTCATAATGGAGTGTGCTAGAATAGCAATGATGGGAAAAAAAATCAAATTTGAAGACCATTTTTTTCTCCAAACCTCTGGTACATCTATGGGGAGTATTTTTGCCCCTAGCCTCGCTAACCTATATGTTCACCAGTTTGAACAGGACTGTGTTCTCAACCATAGCAACCCCTTTTTCCATCAGGTGGTGCTATGGAAGAGATACATAGATGATATCCTAGTAGTATGGTGAGGAAAACCCTCTGAGATTAGATCATTTCATAATTGGCTTAACGAACAAAACCAATTTTTGAAATTTACAGTGGAATTCAGCCATGATCGTCTCACCTTCTTAGATATTCTTATTTTCCCTGAAGGAGGTAGACTTGAATGCGAACTCTACACCAAACCTATGGCAAGGAACTCTTTACTTGTCTTCAACAGTCACCATCCACGGGCACTACGTGAAAATCTTCCAGTGGGCCAATTCCTACGGGTTAGAAGAAACTGTTCCTCTAAAGCACTGTTTGACAAACACGCAAAAACTCTATCTATGCCATTACGAGAGCGACAATATCCTAAGCATCTAGTTAAAAGAGCTTGGAAACGGGCATCTGATAACAATCGTGAGGCTTTGCTTGAAAGGCGGCCGTAGAAGGCTCCACTAAACAGACTCACCTTTGTAAGCACGTTTAGTGTCCTTTCTAACAAGATACAAAAGACAGTGCGAAGACACTGGGGTATCCTTAATGTGGCAGATACCAGCGTACCTCAACCCTTGTTCTCTTTTAAGAGAGCACCAAGTTTACGCGATAGCCTGGTCCACACGAGACTGAAATTACAAACAATGGGCAATACCAACAGGCTATGGGACCTTCCACCAGTCCAGGGTCATTATCCCTGCGGCTCTTGCAGCATTATCCACAGACTTGCAAAACAGACAGAGTAGACCTTGGCATGGGAAGACCTTGGTTACTCAAAAAGCATACGAATTGCAATACAGAGAAGGTCATTTACATGATTACATGTCCTTGTTCACTTAGGTACATTGGTCATACAACCCGCAAAATCAAAGTGAGGATCAGTGAACATAAGAGCACCATCCTGTGTAAGAAACAGTCCACTCGCCTGACCAACCATTTTCTAACTTTGAAACATTCAGCTGAAGATATGAAGTGGGTGATTCTTGAACACCCATTTATTCCACCACACATTAGTGATGTATCTAGATTTTTGTTTGTGAAAGAACAGAAATGGATTTTTAAACTGAGTAGCGACAGCAAAGGCTTGAACGATGATATTCCGTGGATATCATTGTAACTGTATACATCGAGATACTGGCCTTAATAAATGCTCTCAGTTTGTACATCTAGTCATGAGGTACACTGCTTTTTCGGAAATTTTATCTACATAAGCTGAACTACTTCTTGGCTGTTTTGGAAGTATTTACCTATAAATCGCTCATAAGCTGGATTGACAGCACCTGTATGTATACACCTTTATGTGCAAGTACTGAACAAAGAACACTTAACTTCTAGAAAACCCCGTCTGTTTTTATAAAATGTCTGTCTTGAAAAAATTATTTTAAATTTTTTTTGGAAGAGTCGAGGGGGGTATAGCAAATGATTATGCCTAATGTACCAAGTTTTCCAAAAACTATTTCATAATAATTTTTTTCGAAATGGTATTATAGGGTATGGACACCCATTCCTGGTGAACCTCAATTAGGCAATAGCGGTCTTATAGCCCACAATCCCACCAGTCAACCTATCAGTATGAAATATATCTGCGAGTAATTGCATCAAAATATGCACGCTATGATTAATTTAAATTTAGCATTCACCAACATGGTTAGGTGGTTATCGAGATCATAGCAGACCATCATAAGTGAAATTTCCCTTAATTTTGCTCACGCATGTGCGGCCGATCAGTTACTGATTCTGATACAGAGTAGCCATGCGTAAACTTCACTTTAAGCAATGTTAAGTACTTCAATTGAGTGCGATAGTTCTAGGATTACTACAAAGTACACATGCGCTGTTCGTAGATATGAACACAGCGGTACTGTGCAGGCGCACAAGAAGAACAAGACTGTGCGTTCGTGACTACGTATGCACCGTGTGACCAGCGGCTTGACCACCGCGCGCCCGCACCGAAAGACATGACATGAATTTTATTATTTGGCATAATTAACCAACCAAGTGCGATAGTTCCATGAATACTACACAGTACACATGCGCCGTTCGTAGATATGAACAGAGCGATACTGCGCGTGCGCACAAGAAGGACAAAAACCCTTAACTTTAAAGCGCATGGTCTATCTGAGCGATAGGTACAACGCATGCGCCGCGAGACTAGTGGCTGAGTCACTGCGCGTTCGCACCATAAGACATGACGCGAGTGTTCTTTAACGATCAATTAGATATTAATTGGCACAATCAACCAATCTGATAAACTATAAATAGAGTGAAGGCATGCCCTACCGATACCTCCACTTCCTCTCGGACGCCAAAGAGGGGTACCGACGGATAGGTAGGTGCATGGCCTTTCACTTGGACATGCGCTCTTATAGAGAGTACTTAGTCTTTTATTTACTCTTAGATGTATGGTCTCATCTATCCTTGACTATTGAAGACCCATATCCCTGAGAAGTACTTGGTTATTAACTTACTTTTTGTTACTCTATAGTTGAGTTTTGAGTAATACCTCAAAACACCTAGGGGTTCTTTGATACCTCTCCCTCATCCACAGTGTAAATTCTCATGCACCTTTAGCCAATCCCAGTAATCAGTCAGTTTTCGGGGTCATTGTCTAGGTGTCCCTTACAAACACCTGGGTTCATTTGATATGTTAATAAATCAGAGCGATTAAGCTGGGCACAATAACAAAATGTATTGATCATGTCCCAAAAAAAAATTCTTCACATACTAGAGCAAGGCCTCATATTCCCGAGCGGTCTCCGGCGAGGTGAGGTTATCTCCCACATAAAGCTGAGTGAGAAAGATATCTTATAATTTACTTAAATCAAAAAGATTGATGAGAACAGAAGCAACATATACTTCTGTACAGCGGAGTTATTTTTCCTTCGTTGGTGTGTATTCTGTACTGTATCTTTCTGATTGCGTGGACACATGTAAGCAACCATATTATGTAAGTGTGCTTTTTCTCTTCTTTCTTCTTTTTTAGGAAGGGATAACATATTCATCACCAGAGTACATTGGGGATCGAAGTTCCTGGTAGGATGAAATTAAATTAAATAAATGCCCAGTCACACAATTCTTTTTCACATTTGCAGTAGCTGTTCCATCCAGTTGGTCCTGAAGAAAGCCGGATAGTAGACTCCATTTTTGGATGAAACATGTTGACCTCCCTGCACAGCGCCATTGGGTAGTTATTATTTCAGACTACCAGGCATTATTTTAATCTTGACACGAGGACAATTCTGATTAAACTTTATTTTTTGCCCCAGTAGTCATTTTTAGATTTTCACTCACTTCTGTCACAGCACTGCACTCCATTGGCACCACTTGAGCAACACTCTGGCTAGAGTTTACCTCTGATATCCATCTCTGCACCATCAATCAGTGGATCGGGCAAGGTTTGGATTCATCATTTAATTCCCACATGATGATGCTCCGCCACAAGGGTGGGCTGATGGGAACTTCTCAGCCGGGTGTTATCTAATTTGGTTGCTGTATGATTCCTAGTTGTCTTTAGTATCCAGTACAGTACACACAGTTTCTCCTATAGACCAGGCATCTCTTCTTTTGTTGCTATACGTGCAAGGAGACTCTTTCATTGAGGTATTTGGGTCGATGTTGTGGAGGGATTTGTAACGATTCAGAAAAGGGGGTGGTGATGGACAGAGTTTCTGAATTAAGCAGAATACTCCTACCCAGTCAACAGATCAGGGCTTGATCCATCACCGTTTTTTAGCTCACTGCACCATCCCATCTCAGAACCTGGCTACATGCAAATTAGTCTGTCCCTGTCCCAGTGCATCATGGGAACAGGGCAAACCAAACTACCAAGCCAATTCTTTCACTGGGAAGGAAACAAGCTTCCGGGGACCGGTTTCTGGCATTACAGCCATCATCGGCCCGGCTTGCTTGAATCCTGATGGTGCAATGAGCAAGGGATTTGTAGGCGTGGGTGAGTAGTTTGAAGGTTACTCTCTTCTCAATGGGGAGCCTGTGGAGGTCTTGTTGGTGCTGGGTCATGTGCTCGTGTCTTGGGGTTCCGAGGACGAGTCTGGCTGAGGTGTTCTGAATGATTTGGAGCTTGTGTAGCAGGGTTTGGTTGATTTCGGCGTACAAGGCATTGGCATAGTCCAGTCTGCTGGTTATTAGTGCGTGGGTGACGGTCTTTCTGCATTCAGGGGGGGATCTACTTTAAGGTCTTGTGGAGGATCGGGAGGGAGGTGAAGCAGGTGGAGGTGACAGCGTTGATCCGGTGAGTCAAGGTGAGAGAGGAGTCTAGAATGATGCTGAGGATCTGGCCTTGGTCTGTCAGGGTGGGTGGGTTTCCGAGGGCATGGGGCCACCAGGAGCTATCCTAAACAGTGGGGGATGGTCCGAGGACCTCTGTCTTCTCTGACTTCAGTTTAAGGCAGGTGTCGCTCATCCAGGCTGTGACGTCTTTCATTCAAATTTGAATTTAAAATATTTCTATAGCGCGACGTTCACCAGACGGTTTCTTGGCGCTTTAGGAACATGGAGTGCAGAGGCAGAGAGATAAACAGAAATAGATTCAAAAGTGAATTCACAATGGAAAGGCTTGGCTGAACAAAAAAGTCTTCAGGCCCTTACGAAAGAAAGAATAATCTTTGGCCAGTCGTAAATGGGCAGGGAGGGAATTCCAAAAGGTGGGTGCCAGAAATGAAAATTTGGACCCACCCCATTTTTTTCTCTTAAAATGGGGAACCTGTAGGAGAGCTTGGGACGAGGACCGGAGCTCCCTAGTGGGAACATATTCCTTTAACAGGGCGGAGATAAAAGCAGGGGCAGTTCCCTGGCGTGACTGAAAGACCATACAGCCCATCTTAAAAAGAGAGCGTTGCCGGATAGGCAGCCAGTGTAGAGCCTTTAGAAGTGGCGTGGAGTGATGAGAGCGGGAGAGGCCATAGACTAGCCGAGCCGCCTGATTTTGCACTAGCTGGAGTTTCCTTAGACTGTAGGCCGGGATACCGTTATATAGGGCATTGGCATAGTCCAACCGGGAGATCACAAGGGCAGACATGATAAGTTTTAGTGCCAGAGGGGAAAAGAAACGAGAGACGGTGCGGATAGTGCGGAGGGTGAAAAAACAAGAAGAGACGACAGAGCTAACTTGTGAATGAAGGGTGAGGAGGGTATTGTCAAGGCGACGCTTTCCTCAGGATCTGTCGTGAAGTTATAAAGACCCACCTCTCGATACCTCCAATTCCGAATGTAATTACTACACAGAATTTTGGAGTAATCAAGCGGGGGGGGAAAGGGAATTAGGAAGGGGACAGCAGGGAAGGAGATCTGGAAAGGAAAAGTTAGTAACAAAACATTCTGTAAATCTAAGTTGACCCTTAAACCTAGAGCCAGAGCTGAATTATTCTGCAGAACCCTGTTGCTTAATCACAGACACTGAAGATACATTAAACTTCTTGATAATAAATACTAAATCTTTCAAAACATCCTTTTCACCATAATGTTATTCTCTTGTGAATAGCGACAAAACATTCTTATCACAATTCTGTTATTCTCTTGTGAATTGCGACAGATTCTACTTAAGCAAAAACAAACTCACTCCTTAGTAAATAACCTCTTTACCAAAGCTTTGTGAACAATCCAATGCAAAATCTCACTGCTATCTTTGTCTTCAGTTATAACTAAACTCCTCTTGACCTTTTCTCCCAAAAGACATTTCAAAGAACGAGTTGCGCAAAAACAATCTGTTTTAGAAATGAATGCACGCGCTTTCACATACTTTGCACTTGTAAGTTAAACATCTCTTGCCAGCAACGAGATGTAAACACAGTTTTTTAAAGAACAAAATATACCAATGATTTCGTGCTTCAATGCTCTTGATTATTCCTCAAAACATTAACAACCCGTTTAATCAAATATAAAATCAGACAAGTATACTTAGAAGACTTTAGCGCCGAGAACTAGGATTGATAAGTCCTACCTGTAGAGTACGACCTACTCTACAACCTTGAAGGACAAGACGTCCCCTAAATGGCTCTTCCAACCGATAACCTTGCACTCGGATCAAGCTGGATACTGGCACGCCCCTTGGAAACGATCCGCAAAGACCTCCGATGGAATCCTTCTTCAAACAGCTGGAACTGCGCAAAAAGGAGAGGGAGCAAGAAGAGAACACAGCCACTCCCCAGAAGATACCAGAATAGTGAGCACTGGAGACAGGGCGCGGTCGCGTAAGCTAACGTGCTTACGGCGCTCACGTATGCGACCGGGCTATCAAAGCTCACGCATTAGGCGGACATGCCAAACCTCACGCATTAGGCGGAACGGCATTAGGCAGCAAGCAAAGGACAGGAAACTGGTACAGACACTCTAAGAGGGACGTGGAACAGATAGACAAGCTGGTTTAAAACAGCACAACCACCAACGCCCTCCCATAGATGCTTGATGCATTTTGCCACACAGATGACCCCGGATGATGAGTGGGGCGGGCCCTAGACCACAGGCCACCCTAGCCCTGACAGTACTCCCCCCTCCCAAGAGTGGTCTAGGGCCCGGCTTTAGAGGGTGGAGGAGGTGGAAACGGCGTACCAACCGTGGGGCATGAACATTGTCAGCCGGCTCCCAGGAATCATTTTCAGCACCGTATCCCTTCCAGGAGACAAGATACCACAACTTGGAACCCCGACGCCTAGAATCCAAAATGTCCTGCACCTCATATTCCCAATTACCATGAACTAAAATTGGAGCTGGACGGGGGCCAGATTCTGATTAGCAGGTTTAAGTAGGGAAGTATGAAACACTGGATGGATCCGTAGAGACTTAGGCAACAACAACTTGAATGTCACAGGGTTCACTTGTCGGAGAACTGGATAAGGACCAATGTACTTAGGTTGAAACATACTTTTGTGTTTGAAGTTTAAGTTCTTTGTGGATAACCACACTTTGTCTCCAGGAGCATACGTAGGACCTGAACGATGCCTTTTGTCATACTGCTCCTTGTATTTCTTCTTGCTTTGTAACAAGCGTTCCTGAACTTGACGGTGGATAGTTTGCATGAGTTGTACAGAGTCTCTAACTGCTGGCCCACCACTACCATCATTGGTTATAGTTAACGGAATGGTGTTGGGTTCATAACCATAGAGTGCTTTGAACGGAGAGGAACCGGTTGATGAATGAGGCGAAGTGTTATACGCAAATTCAGCAATCCAAAGTAAATCCAACCAAGATTTCTTAGAGTCCGTAACATAACATCTCAAATATTGTTTCAAAGATTGGTTCAATCGTTCAGTTTGTCCATCAGTTTGGGGGTGATAACTAGTGGACATATTGGAAGTGATGTGTAGGTCTTTACACCATTGTTGCCAGAACTTGGAAGAGAACTGAGACCCTCGATCTGAAAGCAAAACAGAAGGCAGTCCATGTAAGCGTACCACATTCCGTAGAAACATTTGTGCTAATTGTCCTGCAGTGGGTAGTTGTTTACAAGGGATGAAATGTGCATATTTGGTTAAACTGTCCACCACTACTAGGATCGCAGTATGGTGTTGGATTGGTGGTAATTCAGTAATGAAATCTAACGAAATATGTTTCCATGGCTCAGTTGGTGTAGGTAGAACCTGCAGAAATCCCTTAGGCTTAGTGTGATCGGATTTAAATCTTGCACAGACCTCACAATCATTAGCCATTTTCAGCACATCTTTTTGCAACGTAGGCCACCAAAACATCTTTTGTATTTTCTCCACAGTCTTTCGAGGACCTGGGTGCCCGGCCATAGGATGTGAATGTAACCAGTTGAACACAGTTTCTTGTAATTGCAAAGAGGGCAGATAAACTTGCTTTCCATGGAAAGGTATCCCTTCTTTGATGGTCTGATTAGCATTGGAGTTCAACCACGATTTCCACTGAGAAGAAGGAAAATTTTCGTGAATGTTCTCCAAAAATTGATCTGCCGAGAGTACATTAATTACTTTGCCTGGATCGATTATTGGTTGAGGAGTTCCTTCAAAGCGATGCAGAGAAGAATCTTTTCTGGACAGAGCATCAGCTTTCTTGTTTTCTTGGCCAGGACGGAAGGTGATTATGAAGTCATATTCGGCGAAGAACATCATCCACCTGAGTTGTCTCGGGGTCAACAGTCTGGCTGAGCTCATAAACTGTAAGTTTCGATGATCAGTGTACACGGTTACAGTAAATTTTGCTCCCATTATGTAATGTCTCCATTCTTTGAAGGCTTCTAGAATAGCTAATAGTTCTTTTTCAGCTATTACATAGTTTTGCTCTGCGGGATTTAGTTTTCGAGACATGTAGGCAACCGGATGCATTTGACCAGTAGTGTGATGTCGTTGAGAGAGAATGGCTGCTAAAGCTACATCAGAGGCGTCAGCTTCAATGATAAAGGGTTCCTCTACATTGGGATGCATGAGAACAGGAGCTTCAGTAAAGGCTCTTTTTAACTTCTGGAATGCAAGTTCAGCTTCTGTGGACCATTCAAAGTTCACCTTCTTTCTTAACAACCGTGTGATGGGAGCTACTACAGCAGAGAAGTGATCAATGAAGCGGCGGTAAAAATTTGCAAATCCCAAAAAGCACTGTATGTCTCGAACAGATGTCGGAGTGGGCCAATCAGCAACAGCTTTGATCTTTCTGTCTGTCATTTTCATCCCAGTTGGAGTGAGGAGGACTCCCAAAAATTCAACTTCACGAACATGGAAATCACATTTAGATAATTTGCAGTACAAATTATGAGATTGCAGGGTGCTCAAAACCTTTCTGACGTGACCTTCATGTTCAGTTTCAGAATCAGAATAGATCAGAATATCGTCTATATAGACAATAACAAAGAGATCCAAAAACTCTTTCAAGGCATCATTCAAAAAAAACTGAAAAGCAGCTGGTGCATTGCACAGCCCGAATGGCATCACCAAGTACTCAAACAATCCATATCGGGTTTTGAAAGCAGTCTTCCATTCATCCCCTTGCCTGATACGAACCAAATGGTAGGCTCCTCTGAGGTCCAATTTAGTGTAGATTTTTGCCTTTTTAACTTGGTCCAATAGTACAGGGATGAGAGGCAATGGGTACTTATTTTTGACTGTGATTTTTTTCAACGCCCTATAATCGATGCAAGTCCTCAATTCCCCATTCGCTTTCGGAATGAAAAATAAAGGAGACGCTGCCGGAGACTTGGAGGGGCGAATGAATCCATTCTCTAGATATTGATCGAGATATTGTCTTAGATGTTGATTCTCTTTTTCAGACAAAGCATAAATGCGACAATTTGGTACACTAGATCCAGGTACAAGATCGATTTGACAGTCATAGCTTCGATGAGGAGGAAGGATGGCTGCCTTAGCTTCACTGAAAACTTCTGCGAAGTCCTTGTAAACTTTAGGTAACAATGTTTCTTTTTCCTCAGCTGTGGCCAATTGACTCAGAATTGGTTTTGAGGTATTGAGACAAGACGAATGACAAAAATCAGATAGGAAAACCAGTTCTCTCTTTCGCCAATCTATGGTTGGATTGTGTAAGCAAAGCCAAGGCATTCCTAAAATAAAACCATACTGAGGTGCTTGGATAACATCAAATTGAAGCTCTTCCTTATGTACCTGTTGCTTAGCATCTTCGCAGAACAGAGCAACTTTAGATGTTTGCATGGTTACTGGACCTCCAGCTAGAATTTTTCCATCCACAGCTTGCACTATTTCTGGAGTCTCTTTTTGTTCACAGATGATTCCTAAGCGTTGGGCAGTTTCTAAATCTACAAAATTTCCTGTAGCTCCAGAATCGACTAAAACTTCCATTTGGCATGTTTCATGAATTAACCTGATTTGTACAGCTAACCTGAAATGACCTTTGTAGTTAGAAACGCATGAGTTCACAGAAGGGAAGGCAGTAGTACCCAAGAGATCTCCCTTCAAACATCTTGGGCCAGTTAGTTTTCCGATTTTGGATCTGTTTTTTCCAGAGCAGTTAGGAAATTTTCCCTTTGGCTTAGTTAAACAGTCCTTCACGAAGTGACCTTTTCGACCACAATAAAGGCATTGTCCATTCTTTCGACGATTATCTTTCTCATCTTTTGACAATGGTTGTCTTAAAGTTCCTATTTCCATTGGCTCCGAACCAGTTTCTGAATTTGCAAATTGAGGCCTAGATTTAGCTTCTGATCTCCAGTTTGGTTTATCTGTTCTTTTTTTATCTGATCTCCGTTCAGAAAGTCTATGGTCTAAGCGCAGCGTTAGATTAATCAATTCAGAGCAAATTACAGGTTGAGGATCAATTTGTGCCAGAACATCTTTTAGATCGTCTTTTAAACCTTGATAAAAGAGAGCTGCTCTTTTTTCCTCTGGCCAAGAAGTTTCAGCGATTAATCTGTTGAAATGAGACAGATAAGAAACAAGGTCCCTATTGCCTTGTTTCAATTGAAGTAGTTCTCGATCAGCGGACAGAGTAACAGTTCTGCGATCAAAAACTTTTTCAAATTCCTCCACAAATCTTTTCCAATTGTAGAGCAAAGTGTCATCTTGTCTGACCAAAGGAACTGCCCAGTTTGCGGCATCTCCGGTCAAGTAGGAAATTAAAAACGCAATTTTAGACTGTGGGGTTGGGAACGCAGTTGGTCTACAAGCAAAATGCAACTCGATCTGATTCAAAAAGATTTGCACCTTGGAGGGGTCCCCAGAGAAACGTTCAGGAGCTGCCAAAGGAATTTGAGGGGGCACAGTAACAGCTATGTTTGTATTTCCCCTGCTAGCACCAGTTTCTTGAACCTCTTCCGGAAGAGGAGTATTCTGTAATTGAATATTTTCTACCTTAGCTGCTAACAAAGCAGTTACATCCATGGTTTCCTTTAAATCTGCTTGCATACGCATGATTGCAGACATTAAATCATTGATGGTGGTCATTATGACTTCACGTACAGACCAGGAGGAAAAAATAATTCGTGGGCTCACTATTCTGTCAAGGCGACGCTTTCCTCAGGATCTGTCGTGAAGTTATAAAGACCCACCTCTCGATACCTCCAATTCCGAATGTAATTACTACACAGAATTTTGGAGTGATCAAGCGGGGGGGAAAAGGGAATTAGGAAGGGGACAGCAGGGAAGGAGATCTGGAAAGGAAAAGTTAGTAACAAAACATTCCGTAAATCTAAGTTGACCCTTAAACCTAGAGCCAGAGCTGAATTATTCTGCAGAACCCTGTTGCTTAATCACAGACACTGAAGATACATTAAACTTCTTGATAATAAATACTAAATCTTTCAAAACATCCTTTTCACCATAATGTTATTCTCTTGTGAATAGCGACAAAACATTCTTATCACAATTCTGTTATTCTCTTGTGAATTGCGACAGATTCTACTTAAGCAAAAACAAACTCACTCCTTAGTAAATAACCTCTTTACCAAAGCTTTGTGAACAATCCAATGCAAAATCTCACTGCTATCTTTGTCTTCAGTTATAACTAAACTCCTCTTGACCTTTTCTCCCAAAAGACATTTCAAAGAACGAGTTGCGCAAAAACAATCTGTTTTAGAAATGAATGCACGCGCTTTCACATACTTTGCACTTGTAAGTTAAACATCTCTTGCCAGCAACGAGATGTAAACACAGTTTTTTAAAGAACAAAATATACCAATGATTTCGTGCTTCAATGCTCTTGATTATTCCTCAAAACATTAACAACCCGTTTAATCAAATATAAAATCAGACAAGTATACTTAGAAGACTTTAGCGCCGAGAACTAGGATTGATAAGTCCTACCTGTAGAGTACGACCTACTCTACAACCTTGAAGGACAAGACGTCCCCTAAATGGCTCTTCCAACCGATAACCTTGCACTCGGATCAAGCTGGATACTGGCACGCCCCTTGGAAACGATCCGCAAAGACCTCCGATGGAATCCTTCTTCAAACAGCTGGAACTGCGCAAAAAGGAGAGGGAGCAAGAAGAGAACACAGCCACTCCCCAGAAGATACCAGAATAGTGAGCACTGGAGACAGGGCGCGGTCGCGTAAGCTAACGTGCTTACGGCGCTCACGTATGCGACCGGGCTATCAAAGCTCACGCATTAGGCGGACATGCCAAACCTCACGCATTAGGCGGAACGGCATTAGGCAGCAAGCAAAGGACAGGAAACTGGTACAGACACTCTAAGAGGGACGTGGAACAGATAGACAAGCTGGTTTAAAACAGCACAACCACCAACGCCCTCCCATAGATGCTTGATGCATTTTGCCACACAGATGACCCCGGATGATGAGTGGGGCGGGCCCTAGACCACAGGCCACCCTAGCCCTGACAGGTATTCATTCTTATGCCAAGGGTCTTGACTGTAGGGGAGGGAGTGGGAGAGGGACCAAAGGAAGAGGGCCAAAAGGAAGAAGTCCAGGGACTGGAGGAGCCACCCGTGAGAACCAGCTCGGTTTTATCTGGGTTCAACTTCAAATGGTTGTGGCTCATCCAATCCCTGATGAAAATCATAACTGTTTGAAAATTAGAGATAGAGTGAGGAGAGGAAGAAAGATTAAAGACGAGCTGGAGGTCATCTGCATAATTATATACAGTGACCTCCAGCTGCTGGAGTGCAAAAATGAGAGGGTAGATATACAGGTTAAACAAAAGAGGGGATAGAGAAGAACCCTGGGGAACACCACAGGTGATCTTAAGGGGAGTTGATGTGAAATCCCCCAGCCGGACTGCCTGGGTGCGGTCCCGCAGGAAGGACGAGAGCCAGACCAGGGCTGAGCCCCCGATTCCCGCCGCTCTGATACGTGAAAGCAAGATGGAATGGTCCACCGTATCAAACGCGGCGGAAAGGTCGAGGAGTACGAGAGCCTGGTGTTTGCCCTGGTCCAAGCCCTCCCTGAGTTCGTCCTGGACCGACACCACAACGGCTTCAGTCGAATGCCTGGGCCGAAATCCCGCTTGACAAGATGCCAAGCCGCCAGTTGCTTCCACGTGAGCACTGAGTACCGACGTGATATATCGCTCAAGCACCTTGCCTAAATAGGGTAGCAAGGAGATGGGCCGATAGTTGGTTGGGGAGGATGGGTCAACACCAGGTTTTTTTAAAATAGGTACGATAGAGGCCGATTTTAGGGCAGGAATTACAACCCCTTGTGCAAGAGAGCTGTTGAGGAAGGTGATCGGGGGCTGAGTGCAGACTGAGTAAATCCGTTGAAGGATATGGGCCGGACAAATGTCGGCCGGGGAGCCCGATTTTACTTTGGGGAGTAATCCCAAGAGAACTTCTTCCGTCAGGGGGGGAATCGAAAGTAAGCAGGATTGAACAGTGGGGGGAAGGGGATCAACATAGCTCGAGGAGGGGGGGGGGATGTTAGTCTTAATCTTGGAGATTTTGTCCAAAAAGTAATGATTCAGAGAATCACACAAGGCTTGGGTAGGAGGGAGGTTGGGGCTGGTCCTATCTGAAAAGGCCAACTCATTAACGATGGTGAAAATTTCTTTTGATTTATTCTCTGACGCTAAGATTTTGGAAGAGAAGTGAGCGGATTTGGCTTCTAAGATGGATTTTTTATATTCCTGCAACAGTGCAAGGTAGCGCGTTTTCTGTACTGGGCAATACTTCCTTCTCCACAGTCTCTCAGCTCGCCGGAGGGACAACTTTTTTTCCTTTAAATGTTCATTAAACCACCGGTTTGCCTCCTTAGGTCTTTTGGTCGATATCCGGCGTAAAGGGGCTATTGTGTTACATCCTTCCGTGAGCCAGGAGTCAATCACGACAGCTTGTGAAGAGGAGGGTAAGCCAGCCAGATCTGGGGAGGAATTTAACAAGGAGGATGATAGGGCGACAAGGTCGACACGATTCCAACTTCGTGCCCAAATGTTTTTTTGTGGCAGAGTCTTGGTGACAAGATTAATGTGGAGGGAAAAAGAGATGATAGCATGGTCCGACCATGGACATGGGGACACTAATAAAGAAGAGATGGCATAATTGAGGGACCAGACTTGATCAAGCACATGGCCACGTACATGAGTCGGGACATTGATGTGGGAGGTAAAATTCATTAATTGCAGTAATTCAGTAAACTGCTTGGAAGCTGGACATTCATATGGGTCATTAGGCCAATAATTAAAGTCCCCTAGTACTAAGACTGAGGCATAATTGACCGCCAGTGTGGCCAGTAGATCCTGAAAAGCTGGTATAATTCCTTCTTGAAAGCTGAGTCCGGTGTCTTCGGGGTCCTTCGTGTCAGAGAGGAGGACCTGGGTGTCGTCAGCGTAAGATACTATGCTGAGCCCATGCTGTCTGACGATGGCGGGGAGGGGGGCCATGTAGATGTTGAAGAGCGTGGGGCTCATCGAGGATCCTTGGGGTACTCTGCAGTTGATCTCTGTAGGTTCGGAGAGGAAGCTGGGGGGGGTCTGATCCTTTGGGTTCTGCTGGAGAGAAAGGAGCAGAACCAGTTTAGTGCAGAACCAGTTTAGTGCAGTACACCCGTTCTTTAGTCAGGCACCAAACTGATATTTTCCATCTACTTACGACTGAAAGACCTGACGTTCTTCTACTTTCTGAGACCTGGCTTACGGACGACTCCCTCCCGGACATACTGGCAGCATTACCTCCTGACTACTGCCTGCTTAACACCAACCGCCATGGGGGTCGCCCTGGAGGAGGGGTCGCGGCGGTAATACGTAAGGATATTCAGGTTATCACCCCCACTTCCATGATTTTTCCCGATGTAGATAACCTTGTCTTCAGTCTTGGAACTGAGGTGGGCGCTGTTACCTTTATGGTACTTTACCGTCCCCCACAATCCATGCCCTCTTTCCCCGCACTGTTTATTGAGCAGCTTGCTAGCATTGCTACCTCTTCTCCTCGCATAGTTATTGCTGGGGACTTTAATTATTGGTTTCAGCACAGGGACGCTGGCCCCCACGCCCTCGAATTGTTTGAAGGTCTCTCGAGCCTGAACTTCAGCCAGTTAGTCACCTCCCCCACCCATAGTGGTGGCCATATACTTGATCATATCTGGGTCTATGGGGTGAAGCCCTCCCACCCGCTTATTACACCTTGCGTGTGGTCGGACCACCGCCTTATCGATACCACCATCTCGATGGCTGGTCAGGTCAGGATCCCTTCGCGGGAGGGTGGCATGGCTCGTAAGTGGAAGGCCGTCGACTCTTCCAAACTGCTAACTCATCTGTCTCACACACGTCCGCCTCCCCCCAATGACTCTGACATTAATGAGCTAGATGGGCAAGTCTCTAACTGGCTCATATCAGCCAGCGATATCTTTGCCCCACTAATCAAGTTCCCTCGCTCTCGTCATAACCATTCTCATAAATGGTTTACTCCACTCCTCAAAACTGTACAGTTAGAACTTCGTCAATTCGAACGCAGATGGAGAAGAGACTACTGCCCGTCAAGTAGAGATATCTATGTGGCAGCTCGTAATAGGTACAAATCTGCTATCTCTGCAGCCAAGAAAACCTATGTCTCCGAGCGTATCCTGTCAGCTCCCTGTAAGTCGAAGGAGATTTTTAGAGTTCTGGACGAGTTCACGTCTGACGCCAGAACGCTTTTGTCCCAGGCCCCTACCCAGGAATCTTGCAATGCACTTAGCACCTTTTTTTTACAGAAGATTGTTTTGATTAAGGGCACTATCCCGGTCACCTCATTGGATGCTGTTCCCATCACACCCCCTCATAATGCTTTCTCTATCACCCAGCTTCCCCCACTAGACGCTATATCTTTAGCCAACCTGGCGGCCCGGATCAAGTCTGGCTCCCCTGACGACCACTGTCCACCTTCCATACTTTGCGACATCTGCCATTCTCTACCCGACTGTATCCTTCCTCTGCTCAATTCTTCTCTTCTTTCCGGGACGGTACCCAGCTCCTTCAAGGAGGCCGTTCTAGTGCCTCTGTTGAAGAAGCCTGGAGCCGACCCTGCCGTCCCGGCAAACTATCGTCCTATCTCTCTCTTACCTTTTTTCTCAAAAATCTTGGAGGCCCATGTCACTGCCTGTCTCTCGGGGTTCATCGAGAGTTCCATCTTTCTCGAGGCCAACCAGGCCGGCTTCCGCCCTGGTCATTCTACGGAGGCTGTGATCCTGGCTGTCCTAGATACCTTGAGAGACGGAGCTGACAAGGGTACCTCCCAGGCCCTGGTTTTACTAGATCTGTCGGCCGCTTTCGACACGGTGGACCATAACATCCTCCTCCACCGTGTCGAACAGGCCGGCATCCAGGGCCTGGCGCTGGCCTGGGTGAAATCTTTCCTTATGGGGAGATCCCAGTCCCTCAGCCTAGGTACATTTAGGGCCCCTAGGGAACATCTGTCTTGTGGGGTCCCTCAGGGCTCCTCTCTATCCCCTCTTCTTTTCAATCTCTATCTTCGCCCTCTTCTCTCTTCTCTGAGGCAGTGGGACGTCCGCGTCTTCAATTACGCGGACGACCTACAACTCATTTTCTCTCTAAACTCTCCTTCTTCTATTCCTACTTTTCAGGCAGTCATGTCCCATATCTTTCAGTGGATGTGTCAGAACCAGCTGAAGTTGAACCCCGGTAAGACGGAGCTCCTCCTGCCGGGTAGGAGCGCCGTCCACTGGGGTCCATATTTCTGGCCGACAGAGCTTGGCTCTCCTCCCACCCCGGTAACCTCGGTGAAAAGCCTCGGGGTCACTATTGACGCTGGGCTCTCTCTGGGGCCGCAGGTGGGGACAGTGGTTTCCTCCTGCATGTTCCAACTGCGCAGGATCAGGAAGGTGGCCTACCTTCTTACTCCCGATGCCTTGCTTCAAGTCATCATGGCCCTTGTTCTCTCCCGCCTGGATTTTTCAAATTCCATCTATTACGGCTTGCCCAAATGCTCAATCAATAGGTTGCAAGTCATCCAAAACCAGGCGGCGAGACTGGCCCTCGGGATTCCGAAGTGGCAGTCCGCCAAACCCCTCCTTATCAAGCTACACTGGCTCCCGGTTAGCCTAAGGGCTGCCTTCAAGGTTGGCTGTCTTATTTTCAAATCTCTCTCTGGTTCCTGTCCCGCCTTTCTGAAATCCCTGATCTGCCCCTACTGTCCCTCACGTAACCTTAGATCACTTCACTTACATCTCCTGGTGGTCCCTCCCTTCAAACTCTGTAGATCTGGGGGTCGAAGATTTGCCTTTCTCAGCCCCAAACTTTGGAACTCTCTCCCCCTCTCAGTTAGGACTTCCGGTACTCTGATTCAATTTCGCAAATCATTAAAAACCTGGCTTTTCCCACAATCCCGCTAAAATCCCTCTGTTTCCTCAGCACCCTTTCAGCGCCATGATACCTCCGGTGACAGTGCGCTATACAAAATTCCCTTAACATAACATAACATAACGTACCTCGAATACCGGCGTTGTGGAGTCTGGCTGCGAGAGTCCGGTGTGAGATGGTGTTAAAGGCTGTGGAGAGGTCCAGAAGGATGGGGCCCATAGTGTGCCCTTGTTAAGTAGGATGTAGATGTCATCGGTGGCAGAGAGGAGGGCGCTTGACTCACCTGACACCGGTAATCATAAGTCCTCTTTAGTGGTAAAGTTGGATGTGACATGAATATTTTGAAAATACCACTTTTAGAAAGTGGAAATTTCTCTACTCTTAGCTGTGCTCTGTGCCCCTGCAGCCTGTCTCCAATACACAAATGGTCAGGTGACAGCTACACTTTGTGCATTCCCTCTAGGCAGCCACAAGCACAGGAAAGGTGGGTGTGACAGAGGACTCATCTGCATTCTGATAGCCTTTCTTGGCAGGAAAGTGGACAATGAGCTGACACTAACATCTGAATAGGCTGCATCCTGTCCCCACACAAAAGGCTGATTACCTCGACAGATATCCTGGCAAACAGAGCTGGGATGAAAGGGGACCTGTGCACTACACAGAGCTGTTTTGAAGTCACCCCACTTCAAATGCACATTTGAGTATAAGCACTGTACCTCTGACCCTACCAAGTCAGTACTCTACTGAACCTGGAAAGAACTCTGCTGAAGAAAACTGCTGTTCTGTAAAGATTGCCATTTTGCCTTGATTGACTGTTCTCAGAACCTGTTTCTCTGCTATACTAAGCAGTCCTGCTGGCTGTGGATCTCTGCCCTGCTGAGTACTAGGACTAGACCCACCTCACTTAAACCCAGAGTGACTCCAGGGCTTGCTGTCTTGCCTCCTGTTTTCTGAAGTCTCAGGGACACAAATGACTACCTACAATCCTGCTGGTGCTGCTGGAGTCTGCCATCTGTTAATCCTACCCATGTCTGAAGTGCCCCCTCCAGTCTTGGGGCTCAGAAGTGGGTTCTGCAGCTCTTTTGCTCCAAAACCACAGCATCTTCAACTTTGCTCCAAAACAAACCGTGTCATCGCCCTTCGAAGCCGACGCAGAGTCTATTCAATGACAGCAGTTCTACAGCCTGTGAGGCCTGACAACAACACTCAATAATGGTGCATTGCCAGCATCTCAGCAGAGCTCTATGACGATGCAGCGTCCTAACACAGTGAAACAAATTGACACATCATGAAGTCAGCATCGACGTTTTAGTAACATCTAAAGTACTTTTTCAGCCAGACATGTGTGAGTTTCGTAGCTGGTCTACCCTCCATTGGAGTCCGCATGATCTTTGGATCCACCCCAGTCCCTTGCAACCTCAAGTAACCTTTTAGCGCTATTGACTTCTTAGCACTGTTTTTGCATTTATTCTTTATAATAATAAAGGGGTTTGTAGAGCGCATGGTGACGCCTCCCGGCGTATCCCCGCGCTGAGGAATAGAATCAGAGATCAGAGGAGGGGAAGAGCCTAAAGGGCAAATAGGTGCGTTTTTAGAAGTTTCCTGAAGGTGGCTTCATTTTTTGCTAACCTAATATTGATGGGAAGGGTGTTCCATTTGGTTGCTGCCAGGGAACGAAAAGACCGACCTCCCATTCTGGATTTTTTTATACGGGGGATCATGAGGAGGCCCTTTCCCATCGAGCGAAGTGCTCTGTTAGGCTCGTATGGGACAGCTAGGTCAGACAAGTAGGACGGTGCACTGTGAGAGATAATTCTAAAGCATAAAAGAAGGGCTTTAAAAAGAATTCTCTTCCTGATGGGCAGCCAATGAAGGGTTGCCAAGGTGGATTTAGAAGCAACTCTTCTGGGTAATCTCAATACTAGCCGTGCTGCCGAGTTTTGTAGTACCTGCAGTCTCCTGATGTTCTTTTCCGAAGTACCAAGAAGAAGTACATTGCCATAGTCCATGCGAGAGGTTACTAGGGCCTGAGTCAAGGTACGCCTGGCCTCCAAAGGGAGAAGGTCCAGGGTACGGTTGAGAGTTTTCATGACCCCAAAGCACTTCCCTACAATTTTATTTACATGGCTGTCAAAGGAGAGTTTGGTATCCACCCAGACACCTAAATTCTTTGCTTCTCTGCCGGGAGTAGGCAGAGGCCCCAGACAGGATGGCCACCACTCCTTGGTCCAGCTAGTGTCCTTGCCTCCAATTATCAACACCTCAGTCTTCGAGCCGTTAAGTTTGAGGCAATGTTGGGTCATCCAATCTGCAAGATTGCTCATGCAGGTTTTAAAATTTTCAGCAGCCAAGGAGGGAACTTGGGACAGGGAGATCAGCAGTTGAGTATCGTCGGCGTAAGAGACTAGCTCTACGCCGTACGATTGGACCACCCCTGCCAGTGGGGCCATATACAGGTTGAACAGGGTGGGACTCAGGGCAGAGCCCTGAGGTACCCCCTGTTCTAACGCTATGCTGTCCGAGAGAAAATTGCCTCTCTGAACTTGAAAGCTCCGGTTGGTTAGGAAAGCTTTCAGCCAGCCCAGTGCCTTCCCGGTGACCCCAGCTTTGTTTAGACACTGTAGCAAGATGAAGTGTGCTACAGTGTCAAACGCAGCACTGAGGTCCAGCATAATGAGTGCCATGGTCTTACCCTCATCTGCGCCTTCCCGTAAAGTTTCAGTCGCTCTCAGGAGCGCTGTCTCTGTTGAATAGCCTGATCTAAAACCAGACTGAGAGCTGTGTAAAGCATTTTGGGATTCGAGATAGGCCATGAGTTGAATATTTGCTATTTTCTCTGCGACTTTGGCTAGGTAAGGTAACAGAGATATAGGTCTTAAATTGTCTAGGGTATCCTGACTCACATTGGGCTTTTTCTTTATTGGAAGTACGATTGCTTTTTTCCAGTCTTCAGGCAGACAGGCTGTAGAAAAGGAAATTTGTAGCACGTGCCTAAGGTGGGGCTCCAAAACAGCCAGACTAGCAGCTATTATTTTGGGAGGAGCCGGATCCCGAGGGGAACCAGATTTAATACTTTGGCAGATTTTTACAAAGATTTCCAGGGAAGGGACCGTGAAATTACGCAGGCATAAATCTGTGGGAGCGGCATCATCACTCTCAGCAAAGTCATGTCCTGGTTTTATGTTGCCTGAAAAGTTGGCATAGATGTCAGTGATCTTGCCGGAAAAATACTTAGCGATCTTATTGCAAGTATCAACTGAATCATTAAGGGAAGTATTGTTAGAGGCGGTTACAGAGATTTCATTAAAGATCTTAAAAAGCTCCTTCGAGGAATTCTCTGCTTCTATAATGCGAATGTTATAGTGGGATGCTTTGGAGGCTCGGATCATTCTATAATAGTTTTTTTGCGCTTCTTTGTAAAGGGTTTTAGTTTTTGGGCAAAAATTGATACGCCATGTCCGCTCAAGTTTTTTACAAGCGGATTTGGCTAGACGTAGTTCGTGAGTGAACCACGGATTAGCTTTATTGGCTCTCTTGATGTTAGTCAGCATACGAATCGGGGCAGTGCTATCTAAAGCAGTTGTGATGCATTTTTGTAGCTGACTATAAGCTGTTTCACAATCAGACGCTCCAGGAGGTCCAGCGTTATCAAATTTCTTAATAAAAGAGTCAAGGGAGAAATTTTTCCATTTTCTACATTGATAGCGATAAGCAGTATCAGAGCTGAGTTCGGTAGCAGGGATCTGTATTTGCATCGGAATCACGAAATGGTCAGACCAGGGTATCGGTAGAGGGGCCAGAGGGAGTACTCCAGTCCAGTTCCCAAAGATGGGGTCCAGCAAATGTCCTAATTGGTGAGTTGGGTCCTGGTTTTTAAGCTCTAGCTGTAAAGAGAGCAGATCAGACTTTATGTCAGCGGCCTCATTGTCAAGGGGGTTGTCAAAGTGGACATTCATGTCTCCCAACACTAGCAATCTGGATTTTCTCAGTGCTAGGTGAGTTGTAGCCTCCATAAGGCTAGATGTAAAGTCATAGAGTCTTCCTGGGGGTCGGTATATAAGGATACCCGAGAGGGAATATTTCGGCCCTATTAAGATGGTGAAGGAGCCTGCTTCACTATGATCTATCGAAAGAGGAGATAGGGAGCATTCTAAAGGTGCCCTAGTTGCTATAGCGATACCCCCACCTCTACCATCCTTCCTATCAAGTCTGGAGAGGGAGTATCCCGGTGGCAAGGCCTCAATTATGACAGGGTCAGAATGCTCATCTAACCAGGTCTCAGTGAGAAACAAGATATTGAGTTCTTCATCCTCAAGGAGATGATAGATTTGATTACAATGTTTCCTAAGGGATCTGCAATTTAATAATGCCGCTTTTAGCAGCCCTTTCGTGTTAGAAGTGGTGAGGCAATTATTATCAGGAGTGAAGGGACATATATTGCAACCATGTAGCGATATAGCCTCCATAGAGTGTTTGCAGGGGAGTGCAGTATTAGGGCATAGATCCAGCAATACCTGTCTATCATACCGCCTCTCTTGGGACTTGAAGGTGACAGGGTCCGAACCCCCGCGCCCCGTCCGGCCGCGGACGGGCGCAGACGGGCTTGCCTTAGGCGCGCCTTCGGCGCGCAAACGGCGCTCCCGCTGCGCTCGTCCGCTGCGCTTACGTGGGACGCACATTTATGGAAGAGGATATGGGCGTGGCCTAGCGAGTGGGCGTGGCCTCACGTTACCAGCGATGGCGTCCGATGTTTACCCTTTCTACAGCGCTAGGATCCGCTGTTAGTAGGTGCCTGCTGGCGGGAAATGTCTACAACTAGCTCAGGTAGGTGCAGTGAATTAAAATACAAATAATCACAGTTTCACACAAAGTTTTTTAAAAAAACGAGCAAATTACACCTCCGGCTTCCGCCTCAGAGGTCTATCTATTCCAATGTGTCGCGCTCTCCAATCAGCGCTTTCATAGGGTAGGAGGGGCGTGGCCTAGCGAGTGGGCGTGGCCTCGCGTTACCAGCAATGGCGTCCGATGTTTACCCTTTCTACAGCGCTAGGATCCGCTGTTAGTAGGTGCCTACTGGCGGGAAATGTCTACAACTAGCTCAGGTAGGTGCAGTGAATTAAAATACAAATAATCACAGTTTCACACAAAGTTTTTTAAAAAAACGAGCAAATTACACCTCCGGCTTCCGCCTCAGAGGTCTATCTATTCCAATGTGTCGCGCTCTCCAATCAGCGCTTTCATTTAAAAATTCAGATCTCGCCTTCTAATGATTGTTTTTTTTCATTTTGTTCTTGTTTTACTCAGATACCTAATCTGTATTTTTCTAAACCTGTGTGGAGTCTTTTTGTGGTGTACTCATTGTGTTACTATGTGTGTGTGTGGGGGTGTGTGCGTGTGTGTGTGTGTGTGTGGGTGTGTGTGGGTGTGTGTGTGTGTGTGTGTGTTGCACAAATACGTTGAACGTTGTCTCTTAAGTTTATCTTGCCTGTTCTGTGCCCGGAGGGAGAGCACAGGTTAGTTTGAAGTGTACATTTAGCTTACCCTGACTATAATTCTGGTCCCTACTTGGACAGTTTGCAAACCTTTAGCAACTAGACCCTATTTCTAACAGCTTGGCACAGAGCAGTCAGGCTTAACTCAGAAGCAATGTGTACAATTATGTATGCAGCATTTCAAATAGTAATTACATGAAAACAAAGTACAAAAAAAATTCCTCTCCAATTAAAAAAATGGATTAAATGTTAATAAATAAACGAAGACCACAACAACAAAAATCCAATTGATAGAACCAAAAATATGCAGGTTTAAAGATTTCCTCTGAAGAAGAGTACCTTAAATCCTGGTTGCGAATAGTTGCAGAGTCCTGTGTTGAGGATGTGTCGTGCAGCAGAGGTAATGCGAGGTCCGGGTTGGAGATGCATCACCCTGCGTCAGTTCTGATAAGCTGTGAAGCTGATTTGCAAGGTTCTGCGTCATTTTCAAGGAGGCCACCAAGGGGGAGGCTTGTGATGCAAATTTCTGTGTCAAGAATGCATCACGCATCAGCAGTTTTGGGAAGGCTGCAGGCTGAGAGGGCGATGCGAAGTCCTTTTACAGGAAAGTCTTTCAGCAGACGCCAGTTATGCTCACGGTTGTGCCATGCAGCAAACCAGATGTGTTGGTTCTGCTGATCCACAGGTGAGGAGGCAGAGCACCTTTGGTAGGTTTGGATTTAGAGAGGGCAGAGTCCAAGTGCGGGGTTCAAGGTTGTTGGAAGCCTGCCTTGTTTCTGAGGCTTCTGATCAGGAGGCCAGTCAACTAGCCCTTGGAGTCACTCTGGGGTCCTGAGAATAGAGATGAAGGCCCAGTCCTCACCCGGGCAAGAGGGCCGTAGGGCAGACGCTCAGCAGAACGGGGCAGCAGGCCTTATGAGCAGCAGAGGGACAGGAGTCCTCCATCCAGGCAGAGTCCACAGGTCCAGAAGTACACTGAAGAGTTGGGTCTGAGATCCAATATTTAAACGTGCTGCTAAAGGACTAATTTTAAAATCCCCATGCATCTTGCCTTGCCTGTCCTGGCTACAGACTAACTAGAGGGGATATGCAGCCTTTGTGGGAGGCAGGACATAGCTTATCCACCTTCCCACCCTATCGGTGATGGCCTATCCAAGCACACCTAAGCTCTCTATTGAGTGTGGCTGGCTAGGTGGAATACACAAAGCCCAACTGTCAGCTAGGCTCATTCATTTGACCTAGAGACAGGTTGCTGACTCTAAATGGCTAAGGTAGGAAAATCCCAACTTTCTAAAAGTGGCATTTTACAATATTGTAATTACAACAACGACTTCACCATAAGAGAGGATTTTTCATTGGTTACTTGACACCATTTGGAAATGATCACTTATTAAATGTAATAAGATAACTCCAAGGTTAGCTTATGGGAGAGGTAGGACTTACACCAATGATAAACAGATGTAAGAGCTTTTCACTACTATGACATGTAAAACGAATACATATATGTCCCACTTTTTAAATACACTGCACTGTGACCCCTTGTTATGTACAACATACACTGGGCTGCCCAGGGCCTACCCTAGCGGTGACTTACATGTTTTAAAAACAAAGGTTTGGGCCAGGTAAAAGATTTATTTGGCCCAGTCAAAATGGCTGATTAAGCTCCACAGACAAGCTGCAATTGTAGACCGGAGGTATACTACTTGCACACTGATAGTATTTACTTTAAATGTCTTGGGCACACAGGTAGTGGCATTTTACTAAGCACTTACAAGTACGTACAAGTAAATTAAATATGCCAATTGGGTCTAGCTAGATTCTACATTGTTTTAAGGAAAGAGCACAAGCACTGTAGCATTGGTTAGCAGTGGTAAAGTGTGCAGAGTCCGTAAGACAGCATAAATAAAGTCACCAAACAGGAGGGTTGAAAGTAAAGGTTTGGGGGGTAGACCACACCAAGGATGCCAGTTCTAACAAGGTCAGGCCCAGAGTGGTATTCCTTAAGGAAATACCACTCTCCAGGCCATTCTTAGTTTCCTGCTCCATTAACTCCAGACCTGATCCCTCCTGGCCTGGAGACACTGGGTAAAGACTTCAGCGGGGAGCTGCAGAGGCTGGCCCACACCTCTACTCTGAGAACAGCTTGCCTTTCCATTACATATCCCTTAAAATATTTTCAACTTGTCAAAGGTCTCACATAGGAAAGCTTCACGTTACCACACAACATTTCTTTAAAGCCAGACTTATTAGAATTTCCAATAATTGTACTGACTGGCATCTCTCTGAGCTATCATTTTTTTGGTTGCATAAATAATATGGCATGGGTTCTTTAATGGAGAATGCACAATATATCGGTTATCGACAATGTCTCATCTGTGCCAATATGAACGTGAAATATTTGCACTGAGGGGGTCATTATACTTACCCTTCATGTATTGTAAGTCTACAGAACGTATTTTGATTTTTGAAATGCTACCAAATGAACAAAGAAAATAGTGTGTCGCAATGGTAGAAGTATACTTTCATAAGCATACTTTAGGCATTCGGAGGAATAAATCGCCAAAAGATCACTGAAAGTTTAGACGACTTGGGTATAACTCGCCTTCTCTCCATAAAAAATGAACTGATGTCAAGCATTGCTGAATCATGGTCATCAGTAAATAGTCTTACAGGATGAACGGTGTGTTAGGGTCACCCACGGCCACGTTATTTATTTTTCAGAGGGAGAAGGCCGCACTCAAGTAAAGGATAACATAAATCCATCAATTCTTTATCATGTGAGGGTGCATAGGGTTTATGTTGGCTAACATTTCACCTTGTTGCCGCTGTGCAAAACCCAAGTAATAGGTTATGATGGATGTGAAGGATTGCCTCCTGCCGGCAGTTATGAACAGGGAAAGACAGCATAAGCCATGGCAATTTTAAATAGCTCAGTCCTTCAAACACACACAGGGCTGCTCTATCAACTTATTTCCACATCAGCGCCTTTTGCAAAGTAAATTGGATTACATTATTCAGTTTTTATGTAGAAATAAAATACATTCTCAGCATGAAGTCTGCTTAGCAGGAAACACATGCACACTAACCAGATAGGATTAATATTAACTTAAAAGCACCATCATCCTAAGTGCATTACGGTGCACTGCAAGGCAGGCAGTGCTGCAGTATAAGCAGTCTCCTGTGTCAGAGAAGCGACGGGATTCACCGCTGAGAGAGAACTTGGCAACACAGAGGAAGGGAAGGTGGGCAAACTACACGCTGCCCCCTACCACGTCACCCGCAAACATAAAGAAGAGGCGACACCCGCATTTAAAGGGTGCTTTATCAATGAAGAGGACCACATTTTGCAGGTCCTGGGCTTGACAATTTGCTTTTACCCACGGTTTGCAGTGGCTGTGAGATCACTGTCCTTCATTTCATATATTGCAATTATTAAATGATAAGACATCATGTCAGTCTATCATTTTAGCACCACTTCCCTACAAAATCAGGAAGAACTAGGCATGAGCTGAGCACAACTCGTGTGTGTCTGCCACGCAACCAAGCTGAATAGATGAGCACATGTGCAAAGCCTCAGAATCCTCCACAGCTGCACATAGGAATAATCCAATAGTTACCCAAGAGTGCTAATAAACTTTACACCCTACTCATACCCCATATCCCCAGTTACAGGAATATGTTCATGCACCTGATGAGTCAACCCATTTGGCGATAGAGGTACATCATTTGTTACACTCAACAAAAAGTGCAGCGAAGTGCACCTAAAGTGTGGCCAGGTGCTTATAAATGAAAAATATGCATGGATCTGGGCAAAAGCCCTATCGAGTCTAATATTAGGGTGAATTTTACCTTTGTCTCTGTGAGTTGTGTTCCTGTTTTGCTGTGCCATGCAAAGTGAGTAAGAAAAGAAAGGTGTTACATCTTGTAATGTTCCTTGCTGCATGAATGTGAATGTTCTTTGACTGCTTCCCTGTATCCTTGTGCCTGAGTGTAGATTATAAGTTGTAGCTGGTGTTCGGTGGATGAATGAAGCTGTGTATGACAGTTGGTTCAACTGACAGTAAGAGGCTAAACAGAGAAAACATCCTGTTTTGGTGTGTGGTGTGTGTACCATGTCTGTAGGCCACAGGAAAACAGAAAAAGAAGTAACATGTATGTTATCAAGTACTTTTCTTTGTACAAAGCACTTTAGAGGGATGTCAGAAGATAGAAAGGTTGCAAAACCTGCTTCAGGTGGTTCTAAGCTGCAATACATGAATGGGACGACATATAAGTTTATAGCACGGCTCCAAACATTTTAATTGTAACATTTATGTCAAGTGCCTCAATCACTATTTAGTTATATATTTTTTTGGCCACTGTATGGTCAAGTACTAAATTATCAATTTTATTTATTTATATAAATTATTAATTTGAGAAAACCTGATAGAAATCAAGATACTGATACACATTCCTCTCGTATCTTTCAGACTTCGTCACGGAAATCCGAAAGAAGAGGATGGTCAGAACACAAGGAAGAACGCATGAAGTCCAAAGACGTTCAGAAAAATAAGAAAACTCAATTCACCAAAAAGAAGGTAGCAGGTCTAAAAATCAGACATGCCGAGGATCTTGAGGACACAACTCAAGAACGGGGATTGGGCTCAAACGATGTTGTACAGCGCAGCAGAAGTCACTATAGCTCGCAAGAACTTGAAGGAACATCTGGAGACAGTGGACTTGAATGAGTACATCCAAGTTGAAACTGCAGATACCAGGGTTTGTGTTCCACATAAGTTATACGAAGTAACACTCCGGATGGAGAGGGACATAACTAGAAAAGTGAGAGCACTCTTTTAGGAGCGACTCTCTCAGGGTTATGACATTCTTCTAGCTGAACAAGACTGGCACCCTGAATTTGTCAGGATGTGCCCACATGGTGAAGAAATCATTATGCGAGCTTTCTCCAACCACATTCCAATTCATTTAAAATATACCTATGCCAGGAAATGGGCAATAGCGAAGCCTCCTGCATTATATAAAAATCATGCAGGATGGGATGAGGATTCTCCTCACCATAAAATCCAGTTAAAAAAATCAACTGACTGCACAAAGACAGTATCCAGTTAATCTAGAAGTTAAAAAACAAGTCAGGGAGATCTTAGATCAACTTGAATACCAAACGGTGATTGAAACATGCACCTTGTCAATGAACAATCCTTTGTTTCCTGTCTCCAACCCAGACAATGCATATCGTCTAGTTTTGGATTACAGACATCTAAACTCTTGTTGCAAAACTTTTGCAGTACAAAAAGCAAACAGTGCAGCACTAATGAATAACATTGTGTGTAAAAAATACAAAACCACATTAGATATTTCTAACAGTTTATTCTGTCAAAACATTGCACCAGAAAGTAGGTACTTGACCGCTTTCTCAATTGTGGGGACACAGGGTCAATTCTGTCATCTCCCCCAGGGATTCAAGAATAGTCCAGGGTTATTTTCAGTCAGAGTAACAGAGTTACTACAAACCTATGATGATGAGGCATTATCATATGTCAATGACATCTATCTAACAAACTATGACTTGGATAGGCACTTGAACAGGGCCAACACCATAATATTGGGCTTCGCCTCTGAAGGGTACAAATAAAATTTTAGGAAATCACGAATTTCCCATTTAAACGTCCTTTTCCTCGCATAGGAACTTTCAAGTAAAGGCAAAAGCCTGGCAGCAAACTTTCTAGAGAAATGTGCCCTGCTACAACCTCCAAAAACGCTGAAAAACTTACAGTCGATTCTAGGTTTCCTGAATTTGGGAAGAACTTACATTCTAAACTACGCAGAAAGGGTTAAAGCTCTCTACGAATTAATCAAACCTGATTTTAAAACAGTTTATATAGACTTAAAAACTTACAGAAATTTTGCGTTCATTGCAAACAGACATGTTAGCAACAAAACATTTACAAACACGAGTAAACGTACGCAAGTTAGTGATCCGAATCATTCCAGGACAATGCGGATTCACATACTTAACCTTTAATGAAGGAGAAAAAGTATCAATAGCTTACAAATCACCTTTGTACACACAAGCAGAAATTAAATTCACTTCAACAGAAAAGATTCTAACATCGGTTGAAACTGCAGTAGCAAAAGAAAGAGCCCTCGCACAGGGTAAGCGCATTATGGCCGTTACACCTGTACCTGCCTTAGAAACAGTGACAAAAGCGAGCATTCCAAATTCTAAAGCTTTACATCCAAGATGGATACAATGGGTTAATTCTCTTGCTGTATCAGACGTTGAATACGTTTTTGATCCATGTTTGAAGACACAAGCTTTTCTACAGTACAAACAAGAATGTCCTCTGTCTACTGAAATTCTGCCTCTACAGCAGTATGAATGTATCATTTATACTGACGGATCAGCCCAACCCGCTATGGGGGGTAACCAAGCTTATAGTGCTGCGTGCGCAATTGTTAAAGGTCGCTGAAACAATGGTAAATTCCAACCAATGGTCACTAAAACACAATCTCTAGGAGATTGTACAGCTCAGCAAGCTGAATTACAAGCATTCAAGTTGGCACTTGAAACAACAGATCGCGAATTCCCCACACTCATAGTGTGCGATTTGTATTATTGTGTTCAATCTTACAATGAATACTTACAAAACTCAATTCAAAATGGTAAAAATAGTTTGTGATATTTTAGTAGTATTGTTAGTGGTTAGAAATATAATTTTAAATAGTTTTTTATGTGTCTGCAACCAATATTATTATTAATTACATTTTCTTATCAAGAAGAAATGTGAAACACATTTTTCCTAATTTACTTATGTTTCCAAAGTGTATTTATTGTATAGTTTTACATTTTTACATTTTTTTATCATATATAATTCTGGTTAAAAATAAACATATTTTATTAGCAGTTTTATTAATAAAACACATATATATTATGTTTCATTATTATTGTATGTTGTTTACTTTCAACTTTTATTTTCCATTGCTTAACATACTTTTAACATTTCTTAACGTTTTTATATTTATATTTTAATGATACTTTAATATATAGATTTTCACTGTATATTAAATATTTGAATATATGTTATACTAGTATTTAATTTATACTTTATGATCTTTTACACTTTATCACAACAGTTTTGACATGTTTTCTATGTTTGATATTTGTTTTTATTTTTTTGACTTTTTTTTAAAATATTTGCAATATTTCTCATTCACTTCAATGGGGATATACAGCCAGATTCATGAAGCATTTTTGCGGGCGCAAACGGTGCGAATCGCAGAATTCGGCCGTTTGCGCCCGCAAAAATTGCATTAGAAATTCATCATTGGGTCATGTACTCGCAAATTGAGAAATCGCAAAAAATTGCGATTTTTCAAATTGCGATCACATTTAAGAAATCTCAATTTGAGATTCCTTAAATGATATTCATGACCCAATATAAAATTGCGAATTCGCTATTTTTGGACGCAATTTACCGCGAGGTCAAACCTCGCGGTACATTGCGAAAACTCAGAAAAATGCATTTAAATGCATTTTTCTGAGTTGCATGTTACACACACAACATGTGTGTGTGCAACACCTGTGTCACATTTCATTTGAGGGGTGCTACAGGGTGTCCTGTGGACACCCCTGGCACCCTTCAAATCGCAATCTTATGTGCGATTAGCTAATTGCTAATCGCAAATAAGGAATACTCCCCATTCATTCCTATGGGCCTTTTGGCCCATAGGAATGAATGGCGAGTTATTCCTTATTTGCGATTAGCAATTTGCTAATCGCAAATAAGGAATCAGTAGGAATCGCATTTTATTATGCGATTCCTACATGAATGCCGTTTTGCGAGTCCTTAATAGCGAATCGCTATGATTCGCTATTAGGGGCGCTCGCAAAACGGCCCGTTGATGAATCAGGCGGATAGTCTTTTTTGAGTTTTATTTAGTGGACATTTATTTTATGGCTACCTTATATTTTTTTAACTCGTGTTATTTTTTGTCTATTTTCCCAGGACCATGTCACGGTCATGTCTCGCTGTTCAATGGAACAAGTATGTGCATTTTTAAGGACTTTTTTAAAGGGTTTTGTGGGTAGGGGCTCTAGGAAATCTGCAAGCTAGTTATAATGTTGGTTGTGGGTTGTGAGTACATTTAGATGTATTAGTGTTTTTTGATAAACAAATTTGCCCATATGCCACATACATGACTTTCTCCTGTGTAGCGCATCAGTCCACCCCAGCCCGCCATCGTCCCACACTCGGGGGTTCGGGGCATTTCCATGAAGCCGCAATGTCTCTCTTGGCAACCACCATGGCTCTAGTAAAAAACAATGTCTCATTTCAAGACCCATCCAACCCATCAGTGATGCCCAGGATCCTGTGCTTCAGGTCATGGGGGACATCCCACCCTAAAATTTCGGTGAGTTCTTCCTCGATGTCCCTCCAGAACTGCACCAGGAAGGGGCAGGCCCATACCATATGGAGGAAGTTAGCTGGGTCCTGGCCACACCTGGTACTGGCTGAGGTCGGACTAAACCCCCCCTGATAAAGGCGCACCGGGGTGAGGTATGCGATATGTAAATAGTAGAGCTGCACCATGCAGTCTAGCAGATGCAGCGACCATTCTGAGGGCCATAAGGGTGTCACGCCAGTCCTCTTTCTCCATGGGGCCCACCCAGTCCTGCCACTGTGCCCGCAGTCGGTCTAGGGAAGTAGTGGTATTGTTGATCAGTGTAGGGTAAATGCGGGAGATGCCACCCTTCCCCAGATCACCAAGCATAATCTGAGCTTCAGGCGGGCTGTGATCAGGAAGCTGTGTACCTGTTGTAAGGTGCGTGTGGAGTGCATGTCGCAGTTGTAGGTACCCATAGAATTGTAATTGGTGCAGTGAGTATCTGGTCTGGAGATCATCGAAGGAGCGCATGTGGTCACCCACCCATACATAGCCCAATTGCGAAATACCTATAAGGTCTCAAGCCCTGAAGCACATTAACCTCTTTGAGCCAGGTCCCGCGCCACAGGGGTGTACATTGGGTCAGTGTGTGTGTGTCCATTTGGTGTGCTGCAACGCCGCCTGCCAGGCAGTTAACACAGAACACGTCACCTCCAGTAGATAGGAAGGAATCGGGGTCCCATACAATATGGATTGAATCTTGACAAGGTCCAACTCCCCCAGCTCGTGCCTATAAGCCAGATCAGACCATCATCCGTTGAACCGGTCGTGTATGGAGTGAAGTTGCGTGGCTAGATAATATAAATAAAGGTGAGTCATTCCTAGCCCCACATCAAATGAGGGGATCCTACAGGTACTTATTGCCAGTCAGGACCTACCTCTCCCCCACAGGAATTTGCTGGCCATGCTGTCTATCTCGCGGGACCAGGCCCTGAGAAAGCACATGGGGGTGTTTTGAAGCTTGTAAAGGAAGCGGGCAAGCACCATCATTTAAAAAAGGGCCACCCTCCCCATGGGTTTAAGGGGCAGTGACTGCCACTTCTGGAGGTCCGCCTTGGCCTGTTTCACCAGGGAAGTGATGATAAGGGCCCACCTAAGCTCGGGTAGTAGGGTCATCAAGATCCCCAGGTATTTTTGAAGGATTGACGGTGAAGAAGTATATCAGATTGCCAATCGAAGCATTCACGGGATAGGTGGAGGGGAACCAGAACCGATTTGTCAGCGTTCAACCAGAGGCCAAAGGCCAGTTTGAAGGAGTGCAGAATAAAGAGACAATGTAGGCCAGAACGAGTGGGGTCTGCTAAGTAGATGAAGACGTCGTCTGCATAAAGGGCAATTTTGTCTGGCTCGATGTTGGGCTATTCCCATCCCTGCACGTGTTCACAACACCACATCAGGGATGCCAAGGGCTCCATCGCCAAAACAAAGAGCAGGGGGGAGGGGACAACCCTGCCTCGTTCCCCTACAAATCGAGAAGAGCTCCGACAGAACCCTGTTTACCAGGACACAAGCTTGCAGGAGGGCGTAGAGAACCTTGACCATGGCCCGAAAGCAGGGAACGAGTCCCATCTTGCCAAGAACATCCTGAAGAAACCCCCAGTCCACCGAATCAAAGGCCTTCCCGAAGTCTATCAGGAGAATCGCCAGGTACAGGGTGAGGAGATGGCAGTGGGCCAAGGCAGAATGCAGTCTGCGAAGAAATTGCTGGGTGCCGCATTAGGGCAGGAACCCGCAATGGTCGGGATGGACCACTGTAGAAAGGTGGGGTTTGAGCCGCTGGGCAAGGATTGTGGCGAACAGCTTAACCTCAGTATTAATGAGAGAAATATGGCGAAAGTCTATACACCGCGACAAGGGCGGCTGGGATTTAGGAAGAACAACAATGGTGGCTATGTCTGTCTCCTTTTCTCCACTGCTTTGCAAAACAATTCAGCAAGGTGAGGGGTGAGTACGCCCTCGGTAGTGCATGTAATATTAATGAGGGACGCTGTCCGGGCCCAGGGTCTTACCGGAGGAAACAAGAGCGATCGCTTCCCCGATTTCCTCAAGGGTAATGAGGCGATCTAGGACAGCTTGAGTAGCAGTGTCTACACTCGGAAGGCAGTCACCCCCTCCCTCCAGCAGGTCCGCAAGAGAAAGGGTAAGAGCTCGAGCCTCATATAATTGGCGATAGTATGTGACAAAGGCATTGGCCATCTCCACTGGGGCACGGCACATTAAACCATCTGGTGCCACAATCTCTGGAATTATGCGGTTTGCCCTTTGGTACGTGGCAAGGCGGTGAAGGACTGAGCCATTCTTATTGCCCCAACCGTACACCCTAGCCATGGAGGAGCGACAAAGGAGTTTGTCTGCATCCAGTGACAGCTGCTTGATCTCTGACCGGAGCCAGGTGAGAAGTCTTGCATCTGAAGCATCTGGGGATCAGGCAGAGGCACGTTCAAGGCGCAGGGCCTTCCAGTGAAGTAATTTGTTCCAATTGGGCCTGTCGCTGGAGCTTGAGTTGGCCGTTGGCGACCCCTCTAATTGTGGCCTTGCCCACCTTCCACAGGGTACCCGGGGAGGACAGGAACCCTTTGTTAGAGAGATAATATTGTTTAGGTTCCCGCCCCACCACCTTCTGAAAGTCCCTGTCCTGAAGGAACCAAACATTTAGCCTCCATGTTTGCCGGATAGAGGCGGGGGGACCTTTGCGAATCATCACATGGGAGTGGTCAGAGATGTCTCTTGGGAGAAGTGAGATGTCCTGAATCAAAGCCAGTTGGTCGATGGGCAAAGATGGTGTCAATGCATGCCTATGTGTGGTGCGCCACCAAGGTGTGTGTAAATTGTTTAGATTGTGGGTGCCATAAGTGCCAGGCATCACATAGACCCAATGATGTGGGCCAAGTCATCAGCTGTTTGTCTGTGCGATTCTTCCAGGAGACGGGGGACCAGTCGTATAGAGGTCGGGTGAGGAGACCACATTAAAATTGCTCCCAGGGAATGTGGGACCCAGGGTTAGGGATGCCAAGAACTCAACAGATTTGGCTAGGGTTACTGTCAGCATTGAGGGAGGAGAGTAAAGTGTCACAAGATTGAGGTCTGATATGCGTGTCCTACCGGGTGCAAGTCAGGGTGTCTCGAGAGTGTTGGTGCAACTAACCTAAAAGACAAAGAAAACTAAACTAAAGAAAAAACTCGGGACAACGGTCCCACCCCCATCCCCACCCCCACCCGCTACCCTACACTTCATGAATGGAAGCATCTGTCTCCCTAACAATGAACCAGTGAATGAACAACCAAACTAAAGCGCATGGGAATGGAAAAGCGTGGAGGATCCCTCCACATGGAAGGATGTGTGTAAACGAGTCCATCAAGAAGAAAAGGAAAACTCGAGACCGAGCTGGACCTCCGGCTGTGGAGCTAAGCCCGCCAGGCAGAGACTAGTTCAAGCAGGGTCTTGCAGAAGCATGGGGCTGCGTGAGAGGTCTGTGTCCGGGAGATCATGCAAAGAGGGTCGGCACAAAGTGCCCCAGCGGTCCAAGTGGTTGCATGAGCCTGAGCGCCTCCCGGTAGAGTGTTTATCAGAAAGCAGTATTGACGGTCAAGAATGGACCAGCGGGAAATCCGACCGGGCCCGTCTCTACCCACGGTGCCTGCGGGAGCGGTTGCGTTGAGGCTGGGGAGCGAAAGGTGTGTGGTGAATGAGTCCACCCTCCGCCCCACCAGGAGTGGAGTTCGGTCTTCAATGCACAAAGGGCACTCCTCCGTCGCTCAAGTCCAGGCCTCTGTTGGATTGTCCAAGAAGAAAGTCTTGTTAGCGGACACCACTCGCAGGCACACCAGGAAAAGAAGTCGGTACTGGATGTTGAGCACCCACAGTTTTTGTTTAACTTCACCAAAGGAGAGGCGCTGACTCTCGACCTCACGGGTGTAGTCCGGGAAAGTCATGATTGCATGATTTGGGAGCTTTAGACAGGATGGCATCCCAGTCCTTGAAATTAAAGACCCGCATTATGACGGGTCGGGGGCCGCACCTGGTGGTGGCTTAGTGGCCAGGGACCAGTTAGCCCACTCAATCGCGAACCACGGAGAAAGAGAGCCCTCAAGGACCCATGATCGTAGCCATGTTCCAGAAAGTCCACTGTGCGGCCCTGCTCCGCCCCCTCCGGAAAGCCCACCAGGCGGAGATTGTTGTGCCTGGATCTGTTTTCTGCATCCTCCAGCCAGAGGTGCAACTCCTGGGTATGCGACTGGAGACGTGCCACCTGTCCCTTAAGTTGCAGTACATCATCCTCCACGGTGGATATTGGAGTTTCAGTCTCCGTGATCTGGGCTGAGCATTTCGGAGATCCTGCCGGATGAGCGTCATGTCCACTTGCACCTCTGCAATCTTGCCTTCAACCGAGGTCTGTGAGGCATGGATGACTTTCAGGATAGTGGACAAGTCTGCGGACCGTGGAGGCTCCTGCTCCGTGGCACCTCCGGTCAAGTCCACTTCCGAGGTGGAGCCACAGAGCTGGGAGTCCTCGCAGGTGGACCATGCAGTGGGGGACCAGCAGACCCCAAAGGGCGGATCAAGATCAGACAGGGGGAGCAACCAGCGAGAAAGTGTGGCCCAGACCAATCCTCCGCCACCCGATATGTGCAGCCGATTCTCCACCCTGGACAAGAAGGCCATTCAGAAGCAAGGGAAGGGCTGGGGAGAGGGAGAGGGAAGGAGAGAGTCCAGAGCCAGGGCAGCAGATAGGCCCCTGCCCGCCAGGACCACAAAACACCCAGAACAGGCAGCAGTAGGAGAGGTAACAGGTAGCTCTACCCCGAGGCCACAACTCCAGAGCACAACGGCACAGGTGGGGGACACCGCTCCAGAACCACAGCCCAATGTGAGGAACTCAGGGACAAAGAAGTCGCACGGCGGGGGCCCCCAATGGAGGCCCTCACATACAGAAGGGTGCTGCTCGATGCGTGCGGCCAAAATCCCCCAGTGGTGGGTCTCCAGTCGTTGACATGGCCAGATGGGAATCGGAATATAGCGCACGGACAAGGAAGGCCCTCCTCTGTATGCGCTGCAGCACAGTCACCAGGCCAAGAGCTGCCACCCAGTGGCCAAGAAGGCGGTGAAGGGGCCCAGTCACTGACTTCCTGCCTCTCGAGTTATGAGGCCGAGGATCAGCTCAGGACTATGCCCAGCCCAGGGAACGCCATGCGGTCCAAATCGTCATGTCAAGGCCTCCACAGGGCCCTGGGGGGAGCCGGCACAGGCAGCATGTGATCCAAAAGGGGGAATTGAGGTCCAGCTGGGCCAGATGAGGAGCTGGGCCACTCAGAGATCGGCCCCCAATGCAGCTGGCCTCCCACGCATGTGGGGGTACCCCAAAACAACTGTCCCTGGACCCCCACCACCACCAGGACTCATCCGCTCCACCGTTTGCCACACCTCAATCTCGGGATCCTCAGCGGCTCCCCCCAGTGCACCGCAACCTGCAGCCTCAATCTTCGGCCCTAGCTGCCCTGCTGGAGGGGGCCGGGGCACGGGCGGGCTCACCACCACTGGGATCCACCTGCTCTGCTGCTCAAAACTCCACGGCCTGGGGTCGTCAGCGGTTCCCCTCGGTGTGTAGAGGATGGCAGCCTCAATCTACAATCCTCATGCTGCCCGATATGTCAGCCGGTGTTGTGGCTGCGCCACCCGTGGAGGCCAGGGCACAAGTATGCCTCGCTGCTGAGTTGGGCCTCTGGATCGCCTTACTCCAGGCCCACCACCTCCAGCGCCAGTGATAGAAACCAGGAGATGGGGTGAAGGAGCCCAGGGCCTCCCCAGGCCGGCAGCCGCTCCCAAGCATGGTGTCACCTCCGAGGAGCCCCCCTGCTAACACCGAGGACCAGATGCAGGGCCCGGCAGGGCAGTCCAAGGGTTGCTGGCACCACATTCAACAGAAGGGAGCCGCCATCTTGTCTACGAGATACGATGGCAAGTCTACTGCAGCGAAACACCGTGCTGTGAAGCTCTGCACTCCCGGGTGCTCCTCCTAAGAGGCTGTGCAGGGTGAGCAGAAAGTTTCAGTGCATGATGGCCCATTTAAGGTAAGTCTTGCTGGCGCATGGCGGAGGGGTCTGGATGCAATCTGAGAGTGCGTCCACCATCTAGGCTCAGCAAGCCACGCCCTAAGATGTATTAGTGGTACTGTTTTTCACTAGTCATTTTGGGGTTTCATAAATTATTATAGGTCTAATTTGTCAGTCAAAACAAAAGTTTATTTTGACTAGTTATTCCTTAAACATTTAAAATCTCCATAAATACAGACTCTTAAAATCTCATATCTTAGATAAAATCTAACATCAAATTCATACATCTAAAATTCATTAGACTTTCCAGCATTCTGTATAATATACCATGTATCTGTTAATATTTTAAAAACAAGCAGTTCAGTTCTATTCACATTTAAGATTTTTTTTTTACTTTTTGGATGAACTTCCCATTGCGCAAGCTATATCTGAATAACTTATTTTAGTTATTTGATCTACTGCTTGTACCCTTTTTTTAATACCATACTAAAAAAAAATTGGGCATAAAAACACTTTCCATATTTCCAACACCTTCTGACAGTCCAATAAAATATACAATATATCACAAGCAGTTCCCAGACTACAAACACATTTCCCTTTGCTGTCAATCATTGCTTTTTTTACCTAGTTGTTTGCATAGGTAGGGTTAACACCAGTTCTTAATCTCAGAAATTCTCTTTTTATCTGTTGGTACGGTAATCTATCAATATAAGGGAAATGTTGCTCATTTTGCCACGAGTTGGCCATAAAACGTACACATTTTTTTTCCCCGTGAGTCAATCTTGGTCATGTGCTCGAGAGATTAATCTCCCCGGGCCCTGAATTCCCTCTTATCAACCTCGATTTGTAATATCTGAGGGTACAGCTTGATCCTCATAATTGTACAAGGTTTGGTCATAATTTCTGTTATCCCTTTTGCCTATTTCAACTCACTCTTCAACATCTCATTTCTACACCACTGCAAGATTTTGAGTTCTTCTCCATCGCCCAGGCGCTGCCAAAATCTTAATAGCGTCATACATGCTATTATATCCAAGGATGTCATTCCTGTTTCTAATCTTACTGCCTGGACCATTGAGGACATGGGCAATGCCAATAGGTTTTTCAAGCATTTACCCTCTTCAACATCCCATCTGTTTTTGCCACTCAAATATAGCAATTCAGCTCTGTAATGGAATTGTGGTGGTACCTTAGCTACATAAGCTTTTAACACTGGTCTGTCTGACTTTTCACCTTAAACTCCATTAAATGTGTTAAGCCACTGACACAGGCTGATGCCCTCAGTTTCAAGACATCTAGATGAGTATGCCAATCAGATTTTTCTCACACCACATCCCTAGGTACCTATATTTGTTTACCTTTTCCAATTTTGTGGAACCCAAGAACCAGTTAAAGCTTATTTTTCTTTTTCCAAGGCATAATACTGTTGCCTTGTCCATATTGTCAACAAGTTTTCTACGATTGCAGTATTCATTGAACATATTCATCTTTCTTTGCAGGCCGATTTCTGTTTGATCTATTATTACAATATCATCTGCATATAATAGACAAGCTATTTGTTTTCCGTTTAATTTTGGGCAAGCCCCCCTTACAGTGCCTAAGACTGAGGGTAAGTCTGCTATGAATAGCGGGAAAAGTAGGGGGGCCAATAGGCACCCCTGTCTTAACCCATTTCCAATTGGGATTTTCTGCGACAGGCTCCCCTCTGTGTCCAAAATTATCTGCACCCAATTATAGGTATGTATAGCTTGTATTAACCTTAGTGGATCCCTGGGGATGTCATATCTGACTAACATCTCCCACAGTGTTTCCTGGTCCACCAGATCAAACGCTGCACGGAAGTCTACAAAGCAGCAGAACAAACTGCCCCTCTGCTTGATAGACTTCTGCGCAATGGACCAAAGCGCAAAGCTGTGGTCAACTGTAAAGTGCCCCTCCTTGAAATGTCCCTGTTCCAGGGGTACAACCTGCTTTTCTTAAGCCCAGTCCTTGAGTCTTTCCAAAATTATTTCTGCAACTACTTTTTCTCCTACATCCAGTAGGTTAATTAATTTATGCTTCTTTGGGCTTTTATATTTCCTCTTTGTGAATGGGTCTTATGATTGCTTCTCTCAAATTTTCAGGTATCTGACCAGTATTAAGAATCCCAAGGAACCTTTTTGAGAAAGATTCTGCCCAGCATTCTGGCCTGGCTTTTATGTTCACTGCAGGGAGATTATCTGGGCCTGCAGCTTGAGTTAACGTAAGGTTAGATATCATTTTTTAAATATTTCACTGTGTGAAGTGTTACGTATTCTCCTCCCTCACAATTGGCCACAATACAGTTCTCAATCTCTCTTTTGCTGGTCATTTTCCATATATTTCCCCCAAATACCATACCAGATTATCTTCTGGTACTACGCAGTTCAAGGACCCTAATGCTGTGCCTGAACAATCCTGGACCAGCTTCCAAAATCCATTTATGTCGTTAGATTCTATAACAGACAAAAGTTTTACCCAGCAGCTCTCTTTATGTATTCTTTTTTTACTTCTGATAATCGTTTTAAATTGTATCCTTAATGTCTGAAGGTTATGGAATGATTCTATATTAAACTTTCCCCTAAGTCTTTGTTCTCTTTGTCTAATACTTGCTTTTAGTTTAGGACATTCTTTGTCGAACCAGGTCTTTCCTTTGATTTGGGATCTATTTTTCCTACGCTCACCTGATCTACTTAGTTTTATCTAACCCTAAGGCATTCTACCACTTGGATACTTACATTTTCATACCAATTAGTATCCTCACTATTTGGGATGTTTACTAATGTTTGGTCCTGCGTTACATCCGCTAATATTTGAATATACTCCTCAGATATACATGTTGTGAGACGCCTAGGGTAATCATCTTTGACCAGGAGAGCTGTATCTCTTTGTTTCTTCCTTGCTCCATATATTTCAATCTTTAGTAGGTAATGATCACTTCCCTCCATTTTTGTCAACTAAAAGTTCTTAAATAATTCAAAATTCCAAGCATGTAGAAAGACATAGTCAATCAGTCAGGGTTGCTGGCCTATCTTGAAAGTACGATTTGCTGGACAATCAGTCTCCATTCTGCCATTTATGCAAACTAACCCCATTGCACCCATAATTTGCCCTAGAGCCATATTTTCAGCTGAGATATCCACCCTCGGGAAGATGGCATCATTTATTTTGTATGAAGTCAGCAGCTCCATACACCAATGGTCAATCCTACGCGGATCTAATTTATGATTATAGTCACCCAGCACAATAAGTTCATCCTTTTGTTAGCTATCAGTTAGGGACTGCACATTCTCTTTAAATTTTTCCAGTTCTGACTTGTATTCATTTACCCTTCTGTATATAAATGTTTATAGTGACGATACCTTCTTATCGTGGGTCTGGGTTCATCAACAACACTCTACAACCCTTTACCCATTTACCTTTTACTTCCAAGGGGACTACTTTCCTGGCAACTTTTATAGAAACCAGTGTCATTTGCCCACTTGAAGTTTGGCCATATTGTTTCTTCCTTGTTACTTTAGTCTGTTGGACGAAGCCTTCAATCAAATTCGTCCAGGTTCCATATTCTATTATATCCATTTATGTTCCAGGATAATATAGCCAGGCTGTTCAACGACTCTAACTCCTATTCGATATCACTTAACCCTCCATATTCCTCATATGCTGGGGATGCGAGGGTATGTTGGCCAGAATATCTATTTCCGGCCAACATAGCCTCTTTAGCTTTCTCTATTTCCTTACATCTTATTCTGATTTCAACATCTTCCTTAATTTCCCAACCTGGATCGCTCAACCTTACCTGTCTTACTACCAACCCAGCATGATTAATTAGGAATGGCGACTCATGCTTGTTATACTCTGCCATTTCTGTCCACTGTACTAGTCTGATACCTTCCTTATGTAACTCCTGCTCTGTCTCTACTAATGCTGACTTTACTAACCATGAGTATACGAGAACCTTAGTTACTTCATTACCATTTCTCTGAGGTCCTCCGTCCCCATGTTCCGTAGACTCACACATTTAGATAGGGAAAATAGCAGTTTTGATCAATTTAATGGGTTTAATTTCCTCACTTTTCTACCTCCTATGACCTGTCCATCTGGTTCAAAGTATAACCATAGATCCTGTCTTGCTTTATTATCTGCATCTTGTGGTCCCCCCTTTAAGAACTCCTCCCTTCTTTCTAGATGTTCTGTTTCCGTCCCTTTCTCCATATAGCCTCTACACCTTCTTATCCCTCCTTGTGCTCTCTTCTACATCCCTGTTTCCTTTCTTGATTAACTTTCTCTAATCCTCGGTTCTCCTACACCTTTTTGCCTCCTCTCCCCTTCTCTTGAGTTGCTTATAGCAGTTCCCTTTTCAGGGATATTTTGTCCCAGAACTACCATCACATTCCTTACTAAACTCTTTACCCTTTTTCCGTAACTAACACATTTTTCCCCTGCTGGATCCTTCATCTCCTCAGGCATGATATGCACTGCTTATAGCTTCACCTTTCCCCCTGCTTCTTTATAATCATTGGGGAACGTGATATAAATAGGCTATGCTCCTCCTTTTGTGTTGATGAGTCCCTCATCACACTTCCCCATCAGGTCTCTATTCCCCCTGGTTGAGCCTTACTATAGCGGGAATAAGGTCTTTAATTTGTTTCAGTTCCCCACCATAGTTTTGAACTGTTCTATCTGGATTTCTAAAATGTAATTATTAATTACTGCAACCTCTACAGGCCTTGCAGTGTTCCTGGGACCTCAAGGTTCAGGGTGGATGGTCCTGAAGTGTCATTTACTCTATCCTGAGATATTTCCACTCCTTCCTTTGCTTCATGATGTTCCTTTAACTGGTTATTATGTCCATTGGTATGGGAGTTTTCTTCTATGTCTGTCCCTTCACCTTCTCCTTCCAATTCTTGATCTTCGGTGGGGGGGAATAGTCTGAGTGATGAGGACAGCCTTGGGTTCAAGAATAGCTCAGAAATAATGAGGTGGGTTTGATTCGGGAGTCTAGCTCCAGGGATACCAAATTGCCTAAATTTAGCTGTCTATCACCATCCAGCTGCTCCTCTTCGACCACTTTATCCCTTTTGAATTGTTTTTCACTACAAAGTCTGTACTCGATTTTGTAACTGAAGATCCTCCTTTGATTCCACTTGGCTCAGTTTGCAGAGGGGATTTATTCAAGTGTTGTTTCTTCTTTTGTGTGGTTTTCTTATGTGCGGCTACTTCTCCTTGGTGGCTTTTCCCTTCTCTTTCTCATTTGTATCCGTTCCATCTGTCCCCATTTCATTTTCTTTTTAGGTTTTTTTAAGCCTTTGCGTGGCTTTGCTTTTCCAAGTGCCATCTCTTTGTGATCCCTTTTGTTTTTCCTTCATTTTTAATATCCATCCTCCCCTATCCTTGTACTTTGATTTACTTTTCAAGCTGGGCTCTTCTGGGGTCCTTTTTCTACCCGGATTCCTTCTCTCAACCTGAGCTTTTTCTTTTATCTATCAATCAAACAATTCACTTCCTTGTACTTACCTCTGTTCCTTGGCTGGATGGTACGTTCTACATGCCACACTGCCCTTCCAGACTCCAGCTGTTGTTGTGCACTTGCGATATAATCCAAGCATTCTTAGATGTTTTATTTGATCTCAGTTCTTAGTTTGTGGTTATGTTAATATTAAAGCCTTGTGCTGTTTCCTTTGGTACTTTTTATGCCAGATCCTTTGGTACCAAGGGGATGTATGACGGTACAACGCGTACCGTCAGAACGCATCCCTTTACCACGCATCCCTTACAACGCAAGTCGTTACCACGACTTGCGTTGGGGGTGCGGATTTCGAATAGTATAATTTACTATTCTAACACCAGTCCCCGTGGACCCTAGGGAAGGTGTTGGGATAATAAATTTACTATTTTTAATCCTTTAGCGCCCTCCAGCGCAAGTCGTGGTAACGACTTGCGTTGTAAGGGATGCGTGCTAAAGGTACCGCGTTGTAAAAACTTCGTGGTAAACGATGTTTACCGTACCAAGGCATGCCTAGTGGTGCCCGATTTGTGTTACCTCACTCGATCCCACAAGGGCTACTGGGCCTAGCACAGGGGTTAATCTGGATACACTCTTTACTCCCACATTCACACCTTCCTACCAGATTTCGTTGAGTCCCAGGTCCTGGCTACAAACTTCTCCAGTTACTGGCTGCTTACTTCTACAGGGACTCTCCGCCTCTTCCTCATCCTCTTCTTCAAAGTGTGTTCTCTCTGCGTTGGCTGCAGCCTATCCTGCAGCTCTTTCCCTTTCTTGCATCTTGTGCCCTTACCCGTGCCTGTTTTACCTCCTAGTCCTGCGGACAAGGCTCTAGGGTACAGGCTGAAGGCACTCAGCATGGGGTCATCGAATGCGGCCCTCCATTGGAATCACGATGGATCGCGGTCTAATATACCAATAAGAATGGCGAAATATAATAAAATATGGATTGACTGTGACAACCACACAGCAAAATGACCAGACGCACCACGCTGAGTTTTTTGGAGGTGCAGCTATTCCTTCGCGCTTCCGTGTTGCAGGAGGGAGATATGGTGTGTGGCGTCATCATGTAGCGTAGCCTCTGGGAACAGAGCCATACCTCAGTCACACACGTCTCATTATTTTAGTTATATATCACTATTGTACGTTAAATTGCTTTAGGTTAGTTAGCATTTTTTTGATTACCTGTTATGTGCATGTATTTTTGGAAATGCAATGTTTTTGCTGGTGTTTTTTTTTTCATTTACTTTACAGGTTTTTTGTCTATGAGCGTGTCCTATGGGCACTGGGACTTTACGTTTCTTTTAGGGAATGTCTTTTTGCTTTACTAAAACAATTGCTTTTTATTTTGATTTCCTTTCCTTTGGATTTCCTGAAGCTTTTCTTTTTTTACAAACACTTTTTTCATATTTATTGTGGGTCCTAGATACTTTGGATTGCTTTGAGGGAGTTCTGCATTTTTCGGCTGGGAGGAGGTTGGATAATATGTTTCCCATTTTTGGTGTATTTCAATTTTTTCACCTGGATACAGAGAAATATCTGCAGCTACAAAAAAGTAAGTTTTATTTATTTACTTTTGTGTGGGAAATGGGATATTATATTTGTGTAACATTTAGGGGTTGTTTCCGAATCTGGAAAAAGCGCTCCGATTAGCCGTACGGAGCGTTTTTCCTGTACGAATCGTACACCTTCAACGTCCCCGTACGAACGAGCAAGTACGATCCGAACCCAATGCGCCACTCCATACGACTCGTACCAAACACCGTACAACTAGAAATTACAAACAGATTTTCTCCGGGTAACGCTGTACGCTACGTCCGTATGTAAACTGGCAGCCATTTCAGAACCAGGAAGTACGATCCGTGTTGACGACACTCCGTACAACTCTTTTGCTATGAGAGCTGTAAACAGCCGTAAAACTTGAGTCCGGCCCGAACTGCACCCCAGTACGCGACATACACGATATGAACCCCCTCGAGCGTGTCATCCAGCCCTGTACGCCTACGACCCTTATATAGAAATGGACAACGGCACAGATGGTGAGTACAACGTACCACAACAACGGAAATATACCTGTACGGTCCGCCACACGCTAGCGCATACCACCATTGCTACTGTGATACGTGCCTCACACACGTCTAAAATGTTGAGTACGGTGCGTCACATCTGAGTGGTGGGTGGCAAAGACCCCAAGCAGTGCCCATACATAGGAGAGAGGTGTGTACAGGACCCCCAGTAGTGCCCAGACATAGGAGAGGGGTGTGCACAGGACTCCCAGCAGTGCCCAGACATAGGAGAGGGGTGTGTACAGGATTCCCAGCAGTGCCCAGACATAGGTGAGGGGTGTGTACAGGACTCCCAGCAGTGCCCATACATAGGTGAGGGGTGTGTACACGACCCCCAGCAGAGCCTAGACATGACAGGGGTCAGTGGATATGACTCCCAGCAGTGGCCAGACATAGGAGAGGGGTGTGTACAGGACCCCCAGCAGTGCCTAGACATGACAGGGGTAAGTGGATATGACTCCCAGCAGTGCCCAGACATAGGAGAGGGGGGGTGCACAGGACCCCCGGCAGTGCCCAGACATAGGAGAGTGGTGTGTACAGGACCCCCAGCAGTGCCAAGACATGACAGGGGTGGGTGGATATGGCTCTCAGCAGTGCCCAGACATAGGAGAGTTGTGTGTACAGGACTCCCAGCAGTGCCCAGACATAGGAGAGGGGTGTCCACAGGACCCCCAGCAGTACCCAGACATAGGAGAGGGGTGTGTACAGGACCCCCAGCAGTGCCCAGACATAGGAGAGGGGTGTGTACAGGACTACCAGCAGTGCCCAGACATAGGATAGGGGGTGTGTACCGGACCCACAGCAGTGCCCAGACATAGGAGAGGGGTGTGTACAGGACCCCAAGCAGTGCCTAGATATGACTGGGGTGGGTGGATATGATTCCCCGCAGTGCCCAGACATAGGAGAGGGGTGTGTACAGGACTCCCAGCAGTGCCCAGACATAGGAGAGGGGTGTGTACATGACCCCCAGCAGTGCACAGACATAGGAGAGGGGTGTGTACAGGACCCCCAGCAGTGCCCAGACATAGGAGAGGGGTGTGTACTGGACCCCCAGCAGTGCACAGACATAGGAGAGGGGTGTGTACAGGACCCCAGCAGTGCCCAGACATAGGAGAGGGGTGTGTACAGGACTCCCATCAGTGCCCAGACATTGGAGAGGGGTGTGCATAGGACCCCCAGCAGTGCACAGACATGACAGGGGTGGGTGGATATGACTCCCAGCAGTGCCCAGACATAGGGGTGTGCATGTCCAACAGCAAACCTTAAGTACATGCCTGTATGTGTACATCCCTAACTGGGAACACTCATAATAGTTGCATAGCAACACATCACACACAGCAGTGACCTTCTCCACGGAAAATGGTATCCTGTCACCACATGTGGGTGTATTGTCAGATCGCACATGTATATCCACCCGTTTAGTTCACTGGCACCCCCCGACCCCCCTCCATCCTGACTCAATAGTGTGTAGTCATGTAACAGACCACCAAACAAATGAAGCACAAATGTAATAAAGTGTCATGTACATCCCGGACATGATGTGAATGTCGAAGTGGTGCAACATGTACTCCCTCATGGATGTAACAGGATAGAAATACCCTGGATACAAAGAAACACATTCTATTTTGTGTGTCCAAAGATCAGAAATGTACAATCTGAATTATAACGTCAAGGCTGATAACATTGTCATGCATAGTCTGATAAAGTATGATGGTCTCCCTGATGGCATTACTACATACTACAAACCCAAGCACAGTGAGTGGCATGGATAGCACTGACCAATTATCTGAATTCATCTGTGAGCAGGCATTCATGAAGGGAAGGTACAAATCTATAGGGAATCAACAGAAACGTCATCAACACTAATGTGTAACTGTCCGAAGTGAACATCACATGTGTCACTGAGGTAGGGACACTCTTTGGGACAATGTCGGCATGCAAACTGCAGACACACCACTCTAGATAGTTTGATGCAACATTGGGATAGCACAAACATACCATGGTCTAGCTCATTACCATCAGGAAATAGACATATGTTACAGTAAGCAAATATGAACATCACAACAACTTGTAGGCACACATCAGTCAAAGCAATGTCCTGAAATGCAAAAGTTCAGAATGAAAAATGAAAAGCTTTATTCAGCGCCACAATTGAAAAAATGAAATAATGAGTCCAGGCTCACAGAAGGCCAATGGCCAGTCCAAATAAAGTCCCCAACAGTGGTGGTGTAGTGGATGTTGTCACACCCAAACTTGCCTGCACATCGAGATCATATGTCTGTGGACACATGAGGGGCATCATCGGGGTAATTGTCAGGCACCGCAGGGACAGGAGAGAGAAGGGCAGGTGATGTGGGTGCAGGAGGACTGGAATCCTCCACAGTGTCTGGTGCAGCGCCAAAGGATGACAAATAGGGTACATGTAAAGTTGTTGCAGATGGCATAGCTGCATATTCCCCCTTCTCATGGGAGTCAGAATCCGAGCCGTCCGTATGGTAAGAGGTGTCGTGCTCATGAGGTCCGGTCGCCTGACTCCCCTCACCCTCTGGGCCACTGTCTCCCTCCGACTCCTCAAAGCTGGTGGCACTGTTGCTGGGTCCCTCTGTCCGGTCCGTGCCTGTGTCTCCTCCAGATTGTGGTGATGATGCAGTTGACAAGGAGAAACAGACATATGTATCAGTCGCCTGTACACATCAGACATATATGCAAAAAATTATTTTGGGGACTTTTCTAATCATGGCATGCATCATGAGTCACATGCCACATAACTGAGCATATGTATAAGTCTAGTAATGCACAATTGTAATAGACACAACGCTCATTGTATACAAAGATACAAGTAACAGACAAGGCCACCACTTGTATGTGAGTCACAATGATGAGCCACTGCCTGTCAACAGGTTAGGTGTTGATCAATCACCATTCAGTTGCCCACTCTGCCACCCAAGTCCAGACATGGTCCTGTTCAAATCTGTTTGACCCTGTACCACATGGTAACAGTCCTGCCCGAACTGCCATGTGATGCCATCCCTGGACCTGAAACAAGTTTTCACTCACCTCTCACTGGCATCATAGCTGTCTGCAGCCAGGCCTGTGTGAAACACAGATGTGTATACAGACAAGCATGGCTGTAGAGGGCTGTAATGCCAGAAAGTGGTTCCATTAACCTTGTTCCCAGTCCAGGGAAGGCATGGCTTGACAATAATGGCTGGACTGTTCCCATGAGGCACAGAAACAGACAGATTTGCAGATGATCATGTTTGAACTTGGGGGGCAGAGTGGGCAACAGAGAGGTGATGGATAAAACCCTGACCTGTTGACTTTGTGTGAGTATATGATTGGTAGAGAGGCTCCCTCCATCCCTACACACTGTAGTGACACTCCTCACAGGGGCAACTATCACCACGCCATACAGTTGCTAGCACAGAACACACACTGACTGTCAATTGAAGTTGCACACATGTCCAAAATTCCAAAAATGACAAAGCTAATGTGCCTACAATTGTGAATGTGAAAAACATTGATGCATTCTTGACACACCCGCAACCACATGGGAAATCTGAATACTTTAGTGTGCATACCAAGAAAATACTGTGTTGCACCACCAATCCATACATCTAGCAATAAACGATGTGGAAAAAACATCTCTGGGAGCCAATTACATTTCCTGTAAATCCAACAATGACTGCATTGTCCAGCACCACAGGCTAAGGGCACAGTGACAATTTCACATCAGAAATAACATACACAGCACACCACTGACAAGGCCAAACGGGCAGGCCCATCACACATCCTATGCACAACACCCCAATCCCTCCGTCAATGTGAGTGATACAGCTCAAGTAGTGAGAACTCATAATCTGGGTATCAACAACTGGGCAGCTATACCATGTACATGTAGCTAACACATGAGGAGTACAAAGTATACCAGGGACAAAGGCCACTGAGGCAGACCCCTGCTGAACTCCATGTAGAGACTCATGATCAGTGCCAACATATCATGAAGGCCAAACACAGTGCACATGTAGTGCAACAGTTAAGGTACCAACACGTGTCACAGACCTCCCTCCGACATGATGATGTCATAAGCAATATGCATACTAATAGATTGCACCCTAGGTGGACATGCGCAAAAATGAAAGACCCAAACCAGGGGACAAATGTGGAGGAGGGGAAGGGATGTAAAAGAGTATCTGCTGAATATGAGGGATTTAATGACAATGCATAAAGTGCCTGTCTGACTACCCCACCCCAACTGTGGGAGTGTTACCAGGCTTCGTAGCACTGCAGGTAGCATATGGCACACATGACAACAAACAGACATGTACCTATCCCCTCCTTGCTGCTGTCCCTCCTGCAACTGCCTATGGAGGTCAGGGAAAACCACTTCCAGGACCCGGAGCATGTGGGGGGTGAGGTGACGTCCGCTGCCATGCCGGCGTGGAGGTGACAGCTTCAGCTGGACACGGGCGATACGGCAAGTCCAGCACCGGATGTCCAGCCACCTCTTGCGGATGTTAGATATCCACCGGCGAGGGCCCCCCTCACTCCTGACAGCCCTGGCTATGGCCAGCCAGATCTCCCCCTTCTCATAGGCAGATACCTGTCAGGAAGATAAAGTGAAACAACATCAGTACACCTGGTCCAAGACTCAAAGACACACTCTTGCACCACATTGAGGATGACAACAGGGCATAGGATGCTGACTGGACTTGAATCATTGTCCATGTGAATGTGGCCTGTGAGCAAACACCAATGGACTACATGTCTTTGAAAGGCTAGAGATGCCATAAGGGCTGCAAACCACTCACTGAGCATGGCACACACTGCACAAGATATGCTACTTCAGGGTGTTGGACAGCACGTGGCATGCTGTCACATATCCCAATACAGCTAAGAACCCTCAGCAGACCACACATGCACACCCTGGCACAGATCATTTGCTTGTCATTGTCAACTGTGTATACAACCTCTCTTTGCACATGTCACACTCTAGGAAGATGTGACACAGGCCTCATGCTAACTGTCCAAGTTATGCACACGGCACTGCATACTTGTCATATCAGTTGGGTACAGCTGTGGCATACAACATGCATCAGTGTTGCTAAACTGCACATACCCAATTAGCCAGGTGACAAAGAACATTCACACTCTTCAATGTCCATGACTTCAAACCATGCATTTGTACAACATCCACACAGGCGATGAATAACAATCATCAACAGTGAGTACATTCATCTGTCACTCTGTGGGGAAACACTATCACACCTCAGTAAATCATGCCACAAAAACATGCAAGGTGTGGTACAGCAGAAATTGTGATTCACATAGCATTGAAAGTCACAGTTAGCACAATGCAGGTGAGCAGTAAACACAATTTCACCACATCATTCACTGCATGGGAGATTGGAAAGGGGCGACCACTCGGTCCCCCCGAACGTATGGCTGGGTGCCCTGATCCCCCCGGGAAACCATTTTTGGGCGGGGGCGTGGCTCGGCTGGTATGCCCGAAGTGGCGTAGCCGGGGCGCGCCTTTTCCCGCCCAAGAGGGGTTGTCCTAGACACCTACACCGAAGACCACGCCCAGTAGGCGTACCGGAGGAGGGTACACGCCCTCCCGCAGAAGGATAAATAGAGCGGGAATCCGAAGAAGCGTCCTCTTGTTCCTGTGCTCTGAAGGCTGCACCCACTCGTTGCTCGTGAGCCCTCGACGGAACAAACAGCAATTTTGAGAACTTGTAATCTTGTTGTTTCTCTTTCAGTTATTTGGAGTACGAAGGATCCAGGACCTCGTGATCGACCAAGAGCAGAATACTCGACACCATGGCTAGCAAGAAAGCAGGAAAGGGCTCGGAGATGGAGAAGGTATTACGCCTGTTGTCGAACCGAATGGCTGGCATGGACCGAAAGCTCGGAAAAGTTGATTCGATCGGTCGAGGTTTGTCGGAGGTTAAGAAACAGTTGGCGGCCCTGAGCAATTCAGGTCGCCCTAAGAAGGTAATAGGCCCGGCCTTGCTGGGAGTCGTTCCCGAGAGTAGCGGGAAACGGGTCAAGAGGAGGGCGGTTTCTGGGGAGGTCCCAGTTCCTGAGGTACCCCCAAATCGCCCCGTCACGCCGGCAGACAACCCGGTACCAAACCCAGATGCGGGGTCAGCCGATCCCGGTTGTGATTACTCCCGTTCATGATGAGGAAATGCCTCCCGAATTGGCCATCCAGTTGGCAGCATGGCTCAAGAAGAAAGCAGGGGGCGCAGTGGCCCCTGGAGACCCGGCCGAAGAGGCCAGACTACTAATCGAGCAATTGCGGCAGTCGAGAGATGCCGCAAAGGTGAATGTTCCTCTTGTTTCCCCACAGGTGGCACCGGTAGGACCTGCAGTTGGTCACGAGAACAACGGCCGAACCGGGTAAGCTCGCTTTGCCAATGGCGGCGGAGGGTTCATTACCCTCGAGGCGGGAGAAGGTGGCACAGCACATCCCTTTGGCCACGAAAGAGTTAATATGGGGAGACGAATATGTTAACATGTTTTCATTATTAACTGGCCATCGCGAGATGGAATATGCTAAAACCCAGAAGGATTTGTGGCACCCGAGCGTCTGGCGCGCCAAGATGGCGGAATTCAGGGTGGATGAGACAGTAACGAACTGGGTTAAGGCCTTTTCTATATTTACTGCAGTTATGGGGGAACGTAAACCCGAGGTGTTGACTGAATTGTCTTGCTACCAAAATCGTATTATGGATTTTTAGGCGATGTATGAGGGGGAGGAATGGAAAGGTTATGACATGAAATTCCGGAAAGCAAAAGAACATGATGCTACCCTGACGTGGGATTGCCTGGACTCGGTGTCATGGCACAAGCAGCTCCTGCCAGGGGCGGCAGGTACATCCTCGCCAGGCGGGAGTGGGTCAGGGGTCGTCTGCCAAAAGCCCGCGGTGCCCTTTCGAGCGAGCGCCGGTGGGGATTACCAGCCTTAGACCGGCAGGAATGACGGCAAGTGTGGGGTCTGTTGGGGCTTCAATCGAGGCAACTGTAACAGACCGCAGGGAACATGTAGGTTCAAGCATGTGTGTGCGGGCTGTGGGAATTCCTCACACCCGGAGAGTTCCTGTAGATCTAAAAATAGCGGGACGGGAGGAAAAGGAGGGTCCAAGCAGGAGTGAGGTAGAACGTTGTGTCCGATTGCCCACACCCGTTGATCTCATGGCTATGACTCCTTGGTTGAACAAATACCCTGATCATATATCCGCTGGGGTGTTGAGGAAGGGATTCTTACACAGCTTCCGCATCCCGGCGGGAGATTTTCGGGGGGACTCCTTTTGTAAAAACCAGTTATCGGTACAGCACAACCCAAGCGTGGCAGAGAGGAAAATTGCATAAGAAGTCAGCTTAGGGCGAGTGGCAGGGCCTTTTCATCGCCCGCCGGTGGCGGAGTTCATCTGTTCCCCGTTAGGGGTTGTCCCGAAGAAAGACTCAGGGGAGTTTAGACTTATTCATAACCTGTCTGCTCCAAGGGGTTCCTCGGTGAACGAGGCCATTGACCCGGAAGTTTGTTCAGTGCGGTACGCATCGTTCGATGATGCCGTGGCCATGTTAAATCGCCTGGGCCCCGGGGCGCTGATGGCGAAATCAGATATCGAATCGGCGTTCCGGTTGCTCCCGGTACACCCACAGGATCAGCGCTTGCTAGGTTTTGCATTTCAAGGGAGTTATTACATGGATAAATGCATGCCTATGGGTTGCTCCATTTCTTGTGCCTATTTTGAAATGTTCGGCTGTTTTTTAGAGTGGGCATTCACCGAGGCCACAGGGCATAGGCATGTTATGCATTATCTTGATGACTTCCTGTTCTTGGGAGCAGCCGGCGATACGAAATGTGTGCAGGCGCTGCATGACTTCTGCATCCTCATGAGGGAGTTTGGAGTCCCATTGGCACCAGGTAAGACGGTTGGACCATCTACTTCACTGGAGTTTCTGGGAATTGAGCTCGATTCGGTGGAGGGATGTTTCCGATTACCGATGGAAAAAGTGGCCAAGTTTAGGGCTTCCTTGACGCAATGCCTGGGCAAGGAGAAAGTGACCCTGCACCAGTTACAACAAACAGTGGGTCAGCTTAACTTTGCCTTGAGGGTAATACCAATGGCCCGCCCCTTCTCTTGCTCTATTGCACAAGCTATGGTTGTTCTCAAAGAGGGACACCACCGTACGAGACTGTCAGCAGAGGTTCGCCAGGATATGCGCATTTGGTTGGCATTTCTGGCGGACTTCAACGGTCGAGTCGTGTGGAACAAGCCGCCAGCGTCTTCAGATGAACTAGGTCTGTGGACTGACTCAGCGGGGAGCGTGGGGTTTGGTGCCATCTTTGGTAATCGATGGTCGGCGCAAACATGGCCGACGTGGTGGCACTCCAGCGGTCTCACAGGTAACATTGGGTTCTTGGAGTTATTCCCCATTTGGGTTGCTCTAATGGCATGGCCAGACGACTTCAGGGACCGCTCAGTGGTGTTTTGGTCTGATAATATGACTGTTGTCGAATGCATTAACCAACAGGCAGCACGCTGCAAATTGATCTTGAGATTGTTGAAAGAAGTTGGGCTGCTTTGCATGAGACTGAATGTACAGTTCAGGGCGAAACATGTGCCGGGCGTTGTAACATATTGGCCATGTAAAATTTCTGGTTCCTCAGCGTACTGAATCATGCAGCTGATGCACTCTCTCGTTCACATATGCAGGCGTTCAGGGGTTATCTACCTACAGCGGACCTAGTGGAGGCACCATTCCCCGAAGCACTATGGCTAATCGGTGCCCCGGATTACAAGACCTCGTGCAGCAAGCTTAGCCCCCAGGACAAGGAAGGCACACGAAGGAGCGTTTCGTTCCTATTGCACATTTTTGGGTCCGACAGGGAGTCAGAGCTGGGGTCAGGAGGAATCGTTCCTGGGGTTCCTGGTAGCGCTGCACAGAGAAGGCCGATCAGCGGCAACGGCCGGTAGGCATAGGGCGGCCATTTCATTCATGGCGCAGGTGCATGGCATAAAGACCCAACGGGTTCCTTTTTGGTTAAGAAGGCCCTTCGATGACACGTTAAGGCAATGTCAGAATTTTTTCTTCCTTAGTAGGTAAACAACTGTCGTATTTATTTTTGGTCGGGCGGTAAGGTCATGATCGGAAGAGCAGTAATTTCAAGGTCCCTAGAGGGGGGCGCCACCCAGAATGGATGGGAGCGCCTGGGGGGAGACGGCCATTGGCCCCTCCCACGGGTAGGCGGCACCCACTAAGGATGGGTCACCTAGGGGGAGACGGCCATAGGCCCCTCCCAGGGGGGGAGGCGGCTAGATGCCCCTCCTACTAATTTCCCGGGGGCCGGATATCTGCAACGGTGGATAGAGAGTGTGGGGATGGGGGGGAGTCCACGCTGTCCTTCCTACAGGTACCTCACACGGGAACTCGGACGACCTCTAAGATGGCGTCGAGTGGAAAGGGGGCCCCCACCACGACACGGGAAGTTACAGTTGGCAACGAGGGTAGAGTCCTCTGCGCATGCGCCACTCACACCGTGAGGGCGAGAGTTTTGGTAGTAGGGATCTGACACCGGTTAAGACCTTGCCGTTGGCCCTTAATGCTAGGATGTACAATTTTTATTTAGAATGTATGCATTTGCAGGATGTTAGACTCGGCTAGGAAACCTTTGTATTAGAGATCTGTTAAGGTTAGCCAAAGAACATGTCTTCATCGAAATGTAATAAATGTAAAATTGTACATGATTATGAAACTTTTATTTAATGTTTTAAACTTTGTTTCATATTTTAATAAATACGGCCAGGAGGGTGACTCCCTCCCGCCTTCCAAAAGTTCAACCTGTGTCCGACTTCTCCCATCCTTGGGGATTGTGTTGGGAGGGGGTGGCGGGCATCCCGGCCATAACCACAATGTACACAACCGGCACTCACTCAAAACGACATTGCATCTCAGTTCCATTAATACACAATGGCTGTAGTGTCACACACAACAACAGGTGCACAGTCCGAGGTAGTGCAGTCATCACTCACCTGATCCCCTGGTTTCCCATACAGCTTGCTGTAGTTGGGCAGGAGGGCATCCAGCAGGGCCTTGTTCTCCTCCTCACTGAATGCAGGTGCCCTCTACATGCTCAGCAAAATCAGGGTCCAGGGAATGCAGAGACAGCAGCAGTGTTGTCCACTCCAATGTTGTGCAGGCAAGTGCCCTCTAATAACAACATGCAGCCTTAAATCAGTGCTGCTGAGGGACTGTCAGCCCAGGGAGAACAGTGTGATAGGCCACATTACTTTGCATCCTATGTTTCATCCAATCACATCACACATAAGACCATGACACACATTTGCATGGTTTAAAAACGGAGCTTGAGCACCACAACACATTTTGCAACATTGTATAGTTTTGTCCAACTGACTTGTCCCAGAACACCTGTAGAACACACTCAAATCTCTGTTTCCTTGACAACTAGCCTGCATTCTGGGCATTCTACTCGTCCCCTAGATGTTCCCTATGTATTATCTGGAATCCCCACACAAGTATGGTGCGTTTTCCGTCGTGAATGCAACTTATACAATAGTAAAACGACCCGTACACATGCACATACCATTGGGGTACGCTCTGCTCCCGTATGTCTACAATGCAAAAGGGAGACGACCCGTACACACGCACGTACTATTGGGGTACGCTCTGCTTGCGTATGTCTACAATGCAATAGGGAGATGACCCGTACACACGCACGTACCATTGGGGTATGCTCTGCTCATGTATGTCTACAATGCAATAGGGAGACGACCCGTACACACGCACGTACCATTGGGGTACGCTCTGCTCGCGTATGTCTACAATGCAATATGGAAACGACCCATACACATGCACGTACCATTGAGGTATGCTCTGCTCGTGTATGTCTACAATGCAATAGGGAGACGACCCATACACATGCACGTACCATTGTGGTACGCTCTGCTCGTGTATGTCTACAATGCAATACGGAGATGACCCGTGCACATGCACGTACCATTGGGGTACGCTCTGCTCGCATATGTCTACAATGCAATAGGGAGACGACCAGTACACACGCACGTACCATCGGGGTATGCTCTGCTTGCATGTGTGTACAATGCAATAGGGAGACGACCCGTACACACGCACGTACCATCGGGGTACGCTCTACTCGCGTATGTCTACAATGCAATAGGGAGACGACCCATACACACGCACGTACCATTGGGGTATGCTCTGCTCGCGTATGTGTACAATGCAATAGGGTGACGACCCATACACACGCACGTACCATTGGGGTAGGCTCTGCTCGCTTATGTGTACAATGCAATAGGGAGACGACCCGTACACATGCACATACCATTGGGGTACACTCTGCTCCCGTATGTCTACAATGCAATAGGGAGACGACTCGTACACACGCACGTACCATTGGGGTACGCCCTGCTCGCGTATGTCTACAATGCAATAGGGAGACGACCCGTACACACGCATGTACCATTGGGGTACGCTCTGCTCGCATATGTCTACAGTGTAATAGGGAGACGACCCGTACACCCGCACGTACCATTGGGGTACACCCTGCTCACGTATGTCTACAATGCAATAGGGAGACGACCTGTACGCACGCACGTACTATTGGGTACGCTTTACTCGCATATGTCTACAATTCAATAGGGAGACGACCCGTACACATGCACGTACCATTGGGGTACGCTCTGCTCGCGTATGTCTACAATGCAATAGGGAGACGACCCATACACACACACGTACCATTGGGGTACTGGGGGTTTCACACGCTCTAGTGAATGCATGTGTACAGTGCATTCAACAAGCTCACGCATGGCACCATTACTATAGTGAGAACCGGAAAACACATGGCAGGGATGTGGGTGTGGGGTCATCATGAGGATGTCCATGTAGGTGTTGGCATGGCATACTTACATGAGCAGGCCCTAGGTGTGGCACACAGTTCTATAGCAGAGGGCATGTGATCTAGTGGCACAGTTGATGTGTGATGAGCTGTGGAGACACGACATTTGTGATGGCCCACTACATGATGAACATGTTGTAATTCACATGAACACTGGGATGTCACACTCTTCAGTGCGGGCATCTGTGACATGATGCAAGGGACAGGGGCACTGTCTCACTTGACCAATTGACGCTCAGCTTTACCCTGTGTGACAATGTAATGTGTGTGCCATGTAACAGATTGGACATGCTGTTTGTATCCAGTGAACGTAATCCTCTTTAGGTGCATCTGTGATGGGTCTGTGTCGTGATTGCAAGTGTCTCACATGTACACACGCCATGCCAAAGGGGCATTTCAACAGCTCATGTGTGTGATGGCATCATAGAGCATTTGTCCACAGACATACAGATCTGCATTCTGAGGATGGGTGTGGTGTAGTTTAGTCAAATGCACAAATCAGGCACAAAATCACAGAAATTAAAAAAATATAGCACATATGACGTGGGTGTGTTCCTTGCAGTCAGCTGTCTGGATGTGTTGGCAACCTTCTCATGCACGTCACGTGACGTGTGGCACTGACGTAAAACATTGTTCTGGTAACTCAGAGCAGACCAGCTGAACATTTCAGTGCATGTCATGTCCATTTCACTGACAACAGGTGAATCCGTTTTTTGGAGGAGTGCCAACTAGCTGGCATAAGTGTCCATGATGTATAGCCCATGACACAATCTATTTTCATTTGATGTGTTGAAGCAGTGTTGATTGTGCTATGTACATTGTTATTGTTGTATGCTGATAGTTGTACACCTTTCGCCCCAAACATGTTCTGCAGGGCACCCCCTCTGCCAAGGCCTTGGCCTGACTTGGTTGCCATGAGGTAATGTGATTGCATACGCTGCTACAGATTCATGCGCGAGTTGATTCAGAAGTTGACGGACAGGCTGGAACACATCTCCAACTGCAACACGGGTATCCAACTGCGCTGACACCCAAGGTAAAGGTGATGGCAGCCCTACATTTCTTTGCCACAGGTACATTCCAATTCACCATAGCTGATGTGGGGGGGTGTCCCAGACAATGTTCAGCCGTGTATTACGTGATGTCTTAGCTGCTATGTTGGAGCACATTGATGAATTCATTAAGTTCCCTACTCCAGAAGACTTGACCAATGTCAAGGGTGAATTCTATGCTCTGGGCCACATGTAATTGGGTACATTGATGGGACACATGTTGGACTGGTGCCACCACAGGCTCAGGAGCAGGCCTTCCGCTACAGGAAACATTACCACTCCATAAATGCCCTGGTGGTGTGTCTTGCTAACATGATGATTTCCCATGTTTGTGCACGTTTTCCAGGTTCGTGCCATGATGCATTCATCATGAGTTGGCGCAGGGTACCACTGATCATGCTGCTGCTGCGCAACCATCGTGCATGTTTTGTTGGTGGGTAAACACTGTTTCTCATGTATGTCTTAATGTGATTTGTCTCTCTCACGGCTTCTCTTTACACACTCATTGCCATGATGTATGGTTGTAGGAGACGCCGGATATCCAAACATGCCGTGGCTCATGTCTCCGCTACGCAACCCCAGAACGGCTGCAGACCAGCGCTACAATAATGCACACGGGCAGAACAGGCGTGTGATAGAGCGTACTGTTGGACTCCTGAAGAGCCGGTTCAGGTGTCTCGACAAGACAAGCGGATCCCTACCATACGTCCCGCTCAAGGTGTGTAAGATCTTCATTGTGTGCTGCATGCTGCACAACATGACTGTGGAGAAGGACGTGCCACTCATCCTGGATCCTGATGATGAGGAATATCCACCCGTTGAGGATGAAGGCCTTGGCCAGGATGCTAGTGATGAGGATGATGATGATATCCGGAGTCAGCTCATATGCAACTTCTTCTCATAACGGTGAGTACCTGGAAAATAGTGTTCATGCTACTACCATGGAGTGACATGTGTAGCATACTGTGTCCAGCAGACTGTCTACAATGTCACTTTGATGTTTGAGTCACAGTGTCACACAAGTGCCGATGTGATGCCACACACGTGAGCGCAATGAGTGAACTTTGAATGTACAGGTGTACTACATTCTTAGTGTTCTGTACATGACCATGTCAGAACTAATATATCCAGGACGTGACCCGTTGTGTGCGTGTACTTTACAGGTCGCCCTGCCTGTTGTCTGTTTGTGTCATCTTGGTCCTCCTGCAATTCCTCTTGATGATGGCAACGTCGGATGAATCTGCGTTCCCTGCACGGGCATGTGGAAATGCCATTTTAGGTAAGGATTACGAACAGACAGTTTATTGTTGGTATGGTTCATAAATGTGTGGAAACTGTTCATGCGCATGTTGTAGGCCCATACATACATTGTCACGTTACCATGTATCAATTTTATGTTGCGCCACGCCCATGACAAGACACACCTTTCTTGACAGTCATCTGTAGTTGAGTATTGACTTTGGTGAATGCATCAATGTGTGGTAACATTGACCCTGACACATTGCGGATAACACGGCTTGCTATTGTGTGTGACATCACAAACACAGGCTCCGTGGCGAATTGCAGCCTCGCTGTGTGCAGCAGGATGTGTCCGAATCATCCACTCAACCTTGTGGGCCAGTACAGTTTGATTTCCTGAATACAATGTTGTGTCGGTGTGGGCCAGTGTATGTCCCACATGTTCTGTCAACTGACCTGTGAGTGTGTTTGCATGGATGCATTGCCCCTAGTGGCAGTAGGTCATGTCACTGTCATGTCGTTACCTCAGTGGCGGTGGAGAACACTGCTTCGATAGCCTTCAAGGTGAGTTGATGTTCACTTTCCATTCCCATGATGCCAGGTATGTTGCGCTGATGTCATCACTACGTTAGGCTGTAGCAAATGTTAAATCTCCGTGGCACCAGTCGAGTGAGGTAATTCACAGGATTATCTTGTGCCGTGCAGCATCTCATGGTCACGGTAGGCTTATTTTCGTGGTTTTGTTCCTCATTACTCGCTGTTGAGTTTGGTCACACCTGTTTGTCATGTTTAGCATAGTGGGGCACAGTTGCAAGAGCTAATGACTGGCTCCTGTGGGGCTTCCTTGTGTTTAGGTCATTCCTTTCCTCATTTGAGAAGCAGCTAACAGTTCTTGCGGGTGATGTCTACTGTCCTGTCAAGGCCCTTACAGATTCACAGGGCTATATACGGATTGTTGGCCTTGTGTCAGTAGCACTGCTATACATTACATTTTCTGAAATTAGGACCCTCAATCATACACTGTGAAATATTTGATGGCCGCATGGATCTAATTGCATAGTAGCAGCCTCGTGAGCGTTACACTTGCTTTGTTCAGGTGAGAAACTGTACTACCTATTTATCTGTTGGTGTTGAAGCATCTGATCTAGTCTCATTGATAAATCTGTGATCACACATAGCGTACAGTGCCAGTGTGTGACTGGTACAGTGTAGGTCCAAAGGTATTCTGTGATTCTGTGACAAACGTATTGAATTTGTAGGCACGTTTAACTTTGTTTCAGATCTCCCTCCATGCAGTTCCCATCCTCTCCTTCCCTGCCTGATGATTCCTTTTGTGTCTGTCATTTGTACTCAGACCAAGAGGCTATTTGGAGATGGAACCCTTTCAGCATCGCACCACTCTGATGATCAAAGGTACGGCCAGTCCCTGGCAGTCGTGTGGAGAATCTTTCAGCCGCATTACAGGTGACATCACTGCATGACTGTTATTGTCTTCAGACTAATGCCACTGGGCATGTACAATGGCTAATGCAGCATGGTCTCACAAACAACGTTATCCTATTGTGTAGTAAGTGTGTTTAACACAGTACATTGTGCCTCATTGCTATCAACGCACATCTCTTGCCAGTCTGCATGCGTTCAATATGGCATTGTTTACGAAGGTTGTTCATATGTGATTACGTGTACAGTGACAACATGCATGCTGTTGGGAATGGCAAATGTACCATATATTGCCTGATGTACATGGTTGTGTATGTGTTGTTTAGCTTGCTACACACGACGTGCAGGCTACACCTGCTGACGCTGTGTGTCCTGTGCCCCGCTTGGCCTTAGGCTGCCTAATCATGTGCCAATGATCTTTGGCGACTGTTCAGACATTTAGCTAGCGGTGAGCCATGGGTGACCAGACACTTCAGCCTTCACATACACATGTCACTTTGTGCCCCGCTAGAATCCTTGGATTTGTGTGCTTGTTTACCATGTTGTCACACCCATTCTGCCGTCATGTGTTCACTCATTCATGCTGCTGCATCCCCAGCCACAACGCAGCACCGAGTGGCAAGATCCTGCACCATACACACCTACAAGACACTCCTCCATCCATCTATTCTTAAAACATGCCGTAGCTTGTCTGTGCCACTGTTGCACAACCTCCATGAGAAAGGCAGGTCCGTCAGCACCGGCAACAAGCACACTGCAAGACGCTCACCTCTTTTTATGACTCATGTGACACAACAGACTCTTTCTCCAGCCACCCTCCACACAGTGAACACCAGACAATCAACCACCTGGTATCACGCTACCACAAACACACCCATGACAGCTTCTCAGCCTGTGTGTGCAACTCATACTGGCAACACGATGCAGCCCCATCTAACAGTGCGTCTACGTGCAACCAGGATGTGGGCCTCGTACAGCACACACACAACTTCCAGCAGCACCAAATTGTACTGTGTTACCTCGTCAACACAACTGCACCACACATCGCCTTCATTACTGTAACGTAGTAGTACGCTACATCAGAACATCACTTCTACATAGCCATCACAGACGGATAGTCCAAAACCCACAGGGACCACAGACCAAAACCAGGATTATGATTGGTCCAACTTAAGGAGGTGCACCCTCAGAGTCACATACAACACCAAGGACACACTTTGCATTGTCAAACATCTGCACATCCAGGATCACACCAACTGCCTGTCCACCCTCATTGTAACTTTCATCTACAGCTCTCCAATCCTACACACACAATTATGCTAAGCCATCTATCTAACAATAAATCTATTCATTTTTTGAATACCCTACCTACCCATGAGGGTCTCAATGCGCCATCTATCAAACAATCAATCTATTCATTTTTTGAACGCCCTACCTACCCGTGAGGTCTTAAAGCGCTGGGGGGGGGCTGCTACAGATCGAAAATCCCAGTCTGGTGAAGTCTTCTGAGGGCCAGCAGGTCCTGGGTCAGTTGTAGCCTTGTAGGGAGTATGTTCCAGGTCTTTGAGGCAAGGTAGGAGGAGGATCTGTCACTGACGGTGGTTTTCTGGAAGTGAGGGACTGTGGCAAGTGCGAGGTTTGCAGAGCGGAGGCTGCGGGTGGGTGTGTATAAGCTGAGTCGATTGTAATGGTATGCTGGTCTGGCATGGTTAGGAGCTTTGTGTACATGGATGATGAGTCTGGAGGGGATCCTGTTGTTGACAGGGAGCCAGTGCAGGCCTCTCAGGTGTGGTGTGATGTGGCCATGTTGGGGAAATGGACAATCATACGTGACAAGGCGTTCTGGATGTGTTGCAGCCGTCTCATGTGTTTAGTTGGTGTAGCTACATAGGGTGCATTCCCGTAATCCAGTGAGCTCGTGGAGAGGGCCCAGATGACTGTTTATCAAGAGTTTGAGGTGATCCATTTCAAGATCGTACTGGGCATGCAGAGGGAGTTGAGGCAGGAAGATGAGATCGCGTTGTCCTGCAAGTTCATGGTGATGGAGGATTTGAGGATGACCCACAGGTTGCATGCGTGGTTTGTGTGTTCTTGGGCAGTTCCTAGCGATGGTGGCCAACACGAGTCGTCACAGGCTGAGGTGGTGGGGCCGTGGATGAGGTCCTCCGTTTAGTCAGAGTTGTGCTTCAGCCAGCTGTCCTTCATCCATTTGGCAACGGCCTTCATTCCTCTGTGGAGGTTTCCTTTGCCAGTCTGTGGTTCTTTGGTGAGGGATATGATCAGCTGCGTGTAATTGGCGTAGGAGATGATGGTGAGGATATGTTGTAGTGCAACATAGGTGAGTGGTGCCATGTGGATATTGATCAACGCTGCGGGTGGTCTCAGTGGTCTTGTAATGGAAGTGTGGGAGGCAGACGCTCTGGGCCCTGCGGGAGAGGAAGTATGTGGCCCAGGCCAGTGCTATCTCTAGGGTTCCGGCGTCATGGTTGCGTGCTATTAGGGTGTCTTGGTAGACCATGTGGAAGGCTGGTGAGAGGTCCAGAAGGATGAGGGCGGATGTTTCTCCTTTGTCCATGAGGATGCTGATGTCGTTGGCGGTGATGAGGATGGTGTCCGTGCTGTGGCAACAGCGGAATCCAGACTGGGATGGTCCCATGATGTTGTGGTCTTCGATGCAGCGTGTCAGCAGTCTGTTCACGATCTTCAAAGTGACCTTTTCTGTGAGGGGGTGATGGGCCACAAGTTATTGATGTATTTGTGGTCCGCATTTTGCATATTCACTGAGAAGTTGAGCTCAGCATTCTCCCGGCTCCCACTGATGGTAGCTGTATGGAAGGTGATGTGGATTGTTTTTGGGAGAAGAGGTGCGCTGGCTTAGCTGGATTTTTTTGAAATGTTGAGTAGCCATGTGTCAGATGAGGATCCGAAGTGGATGGAGTCCATGGTCCTGATGGTGTCTTCATTGCTGACGTAGTACCGGGCGGTCATCTTATTTTTGTGGATGTTGGACTAAGGGGGGGGTGTACTAGTTTGTGGGGGGGTAGCGGAGTGCAAGCTGTTGTGGATGTGGATAATCTTACAGGGTCAGAAGGTGGACAGTGAGTCACACAGGTCTTGTGATGGTGCTATGTCATTGGTGTTGTAGGTGGGAGTTGTGAGTTCAATCACGAAGTTGAAGTCCTGTTTGCAATTATGTGCATTGCTGTCTAGGCTGTCCTGTTGGCGGCCCGGATGAGTTGGTGGTGTCTGCATGTGGCGCTCGTGTGCACAGTGTAGCTGTATGGTGTTTGGTTGCGGAGCCGGATCCACTACAGCTTCCGACAGGTGCACTTGTAGGTCCTGAGGTCTTTGGTGAACCATGTGGCTATCTTGTTGTTGTGATATGTGGCGGAGGCCTTGAGTGTGGTGAGGATGTCGGCGCAGTTGTTGATCTACTGTTTGAGGTTGATGGCATCAGAGTCGGGGTAGGTGTGGTCGACGGGTGGTCCCAGGGCGAGGGTGGCAGTCACTTAGTCCACCGTGGCCTTGCACCAACAGCGGCGTGGCATGTACTGTGTGCGGGGTGGTGCGGTGGGTTTACCGAAGATGAAGTGGAGGCATCTGTGGTCTGTCCAGTGGTGAAAGGTGGTCTGGTTGAAGGAGACGTGTTGAGTTGCAAAGAAGATGGGGTCCTGTGTGTGTCCAGAGGTGAGGGTGGGTGTTGTCATGAGTAGTTTTAATCAGAGGTTGACGAGGTTGTCGATCATGGCAGTGGAGCTTGCGTTGTTGTTGTTCTCAAGCTGGAAGTTCATGTCCCCAAGGAGTATGGAATCCGTGTAGCCAAGGCCGTGCGTGCTGATGAGGTCAGGGATGGAGTTGATGGATCGTGGCCATGGTCCAGGTGGTCTGTCGATTTGTGTTCCTCTGAGGGTGTTGTTGGCGTCAGTGTGTATCTGTAAGTGCATGTGCTAGGCGGTGTGGAGTGTGTCGTTGGTGTTGGTAGTGACTCTGGGAGTGTTCATGTGGATGATGGCGATTTCCCCTCCCACTCTGTTGGTGCGTTGTCTGCGGGAGATCTTATGGTCTTCTGGGATGGCTATGATGATGTCTGTTGACGAGGTGGTGTTCAGCCTGTAAGCCGTCAACGACACCAGCCAGCACAACTACAGCAAGAACCTCTACACAGGTATGAGTACCAGACTCCAGGAGTACTTGTGCAACTCCAGGGTGCATGCACACACCTCATCCTCAACATCCCCTGCTACTGCCACATGACCGTCCACCTGAGATACCTACAATAGTCCCACAGTCAACTGCAGGTTCTCCTTCATAATCCAAAGCCACACTCAGTAGGCACTCCACAGGCCCGGGCCAATACACTAATATGTACGTCTACCATGCAACACCCCGTTGCCTGCAGTTCGTCCTGCCACCCTTGGCCTGGGCACCATTCATGACATCCACAGTACAACTGCATGCGGCTGATAGCTCTCTTACCTCTGTACACAGATCCTGGTACTCCCACCGTGGACACCTACATATTACCGATGATCTGTACACCTCCAAGTGACTCTTCAGTACCTGTCTGTAATTGCAGTATTGCAAGCCAACCCCCCCTTCTGCATTTTGTAACCATCACAGATGTGTATTGCTATCCATGTACGTAGTTGTTGGAATATTGTGACCTATGTGTGTCCTCAACCGGACTCAGATCCCAGTGTGTGGATGGCTGCAGTTTGTTTAATACTCTTGTATTATTTCCATGTCCCCACACATATGTTTTAGCATCTGGGTACAAAACGTCTCCACCACTGCGTATTATGTTATTTACATTTATTTACAGATCTTGTGCGTGAGAAGTGAGTAGGTGCTGTACAAAAAGGTGGGGGATCCAAAGTTCACAGCTGGAGATTTGATGCCTTGCAGATTGAGTCAACAGAGTCCAGGTCACAGTGCTTGGCATCATTGGGAACATTGCGACCTTTAAGTCCATGTGGGCGAGTCAGAAAGTCAATGAGGTGATGCTGTCGCACACAAAGGCAAGATGGCAGACCAGGTGACCTGGGAGTTGTGCAGGGCCCTATGCCTCCCAACGTCTTGTCCGTGGACAACCCACCTTCCTTGGGGGACCCTCACGTGCAGGCCTTGACGATGCGTGGGATGCTCCATCTGAAAAATCCTCCTCCTCCTCCTCCTCCCTCCCTGTGCCTGTTGTTGGTCTTTGCCTAGATATTTCTGGCCTTGTGATACAGGGAGGGTGCTGCATGTTGGCAGCGATCAGACGGAGTGATTGGTTAATTTCCCTATGCACCGTCAGGAGCTCATCCAGTCTTGCCTCCATCCGTCCCTGGTGTTGTTCTTGACTGACATGTAGCTGGGCCTGCTGATCTGTCATTTTGTTGAGGGCCTCCGCTACCAGGCTCAACTCCCTGGTGTCCTGCCGGTATACATCCATGATGTCTCTGAGTTCGGACATACCGGGCCCTGCAGCTGGCTGGTCAGGTTCTCGCCTCCACCTTGCGCCATAGCCACCACCCCATGCCACACGAGCATGGCGTGCATTTGTGGGCACGTCAGGTCGACGGGACCCATGAGTGCTGGCAGTGGTAGTGTCATCTGCCACCTCGTGGGTGCGCGGCGAACCTTGTCCCTCATTGTCAGACTGGCTCTGTTGTGGATGATGGTCAGGGCTCCCAGATGTCTGCTGGAATGTGGGGGGAATGGGTGTGCTGGTTGGCACAGATGTATCTGTTCCAGCTGCTGCATGGGTTTGGGATCCAGAGGGGCCTTGTTGGTTTGGGTCAGCCACGGTGTGTTGAGAGGTGTCGCTGTCGGTGGGGTCAGGGTCCTGCTGAGCCTGGGACGGGGATCCATCTTCCCCCTGGTTGGTGTGAGAGACAAACACTGTTAATGCACTATCATGCAACATCCAATTGTAATAATCATTGCTTTTAGCACTGTTCCACCTGCTTTGGATTGTTCACTTGTGTATGGGTATGTTGTAGGATGAGATTGACATTTGCTCAGGGGTGCTTTACATATTGGGTACTTTTTACGGTGACTGGCAGAGCCATTGCTGTGGCTTGTGTCGCAACCACCACGTAGATCTAGCAGTACTCTGTGTGGGCCAATCTGCACAATGCTGTGTCAATCCTAATGCCTGGTTCAAGCATGCACAGGGTAGTAATGCAGCCTGTTTATGATGTGGACTGAGTGGAATTTTGCTGATTTAAATCTGAAACTTTTGAGAGGTATTGCTGTGTCGTGACGGCCACCCACTGCCAACCCCCAGGACCAGTACACCTACTTCTGGCAGAGGGCTTTAGAACGTGTCAGTTCTCCAAGATCCATTACCTTCTCAATACCCAGGTCCATGGTGCTACCTGTGTGCAGCCACAGCATCACAAAACTGTGTCAACAGCATTATGTGAGTGGCACAATGGACTTGTGATTCAGCACTGTGTTTTTTTTGCTTGGATGCGTCATCAGATCAGTACTTTAAATGTTATATTACAAGACGATTGTGACAGTTGTGCACTCCATTGCCTGTCCACAGGGGATCAGTTCCTGTAAGAGGTGTGTGTCGCACCCCATACTAGAAGTTTGAGTGTGCTCTGCAGGTGGGCATCCCTCGTGGTGTGTCTGTTCTCCCATGAAGCATGCTGCCATGCTAGTGCTTGTGAGTTCCTGTGCAGGATACCTGACCTTGCCCTAGTGTTAGTGTTTGCACTGGTCACAGTAGGCCCTTGTGCTGCATACACCAGGGCCAAGTGTCCGATATCTTGTCAGAATTTTCACAGTCCATGTGCATTGAGCATGGTGCATGGGTGTGTACCTGAGCCATATGGGTTGATTGCTGCCTCCTAGCCTACACCTTGCATCCTCTCCCCCTCCCCCTTGCAGGCTTCTAGCACTCCCCTTGCACCCACCCCCATACTGTTAGGCACTGCTGGGAGTCATGGCCACACACCCCCACACCACCCCCATACTGTTAGGCAATGCTGGAAGTCATGGCCACAGCCCCCCTCACCACCCCCATACTGTTAGGCACTGCTGGGAGTCATTGCCACACACCCCATACTGTTAGGCACTGCTGGGAGTCATGGCCACACACCACCACACCACCCCCATACTGTTAGGCACTGCTGAGAGTCATGGCCACACACCCCCACACCACCCCCATACTGTTAGGCACTGTTGGGAGTCATGGCCACACACCCCCACACCATCCCCATACTGTTAGGCACTGCTGGGAGTCATGGCCACACACCCCCACAACACCACCATACTGTTAGGCACTGCTGGGAGTCATGGCCACACCCCCCATACCACCCCCATACTGTTAGGCACTACTGGGAGTCATGTCCACACATCCCCACACTTCCCCCATACTGTTAGACACTGCTGGGAGTCATGGCGACACACCCCATACTGTTAGGCACCGCTGTGAGTCATGGCCACACACCCCCACACCACCCCATACTGTTAGTTACTGCTGGGAGTCATAGCCACACCCACCACACCACCCAAATACTGTTAGGCACTGCTGGGAGTCCCCACATGTTACATGAGTTGTTTGAATACTCATCAGGCTACACAGCTCCTTCGATTCCATTAACTCAAACCGGTGGTAGCAGGGCCATTACTTTCTCCTCCCAGGGATGGTATTGTGGAGGTCTGTGGGGTCGACCACCTCCAGTGTGGTGTGCACAGGCGTAGTCTTGGTCCATCTTCTTCTTGACCATCCTCCACAGATCGTACCACCTGACCTGGCATTCCTGCCTGGTGCGCTTGATGGGTGCAACAGCATTCACCTTATCATCTATCCTCAACCACAGGCGTGTTTTGTCAGCTATGCTGGTCTGTCTGACCAATGCGCCAAACAGCTGTGGCTCAACTCTGATGATTTCATCTGTAAGGATCTCCATCTCCGGGTTAGTGAACTTTGGATTCTTTGGTGTGGTCATGGTGTGGGGTGTGTGTGATTAGTGGGGTGATGGTGTGTATAGATGAGGGTGTGTGGGTCTGATTGTGAAGGGGTGGTGTGCGTGTGAATGAGATAGGGTGTATGTGTGAAGGTGTATGGCTGCAGTTGTTGGTGTGCTATCAGTGTCTTTGCACAAATAGGTATCTTGCAAAGGATGATGGGTTGTATGTGTGGGCCCTTTTATTGGTCCATTTGTGGGTGTGGCTTTTGTAGAATGTTTAGTGGGTGTGATATAAGGGGTGGGTGTGACTTGGGCCCTCTGTTTGCATGTGGCCAGGACATTGTTTTCCTATGGTGTACGCACAGGAGACATGTTTTGTGGGGTTCTGAGACTCCTTTGCACCCTCCTTGTGTTGGTTTCAGGGTTTGTGTGCGCTTTATTAGTGGGGGGGTGTAGTTCATTTTTGTTGTTGTTGCTGGTTCATTAGGGATGTTTTTGGGGTGTTCGCGCATGCTTTATTGAGTGATGTGCGGGTCGTACTTGATGGTGCGGCTGGCTGTTATGGTCCGTTTTCCGGGTGGGGGTTCATGTACGCTTGATTGAAGGTTGTGCGTGTCGTATTTACTGGTGCGGCTGGCTGTTACGGTCCGTTTTCCGGGTGGGGGTTTGTGTACGCTTGATTGAGGGGTGTGCGTGTCGTATTTGATGGTGCGGCTGGCTGTTATGGTCTATTTTCTGTGGGGTTCGTGTACTCTTGATTGAGGGGTATGCGTGTCGTATTTACTGGCGCGGCTGGCTGTTACGGTCCGTTTTCTGGGTGGGGGTTCGTGTACGCTTGATTGAGGGGTTTGCGTGTCGTATTTACTGGTGCGGCTGGCTGTTACAGTCCGTTTTCTGGGTTGGAGGTTCGTGTACGCTTGATTGAGGGGTGTGCGTGTCATATTTACTGGTGCGGCTGGCTGTTACGGTCCATTTTCTGGGGGGGTACGTGTACGCTTGATTGAGGGGTGTGCGGGTCGTATATGTTGGTGCGGCTCGCTTATACGCAATGTTTTCTGTACGAATCATGAATCATGCGCGACTACGTTTGCCCGTACAAATCACGTACTTGGTCCCTGGTCTGGATCGTACTTGTTAGTTCTTACGACATGTTTACAAATCGTACAGTTTGGGTTATTACTCCATATTGTACAGGTCTTTCATTATGGTTCATACGGTTCGCTGATATTCAGACGTATTTTCGGGATACGGATCGTACTACGCAATCCGGACGATCTTTTTTAATTCGTACGGAGACGGCTACGAATACAAATCGTACAACGTTTTTTTCTCCAGAATCGGAATCAGGCCCTTTGTGATTGTTATGTGGAATGGTTTGGTTTACGTATTGTTATGATTTTATGTGATGGATTGGACTTGTTTTTTAAGATCAATTTTGCTATCAGATTTTTCAATTCAAAGTTCTTGGTAGCTTTGCTCTTTTTGAAATCTATACTACTATTATAAAGAGAGAACTTGCACCTTTTGGCCAGGTAAACTCGGGAACCACAGCACCAATCACAACACCCAATACAGCGTTGGAAAGGGGAGTTGCAGCAGAAGGACATAGGCTATGCAGACGCCCACCATACACATTTAAAATGTAAAAGAACCGTGCCAGCAAAGTAGTCCCTTGTGGGCGTCTCTGCATTGTGCTGTGGGTGTGTGCTGGGGGAGTGACAATCGCTGGGGGCATTCCGTCACGAGTGTTGTTTTTTCTTCCCAGGTTCTATACATTCCTGCTCCCTTTAAATAGCAATTCAGTGGAGGTCCCATTCTCTTAGAACCACCCCAAGCACAGTTCTGGGCAAAAATACGACTAAAAGGCCCTGCAAAGCATTATGGGATAAGCTTAGCATAATTTTTTGCATTCATGAAAGGGTTTCAATGTTTTTGAATTTTACTCATCAGGGACATCTTGGGACGACGAGGTGAACTGCAGCTTGATGTATAATATTTTAAATGCTATTGCATTTGCCTCATTAGGGACATCTAGGGACGGCGAGGTGAGCTGCAGCTTGATATATAATATTTTAAATGCTATTGCATTTGCATCATCAGGGACATCTAGGGACATCAGGTGAACTGCAGCTTGATGTGTAATATTTTAAATGCTATTGCATTTGTCTCATCAGGGACATCTAGGGACCATGAGGTGAACTGCAGCTTGATGTATAATATTTTAAATGCTATTGCATTTGCCTCTTGGGGACAACTGGGGAGAACGAGGTGAACTGCAGCTCTTTGTAGAATTATTTGGATACTATAATATTCACTTCCCACTGCTAATCTCGTCCCATAATGGTTTGCAGGGGCTTGATCTCAAAATCATCCACTCTCTCACTGCTTGCTGGAAGCTAATTTCACTTTTGTGAAATGACTATATGCATTTTAGCATGTAGAAATACTTGTTATTTTACCTTGAATGTATGAGGTTTCTGGTTTAATAATTGGAAATCTGACGGAACAAAATATTGCGGATTTATTGTACTAAGTTCACGCCAATTCCGCCCACCCCTACTTTAAATACCCCTGCACCCCATAATCATAACCCACCCTTACTCTATAAAATACCCCAACACCCTTAAACACTAACCCATCTTGACCCTATAAATATACCCTGTACCCCAAAACCCAAACCTATCCCTAAACCCTAAAAATACCCCTGTACCCCAAAACCAAAACCTAGCCCTGAACCCTATAAATACCCCTGTACCTCAAAACCCAAACATACCCCTGAACCCTAAAAATACCCCTGTACCCCAAAACCCAAACCTACCCCTGAACCCTAAAAATATACCCTGTACCCCAAAACCCAAAGCTAGCCCTGAACCCTTAAAATACCCCTGTACCCCAAAACCCAAACCTACCCCTGAACCCTAAAAATACCCCTGTACCCCAAAACCCAAACCTAGCCCTGAACCCTTAAAATACCTCTGTACCCCAAAACCCAAACCTATCCCTGAACCCTAAAAATACCCCTATACCCCATAACCTAAACCTAGCCCTGAACCCTAAAAATGCCCCTTTACCCCATAACCCAAAACTATATCTGAACCATTAAAATACCCAAACACCCCAAAACATATACCTCAGTACCCCAAAACATATACCCCTATACCCATACTTGCCTTATCCAAACATTTTTAAAAAACATGCTTTTACCATTCATGCATTTACAACGAATTTAGTTTTAAATGTATGCGTGGTAAAAGCATATAAAATGTAATGCCATGCGTTATAATGGCATTGCGGAGTCATGGTACTTCCGTAATGAAAGTATGCAGAGTGATGGTATGCGGAAAGAAATTTGGGGAATAATGGGTGTTTACCCTCCCCCGTAAGTACATTGGTGGCACGGCGGCCCACATCTCCAGCAACATACTCATATTTTTTCACCACCAATTGGAAAAATGAACAGGTCTCTCTCATTAATGCCCAGCACCGACATACACTTTTAGACACACCTCCCACCACAAGTTCTAGAATTGCGAACTTTAGAGATGGGGAGCTACGTTAGAATCTCGGCATCAGCTTAACATCCTGTGATTCCAGGCAAATCGCTTTGTCTACCCGTGCCTACCCCAAATCAATGTGTTCTTCTGTAATGTAAATTGTGCTCATGCCATGTTGTCTAGTTCGCGCTATATAATATTGCAAGGAAAATAAAGTAGGGAAACTCGAGTTCACACACTACTGAACGCGCACTCTTAAGTGCATCAGCAGTGCACTGTGAATCGGAGTGTTTCACAGGGCTGTCACAGATAAGAAAGGCTATCAAAATGAAATCCTACAAAACAATATACTACTGGCTGGCAGCAATTCATACCCGGACAACGTCGGGACGGGCTGCTAGTGCTCTATAAATGTGCAGAGTGTAGGTTGAGTTCTGCCTAGTGTGGATTGGAAGGCGTTGTGCCATTTTCCCACTGTGCTTTTATGTTTTAGGTTCCTGTGCCAAGGTGCTGTCATAGACATTCCACCATGATATTTGGAATTTGGGTTGGCATCTGTGTCCAGAAAGGTGCAGTTAGGCAATCCAAATGCCTTAAAAATAGTCCATCAGCAGACTAACTGTGTCTTCATTTGGTTGGGAGAAAGTGCTTTTTATTAGTAAATTGAGGAATAGACTACACTTAAGGCCCGATTACGAGTTTCGGCAGTGCGAGGGCAGGTGATATGCTACTACCGCGCCCCGCACTGCTAGGACTCACCACCGCCTGCCTGATTACAGCTTTAAAGTTGCTGCCAGGCCGTTAGCGTGGCGGTCCCACGGTGGTGCCTTTGAAAAAAGCACTCCAATGGGACCGCACAGCAAGGTTCCTGCACGACATGGACTCGAAAGACCATGTCATGCAGGAACTGGTGTGCATGCACACAGGGGGGCACATGAAATGCTCTTTGTGCACCAATATATGTGGTGGAGGCACAGTGGGCCTTGGCTGGCCCCCGTTGTTTCCTCTCTGCAACATTGTACATGGAGGAGGAAGCTCCATAACACCACCAGGGGAGAAGATACCCGTAATATGCTTGGCAGGACCACAGTAGTCCTGCCAAGCATACTGTGACCTCTGACTGCTTTGTTTATTTGGGAGTAGGGGATATATATTAAAAAGGGATACTTGTGTTTTGATATTCATCATATATGGTGCATAGCTGAGTGAATGGTCTGGGATACCTTTACAGGCTCATCCATCATTCCTGTTTGATATTGGCTAAGTTTTACTAAGTTATCTGCTGCAGAGAATATTAGGATTTGCTTCTCGTTATTTAGGCTGTCATGCAAAAGGAAAGGTTCCTCATTATGTTAAATGTTCAGGTATGTGTATACATTGGTATTTTCTATGGGCAGGCGAGGTATCACTAGTGGCTTTTTTTGTATATGCAATTCATTGTTTTAAGAGGGGCCAAGTGGTAGTTTCCTTGGTATGTGTTCAGGTACTTTAAGTAATATATATTTATGAATTTGGGTTGCGGATTCCAGTGAGCTAGATCTGACTCTCTTATATCCTGTACTATCTCCATTACTTGTATTTCTGTCACATTTGGGGTGCAGTTGTGCTATCTTATATGAATTACAACATCTACTTTTGTAGTCGTCCTCCCGAAACATGCATTAGAATAATATTTAGTACATTTCAAGTTTATACTTTCTGATGATGCACGTTCTTAGCTGTAGGTGTAGCCCACGTAATTTAGTAACTGCTTTCCTATTTGTGAAACCATATATTTTGCAGCTTCTGTCATTGTATCTTGGAGTAATGTATTAGTATGAATATACATAATAAATGATAGTTAGAATTTTGATGATGTACATGTGAAAATATGGAACTGCTTCTATTATGTATACTTACACGTATGTTCTGTTTAGATATTTTACACTGGTTTGCAGTTTTTGCGTTGGGGTGTTTTAATGTATAGGAGGTGCTTTGTTTTCTGTTGGTTGAAAATATGTAAATGTCCTTTTAAATGTTAATTTGTTGGTAGTTTCTATTGTTTGGTGTTGTTAGGTTTAATTTTGCTATGCATTTGGTTGTTTTTTATTCATTTATACATAATTAGGGTCTTATTACAAGTGTGGCATTCTATCCGCCCGTACACCATGTCTTTGGCAGCCAGTAGACCGCAGGGCTTGTGGTCTTTAGGCTGCCGTATTATGAGTTAATCACGGGCCCCGCGTTGTGTCTGCAGTGGTGGGCAATGGCTTTCCATATCTATTGAATCCTGTGTGCACATTTTGACTACACGTGTCAAATGTATGCATATACATGATATATGAGGAAAAATACCACCTACCCATTGCCAGAGGCCGCCCATATGGGAGCAGTCCATACAATCGGTATATGGTACAAAAAGGACTTACCTCTATATGACCATGAACAGGGTCGTATTCTTCGGGGTGAAGATGTTGCTGAGAAGGGGGTCCTAGAGAAAGGGATCCATGTCGAACTATGATGGGTAGTACAGGAGAGGAGTGAGTATGTACCCCAAATCCTTAGTTTCTACTAACTCTTTGCTGGCAGTCCTTTCGCCCCTGTTCGCTTGTTGGAAAGCCAACTCGTAATACGGACGGCAGTAAAGCTCCTCAGTACCGCCCTATGGCAGCGGCTTTTTCCCGACCACGACTCCGGCAGTCATCGTTGTGTTGGCTATATCTGCAATTCAGCCGCAGTCTTTACAATCGTAATCCGCCCAATATGGTGGTCATTCCATGGGTACGACAGTTCATGGACCACCAAACTCAGTTTCATATATTGTTTTTCTGGATGTGATAGTTATTTTCTGGGAATTTATCGGTTTTACATGTTTTAGTTTTTTCTTTTATGTAAAGAGGTCGAAGTTGGAGAGTGGCTTAATATTTATTTACTTTTTGATGTTTTTAAGATTAGTAACATTAACGTTTTAGTTTACATATAAATCTTACTTACTAGGTTAGGTATTTGCTTAGATGTATATATATTTCTTCTTTAATGGTCTGATGAGAGAATCCGGCAGAGTTTCCTCGTTTTTGAAGTACTTAGTTGTTTAGATTAGTGTGCCTTTTTATATTGTGGATGTAATTGTTCTTTTTTGTTTTGTTTTGTTAAAGTTGTTTATAGTTTTGTTTTGTTGGTTAGCTTTGTTTTAGTTTACACTTTTCTAATCAATTGAGTTCTATAGTAAAAGCTAATTAAGGCTCAATTTTTTTTATAGTTTTGACCATACATTTATTTATATATAATTGTTAATATTTAAGTTGGGGTTAAATATTTGTAGTTCAGGAATTTTGTTTAGGGTTAAATTGTTAATATTTTAATTATATAATTTATTGAGGTGCATGGTACATTTCTGTTGATATATATTTTTATTTTAAATATGTGTATGAAATGTATTGGATTTATTTGAAGTAATTGTTTTATGTATGAAGTGTTTTTAAATGTTTATTCTGATTTAACTATTTTGGCAATAATATTGACTACAATGTGAATTAATATTTTTCACATATCATATTTATTGAAAGCTTACAATATTTTTGTTTCCAGCATTTTTGTTTTCAAAATCTATCGATATTTTTAACAACAATATTTGTGTTCTCGATATTTGTGGTTTTACTAGTTAGGCGAAGGAAGTCAATATTTTATAGATATTACTTTCCTATATGTTTGTGTTTTGATTTTGTATGTGTGGATATTATGTCAGTGATCTGTTCTGGGACCAAAGAAATGGTGCTGCTATTGCTGAAGTTATAGAGCTCTCAAAATAGATTTTGAGTAGGGTGAATATATCGGGGACCTGGTAGGGGCTGTGCGTGCATCTTTGATATTTCTGTAGTTTGCACCAACCACTGTCCTAGGTATGGCTCACCAAAAATTTGTGAATTGCACTTTTTAATATCCTTGCTAAATTAGGGCAGTTCTTGGTGCAAACACCTTTAGCCACCATGTTATGAGTGCAAGATCCTGAAGGTGGTAATATGTGACAACAATATTTGAGCATATTTGTTGTATGATATTTTGTTGTGGTGTGAATGCTTGATTGTTTTTCTGCTGCTGTCAATGGTACTGCATTCTTGTGTTGTGATATTATGTTGTACTGTGGTTCTTGTGTTGCATTATGTTTTGACTGTTTTGTTTTTTGCCCTTTTAAGTTTTAATAGTGTTATGTTGATTAGTGTGTGGCTTGCCTTTTGAACAAACTTGTAAATGAGGAATGTGAAGAAACAAATCCTTATTTTGACCATCACCTAGGGAGTATACCATTCCGGGTCCCGGCCGCCCGACGTCACAGTGGGCATGTGCGTCAAACGGCTCCCGGACGTACTAACATCCACCCACGGGGGAAGCACTGGCACTCCCCAGTGGGGGCCCTTTAAGGTGCCCCCACTTGGGATGGCAGGGGAAGCCCTTCCCCTGCTTCCCCCAACCCCATCCATGTCATCTAATGACGTAAGTGCGCGAAGCACTTTGATGTCATTTGAGGATTCCTGACGCCCTGGAAGCATTGCTCCTAGAGCGTCCAAGAGAGAGGAGGTACGTTTCTCCTCAGGGGAGGGGGGTATTGAAACAAAAGAAGCAATGGGGGATAGGAAAGTGTTTTCCTTTCCCCTGATGCCTCTTTTGAGCATTCCTGCTGCACGATCATGGCCTAGTGCAGCAGGAATGCCCACTAGACACCAGGGATTTTTTTTAAATTAAAAATCTGCTCAACTGTTTGCGGGGAGTGGCCCCCTAGGCAAGGGTCACTCCCCTTTTTGGGGCAATATGTTTTGGATGTGTTTGCCCCCCTAGGTGCCAGATCTCGCCATTTTTTCTTAAAGTGGCCCACTAGACCACCAGGAATTCATTTGTGGGGAGTGGCCCCTTGGGCAAGATTTGCTACCCTTTGCAGGCAATGTTTTTGGCTCTCTGCCCCCCTAGGGAGGCATATCTCACCATTTTCTTTTGTAAGTGGCCCACTCTTTTTGTTTGCCTTGGTAGGTTTCCCTTGATGACCGCCGAGCCTAATGCCATAAACTCATGGGACCCCCCCTGGCAAAACCAGGTTGTTTTGTGATAGGTAATTTTGATGTCGCCTCAATAGGTTTTGGGCCATTGCCTGTCGCAGGTACTTGACCCACCCGCTCGAGTGAGGTAGCATTTTTATAGGGAGACCTGGGGGAATGATGCTTGGGAGGAAATTTTTGGGTCCACGCAAATTCCAGAACTTTCACACACAGAAATTTGAGAAAAAAGTAATTTTTTCAGGTAAATTAGAGGTTTGCAGGGGATTCTGAGTAGTAAAATGTTGGGGTACCCATGCAAGCCATACTTCGCTGTCTAGTTTTCAGAAATGTATTGGTTTGGTAGGTTTCTCTTGAAGGCCGCTGAGCCAGGGCCAAAAGAGCATGGGACCCCCACGCAAAATCAGGTTATTTGGAGATGAGTAATTTTGATATCACCTTGACCCACCCATACGAGTGAGGCACCATTTTTCTCTGAAGACTTTGGGGAATGTGGGGTGTGTGGAATTTTGTGAATCTACGCAGATTCCAGAACTTTCCATCACAGAAATGTGAGGAAAATGTGTTTTTTGACGAATTTTTAGGTTTGCCAGGGATTCTGGGTAATAGAACATGGTGAAAGCCAGTCAACTCACCCCATCCTGGATTTCCCTGGGTGTCTAGTTTTAAAAAATGTATAGGTTTGCTAGGTTTCCCTAGGTACCAGCATGGTTAGGGTTCAACATTTACAACTAGGCACTTTGCCAAAATAGGGTCAATTTTCACTGTGAAAATATGGTGTGTCCACATTGTATTTTGGCCCGTTACCTATTGTGGGCACTAGGCACTTGTCTACAACATCAGTACCATTGGATCACAGAGACACTCTTTTTCTCAATTTCTATCCAAGGAAGTAATGAATTTCCATATCTGGAATCAGGAACACCGCAGGACAATTCTCAATGGGGACAGCCGTATCCTGTAAGTGGACATTACGTGGGAGTTTATCCGGAAGACAATTTCTTCTGGTTCCATGGTATCGACCATGTACCCCTTGTTGTTAGGGGTGGCGAGCGAGAGTTACAGGTCAGGCAGAAGGGGACTAAATGGATCTGTCACTTGAAAGCTACTCAAATGGGTCACCATTGGGAATTTCATTACTACATTGGATAGAAATTAAGAAAAAGAGTGTCTCTGTGACCCAATGGTACTGATGTTGTAGACAGATGCGTCCACTAGACTCAGTAACACTGTATGATATATAAAGCTATGAGTGAACAATCTGGTAATACTATATTACCCTCCTTTTTCTGCCTTGACTTTACCTTATCTCTTCAATCTTTTTATTCTGAACTTCGTGGAGTGTGGGATTCACTAACAATTTTGTTTCATTCTACTGTGCAGTGATATTTAATTATGATATGCCACTCTGGCTTCATGATAGGTTGTGGCCCTTATTCATTCCATCTAATAGGGCTTGTACTTGCCTTACTCTTAATACGTAGCATAATTAATTTCATTATGATCATCCTATTAGCTAATATCGCATGTCCTTATTTTTATTTTATTTTGACCTTTGTGGTGTCTGGGATTTATTAGCATTTTGGTTTATTCTGCTGAACAGTGATATTGAGTTGTGAGACAGCATTCTGGGTACCTGAGAGGTTCGGGCCTTTGTTCCATCTACTTGAGCTTGATCTTGCCTGACTCTGAGCACCTCGCACTACTAATTCGCCAGTGAACATCTTGTTGGTCAGTGCCGCACATCCACCATGCTGCCCATTGGCCATTCGGTCCATTGTGTTTTGCGACTTGTCTCAGTCTGCACATGTACTGACTGTTACTCTCCCGTATGAGGATATTGATATGTTATGCTTTTATACATCTTTTGGTTATTCTGACCCAATTACACATGTATTGGGTGGCCATACTGATCCATTGCGAGGGGGCTATATGCCTACCATTGCTCATCTAGCATCTACTGATTTTTAGATTAATGGATGATGGGACACTTTGTTTCCCTGCTTATGAATTATATTTACAATGGACACCCTAACTGGGCTTGTTTGTCTACTTGAGACTAAATTCAATATAATGTCCTCGTGAGTGCCAATATGATTTCTACAAACTCCAATATGGCTGTCAGTGTGTTCTAGTGGTTTGAGAGTCTGCCATTTATTGCAGTATTACCCTTTTCCCTGTGTTTGGTACTCTTTTGTAACATGCACACGTCACTTTTCTCTTTTAACACACTGTTTGGTACCTCTTACATTTTGTTTGCTTTCGATACTTGCACTAATGCCACCATTGCCTACATAACGTTTGTTCTTGTGTTTGAGTGTCCTCCACTTATTGCAGTATTATACCTCTACTTGTAGAAAGATCCTGAAAGGCTTTTGATGTCAAAAACGCAAAGGGTGCACTGCCATTTGTGGACGCATCGGTGTGTCGCGCGCTGTGTAGAGGTGGTGCAACTGGGTGAGTGGAAAACCCTTTGAACCACTCAACAGTTAGTAGAAAGAACTACCAACCTAGGGAAATTGCGGGAGTACCCTATGTACCCTATGCACTCACAAGAGTATATACAGGAACACGGCGACCCGAGAGTACACGGCTTCTCTGCACTCGCACTCGCCAGATTTTCGGCAGTTTTGGTGTTTAACTGATTGAGTTTGTACCCGACTCCTGGCTTTTGATTCTGCTTGACACCATCTTTAGAATTGAACTTTTGGTATGATTGCTCCACTCGTTACCTACATTTTTTTACCGTGGCTCATCAATGTGATCTTCCGCTATGGAATAGAGGGTGTGGATGTCACTTCCCTGACAATTTTCAACCAAGGTTACGGGCCCGGCTGGGTCGGAAGTATCACCAGCTGAGCGACCTCCTGGTTCTGATACAGCCACATATAGCCCTGAGGATTCGCATACGCGATGAAACACGTGTCGGCTGGCTGTCTGACACAATAAAGGATTCCATAGGACTACTCTCCCACTGGAGATCCCTACAATTTTCTGTCGCTTTGTTTTTATGTACATTGTTTCATGATTGTTACACAACGTTTAATTGATTTCTTGTGAGTGCATAGGGTACTCCCGCAAATACCTCTACTTGTACTTTGTACTCTTTTGTAACCTGCACACATGTCACTTTTTCCTCCTGTAATGCACCGTTTGCTACCTCTTGTATTTTGTTTTTGTAATTTGTTCACTTGTAATGTTCTCATGCATCAGTTCTGTTCCTATTGTGAAGTGCTCTGACACCTTCGGATAAAGTCTGCGCTATATAAAAACGCACAAATAAATAAATAAACGTTATGGAAACTCTTAGCCCACCCTCCCTTGGTCCTCTTTCTATGTTCTTTATGAACACACTGCAGTGATGTCATCACACCATTTCACGTCTTCTTAGCCGAATGGAAAATGTGGCTCCAGTATTGAATTTACACTGTCGCTAGCCACCATGCTGTCCGGTAGTTGTCCGCCGCCGCTGAGGTAAGCGCTTGCCTGTTGTGATCACTATTTTAGATATGGGTTAGTCATGCACACTGTGGGCCCGTGATTCCTTTGGTCTCTAGCACACTGTGGCGGGCGTGCATGTTGCAGTGGGTGTGCTTTCCGTGATGTGCACACGACTTTTTTTAATAGGTGGTAGGTTTGGGAATGTGTTCCCTTTTCTCAGATGTGAGCCCTTAAAGTGTATGTGTTTTAGGCCTTGGCTATTAGGTTTTTACTTGCTTCACTAATTATAGTCTTGATTACTCCCGTATTACAGTAGCTCATCATGACGAGCTGATACCGGTCTCATATGGTAAAGACATCATTAGCGCTATTGGTGCGCGCTTCAAATAATGTGCACTCATTGTAATGAAGCAATCTAGCCTCCTGCACAAACAACTCGGGAGCCAGGCATGTGGGGAAACAAGTATTTATTAATTAAATGCGGGCAGGAGAGCGCTGGGCGACCGGTGCTCTTGCCGCTTTTCCCCTGACCCGCGCTGTTGCGGCTAGCCTACAAAATGGCTGCCTTGTGCGCTACGTTACGACGTAGTGCGCAACAATAGAGCGCAACTCTACATATCTCCCCCTTTTTGCATAACAACAGAAAACATGCAGTCTCTACATGGGGTAAGTTATTTTTCTTCTCCCAGTTCAAAGTCTCGAAATCGGGCAGGTCTCACCACCGCTCTACCTGCTCGTGTGCGTCTTACTGGAGTAGAGGTAACTTTCCTGGGACCGTTCTCAGCTGGACTCACCACCTTATCCTCTCCTGGATGTTCCTCTGCCAACGGGAGGTCACTGTCTCCCCGCTCCTCACAGCTTCCTCCTGCTTCAGGATTTCCTTCTTTTTCCAGGCCGAAGTGTTCATTCTCCTGTGGTATCTGGTCTTGCGATGTTCTCCCTCTTCCTTCAGGGGACCATTGTAGGATCTTACTGCATTTGGACATGCGGTCTTGGGACCACACATTTCCGTCGCTGAGCAGCGCCGCCCTGTCATATACTTCCTTTACTTGTAGGGGTTGACTGTATTTGCTGTCCCCTTTTTTCCGCAGCACCGCCAGTTTCACTCTTACCCATTCCCCTCTCTCCAAGGATGTTTCTTTCACGTTCCTCCTCCTGTTATAATGTTCAGCGTATATCTTTTAGGCTTTTTCCAGATTATGCTGCACCACAGCAGGGGACCATTTGCTTGTCACTGTCTTTTCCTTCCACGCTAGGTTGTCTTTGGTGAAGGGGTCTCTTCCTCTCAAGATCTGAAAGGGCTATACCCCATGCTCGTGGGGGGTGATGCGGTAGGCCCACATCATACTTTGGACCTCCTTTTCCCAATCCTTGCCCATCATGACGCGCTTGGATGGATCCCATCAGGACCCTATTAAATCGCTCCACCAGACCATTTCCGGTGGGGTGGTGTATGGAGGTGTGCTTGGTTTTGATGCCGTTCCTCTCCATGTACTTGTACCATTTCTCTGAGTTGAACTGTTGACCATTGTTGCTCAGGATGGATCTTGTTATGCCTTCTCTGAGGAAGATGGAAGTGAGGAATCGAAGCACTGCTCAGTGTCCATTTCTTCTTGAACGTGCACTTCTGGCCACTTGGAGTATCTGTCTACCAAGGCGCAAAGGTATTTTGGCATGCCCTGGGTGTCTAATATAGGCCCCAGAATGTCTATGGACACTTCCTCCCAGGGATTTATCGGGTTGACAAACTTCCCTAAGGCTGGTCTCAGGGGTGTTAGGGTCTTGTCAACCCTTTGAAACTGATCGCATTCCCTCAAGTGTCACTCTATGTGGATGTCCATTCCTGGCCACCAGTACATTTGTTTTGTTCTCATCTTAGTCTTTACGATTCCTAGGTATCCCTTGTGTAGTAACGCTAACAGGTGGGGTACTAGCGTTGTCAGCGGGACTACTTTGGCACCTTTGTACAAGAATGTGCCTTTTTCGTCTATAGATAGTTCTAGTTCCTCTCGCACTTCATAAAACTTCCAAAGTGCTGTCCGTAAATGTCTCTTTTCTGGCAACCCTTGAATGATACATTCTTTGACTTCTTGGATGTCCCGGTCTTCTCCATATGATTCGGTCTACTCCTGGTTACTTATCACTTTTTCCGGGTTTTCCGTTAAGGCTACCATCTCCCCACTCTCTTCTGAGCCGTCAGAGACTTCTTCCATTGCTGCAGCTCTACTAAGGTAGTCCGCTACCTTGTTCCTATTTCCTGGGATGTACTCTACATCATATCAGTATTCCAGCAGTTTCAGCGTCATCTTGGCGATGCGAGGCGTGGCGCTCGCGTGTCCACTCGACGTGAGGACCTTGACTAGGGGTTTGTGGTCAGTCCTAAGTTGGAACCTCATATCCCATAGGAACTGGCGGAACTTCCCCATGGCCCATACAACTGCCAGCATCTCTTTCTCTATGACGCTAAATTTTTGTACAGTGGGAGATAGAGCCCTTGATGCGAAGCTGAGGGTTTCTGTTGCTCCATCCTTCCTTTCCTGCCTGAGGACTGCCCCCAGTCCTTTTTCACTGGCGTCCTTTGTCAACACTGACCGCCTTTGGGGATCATATCACTGCAGAGTTATGGCTTGGCTGATATCGTTCTTCAGGTCATTGAATTCGCTTTGTGTCTCCTCTGTCCATGTGAATACTGTTTTGTCTCTTATTAGTTGCCTCAGGTGGTGCGTTTTAGTGGCAAAGTGTAGTACAAACTTGCTGTAGTATTCAGCCATCCCTAAGAAGGATCTCACCTCTTCCTCGCTGGATGGTGCCGGTGCATCACAAATCGCCTTCACATTGGCCCTTTTCAGCATGATACCATGCTCTCCAATCTCATGTCCCAGGTATGTGACCGAAGTCATCCCTAGATGGCATTTCTCCCACTCAGCTGTCAAGCCGTTGCCTCGAAGCACCAGGTCCAGTTTCTTTTCATGGTCCCTTAGGTCTTTTCCCATAACCAATATATCATCCTGGAAGTACTGCACGCCTTCGATGTCTTTAAAGAGACGGTGCATTAATTTCTGAAACACAGCCGCCGCCACGAGTCCAAAAGGCATTCGGCCGAATTGGTAACATCCGAATGGTGTTATAAATTACATCAGTTTCCGGCTCGCCGGGTGCAAAGCTATTTAGTGATAGGCTGACGTGAGATCGATAGTGGAGAACCACTTTACTCCTTTAGTCTTTGCTAACATCTCTTCGATGCATGGTAGCGGGAATTTCTCCACAACTATGCATTTATTTAGTTCTCTCAAATCCACGCAGTGGCGGACCTTTCCATTGGGTTTCATTGCTACCACCAGGGGCGCCAGCCGCTCAGAGCAGTTTATTGGTTCGATGATTCCATTTTCCTCCAATCTGCGCAACTCTTGCTGTACTGCTTCTCGCACTGCTATGGGCACATTACTCACTTTGTGGGAATTCGACCTGGTGTGGCATGCAGTGCCACACCTTGCAGGGACGGATCACTGAAATAATATTGAGTACAAAAATATAGACATACAAAAATATCGAGGGTAAAATATCAACTACAAAAATACCGAATTCCTATCTACAAACAGGTAAGTACAAAAATATTGATTCAAAAATATTGTTTCAAAATAATATAGTTAGTCAAAATATCGAAATTTGGTCAATGTCTTAAAAGTAATTCAAAATAAATGAAATATTAAAAATAATTAACTAAAGCATACTTAAAAATACTTAAATAACCTTAACATTATAAAATAATCAATTTAAGCTAAAAAAAACATAACATTTTGTTTTTAAAACATGCATATATATTCACATAATATTAATAAAAAACATACAATATTATTACTATAGGATAGCGGGAGGGTAAAATTTACTATTACCACTCCAGTGAGTGCAACAGTAGGGAAAGCGTTGGATAGCATTGGGGTAAAAATTACTATTCCCACTCCAGTGAGTGCAACAGTAGGGAAAGCATTGGCTAGCGTAGGAGTAAAGATTACTATTTCCACTCCAGTGAGTGCAACAGTAGGGAAAGCGTTGGATAGCGTAGGGGTAAAAATTACTATTCCCACTCCAGAGAGTGCAACAGGAGGGAAAGCGTTGGATAGCGTACAGGTAAAAATTACTATTCCCACTCCAGAGAGTGCAACAGGAGGGAAAGCGTTGGATAGCGTAGGGGTAAAAATTACTATTCCCACTCCAGTGAGTGCAACAGTAGGGAAAGCGTTGGATAGCGTAGGGGTAAAAATTACTATTCCCGCTCCAGTGAGTGCAACAGTAGGGAAAGCGTTGGATAGCGTAGGGGTAAAAATTACTATTCCCACTCTAGTGAGTGCAACAGTAGGGAAAGCGTTGGATAGCGTAGGGGTAAAATTTACTATTCCCACTCCAGAGAGTGCAACAGTAGGGAAAGAGTTGGATAGTGTAGGGGTAAAAATTACTATTCCCACCCCTTGAGTGCAACAGTAGGGACAGCGTTGGATAGCGTAGGGGCAAAAATTACTATTCCCACTCCAGAGAGTGCAACAGTAGGGAAAGTGTTGGATAGCGTAGCGGTAAAAATGACTATTCCCACTCAAGAGAGTGCAACAGTAATGAAAGCGTTGGATAGCGTAGGGGTAAAAATTACTATTCCCACTCCAGTGAGTGCAACAGATGGGAAAGCTTTGGATAGCGGGAGGGGGCAAATTACTATTCCCACTCCAGGGAGTGCAACAGTAGGGAAAGCGTTGGATAGCATAGGGGTAAAAATTACTATTCACACTCCATAGAGTGCAACAGTAGGGAAAGCGTTGGATAGCTTAGGGTTCAATATTACTATTCCCACTCTAGTGAGCTTAACAGTAGGGAAAGTAAATATTTAATATATTAATAAAAAGAAATTAAATATCAATACCAATAAAAAATTAATTAAAAGTAAATACCAATTTAATATAATATAATAATTAATCAATTACAAACACAAATAAATATTAATTATTAAAATTCATTAACTATTAATACAAATTAATTACCAATTTACGATTATTTATTTAACAAATACAATTTTATTACCAATTAATTAAAAATAAATACCAATAAATAAATAAAAACATTTAATTAATTACAATTAAGTAACTTCCCACCCTATTCCCCTATAAACCCACGACCCGCTACGGAAAATAAATTAGTAAAATTCACATAATTATCAATTAATCAATTAATAAAAATTAATTACCAATTAAAAAATAATTAATTATCAATTAAACATTAATTAACAATTTATTCAAAATAAATACCAATAAATAAATTAAAATATTTAATTCATTAAAATTAAATTACTTCCCACCCTATTCCCCAATAACCCACAACCCGCTACAGAAAATACATTAATAAAATTCACATCATTATCAATTAATCAATTAATAAAAATGAATTACCAATTAAAAATTAATTACGAATTAAAAATGAATTAACAATTTAATCAAAATAAATACCAATTAATAAGTAAAATATTTAATTAATTAAAATTAAATTACTTCCCACCCTATTCCCCTATAAACCCGCAACCCGCCACATAACTAAAACGCAAAATTAAATTAAAAAGAATCAATCATTTCTAAAAATGTATATTTTATTTAATATAATTAAATTACTTCCCACCCTAATCCCTATAAACCCACAACCCACTACAGAATTAAATTACGCATAAATTAAATAACATAAAATTCATTACTTAAAATAAATTACCAAAAAATATACACTTTTCACAGATATACTAACATACAAAACATTTTAGAAAATTTGATATTATTAAAAATTCGATATATTTTAATAACCTATATTATATACTTCAATATTTTGACTTTCTATATTTATAAAAATCGATATTACAGCACTTACCTTAAATTCGATATTTTTGCTGAATATATTCTGTCCATTCTATATTTTGAAGTCGATATTTATGTAATTCGATATTTTGTACTCAATATTTTCTGTAGTTACCTGCAGGGACATGCTGCAGACATTTTCATGACAGTGGTCTGTATGTTAGACTCTCCTATGAACCTAATATACCACGAACATGAGACCACCTCAGCCCTGCCCGCCCAAACAGGATTACATTTGCAATCTGGTAGGCGGGCACACCAAGACTTTGGCGGTCTGCAAGCAGATGGCATTGTGATGATGACGCAAGAGGACCGCCAAAGTTTAATCAGGCCCAGGGACTATAAATAATGGACACAGCGAGAGGGTGATTTCTTCCATTATTTTCATATAACTCAATTTGAATATTATGTTGTGACTCTGACTCATTGGCTTAATAAAACTGCTATGACTAGTGGTCCTTATTGAAACAATAAATGAAAAAGCTATTGGTGATATTCCTTTTAATCAATAGGTGAGTGCTTGATAAAGGGGGGGGCACTCAAATTCATATATGTTGAATGCATGCATTCCTATCACACTTATGATTGTGTGTCTCTAGTATCATAGGTATCACAGACCCAGGGATATTGGGGTCTTCAGACCGAGATGCATGCCTACTGAGGTGCCAAGTCCAGGAGTAATGTTATTTATTCCTATACCCTTCCATTCCAAATCCCCCTGTTGCCCCTGGGCATAATCCGCAGACACCTATTCAATTCTATTGGGTGTTGGGGTTTGTTCTTTTGAGGTATTGAGTGAACTATCTTTGCTCCTGTCAATTCCAGATCTAAGGTGAGTGAAGACATGACAAAGAGTGGATTTCATCATGGCAAAGGTTCCTTTCTTTGACTTTTGTAGAAATACAAAAGCTATAGGGGTGAGTGCGTTCAAAGGGGCCTAGTTCAAAACATTTTGGGATTTAAAAAATTTCACACCATCCATTCATTGGGCAACTTTGAGGGTCATTACGATGGTGGGCAGACTCAAGTTCGCCCACCATCATTGCAGTGACTGGGACCGCCTGTCTATAAGGCAGCAGTCCTGCACATAGTATTACGATGCGACGTGGCACCATGGCGGTTGCATTCAGGCCATTTAACATTGTGGCAGGTGCTGCTGGCTGATTAGCCATGTTGTGCATTTCCCTGCCATGTTGGGCATTTCCCTGGACTACGTGGAAGGCACCATGTGGGGCCTGCCAGTTAGTGTAGGAAAATGTAGGGGATACCATGGGTACCCCCAGTGCACAACGCCCAACACGAGGGGAGCCTGCAACTGGTCTCCGAATCCAATCCCCGCCAGCCTTTCCATGGTGGTTTCCCTGACATGGAAAGGCTGGGTGGCAGCATTGTAATTTGGAAGACTACCCATGCGGTCTGCTCCGCCAGGCAATCGGTACGGTTGCTTCTGGCGGAACCGTGGCGTGATAATTCCCCTGCCATGGTAATTTGGCGGAGGGAAAATTGCTGTCCGATGGCGGAGGGCCCACTACCATAATCATCCCCTTTGTTATTGTAATTTTCCTATATTTTCTTTTTGCTTATAATAAACCTTACAGTGAACTCTAAAGTGGGCAGACAGGACACTGAACAATTTTTAATGAACATATCAGTGATAACTATCCATTAAAGAATTCCCCAGCCTCTTGCCGTTTCTCTGGAGTGGCATGTTCCCTTGACAGCAATTGGTTGTTAGTTTTGAGCATAGTCTGCTTCTCAAAAATTTAATTTGACATATTCGTTCTTCTTTGACTGAGGATAGAGATAGCTGCATCGTAGACATATTCTAATGACACATTTACAGAAGGGCATGATAGATATTGGGTAGAAAGTCAGTCAGTCTGTCAGAAAATGTTTCTTTTAACTTTAGTCTTAAAAACATCATACAACCGTATTGAAATTAATCAACCTGGTGCATATGAACACGAATAAAATCACATCATCCAATTGATATAGGTACATTCCTTAAAAATACTTTAAAAGGTCCCAATTAAAATCACATAAAAAGCCTTTGATAGCGAATAATAATCTTCCTAAGGAACATGTCACATACAAATATTGCATATCAGTTAAAAGTGCTCCTTCTTGCTGCCGTTCTTGGATACCATATTTAAAAAAGAGAGGTTTTAAGATTACCTTCTGAGGTGTCTGAAACTCTAGGCAGTCTAAAAGTTGTTATACTTTACGTTTCGGTCACAAGTGCATTATCTGCGTTCATCCATTATTACCCTGTTATGATTTATAGGGTACCCTAATATAGCCCCGAGTATTCTCCCAACCTTTCACCTACATTTATCATACCATTACACTACATAACAGGTTTACCTGTTAAGCACTGCATAAGATGTTGTGTGGTTGTCCCTCAAAACGAGCCTCATTAATTATGCATGAAGATTCTCTGAATCGCAGTAGGATTACCGTCCTTCCGCATAATAACTATGTATAAGGGTCAACCCTCCCGTATTCCACAACAGATATGACACAGCAAGGTAGAATCCCCTGAGGGTACCTTTTGGGTATATATACATCATATATTCGCCAAACAAGCGGAGGAGAAAAACTTTCCTGCTGACACTGACGCAAGACACTTAGTTCCCTACACGTAGGCACTCCAGCTCGCAGTGGTCTGACATCCCTCGCAGGAAGTCCATCTCGAGACCAAGAGGGGGTCACACAGTCTGCCGCTTCAAGTAATGGGGTTTACTTCAGTATAGGGGGATGCTTGGCTCTACACCTACATACATGCTAGGTACACTTAGGTACATCTAGTTAGAGTTGCATCGTAGGAGTACACATTATTATTGTCATGTATTTATATGCTTGCATATATCTATTATTTTAGCACTATGTGAGAGCTCTACCATCTATTTACTCTGTTGGTGCTTAATATCGTTTATATCTGTTTCTGTCTTATGATTGTTTCAGCACACATATTTTACACTAGAATGATGCTGGTTCAATAAATGCTTATTGAAAATAAACCCACCATATATTCTTTGTATCTCTCTGAGACAAAGAGAGCATGAGTGGCCGAGCAAAAAGTACTGTACTGTTTCCACAATTCCTGATGGGACAGAGTTGTCATTTTTGATAGTTGCCAGGAACTTTTCTCTCCTTGGTAAGAGGAGTTTACAGTGGCAACCTGAGCTAGCTAGGTATATGAACAAACATACCCGGTGGGGTTGTCTGGAATCAGTCTGGGCACCAATCACACAGTCAATGTTTTCTGAAAGCTCAGATCCTAAATAGGTTTATAGGAACTACAGGACAACCACTTTTACGTACTATTGACTACTATTGTTGAACGTATTCTTAATCTTAATATCTTTGATTTAAGTGTGGGGTTTGGCATAGCGACAACATAAGGATACAACTCTTCATTCTACCATGAATTTAGCATAAACTGGATAGACAGCTTCCCCTTTATATAATGCATATCCTGTTCTCTAGATTTATTTTTTATCAGTATACGTAATTCACAATTTGTTGTCCCTATCTGAAGATTTCTCACGTCTTATATCTAAATCCAACACCCTACATATTCCCTCCAGGTGCTTTCTGGTGCTCTTGGCCCCTTCAACTCACTCTGCATGATCACATTTTTGCACAGTGATGACCGTTTATGTACTTCCCCTGGCTCTAAGACCAATGAGAATCTTACAATTTCACTGAAAGTCAGGTTGCTCTATGATGTTAATCCTGTTTTCATTCTTTTTGCCTGGGTCATTGCTGACCTTTGTGGTCAATACAGGCTTTTGAGGCATTTACCCTCATCATATTCCCAATTTGGTTTGCAATTTAGGCTGAACAATTTGAAGCCACACTGGAATTTTGGGTGGATCATGGCCGCAAAAGCAGCTGAAACAGGTCTGAGGGACATATCTCCATAGCATTTATTACAGTTTTTAAGCCCACTTAGTAATACCAAGTCTCTTACTTTGAGTGTTTCAATATGATCTTTTCACATTAGCACTCATATGTTTTCACTGTTTCTAGTGTATTAGGCCCCAAATACCATTGAAATCCCAGCATCTTGGTCTTATCCATATTTACCTCTAGCTTTTCCTTACTACGATACCCCAAGAATGTATTCAATTTATTGTGTAGACCTATTTCAGTCATATTTATTATGATCAGATCGTCCGCGCATACATAGCAAGTTATATGGGTGATATTCATTTTTGGGCTAAGGTCCTTTGATGCGGCAATTACAGATGGGAGGTCAGCGATGAATGAAATAAAAAGCAGGGGAGTTAGGACACACCCCTGGTGTAACCAATTCCTAATAACAGGTTTCTGGTTCAATATCCCTTGTACATCGATGATCACCAGTGCCCAGATTTGTAAATGTAGACCCACTATTATGTTAAGTAGGCCCCTTGGGATTTTTAATTTCATCAGCATTTCCCATAGAGATTTACAATCTACCAAATCAAAAGCTGTATGGAAGTTACAAAGCGCAAAACAGACTGCCCCATTGTTTCATTGACTTCCGTGAAAGCGACCACAGAATAAAACCATGGTCTATTGTAGAGAGTTCTTCTTTAATCCCTACCTTGCTCTATTGGTAGAGTTCGGTGTAGTTCTGCCTATTCACTCAATCAATCAATCGATCAATCAATCATTTGTAAAGCGCACTACATGCCCGCAAGGGTCTCAAGGCGCTGGGGAGGGAGTGGAGCAACTGATCGAACAGCCAGGTCTTGAGTATCCTCATGGAGGTCAGCAGGTCTTGTGTCTGTCGTAGGCTCAGTGGGAGTGTGTTCCATGTCTTGGTGGCGAGGTGGGAGAAGGATCTCCCGCCAGTGGTTGTTTTTCGGATGCGCGGGACGGTGGTGAGTGAGAGGTCAGCGGAGTGTAGCTGGCGGTTGGGGGTGTAGAAGGAGAGCCATCTGTTAAGGTAGGCTGGGCCGGTCGGGTGGAGTGCTTTGTGTGCGTGGATGAGGAGCTTGAAGGATATCCTCTTGCTGACAGGGATCCAGTGCATGTTTCTCAAGTGGGGGGAGAGGTGGCCATGTCGTGGTATGTCGAGGATCAGTCGTGCCGAGGCGTTTTGGATGCTTTGTAGTTGTTTGATGAGCTTGGTCGGGGCTCCCCCGTAGAGGGCATTTCCATAGTCGAGGCTGCTGCTGACGAGGGCCTGGGTGACTGTCTTTCTTGTATCTGTCGGTATCCATCTGTAGCTCTTGCGGAGCATACAGAGGGTGTTTAAGCAGGAGGAGGAGACGGCGTTGACTTGCTTGGTCAGTAAGAGCGTTAAGTTGAGGATGATTCCCAGGTTGTGTGCGTGGTTGGTGGGTGTCAGGGCTGTCCCTAGTGCCGTCGGCTACCAGGAGTCGTCCCAGGCTGAAGGGTTGGAGGACCACCATCTTGTCCGAGTTCACCTTCAGACGACTGGTCTTCATCCAGTTGGCGACAGCCTTCATTCCTTTGTGGACGTTGCCTTTGGCAGGGATGGGGTCCTTAGTGAGGGAGAGGATCAGTTGAGTGTCGTCGGCATAGGAGATTATGTTGAGGTGCGCTGTCGGGCGCCGTGTGCGAGCAGGGCCATATAAATGTTGAACAGTGTCGGGCTGAGGGAGTATCCCAGGTATAGGCCGCAGATGATCTCGGAGGCTTTGGAATGGAATGAGGGAGGTGGACGCACTGGCTTCTGCCGGAGAGTAAGGAGGTGGTCCATTCCAGAGCCTTGTCTCAGATCCCTGCGGCGTGGAGGTGTGCGCGTAGAGTGCGGTGGCAGACGGTGTCCAAGGCGGCGGAGTAGTCTAGGAGGATGAGTGCTGTGGTCTCACCATTGTCCAGCAGGGTCCTGATGTCGTCGGTGGCGCCAATGAGGACAGTCTCGGTGCTGTGGTTGCTGCGGAACCCTGACTGGGAAAGGTATCGGGTTAGCCATCTGTTGATGATTTTCTAGATGACCTTGGCCGGGAAGGGGAGCAGAGAGATGGGCTGGAAGTTCTTGAGGTCTCTTGGGTCTGCCTTAGGTTTTTTGAGTAGGGCGTTGATCTCAGCGTGTTTCCAGCTCTCTGGGAAGCTCACGGTCTCGAGGGAAAGATTGATGACATTTTGCAGGTGGGTTGCAATTGAGCTGCTTGCTTTGTTGAAGTCGTTGAGCGGGAATGGGTCTGATGGAGAGACGCATGTGATTGTGCTCATGGTCTTGATGATGTCATTGATGCTCATGCTGGCCCAGGCTAGCAGGGGGTCGTGGTCGATGGTGTGCAGAGGGTCTGTTGTGTACTTGTCTGTTGGGGCTCTCTGGGTGTTGAAGCTGTTGTGGATGTCTGCTATCTTGCGGTGGAAGAAGGTGGCGAGGGAGTCGCACTGGGCTTGCGACGGTGGGATGTCAGTGTTGGAGTTGGGGTTGGAGAGTTCCTTCACGATGTTGAAGAGCTTCTTGCAATTGTGTGCATTTTTGTTGAGGCGGTCTTTGAAGGAGGTTCTCTTGGCTGCCCTGATGAGGTGGTGGTGGTTGCGGAGGGTGTCCTTGTGTGCTGCGTGGCTGTCTGGAGTTTGTTCACTGTGCAATTCCTTCTCTATTTTCCGGCAGGCTTGCATGGAGGCAAGGAGTTCTGGGGTGAACCAGCTTGCCCTCTTGGGGGGTTTTCTTCAGCGGGGCGAGGGTGTTGGTGCAGTCCTCAATCCAGCGTCTGAGGCTGTGGGCAGCGTCGTCGGTGTTCGAGGGTTCGGTGGGTGGGCTGAGAGCGAGGTTTGCATGTACTTGGTCTTCGGTGATTTTGCTCCAGCAGCAGCGGGGGATCTGTTGGGTGCGGTGGTGTGTGGTGGGTTTCTGGTAGGCGAAGTGGATGCAGCGGTGGCGGTCCAGAGGAGTTTGGTGGTGTGGCTGACGGAGATGTGCTGGCTTGAGGAGAGGAAGGGGTCGAGTGTGTGGCCAGCGGAGTGGGTGGGCATTGTGATGAGTTGCTTCAGTCCGAGGTTGGCGAGGTTATTGATCAGGGTTGTGGAGTTGTTGTCGTTGTTGTTCTCAAGGTGAAAGTTCAGGTCTCCGAGGAGGATGTAGTAGGTGGAGGTCAGGGCGTGCGTGCTGATGAAGTCGGCGATGGAGTAGCTGAACTGGGGACGGGGTCCGGGAGGTCGGTAGACGAGGGTGCCTCTGAGGGTGGAGTTAGGGTCTGTGTGGATCTGGAAGTGCATGTGTTCGGTGGTGCTGAGCATGTCGTCGGTGTTAGTCGAGACCCTGATGCTGTTCTTGTAGACAATGGCGATTTCTCCTCTGACTCCGTTGGTGCGGTCTCTGCGGGTGATCTTGTAGCTGTCTGGGATGGCTATGGTGATGTCGGGTGCGGAAGAGTCGTTCAACCATGTCTCTGGCACGGTCCAGGCATGGATGGGCGCAGATGGGCTTGCCTTAGGTGTGCCAGCGGCGTGGCCACGCAGTAACTGGCATATATGGGGAGGTGGGAGGGAGGAGCAGTTGGGAGGCAGGGGCAGCGAGTGGGCAGTCAGGGCAGCGGGGGCACAGGGGATGCAGCGGCGGGGGCGGTGAGGGACAATGAATGGAACAGAAGGCAAACATGCACAAAAAACGAGGGAAAATAAGTGTCACAAAATGGCAAGAGGGCACTGACATACAAGGGAAAAATAAGTGCCACAGAAGGCAAAAAGGGCACAGTAATACAGGAAAAACGAGTGTCACAGAAGGCCAGAGGATACAGAAATACAGGGAAATAAAACGGAGTGGCACAGAAGGCAAAAAGGGCACAAGAATACAGGGGCTGCAGAGAAACAGAAGGCAAAAGCGGGCAAAGAGGCACAGGGTGATCAAGGGGGACAGAAGGGAAAAAACGGGCTGAGAGACACAGGGGCATCGAGGGGTAAAGAAGGAAAAACTAGGCAGAGACACGGGGGCAGCGAGGGGTACAGAAGGAAAAACCGGGCTGAGAGACACAGGGACAGCGAGGGGAACAGAGGGAGGAAAACAGGCACGGACCATGCACAGGCAGTGGGGGAAGACAGAACAACAGCGGTCACAGACACAACAATGAAATACAGGCAATACAGTAAAACAATAAAGCGGAAAATAAACAAACCTATGGCCTACCTCTGGCCACCAGGGATGAGGTGCAGGTGTTAGCCTGTGGGTGGTAGAGGGCCTCGAACTTTCTCAGCAGCAGTGGCTGGGGTAGGGACACACAGGCGGTGCTTTGTGGAGGGGGAGTGACCTACCTGGTGGGGTCAAGGGTCGCATTAAGCCTACCTAAGATGATCTTTGTGAACAGTTTTTAACCTTCATCAAGGAGGTTAACCAATCTATATTTTTTTGTGTGTCCTCTCTCTTATAGATTGGTATTATGTTTGCACTCTTTAAATTTTTGGGGATCCGGCCTGTCGATAGAATTTCCTGAAAGATAAGTAGAAAATGTTGCCCAGCAAACAGCTGTAGTTTTAATTATGACAGCTGGTACATTGTCTGGGCCTGCCCCTTTAGACAATTTCTGAGCCACTATAGTGTCTTTGACGTTTTTCAAGGAAAACATGGTTTTAATATCCTCATCTATCCTGGTCCAATCAATAGTACTCTTTACCTCTATCTCTCAACCAGTTCCAAACATTTTTTGGGGTGTTCAAGAGACTGGAGTACATTTCGAACTCGTATTTTATTTTTAGTTTGTTTTCCCCTTTTCCTATGAGGCTTTTTAGTAGCACGCATTCTCTATCAAACCTGACATTTTCTTTTCTAAAGTCTCTTAGGGCCCTTTTCTGCTTCCGCCTATTAGCCTTTAGCTCTACCCTTAGGTATTGTACCACTTGACAAATTATATTACCACACCATTTTATACAATCCATGGTCTGATTACTCTTGGACACTGTTTCTGAAGCAAATACATCAAAGTATTTGTATTGCAAGCCCGCACCATATCATGCACTCCAGGACCATCTTCTCTGCTGGCTTTATAAAAATTAGGGGTTGCTGACTCTACTGTAATGTTGAGCTTGTAAAGAGACCAAATAGGGGTTGCTGCTTTAAAACATGGGAGTGAAATAATAAAGTCTTAAAAAGGAGTTGTGACGATGTGCTTGATTTGGATGAGAGGCTGGAACTTCAGCTGCTGTACATTCCAGCACTGATCTCCAAACTCATTGGTAGCAACTGCTATGCTGGCAGTGTGGTGTTGGTGTTGCCAGTTTCCTCAACAGAAGTCAATGAAGAAGGCATTTCTCAAGACTACTCTTGAAGACGCTCGCTGCCTTCCTGTTTGATGTACCCACACGTTCTGCATGAGTCTTGTCTTGTAGTCAACTACTGTTCAAATCAGGGGGGGGCGGGAAAGGAAAGTTTAAGTCCCATCGGATTCCATGGAGTTATATCAATAACAAGAGGGAGAATAGACCACTTGTACCTGTATAACCAGGGTCAATAGGTTTGACAATGTTCCTTAAAAAACCCTCATATACGTACACAAGTTATGGGCGGTATATCTTGGTTCTCTGCCTGTCAGTGACGTGGCAGAATCATCATTGGGTTTTTAGCATGGGTATGCTGACCTCCACCTGAAGGAAGACCAACTGGTATTACAGTAGTGCCCAGGAATGAAAAAAGTGGGTGCAGTAGTCATGTGAGGTGGGTTAACATCCTCTACACCACCATTTAAGATGACTCTTTAATGGTATGGAGGTGTGAAAAAATTTAAAAATCATGCTTATGCGTATATAGATCAAGTTACTAATCTTACTCACTCTTAGGTTCATCAGTGGTCGACATGTTTCAACCTTGTTGTCCAATAGGATCTAGGGGATTTCTTCAGGACCAAACCAAAAAAAGGGGGCAGATGCATGTTGCGGCAACTACAGTAAGTGGTTTGTGGACTTACCCTTATAGTACATTCAGGTTATCCAGGGATCCTTGTGCAGAGTCAGCACAAGTCGCCATTCCAGCCTCATGTGAGAAGGTCTGGATAGCTGACTGGGACCCTGAGGAATCCCGCAGCTGGGAATTATGAGGTACAGGTACTATTGACCTGACCTGAATATTATTGTTATAGTCAACTACAACAATTTTCTTAGAATAACCTTCACAGTAACACAGGCAGGTCTTCAGAGTGGGTCTTGAGCAGCAGCACCAATGTATATTCGGCAGTCCAAAATATATATTTTTCCACCTCTCATATAACTCCATGTAAAAGAGAAGGCAACATAGCAAATCCACAGCGTAGCCATCATTATCTTTGCATTTAGGATCTTGAGCCAATTTATCCCAGGGATGATATACATCATGGTGGTATCCTCACATCCTATGTCATATACCGATAGGTTGTGAGGATCAATATTTGCTCCATTAGCTCCCACTGACAGAGAGACAGAGACAAGGATGATGTATGATCTTTTTCTCCATTACGTAGTCATTCAGTCCATGCACAGTTTGACGAGACATTGAATTGTGGATATGCCATTGTTCAATCCCCTGGAAACTCAGGCATGAGTGAGCATTGAGGAAGACAATTAAACTGAACTGATAATGAACTTTAAAAAAAAACTAAATAGTCAAACATTTTGGAGCGATGGAAATAACTATGGCAATGTTTGTTGTAATTTTAAGCAAGGTCTGCAAGATGATGACATGGATGACAATGTGAAATACAGACCATGTGGAATTAGTTTCTACCTTTACAGTGATGGACAATGTTTCTGCATTTGGCAGTGACAACAAAAGCCAGCAACCAAACATCTAGGTTTAAGCCATTCAGAAACCTTGATTAGTTGAATTCTACTAAGATGTTGGCATTCTGTGTGCCTCTTACATACTGAATATTGTTATGGCTGCATGTTGGAAATGGGGATGTGTTTTGTGGCAGAGAAGCTACCGGTGTACTTGGAGTCAATGGTTTCAAAGCATGCCCAATGAACAATTATACATTGTTAAAAATTGGGTCTCTTGTTGGCAGAGGTATGCAACCTGTCCAAGTAGGTTCCACGGTCCTATTCGGGGTAAATTAGATGCACAACCTAAATTAACCTGTGCTCACCCGCTGGTAGCTTGGCACAGCAGAGCAGTTACGCTTAACTTAAGAGGCAATGCTTAAAGTATTTGTAAACACTTAAATTATAGTAACATAGTGAAAACACCACAAAAGACTCCACACCAGTTGCAAGAAATAGAGAATATTTATCTTTATCTGAGTAAATTGACAAAAATCCAAAAAGTAGAACTTGAGATATGAATTTTGAAGAATAAGCTGTTATATAGTGCGTAAAGGTCAATAGTGCATATGGGTCACTTGAGGTAGAGCCAAAGTTTCAGGTCAAACTTGATTTACACAGTCGGGTCTATGTGTTGAAGTCGAGCTTCACAACCTCACGACAATGTCTTCAGATTGGCCCTGTGTCAGCATAGAAGGGCACTGTGTTGGTTCAGATTGCTGTAGAGGAGACAAAGCATTGATTTGGGATCAACACAGCTTCAGAACCCATGTCTGAGGGCCAGTTCTGGAGGGGCACATCAGGCAAGGAAGGACTTACTGATTTCAGAGTCCAACAGCTGAAGCAGAGTGGAAGGAAGTCTTTGATGGCCCTGAGACTTCAAGAACAGATGACAAGCCAACAAGCCCTTGGGGAAACTTGGGTTCAAGAATGTAAATAGCATGTCCAGTCTTTTTCAGTCCCAGACAAGAAGCAGCAGGCAGGAGGCCAACACAGAAAAGCAGGTAACAGTGTGCACAGTCCAACCTACAGCAAAGCAATCCACAGGCAGCAACCTAATACAGCAAAGGAGTTAGCAAAGAACCAGTCCCTCTCGCAGCCCAGCAGCAATTCTTCCAGGCAGAATGTCCTTGGCTCCAGCAAAGTTCTGATTTTGGTCAGTGGTCCAGTACTTATACCTATTTGTGACTTTGAAGTGGGGGAGACCTCAAAGAGGCTTTCGAAAATCACAAGGTTCCTGCCTTTCATGTCCTGGCTATAAACTCACTACAGGGTGGCATGCAGCTCTTTGTGTGAGGGCAAGCACAGCCCTATTCAGGTCTAAGTGTCAGCTCCTCCCTCACCAGCTACCCCAGCTCCCTTTGTGTGACTGTCCAAAGGGAATGCGCAAATCTCAGCTGTCATCCAACCCAGACATGTCTTGAGAGACAGGCAGAGGCTCAGAATGGTTGAAATAAGAAAATGCCAGCTTTCTAAAAGTGGAATTTACAGACTTACAATTTAAAATCTAACTTCACTATGGGGCAGATTTATGATGCCCTTGCACCGCAATTGTGTCACTTTATTTGACGCACCTGCGGCGCAAACAATGCGCCCTATTTACAACGTGACGCATCTAGGAGATGCATCACGTTGTAAAGCCCTGCGCCATATGGAGGCGTTCCTGCGCAGGGGGGGGCGTTCCTGCGCCGGAACGCCTCCTGAAAGTGGCTGAGTGAAATCTATGAGATTTCACTCAGTCACTTTCTGGCCAATGCTGCGTCAAAACCCTGCGCCTGCTTGAAGCAGGCGTAGGTCTTGATGCAGCATTGTGTAGATGGGGCACCCACGAGCCTTGCTGGTGCTGCGACGCAACTCCAGCAATGCACCACATTTCTGGCACAGATGCGTCACGCATCTGTGCCATTTTTGCACCATGGTGCGCCGCATCATAAATGCGGCGCACTATGGGTGGCGTAGCTGTGGCGCACGTTAACTGGCGCATCCCTTGGGATGCGCCATTTAACATAAATCTGCCCCTGAATGTTTTGGTTTAAAATTGTTAATCCACAGACACCAAACTCCAAATCTCTATCTTTTACCAATTGGAAATTAAACTTAAAAGTTGTTTTAAGGCAATCTAAGTGTTACCCTATGAGAGATATAGGCCTTGAAATAGTGAAAAATAAATGTGTTTGTTTTCACTTCCAGGGCATGTAAAACTCAAAAATACATGTCCTACCTTTTAAATGCTCTGCACCCAGCCTATAGTCTTCTATGCCGATGACACCATGGTGATTCTCTCACTCATAGACAAACCCACAGTCAACTAGAGCAACTTCCATGACTGGCTGAAAGCAGTCACCACCTGGATGAAGGACAGCTGCCTCAAGATTTATACAGACAAGACAGAAGTCCTCATCCTGGGCTCCTCCACCTGGGAATGACTCTTGGTAGCCGGCAGCACTCACAATCCCCAGTCCTACTGACCACACACAAAACCTCTCCATCATCCTGGACTCCTCGCTCTCATTGAACCACCAAATCAACACCATCTTCTTTGCCTGCTTCCACTTGCTCTGCCTCCTTCATAAGATCCCCACAGAGTCCAGGAAAACGGTCACCATTACAGTTGTCTGCAGCAGAATTGACTACGGCAAGGCACTCTAGGCCGGCACCACCCAGAAACTTCCAAAAGAACTGCAGACTGTCCAGAACGCCTTCGCCAGACCCATCCTGAACATCCGATGCCACAATCACTAGCCACCTTAGAGACCATCACTGGCTACCTGTCAACAAGAGAATCACTTTCAAGCTTCTCACATTTGCATACAACGCCCCTCACATTGACGGACCTGCATTCCTCAGCAACCGCCTCTCCTTCTATACTCCCACCACACATCTCTGCTCCACCCAACTGGCCCTGCCCACCATTCTATGGATCTTCAAGACCATGGCTGTAGGAAGATCCTTCTTCTACCGCGAAGACTTGGAACTCCCTACCTGCTGTCTGAGGAAACTGTCTGTTGCACTGACCGGAGCGCCTGGGAAAGGGCTCCTTGCTATTTTCTCTAGCGGTATTTTAAAAGTAGCTCATACCTGCGCTTCGTTCTAGTGAGCACCTGGTAAAGTTCTTAAAAATAGTTTTACCCCAATCTTAGTTTGCTTATTTTGCACATTGAATTGAATAAATGAAAACTTTGTAGCTATTTGTACACTATTGATTCACTTACCCGGTAGCTTCCCCGGTCCAGCACGGATTGTTACGGTTGTCTGGAGGGAGGCGACACAAACCGGAAGTGAGTTCTGACCACTTCCCTTCCAATCTCGACAGGGGGTTAGCAAGATCACCTTGCATAAAAGCTGATGCCTAGTCTGAGGCACAGCGGACGCACACAGCGCGCAGCTGCTGGTGTGCCGAAGGCGCACCAAAGGCAAGCCTGTCTGCGTCCGTCCGCGCCTGGTCGTCTCCAGGAGCAAGAACCCCTGCCGGTTCTGCCCAACCCCAGGTTAAGCAGGTGAGGGCCTCCTATACTTATAATAGTGAGGAGCTGGTCACAATCAAGAATGCTAACACTAATATAGTTACTCCAACTTATGCCTGCCCCACCCCTACTGAAGTAGAGGGACCTTTATCCTACAGCAATAGTAAATTTCAAAGTGCTCCTGTCTACTCCAGAGGAGCCAATACTAAATCAAAGCAGAACCCTCGCTATTCAGAAATTAGGCACTCTGCCAGAGCAGATTCCGACTATATTTGGAACTGTTTCCTGGCCAATGTATGGTCACTGCCCAAACACGCTGCTAATATATGGGACCTACTGTCCTCCAATATTCCCCTTATAAGATTTCTTACAGATACCTGGATTAAACCTCACTCCAACTCTGACATAGCGGTGGCGCTCCCTAATATTTATCACATTCTAAAACTTGACAAACTACATAGGACTGGGGGAGGAATAGCTATAGTTTATAAAAACTCAGTGACTATTTCCATCCTAGATCAAGTGAGCAACGAGCAGTTAGAAATAATTGGGCTTTAGCTTGAATCTGCAATACAATCTCAATTGGAAAGGAGCTATAGTCTATCGCCCATCAGGACCTCTAACAAATACAACCTCACAGCTTACAAAGTTATTGCCTCACAAGTCATTTCATCCAGAAATGTCCTGCTTCTTGGAGACTTTAACCTACATAGTGAAATCCTAGACAACCTGGAAGCCTCATCTTTTCTCACTGAACTGGCTGCACTCAACCTTACTGCTATAAAACAAAGATCCTACCCACCAGGCAGGGCATACGTTAGACATCATCTTAACTAACTCGCCTGACATATCTTACATTGCCACAACTCCTCTAACCTGGACTGGCCATTCGATGGTTGAATTCCGAATTAACAACCACAAGGCTCCCCCTGGCCCTAAACACTTCCCAAATAAAAGTTAGAGAAGATGGAATTTGATTACACCAGGACATTTCTCAGATATGTTCTGCCTACCTCACCACACGGATTCAGATAAGGATAAGCCTTGCCTCTTTCAATGCTAGCTTACCGGCTACTTTTGATAGTGTAGCACCCCTGAAACAATGCCCTACCACTGTAAAACGACGCCAGGCACCATGGTACTCGGCCCCCCTGCGACTAGAAAAAGGCTTATGTAAACGTCTTGAACGCCTTTGGCGCCGATCTTAAAACTCTGCTGATAAAGAAAAATATAAGGAGGCTCTAAACCAGTACCATTGTAATCTAAAAAATGCAAGAAAACCCCATATCGCAGCCACACTCCTACAAGCTGGGAGCTCTCAGAAATGCCTCTATTAGATTTTAAAAACCTTCACCAGTCCGCTAGCCTGCGACACAACTTCTCTCCCATCCCAAACATTGTCCGATAGCATTGCTAGTCACTTCACAGAGAAAATAGATACAATCTATATTAAGATCACTTCCACTATAAATCTCCAACCTAAATGGGATATTGAGCTCCAACACACCCCATCAGGTGCCAGTTCATTAGGAAATTTCCCACAACTTACGATAGAAGATACAGAAGTGTATTTAAAAAACGCCAAGTCAGGGTCCCCACTAGACCTGATACCTGCCAAACTGACTGCCACCCTGGCTAAACAGCTTGCCTACCCCATTTGTAATATTCTTAACAGCTCACTGATGGAAGGAGCCCACCCTTTGGTCTAGAAAGCTGCTCAGATTCTTCCGATTAAATAGAACCTTAAAATTCCATCGGAAGAAGTAACAAATTATCGTCCAATCTCCCTACTTCCCCTTCACACCAAAATCTTAGAAAAAAAACATCAATACACATCTCTCCAACTACATTGAATCCACCAATAGCCTCGATCCCTCACAGTCCTGATTTCGCCCCAGATACAGCAATGAGTCATCCCTAGTAGCAGTTACCGACAATGTCAGGATGCTATTGGACCTGCTTGACCGTTCCGCAGCATTCAACACTATATCTCACCAAATCCTACTTAGAAGACTGAGAGACATAGGTGTCACAGGGCTTGCTCTGCAATGGCTAACCAACTTTCTATCTGACAGAATTCAGACCGTGAACTTAGTCTCCTACCACTCCAAGACCTCTAAGGTCACCAAGGGAGCATATCAGGGGTCCTGCCTGAGCCCTACCTTGTTCAACGTTTATGTTGCTCCCCTGGCGAGACTGTTGAGAAAACTGGGTTTCATTCCCATATCTTATGCGGATGATACCCAGTTACTCCTTCCACTTGACAAATCCAACCCTAACTGCCAAGTCATCTTTTGTGAAGGAATGAAGGGGCATATTATCAAGGGGGTTTATCTCCACTTTTTTGGCTTTAAAAGCCAAGAAAGCAGAGATAAAATTATCTCCCTATTACCTAGCTGTCGCTAACACCAGTTAGCGACAGCTAGTAGGAGATAGCGACCATCCTGGGCCCCACATTGCATGTCAGTGATATTTATCACTAATGACATGCAAAGTGGGCGTGCCAAGATGTTAGCTACTGAAAACAGTCGCTAACATCGCTATCTCCTATTACCAACTTTTGGAGATATTCGCGTTAAGCGCCAATATCTCCAAAAGCTAACACCTGCCCTGAGCAGTTCTTAGCCATGTTATCCAATGGGAGGTGGATAACATGGCTAAGAGCATTAGCTCGGTAATGCATGAATATCGCTGACTTTTCAGCGATATTCATGCATTGCGGAGATTTTTATCGCATTTGCGATAAACCTTGGTAATACCAAGGTTTATTTGCGGTAAAAATCACCGCAGCTCAGCGGTAAATTTTTGTCTCTAACCAAGCAATAGCTATAATTATCGCTATTGCTTGGTAATATGCCCCGAAATCTGTAGCAGAATGGATGAAAAATAACTTTCTCCAACTAAACGCCACCAAGTCTGAGATAATGCTTTTTGGCGATGCCACCTTGGTATGGTTTCCTACTTGGTGGCCATAGGAACTGGGCCCCACCCCTTGCCCTAAATCAGTGGCGAAAAACCTTGGAGTCCGCCTAGTCCAAAAACTCACTTTGAGAGACCATGTCTCTGCTACCATCAGAGCCTGCTTCCACAACCTCAACATGCTCAGAAGAGTATTCCCTTTCCTACCTCTGTCTTCAAGGAAAACCTTGATCCAGGCACTAATTTTAAGCCGCTTAGACTACTGTAATACGTTGTTGATCTCAGCCAATGAAAGAGACATGAATAGATTACAGGTGGTCCAAAACACCGTTGCTCGCCTGGTGCCGGATGTCCCCCCTAGAACAACCTCCCTCCCTTTGCTTAAGAAGCTACATTGGCTACCCATACGAAAAAGGATTCATTTCAAAATCTGTTGTATGGCCTATAAAGCTGTATACAGATTAGGCCCTAGCCATCTTAATGAGAAATTTGTAAACTATGTGCCTCCTAGACCCCTCCGTTCAGGAGACAAAGCCCTGATTTCTGTTCCACGCATTAGAAAATCTTGACAAGGAGGTAAGGCCTTTCACCATCTCGGCCCTCGCCTATGGAACAATCTCCCCATTCGCCTACGGCAATGCTCAGACTACCTGGCCTTTATGAAACTATTGAAAACCTCGCTCTTCTAACAAGTCTCCTGGATTCGCTGTTGTGTCCTAAGCGCGGAGTCCTAAGCGCGGAGATACCCTTATGGGGTGATTCATGCACTCTATAAATCAATAAATAAATACCTCTGCACCTCAGGCAATCACCATCGCTGCCGCAATTCAGAAAGGACCTCAGGACCTGGCTCTTCAACTGAACCACAGCCCCAGCCCCTCCCAGCGCCTTGAGAACCTCACAAGTGAGTAGTCAAGCTTTAAAAGACTCTGATTTATTGATTGTAATTCTTAATAAATCTAGGAGCAGTCTTCAAACTGTAAGGGCTTCTGAGTCATATGTCATTCACATGAAAAATAGCACATAAACTTAGGAGCCACACTTTCTCACTGGGCACCCGCCTCATTCCAATCACATACACAATTGTGCAAAATTGCAAAATGTAGGTCTAAATTTGAGAGCAAGCACACTGCCCCTTTTAGGACTCCCGGAGTCGCAATGGCACTCACAGGAGGAATTGAACAAAAGACACAGGGCACACCAAGTTTCATGCAAATTACATCATAAATACATTAGGGAACATCTCTCAACATTGGAGGGCAACTCCAGCCACTTGGCTCACTCATCACAAACTGTGAATAAAATCTTGAAAAAAATCTGTGACCATCAATCTGCCTCTCCGGGTACACAAAACCACATAGGGCTCAAATCAGAAACCAACAAAAACCCAGAAGTCATTAGGGAGCATTGCCTACCCTCCTGGTCCATTCCAGTCACTTGAACTTCATATCAGAAATTGCCCAAACACTGGATAAATCTAGGTTGAGCCCTCGCCATCCCATGTTACGCCCACCTCAAGGGCCTTAAATCAGAAATGGCATGTAGAACCAGCCACATCCTCTCACTACACACTAACTTCATGCCTTTATAGGAAGCAATTCAAACAATGAGAATCGAAAACAGCATCGAGTCTCTAGCCTCCAGTCTCCGTTCTCGGGCACTCAAACCAGAAACTGAACAAACAAAATCAGGAACCCTAGAGCAGAGGACATCCTTCTATGCAACCACGTGCCTCAAGGAACTCACACCATGTTTTGTGCAAAAATGCAAAGTAGTTGAGGAGTCTGAGGCACAATGTGCACACACACGCACAGTGTGCATACGCACACACACACACAGCACATTAAGAGAGATGCCTGTCTGATGCTACAGCACATGCAGATGATGCATTATGTACAAAATGGATGTCAGGTCCAGTACCTGAACGTGGAACACTGAACATAAAATGGCTCCTAGATCAATCTGGTGGTACACTTCCTTGTCAAAAAATAGTCCACAGTGTTATTAGAGAACATATTTAGTATAAATGCCTGCCCAGATCCCCAAAATTTAATAAAAGATGGAATGTGGAACAAATCATGGACAGCTGTGAAGTATCCAAAAGTCTAAGAATGGAGATGGGGAGAGGATCAGTAGGTGAGCCTGATTTTACTTTAAGCAAAATCTCCATGAAAGAAGTTGGATGGAGATCTGGCCATCCAAGTAGGGGAGCATGAGTGAAAATGGGCAGAATGCTAGTATGACTAGGACTGGCAGCCAACGGGGGAAGGGTGCTACCGCTTTTTTGATCAATTATATCTTGATAGATCTTTTCAATTTTAGTCATAAAAAACTGTGCAAGCTCGTCGCATTCTGTGCTATTAAGGGGCGGAGGTTTAGCCACGGTACAGGAACCAGCAAGATGCTTGACTAAACCGAATAGCACTTTTGATTTATTTACTGCTTCAGTGATGGTTTTAGTGACATATTCAGCCCTGGTCATGACACACGCTCTATGATAGCGCTTCAATTCTATTCTGTAGGCGAGACCTGCCGTAGGAGAGTAATCCTTCCTCGAGGTCCGTTCAAGTTTTTTACAATAGGACTTATTAGTTTTTAATGGTTCATTGAACCATGGGGCAGATGTTTTGTGAGTTGCCAGTTTCTTATGTGATGAAGGAAGGCAGATGTTAATGACTTCAGAAAGCCACGAGTTGGTTAGAGAAGCCGCTGCCTCCACATCGTCCAACTTGAGGAGATCGGTGGGAGGATGAGAATTTAAAATATTTTTGAGAGAAACAATGTCGAGCTTTTTCCAGTTCCTTCTAATGATGGTCGAAGAAGCTTTAGGCTGGGTCAAGAGGACTGTAGGGGAAAGCGTGAATCCAACAAGAGAGTGGTCGGACCAATGAATAGGTAGGGCAGCACGACACTGTATATGAGAAAGATTGGAAAAAATGGGGTCTAACAAATGACCATCTTTATGTGTGGGACCACAATTGTGTAATACAACATTCATGGCCGCACGGTCAGCATTTAAGTTTTAGCCGGCACTATTATTTGGATCATCCAAATGAATGTTGAGGTCACCTAAGATCAAGAAATTACCCGAATTCAAAAGTAATGTAGATATGTAATCCGAGAACTGCGATGCCGAGACATTAACAGAACCGGGAGGGCGGTAGACCAAGAGACCCGTGAGGGTGTACTTAGGATGGAGCGCTAATTTGAAATGGGCAGCTTTGCAAGCATTTAAAGTAATAGTGTCAAGCAGACATTGGACATTGTTCTTGAAAATGATCGCGATGCCTCCTCCAGTTCTGTTAGGTATATATCACCTAAGGATAGAATAGTTGGCGGGCAACGCTTCAGCAATGTCCGGTCCAGAGCTATGTTTCGATAAGAAACAAGGCATCAGGTCGCTCTTCCACAAGGAGATCAAAGATCTCACATTTGTGTTTGCCCAAGGATCAGCAGTTAAGACTGATAAACGTAAAGATAGTATTTAAGGAAGGCATAATACGAGGCACACAGCAATGACATAGCTGAGGGGCCTCCACGGAAAAAATACATGGCATGCAGGATCTCGGGGTTATGTCCTTCATGTCAAAAATGATGCAACCCAACTTTATTAGAGGTCTGAGAGCAAGCAAATGATCTGCAGAGTATGTGATTCGTGTCATGGAGTTTTGACCAGGGGATATGGCCCCTGGGCCCGTTTGGGCGCAGACGGGCGCGGACGGGCTTGCCTTTGGCGCGCCGTCGGCACGCCCGCTGCGCTCGTCCGCTGCGCGGTCGAATGACGGGCGTCATTATACTAAATGATGGCAGGAAGTTCCAAAACAACTAGTCCGCACCCGAAAATACCTCTCAAATGGCCGCTTACCCCCAGTGTATCCCACAGCAGCGCCTAATCGGCTTCAGGGGACCAGGGTTCGAGCGAGGTGAGTAGGCGGAGGGGGAATAGTGCAAATAGTAAAGTTAAAACAATTTTAAAAAAAAAATCTTTCCACCTTTTCAAGCAGACCATAGTCCAACCTCATTGTTCATAGGCAAAGACCTTGGTAGCATTAAATACTTGTCATCAGTGTGGGGAAATGGCTATGGGGAGTAAAGCAACAATGTTATTAGGGCTTAACATAACTCTTTCCCTGGGATGCATTTCCCTTAGCCTCAGGAACCACAGCCCCTCCTACTGGGGCTTCATGGATTGCTGCTCTCTACACCCCTTTAAAATACCAGATATGTCCTTCACCTGTTCCACGAGGAGTTGAGGACAGAATTGTATGCTCCCCTGTGGTGAATGGCAGCACAGGGGATGGGCTGATGTTACCTTACAGCTCTGGGACACTCTGGAATGCGGTGTAAAAGTGATGAGATATGCCAGGCTGTCCTGTTCACTGGCACACCAAACCTCGTCTGCCCTCATTGTTTCTCTGGCATGCACACTGTGTGGGAGGAAGAGATGAGTGCTTTACTTATCCCAACGCCACAAAATACTCCATTCATTCTACCACTATGGTGCCTTCTATTCCTCTCCATGACAGCAGTGTGCCAAAATCCTTTAGGGTGACGCCCCACCTGCTCTCCTGCCTTCCTGTCCTAGCTGTTAATATTAAGGAAGACCTATTTTACTGAGGATGCCTACAAATACGCTGCACCATGATGACACTCGGACACCCTTCTCACACCGTAGAAAAAAGCTCTTGAATGACTCATTGAATTAGTTCTTTCAAAATGTCAGAGGGAGAGATGATAAGTAAGGGGATAAAAATACATGAGAACTGCTGTCTGCATATCTCAAAACATGTGCAGGAGTGGAAAAAACAGGGGGGCATATTACCAAGGGCCATTATCGCCGCCTTAGCGGGACTTTTTCCCGCTAAAGCGGCGATAATTTTATCGCCCTATTACCTAGCTGTCGCTAACACCAGTTAGTGACAGCTAGTAGGAGATAGCGAACATCTTGTGGCCCACTTTGCATGTCAGCGATATTTATCGCTAATGACATGCAAAGTGGGCGTGCCAAGATGTTAGCGACTGGAAACAGTCGCTAATATCGCTATCTCCAATTATCAACAAAGCTTTACTTTTGGAAATATTCGCGCTAAGCGCGATCATCTCCAAAAGCTAACGCCTGCCCAGAGCAGTTCTTAGCCATGTTATCCGATGGAAGGTGGATAACATGGCTAAGAGCATTGTCACGATAATGCATGAATATCGCTGATTTTTCAGCGATATTCATGCATTTCGCAGGATTTTTACCGCTTTTTAAAAAAAACTGTGGGGCATATTATCAAGGGGTTTATCTCCGCTTTTTTGGCTTTAAAATCCAAGAAAGCGGAGATAAAATTATCTCCCTATTACCTAGCTGTCGCTAACACCAGCTAGTAGGAGATAGCGACCATCTTGGGCCCCGCTTTGCATGTTAGTGAAATTTATCACTAATGACATGCAAAGTGGGCGTGCCAAGATGTTAGCGACTGGAAACAGTCGCTAACATCGCTATCTCCTATTACCAACTTTTGGAGATATTCGCGCTAAGCTATTGTATTTCTGACAATGGTCAGGTGCAAAACAAAAGCAGCACTCCACAGTCAGGAGATAACTGCAAGCAAATCAAAAGACATAAGTCAATCTACATCACTCATCACCTCTGAAAACCCCTCCCACCCCTCCCCCGCCCCATACCCTACCCAACCCCTCCCAATGTTCCCCCTACCCGGATCCCACCCCAGCCCACTGCACGTGTGTGTTTCCGATATTTTTACCACTTTTTAGATAAACCTTGATAATATCAAGGTATCTCAGCGGTAAAAATCGTCGGAGCGCGGCGATATAATTTTAGCCGCTAACCATGCAACGCGATAATTATCGCTATTGCTTGGTAATATGCCCCAGAACTTTAAAACAACCAGGTTTGAAAGACTTACATAGACTAAGTAACAGTGCTTATTGTTTAAAGAGTGGCACTGATCATATTTTTGCTTCAAATTTAAATTCCAAATCCTCCTGAGGGAGGGATTCGCTTTAACATGGATCGAGGGCTATACAATGAATAAACTCATTGACACCAAAACATGTATTTTTAATTTCAAGTAAAAAAGATTAACAAAATGCATGGGGAAATAAAATAAAATGGAATAGCATGTACCTAGAATGGTTTTAATGCAGCAATGACTGGCAAAATATAAACACGGTGATGTGAGAAGGGGCTCCTTTCCACGGATTGATAGTCCAATAGTCCAAAGCCTGGGTACGACCTCGATTACACTTGTAATGATAAAAATGTTAAATATTTTTTTCAAGAAGATTGTGTAGTGATTAAAAAAATATAAATCATTCATTAGCTTCACTTTGTAGTCATGGTGCATTATATAGGTAGAGAAAAGAAAGTGTTAGATCTTGAAAAATATATTTTAGTGTTCTTTCTTTTTGCATGCTCATCAAAACAACATGCCGATGAATGTTGCTATTTCTAAACATATTTATCCAGTATTATTAAACCATGAAAACACTCTGCGTATAAATGTAGAAGTCCAGTTTGCTATTTTTGTTATCTTATAAAAACACCCACCATGTCTCACTATTCCTTCCTCAAACTCCTGCTTTGTGAATTCCATAAGATCTCCGCACAGAGACAGATCAGCCTGGTGGCATTTCAAACTCATCTTCACCACCATCACATCTTGGGAGTCATGCTCTGTAAACTTCCACTTGATAGCTTGTGCTGCTTTTATTCCAACTCACATTACTTCTGGATCATCGGCAACATATTGGCTTTCTCTGAATAGGCTGTTACTTTACTGTGCTTGATGCCTTTGAATTATAAAGTACCATACCCATTTGGACAGGAAAAAGAGATCTTAGATACACACATGCCACTTTCACATATTTATATCTTGCTGTGCTTTTGTTGATCTCTCTCCTTGTTTCCACTTTAGCAGTAAAGGTCACCATTGTGTTTCACATTCTTTTTATTAAACAATAAAACACCTTGTTCAGAAATATTAAACTCACATTAAGACGTCACCAATTATGGAGAATAATTAATCCACAAAAGGAAAATGGGATACATCTTGCAATGCCAGACACGCAATACATTAAAATGTAACCATTGCTATTTATAATATGTACAAATTGTAGTCACTTCATGGTCACCTGCGACATATCTAACATTTATATTCAGATGTACTAATGTTTTACTAGTTTGCGAATGTAAACACAGGAGAATGCAATGTGCCAAACAGAAAGACAGTTCATTTCGTGAACATTGCATGGACACTCAGGTGAATAAAAAAACAAAAAGTAGCAAATAAAATGTGAAGATATCAAATAGCCATTACTTAATAGCAAATCATGTCAAGTCAAGTCAAGGAAAGCTTTATTCGATTGTTATTATACCAATCATAAAAGCACATATACAACAAGAAAATTTAATATACAATTTCATTATGAATTACACAAGATAAACAATACACAGCAATGTGTTTAGGGTGTCATAAAACCATACAGATACAAATGCTATAATTTCAAGCCTGCTATTCACAAGAAAGGTAGTACCCAGAAATTACAGAGCATCAAATATCATGTTTTTTTCTGCTGCTGAATCGCCTTCTTTAAAAACTTAGCTACTCTCCACCCAACGTGTTCATCTTCCAATAGCTGAAACCGGATAAAAGCTGGATGGCATTAACTTACACCTTGACGTCTTAAAAGTGGAAGTATCTACACTTTCCTCAACTCTACATAAAATTTACAAAAAAATATTAAAGGAATCGTGGACTGCTCAGAACGTTTGTCACAGAGGCAAAGTGTCATGACCAGTCATTAATGGATGGTGTTGTCATTATTCTATGGACATTACCCAATATAAATCTAATCAGAAGCATCCTGTCGAAGGCTCCTGGTACAAAAAGTAGGTAAGGCTCCATTCGTATTTAGGAAAGCGTTAGCTGGTGGTGCATAATAACAGGTTTCACCATTGCCCCTGCCATTCTCAATTATCCCAATAATTATAAACCCTCCATTGTCAGTGCCTTTCTCTACACGGGTAACATAGTGGTGGGATTCGTAAAATATTCCAGATGACCTAGGTCCTTCATAAAACTACATATAAACTTAATCCAAGGGATCTTTAGAGCCCCATCCAAACCCAAACTATCCTGCATTATATCTCTATTTAACTTTGTCTGCTCCTTGGTCCAGAACCTATGCCATAGGAGTACTGGTTTCAATCTGATGAGATCTGAAATAAACGAAAGACCCAGCTCCTCATGCAAACAAAGGAGGACGTGCTAGGAAGAGCAGACAAAATATACCACAAGAAAGAATTTTCCACCTGCTGCAGTGGGAGGGTATTAACAAAACCCCACACTGCTGCCCCATACATAGCGGAAGTGAAGCACTTTGCTTTAAATATTTGCAAAAGCTCCCCTGGCGGATTCTCCCCCAATTTCTTAGCAAAGGATGCTAGGGCTGTGGTTGATCTAATGAACACAAGTTTTTTTAGTAGTTATCGTCTGGGACCAGGTGTCATTCTGGCTGAAAAGAATACCGAGATACGAAAAATTCCTGGTTGTGGCTAACTTATTGTCTTCCAGAAACATTTCCCTTACTCTCTGAATCCCTTTGCATGACAAAAGTTTTAGAAACGTTAATACTAAGTCCCAGGTCTGTCATGAAGTCATTAAAACTGTCAAGGACCCTCTGTAGGCCATTTTGTGTCCGCGCCATTAAAACCGCATCGTCTGCATATAGAAGTGCTGACACAGGTCGCCCTCCAACTTGTGGGAAATCTTGTCCCTGCCTAATCAGTGCTTCGCCCAGGTCATTTATGTTCAAATTAAAAAGGAAGGGGCCAGGACACAACCCTGCCTGACCCCTCTCCTGATGGGGAATTAATCTGTACAGTCCCCTCCTATGCCATAACGAACAATGGCAGAGGCTCCGTTTTACAGTAGTTGCAGCAGCGCTTTTATGTTTGGGTCAACACCCACTGCTACGGGAACCTCCCATAGCCTCCCATGCCTTACGTAGTCGAAGGCCGCCGTGAGGCCCATGAACACCAAAAAGAGACAGCCCTTTTTTGTTCTGGTATATTTGCAAATCAAAATAGACAGGTTTGGGCTTTGTTCTGTAGTGCCTAGCCCTTCTCGAAAATCATACTGTAGGTCGGACAATACCTCATTGTCTTCTCCTCCGTATTGCAAGCGCTCCAGAACAATGCGGCCCTCCACTTTTACCATTGAGTCGAGAAGGGAAATCGGCCTATAACACCCCGGGTCATGACAACCACCTCTTTTAAATATTGGGATAATTATTGATTCCACCCAAGTCTTTGGTATTGATGTTCTAAAGCTGGCATTTATGACTTGAGTTATTATGGGACCCCAGGGGGAGAGATTAGATTTAAATAAATCAACTTGCACTCCGTCTGGTCCCGGGGCCTTGCCTCCCAGACTATTGGAGAGCTCTCTAATCCCTACATCCAGTGTAACTGCAGTTCTACCCTATCTGCCTGAGCTGGGAGGTAGGGAGCAGTTGTGGGTCAGAAGTTCCTTGCCCATTATAAAACTTGGTACAATGGTTAATCCATGCCTCCTCCGATATTGCGATCTCAATTGTGGGACTGTTACCATCTGATAGAAAAGGGGCCCCTACTGCCCTCCAAAATGCCACACTAACGTACTGTAAAGCCGCTGTGTGAAGAGTTTCCTATGCTTCCTGTCTCAAGATACATTTTCTGTCCATGATGGCCCGCTTGTACTCTGCTCTAACCTGTCTCACCCTGTTGGGGGATCTTGATTGCCTATGCAACTCCTATTTCAGGTTAGTATGTGCTTGTGTGCATTGTTTATCAAACCACCCTTGTTCTTTATGATTGTTGCGGTGTTTCACAGCTAATAAACTTCTGATCTAATTACATATAACTAAAAAGGAATGTACAATGCCATCACAGGAGGATGTCTCATTCAAACAGATGTCAAAAGCTGGTTTACTATTCTCAATTAGTTTAGTAATCACCACATCACGGTCTACTTTAGACCATTGTATGGAGTATCCATTAGTTCTACTCAATTTGAGGTTGCCTGTTGTTGGGTGATTTTGGTTTGCGTGGAGGAAGTTTAACCTCCAAACAAAGCGGGAGGTTGTCACTCATTGGATTATCACCAACCTTGAAAGAAAAACCCCTAGGTACAAATGAGCATGAAACTAACATAAAATCGATTGAAGACACTAGTCCTCTTCCATTAAAAGTGCTTGGCATGAGTACAGGGGGGTTAGTAGGTCATTCACAAAACCCAGATCATTAGTATGCACAAGCTCATTAAACAAGTCACCCAACGACGTGTGACAGAAGTGAGTATTATGCACCCCGCCATCATTATCAAATCCACATAATCTAATATCAACAGAGTTACAAATAATCATACTATCTGAAGTATCCGCATTGCAGATATCTAACAAAGTCCCAGATAACTTCGCAGCCACGGTGCTAATTTCCCCAGGTAACACATTGTTATAGAAATTAGCCAAAACGATGTGGTGGGTAGTGCCCAAAGAAAATTCTAAAGTGTGATAATAGCAATCCCCCGCACGAAAGGCTATATTTTCAACCATCAAACTATTCGAGATATATGTACAGTGTCCACCCTTAGGTCTGCCTCCTAAAGCCTTTATTGCTTGGTTATTAAACGTCTTAAAACTATTGATGTGGATTGGGTCCAGGGACAATGTTTCCTGCAGTCCCAATATATCAACATTTGCTATGACCTCACACCAGGCTGGATCTTGGATTTTAGAGCGCAGCCCCGTGATATTCCAAGAGTTGGTCCTCCAATTGGGGTCCACGGGGTTAGGCAAAGGACTAGTTGGCAACACACCTGAGAGGATGATCTGATCCAAACCTCCTGTCTCTCGTGGGCTGGTACAATGAACAGATGGGTCTGGTCACTGATCCAGAAATACTGGGTCACCATCCCTCAGTATTGGGACAGGTTTCAACTGCATATAGGGTACTCTTTTCGCTTGATTGCTGCAATCTGAGCTGACTACCTGTTCTGGGGACCCCTCTTCTTGATCCAATACTAGCTCACAATCGGGTTCTAACTGCTGGGAATTATGAGTCAGTCAGTCGCTATCTTTCAGGTTATTGAGAGGCTCAAAGTAGTTGTTAATCAGGACAGCATAGCTGTCCAGTTATGGCTCTGTTATAAAACCCTAATAGCAAATCAAAATCGCTTGGCACTAAACATTAAATATTTCAAATGCTTACAAAATAGAGCTTTTTCCCTTGCAAAAATCACAAGGGGAAGCACGTAGTTGCCAGATGCAAGCAATAAAAAAGTTGTATTTTCTCATCTTTTTTTACTACAAAATAGCTGTGCTTTATCTCATCGCATGAGCAAGTGGATGAGGCTGTTGTCAATGTTGCAGAGTAGGAGAAGGCAGCAGGAGAGAATAGCTGGGGTAAAAATCACACTACTAACCAGAGGAGGAAACCTATGCCATTTACACGTTTAATAAACAGGTGATACATGCCCCAGTGGATGAGCTTGATGCAGTACTACATAGAAAGGATAAACATTGTTTACCATGAAACCGGGAGAGTACATGCCATCACAACAACGCAGTCATTTAAACAATTGCGTTGTTGCAATGCATGCCATTACACAGCAAGTCGTAACAACGACTTGTTCTAGGGATCAGAAGGTGTTGGATTTAAAATCCAACACCTTCCCTACTGTTGCACAGACTGGAGTTGAAATAGTAAATTATACTATTCCAAAATTCAGCGCCCCCCCCCAGAGCAAGTTGTTGTTCTCACCTGCGGAGTAATGGCATGCATAGTTACAACTCGGTCATTGTAACCGCGTTGTAATTGCATGCAGTAAAAAAACAACCGGGGTAACGTGGCATAAACGATAGAAACACCCAAAGACATGAGGCTCTACCCACACATACACTGGTCCTATATTCATGGCAGCTCCTTTTCACAGGTGGATTTCAGAGTGTTGTAGTTTTTATTGTAAATGTATGGGCACGATGATGCCCAGAATGAGCACCCCTATTGCAATTTCGAGTACACCAGTGGAACTACAAGAAAAAGAAGTCGATTTTTATAGACTTGAATATTTTCCCAGAGATAATGCATGATTCTTATATGTTACAGCACTGTGGACTTTATAACCGCATGGCCAGAGGGGACCTTAATGATAGTTATTTCTTAGGTAAGGTACTGAACAACTGACAAGCAAAGGCATGATCCATGAACTTAAAGAAAATTTCCTCTATTTGTCACACAGTCTTTCCGGCTCGCTGTAGGGGTAAGAGGAAATGTCCTGGTTGTGGGTGGACACTGGGATATGCCCCGACTTCTCCTTTGAAGAGAGAAGTGGCCAATGTGAAACATCTTTGCCTGCTCCTGAATACTAGATCAGTGCGCAGACATGCTCAGGAGATCTTCGATCTCCTTGTCTCGGAAAAACCTTTATGTCTAATGTTGACAGAGACATGGTTAGGGGATCTGTCTAATCCCGATATTTCTGTAGCTATCCCGCAGGATTATAACATTTTTAGGCAAGATAGATTGAAGGGGAGGGGAGGAGGGGTGGCTCTTGTGATGAGTAAGCTTGTCACCTGCTCTGTTATCCCTATGGATATTATTACAGGTTCTGAATCCTTGGCCTTCTCTATCTCATTGGCCCCTCATCAAGCTATTAAAGGGTTGTTGGTCTATAGACCTCCTGGACCGGTTGCATCCTTCTTTGAGGAACTTCAGGCAGCCATTTCTGGGCTAGCCTTGAGTGCTGAGCACTGTGTATTGGCGGGAGATTTTAACTTCCATTTGGACGAGGGAGAGGATCCGGATGTGAGTAAACTTCTTGATATTACGGCCCCCCTTGGCCTTGTTCCGTTTCTCACCGGCCCAACACACGATAGAGACCATACCCTTGATCAGGTCTTATCCACGGTCCGCTTAGAAGGCATTGAACTTCTCCCGGTACTCTGGTCTGACCATAGGCTGGTTAGGTTCTATGTTCAGGGTATGAACAAAACCCAGAGCACTGCGTCTAGACAGTTCGGCCCTTCCTCTAGAGCACTTCATCGGGTGACTCCGGCGATGTTAGCTCAGGCATCTCTCAACCATCTTGCCCTCTTTCTGGCGACCTAGAGCGGGACTTAGAGTCTCTGCAAGGGTGGTTGACCGATAGGTTGAACGATTTAGCCCCTGCGCTGGCCCTTCGGCCTACATCGAAGCGGGTCTCCGCTCCGTGGTTCACGGAAGCGCTGTCGGCTTCTCGACGGCAGTGCAAGTTGGCTGAGAGGGCTTGGCGCTCACAATACGATCCGGTGGCCAGACTTGCATATAGAACGGCGATTAAAGTCTATCATCGCGGTATCCTACATGAGAAAAGGGGCTACTTTGCTAGGAGGATAGAGGCAGCCTCTAATTCGTGTAAAGAAATCTTCACTACTGTGAGGGAGTTTACGGCCCCGTGGTCGAATCTCACTCAGGCTGCCTCCTCGGACTCCTGGGTTTGTGACCTGGCCAAGTTCTTTACGGCCAAGATTAAACTGATTCAGGACTCCTTTCCTGAGAGGTTGGTTAAAGCCTCCCCTCGTTTGGGGGAGGGGTCTGCTCCACTGGCCATCGTGGACCCTGTCCTGACTGTTTTTCCGCCTATTTCCTCTTCTGTGTCATTCGCACTTTTGGCCAATCTTAAATCTGGGTCACCTGTAGACCCTTGCCCGGCCAAATTCCTGGCGAGGATGGTGGAGGTGGTAAACCCGTTGGTGAATCCACTTCTGAACCTCTCTCTTAGTGAGGGGACGGTCCCGCATATCTGGAAGCAGGCAATGGTGATCCCCCTCCTTAAAAAGCCAGGCTTGATTCTGAGGTGTTAGCCAATTATAGGCCCATCTCGCTCCTCCCGGCATTGGCCAAAGTCGTGGAGAAGCACGTGCACAGCGTGCTCTCTACTTTTTTGGAGACCAATGACCTGCTGCATCCCCCTCAATCTGGCTTCCGCCCCAATCTAAGTACCGAGACAGCGTTGCTGGAGGTGTCGGAAGCCATTAAGGAGGCTCTGGATTCAGGGGGCAAAGTCATGCTTGTCATGCTCGACCTGTCGGCGGCCTTTGACACCGTCCCCCATGAGGGGCTCCTCGCCAGACTTTATGACATCGGTCTGAGGGGGGCGGTGCTCAGCTGGTTTACATCTTTTTTAGTGGGTCGTCGACAAACGGTCTGGGCCTCTCCTAGCTCTGCCAAGATGCCGCTGTTGGGAGTGGGAGTTCCGCAGGGTTCTGTGTTGAGCCCGACTCTTTTTAACAACTTTATGACTCCCTTTGTAGATTCTGATGTGCTCCTTAGAGCCAGGAAGCCGCTTGGCCGCAGCGCGCTTTAGAAATTTCTTTTTCATTTCATTTCATTTCATTTCATTTGGCGCACTGGCGGAGTCTTTTGGGGCCCAGATCGTTTCCTACGCCGATGATACCCAGCTCCTCTTTACGAGTGGGGAAGGTGAGGAATTTGACGGAGAGAGCATTCGAGAGTGCCTGGAGGCCGTTTTCAGGTGGTTTCATCTGAACGGCCTCAAATGAAATTCAGATAAGTCCGAGGTTTTGTTTTTTGGCTGTACCTCGGACCCTGATTGGCATACATGGTGGCCGACTAATATGTTCCCCCCAGCTAATGCGTCCCGGCTGGCAAAAAATCTGGGTATTAAGATCGACGATGGTCTGACTATGAGATCTCAGATCCTCGGTCTTACGGGCACATGTTTTGGCATTCTCAAGATGCTCCGGAAGTTTCTCCCCCTGCTGTCGGAAGAACATAGGAGGATTACGGTGCAAGCCCTAATTGGCTCCAGATTGGATTATTCCAACGTCCTTTATCTGGGCCTTCCAGACTATCTTGTACAGCGGTTAAAAGTGGTGCCGAATTCTGCTGCTCTGGACATTTTTGGCCTTCATAGGCGTGCCAGAGTGTCCGGCCTTTTGCAGTCCCTCCATTGGCTGCCTATCCGGAAACTGATAGTTTTTAAGACGCTGACACAAGGCGCTCTTCGGTTCAGGAGCAAAATACCTTCAGCGCAGGCTAGGCTTCTATCGCCCGGCCCGTGCTTTGCATTCTGAATCTTTGTTTCTTGCGAAGGTCCCCCGAATAAAGAAGGCCCGTATTGGGGGGCGTTCTTTCGAGTTAAGGGCACCACAGCTTTGGAATGCTCTGCCATTGGCCCTACGGGGTAACTCTGACCTATTGTCCTTTATGAGGGACCTTAAAACGTGGCTCTTTACCCTGTAAGATGCTCTTTACCCTGTAAGATGCTTTTTCCGTTGTTCGGTTGTTCCCCTTTTCCTTTTCTCTCCATACCTGTGTTGTGTTGTTTTTTTTCTGCTGTTATGAGCTGCCAATTAAAGCGCCGGGACACTCCAGTGGAGTAGCCGTGCGCTATATAAATCTTAAATAACATAACATAACATAACATAACATAACATAACAAGGAAAGGCATGATCCATGAACTTAAAGATTACAGTGATGAAACAGCCTGCAGGAGTGTTGCCTTTTGTGCTATGATGCACAACATTGCTAACAGAAAAAGTCCTCAGTTGTTCTAGATAGCTCTGATGAAATGATGTTCCACCACCCTTCTCACCCAACTACAAGCTGCAGAAAAGCTTAGGTGTAGGAAAATTCACTTTTTGCATGATCACCCCATTTTTTTTGGACTGATGCTGCTCTTCTTTTGACTCTGCAAACTGGGACTCCTCTAACCGATCCCCAGCACAAACCTGCTAACCCCTTAAAACATGTTGAAATTGGCTATTCTCCTAAATATCCTACTAGTCCTATAAGTCCCTAATATGAGGTACAAAGTGGATCCAGGGCCTGTAACTTAAATTTCATTCAGCACACATTGTGTCACCACTAAATGCAAAACATGACTGTAGACCTGCCACATGCAGCTTTGAACTGCAAATTTGAGCTGTTAAAATAACCCATTATGACAAGTCTAAACCCTCCCTTTAAATATTAATACGCTACGCTAAGTACGACTTAATATACAATATGGCAGGGTGCATGGTAGTAAAATTTAGGAAATTTAAACTGTTGATGTAAACAAAAACCCAAAAGATATTTTCACTGTAGCGGGAATAGCTGTTTCAAAGGAAATCATTGGGATACATTATTAAATAATAATGTTATCTTCTCCTAAAATGTTAATTCTTTGTCTTTTTAAAAACTTTATTACAAAACCAATTCATTGGTAGAGTCAAATATTTTACAAAACTCACTTTTAAAAAGTAGCTTTTTTACATGAGCTTCCAACTGTCATCCATGAGCTGAATAGCTCCTTGATGAAGTGAGAACTTGCTCCCAGAGCGGAGACAAAGACCTTGTTGTGGGGAGGTGTTCTGTTTCTAAGACAAGACGGTCACTTGGGAAGTGCCCAGGAACTTCATCAACTTCAAAAGGCTACTCTTTAACAAATGGAAGTAGCTAATAGATGGGCATGCCACATGTTTTGTCCCTCTAGCCCATCAGATACTAATCCCAGTGGGAGAGGAGCTCCTACCAAAACTGGTGTTGAGTGCCCACAGAGAAGGGGTTGCCCATTCCCTAGGCACACCTCTAAGGTGGGAAGAAGAGCTTGTCATAGGGGACGGAATGTTATGCCATCTTAGTTTTAGCCAGAGAGCGGCACTGTGAGATTCTTTCCATATGTGGGTAGGGTTACCCCTGGGAACATTTTCCTCTGTTGGTTAGGGAGGAGTCAGGAGTCACACTCATTTACCGGCTAGTGACAGGCAGAAATGTACCAATTATGGGCATCCTCTCATGACATTACTGAACCTGTGCAAGACAGAGGAAAGCAAGCCTTTCCTTTTTTGACCTACAAGGAGAAACCAAGAGCTGCACCTTTTCCCACTTGTACCCAAGACAATGAAGCGGTTTCCAAGGGTAAGATGTCACTCCTCTGCTTAAGCTACAGGAACAACAAAACTCCGCCCTGGACCCTGCTGGTGGCTTTTGTTGGAATGATTTGTGAACTCCAAATGCTGTTCCATCGATCCTGGAACCCTTGGAAGGTACAGAGTACTCCTCCTGCCTAAACTTAAAAACGTGGGACTTAGAATCTTTTCGCTAACTTTTTGCCTACAGAGCAATCATGAGACTTGGAACAACCTGCCAGCCGATCCTCCTAGTGTGCATTGCTTGTAGACCTGACTTTGCCAGAGCTCCTGCTGCATTTATCTCCTCAGCAGCAAATCCAGTTCAGTGGGCCTGACGCCGAAGGGGATCCATCAATGTTGATCCATCATTAGCTACTGCTTTCGACTTCCAGAAAAGAGTCTAAGTCAGAAGGTAAGCTTCACCAGCTCTGACTAAACACCCCAAATCCACCTCAACAAGTGCATCTTCGGATCCAGACTGCAGTCTTGCACCGCTGACCTTCTTGGAAATTTTCAAAGAGTGAAAGAATTTCCGACCAGGACCAATCTGACCTGTGTATATTACCTGCACTCCATCGCATTCAGCATTATACCTTGCCCTTGTCCCATGGCCAGTAGCCTGCAGTTGGTGCTAGGCGCTTTCTGGTATTTTTTTCATTTAACATTTAAAAAACATATTTCCAGATCCTTTAAATTTTTTTGGTTTTGGCGTCATTTGGTTCAATTGATTATTTTCTATTTCTATGAGTTAGTTAGGTATGTTTTAGGCATGTTCAAAGTAGGCTCTGACCCAGGGGCCCAGCCTTTCAAGGGGACCCCTTAGAGAGCCAGCTCTGTTATGCAGAGAGTCTTGCCCTGATGACCTTGACTATTTTTTAACAGATTGTTGTAGTGTGTGAGAGCCTATTACAGACATTGTGCAGTCAAAATGTGCTTGTTTCATGCCACATCCATATAAAAAGTTTCTTTTAGATTAATACACGACCTCACATATAAGAAATAGAAGATGTCGCAGAGATTTTTTGCAGTAATACTAGGGAGCTGCTGCTGTGTGACAACACTGAAAACACACATCATTATCCCTGAATAGCACATGTGCACACATTTAGAATTTTTCCAAAAACGGCATGAAAGAGCTGGAACTGGCTTATCAAACCAAAGCTGTTCGGAACAGGGGCCGCCCAAAATTCATTTTGCCCAGGACCCCCAAAGTACTTAAAACGTCCCTGGAATTAGTGTGAGGTTTATATTGTGTTGTTTTTTTGACTCTCTAACTGTTTTTGTATTTCTAAATGCTTTAAACAGCTTCTTAAACTAGGCCTGTCTGCTCTGTGCCAGGGGTTGAGCTCAAGTTTAAATCACGAAAACCTTCACAGAACCTACCAAGAATAGTGCAGTCATTCCCTGTGGTGGACTACATTCCACCTCAACTAATAATCCACTTTCATACATTCCCTTAACACACTGTACCCCGGGTTTACTAACTTTGCACACAATGCAGCGCAGCGTCCACATTTTCTGTACTGTGTTGTGCAAAGGGAAACACAGTGCATAGACATTTCTATTAAAAATTGTGAAAAAAACGTGTAAAGCCATAAAATCATGCTTGAGATCGCAGACTAGTTCTGTAAAAGTTACCCGTATTATGTTCTCCGGTTAATAAAAAAGTGGCAACATCATTGGTAATATCAGTCCGTGCTATATACAGAAATACAAAAGTTATTTTACGCTGCAATAGCAGCAAGCAGAAGCCCAGCTTTAGTTTGTACTGACTTTCGTTGTACAAACAGTTGTGCCAGGCTGTAATACTAAATCTGCAGTTGTAACTTAAGTGATATGGTTCAGGTAAGTCGATTGTTTGTCAGAATCACTGATTGCTAATAGGAGTTTGAAAGTGGGATGTGATTTCTCTTTCTCTACCCACTGCGGCAATGATATAATGTTATATTACAGCAAGATAGCATCTGCACTCTGGGCCAGACTGCACTGACTAATAAAAAAATCAATTCGATTATATTTTTGGGAAGATTTAATAACAGGACAGCTGTAATAAAAGTATAAATCTATTTGGCTTGCACTTTTATTAAAAGTTTCAGAGCTCGCGAACAATGAACTGCTCTTAGTAAATACTGTCATTGATTTTTTTTTCAGAATGTCTTTATTATGATGTGCTTTCCGCACACGAGAGACGTGTGATTCATCATAACACAAGTGAAAGGTGTCTTCAGGGGTGAACTGAAGGAATAGCTGTAAGTACCTGCCATCCTATAATTATACTTCTAGTAAGCGGCAAAAACTATCCCAAATGATTTGAGCATTTTGGAGCACGTAGGACATTGTGTGTGTGTTTGTGTGGGTGGGTGTGTGTGTATGTGTGTGTTTGTGTGCGAGATAGCAAAACATATTTAGTGATTGATTTAAAGTACATAAGAACCTCTAAGAAACGTAGTCACGTGCTAATGGAATTTTCTAATTATGAAAATATAAGAAAACTGTGACTGATACATTTCGGGCCTCATTTATGAAGCCCTACCGGCACTTTTGCGCTGCTAGAACATCACTTTTTTGACGTTCTGGTGGCGCAATGTGCCACTGCATATTTATAAGGCCACGTAAAGTCACTTTACATGTTTTTCATGGCCTTATAAATATGAGCCCCTTTCACACAGAAAATTGCTTGAAAGGGGCGTTCCGTGGGTTTTGCTGTGGGTCTTTCCACGAAATGCCCATGGAACCAGACACATTCCCAGATTTATGAGAAATCATAAACCTGGGAACGCATCAGAACCTAACATTAAGGAGGCGCAATGAGGAGAAATATTTTAATTCCTCCTTGTGCTTTCCGTTTTCTATGTGTGCTGCATTCTGCAGCACACATAGGAAAATGAAATCGCCTGAATTTACTTGAAGTTTTTATTAACTGTACAATTAATTAAAATCTTTACAGTAAAAAGAGAAAGTACATAGAACAGTAATTGTAAACTTCTTTGCTTATAAAAATGTGTAGTCCTGTACTGATTAAGAACAGTTTAAAACAAATACAATAAAAAGATCAGGCAGCCCCTGACTAGGCCTTATATGCCTGGAGTTAGTCTTTACCGCAGGCTTTTCTTTCTTTGGGGGAGGTACAAATGGTACTGTCGATGATACTACCTAATGAGATCACTTCAGCTTTGATCCATGGCTTTTGCAGTGGACTTCCCAAGTGTTAAAATGCTCTCATTATTGGCTTTTAGGGCTAGCCTGATTTGATGAACAACTTTCGCCGATCTTGCTAGAGTCATTGTATTGGTGGTTGACAGGCACAAGGCTGATGTTTCCGAGCATGTTTTTATGTTCTAATTGAGGCAAATCGGACGCAACAATCGCCGGCGTTCATTGTTGAGATGAGGACAGCAGCAGGATTCCCTTGTGTAGGTACACAGCCTGCAGGTTTTGGAGTCCCCTCTATGAGCCCACGCGGGGTTGAAGTCTGCTATTCCAAGCGTGGTCAGCCTAATAAATAGAATTTTACTTCAGACCCGTGTTGTGACGGCGTCGCTTAGATAAGGTTGTGTGTTTCCCACTGTGTATGAGTTGTTTAGCAGTTCCAATTGGGAGCTACAGCGTAGGGTTTTGTAATCAAGTTCCAAAGAGATTTCGTGCACTTGTTTGTTGATGGCTCTCTTCCAGGCAGTCAGTGGGATGTCCTGCCGATCGAACTTTTCTTCCGCTATCATCAAAACTTTGATTGCGTTGCCCAGCCTGGTGTGCCATGTCGAATCTGAGTCTTCAAAGATAGATCTCAGGTGATGTTTTAGAGAGTTAGCCGGGGCCTTTAATATCCTTAGATACAGCGTGATCAGCTCCCCCTGGCCGATCACATCTGGCCTTGCTAAACCAAGTTCCAGTCTCAGCCTGGTTCTTCTTGCTGGTCTAGGCATGTGTAGCACTGACTTGTAGGCCTTAGCTTGGGCAGAGTTGAGATAGGCGTCCAGCTTCCCGGGGAAAGCAAGATGACCATAGGAGATTGCTGGAAGGAGTTTTGCTCTTAGGGCTATCAGAATTGGACTAGCGGATGGACTGATCAGGTTCTGACTTAGTTGTCTTAACAGATGTGTTACGTTGTTGGCTTTTGAGGCCTGCTGATTTAGGTGTACATTTGCTTTGGCCCGTTCCGAGAACCAGACTCCTAGGTAGTTATATGAGGCCACCGAGTGTATTTGAGCATTTGAATTTATTGATATTGTGCAGGAAGGTGTCCCTTTCGGCACAAAATCAATCAGCCTCCTAACGTAGACACCCTTGCACCATGGTGCAAGGCTGCCTGCGTCGGTGCACGGCAGCCCATTGTGCACGGCTATTGTTGAAAAGGATAAGAATGCACTGCATTACATATATATGGCGCATTCCTTCCCTTTTTGTTTTGACATAGGGCAGCGCAGCAAGATCCCTTGAGCTGCAAACATGCAGATCCCTCTGCCCAAAAGCAATTCTGAATCGTTTAGAAAATGGTGTGAAGATTCATCAAACGGCACCAAAGATATTGGCAAAAGAAAAAATGCTTTTTGAATAGAAACAAGGCCCTAACTATAATTACCTACTGGTGGTCGCCAGTAGGTAGTTATAGTTAGTTTCATGGAGATTGGTCAAACATCACCAAAGTTATAGGCAAGCAAAAAAATGCTTCTCCTATGGAAACTATGTCCTATATATATATTAGATCCTAACTTTAACTACCTACTTGTGACCAACATTAAGTAATATATATCATGAAAACTAACGAACAGCCGCCAAGAGAGTTCTGGTTAGGAACTAGTATATATATATATATATATATATATATATATACAGAAATGCTCGCTTCAGCCACAACTTCCACTCGGACTTGCAAAAGGAAGACGAGGCAGACCCAAATTCTATGCTTCAGTTTATTTAAAAAAAGCCACCATCCCTCACGACGCGTTTCGGCAGATCCCTGCCGTGATCACATGACAACATTGTCGTGAAACACACACCCATTTAAAGTGCAAGTGCATTGATAGACATAGAAGACAAATATGTAAATACTTGAGTCTTACTTTCTTTTCCTTAACGCATAGTTATTTTTAAAATAAATGTAAAATACATTAAAAAAAATATACATTTAAAAAATATACATTTTTTTAAAAACCACAACAATTCCTGCTTAAATGCATGTATGTGATATCTAGCATTATTCAAATTGCTTGCCCAGAATTGATAAGACAATTTACCTAGGTTGCTTGCATTTATGCCCGTCTTAGAACCGTGTTATAGTTTTTGGATGTATAACTTGTGTTACTAAGAATTTATTCAATACTCATTAATTCTCTCCTATATTCTCACATTGTATTTCCACAAAGAAACCCCATCTTATTTCACCGTAATGGTGATTTTTATAAAGTGCATAACAGAAAGTAATATAAAAATAAAACGTATCCCAATCCGCTGTGTTAAACAATTTTTTGTATATTTGTTCTCTTTTTTGTATTTTACTCGAAAAGCCTGAAGGCATACATATATAATTCATTTCGATTATCTTTTCCAACATCTATTCTTGTTACAGTATCAGGGGGACAGTCTATATGGATCAGTAGAATTCATAAGGCTCAGTGAATGATTCCCACAATCAGCTAAAACATGTTATAAAACACCTTAAAAGCCAATTCATTACTAAAACATCCTCCTAAAATCCATATAGAAAAATATATAACTATGTTAAAATAGACTAATCTATTTCATATAAAATATTTTGCAAAATAAATAACAGAATATTGTTTTCTTCAATAAATTTCCTAGTCAATAACAGAAAACATCGATGAATGACCACCATTGACCAATAATTTCATAAATATATACATCTTCATTTTCACAAGGTTTCTCATAGTTATCTGCTTGAAAACCACTATATACTCATTCAATCTATGCTGTTAGCTTTTTCCTCTTGTAAAGCAAAATGTTGACATGTACAAATTTGCAGCTGAGGTTAGGAATTGCTAGTCCAAGTACGTGCACAGATCCTCACCCATATTCAGTCCATTCGGCTGCATAGTGTCTAATAATAATATCTAGTGGGTCTCTAAGCGACGTAGCATTCCCTCCCTGTCACCACCTCTTCTCTGGATCGGAACAGTATCTATTAAATAATATTTCAGATCTTTAGTTCTGCCCACATGAAATTCCTTGAAGTGACGGGCTACAGGGTAGCTAGGGTCATTATTGTTAATCGCCCTGATATGTTGTAGCACCCTTTTATGCCCAGGTAGCTTAGCACTTCCAAAATATTTCATATTGCAGCTGCATTCCAGGATGTATACTACATATTCACTTTTGCGTGTTAAATATTGTTTGGTCTGTTGGGGTTTTAAGCTGAAAGCGGTCATAAATGATGTTTTATTTGCGCCAAAAGTACATGCTTTACAGCTAGAACATTTAAAAAAAAACCTTCCGGGTAGTAAACCATTGCTTGTTATCCTTACACTCAGGGCTACTTTTCACAAGGATATCTGCCATGGAGGTGGATTTCCTATAAGTTATAGCCGGATATTCTGGGAGTGTGTTGCCGATTACAGGATCATCCTTAACAATGTGCCAATTACGTTGGATTATCTTACGTAATGACCTGTGTTGACGACTATAAGTGAGGATTAGTCTAGGGGCCTTATCCTCTATTGGTGTATTCGTTTGCTGACCAATTGCCGGAGCAATAGCTACCTCCAAAAGGTCTTCCCTAGTCCTCATCCTGGATTTCCTTATTGCTATATCAATGGTTTTAACACCATATCCCTGATCCATGAATCGTAGTTTACTCTCCTGTTGATGTTTGATCAATTCTGCCTCGTTGTTGCAAATTCGGCGCAATCTTAGCATCTCCCTGTAGGGGATGCTGTGTATAAGATGTGCTGGATGCGCACTTGTTGCACGCAGCAACGTGTTGCAAGCTGTGTCTTTTCTGTAAAGTGTGGTGTTTATTTTCACATTTTCTACGATGACCTGTACATCAAGGAAAGATGCTTAGTGGTTACTTATATGAGATGTGAAGCTCAAATTCTTTTCATTATCATTTAAACTTTTAATGAAATCGTCAGCCTCTTCTTGGGTTCCATTCCAAACAATCATAAGATTGTCAATACATCTTAACCACAATACAATTTTGTTGCTGTATGTGTCCCTGTTTTGCCTCCTGAGAACCAGCTCCTCCCACCAGCCCATGAATAAACATGCATAGCTGGGGGAGAAGCTGGCCCCCATGGCAACTCCCTGCCCTTGACGATACATCTGTTTGCTAAAAAGGAAGACATTATGCTCTAAACAAAAAATCAACATATCCATGAGCATTTTGTTTTGTTGGGTATACTCAATCGGTCTCTTGAATAGGAAATGTTGTACGGCTTTCAGACCATCAGAATTTCTTATGAATGTATATAATGCAGAGACATCAAGAGTGAATAACTGATAACCCTCCCGCCAATCTACCTTGCCAATTTTAAGTAGGAAGTCACCAGTGTCCCTTACATATGATTCCAATTTTTGAACATGTTCTTGCAAGAAGAAATCTATGTATTTTGACAAGTTCTCTAGGGGACCATCACATGCCGCGATAATAGGGCGGCCCGGCGTTTTTCCTTATTCTTATGGATTTTCGGGATGAAGTAAATTACCGGCGTTTTGCGAGATAATATATATATATATATATATATATATATATATATATATATATATATATATATATATATATATATATATATATATATATATTATCACATTAGTTCCATTTTACCGGGGGCTCCGAACCTGCAGGACGGGCTCCTAAGACAGGAATGGAAATCCTGCCACTTAGCAATACCTCACAAACAACAACAGAGCCCAACTCCGTCTGATGCAAAAAGCTGACTTTTATTTCGTCAAAAACACTGCAGCTTTTAAACACACTTGATTGGTCCCGCCGCGTTTCAGCGTTACTCCGCCTTGTTCACAGGTGGGTGTGTTGCAAATTAATTCCAAGTGGACTTTGGCCCGCAGCATGGTGACCACGGGACCCAGAATGCACCAGCTAGGTAATCTTGACTTGTAGATAGGAACTTGTGCAAGTCTTTCAAATAGCGTGATTTCTTCCCTAAAAACAATTCATTCTGCCCTCAGCTGGGTGCATAACATATATTTGTTTGGCAAATGTCTCACCAGGCTGCAGTGTTTCCAAATTTGTGCTGACGCTGCGGAGTTGCAGGAGATAGGAAGGCACCTCTCACCTCTCCCTTTCTTCCAAAGCGAATTGCCACATAGCCTTTGAAATTCCTTTTGTGGCTTTTGTGGATCGGGATGAAGTAAATTACCGGCGGTTTGCGATATATATATATATATCATGTCACCAAAATGCCTGTAGCATTAGAAGGGCACACAACCGAGCCTCAAACCATGCGGCCAATTATTACCTCGCTGCAGCTTGCCTCGCCATTGCCATTAATATTCCTCAATGCAACGCGTTTCGAGGCACATCACGCCTCTTCATATTGGGCAAGGAAAGCAAACACCTTAGCAACACCGATAAGCCACAACATCGACCTGCAAGAAGAAGAAAGAAGGATTAAAGAAGCATTTGTTCCAAACTTGTGTAAACAAAATTCATTTTGTCAATAAATACACCAAACATTAAGAAAATTATTCAGCCTTCTCACTTCTTTTTCCACCCATCCCTCCCCCAGATTCCCAAGTAGAAAAGCAGAGAGACACTAAAACACCCAGTTAGAGAATCACCTAAATACTCACTCACACAGACAGCCCAAACTCATATGTATTCAGTGGTAATGGAGGCAGCTGTACATATGTTTAGGAGAACAGAATACATACTAACACACCCAGGGGGTAATTCATGCAGCCCCTTACAGACACATTTAGAGAATCAAGGCAAACACAAGGAGATGATGGACGGAGCGCTGAAACTTTTCAGACACTCACCCCCAGTAACAGGTCTGGGTTGAATCCATCGTCATTTTTTAGCTCACTTCCCCACCTCAGTTCAGACCAAGCTATATGCAAATCAGTCTTGACCATGTGCCTCGTGGGAACAGTCCAGCCCAAACTGCCAAGGCAGGTCTTTCCTGAACCAGAAACAAGCATCCTGGGACTGGTTTCGGGGTAACATCACTCTTCGGCAAGGCTAGCTTGAATCCAGTGAAAAAGTGAGCAACCACTGGATTCAAGTTAGCCTGGCTGATGAAGAGTGATGCCCTGAAACCGGTCCCAGGATGCTTGTTTCTGGTCCAGGGAGGACCTGTCTTGGCAGTTTGGGCTGGACTGTTCCCACAAGGAACAGGGTCAAGATTGATTTGCATATGGCTGGGTCCAAAGTGGGGTGAAGTGGTGAGCAAAATAATGTTGAATTTAACTCAGATCTTAGTGACTGGGGGTGAATGTTTGCATTGTCCTTCATTCTGTCCATCAATTGTTTCATTTTCATATGTCGCATAAGTGGGAAGGGTATGCTAAGACGTGGGTCCCGTGCTCATTTCACCACTGGATTCAAGCTAGCCTGGCTGATGAAGAGTGATGCCCTGAAACCAGTCCAAGGATGCTCGTTTCTGGACCACGGAAAACTTGGCTTGGCAGTTCGGGCTGGACTGTTTCCACAAGGAACAGTGTCAAGACTGATTTGCATATGGCTGGGTCCAAACTGGGGCGATGTGGCGAGCAAAAGAATGATGGATTTAACCCAGATCCTTGTGACTGGGGCTGAATGTTTGCATTTTCCAGTATTCTTTCCTTCAATTGTTTCTTTTGCATATTTCGCTCTAAGTGGGAAGGGCATTCCTAGACATGGGTCCCATGCTCACTACATCACTGGATTCAAGCTAGTCTGGCTAATGAAGGGTGATGCCCTAAAATCAGTCCCAGAGCACTTGATTCTGGTCCAGTGAGGACCTTGCTTGGCAGTTCAGGCTTGATTTTTCCCACACAGAACAGGGTCAAGACTGATTTGCGTATGGCTGCGTCCAACCTGGGGTGATGTGGCGAGCAAAAGAATGATGGATTTAACCCAGATTCTTGTGACTGGGGGTGAATGTTTGCATTGTCCAGCATACCGTCCATCAATTGTTTCTTTTGCACATTAAGTGAAGCATAAGTCACAAAGAGAAGTAGTGATTTAGCAACAGACGTATATACAAACACAAACCGACACCCTCATTCAAATATCTAGTAAAGAACTCACACTTTCAATTCTATCAAACAGAGAAGTAATCTTTTCATCATGTCTTAGACTTGCTACACTTGAGCATGTGCATGCACTCTTCTTGCTAGGTCAATTTCCACATTGAAAAGTTGTACAAAAGGTATAAAATGCTCTTTTTCTACCTATAACTCTCCTGTGAGATAGGCTGCAGGAACACCTTAAGGCTGTTGGCATGTGCTTACACTCAATGAAATGTACGGCAAAGTTTAAGTGAGCTATATGCACCCCTAGAGGCCCATGTGCCCAATTATACATTAACCTTGTATCTCAGACTTCAATCTGACATACATAAGTCGACAAGCAGACAGACACTAAAACATCCAGTGAGATATTAATAGAAACACCTGAACATTTAACTCACACAGAGAGTCAGAACTGGCAGGTATCTAATGGTAATGGAGGTAGTTTTACACACACAGTTTAATAACCCAGTAGTCACTAGCACACCCAGGAGGCAATCAATGCATCCTCTTACAAACACATTTCGAGAAGTATTCATGTCAGAAAGACGGACAGTTAATTGCTAGCAAACGTACCTAGACATGCAATCAAAAACCCAGTTAGGAACTGAGACACTCATTCAGGTATCTGGTAAAGGACTGACACTTTGAAGTATACCATGCTGAGAAGCCACCTTTGTGTCATGTCCTGCTTCACTTGAGCCTGTGTATGCAGTTTTACTGTTAGGGCTGTCTTGTCATTTCAAACTGCTACCCAAGGTGTAAACTGTTCTTGTACTACATATAACTGAGCACTAAGATATGCTGTGGCTTGAGCATAGTGCAGTGAGCCATGTGCTTAAATGGTAAGACATGTTATTTGAAGTTTATGTGAGCTATGTGGACTCCTGGAGATGCATGTGCCACATTACACATCCACTTTGCCTTCTAGACTTCAATTTGATATGCTTAAGTACTACAGTAAATAGACACTAAAACACCCAGTGAGATTGTAAGAGAAGCACCTATACATTCACTCACAGAGAGAGGCAGAGGTCATATGTATGCAGCACTAATGAAGGCAGTTGCACGCACATTTAAATAACCCAATACTCACTAACATATCCAGGAGGCAATCCATTTAGCCTCCTATAGACACAGTTAGAGAACCATATATGTCAGAAAGTGAGGCAGACATATACCAACAAACCTAATTATACATGCAATGGCAGCCCCAGATAGGAACTGACATACTCATTTAGATATCCTCTAAAGAAGTGATACTTTCTAATCCAACATGAGACCAGTAGCTCTTTCATCATGTCTTGGGTCTGCTACAGTTGAATCTGTGCATTCAGTTTTACCGTTAGGCTAACCTTAACTTCCAATAATCATAGGCAAGAATTTAACTGCAATTCTGCCAAGTATATGTCCGCACTGCAATAGGCTTTAGCTAGGCCACAGGGCAGGATGCCATGTGCTTAAAAGTTAATAAGCATACTGTGAAAATTCAGTGAGCTGTATGCGAAATTACAGACCCATGTACCTAATTTTTCATCCAGTCTCCCTCCAAGATTTCAGTCTAGCACACCTATGTTAAAAAGCTGACAGACACTAAAAGATCCAGTGAGATAGTGAGATGCACCTAAACATTAATTCACATAGAGGCGACTGTTATGTATCTCCCACTAATGGAAGCAGTTATATAAACACTGAAAAAACCTAAACTCACTAACACACCCAGGAGGCAATCTAATCAGCCTTTTAAAGACATATTTAGAGAACCTTAGGCATCACAAGGATAGGTAGCCATTTACTAATAATCGTACATAGACATGAAATGACATCCCCAGATATGGACTGGGGCACTCATTCATATATCTACTAAATAATTTACACTTTCAAGTCTAACATGAAGACAAGTAGCCCTTGTATCATGTCTCAGGCCTGTTACACTTGAGGCAGTGCATGCAGTGTTACTGCTTGGTCAACCTTCACATCTAAATCTCTGAGACAAGGCATAAACTATTGATGTACCATATATACCTCACCACTGAGGAAGTGTCAGGCGCCCCACAATACTCACCTGGGCTTGTGAAGCAATTCTGCAGAGACGACAGGAACCAACGCCCCTGTTCCCAAACAACCCCCGCGGGGAGTACACCCGTCATGGATTGGATGGATCCCGGGATGGGGGCCAAATAAGCAAGAGGAGTGGCCTTGGTGGATGGGACGTAGGGTAGGGTTTTGGCGCAGCTGAGGGAACAAGAGAAGACCAGGTTAGGACGTGGCACTACTCCTGCAGTATAACACCCCACAAAACACATGCAGGAAGTAGCCCCTGCTCCGGTACTTACCAAGACACACCGTTCGTGCAGAACCAAGGAAGATGTCAGCAACATAGCGTCCAGGTGCCTTGGTGCCTCTGAGAAGAAATTAAATAAAGCGCTCCTGCGCAAGAACCACCAAGTAAAAACAAACTATAAGAAGGCGCTCCTGCGCGCAAGGGAACAACACTAGGACTCCAGGGTAAGCTCTATAGCGCGGCCCAGTGCATGTTTGAGCAACGCTCCTGCGTCACATGCAATAAGTAAGCAGTGTTCCTATGCATCTTACATCAGGTCACTAGCAGCGCTCCTGCGCAACTGCCAAAAGCAAAGGCAATTCAAGCAAAGACTGTCACAGCGCTCCTGCGCTTACTAACTAAGAATGCAGCAGCACTCCTGCGCCACTGCCTAAAAACAAAGGGCAACTCAAGGAAAAAGATGCATCGGCGCTCCTGCGCTGCTGCCAGGGAATGGGTCAATCCGGGTCCCAATGAAAACGTAACACAGCACTCTCAGCGCTCAGCAAGAGGTGCAAGTGGCAGTGATCCGCAAGGCAGTCCAAGCACCAGGGGCTTGAGGAAGCACAGGCCAACACACCAAACGCTGTTGAGGACGAAAACAAGCGGCAAGGAAGTCATGTAACGCGCACAGGCTCAGGGAAGGCGTTACCGTGACTCGTCGTGTAGCGGAACCTCCAGGGGTCAAAAGGAACAGAATAACCAGGGCTCCGTGCACTACTGCGGAATCAGAAGCACCGATCCGGCGGTGCTTCACGCCTTTATGCGTAGTCCCCCGGAAGTGTTAGCGAAGAGGAGGACTAGACAGGGACACCACTTTCGGCCGGAAGTGAGTATTTCCGGCGCCTGCATGTGTCCTGTGGCGCCCGGAACGGCGGACAGCCGCCACTTGACAGGAAGGCTGTAGGTAGGCCATAGGGCAGGCTGGTATTTGCTTAAAAGGTAACACAAGTACCCTGAAGATTTAGTGAGCTATATTCGCTCATAAAAACCCATGTGCTCAATTATATATCCACTGTCCAACCCAGACTTCAATCTAGCACACCTAAGTAGAAAAGCAGATGGACCCTAAAACATATAGTGAAATAAGGACACAAGCACCTACATATTTGCTCACATGGATAGGCAAAACTAATATGTATCTCATGCTAAAACAGGTAGTTGCACACAACATAAATAATCCAATACTCACTTACAAACCTAGGAGGCAATTTATGCAGCCATTTACAGACATATTTAGTGAACTATAAAGGTCACAACAGAGGTAGTCATTCACCAACAAACCTATAGACCCATGGAATGTCAGCCTTAGACAGTCATTCATATATCTGCAAAAAACTCACACTTTTAAGTCTAACATGTAAACTCTTCTCAAGCCTTAACGTACTCTTCTACCACATATGTCTCTCCCCTGAGGTAGACTGTAGTCAAGCAATAGGGTATGCTCCTATGAGTTAATGTATGTGTAACTAGTTGTACGGGTGACTGAGAGGGTGTGTGAATAACTATATCAGTGAGTGACTGTGTGCGTGTGATTAGCTGTATGAGTACCCTCTCACTCTCCTATACACATAACTGAGAACTAGGGTAGGTTGTGGGTAGTTAATAGGGAGGGTGTTACATACTTAAAAGGTAACACATGTAGTCTGAAGATTGCCTGAGCTATATATGCTAATGTACACTTAATGTTTAAGTATTTAAAATATGTAATGTGATGCTACTTAATTAAGTGATGAATGTACATCTCTGTTTTTGTTTTCAGACATCAATATCTAGTTATCTACAGAGGATTACCATGCCCACAAAAACTCAGAGAAGAAAGAAACAACAGCAAATAGAGCCTCCCCTTACAACTGGGAAGATAAGGGGAAACATGCAAAAAAGATGGTCATAGAGAAAAGGGCTTCTGGTAAGAGGACAAACACATTTCTTAAAATTGTTTGTAAACAACTGGAAGAAGTGCAAAAAGAAGTAAAGAAAAACAAAACTATAGCAATGAGTATCAAAGCACAAAAAGTCTCTGATACAAAAAGTAAGAAGTTATTATAAAAAATGAGAGATTGTAAGCAGAAGGCAGAGGCAGTTCAAGGAAATCAGAGGTATAGTATTCCATACTTGAGTAATTCGCAACTTTTTAACTTCTATTGAGAAGTATAAAAGAACACATGCAATCAGACAAATGGAATATGTTGAAAGTGCAGTTGATAAGGCATTTGCTCTGAAGAGGGAACTATTTATCATGTTTTTAAACAGAATGAAGAAGACAAAATAGTGTTGTCTATGAGGAGACAGAGCCAAAAGAAAAGACTTGTTAATAGAAGTAACTTTTGCAAAGTTTTTAGTGGTGAATGGATAAATACTTCAAGTACTGAGCCTTTCTTAAAGAAGAAGGCTACTTGCAAGACAACACCTTAGTGTATGCTGTTGATGAATTTGGACGAGCTTATGAGATGAAAAATGGAAATCCCATTCCAAAAGATGGTATGGTATCTGAAATGTTGATTGCCAAAGAGGTACAAGGAAGGCGTAGACAGGCCCGTGTGTACAAATGGAATTGTGGTAGTGTGTGTAGTATTCCAACAACAATCAATTGATATGTTGAGAAATGTACTCAATATGTTTTCTTGTAGAAGTTTTAAACAGAAAATATGCTGTTTCCAAGGATTAGGTCCATACAGAGTAAGAACGAATACTCATTTACAATGACACTCACTAGCTTGTCTGTCAAAAAAGTGTGTCAAGCAGCATTCATCATTTCAGAATGTTAGGGGTACACCACTCAAAAACGAGAACTTTTTTTAGAAGGCTTTACTATGTTAAAGCTCCTGCTGTATGTTTAGGAGAAATGAATTGAGCTTTTTTGCATGGTAGTGTAGTAGAAGTAGAAGAGATTTGTGATGATGTGCAATTTCATTTCTTTGGATCAGAACAGGAGTGTCGGTAAAATGAAGAGTTGGTAACAACAGGAGTTGCGGAACTGACCAGAGGTATAAGTGTTGATAATTTTGAAAAAGAGATAAGAAATGTTAATGCAGTTTGTTCAGAGCACCCAAACTTTGTTTCTATATGTTCCTGTCGCACTCAATACAAAAGTCAATCACATTATGTTGATTTGTACATTGTAAGTGGAAAAGAGGATAATGATAAGTGGCATGAATTTGTTGTTTACTTGCTATAAAATACCTGCTAGAGCAGTGCACAACAACTTATAAACAGTACCTGTTCCAGAAGTACTTGAACATTTGAATGTTTATTAATTCATAATAATACAGTCTATTCATTAATTTCAAGCTATAGTTCACATGGAGCCAAAGACAGGAACATGGCCTCCAACTGAGCTCCAGAAAGGCCGCCTCAATGGTAGAGTTGGTTGCTTGCTGTTAGATTTTAGGGAAAATATTGAAGCTATTAGGGTACAGAGAAATTTGAAAGAGGAAATTGTAATTCTAATAAATGGTTCCCCGACCAAGAGTAAAAAGATATAGCAAGAGTTAGTAGATGTTGTTAAAGTTAAAAAGGCAACTTCAAATCTGGTACAAAATGACAAATATTAGGAAAATGCTGGCATTCTTCAAGATAAGACACATCTGGAGGAAGATGCATCATCATCGACAGGTAAAATAGAAAAAGTGGATCAATCTAGAGTAGAAAAAGTTATGAACATTACAGCTTCCATCCTCTACATTCTAAAGAAATTGTTGGTGATGCTCTTGCTCTACATCAGGTAAAAGAAGCGAAAGGAACTCCCTTAATTGTATGGGGAAAAAGTTAAGAAGCTCGCTGTTTCCATCATCTCTTTCCTCCCGAACTAGGTATGTTGATTAGTGTGTACAAATACTCACAGCCGAGAACAGATGTACGAGGCTATATTTAGAGGACCCTAGATTTCATTAATATATTCCTTATGTTTCATCTATTATTTGACAGTGATTTGTCTGCATTATCTGATACCGTAAATTGCATTTTGAAACAGGAATGCATCTGCAAAATCTATCTGCAAGAGATTTGTTGAGCAAATTCACTGAAAGAATGAACAGCTGGAATTCAATGGATTAATCTCATGCCATGTCAATGTGGGATCAATGAATATTGGTATCATAGTCACAGTGAACTGAAATGCATGTTTCGAAATGTAGGAGCACCTACATGGTTTCTAACACTCTGTTGTGCTGAGTATGCATGAGATGACATGCTTCACTTCTTGCGAGAGGCAAATTCAAATATAAAAGACATTGATATAAAAACACCAGGAGAACTCTTCTCATTGGATCCTGCAAATGTTTGAAGATATTTTAATCACAGATTTCAAGCCATGATGGCTTTTATCTGCAACAAAAGTAATCCACCTCTCGCTGAAGTGACTGATTTATTTTTGGCACAAAGATTACCAAAGCCAGAAGTGCTCCACATATTTACATGCTATTGTGGGTAAAAGTTGACCAGAAGTTTGGAATACATACTGATGAGTCTGTGCTATCTTTCATAGAGCAGTATGTGACTTTCATCAGCCCAAATGAGAGTGTTGACAAAATGTTAAGACAACAAGTTCTATGATTCCAATATCATGATAGAAGAAAATACTGTCAGGGAAAATATAGATCAATAGGAAAATGTTGTACAAGATATCGTTTTAAATTTCTATGACCTGTGATCTCAGAAGGAATAGTTAACAGCTTTTTGTCTGCAGTCAGACACACCCTCACACAGAAATCACCAAAGAACACATACATCCTCAGAAGAACAGAATCTTCAAAATGCAGCAATGACTACAATCCTGTCCTTTTAAAGATGTGGAAGGCAAACATGGATCTACAGTTTGTTTCAGATAAATTCAATTGCTGTTGCTCGGTATGTCATCTCTTATATAACAAAGTCAGAGAAAACCCTAGGTGAAGGAGATGTGGGAGGAGATTTCCGCAAAAAAGACTCTTACAAAGAAATTGTATAGTTTTAGCTTGCTTTCTCACAGAGAGATCGGCTCTAAAAAATGTGCAGTCGGTTAAGCTCAGCTAGTTTGTTTTCTAAACCTAGAGGAGTTCTATGGGTGATTTTAGGGCTTGCTAATACTCATAACAGAGTACTGAACTATTTTCCTGAAATTCAATATCTTGTAGAATTTGAGCCACACAGTACAGATATTCTGAAGAGTAACATGCTGGATACGTACAATCCAAGAAGAAGTCCTCATCCAGAAAGGATGTGCCTGTATGAAATACTATAACATTATCTATACAGAAATAATATTAGTAAACACTTAAAAGAAAGAAGATTTGCTGTTGATGGATGTGGAGGATATTTGGTTAGACATTACAAAGGAAATCTGATCAACCATCAAAAGCTAAGTTGCCAAACTCTAGACAAAAGGGAGTTTTTCTATATATCCTGTTGCAGTTGTTTAAGCCATGGCAAACTGAAAGTAAGCTACTTGGAAAATTTGACTGTTATGAAGACTAATTCAATGTTGAGAGATGAGATTGAACAAGAAGAAACAATTGCTGCTGCAATAGCAATGTTAAAATGGAATTGTTTCTGTTCATGCATTACCCTATGTAAGTTAGCATTCATGGTGCCATTTTCTGTTACGACGACATTTGGAATCATGATCGAAACTAATATTTTGCTTTTTCTGATAAAAGTCTTCTGCTAAGTTTCACTTCCCCAAGGTAGGGGTTTGCTTCACTAATGAATAGACTGTTCTTAATAGTGCATACCTTTTACAGGCCTTCTCCCACTTGCCTGGAGTAACCTTGGAATTTATAACTTTGTAAGAAATGAGCACTGAGATTGTTTTTCCCTCATATTCCATTGCTTTGGTAGCACCTGCCTGGAAAATGCCATTATGGGTGTGTCCTAGCACAGTTACAAAACGTACATAATGTTTCTTTATGCTTGTCAAGTTCAGTCCCTCTGCAGGACTCCTAGAGACTGGGCAGACTGGGCTCCAGTCTGAGTGTACCTGAAGAAACAGATATTGGCATGTATTCCCTACTGTCTGACCAACTCTTCATTTGGTATGGAAGGCTGAGAGCTGGTCATCAGTGACCTGGGTGACCCGAATTGGGCAATTTACTTCAGCTTGGCGCCCAAACAGGGACTCCTTCGGGTGAGTGACTGTAGTGACTGGATATTTTGTCCTATTTCTGAGTGATGGTGACTTTAGTCTACTACCATCTTAGTATAGTGGATAGATCCCTATTTTCAGCCTATTTGTAGGGCTTGCCTATTGGATTTGGCATGATTCTATGTCTCTTTTGCCTCTTTTCGGGCCTAGAGGCCTAAACTAGAGGGTAGCCATCTTTCCTTTGCAGTATTTATCTATTTGCAGTGTTTGCCTATTGGCTTTGGCATGATTCTATGTCTCTTTTGCCTCTTTTCGGGCCTAAAGACCTAAACTAGCGAGCAGCCATCTTGTCGTCCTGCCTCAGTTGTCTGAGGTGTTTATAGGTCAAGAGTGTTGTTTTAGTTATGAGCTGTTGTTCACTGGAGAGGAACCGGTCAGAGCTGGCCCTTATCGGAGGAATGTAAGCAGAGCTCGGGATTTAGACGAAACAACAGTTGGCCACTGTGGGAGCGTCGGAGGCCCGGAGCCTAGTACAGGAATCTGGTGGGCGGCAGGTTACTGTCTGGAAATTTCCATGAACGAAGAGCTCTTTATATTATCAAAGTGTAGAGGAGAGGCAGAGGAGAGGAGAGGCAGGCAGATGACAGTGAGCAGTTGACAGCGGATGGTGAACAGAGGGCAGTTGGCAGTTGCAGATGATAGTGGGAGTTTGGAACGATCGAAGGTCAATGATCTTTTGGAGAGACTGAAGTTACATCGTGAGTCAGTCTGTTAGAGCAGTTGGAGATAATTAAACATCAGAGTTTGAATAAGCAGAGTGAAGAAGTTAGTTGAAAGATGGTTTCCAGAGCGGCTGAAACTATATCATTAGTTTGAAGTCTGGAGGTGAAGACAGTTCGTGGGAGAGAGAGAGAAAGCCAGTGCAAAGTAATCGGTGCAGAACTGAGAAACAGAGAAGAAGATGAGAGAAGGGTTCCAGTGTTTTGAAGGAGCATAGCGGTGCAGACGTGTATCCGTGGGTGCAGAGTAGAATCTGAGATGAGCCAAGGCACAGAAGAGAGAGGGACCCAGATGAAAGCTAGAACCGGACTCCGTAATTATAAGGTGAAGTCTATCCTGCTATTATAGTGCAAATATACTAACTCTTTCCTTTACTTTTCAGGCTATGCTTAGACTGTTAGATAGTATTGTATCTTTATAATATAATGTTTTATTTGTCTGTTATTGTGTAATAAAGGGACCCCAGTTTGTAACGAACAAATATACTTGAGTATTGTTTCTATGATAAAGCTAACCTTTCTTTACAGCCAGGTACCAGCGTATGGAAGGATGGGCGATTCCCTTCCTATAGGTAACTGATGTGGGAGATTGATGTGAGTTTTGTGTCAGGGAATAATTCTTAAGTGTAACAATTTGGCAGTTCTTGTGTAAGAGGATCTATCACTTGAGGGATAATAATTCATATAAGGTAGAGGATACTCCCAGTAAATATTAGGTACTTAGAAACTCCCCAATAGAGAGAGAGAGAAGAAGGTATTAATAGGACAATGAGATCGCTCAAGATAGGGCGTTAATGAGAGCACCAATTGTGATTGGTGTGTAGTGAGATCGCTCAAGATAGGGCGTTAATGAGAACACCAATTGTGGTTGGTGTGGTAGAGTGAGCTGCTCTCCACTTTGAGAAGGAGGGTAGAATAGTCCGGGCCAGATTGTTGTGGGGCTATAGCGTAAGATCATAGGATGAGACATGGAATTGCATAGTTATTAGTAGCTATTCTTAGTAATCCTTTAGATCTAGCAGTGTTTTTGATGATATAAGCTTGTATATTGCGAGTGCCCCATTCCTGGGTAAGTACTCAGGAACCATTGTAAATAGGGTCCGGGAAGGGATGGTGTTACGTTTTAGTCGGGTTGGTTGTAACTAGGTGAGTGGGTGATTCTTGGTCTGAGAATACGGTCATTACAGTGACCTATCCCCTTTCCACAGACATAGGGGAGGTTGAGGCAATCATTGGGTCAGACTGACGGTTCAGGGATCCCTGCATGAGAAGTACTGATTGCTCACAGCTGGCCCTTCAGTCTTGCCGGACGGTGCTTTGCACAGTGGTAATCTCGACTGGAGTCCTGAAATGTGAACAACTTTCAAAAGAGAGAGTTTCCCAAAGTACCAGAAAGGACTGGGTATAAAACAGCAAAAAAGAGGTATCCTTTCTGTGTAAATAACTTTCTATTTGTGACCAAAGGGTCTACACACTAATATGATCTTTTTTAGTGTTCAGCTTGACACGGATAAGTATTTCTGCACAAAACTGGAATGTATTTTTGTCTCACAATTTTTTTTTTTGATTGTATTAAAAACATATAAATTCATTTGTTACATACCATATGTTAAAACCATATCTTTCGAAATTTCTCTAATGCATGCACTGTTGACTTTCGAATATTTTCTATTAAAGTTAAAAACAATCAATGCAAAATAATATTCACATACAAAAAAGATTTTTCAAAACATCATAACATTAAATAACACAATAAAGGAAAGTTCTTTGTCGACGCGTTTCGGTGCCTTAGACAATTCTAACACCTTCTTAAGGACAGACTTTTAATAAAAACCAAGTTTCTTCAATCTAAAAACAAATACATACAATTAATATCATAGATTTGAGTGAGTACAAAATTCATTACATTGATGCGCCTGACTACCCCCGTGTCAAGGTATTAGCTAGGAGAGACTATCTTACTTGCTAATATGTTGTTGCGGATCATTATATATTTTCAAGATTACACACACTTATGGATAGAATGTACTGTGTCCTTTTGCGCCAAGTACATCTATTCTGGTCTCTAAAATTAGAGAGATACATTTTATTAGTTGCGATTAACATATAAGTTTTAGAGATCGCATATCTTTCCTCTTGTTTTTTGGCCTTCTTGTTCCAGTGGACATTTGGAGACAGGTTCATACTCAAGATCATCTAGCGGAGCTGGGTGGCACTTGGCAGGAGATTAAGGGATGGGAGCAGGGACGGAAGCTAGGTGATAAGCTCAGAGCAGAGATACTTTCTTTACACGATTGTATTATTACTTATATGCATTCTTTACCTCCACCGAAAAATGTATGTTGTGACAAGTTAATGGCATGTAGGCAAAAGAAGAATGAAAGTGTGTCTGATTTCTTTACCCAGTTTGAAGATACTTTCTTGAATTATAGTGAGCAGGATATGTCTATTGAGTGAGGAATTTGGTTGTTTGTTGATAGGCATCTGAGATTACTTGGTCTACCTCTTCCCCCTCTGTTATTTTGAATATAGCTCAATATTATGAACACCGTGATCAAGGGGAGAAGGAGAAGATAGATAAAAAGCATAAGGATTTAAAGATGAAGGTGCTGTTGCAGCAAGTGTTTAGAGGGAATGGCAGAGGACATGGTGGTCCTGCCAGACTACTTCTTAGCACTAGTAGGCAGCCGACCACAACACCTTTGGGGCCAAATCAGTCTGCAAATTGTAAGGAGGAGGGCCATTGGCGCAGTAATTGTCCTGTGCTTTTGCAAAAGGTGGCAGTTCCTAGAGGGCGCAGTCCTCTTGGACAAGGTCATGAGGCCGAAGGAGCTCAAAGTGCTGCGGCCTGACAGGGTCGTTCTGATACCATTTATTTTGATTACCCTCGCACTGGACAGTATTACCATGATGATTACGATATTGATGAAGCAACAAGGTCGTCTTATAGCTAGGATAGCGAGGGACAGAGTAAGCGACAGTTTTGATACTTGTAGATCAGTGCGGTCTTTTTGTCACTGCGGAGTTGCAAGATTCGACTAAGGACATTTTGGTGGACCCAGGTGAAACAAAGTGTTCTGTTTCTCGGCATATGGTCCCTGGAGCGGCTCTGTCTGGCCATAATCATGTTTCGGTAGGTTTTCAGGTGTTCATGACCCCTAGCATTGACAGTTGGTCCTTTCACTGTGGACTCCCCATTTGTAATGACGTCCAATTGTGTTGAAAATTTGATGGGTTTGGGATTATTGAAGAAATTGCATGCTACTATTTATTGTTCCCCGGAAGGTGTTTATGTGACGATGGGCCCAAATGTGAGTACTAAATAGTGCCTGCCTCCCCCTCTTTCTGTTGAGTTTGCTAATGTACAATACACTTTATGGGCGACGGTTGATACAGATGTAGGACTATTGCATATACTACCAGTTGCGATACCGGTCAAAGGCAATGCTATTTTGCCTCTCATTCCTCAGTATAAGATACCTCAGGTGGGAGAACGAGCCCTTATACAGATTATTCAGGATTTAATACAAAAGGGAGTAGTTAAGGAGACGTCTGCTAATAACAGTCCTATTCTTCTAATTCTTAAACGGACACCCTCGGGTTCCCCTGATAGTCTTGAAGATGTTAACCATTTTGTGATTGATTTGCGTGAGGTTAATAAAATTGTGGTTCGCCAGATTCCGGTGGTTCCTGATATCACCATGCTTCTGATGATGAATCCATTCTACTGCTTTTCAGTTATTGATTTGAAAAATGCATTCTTTAGTATTCCTATACATAAATATAGCAGATATCTGTTTGATTTCACTCTAGCTGGTAGGAGCTTTAGATTCTGTTGAGCTCCTCAGAGCTGTACAGAAAGTCTGAGTATTTATAGTCGAGCTTTAAAGAGTCAGTAGGATTCCATTTCGCTTCCCTCAGGTAATGTATTGGTGCAATATGTCGATTGCTTCTGACACTGAAAAAGGTTATAGAAATGGTACGGTTCAATTGTTATTGCATTTAGCTTCTCATGGACAGAAAATATATCTTTCTAAATTCCAGTATTGTTGAAAAGAGGTCACCTATTTAGGTCACCTACTGTTCAAGGAGGGTAGGAGGTTGACCCCGGAGCGCATCAGCACCATTGTTAAAACACCTTTTCCACAAACTCAAAAAGATATGTGCACTTTTATAGGTATCACATCCTACTGTCTGCAGTGGATACCTAACTACTCAATACTAATCAAACCCTTGCTTGCATTAACAACTAAGGAAGTGCATAAGCCTTTGCCTTGGATGACTGAATGTCAGCAGTCTTTTGAGCAATTGAAAGCTGCGCTTTGTTCAGCTCCCGTGCTTGGCACACTTAACTATGGTAAGGCATTTGTGTTATATGTCCATGAGATGGCTGGTGGTGCGCTTTCTGTCCAAACACAAAAATGTGTGGATAAGCAATGGCCATGTGCTTATTTCTCTGCGGTGCTCAATACTGTTGAGAGAGCCCTCCAGAGTTTTCTGAGAGCGGTTGCGGCTGCGGCTGTGGCCACTTCTATCAGACAATCAGCTCGACTTTTACTTGATACTGACCTCACAGTCATGGTACCCCATGGTGTGGACACGCTCTTGAATAAGACAAAGACACAGCACCTCACCAGTGCACATCTTAACGGCTATAAACTGACATTTTTTGATAAACATAGTACGATTAAAAGATGTGCTACTCTGAACTCAACCATGTCACTACCCCTCCCTTCCAGGAGGAATATATTTCTTAACAACGTGGATTTTACACCGCAATATAATCAATTTATTTATTTATTTTGGAGTTTTATATAGTGCTGGCCGGACCCTAAGGTATCGGAGCGCTGTACAGCATTTGTCCAATAACAGTGAGTAAGCAAAGAGTGGGACAGTAAACACATTGTTCAACAATGGTTGTTACAAGGACTGCATTGTTACAATGCAGTGCCATTACAAAGCAAGTCGTTACAACGACTTGTGCTAGATGGCACGCTGGACTTAGGAATAGTATGATGTACTATTCCAACTCCAGTGTGTGCAACAGTAGGGAAGGTGTTGAATAGTAAATCATACTAATCCTTAGTCTAGAGTGCCATCTAGCACACGTCGATGTAACGACTTGCGTAGTAATGGCACTGCGTTGTAACAATGCGTTTGTTGTAACAACCAGGTTGTGATTGTATTGCGTTGTAAAATCCGCAATGTTAAGGTTGTTTCCCTTCTGAGAGTGACGCAGTTGACAAACATGATTGTATTTTCCGAACGGAGGAGGAGACAAAAGGACGGGTAGACTTGACTGATGTCCCCTTATCTGACCCGGATGTAAAACGATTCAATGCAAACAAGCACAAAGCACACCATTACATCACATTCCTCACATCGCACACACCATTACATCTCACGTATTCACCACGCAAACCATTACATCGGACTCCGCATTCACACGCATGTAAAAGACTTTTTGATCGCACATTATGATCACGCATTCAATCACACCGCAAAAATCTCCCTTACGGCCCCCCCCAAACACAGTACAACGCCCTGACACTTCTCCTCTCCCCTACGGTGTACACAGTAAACGCAAAACATTACCATAGACTAACAACCCTTAAGTGTACGGTAAAGGCAACACAGTACCATATAGTAAGATTAACCCTTAGCCCAATCCTTAACGCGTGAAACAGCACCATATACAACTCCTAACCCTAAGCCCTAGCCCTAACGCCTAAAACACCCCATCTTCGACTCCTAACCCTAAGCCCTAGCCCTAATGCCTAAAACGCACCCATATTTGATTCCTAACCCTAAAGCCTAAAACACTCCCAAATCCGACTCCTAACCCTAAGGCCTAGCCCTAAAGCCTAAAACACCCCCTTATTTGATTCCTAACCCTAAGCCCTAGCCCTAAAGCCTAAAACGCCCCCATATTCGACTCCCAACCCTACGCCCTAGCCCTAAAGCCTAAAACACCCCCATATTCAACTTTTAACCCTACACCCTAAGCCTAAAGCCTAAAACCTTTCCTTCCACTAAATTTCACTGTACCTGTCTCTCACCGTGTTCCGCCGTCCCTGCATTGTAAAAACCCCCGCAATGTGATGGCACCCACGATGTAACGTCGTGCGCAGTGAATGCACGCGTCGTAACGTCGCGTGCGTTGTGACATCACGCGATGTATACGCATGCGATGCGACGCATGCGTATACATCGCGGCTGACCCATCCCATCTGACCCACAAGGAGAACTATATGTTGATGGCTCTTGTTTTAAATTACCCGATGGCACCACCATTGCAGCTTATGCTATTAACACACTGCACACGGTGCTAGAGTCATTGAAGGTCCCTTATCGGTCAGCTCAAGCTGCAGAGCTATCTGCTCTTATTCGAGTTTGCAAATTAAGCGAGAGACGGGTTGTCAATATTTATACTGACAGCCAGAATGCCTTTGGTGTCGTGCAAAATTTTGAGCGGCTCTGGGTGGAGAGAGGATTCCTTAGCTCACATGGCACCAAACTCCGACAAGGGCACCTCATATTAAGGCTTTTGTCTGCTTTGACACTCCCCAAGAAACTAGCAATAGTGAAGTGTAGCGCCCATCAGAAGGTCACTGATGATATTGGTAGAGGAAATGCTTTAGTAGATCAGACAGCTAAGGAAACGGCACGGACAAAGATGAAAAGAGTGTTTGTAACAGGTCCAGCAAGGTGGGTCCTTGAGGTTGTCATGTTTGAAGATTCCCTAGAAAGTGTAAAGGAAATACAGAGTGAAGCCACAATAGAAAAATTTGTGGTTTGGCAGGAAAGTACAACACAGTTGAATGACGAAGGATGTTGGATTGATAAATCAGGGAAGCAGAGAAGGATGTTGCCAGATCCATATTTTCTTCCTGTGGGTACTATGGCCCACTTTCCAGCTCATGTTAGTGGTAAAGGCATTTGTAAATTGTTTGATCCTATATGGCAGAATGGCAATATCTCTAAGACAGCTGTGCACTTAGTAAAGTACTGCATGGTATGCATGATGCATAACCATAAGAAGGGTACCCCTACATCGCCTGGTAATTTTGCACCACCCACTTTCCCGGTTGAAGTCCTTCAAATTGATTATATCGAATCAGAACAATACATTTCATAACTTTACCCAAAATGAGTAAGTGCCTTCTGTGAATACTAAAATGAGTATGTGCCTTCTGTGAATACCAAAAATAGTAGTAAGTTTAGGATTTTGTCTTAAGTTAGTTCTGTGAATCTGGCCTGTTGTAGCTGGATACATTTCTATTTCAAAAATAACTTTCACAACTATTGCAATCATATTTCATGAAGGAGTTAATATAACGTCGGACGCTAAACAAAATATTTAAGATGTCAGACAGGATGGACAGAGTACAATGACAAATGACATTCAAATTAGGTCTACCAAAAAAGTTACCAAACGCACATCAGCTATTTCGAGAACCAAAGTTTTAAGGAAAATTTAGAATAATAAAATGTGATATTGTGTTGACATGTATATGGATTATATGTTTCTGAGAAATGATTCAGCCTATTAGGGGTATTGTCTACAGAAGCTGGTAGACATGAAAGTCTCTTTTTAACTGCGGGAAAATAATTTATAAACATTCCAGGACTATATTCTGTTACTAGAGATGCAAACTAAATAGCGGTACTATAATACCGGAAGTCTTCAGTTGCATCTAAGAAGTCTCTTCACCTCTAAAAAGACCCCTTTGTTTCTGCGAGAGCAAGTTCTACTTAGTATGGTTTTCGTACATGGACCAAGAACATGTGAGACACCATTTGGCATAACATGGATGATGTTTACAAATGGATATCCAAAATGAAGTATTCTTTCATTAAGGCAGTAACTTATCATCAAGCCACTGCACAGTATCATATATTTATAATGAGGTACAGTTTTTCTGGTTGCCGAATGTTGTAAATGAAATCCTACTACATTTTTCTTTGTTTATATTTTTGAACAGTGGTTGCAGATTGGTATATAATACGTCTGTCAAATCACTAATCTAGTGATGGATTCATCAAGTCACTACTCCATCATCATCATCATCAATAAAACTATAAAAGTCATAAAAACATCAATAAACCTTCACATCAATATAAAATGGCAGCACAGTACATCCAGGGTAGTCTAATTACTGAGTAAATATTATAAATCCTGATGCCAAGATTAGTCACAGCTTGACCTAAGCCTAACGGCAGCCCTTAAAATATTAAGCGTATACAATATGGTGTCATTAGAGAGGAGTTGTAAAAAGATAAAAGCTGGTATCACCCTCCTAAAACAAGCCTTTTTAAGGATGGGAATAATAAATATCTTTCTAGGAACCACATAAAAACTTCAAAACATTAAAAAGTGCATCATGTCCTGAGGAGACTGACCGTCGCAACCACAGGGCATGTGGCACTGCCCTCTGTGTGCATCATGGGGTTGTGCCAGGAGATAGTGAAAAATATCAAGCCAAATGAAAGAGATTGTGAATGCTTTGAAGATCTAACAGATATGGTTCAGTGTTTGGTACGGTTTTGATGCAATGTACCTACACACACAGGGCTTACACTGTTCTGTTTCCCCTCTGTCACAAGAGCTCCTTCTAAAAAGACATTCTTTGGCCCAGAAAAAATCCCTCCTGGATATAATTTCTGGGTTATCAAAAAGTTCTGCCCTTCCTAGCCTACAAAGGCCTTCTCTTATATACTGTAGCTATCGAATGCGCAAGATGTGGTCAAGGGAAAGACAATCCTTTAAAATGTCTTTGCTAAGTGTGTTTTCTTGCTTAGCCCAACTATTTTACCACAATGCTAGTGGACAGAAGGCCATCCCCAGCTCTTCATGCACAGCATAGGATGGGATACTGAGAACACCCGTCTCAAGAAAGTATTTTCGCAATTTACAAAGCCTCCATACCAATGTGACCCCATATCTTACTCCCATAACTGGCCTTTGAAATGCATTTCACTCTATAAATCTTTAAAAGGGACCCTATTTGTTTCTCCCCCACTCTGAAAGCAAAGTTTAAAACAGATGTGGTCACTTAGACCAGGTCCCCTTTCTTCCAAGTGAGCAAGGGACCCCAACTCAGAGTATCATCAAACACTATACCCAGATAGGAGAAGACTTGTGTCTTAGGTATTTCCAATATTCCTATCTTAAAGGTAGACTGCTTAGATTTACGAGATCCCACCTGCATAACAGAAAATTTGGTATGCTTACTGTCAAGTTCAGGTTCTCCATAAAATGAACAAAATAGTTCAACAGGAGTTGTAAACACCTGGCTGTCCTAGCCATGTGTAGTAACCGGGTTTTTGGTTCTATTTCTGAGTGATGGTGACTTTAGCTTGCTACCATCCTAGACCCCTATTCTTAGCTTGTTTTGGTCCTTTTGAGGCCTCTTTTCGGACCTAGAAGCATAAACTAGAGGATAGCCACTTTATATGATGATAGATCCCTTATTTCTGACTCTAATCCATCTATTGCCTATTGTCTTTGACATAATTATGTGTCCTTTCATCATTTTCAGGCCTGAAGACCTATAGTAGATAGTGGATCCTGTAGGTCTGACTTTATATTACCTATTGGTAGGGTTTGTGTATGTACTTTGATAGAGCTATGTGTCTATTTCATCCTTTTCGGGTCTACAAGGCCCGGAACCAGAGAAACTCCATTTTGCTTTCTGCCTCTGCTGACTGAGGAGCTTGCAGGGTAAATGTAATGTTTATAGTTAAGCCTGTTGTGTGCTAGAGAAAAGCCAGCGGAGACTGGTTCTTATCGAAGAAATGTGTTTGTCTCTTGGGTCCAGACGTAACATGCAGATGGCCACTGCGGTTGCACGGAGAGCCTTGGAGCTGGCACAAGAATTCAGTGGGAGGTAGTTTCTGTTGGAAATTTCCATGAGTAGAGAGCACTCTATATTATCGAAGTGCAGAGAGGCAGAGTGGTCAGATGAATCTTGGAATGAAAGAGGTCAGATGGATCTTGGAATGGTAGAAGTCAGAAGCAGTTACTTGTCAGAAGGAGTTGTGATCAGAGGGAGCTGGTCAGGATGAGATGCAGTCTGGAGAAGATGCAGTCAGAATAAGCTGCTTTGCAGTTGGAGTGAGATGCTTGGAGACAGAAGCAAGCTGATGTCAGTTAACCAGCTGGGACTGTGAATTGGAGAGCTGATCTATGGAATGGTTACCAGGCAGATGGAAGAGCTTGGAGCAGTTAGAAGTTCAGTTGGAGCCAGTGGAGTGAAGCCGTGGTGACAGAGGAAGAGAGCCCTGATTCCACCAGAGAGAGAGAAACATTCCTTTCTTATAGGGTGAGGTATTCTAAACTAGTTTGCTTTTCACTTAATCATTCACTTTCCTTTAATTCCTAGGCTATATTCCCCACTGTATTGTTGCACTGATTAATCCCTTTTCTTTTAGCGGTGTGCAGTCCTGTTATAATTCATTATTTTCCTTTTCAGCTATCTGCAGTTCCAAAATTATTTCAGCTATATGTGAATGTGTTAGTAATTTGATTCAATCTAATAAAGAGACCCCGCAGATCTGTGTATTCCTTAGATGTGTCTATTCCCCTTTATCTTTCAGGCTATGCCTAGATTGCTAGTTATTGTGATGTTATAATTTGCTATTGTGTAATAAAGGGACCCAGGTTCTTAGTGAACCACTGTGCAAGTGTTATTATTATGATAAGACTAACCTTTCTTCTAGTCAGATGCTGTTATGTGGACGGATGTGTTTCCCGTCCGGGTAAGTGGTAACTGAGCAAGGGAGCAGCGAACGCCTAAATCAGAGAATAACCTTTGCATGTTGTGATTTGGCCATTCTTGTGTGAGAGGATTGAACTGTCTATCTACCACATAAAATATATTATTGTGTATGAGACATCCCCAGTAGATATTAGATATATAGAGAAACTTCCCAACAAAGAGAGAGAGAGAGAGAGTTGAAGGTATCAATAGGACAGTGATCGCCGTTGTGTAGCGGGGTTAGTGAGAGCACCGGAGGGATACGGTGTATATCGTCACACGATTGTGGCGGCAGCGTGAGCACCGGGAGGATACGGTGCGCATACCCACATGATTGTGGCTTGTGAGAGCACCGGGAGGATACGGTGTGTATACCCGCAGTATTGCGGCTTGTGTGAGCACTGATTGAGGTCAGTGTGTAATGGTAGATGCATTAGAACTGCTCGCCACCATGAGGAAGAGAGTAGCATAGTCTGGGCCAGATTGCCGTGAGACTTTAAGGTGAGATCATAGGATGTGACATAGAATTCCTTAGTAATCAGTGAGTATTCCTAGTAATCCTATAGATGTAGTGGTGTTTTTGATTATATGAGCTTGTATATTGCTAATTCCCCATCCCCAGGAAGGTACCTAGGTACTGTGGTGAGTAGGCTCTGGGGAGGGAGATGGGTACGTTTCGGCTGGATTGGTGGTGTCTTGGTGAGCTGGTGATATCTGGCTCAAAAATCCGGTCGTTACACCATGTGAACCGCATTGTCTGCATATAGGAGGACCCGCAGGCTCTGCTTACCCACCGGGCGCAATCAGCTTTTTGTATCCAAAAGGGCCTTCTCCAGGGAATTGATGTATAATCTAAAGAGAATGGGGGCTAGTATACACCTCTCTCTTAATGTCAAACATGCCGGTCACTTTGAGACCTTTTGAGTAATGGACTGCCATTTTTAAGTCTCTGTGAAGGTCCTTAAGAAACAAAACAATGTCATATCAATGCATATAGAGTACAACAACTGTCAAAGCTTTGATTTATTTACACAATCGAACGCTGAGGACAGGTCCATGAAGCCTAGATGGATAGAGCCTGGGCGAGCCACAGGGTACTTATTCAAAACCATGTACAGATTTAAATACTGTTCTACCTTGGAACCACCTGGGCAGAAACCATATTGAAACTCGGCTAAAATTTTATTTTCATCTACCCAGGATACAACTCTATCCTGTACCATATGACCCACCAACTTCACCACAGAATCCAAAAGGGAAATGAGCCTGTAGCAAAGGGTGCTGTCCCGATCCCCCTTTTTAAAGACCGGGACTATAGTCGGTAAGATCCACAAGTCTGGGTGGCCAGCCTAGACCGATGCATTAATAACAGCTGCAAGTACAGGTACGATTTAGAAAAGGGGGTGGTGATGAACAGAGTGTCTGAGTTAAGCAGACCACTCTTACCCAGTCCAAAGATCAGGGCTTGATCCATCACCGTTATTTATCTCACTGCCCCATCCCAGCTCAGAACCTGGCTATATGCAAATCAGTCTGTCCCTGGCCCAGTGCATCATGGGAACAGGGCAGACTAAACTACCAAGCCAATTCTTCACCAGAAAGGAGACAAGCTACCGGGGACCGGTTTCTGGCATTTCAGCCTTCTTCGGCCCGGCTTGCTTGAATCCTGATGGAGCAGTGAGAAAGGGACTCATGTCTGAGTATACCCTGCCACACCTATAGTGGCCAAAAACGATTTAGAAAAGGGGGTGGTGATGAACAGAGTGTCTGAGTTAAGCAGACCACTCTTACCCAATCCAAAGATCAGGGCTTGATCCATCACCGTTATTTATCTCACTGCCCCATCCCAGCTCAGAACCTGGCTATATGCAAATCAGTCTGTCCCTGGCCCAGTGCATCATGGGAACAGGGCAGACTAAACTACCAAGCCAATTCTTCACCAGAAAGGAGACAAGCTACCGGGGACCGGTTTCTGGCATTTCAGCCTTCTTCGGCCCGGCTTGCTTGAATCCTGATGGAGCAGTGAGAAAGGGACTCATGTCTGAGTATACCCTGCCACACCTATAGTGGCCAAAAACGATTTAGAAAAGGGGGTGGTGATGAACAGAGTGTCTGAGTTAAGCAGACCACTCTTTGTTGTAAATATTTTTGTCCACCCTAAGTGTGGAAGGGTATTCTCAGATGTGAGACCCTTGCTCATTGCACCATCAGGATTCAAGCAAACCGGGCCGAAGACGGCTGTAATGCCAGAAACCGGTCCCCGGGAGCTTGTTTCCTTCCCAGTGTAAGAATTGGCTTTTGTAGTTTGGTTTGCCCTGTTCCCATCATGCACTGGGACAGGAACAGACTAATTTGCATACAGCCAGGTTCTGAAACTGGGATGGTGCAGTGAGCTAAAAAACGGTGTTGGATCTAGCCCTGATCTCTTGACTGGGTGAGAACTTTCTGCTTAATTCAGAGACTCTGTCCCTCACCACCCCTTGTTGTAAATATTTTTGTCCACCCTAAGCGTGGAAGGGATTTCTCAGATGTGAGACCCTTGCTCATTGCACCATCAGGATTCAAGCAAACCGGGCCGAAGACGGCTGTAATGCCAGAAACCGGTCCCCGGGAGCTTGTTTCCTTCCCAGTGTAAGAATTGGCTTTTGTAGTTTGGTTTGCCCTGTTCCCATCATGCACTGGGACAGGAACAGACTAATTTGCATACAGCCAGGTTCTGAAACTTGGATGGTGCAGTGAGCTAAAAAACGGTGTTGGATCTAGCCCTGATCTCTTGACTGGGTGAGAGCTTTCTGCTTAATTCAGAGACTCTGTCCCTCACCACCCCTTGTTGTAAATATTTTTGTCCACCCTAAGCGTGGAGGGGTATTCTCAGATGTGAGACCCTTGCTCATTGCACCATCATGATTCAAGCAAACCGGGCCTAAGACGGCTGTAATGCCAGAAACCGGTCCCCGGGAGCTTGTTTCCTTTCCAGTGTAAGAATTGGCTTTTGTAGTTTGGTTTGCCCTGTTCCCATCATGCACTGGGACAGGAACAGACTAATTTGCATACAGCCAGGTTCTGAAACTTGGATGGTGCAGTGAGCTAAAAAACGGTGTTGGATCCAGCCCTGATCTCTTGACTGGGTGAGAGCTTTCTGCTTAATTCAGAGACTCTGTCCCTCACCACCCCTTGTTGTAAATATTTTTGTCCACCCTAAGCGTGGAGGGGTATTCTCAGATGTGAGACCCTTGCTCATTGCACCATCATGATTCAAGCAAACCGGGCCTAAGACGGCTGTAATGCCAGAAACCGGTCCCCGGGAGCTTGTTTCCTTTCCAGTGTAAGAATTGGCTTTTGTAGTTTGGTTTGCCCTGTTCCCATCATGCACTGGGACAGGAACAGACTAATTTGCATACAGCCAGGTTCTGAAACTGGGATGGTGCAGTGAGCTAAAAAACAGTGTTGGATCTAGCCCTGATCTCTTGACTGGGTGAGAGCTTTCTGCTTAATTCAGAGACTCTGTCCCTCACCACCCCTTGTTGTAAATATTTTTGTCCACCCTAAGCGTGGAAGGGTATTCTCAGATGTGAGACCCTTGCTCATTGCACCATCAGGATTCAAGCAAACCGGGCCGAAGACGGCTGTAATGCCAGAAACCGGTCCCCGGGAGCTTGTTTCCTTCCCAGTGTAAGAATTGGCTTTTGTAGTTTGGTTTGCCCTGTTCCCATCATGCACTGGGACAGGAACAGACTAATTTGCATACAGCCAGGTTCTGAAACTGGGATGGTGCAGTGAGCTAAAAAACGGTGTTGGATCTAGCCCTGATCTCTTGACTGGGTGAGAGCTTTCTGCTTAATTCAGAGACTCTGTCCCTCACCACCCCTTGTTGTAAATATGCAAGTACAGGTACCCAGGTTTCCACATGCACGATTTACATGTCTGCAGTGATCCCATCTGAGGCTTATTTTTATACAGACCCATGATATCTGCTCTTACCTCTTGTGTTGTAAAAAAACAAGCTCAGCCTTACCTTCCACTCTTTCCTGGCCTTCTATCAACAAGGTGTCACTACTCATAAACTCATCCATCATCCAGAAACTACACTTGCACACATGCAATGACCAAGGTAGAACCAATATACGGAACCAATCATCCACACACTACCTATGCACGTATTCAATCACACAGGCACTACACATGCACTCATCCAATCACCCAGGCATTACTCATGCACTCATCCAATCACCCAGGCACTACTCATGCAGTGATCTAATCCCCAAGGCACTACTTATGACCTCATCCAGTAACCAGGCACTACAAACGCAGTCATTCAGTCACCCAAGTGCTACCAATGCACTCATCCATTCACCCTAGCACTGCCAATACACTTATCATATCACCCAGGCACTGTCCAAGTACTCATCTAATCACCCAGGCACTACTGATGCACTCATGCAATCACTCAGGCCCTACTCAGGCACTCATACAATTGCCCAGGCACAACCCATGCTTTCATTCAATAACCCAAGCATACCCATGCACTCATCCAATCACCTTGGCACTACCCATACACTCATCCAATCACCCAGGCACTACCCACACAGTCATCTAATCACCTAGGCATGAAACAGTCAGTCATACAATTACCTATGCAGTCATACAATTATCCAAGCACTACCCATACACACATCCAATTACCCAGGTACTACCCAGGGCCTCATGTGAACAGACCGGCAGTACCAATGCAGTCATACAATTACTCAGGCTCTACCCATGCACTCTTGCACTCTTGCAATCACCCAGGAACTGCACATGCACTCATACAATCACCCAGGCACCACCCACACGCTCCTCCAATCACCCAGGCCTTACCCATACATTCATGCAATTACCTAGCATTACCCATACACTCATCATACATTACAATTACCCAGGCATACATCCAATCACCCAGGTACTATTCAGACACTCATCCAATCACCCTGGCACTACCCATACACTCATGCAATTACCTAGCATTACCCATACACTCATCCAATCAAGCAGGCACTACCCATCAGTCATACATTTCAATTACCCAGGCATACATCCAATCACCCAGGTACTACTCAGACACTCATCCAATCACCCAGGCACTACCCATACACGCATGCAATCACACAGGCTCTACACATGCACTCATAGAATACCCAGGCACTACCCAGTTACTCATCCAAACACCCAGGCACTGCCCATGCACTCAATCAATCACTGAGACACTTCACATGCAGTCATCTAATTACCCAGGCAGGTTCATGTGCAGTCATGCAATAATCCAGGTACAACCCATGCAGTCATACAATAACCCAGTCACCACTCTTGCATTAATTCTAACATCCACACACCACTTATACTCCAATTCAAAATCCATGCACCACTCATGTACTCATTCTCACGTCCATACATCACTCATGCGCTCATTGATTCAACGTATAATTTTTTGCCAGAAAAGGTGGTTCTGAAAAGAACATTTTTTTTCTTTTTTCCAAACGGATTTTCTTTTCTCCATTTATTACATTTTTGTATTTTTTCAAAAACAAAATGGCAACAAAAAAACATAATTGTAGGTACTGACTAAAAGATTGTGGTTTGAAGTGGTGCAATAAAAAGCAAATCAATTAACAAGTATGGTTTTTCATATTCTGCAAAGTTACATTCATAGACTGGTCCCCCGCTGTTACAATAGTGTGAGAGTCCATGCAGAAGGTAGCAAAACGTTTTAGTTCTAGTGACATTTCACTGCAATCTCTCTCCAGTTCAGCTGGAACTGTGTCCCCAGGAGCAGGGGCCAGAGGTCTGGAGGCTGATAATCCTTCTCCTCACCCCTCTCTCTGTGCAATTTTAAGTTGCTTCTTGCTGTATGTTTCCAAGTGGTACAACATACTTGTTGTACCAAATTAATATGTGTTTGCTGTGCCTTGAGATAATCTCTTCTTACCTTGCACCTTACCAATTCAGCTGTGATCTTCAATTCACCAGACGGGATACTGAAAAAAATCCAAGCAATTCTTTGTTTCTTCATCGGTGGTCCTTCATCAAAAGACTGTTCATGTGCAGCTGAATCTTCCTTATGTTCAACAACTTCAACCAGTCGTAGGTCTTCCTCTGGTTCTTCTGATGCCATTTTTTAAATAGCCAAAAAAGCAAAACACCAGCACAGTCTTTAAAATCAGTTTGGGACAGTGCCTATAATACAATAACCAGTTTCTGGAAAGTTCAAAAAGGGAGAAATGGGTGTGTACTTCTTTTCATAAAGGAAACAGTGTAAACCAATTACATTTCTTTATTTGGTAGTCAGGGGTCATTGCAACATCAGGCATCACTGCGAAAACAAAACGTTATTTTTAGAAATTGCTCTGTTTGAAAAGTGCATAGAGAAAATTAATTTAAATTAATATGTTACAAAACAGGTGGAGTCAAAGTTTATTTAAAGATGTCTATATATGTGTTTTCCACTTTGTCAAAAACATGCAGTATTCGCGACTACCGACATCATTTGCGACTTCCGATGTCGCAAAGGAAACAAGAACAATGCATTTTAGATGTAGATTTTTCAGAAAATGATTACAAAAGGGAAAGTTAAATCAATATCTTACTAAACAACTAGACTCAAAAACACGAGGTATATGTGACAATCTATGTGATTGCGACTTCCGTTGTCGCCACAAACAGGGAAAATTCATTTTTTATGTAGTTTTTATAACAAATAAATACAAAAGGTAGCGTTAAATCAATATACTATTAAACACCTAGACTTAAACTGTATGTACGGCATGTCCATAAATGTGTTTTACACTTTGTAAAACACAGCTAAACTTACCTGCAGCTCGCCGAACGACGCCACAGCTTGCCAGGCTCTACAGCCCACGCCGCCACCGCCGAGAGTCACCTTCCTTGCAGATTGGACGCGCCGCCGCTCCGGGACTTCGAATCCCGGCAGCCTACGCGGCGGCGCGCGCTGGTGACACCGCGAGGGCGCCAGGGGAGGCGCACAAAAGCTCCGCAGGACCGGCGGAGCACCGGGGACACAGCTAAACTTACCTGCAGCTCGCCGAACGACGCCACAGCTTGCCAGGCTCTACAGCCCACGCCGCCACCGCCGAGAGTCACCTTCCTTGCAGATTGGACGCGCCGCCGCTCCGGGACTTCAAATCCCGGCAGCCTACGCAGCGGCGCGCGTTGGTGACACCGCGAGGGCGCCAGGGGAGGCGCACAAAAGCGCTGCAGGACCAGCTTCGCGGGACGCGAGCGGGACGCCCGGGGCGAAGGGCGGGCCCTCTGAGGCCCTCAGAGGTCAACAGTGGTCGGGCGGGCCACCTCTCCAACATCTCCCCGAAAAGGTTAGCCTCCAAACTGGTTAATACAATGGCTGATTGTACTGTTATAAGCAATAATGTTGACATTCTTACTCAGGACTCAGAGTCCCCTGTATCATTGATAACGTCTTTTGAGACAGTGATAGATACCGCGTTCAATGAGATTGTTGAGACTGAAAGGAGATTCTCTATGGGTTCAATGAGTATTAACCAACCACATGTCATGAGCGGTTTAAACGGCAATACCCATATAAACCCTGAAGTTATCGTGGTGAAATCCTCACATCCTGCTGTTGATGTGCCAATTGTCCTAGACGACGAAAACACTGTCACATATATAGCCCCAGATGTAGTTCTTGACCCTGCCTCGGTACCAACATCTACAGAGGCTACCACTAAGGTATCGGAGAAAGCAGTAGCCAAGAGAAAGAGGGGCCCTGCCAAATTAACCCACAACAAAAGGAAGCAGCCATTAAGGAGTATAAATAAACCAACTCCACAAAGTATGTGGAATAGGGGGAAGAAACAGAAGGTGATTCAGCCCATTGCATCCACGCAGGAACAACCGCATCTGGGTGATGTCGTTGTTATAAATAACGACGATTCAAACTCTATATCTATTTCCACCCAGACTGAATTCCCCAACGTAAACGATAAAAATAGTTACCACTCCAAATCTGAGGGGAACCTTATTGAGACTATTGCAGATACTATTTTTAAAAATCTTAAATGTCAAATGATCAAACAATTTAATAATATTTTTAAAAGACTTGACAGACTGGAAAACCTAATTAAAAATGAGGATGCCAAGAGAAAAGGCACAGCGAACTTGGACAAAATGAGAGTAGAACGTCTGCTAAAAGATCTTGAATCCACCGCCCGTGTCCTTACTAGCAGTGACCATGGCATTAATAGGGTTGTGGAACAACAGGCTGTCATAAATCCAACACCGTCTGTTACACCTGCGGCGATTAAAAGCAAATGCTCAAGAGGCAGTAACCCGCCTGATTCTCTAACCAATACACCCTTGCCATCACGTAACGTTACATGTGGTCCTGCCACCTCGACCAAATCTTCTGCCTTTGTTATCGCTGCAAACGGAACATTAACAAATAATAATAAGAGTAATACAGCGATACATACCACCACAGTACAGAAGGTCCCCGCCAACTGCAGCCAGCGCTACAATAAGACCTCGCATGAAGACACCCGGCCTGTAAAACATCAAGGCCCTGCCTTACACCTTCCACCTGAGGCTTGTCCTTATGTTTTAGTTCTGGCTGGTATCCCACCCCTTAGGGAAGGTCAAGGTGAATTGTGGGTTCAATTGCACAACAAGTGCATAGACTGGTTAACAAAACACAAGGGGGTGAGATATGATATTTCTAAAGAGATCATATCCACACGGCGAGTAACCTGGGTTGGTCCTCTTTTCAAAAACATCAATGGGGACTGTATCGTAATTAACTTTAGAAACCCGGGCACTGCAAAATTCTTGTTGAATAACAACTTTGCTCGACACGGTCCATCTACTGTGGTGACCCCCTTACCATTAAAATATTTTTATCATCCTCCCCACAAGATGATGCAGCCCCCACCTGTTTTTCCGTTATATAACAGGTTTGGAATACTTCAGGATTTGGACACATTGGACTGACTGCCCTCCACCAGCACCCAATTGCCTTCTGCGTGCTCTGCCACAGTCCAGCTAGTGGAAATACCTCCTGAGGCAGCTCCGTTAACACCTAAGATCTCTCCATCTAGCATATTATGTGAACAACAGGGGCATACTACAGCTAAACCTGTCTTAGGAACTGACCAGGGCCCTTGTCCGAGGAGTGATAATAGCTTAAAAATTCTTAGTTGGAACATTGCTGGTCTGAAGACCAAGATGGAAATTTCTTCCTGGAGGGACTGGGTCAATTTTTACGACATATTAATGTTCCAAGAAACCTGGTGTGTTGAGGACCTGTTATACGAGGGGTATAGTTGCCATAACAGGTCTGTTTTAGCCCCCCTGTTTGGCCGTCCAAGTGGTGGATTGTCTATTTGGATAAAAATCACTGCAGAAGTAAAAGTTGATAAACTACTTACTAATTGTCCTAGCTTCATGGCACTATCATATACTCAGAGGACAAGACTATGTCTGATCAACTTTTATAACAATGACTTTTTGTCCCTACCTAATCCAAATTTTATTCTTTTATTTGATTTTATTGATGAAATTATGGATGAACAGAAATATGGGAAATTTGACGGTATCTGTCTAGGAGGGGACTTTAATGCACATATACATCCAAGAAATCCCCCATGCAAAAGAGGCATAGAACTGTCAAATTTTCTCGCAACCAGGGACCTTGTTAACTGTATGGAACATGTAGGTATGGAAAACAGCGCCGCCCCATTCTCCACCTTCATTGGTCATGGGGGCGGCACCACAATTGATTATGTTTTCGTTTCACCTCCTGTTGCCAAGGTCCTAACAAAGGCTGAAGTGGTATGTAAAATTTATAGTGATCATTACCTGATTGTCATTCACCTATCACTCCCGAGGGGTAAGCGTTTAAGAAATGAAATAGGCGCAAGGGACTTGAAAGTCTCAACTGATAAATTGAGGGTAATCTGGAAGGGCGCAGACAATAAGGGAATCCTAGCAGGAATTTTTAAAAAACACCCAACCTTGATCGAAAATTGTCTCACTATTGATGACCATGGGGTTAACATAATTAAATCATTCTCCGAACTCTGTTCTGTAATTAAAGGTGAGATTTCCAGACCAGCTTCTAGCAAAGCTGAGGAAACACCTAGATGGTTTGATGCCCTATGTTCTAAAGCAAATAGGATGCTTAGAGCCGCCCTAAAAGCTGAACCTAGGGATATACCACGAATAAGGCTGCTCAGAGCAGAGTACAAATGTACCCTACGCACTAGATCAAATGAACTGCTTAAAACCCACTGGGATTCCCTGGTACGATCTGCCGACCTGAAAGATACCACTGGGTTCTGGAAGGAGGTAAAGGAGATAAGATCTATTGGTTCTAATTTAACCAAAATTAATTGTAACATCATCGGTCCCACCTGGGTTGAACATTTTGAAAAAATGTATGCAACACCAGACAACCCTCCTTTGACCCCACTCCCCTTACACCCACTTAACATTTCTGTATCTGAGGTAGCTGATGCCATATTAGAAAGTGCTGGGAATAAAGCGCCCGGCCCTGATGGACTCTCAATTGATCAGCTAAAGTGTGAGCCCGATTTTTGGGCCCCACTGCTTTGTAATGTTTTTAACAATCTAACAGACGGGCAAATTCCAGAAACATGGTCCCGTAGCATAATTGTTCCCATCTTTAAGAAGGGTGATAGGCTGGATCCTGGGTGTTACCGCCCCATTTCTTTAATCGATAACACCTTGAAAGTTTTGGGACGGATCATATTTAAAAGGATTAGAACGTGGACGGATGAGAATAACATCCTACACCCTAGCCAGCTTGGTTTCCGCAGTAGTGTCGGAACGGTGGAACAATGCTTAAACTTGAACCTGATCATGGCAAAATATAATATTGCTAAGAAATCTCCTTTATATTTTGGTTTCATGGACTTGAGCTCGGCTTTTGATTTTGTTAACCGTTCCCGCCTTTGGTCTACCCTTCTCTAATATGGTTTAGATGATCATTTGGTACACTTCTTAGCCTTTTTACATCGTGATTTAAAAGCATGTGTGCGTGTAAATCAAACTGGTGAAGTTTCTGACGATATCAGCATCGGTAGGGGGGTCAGACAGGGGTGTGTGCTGGCCCCCCTCCTGTTTATTTTGTATATCAACAAGTTAAGTGGCTCCCTGAGTACTCTAACCAGAGATGTACCCCACGTAAATGGAGTTCCCATACCCACTCTCCTTTATGCTGACGATGCGGTCCTGATGGGCCGCACTCCAAAGGCACTCCGCATTTTAATTTCAGGATTCGTCCTTTTTATGGCCGATTTAGGCCTGACAACTAATTTTAAAAAATCCCTGATCATGAGTTGTGGTCCTAAAAACTACAAAATCCCTGAGATTAAATCAGGGTCAAAAGTCTTAAAAAGCACCAGCACTTTCCCCTATCTAGGGTTGCTATTCTCAAATACCGGTACGTGGCATGCACACGTATCTTATGCTAGGAATAAGTTGGGTAAGGCCATTAATTGTGTAACTTCTTTGAGACAACCCAACCACGCTGATGTAATAACATCCCTAGTTAAGATCTATCAAACCCAATGTATGCCAACCGGTACTTATGGCGCCGAGGTTTGGGGTTATACCAACTGCTCCCATATCCAAATAGAAGAAAACAGGTTTTGCCGGAAGGTGCTGGGTGGGGTTATTTGTTCCCCCAACTATGTATGCCATAACGAAATAAATATCTCATACATAGAAGACTTCGTGAGATCTAGACCAGCACTCTTCTGGATAAAGATATGGAATAACACGGCTGCTACTTTGACCCGTGAAATTATTTTGGATTGTCTAAAATGCGATAGGGGACACCATATACCATGGTTGAAAGCGGTAAAAGATTGCCTTGTAAGCGTGGGGCTGGGTTCTCTGTTTACTACACCAAGCTCAATAAATCGCTCCCACAAGACCATTATTCTTAGGGCATTGTATGATTTGTACAGAGAAGAGCGGGAAAGAAAGAACTTGACTAAATGCACTGTTGTAAAATATTTGGCTTACTCTGAACCACACATTAAAAATCCTGGTCCACCATACAGGTATTTACGTCTGCATCTTGGCAGATGGGTTAGGGGTTTACTGTTTCGCTTCCGAGATGGGAGTATAGTAAATCTACTAAACTTCCCTTTGGGTTACAATAAACACCTTGAAACTTTAAATTGTCCATGTAACCCTAACATGAAACAGAGCCTTATGCATTTTTTGTTCTTCTGCGGTTTTTATAAAAAGCTCTCCGGTCATTATTTAATGCCTTACTGTAGAAAAAATGATTTGACTAATTTTAAATTAGCTTTGAGGTCTTTTCTATTATTGTGATCAGATGAAGTTACTTTCAGGGTGAGCTGTTTTCTCAAAGCTGCCGTCAGATTACGAGCCACTCTTTACACCGAGGCATAATCATCGCACACTGCACTTTTTCTTATGCACTTTATAGAATTTTTTACCTGTCGCTCTACTTTTTGGTAATAGCTTTTTATGTGGATATAATTACGATGTTGTTCTACCCATCCTTTTTAACTATGGTCTTTAAAATTGTGTGTTTTTAAATTGTGTTTTTAAAATTTCTTTTTAGATTATGAAGGGACAAATTGCGTTTAGATGTGAAATCGCAAATGAAATTTGATTATGCTTGATTGTTCTCTGATTCATTTTCCAGATGTCATTATTGAACTGAATGTTTTAATTGTATTTTGCCTGTACTTTTATGGATGTTTTTATTCCGAATAAAGATCTTTTGACTTGACTTTGTAAAAAAATTGCTTTATTTATGACTACCAATGCCATTGCGACTTCCGGTGTCGCCGCCAACAAGGAAAATGCATTTCAGATGTTGTTCTGTCAACAAATAAATACAGAGAAGAAAGTTAAATTAATATATTACTTAACTTAGACTCAAATTTTATTTAAAACATGTCTATATATGTGTTTAACAATTTGTCAAAAACACCTGGTATTCGCGACTACAGAAGTGATCACGACCTCTGGAGTCACTGTGAACAAGGAGAATGTATTTTTTGATGTTTTTTATTTACAAATGAATACAACGGGGAAGTTAAATAAATATCTTACTAAACAACTAGACTCAAACTTCGTGTAAAATATGTCTATATATATGTTTTTCACTTACGGTGTGTCCTCGGGGATTGAGACATATTTGCAAAAAACTAAAATATCTTGAAATAAAATGATTAATGTACCTTTTAAATGAATAGATGACAAATACAACAATAACTGGTGCACTATGCAGATGTAATGTACTATATCTAATTATAAGAAACACATACAGGGATGTTATAGTTATGAAATAGAATATAAAAAAACCTTAAAAATTCACTGAAAAAAACTAAGATTACAGGTATGTTATAGCTAGGCTGACATTTTACATTCAACAGTTATAGTTACCTGAGCTAACTATACCTCACGCCCCTACAAAGCACTGCTTATAACCTCACATATTATATCACTCATGACAGGGTCAGTGTCATCACTGATGACAATAAAATAGAGTAAAATTAATAAATAAAATGATACAGGAATGACAACGATCCAATCAGTAGAACTGGAGATATTCAATTTCAAACATTTAGGTATTTATAGCATTTAAAAAGAACAAAGCACTACTCGTGGTCATCTGGTTGTGCCAGACCAGAAAAAGTCATAAGTTCAAGCTTACTGCGATTGAGTGAAGGCAGGATACTGGAACCAGGTTAGTCTAGCTGAGGGGGTGGGAGTGGGAGTGGGACCACACTGGCATTCAAAATGTCCCCTCGGTTTTGAAGCTCTGGCAAATGCGGCCTCTTAGCACCAAGATTTAGGTTCCCTGAGGCACCCGAGAGCAACCAGCATGCAGTCTCCTCAATGGTGTGCTTTATAGCCCCGCAGCATATACAGAGCGTTTGGCTAGCTCGAGTGGCAACCTGGTGCCCACCTCAGAGCCCCACATTGACAGGGACTGCAGGTGAGGCTGGGGCACCAGGCTACTGAGTCTTGTTGGGCTTTGCTCCTGCCCTCCCAATGGCCCCTCCTTCCTGGAGCAGCGGAATCTTGGTGAGGGGGTGCTGCAGCTAACAAACCTTGCCTCATTGACCTGCCTGATGCATTGTTTTCAGTCTTGGAGGTAAGGCTCCTGCTGTAATCCATCACAGGCCTCAGGTTTTGTAGTTCATTCTTCAAAGTGTCCCGGATTGTATCCACTGTCTGCAGATTGTGCAGTGCCTGCCACGTATGCATGGCGCACATCACCCCTGGTGCTTCTACTCAGGATGGAGCACTGACCCCATCCCAGGCATGCCTGGGGAGCCTAAGATGATTGAACCTACAGTGCAACTGAACTGCTTGCAACATGACAGCCTGTCGCCATCTCGTGGACTCCTCTGTGATAGTAGCCATGGTGGGCCAGAGGCGCTGAATGGCCAGGTTCTGCTGGACAGCCCACTAAAACTATATCCATCCTGGGCTGCCCCCCTGGATATTGAGGAGCTGTTCCTGGAGTCAGTGGCTGCCTGCGCTGGGGGTTTTGCGTTGTACTGATTCCATCAAAGGGAGGTACCCAAGTCATCTGACTATACCCAGTTGTGGGATACATGCAATGACCCTTTATTGTCCTGAAGCCTAACACAACCTTCTGCCACTACCTGTCAATGGTGCCAGCCTGCAGCCTGCACCTCTCCTGCACCTACACATGTGGCGTTCCTTCTCTGCCAACCACCCCTTGAGTGGAGTCGGTCTGGTCTACACTCTTGGTTACCCTAGGATATTGCTACCCACTACACTGCACACTGCATGGACACCAGCCGGCCCTAAGAGAATGAATGCCTATCCCCCTGAGCACGAGTTCTCAATGCTGGGTGACCTCCTTGCACTACCTCCATACCTGTTTGTGCCTTACTATACATCTCACTTACCTGCTGGATACCTCCTGGGGGCATGCTGATGGTCTGTATCCCCCACAACCGTGGAACCCCATGTATTTCTGTGCCTGACCATAACTACACTCTGGGCTGAACAGACCATGGTGTGGGGAGACCCTAAACAAAGCAAGCTACACCTAGAGAAGACCTGAGGGTTTGAACCACCTGGGAGCTCTGCTGGGGAAGACACTGGAGTGGCTGGCCTTCATGCTTCCGAGCAGATGATGGGTGCAGATGCCATTATCACAGAGCTCCGTTTGGGCTTCTGCTCCATCGATGCTTGTTTTGACACTCTAATGAGTAGGTTTAACTGTATAGTGGAGTGCATCGACCATCAGAATGTCAGGTTAGATGGCACAGAGTAGCCAATATCCAGTTTGCAGGAGAGTGTGTTGACAGTCTATAAGAGACTTGAAAGAGTTGAACGTCTGCTCAAAACTGGTCTATCAAACATGAGGATTTGGTTGCGAGGCTGTTCTGAAACAATCTCCATATGCTAGGCATGGCTGAGTCCGTGGACACCGGCCATATGGACATCTTTGTTGAATGCCTCCTTTTGGAACTCTTTGGTCTCCAGAACTTTATGTCCACTTTTGTGAAAGAGCTCGCACACCAGACTCTTGGCCCACAGCCTAGACCGGAAGCTCTGCCTTGCCTTATCAATACCCTTCTTCTCAACTTCCTGGACTGGGAAGTCACATTCAGGCTGGCACGCGAGGGCCTGATAAAATACCAGGGTGCAATTCTCTCATTTTTCCAAGACTTTACCATGGTGGTGCAGGAGGTGAGACACAGGTTTGCTGGCGCCAAGACTATGCTACGGAAACTGAGATTTTAATTCCGTATGGTATACCCCGCTCATTTCCAGATTGATTCTAAAAGAAAGGCTTAATTGCTGGATACACCAGTTAATGCAGTGGCCTTTTGTATGAAGTACACCAAGAGCAGTCCCCTCTTTAATGCACAACACCTGGGTGCCCTCCAGATCAACCCGTATCGATAATCTCAGCTCTTTTTTCTCCGGACTGATGGTTCCATCTGACCAATGCAAATCATGCACATGCATGCCCACTCCCTCGAACTGTGTTTGAAATTGTATGCACTTGAGGCCATTCTTAAACCTATTTCTTCACCCCTCCAAATATGACACAGCTGCCATTATGGCTTGTTTTGTGCAATGTTGCCCACCCCCAAAGTTTAACACCTTCGCTGCTAAGGCAATTCCCCTCCTGTGCTGGAAATTGATATTTTCATTGTTTTATGACGAGCTGGGCTCGTCATCAGCACACGACCACTGTGCACCATGACGAGCCCAGCTCGTCATCAGCATCGAAAGGGTTAAACCAGCCTGGAGGGCTTGATGTTTATTTATGATGTTGTTGAAGTTATATTGGGGATTAGTAGCCGGGTCCAGGATTCAGTGGGCGGTTCAGTGCTTCTGGTGGGAGGGAGATGGGGATATTTGTATTTTGCTTGTATGTCTTTGTCCATCAATTAACCCCGCAGGAAGGACATGCTCACAGTGGTCATTACTCCCATACCACACACCCTGATGACAAACGCACATAGTGGTAGGAGATCAGTGGCAAAGGTTCTGCTTCTTTCATGGAACATTAGAGGCCTCAACAACCCATGCAAAGGAAAGCAGGTTTTGCAGTACCTCTCCCTTCATTGCATGAAAATGTAATTCATCCAAGAGACACATTTGCCCCCAGGGACTTCTCTCACCTTTTCATCTACATGGGGCCCCCACAGATATTTTTGAAGTTAAAGCGCCTACCATAGGGTGGTAGGCACACTAATACATACAAGTCTTCCCTTTCACCCCACCATCAGCTTTCACTACCACAAAGCAAGGTACGTGTTGGGGTCTGGAAATTTAGCAGGCACCGAGTTTAGCTGGTAAATATCTAGAGTCCAACTGTAGCTACCCCTTGCAAAGCCTCCCGGTACCGATGCCGGACGACAAGAAGTCTTGCCAAGTTCTGCCGCATAGCTAACAGTTCCTCGGAACCAAAACATGATGATGCAAAGCCCCGCATTGCCTCGCCATGCAGTACCCAGCACTGACGCTGGATGACGCAAGGCCTCACAGAGGGATGCATCGCCTCTGGTGCGCATCACATCACACCTGATTGCCAAGTTGTTCCACGCATCATTCACAGGCCAGACCCGACTAGGATTTTGATGCCTCGCTTCCCCTTACGGTTCTGATTTGACACAACACTTCTCCTGCGAGCAGCTGAATTGCCTCATTTCCAGGAACCGGTGCGTCACTGTATTTTCCAATGCTTCTCTCCTCTGCAGCTGTTTTGCCTTGTAAATGTTGATGCATCTGAAGGCACTTTGTGCAAAATCATGGCATCAATATTTTCTTATAGACAGAATTGCTAACACCTTTTAAAAGTCATACTTTGAGTTGTGTAGGTTGTATTTTTGTCATTTTGATCTTGTTTGGTTTAGATAAATATACTTTATGTTTCTAAACTTGTGTGGTGTCCATTTGTAATGTTTACACTGTAGTACGGTGTGTGTTATGTACAAATACTTTACATATTGCCTCTGAGATAGACCTGACTGCTTGCGCTTAGATACCAAGGGGGTGAGCAGGGGTTATCTTGGGTATGTAACCCCCTTAACCTGACTAGAAGGAATGGTCCCTACTTGGACAGAGTGCATATCACTGCCAACTACAGACCCCCATTTCTATCTTTGGTTACAGCGGCGAGGATTATGACTTGCGTTTGTACTTTGACATGCAGTGATCAATATGCACTACAACTGAGTGCAAACCAGTATGCAACCACATACTGTTTCTGACTTTTTGTCCAATTTTGTGATAACCCTTGAAGTATCCAAGTCTCATATCTTTCCATGGTGAGCCAGCAAGTGATATTGCAGGATTGGTGTTTGAGATTGAAATGTTGCATTCTTACAAAGTAGATCAGCTCAAACAATGTGGCAAAGCTTGTGGTTGTACCATGAGACGCTCCGCTAGGAAGAAGGATCTGAAAATGGCCTGCAGTGCCTGGTGGGTGGCAAGTGAAGCTAGGGAGAATGAGGATGGGAATATGGATCTGAATGTTGAAAAACAGCAAGGGGAGTTTGGAGCTCAGGATCTGCCTGGTGGAGCACCTTCTAGGAATGACAGAAGTGTCATACATGAATTTGTCCCTAGAGGACAGGCTATTGGAGAGAAAGCACCGGGGTTAACTTGAGAAGCTCAGATTGTAGATTCTAAAGCTTGAGAGGGAGAAGTCCCTTGCTCTTGAGGAGAGCAAATTGCTTTTGGCCATGAATTGGATATGAGGAATCAAGACATTAAGCAGGCAGAGTAAAATTCAAATTGTGGCAGCATGCAGCCAGTGCAGTCTGGGAGGGTGCACATACCAAAGAATTTGGTGAAAGATTTTATTAAGGGGGATGACATGCATGCTTGGTTTACAGCATATGAGGCAGGCTGTCACATGAATGAGGTCCCTGAGAAGCAGTGGGGAGGGGTCCTGTGGAAACACTTTGAGAAGGAGGGGAGGAACACTTTGACATCCCTAGGAAATGCACAAAACTTTACCCACCCTATCATGAAGTAGGCCTTATGTACCAATTATGGGCAAACCCCAAAACAGTATAAGGAAATGTCTAGATCTTTTAAAAAACTGATTCTCATACTTGGTTGGAATGTGGTAATCACTTTAGCAGAGCACTGGATAGTTGGCTAAAGGGCAGCAAGGTAACTGACTATCAGGTGTTGTATGATTTGATTGCTTAGGAGCACTTGTATAGTCTTTGTTTACCAGAGTTGTGCTAGAATATGATGGATAGTAAGATGACTGACCTGAAGGTAGACTGCTGGAACAGTATCAGGGTCTACAAGGGTTATGTGGATAACTCAGCCGTAAGTGGGCAGGGTCTCCAGCAAAAGAGTCAGGGGCAAGGCTAACAAGAAGGAATTATCTAAAGGCTCCCAATCTAGTTCCCAGTGTAAAGGTTCCCAGCCCCCCAGTGGTAAGAAATGTTGGATGCCTTCAGAGAGGGGTTCCCTCAAGTGTTGTGTGTTGTGCCTGTGCTAGGTAGGTTCACCTGAGGGGGGACCCCAAGTGTTCAAAGTACATACCAGCACCTACTGATGTGCAGTGACATGGGTTTGATTAGTGTAGTGCTTGGGGAGGAGTTGGTTAATGTGAAGGGTGGGATCCAGCTGAGACGACACTTGTCTCACTACCGCACAGTGAGGTGAGATGGTCCAGAGGACCCTTGTGTCTAATATCACAAATAAATAGAGGCAGTGGTTCTGAGAGACACTGCAGCCAGTGTGACATCTGTCAGGTGTCAGCTGGTGCCTGAAGAACAGGTGGTCCCCAATGTACTGCAACCTGTAGTTGCAGAAGATAACTCTCAGCACCTGTGTAAGGTGGTGTAGGGTCCATTAGATTAGGGGGGGTCCCAGGTACCTTGCAAGTAGACGTCAGTCCAACCATGTCTGTTGATTGTCTGCTTGGCAATGACATGGAGAGTTCCCCTTGGGAGAAGGTGGAATGTCAGTTTCATCTGGAGATGTTGGGGCTGCCTGAGTGGGCGTGTGTGACTACTCGGTCAATGGCAGCCAGTACGGGTGATCAAGGGGGCATGGACTCTGAAAGAGTGGTCCAGATGCCTGCCAGAAAGAGGAAGGGCAAAGGGTGTGGGAAACCTGCGTCTGTAGTTCCCACAATCCTGCAGAGGTAGGTCTTAAAGGGGAGGCCCTGGAGCCTACAGGGGAGCATGTGGCCAACCTAGGAGACCTACCTGAGCTGCCCCATTGGCAGCAGGGGAGTCCCACCAGAAGTAATTCTGCAAGGAGCAAAGGGAGTGCCTTTTGTGGCAGCTGGCTGCAAACCAGGCAGCTGGTGATGAGTCTGGATCACATTGGATCTACTGGGAGAACAATTTCCTATAAAGCGAGCCTAAGGTTGCACAGCCAGAGTCAGACTGTGCACAGGTGGTACCCTTGTGCTTCAGATCCTTCCTACTGTGTCAGGCTCATGATGTGGTTTTGGCAGGACATTTGGGGCTGTACAAGACCTTTGACAGGCTTGTCATACACTTCTTTTGGCCCCAAATGCGAAGGCACCAAGATGCACATTGCAAATCCTGCCAAACGGGCCAGGCAAGTGGTAAGAGTGGCAGGATGGTAAAGGCTCCTCTCCAACCTTTTCCTGTCGTGATCACTGCTTTTGAGCAGGTGGGAATTAACATTGTGGGGCCCCTGGGCCCCAAGACAGCCTTAGGCAACAGTTTCATCCTGGTCTTAGTGGACCGTGCCACCCAGTAACTGGAGGCTATCCCTCTCTGGACAATAACAACCCCTGTGGTGAGCCATGGATTGATGAGGATCTTTTCCCAGGTGGGTTGCCTCAAAAAGGTACATCTCTATGGGAGGAGTGTGGTGTAACCTATATGTTTGTCACTCCTTACCATCCCCAATGTAATGGTTTGGTTGCGAGATTCAACCAAACCTTGAAAAGCGTGAATAAGGGTCTTGCAGAACCCATAAAGCATAAATGAGATTTCCTCTTGCCATGCCTTCTGTTTGCTTACAGAGAGGTACCGCATAAATCCTTAGGGTTCAGCCCCTTTGAATTGCTATATAGGCATTCTGTAAGAGGACCTTTTAGTCTGGTGAAAGAAGGCTGGTAGAAAGCAGTCAGTAAACCTCCAGCGGATGTATTTAGCTACATGCTGGTCTTCAGAAACCAGACTGCACACTTCAGGATGCTCACTCAGGTGAACCTAAAAGCCAGCCAGGAGGCGAGAAAATGATGGGAAAGCCAGAATGCTTCTCTGGTAGAGTTTCAATCTGGCCTGAAAGTGTAGATCATGGCCCCAGTAGAGCCTTATGCTCTCCAGGACAAGTGGACTGGGCATTTTGAACTAGTAGAGCACAAGATTGGTGTCAGCTATCTGGTGAATTTGCAGACTCCAGAGAACCCTTTGATGGTCCTGCATGTGAACCAACTCAAACCTCACTTTGAGAGGTTTACAGTGAACATGCTCTTGGCTACAGATGATGGGGTGGAAGAGGAGAGGGAACCTCTTCCTGACCTCCTGTTTGCAAAGGAGCAAGATCGGTGTAATAATGCAACCGAGCAGTAGGTTGAGGTGAGAGCAGGTTTATTCACAGAGAACTCATCCGTCCATGAAGGGGCACTGGAGCAACTGCTGACAATATGAATGCAGAGCTCAGTGACCTCATGGCACAGTCCAAATCCAAGAGATTTCAAGCCAGAGGCTTGCACATTACCACACATCTCCCTTTTTATAAAACAGCAAATGATGTAAATCTAACAAAAAATAACAATGAAGATAAACTGAAGCAAGTTACTTTTAAAACAAATACAACGATTTTAAAACACTGTGCCCCTCACCCGCACTGCACCCTTACGGCGAGGAACAGAAGATCTCCGACAAAGAGCCCCATTAAGGGTGACCATTGGACAATGCAGAGCCGGCCCAACAAGGAGCAGGCTCAAATGATGAAGCATGACACCTAGCTTGCTGGGTGTGTGAGAGCCCTAGTTCAGAGAGGAGGAATTCCCCTCCTCCTCTTCTTTAATTTTGACCCATGTTTTGCACAATTTATTTACCTAGCCATACATCCCAGTCTGGGCCCTAGTAGGTGAATAATTGTTCACGTAGGAACTTTGTACCTTCTTTGTTTAACTAAACCCATACTCCCTCCCAGGAAAAGAAATGAGACGATGAAAGAAAGAAAAGAAAAAAAATAGAAGAAAAGAAGAGAAAAAAAATGAAGCAGAAAATGATAAGTTAATCAATATAAGACAAAATCATTTAATTTCTTTGGCCGCCCAGAGGTTCGAGCACTCTTTCTGATCGTTTGTGTTAACAAATTATTTTTAGAATACCTTCTAATTTTTTTAGGCAAAGAAGAACACTGTGGAAAATGTTTCTCAGTATTGCCAGACATGACATTCTGAGGAACCAAAGCTGCACGAGAGACACCCTGTTACGAGGCACTCACCTGTGCTCCAGATTGTTTCACCCTGATGACGATGTGAACAATGAGAGGACAGGTCCCCAACCCCTCTAAAAACTAGAAGCGTGATACCAAGATAAAACTTGGTAAATCCGGGATTCTCAGGGGGGAAAATGGGTTGGGATGACAAAAGAAGAGAAACAAAAAGATTCCAGCTGTCTTCTTTTAGGGGCACCAAGGCTTCTGGGGGCTTGAGTATTCACAGGATACAATAAAAATGAATATAACAGGATATTGGCTTGAGTTTTCTACTAGACTCCTAAGTACAAAACACAGAAGATAAACAATGTGTATATCTGTGAGGCAGTATCTTCTTACAGGTATCATAAACTTGTAACCAAAAGTCTCAGATAATTCCTACCTACAGACTACGTAGGTTTCAACAGAATTTTGGGTTGATATAACAATCTACTTGTTGATTTATGCAATCTGCAATAAACAATACAATAATTAACATACTTTCGAATAAGTTTAACGATCATGATATCATTTAGTTATGTTCATCAGCATAGGTACCTGAATCCTTATATGCCCAGCTTAGGATCAGATGCCTTGAGTCCACAGAAGTTCAAATGCTGCAAAAACAATCTCCTGCCATAAAGGGCCAAAATACTGCATACAAAATAATAGTAGTCAAAACCATATCTGTGCTGTTGTGATTCTTAAGGCTAACTTGCTTTGCAATAACTATTTTCACACTTTTAAAAATGCACACTCTTCTTTGTTTTATAAATGTCAATAGTTTCTGGGTACTACAAGAAAACTCACCGTAACACTTGAGATGAAGTGGGCTCCTTCTGTCCAAGAAATATAGTTCTAATAATATGCGCAGTTCAAAGAGCAATGTTCCCAGTTCTAAAGCAAATGTTTCAAGTTCTAATGTAAGCAAACTCACTGTGGTATAGTTGTCTTCCCAAAAATACCTTAAAGCATGTTTTCTCTGTGCGCTTCTTTTTTTGGGAACTCGACACGGAAGAAGACGTCGGACCGGAGACTCAGCCCGGAACCAGGAAGCCAGGAAATTGCTGATGCCCGGCTGTCAGGCGGGAGATGCCGATCGGAAAAGCTGGAGCCAGGTGAGTGTGTTGAAGCAACAAGCCCAAGCCCTGAATAGTGAAGGGGAGTGGTTTAAATAGGCTCCTAAGCAGGTGCTGGGTGTTGGCCTGGGTGTGGCCCAACTGTCTTTTAGGCCCAGGATTTGCGGCAAACCGAGTGTGGCTTCCAACTGTCTTTCAGGCACAGGGATTGCTGGGTGTGGTCCTGGGTGTGGCCCAACTGTCTTTCAGGCCCAGGGTTTACACTGAATCTACACATTATTCTATTACTTACGGCATGATGGAGCCACAGTTTAGGAACGTGACATAATACATGAACATAATTTACAGTAAACGCATATATGAACAGGATGGCATTCCAAGAATTGAAATGGAAGAAATTCATCTATTAATAGGATGCCTTATACAAGATACCAGTGTTATACTACCATTAACTCTTTTTCTGCTGATATGTGTTCAAATCATGGTAGACAGGGAAGGAGACATGCATGGGACAATGCACCTGTAACACACCCCACCAATACCTGTCAGAGAGTTTCACAGAAATCTTTCTTAGCTAACAAATTTAAATAGGATCCTTGAATTAAAGTAAACCTTCACTAACAAGTATTGGATTTTTCACACGTACCCAATCACCTATTTTTAGTTTACATTCTTTCCTTAGACCAGGATTGGCTTTAACAGTTCTCTTTAAGTTGACAAGATTTGAGTTAAAATCAGCTGACTTCCACAATTCATCCACACTCCCAACTTTCTGAGAGATGTTTGTGGTCCAAAAAGGACAGAGTCCAGTAGTAGGTTCTCTACCTCTCATCAACTCAAAGGGAGATTTCCCAGTTACAGAGTGTGGTGTGGTGCAGGGAGACCAAACCAGATCTTGAATGAACTTGACAAAACATGTGTTGATTTTGATGGAAGATTGTATACATTCCACAAGTACTTTGTTGTAGCGTTCAACTTTCCCATTACTTTGAGGATGGTATAGAGGTGCCCTCAAGTGTTTTTTTTTCCTCAATTCTTTTCAAATGAAGACATTTCAATTGAAGCAAACTGAACTCCGTTGTCAGTGAAATTCTTACCAGGAAGACCTTTTTTTGAAAACACCCTTTGGAAAAACTCAATTGCTTTTTTTTGGTAGTGGGTTCAGAAACTGCTTCAACCTCAACCCATCTAGACAGATGGTCAGCCATAAAAATGAAGTATCTCATATGATTGGGAAGAATATGATATTGACCTACACCAATGCGCTTCCAAGCTCTTTTGGGACACAAATTAACAGTTTCAACTTGGGATTCAGTTATTAAACCTTGTCACTAAGTTTGCATTTGAAGCAGTTGGAAACAAATTCTTCAACCTCAAATTCCATACGAGGCCACCAAAATCTTTCACAAATTTTTCTCTTGCTCAGAGTGGAACCTTAATGGCCACTATGTGCTAAACTGATTAAGCGTCCACGAAAGCAAGATTGTGCTACAAGTTTATCGCCACGTACTAAAATATCACCTTCTAAGGACAACTCATCTAAAACTTTCCAGAACATCTGAAGTACATGTTGCAAAGCATTTTCTTAGGGTCAAACAGATTTTACAAAAGCAATGACTTGGCTGAGAATGCGGTAAGATTGAATAGCAGAAATCCAGTCTTTCTCACAAAAAGTAGCATCTCCTATATATGCAATGAAACACTCCTCAATTTCTGTTTCCCATTCAAGATTTTCAGGTTTATCAATGGAAAGCCTGGAAAGACAGTCTGCACGGGAATTTTTCCCTCCAGGAATATATTCAATGGAGAAAGTAAATTCCAAAGGTTTTGCCGCTAACCTTGAGATTCGGGCCGTTGTGCGTTTAATTTTTTTGCCTGAAATTATATTTACCAAATGACAGTGATCAATCTTGAGTATGAAAGGTCAATCCCAAACATATGCTTTGAACTTTTCCACACTCCAGACACAAGCTAGAAGTTCTTTTTCGATCACTGAATACTTGCGTTCAGAAGGTCTAGGAGTCCTGGATGCCAAGCCTAGTAAAATCACAAGTTGAGTGAGAATGGCTCTAAGACCATATTCACAGGCATCAGCAGATACAATGGTGGTTCTCCCTTCCAGAAAAAGTTGTAGGGCAGGAACATTCACAATCCTTTCTTTAATCATTTTGAAACATTGTTCGCAAGATTCTGACCATATAAATTCAGCATTTTTTTTAAAAAGAGTTCTAAAACACTTGGCAAAGTTCTTTAATCATTTAGCCTAAAATATACACATTCCTAAAAAAAAAGCAGCTGTTCTTTATTTTTTTGAGCAGGTGCATCTATGATGCTTTTAACAAGACAAGGCTTGGGTTTAACACCTTGAGCAGAAAAGACATGAACCAAATACTCAATCTCCTTGGCTTTGAAAATGCACTTATTTTTCCTCAAAGTACCACCTCTGTATTCAAGTATGTTCAAAACTTTTATTATTAAAATATCATGTTCTGATTCACTCTTAGTAAATAGTAAAATATAATCTTTGAAAACAGCCACCTGTGAAAAACCAAGAAACATTTCAGACATTAATCTTTCAAAGACTGCTGCCACTGAGGCTATACCAAATGGCATTCTGCAGAACTGAAAGTGCCATCTGGTGTAACAAAAGCAGTGAGATGATGAGAAACATTGTCTAACTCTTCTTTGTGGTAAGCGGATCTAAGTTCCAATTTAATAAACCAGTTAGATTGACCAATTCTTGTGATAAGATCTTCTATTCTAGGTAAAGGAAAATTGTCTACACAGCTGGCCTCATTGACGCTTCTTAAATCCACACACATTCTTAGTTCACCTGTCTTCTTCTTGGCTAAAACTATAGGAGAAACCCATGCAGTGCCCTCCACTTTTTCCATAATGCCTTGCACGCACATGTCAGAAAGCATATCAGAAAGTTCCTTCCTCACACTTAATGGAATGTTGCGCAGCTTGTGTTTAACAGATGCATCATCTTGTTTAACCTTCACAGAATATAAAAAATTATTGATTTTTCCCAAAGAATTTTGAAAAACTTTTGGAAACTTCTTTTCCCAGTCATTGTAAACATTGGAAACAGATTTAATGTCAAGCTTGTTGTTAACAAGAGTTCCAATATTAATTGGATCATACCTTTCAACAGTAATTGGGTTACTTGAACCAGGTCTAATGGCTAGATTAAACTCAGACTGATGAATAAGACCTAGGACATTGATGCCTTTGCATTCTATATAGACTTTTCAATTCATAGAAGAATCTAAGGGTTTGATGGATGGCAAAAAATAGCCAATAAGATCCACTTTACTACCCTCAAAAGCCACTGTCATGACATCTGGAGGTAATAAAGGGTATGTAGCCCAAAACTGTGTATATTTGATGTGATCTATGATAGTAATACGAGCTTCTGTGTCCACTAAAAGTTTAATAGGAATACTGTAGAGTAAAACTTCAATTTCTGGATCAGCAACCGAAGAAATCTTCTCCTGCTTGACACATCTCACACCTAATAGTAACTATTTAAGGGCCAGATGTAGGTAAATGTAATTTACCGATTCTAATCGGTAAATTACAGAATCGGTATTTCAGAATCGGAAAAAATGAGATGTAGATAAAAAAATCGGTAAAAATTACCGATTCGGAATCACTCGGTATCTGAAATCGGTATTTACCGAATCGGTATATACCGACTCGGTAAAATCCGAATCGGTAAAACCCATACATTCCAACGGGACCATGGCCCATAGGAATGAATGGGTATTACCAAATCGGAATTTACCGAATCTGTAAATACCGATTCGGTAAATACCGAATCGGAAATCTGAAACTGACAAATATGTGAGCCTGTGAACCAATCAGGAACTCCAACCACACCCAATCCCAAAGGTACTGGGGAATCAACCAATCAGAATCAAGCACCCCTCCCCAGTACCAGGGACTGGCCACGCCCATGCAGGTGCAGAAACCAACAGTCAGGAGAGCAGGAGGACAGAGTGAGGAGCAGGCTTCCCTGACCTAACCTTCCCAGCACCATGGAGAGTCAGAATGCACAGAGGGATGCTGTAGAGCGCAAAAGGAAGCAGAAGTTTAGCCCTGAAGAACTGCAGGTGCTTGTTGCAGAGGTTGTGAGACATTACAGCAAGATATTTGGGAAGCAATCACTGCATGTAGCTGAGTCCATCAAGCGCACCACCTGGAATGACATACAAGGCAAGGTAAATGCCATTGGTGTCACCCACCGTGAACTAGAAGATTTGAAAAAACGGTGGTATGACATCCGCATCATCACTAAAAAGAAACTAGCTGCCCACCGCAAGGAATGTGCTGCAACAGGGGAAGGAAGAAACCGAGCCCCATGACTCACCGACATAGAGGAGCTGGTGGAATCCACCCTTGAGCCAGAATGCATCCACGGCATTGGGGACGCTGACAGCTCTGCAAGAGCTGCAAAGAAACAAGGTAAGATGCAAGTACATTATCATTTACCCATTTACCTATTCCCCTCACACACCTACATCATACTCCAGAACAGGTTCTACCAATGTCCTGCAATGCATCATGGGAAATGTAGTCATGGGTAGATACCTCTAAGCAGTCAGCATGCCATGCAGCAAGGGAAGCAACAGACTACTAGCATAGGCAAATTGAGAGACAGGCAAATGTGCAATAGTAGTGTGTTTAATCAGGAGACACAGGTGAACCACTCCACTGACACAATGTCCATGTCTGTCCACATGAGAGTCAATGGGCAGCACAGCAAAGGATAGGGAGAAGAGGAGGGAAGAAGCTGGACCCAGCACATTACACGGAGGGAAGGACAAAGAACAGGCAGCCAAGTCATCTGAGGACCCAACAGCGCCACAGCCACAGTCCCCTCTGTTATTTGGGAGTCAGGATTCAGGAGTGGCTGCACAGTCCCCCACCCCCACAACACCATCCCCAGTGCTGGAAAGGGCAAGGCGCCTTGATGTGCCCCCTCGCCGAATACTGGAAACATCTGAGGAGGAGGAGGAGGAGGAGGGTGACATGGCCATCATTACACAGGATACAGCCAACACTGAGCAGCTGCCCACTCCCAGAGCTGTGCGGGCCAGTGTCCGAGGACAAAGGCCACGGGAGGCAGATGATGTGCGTCAGGATCAGGGGGTCTTCTGTGGACTGGAGGCCACCACGGTCAAAGTACAGCACCTGTGTAAATTGTGATTATGATTGGGCTATCCATGATTGGCATATACAATTTACTGGTCAGTCCTTACTAAAGTGCACAGTGTTTGCCCAGAGTCTGTGAATCAAATGCTGCTAGTGGGCCTAGCAGATGATTTTCATAACTAACCTAGGGAGCGCTACTTGACATCATACCCCAGAAGGCTAAGGAACTGTCCAGTAAACTTAGCCTTTGGGGATTCAAAGCTGCCACCAGTTCAGGGGCATATCTATAAAGTTGATGAAATTCAAAAACACAAATGCTTATGTGTGGAACATTGAAAAAAGGAATTCCAGTCACCAGCAAAATAGCCTGAACTACTAAGCTCAGACAACCAGCTCATAAGTGGGTTTCAGCCCTTTATAACTCCCGGCATCTCCAAGGATTGAATGGCACGCTAACGCGGCACGCGCTCAAACAGAGAATTGGTTTCCCGAGGCGGCGAACTGCTTTAACTGAAGGTATTGGGCAACAGGAAAATGATGCAGCACTTTTTAAGATTATTGAGCATGTAGTCAGCCGTATACACCACACGCACTGTACAAGCCATTGAGCATGAAATTGGCAGCCCTCAACTACCATCATAATGAAATATGGGCACTATTAGCTCTTATTTGCCTCATCACTTGAAAGATTATTGTAGCTGTCCCGCTCTTCCCCCCTTCTTTTTGGTGAATAAGCACCGGAGTAGGGATGATTAGATTAGATACACATAGCAGCAGCACAATACGGGCACTTCACAATATATCACCAAGTACAGACCCCAGATAATGTTTGAATAAATAATGAGCACTTTTGATTCACACTTGCCATAATATACAAGGCAACAGACTGTTGATAGAAAGCACTTGGGTAATGCCATCTCAAACTACACCTGAAGTGCACTCTCTAAAATGCAAGTAAGATATGCATGATAATACCCTCATCTTTTACTCCTTGACAATAAAAGACAGGTAACATTGTCCCCTCTTGATTTACAGTAAGATCCAAGGTAAAGAACAAACCTCCCTTGGACGTGCACATTTCCAACTAAATTGTATTCTTTCGGTCATGAACAAAGTATATAACCAAAGTCACGCTTAGTAACAGGACTCAACTCTATCATTAACCCTTTTCTAATGCGTGGTTAAAAGCTGGCATTTATACACGGAATGACCTATAGACCAAAGAAACGTTCAAACATTTGTGAAAAGTAGCTGTATTCTGCAGTTTCCACTATATGCCTCTACATGTAGTTGAGTGACATGTGCTACATACAGACAGTACAATAATACAAGGTTACTTCCTAAGCATTATTAATTTGATTTAATATTTTACACCGTGTCCTAGAAGCATACAGCCCTGATGAAGACCTTCTTTTAAATACACCACTGGCCCACCATGAAGGTCAAAATGCATCAGCGTATGGCACATCTAGGAGCGTGGCCAAGAGCTGTTACTTACTGTAAAAATTGTCGCATATATGTGTGGACTATCAATGATTAAAATCTATGACTTCATGTGCGGGACAAGCTCTGACCACCTTTTAAAATAGGGCCTAGCAGTATCAGGTCATACTGCAGATAAGAAGGTGGAAATCTCAATTTGCCAAATTAACATGAAAGTGTTGGACACTAGACATGTAATGTTGTCATTGTAAGTTTTTTTGACCATGTCTTTTTATAAGTCTCTTTTTGATGTAATGCATTGTATATTGGTCTATATATGTGCTTTGTTTTAAATCAAAAAAGCAAATATACAATGTTTGGTTTGTTTTCACAAAAACCAAAATGAATTTAATATGTAAGATGATAACTTGTATAGTTCAAGTTATTTACTGTTTTCATGATCAATGTCGTGATTAATTCCCATAGGGGGCAGTGTAAAATTCTGGCTTACGCTGATGACCTGGTAGTCGTCACCCCTAATCCCACAGAAGCTATTAGACAGATTGAGGCAGAAGCACGACGATTTGGAGAGGTCTCTGGATATGCCTTGAATGCTTCCAAAACTCAGATCATTAAAAATAGTAAAGTGGTATGCTCAGATCTTCCGGTAGTTCAAAGTGGAGTATATCTAGGGGTAACAATAACGGCTGACTTGGAGCGGGTTTTTTTGTTGTTGTTTTTCCTGTTGTTCTTGTTTTTTACTCGATTTTCTTTTCCTTTGTATACTTTATATTTCTGTATGGTATGCTCTGCTCTACTCCTGCATTGCATTAATGAATTTACTTGCCCTGTACAACAAAAAGGGTGGAAAAACCTGAATACAAGTATTTTTTTAAAAATAAAATAAAATACATTCTATTGGTGTGATCTAAAGTTTGTTGTGTACACAATTGAAGTATCTTTGTATTAGTAGTAGTCAAGTCAATGAGGATTGGAGAAACAAGTTACTGGTTCTTGCTTCACAATAGCAACAGATCATTGGTCTTAGGGGCATTTTCTTTATGATATAGCTAGTGCCACCCACACCAGTAGCCTTTCAAATGTGTCTAAGACCTGCAACTGCAGTGTTTGGGTGTCTAGTGTTTAACTGGCATGTCAACCTGGCAAGTGCACCAACATGCAAGGCCCTAACCTTCCCTTTTCTTACAAGTAAATCACCCCTAAGGTAGACTCAAGTTACCCCATGGGCAAGGTGCAGTGTATGTTAAGGGTAGGACATGTACTAGTGTGTTTTACATGTCCTTATAGTGAAATGGTATGTATTTAGTTTTCCACTGATGCACAGACTAGCTCTCCCATATGATATCATTGGAGCTATCTTGTAACATTTGTAACTTTCAATTGGGAAAATATAGATGTTTTGGAACTTATGCTACCTGAACTCAAAATGTAATAATATACCTTTTAGTAAAGGTGGATTTAAAATTATGTGTTTGCAAATTCCACTTTTAGAAAGTGGACATTTTCTTGTTTGACCATCCTGTGTGCCTCTACCTGCTTGTGGATTCACAGTCTGGTTTTAGACTGACAAGGGCTGTTTGCGCATTCACTCCAGACAGTCACACAAAAGGAGCTGAGGTGTGCCCTGCATATGCTGATAGGCCAACCTGGGCTAAAGTGGTTGGAGGAATTGTCGTTGACACCTGAATAGGCTGTGGCTACTCTGCACAATGCTGTCTCCACCTCCTGTAGTGAAGCTGGACAAGGGAGCACAGACTGGTTTAACCGAGCAAGAAAGACTTTCTGAACAAAGACTTCAAAGGGCAAAAAGGAGTATGCGTATTTGACCTAAAACCCCAGAACTTTAGACTACTTCTGGAATTAAGAGGAACGTCTGCTAAAGAGAAGAGCTGAAGAGCTGTGAGGAGGAGTACTGTGCCTTTGATATGTGTTGCTTTGCTGGGTTGGCCTGCAGTTGCTGCTTCTGCTTTGGGAGAGGACAAAGTGCTTGAATTTGCTGTTTTGCATGCCTGTGAAGTTTCTCCATGAGCGTGTGTGTGCTTGCTTCCGGTTATGAAGTCTCAGGGACACAAAAGACTTCCCGCAACTCTGCTGGTGCTGCTGGACGCTGCAATCTGTGAGTCCTACCCCTTGCCTGAGGTGCCTCCCTCCAGTCAAAGGGCCTCAGAAGTCGGTTCTGCAGCTGATCTCTGTAAGAACCAGGACGAAGCAGCGCAAAGCCTCTCGGAACCAATGATGAGAAGCCTCCACGATTCCTGACGCCCAATGACCCAAAGCCCCGCAAAGCCTCACTACGCAGTCCCCAGCACTGACACCAGATGATGCAAAGAATCACAAAGTGACGCATCTCCTCTGGTACGCAACACATCATATCTGAGCACCAAGTTTTTCCACGCATTACCCACAGGCCAGAACTGTCTTAGATTTCGATGCCTCGCTTCCCGCTACAGTTTGGATTCGACAAAACACTTCTCCTGCATGCAGCAGAACTGATGCATCTCCTCCCCAAGGACTTAGGAACTGGTGCATCACTGTATTTTACAATGCCTATGAAGCTGTTTTGCCATGTCTTTTGCATGATGCCCATTTTCTTAGGTATGGCATGTAGACCAATGAGAAGTAGGTCCTGGATGGTGTTTTAGTATTGCCACACTATGTTGTGAGTAATAATAATAATGTATGTGTGTATTGGTATAATCTTGAGTGATGACCAGTTCCTGCTTATTTATTGCCTTTTTCCTGTCCTGGCCAACTAGAGGGGTTGCATCATTATGCCTTCCTGTTACAGAGAGTGCCCCGGGATTCAGCGGGCATGTGTGCCTGTTTTGTTTGGCCCCGGGCACTTTGGAATTACAGAAGGGGGCGCAGACACTTGTGCTGCGCCTTCTGTCCTACAGATAGCACTGGTGTACATGTAGCGCCAGCGCTATCATTTATGGGACGTACCCTGATTTGCCTGGGGGTGTGGCCCCATGCAAATGAGTGAATCACTTTTCCTACACGTCCGTGCCATATAATTAATGCAGGCACAGAGGCAAACATGCACTTTCAGTGCGCCTTCCAACGGCAGCCCTTTGAAGGGGTCCCATGGACCACCCAGACATCTCCTTCTGGTGAGTGACTTCACCCGCCTGCATGAGGATCTCTCTCCCGTCTAGAAAGTGCAGGTGTGTTGCCACCTGCACAGTGAAACACAGGGTGGCTTTGTAGCTGCTGCTTCGCATTTCACTTGAATGTGTTGCCCTGACGGAAGCGTGACTTTGTGACTGCCCTGAAGGCAGCGGTTTCACCATAATAGGGCACCCTTTCCCTGGTTGTGCCTGTCACACCTATTTTATGGTGGCGCAAACAGAGAGAGTGTGCTCGTATGACAATACGGGCCCAGATGAGCCTCCATGTGTATAAGATTGAGGTATTTGCCCAGGTTGTTTGAAGTACTGTAGTCCATAGCCTTCTTTGGGGGATATTGATGTTTGTTATGTGTAGGTATTTTATTTTATTTGTTTATTATATATATAGACTATAGTTCTTACTTTGCCTTTAGACATTACCCAGTCTTGCAATGGAGTACCCTTAAAGCTACTTTTGATGGCTCTGTAGAACTGACTGTATAATGTATGTATTCTTGTATAATGTATGAAAGTGCTTCAGTCTGTTTCTTTTGTGTGCAAAGTGGTATATAGAAGCCTAGCTTTATGTTTAATTATGAAGTCCAATAAATGTATCTAATTGTGTCTGTGGTGAATTGTGAATTTGATTTTGAGGGCCTTGTGTTCATCCATTATGTAAAATTCCTCAACTCCTCTTCATCACCTTTCCAAATCATAAAAAGCATTGGCAAAGCCAATTAATCTGTCATCCTTTTGACAATTCTGGTTTTGTTTTGTCATTGTTTTTGCAAACCTTTATTGTTTGGGGAGCTGCCAGGTGTTTATCATAGTACTCACTATCATGAAAGAGAACTACTAGAAGTTTGAAAAAGAAATAGATGTGTACTCATCTAGTAGCACATGTATGGTTTTTTTTATAAAATCAAAATAATTTAAATCCATTTTGAGATAGGGGCCCAAACTTTTTGTCCAAAATTTTCCTTTTTAGACCTTTGTATCTATAAATTGCCATTTCTAGTTGATTTATAGATAACAATTTGGATTGCCAGTGAATAAAGACTGGAGGCTCAGGGTCTAACCAGCGAGAAGTAGTACAAAAACGAAAAACTGCCATACATATGAATAAAAAAGCTTCTTCAGCAGCTGACCTTATTCCAATTTGATCCGTTTGAAGACCAACAATAACCATTTCAGGAGTTAGTCTTACAGTGATCCCAAAACTAATATTTAAAAAAAGTTCAATATCTACAACAAATTGCGAAAGTTTCAAACATTTAAAAAACATATGAATAGAATCAGCTGCTGTATCATCACACCGTTTGCATTCATCAGTATTTGTAACCTTCCATTTAGCTAATTTAGCCGGAGAATAATACAAGTAATAAATTGACATAAAATGCTGACTTTGAAGCGAGCCATTGAATAGCATCCTAATCGATAATTCAATGGATCTAACTATATCAACATTTTCGATTTCAAATTTCCTTTGCCATTTACTCTCAATCAAGCTCAGATCATCATCCATTTGTTTAATAGCCATCTGATAAACTAAGCCTATTTTTTTACCCTCCTGCTAGTTTCTAAAATATTATTTTTTTCATTCAAAAATGATCAAGAAGAACCTTAGATTCCAAAAAACTCCGTACCTGGAGGTATTTAAAGAAATCGTTTCTAGACAGTTTATATTCTGTTTGTAAACTAGAAAAAGAGGCGATCTGAGTACCTTGATAGAGATTTCCCAATAGGCGAATCCCAGCTGAGTGCCATCTTTTCATGATTTGATCATTAAAAACCTCAGGTAGCATTCGGTTATTTAACACTGGAGAATAATAATTTAGATCACCCCACTGGATAACTTTCTTCTGCATATGCAAATACTTTAAATTCATTTTGTCGAATCATAACCGGAGCAATGTCTACTTCTATTGATAATTTACGAAGATAAGGTTCTAAATATATTGCGAACAGCAAGGGAGAACACGGACAATTTTGCCTTGTCCCCCTCGTTATCCTAAAATATTCAGAAAGTGTATCTGTAATCCTGATAGCAGCTTTCGGATCAAGATAAAGTGCCTTAATTGCAATGATGAATTCCTTCGGAAGTCCCATCCAGGCCATTACAGCCCATAGGAATCCCCAGGTGACCCTGTCGAACACTTTTTCAGCGTCCAACAGGGCCACCGCAACCGGGGACTCTGAGGCCTGTGCCTAATCCAGCAATGCTATAAATTTTTTTACGTTATCCGTAGTGTCTCTTTTTGAAATAAATCCATGTTGTCTTAAGGAAACGAGGGACAGCATCAATTCATTTAATCTGTTCGCAAGTATTTTTGAAATACATTTTACTGTCAGCTGAGATAAGAGAAATGGGTCTATATGACCCTAGCTCGTCACTTGCTTTCCTTTCTTTTTAAATATTACGATGGTGGCACATGACCATGAATCAGGAGGGTTACCTGAAAAAGCTTGCTGGAAGATCTTGATAAATTCTATTTTTAGAATGCTCCTAAATACTCGATAAAATTCAAGAGGGACACTATCAGGTCCCATTGCCTTAGCCTAATTGCTGTTTCAATTTCTTCCCAGGTAATTGAGGCACTAAGTATTTTTTTCTGTTCTTCCAACAGGTCAGTTTTATTAACAGCTTCCAAATCTTGTGACATCTTTACTCCCAGGTCTCCCCCATTATTAGGTTGATGATATAAAGCCTGATAAAACTCATTAAATGCTGCTAGTATATCTCCTTTAGAGGTCCTAACAACCCCACTAAGATCTCGAATTTTAAGAATTTCGTCAGATATTGCTTTTTGACGTAATCTCTGCGCCAATACTTTGCCTGTTTGTTCATTTAATTCATAACTTTCTGTTCTGTGTTGTCTGTATTGAGAGGCGACTCGGTCCGCAATATGAGAGTAGACTGTATTGCGTTTAATAGAAAAATCAAGTTGAGATTCTTCTATGTGTTTATTAGCTTTAATATATTCGGCTAATTTTCTTTCTGCTTTTAAAACCATGTCACAATCATTTTTAAACTTGTTACGTTTATTCTTTAGCAGAAAATTCAAGTACTTTAAAGTTTCCCCTCTTATTACAGATCTAAATGTGTCCCACACAATTGGGACAGAAGCAGTATCATTATTTATCTGGAAAAACTCCTGAATGATTTTGGTCATAAACTGTATATAATCCTCTTCAAGTAGTAAGTTCATCTGAAACGACTAAGTCGTTTTAGGGCCTTCCCTGACCAATGATAAACTAACGTTTATTAGCAGAGGATTATGGTCTGAAAATAATTTGGGAAGAGTTTCGATCTCTACTTTGTCAATAAAAAACTGAGAGATAAAAAAATAATCAAGGCGAACGTGTTTCCGGTGCGGGGCAGAAAAGAAAGTATAGCCGGGATCTTTAGAGTGAAGAATATGCCAAGCATCAATAATACCATTGTCTAGCACTAGATTTCTCAAAGCTTTAAAAATCCGGGGTTTAAGTCCTGTATATCTATCGCTTTGCCTGAAATCAAAACTGGCTTCAATGTGGACATTTAAATCTCCACAAAGATTAATGGGGAGAGTGCACGAAGCGAGCTCTAGATTTAAAAAATGTAACAACTCCGAATTGTCCACATTAGGACCATATAGGTAAGGATGGTGCACAAAAAGTAGAAGTCCAAGAGAGTTGCAGTGTTTTAAAAAAGTTTTCTTTTATTATTCCAATTCTTTAAACGGCCTCAGCCAATGCGTTTCGTTCTCGTAGGAACTTCGTCAGGGCTAGAAAGTCTTATAGGGTAGTTCTGTGTGAAAGCCAAGTATATTCAACAAAAGTATAATCGAATTGCGAATACACTGACGCCAAGAGAGCTGTAGGAGGTGGAAAGTCCCTTTTCAGACGGGAAGGATATTATATTTATTTGTTGTTGTGGGGTTATAGATGCCCTTGCTCTTCTGCCCATCTGCTTAAACTGCAGTTTCTACCCCCATTTCTGCATCCTATTACCACAGCTTTGACTGAGTACTTTACTCTACATAAACAGATACATTTCCTACGTCATCTGTGCCTGTCCGGAGTGTGACTACCACTGTCTTCTATTGATATGATATAGTTAATGTAACCCTACAGATTACATCTCCCCTGCAGGTGTCAGGAAATCCCGGCACCGTCGGGGAAAAGACTTCCGCGACTTCAACGAACTACAACTCCCAGAAGGCAAAGCGGGAGGAGCGTTATACAACTCGGAGTTGTGGTTACATAACGCAATTACAATACGCCTATAAAGACGGTACTTGGAGTAGGAATGGTGTCAGATATTCTGGTCCACCAAGCTGTTCCTGAGCTCCTGCAGAGAGAAGTCGTTCCAACAGGATCCTAGTACAAAGACGGAGGTGGATCGAGAGAATCTCCCCGGGCCATTCTTTGTTAGTCCGCCCTGTTTCTTCTCGGTGAGCAGCCAGGAAAGCTTACTAGCCGCTTCTGACTCGGACGAGTCGGGAAGCCAACACCTGGACAGACGCTGGTTTGAGCCGTAGCTCCCAGCCTGTCTCATAACTTCGGGAGACTCCAGCGGTTACGCACACCAGGAGGTGTTTGCCGCGTACCGGCTGTGGAGTTTCCGAGGACGATAGAGCGCAGCTCTCGTCCCCAACATCTGGCATTATTGGGACAACGGTGACGCATCACCAGGAGGTGAAGCAGCGTCCCGTTGTAGAAGAGGAAGAGGTCGAGCGGCTGCTCCCTTCAGGTCGAGACCCCGGCTGGGTCTCTACTCGAGCTCGGCGGAGATGGGTAGGTTTTTCCACGCGGACACGGGCAGAGTGAGCAACATTCAATAGACTCGCCCCCGATGTACTGACCCGCCGACCCCTCATGTGGCCAATAGTCCCTGACCATTAGGCATAGGAACTTCCACAGAGGTATTGTACACACCACACACATGACACAAGCATGTTGTTGTAATTATTCTTCTTCTTTGCACTTTTTGTAAGGTCCTGATGAATCGCGGGTGACTTTACCCTGAGCGAGAAACATGTCGACCAGTCTCACTTCTAGCCTTCTCTAGGGTCACTCGACCTAACTTGCTGATACCTAGCGAGCTAGTTCCACCTTTTAATTGCAGCCAGGGGACCCCCAGAATAAAGTTAATTCCGGTACCCCTTGCTACATTTTATTTCTTCACTACACAACATAACATCCCGCCCACACACCCCCACTTCACCTTAAGGCTGTTGGATAAAAAGATCTCCGCCAAAGAGCCCCTCTTTGAGGTGAGCCCGTCGGGGATTGCACCGCCTCCCCGACGAGGAGCAAACGCCTATGATGAAGCATGACACCCTTCTGGGTGTGTGAGGCAACTACATCCAACAAAATGGATGCCCTAGGGTGTCTCTTTTACACCTTGGTCACGCCAGTCAAATCCCCCTAGTCTGTCTATAGGAACAGTTCAGCAACCACTTCATTGCGCCATTTGTCTCCCTGACTCCTCAGTAAGAAACGTCTGTTTCCACGAGCCCTCAAAACACATCGAGTGGCATTGCCGGCTACTGTGTTTCTGCCTCTGTTGGCATACGCCGGGACCGGCATATTTGCAGAGGTCAGGGCTACGTATACCGGCTGGAGGTGACCAGTAACTATTTACTTTCTTGCTTTCTTGTATATTGAGTTCGTAATAATAAATTACCAAAACCTAGAGACGTGTCGTGTCCTGTTTTGTGGTGTCTGTGGCGACCCCGAGACCCTCAGGTGTTACATCAGGCTGCAAGAAATTTATCAACCAGCAACTTGGAGACTTCGTTTTTATTGAGAATACTTGGCGTGCATATGGGACTCCCCTATAAGACTTTCTAGAAACCTAACCAACCAGCAACTTGGAGATTAAACTTTTGTAGAACTGATGCCTTTTCAGGCCGCAGCAGGTACGGCATACTGACACTGTAGAACAGGCCGTAATTGCCTTTGAAGATGCTATTGCATCTACATTGCACGTGGTTGTCCCTCCAGTTAGGCTTAAAATTAAAGGCATAGCTTCACCATGGTTTACAGCAACATTAAAAATCGATAAACAATTTTGTAGAACAGCTGAACGCCAATGGAGGAAAACTAAAACTGATGCAGATCGAAGGAAATATAAACAGCATCACCACACCTACATAAAGAACATTAAACTGGCAAAAAAAGTTGTATCTGACTCAGCGGATAAATAATGCAGCCCACTCGAGTAAAGAGCTCTACAAAATACTGAAAAAGTTTACCTCTCCCCTTGTAGAGCAGTCTTCTATCCTTCCTACACAAAATGGGTAGACGATGTATCTTTTTTTGTTGTTGACAAAGTTAGAACCATCTATTAATTTTTTCCCAACGGCGACACCGATCCTAATAAGTAGATTAGCAGCCGCTCTTGGCCACCTCTACAGCCAGCATCTAACAATGTGCCTCTGCTGCTGGAATTTGAACTCCTAACTGTTAATGAAGTGCTAGGAGGCTTAACTAAGATTAAATCGGGTTCTCCTGTGGACCCCCTTTCGCCCTGTTCTTGTACGAAAATGATGCCCCACCTTGCAAACACATTAACTGACATTTTTAATATGTCATTGGAACAAGCCACGGTCCCCACAAGATAGAAAAATGATTTAGTTAAGCCTATTCTTAAAAAACTTACAGCAGACCCCCGTCTACCTGTAAATTATCATCCCATCTCATTGTTACCCTATTTTGGGAAGGTATTAGAACATCTAGTCAATAAACACCTTACTGCCTACCTTGAGAACCATGGCCTCCTGGACCCCTTCCAATCCGGTTTCCGTGCAGCTCATAGCATGGAAACTATGGTTGTAGAACATCAGGCTTGCACTGGATAAAAAAGAATCAGCAATGCTGGTCCTTCTGGACCTATCCGCGGCCTTTGATACCATCTCCCATAGAATCTTGAAACATCGACTATGGGAGGTGGGAATCAGGGGAAGGCCCTGGAATGGCTGGAGAACTACTTAACGGACCGCTAAACTACCATCCTTATTGACTCTATATTCTCGTGTAGTCGACCAGTAAGTGTAGGTGTCCTAAAGGGCTCCATCCTGAGCCCTATGCTGTTTAATCTCTACTTAACACCATTGGCAAGTATCATTAGGTCATATGGTTTTGAAACAGTGTCATATGCTAATGACACTCAATTACTTATCACCTTTGGTCCAGATTACGTGGACACAAAATCTCATTTTAAAAACTGTATGGTCCATGGGAATGATTGGAATGGCAGGCATAAATTACAAATAAATGGCAGTAAGGCCAAGAATATTCTGTTTGATAGAGCGGAGGAACACTGGTTTCATGACTGGTGGCCCTCGGAATTGAGACCATGTCCATCTCCCAAGCAAGCAGTGCGCAACCTTGGAGTAACCATTGAGAACACACTATCATTGAAAACCCATGTTAACACGGTACTTGGCACCTGCTATGGAATCATGCATAAACGCAGCAGAATTTTCAAATGGTTACCCGTCGAAGCCAGAACACCTCTGCTGCAAGGTTTTATTATCAGCCGCCTGGATTATGGGAATGCACTGCTGGTCTCACTCAATGAAGATCTGCTTTCCAAGCTCCAAATTCTTCAGAATACTGCGGCCAGACTCATCCTAAATCTCCCACCTAGATCGCCCTCTGCTCCCAATCCTAAAACTCTCCACTGGCTACCGGTGCAGCAGAGAGGACATTTTTAAATTCTGTGCCTCACTCACAAGAGCCTGTATGACACCGGCCCTTGATATCTAACTAAGAAACTCCAATGGTACAAGCCCGGCAGACCTTTAAGATCCAGCACTAAACTCCACCTTGTCTTGCCACGTATCCAAACAACCCGAAACTGTGGTCAATCATTTTCTTCAATTTCTTCAATTTATTCAATGGTAGCTTTGGAATAAGCTACCATTGAATCTTCTATCCATAATTGTTCATCGATGCTTTCTGAAAGAATTAAAGACTTGGCTCTTTCCCCAGTAAACTGATTATTATATTATCTTCCTGCTTAAGTTCTGCCCAGCGCCATGAGACCTCCCCGGTGATACGTGCACTTAACAAGAAAATTTGACAATGACATTGACATTGACAATGGGAAAAAGGGTACATTGGAAAACCCAGCCAGAAAACAAGGGAAAGGATTGGACAGCACAAATGGTGTATCTGCTGCAAAATACTCTGGTAGGGCATTTCCTGGAGCTCATTTTCTGGAGTATCCAACTTCAAATGGACACTATTATGTCATATCAAAGACAAGGAATATTGTGGTGTTAGACCTTTTGTGACAAGAGGCTTTAATCATACAACGTCACTCTGCACACAGATATAGGCAAATAATGAACTCTGACAAATTAGACAAATATTTTCTTGACAACATTACCCACACAAACACAACAAGATGGTGGACGGAGTGCTAACACTTTTTAACCACTCACCCCCAGTAAAGAGATCTGGGTTGAATACATTGTTCTTTTGCTCACTATGCCACCCCAGTTTGGACTCAGTCACAGTCTTGATCCTCATCCCGAACCCCGAGGCCAGGACCTCCCTGAACCAGAAACAAGCATCATGGGGCCAGTTTCGCGGTATCACCCCTCATCAGCCAGGCTAGCTTGTATCCAGTGGCACAGCAAGTAAGGCCCCATATCTGGGCATACCCCTATAATCCTAAATGTTGCCAATCTTCTGACCCTCTTTTCCATTTGTTCTCTCCTCTTCGGATGCTGCAGTACTATGCCTGCCACGTGTGTTCTTCAAAATTATGATTTGTCAATGGGTAAACGAGATTTTGTTTCACCTAGCCAAAGTGGAAGAGCTCTTTGGGTAGGGAAACAGCTAGATAGAGAGTAGATTCAAGGATTTACTGGTAGGTGGGCATTCCAGGGGAGTTGATAGTGCCCTGGGTTGATAGAAATGTATGCACATATTTTTGGTATATGTAATCCTAAATTTTGCCCATCTCCTGACCCTCTTTTCCATTTGTTCTCTCCTCATGGGGTGCTTCAGTACAATGCTTGCCAAGTGAATCTCCATGCACGACTGTATAGCACAATTTCGTAGCCTCAGATTGCTTACAATATGGGAAAAGATTAATGGCAGGACAATACCTTTATTAACTTCCTCACAGAAGACCAATCAATCAACCAGTGAAGTGATGGTTTTTCATTGTGCGACCCAGTGTTAAGTCTGCAGAAGTGGAATGTTAAAGGTTTGAATGATTCAGTGAGTTCTTTAAAGGCCTTGGATATTGAAAACTGTAGCAGATCTCAGGTCTCTAACCAATAGGACAACTTAGGAAAGTGGGAGAGACTTGAACATAAGAAATAAGGCAAATAATACACCATGTTGAATAAGGTGATTAATTGATTTTCTCAATTGAACAAAATAATTTTAAGTTTGAAGTAGCCTTTCAAACCTGTCGCAGACCTGCCAGTACAGGGCCTGTGAATGCAGTTTAGAGCCTCTTCAACTTTGCATTTAAAACTGCTTGCCAAGCCTTAACCTCTCCTTTTATCATGCATAGGTCATGCCTAAGTGTGACCCTAGGTAGCCCTATTGGCAGGGTGTTGTGTGGGTAAAAAGGTAGGACATGTACTTTTATGTTTTGTATGTCCTGGTAGTGACAAACAGCCTATTTAATTTTTCATTGCTGTGAAACCTACCTGCCTCATAAGCTATATTGGGAATTCCCTTATAATTGTCTAAGTCATAAATCTTGATCAGAAAGGAGTAGCTTTTTCTTGTTTGGTATGTTTAGTATGGTAATGATAAATCACCCTTACTGGTGAAGTTGGATTTCACATTACACTTTTAGAACGTGGTTATTTCTCTCTGCTTATCACTCTTTGTACCTGACGGCCTGTCTCCAATACACATCTTGGCTGGGTGATAGTTTGTGCATTCCTTCTAGACAGCCACAACACAGGAAGGGCTGAGTGTGATGGGATACATCTGCGTTCATCAGAATACTGATAGCCTTCTGGGCAGGAAGGATAAGTGGCTCTCACTTACATCTGAATAGGCTGATTTAACCCCTACTGACAGTCTGGAGCCAGGTCTGGCCTGAAAGAAATCTTTATGCACTTAATAGGGCTCCTTTGAAGTTACCCCCTACATCCAAAACATTTTTAGGTGTAAGTACTGGGGCCCTGACCCCATCAAATAAGACACTGCATGGGACCTGTAACTATACACTGCTGGCTCTACTCATGCACATTGCAGGATGACTACTGTGCTGCCAGGAGGGACCCCCATTTTGCTAACTGCTTTGCTGTGTTGGCCTGCTCCCTGCTGAGTGCTGGACTGCAGGAGGAACTGCCATTTTGCAACCTTTATTGATGTCCTGGCCTGCTGCCTGCTTCCTTACTTTGTACCCCACCACAAGTGTTCTCCAATGGCTTGCTGGCTTGGCCCCTGTTCGAAAGGTCTAAAGATCATCAAAGACCTCACCCCTTTGTTCTGCCATGGGACTCTGTGGCTCATGAGTCCTGCAGCTAAAGATGACAAGGATCAGAAACGCAACTGATCGCCAGTGAAGTTGTGAGAAGAGCAAGTGATTTTACCCTGCTAGAGATCAGAGCGCTGTGTTGTGTCCAGGATCTGTGCTGACCGAGAAGAGAGACTGAATGCTTGGTTGTGCCTCAGATCAGCGCTTCCCTTTTGCCTCGCACTGCACCCCCGGCGCACGCCACCTGGGTGGTGTATACCGAAGAGCATGCTGATTGAAATCACTGCCGTGAGTAAGAGATGATGCAGCACCTCTCAGCATGGCTCTCCAATGCCATGGTACCCAGCACCCAAGGACAGTTCAGGCACACGAGGACCATCAGCCCTTCCCCAACCCCAGAGCAGTGCGGGGTGCAACTATTTTGGGAACTCTGGAATCCAGCAACCTGGGCCCCACTTGGGAGGCCCGCTGACATTTTTGCGGCCATCTCACCCCAGCACTGTTCCAAAGGTGTCCTTTGGCCAGGGGATGCTCTGAAGTTGGACCCATCCCAACAAGAGGTACTATGGATGTGTGGGGCCCAGGGAGCATTGAATCTATCCTGTGCTCCTTTCCATGCAGCTCTGTTGGCGGACAAGTGTCTCAGGAAGGCTGTGGACACGCCGCAGATTGTGGGCATTACTGGTGTTATATCTCGGTCAATTAACCTATGTGGCCCCCACAGCCAACCTATATTTAGCGGACAGTTGGAAATGTTTTGGTCTGACTTCAAGCTTTGGTTTGGGCTACAGACTGAGAGGAGGGTTGCTCCACCCTAGTCAAGCGTGACCCACAGTCTGGAACTCAACAAGGCTGTATTGGAGCGCTCAGTTTACTGGCTATGAGTACCATAAGGACTGAAAAAGTATGTAAGAGATTTTTTATCATTGTGACTGTGTGTTCTCCAATGTAAAAAGCATCATTTTGAAACCAGCATAACTAACAAAATACTTATTTTATTTGTATCGTTTTGGTCTTGTTTTGGTCATGATATAGAAACCTTTTTTTATAATCCTGCTTGTAGTCTCTTGTTGTCCGGCATTCATTTTGTTGCTATGTGTTGCGCAAATGCTTTACTCATTGCCTCTGTAGATAAGCATGCCTGCTTTGTGCCAAGCTACCAGAAGGTGAGCACAGGTTATCTTTGGTGTGTATTTAGAGGTGGGCACTGCCTGGCTTGGGTGCATACCTTAGCAACCAGAAATTCAATTTCTAACAAGGTGTATCTCTAGAGAGTTTATCAGAGTGAAGTCAGGACTATAAAGGGATCTACCTCCACAATTCTTGTAATTTGTTAGCCCAATTTGCTCACTCTAGCATCAGATTGAAGAACATAGGATAACAGTCTAAAGAGGTAGTCCAGACTGTGTGAATATAGATCTGCATAGATGAAGCAGAGATCTTTAATCCTTTTTTTCCTTAACAGGAAGCCAATGGAGGGAGGTCAATGCGGGCATAAAGTGTTCATAGCATTTCACGCCAAACAGTGGATGAACAACCTGATTCTGGATTTACAGTTTTGCAATGGATCTGTTTTGGAGGCCAGTGTGGAGGTTTCTGAAGTAATCCGGATGGATAATGGAGTAAGGTTACCCAGAGAAAGCATAAGTGATAGAAGAGAACAGCATTCATTTAGGGTGAGTTGAGTTTACTATCAAATAGCATGGCTATATTACAAACTATTTTTACAGATTGTTTTAAAGTCAGGCAGAAACTCATCCACCACATCACAAACCCTCACATGAAACGGTACACTTTCTGGTTTAATCTTTGTTGGTATTATACACTATTGTATGAGTGATAGGCTGCATATTTAATATATCATTAATTGTTTATATTTATAAAGTGATAATACAGTTGACACTGCGCAGATACTTACAATACAACGCAGTCTCTGAGTAAAGTTGTCTAAGACGTTTCCCCAGTAGTTGAATGGACCTTTTTTGGTTGACATGAAGCACTGTACAGGAGAAGACATCAACAATACACTTCTATCTAGTGACGCCAATGTGACTCAACAATAGGAGCAGGATTTGCCAAATGGGATTAAAGGGATTTTCTGCGGGATTACCAATCAATCCAGTGTATAAGAAAAACAAAAGTATGTTTAAGAGATATAACAATACAGCACATAAGCTGAAATACCTCATTTGGTTGAGGAGCAATAAAATGAGATACAGAACAGTAACAGCCACAACTATAAAGACACAAATGAAAGCAAACAGGGATTTCATAAGGAATCTTACATTCTCTCTTCTAAACATGAATTAGTTATAGAGATATCCTATGGTTTCTATTTCAGGAGCATAGAAGATGTCAGCATGATCAGACTTCAGTTGAAGTCTTGAGAAAAAGGAAATAGGTGTTTAGCATAAAGCTTCACACTTGCAAGATTAAGGCACGCAGAGAGGTCTGTATCTCCTCAAAGTCTATGCTGCTCTAACTGTGAGAACACCAATTAAAGTAACAGGAGATTCAGAAACATCCTTTTCTTCTTGCAAACCAACAGTAACCGACCAAATCATTACTCGGAGAGAACATTTGCAACATCCCTTCAGTTTCCCATCTCATCGAAACTCAGACTGTAATTCTCAACCTTGAACATCTCTCCATCCTGGTACATGATGAACAGTGGCCTCCTTTGACTATTAATTCTCCACGTTCATTGCCAAGTTCTTCCCTCCAGGCCTCACTATCAGCAGTCTTACACAAACAGTAAGCCTTTCTCTGACTAACAAAAATCAATCATGATAAAACGCCTGCAAGGAAAGAGAGAATATGCTTGACATGGTCACATTTATTTCAATTGAGGCCTATAGTCAGGCTAAATTAGCTGAAAATTTAAAATGGACTTGAATACATGATTGTACATGCAAATGTGTTACTTTGAGAACAATGTAAAACTTGAGTGAAAAAGTATGTTTAAACATTCCAACTGAACGTTAGTGTATCCCTGTATAAATCTCTAATCCCTACGATGATTATGCTTCATTATGCATTGTAAAGCTTCACACACGCTAATGAAGTTAAGGCACACAGGGAATATAGTGTCAGTTACATGTATATAATTGCATAATCGAGACGTGTAAAGGTGGAGGCGAAATCGCGTTCCTCCACAGTTGCATTCATATAGTGGTTTCTTAGTCATGCTTATTTTTAGCTTGTCATGGATTCTTTTTTTATAGTTGAACATGCAGGGCAACAGACCACCTAACATCATTGCTTAACACATGCAAGGAATGTCTACATTGTGCATAAGTGGCATTCAAATACAGCATAAATTCTTCAGGTATACATTACATCTAGCATCAAACGAAGATATTAACAGATGAATACCAAATATAAAGCAATTGAGTAGTACAATTGTCTGTTTTCAATGTGTTGAGGGTGATTTAAGCTGGTCAAACATGATTTAAGCTGGTCAAACACCCTACTATTTGTACTGAGGTGGTATTGATACGGCGTGTGACAGCAACATATCGAACCACCATTAGTGTATTATGCTGTTTGTTGTTCTCTCTGTTCTCTACAGTCTGTGTCAACAGCTGCTAACAAAGCTGTTCCAAATATAATATTTTTCAGAACACAAAGTGAACACACAGCGAGTAAAATAGTTCATAATAGCTAATTTTGAATACGTGCATTGATTGACTGTGAACTACTCGATGGTGTGCAGCAGGAGCCAGGTGTAGAAAGAAAGGATGTTTAAAGAAACAGTGAAATGATCACTTTTCAGTCCAGCTCTTTAAAAGCTGATCCTGCCTGCACCACAGGCAACCCAACATTAATACTCCCACTCAACAAACGTATGTGAAAAGAAAGTGGTGCTCAGTGGAGCCAAGGAAGTATATTTAGAGTGTTGAATAGTAAGTCATTAAATAGTTTTGAAAGGCTTTTTACTTTGCGACATTTTTTTAAAAAAGTTAGGTGCGCTGAAAACGTATTACAGCTTGAAACGCGAGAATCGTGGAAATGTGATTCCATAATGGCTTCCAACAGCTTTCAGAACAAATTGCCAATAGGCAGACATGGGCAAAGTAATCAAGAAAAGGGCGAGCAGCCTAAACGTCGGGCAGGTTAATGATGGAATGAGGCGGGGTGTTAGGGTGACCCAGGAGGAGGGAGGCTGATGGTTATAGAGAGATAGATGCTTAACCAAATTGAAAATAAGTGGCACACAGTACGGAGTAGACACGTTCTTTACTTCTTGTGTTTCTTAGGTAAAAATTGCCGTCAAAGGAGATACAGCCAGAAAAAAATAGGCATTTTGCACAAAATGTAATCCCAGGTCCAAAATACTGTCTCCGAAATCGAATTTACAGCAACTATTTTGAAAGGCAATTTAGTTCACGAAACGTCTGACCGCAAACGAACTGTAGGAATGTGGCTTTTAATAACCATGAGAATATAAGAACAACAACGGGCGGCCACGCAAAATCGGACCAGTGAAGCCCTGTGTGGCTGGGAGCACATACCTGCTTGTTCCTCGACGGGACCTTGCCTGCTGTCTCCCCCCGGCGCCGTAGTCCCTGACATCGCGCTGTGTGGGGGAGACTACAATCCCCATCCTGACTTGCGGCAGGAAGCCGCGGGATAGCACTTCCGCGCTAGGAGGCGCTACAAAAGTCCCTCAGTAGTCCCGCGTCGCGGGAGCGCCGGGTTAAGGCGGGACCATCTAAGGCCATCCTAGGCCAGAGGAGGCCGGGACGGGCCACCACCCCTGGTCGTGCATTCATAATAGGTAAGACATCTTGCGCAAAGTTCCTCAAGCCTAAGCTGGTGACTGCTGCTACTCATAACATGTCTTGTAAGGGGGCCCCGAAAACACCTACTGGGTCTAGGAACCTGGCCAAGGGGACGATGGTCCAATACCTAATTAAGACAACACCGTCTACAGTACAACAACCCGCAACATTAGCACCAGACCGACGGTTCACTGACCATTCAAATAGTGACATCATTTCTCCTCAGTTTGCCGTCGCATCACCAAACTTATCATTCCTTGAGGAACTCAATAGTTTATGCAAATATGCGGCAGTTAAGTCGACATCAGAGTATACTAATGCCTCCTTTTGTCCTATAGTTTTCACAAGCCCCCATCCCAGCTCATTATCCCCACCCTATGGAAACTGCCTGGGTACTTCTCTCTGTCCACCTGAATCAGGTAATATGAACCCTATAATGATCTTCCAGGACCCCTCTGGCGAAAGAAACCGATCTGCGGACAAACATACAGGCACCCATGCTAAGGAGAATAAATTGCCTGCACCCTCATTTACACCAACACTCTTGGACCAGATACAAACTATTATTAATGCTGCAATACAACCATTACTAGAAAGAATGAACAATCTTGGAGATAGGATCACGGCAATAGAGGATAAGATTAAGACAAACTCGCTCCCCCCAAAAAACCTGGCAGACTCCAATCCATCACAGCCTTCACGTGATACTGTAAAGTCCTTAACAACTCCACAAAGTAGTGTCTTCCAACCCCAACGGGCAACCCCAGGTATGCCAACTCAACCCAGCGAGAAAGTTCCCATCAAAATAAAAACACTACCTAGCTGTTCCTTTACAATGGGGCTGAATAATATAACAATACCACCTAAAGGGCCACTCCCCAAGATAAGGAACAGGATAAGGAACAGGCAAAGGAAAACAAATCACATCCATTTACCACCGGAGGCTGCTCCGTTCGTGGGTGTCCTGTCTGGGGTGCCGGAACTCTCAAACGGAAAAACTGAAAGTGAACAGGAGTTGAGAAATAAGGCACTATTTTGGCTAACAAAGAATAGACCCCTACCCCCTAACATTGATGGTAGAATACAATGTGTTAGAAGGGTGGGATGGTTGGGTCCGCTCCGAAAAGAGAGATCTGGTGATCTGGTGTTGATAAGGTTCTTTAATAGCAATGTTGTCCCTTACCTCCAATCTTGGAAACCACAGATAGGAGACGGACCCATACACACCTGGGGGCTATCTGATTTTTATCCTAGAGAATCATTACATCCCCACTCAAGATTATCGAAGAGACTAACTTTTGGCAGGGCCTATACAGCTCCGGGGTGAGGGGCTTTCAACATACAGCCCCTGACTGGACATATTCACTTCCTGACTTTTCTTAAAAGTTTTTATATCATAAGGTTATCCTCCGCGACATGATTTGAAATGAATTGAAATGATTTGAAATGTAACTGTGTATATATTTTGCAATGTGCTTTTATGATTTTATACTTGAAAATCGAATAAAGCTAAAGTTACTTACTTACTTACTTACTTAAGAACAACAATTGGCAAATCCAATAACTATGGCTCTTGCAGAAAGTGAAAGTACTTAATTGATTGTCACGGTTGCTTGTGTTGTGCAGATGGTTAAAGCGCAAATGAGTGAGTGGTGGATGAATGGAAGAATGGGTGAGTGGATATTGGGATAATTGTGAGTGACTGCATGAGTGAAAAGGCGTATCTAGGTGTGGGTGAGAAGGGGAATAGATGGATGGATGAGTGAATGAGTGGAGGGATACATTAATAGTTAGATGAGCATGAGCTGGTTCCCCCCACTAACTACTGCAGCTCCGAGCACACCCAAAGTGCATTGTGCACTGCGGCCAGAGTGCACTTTGCACTGCAGCCCAGAACGCCTTTTACACTTCAGGCCAGAAAGCACTTTGCACTATCACTCAGTAGCCCTATGTGCATTTTCATATTGGCATCATCACGCAGAAATCCTGTACACCCAGATTGTCCCCATCGCTTAGTAGTCCTAAATGCATGATCGCATGTGCACCATCACAAACTTAAGCCCAGGTGCATGTTTAGACCTGTACCACCAGACACTAATCTTTACTGGATGCTCAGATCTGCTCCATCACTCAGAAAGCACCAGTGCATGTTGGGATTTGACCCACTATATGCAGAGGGGCAGCGCTGCGTCAAGTGTCAAAACTAGCAAGAAGCTCTGCAGGCAACCACTACAGAGGAGAAGGGCCTGGGGCTCCTGCGGGCGGTGCGATGCTTGCCCTGTCCTGTAAGCAGGGCGTAGGACAGGAGTGGGTGCTACACTGCCTGCACAACCATGACTGATATGCTGTGTTTATATTTGTCATTAGTGGACTCTGTTCTGTGATACTTAGTATGACGCAGAGCATTTGCTGCCAACTGAGCACCGGAGAAGAGGACAGGCTCAAGAACAAGTACTGACCTTCGCTCAGTCCTCAATGCTCCAGACTAGCTCCTCCCTAGTGCCTTCTTCAGTCGTGAGCGCCTCAGCATTGACTTCAAAGGATGTCAGGTGCTCTGCATGTTAAACGAGGGGTTATGTGAGCAGCAGAGATACCCCTATTGGGCACTACATGGAGTGAGAGGCTATCCTAGACGCAGTTGCAGCTGCCTTGTATGTGGGTTATTCACAATGTTAAAAGAGTGGCCCAGCTGACAGCAGAGAAGCTGTGGGTTGCTCCGCGCAGAGGTACAGGATGGCTCCCAGAAAAGACTGGCCTTTGAGAGAGGCAGTAACTGAAAAATCAGCGGCTGCTGCAAGGCACAGTAAGGCACAGGAAATGTAAAAACATGTTGTAATACCACTCAATAATGAAGTGGCAGCATGGTTCTCACTCCATTACTAGAGCATCTCTGTATCTAAGATGGCAGTTCCACCACATTAACATGGAGTCATTCATAGAAGAATGGATTCCTCTTTAAATTCTATTGGACTCCTTGTAAGAAATTGAGTCACAGGTTGAGGGAAGTACAACTGAAAACCTACGCAAGCAGCGACCACAAACCTTACCAGGTCGAAGTAACAAGCAAACCCCAAATAATCTGTGTTTAATTGGCACAAAAACAGTCAGGCTTAACCTAGAGTAACTGTGTACAATATTTCTGCATCCCTCCAAACAGTAATTTTATTTTGATAGTTTTTTATGGCGCAAACTTGACCCTTGCTGGTATCAGAGCGCTTTACAAATTTGAAGAGAGAATCACTGTGATAACAATAAAGTCATACATGAAGAAGAAAAATACAGGCTACAGTTAGCACCCAGGGAGGGCTATTTCAATGTTCAAGAGTGTAGGGGATAACTTAATATAGAACAAAGAATCATAATCAATAAAAGTATAGGAGCAAGCAGTGCCAAGAAATGGGAGGGTAGAGTCAGGCCAATGAAGTATAAAAACACTGAAATCTCTGGTGAGAGTAGTCATGGATGTGATTGAGGGAAGAAAGGTATATAGGAAAGGCATTTATTAATAAGGAGTGCTTTGACTTCTTTCTTGAATAAACAGTAGGGGTGGCCGGTAAATTCCGCTCCGCTCGCGGAATTTGCAACATTTCGGCAGTTCCACATTCTGTGCGGAATGCGAAATTGCCGACAATTCTGCGTTCTGCGGTGTAACGAAATTCGTGAGAAGAGGTATTGCACAAAATGCTAGCATCTTCTTGGATAAATATGCAGGGCGGGATTTATTCTGGCACGATACTCCTGTCACAAAAATTAAACCTCATCAGGAAGCCCTTATAGGTATAAATAAAGCAGGTGCCTGAGTTGCAGCTCAAATTCAGTAACGCATTAATCAGCCCAAAATGTTCATGAGCACGGTCGAGGCTGGGTAGGTGTGCTTTCTCCCTACATCTACTGTCAAAAAAAAGCTGTGATCCTTGATGGAGGTCTTTGCAGCCATGAGTTTCTCGAGTGCAATCCCTGTGTACAATCCTTACCCAATGGAGTTCAGACACAAGCAGTCCCTTTCCCAGGGCCCCTTGCGGCAATGACTTCATCAACACACCGATAAGGAGAAGGGTGGAGCGGAGGGCAGAGAAAAATAATCTGTTTTGTCACTTGCTGTTTCAAAATCATTAGCTTTTCCTACCGCCGTACAAAGGTACACTAATTCTGAATGATAATGGCAGCGTATGAAAAAGCAGCAGCTCTGTGCTTTTCAAGCCAGTGTGCAGATTCCTGACATAATGGGTACTTGTCATTTCAGAGTGCAGGAAACAAATGTTATGTTGCAGAAATGCAGGCTAAGCAGGGCGAATCAAGTCAAGCAAGCTGTGTGTTTACATGAGGCTCACCGGTATAATGTGCCTTAAATACCACAGGCCTGTCTCAGGCTCAGCAACGCTGAGTCCTCTAACAGAAAGGCCAGTTCATTTCACGGGACTCGACATGTGTGTGACAGAGGAATAAGCAGCAGTCCGCATGATGAAGCGTGACAGCCCCATGGCTCATCCGCAGACCCTTCCAGGATGGCCGCACTGCGGACACAGGGTCTCCGCATTCCAGCTTCTCTGTGATGTCTGCGCAGGCTCCTAGTTTGCTATCAGTGTCTGCAGATTTAAGGCTGAGGGGCGCTAGTTTGTTGCTGTGAGCAGCATAGTTCCATCATGGCAACACTCCCCACCCCCAAGCACATAGCATGCATGAAAATGAATGCATCCCACACAGATTTTTTTATTGGGAAAAACTGCTGCAGGTTTATTACATACAATGATATGTAATATGGTTGGCTATCTTACGGGCGATCCAAGGGCAGGCAGCATTCTTGCCACCTGATGAGCCAAGCAGCACTGGGGAGAACGCCATCTGTGCTGCCTCTTCTGGTGATCCTCCTCCCAGGTCCCTTATTACTCACGCCCCTTTCAGGGCGGAGCGTAGCAAGGCAAGCCCCGGTTGTTCAGGCCCACAACCACCCGAAGGATTAACGGGGCGCCGACACGGTTTACAGGAACCTCCCATGAGGCTCCTGGGCTCTGGCACCCCTATGTGCTGTGCAGAGGTACCCTTCTGTACCCATTTACTTCCAGATCGCCCTGTAACTCCGCCACAGCTCTGGGGGCGGCCACCGTCGCCGACAGAGACCCCCACTAAAACAGCTCCTTTATTACCTGCAACTTCTCATTTACAGGTCCACTCCCATCCCACGGAAAGAGACACCATCTATATCCCAATAGCCCTTGATGTTAGACCGCTAGTGTCTCATGAAACTAAGAGCCCTTCTGGCCTGTGAACTTCTGTGCCATGAACTAATCCTCCTATGGGAAAGTTCCACTGCTTCACATGGCTCTACCCCGAGCCAGCTCTGGGCGGGCGGGTTCAGACACCATGGCTCACAGAGCCCCCTGAATTTGCTGATCTCACCTAGCTGCCGTCCAACAAGCACCGTGTATCCTGCACACCTGTGCCCCTCGTCTAAGGGACAGCAGCCCACTTTATAGCTGACTGCTCCCACACCCGCCTACCTACTTAGCCTAAGGGGCGAGAAGGATTATACTTTAGCCTATGCACAGTCCTTTCTCTTTCTAAATCCGGATGCTCTGATGTCCATAACTAGAAGTATGTGCCAATGAGCAATGGAGGCCCTCCTGCCCTTGGCCAGCATCCCTTGATCCATTATGGGGAACACTAGCTCAGCTCCCTCCGAGGTGAAACCCTAGGCATCCATGCTCAGAGAATGTCTGCTTTTATACAATGCCCACTGCCGGTCAACTGGAGCCTAACAATAATGATTTGACCAAGTCCTACCTACCCCCACCCTAGTATATTCTCGAAAATGGGGAGGGGCGGGGGCTTCACACTTCCCACACTGAGCAGCCCCAGGGGTGGTAAATAACCTGCCCCGCAAAATGAAATTAGTTGAACACTGGCCGTGCCCAATTCTCTATTCATAAACTTTTGTGCTTGACACCTTGTTCCCCCCCTTTTCCTGGGACGGGAGCACCGGATGACCTTGAACAATCGTCTTGGTGTGCTACCAAAAACTGAATCGGTCATGGGAACCTAAGAAGCACACAAATATCACCTGGGCGTACCCGTTGGTGAGACTGGCTCCACACAGCTCTAAGGCCAGAAAGACATATATTCAGCCAATCCTGCGAAATGCCTCTCTGTGTTTTTGCGAAGCGCGCGTGCCCCCGGGGCATGCCGATGCTGGTAACCGGTGTAGGTTACCCACTCACTGTTGTATCGCTAACTGCCCTTATTTGGATTGAAGGAATGGTGAGTGATTGCTGAGGATGTGAGCCTAATACTCCAACCCCGTTTGAGCCCCAAAGTGTGGGACAGGCCAAGAGGTAAACATGCCCTTCAGGGCACATCTACCCCAGCATTGCCTATCAATGCATCTGGGACATCGGTGGCAGAAGATGCCCCTTCCAGTCTCTTGTTCTAGCCCATAGAAGGATAACCAGGGAGAAGACAAGTCTGTGGGAATCAGGGGGAACTTTGTGAAAAACATGCCCTTTCCTGAATATTGGGATGCCAAAAGGTCTGTAATACCCTGTCGTCATTTGGCTCTAACGCAGTGTTTACCAAACTACTCGTTAGATGACAACTACCACCGTCCGCATGCTGCCCTGGTTAAAGCGCGGGTGAATGTGTCTTAACTGAAGCGACCTGGTACCTGCCCTAGGCTGCAGAGGAATGCCTACCCACTGTACATGGTACCTAGTTCTATATGGTGCCCACAGGTGTTCCCCATGAAGGCCCTCATAGCCAATTGCACAATGCAGTCTCAGTATTTCGCAGTGCCTCTCTTTGTATAGAAATTTCCTGGGTAAGTGTAAGGTTAGACTTTCCCACCATTGGGCTGGTAACCGGTGTCAAAGGCAGACTGTTAATTTGTGGCTCCTGACATTACCTCTGGGTATATACTACAAAACCACAGTGCACGTACAACACACCAGTACCATTGGTTTAAACAATGCTTGTTAGTTACATGAGAGGACTGAAGCCACAATTCTTGCTTAGCTGCTTAGCATATTATAAATGCATCTATTCTACACTGGTGGGACTGTGACCTAACATGCTGAACATTGCATTAAGTGTCTCCCTTCAATGAGTAGCAAGCTCACCCGCAATTGGGACCATTACACTAATCAACTTCCGCAACAGCCAGACAGGTCACCTGCACGTAAGCCAGGTGCCGAAAGCAGAAAGCGGGAGCCCTTTGGAAACTGGATAGCGGCGCACAATCCCCGCGTTGGAGACAACTTTTACCTCGTTGTACAGCAAAAGAGGCACATGCGGAGACTAAATACTTTCTTTAACTATTGTCTATATTGGGAAGAAAGGTAAACCATAATATTATTATCACTGATCAAGTCTGTGGTGTCATAATCGCTACCTCTGGTATATTTCTCATGATTCGCCATATCTGACTGACAACGCACCCTCATCCTGTGCTTTGTGTGATCTTAGGCCAACTTTGGTGTGAGCAGAAACCCGGGAAGTATACTTGGCTTCATGACCGATGCAAAAGTAATAGGTGAGAAAGATGAAACCATACTTGCTGAGCCCCGGCCAGAACCAACAACCATTTTACCCTTTGTCCTCAGTAGCACATTCATCAATAGGACATTGAAAAGAGGCACATGCATAACTCCTGGGGGCCAAAGGACCTTGTTGCCAAACAGCGAAATCTTCGCTCAATGCAATGATACGAAACAGACCTCTCAAGGCTCATGCCACCCAGGCGCCAAACAGGACACCAATGTTTAACTGAACATCCCAACTCACAAGAAAGGCACCACCAACTCAAACCACTGCGCAAGTCACTCACCAAGGCACCGCCGAAGCATCCACCCATGAGCAACGGATCCTGCATGCAGCTTCAGTGTCTCCTGAGGATAATGTAGGCTGTGGTTCGCCAGACACTGCTTTTGAGCATACACTGTAATAGCGAGGTCCTTACCAGACCCCATTGCTGGCGCTGAGGGGGTGCACATTCCACTAATCCTACACAACTGCCTCTGCTCCACTGATGCCGCGCAACGTGCTCCAACTCAGGAACCACCACATGGAGCACCTTGAAAATTCCTGGCAGCAATGCACCCGATTATAGCCATAAACTGGCATGGTGAAAAAAGAGACCTGCCTCAGGCCACTCGGTGCAGAACTGGCGCCGGGACCCAAAACTGGCTTTGCAGTTCCCAAGTTGCCTATTTGGGTGCCAGTGCCTCCATCCTATCTTCAAACAAATGCAGCTACTGCACTGGCAGTCTTGCAGCGTTAGCGGCATCCCAAACCACCGCTCCCTGGCCACAAGCCCAAAACTGCCTCCACAAAACTGGTGGACTCCCTGGCCCCGTGGCCACAAAAGGGGGCCTGTTACTCTGTATCTATTTGATACTGCTGCTTGCTCTTGCTACAAGCGAGTAAATCAACCAACAAAGGTGAGGGCGACATACCGATATCAGTAACTACGCCCACTTGGCCAACAAGAAACTAAGAAGACCACGGTTTAAGGCTGCTTTTGTGAAACATTCCCGAGCTTGGAGTGTACATATGGGTGACATTAAGTCAAGTGTGCATATGTGTGACATCCGGCCTAACTGTATATTTAAAACAAAACTTATCGGACCTGCATATCACAGACATAATAATAATAATAATAATACTGGATTTTGTAAAGCGCGAACAGCTACCTCGCTAGGAGGTGTCCCGGCGCTAGTAGAACACAGATGACCTGGGGCTAAAAGATAGGAAAGCTAGCGGGGTAGGGTAAAAAGCCAGGTTTTCAACAGTCTCTTGAAGCAGGGTTCAGAAGGAGCCTGTTGAATTTCCTGAAACTCAAACATACACTATCCCCACGCTCAGCTGCTTGTAATGATCAAGCCTCTGAGGTCCAAATTGTAAAATGCTTTATGAAATTAATTCCGGCAAGACGGGTGTCACGCTAAATTATGCTTGGAAGAGAGCTTGAGTGCTTGATCGAGAGTAAAGCAAGCCACGGAGGAAATAGCAAGGGAGGTGGGTTGACAGGAAGCTGTCTTACAAGTCTTTAAAATTCACAGACTGAATTGCATTCCTAGACATAACGGGAGCTTTCAAATTGCACTACCAGACACCAGCACCTAGATATAACAGCCATTCACCTATGGATGGTTATATTCCCCCAGCTCAAAGGTACCTATTTTACCGACCGCACAACGATGAACGGCTGAGTGACCCGGCGGGGATCCAATCCTGCCTAAGGCCTATGATGCACTCTACTAACCTTAATAGTTGTCCAAATGTGACAAACAACTTGTTCCCGACCACCCAAACTATACGAATGGCTTGTGCAGCAGGCAATAATAATGTTAAAGTATTTTGAATTATTGTTGTGGTCATCTCTAAATTAAACAGACAGCGCCCACCAGTGGCGGACTGTCTCAAGCGCTGGTGTCACAATTAAGTAACGGTGCCACGCACCTGAAACCGCGTAGTCAAATTTAGCACAGGTAAACTCGGTGCTCTAATTTGGTAAGCCATTGCAGCACTTAAAGGACAAAACAGTTTGTGTGAAGGACACGCGAACATGCAAGCAACAAGCTACCAAGAGGCTGTTTATGGCAGCAGACATTTCTTCTGGTGCACATGACCAGGAGCATGCTTCAGCCTTAAAGTTCATCATCCGAAAAGATTTGACAAGCAGCATCCCTTCCCTTCCCCCAATCCAGAAGCACACCAAAGAAGGGAAGTGTGTGCTCAAAGGGTGCTGATTATTTTGACAGCATGTCGATCACAGACAGGAATCCCTACCTGTCATTATATAGACAGCCCTGGCTTGTTATTGCAGTCTGCATCTTAGGCCTTAATAAGAGGCGCCTAATACCTTGGAACAGTGACATCTGATTACCTAAACATGAAAACTCTTGTTTCTTTATTAAAGCTGTGAGTGCTATCCTTATGTGCATTGGAGCTTAATTGCTTGCATCCTGTAATAGTGCAGCTACACTTTAAGGCCTATCAGATCACGCATGACTCAGTAGTCTTTGAGGCTGCAAGTTGCCCCACTGAGATCACTGTAGGCTCCCACATGCCAAACGTTCACACACCATGAACTGAATGTAAAACAACACTGGGACAGTGCCACCCGGTGGCTAAAACCCGTGACACAAACTGCCGAGCCCCTGTCTGGAGCCCAAAACCAATGCCAAAACCACTCAGCCTCAGTTGCTGATGGGACCAAACATTGCAACTGAAGCCCGTGTAGGCCTCCCCAAGGGGTAGATTACCATCCAAACATATGGTAGAACAAAACGGAGCAAATATATATCGTAATCATCACGCAATGTCCTTGACACAGTTCATCCGCTTCACCCGGATTTGAAATCGTGACCTGCTGGTCACATCGGACTTCGGCGGCAACGCTTAAATCAATTAGCCATAAGTACGCTAATCATTGTATAAATTGTGGACATCGGGAGGTGCAGGGCAGGGGCGTTGTGGGATTCCCGCGCCCTGGCCTCTCCATCACCTATGTCCATTCTAAACGCCGATTGTGACCAGACGATGCTACCGCCTACCTACCAAGTCAGGGAAAACAATCCTAATTAACATTTGGACCTCCGCTGAGGCATCACGCTGTAACTCTGCCCAACATAGGGCTGGCACTAGGAGAACTACAGACCAACAGTAACCGGAACCAGGGAGTATGCAGGATATGAGGACAATCAAAGCAAAGTAGCACAGATGTGCAGTTTAAAGTCAAACGCAATGTTGCACTCAAAACCAGTTTATTAAACACTTAATTGTTCAAACCAATTCGATTGGTAGACTCCCAGGTGCAGATTGTCCTGTTTTGACAGATTGAGATCTGCATCCTCAAACCCCCTTTTGTATCTTGCTGTCGGGTCTCGTGCAGAAGTGCAGAGGACCGTCTCCTCTAGAGAGACCTGAAAGAGGCTGGCTAAGGGTTTGTCTTTCACTTAACCCCTTCGGGGCTGATGACCTTCTTGATAACATTCAAGTTAACGAGGCTGCAGGCATCTCCTCTTGGGGGCCAGTTACACAGTTATGTTAAATTGTGCACATGAGATGGCAAAGCATGATACAGTTTATATTTATTTTTTTGCATCTGCGAGACACTGAAGCTTGATTCCCAAGAGGATATGCGGCTGTCCAGCTACTTAATGCTCCCCATTCCTACGTTGTTTTGATGCTAAGCAGATGTGCTACGGAGCACAAATGTCTCCCCCTTCAGGGCTGGGCATCTAGTACCATTTAGTTGGAAATTATGGACAGAAGCAACGCAGGTAAAATAATGTGAATTAACTGTTTGGATTACAGTATCAAAGCCGGGCACATCCTTGTTCGGGTCACAGCACCCGCAGCCAGCTCCCAACACCTCAAGGGCTGACGAGGTCTCACCTGCTTGCACTACCGAGGGAGAAGGGGTGAGCACAACCCACTCCTCCATGTACCCGCACTGCATGCCTTGCGTCCACAAGAGCGCGCCTCCAGCCACGATCAGGGATCAAACCCTGGCCCACAAGTTCTCACTCCCGCATATCGAACGCTTTAAGGGACACAGCGCCTCGCGGTCCGTGGCACACTTTGTCCCGACCTTTACCATGTTCGCATGGGCATTGTTACTACCCCTGAAATGCCTACAGGAAAGGTGGCTGCAGGACACTTAAAGCTAATAGCATGCCGGGACATATCCAGCCGACTGCAACCCAGAAAGTGGCCGGCATGGATGCCGGGAGGGTATGAGTGTGGGGGTGGGGGATCAGCTTACCGTGCACAGCTCCTGGACCCGAGGACCGCGTGAGCTAATGGCATGTCCACGCAGCATCACCTCAATGACCCCGTAGTTGCCATGTCAGAAAGTACCGAGCATCAACGGAAGCACAATTCTGTCGGCGATCGCCCCTTCCCATAGCGGACCCAGACGTCCCATTGCAGATGGCAACATGAGCGCCACAACTGGCCACACGCCCCCTCCAAGCGGTGGGTACACAAATCACCTTATCCTATCGCGGCTAGGTCCCTGTACACATGCTGCCCACGTGGCTACCGGTCCGATAAATTTCCCTCCGGAACCAGCTAATGACCAATCCGACCCCCAACGGACTAATGAAAACCTCAGTTCAGCCACTTCTTTGGCTGCATGCGGGAGTGAAATCACTCACCCAACTCACCACTGGCCTGACGGTGCCTGGCCACAATCGCTGAGCCTTCCTGCGGCGGGTCTGGCCCACAGGCCTGGAGTTAACCTCCCGACCAACCCGCCAAAAGTTACAGGCCACGACAGCCCCACCCCTCTCGTAAGGGGGGGGGGGGGGGGGGGGGGGGCATCGCTGGTCAGTCACCCGCGACCGTGACCTCGCACAAGCGGTGACTACCACTAACTTCAGTTTTTGGCAACAAACAGACCTGCAAGTCCTACAAATCTGTCCCGGGGTCAAACCCACATGACGCGTGACAACCTGTCAGACGGCGTGCCCGCGAGGCAGCGACCGCTGCGGGTCCGGTGCGACGACAAAGAGGTCGTCAGCGTAGTGAGGGGGACCTATATACCCCTCACCCCATCTCGCGCACCGGACATGACGCGGCCCTGCCCGCGCCCAAGAGGGGGATTCCGCCAGAGACTCTGCCCCCTTAAGGAGAAGGAGGGGGTGTGGGGTGCCCAATAGCACTAAAGGGCCGCCCTCTTGAGTGGCCTCCTGCAGTGTCCTCGGGCAGCTGCAGATTTTGGACTCCAGGCTGCTCTCTTTCTCCCTGGGTTGAGCCCCGCAGGAATCTGTAACCCGAACCAGGTCTGTTAATTGTGTTTATTTATATAATGGTCTTTTAGGGAAGAGCCTCGCTGGTTTCAGTGTGGTTTGCCCAGGTTCGAGGAGCTCACAGCAGAAGGAGGGGCGTATCAATGATGGGAGCTTTACACGAGCTGAGCCCGAAGAATCCTCACCGTTTACCTTGAAGGAGCGAGCGCGACAATTGCAAACAGATGACACCCCTGCTCGCTCCCGCAAGGTGAACGCCACACATGCACGAGGGCAGGATTCATTCTAGCACAATGCTCCTGTCACAAAAATGTATTCCAGGAGCTCGCAGAATTCCGCGTGTTCGCTGATTTCTTTTGCAGTTTTTCAAATTCTGCATACCCCTAATAAACAGTTGTTGGATTCATTGTGACTTCAGGAGGCAAGGTGCTGCAGATTCTTGCGGCCATCCCAAAGAAGATCGGGTGTAGGTTTTCTTCTTGTACAATCTCTGTGATTTCAGAAAGAGCCACCAGAATGTCCAAGCTTCTAAGAAAGATACCTAGGGGTTTAGAAGTGGAAAAGTTTGTGTCATGCAGGCTGGATTCTAGCTTTGTATGGAAACCAGTTGAGGGATTTCAGATCAGGGGTGATGTGGTTGTTGCTTTTTAGGTCTCGGCTAGCGTGGGCTGCGCTTGTGCAGTCTTGCTGGTGAGTTTTCATGTTTTCTAGTAGTGAGGCTTAAACCCGGCCCTCTTCTCCATTGGCTGGCCTCCTAAATACTGGCCAGCCATTGGAGAAGAGGTTTGTCTTTCCATTTAAGCCCCGTCTTTTTCAGATTGAGGGGTGTGTTTTTTCGGTCCTTTCTCTCTGTGATGTCTTCAGTCAATTAACAAAAACACGCCCCCCAATCTGAAAAGGACGGGGCTTTAACTCGTGTTCATTCCGTTCCATTTCCTTACATTTAGTTAATTTCTTGAGACTTTCAGTTCAAATAGTCAGGGGTCACGGCACAAACAAAATAGCTAAGCTATTTATTGAGACCCTTCTTTCCGAGTGTTGCCGTAAGCAGAGCGTGGGGGCGGGGACAGCACCGGTTGCTCTTGAGGTTTGCGTTGAGATGCCTCTGGTTCCCGTGGCCCTGCCAGAGTGTGATATGTTTACATTTTTCAGGCATCTGGTGGCTGCTCGGCAGCTCTAGCTTATTGGAGGCGCAAAGCTTCTAATGAGAGGAGGATCATGCTACAGGTGCCCAAGAACCTGTGCCCGAGCTCGGTCCTCGGGTATCCCACGTTTGGGGCGGCGGCGGTGGCGGCTGCAGACATGGGGCCTTAGCAGCAGAGAAAGTTGGGAGCAGAGTGGCAGCGGTGCGAGTAGCTTGAAACAGTAAGACACCACACAGGGTCTGTCAAGTCTTTTCCACCACACCCAGCACGTGAACAAGGTACGGACAAAAGCACCCCTCGTAGCGTTTATCTGGTTGGAGGCTTATTGAAAGTTAACATGAGATTCGTCTCAACTCGTCTCTTGCAAGAGTGATGAGGCAGAGTTGTGAGGTAAATCTCGGGTAAATCTCTGATATGTTCATTGAGGGATGAAGCCCATTTTGTTTTTTCTTTATTTTTGCTTTTGGGCATCCATCTTGTCTTGCCTCTGTTCCCTGATTGTGATCGTTTTTCTTACCTCTGTTCCCTGATTGTGATCATTTTTCTTGCCTCTGTTCCCTGATTGGGCTCGTTTTTTCTTGCCTCTGTTCCCTGTTTGTGCTCGCTTTTCTTGCCTCTGCCCCTTGGTTGTGCTCATTTTTCTTGCCTCTGTTCCCTGGTTGTGCTCGCTTTTCTTGCCTCTGTTCCCTGGTTGTTCTCACTTTTCTTGCTTCGGTTCCCTGGTTGTGCTTGCTTTTCTTGCCTCTGCCCCCTGGTTGTGCTCACTTTTATTGCCTCTGTTCCCTGGTTGTGCTCGCTTTTCTTGCCTCTGCCCCCTGGTTGTGCTTGCTTTTCTTGCCTCTGTTCCCTGGTTCTGCTCGCTTTTCTTGCCTCTGTTCCCTGGTTGTGTTCGCTTTTCTTGCCTCTGTTCCCTGGTTGTGCTTGCTTTTCTTGCCTCTTTTACCTGGTTGGGCTCGCTTTTCTTGCCTCTGCCCCCTGGTTGTGCTCACTTTTCTTGCCTCTGTTCCCAGGTTGTGCTAGCTTTTCTTGCCTCTGTTCCCTGGTTGTGCTCGTTTTTCTTGCCTCTGCCCCCTGCTTGTGCTCGTTTTTCTTGCCTCTGTTCCCTGGTTGGGCTAGTTTTTCTTGCCTCTGCCCCCTGGTTGTGCTCGCTTTTCTTGCCTCCACCCCCCTGATTGTGTTCGTTTTTCTTGCCTCTGCCCCCCTGATTGTGCATGTGAAAGAAAATAATCATGTAACACAGTTGATTGGTCTTAGCTGTAGACAGTTCTGACAATACAAAGTGCATGTACATCAATGCGAGAGATAAAACAAATAACAAAACTAGGTATAGAAGATCAGCACTTCACTTCAATTACTTTAGAGCTAGCGTGTGTGTGTGTGTCTCTGTGTGTGTGTGTGCATGGCTCTGTGTGTGTGTGGCTGTGTGTGTGTGTGGCTCTGTGTGTGTGTGTGTGGCTCTGTGTGTGTGGGGGGGCTCTGTGTGGGGCTCTGTGTGTGGGGTTCAGTGTATGTGTGTGTGTGTGTGTGGCTGTGTGTGTGTGGGTACAAATGCAATTGGTCTCGCATTTGCGAGAGATTAAGCTATTACTCTCTACTACTCACTAATGCTTACCTATTGCCATTGTAAATGACAAAATCATATATTTATTGGTTTTAAAAAAAACAATAAATGAAAAAATGGCATCTGCAATGCCAATAGCTCTAACTTTAACAAAGACGAGACCATTGCATTGTAAATGCTTGTTGAACCAGTGATGAGCTTTGCAGCAGCATTGAGTGAAGCTCTTAGAGGAGCCAGTTTGGATCTGGACAACCCTGAGAGGGCTGCATTTCCATAGTCCAACCTGGGCATCACTAGGGCTTGCACAGCATGCTTGAAGTCTTTGGGGGGAGGAAAAGTTCTTGTTTTCTTAGAATGTTCAATTGGTGAATCGCCCTTTGGTGGCGCCACTGATGTGCTTCTGCATGTTGAGGTTCTTGTGAAGAATTAATCTCAGTTATCTCACTGAGTGAATGACCTGTGTAATGCAATTGAGGAATGTTAGATGTTTCAACCATTCTTCAACACATTAAAAATTCCACACCAATTTAGAGACATTTTAATAAATAATTTGACACCAAAATCGCACAAATCTAATCAGTAGAAGCAGAGTTATGCAACGTTAAAGATTTAAGTGAAAATAGTACCAAAAAGCAGAAAAAGGAAAATGTGGACATAGGGTCATGCTAGACTGGGAAAAAGTCGCAAGTTGGGTCTACCATGATGGAGCACGTGGTGGCTACAGGGACTCAGTTAGGCCAGCTGAACAAAGTACCTTAAATCCTGGTTGCGGAGCAATGCGAGGTCCCGCTTCGAGGATGCGTCGCTCCACCAAGGTAATGCATGGTCCTAGAGTCGTCATTGAGGATGCCGTCATGAGGGACTTGAACTGCAAAGTCCTGCATCAAAGGTGTGTTGCTCACAGGATGGTTCGGAAGAAGTTGCAAGGCTTGTGATGCGGAGTCCTACACTGTTGTCAAGGATGCCAACGATAAGAGGCTGGTTATGTGAAGGCTTGTGTCATGGATGTGTCATGCAGATGGGCTGGGACAGCACCTTTAGGCCCACTTCCAAGAGTCCAGGACGTTGGTGGCATTACTTGGGAGGGGAGGATTCACAGCTGAGGGAGGCCAGGTGCTGGGTTCAAGATGGAGGAAGCCTGTTCTGCCCTGAGACTTCTGATCAGGAGGCTAGCGAACTAGTCCTTGGAGTCACTCTGGTGATCCTGCATTCAAGATGCAAGACAAGTCCTTCTCACTCAGGCAGGAGGGCACCATAGCAGAACAGCAAAGCAGGAGTGTGACAGTCCTTCTTGCAAAAAAGCAGCACTGCCATACTTCGTTTGAGTCTTCCAAGGGTCCAGAAGTGTACTGAAGAATTTCAGGTCTGAGTCTAATATTTATACTTGGTGCCTACTTTAAAGTATGAGAATTGTTTAGAGACGCCACCCCCCCTGAGGTGTCAGGGATCTCGTTTCTCCCTGTTCTGGCTCCAGCTTGTCTGCGTACACAAAATACTAGTGACAAACCCTTTGTGAGAGTGCTTAGGCAGAGCCTTTGTGATATGCCAGTGTTGTAAGGGACAGCTCCTCCCCTTGCTAAGTCAGACTGGTTCATCCTGTTAATATATAGCTTCCCTTTGTCTCATTGTCTGGGAGTAATACACAAAGATCAACTACTCGTTACACCTTGTCATGTGACTCAGGAACAGGCAGTAGGCACCAAATTGTTGGGATAAGAAAATGGCAACTTTCTAAAAGTGGCATTTTCAGAATTGTGACTTAAAATCCGACTTTACCATTGAAGATGGCTTCAAATTACAATTCTTTAAACACCAAAATTGACCAGTGTACTGGCTCCCAAATAAAAGGTATCACTGATTAAATGTAATAAGCAACCCAATGTTATCCTATGGGATAGGAAGACCTTACAGTAGTGAAAAACGAATTTAGCAATATTTCACTTCTAGGACATGTATAAATTAACCGTATATGTCCAACTTTTTAATTACAGTGTGTAGGAAGGTGGAATCTGACTACCTAGTTGCCCCCACTTGTTTCCTGGTGTTTTGATGGTTTTTGACTTAATTTGGCTGGGATCCTGCTATTCAGGGCCCCAGCCTATCTGCTTTTCTCTCTAAATCGATTGCAAGTACTTCAGGTACACTCCAGTTCAGTTACTGGGGTACCCTTGTAAGTCCCTAGTATATGATACACCAGGTACTAAGGGCATAGGTACCCCAGAGGCCTACCAGGGGCTGCAGTATGTATTATGCCACCCCTGGGAAGCCTTCCAAAATGACACCGCAGGACTGCTACTGCAGTCTGGGTAAGGTGGTACATTACTAAGAAATAGGTTACCTATATTTACCTTTAAATTATTGCACATAGAAACCTATCAGTCACCCCTTTGGCAGGCCTTATCAATCCTGAAGGCTGGGTGCTTGGTATCGTGTAAGAAGGTGCCCATGCATTAGCAGGACCCCCCTGCAGCCTTTCGGAATCTATTCTCTGGGGCTGTTCTGTGATGTAGCCAGACCATATACTCTTAAGTGCATTATAACCTTGTGGTAAATGCTAACTTTGGAATGGATGCATGGAAACATGTTGTGTTTGGTGTCAAACACTTTGGAATCCTACCCCCCCCTCCACCAGTCCTGGTGGCAGAGGTGGAATTCCACCCTTCTAGAGGGAGAGACATGAACACACTGGTCTAACGGGAAATAGTTTAAAAGAGCCCTGGCTTCACAAAATGGATGCTGCAGCCACAGACACAAGTCTAGCCTCCTGCTGCTGACCGAAACTCCAGCAGGGGAGGCCTGGACAATAGGTTTCCTGTCACAGGGAGATGTAACCATCTCCCAGACATGCTTCAGTGTATTGGGGCTGGGTGGGTGCACTCTGAGAGTGCTTTGAAGTCAGCACTGGGAGCACATTTGGTGTCCCTGTACATAGTCCAGTTCAAACCGGTTGCAGGGGATACCAGCCCCATGCTCTGGTGCAAAACTGGACAATGGAAATGAGTGTAGCCACCCCTCTTTCCAGACCCTCCCCTGGCAACAGGACGACAACCTGGACAAAATTCTGAAACTGAATCCTGGAACTTCAACGCTCTACTAAAGACAAGAGGACGGAAGAATCTCCCTTGGGGTCAAGGAGTGACTCCCCTGCTTGGCAGGCACCAACAAAGCATCTTGCCGGTCTGCATTTCTGAAGCTCCTGCCATACTCCAAAGTATTTGCAACACAGGAAGAGGATTTCCAGACTTCTCAGAGGCCTACCGAGTCCCCAGCAAAGCTAAGACCCGCAGCCCTCGTGAGTGACGTGGAACCGGAACTCCGGACACTGTGCACATTTGCAAGTGCATTAACTTCTTGATGTCTCTTGAATTTGTGCTTTAGGTTACTTGTAGCCCTCGCCCCGAGCACCATCTGCACCAAAGATTGTGGGCCTACACTCCACAAGTGTTCCCTGAGCCTGCTTCTTGCATTTATGCTTGAAGCTTCTTCGTGATCCCTGGTCCGCATACTGGCGGATCCCTTTGAAGGCAAGTCTAACTTCCCTTGGGCTTCCCCAGTTGCTCCAGTTGTGCCCTGACTCCCCACTGTATGGTGAGTTCCTCAGACCTTGTTGGTCTGCACCGAAGCATTTCTTTGATTTCTGCATGGGTTGCTGTTGCCAAGGCTTGTTGGGTCCAATCCTGGCACAGACTCCGCAGCACTCTACATTCGTCATGGACAGCTCGATTTCAGAACCTGATTGTCATCAACACCTCCTGGTCCTCGTGGCTGAAGAGTCAAGCTTCACCTCTTTCACCTGAAATCACCCGACACCGATGGGTATTCGACAATCGTGACCCTTATGGCTAGAAACCCAGACTCTGACCCCTCTGCTTTCAGGTTCTTCTCATCTTCAATCCAGGCTTAGATCACACCGGACACTTTCCACTTCTTCAGCAGCAGCACTATGCAGCAGATTGCCATTGGAAACGACAACGATTCGCAACACCAAAAGACATCCATGCAACCGGCTTCCCTGGTTGAGGTAACTTGAGTACTCCCGTGGGTTTTGGCTCTAGAACCCCTTAAGTCTAAAGGTGTTTTCTCAAAGTCCTCTCCTAGTGTCCTTTATCTTAAAATTTCCAACCGCGGCTTTCCCTATTGAAGTTAATGGTGATCAGCGGCTGTGTTTAGACAATGCACGCTTCCCCTGTGGGTCCCCTGTGTCACTACCTTGGGTGGTTCCTTGTGGCCCCAGCACTTCTACACGCTGTAGGTCTTGTGTCTAGTCAAGTTGTGGTTTTCATACCACTTTCTTAATATATGGTTTGGTATGCCCCTAGGGCTCAACGTATATTGTGCTAATTTACTGTGTGCTATTAGGTTTTCTGTAAGTACTTTTGGCTCTAGCCTTATAAAAAGACTAGTGGGATATGTTTAGAATAAATACATATATGTTATGTGTACACCTGGAGTGGTTCTCCTTTCATTTGGTCATTCACTCGATTATAGACTGGTAAAATAAGCTGCTTTACATTCCTCTAAGAATTAGCCTGAAGGCTGATCTCCATAGCTACCACTAGGACAGCTTTCAATAAAGGTTGTCTTTAACCTACCATCAATAAGGGTTGTTTGGACTGGTGCAAGGTGCCCACTAGAATACTGGACAGCATATGCCAGGCCAACTTCTCACATTGGTGTGCAGCGTGAGGGTTTCCAGCTTGCCATTGTTTTACCAGATAATCTCAAGTGATTGACTTACTGAAAACCACTAAAGGTACCAACGGTACATATAATACAAGCTTAAAATACAGTAAGTTCTACTGAACTTAGAGTTGTGTGTCAAGAGCTTAGCACACTCTTTCTACAACTCAAGAGAGTTTATTGGGCCACACTATAGTAGGTAGCTGCATACACCACATAACACTAGTAATGTCTCCAAAGCCAGGAACCAGTTGGTCCTTGCCAGATGCTAGGTGTGTGTTATATGTAATAAAACAGAAGGTTTTGGCCTGGAAAAAGGTTTATTTCCAGGTTGAAATGGCAGTTTAAACTGTTGGTGGCAGGCCTGTGACATACTTAAAAGGCTACTTAAGTGGGTGACACACTCAGTGCTGAGACCCACTAGTAGCACTTTATTACAGGCTCTGAGTACATATGGTACCACCTTATTAGGGATTTACAAGTAAATTAAATGTGCCAATGTATGTAAGCCAAATTTACAATGTTTCCCGGACAGGGCATAAGGAAAGGACTTTAGCGCTGATTAGCAGTGGTAAAGTGTACAGAGCCCTAAAAGCCACTAAAGATGGGTTCAGTAAACAGGTGGGTGAAAGCAAATAGTTTGGGGATAACCCTGCAGAAAGGGCCAAGTCAAACAGTGCTGATATATGCCTGCTCAAGAGTGAGCAGTTTTGTTTCTTGCCCCTGAGATTCGTTGAATCAGGAATTGAAAGCTGCTGCTTAAAACGCTAAAGGCCAGATTTACAAACCATTTCGGGTTTAGGTTACTTTTTTAATGGAAACATGATGCAAAGTATAGTTGTGGTATTTACAATCTAATACAATGGCAATTTGCATTGAATTGGAACCAGAATTAAGCAAAGCTGTTCAATTGACTGCGTTACTTTGGGTCAAGCAATGGCCTATGGCTTGTGGTGCAAAGCCCTAGCCAAAGCAAATTGTAGACAGGGAATTACACCACAAACCTGTAAGGTCAGGTCAGCAATTTCACCAAGGAACATTTAGTTAGATCCTCTCTGCCCCGACTGCTGAGCCTTGGCAGTCATAAAGCTACTATTAAATCACAGTTTTGTGTGGCTTGTGAATGGCTTAAGAAAATACTCTGGCTGATTCCTCCATGTTCACAGAGAACAGTGCTGCAGGCTCTGGTTACATCCAGATTGGAATATGGGAATATTCTGTATCTGGGTGCAGACAAAGCTTTGGTTCGCCGCTTGCAGATCATCCAAAATACAGCTGCCCACCTTCTTTTTCGGCTGTCGAGATTTTCTTCCATCTCTCCTTTGCTTCAGAGACTGCATTGGCTGAGGGTTGAAAAAAGGTTACATTCAAGGGCTTGGAGTGCTGAGAACAGCCAACCTTGCACTGTTTGTGTGTGACCAGGTTTCTCAGGGCTTGGTTTAAAGGGTGACCCTTTTCTGTGATGGGTCCTAAACTCTGGAATTTTCTGCCGATTGCTCTCAGATCCTGTAACTCACTGCTTCAGTTCCGTCAGAACTTAAAAACTATGCTCTTTAGCAGCCCAGGTTAAAACCTGCCTTCTTAGATATTTCTCTTGCAGTGCCATGCTACTCTCTTGCATTGGATTGTAACCAGAAATAAAGCAAAGCTGTTCAATGCACTGTGTTACTTTGGGTCAAGAGCGAGTTGCATTGGTGATGCATGGGCGTTCTCATGCAATGACCTATGGCTTGTGGTGCAAAGCCCTACCGAAAGCAAATTGTAGACAGGGAATTACACCACAATCCTGTGGCTTGTTGAGGTTGACATTAAGAGGAGAAATCTGCATTCTACAGTATATATACAAAGTGGGAAATGCCTTAAAGCATAGTTTGTGTACTTGAAGGGGACACTTCCAGTACACAATATATCCTTACCACAATGCAGACACCCTTGCACTATGGCACAATGGTGCTTGCATTGGTAGATGGCAGCCAAAAGTACACCATCAAAGAAAGAGAGCAAAACAGCACCAAATCTTGGTTGAGACAGCACTGTTCTGCTCTCTCCTAGTCAGGTAACACAGTGAAGCCTTTTACCTGCTGCACTGCGTTGTGCTAGTTCTGGGCCTATCAATAACATTGTGCTTCCAAAAATATCAGGCTGCCAGTAGCAAAGGCAGCACACATAAAAAGTATTTCATGCAACTGTTTGAAAGGCTTAACATTTTGTACAAAGAATAAGACAGAATCAACCTATTTGATTTTAATTTTTTTAAGTAACTTGGCTATCTCGTTCTTGTGAGCTAGTTTGAAGTGGTAGAAGAAGAGTGTAGATAGTAAGAGTGCAGGATTGAGTATTAAGATGAAGGAGGTTTATGTAGAATTGAATTACAAATGTTTGTTTGTTTGCCATTTTTCACTCAAAACAGCAGCAAATCCATGTATTTTTGTTAGAACCCTGACTCCTTTTCAGATTTCCTCACTTTTGTGGTGCCAATGTGCTAGATGTTTCATACTTTACTTTCTGATTACATTTGCACATTCAGATAGGCCCCATCCCTTTGTAAAGTGCATTGATTTCTGTTTTGTTTTGTTCTTTAAGATCAATCATCACATTTATATAGCGCGCTACTCACCCAGAGGGTCTCAAGGCGCTGGGGGAGGGGGGTCCGCTACTGCTCGAACAGCCAGGTCTTGAGTTGCTACCTGAAGGTGAGGTGGTCCTGGGTCAGGCGGAGGTGGGTGGGGAGGGAGTTCCATGTCTTGGCGGCGAGGTAGGAGAAGGACCGTCCTCCTGTGGTGGCTCTTCGGATGCGGGGGACGGCGGCGAGGGCGTGGCTGGTCGATCGAAGCTGGCGTTTGGGAGCGTAAAAGTTGAGGCGGCTGTTGAGGTATCCTGGGCCTTGGTTGTGTAGGGCTTTGTGTGCGTGGGTGAGGAGACGGAAGGTGATTCTCTTGCTGACCGGGAGCCAGTGCAGGTCTCTCAGGTGTCCGGAGATGTGGCTGCGACGGGGATGTCCAGGATGAGTCGCGCTGAGGCGTTCTGGATCCGCTGGAGTCTCTTTTGGAGTTTGGCGGTGGTTCCGGCGTAGAGGGAGTTGCCGTAGTCCAGACGGCTGGTGACGAGGGCCTGGGTGACCGTCTTCCTGGTCTCGGTGGGGATCCACCGGAAGATCTTACGTAGCATGTGCAGTATGTTGAAGCACGACAAGGAGACGGCGTTGACTTGTCTGGTCATGGAGAGGGAGGAGTCCAGGATGAAGCCCAGGTTGCGTTTGTGGTCTGTTGGTTTGGGTGCGCTGCCTAGGGTGGGGGGCCACCAGGAGCCGTCCCACGAGGCGGGTGAGGATCCCAGGATGAGGACTTCCGTCTTGTCCGAGTTCAGTTTCAGGCGGCTGTTCTTCCTCCATTCGGCTACCTCTTTCATCCCTTCGTGAAGGTTGGCTCTGGCGGTGGCGGGGTCGTTGGTGAGGGAGAGGATCAGCTGGGTGTCGTCGGCGTAGGAGATGATGTTGAGGTTGTGCTGGCGTGCGATGTCTGCGAGGGGGCTCATGTAGACGTTGAAGAGGGTTGGACTGAGCGAGGAGCCTTGAGGGACGCCGCAGATGACTTCGGTGGCTTCAGATCTGAACGGAGGGAGACGGACTCTCTGTGTCCTTCCGGCGAGGAAGGAGATGATCCACTCCAGGGCCTTCACCTGGACTCCGACGTTGCTGAGGCGTTGTAGTAGGGTACGGTGGCAGACAGTGTCGAAGGCCGCAGAGAGGTCGAGGAGGATGAGGGCCGCAGTTTCTCCGTTGTCGAGTAGCGCTCGGATGTCATCGGTGGCTGCGATCAGGGCGGTCTCGGTGCTGTGGTTGGCCCGGAAGCAAGACTGCGAGGGGTCGAGGGATCTGTTCATTTCGAGGAAGGCGGCCAGTTGCTTGTTGACGGTCTTCTTGATGACTTTTGCTGGAAACGGGAGCAGCGAGATGGGGCGGTAGTTCTTGAGGTCGGTCGGGTCGGCCGATGGCTTCTTGAGTAGGGCGCTGAGTTTGGCGTGCTTCCAGCTCTCCGGGAAGGTGGCGGTGTCGAAGGAGGTGTTGATGATGTCCCGCAGGTGGGGTGCGATGACAGCGTCGGCCTTGTTGAAGACGTGGTGAGGGCAGGGGTCGGTCGGAGATCCAGAGTGGATGGAGTTCATCGTGCGGACGGTGTCTTCGGTGCTGATCGGAGTCCAGGTGCGGAGGGTGGTGGTGGGGGGCGGTGGTTCGGTTGTGGCATTCGTCGGTTGAGAGCTGAAGCTGTTGTGTATGTCCGCGATCTTGTTGTGGAAGTAGGAGGCGAGGGAGTTGCAGAGGTCTTGCGAAGATGTGTTTTATTGGAGCATTGATAATATTACAGATTCACGAGATGACAAGAGATAAAGAATGGTCTGATCATATCTCATGCTGGACCTGAATATGGGCTTTTTACAAGTTAATGGAGTATATGAGATCAGGTCCAACTGGTTACCTCTGTTGATTAACACTTTAGGTGAATTCAAGCCCATTCATGTTTGATTTGCAGCAGTTTTATTGTCAGATCAACATCCATAATTTGAAGTCACTATTTAGTAGAATTTCTGGTGCTAATGATTACCGGCGTAAGGCCAGGTCAGCAATTTCACCAAGGAACATTTAGTTGCATCCTCTCTGCCCCGACTGCTGAGCCTTGGCAGTCATAAAGCTACTATTAAATCACAGTTTTGTGTGGCTTGTGAATGGCTTAAGAAAAAACTCTGGCTGATTCCTCTATGTTCACTGAGAACAGTGCTGCAGGCTCTGGCTACATCCAGATTGGAATGTGGGAATATTCTGTATCTGGGTGCAGACAAAGCCTTGATTCGCCGCTTGCAGATCATCCAAAATGCAGCTGCCCACCTTCTTTTTCGGCTGTCGAGATTTTCTTCCATCTCTCCTTTGCTTCAGAGACTGCATTGGCTGAGGGTTTACAAAAGATTAAATTCAAGGCCTTGGAGCGCTGAGATCAGCCAACCTTGCACTGTTTTCTGTGCCCAGGTTTCTCAGGGCTTGTTGTAAAGGGTGGCCATTTCTGTGAAGGGTCTTAAACTCTGGAATGTTCTGCCGATTGCTCTCAGATCCTGCAACTCACTGCTTCAGTTCCGTCAGAACATAAAAACTATGCTCTTTAGCAGCCCTGATTAAAAACAGCCTTCTTAGATATTTCTCTTGCAGTGCCATGCTAATCTCCGCCAATAGTGCCGGGAGACCCTTTTGGGTAGCTGCATGCTCTATAAGCTTCTTAAATAAATACATCAATAAAAAATACCAAAAATGAGTAGACCTACATAAACGTATAAGTTTACATTTGTGTATCAGGCCCATTGCATTTAGGTCTCTGCTACAGTAGCGTTAGTTGCCTGTTGGCCCCACCTATTGTGTCCAATACGCAGCCTCTTTCTAGTGATTGGATGGCTGTATTCACTCCCTTGATTCAATGGCTTTCTTGCCTGTTCATATGCTTATCCAGCCCAGAAGCATTTCAATCTCACAGCGTTCTGATTGGTTAACTTGTATCCTTCCCCTACTGATGTTGCTTACAGTCAGGAAGCAACTTTTTTCATTGTTCTTCAGTAATCCATGGACATGCCTTTGTTGTCTTGCTCTCTTCCCCATGTGCTGCTTTTCCTTTCACCCACCACACCCACTGCTTGCTCCCTGTGTGGCTTTCTCCCAACTGTTCTGTTACTCTGCCTCTACCAGTCCAGCTCTCCTTTCTCAAATAATTTCTCCATCCTCTGTTGCTCTCCTGCCCCTCTCCTGTATCTTTTTGCAGTCTTTTCTCACCCATCTCCCTTTCCATACTGTGAAAAGACAGATTTGCAATATGAGACAGTTGTGCATTTGTCATGTAATGTAAACATGGGAAAGTTATGTCTGTGGCCTGCTGTTTATGTTGGCTCTACATAATCTCTATAGCAAAATATGATATGCCTTGCTATCCTGAGACTTGCGTATAGTGAAACTCATCACTTTGTGCCTGCAGTGCAAACTATGTGCGTGTTTGGGTGCCTATCAGTGTGCATGGGCCTGCACTGACCAACAGTAGACATTCTCACATACAATAATGCCATTGTATAAAAGCACCTAATAGAATCAGACCATCACAGGGAGGGCCACAGTATGGCATGGGTGCCTGGTGCAAGGTGGACACTACAAAGGATCCTGCTCCTTCCTTAAAGTAAGAGGATCAGACCATAACATTCTTCTCAGTCTAGTATATTTTGTTGGTTTATTTGTGTTATTTTGTTTTTTTTTAGAATGTGGACTAGTCAACTCTTTCACAACATCTCTGTTGTTGAAGTAATGATACTTTAGGTTTTTACCTACCGTTTGTCATCTTAGTTGTGTGGTTTCAAAACTTTGACCACAATGTTGCTATTATACATATCCTTCGTGTGTACTTTGTAAAAAAAAACACTGATGAAAAAATCTGATCGTGATATGTCATATTGTCATATACTTCACTGTTTTTCTGACTCTAGAGCTCGTTATAACATACATTTGCTGTGTGTACTTCATTGATTAAGGCAACTCATATATCTCATAAATCACTGCTTGTTATTTTGTATTTGTGCATTTAGAGTATGATGATTTTTTTTGATAGTGTGTTTCTAACTCATAAGATATACATCAAAGAGGAAGTACATTTAAAGAAAATTACAACAGTTTTGGGGCCAGATTTACGTCCGTTCTTTGCAGTCGCAAAGGGAAATCGGCCCGTTTGCGACTGCAAAATAGGTCTGCCCTATTTACCAACCCTATTTTGTGAGTTGGTAACCTATTACCAACTCGCAAATAAGGGTTTGCGACTCACTGTTAGGAAGGGGCGTGCCAAGGGCATCCCTTCCCAATAGAGACTCGCACTTCAATGCAAGATTGTTTTGCTGCAACAATTGCAGACGCGAAACACTCACAGTTTACCACCCATTTGAAATGGGTGGTAAGCCGCTCGCAAAGGGGGAGGGGTCCCCTTCCCCTTTGTGACTGGCATTAAAAATATTTTTAAGAGCAGGCAGTTGTCACAAGGACCACTGCCTAATCTTAAAAAATAAAACAGTAACATTTCATTTTTCTTTTTTAAATGCATCCCGTTTTCCTTTAAGGAAAACAGGCTGAATTTTATTTTTAAACTGCTTTATTGAAAAAGGAGTCACATACATGGTGGTCTTCTGAGCCCAGCAGGCCACCATCCATGGGAGTGCTAGCCATTCCCAATGGGGCCGCAAATTGCACCTGCCTCATGAATATTAAAGAGACAGGCCATTTGCGGCCCTATTAGTTATTTGCAAACAGTGTCAGTGACTGTTGTAAATTCCAATTTGTGAGGCGCAAAACAACGCAATTTGCATCTCGCAAATTGGAAGGGGCGTAGATACGGCCCTTGGACTAATGTGCCAAGGACTCACGCTATCATTCATACCCTTCATCACAGGTCAATGGATGAATTTTTCTCAAAATAAAGTTGGATAATATTATATAATGCCTTTCTGAGAGCCTCTCAAGGAGATAAGAGCTTTAAACATCCTAGAAGTAGCATCTATGACTAACAGTCTTATAGGGTCCTATTCCATACTATCTGGTTTTCTTTTGAAGAACGTCAAAACAGAAACAAAGTTTGCCATTGCCTCCAAGCAATCAACAGACTGAAACACGAATATGATGAGCAGGTAATTGTGTGTGCTAGTTATGAAACTCCTATGTTTCAACCCCCATCAAACATACAACTAGTCCAATCCGATGAGAAGAGTACAACAATGAGAAAATGATCAACCACAAGGAAACATAAAAAGACAGTCTCCAATCACAATTTCATCGGTAAGCGGATTTGACTCCATATCAAGGATTTCGATGCAATCGAACAACATAGAGTCTGCCACTTGGAGTGAATCGCTATTAAAAAGCTTACCGCAAGCAATTGATGTTCAAAACTTCCAATCTGACAAACTAGATGTTCAGGTAGACCTAATGAATTTAATCGCAACGCACATAGTAGGAATAAATACTAAACTGGATAAAATCTCAGCCCAAATTACTAAGGGAATAAGCAAAGACATCCAAAATAAAAGAAAAACACTGGATCAAAGTTGCGGATGCAGTAAAATATTAGATAAACTGGCGTCATTACCAGAAATATTGTCTGAAATCCTACGAGTGACACAAAGAACAAGCCCAACAGAAGAAACGTGGGCCCAAGAAAACAAGGACGAAAAAACAAAGATCGAAACGCAAAAAAATTATTGAACTTGATGACGTTATAAATATAACGGAAGCAAACAAAACAAATGATGATGGAAAAGGGCACAGTGAAAGCAGAGCCTCATCCTCACCAGAAGTATTAGAGAATCAAACTAAAAGACATTGCAAACGAGCGCGGAAAGCTAGGAAGAACGCCAACAAAAAAACCAAGCAGGAAAAAAGTCACATTTGCAATATATTTACACAAAAATGGAACAAAAAACTTTATTGGCCAGGTAGAGAGCACCGTAAAAGCAGAATTAAATAAGCAAGATACAAATATATCAGATAATATGGGGTCTCATAGCATCCCTAGGCTAAGTAAACAGACAACACCAAAAAACATTCAACGCAAATCAAAACGTGGACAGAATGTAGAAGTAAAACCAATAAATAATATAACAAATACAGAGGACGAAACAGAACATAAACAAAAAAGGTCAACACACAAACCAATAATAGAAAAACATGAAAGTGAAAAATTTTTATTGGAAAAGGTACAAATACTAAAAAACCAAGACGGATCAAAAAAATCAGATCATGTTAAATCGACCGTACGGAGAACTAAAGATAAAAAACCTGACCAGTCTAATAGGGAAATTAGGCTTGAGCCACAAGCTGGCCATTTCATAAGCACTGACACCTGGTTACTAATTACCTTGGGAAAAAAAGGAAGGACATGTTACGTACCGACCGAAAAAAAAGACACATAATGCTGGGTCCGTCATAAGTTACAGGAACAACAGACACTGAAACAGGGCAAATCGATGAAGCAGCTACAACAGCAAGACCTCCCTTAAAAGAAAGGTCCACCATAGAGTTCATGAGTCAAAACAACCACCAGAAACCCTTTAGGGAAAAAATCGAATTAAAGCAAAATCAGACACAACTAATGGATTCAGTAGAGTTAGGTTGTAAATTAATATTCAGGCCAGAATAACCAACAAATGGAAAAATGGACACTCTGAATAGGGGAAATATAATGCGACTATTTAGAGAGATTCCTAAACTAAGGGAAATAACATTGGCAGAACTTCTGGCGGTAGAATTTGTCCAAATGACTAAAGAGACAGATTTGGAAGTAAGTAGTACAACATGGGCATCAAAAGAAACAACCAAGCTCATTTTCTCCACAATGGCCATAAAATACCCATACCCGTTATTAAACAATGTGGCACCTCAATTTACAAATATAAATGGAAAGACAACCTCCGTTTTAAAGGGAGCTAGAAGCATGACCATTACCCAACAAATAAGTAGGGATCCAAGTCTAAATAGTACAAACCTCGGACAGTTACGTTACCAGATCGAGGGAAATCAAGATTGGTCCTGGATACCTCACACATTGAATTCATATTGATCCTGATGGAGACACCGCAGACAGTAGGGACCAAAACCATGAGGAATTTAAACAAAGGGAGAGAAAAATAAGAATAAGCTCCTGGAATGTCCAAGGTTTTAAAGAAATGGAACAAGACCAAGAGACTATCTCATTTTTGAGTAAATTTAATATAATTCTCCTACAAGAAACATGGAACATAATACCAAGCCACATAGCAGGATACGAAGAATTTCATGTAATGGAAGAAAAAATTGCTAAGTACGGACACCCAAGGGGGAAATGGATCCCGGAATAAACTGGATACAAGCTTTAAAATTAGAATGCAAACATCCCACAAACGGAGTCGGGTGGAAGTTCCTGGTCTTAAACATATATTTTCACCCAAAAAGAACAAGAAAATCAGAAAACTGTCAGATTTGATAAACACAATAAAATCATTACAAGTAACACACCAAAATTATGAGATGATCATCACAGACAATTTCAATTGCAACTTGACAGGGGACAAGGGCAACAAAAGTAGAACTCAAAAAACATGGAATGACCTGGAATCCCTGGGACTAGTGACTTTAAATGGAAACACAAAGAGAGATCAACCTTCAGGAAGTGTGGCTCAATGATTAGAGCGGCAGACCCTGATGCAGAGGTCTAGCCCGGGATCAGGGTTCAACTCCCCGCCTCGACGGTTCTTGGGCTCAAAATTCCACGGACCTGATTATTCTCGCCTCGGTGCCTATTCCGATCTTGGAGTGCAACTCTGGGCAATAGCTTGCTTAATCTCCACAATGGCCCCCACAACGCTAATGATGCCTGGCCTCCACCTTGGGGGTGCCCAGGAGTGGACGCCTCACAGGGTAAGCCAGGATGGGTTCCACAGCGGTATTTGTACAAGCGCCTTGAGACCCTTGTGGGTGAGTAGTACGCTATACAAGTATCAATTTACAATCTTACCTTTGTGGAAATAAAAATCCATCTTAGATTATACAATAATTAGCAAGGACATTATACACCTGGTCGATCATTTCTGTATTATAACACGGCCGGAGAGCGACCATTTCCCGCAAGAAACAGTATTAAACTGAAATATACAGCAAAAAGCGAGTATAGCGGCCCTAGTCGCAACTCCAGAAGCATAAAACCTAAGGAAATTGAAATGGAGAGGAACTATTATCAAAGAGATAATGAATACAGTGAACAAGCACGCAGAGAATACTGGGGCTTTGGAAGCACATCTATTGGTAAACGATTGGGAGAATATGCATACAGCTTTGCTAGATAAATTTCCAGCAAAAGCAGCAGGCAAAAGTACGTATGGACCCAACAAGGAGCCTTGGCATACCATACAGCTGAGAGACAAAAAAAGAAACATCGCAAAGGAAGTAAGACTAAATGCTACAGCGAATAGAATTGGAAAAGAAACAGATAACATCAAGATTAAAAAAAGGAGAAAATAATACAAGGAAGAGTGTAGAGATGCAAAAAGGAAACACACAGAAAAACTATGGGAAGAATTGCTATGGGCAAGCACATTATCGAATAGTAGTGAATTTTGGAGCCTAATTAACAAACTAACGAATGGAACAGGAACCCAGCAAAATATAGGAATAAGCAAAACATCTTGGCTACAACATATTGACAACCTGTACAACACCCAAATGAGCCAACAATCGTGCGAAGAAGTAAGTATAGATATAGTAAAAGGAAAAGTACTGGGAATTGAGGCAATTATCCTAAAAAAAGATGAACGGAAAGAAGATATAAATAGCTGGGAACTAGAAGATCTATTCCTATTGACAACAGTAAAATATACAACATTTTTGATAAAAAAATTGAAAGCCGAAGGTGCCGCAGGACTAAATGGGCTGCCAAATGCCCTTTTCAAATGAGAACCCGAATTTTGGGCCAATTACCTCACACCCCTTTATAACCAATTGTTATGCGATAACAAGATGCCATGGTCTTGAAGCGGAAACCTGTTACACCCTATCTACTAAAATGGTAGTAGAACAGAACCATGTAATTACAGGCTGATCGCCCTCATCGACGTAGAGGCAAAACTTTTCGCCTCCTGCATTTTACGTCACTTACAGGAATGGGCAAATGAAAAAAAAATAATCCCAAAATTTCAAACAGGCTTCAGACAAGGCATGGGCACCATCACAAACATCTCAGCACTGACGATCTTAATAGAAAGAGCAGAAAAGAAGAAGGAAGGTTTACAGGCATTTTACATCGACCTGAAATCAGCTTTACTACGCAACCGTCTGTGGAAGAAATTGTAAGCATGGGGACTCCCCCAGTTACTAAGAGACACAATAACATCTTATATAGTGAAACATGGGCCACAGTAAAGCTTGGAGAAAATAGATATAACCAATGGATTAAAACAAGGCTGTGTGCTCTCACCATGTCTATTTAATTTATACTTAGCAGACCTACATAACCACCTGCTACAAGTAAATGGTCATCCGCCAAAATTGGCAAATGAGCCAATTCAGGTCCTGCAATACGCGGATGATATTGTAGTGGTGAGCCAAACTCTAGTAGGTCTGCAAAGGGTCTTGAATAAATTAATCGACTATTTCGATGTACTAGGCCTGGAATTAAACAAAACAAAAACCAAGGTGGTAAAACTAGCGGGCCGTAGGCGAGGAAAATATAAATGGTTTGCAAAGAACACACAAATTGAGGAGATAAGCTCATATAAATACTTGGGTATTAAAGTGGGCAGAAATATGTCCTTCACGCACCAAAAAAGGGACATTACAGCTGAAGCCCAATCACTAATCTTCTCCTACAAACAGCTTAATAAGAAACTGCAATGTCCTTCACACGGGCACCTCCTAAAAATAATGGCAGCACAATTGCTTACAACTTTATCCTATGGTTTGGAAATATGGCATGGCCAAGAAATTAACACCTTAAATAAATTACAGATCAAAGTCTATAAAGCAGTCTTCAACCTCTATAAAGGCTCATCTCCAGCACAAATACGCTTAGAATTTGGCCTACAAAATCAAGAATTCCAGAGGAAAGCAATTTTTGCAAAACTGTGCTGGAAATTCAGAGCATCAGAAATGGGAACGCTGAACAACTTATGCTGGATGGAAATAAAGACACAATACGATCAAAAATACCCAAACACTTGGGGTGACTGCCTGCGTATTGCCCTGGAGACATTAGAGATCGAGGAAGTTTGGAACAGTAACCTGGAATGAACATCATTCAATAAAGTGTGTAACTCCAGGGCCAAGTTATTATCTTTTGTGGAAGATAAAAGGAGACTGGCCAAACGCCATCATGCAGGGGTGGTAATAAATTCATACAAAAGACCACAACGCTACCTAGCGGCCCATTTCCGTCTATCATTAAAAAGGAGGTTCATGGCATACAGATTAGGCGATCACAGCTCTAACGACTTGGTCCCCACTTGGAAAAGTAAACAGTAAGTAAAGTCATGTGGGTATCATACAGAAACAATATGCCACCTAATGTGTGCTTGTGAGTCCGTAAAATAAGAAAGAAGGAAATTGTTGAAAACAGCCTTAAATGACTTAAATATTCGCACTTGCCGACAGGCGGTAACAAGTTGGATGGGTGCTACATAGAAAATTTTAATATGTCGTGGGGTAAAATTTATGACACTGGTAGATAACTTACTTGCGAAACTAGAAAAAGATCAAATGCTCGAGACCGGAAAGGGAATTTTTTTTTAGAAACTGAAAATATTTTACACTATGATTAAGAATATGTTTTTCTTTTAATCTCGCCTGTTACAAACTTTCATTTTTATGTATACTTTATGGTTGTGTCAAACCAAATAAAGCTATTTTTGACTGACTGACTAGTCAGTCAGTCATGAAGCTTTATTCGGTGCATAAAAAATGACCATAAAAGCACAGAACACATACATTGTGTAATATATACAGTGGTTTACAAGATGGGGAGACTACCAAAATATAACAGACACAATAGTTTAAAAACACATACTTTTCCTAGCCTTAATAGATTGATTTAAAAACGTAGCGGTTAAAAAACAGACATCGACATGTTGCAAGTTAAAAATAAGACTCATAGCCTGAATAACTGTGCGTACACCATATTTAAGAAACATCGGTTTTAAATAGGTCGTACGAAAATTCATATACAATTTACAGATCAATAGAAAGTGCAAAGTGCTTTGTTTGGATACCCCCTCACACATACATAACCCCTGCGGGTATTTCTTAAGAGTTGACATAGCTACTAAATGATGTGCTACACCGAACCTCAGCCTAGTTAGCACAAACTTGTGTGATGGCCTTGTCACCCATATTAAATAAATGGGGAAACCTTCAACAACACTATAACTATTATAAAATGTGACAGTAGATAAGGATCCATTAGCAACAGCTCACTTTCTCCCAGAGAAGGGCAAAAACTGGGATTTCAGTTCAGATTTTGAAATTAATGCCGCTGCACCAGGATCAACCAAGACATTTAAATTAAAGATCTCAGAAAAACAGCTGATGACATATTTTAAACAGGGTATATTAGAATATTTATCCAACGAGAGACAGCCCTCAATGATCGATCTGGTGAAAGATTTTTCCTCTTGGAGCCATATTGACCGCCAGATCATAAGTGGTCTCAGGGACAATTGATCGATCAGGTAATTAATATCCATTTCCCGATGGATTAGCTCAGTAGAAGCAGAAGTTGGCAACGACAGGAGCTTTTTTAAAAATGAATTTTCCTCCTGCTACAACTTATGATCACATCCATGTCCCCAGACACCAGCCTCATAGAGTACGATACTGACGCACCTAGCTTGGTAGATCTTGAGCATGTCTCTGGTACGTCGGTCCCCAACCTTGTTAGCGAATCTAAAAACACCGTTGGCATTTTTTGCCATTCTAATATGGATGTTTTTAAATTCGTTGGACCATGATCTATCTTTAGAGAATGTTATACCAAGATAACAAAATGTATCCACCTGGAGCACCTTATCTTTATCAATCCAAAAGCAGTTTGAAGCTTTACTTTTAGCCCCACAAGTCATGGTAAACGTTTACCCCTTATTAATAATTTATTTTCTATCACTAATGAAGGTAGAAAATCTATGACTGACTGACTATGTTTGTCAAGATGTCGGTGCTATTGTAGATGTTAGTTAGGACTTGGGAAAGAGGCATTCCATCAACACTCTTATTTGGTATGGATTTCATTTTCATATTATTTACCAATTTTGCCTTCATTTAATTCACCAAAATGCATATGTCTACAGTTATCCTTTTTCATGTATTCTGCACTGAACCTACCATTAAATATAAATAAAACCTTTTAAAATAATAATGTGCATTTCTTGTGTGACAAATCTTCGTAGCAAAGAATTCCAATATCCAGTTAAGGTGAAATGTATGCCTTTGGCAGGACCTGATAGTTGGTCCCTACACGTTATCTCCAGGCAAGTCGCGGGAGATGTGTTGTTCACATCCTTTCTATTTCTTATGCTAGCAGAGAGAATTATTTCTCCTGCATGTAAGTATTTTGGGGCATATCAGCAACAGATGACGATAAATATCGCAAAGTGCGTTTAGCGCTTTAATATTTATCACCGTCTGTCTCTGGAATTCATCGCCCCGTTAGTGCGTTATCAACAACGCTGTCACTGAGGCGATCAAAAATCCTGCAAAAGCAGCAATATGCCGGAATATCGCTGCAAATCCAGCGATATTCTCGAATATGTGGATTCAGCCATAGAATCCACCTCCCATGATATGCATAGCGAAGTCTGTTTTTTGCAGACGTTAGCTTACGGCGGTAAACGCTGTCAGCGCTACTTTTCTGAACGCAACGCGGGCATTGATAATGGGGAGAACTTGTCTTTGCAACTGTTTCCCTTTACTGTTAGTGAGGAATGCCTACTTTGCATGTCATTAGCGATAAATATGACTGACATGCAAAGCCGCAAGAAAACGGGCGCTATTGCCAGTGAACTGTCGCTAACAGCTGATAGCGACAGCTTGCTAATAGGGCGATAAAAATATCGCCGCTTCAGCTAAAGTGGCGATATTGCCCTTGATAATATGTCCCGTGGTCACAGGTTTCAGTCGGGTACTTATAGGCCAATCCGGTCCACCCAGCTTTCAGCAGGCCCAAATAAGATCCCTGTTGTGTATGTGTAGTAATCTAGGATGATCTATCTTCTATGTCTATATAATTACAGTCTTTCAGTATGTCATTGTCATCTCTATAGAAACAGAATGTTTAGCTTTGAATATTGACTCTCTGCTCTAGGCTGTCAGTTTCCTGGGAGCAGTTGTGACTAATGGTGAATAAATACCATCCGACCCATCATTTGTGTATGTGTGGGCTTACTTCAGTTTGTCTGGTCAAAAAATCACAACATATTTAATTGTAACATAGCATGCATTTATTCAATCTTGCATTTATACAAAGCAGACTGGGATTTCCGGGAGTTCTGTCTGGATACAGAAAGATTTATTTAAGAGACTTTCTTGTAACATTGGTTACAAACCGCAGGCCACCCAATCCCACTGTTTACTCTGTGATTCACTTCACAACTTCACTCTAGTTAATTTTGTGCTAAACAAAAACACCATACATAGTGTAGGTCTCATGATAAATTGCCACTCTGATGGCTCGAGAACGGCATTCACTTTATATTGTGAACATGTGTGTTCACTCATGCATGCTCGTCATACAAAAGCGTTATATGTTTTGTGGAAAACATTTTGCGGTGCACATACAGGTGTAAACCTAATTTTTATAGGGACAAGCATATCCCCATAGGGGTCTAGAGAGAAACGAACATTGTAGTCACACATTGTTAGGGAAAAAGGTATGAGTTACCACCCCATCAATGGTTGGAACTACAAATAGAATAATTATTAGTGAATCAATTGGGTATTGTTACTTACATCGTTAAAGTTAACAGCCAGCCATTCACCTATTTTGTCACTAGGTTCTGCAATGTTAGAGCGCAGGGGCCACTAACCTCTACTTACGTGCTGATTCATGTCTTCCGTATTACTAATGTGATGACGTGGGACATCGGGCAACAGTATAGCCGTCATAGCCCCTATTTTATGGCCTGGTGCGATCGTTTTGTGTTATTGGGGTAAATGCTTGCTGCCAATAGGGTACTATATGGACACTTTGCACATACCATCGCATGTTTGCCCTCCACTAGGAATGTATGACGTTACAACGCATACTTTTACAACGCATACCATGTATTAAATGCTAAGAAAGTGCAATTACATCGCTTGACAATACTCCGCATACCATTACAACGCATATATATTTAAAAAAATATAATTAATATTATTTTTGTAACCTACAACCTGGCACGGGATGCAGGGAAAATAGGGGTTTTGGGTGGGGAAGTGTTTTAAAACGGTGAAACGAACTGAACGTATTTTAAAACAAAAAGTAACCTATTTTAACTAAATAAATACTCGAGTATTACAATTAATAGTCAAGTATAAAAATTAATACTTGTGTATAAAAATTATTAATCGTTTAAAAAAAAAGATCATCCACGGAGAATAAATGTTTTAAAAATTAGGTTTTGAAAATAAAAGCTAGTGAAAATGCTTCATTCAGAGTAAACAAACGTAAATAAAACAGGCCAACATTTTAGAAGCTCACAAATGCCGCAGTCCTTCAACAGTTTCAATGACAGTAAATGGAACGCACAGCAAAAAAAATGGAGGAGAAATGTCGAACCAAAACAGAATGAACACACTTTTTAAAACAATAAATTAAAATATACATCCTCACATCAAATGAAACATTTAAAAATGACAAAATCAACGATTATTTTTAGAGAAATAATGATGACACACAATCTATAAAAACAGGTGAACCACCATCTTGAACTCAGTGGTCGGATGACTACGAGCGAGGGCAGACGCAATTTACGCCACTGCTAACGTGACTGACACAGAGCTTCTCTCATTGAAATTACATTCAAAATAAAAGTAAGTAACCTATTACATATATATTTAAAGTAATACTTTATGAAATCTACCTTACTTAAAAACTAATATACAGATATTTTTTTACAGTTTGTAATTCACTTCGAAAATAACTATTTTGAAGAAAAACGATCAAAGAACTATCCATTTTAAGAAGTAAGCAGAATATATTTTTAATCTTTTAAAATGTAATAAACCGCTAATATGCAGAAATAGAAACAGATAAAAATGCACTTTTATCGTAATGTAATCATTTTAAAACTTGCAAGCAAACATTCTTAAGGGAAAATATTGTGATTTAAAAAAATGGCAAACAGTAATTTCCTTAAAAATAGTGTGTAGAAATTTTAATAAAATAGATTTTAAAAATATATCTTTTGTTAATTAGAGATAAAAACCTATAGCAGCGAAAAAACACCAAAGAAACAGCTTCCATAAAAGACAAAGTACTAAAACACATTGTAAAACCTTGCTTTTTCGGTAAATACATTTTAAAACAATTTACGATTCAAAATGAACTGATGTAACCAGATAGAATATATACTATCATTGTTTATAAAACTGCCTTTTTCAAAAATATGAAAATATTTGTGGTATAGAGTCATGAAAAAAATGTTTTTAAGAAAATCAGTCAAGCAAACTAACAATTTTAACATGTTTCTTTACATTCAAAATACATAGGATATCTATAATGTAGAAATAAACATTCCTTAAATGTTTTTTATTTAAAACAGAAATCAACTTTATTCTTCACAAACAAGAGTTAAGGAAAAACATCTCATTTTCATCAAAACTGAAGGAGATATTATTACCACAGAAAGGGTAAGTGAGCACATAGAATCAACTATTTTAAAAATTTGAGAATTAAATGTATGAATTTATTTCTAACAATATTTTGCTGTGCTCCCAAAAAGTTTTTTTTTTAAAAAGGTCATGGATATTAACCATTAAATGTCAAAAATGACATTTCTATCCCAAAAAATAGGGTATTTGAAACCAATAATTAAACAAGCTATATATTATTTTTCAATCTACAGAAAACTAGAAAACAATAACAAGGCATACCAACACAAGAACAGGACCTACAGACCGATCCGACCAAAATCAATCCCGAATCAACAACAATATAAAAGTCAAGTCAAAGTACAGCAGCAAGGTAAATTTCATCATTAAAAGTTAACAAACCTAAATCTACACCAGAAAGGGCAAAACAAGTAAAATGAAACCACATAAAAGAATGTAAATGCAATATAATGTATAAAAACATTTTTTCAAAATTTACAAAAAAATTCTTGTCTTTTTATCGTTTCAGAACATGTCTTAAGATAAAGCAGCAAAATACATTGAAAGCAGGAAAGGAAACCGTCTGCTCCAGTATGCAGGTTATATTTATTGCAAGGAGACATTGGAGGTGCGTGCAATATTACTCATCCCATTGCAAAGGCAGAGCGGTTACTCTTCGTGACACCGTTGAAAAAACAACTGAGCATAACCACTCTGCCTCTGCAATGGAGATTGAAGTAAAAGAAACCATTAGCGAAATGAAAAATATTGCAAACACCTCCAATCACTCCTCTGGTTCGATTTTAAGGGAGGTTCCTGACCACATTGCTAGTAGTATGCCTTTAATACCTAATTTGAGACTAATTATTCAATGTAAAAAACAGGCAAGTAACTCTCAAAGAGTTACACCCCAGACATTCAGTGACATTGTAATTCCACCTGAACTCTCTCTTTCTATTTCTAATGAAACCTTTATCCTGCATGATAACCAAAACCCTCAAAAACGAATAATTATTTTTAGCACACCCCGTAACCTTGCTAGGTTAGAAAATAGTGATATTTGGATGATGGATGGGACGTTTAAAGGTACACCCCATCCTTTCACCCAAATATACACTATACATGCCAAAATTAACCATACAGTAGTACCCATAGTGTACAGTTTGCTGCCAGATAAACAATCCACAACGTACACTGAAACTTTAACAGTGGTTAAATCTAAAACATCCAATAAAAGTCCTCGGAAAATAATTATTGATTTTGAATATTCGATGATAAATGTTATTTCCAAAACGTACCCAGATACCCAAATTCAGGGATTTTTTTCCATTTTTCCTAGCATTTTGGCATAAAATACAAAAATCATCCCTAGTTGTGGATTACATATCAGACAGCAAACTGCAATTCGAACTTAAAAAACTAACTGCACTTTATTTTGTCCCTCCTACAAGTGTAGACGAGTACCACACTGCAATTACCAAATCAGAGTTTTTTACTACAATCGAAGAAAAATTGGCACCCCTGCTAAATTATTTCAAAGACACATGGATTGGTCATCTAAGCAGGTCGGGTCGCAGGAGGTAGCCACGTTTTCATGTGAAGTGGTGGAACTGCTACACGTCCTGCTTAGAAGGAGAGGCAAAAACAAACAATGCCACAGAGGGATGGCACAATTCCTTCAACCACACAATCGGCAAACCTCACCCTAATTTGTTTAATTTCTTGGAAACTTTGAGGAATTAGCAAAGTTTTCAAGAAATGAGAATGTCACAATCATCAACAGGTAGTCTGTACCCACGCATCTCTAAAAGATCAAGAGAAATGTCAGAACGATTATTGGCAGCTTTACAACAGTTTTCGCTGTGTGTGGCTTCAGACTACCTAGATAATGTTGCACACATACTCCACTACTAATACTCACTTCACTTTTACTTTCCTGTTTTGCCCTAAATTACAATACAACATATTTAATTTGGCATTTTAATTAGCTTTTTTCTAAAATTATTTTTGCAAAATTAAAAGTTGGGTCACCTTACCTTAGATGTCTTCTTTTTTCTTCTTTTCTTTTAATTAATGCAATCCAATGTAATCCAAAGCCATGCTTGTTTTGTATTCCATTTTTTGAAAACCATTCCCAAAAAATAAGGAAACACATTTTCTTCTTGTTTTTTTGTAATAAAAAATGCATTTCTAAAATAATGATTTCAATTTTTGAAGATCGGTTTACAACAAACATTTCCAGCCAAAAACATTTTCTTCTCCAATTCGAAGCAATCTCCAAATCCAAAGAAATTGAAAATATATCCATCATCTTGCGGTTTCTTGAAATCCAACCTCTTGCTTTACTCCAAATCAGCACTCCTTCAAAATCTATATCCAAAATTGCAAATCCATCGAAATTCAAAGCCCAAAAAGAAACCAAATATGTTTTCCACGATTCCTTAAATCCTCCACGATTATCGATCCATTTTCTCCAGTGGAAATCCAATGTTCGTAAATCGATCTTCTTCTGTGTTCAAACAATTTCAGAAAAAAACATTTCAAAACCGCTGTTTAACTACTTTATATAATTATTTAAGCATACATTGCAAAAAAATTAAACAATCACGTGACCCGAACTAGGCATACTCTAACAATGTGTTCGTGAACAAGCGGAATGTAACCTTAACATCTTATTTATATATTCTACACCTCCCTATTAATTCCTTGCAATAAATATTTACCTATCTTTTTTTAAATGTAAATATAAACTTTATAAAGTTTCCTACCTGAGCGCAGATCTCCATGCTTCTGCTCTGTCCAGCGACGCTCCTCAATAAGGCTGCCTGCGCGTTTGACGTTCATGTGTATACGTCATCACAAGCTGCAAAAAAAGAAAAATAACTTCTTTTTTGTTTGTTTTTTTTTGTTTTTTTTATCCTCATTTGCCGTCTTGCCGCCCATTCTTCTCTCTAATCCACCACTGGGCTGTTGTTATCTCTTATGCTGGATTTAGAGTGATGGGGCATAGACAACACATATTTTGGGCCTGGCCTTCCTCTAACTTATCCTTCTTCCCCTCCTGACCCACGATGTGTGTCCTCCACCAACTTTCCTGGGATAGCTCAAATACCAGCGAGACAGGCACGGGCTTAATCATTGGACTTAACATAAACTTAACTTTAACCAAAATTTAGCAGAAAGGGTATCCAAAATCCTCTATTTCTTTTAGATCGGTCTAATAAATCAAGCTTAGCCATGTACCTCATAGCTAAAACCCAGTCTAATAAAGTGGGGCTAAGTGGTGAGACCCACAGTTTACAAATCTCTCGACGTGCCAACAACATAGCATAAAAAATAAGTCTAACATTATCATTCAAAATTCTATTTTGTAAATCCAATCTCCTAGTAATAATTAATTCAGGGCTTACCTCAATGGGTTGATTCAAAGATTTGGAGAGAGAATTACTCACGTCAAACCAGAATTTCTTGATAATTGGGCAAGACACAAACATGTGTAGATCATCAACATTTGGAGCTTTACATTTTGGACATCCAACAATCCCTCCATCTTTAAATTTAGAAAGCCTGTATGGAGACCAATATGCCCTGTGGATAGTAAACAAAAGATTTCGCCTTAGGTTTGCCGGTTTAATAATTCTATATAGCATGCACATAGTTACTTGCCATTGGTCTTCTGTCGCGATCCTTGGCAAGCTCTCCTTCCACAAGATCTCTGGTAAATCAAATGTTCCATCCTCCATATCTAGTATTTGCCAATACCAGAATGCTACTTCCTTCTCGAATGCCCCCTTCTCCAACTTTGACTCCAAGTCGTTTTCCAGCCCAATCTCTACTTCCAGGTGACTTGCCCAACTTTGAATCTGTATGTATTTATATTTTGAAAAAACTGAGCCCCATTTTTGCTGGCAAATACCCCAAGGAATTAAATTGCCATCTTGAAACAAGTCCTTCCACCTTTGCAAATCAGGTTCCTTTTTCAAATTTAAAGCCAGCGCATCTCTTGTCCAAGAGGGGGCTCCAGGAGAATCCCATATTGGGGCACTATGGCTGAAATACGAAAGTTTAGATAATTTCCTGATCCTGTACCATATCTCAGCCAAACTTATACAAAAAACCAAACTCATGATACCCTGACCGCCTCAGCATTATCGCAAAAAGGCCTCCAATCTGAGAGCTAGCAGGGGTGCCCAACAACATCCTGCAGTTTTTTAAACAAAACGCCCATGCATATATTCGTATGTCTGAAGCCGCCAATCCTCCTTTTTCAGCTTTCCTCCTTATTTTCTTCCATGAGATTCGAGAGGTTTTTGACGCCCAGATAAATGATATTATCATGCTTTGTAGCTTCGCCAGCCATTCCTTTTTAAAGCCCAGCGGAATAGTCTCGAACAAAAAGGTAATCTTAGGTACAATCACCATCTTTACAAGATTGGATCTTCCATATATTGACAGGGGTAAATTCATCCAGCCTTTTAATGTGTCACCAACCTCTTTCTTCACCCTATCAAAGTTAATTTTTGCCAGATCTTCAATCTTCTGAGTAATCCTGACTCCCAAATACCTCATTTCTTTTGTTATTTTGACACCTTCAGTGTTGAGATTCCAAGTCATTATTTCAGTTTTATCTTGATTTAACTTATATCCAGATATCTTACCGAACTCCTTTGTCGTGTTCACTAAATTTTCCAGAGTTCCAACTAAATTAGTAGAATAAACAATAATATCGTCCGCATATAGCCCAAGTTTCTTGGACCAATCCATCACAACAAAGGGGGGTATCTCTACTGAAGCTCTAATTTTGCATGCAAGAGGCTCTATATATATATTAAAGAGCAGCGGTGATAAGGGGCATCCTTGTCGGGTGCCCCGCATTACTCTGATAGGAAGCGTAAGGGTTCCATTTACCAGTACTCTTGATGTAGGTGCACAGTACAAAGAAAAAATAGATTGTGTAAACTTATCTCCTAAATTAAGATGGTGCAAAAGAGTTTTTAAATATACAAAATTGACTCGATCAAAAGCCTTGGCAGCATCTAACGCAATAACTGCCAAGGGGTAATCATATTTAGTGGCTAAGTCTATCATACCTATCAATGAAAAAGTAAGATCTTTTAAGTATCTCTTCTTGATAAAGCCTCTTTGATCTTCATGAATCAGCTTATGAATGATTTTACCAAGCCTATCCGCTAGGATTTTAGAAAAGAATTTATAGTCACAATTTAAAAGTGAAATCGGCCTGTATGCATCCATGCTTTTTGGAGATTTCCCTGGTTTAAGTATTAACACGATAGTAGCTTCATTCCAAGAGCTTGGGATTGCCACTTCTCCTCTAAAAATTTTATTATACAACTGACACAGAGTGGGGACCACCGTATTTCCTAAAGCTTTGTATACTTCTACGGGTAGACCGTCTGGTCCAGGTGCTTTCCCTCTTTTGCCTTCGTTGATAACTTTCATCAGCTCTTCCTGAGTTATTTCCTTATTTAATTCCAACATATCCTCATCTGCAAGTGGTTGTATTAGAGGCAGCCAGGACTCAATCTCAGCCTTATCTGGAGAGAGGTCCTCTGTATACACATCTGCAAAGTATTGCTGAAACGCTTCTACAATCTGTTTATTTTCTGTAATGACTTGATCTGTCCCTAGTTTCTTAATCTCCTTAATTTGATTCCGTGTAACATCTTTCTTGGCTTTCCATGCTAGTAGCTTACCACATCCCTCTCCATATGAAAAGTGTGCCAACTGACTGGCTTCCCATCTCTCTTTAAATCTTTGGGTAAGTGTTGCAGTGAGTTGAACCTTTAAATCTAAGAGTTTTTTCTCGCATGGGCCGTCTGAGATGGGAGATCCCTGAGAGATTCGGATGAGTTCAAACTCTCGGATCTCTTTTTCTAGATTAGAGACTTGACTGTAGTATAATCTACGTTTTTTTGCACCTAGAGCTCCCATTCTACCTCTCATAAATGCTTTGCATGTTTCCCACACTATGTCTTCCCTAGCTGATCCCAGGTTTATATCCCAAAAAATGTGTACCTCTTCTTTAAGACTTTCTAAGGCTTCTACATCGGCTAAAATTGTGCGATCTAATCTCCAAACCGGAGTCGTCTCTTCTAGTTCCAAACTTAAGTTTAAACAGACGGCAGAATGATCTGATAAATGTGCCCCTATATGGTCTACCTTGATAACTCGCTCTTTCAGCCTACTATCTATAAGAAAAAAATCTATCCTTGAATTATGTTTGTATTTTTTATTATAAAACGTGTATCCTAGCTGCTTCGAAGCTTTAAGGCGCCAAATATCACACAACCCTAGCTGAGCCATCATTGACTTCACCTTAGCAGTCATTTTACTATTCACTATTGCCCTAGGATTGCCAGTTCTATCCAGCTTACCATCTAATACTGTGTTGAAATCTCCTGCCATAACAATTTTACCTGAGAAAATCCAAGAGTTCCACTTCAATTTTCTCTAAAATTGTAGGATCATCGGTATTTGGACCATAATAACCAACTACTACTATCGTTTCACCCGGCAATCGTAACTTACAAATCACCCATCTCCCTCTGCTATCTACTAGACTATTTTCAACTACTATATCAGATCCTCTTCTGATCAGAATAGCCACTCCCTTTGTAACCAAATCTTGAGATGTGTAGATAGCATTACCAATCCATTTTTGAGTAGTAAATATGTCCTTACATTCCTTTTGTGTTAAGTGTGTTTCTTGCAAAATAATAACCTGTGCTGGCGAGTCCTCTAAATATTTCAAAATTAGTAGTCTTCTTGATTTAACTCGGAGCCCGTTAACATTCCAAGTGAGGAACCTTAGCTCCCTTTTATTATCCCTGCTCATCATATTTATCATATAGTACCCAGATTTCCCTTCTGATTAGGACACGCAAGATAGCTCATGAGGAATATTTTTTTTTTCTCCCTGAACCCACTCCCTCCCCTCCCCTCACTCTCAATTCCCTCCCCGGAAAACCCAACCATTACTCCCATGGCCCAGGCCAGTGGACGTCTCAGTGGTGATGTCACTTATTAATTTTACATATATCTTGGTCAGTTCTCTATTTCTATGCTACTTTCTATGCTACTCGAGTAACATCCAAAAAGGCATCTACTTCCTCAACTGTGCGAAATGTATACATTTTGTTATGCCACATGACTTTTAGGAAGGCGGGAAATTTTAACTGGGCCATAGCTCCTAGTTCCCTCAAGGGCGACAACCGTTTTCCCATCTCCCATTGCCTATTCGCTGTAGCCGGAGACAAGTCCGACCTAATGTCGACTGATACACCATCTATCAATATCGACTTTTTCTTTAGAGCAAGTTGCAAAATTTTCTCCTTCAGTGAGTATGTTGCAAAGTTAATTAGAATTTTTCTTGGCTTTACTCTATCTGAATTTAGCCTAAAGGGGTCGCGATGCACTCGTTGAATGTCTCGGGCCAACATCTCCTCAGTTTCATCTAGTGTCAGCTCTTTTTTTAGCATTTGCACAACAAAAGTCTTTATATCCGCTCCCTCTTTCCCTTCTGGAAGTTTAAGAATTTTGAGGTTGTTGCGCCTTTGCATGTTTTCCAATCTTTCTACCCTTTCGTCTAATTCCCTATCCTGAGAGTATAATGTCTCGATCTCTTTGCGGTTATCCAAAACTCTTCCCTGCACCATTTTCATCTCAGATTCCATCTGTCCTGCACGTATAGTTAACTTATCGATCTTGTCCTCTAACAATGTGCATGTAGCACTTATACGCTCTTGATTCTTTTTAGAGGCTTCAAAACCTAAATGAATATCTTTCTCGAGTTTCCTTAAGAGTTCCATAACAGACAAATCTACTGAAGCATGAATCTCATGCTGTGCAGGACTAGTTTCTTCTGAGGAAATCTTTTTCCCATTAACTGAAGTTTCCTCTCTCCTTGTAAATATATCCACATCTGCATTCTCTCGCAGTTCAGTAGAGGCCCCAACTGGACTTCCCACTAATGATTCTAATGATTCTGATGTGTTAGATTGGAATATCTGATTAGTAGATGGCTCTGCTAGATCTGTATCGAGGCTAACAACCTTTTCTACCTCCATTTCCGTATTCAACACCTGGAAGGGGTTAGGGGTTAAGAGGTTTGACCAGTCTTGATCGGCAGTCTCTACTACCTCCTCAGCCCTAAGATGGGGCTGGAGCTGGGAGGTGGAACCAGGTTTCAAAACCAAAACTTTAGGGACAGGCTTAAAGTATGAACTGAGTGAAGGATTTATTGAGGTTTTAAATCCAGCCTTTTCTTTTTTTTGTCTCTTTTTTCTCTCCTTCTTTGAGGGTGAAAAAGTCAATTTAGGAAAGGTTTCTCTTTTTATCCCCTCGTTTCTGTCACCCTTATTACACTCTACTGAAATAGAGGATGGATCCCCTTGTAAAATGTCAGGATTATTCCCTTCCAGCAGACAAGCCTGTCCCCCTGGTCTATTACTCCTCAGCTGATATCTGGTTATTTTTCTGCCCTCTTTCGCTTCTTTTGCCCCCTTGCTTACTTGCTCCTCGCCGAGATCTATGCCTTCAGTCCGGGTGGTACTGCAATACCGCGGAGGGCTGGACGCAAGGGACTCCACTCCTCGACCCCTGCCACCACTAGCCGGTGTCCCGATCTTCGCCAACACTCTTCTGCCTCTACTCACTCCCAGCGCTGCTCTCCCCCAGCTCCCGGCCGGCAAATGGTGTAACTCCGCCCCCTCACTCTCGGCGGATTGCAGAGCTTAACTCTCCGCCATCCGCTGTAGGTTGCCTGAATCCAGCCGGCAGACGGCTTCCAAGATTAGCCGGTATCCCGCCATGATGCCCGCTGTGTCTCCGCTGCGTCTCCGGTCTCCGCTCCCCCTTCGGGTAAGTGTATTTGAAAAAGTCAGCTAAACAACTGACTGCTGCACGCGAGCCGAGATGCCGCGGCGTCTCCGGTCTCCGCTCCCCTTCCGATAATTATGTTTAGAAAAAGTCAGCTAAACAACACCGCAGCGTCTCCGCTCTCTGCTCTCCGCTCTCCTCAGTGTGCAGAACCACAAATCAGCAACCGACCATCACACGCGAGCCGACATCACCACCGCTCCAAAGACGTCCGCGACCCGCTACCTAGCCGGCCGCCATGTTTTCCCAATGTAATCAAAAGCCATGCTTGTTTTGTATTCCATTTTTTGAAAACCATTCCCAAAAAATAAGGAAACACATTTTCTTGTTGTTTTTTTGTAATAAAAAATGCATTTCTAAAATAATGATTTCAATTTTTGAAGATCGGTTTACAACAAACATTTCCAGCCAAAAACATTTTCTTCTCCAATTCGAAGCAATCTCCAAATCCAAAGAAATTGAAAATATATCCATCATCTTGCGGTTTCTTGAAATCCAACCTCTTGCTTTACTCCAAATCAGCACTCCTTCAAAATCTATATCCAAAATTGCAAATCCATCGAAATTCAAAGCCCAAAAAGAAACCAAATATGTTTTCCACGATTCCTTAAATCCTCCACGATTATCGATCCATTTTCTCGAGTGGAAATCCAATGTTCGTAAATCGATCTTCTTCTGTGTTCAAACAATTTCAGAAAAAAACATTTCAAAACCGCTGTTTAACTACTTTATATAATTATTTAAGCATACATTGCAAAAAAATTAAACAATCACGTGACCCGAACTAGGCATACTCTAACAATGTGTTCGTGAACAAGGGGAATGTAACCTTAACATCTTATTTATATATTCTACACCTCCCTATTAATTCCTTGCAATAAATATTAACCTATCTTTTTTTAAATGTAAATATAAACTTTATAAAGTTTCCTACCTGAGCGCAGATCTCCATGCTTCTGCTCTGTCCAGCGACGCTCCTCAATAAGGCTGCCTGCGCGTTTGACGTTCACGTGTATACGTCATCACAAGCTGCAAAAAAAGAAAAATAACTTCTTTTTTGGTTAAACTTTATTTATTATTAAACATTAAAATGTATTTTTGTAAATGTTATTAATTTTTAAAAATTATTCAAAAATGTGCAAAAATGTATTAAACTATACTCTGTCATGAAATAAATTAATTTACATTTTTACTTCAATAAACTGTGTCTTAATAAAATATTTAACATATGTATTATATTTAAAAAAAATATTTTTAAATCTTCAAAATGTTTACATAAATGTAATATTACTCTTACCTTATACATACTCACTTATTAATGTTATACGAACCCAGGTAGTCTCCAGCCAGCTTCTTATTTCAGGTACGCGATATTCACATAGAGAGTTATTAAAATAAATGTAGGACAATTCCTTTCATTGCAATCAATGGTAAAGCGTGAGAATTTTAATAAAATATTTTGAAATTATTTTCCAACCAATATAACTATTTTTGAAAACTTCATTAATTTATAATAACATTTCTAAAAATAGTTATAATACTAAATTACACTTTTAAATCATTTCAAAAATTAAAATTTTCTTCAAATATAATATAATCTTATAATATATGTTAGATATTACACTAGTAAAAAGTACTATTTCTACTCAAGGTGTGTATAATAGTAGTGTAAAAGCAGGATAGTGTAGGTTTATAATTTACTATTCTAACTCCAGGGAGGTGTAAAATTAGGTAAAGTGCTGGGTAGTGTAAGGGTTAAAATTACTATTCTAACTCCAGGGAGGTGTAATAGTAGGGTAAGTGCTGGATAGTGTAGGAGTTTCAAATACTATTCCAACTCCAGGGGGTGTAATAGTAGGGTAAGTGCTGGATAGTGTAGGGGTTCCAATTACTATTCTAACTCCAGGGGGGTGTAATAGTAGGGTAAGTGCTGGATAGTGTAGGGGTTCCAATTACTATTCTAACTCCAGGGGGGTATAATAGTAGAGTAAGTGCTGGATAGTGTAGAAGTTCAAATTACTATTCTAACTCTAGGGGGGTATAATAGTAGAGTAAATGCTGGATAGTATAGGGGTTCAAATTACTATTCTAAATCCAGGGAGGTGTAATAGTAGGGTAAGTGCTGGATAGTGTAGGGTTACAAATGACTATTCTAACTCCAGGGGGGTGTAATAGTAGGGTATGTGCTGGATAGTGTAGGGGTTCCACTTACTATTCTTAATCCAGGGGGTGTAATAGTAGGGTAAGTGCTGGATAGTGTAGGGTTTCCAATTACTATTCTTACTCCAGGGGGGTGTAATAGTAGGGTAAGTTCAGGATAGTGTAGGGGTACAAATTACTATTCTAACTCCAGGGGGTGTAATATAGGGGTAAGTGCTGGATAGTGTAGGGGTTCCAATTTCTATTCTAACTCCAGGGGTGTATAATAGAAGGATAAGTGCTGGATAGTGTAGGGGTTCCACTTACTATTCTAACTCCAGGGGGGTATAATAGTAGAGTAAGTGCTGGATAGTGTAGGGGTTCCAATTACTATTCTAACTCCAGGGGGGTATAATAGTAGAGTAAGTGCTGGATAGTGTAGGGGTTCAAATTACTATTCTAACTCCAGGGGGGTGTAATAGTAGGGTAAGTGCTGGATAGTGTAGGGGTTCCAATTACTATTCTAACTCTAGGGGGGTATAATAGTAGAGTAAGTGCTGGATAGTGTAGGGGTTCAAATTACTATTCTAACTCAGGGGGTGTAATAGTAGGGTAAGTGCTGGATAGTGTAGGGGTTCCAATTACTATTCTAACTCCACGGGGGTATAATAGTAGAGTAAGTGCTGGATAGTGTAGGGGTACAAAATACTATTCTAACTCCAGGGGGGTGTAATAGTAGGGTAAGTGCTTGATAGTATAGGGGTTCAAATTACTATTGTAACTCCAGGGGGTGTAATAGTAGAGTAAGTGTTGGATAGTGTAGGTGTTCAAATTACTATTCTAACTCCAGGGGGGTATAATAGTAGGGTAAGTGCTGGATAGTGTAGGGGTAGAAATTACTATTCTAACTCCAGGGGGGTATAATAGAAGGGTAAGTGCTGGATAGTGTAGGGGTTCCAATTACTATTTTAACTCCAGTGGGGTATAATAGTAGAGTAAGTGTTGGATACTGTAGGGGTTCAAATTACTATTCTAACTCCAGGGGGGTGTAAAAGTAGGGTAAGTGCTGGATAGTGTAGGGGTTCAAATTACTATTGTAACTCCAGGGGGGCGTAATAGTAGAGTAAGTGCTGGATAGTGCAGGGGTTCAAATTACTATTCTTACTCCAGGGGGGTGTAATAGTAGGGTAAGTGCTGGATAGTGTAGGGGTTCCAATTACTATTCTTACTCCAGGGGGTTGTAATAGTAGGGTAAGTGCTGAATAGTGTAGGGGTTCAAATTACTATTCTAACTCCAGGGGGTGTAATAGTAGGGTAAGTGCTGGATAGTGTAGGAGTTCCAAATACTATTCCAACTCCAGGGGGTGTAATAGTTGGGTAAGTGCTGGATAGCGTAGGGGTTCCAATTACTATTCTAACTCCAGGGGGGTGTAATAGTAGGGTAAGTGCTGGATAGTGTAGGGGTTCCAATTACTATTCTAACTCCAGGGGGTATAATAGTAGAGTAAGTGCTGGATAGTGTTGAAGTTCAAATTACTATTCTAACTCTAGGGGGGTATAATAGTAGAGTAAGTGCTGGATAGTATAAGGGTTCAAATTACCATTCTAAATCCAGGGGGTGTAATAGTAGGATAAGTTCTGGATAGTGTAGGGGTACAAATTACTATTCTAACTCCAGGGGGGTGTAATATAAGGGTAAGTGCTGGATAGTGTAGGGGTTCCAATTACTATTCTAACTCCAGGGGTGTATAATAGAAGGATAAGTGCTGGATAGTGTAGGGGTTCCAATTACTATTCTAACTCCAGGGGGTATAATTGTAGAGTAAGTGCTGGATAGTGTAGGGGTTCCAATTACTATTCTAACTCCAGGGGGGTATAATAGTAGAGTAAGTGCTGGATAGTGTAGGGGTTCAAATTACTATTCTAACTCCAGGGGGGTGTAATAGTAGGGTAAGTGCTGGATAGTGTAGGGGTTCCAATTACTATTCTAACTCTAGGGGGGTATAATAGTAGAGTAAGTGCTGGATAGTGTAGGGGTTCAAATTACTATTCTAACTCAGGGGGGTGCAATAGTAGGGTAAGTGCTGGATAGTGTAGGGGTTCCAATTACTATTCTAACTCCACGGGGGTATAATAGTAGAGTAAGTGCTGGATAGTGTAGGGGTACAAAATACTATTCTAAATCCAGGGGGGTGTAATAGTAGCGTAAGTGGTTGATAGTATAGGGGTTCAAATTACTATTGTAACTCCAGGGGGTGTAATAGTAGAGTAAGTGTTGGATAGTGTAGGTGTTCAAATTACTATTCTAACTCCAGGGGGGTATAATAGTAGGGTAAGTGCTGGATAGTGTAGGGGTAGAAATTACTATTCTAACTCGAGGGGGGTATAATAGAAGGGTAAGTGCTGGATAGTGTAGGGGTTCCAAGTACTATTTTAACTCCAGGGGGGTATAATAGTAGAGTAAGTGTTGGATACTGTAGGGGTTCAAATTACTATTCTAACTCCAAGGGGGTGTAAAAGTAGGGTAAGTGCTGGATAGTGTAGGGGTTCAAATTACTATTGTAACTCCAGGGGGGGCGTAATAGTAGAGTAAGTGCTGTATAGTGCAGGGGTTCAAATTACTATTCTATCTCCAGGGGGGGTGTAATAGTAGGGTAAGTGCTGGATAGTGTAGGGGTTCCAATTACCATTCTAACTCCAGGGGGTAGTAATAGTAGGGTAAGTGTACGATAAGGGAATTAATTACTATTCTTACACCATGTGTGTTTAATACTAGAGTATTAAATTTTAAAATACTAGTGTATTTCTAATTTAGATTTTTTTAAATAATCAATACTAGAGTATAAATTTTTATTAAAAAAAGAGCATTAATTAAAAAAAAATTAAAAATCTGTTAAAGGTTCTTCTTACAACATGTGTATTTAATACTAGAGTATTAATTGTTTTCTTTAAATTATCAAAATATACAGATTAATACACTAATACCTTAAAAAAATGTAAACTTTTGAAAAATGCTCTAGTAACAAAAAAATACTCAAGTATTAAAATCAAACCTACTTAAGAACAATTAAAAAATTTCATAATAAACTTACCAAAAAATACGTTGTAATGGCATGCGTTGTAATGGCATGCATTGTAATGGCATGCGTTGTAAAAGATCCTGCGTTGTAAAAGTTGCGTTGTAAAAGCAGTGTGTTGTAATAGTTGCGTTGTAATGGTTGTTTACCTCCACTAGCGACCCTACCATATTTATAGAGCATACCAATAGTTTAAGGGTTAATGTTTCATTTGAATGCAAAACTAGATTGACCGTAGTCCTCATTATAATAAGGGATATACTCTGTGGCGCAGCTAGGCCTTTGGCCGCCCGTGTCTTTCCCTTCGTTTGCTGCCCGTGTGGTGGCCAAATGCAAGAGTGGGGGGTGCTGGCAATTCATGCGACGGCTGCAGGTAATGGGGGGGAGGCCGCGCCACCCCCTTTTGCTACACCACTGGATATCTAGCATATATTGTCTGCTACGTAATTAGCAGTGTATGCAGTGATGTGTTCTACATGGGAACGTTTCTTACGTCACTAAACTATCGAGTTATGAATGCATCAGAATTGACTTTGCTTTATTTCTCAGCATCAAATGTAATGTTTTTGGCTCCTGCATAACAGGCGTGTTCCTGTTTTGATTGTATAGACTTATCTGGGCCTTCTTCTAAACCCGGAACTGAAGGAAAAGAAGTGGAGAGATATGTCTGACTCTTACCTCTTCTTTACATACAAATTTATTGTATTTACTAAACATATGCTTCATCACCTTCACCTGTTGCTTTGTATCCTTCTGCTTTGACTGCCGTCCTGAAAAATCGATTTGCTCTTTGTGATGGTTACATTCTTCTTGGAAGGGGTTCCCAACTAGGCACTCAGCAATATCTAGAGATGCAGCATCTTAACCCTCAGTCCATATATGACCTGTAGTGCAATGACAATATTGTCGTACTGAGACCTTCCATTGGATGCTATTGAAACAAAAGTTGAAGTTCAAGACATTCTCTGAAGTGCATAACCTTCTTCACCATCAGAGCATACTGTTTATCTGTAACATCTACCTGTCCCATAACAATACCTGAAAACTAAAGCCATATTCAGTCTCCTGTCTATACACAGAACCAGAAACAATACAAATACTTGCATATGCGTCACAATGTATGTGCCTGCACTGACAACTGTTAAACCTGACAGCCTTAGGGTGGTCTTCCTCCAACTGTTTGCCTTCCACCTCCGCTTTCTGACCTTGTTTGTGCTGGTATGAGGACTCTGCACACTTTACCACTGTTAACCAACACTAACCAGTGTTAATGTGCTTGTGCTCTCTCCCCAAATTATGGTAATATTGGCTCATCCCAAATTGGCATATTTAGTTTAACTATGAGTCCCTTGTACAGTGCACTACATGTGCCAAGGGCCTGCAAATTAAATGCTATTATTGGCCCCCCAGTACTGATTGTGCAACCCATGTAAGAAGCCCCTCTAACCATATCTCAGGCCTGCCATTGCAGAGTCAGTGTGTGCAGTTTACACTGCCATGTAAACATGGCAAAGTAAACCGTTCACCAGGCCGAAACATTCCCTTTTTATACAATGAAGTCACCCTTAAGGTGGGCACTGAACAACCCAGAAGGCAGGGTGCAATGTACTTAAAAGGTAGGACATTAACTTTTAATATTTAGATGTCCTGGCAGTGAAAGACTCTCAAATTCGTTTTCCACTACTGAAAGGCCTATCTCTCCCATCAGATAATATTGGGATTATCTTTTTCCATTTTATAAGTTTAATTCCCAATTGGTAAGAGACAAACCCTTCAAGTCTGGTGTCTGTGGAATCACAATTTAATATCCAAGCTTATGGTGGAGTAGGATTTTAAATTGGAATTCTGTGAATGCTACTTTTAGAAAGTTGCGCTACGTGGAACAGGGTTAAACCCAAATAGAGTCACTGGGACCTGGGTGGATAAATGTTATGGACAGAGGGGTCCCGGACTTAAAGGAACAAATTATGTACAATAAAAGGAAAAAACTTAGCATAGATGGAAAAAAGAAAGGAGAAAGAAATCCAAAGTGCGATCACTTTATTCACAAAGCACTTGTATCAACCTTTTCAATGGTTATACGATATGTATCAAAGACACATTTTTATACTTTATCAAAATATTTTGTGCCCACATAGGAAAGGGAAGAAGGAAGTGCTTTGAGGGAGTTCAGTGAAAATAGGTGAAGATTAACACAGTATTCATTTTTTATGCGCCATTGGTCAATATTCATATATACAATCCTGAGATGGTCCCCCTAAATCGGAGCCACACGAAAAGATCGGCACATGTCACTGCAATTTTTTATATTACCAAACTACTAAATAGCTGTACAAATCCTGCTGGCGATAAGAGTTGGTAAGGTAAGCGGGAGTTGTCTACGTTTCGACCCTATGAACATGTAGGGTTAGTTGCCCTTACAGCGCGGGTCTTCATCAGGACTGGGGGGGCGGTGAGCTGACCTCCCAGGGTTAAAAAGAATAGGGGAAACTAATCAAGGTCAAGGGTCTACAAAGGATCCCTATTAAGCCATAGCAGGGTGCACCCACTTGGCAAAGTCATTAAAAACACATACACAGGGCGAGGACTATTAAACCATAACATTGGAGTGAAAATTAGCTACATTCGGAGTAACCAAAATCAAGATGCGATGTTAGTTACTATACAGGCAAATACCTTTACAGAAAAACATGTTGGCGGGTGTCTGGTCTGATCCACCCGGCCTCGTAATGATCTGGGGACCCGAACGGAATAAGGTTAGGTTGAGTTCTGTTTAGTTATAAAGAATAGAATACACATCACTAGTCAAGGCATCATCAGCGATTTACCTCGTGATTCGGGAATCGATGTCCGAAAATGTTGATGGTTTCGGATGTCCGTATCTGAGAGTAAAAAAAAGGGGGAAAGGACTAATGAGTAATAAGTCCAGTACCTATCAGATTTCTACAAATGGAAGGGTCTACGAGTAAACGGGTATAGGCTTACCTATCCAAATTGTTTGAAACACTAGGCGTAGCGTTGCTAAGTCTCGAGGCAGTCATTGCTCGCGTCTCTTGTAACCAGAAATGTGGGAGGGAGGGGGCGTGGTTACGTTTTTATCACGTGGGATAAAAAGTAAAGAAAGACTGTGTAGGTCTAAGACCTTACGCTCAATGGGTTGCTAAGTAACCAAAAAGGACAGTGAGATTGCAAGTACATAGTCACGTTTTTTCAGGGTTACCAGAAGAGAAATATATTTGGATCCTGAACTAAGTGCCAATTAGGCCATACCGATCAGTATATGCGCATACCTGCCCGGAGGTGGAATACATGACTTATGATTATGTGTGTATGACAGTGTTGGCAGGTGAATAGATTAAACATTTTGAGGATCAGTCAATTGAAAAACAAGTGTGTGTACCTACCCAACATGGTGATAAAACACACAACATTTGAAATTCTGGGTATAGCAGTAGTGGTGCTTAACAGTTATTGACAAAATATATATAGGTGGTTATGCCAGACTGAATATTAAAGTAGTTAAAACCAAGTCAAAAACAGTCAGAGAATGGTGATTGGTTCAAATTACGTGTCTATACCTACCCGACACGGTGGTAAAACACACGCCATTTTTACATATAGTGGTATTGTTGGCAGGGGCCAGAGAATAGTCAAAGGAAAAACATTTGGAACATTTTTTTTTTACAGAATTGCCAGTTGAGCAAAACTACTCTCAGACTCATTTAGACCATTTTGCACAGAATCAAAGAAGTCTATTCATTTGAGTTCTCTGACATTAAGTATGGGAGCTATATTGCCTCCCCTGGGACCAAGTTTCACTTGTTCAAGTACAATCCACTTGAGAGTTTCAGGTGATTGTTTTCTTTTATACAGTGCTCGACCATCGGAGCCCCAATACTTTACACCTGACGCGGCTGCAATGTTGTAGAAAACGCATTTTTACACGCTGTTGCGTTTGACCAACGTAGATTAAATCACACGGGCAGATTATGCAGTACACCACATCCGTAGTGTTGCAGTTGGTATGTGATTTTAATTTGATGCGGTGTTGCTTGATAAGAAATTCCTTCGTTTGGATAGTCAATGGACAGGCTTTACAGTTGCCACATTTGTAGTGGCCCACAATTGGTGGAAGGTTCCAAAGTGAAGTGAGAGAAGATGCAGCCGTGGTGTCCAAGAATGAACATACTACATGATCACAAATGTTTTTGGCCTTCTTAAAGGAATGCAAGGGTAAGCTATTACTGCCAAGGTCTTCTGAAATCATGGTCCAATGTTTGTTTATAGCTGTTTTAATTGCATTGCTCTTAGTGGAAAAAGTGGTTACACATATTAGGCGTTGGTCATCATTTTTGGTTTGTTCATTGGTTTGTAGCAAAACTTCTCGTGGATTGAACCACGCTTTTTTCATTGTCTTTTTTGTCAAAAGCTTAGGGTAGCCATGTTCAATGAGGTGGTCCATAAGGTTCTCCGATTGCTCCATGTAATCCTCCTTCTTGCTGCAATTACTGTGGATCCTCAAAAATTGTCCGAAGGGCAAATTGTCCCTAAGGCCCCTCGGGTGGTGACTGGAGTATTGAAGTAATGAGTTCCGTTCTGCTGGTTTTCTATAGAGAGTCGTATGCAATACTTCATCTTCAGCAGTGATGGAGAGTTCAAGGAAGTTTATTTTGGTCTTGTCAAATTGGATCGTAAATTGAATATCCTGAGATTTCATATTCAGCCTGTAGTGTTTTTATCTAGGAACCTGATACAATACTACCATTTTATGCCCTTACACAGCTATAATCAATAGATATCCCTATAATGGCATAAGAAGCAGATCCATATTTCAGTAAATCGCCCTTGCAGCCCAAGGCATGGCAAAAGCTACTTCCTTAGTTTCCTAGAAAGCACAACAAATTCTTTCAACACACCAAACCTCCAGCAACCTGGGAAATCCCTGCTTGCTTTGTTTTGATTTGTAATAGAACTCCTGTGAGCACTGTAAGAACGGCCAGTTCTTAGTGACATCTTTATTGACGTCTTATGTCCAAACCTTACGTCAAACTCGGCACCTTTCAGGTATAAATATACAAACGATGCCTTAAGCAAACACACAGTGGTGGTTTCGGAGCAGAGCAGCTAATCTACTTGCCGAGAGCCCAGCAGACGCGAAGAGCACACGGAAGCTGCCCCTCCTCTTTGACGAACTGAGAAAGACGCTGTCTTATATCCTGCCGAGAAAATCCAGCTCCGGCGTTTCCAGCCTACCCTTGCGGGTTACTGGGATATGGAGTCCTGAGAGAGAGATACCAGACCTCCTACATTCTATTCCCAAGGTACAGTGCTGACTAAACCCTTAGATAGAATTCTTGAGTCAGATTCTTGGCAAAAACTTACTTAACTTAAACTGCTACTTACCTACTCCTTCGCACGTATTAGGCTTAGGTCAGGTACACCGGGGTAGGCGTATTTTAGAAGCACCAGTTGAGCACGTTAGCCTATGTATATATGTATATATATTTTATCCATTTTAAAGTGTCTTATGGCTAAGAAACCATATCAATGCTTTTACAGTATTATTTCATAATACTCCTTTTACTGTACGTACTTTACATTACATTGAGTATTGCAATTGTGGCAATTCATTTCTCTTGCATGAGAAGGAAGACTGCTCAATAAATAATACCTTTTATTGAAAACGCCCGTCTCTCTATTCTCCGCACTCTGGTGAAACTAAGAATGCACATCTGACTGAGTGAAATAGCTGTCTATTGTTTCACACGACTCTATAGATTGACTCTTATTCTGAGGGAGCAAAGTTGTCATGTTTATGCGGTTGTCGGAAGCTGAATCCCTTCTTGTGTGAGCCAGGGAAGCTGATCCCTTCCTATTCAGTCAAGAAAGTTTCCAGTGGCCTCTGAGCTAGCTGGCGCAAACCTAAATTAAGTCTAACATAGTCAGTAGGGACCTAGATGACCTCAGTCCTACATCTAGACTGCTGTTTATGTTATTCCAATTGCGCAGGGCCTATAGGGAAAATAGGAACTACACTACACCATGAAAAAAGGTAGCCAGTATTAAAATAATCGAACATGCCGAGGATACTGAGGACACAGCTGAAAAACGGAGAGTGGGCACAGACAATGCTAGACAGCACAGCAGAAATCACCATAGCTCGCAAGATCCTGATGAATTATCTGGAGACAGTGGACACGAATGAATACATTCAGGTGGAAACTGCAGATACCAGAGTTAGTGAACCTCATAAAATATACGAAATAACATTGCAAGACATTTGCGGTACAAAATTTGCACAGTGCGGCACTAATGAATAACATAGTTCGCAAAACATACAAAACAACATTACACATCTCTATTGAATTCTGTTGTCAAAATATCGCACCAGAAAGCAGGTATTTAACCGCTTTCTCAATAATGGGTTCACAGAAAAATTTCTGTCGACTCCCACAGGGATTCAAGAATAGCCCAGGATTATTCTCAGCAAGGGTAACAGAGTTACTACAAATATATGATGATGAGGCATTATCCTATGTCGATGACATCTATCTCACAGACGACAACTTGGATACTCACTTGAAAAGAGTGAACACCATAATACCTGGGTTTGCTGCAGAGGGTTACAAATTCAACTTTAAAAAGTCACGAATTGCCCATCTAACTGTCCTATTTTTAGGATATGAATTATCAAGTGAAGGCAAAAGCCTAGCAGACAACTTCTTAGAGAAGTGCGCTTTACTCCAAGCACCAAAAACGCTGAAGAACTTACAATCGATTCTAGGCTTCCTGAATTTCGGAAGAACTTACATTCTAAATTATGCGGAGAGAGTTAAACCTCTCTACGAATTAATAAAACCTGATTTCAAACCAATAAATTGGACTCAGAAACACACAGAAATTTTGAGATCACTGCAAACAGACATGTTAGGTAAAACAAAATTAGAAACACGTGACAATACATGCAACCTTGTAATCCGAGTCATCCCAGGAAGATACGGATTCACGTACCTGACCTCTAATGAGGGAGAAACGGTACCAATAGCTTACAAATCACACTTGTACACAAAAACGGAAAAAACATTCAGTCTTACAGAAAATACTGTGAAGGCGGTTCAGACGGCTATAGCAAAAGAAAGAGCCCTAGCCAAAGGCAAAAGAATAACTGTTTTTATAGCAGAATCAGCCTTTGAGGCATTATTCAGCCCAGTTAACCTAAAAACGGTGGCACTGAATCCAAAATGGATACAGTGGGAAAATTCTCTTGCTGCAGAAGACGTGACATACTATTTTGTCCCAACCATGAAAAAACTGAATGATTTGAAATATGAAGAAGAATATCCTCTGCCAATCGAAATTCTGCCTCTCCAACAGTACTCTTGTATAATCTATACAGACAGATTTGTACAGCATTACAATGTAGATGATAAATCCTACAATGCAGCCTGCGCGATTGTTAAAGGTCGCTGGCTCTGCGGTAAATTCAGACCGAAAATAACAAAAACTGAATCACTGAGAAACTGTTCGGCTCAGCGAACTGAAATCAGATCTTTAAAGATGGCGCTTGAAAATGCCGAACGTGAATTCCCGACACTAATAGTGTGCGATTCACATTTCTGCGTCAAATCTTACAATAATGATTTGCAGAACTGGGTTCAAAACGATTACAAAGATGACACAGGTGCCACAATCAAGCATAAAATACTTGGGAAACGGGTAGTTCTTTTACAGACAGAACTACAAAAGACTCACGTGATACACACTCTGAGTCATCAACGTGATGGCGTTCACATTGCAGGGAATTCATTGGCTAATACAACCACAGCGGAAGCAACTCAACCGGCTTCCATAGCCACAAAAATACATTCAGAAAAATACATAGATGGGGAAACCATGCTGGCGGTAAAAACGTCTTCAAAAGGCAACAGTGCAGCACTACCCGTGAACTATCCAATCAAGTATACATACGTAATAGACGCAAACTCCGTTCCTTTTGCTCGAATCCCTGGAGTGGGGGATAGGGTAATTCCAAATATGAACAGGAGAGTCTTATTGATAGCAGACGCACACATGGGTATAGGTCCAAGGCACAAACAGATGAAGGAATCACAATCAGAATACTGGTGGCCGGGGATGAGCCTGCAACATTATAAATTTGCAAAAAGCTGTTCAGACTGCAACAGAGACCGCAGTAACGAGCCAACCGGAGTATTGCCATGGCCACTTCTGTAGTTAGCATAAGGCTATCTATACATAAAATCCAGCGTCCTATTAATTCCTTTTAAGATGATATTCACTTAAAAATATGGCCCCAGCACTCGGCTGACGCCAGAACTGTTATAAAAGATTTGCGAGTCTTTATCGGCACATACGCAATTGCCATGCTTCATTCTGACCAGGGTCCTGCTTTTAGCTCTCCAGCTTATAAGGAGGCCACGACCAGCATGGGCATTGGGTTGCGGTACTCTTGACCCTTCCATCCTGAGGGAAACGGGATTGTGGAAAGAAAAAACTGAGACATAAAGCAATCTATAACGGCAAAGGTAATAGGTTCGGGTGATAGGTGGGTCCAGCATTTAACAAGTGTCCAACGTAGTCTTAATAATCTGCCAAGACATTCTCTAAAAGGTTTCAGCCCGTACGAACTATTGTTCGGAACTAGAATGTATATTCATGATTTAGACAGTCTAACTTCAGTGGTAGAAGATAAGAAAAAATGCTTTGACATCAAAGCTCGTTTGGCTGTTTTAAAGGACTTAAATGAAACAAGAAAAGCCCTGAGCAACATAAGTTAAAACAGCAGCCAACAACCACTGAAGACACACCACCTGTCCCAGCAAGACCTGTCTGGATTCCAAAGATTGGGGATCTGGTCAGAGAGAAAATAGCGGTGAAGAAGGAATTTGGGCCTTCTTACAGAAAAGCAGTACCTGTCTTAGCAGTCAACGGAACGAGATCAGTTGTACTACCGCCCCTTGCTGGTAAAAAGGAGAACCGAGTTGTATCCATCGACCTGGTAAAACCACAATCATGTGGCCAATAATAAGTAGTAGGCCCAGTGGACTCCCAAGAAATAGCAGAATACCAAAATTTGCTACAATCCAAGAGGTTCAAACTGAGAGACTAATCACATTTGATAAACCTGCAGTGAATACAAAAGGACTATGCAACAATGCCATGGAACTTGTGCCTCTTGAAACCCAAATTGAAACAGTTCGTCAAGAAACACCAGTCTACAACGATGTAGCCTCAGACTGTGCTAATGAAAGACAAATTGAAAAAGCAATCCCAACAATTGACAGAACTGCATCTGGCTGCTTCATCAATTTCGATAACTTTTCTGAAGATCAAAGCGACGCTGAAGTAACGCCAGCAACAAAGACTTTTAAAGACAAAGCAGCAGAACTCTGTCATCAACTCAAAGAAACCTATCTGATTTCTCCATGGATTCAATTTTGGATTGTGTTAGGTGTACTTTTCCTCCTGCTTTGACTCATCATGGTACTTTGGGAAAATTCATTGAGGGAAAATACAGTACAATGGACACAGCAAGTCAAAACATCAACTTGGTCCTAAAGCCACACAAGTCATCTCACATCAAGAAAAGAGAACTATCATCAGTGAATGTCACAGCCATTCCAATACCCGGCGGGGTAGTTTGGGGCCAAACGGATTAAGAAATCTATGGTCCGGTCGAACTCTTCAAATATCCTCACCAGTTTAAGGTTTCATTAAGTGACTTTGTGAAACCAAGTACATTCTCTGATGATTGGGACTTTAAAAGCATAAATATTATGATGTCAGATTTAGTAATGTGAGCAAAATTTACAGAACACGATTATTTACAGGGTTCATCGAACTATGAACAGATGTATTGCTATAACCACTATGCACACTACTACTTGCATAAATCTGCTCAACCTAGAAATGTTTTTAAATATAATCAATGGGAACATTGTGCAACTCCACCTAAAAGCAGTTCAAAAACATTCTATGAGAAATTCCCATACTTCTCAGGGTTTAACACAAGTGATGCAGAAACATTTTATTACAAACTGTTAGATAAAACAGGGACAAAAAACATGCTGACAAATACTAAATTGATTTATTCTGAAACATTTTATGAAAAATTGATTATATTTGGTTTTGATTTCAGGAAAACTAACATTGAAACAAAAAACATCTGGGGTAAAAAGAGTGGCAGGTACAAGGCCTAGAAGCATTATTCCGAGCCTGCATGATCCCAGAACAAATAATGTTCTTGAATGACACCATTCAACACACTACCTGTTTTGGCCTGGCCAAGATCAAAGACTTAAACAAACGGTCTATTCCAAAGCCAATACCTGATAATACAACAACAGATATTGAGATAGACATATCCAAAATTCTAGATCAAAACAGAGCACATCCTGATTGGAAAAAGTGGTTGATCTGGTCAACAGACACAAATAAATGTCAAGATAGATTCCTGAACAAAATACAGGGGTTAAAAATGACCAGACCAGACCCTAGATACTCCCAGAGACAACATCCAGGGATAGTAACAACATACAGTGTAGGGAAACTCTGCCTTGAATGGCTACAAACATCCACGCTGGCAGACATTAAGCAACACTTGACTTTACTTAAAGACGGTGCTGACTTTCATAATGGGACCACGCAAACAGCGTCAAAAAAGTTTCATAGCGGCCAGTATATACGCTGCATACAACGAAGCATGGAAAGTGACTCAAATTGAGACTGCAGAGAAAATACGAGAAATTGATTGTATTAATTTGGAAAAATCACTTTCTGTTGTGGACAATGGCTTAATGACTCTGTCCTCCAGAATATATTCACTGGACAGTATTGTATCATCTGCTATAGATATAATAGATCAGGACTTGCTAATGTTACAACATGGTCAGTCCCAATTATGTTCTATTGTACAGCTAGGCTGGACATTGCAAAATCTGCGTTCAGGCTATGTGCCTTGGCGTTTAATCAACACAACGTCATTGCTCTCTATCTTTAACCTTACTGATAAACAAATCAGTTTGGCACAAAAAGGAGCAGACTATACGATTCTGAGCATTGAAAAACTTGGGAGATTACCATTGACAATGTCAGAAAGACCTGTCATTGAATGGATAATACACGGAATTATCACAATTCCGATAACAACTTTCAAATTTACAAAATGCCAAGAGTATATACCAGCAGGTCAGTATGAAAGGTTGGGTAAAGGGTACATTAAGTCATCATGGAAATTACCTTATACACATACATGTTATAGTGACAAAAACCAGAATGTATTTCTTAGTGGTAATAATTGTAAACAATCACTAAGCGGTATACTTCTGTGCCAAGGTATTAATTTACATGGGGCCTGTGAGGGGACTTCAAATAACCTTTCATGCCACCAGCACGGCACACCTGCAACACAAATAGAGCCATTCTTTAGACAACTTTCTAACTGGAGTTACGTTCTAATAACGGACCACAGCTGTTGTGGCATGGTGCCAGGGAAAGCATATCTCATAAGCGTTAGTTCCATAGTCACTTGCTGTATGCAAGCATTGTATCCAACCGTCCCTACTGTTACCGAGGTGACGATTTGGCCTCCGTTGAATATCTCTTCTATACGAATTGATGCTTTAAGCAGAATGAAGTCTGTGCTTTTACAGACAACAGTGCCTATTTCGTCATCAAAAGAAACGTATGATCTTCAAGTTGCAAGGACAACGGCAGAGATACATACACTTTTATCAACTAATTGCCCCGTGCATTTCGTAGAAATGCTAAGCCAAATCCTTAATATGTCAGATGCCAGTGGTATCGCACATGTATTTAAGACAATTTTTTCGGGACTATTAACACCCTTCGAAGCAGTCCTGGGCATCTTTCCCAATTTTGTCCATTCGGTCTTTGGCGGCCTACCACTACTTTTGGGACTCGTAGCAGGAATCTTATTTTTGACCCTTCTGCTCCGATATGACAAGCCAAAACGCAGACATGACTCCAGCAACAATGGAAGAAACGATCCTAGCTATACGCTACCGGGACCGCATAACTAAAGTCCTTGAATTAGCCCGGCTAAGAGATCTGAATATGACCTAGTTTCTTTCGTTCAGACGTATATGGCAGAACTGCATCTTACCTGTGCTTCGATGTATGCTATGCGGAGAAGAATGCGTGTTGGACACCTGTCTTACACTACAATCAGCAGTACCAATGGATATCGATACTTTGCTAACGTAACGGCTCATGCATCGTGTTGTCCCCAGCGGTTACCAATCCTGATGGCGGCATTCGTTGAGACTTCTCTACTACGATAAGGTGGTGGCAGTGAAGCAAGAAATGAGAGCAACATCACCCAGGTACGACCTTCTGTGAGCATTGCTGATCCCAACACCGATGATAGCAATCATTCTCACGACTGCCCAGTTACAGCATTTTCAACCATGGTCGAACTTTCACCTGAAGCTGTAGACTGTTTTTTTGCGCATCTATCTGAAGTAATGTTCTCCCCTGAACCAAAAGAATAACTTTTAAGCAATCCGGCACACAGCGTTCCACTGAACTCTGAATTCGGCCTTCAGCTTTGAAAAACAAAAGCTACTGAAAACATTTGGAACTAATTTTTCCTCTGAAACAAAATTATTTTTTCAAAAATTCCAAAATATTCACCTTTTTTTGGCACATGTACTCTGCTTACAGTAGGACTATTCATAAAGAACAGAGTGTCTATTTTTAGTAATTCTAGAGACAATATATTACCTCAGCCTCTAGCACACTTACAAGTAATCTCATTTATATGTGATGAAATAGTCTATGCCTTCTTTTTTATAACTAAGAGACATTTCATATGTAATTTCCGCAAATCGTTCAGCTAAAAATATATGCATTTTTTTGATTGATTACACTGCTTAAAAACGTACAGTACCTATGATCTTCCGTGTATTTCGCATACACCATTTCGAATGCAAAATGTATTTTGGGGTGCGTTGGAATACACATGCATCTTTATTGCTTAGTTTTTAGTAATTGATGGACATAAAATCGTGGAGTGGGTGTAGTGTTTTTATCTAGGAACCTGAATCAATACTACCATTTTATGCCCTTACACAGCTATAATCAATAGATATCCCTATAATGGCATAAGAAGTAGATCCATATTTCAGTAAATCGCCCTTGCAGCCCAAGGCATGGCAAAAACTACTTCCTTAGATTCCTAGAAAGCACAACAAGTTCTTTCAACTCACCAAACCTCCAGCAACCTTGGAAATCCCCGCTTGCTTTGTTTTGAATTGTAATAGAACTCCTGCGAGCACTCTAAGAACAGCCAGTTCTTAGTGACATCTTTATTGATGTCTTATGTTCAAACCTTATGTCAAACTCGGCACCTTTCAGGTATAAATATACCAACGTTGCCTTAAGCAAACACACGGTGGTGGTTTCGGAGAAGAGCAGCTAATCTACTTGCCGAGAGCCTAGCAGACGCGAAGGGCCCACGGACGCTGCCCCTCCTCTTTGATGCGCTGAGAAAGACGCTATCTTTTCTCCTGCCGAGAAAATCCAGCTCTGGCATTTCCAGCCTACCCTTGCGGGTGACTTGGATATCGAGTCCTGAGAGAGAGATACCAGACCTCCTACATTCTATTCCCAAGGTACAAAGCTGACTAAACCCGTGGAGTCAGATTCTTGGCAAAAACTTACTTAACTTAAACTGCTACTTAACTACTCCTTCCCATGTATTAGGCTTAGGTCAGGTACACCGGGGTAGGCATATTTTAAAAGCACCAGTTGAGCACGTTAGCCTATGTATATATGTATATATTTTTTATCCATTTTAAAGTGTCTTATGGCTAAGAAACCATATCAATGCTTTTACAGTATTATTTCATAATACTCCTTTTACTGTACGCACTTTACTTTACATTAAGTATTGCAATTATGGCAATTCATTTCTCTTGCATGAGAAGGAAGACTGCTCAATTAATAATACCTTTTATTGAAAACGCCCGTCTCTCTATTCTCTGCACTCTGGTGAAACTAAGAATGCAACTCTGACTGAGTGAAATAGCTGTCTATTGTTTCACACGACTCTAGAGATTGACTCTTATTCTGAGGGAGCAAAGTTGTCATGTTTATGCGGTTGTCGGAAGCTGAATCCCTTCTTGTCTGAGCTAGGGAAGCTGATCCCTTCCTATTCAGTCAAGAAAGTTTCCAGTGACCTCTGAGCTAGCTGGCGCAAACCTAAATTAAGTCTAACATAGTCAGTAGAGACCTAGATGACCTCAGTCCTACGTCTACACTGCTGTTTATGTTATTCCAATGCGCAGGGCCTATAGGGAAAATAGGAACTACACTACAAGCCAGGTGAAGAAATCCATAATTTCAGTTTCTGTGCCAGCCCAAATAAGGAGGATATCGTCTATATAATGCATCCATAGTTGTATATTCGACCTGAAAGGATTGGAGTCATTAAGGATGAAGGTTTTTTCAAAAGTTGACATGAAGATTATTGCCAAATCCGAGGCGTAGGCAACCCCCATCGCTACTCCCTTCGTCTGTAAATAAAAATAGTTCTGAAATATGAAAAAGTTGATTTTGAGAAGCATAATGATGAATGTGGTAGGGACCCGTACTGGTGCTTCACGTCTGTCCAACGCCAGAGCAGCCACCACCAGTGCTTCTTCCTCGGGGATACTGATGTAAAGCGACACAATATCACATGTTGCCAGAAGTTCTTCATTAGAATTAAAAGGACGTCCGTCCATTATGTTGATGGTATGCATGGTATCGCGTAGATATGTTTCAGTTTGTTCAGCCAGTGGTTTCAAGAAAAAGTCAATATAATGGCATAGAGGTTCAAGTATTGAGCTGCACCCAGAGATTATCGGTCAGCGGTTCTGCAAGTCCTTTTGCACTTTTGGAAGTGTATATATAGTTGGAATGCAGGGATTCTTTTGGTTCAAATATTGGTATTCTTGTTCAGACAAAAAACCTTGGTCCAAAGCATCTTTTGTAACTCTTTGGATCTCAGCTGCAAGCTCTTTGGACGGATCACCGGTCAATTTCTTATAGCTAATCCCATTGCCAAGCTGTTTCATAATCTCTTCTTTGTATTTGTCCACATCTTGGACAATGATAGCACCCCCCTTATCAGCAGGTTTGACTATGACGTCCTTGTTGTCTTTCAGAGATGACAAAGCCAACTTCGCTGCTTTACTGATATTATTTGTTGTGTATTTTTTCTCATTGAGGATCTTTTTCACATCACGTAGGACTAAGCTCTCATATGCCAGAATCCTTTGGGTCATTGCATAGGTGGGAGGGACAAAAGTTAATGTTATTTGAAGGCCGGTGGTAGATAGGTTCATCTGTGATGGTTTATTCGTGAAGAAATATCGGAGTCTGATTTCTCTAAAGAAACTGTGCAGTTCAGCTACAGTTGTAAAATCATTAGGTGGGGCTGTAGGTACATATGATAGACCTCAACTGAGCACTCTGACTTCCTCATCCTTCAGAGTATACAATAAAATATTTATCACAGGGGTATTAACTGGTTTCACCACCTGTAATTCTTGTGACAGGTTGACCTCTCCCTGTGTTCCTCTTGGGGGAAGTGAACTTGTTTCACACCTCTTCCTCTCCCGGTGTCCCATTCCACTCCCACGTTCTGTTGGCCCCTGCCTGTGCCTCTGTTCCAGTTGTTGCCCCTGCCTTGTGGGGGTCTCCATCCACCCTGTCCTAAAAAAGGGTTTGGTGGGTATGTTGGACCGTATGAGTCTTGGTATCCGTAGGATCCACTTGGACCTGCCTGGACAGAGTCTTCTCCGGAGCTGTAGGATGAGTCAGAGAACATCGTGAAGTTCCGTCTCCCCCTGAATCCACCGCGACCCCAGCTAGTGAAACGACCTTGTGGGCCTTGACAATAGTATTCCTCTTGTAAGTAGGGAAGGTTTTTTTTATCGTCGAATCATAGGTCGCGTGCAAGCTTCTCTAGTTTCTTCTTAATGGTGGCAGTTTCGAAATCTTGGAGTGTCGCAACCAATTTAGTCAAAGCTTCTTTTGAGTTGGTGAGTGTTGTATCACCAGCAATTTCTGCTTTTAAATCGGCTATCTGTTTGGTCAGAACTTGGACCTGCTCCGCCGCCATCTCGATTCCCAACACCATCCAGTGTCTGGAACAATTGTTAGCGACGAAGCTAAATCCTTCCCTGAAGTTCAGAATATCCAAAAATATTGCTGGTTCTACCTTAACTTGCAATCCAACTGGTATGATGTTAGATTGTAAGCATTGTGCAAGAAAATGCCATGTAATTTTGTTCTGATCAATTTTTTCTCAAGGCGCTCGAATTTGTTAATCTTATCATTGAGTGTAAAATCAATGGCCGGTGTGTTAGGAGATAAAAAATTGTTTGCCGGGTCATGAAGAAGTTGTTGTATATAGTGCTCAGTGTATGTGAGAATGTCTTTATCTACCATTCTGTGGTAGCTAAAAAAGCCGAAACATTCACAAAATTTGAAGGAACAGGGTTAATCCCAAATAGAGTCACTGGGACCTGGGTGGATAAATGTTATGGACAGAGGGGTCCCGGACTTAAAGGAACAAATTATGTACAATAAAAGGAAAAAACTTAGCATAGATGGAAAAAAGAAAGGAGAAACAAATCCAAAGTGCAATGTTTTTATTCACAAAGCACTTGTATCAACCTTTTCAATGGTTATACGATATGTATCAAAGACACATTTTTATACTTTATCAAAATATTTCGTGCCCACATAGGAAAGGGATGAGGGAAGTGCTGTAAGGGAGTTCAGTGAAAATAGGTGAAGATTAACACAGTATTCATTTTTTTGCACCATTTGTCAATATTCCTATATACAATCCTGAGATGGTCCCCCTGAATCGGAGCCACATGAAAAGATCGGCACATACCACTGCAATTTTTTATATAACCAAACTCCTAAATAGCTGTACAAATTCTGCTGGCGATAAGAGTTGGTAAGGTAGGCGGGAGTAGTCTACGTTTCAACCCTATGAACATGTAAAGTTAGTTGCCCTTACAGCGCGAGTCTTCATCAGGACAGGGGGCGGTGGGCTGACCTCCTAGGGTTAAAAAGAGTATGGGAAACTAATCAAGGTCAAGGGTCTACAAAGGATCCCTAGAAGCCATAGCAGGGTGCACCCACTTGGCAAAGTCATTAAAAACACATACACAGGGCGAGGACTATCAAACCATAACATTGGAGTGAAAATTAGCTACATTCGGAGTAACCAAAACCAAGATACGATGTTAGTTACTATACAGGCAAATACCTTTACAGAAGAACATGTTGGCGGGCGTCTGGTCTGATCCACCCGACCTCGTAATGATCTGGGGACCCGAACGGAATAAGGTTAGGTTGAATTCTGTTTAGTTATAAAGAATAGAAAACATCATCAGCGATTTACCTCGTGATTCGGGAATCGATGTCCGAAAATGTTAATGGTTTCGGATGTCCGTATCTAAGAGTAAAAAAGGGGGAAAGGACTAATGAGTAATAAGTCCAGTACCTATCAGATTTCTACAAATGGAAGGGTCTACGAGTAAATGAGTAGAGGCTTACCTATCCAAATTGTTGGAAACACCAGGCGTAGCGTTGCGAAGTCTCGAGGCAGTCAATGCTCGCGTCTCCCGTAACCAGAAAGTTGGGAGGGGAGGGGGCGTGGTTACGTTTTTATCACGTGGGATAAAAAGTAAAGAAAGACTGTGTAGGTCTAAGACCCTACGCTCAATGGGTTGCTAAGTTGTTAGGATTCGGTCCTCAGTCCTCTTTTGCTGACCATGTCCTAGCCGTCACATGACACGCCAGTTGCATAAAAGAGAGTCCTACTATTATGTTGATGCTTGTTATTGCTAACCTGTGGGTTCTTTCATCCTGGCTCCTGTGTATCCTGTTGGCTGTTGCTGTCTTTCACGGGCTCGTGAAGAGACATTGGAGTTTCCCTTTTCATATTTTCCTTTTTGCCTATTCCTGTGTCCTGGAGTTCCGTTATTGTAATTGTCCTTTACCCCCCTTCCCTTCACTTGGAATCTGTCCCTTGTAGATTGTAGGTAGTTAGTTAGCGTGCCTTCGTTTTTTGTCCCGTTCCCCCTTTTGCCCTTTATTTTGCATTCAACAACATCCAGGGGCTCCTGTGGTGTTTGTTGCCCTTTCCGCGTCTTATTTTTATGTTGACAGAGACGTTGAGAGACTAGCGGTGTACGCGCGGTTTTGCGCGGTACATTTGGTTAGATTGTAACCTGTCCGCCTCGTTTTTGAGCGGAAGTGACGATTTGGGCCATTCCGCGAGTGGTAACCCGGCTGGGTATTGCCATTCGAGTATTGCGGAAAGAGAGTCATTACGTTCCCTGGATTCTCTCGGACCCTATATTTGTTGCAAGAAGGACAGGGGTTTTTTGTTCATGCCAGCAAATTCGGCGTGTTTTTTACCCTGCATTTCTTACTCGCCCAAACCAAGCACCCAAAAGACCAGTCCTTCTATTTATTTAAACCCAAGAGAAGTTATCTTGGGATATCGTTAATATGGACTAGAACCTCCCCAAAGCAAACCCTGCACTGGCTTCTGGTAAGTGTATGTGTGGTTGTTGTTTCTGGATAAGGTCATATTGTGCAAAGGTAGGATTGGGGACTGAGGGATTATAATAAGGTATACTTTTGTCTCACTGTTTGTGCAGGTGCAGAAGGAGGAGGAGGGTGTTCATCGTACTGTACTTCACAGGGGTGGAAGGTTTGGTGCCTGTGTATATTCCACCCCCTTTTCTGGGTCATCAGCTTACTCATGTGCACCATCCTGTGAGTGGCTGGTGAGTCGGGGAAGAGGACTGGAACATTCCTCGTTCCTGCAGTGGGTGGGTTGGGCAGGAGCCTAACAGAATAACAAGCCCACGATTAAATACACTGCCCGAACTTGGATGGATGTGGATACAGGAACCATGGCAGGGGCTGAAGTTCCCACCATGCTTGACGTAATGGGTGCCCTAGCTGCTTTACAGGCTCAGGTGCAGGATTTGAGACAGGAGAACGTAGGGTTGAGACAAGAGTTGGTTGCCGTGAGGGCGCGGGAGCATGTACAACCCAGAGCTCCAACTCCCCTTATACAGCCGCCTACTTTCCAGTATGGTGGGGCGGGACAGAGTAACCCTGGAGGCGGTGCCCCTGTCGCTATCACCGTGACATCCCCTGTTCCTGTTCCCCTGGCTCAACCTGAACGATTCTATGGAGACAGTGGGAAATATGGGATGTTCATGAATCAGTGTCAATTACACTTCATGTGTAGGCCCGGTGCCTTTCCTGACGATGCAGCGAAGGTAGCCTTTACCCTTTCGTATTTGGCTGGTACTGCTGCCCAGTGGGCTATCCCATTAGTGGAAGACAATGATCAGGTGTTACGGGATTATGATGCGTTCAAGGAATTGATGCGGGGGTTATTTGCCAAACATGCATTTATGCAAGCCAGCGACTCTGAATTGCTGAAATTGCGACAGGGTAGACAGGATCTCCTGACGTATATAGCGACCTTTAACCGGTTGATCTCAGAGACACATTGGCCAGCCGATAAGCGGACCTCATTGTTTTACCAGGGGCTTAATGATGATCTGAAGGACGTGGTGTCACAGGTAGTGGATCCACCGGAGGAGTGCGCCGCCTTTATAGACCTAGTGGTTAAATTGAACCATAGGCTGTCAGAGCGACGCGGGGATCGTGGACGATTTCAGGTGTCCCGCGGAAACTTCATAAGGACTGAAGTGAAACAGCTTCCTGGGGAAACAAAGCCTGAACCAATGGAAATAGGGGGAGTAAGGGGGCCTCTGACTCCGGAAGAAAGGAAAAGAAGAAGAGATAAGAATCTATGTCTCTATTGTGGACAGGGTGGCCATTTCGCAAGGGAGTGTCCCGTTAAACCATCAGGAGCAAGTTATGGTAAAAAGGTGGCATACGTACAGGTGGAAAGGTCGTCTCTTCCTGAGCCTAGAAGGGATCAGTATGAGGTGTTGGGGGCAGTGGACTTGGCGCCCAGACATTTTGGTATTTCTGCCCAGCTTCTACTGGCAGCGCATAAACGGGTGCCTGTATCTGTGTTGTTAGATTCAGGTGCCACTGGCAATTTTATTGATATCTCCCTAGCCGAAAAGCTAGGTGTGCCTTGTCAGTATAAGAAACAACCGGAGCCGGTACGAGCGATAGACGGAACAGAGTTGTCATCTGGGTACATCACCAGACAGACGATGCCTCTACGGTTGGTATGTGACAATGGTCACTCGGAGTGCGTGGTGTTTGATCTGATAGAAGCACCTTCCCTCGGTTTGGTATTAGGGGTGCCTTGGCTCCAGGAGCACAATCCCAGGATTGATTGGGTGCGACGGCTAGTCACTCTAGATTCACATTATTGTCTGAAGCATTGTTATAACGAGGCCAGTGAGAAGGTCCCTCCGTTGTACTGTGCAGCCATGGAAGAATGTGGGGTTCCAAGGCAGTATGTGGAGTACGCCGATGTCTTTGATAAGGGCTGCGCTCAGAGTATACCACCACATCGGTCTTTTGACTGTAGAATCGATCTAGTGGAGGGGGTTCCTTTGCCCTGTAGTGGTGTCTATGCTCTGTCCGAACCAGAGGAGAAACATCTCAAAGAATATCTGGATGAGATGCTAGAACTAGGGTTCATTCGTCCTTCTTCTTCGCCCGTGTCTTCAGCAATCTTCTTTATACCGAAGAAGGAAGGCACCCTGAGAGCGTGTGTGGACTACCGGACATTGAACCAGGCCACCGTGAAGAACAGGTACCCTCTTCCCCTCATCTCCGTGTTGCTGGATCAACTCCGCAAGGCCACGGTGTTTACTAAACTGGACTTGCGCGGAGCATACCATCTGATCCGTGTGCGGCCCGGGGATGAGTGGAAGACGGCTTTTAAAACTAAACACGGATTGTTTGAATACTGTGTGATGCCGGTTGGCCTGTGCAATGCGCCAGCGGCGTTCCAGTACTTCATTAACGAGGTCCTGAGGGAGTATTTGGATAAGACTGTGATTGTGTACTTGGATGACATCCTTATCTTCTCAGAGACCGGAGTAGAACATCATACACATGTGCAACAAGTGTTGCAGAAGTTGCGGGAACATCGGCTCTATGCCAAACTTGAAAAGTGCCAGTTTGATGCAGTGGAGGTGGAATTTTTGGGATTCCTCATATCCGCTGACGGTATACGGATGGATCCAAAAAAGATTCAGGCGATTTTGACCTGGCCAGTACCAACTACGGTGAAGCACATACAGGTGCTTTTAGGGTTCGCCAATTTTTATCGGCGCTTTATCGCTCACTTTTCAGATATTGTGGCACCGATGACACGGTTGTTGCGAAAGGGGGTTCCTTTTGTGTGGTCCCAGGAAGCTCAGGGCGCTTTTCAGTTATTGTTGAAGACCTTTACAACCGCTCCGGTGTTGGCCCATCCTGATCCTGCTTTCCCTTTCTTTGTGGAGACGGTAGCTTCCGCGAGTGCAGTGGGTGGGGTATTGTCCCAGAAGGAGGAGGGCACAGGCCATATGCATCCTATTGCCTATTTCTCAAAAACACTGTTGCCCGCCGAACGTAATTATACGGTGGCGGAACGTGAGTTGTTGGCAGTGAAACTATCTTTTGAAGAGTGGCGTCACTATTTGTGGGGGGCCCGTCATACCATCACGATTTATACGGACCACAAGAACCTGGAGTTCTTTAGATCGGCCAGGGCGTTGACACCAAGACAGATGCGGTGGGTCTTGTTTTTTAACGAATATGATTTCATCATAACCTACAGACCCGCTGCTCAACAGATCAAATCAGACGCACTGTCTCGGATTCATATAGATCAGGAGGAAGTGAAATCAGGGAAGGAAAGTAGACCTATGCTTGATAGCAGGAGGATTGTGGGAGTGGCTTCGGTGGAGGAGTTTGCTTCCAGAGTGAAAGATCTGTTGCGCAAGATGGATTTGGCCGCATGGTTACAGCTGTCTCAGGTGGTGGTCCAGGAGGGATTGTTATATCAGGGTGATAGGTTGTTCGTTCCACCCGAGTTGAGACCTAAGGTAGTGGAATGGTGTCATTCTTCCTCATTGGTCGCACATCCAGGAATAGGGAAGACAAAGGAGTTGTGCCTGAGGTGGTTTTGGTGGGAGACTGTGGCACAGGATATCCAGAAATATGTGACAGCTTGTCCTGTTTGTGCCATCAACAAGCCCTCACATAGTAAGCCCTCTGGTCTTTTGCAGCCTTTGGCGGTACCCCCTTCCCCTTGGCATACCATCAGCATGGATTTTGTCACGGATCTTCCTTTGGTTTCCGGATTCACAGCCATTCTTGTGGTTGTGGACTTGTTCACCAAAATGGCCCACTTCATACCACTTAAGAAGATTCCCACGGCTAAGGAAATGGCCTTGGAGTTTATGACTTCGATCGTAAGGTTACATGGGTTACCTACAGCAGTCATCTCAGATAGGGGGGCGCAATTTGTGTCCCATTTCTGGACGGAGCTCTAGATGGATATACGATTGTCATCTGCGTATCATCCCCAGTCAGACGGGCAGACAGAGCGCACCAACCAGACAGTGGAACAGTACCTGAGGTGCTTGATTGCGTCCCTGTCGTGTGATTGGGTGATGGCTTTACCCATAGCTGAATTTGCTTATAATAACAGTATACACACGGCCCTGGGAATGACACCATTCTTTTGTTCTATGGGATACCATCATAGAGCCCTAGCCATTCAACCCACTGGGCACATGCCAGCCATTGATGAAGTGTGTAAACGATTGGGTGACATCTGGGAAGTGGCGAGGGGCAGGTTACAGGAAGCCAAGGCGGCCATGAAGTTACAGGCGGATCGCCATAGGGTCTCGGCCCCTGGTTATAAGGTGGGCGATCAAGTATGGTTGTTTCACGTAACCTGAGACTACAGGGGTCTCGTAAACTACAGCCCCGGTATGTAGGTCCTTTTCCTGTTTTACAGGTAGTCAACCCTGTGGCAATGAAGCTGTTATTGCCATCGGACTATAAAATCCATCCAGTATTCCACACCTCATTGCTAAAGCCCTTTGTTCCGTCAGAGCAGGTCTTGCCCCCTCCTGCTCCGGTATTGGTGGATGGCGAGGAGGAGTTCGAAGTACAGGCCATTCTTGATTCTAGGCGAAGGAGGGGTAGGTTGTATTACCTGGTAGATTGGAAGGGTTACTCCCCGGAAGACAGGACATGGGAACCAGCTGGTGGTGTACATGCGCCTCGTTTGGTGAGGCTATTCCATAGACAGCATCCCCGAAAGCCACGACCTGTGGGGAGGGTCATTGGGAGGGTACTGTTAGGATTCGGTCCTCAGTCCTCTTTTGCTGACCATGTCCTAGCCGTCACATGACACGCCAGTTGCATAAAAGAGAGTCCTACTATTATGTTGATGCTTGTTATTGCTAACCTGTGGGTTCTTGCATCCTGGCTCCTGTGTATCCTGTTGGCTGTTGCTGTCTTTCACGTGCTCGTGAAGAGACATTGGAGTTTCCCTTTCCATATTTTCCTTTTTGCCTATTCCTGTGTCCTGGAGTTCCGTTATTGTAATTGTCCTTTACCCCCCTTCCCTTCACTTGGAATCTGTCCCTTGTAGATTGTAGGTAGTTAGTTAGCGTGCCTTCGTTTTTTGTCCCGTTCCCCCTTTTGCCCTTTATTTTGCATTCAACAACATCCAGGGGCTCCTGTGGTGTTCGTTGCCCTTTCCGCGTCTTATTTTTATGTTGACAGAAACGCTGAGAGACTAGCGGTGTACGCGCGGTTTTGTGCGGTACATTTGGTTAGATTGTAACCTGTCCGCCTCGTTTTTGAGCGGAAGTGACAATTTGGGCCATTCCGCGAGTGGTAACCCGGCTGGGTATTGCCATTCGAGTATTGCGGAAAGAGAGTCATTACGTTCCCTGGATTCTCTCGGACCCTATATTTGTTGCAAGAAGGACAGGGGTTTTTTGTTCATGCCAGCAAATTCGGCGTGTTTTTTACCCTGCATTTCTTACTCGCCCAAACCAAGCACCCAAAAGACCAGTCCTTCTATTTATTAAAACCCAATAGAAGTTATCTTGGGATATCGTTAATCTGGACTAGAACCTCCCCAAAGCAAACCCTGCACTGGCTTCTGGTAAGTGTATGTGTGGTTGTTGTTTCTGGATAAGGTCATATTGTGCAAAGGTAGGATTGGGGACTGAGGGATTATAATAAGGTGTACTTTTTGTCTCACTGTTTGTGCAGGTGCAGAAGGAGGAGGAGGGTGTTCATCGTACTGTACTTCACAGGGGTGGAAGGTTTGGTGCCTGTGTATATTCCACCCTCTTTTCTGGGTCATCAGCTTACTCATGTGCACCATCCTGTGAGTGGCTAGTGAATCGGGGAAGAGGACTGGAACATTGCTCGTTCCTGCAGTGTGTGGGTTGGGCAGGAGCCTAACATAAGTAACCAAAAAGGACAGTGAGATTGCAAGTACATAGTCACGTTTTTTCAGGGTTACCAGGAGAGAAATATATTTGGATCCTGAACCAAGTGCCAATTAGGCGATACTGATCAGTATATGCGTATACCTGCCCGGAGGTGGAATACATGACATATGATTATGTGTGTGTGACAGTGGCAGGTGAATAGATTAAACATTTTGAGGATCAGTCAATTGAAAAACAAGTGCGTGTACCTACCCAACATGGTGGTAAAACACACAGGTCTTCTGAAATCATGGTCCAATGTTTGTTTATAGCTTTTTTTAATTGCATTGCTCTTAGTAGAAAAAGTGGTTACACATATTAGGCGTTGGTCATCATTTGGTTCGTTCATTGGTTTGTAGCAAAAAAAAAATGAAACTTAGTCCCAGGGGACGCAATATAGCTCCCATCCTTAATGTCAGAGAACTCAAATGGATAGACTTCTTTGATTCTGTGCAAAATGGTCTAAATGAGTCTGAGAGTAGTTTAGCTCAACTGGCTATTCTGTAAAAAAAAAGAATTTCCAAATTTTTTTCCTTTGACTATTCTCTGGCCCCTGCCAACATTACCACTATATATAAAAATGGCGTGTGTTTTATCACCGTTTCGGGTAGGTATATACACGTAATTTGAACCAATCACCATTCTCTGACTGTTTTTGACTTGGTTTTAACTACTTTGATATTCAGTCTGGCATAACCACCTATATATATTTTTTCAATAACTGTTAAGCACCACTACTGCGATACCCAGAATTTCAAATGTTGTGTGTTTTACCACCATGTTGGGTAGGTACACGCACTTTTTCAATTGACTGAGCCTCAAAATGTTTAATCTATTCACCTGCCAACACTGTCCCACACACATAATCATATGTCATGTATTCCACCTCCGGGCAGGTATATGCATATACTGATTGGTATCACCTAATTGGCACTTGGTTCAGGATCCAAATATATTTCTCTCCTGGTAACCCTGAAAAAACGTGACTATGTACTTGCAATCTCACTGTCCTTTTTGGTTACTTAGCAACCTATTGAGCGTAAGGTCTTATACCTACACAGTCTTTCTTTACTTTTTATCCCACGTGATAAAAACGTAACCACGCCCCCTCCCCTCCCAACTTTCTGGTTATGGGAGACGCGAGCATTGACTCACTCGAGACTTCGCAACGCTACGCCTGGTGTTTCAAACAATTTGGATAGGTAAGCCTAAACCTTTTTCCAAGTAGACCCTTCCATTGTAGAAATCTGATAGGTACTGGACTTCTTACTCATTAGTCCTAAACAGAATTCAACCTAACCTTATTCCGTTCGGGTCCCCATTTCATTTCGAGGTCGGGTGGATCAGACCAGACGCCCGTCAACATGTTCTTCTGTAAAAGTATTTGCCTGTATAGTAACTAACATCGTATCTTGGTTTTGGTTACTCCGAATGTAGCTAATTTTCAATCCAATGTTATGGTTTAATAGTCCTCGCCCTGTGTATGTGTTTTTAATGACTTTGCCAAGTGGGTGCACCCTGCTATGGCTTACTAGGGATCCTTTGTAGACCCTTGACCTTGATTAGTTTCTCCTACTCTTTTTAACCCTAGGAGGTCAGCCCACCGCCCCCAAGTCCTGATGAAGACCCGCTCTGTAAGGGCAACTAACCCTACATGTTCATAGGGTCGAAACGTAGACTACTCCCGCCTACCTTCCCAACTCTTATCGCCAGCAGGATTTGTACAGCTGTTAGGAGTTTGGTTATATAAAAAATTGCAGTGACATGTGCCGATCTTTTCGTGTGGCTCCGATTTAGGGGGACCATCTCAGGATTGTATATATTAATATTGACCAATGGTGCATAATAAATGAATACTGTGTTAATCTTCACCTATTTTCACTGAACTCCCTCACAGCACTTCCCTCTTCCCTTTCCTATGTGGGCACAAAATAGTTTGATAAAGTATAAAAATTTGTCTTTGATACATATCGTATAACCATTGAAAAGGTTGATACAAGTGCTTTGTGAATAAAAACATTGCACTTTGGATTTGTTTCTCCTTTCTTTTTTCCATCTATGCTAATTTTTTTCTTTTTATTGTACATAATTTGTTCCTTTACGTCCGGGACCCCTCTGTCCATAACACTTTTAGAAAGTTGGCCTACTGCCTGTCTCTGATTACCTGCCTTGGGTGGGTGACACTTGGGCTTTGTATATTTCCCCTAGACAACCGCACACAATGGAAGCTTAGTTGTGACCTGATGGACCACCCGGACAGGATTAGAGGGAGGAGCTGGACCCAGCTTCAATAGTCTGTGTTCTGTCCCCTAACAAAGGGCTACATACCCCTTGTAATGTGGAAGGGGAGGGTGTTGGTGCACTTCAAAATCCTATATTGAAGTCTTCCCTACTTCAGAGCTAAAGCTATTAAGAGCTAATGCAGCCATTTTTAATGTTGCCTCCTGGTTGGGTAAAAAACCAATAGGTGCTATTTTAGAGATATATAGAGCCAAACGTTTAGCACAGGTTTCATACGGTATTGAAATCTGGGGTTACTCCAAAGCCAAAGAGTTACAAAGAATTGAAAATAGATTTTTAAGACGACTCCTATGTGTTCCCAGGGAACCCCTACCTGTTTAGCACATGAAGAATTGGGCCTGCCCTACTTGCCAGATATAGTGATCCGGAAACCATCATTAGGAATGATAGGGTGTGGGCTAAGGGTCAAATTTTGAGCTTGCAGGCAGTAAAGAGGGAGGAGTCATAACCACCGTTCCCTCTAGGGCCCGCGCACCTCCCCTGACGTCAGCGCGCACCACCTTGCTTGGAACGCGCACACAGGACGTCGCTAAAAGGAGTCGCGTTGCGGGCTCTTTATAGAAGCGAGCAGCGCAATCATGAATGAGCGGGCATGAGGAGTGCAGGTACGGAGGCTGGCGAGGGGCTGTTGGGGATTGTGGCACTTGCGGCTATGTGGGAGCGTGTAGACTGGGGCCTTTCGTTTAAATATTGTTGGTAATCAGAGCCCCTTCACGGGCTCCGATTAACAGCAATATTTAAACAAAAGGCCACAGTCTGCCCCGCGCTTTACTAACAAAAGCGTAGAGACAGTTTCAAAACACAGCGTGTGCTAAAGTACGTGCTGTGTTTTGAAACTGTCTCTACGCTTTTGTTAGTAAAGCGCGGGCAGACTGTGGCCTTTTGTTTAAAAATGCCTCTGCTGTACTTCACATCCATTCCTCAACACCAGACTACACATCGCAAGGCCCATTGACAGGATCGACGACACATCTTTACTTCGCACAGCACCCTCATTGCATCTCGGGAACAGTTGCATCGCGTCTGCTGTGCTATGCATCTTCGGCACAAATCCACGCATTGCTTCGCAACCAGGATTTAAGGTACTATGTTCAGTGGGTCTAACTGAGTCCTTATAGCCAGCATGTGCTTCATAATGGTTGGCTTGAATTTCTGAGTCTGTTCTTTTTGGCATTGTATTTCACTATAAACTTTGAAATGCAGTATCTCCGGTTCTATGTTTTTGTCTTATTTTATTTATTAAAATCTACTCTGTTGTGCTAAACCTGGCGTGGGATCTTTTTTTGCAGTGTTTTCACATTGCCATTGTTTGAAGTGCTGCACAGATACTTTGTACATTAACGCTAGGTTAAGCCTGACTGCTCTGCTCCAAGCTACCAGATAGTGAGCACTGGTTAATTTAGGGTTTGCCTTCCTCGTGACTTACCCTGACTAGTATTGTCGTTGCTGCTTGACTAGGGTTCATACTTCAGTCAGCTAGTAACCCAAGTTCTAACAACAACAATCCTGGATTGGGTGTACTTTTAAATGTTCCCATTTTTAATAATGCCAACCATGTGGGCATAAGTCATGACACAGACTCATGCAGTCCATAACAAAGCATTGGCAAAGCCACTAGCTTGAAGAGCTGAAATGTGTTGTTGTGACAGTGCTTGGTTAAGATTGAGGTGGGTTTTAGTCACAATAAAGGGATTAATTTAAGAGACTCTGTGATGGAAGTTGATTTGCCTTGTGTGAAATTCTGTTTTTTGTGGCATTATTTGATGTAACGTGGCTTTTAGGAGAATTTTTTGTGCAAATGTAAGAATTTGTGGGCATGTGGGTATAATAAGGTTTTTTGTCAGGTCAGTGGTTTAGATGAGATGAGGCCCGGGCATATTTAGATGTTCTGCAATTTGAATATACATGTAGATGGGTCAGGGGCTGTATTATAATTTTACCCACTAGATCATATACTAGAGTTAGGTCTCCAACACTCACATAGTGAAGAGCCTGCTTTAAATCCCATCTTTGATGAGGCTGTTGGATGCTTGATGATTCAGTAGAAAAAACCTTTCCCCGGGAAAGGTTGAAATGTGGAGCACTCCTTTGGCGATGTGAATCGCTATTTCCAAAAATTCAATGTGAGCAAGTTTGCTTGTTGAGGAATATCCAAAATGTATTCGTATGTTTCTCATTTCATATTACTGCATATGAAAGTTGTAAATCATCAAAACTTCAACATGTGTTAATCCATTCCAATAGGAAACACAGAATTACTTTAGAATAGTAGGTTAGTTAACACATTGAGACCACGTTGAGAATATGACCCCGATGCATTTCGAGCAGTTGCTCTTCTTCGGGGGGAACTTTCTAAGGAATAAACAAAATGGAACAAATATGTTGCAGTCCAAGCAGAACAGAATGCTCTAAAAAAGTAGCCAAAAAACTACTTTAAGTGAGGAAACGCTGTGTGATACGTTAATGCAGTGACTCTTGGGTGGAAATAATGAATAATAAAACCCAAAGAAATCAAAAAGAGTGATACCCGCTGTACAAAGAGTGCTGGGTTAGGTGCCCAATGGGGTCAATAGGAAAGTTGGGCTTGGACAGTCAAGCAAAGATTGTGTTACTGGGAACATAAACGTGCAAAATACGGACCCACGGGAGACGACAGGCATAGGTGCCTAAATAGATTCTAAAGAGAAAAAAAGCTGTAAAAGTTCTACAGAAACGGGCTTAAACAAAGTGCAACATGCTTACAAAACAAAGTTACGCTGGTAACTGAAAGAACAGAACGAAAAAAACAAAACGTGCATACGAACGGAGTGGCACGCGAAACTGTGAAAGGGAATGGTGATCTACATAAAAGAAAACACGGGCGTGCAAAATTCGGCATGCGTTGACAAGTGTAATAAACCATTCACGGAGGCGAAGCGATAAACGAGTTATGTGTGAACCAAAATATCAAAAATGTGAACTCGGTGGAAACCATAGTGGCTCTGTCATACCTCAGCGCGGTGAACAGGAATCAGCAAGGTATCGTGCCGGTATGCAGAGAACACCACTGGTGGTCAGACTAGCGCGGTGGTCTCCACAGGAAATACCAAAAACCCGAAGTGTCGCCCGAGAGGCTAAAGATATGGAAGAAAGACTAAGCACTAGCATGAAGTCTATGTTGAAATATGAAAGCATGTTTGTGTGAATGGGATACAACGAACAAAATAAAGTTGACATAATTCAAGCTAAACAACAGAGAAGCAACACAGGGTGACAGGGAAATAGACAATCATGCCTGGGAGAAAGAAGAAAATGAGTGGACAATAGCGAAATCAGCTGTAGAAAATCGAGTGAGTCGAAAATTGAAAAGAAAAAAGGGAACATCAGGAAAATGAGAGAATACGAAGAAAACCAAGGATAAACATGGGAATCAAAGAAAAACACAAGGGCATGTCACAAAACATTAAGAATCACAATGTGAATAACCATGAAAGAAGTACAGGCATTACAGGGACAGAGAGGTGAAAAGACCAGAGATGCAGGCAGATATATGTAGGTGACATTATAAAAACAGCTAAATTCCAGTCTCTCATTAAGCCCTTTTGGATGCAGGGTGTTCAATTTGTGTATCCAATAAAATTTGTGCTCTAATAAGAACTTCTTATTGGCTCTGCCTTCATGTTAGTAATGGTTTCCAACACCATGATCCGTATTTGACTGATGTTATGTGCCTTGTTGACAAAGTGCGCAGCTACACAAGATTTCAGATTCTTGGTTAGAATGTTGCTTCTGTGTTCCGTTAATCTGGTTTTAGTCTTGCATTCCGTATTGCCCACATACGGGAGTCCGCAGGGGCATTTGAGCAAGTAAACAACATTGGAGGTGTCACACGTTGCATTCACTTTCAGTTTCATAGGGGGACCTTGGGTGGGGTGGGTTATAGTGTTCCCTTTAATAATGCTGTTGCAATTGCCACAGTTGTGGCATGGGACTATCCCCTTAAAAAAAGTATTTGCTGTTTTTTTGTGTTGTTTCAGAAGTTGTTGTAAATTCTTAGTTTGTTGGTATGCAAATATGGTATAGTCTTGAAAAATGTGGTTGAAATCCTGTTCGGTTTGCAGCAGTTGCCAGTGTTTACGAATCGTATGTTTAATTTTAGTGCTTTGGGTAGAATACTTGGACACGAACACAGCTCGTTCCTCTGTGGCTTCTGGTTGGGGTTTGATTGCTAAGAGTTGCAGTCGGTCTTTTGATTTCATCCTGTTTTCTGCTGTTTGTATGATAGAAGTGGGATAGCCTCTCTGAGTGGATTTGTTGATGATGACTCTACTGTCTTCGTCAAACAACGTTTCCGTTGAAGTAAAACCTTTCGGCTCCGAGAAGTTCTGAGTATGGTAAATGCTCCTTCAGGCTCATTTGATGGAAACTGTGGAAATGTAGGTAGTTGTTGCGATCAGTCGGCTTAGTGTAGACTGAGGTCTCTAAACCATTATCGGTGTTTTTAATATTAACATCCAGAAAAGCAATTTGAGTCCTGCTTATATTGTGGGTGAATTGAATTTTCTCGTTCACCAGGTTGAGATCATTTATGGCTGAGAGTAATTGAGTTTCCGGACTTTTCCAAACCAGGAAAATGTCGTAAATGTATCTATAGTAAGCAAAAAGGTGTCTAGTGGCAAAGCATTAAGAAACCAATGGGCACAGTTTACATGCGAATATTCAAGATGACCGGCAGAGTTCATGATCACGCAAGAGGTACTCAATCCTGTGAAATCTCATTCTAAAAGCAGCAAGAACAACAACAAAAAATACTCCAGGGGCATCACTGACTTGCCTCTAGATTTGACGTTTCTAAAATGATAAGAAATTAATATATTAAATTAAAACTGTTTAGGCCAGCAGGGTAGACAATTCTTTCTTTGTTAATTTTTTAATTGTTCCCTTAAAACATGGATGGTAGTAAGTGATTACATTTCATTGTGTTCAACAGTAGATCCCTGAGCTCTTTGAATGATTTATTGTTTAATATATAAATCAAATATCGTGGAAAGAGTACAGTCATTTAGTAGTCCCAAAGCTATGATGTGCATGCTCACACCATTGTACTACTGATAGAAAAAGTAGGACATATTTTTCAGTTTAGGGAAGCAAACTCTGATAAGAGCAAGTCAAATTTCGTGGACACTTCAAGTCAAAGGTTTGATAAGGCGGCTCAATATGAACATTCTTGTTGCAGGATAATTCACATTCATTTTGACAAATGCGTCTATGTGCATATTAGGCAGATCTGTTCAGGAGTGGCTGTGTTCATGAGAACTCAGATAATCATCCAGGTATGTTGCCTTACTTTGATATGGCTACTCCATGTAGAACGCATTCAGAATTAAAAAAAAGAGTCTGTTGGACTTGGCCCCCTCTGCAGGGTCGCCCCAAAAGTTTTTTTCCTGTTTTGCTGAATTCGTTTTTGTTAGCTTTAGGACTCTGAGCAGTTTACTTTTGATAGCCAGTGGCAAAGAGCTTGTCCTCTCTCCTTCACACATGATAAAATGGTCTTACATCTAATTGGCATAGTTTGTTTACTTATAAGTCCCTAGTAAAGTGTACTTTATGTAACCCAGTTCCAGTAAATTAAATGCTACCAGTGGGCCTGCAGCACCTGTTGTGACAGCCACTGAAGTAGCATTTTAAAACATGTCTTAGGTCTGTCACTGCAATGTCTAGTGCCGTTTTAAACTGCCATTTTGACCTTGCACAATAAACCTTGAGAAATTACCGAAGATTACTGGAATAAATATAGATTACTTTGGATTACCTGGATGGTTTCTCATTGCGTCACTCTTACGGTTAAGGCGTGTATGCTGTGCTGTTCGAGACTGGTGCGCGACCGTGCTCCAATCCAGCTATTGAATTGAATAATCTGTGCTACTGTGGCAGAGCACGAATCGGACCAGCACGTGAACATTTCTTGAACTTGGGGAACTTGATAAAAGCTTGAGTGCATTCTTTTAATTGTTTTGAAAAAATAAACCTTTTGCCAGGCCTAAACCTTCCTTTTTACGTTTTGCATGCACAGCGCTTGCGCTGTTCTTGGCATATCTATTGGTTTTTAATATAAAATTAAAAGGGACTTACATCCTACCTCCTCTCCTTCCTGGCTTCTCAGTGGTTCCTATGCATGCCACTTACTTTTCCTCACTTTCTATTGGCTGTAGCATACTTTCATGCATTTGCCAATGTTTGTTCCTCGTCTGCCGCAATGTTGTTAACATCAACATTGGTGGAACTATTTTGTCTGAAAGTTTTGTATTTTTCTACTTTTACAGCTTGCTGCAGATTTATATAGCACACTTTAACACCGGGAGTCATGCCCAGAAGCACAGGATGTTGCACCGCTGAGACTCATACCGGGATCCCCAGCTCTTGAGTGTGCCGCATCCTCTCCACTCCCATCACACTTACTTTCATAGCACTCCTACCAGCGCATGTGTTTGCAGCAAGTCTTCCCACTCCCCATCCTTGTTTTTTTTTTTTTAAATATAGCACAAACTCGGCCCGAAATGCTTTACATGAGCCTGTGTTATATTACACAAGGGTGTTTTAAACAACAACGTACATAGGTTATATGGAATTTGTCACTTCCATCAGAACGTGTAATCTGTGTCTCTCCTCGGGATCTGACACTAACTTTAAATGCTGTTAAAGGTTTGTGGGCCAATTACGATAAATATGGTGGAATGAATTTAAATATCATGTAGTCTGGCCTCGTTCTAGAGTGGTAGTCGTTTGTGTTATTTTTACGGTTTCACATGCGCCTGCAGCCTGTGTTTTCTGGCCTTGAACTCCTTAGTAATTTCAGAATTTTAATGAAAATATGGCGCTGGTGAGCACATGCCCTTCTGCGATACATACAGCACTCTAGTGTTCAAGTTTGCATCTGCATCACGTTACTCTGCCAGTCACGCACCCACCCCCCCATGCCCACCCAACTCCCCGGGCCGTACCCCAGGCAACCCCCCCCATGGACCAAGATATTGCACATCAACTTCACGAAATCATGTGCAAGATCAGTCACCTGATAAATTACATGGCCATACCAAGACCACATTATATGGTAGCCCAGTGGTGGACCAGCCAGAGTCCTTCGGGGAATGTAAAGTTAATCAGAAGTGGAAGATTTCAGTCCGCAGACGGATTGCTGTGTTATTGGTAACCAGAGCAGATATGGCAGTCCTTGTTGGGGTCCAGGTGAATGTTCCAGAGTGTTTTGAGGGACAACAGACCATGATGCATAGGGCTGAACCAGGCAGGGAAAGGCCATATGGCGGGGATGGATGCGACTACCTCCTTCCTCACAAAGTCATTACCATCCACATCTTACTCCTCTTCTATGTCTGGTGTGTTAGGTGTGTGTGGTGGGGTTATGGCTGCATCACTGTGTGCCACTGACAGATCAGGGGGCGAAAGTGGTAGGACTGTATCACTGTGTGCCAATGACACACCAGGGGGAGGATATGTGTGTGTCAAAGTTCCTGCAACAGTTATCTGGCACAGGTTCTGTGAGTGGATGCAATACAGTTTCGCTTATCCCGGCTGACGTTAAGCAGCTGTGGCGACATTTGAGTGTGGACACGCACACACTCGCAAAAGAGGGGGTTGCACATCTGGCCTGGAGGGGCAACAAAACAGTAAAATATATATAAAAAACTTTGCAGTGTGGCGAGAACTGGCCATTGCCCTGAAGAAATAGTCAAAAGTTCACCTTTGGCAATGAAACATGTTGGCCCTCTATAACAAAACAGATATTTGGCAACAGTGTGTCTTGGTTTTAATGTGAGTAGACCCACAGCACATAATAAAATAGATTATCCAGTGGATGTCTAGATCGTTTTTTTCTTTGGAATAGCAGTATTCATGTTCAGTTCCCGTTATTCATTGATTGGGTTGGTACAGTCGGGCGTACGGATTAGGTATCCGATTGTCGGCCTCATGACATACCACCATGAGCACATTGACGTTTGACTTTTTCCTTACTTTTTCACACTTCTCTTGTTGTGGTTTGGCAGTTGCTGCTGATGAGAATCTGAGTAGGCGGATGAGAATCTATCTGCACACTCCCATGGTGTTACTCCTGTGAGACACTGCTAACCTTTTCACCACTTTTTCTTATCTGTTGACGCTTCACACCACTTGGTGGGATTGACTGGAGGAGACTGAGAACAAGTTTTTTATAAAGGTGAACATGGATTCCCCACAACAGACAGTATAATTGTAGCTGCTGTTACCTCACACAAGTTTGTGTGACCAATGATGGTGAAGGGAATTCCAATTATCACGTTCAGCTAAAGGATCAGGTTTATAAAGTTCAGCCATTGCAGCCATACTTCCAGGATGCATTGGCTCTATTGTCCTACGCATCTGTGCCAACTCTGTGCTGTCATCACTGGAGCCTGTCTGATTAGACAGTTCTTGTATCCGAGTAATGGCCCCAGCGATGTCAGCCAAGGATTGTTGGAGAGCATGGAGTGGACAGTGGGTGTCCATTAGGGAATGTAATTGGTCCCCGATGGGACTCAGACACTCACGTATGGCATCTAGTTTGGCTGCCATGAGATCAAACCCCACCCGTAGCTGATCAGCCATCTTCTACTGGCACCCTAATACACGGCCTTAGAATTCCATGTGTTGGTCATAGGGTTCCTGGGAAGCAGCCTTAGTGGTGAGTGCTGCCTGCTGTGTGGTCTGTGGGGTGGGTTCTTCCATCAAAAAGGAGGGAAGAGGATTCAAGGTCCATTCAGTTCCCCTAGTTAGATACTGAATTAATCAAAAGGGAATGGACACTGGTGTCTACTAAACCTTCGGTTAGTCTTTGAAAACCCTCATAGACAGCCTGATTTAGTCGATGCGGTGTATCTTTTATCCGCCCCGTCAGGCGTCATGGCATATTCATAGGGTAGTCAAATAACGTGCGGTATGCCTGCCTCACCCGAGGCTACCTCTGGTCCAGGTAGAAGTGTCCAGAAATAATAGGAAAGGGAAAAATATAAAAACAGTGTGTCACCAAAAAAGAATTTTTAATGAAAAGGTTGGCACTGTTGTTAAAAAATTCGATATATATGTAATCGGGCAACTAGATTACCATAAATCTATATATATATGGATGCGTGCCAGTGGATGCACCACTCTTTCCTTTTCAATCAGTATAATCTATTTTTTGCCCTCTGTTGGGCTCCGAATGAAAATGCCAATTCAAATTGTCCAAGCCAGTCTGCTGTCCTACAATGAAGCCGGAATTGTTCCAATCTATGCAGCCCCCACTCAATTTCCGAGGCGGTGCAAACCTTACAGCAGGACTGCCGTTATGTATCCTACCAAGAATGCCCTCAAAACGAGGTTGCACTCAACAGCAGATGAACCTTTCAGAGTTCTTTAATTTAGGCAAAAATGACATTTTCAAGCAGACAACAATCCTTCTGCCTTACACATTTTGGACCGACTGGTCCTTGATCACAGGCTCTGGGGAAGCATAGCTGCAATTTTCAAAGATTCCATTGTCTGCATGCAACTTGACATTTATTGCCCTCTAGTGGAGCCTTTTAGGTGAGTCCAATTACCTTGCATGCTGGGACTTATGGTTTCCAAACAACATTCATGCTTTCCAGTGGATACACTACGCTTTCCTTTTCAACCATTATAATGTATTTTTTGCCCTCCATTGGGCTCCGAATGAAAATGCCAATTCGTATTGTCCAAGCCAGTCTGCTGTCCTACAATGAAGCCAGACTTGTTCCAACCTCTGCAGCCCCCACTCAATTTCCGAGGCTGTGCAAATCTTAAGGCAGGACGGCCGTTATATATCCTTCCAAGATTGCTCTCAAACAAGGTTGCACTTGACAGCCGATGAACCTTTCAGAGTTTTTCAATTTAGGCAAAACCCGCATTTTCAAGCAGACAACAATCCTTGTGCCTTATGCGTTTCAGACCTGCTGGTCCTTGATCACAGGCTCTTCGGAGCATAGCTGCAATTTTCAATGACGCCATTGTCCGCATGCAACTTGATATTTAATGCCCTCTAGTGGAGCCTTGCAGGTCAGTCTGTTTACCTTGCATGCTGGGACTTGTGTTTTCTAAGCAACAATTATGCCCTCCAGTGGATGCACTACGCTTTCCCTTTCAATCATTATATTTAATTTTTTGCCCTCCAGTGGCCCTCCAAATGAAAATGCCAATTCAAATTCTCTAAGCCAGTGTGCCATCCTACAAGGAAGCCTGACTTGTTCCAACCTCTGCAGCCCCCACTCAATTTCTGAGGTGGCGCAAACCTTACGGCAGGACTGCCGTTATGTATCTTTCCAATATTGCCTTGAAACAAGGTTGCACTCATCAGCAGATGATTGGATAGGGTTAGGGTTATGGTTTCCATTGGCTGAAGGGTTCACCTAACTACTAGGGCTATAAAAGGCCAAGGCTTAGAGGGGCTGATTCACAGAACTAACTTAAGACGCAATCCTAAACTTACTACTTTTGGTGTTCTGGATTTTGTCTTAAGACAGACTTAAGACAGACTTAAGACAGAATCCTAACTTAAATCTGTCTTAAGTCTGTCTTAAAACAGAATCCTAACTTCTGTGAATACCAAAAGTAGTAAGTTTAGGATTTTGTCTTAAGTTAGTTCTGTGAATCGGGCCCAGAGTGTCTCAGCCCGGGCATCGAGGCTAAGAGCAGAGAGGACAAGGGTGAGGGCCGGCTTGAGCCTGTTTGAGACTGGTCGGAACCATGGCCGGAAATGCTACCCATTTCCTCATACACTAATACCCACCCTACACCATCCACAGAGTAACACATTCACACCAAATGTACTCCAACATTTATATAAACCAACCCTAGGCATGAATCGATGTACCAGCACCCACTACAAAACCACACAAACCAAACCTATATACCCTTCTACCTTTCACCATACCACTAACCAATTTACATATCAATAAAACAACAAAAATCAATACCATACTTAACCACAACCCATACAGATACACACTTCCCACTTTATTTACCCCTAACAGATCCCCTTTTCTCATGAACAAATTTATACTCAGCCTTCCATCATTTGTACAACCAACACCCTCCTCTTCTTTCTACCACAATAACACAACAACACAACATCTAAAAGCCACAGCGCCACACTTTTTAACTCTTGCAGCAAACAAGTCTAAGACAGTCTTAACTCAACTTCATCCCATCCTACACACAGCATACACTCTACTCACAAACACATCACCACCCCTTTACCTTACAACTTCCACTCGCAAACAATACTATACAAACAAATCCATCTCATAAAACAAATACATCAGCACCTCTTTTCACTACTTCTCAAAAACAAAAATATCAAGCACACCAGCAAAACAAAATTTCTCATGCGCAACCTCATAATACATACAGTCACAAAATACAATCATACACCCCCCTTTCAAACAACACTCATGAACAAACTATAATGTCAAGCTTTCTCTCTTCCACCACGCCAAGCACACATCCAGCAATGCAGCAACTCTCTTCTAACCGCCTCTCATCCATTGGAAAATTTCGAACATTAGTACATGACCCACATGCTGCACCACCGCCCTAAGCACACTAAAAGAATATAAGCAACATGTCACACATCACAACTTTGCTTCTCCATGTCTACTGCCCAATAAAGTTACACAGCAAAAACAACACAGCATACCAACTCAATCACTCTCAAACCCTGTCTCCACCACCTATGCACACAGACGCATCAAAATGCCTTCTTAGCCAGATGTACGAGGACCACATTTCAGAACAGCTACACGATTCCTATCCTAATACAGTTAACACCAGCACTAAAAACACCCCTGCTACAAACACACAATACAGATCACTCTTCTAAAAAACAATGTCTCACTGTCACCAAAGAATGTACTCTAAACTGTCTACTAGTAAATGCTCAATCGCTCTCTACAAACAAACATCACATCTACGACCTTCTCACTGACGCAAAACCAGGCATACTATTCATAACTGAATCATGATTGGGAAATGATATGGCTCCAGTCCTGCATGAAGCTCTTCCTCTAGGCTATCAAAAGATCACCCAAAATTGTATAGGGAAAAAAGGAGGTGGCCTAGCTGTTGTGTTCAGGCAAATATTACATATCACTAAAGTTGACAACATCTCCATTAATAAGGCTCTTCTCACTAGATGCAATCCTACACCGTCTTCCTCCTGTAACTTTCTGCTCCTAACAAGCTGACATTCCCAGACACACTTCTAGACAAAGTTTCAAATCTGATAACAATACACTCCAACATATGTGTTCTGGGTGTCCTCAACATTTGGTTTGACAAACTCAATATGCTGCATCTGAAAACAATAATCACTGGTCTAGTAGCACTGAACCTGCATCATATCATCTATAAACCCACACACATTGCTGGACACATCCTAAATGTCATTTTTGCTAAGACCGAACTGGTTACCTTTCAAATTATAACTCTCGTTACATGGTCAGACCACCATTTGCTTGATTTCCAACATAAAACAACACTAAGCGACTCACATAAAACCACCTTATGTGCATCCACCTATCAGCCGTGAAACAAACTCAATTTGGAACACTTAGAAACACAACTAACATCCAGTACAGATCTGGAATCTATAAACTCTGTTCAAAAAGTACATGGCTACATGAAACTTTTGATATCCTGATACCACTCAAAACCATACAACAGGACAAAACAAAATAAGCATCTTGGAGAAATAAAAGACATAAAACAATAAATTAGAAAGCTGCAATGTGCCTATCTCAAAACAAACGCCAAAGATCACAAACTTCACTTAAAGAAAATTAACAGATTGTACAAGTCAGCTATCAAAAAAGCAAAGAAAAGGTACCATTCAGACATAATTTAAAATGCTAAATTTGCAAATAAAGAATTCTATAAAATACTGAATGAATTTCATAAACCAATTTGCCTAGAAGAACTCATCCTGTTACTCAAGATTTCACAGACAAGCTGCGAAATCATTACACAGACAAAGTAGATACGTTGGACTCATACTTAAAACAGAGACAAACCACCAGCACTAAACCTTTCACAAAACAACAATCCAAGAATAATCTAACTAACCTCTCCATTCCTTCCAACACATTTCACACTACAAATATATGGACCTGGTTAAAGCAAACAGGCCTGCCAGCAGCCCTTCTGGCCTGTGTCTACCGCAAAACTTTGAAGACAATTCTTCTAACAGCCTCTGCTGCAACTCTAGTAAAAAGAATAATCAACGATTCCTTAACTACCGGAATATTTCCAGAAGAAATCAATAAGTCATACATACCCCCTTTACTGAAGAAAACAAACTTGGACCCGCTGAACCCTGACAACTACAGAGCCTGGTCCACCTGGAACGTTTTTTGAAGACCTTGACTCCGTTTTGCTGGGACTGGCCCTGAAAGCGGAACATTGCATCGTGGCTGGGGATTTCAACTTCCGGATGGATGATCCGTCGGACCCAGCCGCTATCAAACTTTCAGAGGCTATGACCCCGCTGGGCTGATCCCTTACCTTCAGGGGCCTACGCATGACAAGGGGCATACTCTTGACCAGGTTTTCTCGTCATCCCCCCTTGAGGTGATAGAGATCATCCCGGTACTATGGTCAGACCATTTGCTTGCTAAATTTTCGATCAAAGGCACAGTTAAATCGGCTGTTGCTCTGCCACAGCAGCAGGGTCGAGTCCATAGGGCTTACCATCGAGTGACCCCTGCGATGTTGGCCCAGGCCGCCCTGGATCACCCCTGCCCCCTCTCAGGCGACCTGGAGAAGGATCTGGAGTCCTTGCAAGCTTGGCTTTTAGACAGGCTAAACGATCTTGCCCCGGAATTGGCCCCCCGCCTGACTCCGAAACGGGTCTCTGCTCCTTGGTTCACCGCAGCACTGTCGGCTACGCGGCAGCAGTGTAAGGTGGCCGAAAGAGCCTGGCGGGCACAATACGATACTGTGGCCAAGCTGACCTATAAGACGGCGGTCAAGGCCTATCACCGGGACATCCGCCTGGGAAAAAAAGCCTACTTGGCAGGGAGGATAGAAGCCGCCTCCAACTCCTGTAAGGAGATTTTCTCCATAGTGAGAGAATTTATATCTCCACGGTCCAATACCTCTGATGAGAGGCTATCTGATTCCTGGGCTTCGGACCTTGCTAACTTTTTCACTAGCAAGATCAAACTTATACAGGACTCTTTTCCAGTGGTTGCACCTGCGGGGCCGATTAACCCTGAGGCTAATTTGTCCCCTCTGGCCTCGTCAGGTTTGACGTTGGGCGTGTTTCCACCTATCTCTGCCCCTGCCTCTTTAGCACTCATGGGCAATCTCAAATCGGGTTCGCCTCTGGACCCGTGCCCGGCTAAACTTCCGGCGAAAATTGCGGAGGTGATTAATCTGCTGGCGAACCCGCTACTGAATCTCTCGTTGAGCCAGGGAGTGGTTCCGCAGGCCTGGAAGCAGACGATGGTCATTCCTCTGCTTAAGAAGCCTGGTCTGGACCCGAAGGCCCCAGTCAACTATAGGCCTATCTCTCTCCTGCCGGCTCTCACGAAAATTGTGGAAAAGCATGTTCAGACGGTGCTCTCCAATTTTCTAGAGACAAATGCGATTCTGCACGCCACCCAGTCGGGCATTCGTCCAAATCTCAGCACAGAGACCGCGCTCCTTGAGGTTTCAGAAACCATTAAAGGGGTTCTGGACACTGGGGGCAAAGCCATGCTGGTGATGCTGGATTTGTCGGCGGCTTTCGACACCGTCCCCCATGATGGCCTTCTCGCAAGACTCTATGAGATAGGACTGCGGGGGACGGTGCTCAGCTGGTTTTCCTCCTTTCTAGCTGGCCGCCGGCACACGGTCTGGGCCTCGCCAGATTCCGCCGTGATGCCGCCTTCATGACCCCTTTGGCGGCACTGGCGGAGTCGTTTGGGGCCCAGATCGTATCCTACGCAGACGACACCCAGCTCCTCTTCTCGTGTAAGAGAGGAGGAGACTTTGATGGGGAGAGTATCCGGGATTGCCTTGAGGCTGTTTTTCAATGGTTCCAACTGAACAGCCTCAAGTGCAATTCCGATAAGTCCGAGGTACTCTTCTTTGGGTGCGATAAGGAGCCAGACTGGCAGGCTTGGTGGCCCATCAATATGTTCCCTCCGTCTTGTTCTTCCCAAATTGCTAAGAACTTGGGGGTCAAGATGGACAAGGGGCTAACGTTGAAATCCCAGATCCTTGGTGTGTCGGGCACCTGCTTCGGCCTCCTTAGGATGCTGCGGAGGTTTCTTCCCCTTTTGTCTGAGGAGCACAGGAAGCTGACTGTGCAGGCCCTGATCGGCTCTAGGTTAGATTATTCGAACGTTCTTTACCTGGGCCTGCCAGAGTACCTGCTACAGCGGCTCCAAGTTGTGCAGAATGCTGCCGCGAGAGCTATTTTTGGGTTGAACAGACGTGCCAGTGCAGCGGGCTTGCTGCAGACATTGCATTGGCTTCCAATCCGCAAACGGATCGCCTTTAAGGCTTTGACTTTGGCCTATAAGGCTCTCCATGCGGTGGGAGCAAAGTACCTCCAAAAGAGACCTGCCTTTTACCATCCGGCTCGTTCTCTGAGGTCAGCATCCTTGTTTTTGGCGGTTGTCCCGCGAGTGAAGAGAGCTCGCCTGGGAGGTCACTCCTTTGGACTACTGGCGCCACAGTTGTGGAACTCTCTGCCGCTCACACTCCGGGGAGCCACCAGCTTACTTGCTTTTAGAAAAGGTCTTAAAACCTGGTTGTTTACCCAGTAGGCCGCTTTGTTGTTTGCCTTCTCTGCCTTTTGTTTTCTTTTAACTGTGTTATGTTATTGTGCTGTAGCCCTCCTTACTCAAAGCGCCGGGACACTCTTTTTGAGTAGCCGTGCGCTATACAAAAGTAAATATAACATAACAGAACATAACATAACATAACATTACATTACAAATGTCCTTTTCTGGGCAAACTGATAGAAAGAGCAGCGTTCGCCTAGATGTCACAATTCATTGAAGAGAATGCCATGCTTTCAGACTTCCAAACAGGATTCCGTCAGAATCTGCCCTTCTTGCCACCTGGATGACTTGAAGAACACAGTTGATCGCAACAGGGTTGCTGCACTACTCCTCTTAGACCTCTCAGCTGCCTTTGACATGGTTGACCATGACACTCTGATACAAAACTCAACGAAGCCGACATAGAAGGGACTGCTCTAAACTGGATCGCATCCTACCTTCGACACAGAACTAATGTCATCCATACCCCACCTTTCTCATCCAGATCATACCCCACAAAAGCAGGGGTCCCTCAAACCCCTATTATCTCATCCATGCTTTTCAACATCTAAATGAAGTTATTACTGGTAAAGATCATTCAATTTCACCTCATGTGCTATAAGTATGCAGATGACACACAAATTCTCCTACAACTGGGATGCCCAAAGACATAGAAAACTCGCCAATTTTCAGTTGTCTCAGAGCCATGGATCAATGGATGACTTGGAGCCATCTCAAATTGAATGCTTCTAAAATGGAAATACTGACATGTGGTGATTGGAAACATTATGACCCGCTTGCCGCCTGACCTGATGAGTTGGGATCCCTGCCTAAGGGATCGAAGGAAGTAAGAAACCTCAGAATGATTATGGACTCCAAGCTATCGATGAATGCCCAAGTGGGCAAACTAGCAAGATCAAGATTTGTTACTATAAAAGCCTTGCAATGAATCTTCCCCCATTTAGGATTTCCACACTAGGTCCAAGCAACCAATAAGAGGATTACTTTCCGGCTCCTAACCCACGCACACAAAGCACTCTACGAAATCGGACCCGAATACCTCAACACACGACTGTCCTTCTACACCCCCCCCCCGCCAGCTACGATCCTCCAACCAGGCCCTTGCCACTGTACCTCGCATCAACAAAACAACCATGGGAGGTAGATCCTTCTCCTACCTGGCAGCTAAAACCTGGAACTCACTTCCCACTCACCTTCGCCTTACACAGAACCACCTAGCATTCAGAAAGCAACTTAAAACGTGGATATTTGACAAGTAAGTCCCCACCCTTCTTCAAGCGCCTTGAGACCCTCTGGGTATGTAGCGCGCTATACAAATTTATTGACTTGACTTGACTATGTCCCATGGTCTGTCCAAATTTGATTACGCTAATAGCCTGTACCACAGATCAGCTTTAACGACCATGAAAAGACTACAACGGATTCAGAACGCGGCTGCCAGACTACTCTTGCATATCAAACCGTGAGACCACATTTCCCCTGCCTTGAAAGCCCTGCATTTGTTGCCAATTGTCAGTATATCTACGTTCAAGCCGCTTTGTATCACCCACAAAGCGATACATGGAATGGGACCATTCTTAATCAGAAATAAAATCACATTCAACAAAGGAACCGCTACTCTAGAGTGGCACCTCATCTCAAAATCTCAAGATACAAGAAAAAAACCATGGGTGGCACATCCTTCTCTGTTCAAGCAGCCAAACTATTGAACTCTTAACCCCCCAACATAAGATGCACGGACAACCACCTTATCTTCAGAAAACTACTCAACAATTGTCTCTTCCTCTCATAAGTATTGTATGCAAACATAATGTTTTAAATATAATAACACTTGAAATCCAAAGTTCATCTAATGCCGTGGTACTCACAGTCCGTGAGTCGCCAGCGGCCGGCATGCCTTCCCTGGCAGCCCGTGGACCTTGCAGGTAATGTACCCATGGCCCCCAGAGAGAAAGAGGGAGAGAAAAAGAAAGTAGAAAGAGAGAGAGAAAAAGAGAGAAAGTGGAGAGAGCGAGAGAGTGGCGAGATAGAGTAGCGAGAGAGTAAACAGAGAGACTGACTGACTCAGAGAGATGATTGACTGGTACAGATTGACTGAGATAGAGACTGGCAGAGAGAGAGACTGACTGACTGACACAGAGAGAGAGAGACTGACAGAGAGAGAGAGACTGACTGACTGACTGACAGAGACTGAATGACCGAGAGAGAAACTGACTGACTGACTGAGAGAGAGCCTGACAGAGAGAAACAAAGAGACTGACTGACAGGAGAGAGAGAGAGAGAGACTGACCGAGAGAGAGAAACTAACTGACTGACAAAGAGAGACTAACTGACAGAGAGTGAATGACTGAGAGACTAACTGACTGAGAAACTGACTGACTGACAGAGAGAGAGAGACTGACTGACTGAGAGAGAGACTGACTGACTGAGGGCAGAGACTGACTGACAGAAAGAGACTGACTGAGAGAGAGACTGACTGACAGACTCTGACTGACAGAGAGAGAGAGAGACTGACTTAGACTAACTGACTGAGAAACTGACTGACTGACAGAGAGAGAGAGACTGACTGACTGAGAGAGAGAGACTGACTTACCAAGAGAGAGAGAGACTGACTGACTGAGGGAGAGACTGACTGACAGAAAGAGACTGACTGAGAGAGAGACTGACTGACAGAGACTGACTGACAGAGAGAGAGAGAGACTGACTGAGACTGACAGAGAGAGACTGACTGAGAGAGTGACTGACTGACAGATGCTAACTGACTGAGAGAGACTGACTGACTGAGTTAGACTGACTGGCAGAGAGAGACTGACTGACTGACAGAGGGAGAGAGAGAGTTCCCTCCTGTGCAATTAGGATGTGACCGCCACCCTGATGGTCACATCCTCTACTTTTAACATTGCGGCGGGTGCATCTTCAAGCTGCACCCGCGGCAATGTTAAAAATGCAGTCATTGCATGTGCATGTAGAAAGAGGCAGACACCGCGCGGTGCCTGCCGCTTTCTGCATGCACATGCAGGGGGGTACCATAGGTACCCCCCATGTGCACCCCCCCACCCCCCCTTCACCTAGAGGCCCGCAACGGGTCCCCGCATGAAGTTCCGTATGCTTTTCCACGGCGGAAAACCGCCGCAGAAAAGCATAATTGATAGCCCATCCTAATATGGCGGACGGTGTCTGAGAGACACCGTCACCATATTAGAGCTTTTCCGCTGCGGTTGTAATCCGACCGCGGCGGAAAAGCTGCGGACAGAAACCAGGACCCACCAGCCATCCTAATGTGGCGGTGGGTCTTTGGTCAGTCCGCTGCGGTTTTTCCGCATCCTCGGGGCCGGCGGTGGCTTCCGCCGGCCCCGAGGATGAGGAAAAACCGCAATCATAATGACCCCCTATATGTGAAATAACTGTATGTATATGTCCTATGTATCTACTAATAAGTGTGTGTGCAACTTGTTTTATTTTTGCAGTTTTTTTTAAAAAACGGACTTTTGACTTTACTCGTTTTTTAATAACATCACGTCTCTTTACTCTAAAATGAAACCTTATAAGCCGACTTTCCTCTTGCGATCAAAACTGACAATGGATATGATCCTGGTGGGATGTGTGCGTGGAATGTATTGAGGTTGGTGCAATTGTGTGTGTGAGATCTTGGAGGGCTAATACACCCATAAAACCGGAATTATGGAGAAAAATATATCACTGGTTTGTTCTCTAGAATGATTTTGAATAACCATGTTTTATAACTCAATAGATATAATGCCATGTTTCTCAACTTAATGGATACAATGCCACAGTGTGACTCACGCAACAAGCGGACTATGAGAACTATGTGCAATGTTTTTTAAGTAAAATTACAAACTGTATTTTCTTTCCGTTTTCTCTCCAAAGGGACCACAATAGGACTTTTCTTTTTCTTTTTCCCTTCTTTTCCGCTTCACAGAGGGCCCACTCAAGCCCGGAAGCAAAACCAAGTAGCCGATTTTTGCTGCTAGGTTTTAGGACTTTAGGCATACTACATTTAACTAGAATTGAGTTCTGTTAGTTGGGACCAACAGAGGTCCTGAGGAGTAAGCAGGAGGGGACTGCTTACAAAACATGTCATGTCGACCAAGTAGATAACGTAACTCGCCCTACTTAAAACCCCTTTTTTACTGTTCCCAGCCAGAGAAGTCATTAAATTAATTTTTTCTACCACCCAGGGAATTTTTAATTGTTTACCTTTCACTTAAATAGGGCCCCACACTTTATCCTAATCACTTTTCACTGTCCTACACATCACACATAGCCTATTGTTAAAAACTGAGTGCTCCCACGTAGTTCGTAGGTCGCAGCACGCCCCGCCCCGTAGAGGGAAGGGAAGACCCCTATGATGAAGCATGACACTAAGGGATTCTTAGTGTGCGAGGGGTATTTATAAAGCACATAATGCTCCCCCTTTGCCATTTGCAAAGAGAACCTTTTCCACCACCTTTAGATATAAGACCTTCACCAATAATTGAAAAACCAATAAACTTTTCACTCCCTTCACATTGATAGAATCTCATTGGTTATGCATACCATTTAAAAGGGTGATTCTATCACCACTGCCTCTACACTTCCTCGATTGTTTTTTGGATCAAAATGGGATGTTTGCATGTTGTATTTTTGGCTGTATCCCGCCACAGGCACTAGGCCAACCCACATTAGAAAGCTTTATTAGAATACATGTGGGAGCATAGAATAATAGTATATTTGTTATTACCAATTGGACTTCACAGCATTTGGGCTTTCCAAATGTAAGCCGGTATGTAAGAAAAAAGGCATATTGAAAAATGCCCTTTAAATCATATACTCATAAGGGAACCCAGAAAAATTTAGAGTTGTACAAAGGACCACTGCCCTAAACTCCGTATGTTGTGTTCATTTAGGAAATACAATGGTTACCTTGATACCTATTTCATACTCTACATATTTCACTGTGTGATTGGTCTATGCTCAGTACACAAAGAAAACCCATTTTAGAGTGCAGCTTAGTTGTTGGCTCTGAGAACCTCAGGTTCTTGGAGAACCTACAACAAACCCTATAGATGCCCACAATCAAAAGGGTCTAGCAAACACAAGGGTACATTGCTTTTGTATATCGACCATCGTGAAAAAAGTTACTGATGAAGACATTGTCAGTAATGGCTGTTTTTTTCTGCTCTGTTTCAATATTTCTTTATTTCAACAGTTGGTTTTGTCATGAGTTACCTTAGGGCCCACTTAGTTCTCCCTTATTTTAGCCTAAATGCACATTGTATGCCGCTTTGCTTTGGACACTTTACACACAACACGTTTGTTTTTGTGCCACAATATTATTTTTGAAATATGCTGCACATGTTTTTTTTATTTAGTTCTCCTTTGTAGGACTCAGTCTGACCATTTTGTACAAGGTCGAACAACCCAGTGCCCTGTTTTTTGGGTGATCTGTTAGCAGCATAGCTTGGCATTCAGACACAACACAGAGGAACAGCAGCTGTTTTCAAGTGCAACATCTCTTATCATATACATCACAGAGAAGGATTCTTGCAGAGTGGAAAAGTCTTAGGACAGGCGCATTAGCTTTCCACAACCTGAGATGCAGACCATCTAACTACAAATGCCAGGTATGGGGGCTAGTTCTAATCCCAGAGATCACAGATACATCACTGTGCTTACGTTGTGAGTGTAGGCTTAGGCAGAAATATCATTCCCCATGGTAGGGCCTTTCTTTGTATAAAGTTTACTCGGAAGGCTGATTACTCTACTCAGTTATATATGTTTTCTAATTGCAGTACAGTTGCTTCAGAATAGAGCATAATAGTGTCAATAAATATTGGAAACTTCTCTTTTGTCTTTATTTTGTTTATAATGGACATGTATGAGAGAGAAAACGAAAGGTGATGATCTGTTTCCACAGTTCCCCTGGGAACTAGAAAGTTGTGTTCTGAGGTGCCAATTTACCTGTTACTCTGGGAAGGTTAGGCGGGCAGGTAAGGCACTACGAGCTAGTCGTATTTGAGCCCATTGTTGCTGATGTGGTATGGTGACTCAGTCCCTACATTCTGACGTCCTGTGATCCAGGCACAGCATTGTTTCCAAACAGAATCAGTGCAACAGTTTCTTTGGGAAAATCTCAAAGGATATACACCTATGACCCCTTACTGAATTTGGAATAAAAAAATATAGCTTTCCTGGTTCACACATGGATTTCACACTTGTTTACACAACAAACTGAAAGTAGGTTCAAAGCACAAAAGAGGAAAAATGGGCTACCTGTTTGGAAAATCCCCAAACTCTAGTGAGATAAAATAGTTTTTTTGATTCAGCTCTGCATGTTCTTGAAAGCTGGGAAGATTATGCATTTAGCACAGCAAACCGTTCGCTGATGCCATTTTCAAGAAAAAAAGACTCTTTTGTCCAAAGCACTTTGTTCCTATTTTTATCAAAAAACTCAAAATTTTGCAATATTTTGGCTACATTCTGGGCCCCATCCAGGGAAATCTTTATACCTCGGGAACCTTTAGAATTTCCAGAGTGTTGTAAAAAAATTAGATAAACTTGGGGCATATTATCAAGGGGCTTTATCTCCGCTTTTTTGGCTTTAAAAGCCAAGAAAGCGGAGATAAAATTATCTCCCTATTACCTAGCTGTCGCTAACACCAGTTAGCGACAGCTAGTAGGAGATAGCGACCATCTTGGGCCCCACTTTGCATGTCAGTGATATTTATCACTAATGACATGCAAAGTGGGCGTGCCAAGATGTTAGCGACTGGAAACAGTCGCTAACATCGCTATCTCCTATTACCAACTTTTGGAGAAATTTGCGCTAAGAGCGAATATCTCCAAAAGCTAACACCTGCCCTGAGCAGTTCTTAGCCATGTTAACCAATGGGAGGTGGATAACATGACTAAGAGCATTATCTCGCTAATGCATGCGTTGCGGACGATTTTTATCGCATTTGCGATAAACCTTGGTAATACCAAGGTTTATCTGCGATAAAAATCGCCGCAGCTCGGCGATAATTTTTTCACGCTAACCAAGCAATAGCGATAATTATCGCTATTGCTTGGTGATATGCCCCAGAATGTGGCTGTCTTATGGAGACATAAAGCTATGGAGGCCTAAGCACAAACAACCCCAAATAGCCAACAAAGGGGATATAGCATGGGGGTGGGGAAGGCCTATCATTTAAGGGGTCAATATAAAAGGTATGCTATGTACTTGAGTTTGTGCGCACTGTATTCCAGCCTTTTTAATGAATCATGTGTCTGGTATTTTGTTTTGCGCATCTGAGTAAACAATTAAAAGCCTCCAATCCATGCTGTCTGTGTTTCCTGCTAGGGTGTCTGGTATATTTTGTTTGTACAGCAAGCGCTGACTAATTTTACACTGCTGAGCAATTAAAGACCTCAGTTTCCTGCTGCCCTAATGTTTTACTAGTGTGTCTGGTATCTTGTTTTTTTGTACAAAGGTTGCTGACCAATTTTACTGTGCCGAACAATTAAAAGTCTCAATTTCCTGCTGCCCTTGTGACCTTCCAAAATGTCTGGTATTTGTTTTTTTTTTGTACAAAGACTGCTGACTAATTAAGTGCCTCTGTTTCCTGCTCCTTTTCCCTTTCCAGAGACTGTCTTCTGGTTGTCAGGCAGCACATTCCATGTCCACGGTGGACTATAAATACAACTTTCAAAGTGTGACAGTCTCCTTGTTTCGTCAATCCCCCGGAAGAGAGTTTTGTCTCCCACCAACACTGCCCATGGGTTGTCCACTGCCTGTGACCAGATCTACCTATTGTAGCCTGAGCGCAAACGGCATACAACTTCTCTTGAAATCTCATCCCCTCAATATTACTTACTACAACCCTGGAACCTGGTTGTTCATACAGCACTGAATTGACTCCCTTTATGTGACTAGGACCATTGTTCTCTCACTTTTAACACTCCTATTGTTAGATTTACTTCATTGTTGAGAATTGTTAACATCCTGCTCCCAGTAGCAAGTCTTCCTCATTCTCAGGAGCAAAGCTCCAATCTTTATACCTTCTACCATGATAATATCGTTACCATAAAGGCAAGGCTCATCCCTCGATCTCTGCCCACCTCTGTTCCTTGGGATATCCCTGACTTTGGATAACCCATTCTCACTATTTTTTCGGAGCTATCTCTGAACATTTTTAAGAAAATTTACACTCAGTTAATCAGTCACCTCTTTTTCCTTGGTCCACTCACGTTACTGCTCTTGCTTCTGAGGCGTTTATCCAATTTTTTACCGAGCTCTACAACTTAGCATTTTGCTTAGCTACTGTCCCTGAGTGCTCGAAGTATGCACTGATTATCCATTTACTAAAAGAAAGCTTCTGCAGACTCAAATTTCCTGTGTAATTACCAGCCTATTTCCCATTTCCCTTTTCCATCTAAAATTCGGGGAAATGATGTAAACAAACAACTCTCCAACTATCTCAACGTTAAGTGTCTCTGATATCAAATATAATCATTTTTTGCCATCACTTTAGCACTGAAACAACTTAAGTTGCAGTCACAGATGACTTAAGATTACTTTTACACAAAGAGGCCTTGATATTGATCGACCTGTCAGCTGCGCTCAACATGATCTCCCACTTTTGCTTAGCCTACCGAGAGGCTGAATCTGTAAACAAGACTGGAAAGGGTTGGTTCGTTTTATCTTCCAGAAATCAATTGTATTCAGTCCATGTTGTTACAAGGGCTCCTCCTTACCTTGCAGGGTTTCACAGGGGGGCCCACTGACCCCAGATGTATTTAACGTCTAAGGAACTCCTCTGATTTCCCTGATACATTCATTCAGCTTGACAACACTTAATCAGTATTTTGCTCACTGATAAAAAGTTAGATCACCCAAAGTAAATTTGTTTTTCTGTATAAGAGCAACAGTTTCGTAAAAAAAAAAACACTGCCTCAAACTTAGCAGTGACAAAACGGAGGTTTTAATTTTTGAAACTCATAAGGTCCATTGGTCCCCTTCTTAGTGGCTGCCCAAACTTGGGGCTCCACCACCACCTTCCGATTCTGCCAAAAGTATTGCAGAGAATCAGATGACATAGACAGGAAGCTTCCAGTCACCAAGCAAGTCAACCAGATAGTTGGGCATTGTTGTCCCTTTTATGATGCTCATCCTCCCGAAACCTCCAGCAAAACTGTTGTTGGTTGGACGACAGTAACGCTCTCTTTCTGGAAACCATGAAAAATCTTGTCATTACCAAACGTATCACTGCTGGGTTGGTTCTAAATCTACCCACTATCATCTGTGATGTTTTCCTAGCCAACATTCATAGACTTCCTATCTGAAAGCGGTTGATTATTGAGACTTTTTGCATGGCTCACAGAGCCTTCAACAACACTTGCCTGGCTACCTGAGAAAGAAATGTCATGCATGTTGTCTCTCCTTGACTATCTGCTCCTCTTGTCATTTAGGACGCTCGATTTAATATCTTGCAGCAAAGCCCTTAAACTCCTCACCACTTTATGAAAGCGTTGCCTTTTTAGTGGTTTGTTAGAACAACATTAATCTCCACTGATTCTGCTTTGAACCGACTCACTCCGGGGAGTAACCTAGAACTCACTCATCATAGCTAAAAAAAGAAAAAGATAAGAGTTCTGAGGAAATAGAAATGTTTAGGTAGTCAGTGTGACCCCCCCTCGCACCCTAACCATGCACCCGTGCTCCATGTAGGTCATGAAATTCCCTTTCCGTGCCTGCAATGAAGACGCATTTGCATTTCCGTCTAACGTTAACATGTCAGCTATTCAGTCCTGTATGATAGCAACGTTAATTTGGCTTTTAGGCCTATGTTTCCAATGCATTTACATGGTGCATATTAAAATAACGCGTAGCACACGTTTTTCTGGCTCAGTCGAGCCAGGCCCTTAATTGAGGCTCCGAGTCTCTTCTGTCTCTGAAAGCTGCAGTTTAGGTATGCATCCCTGACCTCTACCTTACTCCCTGCTCAGGCGAGCGGTGCCCGGCTCGGCCTGGCCTGCCTGCCAAAACGGTATTTTGCCTACAAGTTATCTGCTCAGCCTCCGAAAAACACGTTCCAGTTCAGTAGAATAGGTAAACATATTCCAGCCTGCAGAGCAAAGGGCCCAGCTTTCCTGTCTCCTTGCACGTAATTTACTGCACCCGTTACCATGGTAGACCCATGGCCCCCGCGCATTGCATGAAGAACTATAGGCACGCATTACCATTTAGTATTTAGCGGCCCCAGCCCGAGAGACCTTTTACTTCAGACAACACATCCTCCAAACATAAGATACCAGATATGCCATAGGTGCAGGTCGTTCTGACATCCCAGACACCAGACTCCTCTACTAGTGCTAAAGTCAAGCCCCCCAGTTCTCCCCAGTTACACGTCTTGCTCAGTTGCGCACGCATCCAGGGTAAAAGTTTCTGCTGACCCTGCAGAATTTCTCTATGCATCCACCCACCTATGATACTTCTGTGATGTTTCCAGCACACACCTCCGTGTACGCCCCTGTGCACGCCTTCTTTTACGCACATGTGTTCTTATCTTCTCTCTTTTTCACTTGTTACGCCTACTGTATACATTTCCATTATACAGTTTTACTATATATAATGTGTGATGTTAATAAAATGTTGAATATCCCTTCCTGAACCTTAGTGGTGATGGAACCCGATGTCCAGTGTCTCGAGCCACTTAAATAAAGCCCGTATGACTCGGATACCACGGACTCTGCCTCTCATTTTATTGAGCTATTCTTATTGTCACTCAATGTATAGAAAAATAGTCCCGGTAATTTTATTTACCACATAATCTGGCGCCCGAATAGGGACTCCTCCCCTTCCCCACTCGCCGGCGATGTAACGCAGGCCCCTGACCCCTTCTACAGCTGTGACGGACTCCTGTGCACACCTGCGGGTTTTCCTGCTATCTCCCTCAGGCCCACGGAGGAGACGGAGACTGCGGTCCGGCATCCAGACGAGGCGGTGAGGAATGCAGAGAATCCCGACCAGAGCCCAAGCCGAGAGAGCAAGGTCCGAGGTATCTGGAAGCCCACCTGTTCCGAAGCGCATGCGTAGTAGCAGCCAGACGTCGTAGCAGCCCAGTCCAGTCCAGTGTCGAGTTTTTCGAGGCCTTCAGTTCTGCTTCCCGGTGAGTACCGTTGCTGGGGCGCATCTAGACGGGTTCATTAATTTGTGCCCGGTCAAGACGGGTCTGGGTACACAGATCCGGTCAAGACGTGTTCACTTAGGTGGATACGGTATGACGTGTCTCTTTATGGGACCGGTATATCTGTACTGTTTTTGCAGTGCATCTAGTAATCCAGTATTCTAGAAATCCAGTATTCTAGTATTGTTTCTCGAGATTTTTCAGAAATTGTGTTTTTCTATGTACCAGGTAGTACCAGTCTGAAATGTTTTAATGTGTTTAATGTCGTGGTATGAATGATTGTTTGCTAGTCATTACTGTGTTTATTGTGTAAACGCTCAAGTAAAATTCAAATATGCCGCTGTTTTCGAAATTACGTCAGATAGGAACCAGGAAAGGGATACTCGAAGAAGCAGTTCCCGTCCCGCCTAGGGACACTCCCGGACATTTTATGTACCATAAGCATGGCTTAGATGCCATACTGTACTTAGACTTATGGGTTGATTACACCAAAGATCTGGAAGAGAAATATAGATGGCCTGTCTCAGGGACATGGGATGCTGATTGCATCATGAGAGTAGAAGAAGCATTATGGAAAAAGAAAGCCAGACAATCCCAGAAAGATGCCATAGAATTATGGCGTAAAGAAGCGCATAGAAGAACAGAAAAAGAACTTAGAAAAGCAGAGAAAAGTAGAGAATCATCAGAAAAAGCCCAAGAAAAAGAATTACTAGAAGAAGGTGAACGAGTTAGAGCAGAACAATTAGACCGACAAAGAAATGCCCTTATGAAAGGCATGTACCCTCTTCTCGCCGAGGGCCTGCCTAAGGCCACCTCGGAAGTACCCAGTAATTTACCGCCACCACTGGTTCCAACTAAACTCCGTCATAAACAGACCGCAGCGGACATTTTTCTTTCTTCTTACTTAGATGACACTGTCCCAGAATATGCAAATACAAATCCTCTTCGAAATGTTAATCCGCCCAACCCTGTTCAAGACACGATTCCCCCCACTGTCCCTCCTGCCACTGGTCCTGGTAATCCCTTTAGCGGGCCAGCAACACAGGGCCAACCTACATTGCCTACACCTACTTCTACTACACCTACTTTACCAGCTACACTACCACCAGCGACAGCACAACCAGTAATACTTGACGATCACACTTCAGGAGGAGCAGCAGGAGGTATTCCTATCACCCCGCCTCAAGTAAAACGAACCACATTAAGAGAAGCAGCATTACAACGCACACCAAAAGTAACTACATACGCAGCCCTTAAACAGTACCTCACTGATTGCAGATACGATCTAGTACCAGGCGAAGACCATATGATCCTATATTCAATACGTCTACGACGTGTTACAAACTATTTGACTATTTTGCCAGATATGCGAGAACATTTAGACAACATATATCGTTTTATTAGAACGGGGGAGAGACCAGAAAGTATTCACGAGGCCATGGCACACCGGAAGGTGGAGACTCAAAATATGATCTTACAGTTTCTGATAAATTGTTTGATAAGGGAACAAGACCAGCCCGGTTATAATAAAGAAGAGATGGATGTCCTGACAAAATGGAGTGATAACATAGCTGATGGTAAACATAGTAGACAGGCTTGTATAGAAGCCATGTACAGAAAGATTCGTAAAGTAATTACAGACATACACGAGAGAGAAAGAGCAGCGAGAGAAGCCGATAAAGCGGAAGATGAAGTCTCAGAAGACGATGATATCGATATTGAAAACCCAAATAGAATAGCGTACGTAGGTAGGGCGAGACCTTTTGAAAGACCCTTTGACAAACCCATACGTCCAGAAAGCAAGAAACGTTTTCTTTCTCCCATACCAGAACAATGTTCTCTTGAACATCTATTCCAAGCCACTGATAAAATACTGAAACAACGAATAGGTTACAGCGAACTTAGTTCCATGCATGAACAGGAACTAGCCCGGTCTGCAGTACAATGGGCTGGCAATACTAGCGTATATAAAGATGATTCAGTAGCGCAAACATTTTTGAACCTTTCCCCAGACGAACAGCGATTAGCTGGTATGTACATGATTCAACATCTCATTACATTGTATGAAAGTCAACATTCTGATCCAGGTCCCTTATATAATATATTGGAAGAGTTACTCCTAGGTAGATGGAGAGGCCTAGGTACCGATTTAATTAACATCATTCTAGAACAGCGACACAAATACAGGACTTTCCTGACTCCACATTTTGTTCCCGTTCCACCCCCAGCACGGAAACCATTTTACATAGACAGACAGAACCCCTTACGAGACGTTCATCCAGTCCGGAGGACGGATGGTGAGCTAGAACGAGTATTCGTATACACACCCTTAACGAAAATTGAATTATTGGAAATGAAAAAATTAGTACCCTGTCACGATAAAGATCCAGCAGGGTTTCACCGTGAATTAAAGGACATGCTCCACATGGGAGAGTATACGTATCCCGATATCATTAAAATGTTGAAAGTTCTGTTGCCTGCAGGGATTTACGAAAAACTTAAAGAAAAAGAATGGGAGGTGGGAGAGAAAAAGATTGATTGGGCAGAATTAGAGCACGAAGAAAATACAAGAGTCCCTGGTACTGGTCTTGGGGAAAAAGCTAAAGGTTTACCAGAATTATTAGTACAGGTCTTACCGAGGTTATTAACAACTAAAAAGGAAGACTGGGATGCTATCTCAGCCTGCAAACAGAAACAAGATGAAGACACTAGTGATTTTTATTCCAGATTCGAGAAATGTTTTATTATAAATAGCGGTCTGAAAACAAGTAGTGAATCGTACCCACATCTTTTTGTGACCAAATTAGTAGAGAATTCCTTGCCACAGGTTAAAAATAGAGTACTAAAGGTAGAAAGTACCTGGCAAGCTAATACTCCTTCCCAAATGTTGCAAATGTTACAGTACCATCAAAACCGAATTAGGGAAGAACACGAACACGAACAGAGATGCATGAAAGACACGAAAATGAAAGTATTAGTTGCTCAGTCTGTCCCAGCTGATGGTCAGAAGAGGGGTACGACACCGACCAGTCATTCTGCAGCTCCTGTTAAAGGGAACTGCAACTATTGTAAACAGCCAGGTCACTATATAAACGAATGTGCCGTTCTGAGACATAATATAGCTACTGGCAAGACGAAAGAGAGACCGCGTCCACCTAGACAAGAACATGTTCCCCAAAATATTCCACAGAACACGCAACCTCCACAGAATTCGCAACAGACAGTAGCTGTACCCCAGCCCCAACCCATAGCTGCCACACAACATGTCACGCAACAAATGTACCAGTATGCACAGTCGGACTACCCCGATTACCAGCAGTACTCATGAAACAGCCTAGAGAGGTAGGTTGGCTTGCCCCTTATCGAGGTTCCTGTAGATCAAGAGGGTCCCTATGTACATAGTCGGGTATTAGGGAAAGACAGAAAGTTTTTGATTGACACGGGGGCGAGCAGAACTACCATCAGTCATGACGAGGTTCCAGGGGCACCCCTCTCAGGCTCACAGAATGTTTCCCTGGGATTTTCAGGAAAGCCTATTGTTAATGAAGTGTCAAAACCAGTTCCCCTAGAAGTTGGTCCGTTATCTCGAACTACAGACTTGTTGCTTACGAAATCATGTCCTGAAAACTTGCTTGGTATTAAAACGTTGAAAGCACTAGGTGCAGTGATTTGTTGTTCTCCGGAAGGAGTGAGATTGTTTTTACGTGATTTTAAAGGTCATTATGTTTTGAGAGATTTTGATCCCAGACTGCAGAATGTTCCACAGCATTTATGGGCACAAGGCCCAACTGATGTAGGTTGTATGCACATTACACCATACCGTGTCACACTCAAGCAAGGAGTTGTACTACCCCGAATCCGACAATACAAGTTACCACCTGATGCTGTAGAGGCCTTACTGAAAATCGTTGACGAGCTCATTGCACAAGGAGTGGTTGTAGAAACTGACTCCAATGTATGTAATTCCCCTGTCATTCCGATTCTTAAACGAACTGACCCGAATGCACCACCGGTCTACAGATTGGTGATTGATCTTCGAGAATGAAACAAATGCATAATACCACAGTACCCCGTGGTCCCAGACATTTCGTCATTATTGACTGCTATTGACTCAGAAGCTGCGTTGCTCATTGTAATCGATCTCAAGAACGCCTTCTTTAGTGTTCCCATACACCCGGAAAGCCAATATCTTTTCGGATTCTGTTTAAATGGCCGAAGCTTCAAATTTGCACGTGCTCCTCAAGGATTCACAGAAAGCCCTAGTATCTACAGCCAAGCTTTAAAACGACAATCACATGCCTACTGACACTGCCCTACTCCAGTATGTTGATGATCTACTGATCACCGCACGAACAGAACGAGATTGTGAACGTGCATCACTGACAGTCCTATATTTTCTGGCGGAGAGGGGGCACAAGGTATCCCCTTCAAAGTTACAATTCTGTGCCCAGCAAGTGGTGTACCTTGGACACTTGCTGTCCAAGAGGGGTAGACAGTTGACACCTGACCGTATCCAGTTGATTGCACATCTTCCACAGCCCAAGACACAAAAGGAGGTACGGGCCCTCATTGGCCTCACCTCTTACTGCAGACAATGGATTCCTCAGTACGCATATCTAGCAAAGCCACTCATACAGTTGACAACACAGGAGGCAGCGACTTCGACTGTCCTCCCTTGGACTCAGGAACATACACAAGCTTTTGATGAATTGAAGAAAGCTTTATGTCAAGCACCTGTTTTAGCGACACCATGTTACAGCAAACCTTTTACACTTTTTGTTACTGAACGCGATGGCACTGCATTATCTGTTCTGACACAAGATCAAGCAGGAAAACACAAGCCATGTGCTTATTTTTCTAGTACATTGGATCCAGTAGCCCAGGCTGCGTGCCTAAAATCAGTTGCAGCAACAGCTCTAGCAATCAGACAAAGTGACTCCATAGTATTAGGGCATCCCCTGACAGTACAAGTTCCACACTCTGTGGAAGTTCTCCTAAACAGGACACAGACTCAGAACTTGACCATAGCACGCCTGACAGGTTATGAATTGACACTGTTCCAGCCACACATAGAGATCAGACGTTGCAATACATTAAATCCTGCTACACTTTTGCCCTCGAGCACAACAGACCCTACACCACATGACTGTGTGGAAGTCATTAACACGATTACGAAACCAAGACAAGACTTGACAGACATTGCATTACCCGACCCGGACCTGACACTTTATGTGGATGGTTCATGTATGAGAACAAGCACAGGAGAGTTAGTGGCCGCATATGCAGTGACCACTGAAACTGAAGTCATAGAAACACATCGTATTGACACACTGTCTGCTCAAGCAGCAGAGCTTATTGCTCTGACCCAAGCCTGTATACGAGCCAAGAACCTGAAAGTAAACATATACACAGATTCACAGTATGCATTCGGAGTCGTACACGACTTCGGCGTTCTCTGGCAAGAGAGAGGTTTTTTGACCTCCCACGGAGCCAAGATCCAGCATGGTCCCCTCATTCAAGCTCTGTTAGAAGCAATACATTTGCCTACAGCCATAGCCATCATGAAGTGCAAAGCACATACTAAAGTTACTGACACGATTTCCCAGGGTAACGACCTGGCAGATCGAACAGCCAAGCTTACAGCTCAGACTCAGATAGACATATCGACTGACCTGACAAAGACTGAAGTCACTTCACTGACGCATTGTATGACAGTCAGGGATCCCACACAAGATGTACTCGACATACAGACACATGCCACTCCAGACGAAATTAAGAAATGGACCGAACAAGGAGGGATCCAGACAGATCAGGGATGGTTGACGAAGGGAAAAGCCACATGGTTTCTCCCCGACTCTATGGTTCGAGTTATCATTAATACAGCACATAGTCCAGCACACTTAGGAGAGAAAGCCATGTTAGACAGCATCCAGAATATCTGGTTCAACAAGCATTTACGTGCAGCAGCAAAACAGAAAGTACGTACCTGTATGATCTGTTGTCAGTTCAATCCAGGCAAAGGCATACCTGTGGACAAGGTGGATTCCATCCTCCTGACCATCCTTTTGAAGTCCTCCAGATGGATTATATCCAGATGGACAGATGCCGAGGATTCAAGTATGTCCTCGTAGTTGTATGTGCCCTTTCCAGATGGACAGAAGCGTACCCAGTCCCAGATTACACTGCTGTAACCACCGCCAAGCAGTTGGTTCGTGAATTTTTCCCACGATACGGCTTGCCCCGTGTCGTGTACTCAGATAATGGACAGCCATTCTCGTCCGAACTCATGAAACAGGTATCACTCCTGTTAGGATATCAGTGGAAATTTCACTGTGTACGACACCCCGAAGCAGCAGGTCTCGTTGAGAGACATAATCAGACCCTGAAAACACGGTTAGCGACAGTCTGTGCAGAAAAAGGTGTAGATTGGATGGTAGCCTTGCCGGTTGCCCTGTTTTACATGCGTATGGTAGCTCATTCCAGGACAGGGCTATCCCCGTACGAAGTGGTCTTTGGCAGACCACCGAATATGTGGGGGACGCCTATGCCGCGTAAGATAACAAATGTTGACAGTACTATGCTGACAGATTACCTGGCTTCCTTGATGTCTGCACTACTATCTTGTCGTTCACAGGTCGCGGCTGCCTTCCCGGACAACACCCAAGTGAAACCGCATGAAATCGTTCCAGGAAACCTAGTGCATATAAGAAATTTCGACCGATCAAGCCCTTTGGAGCCCAGGTGGAAGGAACCGAAACTGGTGTTGATGACAACGAGGACCGCAGTTAAAGTGGAAGGACGGAAAGGCTGGATCCATTCCAGCCACATCAAACGCTTTCATGGACTGAGTCCAGAGACTGTACCCAAGGACTGCCCCGTCTCCGACACAGACTCTAAACTCCCTCTGTTAGAGAAAACTCCGCAGCAGGAGTATAAAAAAAAGTTGAGGTCTAGTAAGTCAGACAGCGTTTAATTGTTTAAGTCCCCCTAGGGTGAAGCGGTTAGACAGGTTTCTGACATGTATGAGATAGACCCAAATAGTGAGAGAGATAGACAGAAAGTCAAGAAAATGAAATACTGTAAAAATCTGCATAGCAGATGCATCATGACATTGCCTTTTATGTTTTTTCTCAGTATTACGATCATATGTATAAGCTGGACATTACATGTTTTCTTTCCTCCTCTTGGCTCACATGTACATTCTTCTTTCAATGACACTATAGAGCATACTTTTAGTGACCTGCCACCACACGAATTGTCCTATCGTCTAGCACTACGCAACAACACTTTTATCCGTATGTTACACCATCCTCATCAGACCAGCAATGCCACGAATTGCTGGGTATGCGGCCGACTCCCTCCCTATCAGAAATACAAGGGAGCTCTGCCCCTCTTTCCCTATCCGTTTACACATAATGGTTCGTGCGGTGCATGGTTTACTTTAATGTCCTCCTTAGGCAGTGAGTCCACAGTTTCCCAAGGCAATTGGATATGGGGAAATCTGAATACAGTTATGAATAAAGCATGTTTCCCAGACAAAGACAGCCTTCCCCAAAGGACAGGGACCGATCTAGAAAATGAAGTGTATGGATTAGGAAATTTTACCCTTAACCTCATGATTCTGAACGTTCAGTCCGAGACTAATTCGGACTTGCCGTTTATAACAGTATTACCAGTAACAGGTGAATTATGCGTTAAAAAGAATGGTTCAGTACATCTAGGACACAGTGATTGTAATACTGTGGTCGAATTCAGTGATAAAGGAAAGTCTACTTTCAAAGCTTCCCGCCATTCCTATTTTATTTGTGGTCAGACAGCTTATGTACGTCTGCCTTTAGATTGGGATGGAACGTGTTATATTGCGTTCCTACTACCACCTGTTTTCCTAGCCCCATCCGATTATCATCGAAATTCACACCTTGTACATATAAGACATAAGAGGGAGATCGAGTCCCCTATTGTTGATCAGACTGAAACAACATTGGAGCAATATACCGATTTCAATAAAGGATTCTTTTTCTTCATAGGCCCCATTCAAAATAGTAAATTAATACGTAGATTAACCAGAACTCTTGAAGCAGTAGTGAATGAGACTACTTCTGCCTTAGGTAACTTAACCGAAGAACAGTCTGCTATGAGACTTGTTGTTCTTCAAAACCGCCTTGTCCTTGACGTCATCCTGGCCGATAGGGGCGGAGCTTGTAGAGTGATCGGCTCCAGTTGTTGTGTGTTTATTCCTAATAACGCACCGTCAGTATACAAAGCAATAACAAGACTCCATCAGATTGCTCACCAGATACACCAGAATCCAGGCACCTGGACATGGCCCGGTTGGCTCTGGAGTGTGATATCCGCCTGGGGATGGAAAGTACTATCATTCCTAGGTATAATACTGCTCATAGTATTCAGTTGTTGTCTCTGTCTGCAATGTGGGCCAGCGATTTGCGGCTTGTGCGCCACGTCTTGTATTCCCCGTCTAAGTCCACGTTTCCGTTCCCGAATGAAGAAAGATGAGCAGATGATGTTATATGAACAGATAGATGGTCTCATGAAAATAGATATATCCTGAAGGGCGCAGTAGGGGCCAAGGAGGGAATGAGGAAATAGAAATTTTTAGGTAGTCAGTGTGACCCCCGCTCGCACCCTAACCATGCACCCGTGCTCCATGTATGTCATGAAATTCCCTTTCCGTGCCTGCAATAAAGTCGCATTTGCATTTCCGTCTAACGTTAACATGTCAGCTATTCAGTCCTGTACGATAGCAACGTTAATTTGGCTTTTAGGCCTATGTTTCCAATGCATTTACATGGTGCATATTAAAATAACGCGAAGCACACGTTTTTCTGGCTCAGTCGAGCCAGGCCCTTAATTGAGGCTCCGAGTCTCTTCTGTCTCTGAAAGCTGCAGTTTAGGTATGCATCCCTGACCTCTACCTTACTCCCTGCTCAGGCGAGCGGTGCCCGGCTCGGCCTGGCCTGCCTGCCAAAACGGTATTTTGCCTACAAGTTATCTGCTCAGGCTCCGAAAAACACATTCCAGTTCAGTAGAATAGTTAAACATATTCCAGCCTGCAGAGCAAAGGGCCCAGCTTTCCTGTCTCCTTGCATGTAATTTACTGCACCCGTTACCATGGTAGACCCATGGCCCCCGCGCATTGCATGAAGAACTATAGGCACGCACTAGCATTTAGTATTTAGCGGCCCCAGCCCGAGAGACCTTTTACTTCAGACAACACATCCTCCAAACATAAGATACCAGATATGCCATAGGTGCAGGTCGTTCTGACATTCCAGACACCAGACTCCTCTACTAGTGCTAAAGTCAAGCCCCCCAGTTCTCCCCAGTTACACGTCATGCTCAGTTGCGCACGCATCCAGGGTAAAAGTTTCTGCTGACCCTGCAGAATTTCTCTATGCATCCACCCACCTATGATACTTCTGTGACGTTTCCAGCACACACCTCCATGTACGCCCCTGTACACGCCTTCTTTTACGCACATGTGTTCTTATCTTCTCTCTTTTTCACTTGTTACGCCTACTGTATTCATTTCCATTATACAGTTTTACTATATATAATGTGTGATGTTAATAAAATGTTGAATATCCCTTCCTGAACCTTAGTGGTGATGGAACCCGATGTCCAGTGTCTCGAGCCACTTAAATAAAGCCCGTATGACTCGGATACCACGGACTCTGCCTCTCATTTTATTGAGCTATTCTTATTGTCACTCAATGTATAGAAAAATAGTCCCGGTAATTTTATTTACCACAGTTCTTCCATCCTGCAAGACTACTAGTCCAGTCAGTCACTTATCTTATTTTCAGCCTCCGAGATGAAACAGCAATCATCAGATAACATAAAATACCAACAGTCTAGATTAGTGACATTAGAAACTTGACGGTCTTTTGTAGGCAATACATCTAGAATTTCATGACTTCCTCGCCTCCCTTCAGGTAAAAAAAAATCTAGGTAGAGTAACTGGCCTAGCATGGCCACATCTGCCCAGTATTCCAGAGTGTGGCCGCATCTGCTCAAAGTAATTGTCCAATGACTACCTGCAACTTTTGGGAAATGCAGGACTTCATGTCTAAGTAAGCTTAGGTAGGATTAAAGTTTAAGTGGCCGAATTAGAGATTTAATTCCCTTGTAATAAGTCGGACGGGATATTTGCCGCATTAGTGAAAGAATATCATGGCTGCCAGCTCTGAATCATGCCCTTAATTTCATAACTCTGCTTAGAAAAAGCCTAAAAAAATGTTTCTAAGATAATTCATATTTGATTTTTTAAATCAAATTGTGTGCTGAAATCTGATTTGTAATAACTACTGACTGCTACTGGGGCACTTGCTTTTCGGCTCCTTCTCTACTCTCAATTCCGACAGCGGCAATCTTGAAATATTTTTATCAAAATTATTAAGAGGCACATATGCAGCAATGTTGTCACCTGTGGAAACAATAACACACTGGGAAAGCCAGTAGGTGTCATGGAAGACGTCTATTGGCTTTTTCAATGCTTGTTTGACATTATTCCCAGGAAACATGAAAATCAAATACTTGCACTTCTAGGATGTAGAAAATATTGGTAGAACATTTATTGGACACTCTTTTATTCTTATTTTTAGATCGTATAAATACAGTGCAGGGGATAAATATAAAAAAAACAATAATAGTATAACTCAGGAGTTAAGACACAACGTGCACATAATTTCATGCATAATTCACAACCGATTCATCACTAAATGCCACGGACACCTGTACAAATTTCGCCTAAATACAATCTATGTCGAAGGAGAAAGAAATGATCGAATGTTGCGATGGTTTAGGAACGCAGCTCTGTCTGCATGATACAGTATTATTTTCTAAATCCAAACTCTTTAATTGTGGGGAGATTCATTAAGCATTCTTCTGTGATTAATAGTAAGTGTTTCTTCTCAGCTCTACTAGATATAAAAAAAAACCTGCCGTTTGCCCCTATTCATATCCTTCTTGTAATTACAAAGAGATACCAAGGTTGTTAAAAAGCTGAGGGAGAAACAGAATGGAAGATCTCAATTATGATAATGCCAAGGAAAGCAGGACCCGCATCTACACGTGTTCAGATGCTACCATCTCTCTCCATTATAAAGACAGATGCAATACATTGCAAGCACTGTGCATGTGTGACGTCTTAAAGGCTACGATAAAGTCTAGGATAATCGGGTTTCTAAGGCACAGTTTAATATGTGAGCCCATAGACTTCCAGGAAACCATATGCGGCCATCACAATGGAGAGATTCTACTTCCGGATGCGGCATTGTGCAGGTTTGTGGTAGTTTTGGTCTAGATGCTTATCCTTCTAGATGCATTGATGGTGCGGTCCATTATACCAAATAATGTAAGACAGTGAGCACGCAGCCCATCCCTCTTACGCTGGCCTGGATCAAACATACTACACATTGGCCATTGCTGATTCTTTTCGAAAATATTGCTGAGTACAGTAGGGTGGACGTGGCGTACAAGGAAATCTTGATTCGATTTCTTCAGAGTGCAATACGTTCATTATGGATTTAAACAGTAATGGTTTCGTTGATTAAAGCTTCATCATAAAATGTTTTCAAACTGTAATGCACTAAGGGGCAAGGTTACTATATTCTCAGAGTGCTGCACTTCACTGCATGAGTAGAAGAGAGCAGGAGAGCGCCATATTTACAGAAATATGCCCCCCCCACACTCAATAGGACTGCGCAGAAATATGCACCTGTGCACCATGGACACACCTTTGCACCGTAGTGCAAGGGTTTCTCCGTGAGTCTAGCATAGGGTTTGTACTGGAAGGATAGCCTTCCAATACAAAAAACTAGGCTTAGACTAACTATACACCTTTTCCCACTTTGTGTGTGTGCTGTACAGTGCAGTACACTGTTGTAAGGTAAATTGTATAGATGACCACAGGTAGCCAGGAGGTATTTTCCATGTAAGAGGTTTATTGGTTGTTAGTTACAGGTCCCATAGAAGTCTTGTTGAGGTCTTAAGAAGATCATATGGAAGGTCCCACCAGGAGCTGCATGGCTGCTGCTCAGCCCACTCTCTTCAACTGTCATTCTGCACACACACACACACAGGCACACTCACATTCCACTCTCTCTGTCATCAAGCATTCCAACATTCTACACAGACTTCACATTCATTCTGGCTGAGCAGCTAAGAAGGAGATGAATCAAGGTACAACACACGCATGCAAAGCTGAAAATGGAAGGAGAAATGAAAGCATTTCTCCTTCACAGCATCTATTTGTGCCATTGAAGCGTGTTAGTTTATCCATAGCAACCCCCTCCGCTCCTTGGTTCACCGACATCAGAGCTAAAAAGAAAAGCGACGGTAAAAGACGGGAGCGTAAGTGGAGAAAATCTTACGCTACGGAGGATAACATTGGGTATAGAAGGGCTCTGAAAGAATACAGTAAATTTCTCATTATTAAGAAAAGAGATTTCCTGGCCAACCAGATTGTTAGTGTTAGGAATTCCTCCAGGGACGTTTCTAAGGTCGTGAAATGTTTTACCAAGACCTCTGCACTTCAGCACCCTGTGGTTCCTTCTGTGGAGATGTGCAACAATCTCTCAAATTTTTTTGAGGAGAAAATTTCACAGATCTATGCATGTTCCGTGTAGATCATCACTCTAGTTGGGGAAGATGCAATCTGTCACCATGACCAGGACCGGCCAGTATTTTCTGAGTTTGCTATGATTCCTGTTGAGGCCTCCCTGGCCAGCTAGATGTTACAGTCTGCTGGCAGAATAGCTTAAACCGCCCCCTCCCCTTAATGCCACCTGGAATTCCTCACTCCAGCTATGGGGTTTTCCATCTGCCTGGAAACATGTGTTTCTCCTCCCCATATTGAAGAAACCAAAGTTGGCTGCCTTTGTTGAATCTAATGGGCTTCTGCATGATTCTCAGTCGGGCTGTCGCCTCGGTTATAGCACCGAATCCGCCCTGATTGAGATGGCTGATGTCATTTGCTGAGCAGTGGATGAGGGTGCGGAGACCATGTTGGTACTTCTTGATCTGTCAGCAGCATTTGACATGATGTCCTAGTCCATCTTGCTTGATTGTCTTAAGCAAATTGGCATCTGTGGGACGGTGTTGGACTTGATCATGTTTTACCTTCATAGCCGAGACCAACAGGTCTTTCTCCACCCTTTCTCCTCCGAGGCACAGCCTCTAAGATGGGGGGTGCCTCAGGGCTCGGCCATGAGTCCACTTCTATTTAATACCTATCTGGCACCATTGGCGGAACTCATCGCTAGCACAGGAATCAAGGTGACACCCAACTGATGTTTTCCTTTGGTCAAGTGTCGGTATCCGTTTTTGACTGTTTTAGAGAGTTCCTTAAAAATATTTCCGTCTGGATGAGCAGCAATTTTTTAAAGCTCAATGCAGACAAGACAGAGTTTCTGTTTTTTAACCAAACAGTCCCTCCCCCAGCGGCCTTGTGGTGGCCGGTAGAACTGGGAACGGCTCCCATCCTTAAAAACACTGTCAAGATTCCTGGTGTCCCTTGGGACAATGACTTATCCCTTTTTGCACATATCCAGCACGTTTCTGCTGTCTGCTTTGGTAAGATGAAAATTATTAGAAAACTCATCAACTTCTTGCCACAGACAGCTCGTAAAACTGTGGTGCATGCGTTCGTCACCTTCCATTTCGACTACACCAATGGAATCTATTTGGATCTGCTCAGCGGCTTGATCCGCAGGCTGCAGATTGTGCAAAATGTGGCAGCTAGGCTGGTCTGCAAGTTCCCTCTCCGTCACCACATCTCCCCCCACCTCAGACAACTCCATTGGCTCCCTCTGGCCAAGAGAGTTGAACTTAAGGCCCTCACATTTGCTTTCCAGGCCTCCTAGGCAAGAGGCTTGAGTATCTGAGGATGAGACTTCGACCCTACCGGCAGGGTAGATCGCTGCGGTCCAAATCCAAATGCTAGATTCTCATCCCTCGCTTTGTTAAAATGAGAATGGGGGGCAGAACTTTCAAGGTGGGAACCTCTAAATGCTGGAATGACCTGCTCCTCCAACTACGTTTGATGCACTCTGAACAGGAGTTCAGAAAGGCCTTGAAGACCTGGCTGTTCAGCCGTAGAGACTAGTTCCCTGCTAGCATGGCTACGATGTTATCCACTTTAGCGCCGTGACACCTCAGTTGAGGTAGCTGCACGCTCTATAATTTTTTTTATTATTATTATTAGAATTATTATTATTATTATTATTATTATTATTAATAATAATAATAATAATAATTGAAAGGGTCATTATTTTCTCACACTAAACCCTGTCTACTTTTTTAAGTATCACCAAACATGAAAAGGAGCATATAATTATGTAATCAATTTTGCTCAATTAACAGCAGTACAACAAGTTCCAAACAATATTCTATCATCAAATGTTGAAGATCAAATATCCATTCAAATTCCTCAGGAGTCTTGTGCATGAATTTCAATCCACTTTGTTGAAGATTATTAAGTGGAACAATAGCGCCACAGCCCAGCCAACGTGTTTCGTCCTTACTGACTTCATCAGGTTAGAGTTATGAGTAAAATCATAATGTTGCACTGAATGAACAAGAGTCAAATAAGCACCATGACCAGTAATGACTCAATATAATGAGTTGTTGGGTGATATAGAACTCCCTTGTTAGTTTGAGTCACATTCCCATATTTTGAGAAAGAACACATGTGTTGATTATGTAATTATATGCTCCTTTTCATGTTTGTTGATTTTGAATTTTCTGTGACCACAAAGCAGTGGGGTCCTGATCAGTTGAGCATTGGCAAGATATCATTACAACACTATTTTACACTAGTGCGACATTCGATGACCCACACTGCGAGTGCTTCTCAACGGTAGTACTTTTTTAGGTAAATAGGGCTTAGCGTCAGAAACCTTGGGTGGTTTTATCGGAATGCCCATGCACCACCTATTATGCGCCTCCTTGGCGCTAAGTAATGCAAAGCAGCGGTATACGCTGCTTTGTGCAACTATCCAGTGATTTTCCAGCGCTATACAAGTGTAGCCCTGGAAAGTAAATTAGTAAAAAAGATTTCGCATAGATTTGTGCCTTTTGTGATGCAAACACAGTGCTAAAACTTAGTAAAAATGCCTTCCCAAATTGGGTACCATTTTTCTCAGAAGACTTGTGGGAACATTGAGTCGTAGGAAATTTGTGGATCTCTGCAGATTCTGAACTTTCCCTCACAAAACTGTGAGGAAAATGTGTGTGTTTAGCCAAAGTTTTAGGATTACAAGGGCTTCTAGGTAAAAATATCCTTGTGTGATTCATGGATCTCACACCACACTGGACACCGCTGGGTGTCTAGTTTTCAGAAATGGTTGTGTTTGGTAGATTTTCCTGGGTGGTGGCTGGTTCCAGGTCTACATCCTCAACTCTCTACATTAAAAAAAACAACGCTCGGTTTTGAGTGGAAAAATGTTATCTGTTCATGTTGCATTGTGGGTCTTTTTCTGACAAGGACGCTAGGCTCCTCACACACACAAGTGTGTTAACATGTTTATTTGGGGACATGTGGAAATTCTGGGTGGTATGAAATTTGAGCATTTGAGTAGATTATGTACATTTGCTTTACAAAAATGTGAGCGAGTTGAGGGCTATTAAGTAAAGTTTATAAAGCTTTGAGGGATAAGTCACACCAGCCTTGACTCCCCCTTCTAGTTTTCAGACATTTCTCAATCACAAATAGAGAGACAGAAAATTTTACAGTGAGCTCATCTAAATTCCAACATCTAATTATGTCTAATCAAAGGGAACAAATGCACCCCAATGAGAGACGTCGGCGCCAAGACACCCTAGGGTATATGCTGCGCTTTATAAATGCCAATAAATAAATAAATAAATAAATAAATAAATAAATTTGAAACCAAATCAAACATCCATTTGACTTTTTAAAATAGACTCTAAGTAACTTTAGTTCATTTAGTGGCATACTTCATAATCAAGTCCTTAGCTGGGGGTACTCAGACTCAACCTTGAAGGTTAAGGAAGTTCTTGTTTTTGATAGAGGGATATATGTCTTAAATGGCCTAGGAGTGCCCTAAATGTATCAACAGGTATATATATTCAAGAACCTCTTGCAAGGTTAAAAACATGATGTGATTATGTTGGAGAACATTATCAACTCCAACATATCGGGTCTACATGTTTTAGCCATGGGTTTGCCTCAACTAGTCAAGTGGCTTTCATCAGGACCAAATTTATAGATCCCTATTCAAAATCCCAGTTAGAATTATTTTATAATTGTATTATTAGTGCACCCTACTTTGTGCCACTCATTCTTTTATACATGCCACAATTTATGAACCGTCCTGAGGTATTTCCTCAGTTTAGTTAGTTAAGTATTCCTAAGGAAGACCCCATAGAGAAACAGGGAGGGTTTAGCCTTTCACGCTCTCTGGTTCCTTCCTGTCATGGGAGCTGGGCTTACCAGCACAAGTGGGGGGGAACCATTTTTACTGGGAAACCGAGGGTGGTAGGCAGTTTATGGATTCCTTTAAATTCCAGAAGTTTCACTCACAGAAATATAAGGAAAATGTATGTTTTTAGGCAAAGGTTGAAGATTGTAAGGGCTTTTGGCAATGGTGGCTCCTCCGCTAGGACATAGGAGCGTAGCCCCACTGCTTTTTTGAAGTGAAATAAAGGGAAAATAAATTGATACCGCTGATTAATATCATTTTCTTTTCTCCTACTTCCACAGCTTTGCGCGAGGGGGCGGGGAAGGGAACGAGCGGTAGCCCCTCCTAAGTGCACAATTACTCCTTGGCCAGCCCTCTTAGGCCGCACAAACAGTCTTGCACACTTCGCATGTTCTCCATGCAGGCTGCATTACAGCCTGTGTGTAGAACATGCCCAGGCTCCCAGTCAGTGTCTGTGTGCCGGAAAATGGAGCTCCGACCAATCACAACGCTGCTAAAGCAGTGTTGTGATTGGCTAACTGGGAGCCTGAGTGTGCTGACTGTTCAGGCCTGCAAGGAAGGACTACAGAGGAGAGACACGGCGTGATGGTGTTTTTTATTTAATTTTTTTATATCAACTTCCCCCGCGTCCTCCCCCACTCCTGCCCTGCCCCATACATCCAATCCATGCTGGCAGCCGCTGGCTTTTGGGTAAGAAAACCTTGTGAGAATGACAAAAGTCACCCCTCCATCCCACCGGGGAATCTAGTTTCATAAATGTCTGGGTACCGTAGGTTTTCTGGGGTGGCAGCTGAGCTAAGGCCCTAATCCACATCTACACACATTGTTAAAATGTTGTTGGGAAAAAAGTCCAGGTCGCATTTTGGAGCATAATTTGTCACAAGCACTAGGTACATCCATATGTGCTGGTACCAGTTGTATCAGGAGACATCTGCAAATACAGAATAATAGAACATTTGTTATTATCCATTTTTTCATGCATTTGTGGCTCCCAAATGTAAGGCAGTGTGCAAGAAAGAAGGGATGTTGTCAAATTCCCTCTGAACCACATGATAATATGGGCGATAACACATTTAGGGATTATCTTCATACCTGTTAGACCTTGCTTGTCCAGCGGGTTTACCCCCAGACTTTTTGCTTTTGGGCCTCCTGTTTTTGACCCTGTGTTTGTTGATTTTATGACTCTGGGCACTTTACCACTGCTGCTCAATCCTAAAGTGCATATGCTCTCTCTGTAAATTGTGTATATGGACTTGTGATTCCATGTTTGGCTTATTTGACTTACCACTAAGTCCCTAGTACAGTGCACTGTGTGCGCCCATGGCATGTAAGTCAAATGCTGCTAGTAGACCTGCAGCACTGATTGTGCCACCCACACAAGCAGCCTTTCAGTGGAGTGTCAGACCTAATACTGCAGTGTCTGCACGGAGTCTCTACTGACATGTGGACCTGGCAAGTACACCCACTTGCCCGGCCCTAACCTTCCCTTTTCTTAGATGTGAGTCACCCCTAAGGTAAGGCCAATGTACCCCTGTGGCCAGGGTGCAGTGTCTGTGAAAAGCAGCACATGTTGTGATGTGTGTAACATGTCCTGATAGTGAACTACAGAGAATGTAGTTGTTCACTATTGAAATTCTACCTGTTCCATAGGATAGATTTGGTAGTTTACTTATAACATCTTATAAGTATAACTGGCCATGGGAACAAGATAGGAAAATGGATTTTAATATGCCTGAACTCTAAAGATGCATCTATTAGTAAGGATGATTTTTACATTCTGGGTTTGAAAATACCACTGTTAAAAAGTAGGTATTTTCTTGCTTAGCCATACAGTGTGCCTCTGCTAGGTTTGTGTATTGACTGTCTGACTTTCGAGTGACAGGGGCTGGGGATGTGCATTCTCTCAGACAGCCTCTGGGGGGTTCATGTGTGTTGTGCCTTTCCAGGCTGGGGTGAATAGACCTGGGCTGCATTTAGAATAGGGGGAGGAGATTTTTTTCACACCTGAATGGGCCTAGTATGCCTTGGACAATGCTGTCTCCACCTCCTGCCAGGCAGCTACACTACAGATGACAGAACTGGTTTTGGCTGGGAAAAGAGCTTCTCTGCCACCAGAGAACAAGGGATTGTGTGCTATAAAAAGTGGGGCCAACACCCCAGACTTTTAGATCAGTTTTGGACTTCAAGAGGAACCTCTGCCAAGGAGAATAGCTGGAAGAAGATGGAGGAGGAGTACTACCCATTTGCAGTGTGCTGTCTGGGGTTGGCCTGCAGTAGCTGTTTTTGTGAAGGAGAGGAACTGAGTGTATATCCTGCTTGACAAAGTATCTCCAAGGGTTTGAGGTAGAGATTGCCCCCTGTTCAAGAAGTCTAAGGAACAGCAAAGACTTCACCCTCCTTCTGGGCACCATCTCTGGAACCACTGGTTTCAGTCATCACAGAAGAAAAGAGCACCCAACTCAGTCACTGAGTCCTTCGCTGGTTCTGTGTCCTGAAGGCACCACAGAAGGTACCACCACTCTTCACACAGCATCTTTTGTCTCACTGACGCCGCTGGGCGAAGGTCACCGAGCCGCTGAGTGCAGCGCATCATGTGGGCACCGCATTCCGCACCACCATGCTTCACTCTGCCCGGACGTCACCGTCACTGTATGACCTGCACACCGACCGGCTCGGTAGCCTGCACTGTGACTTTACAGCACAGCATTGAGCACCGCCTCACTCCGCATTGCAAACCTTGGCCTCACTGATACCATTGGACGACTGTCACCGAGCCACAGCCTGCACCGCCTCCTTAGGGCATTGCATGCTGCCCTGCTTCCATTTTTCAACGTAACCACGACGGTTGCCCTGGCTGACTCACACCAACGTGTCACCGCTGTAGCTTACCCATCCCGACATGGTCGGCTGGAACTGTTAGACTATGTCTTTTTCAGCATCGCAGTAGCCCCCGATGGACCTACCGACTCGGAAGAACAGTGCTTTCCAGCTATTTTTGCAATCTGAAGGTTATCTTGCAAAGTACCTATTTTTACAGTATTGTATGCTGGATTTTTGTTGTATTTGGTTGTGTTGGTTTAGATAAAGAATTACTTACTTTTACGAACGGGTGTGGTGTCCATTTGTAGTGTTTTCACTGTGTTACTGTGTGTTTGCACAAATGCTTTACACACTGTCTCTGAGATAAGTCTGTCTGCTCATGCCAAGCTACGAAGGGGGTAAGCAGGGGCTATTTTAGATGTGTATCCCCCTTACCTTGACTAGGAAGAAGGGTCCCTACTTGGACAACTGTGCAAACCATTGCCAACTATAGACCCCCATTTCTAACAACACCCATGTATTATTCTTTGTATTTTATCATATGAATTGCTCTGTGCACAATGAAAAAGCATAGTAGGGTGCAGCACAGTTGATGACTCTGAGTATCGCCTGTTTTTGGAGAATCTTCACATACTATATACCCCTGCGATCATAAAGGTCTATCAGATGTAGTGGTATATTGCTTTTTCGAATTGGCCATTATGACATTAAGTTACAGAAGAAAACATTGTCACAAATGACTGTTTTGTCCTTGCCATGTTCATTATTTTTTTATTTCAGCACTTTGTTTCTTTGTGATAACCTTCAGAAGGGGTCTACACAAATGTCCTATTGCTGAATTCACAATTTTGTCTTTCAGAAATGTACAGCTTCTGGGATCACATATGAGTTTCACACCTGTTTCCACTACAAACTGCAAGTAGGCGGAAACCCCAGAATACCACTTAGAACAATGCAAAACACAGTAGGAAAAAAACAATGTTTATGCAATCTGCTTGCTCCTGAAACTTGGGAAAGGGTGATCCCAGCACTGCAAAACTTTCTATGATGACATTTCCCAGTGTTTCTCCAAAACAATTTTGTTAGCCATATTTGCCTTTTTTCTCGGTCCCCTCCAGGGAAATATACAAACCCTGGCTCCCTTCAGAATCCCCAGGAGGTTAGAAAAAAAGCAAACATTTGGCATGAATACATTTTGAGGAGAAAAAGTAAGGAAGCTTAAAGAGCTTTAAATATCAATTAAAGGGCTTAGCATGGGGGGGGGGTGATTGGAAGCCCTAGCAATCGAGAGGTTAAACAATATTAGTAAAAGTACATTTTATTTTGGAAATTAAACAGGTAAAAATATTCCTAGATGAAGCAACATTACACATATCTTAAAAGTGGAAGTAAGAGGCTGATGTTTAACTGACTACATCCTTCAAAAAAGACTGTGTAAGTAATAGTATAGTCAAAATGACAGCAGGGAGGAAATGTTCAAATGAAGAAATGAGGTAGAAGTAATGCTAATACACATGTACTGCAGTCATTGAAAACCAAAATTATATTTTAGCATCTAAAAGAAGAATTTAATTCAGAAGTGCAAAGTCCCAAAAGCATTCTTTTCACAGAGAAGTTATTGAGTCTGGAAATATAGGGTCTGAATTAGATCTTGGCGGACAGGTTAGTCCGTCACAATGGTGATGGATACCCCCTTTGGTGAAATATAAATCCCATAGGATATAATGGATTTATATTTTTGCAGACGGTAACGGAGTAACATGTTCGACAAGATCTAAATCAGGCCCATAGTCATTTGGCAAGTGTTAGATATAAGGTACATGTAACCCTGTCAGTCCCCTTTTCCTGCGGTATCATAACTGGTCTTCTTGCATCCTTTGGCTGTTCAGGATTCCTACCTTCTGCCTCCTGAGAGTAAAGAAATTGAAATTCCAGAAAGACTAGCCATGAGTTGGGATTTGCTCTCCAGTAGAAATCTTTGTCATGTTATTTGGGACATAATATATCTAGTGAGAGTTCAATGACATGAAGGCAACTCTCACAGCCATTGTTTAGTTCCTATAGTAGTGAAAAGTGGTGGGAGACAAAAGGGACTGCAAAAGATACCATATCTGAAGAAATGATATTATGCCCTAACTCAGTGCTTCTCAAACGTTTTAGAGCTGTGACCCACTTTTTAGCACACCAAATTTCAAAACCCACCTAGCTGTAATGGACAGGAAGCAGATCATTTTTAACGTAACTAAGTCATCATGTGGTAGGGCACTGTCATTTAGACAGTGCATTTTCCAGTAAAATGGTCCCTGAATTTGCACACACACAGTTTTCCTGATAAAACTATATAAATCTATATTGTACATAAATGATACTGTGTTAAAATCGGGTCTCAAAGAATATTTATCTTTTGAATATCACAAAGAAAAAGTGTCTTCATTTGCTTTGATTCTATTAAAATATTTGCTTCCATCACACTTCAGAATTACAAAGTGTGCTAAATTTTTGTGCCAAGAACTGCTGAATATGTATAGTTCATTTTGCCACACGAAAAGCTGAACTCATTTTATATCTAGCAAACAACAGCGCCAAGATGCCTTTGTGTAATCATGCACTTTATAAAAGCTATCAATATCAAAGTACATTGTGTGATATGTTACAAAAAATGGCATCCTATAGCCTTTCCTTGTCACATAATTCACTTTACTTTTCTTTCCCTGACAGCAAAATGAGAGGAGTTTGTAAACACCAATCTCCATGTTAAAAAAACATAAGCAGCAATTTGTCAGAAGACATACCCTCACGTTTGACCTCTGTAATTGAAGTTTACCAATCAGACAAGATGAATACAGAATTTAAAGGCATCTTTATTGCTTGGACTTTCCCGACCCACCAGACATCGGCTCGCAACCCACCATGGGGTTGTGATCCACAGCTTGGAAAACACTTGCCCACCTATTATGTGAGTCTCTGCTGTACAAAGTATTTTCTATGTAGCCTAGAGAATATTGGTTTGCCTCCAAAGCCAAGTGAAACTTTTCATCGGCTGTGATACTTGCAAACTAATGTTTCCACCAAATTTGGAAGAGTGTGGAATTTGAATGATTTTAGTGGTAGAAAGGTGCGTAGGATGGAGAATAAGATATCTTATACATTTATATATTTGTGGTTGTCAGTATTATATTACTATTGATACCCCATCTGAGAAGCATGATAAGCTCAGAATAGAGAAGGAGAGTGTCACACTTAAAGGAGAAAACAGCATTGTTTTTGAGAAAAGTTGGAAGCGGCTGCTCATACCACACCCTTTCCTGAAGTTGATTTTTCTCACTTGAATCCCTTTTTTCTCACACTGCATTGCTTCATTTCCCATGCTCCCTCTGTGCTACACTGCTTACCCATTGCTACTTTACTGAACTTCATTGCCACAGCAAGTAGGCATGAGAACAACTTTCTCTTTGTTTATATTGGAGGATACTAAGGGGCTGATTATGACTTTGGTGCATTTGCTCCAGCTCTCTGCGGCTTCACCAAAGCTGGGCAAACACCACCTGCCTGATTGCAAGTTTTCTCATATTGGCAGATGGTCTTCTTGCCGTTCCTATGGCAGTGCCAACAATTCAGTCACTGCAATGTGAACGGCAAAACTGGCATATCCTTCAAAATAACCCTTTTGACAAGCCTTGTTGCACCTTGAGGCAGGGTGCATGTTACTTAAAAGTAGGACATGTAGAAATGTAATGTTAACGTGTACTTACAGGACTACAATTCAAAAGCTATTTTTCACAGTTGCAGGCCTAGCTTTCCTAAGTACAAATCCAGAGTACAAACTAAAAATCCTAATCTGAACTGGCTAGAAACATAATTAAACAACTATTTCTTGTACTTATTAAAAATTCAACTGTGATATACGATTTTAAATAAATATGACAGAAAATGTACTTTTAGTAAGTCACCTTTTGTCTGCCTGAAAGCATTGGAGGCATATTTGTTTTTGCTCTCAAATGTCTCCTAGCCACTGATTAGCATTTGAAGAGGTGTAAAAAGGTACGAAATGCTTCCCAGGAGCAAAATTAAGCTGACTTGAATGGGCTGAGACGACAACTCTGAGCCTCCTAGAAAATTCAGGGTGAGGAATGTTAGCATCATTTTAGAGATTACAGTGTCAAGTCTTGTTCATGTGTCAAAGTCTGCTTTACAGACTTGCTGGCTACATATAACATGTTGGTGTACTTAAGAGAACAGAATAGCAAGATAAATCTTTGATTTCCACTGTCTGGTAGCTGAAGAACATTGCTTTGTCCCACCAGACTTCTGTCTCTTATTTTTACATATAACACTGGGAACGCACTTGAAAGTACGGGAACAAGAAGGCACGAAAACTCTTGTGTATCCTCTGTGTGATTACTGATGAACCATGTTTTGTTCTATCGGACGTCTGACTTTGGGTTTCTTATGGGAATAGTGGCTTCCAACACACACACCCAACCTTAGGAGCACAAATTTAGTCTACTGAAGATGTTCACTATCTTGAATTTGTCCAGTGTGTGTAGGGACTGCCTTGGGAACTTTTATCCCATTTGTTAGGGCATGCCCATGAGTCAATCCCACTAGTCCTGGGGTAAATTTTAGTTAAGCTCGAGTAGTTAGAGTAATTTCAGTAATTACTCTTGTGATGTGAAATGTTTTTACCAAAATTACGTGATTTTGCCAGCTTGAGTAATTAAGAGTAGTTTGGGGCAAAGATCCTCCCGCAGAAGCACAGGAACAACAAACTGAAAGAGAGTGAGTGGCTGCTGGCTGCTGCTATTCATGTACTGTAGTGTTTAGTGCTATTTTCTTAATGTAGAATACACCCTTGGGCCCATTCTGAACACTAAGGTGCATTTTGTGCTAAGAAAATAGCACTAAATCCTGGATTGCACTTCTCACACAATTACACATAATTGCAAGTAAATTTGCAGTAATTACACTAGAGAGAATGCTGTTAGTCACTTCCACTCGTAATTTGTACCCACTAGCTCATACCAGACATAAATGCGGCATCTCCGCGTCCACTTCATAACACTCCTGGCTCTGAGGTAGAACAGAGGATGATTGTACCTGCTGTCTATGACCCGAGAGAAGCCCTGAATTAATAGACCTACTCATTTTTTTATCCAAAACAAAGAAGTGGCCTACGTGGGTCATAAGGCTGACTTCCTTTTTTAACTACAGGGAAACAACAAGCTACAAGAGGCCCTTCCTGCAACTGCCCAACTGACCAGTGGCAACTGGACCTGGATTGGACCTTGCTCTTGGCCTCTGCTTGACACCCTGTGAGTTTCTAAGTTCCTCCCCTGATGTCCTATGGGGAGAGGGTGCACTCCTGCGGTGGCATGATGTTTAAATGACTAAAGTTAGAAGGTAAAATAACTGACCAGTACAAACTTGGTAGGTGTACCCGATCTTCGCTCCTTCTCGATCAGCATCAAAATGCCCCAGGTCCCAGTCTTCTGTTAACATTGACTAATATTGGCATGTTATGGTTCTTGGTTATACTGCAAATTAATTAAAACTGGATTTTGATAGATGTAAAATAGTTTTTTTTATTGCATGGCCCTGTTATCTATTCCTTGATAAGACACACATATAGACTCTGCATTATTTAAAGTCTTTTTCTGCATAATGTTAAGTCAATATTCAAAGTTAATGAAGAATGCAATTAACTTTGTAGTCCATTCTGGTGCAATACAATGTATTTGGACCTCATATACCCTGTGCACATGCTATCTAGACACATGCACTATCAGTACAGAAAGCAAAATAAAATTAAACTAAAATTCCATAAACACCAGAAAAGCACTATTTTTGTTGTTTTTCATGACACAAAAATGTATACCCACTGATAACCACTGTTTTTTTAGGTATTAAAAAAACTGAAAAAACCCCACCAGAAATTACCAAAAATAGAAACTGAAAACAGGAAAGCCTATTTATGTTCCATGCACTTAAATGTGGTTTTATGTAACACAGGCCTCTTTATAAAAAACAACTAATATTTTAACACTAAGGTTGTAGGAATGTGAAGTGTTTGCATTGACACATATCTGGTGCACTTTACCGCGATCTCTCTTTAAGTTTTCTCAATTTGCAATGCAAAAATTATAAACGCGCACTTATGATGCGTATTACTGCAACTTTTCCTCATGCTCTGTAATAACCGCTGCCTAGGATGGCCGTTCAGCATTTGGAAAGCCAATCAAGTCTTGCAGTTAGGAAATATTTCCAAACATTATGCTCCTTGGTGGGAACCGCACCAGGGGCTTCTATGCATCGAGTTAGGGCACCTCAAATGGTGGCTTTATTCTATCAAGTAAGAGCCATTACAGAGGTCAGTATTTATCTTATGGTCAAGTAGGAATTGGTCTTGGTGTGGTGCTCTGCATTCGACAATCAAAGGCATTTTCCAGTATCTGAATAATGCCTTCAGCATACCTTCAGTTGTTTACAGTATATAATGCAGTAGTAACACAATGATCAAAGGCATTACGTTTCTCTCTTCATGACTCATCAGACGCTATACATTTTATAATATGTTGATGTGAAAGAAATATCAAGTTTAGTTCCTCAAAAACATTCTTTTTTTGTAGATCAATAAATGTTATTGTTCAATTTGTTTTTCAATCGAACATGTGCAAAACAACCAAGGAGCAAAAGGTCACTCTCAACCCCAGTATCTGCAGTTTTCACACTGACTGGCTTACTAATGGGAATGCAGTGTGTGCTGGGACCTTTGTGCCAATAGGTCGCATTGCAAATTGTTCATTGGCAGCGGTTTGTAAAATGACTTGCCTAATGAGTAATAATTAGACAGATCACAGTTTGTGACCTCATGTGATTAGGTACAAATGCATGGCTAGAGGCCAGCAGGAAGCAGAAGACCTCTTTCCCTGCATTTACATTCCCAAATATGAAACGTATTTTTTAATTCACCCTATGTCCATGAAATTGGCCAGTACTCTTCAAAAAAAGAGGGTTTACTGTTTAGTTAGGCGTCGGGAGATCAGACAGTCCCTACCCCCCTCCCCAGACCCCCTGCCCTCCCCCAGGCTGCTGTCACAATGCCCAAAAGGGAAGTTGTCCCATAGGAAAGGCTTCCCCTTTGTGAATCATATACCAACCCTTTGAATTGTCAGTATGTGGCAAAGGCTGTGCAACAGTAGTTGTGGCCACAAATCATTGATTCTCACCCCTCCAAATACCAGGGGGCAGATTTACGCGCCCCTTGTGCCACTTTTGCGCTGCCGTTGCGTCACTTCAATGAGGCGGCAACGTAACCCATGCGCCAAGTTGCGCCCTATTTACAATGTGACGCATCACGTTGTAAAGCCCTGCGCCGCATGAAACCTGTGTCAAGTTTCATGTGAGCGTTCCGGCGCGCGCGGGGGCGGGGGAGTGTTCCGGCGCAGTAAAGTCTCGGTAAGGTGCCTGAGTGAAATCTATAAGATTCCACTCAGTCACTTTTCCGACTCTGCTGAGTCAAAACCTTGGCCTGCTTGAAGCAGGCATAAGGCGTGACTCACCACGTTATGTATGGGCAGCCCACGACCAATGCTGGAGTTGCGTCGCGCTTGCGATACGACGCTGCATAGTAAATGAGGCGCATCTTTGGTGGCGCAAGGGTAAACTTGTGTGACACATCTTACGTGGTGCATCCCTGCTGATTTGCAGGAATGCACCAGCAGGGCCGGACTGGCCATAGCAGGCACCGGGCGTTTCCCCGGTAGGCCGCTAGGGTGGGGACTGGTTTTGGGCCCCAGGGGGGCCATTTTTGTTACCGGGGGTCGGCAATATCGGCCCCCAGTAACAAAATTGGCCGCAACCAGGCCTCGCAAACTGCTCAGCTGCACTCCCCCTCACCTGGGGGTGGGGGCAGCTAAGCAGTTTGCCAGTGCCGGTTTCTGTTCCCAGTCCGGCCCCGTGCGCCAGTCATCATAAATCTGCCCCGAGATAGGTGGGAAATGCCTCTTTCAAGCAACCTCCTAGTGGCAAATTGGATAGTATTACAAAAGCCCTTTTACTAGTCTGAAATACTTTTCTGGCTGATAAATGGGCTTTTATAAATAGGAAAAATGTATTTTGCAGTCACAAACCATGTGGTTTTGCAAACCACCGGCTTTGCATTGGCAAAATACCTTTGCACATAACGTCCAAAATGCTCACCCATATGGTAACGTATAGCACGATTAGTAATACACTAAAATGCAAAGGTGCGTTATATTTCTCATAGTGCACTGATGTGAGTGTGTAGACATATCACCACAAGGCTCACGCTGCAAAGCTAAAGAGCCAATTCATCAAAGTTGTGTAGATAACCATGCATAATTACATTCAAACGTATTAGGAGTTAAGTAACCTGTGCCACAAATGGCGACTTGATAAAGAGTATTCTGCAAATTTGGATGTTGGCATGGCTTGTCAGGGCTCATCAGCACATCAGAAAATCAGCAAGATCAACTTTAACTTCAAAACGTTTTACAATACCAATATTCATCTTTTCTCTATGTTTTACAACCCTATTGCCAACAGCATTACGTTCACATTTTCATATTTATGAAGATGTTTTTCAGCCAAATTTCAAAAAGCGATGTTTTGTCTTGTGCGTCCTACGTATAAAATGGAAGGGGGGTCTGGAGTTAGACAAGCACCCTGCTCTGTGCGACTTTCAAACGTAATAGGGATTTGAAAAGAGACAAAGTAAAGCAATATCAGTAAGTCAGGTCCAGAATACCTCAAACAAAAAGAGCATAACAACCGACTTCGCCAATTGTATATTAAGGGAGACTGAAACTGTGCAGAACAAAAAAAAAACAGCAAAGACCTACGCAATTCTAATTTAAAAAAAATAGATGCAATTGAACAATAAATAACGGTAAGGAATTTAAAAAAAACCTTGGTAATGAGGATAACATCCAAGTGCCAAAAAAGCAAACCCCTCAACGGAGTACGCCCCCATGCCTCTCCAGACCTAAAATTATTTTGAAATCTTTTTGAATTTCAGCATTTAGGAAACATTAAACGCGGCTGGTCTGCGTTGAGTAGTCACAGCCACTTTATATGCAGCGAGGACGTCCTCCTTTCCTGACAACAAAGGCGTTTTACGGTCTATGCTTACAAACAACTTCAGAGATTCCGCGCTAACAAGCTCGTCAGTGTCTTTGGAACGGTGAACATCATGGCGCGCGCGAAGTTGAAACCCACCTCACGCAAACCCATGCAGGCTTCTCAAGGGGATGCTAACAACTATGCTGTACTGAAGAGACAACAGATGTTAGAATGTTGACAAGCATGGAAGCTGGTGTTCTGAAACTGCCTCCTTGTGTATATTTACTAAACTTCCCGGACACCTACTAAGGAAGCAAATATAAATCGCTACACAACTGTATAGCTGTAGTATTATTGCCAATTTGTCATGGAGAAAGAGCCTAATAGTCTGTGAGTTTATTAGTAACTCTGGAAGGTGCAATACATTCAGCAAAATATGCCAAGTTAAGTGGGTGGTGCCGTGGTGGCCTTTGGCAGGTGGAGAAAGGATACATAGGGCCGATTTAATAAGATACGAATTTCTATGTAGTGCTCAGTGTAGATTGTAGCCCATCTCAGAAAACCTGATAATACATTTCCATGGAGCTGACTGCCTATGGTGAATTTTAGACTGCTAGCCTTTTAAGTAATCTGCTTAGAACCAAGCATGACTGCAGCTACTGAATTCTCATGAGCAGTTGGGTGAACTTGTGCTCAAAGCTGTGTATATCTGTGCATTCCAAAATGGCAGGTTAAATGCCAGGTCGAGTTTTGAATGAGCTCATAATCACAATTTCATCACCTTGAAAAAGGAGGGAAACAGTTACCTACTCACCTCTTTGGAACCTAATTTGTTAGCACTGTGTAACTGTGGGTCTCAATGTCAGGCTGTTGTGGACTATCGGTAATCGAACTCACGAGTTTCACAAATCCCTTAACTCCTGCTGCAAAATTAGCAGATCATTGACCATTGGTGATCACACACTCGATCCCATTTTTGATAAGGACATCTTGGTCTATGTTGACTGTTTTCATGCTGAGCTGGTTGGATCATCATGGAGATGAGATCCGCCTGTCTCCCCCTCTATCAACTCTGGGTACCATATAGTTTTTTAACCAAACATCCAAATTTGGAAGAAAGACTAATCATAATATGACATATTGGCCTTGAGGATGAGTCGGCGGGGTCTGGATGATCCGTCCAACATGAATGCCTTGCTAAATATGCTCTTTTCCAGCATGGATACTGTCTGAATAATAGGTGCCTGAGAATGAAGCTGCCCATACGTTTGCTGGACCAATATTGCCTTGATCTCCAACTCCCTGAAAGTCACCAAATTAAAGACTAGGGGCCATAGGTATGAAGGACATTTTCAGTCGCAAACACGCAGCAAATCGTAAAAATAGCGTTTGCGACTGAAAATTAGCAATTTCCAATGTATGAAGCCAAAATTGTTCACAATTCAAGACATCGCAAATATAGCGATTCCCAAAATTTGCGAGAGCCAGAAATTTGCGAAATCCATAGCAATTCCCAAATCTGCGATTATCCCATTTTGCGATATTCGCAAATTGGGAAATCGCAAATAAGGATTTGCAATGGTATGTATCAAAAATTCGCAAATTGCGAATACACAAAGTTTGCTTTTATAGAAATCGCAATTACCACCAAGTGGGAGCAGGTGGTATCCAGGTGCAAAGTATTTAAGGAAGCCCACAATGCAACACACTCTTTTCCACAAAGACTGGCTCTACGTGATAGCGAGGAGGCGAAGATTGAGAGCTGTGGCGCAGAGGAGGAGACGGCAGGAGAGGATATTCTGTCCGCGCACCACCATCTACCAGCGCACTGAGGAGGACATCTATACCCACTACAGACTGGAGGAAGACAGCATACTAGATTTAATTGAAGAACTCAGACCCTATCTAGAACACCCCACAAGCAGGACACAAGCCATACCCACACACATTCAGGTCCTATGTTCACTACACCGGCTGGTCTCAGGTAGTTTTCAGCCACAGCAGGAGGGGTGTCACAAAGTGCCCTGTCGCGCTTTTTCCTTGCGTTCCTCGATGCCATGACACAGAGGATGCAACACCACATACACTTCCCCAGCACCCCACAGGAACTAACACAGACCAAGCAAGACTTTTACAACATCGCCCAATTCCCCCACGGATGCCTAGATGGGACATATGTTGCAATATCCCCTCCTCAAACAATGAGTACGTATTCAGGAACCGGAAATGCTACCACTTACTAAATATACAGGTGGTGTGTGATGCCAAAAACAAAATCACTGACATAGTGGCAAAGTATCCGGAAGCACACATGACGCGTTTATCTTCCGTCACAGTGGGCTATACCTTAGACTCTCAAGAGGTGATTTTGGCGAGGGATACCTACTAGGTAAATGCTCACATACATAGGGCACATTGCAACTGACTAGCATGTGCATTCCAGTGACTAACCGTTTACATTTCCAACCACAGGTGACAGTGCTTATGCAGTCCGGGATTTCATCATGACACCCTACCTCAATTCTGCTAATGCTGGGGAGCGGTGCTACAACGGGACACACATTTCAATAAGGGGTATCATTGAAAGAACCTTTGGCATATTGAAGAGCATATTCCGGTGCATTCACAAAAGTGGAGGAGCACTCCAATACAGCCCCCAAACTTGCTGCAAAATTTTTGTAGCATGTGCCATGCTGTGCAATATTGCAATATCGCTACCAGGAAAGGCACACCAGTGGAGTTGAGCGAATCTGAATCCTCTGACGTCGAGGGGCCTGGACCTGGACATCTGGCGTAGCTGGTGCTGCAGCTGGGCGCCAGAGGCATGATGAGATTACGCACAACACTTCTAGGTGAGAAATAATGACACAATGACAACTTCAATCTTTGCAACTGTGTTTTAATAGCTACAGCAACAATGCCACACATCCTTATAGGCAAGTACATACACTCCCAATGTAATGCACATGTTTAATTTACAGTGCAACTAAGTAAGTGGAGTGTCTGCAAAGTCAACACTTTAGTTGCCCATATGTGGCCCCTGCTAATCATTGTTATTTGGCTGCACATTCTAATGGTATGTAGCAGGCCTGTTGTTCCTGCCACTACGGTGCCTCTCCACGGTGGGTGGTGAGGTGGTGGAGCTCCGCACAGACTAGGAGTCCTCCTCACTTGAAGTCAGTACTCCAGGGCCTGTGGTACGTAGGGCACACAGTTCATCCAGAGCAGATGTGGACTGCACAACAGCAGTGGCGATGTCCTGTATGCCGTGTGAGAACTCACGCTGTGTTACAATGGTGCGCCTGGACAGAATATTGGTTGATAAGGCCAGGCGGTTGATTGCGCGCGTGTACCGGTCCAAGCGGCCCAGCTCTCTGCGCCTAGCAGCGAGTTCGGCACGCAACTCCTCACGAAGCACTTGTACAGCACTCCTCATTTCTTCCCGTATGCCCCTGAACCCTGCCCTCATCTCACGCTGTAACGCCTTCATGTGTTTGGCTTGTAGGCGCTGCACCTTGAGCATGTTCAATTTCAGCCCTGCGAAAACCGAGTGTTCCTGCTGATTACCGGAGCTGCTGGCCGTGCGGGGTCTACACCTGCCTGGGCCCTGTGGAAATTGGCTGTGTTGTGGCCTTGACTCCTTCTGCAAACCTATGGCATCAAACTGCACATTGTTATTTTTGTCCTCATCATCGACCTCCATGACTGCCAATGGCCTGACAATCTTCCTCCTGAGTCTCTTTGGTGGAATGACAGGGATGTCCTCCCCATCTGTTTCCTGCTCCTGCCCTGCGTCTCCAGAGTCTGGAGGTTCTGTCTCTCTTCCATTGCCTGTGGGCTTATTAGTTGCAGGTGCTGTGGATAGAACAGCACACATTAATTTAATTGACTAATTTCCAATGTGAAAATAAAATATTTCACAGTTTAACCTTACTTTACTTTTGTTATTCCCCTTTCCTGACCTGCACATGTGAAAATTGCCTAGCGTGGCTGCTTCTCACAACATTTATTTTTCATGTGACTACATCTCCCACAATGCATTGCTGTGACTGCCTGTGTACTTGCTCTAGCATGACATGTGGTTCCCATAATCCCTAGGTTGCTGCAGGGGGGTGGGGAGTGGGGGGGTGGGATGGTTTGGGGTGTCCTGGCATGCATCTTACCTGGTTTGGAAGCTGGTTGGTCGGAGCTGTCTAGCACAGGCACGCCCGCCACACTCTCTGGAGCCAGTGTTCCCTCTACAAGTTCCTCAAGCGGTGTAGATTCTGGTACATTGGAGGTCCCTCCTCCGGTGAGCTGTGACTGCTCCAGCCTGGCTGCCAACTTTTCTTTTGAGCGCTGGCGCAGGTCGTACCAGCGCTTGCGCAGTACCTCCACACTCCTGTGTGTAACTACCAGGGCATTGACTTTCGCCTGTATGCCTGCCCAGGTGTGTCTTTTCCTTGCCTCAGGCCCCTTAAATGAGCTCTTTCCAAACAAATCGTGGTTTGGCACCATCTCAGTAATGAGTGTTTCCAGTTCAGCTTCTGAGAACTTCATCTTTCTCTTTCTAGAAGTTTCTCCTTCCTGCTGCTCCTGCTGGGTTGCATTTATTAACGAACAAGGGAACCCTAGGTGTGCAAGGACCTAGGGTATCAGCTTAGTAAGAAACAACGGTCCTTGACAAGGAGGAATTAGCAACTTACAATAATTATAGGCCACAATCAGCACTATAATGAACAAGAAGTCCAGCCGGACTTCAAAATGTATTCAATAATTGAATAGGACAAATCAACCAGAACAAAAAATAGAGCAGTGGGACACAGTCCTGTATCCACAGTACTAGACATACAAAACAAAGTACATTAAACTAAAGATTTTCAGGCATTCAAAAGGAACGGGAGCAAAAAAGGTGATCTTGCAGTCTGATTGCTTCACATATGTGGGAAACACATGAATTTTTGGCACATGATAGTGAACTGGTGCTTAAACCACATATTATGTCGACGGCGTTTCGATCCAGTTCTAAACAGTGGATCATCATCAGGAAATTCAGTGTTTGCCTGAGTTTAAAAGCCTTGCCCGTCAGTAGTCAGCCTCAGTGCGATTGGCGATTACGAGGACTGGTTATGGGACGAGGTTGGAAGAGCCTGTAGGGGACTCGCGGCTTGGGTACCTTGGGAGCGCGAGGGTAGGAGAATTACTGCAGGTAGCGCATGAGTGGCGCGTCAATCCGCCAAGGTTGAGAGACTTCACATAGGCTTGGACATGTCAAAACCTCTGGAACTGCCAAATTAATCCTGGCTAGGATACCTTAGGGAGCGCAAGGGCTTGGAGAATACCGCTGGTGTTGCGTAAGTCGTGAGTCAATCTCCCGAGGTTAGGAGACATCAGAGGAGCTTTGGACAGATCGGAACCTATTAAACCGCCAATGAGATCTTGGCCACGGAGCACAATGGCCCGTAAGGAGGCTCCTTAGGTTCGCAGTGGAACCGGTGAGCAAGTCTTCTCCTGGGTTGCAGGCAAATCCTTGTTCCCACTCTCAGCCATGGCTCCTCATTAGCAATCCTCACTCTCCCACTCTCTGACAAACAATACTGTTGCAGCATGGGTAGTCAGTCACTTCCTGGATGGTGATGTCATCAAACTGCATAAAGATTGCGATTGGCTGATTTCGGACAAATCGCAATTTTGCGATTTTTCCCGTTAAGGAATCGCAATAATGCGATTTTTCACATTTAAGGAATCGCAATTGTTTTTCTCGCAAATATTTAGCGATTTTATCCGAATCGCTAAATATTTGCGATTATGCTGATACATTCCGATTTGCGATTCAGAATCTGCGATTCGATAAAAATCGCAGATTCAGAATCGCAAATCGGAATCTTCATACATATGGCCCTGGATAAGCAGGATGGATCTGGTGCAAACAGTACTCAGAGGAAGATAACAGTTTTTTAGGGAAAAGACCAGCTACTTGTATGGGAAAACAACTCTGGTAGGAAATTGTCTACTTCACTAATTTGCCATCTTCACAGGATTTGTTACCAAACTATACAGGCTAGCTAGTTCCAGGGATGTCTCCTTCATTACGGGGGAGGATTGTCGCCCCACTGCTTTCTCGCAGTGTGAGAAAGCCAAACATGAATGGTAATAACTTTTGGTTATTACCATTTTATGTTTCTTTGCACATTGTGAGCGACTGGGTGGGTGTAGCTGCCCGGGCAAGAGTGGTTTGCCCACTCCTGAGTGCGCATAGACTGTTTGGTTGGCCCTCTCGGGTCGCCCAACCAGTCAGGAGCTCTCTGCACTGCTTCATGCAGGCTGCATTGCACCCTACATGGAGAACATGCCATCCCTTACAGCCCATGGCTAGGCTGCGTCCCAACCAATCACAACACTCCATTGGAGCGTTGTGTTAGGCTTAGTGGAGGAGAGGGAGGCTTCCTGTTCCTGTTGGAGGCAAGAGAGCAGGAGCAATGAAGGCGCAGGACCCAGGCCCGTGGAAAGGTAGGTTTTCATTTTTAATTTTTTTTATTATTGACCCCAGCCCCCCCCCACCACCAACCCTACCCCACAGGCCCTCCCCACGTGACTCCCTGCCCCTGGCGACCCCCACCTGCGTGCCATGCCGGTCGCTACTGGCTAGTTCATGTCCTTCTTCAGAGACATTGAGAGAACAGCTGGCTGTGTATTTGTTGGGAATTGTGTTATGCGCCCAAGTAATGCGCATAAAAAACAGTGAGGGCCATAGTATGGATTTGAATACATAAGACGAAGAAAAAAAAGCAGAACAGTCAACTTGTTAAACAGTATATTAAGGGAAAGAAAAACCTCAAAATGGAAAAAAATAGCAAATACAATACAATTCAAAATACTAACAGATGCAATTAAACAATGAATAATGATAAGCTTGATTGATTTTGCTACACATTTGAACATAATTTGAGCGTATCCAAATAAAGGTTTGTGTAATACAGGAAGGAGGGCCCATTTCTCGAATTCATACTGTGGATGTGTATTTTAGTACTGTACAGTTTGTGGTATTGATTTAATATAACAGGCAACAACTGGATGAACCCCAGAGCATGTGAAAAGTTATGGAAAGAGTCACACTACCTCCTCCATTCTGGGCTGTGCTTGGCTCTCCTCCTCTACATGGGGAACCGTGGAAGAATGGTTTTGAATATCATTTAGAGGTGCTTGGAGGCTAAGTTGTGAGTGAAAAGAGAATAGTTGCCTTGCCTAAACATAGTCTAGGTCCAGAAGGACGCAACAGCCCAGTTGTGGCACAGGAAATGTGAAAGATTTCCCCACCCACAGAGTAACTGATACCATTGGGTACAGGAAACATGAGGGTGGGAAAGTTGAACCAAGAGGATCCATTAAGAAATGGGCAATTGGTGTGGGATCTGTAATCCTTGGTTGGAATCCTCTGGTAATCCTCTTTTTATGGCAGGCTCGTACCCAGCTGAAAGTAAAGAACTCCTAGTAATGATGGGGCAAATAACTGCTGTTACCGGTTGAATTGGAATTTAACCTGTTCCGTGCTCGTGACGGAACCGCTATGTCACGAGCCTCGGGTGGGCTGTGCTGGTGACGGAGCGGTTCCGTCACGGCCTGCTCGCTGCGCCTGCGCGGCGCGTTCTATTAAGCGGGCGAAGCCGTGACGGACCCGCTCCGTCACAAGCAAGCCCACCCGAGGCTCGTGACGGAGAGGTTCTGTCATGAGTACGGGAGCGCCGCACGGCCCCCCCCCTAGCGCTGCGGCGGAATAGCCGCTGCAGCTAAGGGTTTAAAGGTCACTCGAAATAAAAAAAATACAATAGTTTGGAGCTAGTTGGAGATCATGTTGAACCTTTTATGACAACAATAAGGACCTTTCAACCAATTTTAACTATGGCATGTTTACCAATTAGATGATAAGATACCAATGGTTAGTGAGTGCAGGGACAAGCATGCTTCACTGATCATTTTAGGCTGGAAGAGGCTGTAAATAATAAAAGGTAGATTAAAATGATTTCAGAAATAAGCAGAACATTTTTGCCAATAGAAAAGGAGGTTTAGGCAAAATTGTAAACATTTCATATAGGTAGAAAACCATTTCGGAGGGAAGGAATAGTCTGACAGGGAAGAAAAGAGCAATTTCTATTCATAATGTGTAAGCAAGTTTCATGAGGGCAGTGCTACGAGCTGTTCAGAGGTTGTATGTCAGAATATCTAGAGCAAAGATATTAGTATGCCCTCATTGTGTTGATAAAAATCTCTCTCCATTAGGAATAGGGTTTCTATTCTTAACTCCAAAGAGGCAGATATTTTTGTAAACAATATTTAGGCCACTTTATTCCAGCATCATACGTGCTCAGGATGGTAAATTGTAGGTCTTCAACACAACACGAAGAAGCATTTTGCTCGAGTGTATAAGGAGGGTATAAGGAGGGGTATAATGAAAATAAGGGTGTGAGCACACTGTTGACAGATGAGGAGAAGGAAATAATTGAAAGGCAAGGAGATTTGGGTTAGGTTTAGGCCTTGAAGGGTAGATGGGTAAATGTGTCATATTGTGAGTTACTGTGGGAGATGATGACATTTGTGTAATGCAGATTCTGTGCCACTAAGAGTTTATAGGAGAGAAGAATTTACATTGATTTCTGGATATGGTATTGAGGAAATCTGAAGCCGAAATGTTTGCACTTTAAAAGTAGATGGAGCATTTGACAACAAATTAACAGACACAACCTTGATTCTGCAGTATGTATGGCGAGGGACAGGCATGCTTATTGGGATAGTAGAACAAAAGGATCTTGGCATCACCTTGTACCCTAATCATTCCAGGCATGTGATATGTGCTGATGAATTGAGGGGTATATTGTCAGCTGGGAAGCTGGGAGTACAACTGTTCTAAAGTTTTTAGATAGTGGTAACGCTAAGTTTGCTCCTTACCTTCCCTAATAAGTTCAAGGCAGATGGCCTTTTATTGCCTGCTAAAAAGTGTGGAGGGAAGTAAAACAATTCAAGATTATACTTTCAATTAGACATTGTTTAAAGGACCATAGACTCCGAATTTCAGCTTTGTGGATTTATTATAATGCCAAAAATAATTGAATATAAACACACCTCAATATCAAAGTATATAGGTACATAAAAATCAATACAGAGCTGAGTTTAAGTATATAATTCATTTGACATAAGAGGCTTAATCTAATGAACTTCAAAATCAATATGCAACAAAAGATAGAAGCTGAGTCCAATTCTCTTTTCATTTGACGTAATGAAGCCTAGTTTCCTCAGTAGGCCAGCCAAGGGGGTAACATAGATGTTAGACAATATGGGGCTCAAGCAAGAGCCCTCCGGTACCCCCTTGGTGACTTTGGTGGTCTGTGAGCGAAAAGAACCTAGATTGATCGTTGTTGTTCTATCGGTTAGGAAATTGGTAAACCATTTCAAGGCCTTACCCTGGATTCCTAAGTCCTCAAGTCATTTGAGCAGGATCTGGTGGGAGATGGTATCGAAAGCTGCAGACAGGTCAAGTAGCACCAAGAGAACTGCCCGACCATTTTTCGCTAGCTTTCGAATGTTATCAGTGACTTCCACCAGTGCCTACTCTATGCTGTGCCTTGGTCGAAATCCGGATTGTGAGTGGTCTAGGCGATTAGAGGATTCAACAAACTCGGATAAGTGCTTGTTTATGTGCTTCTCTAAGAGTTTGCTGTGTAAAGGAAGCAGAGAGATGGGACAATAGTAAGTAATATCGTCCGGGCGATTTTAGGGTTCTTTCTGATGGGGATGATCTGAGCCGCTTTCCACTCAAGGGGGAGGCTGCCTTCCTCCACGGATCTATTAAGGATTGAGCAGATGGGAGCAGCACGTGTCTAAGATAACATGCCAGAGGTCTTGGCAGGTATAGGATCAAGAGGAGACCCTGATTTGACTGTTCTTAGCAGAACATCCACTTCGATAGTCTTAAGAGCTGGAAAGCTTTCTAAAGTTAAGGCGTCGGGTGTGATCATGGGAGGGTCTATGCTAGGGCCTAACTAGGGGCAAGTGGCTGAGGTGATCTTTGATATATGTTTTTTATTTTCTGAGAGAGGTGGTTTGCAATGTTGTCGCATAGAGTTTGAGAAAGGGCTTCTTCGGTGTTACATGCCCTAGGATTGGGGAATAATTTTAGGACCTGGCAAAGTGTGCACGGGGAATTTTCAGCTTTTTTGATTTGGAGTGAAATGTGTGATTTTCTAGCAGATTTCATGTTTTTGTGGTATGTTGCTAGTGTATACTTACATCGTTTTTTATCTAGTGGGTTATGGGAGAGGCGCCACAGCCATTCTAGTTTTTTACAATGGCTTTTTTTCGGTTCTGAGATTGGGGGAATACCATGGAGTCTGGAGACGTTTGGAGGAAATTGGATGCAGTTTCAGCGGGGCTAGGTGGTCATGGTGTATAACATACTAGCTGTTAAGGAAGATTGACGTTTCTCTGTGCTGTCAGATTCCGAGTTCTGGGGAGGTGTGAACGCTTCATGGAACTTTGTGAGAGTGAGTTTATGCAATTGTCATTATCTCCTAGCGGGATATGTTTTGGGGACTGTGTTTTATTCGGGACGCAGATTTGGAAGTCGATCAGAGAGTGATCTGACCATGTCAGGGGACCAGTGGCTACATAACTAGTATTGGGGGAGTTTGTTAGAATTAAATATAACGTGTGCCCAGCCAGGTGGGTGGATTCATTATTTATTTTAGTTAATTCAAGTGTGGATAGATCTGTCAGTAGTGTGAAAGCTTCTCTGTTTGCAAGGTTTTCACCGTGCACATTAAAATCTACCAGTAATAGGAAATTCCTAGTTGAGATAAAATGGGGGAATATTAGCTCCATTAGTTGAGAGGAAAAATTAGAGCGGAGTCATGGGGGGCGGTATACAAGAGCACCTTTCCAGCTGAGTTGAGGATGTAGGTCAGCTCTGGAAATTAAGGTCTCTATTGTGTCACTGCATTATTGAACAATAATGTAGATCTTAATAGGGTCTTTGTGTATGGTAGCTGATACTCCTCCCATCTTGTGAGGTCTATCCAGTCTTTGAATATGGTAACCCTCAGGAAGCGCGACCACAATATCAGGGTTGGAGCAAGGCTTGGTTTAGGTTTCAGTCAGAAATCTGATATGAGGGAGAGTGGAAGATAACAGATCCCAAATATTTGTTGCATGTTTGGGTGGGGATCTGATGTGGCCAGAAAGCAATTCCAGCTTCTGTTTCTTTGAAGTATAGGTTGTGAGGGGCCTTTCTGTTCACTGTTAACCTGGGGTGGCCTGATATCCTGATCGAGCGAGGTTGCCATGGTTATATTGGTTGGGGGCCATGAAGGGGCTGCGCTCTGATATCTGCAGGTCCTACATGAGAAAGATATCTCTGAGATAATTGCTGGGGTACAGACTCTGTATGTTGGTATACGAGAGAGATAAATATCTCTGATTCGTTCTAACTCTTGGCTTGAGTATTTATGAGGGATTGCCTTATTAGTTTGCTCTGAGGGCAAACCGGCAGGGGTTCTGGCTCCTGGCGATGTTCAGGGGCGGTGGGCGCAGACGGGCTTGCCTTAGGCGTGCCTTCGGTGCAACAGCGGCGCGCCCGCTGCATGCGTCGTGCCCTGCATGAGTTTTTATGGAGGCAGCTGAACAGCTAACCTCCCCAAACTGGTGTAGACTCTAAGTTATTTGTGGCAGGTGTCCGCTCCCTCCATGCAAACGAAACGATCTACGGTGAACCAGGGAGGCACCCAACAGCGAGCAAAAGAGCAGCGGGTACAGGTAGGATGAGAAGTGCTCTACCATGTACGTGATTTTAAAAGTTAAAAAGGTGCATTAGCTTTCAGTGTAACTTTCAGGTAAAATTCCAAATTAGGAGGCCTTTACCAGGTGCTCTACCGTGTACGTGATTTTAAATGTTAAAAAGGCGCATTAGCCCTCAATGTAACATTCAATTAAAATTCCAAATTAGGAGCCCTTTACCAGGCGCTCCTTGCACTGTACAGCAGGCTTACAGTTGTAGAATCAATTTCCTGAGTGGCCTCAAGCGCATTTGCCTTCATAAGCAAAACATCTATTCGCGTTTGTGTGGCATTAACAAGTTTTACATCACTTCTTTGTGTCTCTGAAAGGGGGACGGCAATGAAACCATTTCAACAATCTGAAAGTGGGCCTGCAATCAAATCATTCCAACAACCTCTTTTAATTTACTCTGTACATTCCGACTATTAAATACTTTTTATCAGAAGGTTTATCTATCGTATATGTAAAACCATTCGAGACAATGCATGGATTTAACACAATTTATAGAAGTTATATGTCATTTGTAAGACACAAAGGTGATAAATATAATTCTTAATACATTTGTGACATAAATTAATGCTATAAACACTGATAGAAATATATTCATTAATTCGGATACTATAAGTAGATCACGAAAGGGAGAGTACTTTATTGGGTAAAAAGTGGGGTTGGAGTCCCTACTCCTCCGTGTATCCTGTTGTGGTATTAGGGTATCCTATCTCAAGAAAGCTACTGTGGATTTCTTTGTACAATTGATTTAACCACAGGAATTGAAGGGAAAGGTGGATGAATGAGTGAATGATGGGTGTGTTCTGAGTCTTGTCTAGGCTGTCAAGGTTAGTCTGTCTGAATGTTTGTGGAAGCAGCACTGCCCCTAAACATTACCCTGGCCACCAAGTCACCTTTTGAAAGGTAACTAAACTGTGACCCCATGAGAATGACTTTGGGAACAATCAATCAATTCAAATTAAAAAAAAATGGCAATATATGAAAAGAAAGACTTTGTGTTGTTCTGTGAGGAATCACAGAACAGAAAAACTGGAGCATTCTTGTACTATCTGTTCTTGAATACCACCAGTCTGTCGCCTCTGCACCTGATATTGAGACTAGGGTTCTCTTCAACCCCTGGATATACTTGAGGCTTGTTTTACAGATGCGCTACATGTCAGGAGACCTGCCTCAGTTTGTTTGCTGCAGTGTCGGTACCCCTCTGCTAAGAGATGAAAGGAGTGCAAGGCCTGCAAAAGAAATAACATTGTTCACACTATATTGCTCGTTCTTGTATTCCACATTGCATAATTGAAGATATATAGTTTCACATACTTCTATAACATATACATACCTGTACTATTTGTTTAATGGTCTTACAATATCAAACCTTAACCAATCAAGTCTTTCTTTTCTTTACATTGAGATGCAAGAGACCTCATGTCTTTTTTACACTCTTTGTTGATAAATTAGCTACAAATTTTTGTGCAAGTGACAATTGCCACAGAGTGAAAGAAACAATGCATGGACCAGACGAATAACATCCCCAGCAAGGAAGAGAGGGTCAGGGGTGGGAATAAGTGTAAGTTTAAAAGGTGTTGTCAGGAAAGGGAAGTGTAGTGGACTGGAGGAAGAAGGTGAAACAAAAGTGAGGGAGGTAAGTAGCCCAAAACAGAAAGGAAAAGAGTAAGGCTGCAGTTCAAAACAGAGCGTAGGGCCACATGAAAACTGTGCCTAAATACAGAAGTTTTGGACAACACCGTTTCTTTGCCTAGGGTAGCAACATTAGTTGAAATTGGCTACAGGCTACCACACACTCCAAACATCATTCTTTATTTGAACTAGAGGCCAGAGTACTACGTTTCTGTGCCGTAAGCATTAATCTAATGGTTGTAGGAATATTTGCAGCATTAGGAAGAGGTTAACTACAACACAAAACAAGCATTGGCATAGCCAATAGGTCCCGCCATTGGGACCTTATAAGTGTTTAGCCATGCAACGGTCTAACAGGGGATCACAATGTTGAAAAGGATCTGAAAAAAAATTCCACTAGGAAAGTCCCTGTTTCTCTATGAATATGAAAGTACAGTGAACAACCCAAATCTTGAAATTTTAATTCATATTGTAGAGATTACTTGCCTATTCTTTCTTGCACAGTGTAGTTCTGAAAACTAACTTTTCTTGACTGTAAATAACGGTGTTCCGTTAGAGAGCAGAAACAAGGGGATAGATCCATTCTTCAAAACATTATCAGTACGACCAGTTTTTTTTTTTTTTTTATAAACTGTTTATTTGCAGGATAGTAAAATTGCACAATCGTTACAGTACATGCAGTCACTTGTCTTACATCCCATTGTAATACATCAGTTTTACCGTTCTCGCTCATATTACCTTTTCCTATTTTCAACCTGTTACACTATTCCCAACTCTACCCTCCAAAGCCCCCCCCCCTCCCAGTATCCCTCCCCCGGCACTCCTATTCAGGCATAGTATGGGTTCAGACATGACAGTACAGTATGTACCCTATTCCTTGTTAATCCACCCCTTTGTCGCAATGCCATGCAAGTCTATATAAAGGGCATCACAGCCCTATTTGAGTTCTTCCTGTGCAGTGCACCTGTGTCCTTGTATGGGTCACTGTCAGTACGACCAGTTAATGCGTGTTTCACAGGGCAGACTTACTGTTTCCTCTGAGCATATGCCATAGACTTCTTTAGCTAGTTTGAGCTGGAAGGCTTCAATACGGAAAAGAGGATTTTAAATTACTTGGTTCAGAATAGTTCTTAGGTCGTGTTCTTGAATGTGCAATAATGTGACAGCACTAGGGCCCGAAAACAAAGAGTAAAGTTCTCTGTGATAATAGCCCATTCAACATGTCTGCAGCCAGCAGCCAACAAATTTGAAATGGAAAACTGAAGTTCTAAAGTGACCTGAAACTGTCCTGCAGTAAATCAGTTCGGAATCTCTATTCATTGGGTAGAGGTTTGATGAGCTCAGGGCTTTTGCAGAGCCAGGGCCCATACCGGCTGAAGTAGACTGTGTGATGCAAGAATAGGGAAAGATATGCAGTGTCTGACCGTGTCCACTTTTCAGACCAGATACACGCTTCCTACCAGGATTAGGGGAAACCGATCTGGTTCATCCAATTCTGGAAGGAGTCAGGGACCTAAGATTTTGCCTCTGCTGGGCTGGCCATTGCAGTGCTTGCAAATGTGCTGTTCCTCCACTATCAAACTCTCTCATATGCGGACTAGTCATGTTGTTATAATGCATGATCAGAGCGTTGACGCTTACTTTTGCAAGTAAGTAGTAACCAAGAAGATGACGTATTATTAGTTCAGACACTAAGGGTATGTCTTTATGGAGGCTTGATTGGTGTTTGCATGGTCTCAGTTACAGCTCCCATAGTTAACCATCACTACTGGAAGGGCACTGCACAGGGGTGCGAAATGCATAATACTTTTTCTTCGGCTGATCCTCAATATCAAAGAGTGAAACTCTTGCTGGACAGGGGCAGTCGTTTTTTGTGAAATGACAATTTGCTCCCCCTCCGTGTCCAGTTGATCCACTCCCTCACTTTACCAAAAGTGCGTGAGGCTGACAACAGCTAAAGGAGGTCTGTAGAAAGGGGTCTCAATTCATGGGCCAACACTGGTGCTCTTAGGAACAGACATCAACAACGTCAATCTCCTGCAGCCCCTGACAAATAAGCCAGATGATGGCCAATAACCAGGGTTGGCTCTTGGCTATGGCAAGATGAGACAACCACCAACAGCAATCAGTCTCACATTGGCCCTAGTTGCAGCAAAGGTTTCCAACGCTTAAAGGGGGTAAAGGGTAATGAAAATCTCTTCAATGGACCTGCCAATAAATTGTATCAAATGATTAGGTCTTTATGGTCAACAATGCTATATGTGTAGCTACACACTGTAAACAAGCATTTGCAATGCAATAGATCTCGCAGCAACTAGAATTTAAGCTATTGGCATTGTAAATTACAATGCCTTTTATTTATGTTTTTAAAAAGAAAACAAAAATAAAAGGCATTGTTATTTCCAGTGGCAGCCTTTTTTTCCACAATACACACGTTTATTCATTACGTTATTAAAGCCCAGTTACTAAAGCAACGTGCCGTTTTCTGTAACAGCTGGTACTTTTAGCGCTGAGACGTCTAAAACGTTGGAACATAGTGCTACCTAAAACTATAAGAAATAATGCACCATGGATGCTTTTAAAAACAAATATATAAAAAACAATGCCATTACAATACCAACAACTTCAAACTTTGCTAATGCGAGACCTATTGCATTGCAAATGCTTGTTCTAAATAAATAAATATCAGTGGGGATCAATTTATTTTAAAAAACGTGCACTTTGCAGACTATACCACATAAACATTGACCAGCATATCAGGGGATAAAACTCTGCCAAATAATTTCTCATTATACCACATGCTCCTCTCCAAGTAAAATGAATACATTTCGAAATATTTTAAAACAAAAAAATGAATGATCTCATTTTTAGCACGGATTAGTGTTATATTTTCATCTCACATGGTCTACTATGTTAAAAATAGCTCTGGTAATTGGGAGCTGCAGTGCTTTGACAGGGCGTTAACTAGCACTGCAGGAGCAGTGCTGCCTGCATGTCCTAGACCTGTGTTAGTTTAACCATTCATTCTCTGGTCTGGATGTTCAACATGTGCATTAATTGTTTTTCCTCTGCCGTGTGTGCTTGCAGACACCTGAGAGCATGCCTTGTTGTTGCCATCTCACCATCTGTGAAACTCCCTCACCTGCTGATTGGATGTCAGTTTCCAAAAGGAGGGTCTCTCAGCCCAAAAATGAGATTTGAGGCTGTACCCGAGATTACATGATGTAAATTTCAGTTCAGTCAAAATAAACTGGCATGTTAGGGTCTCCAACCTCAAATCACACTCCCGGCGCCTCCTGTGCATTTTGTGTTCTTCTTCAAGTGGAATTTATCTGAAGAAGAAACTCTCTCAAGGAGGTGGGCACTCTAAGGAGACTACACAGTAAGTTTGCTATTGTTTACATTTGGGCATGTGACTGTTAATGTTATGGTGCAGATTAATTCTTAAAAGTGTCTATTTAGAATGTTTCACAAAGGATCATTGCAGCTTTTTCTAGTCAGTTTTTAACTGCCTGTTAAACATTGCAAGCAAACCTGAACTTGGAGGCAGAGAGATACACCGGCGCCTGCAGCTAATGAGCTTTAGGATGTTTGAATAACGTGTCTGCCTTTTACTTCTGCAATTCTGCAAAACCCTGTGCGAGAACTGCAGCCCAGAGACGTGCAGGCTGCAGAGCATGGAAAGGGTCTACCTGTAAATGTTTAGTGGTGCACACACACCCGTGCAGAAGCAGCTGCCAATACAGCAAACAGCGTTTTCTAGCTAGATGCACCCGCTGCTTGCTGCATATTTTCTGGTGTGCTTTACACATGTTTATTCGGCTATTAATTCTAGCTGCATCCAAAACTCACAAATTACGGCTCTTATGTAATGTTGCTAATAGTACACCTGTTTGCACGTTTTAAGGAATTGAGTTATTCTCGGCTCCCCTTGAATGCAAAAGCACAAAAGTGTGCCATTTCGTCGACCTCCATGTAATCTGGCCCTCCTTGTACTTTCAAGCAAAAAGGTCTCTACCTTCACAGGTGGAATGACTTATTCGCCGCGAGCAGAATAATCCAGATATTGTGCTACTCATGGATCATTAAGGCAGCTCTATTACACATTTTAAAGTGCTTCCTGTTTCTATCTGGTATTTTAAAGCGTGAAAGGATATGATGAAAAAATACTGGCGTTAGGCGATTTCTCTACTTTTTGTACCAACCCGGACAGAAAAATGCAGGTCATGCCAGTTAAAAAACAACTGCGTTCCTCGCGCTAAAAGGAGGCAGCAGGGGAGGGGCGAGAGGAGGGGGCTAGTCAAAGAGTTTCACTTGCTAGAGCGAGCAGAGCCAGCAGCGATAATACTACCATATGGCACTGCCCGCTCCCACAAGTGAATCGCCACACGTGCACGCGTTGCCATTGAGGGCAAGGCAACGCGTGCACGTTTTTGGCTGAAAAGCCAAAGCGATTGCAAAAGTTCTTTCTGCCTATGCAGCGCATTGCCGCTGCATAGGCGAGACCTAAAAAGGATGCAGCTTTGGCTTTGCTCGTGCATACACTCATCCTTTTCCAGCAATGTCCTCATCGTGAAAGAGTACTCCGGTTAAGAGCATTTGCTACTTGTGACGTTTCTTTTTGGGGAACAATGTGGCGCATTGCAGTAAACTGAAACAAATCTTTAACATTGTGCACTATGTAAAGATGCCAAAAAAAATATGGATTCTTCCTGTCACCCCACTCACATCTCATCCTCCACGATAAAACATTAGTTAGTCATTCATGACAGAAAGAGATATACATAGTAAGTGGATGAATTGCACAGTGTGAAAATGGAAAATATGAGATCAATACCTGCTTCGCTGCTTGATCACATTGTGTGATGATTAGCAAATAATGTATTTCAGATTCCCCTTTTTGTTCAGAATCACTTACAAGAGCATCTTCAAATATTTGAGTTCAGGATGACTGCTATACAAATCTCTCTCTTGTGTCTCACTTAAATAGTCGATACGGTTTCATCACAATTGAGTTACCTCTTAGTTCAGTAATAACATTGTCATCAGTGCACGGACAGGAATGTTTCTCTGGTTGTGTTTAAAAACTCTTACATGTAAAAAATACATAATCGGTTGTAAATGAAACGCTTCTGCATGTTAAAGAATTACATTTTTGGGAATTCTCAAACATCATGATACTTGTTGCACACTTTGCTCATGAACTTCAAGTAGGGGTCGCCAGGGGTTTTTACTGTGACCTCTAAGCCACCAATTGTTACCTCTACCACCTTGCGTGTAACCCCAAGCTATTTATTGTCAGCCACCCTAGGATAGTGGTGCACTATTGCTACTGGTGCAGTGGGTCACAGGGCCATCAATCTTGTAGCAGGTGCGAAAGCGCTACCAATGACAGGCATGGCAAAAATGATTGCCCAGCCATAAACCCACGGTGCTCTAAAAGCCAAGATAACATGCCATGCTGCCACACAGGTCTCTTCTGTGCGTGCGGACTTGGGATTCTGAATGCTTTACTCAGTGACTGTCTGTTCGAGCCACTTTCTAAGAAAGCACCAGTTTTGGTTTTAGTTGATGGCAGTGGATCCCTTGTGAGAAGGCTGCTTACTGCTTCTCTCCAGTAAAATCTGCACAGTTTGTTGTAACTGGAATCGTATACCTCTGTTGCAAGATGTATGTGTTTAGCATGATTGTGAGCACATAGTCGAATGGAGCAAGCATGCTTGCGCACCACCAGGAGCATTTAGCCCCAATACAGGGAGTTCACATAGAAGACACATGGGATTTTCGTTGTGTCAGTCTCTCATTTGTTTCCCTGTGTTTCAGTGCTGCCTTTCTAGTCTTGCTTCCTGCATTTTTTAAACATCTATTTATTGGTTTTCAGAAAAAAAACATTTGTGCAACGCTTTGCTTTACATTGATTACCTTCAATCGGTAGTTCCATAAGCTGTAATAAAAGATAAAAGCTTCTTTTCGTTCAGTAAACAACTAGGCAAACAAATGCCACGAGCCATGCTTTTATCCAGGATATGATTCTGCATCACAAGCATGTGGTGATATATTTCTAACATCCTTATATTACGTAAGAGCCCTCAATGGGTGGGGGGGGGAGGGGGGGCTAAGGCTTTGGTTACACGTTTCCAAAGGTGATACCAGAAACATTCACACCTCTAGTGTAGTTTCACATCCATATATTCAGGCTCATCTTTTTGGATCTTGAGCAGTACTGCCTTTATCATTCCCACTGCTGTAAAATTCCAAAAGTAAAGTTTCCTAGTCCCTCATGCGATGTACCATGCCCTTCTCTTGTCAATTCGCACAGCCATACGTTCTGCCCATGTCAGTACTTCAAATCGCCGCTTACTAACTGCAGACACCTTGTTAACTTTCCATCTCATAACCAGCCACTGCTTAGCCATCAGTAGTACCAGATCTATAAATATGAAAGTTCTCTGGATTTCGCCCAGTGGGTCACGCACAGTATACCAAATATTGCTGTCCAGTAGTTCCAAATGCCCTGGCACATCCACATCATATGTATAAGCTCAGAACTGTCAACTCTACCTCTAGGATAGGACTCTACATAGAGAGTAGGTATTATATTTTTGCGAGTCCACGAGGTGTATGTCACAGGTAGGAGTATGATGAATTTCAAATGTGACATGGGATGTTATAAATGTAGTCAATGAATGTCATGAGTGATTTAATATGCAAATAGGGCAAACAAAGTGCTTGGCAAGGGTGCAAGTAATAGTTACTTTAGGGTGAATTTCAGTGTTTTTGTTAGTTTCAAATGGTATGTTTTATATGACATTGTCACCCAACTATAATATCCCTTTCATCTTTATTTTTTCCATTGAATTTCTAAGGTTTTGTTAATGTAAAATTAAATATTCCTGCAATTCCTAACTATAATGTCACTTTAACCTTTGGTTTTTTCATAGAATTTCTAGGGTTTTTGTAATGTAAAGTAAGGGGGGTGGAAGCAGGGTCTGGCATGGCATTGTCCATTGTCCGTTGTGCGCCCCCCATCCAAGCTTGCTGCCCCTAACACCCCCCTCCTTGCTCTCTATTGTCCGCGTCCATACACCTTCTACCACATCCAACCCTGTGTGGCTATTGTTCTTCCACTGCCCTTTGCACTTGTTCCGAACAGTTAGCTTGCTTCCCCTCCCCCTGCCTCCCTGCCCTCAGTTGTCCAGGTACATGCACCTACCCCCTCCCTCCTGCCCTGCATGGTGCAATGTTTTCTCACTGTCCGATGTTTCCTCACTGTTATGTGCATTGTACCATGCCATGCCCTAACCCTTCATTAGCACAGCGCTCATGCACAGCACTAGGAGATTACCTTTTGGAATTAATCTGCACTTTTCCAACACTCATGCGTGTGGCGGCATCGGCCGTGCAGGAGCGAGCAGCGGCGTGCAGTGGCCATCTGTTTCTAATTAGCATGGCCACATGCGCTTGTTTACATTTGCCTGTCTCGAAAAAAGCAGTGGCGCGCTTCTCTTTCTCTCTCTGGCCTCTAGCGCATGGTGAGCAATTTATCTCTTTACTTTAATTGTGCCCTGCTCGCATTGCTTCCCTTTTAGTCCCTGCCCGCACCACTCTCTGAGAAGTGTGACACCTCTTTTGTTCTCCCTTGGGACTGCGGGCTCAAGCCTTGATTCAGTTCCCGCGCTGCTTTGCAAGGGGTGGGGAAAGCCCTCCATTTGGTTGTGCTAGTTGCTGATCATGCTCTAAGTTGGGCAATGTGCGCTGTCCCACCGGCGCTGCTTGGGCAGTCCCTGGGCCTCCCAATGTGAGGCGTGCTCACCCCGTAACATACTAAGTAGACGCGCACCTCAGCGCGAGGGAGATTTATATAAGGGTGTGCAAATAAGGCAACTGCATTATTGTTTCAGCCCGAGGCAGCAGCGGTGAACCTTCAATTAACTCCTTTTGGCCCTGAGCGGCCCCCAAGGCAGTACGCGGTGCACCTCGCCTTTTGGGAGACATCAGGTGGCCTTGTATTTTTAGTGGTCAACTAGGAGAGATCACGGGAGGTCTCCCACGCACTCTGACCAACCATTATTCCTGCAACTCCTGCAGCTGCTGTGCGCACTTGAGGGCAGGTGCATGTGGCTAACTTGCCCCTCGGGATGTTCATTGTCTGTGCCCACCCCCCACTGTGCTGTGGCCATGCCTCTATAGCCCATACCCTGGGGCACTTGAGGCACTATGTCTTGTGGATACATGACTGGTGAGTCCTCGATGAAGGCCCTGTGTCATCATTTTGGGACTCAATAACTACTACAGTCTGTGTAGGAGGCGCACAGAGACATATAGGGTACCGCAAAGGGTATAATAGAAGCGCAAGAGCGCTATGGCCTGTGTTTTTATGGTGATATATGCATTATGATTCATGTGTTCTTATTCCCTAAACTGCTGCATTGCATGCCCTGATACTATGATGCATATCATTTTGATTCCTGTTTATTCAGGATAATGAGTACCATTTCCGGACCTGCACCATACTAATAATACATGGTGATTTATATGTTTTCTGCTATAATTATATATAAGGTAACAAAAATGCCTATAACGCTTTTTATTATAACTTTGCAACATGCTGCACAACAGCCACACTACTCTACAACATAGCTTAAATACACTGACAAAGCCAATAGCTCTGACTAAACACTTATAAGATCCAAAAGGTGAGACATATCGGCTATGTCAATGCTTGTTCTGAATATGTGATATGTTAGCAGTGAGATTGCTGAGTTCGGCAGCAGACTGAGGAACAAAGATACATGTATTTCCCTAATACAAAAACCCAAAAGATACTAAGCAAGATAAGAATCGAATTTGTTCACTAAAAAATAAGTACCGAAGACCCTCCTACAGGTTCTAACGAAAGCAAGAAAACAAAAGAATAGTCTGATTCTGCTCTGTGTGTAGAAGTGAAGGCATATGCTAGTATTCGTATTAGCTTCCTGAAACATCATCTGCTGCCATTGCAGCTGCATCTCCCTGTGCTGATGATAGTTCTAACATTGTTGACATTACTGATGTTTCTTCACATGCTAGTAGTGTTGAGCGTTCATTTCACAGTGAGGTTGAAGATTCATTTTCTTACATTGGCAGCTTAGACAAGATTTCTTCCCTGGATGGCCGCGCAGACTGTTCACCATCCTGTATGGCAATACAGTTAGCTCTTTTTTGAGGTGTTACATTATAGAGGTAGCTCGAATCAAAGAAACTAGTCAGATATCAACTTCAGAATCTCACCAGCATTGAATTCTTGGCAGACGACTTGTCAATGAATCATTATACAAACCCAGTGCAACAAAAACTTCAAATATTCCCCTCAACTGCATTCAGTAGGTTTAATGGTGATTGCAAAACCCATCCTTGAGTAGAGTATTCAATCCTTGAAGATGCTTTTTATTGTTTTGCATGCACGTATTTTAGTGCTTTTTCTGGCGGAAAAGGAGGATGTTAACCTGGCAATGCTGCATTCATTGATATTAACTGCAGCTTACCTGTTCTTTCTCCAAACTTTCACAGTCAGAGAAGCATAAATCATCAGTTATTTCTTGGACCAACTTCAAAAGATTACAGCAGAATATAAACCGTCAGCAGTCTGTTATTTCCCTGATAGTAGGAGGTGCAAAGCAGGAAATTGAAAAGAATAGACAACATGTGGGGCATCTGCCTAAAGTAGTATGTTTTTTAAGACGTCATAGGCTTGCATTCCATGCCACGGATGAAACTGATCATTCATACAATAGGGGAAATACCATTGAATTGTTAGAGATGATTTCTTATCAAGATGAGAGGGTAAAAGAAATAAAGCCCAGGAGATATGGGGAGTAACCTCTCCTGATTACCAAAATGACACAATACAAGTGGTGGAAAAGCTTGCCCATAAGTGTAATGTCAAAAAAGTGACAAAATAATTTGAGGGGGTAGTTCATGAAACCAAAGATATTTCACATAAAGAGTAGTTGAGTTTCATTATCCACTTTGTTGATGGTGATGGGAATGTTCAGGAGAATGCACTAGGGTGTTACCATATTGAGAAATGTAATGGCTCCAGCCTTGCTGCAGCTGTTGTTGAAGCAGTACAGAAAGCTGGACTTGACTGGAAGAAATGCCCTGCAAAGTGTTACGATGGAGGATCCATTATGAGTGGCTGTGTTAATGGTGTCTAAGCAAAAATAAGAGAGATCGCATCTCAGCGATTTATATACACTGCCACGCCCATCGCCTAAACCATGTGTGAGTGCAAACAGTAACTAACATACAACCAGTAAAACATTTCTTTTCAACATTGCAAGCAGTTGATGTTTTTCTTTAACAAAGTTCACCAAGGCATGAGTTCATTATGAATGCTCAGCAAGAGAGTAATCTGTTTGTAATGGAGCAAGAAATACTCTCAGAAACGTGGTGGTTTTACTGGTACACCTGTGTTGGTAAAGTACAGATACAATTTGAGTCTGTTAAAGTTGTTCTCTATTTAATAGAATCACAACATCATGACAAGGCGGCTAGTTCAGAAGCCAAATTAATTCTTAAGGGCATTGAAAACTATGGTTTCTCACTTACATTGCAGTTCATGGAACTCATTCTCTGAAAGATTTGCAGTGTATCTGAACTACTACAGATTAAAGACTTTGACTTGCATAGTGCCTGTGACCTGATCAGTTCAATGAGGAGTGATTTAGTGAAATTCTATCATGACAGTCAGTGGACCGAATTGTTAAGTGAGGCTAAGGAATTAGCAGAGCAGTGGGGACTTGAGATTCAAGAAAAATCCAATCCAAGAGCTCTACCTTTGAGACACCATACATTGAGTAACAAACTGACAGATTATTTTGTCAGTAGCTCTGTAGAGAAAAGAGCCAGCCATTTTGATGTTTCAAAAAATCAAACTCTACTGTCTGAGTGCTTAAAGGAGGAATTTTTCTTTCACTACTTTGGATAGATTTGTAAATGATTTTGATGCTCGATTTACAAACAACATGGGTCTCATGTCAACTGTCAGAATGTTCAATCCAAAAGCTGAAAATCCTTTGGACTTTTCCTCTGCACTAGGAATTTTTGACAAATATCCAGAGGCTGCAGTATACCAAAGTATTCTACAATCTGAACTGGAAACTGCAAAATTGTACCTTTCAGAAAATAATGTACTGGATCTTTTAAATCAGGTTCTTACATTACCTATTACTGCTGCCAAAAATGAGAGATTATTCTCCTGTATGAAAAGGGTAAAAATAATTTGAGCAATACATGTGGAGACAAAAGACTCGGTAGTTTAATGATGGCTTGTGACCCTAATGAGGTCAAGCAGCTAAATTTGAAGGAATCCATGAACAGATTTGCTGGCATGCACAACTGGAGGTATACTCTTAAAAATTAGATGGTCCTTTCCCTCATTCAGAGAAGCAGCCTCACGTTGCCAGGCAAATAACAGTTACTTCTCAGTCAGTCTCTATTCCTCTTAGGCCTATGCCACCTGAAAATATCTGCTGTTGATTGCAGAAGTCAGTAACCTCTGCAGGGGCAAGAAGGGAGCAGCCACCATGCTTCTTAGCACTATGGCAGAGCACAAACTTGCTGTCCATTTTTTTTCTTTCTGTCACAGTGGATATTCAGTCTCATCACATCAGCTTGTCATGTGTAGAAATATGGAAACAGTATTTCAAAACACCCTTAGCCAGCTTGATTTCCTGCAGCCAAGCACTATCAACAACTGTTCTTTGTACCAGCCAGTATCCTTTTCGGAGATCTGTATACTGTATCTGTAGCACTGTCAGCCTAGCCTGGATTTCATATTAGCTGAGCAACAAATTACCCTCAAGTCAGTCTCTACATAGGAGGATTCCCCAATCATTACGAGAACCAGCTGCTGCTCATACCATCAGATACAATTTTAGATGGGGACATGTGAACTGTTGGCCTGTTTTAGATGGGGTCAAGTCAATATAGTAGGGGCCAAAGGGGGAAGAGGAAGGAGGTGAGGTTCCGTGACAATTTGAACCCGTGTTTTCAACATTGTCGGAAATACATAATATTGGTATCAGCGAACCGCAAATGATCCATTTAGCATATCCTGGTGTTTTCGCTATGCTACGAGCAAGAGTACTCCTGTTACAAACACATTTCTGATCTACCCATGGCATCCATCTTAGATCATGGCAGCCATTTTGTGTTTCTTGCACTCACATACGCAATAACCTCTGATCACTTCATCTCAATTAAGGACACGTAGGCTTAGCCGGCGATTCACCTCTCTAGTGACACGTGCACCTTAGAACAGAACACGCTGTAGCTGCATGACTCGACAAAGGCTGCCTCCTCTGCCCGGGGCTAGTCTTGCTATACTGGTTCTCGTGGTCGTTGGCCTGATCATGATTAGGCGGCCGAAGCTGGTAGCCTTGCCCATTTACAACCCACAAACATCCCTTATCCTGCTTTCCTATCTTCCACACCTGGCTCCGTTTCTTTCTTTCTGAATCTTTATTAGGGGGAGGTAACGAACTTTACGATGAGGCGGTCCGGGTCTTGAATGAAAACTTGACATGAGATTATGATGGAAAAGTGGGAACCCCTCGTTCGTAATGTTTTGACATCAGATATTGTCGATGATTCCTGTGCAACGCCAAATATTTATTGTTTAGGACACAAAGGTTTGGGAATGTACTAACATGTGAAGAATTTGCCTGAAGCCCAATTTTTAGTATATAAGGAGCAACCCTCTTTGTACAAATCGAACAGGCTCCTAGACACTGCCCTTGCGTGGTTTCTGTGACTTCTGTGTCCCTGCAGTAATAAACCTTTGGTCTTTGACGCCACCATCGAGAAGCCCATGTTTCTGTTTATTTGTGCACCAAGGCAGGTGGAACTCCGGGGTCTTCGGGTGTTGTTCCCTGACACCTCTGGACGGAACCAAAAAGTCCAGAACTCCAATTGGCGCCCAACGTGGGGCAACGTCATTCGGTACCGGTCCAAAAGCCTGAAGAGTTCGAGAAGCTTCGTGTGAAGATTCCTGAGGGACGCGCCCCACTTCATCGATCCCGGCATATCGCAAAAGTGGCCCGAAGTTCTCTTCCACGAGGGTTCCCGTTCAGGACGGCTGCAGTGGGCCGTTGCCTTGACCGTCGCCCTGTCTTGGACCCGAGGTGCAGTCCTTAGTACGGCGAAACGTGACGGGTTTCTCCTTGGTGACGTCTTCAGTGCCTCAGTTAAGTATTTAGTGGTTGCTAGCTGGTTAATTCGTGAGGGTTGTTAGAATCCTTTTTTCGGTTCTTGGTTTGGTTTTGTTTCGTAAAGATTATCACTGGTTTTATGGTTACGATAATCTATTTGGTTTAGTTTGGGTATCGATACATCAGTTTGCTTTTGGTAGGCCTAAGTTCTTGGTTCCGGTGCACATATCTGTTTCTTGTTTTGTCTGTTCTGTGTTCCGGACTGAAAAATGGTAAGTCGGAAAAATTGTATGTTGTCTTGTTTCGGTTGCAACAGTGATTCACGATTGGAGGACTCTTGTCTGGTTCCTCCGATTGGGACTCCCCTATATGATCTGTACTGTAAGCATGGTGTGGGTCCTATATCTTATAATGAGGTATGGGTCCGATACACTAAAAAGGATGGTGTCCTTAGTTGGCCACTACATGGTAGTTTTGAACCAGAAATTCTTGACAATTTAGAAGCTAAATTGTTTAGGAAGAAAGCCCGGCCGGCAATGTTTGATTCTTTCCGTTACTGGCGAAAAGAATCCAAACAGAGAGAAATTAAGAGGTTGAAGAAAGAACAGAAAGAGCAAGAGTTGACTTTAGAGCAGGCGGCTAAACAGCTGCAAGTCAACGAATCTGAGAAGGCCGTAGATGTGGCCATTAGAGAGCATAATTTAGCGATCAACAAGTGCTATCCTGCCTTGCCATCGAGTACAACTAAGATACTAGAGGATCCCGAAAACGATCCTCTGTTGTCTTACTTGTTACAGTCACCCCCACCGTATGCACAGGGTATTGTGGCTCCACCCGTACAGAATGTTCAATTGCCGGTTGCTGGACAACCTGGTATTCCTGCTCCTGCCCCTCAGAATCAAGTTCCTGTAAATGTGAATATTCCTTCGGCACCTCCTCTTCCTGGGTTGCCGACTTCTCTACCTATACCTGTGTCGCTTACACCTACTATTCCACAAACTATCTTCCTCGATACTCCTACTGTCCCGCTATCTATTCCAACTACTACTGTGTTCTCCGCATCTGCCAGTATGTTGACTCCGCTTTCTGTTCGTCGAAAAATTACTGATTCTGTTTCCAGCATTCTGTCTCCTCTCTATAAAACTTTAATTAAGACTCCTACTTCTGATTCTGTGCAAAGGCGCAGTCAGCTCCCAAGTAATGAGGAACGGGGAATCTTGGATTCCACGGCTCTCAGATGGATTTCGAAGAGTAGGAGATATAGCACGAGAGATGTACTAGATACTTTTATGCAATGGAAGGAACCAACGCAACGATATGTTTTTGACGAGATGTGCTCCCTGTTGCGTGATGAATTAGAAGGAAGTGATTCTGAATCGAACCTAGAAGAATTAATTAATGTTCAAAAAGAGTTTGCTGCAGGAATGATTGTAGGTCAAAATATAAAAGAAGCGATGGAACTGATTTTAAGTTATAGGAATGATCCATCACTTCGCTCTCCAAGAGACTTAGAGAAAAGTAGTACGAAGCTAAATCGCCAATATCCAATGAGGGAAGTTCCTCCAATTTGGCGCGAAGCTGTGGAAGCTGACGCACCGAATGGTATTTTAGCCGCTCCGGCGCAATTCCAGAGAGTGTGGATACACATTCCATGGAAGCGAGCCGAAGTGCTAGCAGTAAAGCAGGCCTTGCCAGACCTGCGTAAAAATCCTGCCGGATACTATAAGGAATTAACACAGACAGTTGAGGCTTGCATAATGAATCTGGCGGACATTGACATGTTATTTGGTAATGTAGTTCCACAGCCAATTTGGGCTAAAATACGTAAAGAGAATCATCCAGTTGCCCTAGGTGGTAATTGGGCAGCTATCATTGCCGCAGATGGTCAGCAAATAGGTGGTTCCAAACCCGAACCTCTAATTGCTGATCTTCCAGGTAGAATAATCGACTTGATGAAGACTATGATGCCCGCATTGCGTGTTAATTGGGACAAGTTGTCCGCATGCAGGCAGAAGAAAGACGAAAGTGTCTCCGACTTCTTCACGAGGTTCGAAGAGACTTTTGTAGATCATAGTGGTCAGGATATGAGCACAGAAGGAGGACAGAGATTGTTTGTCGATAAATTCGTACATAATTTGTTACCCGAACTATGCAATAAATTAAAAGATTCTGAAAGTGCGTGGGCTGTCTCTACAACTGCGCAAATACTTGCAACTGCCCAGTATTATGAAAATAGAGATAAAGAGGAGAAAGAGAAATCAGACAAGAAAACGAAAGATTTAAAGACTAAAGTTCTTTTGCAGCAGGCGTATCCGCCTCGCACGAATCAGACTAATACTCAGCAAGGTTCGTATCAGAGGACAGATTATAGCTCACCTAGGCCTCAGTATCAATGGAATCAGTGTGCATACTGTAAGAAAGAGGGTCATTATAAAAATGAGTGTCCAGTTTTAGCGCAAAATAATGCAGCAGCAGCTCAGAGAGGTCGTGGTGGTTTTGTGCAAAATTCTAGAGGTCGAGGGCGAGGTGCTATGTCTCCACAGACGAATGATCGCCCTTCCAATCACTTTGATCAACGAAATGGACAGTCTTCCCAACAAAATAGATCTCAACAGTATCATGTTGAAGACTATTGTGAAGTAGATGAGGGATTTCAGCAAAATGGGTACTAGGACAGCCATGGACAGAGAGAGGGAGTAGTATCAGTTCCAGTGGATCAGAGTGGGCCTTATGTCGCAGTAGCAACATCAGGTGTAGTCGAACCGTTTCTGTTGGATACTGGTGCCGCAAAAAGTTCTATCATTCATGCGAAACTCCCTGGCGCACCTTTGTCCGGCTTAACAAATGTTTCTGTAGGTTTTTCAGGCGCCCCTGTTTACAACCCCATATCTGGTCCTTTGTCTATCTCTGTTGGACCGTGTCAATTGAAAGCACCCTTGATTTTGACGACGGGTTGTAATGAAAATCTGCTTGGTTTAGACTTGTTAAAACGCCTATATGCGACATTGTACTGTTCTCCGGAAGGAGTACAGCTTACATTGGGCAAAAGAATCACCTCTCCGATGTACTTGTCAATGGATGCACTACCGCCAGAGCTGCGTTCACTCCCTAAAACTCTTTGGGCGACTGGTCCTAATGATGTAGGCCTTTTGGAAATTCCACCATATGTAGTCACTTTGAAAGCAAATATAAAATTTCCACGAATTCCTCAATATAAAATTTCTAGTGAAGGTGAACGTGCACTTTTACTGATTGTGCAAGATTTGATTAAGAAAGGTGTGGTTGAAGAAACTAGAGGAAATGTCTGTAACAGTCCTGTATTGCCGATTTTGAAACAAACTGATCCTACGAAACCTCCAGTATATAGGTTTGTCATTGATCTCAGGGAGGTTAATAAGATTGTGGTCCCACAGTTTCCTGTGGTTCCAGACATCACTGCCTTATTAACATTGATTCCTGCTACAGCCACATGGTTTTCAGTCATCGACTTGAAAAATGCCTTTTTCAGCATTCCGATAGCCGAAGAAAGCAGAGACATTTTCGGCTTCTGCCTAGGAGGTCGAAGCTTCAGATTTAAACGCACTCCACAAGGCTATTGTGAGAGCCCATCTATTTATAGTCAAGCGTTAAAAAGTCAGTTGGATTCCTTTGTCCTTCCTCAAGGTTCTGCCCTAGTGCAGTATGTAGACGATCTTTTAGTGGCTGCCGATGACAAGGAAACTTGCAAAGCAGCTACGATTTCGTTATTGCATCATTTGTCCAATTTGAATCACAAGGTGTCACCTTCGAAAATGCAATACTGCTGCCAAGAAGTGACCTACCTAGGTCATCTCTTGTCAAAGGAGGGAAGAAAGTTGACCCCAGAGAGAATAAAAGCAATTACACAGATGAGTGTTCCTCGCACACAGAGAGAAGTACGTGCCTTTCTAGGTATTACCTCTTACTGTAGGCAATGGATCCCAAATTTTTCTCTTTTAGCGAAACCATTGGTAGCTTTGGCTGGGAAAAATGTTCCGAGTCCGGTACCGTGGTCTGATGAATGTCAGGAGAGTTTTTCTGAGTTACGAAAAGCATTATGTTCAGCTCCTGTATTGGGTACACCTGATTACAGCAAGCCATTCACGCTCTATGTTCACGAAAGAGAAGGTTGCGCGTTGAGTGTTCTGACACAGAAATTTGGTGACAAACAACGCCCTTGTGCTTATTTTTCATCAACATTGGATCCAGTAGCTAGAGCGTTACCTAGTTGTTTGAGAGCTACAGCGGCAGCTGCGGCTTCCATTCGACAATCTGCTGGTTTGGTGATGAACAACATGCTGGTGGTTATGGTTCCTCATGCTGTTGATACACTCATGAATCGAACCAAGACACAACACCTTACCAGTGCGAGATTATCTGGTTACGAGCTGACATTGCTAGCGAGTCATATTCAGATCAAAAGATGTAATGTATTGAATCCAGCAACATTGTTGCCGGCTAATCAAGAGTCGAGTGATTCCGAGCCCCATGATTGTTGTTTTAGAACAGAGGAAGAGACAAAAGGACGAATTGATTTAAAAGACACTCCGTTGCCAGATCCAGATGGCACGTTGTATGTGGATGGGTCATGTTTTAAATTGGAGAATGGTGATGTGACTGCTGCTTATGCGGTAACGACTTTGAGGACGATTGTGGAGACTGCAAGAGTGAGTCAGAATTCTGCTCAAGCTGCAGAATTAATAGCTCTAACAAGAGCATGTGTTTTAGCTAAGGGAAAGAGAGTGAATGTGTTCACAGATAGTCAGTACGCGTTTGGCGTGGCCCATAGTTTTGGCCGTTTGTGGAAAGAAAGAGGTTTCATTACGTCCCATGGGACTAAGATTCAACATGGTCAGCTAGTTAACGACTTGTTGGAATCTCTAACCTTGCCGACTGAAGTTGCAATTGTAAAATGCAGTGCTCATAAAGCAATCACGGATGATGTTGGTCGTGGGAATGCTTTTGCTGATGAAACTGCTAAGCAGACAGCTAGAGACATGATGAGTAGAATGTATGTTGCTACGTCTGCAAGATGGGTTTCTGGATCTGGAATGTGTGAAGATACAGTGGAAAGTGTGAAAGAGATTCAGAAAGAGGCAACTGAGGAAGAGAAACGTGTATGGAAAGAAAGTACGGGCAAGTTGGATTCGAGTGGGTGTTGGATTGACTTGTCGGAACAACAGCGTTGGATGTTGCCTGATGCGTATGTGCTTGCAGTGGTGACGATGGCGCATGGAGTAGCGCATATAAGTTCTAAAGGAATCTGTAAGATGTTGGCTCCAGTCTGGAAGAATGATGGGATTAGTAAATGTGCAGAGAGAGTGGTGAAAAATTGTATGGTATGCCTGATGCATAATCCTGGCAAGGGAACTCCAACTCCTGCTGGTCACTTTGCTCCTCCTTCCTGCCCCTTTGAAGTAATTCAGCTAGATTTCATACACATGGATCGCTGTAATAATTTAAAATACGTCCTGGTGGTAGTCTGTGCTTTTTCCAGATGGATCGAAGCATATCCACTAAAGGACAATACTGCCCTATCAACTGCCAAAATTCTTCTCAAGGAATATTTCCCTAGGTTTGGAATGCCACGGATTGTATGGTCAGATAACGGAAGTGAGTTTATAGGGAAGGTTATGCAGAGTGTGTGTGCCGGTCTGGGCATCAAACAGAAGTTCCACAGTGCAAACCATCCCCAGTCTGCTGGTTTAGTTGAGGGTTACAATGGCACCCTCAAACTAAAACTAGCTAAAATACAGGCATCCACGGGTTTATCCTGGCCAGACGCACTACCCTTGGCTTTGTTATCAACGAGAGCAACTGTACATTCTAGAGTGGGGCTTAGCCCCTACGAAATTGTTTTTGGCCGTCCGGCAAATGTGTGGGGAGTGCCTAGGCCGAAGGAGTTTTGTTCTCTGGAATATCCTATGTTGATTGATTACCTTTACGACTTGACTGCTAAATTGAGTCTTATTCACCAACAGGTTTTCGATGCATTGCCAAAGCCTCCGGAGAGTCCAGGGCATCAGCTGAAACCCGGCGACCACGTTGTGGTCAGAAACTTTGCGAGGACAAAGAACCTTCAACCGAAGTTTGTTGGCCCCTTCCAGGTGCTGCTTGCGATGAGAACCGCTGTTCGTGTAGCTGGTCGCAAGCACTGGATTCATGCATCTCATGTCAAACATGTACCTTTACCACCTCCTTACGACGACTGGGTGAAGAAGGGAATTGGTGCCTCCGAATCTGAACAAACGCCAAAGTTCATCCCTTTCAGCGATGCCAAATTGATTACCGACACTCTGAACTCTGACTCTCCTCCTGAAAAGACTCCTCTGAACCCTGAACATTTGTCCTCTGCATCAGAAAAAACTCTGTCATCTGCGAACCTGAAGACTGCAACAGCTACTAGTGATACGTTATTTGCCGATCAAACAGTTCCCGCAAAGCAAAGATATAACCTGCGACCTCGTAATATGGACAAATAAAGCAGGAAACTGCCTATTGTGATATTTGAAATCTTGAACTTTTGCCTTCAGCCAGGAAGTTTGCTATTGTTTTGTTGTTTTTTTTTAAAAATTGCCTTGCCGTCTGGGTAGCCGTAGGGTCGTGGCTGTGTGCCTAGTTGAATCTGCGGGGGTCTGACACAAGGTCGATCTTTCTGTTGGTTCTGGGAACTCCCAGGGCTGATAGAGGCATTTTCATCTACGTACACATCATCAGTGGTCGCGAGCGGATTGTAGAAGATGGAGCTTCCTGCGCTGCAACGAGAAAATGTGATTTATGTTCGCAGAAACAGACTTTACAGAATTCTTCATAGTAAATGTTTCCTGATGCAATGTGCTATTACATTTCTAATTGTTTTAATAACGTTGGTGGGTGGAATCGTCTTTGGTATAAATTTGATCTTTGTGCCAGTAACTACAGTACCTCCCCTTGATCCTGCTACTTCTACTGTTTCTTCTATGCACTCTTTTCACTCGTTTCCTGAACATGAGCAAGCTCGACGCTCAGAATTTATCAATAACACTTTTGTACAGCTCTTGCACCAACACCAACTGGTAGTTAACACTACAGACTGCTGGGTGTGTGGCTTGATACCCCACACTATGGATAAAGGTATTCCCTATCTGGTTTTGCCTTTCAGCTATAATGGATCATTTCAGGCCCTTCAAACCATCTTTGCTTATGCCCTTGAAACCTATCCTCCGCGTCCACCACGTTCCACTAAATATAACTCTGCCAACAAAGCGTTAGTCCAGGGAATTATTGACATGATCAAGGACGTCAATAATACTCCATCTTACCCTAGAGACGAATTGCGAGTATATTTAAGTTGGAACTCTTCAGAGTATCGCCTTAGTTTGGGAGAAAGCAAGCGTAAAAGCTCAACTCCAATCTGGGTCGTACCTCACCGAGGTCAGGTCTGTTTGCAAGGTAATGGGAGAAATTCGAGAGCTCAGCTAGGGAGGAGTGAGTGCGTAGAGACTTACGTGTTTCCGGCTAACTCTTCCCCTGCTTTTCTTACTGCTAGGGGTACTTACTTCATCTGTCTAGACAGAGCGTATACATGGTTGCCTGCCGACTTTTCAGGATCATGTTATATTGCTCGACTATTGCCTCCAACATACACTGCATCATCTGACTACCACAAGGCCAGAGTAGCAAGAGGTGTCTTCAACAAGGAAGATACCGCTGGTCAGGAAGCTGGAGACTTCTTCAAAGGTTTCCTTCCGTTCTGGGGACCTATGGCCAATAGTAGAAACATACGTCAGCTAACACGGGTAGTTGAATCTACTATCACCGAAACTGCTGGCGCCCTTAGCAATTTGACAGCTGAGCTTCAGGCGGATAGACTCATGACGTTGCAGAACCGTATGGTTCTAGACGTAATACTTGCAGACCGAGGTGGGGTATGCAGAATGATCCAATCGAGCTGCTGTGTCTTTATTCCTAATAATGCTCCAACAGTCTACGAGGCGATCTCGAAGCTACACAAGATTTCCGACTCTATTCATGTAGACAAGGGAAACTGGTCCTTCATGGAGTGGTTTTGGACTCTGATATCAGCGTGGGGATGGAAGGTTCTAATGGTCATTGGTGTCATCTTAGTATTCCTATTCTCATGCTGCCTGATTATCCAGTGTGGTCCTGCTCTGTGTAGTCTTTGTGCTGCAACTTGTTTTAGAAAACCACCTGCGCTTGGAGAAAAGGCGCGAGAGAGGATGATGATACAACAACATGTCACTGACCTGATGAGCATAGAACTAGATTCTGACATAGACTGAGTAATTGCCTATGTAAGGGCAAAAGGAGGGTCTGAGGTTCCGTGACAATTTGAACCCGTGTTTTCAATATTGTCGGAAATACATAATATTGGTATCAGCGAACCGCAAATGATCCATTTAGCATATCCTGGTGTTTTCGCTATGCTACGAGCAAGAGTACTCCTGTTACAAACACATTTCTGATCTACCCATGGCATCCATCTTAGATCATGGCAGCCATTTTGTGTTTCTTGCCCTCACATACGCAATAACCTCTGATCACTTCATCTCAATTAAGGACACGTAGGCTTAGCCGGCGATTCACCTCTCTAGTGACACGTGCACCTTAGAACAGAACACGCTGTAGCTGCATGACTCGACAAAGGCTGCCTCCTCTGCCCGGGGCTAGTCTTGCTATACTGGTTCTCGTGGTCGTTGGCCTGATCATGATTAGGCGGCCGAAGCTGGTAGCCTTGCCCATTTACAACCCACAAACATCCCTTATCCTGCTTTCCTATCTTCCACACCTGGCTCCGTTTCTTTCTTTCTGAATCTTTATTAGGGGGAGGTAACAAACTTTACGATGAGGCGGTCCGGGTCTTGAATGAAAACTTGACATGAGATTATGATGGAAAAGTGGGAACCCCTCGTTCGTAATGTTTTGACATCAGATATTGTCGATGATTCCTGTGCAACGCCAAATATTTATTGTTTAGGACACAAAGGTTTGGGAATGTACTAACGTGAAGAATTTGCCTGAAGCCCAATTTTTAGTATATAAGGAGCAACCCTCTTTGTACAAATCGAACAGGCTCCTAGACACTGCCCTTGCGTGGTTTCTGTGACTTCTGTGTCCCTGCAGTAATAAACCTTTGGTCTTTGACGCCACCATCGAGAAGCCCGTGTTTCTGTTTATTTGTGCACCAAGGCAGGTGGAACTCCGGGGTCTTCGGGTGTTGTTCCCTGACACCTCTGGACGGAACCAAAAAGTCCAGAACTCCAGAGGCCGCCCCCCACTCAGAACATAATACACAAAATGTGGCCTCACCCTCTAGATACTGATTCTCTATTATTTATGACGAAAATTAGGGTTTGCAGTAACTTACACAATACCCTTACATGTATGCAATCTAACTTTTTATTTCAGTCACAGTGTCATTTTTTCATTGAAAATATAAAAATGTCAACTACCATCCAGACACCCCACCTTTCATCTAGTGAAAATATGTGGGAGAAGAGAGAGAGTCCCTCACGGTAGAACCGCCAACGGGGTTGCTGGCTGACAATTACCAGTGTACCCACTTCTCATCATAGGTAACTCCCTCTTTTTTAGTGAAACAGAAAATGAGAGAAAAGCAAAGAAAAAGACAATACAACATAAAACAGTGCTTTGTCTCCTTCATGAAAACCACAAACAGTGATGGTCACTCGTGTAATAGTAAGCCAAGAAAGACAACACTTACTATTGTGTATATACATATACCAACGGAACCCCAGTGAGAAATGATAAATGTGATTCTCACCATTAAAATTGCTGAGCTTGCTGGCTACTCACACTTTATTCTGGGCTGCAAGTTCTCCAAATAAAAAATGGTTCATACTAAACCATATCTAATATTTTATTGCCGTTGCCAACATGTTTCGTTGCTGTATTTTGCGCAACTTCATCAGGGCTAACCTGGGTTCATCTTCTCATTCTTTCACTTTTATATTTAGTTACAACACCTGTGATGGTAGAAAAATGACATAAAAACGAACCTGAGCCAGTTATTATAAACCATCCTGTGCCAAAAGCCCAGGCTTAATGAATGGTAATGCAATAAAGTGGCGCTTAGATCATTTAGGGCATAATTACCTAGGGGTTGCGACGTTACAGCGTACCTGCACCCCTTTTCCCTGGGTCAAACGTGTCAATCGATCACGTGTCCCTATGAAAACCAAATGCAGTCTGGTCTTCTGTAAGTGTACACAGAGACAGTATTTAAGCATTACGTGCAAAGTACATCCTTCACAACTATACATATAACTGCCCTTTATTATGTGCTCAAACACCACAATGTCGCCTCTATTCTCATTCCCTTTACTCGGCTAAAACCACGATGTGCACTCATAGTAAATCACGGCATATGGCGTGTTTTTCAAATCCCATGCTACGTCAAAAAAAGGCTGACAACAATTCAACCCTGATCCACAGGCTCCCCTTCACTGATTCCCATATATTCAGAAACTCCCACCAGCGTTGTTAGAAAACTCCAACCCGGAGCTCCCGGCGACTCGTGTTTTTAACTATCGATGTAGTACTGCCCTGTTGTGAACATATATAGGGCCCTAATTAAATATTCCCGATTTATGCCCTTATGTGGTTATAACAAATCATACCCTTATAAAGGCATAAGAATCATATCCATATTTAGTAATAGCCAATGCAATCCAAATATGGCAAGGCTACTTCCTTAGACTCCTAGAAAGTACAACAAGTTCTTTCAACAAACCAAACCTCCAGCAACCTGGGAATTCCCCATGCTTTTATTTTGATTTGTCCTAGAACTCCTGCGAGTCCGAAAGAACGGCCAGTTCTTAGTGACATCTTTTATTGACGTCTTAGGTCCAACCTTACATCAAACACGGCACCTTCCAGGTATAAATATACCAGCATTTGCCTTAAGCAACACACGGTGGTTTGGAGCAGAGAGGCTATCTACTTATCCGAAGCCCAGCTGATGCGAGTGCCGAAGGAAGCCGTCCCTCCCATTTGACGCACTGAGAAAGACGCTGTCTTTTTCTCCTGCCGAGAAAATCCAGCTCCAGTGTTTCCAGTCACCCTTGCGGGTTACTGGGAGATCGAGTCCTGAGAGCGAGATACAAGACTTCCTTCATTCTAAAACCAAGGTACGGAGCTGGTTAGATCCTTAGCGAATTCTTGAGTCAGATTCTTGGCAAAACTAACTTAACTTAAAAACTCCTTTACTCCTTCCCACGTACTAGGCTTAGGTTAGGTACACTGGAATAGGCGTATTTAGAAACATCAGTTGAGTAAGTTTAGTCAACTTTTATCATTGTATGTAATTGTATATATTTTATACCTTTTAAGTATCATATGGCTCAGAAACCATATCAATGCTTTTACAGTATTATTTCATAATACTCCTTTTACTGTACGCACTTTACTTTATGACAAGTATTGCAATTGTAGCAATTCACTTCTCTTGCATGAGAATGAAGACTGCTCAATAAATAACACCTTTTATTGAAAACGCCCGCCTCTCTATTTCTCTGTACTCTGGTGAAACTAAGTATGCACGATTGACTAAGTGAAATAGCTATCTATTGTTTTCACACAACTCTGGAGATATACTCCTTATTCTGGGGGAGCAAAGTTGTCATGTTTATGCGGTTGTCAGAAGCTAATCCCTTCTTGTCTAATCAGGGAAGTTAACTCCTCCCTGTTCATTCGAGAAAGTTTCTAGTGACCTCTGAGCTAGCTGGCAAACCTAATTAAGTCTAACATATTCAATAGAGACCTAGTCGACCTCAGTCATACGTCTCAACTATCGTTTATGTTATTCCAATGCGCAGAGCCTATTGGGAAAATAGGAACTACACTACAGCCCAACACAAGCGTGCACCCAGTCACATGGTGCTAAGCGTCCGCGGTGGTGGACGGGTGCGGTGGCCATATTGAAATGTAGCAATACCCTGCTGCTTCCATCTCTTGAGATCCACTAATCTCTACAATGCACGTAAAAAAACGGCACACAATAGTTATTGCAGCCCAATACTTGGAAGTTAGCCAAGTATAAGTGTCACGTGTCAATCTGTTTGTCAGAAATCAGCGGGTGTGAAAAGACATGAGACATGAGCAAGACCACTGACTCATTGTCAGTGAAATTGCTCTGCCACCCTCGCAACCCCACCATTAAGTGAGGTGCCCCTGCCCCTGCACTCTTCAGTGTTGGTGATCGAGGCCCTCCTTCACCCGCAGGTTTCCCTGCGCCTCATCCCTGGTGGTCCAGTGGACCTCTGTCTCCTTTCTTTCTTTCTGCTCCTTCACTCGTTTTTCTCCCCTTTCTATCTTTCACCTTTCTGCACCTCTGCTCTTTTGCGCCTTATTTCTGCCCATTCTCCCTTTCTCTCCCTCTGCTCCTTCACTCGTTTTCATCGTTTTTTTCCCCTTTCTATCTTTCACCTTTCTGCACCTCTGCTCTTTTGTGCCTTATTTCTGCCCATTTTCCCTTTCTCTCCCTCTGCTCCTTCACTCGTTTTCACTCGTTTTTTTACCCTTTCTATCTTTCACCTTTCTGCTCTTTTCTGCATCTCTGCTCTTTTGTGCCTTATTTCCTCCCTTTACCTTTCCCCGCCGCTGCTGCCCCCGCGGCCCCTCCCCCCCCAGCACGACCGGCCCAATCCAGCTCCCCTCCCCGCCTCCCAGCTGTCCAGCCCTCCCCGACCCCTACTTAATGGCGGCCACTGCGCGGCCGCGCAGCAGCCGCGGGCTGCGGGCGCGCCGCTGGTGCACCGAAGGCGTGTCAAAGGCAAGCACGTCTGCGCCTGTCTGCGACCCATCCGCAACCAGCACCAGGAACCCTGGACCTCCGCCCCGCCAACGCTACGACCCAGCAGGACTCCACGCACTCAACCCAGGCTGCAACAACAACTGCAAGCTAGCATAACCAGCCAACACCCATGGACCCTTCAGCTGTCACCGCTGCCGGCACACCTGCAGCACCGCCAAGAACACGGATCCAGCACAACCCGCCCACAAGAACACAACCGAACCGAAGACCCTGCAATGCATCCTCCTCAACGTCCGATCCCTCCACAAACACGCAACAGAAATCTGGGTCCTCCTCGACAGCACCACCCCAGACGTAGCATTCTTCACCGAAACCTGGACCAACACCACCTCGGGACCGGACATCGCCATCGCCATCCCCCAAGGAAACAAGATCTCCAGGAAGGACCGCCCCATCCACCCAGGAGGAGGAATCGCCATCGTCCACAAATCCAGCCTCCGCCTGAGCACACTCCCTGACGAGTCCACAGAACTGATGGAACACCTTCACTTCAAGATACTGGCCAGCCCCACCGCCGCCCTCCGAGGAACCCTCATCTACCGACCCCCTGGACCCCGCGGACCCTTCGCCAACTCCATCACGGACATTATCTCCCCGCAGGCCATCGCATCCACCAACTACACCCTGCTGGGAGACCTCAACTTCCACCTCGACAATCAACTGGACCCCAACACCACATCCCTCCTGGACAACCTCCACAACATTGGACTCCGCCAGATCGTGACCGAGCCCACGCACTCAGCAGGACACACCCTCGACCCCCTCTTCACTACAGGAAACTCCATGACCTTCAGCCACACCAGAAAACTCCCATGGACCGACCATCGTTGCGTCCACTTCACCTTCAGAACACCCACCATCCACAGACACCAGCACCTGCTTCCACAAAGAAACTGGACCAAGATCACCGATGACCAGCTCACCTCCTCACTCAACAACTCCACCCCAACCATCGCGGAAAACGGCGACCCCAACACCGCAGCCCGAACCCTGCATAGATGGATCTCGGACAGCACCAACACCATAGCCCCCCTCAAGAAAAACAATACCCGTGCCAAGAAAGCCAGATGGTTTACCACCGAACTTCGAGAGTCCAGGCGCACATGCCGCCGCCTTGAAAAGGCCTGGAGAAACACCAAATCCACAGAAGCCCACAACAACTTCAGAGCCGCCACCAACACCCACCATCAACTCATCAGAGAAACGAGGAAAAAAGCGATTGAAGACAGAATCTCCACCCACGCACACAACAGCAAGGAACTCTTCAGCATCATCAAGGAGTTCGCCCAACCCACCAGCGAGTGTACTACCGACATCCCTCCCTCACAAGACCTCTGCGACAAACTCAGCATCTTTTTCCACCACAAAATCAAGAGCATCTACGACAACTTTGACGAAGACAACCAACACACTGAACCCTCACCAACCACCCCGACACCCGGAAACCAGCGATTGATGACTGGACAGCCCTCACCACCGAAGACACACTGAAGACAATGAAGTCAATCCACTCAGGGGCCCCCAAGGACCCCTGCCCCCACCACATCTTCAACAGAGCCGCCAACACCATCGCACCCATGCTCCGCCAAACCATCAACCGCTCCCTGGCGACCGCCTCGTTCCCCGACGACTGGAAACACGCCGAGGTCAACCCCCTCCTAAAGAAACCCTCAGCGGACCCCACCGACCTCAAAAACTACAGACCCATCTCCCTGCTCCCGTTCCCAGCGAAAGTCATCGAGAAAGCCATCAACAGCCAACTCGCCACATTCATTGAAGAACACAACATCCTCGACTCCTCCCAATCCGGCTTCAGAAAAAACCACAGTACGGAAACCGCCCTCCTCGCCGCAACAGACGACATCCGCACCTTACTGGACAAAGGAGAAACAGTAGCCCTCATCCTCCTCGACCTATCAGCGGCGTTCGACACAGTCTCCCACCGCACTCTAATACGCAGACTCTACGATGCAGGAAACCAGGATAAGGCCCTCGACTGGATCTGCTCCCTCAGCCCGACGCTCTTCAACGTCTACATGGCTCCACTGGCCCCCATTGTCAGAGCCTACGGACTCAACATTGTGTCATATGCAGACGACCCCCAGCTCATCCTCTCCCTATCCAACGAGCCCAACACCGCCAGACCCAACTTTCGAGAAGGCATGGAAGCCGTCGCCAAATGGATGAAAAACAGCTGCCTTCAACTAAACACCAACAAAACAGAAGTACTCATCATGGGCCCAAACCCCGACGCGTGGAGCGACACCTGGTGGCCCACCGCCCTCGGAAACCCGCCAACCCCCACAGACCACGCACGCAACCTGGGAATCATCCTGGACTCCGAGCTCAAAATGGACCGCCAGATTAACTCTGTCTCATCTTCCTGCTTCCACACCCTCCGCCTCCTTCGTAAGACCTTCAAATGGATCCCCCTCGAACACCGAAAGACAGTCACTCACGCCCTGGTCACCAGCAGACTCGACTACGGCAACGCACTCTACGCCGGAATAAACAAAAACCTCATCCGCAAGCTACAGAACATCCAGAACGCCGCCGCAAGACTGGTCCTTAACCTGCCAAAACACTGCCACATCTCCCAGCACCTGCGCACACTCCACTGGCTCCCGGTCGAGGCGAGAATCACCTTTAAGATGCTCACCCACGCACACAAGGCCCTCCACGGCACCAGACCAGCATACCTGAACAGCCGACTCAAATTCCACGCACCCCAAAGGACCCTACGATCAGCCCAGCTTTCCTACGCCGTGGTCCCCCGCACCAGAAAGACCAGATCGGGAGGCCGCTCCTTCTCCTTCCTCGCGGCCAAAGCATGGAACGCCCTTCCTCTCCACCTCAGACAGACAACATCGCTCCCCATCTTCGCAAGAAACCTCAAAACCTGGCTCTTCGACAGACCCCTCCTTGATGGAATGGAACCTGCACCCCCCCCACCCCTAGCGCCTTGAGACCCTTACGGGTGAGTAGTCGTGCTTTAACAAACTCCTGATTGATTGATAGACACCACTTCACATACCGTCCACGGCGGTGGACGGGTGCGGCGGCCATATTGGAATGTAGCAAAACCCTGCTACTTCCATCTCTTGAAATTCCATGATCTCTGCAATGCACGTAAGAAGCCCGCACAAAATAATTATTACTACCCAATACTTGGTAGTTAAACCAATATACGTGTCATGAGTCGATCTCTTTGTCAAAAATCAGCAGGAGAGACAGGGCGGTAGACACCACTTCACTCGCCCAAACTTATTTATGAACCAATACCACGCCACACGACCACTAATGTGCACTTATGCACTCATATTTAGTGTGTGCGACCTTTTCTGCTGTCCACCCCTAGCTTGTCACATGGGTTTATCGGCCATATTGGAACAGGATCATTGCATAAATAAAGTTTTTCAAAATTTTAAATATACACAACAGCTTAACACGTTGACCCTGATCTTGTTCCATTACACACAACACCTAAGGGGGGATATATCTCAATGTTATACCTTTCCTTATTGCAAACAATTGAGCCATTAGATCTCTCTTTCAGGGCCATTCGATAGAGGTCAACAACACTTTTCGCACCCAACATGATGTATTTAATAAATGATAGGGGATGACAGAACCTCTATCAACTGTGCCCCTTCCGTGCTTCTCACATAACTGGGTGACCTAATCCAAACGCCCGGGAGGAATGGTATGTATAAGTGTCACGTGTCAATCTGTTTGTCAGAAATCAGCGGGTGTGAAAAGACATGAGACATGAGCAAGACCACTGACTCATTGTCAGTGAAATTGCTCTGCCACCCTCGCAACCCCACCATTAAGTGAGGTGCCCCTGCCCCTGCACTCTTCAGTGTTGGTGATCGAGGCCCTCCTTCACCCGCAGGTTTCCCTGCGCCTCATCCCTGGTGGTCCAGTGGACCTCTGTCTCCTTTCTTTCTTTCTGCTCCTTCACTCGTTTTTCTCCCCTTTCTATCTTTCACCTTTCTGCACCTCTGCTCTTTTGCGCCTTATTTCTGCCCATTCTCCCTTTCTCTCCCTCTGCTCCTTCACTCGTTTTCATCGTTTTTTTCCCCTTTCTATCTTTCACCTTTCTGCACCTCTGCTCTTTTGTGCCTTATTTCTGCCCATTTTCCCTTTCTCTCCCTCTGCTCCTTCACTCGTTTTCACTCGTTTTTTTACCCTTTCTATCTTTCACCTTTCTGCTCTTTTCTGCATCTCTGCTCTTTTGTGCCTTATTTCCTCCCTTTACCTTTCCCCGCCGCTGCTGCCCCCGCGGCCCCTCCCCCCCCAGCACGACCGGCCCAATCCAGCTCCCCTCCCCGCCTCCCAGCTGTCCAGCCCTCCCCGACCCCTACTTAATGGCGGCCACTGCGCGGCCGCGCAGCAGCCGCGGGCTGCGGGCGCGCCGCTGGTGCACCGAAGGCGTGTCAAAGGCAAGCACGTCTGCGCCCGTCTGCGACCCATCCGCAACCAGCACCAGGAACCCTGGACCTCCGCCCCGCCAACGCTACGACCCAGCAGGACTCCACGCACTCAACCCAGGCTGCAACAACAACTGCAAGCTAGCATAACCAGCCAACACCCATGGACCCTTCAGCTGTCACCGCTGCCGGCACACCTGCAGCACCGCCAAGAACACGGATCCAGCACAACCCGCCCACAAGAACACAACCGAACCGAAGACCCTGCAATGCATCCTCCTCAACGTCCGATCCCTCCACAAACACGCAACAGAAATCTGGGTCCTCCTCGACAGCACCACCCCAGACGTAGCATTCTTCACCGAAACCTGGACCAACACCACCTCGGGACCGGACATCGCCATCGCCATCCCCCAAGGAAACAAGATCTCCAGGAAGGACCGCCCCATCCACCCAGGAGGAGGAATCGCCATCGTCCACAAATCCAGCCTCCGCCTGAGCACACTCCCTGACGAGTCCACAGAACTGATGGAACACCTTCACTTCAAGATACTGGCCAGCCCCACCGCCGCCCTCCGAGGAACCCTCATCTACCGACCCCCTGGACCCCGCGGACCCTTCGCCAACTCCATCACGGACATTATCTCCCCGCAGGCCATCGCATCCACCAACTACACCCTGCTGGGAGACCTCAACTTCCACCTCGACAATCAACTGGACCCCAACACCACATCCCTCCTGGACAACCTCCACAACATTGGACTCCGCCAGATCGTGACCGAGCCCACGCACTCAGCAGGACACACCCTCGACCCCCTCTTCACTACAGGAAACTCCATGACCTTCAGCCACACCAGAAAACTCCCATGGACCGACCATCGTTGCGTCCACTTCACCTTCAGAACACCCACCATCCACAGACACCAGCACCTGCTTCCACAAAGAAACTGGACCAAGATCACCGATGACCAGCTCACCTCCTCACTCAACAACTCCACCCCAACCATCGCGGAAAACGGCGACCCCAACACCGCAGCCCGAACCCTGCATAGATGGATCTCGGACAGCACCAACACCATAGCCCCCCTCAAGAAAAACAATACCCGTGCCAAGAAAGCCAGATGGTTTACCACCGAACTTCGAGAGTCCAGGCGCACATGCCGCCGCCTTGAAAAGGCCTGGAGAAACACCAAATCCACAGAAGCCCACAACAACTTCAGAGCCGCCACCAACACCCACCATCAACTCATCAGAGAAACGAGGAAAAAAGCGATTGAAGACAGAATCTCCACCCACGCACACAACAGCAAGGAACTCTTCAGCATCATCAAGGAGTTCGCCCAACCCACCAGCGAGTGTACTACCGACATCCCTCCCTCACAAGACCTCTGCGACAAACTCAGCATCTTTTTCCACCACAAAATCAAGAGCATCTACGACAACTTTGACGAAGACAACCAACACACTGAACCCTCACCAACCACCCCGACACCCGGAAACCAGCGATTGATGACTGGACAGCCCTCACCACCGAAGACACACTGAAGACAATGAAGTCAATCCACTCAGGGGCCCCCAAGGACCCCTGCCCCCACCACATCTTCAACAGAGCCGCCAACACCATCGCACCCATGCTCCGCCAAACCATCAACCGCTCCCTGGCGACCGCCTCGTTCCCCGACGACTGGAAACACGCCGAGGTCAACCCCCTCCTAAAGAAACCCTCAGCGGACCCCACCGACCTCAAAAACTACAGACCCATCTCCCTGCTCCCGTTCCCAGTGAAAGTCATCGAGAAAGCCATCAACAGCCAACTCGCCACATTCATTGAAGAACACAACATCCTCGACTCCTCCCAATCCGGCTTCAGAAAAAACCACAGTACGGAAACCGCCCTCCTCGCCGCAACAGACGACATCCGCACCTTACTGGACAAAGGAGAAACAGTAGCCCTCATCCTCCTCGACCTATCAGCGGCGTTCGACACAGTCTCCCACCGCACTCTAATACGCAGACTCTACGATGCAGGAATCCAGGATAAGGCCCTCGACTGGATCTGCTCCCTCAGCCCGACGCTCTTCAACGTCTACATGGCTCCACTGGCCCCCATTGTCAGAGCCTACGGACTCAACATTGTGTCATATGCAGACGACCCCCAGCTCATCCTCTCCCTATCCAACGAGCCCAACACCGCCAGACCCAACTTTCGAGAAGGCATGGAAGCCGTCGCCAAATGGATGAAAAACAGCTGCCTTCAACTAAACACCAACAAAACAGAAGTACTCATCATGGGCCCAAACCCCGACGCGTGGAGCGACACCTGGTGGCCCACCGCCCTCGGAAACCCGCCAACCCCCACAGACCACGCACGCAACCTGGGAATCATCCTGGACTCCGAGCTCAAAATGGACCGCCAGATTAACTCTGTCTCATCTTCCTGCTTCCACACCCTCCGCCTCCTTCGTAAGACCTTCAAATGGATCCCCCTCGAACACCGAAAGACAGTCACTCACGCCCTGGTCACCAGCAGACTCGACTACGGCAACGCACTCTACGCCGGAATAAACAAAAACCTCATCCGCAAGCTACAGAACATCCAGAACGCCGCCGCAAGACTGGTCCTTAACCTGCCAAAACACTGCCACATCTCCCAGCACCTGCGCACACTCCACTGGCTCCCGGTCGAGGCGAGAATCACCTTTAAGATGCTCACCCACGCACACAAGGCCCTCCACGGCACCAGACCAGCATACCTGAACAGCCGACTCAAATTCCACGCACCCCAAAGGACCCTACGATCAGCCCAGCTTTCCTACGCCGTGGTCCCCCGCACCAGAAAGACCAGATCGGGAGGCCGCTCCTTCTCCTTCCTCGCGGCCAAAGCATGGAACGCCCTTCCTCTCCACCTCAGACAGACAACATCGCTCCCCATCTTCGCAAGAAACCTCAAAACCTGGCTCTTCGACAGACCCCTCCTTGATGGAATGGAACCTGCACCCCCCCCACCCCTAGCGCCTTGAGACCCTTACGGGTGAGTAGTCGTGCTTTAACAAACTCCTGATTGATTGATAGACACCACTTCACATACCGTCCACGGCGGTGGACGGGTGCGGCGGCCATATTGGAATGTAGCAAAACCCTGCTACTTCCATCTCTTGAAATTCCATGATCTCTGCAATGCACGTAAGAAGCCCGCACAAAATAATTATTACTACCCAATACTTGGTAGTTAAACCAATATACGTGTCATGAGTCGATCTCTTTGTCAAAAATCAGCAGGAGAGACAGGGCGGTAGACACCACTTCACTCGCCCAAACTTATTTATGAACCAATACCACGCCACACGACCACTAATGTGCACTTATGCACTCATATTTAGTGTGTGCGACCTTTTCTGCTGTCCACCCCTAGCTTGTCACATGGGTTTATCGGCCATATTGGAACAGGATCATTGCATAAATAAAGTTTTTCAAAATTTTAAATATACACAACAGCTTAACACGTTGACCCTGATCTTGTTCCATTACACACAACACCTAAGGGGGGATATATCTCAATGTTATACCTTTCCTTATTGCAAACAATTGAGCCATTAGATCTCTCTTTCAGGGCCATTCGATAGAGGTCAACAACACTTTTCGCACCCAACATGATGTATTTAATAAATGATAGGGGATGACAGAACCTCTATCAACTGTGCCCCTTCCGTGCTTCTCACATAACTGGGTGACCTAATCCAAACGCCCGGGAGGAATGGTATGAAGGTGCCTACCCATCATTCACCGCAAAGGGATGATGCAGTGTTTTTCATAAACTAGATTGTCTATCAGATTCAGCGCCTACTGATCTTATTCCATTCAATGGAATCGTTCAATCCCTCCCTGTCAGCTTGTTCTTGATAGATCCATCTTGCCTCTTTCCTGGCCAGTATGTTTTCGTGAGAAGCACAGAAGGGGCAAAGTTTTAGAGGTTCTGTCATTCCCTATCATTTATTAAATACATCATGTTGTGTGTGAAAAGTGTTGTTGACCCTCTATCGAATGGACCTGAAAGAACGATCTAATTGCTCAATTGTTTGTATTAAGGAAAAGTATAACATTGAGATATATCCCCCCTTAGGTGCTGTGTGTAATGGAACAAGATCAGGGTCAACGTGTTAAGCTGTTGGGTATGTCTAAAATGTTGAAAAACTTTATTTATGCTATGATCCTGTTCCAATATGGCCGATAAACCCATGTGACAAGCTAGGGGTGGACAGCTGAAAAGGTCGCACGCACTTGGCTTACTATTACACGAGTGACCATCACTGTTTGTGGTTTTCGTGAAGGAGAAAAAGCACAGTTTTATGTTATATTGTCTTTTTTTTTCCTTTTCTCTCATTTTCTGTTTCACTAAAATAGAGGGAGTTACCTATGATGAGAAGCGGGTACACTGGTAATTGTCAGCAAGCAACCTCGTTGGCGGTTCTACCGTGAGGGACTCTCTCTCTTCTCCCACATATTTTCACTGGATGAAAGGTGGGTTGTCTGGATGGTAGTTGACATTTTTATATTTTCAATGAAAAAATGACACTGTGACTTAAATAAACAGTTGGATTGCATACATGTAAGGGTATTTTGTAAGTTACTGCAAACCCTAATATTCGTCACAAATAATAGAGAATCAGTGTCTAGAGGGTGAGGCCACATTTTGTGTATTATGTTTTAGATTGGGACATGTGAACTGTTGGCCTATTTCTATTCACCCAGTCAGCAAAGAAGTTAATGCAGAGCACACATATTACTGATCAACACAAGTGCTGTACCAGTAATGATGTGCATGTTTTTTTTGTCCTCATATCACCACCAATGCTAATAGCACCAACCAACTTCACCCTTCCCGGGTGCTAAATATTAGGCTCCAATTCAGTCAGAGTTTCTGGGTTATATTGAGAAGTCACAACTTCCCTAGCCTAACTGGGTTGAAATGGAATAACCATTGGATGAAAAAGTCCAGTCACAATGTTAATATACCCCAAAACCCATAATTTCCATTCCTACTACTTCTTCTGTTCAAACCTTTATGATAGGCCACCGCTCTCTTCCAGGAGTGCAGGATAGGGACCTTAACTTGGGTCAAAAGTTTACAAACTTCTCTTCACGCTAGTAAGATTACATAAAAGATCAGGTAAAAACAGTTTACCTGCTGCTTAAGATTGTCCTCATCTTGCTGTAATATCCCAAACATTATTAGAGAAATGCTTACCTCAATATTATAATCTCAGCAAGATGGCCACCAAGTGGGAGCTTAAAAATGGAGCTCCTGATTGAGGATTATGAGTTCGTAATTTATTCTTTTATAATCTGTTACAGTCCCTGCCATTCACTAGACAATTTGCTTTGTTTACATGATCTCCTTATCCCTCTTTGTCTGTGGCTGGTTTTAGAGGTGCTCACCTGTTCTTGAGCTTCGTTTTCCAGCGGCAGCGCTGAGAAGACCACATCAGATGGCCTGGTCTGCTGAGGTGGATGTGGTTGCTGTGCACTGGCTGTGGAGGTGATCCTGAGGATGTCCTGGGACACGGGATAGGTCGCACCATTCGTGATCTGAAGCTGATGCGGTTGCTGGGGTGATTCTGGCGTGTTGTTGCTGAGACCTTGTTCGGACGTCGCAGTGAGTGTGAGCGGCCAGTTCAGCCGGTGATCTGTGCTCCCTCTGGTTAACCATGGTTACGCTGCACTGTGGTGGTGTGTAGGAGAGCCAGTGGACTACAATTGTGCTGCACCCCGTGTGGTGCTGAGGAGTGCTGGTGGAGTGCCCATGCTGGTGCCAATAGGGCTTCCCATGGCAGAGCTTTCGAATATGCTCCGGCCTCTGGGGGTCAGGCCTGCGATCATGCCGCACTATTGTGCAGTGCTGAGGAGCGCTGGTGAAGTGCACTTACTGGTGCCGAGAGGGCTATCCCCTGGTGGAGCTTGTTTCTGTGCCCCGGTACTGGGGGTCGGACCTTACGAAGTGAGCAGAGCGCTGCTATCGTACACGCTGCCCTCTCTTAAATGTGCTGCCCGCTCGGGGTGGTTATGGGAACCCTGATGTCCTGGGGCATGACATGGGCTTATTTATGAGGTGAGGGCGATGCGTTTGACGGGTCTGACTCGGTCGCCCCCCTCCGTGTGGCTGCAGTGAGGATGAGCTGGAGGGTGCGAGCGTTCCTCTCCCTACATGTTGTGCTTGGTATAATTCACTTTACAAGCACCAGTGCAACTCCTGAGGAGACCGCAGACCATTGCTGATTGACTGCAGACCAGCATGCAGGGAGGAGCCCTTTTTTTCATTCCAGGTGACTTCTCCCCTTGAATTTCACATTTAGCTTCTTGGCTGATTCTTTGTGTTACTTGCATTTCCTGCAAGGGTTATGGGCTCTTTGAGGTCTACAAATTCTCATGATCTTTCCCACCACTAAGGACTTTTGGTTAAAGTCCAAATTGCTTGGAACCAGAGAAACTAAGATAGGTCTTGCCTGTTCTACTTATGGTGCAGCCATCTTGGAATTGTCTGGCTTCGATAAGCACCTCTGTGCTCCAATTGGCAGGAGCAGAGAAAGAAAGGTAGGATTCCCTTCTGTGGGCTTGGGGCTAGAGAAACAAAGTTACGACTTTCCTCTTCTATTCACGGTGCAGCCATCTTGGAATAGTAACCATGCTTAGCTTTTACCTAGGAGTGTTAACATTCACTAAACACCGGTAACATCTGTTCAACTAATAGTGTTTCATTTTGCTTCACCCTGTCTAATATGGAACTCCAGAATGGAATATTGCACACTTAAAATTTAGTTGACTGGAAATTGATTTTAGTGACCATAACCATATAGGGCTTGATTTTTTCTCTTCCCTGCTGTCCTTCCTCGCTTTCCTCACCATGGCTCTATCTACTACGAGCGCATCGGAACACCTGACTTAGATAGGCCTTATAGGTTTAGGATTGTCTATCCCCTCAACCTCTGAAGAAAGCAGCTAAGTCCTTTAAACGCAATCTACTCTACGTTGTCCTGAAACACTTATCTCTGATACCTATTTCTGCTCATCTAAGGGTTTTGTGGTTACAGACCTTATGTTCTACACATCCAGAAGAGCCCAGTGGAGAAGTGCCCTAACTTCTACGCTTTGTTCCAAACCCTTGTACAAAACCCCTCACGGCTTCCAAATAGTGGGCCCGATTCACAGAACTAACTTAAGACAAAATCCTAAACTTACTACCATTTTGGTATTCACAGAAGGCACTTACTCCCTTTGGTATGCACAGAAGGCACTTCCTCATTTCGGTATTCACAGAAGTTAGGAGTCCTAACTTCAGGACTCCTAAATGCCTTCTGTGAAAACCGAAAGTCTTAAAGGTAGGATTTTTCTCAGTTTAGGAAGAGTAAAGTTAGGATTCCTAAACTGAGAAAAATCCTAACTACCATGCATACTTTTACCACGCTTACTACCTCTGAAACTATCACAGTGTAACACTGCCACCTACTGTTGAAAATGTATACATTAGCTCAATACATTTATTAATTCCAATCCATTTGTCATTTACAAATTTTTTAGTGATTGAACATGTTACATTTTTGCGGGGAGCCCCCTCAATCCCCCTTTTTCAAATTACCTTCAAATGCGTGGCTTTGTCTTGCGATGCATAGACTTGTGTGCCAACAGTCTTTACAATCTAAAAAATGTGTGGACAATGTATTACGAAGTAAAAACTTCGTAGTATAGGCTGTTTATCCTACTTAAGGGACTCCATACATTATATCGCTCTAGGCCACACACTGATTCTGTTAGTCTCCCTTTCTTTGAGGAGAACATGGCAGACCTCACGCACAATCTCCTTACTGTCAGAGATAACCTGCAGACCCTCCTACATTCTCCCTGAAGATGTTGAATTTTTGCAAATTCTATCCCTCCTGCAGGTTTGATCGACCCCCCCTCCATCTAATGTTAAACACTGCAGGGAGGATAGGTCATTTCTCTCTATCCCACACTGGAGTACTCGGCCTCTTCCGAACCACCCCTCCAGGCCCCTTAGGTTCTTATCTCAGTTGGCGAATTATAACACACATGCTCTTCTTCTTTTGTACAATGGCTCTTGGCAAGGATACTCTGACTCACCAGTCAACATACCAAATATCTCCTTCGACCCTGGTAGAGAACCTAGTGTTAACCTCAGATTTGTGAATGGTGATAACTGTCTTCAGATCACCTCTTCTCACCCAGAAGCGGTCACTACCTTTTCTCATATCAAATTGGTGCTTCTCAACTCAAGATAAGCTGTGAAACACGATGCTGATATCTCTACAACTCATCTGCTCTCAACAGTTGGACCTCCTGATCTTTACCGAAACTTGGCTCACTGACTCCTACTCCCCAATGCTCAACATCGTAATCACTCCTTATTATGACATTATCAGATGTGATAGACTGGCTAAAACGGGAGGGGGCATTGCCTGCATCCATTGCTCCAGCCTCACAGTGAAACAGCTCCAAAGGTGCTGATGTCCTTCTGTGAGCATCTAGTCTCATAAATCTGGGGAAAAATCCGGACAATCTGCAAGATTGTCTGTGTGCTCCACATTATATCATCCACCTGGTGACAATATGCTCTTCATAGAGCAAATTATGAAGTCCATAATTTCTAACCTTCACTGGAATGACCCAAATGACACACTAGTATGCTCTTTTAAGGCTTTTCTCTCCAACTTCAACCTCATCCAGGCCTGCAATGGAACCACCGGCATTAAAGGCGCCACCAAGGACCTTATCATAGCTAGAGACAACAGTATACTTCTTGATGACATTATACCCTTGATTGGTCGGATCATCATCAAATCTTGTTTCACATTTTGGAAAAGGTCCTGCTCAGACAAGGTCAACCGCTTAAAACCAAACAGCTGGTTTGCAATCTGAGAGACATCAACATCAATATTCTAGCAAGCATTTGCCATGGAATAGGTCTCGCATCTGCAAGAGTTTGAGCTATTGGCATTATAAATTAAAATGCCTTTAATTTATGTGTTTTGAAAACTTGCAACCAGTGCATAAACATGTACTTTGTTCTTATAGTCCTTGCTGACGAGAAGCAAGACTGGCAGTTAAGAGGCGCAGTTACTGTCAGACTTTACGTACAAAGTGTGTGTTTATGCACTGCTTGCGGATTTTCAAAACACGTAAACAAAAGGCATTGCAATTTACAATGCCAATCGCTCAATCTTTTGCAAATGCGAGACCTATTGCATTGCAAATGCTGGTTAATATCTGTTTGCAGTCTTTGCTATTATTTATCGAGTGAACCTTCGTTAATGCTATTTATAATAGAGAAATGTGCATTTTATTCTTTTGCTCCTAAACATGCAGATGTATGTTAACTGATTTTAATTAAGTATCAACAAAAGTGTTGGATTTGATGGATTGGCATCAATGGGTTTGGGTATCGGCTCAATATTTTGTCACTTTGGTGCTTTTGAAATGCTAAATGCACAACATGGAAGTGAGTTCTCGAGATGGTTTAACTATTAACTTCCTAACAATCTTACCCTAGATCACACAATAATCACAAAACGATATCATTTTTTAAAACACTGATTTAGATGTTTCCTTTTCCGCATCGATGGAAACCACCCTCCAGGCCAACTCGGGAGGAGTTGTCTGACACAGTTTCACCAGTAAGTGTTTTGCTGTGACCCATCACTACAATGGGTACCATGTTGTATATTTTTTTAGACACAAGCCTGGATCAAACTTGGAAAAGCCAAGAGGCAGGGGAAGCAAAATAAAAGTACTAGACTAGCTGTCTCTCACCCAAGGGTGCTCCCACGAACCCCGTTGTACGCAAGGAAATAACCTTGCACAGAGGGCAGCAGTGCATCTCTCCCGCCTCTAGGCGCCTGTGCCCCTGCACAGCCATGTCATGCCAGCGGGCTGGGACCCACGTGGAAAGGTGAAAGGAAGTTTGTGATGGCTTGGTCGGACTGTTTCAGATCTATCCGTTAGCAACTTATTCATGATATATAAGGGATCGCAACAGTGTCAAGCTTACTATGCGAAATGGGTTCACACCGATGAAATATTGAGAAACCCTAAAAAGCATGTTCACCAGGTAACCTTGCGCCCACTTCTTAATAGTGGTGTAGTGCGATATGGAAGCAAATGACACACTTGCACTAATCCTTATGGGTTCCGGAGTAGCGCCATAAAAATGCACCCCTTTGTTCCCTCTTCTATCTCTCCGCTATACCTTCTCAATCCAAATAACTAGCTAATATCCACCACTCAAATTACTTTCATATTTCACTATGCAAATTCACCATCCCTTATTGGATCCGGAGTAGCGTGCTACTTGTCACAAAATAGCGCTTCAACACCCCATCAGGGGGAACAAGCACTATATAAATGCAATTTTCTTTCCCTCTTCTATCCCCCGCTACCCTTCCGAACCCAAATAACTGACTGACCTATCCACCACTCAAATTACTTTCATATTTCACTATAGTAATTGTAAATTGATACTTGTATAGCGCACTACTCACCCGCAAGGGTCTCAAGGTGCTTGTACGAATACCGCTGTGGAACCCATCCTGGCTTTCCCTGTGAGGCGTCCACTCCTGGGTACCCCCAAGGTGGAGGCCAGGCATCCTTAGCGTTGTGGGGGCCGTTGTGGAGATTAAGCAAGCTATTGCCCAGAGTTGCAGAGTGGGACTCCATGATTGGAATAGGCACCGAGGCAAGAATTATCAGGTCCGTGGAATTTTGAGCCCAAGACCCGCCGAGGCGGGGAATTGAACCCTGGTCCCAGGCTAAACCTCTGCATCATGGTCTGCCGCTCTAACCATTGAGCCACACTTCTCTAATTGAACACTAATCCTTCTTGGGTTCCGGAGTATGTTTATGTTTATTAAAACTTTTGTAGCGCGCTCTATTACCACGGGGTATCCTGGCGCGGTGAGTAATTAGACAACAGGAGTGCTGGATCGGAACCCAAACGAACTGTTAGAGAGGGGCATTGAACAGATGAGTCTTGAGTTCCTTCTTAAAAACAGTGATGGTCGGCGAGGCTCTAAGGAACAGGGGGAGAGCATTCCAAGCAGAAGCTGCCTTAACTGAAATAGATTGGCCTCCCAAACGGACGTATTTGTATTTGGGGGTGGCCAGTAGGCATTGATTGGCCGATCGTAAGGCACGGTTAGGAGTATAGAATGAAAACCGTTTCTGCAAATACGTCGGTCCCTGGCCATGGACTGCTCTGAATGCCAACACAAGAATTTTAAACAAGATTCGATGTGGTACTGGTAACCAGTGCAAACTTCGTAGGTGACTCTGCACGCTCGCCCTCCTAGGGAGAGAGAAAAGCAAACGTACTGCAGCGTTTTGTGTCACCTGTAGGCGATGAACCATATACGCAGGTAGGCCACTAAATAAGGCATTAGCGTAGTCGAGCCGAGATAAAATCAGGGCTCGGAGAACAGACTCCTTGGCTGCCCTGGGCAGAAGAGGGAAAAATTTCCTCAAGGCTCGCAAGGTACCAAAGCAGATGCCGGTCAATTTTTTTATGTGATCCGTGAACTTCAGATCCTGACCGAACCAGACCCCCAAGTTCTTAGCTTGGCCTCCCGTTGCACTGGGACAGGGCAGGTCCGGGAGCCAAATCTGATCCTTGAAGTTGTCAGGAAAAGAGCCGAAGAATAGGACCTCGGACTTGTCTTCGTTGCACTTAAGTTGGACTTGTGCAAGCCACCGGAATACTTCCGACAAACAATGCTGGACTGCTGATGGATCAGACACACCCTTAGGCCAGGTGAATAACAGCTGTGTGTCGTCTGCGTAAGCTATTATCTTGGCTCCCAGCTGTTCCGCCAGATATAGTAAAGGGGTCATATAGACGTTAAACAGCAAAGGGCTTAACGTAGAACCCTGCGGAACTCCAGTTGACAGTCTCTTCGGGGCCGAAGAGTAGGGGGGCATCCAGACCTGCTGAGTTCTATCGCTCAAAAATGATGACAGCCAGCCAAGGGCCAACCCTGAAATGCCGACAGCTCGCAGTCTAGCAATAAGCAAGGCATGAGGCACCGTATCGAAGGCGGCAGAGAGGTCCAATAGAATCAGGACCGCTCTGCCACCCCCGTCCAAGCACTCTCGAACTGCCTCCGAGACCTCGACTAGTGCTGTCTCGGTACTGTAAAAACAACAGGTGATGGACCGAATGAGGATCAATGTCACACATTCAACCCAGTCAAAAGATCTGGGTCCTAATCCATCGTTTTTTTGCACTCCACACCACCCTGGGTTAGACAATGGCGATATGCAAATCAGCTCTGACCCTGTGCCCCATGGGAACAGTCGAGTCCGAACTACAAAAGCCATGTCCTTCCCAGAACGGAATCAAGCATCCGAGGACCGGACCGGTTTCGAGGTAACACCTCTCATCAGCCCGGCTAGCTTGACTCCAGTGGTGTGGAGTGCCTGGGACCCACGTCTGGGCATCCCCAGTACACTTATAGCGAGTTTGCAAAAACAACAGGTGATGGACCGAATGAGGATCAATGTCACACATTCAACCCAGTCAAAAGATCTGGGTCCTAATCCATCGTTTTTTTGGCTTTTGTAGTTCGGACTGGACTGTTCCCATGGGGCACAGGGTCAGAGCTGATTTGCATATCGCCATTGTCTAACCCAGGGTGGTGTGGAGTGCAAAAAAACGATGGATTAGGACCCAGATCTTTTGACTGGGTTGAATGTGTGACATTGATCCTCATTCGGTCCATCACCTGTTGTTTTTGCAATTCCGCTATAAGTGTACTGGGGATGCCCAGACGTGGGTCCCAGGCACTCCACACCACTGGAGTCAAGCTAGCCGGGCTGATGAGAGGTGTTACCTCGAAACCGGTCCGGTCCTCGGATGCTTGATTCCGTTCTGGGAAGGACATGGCTTTTGTAGTTCGGACTGGACTGTTCCCATGGGGCACAGGGTCAGAGCTGATTTGCATATCGCCATTGTCTAACCCAGGGTGGTGTGGAGTGCAAAAAAACGATGGATTAGGACCCAGATCTTTTGACTGGGTTGAATGTGTGACATTGATCCTCATTCGGTCCATCACCTGTTGTTTTTGCAATTCCGCTATAAGTGTACTGGGGATGCCCAGACGTGGGTCCCAGGCACTCCACACCACTGGAGTCAAGCTAGCCGGGCTGATGAGAGGTGTTACCTCGAAACCGGTCCGGTCCTCGGATGCTTGATTCCGTTCTGGGAAGGACATGGCTTTTGTAGTTCGGACTGGACTGTTCCCATGGGGCACAGGGTCAGAGCTGATTTGCATATCGCCATTGTCTAACCCAGGGTGGTGTGGAGTGCAAAAAAACGATGGATTAGGACCCAGATCTTTTGACTGGGTTGAATGTGTGACATTGATCCTCATTCGGTCCATCACCTGTTGTATTTGCAATTCCGCTATAAGTGTACTGGGGATGCCCAGACGTGGGTCCCAGGCACTCCACACCACTGGAGTCAAGCTAGCCGGGCTGATGAGAGGTGTTACCTCGAAACCGGTCCGGTCCTCGGATGCTTGATTCCGTTCTGGGAAGGACATGGCTTTTGTAGTTCGGACTGGACTGTTCCCATGGGGCACAGGGTCAGAGCTGATTTGCATATCGCCATTGTCTAACCCAGGGTGGTGTGGAGTGCAAAAAAACGATGGATTAGGACCCAGATCTTTTGACTGGGTTGAATGTGTGACATTGATCCTCATTCGGTCCATCACCTGTTGTTATTTGCAATTCCGCTATAAGTGTACTGGGGATGCCCAGACGTGGGTCCCAGGCACTCCACACCACTGGAGTCAAGCTAGCCGGGCTGATGAGAGGTGTTACCTCGAAACCGGTCCGGTCCTCGGATGCTTGATTCCGTTCTGGGAAGGACATGGCTTTTGTAGTTCGGACTGGACTGTTCCCATGGGGCACAGGGTCAGAGCTGATTTGCATATCGCCATTGTCTAACCCAGGGTGGTGTGGAGTGCAAAAAAACGATGGATTAGGACCCAGATCTTTTGACTGGGTTGAATGTGTGACATTGATCCTCATTCGGTCCATCACCTGTTGTTTTTGCAAGTCTCGGTACTGTAGGCCACTCTGAACCCTGACTGGGCAGGGTGTAGGGCGTGGGAGGACTCAATGAAGGTATCCAGCTGTTTGAAAGCCACCTTCTCGCACACCTTCGCCAGAGCTGGCAACAGTGAGATGGGCCGATAGCTCAATGGCATTGCTGGGTCTAAACCAGCCTTTTTTAACAGAGGGAGCAGCTTTGCCTCCTTCCAACTTCTCGGAATCGAGGCCATGGAAAGGGAGAGGTTAATGATATGCGTCACCTCTTGATTAATAATATCCGCTATCCCTCCCAAAACCCTGGCTGGGCAGGGGTCTGAAGGAGATCCGGACTTTAACGCTGCCAGGATTTGCCGTATGTCCGATTCCGAGGCCGGGAGGAAGGCAACAAACTGATCCTTTGGACATTGTCTATCCGATACTAAAAGGGCAGGTGGGGTCATAGAGGACTTTTGAGCCACTTCTAAGTCCAATTGAATTTTTGCAATTTTGTCAGTAAAATAACAAGACAGTTCCTCACACCATTGAGCGGAAGAAGGGAGCCGGGTTGGGCAGCACATGGAGATAGAAAATTTTGGACGATTGAGAAGATCTCTTTACTGTTGTTTTCCGCCTTCTCGATTCTGTCCGAATAGTACCTGCTTTTAGCTGTCTTAATCGCAGCGTAATAGTCCTTTTGGGCTGCACGTAAGGACTTCTTTTCGGCTGGCAGGTAAGCTTGTCTCCAGGCTCGCTCTAGTTTCTTACAGACCAGCTTCTGTTCGCGCAGAGCATGCGTGAACCATGGTTGGGAGGGTCTCGATCGCATCCGACGAACACCCCCCACATTAGTGGAGGTAGCGACACCATTCGCTATCCAAAGATTGAATGCGTCAACAGTCGCTTCCAGCTCCATCTTTGGAGCGTACTACTCGCCGAAAAAGCGCTTCAACACCTCATCAGGGGTAGTAAGCGCTATATAAATGCAATTGCAATACAATACTTGACGTGTCCTCTAGTGTTATGAAGCAGCTCAGAGCTTAACACAGTGATATAAAATAAACACTAATGCTTAATAAGTAACTTCACCCAGGCTATGATGTCCCTCCACCCTACCGAGGACAGCTCAATTCGAGACAACGGACTCTCAGTGCCAAAAAGCATTTACCACACAATGTGGTGCAATTTAGAAACGTGCATAAAAGAAGAACATGTCCACCACTTATGTGGCAGACATTTGTCCCAATGAGTGTACAATATTTTATGAAATAACATGCCATGCATGTCATAGGCCGCACACACTCCTTGTGCCAACCTTCCATTCTTAGCACGTCAGGCTGCGCCTCAGAGAACCAATCCCCTGGCACGCCACTGATGACCTGTTGTGCTTTGTGTCTAGGCCGGAGGGGGCATCATGGGATGTGGGAAGTGAGAGCAGCAGAGCTGAGCGTTTCTAGTGCCCACAGTGATCTCCTGCTGCCACTTCAATGCCACCCGTGCACATCAACTCAAACCATAAACAGGCTACAAGCAGTCAGTCCTATGGGGGCGATGCCACCACACACACCACCCAATGCCCCTCTTCACGTCAGTATGGAAGCGGACTCCAGCTGTCTGCTTTTTAATTTGCATTCCAGTGCTTGTTCCATCCTTCCCTGATTATAAACCTAGGTCCTGAAAAATGGCGATTTTACACTATAAGGACACTCGTTATTAGTCAAGCCATCTCCAAGCGCCTTGCAAACTTTATTTTTGTTAAACGACCCAAAATGGGCATGAAATATTTCATGCCAATGACTTTTATACCCACATCCAGGCACTGCTCCAAGCAACAAGCTGCACTGGCACTGCCAGAGGGGGCAAACTGAAATCAGATAGTAACACAGGAAACAAGGAATTAAAAACACTCAATTAAACCTTTGACTCCCATCAGCAAATGTAAATGTTGCTCTGGCACAGTGTCCTCTTTGCCCCAAACTGCTTATTCATGGTATTTACTACCTACCCACGCACAGGGACATATGAACCGTGATCGTCCTCTGTGCTCAGTATGCGAACACCACGTAAAGAACTGAACTGACTACAAATCCCGGCCATCCTAAAAACTGTGTTGAATAGACCAAATGATTGTTGCCTGGACCCAGGGCATCTACTGCATGGGAAAAAACTGACGTGTTTGCCCCAGTTGATACAACGAAGACGCACATAGATCCAGCCACGTTCTACAAATGCTGTGTGGCGAGACTGGTCAAATGGGCCCCTAAAACTACATGCAGATAGCACACACTTCAGGCAAATCTATTCAGAGCAATACACTCCGAGGGGTCGGGAGTATTTATTGTTTTGCTAAAGCGCCTTTCAGGTCAAACATATTACAATGGTGTATACATGGCACCAGGGTATGCCATCAGCTGTTCAAGGACATTGCCAAGGGAAAATTGCAGTTGCCATGTGCTCACTCTATGTGCCTCTGCACATCTGCTGCAGCATTAAAGAGGGGCCTAGGGAGGGAGAATACTTCATTTTCTGAAAGACTTGCTGTGGTTTAAACTCACTGCTCCCTTCTCATCTGCTTGTAGCAAGTACTACTACAGCACAGCAGCTTTACACTGGGCAAATACACAAACGCAACCTAAACAAGCATTGGCCGCGTGGCAGTAAAGCCGCACGGCCGTGAAAGCAATCATCGACATTTTTTTTAAAAGCGCACGCCTCATGCGGAAGCAGGGGGGGGGCCTACGTGATTCCCTTGCAGGAGCGTGCGGCCATATGGCGCCAGGCGCTCCCGCAAGGAAATTGCCAAGATGTGCACGTGTTGCATTGCAAACAATGCAACAGATGCCCCTTTTTGCCCCCAAAGCTGTGGCGATGGCTACAGGTCTCTGTCCTATGCAGCGCATGCACACTGCAGAGGCGAGACCTAAAAACCATTAGCATGAATCTTTTTCAGCCTCCCCCTAACATGTCTAACTTGGACAACCTTACAGATCACTACATCAATCCCATGTCAAGTATATTTGACTCTATCGCTCCCAAGCGACTCAAAAGGATTCCGATAAAAACAATCCAAACCCTGTTTTAATGGATTCCTAAATGAGGAACGGAGTAATCTAAGGCTTTCTGAGAGACTATGTGGAAACTCTCCCTCCACTACAAGCCTCAATCAGTTAAGGATGATGAGAAGCGCATACAACAAACATATTCGCAGTGAGAAATCAGATCCACAACTTAAGTCGCTTGGTGCAAAGCCTCTTTGAGGATCATGTGGAGGATCCAAAGGAGGTGGAAAGACTAATGGAACAAATAAAGATCCAGCAGGAAGAAGATGCCCATTCTAGTACACACAAATAGTGATGGTTCACTCTAAAATAAAAAAATGGAGGCTAAAAAATGCTCAATGGATGTGTAATAATAATTAAAGGTGGGAAGCAAAAGGAGCATTAACTCAAAGTACACAAGTTGAGAGGGGGAGCTCGAAGCAAGGGCAATTGAGCCCAAAGGAAGAAAGAAGAGCGAGGCTTCTCCAGGGGGGGGGGGGGACAATCACCTTGGAAATACTCACCAAAAATAAAATGTAAAAAATAGAAGTTTCACCGGGTGGGGAGCAAACTGGGGCAAAAATTAAAAAAAAACGAAGTCCTTACAACAAGCCAATGGAGAATTCAGAGGCCGTCAAAACCATGGTTAAAAATGAGTAGAACAAATATAAGTGGGAAGGAGAAAAAACTTAATATTTTGACCTGGAATGTAAATGGGCTGCGACTAAGAAATCGAAGAGCAAGAATTTTAGAATATTTAAAAAACGTTGATTGTGAGATATTAATAATCCAAGAAACGCACCTAACAAAAGAAGAATGGGATCCAATAAAGAAAAAGCTAAGTTGGATAGATCACTGCATCTGCACAAATCCAAACTGCAACGTTAAAGGAGTGGCGATTATATTTAAGAAATCCCTTAAAGTAACAATAGAGAGATCAGATGTCGACAAGAAAGGGAGATGGGCAAGTGTGATGGCTAAAGTACTTAATAACCAATATACAATAGTGGGATATTATGGATGATCCGGAATCAATACAAGATTTATATGCCCACTTGTTCACAGTAAATACCCCTATAATAATGGGAGGGGATTTCAACATCTTATTAAATCCAAAAGAGGACAGATACCCGATAGGGAAACTACCATGAACTCCGAAAATGAGAGAGTGGTTCGGAATCTGCATGAAGGATCTAGAGATAATGGATATCTGGAAAGCGAAGGGGGACAAAGAACATAAATTCACCTTTAAGAACAAGAGGCTAGGCCACAAATCCAGAATTGACTTTTTCCTTCTTAGTTATAATCTTGCGGAATACACAAGTAAGGTGAAACACATCCCAGAACATTTGTCTGACCATTCCGCGGTACAATTGAACTTGGTGATATTGAAAGTTCAAACGCAACAAAGATGGACCGTGGATAAGAGAATATTCTTAGACGAAGCAAGTGTGGCTAAACTAGAAGAGGAAACACAGCAATTTTTTGAATAGAATAAAGAAGGAACCTCCAAACAAATAACGTGGGATGCCTTTAACGCCTATATGAGGGGAAATATCAAGAGTATAATGGCCCATAAAAATAGAGAGAAAAGAGTCTTTATACAAAATATCGAAAGGGACTTACTGGATCTCAATGGAGAATTAAAAAAGGCCACAAATGATCACGAAAGTGAAGAATTAAGAGAAAGACTAAGAATAAAGAAATTGGAAATGTCTGAGTATCTGGAAACAATAGTAAAAGAAAGATGAGAGGTCAGCAAACTTTCTAATTACGAATACGGTGAAGGATGTGGGAAAATTCTCGCCTGGAAAGCAAGAACAGAGCGAACTAGGAATCACGTTAATAAAATACATAGAGAAGGTCAAACTGAATGTGTCTCTGAAAACAAGGAAATAAGAAAGGAATTTGCTGATTTTTTTTCAGAGCTATACACGGAAGAAAGTACTTGTGATGAAGACCAGATACAAAGCCTGCTCGAAATGATAGAGATTCCTGAAGCATCCCCAGAACAAAGAAGGTAATTGAATCTAAAAATAAGTGAGAAGGAAGTTGCAGAAGCAATAAAATAATTAAAAAAAGGGAAGGCGGCCGACACAGATTCTTTACCAAATGAACTATATCAGGTACTCCAAAAGAATGTTCTGACCCCTGGTACAAAACCTTCCTAACGAAATGTTCTTGATTAATGGAGAGCTTCCCAAATCATGGAATGAAGCGATAGTAAGTATACTGTTAAAACCAGGAAAGGACCCCACTAAATGTGAGTCCTATAGACCCATATCCCTTCTAAACAGTGACTACAAAATATACACGCAAATATTAGCAAGAAGGCTGGGAACAGTGGCAGGGTCCCTAATCCATCCGAATCAAAAGGGTAAACAGATCACTGAGTTGTCTCATGAACTTATCGCCACCATAGATATTGCAACCCAAAACCATGTACCTTTGGCAGTTATAACATTCGATGCTGCCAAAGTGTTTGATCGGGTCAGCTGGCCCTTTCTAAGCGCCACATTAGCAAAATTTAACCAAGGAAATAACTTTGAGACAGCTGTAAAAAACATCTACAAGAGTCCAACGGCTAAAATATTGGTTAACGAGACACTTACTGATATTGTGCATATCGAGAGAGGAACTAGGCAAGGATGTCCCCTGTCCCCATTATTATTTAATTTTTACATAGAACCTCTAGCTTGCCTCCTAAGATGGGAAGAAGAGATTATACCCTTTAAATTTCATGGATGGGATAAAAAAGTTGCACTATTTGCTCATGACCTAATGTTATTCACCGGGAACTTAAATAACTCCCTTCCAAAAATAGAGAAGATTATAAGTGACTTTGGAGCAGTTTCAGGGTACCAAGTAAATAAATCTAAATCAGAAATAATGGAATGGAATATCGCGTCTGGAAATCCTTTAGTGAAGACCAAATTAAAAGTATCTTGGAGTTGAGTATAGTAAGAATATTGAAGAAATAGCAAGCTTAAACTTCAAAAGAGTACACAAGGAAGTCAGCAGACTTCTAAAGGCCTGGTCAGGTCTACGCTTATCTTTCCTAGGAAAATCAAACCTAGTAAAAATGACAGTATTACCGAAGTGCGCATATTTATTCAATTCTCTTCCATTGGAGTTTAAAAAAGCGGAGATTAAAAAACTACAAGGGGAAGTATCCAGTTTCATATGGGGGTCAAAAGGAGTAAGGATCAGTTGGAAAATACTGAGAAGACACAAGCTACAAGGAGGAATAGCCTGCCCGGATCTACTGGAATATTATGAAGCGTTCCAATTTAAAAATATAAGATTTTTACTAGGCAAAAGTGAAGAATGGCCTGAGTCTTGGAAAGCAATAATTGGACCAGGAAACGATCACTATCTATACAAATTTGGCCATCCCAAATTTAAAAAAAAAATCATGTTGAAGACGATAAGATCAGCAGTAAGAATATGGTACGATATAAGAACTACTTTAGGAATACTGTACTATAGCAAATACTCCCCAATTTGGGATTCTCCAGTAACACCAGAGTGTTTAAAAGATAGCTTAATCAACCACTAAAAGAAGCCAACATAATATATTGGGGCCAGTTGATAAAGGGAAATAAGATTACAGAGTGGGAGACCCTTGACAGAGCAGGGGACGTTATCAAGATTAAAATATTATCAATTAACAAGTTTGCTTAAAGGAGTAAAAGAAAACTTTCAAAGGGATGATGATATTGAACAAAAGATTCTAAACACAGCACCCTTTAAGAAGGAGATATCATTTTGGTACTGGGCCTTGATAAGATCTGGGGAAGAAGAATATAAAGTCCCGCAAAACATCTGGGGTAACTCTATGCTAAACAGTCCAATTGGGAACCTTTGGGAAGCCTCGAATATTATTGCAGCTAGAGTGATAAAATCTGCTCCGCTAAAGAAGAATCATCTGTTCACAATACATAGAGCATATTGGACTCCAAAAAAACTGTCAAAATTCAAAAACAGCACAGTAAAGAAATGTCCAAAATGTGGTATGGAAAGAGCGGATGATCTGCACATGTTCCGAGAATGTCCACTGCTGGCAGAATACTGGAACCTGATTGGTAAGACGCTCTCCGAGGTCATAGAACAGCCCATAGAGGTAAGCAATGAACTAATTATTTTTGGGACTTGTAAATATGCACACAATATCATACTATCTAAGGGGCAAGAAAATATCTTATTTTTACTAATCCTTTTAGCCAGGAGGGAAATATGTATAAAATGGGTTAAAAACTCACCACCAAGACACTCAGATTGGTTAAACTCCATCCTAAGGGTATATAAAGTGGATAAACAGGGAAGGCAGAGCAAGAATAAGTACAGGTTCTGGGATATTTGGGAAAAATATAAATTGGGAACTGATAGGGGGTCCAATGATTAAAGCAAAGGCACCACTGATTTCAAGCTAGTCTTGAATTGAGTAGTCAAAATGACTAGCTCCCCTCCCTCCGAAAATCATGTGCTAAGAGATGGACAAAAGGAGGCCCCCGAAGGATAAGGTAAATGGAACACCTCGAATAACCAAGGGCCAAATAAATTAAGGAAGTGGGGCCCCTGACTCCTCCGTACTCTAATCTTTTTTGCTTGATGAGGACATAAAAAAAGAGAGAAATCAGATCACTTTAGGGCCCAGCTTTACACCGCTAAAATCAGACCCAAGAAACGGTTTGAAATCATCAAACCAGCTACTCATACTACAAACCATATAGAGGCACTTATGATCTCCTGCCCCTGGATGAGGACTTCTCAGCTCACTTCTCGGAGAAGGCAAGGAAAATTGAATTTGAAATGCAATATTTTACACCAAACCGGTGGTCCTTGAGCTCCACTGCATTTGGTGTACCTAAGGCAGAGATTTCACTGTCCCACCCCATAGTCTGCTCTCCTAAAAACAATGCTTCTTGGAATTCTTTCCTGCTCCAGGATGATGCGGAGCGTGCACTTTCTCTGGTGTCTCCAAAACCCTCTAACCACTTCAGCGATCCTCTTCCCGCTAAGCTTCTCAAAGATCTAAATTCTGCCATTCTTCCACTCTGGGCCCGAATCATTCAAGAATCTCTCTTACAGGGAATAATTCCTGACTGTTTCAATGGGGCAAGTCACTCCCATCCCCAAGAAGATGAATGCCGACTTAGCGGATCCCAATAATTTCCGTCCGACCACCAGCATCATGACTTTAGCAAAATTACTCAAGAAATACGTCCACACAGAGCTCTGCAACCACATCGAGAAATTTCAGCTCCTTGACCTTTACCAGTCAGGTTTCAGAACAGGGCACAGTAATGAAACGGCAATAACTCACATGGTTGCTGACGCCTTGAGATCCCTTGATCAAAATGTTCCTTGTCTTCTATACCTTCTTGACTTGTCCTCAGCATTTTACACTATTAAACATTAAAACTCGATTGCTATTCTTCAACGTAGGATGGGGTTTATTTATTATTTATTTAAAGGTTTTATATAGCGCTGGCTAGACCCTGAGGTATCAGAGTGCTTTACATGAGTATCGTCCCTGTCTTAAATTGGTTTGCTTCTTTCTTGCATAACCAGTACCCCGGTCACTATTATAGTACCTCAAGGTTCTGCACTGTCACCCACGCTCATCAATCTTTTCACGGAACCTCTTTGGAATAGTCTGAGTGGCTCAAACATTCAATACCATATGCATGCTGATGACACACAGATGTATTTCAAGATCTCCTTTCTTGATGACATAAAAACTCAAAATGAGCCACTTCCGGAAACTCAACATTGCCTAACGCATAATCATCTGGTGTTAAATACAATCAAAACAGAATTCCTTCTGATTTCCCCCCGCAAACCACTCAGCATCTAACCAAGACTGGATCAAACAGCTCCCTGTACTCAACTGCACCCCTCATGTTGTTGACTATGCTAGATCTTTAGGCATCACTCAGGACAAATATCTAAATATGCGAGCTCACATTAATACCACTATTAGGGGAGCCAATCATCAGCTCAACACCCTAAGGAAATCAAGCCATTCTTACCTCATGAGGACATCCAATCAGCAGTCCAATCCCTAGTTATCTCACACTTGGAATATGGTTTGTTGACCGTAGCCGGCCTTCCTAAAGCTAGATTGGCTCCACTTGGACCCACTCTTAACGCTTCGGCCAGACTTATAACTGGCTCCAGAAAACATGACCATATCACTCTGGAATGAATTCAGCTGAACTGGTTATCCATTGAAACAAGGATTCGTTTCAATATAGCTTGCATGATGCACAAAGCTATTCATTTAAAAAAAGTGAGCTATTGGGCTTGAGTCGGAACTTAAGAAGCTCTCATACTCTACTTTTGAAACCACCCAAATTCATTGAGAAAAGAACATACAAGCATTTGGGATTCTTCTGAGAAAAACTGGAAGAATGTATTATAAGAAATCACGATACAAAATACTTGAGGGTATAGCTGGGATCTGGGCATCTGTGCAAAAAGTAATGGGTATTCCAAGGTATAACCACCATACGCCTTTATGGAACTCCGATCTCTTTCCAAACCTATGTATGGATGGATCTTGGAGACACTGGGAGCAACAAGGCATTGTAACACTGGGGCAAATAATGGTGAAAGATACATGCAGATCAGTGTCTGATTTAAGGCTACGATATACATTGCAGGAAGGGCAGGAATATAAATACCTTCAGGTGGTAAATACAATCAGATCAGTAAGACCACAAATTATTTTGGGGGAAAGAAGTACCCTATTGGATTATCTGAAGGGAGGTGGGCGAAAAATTAATGGACTTTATAAAATCCTTATGGAAAGTTCCCCAGATGACATGCTTAAGATCGAGGCAGCCTGGGCTGAGAAATTGGTGGACCCAGAAATTGATTTAGATAGAGCTCTTACTTTTGATAAGAGATTTCTGCGCTCTTCTAACCTTAAAGCTCAACATTTTAAAACCCTATTTAATTTGTATTATACTCCATCTAAGTTGTTTGAGTGGGGGATGAGGGTTGATAGCAATTGCCCCAGATGTGGCAGAGGCTCTGCAGACATTGTTCATATGTTCTATGGCTGCGAGAAACTTAACCCTATTAAATCGGAGATATTGGCTTTCTTAGAGGGGCTCCTAGAAGTTAAAATTACCTTATCCCCAACCCTATTAATTTTTGGATGTGATATTAATTTAAAATTAAGGATTGAGGAGGAAGCTTTAATTTTTATATCAGTAGCAGTACTACGGATACTAATAACAGCGGCCTGGAAAGATACAGAGGCCCCAACATTTCAAATGTGGATATGTAGGCTGTTGGGCATCCATAACATCGAGGGTGCCCTATACGAGCACAAGGGTATAAAAACAAGAGAGATGGGGTTACGATTGTGGGCACCAGTGGCCAGATGGAGAACTATAAGGATGAGTGGTCAGGGGAATGTGAGCCAAAGTACTGGTTAAGATTTGAAAGGACTCAACTATGAAAGCTTTTCTCCCATAGGATTGTATGTTTTATTTTATATATGTTTATAACTGTTTAGGCTTACTATTTCTCCGCTATGTAGTATGTTCAAATTTGGAAACAAATGGAGTTTGTTTTGTATAATGTATACACGTACTCTAATAAAATAAAATAAAAAATAAAAAATAAAAAAAAAAAGAGAAAAGAACATACAACTGTGCATTCTCTGGTCTTGCTCCAAGAATTTGGAACGCTCTTCCTCCCAAGATCAGAGCCAACCCATCGACTACCTCATTCAAAAAACAGATCAAGTGGCTACTACTGAATGACCATCTACAGCATAGCCCTTATGCCATAAGTAATCCACTTCCATCACCAGCTTGGACCTGTCTTTTTACCTGTCACTCAAAATGTGTTATGTTTATCTTTGCAAGTCCCTTTTGATGTACTGACTGCTGTAACTTTTTTTAGGTACTCCTTGTGTTCTATTTTGTACTGTACCCATGTTTAAGCCTCTTGCCATGTACCCTCCTTTGTACAGCGCTCTGATATCCTTTTTGCATCATATTCATGCTTTATAAAACTTTCCAAACAAATATTAATTCCTGTGGCGAGTGCAATATTTTTACCCACAGCTAACCAGAATTCTTCCAATCTTGAACATGTGGCAAACATGTGCAGATCATCCTCCTCTCCAGTACCGCATCACTTACAGTTGGAGTCACATTTTCCCTTATCTTTGCCAGCTTTTGTGGGGTCCATTACATTCTATGCAAGGTAAAAAAAATGGTTCTTTCTTAGTGCAGCAGGTTTAAACACCGAATAAAGTGTAGTAAAGGATACTAGCCATAATTCAGCCAACTTTGCATCCGGCAAGTATCTATCCCAGGCAGCATATAGTACTTTCATCTTATCCTCCTCCGCCATTTACAGCAATTGGTACCAGTGCTCTACTTCTTTCTTCCTGACCGATCCTTCCAGAAGATTCATTTCCATATGTCTGGATTCTTTTCCCAACCACTTCTGTCTCTTAAGCCTGAAAGAGTTTAAACCTGGATATGCCCCATACAGCTTGTTATTCCAAAAATTCCAGGTTAACCTTTGTCCCTCCTCCACCAACTGTCCCCCTTGGTGACATAACCCTGCTTCAGGGGCTTTACCAGGCTATCAAGTAACACTCTGAACTGCCTGGGGACTCCCATATTGGGGATAACCTACTATAATAGGGTATGCCCAGAATCGATCTTATCTCCTACCAGGAGCTGGCTGCTGCCTGCAGGCCTTTTAATCTGACCTTTTCAAAAAACTTTGGACTCCCACATTTATAAGAGGAACCTTCTTTCGGCAAGCTAATCAGCATTGTCCTAAACATAACTCCTATTAGAGACTCATAGGGGCAAAAAAGAAGCATTATGTTATTGTTTAATTGAAAAGCCCAGCAATAAAGTTGCAAGTCTGGGAGTCATAAACCTTCTACTCCCATTGTCCCTCCCAGCTTCTTCCAAGTGATGCGTATTCTTCTACTTACCCTGATAAATGATGTAATTCTCCCTTGTAGTTTCAAAAGGTCCTTTTTCTCAAAATGCAGTGGGATATTATCAAACAAAAACGTAAGTTTAAGAAGAATTTATGTTTTCACTAGGTTGATTCGCCCATGTATTGAAAGTGGGAGGTTCTGCCATCTTTTTAATAGTTCCTAACACATTTTCTCGAGGTTAACTGCTACGATCTTCTCAATGTCTTTAGTTATTTTTAGTCCCAAGTATCTAAATTCAGGAACACTAGTTATCTCCCCACCCTCTTGATCCCAGGACATTATTTCAGTTTTTCTTCAGTGGTTTTATAACCAGTAAATATTCCAAATTTCCTTACTTCAACCCTAAGTTGTGGCAGAGCACAGCAAACATCTGAGGTGTCCACCATTGAGACATCTGCATATAGGGAGATCTTTCATTAATATGTCCCCACTTCTAAAGGTTCGATCTCCCATTCATTCTTAAACTGAAGCAAGGTTTCAAAGTAGAGATCAAACAATGACGGAGAGAGAGGGCAACCATGTCTTGTCCCCTTTCTTTTATTAAGGGGGCTGACAAGCTATCATTGACCAGGATCCTAGCTGTTGGAGCACAGTAAACATTGCATCTACCATATTTTTACCTAGTCCAAAATGTTCTAAAGTAATTCTAAGATACATCTAATTAACCAGATCGAATGCTTTAGCAGCATCTAATGTCACGATTGAGAGAGGGATTCCTGGTGTTGTACCTAAATCTATTGATCCTATCAGGGAAAAATTAAGCTCTCTCATATTTCTAACCGGTAGGAACCCTTTTTTATCTTTATATATTAATTACCCTATTGCTTTTTTCAACCCAGCTGCCAGAAAGCTGGTAAAGATTTTATAATAACTGTTAATTAAGGAGATCGGGCAATAAAATTAACACTGTAAAGGGTTGTTATCAGGCTTCAGGATTAGGAAGATCACCGCTTCATTCCACGAAAGCATGATTGGTAGACCTTCTATTATGATTGCGTTGAATAACTTTACCTAAATAGGGACAATTGCCTCCCTCATCGCAGAGTATAGCTCGCTGGGAATCCCATCTGGTCCTGGGGCTTTCCCTCTTTTAAGCTTTACCATTATCTCCTAAATTTCACTGTCATTGATTTATTGACCTAAATATTGGAATTGTTCACTAGTCAATTTGGGGAGTTTACCAATACATCCTCAGTGTAAAGCCCCTGGAAAAATTTAGTAAATGCATCTCTAATATCATTACTTCCTACCACTATCTTACCTGTCTGCCCACCAACGATCTTCCTTATAAAATATTGATGTCTTTCCAGCCTTGCCTTCCAGGCAAGTAATTTCCTATGACTCTCCCCTTGTGTAATAACTCTAGCTCTACTAACCTTCCATTGTTGGATCATTTTCTACTCTATTTTCCCTCTGAATCTCAACTGCATGACCTCAGGTTTTTCTAACAACTCCTTCCTATCCTCCTCCTGTGGTGGATCCGAATTTAACATATCCTCTAGTTTCCCTAGTTCCCCTTCCAGCTTAGTATATTTTACGCTTTTTCTTCTCTCACCCAGTTCACTGAAAAACATTTCCTCTGAGCCAGGCCTTATATGTATCCCATACTACATGCAGGGGGGCAGAAGTCAAATTCTGAGAAAGGAACTCCTCTGTGCTTAACCGCACCTTCTCCATTATTTATATCTGCAACAGAATCCTTCTGTTGATCGTCCACCTTCTAATACTACTGGGATTCTTTATTTCCATTTCCTCAAGGATTGCTGCATGATCTGAAAGATGTATAGGGAGGTATGTTATCCCAGCTACTTTCTTCGCCTCTTTCCTATACATAAAAAGATAATATAATCTGGAATAGTGTCCATTGTTCTTACTGTGGAAGGTGTAATCCCTGCTGTTCCCTTTTATTCTGTGGAAAATGTCACAAAGGTTAAAGTTTTCCAGCATACACGTCTAGAATGCCCTCATCTTTGGAGAAGTAATCTGGATCCACTCTGAAGATCTATCAATTTTATTGTTCATTAGGATGTTAAAATCTCCACCTAGAATAATGGAAGCCACAAAATCTACCAAATTAGAAAAAAGTTGTTCCAACGGGTAGCTTCATTAATATTAGGGCCATAATAACTTACTAAAGTACAGGGAGTGTCGTGAATTTTAACTTCAGCAATTGTCCCTCATCATCTTTAAACCTAATTAGCTTCAAACCTGATTTTTCTCTTGATAAAATGACTACACCCTTAGTACACTGCATTTGATCTGTGCTTATATAGCTCTCTACCCACTTTGTTTCTACAAAAGGTCCCTGCATTCTGTTCTTAACAGATGCATTTCCAGAAGCATAATCATTTGGGCATTATGTTCTTTTAAGTAATTCCAACATAATATTACCAAGGTTTCCTTCCTATTCATATTTTCCTCCTCTCAGGACTTCTGTACACCATATTTAAAGCATCCTTATAACTCCAGATTCGTACTTTCCATATATGAATTTCATTTAGAATTGAGGACAAACATTTTTCCCCCTATGCTTCCCACCACATGTGCACCCTCCCAAGGAAACCTGCCCAAATATTTGATTAGGCAATTCATTTGGCTATTGTACTCGTCATTCGGGGTGCCTGACATTTCTTCCATCCTCTATCCATAGCTTATCTGTGTTCCCATTATAAATTTGGCCACTTCTTCAGGATCTGAAATATTGTACATCTTACTCTGTCACATCACATTTAAGATAGCAGGAAACCTCAGTTGTTCCAAAGCCCCCAAATTCTTCGTCTTCCATTCTGTTTCCCAATTCCCACTGCCTATATGCTGTTTTTTTAGAGATATCTGACTGGATCCGGTAAGTGGTCTCCTACACTTATAGCTCTTTCTCCTTCAGGGCTAACCCCAGATTTTTTTCTTTTAAACCAGTATATTTCACCGTTTTTTACGCCCTGGGTGTATTTTATGGGGGTCTCTTTGTACTCGTTGAATCTCTTTCTCCGAGTTGGCCATTGAGGCCTCCTGCAGAAAAGAGCTTCTAAATAGACCTTGTAAAGGCACGCGTTGAAACGGTACGCGTTGTACCGTCATACATCCTGGCAGACTCCTCTATCTACAAGGATGGGTGTAGTGACTTTCCCATGTTTGCTAAATCTTATTTGTGCAAAATTCCATTCATGCAGCCGTTTTATTACTTGGCACAAGTATGGTGGAACCCCCATCTCTAGCAGGACTGCCCAAAACTTTTCTCTTGGGATCAGGTCAAATGCAGATTTTAGGTGTACAAACATTAGACAGAGGCTGCCACCCTCTATACACAAGGTCTTCCAAGGTCTTCCAGTGTGATAATTGTAGCTAAAGATCTGGTCTAAAGTGGGCATTTTTTCTAAAAACCCTGCTTGGAATGGACTAAGAACTTTATGTTCCTCCATCCAGCTCTGCAGATGGTTAAGCAATACCCGTGCAAAGATTTTTTGACTGATGTCAATAAGGCTTATGGGCCTATAGTTTGTGGGCAACATCGGGGAACCCTTTTAAAAAACTGGAATTATTTCAGTCCCGGCCCAGCTAGTGGGAATTGTCATACTTTGCATAACAGCATTAAATAAAACCCAGAAATACAGAGCCCAAATAGTTGGTTCACCTCGGAACAAATCCCCGGGGATTTTGTCTAACCCTGGCACCTTTCCAGGCACAATTTGGCTTAGAGCTCCAGTTACCTCTGAGAGGGTAATCAACAGGGTTTCATCTACCGCTCTAGGGGTATTCTTAATTACATTAGAGCAGTCTGGCTGCGTAGAGTAACCTGGTGGCCGACCACACTGGGAACAGCACCAACACCCACCGACCATGCACGCAACCTAGGATTCATCCTAGACTCCTCCCTCTCCATATCTAAGCAGGTCAACACCGTCTCCTCCTCCTGCTACAACACCCTCTGCATGCTCCGCAGGATCTACAAGTGGATCCCGACCGAAACAAGAAAAACTGTGACACAGGCTCTCGTCAGCAGCAGACTGGACTATGGCAATGCACTCTACGCAGGAATCCCAGCCAAACACCTACAACGACTACAACGTATCCAAAACGCCTCCGCCCGACTGATTGTCAATGTCCCCCGCCGCAGCCACATCACCCCAACCTGAGAGACCTACATTGGCTCCCCATCGACAAGAGGATCACCTTCAAGATCCTCACCCTCGCACACAAAGCACTCCACAACGCCAGACCAGCCTACCTGAACAGCAGACTCAGCTTCTACACCCCCACCTGCCAGCTCCTCTCCGCCAGCCTCGCACTCACCGCTGTCCCCCGCATCCAACGAACCACCTCTGGTGGCAGATCCTTCTCCTACCTCCCTGCCAAGACCTGGAACACCCTCCCTACCCACATACGACAGACCCAAGACCTACTCGCCTTTAGAAGACTCCTCAAGACCTGGCTCTTCGAGCAGTAGTAGCAACCCCCCTCCCTCAGCGCCTTGAGACCCTCACAGGTAAGTAGCGTGCTCTACAAGTACTCTGATTGATTGATATTGTTTGTTACACTAGACTCTGGCTTTGCTCTCGAGTAGAGGGACTCAAAGTGATCCCTCCACACATTTGCCCCTAGGTTTGGCTCTATTGATGGTTTTCCTTCAGGGCAACCCGTATTCACCACGTTCCAAAGGGAAACAACCGTTACAGGGCAACTATTACAACGGACTACTTTTACAACGCAACTACTACAACGCAGGATCCTTTACAACGAATGCCTTTACAACGCATGACATTACATAGCAGATGCTATTACAACGCATGCCATTACAACGTAAGTATAGGTAAGTTTATCTTTTTTTTAAACATTTATTTAATTTAAAAAAAATATTTAATTAATTTAATAAATATTAAAAATAAATTAAATAAATTAATTCCAGTAATTTTAAAAAGTAAGCATGTGTATAGGAGTATATGTTTTGGGGTACTGAGGTATATGTTTTGGGGTGTTTTAAGGGTTCAGATATAGTTTTGGGTTATGGGGTACAGGGGTAGTTTTAGGGTTTAGGGATAGGTATGGGTTTTGGGGTACAGGGGTATTTTTAGGGTTCAGGGCCAGGTTTGGGTTATGGGGTACAGGGGTATTTTTAGGGTTCAGGGCTAGGTTTGGGTTTTGGGGTACAGGGGTATTTTTAGGGTTCAGGGCTAGGTTTGGATTATGGGGTACAGGGGTATTTTTAGGGTTCAGGGCTAGGTTTGGGTTATGGGGTATTGGGGTATTTTTAGGGTTCAGGGCAAGGTTTGGGTTTTGGGGTACAGGGGTATTTTTAGGGTTCAGGGCTAGGTTTGGGTTTTGGGGTACAGGGGTATTTTTAGGGTTCAGGGCTAGGTTTGGGTTACGGGGTACAGGGGTATTTTTAGGGTTCAGGGCTAGGTTTGGGTTACGGGGTACAGGAGTATTTTTAGGGTTCAGGGCTAGGTTTGGGGTGTGGGGACCAGGGGTATTTTTAGGGTTCAGGGCTAGGTTTGGGTTTTGGGGTGCAGGGGTATTTTTAGGGTTCAGGGCTAGGTTTGGGTTACGGGGTACAGGGGTATTTTTACGGTTCAGGGCTAGGTTTGGGTTCTGGGGTACAGAGGTATTTTTAGGGTTCAGGGCTAGGTTTGGGTTTTGGGGTACAGGGGTATTTTTAGGGTTATGGGCTAGGTTTGGGTTTTGTAGTACAGGGGTATTTTTAGGGTTCAGGGCTAGGTTTGGGTTATGGGGTTCAGGGGTAGCTTTAGGGTTTAGGGATAGGTTTGGGTTTTGGGGTACAGGGGTATTTTAAGGGGTCAGTTTTAAAAAAAGTACTTTAAATAAAATAAATACATTGATTTTAGTAATTTTAATATTTATTAAAAAAAGTTCTTAAAAAATAAAAAATAAAGTAATTTTTACCCCTACACTATCCAGCACTTACCCTACTATTACACCCCCCTGGAGTTAGAATAGTAATTTTTACCCCTACATTATCCTGCACTTACCCTACTATTACTCCCCCCTGGAGTTAGAATATTATTTTAAAACACCTACACTATTTTTAAAATATATATATATATTTACAAATACATTAATTGCATAATTAATAAGTAAATGCACTAATTTAGCTACATTCTTTGACGAGAAGATCCCAAAAATTCTCCTAGCTATACCCCCCCCTGAACTGGCCCACACGGATCCGAATCTCACCATCACTATCACCAATCCCCCCCTTCCGGCTGATAACCCCCAACCCTCCCTGAACGTCTTCGGCCCAGTGACAGTGGAAGAGGTAGGGGCAACGCTGGCCTCAATTAAAAGTGGATCCCCCCTCGACCCAGCACCCCTCCGCTTCCTGAAAACAGTGTCTAGCACCATCATCTCCCCCCTTACGGCTCTAATTAACTCCTCCCTCTCGGAGGGTACAGTTCCCCCCAGCTGGAAAGCGGCAGCTGTCAAAGGCCTTCTAAAAAAAACCTCCCTAGACCCGCAGGACCTCTCCAACTACAGGCCCATCTCCCTTCTCCCAGGAAACAGCAAGATCGCAGAGAAGTTGGTGAACAAACAACTGTCACTCTTCCTGGAGAGCAATAACCTATTGGGGGTCTCCCAGAAAGGGTTCCGTCCAGGCCAGGGCACTGACATCGCCCTCCTGGCAGCAGTGGAGAAGGCCAGAAGCATTCTAGATACGGGAGGATCAGTGGCAGTGATCCTCCTGGACCTCAGTGCGGCCTTCGACACTGTAGACCATCCCACCCTAATCCAACGACTGGGAGAAATTGGATTAAAGGGTACGGCCCTGAAGTGGCTAAAATCCTTCTTATCAGGACGTTCCTTCCAGGTTTGGGAGAACGACAGCCACTCACCTATCACCCCCCTCCGATGTGGAGTACCGCAGGGCTCGTCCTTGAGCCCTACGTTATTCAACGTATACATGGCTCCACTGGAGAAGAGGGTCAGCTCGTTCGGCGTGTCATTAATCAACTACGCCGACGACACCCAGTTGGTTGTCACCCTCTCACATCCCTATCACGCCCCCTCTGATCTCCACAGCTGCCTCTCTGAAGTCCACCGATGGATGAATCTTTCATCGTTAAAACTGAATGGGTCAAAGACCGAGATACTCATGCTAGGTCACAAGGGGCCCTCCCTACCACCTCATCTTTGGCCCAGCTGCTTGGGCGACCCTCCAGCACCTAAGGACGAGGTTAAAAGCCTAGGTGTGTGGATTGAGAAGGACATGAGCTTTAAAACTCAGGCAAAAAAAACAGCAGGGACATGCTTCGGCCTCCTCAGAGCCTGCAGGAAGATCTTCCCTCTGCTCCCCGCAAACTCAAGGAAGCTCGTTATTCAGGGCCTAATTCTAGCGAGATTGGACTACTGCAACGCCATCTACCTGGGAGCTCCCGAAGCCACCCTTAACACGTTGCAGAAAGTCCAAAACGCCGCCGCCCGCCTACTCACGGGCACACCTGCAAGATCCTCTGCCAAGCCAGCTCTCAAGTCTCTGCATTGGCTCCCAATCAGAGAAAGGGTCGTCTTCAAGGCCCTCTGCTTGGCCCACAAAACCCTCAACAACAATGGTCCCCCCCTTCTCAAAGAACTCTTAATCCCCTACAAGGTGGAAAGAGATCTCCGGTCCAATGGAGAAAATCTCATCTCAGTCCCCAGAGTCAAAAAAGCCAAAACCGGTGGCCGCCGCTTCTCGGTCCACACGGCCAATCATTGGAATTGCCTACCGAGAAGACTGAGGACAGAACTAAATTACCTCCAGTTCAGGAAATCCTTAAAAACTCTCCTCTTCCCGCAAACATAATTTCGTTAGACGGCTGAAACCCCTGGAGAAACAGGTCAGCGCTGGGATGCTCATCGAGTTACTACGCGCTTTATAAAACCATTAAATAAATAAATAAATAAAATTAATAAAACATTAATTTAATAAATAAAATTAAATAAATATTTATTAATTCCTTTAAGAAAAAATTATATACTTACCTATACTTACGTTGTAAAGGCATGCGTTGTAATAGCATCTGCGATGTAATGTCATGCGTTGTAAAGGCATTCGTTGTAAAAGATCCTGCGTTGTAAAAATTGCGTTGTAATGGTATGCGTTGTTAAAGTATGCGTTGTAACGTCATACATCCTGTTCCAAAAGCTCTTCATGTCCAGGGTTCCCAGGGAACTTCTAAGAGTTTCCCACTTTTCACTTTCCCTCTCTTTTTTTGCCTCCACTGTGCTTGTTCGATAGGCCGCTCTGCAGAATTTAATTAATGATCTATTTTTTACCTTAATGGCAGAGAACATAGTTATTTTGGCCTTTCAGAATTTTTCAATAAACCATGGATGGCGAGGTATTCTATTCTTGTTAACTTTTTTTATTGTTATGAAAAAGTCGGCCTTAGTGGCTGTTAGCTTAGTATGATTTAAGACAAACTTCAGTAACTCAAATTGTGTATTGTCAGCCGAGACAGATTGAATAGAGTCCACGAGGAACGGGTAACTGTTCCCGAGATTCACTCAATTCCGCGAATTGGACTCTCTTTCTACAATTAGTGATAATCAATCTGCCATCCACAGATGTCGGTACACTCAGGGGTTAGTGCGGGTAGTTCTAAGACTAGTGCATTGTGGTCACTATTGTGGGGCGGACAATCTTAAAATCAATGACCCTATGCCATGAAGCCATACTGACCAGAATATAATCGATTAAGGAACCTGGCCGATTCTGTTAAAAGTCTGCTTACCAGGGGTGTCAGACTTAGTTCTGCCATTACATGCCCTCAGTGAATGTTTTAATGCCAGAGAATTCATCTGGAGTACCAGGGGAGTCCATGCTCTTACTAGCAGACAAGATATATCTGGTACAGCCCAATGTAGATCTTCTTCACACGGGCAATCCCTATTCATACGATCTAGGGGCTCATACTGACAATTGAAATCCCCCCCTACAATTAACATGTAATTATGAGGGATGGTAGCAAGGAATGTCGTTAGCTCGTCAAGGGTCTTCGATTCTTGACTACGGCTAACTGGTCTAGAATACACATTTATTAAAGCAACAGTAGTCCTTAGGGGTAATTTAAGGAGGACACACAATATGTTGTTTGAGGCTGTTTCTAGCTTGGTGGGATGTACAACCCAGGTGTGTCCCCACCCAAGTGCACAACCCCCGATGGCCTCCTTTTCCTCTCGATTTTGCTAGTAAGGCATATATGGCATAGCCTAGTTTGGAGAGATCACCCTGTACCTATGTTTCTTGGAACATGCAGATTTTGTGTTGTTTAATAAAACTTCCACAGTCAGAACTATCCATCTTGGGGGCAAGGCCGGCCACGTTCCAAGAAATAACTTGCAGCCGGATAGACCTGGCCAGCTATCATTGGACATGCAGTCTGGGGATGGAGGGGGGGCGTAATCCCTCCTGTGCACAAACCTAACTTCTGGGGAGACTCACAGTTGGAGACGCAGGGTTGGTTGTTTTTTTTCCCTTTGGGTTCTAGCTTATTACCTCTTGCTGTCCCACTCTGACTCCCACTGGGCTCACCCTCTTCCGCTATCATGCACTGATCTGTGGCCACCCCTGTGCGGTGTGTATTTTCCTCCACCCTGCACCTCTTGGTTGCAAATCAATCCACTCCTTCAAGGACCCCGAACCTATTAGGTGTAGGAATGGTGAAGATTGATTGCCTCGGCAGTTGGAATCCCAAGGTATCTATTTGATCATTTTAATTAAAAGGCCTCCCTTCCCATCCATCTCTACAGTGTTGTGGACCCTGTGGGGGATAAAGAAAAATAACCCAGCGGGACAGCTCTTATAGTCCCCTCCTGACTCGAGTCGTCCCTGGTTAAAATTGCTCGGGCCACTGATGGATTTCTAAAATTAATAACTGCACAGTCTCCCTGTAAAACCTTGGGTCACCAACCCACCCAACCTACTCAACGGGTTGTTAAGATTTCTCCAGCGTCCTCATAACGGAATTGCTTGTTGTTGGATAACCAGAACATGCATTTACTTTTTAGTTCCTGGTGTGATTCCTTTTGCACCCTCCCAAGCTCGGGATGCCTGACAAGATAACAACGAAGGGGGTTGAGGCTGGTGATAAATTAATGCACGGTGGTGGATTAAGGGTTTAAGCACTTTTAGTGGATCTACCCTCTCCCGTGGACGTCTTTCTTGCTGGGGGCCACTGTTCTGTGGAGGGACAGCTGCTGGATTTGCCCTGCTAGGGGCTGCAGTGCACTGTCTTGCTTGATCATTAACAGTGGAGGGGGGGGGGCTTTTTTGGGATGAGAACTTGGCAGCCTTACTAGTATTGTGTGTAGCTTGTATTGCATTTCCACTGCCCATTCCTTCTCTTCCATTAGCGACCCCTCTCCTAGCCTCTAGCAGCGTGGTCAGCTTATTAACCCTTCTATCAACATTTTAAGTTCATCCTTGACAATGGCCCTAACTTGAAAATTATCACAAAGGTCTTAATGACTGCCCCTTTCAATCCTTCTGCCACTCCTAAGATTCTGATGTTATTTCTTCTGGCATTATTTTCTTGTTTTTCAAGTTTTTCAGTTAGTGCTTTTTCTCTCTGCTTCAACCGCATAACCTCCTGTGTGTTCCCTTGGACTTTTAAAAGCAAGTCTTGCAGTCCGCATTCCAGCTCTTGTGTACGCTGGGTTAAACCTTCCATCTTTTCCTCCAAGCTAGAGCAAGTTACTTAAATCTCCTTTTGATTTACCTCAGAGGTTGAAAAACATTCTTTAATTTCCAGGGTTAATTGCACCAACATTTCCTGCACCATATCCCATCCTTTTTTAGCCCCCGGAGTCTCCCCTTCTGTATTAGGGCTTCCTTCTACACTTCTGTGTCCCTCCCCGGTGGCTCCTCCTGCCCCCGACCCTGGGTCTTCCACCGTAGGTCAAAGAATCTATTTTTAGTTGGGACAGCAGGGTGTATTGACAGATTTCCGCAATCTCCCAGACCCCAACTCCTTACTTCGGCCATTAGACTTTCCCTGCTCTTTAAACTGGCTTGTTTTGAGATTGCTCTATTATCCTCAAAGCCTTCCTCCAAGTTTTTCCTAGTGTCAGTCCAGACTTAAAAAAATCTACATGGCAGGGTAATTTTTGAGGCTGTTAACCCTATGAATTCCTGATCTTGTTTTTCTTTCAACAGAGAAAATCTTGCCTGCTTAGTGGATATTTTCTCTCGGTGGGGATCTTTAACTGATAAGGTATTACCCTGGATCTTTCTTTTGCTTAGTTAATAGTTTTACCGGTTGCTACATGCTCTTCTTCTCACCACTCCTCCACCACCCAGGCGGGCAAATTATGAGATCTTAAGGTATATCAAATGTTCCCCCTCAAAGACCCCGCTCCTCTGTTTGCGTTATTCACTCTAGATTGGCTCTGTCCTCCTTGATTAGCTCTCTATAGGTCTTGTAACTCCGGAGATAACTTGTCCTTATCCTTTGCTTGGATTTCCAATTGCTGGCTATTCGTATCTATCAAGAGGCCCCAGAAACTACTATAAGATAATTTCTCACAGTATTTCCCCCAAGCGCCATCAAGCACCTTCAGACTGCTTGCTATCAGTCTCAAAGCAGCTGACTCTCCTCTCTGAATAGCCTCCCAGCATAACCCGCTTGTGCTGACCCTACCTGCCGAGCCCTCTTCATGCTGCAGGAGGATGCCTGGGCTGCCCACACCACCTGAAGCGCTCCTGCAACAAGAAGCCAGGGCAAAGTTCCTGGCGCAACCATCCGGCTCAGGCCCCCCCACAACCAGGAGCAATTGGTGTGTACCTACAATCATGCACATGTACTTGTAGCTCCCTGTGCGCCGCTTGCACTGGCCTTTGAAAAACGTTTCTCTTAACTCTTTACAGAACCTCAAAGCTTTCTCGAAGGTGAACTTGGAACCCTGGGAAACCCTTGTTACTGTGATCAGGCATCAGCAATTCAAAAGACTGCGCACTGCATCCTGACTCACAAAGCCTCCGGTGCAAAGCAGAATTAGATTTCTTCCTGCCCCACGAATCAGGTAACAACTGGCAGTGGCCTGTCACTGCATGATTCTAAGGGTTGTCTGCCAGGGATGAGAAGTATTGTGGTTCTTTAGCCCCTATTGACACATAGAATGTGTGATCACACAGCAGAACTACCCTGAGCTGTGTATTGAAAATCCATTATGCAGTACAAGTCAGACCAAAAGTTTTGTGAAATGGCATGCTCGTCACAAAGCAGGGCATGTGTGGAGAGAAATCCAGCTTTGATTCTACGAGGTACAGCAGTGGTGAAACAGCCATGATAGTTTATTTGCAACAGACGGTGCCAAGGAAGATTGCTAATTGGTCAAGCTAAATGGGTCCCCACTTTACTGGATGAGTATTAAAATGCAGAGATAATATTGATTCATTGGGACTCTTGGCCCCAGTGTCACTACACTGCTACAGAAGGATTAGGAGTGCACATGCAACACAATCTGTGCATTGATGACATCTGTGCTTGAAGAGGGTGCCTGGATAACGATGTAAGGAAAATTATGTGCTGAAAGAAAACTCTGATGGAACACTTGAATTGAGAGTGTGAAAGAAATCTGTTTGATTATATCTGAAGTACTTATAGGAACCTGCAGGTAGAGAAACAGTGCAGGAAGATGAAGACATGAGGTGTTATGCTAAATGAGACTTATAAAGCGTGTGGCTACACAAAAGAGTGTCCTGATGGGAAACAACCATTACAACGCAGTCATTACAATGCACTACCTTTACAACGCAGCTATTACAACGCAATTGCCTTTACATCACATGCCATTACAACGCATGCCATTTTATTGCATGTCACTAAAATGCATGCAATTACAATGCATACCATTACAACGCATGCTATTATAACACATTATATGGTTAGTCACAGGGATTTTTTAGTTTTAGGGTGGGTATGGATTTTGGGTTACATGGGGATATTAATTTTACCCCTACACTATCGAAAATGTACCCTACTGTTGCACTCACTGGAGTGGAAATAGTAATTTTTTACCCTACACTATCCAATTCTTACCCCACGGTTGCCTCAAAAGTATTATGCATTGTAAAGGTATGCGCTGTAATGGTATGTGTTGTAATGGTAGTTTCTAAAAATGTGTTGTAATGACATGTGTTGGGAAAACATGCGTTGCAATGGTAGTTGCAATGTAAACTGCCTTGTAAAGGCATGCATTGTAATTGTTTGCATTGTAATGTCATATATTCGTCCTGATGCTAACGGCAGTATGGGCAAATATAAGAGTGAGTGGCAGTTTACTGGACAAAGATCCCGGTTTCTCAAAGCTCCTAGAAGACAAATAGTCAGGTCTAGATGGCTGTAGTGGTGTGTGAACCAGGAGAGAAGTTTAAAATAGAATCTTTAGAAATAGAATGTCGCGAATGTGGACCAATGTGCAGTAGCGGTCGGTGGTGGGAGTGCTGCCACTACTGCAAATGTGCTCTCTCCTACGTAGACTGAGAGCAAGACAAGTGAAAGCATTTTGATCTGTTTGGAGTTTCCTCACAAGATATTGTGGCAAACCTACGTCTAAGGCATTGACATGATCCAGCCCGGACAGGACCAATGCCAAGACCACATTAATTCTTATTGGGACCGAAAGGAAGTGTAGGAAAATCTTGACCTTGTGTATTATGCTGTATCATTTGCCTACCACAGAAGTAATTTGATTATGGAAGGACAATTTATTGTCAAATTTCACACCCAGGTTAAAAACTGTTTCCACTTGCTCATTGTGTGGAGGTGCCCCCTCTGGCCAATGCACTTCTAACTTGAGGTCAAAAATATCCCTCAGACTGAGAACCTCAGTTGGAAGAGTCTCATACAACTGAAAACAGTCAATAGACATGGTTTGAAGGCATCTTGTTCAACAGGCACCCCCTTGTCAAAGGAAAAAACAATCTGGGCATTGTCAGCATAGAATATTATGTTTGCCAATTCAGCAAGGGTGGTGAAGTAAATATCAAATAATGTGGGGCTAAGCCTGAGGCACCCTGACTGATACATTTTGGCTACCAGATGAATAGAAAGGTAGCCAAACCTCCTAACTCCTGCCCTCTAGGAAGGATATCATCTACATCTAAGCCTTGGCTCTTAAGTCAATCTCCTGACGTCGATCAAGCAGCCGGGCATGCGGGACCATGTTGAATGCTGATGACAGGTCTAGCAGGACCAGGACGGCCATCAGCATCGATGGTGCTTTCAATCAGTTCAGAGACTTCTAGAAGGGTTGTCTCTGAGCTGAACCCTGGCCTAAAGCAAGATTAACTATGTCGTAACAGTGTATTAGTCCCACTATACCTGGAGAAATGGCAATCCACTAACCTTCCCAGCAACTTGGATGGTGCAGGCAAAGAGGAAATGGGACTGTAGTTGCTTGGAATGTCTGGGTCTGCACTTGGCTTTTTGTGTTGTAGGAACCTAAAGACATTGAGCAGGCTAGAAGTAGTGGCACCACCTGGAGAGATGGAAGTACCATAGGCGCCTGGAAGGTGGGACTAGATACAGGAACCTAGTACCTGTGGACCACTGCAGGGAGAGCAGCACGTCAGGCATCTGGAAGAATTAGAGATTTGCAATAACCAGGCAAGACACAAGAGCGGCAGAAGCACGAAGCAGCGAAGAGCTGCAGGAACTTTGCCAGGGTGCGGCACTGGGGCACTCAGGCAAGAAGTTAGCAGCTACAGGAGCCAAGTGTGAGAGAAATGCAGCACAAGCCTTTAGGGCGGGAAGAGTTGCAGGGACCGAGGGGGAGGGGGGAGAGTTGTAGTAACCTGGAGCAAGAATGCTGCAGCAACCTGGAGGAAAGGAATGCTAGAGGAAAGCAAGTGCTGTAGGAGCCTGAGAAGGCATGTGCCACAAGAGATTCGAAGAAAGAAAGGACTGTTGGAACCTAGAGAGAGAAAAGTGAAACAGAAGCCTGGAGGGAGGAACAACTGTAGGGAAGTGGAAGGATTGAAGCAATGCAGAAGCATAGAAAACATAAAAGCTGCAGAAGTCTGAAACGAGGGACGTACTACAAAATAATTATGTGCAGAACAGAGTTCTATAAACGTCAGGTGAAATGAGTGCTACAGTGCCCAGGATGGAAAGTTTAAGAGGTCTTATGACAGGAAGGGAGTGCTGCAGTGAAAACAGAGAGTGGGTGCCCATAGCCGGGGAAGAAAGGAACAAGTAATATAGAAACCCTGAAGGCTAAAAGGATGGAATGCTTCAGGAGGTAAACAAGAATGGTTTTATAGTTCTGGCATGACAAGAACATTGAGAGAATGATGACGGGAGCTCTGGTACAGACGCTCCATGATGGTGGATTACTTTTTAAGTTCAAAAGAATTTTATTTGGTAGTAATAAAAAGAGAAAATCAGGTGTCAAAACAGAATACAATGGGATACAAAGTTAAAGACTCTTAAGCAATAAAAAAGAAATCTGGGTGCAAATTGAAAAATGAAGAAGCGATATAGGAAAAATACATGAACATAAAATATGGCAGTCATAAAAACATTGAGAAAATTTGAGAAAATAATATATTGAAGGAGAAATGTAATGTATCGGGCGATTAAGGGGGTTTGGGAACCTCTTGTTGTGGAGGTAGAGGATGAAACAAACGTTTACTGCAAGAGTCCAAATAAAGCGTAACTGGAGTCCATAAGTCCATGCGTTTGATAGCCAGACATGCCGGGAAAACATGAGTGGTATCGAGCCTGTGGTTATGACATACATTAAACCACCATGCTTTGAAAGAAATTTTGGAGAAATCCTTCCAGTTAACTGTTAATTGTTGAAAAGCAGCAGCAAGTAAAAGGTCAACAATTTGGGGTTTCAAGTCAACATCATCCCAGCAAGGGGAAAGGCTACCCATAAAAATATGTGTGTGGGAGAAAGGGATAGAAGTGTTGAAAATCACATTAATTTGAGCCCAAACCTGCAACCAAAAACTACGAACGTGAGTACATAAAAATAACATGTGGAGTAAATCAGCTTGTGGAGATGAGCAAGACCAGCATGTGTGAGGAGTATTAGGAAAGCGTTTGTGCAGGTCAAAAGGTGTGAAGAGGAGTCTGTTATAAATAAAAAATAAAGTCTGAGTGAGTGTTGCTGCCCTTGAAGATTTGCGGAGTTTGGTCCAGATTTTGTCCCAGAAGGGAACTGACCAAGAGACAGACAAATCAAGCTCCCAGGACTCCTCGACTTTGGATTTAGGTCTTGGAGTCTCACTGGCGTGAAGGTATTAATAAATAGCGGTGGCTCTCGGTGCAGTGCGTAAGAAGAAGTGGAGTGAGGAGGTGAGAGTGGATGGGGGAGAAGAAGGGTTGGGTTGAGTGAGGAGACCGTACTTCAATAAAACCGTGTTTTTAAGGGATTGATATTGACGTGCAGAGGAGGCGGGTAAGTCGTAAAGGATGCGAAGTTCATGAAAAGATAAAAAAGAGGAGTTAGAGAAAAGTTGGGAAATCCATTGCAGACCCCGAGTATGCCAAGATTTCCAGAAAAAGGGCCTGTCCCGGATGAGCAAGGAAGTGTTATGCCATATGGGGGAGGATAGGAAATCGGCAATAGTGGTGGGGGGTGGATGAGAGGAAGAGAGGAGTATCTTTGTGGTAAACTTATGAATCGGAGTAGAAACAGATGCAGGTTTGCGAGAGAAGGAAAGGTATTCGGAAAAAGAGAAGGGAGATAGAAGAAGGCGTTCGAGTTTGGCCCACAATGGACATGGGGTATCAGGATCTTGGAGCCAAAAAGAGGCTTGTCTCAATTGGAATGCCTTGTGATAGGCTGGGAAATCAGGGAAGTTAACCCCACCCTCTGATTTAGGGCGAATCAAGCGCGCCAAGGACATTCGTGGTTTCTTTTTGTTCCAGAGAAAGGAGACTAGAATGGAGTTAATCTGTTTGAAAAATTTGGATGGGATGGGGACCGGAATATTAGAGAGCGTGTATAAAACAATAGGGGATAGCATCATTTTTATAGTGTCTAGGCGACCCCACCAGGAGAGGTAAAGGGGATGCCATTTGGATGTGAGATCTGTCAATTTTTGAACACATTTGGACATACACAGGGAAACGGTATCCGGGATGGTGGGGGCAACATGTATTCCAAGGTATTTGATATGGGAAGGTTTCCATGTGAAGTTGGAGGCGGCAAAATCTGGTTTAAAGGTAAATTTGGTTAGAGGAAGGATCTCGCATTTGTCATTATTAAGTTTATAACCAGAGATTTGGGAGTAAGTATGGACTTCGGTAAGAAAAGCAGGAATGGAGAGAGAGGGGTTGGAAACAAATAACAGAATGTCATCTGCATAAGCAGCTAGTTTGATGTGGGAATCCGATAAGTGGTAACCATGGATGGAGGGGTTTTGGCGAAGCCTGGAGAGGAAGGGTTCTAAAGCCAAGTTAAAAAGAAAGGGGGATAAGGGACATCCTTGGCGAACGCCTCTTTTTAAATCAAAAAATGAAGAGATTTGACCATTGGCGCAAACCGCTGCGCGTGGGTTAGAGTAAAGCAGTGAAATTAAAGATATGAAAAGAGGACCAAAACCAAACCAGTGGAGGGTATGAAACAGGTAAGTCCACTCAACCCTATCAAACGCCTTTTCAGCGTCCAAAGCAATGGCCGCAAGAGGGTGAGGTAAAGGGCGGGATTTAGAGAGAATGTTAAATGGGAGTCTGGTGTTGTCAGTGATAAATCGGCCTTTGACAAAGCCGGACTGTTCTTCACCCAATAAGTCTGGGAGGAGAAGGTCGAGTCGTACTGCAAGAGATTTTGCGAAAATTTTGTAATCAATATTGACCAGAGAAATCGGCCTGTAATTTTTGCAATATTGAGGATCCTTCCCCTCCTTGGGTATGAGGCAGATATGGGCGTCTGAGAAGGAGCCCGAGGAAGAACCCAAGGAGAGGAAAGTGCCAATGAGAGAGTGGAGTCTGGGTATAAGAAGCTTTGAGAAGTGGAGAAAGAATTCTACAGTGAAGCCGTCAGGCCCAGGGGCTTTGTCTTTTTGGAGTGTTTGAAGTGCTTTAAGTAATTCTTGTTGGGATATATCGCGCTCCAATTGAGAAAGGTCAAGTGGAAAATGTGATGGTTTTTGTATAGTGGAAAAGAATGTGTCCAGTGAGTGGGAAGATGGGTGAGTTTCAGAAGAATATAAGGTCTCATAGAAAGTGGAGAATGTAGTGAGAATGTCTGCGTCTGTGTGTTTAAGGTTCAAGTCAGTATCGTAGATAGATTCAATGTTGAGTTTGTTGTGTTTCACCTTCAGATAATTAGCCAGGATTTTGCCAGCTTTGTTTTTGCCCCCATAAAACTTGGCACTAGACTTTAATAAATACAATGATGCATCATCTGTGGATTTTTTGTTAAATTTCATCTTAGCGTTAATAAGGGCGGTTAGAGTTTGCTGTGAGCGGGAGGTAAAATAAGAATGCTCCAATTTCTTAATGTCTAGGAGGATGATTCTAGTAGCTTCTCGAGCAGCTCTACGTTTTTTAGCAACAAAGCCAATGATAAAGTCCCTCGCTGCCGCTTTAAAAGCGTCCCAAATAGTGTGTTTGGGAACAGGAGAGTTATCGTTTAGGGCAAAGAATTCATGGGAGAAGGAGGTGAAGGCGGTAGTAAATTTGGGGTCCAGGAGAAGAGAGTTGTTAAAACGCCAGCGTTTCGGGCCTGTTGATTTGGGCAAAAGGTCCAATTGAACTAATGTAGGGGCATGGTCAGAAAGTAAGATTGGACCTATTTCTGCGTAAGAGAGAGTTTGGGCAATATTGTGGGTGACAAAAATGTAATCGATTCGAGATTGGGAGTGATGACATGGGGAGTAGAAGGTAAATTCTTGGAGACTTGGGTTACAAAGACGCCAAGCATCAGTGAGTTTATGTTGGGAAATGGTTTGGGTGAAAAATTTGTGAGGTTTGTTAGGAATGAAATGTGCTTTGGAGTTTCTGTCTAAGAAGGGATCTAAGGGCTGATTGCAGTCTCCCGCTAAAATGAAATTATCATCAATGAATCTGGTGACGTGCTGGGAAAATGAATGCCAAAAAGTGGGATCTCCAGTGGTAGGGGCATAAACATTTAGAAGAGAAATTGGAACATTCTTAATGGAGAGTTTAACGTAAGTCCATCGGCCTTCAGTATCTGACTCTTGAGCAATCATAGAAAGAGAGAGAGCTTTGTGACATAAAATAGCAACTCCATTGCGTTTGCCATCCCCAGGGGAAAAATAAACATCACCCACCCAACTTCTTTTCAACTTAACAGATTCTTCAGCAGACAAATGGGTTTCTTGCAAAAAAGCAATGTCCACATTTAAACGTGGAAGATGAGACAAAATTCGTTGTCGTTTGATAGGTGAGTTGATACCCTTAACATTCCAGGTGATTATTTTAAGAGACATTACATATCAAAGAAGAGGGAAGAAAAAGAAGAAAAGCAGAAGAAGATAAGAAAATTTGAAGGGGACCCAGAGGAGTAAGAAAAGCATAAAAAGCCAAGAAGAATAAGGGAGTCGGTGAAAATCAGCGTAGTATAATACAGAGTAGAAGGATGAGTGAGGGAGAAAAGGAGTGAAGGAAAGGGATGTAGAAGCGAGTTGTGTAGTGAAAGGGATAAGGTAGGCCAAGAAGTAGTTAGAATGATAGGCGAAAGACAATAATAGAAGAGTGTTCGAAAACCAAGAGAGAGAGACACCTGTAAGATATAAAAAATCGGGGAACATAGAAGTGAAAAAGATACAAAGAGGGAGGCGAGGAACCGGGAAGATAGGGACAACATACTTACGGAGGGTAGAGATGGGGAGGGTTGATCACCAGGGGAGGGGTACGCGAGAAGATGAGTGAGGGGGGAGCACCAGGCAGAGGAGGCAAGCGTCCAGTGCAAACGAACCAACAGGTCGGGGGATTAACGCCATATATATCGTAAAACCTGCAAGGCAAAGGGAAAAAAAACAATAATGAATGAGACAAAGGAGAGAAGGTGAGAACTCAACAATAAAGAGTGACAAAGAGGCACGTAAATATACGGCAATGAACAGTACTAACTAACGAACAAGGATAGAAGAAAGCAAAGTGAGAGGAAGAGCAAGAGAACAAGAGAACAAGAGCTGCCGAGAAACGTGGCAGAGACAAACAAAAATACATTCAACAAAGCACGACAAGCATGCAGAATGAATGAAACTTCAATGCTTCATCACGCCGAAATCATGGCGGAAAGGCTGACGAGGAGCTGGAGAAGTCCATATCGGAGGCTTGAGTTGCATTCAAAAAGCTCTGTAGGCGAACAGGATCTTCATATGTCGTAGTTTTGTTGTTGTAGGTTACTCTGAATAGGCAAGGATGGAAAAGACCGTATCTGGCTCCAATGGCACGGAGTTCTGGTCGCATGTCCAAAAAGGCCTTGCGGCGAGTAGCTGTGGCTTTTGCGTAATCCTGCGCAAAGAAAAGATTGGAACCAGACCATTGTAAGCGAGGTGAGGCACGAGCTGCTGAAATAACTTTGAGGAGGTCAGTATATTCTAAGAAGTACATGATGACACCCCTTGGTCGTGAAGAAGGAGAGGAAGTAGAAGGAAGGCGACCCAACCGGTGTGCACGCTGAATGTTAAGCGTGGTATCCTCAGGTAGATGGAGAAGTTTGGGTAGAAACGATTTGAAGAAGGCGATGGGATCAGTCCCCTCAGAATTTTCCGCCAGGCCGTAAAGGCGGAGATTGTTGCGCCTGTTACGATTCTCCAACTCCTCGACCTGCTTTTGAAGAGACGCAACTTGAGATTGCATGTGTGTCACTTTGGAGGATGACTCTTGTAAAGCGGTTAAGGAATGTTCTACTGTGGTTACTCTGGCATCCATCTGAGACCAATTGTCAGTTAGAACCTGCAATTTAGAATTTGTTTCCTCCATGAAGGGTCTGAGGGCTCGAATTTCTTCCAATAACAGCTCCATGGAAACAGCCGATGTGGACCCCGTTGGCGATGGAGGATCCTTTTTTAGGCGTTTTGACGTGACCTTCCCTGGAGGTTGGATGGGCCGCTCCGTGTTGGACTGCGACATTTGAGTGATGAACTCCTGGGAGGCCTCGAGGTGCGCCAACGCTGAAAAGACTTTAGAGTTTTTAATGAAGACACGTCGTGGAGGCTTGGGGGTGCGAGAAAGTGCCTTTCTTTCCATAAAGATGAAGAACAATATTATCCAGTACAAGACCAGAGGCAATGAGGAGTATGCGTGGAAGCTTGTAAGTGAAAAGCTGCGCAGGATGCAGGTATGTCCTGAAGGGAAGAGAGTAGGTGAAGCAGCGACCAATACTTTAATTGAAGGAGTTAGGAGAATGATGTCGAGAGCCTAGAGTCACCATGGTGATGAGATATAAAGAAGTGGCACTTTGTAGAGCAAAGGAAGTCCGTCAAGGAGAAGACATCATGAGTGTAAGTGGAGCAAATTGAAGGAAAGCGAGTAAAAAACCTTGCTCAAAGCTGCCCCAAATAGTAAATATTGTCAGAAGTGCGAGCAGGAGAAAGAGCAGCGCTTATTGGGATAACATTAACGCTGTCTGAATGCACCCGCAGAGTAGCTGAGGAGACAAAAGTCCATTTATTCAAAATGGCCGCCCAGGAGACACAGAAACGAGTTAAATTCACTGGAAGGCAGTAAGAGGCAGCATATGGCATACGTTTGTAGTGAAGAAGTGCAGGAGCAGGAAATACCTCATTTGGAGGACATAGTGTCGTGCAGGGCTCCGTGGCAGAGTCGCAGTGTTCTGAAGCGTGAGCGCCGCAGTCCGCGCTAAGAGGAAGAAAAAAAAAAATGGCGGGCGCGACTTTTACTCAGCCGCGTCTGCCGCAAAAACATGAAAAACGGGCATTCCGGCGCTCGAGAGGGGCCTCAAATGGAAGCTCTGCATCCGCTTCAGTTTCCGATCATGGAAAAGTCGCCTTGCAAGTGCAGGCACGGCGTTGAAGGTGGCGAAAATCCCAAGCGACCGGGAGCGCTCACATCTGCACTTCCGACCTCGCCGGGCGCCAAGCCACACCCCCCATGATGGTGGATTACTGGTCGAACCATTTCAACTGGGGGGCATTGTACTGCTATGGGTATACCTGCTGTCGCTAGGGGAATCCCTCATCTTTGCATTTATGGATTATAATGCCCACAGCTGGGCCTGCAATTGTTCAGGGATTTCCTCTATGGTGTGGCAGTGATTAAATTTCAGACAAAGTGACACAGAAGGTGTCGCACATCACAAGAGGAGACAAAAAACTTGGCAGTGCTGCTATTAATCTGATGGGTAACTCATCTCACCGTTGTCTGGAGTCACAAGATGGAATGTGAAAGCTAAATTGCTTTTCTCTTGTAGAGTCGTACTAGGTGGATTTTTATCACATTGTACTTTGAACAGAGCGGGAGCTGTGAAATGGATTCTGACCTATGGGTCATCAGAACTCTAGTTTATGCACTGCAGGGAATATAGTGCTTAGCATCTGTCCTGCAGCATCTAACCTCACCCTTTCCCAACTCATCACTGAGCGGAGTGGATCCGTGAGGCTCCCTGACCCCTCCCACCATGTGACATGTTAGGGAAAGGTGGAGTGGCATGGTTCCAAACCTTGACTAATGTGAAGTCCCTGGTGTTGCAGGGCTTTAGCCTGAAGTGCCCCTGGGCTAACATTAATAAAATACGATCAAGGTGTTGGAGCTCAGCACAGGAGGCTCTTGCTATGCTGGAATGATGAACTCACAGACCTCAGGGATGTGGGAGTGTCAGCCCGGTAGTTTGAGGATGGCAGTCTGAGAAGAAATGTTTCGCAAAGGGCGCTTGCGTGCCATCCCCTGAGTACATCAGCCTTAGTCACTGTGGCAGATGGTGAGTTGTGCATGTGTAAGAAGTTAGTAAAGTGGTGTGTGTGTGTGTGTGTTGACTGACTGTAGCCTCAAGTGCAAATGTATGTGGGTGGGTCTGTGTGTGTGCGTGTGTCTGTGTGTGTCTTTTTTATATCCATGACATCTTTTATATCTAAGGCAGAAGAGCACAGCAAAATAAAGAGGGGTTGGCACTCCTTCCGCCACTAGCTGGAGCCATACCTGATTATATACTCACGCCAGACTGAAACTCACACTTCACCACTTATCCAAAACAAAAGTTTAGTTTCCAGAGTATATAAGGCATGTGTTTCACCACTTCATGGAAACAATTGTCCAATTTCCATGCCTCTAAAATCAGGCACATTTTTCACCAATTCACATAAAGATGAGTTTACTTTCCATGTCTGACAAAAAGCATGTACTACTCCATTCCATCATGGTACAGAATGAAAGTATGTGATTGAACCCAAAATATTTGGGGACGGAAATGATCTCTCCAATCCATCATAACTCACACTAGTCTGGAAGTGTTCAGGATAAAACCATGTGTCTGCTCTCTTCAGGATTCTCAATGTCAAGTATCAAGATCTTGAGGGAAGGGAGAGTCTTTAACGTGGCCCTGAGGAGGCTGCCCAGACTCCACTGACCTTGCAAGATCTACCAGACTAGAACAATCTAGAATAGCCATTTAGAACCAAATAAACCAATGAGATCTTGGAATACCAGAAATCCAAGATGGCCACATGAACAGGAAGTTTGGGGATGTAGGAGACAGCAGCTATTTCCCCTCTTCACTCCTCAAGGGGTGTCTGCGGCCAAACCAAGGAACAATAGTAATAACAACAATTGCACAAAGGTAGATGAAAGAACAACACCACTGCCAGATGCGAGGACGTGTGGTGGCAGATCTGACTTGCCTGGTTGGCTGGTGGAAGGTCATCCGGTGGTTGATGTTGGAGGGTCCGGTGTTGTGGAGGGCCTTGTAGGCGTGGGACAGCTTGAATTGGAATCTCTTCTCAGGTTTGAGAGCCAGTGGAGGCTTCTGGAGTGGGGGTGGGGAGGTGATGCTGGTCCGTTTGGGATGATCAAGAATTAGCTTAGACCGGCGTTCTGTATGGTCTGTTGTTGTTTGAGGAGATGGGTGGTAGTCCTGGCAGAGAGCCCATTTCCGTTGTCCATTGGGATGTTGACAAGGGCTTGAGTCACTGTATTTCTGGTGTTTATGGGGATCCATACTAAAATGTTATGAAGCACGCAGAGTGGGGAAGCAGTAGGAGTCTACTGCATTGAATTGTTGCTTCATGGAGAGATTGCTGGCTAGCAGGATGCTGAGGTTGCAGGCATTGTTGGTGGGGGTAGGAGAATAACTGAGTGCAGGCAACTACCATGTGTCATGCCCTTGGGTAGGTGTTCCTTCTGAAGATGAGCACTTCCATCTTGTCCATGTTCAGCTTCAAGCAGTTGGATTTCATTCAGTCGGCGACGTTGGTCATGGCAATCTGAAAGTTTAATCTGGTGGTGGCAGTGTCTTCTGTGAGAGAGAGTTGCCTGTCATCAGTGTATGAGATGATGTTGAGTCCATGGGTGTGGACAATATCAGCCAATGAAGTCATGTGGAAGTTGAAGAGGTTTGTGCTCAGAAAGGATCCTGGGGGATGCTTTTGGGTACTCAGGTGAAGGAAAGTAGGCAGATTTTCTGGGCCCTTGCAGTTGCCTTTTGCTGTCGAAAGAAAAGGAAAATCCATCCTGCACTCGTTTTTCCCACCACAAGCTTGCCGTGTAGTTGAGTTGAAAAAATAGCGCATCACCGCGCCATGGCCAAAGAACTGATGCAACACTTGTTTCAGTGGTCCCGCGATAACCACAACTGAGTCCTGAGCACTGTGTCTCCGACGTCTGAGACACCTTCTCTGATTCCCATGCAGGTCCGGCTGTGTGGCTGAATTACCATTGCGCTGTGGCTGAACGATTGATGCAGGGCCTATTTGCAGCTGAGAGGATCGACAAGGCGCCTGTTTCACCACTGCAGCATCGACACAGTGAGTCTGGATTTCCAAGCATCACACCTGTGAGCAAAGTTTCCAACACATCACACCACAGGAAGTAGTCGCCTCTGGAAATTGACGCATAGCTTCTCCTCACAGTAAAGGAATTAACGCAACACTTCTCCTGAGGGCCACAGAACTAACGCCTCCATTCCCCTGGGACTCAAGAACCGACGCATAGCTGTGTTTTCTGATGCGTACCTCCTTTGCAGCTATTTTCGTCTTTGATTTTGATGCATCATTGGTACTTTGTGCTAAAATCAATGTATCCATAGAGTTCTATGGACAGAATTGCTTAAACATTTTTAAAAGTGATATTTTGGGTTATGTATGTTGGATTTCTGTCATTTTGGTCTTGTTTGGTTTAGATAAAGATTGGTTATTTTTCTAAAGTTGTGTGGTATCCAATAATAGTGCTTTCACTCTATTACTATGTGTTTATGTACAAATGCTTTACAGGTTGTCTCCGAAATAAACCTGACTGCTTGTGCCAAGCTACCTAGCGGGCGAGCAGGGGCCAATTTAGCTGTGTAATCCCCTTACTGTGACTAGAAGGAAGGGTCCCTACTTGAACAGGGTGCAATTCACTGCCAAGTAGAGACCCCCATTTCTAACATTGGTGGTCAACGGTGAAGATAGGACTTTTGTTTGTACTTGACATACAGTGCTTGGTGTACACTACTGCATAGAGCAGACCATTACACAACCTCATACTACTTTTTGTCTTTTTCTGTTTTGTACAACCCTTGAAGTTATCTACAAATCATGGCTCAGCTGGGTGTGTAGGCAGTTGGAGTTGCAGAGGTTGTGTTTAAGACTGGGAGGTTGAAATACTACTTGGTGTCTCAGCTGAAGTAGATCTGCATAAATCTCAATTGCCTGGCTAAAAGTTCCTGTAGGGAAGAGGAGCTGCAAATTGGTTTAGATTGGGGTGGGAATAGTAAATGTTAATCTTTTTGTGGCCACCACCTACCTCAAATTGGTTTAATTTGGAGGAGTGGTGATAGTAGATGTCACCCCTTTAGTGTCAAGCACCTTCCCCAAATTGGTTTAAATAGGAGTTGGAATCACAATTACACCACTTTAGTGTCCAACACCTTCCCCAAATTGGTTTACATTGGAGTTTGAATAGTAAATGTCCACCCTTTAGTGTCAGAAAATGTCTTCAAAATTGTGAAATTGTAAAAAACCTTAGTTAACTTTTATTTCCATGCAGTACGAGTAGTCTATGTCATTTAATTAGTATAATTGTTTTTAGAAAGATAATCAAAAAAGTCTTAATTGTGTATTTGTAATAAATAAAATTATTTACATATGTTCATAAAATAAAGATATTTGTCACATTTTTTCAATTTTTGTTTACTGGTTCAAAGTGTATTTAATGTATATTTAAAAATGTTTAAACATATATTTCTAATTAAAAAGATACATATTTTTATTGATAAAAAAACTTATTTAATTCAATTCTATCATCTAATAAACAATAGTGTTGCATGCTCTACATTTTCCAGGTTTTTTGAACTAAGTTGTACATGGCTGATGAGTCCATAACTAGGGCAAAACCGAAGCTTGTCCAATGCCTGATTCGTGCAAGTGACATCAGCGAGCCGATCAGTGCCCTCCCCTCAGACACAGTGGACCAGGAGTGGGGAAATGTCACATCCAAGCCCCTGATGAAACAACACAAAGACATCGCCTGGATGGCCATCCAAGGAGGACTTCCCGTGAGAGCATTCATGCTCGCAAGGGGACTCAACCGATACAAGTCCTGCCCGAGAGGGTGCACCGTGGATGAGACAACATATCATCTCTTCTGGGAGTGCACGTATTCACAGGACCTGCTGAAGGCCCTAGGCACGGAGCTTAGGGCCTGGATGCCTACGACCTGCATCACCGCAGACACTGTGATGTATGGATTGTTTCCAGGGACACATGCACTAGGTGAACTCCAGGGCTGCCGGAGGCTCCTGTGCTGTTTAAAGAGGTTCTTTTGTTTTCCAGAAACCGCTTGGTAGGACCCTTGTGTGCCGTGAGAGGATCCACAGCCTCCTGTGCAGCCTCATATGCGACTACGCAGCACTGGAAGGATCAGATGGAGACAGCGGTGACAAAACCTAAGGACCCAAAGGGGTCCCCTTGTATCCTTCCACGGGGGCCCTGGAAGGCTCAGGCAACGACGGCGATGACAGCGGGCCCAAAGGGGTCCCCTTGCCTTTACCTGAGGGGGCCCTGGAGGGCCCACTAACCTGTGTTTTGTCCATTATTTCCCATACCCAGAAGCTGTCTGGAGCCAGAGGAGAGGAGAAGGCAGATGTAGACACGTGGAGTAAATGTAGTTATTTACTGTATGTATTTAACTAACGTGAACTTTGTCCTTCACTGTTAAAAAGTCAATCAGATAGCATGTGCACTTGTTGTCAAGTTTGTAACCAACGACTTACGATCAAAATAGGGCTTTGTGGAAGGTGACAATTTCCATATCTGAACCAGAAACGAGGTCCTAACAAGGGTTAATAAAAAAAACAGTCCTGAGTTGCTTGTGTTCTGTTTCAGGGTGGACTTGTCTTGGCAGTTCGGGTTGCATTGTTCCTTCTGAAGCTGGATCAAGACTGATTTGCATATAGCTGTGTCAAACCTGAGGTGGCATGTTGTGCAAAATAACAATGGATTGGGATGCAGTTCCAAGTGATTACCAATTATTGAGATTGTTTCAAGCATTCAATGCATCACTATTTTGTATGCACTTCTGTTATACAGATAGTACTGATGCACATGTGGCACCAGGGCTATCTCATTGCCTAATTTGCATGGGGTCTTGGCCCCATGGAAATGATGGAATCTCTTTACTGCTGCACCTGCACCATATTATGAGCGATGGCGCAAAGGCAAAGAAGCTGTCAAAGGAGGCACTAAAAGTGCACCACAAAAAGTTGCTGCACTGTTCGTGCGCCCCCTGATGGCAACCTTCTGGAGGTGGGCAGGGGGGTCCTATGGACCCCTCGGAATATCCTTGCAGGCCGGTGCAGTCACACACCGCACCAGCCTGCAAAGGGATCTCTAATCCCTCTTTAAAGTACCTCTTTAAAGGGCAGGTGGGTTGCCATCCGCATAGTCAAAAACGCAGCGGCTTTGAAGCAGTTGCTCTGTCAGTAAGATGAATGTGCTGCCCCCAGGGCAGCACAAGTTCACAGCGGCCCTGGGGGTAATGCTTTCACTGTAATGAGGCCCACTTTCCCTGTTTGCGCATGGCACACCTATTTAAGCATGCACAGTGGAGAAAACAGGAAAAGTGGGCCCTATGTGTAATAGGGTCCCTGATGGCCAGAGCAGGCCATCAATTGCAAAACATTGCCTACCTTGTTAAAATAAATTGGCCCTACTGGACCACAGATTTACAAAATTGTGTTGCGCACTCAGCAGTTTTTTAATTTAGGATCAATTTGGTTCAACAGCCCGGAGTACTTGGGCCACAATGGATATAGGTGGGTGTGATTTGCTTTGATTCTCCTATCTGTCGAGGAGGTTTTGTGTGAAATGTGGCACCCTCAGGTTTTGGGGGCAAGTAAGCTCTCTGAATTCCTGGTCTAAGAAGCTGATATAGTGTCCTAACGGCCCACGTCCAGTGCCTATTCAAGTGAAACCAAAACCCCTAGTGAGCCACATGTTATGCCTGGGATTCGTGTTTGAGGACTCACACCCAGAAAAAGGAACAGGTAGTGCATAAGTGTAGGGTTTCTCTAGCTCAGGGTTCAGAACTAAGCCATAGTTAATCAGTAATGAGAAATACTGGGTAATTAGTTTCACCAAAATATGTAGGAACCTAGTCTAGCCCTTAAGGAGGAGCAGCCTCTATGCCCAAATTCATAACTATTCCCCAAATGATATTACAAACATTCACCTCAACTACAACTTAGACCCTACTGTCCAACCAAATGTACACAAATTAGGCATCCTTAACACTGCTACTACCTCACCAATTACTGGAGGTATAGTGGACCTTCACTCTGATAAGACAAACCTCCTCTAGGGACAGCTTCCTGCACATAAACAATCATTCATGAAGTTTTGCTGTTTCGATGTGCTGCACAAAGTAGCACACATAGAAACAGCAAAAATAAGGAGAACTAAAGCATTTCTCCTTATTTCGCCATGATACGGCCAGGTTTTCCCTGGTATTATTTTTGGTGCCTCCTATTTAAGTCACCCTTGTAAATAGGGGCATCATCAAAATCAATTGGTGTGCGGTAGAATGCCCACTGCAACACCCATTGCCCACCCCTTTCCTGCTAAGTATAGTGTGAAAGGGTGCTTTTTTACAATGCGATTTTAAGCCAAATTAGATTTATATACAGGTACTAGAAAAGGAAAGGGAGGGAAAACATAAGTGCAGGTAAGTAGTTGGGGTAGTTGATAACATTGCTTTCTTTTTTCAGGGATTACATTGACCTCTCATACCTTCAACTTCCAGGCTAGTGAAAGAGAGGGATTGGAGTGGTAAGTTCAGTTTTACTTAGTGTAAAGGAGGGTAGTCAAGTGGAATTGGAACACATTTTCCTGCATAGTCTAATTCTCTTGCTATTTCAATCAATCAATCAATGACATTTATAGAGCGCACTACATACCCGTAGGGTCTCAAGGCGCTGGGGGTGGGGGGGGGGGGTGCCGCTACTGCTCGAACAGCCAGGTCTTCAGCTTCTTCCTGAAGGAGAGGTGGTCTTGGGTCAGGCGCAGGCCGGTCGGGAGGGAGTTCCAGGTCTTGGCGGCCAGGTAGGAGAAGGACCTTCCTCCTGTAGTCGCTCTTCGGATGCGGGGGACGGCGGCGAGGGCGTGGTTGGCTGATCGGAGGTGGCGTTTGGGAGCGTAGAAGTTGATTCGGCTGTTGAGGTAGCTCGGGCCTTGGTCGTGTAGGGCTTTGTGTGCGTGGGTGAGGAGGCGGAAGGTGATTCTTTTGTTGACGGGGAGCCAGTGAAGGTCTCTCAGATGTCCGGAGATGTGGCTGGTTCGTGGGATGTCGAGGATGAGTCTGGCTGAGGCGTTCTGGATCCGCTGGAGTCTCTTCTGGAGCTTGGCGGTGGTACCGGCGTAGAGGGCGTTGCCGTAGTCCAGTCGGCTAGTGACGAGGGCCTGGGTGACGGTCTTCCTGGTCTCGGTGGGGATCCACCAGAAGATCTTCCGTAGCATGCGTAGGATGTTGAAGCACGCCGAGGAGACGTTGTTGACTTGCCTGGTCATGGAGAGGGAGGAGTCCAGGATGAAGCCCAGGTTGTGTGCATGGTCTGTCGGTTTGGGTGCGGTGCCCAGGGCGGGAGGCCACCAGGAGTCGTCCCAGGCGGAGGGTGAGGAGCCCAGGATGAGGACCTCCGTCTTGTCCGAGTTCAGTTTCAGGCGGCTGGTCGTCATCCACTCGGCTAACTCTTTCATCCCTTCGTGCAGGTTAGCTCTGGCGGCGGCGGGGTCGTTGGTCAGGGAGAGGATAAGCTGGGTGTCGTCGGCGTAGGAGATTATGTTAAGGTTGTGTTGGCGTGCGATGGCCTGCGAGGGGGCTCATGTAGACGTTGAAGAGGGTGGGGCTCAGTGAGGATCCTTGAGGGACGCCGCAGATGACTTCGGTGGCCTCTGACTTGTACGGTGGTAGGCGGACTCTCTGTGTTCTTCCGTCGAGGAAGGAGATGATCCATTCCAGCGCCTTGTCCCGGATTCCGACGTTGCTGAGGCGCTGTACTAGGGTGCGGTGGCAGACAGTGTCGAATGCCGCGGAGAGGTCTAGGAGGATGAGGGCCGCTGTTTCTCCGTTGTCCATCAGGGCTCGGATGTCATCGGTGGCGGCGATGAGGGCGGTCTCGGTGCTGTGATTGGCTCGGAAGCCGGACTGTGAGGGGTCGAGGGATCCATTCGTCTCGAGGAAGGCGGCCATCTGCTTGTTGACGGTCTTCTCGATGACTTTGGCTGGAAACGGGAGGAGCGAGATGGGGCGGTAATTCTTGAGTTCGGTAGGGTCCGCTGTGGGTTTCTTGAGTAGAGCGCTGAGTTCGGCATGCTTCCAGCTCTCAGGGAAGGTGGCGGAGTCGAAGGATGTGTTGATGATGTCTCGCAGGTGGGGTGCGATGACAGCGTCGGCCTTGTTGAAGACGTGGTGAGGGCAGGGGTCGGTCGGTGATCCGGAGTGGATGGAGTTCATCGTGCGGATGGTGTCTTCGGTGCTGATCGGGGTCCAGGCGTGGAGGGTGGTGGTGGGGGGTGGTTGTTCGGTCTTGGTGTGCGTTGGTTGGTTGTTGAAGCTGTTGTGTATGTCCGCGATCTTGTTGTGGAAGTATGAAGCGAGGGAGTTGCAGAGGTCTTGCGATGGGGTGATGTCGTTGTTTCCTGCGCTGGGGTTGGATAGCTCTTTCACGATGTTGAAGAGTTCCTTGCAGTTGTGTGCGTTGTTGTCCAGCCGGTCCTTGAATGCAGTTTTCTTGGCGGCGCGGATCAGCTGGTGGTGCTTCCGGGTGGCCAGCTTGAAGGTGGTCCTGTTGTCCGGTGTAGGTTCCCTTCTCCAGACTTTCTCGAGGGCTCAGCAGTTCTTCTTGGAGCTCTTGAGTTCGTCGGTGAACCACGGGGCTTTCTTGCTGCCGGGTCTGCCTCTATGCCCAAATTCAGAACTATTCCCCAAATGATATTACAAACATTCACCTCAACTACAACTTAGACCCTACTGTCCAACCAAATGTACACAAATTAGGCATCCTTAACACTGCTACTACCTCACCAATTACTGGAGGTATAGTGGACCTTCACTCTGATAAGACAAACCTCCTCTAGGGACAGCTTCCTGCACATAAACAATCATTCATGAAGTTTTGCTGTTTCGATGTGCTGCACAAAGTAGCACACATAGAAACAGCAAAAATAAGGAGAACTAAAGCATTTCTCCTTATTTCGCCATGATACGGCCAGGTTTTCTCTGGTATTATTTTTGGTGCCTCCTATTTAAGTCACCCTTGTAAATAGGGGCATCATCAAAATCAATTGGTGTGCGGTAGAATGCCCACTGCAACACCCATTGCCCACCCCTTTCCTGCTAAGTATAGTGTGAAAGGGTGCTTTTTTACAATGCGATTTTAAGCCAAATTAGATTTATATACAGGTACTAGAAAAGGAAAGGGAGGGAAAACATAAGTGCAGGTAAGTAGTTGGGGTAGTTGATAACATTGCTTTCTTTTTTCAGGGATTACATTGACCTCTCATACCTTCAACTTCCAGGCTAGTGAAAGAGAGGGATTGGAGTGGTAAGTTCAGTTTTACTTAGTGTAAAGGAGGGTAGTCAAGTGGAATTGGAACACATTTTCCTGCATAGTCTAATTCTCTTGCTATTTCAATCAATCAATCAATGACATTTATAGAGTGCACTACATACCCGTAGGGTCTCAAGGCGCTGGGGGTGGGGGGGGGGGGGTGCCGCTACTGCTCGAACAGCCAGGTCTTCAGCTTCTTCCTGAAGGAGAGGTGGTCTTGGGTCAGGCGCAGGCCGGTCGGGAGGGAGTTCCAGGTCTTGGCGGCCAGGTAGGAGAAGGACCTTCCTCCTGTAGTCGCTCTTCGGATGCGGGGGACGGCGGCGAGGGCGTGGTTGGCTGATCGGAGGTGGCGTTTGGGAGCGTAGAAGTTGATTCGGCTGTTGAGGTAGCTCGGGCCTTGGTCGTGTAGGGCTTTGTGTGCGTGGGTGAGGAGGCGGAAGGTGATTCTTTTGTTGACGGGGAGCCGGTGAAGGTCTCTCAGATGTCCGGAGATGTGGCTGGTTCGTGGGATGTCGAGGATGAGTCTGGCTGAGGCGTTCTGGATCCGCTGGAGTCTCTTCTGGAGCTTGGCGGTGGTACCGGCGTAGAGGGCGTTGCCGTAGTCCAGTCGGCTAGTGACGAGGGCCTGGGTGACGGTCTTCCTGGTCTCGGTGGGGATCCACCAGAAGATCTTCCGTAGCATGCGTAGGATGTTGAAGCACGCCGAGGAGACGTTGTTGACTTGCCTGATCATGGAGAGAGAGGAGTCCAGGATGAAGCCCAGGTTGCGTGCATGGTCTGTCGGTTTGGGTGCGGTGCCCAGGGCGGGAGGCCACCAGGAGTCGTCCCAGGCGGAGGGTGAGGAGCCCAGGATGAGGACCTCCGTCTTGTCCGAGTTCAGTTTCAGGCGGCTGGTCGTCATCCACTCGGCTACCTCTTTCATCCCTTCGTGCAGGTTAGCTCTGGCGGCGGCGGGGTCGTTGGTCAGGGAGAGGATAAGCTGGGTGTCGTCGGCGTAGGAGATTATGTTAAGGTTGTGTTGGCGTGCGATGGCCGCGAGGGGGCTCATGTAGACGTTGAAGAGGGTGGGGCTCAGTGAGGATCCTTGAGGGACGCCGCAGATGACTTCGGTGGCCTCTGACTTGTACGGTGGTAGGCGGACTCTCTGTGTTCTTCCGTCGAGGAAGGAGATGATCCATTCCAGCGCCTTGTCCCGGATTCCGACGTTGCTGAGGCGCTGTACTAGGGTGCGGTGGCAGACAGTGTCGAATGCCGCGGAGAGGTCTAGGAGGATGAGGGCCGCTGTTTCTCCGTTGTCCATCAGGGCTCGGATGTCATCGGTGGCGGCGATGAGGGCGGTCTCGGTGCTGTGATTGGCTCGGAAGCCGGACTGTGAGGGGTCGAGGGATCCATTCGTCTCGAGGAAGGCGGCCATCTGCTTGTTGACGGTCTTCTCGATGACTTTGGCTGGAAACGGGAGGAGCGAGATGGGGCGGTAATTCTTGAGTTCGGTAGGGTCCGCTGTGGGTTTCTTGAGTAGAGCACTGAGTTCGGCATGCTTCCAGCTCTCAGGGAAGGTGGCGGAGTCGAAGGATGTGTTGATGATGTCTCGCAGGTGGGGTGCGATGACAGCGTCGGCCTTGTTGAAGACGTGGTGAGGGCAGGGGTCGGTCGGTGATCCGGAGTGGATGGAGTTCATCGTGCGGATGGTGTCTTCGGTGCTGATCGGGGTCCAGGCGTGGAGGGTGGTGGTGGGGGGTGGTTGTTCGGTCTTGGTGTGCGTTGGTTGGTTGTTGAAGCTGTTGTGTATGTCCGCGATCTTGTTGTGGAAGTATGAAGCGAGGGAGTTGCAGAGGTCTTGCGATGGGGTGATGTCGTTGTTTCCTGCGCTGAGGTTGGATAGCTCTTTCACGATGTTGAAGAGTTCCTTGCAGTTGTGTGCGTTGTTGTCCAGCCGGTCCTTGAATGCAGTTTTCTTGGCGGCGCGGATCAGCTGGTGGTGCTTCCGGGTGGCCAGCTTGAAGGTGGTCCTGTTGTCCGGTGTAGGTTCCCTTCTCCAGACTTTCTCGAGGGCTCAGCAGTTCTTCTTGGAGCTCTTGAGTTCGTCGGTGAACCACGGGGCTTTCTTGCTGCCGGGTCTGCCTCTATGCCCAAATTCATAACTATTCCCCAAATGATATTACAAACATTCACCTCAACTACAACTTAGACCCTACTGTCCAACCAAATGTACACAAATTAGGCATCCTTAACACTGCTACTACCTCACCAATTACTGGAGGTATAGTGGACCTTCACTCTGATAAGACAAACCTCCTCTAGGGACAGCTTCCTGCACATAAACAATCATTCATGAAGTTTTGCTGTTTCGATGTGCTGCACAAAGTAGCACACATAGAAACAGCAAAAATAAGGAGAACTAAAGCATTTCTCCTTATTTCGCCATGATACGGCCAGGTTTTCCCTGGTATTATTTTTGGTGCCTCCTATTTAAGTCACCCTTGTAAATAGGGGCATCATCAAAATCAATTGGTGTGCGGTAGAATGCCCACTGCAACACCCATTGCCCACCCCTTTCCTGCTAAGTATAGTGTGAAAGGGTGCTTTTTTACAATGCGATTTTAAGCCAAATTAGATTTATATACAGGTACTAGAAAAGGAAAGGGAGGGAAAACATAAGTGCAGGTAAGTAGTTGGGGTAGTTGATAACATTGCTTTCTTTTTTCAGGGATTACATTGACCTCTCATACCTTCAACTTCCAGGCTAGTGAAAGAGAGGGATTGGAGTGGTAAATTCAGTTTTACTTAGTGTAAAGGAGGGTAGTCAAGTGGAATTGGAACACATTTTCCTGCATAGTCTAATTCTCTTGCTATTTCAATCAATCAATCAATGACATTTATAGAGCGCACTACATACCCGTAGGGTCTCAAGGTGCTGGGGGTGGGGGGGGGGGGGGGGCGCTACTGCTCGAACAGCCAGGTCTTCAGCTTCTTCCTGAAGGAGAGGTGGTCTTGGGTCAGGCGCAGGCCGGTCGGGAGGGAGTTCCAGGTCTTGGCGGCCAGGTAGGAGAAGGACCTTCCTCCTGTAGTCGCTCTTCGGATGCGGGGGACGGCGGCGAGGGCGTGGTTGGCTGATCGGAGGTGGCATTTGGGAGCGTAGAAGTTGATTCGGCTGTTGAGGTAGCTCGGGCCTTGGTCGTGTAGGGCTTTGTGTGCGTGGGTGAGGAGGCGGAAGGTGATTCTTTTGTTGACGGGGAGCCAGTGAAGGTCTCTCAGATGTCCGGAGATGTGGCTGGTTCGTGGGATGTCGAGGATGAGTCTGGCTGAGGCGTTCTGGATCCGCTGGAGTCTCTTCTGGAGCTTGGCGGTGGTACCGGCGTAGAGGGCGTTGCCGTAGTCCAGTCGGCTAGTGACGAGGGCCTGGGTGACGGTCTTCCTGGTCTCGGTGGGGATCCACCAGAAGATCTTCCGTAGCATGCGTAGGATGTTGAAGCACGCCGAGGAGACATTGTTGACTTGCCTGGTCATGGAGAGGGAGGAGTCCAGGATGAAGCCCAGGTTGCGTGCATGGTCTGTCGGTTTGGGTGCGGTGCCCAGGGCGGGAGGCCACCAGGAGTCGTCCCAGGCGGATGGTGAGGAGCCCAGGATGAGGACCTCCGTCTTGTCCGAGTTCAGTTTCAGGCGGCTGGTCGTCATCCACTCGGCTACCTCTTTCATCCCTTCGTGCAGGGTAGCTCTGGCGGCGGCGGGGTCGTTGGTCAGGGAGAGGATAAGCTGGGTGTCGTCGGCGTAGGAGATTATGTTAAGGTTGTGTTGGCGTGCGATGGCCGCGAGGGGGCTCATGTAGACGTTGAAGAGGGTGGGGCTCAGTGAGGATCCTTGAGGGACGCCGCAGATGACTTCGGTGGCCTCTGACTTGCACGGTGGTAGGCGGACTCTCTGTGTTCTTCCGTCGAGGAAGGAGATGATCCATTCCAGCGCCTTGTCCCGGATTCCGACGTTGCTGAGGCGCTGTACTAGGGTGCGGTGGCAGACAGTGTCGAATGCCGCGGAGAGGTCTAGGAGGATGAGGGCCGCTGTTTCTCCGTTGTCCATCAGGGCTCGGATGTCATCGGTGGCGGCGATGAGGGCGGTCTCGGTGCTGTGATTGGCTCGGAAGCCGGACTGTGAGGGGTCGAGGGATCCATTCGTCTCGAGGAAGGCGGCCATCTGCTTGTTGACGGTCTTCTCGATGACTTTGGCTGGAAACGGGAGGAGCGAGATGGGGCGGTAATTCTTGAGTTCGGTAGGGTCCGCTGTGGGTTTCTTGAGTAGAGCGCTGAGTTCTGCATGCTTCCAGCTCTCAGGGAAGGTGGCGGAGTCGAAGGATGTGTTGATGATGTCTCGCAGGTGGGGTGCGATGACAGCGTCGGCCTTGTTGAAGACGTGGTGAGGGCAGGGGTCGGTCGGTGATCCGGAGTGGATGGAGTTCATCGTGCGGATGGTGTCTTCGGTGCTGATCGGGGTCCAGGCGTGGAGGGTGGTGGTGGGGGGTGGTTGTTCGGTCTTGGTGTGCGTTGGTTGGTTGTTGAAGCTGTTGTGTATGTCCGCGATCTTGTTGTGGAAGTATGAAGCGAGGGAGTTGCAGAGGTCTTGCGATGGGGTGATGTCGTTGTTTCCTGCGCTGGGGTTGGATAGCTCTTTCACGATGTTGAAGAGTTCCTTGCAGTTGTGTGCGTTGTTGTCCAGCCGGTCCTTGAATGCAGTTTTCTTGGCGGCGCGGATCAGCTGGTGGTGCTTCCGGGTGGCCAGCTTGAAGGTGGTCCTGTTGTCCGGTGTAGGTTCCCTTCTCCAGACTTTCTCGAGGGCTCGGCAGTTCTTCTTGGAGCTCTTGAGTTCGTCGGTGAACCACGGGGCTTTCTTGCTGCCGGGTCTGCTGGGCGGGGTCCTCAGCGGGGCGAGCTCGTCCGCGCAGGTGCTGATCCACTTTGTGAGGTTGTCGGCGGCCTGGCTGGGGTTTGCTGAGCTGGCAGGAGGGTGCTGGCTCAGGGAGGTGGCGAGCTGGTCTGCTGTGATCTTGTTCCAGCTTCTGCGGGCGGCCTGTTGCTGGTGGTGGCGGGTCGTTGTTCTCTTGAAGGTGAAGTGGATGCAGCTGTGGTCCGTCCATTGAAGCTCTGTGGCGTGGCTGAAGTCGATGTCTGTGCAGGAAGAGAAGACTGCGTCGAGTGTGTGTCCGGCGAGGTGGGTGGGGGTGGACACCAGCTGCTTGAGTCCAAGATTGGCGAGGTTGTCGAGCAGGGTGCTGGTGTTGCGGTCGTTGTTGTTCTCCAGGTGGAAGTTGAGGTCCCCCAGGAGGATGTAGTCAGCGGAGGGGAGGGCATGCGGGCTGACGAATTCGGCGATGTCCTCGCTGAATTGGGTGCGTGGTCCTGGGGGTCGGTAGATCAGGGTGCCTCTGAGGGTGGTGTTCGGGTCGGTGTGGATCTGGAAATGCAGGTGTTCATCGGTAGTCAGGGTGTTGTCGGTGCTGGTCGTGAGACGGATGGTGTTCCTGTGGATGATGGCGATGCCTCCTCCCATCTGGTTGGCGGTGCGGTCCCTCCGGACGATCTTGTAGCCCTCTGGGATAGCGATGGCGATGTCTGGAGCTGAAGAGGCGTTCATCCAGGTCTCTGTGAGGAAGGCAACGTCAGGGGCTGTGGCGTCTAGGAGGTTCCAGAGTTCGGTGGCGTGTCTGTGGACGGAGCGGGTGTTGAGCAGGATGCACTTGAGGTGGGTGCTGCTGGAGTTCGGCTTGGCGGGTGCTGGTGCGAGGCAGGTCCGGATGCAGGAGAATTTGCAGGCGTGGCAGCTGAAGGGTCCGTTGGTGCGTCGTGGTGTGGCTTGGTGGCATCCTGGGAGTCGGCCGGTGTTGAGTGCGATGAGGGCGGCGGCGGAGTACGTCAGGCGGGTCGGTCGGGGTCTTCGTGGGCCAGAGGTCCTGGCGCTGGTCGCGATCCGGTCGCGGACGGGCGCAGACGGGCTTACCTTTGGCGCGCCTTCGGCGCACAAACGGCGCGCCCGCTGCGCGCGACCGCTGCGCGTGACCGCTGCGCGTTCGCACGGTCGCCATATAAGGCGAAGTGCGCGGGTGGGCGGAGCAGCTGGGAGGCGGGAGCGGGGAGGGTACAGAAGAGAAAAGGGGCGGGGCAAATGTCGGTGGCGGGAAGCGGGGAGGGAGAGCGGAGGGCGGCGAGGTAGGCGGGCAAACAGGAAGGAAACCGCTAACACGGCACAGAAATTACCATAAACAAGCACAAATGGAGGGAGAAACAAATGGGGAAACAGGAATAAAAACGTTAACACGACACAGAAATTACCATAAAACAAGCACAAATGAAGGCAAAAACAAATGGAGAAAACAGGAATAAAAACGTTAACACGGCACAGAAATTATCATAAAACAAGCACAAATGAAGGCAAAAACAAATGGAGAAAACAATGGGGAGACACCAGGGCGGCAGCGAGGCCGGCGGCGAGGCAGTAGGCAGGGCAATGGGGCACACGCAGCAGCTGGTGGCCGTGCGGCGCGGGGGTGTCCCACAGCTTCTCTGACACCGCATACTGAATGACCGGCAGTTCCATTAACAGTGAGAAGCAGCTAACACGACAAGACCAGACCAGACTATGGAAGACGTCATAGAGGACAGCTTCTTTTCCTTTGACTCACATTCCCCTTTTACTCCTAAGGAATAATCCCTTTATATGTTAGGTTTTGGTATTGGGTTTGGTTACTCGAGGGGCAGAGTTGGGACCTAGAGTTGGTGGTTCGTTACATCATTTCCAAAAGAAGTACCCAGGAGTCAGAAACACATTCTACTCACAGAAGACCGTTTACATGACAAGAATAAAGATTGTGAACTAAGTGTAGTTGGATTGAACACGTGATACCATATAAACAGATGCACGTGCAACACATACCCAAGTTGGGAATTTTCCCATCAGTTGTCGATCTGTTCCACCACTATTACATCATTTGGGTTCTCCTTACCCAGGAGTTAGTGTGCACACAGTCACACAAGTTGTGAAAAGGACTGTGCGAGTACATCACCACAGGATCGCACGCCTAACGGTTATTGATTTTTACCCTGACATTTAGGCATCCCATATCTGATTCATGGGGAGGAGAAGTCTCCATGCAATTGGCCTGTGCTCCCCACACCTCTTTGTAGTTAGAGCATCAATGGGCCTTGAGTTCCCTAGAGTTCAAAGGGTGAAAGACCTAACTAAGCAAATTAATACCCTACTTTTTTTTGTGATTTAGTGGCAACTTATTTCAAGAATTGAAATGCGACTTTCAGAAACTGAAATATTATTCTTTGTTTATCTTTACTTAAAATAAAGAACAGAAATCACTTTATCTGTTCTAAATGTGTGTCTGCTCAGAGGGGCCAACTTGTCTTTATAAATCTACCAATTGTTTTGACTGGATTAACATGTAGACATGTTGCGGTTCCCTGAGGGAACTTTTCAAAGAGTATACATAACAAAGACGGGTGCAAATTCATACATTCAAAATAAAACAAAGATGTTTAATGTCCTATTTCTTCAATATAATTTAAAAGATGTTATTGCAGGATTATTGAAAACCTGAGCTGATTTCTCAGTTATTGCCAGGGCTACTGGACAGGTGCAATACTGCGGCCATGTTATTTTCTGCATATTTATGGATATGCCACATTAGCCACACAATCAATTATGTGCTGCATATTTTGTAGTTTTTACCAAAAGAAATGTTGTTTCTATCACAAACTGATCAAAAGTTACTAATAATGCAACGACCTGTGTTGCTCCACAGTGCAATGCTCTATGCAAAGTTTGACTGGTCATCTTTCTTTTGCTTATTACTGTATTTAGATGTTAAACGGGTACTAATGAGGTCATACTTTTGCCCTGACAGTGTTAAAATGTGAAAAAGTAAAAACAATTATGAAGCGATCCTATCACAAATGTGCAGCATTAGATCAAATAATGTGCCTTTTCATGCCACATGAATTAGTCAACCATGCCACTTAATTTGGTCCTCCCTTGCCATATACTTCCAGTGGCCCTGGTTTTTGTTAGATGACATGAACTTGTTTCATTATAAGTCTGTCACACTAATCCTTAAAGAACAATACAAAGTCTATAGCAACTATTGAATAATGTGTGTGTTCTTAGTAAAGACATAAGGCTAGGAAATAATTTGTAGTAAACAATATATGAACTTGAGGGATGGGCAGAAATACGGCTTTGGAGGCGTTTCTGTTGTTTTGTATGGTGGCTTCATTTAAAGGGTTTGACACAAAATATATGAAGTGAGGATACAGTCCCAGCAGAGTTATGAATAGTTGGATGATGTAGTCCCTTTAAAGGGTGGATATTGTGCTGATATTAACCCCATTCTTCTTCCCTTTTTAGGTCTTGCGAGATGGTTGCCTCCTGCACCCTCAGAAAACTAGGAGAATGTTGAATGAGCCAAAGAAGGAGAGGTGTGGTTCTACTATAAAGTGTCTGTGTTTGGGGTAGTTTCCCAGCCTTGGATGAAACAGGTTTTTCTTGTATTCCTCTATGCCCTCCTTCCTTCCAGCATCACTATCTCTCTCTTTTTATGCTAAACTTAGGCCCAGATGTCCTATTATGTGATAGCTGTTTCAGGGGAAGGTCAGAAAGCATTACATGAACCAGAGCTCATAAGTAAGAGGGTCCTTTACAATTTTTTACAGCATGCCGAAGATATAAAAGTGCTGCCAGAGTGGCCCTTTGATCGTGACCCCTGTTGGAAAAAGGAGAGTACTAAATCACCTTTATGCTCCAACTTTGATCCCTTTCCCGTTGTCACTCACCCGCAAAGCCGCAACTCTCCAGAGCTGTGGCGGGCTTCTGTATGAAGGCTGGCAGTGTCCACCCCTCTTTGCTCTAGTCTTCCACATCTCCATCTGTAAAGGCAGCTTCGTCAAGTTCCTCTTTTGTCCTGCAGGAATCACAGCCCTTTTCTTTACCATCGCCTGCCCCCTCCAAAGGGTTGCATTGTTTCCACATCCTCTCTTCTCTATTAATATATAACTCTAACATCTCTGCAATTGAAGCATCTGGAGCTCGAATGCATATTAGAACATCAGTTTTTGGCTTATTGATTTAGTAGCCACTTAAGTCTTGGAACTGTGAAAAAATCTCCTGTTCTGTATTTCATCTTCAGGCTTAAAAAATCATTTTATCAACAGCATTTAGTTGAATTTTAGACATTTTCTGTGTAACAGGATTTTAAGCATTATCGTTATCATTTCGGATTGCAATAACTAGTGGTTTTATAAAAAGACAACAAAATCAGAGATAAAGGACAGCCCTGTTCTCCTCCAAGATTACTTTAGGAGTGATAGCTGAAGATTGCTTAAACCCCTCATGAGCTGGGTAGGAAAGCCAAACATTTTTAAAATCCCCAAAAGACTCTCCCAAAACACGAGGTCAAATGCCTTGACTAAAGCTACTAAAAACACCATTGTAAGAATCTACTTGGTATTAGAAACATGTAATGCTTCTGTTGAATAATTGTTATTTGCATATAATTACCAAACCACAGTTAAACCAATTTCACATTTATGGATCATTGTTTCAGTGGTCTATCACATTGGTTATTATTTTATGATCTGTATTACGTAGGTTAATCAGTTGATACAACTTCACATGTTAAGGTTTTTTTTCAAACGAACTACTATCCCTGTATCACGGGTGATGTTAACATCCATTAAAACAAGATTCACAAGTTTTAATAGATAAATATTTAAATCTTCCCCCAATGTTTTAAAACATTCTCTGGAATATGCATCCTCTCCATTAGTTTCCCCCACTTGATGGGGAACTTTTCCATTTGATAGAGAAAGAAATACATAAGCAAGTTTATCTGGGTTCTATAAGACTGGGCACAGTCCTGTGATGATGAAGGGATCGCCAATGATTAGAGAACATATCCTAAATGTATCAAACAATTTCTTTTTGCTTGTTGTACATATTTTTATAGTGATTTGATATTATCTAATTGATTTCATGTCTCTATTTGAAATTCTAATTAGATTTTTTGGGACAATATCGCATCTTTATAACTTTTTGAGCACATTTTTCCCTGGTTTGACATGCCAAGAACTTCCCTGAATATTCGCTTCCTCCATAGGTTATTTTGCAAATAATTTTAAATAATCCACCTTATAATAATATCCTAGAACGTATTGTTTTGTCTTCTCTAAGCTAATGCAATTTAAATCACAGTTATAAACTAGGTATTTATAGTTTGCATATTTAACATGCTTTCCTATCTCTTTTTTTAAAGAACTTACATTAAGCCACTCAGCTATATCATGTGCTATTATTTGTTCTGTTAAGGATGCCTGGGAATATAGTTTGATTTAATGTATCTGTTAACCAATATGGGTTTAAAACAACTGATATAGTTAATTCTGGCACTGAATGGTTTGAAGAAACATTTGGATAGCTCAAATGTTGCACCATTTCAAAAACTGATGATATACATAAACAATAAGTGCTACAGACGTATGGCTCTAAAACACAAGTGTATATTTTTTAGCTGAAAAGCATGACCACCATGGGTCTACCAGTCCCGACTCCTTCTGCTATGAAGCCAAAACCTTTGCTATTTTAGCTTTACTCTGCCTTCAGTTGAGGAATAATTATCTTTCCGTCTAGTGATATGAAAAATAGGAAAAATGTCAGTTTTGAGTCTGGATTATCTTCCTTAGACAATGGTCATTAATTCTTTGCTAATTGAACAGTGTCCCAGGCCCAACAACTTTCTTCATGGGTTTGACAACAATGTAGTATGGCTGCATATCTACAACTATAAGTATGGCTATCCTGTATGAACTCCATTTGCCGAGGAAAAATATACCAATCCTGAGATTTATTAAGCATGAAAAAATTCAGCAGTCTACATATCATATGGCTCTCATGCAGTAGAAAGATATCCGGATAGGAGCCACATTTCAAATTAAAAATGTATGTAAATTACACCTGCTATTAAGCCTGTTCTAATTAGCCTTCCCTAAATAAATAAGTAGATAACAGAGTGTATCCATTCTCATCTCTGCTGTCATAAACATCAATTTAATAATACATTAATAACACATAAGATTTTGAAACATTGGCATATCAGCACATTATTATGTTTTTTGTAAGTTGCTATATGCCTATTTCCATATGATTATAAAGTGACATATCAGCAAATACAGTGGTCAATATTTGTAAAGTGGTAAATAAAGTGGTATGTGCTTTCTTCCCATATAATTATTAAGTGCAGATCTGAGCCCTACTCTATATTGTCCCTTCAGTGTGAAACATTAATAAAAATACACTGCTGGTCCTCAATAAAAAAAATGCTGACCATTCCAAGCGATTTGTGTATTGACTCCTTCTTTAAGTTCAAGAAAATGTTATTTGATATTAAAAAGGAAAAAACAAGGTGTCAATACAAGATATAGTAAAAGTATAAAGCATTAAAAACTGTAATAAATAAAGCAAGCATAAAATTGCAAGTAATAACAAAAGGGAAATCTGGGCAATAAAATTAAGAAAGAAAAAGAAAAGGAATGGGAAACATTAATCATAAAAGCATGGAAATACCTGAAAAAAAATTAAAATTAATACAATGAAGAAAAGAAAAATGGAATGTAATGAGTATTTAAGGAGGTTTAAGGACTTCTTGTTGTAAAGGCAGTAGATGAGACATGCGAGCTGCACAAGTATCCAAGTAAAGCGTGATAGGAAGCCATAAGTCCATACGCTTTGCAGCCATGTGAGCCGGGAAAACAAAGGCAGTGTCAAGTCTGTGGTTGTGGCAAACGTTAAACCACCACGCCTTAAAGGAAATATTGGAAGAATCCTTCCAATTTACCGTTATCTGCTGGAATGCAGCGGCCAACAGTAAATCAATAATTTGAGGTTTCATTTCAACATTGTCCCAACAGGGGGAAAGGCTTCCTAAGAAAATGTTAACATGAGAAAAAGGAATATGTGTTTGATAAATCACATTACTTTGAGCCCAAACCTGTAACCAAAAGTCATGAACAGATGTACATGAGAATAACATGTGAAACAAAGTTGCCTGCGGGGATGAGCAAGACCAGCATGTATGAGAGGTGTTTGGAAAGCGTTTATGAAGGTCAGAAGGTGTATAAAGAAGTCTGTTATAAATAAAGAACAAGGACTGTGTCAAAGTTGCTGCCCTCGATGATTTGCGGATCTTGTTCCATATCTTATCCCATAACGAAATTGGCCAGGAGGTGGAGAGATCACGTTCCCAGCATTCCTCTACTTTGGATTTAGGCCTGATAGAATCAGTAGTATGAAGGTATTTGTAAATGGAGGAAGCCTTAGGAGTAGTGCGTAAAAAGGAATGAAGCGAGGTGGTGGGATTAGGAGAAATAGGAGAGGAGGGTAGCTGAGACAGCCGAGTGTAAGTTGTCATAACATCCTCTCTAAGTAGGTGGTAGTTACGGGAAAAGGAGGCAGGTAAACCATAAAGGGAACGGAGAGTGGCAAAAGGTAAGAAGGAGGATTGAGAAAAGAGTTGAGAGATCCATATCAACCCTCTGTGATGCCATGCCTTCCAAAAGAAGGGTTTATTACGGATAAGTAGGACGGTGTTATGCCAAATAGTAGAGGAAAGAAAATCAGCAAGCACTGAAGGGGGAGGATGAGAAGAAGAAAGGAGCAGTTTAGTAGTGAATTTGTGAATGGGAGTAGATATGGAGGATGGTTTGCGTGAGAAGGAGAGATACTCAGCGAAAGAAAAAGGAGAGAGAAGAAGGTGTTCAAATTTAGTCCAAAGAGGGCAGGGATCACTGGGATCTTGCAACCAGAAGGAAGCTTGTCGTAACAGAAACGCCTTATTGTAAGCAGGCAAATCTGGGAAGTTAACTCCGCCCTCCGCCTTAGGACGAATCAGTCGAGCAAGGGACATTCTGGATTTTTTCTTATTCCAAAGAAAGGATGTCAAAATAGAGTTAATCTTTTTTTTAAATTTAGAGGGAATGGACACTGGAATATTAGAAATGGTATAGAGGACTATGGGAGACAGCATAATTTAATAGTATCAAGACGGCCCCACCAGGATAAATAAAGGGGATGCCACTTGGAGGTTAAATCCACCAATTTTTGAGTGCATTTGGCCAAACAGAGGGAGACAGTATCTGGAATAGAAGGAGTAATATGTAGGCCAAGGTATTTAATATGGGAGGATTTCCATGTAAAGTGTGAGGCAGCAAAATCAGGTTTAAATGTGAATTTCGTTAAGGGTAGGATCTCACATTTATCATTGTTAAGTTTTTAACCAGATATTTGGGAGTAATCATGCGTTTCAGCAAGGAAGGCGGGGATCGAATCAGTGGGATTAGAAATAAAAAGAAGGATGTCGTCCGCATAAGCAGCCAACTTAACTTGGGAATCTGAGATTTGAAAGCCCTGAATATTAGGGTTCTGACGAAGTTTAGACAGAAAGGGTTCTAAAGCTAAATTAAAAAAAAAAGGAGATAAGGGGCAGCCTTGACGGACACCTCTTTTCAAATCAAAAAAGGAGGAAACTTGACCATTAGCACAGACTGCTGCACGTGGGTTAGAATAAAGTAAGGAAATCAGAGAAATAAATTTAGAACCAAAACCAAACCATTGAAGTGTGTGGAAAAGATAGGTCCATTCAACCCTATCAAACGCCTTCTCAGCGTCTAGGGCGATGGCTGCAAGAGAATGAGGTGAGTGGCGGGACTGAGATAAAACATTAAATAATAGTCTGGTGTTGTCAGTGATGAAACGACCCTTGACGAAGCCTGATTGTTCCTCACCCAGAAGATCCGGGAGAAGAAGGTCAAGGCGTGCCGCAAGAGACTTTGCAAATATTTTATAATAAATGTTAACCAAAGAGATTGGCCAATAATTTTTACAATATTGAATATCTTTCACCTCTTTGGGTATCAGACAGATGTGTGCGTCAGAAAAAGAGCCGGAGGAGGCACCCAAAGTAAGGAAAGTATCAATGAGGGAGTGCAATTTTGGAATGAGGAGTTTCGAAAAGTGCAGGAAAAATTCAACAGTGAAGCCATCCGGTCCAGGGGCCTTATCCTTTTGGAGACTCTGAAGTGCTGTGAGTAACTCCTGTTGAGAAATACTAAGCTCCAAATGAGAGCGATCAAGGGGGAAGTGAGATGGCTTCTGTATGTTGGAGAAAAAACGGTCTAGGGACTGAGAGGAGGGTTGGGTTTCGGAAGAGTATAAGGTTTTGTAAAAGGCAGAAAATTCAGCAAGAATATCCGCATCTTTATGTTTGAGAACAGAGCATGTATCATAAATTGATTCAATGTTTAATTTGTTATGCTTTACTTTCAAATAATTAGCTAAAATTTTCCCAGCCTTATTTTTGCCTCCATAAAACTTTGCACTCAATTTCAGTAAATATAAAGACGCATCTTCCGTAGACTTCTTGTTGAATTTCATTTTAGCATTGACCAGGGCTGTTAAACTGTCTTGCGAACGGGAAGTGAAATAAGAATGCTCCAGTTTCTTAATATCAAGGAGGAGATCAGTTGTGAATCTACGGGCAGTTCTCCGCTTCTTTGCCACAAAGCCAATTATAAAATCTCTTGCCACAGCCTTAAAAGTGTCCCAAATGGTGTGCTTGGGAATAGAGGGGGTGTCATTAAGCAAAAAAAATTCGTCTGAAAATGCAGTGAAAGAAGCAGTGAACTTGGGATCCAAAAGAAGAGCGTTATTAAAGCGCCATCGTTTGGGTCCAGCTGATTTAGGGATAATGTCAAGCTGAATTGAAGTGAGGGCATGATCCGAGAGTAGAATCGGACCAATCTCTGCGTGAGTAAGAGTTTGGGCAATATTATGGGTAACAAAAATGTAATCAATTCGCGATTGGGAATGATGACAGGGAGAATAAAAAGTGAATTCCTGCGTCTCTGGGTTGCATAGTCGCCAGGCATCAGTGAGCTTGTGTTGGGAGATACCCTGGGAGAAAAGTTTATGGGATCTATTAGGAATAAAAAGGGCCTTAGAGTGTCTGTCCAAGAAGGGGTCAAGAGGCTGATTGCAGTCTCCCGCTAAGATAAAATTATCGTCAATGAATCTTGTGATATGATGAGAGAAAGTATGCCAGAAAGTAGGATCACCAGCAGTAGGGGCATAAATATTCAAAAGGGAAATTGGAACATTCTTAATAGACAGTTTAACATATGCCCAGCGACCAATATCATCTGATTCCTGAGCAAGCAATGAATGTGATAGGTTTTTGTGACATAAAATAGCTACTCCATTGCGTTTACCATCCCCCTGAGAATAGTAAACATCGCCCACCCAACCTCTTTTCAGTTTAACAGATTCTTCAGCAGACAAATGAGTTTCTTGCAAAAATGCAACATCGACATTTAAACGAGCCAAGTGTGATAAAATTCTCTGCCGTTTGATGGGAGAATTGATGCCCCTAACATTCCATGTAACCATTTTTTCCGACATCATAGAAAAGATGAAGAGAAAATATCAATAGGGAAAGAAACAGAATACAAGCCCAAAGGAGGGAATAAGCAAAAAAGATAGGAAAATGTTAGAGAGACAATAAGAAGGAATACAATATGAGATCTAGAGCTAATAAGGAGGGAGTGCAAGTAAATCAGCAGAAGGAGTAATGGAAATGCAAAAAGAAATGAAGAAAAAGGAATTAAGAGAGAAAAAAGCCAGGTCAAGAATGAGTGAAAAGTAGCAATCAAAAGATCAGAGGAGAAAGGGAAAGAAAAAAAGAAAAGGAAAGAGCATGAATAGAGAATACAAATACAGAAGAAAAAAGTGGTGGTGAAAACCAGTTGAGTGAGGAAGTAAAGTAGAAGAATACAAGTGATATGGAAATAGATATGATAAAGGCAAAAACAAGGAAATTGATGAGAACAAGATAAAGAAGACACCTGTGAACAAAGGAGAACCAGGAAAAAAAACAGGATCAAAGATATGAAAGAAGTATCAAACAGCGAGGGGAGGAAGAAAAACATACTTACGAAGGGTGGAACTGGGGAAGGACGGTCAAGAGGGAGAAGAGACGAGAAGAAAAAACTGAGGGGGGAGCGCCAACTGGAGGAGGCAAGACAACCGACGTAAATGAACCGTCAAACCGAAGGGGAGACATACAGTGAACTGTAAAACCTGTGGGGGAGAAGAGAGAGTAAAAAATAACATGAGGAGAAGAAGACAACAGGAAATGCCATAATAGGAACGAAACATGAAACAAGAACGAAAAAACATATGAACACATTAAGGAACTATGAGGGAACAAATAGAAGCAAGAGGGGTTACACATGGAAGGGGTATATCAACAAAGCAAGCATGAGCAAAGATAAAGTCGGCACTGAATGTGCTGACAAATTAATGCATCACAACAAGTGATGAAAGTCATGGAGGAAAAGCTGATGAGGAGCTGGAGAGGTCCATATCAGGCGTTTGACATGAGTTTAGAAAGCTCCGAAGACGAACAGGATCCTCGTAGGTCGTCGTTTTGTTATTATAAGTGACTCTGAAAAAACAAGGATGAAAAAGGCCATATCTAGCACCAATAGAGCGAAGCTCCGGTCGCATATCCAGGAAAGCTTTACGGCGACTGGCTGTAGCTTTGGCGTAATCCTGCGCGAAGAAGAGGGTAGATCCTGACCACGTAAGGCGAGGGGAAGCACGGGCTGCTGAGAGCACCTTAAGAAGATCAGTGTATTCCAGGAAATACATGATGACACCCCTTGGTCTTGGAGAAGCAGAAGAAGATGAAGAGATGCGGCCAAGCCTATGCGCTTGTTGGATGTTAAGCGCGGTACCTTCAGGTAAATGTAGAAGCTTAGGTAGGAAAGATTTGAAGAAAGCAACAGGGTCATTCCCCTCACAGTTCTCCGCCAGGCCGTAAATTCGAAGGTTGTTGCGTCGATTGCGATTTTCAAGCTCCTCAACCTGCTTCTGGAGAGAAGAAATCTGCGACTGCATATGCGTCACCTTGGAAGATGATTCCTGGAGGGAAGAAATGGTGCGTTCCACAGTTGTCACTCTTGTATCCATCTGTGACCAGTTATCAGTTAGGATCTGCAGCTTGGAATTAGTTTCCTCCATGAATGGTCGGAGAGCACGTATCTCCTCCAACAGTAGCTCCATAGATACAGCTGAGGTAGAGCCCGTCGGTGATGGAGGATCCTTTTTAAGACGTTTTGTTGTGGCTTTCCCTGAGGTTTGAACAGGATGCTCTGCGCTGGACTGCGACATTTGGATAGTAATTGCCTGAGAAGCTTCCAAACGTGCCAATGCAGAAAAGACTTTCGCATTTTTGATGAAGATACGCCGTGGAGTTTTAGAAACACGACCAATTGTACCTCTTTCCATATGATAAAAGCCACCACTGAAGAGAAAGCAGAGAAAAATCTAGCATCTGGAGTACTGCGTGCCTCAAATACGGTTAGTAGTGTCAATGGGCCACAAGAGTCACAAAGAAAAGTCCATATGCCTAGGTCAAAAAGCCTGCATGTAAGAAAACGAGGCGCAGGATGACCATAAGAGTGAAAGGTAAAAAGGTGGCATATTGTAGAGAGCGGGGAATCCAGTAGGAGAGGCACAGCATTCAGGTAAGTGAGAAAAGGCTGAGGTGAATGCCCATTCAAGCAAATGCACAGGTGGCGTGAAAAACTGCAAAAACGAATTCATTCCAAAAATAGGGAAGTGCCGAAGAGGTAAATTAGGCCTGATAGGGGGCAAACATAGATTCTTTTCGTAGGTGAGCTGTGTGAGGAAAAAGCTCAATGAATACAAAATGGCCACCGGAGTTGCAGTATTCGCAATTAAAGCTTGTGTGAGCAAAAGCAGGCAAATTAAGGGCAGTCTCAGCATGAGGAAAGAGAAATTAGCTCACCATGAGCGATTGTAGAAGCGCAGGACATCACAGAGGGTCTGCATGTTCGGGAGCAAACAGCGCATCAGACGCGCGAAGCATAAACAAGATGGCGGTCGCGGCCGTCAGGAAGCTGCGGCCGCTTTGAAACTTGCTGGAAATGAAGGAAAATGCCCACAAGATGCCTCGAAACGGTGTCACCATGCGTCCCTCATACTCCGGTTGGGGAATCTTCTCCCGGAGTGCGATTGCAGCAGGCAGAAAAGGATGAATCTCCCAGTCGGCACGGAGCGCTCACATCGGAGCCGCCGTCCACGCTGGGCGCTAAGCCACGCCCCCGTATTGACTCCTTCTATGTAAGTATATAGTGCTAAATGCTTATTCCCAATTCCACTGATTTAAATTGTAAAGTGACAAATGAAGTACAACTCTCAAAACCCCTAGATTTCATAGAAACATTAGTACAATATTATCCTAAACATCAACATACAAATCAAATAATCAACTCCACTGATCTTACAGCAAATAAAGGTATTTTTAACTAAATGGCCAAACATGCAAATCTGCATCTTAACAGCGTATGAGAAATCCAAGACTGCCTTACCTTATCCCACCAAAGTGCAAAAGAAGCACATTCTACATCACCCTATTTTTAAACTCTTAAACTCCTTAACCATCTCCCAACCTGATCTTACAGGTCTGACCCCAGTAAAGACCCTCCTAATATTCCAGTTGGCACCAGGCATTAGTGCCATCGCTCCTTAAATTTCCAGTTAATCTCACATACCTCTAACATTATCCGTAAATAATAAATCAACATCATCATGAACCTGAGTGACACAGATCATCCAGAAAAGCCTTTAACCCAATAAACAAGTGAAAACGCAACTTTTGAAGCACCATTAGCTTAGCTTGTTGCGCAAGACAGGTTTGGACATCAAGTACTTGAAACTGGGATAACATTTGTAAATGTCCTGCACCTAAGGCCAGTTTCAATAGTCATGTCTGAAATACATGAAATGTGTATTCCCCTGGGATTTCAGAGGTCTTTTACAATATTACTTTAGTGAGAATTAATTATTTCACCTTACAAGCCCAACAATTCAGACTAGTCCTAGAATATTTAGCATTTGAGTAATTTGGGAAAGAGGGTGTCAGAAATGTGGCTACTAGTTGAGAGGTGGGACCCTCCTCAAGCAGCAACCAAAATTCTTGCCACGGTGAAACACAAGTAAACCTCAAAATAACCTGTGCTTAATCCTCTGGTAGCATGGCACAATAGCAGCTAGCCTTAACTTAGAGGCAATGTGTAAAGTATTTATGCAGCACACAAACAGTGATAAAGTGAAAACACCCGACAAATCCCAACCAATTTAGAAAAACAGAGTAAAATTGAATAAAATATTTGACAAGAAAACAATAAAAATCCAATCAGTAACACCAAAGATATGCAATTTTAGTCTAGCCTGTCGCATTCCAAGTGTAGCGCCTTTCGAACAGCGCACCGGCAGCACAGCACACAGGACATGGTGGTTCTGCAGTCTGCTTACATTTTGCCTAGCAGCTCTCTCTTACATAGAGATTCCGGGCAAGCCAGTGTGGGCTGGGAAGGCACGCAGGTGCTAATTTCTATCGACAATTAAATCCCCCAAAAATTCACCTACTCTTCTGAAATCTTTTGACTCCTTAAGAAAGTACAATTGACTAATGAGTTTCAGTGGAATTCCCAGACTGAAAAAGCCATTACATTTCTAAAACAGACCTTTAATTATGCCTCAGTTCTCTGTCACAGAAAACCAAGGAAACCATTTGTGGTAGAGATGAATGCATCCAAAAATGCTTGGGGCGGTTCTACTACAAGAGCAGGATGATGATTCAAGGCATCCTGTTTTTTACTCCTCTTGGGGATCAGAATTATTCGGTATTTGAGCATGAACTGTTGCCAATGAAGAAGGCATGTACCCAATGGAGACATTTATTACTTCGGAAAAGATAACCTTTTGAAATAAGAACTGACCATGAAAACTTGCAAGCCTTAAACACCATTCAATGTCCGAACAGTCTCCAAGCTCAATTGGATTATTTATTTTCCCAATTTGATTTCAGAGTCACATATCGCTGGAACTTCAAATGAAGTGGCAGATGCACTTTCTCACCGGTACCCTGAAATGAAGGAATTAACACCTCAAATGATTCTTCACCTTAATAGGGTAATCATGAGTGTAACTTTCTTAATCGAAAAGGTTTCAATAATTACTCACTCCACAGAAGAAATGTAAGTTTCCTTTAAGTGTCAGGAGTGGGTTATGATTTCATGGTACTAACCTTTTTTAGCCCACTGCAAACTTACAGGAGACAGTTCTTCAACTTTGTCATGACTCCATTATTGCTGGTCACAGAAGGTTTAAGAACACATTGGAATAACTCTCCAGGCACTTTTAGTGGCCTTCAATGGTTCAGGATGCCAGCACCAAACAAACCGTAGAACAATCTCTTCTTCCATTTTTCAGTTCGCCTTAAAAATAGTGTTCAAAGTCCCACCAAGTATCTCCCTTTTTTTTGTCTTCAGGGATTCTATCCTAGATTGTGTCCTGAGTTGGGGAAATCCCAACTACCAGTAGCAAAGCCAAAACAGGAAGGCAAGTAGCTTAGAATTTGCAAATGACTCAGAAAATAATGAAGAAGTATTCTGATAAATGTAGGTGTCTTGAGCCTAATTTCGAGGTTGGGGAGCTGGTAGGGTTGTTTTCTCAGTTTCTGCATTTTAAATATGGAAAATCTGAATTTAGTCCACGATTTTCGGTTCCTTTTCCATTATACAAAAAATATAGCTTGTCACTGTTTATTTACACCTTACTAGTACCTGAAAAATTCATCCCATATTTTGTGTACCAAAATTAAAACCTTATGCTTTTCTAGGGGTTATCCTCCCACTTTACCCTTTTACGTAGATGGTCATCCTGGATTTGATATTGATGATATTGATGATTCTTGCATATTCCTGGGTAAATTGCAATAGCTGGTCTGATGGAAAAGGTACCCTATTTCTGAACAGTCCTGGGAGCCTGTTTAAACAGTCCATGTCACTGTTCTTAGTTGTAGATTCTTTCGGCACCGCCCCACCAAATCTAGGGCTTCTCAGAGGGGGGATACTCTTGAGCCCACTGTATTCAGAGTGTGGCTCAGCATGCAGGATGCAGTAGGTCTGCAGTCTGGCCCACCTTTCGCCTGGCAGCATTCTTTCCCATACGGAGTTCAGACATGCAGGAGTGGGCTGGTGTGCATGCAGGTGGTGCAGGCTGCACCATGGTCAGGCTGGGGTCTCCTCAGCATCCTGGGCAGGCGGTGCCATCTTGTATTATTAAACAGCCCAATCCAAGATGGTGCCTCCCTTATTATTTCCAATAGGCTTTTTCCCAATAGAAGACAGCAGTCATTTCTTTCCTGTGGGTTTCTTACTGTTCCAGGTCATTTAGCAGTATATAAAACTGCCAGTCGAGTGCAACACAAAAATCCTCATTCTGTGTACACCTCCTAGTTAGTTCCTTGTATCCATAACTAGATTTTCCTATGTTTTGTTTTCAGGTTGGTCCTCTATCATTTCCAGCCTTTTTGGATATTCCATCTTTGCAGGGTAACATCACAGCTCTGATCAGGAGGCCATCCAGTTAGCCCTCTGAGTCCCTCACTCAGACAGCAGGATAGCAGGGCAGCAGAGTAGTAGTCCTTTTTCAGCAGAGCAGCACATCAATCCTACTTCTGAGACTTCCACAGGTCCTTATGTTTACTGGAGAGTTGGGTCTGAGGGTCCAATACTTATACTTGGTTTCAACTTTGAAGTGTGAGAAGCTTCTAGTGTCCTCCTCCTACACAGGTGTCTGGAATTTCCTGCTCCTTGCCCAGGCCCACCGCAACACCCCTTCCCCTCTCCTTTCAAACTAAGTATGGCGTGAAAGGGTGCCTTATTTATAAGGGAGTTATTTAAAAATCACTTTAAGAGGCTTAACCCTGCCTTGCGCCTATCGCCACCACAATGTGCATAAAAGTTACATTGTACTGGTGATAACACATTGTAGCACATGGGTTCTGCCCATTCAGCCCCCCAGGATTGTTTGCTTTTGGCAACCCTGTTCTTGGACTTTTACTGTTAGTGATTTTCCTCACTACCTTAGTCCCACCAATGGTTAATTCACATTAACTAGACTGACCATCTTAACAGCTAGTGTCCTCTTTTACGCCTAACTCTGCTAAATGTGCAGTTAGGTTAAGAAGTCTTTGGCTGGTTACAAGTAAACAAATGTGCACATTCATGTAGCACCTTTGTGGGCTGCACTTGTGAGACTAACATCTGATACAACCCAATATCAGCACACAGTAGCCTGTCATAGAAGAAACTGTTCAGGGATTGGTACTGACCTGGGTAGGCTTTATAATTTGAGTGTTCAGTTATCATGTAGGTCTGTAGCACTACGCATGCTAGTCGAAATCTGCCATAAAGTGCAGTTTTGTGTTACTTAGGCTTAGAAGGTCCTTCTACTAAGTACCAATATGGCGTTAAGAAATGCACCCTAAGTATTAATTTACATTCTACAACATATCAAATATACACCTTTTTGCAATATTGTCATATTATCCTGGCTCAGTTCAGAATCAGATTACAGGCCTTTGCCCCTACCCCACTGAGTCAAATTATTTACTATGTTCCCCAGCAGAGGGATCAAAAGCCTCCCCACACAATGGCACAATTAACAATGCGTGTCCGAGTTCCTAGAAATACGAGTAGAAAGGAAATTTGCATCTAATGATTAGCTTTTCATGATGCACTGGACAGACCAGGCCCACTGGAAAAAAGGAGGACCTTCAGACCTCTGAAGCCACTACAGGAGGGGCTGACTTGGGAGTTAAAGGGAGACAACTTGAAGTGGCCATTCTTGATTCTCCTAGAATGCTGTGCAGGAGAGTTGGGACAGGGGTGGACTGACAATGGTACATTCTAGGATTGGCCAGGTGTGCCTGGTCTTTAAAACGTTCCACCAGCCATAAAGGCCCCTGCACAAGGGAGAGGCAGTTGAGAAGACACTGTATCTGTGAGTGACAACAGTCACAGGATGTCCAACTAGGAGAATTAACCTGATTCCCTGCAAAGTATGGCCTGAAAGACTTTGAGTTTGGCTTTCCCCTACGAGTAGGATGGGACTCTCCAGGGTCACTGGTCCTTCCCCCCTATCCCCCTGAGCAACAGTTGGGGGAATGGACCTTCAAGTACCCCAGGAGTTCTGTGGAATGGTCCTGGTCTCCGCTGACCTACCACTGCCCTTCAAGAAGCCAGGAGGCTGTGGTGCTCAGGTAGTATGGCAGAGAGGGTATTTTGCTGGCTGGTTTTGGAGAAGTTGCACAAGATTCACCCAGCGCATTCTTATAGCAGTAAAAAGAAGTCTCTAGCACATGTTTTAAATATGAAATGCTCTATTGCTAAGGTTGGTGAGCAACAATACAATACTTACATTTATGATCAATGCATTTAAATATGGTTACTATCGCCATTGATACCAGCCATATGCAATATTGAAACATGGCATATGGCTGTTTTTACTAATGTGGTGACACTTTGACAAAGCCAGTGGTACTGCCTCATTAAAAATGGCACCCCCTTATAATGTAATGATGCATCTGGTATAGGTGCGGTAATGTGACTATGGGCTTCAAGACCCTCTTGGGCTAAATTGTTATATGAAGGTTTCATCAAAGGTATTGTCATCTACCTGATGTACATCTTTTTTATGTAATGAATAATATTTAGCGTGTGTGTGTATGTGTGCTTATGTGCATGTGTGTGTACATGTGGGTGTGTGGGAGTAATAAAAGTACTTTTCATTTTTTTAAAGAAAAATCACCAACTACATTAATTCATTGAGTGTTGTTGTACCAGCAGACTGGGCCTACTAGTACACACAACCTCCCGGAGTACGCCTTGAAATACCTTGCTTTGTTACCCTGAGAGATTCAAGCGCAACACTGGAGTACTTGGTACAAGTAAAAAGGCAACTGTGGTTTAATCACTACGGTTTCATATTTTCATGGTGATACAAAAATTAATAAAATCAGCTATCCGGCTATTTGCTGAAAGCACAGAAGGTGGGGTCAGGGGAGGGCGAAGAGGAAAGTCTCCCATTCACCCCAGTGTGCCAAGAATTGGCATTATTTCTACTGTTTGTTCCAAAAATATGAATGAGGAAAAACTGTAAAAAAAATATATTGTTCTAAGGCCCATAGTGCCTCTTCATTTTACTGAGCACATAGCACTAACACTAACTCTGTTATCTAAGTGTAATTTTACTAGTCTCCAGAATACTGCAGTTTTGAAAAGTAATGTACTACACCCAAACAAGGTTGAAAAATATGGGGGAAAATCAATTCAGACCGATATCTAACAGGGTGCGGCCAAGCGATAGACTTCCTGCGCATTATATGTCTGCACCCCACAGGGAGTTCTTAGGGAGGTCACTGGCTGTCTGAACTTGGATTTAGAATCCATGTTAGTACCAAATGTGAAACTTACGCTACTGGGAATATGGTCTGATGACAATATACAAAATAATTAAATTCCCTACTATTTGGGGGGTCATGATTGCATGCAATGATAGTGATATGGCTAGTTGTTTGGGAAGCCCTGAGATAAAATCCCCGATGAAATGAAGATCTAATATGGACTGGTGTGCGCTTGCAGAGAAACTTATATATCAGGGCAGGAAACAGAAAATATGGAGACAATCTGCGGGAGTGATAAAATTGAACAAATGTAATTATATTGCACACTTGGATGAATGAGAGGCTTTAAAGTTCTCCTGCCCCAAACTTCCATGCATTCAGCAAATAGCTCATTTATTTAGTAATGCTTCATGAAAAGACGGAACCGGCAGACCTCTACATTCTCAGAGAAAAGCAGTGAACTGCTATGCTGTGCACTCAGTAGATGCTTATTGGGTTCAGTAGTGTTTCATCTTTCAGGGTTTGTCATATAACAGAGATTTACTGTAAAGTTGTTATGACATCTAAAGTGACATAAATCTGTTCGAGGTCGGTTATCTGCTGGCAACTAAGACATTATTAGCACCATCTCTCCCCTCCCCACCACCCGGCGGGTGGGGTCACGTCACACTGCAGTAACATTTCCCATAGGTCATCCAGAGAATGGTATGTTTCACTTGCTTAATTTAACTGTGCTATTCTGTGTTTATGCACTATTAAGATCATTCAGAAACTGCTGCCAGCATCGATGTGAGCTGTGCAGCTCAGACTATCAAGACCTGGCCGAGATGACCTCAGTATGTATAAACTTAAATGATTATGTCCCTTTGACTTCTGATGCCCATTATTATCTCTTCTTCTGACAGTGTTATCAATCTGCAGTGAAAAGGTGGTCAATCTTTTACAAGTACTACTACAATGTCAAGTAGTAAAGCAGCTGTTCATCTGGCTGAGGAAATTTACTTTTGGTTTATGATGGCGTTTTCTGATTGGTGTGCTCACTTGTGTGTGAAGGCACAGGAGGTCATCCTTGGGGTTTCAAAAGAGTGACTTTGTTGACTATCAAACCTCTTATTGAGCTAGTCACTGCTGTCTTTTTATGTCATTTATTGTGCGCTGCTTCTTTTCTATGCTTATGGCTCTTTTCTAGGCCTTGATGAAGTCAATACCCCGGCAGCTTTTCTGGGGTAGTAGAAGGCACAGGGCATTACATATAGTCATGATTTTCACCTCTATAGCAGGAAAGGTTCCCCTCCGCTTGAGGAATGTCCTGGTAGTCTCAAGTAGAATAACATGGCTCTGCTGAGCAGAACTCTTTGTGATAATTTATTTGCAGAAATGATACTTACACTTCAATTAAAGAAATACTGATTATAGCACACAATACTCAAACGTCTACTTTAAATATATGTGTATTAAATAGAATAGCAATACTAAAAGCAGTCAGCGCGCAATGCCATTGCTTCATATTCCTATTATTCAGTTATTTCCCAGTTCGTTGTACTGTAATTCTTGTTACTTAAACCACGATGACCACCATAGGTGTCCTCGTTATGAGGAGGATGTAATGTTATGTTGAAATATAATAATAATTTCCAAAAATATAAATGAAGAAAAAATACAAAAACGAACTGGTTTTAGCACCTCTATTCTCATTTCGGACCTCGTTGGTTCTGAGACAGCTGACTACGATTTACTATGATTAAGGAGATTTACTTTTCAGTCTTCAATGTCATGACCTTCCTTTATATGACTTTTGAGCTGAAATATTCCCTAATTGTTTGGATAAGCGAATCCTCTGCAAATTATTTGATTCTTAACACATTAGTGCCCCTGCCCTACTTTCATGATTGATAAATTGGTACTGGTCCAATGCTCTGTACTGTGTGCAGGTTCCCATTTAAGAGTACAGAGCAACTTTGATGAGTACCATGCCTGACCTCACAGAGCAGATAGTGCAAATACTACCTCTGTAATGGAAGTTAAATATCAAATATTATTCCTACAATTATCATGCAATATTGTACAATTGTGGAACAGTTTGGTCCCTTTCAAAAACAGTTTCCTGCAATTTTCAGCTGAAGAGTTAGCTCTTGGTTATAAGGACATTTCTGAATGTTAGCGGTGGTGGTAGGAGATGTTGATCTTGGTTTCACCTTATACTCACTCGGATTGGAAGGTTAATTTCAGCTCCATGATCCTTTTCTTTCTCCTTTAAATTTACAAGAGTGGGTTGAGAATCTTCTGGGACCATTGCTTGGGTATGTTGCCGTTGACTCCCTAAAGGTCAAACTGTCATTGTGGATACTTGAAACAACCATTCACCAGTATGAGTCAATACAAGCAGTGTCATTGGCTACCGTTAAACCTTACCGAATGATGTCCAAATGGCAGATTTTTAGATTTTTTTAGTTAGCCCTGAAGAATCCATGTATTTACAAAATGTGTTGTCTCTTCTCGGTATGAGTTTTAGTACACATATTTGATACTCCATATTATCAAAAGAACATCCCCAAATATATTATTCAAAAACTTTATTTTTGGTTGAAAGATCAATTGGTTGCAAGAAGCGATTGCAGTTATAAGATAAACACAGGAGGAGGTGCTCCAGATCCAAGACTGCTGTACATTGATGACCATGTGGGGGTCTTGTTGTGAATGCGCAACTTCAAAGAGCTAGGTATTTCTCTTCTTCTTCAATCCAGTCCATTATTAACATGTATTAAGATACATGTCTTTTCGCCCATTTCTTAGATGTTTTCACTGTTATAAAATCCTTTCCGTTGTCCTTTAAGTTGCTTAAAGGTACACTCAGGAGCTTCTTCTTCAGCAATTTGCTATTTGAATATTCATATTAACTGCTCGAGTAAACATATAGGAGGCATACTGTTTGATGTGATTCCCAGGTACTACATCTGAGAACTTTATGCTTGCTCTAATTATATATTGAATTTTCCTTTTTATAGGTCTGATTCACAAAGGTAACATACACTTTTGTGTATATTTACTTCTTTCTGGTATTCACAAAGGTAAACTTAGGCTAAAAGTCTATCTTAACTAGCAGTAACTTACCTTTGTGAATACCGAAAAATAGTAAAGTTAGACTTTTTGGTAATTTTCCCTTATTGAATACCGAAACGTAGTATTTTCAAATCCCCGTGTGCTGGTGGTGAGATCATTTATACGTACATGCCCAGATTGTGTGGTATTCTTTTTCCCTGTATATTTAGTTGACACACATAAATAAGTATGTGGGCTGATCTCCATTTCTTTCAACATGAGTTTGTAGGTTTTACAATAATTATATAAATATGTATTGGCTGTGCTTCTAAACTGCGTACAGATGTACATGTACCTCTTGGTTAGCAATATAGAACTCTTAAATAATCAAAATCGTGTACACTAGATTTGCGCGAGCGTGCAAAAATTGGATAGCCGCCAATATGTGAGCTTTGCATTTAGGGGCCGTTTTTATCCATGAATTTCGTTTTTTTCTATTTAAAGACTTCAGAAAGAGTGCTAGCAGCCCTGTGAAGCCTACCTGCTGCTGTGATATTGTTTTTCTGGCGCTGGAGACATCGGGAGAAGTGCTTTTCTTCCTCTGGTGGCAGCTTGGAGCTCCTCATAAGGTACTGCCCAGATTTCCTATCAGGGGGCGGAGCAAGCACTTAGGAAAGGGCCTGGCTTTGGCCTAACCACTCCATCAGTTCACTTTAGCTGCTGCACCAGCCTTTTCTTTGCTGCATTTTTCTGCATTTATCCTCTTTTTTTGTGTGTTGCAGTTATTTACTTCTTGATTTTTTATAATACAAAAATGGAGAATAAAAATGCACAAAATCCTAATAATAAAAGGAAACAACAGATTTCTCCTCCTCCTGTTAAGTCTAAAGGGGTGGAATCAAGTGAGCCCTCTTTGACATTAATTCTTGATGAACTTCATGTGCTATGTGCCAACGCTGATACTATTGTGTCAGAAATTTAAAATCTGCGTAAAGACATGGCCAGTATGTCGATTAGGGTTTCTGATAATTCCATTAAAATACTGGATAGCAAAGTTAAAATCGACACCTTTACACCTCTTGTGGCTAAAATTTCTCTTATGTATGCTCAATTGTTGGATATGGAAAATCGTAACAAGCAATACAACCTAGGTATTTTTAATTTGCCAGAGGATTTTGAAGGCTCCAATTGCATATCTGGAGAATTTGATTCCTGGTCTTTTAAATGTTAAATTTCCAAAGATATTTGAAATAGATAGAGCGCATAGGATTCCATCGCATCGCAATCCTCATCAAACCAAACCATGACAAATGATTTTTAAGGTCCTTCATCATCATCATTTGGTTTTGATAAGGAAAGGGGCACGTGAAATTCCATCCTTAATGGTAAATGGCAATAAACATTTTATTCACCAAGACTTTGCTAAAGAGACTGTTAAGATTCGCAAAGAATCCACTGACTTACATCCTCAACTGAGAAGTCTTGGATTTAAGTATAGCTTGTTTGACCCTTCAACGATGCGCATCTGGAAAAATAGTTTTTCTAAGTCCTTCCAACGCCCGGAATATTTAAAATTGTTTCTAGTGCAACAATCACATCACTCGCAGCATTCTATGAATACTCACGACTCTGTTAGTTGAATAATATTTTAGCTTGTATTATTGACTAATTTTGCTATTCTCTACACACTGGGCTCTAACGGTTCGGTCATGCTTGTTCAGTGCGTGTACGTTTCACATTTGCTATTGATGTTTTTTTGTGTTTGTCGTTTTTGTTGTCGTCTTTTGAATGTTAGTTTATATATTCTTTTACCTACTTTTTCCTTTTCGCCTGTTCTGGAGCTACTATTTTTTATACTTTTCCTTACTTTTTACTTTCCTCCTCTTTACCTTTTTTCTCTTTCTCCTCTATCATGGCTAATGTTCATATTATCAAAGTAGTCTCATTAAATGTTAAAGTTTTACGTCATCCAGTTAAACGTAGTTTTTTTAACATTATTTAGGTAGTTGCAAAGCAGATATTTGTTTTATACAGGAAACCAATATTGATGACAAAATCTTAGATTATATGAAAAAAGTGGGTTGATAATATGGTCTCTTCTACAGTAAATGGCAAAAAAATGGTGTGGCTATTCTTTTTACAAAAAAATTACATTGCCAAAATTTGAGTACATTTTTAGATACTGATGGGAGATATGTCATAGTTAAAATAAAGTTCATATTTCAGTTATATTTTTACTAAATGTTTAGGGTCCTACTGTGGATGATCCCGTTTTTTGGTCTAATCTTACAACCAAACTTCTAAAGTTTGGTAAAGTTCCTCCAATTGTTGGTGGGTATTTTAATGTTATATCTGATACTTTATTAGATAGATTATCTCTTACTAGATTTCGCCCCACTAAGTTTTTTATGCTTTCAAATCATTTATTCTAGCCAAAAAGTTAGTTGATATTTGGCGACTACACTTCCCTACAGGAAAAGGATTTACATTCTTTTCTAACCAACATAATTCTCATTGGAGGCTTGATTATTTATTAGTCTTTAAGCTATTAATTAACTCTGTGATTTCTCCTATGTTTGGTAACATTGATATTTTGGGTCATGCTTTGATTTCTTTTGTTTTTAATTTAAATTCAACCTTTACAAAGCAATCTAGATGGCGTATGAATACTGACATTGTTCTTAATGAATGTAATAAGCCTAAGCTCTTAAATGCCATTCATAAGTACTTCTTTCTTAACCCTTTAGGTTCTACTTCTAGGGTTAATAGATGAGACACTTTTAATGCCTATATTAGAGGTGTAACTATTTCTCTTATGGACCACGAAAATAAAACCTTTAATGTAAATATTTAAAATTTAGAAAAGCATATTGCAAAATTTGACAGACTTTCATTACGTCTAATGACTCTCAATATAGAATCAAATTATAAAAACTTCGATATCAGTTTAACTCAATCCTTAGCAAAATAGCTGGCATTCAGATTTCGAATTCTAAAGCCAGGTTTTGTTTCAATGCCAACAGATCCGGAAGACTTTTAGCTAATTATTTGCGTATAAAAAAAGATAAAACAAATTCAATTCATGGCTCTAATGGTAAAACTGCTTTATCCCACAATGATATCATTAATGAATTTTGGGATTTTTATTATACTCTCTATAAGAAACCCAATTTTAATGATGTCTCCTTGATTGATTCTTTTTTAATTAATTGTGGATTACCCAAGATTTCACAATTAAATAAAATTGGGTTTGACTCACCCATTACTCAAGATGAAATTCTATCAGCTATAAATCTCTTAAAATAAATAAGTCTCCTTGTCTCGATGGTATTCCTGCTGAGTTTTACAAAGAATTTAAATTATAGCTTATTCCTTTCTTATTTCAACTTTTTACATTTTTTGGTTCTAAAGGGATTACCTCAGGTTCTTTTACTGAGGCTTTAATTAGTGTACTTCCCAAACCTGATAAGGATCCCACACTTGAATCAAATTATCATCCTATCTCTTTAATTAATCAAGATTGTAAATGATATGCTAAAATACTTGCGTCTAGATTACCCCCTATGTTAGATTCTATTATTCATCCAGACCAATCTGGTTTTATGAAGAATAGATATTCTGCTAACAATACAAGAACTCTGTTACTTGTCATTGAACAAGCTTCCACTTTAACTCTACCATCAGGAATTCTCGCCTTAGATGCTAAGAAAGCTTTTGATAAAATTCACTGGCAATTCTTATTCCATACATTATTATCAATTTTGGTGACACATTTATTTATCAATGGCCAAATTTCAAACCAATTCTCCCTTTTTAGAGGTACAAGACAAGGTTGCCCCTCTCCCCACTTTTGTTTCTTATAGGTATTGAACCTTTACTTACTTCAATAAGAAAATGTGATAATATTAAAGGAATCATTATTAAGGATGTCATTATTGGGAGGAGCTACGACATCAACCAAGATGGCTGCTTAGGTTCCCGGCTCCGCCGATCTCCGTATTCCGCCACGAGATCCTGTACGATATCCTGATCTTACACCCAGCCTCTACCTGGATGAAGTGTTCCTCACTCCGGTGGTGAAATCCCCAAGCTTTTATCATTTGATTTCACGAACTTGCATCGAGTTAAAGATCGTGGCCTGTTCCAGCGGTGAAGCTGGGGCCTCAAGTAACTGTAAGGCCGGGTTGCAGTTCAACAACATCGGCTGAGAGACCCTGGCAGGGTACGGTCTACCGACAAGGAGACTTTGTCTAAGCCCGGATTTTAATGGTTATTGTTTTCCTTGACCAGCGTTGTGAGAGAAATGACCTGCTGCTACTGATTGTGTGGGGGGATCCCTGTACCGCTGACCCAGCATAGATTCCTGCCGGGGTTTGGCGGGTCAGGACCATGGACTGCTGTGCTGCGCCGGACTCTCCCGGCTGTGGATAACTACGGGTCGCTGTCCACGCTTGCCCCCTCAGTATCCTGCTCGTCCCCCCCGAAAATGCCTGATTCACTCAGGGATTCGATTGTGACTGCCACCGACCGTGGCATAGTGGATCGAACGGCGTCTGGGCCAACGCTGGAAACAATAATGGCAGAACTTTGGGCGTTTCACTCGCAAGCGACTGTGCTCATGGCCAAAAATGCATGTCAGTCTGACTGGGATCCTGTTCGACGTGCCGGACCCTGCCCTACAGTCCTACCAGCAAACAACAACCCCTCAAGCTGCGGCCATTTTGACTTCATGCGAGGACCCCGTGTGGGATCGAGAGTGGATGTCACTATCGGATTCAACGGATGGCGCCCAGGAAGACGATGTCCTCGGGACCACGAGTGTATCGCATTGCTTTTCATCATGATCGACTTCTGTGGTCTCAAAAGGCGTTCCCACCCCGGGAAACTGTGTTGTGAACTCTCCCCCCACCTTGTGGTTGTATCTCCCTTTTCTGGACGTTCTACGATTCCAGGGCAAGAACTATCGGGACATTCCAATTTGGAGAGGGGAATTTTCTTCGCGTGCAGACCTCTTGGAGTCACTAGCCACATGGGGTAATGGACTGCCTTTTGGTACTTTCCCTCTCGTCTATGACTTATTTGTGTCCTCAGGGGTTTCGCTGGGGAGTGTTCATGTGATGATTCTAAAGGGTCAAGGTTGAATCAACTGAACTGGGGTGGCTTGGAACACTGGTTATGGAAGTTTGAATTGGTACTGTCTAATACTGGAAGCTGGGCGGTGTGTCACGGTGCCCCCTCTTGATTTTCTTACAAGTTGCTTCACATCCATCTTAGGCTGTAGGGGGTGTCTGTGTTTTGGCGGGGGAGCCATGGGGCGGGGAACACCGTATGATCAGGCCCTCCTCCATTCTTCTTCTTTTCCCTTCTTTTAGGGGTTTAGGTTAGTAGGGCGACAGGCACGCTGCTAGTGGGGTTAGGCTATAGCCATCGGCAGGGGTGCAGGGTGGGGGGATGGAGGGGGGGGTTATTTTTCCTTTTTTGTTTTCTATGGCCTTTTTCTCCCTTCCCATATTTCCTTTAGGATCAGTATGGTCTGTGTTTTATTCTGATTTCATTGTGCTCAAAATTAGTGTCCATGCTTCTTAAGTTATTCGTATTGTTGGGTGGGCGGGCCTTGAGAGCTGGCGGTCACAATAAGGTATACTGTTCTATTGTTTACAGTGATATATAGGTATCAACGGCAGAGACCCACAAATGACTGTTTTCCCATGCATATCCTGTTTCCCTGTCCTGTCCCATACCCTGTTGTGTAGATTGTATGGCACCTGATCCAATCATTTAAATATCATAAGAATGAAGACCTTTATTATATCCTGTGACTTATCAATGTATCCAGATACAATATCCATCCTGAATTGCTGCCGGACCTCAGGGGTGTCGGCTGAAGAGCTGTGACTATTTAGCGGCCGGCCCCTGCGGTTGTAGGCCCATCCTTGTATTTCTTGAATGCTGCAATAAAGGTTTTTCAACAAAAAAAAGGATGTCATTATTAAAAACTTAGCTTATGCTGATGATGTACTTTTATTTATTAGTGATCCTTTATCCTCATTCCATTCCCTATTAGAGATTTTTCCGAAGTATTCCACAGTGTCGGGATATAAATGTAATACTAATAAAACTGAATTTTTTCCTTTAAATACTTATTGTGCTCCTGATATGATACCTATGAATGAAATTATTTGGCAAAAGGATAAATTAAAGTATCTTGGTATTCTGTTCTCTTCATCCATAAAATCAACAATAATATTGAGTTTTGACTTTTATGTTAAATTATATTTAAGATAAAACATCCAAATGGTCTTCACTTCACCTTTCATGGTGCGAAAGAATGGATTCTATTAAAATGACTATTGCTCCTAAAATCTTCGACACCCTTGCCATGATTCCAACACAATTTTATTAAAATGTTACAACGCTGTTGACAAACTTCTCTCCAATTTTTTTGGGCATAACAAATCACCTCATATTAGTTATATAAAATAAAAAAATGCCCAAATGTAATGCAGGTTTTGGTTTACTTGACTTTTTTCATTACCATATGTGGAAAATAGAAAAATTGATGTACATAAGCAGCGTTCATTTCCCTTTTTCCCACTCCTCTCCCTGTATGCACCATGAATACCATAAAATATTGACCGTATCACTCCGCCAGTAAAAGCCCGTGCCCATATGTACATGACGGCCATTTTAGGCACCTTGGCCTCTTGCCCACTCATTAGAATCACTGGCTTCCCTCCTGCGCGCATTTGAGCACCCCCCCTCCCACTCTCACATGCATAGACCATGAAACCCAGCACTCTGCGCGACCCTGCTATGAAAGGCAACCCTCCTGCTTGACCCAGGCACCCCCCCCCATCTCCCTCTTGAAGAGGCATCCTTCGCCTCAGCTGACATAGCCCCCCAGCCGTATCTGACTGCCCCTGTTCTCTCATGTACGGGTCATAAGACCTCTCTCTCTCTCTGTGCGACTCTGACCCTGCGCGCACCCTGACCCCCTCCTTCTCCCTCACATGGACAAGTCATAAACCTTCTCCTTCTGCAAAACCCTGTCCTTGGGAGTCACGGCCGCGCCTGACCAACACCTCCTTTCCTTCCATGAATGCCCCTCTGTTGACAAGCCTTCCCTCCGCGCTCGATTGTCCACGAGGCATGAATCCCACTCCTTTGATGACCCCTCACCCCGTGTCCAGCTGTCCACACAGGTCCGAGGCCATCGCCTAAGCCGGGAGATATCATTTACTGCCCCTTATTGTATGAGGTCGCTCTCCTTCAAAGGACCCTCTATTGATCCAAGGCCTCCCCACCCCCTGTGATATGATCAGGCGCACACATCCTAAGACTCGGCAGAACACTCAACTGCGTGACGACCCCTCCCCTCTTATCAGCAGGTCAAGGGTCCCTATTGTGAATGCATGTGAAGTAGGATTGACACGAGGATTATAGGGATGTCTTTTCCTTTGCGTCATACTGTCCTGATTGTACTCTCAAGTGTTTTGTAAGATATAAAAGCCAGAGTCTCAGCTCACTTGTTAGAGCACCTCGAGATGATACCTTGTTGTCTGATCTGATGTGTTCTGCTCCGTCGGAATAAAACTTCTGTTTCCTGCCTTCTGGTCTCCGGCGCCTGCCTCATTGCTTGGTAAACTTGAATGGTACAAGGGCGGTTAGCGCCGGGCAAATCTTGAGAAAGGTCCTAGCCCTACCTTTTTCCACAATTGGCGCCCCACGTGGGGCGCCAATTGTGGAAAAAGGTAGGGCTAGGACCTTTCTCAAGATTTGCCCGGCGCTAACCGCCCTTGTACCATTCAAATTTACCAAGCAATGAGGCAGGCGCCGGAGACCAGAAGGCAGGAAACAGAAGTTTTATTCCGACGGAGCAGAACACATCAGATCAGACAACAAGGTATCATCTCGAGGTGCTCTAACAGCCTCTCGGAGGCCTGGCCTCTTATACACTGGTTTATGGCATGTGACCTTCCTTTAATACAATCAGATCTTTGTAAGGCAAGAAAAAGACATCCCCGTAATCCTAGTGTCAATCCCACCCCCATATACCTTCACAATAGAGGTCCTCAACCTGCTGATAAGAGGAGGGGGCCATCACGCAGCTGAGTGTTCCGTCGAGTCTTAGGATGTGTGCGCCTGATCATATCACAGGGGGTTGGGGAGGCCAGGATCAATAGAGGGTCCTTTGAAGGAGAGCGACCTCATACAATAAAGGGCAGTAAATGATATCTCCCGGCTTAGGCAATGGCCTCGGACCTGTGTGGACGGTCGGACACGGGGTGAGGGGCCATCAATGGAGTGGTATTCATGCTGCGTGGACAATCCAGCGCAGGAGGGAGGTTTATCAACAGAGGGGCATTCATGGGAGGAGAGGAGGTGTTGGTCAGGCGCTGGCGTGACTCCCAAGGACAGGGTCATGCAGAAGGGTCATGCTCATAAGGAGGAGGAGGGAGGGGGAGCCAGGGTGTGCGGAGGATGCTTGCTGGGTCAGAGGGACGTGCTGGCAATCGATCGTGGACAGGGAGACCATGATACCTAAAATGGCTGCCGTGCTCGTAGTAAATAGGTGACCTAGAATAGCCGCCGTGCATGTAGTACATAGGTGACAAGCTGGCGCAGATGATGTTCAGATCGCAAATTAAAATTCCACACATAAGGATTTTATTTTAAAACAAAGTTTCATATGGTTTAACCATTCCTTTTTAAATAATCCACCTAAGTGGCTTCTTATCGAGAAATCAATACTTAAACCATGTCCATTACCCACTTTGTTAACATGTCTAATAAATCATCTTTTTTTCATAAATATATTATTCTAAAATCCATTAAATTAATTTTAAATGATTAAGATTCAATTTTTCAATCCCCCATGTTTAATACAGAAGACATGTCATTGTGGCATAGCACAGTCATTAAATTAAATAGAAATATAAGTTTCTGGTATTCATGGCTTAATGCTGGTATTTTTTATCTTAAAGATGTCTATTACAACAATGCTTTCATATCATTTAAGGCTCTACAAACAAAATTTAGTTGACCTCAGTCTCACCTTACCAAATACGAATATTTGTGTTATTCAATTTTAGATTCATTTCCTCAAGTAATTCCTTCTAATGTTAAAGCTGATTCATCAATCTATTTTCAAACTGTTTCCACATCATCTCATGGTGTTTCTATTTTATATAAAAAAAATTATGTAATTCTCTAGAATCAACATTAATATGATTTCAGTATTTTGGAATAATGAACTTTCAATCTCCTTATCCGTTGATACATGGAAAGATATTTGGCTTAGCAGTATTTCTGGTTGGTTACCTGTCTCGCTCTATCAAACGAACTGTTATATTTTATTCAACTGTTTATGTACTCCATTACATTTATTTCAAGCTAAACTTCTTCAATATTCAACTTGTTGGCACTGTAAATTACATCTGGGTACTTTACAACATATGCTTTTTGATTTTCCTTTAGTTTTTACATTTTGGACTGAAGTTTGGGATATTATAAAAAAGATATTAACTATTCATGATGATGTTTCATTCAAAATATTGACATGCAAATATGCTGTTCTTTCACACAACTTAAAATATTTAATTGGTAAACTTTTTAATTTTCTGATATCAGCTGCTTTAAAATCCATAACCTTCTGTTGAAAAGAGGTTTCGCTATAATCAGTTCATGAGTGATTTTTACAAGAAGAGGAGCTCAATTATGCTTATTTGGTATTGCTCATAATTCTAACTCGTATCACTCTTTTTGGAAACCTGTTGATATATATTTATATTCTTAATTATATACTTATGACTAGTTTCTTGTTTATTGCAATTATAATAGACAAATATCCATGCTATAGTAGGTCTATTTTATAGTTAATACAATAGTTTTGTAGCTGTTTCCTTTCCCTTCCCTTTTTATTTTTCAATGAATATCTGTACTGTTGCTACCTGATGTAATTCATTTGATGCTTTTGTATCTCTATATTGTGATTAGGTATTTTTGCTCAATATTATTTTTTCTGTATTGTCTTTGTTTATTGCTTAGTATGAAAACTCAATAAAATCTTTTGAACTCCCCAAAAAACTCATGTACACTATTTTATGGATTAAATGCCAACACTATAATTAATTGATTAACTTGGAGACCAAATTGTGCAAAATAGGCAACAAATAGAGGCTTCAGACCCCCTGTGTTTCTCCTTTGGAATCCTTGTCATAGGAATTTTCTCTCCAAGGTTTGCTTATTGTAAGTGTTATATGGCTTCAGCAATTTCTTATTGTGTCCCTGTAGAATAGAAAATGCAACACACATACTGCAACCCTCTACCTGATATTTTGTTTACAAAAGCAATCTAAAACAATCATTGATTATTAACATACTTTAATGCTTAGAAATTTCACATCCTGTTCTTGAATGTTAACTTAGAATGACTTTAACATGCTAGCAAGTGGCAGCAATATTCTATTTGAAACTTTAGATAAACGTAACTCAGGTTTGGTTGATAAACATGGCAGACAAAATTATAGGTGGCCAATGACATATCAAGTTTTTCATAAATTGATAGTTATGTCCGTCTCTAGCTGAACACCATGCTGGTATGACAAAGTCAAGCCTAATAATTCAATCTGACTTGGAAAGTTGATTCGTAAAGATGGCTGCCCGAGCAGAAAGTGAATGGTTCACCTTGAGTTTTGGGTCTTTGTCATTGCATCCCAATCACTCCTTGTTTACTTTTATCTTTATTAAAAAATAACCTTATTGCCATTACCTTATCTCCTTACCAATATGTATTTTTCATTATCTAGACATCTCCCCATTCAGTTCTGAAGATTACTGTAATTTTTACCATCATCCACATTTAAATCTTTCTATCTCTTCTTCACATTTATTATTAAACCTTTCATACCCTCGCCTTGTTATAGGAACAATACCACAATTAGGAACATATGAGGCTGTATCATTGAGTGAGGACTGCAAGTGCTAATTTAAGAAACAATGTCAGCCATAGTTGGGCTCACTGGGTGTGTATCACATAAAATGAGCACTACAACTGCAAATTTAAAATATGATAGACCAAATTTACTGAGATTTTACTATATTGTAAAAAGATGCAATGCAAATGGGCAAAATGGTATTTACGTTCCAGAACAAAAGACATTTTGTAGTTGAAAGGCATCCTTTTGTAAGTGCAGAAACGTTTAGCATTGTTTTGCATAACTTAGGGCCTTATTAAAACTGTTGGCAGTGTCGGGCAGGCGGCCCACCAAGCACCTGCACCGACAAGAGTCGCTGCCACCTGTAGGGTATGCTTCCAGTACAAACAATATTCTGAACAGTGCACATTCATCTCTGTACCAGGTACAAGGCTTTGAGAAATGCAAAGTTTGCCTCCTGTTCCAAAACTTCTTAGGGGAGAACCATAACAAATTCCCTTGCATTCAATCAAGCAATAGGATTAATAGTACACACTTATCACCCATGAGGGTATCCAGATGCCAGGTCTGTTGCAAGGTTCTTTGTCAAAAAGCCAGGTCTTGAGCCTCTCTTTGAAATCCTGGATGAGGGTGAGGACCTTAGGTGGATTGGGAGACTGTTCCAGGATTTAGCTGCCAGATAGGAGAAGCCACTGACTCAATAGTAGCTGCGGCGGATGCAGTGTGTGTGGGCGAGTTTGAGAGAGGCAGAGCGCAGGTGTCTGGAGGGAGGGTGAAAGTTCAGTCAGTGGTTGAGGCAAACTAGTCCTTCATTATGTAGGGCCTTGTAGGTGACTGTCAGCAGCTTGAATTGACATTGATTGTGAACAGGGAGCCAGTGGAGATTCCTTAGGTGTAGGGATATATGGGTTTGCCTTTGGAGGTCCAGGATGAGCCTGGTTGCTACATTCTGAATGACTTGAAGTGTATTTGTGTGGTGTGTCATATGTCCGACATAGAGAGTGTTACCACACTCCAGGCCGCTGGTGATGAAGGCCTTTGTGACGGTGTGCCTGGTGTCAATGGAGGCAAACTCACATGCTATGCTCAATCATTCCAAACAGCATGGGGGCTATTATGAGAACATTAGCCAGGGCTCTTTAGGCTTCCCAGTCTGGTGCCAGCTATTGGGAAGATTTAAACTCACACAGGCAGAACCAAGACACGTAGGGGCCAATTAAGATGCGGCCCATAAAGGCTCTGACCGATGGCCAGGTCCTTTCGGGCTGCATCGTAATCGGCCCCTCAATTTACTTTCCAACTGCCGCATTACGCTGCTGGCAGTCGGGAAGTAAACCGGGGGTCATTCCGGCTGACTTACAATGGCTCATTGAGCCCCCAGCCAATCGTAACTGGCTCATAATCGCCTTTCGGCCCTTGGGATTACGATGCACAGTTTCTTGTATGGTTTCCATGCTGGCCTGTCCGACTTGGAAACATGTCTGAAAGTGTGTTTGAGTCCAGCCCACATCGTAATTAGCTCTATAATGTTTGAAGGTGAAGTGCAGATGGAGAAAAAATGATACTTTAACATGACATAGTTATTGATGTGCAATTTTCAATCTGCTTTCCAGCTCATATATGATTTAAAGAATAGTATATTCAGAAACTTTTAACAATGTTATTGAGTAATATCAGAAGAAACCAACACATAAATTGTCTTTTTATTTTAGGGCACAAGTAGATTTAATAACTTGAATCTACTGCATGCATACTGGTAATACACAGCGGCCTAGATTCTGTGATAGAGGTTCTTTTTCTGTGGTTTGCTGTATAATGAACATGCTGCTAGTCTATACTTCGGTTTGGGGTTTCCCTGCTGTGAAATGATCTATCATAGTCCATAATGGGCCCTGTAAGTCATGATACCAAATGGAACAGCATCTCCTAAACCACGGGAAGCCAACCTGTTCATGTGCTTATTGATTTTTATTCTCCTACTTTGTCATTGCTGATTACGTTTTCCTCTTTTCTCTGCTGACACCTCAGGGCAGCTCCTCGGATATATATTTCTGCTTACCCTTGTAAAATAATAACGCCACAAAGTATACCTACGCCCAATAATTCATCGCAGTCACACCTCCTGGCCGAATGTATTGCAGAAATATTAACAATGTTGAAACAATATGTGCCCTGCCTGATTGGGGGCAGATTACTGGTGGAATATTTGACTGCTCTGGAAGTATGAAAGGGATGCCCACGAGATAAAAGACAACCGGAAATATATTCTGACGTACCATGAACCCGTGTAATAACCGATAAATAAATAATATCCAGAGAAGAAATGTCACAGCGATTTGAAGCAGTTGACTGTAATTGAAATTATATAAGTAGAATTGATTGATTGAATAGTATACTTCAAACACAGTGCCTAGGACTACAGTATTCTAGGATAATAGTTTGTTTGATCCAACGCTTCGAATGAAGCATCAGCGATTTTTAAGCCTAATTAATGAAAGATGTCACTATTCACACATTTATGGTACTCGATTTAAAGTCTTCAAAAGATGAAAGATAGAGCCTGGCTTGATGGGATTCGAAATCTTGACCTTCTATTAACCGGTTATAATATACTGGCACATAAACAAAAACACGTTTGTAAATATCAGTACTTCACTTTGGGCCTCATTTATAAAAAGTGACGCATCGCTGCATGAAAAGAGCGATGTGTCACTTTTCACTGCACCCTCCTTGCGACACTAATGATGTGTCATATTTACAGTTTGACGCATCATGTCGCAAGGATTTACAGATACGTTAGTATTTCTGACATATCTGTAGGAGCAAAAATTACGCATTACTGGAGTGTGTCACCAAAGTGATGCAACTCCAGCAATGGGTCATTACCCATGTGAAATGTGCCTGCGTTAGTCTTACGTCTGCCATGAGGCAGGCGTAAGATATTGACGTATTTTTGCCCTAGAAGTTGCGCAGTGAAATCCTATAGATTTCACTGCGTCACTTCTATGACTCTTTCTTGCGTCGGAACGCTCCCATGCATACATTATACCTGGCGCAGGTATAATGTGGAGCAGGGGTTACAAAGTGACACATCTACCAAGATGTGTCACTTTGTAAACATGGTGCAGTAAGGCAAATATTTTGCAGCCGCTGGTGCGTCACAAAAAGTGACGCCCCGGTGGCGCAAAAGTGACAAAAGGGCTCATAAATAAGCCCCTTTGTATTCAAAGCAAGTGAAGCAGTATACAAATACAGCTTAGCTACAGGAGAAGACGGCCTGCTTAAACAGTAGGGGGCAGATTTACGTTTCCTGGTGAATCCCTGCAAATCAGCAGGGATAAGCAAAGAAACGTGCGACACGCAATGCCATTGTTGCGACACCATGGATGCGCCACATTTACAATGCGACGTGCCATGGCGCAAGCATTGGCAGATGCGTGTCGCATCTGCCACGTAAGGTTGGCGCAGTGCTAGAATTGTGTCGCAGGCGCGATGCAAGTCCAGCACTCTGCCAACACGGCCTATCTTCCACATGGTGTTTCACACCTTACGCCTGCTTCAAGCAGGCACAAGGTTTTGACGCAGCGGGGTCGAAAAAGTGACTGAGTGAAATCTTGTAGATTTCAATCAGGCACTGTTCCGAGGCATTCCTGCGCCGGAACGCCCACCCTGCGCTGGAACGCCCACATGGAACCTGACGCAGGTTTCATTTGGCGCAGGGCTTTACAACGTGACGCATCTTCCTAGATGCGTCATGTAGTAAATACCCCCACAGCATGGCGCTAGCTTTACGCCACCGCTGCGTCGCAGAAGTGATGCAACAGCGGCGCAAAAGTGGCGCACAGGCTTGTAAAACTGCCCCTAGATGCTCACAACATTTTTAAAATGGTGCAGTCAGTAGCCCTTATCCGTAGACTCGGTAATAATTTCCAAGATATGCAGGAAATGGCGGGCATGGTTCTCCTGCGGGTCTTAATGTACATTTTCACATGTGAAATAAACCATAGAATTGGATTTACGTAAATTAATGGAACGTTGTAAAGCCAATAACATTGGCACAGATATTTTTATTCGGCCAAAATATGACTAGCTGGTCTTACGCAAAATGGTACTGTGCTTTTCCCTAATCTCGCTTTCTATTTTGGGTTTTGGGGAGTGGATGATTACATGGCTCAAGGGAATTCTAAAGTACACTGTGACTAAGCTCTGTCAAAGCTCTGCTCTGTCTCTGTGCCACCTTCTGTGGTCAGCACAGAACTGAATTGGTTGGGCTGTTAATTCATTTGTGGCTTTATTTTCCTCAGAAACTAGCACTTCATCAGGTTGGCTGTACACCCACTCTGAAAGGAAATATTCACATATATCACAGTTTTCATCTTATGAATGGAAAAATGACGAACATGAAGTTTCCAACTAATTCCTTCAGACACAACTGAAAAAATAAAGGTTATATACTTAAGGTGCCTTCAGTTAACAGTCGATTATTATTTTTCTCCTCCTACTCTCTGGTGGTGGATGATTTTTTCCGAGATTGCTGCATATGACAAGATTTGTGTGGCCCATGGAAGTGACAAAGCCCTTGTGCAAGGGGCTCCTCCCGAACACTTTTTCAATTTGTGTCTAGAAAACGTCCCTTGCTGCTTCAGTAATTAGCTTCCCTTGGTCGCTGACTGGGGAGTGGTTTCATATTGTTTTACCCTCATAACAATTAAAAGAGTTGTATCCATATTGAGGCTGAGGTTGTGGGGGTGCCTCAGGAGCAGGATTGTGCCAAACTGCACTCCTAGACCTGAACTTTTTGCATTTTGATCAATTTCACAGAGAGTAATCTTGTTATCCAGCAGAATTTCTGTTGTGGACGCTTTTTTAATTAATAGAAAATAATGCTTGATCTAATAGTGCTTTAGTTAGAAATGTTTCCTATTAGATATATCATAATTACATAAAACGATATTGGTTTATGAGTATGTTACTTAAAAAGTACAGCCTTGCGATGTCTAATCTCACTATTTTGCGTGTGTGTCTTTCACTGCCTGAAACCTATAAAATGTTCCAGATTTCTCTTGCTTTTCAAATTTACCATTCTGTAGGTCATACTAGTTAATTTATAGTTACACTTGTTGCTTACTTCGACAAAGGCAGGGTCCAAGCCAGTCTGCCTATAATGCTATTTTGCCTCTTCAAATCACACAACCTCCGAGCTAATCTGTCTACTGACTTCATATATACAATTTGAGAAGTATACATGCTAGTCATTTTACTGAACTATACTTTGTTTTTGGCTATCTACTTGCTATGGAGGTTGACCTTATGTTGGTCCGCTCACATTAGCATTTGCATTATTTTTAATTTGAATTTGACTAACTACTTTTTTCCTTCTGTAATAATTTCTAAATTTGAATAAACCTTTATGGATTTGACTTTGTATTTTGTCCCACGAAGATTTATTTTACTTGCATAGGGGCATTGTTTTATGAGACCCATATGGCCCTGATCCTGCATCTCAACCCTTTTGATTTATTAATTAAACGTTTTGATACTGTCCATATATCCATGGCATTCAGTGGACATTTAAGCTCCTGTGATGGGACTAATTGGCAGCAATAAACTCCAACTTCCAACTCCCCCGCAAATTGTATCACCAAAGGAGTAGAATGAAGGGTAGTGATTGTGTAGAAAAGGTAGAAAAGCACTCTGCCAGAGGTTGATTTGGTTGATAACCATAGGCAAATGGCTAATGTCAATGGCGAATGAGCCTAGATCTGGATACGTCTACCTGTGGTGCTTAACACTCATAGCCTCCACCTCACTTAATCTTCATTCCTCCCTTTTAACTTGACACAGTTGGAATGGATCATCACTTAATTGGCTCCTACCTGTTTGATCAATTATAATACATTGCATTGTCATCTTCTCTGCAAGCTCTGCTATACTTACACATAGGGTATCACTGGGTCAATACAAAAGATAAACAAAAGGGCTTGTTTTCTTTGGGGAGAATAAACAGTGAGAAGGGCACATAATCTCACAATTATAGCGTGAGCCTGGACTGGGGTGATGGGAGTGGAAAGTCAACTAGACTATTCATGTTGCCCACACACATGCCCTAGAGGATGTCATGCTTCATCATTGGGCGTTGCTCCTCGTCCAAGATCTTATCTTGCTTTTTCACCACAGATAATTATTTGCACAACTGGGGTATGATAGGATGAGACAATCTTCTGACCAGGGGAGTGAACTGTTGGAACTTATAAAAGTTTTAGAAATACTGGACTATTACGACCATTATGCTCTTTCCTTCTCCCTTCAGGTCTGATTTGGATCAACATGATACACACGTAGTAGGTAGCATGAATTGGCACCGCTTAGTGTGGGTAGTTTCCCACTATATATTTGAATGTTTTTTGTCCTGATGAATCCCCCGGATACTTAAGACCAATATAGGCGCAAAATATGTCCACAACAACAATCTTAGTGAGGGGTGACCACTATTAGGCCACATTCTCTAGTCAGGGTGTGCAGTTCCCTTACCTGTCTTCACACTTTATTGACTTCCTGGTTTGCTTTAAAACCTGAGATGGCCACAACCTTTAATAGGCTTTTGTTTATCCCTGGGAGGGTATTATTATCAATAAAGTGTTGCACTACAAAATCCCCACACCAGTTTTAACCCCACTTTAGAAATAACCCCCCTCACTCACATTCATCCATACGGCAACCTCAAAAAGATCTCTGCAAAAGCGCCACTTCGGAGGACCCGTTGGGCATTGCAGCGCCGGCCCAACGAGGAGCAAAGCCCGAAGATGAAGCATGGCATCCTCTAAGGGATGTGTGAGGGCAACATGAACAGTCTCATTGGCTGTCCACTCCCGTCACCCCAGTACAGGCACACGCTATAATAGAATATTCACAGGAAAAATATAGTCAAAGTGACATTATGGTTAGATGTTAAAATGACAAAAAAGCTAACATTTTAAAACCAGAAAAACACTGACATTTTCCAGATAATGTTTACTAAGTAACCTATAACTTGTGCTCCACCCATGCACCTTCTGCTAACAGGCTAAGCACCTTGATAACTTCCGTCATATTTTATCTTGTATACAATTTAGTTTTTGCTCCACAAACAGCTCTTTTATAGACTCATTTTACCAAGACTATACTTTAGTTAGAGTGTACTTCGGACCTGCAACCTGCTTATAATTTTATGGCCTTCTGTTTTATAGCTGTTCCCTGCTCCTGATTTGATTGTTTTCCGTCCTATTCCCTTTGTTTGTACTGATTCTGAAGTATTTTGGGTTCATCATGTTTTTGATTGTATGAGTTATATCCTTCCACTGTTTACATCAGTAAACTATTTTTCCTTTTGCATGTTCATATACAATTTGACTTTTAGCACTTTAGCCATTGGCCATTCTTTCGTCTCGTGTTTTCTCCTTTCCACGCCTTGCTCTTTCTTTTCTGCAAAGTTTTACATGGCCTTCATTGTACCTTTTTCTTCATCTTTCTCTTGGTGTCCCTAGCTGTTGCCCTTACCATGACTGCTGCTTCTACTCCCTCCTTCCCTTGTCTCTCCAGGACCAAACATTTTTCTGCCTTCCATCAGCTTCCCTGACAGTAACATTGGTGCCCCATTTTTTTTTAGATTCAGTGGTAACGTATATAAAACGTCTTTCAACATCTTAGCATGCTTACCAGACAAAGTAGGCTGTGCCAGCGATGCACATGCCTGGTGGACTTGCTGAGTTGCCCAATACCTTCACTACTTCCTATAACATATGCCTTATACCCCTGCACTAGTGTCCTTATACCTTAGCCAGTGAGACTGAATGCTAAGGACTCCTAACCCTTAGAGACAAGTGAACAAAAATACCTCTCAAGTGTGTGTGTGTGTGTGTGTGTGTGTGTGTGTGTGTATGTGTGTGTGTGACAGAGAGAGTAAAAACCATAACGTGATTCTGTGAGAGCCTGTGTGTGCATACGTAGGTGTACAAGAACACACATGTGTGAGAAAGAGCACACATTGTTGTCAGTCTGTATAAGCCTGTGTATGAACCTACATACAGGTGAAAGCATAGGTGTGAGCATGTTAGCTGTCTGACTCTTGGCACTGGCGTATTTGAAGTCCTGGGAGGAAATATAATTCTGCTTGCAGAGATGGTGGAAATCGGGAACTCCACACTATGCCTGCGGAATTTCCTCTAAATTCCACCTTCCAGCACCTGGCAGCACTACTTCCGTTGGCACATGTGAGATTTGTTTTGCCACACTCTGGTGAGGGCAGCAAGATTCGCCAGCCACCAGCAAGCATATGCGAGATTTATTGCCCGCTAGTGTGGCATCCGGTCACCACAGAGCCTTCTGGCACCATTTTTGTGACCTTTGCGAGAGCAATTAGCTGCCTCTTGAGCAGATTCTCTACACAAGAAGCTAAATTTTCTCAAAAAGACATTTTAGAGTGAATAGTCTACTCCAACTGACCATTCAGGTTGCTTTTTTGTGCAAAAAGCATTTTTTTCTTGTAATGGTTTTTCCAACAAGAAGAAAGCGCCTCAGACATTCCAACTTCCTCTTCCTGTCCAGCAGGCTCCTCCCAGTGCTTTGTCCATCTACCTGTCACTTTTCATTTGGATTTCAAGGTGGAAGGATTACTCTCTTAATTGGCAATTCCTGATGTATATACACCATTGGATTTTAAGGCCTTTGTTTTTGTGATATCGCAAGTAAGTTAAAAAACTTTTGTAGAAGGGTGTTATGTGTTTGATCAAGGGCATGCACCAGAATTTCTTTGCACCTTTATTACATTTTTTAATTTGATTGTGGATGTGGTGGGTGGCCTGGAGTTTTAGTAGGCTTTAGTAAATGTTTAACATTTAATTTTTGACCTTATCTAAGGGAAAAGGGTTGCACAGTTCTGTACATTTGCTCGATGTTTTTTAAATTTGCACTATTCATTTATTTTGCTATTTGGACTAGTCTGCCCAGGGCACATACAGCCAGTCATTGTTACATGAAAAACCTGTTTCTGTGGTATATGTTGTTTCAAAACATCATTTAGGTCAGGGATGACACTGGACTAAATTAAAAATGTGGAGGATTTATATAAACAAGGATATTTTGATGGGGTATTATGTTATGTCTTAGGTGTGTGTAGCTGGCAAATTTTTATAGCTCACTTAATTTCTATTTTTAGCATTTCTGAATTGATGGTAGTGTATTCTTCTGTGTTAAATTGTGTCATTTGCTGGCCAGTGTATGTGTGTTTGCCATATGCCACCATTTGTCTTTGTTCTTCCTGCCATGTGGCTGAGGACCATTTTGTTTAGTCAGGGTACATAGGCATGCAAGTGTTCTTTGTTGTCCGTGCTTCCTTGTTTGTTGTTTGACCATGTGGCCAACCAGTGTCCTTTTGCTGTAGGCCTTCATGTGTTCTGTGTTGTTTTCATGCCTCCTTGCTTGTTGTTTGAACACATGGTCAGTGGACATTTGATGTAACCAGCCAGTGTGTGATTGCTGTAGGCCTGCGTGTGTTCTTTGTTTTGCCCATGCCACCTTGATTGTTGTTGTTTGTTGACCATGTGGCCAGTGGCCATTGTTTGAGGCCAGCTAGAGTATTCTTGCCATTATTTACTGCCCATTCCTCCTTGCTTGTTGTTGCTTGGCCATGTGGCCAGTGACATACGGTGTAGCCACCTAGTGTGCTATTGCTGTAGGCTTCCATGTGTTCTTTGTGGTACCCATGCCACCATGCTTATTGTTGTTTAACCATGTTGCCAATGGCCAATTTGTGTAGCAACCCACTGTGATTTTGACATAGCCTGCCAGTGTTCTTTGTTGCCTATCCCTCCTTGCTTGTTGTTGTTTGACCATGTGGCCAGTGGACATTTGGTGTAGCCAGCCAGTGTGCTGTTGACGTAGGCCTGCTTGTGTTCTTTGTTGTGTCTATGCTACCTTGCTTATTGTTGGTTACCCATGTGGCTGGTGGGCATTTTGTGCAGACAGCCAGTTTGATTTTGCCATAGGCCTGCATGTGTTCTTTGTTGTCCATGCCTCCTTGCTTGTTGTTTGGATATGTGGGTGGTGGCCATTTTGTGTAGCCAGCATGTGTGCTTTTGCCATAGGCCTGCATGTGTTCTTTGTTGTGTCCATGCCTCCTTGCTTGTTGTTGTTGATTGACCAGTTGGCCCACGGCCGTTTTGTGCTACCTGCTAGTGTGCGTAAATCTTTTTATCCAGTTTACAAAGCCACTTTCTAGGGAGATTGATAGGAGAGGGACATGCCTTTTGGTTTTTGTTCACTTTTTTTACTTTTCCCTGATATCAGTTTAATATGGTTGAGAATCACTGTAGTAGTTGCATATATGACCAGTGTTTAATATTATGTGCATTTTGTTTCATTTTTCCCCTGCCCCTTTTTACCACTCATTGGGTTTCTCATAGTCCCTTAGTAGAACGGAAGATATTTCTTTCTTTCTTTATTTTGCTTTTTCTTTCTTTAGTTTAAAAAATGTTAGTTTAAAGTATGCTTGTGCCGTAGGTCTGCATGTGTTCTTTGTTGTGACCATGCCTCCTTGTTTGTTGATATTGTTTATCTGTGTGGCCCATAGCAATTTTGTTTAGCAACCCACTGTGCTTTTGACATAGGCTTGCATGTGTTCTTTGTTGCCCATGCCTCCTTGCTTGTTGTTGTTTGACCATGTGGCTGGTGGACATTTGGTGTAGCCAGCCAATGTGCTGTTGCCGTAGGCCTGCTTGCGTTCTTTGTTGTGTCTATGCCATCTTGCTTGTTGTTGTTTGCTTATCATGTGAATGGTTGCCATTGTTTGTAGGCAGCTAGCGTGCTTTTGCCATAGACTTGCACGCTGTCCATGCCTCCTTGCTTATTGTTGTTGTTGACCATCTGGCTGGTGTCTATTTGTGTAGCCAACAAGTATGCTTTTGCCATAGGTCTGCATGTGTGCTTTGTTGTGACCATACTTTCGTACTTGATCTTTTTGTTTAACCATGTAGACGGTGGCCATTTTGTGTAGCAACCCACTGTGCTTTTGACATAAGCCTGCATGTGTTCTTTGTTGCCCATCTCTCCTTGCTTATTGTTGTTTGGCCATGTGGCCAGTGGACATATGGTGTAGATAGCCAGTGTGCTATTGCTGTAGGCCTGAATGTGTTCTTTGTGGTGCCCATGCCACCTTGCTTGTTTTTGGTTGGACTTGTGGTCAGGGGCCATTTTGTGCAGCCAGCCAGTGTGTTCTTGACATAGCTGCATGTGTTCTTTGTTATCTATGCCTCCTTGCTTGTTGTTTGTTGACCATGTGACTGGTGGCTATTTTGTGTAGCCAGCCAGTGTGCTTTTGCCATAGGCCTGCATGTGTTCTTTGTTATCTATGCCTCCTTGCTTGTTGTTTGTTGACCATGTGACTGGTGGCCATTTTGTATAGCCAGCCAGTGTGCTTTTGCCATAGGCCTGAATGTTCTCTTAATTTTGTCCATGCCTCCTTGCCTTTTCTTTGTCTATATGGACAAAAGCCATTTTGTATAGCAACCCACTGTGCTTTTGACATAAGCCTGCATTTGTTCTTTGTTGCCCATCTCTCCTTGCTTGTTGTTGTTTGACCATGTGGCCAGTTGACTTATGGTGTAGATAGCCAGTGTGCTATTGTTGTAGGGCTTCATGTGTTCTTTGTGGAGCCCATGCCACCTTGCTTGTTGTTGTTGGTTGATCTTGTGGCCAGTGGCCATTTTGTGCAGCTAGCCAGGATGCGCTTGCCATAGCAGCCTGTGTTCTTTTTTGTCCATGTCTCCTTGCTTGTTGTTTGGCTATGTGGGTGGTGGCCATTATGTGTAGCCAGCCAGTGTGCTTATGCCATAGGCCTACATGTGTTCTTTGTTGTGTATGCCTCCTTGCTTGTTATTTGGCCATGTGGGCGGTGGCCATTTTGTATAGCCAGCCTATATGCTTTTGCTATATGCCTGCATGTATTCTTTGCTGTCTATGCTTCCTTGGTTGTTGTTTTTTGACCATGTGGCTGGTGGCCATTTTGTGTAGCTAGCCAGTGTGCTTTTGTCATGGGCCGGCATGTGTTCTTGCTTGTTGTTGTTTTTTGACCATGTGGCTGGTGCCTATTTTGTGTAGCCTGCCAGTGTACATTTGCCATAGGCCTGCATGTGTTCTTTGTTCTGTCCAAGCCTCCTTGCTTGTTGTTGATGATTGACCATTTGGCCGAGGGCCATTTTGTTCTACCTGCTAGTGTGTGTAAATCTTTTTGTTACAGTTTTTTAAGCCACTTTCTAGGGAGATTGATAGGAGACGGCTATGCCTCTTTGTTTTTATTATATTTTTTTTACTTTTCCTCATATTAGTTTAATATCCTTGAGGACCACTGTAGTATATGCATATATGAACAGTGTTTAATATTCTGTGCATTTCTCCCTTGCACCTACTTGCCTCACAATGGGTTTCTTGTAGTCCCATAGTACACCAGAAAATATATTGTTATTTTTTTATTTTGTTTTTTATTAAGGCCCATATGTATCAAGCAAAATTGCGATAGCAATTGCCGAAATTCGCAGAATTTCGGCATTTGCGTTCGCATTTTTGCTTTGTGGTATGTATGAGGCACAGCTGCGTGCAAAATAAGGAATCGCAAACTTTGCAAATCCTTATTTTGCAATTGCAATTGTATGTAAGGAATCGCACACTTTGCAATTCCTTAAATGCAATGTAAGAAGCACCAAAAAAGTGCAATTTGGCCATTAGAAATCGCAAATTATCACCAACTTCAAGTTGGTGGTAATTTGCAATTTCTGTGAAAAATGCACTTTTTTGCATTTTTCAAAGTGCAATGTGAAGCACATACATGCCCTTAGGGCATGTATGTGCGCCACATGTGCACCCATGCTTATTTCAGGGGTGCAACAGGGTGTCCTTTTGACACCCTTGCACCATTGAAATTGCATTCTCAATTTGCAATTCGCTAATTGCTAATCGCAAATTGAGAATGTCTTCCCATTCATTCCTATGGGCCTGTTGGCCCATAAGAATGAATGGGGAGGTATTCCTTAATTGTGAATCGCAATTTGAGATTCGCAATTAAGGAATATGTAGTATTCGCAAAATTCATATCAAATCCTACATACATAGCATTTTGCGATTCTCAAATAGCGATTTGGAAAAAATCGCTATTTGAGAATCCCAAAATGACTTTGTGATACATATGGCCCTTATTTCTTTTTTAAAAAACTGTTTGAAGTGTGCTTTTGCTGTACTTCTACATGTGTTCTTTGTTGTGACCATGCCTCTGTGATTGTGTTATTGTTTAACCATGTGGCTGGTGGTCATTTTGTATAGCAACTCACAGTGCTTTTGACACAGGCCTCCATATGTTCTTTGTTTCACATGCCTCCTTGCTAGTTGTTGTTTGAGCAGGTAGTCAATAGACATTTGGTGTAGACAGCCAGTGTGCTATTGTCGTAGGCCTGCATGTGGTGGTGCTATTTGTTCTATCCATGCCACCTTGCTTGTTATTGTTAGTTGACCGCGTGGCTGGTTGCCATTGTAACCAGCTAAAGTGTGTTTGCCATAGGCCTGGATGTGTTATTTTCTGTCGATGCCTCCTTGCTTGTTATTGTTGATTGACAACTTGGCTGATGACCATTTTTTTCTGCCTGCTAGTGTGTTTAAATCCTTTTTTCCACTTTTCAAAGCCGATTTCTAGGTAGATAGATAGGAGACGGAGATGCCTTTTTGTTTTGGTCACTTTTTTTTACTTTGCCCTGCTATCAGTTTAATATGCTTGAGAAACACTGTAGTATATGCATATATGGAAAGTGTTTAATATATGGATTTTGTTCAATTTTTCCCTTGCGCCTCCTTGCCACCCTGAGCCTCATGGGAACAGACCAGCCCGAACTGCCAAGCCTTGTCTTCCCTGGAATGGAATCAAGCATCCTAGGCCCAGTTTCTGGCTATCTTTAACAGCACAATATAAAAAAAATCTGATTCTCATTTAAATTACATTGGCCTTTTAACTCACCAAAGGACCGTACCCCCACTGGATTTACCAGGTCCCCCAGCTTAGCTATTCTGGCTCTATGCTATTTCTGCAGGTATTAGTTTCGAAAGATTAGTGGCAGGTTTGGGTTACTTTTAATGGGGGTATAATGGTTTAGTCTACCCAATCCAAAAGTTCTTCGTATATTAGTAAAGACCTGGTATGTGTTCATTAGAGTCCATTGTACATCATTGCATAGATATTACCACACACCCACTGCCCTCTACAAAATGGGACTGACGGTAGAGCCAAGTGTGTGCGATGTTCTGCCGCCAATGCATCATTTGTGCACTTGACTTGGACGTGCCCTAGATTCACATTTTTCTGGCAAGATATATGCCGCATCATCAGTGAGATCACCACGGACACTATGGCACCAGACCCCATGATTTGTCTCTTAGGGTACGTCAAAACAATCAATCAATAAATCAATCATAACACTTGTATAGCTCGCTACTCACCCGGAAGGGTCTCAAGGCGCTTGTGGGAGGGGGGCCGCTACTGCTCGAACAGCCAGGTCTTGAGTTGTCTCCTGAAGGCGAGGTGGTCCTGGGTCAGCCGAAGGTGGATGGGGAGGGAGTTCCATGTCTTGGCCGCCAGGTAGGAGAAGGATCTGCCTTTGGCGGTGGCTCTTTAGATGTGTGGTACAGCGGCAAGGGCGAGGCTAGCGGAACGTAGCTGGTGGGTGGGCGTGTGGAAGGTCAGGCGGTTGTTGAGGTACTTGGGGCCCAGGTTGTGGAGAGACTTGTGTGCGTGGGTGAGGAGCCTGAACGTGATCCTCTTGTTGATGGAGAGCCAGTGCAAGTTCCTCAGGTGGCCGGAGATGTGGCTGCGTCGAGGAATGTCTAGGATGAGTCGGCGGAGGCGTTCTGGATGCGTTGTAGTCTTTTCTGCAGCTTGGCTGTGGTTCCGGCGTAGAAGGTGTTTCCGTAGTCCAGCCGGCTGGTGACGAGGGCCTGGGTGACCGTCTCCCTGGTTTCGATCGGGATCCATCGGAAGATGCGGAGGGTGTGAAAGCATGAAGAGGAGACGGCCTTGACCTGTCTGGTCATCGAGAGAGAGGAGTCCAGGATGAAGCCCAGGTTGCGTGTGTGGTCTGTCGGCTTGGGGGCGGTGCCCAAGGCTGGGAGCCACCAGGAGTCGTCCCAGGCGGTGGGTGATGGCCCAAGGATGAGGACTTCCATCTTGTCTGAGTTCAGTTTCAAGCGGCTGTTCTTCATCCACTCGGTGATGTCTTTCATCCCTTCGTGGAGGCTGGTTCTGGCGGTGTCGGGGTCTCTGGTGAGGGAGAGGATCAGCTGGATGTCGTCGGCGTAGGAGATGATGTTGAGGTTGTGTTGGCGTGCGATGGCTGCGAGAGGTCTCATGCAGACGTTGAAGAGGGTGGGGCTGAGTGATGATCCTTGCGGGACGCCGCAGATGACTTCGGTGGCCTCGGAACGAAACGGGGGAGGTGGACTCTCTGCGTTCTTCCACCGAGGAACGAGATGATCCACTTCAATGCCTTCTCTTGGATGCCGGTGTTGCTGAGGCGTTGTACTAGGGTGCGGTGGCAGACAGTGTCGAACGCGGCGGAGAGGTCCAGGAGGATGAGTGCCGCTGTTTCCCCGTTGTCGAGAAGGGCTCGGATGTCGTCGGTGGCTGCGATGAGGGCGGTCTCGGTGCTGTGGTTGGCTCTGAAGCCGGACTGCGAGGGGTCGAGGGATCCATTCGTCTCGACGAAGGCGGCAAGCTGTCAGTTTGCGTTCTTCTTGATGACTTTGGCAGGAAAAGGGAGGAGCGAGATGGGGCCGAAGATCTTGAGGTCGATGGGGTCCGCTGTTGGTTTCTTCAGTAGGGCGCTGAGCTCGGCATGCTTCCAGCTCTCCGGGAAGGTGGCGGTGTCGAAAGAGGTGTTGATGACGTCTCGGAGTTGGGGTGCGATGGTGGAGTCGGCCTTGTTGTAGACATGGTGGGGGCAGGGGTCAGTTGGAGATCCGGAGTGGATGGTGTTCATCGTGCGGGCTGTGTCTTCGCGTGGTCACTGCGGTCCCGGTGCGGAGGGTGGCAGTGGGGTGCGTTTGTTCGACGGTTGGTTGCGAGGATGGTGTGCCAAAGCTGTTGTGGATGTCGGCAATCTTGCGGTGGAAGAACGAGGCAAGGGAGTCGCAGAGATCTTGTGAGGGGGTGATGTCGTTGTTGCCGGTGCTGGGGTTGGAGAACTCCTTGACGATGCTGAAGAGTTCCTTGCTGTCGTGGGCGTTGTTGTCTAGTCGGTCCTTCAGTGATTTCTTCTTGGTGGTGCGGATGAGCTGGTGGTGCTTGCGGGTCACGTGTTTGAGGGCAGTCATGTTGTCAGTGGTCCGGTCGAGGAGCCAGGCTTTTTTGAGGGTAGTTAGTTTTGAGATATTCATGCTGAACCTAGATTTACTAGTAAACTGTAGTAAGACTTTCACAATGAACTGTGGTCCAAAATCAGGTAAAGCTATGAAACGGATGTTTTTAAATAATGTGCCACTGGATAACACCCCAACCTTTTCCTATTTGGGCATTTTATTCCATGAGTCAGGTTCTTGGACAAGCGCAATTAAGGCTAGAACCCTTTTATTTATGAAAACGATCATGGCCCTAAAGAATTTTGTCAGAAAACTGGGCAGGAAGCCGATAAAAGAAATGCTAACTATATATAAAGCAACATGCTTGTCTGTGGCTATCTATGGCTCAGGTTTGTGGGGGTACGCAAATGTTGATCAAATCCAGGTGGTGGAGAATACATTTTTGAGGGGAGTCCTTGCAGTTCCACAGTGTGCTGCCACATTTAACTGTCACGCTGAACTTGGCCAACCTTACATAACGGACATTATCAAAATTCAACCTATCCTACTGTGGCATAGGGTATGGACTACAAATGAATGCGTTATGAATCGGGCCCTGTTACAGGACACCCTCAGTTTGGATCACGTGGATAGAGCAGAATGGCTGGGATATGTAAAGTGTTTCCTGACCGAGATTGGATGCTATTCCTATTAATCGGACCCATCTTCAATGGATAGCATTTCTAGGAGTACACTAAAAACCATTTGCCTGGACCATCTTGTGGACAAGAGGAAGAGAGTTGAAATCTTGAAACACTCAGTACACTCCCACCTCCTTATTCTCTGTGAGACTAACTCTGTACAGCCATATTTATCCCTGCCCATGACAAACTACGATCGCTTTCTTTTAACTCGTTTTAGATTCTGTATATTTTTTAGATTAGTGTCTTTTCCCAGCATGAACTCATGGAATCATATATTGCCCACTTGTTTGTGTGATGGTATGTCACAACAATCAGACATCCATATCCTTTTCTTCTGCAAATTTTATAGTGCCTCCCGTAGAAACATTATTGTCCCTTTTTTAAAAGAAATGAATTTAACCAGATGCCGCCCAGCCTTTTTAGAAGTCCAGAAAATGGATACGGTTTTAACTGTTACTTTGGTTTTAAACTATTTAAAAAGTGTTTTTAAACTAAGGAAACAAATGATAACTGAAACGGTTTAGATTTCCTATTGATCTCCCTCACTGAACTCACAATTATGAGCTGTAATTATTGTAATTATTGTAATCATTGTAATTTGTTTTTATGTCTGCTACTTTTATGGTTATTTGTTTTTAACCGAATAAAGTTTATTGAACTGAACTGAACTGCTTTTTTGAGGGTGCGGCAGGTCTTCTTGGAGTCCTTGAGTGCATCGGTGAACCAGGGGGCCTTCTCGGTTTGCTGGGAGGGTTCTTAAGTGGTGCGAGGTCGTCGGCGCAGGCGGCCAGCCATTGTGTGAAGTTGCGGGCTGCTTCGTTGGGGTCCGGTGTGCTGGCAGGTGGGTTCTGGCTGAGGGAGGCGGTGAGCTGGTCGGCGGTGATCTTGCTCCATCTTCTGTGGGGAACCTGTTGCGGGTGGTGGTGCATGGTGGTTTTTCTGAAGCTGAAGTGGACGTAGCTGTGGTCGGTCCAGTGAAGTCCGGTGGAGTGGCTGAGGGTGATGTGCTTGCTGGATGAGAAGACGGGGTCGAGCGTGTGGCCAGCGTAGTGGGTGGGGGTGTTGACCAGTTGCTTGAGTCCGAGGTTGGCGAGGTTGTCCAGCAGGGTGACGGTGTTGCGGTCCTTGCTGTTCTCCAGGTGGAAGTTGAGGTCCCCTAGGAGGATATAGTCGGTGGAGGGGAGGGCGTGTGGGCTGATGAAGTCCGTGATGTCTTCGCTGAATTGTGTGCGTGGTCCCGGTGGTCTGTAGATGAGGGTGCCTCTGAGGGTCGTCTTTGGGTCGGTGTGAATCTGGAAGTGGAGGTTTTCAGCGGCGGTGTAGGTGTCGTCGGCGTCGGTCGTGATGCGGATGGTGTTCTTGTGGACGATGGCGAGGCCTCCTCTGGTCTGGTTGACGTGGTCCCTCCTGATGATCTTGTATCCATCCGGGATGGAGATGGCGATGTGGGGGCTGAGGAGGCGTTCATCCATGCCTCAGTGAGGAAGGCGACGTCTGGTGATGTTGTGTCGAGCAGGTTCCAGAGTTCGACGGCGTGTCTGTGGACAGAGCGGGTGTTGAGCAGGATGCACTTGAGGTCGCTGCTGGGGTTAGGCTTGGCGGGCGTGATGCATGTTCGGAGGCAGGTGAACTTGCAGGTAGTGCAGGTGAAGGGTCCGTGGAAGCGTTTCGGGGCGGCCCGGCAGCAGGCGGGGTTCCGGCCGGCATTGAGTGCGTTGAGGGCGGCGGCGTCGTAGGTTTGTCGGGTCATCTTGCGTCGGTGGGGCCAGGGGTCCTGGCGCTGGGCGCGGTCCAGGTGTGGACGGGCGCAGACGGGCTTACCTTTGGCACGCCTTCGGCGCACAATCGGCGCGCCAACTGCGCGTGACCGCTGCTGGTGACCGCTGCGCGTCCGCGCGGTCGCCATTTATGGCCAAGTGCGAGGGAGGGAGGAGCAGCTGGGAGGCGGGAGCGGGGAGGGCACAGAAGGAAAAGGGGGCGTGGCCGCTAACACGGCGGCGGGAAGCGGGGAGCGGGGCGGGCAGGGGGCAGAGACACAGTAAGCAGTACAGGCAGAATCATCAACAACAGCGGTCGATGGGAAATAAAATATATATTAGCATGCTGCAGGGAAAACAAAAAATAGACAAAGGAGAAAAAAATTAAATTTGCACAACACGAAGGTACGGCGGGGGCCGAGGCAGGCTCAGCGAGGCTGCGGGCAGCAGCGGGACGGGTTGTACACGCAGCAGCTGGTGGCCGTGCGGCACGGGGGTGTCCAAGACTCCAGCCGACGATTGGTTGTGATGTTGTTGATTCTTGCCCGGTGCAGTGTGGCAATCCACTGGTGCTGGAAACCGGCACCATCCCCCAAGGCACACTGCCAAACCCACTTAAGTGAATACTGGAGCCTAATGCTCTCCTGAAAGCAGACCACACAACATATGGGCTCCCCTGGTGTCCTACCTGCAACGGACTGCTAAGGACAACCAAACCACTGACAACGCTACAGCCCATTCCTCCATGACTGATCAAGTTGAGATGGAAAAGGTTGATTTGAACCTCTTTGCAGATATGACACAGTGAATCCTGAATGTCGTTCTTATGCTCAGATTTTGTCCATGTTGACATGCGCAAATTCTAACCGTTGATGCTTTCTTACCCATGATCCAGATGCCTGAAGAGTAATTGTATAATCATTATTATTATTATTATATTTAATTTTATACAGCGCGCAGCTACCCGGAGGTTTCCCGGCGCTTACCAGAAAAGAGAGGACAGTTAATTGCAGAAAAGGTCTCTAAGGAATCTATG